>NW_027223764.1:18689393-28689393 GCF_028538775.1 Myotis yumanensis | reverse complement strand
TGTAGGGTGCAGCTATGGGATTAAGCCTCGGGGACTGACCTGTGGCAGGGCCACAAACAAGTCCCAGCCTGGAGGGCAGAGCTCTCCTAGCACAATTAAGCCTGACCTTGTAGCCCTCCCTAATTTCTTCCTAAGTAGCTAATGGGCTGTGGGAGGTGCAGCAAGTGTTGCCAAAACAAGAACATTTGTATACACGTTAATCTACCCTTGTTTTAATGAGACTATAAAATAAAGCATTGGTTTGCAGGCTGAATCGTTCTGTGTCTTCATCCAGGCATGGGAGATCCACTGAACCCCAACTGTATTCTCTTTGTCTGTCTCTTTAATCCTTCGCCGCCCCTTCTCAGGTTCACCCTTGGCTGTGCTGGCGCGGCACAAATATGTATATTTAAGTTTACATTTTTTTATGTTACATTCTTTACCGTGATCAATTTGAGATTCTTATTTGATACCGTAGTTTGCCTGTCTATTCTTCATGTCGGTGGCATATTTCCATGAGCATGTACAAAGATTTCCATATCTGTTTCAGCTGCTTTGGAGAATGGCCCATATCACTGGATGTTTACATGTTCTTCAAGTTGAGAATCTTACTTGGTGGCATTTAAGAGAGTCCATCTTTTGCAATTGGCCACTCCATTGTCTTCATATTGAATTTTATTTTTATTCTTCTAGGAGAAGAACTCTAAATTAGATTTTAAGTGATTGCCCCTAAGATCCTATTTAGGATTCCAGACAGTGAACTTTGGATAAGCCATGGAACCTGCCTTTTAAGTAAAACCATTACAAACAAACCCTAAAAATAGGGTGAAAATACTTCTACCCATTCAAAATTAATGATATTTATATTAAAATAGAGGCAACTGTGGAAAATGGCAACCTTGAAAACTGGGATTCTGCATCTATAAGAGGTTTGTTCCTAGGCATTTGGGCAAATAAGAAAGAGGAATAGGACCATGAGTACCATGCTCATTCCAGAGAGTAAATACATAACTCAGAATCATCTCCTTTTGGCATCTGTATTCATTATAATGTTGTTGTTTTTGTTAATCTTTACCCAAGGATATTTTTTCAATTGCCTTTTTCTTTTTTAGAGAGAGAGTTAAAGGGAAACAGGGAGGGAGGGAGGGAGAGAGAGAAAAAAAAACACACATTAATATGAGAGAGACACATCAATTGGTTGCCTTCCGTACACACCCAGACCAGGGCCAGGGAACAAACCTGCAATTCAGGTAGGTGCCCTTGACTGGGAATTGAACCTTAGACCCGTCGGTGCACAGGCCAACGCTCTACTACTGAGCCACATTAGCCAGAGCTAATTATAAAATTTTTAACAGAGCTTTTAAAAAATATATTTTATTGATTTTTTACAGAGAGGAAGGGAGAGGGATAGAAAGTCAGAAATATCGATGAGAGAGGAACATTGATCAGCTGCCTCCTGCACACCCCCTACTGGGGATGTGCCCGCAACCAAAGTACATGCCCTTGACCAGAATCGAACCTGGGACCCTTCGGTCCGCAGGCCGACACTCTATCTACTGAGCCAAACCGGTTAGGGCTTAACAGAGCTTTTATATGGAAACTAACTCAAATAAAAAAAAAAAAAGCAAAGAAAATGACTTCCTTAATAAGATGACTTTTTTTCTACTCTCATCTAGACAGAAGCATTTCTTACTCAGAACAATTGGGGCATGGCAGGTATGTTGAAATAGTAATAAATTAAGGAAACTTCATGCTTTCACATTTCTAAACGCAATAAGATAACTGCATTTGAAAAGTTTTGTGTTCCCACTCTTTCTAGCAGGGACCTAGTCTTGAGAGATGCTCATGGGACTTGTGTTCATTTGATGAAACATTGTGCAGGAATGGAATGTTATTGAAGGTGACACAATTCCATTGTGATCAGTAAAGCAAGGTCTTAGTTTCAAATAAACACTGGCAACTCCGTATTGTGACTCTGAAATAAATTAGTGATGAATCTGGACAAAACACATCACAAAACTCAAACCTCCCTGGGAAGTACATTTCTCTCATCCCAACTCAGAGTTGATGCAAGCTTCTCTCAGAGAGTTTTAAACAGGGGGCTATGGCCTTATCAGAAAGCTAAAAACTTGGCACTTGGTCAGAAAAGGTTAATACGGCTCCTTGAGATAAGCTGGAATAACCTTAGCCTTATTACCCTAAAGTTAAGATACCATGACACCTTATCATTCAAACAGGAGAAGCCAGTTAATGACGCTCCTTTAGGCAAACAAGATCATCTTACTCAGGTCACAGGAAAGTATTAGAAGGAGAATTGCAGCATCTTTAAGAAAAAAAAAAATCTGATTTTCAAAATAGCTGTCTAACGTGAGGATTTTGCAATGTAGCTTTTTTTTCTTTCTGAAGTGCAACAAGGCTTCAAAATCAGACAATATAGATTAAATAGTAAATCCAAAGCAACTAGCAGTTAAGTTACTATTGTAAAGCAGGAGATGCCACAATAGATACATCATGCTGAGTGAATTTTCTATATTAGTTTTGGCAAGGATGTAGGGGAGAACAAATTGACACTCAATATTGAAGAAAACTTGGTGTCTCCAGGCCTGAGGGATGAAAAGAACCACATATGTCATGATCATTCTTGGCTGCAGCCAATCAACAAAAGGGATCTCATCTACACTTGTTTCTTGAAATAAAATTCTACAAAAAAAGTTTCCTGTCAGGTAAGTTTAAAATAAGAAGCAAATACTTTGGGAAGGTGTTATTTTGGGCTTTCACACCCAAATACCTGAGATTTACACAAGATTCAGGTAAGCCAATAAACTCTTGTAATTTTATGTGAATCAAAGGACGAAGCCTCTAAAGGTTTGACTAAAACTGAACACTGAGTTTGAAAGGAGTGTTAAAACCAATCTACACAGATGAAAATCACAGTAGATAACTCAAAAACCTTAATAAATATAAAATGGGATGCCAAAATGCTTTTGAGATAGTCTTGAGTAGTGACACAATATAAAGGAATCGGCTGATAATCTCAGGCATACCATAGGTAACTGGATTTATGTAAACAGTGAGTTATAAGAGGGGATAAAAGTAAGAGTAAGAACAGTTATAACTGATTACCTAATGATTTCTTATTGGCCAGGATTTAAGACTGTTTTTTTTAATGTAGTCCTTGAAAACACACCACTTTCCTCATTTGTGACATGGCAAAATACTTACTGTGATCGAATGAACCCAGGATTAGAGCTTAGCATCTGTTCTTAGCTTCCTATGGGCTTCTTATTGAACCTTGAGTAAAATTCCCCAAATCCTTAACTTGTTTTCTCCTCTATTAATTCCAAGTATAAGAATATCACCTCCATCTATCTCATCGGGCTATTACAAGGAACAAATGAAAAATGTGACAGAGGTTTATAAAGTTTTGTACAAATCCACTACAATTAATGTACAAGACAATTTTTAATGTAGACATATGCAAGATAAAGACTCAGAAAAAAATCTCATTTATACTGTTTCAATGATGGGTTCTAATTTAGCAGTCAAGATGTAAAGTAAATGCAACATAATAGTGAATATAAACTGTAACTGAAAAATAAAACTTAAATAAAATACAAAGATGTAATATAACTGTGTTGTATTTTCTGAAGAATGAAGCTATGCTCTGAGTCAAAAAGGCCAGCAACATGCAGGTTATCACCATGAGGACAACAGAGAAAACACTCTCCTAACCTTGAAGAGACCTCTGGGCATCAGCTACTGTGTCTTATTCTGGCCACCGCTCTTCCAATTTAGGCAAAGCAGGTCATCAAGGAAGGCAGGCTAATTTCTTTGTAAGGATAAATATGAAAATTTCAACTTCATTTGGTCTGAAAAATTAAAAGGCTATGGGAAAAGTGAATCAAGCCTTAGTTGTTTAGAAAAGCAATTTTCAACCTTTTTCATCTCATGGCACAAATAAACTAACTACTAAAAATTCTGTGGCCCATCAAAAAATTATATATATTTTTTGCTGATCTTATAGAAAAGAGTTCTAATTTTGATTCATTCACACTGGATGGCTATTGTTGTGTTGGCAGTTGCCATTTTTTAAATCTGACAATCTAAGGAAAAGAAGTCACTGTCCCTGATTAAATAGTCATGTATTACATGTTTTAAAAATTCTTGCAGCACATCAGTTGAAAATTGCTTCTTTGGAAGTGAATGAATATGGGGAACAATAACTTATTCATTCACTTTGAGGCAACAGCACTTGGTCTCATAGAGTAGAAGAACTAGAGAAGGAGCAACAAAAGGAAATAGAATAATTGCATACAGAATTTTTTTAAAAAAATGATTAAGCTTAATAATGTAAGAGGTGAAATAAGGTGCAGTAATAGGCTAATGAAACTATGGAAATGAACTGATACAATTTTAATGGATTGGTAAGAGAAGCTGGGGCATATTCAACCTTTTCAAACTGATTAGAAAAGACAATTATTCACTCATCAAATAATCAGTGTGAACTATGATTAGAAACAGGTTGTTGCAAGATCTGTGTCTAAACAAAGCCAGCTATGAGACCATCTAGCCAAGAATTACAATTCTCAGTGACCAGCAATATCAAAAGTAATTCTTCTAACTGACTGTGCAATAAGCTCCATAAAATGGCAGCCTTTATTATTTACTACTAGGGGCCTAGTGCACGAATTCGTGCACCTTGAAAGGAACTGTGGGCCACAAGGCTGTGGTGGGCACAGGGGCGGGTCTCGGCCTATTTTCCATGACCCAACCCAGCCCCTCCTGCCGCGGACCCCTGTCCTCTGTCTGCCGTCAGCCCCACTCCCACTGCCGCTGCTCTCACATGCTGACGGCATCGACTCCACTCGCCCCTGGTGACAGCGCAGAGTAATTGGGATGGCACCAGCTCTGGGTGCGAGCAGGGCTGGAACAGTCAGCAGGTGTGAGTGGCAGCTGCTGGCCCCGATCGCCCCTCAGAAACAGGGGGAAGTGGAGAAGCCCTCAGGGATGATCAGCTGCTGCTCGCACCCACTGATGGCATTGAGTGAGCGTGGCAAGCAGGGGTCAGCACCGGCAACAGGTGTGAGCACCAGGTGGGATCACAGTGTGTGGGAGCAAAGAATTTTCAGTAACCACCAGAGGCTTGCCCCGATGACAACAACTGGCGCTCCTCCTTGGTCTGGTGTCCATGCTCACCTATTCCCCCAATCTCTGCGACCGATGCCCACCATGTTCCATGCGCGCCCCCTGGTGGTCAGCATATGTCATAGTGATTGGTTGTTTGGTTGTTCCACCATTTGCTCTTTTTTGCATATTAGCCTTTTATTATATAGGATTATACCCATAGGCCTTGGCAAATATTCAGTTGAATCACATAAATATGCTGATGTTCAACCTTATTTAAGATATAAAATTTGCAATTTTGTATGGTTCAACCTAAGAGTAGGAACTTGAGCTCCTACCATTTTAAATACATTGAATAAGTAAATAAATTAGCCTAGTTGTTTTGACTGATGTCTTTTATAGCATTCTAAAAATTCTGATTGATAGAGAAATACCTTTGTAGATATGAATATTCTCATGTGTTCAGATACCCTGCCTTCATCTAACCAGAAACTTTCAAGTATAAAGCCTTCCAAACTGATATGAGTCATTTATCCAACACCACTGCAAATAGCCTGGGTTGAATATAAAACTGGTCTGGGATGGCCAACACTGTTCTCCATGCTGGTAGAGATAAGACCTGTGCATCTGAAATAAGCAAGGCTATTAGCCACAGTGACTTGTACCTATCTGAGGCTGGACTTGGAGATGATCATTTTGACCTAAATAGAGCAAGTGCACTTTCACAGAATAAGTAGGACTTGAGTTTATTCTAAACTATGAGTAGAATTTGCAGGCAGATTATAAGGAAAGCCATTTTTAGATGTAGGATTGATGAAAGAATGAACGTGTTCAGGAGTGTAAGGAAGCTGTTTTAGTAATAAAAGAAGTTTTGTGTTGGAGAATGAAGGAGAAAACTTTGGATAAGTAACATGAGATTTTTGTGCAAGGGCCCAAAGTCACTGTTTAGAATATAAAATTCATTCTTCATGCATAGAAAACATCAGAGGTTCATTAATATAGAGTGCATAGAAAACTTCTGGAGGTTTAAGAGTAGAAGATAAGCTGAGTTTAAAGAAAATTCATTGAAATTACTGAAAGACTACACTTTCTAAAATAAGCCATTTGTTGCATATGTGGGGTTTATTCAATTTAAATGATCAACTACTTGTATTTTAAACAAGCTTAGAGCACACACAGAGACACACATATAGATGAATAAATGGATCATGCACAAAAGAAGCTAAACAATGGAAATAACATAAATTAGTTTCATTATTAAATATCATTTGAACTGAAAAATTAAATGTAAAAAAATATGTTAGTCCATTTTTTTGGACTCCCTTCCATGAAGACCACTTGATCACTAAAAACAAGGAAATGCTATTTTGTGTGCTTATATGCATAGCATATACACATGTACATGTATTTATACACATTTCAACTTTTTAATGAATTTATGCCATTGTTGTCAATTACTATATCTTACATAGACAGCAAATGCATAACTATATGTTAAAATAAACTCATGAATAATTCGGCTAGTCCACTTCACAAGTATGAAATATACTGGTGAAGGTCTGAAGGGAAAATAATCTGTAAATTACAGAGCACAGGAAAGAATAATTTAACACTGAGTTTGTAAGTGTTATACAGGAGCTTTGTGCACCTTCTTTTAAGGTAAATAGGAGCCATGCAGCCATACCCTTCTGTTTATGTTAAAACAAACTAAAACCACCTCTATTTGATATATGGAAAATCAATATTGAAATCTTATGATGATTTGAGAGGTTAAAAATCATTATAAATCACTTTTTCTTGTAACCATTTGTTGATTTATTACTGATTATACAGATAGTATGTGTCTGGGATACTTTAAAAATATTGTAAAATCTTCGTATAAAGAAACTCATTTGTACATCCACTTGAAAAATGACAAGTCTACTCACAATTCCTTTAATATAATTTCCTATGACAGAACTCGTTTCAAAGATATTCATTTTGAAAACAATGCAATAAAAGGATTTGAATGGATTATTTTGCTGTTGTGTTTCTGTTTAAATTCTTTTGTTTCTTGTTACAACTTCTCTAAGGGTAGAATCCCTCTGTATATTCTGATTAAGTGTATGCTCTAGGAGAGGACGAACACCCGGAAGACTGGCTACATACAAAAAGGGCTAGCTATCAACAGAGCAATGAAGAACTTCTCATGCAACTGCCAACAATTCACAAATTCTCATGAGAACAAATTCGTTGCTATTAGCAGGCCACGATACTATAACCCATTGTATAATTGTAATAATGAGCATAAGAGAAACTCAATTAAAATATATATGGGGTTTAGTTTCAAGAAAATTGTTGAATTTGATCTTTATCCAATACAGTAGATCATTTAGAAAGGGGGGGGGGGGAGGGTAGCATTTGTGTTTTGAGTAGATTCTCTATAGTATTCCTTTTAATTGAGTTTTTATGGTGCATGTAAGTGTATTGTGATCCATTATAGACATATCGGTACTACAGGCAAAGGTTGTCAATGTGATTAATAGAAAGTACATAGAATAAAGACCATCACTGAAGGATGGTGCCTACATTTTAAAGGATGTTTTAATTGTGTAACATGAGGAGCACATTTAGTTAGAGTATCATCATTTAAAATGCGGAATAATTATTTATATAGACTGACAGAGAATACATTGAGCGCGGCACCCAACCTTACACTATAAATTACGAGGAGATAGTTCTCCAAGTCCCTGTAAGTCTTTTTCTCTGAGCTAAAGTGTCCTCACCCTTTCAACTTTGCTTTGAGGGGTAATTTCCAGGCCTATCTCTATGTTAGTTGCCTTCCTCAGAACAGTTTGCTTTGTTCTTGTCCCTGTTCACCCATGGCAGTAAGAAATGGGTGTATAGCTTGGGTATGGCTTTTCCGTGTGGTTCACATTCACTCTTTTTTTTTTTTTTTTTTAAATATATTTTATTGATTTTTGACAGAGAGGAAGGGAGAGAGATAGAGAGCTAGAAACATCGATGAGAGAGAAACATCGATCAGCTGCCTCCTGCACACTCCCCACTGGGGATGTGCCCACAGCCCAGGTACATGCCCTTGACCGGAATCGAACCCGGGACCTTTCAGTCCGCAGGCCGACGCTCTATCCACTGAGCCAAACCGGTTTCGGCCACTCTTTACAATAGATGGATTTCCACATCACTGGACCTCAGGTGGGAGAGAACTGAGCTAGTAGTACAGAAATGGCACGCACCTGGTGGCAGCTTCTTTTAGCTATACTGTCATCGGAATACATTCTAGTTAACATTGACATAAGCTTTTTCTGTCAAGCGTGTAGTCGGGGAGCAAAGGTGGAGACCCACGACTCTATTTGTAGGGTCGTAAATGTTATATTTATTTTACAGCCAAAGATTATTCCATAGTTTTCAAACATCTTTCCCCACACTGTTGATGAATAGTAAATCTGTGTCAATTAAAATGCCATTAACCAATTCTTTCCATGGTGTTTATGCAAATTATATTAATCACTGACAGAAACAGAAGTTTCTTTTACTCTACTCACCTCATTAGCCCCATCTTTCAAGACTTTAAAACTCTTTATTAGGAATTGCTGCAATGCTTAGACATCCATCAACTTGACATGAATGCTATATTCTTAGTTGTGTTGCTGGTAAAGCTGCCAGATAGGACAGAGCCAAGTTCAAAACTCTCCAGCCTCGCTGGGGTTGACATTGACCCCGAAAGAGGCCACACAGTATGGTAATCAGGACCTGACTCAGGGATTAAAGGAAAAGTGTCTAATACCCACTGTGTTGCCATTGTGTGTATGGAGGGATGTAAGACATTAACTGAGACACTCAGTTTTTCTCCATAGTCCCATTTTGTCATCCATAAAAGGAAGAATCACAGAAATATTAGTGGTTGCAGGATCATGGGCAACAATGGCATGTAACAGCCTTTTAATATATATGTGGAAATAGGAATGGCTATATACCTCATCCAAGGCCACACAAAAAGAGAAGATTGGTGCTCTATCTCCCTCCCACTGTACACCATAGATTAGAAAAATTATGAGAACATGAAATGGTGTCCAACCAGATGGCAACAATACAGTTTGCAGTTATGATGGCTCCTAGGTGTAACATGTGAAGATGTGACTGAGAAAGAAAGCTTCATATAACAAGAGGTGTATCAGAGTTATAGCCCCACTAAGGAGGAAAAATGAGGAAAAAATGATTTAAAAATCCCATTTATCCCTCTGTCTTTCCCTCTCCCTTTTATAATAAAAGAACAGGAAGATAATTACTTCAGCAAAGACTGAGGTTTGTGCCCTGGCTGGCGTGGCTCAGCTGGTTGGAGGTTGTCCTATGCACCTGGCTCAGGGCACAAGACGAGTTGTGGCCTGATCCCTTGTAGGGGGCATGCAGGAGGCAGCCGAGCAGTGTTTCATTCACATCAATGTTCCTCTCTCTCTCTCTCCCCATCTCCTACTCTCTCTAAAAATAAATTTAAAAAGTATTAAAAAAATTGTGGTTTGTCAGTCACTTGCAATGGTTGGGAACTGGAGGTACAGCCCAGCATTGCAACTCATTCTTTGGTCACCATACCTCTCCAAGCCCCAGAGCTCTCATTTAAAACCAACATTAATCTCCTTCCCAAGATTACTAATGGGATACAATTGATGGATGCATATAAAGCACATAATGCAGGATCTAGAATACACTGAGCATTTCAGACATCTAGCTGTTGATGTAGTTCTCCTGGGGCAGACCCTCCGAGTTCTCGCTCTCCCTGTTCCTACTCCTATTCAGTCTACTCTGGGAGCATTTTCCGGAAAGAGTTAGGGATTAATTCACATTATGACTTGGTGCGGAAAATGTTCTGTGCTTACATGGAAACATGATTCTCAGTCGGTTGAAGATGTCCATTCAGGGGTTTCAAAAGGAGACTTGTCTCATTTGTCAACTAAACCCACGCTAGGATTACTAATCAAATTCCTGAGCAGAGCATCTCAGGTGGCGCAGGACAAGCCGAAGCCAAGGGCATGACTGCAGGTGCCCATTAGCCATGAAAGAGTTACATAAACTTGTTACTGAGATAAAATTACAAGTACTCTCTTCCATTTTACGTTTATATGGCTAAATAAGAGATTTTTAAAAATACCCGTTGAAATGAGCTGAAGGGAAACTTGTGGTCAGTGAAATGGCATTTCTGAACTAAATGTTTGAAGATTAAGCTGTTCTGCAAAAAATGGCTTAATGCAATATTTTTTCCAAAAATAAAACTTCCTTCTCTTTCCTTTTTAAGCACCTGGAGTTAAAACTACAGAAACTATTGATATAAATAACACTAAGCAATATACTAATACAATATCAGAATTTTAAATCAAATGACAAACTTCACTGATTTTATTTGACCATTACCTATATACTTTATAGCTTTTCCTATTTTCTTATTACAATTTGTTTTAAACCTCTGAATTGTAATCACAGGTTTATTTGAAAGGAGAGCCCAAAAGAACAGTATAAACAATTGAGTATTGATCCATGACCACAGGAGCCAAAAAATAGTTTTGTCATTTAGCTATTTATATTAGTTTTTTCACATAAGAACCCCCACAAAAATGCTGTACCAACAAATTAAAAGGGTCAGTATAGATTCAAGCAATAACGACTGCTTTAAAATATAAGAGCTAAAGTATTCTAAATATAAAATTTTATTTACATATACAGTATATAGCATTCATATGTATATATATATATATATATATATGTAAAAACATGGACATGTATATGAAATCTATCCAATTGAAATGAATAACCAACTAACTTGATCAAACTATCATACCTAAACATACTATGTCATTACACCTTGGGTGTCACTATACCTTTGACAATCTGGTATTGTGCTTTCAGTCAATATAAAATCATTCCCTTATTCAGTATCTTACATTTTTTCAGGTGAATTAATTGAGGTGTTAATGGTCTCTATCAATGTAAATGTAAATGCTTTATAATAACATGAAAGTAGCCGTTATATAATGTATTCATGTTGGAAGATTGCCTATTTTAAAACTAATGAGATCACACCATAAAATTCTCGACAAATCATTAGCTTCTAAACATATTGTATAAAACACAATTACAGCTTCCCCTGGAGAGCATCCAGCACTATGTCCAATTTGTACGCACCACAGTGTCACGTCCTGACACTTTTAATGAGCGTCTAAAGTTACAGCACAGAAAACTCTCCGTCCCTACTCTTGGGGCAGGCAGCAAAAAGATCATTTGGTTCTGTAACTGAGAGAACACATACTTATCTCTCAGGCTAATAAGGAACAGATTTAAAAAAAAAAGTGACTTCACAGAAATAAAGCAATCTGAGTGAGGGCCAAAGAAGGAATTGTTAGGAACAACTGAACAGTATTTAAAAATCATTTTTACCTGGCTGGAATACTTTGCATTGATTTTATGGAATCATTTAAGCATTACAGATAGGGAACTATTAAGATTTCAGGCAACGAGCAAACCAGTCAAAAATTGCTTACTTGGTTGGGTAAGTCTGAAGTAGGCCAAATATCCTTTCTTCTTTCTAAATTGTGACATTTTGACTCAAGCCCTCTTATGGAAGTCTATCCTTTCTGCCTTCTTCTCACCATCATTAAATTGTCATGATAATCAGTGTCAGAGAGCAATAGATAAAGTCCTTATAAGGAACTCTTAGAATACTTAAACTGGTTTAAATATCAGGGTTTGGTGAGGGTTTTAGAAGCAGGACAAATCTTAGGAAAATAAGATCAGTCTATAGGCCCCAATGATTTACAGAGATGTACTGGCTTTTAACACTAACACATCAAAGGAGAAATTTATTTCTTATAGGACAATTTTGTTTCATACCCAAGCTTCTTCAATTAAAGGATTCTAGCTTATAGATCTCATTCTCTGCACTGACTTTATGGTGAGATACAGAAAATGTTTATTTTTGGTCTACACTTTGACCTATCCTCTAGATTTATGGACCAATCCAGTTGCATATACTCCAGGGGGTGTAATTATGGACCCAGCACTAAAAAATAGATGAAATTAAACCCTAACAATGAATCTAGCAAATTGCTATTCTGTGAATATTATATTTTAAAAAGCAAAAACAGAAAAAAATGATTTAATGTTAACACTCTTAATAAACAATTATTTTTTCAGAATTCAATTATACTGTACAAACAAAGGCACCAAAAATAGATAAAACTAATTTTCTGTACAAGGCAATATCAAATCAATTTACAACATCTAGCTCTTCAATTTTAATAAACTAAAAGTACATTTGCTTTCACTTTTTTAAGTATACAAAGATACATAAAATCTCTTTGATGGAGTGGTTATGCAAAAAACGCACAATTATTGAAATAGATATATCCTACATAATAAAACCCTAATATGCAAATCGACTAAACTGTGAACGACTGGTCACTATGACCGGCACTGACCACCAGGGGGTAAACACTCAAAGCAGGAGCTGCCCCCTGGTGGTCAGTGCACTCCCACAGGGGGAGCGCCACTCAGCCAGAAGCCAGGCTCATGGCTGGCTGGCTGGCTGGTGAGCGCAGGGTGGTGGCAGGAGCCTCTCCAGCCTCCACTGTAGGCTGGCGGTAAGGAGTGAGAGGTCTAGGACTGTGAGAGCCCCGGACTGCAAGAGGGATATCTGACTGCCGGCAGGTGGACATGCCCCAAGGGGTCCCAGACTACAAGAGGGCGCAGGCCAGGCTGAGGGACACCCCGCACCCCAGTGCATGAATGTTGTGCACTAGGCCTTTAGTGTTATTATAATGTAGTGGCCTAAGTTAGAAAAACTGATATGTGCAGACATTTCTATAATACCTGCAGATTAAGAGGAGGTAAAAATTAAGCTATGTTCAAAAATTTGAAAATTATTTAATGGCTAAAAAAGATCAGGTCAACCAATTATTTTCTTCTCTTTTCTCTCACCATTAATTGAAGCATAGTTATTATAGGAAACTATTAAAGGGATGGTTGTCCTTTTCATTGCTAGAGATACCAAATGACAATTATGATGAGGAGTAATAACATTAGCCACAGTCAGACATGACAAAGTTTTGAGACATTCATCATTCTGCTCATCCTCCATAATGACTATTTTTAAAATCAAACTAGCTCTCAGTTGGTTTTGTGTGAGTGTCCAGAGCTGTGCATCACAGCATTCTAAAAGCTGCAAATACTTGAGAGAGTTACGTTTTGCAATGAATATATAAAATAATAAGATGCTATTTCTTGTTCCTCACCTGTTAAAGTTATACTTGGGAATTAAGCTATATAAACAGACACAGGATTGAAGTAACTCATTTTTTTTCACATAAAGCATTAATAAGATCATGAGAGAGATAGTGGAGTATGGGATAGGGAAATGAGCACTAGACTACGGGTCATCCTGAATTTCAGTCCTAGCTTGGACACTTACTAGAGGTTCACTATTAAACCTGTCTAATATTTAATTTTTCTCATCTGAAAATGAAGACATCGAAGCAGAATATTTTTATACACTTGAGTAGCTTAAGACTAAAGTCAACTTTTCTTTGGATGTGAGAAACATGTGTGAAATTGCAAATAAACCAGTGGTTCTCCAGCTGAGCTGCTCTTTTCCATCACCTGAGGAAACTTAAATATTACTTCTCCCTGGGATTCAGTGCAGAACAATGAAAGAGGACTCTCTGTGGGTGGGCCTAGGCATTGGTATCTCTTAAAAGCTCCCTGAGTAGTTCTAACATAAGCCAGGATAGAGTGGTCTGCCCCCAAGGCCATTCTTCAGCACAGCACTACCCCCAATAGAGGCCAGTGTGGTGAAAATGTAAGCTAAGAGCTTCATTTTCTCATTTCCAAACATTCATTTTTTTTCTAATTCATTCACTAAATATTCATTGTATACCTCTTAGAACTGCTGTGCGACATCCTGAGTATAAAGGATACAAAGACGTTTCTAAAAAGCAAATAAATTACAACCCCTGCCAACAAGAAATGCATTTCAGCATATATTTTTTAAGTTCTTGTGTTCATTACATTGGTAGCAGTCCTAACAGAACTAGTATGTAAATGTAGCTGCTATTGGCTTTGAAAATTACTATGCAGACTAACAGATGCAAAGATAGTGGCAACCTTAGTTCAATTCTACATCAGATAGGTGTTCTTAATTTAGTGTTGTTTTTTTTTCAAATATATTTATTATTTTATTTTAATAATTGACATTAGCATATAGCACTTCAAAATGCATAATGGAATTCAATTGGGCAAATGCTTACTCTTGAAATTTTTAAACTTGGACATTGGCAGAAGAAAGTTCTAAACTGGATAGATAATGGGATTTTGGTAATTCAGCTTTTTATTTCTTACCATAAAATCCAAACAATGATGTTTAAAAAAAGTAAATAAGAACTATTTTTAAGTGCATGTATTCATAAAGAGTATTCATAAGCAGATACATGTAATATATACCTTGAAACCTCAATGATGAATTTAGGTGTATTTTGTCTTTTCAGCCTCTGAATTTGCTGCCATAATGTCTACTTCCATTGTTTTGGTCAATTTTAATTTAATCAGTTGTGTATGGTAAGTAAATATTTAGGGCTATGAAAACACATACTCTATTGCAAATGTCACTTCCCCTGACATTTGAAAAATAAAGTGACATTGCCATATCAACTTACGTGTTGGTATTTTAACACGCTGTTGGAGCTGCTTATTGCCTTCTCATTGCCAACTAATAACTCCTTTAAGGTCTTTCAAGCTATTTGTTGATTTAAAAAACATTATGAGTCAAAGAAAAGACATTTAAAAATGTTCCCATTGCTTAAGGGATTCAAAGCATGTCATTTTGTCTAGTTTCTGTAAATGAGACTTTTGCCTTTATTTATTACTTGGGAATTTTCAAAAGGAATACTTTCTGAATGTGCTGAGAATTAGATGGTGTCACAAAAAGAACAATGGGATCAAGTTCTCAGAACAGCTCTGCTGTTGAGTTTTATTTGTGTTATTAAAGTGTTCAGCCTCATTTATTAATCAATACAACAAGGCATAGTCCAAAAAATTTCTACTGTTGACTCCTCTTGGCCTGGATATTCTAGGATTCTGAGACATACAGGCATATATGTTTCTCATAAGAATGAGAACTCTAGCCATAACCGGTTTGGCTCAGTGGATAGAGCGTCGGCCTGTGGACTGAAGGGTCCCGGGTTCGATTCCGGTCAAGGGCATGTACCTGAGTTGCGGGCACATCCCCAGTGAGGGGTGTGCAGGAGGCAGCTGATCGATGTTTCTCTTTCATCGACGTTTCTAACTCTCTATCCCTCTCCCTTCCTCTCTGTAAAAAAATCAATAAAATATCAATAAAATATATATTTTTTTTTAAAAAAGAATGAGAACTCTAATTTGACTTGGGATAAGGAGAGGTGTGCTGAAGTCAATTGGTTATAAAAAAAAAAATCAAACTATTTTTTTGTCTCTGTTCATGAAATGACACAAACAATGTTTTATCTCCAGGCAATGTATTTTGATGGGTGTGTTTTAGAGTAGAAGTGATAGAATATTATTTCACTTATAAGTCCTCCTGACCGCATTGGCAACAATCTGAGATGGAGTTAAGGGTAAAGTAAGTTTGTGGCAACAGAGCAATGTTTGCCGGAGGTACCCTAACAGGTGTAAAGTGAGCAACACTTAAACACTTAGGAAGAGCACTGAGCCCAGCAGGCATGGCTCAGTGGTTGAGCATCAACCTGTGAAACAGGAGGTCATGGTTCAATTCCCCATCAGGGCACATGCCTGGGTTGCAGGCTTGATTCCCAGTAGGGGGTGTGCAGGAGGCAGCTAATCAATGATTCTCTCTCATCATTGATGTTTCTCTCTCTACCTCTTCCTTCCTCTCTAAAATCAATAAAAATATATTTTTAAAAAACCCTGTGATTTATTCATGGAAATTTAAGAATCATAAAACAAGTAGAAAACAGAAGTTTATGAAGTTTAATGTCCACAAGTTACACATCAGATTAATGGTAGTGTTGGGAATGGAAACTCTAAAACAGATGGCTCACACTGCCCTCCCCCTCCTCCCAAGTTTCAGATTCAATAGGTATGAGGTGAAGCTCAAGAATTTGAATAGCTAACAAGTTCTCTGGTGATGTTGATGCTGCTGATCAGGGACCACACTTTGAGAACCACTGCGATGGGGCATGTCAATGAAGAGATCTGTTCATTCTGTCTAGAAAGGAAGGTAAATAAAGCAAAGGATGGGAAGCAGGCTCCAAGAAAGAGGGTTCTTCACTAATTTTAGTTTTCTATTCCTTCCAATTTACACGAAGAGAATTACCATTAAATGAGGTGGAACCAAGAGAAGTTAGGTGTTGAGGGGTTCCCCAATATCAAGCCAATTTGAGTTAGGTAAAAACAGCTAAAAATAAGCTAATTGCAACTTGGCAATTTGTGTTAATGGGAAATAGAGATCATATTGCTTAAGGGCATAGAAGGGTGGGAAATAGGTATTTATCTGTGATATGTTAACATTTCCTATCCTTAATTCTACTTTATTATGAGAGCACACCATATAATTACCTATCGGAAGATTACTACTAATTGCATCGGTGCATTATTATTTAGAAATATGTTTAGACTTTGTCTAAATAAATTGGACTGACTAAAGCAGACCCTGCTCAAGTTACAAAGGCATGTTTCTAAGACATCCTCAGTCTGTCAAGGAAAACCTAGATATTTGCTGTGATAACTCATATTCAAATAAAAGCCACATCAATCATTGGAATAAACATTGACCAAAATCAGTTAATTACTTTCTTGCCTGTCTGTTCCATGATATTGATTTATAGGAGACCTATGTATTATAAAGTCAACACAGACCATTCAAACCAAGTTTTGTTCTGGCGTATGTTTAAATCAAGCATAAACCTGTAATATATTTCACCAGTGCTCCTTAGATCAAATTATTCATTCCTTCACAACTTTAAAAATAAACAAAAGGTAACCCTCTCACCCTTGACTATTTTGTCACATAAAAATGACTATGATCTTATTGGAAAGGGCAGAACTGCCTTTTTCATTTTCATTTTGCCTCCATGAATACTGACAGTTTTTCATTATGCAAAATGCTCTCTGTATTTAACAGATGATTAGTACTAAAATTGAGTTTGCAAGTGTATTGATGATACATTTTAATTATTAGAAGCATCCCTTTGTTAACAGTTTTAATGAACAAGTAGACTAGCACAATTACAACTTTAGTTGGGCATCAGTAATTCCTTCCAGTGGGTTCTTCTTTAGTCTTATTCACAAGAAATTGGATAAGCCTGCTGCAACCCCAGCCTTCTGCGTGTGGGCTCCTTTCTGTGCTTTGAGGCAGTTCTCTCAAGCATGGGTTTTACCCAGCATTGGGTTATAGAGAAAGAGAACTGAGTCTAAGTCAGAAGTTTTCCTTCCTGTAGCTTTGTGACCTTGGACAAATCACTACCCATTTCTTGTCCTTAGTTTCTTCATCTGTGAAATAACAGGGTTGAACTAGATGATGCTGAAGGTCCTTTCAGCTCTTCTAATTCTAAAGCAGAACACCTTTTTTTAAAAAAAAAAAAAATATATATATATATTTTTATTGATTTCAGAGAAGAAGGGAGAGGGAGAGATAGAAACATCAATGATGAGAGAGAATCATTGATTGGCTGCCTCCCGCATGCCCCCAACAGGGGCCTAGCCCACAACCCAGGCAAGTGCTTCAGTCCTCAGGCTGATGCTCTAACCATTGAGGAAACCAGCTAGGGCTTTTAAAAAAAGTTTTTTATTGTGTTGGAGGTCTTTACCCACAGGTGGGAGTCATCCTGGAAAAAGAATGGAAAATTTCCAATTAAAAATAAATTAAGGGTTTTCAGCCTTTCTTTAGGGGTGTATTTGACTCCAGAATAGAGTGTAAGTGATATTTTAAAATATTCCATTTGCTAGAAGCAGTGGTATGCTGGTAAAAGTTGAACAACTGGCTTAAAAGTTATTTAATTTTTTTGGACTCTTACCCAAAACAATTTCTTATCTATCATATTTCTTATTGAAATGGAGATTTAGTATTTGTTCTAGCTTTTGTGGCTACAATAATATATCAAATATAAAAGCATTTTGAAAAAAATGAAATCCTTTCCAAATGCAAATGACAACTACCATTCCTTTTATTAAAAGGAAACATGCATACTCAATAAATGCATTTAAAAATAACTTCCAGCAAACTAAAGCGAACAACTCTTCCGATTAAGGTTCTTGTAGTTGCAAGAAACAGAAATCCACTCAAGCTAATTTAAGTAAATCCGAAGGAAATTGGCCATTTTGTGTCATTTGAGAATTGAAAGCAGCAGGGATCAAGGTCAGCCTCATTTCCTCAGAACTATCGGGTTTTCTATCTCTGGCTTTCTCCAGTCTTGCTATGTTCATACTTTAGGTACCTGTTAATAAAAAGCTTCTTTGCCCCCCGGTCCCTCTGCCCACCACTGCCTGATCTTGGACTCTGTGGCTCTTCGTTCAAGTTGGAGAAAGAGTGAGGGTTAAAGGGCAGAAGTGTGGGGGATTCGGGGAGAGAGGAAAGAGGGAAGAGGGAGAGAGTGATTTATTTAGGTGTTGCCCACTGAATTTGGGAAAGGTGTATATACCTGTCTCAAACAGGTGTGGCCAGGGATAAGATTCACATGAGTCAAAGAGCTGCCTTATGTGGTTAGTGCAACCACATAAATGACATGATAGATCCCTTTAGTGAAAATGATAAAAACCAACATCATTACTGTTGGTTAATAGATGATGCTCATCCTGGGATGTCACTGATGTTTTTTTGAGGCTAAGAGCTGTTTATTAATAATGGAAATCTAGAGAAATACCCATTGAGCACCTGGGGGCTCCGTGATGGCCTATGAGATTCTGCAAAGGCATGGACACTGCTTTAAAAACTTACTATAACATTAAAGTAGTAATCAGATTGTAAATTCACTTGGAACTCTCCTCAATAGCAGGACTGACAGAGAACCAACTTGTAAGTCCCATGCTGGAGTGAAGTCAAATGATGTAGCTCAAAAGGACTGGAAAACGTGTATGCAGAGCTTTATCACAAAAGTCAGAGTTGGGTGAAGCTGCAGAGTCATGATACAGAATAGTGTCACCTGAAATAATAGGGCCTGTATGTCACAAGCCTTATTAGTCAGCACCTTAAACTACCACCCATGAAACTACAGCCACCTATAGATTAGGCTACAGCTGAACTAGAGACAAGAGCTGTCGAACAGTTGGAAATGCTCCCCAAACTCCTGCTGCAGCGTTAGCAGCCCTGAGACAGAGGTGAAGTGTCAAGAAACAAACCAGAAAATAAAACAGAGAAGAGACCCATACTCTGCTAATGCGCTGAACAAAATAGAGATTAATCGGTTTCTGGAAAAGTACATTCTGTCTAGCAGACGGGGCCCAGCAGGAATTGCATGCCCTGCTGGTCATTTTTTAAAGAACTTCTTCCTTTGGTCTAAAATGATGTCACAAATCACAGGGACAAACATGAAGAACTTTGTCAAATGGCAAGTTTGCTCTGGTATAAAATTGAACTCCTTTCCAAATGCAAATTACAAGTACTATTCCCTTTATTAAGTGTTATGTTGTGTTTTATTTTGTTACTTATTGGACAGTTATGGATTGCCATGAAATTTTTAATTATTATATCAAAAAATTATAGTCATTTTTTAAAAATTTGTGACTTTTATGGACTTATTACATATTACCTTTTGGATGGGGGGACAAGAAGGGAAATTCACTGTGGACTATTCAAGGACTGCTTACAAGGCAGATGCTAAATAGTGGTTTGAGTTTGATACCAAGGTGTAAAATAAAAAACCTTGCCCAGTCAATATGGCTCAGTGGTTGAGTGTCAACCAGGAGGTCATGGTTCAATTCCCAGTCAGGGCACATGCCTGGGTTGTGGGCTCCGTCTCCAATGTGGGGTGTCCAGGAGGCAGCTGATCAATGATTCTCTCTCATCACTGATGTTTCTATCTCTCCCTACCTCTTCCTTCCTCTCTGAAATCAATAAAAGTATATTTAAAAAATCTTAAAAGACCCTTTATGAAGGAATAATATTTGTGTTATTAACCTGTATTTTCCTCACTATTTGTAATTTCTTCTCACCCCAATTCCATCAAAGAATTGGCTCTGAGCTCACTAACTCGACAGAGGGATCTGGCTGGGCAGAAAATAAAATTTTCCTGCAATTCTCTCTGGCTATGTGTATCCTAACCCTCGGCTCTTAAGACAATTTAGAGCACTTACAGAACTAATAAGAGAAATAGGATCAAGATAGATAATAAGTATCTCAGACAAAAACACACAGGCAGAAAGGTTTCCAATAAGATCAAAAGAAATTTCCTGGGGTGAGTGGAAAGCTGTGTGTGAGAAGAGGGTAAGGCTTGCTAGGGATAGGAAATGGCTTGTGGTACATCTAGCCACATAGGACCCGGGCAAAATATCCAAAAAAGACTTTGTGTTCCCAACCTGGAAAATGAATAGTTAAGAGCTATCAGTGACCATGATGATGCATCTTAGTTTAATCTACCTGGGTAGATAGCTCAACTACACAATGAGGGTGATGAAGATTAAAGACCAAGAATGAGATTTGAAGAGCATGGCAGAATAGGTGATTAAAACAAGAGTCAAGTTCATTTATGAAAAATAAAGAAGTACACGTTTTGGCCTACCCAATATTGTGCAACATGATATGTATTTACTTTATAACATCTACACTAATAAAAGAGAAACATGGTAATTAGCGTACGACCACTACCCTTCCCATTGGCTAATCAATGAGTATATGCAAATTAACTGTCAGCCAAGATGGCGGTAACCGCCAACAAAGATGGCGGTTAATTTGCATACTTGCAATGATGGGAGGCGAAAGGGGAAGGGCTGAAGAATGGTGATCAGCAACCTAGGCGGCAGGCAAGAGCTGGGGGGTGGGCAAAGGCCGCCTTTCCCCACCCCCCAGCCAGTGATCGCCATCGGAAAGCCCGGGTTGCCGGCAGGCCTGCAGCGGTGATCACCATGGCGATAGGAGGGCGGGAGGGCCGGGGAGCAGGCCAGGAGGCAACCCGGTCCCCGCCATGGTGATCGGAGTGTGGGAGGGCCGGCTGCAGGCCAGGCGGCAACCTCAGACCCCCACCATGGCTATCGGAGGGCGGGAGGGCCGGCCGCAGGCCAGGCGGCAACCCTGGACTCCCGGAACCTCTTAAAGGTTCTCTTAAAGCAGTTGGCAGGGACCTCGGAGAGCCCCAGGGGGCCCTGGTGCCAGCAAAACTGAGACCTGAGGCGGCTCTCCCCAGCAAGGTCCAGGGAACAGCCACTGCAGCCCACCCCCACCCCAGCGCAAGGCAGGGCACGCTGGGCCTGAGGACCCACCTCCTCCCAGAGGCCCTCGCTTGCTCATGCAGCCCTGGTCACCGGAGCAGCTATAAGGCACAGAAAGCACCAGGGACTGCCGCTTGCCCCCACCCGCATTTGCAAAGACAAGGCCGGAGGGTGTGAGGGCTGGTTCACATCTCCTTCTCCCTCCTTTTGCTCCTCCTCTGGCTGCTTAGCTCGCCCAGCTTCTTATCCAGGCTCCTCTGCAGCTGGGCCTTCTTGGTGGGGTCCAGGGACCGGTCCTTGGCCCCACTGCCGGCGTACAGCACTGCCTCCCGGCTGATTCTCTGCCGGGCGTGGGCGCGGGCCCTCTCCCCACAGCCATGGATCTCAGGCGGGCAGTGGCTGAGGCAGTAGCGGTGGCTGCAGTGTGGGCAGAGCTGGCCCAGAGTCACAACGCTGGCCCGGCACTTGAGGAGGCCACAGGTGTTATCTAGCCTTCATGGTGGCCGAGACCAGGGCATCGAAGTCCTCCATGGAGGGCAGATCCAGGGCCGGGGTCCTTTTTCATCTTTCTTCTTTTTTTTTTCTGGCAACTTCCGCAGCCCCGGGCCTGCGGCCCGTGGGCCCTCCTTGGCTCGCTGCTCCTGCCTGTCCCTCTCCCTCTGCAGTCGCTCCCCGGGATCAGCAGAGCCGAGAGGCTTCCCCGTCCGGGATCAGCGGAGCCTGATGGAAGCCCTGTGTGTTTATGCACCCTGGGGGTGCAGAGGTCCTGTCCTAGGCAGAGGCCTATGGCGAAATTTCCGGCTCTGAGAAGCAGCCTGGGGGCTAGAAGGCAGCTCCTCTGACCTCAGTGCTGGAGAAGACCATTAAACAGAAAACTAAAGAAACCGATTTTACATCATTTCCCAGGTGGAGAACAGTTGGCATGTAAGCCCCTGACCAGTGCCCAGCGTCTCCTCTGTCAGTCTATCTCACTCTTAGGTGCCAAGTTCTTTGTTCTGTCTTAACCGCAACTCATTTTTAAACTAGATTGCTTTTAAAAGAAGACTAAATAAAGTTTCCCTTAAGTTATTTAGGTGGTGCTGGGGCTGCTAGGGCTGCTGGGGGCCTGATAGAAGACACAAACACACAGCGGGGGGCCTGTACCCAGCAGCCCCAAGGCCTGCCACCTTGGTGCTGGGGCTGCTGGGGGTATCAGAGACACAAACCCGCAGGCCCGGCACCCAGCAGACCCAAGGCCTTCGTGGCAGCACTAAGGAGCAGCAAGCCAAGCGGTAGGAAGCAGCAAGCAGGTGGGCAGTAACGAGGGAGGGGTCCCGGACTGCAAGAGGGCACATGCTGGGCTAAGGGACCCCCCACCCATCCCCAGTGCACGAATTTCGTGCACCGGGCCTCTAGAGAGTGTGTGTGTGTGTGTGTGTGTGTATATACATATATATATATATATATATATATATATATATATATATATATATATATATATATATATTTATTCACTATATGAGGAAAGCTAAAGTAATATTCTTCCTTTAATAATTAAAAACAACAACAACAAATCAGCCCTAGCCAGTTTGGCTCAGCAGATAGAGCATCAACCCAAGGACTGAAGGGTACTGGGATCAATTCTGGTCAAGGACATGTACCTCAGTTGCAGGCTTGATCCCCAGCCCAAGTCAGGGATCATGTAGGAGGCAACCAATAGATGTGTCTCTCTCACATCAATGTTTCTCTCTCTTTGTCTTTCTCCCTCTCTTCCACTCTCTCTAAAAATCAATGGTAAAATATCCCCAGGTGAGGATTAACAACAACAAGAAAAAACAAAAAACAAACAGAAAATAATAATCTTTCAATGCTTACAAAATGGTAACACTGTTTAGAACCAGAAATATTATAAACTTCTGGAGCCCTGATAAATAGCTATATTCTTATGGGACACAGATTATTTGAAAGGGCAAAAACACTTGATAAACTATTTAAAAATATGTATCAGAGGTATATAAAGGTTAATTTTTTTCTTATTTCTTTCATCATAATGTCATAATGCTAAGAATGCATGAAAAAAGTAGCACGGATGGGAGGAGGAAGTATTAAAAATTAAGTAGTATAATCTAAGTAGCCAGTAGCCAATGGTCTCCGGGCTAGTTAAAAAAGAGAGCAACTAGCAGAGGACATGAGGAAGCTCCTGGATGCTAATGAAGTTCTGAACCTTGGTCTGGGAGCTTGGGAGAAATCTGTACAGTTATGTTTCGTGTATTTTCTGTCTGTATTTGTGTACTTCT
This sequence comes from Myotis yumanensis, assembly GCF_028538775.1. Lineage (NCBI taxonomy): Eukaryota > Metazoa > Chordata > Mammalia > Chiroptera > Vespertilionidae > Myotis > Myotis yumanensis. The sequence continues at coordinate 28,665,619 of NW_027223764.1, read as the reverse complement.
CTGTATATATTGCAAGAAAATCTTTATAAAACTGTTTGTAAAAAATAGCAAGCAAGTCAGGGAGAGACAAGAATAATGACAATTAATTAAATCAACAAAGGCTTTCTGACTCATGTCATTAGACTAGAGTCATCAAGGGGCAAACTCCACCGCAATAACCATTTCTTACATTAAATAGAGCCTTGTAAAGTGCTTGTACATATAAGATCTGTTTAAATCTTCATAACTTGATGAAGTATATAGAACAACTATATAAATAATACACTTCAGTTGTGCTAAGTGTAGTCAACAGGACTTAATGGTATGTTGAATGTGAGGGGGTAGAGAGGTAAGGAAAGGAGTGCAGATGAGGAGGGTCTGGGGACTGAACACAGCAAAATGGTAGTGCCATCTTAGTTTCTCCTTCAACCGGAGATTTGCAGGTTGCTGGACAAACTAAGAATCCCTTGTAACTGAAGATCCAGGATGGCCACCATCCTGCCCCCTGCATATTAACTCCAGTGCATTTTGGAGCAGTACTCAGGAACTTTTACTGATTTTAACACAGTAGGTCTGACCTGTCCAGAAAATGCCTTTGATGCTCATTTGCTTTGATGACCAGATATGTGGAACGGATGTCTCTACTCTCCTAGTAGCTCATTTGAATGTTCCTAAGCGGACCTGCTGACTTTTGGGTTACTTCCTAAGGGTTAGGGTGAAGGGATTAAGAAAAACAACAAAAATCATAGGCAGACAACAGTATGATGATTAGTAGAGGGGAGGGGGGTTAAGGGGAGGTGAAAGAGGGTAAAGGGTGGATAAATGGCCATGGAAGGAGACTTAACAGGAGGTGGTGAACACACAATACATCACACAGATGGCATATTACAGGATTGTGTCCCTGAAACCTATATAATTTTATTAACCAATGTCATCCCAATAACTTCAATAATAAAAAAAAAAAAAGGCTTAAGGCTCCTCCCAAAGAGGTAGAGCTCAGCATGTTTAATGCACCAACTCGCCTGGGCTTAATTAGCCTCTGCCAGAGCCAGGAGTTCCCAGGAGAGAGGCTGGCTGTGCCTGTTTAAATTTTAAGTCCTTCACTTGCACAGAGGAACTCGGGTTCACTCCTGAATCTGATTTTTCGCCTTACTGAATGTAAGCTAGAAAAACTGAAGGGAAATTTAATGTTTCACTTAAGTCAAGCGATTTTTTCTTTCAAAAGGAGAGAGCAGACAAGTTTTAAAATATGACCTACTAGCTTTTCCTTAAGATAATTCTACCTTAGGGAGAAAATATGTTTGTACCAAATTTTCCCAAGCTCCAGCCATCAAAACACCACCTTCACATCTCATCTCGCTCCAGCCATGCATTACACTTACTATTACACTTGATATTTTTTTACAATATTTAATATTTCACTTTCTAATATTTGAATGAACATTTTAAGCAGAACTTGTACATCACTATCGCACATGGAAACCATGGCTACTTTTTACGAGGGGATGTAATGACACGAATGGATACAATTATATTATTGATAAGCTCACGGCTGTGGTGCTTTCTTCCTGTTTGAGCAGAGTGACTCTAAAAAGGCCCTTCTCATTTGTGTCTCATTGATCTTGAAAGCTTCCTCTACTAACATATGCTCCCCTGAGCTTAGAAGTATCATTTGAAATTAGATTATGAAGCCAGGCAGGCTACATAGCAGCATAGGTGTGGGCGTGCTAACATCAACTTGCAAACTGCTAGTGGGCAGCTTATCCCAGTTGTGAAACAGTAGTTCCTAAACTCAAGTCAGGGAGCTATATTCATAGTTTGATCACTTTAAGATGAATTCTAGTATTGGGTATCTTTGTATTTACTTAACTAGAGAAGGATTTGCCTGGAGTTGTTAGACAATGCAAGCTTTCAAACAGAAACAACTCCTCTTAGAGGAAAGGGAACAAAAGGCTGTGTATAACGCTACTGCTATCCTCTTTAGGATCTAAAGCACAACCTCTCCAAACATTGTTAGGAGACCTTGAAATCTCTAGGAATGTGAATCCCTCCACAACACCTGGAATGCTCTTGTATTCACAATGTTTTGCTGAATGAGTAAGGTAAAAGTTTGCATTTTACTCTATGCATTTTAACAAATTCATATTTAGTAAATCCTGCACATGCACCCTTTTTTTTTTTTTTTACTTGAAACAGATTTTACTCCTTGCTAATACTTTGCTCCTTTCTGCAAAATCCACCTCAGCTCACTTCCTCTCTGCAGTCAGCAGGCCCCCTTCACTTATTGTGTGGGCAGATCATTTGACAACTTGATTATCTAGTTGAACGATCTTTTACATGTTTACATCCTAATCTCAAACAAAATATTTTGGCTACATATAATCTATTATTCATCTGCATCTAAATTTATTTACTAATTCTTTCTGTTACACATTTTTATTTTTCAATAAAATCATTCCTCAGCTATGACTTTATAAAGATGCCAATATGTCCCAGACACGAACATGGGAAATATGATGGAAATATGGTAGACTAACTATACAGAGAAATCCCTCCTAGTGTAGAAAGCCTAAAGATACTAGATGAGAACATATTTTTAGAAAAGATGGTTGAATTGGTAGGAATTAAAGAAAAATATTTGAAGGACAGAAATGAGAAGCAGCCAAAAAGGAAATCATGGAGCTGGTGTTCTTACTGGGACTACTGGCTAAATACAATAGGTTTTTTTTAAAAAAGGTAAAAAAACAACAACTACATAATCTAGAGACATACATGAATATGATAAAACAGACAGAAAGGCAAGGGACTTATTAATAATAATCATCATAAAAAAACAGAAAAAATGATAACCTTAGGGTAAGAGACCAGAGAAGGACATATAAAACTCAAAACGGTTAGTATTCCTCTGTATCAGCACTGTGCAATCCAAATATAATGCAAACACAAACTTGAACAACATATGCAATTTCCTAGTATCCAAATTTCCACAGTAAAAATAAAATTTGTTTTAAAATATATTTAACCCAACATACTTAAAATACTGTCATTCAATGTGTAATCAATATAAAAATTACTAATGGGATAATTTATCTTCTTTTCTTGATGCTAAGTCTTCAAAATCAGGTTTGTACATACATTTTATTACAGCAAATCTCTCTTTAGACTCATACATTTTAAGTGTTCAATAGCTAAGTGCAGTGGCTACTATGTTGGACAGACCAGTTTTATGCCTAAAGGCTTGTACTAGATATATGGGACTTTAATATTTCTTAAACTGTGCCTGCCTTATCTATTGCTTATACATCACATAAATTTTAGGTACAAGGCAAGACCTTACCATTTGGAGCCTGCTTACCAATGAAAATGTTCTTTTTCTCTAAATTCTAGATGTTCTTATTGTCCTCCCTCTTTCCCTCCTTGTCACATTCTCACAGCCTTTGTGTGATGTGCTCTGTATTACTTCTTTGATTATGGATGATTCTGACACATTTCCATTCTAAAGCCCTTCAGAAACATTCCTTTTGTTTACTTGGCACAAAACAAATTCATCATTAACGAAATATGGGCTTATTTTCCCCCATTTAATGATATAATTTCAAATAGGCATTCTTGAAAAGAAGTATTTTTGAACAGTGAAAATAATACTTTAAAAGCTGAAAATAAGAAGCAGTTTCTGAGTGAGCATTTGTAACAATGATGGTCACGGCTATTTTAAATAGGAAGCTGTTAAGAGGAGACACAGTGTTAGTATATTGAGCATAATGAAAGCACTTCCTTTATCACCCAAGTCCATTGTAGGCTGGGCTTCTGCAAATATCCACGAGCAACCCAGACTCGTGAGGATCCGTACACAGAAGCAAAAGTGTACGAACAAAAATGGCAGAAAGGACCTGAGGTTGACTTAGATTTGGGGGTTCAAATCAGAGGTCGGCGCACTATGGCCTGTAGGCCAAACCCAGTAAACTTCCTGTTTTCATTTGTTACATGAGCTAAGAATAGTCTTTACATTTATTAAATAATTGAAAAATCAAAAGAATAATATCCTGTGACATAAAAATAGGTAAAATTAAAATTAAAATTCCAGTGTCCATACAATTTTACATTCCTTCAAGTATGAATTGTCTATGGCTGCTTGTGTGCTACAGCGACAGCATTGAATAGTAGCAAGGGAGACTATATGGCCCAGGAAACAAAAATTTGCCCACTCCTGGCTTAAATCACCATTTTTCCCAGACGATGATCAATTTTCCACATAATGACCAATAAGCAACATAATATAAACTTTTTGAATTACGAAAAGCATTATTAGAAAACAACGGGAAAGTAATAATTGAGTGTTATGTGAGTTTCTTTTCCAGGTTCATGCTTTGAGCTAATAACAGTCATCTTGGATTTGCCCAATCAGGGAAAGGCGAGACCAGATCTGGTCACATTTCTGCTATCACTTAACTGTGCCAATAATCTTGGAAGTGTCAGAGCCTCTAGGAATTTCTGTGGGCCTATAAAGCAAAAGGATGAAATGAGAATATTGCCATGGTCCCTCCCAGTTTTATAGCTACTTATGGACAGAATTAGTTAATTAAGAAAGAAGCTGTCAAAAATAATGGTTAGACTACCAACATTGACGCCAATTTGATCCGTTTTGGGCACTGGGCTTGTTGTCCATAAAACCGGGCAGGGACTTAAGCTTTTGTACATTCAGCGAGGTAACATATTGGAGATCTGCTTAATACAGAGTAAGCACTCAAATATAAAATGCATTTGCTGAGTGCTGAGCTGAACTGCAAAAAGCACTGCTTTCCATGATCCCTATTACACTCCTCATGGTCTCACAGGGATCAAAGCAGAGAAATTCCTTTCTTGACAGTGAGTGGAGATGTTACCCAGCCAAGCACAGGGGCTCTCCACAGAATGGCTGCAGTGCAGTGTGGCTCTTGCTGCCATGTGAATGGAAGACTGGATTTCAGCCTCTGGTGCCCAACATTACTGTTTTTTTTTTATTTGTTTTAATATATTTCATTGATATTTTTACAGAAACGAAGGGAGAGGGATAGAGAGTTAGAAACATCAATGAGAGAGAAACATCAATCAGCTGCCTCCTGCACACCAACTACTGGGGATGTGCCTGCAACCAAGGTACATGCCCTTGACCGGAATCGAACCCGGGACCCTTCAGTCCACAGGCCGATGCTCCATCCACTGAGCCAAACCGATTAGGGCTACTGTTGTTTAAAACTCCAAAGCAACTGCCAAGTGAAAAGGAATCAAGTGCCTCCAACTTCTTAGTAGCTGGCGCTGTATCTATCACCCATAGGAATAGAAAAGCCATGGACAGTTTGTGAACAAAACTTAGATGAAATATTTGACAACAAAAACATTATTTTTGGGCCCTGGCTAAACAGTTCAGTTGGCTAGAGTGTCTTCCCTACACAATACACCAAGGTTGTGGGTTCAATCTCTGGTCAGGGCATATACAAGAAACACCAATGAATGAATAAATAAGTAGAACAATAAGTCGATGTTTCTCTCATCTCCCTTACTCTCTCTCTCTCTCTCTCTCTCTCTCTCTCTCAAATCAATTTTTAAAAGGCAATATTTCGAACATACAAATAAATCAGTGAAGAATACAACTATTTAAAATAAGGCTGTCAGCCCTGGCCAATGCGGCTCAGTTGGTTGGGCATCATCCTGTGCATCGAAAAGTGACCAGTTTGACCACTCGTCAGGGCACATGCCAGGGTTGGGGGCTCAATCCCAGGTAGGTCTGCTGTCACATACATGTTTCTCTTTCTCTCTCCCTCTCCCTTCCTCTGTCTCTAAAAAAAAAAAAAAAAAAAATCAATAAAAATATTTTTTTTAAAAAATAAGATTGTCAGGACCCACACAGTCCCCCCTTTGATTTTAAATGAATAAAGTAATAATCCAAGAGCAGTCTGCACTCAAGAGCACTAAAGTTTCTAAGTAAGCAGTCTGAGTAAGAACGCATCACCTTAGCAACAACACTCCAGAATTATCTGTGATGAACACTGGCTTAATATCCTAATAAAATCAGCTGGATTTTTCACTGCTGAAATACTTTGCCTGAAGATGGGGCAGAGGGAAATGATTTTTGGGAGATTAATCAACTGAAGTCAAATCTCAGATGAACCAATTCACGATAAGCCCATTGTTACCATTTTCATTTGATTTCTACATATATTCATTCATAGACACCCCTCACTATCCTCACCTCTTCATTCAAGAGGAGGATATTTGAACATGATAAAGAGTTAAAGGCATTAGCAAAGGCTGCACAAAATTATCATCTACGCGGCAGAATCATACTGAATTATTCCTATCTCAGTAGACTGCTTTCTGAGTACGCGAAGTCCCACAATGGAGGGAAAAGTCAATTTCACTGCCAAGCAATGTTTTCCATCTCAGCCCTCAAGTGATGCAACAGCAGAATTAAACCATCCCAGGTATTTTATGATTGGCCTGTCTCAATGTGATAATTTGAAAATTTTGTTTGGAAAAAGGAAATGCTCCTAAGTTAGGAAAAATGTTATCAACCATGAAACACACATCCATTCTACATGGTGTTGAAGGCCATATGCAAATATTTCCCAAAGCTCAATGGTTACATACTAATGTGGAATTAGAAAATTTATGCAATTATTTATTGCCCCAGACCTACAGAATTAATAAATGCAACCATTAATTCTTCTAAACGTTTTTAAAAGGAGTGGACTCAAGTAGGAACAACTATAAATAATAAACCAAAAAAGGGATTGAAAATTCCTTTCTCTTATGACCAAATTTGTTTTCTGTAAGCTAATTTTTTCTGCCTCTCATGCTGCATCAGAATAGAAGCACTTTAATTAAGTGATCACAAAGAGAGAAAAAAAAAGCAGTTATGGTGTTTTGCATACCAAAGGGCCTTAAAGGCTTTCACAGCCTTATGATAAATGCTGAGGAGTATCAAAAGGGCAACTTAAAAATTATTCAAGCCACTTTTATTGGCAGTACTGACATGACTAGCTAATTACTTATAGAGAATTATCTTCAGGAAGCTCAAAGTATTTTGTAGCTCTTTCTAATTGATTTATGTGATTTTATAGATGTTAAAGTTATTTGTAGAATTAGAATTCCCATGGAATAAAAAATGAAAAGCAAAGAGAATGATATCAGCCAAGTAAAGCGTAGATCTTAGAAGAGAATTCAGTTGTGTTCTGTTGCTTCAGCTATGTTCCATATTGTTTTAAAATATATTTTGGGCCGAAGCCAGTTTGGCTCAGTGGATAGAGTGTCGGCCTGCGGACGGAAAGGTCCCAGGTTCGATTCCGGTCAAGGGCATGTACCTGGGTTGCAGGCACATCCCCAGTAGGGGATGTGCAGGAGGCAACTGATCGATGTTTCTCTCTCATAGATGTTTCTAACTATCTCTCTCCCTTCCTCTCTGTAAAAAAATCAATAAAGTATATTTAAAAAAATAAAAATAAAATATATTTTGAGCCAGTAGAAAGTAACTCATAACATTCAATTCTAAGCATTTTCTTTCTTTTGAACAGTTTTCTTGAGGTATCATTGAATGCAAAAACACTATTCGTACTTAATAGTCAAAATCCAATATTATAAAAAAATGAACAAACTTCACCTTTCATATCAGTCATAGGATTGAAAGAAATTTTGAGGGATCAATTATTCCATGAGCTTATTTTTACTCATTCAGTTACTACACAACAAATATATATTATAGGCAAGGAGCTAGGCACTGTCGTTTCAATATTCAGCAAAACAAACATAGTCCTTATCCATACTGAATTTCGGAATACAATCTCATTAAAGTAGCCTAAATTAAAATAACCTCTCTTAATTCTATATATGTCTAAAGAAGATTGCATACTTTTCATAAATAATTCATTAGAATGTTAGCAGCTTTCAATGGAAATAATTCTTCCACCTCTGACATGTCTTTCATTCTATAATCCTATTCAATTTTTCTTACTGAACATTCTATGAACATAAAGATTAGGCTAATATGCCAAGGTCTAGAATATTATTTACTTGTTCCTCAAAATCCTCTCTTCTAGATATCAGGCTTCTTCTATCATTGTCAATTTCTAGGGTTTGATCAGATTTTCATCACATCACAGTTCTCTTTTATATTAATTCTCCTATAAATTTTATTTTAATATATATTACATAAAGGAATATATAATAAATTGAAAAAATAAATATATATTTAATATATATGATGTATAAAAAGCTATGTATATCCATAGATAGATAGATGGATATAGAGCAATGTATTACTTTAAATTTAGTACAACGTGTTTAGTGGTGATTTATACCCAACTAAACCTGAAGATATTGGAGATCTTTAGCTATAAAATATTTTATTATCAGGTTCAGAATGAAGTGCCCCAAACTGGGATTTATGACATGATATTTGACTTCTCTGGATCAACCAAATCAACCCTAAAAGTAGCATGTACCTCATAGGTTCGTTGTGAAGATTAAGTGAGACAGTTATGTACTAAGTGCCTAGAACACTGTAGGAATACGACAACTGTTTTTTGTTTGTGTGTGTGTTCTTTTTAAATTTTGTTTTATTGTTTAAAGTATTACAAAGAGTATTACATATGTCTCTTTTTTTTCCCCTTGACCTTCCCCCACCTCCCCTACCCTCCAGTGTCTTGTGTCCATTGGTGATGCTTATATGCATGCATACAAGTCCTTCGGTTGATCTCTTACTGCCCACCCCCCCCCCCCCCCCCCGCACCCTCCCTGGCCTTTCTGCCGTAGTTTGACAGTCTGTTCAATGCTGCTCTGTGTGTGTTTTGTTTATTGTTGTTGTTTTTTTTTCTTTTCTGCTCTGGAAATAATATTACCACCAGCTGTGAACTCATCTAGGCATTTTTTCATCTGGGTCATATTTCTGCTGGTTTTGCTGAGGCACAGAGTAGAATTTCCCATGCTCAAGGAAAGAATAAAAGAAAGGTGACAGAGTTCTTTTAAAATAGCTGGTTTTGCCGTCCCTATGTCAATGATGACAATGGGTCTATTGAACTCTTGGGGGATGAGATCATAGAGTTTAGGAAGAATATAATGAGAAGCCTCAGGATTCAAGTGAATAAGAGAAGAACTGCACTCCATTCTCATGAGTAAAAGTATTACTTCACTTGGAAAGAATGTGGTTGACATTATTTTTTGTTTTCTATAAAATGACATTAAATAATGCAAAGTTTTATTCAAATAAATCTAAATCTGACCCAGCTTTTCTCCAAATGTAAGAAAGTTCTTATATTCAGGATACATTGGAAAAAGAAAACAGGATAGAATAAAACAAATTCAGGTTTGAGTCCTGTTTCTGCCACTTACTAATTTTGTGATATCAGGCAAGTTATCCCAACATTTTGAAACCTGTCTCTATAAACATGGAAAATATATACCTTATGTGCATAAAATTATTGAAAGGTTAAATAAAAATGTATATAAAGCACTCAACATGGGGTCTCTGGTCTATATGGGCACTAAAAACGTTTCATTCCTTTACCTTCCTCAATACTATTTATCTAGAACAAGTGCCACATCTCAAATGCATTGCTGAGTGAGTGGTACATATTACCAACCTAGCTCAGTGTTTCTTCAAGTTGAATGGCTCAACCTCGTCCATAAAATATTGTTATCAGAATAATAATGAAGGCTTGGTTTTAAGTATTTTCCATGCTTTCTAAATTATGGAGCACACAGCTTCCTTCAAAGGGATCCCTCACATAAAAACTCTAAAGTAAACAAGTTCTTACTTTGGACAATGAAGGCAGATTAAAATACATTTCCCTTGCAATCCTTAAAGCCAAAAATAATAGCAGAACCATAAAAATTTCAAAAACTAGATTACTTCGTTTGGCAACCAGTCATCCTTGACCAGCCTTTAAAATTATGAGAGACATAAAATTAATGAACTATATGTCATTCTTATTTTCACACACAAATAAAATTTAAGAGATGCTGACAACTAAATTTTCCATTTGTCATAATTTCAAATCCATTTTCTAAGTATTACTTGCTTCTATTGTTCCTTCTGCATTTTACGCTCACTGCCCTACTTTCGGTCCTTGTTATCCTCAGTCTGCATTTGGCAATTTGAGGGACATTTTTTCCCTGCCTTCTCAGCATCTATACTCAAGCTCTACAATCTATTGTTTTTTTCTACATTGCTCATAGTAGAGCAAACTTTCTAAAAGACAAACCAGACCATGCCAGATATTGTGTGGCTATTCAGAATCTTCAGTAATTTTCTTTGGTAGTTTCAAAACAATATCAGTGCTACAAGAGAGCCAACATTTGAGGATCCAAGATGGAGAAGAGAAAGGAAGCAGTGGGAATTAATCTTAATTATCAAATTAAGTCATTTGATAATTCTTAAGTGGAGCACCCAGCAGGAAATGGTGGGTGAAGGCTAAGAAATTCAGAGAGCACTAGGAAATTAGAGTTTAGGGCCTGCTAAGTAGGAGGCAGCCTGGCTGGCATGTCAAACTTTTCCCTGAGATTCCTGCAGGGCTGCACCCTAAGAAGTAAGATTTAGCAGTTACTACCACATGGTTTGTAAAAGAGAATATAACAATTTACACTCCCACCAGCAATGTATGGGTGCTCCAGCTACTCCATAACCTCACCAGCAGTTGGTATTGCTACTCTTTTTATTTAGCTATATGGTGATACTAATATCTCATTATAGTTTTAATCTGATTTCCCACTATGAGTAATAAATTTAACCGCCATGTCACATGTTTAGTGACCATTTGGATATCCTTTATTATAGAATACTAGAGGCCCGATGCACGAAATTTTTGCAAGAGTAGACCTTCCTTTCCCCAGCTGCCAGCACCGGCTTCCCTCTAGCAGCCGGGACCTGGGCTTCCCTCCAGTTTTCCTCGCAGCCCTGGCTTCATCTGGAAGGTCATCCGGTCTCATTAGCATATTACGCTTTTATTATTATAGATTTCTTAAAGTCCTCCACTCTTTTTGTATTAGATTATCTTTTATCAATTTGTAGGCCTCATTTACATAGTCTGTATATAAGTACTTTATGGGAAATAATTAGCTCAAGTATCTTCTCTCCTCTGTGGGTTGTCTTTTAATTCTCTTATTTGTGACTTGTGATGAGTGGAAATCCTTCATTTTAATGTCTAATTTCTCAGTCTTTCCTTAACATTATGCTTTTCATCAGTAAAATCCAGTGAAGATATCTGGGTGTTACAAAGCTTCCCTGAATCTTGGTGCACACTTTGAGACTTTCATGGCTGATCCTCCATACCACATCTCATTTTGCACATCAGTAGTACCATCATTTATAAGAGTCTACCAACAACTTATGTCTAAAGACTGCGCTGTTGTACACTGAATAGTATATTTCAACTTACTGTTAAACTATATAAAGTAAAAGCTTGTAAATTTCTGTTAAGAATATGCTAAAGGGAAAGGTATGTAATATTTTGACTCTCTTATTTGCTATTAGTACTCCAGTGTATATATGCATGCAATGATTATTTACTAATACCCTCTCTAATCATATGGCAAAAGTAATTTAATTATGAAATAGAAAATATAATATTAGTTTACTTAAATGTCTAATCCTCTCAAAATTTGGTAATTCAAGTCATTTCTTTAAAAAAAGTATTAAGATTGCATAACATAATTAAAATTTTCTTGACTGTATAACAAGTCAAGAAAATAATGCTGAAGAGGTAGGTATGTATAATATATTTGTTAAGTGAAACCTCTTACAATGCAGAATTCCTCCATTAAGTAATATGGGGTAAAGCATCAAATGTAACTACTTGTGCATACATACATGGTCATACATCCAACAACATTTTGTCAATGGATTATTATTTTTGATAAAAATCTGCTTATGTTAGTAATTGTCTTCCTTGGGTTGGTTTGGATCTGATATTATCTGTTATTCATATCAATAATTTTTGTTCCTTTATCATTTTTCACCTGAGTATAATTTGTACATATGTATATACAAATACATATTTGCTACATCTGCAATAGACTAACAACTTTATTTAAGTTTGGCTCTAATTAAATTATGGAAATGGAATCCTTAACCAAGTTTCTTAAATAATGTCATTAACTGGTAACTACATATTTCCCCATGATAAAGTCAAATGTTAATTATTATTTACTACATATGGCATGTTACCAATGCAATCAGTACATAAACAAATTGGAGTTTGCCACATATAATGAAATCATAAAACCCAAGGGTTCTATTCAATTATACTGAAGAGCAGGAAGTTCTTTCTTGCTTTCCAAATCAAACATCCGTGGCAGTTGGAAGATTAGATAGTTCTATATCAAAGTCCATCAAATTAAAATTTAAAAACGCATTAGATGTTCATATGGGTGTATGTTAAGTGACCCCCCTATGAACTTGATATGGGACTTCTGACATGACTGGATAAATATTTTTTTTCTTTCTACACAGTGCAGATAGAATGATCAGACTATTGTCAATATATTTTATTTCTTAAACAAGGCACACGTAAGCCCATGAGAGGGCACATATCTGAAAGGGAAGAAAAACATGCTGTATATATATTACACAATTTTCATTTTAAATCCCCTTTGTTTAAGACTTGGGATTGATTTTACTTCTTTCCTTAAACAAACGGATTATCTTTCACAGTTGTTTTTCAGATAAAGTGCAACAAAATGGTGATGGGTATTATAATTTCTGTACCTAAAGCAATGACAAAAGGGTATCAATACCAGCCCTAGTTGGTAAGTACACTCATCCACGCACAGAGGCTCAGCTAAGGGTAGTAGGCAACCGCTCTGCCGAAGCCCTCTCAGTCAGTGGTCCACTGCTGTCTAAGTCCTGAACTATTCTGAAAACTGGAGCATCCACCATCAGGTAGATGTAGAATAAAAGTATATCAAAATATTGTGTGGCACAACGTTTCGTAGGAAACAAGGGAGACACTATTGTAGTTGCTTTATTTTTTCTAAAATTTAAATTCTTTATTGTTTAAAGTATTACATACCTCTCCTTTTTCTCCCATTGACCTCTTTCGGCCATTCCTATCCCCCAGCACATGCCTTCACCACCCCCGCGGCCCCCCCCCCCCCCCCCCTCCCCGCACACACACTGTTTATGTCCATGGGTTATGCTGTAGTTGGTTTCTTGATACAGCATAATTTGCTTCATTATGGTTTAAAAAATAAATCTAAGTATGGCTTTGGCCAGACAGGTGAGACAAGATCCACTTTTTGTCTGAAGTGAGAAATATTTTTCCTATTTTATTAAGCCTAAATCTGATGGCATTTAAAATAAATGTCCACATCACAAAGGCCTGGGATGGGAGGCAGGGGCGGGCTAGAAGGAGTCAAAGAGAGAAAAAAGGGACGCGGGTAATACTTTCAACAATAAAGATTTTTTTTTAAAAAAAGAAGAGAGAACAGGCAAGAATTGCAAAAAGAAAATAAATAAAATAAAATAAAATAAAATAAAATAAAATAAAATAAAAATAAGCCTTCTACCCTGCTTCAGCACCAAGATTCAGACTGCTTTCCCTGGTCTTCTTTTGGAAAATGTATATAGTTTTATGCTAGTATTTACATGTCTTTTTTCCCCTCAATTTCATTCTTGGGGTAATATGATATTTAAGTAATGACTGATGAATGCTTTGAGAAGACAGAGAGTCCTCGAGGTATCACCAGCTACTTGTGCCTCACGTCAGCTCTTGCCAAGTGACTGGGCTTTACCTTTGAACCTGACCTCATCATCGAGCATGACTCCTAGTGCTGTGAGATAATTCGGATTCACAATAGGACCAAACAATTGAAACAGGATTCCTCTAAGAAAGAAAGGAAAGGAGTTTTCTAGGTCAATAACAACAAAGACTCCAGCCTTAACACTGTTTCACCACATTTGTGACCATCAGTAATCCTACATAAACCAATAATGCTTTTGATTAGAACTAGCCCATGGTATGGGTGTAGGGGGGGCGGGGGGAGGAGCAAGCTATAGTGATAGTATGATATGGCTTTGGAGATAATCAAATCATCAAACCATAGGCCCTATACCTGTTCTGCCATTTGGCATTGGCATGAAATGAGGGAAGTTATTTATTTTGTTCGACCTTAGATTTCTTATATGGCCATGATATCCTTCATTTCACAGAGTTATGAGAATTAGATGAAATCATACATTTGAAAATGTCTGATACATGGAGATAATTCCTATATTAGTTTCCTTGCTCTGAATAATAAAAATAATAAAGAGGTATCTGCTTTGGCCAGAGTGGAGTTATCAGATTACCGAGTGGTGTATTTATGTATGTACTACACACAACTCAGTATTATGGAGTTGACCTTAAGAAATAAAAGTGGAAGGTGGGATCAAAGAAAGAGATTATTAGGGGTATCCCTACGAGTGTGGCTCAAAACCCATAGAGTTATAAAACATAAGATTGAGATTCTGCAAACAAGTATTTTTAGAACTCATCATTTTGTTCTTTGCTCCCAGAAGACACCAGGAGCTTGTTTTGTAATTCAGTCATAAAAGACAGCATAATTATACACAGTTCAAAATATAATCATCAAATGTAAAACAGGTTTATATAAATATTTCCAGAAACCATGGCTGTGAATGGAATATACACATCATTATTGCCACGAAGCACCCAGAGTTCCCTGCATGAGATGAAATTATAACAATCCATCAGCTTCTGTTTCTCCAAGAATTAACATTCCAGCGGCACTACAACTCATTTTGCCAAGATGCATCTTCGTTTACTTCAACTTGATTTGAAAAAATAAGGAGAGAAACAGACAATAGGGAATAATGGAAGGATTCAAAGGTGATGGCTTGATCCTTTCCAAGTGAAGGCAATGAGGACCTGTAGCTGTTATTACTGATGGGAAATATGAAGGTTGACTTGGACATAAATTTGCTACTTCCTAACTTCATCAGTGAACAGGAATCAATGTGCGATTAAAGACAGTTCTCTATAGCATGGGGCTACACATACAGGTATATATCAGGAAGCATTATACACATACATATAGATGTGTATGTGTGTAGGTGTATGCATATGCAAACATAAATGAATCTCTTGGTCTATCCATTTGCCAACCTATCTACTACGTTTGGAGTAAAAAGACATAAGTTTAAGCCCTAACTCTATTTCTTATTAACTCCCCACTAGACAATAATCTCAAGAACAGTTAGTTACTCTCTCCACTGTGATCAGTGTTTTATCCCTTGCATCTGGAACAAAACACTGTTCAATAAACATTTCTTCAATGAATGAACAAGAAAGATGTTACTATCTTCTCCATGTCAGGAACTGTGCCATCCTCTTCAACTGGGTTTTACACTTAATTCTTAGGCCCATACATTAAGGTAAAAATTATTCCCAAATAAGACAACTGAGGTTCAAGGAGACTGAAATAAAAGGTCCAGAGTTGAAAAAGTGGTAGATCCTACTCAGGCTTCCTTTGGTTTTGATTCCTGCTCCTGGAAATCAGGAATGGCAATGTGCGTACTCTTAGGTGGTGGGTATGAGGAGCAAATGAGACTAGCAATGTGCATACAGTTTGCAAGTAATAAAGTGCTGTACAAGTAGGAGGTGCTATTACTCTAACTTCCCATGTTTAGGGCATAATATATGGTAAGCAACCCCAACTCCACTGGAAAAACTCAGAGTATGGGTGTCTGATGGGGAGAGGTTTAGAATTCTCTCCATATTCAAAAAGCAACACAATAAACTCATAGAAGAAAAATCTTACTGGTTGCCTAGGGAAATAAAATCCCAGGCCCTTTGATCCAATTAATTTGTTAACTATGTAACAATAGTGAAACAATTGACAGTAAACACATATCCAGGTCTCTCACTGATTATGCCACTAATTCCACTATCTACAGACTTAAAAATTTGGATTAAGTTAAATAAAATATAAATTCCTAAATAACAGTATTTTAAGAGATTTTTAAAAAATTTTTGAATACTTGCCTAATTCATTTACTGAGTTTAATCATTCTTAAGGTAAACATAGGAATATCACTCTGTATTTGGTGTCAATAATGACTGACTCTTTCAATGAAATATTATTGTGAATGAGAGACTAGGCTTAGATCCTTTGGCATCAGCATCCTGCTATGACAAATGCTCCAGGAAGTTGAGGGAAGTATAGCAAAATAAATGGCAGGGAGATAAGTTATCACAAGCAGCATCTTCAAAATAAAGTATAAAACTACTTTTCCTCATAATAGTCTATACTTATGTGACTAGAAATGTAAAGTTCAGTAAGAAATCTCTCTGTGAGTTTGTGCAGGTTGAAATGAGCAAAAAACAATTTCTCTCCCTGTACATCATGTTTACAAAAGCAGTGGAGGTCAGGGAGGGAAGTAAAACTGAAATCTTTTGGAACACAAGGCAGAAATGTTATTATATTGCTGACCACCCATGAACTTACGCCTTCTGCATCTTAGTCCTATCACTGCAGTAAATGGCAAAGTCCTTTAAGGCATGTTCCAGGCCTTCTACCCTGCTTCAGCACCAATAACATCTACCTTTCACAGACTCCGGAGGCCTTTGATAAAGTTCAGAGAACACCCACACTTGGGCTGAAATCCTAACCCTTGTTGTCCAGCTGTGTGCAAATGGCAAACCCTCTCTTGCTTTTGGTTTCCTCATTTATAAAATGGAAGTGAAGCCACTTCCCTAAGAAGATGAAATGAGACAGCACATACCAAAGTCCAACATGGTGTGTAGTCCTATCAGGTGCTTAGAAATAGTAACACCATTTCATAACCCCACCTGCCATCCCCCTTTCATTTTATTTATCTCTGTTTTATTTTATCCATGTAACTGCCTCCATAGATATGTGTATGGCACCAAGCCTAATTTGCATAAATTGAAGAAGTGACATTGAATCTAAATGATAAAATTGAGACTTGAATCTGTGTTCCAGATTTCTATCATTGTGATTTGTCTTTGTATCTCATTCAAAAATTAATCACTTCTTGCAGACCTCTAGGTCCTGTCAACTGAAGTATATTTCTGAAATATTTTCTTAGCCTAAAATACATGTATCTATATTTATTTTTTTCCCTTTGGTGATACAGGGCTTTTTTAATGATTGTGTCAATCAGGGCTTATTGTATGAATATTCCAATACACTATTTGAAATAACTATTCAAACCATTACAATGTTGTGAAGGAGTCACCAGCTGTAACATTACTAATGAATATTAATATTCTTTTCTATTTGGCTGGCACTGAAATAATAGCAGTTGTCATGTCACATCAACAATGTTAACTAGGCTACCCTGGAAAGTCATTTAAAATCTGAAATGCCCTCTAGATTACATTTGGTGGTCAACATGCAGCCATGAAGTCAGCTGTGATCAATACAGCCAACAGCAATTCCATTGGAATAATGGCATAACAAGATGGGATTTATAAACAACTCATTTCCCCATTCTGTTGCTTGCACTTTTATGCAAGGTAGATTAAATGCCTTCTTATTTGCTCAGTTTTGGTAAAGGAAATTATAAGAACAAGTTTCATTGCTTTTGAATCACATAAAATGAAATGACTAGAATGGAACAGGAATGAAGAGAGCAAACAAAACAGCCGCAGGTAAGTAATGAGGCGGTGTTGTGCCTTTTGTGAAAAATCTATTAGAAGAAAAATATGTCTGTTGTCCATATCCACCTGGTCATTCAGATGTGGCAAAATATTTAAGGCTTTAAAACAATTCACTCTCATAAGACAAAATGTGCCTGCCTTAGAAACACTTCAGAACAATTGAAATGTGCAAAATGCTTCACACATCCTCTGATAACCTGTCATTAGTGCATGGGGTAGCCACACTCTTGCTGAGGGGCTCTTTCTAGCTTAACTAATTGGAATTTCTTTATAAAATAGCCCCAAGAAAGCCTGTTTACTAAGGCAGGCCATGTGTAAAGTCTTGTATATTGAGAAGTAAAACCTCATGATAACTAGGTATACCCCGTGGTAATCACTCTTGCGATCAATTGATACTAATAACTTTCTTGAGCAATAACCATTTTCCAGGTCCTGTTTAAAGGCTTTACATGTACTTAATCCATGTCATAGCTCCACATGGGGGCTATTATCACCATCCTCATTCTACAGCTGGAAAAAATACAAGGTCACAAATAGCAAATGACAAAGCTAGGGTATGAATCTAGGCTATCAGAATTCACAGCCCAAACACTTAACCATAAAACTCTTCTCTCTCGATGATTCTCTGACTCTGGATCTGTTTTTTGTTCATCAATTTATGTTGTTCATTATATTCCACAAATGAGTGAGATCATGTGATATGTATCTTTCTCTGACTGGCTTATTTCGCTTAGCATAATGCTTAGGCCAGTGATGGCGAACCTTTTGAGCTCGGTGTGTCAGCATTTTGAAAAACCCTAACTTAACTCTGGTGCATGTCACATATAGAAATCTTTTGATATTTGTAACCATAGTAAAACAAAGGCTTATATTGTTGATATTTACTTTATATATTTAAATGCCATTTAACAAAGAAAAATCAACCAAAAAAATGAGTTCTCATGTCATCTCTGACACGCATGTCATAGGTTTGCCATCACTGGCTTAGACCATCAAACCTCAGAGGGAAGGTGGGGGAGGGTGGGGGTAAGGGGGAGAGATGAACCAAATGACTTGTATGCATGCATATAAGCCTAACAAATGGACACAGCCACTAGGGGGGTGAGGGCATGAGTGGGGGATGGGGGGATAAGGGTGCATATGTAATACCTTAATCAATAAAGAAAAAATATACACTGGCTTTCAGGAAGCAAATGGTGCCAGGACAAACTTAAAAAACAACAACAACAACAAAAACAAAACTTCTCTCTCTCTCTCTCTCTCTCTCTCTCTCTCTCTCTCTCTCTCTCAATAGTATGTATATCTACCACTCCTTATTTTAAAAATAAAAGTATTTAAATTTTTAAAAATACAGTTTTTATTTTCTAAAAGAGAAAGAAAAGGGCATTATTGGCAAAGGAAGACGGGCTACAGGACACAGGCACCAGATCTCTCAAAAGCACTATGGTTAGGAAGAACTCCTTGGAAGGAATAATTGAAGCAGCTCTAACCTTCCTCATCCAATTCTATCCAACATCAGTCTGGTTATGAAGTTGTACTGAGTCATTTTCATTCAACCAGGTCATTCATGACTGCTGGGGGGGGGGGGGGGGCATTGTATCTAACAACCTAGTACAGACGTTCAATCGAGTTCTAGGGAGTGATGCTATTGACAAGATCTTTAACTGCAAAAGGATCTATCCATTTCTGAGGCACCATACTCATGGTAATAAGCAAGCCAACCAAATATGAAAGAATTACATGGAAAGCTAAAACACTATAGGGGAATAGAATACAATCAATAATTACAAACAAGTACACAGGCAAGAATTACCATACCTGTGTTTTCTTCAGATAATTAGCTCATTTAGCCAAATGCATCTGCTTTGTGAATGGAAAAAGACCTGAGAAATCTCCATCATCCTATTCCAAATTCTTTTCACATGCTCGGCACATCAAGAGATCTGTGCCAGTCAATCAGATTCTTTGCACCTTAAAAATCCAGGTAGCAAAATAAAAGTCAAGTAACTAAGGAAATTTCCATAGCTTGTGGCTAAGGGCCCATAAACTAGAATAACTGGAGGCACCACTTCCTTATACTGGTGGGCTCCACTTTATAATAAAAGTCATTACTCCTTTCTGAAATAAGAATTTCCAATCGAACAACAAATGCAGCTGGTAGTGTTTTCACTAAATATGGACTGTCTGATCTCAATTCTAAGATCTGAAGTATTTGTTTAAAGTTCCCAGGCATTTTAAAATGACTCTTTTTCTGTTGTTTACCCATCATTTTATCAACACTAGAAATATAAGGCTTTCTTTCAAGTGCTCAGCACTCACTCCTTCCTTGATCATATTTTTATGCACAGGTGAAAGAAAAGAGGTCAAGTTCCTGGATCATAAAACAAATCCATATGGATTGTTTCCACAACAGTCACATGGAGGCAAAGGCTCAGAATCTGCTGACTAAAAGGTTGGTTAGGGATCAACCCCTGTTCTAGCACTGATTCAGTCATTCTGACTTGAAGAGGTTCAGAGCCTCACCTCAGCTCCTACCCTGCAGCTACATAGTGATAGGACAGGCATGACAGTGCAGCTGTCTTGAGCATATTCTACAACCAAACTCTAGTTTTACACAAAAAAGCAAATGTTGCTCTTCAATGAGGTGGTTTTTGTGTTGTTGTTTTTCAAAAGTACTATCACCAAAGCTATCTCATTGAACTTCTGTAAGAAGTCTAGGCTTCAAGATAGGTATTCTGGTTTTGTTTCCTTTTGCTTTATTTCACATCTGAAGGGAAGGGATTGAGGGTTAAGAAATACAAATTGTCAGTTATAAAAATAAGTCAGGGAGGTGTAACATACAGCTTAAGGAATAGTCAATAACATAGCAATAACTATGTATGGTGATAGATGGCTACTAGATTGTGATCACATTATAAGGTGTACAAATGTTGAATTAGTATGTTGTATACCTGAGACTAATATAATATTGTACACCAATTATAATTAAAAATAAATCAATAAGAAAAATAAAGGGAAGGGACTACAAGAAGAAAAATGAAGGCTCCTCTGGGAGCAGACCTAGGGAAGAGAGGGTGGGAGCCAAGTGAGGATGGGAGGAGAGCATTTGGGAAAAGCCCTCAGCACAGAACAGGGTCTGGTACACTCCAGATGCCCAATAATTCTTACTTCCCTTCATCCTTTCGAAGAGGATACAGCAAGACCCATATGTAATGTGCTAGAAGTTACTGACTTTAGAAATTGAGATTTAAAAAGAATGAAGAGCAGCTGAAATATGGAGTGCCCTTCTCTAAAAATCCATTTCTGCCTCAGAGGGGGGATTTCTATCTATTGATTTCAAATGTACTCATCATTGAAATAACCCAGAAATATATATAATTTTAAGGCTGATATCTGAGCCAGACAGCAGGGGCTGACAATCAGCAAACCGAGCATAGCAGTGTAGATTGTTAGTTCCAGAGCAGGACGTGGATACACACACACACACACACACACACACACACACACACCACATTAACACCTAGCCTCGAGTAATCATTTCAAATTGCATAATTCGACACCTGCTGTTAATAATTCAGAAAAAAACATTTTATCAATCACCAACATGATTTCACTGATGATCAAAGTACTCCTGGGATTTAAATAATGCCATTACTCCCATTTTACAGACTAAGGAATTAAAGTTCAGAGAGCTTATGTAAATCACCGGAGGTCACACCACCGTTAAGTTAGTAAAGAGGAAATTAATTTCAGCTCCTCCAACATCAAATACTGTGCAATTTCTAAACCTTAAGGAATTGGTGCAAAAGAGTGTACATGAATACACATGTGTATTCCTTCTGTCAGCAAACAGCTCAAGATGCATGCTCTACAATGTTATTTTCATATATAACCTGGGTGAGTTAAAATAGCAACTCTGTGCTCCTCAGAGCTTGCACTTGGCAAAAATGAGCACAATATCCTAATGCTTGCACGCCTCTGAGTGCGCCTGCCTGGCATCAGGGAGAGGATTGATCTGCTTGCTCGAGAGAACTTGCCTACACCCACCTGGTACTTGATTTGAGTTGTCAGCAGAACCAACATGATATCCCTCAGAATATGTCTGCTCAACTCCAATCTAATGAATCTGGAGTGACTTCAGGTATGGGCACAAATGCATTCACCCCCAGAACGGACTTAGACAATGAATACTCTACAGCCTAGGAGAGAAGTCAAGCTTATGAATAGTTTTTTGTTTGTTTGTTTTGTTTGTATGTTTATTTGTGGGGTTTTTGTTTGTTTGTTTAGGTGTCATGAAACACTGAGAATCTGATAAAATCTGTGACTCATAAAAATACACATCACACCAAATGCTGCAAGAAATATCTAAGAATTTATAGACTTACAAAACCTACCCAGCCATACCTTCTTATCCAGGATAAGCACTTTTGCTGCAGAGAAAAAAAAATCTGTGCCTGTATTTGGTCAAGATAAAATAACTTTTTAAAGATGCTTAAGAAGAGCCAATACTTACCCAAACAAATGAAACTGAAAGAGGGTGAATCAGCTTCTACATAAAGAGGTCTCTGTTCTTCAATCTAATGTAAATAAAGTAAGTGAATTTTGTCAAAGAGCTAATAGCAGGTCACTTCTAGCAGAATGCCAAGACCTTTAGTCAAACAACAAGTACCACACAAGCTATTCTGGAAATTTCACTGAACGGGGAGCCAGCATAAACATGGTAACAACAGGAATAAACGAAGACGAGATTCATGGAGAAGCACAGGAGGAGAAAGCGTGGATGTGAGCATAGGGCTGTCATCAGCCAAGACACATGCCAGCTACAGTGGATGCGCCACAGGAACCCATCCAGCAGGCTGTGACACATACTCAGGATGAGAAGAATCCAACAGGTACCTGCAGAAACCTCTCTCCCTGAACTTCTGAATCGTGATGTGTTCAGTATGAGTACTTTCACTGTAAAGTCTGACTCAGAGATATCAAAAATATAATTCTTCCAATGGTTTCCTTTACCCAACAAAACGACTAATCTGTTAGGGTGAAGGGAAATAATTTCAGCTTACCAGGCTCCTTGATTCTGTTGTAACCCTTTAGTGACAATCAAGTTGGAGAAAATGTCATCATAAGCAAAAAGAAAGATTGGTTAGAAGGACATCCCATGATTCAGAATCACAGGGAGACTGAACAGTATGATCAGGTAAAGACAGGAATCAGGAAAGCTCTGAGTACTAAGTAACATACATCAATGAACAATAAGCTTAAAGAAAAATGCAGCTCCAATGGTTTTCTATCTTTGTGTCTTACTGTTTAAAATTCAAGTTGAGGAACAAGAGAATCTGACCTAGTTTAGGCCACACGTTCAATTCTTTGACTGGGGAGGACAGTGCCTTGGGTGACAGACAGTTCCATCAGGGCCACATGGAATGAGAGACTGTCAAAAGAAGAAGTGTTGAATCAAAGGAAGGAAGATGATCCTTAGTAGGCAGAACAACAAAATAAATGCAGAGATTTCCTCCCAGGAGATAGGGTAGGGAACCTTGAGGACACCAGTCCCTTTTGAAACTGTCAGCTCCAATAAAGTTCATGCAGTAGGTGAAGAGCTAATAGGAGAACTTGGTACTAGAATCTACTTTCTGTGATGAGGTGAAAATTCTAAGAGGGCAGAGTACATTGACATAGAATGTCATTACCAATCCAAAAGTAGAACAGCACTTTCTTCGTTTGTGAAAGTTGTATCAGGGCATCTCATGTATCCAACAAACAAAAAGTAGTGCAACAAGGTATTAGATATTTTCATAGTAGACATGTATCTATGTTAGTGAAAATAATAAATCTAAAGTTCTTCATATGTAACTTGAAAGTATATGAAGTTAAGCCTTAATTTATACAAAACAGCTTAAAATCTGTGTGCTCTCTTAATTTGCTTCTCAAATTTTTATTAAATTGGCCATATGGGATTTGAATTGGGTGGACAAAATGTCAACCATCTTGAGTCATACCTATGTCATTTTTAAGACAAACTATTACTTTTCTTCTATACTTATGTTGGCAGAAGTATTATGTCTAAAGTCAGCTAAATATATATTTACTAACTCACTGAGGACAATTTTACAACATTGCCAAAGCCCTGAATTAATGTTTTAAATTTATTTTTATTATAAGGGTAAATCAATGTATTTTTAATAGAATCGGCACTTAGCATTTTACATGCTAGTTTATGAGATAAACCTACTGGGAAGTGAGATGATAATAATACATAAATTAGTTCTAACCCTACTCTAACCCTATTCACTTTAAAATATTATTTGGGGCTCATCTCTTCATTACTTTCATAAACCTGGTGATAGCACCTTTTCTTGAAGTTAATGCCATATATGGAAACATCTTTCTTCATGAATTCATCCAAATCTGAAATGAGGCTGAAGAAAGAAATTATCCTAGAAGTAGTGTTCAAGTTCAGAGCCACTATAAAATATTCAGATACCATATTTGCACATCCAATGGACTTTACTACTTGATTTTAATTTGGTAAAATATATTAAAAACAATATGCTCCATCAAAATTTTCACCTGTGGAAGGGGAATATATTCAATAATATTGGGATCAATTTGCACAGCAACAGATGATCACTAGATTTAGTGGGGTGAACACATTGTAAGGTATATCAGTGTCAAATCACCACATTGTACACCTAAAACTAATATAATATTATATACCAACTATACTTAACACAAAATGCAAACTCCAACTCTAGAGAATTGCAAGTGGGTGGGTTCGGGGTGGGGAAGAATTTGTGACTATTGTTTTACAATCTACCACACATGTAATTCAAATTTGCTTTCAGGAAAACAAATCCGAGTGATCCAAATTAACAACCAAAAAAAATCTCTTCACCTACAAATGACATAGCCTGACTTTGAGGAAAATGAGAAGAGTAACGGCAAAATCATTTTTTAATTCTTTCACAGAAGTAGCTAATTACAAATGCATAACAGTAGTAAAATTATAAAGCTGATATCTGTAACTTTTCTAAGTCACAAACAACATTAATAGAAAAGTAGGGGGGGGGGTGTGGGGAGAGAGAGAGGTCCTAATATGTGGTGACAGGAGAAGATTTGACTTTAGGTGGTGGGCACACGGTTCTATAGACAGATTTTGTAATTTAGTAATCCACACATGAAACTTATATGTTCACGTTGACTAATGTCACCCCAAGAAAATTTAATTTTTAAAAAATAGGAAAATAGTAAAGACAAACATTGTTTTAGACATGGTTTTGAAGTCTACTGAAAATTTCCTGGGTTTAGACTTTAAGAAGCAAACACATTAGACAAGAACTGAATCATGCAACATGATTCAAATGTAGGTTCATAGTTCAGTTACTAGGAAATAAATTATCATTTGTAATTACCACTTTTGCCAGCCTAGCAATATTTACTATCTCCATTTGTTCTGGACTGTTAGTTATAGTTCTCTGCATCTCCATTATTACCAGAGCAGTGAGAGGCAAACAGTCTTATTTCACCTGTATATTAAGTTTTCCTGAAACTCCCCTACTATCACTGATACCACTTTTGGGTTTCTCTGCTGACAGGCAATTTTACCAAGTTAACAGATTTACCCATATGATAATATTTACCCATTTATTAAAATAAGAATTGCTTTTTCTTTTCATCATCAAATATACTGTACAGAAAAACTATATTCTATTAAGAGGAAATACAGCAAGAATTTAAAATTGTAATTTTTCTCCATTTTTCTAAGACTAAATCAAAGGAACAGCAAAAGTAAGACACTTTTAATTTCTGAAAAAATCTACAACATGAACGAGTGTCCATTCCAACAAGGCTGTTTCAAAGTTGGTTGCACATGTCTAAGCACCAGGAATCTAGAGGACTTTTAATTCTGGGATAGCTCTCTGGAGGTTTATTTTAAAACTAGAGGCTTGATGCACGAAAATTTGTGCAAGAGTAGGCCTTCCTTCCCCCAGCTTCCGACATGGGCTTCCCTCCAGCACCCGGGACCCGGGCTTTCCTCCTCCAGCACCCTGGACCCTGGCTGGCTTCCCCCCAGGCCATTCACAGGCACCAGGGACCTGGGCTGGCTCCCCCCACCCCCACCCCTGCCCTGGCTTCCTCAGGAAGGATGTCTGGTCTAATTAGCATATTACCCTTTCATTATTATAGATACCTGCAAACAATTTATAGTTTTCTAACAATGGGCCATTCATTTAACCATTATTGAGCAAATGATGACATGTTTTCTAATAGAATTTAAAGTTTAGTGGGTAAGACAAATAACAAATGACTGTCTGCCATGGTCTTAGAGTCAAGATTCTAATTTTGAATTTTGTGGCCTTAAGAGATGCTTCTTGAATCTTTTTGTTAAAAAATATATATTTTATTGATTTTTTTTTTACAGAGAGGAAGGGAGAGGGATAGAGAGTTAGAAACATCGATGAGAGAGAAACATCGATCAGCTGCCTCCTGCACGGCCCCTACTGTTGATGTGCCCGCAACCAAGGTACAAGCCCTTGACCGGAATCAAACCTGGGACCCTTGAGCCCACAGGCCAACGCTCTATCTACTGAGCCAAAAACGGTTAGGGCATGCTTCTTAAATCTTGCCCAAAGAACTGATTTGTGGTAGAGAAATACACCCAGATTCAGGAGCCAGAAAGCAAAAAGAGAATGTTCTTTTTTAAATTTTTTTATTTTATTGACTTTTTACAGAGAGGAAGGGAGAGGGATAGAGAGTTAGAAACATCAATGAGAAACATCTATCAGCTGCCTCCTGCACACCCCCTAATGGGGATCGAGCCTGCAACCAAGGAACCTTTCAGTCCATACCTGATGCTCATCCACTGAGCCAAACCGGTCAGAGCAAATGAATGTTCTTTTTAAAAAATATAGTTATTTTTATTGATTTCAGAAAGAAAGGGAAAGGGAGAGAGTAATAGAAACATCAATGCTGAGAGAGAATCATTGATCAGCTGCTTCCAGCATGCCCCCCACTGGAAATTGTGCCCTCAACCCTGGCATGTGCCTTGGCTGGGAATCAAACTGTGACCTCCTGGTTCATATGTGGACACTCAACCACTGAGCCATGCCAGCCAGGCGAACATATTATTTATCTCAACTTTAATTTTTCTTCAGAGTCAAAAATTATATATGATAAGTATAAAAATAGAGAGTTACTGAGGGAGTATTAATTTTGATACCAGGAGATTTTATTACTCTGAATGCTATTACCTAGGGCAGTCAAAGGCAGTAAGTTTATTCTTTGTCTTTGAAACTTGATCAATATTCTGCTGCCTTGTTATCATTACTTCATCTTTGAAGTAGGAACGACAAAACAAAATGGGACTTTAATCTGAGCCCTCTGAATCCCCCGGGGTTCTTTTGTACATTTCTATGCTTTAAGAGGGAAATTGAGCCATGGCTGAGGGTAGAAATCAGAGGACAAAGTTTTAGAGTGAGGGGCAAGAATAGTGAAAAATGACTAAAAGTGTGAGAACAGAGCGGGGTTGAAAGGGTCAAATCGAAGTCAGGGGGAGCATTTCAAAGTCATGGCATTCGACAGACTATTAATGTTACAATGTATTTGTATAGTTAGAGAGAAGAAAATAACTATTGTTTTTACAATAGAAGAATGCAGCCTGAAGCTCTTGGACAACCACAGAAAAGGTGAACACAGGGAGCCAGTCGAGGTCTAAGCTACAGAGAGCCTTGTTTGTATGGGAACCCCAGGCAAATATTTTTATTCTCTAGTTTATCGAGATGAGATGTGTGTATGTGTTTAAATTTTTAATGCCACATAGCTTTCATCTAATCACACTCTTGGTATTGGATAGAAAATTCAAAAATTAGAATCCTCAGTAAACACATCAAGACATGATTATATTTCAACTCAAAGTGAAAGTCTGCACAAACATCTAGCAGTAAAAAAAGATATCAAAGTCTACTGCATAGCTGGCTTACAGTGCTGTCATCCACCAAATAAAACACTTCCACTTCAATTATAGTCAGAAAGAAAATTTAGTTCCTGAAACGTAATGAATTTTTCACACTGCCAAAGCTAAGAACTTTTTATTAAACTGTCTTTCTACTGTTATACTGATTTAGCATGTACCTAAAATCTCTTAAAGGGCAATCATTAGGAATGAAAGCATGTAATCCACTTAAAAATCTGTGGTGACCAATATACATCTAAAGAATTGTCATGTTGAAATGCTATATACAAAGCTCAACCTCCATTTATGAAAGAAGGATCACCACTATAAGAATCAATTTGTAGAAAACCATGCATACTGCTGTCGATATTTCATATGTTTAGGCTGGGCTGGGAGTGTAGGTCACTGAGGTCAACTAAAGCTGATGTGCATTTTTTCCTAAATGTTGTGAATGATTCAAATTAGACTGTGAGAAGTTTCCCAATGACTCCATGATTACACTGTAGCTTTATTTTAATACTAGTGCAATGTACTATTAATACCTGGTAGATGACAGGTGCTCAATAAGTGGTAGCTGAACTAAAAGGAAAGCTGTTTGTCAATTTTTACAATTATATTAATACTAGAGGCCCAGTGCACGAAATTCATGCATGGTGGTGGTGGGGGGGAAGGTGTCCCTCAGCCTGGCCTGCACCCTCTCCAATCTGGGACCTCTTGGGGGATGTCCGACTGCCGGTTTAGTGTGGAATTGGACCTAAACCGGCAGTTGGACATCCCTCTCACAATCCGAGACTGCTGGCTCCTAACCGCTCGCCTGCCTGATTGCCCCTACCTGCTTCTGCCTGCCAGCCTGATCACCCTCTAACCACTTCACTGCTGGCCTGATTGACACCTAACTGCTCCCCTGCCGGCCTGGTCACCCCCAACTGCCCTCCCCTGCCAGCCTGGTCTCACCCAACTGCCCTCCCCTACAGGCCTGGTTGCCCTCAACTGCCCTCCCCTGCCGGCCATCTTGTGATGACATCGCACGTGATGCCACCTAGGCTTTTATTATATAGGATGGTTGAGATATTCAGCTTTTTCTGATTCATTACCTCTCTGAAGTTCCCAAATATTAGAAATGGAAATAAATGACAAATAATTTTCTTTATTGTAGGGTATTCATGATAACTGCCATCATGAGACTTTTAATTTGTTTCCAATTACACTGCTTTTATTTGGCAGTGATAGGCTCTCAGATAACATTAAGTCATGAGCTCTATTGTCCAGGTAGTTTCTGGCTTAGTTTCTCCCTATTGGTGAGTCAAATTCCTTAAGATCATCCTGAACCACTGTCAGTTAAGTCTGGTTCTATTTATGAGAAGCTAGTTGCTAAGTCCAGCATATACTCAAGGGGAGGGAATTATACAAGGGGGTGAACATCAGGAATCAGGGATTGTTGGGAGTCACCCTGATCTCAACTACAACTCCTTATTAATTTCCAACATCCTGCCTCTGATTCCTACTAATTCTTACTTTATGCTAATATATTAATGTTTATTTGACAATGGAGTTTATATTTATAAAGTACAAATCTATATTTCAAGATGCTTATATATTAATAAATATAAAATACCAAAAAAGCCCTCTTCCTTGCCCAAACACACACACACACACACACACACACACACACACACACACACACAAACTCACTTCCAAACTTAAAATCTCCCTACAAATTATAATTTCCTTTAACAGAAAGATGTCATTTTTAAAATCATAATTTGTAAATGTCTTCTGATTTTAAAAATTACAGTGTATAGGGTTTTAGAACTTTGAAATTATAGTTCAAATTTTAAATATTCTAAGTTTTTTTTAAAAATGACTTCAACAGGTATTACTCATTTGGCATATTTATAAAGTTTGTGTACTTTTTAAAAAATATATTTTATTGATTTTTTTACAGAGAGGAAGGGAGAGGGATAGAGAGTTAGAAACGTTGATGAGAGAGAAACATCGATCAGCTGCCTCCTGCATACCCCCTTCTGGGGATGTGCCTGCAACCAAGGTACATGCCCTTGACCGGAATCGAACCTGGGACCCTTCAGTCCGCAGGCCGATGCTCTATCCACTAGACCAAACCGGTTAGGGCAAGTTTGTGTACTGTTAACTTTATATTTTACTTTTTTCTTTTCAACTTACCAAACTAAGTTATCAATGCATGTACTCCTTACATCTAGCAAATGCTCATCACTATCCTCTCAAGATATAGTTATGCTCTTTAACAAATGTGGGAAGAGTTAAAAGCCTTGTGGTGATCTGAGTATTAATTGGAATATAATGACAGATCACCCTTGAAGAACAATATTTTGCAGAGAAAAATAACCATCTCATTATAGAGTTTAAGAATTACAGAGTGACAAGATAGTGAGCACTGATTAATTGAATTCAAGGAGTTAGAAAGTGAAATCATTTTGGTATAGATTTAGAAGCATGAAACTGTTTGAAGCCAATGTGTCTTAAATTGTTGATGATGTCAAAATATATTAAGTTCCTTAATCAGCATTGACTTGAAAATGTAAACGTAAAGCTTAACTAGTTGTTTTTTTTAAGGGTCAAACAATAGAGATGGATCACTGTTCTGCAAAAAGATATTTCAATTTTGAGGTTACTAAAAAAATACAGAGGACTATCTATAGGTAGTCATTCTACGGCGAGAGAGAGAGAGAGAGAGAGGGAATGAATATGCAATCAAACCTCTGACAAAACGTAGTATATTTTTAATTGTACTTGAGAATTAAAAACCAAGGGAGGCACTTTGGAGAGGGAGTCAAGGAATCAGAAGGATAGGCTGATAATGAGGGTAGCTGACATGTACGAAAAATGAAGAGGTGGAAAGAGACCTCTGGATCTCCTGAGAACAATTGTTTATAGGGAAGCCCGGCTGGGGAGAGCCCCTCTTGCAGTGCCTTATTAACAGGTGTGAATAGCTGCTACCAACACAAGTTGTCACTGTTAGCAGGCTGCTACGCAACACTAGCACATTTGAGATGTAACATGACACTAAATATTGTGTCCTCTTCTCCTTAAGGCATAAGAAAGTGTGAACGTAATTCAAATCAGCCTGGGAAGGTAGAAAAAGTATCCCTACGCCCCCTTTGTTTCCAAAGCCTTTTTCCAACTCATATAATGTACAGTAATAACAACAACAAAAGCAAACAATGTCAGTTAACATTCCCTAATATTTACTTAGCGACAACACAAAATTGTAGTGGAGCCTGGTAGGTGTGTGCTTAGGAATCTTGCCTCCCTTGAACAACAACTTTAATCAGTTTTTATTATGCTAGGGAATTTGTATGTGGGCTGTCATTCTTCATAAGATTATTTTCTTATTGTTTATTTAAGAACCCATACACTGAGTACGGCTTGCGAAACTAAGCTGTGAAGCAATCTAATTACTGCCAAGATCTGGTACCCAGGCGCTTAGTGCAAACGAGTTCTGTCTAACCATCTTCACGGGGAGATCTGTTATTCAAAACAAGAAAATCCTCAGGGCAGGAACCTTGCTGTCCACTAATCCTGTGCATAATTCCAAGCAGTTTATTTCCAATAATTGGAACCCCAACGGAATAGTTCCAGATGTTTATGAATGCAGCTATGGTCAACCAAGAATACAGAGAATAACCAGGATACTATCTGTTTTCTCTTTATTAAAAGTAAAACTAACATCTATTTAAGTGGCTAGTAATATGGCTAAAAAGGCCTCAGTATTAAGGGTGTCGATTTCACTATAAACTTTGATTGAAAGATACATATTGGATTTTCTATTTGTCTAAGAAAACATTGGATCTATTTCTTAATAATATGGAACAACATTAAGCTCAACTGCCCCTAATATCACAAAGCTGACTACAACTTTCTCTACAAAGTAAAAAAATAAAATAAAATAAAATACAGGTATCTCAATCCAGAGTTGAAAACATTCTTTTGTTTAGGAGATTAAGGGGGCATAAAGGAACACAAGTTTATAGTGCATGCTCCTAACTTTCCAGGGTTTATTCGTAGAAGACCACTGTATCAAGCAGTGAGTCTCGTGTGAGGGTTTATAGCTAGTAGGTGCTCCAAAATTCGAATGAAAGAGAATATACATGAAACATTATCGATTAAAATAAACATGTGATTTCTGTTTGAGAAATAGATGGCCTTTATATAAAGACAATGATGTGTATGCAAATAGAGCTCAGACGAAAGGGTACCGGCTTGTCAATACGTTATTCCCTATAAAAGAGCATCACAGGGTAAGTCCAGGTTGAATTCCGTTTCATGCCATGGCCTATTTCAAATAAAGGTTTTTCTGTCATTAGCAAATTCAGTCAGCCCATCCATCAGGATTACTCTGACCTTATTTCATGCATCGACAATATTTGCAGTGTCACAAGCAGAGTAAAACGGAAGTACAGCTTAGGAACGTATTTTACAGTCACTCTCCTTCATTTTCATGGGTCAAAAAGAAGTTTTGCTGATAAATGTGCTTAGATTATAAGTTTTCCAAATTGACTAAATACCAAGATGAGGGAAGGGACCCTTTAAAAGTACTGCTCAAACTTGTGTATAAATGAAAACATCATCATGGTATCTACAGATATTTCCTTTAGATTGTTTAAGACTCTGCCAAGAGTATTATAAAGACTTAAGAAGTAGTAATGAATAGTGTAAATGCATCATCATTGAGAAATCTTCAGCCATAGCCAGTTTTTCTCAGTGGTTAGAGAACTGGCCTGTGGACTGAAGGCTCACAGGTTTGATTCTGGTTAATGGCACACATCTTGGTTGCAGGCTAGATCCCTGTGCGGGAGGCAACCAACCAATGTGTCTCTTGATGTATCTCTCTCTGCCATCAATGTTTCTCTCTCCCTGTCTCTCCCCTTCCCTTCCATTCTCTCTAAAAAATAAGTGGAAAGCAAACAAACAAAAAGAAATCTTCATGGTTGAATCTAAAGCACAAAATGAACAAACAAAACCGAAACAGATTCATAGGCACAGAGAGCAGATTGGTGGTTGCCAGAGAGGAGGGAGGGTTGAGGAACTGGGTGACAGAGGTGAAGGAATTAAGAAGTACAAATTGATAATAACAAAAGAGTCACGGGGATGTAAAGTACAGCATAGGGAATATAGTTAATAATACTGCAATAACTATGCATGGTACCAGGTGAGTACTGGAAATACTGAGGGGAAACACTTTGGAAAGTATATGATTGTTTAACCGCTATGCTGTATACCTGAAACTAATACAAAACAACATTGAATGTCAACTGTAATTGAAAAAAAAGGTTTTTGTTTTTTTTTTTAAAGAAATCTTCATGATTTAGATGCAGGAATGCCTGTCTCTGTGACAGTATGTCAGCTTCTAAGAAGTGTCCTTGAAGGCTGTCACAAATTGAGTTCTTCATTCCATGAGAACCTTCTCCAACCCTCAGGCAGTTCAACACAAGCTTCCCAAGAAAATGTAAAGTGGAAATGTGGAAAAAGTGAATTAAGACACAGTCTAGACATATAGAGACCTGACGATTTACTATTTTTAAAAAATATGTATTTTTATTGATTTCAGAGAGGAAGGGAGAGGGGGAGAGAGAGAGAAAAACATCAATGATGAGAGCTTATCACTGATCAGCTGCCTCCTGCATGCCCCACACTGGGGATTGAGCCTGAAACCCAGGCAAGTGCCCTGACCAGGAAATGGACCGAGATCTCCTAGTTCATAGGTTGAGCTATGCTAGCCGGGCTAAAATAGTATTTTTAAAGTATAGTCATAATAGAAAAAAAGCTAATATCTCCTCCAAGTTATGTGAAAATATTATTGCAGATGAACTCAAAACGTTTATTGTTTTTCTTCCCCATGATATATAACCTTTTTTCTTTTTCTCTCTCTCTAAAAAAAAGGCCCTTAAATACTGGCAAACTTCTGTGATTCAAATGAGCATGATGTTATATTCATAATTTGCTAAGATATTTGACAAGCATTTCTAGGTTTCTTTCAAAATACTAAGCAGAAAATATTAGCACTAATAGAAAAAAAAGTCTTTCTGTAGTTATTGAGTTCCAAAGTTACTATAATCTCCCTTAAGAGGAATAAAAACAGGCACGGATGGAATTATGTTAATAATGAGTTAGCTAGGATTTAAAATGTCAAAAAACTCATAATTAATAAGGAATTTTATAATCAATGTACACTTAAAATAATATATTCTAGTGAACCAAAAAGTTTGAATAGTAAAACAGCATTAAGCTGTACAAATATTCAAGTTTCCTTCATTCTTTTCTCTATACTATCCTTTACATCAATTTTTTTTTCAGCAAGAAGATTAATTCCACCCTGTATGAGCTCTGCTAAACTCCATAAACATTAGATGTCACATGTGTGTTTCCTATCTTGACTGGTTTTCTCTATTTGTAAATATATTCACATGCTTTGACACTAGGTGGGTTTTCCCCTCTTCAAGCACTGGAGAGAGAATGCTCAGAATATGTTCCTCGCTTTTTATATCTCTTTTCAACATTTGGATACACCCAGGATTTGGCCTTCATGTAAAAAAAAAAACAACAAACCTTTTTTTTAAAGTTAAAATATGCATTTTCTTAAGAAATATATACATAAAAGCAATTGTATTAATAAAACTTCTGAAATTTGTCCTTTATTCTTTCTGACTATCCATTGGACACTAAAATGCATGCCATAATAGCCATTTACTTAGAAAATTGTAAGGCCTAAAATACTATTTATGAATCTTTTTATATTACCAATAAACTCTGTCGATACCTTCCTATCAGTATTCTCTATGCTCTAAATGCTCTGTGTGTGTGTGCCGGGGGGGGGGGGGGGGGGGGGGGAGGAGTATTCTATGGGCTCCTAAATACCATCTGACCAAAGTTAAAGTTTACAGGGACTCATCATAGCCAAATCCAAAAGACTTTAACACTGGCCTTCAACATTTCTCTTAGGTCTCCAGGAGGTGATCTTAGCTGTAACACCATCATTATCATTGTAATTAGCTAGTTAATATTAATAAAGGAAAAAAAGCAAAGGGAATCAGACATTGTAAGCATGGTCATCTGGGGAGCTTCACCAAGAAGCCACAGCTTTGTACCCCCGGGAATCTCAGCATTGCCCTCCAAGGGGATTAACATTCCCCACTTCCCCCCTCAGGTACTGACTTGTCAGGGAAGTAGGGGGAGATAAGCACATGCACAGAGATGTCTGTGGTGCAGGGGAGGTGCTTGTCTGTCAATCTAGCCTTTAAACAATGGATTGGCTCAGGGGTGGACCCCATCAGAAGTGACTGAAATCTTGGAAGTTTCATTTGAAGAAGCTCCTGGTTAAAATCCCCAGAGTTTCCTCTCTACTCTTGTTCCCACTGGCTCTCTCTTGCTCTGTGACCTGCACTCACCCATGTGCTCACCTGTCCTCTCTCCATAGCCAGGTGGCCTTAAGAGGCCTCATGGCCTGTTGCCATGCAGACTCCACACACAATGGACTGAAGCTGGAACACACACTAAGCTAGCCAGATACTGGATTGAACTGTACTTTGATATGGAACAGAAATTCTGGACAGTGGCCTAGTTCTGAGCCTGGTGAAGATAAGATTGGGCTTTTCTATAGCAGGACAGACGGAGACGGGACCTTGGAAGGGAACCTCCTAAATTATATATCATCAATGAAGTTTTCCATGAAACCCCATCCTCCCATGGGGGCCTCAGGAAATCCTTTTCCTCATCGTACCCCAAGAACTCCACTTCCACTGATAACAATTCTACCTCAAAAGCTGAGTTTTGAAGAAGTACAAAAGCACTATGCAGAATAGACTAAGGATAAACTTTTAATTACAAGCCCAGATTATAAGCCTAATATAAATAAGTTATATTTTGAAGAGCCAAAGTGGATAGAAACTTCCTACTGATGAAGGAAGGCATAGGATCACTCTAAATGGTTATGGAGTGACTTGCTTAAGAAGAACACCTTTTGGAAAGAAAAGAATATACCAGAAGGCAGCTTATCTGTACTGGGGCTATCAGTTTATAAACTTCATCCTAAAATTTGAAAATTATCTTGCATAGTTTAGCACATGGACTAACACATTTCCAAAATATTAACAATTGAGAATCAGTTTATAGGAAAAGTGGAACTTAGCTTGCCCAAATGCCAAACATTTATATGTCTCAATAACTCATCTGGAAAAGAAATAAAGTGCCCATTTCACTAATGCTCTGAGATGTTAATGCCGTGGCTGTATATGAATCAAGCTTACCAACATTAAATTGTTAAAATGATTCTGCTGAGCAATTTAAGTCAATAAACAGACTTATTCCACAAATGTCAAACTACCCAGTGACTCAACTAAATAAAACTACAAGTCCTAACATAGAATGCCAGAATGTCTTTGCAAATTTTGGGAAAACCTAAAATTCAAATGCTCTGAATCTATGCCACAGCAACCACCAGATAATCATTGCTGTTGGACATATCTGTAGAAAGACACCTATACTCTCACCACTACTTGCTATTCCAGGTTAATCAGCCCTATTAACAAAGGGCATGCACAACAGCTTCTAATTCAAAGTATTCATGAAACATGAATACCAAGTATTAATAGTCTAATTTAAGGTATTAAGTTGCATGGACCAAGGAGAATAAGCACATCAAGAATAGAAAAGAGACCATTTTTTTTAAAAAATATATTTTATTGATTTTTTATAGAGAGGAAGGGAGAGGGATAGAGAGTCAGAAACACCTATGAGAGAGAAACATCGATCAGCTGCCTCCTGCACACTCCCTACTGGGGATGTGCCCACAACCAAGGTACATGCCCTGAACTGGTATTGAACCTGGGACCCTTGAGTCTGCAGACCAACGCTCTATCCACTGAGCCAAACCGGTTAGGGTGAGACCATTTTTTAAATAGCAAAAACTGAACAGAAAAATATTGGAAGACAAGGCACAGGTATGTCACCCTCCATGTGCAAAGCTCAAAGAGGAAATGAAAATCCACCTTGAGCCAAAATGAAACCTTAAGAACAGCAGAAGCATGTAAACAAATGATTAATGTTCAGATGTGAGCATATGCATTAGAAAGAGAAGCAGTGTGACATTCAGGGAGAGAAAGAAAAAGTGCAAAATATTCAAAGCATTCTCTCTGGGTGGTGGGGTGTAAATGATTTAAAAATCTTTGTGTGTATATATTTTCTAAACATTGTTCTTATGATCAAAAACATGAAAAAAATAAAGAGGCATATCAAATCAATTCAAATGAGTATTATGAAAAAAAGTCAATACAGAAAAATATTCCTGCTGCTTTTATAATTATCTGCTATTGTTTATGGCCTAAGTCATTCTGATTGAAAAACACTCAGCACAAGTCAGAGTTTCAGAGAATGAGTAAATAACAGATTACATCTTTCATTTAGCTCTTTCTCTTTCTGTCTCTCTTTTTAAACCTGAGACTCAGAAAATATATTTTGATCTAATTTTACAAAGCCCAAAACATCTAGAGTTCATTTCCATTTTTATTAGTCCTAAAACTAATTACAGACAAAGGCACTTCATTCTTGATGGCTAAGGCCTCTTCCAACTCAAATTTAAGTTTCAGATGTTTAGCATTTCAGAAACTATTTTGAATATCTTGATAGTCTTAAAACTTCATTATTACATTTTGTGCTGCACATAGTTTGGGCCAGTCCACAGCAGTAAGGACCACTTTTCCTATATTTTTGGTAACTCACTCCAGGTTATGATCAAGCTTAATGGATAACTTTTATTGGCTGTATATCAGTGACAAATTCCATATAAATTGTTATATGTCCACCTATAAGTATTCAATGACAGTGAAAGGCAGTGAATATGAAAATTTCAACAACGTGGGATAACTGTAACTTTGGGGAAATCAGGAATTGCTAACTTCAAACTACAGATAAAGGGCCAAGGCTTTGACCAGAGTATAAGGAACTTGAATTTTTGGGGGGCGGGAGGGAACAGCATTTTATTCCTTCTTATGAGAGTGGTGGCCATGACCAACGTCTTTATCCAGAAAGAATGTGGTGAGCACAGAAGAGATTAACGTTCTTTGCTAAGGCAATCAAAGAAAACAACAAATTGGACACCAGAAGTCTGGAATTTCCAGGCTGCACTGTAAGATAAAAAGTATTAGTGTCATTGGTCTGAAATATTACTATAGAAAATAATTGACATTATAAAGCCAGGCCCAGTAGCTATCTATTCTTAATTTTTCCAATAGCTTGATACACTAGGCACCTACTTGTAGTCGTGTACACAGCCCACAAACACACACAAACCTTTCTCAGGGAAGTCCTGAGAGTGCCACCCGAAAGGGATGTGATGACAACAGGACTTTAGCCAACACAATCTGAAGTGATACCTCCAAGCAGAAGAACTGCATTGGAATACACAGCCTTTTTGATCTACGCACAGTCCCCTGTATTCTTACCTGTAGTGTGTTTTTTGATGTTGGTGTTTCTTGTACCAGTTCTTTCTAAGTACACATCTGTCTGAACCAACTTTGTCAGTAATGTGGTGAAAGGTTATTCAACAAATAAAGGTTGAAACAAAGGTTGAGATGATGCAGCTCATTGTCTTACTGGGGGCTATCAAGGAGAAAGGTATAGTTTAGCAATCCAGATGTGTGACCTTAAGAAGTTCCAGAAGCCCTCTAAAGCACAGTTGCCTCACCTGTGCAATGGTGTTATTATTGCTATTCATCCCTGGGGTGCAGGACCATTGTGAAGATAGTGATACTACACACAGTCAAGTGTAAGTATCTAAAGGTAGTTTATAAAGAATTGCCAGTACCTAGATACTCAAAGTAACCTTATATAGAACTACAGCAGAGGTTTTCAAACAGTATCACCTGACCTAAAATAACAAAATGCCATAGAAGAACTTAATCCAAGGGTAGGAGTGAGAAGGAGTAAGAGTAAGCAAACATAGGGCCATTGAATGGGGTTCCAGAAGACTGCTCCCCCACTCTATAACCAGAAGTCTGCCTTATAAATTTCATACACAGAAGCACACCATACAATTTGTTTTTTGGAAATAAAACAGAATAAATACAGTTTGAATAACACTGATTCCACTCAGAAAACTACAGACAACAGTGCTTTCAAGTCAATAAAGTTGTTCCATTAGATGTGGGAAGAATTATCCTATCTATTAAAGAGGGAATATGCTAATATGCCACAAAGATGGCAGCGCCCACAGCCAATAAGGAGAGAATATGCTAACTGACTGCCACACCCTCAAGGATGGCGGCTGCCCAGCCACCCAGGGCTTGCCTGAGGCACAGGTAACCAGGGCCAGTTGAGGCTTGCACTGCAGGCAGTGGCAGGCCGGGCTGAGGGAAACCCCCTCCAGTGCATGAATTTTCATGCACCGGGCCTCTAGTGAGGGTATAAAGGGTGAATTATTATTAGTAAGGCAGACTGTCCTACAGAGAAAACATGTACCCATAGTAAAAAACACTTAGCTATAGACAACACTGTTTAGCTACATGAGCTCATATCAATTCTTGACCCTTTACAGTGTAAAGTTTACACCCTGCCTTTCTGAAAAGTCGTTACTGGCTTTCTATGATCTACTATCACATTCACAGTGAAAATGAAATTCTTCAATATCTGTGTGGAAATTAGCTGGCTCACTTCCTCACCTATATTCTACAACACCCGCTTCCTCAGATATCTACAAGTCTCAATTACAAGGAACTCCCCATATTTTCTCGGTGACTACAATTCATGACGACTTTTATTCTTATAATTCTCAGATGCTAAGATACATGCAACCCATCTAGGACTTCCTGGGAACTCACTATGAATTAAATCGATGTCCACCTAGACTGACTATAAGGACACTTGTCACAGTAAAAAGGATATAACCCACCAGTGAAAAACATTCCGCTTATTCAGACATCATCAATCCAGCTGTTCTCTCACAAATGTCTGTCTACATGTGTTTTCTTCTAATCCAAACTACACTCATGAGCATGAAAAAGAACAACAAAAGTCAAATGAAATTTCTTCCGTTTTATTTTCCAGCCACTATCTTAGCCATCAAATTCAATAAATCTAGTTGTTATTCTTGTTAAACAACATGGCCCTGCAAACCATGATTTTTTAAAAATGTTTTCCTTCCCCCCTCAACCTGTTATCCTAATTTTACTTCTCAATAATCTTCAAAAGAAGATGCTAATAATCCACACAATGCTGGTACTCTTCCACTAAAGCTGTATTTCACTCCTGAAAAGATCAATGCAACTGCTCTGTTTTTGGTTCTTTCAACCAGCTCAGTAAATATGAAATTACCTCTTGGCAATTTATTAAATGAATGAGTGGCCACTCAGTATATCAAAAACTGACATTAGCTTTACCTTGTGTGGGAGTTTCCTATATGTAGGTCTTTGTGGAAAAATTATTAATTCTACAGGATTAAAAAGACTGCTAAAAAATCAGCCTTCCTTGCCTATTGTTCATATTTACTATTCAATTATCCCTGATCTTTTAAAAAATAACACTTCCCTGCCAGTTAAAGCCTGACTATTCTCTAGATATAGGAACACTCAAGGCCTCAATGATTGAGTAATTAAAGGGGGGAGGAGAGACAATAATTTATCTAATCTTAAGGAATTAAGTACTATTGCCTTCCCTTGATTGTGAGAGGTTTTTGTTTTGTTTTCCCCTAAGAAGCATTACTAACATATGCCGGTCTACCAGGCCTAGTCAATATTGGACTCAAATCTTCTTTGGTAGTTAAATATAAGTCATAAGTAAATGCTGTCTGCAACAGTTCCCATCAGGACGAGGAAAAAAACAAAAACACCCACCAAAGAAATTTGTAACTTAATCCACTTAGACAATAAAAGAATGAGATGAAAGAATAGCTTCTGTATATCCATTTGTTTATGTTAATCGGTTATGTGGCAACATGGATACCTAGTGAATTGATTCCTTTATTAAAGAAATGTATTTCTCAGGGGTTACATAATTGGATTTATGCTACTAATTTCACAGTATTTTTTAATAGACACTTGTGATAAAAAATGTACTAAGAAGAATGTCGTCTAATTAACTCACTGAACAATTGGACCTGCTTCCCCAGGATGCTGCCCTAACCCACTATTTACTTCATTGTTCAAGATGATGACAGTTCCTGGGAAATTACTGGATTTTTCCCTTCTGTGTTCAGGGTCATGTTTCTAGTCCTCATCAGCCTATTTTGTGACTTCTCTCCTTTCAAGATTCCTGGAAGAAAGCATGCTGTAGCCTGGGAGAAAGCAAAGCATGCATCTTTTTAATTTGCCTCCTTAAAGCAGAACAGACTTTTCATTACCACAGTTACCTCCTCTGCTTTTGTGCTGTGGCACTGGGGGTGTGACAGTGCATTGTTGCTCCTGCTCATTAAAACCCGAGGTAATAACTGTCTATAGGACAATTTTGTGTATTGCAGACAATGTTTCATTTTCACATGTGAAAATATCTTTATGATAAATATGATGCTTTATGGAACCCCACAATGATGTTATCTAAAAGGTGGCTAAATCCTTACTTATTGATTCAGTTATCTTATGGACCTTACACCTTAGAGCCACTATAGAAAAGCTTCATCTATTACTTCCTCTTAATAACAATAAAATTGGCATTCATTTCTTTTGTTCCTTTACCAATAAAAAGCACTGTATATTGACCTTATGGGTATAGCATTACATTTACAGCACCTAGAGGTATTGGAGTAAGAAATTTTAGTCAAATCTTCCTCCCTCCCCTGCCCCCAGCCCCCATTTATCTTTTTAGGTTTTGGAAGGTTGGCAGACTTTTCTGAGTCAGGTTGAATAATGTGATGTTTGAAACAGAGCTACAGGGGAATACACAAGTCATCTCCACTGCACAGACTCAAATTTATTTTAAAAACAAAAATAAACAGAAAAATCCAAACCTTTTAACTTTGTTCTCAAAATGTCTATGACACAGTGAAAATAGTTTAATTAGTCAATGTCCCCCTATACAAATATTTTAGGAAAGTCTAAATATGGAAACTTAGAGTATTCAAACTAAGGCAGAAAAATATTTTTACCAAGTGTTATTAAAGTCATCAATTAGATTCTTGCAGAATGTTTAGGATCTTTCATGTCACTACTAAAGTATTTTAATGCTGAGGAGTTTTTAAATATAAATAAAAACTATAAATAATCTAAGGAGAAATAACTGCTCAAGTCGATTCACCCCTACCCACTGTAGCCATGCTTTGCAGATAACTCTCTACGGTGATCATCTTAAACTGGTATCTAATGTTACCCAAAAAGAGAGACCTTTTATTCTTGGGTTTTTATTGAAGTCTATTGGAATGAGCCTGTTAGAATAATATGCTGCCTGAGGTTTGGGGCATTGTGAGCTGGAAACTCAAAGGAAGAGGAACAGGCTTCAATTTAGTATCTTCAGGCAAAAATAACCAATTTATGTACAACTGAAGTTGGAGCAAAGAGCCATAAGATTCAAACCTCAAAAAATCCCCGAGGCCTGGCTGACATGGCATAGTGGTTGAGTATGGACCTATGAACCAGAGGTCATGGTTCGATTCCCAGTCAGGGCACATGCCCGCGTTGTGGGTTCGATCCCCAGTGTGGGGCGTGCAGGAGGCAGCCAATCAATTATTCTCTCTCATCATGGATGTTCCTATCTCTCCCTGTCCCCTCCTCTCTGAAATCAATAAAAATATATTTTTAAAAAAATCCCTGAGTAGTTGTGAGAACTGGTTGAGGGAAATCCAAGTAAAGCAAGAGAACATAGATATCCTTGCAAACTCACACATAAGGTTTGTATCTCTGAATCCCTCTTTCATTGTAAATGAAAAGCCTTTTCCTTTTTATTTTTAGGTTTCCAGTAACTTCAACTTTCCTACTATTGTGATTTTAAAGAACCTGGGGCCTAGAAGCAAGACAATAAGTCCAGAGTGTAAATTGATCTGACTTTAGCTGTGAGGGTAGTGAAAGTGAAATCACAACCAGGAGTGAAACAGCAGGGAAAGGTGGTAATGACATGCTTCTGGGCATGGGAATTGTGTGGAAAGGGGTTTTCAAGGGGCACATTAGAAATTCCTATCCTTGTGGGGCTTGAAAATAGATGGTAGAACTCTGCTTTGTCTGTGGAATCCCAAAATATGTAGACAGAATGTGAAATTCCAACAGCATTGGAGACAGTAATTGTTTGGTGTTGTGGAAATCTAATCAAACAGATGACTCTTTTCCTCCCCCTGGCATCTGGCATGCTTGTGATTGGATAGACACAAGTGGCCATTTTCATATCACAGTTAATCAAGAAAACTGTAGCCTATCTAAGCTGTGAATAACCTCAGGATATTTGTTAGAATGTTGTTTCCAGTATCATGTTGATTTTATACACTTTTGCATCCAAATTCCTCAGGGGGAAATCGATAATGTTGTTTTATAGGACAGTAGATTGTGAATACAGATCTGCACCATACCATATATGTTTTCTTTTCATATTTCTATAAATACTATTCAGCCATAAAAAGGAAAGAAATCCTGCCGTTTTTTTACAACATGGATGGACCTTGAGTACCCTGGTCAGAAAGAAAAAGACAGACACTATACGATCTCATTTATATGTGAAATAAATAAAAAAAGAAAGAAATGTGCTCAAGGTCATAGGTAGAACAGGTTGGTGTTTACCAGAGGTGAGGAGGGGTGAAATTGGTGAAGGGGGTCAAAAGGTATAAATTTCCAGTTATAAAATAAATAAGTCCTGGGAATATAATAATGTACAGCATGGCAAGTATAGTTAATAATGCTGCATTGCATATTTGGAAGTTGCTAAGAGAGTAGATCTTAAAAGTTCTTATCACAAGAAAAAATTGTAATTAAGGATGGTGACAGATGTTAACTAGACACTGTGGTGACCATTCTGCAACATGTACATATAACAAATCATTATGCTGTACAATGAGACTAATATAATGTTAAATGTTAATTATACCTCAATAAAAAATAAAGCTATTTTTTATATCCTAAGTTAAAGAAAAAGAAAACCCACAGGTGTTAGGATCACATTCATTAGTAGAAGAAGTCACTGGAATTTATTCATGGTCTGACACAGTTTTAAAAAAGTGCCATCTTGAACAAGAAATGACTCATTTATATTGAAGAGCTCTTTGATGCCACC
The DNA here is from genome assembly GCF_028538775.1 of Myotis yumanensis. NCBI lineage: Eukaryota > Metazoa > Chordata > Mammalia > Chiroptera > Vespertilionidae > Myotis > Myotis yumanensis. Next base: position 28,621,822 of record NW_027223764.1, on the reverse strand, counting down.
TAGGATTTAGTTACGACTGTGAGGTTAAAAATGCATTAAAATTTCAGGCTAACCTAGGGAGAAAGAAAACAGAAAGGATTCAACATTTTCAATCATAAAAGAAAGTGGCTGATGTTGGGGAAAGGAAATCTCAAGCCCAGGTAAGTGAGAAAAAAAGAGGCACATGAGTGATAAGCTATTGAGAAAGAATGGCCATCCCCTTAGACTACTGAACTCAAGTGGATGACTTCATTTCCAAATTTACCGAAAATGGTCATCACCTGCAAAATGATAGTTAAGAAGAAATGGACAGAATTTTGAATCCTGAGAAATGATTGGATCTAAAAAGCCATTTTAGGACATTTTAAAATATGACATGTAAAGAGTATGATAGCATTGACTAGTAATTTGGTACAAGTAGTGTTCACAATGGAATCTAATCAGATTTATAAAGTGATCAGCCTGAGGTATAATTTATAATTTAAATTATAAATGGTTTTAAGGACCACAGTCACAAGTACAATGCCCCTGGATAGTATAGGAGATAGGATAAAAAGGTCCCAAACAACAATCAATCATTATTCACACGTGATAGTTCTTATACAACATTTAGAAGGAACCACTGTTCATAGATATTATTCCTGGCTCATGCACAAAGCCTTTTCACCTATAAATTATAAATGCATAAATATATTTGCACACCATCAACTCCAGGCTGTTTCTCAAATACAACCAAACACACACACACACACACACACACACACACACACAGACACACACATACACACACACACACACACACACTTGAGACCTCTTGAGTTTGTGTTAAAGAACATACTCCATCACTAATTTCCATTAATAATGGACGTTTTGACCCCAAAAAATTAGTATTACAACTTGCATTCAACACCTAGATTCTTCTTGTCAAATCCAGATGCATTTAAATTTACCAAACAGAAGTGCAATAGAGGCTAGTACAGATTAATACCATTTTATAAGATGCGTATAAGGCAGTTGATTTTTATGAAGCAAAGTATTCACCTTATTAAAAACATTTTGCTGCAAAATTTTTTAAATACATTATTTAGACTTTAAAAAAAATATTTAATAAAAATTCAATATTTCAAAGGTTAAGCACTAGGTGACTTTTGGGAATTTTGCAGTTTAATTGGATTAAATGAGCAGTACACAGAACTGAAAATTTTAAAATTTTAAATATTTTTAAACTTTAAAAAATATTATTCACAATTCTGAGAAAGCCTGTTCAATCAAAACATTCTTTTCTGGCTCTTTTTTTTTGCCTATTTCTCATAAAAAGAAAGCATGGTAGTTAAGTTTGTTCATTTAATGGAGTCATGACTATGCCTTTTCCTAGTTAAGGTACTTTGTAAGTGAGTTCAAGTTCTAGCAGAATCTGTTATGTTCATTGGGCTTCATTATTCTTAGAGTCATGTAATTAAATCATCACATGAAATAAAAACATGTTAGTGCCTATCAATCAAAAGAGTTCTATGCTTTTAGAGATCAAGAATCAAGCCCCAACAAGGGCTCACTTTATAAGGGCCCCAACTGTAATTGGTAATTTCAATGAATAAAAAGATGATCCACTAATAAGACAAATAAGACAATTTTTAGAACTCTAGCTGACCATGTATTCTTAAGTTCTTTACAACCCAAGTTTCAATGTCATATTGTCAATCACTGCCATATTTCTGAGAGAAAAAAAAACAACAAACAACAAAATAATCAGTGGCATCCAGTTAAAACTGATTGATATTAGCAATGTCATTTTTTCAACAAAATTTTTTAAAATGACACAACCTAATCACAGTAATTTGTGATTGCTATCATCCACAGCATAATCTATCAGAAAACCTTTTGGAACATGCATTACACATGTTCACCTAAAGATAAAATGGACCTTCCATGGTTAGCATTTGCATTCAGCTGTTTGTTACACACTCATTGCATCCTGCAGTCAGGAAGGAGGAGTGTTTGAAACATTTTCCCCCTCTAACTATTGCAGCTGCTTCTACCAAGCAATAAAAGTTGCTAGAGAAATCATATATACACATATATGTAAAATTAGGGAAACAAGCTGCTTTATTGCCCTAATTTAAAATAGCTCAGTCAGTAGAAAAGAAAAATGCTATAATATTCAGCTTGATGAGCAGCTGAAGACAAGAATATACACAGAAGCAGTTTTAGAATTCAGGATATATCTCACTTGACGTTTGAATGAGATCAACATTTCTCCTCTCAATTTTTCTAAACCATGGAGTGAGCATTTATGTGGGGAATGTAACCCAAAATAGCAGATATGTAAAAATAATTTAAATATGATTCTGAGGTTCTTCAAGGCAGAAAAAAAGAAAAGGTCTTGCTCCTGTTTAATTTTAATTTAAAAACTGATAATCATACAAATTCTAGGTTAAAAGGATACTTTTCATAAGGCAGCAATAAAATTTGAGTTATACAAAACTGAGTAACAATCATCCTTTAGTAGAAAAACGAATAGATGGGCTATATTTCAAAGCAAAATTTGAAATATAGATTAATAAAATGTCAAAGATTAGATCAAGAAGTAAGTGTGTTAACGGACATCTCACTGGTCTAGGGAAAAAAGACATTGAAAGTATCTGAAAAAAAATGAAAGCCTTACTCTTGACGGTCGCTGTCCGGGTGCAATTGTAAAGAATAGCCAACTCCCCGAACACCTTTCCTGGACCCATGGTGCACAGCTTCACGCCTTCTTTTGTCACTTCCACCTTCCCATCTAAAAAGGAGAAAGGAGAACACATTATTTTAATTCTCCTTCATGCTTCATTTTATTTGTCGCATTTCCATTATGCAATGAGGAGTGCTAGGCTTGTTTTTAAAAATGCTTACCATTTGCAACAGCATGGATGGATGAGTAGTACGCTAAGCAAAATAAGCCAGTCAGAGAAAGGCAGTATAACATGATCTTACTCATATGTGGAATCGAATTAACAAAATAAACTGATGGACAAAAACAGACCCAGAGACATAGAAGCATGGAACAGACTGTCGAACCTCAGAGGGAAGGCAAGGGAGGGTGGATGGGAAGAGACCAACCAATAAACTTGTATGTATATATGCATAACCCATGGGCACAGGCAATGGGGCGGTGAGGGCCTGTGGGGGGGAGGATGGGAGCAGGCTGGAAGAGGTTAATGGGGGGAAAAGGGGGACTTAGGTAATACTTTAAACAAAAAAGATAAAATAAAAAATAAAATAAAAATGCAAAGCAGTTACCAATTAAAACAAAGTCATCATCAAGATGTAATGCAAAATATTAAATAAAATACACAAATTAAGTAATCCGTATCCTCTCTTAAATTAATCACAAGTAAGATTTGGCACGAAACTGAAAGAAAACCCCAGAAAGAGATGGAGACAAAAATGTAAACATGTGAAATTATTCCTAATGTGATATTAGAAAACTATGCTAATTCTAATTTTAATGTCATTTTGACTTTGAAAGAAAAATTGAGTGGCTACATTTTCTATAGCACACCTCATACTGGAGAATTCTTATTTGAATAAGGCAGCTATGATGGAAAGGGAGATGACTTTGACCCTTGGGCATTACTTAATTGTAGTTCATGGTATCTATTATTTTTAAACATCTTATCTGACTTGAGCAAGTCTCTGTTTTCAGCTTCCCGGCCCTGCAACACTGACTGTAAGGAAGAACCAACCACAAGGGTTGAGGGAAAGAGACACTAGGAGTTGTTTAGGTTCCACAAAGGACCTGGAAAATGAAATGTTAAAGAAGGAAAAAGCTAAAGGAACATTCTTCACTGGATACACATTGTTGCCTGCAAGTAAGGAAAATGCTATTCATGAGGGGAATTAAAAAATAGATTTTAAAAAATGTCAGAGCTCTGTACACAGTAATTCTATCACCTAACAAAACAAGGGGAGAAACAAAAAGGTAATGCAATCGATTCTAACTGTAATCCTCCCTTTCTACTATTTCTCCAGGTTACCTACCTACCCACAGTCTACAGAAGAAAAGCCTAAGCCTTGCCATGAGCTAGTGACTGAAACCACTAATGCTACCAAGTTGTTGCCAACTTCAGGCCTTCATTCATCAACTTCACAATTGTTCCCTTAGCTGTGTGCTCCTGTAACACTGAACTTTTCAGAGTTTTGGCTATGAAAAGTTCATGGCCTCCTTTTAAAAATCAATCTAGTTTTATCTAAGCAATCCTATATAATAAAAGCCTAATATGCAAATTGTCCCCTCGACTGGGAGTTCAACTGGGAATGCGACTGCTTGCTATGATGTGTGCTGACCACCAGGGGGCAGCAGAGAACATGGCAGGAATTGGCAATGTGGTGCTGGCAGCAGGTGACAGTGGAGGCACTGCCGGCCCTAAGGGGCCCTGATGAGAGCAGGACTGCAGTGGGATGGTACAGCAGATGAGTGGGCAGCGCCAGGCCAAGGCAGGTGCAAGTGGGGGCCCAATCACCCTGCCAATGGCCCCACAGACGGTGGCAGGGGTCAGGGGAAGAGCCTCTGCTTGGCTCCCAGGCACTGATCTATCGTCCTGCAGGCGGGATGGTGGAGCAGGTGAGGGGGTGGCGCCAGGCCACCCGCAGGCCACCCCGAGGGACCCCACCCATGCATGAATTCGTGCACCGGGCCTCTAGTAATATCTATAAAATCACAATGCTGATACCCTAATTGATTTTTAAAACATCTATTGAGATAAAATCTTAAATATTTTTTAAAAACCTCTTTAAAAAAGTTTATATAGCCTGGCTGGCATGACTCAGTGGTTGAGTGTCAGCCCATGAACCAGGAGGTCACTGCTGGTTCCAACTCATTTTCCTGACATATATTTGCCTTATTTTTTCATGTCTAACTCATTTTAAACAAAAGATGGATATAAATTATTATTATATATAATTTGCTTTTCTATATTTAAGAAGGTTATATTTGATATTAATTAGAAAAGCAAAAAATAAAACATGTTTTCCAAGTTAGGTTAAACACTGAAGATTCAATATATTCCCAATAGCCAAGCAAGTAGGGGATCTGATCTCATATGAAAGATGAGAATGATCCAAAAAGCACTGCATATTTTTTTTAATGAGCAGAAAAATTTAAATGCTAAACAGAAACTCAGTGTTTCTAAATATGCCCCGAGTGGTGCTTTGATCTCTTATCCTTCTGTAGCACCTATCATGGGGATGGGGAGGGAGTAATTTAGGGAGGCAGGCATGATTGGGAGCTAAAGAGAAAGGTAAGTACATACAGGCCTTAATGAGAGTTCTTCGAGAGACATTTAGAAATATTCTAATTCCCAAGAACCCAGTAAAGTGAGTTATTGATGTGAAATGTGAATTTGGTTAAGTTCATTCACTATGCCACACACTAGCCTTAAAGCAAAATTAGAAGTGATTATACATTCACAAATGATTCCTAAATATGGCCTGTGTGATCCACTTAAGAAAACCAAGAACAAGACAGTTAAAACTTCACTCATACACCCAGTGGCCCCTATTCCCACCTGATCAACTTGACTTAAAGTATTAGGGGCATCTTAAAGTCACACCCCTCTCTAAGACTCTTTTTTTCACTCTGTGGCTACCTCTGAGATTTGTTTTGAATGTAATCCAATTGCATAGAAAATAGGTAGGACTGTGTGTGGCTATTTTAGTGGTGAGGGGGGAAAGTCAGGTAAAGCAAACAGGAAAAGTCGAATAGGCTGAATATGTGCCATGCTTTTCCCAGGGGCTTAAACCACTGTAGAGGCAGACCATGCTTGGAGGTTTCTATATAATTATTATTTGCTATTAACTTTAGGAGCCCAGTTCGATGAATTTACTTCTGGTCAGCACTGATTAATTTCTATTTCTTTAAATAACTAGAAGACATTGATCAGCATTTATTCATGACTTTTGATTTTTCAGTTTTATTTTCAAGTATGTTAGATTTCAAATCATTTTTTTAAAGGAGTAGCTGAAAGATTTTCAATATAGTCTAGTAAGCTTTGGACTTTTCCCATTATTTCCCCTGACTAAACAGTGACTAGAGTCCGAGCTGGTTTGGCTCAGCAGACTCAAGGGTCCTGTTTTCAGTTCTGGTCAAGGGCACAAGCTCAGGTTGCTGGCTCCATCCCCAGTAGGGGGCATGCAGGAGGCAGCCAATCAATGATTCTCTCTCACCCTCTCCTTTCCTCTCTGAAATCAATAAAAATATATTTAAAAATAAAACAAATAAAGACTAGAGGTTACTAGAACTGTTTTTTTGGAGAACTAATGATATTCTGAAATGAGGCTAATCTATATTTTCTGCTTCTGCTCTTTTTCATTCACTTTTGCTTTTTTTTAAAAAGTGTGATACTATATTGCTGTTATTTTTACTATGCACTATCTCTGCCAGGAAAGAAAAGAAACATTCAAATCATTTTTATTTAGATTTTTCTGAATTGTCAAGTTGTTTGCATAGAGATATTGAAACAGTTGGCTAAAATTAGGTTTACTTATAGTTTCACTTAGTTCTTTTCTCACTCCTGCCATTAGCATCACTAAATGAAAGCTCTACCATAGTAACTTGAATGCATTTTTTATTCTATTTCACTTACCATATGCCGATTTATGATCTGGAATGGGCTGAGTCGTAAGTCCTAAAACTTACCACTTTGAGCAACAATCAACCTACCTCCTGCTTTTTGGCACCACGATGCACATACCACATTTTATCTATCTTTTACAAGAATCAGTAGGCCAGGAGACCCAGAATCTCCTGGCTTTGTTTATTTTTATGGGTTTTTCACCAACCTGTGGTTTTGTGCCACAAGAACTTTTATACTAAGGCAAATCAGCTTGGAGATTTATTACCGGCAGGCAGAAATAGGATGGCCAGTAATAACCTAATTATACACACTGTGCTCAGTTCCAACAACCCTGGTTGAACACTCAGAACAACTGGATTGACCATTAAAAGGAGACAGTTGTTACATCCAAGGTCCCATCTAGACAAGACCTCCCATCTCTTTTCTCATCTAATCTGTATGACTGTACTTTCACGTTTTTGTATAGCCACAGCCTTTACATTATGAATTCCCTCATACAGGTTTCTGTAGTTGCTAGATTCAACCAAATTCAACACTATGTGGTTGAGCTGTATTGTCACCAGCATGGCTGTATTTCCGACAGGAGAGGAGGTTTACTTATGGATTTGCTTTCTTTTGTATTTGTCGTCTTTCAGTTTTATTTATATACAACTGTATTTCCTTAGAGACGGGCAAATGACAGGAGTACCAATGTCACTGTCAGACTGGTAGGTGCCCATTATATGAGTTTTGTCTTTGCTATGTTTTAATATTAAGCACGGGAGAGTTTATGATGTAATGTAATGGTTCTCAACTGGCGGCAATATTAACCTCACTAGTGGGCCAGTGCACGAATTTGTGCATGGGTAGGGTCCAGCCAGACTGCCCTGATTGGGCTGATTGGGCTGATGGGGGTCGGCTGGCCAGGGGAAGGAGACACAGGAGGTTGGCCTGCTGGCCTCACCCCCTTCAGGCCAGTTGGCCAGCCGGCCCCACCCCCATCAGGCCAGTGGGCCGGCCGCAGTGCATGTCATAGTGACCAGTTGTTCTGGTCGTTCCAGTTACTTGGCTTTTATTTATATAGATGGGATATGTGCCCATGTCTCGAGGCAGTTTTTGCTGTCATAACTAGGAAGAGTCTACTGGAATCTCAAGGACAGAGGCCAGGAACACTGCTGAACATCCTACAATGCATAGAACAGCCCCCACAGCAAAGCATTATTCACCTCAAAATGTGAGTAGTTCCAAAGTTGAGAAACCCTGATGTAAAGTAAATCTGTGCACATACAAAATACATTTAAAGGGACAACTTTTGCCTCTGTGTTATTTTAACCTCCACCAGATGTAAATTGCAATAAAAAAAAAATGTTAGCACCAGGTTGCCATACTTGAGAACATTGAATTGAATAAAGCCATGAGAACATTGGATTGAATAAAGCCACAAGCTACTTTACTGAATAATTTTCCCCAGCAGATGTCACCTGAAATAGAAGTGATTACAGAAACTTTTGAAGCAAGACTTACAAGAATATTTCACTGATGTTAGAATGGTAACTTTTTTTTTCAGACGTACTTGTTAATATCAAGTCCCGGCTCTAGCACGGACTGGTTGCAGAATCTTTCATAAGTTATTTAGCTCTCTATGCCTCGATGACCACACTACAGATTTGAGATAATAGTATTTTTTTTATTGTTTAAAGTATTACACATGTCTCCTTCACCTCCCCCTCCCCCCCATCAACCACTCCTGGCCACTCCCACTCCCCAGAACAAGCCCCCACTGCCTCAGTGTCCATTGGTTATGCTAATATGCATGCATACAAGTCCTTTGGTTGATCTCTTACCATCCTCTCCCTTGCCCCTGCCAGCCCTACCCGACCTCCCCTCTGAGGTTTGATGGTCCTTTAGGTGTTTCTCTGTCTCGACCTTTTTTGTTCATCAGTTTATGTTGTTCATTATATTCCACAAATGAATGAGATCCTGTGATATTTATCTTTCTCCAACTGGCATATTTCACTTAGCATAATGCTCTCCAGGTTCATCCATGCTATTGCAAATGGTAAGAGTTCCTTCTTTGTTACAGCAGCATAGTATTCCATTGTGTAGATGTACCAGTTTTCTAATCCACTCATCAGCTGATGGGCACTTAGGCTGTCTCCAAATCTTAGCTATGGTAAATTGTGCTGATGTGAACACAGGAGTGAATATGTCCTTTCTGATTGGTGTTCCTGATTTCTTGGGATATATTCCTGGAAGTGAGATGACTGGGTTGAATGGGAGTTCCATTGTTAACTTTTTGAGGAAACTCCATACTGTTCTCCACAGTGGCTGCACCAGTCTGCATTCCCACCAGAAGTGCACGAGTGTTCCCTTTTTTCCGCATCCACGCCAGCCCTTGCTGTTTGTTGATTTGTTGATGATAGTCATTCTGACAGGTGTGAGATGGTACCTCATTGTCGTTTTGATTTGCATCTCTTGCATCTCTGTGCACGTTTTCATGTGTCTCTTGGCCTTCTGTTTGTCTTCTTTCGAAAACTATCTATTTAGGTCCTTTGTCCATTTTTTGATTGGATTATTTATCTTTCTTTTGTTAAGTTGTATGAATACCCTGTAAATTTTGGAGATTAAACTCTTATCAGAGATAGCATTGGCAAATATGTTATTCCATGCAGTGGGCTCTCTTGTTGTTTTGTTGATGGTTTCTTTTGCTGTGCAGAAGCTTTTTATTTTGATGTAGTCCCATTTGTTTATTTTCTCATTAGTTTCCATTGCCCTGGGAGCTGTATCAATAAAGATATTGCTACAACATATGTCTGATATTTTGCTGCCTATGGATTCTTCTAAGATTTGAAAGATAAACTAATAAAATAATCCCATTTCCCATTGCAACAAAAAAATTAAGATACCTAGGAATAAACTTAACTAAGGAGGTAATAGACCTGTACTCAGAAAACTACAGGATGTTGGAAAAAGAGATAGAGGAAGACAAACAAGTGGAAGAATATATTGTGTTCATGGGTTGGTAGAATCAACATCATTAAAATGTCCATACTACCCAAAGCAATTTATAGATTCAATGCAATCCCATTAAAATACCAATGGCATATTTCACAGACCTAGAACAAATGCTCCAAAAATTCATATGGAATAAAAAAAGACTGAATAGCCACAGCAATCTTGAGAAAGAAGAACAAAGTTGGAGGGATCACAACACCAGATACCAGGCTATATCACAAAGCCACTGTTCTCAGAACTGCATGGGACTGGCACAAGAACAGACATATAAACCACCGTAACAGAACAGAGAACCCAGAAATCTACCCAAGCCATTATGCTCAATTAATATTAGACAAAGTAGTCAAGAGTATACAATGGAGTCAAAACAGTCTCTTTAATAAATGGTGTTGGGAAAATTGGTCAGATACATGCAAAAAAAAAAAAAATGAAACTAGACCACCAAATTACACCATTCACAAAAATAAATGCAAAATGGATAAAGGATTTAAACATAAGAGATAACAGTATTTTATTTCATAGCCTTATGATAATTTAATTAGATAATGCATGTGGCAAGACAAATAATAAGTAGATTAAAAGAAATTCTTGAGCCCTAGCCGGCTTGGCTCAGTGGATAGAGCGTCAGCCTGTGGACTGAAGGGTCCCAGGTTCGATTCCGGCCAAGGACACATGCCTGGGTTGCGGGCTCGATCAATGATTCTCTCTCATCATTGATGTTTCTATCTCTCTCTCTCCTTCTTCCTTCCTCTCTGAAATCAATAAAGAAATATATTTTTTAAAAAAGAAATTCTTGAGGAAATTTCCTTTTTTATTCTTTTAGAATAAAAACTTTTATACAGTTTTAGGAAAGGCGTGGGAGGTTTCGAGGTCTTGGTTCAGAAAATACAGGAGTGGGAAAGAGCAGAGTAATAAATGAGCAGAGGAAGTGAAGGGAGAAAGGAGATGAGCAAGAAGCTGGAGATTACAGAGGAAGGGGCCAGTAGGAAAGCTTCACGTTGAAGAGGCTGCAGGACTTTTAGTAAAAGGGATGTTTAATGTACAATATTCAGTTACGTGTTGTCAGAATTAATGTCCTATCTTTCTCTCCAAATTAGCATGTTTTATACTAATTTCTCCTGTGAAAGGTTTGGGGGAAGATGAAAGCATGAGTATGATTCATTGCTTGGATATATCAAAGAACAGGGAGGCAAGGAAGTGAAGAATTAGTGATAATGGGGAGCAGAAAAGCAGGAGATAATGAAGTAATTATGTAATTACAAGAAACTAAGGACTCAAGAATTGGCAGATGTTTTGGGGGAGGACATCAGTCTTTTCACAGGATATCAAGTGGGAACTTAAGCTAATTTTAGCTAAATCTAGAAAGGGTGGAACAAGAGATGTTGGCTTCAATCAGAAGGTTAGAACAAGAGATGTTGCTTCTTTGTCCAAGTCCATTTGACACCTTTGCTTGGATTCACACTGGCTCTTAAGAGGTAGAAGAAAAAAATATGAAATCAAATCTAAGCTGATATTTTGGTTCTCACTGCTTTTGACAAATCAGGACCGTTGGCACACAGTTTCTGCAATAAGGCCAATAAAGGATTCATATATGAATACTCACAGGATTCCTATGTGAAATGAATGTGAAAGAGTTTGGTGGGTGAGGCAGCACTATACATATATTACTATTCACTAAACTAACCGAAGGAGCAATCATGTAATTCCTGCAGTGTCTGGCTGTAAACAGTAGGTGGTCAGTAAATACTCACTGGTAAATAATTGGAATGTTAGTGAAAATGACCACTACTGTGATCATATTTGTGGGAAAGCCATAGGATTTCATTTTAATTATATTGCCCATGTAGTCCACAGAAAGCAGAACAATAATTAAATGGTCAACCTCTCCCTCCATTTACCAAAAATATTTTGGTATTCTTACAGAGCAATAAATAGTTCACACTCAGAATTTTTGTTTGATAGTTTAAACTACTAGCACTTAAGGTGACATGAGCAAGCTTCTTCCCTGGATTGTCTGCCAACAAGCTACACAGCAAAGAGAATAGAATTCACTTTCTTGAATATTATTCAGATACACTATCCCTCAGCTAAGAAAGTCACACTCATTTCTCTGGAGTCAGAAGTCAAATCTTTCGCATTGTGTATCTAGTCCTCCCATAAACTATCATTTTACCTAAATTAAACTGACTCTAAATCTTCATCTTTGTCATTCTCTTATTCAAACTTTGTAGTCTAACTCAAAGTTTCTTAACCTAACAGAAATCAGAGGATCTGTGAACTTGAATATATATATTCTATACATTTTTACTAACTTCTAATTCAAATGTAGCATTTCCATAGTAACAAACCATATTAGTTTAACAGTACCTGTGACAATGTTACCAATATAAATTATATTTTAATGTGATGGTTGTTGCATATATCTTTAAAAATAGTTCATGCCAAAACTGGTTTGGCTCAGAGGATAGAGCATCGGCCTGCGAACTGAAAGGTCCCAGGTTCGATTCCGGTCAAGGGCATGTACCTGGGTTGCGGGCACATCCCCAGTAGGAGATGTGCAGGAGGCGGCTGATTGATGTTTCTCTCTCATCGATGTTTCTAACTCTCTATCTCTCTCCCTTCCTCTCTGTAAAAAAATCAATAAAATATATTAAAAAAATAAAAATAAAAATAGTTCATGCTCATCACTCCTTCAAACTTAGGGTAGTTATTGGACACAATGTTAGATGTTATTATTTAATATTTCATTTTTAATGAAAGATACACATGTATTAGTGAATCATAAGGTTTTTTTTAATTATTTTAGTTAATAGTTTTATTTAATTGGTTTCCTTGGCAATCTAAAGTAGCCAATTTTATGCACTTAAAAATATTCTAAATTGAGGTTCCTAGACACAAGACTTCCATAGGAGTCCTTGGACAAAAAAAAAAAAAAAAGTGAGGAACCCCCCTGGGTAATGGAATGATCATCTAGATTCCTCATAGATTCTTATATTAACAACTATTGTTGATGGCCCAGAATTTGTCTGAGAAAGAGAAGACAAAGTAGATTTAAAACAAAACAAGTTATTGTATCACAGCTTTTTTATTCACTCATCCACTGATGGACATTTGAGAAGCTACCAAATCTTGGCTGCAATGAACATAAGGGTGCCTATAATTATTTTGAATTAGAATTTCAGATTTCTTCAGATATATTCCAGGAGTGGAATTGTTAGATCATAAGGCAGTTCCATTTTTAATTTTTTTAGCCACCTCCATACCGCTTTCCACAGTGGCTGCACCAGTCTGCATTCCCACCAGCAGAGCACAAATGTTCCTTTGCTCAACTCCTCACCAACACTTGTTTGCTGATTTATTGATGATAGCCATTCTGACAGGTGTGAGGTGATATCTCACTATAGTTTTAATTTGCATTTCTCTGATTAGTGACATTGAGCATCTTTTCATATGTCTATTGTTTATCTATACATTTATACAATGGAATACTACTCAACTGTAAAAAAGAATGAAATCATACCCTTTGCAACAGCATGAATGGATCTGGAGAAGAACATTATGCTAAGTGAAATAAGCCACTCAACTGTGGAATCTAATGAACAAAATAAACTAAGGAAGGAAATAGAAACAGATTCATAAAGAATAGACTGACAGCTGTCAGAGGGGAGGACTGGGTGAAAAAGGTGAAGAGATTAAGTAAAAAAAATAAAAAAACACCCAAAAAACAAACAACAATAAACAACTCAGAGATAATAATATTGATTACCAGCAGGAAAAAGGGATAGGGGAGATAGAAGAGGGTAGAGGGGGGAATAAATGGTGAGGGAAGGAGACTTGACTTGGAACGGTGAACACATAAAACAATGGACATGTGCAGTATATACCTGGTATTATAAAATTATACACCTGAAACCTATATAATTTTAAAATGAATGAAGCAGATTTGTTTGTACTAATATAAAGTGATTGTTAAAATATATTATTGAGTAAAAAGAATAAAGATGCAAGGAATAATAAATAAATAAAACAAAATGAGTTATCCTAGCTGGTTGGAGTACTTGTTAGAAATCTATCATGGATGCCATCTCATTGTTTGCCAACTAAGGTTAATTGGCTCCATGGCCATTTGGTCTGCCTCTCACCTTGGAAGTTATTTTATTAATATATCTTTAGCCAAAACAACAATGAGGTACCACCTCACACCTGTCAGAATGGCCATAATCAACAAATCAACAAATGACAAGTGCTGGAGAGGATGTGGAGAAAAAGGAACACTTGTGCACTGCTGGTGGGAATGCAGACTGGTGCAGCCACTATGGAAGACAGTATGGAGTTTCCTCAAAAAATTGGAAATGGAACTCCCATTTGACCCTGTGATCCCACTTCTAGGAATATATCCCAACAAACCAGAAACACCAATCAGAAATGATATATGCACCCCTATGTTCATAGCAGCACAATTCACCATAGCTAAGATCTGGAAACAGCCTAAGTGCCCATCAGTAGATGAATGGATTAGAAAACTGTGGTACATCTACACGATGGAATACTATGCTGCTGTAAAAAAGAAGGAACTCTTACCATTTGCAACAGCATGGATGGAACTGGAGAGCATTATGCTAAGTGAAATAAGCCAGTCAATGAAGGAAAAATACCACATGATCTCACTCATTCATGGATAATAAAGACCATTACAAACTTTGAACAATAATAGATACAGAGGCAGAGCTGCCTCAAACTGATTGTCAAACTGCAGTGGGAAGGCCAGGGAGGGTTGGGGGCCAGGAGGGAGGGGAGTAAGAGATCAACCGAAGGACTTGTATGCATCCATATAAGCATAACTAATGGACATAAGACACTGGGGGGTAGGGGAGGGCAGGGGTTGGTCAAGGGCGGGGGGGGGCGGGGGGAAAGGACACTTATGTAATACCCTTTGTAATACTTTTAGCAAAAATCAAAAATAAATAAATAAATAAATAAATAAATAAATAAAAATTAAAAAAAAAGGAAAAAAAATATATCTTCAGTCATAGGAGGAATGGGGGAGAAACAAAGAAAAATAAGACAGATATGCTGCTTAAATGGAAACTATAAAAATATGCTTTTTCTTGAATATCAAAAACTCTTATCTCACTAAACTGTTAAAAATAAAAATATACATATTGAAAAAAACACACTTTTATCTGAACACATTTATGTTCATCACATTTGTACTCTATTACTGAACCTTTATAAAGACCCAATAGGTTTAAAATATTTAAAAGGATGTGAAGTTCTACGTAAAGCATCAATGAATTAATTTAAAAAACTGATTTCCATAGAAAAATATTATTCTTAATGACAGTACTGTCCGTGAATAATTTGTTCCTATCTAAAAATGCCCTTTAGTCATTTATGTTCGGAATTCAAGCACTTCTAAATGACAGTAAGGTCCACTTTTCTTTCTCAGTTTTCCAGATTTTATAGTTCATCTACTGACTCACACCTAGACCAGACAAGAAGTTTTCATCTGATTAACTAGTTTCTTTCTTCTCTTCTAAAAAATAAACTCTCTCCCACCACACTCACACCCCAAATAAATAGGAATTTTTACTTTTGCTTCAAGGCAGGATAATGATTCCCAAAAGATCTAAGGAAAAAATACTGTGTTTTATGTTAGATTATTATGAAATACATATTAAACTAATACTGTGTTTCTGTCCAATAAACAGTTTTGGCATAAAAATTGGGATATAAAATATGCTTAAATAATATTATAAGAAAACTCTGCTATCTAACATATTAGGATTAAAAATGCAAATGTACTATAGAAGACTTTTGGTGCAGTGTAATTTTAAATTGTGCTTCAAAGCTAAATAACATACTGCCTTGTATATCACTGAAACTTCAGAGGGAAAAATAATATTAAAGGTTCACTAGCTCTGGGCCTTTATTTTTTTTTTCTTTATTGATTAAGGTATTACATATGTGTCCTTATCCTTCCATTGTGGGCCTTTATTTTTAATGTTCACTTAAGACTCTCAACCTGCGGGTCGCGACCCCTAAAAATACATCCTGCATATCAGATATTTACATTACGATTCATAACAGTAGCAAAATTACAGTTATGAAGTAGCAACGAAAATAATTTTATGGTTGGGGGTCAACACAACATGAGGAACTGTATTAAAGGGTTGCGGCATTAGGAAGGTTGAGAACCACTGCTTAAGGGACTTTGAAATCCTTGGCCTCTATTGGGAAAGTATAAAGTCATGAAAGATGATATGGGGCCAGTTGACACCTCCAGGATTATAAATTAAGAATAAAATTAAATTCTTCTGTAAGAACAAGACAAAAGTGCCTACATAAGTCCTTCACATTTCCCACATATTTTATTTGTTACAAAGCGCAGCAAAATTAGAAGATTTTTCCTACGCTAACACCACCATGTAGACATGAGAAGGCAGCAAAGGCACAGGACTATTTAACTCCATTTGGGGGTGTTACGCATGTTTGACCACAACTAAAATCCAGCTGCTGCAATGAGCAGGCTTTTGGTGAGTGGGAAACTTAAACAAGTCCCAGGAAATATTGTCCCAGATAAAACACAATATATCATAGCTTTTTATATCAGAGAAAGTAGCATAATAATTTATTAATAAAGATTTCTATTTTCTTAAAAATACCTTTGTCATATCACAAAGACATGTGCTTTTAATACACAAAGAAACTAACGGTACAGACACAGGTCTGGGCTTGGGGTGTTACTATTGTTCATTAGCTGTGAAAAATTATTATAAGCTGGCACTCAGTAAACCTCTTTGATGAATGAAAAAGGATCAGTTTCTCCAACTCTATAGGTTAAAAAAGAAAAGAGTCACAACCCTAAGAAGAAACCTGGTTGAATTTCTCAAGTAATACTCTCCCCTCTATGTGGATATTAAGACAGAATCAAAACAAATTAAAAGCAGGGACATGGACAACCTCCAGAGGAGATCCTCACCACAGTGACACAAATACACTGGACCACTGAACAAAGAGAAACCCCCCTGGTGGGAAAAACATGGCTGTGCATTTGATGAACTCCATGCTTTCAATAGTCAAGAACATTATTTTCTAGTCCCTGTGTCCAGTATAAATATACGATACCCTTTAAGACTTTAGAACCTCTATTGAACAATGATTACTTAATCATATTAATGATTACTTAATCATATTAAGGGCAGGGGCAATCTTTCAAATATACATTCTAATTTCAAATGCCCAGCACAAAAATGATAAACATTTGCTGATTGAATGCTTGAGCAGGGCTTTGGGGTTAATATAAAGATTTTTCTTCAGAGAGACCAGCAATTTGTTTTTAAGTGAGTGTTCTGGTGTTGGAGAACTAAAGGCTATTTTTAACGATCTTATCCAGTTAGCTTGGCAGGCAGTTACAGGCAGCGGAGAATTATGTGTCCAGCCACACAAGACATTTTAAGACCTATGAGACTTCTCCAAACACAATGTTATAAAATGTCCTTTTGCTAAAAATACTGGAATCAAGTAATTATCTACTTTTGAATTTTAATGAATAGGCCATCTGTTCATTCAAACTGAAAAAATGAAATTTTTCTACAAATTAACTACTACTGGAGATAGCCTCTGTGACTAAATCTGCTTCATTGTTTTCTATTATATTTAACCTAAATGTGACAGATAGCACATCACACCAAGTTTTGTAAACTAGACTATGGAAAAGTGTGTTGTTTTTTTGTTTTTGTTTTTTTTTTCTGATAATGGACTAATCATACTATTTGTTCCTTTGACAGGCTATATTTACCAATTACCAAAGACTAATTTTTATTACAATACTTTCCACACTATTAACATTTTTATTAGTGATGATTATGACAAAGTGTTAACTCTAATCATACTGTTGTTTGGGGGGAATTTTCACTATAATGGTGAATAACAATTGTTTTCAATCTCCTCATCTTCCTTTCCAAGAGCATTTTGTTTTCTGTGTATTGTGCTCTCCAATGTGGCAGCCATTTGCCACATGTGGCTATTTTAGATGTAAATTAATTTAAAGTAAAATTTAAAATTCATTTCTTCAGTTTCACTAGCCAATGATGAAATGCTACATCGGGCTGTCATACTGACTGTGCAGAATATGTACATATTACAGAAAGTTCTACTGGACGGCACTCTGACATTCTTCTTACCCTGTTAAAAAGGAGACAACAGGCCCAAAATAAAGTCATTCATGCTCTGCCCCACATCACTGCACTGAGAATTAACTTCATTCCAGTTTCTGCTCTCATGGAAATAGGATCTTAAACTAGTCAGTCTTGAATCACCTGCTTCACACAAGTGAAATAATCCACCTGCCAGGCCCCTACCACTTCCTCAAAGAAAGTCACCTTGAAATAACTGCCCACTGCCAAAACCGGTTTGGCTCAGTGGCTAGAGCGTCGGCCTGCGGACTGAAAGGTCCCAGGTTCGATTCCAGTCAAGGGCATGTACCTGGGTTGCGGGTACATCCCCAGTAGGAGATGTGCAGGAGGCAGCTTATCGATGTTTCTAACTCTCTATCTCTCTCCCTTCCTCTCTGTAAAAAATCAATAAAATATAAAAAAAAGAAATAACTGCCCACCTTTCTCCTGGGCATAACTTTCTTTTCCCCTCTCTCTTCTGCCTGTGAGTCTTCCATTTGGTGCAGCTTCTCAGAGCTCTTTCCTATCTGCTAGTTTGGATGTTTGCCCTATTGAAAAAGACCCCCCCACCCCCCACCCCCGGTAAACTCTTAAAAGTGTTTAATATGCTTCAGTTTATCTTTTATCATCTCTAACCATCATCCCTCTGAAGAATCATTACTTGTTTCATCAATGAAGACTGGCTTTTTACTTATCCACTCAGCAGTATTTCTTCCTTCTTAAAACCATTCTCAAGATATACCCCCAACACTCACATTTAGCTCTTCAACAGATCACACTTCCTATTATTAGTTGATTTATCTTTTAGTTTTTAAAGTCCTTAGGAGAAAAACGATAAGTTTTGTGAAACAAAAGCCAATACCGGTGGCGCTTTATAAATTATGCATGATAACAGTATGACTTTGGCAGAAAAATATGCTACATTCATACCAGCACCTGAAGATTTCAGTCTAATTAAATATGAAAATACTATTACATTCTGAAATTATATCTAAGTGATTGAATTAGTATGCCTAATATTACATTTACAGAAAGTACCCGAGATGCTTTTAGAAATGAGCTTGCTTCATCTTCCCTTATTATCTATAGAAGAAGGCAGGTCTTCTGAATACTATGATTAACTCATTGAACTATTTTGCAGCCCAGGTCAAGTAAATGAAGCCCTTTAGAGTGTGGAGTGCTGAGTTCTGTATTTCTTTGCACTCCCCAGGCTGTTTCTATTTGCTAACAGTTTGGGCTTCAGGACCACGGTGACTCATACAATATCTGATCAAACAAACAAGTAACCCTATAAACAAACAACACAGTTCACATTTGGGGGGTGAAGGTAGAGACAGAAGGGAGAGCTTCTATTTTAAAAAGAAAAAGAAGTTAAATTTTGTGGAAACTATCAGAGAACCACGACAGAATTATGGGTCTTTTTCAGTTGGTATATTGCCTAGAGTAAAAAGCAATAGGAAACTTTTACAGACAATAAAAATTTAAATTCATGTACTTATTAGCAAATGTATTCAGTGAATAATGTTCTTTTACAAAATGAAGACATTAAGGTAGTAGTTGGTAACATTTTTCTGAAAAGGAACGACTATACATATTTTAAGCTTTGCGGGTCATATTGTCTTGATAGCAGCTACTTAACTACTGTCACAGTGAGAAAGCGGCCCCAGCCAACTTTAAGTGTATGAACATGTCTGTGTTCTAATACAACTTCGTTTACAAAAATAGGCAGAGGATGGGTTTGGTCTTCAGACTTTGCTTTGCCAATCCCAGCATTAAGGAATATTGTAGGACATTTCTTTAAACATATTATATTGGATTGGATTGTCCAAAATCCCATGACAGCATCGCCCATCTCACTGTGCCCCTACCAGGCTCTCCCATCAAGAGGTAGTTTCTATTTTTCAACCTCCTTAAGTCTGGTCAGGCCCTATGACTTCTTTGGCCAACAGAACACAGTGAAGACCTCTTGGAAGGCTCCCCGTGAAACCCAGCCACCATGCTGTGAGATACTCAAGCTACACAGAGGGCCGACATTTAGGCACTCTACCCAAACTCCAGCCAACAGTCAGCCCCGATTGCCAACCATATGATTAAATGATCTTGAATGGCCAATCTGGCCAAGTATCCACAGCAGCCATCTGACTACCAACATGTGAGGGTCCTACACGAGAAACACCTGCTGAACTCGGGCAACCCACAGAACCTTGAGAGAGAAACTGTGTTAAACCACGAAGTGTTTTGGCACACTACAATATAGGTAGAACAACATTTTTGTTACTGTCTAAGGATCAATGACATCTTTTTCTGCTGATGTAAAGGCTTTTATTTGGATAGAAGTTTACCAGAAAGCAACCAGAGTCAGATATTTTTTCATTCCTCCAGTTAAAGAAATGTATTTCATTTAAAATTCATGGGTAATCCTCACTTATTTTAAGTCATATGTCTAAGACCCCTATAATTACAATTGATATATTAAGTAAATCAATTAAAAACTTTTAATCTAAGATTAAGAGTTATTTAATACTACTGATAGTAAACATAATAGATATTAAACTATAGATAAATTTAATCCTATATTTATTGTTCAGGAAAAGAGATGCCAAAATTGTTTATGTTGTAGTCATATTTTCAGCTGTTACAAATGAGGAAGAGGTGGGGTGAAGTCATTCAATACTAACGTGGCACTGGGATCCTAAAATAGAATTGCTACTAAAAATCAACTAGGTAATTAAATTAGGGTAATCACAAATGAAACTACTTATTCTTTAAACCACTTATTTAACATTTTTTAGTAAGAGGACTAAAACCATAGTGTTTCAGAATTGACAAAGACATAGAACAAACAAAAGTTGTTTCAAAAACAAACTTTCAGCACAAACCTTGAATTAGAAATGGATTCCAAGATTATGAATAGTTAATTAGCTCACTGTCCATTCACACAGTAATCAAGTATTGAACAAGTGAACTTTTGTTACTAAATTACTATGCAGACTCTTTTCTGGCAAAAATAATAAAAAGAGAAAACTTCCCAAGTTTGACTAAGAATAACTCTGGATAGCTTCAGTTGGGAAGTTTATTAAAGTTAGAAAACTGAATTCTAATGTGCTTCTACATTTTTAGTAAAGAGATGTTGAAATCTGAAAGAAATAGCCTCAAGGCAAGAATCAGTATTCTGAATATATAAAGCGGAAAAGTAGACCAAATTATAAATCTTAGATTAAGAGGGATGAGAATGAGAAAATAACTCAGGAGACCAATTTCCTCAGAGTCATCAAATGTTAGCATTGAAATATACATTCAAAGTCATAATATTCAACCTCTGATTTTACAAATGAGAAAAATTATGTCCCAAGAAAAAAAATTTACTAAAACAGAATGAGAACTAGAACTCAGGTCTCCTGTCTAGACTTGTATTTGGTTTCTTGCCAATCCAGTGCTGCTCTTTTGGAAGCATGAAGACCAGTGCATGGACGGCAGAGTCACTGCTGGTCACCTCTCCAATGCTGAATAAGCATGTCCCTTCTCACCAGAGCAGCCAGTGTAGAAAAAAAAAAGAGTGCAAGTATTCTGAATTTTATGCTAGAAAATAATGTCAATATAATTTTGAAACATCATATAAAAAGTGTAGCTAAAAATAAAGGTATAAGATTATGAAAAGAAAAGAAATTGACAAAGAGGTCTTAGATTACTCAACTATGGTATTCACTTATCTCATACTTTAGTTTCTCATTCATAGATTCACAATACATCAGGCAGAGCAAGAGCTAAATTGAAAAAATATAAAACTGAGACTGTCTACATAAGAATAAAAGATTAGCTCTTAGGTGTTCAGTGTTTAGTTGCTTTAATCTCAGTAAACCCCTCCACTATGATCACCATCCAATATCAGAACAGAACATACAAATGAAACAGCACCTACACGGGTTAGGGAGGACCATGGACTTAAGAAAAAAAGTTACAAAGGAATATTTACTCCAGGAACCAGGGTTTCTTTCCAATTGTCCCACATTTATCTCTTAAAATTTAAAAGATAAATATGTCAAATATGTTTATTACACCCATTCTTTTTGTCATTTTTATAGGCTTCAATTCTATATTCTTTTCAGTTTTATTTCCTTGAGATAGGGCCCCAAAAATTGTTTCCCTGGAATTTTCACCTTTCTGACTGGTTTAGTTGCCCTCTTGCAACTTTTTTAAGTGACATCTACTTTAAGTGTCTCTAGAAAGATTCTGTAAGCAAAGAAATGCCATAGCATTGACCAAAGTAGAAACATCCAAGGAACAAATACAATGATTTGACCATTTAGCTTGTATAGCAACCCTTTGGGCCAATGTTATTATGAGATAATTTACAGTGATCACAAACTCAAATTCTAATATTGAAGTTAATTGCTATGTGTTTATAGTCATAATTGAGTTTGGATAAATTTCCCTCAAACTTTTTTGCTTCATGCTAATGAAGAAGTTCTGGTGCTTTATCCACTGCTGCAATCTCTTGAAAGCATTCTGTTTTCCCCCAATCTTAATATTTTCCAAGACAGAAGAATTATGTCTACTCCTCATATAAAAAAACTAAAGTAAAATAATCTCTCAAAGATATCATTGCCTACACTTTACCCAGAGAAATATGTATTTTGTATAGAGTTTTACTAAAAATATCAGGCTATCATAATACTCTTTGAAGAAAAGATGCAACATGAAAAATTGAATAAAATATAAGAATTGGTGTCCCAAGAGCTCTGCATTTGTCCTGGCTCAGTGAGGACGAAGTAGATTATATGAGTTTAACTTTCCATGGTTTCAGCATTCATCTGCAAAGTGATCCAGCATAGCTACAAGTCTAATTCAATGTTTATATGATTCTTAAATGTTCACCTAAAAATTGCTTGTGGAATATCATCTACTTTTTAGTATTTCATTTAAAAGCAGCTGACTTAAAGAATTCTCCAAGTTCAGCAAACATATTTTTGTAAAAATGTATAGGGCAAAAGCTAATATTTTGTGCATCTTAGAGACCTACTTCCCACTACTCAACCTGAGTCCCTTCATGTGTCACTTGCATAGAAAGAAAAAAAGTATTTTTAAAGCCAATTGGTCCAGAATGGCTCCTGGGTTCATCACATTCCTGCTTGGGAACCCCAGAGAAGGACATCCTGCTCTTGAGAATCTCAGAGAGCTGTAGTGGGTATTTGCAAGGCTAACATTTTAGATTGGTGCTTGCTGAGGAAAATTTACATATCTAGAACATTAGTAAAGCTACTCATATAGTTGCTGACTGTATTTGGAGACCCACTGATCCTGTATTTAAAGGTTTTACGTAGAACATCAAACTGAGGTCTGTAGGTAGGACAGGAGTTCTTCAGTTCAGAGCAGAAAACTATAAGATAGCAAAGCCACCAATGCAAAGGTGGCGATGCAGATGTTAGATGTGGGAGATGTGCTAAGACTTGTGCTCTACTGTCTAGTAGTGGTAAGAATTCATGGTTGGAACTAACAGTGAGGTGATTTTAAGAGACAAGTCCTTTTTAATATTTTTTATCTCATTCTGTCTTAGCACAATTAAAATGCAGAGATTAGGAATAATTGTCCAGATCTGATAAAGAGATTGAGCTATGGTGTCGTCATAGGTACTACATGACTGCTTACGACATGGGTATCAGTGTTCCCAGCTCTTAACATATGGGCCTACCATACCAGCAGGTGAAAATCCTAGATATTTTGTAAGAGGAACAAAATATTCTCTGAAACTAGCCATTGGACTGCAACATTAATTTCCTATCATGTTTCAGAATTCAGACAGGACACTGCCAATTTGATTGGTTTCTCATTTTTGAGAAAATAATTCCCAACTAGTTGTTAGTTCCAGGTGGTTTTTTAGCTCTTTTGATTAATCAGATTTGCCCTTCACTACACTCTGGATATTTCCCTAGAGAAAATCAAGTCCACTATTTAATCTGTGAAACTGTTCATTTATAAATTTACAATTTGAAGTACCTCATGTACAATAAACCTGGGCACAGTAATGCCCTAGGCCAGTGGTCAACAAACTGTGGCTCACGAGCCATATGCAGCTCTTTGGCCCCTTAAGTGTGGCTCTTCCACAGAATACCACGTGTGGATGCGCATGTACAGTGCGATTGAAACTTCGTGGCCCATGTGCAGAAGTTGGTATTTTGTGGAAGAGCCACACTCAAGGGGCCAAAGATCTGCATGTGGCTCTCTAGCCGCAGTTTGCTGGTCACTGCGTAGGCCTTCAGAATTTCAAAACAGAAGGCAGCTACTGTGGGACAGAGCCTTGATTGGCCAGGAGAGCAAATTTAAATCAGATAAATATAAGCTACAACCACAAGCTATCAAAATAAATAGAATATAAGGACTATAAAAGAAACTTATAGGGAATAAATGTAAACTATAAAAATAAGTATTATCCAAAAATAACCTCAGCCAAGTAAGTATCACTAGTGATAAGTCTTGCTGATAGGATATACCCCTGATATGATGTGATGAAAATGGAACTTTACCTCCATGGTCTCCCTCCAAATATAACATAATCCTGGTATAATCATAACAAAAACATACAAATTTCAATTGAAGAACATTCTACACAATTTCTGACCAGTACCCTGAAAACTGTTAAGGTCA
This sequence comes from Myotis yumanensis, assembly GCF_028538775.1. Taxonomy (NCBI): domain Eukaryota; kingdom Metazoa; phylum Chordata; class Mammalia; order Chiroptera; family Vespertilionidae; genus Myotis; species Myotis yumanensis. The sequence goes on along the minus strand of NW_027223764.1, from coordinate 28,597,419 downwards.
TCAAAAGACAAGAAAAGTCTGAGAAACTGTCACAGGCGAGAGGAGCCTAAGAAGAATAAATGTGTCCTAGCTGGTTTGCTCAATAGATAGAGCGTCAGCCTTCGGACTGAAGGGTCCCAAGTTCAATTCTGGCCAAGGGCACATGACTGGGCTGTGGGCTCAATCCCCAATAAGGGGCGTGCAGGAGGCAGCCAATCAATGATTCTTCTTCATCATTGATGTTTCTATCTCTCTCTCCCTCTCCTTTCCTCTCTAAAATTAATAAAATATAATTTTTAAAAAAAGAAGAAATGTAAAGTGGTATCTTCAATAGGATCCAGGAACAGAAAAAGAACATTAGGTAAAAGTCTAACAAAATGGGAGTAAAGTTTTAGTTACTAATCAATATTGGTTCACTAATTCTGACAAATTTACCATATGAATTTAAGTAAGATGTTTGTCATAGGGAAAACTGGGTGCAGAGTATAAGGGAATTCTCTACTATCTCTACAGCCTTTTGGGTAAGTCTACAACTATTCTTAAAGTTTGTTCTTTAAAAATAGTGTTACTTTCAACCAGTGCTTTCCAAACATTAACGTACATACAAATCACCTGGGATCTTATTAAATGACGACTCTGGGATTGGTCTAGGAGTTCAGTTCTAGAGTCCCAGGTGAGACCAATATCATTGGTCCAAGATCCAGTTTGAGTAGCGAGGTTCTTAATCTAGTACAGGATTTCTCAACTTCTGTATAATTAACATTTGGGACTAGATCAGTGGTCGGTAAACTGGCCCCTTGAGTATGGCTCTTCCACAAAATACCACGTGCAGGCGTGCACGTACAGTGCGATTGAAACTTCGTGGCCTATGCCACGGGGCCAAAGAGCTGCATGTGGCTCGAGAGCTGTGGTTTGTCGACCACTGGGCTAGGTAGTTCTCTGGCAACTGTCCTGTGCATCATAAAATGTTTAGTAGCATTCCTGGCCTCTATCCAGTAGACGACAATAGCACCCCTTTCATCCAATTGTAACAACCAAAAATGTCATCAGACACTGCCAAATATTTCCTGTGGGGAGGGTAACCCCCATTTGAGAACAACTGATTTAAAGCACTTATTAAAATATGATTTTTAAGGAGCTACTTAATGGATATAAAAACACAACCTCTTTATTTATCAAATATTTGAATGTGTAGTATGTTCCAGGCTTCTAGAAAATTATAATTATTTTATCAAGTTCAGTTGCTAGGAATAATCTATTTACTGTCACTGTGAATAATGATTTAAAATGTTTCTGTATTTTAGAAACATTAAAAAAGTTGTGTGACATACACAAAGTAAACAGTAAGATAGGGAACTACAAGATAAAAGCCCCTGGATAAGGCATTTCCAATTAAAGCTGAAGGTAAGTTTGGATGCCACAAGCTTAATACATTTGTATAGCACTGAACAATTTAGAGCAGTTGTTCTCAACCTTCCTAATGCCGCAACCCTTTAATACAGTTCCTCATGTTGTGGTGACCCCCAATTTCATTGTTACAAATTGAACATAATTAAAACATAGTGATTAATCACAAAAACAATATGTAATTATATATGTGTTTTCCGATCGTCTTAGGCGACCCCTGTGAAAAGGTTGTTCGATCCCCAAAGGGGTCGCGACTCACAGGTTGAGAACCGCTGATTTAGAGAATGTCTGCCTATGTCTCATCATCTCATTTGAGCCTGCTAAGTACCCTTAGAAAGATACACTATCCCAGTTCAGAAAAAGGCTCACAGCAGTCACTTTGCTCAGTATCAAAAGAAAATTAAAGTAGAACCAAGATCACATGCAGGTGTTCCAAATTCGGTAACAAGGTCGAACTTCTAATTCCATGTCTGGTAGCTTTAATTCAGGCAACCTGGCAAGTCAGTTAACTATTCTGAACACGACATTCTTTACCCTTGTAACAGAGATAAGGGAATTTAGCTTACACGTTTCTAGTGATGACTGAATGGCTTATGTGTAGGCAAGTGAGTGTGCACTGTGTTCAGAAAACGACGTTTACACAAGTTATTTAATCTCACCTAAGTGCACTCTTAATTGAGACTCCAGAAAGCCAAATTAAACATGCCTGTTGGTTCTGAGGCTCATACCTAGAGGGTGACAGCAGTATTATATCCAACTGTTAAGGCTGTTTGCGATCGGCATGCCCTCAGTTCACCCGTTCTCGAAGAATTCATTAAGAACCATTTTCAGTGTGACCTACAAAGTTAAAGGCAATTTGAAATGTCTTTCTTAAGCTCAATGGGTGCTAGTCACACCCTTTCCCAAGGCACCTCAGGAGGGAGGAGCAATCAGTGAGCCGCAGCCCCTCTCATTTATCCAGCACGTGTCTTTAAAGGCCGCTTTGATTGAACTGCAGCCTCAGTAGGCAGACAAGGGATTACAAAAGGGCGAACGGCGGAATTCCACAGCTGGTGTTTACATACTTAAACACAGATGTGCACACAAACCAAAGGCACGGACTCCTTCCCTTTCTTCTTACGCATGTCCCTCCACGGACAGCACATTGATCAACAGCGCAGTAGCTGATAATTACTTTGCACCTGCCATATGCCAGGGACTGAGGTGGAAAAAAGTGTACAGACAGACTCTCTCATCCTCCCAAACACTCCTCAGAGGAGCTACTGTCTTTATTTTTTTCTTTCAGGTGACTGATGAATAGAGAAGTGAAATTATTTGCTGAAAGTCACAGTTCGTGGGCAAACCAGTTCAAAACTTACTATATTTTAGTACCTGTTCTGTCTCCTCCAGGACTTAGGTTTGCTCTGCACCCTGACCCAGGGTCCTAAGCCTCTTAGGCAGGTATCCTAGGAGCATGAGTGGTGTCTGCACAACAAGCCCAGGGTCCAGAAGAAAGAGAGCAAGCTCAGGTCACCAAGTAACCACCCCACCCCACCCCCCTTCAAGGTACTCGGCGCAGATCACACTGTGATAAAGTACCTGCTGACTTTTCTGGAATTTCCACCATACTTCAGGATCCATGAGTTTAACTTGCTCACCACACCACCCCCACCTCCCAGCACAGTACCTGGCACAGCGAGTCACGGTGGATACATGAAAAACTGAGTAAGCATCAACACGGCTTCCAATGTATAATGAACTAGGAAGGACAGAAAGTTCAAACAAGGAAGACCAAGTATTATAAGTCAAAAAAACATAAATTCACATAACCTCAATGAGAAGACACCGGGGAAAACCACGAGCCAGCCCAATCAGATTCCCCAGCCGGTTGCCTTCCTTTTATAGTCAGTAAGCCCTTAAAGGGCTAGGGTCCACACCTGTACTCTATGGAGGCTCCCTGGAGGCACAGCGGAGGTTCAGGAAACGCTAATGAAGGCCAATATTGCCCTTAAAGCTTTGAAAAGCTACTAATAGAGATCAATCAGCTGTAAAAAAACAACAGAAAAACAGTACATAATGCCATCCCAAGCCAAAATGTTTATAGATGTCTCCTGCCAATGCTAACAACGATTGTGCAACGAAAGAGCCGGGCTAAATGCAGTGCCTTTCATACCAAACTCCTCCTCAGCCATTGCACCAACAGTACCCATAACCCCTGCCTTTTCAAAGTATATTAGAGTCCAAGTCATCCAGACAACTGGGGAAAAAGAGAAGTCATTTTAAAATAAGGATTAAAATGTTCTTCTCTACACACAAATGAGAAATAATAAAATTATACGCTGAAACATCTTACAACTGACTGCTTGCTCTATTCTACACAACTTCAGTTTTATTACATGGACGGCAGGAAGAGATTAAGACACAAATAGTTTAGTGACCACCCATTCAGCATCTCCTTCTTAGTCTAGTCACGTAGGTTAATGGCGTTTTTTCCTTCTGAAGGAAATTTTTTTTCTTATAAACAAACCTCAGAAAATTAGAATCTGCAAACGTTTTCCATTTCAACTTCACATACATGGATACAATACACATGAACATCTCATAATTCCTAAAAATGAGACGAGGGAGGTAAAGAGTGATGAAAGCGCCCTATGTGCTGACCGTATGTTTGAAACAGCTGTTTATCCTCAAGTCCGTTAAGAATTTATTCTACGGAGACATTTTCACCTAAGCATTCAATTTCAATGCCATGATAAGAAAGCCACAGGTTAAAAATGGCCTTTCTACCTGAGCAGGTGTTTCAGTTACTACTGAAATTTATCCCAAGGTAGCGGCTACACTTGTTTAAAATGCACATCGTTGCCAAGTGATCCTTAACCGGGAACAATTTTCACTCTCTACTGATGGGCAGCTGATACCTTCATCAATGCCAGAAAAATGCCATTTTCTTAAGAGGTGCAGTTTGCCCTCTTTCAGTCCTTACTTTGTCTTTTGACATCGCTGTGAGCATGATGAACTGGCAGATGCACTGACCAGGACTAGACAGCAGAGAGATTAGAAGGTTGCTTGCAGCCTCTGATATGGATTTAAAGGCATATTGCCCTGAGGTTAAGTCACCCAAAGCATACACTGCCATGGCTGTGAATTCCAGCAGCCAGGCACCAGCTGCAACACTTGGCCCTGGTTACAGCGGTACACCTGCTCTGAGAATGACAGCTACGGTGCACTGGGGGAAAACATTCTGGACTTGGTCTCAGAAAACCTGAGTTTGAATGACAGCTCTGTTGGGTACTAGCTGTGAAACCAAGGAAAAGCTTCTAAATTCCAAGTCAGCTTCCTTACCTATGCAGTAAAATTTTTAATACCTGTCTCAAGTGCTTGATGATGGAGAGAGATGATGGATGAGGGTTCCAAATGGTAAAGCAATATGCAGACCAAGTATCATTAATCCCATCAGTGTGATTCTGAAGATGTCTTTTATATTGCTAAGTGGCATGACTGAATATTTTACTTCAAATTATACAGACATTATTATCTTTAAACACTGTGTTTTATCATGGCTCCCTCTCAATTGTCACCAAAATTGAAGCCTCCTTCATAGCGTTGTAAGGGAATACACAATATTCTCACCGTACACATGATGGGAACTGCAGGTCACTGGAGGGTCCCCATTACCTTTGCATGGCATTTTACTATGAGAAAAGTCGGCCCTTCAGATTGAGGCATTATTTAAAAACCTAACCCGTGGCAGGGGAACATTTATTTTCATTATTTGTTCATCCCTTTCATGTGGTTTTATTTCCTCAGATTCTCATATTAAATGCCAGCCATGTATTGATTTTCCATATGACATCTTTCAGCATCATAACCCAATCCTTTTCTAGAGGAGGTTCTCCAGACTCCAAGAGGGCAGGCAAAGTGCTGAAGCTAGTAAAGGAGGCAGCCAGGGTTCAAACCACTCTTCACCAGATTTCCAAGCTCCTGTTCTTTTCTTCTGTGTGAAGGAGTCTAGTTTCTCAACCTGCTTAGTAAGTTTGACCAGGCTCCCCAATCACAGTAACCATGAAGCAGCACATTCTCCTTTCACTTACTCCTCCCTGATCACTTCAATCATTTTATAGTTTTTATGGCTCTTTTTCAGAAAACATCAAGAATCTATAACGTGTCAGGTTCTCTTCTCTGACAATATCCCGAGACCCACTTGGCCATTTTCAGTTGTAGAGAACATCCAAACTACAAGGAAGATGTGTTTATCGTTTTCTTCATGCCCCAATGTCTGTCTCAAGAATCTATATGTACAGTTTTGTGGGGTGATAGTGATCCTATTTATCTGGACTAGAAAGAATGATGATGCAGTTAGTAAGATATATGTACATCCTCTGATAAGTATCATGAAAGAGACTTCGTTCAGTGACATCGTGGAGAGGAAAGATGTTAGAAATAGGAGGAATGGGCCTGGAAGATGTGATGAGACAAGGCTAAGAAACGAAAACAGCCTGTGTACTCCTTAGATATGGCGCACCCCCTAAGAACAGTTATCATGTTCAACACAGAGTGTTAGAAGTATACATGTAAAATTATAAGCAGACATCCTCAGGTGCCTGAGCTCTGTCCACCGTAGACTTTTTGTTGGAACCATTTTCCAGTGGCTTGTAGCACTCGGATGATCTGTTCCATTTCTCAAAATCAGGTAGTATTCTTTGATATTCATTAGGAATTCACAAGGCATATTTTATTCATCTGTTTAAACATCTGTTGGACTATGCCGCTCAACTTGATTTTGTGTCTTAACTCCCAAAGCTTTCGCTCTTAAATCTCTGACGCTGTGTGTTTTTCATTTCTTGGTTTCAACAAAATGCCCAAAAGTCTAATTTATATCCTTATTTAAAAGGAAGCATCAGATACAATACATCTGAAATATAAAAATGAGTTACATGTGTAAGCTGCACACAGACAAAATAAGAGGGCCATTAATATATTTCAATCTCATTATCTAAAATTACAAGTTAAAAAGAATTTAAATAAGTCTACAAAAGCTAATGATAAGGATATGAACCCTTACTTCGCTCTCTTACAAAAACCAAACCTTGACTATAGCACATTCCATTAATGACTATAGCATTCAAGATGATACCTTTCCTGGTATATGTGTCTAAGCTCTATTCAATCTACAACTTTTAAAGCCTGGTTTACCCAATTTTGCTGCTGCAACTTAGTAGTACATGCTATAAAAGTGACAAAGTACATGTGTAAATGACTATAGTTTCCTGGATGTTTGTTTAAAAACATGTGAGCAGGCTTTTATTTTGTTTTGGTTTTTTTTTTTTTTTGGTTTTCCCAGAGAAAAAAAGAACTGATTTAGAAAATTCTGGTCAAGGAATATAATAAAAGCAGAAAAAAAGTTTCTACTTCATTGCCACTTGTATTTTCCATTCCTGCTGTTTTGTATTTTCTTAAACTTGTGCTTGTTATTCATTTGTCACAAGGCCTATTGTATCAACTTTCTGTATTCTAGTTGCCTTGGCATCTGGGGCCTCATTGGTGGGAGACACCGCCCCCACCCAGAGCTGGCTAATTCTTAGGGAGCAAAGGGCCAGTCTGGACACGTGCCTTTCATATGTAAATTAATTGATCTAGACCCCCATACCCCAACCATCTACTTTATCAAACACACACAAAGCCAACATTCTTCCTACCTTAAAACAATCCAGGGATCAGTAACCAGACCATTAGGTACAACCCCTATACCCTAAAGCCTGTCAATCACTCAAACTAGCCAATCCTAAACCGTTTACCATGTCCTGCTTTGTATTCCCCAAAGAAACCCCAATAAAGGCCCTGGCCTGGGCTTTTCTCTTGCTTTTTCCTGCCTCCTGACTAAACCTGGTGCTGTCCCATTTGGCCCCGCATTCTTTGGCTGCCGACTTCTCTTGGGGAGTGTAAGTAATAAAGCCTCCCTTCAACAGCATTGACCTCTCTGTGTTATCATCACTCAGTCACCTCCACAGAATTAAAATTCTTCAGGTACAATCATCGATACACCTTCTCTTTCCTTCCCTAAATATCATTGCCCATGCCATCTGCATCTGACAATAGCACCTGCCAACCCCCTCCCTCACCTCCTTTAACAGCTTTACCTAGGTATAATTTACACACCATAACATTTTTTTTTCTTTTCTTTTTTTTTTTTAAATCTTTATTGTTCAGATTATTACATTTGTTCCTCTTTTTTCCCCCCATAACTCCCCTCCTTCCAGCTCCCACCCCACCCTCCACCCTCACTCCCCACCCACTGTGTTCATCCATAGGTGCATGATTTTAGTCCAGTCACTTCCCGCATCTCACACACCCCTTTTCCCCCCAAGAATAGTCAGTCTATTCCCTTTCTATGTCCCTGATTCTATTATAATCACCAGTTCATTCTGTACATCAGGTTATTTATTCACTTGATTCTTAGATTCATTTGTTGATAGATGCATGTTTGTTGTTCATAATTTGTATCTTTACCTTTTTCTTCTTCTTCCTCTTCTTACAGGATACCTTTCAGCATTTCATATAATACTGGTTTAGTGGTGATGAACTCCTTTAGCTTTTCCTTATCTGTGAAGCTCTTTATCTGACCTTCAATTCTGAATGATAGCTTTGCTGGATAAAGTAATCTTGGTTGTAGGTTCTTGGTATTCAGCACTTTGAATATTTCTTGCCATTCCCTTCTGGCCTGCAAAGTTTCTGTTGAGAAATCAGCTGACAGTCGTATGGGTATTCCCTTGTAGGTAATTGAGCCTCTTTCTCTTGCTGCTTTTAAGATTTTCTCTTTGTCTTTTGCTCTTGGCATTTTAATGATGATGTGTCTTGGTGTGGTCCTCTTTGGATTCCTTTTGTTTGGGGTTCTCTGCACTTCTTGGACCTGTAAGTCCATTTCTTTCTCCAGATGGGGGAAGTTTTCTGCCATTATTTCTTGAAATAGGTTTTCAATATCTTGCTGTCTCTCATCTTCTGGCACTCCAATAATTCTGATATTAGACCGCTTAAAGCTGTCCCAGAGGCTCCTTACACTATCTTCACACTTTCGGATTCTTTTTTCATTTTGCTTTTCCAATTGGGTGTTTTTTGTCGAATCTTTGGTTTGATTCTTGTGCTCCTCTGGTCTGCTATTGGGTATAATATTCTTTATTTCAGTCCGTGTATGCTTACTTTCTAATTTCTTTATTGTAGCATCGAGGGTCTCATTAGTTTTCGTGAGGCTCTGCACAAATTTATGGCAAGCCCTCAAAATTGCGATTCTTAGCTCCATATCCTCCATTTCTGTCATGTTTTTTTGTCTCCGCATCTTTTATGCTTTCTTGGTGTACCCCCTTGTGGTCTCTGTGCGCAGTCTTGTTCTAGCCAAGCCTTAATTGTTGTAGTTAACACTAGAGGGATTTGACCACCAGGCCGACTGGCTGTAGGAATCAGCTGTTTGGAAAGCGTCTGTCTTCTGGGGAGGTGCTAGTCCAGCCTTTGCCTGAGGCGATCGGCAAATGGCTGTGCGCAGGGCCTGGGCGGGGCGGGCTCAACAGGGCGGGGGGAGGGAGCAGCTATGGCCGCTCTCAGTCCTGTCCCAGCAACCGCTGCAAACCTCGGAGGGGCCGTAGCCAGACAGTCCCGCTTCTCCCGTTTGAGTCTGGGTCCCTAGAGACTCGCCCAGGTCTGTAGCCCAGAGTCTGAGACTCCCTCCTGAGTGAAAACGACAACCGCGCCCTCAGCCACCAGCCCGCTTTGCGCGCGCACCACCTCACTACCGCACCACCTTACCTTTAAATTTTCCACACTGCGCCTCCTCTGTGTGTCGGAATGCTGTTGTTTTTGCTTCTAGTTGAAGAGTCTCTCCTCAGCCAGCCTTCCTGTGGTTCTGGTTGATGTCCGTTCCGACTTTTAGTTGTATTTTTGAAGTGGTTGTTTACGGCAGCAGTCTCCGGTGTTTACCTATGCCGCCATCTTCGATTCCTCTCTCGGTCCACACCATAACATTTGCCAATTTTTTCAACTTATAATTTAGTAGAGTAGTTTATAGAGTAGTGTGACAATCACCATAATCCCATTTAAGAACATTTCTGTCACCACAAAAAGGTCTGTCATGTCTATTGCAGCCAAACCCTACTCCCACTCTGAGCTCCAGGAAGCCACTGCATTCTTGTCTTTGTCTTTTCTGGACATTGCCCAACAGTGGAATAACACAATAGGTAGCCTTTCACATCTGGCTCCTTTCTCTTAGCATAATGTTTTTGAGGTCCATCCACGTTGTGGTTCACTTCTTTTTATTGTTAAATAGTGTTCCATTGTATGGCTACACGACATTGATTTTTTCCATTTATTAGTTGATATTTATGTGAATTGCTTCCAGTTGGGGTTATGAGTAATGCTCCTATGAACATTTGTTTATAACACTTTATATGGACATACGTTTTCATTTCTCTTGGATGGATGCTTAGAAGTGGAACTGCCGGATTGTATGTTAAAATTGTTTTCCTTCAAGAAGTTGCCACGCTGTTTACCAAACTGTATCATTTTATGATCAAACTAGTGGTGTATGTGGGTTCCAGTTTCTCCATTGTCCCCAACACTTGACAGTGTCTGTCTTTTTTATTGGAGCCTTTCGAGTGGCATAAAGTGCTTTTTTTTCCAAATTATAAGAGACAGCTTATTTAGGAAGTTACAGAGGTAGTAAAAGGGACCCACCCGGGTTGCATGGCTCAGGAAACAAGTTACAGAAGTAAAAGCAGAGCCCTTGGAGCTTAGGAGAGAGAGGCAGAGGAAAGGCACCCGGGGGAAGAGAAGGGGACTGGAGAGGTGCAGCTGTGCTCCTGAAAGGGAAAAGGCGCAATAAAGTGCCCTTTCAGTTGTGTTGTAATGTGCATTTCCCTAATGACTAGTGACTCTGAGCATCTTTTATGTGATTATTAGCCATTCCTATATGGCCTTTGTATAACTTTGGTGAAATGCATATCACTTCAAGTCTTCTCTCTCTCTCTCTCAATACTATATTGTTGATAGTATTACAGATGCTTCCCATCCCCCCCTCCCTTTGGGATATTTACTTATGATTTGAAAATATTTTATTCAAATATTTTGTCTTTTCATTTGCTTAATATTACTTTTTAGCTTTGATAAAGTCCAACTTATCGATTTTTCTATTAAGGGCCATACTTTGGGTGTCATGAGTTAGAAAACTGTCCAATTTAAAATCACAAATATCTTCTCCTGTTTGCTTGTAACAGTTTTTTATGCTTAGATTTTTAAGCATAGCTCTGTGATCCATTTTTGTTGTAATTTTTGGCATGCTGTGAGGCAAGGGTCTAAATTCATCTTTTAGTATGTGGATATCCAATTCTTCTAGCACAATTGCTTGAAAAGATTATCCATTCCCCTATGAACTGTCTTGGCATCTCTGTAGAAAATCAATACCTTGAATGTGAGAGTTGATTTCAGGAGTCTCAGTTCTGTTCTATTGAGCTACATATCTGACCTTACACCAGTCTTTCACTGTCTTGATGATAGTAGGTCTTATATAAGTTTTGAAATCAGGAGGTATAAATCCCTCAACTTTGTTCAGATCTATATATCAATTTGGGAAGAGCTGACATCTTAACAATACCGAGTTTCTCCATCTATGAATGTCTGTCAGTGTATTTAGATATTTAATTTCTCTCAACAATCTTTTAATTGTATAAGCCTTGCCCTTCTTTTGTTACATTTATTTTAAATTATTTTATTCTTTTTCATGTTAATGGGGATGGAATGCCTTTCTTAATTCTTTTGTTCAGGTTATTAATATATATAGAAATACAATTGACTTTGAATATTGATTTTGTATCATGTGACCTTGCTGAATTTTGTTAGTTCTAATTGTGTGTGTGTGTGTGTGTGTGTGTGTGTGTATTCCTCAGGATATTATGCATACAGTATCACATCACCTATTAATAAAGACTGTTTTAGAGATTTCTTTCCAGTCTGGAATCTCTTACTTTTTAATTTCTTACTTTTTTCTTACTGTAATGTCTAGAATCTCTAGGACAGTGTTGAAATGATAAGGGCAACACCTAACCCTTGCCCAATGTCAATCTGAGATCTCCGAGTCTCTTCTTTTCTGTAAAACAAGAAGCCTGTATGAGGTGATCCCTAAGGTCCTCCCCATTATATTTAAAATACAAATTTAGCTTGAACATTTAAAAAATTTTTGGAAACACCTATTAAATTGCCATGAGCAAACACACGCAGCTTATGTGTCATTTCCTGCTTCCGTATGGCAAACAAGACAGAAAGAGTGTTTGCACCCATGACAAGCATTTCCTCTGAAACCTCAAGCCCAGACACAGATATCCCGGCTCAGTCCCATGATCAGCAGGCATCAGGCTGGCATGTTTTCTTTGGAATTCAGAAAGTATTGGAGCCTTGCTGTGCTTGGCAGAGGCTGAAGCTAGCCAAGGCCTGGTTCTGATCATTTACAGCTGCTTCCCAGTCTGCTGTCATCCTACCAGGCTCTAATGAACCCCTCGCCAAGCCTGCCTGCTGTGGCTTCTGAAGGGGCGGAGGCAGCAACTCCCCTATTCAATCAGGCTTCTAGTGAGTGAATGAGAGTATTGTGGCTGGAGTGCTCTAATCAACCAAGACAACTGAAGCAAAACTCTCCCTCCCTGTCCCCTGGGTTGGTTATAAGGCAATATTAATCTCGCTGGTATAAATGCAAAGATATGAGGCAACAGGATTATTTTTTAACGGATAACGATGGTTATGGGGAAAAAGAAACATTGACCACAGAGTTGTGTATGAGCTTTCTTTACAACTGGAACAATTTAATTAAGCACAACCTGCGAGGATGATGACTGAATACTCTTAATAGGTTGGATTTCAGAATATTCCTGAAGGGGTTCCAATAAAGATCAAAGCAATATAATAGATAGACTTTACAAATATGATCATGAATTTGATATAGAGTTCTGAAGGTTAAAAATATAAGACAATCACATCGAAAATGTAATCTTTCCTAAATTGCAAGCGCTACAGTATTAAACACAATACCTGATAGACGATAGACGCCAGAACAAATAAATGTTTGATGAATTATGGAAGAAAGGAAGGAAGGAAAGGAAGAAGCAAGGAAAGAAGGAAGAAGTATATTCTTTTCAAAATTTAAAAATATAAGTGGAATATTAAAGAATCAAAATGAAAAATCATTTCAAAAATTCCAATCCACATGCATTACAGTAATGTGGGTTTGAACTGTCATAGATCAAAACATCAAGGGGAAAATCTCTCTGAGGTATTTGGAGAGGGTATTAATTTTTAACTTTGCAAGACATATTTATTTACTACTGTGACTAGTCTGATCCTATATAATAAAAGCCTAATCTGCTAAGTGTCCAGTCGTCCAGTTGGCCTTTCAACCAATCAAAGCGTAATATGCTAATGATATGCTAAAACCGCTCAACTGCTTGCTATGATGTGCACTGACCACCAGAGGGCAGACAGTCGACCAGTTGCTATGACATGCACTGACCACCAGGGGGAGACGCTCCGACTGTTAGGTTAGCTTGCTGCTGGGATCTGGCCAATTGGGACTGAGTGAGATGGGCTGGACATGCTCTGAAGCCCTCCCGTAGTCTCTCCCCAGCTAGCCAACATCCCATGTTCCTCCCCAGCCCTGATTGTGCACCGGTGGGGTCCCTTGGTCTGGCTTGCACCTTCTTGCAATCCAGGACCACTCAAGGGATGTTGGAGACCCTGTTTTAGCCCAATATTGCAGGCCAGGCCAAGGGACCCCACTGGTGCACAAATTTGTGCACCAGCCTTCTAGTGTGTGTATTAGGGTGTCATTTTAAAGGACCCTGGAAATCTGAACACATTAAAATAGATCCATTATGCCCTGGCTGGTTTGGCTCAGTGGATATAGTGTCGGCCTGCAGACTAAAGGGTCCCGAGTTTGAATCTGGTCAAGGGCACATGCCCAGTTTGCAGGCTCAGTCCCCAGCGGGGGGTGTGCAGGAGGCAGCTAATGATTGATTGTCTCTCATTATTGATGTTTCTATCTCTCCCCTCTCCCTTCCTCTATGAAATCAATAAAAAATATTTTAAATAAATAAATATACAAATAAAATAGATTCATTATTATGATAAGTAGCTAGTTTATTAATATTAATAATAGGAAGAAAGCAAAAGGAAGGACAGACATTATAAGCATGGTCATCTGGGCAGCTTCACCAGGAAGCCACAGCTTCATGCTCCCAGGGAAATCACCTGTCCTTTCCCTGTCAATCACTGGGGGAAGGGATCAAACAAAGGGGCAGATAAACACATGCTCAGTGAAGTCCAGGTGACATAGGGAAAGTTCTTGCCTGTCAGTCTAGCCTGGGAAGAAGATCATTGGCTAAGAGGGTGGGGCCAATGTAAATGAGGGAAATCTTGGAAGGTTAAATCCCCAGACACAGACTTCCCTACTGCTTCTTGTGCTCTTGCCCTCTTTTGCTCCATGATCCGAGCTTGCCTATTCTCTCTCCATAGACGTGTGGCCTTAAGCAGCCACATGGCCACCCCCACACACAATGAGCTGCAGCTGGAAACACAAGCTAATCTAGCCAGATGCTGGACGGGACTTTAATATGGAACAGAAATTCTGGACACTGGCCTTAATTCTGAAGACAAGATTGGACATCTTCCATAACAGGATGGACAAAGAGGGAAACTTGGAGGGGAACCCCCTTCCTTTTACATCATCAATAAAGCTTTCCATAAAACTCCATCCTCCTGTGGGGGCCTCTGGAAATTCTTTTCCTCGCAGCACCCCAAGAACTCCACTTTCACCAATAACAGATCTATTTGGAGAAACACTTGGATCTTTCACCACTTATTAATAGAAACAGGATCTCATTTCGGTCTATTTAAATGTTCCACAGTTTATCTTTATTAAGGACTTGTAGACGATGACAAGCAGTGTCCATGTAGCAATAGGCTGTACACATAACTTCATGAATCCAAGAAACGCTGCCCTCCAAGGCAGCCTTGATAGAGGACGATTATTTTTAGTCATCGGTTGAAATTATTTAACATAGGTGCCTATTAAAATTACAAAACTATAGTTGCCTATACTTTTTTAAAAGTTAAGAAATCCTTGAAAGATTTATTATTTTTTTAAAATTTAAATTCTTTATTGTTGAAAGTATTACATATGTCTCCTTTTTCCCCCCATTGACCTCTCCCCGGCCACTCCCACCCCCAACGCATGCCCTCACCCCCACTACTGACTATGTCCATTGGTTATGCTTATATGTATGCATACAAGTCCTTTGGTTGATCTTTTACCACCCCCCTACCCCCTTCCCTTCCTTCTCTCTGAGGTTTGACAGTCTGTTCGATGTTTCTATGTCTCTGGATCTATTTTTGTTCATCAGTTTACATTGAAAGATTTTTTTCTAAATGAAAAAAAGCAAGGTCCTGTCAACCCAAAATATGTCTTTTGGAATATTGAAAAAACGTTTGAATTTTTTTCCTAACTGCCCCAAAAGGGATTTAGATAGACGTTCTGCTCCAGGAAGGAAAATACATCAGAGGTAACTATCCTATATAATAAAAGCCCAGTGACCGAATGGTGGAATGACCAGAATGACTGGTTGACTAATCACTATGACGCACACTGACCAGTGTGCTACCACAGTGGGAGCACCACTCAGCTGACCAGGATGAGTGGCTGTTCCCTCTGCGAACCCTAGCCCGACGGGCAGAAACCCAGGTTGTGATCATCACCTCCTCACCCCAGGCTCCTTGCTCCCCATCCACCTTCTCCGAATGCCCACAGGCCACACAGAGCCACTGGGCTCACAGAGCCAACCCTGGAGGCTGGGAGGTGGGTTCGTGGTTGCCACAGGACCGAGGCCTACTCCACTGCCTCTCAGTGCTATCATCCCTGGGCCCACCCCAACCAGGTCCCCTGGAGATGTGAGTGCTCTGGCTCCAGGGAAGATGCCAGACCAGAGAGCAACCGCTCAGAGGGAAGGTCCACAGCCGCTCAGCTGACTGAGATAAGCAGTGCTCCCACAGCAGGCAGATCCCCACAGCTACGCCTCCCGCCCATGCACGAATCCCATGCACCCGGACAATAGTAGTTTAATATACACCACAATGTGACAGAGATGAACCTGGCAAGGCCCCTTGAGCAAAGTCCTCTCTATGCCCCTTGTTAAAGATGACCCAGCAAATATGTATTTACCAAGCATTTGCTTTTCCATTTTCATGTGAACTGCCTTGCTGTCTTTTGAAGTCCTAAACCACCACCCCTCCCCTTTCTCCTTATCTCCAGATGTCATATAAGCCGTAACTGCCCAATGCATCTTAAGATCTTAGTCTTAAGAAACCCTCAAAAGTGCATTTGTAAAATCAATTGTGGACATTTTCTCCTGTTAATCTGTCTCTGCTAGAAAAACTTAGATGGTGGGAGGAATACTTTTTGCACCCTCCCATGTGCATGAATAAATAAAATTAATGACAATCTAGAATGGTCAACAGAGAACTGAACTCAGTCCTAGTTTAGATCTAGATACATGACCTCTGGCAAATACTTTGCCTCACTGGGCCTCAGACTCTTCAGTGATAAAATACAGAGATCTGGCTACATTTCATCTAAGCTTCTTTCAAACAATAAAATGGTCTCAAGTAACTACAATTGGATATTTCAAATCAGGTACTAAATGGTACAAAAGCAGAATAAGAGTCTTTGTGATATTTTTGGAAAGCACTGGCTAGACAGCTACAGCATGAAAATATTAAAGTTGACACAGCACCAAATATAGCAAACATAACATGATAGTATAATTTAATATGAAGACTATGGTTCAATTTATGCCCTATTTTTACCCTGAGTGAAACTACTGCTGATTTATTTCTAGAATCTGCTTTTGGCCAACATATTGTAAATCAGAAATAATTACAGAATATTAAATATTCCAGTGACCTTGATGAACTATTCCTCAAATATTCTTTTGAGAATCCTTAGGAGAGTTGGAATAACAGAGAGCTTAATACTGCTATAGTCATTATAATATAGATGTGGCTTTATGCACTTTACTCATGTTATTTGTATTCAAGAATACCAATGTACTGCCCTAGCTGGTTTGGCTCAGTGGATAGAGCGTCGGCCTGCAGGCTGAAGGGTCCCAGATTCGATTCTGATCAAGAGCACATGCCCGGGTTGCGGACACGATCCCTAGTAGGGAACATGCAGGAGACAGCCTTTCAATGATTCTCTCTCATCATTGATGTTTCTGTCTCTCTCTCCCTCTCCCATCTCTCTGAAATCAATAAAAAAATATATATTTTTAAAAAAGAATACCAATGTACTGAGACTGTTAAGAACATTTTCTCAAAAATTACAGAATAAAATCAGTCTGCTTGAATAGGTAGATGAGAACCACTGGGCATCTTCATGGTGAACAGGTTTGGTGGGAATAAATCTGGAGATAAAAATCCTCAGAATGAACCAGAGATAGAAAAGATGTCATGCACGCCTATTTGCAGAAAAGGGTGGAACAAGGAAGACAAAGAAACTGGAATAAAGCAAATATGTCTTGTTCAACATTATTTGAAAGATGACTGAGTTTAAAAAAAAGACAATTCAAAGAGGAAGATCTAAATTTACTACAAGTAGAGTTATTACTATGAACTAGCAATTCCGTAATTAGCACAACACAAGCAGTTCCATGCCAATCAAACCAGTGTCACTTTGGAGAATCTATTCTTCATATGAAAAGGAGCAAGATGCTACACACTGTACTTCACAAGAGAACTATAACTCTGCTTGAATAAAGGTGTGAAGAGTTTATTTTTTCTTCTGTGTGATCCTTGGTTTAGTCACTCTTCGATCCAATATTGTTCAGCTTCTATGCATCAGGAACTGTTGCATTGGTGTTTTTAGAGTTTGCTTTTAAAACTCTTTAGCAGAAAAAAAATTTAAACAGAGATTAAGCATGTGTATACTTTGTGGAAGATCTTTACTTTCCAATTATTTTCCATCAAACCAGAAGCATTGTCTGGCTAATTCCTTCAAATAAATCGCACGCAGCCTAGCCTAGAGTTTTTGATCAACGATGAAGGCAATCATGACATTGTGATGTCTCCACTAGGTGGCAGTAGCAGGCATACGTTGGCCCTTGGAAATTCCTGGTCACTGGGGGTTTTAAAAACAACTTAAAAAGAGGGTCAGGGGAGTTTCAGCATCAGTCTCAGACAGATGCCCAGAAACCAACAAGATTTAAGGTAAAAAAGGTACAGAAGCAAGGGACAAGAAACAAACAAACGTTGTCACTGGAGCTGACAGAGTGTAGGAAGAGTCCCCCAAGTCCAGCCAAATTCATTCTCCCCTTTTTAGTGTCTCTGCTGTGGAACTTGCTCAGGAGGACTTCTCTGGGATCCTGGGGAGCACAGTGGAGGGGCCACAGCTACCCATCAAAGCATGTGGCTATCAATGCTGGCACACCCCACTGTGGCATCCCATCGGCTCCCTCCCCTTCCCTAGAGAAACCTCACAATGCAATCTTTTCCTAACTGCAGAGACCAAATGCTCACTTACCCAAAGCAGAACCACTTCTGTGAGTGAAACTAGTGCTGTCCATAATCCCACAGAACATCAAATACAAGCCAGCCTGTTTGGGCAAATGGAGCTGTATGGCCACCCAATTTCTAACTCTTCCCTCCAGGAGAACTGTAAAGCCCTTAGAGCCCTGGCAGGTATGTGGCTTGACTTTGACTTTGTGTTTCCCATCCTCCATTCACGAGTGCCTGGCACAGACTGAGCAGCACTCCGTAGGGGTTTGCAGAGCAATGAGTAATGGAGGCAGATGCTGTGCTAGTATACTCCAAGGACGTTTAGCCCAATCTACAAACAGTGTGACTTTACAGATGAGGAAAACTCAGATTCAGAGAGGTTAAGTATCAACATCAATACAGCAGTAAGTGGCAGAACCAGACCAGAACTCAGTTCCTGACTCCCACAGGCGTGTCTGTCCCCATCAGTGCTTCAAGTGGGGATCCAAACCAACCACCCAACATCTCTGCCACGTGTCAGTCAAGACTTAAAGGAAGAAGAAGAACAGCATTACAAACCATCCATCCAAGCAGAGACATTACAGTATGACTCTGTGAACAGGGGTATAAAAGTCGCCATGGCCGGTGTGGCTAAGTTACTTGGGTGTTGTCCCATGCACTAAAAGACTGCTGGTTTGATAGCCAGTTAGGGCACATGCCTAGATTGTGGGCTCTATTCCAGATAGGGGGTGTGCAGGAGGCTCACACTGATGGTTCCCTCTCACTCTCTCCTTCTCCCTTTCTCTCTCTCTCTAAAAAGCAATAAAATATTTTTTTAAAAAATGGGGAAAGCAGCTGAACAGGCAGAGGAGACCTGTAGGCTCTGTGCCCAGTCCACAAGGCACAGAGCTCATGCCCGCAGGTGATGACAACCAGGTATAAATGCAGTCCTAGTGTTGTTTATTCAAAGAGCAAGAAATATGGGTTTTATATTTTCTTTTTAAGTATGAGAAAGACTGTAAAACCCAGTGTTAGCTAAATGAGTATATCTGGGATTCACCTTTGACCAAGGGCTGCTGTGGTTCTCAGCTCCTAGAGGCACCTCGACATATGCTGATTGCACTGGTTTGGAGGGAAGGCCAGGGCAGGAAAATGTTTACAGACTCCCCGGGTGATGGTGTTGTGCCACCACAGCTGAGGTTTATAGTTTAAAGTATGGTCATCATCATGTATGGACATCAAAGGGAAGTTAGAAATACCAGAAGCTGGGGTCTCACTGGATTATGGTGAATCTACAAGATTCTACTGAATCACAATCTGCATTTTAAGTAGACCCCCCAGGAGATTTCTTTGAGAAATCCTGGTCAAGAGAAAGGGTTCTATTCAGGCAGTGCTAATATTTCTAATAGTTTTCCCTTAGCAACCCCCCAAAGCTGATACCAGGCCCATCCTTCCCACCCTCCAAGCATGGTCCCACCAGCCCTGGAAGGCAAAAGAGTCTTTCCGTTTCCTTTTGTTCAGCTGTGCTTTTGTTTTGTAACAGTTTTGCACTGTGTCTAGGGATGAAGGAGAAATAAGTTCATCTCGGAAGTTGGTGTATCTAAACATTTATTTTCTTTGGTAGACCAGAGCCTTAATTATGTCACTATAATAAATAGACTTTGCCCCCGGGACCCCACAAGAAAATGGCTGACCGAAAAATATTATCGGCTCTCTCTCCAAACAAGAACCCGATTAATCTTCAATCTAACCTTTGGTTTCTTTCATTCCACATCACTGATTTTATCATATATCCTTCGACATGTCAGATGTGTCTTGGGTAAATGTCATTGCACAGTCCCTCATGTGACAGAGTCTCAAAGTTTTAAAAATGTCTCCAATGCAAAACAGAGAGAATTGAGTGTTCCTTTGGCATCTGACAGTCCAACTTCATTAAAAGTGCTTAGAATTCACCCGGTTCCCTTTAGGGAAACTTCATCTCCATTTAACTGTTCCTCCTGAGAAAAAAATTGATTAGCCCCAGCCCCATGCAGGCAGGCAGTCAATAAATGTTGAAATACAATAATAATAATGACCAGAAAGCTTCATGTTCTTCCTTATCTGTGGAGGTTGCCATGGTTACCAC
Source organism: Myotis yumanensis (assembly GCF_028538775.1). Taxonomy (NCBI): domain Eukaryota; kingdom Metazoa; phylum Chordata; class Mammalia; order Chiroptera; family Vespertilionidae; genus Myotis; species Myotis yumanensis. The sequence continues at coordinate 28,577,381 of NW_027223764.1, read as the reverse complement.
TAAAATCTTGTTTTGTTTCACTGATTCTTTAATTCTTTTACATAAGATTGCTCAGGGTTTACTGCTTAGCCTCTGTCTCTCTCTCTCCCTACAACACACCTGTTCTGTATACTTATGACTATTTCAGTTTCAAATGAAGTACATTATTTCTCATGAAACTTTAAGAACCAAATTATATGAATAAATATAAAGAATAGAAATATGAGAATACTGTGATAAAATATCACAACATTCTACTTTTCTAATTGGGTCAAATTGCAAATTATTTGAAAAAAAATAGAATTTTTATAATTAAGCTGCTATGGTTTCTTGTTAGAACAAAATGCTTCTTTCTTTTATTAAAAAACACTTATATAAGACATAGTGGAATACTGAAAAATGTTACTTTCATACCCCAAATAATCTAAAGCAACTCCTGCTGTGTGTATAGTGTCTCCACCACCCCAAACAATAGCGTTTCCAGTCATTTATGCATGAAAATTTCCCCTTGGATTGCGAGTCTATTAATAAATCTTGAGGTTGGGCTTCTAACTTTCAGCTCCCCCCATGACCCATGGGTGTTCCATAAACTAATCACTGCATTAGTAACGATACTACCAGGTTCAAAAGCCCTTTACTCTAGTTTCCCAAGTCTGCATCTCGGCAACACATTTGAAAGTTGCACACCATGTGTTAAAGTATTTCTTGATGCTTTCAACAACCTCAGTCGGTGTACAGCAATAGTTATTGGTTATTTTCTCATTCATTTCCTGCATCAGTCCATCCTAGAGATGGAGCTTATTTGGCTTAGATCTCATCTTTGCTCGTTCTGTTTTGTAACAATGTTTATCAGATGATTGGGTTTCCAAGAACTAGACATGGCATCTGAAGTTAAGTCCTTAGATTATATGCAACTGATACCTACTTGTTGCTCATCTCATGTGGAGAGATCGTAGCCACTGGGCTGTAATAAATGTTCTCTCCTCTTTCTAGAAGTTAAATGATATAGAATTGCAGATATTTGGCCATTTTGACCTATAAAAATACAGTATTATCTGACTCAGGCAAAGAGTTGGGGAAGAGAAGGAGAGGATATCCCGTGTATGGTTTTGGCATATTTACAGCTCCTGAGTTCTGCTATCCTACACATAATGATAGATTCTCAAAACTCAGTAAAAATAAAAAAATTGGAGGAGCTATCAAATTCTTGCTGGGATACACTGAATTACTCAAATACAGGTGGGTCAATCATGAATGAATTAACTGTGCCTCCTCCTGCTCTTCTATCTCAATTACAGTTGCTATAAGGCAAGCATAAGGAAAGCACTAAGGAGCAAAACCATGACCATTTACTTACTCATAGGACCTGCAAAGGGTAAGGAAGAGAGAAATGTGACTCTAATTGCTTTCTGGGGGAGAGAGGCTAATGCAAAACATGTGTTTATCACAGGGCTTTGCCATGTGAGGATTCCTTTGAAAGGAAGATAGTAGAATTGATGGCAAGTATTTTTCGTCTCATCCAACCAAGAGATACTGGATAGTAATTATATTTGGGGTTATGTGCTCTATTGCAGGTCTGTTTTTTTATGACCATCACAAGAATACTAAATAGAAATATAATTTAATCAAATATAAAGAGAGGTGTCAGTCCAAGAAACAACATAGGGGGAAATGAAGAAACAATGAAATCTGAGACATGTCAATCTCAAGAGCTCAGAATTGGTAATGATGTACAAAGGCTCAATCCTGTCATGTTTTACAGTTCTTCACTTTGCTGGCCTCCTATAATTCTCTGGTTTGCTTGATCATTTTATGATATTAGTAATAGTAATAGTGGATTCTACATGTAAATACCAGATAACAAATTTTCTCTTGTACCTTCTCCACAGCAGAATATTATACATTATCTCTAACAAATTGTGTTGTCATCACGTTGTTAATCTCTCTATGTCTCATACTCCTCAACTGTAGAACAAAGCCTGAATAGCCTTAAAATCCCTTGGCAGGACTACTCCATTCAGGTGAGAAGCTTTTGATCACTTCTATGCTCCTGAATGTATTGCAGTAAGAGACTATGGTAGAGCTTTTCTAACTGTGGAACAAATGTCACCTGGAAATATGTGAAATATTTTTAAGTAGGATATTAATAAACATTTTTTCAGTAATTATGTATCTCTCTTTTTTAAGTTCTATTAATATGGCAATTGCTATTGGTTTTCTGTTTGAGATAGAAATAAATGTATTCAAACAAATTAAATTAAAAGTAAAAATAGGGTAAGAAAAAGCATCTACAGTAATAAAAGACAATGATGCTAATTGACCATACCTTCGCTATGCCCAAGCCATGCCCACCAGCCATTCAGAGCGACTATATGCAAATTAAACCAACCAAGATGGCAGCCGCCAGCCATGGAGCTGGAGCAAGAAGGAGGCTTGGTTGCCTGCTGATGAAGGAAGTCAAGCTTCCTGCCTACTCTGGCCGGCTGTGGCCTTCGCAAAAGGCAACAAAGTTTCCATTATAGAAGCTAAATAAATACCAGATACCTACTTCCAGCCAGCCTCCACTGGGAGTTTGGGTGGCTGGGGGCTGTGACCAGCCTGCAAACAGCCATCAGCCCCTCACCCAGGCTTGCAAGGCACCCCAGCGGGGACTCATAACCTGAAGGGGCTGTGGCCAGCCTGCAAAAGGCATCAGACCTCACCCAGGATGGCCACACCCTCATGGGGTGAGGGTCCTCGCTGGGGGGTTTGGTCAGCCTGCAAACAGCCATCAGCCCCTCACCCAGATTGGCCAGCAGCACCCTCCACCCTGAAGGGGGTGTGGCCAACCTGAAAACAGCCCTCAGCCCCTCACCCAGGCTGGCCAGGTACCCTAGCGGGAACCCCCACCCTGAAGGGGTTATGGCCAGCCTGCAAACAGCCATCAGCCCCTCACCCTGGCTGGCCGCATCCTCATGGGGTGAGGGTCCTCACTGGGGGGCTTGGCCAGCCTGCAAACAGCCATCAGCCCCTCACTCAGGTTGGCCAGGCACCCAAGCAGGACCCCCACCCTGATCCGGGACACCCTTCAGGGCAAACCAGCCAGCCCCCACCCATGCACCAGGCCTCTATCCTGTATAATAGAAGGGTAATATGCAAATTGACCCTAACAGCAGAGCGACTGGGAATCACTGGTCACTATGACACACACTGACCACCAGGGGGCAGATGCTCAATGCAGGAGCTGCCCCCTGGTTGTCAGTGTGCTCCCACAGGGGGAGCTCTGCTCAGCCACAAGCCAGGCTGACAGCTGGCAGTACAGTGGTGGTGGTGGGAGCCTCTCCCGCCTCCTCAGCAGCGCTAAGGATGTCCGACTGCAGCTAGGCCTGCTCACCACTGGCAAGTGGACATCCCCAAGGGCTCCCAGGCTGCCAGGGGGATGTCTGACTGCCAGCTTAGGCCCAATTACCCCGGGGAGTGGGCCTACGCCAGCAGGTGGTCATTCCCCGAGGGGTCCCAGACTGCGAGAGGGCACAGGCCAGGCTGAGGAACCCTCCCGATAGCACAAATTTTTGTGCACCGGGCCTCTAGTAAGTAAATAAGAGCACATTATTAAGAAGGTGGTGAATGACCGAGGACTGGGCAACAATGCAAGGCTGATTGCCAGTGAGAAAATGGAGGTCATAAAGTTTATTCCTTTCTTCAAAGTGGCACCATAATTGAATTCTGAAAAAGAGACCTCTCCTTTTTAAAATTTGCTAACAGTATGTTTTATAATGTGTTCTTCATTGGAAGCCTGAATCCTGAGAGTCAGATCCTTTCTCAAAGCCATTTTTTGAATTCTAAGGAGTTCTAACCTTCTTCAAAGCCATGGCCAAAGAATTAGTAAGGACAGAGACCTCTGGGTCATGCGGGTCAGGGCTAGAAGGCAGCAAGTTGACCAGATCAACTTTGCCCTGGGAAAACCATCTTTCATCCTGCCTTCTTTTACCATCATAGTTTCCTGGGAACCTCTGTCTACCTGGCACTGCACTAAGCCCTTTACAATTGTTATCTCATGTTTCCTTTTAACAATCCCGCAATGTAGATATTCTATCCCCATTTTATGTAGAACTGGATTTAACTATTGTGCTCTGGGTCACATAGTTTGAAATTGGTTGAGACAGGATTAAAGCCTAGATTTTTGCAAACTATGACACTACTTTGGATCTTTTATAAAGGATATTGTTGAGAAAAATCTAATTGTTTCTGATCAAGATCCAGAAGTTTCCATTTTGGCAGGTACTTCAAAATATGTAATCCTTAGGTGCTAAATTTCACCCTAAAGCAGGTGACAAAATACTGCTATTACCAAAGACAAAAGGGGAAATACTTTAAATAACTGTGAGTTTTCATACTAATTTTCACAGTGATAAAGCTTTAAATGATTTATTTCAAGGGACTTAGCTATTAATTGAAAGTCATTTTTTCCCTAAAATTGTTTCATTCTTCAGCCATTAAATACACAATATGGAAAGCTGACTCATAAGTACTAGGACTTTTTAATAAAAATGTTAAAGTTTAGCTCACCTTCTGTGTAATGCAATATTTCCTGATCTCATTTTGCAGCAATACTTTAGATCATGATTCTTAATAAACTCTGAGGCGAGTAAAATCTGCATGCCCATGTGTGTACTTTCACACACACACACACACACACACACACACACACACACTGAAAGCTCTAGTGTGCTAGTTAGGCTACCAATGAACAAATCCCCCAAATGCAAAAGATCTGATGAGTAAAATATTAAAATGAACATGTGGCCTGGACCATGAGGTGCTGAAACAATGGAATTGGGACTAAAAAACCAGGAGGGCCATTTCCCTTGGGATAGATTTGGTTTGATAATTTGTGTTGGGAAAGATTTCTTATGTATCCTTAGCTAATGCCATTCATGTGTCCTTTAATGTAATTTCCTAGGGCCTTGTTTCAAATGTTTTAGGAGAAATGGCTGTTAGCCTGGAAAACTTAATAAAAGAATTATAAATCCTATTAGTAGAAAATCCTCCCATCTCAGAAATAATATATATGTAATATGCATATACATATATGTATATATTCATAATCATAAACTCATTAATTATATATATACATACAATATATAATACATGTATGCATATATTAAATACATGATTATATATGCAAAGTTATTAAATGGAGCAGGCATGTACTATGTATTTAATAAATAGATGCTACTATTAAGAGATGGAATACTGACGAGGATATTGGCTCTGGGATCAGAGTACCTGAACTTTTTATTATCTGGCTATTAACCTTGGGCAAGTCAGCTAACCTCTCTGTGCCTCATCTATAAAATGAGAATACTTGTAAACATTATGTCATAGGTTATTGACTTAATACATATGAAACATTAAAATAATAAAGTAATGCCTACTTTAGGGAGTACTAGAAGAATGTTTGCTATTGTTAAACATTTCCATTTAGAATGTGAATTAAATTGTTATATCTTTTGAATAATTAGACTACTTTCATAGTTAACATTTCTCTGCCAAGCAATCAAAATTTTAGATAGTTACAAACCAAATACAAATTGTTGAAAAAAATTATGTAGGGTGTAAGAGATCAACCAAAGGACTTGCATGCATTCATATGAGCATAACCAATGGACAGAGATGGGAGGACATGTGCTGGGGGGGGGGTAGTGGGGGCAGCCAGGGAGAGGTCAATGGGGGAAAAAGGAGACTTATGTAATACTTTAAACAATAAAGAATTTAAATTAAAAAAATTATGTAGTGTGAGTATAGAAGTATAATATTGTGCCTTAAAGGATGCTGTAAATCTCAAGAATACAATCATCGAGTTTGACATATTTTACAGTAAATCTCTACAATGTACACTTTTATATTATTAATATGTTAACATACTTTATAGGGGAATAAAAGCTGATTTTCATTATCACATAATTTTTGTATTTGGCATATTATTACCACGAACTGTTAAATAGATATAGAGAAAGTGAAACTCTTTATTCCAACATTCCCCCCCAAATGACTCCAATTCTGACCTTTTTATTTCCAGAGCTCGTCACACATCTCCTTGAATCCATAACTTAGGTCTCAGATGACAAAATATATTAACTGTACTATTTATCCCACAGCATAGAAGACTGAAGAACAAGGACCATCTGGTCAAATGACAAATCCAGCAAGTTATTTTTGCCTCTGTTGAGAACTCCTCCTTCCAACACCCTCCTTTTCATCCCCTTTGACCTACCCACCATTCTCATTTTCTAACTTTTGTTCGACATTTGCCATGTTTGTGGGAGAAGGAAAACAGAAAGATAAGCATGATGCTGAGGCAAGACCTGTCAGCGATGAGGCATCTTGCTGTTGGGGCCACGGGCTCAGGAATGGGCATTCCGCACAGTGTAGCTGGCATCTTCACAAAACCCTGAAAAGTGGGTATTGTCATCCCCTTTTTCAAATAAGGGAATGAAAGCTGAGAAAGTTCAAATAGTTTACTCATGGACACATAGCTCCTATGTGTCATGGAGAAAATTCATAAACAAGTCTGTGTGCCTCTTATGAAGCTTCTGTATGTAGGCCACCGCCTGTGCTGAAATTCCCCTTGGGGAAGAGTTTGGGTCTACTGTTATCAAACTAACAAAATAAACGAATATTCAGCAGAGGAATACTAATGAAGAAAATACATCAAAGTTGACGCTGAGTGTCTTTAGCCTGCAGAACCATAAGCATATTTCCTTTATTCCTAGTTCCCAAATTTTCTACAATGAACATTCACTCTCTTAATAATGTGAACAATACAACTTTAGAAGAATTAAACATTAAAAAAAAGACAAGGCATTTCTACTAGAAACTATTTCCTGACAATTATCACTCTTCCCACTGGTGTTTGTGTTTAGTTTGGGAACTTAAATATTTTAAAAAGAAAGAAAGAAAGAAACAAATTCAATCAAACCAAAAACCACACAGAATAACAACAACCAATATCCAAAGAAATGCATTATTCAGTATGGGACAGCAAACAACAGTTTTATCATTTGGGATTAAAAACAATCTTAACACTTCTCATATTATTCAGCCAACCATCTAGATTTGCCCTGATATGAGTCAGAATTAAAATTTAAAAACATTCTTTTCCAAGTTTTATCTGCAACCTGGATTCTGAAACTTGCCTCATTGAAGAAGCCCCTACTCTACCACAACTTCACAGGGCTGTGCCTCCTTAATTCTTCTGTCTCTCAACCCTTCTCCTTCCTTCCCTTGCTCCCCTTTCTTCCATCTTACAAGGAACAAAGGGCCCTGTTTGCCTGGGCAGGGTGGTCTGCACGCATATCTGAGTCAGCACTGGTGAAGTTGGACACATTGACCATCCCCCCTCACTCACTACCTCAGCCATTTCTCAGAAAAGAAACTGATGCTAGTTCCCTTCCAGCCACTGCATCTCATTTTCTCATAAATTAAATGTCTGCATTAACATTTAGGATCTTTTTATAGAATTGTTCTTAGAACAATGCTGCCTTTAATATTAAATAGATTTAAGGTCAGTACTTTATCATCTCTTTTTCCAGATTTAAGGTCAGTACTTTATCATCTCTTTTTCCAGATTTAAGGTCAGTACTTTATCATCTCTTTTTCCAGGGCCCTATGGACATTTGTCTCTCATTTCTCTCTCTCTCTCTCTCTCTTTCTCTCTCTCTCTCTCTCTCTCTCTCTTTTTCCCCTCTTTAATCAGCCTGGGGATATTTCATAGTGTGACACAAGAACAAAGAAATATTGTCAACTTCATTACACATCATTCATAGCTACTAGTAGAAGATAATGACCAGTCCTTTTTGTTTGCTAAGTATGGAGCAAATACATTAATTTCAAATCACAAATAAACATTACACTTCATTATATGTGTACTTTTGTTTTACTTCAATGATGACGTTATCCCCCTCCTCCCCAGGCACTGTTTTCTCTAGCAACAATGCAGTAATTGGTTTTAGATCCATGTCCTTCGTTTAGGAGCATAATTATTCCCTGATCAATTTCTTCGTACTGGCCCATTACCATAAAATGCAGTCATAAAATATTCAAGAGCAGAATATGGGTGAAGGGCTTTGTTCTAGTATGGTTAATGGAAAATATAAGTAACCTTGCTCCCAGCCACAAGAAAAAGATGACAAAAAAGGAATCTAAAGTTACAGCTTGGAGACCCCTGAGAAACTGCTGTTACCCCTCAAGTGGAGAGAATCAGCAGATGTAGATAGAAATGACGTAGAAGTCTTAGAGGAAACGTTCTCTCCTCTTTATCCTCCCTCCTCTCATTATTCCCACAAAATACACACACACACACACACACACGCACGCACGCACACACACGCACACACACACACGCACACGCACACACACGCACACACACGCACACACACACGCACACACACACACACACACACGAAAACCCATACCTGCACAGACACATTCCAAAGGCAGTGGGTAGAAACATGATATTAACATTCAGTAATATTTACTTAACTCATATGTTCTTACTTATTTAAGCATCTATAGATTCTTCCTTATTATTACTATTTTATTGATTTTTTTACAGAGAGGAAGGGAGAGGGATAGAGAGTTAGAAACATCGATGGGAGAGAAACATCAATCAGCCGCCTCCTGCACATCTCCTACTGGGGATGTGCCCGCAACCAAGGTACATGCCCTTGACCGGAATTGAACCTGGGACCTTTCAGTCCGCAAGCTGGTGCTCTATCCACTGAGTCAAACCGGTTAGGGCCCTTATTATTACTATTAAAGGAATTGCTTTAACTCTCTTAAATTCAATTGCTCTGCATTCCAAATTAACCTGTGAAATGACCATACTGTACTTCTCAGAGCCGAAAATCACTAAGAAAAATTTCTGAATATGCTATTTACCAAGAAAACAAGCACATAGTGGTAAATGAATGTTTATACTGAAAGAATACTTAAATCAGTTTTTAAACCTATGTCCTTAACGCAGATTATCATGCCTGTTTTACTCTCTACCCCGAGGGTTAAGGGACCTAACCCATCTCAACATGTCTAGTACCTTTATTTCTTGGCACATTTTATCGGGTAATGTTAGCAGAGTGTGAATCTATTGTTGCATGTGGTAAAATGAAACACTGCCATAGGAGTATATAAAAACAGATGGGGTCTCAGGTTATAAAAAATAAAAATAAAGAAATAAAAAGCCAACAGTGTTTAATTTTTGCTAAGAAGGAGCAATAGGTTCCTTGTAAAAACCTTCTTTCTCCATCTAGAGCACTCTGGGTCCTTAGGAAAACTAAAGTGGTTTCTCCTAAGTGGGTTCTGTTGGAAGCAGGCTTCCAACTAAAACCATCTCCAGTGGGTTAGGGCTCCTCGACTCTGCTCTGCCATCATCCTGCCTGGGGATCATCTGCGAGGAAAACGGCTTCCTGGGGCGATGGGGAAGACCATATACTATGGAGAAGAAAAGCTAAACATCTTGGTGGAACTACACGTTTCCCTGGCACCTTGGGCAGGGTTTGCTTCCTTAAGAAAGAAAACAGGAATGATCATAAGCTCTTGAATGAGGCTGGAGAGGAACAGCTGTTGACAACAAATTGATTTCATTGGTTGAGTTCACCAGCAGCAGGCAGGGGGGCCTGGAGTCGCTGCCAGCTGCTGCACTTACCCACCAGGGTAGTTAACATCGTTAAGACAATTCCTGAATGTCTAACTGGAGAAGGGAGAGCCAGGATGACTGCAGAGCGAGGAGTGGGGAGAAGCCAGGGCGCTCCATGGGCCTTAAACGGAGAAAGGAACAGCCAGCAGGATGAACTGAAAAACAGCACTTGCTACCCTGTCTTTGCAACAGCCCAGTTGCCAGATAGAAAACTATCTGGTCTTCCCAGATCCCATTGTGCAGCTTCCTTTTAGCACATGGAGCTCCCTGTGGAATCTGCCACATCTCCCTAAATCTCATGCAGACCCTCTAGGACAGGGGTTCTCAATCTGTGGGTCGCGACCCCTTTGGGGGTCGAACGACCCTTTCCCAGGGGTCGCCAAAGACCATCCTGCATATCAGATATTTACATTACGATTCATAACAGTAGCAACATTACAGTTATGAAGTAGCAACGAAAGTAATTTTATGGTTGGGTCACAACATGAGGAACTGTATTTAAAGGGCCAGAAGGTTGAGAACCACTGCTCTAGGAGCTGAAACCCAAGAGTTTCCACGTCCATTTTCTGTGTGTCAGAACCAGGGGGAGAGCCAGCATCCTTCCGGATACCTTTTGTGGGAGCAACACTGCCTAATGTCAAAACACGCCTGGAGAAGCAGGATGAGACCCGAGTGCTGGAAACGGCTGTCTACAAGAGCCAAATATTTAGATTCTAGGAAAAGGCTGCCAAAGGCTGCATTTCCCGAATCTATGTGCCAGATATACATGTCCAGGAATCAAATTTCCAATATGGTTTCAATCCAACTCTTAAGCGTGCATGGTTTACATATCTCTCAAATAGCCCGTGTGTCTCGGACAAGGAACTGCGTTCATGGCGTGCAGCTCTTTTTAGAGATGGATTTTCATAGCAGCTATCTCTGCATTCACTTGACCAGAGGGATTTGCCTGGCGGTGTTTGAAAACACAAGTGTAAAGACCTCTTTCAAATAGAGGCAACTCCTCTAAGGGCTAGAGGAAGAAAAGGCCTCCTATAACCCCACTGTCGTTTCTCCAGGATATCCATTTCAGTAACGGGCCAGAAATGTTGGCACCTCTGTTGAGAATGATGGCTGCAAGGCACACAAATAAATATTTTCCCCCAAATACCTTCTTTTGAATGAAGGCAAATTTATAGAACATTATAATTTCCCAAAACGTGTGTGAGATGCGTGAGTACGTTTTACACTTTTAGGAGGCTTGCTAATCAAAATCAAAGTGTTTACTCATAACTGTTGTGAGAAGTCAGCAAGTGCTTTGTGATTTCCTTCCCTTAATTACCTCTCAAAAGATAAAGGAGAGGAAGGAAGCCCTGTGCTTGTCACTTTCTGAGGCACAAAGGAGAGCCCCAGCTCACCCTTTATTTCTAAAACACTTGTTTAAGGTACACAGATCTAGAGGTATCAGGGGGTAAGGAGGCAACAGAGACATCTCTCCATTGCCAAAGAGGTGCATGTCGCATAAGGTGGCCCCATCCTACCAGATTCCTCAGGCATGTGAAGTTGAAAGGAGGAGCGCCCTATTTTTAGAGTCTCCGCAGTATGCCAGTACATAGATGGACATGATCACATGAGGAGACAGGGTTTACTCAGGGATTAAGCCACTTGTCCAAACTCTCAGGACACCTGGGTGTTGAAAACAAGGATGTAAATCCAAGCAAGTATGTTTGGTTACAAAGCTAAATATAACACTGCTAGAGGCCCAGGCCTTCCTTCATTCCACGCCGCCCCCTGGTGGTCAGCGCACATCATAGCAAACGATCAAACTCCGGTAGAACTCCCGAAGGGACACTTTGTATATTAACCTTTTATATAGATAGATTGCCATATTGACTTTTTCATTCACAGGGCAAACCTTTTGTTCTTCAGAGTACTAACTTGGATACTTTCAGATTTCTGCTTCAGCCCCAATTAGTTTTGACAAACTGACTCAATTCTGCTAGGTATGCTTTTCTGACATTGGCAGCAAGAAACATCTCGACCTCTGTGACATACAATGTGTAGGTTCATGTGTACCCCACTGATTGTTTCTTTATAAACTATTATGAATATAAATGTACATGCCATTATATAAGGTACTCTCATTTTTTTCAATTATTGAGTTAAAGAAAGATCTTTGCATCCTGAGACATGGTAAACACATACACACAATGACTAACTACCTGAAATACTCCTGACCCAGATTTGAGAAAGTGTTAGCTACATCATATTTGCTTACAGAACTGTTCCTGATGGTACCACACATCTGCTTGGTTTTCTTCACTGCAAGAACACATGCATTAATGTTTTTTAGAACATAGTGAATTATTTATAGAACACTGAAATTCAACAGAATGTTAGGTATCAGGGCAAAGGATATTCAAAGCTTTAAAAAGGAGAGCAATGTTAACAGAAAATAAAGAAATCAAATGGCCTCGTGAACAGTAATATTAATTTAAAATGTCAATTGCTTTAAAATATTTAAACCAAAAGATATTCATATTTCCTTTTATAACTGCTGTTATATAATCATTGACTCCAATATATGAGATAAAACCATATAGATTGCAAACACCGGTTTGGAAAGAAATTCAATGGTTTATCTACATCAACTAATTATCCATCCTTGTACCTCCTTTCCCAGTTTTTTGTCCAGTATTCTAGTTAAAGATTTTGTTGATGGGGAGCCCATTCTCTTGGAAAACAGTACAATAGCTGGAGAAACAAATGGAATTTGTTTCAAAGGAGACCTAGGTTCAAATCCTGGCTTTGTCACGTACTTAAAAGGATCCTAGGGCAAGTTACAGAACCTCATTAAGCCTCGTCCTTAAGTAAGGAGAATGATAATTTATCTATTTCATATGGATGTTGTGAGGGAGTAAATTAATTAATTGGAGTCAAATGCAGGGTCTTGCACAGATTAAATACTCAATAAATGTTAACTGTTATCCTTCAAATCAGCTCTATATATGGATGTTTTGACACCTCTTAGTGATATCTTAGTTCCCTAGAAAATTACATGTTAGTCCTAGCTGGTTTGGCTCAATGGATAGAGCGTAGGCCTGCAGCCTGAAGGGTCCCAGGTTTGATTCCAGTCAAGGGCATATGCCCAGGTTGCGGGCTTGATCCCCAGTGTGGGGAGTGCAGGAGGCAGCCTATCAGTGATTCTCTCTCATCATTGATGTTTCTATCTCTCTCTCCCTCTCCCTTCCTCTCTGAAATCAATAAAAAATATTTTTTTAAAAGAAAATTACATTTTGAATTTCTTCTGAGTCTCTAAATTCAGCTTTAACAAGAGCATTAACATGTCACAAGTAGCTTGCATACCACATTTCTCTTTGCCAAGTGTTCAGGTTGCAAGTTATGCTGGTGGCTTAATTTCAAAGTTGAGTCCCGTACTCATCACTCAGGAGAGGGAAAAGTCTGTCCAGAAGGAACTAGAAGTGCTTTCTTTCTGCATGAGTTGCCCATCATGGAATCTGATTGCAGTCCAAGCAGATGTGTCAAGTGCAGAGCTTGGGTTCCATGCTCTGTTGCCTTACAGTGTTTTCTATATTCTTTGCACTTTCCAGGATGCATGAGTTCATGGCCAAGCAGTCACTTCCTTTGTGTGAAGCAGTATCTTTGCCTTTTGATCAGTAAGGAAAACCTACATGTGATATTCTGGTAAAGTTGTCAGATGTGTGGCAGACAATGATTAGAGTCTCTTTTGTAAGCCTCTGTCTATGGGGGTAAGCTAGGCATTCCTAACATAGAGTGGCCCTTGCAATCTGCCAGCAAGAAGGCATCGACGATTCTGAGCCACCTCCCAATAGAGAAATTCTGACCACTAGCAAGGCATTTATTTTAGTGTTTCTTTCCAGAGTAACAATTATGTACACTTCCTAGGCCAGTCAGTTCCTAGACATTGGAGCTCTGTGAATGGCTTATAGGTGTGCCCAGGTATTGATCCTCAATCTCTGTCTCACCCAGGAGAGGCCTGGTGTGCAGCACCACCTGTATCATTTTAAGGCCAGAATATAAAACATTTCCTGCTTGAGTCTCTATGTGAAAGGTACTAGTCTATTCTTTCTCAGAGAGCCAAAGGAAGTCCAGTATCCTGAGTGCAGTCTGGCTGTGGCAGAATTTTATTCTATGGCAGAATAAAATTACAATATCATTTGTCCTATGATTTTCCACAGACATATGGGAATGTGTAATATCTGTATAATTGATGAGTCTTTATCTTGCACCATGTAGTTGGGAATTTTATCCTGGAGAGAGTAGATTTTTTCTGTCTTCCAATATCAAGAAAGTGGTTCTAATTAATGATTTAGAAATAGTAACAGTATATGTGAACAAAGATAAGGAATATGTGGGTTCATATACATACTAATTTACCCATTACCTGTTTTCTTTCAAATATTAGGAAGAGGATACAAAATAAATGGAAATTAATGAATATATCAGTGCAAACTATACTTGTATTGTTCTTATTTTATGATTACTAATACTATAGCATTTCATAGCTTGCAAAAAAAAGTGGGACCTCTTCAAATTATGGGAATAGAAAACAGAAAAGGCATGATGGAATCAAAGTGGTCTACTGAATAGATAGAGAAGCAGTATTATTTTGCAAGACAAAACATCGCACAAGCTCATTTTTGACACACTGAGGTTAAGTGGGTGTGTAGAAATAATATTCTAACATAAAAATCAGCCAGTGACTCAAGAAGGGTAAGTTTTATTACCTTACTAGAGGCCCAGTGCATGAATTTGTGCATGGGTGGGGTCCCTCCAGGCTGATTGGGGCCATCTCGTCCACTCCTGATTGGGTGGCCAGCCGGAGGGAGGGACCACAGGAGGTTGGCCGGTCAGGGGGAGGGACCAGGGGAGGTTGGGCAGCCAGGGGAGATTGGCTGTGGGAGCAAACTGACCACCCAGCTGACCAGGGGTAGGGACCATGGGAGGTTAGCTGGCTGGCTCAACAGGACGATCAGGGCCAACTGGCTGGGGGGGGGGGGGGCACGAGAGGTTGGCTGTAGGAGGACAGTGACCACCAGAGGGAAGCTCCTGCATTGAGCATCTGCCCCCTGGTGGTCAGTGCACATCATAGCTACCAGCCGGTCATCTGGTCGTCTGGTCATAACAGTCACTTAGGCTTATATATATATAGATAGAAAGAGAACCTTCTCATGCCCCTATTTTTGTGTTTAAAGCATCATGGAAAGATTCCTCCTCATTCTTTTTATAAACTCTTAATTGTGGAGGGAAGGGGATATTTGACAAAAGAGGGCGTTGACTGACTCAGAGGGCTCATTGTGCTTTTCAATACTGACTTCTTTAAATGAAGGATAAAGTAACAATTAAATCACCAAGAAAGACATATGTAAAGGAAGGAAGGAGGGAAGAAGGGAAGGAGGGAAGGAGGGAAGGAAGGAAGGAAGGAAGGAAGGAAGGAAGGAAGGAAGGAAGGAAGGAAGGAAGAAAGGAAGGAAGGAAGGAAGGAAGGAAGGAAGGAAGGAAGGAAGGAAGGAAGGAAGGTTTTTTAAGATGAAGCTTTAATATGCTTACCCACTATGTGACAGAGGAGAACTTTTTGGGGAGGAGGGACATAGCCACAGTGGGTAAGCGAGTTGTGGTGAAATAAATACGAGTTACAAAGGGGCCAGAGAACATGGAAAAGGAAAAAAACTATGTAAAAATATATACCTAAAGGACTGCAAGCACACAT
Source organism: Myotis yumanensis (assembly GCF_028538775.1). Taxonomy (NCBI): domain Eukaryota; kingdom Metazoa; phylum Chordata; class Mammalia; order Chiroptera; family Vespertilionidae; genus Myotis; species Myotis yumanensis. The sequence continues at coordinate 28,561,998 of NW_027223764.1, read as the reverse complement.
GCAAAGTGATTTATTTTATTTCATTGTCTCAAGACAACTGTAAGTCTGCCTTGTTCTAAGATCTCTTTCCTAATGGTGGCCACTGACCTGTTATGGCTCTTTGGCACTGGATTTGTGGCTACTGTGAATCAAGATGTGCTCTATGCATAAAATACCCACTTTGATACTAAGCATAAGAAGAATGCAAAATAACTCACTGATAACTTTCATAATAACATTTTGGTTATACTGAGTTATATAAAATATATTGTTAAAATGAACTTCACCTGATTTTTTAATGTTTTTGTTTGTTTTCTTTTTAATGTGACTACTAGCAATTTTAAAATTACATACATGTTTTACATTTATACCTATTTGATAGCTCTAGGATTTTAAAAAAAGTTATTTGAACCTATTTACCTATGTTTTCCCATTTGACAAAAATTATAGTGGCCTGTCCCAAACTTAGCAAACCCATCATGCAGTCTATCAATCATCTTGTTGGGTTTTTTTGTTTGTTTGTTTGTTTGGTTTTTTTGCTACTCTTACACTTGAACCATGTGAAATTTAGGCCCACCCCTACCCTCACATCAGAAGATCACAACTAGGAGAAGATAATGGCTACTAGCTCACAGTTACTTTTTTTAATGCATCCTGTTGAGAAAGTAGAATAGGAGACAGGCAAGACAAAGGGTAGAAAATATGAATTGAAAAAAAAAACAAAAACTAAGAGTCAAACAAAGGGAAAAAACTTGTGCTCACAATTTAGATCTAAATTGAAGCGCACTCACCTCCACCTTGCACATGGCTCTTAATTTTTAGTTACGACTGGTTCACTGAGTCACTTAAGATTCTTCCTAAAAGGCTTGAGACACATTTGCACTTCAGTTTCTTTAATGACACGTCTGGGAGTTTGGATTAGATGAGTTTTTAAAAATCCTTTCAAGTTTGAACTTGTATTGACTGCTTCTGTCTCAGGGCTTTTGAACTAGCGGTTACCCCCACCCTGAACTCTCTTCTCTCCATTATCTGTGTGCTCACTCTTTCTTGCCATTTAGGTATCAATATAAAGGTTATTTTCTCAGAGAGCTCTTCTCTGACCACCCTAGGTGGTCTTCCTGTCAATTTCTATCACATCATCCCATTTTATTTTTCCTATAGCACTTATATCAAGCTGACTTTTCCTTGCTTCTATTCTTGTTCGTTCGTTCATTTGTTAATTCATCCACTCACTCATTCACCCTATAAGAATGTAAGCTGCATGAGAGAAAGGACCTGTCTGTCTTATTTACTGTTCTATCTATGTAGAAGAGTTCCTGGTATGTAGTAGGTCGCTCAAGAAATATTAAGGAAAGAATAAGTGAATCAGACATTATTTTTATATACAAACTATGAAGAATGACTGACTTAACCAAAACAGAATTTGTTAACTAACATAATTGCAAACAAAGGTTGGAGAACCAAATCTGGGGACTAGAGGAACAAAGGGAAGCCAGGCAGCCAGAACAGAATCCCTCCAGCCACAATCACACCTGGGCCCACTGAGGACTCCTCTGACCCTGGCAGCTAACACTCAATGCTCCAGCTCTCTGCTACAGACTGATACCACTGGGCTGAGATAGTGGTTGTGCCTTAAGTTACCATTTTAGCTGCCCCTGGACACTGAATGCTGCTGTCACTTGAGCCATTACCAAAATAATTCTGCTCTGACCTGCCTTCTCGGTGCCAAAGCTCTGTACATAGGATTCTGAGTATGCCTCTGATGGCTCATGGCTCATGCCCTGCCTACTAGGGAAAACGGTAATTCAAATCTAGTTCCTTTTCCCCCTTCCATATATGGAAAGGGGCTCTGTCTCTCATTAAGATTTATAAAGCAGGAACTTCCCCAAACAGAGAAGGGGCTCAGATGCTGGGCAGATTCCTGGAATGACAATGTTCCATATAAACTTGTATTCATAAACTTGTTCCCTATAAACTTGTATGATTGTGGATGCATTCACTTCTTTTTCTTTTCTTAAAAAATGTTTTTATTGATTTCAGAGAGGAAGGGAAGGGAGAGAGAGATATAAACATCAAAGATAATCATTGATTGGCTGCCTCCTGCATGCCCAGTGAATCGAGCCCACAACCTGGGCATGTGCCCTGACAGGGAATGGAACCATGACCTCCCTGTTCATAGGTCGATGCTCAACTGCTGAGCCACACTGGCAGGGCAATTTCTTTTTCTTTGGTCAGATATTTTCTCTACTGTTGTATGTCATACTGTTAGGCTTCTTAGACTGTAGTAAATGTTTTAATGATTAATAGCATGCTTTATCAGTCAGGGTTCTCTGGAGAACATATGAAAGGGATTTTTAAAATTTATTATAAATACTAGAGGCCCGGTGCACAAAAATTTGTGCACTCAGGGGGGTCCCTCAGCCCGGCCTGTGCCCTCTCGCAGTCTGGGACCCCTCGGGGGATGACCACCTGCTGGCTTAGGCCCGCTCCCCAGGGGGTAGGGCCTAAGCTGGCAGTCAGACATCCCTCTGGCAGCCGGGAAGCCCTCAGGGGATGTCCACTTGCCAGCGGGGAGCAGGTCTAAGCTGCAGTCGGACATCCTTAGCGCTGCTGAGGAGGCGGGAGAGGCACCCACCACCACCGCTGTACTGGCAGACATCAGCCTGGCTTGTGGCTGAGCAGAGCTTCCCCTGTGGGAGCGCACTGACCATCAGGGGGAAGCTCCTGCATTGAGCGTCTGCCCCCTGGTGGTCAGTGTGTGTCATAGTGACCAGTCATTCCCAGTGGTTCTGCTGTTAGGGTCAATTTGCATATTACCCTCTTATTATATAGGATATTATGATTATTATCATATTATTATTACTATTATTTTTTTTATATGTGTACTTATTATAAGGAATCGGCTCATGCAGTTATGGAGACTAAGAAGTCACAACTTCTGCAGTTGGTAAGCTGGAAGCTCAGGAGAACCAAGAGCGTAATTCCAACCTGAGTCCCACGGCCTGAATATCAGGAGAGCAGATGGTATAATTTCCAGACAGAAGGCCACAGTCTCAAGACTCAAGAAGAGCTAAGATTTCAGGTAGAGTTCAAAGGCAGGAAAATACTAATTTCTCAGCTCCAAGTTGTCAGGCAGTAGGAATTTCTCTTAAATCTCAGTAGGTTCAGCCTTTTGCTCTATTCCAGTGTATTAGGTAAGGGTCCCCCACATTAACGAGGACAATCTGCTTTGCTCAACCTACTGATTCAGATGTTTGTTTCATCCAAAATCACCCTCCCAGATACACCCAGAATAATGTTTGAACAAATATATGAGTGCCCCACGGCCCAGTCAAATTGACACAAAATTAACCACCACACATGGCCTTCCAGCAACAAAGACTGATGTCTTGCCGTGGTCACTCTTTAGCCCACTGTTTGACCAGACCTGACACTGTACTGTTCAGTTCCATAAGGGGGCTACTCTCCCTCTGATCCCAGGGTGACTGTTTTACCTTAAAGATACACAAAATGGACAAGACAGATCATGGGTTCCAGATGGGGAACCCTGAAAAGTTTGCGAATTGAAACGTGAGGTGAGCCTGAGTAGGAGACACATTCTGCCTTCTAGGAGGAAAAGGACATCTGATTAATGGCAAATTCTGCCAAGGTATAGCTAGCAGATTGAGCCAAATGGCCTCCTGCCATTTAATCCTGAGAAATAAGGAAAGGCGGGTTAGGTAAAGGGATAAAAGGCTTATTATAAAAAGGGGCTTGAAAACTGCGGTGAATTTAATTATATTCCCGCTGACAGAAACCCATCAATATTGAAAAGCAACAAAGAAAACAATTTCCTGAGATATTCCGTAATTTCAAGATGGTCAAAATTTGCCCTCAAAAAATAGTCAGAGGAAGTCAGGAAAAGCACAAAGTATAAAATTAATGAACACAAACAGAAGAGCAAATGTACCTTCTAAACCACCACCATGTCAAAGGCCTCTAGGCAAGAGGGAGTCTTACTTGCTTAATGCTGTGTTCTGGGCAGTTAGGTTTAGTGTTATTGTAAAAGGTCAACAATTCCACACGTGCATATGATTTTTCAGTCATGGATTATTAAAGGCAAAGCTACAATTTTGACATTTCAAAGGGGGTTCTTAGAAAGCATTTGTAACCACATGATGGTCCCATAGGTCTTGTCTATATTTAGGATTTGAATTTTAGAATTCTGAATTTTGGGGTTAAAATTTAAAAACTTACATCAGATCTGGGACTAGGATTAAATAAGTGAGGCATTCCAATCAAGCACCAAAAATCCAGTAACCAAGATAAATAATATTTTAATGCAATACTTAAAAAAATAACCAAAGCAGCAAACTCTGGCTTAGGAGCTAGCTGTCTGTTTTTATACATAAAGTTTTATTGGAACCAGAGTCCGGTCTGTATTAAAAATGGTGGTATTATCTATACAATATTTATTACGGGTTTCTCTACATTGATTTTTAAATATTTTATGAAACTATTACCTATCTTGAATATTGAGCTTTTTGTGCTCTCATAAATTGTACACTCCTTGTGTTCCACTTGGAACACCACAAGTGAAATACATGCTACACACTCATTTGAATCAAACTATCCCTAATGTTGCCTGGCTCAAAATACTACAGCAGGCATTCTTGAAATACTATAATATGCTGTAAGAATCATATGGATAATCTACTTCCTTCTGACAGCACCTCCATGTGAATATTATATTTCCATTTTACAGGTGAGTACCTGATGCTCCTTGGCCAAGATCATGCAACAAAGGCAGAATGTGGCGAAGTCAGGATTCAATTAGCTGCAGTTTGACAGGGTGGCCTAGGTGCTAATCACCACTTAAAGATTTGACCAGTTTCTGCTGGGGAAACTGTTTTCCATTGTTCATGCATCATGTTTTGATAATATGAGGGAATTTCTTTCCTTTTATTTTTACTGATTTGTTTACTAAATTAATAAAAATAATCAAACACAACTTGTAACCCTTTTGTGAAAGGTCAAGCATGAAGAAATATTATTATCAAATATACTTGTGCAATATAGAAGAAGTTGTTAATGTATATAATATAACCTAACATCTTACACTACTAAAATTAAAATTTTTTAATACATACATTTGCTAGGACCTGGTTACCTGGAATTATCCTCACTTGAGCGACGCAGAGTAACTTGATAGTTGAGACAAAATAACCTGAAGGACCTTTGCAGACATAGATCTGCATAGTTGAGGGGACCTTTTCCTTTTGTAGGACAGAGGTACTTCTCTACTACAGCCTCCCTACTCAAAAGGTTATCTAGCTTTGGTTTCAATCACAATAATGGAAGTCAGCCATGGTAGACCTAGAGGACATGGTCAATGTTTTCACTCACGTCGAAATACTCTTTCCCTAAAGCACAAGAACATGGCACCACTGGTGGGGTTAGTGTACCTCAGAGACCTCTTTCAGTGATTAAAAATTACTTGTATTCAGCCATTCATTTCCCCCTCCCCCTTCTCCTGTTTAGCTGGTTAATTTGGTCTTATTTGAATCATATCTCAATTACAGTTTTTCCGTTACTGGCATCCTGCCTGCAGCTCCTTTGAAGAAAAGTTGCCAAGTGTTCCTGGGAAAGGACAGCTCTTTGGTTCAGGCAACCCGGTCTCGGGGTGCGAGTCTTTGACCCAGGGCAAGCATGAGGACTCTGAACGCTCCACATCTAGAGTGATTTACAAAGTGGCCTGCCTCAAAATCATGGCCAAACCAACTAGAATTTTTCCCCCTCAGGAATCTAAGAAATAACCCAAAGAATGAGGTATTGCACAATGAGAAATGAGTCTAAAAGGGAGATGTGTGGGTGTTTGTGGAGAGAGGCTGTGGCACCCTTAAAAGGCCATACATGAGCCTAAATTATGCAGAATCAGACTTGCAGAGGGGAGGATGCTTCGTGCAAAGCCGCATAGCCTGTGGGAGAAATGGAAAGGGATCAAGTCTCTGCAGTTCCCTTCATTCCTGACTGTCCCCTCATCCCAGCTCCAAACCACATGCATACTTAAAATACAGACCTCCTTTCTCAATGAAATAATTACTCACCAGCATTTGAGCATTATAAAACCAGGTTTCCCAAATGTTTAATCTTATATAATAAAAAGGTAATACGCAAATAGAGTGAATGGCAGAACAACCAAACAACCAATCAAAGCATAATATGCTAATGATATGCTAAGGGTGCTTAACTGCTCTCTATGAAGTGCACTGACCACCAGGGGGCAGACAGTCGACCGGTCACTATGATGTGCACTAAACACCAGGGGGCAGATGCTCCGACCAGTAGGTTAGCTTGCTGCTGGGGTCCAGCTGATTGGGACTGATCAAGAATGGCCAGACATGCCCTGTAGCCCTCCCGTGGCCCATCCCTGGCCTGATTGTGCACTGGTGGTGTCCCTCAGCATGGCCTGTGCCCCCTCGCAATCCAGGACCCCTCAGGGGATGTCAGAGAGCCAGTTTCAGCTTGATCCCGCAGGCCACTCCCCTTCGGAGGGTGCCAGACGCAGGGCTCATGGCTGGCTAATGCTCCACATCTCTATGGCTCAATTTCTTCATCTATAGCAAAGTGATGTTGTGAGGATGAAATAAACTGATAAATGTAACCATAAGCGATGAAGCTTTAGTGAGCATCTACAATGTGTAGAAAGGAAGGTGCTAGAGACCTTACATGAACTTGAGGCCTACGCTATAGAATTCCATGGCCTAAGAAGATAGTAAGATAACAGAGACTCAGTATGTCTCTGCCCTTTGTGTAGATTCAAAGTGGCTACACAATCTTTGTCAAGTCTCCTCACCTGGCGTTGGAGTTTATTTCCTCTGCTCTGTCCCTGTTGCTGGTTAACAAAGAGAATATGGACAATGTGATACTGTATTAGTTCTGGGCCTGCCTTTACAAGGACTCCTGTTAATGGGACACTCCTTAGAACCCAGCCACCATGCTGTGGGAAACTCAAGTGACAAGTAGAGGCCAGGTACTGTGGCTTCAGTCTGTTGTCCCAGCTGAGCTCCCGGCTGACAGGCAATTAACAATTAAGCACATGGTGACTCTTGTTTTATGTTCCAACCCTAGAAGACTTCACTCTGAGTAATGTCCAGGGCCGATAGCTTTCACCTGTGCCCACAGAGGTCTAGTGAAGCCAATGCCATGTCTGTTAAGTTGAAGTTCTTCATATATTAATTTATGGAGAAACACTAAGATGGAATTCTAAAATGTTTGCTTCTAACCAAGATTTAACATATAATGTTTTTATCGTGAAACACCAATTGGAAAGAATCTATGCACCCTATGTTCATGGCAGCATTTTTTTTACAATAGCTAAGATCTGGAAAAAGCGCATGTGCCCATCAGTAGATGAATGGGTAAAAAAGCTGTGGTACATTTACACAATGGAATACTGTAAAAAAGAAGGATCTCTTACCCTTTGCAACAGCATGGAGGGACCCAGACATTATTATGCTAAACGAAATAAACCAGTCAGAGAAAGACAAGTCTCACATGGTCTCACTCATATGTGGAATCTAATGAACAAAACAAACTGATGAACAACATAGGTCCAGAGGCATGGATTCATGGAACAGACTGAAGAGGGGTGAGAGGGCAGGAAGAGATTAACCAAAGAGGTTACAGGCATATTTGCATAGGCCATGGGCACGGACAACAGTGCTCTAAAGGACTGAGGTGGGGTGGAGGCTGGATGGAGGGGGCAAAGGTGGGGAAAATGGGCGACACCTGTAATACTGTCAACAATAAAAAACATTAAAAGAACTAAAAAGTGCAATGTTTTTTACAAACAGACACAAATATAAGAAGTATAGTTGTGTTACTATCAAGACCAGTCATTACAAGATGAAAGAGGAATTCACGGAGCACTATATAGGCAGTGTGGTTCAATAATAAAACAAAAGTTTAAAGTTATACAACAAATGTCTTCTTCCTCCAGTTCTGCTAGTATGTCCGCATGACAGCAGGCCTATCCTCGTTTGGAGTTTATGACAAGAGTCAAAATGTGAAGGCAATGCCACCTGCCCCCACGCCACTCCTTAATTTCAGCCTTTTTGCTCCCTGTTGGTGACCTTCATCATGATGAGGATGAGAGAATGAATGTATTAATGAATGTATTAAGATATCATCATTTAATGGGCATTCTTCCTGTCCATTTAGATAAAAATTTATTGCATGAAATTTCTACTGTTCATAGGGCTCGAGGATTCTCTTAACTGATGGGCCAGGTTTTGAAGGGCAGAGGCAGACACCACTTTCTTTTATTTCTGTGGGATTTTTGCTTGTTTATAATATTTCCTACACTTTGTTTAAACATTTATCAGGGCTTCATATATAGTGGGTTTGGGGAAACATCAAAGCCAATTATAACTTTTGTGGGCAAAAGAAAATATCCATCAGAGAAAATGAGAGCATTTATTTTTTTTCCAGATTGAGTTAAGACTGATTCAGAATGTTCTGTAGTGGTTGTTGAAAACACCACCTCATAGAAAATAAATGATCTACCATAGCCAAATGTGGTCAATGCTCATGTCAATAAGAGACCAAAATATTCAAGGAAAGTAAACAGTTTTGCAAATAGCAACTGATGATTTTCTCTTATCCCCTATTTCTTTTTGACTGGCTGGCAGGAAAAACAGTGAAACGAAGTCGGTCCTGCTAGCTCTGACAGCCCTAATCCCTTCCCTGCCTAGGGCAAGTCACCTAACACAGAAGAGGATAAAATCCTCCTGGACACTAGATAAAAAAATGATAATGTACTTTAGTGATAATGTGTGCAAGCCACAAAAGGCAAAACCAGAGTGTTAACATTCTCTCCCAAAAGGACAGAGCTGTACATCTCCCTTAACAGACACATTACCACTGACTAACAATGGTGCAAGAGGAACTTAAAAACAAACAGAGAACCATAACAAAAGCTTCCACGGAGACTGACACTAGGGAGTTTAGCAGCCCTTGCCAACCAGCACACCTCTAATGAGAACAATTTCAGCGGTACCTGGATCCCCAGCTAAATAAGGGGACCCTTTTTTTTACTTAATGCCGGAAGCCCGTCCATCCTTGCTGCTTGACACAGTCGCTGCAGGAAAGAAACATCTGCACAGCACATGTTTCAAGGGACCTGGCATATATAGCATATTGTTCTTAATATGTTTGCTCTCCTTAGTACCATGTGTTTTAACCAAGGTCACCTCTCTGAGAAAGGTTGTTTCCCCAGGTGGGGATCTTTCCCTGAGGTTAGGGAGGGGATACAACCCCTTAATTAAGTGCCAGGCAGGTAGTTAAGCTACATAATCTTTACTCCCTGGAATGGAGATAAGAAACGCCCTAACCTTTGTAATAGAAATTGACAGGATTAAAATCAGCTGGTATAAATACGGATGTAACAAGACAATAAACATCAGATCCTCATCAGATCCTCATCAGTTCCTAACCAGAGCTCCGACCAGAACTTTGGCTGGAGATCCTGGCTATAGGTCCTGACTAGGCTGCTGATCAACTGAAGGCTGTCTTCGTGTCATTCCTTCTTCGCCGACTCCGTCCACACCTTTGGGGACCCCTGGACCCGCTGGGGTTGGACCCCAGCAACTTAAAAAAAAAAACAACTTTCCTTCTTTATAAAGCAAGTTTTATGGTCATTCAATGGCATAACAACCTAATGAAGAAGGCAGCAAAATGTGATGCAAGCAGAGAAAAGGACTCTAATCCTTACTCTGTCCTTAGAAGGGGAAGGGGAGCAATTTGTCACCTCAAAATATGCCTCTTTGGGATATTATTTTAAGCTGCTTATTTTTAAGAAATAAAGACTCAGAAAAAACTTTTCACCTTCCTCTTAACTGCCTGAAAGGAACTTAGAAGACCTGCTCCACAAAGCGAGATATCAGTTCCAGTAATTACTAGTATAGTGTAATGCATCAAAGCTAATGCAAGTGGGGTGCATCCAGGAGGCAGCGGATCAATGATTCTCTCTCATTATTGATGTATATCCTTCTTTCTCCCTTCCTCTCTCTGAAATCAATACAAATATAGATTTTTTTTAAAAGTACAAATTGGTAGTTACAAAGTAGTCACAGGGATTTAAAACAAAGGGAATATAGTCAATAATATTGTAATAACCATGCATGGTGCAAGTAGGTATTGAAAATATTGGAAACACTTTATAAAGTATATGATTTTCAAGCCACTGTGCTGTACACAGGAAATTAATGCAAAATAATGAATATAAACTATAATTAAAAATATCTTTAAAAAATAAATCTTACTTCTCTATTCCATATCTGTGCAATTCTTTTCTAACCAAGACTGAGTGCTTTTATTCTTTGGGGAGAAACAACATGATAAGAAACTAAAAAGTTATTCTTTGATGGGTATTGGCTTTGCATAAGATTAAAAGGTCCCTTGCATAATGGTAGTAAATCTATTAATTAGACAAATTAACCATGAATAGAACAAATTATATATTTTTAAAAGATTTTGTATTGTTTCATTCTTCAAAAATCTTTACTCAAAACTCTCATTTCCAAATCATATCAGAGACAACTTACCCTGTAAAAGTCTTGCAATTGCCTATCAAAGTTACACAGCCTGGTCAACAGACTTATACCCCATCCCTGGAGCATAATCTGGGTGGATAGATTTAAAAAGAAAAATATTTTTATATTAATAATATAGCAATTTGGAGTCAATTGCTATGTTTCTAAGGATCTTCATCAGACCAGGTGTCAGATGGACAGAATCAATAATTTGCCTTTACTGCAAAAGTATTTCATATTCTTCCCCAGCAACCAACAATGCAGTGCCCTGGTGAGAAAAACATTTCCTTTAATAGGACCACTTCGCTGGCATTTCTTATTATAGCACCAGATTCTACTACATTATGTTCAATGTGTACTTAATTGGGCATGAGTTTACTGACAACTTTTGCTAGACAACTTATTTTTATAAAATGAGTTACAGGGTTATAAAGTTACCAAAACAATCCAAAGACATTGTTTCTTTCTTGGAGAATTGAATTGGAAAGGGGAGAAGTTTTCCTCTGATACAACACTGAACATTTCAAAAACACAGATGCCCTTATACTGAAAAGCTAACATTTTCCTCTAGATTTTTGATTTTCATATCCAAAGGGCCTTGGTAAGCTAAACTAACTTGAGGTTTAAGACTCTATAAATATTTATCATGGACAGAAAATTTAAAAATATTTTAGGCATCAAAAAGATTTGTGTGGTGTAATAAAAGGGTATTGGAATAAAATTCAGGGGAAATTGTGTGGTTGTCTTGATCTACCACTATTTGGCAATGAAACCTTCACCAAGTCTCCTATGCTTTATGGACATTAATTTCTTCACCTATAAAGCAGGGGGACTAGATTAGGTACTTTATAGTATCCCCAAAAAGCATGTCAATGTGTGACAGTAGCAGAGGAAATTTTAAAGTAAAAGGGGAGATATTTATTTTTAATGAAAGGAAACTATCACAATTTAAAACACTAATTGATGGCGACTATTTTAAATATGGGCTTGAAACAAATATTTATGTTAGGGTTTGATAAAAGTAAACTTCAAAATTACATCTCACTATTTCTTCAATTCTTAAATTGGGAAACTAAGTGTTGAATGCTTTAAGATAAATAAAAAAAAGAGAAAATCATTATGTCAGTCAACCAACCAATGTCAAAGCTAACATTCTTAATTTAGATTGTGAAGAATTTGATATAATAGAAAAAAAGGCTTCAAACCACATGCTCAACACTAAGTAATGTTTATTATTAACAATAAAATATCTCAGTAGTATCCCTTTTAGAAAACCAATGCATTTTAGCTAAGTCCAAAATTCAATAAAACATTAGAGCATGATGGAGGAGAAGAAACATTTCTCACTGTGTAAAAATATAACACAAAATTTGATATGTTTTAAAAAAATAAAAATCCCAATGGGGTTCATGAAATACATAATATAAGTTTCTTTCCTGCTATCTGGCACTTAAGTAAAGAAAAACTTGAAAGCTGGCCTTTCAGATCTTTGTCCTGTCAGAGTTTCAATCTAGCGATGAATTCAGATATCAAATTAGCTGAGTGGGGGAAGCAGACTACACCAAGGCTGTGTCATCCGGTTGGTAGAGAACAGGTAGGGACTATTCCTGCCGGAATTGTTTTTGCAAGAGAGAACCCATGCCTGGGAGAGGTGTACTGCAGTGAAAGGAGTTTTATTGCCAGAGGGACAGGACAGGCTGCATAATTTGCAAGGCCGAGGGCAACAAGAAAATGCAGGCCCCTCCCTTAAAAAAACTATTATAAATATTAAGTTGGTTATCGCAGAGCATTAAACCCTTCAGAGCCTGGGGCTCTGAGTGACAACACGGTGCCTGCACCCTGATCCCACACAGTTCAAGCTCCTGCTCAGTTACTTATTAGCTTTGCATGAGACCTTGTGCCAGTCAACTGACTGCTCCTAGGTTTTTGATTTGTAAAATGATCAAAAACCATAAACATGCCCTTAGAGGTCTATTGCAAACATCATTTTAACCAGTACTATTTTTCAGGTACATAGTATATCCTTAAAAAAAAAAAGCTATAATTAGCTCAAAGAGTGGGTGACTCCCAATATCAAAGCTCTTTATAAATCACAACACTTCTTTTTTTTTCTTATAGGTCTTAGAAAAGGAATGAATAGGTCAGCAAGGTCAGCAAAAACATTCCGTAGCAGGAGCATTTCAGCACTATTCTCCTCAGGTACTGACTCGCCAAGCTTTTATCTCCAACACAAAGACCTGAATATTTTTCTTTTGTGTTTCTTACTGTATTTTCTTCAAACGATTTATCAGAAGAATGGATGACTGCTATAGAAACCTTCACACTCATATTAACATGGTCTCTGAGTTTCAAAACTGGTAAGTGGCTTTTTCCTAGATCCAGAGGATTGTAAACATGATTTTGTTGTTCTCAGTTCACCAGGGGATCTGAGGGATTGAAACGACTGAATAATGAAACAAGAGGACACATTCTCTTGGAAAAGCAGGTCTAATTTGCATGCAACCTACACCTTATAATTTTCAAGAACACAGGGCGTCAAGACTTCTTTGTAGTAGTAAATTTAACTTTTGTTACCAGCAGGAATACTCATGTATGCTCTGATTTAAACCAATGAGAAAATGAACCCATGACTTGTTCCACTCTTGAAGGTGAAGATTTCTGAATGTGTCAAAGTTCAATGCAAACTCTTTTGTACATTTCCTTTTGAAAAGCACTTACTAGTGTAATAAGAGGAAGAAATGGGAGGGAGAAACAAAGAAAAAAGGGAAAGGAAAGCCCCTAAGGTTTCTTTTTACCCTCTACGCTCTTTACAATTTAGAATATATTAGCTGTAAGAGAAACATGGTTGATGAAAGGAAGAGTCATCTGAGTTTATACTGTCAGGTAACTATAGGAAGTCCTGAGTGGCTGAAAACATCATGGTGGCACTTAGGTTGGTGTACTGTTGTAAGTATTGGGACCATTTCCATGAACACTGGTTTAGGGTGAAGAATCCAAGGCCAATGCAAGAGTCTATTAAGAGGCTCAATTCTGAGGATGATCAAGGTTTAAGATGATGAGCTTATTCATATCTGTCCTCTCTTCACCTGACCCAGAAAGGGATAAGAACACATTTGGTCCATCCCATGAAACGACCAGGCTATTATGTGTACATAGCATTCACTTAAACTGGTTAGCTAAAAAATTGTTTACATGCTCACATTTAAAAAACAGATAATTAGGCCAGTCATGCATTATCTTCTCCTTACTATATGCATTGTCAACCATTTTAAACAGATCTCAGGCTCTGTTGCCTGCATTTTTCTTGTCTTTATTGCTACAAGGATTGAAAATATTAAATAAGAAGAAATACACTGTGTGTATGTTTTATTTACTTATTATTACTATTATTTTAAATCCTCACCTGAGGACATGTTTATATTGATTTTAGAGAGAAAGGAAGGTGAGGAGATAGAGAGAGAGAGACAAACATAGATGTGAGAGAGAAGCATCAATTGGTTGCCTCCCATAGTAAGTGCCCAGACTTGGGATAGAACCCACAATATGACTGGGAATCGAACCCACAACCTTCTGGTACATGGAACAACACTCAAACAACCGAGCCACTCAGCCAGGACTGTGTGGGTGTCTCAGTACTCCAGTCATCCTCAAATATGATGCTGAAATCTGGAGTAGCTACTCTTTTGTTAGAGAAGCATTACTTTTTTCTGATAACACATAATGTGCTGCATTTCCCAGTTAAAGCCATTTCACCAGAGCCCAGGCATCATTTTAAGCAAAATGGCTATTTTAAGTAAATAGTATAGTCTCAAAAAATAATACCTATTACCATTAGCTTGACGGGTGGGTGACTCCCAATGGCAGTTCTATTTATAAACCAATAACACCATTTTCTTTGCTTACAGGTCTTAGAAAAGGGATACCTAAGCTAAGCAGTAACAGCAAGTTCATTCCAGAGCAGGAGCAGTTCAGCATTGCTCTCCCCAGGTACCGACCAACCAAGCTGTTCTCTCCAACACAAAGACTTGAATATGTTCTTCTTGTTTTTCTTACTGTGCTGACTCTCTTTAACAAGGAATCTATTTCCGTTTTTATTAATAACTTTAATATGTAGTAATGAAAATGTTCCCTTTTTCCCATTTTTGGAAGAGTCTGAGATAGATTGGTATTAATTCTTTTATAAATGTTTGATAGAATTCAGTGAAGCCATGTGGTCCTGGAGTTTTCTGTGCTAGGAGGTTTCTGATTACTGATCCAATCACTTTGCTGTGTTCAGATTTTTTTCTTATGATTCAGTCTTGGCAGGTTATTTATTTCTAGGAATTTATCCATTTCTTCTAGGTTATCTGATTTATTGGCATGATATTATTCAGCTTCCTTATTATTCTTGGTATCTGCTGAACTTTTATATTTGCAATGTAAATCATTTTCTTGCTGTTCCAATCCATTTACCCCTTTAAATTAACATTTGGACAATTGCTACCAAATGCTTCTTAATGGATACAAATACTACTTCACAATATTTCTTAAGTCCTTAGCAGAGAGAAGAACATAAGCATGAATAAAATACTCTGCTAACAGCCCCACAGGACTCACCATGAAATGGCATTATCATCCTCCAGAACTTCAACATGCTAAAGGCTGCCCTCAGACATTCCAACTTTGTTTAATCACAGATGGTATTTAACCACTGGATCTATGTATTCTATACTTCCCATTAAATAGCAGATTTCATGCAGACACTGCTTTGAAAAAATATATTTTATTTTCATTGTCCTCACATCTCCTTTTCTTAGCTTTAAGAATGGCCTCCATTCCAAGAAACTAAACAATTTTTAACTTATACTTTTCCCACATATTTAATAATTTTGTAAACTTGGAATATTTTTCTTAAATTTAAATCTTTCCAGACTCAGTCCCATATTCCTTGAAGCCATGCCAAGAAAGCAATCATATCCAAAGGACTTGTATGCATGCATATAAGCCTAACCAATGGACACAGACACCAGGGGGGTGAGGGCATGAGTGGGGTGTGTGTGTGTGAGGTGGGGGGCAATGAGGGGTAAGGACACATATATAATATTTTAATCAATAAAGAAAAAAGAAAACAATGATATTTTAAATCTGGTTACCCATTCTAACATCAAAAAAAAAAAACATTAAAGAAACCAATGTGAAAAATTGAGGAAAACAAAGGAACAACAAAAAGAAATTCTTGCCTGTATTTGAGGTAGCCTATTTTCCACTCTGACCATATGCTTTAGTTCTTACTGTCCAGTTTTCCCCCAGAAAAGGAGGTATACTAAAGCAATCCCAGAGTTCGTGACACAAGATAATTTTGTCCTCAGCCATCAGCAATATTGTATAATAGAAAGTACATGTAATGCAATTATAAGCAATCAAGCTGAAAAAAATGGGTATTGTTCTTGTTTCGGGTGACTTATAAATATAAAAATGAGCTGGGGAAGTAACAGTGAGCTCTGAGGCCACATTATTTCAACGTCCCTATGGCACAAGCAATGTTCTTTTTCAGGTTTCTGTTTACATAATTTTAGTTATTTTCCATTTTAGTGACTAAGAAATGAAAAGCCTAATTTACTAAATTTAAGTAGAATAACTTTCATTGACTCAAGTCCAAAGATTGCAGTCAGGAAGAGAGAAACTCAGAACTTAGTATGGTCTCCTTCGAATGTTGTGACTCAGTTCTACACCACTGTGAACTAGTAAATTTCATTTGGCAGCTTAGTTCTCTTAGCCCAGGTTGTGAATCACTATCACCAAGAAAAGCAGCTATGGCAGCCGGTGTGAACATCCACATGAGGAGCTCTGAGTGACTCCCATTTGTTTGCTCAGTCACTCATTCACACATTTGTTCCATAGTTCTTCCAGCGAGCACTTGTTATATACTTTGGGTAAGACACGCCTTTCTATTTCCTGAGGATCCAGCAATGAATGAAACAAAAACGTGTTCTCTCATGAAGCTTACATTTAATGAGGACAGTGGTGTGCTGGTAACCAACTCTGAAAAAAAAAAAGTCCCCAATTTGTAGCATTTGTCAATTTCTAGGGTGGAACTATTCCCATCATGGCCAATTTAACCAACAACTTGCAAAACCCTGAATACTTAACAATCTGCACTTGCAAACTAGTACAAGAAGGCTCCATACCACTGGTGGGGGAATAGAAAATAAGTAAAATGTGTAATCTGAGATAGGGATAAGCGCTATAAAGAAAAAATAAAGCAGAGAGAGGAGAAATGGAATGTCTGCACATGGAAAGGGAGGGCGAGATTATAAATAGCCTGGGCAGAAAGGGCTTCACTGAGAAGGTGGTATCTGGTCACAGACCTGAGAACAGAGAGAATGGCCCAGGCAGTGGAAACAACACTCTGTCTGTGACTTAAAAGAGCATCCGTGAGGATGTCAGGCTTGGTCTCTGCATGAGGTCCCTCGGTCTGCTTCTTTTAGCTCAGTATACTGTCACACATGCTTTTCTTCACAGGTACAGTCTATGCACAAATGAATTAGAAATTCATAAGTTGAAAATATTCACTTCATCTAGTCTCTTAGGCCTCCACCAACCAATGTACATTGTCCAAAAACCTTACTCCTGGTCTTAAAGGGTTGGCCTGAACAGCCTCACTCTCTCAGTTCTTTAGCTGAATCTGTAGGGTGAGCAGAAGAATATGCAGTGTATCTCAGTGCTACCACAAGCAGGCAGACAGCCTCTCATGTAAAATCTGATGGGTTTCAAGACTTGTTCTTCATGTGCATTTCATAACAACCAGATAACAACAGAATAGACTTGATAAAGCATTTAGACCCAATGGAATTACTAGGAAGGAGTTTTAAACAATGATGTAAATGTAGCTATAACAAACTGGAAAGGTATTCATTTTGTTAAGGATACCAAACACACACTAACATCCCCTGAGGTGTACCTTCTTCTTTTAAAAAAATCTTTATTGTTAAAAGTATTACATATGGTGTATCTTCTTACGCCTCAGTTTCCTCATCTGTAAAGTGAGACTAATAATGAAAACTAGCTTATAGGTGACTATGAAGATGAAATTAATTAACGTAGGAAAGTTAGCATTTACTCATGTTAACTACATGTAATAAAGGTGATCAAATAATAAGTGGCATTCATGTGATAAATGTTAGCTCTGCTCCTCTTCCTCTTTATTATTATTACCGTTATTCGTGTTACTTCGGGCAAACACTTGAAGGTGTGTCTTTTGTGATCTCCATTTAATATGTAAGGAAATTGAGCAACAGGAAGTTTAATAAGGTGACTTATGTCATAGAGAGGGGGAGAGTTGGGGTGGAGATTCACAACCAGACAGTCAACTTCCCAACAGCTGTGCTATAAAGCAAAAAAGTGTGGTGGGCAGCAATGCAATATACAGACATTCCTCATAGACTTGTACACTTGAAACCTATATCATCTTATTAATCAATGTCACCCCAATAAATTTATAAAAAGAAATACAAAAATCCCCTCCCCCATTTAGGCCGTGAGGGCAAAAACTATGTGACTCACATTTACCACTACACAGAAAGTGCTGAGTGAATACAGAGAGGAAACCACAGTCAACACTATTTACTAAGTGCTTACTTATGTCTTAATAAATATAAATGTTTCATATGAGTTATTTCATATATCCCCCCCAGGAGGGAGGTACTAATACAACCTCATTCTGCTTCTGAGAAAACTGAGTGCACGATACTTAATATATTACCCTGAGCCCCATAAAGTAGCTGCACCAGTTCTCAGAGTCCATTCTAATGGGGTCCAGATCCCAAGTTCTTCATCACTGTGCTCTCTATGCCGACACTGCTCAGCCAGTCACCTCAAATGGAATGAGGAACAATGACACTGTTTTCATTAGGCCCGAGGATATGTGAATCCAGTTTGGAGGTTCCCTGTGAATAGACAATAGTCTCCTCCTCTATTAATTGCAACATGTGAATAAGAAAAAAAAGGCAGAGCTCAGCGGGGACCTGAAGATGAGCTCTCAAAAGCCTGAAAGAGCCAATTAGCTTTGGTCTAATGACCTCTCGAACTACTCGACGGTTGACTGGTGCCGTGGTAAAGCTGCACATCTCCTCCGTAAGATCAATCTCTGCCACTTCCAATCTGCCTTGTGGATGAATCATGCATTTTAAGACTGGAGAACATGGAGTAACGCTTCAAAACCTCTCCCAGGCACAAAAATAGCAGCTTAGTGCTATTGGTATGGGGTCCCCCACTGTTTCAAAGGAACCATTTTCAGGCTTTTGAGAATGAGCTCACAGATGTTTTTTCAGCAGCATTTTAGATCTTCTACTATTCCTTGTAATTTGCTCAATTCACATTTCTTACAGAGCAGAGGACAGTGTGCCTGCGGTCTGAAGGCCGAGGCTAAAACAGACAGAGCCTCTCTCATCGCAAGGCATCCTGGAGCCTGGTGAGAAATGGACTCTGTTGCTCCATGCTCTGCCGCCCCCAGTGATGCAAATGATCAATCAGGTCATTTGGATTTTAATTAGTGAATAGTGCAGAGCAAGGACTAAACCGGTTCTTTCCATGTGCAGAGGCCAAGATCTCAATCACTGTGCTGGTGGAGGCCTGTTCCCATGCTCCTGAAGCCAGGAAGGGGATGGGAATGAGAGCAGCAGGAGAGCTGTAAGCAACAGGGACGGAAGAGGACTTGGCGCTTGGGAGACACGTGGTCCTTTTCAGCACCGCTTCTAATGAAAGCAGTTGCTACTCTGCTCTAGCTGATGGTGGCCATAAAGCAAAGCATCCTGGGTTGGCTTTATTTTTCAATTGTTTTTGAAAGTCACGTATCGGGATTTTATGACAAATTTTTAAATTTGTAAATGTTAGCAACTAATTTAAAAAAACACACAAAACACAGATTGGGATGAACACACACAGCTATGAGGCCGATTTGGCCCATAGGTGCCTGCCCGGAGACTTAGATTCTGCTACACTGACTCCTCTGCATCTCTGCAATGTTAGCAGATGCCAGCTCCCCCTTCCACCCCCGCCCCCCCCCCGCCCACACTCCCCAGTAGCTGCTGCTCAAGTTTGAGGCAAACTCCTATCTCTTCAATTTAGTTCAACAAGATCTGCTTTGCCTGATAACCGAATAACACAACCTAATAATCATAGCTGACATTTATGGAGCCCCTGCCATGTATATAACATTTTACATAAATCAGCTGAGACAAAGCCTGAAAGATGGGCATTCTTATTATCTCCATTTCACAGATGAGGAAACTGAGGAACTAAGCAGGTGTATATTCTGCCCAAGGACATATGGTTATCAAGTAATAAAACTGGGTGCCTAGCCAAATATTCAGACTTCAGATCATTCTGAATTACTATGTGGAATAAAATACCCAGTTACTCACATAATTAGCATAAAGAGGACTATGTATAAGATTACCATTTATATTCTAAAGAAATAAAAACAAGGCTTTGAAATTTGCAAATAGATTATAAAATCAAGTATATAGGAATAAAGAACTTATTTGGAAATAATAAAATCTATGGACAAAGCAATGTTCTGTGTTGCTACCAGAAAACAGACCTTCGTCAATGTTGTTTGAAATTAATTAACTCTATAAAAATGTTCAGATCCTTGGACCTAGTAATCTACTCTTGATAATTTATTCTAGAAATAGTTAAAGGAAAACTAGGTATCAGCTCAGATGTGGTACCAGCATCCTATTTCAATAAAAATAAGTAACCAAAAATAAGTAACCAAGCAAACAAAAATAAGTAACCAAGTTGCCCAAGGAAAATGAGATATACTCTGGGCATACCAATATGGTAGAAGACCAGATAACCACTAAAAGTTGAAGCCCTTATGATTATTGGTAACAAAGAATATATTTTATTTATGAAACCCTAGATAAATAAAGAGAACAAGACAGTTGTATTATATTCAAATTAGAACTAGGTAAACATCTATGCAAATATAGGCCAAAAGAAAATCCAAATATGGCTTTGGGATCATTTCATAATGTTTAATTAATTGGATTATGAAGAGCTTAGAAAAGAAATAAGGGACTTTCAACTGGTCTTACTAATACTCTTGTAGCAGCATTTGTTATTTGTTGCATCCAGATTTAACCCAATCAAATTTATGGTAAACACCCAGTAGCACTCAGCTTTGGCCTCCTGGGACTAGAGTTTAACTTGTTTACTGTCCCTGTTGAGCATGAACTCTTAGTGTTTTGTACATTTTTTGCAACAATTATACAGAGTAGTGTTTTGCATACATGGGCCCAGCTACCTGGAAGTAAGCTGTCATCTCTGAATAACTATCATGAATAATTATGTTATAACATATTGTTTCAAAGCAAGCTTCTAGGTGGTTCTTAAAGTAAATATACTCTCTCATCTTGAGGACTTCACTCTTGCTATCCCGAAAATATATAAAAGGCTTGTTCCTTTACTTTCTCCAGGCTCCTGCTCAAGTGTTCTGGTCACTGTATGTAAAACTAGAGGCCCGGTGCACAAAATTCATGCACTGGGGGAGGGGGTCCCTCAACTGGTCCTGTGCCCTCTTGCAGTCTGGGAGCCCTCGGGGGATGTCTGACTGACGGCTTAGGCCCACTCACCAGCCGTGAGCCTGGCTTCTGGCTGAGTAGCACTCCCCCTGTGGTAGCTCACTGACCACCATGGGACAGCTGCTGTGTTGAGCGTCTGTCCCCTGGTGGTCAGTGCATGTCATAGAGACTGGTTGTTCCACTGTTTGGTCAATTTGCATATTAGCCTTTTATTATATAGGATAGAAATACCTCACCACCACCGATACTCATTGCATTCTATATTTATATGTTTATTTTCTGCCTTTCTCTACTAGATTGTCAACTCATGAGGGTTGGGAATTTGTCCCTGTTACTCAGTGCTAAGTCCCTCACCTGGAATAGTACTCAGCACTTGGAATATTAATAGAATCTAACATTAATGCAGTACTTACTATGTGCCAGGCACTATGCTAGATGTTTTACTTAAATTAAGTGATCTAATATTCCTAAAGACTCTATTCTTCTTTTTAATAGATGAATATCCTAATGCACTGAAAATTAAGTAACCTGTCCAAAATACTGATGAACCAGCTCCAAAAAGGCAGCCAACTATCTATACCCCCTGTTATATCTTCTTTGATTCCTAGACTTTGAGAGATCATAAGACCTACCAGTATACATTGTTTCTAACTAGCAGTGTATGGCAAAGGTGATTAGGTAACCTAATACTGTCATTACTGTGCTAGTAGACTCTCTAACGACTCTTTTTGTTTTTTAAAAAACCTCAGTCGAGGATATATTTTTATTGATTTTTAGAGCAAGAGGAAGGGAGCGAGAGAGAGAGATTGAGAGTGAGAGAGAGAGACATTGATCAGTTGCCTCCTGTGTGTGCCCTGGCTAGAGATCAAACCCGCAACCTTTTGGTGTTCTGGACAATGCTCCAACCAACCAAGCCACCCACCCAGGGCTGATTCTTTCTGACTTAAGGAAACCACCACATGGAAAGGCCCTTATGGCAATAAACTGAGGGTAGACCTCAGCCTATAGCTATCAAGAGTTGAGGTCCTCATTCTACCACCTGCAAGAAACTGGATCCTGCCAATAATCACATGAACTAGAAGCAGACCCCTCCCCAGCTGACCCTCATATAAGACCCTAGTCCTGGCTAACATTTGCATGGCATCCTTGTCAGATACCCTAAAGCAGAAGACCCAGCTAAGCTGTTCCCCAATTCTTGACACACAGAATCTATCTATAATAATAAAATCGTAACATGCTAATTAGACCGATGTCATTCCAAACGAAGCCGGGGCTGCGAGGGAAGCCAGGGTCCCCACTGCCTGCTGGCAGCCTGAGGGAAGCCAGGGTCCCGGGTGCCAGAGGGAAGCCGGTGCTGGCAGTCGGGGGAAGGAAGGCCTACTCTTGCACGACTTTTGTGCATCGGGCCTCTAGTGAGATAATAAATGTGTTGCTTCAAGCTACTAAGTTTGTGATAATTGTTGTATGGCAAGAGATGAGTAATGTAGTCATAAGTTTTTAAAAATGTCTTCAAACACAGGCAACCTAGAACCTGTACTTTTAACACTGTACTATTTGTGGAGTGAATGAATGGATGAATGAATGGGCAGATGGATTGGCATAAGGATACCAAAGGCTCTCTATATGCTTATTTTAAGAGACTACAATAACCTTGATCCTCAAACCTGCCAAAGATATAAAAAAATAAAAATCAGCAATTCTATGTCATAACATAATTAGAAAAATTTTAAATGCAATATCAGAAAAAAAAAATCCAATGACTCATAGAAAGGTAATTCACTATGACCAGTTGGGTTCATTCCACAAACCAAAGATTGATTTATCAACTAAAATCAATTTTAACCTCCACATTTATAACAATAACAGGGAAAATCCTATGATTATTTCAGTAGATACAAAAGAAGCATTTGATAAAGTTATACTTCTGTTCATGATTTTAAAAAAACAATCTGAGTCAATTTGGAGTAGAACAAAATCTACCTCCATTTGTGATTTTTTTAAAAGCCTCTTTGCAAAAGTTTGAATAGAAGAGTAACTATAACTATACAAAACTATAGGAAATATTATACTTAATGGTATTTTGAAGGCTTCCCATGATTTGGGGAATAAGACAAGTCTCTCCATTCTTCCCACTTTATTTATCATGTGTTAAAAATCCTAGCCAGTGTTAAAGCAAGAAAAACTATATAAGTTATAAGAAAGGAAGGAGTTATAAGGAAATGAAAAATTAAAATCCTCATTATTTGAAAATGACTTGATTGCATATAGAAAACCCTAAAGAATCTACATAGAAACTATTAGAATTAATAAGGTGATTTAACAAGGTTTCTGGATAAAAAGTATAGAATTCAATTGTACTTTTATATATTAGCTAAAAGCAATCATGAAAGAAATTTAAAATACTATTTATAAAATTCAATACACATCAAATGCAGGATTAAATCTAATGTCAGATGGGCAAGAATGCTATTCAAAAAACCCATAAATATTGCTCCACTAAATATCTAATTTCACTCAGACAACACCATCACTATTAGAGATATACAGAGGCCATAACCAACATGGCAGGAAATCATAAAGCATATGCTCAATTATCCACATATTTGCAATATTTTGAGCACATGCACACAGTACTGAACACTGTGGAAATGGTGAAGGTTTTGCCTTTTTTCCCTTTTCTTTCCTCCCGTGGACTTGTATACTGGTTGCCTAGGAAACTGTTACAGCTGGGGACAGGACTGGCTGTGCCCTGATCCTGAGCGGGGCAGAGATTTCAGTGGTAGCTTGTTGGATCTGGGCCTCAGCGGAAGGACCCCTGTGCAGCTCCACTTGGCACCAGAGCCACTCTTCTCTAAGGAGGAAGCTATACATTTCGTTGTTAGCATTTTTGCAGTTCAAACGAAATCAAAGGTACAATAATGGTAACTTGGGAGCAAAGACAGAACATGGGTTGTTCAAGGTGTGGCTGTTACCACGGGTGAAAAGATTGCAGAAGAGAAAAGAAGATGCTTACTTAAGTAGCTGAGGCGCTGCAGGCAGATGGGGATGAGAGTGCTACCCACAAAAGCAAGGTGGAAAGCAATTAGGAAGGGAGGAAAATTTATCTGCTATGCACCAGGATCTGCACTGTAACTTTTCTTTTTGGTTCTTTTGCATCCATTACATCACTTAACTCTATCTATTGCTCTCTCACTCTGTCAATCACACACAATCTTCATCTGAAAGATAGGTAATAAAGGGTTCAAAGAGACTAAATAACTTTCTTACATTCACCTAATTAGTACACAATGAAGTTGGAATTGAATCTCAATCAAAACCCATAAAAACCTATGTCAGACTGCTTTCCAAAGCTGTTTTGAGACATGGTAGAGTAAAGGGAGGTAAAGGATATTCTAGACTCAAAAAGATGTAATTCTGGGTCACATTTAGGAAAATGAGAAGTAGAATATAAAGAGGATAGGGGGTACAAGTAGTTAAAAAAACAACAACTAGAGCACAGATCATGAACTATCCTAAATGCCAAATAGGAAACCATATTTGTAATTCGATAATGAGGCTGTCAAATTGAGCAGCCACAGCGCATGGCAATATGGATAGTCTAAAATGACGTGTTTTGGGCATAACATTTCCATTGCGCTTGTAAGACATTAAAAAACTCATGTGAAATAGCTCATTAGTCATTTTTATATCGACACATGTTGACATGACTATATAGTGGATGTGTTGGGTTTAATAAAATATATTATTAAATTGAACTTCATCTGATTTATTTTAAGGTGGCTACTGAACCATTAAAATGACATTTGTGGGCTCACATTCTATTTCTACTGGTTACTAATGGGAGGCCCTGAAAAGCATGGAGATAGGAAGGCTAGGACTGGAGGCTGCTCATACTTAACCTTTTCCCCCCTCCTTGCACACACACACACACACACACACACACACACACACACACGGTCTGTCCTCCTGTTCCAGGAAGAAAAATCAGCTCTACTGCAAACTCTGAAATAAAAATAGTTTAACCAAACTCCTGTGCAAGAAACACAGACGGATTCATTCAGTACCTAGAAAGTGTTTACATTCTAAAGGACAAAGGCACCTGTGGGGAACAGAGGAATAAGGATGGCTTTGTAAGAAAAATCCGTTCCCAAAGCCTCCAGAAAGAACATTCAAGCAGGGCGCTCCTGCTCAGGAGATCACAGGGGGAGCAGCCTCAACAGCCACCAGGTGACTCACTCCTGCTTTGCCATATTTTGTGCTAGCCCCTCTGACCTTGATCTTCCATATGGCACCAAGAAATTACTCGCCTCAGCATCAAAAAGACAACCACCATAAGGCAACAGTCCCTCCTCACCTGAGGGGCCTGAACTAGCAAGAGTTAGTACCAGAAAAAAGGTAAAAAAACAAACCCCAGTTAGATTCTTGTTCAGGGTATTTCATTCTAGTTGTGCTTCAATGTTTTAGTGGACATTTGTCTTTCGTATACTTTCATGGGCAAATGTTTTCTCTCGTATGGGACAGCCTAGTGTGGTATGGTGGAAGGGGGGCATAAGGCCCCAAAGTTTCCTGGAAACACTGACTGGAAATCCCCCGATTTAATAAAGGTTGGTAGGAGTTGCCAGGGCTGGCCAATGATGGAGAGGAGCCATTAACTGGACAGTGTGGTGTTGAGCAAGCGGTACTGGAGTGGACAAGCAGGAAACCTGGATTCTGGCTCTTGCTCTGCAACTAAGATGTTACACAACCTTGGGGAGTTGCCAACCCATCTATACATCACATCTCCTCTAGCATATGAAGACCTTCTAAACTGGTGGCTCTCAACTTTTATTTTTCTTCCAGCACACCAGAGAGCTAGGAGACACTCCCTTTGGGATAGCAACTCACTGCCAATGCCAAGAAAAGAAAAATTCATGAACACCAACTATTTTCAGCTGAGGAGACACAAATCCAGGGTATCAAAATCTTGAGCTATTTGGGAAACCTGACCCACTTTTAGAATCTTCGAGAGTATCTTGTCTCTAAGAATTATCCGGTGTTATGAGGGTGAAAGAAATCTCTAAGGTTGTACCAACTAGATTATGCTATGACATGACATCCCTTCCTCTTTTTCTTCTCCTGATTCTCATTCCTCCAATCAAAATATGCCATACGGAGAGACTGCTTTCTGATGGATGTTGATTTGGATAAATCCCCGAGGACGCTATGCTGCCATGAAGAGAACTTGTTAAGCCAGTCCACTGGGGATGGAGCCTGCAACTCAGGCATGCGCCCTGGCCAGGAATCGAACCAGTAACCTCCTGGTTCCTGGGTCAATGCTCAACCACTGAGCCACACCAGTTGGGCTGCCCCACTCTATTTTTTTAAATGTACATCTAAGTCACTCTACAATTTTAAATAATTTCAGCTAGCACTTTCTGAGCATCTTTTCTATATAAGATTTTGGGAGAATATAAGAACAAAATGTGAGAAGTGCTGATGGGTATTATGAAAGTTCAGTTTCACTCTAAACACCAGAAATTTGGAATTTATATTTACTGTATGAACTCCATTCATAGAAGTTCTTGTCTTTTAGGTGAATGGCTATGCAATGTTCAACAGAAGATACAACATTTCTTATCTTTTTTAAACTGAATCCTCAGTAAGGAAGGTGAACAAAAGTATAATATGCTTCAAGGGTGAAATACCTAGGCCTGAAGAATGAATGCCTCTCGAATAAAATCTTAACCTAAGAACATCAGACTTGCAATATGGAAGGAGATGTCTTAAATAATATTTACATTGTACAAATAAAAGGATGTTTATTGCTAGCTGGGAATAGCAGAGAAAATGTTGAAAAATGTTCTGGCTCTATGTGGATCTTAGGAATTGGTATCTGGCTTGCTTTCTGGGAAGCAGGTAGGATTTGGAAAACAGAAATGCTAAAAAAGGATATTTCCATAGAAATGACATCAGCAAAACAGTAATAAGAAAGGTGAGGGGAAGCTTGCAAAAGGGTATTTAGAGTGGGTAGGTTGGGACAGAGGGGCACTGGTGAGGTGGAAAGATCAATAAAGATAGAAGAGTTATTAATGTAAAAATAAATAAAGAAAACCCCATTTAAAATTGAATTGGGAAGCCCTAAAGTGGGAACTATCATGCACCTACCATGAGCCTCAGCTTACATAATAAGCAGAAAGAAGAAAGATAGAATTATTTTGACAAGGACACTTTTTCACATTGAAATTCATCTCTTGCATGTAAGAAAAGGAAGGATGGTCACTCCCTACCCAGCGACAATGCAGTAACCGGTTTGTAGCCAATGACATAACTGCTGTTCAGAACAACCGAGCCCCCCCCCCCCCCCAATTTTCTCCTAAAATCTAGTAGAAGCTAACCTTCCCTTTGTCTCTTCAGACTTGCCTGTGGTTCACCACTTGGCCCAAATTACAATTCTCTGCCATTCCCAAATAGACTCATTTTGCTGCTAAAACAACTGGCTATTTTATTTTTGAGGCTGGCATTACAAACTGGATCTTTGAGGACCCTGAATGTCAACTGAAGAGAGTTGATTTTATTATGAAGGTGATGCATTTTCTGAATGAGAAGAATACCAATTCACCAAGAGACACAAAATGCTGAGTTAGCAGCTGTACTGAGTCCATCATATATTAGGTCACAGCAAAATAGTTAATATTTTAGAATTGATAGAAATCTTGGGTTCTCCCACTCCAAAAAAAAAAAAACCACACAAAAAAAAACCACAAAAAAAACAAACAACTCATTGTTTGATTTAAATGGCAATAGAGAAATCAGAAAAGCAAAGGGCATTAAAAAGGATATAAAGTATGAAAATAAGGGGACAGACAAAACTTGAAGGAAAAACGGTTGCTATCATTAGAAAGACTCTCATCTACTTCTCCTATGGAGCTGGTTGTTAAGTGTAGAGAAGCAAACAAGAAGCCAATGATCTCGCAGCCTGAGAACCATAGGAGATGTTCCCCTGCACGCTGTGCCTCCGTGTCACACTGTGTGTTCAGTTCCCCTTTCTGTAGTTCACGTATCTCTTTAAAGGAAAACAAAAAGACAAAAAGTACCATTTTTGGCTACTAAGCTGTCTTTCAGTTGAGTCACCCTGTTGCCAAAAACACTCTCTTGCTCCTTTTGGAATTTTAATGTTCTCTTTTTAAGTCTCTCTTTTTATTTGCTGGTAGAAGAGATAAGATTTCACAAGCTAATTGAATACGTGCAGCAGAACTAAGTTACAGCCTCCCTTGTTGAAATTCTTGGAGCTGAAAATACTTTTTCTTTAGCTCTTCTGACAACATGAAGAAAAAGAGTCTTAGTCATTAACTGGAGCTACTAAAAGGAAGGAGAAGTCTAGTAAAATAAATTGGTACTCCCTCACTGGTTTTCTTAAATAATGAATTAATGAATTTTAAATTCGCTATAACGTGGACTATTTAATGGAGTAGTGGCCCAGAACCTAAAACATTTGGGTTAGTTACAACACTTGGCTTAGTCATTGATTTTTTTTTGGCAGATGTGTTTTTACCTCTTTAAACTACAGAGAGGTGAAAACAGGCTTAGTTAAGTGAGGGGCATTGCCTCCTATTTCTTCTTACAATAATGAGAGACTTGATTCAGAATCTGAAAAATAGCCTAAGACATTTTGGAGAAAGCTTTCATACAAATGCTGGAGAAATGACTTCATGATCCTGTTTCAATATGTAGGGTTAAGACTCAAGTGGTTCTACAACACAAACTGTTACATAGTGTGTGACTTGCTTCTCTGAACCTGAAGACCAAGAATAACCTCCCATTTGTTTACACAGATTCCCTTGTTTCAATTTAGCAGAGAGATAGAATGTGGGCATAACTGTATTTATAGATCGCTGCTTGACCAGCTCTATTAATGCTCGGAGAAAAATAGATAAACGGAAGCTTGAGTGGCGATAGAGAAGCTGTATCCACAAAACATGGACTCTCAGATGGCTCCATCGTTTGAAAAACAGCCTTGATATGGACATTCCAAACCAGCCTCAGCATAGACCATGATTATAGAATGCTCTTTAAATTTCAAATGGATTCTCAAAAAAACCCTGGTGCTTATTGAACATCCACATATCAGTGGCTGCAAGCACAGATGCATCCATGCATATACTGTAAGGAAAGAAACGGGAAGACCAAGAATTTCCAAACGGAACTGCCAGGTTTCCAGTTGGTTGGCGTCAGGCTGACATGGAGCTTATTTTAGCAGCAGTGATTGAGAAATCATAGCAGAGAAACAAAATGGGAAATAAAAAAGTGAAAGACTGCAAAGAGGTGACAGGAAATAAAAAATTACCTTGTGCAAAAGCAAACTCTGATCGCTGGAACCAAAGAATATGAAACTATCTTTCCCCTTAAATATAAATGAGGCCAGCTGCCAAGATCCAGAGCTTGACTGACAGAGACATTTTTAAAGACTCAGAAAAAGAAATGTTTTCTTACTTAGTCTCTTTTATACAACAGTTTATACATATGGCTTGGAAATAAGGTTACCCTAGGGGAGGGAAACTAGTAACAATCTCTATGTAATGGATGAGACCAGGTATCTAAGAGAACAACCGAGGAATATTTTAAGAAAATGCTTCTCACCCTTGATTGTTCATTTGAATCACCATGATATTTGGCTAAACTGCAGATTCAAAGTCACTGAGTCTGGGGTTGGGCTAAGTTTCTGTAGTTCCTACAAGCTCGATGGTTATCACAATTCTCAATGCACTCCACTACACTATTAAAAACAAGCAGCAACAATTGAAGTGACTGGACTAGTCAGCCCTAATAAGTTAATCCAATTATTGGATCTGACTGGCAGGATGCATCCATTGTTAAAATAGATGTATCAGAGTTGAAAGCCATACACATTAAGATTATTAGTTGATTTCCTTGTATCTGATTGCATTCTATTCAAACTGCCTTTTGATTATATATTTTTTAAACCCTCACTTGAGGATATTTTCCCATTTAAGAGAGAGTGGAAGAGAGGGGGAGAGACACAGAGAGAGAAACATCGATGTGAGAGAGACACATGGATTGGTTTCCTCCTGCATGCCCTCTGACCTGGACCGGGGATTGAGCCTGCAATCGAGGTATGTGTCCTTGACCGGGAATCAAACTCATGACCCTTCAGTCCCTGGGGCTAACACTGTAACCACTGAGCTTGATTATAATTTGATTTCTTGGGTATGATTTCCTTTAAAGAGAATTGTGCTGGCTAGTCAACCAAACTCCTGATGGAGTGGAAAAAAAGCGGGCTTTGCCCCAAGAAGAATAGGGTTTGTTTGAAATGATGATGAGTAAAAGAAATGTGAGAAGGAAGAAGATGACAGTGATGGTGGTGATGACATCAGGCATTTAACTGTGCTTATTTTGTGCTAGGCACCGTGCTTAGTGCTTTATACACATGACATCAATCTTATGAGTTGATATTATTGTCCCTGTATTACAGACGAGGAAGCCTAAGGTCACAGTGCCAATAGGGGTCTGGGTGGGACTGAATCCCATGGCTGTCTGACTGCAAATCTATGCTCTCTGTCAACACACAGATCCCAGTATGTAAAGAGCTTTTCATTATAACTGTTACTAAAGTAAGCACTCTGTAAATGGTAATTATATGTTTTTCATTTTTATACAAGGCTTATATATGAGTTTATATTTGAGTCTTTTGTATATTTAGCTAACATGAGTCAGACTCCATGAACCTTATAAACTCTAATAATAGTGATTCCTTAAATTGGTAAAACTGAGGACTAAACTCCTAATGATGGTAAAGCCACACTAGGGAGTCTAGCTGAACAATGACTTTAAAAATCAATCCAGATAAATAGACTATATCTCAAACATTTAAACCAAAAGATTATTTTCTTCTATCTATAATCCTTTCCTTGAAACTTTTTTATATAAATCTATCCATTTTGAGCTTGGAGGTGGGATTCTCTCTATGAAGACAATTTAAGCTTTCCCCTTCATTTTAATTTCAAAATTGATGGGATAATTGTCCTATTTCAAATGCATATACCAGTGTGCAAATGAATCTGATGAAAAGTATGTATTGCCAAAGTTTCTAAGATTTTAGTGGGTGTTGGAAGCGGTCAAGCACAAACTAAAAATCAGCTAAGATATCATTTCATTAATGTCAATGCCCATGGCCTTCTATTATGCAAAGTCTTTCAAGGACATTGTGCACAAGACCACCCATTAGGACTGTCCAAAGGTTCCTCCCAATTACCTGGCTACTTAAGAGTTCATCCTAAGATAGCGGACAGGATCCATGAAGGGTCAGTCATAAAAGGCTAAGCAGAGTGAAGATCCAGTTTTGAGTAAATGAAGCAGAAATATAGAGAAACCAGCTGAGAATAAGATGCAGTGTGGTTGGTATTTTTCCCTCGGCCATCAAACCCAACACTGCAGTGACTTCAATTGAATCCTTGCACTGAGAAGGCAGGAGCATGTCCTGCCTGTTTGTGGTCCAGCCCAGGAGCAGTGGTCAATGGTTTTCTGTCATCCTGAAAATCAAATGCATCTTTTTGACTTAGCATTTTCCACGAGATCCTCTTCTCAAATGTCCATTTGCACAGAGCACGGCTATTGTATTTATTTTGATTATATTTTATTTAGAATGCTCATTCTCATATTCTAGAGAAATAAGGTAATTTCAAGTAAAGTGCCTTGCCTTTGCTTATGCAAAAAACATTACATTGTCATGATCAGGACTGAGAAGGGCAGAGAGCTGCACATGAGACTGATTAATGGGGACCACAGGGTTCACATGCCTTGACCTTTTCTAACATGTGTGGGTGATGGTGAAAAGACCCATGACTCCTACCACCATCACCCTTATGCCTCCTAACAGTGGGACATGAACACACATTACTGAATATGATCTGAATTAATAAGGAGCCGCTGTATCCAACTGACAAGATAATACCTAAACTGAAGTCATTGAGATCCCTGAGTTGCTTCCTGGTATTATCTGACATCTCTGCTTCCCCCTTCTTGTTCATTTTATATCTACTTTCTTCCTTTTCAATATACTTGAGTATTTCAGTGAAGAAATTAGATCAGCCAGCATTCACATCCTAATGACATCAATATCAAATCATATGTACTCTTGGTAGATTCCATCAGAAATGACAAGGGAGAGATGTGAAAGCAGTAAAACTGACCAGGACAGGCAGTCTGAAAGGGGGCATGCGTGCTTGTCAGTACAGATTTTTCAATTTGTTTTTAAATCAATCTACTGGTACTGTCGATGGAGTGCCAGAAACATTTCTTGACCAGAATTTTACTTTCCTCTGGAAGACCTTATATTTTAGTCTCTTAAAGATACATGATGATTGTTATTGCTGATGGCACATCCAATTTGTATGTGGCAATCTAAAAAAGTACAGATATTTAAGCTCCATGTAGCACC
Source organism: Myotis yumanensis (assembly GCF_028538775.1). Taxonomy (NCBI): domain Eukaryota; kingdom Metazoa; phylum Chordata; class Mammalia; order Chiroptera; family Vespertilionidae; genus Myotis; species Myotis yumanensis. The sequence goes on along the minus strand of NW_027223764.1, from coordinate 28,529,446 downwards.
TTTTAAATGGGAACCTAAAATATTTGGGGCAAGGCATCCGCATTTTGAAAAGGCTCCTTAGGTTATTCTGGGAGGCAACTAAGAGAACTATTGTAGTGTTTTTCTCCATGAATTCCTTGTTCTAATGCCATCATCACAGTATCTAAAAATTGGTCTTCAAAGAAGATTCACATAAAAGCTTGAAAAAGATTTATATATTTATGAAGATGTAAAAATCTTGAAAATTTTTTCATATTGCTCTACATTTTAAATATCTAGTCTACCTTTCGGTTGCCTACCAATATCCAGTATTTGAATCTACTTCATATTTATATGACCAATGCATTTAATAATTTTTACTTTGATTTTTAAAGACTTATTTCTGCCATAATATGAAAGAATGGTTTTTTAATCCTCACCTGAGGATTTGTTGTTGTTGTTGTTTTACTGATTTTTTTTTAAAGAGAGACAGGAAGGGAGAGAGATTGAGAGAAACATTGATGCGAGAGAGAATTGGCTGCCTCCTGTATATACCCTGACTGGGAATTGAACCCACAGTCTAGGTATGTGCCCTGACCAAGAATCAAATCCATACTTTTTGGTGTAGGGAACAATGCTCCAACCAACTGAGCTACCAGGCCAGGGCAAACATATGAACTTTTGACGCTTGTTAAAATAACTTCAAGATTTTTTAATAATGCTGTATTTTCAGAATAAATGTTTATACTGAATATACAAGGGAAAAATAGGAATTAAGTAATATAGTTCAAATAGTAATATAGTTTAAATAGATTGATTAGAATTAATAAAACCATATTAAAAAATAAGCTTTGGAGGTGAATATTATAAAGACCTAACATGGGTACTTATTTACAGTGTTTCTACTTGTACTTGTGTTTATGAAATGACTTAGGTCAGAGATTCTGCCTTAATAAGAGCCAACAGTGGCTAATATGCAGCAATTCGAATTTCAGAAGTAACTGGATAGTCACTATCATGCATCTAATGGGTGGTTAGATGAGTCAAACCTTAACCATTTCAAATGCAGAGATTCTGAGAAAATATTCTTAGATTTTTCACCATGGAACTGAGACCTCCCAACAACTTTATAAACAAAGTTTCAAATACATCTTACTAGTAGTTTATTGTGTGAGCATGACTCCGAGGCTAGAGTGATTCTGGGTCACTATTTTACTTAGTTTAGAGGGTTTTAGTGTGTGTGTGTGTGTGTGTGTGTGTGTGTGTGTGCCCGCACAGGCATGTGCCAATGCACCCGCCAATCAAGGTGCACCTGGTCAGAAGCTAAAAGAGTAAATCAACTAATACCAATACCAAGTGGGTAAAATGATAGTGCCCATATCGTTAAAAACAGGTTTAAAGAGATAATATATATAAAGAAAGCCCTTATAGAAGTCGAATAGCATGTAGAAAGGGCTGAATAAATTTGAGTGAGGATGGTAATTATCTTGGTCGTATAAAATTATCACTGCCTTACCAAGAGAATTGTACACTTTGGGCTTTCTAGCAATCACTGCTGATATTTGGAGAGGATGCCCCAGGCCCTCTTCTCACTTTAAATTGTTTCTTTTTGAAGTAGTTGGCTGAGCCTTCCATGTACTCCTGCTCAGTCCCTACATTTTGGAGCCGGGTATACATGTCAGGACAAGCTGTGGCAGGAGAGCTTGCCTCCCCTTTGGAGGAAGCAGTGCATTCTAGAGGAATAAAGATGTGCTACATATATACAGTGGAATACTGCTCAACCATAGGAAAAGATGGGAGTACTGTCATTTGCAACACCATGGATGGATCTTAAAAATATCATGGTAATCGAAATAAGTCAGACAGAAAAAGTCACCAAGCATATGATCTCACTCATATGTGGGATGTAAAACTGAAAGCAACAAATGAACAAAAAGGACACACAAACAAAAAGTCATAGACACAGACAACAGTATGGTGGTTACCAGAGGGAAAGGGGGAGGGGGGCAATGAAGGGTAGAGGGTGTCAAGTGTATGGTGACAAAGGAGATTTGACTTTGTGTAGAGGGCACACAATGCAACCTACAGATAATGTCTCATAAAACTGTATACGTGAAACCTATGTAATTTTATTAACCAATGCCACCCCAATAAATTTGATAGAAATGACTTTTTAGAGTGGCTGAAGAGATATAACCATTAATTCTTTTAATTCCAAGGCTATCTTAAACTAAATTTACAATTTAAAAAACTGTATTAGAGCTCTGGCCTATTTGCTCAGTTGGTTGGAGCATCATCATCTTGTACACCAAAAGGTTGTGGGTTCAATCCCTAACTGGAGCACATATGGGAGGCAGCAGATCAATATTTATCTCTTACTTCGAGGTTTCTCTCTCTTTCTCTCTCTTTCTCTCTCTTCCTCTTTCTCCCTCACTCTCTAAAAAGCAATAACCACATCCTCAGTTAAGGATAAAAAAAATTAGAGTAGATATTATTTTTACTAAAACAGAATTAGACTTTAAAAGAATTTTACCTGGAGAAAAATAGCTTAGAATAATGCCATACATACTAATTCCAAATGAACCCTTTAGTCATTTTATTTTTTTATTTTTATTTTTAATATATTTTATTGATTTTTTACAGAGAGGAAGGAAGAAGGATAGAGAGTTAGAAACATCGATGAGAGAGAAACATCAATCAGCTGCCTCTTGCAGGAATCAAAGGTACATACCTTTGACAGGAATCGAACCTGGGACCCTTGAGTCCACAGGCTGACGCTCTATCCACTGAGCCAAACAGGTTAGGGACCCTTTAGTCATTTTAAAAGGCATAGCCCAAATCTTTCACAGGCCATAAGTAAAGTATCCTGGTTGCTTTGCAATGCCAAGTGGAATTTTAGGCAGTATCCATATAAATTACAGATGTTTCAACAGATTTAAATTAAACTTCTGAAAGCTAAGTCATACCTTCACACACAGGAAAAACCTTTGAAATGTTCCAATAAATAACACTTCATTTCTAAAACAAGAATTGAAATTTTACAATAATCACAAACATATTTATCAAAGCTGACTCTAAATAATATATTTAAAACGTAAGTTCTTGCTTAGGACCCCCGCAGACCAAAATCTGAGAATGCTTCAGTCCCTTATATAAAATGGCAGAGTATTTGCATAAAATCTATATGGCCCTCCCTTATACTTTAAATCATCTCTAGATTACTTATAATACAATATAAACATGATGTAAATAGTTGTAAGTAGTTTATGGAATAATGACAAGGAAAAAAGTTTGTACACATTCAGAACAGAGGCAACCATCACAGGCCTAACTATATAGTGCATGTCAGCAACATTTCTTTTTTTCGAATATTTTCAATCTTTCATTAGTTGAATTCATGGATTCAGAACCCATGGATGTGGAGGGCTGACCGTATATTATACCATAAGATCACACATTGGAAGGCCACATCCAAAATGAACAAGAGTCTATGGCAGTATTTCAAAATAGCTGAATTAGTCTTCAAAGGCCAAATCAATTTCAACTCTACCATCCAAAACACCAAGAGATGATCTCTCTTCTTTGGGTTCACATATCCTTCCAGTTATGGCTTATCAAATGACTATCGATGCCCCTCCTTTTCATGCCTCATTGTACCAGACCATAAACTCTCTGAAAGCAGGAGTCATATCTCCTTTATTACTTAAGTCTCCAGAGTGATAGTTTTTGATTTCCACTTTTCCAGTTCTACTCCTGTCCCTACCCACCCCTAACCAAGTGGATATTAGAAATTGCCTCAATCAGTAGGATATGGCAGAAGTCACATATGGGACTTCTGATACTAGGGCATAAAAAGCATTGTCTTGGTCTCTTAAATTGTTCTCTGAATAAGAGGCCTTCATGGAGAAAGAAGAAAAACCCCCCATACTCTAACCCACAGCCAAGAGCAATGATTTGACACTAGTCAGCTACCTTGAAAACAGATCCTCTAATCTTAGTCTAGTCTTCAGATAACTGTTGGCCTAGCCAAAAACTTGCTTCAATCTCATGACCGCTTCCACTGATCCTTTTACAAATTTCTGACACAAAACAAACCCAAAGAAAGAATACATTATTGTTTAAGCCACTAAATGTGGGGATAATTTGTTATGAAGCAATGAATGATGAATATAGCAGTGTAACTCTTTAGAAAACAAAATCTAGGAATCCTTAATATACAAAATAAATTTATTGAACACTACTGAACAACATAAAGCATTTAGCAAAGTACCTTGCAAATAGCATAGATTATGTTCTCTTTCCAAACATTAAAGTGCATTTCAAGAATGTTAAAAGTATTTCATTTTGTTATCATTCAAGTAATGTACTTTCAGATAGAATCATGGACTAAGAAAAGAACACTCTTAGGGCTACTGCATGTCAGAGTAGAAATTACATTGTGAAATATCTTCCTCATTAAAATTGTGCTGAAAAAATATAAAAGAGAACAAGAACCCTAATGACCATGAGATATGACCACTAACAACTATTTCTGGCATAACACAAAACATATAAGGCTAAGTATTTTATTCTTGTCAATAGCAAGTTTCTGAAAGGTGGGGGAAGAGGTTTTTAATTCATGGAGTAGCTATAAAGGGTTTCACAGATAAAAATCAATATAGTCCCTCAACTGAATGTCTGTCACTGACACTGAGCTGACAGGTGGAAGGGCTTTGCCGAAAGGTTTCTGAGAACAGTATACAGTTTATACTGTATCTCGGTGGCTTGTGTGTCAGAGTTATCACTGAGGAGAGGGTGTTATTTCCAACAGAAGGTGAGGGAGCTGAAATAGAAGTGCTTCCTTTCCTGGGAAGTCAAGCAGGGTTAAACCAATCGATATACTTCCTTGGCCCTGGACTTTATAGTGGAATTCACTTTAACCCAAAGGGTTTAGATCCCTTTGCCAATCTCCAGAAAAAGACCATTATAATGTAAAAAGCTGCTTGCCTATCTGCCATGACTGGAAGACCTCTATCTCATTCCACACTCCCTCCACCTCTGCCATGTGTAAATGGGTCCATTATACTAAGCCCCATTTTAGTCAAGAAGACTAGTTCAATCCAGCAAATACTGATACAGTTCCTGCCATTTCTAGGCACTCATACTACATCCTGGGCCAGGACAATTATTAAAATAGTCTCTTCCTTTAACAACTGTTATAGAGTGTACCACACACTAGTGCTATGGGCACAATGGTGAAGAAGAATAAAGGTTCTTGACTTTTAAAAATTTATGTCCTAATAGAGGAGACGGATATGCCCACAGAAATCTCCAGTTACAAGGCAACAGCGCAGTGATAGAGGTGCGCACACTGTGCAATGACAGTCCTGGAAATTGCTTCTTCTCTCGGCCGCGAGGGATGGATGTTGTAAAGAGTAATGAAAGGCTACCTGGGGGAGAAAGACAGCTAAACATGAATCTAAATTTTATAGTGAAACAGAGGCACAACACGTGGAGGCTGACCAGGGAACTGGGGAGGAAACTGACAATAGAAGAGACAGCTGATGCAACCTGAGTTAGGTTTTAAAGTAGAGGTAACAGTTCACCAGGCAGAAGAGGCAGAGGAGAGGGGGTGGGGGATGGAGAAGGCTTTGGGGGGGGGGGGGTGAGAAAAAGGGAAGAACAGAGGCATGAAAATATAGGATATTTTGGTACAGAATATTCAGAAACCCATGAGGAGTTTAGAGCTGATAGCTCTAGTGAATGTTTCATTCTGCTTACACATAGCTTTTCATGGACGGTCTTTGAGTGCAAAAGCTGGTTTTCTATCTTGGACCTCATAGATTTTGCTCCCAGAGCATGGAAAGTATATACACTTGTTTGACTCAGAACAGCCTTAAAAAGGAAGGAGGAGGAGAAGGGAAAGAAAAAGAGGAGGAAGAGGAGGAAGAAGAAACAGAGCAATGATTGCTGTAGCAGGATTTTCACTAACCATCCTGGTTCACCTACATTTTCTTACTAGAATCTTTCCTTTTTCTTTACAATGATCTTGGCCTCCAACACAGTAGCAAAGCTTTAAAATAAAATTCTGGAGGTGTGCAGTGTGCAGCTTCCACCTAATAAGCCAAATTTTAGCAGGGGAGGAAAACTATTATCGTCATAGTGAACACAGGAATCAAAAAGGTGCAGGTTCAGGAGGATCTGTCTAGATAAAGAAGCATTAACATTAGCTGTGCTAGAGCTCGGGTTTTTCCCATCCTTTTCTCCGCAGAAAGAATCTGCAGTTCTCACGCTGTGGAAACATGGGTGTAAGAACATCTCATTCACAACAAGACTGTGAAGGTGGCATTCACACTCGCATCTACTACTACCATTGGGAATGTTTGTGAAGACAACGCCATTCAAAACTGACCAGCCACTTCAATAACACCCTAGGCAATATTTTCTTTATCTTGTAACTAATTGGATAACCTTTAAACAATCTCAGGGCCAAGATTTATTTTTCCAACTTCCACATGACATCTTCCTGGAAAGGAAATATTCTGAGGTAGGGAAGGCCATTGAATGGGCTATGTTATCAGGCTGGTTCGATCTTCACTGAGCCCATTCTTTTCCTTTTCAAAAAGGGAAAAAAGCAACAACAGAACATCTCTGATTAATGTTTAAGCATCGATTTAATTTGGGTCTTCATGAACAGAAGCACAGTGTGAGAAAGAACTTCAGAATACAAAGGATGCTTCTCTTAAGAACCTACAGAATAATTCTGGATAAGTCTCCATAGGTGCAATTAATTCACCTTCCTCTTCTGCAGAGTGTGATAAATCATCCTCTACAGATATTCACAGAATTAAGAAACACAAAGAGTCACTTGACATTTCCAGGGTGTCTTTAAAGAATGCAAACAAAGCTAAAAGATTGAAAGACTTTGAAAGTTCGTATTATATACCTGGAGATTATCAATGGGAATAATAACAGCGATAATGAAAGCTATCCTTTAGTGAGGCCTTAAATGTGCCAGGCGTCATGCTAAACACTTTACAAGTGTATTATTTCTTTTTTTTTAAAAAAAATATATTTTATTGATTTTTTACAGAGAGGAAGGGAGAGGGATAGAGAGCTAGAAACATCAATGAGAGAGAAACATCGATCAGCTGCCTCCTGCACGCCCCCCAGTGGGGATGTGCCCGCAACCAAGGTACATGCCCCTGACCGGAATCGAACCCAGGACCCCTGAGTCTGCAGGCCGACGCTCTATCCACTGAGCCAAACCGGTTCGGCTACAAGTGTATTATTTCATTTCATGGATGCATAATTTCGTGGTGTAGACACTCATTTATACATGAGGAAATTAAGGCTTAGCGATGTCAGAGATCACATGGCTAATAAGTGGACAGGTTAGACTTCAAATTTATGTGTCCGACTCTGAAAACTGTGATGCCACTTCTGTGTCCAGACAAATGGCAATGCTAACCATGCTCAGAGGAAGGGTCCTTTCAACTCTCAGTATCTGAGACTAAACAGCAAAGGGGGGAAGACCCTCCATCTGATTGCTGATATCTCTGATTGAAACAGACAAGTCTTATGGCTCATTCACCTCCCCACCAACACAAAGAGTTTCAGTTCATTTGAAACAAATGATGAGTCGTCCCTTGCATTATACAACATAGGGCCAACTCTTTAGGTTTTCAACTGTAAAGATCTGGAAACAGCAGTTTTGATCAGACTTGCACATTGATCAGTAACTATCTGAAAGCAATGTGTGAGAGCTAAAAATTACACAACATGAGGAATGAATTGGGAATGAGCATGTTTAATAGACTCTTCCAACTTAGAGTCTCTAGTGACTTCTACACTTGGTATACTCTAATCGTGCATGTCATAAGTGATATTTTTGAATCTCAGTTTACTGACAAGAGACATGGGAATAAAACAGGAGGTATTTAACACCTCATCCAACTTATTAGAGGTGGAAAGCCCCTCCCCACCCCACCGATATTTGCCTGATGATTCCTGTATTCAGTGTTCTTTCACCATCTATGCTAGTGAATTAAAACATTGGTGCCTAATGGCCTTGTAATTAAGTCAATCCATCTTGGGGAGAGTATATGGGGAACTGGCTGAGGCCATGTGAGTCTGACTGGCTGGGTTCATATCACTGCTCTGGCTCCGCTGTGGAACCTTGAGCAGTCATTTCCTTGTCCTGACCTGCTTCTGCACCTCCATAATGTAGGTGCCAAGAGCACCTGAGAGGATTAAATCAAATAATGAACTCAGCACAGTGGCTGGCACAGCAGTGCTCAAAAAATGATTTGTGATTATTATATGATCCCACGGTTTCATAACTTCCTCTCCTTAGCTCCATGGTACCTATGTTCCCTTATAATTTTCAATGGTAAGTAAGCTCATTTAGGGCTGGAGTCATGCATTCTAAATCTCTGATGTTATCTATCCAATTTAGTGGGCCCTTGCATTTCCTAGTCACACCAGTGAGAATCCCTAAAAGGAACGCAAATCCAGCTTAAACACACACACACACACACACACACACACACACACATCAACTTGAAATAGGCACTGTCATGTTTTCTGTTTAAAACACTAGAATTTCTTATAGAGGGTTTTAGAAAATAGAATGTGTATCTTTGCAAATAACCTGTGACTTGACAGGATGGGTGTCAACTCTCATCTTGACAACAGGTCAGTGAACATATATTTCATTGATATTTCACTGCATGTAAGTAAAACAAAGCTGTAGTCTTCCACACAAATGCACAAACACACGCATCTGGGACTAGCAGGGGAACCACCAGTAGCAGGTGTAAGATGTGCTACTCAGGCAGGTTATTTCACTCCTCTGAGTATAAGATCCTCATAAACAGAGGGGAGGTACTACAGCGCTTACCTCAGCCCTAGTGGATGACTGAGCACCAGGCCTGGTTAATGATAAGAGATTAATGAACATCATCTCACCATGGGGTCAAGTATAATGTTGCCAAGTGAGCTGTTTTATATCCTCCTAGCTCTGGATTTCAGCTGCTACCAGTGAGTAGATTTTTTACCAGCCCTACATCGTACCATACAGGGGGGAAAAAAGAAGAAGGAGCTTAGAAAACCCTGCATTAATCAAGGGAATTCAAATGTTGTGGCAGACCAGTCATCCTGAACGATGGGTACAGTGCATTTCACTCGGCATTTCACACTGATGGCACCTGTCAAAATAAGCAGCAACGCTGGAGTAAGTGCACGAGACCCACATTAGAACAAGAAATGAGACCAAGATCAGCTTCTCACCAGACATCCCAGGGGACTCACTGAACATCAATACTCATGGATCAAGAGGAGAAGTGTCACCTTTAAAAAGAAAGACTAGTTAAAAAGTAAAAAGAAAGCTTAATTTCTTCAGTGAATAAATATCATTATATGAGATCTCTAACAGGTGTGTTTTATGGGTTTTTGGCAAGATTTACTCCTTTTTAAAAAATATATTTTTATTTATTTAAGAGAGAAAGGGGAGAGAGAGATAGAAATATCAATGGTGAGAGAGAATCATCGATTGGCTGGCCCCTGCACACCCACTACTGGGGATCGAGCCCACAACCCGGGCATTTATCCTGACCAGGAATTGAACCCTGACCTTCTGGTTCATAGGTCAACACTCAACCACTGAGCCACACCAGCCAGGGGGCAGGCAGCAGGATTCATTCTTGATTAAAAAAAAATAACAGTAAAATTTCAAGGCACTTACCTGGAGGTACTGATTACTAACAGGTTGCCTTAAAATATAGGAAAAATATGTAAACTCTTTTAAAAGTCAACTTTCCTATTCAAAGTCTGTACATTTAATTCATTGCACATCTAAGGTGCTTTCCCACAGATGTACTTTTTAAAAAAATAATTTTACTGATTTTTACAGAGAGGAAGGGAGAGGGATAGAGAGTTAGAAACATTGATGAGAGAGAAACATCGATCAGCTGCCTCCTGCACACACCCCACTGGGATGTGCCTACAACCAAGGTACATGCCCTTGACCGGAATCAAACCTGAGACCCTTCAGTCTGCAGGCTGACGCTCCATCCACTGAGCCAAACCGGCCAGGGCCCACAGATGTACTCTTAACAGCGAAGAGGATGACTTCTCATGTAGGTTTAAGCGCAGTGTTTCTCAACCTTCTGGCCCTTTAAATACAGTTCCTCATGTTGTGACCCAACCATAAAATTATTTTCGTTGCTACTTCATAACTGTAATGTTGCTATTGTTATGAATCATAATGTAAATATCTGATATGCAGGGTGGTCTTAGGCGACCCTGTGAAAGGGTCGTTCGACCGCCAAAGGGGTCTCGACCCACAGGTTGAGAACCACTGGAACTTTAAGGCAACAGAGTATGTGTGGAAGGCAGGGTTAGAGTGAACTCGCTATGTAGTCCTTGGTATAAAATTTATTGCTATAAAATTTTCATTCTAATGTGATGTATATGTCAATTTTAATTAAGATTTAGAATAACTTTCTCTAAAATTATTTTTTTTCTCACAAAAGTTTTTGAATTTGATGTTCTAGTCAGATTTTGGCCAAATTTGGCCAGTGGATCCTTGTATTTCCTGTACACCACTGAGAAGCCCTGGAAAGAATGTGTGTACACTAGTTGAGAAGTACAGTTTAAATAATTATAAAGTATTTTGTTCACAAATACTTTATAATTATTTAACAAATAATTTCCATTTTAGACTCAGATACATGGGTAAACAAGTTCAACTAGAAGTCCATAAAAGGAATACAAAAGCTTCTTTGAAAATCAATGACGAATGATCACATTTTCACGAGAACTGGCACACCAGTTTTTCTCCAAGAGGAGTGCTATCTGGCTGGATGTGATTATTGGATGCAGCAATCATTGTCTTACTGTCATTTATAAGGTCAGGTTTCCTAAAAGTATCAAGTCTCAGGGACCGAGGTATTTGCAGTATCCCTTCGTGTTAGAGAGAACACCAGAGATTGTCTACTGCTCCCTAATGCCTTCCTTCCGCTCAGCTTCTCCATTGTTAAAATAACTCTAATTTTACTCAGATGCACACTCTTCTTCAGCATTATTGAAGGTAAGATTCCGGACCCCAATTCAAAGGGTGTGCACTGATCAGTCGCAGGTAATCAGTGTGTTGGCATCAGTGTGGTGACATGTATTGATCCAGGGGCAGGCACACGTTACATGTTGTCTTGGTGGTGGGGAAAAGCTGCTCTTCCTACCTCTTTCCTGAACAGGGGAGCACGTGGCCTCAGTGGTCATTAGCACCCATCTTGAGGCCATAAGAATAGCGAGGCTGAGGAAGCGGCCAATACCGAGAGAGGCAGAGTGAGAGAATCTGGGCCTTTGCAACATCATTGAACTGATAGGTGTACCAAGCCTTGAAGCCTACTCTGTGTCTGGAAAATAAATTTTGTTATTGAATAAGAAGGTTTGAGAGAGGAAGTTGATCTAGAACATTCCAGTCAAAAGGATTCCCCTTGTTTCACTGGAGAGATTGCACAAGACTTATAAGATCTTCATTTTTAAAAAAATTGATTTTAGAGAGAGGAGGGGAGGGAGGGAGGGAGGAAGGAGAGAAAGAGGGAAAGAGGGAGAGAGAGAGAGATGTGCTAGATCAGCCTCCTGTACTCACCCTGGCCAGGCATGAAACCCACACCCCTGGTATATACCCTGAACAGGAATCAAACCTGCTACCTTGCAGTGCACAAGACGAGGCTCCAACAAACTGAGACACACAAGCCAGGAAGGTCTGCATTTAATTTAAGAGACCCCCACACATATAGGGTTGGAAGTTTGGATGTGGTGAGGTAGTAGTATGCTACTTCCAATGCTCCAAACTGCCATTTCATTATAATTGAAAAGTATCATCTAAAATCAACTATGCTCTGCAAATGTCAGATTTAGTGAAGTTATGTTCATGCAGAAAATATGATTTTGATAACTAGAAAAGTGATTACATTTTAGTATTATTTCTTCATAATAAGCAAAGGCATTAGGTGTAACTTCTGTCTTTGGGTAATCCAAATATGTATATGTAGCCCTCAAATTAATAATTATGCTATAAAATTCATGCAAAACCTTTGTTTGATTTCATTTAAATTGCTGCGTTCTCTCAAAATTTTATGTAAGAACATTTTAGTTAGCAGTTCACATACAATATAAATTTATTTAAAGAAGTAGGGGAAAAAATTCCTTGTAAATATCATTAGAATGTTGGAAGCACTAAAATACTTAAAAATGTAACAATTATTTTGTTCCTAAAATTTACACATTTATCATCAAATGAAACACAAGCACACGACCACTTTAAAACTGGACAACAGCTGTAACCGGTTTGGCTCAGTGGATAGAGCGTCGACCTGCAGACTGAAAGGTCCCAGGTTCGATTCCGGTCAAGGGCATGTACCTTGGTTGCAGGCACATCCCCAGTAGGGGGTGTGCAGGAGGCAACTAATCAATGTTTCCCTCTTATTGATGTTTCTAACGCTCTATCCCTCTCCCTTCCTCTCTGTAAAAAATCAATAAAAAATATTTTAAAAAAAACTGGACAACATAAATATATGCTGTTACTTTAAAAGGCTATCACACCTGTCAGAATGGCTATCATCAACAAATCAACAAACAAGTACTGGTGAGGATGTGGAGGAAAAGGAACCCCCATGCACTGCTGGTGGGAATGCAGACTGGTGCAGCCCCTGTGGAGAACAGTACGGAGTTTCCTCAAAAAGTTAAAAATGGAACTCCCATTTGACCCAGTGATCCCACTTTTAGGAATATATCCAAAGAAACCAGAAACACCCACCAGAAAGATTATATGCATCCCTATGTTCATAGCAGCACAATTTACAATAGCTAAGATTTGGAAACAGCCTAAGTGCCCATCAGCAGATGAGTGGATTAGAAAACTGTGGTGCATCTACACAATGGAATACTATGTCACTATAAGAAAGAAGGAATTTTTACCATTTGCAACAGTCTGGATGGAACTGGAGAGCATTATGCTAAGCGAAATAAGCCAGTCAGAGAAAGATAAATATCTCATGATCTCTCATATGTGGGATATAATGATCAATATAATTTGATGAATAAGAATATATCCAGAGACAAATGGCAGGGGAGGTGGGGGGAGTTAGAGAGCAACCAAAGGACTTGTATGCATGCATATTGGCATAACCAATGGACACAAACACTGGGGTGGTGGGGGCTTGCCCAGGGTGGGAATGGCTGGGGAGGCGGGTCAACTGGGGAAAAAGGAGACTTATGTAAAACTTTAGACAATAAAAAAGAAGAAAAAAGGCTATAGCCTGCTCTTTTTTTCTGAACCCAATTTTATGCTGATCTAAATTGAAATAAATTACTAGAGAACAGAATTCCACAATGATCACCATCTAATGTGTTGGTATTTAGCTTCCCGTTACTGGATTTAATTTCAACCAAACATAAAGCATGCATTAGAGTAACAACTATTGGAAACATCAAACTCAGAGCAAGTAAACTGTGATGAAATGATCAAGTAGCAGTTTATTACACCCACTGGACTTCCATAGAATGAGGGAAGTTAAACAGGGCAGATAAGTAAAAGCCTTAATAATTATCTAACACACTAATGTCATCTCTACCCATGATAATTTCCAAAGGAAACATCAGGAACTCTCCTGCTGAAATCAAGGGCAAGAACTCATAGTTGATCACCCAGCAGGCTTCCAAATCGTCTTGTATCATGGCCTTGGTCACACTGAACTATAATTGTTTACTTGCCGGTTGTTTTCATTGGTTTAACTCCTTAAAATGAAAAACTGTCTTTTATCTTTGTATTTATGTGTAGAGTAATCTGTCTGGCACAAAGTACATGCTCAATAAATGAATGAAAAATGAACACATAAAAATTCAGGATTGTACAGAATCACTAAAGCTGTTATCCACAGTAAGGCTATTTATCCTCCTTGCCTGTTTTATATGATTTGTTCTTTCCAAATTAGATTACCTTTGGGATTTTCAATATGGCTTCTAGGAGCTCATGGGTAACCACAGGGTGATTATAGTCTGCTCAATACTTCAAAAAGTCTTTCAGAAGCTATATATACACTCTCAATTAAATATCCCATTGCTGACTATATATCCTGTGGCTTTGCTTTAGGCTGGGATTGTATCAATGGAGCTAAAACTCAACCCATGCTGTCCAGAAGTCATGATTAGTAGTTACATACATCAGCGATTTTCAACCTTTTTCATCTCATGGCAAACATAAACTAACATACTAAATTTCTGCAGCACACCAAAAATATATTTTTGTCAACCTGACCAAAAAATAGGTATAATTTTGATTTACAAAAAAAAAAAAAAAAAATAGTAATTGCCTACCCTTTTTTCTCCAAAGTGACTTTTTTAAAAAATCAAGTGCCTATGCATGTATATAAGGATTTCTGATAACCAATTAGATGCAACCTAATTATGGGATGTAACCAATAGAAGTAATTCTATTATCTGACCTATATATTTATGGTTCAAGACAGGGCATTTACACACTGGACACCTATTGTTTTGTTGGCTGTTTTCTTTATTTTTTTTTATTTGACAATCTAAGTGGAAGAGGTCAGTGCCCCTGACTAAATAGTCAGGTCTTGAATGTTTTAAAGACTGATTGAAAATCTCTACCATATATTATTGATTAATTAAAAATGGGCAACAAATGAGTCATTACTGAGATAATATAGTTTTGTAAGCAATAATATTTTAATACATGGGATCCATGTAGTGGGAGAAGATAATAAAAAGAGTCTGCAGTGATAAAGAGACTTGAAAGCTTTGGCTTATTATTCAAGTCAGCAAGGAGTTTGCTAATAGGTAGGAAACAATGCATAAAATAGAATAATTTAGTACTCCTTTTATTTGAAAACTGTATATTCTATGATTTCATATATTTTAAAGTTTTCTGTCTTAGATCCCACACCCATGCTATTGCTCTCTGGTTATATCCCACCCAACACTGCTAATTATTAGTGTTTTTGAAGACACTGAAAGAAAGCCTTGGAGAGGTAGACTAATGAGTGCATCTATTTGTCTGTAACAAACTATTAAATAAAGTCTTGTTATCTGTATGTGTATACACATTTACAAACAAATTGAAAAAAAATCCCAGTGTTTTTATTGTGCATAAATTTTGTAGACCAATTAGCATGAAATGCAATTTGCACTAATTCATTGGGGACGAAGGGAGCATGAAATTATCTTTTCTTGTTAATTTATCATTTTATAGTAAATTGCTCATATTGAGTATTTTTCCCAGTGGTAATAATACTCCCTTCTCATAGGAAGACAATATAGACAATAACATCATGAACTTTCTCTTTAAAGTAGCATTTTATATTGCATTTCAAAGATGGTTAAAAAAAATGAGGACAGCTTGTACCCACATTACTCATTAGATCTCTCTCTTCCTAGTATGACATCATCTCTGTAGTCATCTTGTAAATTACCATTCATATGCTTCTGACCTCAAATGACTGTGCTAGACTCATTACCTAGGCAGAGCAATTGAGATTTGGAGAGATTTATGTTGCACCTGAGTTTCCTAACACTCAAGACCTGAGTGGATCCAGAGGGTAAAAATGTTCCGAAGGAAGAACAATAACTTGAACACATACAAATTTATTGCCCGCATACATTATCTAGACTTCTCCTTTTAGTACCACCACCACCCCACCCCCCCAAAAAAAGAAGGCTCCATCAGTTGATTCCTATTGTGTTGCAAGGTATTGTGGAAGGTACACTTAACTACCTATGAGGAGTACTTTACTGGTAATGAAAGACTTGGGCTTCAATTTGGTTCCATTGTACCTGGAAATAGACAGAACCAACCCTGCTTTTTTTATTTAACAAGCAAAACATAACTTTATACTAAGGTGCTAGGTAGAAGTAGCATATATTCCCTGCATAGATTTTTATCAAGTTACTAGAGGCCTGGTGCAAGAATTCATGCATGGGTGGGGTCCCTCAGCCTGGCGGGCGATCGGGGTAGATCAGGGCCATCTCATCCAGTCCCAATCAGGACCGATCAGCGCCGGCCTGCCAGAGGGAGGGACTGCAGGAGGTTGGCCGACCACGAGAGGTTGGCTGTGGGAGCTCACTGACCACCATGGGGCAGCTCCTGCATTAAGCATCTGCCCCCTGGTGGTCAGTGCGCATCATAGCTACTGGCCGGTCGTCAGATCATCCAGTCATAATGGACTCTTAGACTTATATAGATATATATTATATGTAACAAGTTAAGTGATAATAACATATAAACTATTTTATAAAATACAAGATATTGTATTATTGTCCATTTTTTAAAATATATTTTTTATTGATTTCAGAGAAGAAGGGAGAGGGAGGGAGAGATAGAAATATCAATGATGAGAGAAAATCATTGATCAGCTGCCTCCTGCATGCTCCACACTGGCGATCAAGCCTGCAACCTGGGCATGTGCCCTGACTGGGAATTGAACCATGGCCTCCTGGTTCATAGGTTGATGCTCAACCACTGAGCCATGCTGGCTGGGCATTACTGTCCATTTTTAAGCAAATGTGAAGGTAAGATATCTATTGAACTAAGTATTATCTATTACTAAATATTCTTTTTATGCCAAATAATTATATAAAATAAAAATGGTAGAAAATGCTATCACCCTGCTTTTTACTTAGGTTACTGACTTCATATATACAGCAGGCAGGCAAATCTGCAGAATGCCTGCTGTGCTCAGAGCCCCCTTCTAACAGCAATAACCATGTGCAGTTGACATGACAGGTGAAAGGTCAGTGGAAGAGCATCTGGTCCAGCCGCAGCCAATCTGTAGGCCAACTAGTAAGGACAACAAGTTACATGGGAGAGGGAATTTCTTCTCTCAGAGCTTGAACTTGGGATCAGAGAATCAAGTTAGGTGATAGTGGGGACGGAAGTGGGGGAAAAAGATACACAAGAAAGAGCACAGACAAACATGAGTAACTGACTCATGTTGCTGAAAGATTCTGATGCTGAGAAAATAGGGAGGTAACATGGGAGCTCGTGCTGCCGCGAATTTGGGGCAAATGTTAAAGCACATATAGTTGGGTCTCTTGAAGTCCAACAGCATGGCAGTTTCTCTTTCTCCCATGAAGTCCAGGTGAGCCGCTGTCCCTGGATTCCGATGCACAGGGTCATAGGGTCATGTTTATTTTATTTTTTTATTTCTATCCAAGATGATTTCTCATGGAACCCCTCCCAACTTTTAATCAAAGGAGTTAATGTTGCTATAACCCAAAGGAATCTTATGCAGATGATTACCCATCAAATAAATTTTGAACACTTTATTTTATGTTAGCTCAAGCTGTCTTGCTTTAGGACAAAAAGGGATAAGTAAAATTGCTTTTTTCTTTTCTTTCTTTCTTTTTTGGGTCATACAAGGCTATTTTGATTCTCTGATTTTATTACCTATTATATTATCTGAGACATTTACTAGTTTATTGTATAAGAGAAATAAAATCTATTTTTGGTGATAGCCGAGTACAAAAGTGACTAGGATAAAAATTAGGTCTGTATAGGACACAGTAAAATTTAAATAGAACAAAAAAATCGAATCAAATGAGGACTTTGATAATAGATTTAGGAAGCAGCCCAGGAAATTCTGAATTTACAAACAAACAAGTTCCCGATCCTTCCTCTAATGTTTTATTTCACTTAAAGATAGTCATGTTTCTAAAAGTTATAATTTTGTGTTTCTTAGAAAGTTTGGTCATCTCTCATCCTTTCTTTGTTATCTCTCTGTCTAAAGAGGTGAAAATAATTGAACTATTTTTCTTAATCTCTTAAAGCCTTTCTCTGCAGGATTGTTTTTCTAATCCTAAAATGAGAATCCCTTGTAAGGTGGGTTGGACACAACTACCCCCTATGGTACACATCCATAAAGACACCCTGTGGGGAGCAGATATAGGGTTAAGCCTCGGACTGACAAACAACTCCCAGCTTAGAGGGCACAGACCTCTTACCATAATTAGGTTTGACCTTATAACACTCCCTAGATCTTATCTGGAAAGCTAATGGGCTGAGGGAAGTGCAGGAAGTGTAACTATGGTCAAAACAAGTGAAACTCACAAGAAAAGTGTAACTATGGTAACCACTACCTTGTTTACCTCTGACTATAAAATGGTTGGTGTGGCCTGAGCAGCGGTGGAAGTCCTTCCTCTTCAGTTGGACTTACCCGCCTGGCCCCCCAATATTCCCAAATTATTTCTTGTCTTTTCTCTTTCATTTGTGTGCGGCTCCTCTTCCAGATCCTGAACTCTGAACCACGCGGGACGTGGAGGGAAACATTTACAACACACCCCTCCCCGTTTTCTATTGCCTGTCCTACGAATCGCCATCAGGATTCCTTGTCTTACTGCAGGATGAGATCTGGTATTACCACCAAGCTGAGATTTAAGATTAAAACAAGAAGAGCCTCTAAACTACAAATATGTTACTCACATCCCTGCCTTCTCTCTGGTCTCTAATACTCCACCCTTGGAACTCTCTCAGTCCTTTTAAGTCATTGTACACTGTTTCCTATTGAATATCAAGTGCCAGGAGCAGAAATCCAATGCATTAAATCCTTGGGGTTATAACACAATACGAAGTGAGTTGTAGACACCCTTGATCTACTGTGAGGTTTGAGATACTGTTTAGGGAAGGCAAGATGAGGTGGAGAGGACCCTGAGGTGACAGATGTAAGCAGGAGCCCCATGTGGGGGTGAGAAAAGGATATGAAAGAAAGTAAGCTTTACCTATGCCTGCTCTGCCTGTGTCCCACACAGGATGAGAAAAATAACTTTCTGTTGCTTTTACAATATTAGATCCCAACAGAATAACCTGGCTTCCGCTTTCTAACGCAATCCAATGAAAATAGACATTTAAGAAAATTGCTCATTGAAATATGTAGCTGCCCCCTTTTTTTGAAACCAAATGATACCTATATTATTTATAAAATCCTTTGAAATATATCTCTCTCTTAGTCACCTTTTTCTAACTGCTTTTACTCCCTTAATTGACTTCAAGGCAACTTAAACATTAGAAGATGTATTTGAGACAACGCACTGTGATTGCAAAATATGAATACTTTATGGAAATTAGTCTGGTTTTCCACCAAATTCATGGAACAGAGGTTCTTTGGATGAATGGATATTTTGAATTAGCTAATGGAAAAAGGTCCTGAGGTGATTTTTTAAAAATCACCAACCTACATGCAGGTCTATGTGAGATGTAGAGTCAATTATCGGAAAATTTGGTTTTCAACGTATTTAATATGGATAAGATATTACCCCCACCCACCCCATCAGACTGTCTTCTTTATCACTTTTCAGCCATTTTTTTAATGTGACTTCAGACTCTCTCCATGGTTTTCTATTGACTATAACGGCATTGATTTTTTTTTCAAAGGAAAATTCTTCAGCTACTTTTCCAAGCATCTCAATGCATAAAGTTAGGTTTTATCTGACATTAGATAGCTTTAAGGAAATGATAAGACATGTATTGGTTTGTCTCACAAGTGATTTGTTTAAGCAATTTCTTTTTCTAGTAGAGTGTTATGCCTGGCTCATGACCTGAAAGACACTTGAAAATTCAAATCCAAATGGCTTTGAGTCTTTGCATATTCATGTAAGTTTATTTAAAATGCATTATTATACTAGCAAGTACTTTGCAGTGAAATAAACATTTGGAAATTTGTAGACATGCTAACTGGATGAAAATACAATCTTAACATAGGTTGAACTGAGAAAAAGGAGATGATTTTAAAGAATAAGTGATTAGAATGTGTTTGATAAAGTCAAAAGCCTGCCTCTCAGTTAAGTGCAATAAATTCTCAGAACAACTTCTTAAAACACATGGTTGAGTGTTATAAACATATAAGAGTAGTTCAAGCTCTCAGTAGAGAATATGAGAAAGGGATAAGTTTCTTTTCCTTAAAATTTCTCATATAAAAAATGACTTTAACCGGGAATAGCAAAATGAATACTAATTCTAAAGCTAAGGCTAAGTCAATGGGTAGTTTCCCTGAGACTGGCCTACAAAATTGGTATAAAGCTGAGCTCTGCTAGCAGAGGCTTTTATCCCATTTGAAAGTAAGTAAAGCATTTCCACATACTGCTGATGTAAGTGTAAGCTGGTGTAACCTCTCTGGCAGATAAAAGCCTTAAAAATGTGATAACTTCTTGTCTCAGCAAGACTTCTAGTAATTTATCCTTAGGAAATACTCACAGATGTCAAGAAATCACACAGCAAGAACATTATTCACAACTTTTTAAATTAGTAAAAAACTGGGAAAAAATTCCAAATGTTCAATAATAAGACATCACTTAAACCATGCTGCATTCATCACAGGTACTTCTATATAGCCCTTAGAAGATGATTCAGAATATTCAATTACATGGGAAGAAATTATATACTTTAGATGAAAAAAATCATTTTATAAAGCCATCTCTGCTATATGATCCTATTATATGGAAATGAGCATATAGGTAAATATACATATAAATATAGAAAAAAGGTTGAAAGGGTGTACACCAAAATGTTTTCAGCAGCTATCTATAGGTGGTAGTGTCTTATGAGATTTTTACTTATTTTCCCTTTTATTTTCTAAATTTTGTATAATGAGTGTTAATGCTTTTCTAATAAAACTTTAAATTACTTAATAAATATTAAAAAGTCAGAAAAAAGCTGGAGACTTGGAAGATATGTTGCAAATTACATGTTTTCTCCAATAAACTTGTTTAGATGAACTAAGCTTTATTTACCTTGCCTTTCTCTGAAACATATAAGCACTTTCACTCTTTCTGATGGACGCTTCTGGAGGACAATCTGAGAATATGCAGCTCCCCTGGTGTGGACTGTGGACTACATGAGGTCTCAAAACCATGAGTCCAACTTATATTTGGCCACTCATATCAAGTACTTCATGGACTCAACTCACTCATGCCTTTTCAGAGTGAAGAAGAATGACAAATAAATGGGATATTTTCCCACTGATTTCTAGAGAGAGGGAAAGGCAGAGAGAAATATCGATTGGTTGCCTCCTGCATAAACCCTGACCAGGGCCCAGGCTGGGGAGGAGCCTGCAACCCGGAATCTAGGGAAAATTATATTTTTTCTATATTTCAAGATTAAGGCTTCTGGAGTTTTTTTAAAATATATACTTTTATTGATTTCAGAGAGGAAGAGGAATAGAGAGATAGAAACATCAATGATGAGAGAGAATCATTGATCGGCTGTCTCCTGCATGCCCCACACTGGGGATCAATCCCACATCCTGGGCATGTGCCATGGACCAGAATTAAACCGAGGACGCTTCAGTTCATAGGCCGATGTTCTATCCACTGAGCCAAACCCAGTCTGGAGGGTTTATATAGAAAATAGAATTTAAATATTAAACTGTGGGAAAATTTAAGACTTTTTATAGGAACTACATCCCCCTGATTTAGTGAATAGTAACATGTGCCAAAGAAACAGATATATGTTACTTAGGGCTTTCAAAACTATGCCTATTGGAGAAAGATAAATATTACATGATCTCACTCATTTGTGGACTATAATAAACAACATAAACTGATGAACAAAAATAGATCCAGAGACAGAGAAGTATCGAACAGATGGCTAAACTTCAGAAGGAAGGCAGGATTGGGGTGGGGGGTGCAGTTTAAGAGATCAACCAAAGGACTTGTATGTATGCATATTAGCATAACCAATGGACACAGACACTAGGGAGGGTGAGGGTATGTGCAGGGGGTGGCCAGGGAGAGGTCAATGGGCAAAAAAGGGGACATATGTAATACTATATGTAATACTTTAAACAATAAAGAATTTTAAAAAAATAAATACAGAACTTTAAAAAGGAAAACCAAAAACAAAACAAAACATGGCCTATTATGAAGCTGCTCATTTCTCAAGGCAATCATATTCCATTTTAAAAAATTTCAATTATTCTCCAGGACAAACTTAGCATTGTTCTAGGTATCCTTTGTGAAAATCATATTACAAAAGAGGAGCAGAAATCAAATTCTGTACTCTATTAAATATTTCAACCTCAGGTCATATTTCTGAGTGTACATTCTAATACATTCTAATTGAATCGTAGCATCACTAATCAGGTATCCTGCAGATCTCCTATGTGTGTCTGAACTGATGAAGTTGGTTGTAAGGTAATGACAACTTCCTTAGAATTAGGAAGATTCTTCACTACTCAATTACCTTGAGTGGCACTGCTTTATGTAAGGATCTCATCATACATCCAAGGAGGTGGTGCCAGGGGAGAATGTGGGCACCGGCTGATGGTCCCTGATCCCTAGCTCATAGATAGCTGTGGCTTGTTTCCACTTCCTATCAGACTCTGCCTCGGTGTGGCTAAACACGGGCCTAGAAACCCTGCGGGACTGCATTGCATTGCATACAGGTTTAACCATTTATTTTGGCCAAATCTTGGCACCCAATGTCCCAGTTTCCTCCTATTCTCCTCCATCCTCACCACCACCTTGCCTCTTGCCCACAAGTGCCTACTATATGTTTGTTTGCTTTATGATGTTGAAAGCAAATTTTGTCTCTATCCGTAGAAAGACAAGTTAAGTCTTCTGTGCCAGTATGACTATGGTGGCAGTAGCGGCAGAAAACACTATTTGGGATTTTGAGGTTGAGAGCTTAGTGAAAACGGAGGCCACGGTCTCTTAGCAGTGTGTGCCCTGGCAGCCTACAGAGTTTCTTCTTTGTCCCATTGCAGACAAGCCAATCTCTGGTTCTGCATCAGAATTTGATATAATTTGGAAGCAAATTTTAATTCGATTACACTGTAATTTCTCTCTGATTGGATTTTAATATTCTAACAATATTCCTTCCCACTTTATTTCAAATATATCTTGACTACATTATGGATTAAATATGGGGAAATATAACCACCATTTATAACATCATTTCTGTGGGAAATGCATTTGAAATTTCAAGTAACTGACTTAAAAAAAAAGGAATCTAACCCATAAACAAAGGGCTGCACCCACTGTTTTATAACAAGCCATAGTTCTAGGCAAATACTACCTTCTCAATTATGTTGAATAACATTGAATTAAATGGAAGTTGGATGTTCCTTTAAAAAACAAGATGACATTTCTGTAGTTCTAGGGAAGTTTATTTATTCAATTTTGTCATTCCAGTTGCAAGCAGTATCAGATCAAATCCTGACTTTTAAAAAGTACCCAAGAGTTTACTCTGCACCTAAAAGCCACTCTGAAGTCTAGTTTTAACATGCTGGCTTGGTTTTCCATTCAGTGACATACTAGGCCATACATATCAACATCTATCATGAAAGCACCCGAAACCAAAGGACTATTTTTCAAGGTTAATAGTACAAGGTCAAACAGCGACTTTCCAATTTATGTCAAACTAGGGACTCTGCAATCTGTGTATAAATATTTCAATTTTAATAATTTACCTGAAAGTTGTATAAAGATTGCTTTTGCTAAGAAAATTTCCAAAATCATAGCAGCCCTAGTTGCTATTTCCATTACCATGACTTAGTAAGATATAATCTTAGATATTGAAAAAGAAAAAAATAATGCTTAGAGTTCTAAAAATTGTGAAATTCTTGCCTCCGTGAGTTTTTTAGTAACTTTTTTTCAATGTAACTTTTTTCTTGCCAAATGTAATTTGTTAGAGAAGTTGGTCAGACTTTATGTTGCATACACTAGTAGGGTTTAGTTGTGTGTGTTTTTAAAGGGCACAAGAGATAAGAAAATTAACTCAATGTTTTGTCACAAGAGGTGGATGATTCATCTTCTAATAGATGATAAAAATACTATTCTTAACACACGGGTGTACTGTGCAATTACAAAGGCAACTGCTATGTAGAAACAAGAGAAAGGGCACTGATTTCCATTCGCTGACAGTGCTATCCCTTTTTAGTTCTTGGTTATTCCTCAGAAAAGCAGAGAAGAGTCCGAAAAAGTGCTCCTGCTTCTGTGCCGGAGGTTTGGACACTTTACAAAGTGCCTTTAGGCAGAAAGGATCTTAAGAGACTGTCCAGTTCAAAGCTACTTAATGAGGCTCATAACTATCAAGCACAGAATTCACTAGAGATTTGTTAGAATTTAGGTTCTTGGGCCCAGATCAGATCTACTGAATCAGAAATCAGAAATGATGGAGGTGAGGCCAAGAATATGTGTTTTGCGTCTGTAACTTTGAAGCCCAATAAAGTTTGAGAACTACTGTGTACTCCCTGACCTTCCCTCCTGCTTTTTTGAAAAGTTTCCCATGGATTCCAAATGCTATCCCAGCGTAGCCAGTTTAAATTTGTAATCCCAGACCAGACTGACTTGTTTGTTGTTCTGCAGAGATTTTGGGGATAGTTTACTATTCTACAATGTCTCTGAATGAAAATAATATAATGCCAGTATATGGATATGTGATACTTATTAACAAAATTTTTTTTAAAATTTGTACTCATTCAATTTCTATTAATAGCAACAGAAATGATTCAGTGATTGAAAAAAACAGATAGATATAACTCTTTTTGGTAAAGAGAGCTATTTGGAATTTCCCCAGGGATTTTGGTTAAAAATGTTGAAGAAAATATTTTCATACAGATATCTAAGAATCACATAAAAATCTCCACAGCTTGAATAAATGAGTATTTTGATAAATAATATTTTAAAAACACTGAAAAAATCAGTTTTATTCTTAGATTCCAAGGCCTGGGAAAATCTCTTTTTAGACAACATGACAAAAATAACAGAATAAAAATATATCAAGATGGCAAACACAATAAAAAGTTTACAAGCTACAGAATACTGATGAAGAAAAATATTGCAGATCTAGACAGAGGTTTTAAATTGGAACAGATTAAGAAAACTATCAGGAAAAATGTTTTGCAAACTCCAAGCGTGTGTGTGTGTGTGTGTGTGTGTGTGTATTTAGCTTAACAGATAAGGTAAATGTCTAGATATAATGTCTGTATAAGTCTCTTAAATCACCTCTTAGGCACCCTAATTCCCTCTTCCCCAACTCTCCTCTACTGAGGGCCACTTTAGTCACCAGGTTTCTGTAGGATCCGGTTGAATTCTGATCCCCTTATTGGTTCTGTGAAAGCAAAAACTGGTTCTCCTTTCCTTCTTTACCTTCTTCTGGCCAGTGCAGCAGATTTCAGGAATGTATGGGAGTTCGTAGAAGACTTCACAAGATAAAAGTTGGTCCTCAGAAACTGGTTAGTTGTGTTGGGGACAAGGAAGCAGAAGCTGGGCTTGGCAGAAAAGAGGCAATGGAAGCAAAGAAGCAAGGAGACTCTGAAACACAGTGTTACAGGGAGGTTCTGAAACGAGGCATTTTTATTCTAGGCTTCATAAGTTACTGATCTCTTCATTCATTCATTCACTCACTCATTCATTGTTAATAAATATTTGAGTGTCGACTATATTTCAAACATAGTCTCTTCCCTCATATGTCTTATAATCTAGAGGGAGGATAAAATTAATTTCAGACAACTGTGGGAGCACATAACTTAGAAAGTACATACTGGGGGGAAAAAAACATATTCCAAAGAAAGTGATGTTTTGTTTATATCTAAATGTTGGCAGAAGGGGCCACCCAAGCAAAGACGGGGAGGGGGAGGGTGTGTGTATTGGGTGGGGCAGTCAGGAGTGTGCTACAGGCCCTAGGACCAGCATGTGGATAGGACCAGAGGCAAGCGGTGAGATGGGAAGGGTCATATTAAAGAGTTTGGACTTTATCATAATGGCAACCTGAACCAATTCTGACTTTTTGAGCTGGTACTGGAGAGAGGAAGGGGGACACAACTGGTTTGTTTGTTTGAAAAATAGCCCTGAGTGCAAATATTAAAAAGGGATTTGAGCAGGGCAAGACTGGAAGCTCAGAGAGTAATTATGAGGCTGTTGCTATGGTGCAGACATGAAGTAATGAGTTACTGAGAATAAGGTGAAAGGGAAGGCTCCACAGGGAGAGACCTACTGAAGGACCGCTAGGCAGAACTGGCTCACATCTTCTGTCCTCCATCAGTATCATTTCTAAGACCTGTCAGTGCAAAGATATGTTTGAGGAGCATGGAAAGTACCTATACTTCTCCCGGCCATGGTGGCTCAGTGGTTAGGTGTCGATCTATGAACCAGGAGGTCACTGTTTGATTCCCAGTCAGGGCACATGCCTGGGTTGTGGGTTCAATTCCTAGTGTGAGGTATGCCAGAGGCAGCTGATAAACGATTCTCTCTTATCATAGATGTTTCTATGTTTCTCATCCTCTCCCTTCATCTCTGAAATCAATTAAAATATATTTTTAAAAAAGAAAGTACTTATAGTTTAGCATTCTTCTAACAACAGGAAAAAGGGCTGGAATGCTTTTATATAAACATTTGAGATAAACAGGAAAAGGGGTTGGACACTCATGCTCAGTGGTTCAGATAGTGACCATGTGCCAAGCTGTTTTCCCTCTAGACATTATGTAGGTTTGAATCTGAGGTGTGCCATGTGCATCCTGGGCGACTGCAGGCACTCAGCCCCTTTCTCAACTCTGATTTTTCATCTAAAACTAGAGATGATAACAACAGTAGTACCTACCTCAGAGTTGTAAAGACTACCAAGTTAATTCAGAAAGTGTGTGGAATAGTGCCTGGCATATAGTAAGTGCTGAATCATAGCTATTTTTATTAACCTTATAGAAACTATGAAAAAAAATGCTTGGATGTTGAGTTTGATATCAAAGTCAGACATTGAGTAGGTGACTAAGGTAGGATTTGCATAGCCTAATATGCAAAGTGTCCCCTCGGAAGTTCAACTGACTGGGAGTTCAACCACTTGCTATGACATGTGTTGACCACCAGGGGGCAGTGCGGAACAAAGGAAGATCTCGGCCAGCAGCCAGCAGTAGGGGAAGGGAGGCCATGGCTGGTAGCCAGCAGCCTCTAGGGACCCTACCCGTGTACAAATTCCGTGCACTGGGTCTCTAGTATACAGATAAGAGATTCTCCTGATCAAAACTGCCCATTAACATTTCTTAGTTTTACCTCAATTTTGAAAATACACTTATTACAGATAAACTAAATTTTACTAAGAAGTTCTAAAAAGCTGATCTTTTTCACCTTCTTCAATGTGACACACTTTTTTTGTGTGTGTAGGAAATTTGAGTTAGTCATGATCAAGGTTCCCCACCAGGTTCTACAAGGCATATGATGGCTCATTTTCCTCCCTGAAATCATGAACACCGCTAAATGCACTTTCTCTCTGTAAATTCTGTAAATGTAGGTAATGCTTTCTGTGTTGTTTTCTTTTCCCGTGAAAAAAAAAATTTTTATAGAACTTTAAGATAGGTCTAGAGAAGAGCGACAAACCATTTGAAAAACCTTCAAAAGCATACCTGATGCATTTCCATATTGTTAATTCTATTTTAATGGACTTAATGAATAGCCATTTATTTTGATAAGATTAGTCTTTCTTTCCATTAATATTTCATGTCACAAAATGCTTATCATAGGAATATTTATTTGACGGCATTTATTAGAGCACCTTGTTCAGAACAAGGGTTCAGTAGATATTTGTTGGTGATTATAATTACAATTCATGGCAACCGTTTTCTTTCTACAATTTCTCTTTAGGATTATATTTCAAAAGCACCTAGTGAGCCACATGGACAATCTAAAGGCATATTGAAACCAGCCAGTTCAAGAAACAGTTTTTAAGTACTTACCTTAAGAAAATACATTTTTGGCCATCTCATTTTACTTTTCCATAGTTGCCAACCTAACCACTGATGTTACTTTTCTGGAGCTAGATTATGTTTCTTTAGGTTCTCAACTAGATAGTATATATTGTAGGAGATTAATATGCAGTATTCATTCTTATATTGATAATTTTCTTGTAATGCCTTAGGGTAGAGAATACTATTTTCATGAGCAACACAATAAATAAGAGGTGAACACATTGGTTTGCAAGAAAACAAGAAAGTTGCCAATATGAGTACAAATGTATTTACCATTTCTTAACTTCCATGTGCTAATTCTAACTTTTTAAAAAGAAGGTGGGTTTTTAATTTATAGAGAAGACTGCAGATATTTAAGTTACTGAGTACAGTAACTTAAATACTTTAAGCTCAAATGAGAAAGCGTTAGAAAAGCTATTCTTTTAACTCTCTTGAAAGTCAGTAAGTAGAGGCTTATGTTTATGATAAAGAAAGCTTTATACTGAAAATAATTTTTGTTTTTACTCTAGCCAATCTTTTCTTGCCCATATATCAAGAAAGAAAATTACTTCTTTTAAAAAGGACAAAGCTAGCAAACTTAAAGTGTATCTTACAGGCTCTCTGGAGTAATTAATTGGATATTGCATTCCCATTAATGTAATAATTTGCAATATATTAATAAAAATTACTTCAGAACTGATGTAGTTTTGTCCCAGAAACCTATTTACTCCCATATTTCATAATCTTCAAAAATGCGTTTCTGGAGAAATGTAAGGAGCGAGAGGAATGCCAGACCTCATCTCCAGGCCCATGCTGATAAACCAGTAACTTTCTTATCTAATAAGTACTGTCTCTTGAAAAATATGCAAGTTGACTTGAAAACTGAAATGAGGTCAGTAGTCGCATTTCAACTTCTTACCAGTCTTCCCAAGTAATTTAAAGTATGAATAGTGAAGTAAATTGAGAATTTACAGACTATTACATTTCAGAGAGGAATCTGAGTCCTTTAATAGGAACACATAATCGTATGTCTATTCAACTGTCTTAGGTCACGTGTCCTTAGGCAGTCCCTAAAACTTGGGCGCAGGCTGCGAATGCCTAGTGCAAGGTGGGCAACCCCTCATATGGCACACAAGAAGAGAGGGACGAGCAGCTTTCACGGGTTATGGGGAACCTCACCAAGACCAGTGCTTGGCAAACGGCAGCACCTCCCTTTCTTCTCTAAAACCCAAAGGAAAAAGAGCAGCCTTTTTTAACGACGGTTGAACTCTGTTGAATGCAGAAATATATGTCATTTCAATTATCATCATTACTATTATTATTATAACAAAATCCCTAATATGCATGAACCTCCTACTATGTGCCTAGCACTGTGTTGAGTGCTTTATATGCAGTAACTCATTTCATACTCACTATAACTATCGCTGTTGTTATTCCCATTTTACAGTTGAGAAAAGGAAAGTCCAGGGAAATTAAATCACTTGCTTAGATTATTCACCAAGCTGGAAATTATTAGAGTGCGATTTTGAACTTGGGTTATCTAATTCTAGACCCTGCACTTTTAATTGATGCTAAACTAAATGTGTTTAGTGTAGACTATTGTGAAGCAAAACCAGCTTCTTGCCTCGATTTTAAGAATCTAGACATTTTCCACAATAGAGAGATAAAAAGGTAATTATAGCTGTAATATGTTATGTAAAAGGTAATTATACATAAACATATCACATCATAATAGTATTTTATTTGGTAATAGAATGCTGACAAAAAAAAAAAAACCTTTTCATGTCAGCATATTCAGAAAAGTGTAATGTGCATGTGCTTTCTTACATAAAAATGTACCAGTCATGAGGTATTAGTGCCTAAATATCCCTGTGCAATAGGGTTTCATGTATAAAAGTGAAGGATTTGATGGTGGGCAGACCTAAATTTGAGTCCCACTTCTGTCAGTTAGGAACTGCATCATAATGAGAGAGGTTTTTTTTGTTTCCTTGTTTTCTTGTTAGCTTCGCTAAGCATCTATTTTTCCATCTGTAAATAATATTAAAAATAGTGTCCATGCCCTCACCAGTTTGGCTCAGTGGAAAGAGCATTGGCCTGCGGACTGAAGGGTTGGGTTTTGGTCAAGGGCATGTACCTCCTTTGCCATCTTGATCCCTGGCCCTGGTTGGGAGTGTGCAAAGGCAACCAATCAATGTCTCTCTCTCACAACGATGTTTCTGTCTCTAGCTCTCCCTTCTACTCTAAAAAACAACCAACCAACCAAACAAACAAACACAAACAATGGAAAAGCATCCTCAGGTGAGGATTAAAAAAAATAGTGTGCACTACCTAGAGGTTCTATGGGGACAGTACCTAACACATATTAACTGCTCCATGAATACGTGTAAATAATTATTTTAAAGAATGTAAAATAACAATAGTAATACCTATGGTCAGGAACAGCCTAAGAAACGCAGGTTTAGTACAGGAGCTTTCAGAAGTAAGAAGAAAGATGTCCTTTAAGAATATTCTACCTGAGGTGGTCCAGGATTCAAACTAATACCATTGCATCTAATGTGCTTTTGAGAGATAAAATAATATCTAACCTTAGCTTTTAAAGAGCTCATCTAAATAAGTGTGTATTTTTCTATAAATGCTTAGAATATTGAGTTTTTAATATCATATTCCATTTATTTGGATGCTGTATATGCAAGACTTAGCATACTTCCTGGCATACAGTTAGCCCTCAGAAAATTTTAGATGGTGTTACTAATAGTAGCAGTTGTTGATTGTTTTTTAATATATGTTTATTGATTTCAGAGAGGAAGGAGAGGGGGAGAGAGAGAGAAACATCAATGATGAGAGAGACTCATTGATCGGCTGGGGATCGAGCCTGCAACGTGGGTATCTGCCCTGACTGGGAATCGAACTGTGACCTCATGGTTCATAGGTTGATGCTCAACCTCTGAGCCACACCAGCTGGGCTGTTGAATGTTTTTGTTACCTTGTTCTGTCTATATTTTCTTTGCTGCCTTCAGGTACTAAAATGAGACCCACACAATTGCTAGGGAAATAAATCCTTGGACCTGGCAAGATTACAGAATCAATTTCAGGAACAGACAGTTTTATTTTATTTTTCACAATTTAGAGACCAGACTTATATCAAACTGCAGAAAGAAGCTCTTTTCAGATTTCCACAAGGGTGAGAAAAAAGAGTGATTGATCCCACTTACTCGAGTTGACTTTCTCAGGGTGAGAGATGTGTTTCTTTTAACAATGGCTACAAAACTTCTTTTAGTAATGTAGCAAAGCATAGCTACCACGGGCCTCAGGACTAGCAAGCCAAACAGAGATTCTCTGTTTCCAGCTAGGTTCATCTCCAGATGAATGAAGTTCACCTCGGCTGGGGGTAGGAAGGTGATAACTCTATAGTCTGTACTATAGCAACCCGAAAGAAGCTACTGAGTACTTGAGATGAGGCTGGTGCAACAGAGATATGTGGTCAGTACAAAATATACACTAACTTGCAAAGACTTGGTAGGAAAAACAGAATTTAATGTGATGGGAAGCTTCCTAAGACTCTCTATATTGTGCTATACTAACATTTATACTGCATATATATTTTAAAAAATATTTTTTATTGATTTCGGAGAGGAAGAGAGAGAGAGAGAGAGAGAGAGAGAGAGAGAGAAACATCACGGATGAGAGAGAATAATTGATCTGCTGCCTCCTACAAGCCCCCATTGGGGACAGAGCCTGCAACCCAGGCAAGTACTTCTGACTGGAATCGAACCTGGGACCCCTCAGTCCACAGGCCGAGGCTCTATCCACAGACCCAAACCAACTTGGGCAATACTGCATATTTTTAATCAAGATATGAGTAGGTTGCCTGATCCCAAAGATAGAAGTCACTAGAGAGAAACAACTCTCTAGATAATAAACATGGTTAATAGTTAATGTATGCTTCCTGTGTGCCAGGCACCATGCAAAGCACGTTTCATTCGTTCTTTCCTTTACTTTTGCCCTATAAGAGATGAGTGGATTAAAAAGCTGTGGTATATTTATACCATGGAATACTATAAAGCCATGGAATACTATAAAAGAAGGAACTCTTACCCTTTGAGACAGCATGGAGGGACCTAGAGAACATTATCCTAAGCAAAATAAGCCAGTCAGAGAAAGACAAGTATCACATGATCTCACTTATCTATGGAATCTAATGAAGAAAATAAACTGACAAAATAGGTACAGAGACATGGAAGCATGGAACAGACTCATGAATCTCAGAGGGAAGGTGGGAGGGGGACAGGGGAAGATATTAACCAAAGAATTAATATGCATA
This sequence comes from Myotis yumanensis, assembly GCF_028538775.1. NCBI lineage: Eukaryota > Metazoa > Chordata > Mammalia > Chiroptera > Vespertilionidae > Myotis > Myotis yumanensis. The sequence goes on along the minus strand of NW_027223764.1, from coordinate 28,497,457 downwards.
TATGCATAACCCATGGACACAGACAATAGTGCAGTGAAGCCTGTGGTGGGGCAGGAACTGGGTAGAGAGGGTCAATGGGGAAAAAAGTGACATCTGTAATACTTTCAACAATAAACTGTTAAAAATATGTTTTTATTGATTTTAGGGAGAGAAGAAGGAAGAAGGATAGAGTGATAGAAACATCAATGAGAGAGAAACATCGATTGGCTGCCTCCTGCATCCTCCCTACTGGTGATCAAACCTGCAACCTGCCCTAGCCGGTTTGACTCAGTGGATAGAGTGTCAGCCTGCGGACTGAAGGGTCCCAGGTTGATTCTGGCCAAGGGCACATGCCCGGGTTGTGGCCTTGATCCCCAGTAGGGGGCGTGCAGGAGACAGTCAATCAATGATTCTCATCATTGATATTTCTCTCTCCCTCTCCCTTCCTTTCTGAAATCAATAAAAAATATATATTAAAAAAAAAACAACACAAAAAACCTGCAACCTGGGCATGTGCTCCGACCAGGGATCTAACTGGTGACCTTTTGTTTCATGGGTTGACACTCAACCACTGAGCCACACCAGCTGGACATCAATAAAGATATTTTTGTTAAAGTTATACTATTAATTCCATTTTACAGATGAGTGAGCTGAGCCTTAAAGGATTTAAGTAACTTGCTTAAGATTATGCAGCTGAAGCCTGGTTATGTCAAAATTTATTTGACTTCATAGAACACACTAATCCTTCTACAACCTCTCATTGAGTCCTTTATTAATAAGCACTGGATTATACCATATGTGCAGAAATTAAACAGGATGGTTCTTACAATCCCTCTAAATCTCTGTGGGGTCCGAGGCCATCTTCTTCAGATAAAATGTTCTTCTGAAGCATCTGACCCTACCTGCTTCCCAGAAAACGCAGTCCAGTTGCAAACAAAGGGAAGTGTTTCCTTCTGTTAAACAACGTGGGTCAAGTTGTACCTGTAGGTACTTAGAATCCAATTATACTTGATTTATTGTTAAATCACATACGCCAGTAACTGAGCCTATTAGAAGAAGAGATTAACCCCCAAGTATTGAAGGATAGAGTGCTGAGTTGCAAAATACATTTTGCCTTTTATTTTTATTTCAGAAACTATTTGCATTTGTAGGCTAGAAGATCAGCTTTCTTTTTCAGATTGGCAAAAGATTCAAAGCCATAGTTATTCCATTTTATATTAGGATGCTAATTAGGGAGGCAGTCAACACCTTTTAATAAACAGATGCTGGGAGATAAATCCCAAAGTGAGCCTTGAACTCTATCCTCAGTTCAAAACTACTAAAAATTGGATATTGTCTGATAACTGAGAGTAACCAATTTTATATGCCTAAAATAGTGGCGTTAAATTGACTGTAGTCCATTAGAACAGGAAAGAAGGAAAAACGACAGCACTACTAATCCAACACTACTACAAACCAGGCCAGAAATTGTTAAGTAGGTCAGAGAATTATGTCCTCAGCTCCTTTCTCCTGGGGATAAATGAAATAGTTCAAATATTTCATTTCATTTATCTGTACACACTTTCCCTGAAGGGATAGAGCTCAGTAGTGATTCCCATTCAGCAAGAGATGAAATGGAAGCAGAAATGAGTGCGCTGGCTTGGCCCAGGTCCTGTGGTTTACAGTAGCTGTTGAAGCACTCAAAATCGCCTCCAAGGGAACAAGTGGGAACCTTGTGAATGGGGAGCTATCTAGAAAGTTTCCAAGGAAGAGAATTCAGAATTCACAGGAATTTGGCAGGAACTCGTTTTGAGACTGTGTATTTTAACCAGGTTTTCACAAGTTTCCATGGTGCTTATACAAAGAAATGGCAAGGGTGAGACTTTAGTTAACTGGCAGTTCTGAATGAAGTGTGATTACAGAAATTATTTATCTGCCATGGGGAATGCCCTGACTGAGGCACAGTGAAAGCAAATCAGCAATGTAGGACTTCCACCTATATGAAGTGGACAGAAGAAACGTAAGCTCAGATTCTAAGCAATTTGCCAAGATGCCCTCTAACTGAAAATATGTCAACCTAAGCAAAGAGGAGGAACTTGCACAAAATATTCAAGAATTTTAGCTTACTTAAACATAATATATGCAGGCTGTCCCATCCCAATATTTTTACAAAAAAAAACCCTTTAATTAAAAGAAATCTTTATATCCTCTCATCTGGTGCCAATTATTCCCTTTCACTGGAATTTTCCTCTGGTTTCCCTACTCTGCAATCAGGTGCTCAACTCTGTACCACCTCACAGGACTCCGGCCCGCCTCTATGATTCTCTTTGGTAATCTTAGTTATTCTTATATAATCTTAAAAACTCATCTATATTGTAAAATGTGTGATATAATGATGCAGGTCAATATCTATTGCATCCTTGCTGATAACTTGACACTATGCTAAATGTTTTACACATTCCATCTCACTTAATCCTTACAATAACCTACTGAAGTAGGCACATTTATTGTCGCCATCTTACACACCTAGAAAAGTAAGAAACTTACCCAAGTTCTTATGGAGTCCTATATTTAGACAATTAGACTGGAAACGGATTGACTGCCAGGCTAAGAAACACATTTCCATATTTTTATTCATCCAACAGACATTGGCGGAGTGTCTACCACACCCAAGTCTCTGAATGAGGAGCTAAGGCCACATAAGTAGTAAGTACATTGTAATCCCTACCTCCAAAGTGTTCCCAGTCTAATGGAGAAAATATGGCCAGGCAAACAAATAATGGCAAAGACTCTATCAAGTGAACCACAATATAAAGCACAAATCAGATATGACAGCCACAGAGGAGGAAGGGATTGTCTCAGAGAAGGATTGGCAGGGGATGCCTGGGCTGGCTGGTGAGATGATTAAGCAAAAAGAAGAATGGCAGGTACAAAGGCCAAAGACAGAAGAGAACATGTTCACTAGAGAGGCTGGGTCAGGGTGCTAGAGAGAAGGAGGGATCAGGTCATGAAGACCCTGGCAAAACCAAACTAAAAAATAAGGACCCGTTGATGGATTGTTGAGCAACAGGGAACTACTAATTGGAAGCATGGTGACAGGAGTGGCAATGTTCAGAATGAAAGCCAGGTTATTTTCTTTCTCTCTCTCTCTCTCTCTCTCTCTCTCTCTCTCTCTCTCTCTCCCTCCCTTACCCCCTCCTCTTTTTTCTTGAATTCTGGCCTGGCCTACCTCCTGCCTGGCCTACCCTGCCTCTTTACACCCTTACTTACATTACTTGCTATTTTGTCTTCCAAATACTTCAAGATGTTAGAAGTTTATTCTATTTAGAACTTGTTATTCTTATTTACTGTCATTCACAAACACTGGGGGCTGAGGTTGTCTGTGTGTGGTGGAGAGTGAAGTGAACAAAGATAAATAAGAAGCAGCCCCTGCCTTTCTAGTAAGCATTTGGGAGTCACTCATTTTCTATTTGAAAAGTAGGTATTGGATGAATCATTTAACATTTTCTCTCTTAAACATCAAATTATTTTGTAATATATTTTTATTGATTTCAGAGAGGAAGGGCGAGGGAGAGAGAGATAGAAACATCAATGATGAGGAGGAATCACTGATTCCCTCCTGCACACCCCTTATTGGGGATGGAACCAGCCACTCAGGCAGGTGCCCCGACTGAGAATCGATCTGTGATCTCCTGGTTCACCGGTTGATGCTCAACCATTGAGCCACGCTGCTGGGTGAACAACAAATTCATATTAAATGCATGTGACTCTCAATTGATTTTAAAACATTTGTGGAATGTGGGTCATAATAGGAGAAAGAGTTCTTATAAAAATTGAATGCACACACCTATCATATACATAAAAATTCCATCAGTACTGGAATGTAGGTGCTCAGAAAAAAATGTAGGTTGCATCTGAATCTAAAGTCTAGTTTGGCTAGTAAAATTTGAACCCCATCGATTCCTGCAGAGCAAGAGGGAGGGGAAAGAAATTATCCTCTTGGAGGCAAAGAGGCCTTTCCACACCTAGAAAATTACATCCCACGGGCAGAAACCTACCATCTGACCCTGACCATGCAGATCACCAGCTTCTTCCACCTGCGGCTACAGATTGTGCGTGGGAAGATTTCACGGCTGTCAGATAAAGCCAGGAGTACATTTTATGTACCCAGCTCAAAAGATGTTTGCCTACCCACTCATTTTTGTACAATTTCTCAAGCCTTGTACAGAATTCTTTTTAAAAGCCATGTCATGTTCGATGACTGCTGCTTAAAGTTTTCTGTAAAAGGCCTTCCATTTTTTGAAATGTATTAATGTTTACAATTAGAGTGTCTGAAATCCGAAGGCATCAGTAATAATGTCAGCTTCACGATTCATTTTTGCCCAACTTTGCCTTTAGAGAGAACAAAACAGCCCACACATGACCTAAGAACTCTTTACTCATTAAAGCAGTAAAACCACATGTTTGTCAATTTTAAGACTATAGACATGGTTTTCATTTGATTCATAATTATTTTTCTAATCTTACTCATCCATCAAAGCACTTATTCCCATACATTAGCCCTCACACTCTGCACGAAAGTTACCCAGAAACACATTTAAATAAGGTTCCTAATGATAATCTGTTTTAGATTTTCTTGTGTGGATTTAAAATGAAGTCAATTTCAAAGTTCGTTGAAAACATAGACGAGCTACGTTAGACAGATAGCAAATGCACTGCGGATGTTACTGGTTACTATTTTCATTGATCCTCTTGCAATTGACTCCATCTCTTTCTGATGTAAAGGGAAAACACAATTATGACAGAATTGGGGGAAGATAAAATTAAGTGTGATATGAACAGGCTACAAAACCCTGAAGACACAGATCAGATGAAGACAAATGAGTTATCCTACTCATCTCTACACATAATTTTATCCTTGCTCCCTCTTGACTGAAATTTTCATCTTCATCTAATTGCAGAGCTTTTTCTAAAATCTCTACGCTTAACTAGTCAGATATTTAATTTCTTCGAACATCACATAGTCATGCAAAACTTCTAGGCGGTGGAAATAGAATTGCAATTGACTGACAACTAAATAGTATCTCTGCCATTTACTTGTCGGGTGGTCTGAGAGCATTATTTATACAATCCAAGTTACTTAGATAACTGTATTTGCCACAAGGCTTCTTTAAGGATTAAATGAGATGGACAGGGCCTTTCTTAAGTTCAAAATCCTGTAGGAAGAACTCAATACAGGCAAAGCTCAGAGATATTGTGGGTTTGGTTCCAGGATTCCAGACCACCATAATAAAGTGAGTCTCGTGACAAAGTGATCTGAATTGTTATGCTGGTGGAAGGTCTTGCGTTCAGTTTGTAAAATAAAGCAGAGTGCAACAAAGTGAGGTATGCCTGCTAATGGACTCTCCTACCAATAAAGTCACAATTACTGATCAAGACGCTCAGCCCGCCCATAAAAACGATCACATATTCCTTTTTTAAACAATTTTTAACCATTTATATTATTTGAAATGTACTTTTAAGAGCACAGTTTATATTTCCTTTTCTTTAAAAAATATATTTAGAGAGGGAGGGAGAGGGATATAGAGAGAGAAGCATTGATATGAGAGGGAAATACTGATCAGCTGCCTCCTGCATGCCCCCAACCAGGGATCAAGCCAAAAACCGGGGCATGTGCCCTGACTGGGAATCAAACCAGTGATTGATGCATGGGATGATGCTCAACCAACCGAGCCACACCAGCCAGGACCCATTTATATTTTCTTATTTGCCCAATGTATAGTCAGCAAAATCAATCACCTCTCACATGAGCAATTATAAAACTTATGCATTCATAGTTCCAAAGTCAAGTCCACTAAATTTTAGAATACACTATAATTGTGAACCCACAGATGGCCAATGACCATTTCTTCTTTTGTCCCTCATTAAGAACTCCAGAGAAATAAATCACTCATTTTCTTCCATTTAAAAAAGTTCTCACATTTGCACAGTATTTTGAAAAAACATGTCAGTGGTAAGGGATGACTACTCATTTCTCCTAATTAATTTGAATGGTAGCACACAGAGTTTCATTACAAGCTATTCTATACTGTAATGCAGTTTGAAAACCATATTCCATGCAAGTTAATATTTGCTTGTTCGATTTTTCCAGTAATTACAGTTATTTTAGACAATGTTTTGAGTAGAAACCAAGTCAAGCTCACAAATGTGAGACCAACGGGGAATTGCAGGACTTGATGATAGCCCGCCAGCTGCTCTCACAATGAGAACTTAAATGGCCATGACTCAGACAGTGTGAGGTTTACAAAAATGCTGCAAAGTCTACAAATTCAGTCCCCACAAGAAAAGCCGATGGACCGCTCAGAAATATAATCCCACCTTTTATGTCAATGACTTGTTTTACTGGAGGGAATGCTTACTCTTTTTCTGATAAATGTTCACAGCTTTTTGTCAGTTGTCAGTAGATGACTAGGCTTCCCAAGCAATACACTATCAAGATGGAAAGCAATGGAGGAGAGTTTAATATTGTAATTCAAACAGCTGGCAAAAGAGTTGATCTAATGTGTATTTAATCATCCACATAATTGTTACTGTACTGCTTGGTAATTAGGTGTGAATGATAAGTGGTTCATGTAAATGAGCATATTGCAACTATTACCAATATAAAAAAATATCTGTAAGACCTTACAATTTACAAACTGTGTTCACACACATTATCTCATCTAATTAATTTTACTTTTCTTTTTTTCTTGACAAGTTCAACATTTCAAGGGTCACAATGGGGGGCAAGCAGAGAGCATGTGGTAAGAGGAAAGAGGAGCTCAGAGTCCTCGAGGAAAGTGGCATCAAGGGAGGGTTTGAGAGGTACACCAACCTGGGTTAAAGCCAAGCCTCTACCATGGCTTTGCTCTGTGACCTTATTACACAGAATTCTGATATTTCCTGAATTGGAGTTTTTCCACCTGTCAAAGAGGGTGAGGGACAGCATGCCATAGGTCAAGAAAGACTAGAACTAATTCTATTATTTGTTGCGTCCCTTACCAGTTGCTACAAGGATTGAATATATGCGATAGGCCTAAACAGTACCTAAGTGGGGATCAAGAAGCATTTGTTTGCTTTCCTTTCCATCTTAACCTTTAACATTTATGAAAAGCAAAAAACAAAACATTCCTTTATCATACTGCAGTGATGGTGAACCTTTTGAGCTTGGTGTGTCAGCATTTTGAAAAACCCTAACTTAACTCTGGTGCCATGTCACATTTAGAAATTTTTTGATATTTGCAACCATAGTAAAACAAAGACTTATATTTTTGATATTTATTTTATATATTTAAATGCCATTTAACAAAGAAAAATCAACCAAAAAAATGAGTTTGCGTGTCACCTCTGGCACGCGTGTCATAGGTTCGCCATCACTGTCCTACTGAAAGGTCCAAGGAAGTTGTTCTGATTGTTCTAGGTCCCTATCCCTGAGAAATCAGGACACAAATAAAGAGTATAATGAGGTCTAATCTTTCTTGATGTAGGACAGGCTGGTCCTTACCTTCTGTAGTGAGATTTATACATCAAAATAAAAGTGAAAAATGAGATAGAGTAGACTCTGGATAGAAAGGAAAAGAGAGAGATGGAGGTGTGTCAGAATCTTTACGCATCCAGGAAGTAGACCAGATGTACTGAATGCAGAATCCATAAGCTCTCTCTAGTAGGGCCAATGAGACACTGTAGGTCTTAGGGCAAGGCCTCTGCTGCCAAAAATCACTTATGCTTAGACTTTACCCAAGATGCCATGCCACAAATTAGCATTTAATCGAGAGCATCAGTTACATGGAAGAATGTTGTATGTCACTCAAAAACAACCCCCACATGCATATCCCACACAATCACTAAACTTGCCTTTAAATAGTTTGCAATATCCATGTGGATTAATGATATTAGTGCATGTCTCACAAGGTTATGACAAAACCAAACTAAAGCAATAAAACATTGTAATTACCAACTGTAAAAAGGAATGCAGCTAGATAACATCACCTATAAATTAAACTTCACCATATGGCCTTCAGATGAGTCACATACTGAAAAGCTTGGCAACATGTTCCATCAAAGAATATGTTTTTAGAGTGGGAACAAAATTGTGTATTTCATTATTTGGGGGCTGGAAATCATCAATTGGTGAAAGTTAATTCATCAGATATGAGTCTATAAATAAATTAAGTATATGTTTGCATAAACTCATGAACATATATCCAGTCCCAACTTCTCTATATAGTTACAGTTCCAATATGATCCTTCAGGCAAGTGCAGAACCAGCTATTTCTATTATTCTTCTCTGACCTTCTGCCTCATTTGACATGAAATTTTACACCTCGTCTCAGAGTGAACATTAAACAGATTGACAATCTTCATAAAGATTTTATCCCCTAGGACTTCTGGGTCATCCTGGCAGTGAGTTGGCTGCTGCCCAATGCTGGAGTGACTTGTCATAGCTCAGACCTCCTGACTAGACACAGTCCTGCCATCACTGTTAACTATAACACTTTTGTAAAACACTGGTTAGTGAGAGTTTTGTTGTTGTCATTTCACAATAATTTTCCCACTCCTCCATCATAGATGCTGATCAATGACCATATTCCAAAGAGAAAAGGGAATTTACAGCTGGGATCTCAAAGCTGAAAGGTGAGCCCCATCATGTTGCTATGAGACCTAGAGAATATCAGGAAGAAGGCCAACAGGCATTCCTTACAGGTTGCTCCTTACCTTACGTAGTGGGATTCATACATCAAAATAAAAGTGAAAAATGAGATAGAGTAGACTCTGGGTAGAAAGGGAAAGAGAGAGATGGAGGTGTGTCAGAATCTTTACTCATCCAGGAAATAGACCAGATGTACTGAAGGCAGAATCCACAAGCTCTCTCTAGTAGGGCCAATGTGACCCTGCAGGTCTGAGGTCAAGCCCCTGCTGCCAAAAATTACTTAAGTTTAGTTGGGCTCCACTCAGGCCCTTCTCTCTATAGTATGTTTCATTTTCAAGGGAATCTCTGTTTCTGGAACTTGAATTCCCAGTTGTCAATTGTTTTCATTTTCTTACTTGTATTTTGAATTACTTTCCTTTGATTTAAAAGGGAAATAAACTAAAAAGTGTAAACAATAGATATCATCTACACTCATATTTGCTGAATGCCTGAATTTTGACAACTAAAAACCTGGTGGAACAAAATAAGACAAAAGAGACTTTCTCTCTGAATCACTTCTTTTCTTGGGGCTGTATTAACATGTTGTTAATAAAAGGAAAATTAAGGTTCTCAAAAATTATGTGTAGTACCTCAAAGTATGTCACAATGTTATGAAAGATAGACAAATATAAATAACTAGAGGCCCAGTGCACAGATTTGTGCACCAGTGGGATCCCTTGGCCTGGCCTGCAGGGATTGGGCTGAAGCCAGCTCTCCGACATCCCTCAAGGAGTCCCGGATTGTGAGAGGGTGGTCCTCAGGTGACAAACCCCAGAATCGGGCTCCCTCCTCTCTGGTTCCAGGTGTGTCACCCAAGAACCACTGCTGCCAAGTGACTGCAGCTCAGCAGTTCCTCCATTGAGCATCTGTCCCCTGTTGGTCAGTGCACATCATAGCTACTGGCCAGTCAGACGGTCAGTCAATTGCTTAGGCTTTTCTATATATAGATAGTTCCTTCTCTGGGGGTCTATGTTCACAGGTCACTATGTATTTAAATAAACTTAAGTAAATCTAGAGACCAGAAGCTCGAAATTAAACACGAACTAGAGGAAAATGTCAGATGCATGTATTTAAGCACCTGTCTACCATAAGGAACTTCATAAGTTGCATGGTGCTGCCCCAACCTGTAGCCACCATTAACCAGCAATATGGGATGGTGAGTCAGGGGAACAGAGTGGTTGGTTAGGAGCACATGCTCCAGAGAAGATCACCTTGGGGTCAAATCCTGGCATCACCACCTGTGCATTACTTTGGGCAAGTTACTTAACTGCTATAGGCTCAGCTTCTTTTTCTACAAAATAAGGATAATAATACATCCCCATATAGAAAAGTTGAGCATGGTATTGGAATATGGAAAGGATTCAGAAAATGTTAACTCTCATTTGATATGAAAAACCTGTGGTATAAAGGGATTATATGTGTGCATGTGTATACACACTCACACATATATATATTACTTATGCACTATATTAATAAGGTATATAATTACATTAAGAACATGAGTACGAATACATTATCATTAGCAACCATCACATTCTCACAGGAACTGCAACTTCTGAAAGGGAAAGGCAGCTGAGGGAGGAGGGCAGAAGAGCGCTGGACTCCATGACCCCGACGAGTCCCTCTGACCTTTCCAAATGAAGATACCATCAGCTTCCTCAGAGGACTTCGGAAGGATTCGATAGAATACCAGCCCATCTGGCAGTGTTTATGAATGAACTTTGTTTGCAAAATACTCTTCGAACTCCTTTCATGGTTTCTGCTAATATTGTCTTCAATCACCTTGGCTGGTCAGGAATCCTGCCTCACCAGAGAAGAAAGATGAGGCTAATCCTTCTCTACTAGACAGTCTATGTGGGGAGTAGAGCACAAACTCCTTCCTGCACTGCTGCATTCACAAATTGGAAATGTACTTCCAAGTGAGGAAAGCCTATTAGCAACTCTCAGCAAAATAAAAATAAAAAGGCTTCAGAACAGATAAGTCAATTTCCTCTGCCTCCGCTCCCACATCCACATCGCATCGAGGAGAACCCTGGACGGTACAGGGGAGCACCCAAGACTATACTGGGCACAAGCCTGGCTTTCTAAGGGGAGGGAGAGGGGAACATGCATTGCATTTTCAGATAGGTAATTTGCTGGCCCAAATACTGCTCTTGGATTCTGATTATATGCAGCTTGCCATTATCTCCTGATTAAAGTTGTTTTTAAATGCCCCAAAAGCAGTGAACTAGAAAAATTGGATATGCATAGATGTCTCTGTAGTACACCTTTGAGCCTATCCAGTGTAGCACAGTGGGACCACTTAACTTCAACACAGCCAGAACGTGCATTATAAGCTACTACACTATCCTCGCCTTAGTACTGTCAACAGCAAAATAAGGAGCGTGATGTCTACTCTCCAGAGCTGTTGAGAGAATCCACTGCCATAAGGTACACAGAACGTTCAGCGCCGACTGCCTCCACTCAGGATGGCCCCTGAGAAGCGATGTCCTGAGTAGCATCCACATTTGCAAGGAGGCTTCAAATGACCATGAAGAAAGGGACAGATTCAACCTCATGTTTCTTCTGCGGTATCTGAGAGATTGTTCTGATTACTAAAGCCATGTTCCATGTCAGGAACATGCCATTACTTCCCCAAATTCCGGCTCAGCAAGTCAGATTCTCTAAGAAGAAAAACAATATTTGTATCCAGAAAAACATGGAAACCATGTGGACTGTTACCCTGTGCAGAGTTAAAATAGTTACCATCAGCTCCCCCCAGAGCTGGGACAGAGAAAACAGGAGTCGGTCACATTTCAGTGCAGGGATGGACGTGAGGAAGACACTGAGATCCGCCCATCCTTCTGAGAGCATGAAGCACTCAGTGTATAGAACATTCTGCCTGCCTTGTCCTCCAGGCCAATGGAAAGGTTTGCACAAGGTGAATATGTCTAGAAAGTTTCTTTTAAAAAGTTTAGCTTTACCACAGGGATGCAATACACAGCACAGGGAATACAGTCAATATCCTCTAATTTTATACCGTGACAGAAGGACACTAGAATTGTTGTGGGGATCATTTTGTAAGGTATAGAGATGTCAAACCACCATGCTGTACATTTGAAATGAATATAATATTGCATGTCAACTCTGAAACAAAAATAAGTAAACTGAATGATAATTAAAAAAATGAAAAAGTTTGGCTTTAGTTTTGGTAAAAATATGTATTTTTTTAACCCACCCACCCATGAAGGGGTCTCCTCAAAATTAGCCCTTGAACTAACTCATCTACTCACCACCTGCAACAGCCCTTCAGTGCAGGCAGCCAACATAAAGAAAAGCTAACAAGTAAAAGTGTAAATGGATACGGGCGGTTTGAGAGCAATTCTGAAAATGTAAAAAGCAGCATAGGAGGTTTACCCATAAAATTGCTATTTTAGTTCTAAAATGAAATTCTTGGGCGGTGAGAGAAAGTCCTTAGCCTTTAAAAAGTCTCTACTCTTGGCAGAGCTAGGGTAGTGATCTCCTAGCTCGTGCCCGCAGAGAAGGGCTGCCTCTCCAGGCATGAGGGCCCCATAGAATGCAGGCTCTGCCCCATGTCTCATTGGCTTCAGGCCTCAGTTAGATAAGCCTCTATCCCAGGTCAGCAAACTGCGGCTCTCGAGCCACATGCAGCTCTTTGGCCCCTTGAGTGTGGCTCTTCCTAAGCCTTAGGAGTACCCTAATTAAGTTAATAACAATGTACCTACCTATATAGTTTAAGTTTAAAAAATTTGGCTCTCAAAAGAAATTTCAATCGTTGTACTGTTGATATTTGGCTCTGTTGACTAATGAGTTTGCCGACCACTGCTCTAGCTAATGGGAGATGCCCAATTGCCAGTTGAGCAATTTTCAAAGCTGCTGAATGCACGAATGACCCTTTCAGGATCTCATAAGGAACTACCCTTGCTTCCCTGTCGCCCTGGGTGGAGACACTGGCTCTGGCCCCTCTGTCACGTATAAGCAATGTGACTTAGGAAGTGACTTAAACTTTCTGGTCCTCCACGTCTTCATCTGTAGGATGTTTCAAGTGTCTCTGGGACTTACCATGAAGTCCAATCCCTGGTGTGTAAGTGAGAGATATTTTACATCATGCTTTGCTATTCAACGTAATTATGTCATCATTAACATGTACAGGGGTGGGCAAAAGTAGGTTTATAATTGTGAGAATGTGAAACAGTTTATTCTTGTATTGTAATTTATTAATTACTGTAATATTTCCCATATGGACAACTGTAAGCCTATATTTGCCCCACCCTGTATTTTCCTTAGAGATATTTACATTCCATGTCATGTTTTCAACAACTTGATTGTTGAGTATTATGTCACTTTCTGATATTTATTATGTTTCCTACTGCTCTGAATTAATCTTTTCTAATCTATAGTTTACATACTTGCATTGATTTATTATTATTGGTATATTTATTTTAACATTGTTCCTTCAAAGAAAATTCTGATTTAAACCACTGAAACCGAACCAACATTTAGGATGTTTTAAGATATTTTTGGATCGGCCAGTGTGGCTCAGTGGTTGAGCATCAACCTATGAACCAGGAGATCACGATTCAATTCCTGGTCAGGGCACATGCCCAGGTTTTGGGCTAGATCCCCAGGAGGGGATCAGCAGGAGGCAGCCAATTGATGGTTCTCTCATATCAGTGATGTTTCTATCTCTCTCTTCCTTTCCCTTCCTCTCTGAAATCAATAAAAATACATTTTTTAAAAGTTATTTTTTGTTTTTTTGAATTTTATTTTATTTTTTCTTTATTGATTAAAGTATTACATATGTGTCCTTACCCTCCCATTGCCCCCCACCCCATACACCACTCATACCCTCACCCCCCTGGTGTCTGTGTCCATTGGTTGGGCTTATATGCATGCATACAAGTCCTTTGGTTGATCTCTCCTCCTTACCCCCACCCTCCCCTACCTTCCCTCTGAGGTTTAACGTTCTGATCAATGCTTCTCTGTCTCTGGATCTGTTTTTGTTCGTCAGTTTATGTTGTTAATTATATTCCACAAATGAGTGAGATCATGTGATATGTATCTTTCTCTGACTGGCTTATTTCGCTTAGCATAATGCTCTCCAGTTCCATCCATGCTGCTGCAAACGGTAAGAATTCCTTCTTTTTTACCGCAGTGTTGTATCCCATTGTGTAGATGTACCACAGTTTTCTAATCCACTCATCTGCTGATGGGCACTTAGGCTGTTTCCAGATCAGATCTTAGCTATGGTAAATTGTGCTGCTATGAACATAGGGGTGCATATATCCTTCCTGACTGGTGTTTCTAGTTTCTTGGGATATATTCCTAGAAGTGGGATCACTGGGTCAAATGGGAGTTCCATTTTTAGTTTTTTGAGGAAACTCCATACTGTTCTCCACAGTGGCTGCACCAGTCTGCATTATTTTTGGATTTTGTTTTTATTTTAAAACTGAGAAATAGTTTGTGATATCATGAATAGAAATTAAATTACTAATAACATGCTTTATCTGGCATTTCCATTAGAAAAATGTCATAACAATGAAAATGAAATTTTAAATTTAAAAGGACAATCTCATCCAGAAAGTAAAAATGTATTTATACATTCAATATATCTATTTATGAGCAAATGAGATCCGTCATGCCTGGTAAGCTGAAAATTAAAAAAAAAAAAAATCCAGCAATGTCTCTGGGCCAACTTTGTTTTCTAATCATAACTAAGTTGAAAAAATGAGAGGCTGATCATTTTTCCAGAAAACAGATAACCTGGGCATTTCTCATCAATAAAGTGTGGCTTTTGGCAGATGTCACTGACAGCCTACCCTGGAGGGGCGCCTTCCAGTGAAGAAAAAAGGCCTATTCGACCCCTTACAATTCAGTGATGGCGAACCTATGACACGTGTGTCAGAGGTGACACGCAAACTCATTTTTTTGGTTGATTTTTCTTTGTTAATTGGCAGTTAAATATATAAAATAAATATCAAAAATATAAATCTTTGTTTTACTATGGTTGCAAATATCAAAAAATTTCTATATGTGACACGGCACCAGAGTTAAGTTAGGGTTTTTCAAAATGCTGACACACTGAGCTCAAAAGGTTCGCCATCACTGCCTTACATGGTGGCTCATCTGTAGGCCATTGATGGCTATGGAGATTGTGGTGAACATTTAACTCTCACAAAATCTTGAAGCTGAAACAAAATGGTAGTTCCATACAGAATCTATTACATTATTCACATTTGAAGTAATCTAAAGAGCATATTGCAGGGAAGCCCTAACATTTAGTTAGTACTTGAGAGAGTAGGATGGCAAGAAAATATTTCAAAAATTCTAATAGTGGACATAACATAGTTTGCTAGTATCTTACCTTTCTGTCCATTATGGAACGGCTCTCTTTGGGTCTATTCTTGACTGCCTCTCCCTACCCACCCCCGCCCCCATATTTGCAAACATATTAATCCTAACCAGGTTTCAAGATCTAGTTAAATGCTACCTATTTTCTGAGAGCAACTCGATTCCCTTATTCTCTTGTGGAATTAATTTTTCTATTCAGTGAGGGTTCAAAACATTCTTTTTGCAGGCAGCTTCACTAAGCACAGGCTGTGTAACCTTGAGTGAAATACTTAACCTCTCTAGTTTCAGTTCCCCTATTTTAAAAACATGGCTAATAATAGTATTTTATAGACTTATTATGGGGATTAAGTGAGGTCAATTCATGAAAGATGCTAAACAATCAGCGCTGCTTGGAAGAGAGCCTGTCCCTTGTGAGTGCTGTATTAAGTGCTTGTTAAATAAATGAAAGCAATACACATCTGATGTTACTCATCACGGTCTTCATCCTCTCTTTCAATAGCAGTTATAAATGTCTGTCGGGTTAAGAAATGGTCCCCGGGTCTCACTGGGGATTAATCATTAACTAACAAAGACTGGCTTGAAATAACCAATAGGGAGATTTTTCTCCCTACATATTATTTTCTGGGTGTGATTCTAGATTACTAATTCTTAGGTCTCTAGTATACACACAGTTGGCACATAATAAACATGTGTCAAGTGAATAAAATATAGTGAATAAATATACCTTTATCTCAAAATATTAAAATGTCTTTCATGTTTTACCTGAAGTAATCCCCAGCTTCTACATTATCATATTCAATACAAATGTGTATCAAGCACATGTTATTTAAACATTTTTAAAGATTTTAAATGTCTGTGGAAGACTGGCGCATGCGTACTATAGGCCTTATTTTATCTAATTTACCGGTTAATCAACAGGTGTCAATTATACCCCAACTAGTGGTTAGCACTATGCTAGTGGAAGGCTGTACGTATTTCAAAAGAGGCATAGGATATAGTCTCAATTTACAGACTAATGGATTAAGGGCACAGCTAGCACCATGGTTTCAGACTCTGATTAAAACCATGAGTGGTCCAGCTTGTGAGTGATCACAGCACTGAGAACTGGACTAATTGGGGGACATGTCTCAGGAGAGGCTGGTGGATAGGAAGGATTCATACAGATGACACCTGGGAACAGAAAGCAAGAGACGCATTCAACTTCCTACATCACCTCTCATGGGGCCTCGTACAAACTCATCACACTGAACTGAATCTAATTCCTCTGACTGGCAAAGCAGTGCCCAGAATCAAACCTGCAATGCTCGGTGGGCTGGGCTGGGGAATGGGGGATGTCTCAGGAGACAGGAATCATTAGGATGGGGATTTTTAGGCGAAAATAGCCCCCCATCGTACCCCCCATGTCTCAGGTCTGCAGAGTGTCCAGCCAACTCGCCTTGTGTTGACTGTCACCCTTTACCTGACTCCCCTGACCGCCCTGTGACCTCTTCCCCATCCTCTGGTCTCTTTTCATTTAGGAGACAATTCTGCTCCATTTGACTTAAATACTAGTTTCCAAATAAAATATGAACTAAGTTACTGCAGATTTTGAAGTGGCTCACTCAGGCTTTAAGTTTCAAAGTAGGTTTTCCTTAGTGGGTTTGTGTATTTCTTTCTCCCCCGCCCCTCTTTCAGAAATGATTAGGTAAGTTATATTAGACAGTTCTAAAAGAAGGCGCCTTTCTTCAACATGTTTTCCCTCTAATTCCCCAAACATTTTATTACGATTTCTTCTCTCCCGAGTCTAGCCAGAAACTTGGCCTCCTTTGACACCCAAACATACCGAGTTATTAAAAATACCCTCCAGCCAAAATTAAGGAAGGGTCAGTGAAATGAACTCCACATGGGACTTAAGCGGAGCACAGTGATTTCTTTGACGTCGAGTAGGAAATGAATGCTGCTGCTCTTGGGCCGCCAGTTGCTTTCCCTAATCTGCTGCCGGACTCTGTCAGAAATGAATGTCTCTCCTTGTCAGATTTCCTCCTATCTCTCCATGTGACTGGCACCAAAACATGAGATTTAACTGGCAGAACAAGAGCTTATCTCATTCAAAAAAAAAAAAGTCAACATTCCACAGAAGATAGGGCACCTTCAGTTGGTATTAAGAGGAAAGTAAGATTAGAACCTTAGCACTCTCAGGCTGCACACAGGAAAAGACAGGCAGACACACTATTTTCAGGCTGCTCTAATTGAGTCTTATTTGGACTGGAACCCTCTGAAAGGAATCGATGCATCAGGAATGGGTGTGCTACAGGGAGGAGTTGGCTGCTGGGTATAAATATGGTGAGAGCAGCCCTTTCTGCTCGCCTCTCAGATTATTGGTTCAGTGTCTAATTGACCATGGAACAAAAGGAACATTGTTTGGAAGGAAAGGCACCTTTGCTGTGGTCCGCAGAACTGTTATGGCATCTCACCTCTGCGGAGACCTGTGTTTAACTGTGGTTTTTCAATCCAGCTTTCTAAATTTGTTGCAAAAAAAAAAAAAAAAAAAAAAAAGAGTAAAGCAAAATCTACCAGCAAGGCTATACTTTTGCTAAGACAAATAAGAAGGGCATATACTAGTAACATTCAAATAGGAATTCAGCAACGTGGCAAGCATTTCTGGAGAGAGAGAGAGAGAGAGAGAGAGAGAGAGAGAGAGAGAGAGAGAGAGAATGAATCATTAAATACAATAATCCACGGGCATTCCTGAGGTGATATGTCCCAAGACTTCCATAAATCCCAAATTTATGATATCACTATGCTATACTATTTCTACCAAAAGAAGCAACCATGGATAACTCACAAGGATTACTGTGTATGACACAGAAAGGAAAGGAAAAAAGCACCGTACTGCATGCAGCTGCTCTTTTTGGGCTGCATTTAGGTTCACTCACCAAGACAGCACTCAAAGTTAAGTCTCAGCAAAATGAGAATTTGCCGCAGACCACCATCCTTTATGGTCTTCTTCAGATAGACAAGATGGTGAGTTTAACTCATGAAGACAAGTGCGTTCTCTACTCCTAAGAAGGCAATGTAGTGAACTGTGGTGTAGTCCCATGAACTTTTGAGAAAAAGCAATTTCTTTCAGAAACCTGACACCCTATATACCCCCTTTGCCTATCCTTTCAGATGGAAGGAGTAGGTGGTGGAGATTGTAGGTTGAGCAGAATGATGGCACCTAAAGAGGACTGGAGAGTACCAGGAAATGTATGACTCATGGTATTCTCATTTTCTTGAAGGTTTTTTTTGGTACATTTACATAGAGGTTTTCCACAAAACTCATTCTTGACTTTCACTGTAAACTTCAATGTAAGAGTCCTTTACTGAGTTCCTATTATTACAGAGCACTTAATCACAGGATTCGGGAGGTACAAATGAAGTGTGCAATGTCCTCTGAGAGGCCAGAAACACACACATGCACACAGAAGAACAATGCACATTAAAAAAACGTACAGGCTTTAGAACCAAGCTAGGGCTACAGACATACACTATAGGGTGACCGAGATGTTTACAAAGTGGCTGCTCTGAAGCGTGGGCAATGAACCCAGCAAAGGCAGAGACACATGTATGTGCATGGATGGAACTTTATGGGGTCAGTGATGAGACCACCTTATTGGATCTCAGGGCTCATTTAAAGGTAGGCATGAGAGTCACAGATGAAGTAATCATTACAATTTCAGCAGAAAAACATCTTGCATTCCACCCCACTGATATACCAGGAAAACCCTGACAAAAGAGCATGAACAAATTTACCTTCATAAAAATGTCAGTACACACATCACAGCAATTAGGCATGTTGTATGCCTACTATGTGCCCGGCATTGTCCTAGCACAGACACTCCCCGCTCCATTATTCCCTATGATGTTTAATGGACTCCTTTCCCTGGGTCACACAAACTGTAGATTCTGAAGTTCTCTAGTAATTATTTTACTCTCAGTCCGCATAAAATGTTTCAATTTGACAATCACTGATTTTAACTATAGATTTTTCCTCATCTATCCAATGCTTCTGTCTTAGATGAGAACCATATTATTTCACATTTGGATTTCATACATTATCCTCCAGGCTCCAGGCTCACTATCTTTGAGTAAAACCTATCCTTCCCCTCCCTCCGGAGCAGAGGGGTAGGTGTGTTAGCATTGATAGCAACAGCGACGCTCTATTTATATGAAATAACTATGCCATGTTGAGTGCTTACTAGATAAAGCTGTTTCATTTAATGCTATGGATGACACTATTGAAAAAAAGAGGGAAGTATGATTTGGAGAGACTGAACATTTTCCCACCAGGTTCGTGTAATTAATAATTGATGGAGTTAGAATTTCAAATGAGGTCTAACTCAAAGCCTAAATTTTTTAAGATCATGAATCTAGTCACAATATTTAATTCAGTGCCCCTTTCTATAAAATAAGGCACATATTTTGAAGTACTGGCATTGGGACTCTGGGATTAGCAGGTGTGGGTTCAGATTTCAACCCTATTTACCAGCTGTGTGAATTTGGGCACGATAATAAATATCTCCAAGCCTCAATATGTCATTTATAAAATAGGAAAACATTACTTTCCCTACACAGCACTGTTGTAAAGATAAAAGAAGAGAATGCAGTACAATGCTTACACAGAGCCTGACACAGAGTAAGTGCTGAGTAAGAATTGATGAAGGAATAAATGGAGAGATAAACTAATAATGGATGAATGGATTTCTTTTAAGTACACCTCTTCAAATAGACATTATCACTCATAGTAAGAACACCTACTTTATCCCTAATTTTTAGGGTTTAACACTCTTCCATTTTTATTTTCAGAGAAAGCCATTAAAAAGTACCTTTTAATGAAGAGGAAATAATGAGATGCATATGCATTTTCATAATTATTATCACCACAATCAACTATAGCAACCATCAACATTGGTTAAAACTTATAAACCTCCCAAAATTTACTTTCCCCAAATACAGACCCCTCTCCCCTGCAACATGAATGTGTAAAATGCTGAGGCTACAAAAGACAAAAGTGTTGCTTTTAAACCTACATGACAGCGCAGGTATGTTTGTAGTTTGGTTGGCATATAACTAGAATGTCAACTTTTGTCAACAAATGACCTGCCATTCCTGCTGCTCAAGGCATAGAAATGTGCAAGAGTCACCCGTGTGACCTGCTTTATTCTACTTTCTCCCCATCCCTTGCCAAACTCTCAGTATAATTTTTTAAAAATATATTTTATTGATTTTTTACAGAGAGGAAGGGAGAGAGATAGAGAGTTAGAAACATCGATGAGAGAGAAACATCGACCAGCTGCCTCCTGCACATCTCCCATTGGGGATGTGCCCGCAACCCAGGTACATGCCCTTGACCGGAATCGAACCCGGGACCTTTCAGTCCACAGGCCGAAGCTCTATCCACGGAGCCAAACCGGTTTCGGCAGTATAATTTTTTTTTTTACAAGTTCATACTTTTTTTTTATAAGACATTGTCAAACTTTCCTCACTTTACTAGTTTAAGGTGAGCAGGAAGTCCACAATATAAAAATTCAGTAGTTTCTATGTTTTAGGTGTATGCGGGCTGAGTAAGGGGTGAAAGTGGATAAATCAGTAGCAGAGTCGATAACAGATGGTGTTTTTGCAGTTAGAGAAAGCAGTGCTTTTATTACACCCCAGACAGCGAAGCTTTTCGAAGACTCCACTGCACAAGTGGACACCTACAGGTTCACCTTCCGGTAGTATGTTCTCTAACTTCAGAGGACACGTTCATTTCCAGAGTTCAGTAACCCTGAGGACATTCAATTTCCCCAAGTGCCTGTCCTCCCAACATGCACTTGTTCTCCCTATAAAAAATCTGCTAATCCCCCAGCTTGCAGGGCAGAAGAAAAGGATTCACTGAATTCTAAAATAATTCTGTTACCAGGGGAAGCAAACGATCACTATTCTCTGTTTCTGGCCTCGATAGTTTGTATTTTTCTCTTCCTTTTTTGAAGCATCCAGTAGAATCCAATGCTGTGGACTCTTGGTAGCTCAGAGAAATACCTTCCTTCAAACAACTGGGCTAACCCCTTCACTGATCACTTTTTAATCTGTATCCAAGTTAAATAATCCAAAATGCAATAAGAAAGAAGACACAAGGGTCATGTTAAAAGGGAAACAGATGAAGGAAAATATGAAAAGCGGAGGTGGCAATGTGACTGGGTGTCTAAGCAAGAACGAATATGTAACCAACTAAGATACTCTGAGGGCAGGGGTTAGCCCAGTCCCATCACAGTTGCACCCTAGTATTTAGCACAGTGCTTATCACATTTCAGTAATCAAAGGCTCATTAGAGAAATAAATGAGAATGTATAGGAAAAGTGACATCAATAACCGAGTAGATATAATGGGTTAAGTGAAGCCATGATAAAGTCTCAGAGGACTTCAAACACATAGTAGAAAATCAAGCACAGAATTGTACAGATAAGAAAAGCTACATGCGTGTACGTACAAATGTTGACATATACAAGTTGCATCAACACGTACATGTGCCTAGGAATAAAAAAATCACCATATACATGCATATCTATAGACGAGATCAGCTGGAAGGAACCAATATGTTTTAAATATAGCACTTTGAGCTAGTGGCTAATGCAGAGAAAGCAACTCCTATCCCACTTAGACTACTGAGTCTTATTTTAAAAATAAACATGACTTAATATTGAACAGGATTCAGAGGTACATGGCACTCTTAATCCCTCAGAATAGCACCGAGGTGAGTAGTTCTGTTCAACAAATTACCACGTAGAAAATAACTGTTTTATTTTCCTTTCCTTTCCTTGTTTATTTAAATAGAAAATCTATCTCATTTGTCTTAAAAAAATAAAAATAAAATGAGTGAGTGAGTGAGCCTCACCTATTCTATGATCAGCAGTAAAGCAGAGAGGAGGAAGGATGAGGTATGTGCAGGTGAAGGTTTGATATTAAGCAGTGTGGGACTGTGGACTCTGCCTCCCCTAATCCATGGCAGATGTTCATGGTCAAGACCAGAGTAAAGACTGCCAGAATTCAAGACTGCTACCCCAGGCGAGATATAGGAACAACTTAGAGGTCAGAATAATGAAAACATTCTGGGAGTAGTGCAGCTGGAGTTTTAGATTGTGTTCATGTCTCATTCTTTCACAGTACAGAAGATGATCTGAAACAGAATTGAATAACTTGAAATGTTTCAACTTTGTCTTTTTCAGGCTCCCTCCCAAAAAGGAGTCCGACTTTAACAACCTCTATCAAAGACTCCACACAAGAATGTTAGGGTTTAAAACTCAGGGAAATTCTCACAGAATGTTCAATGACTGATTTAAAATAATTGACAGGCAATCAAAAAATGTCCCAAAGTCCTCAACTTAATTATAATCAGGGTAGTACAGGGCAGGGCAAGGGGTAGGGGCTCAATTAGCTTCTATATCGGAATCCAAACACATCAGAGCATTTTAAAAGTACTGACGCTATGAGGCACCAAGAATCTATTTGTATAAATATTTTAATAGTCATCCTTTTAGCTGTAAACATCCATTCACCCTTTTTATAAGAATAATATTTTTATTAAGGGAGCCATCCATTGCTGCTTCTCAAGTTTTGTGGTTTTGGTGGGTCCATTGCAAGGGCTTCCGCCAACCAGAGAAGCCTTCTCACTGGTGACAGTGAGTGGTTCAGATATGGGCACGTGACCAAATTTGGGCAAGAAGAATCAGACCAGAACTTTGGTGTGGCTTTTGAGAGCAAAGCTCTCTCTTTTCTACAGGACTTAAGTGGTAGACTATGGTAATATCTACAATCATTATTATCTTTCTACTGTGAGTAAACAAATAAGGAAAGGAAAGCCAACTAGTACCCAGGGACAAAGAAAAAACAGTTCCTCTTCATAATTTTTTGATCCTCCAGATTAAGTCATTGCTCACCCTTGAACTTTACCGACAGGAAAACCAATAAATCACTGTTGGCTTAAGTAAATGTGGTTGGATTTTCTTTCACTGATCTCCAAGTCCTAACTGATGAAGGAACTTACTTGTAAATGAGCCAGGGACATAAACTTTAAACAAAAGTATTTCAGTTTTTGGAAGAGAGCAGTCATTTTGATGACTATTACTCATGTTTGTTTCCTGAGTCCTATGAAGAAATGAGTCTACAAGAAAAAAACAGAAAGGGCTCACTTCACTAAAGATGGCTTACATATTATGTATGTTTCTTTCAAAGTCTATTGACTATTTAAAGCAAAAATAATAACCACATTTAGTGTAGCTTATAGAACATATTGAAAAAATATACACAAAACAAGAATATAAAGAATATGGAATTACACTCTTAAGATTTTGCATTGCTCATGTATTAACATGACATTTGAAAGTAGACTATAAGAAGTTAGATAGACATATAATTTCTAGAAGAATCACTAAAAATAACACCAAGAGGTAAAGTTAAAAAATGGACACACCCAAATGTATATAAAAGAAATAAAATGGATATACAGTTGATATATTCATAAAATGAAAAACTACTCAGCAATAAGAAAAGAACTACTCATATGCTCAACCACATAGATGAATCTCAAAAACATTTTGTTTTATGTAAGGAGCCAAACACAAAAGAATTTATTCTATATGTATGCATAAGATTTCCTCTACATAACATTCTAGAGTAGGCAAAACTAATATATGCCTATAGAAATTGGAAAGCCTGGACAGGGGTCACTGACTCCAAAAGAGTATGAGGAAACCTTCTGGGGTGATGGAAAAACTCTATATATTTTGGGGGATGACTGGGGCATAGGTATAAAAATTATCAAAATCTTTTCACCTGAACACTTTCAAGACCCCAGTATTTCATTGAATATAAATTTTCCATCAATGAAAACATTTTTAAATCTCTGTAATTTTTTAGGGGTCCAAGGCAGTGTTATTTTGAGATTAATTCATGAGGATGGAATGGAATGACTTTGACACAATTGAAAACTTCAAAAATACAGCGCAACCTTGACACTTGGAAGACTTCAGTCCAAGGGTTTTCCCCAGGACCTCAGGGCTGAGAGGAGAAACAATAGCCCCTATTGTCCTGTAGCCTGAACAGCACAGGGAGGAAGGACAGACGCTGGGGACAGTGGAGGCGTCCTCTTGGTAACATCCACATCAACCCCCCGTGAACCAGCAGGGACAGCGGTGCCATCAACAGTGCCAATGACATTGATTACTTGGCACAGAGTAGTGGTTTTAGCACCGTGAACAGTTTCGGGACAAATGATAACTGTGCCAGCAGCAGAGACAGGAGTGGCTCCATCCTGAGCTTTCACAGCGAGAGCTCACCTCATTATCTGATAGTGGTTGAGAGAACTTAGAGACTTGTTCCGAGTACATTTGAGACATATCCTGGGATGCTCCAGAAATAAGTCATGGAGACTCAAAAGAGGATAGAGAATTCAGCAGTAGTTGGTGGTGATGAGAGTTAGAGAACTGTCTTTCATAGACTGTTCACTCTCAGGTTGGGATGGCCTAAGGAGACAGGTGATTCAATTCTAAATTACTGGGTTTTCTTTTTACTCAAATAGATAACTTTCTTTCCTTTACTCAGGAAGTCATAAGCTCTAATTCTCCGGCATCCTGAAGTGTATAAATATTTAAAAGAACCACAAATTTTAGAGCTGAATGGATCTCTTCATATTCTGATGTAAGAGATCAGTCTACAGTAGTTTTCAAACGTCAGCATGCACAGAGTCACCAGGACAGCTTGTGAAAACATGCATTTAGGCCCCAATGCCACTGCTTCTGATTCAGTAGGTTTCAAGGGAGGCCTAGGAATCTTCATTTCTATCAAGTACTCATACTGCTGGTCCAGAGACTACATTTTGAGAACCTCGATATTCCCAGCTTGAAGTTGAGGATCAGAAACAAGGAGGAAAACATTTTTTGAGGAAATGAGGACAAAAGACCTAATTTGTTGGGTTCTTCCTATGTTCCAGGTACAATGTTATATATTTAATATCCATTAATTCTAACAATAAACATGTATGAATTTTATGTTTACCTCCAGTTTACAGATGAGAAAACTATGAATGGCAATGGTTCAATAACTTGCACTGAGTCATGCAACTACAAAGTGATCGAGTTTGAAACAACTGCCCCGCCTTGTCTCAAAGTCCATGTCCTTTCCACTATTCCATAAAGAAAGGAGATTGGTCAATAGTGCTTGACAACAACAATCAGTAGCCAAGAAATTCTAGGAAAGATAAGGTTGGTTTTTTTTAAAAGTTTTAAACTCCATAAAAATCACAATAGATGTTTTAGAAGAGAAAAAACAGTGTAATCTAGATAGAATAGAATTTAAAAGTTGGGGAAAGTTAAAAGTTATCTTGTTTACTATAGAAGCTGCTCTCTCTGGTACTTACCCCCATGAGAGTTATAAAACCTGATTTTTTTTCATGCCCTCCATATAAATCTACATCCCTTTGGCCAGCAAGGATGCCAAGGCTAACACAATAACAACAGCTGGGTAACGCTGAGATTGATATGGGAGTAATTTATCAATCTTCAATCTGTGTGTCTTTCAGAGACAATAGTGACCACCTGTACCCACCACTGGTTTTCTTTGTAATCACTTGACTTCTAAAGTTGAGCCACAGCAGCAACAGAATCACACCATCTGGATAAAACATGAACACACTGGTATCGGCATTTTCCCAAAGTAAATAACCAAGCTCTGACTGTATATACATTTAAAATTACTTGACAACAGCGAATTATCAGGAAGATAACCCAAGCATAGAGTGTTTTCTAAAGGTGTCTAATTCAAAGACTTAACCTGGAAAGGAATGCCATAAAAGAGAAAACATGAACACCGCATAAATCCTAAAGTGAATAAGATGATCACAACTTCACTTTAAAGCTTCAGAATGAACTGCATCGTCTCAGAGTTAAAGGATTCGATCACTTAGAGCTATGTTTGCCAAATATGTTCTGAACTGTCTTCATTATCATTGCCTTGGAGTATTTGACACACACACACACACACTATGACACCTACCACAGGAGATTAGGACTCAGAAAGTTTTGGGTGGAATCATGAAACTGAGTGTTTCCCGAGTCTCCTAGGCAACTTTCATGTTCACAGGGTTAAAAATGAAAGGTCTATTGCAACCTCCTAATTTGGACAAGGAGCAGCTCCTCAAGAGTACTGGAGATGCATTAAAGGAAAGAGAAGTGGTCGCTTGTGTTCTGCCACAGACATCTGGGAATTAGAGCAGCTGCAGGGTCTGGTTCACTGACACATCAGCATCAGGCCACTGAGGCATGACCACTCCAGATTCATTGGGAAGCATCAGCAGCGACTGTTTGACATGGCAGCAAGGGACAATACTAGCAGAAGGGGTGGCAATTGCAGAAACAAAAGCATTGCCACCCAGGGCTGATGGCACCCAGTATTCCTGGTCACTGCCAGTGATGCCCAGTGAGAGGTGTGATATTTAGCAGAAAATCAGTGATGCTCCCCAAGCTTGGTGGACACCAGGCAGAGAAGCATGGCCATAGGGAGGCTGCCTGGACTTGCTCATGAACATTTTAAGAGATACTCCATGAGTAGCTGGTGAATTGGGCAAGTGTACTATGTCTTTCTATTTTATTTTTAAAGTTAGTTGTTTAGTGGAAATTTCTCTTTTTCATGCTCATGATATTTTAATAGTAATTTTTCTATCCTTTCCACTCAAAATCGTCAGATTTTTTTAGTATTGTTAAACATGTAAATTCATTGTATGCACAAAATATTTTATTAATCATTGTATCATTTTTACATCATATATAATCATGCCTGCATTATAATACAGAAATACCTCACAAATCAGTGCTTAACTAAAAGACCTACTTTTTAAATAAAACTAGAAATGTAAAGACCCTATAAGCATATAAGGTTGACAGAATAACTACATACACATTTTAGCTCCTCTCTTTCATTCTTTTTGCCAGGAAGCACCACTACTGAGCAGTATTGTTATTTGTAAACATTTTTAAGCATACGAAACTCATCGTTATTTTAGTGTATGGGAGTATGTTAAGATGCATGAGCAGTTAAATAATTTGTGGTCACAAAAGATAAGACAATAATGTTATTATTGTCTGATAATAGAATTTCATTTCACACTTACTTGGAACCTGCTGGAACTATCATAATGATCAACAACTTTGAATGAGGAAACATGACATATGGAGCTACAATAATTCAGTCCCTTTAAAATTGCATTGAAAGCTAATCCATTCTTTATAATCACTTTAGAGAACCAGAATTAGGAGAAATATCCATAATTAATCCAAATGCATAAAATCAGGCTATGGCGGCTTCTTGACCTCTTACTGCAGCACCTAGTCCTTGAGAGCACATTGCTCTTCAATACGTTTATTCCCTCTTTCAATGCCTAATAATGAAAGGTTAAAATCCACATACAAAGAAATAACATTTTGGCTTTACAGTATCACCTCCTGAGAACATAGCCATCTAAATATATGCAAGCTTAAGAAAGAAAGAAAAACATCCGCTAGCAGTGTACTTAGGGTGATATAATGATCAAAATTAAAAGGAGCAGATGAAGAATAGCAAGTCAGCACATGCTATTTTAATTTTCTCTGGGTACAAAATGCATGGGATCCAGAACATGGTGCATTTCTCTTATAAGTTATATGCTTATATTTCTAAGCTTAATATTATAAATATCATCTACACTAATTTATTTGTGAAGGAGTAAAGAACATACCTTTAAAAGTGACATAATTTTTTAAAGTACTTAACAATAATTGCAAAAATAAAAGCCAAATAAATGAGAAAATGTGTAATAAAACCCCTTAGTTTGATAACTGAGGAGGAGCATGGTTTTGCTACACCTGTATCTCAACTTGGCCCTGGCTTTTAAAATGACCCAGTTCAGCCCATTCACATATTGGTTCAAATGACTTTGCAAAGAGCATTCCCTGACCATCCTCTCTAAGGATGCTTCCTTATAGATTTATCACTATCTGAACTACTCTGTGTATTTTTTATTTGTTTGCTTTCTAACCTTACTCGTCTCCTTATCTCTCTTCACCCTAGAATTTAAGCTCCCTGGGAGCAGAACCGTCATCTAAATTGTCCATAAATCTGTTCCCAGCACATGGTCCCAGCAGAAGCTCAAGTAGTGAACACTTACTGAACAGCATGACGGGTACGTGGGGGACACGTTGCTGAGAGTCAGGGACCCTGCCACCAGATGTACGCACACACCCAGGTATTTTCTCCAACTAGTTCAGGGAATTCACAGATTCTCTGAAGCCAAATCAAGAACCTCAGGTTGAGGCCATGATAGTGGTCCTTAAGGGACACTAAATAAATTGAGGGAATGAATGCATGAAAGGTTTTATAAGACAATGTAAATATGCACCTGGGGCCTCTCCAGAATGAGTATAATAGCGCAACAATATTTTTTTCTGGATTAACAGATTGGAAATGCCTGTCTTAATCTTATCCAAACGTGAGCCTTCTCTACAACATTCTGGAAAAAAATAGTTATTCCGATGACTGAGGGCCAAATAAAAGTATTCATGTAGCTTCCAAGAAGCAAAGGTTTAAAATGGTCAAAGTGCCAATGCTTCACTCATACCAGAGTCTGTTAGGGGCTACTTATGACTAACACATGCCGTGAGAAAGAAAATTAAAGGAGGAAGGAGGCGAGGGAAACAAGAGGTGGGGGATCGGCTAAAGAATCCATGGCCTCTCATCTTCTGAAAGCATGGCATAGATCTTGGCTTCAATGTCACCTCTGAGACTCCTTTACTGAACATCATATCCAAAACAGCCACTACCGCCGCCCCTCCCTGCTGCTGCCATGCCCAATCCCCATCCTCATTTTTTTTTCAAAACTAATATTACTTCCCGAAATTGCATTACTTACTTAATTGGGGTGTTTTATTTTTCTTTACTGACTTTTCCTAAAAACATAAGCCCATCGGGGCACCTTCATTTCACGCACCACTGTATCACAGAACCTAGATACGCACCAGAGTCGTCCACGGAGCTCAGTGAAGGATTGTGAAAGAATGAAGACAGGTGGTATTGGTCTCAGGGCCCCTGTTTGCAATTCCAAAATTCCCTATGCTACTTCATAAACAGGATCCATTTCATTCATCCTGATGAAAAGCATGATGCTTTGAGCCTCTGTCTGTATCTTGCTGAACTGAACCACGCTATCTCAGCTCTCAGAAACAAACCTACAAATAAGCCAAAGAATGAAATACAGTGAAAAGGGAAAAAAGCAATGAAGAGAGGGAATCAGAGGATATTCTGATGAAAAAAAAATAGATAGATAGATAGATAGATAGATAGATATAGATATAGATAGATAGATAGATAGATAGATATAGATAGATATGATTTTCCAAAGGAACAAAAGCAAAATGAAATAAAAGTTATGAAAAGGGAAAAAGTAGATCATAAAAAAGAAACAAAGATGATTCATAGTTGGAGATGGTGTGAGGGCAAGTCATACATGCTCTCCTCCCCCCCTTCTCATTGTGTGGTCCCAGGTATGCTGTATACTTTTCAGGTCCTATAACTCATATTTATTTTTTCACAAAGTTTCCATTCCAGATGGTTATTACTGAAGGGCATCATAATAAGAACCACAAGACCTGGTCTAGCCACAACATTGGTGACTTACAGGCTGATAGTGGTATAAAACATCATAAATTAATGTGAATGAGGGCTGAACTTCATTTTTCATTAAAGAAGAATAGTAATAGAAGAGAGAGTTGTGAACCTACAAAGATCTTCCACACAAATTATGCTGGGTTCATGTGGCTAAAAAAGCAGAAATTGTTCAGAATATATGGAAAGTATTTATTTAAAAGACACATCATTCCGCTAGAAGGCCATTGTTCAGTGTAATGGAAATTTCGTAAAGGTTTAATAAAAGATTTTTTTAAAACCCAATACACTGGAGTCCCACACAGAACACAATAAAGCACATTAATTTGCCCATCTCAGGTACCAAAAGGATCTTTGTAAAATATCCCCTATAAAGACGGTCATGTGGCATGAACTCTGCAGATGGAAACATAATAAGCCTGACAGATACTTATGAAATTGTTGTGACAGAAATAAGACACTGATTTGCATTTTCACTTCCAAGCTGATAATGAGAACATCAGCCTTTAAAAAATGCAAAGCATTATACTCAGACATTTGTAGGAAGTATCTTCAAACACGTCTCAGTAATAGAAAAAATACAAAGCACTGCAACACATTCGAAAGAAGTCCTTAAAATACATTTGCAAAACACAAAAAACCTATTTCAATAATTTGCAAACCAGTGTTAGAGGAAAGTCAAACCAGAGTTTCAGCCCCTCGCTATACCAGGTACCAGTTTTGGGTCCTTGGGCTATTTAACCTCCCTGGGCCTCAGTTTCCCAACAGATAAAATGAGCCTAATAATGTCTGCACAATGTGATTTCTGGGGGACTAACCCATCTAAGGCCTGGCATGCAATAAATATTAGTTTCCTTCACCTTTGTGAGTTATAAAAAAAAAGCTGTTTTTAAAGATATTTCTTACTTTATAATAAATAATCTGAATTTGTATACTTATTACTAGATTTTATTTGATATCTGTTGATTAAATGTGAGCAATTTGAAAATGTCTCCTTGTTTATTGCTACCTGGAATAGAAACTTTATAAACATTTTGTGTCCCAATCCTACATAGTCTAGCTTGACAGTCAAATCTCTTCCTGTGTGCCTCAGCTTTTTTATATCTATACTAGAGGCCTGGTGCACAAAATTCATGCATGGGGGGGGGTGTCCCTCAGCCCTGCCTGCACCCTCTCCAATCTGGGACCCCCTCAAGGGATGTCCGACTGGGATCAGGTCTAAAACAGCAGTCGGACAGCCTTCTCGCAATCCGGGACCACTGGCTCCTAACTGCTCACCTGCCTACCTGCCTTGATTGCCCCTAACCACTCTGCCTGCTGGCCTGCTTGCCCCTAACTGCCCTCCCTTCCTGGCCTGATAGCCCCTAACCACCTCTGCCTCAGCCCCACCACCATGGCTTCGTCCAGAAGGATGTCCAGAAGGTCTCCTGGTCTTATTAGCATATTACCCTTTTATTAGTATAGATATACACCTCTAGCAGACACAATTCCATTCACAGAGGAACTATTTTCCAAAATGTGCTTGAAAATTGGTTCTTTAGAATAAAAAATTCATTTCCTTATTAAAATGATTGCAAATGATTGGGCAGATGGTACAAAGGTGGCTTGCCATAGAGTGTGTTGAGTTGCATCAACTATTTTATGTAATTGGCTACACATAGGTACAAATTGAAAGTAACTGGATTTGTGTTGGCATATTTTACCTTTGCTTATTTACACCATCCAGGCCTTCCAAAGCCTCTATGTAGACCTACAGTACTCCCAGTGACTTCGCCACCTTTTAACTGAGGTACCCACCATCGAACACCACCACCCTAAATGCCCAATGGACTCAAACAACTAATTTCTAATTTACCCACTCATGCTCACTGCCTCATTGCCAAAGATCTCATTGTCAAGGACGGCAAACAGATTCATAACCATGCAAAAACATAAAGGCCCAATAGTTCTAGAACCTGTACTAAGGCTTTACTGCTTTCAAATAATATGCCTGCTCACAGAAAGTAATTATCTAGTTGGTAACATTGCAAGGAATATGATAAAAGGTAAAGAATTTTTTTCTTTATGGGAAAATTATCTCCATGGAGTTAGGAAGCTATATTAATCTCATAGCAGGTAAGCCCTGCCTAGGAATTTACCTCCCTAAAGGAAGTTTTGCTTCTTATAGTTCCTATGATTTCTCTATTTCCTCACCTTTCAAAGCTCTGCTTCTCTTCACTTGCCTGTTGTTTGTTAAAATAGCTCCTAAAGTGGCAGAGGTGATGGTTCAAGCAGTTGGAGCTCTTTGTTTGCTTTGACAAGGGAGCTGGGTCATGGAAAATGGGAGCCAGGATAGAAGAGTCTGTTTATAAATAATATTGGCCATTTGTAACGAAGGGGACTTTGTTGCTGTTTTTCCTCCTTGCTAAGAGGGAAGGTGCATCTGTCCTTGTAATTCAGCCCAAGAGAAAAGAAAGGGTTTAAAAGTTTAGTTATTAAAACTGGTATTACGGGATTTATTTACCTTTTTGTATTATTTGTAAAACAAATGTACTTCACACACAAGAATTCCAAATGGAACAAAATGAAACTTGTGAAACGTGAAAGCTGTTTCCATTGGGAAATGTTCACTAGAGGAATACAAACTAGTTTTGCAAAATGTGCAGTTTTAAAAAATTTTTGCTTTTAAAAATTCTGCAATATTTAAATGATCTCCAACTGAACAAACTATAAATTCACCTTGGCAGCATTTAAAGAGACAGTTACTATCATGTCTTCAGTTTGACCCCTGCTTGCTCTTTACTGTGGAGTTTTTCTTCTCTCCTTGACTCTTATTTTTAAAAACTATGTTTTTATTGATTGCAGAGAGAGGAAGAGAGATAGAAACATCAATGTGAGAGAAATATTGATTGGCTGCCTCCTGCATGCCCCCTACTGGGGATCAAGCCCATAACCCGGCATGTGCCTTGACCTGGAATCTAACCATGACCTCTGGTTCATGGGACAACTCTCAACCAACTGAGCCATACCGGCCAGGCTCTCCTTGATTCTTAAATGTTGGATATTTATAAGGCTCATAATATGCCCAATTCTTATACCACAAACTCCCTAAGCATATTTTGCCATTCCTGTGGAATCCGTTCCCATGATATGCTAGCAGCTCCTATATAGATACAATTCTAATATCTTGTGAGTTTCAGACATGTGAGCCTTCTGGACATGTCTTATAGAACCTTAGGTTCAACCAGGACAAAATCCTGCCTTCCTCATCCAGCCATATGCTTGTTTTAGTTTCTAATTTGCTGAATTTAAACAACATCTACCCTATGATCACAGAGCTAGAAACCTAAAAATCATCATTATTTTTCTCTCCTTCTCCTCCAATGTCAACCCATGGCAGATGTGCAGCCTTTGTCATTTCAGTTTTGGAGAGCCCCAGAGTTTTGGCATTGTATCACTAGACACTCTTTTTAAAAACATTGAGAAAGGTCATTTTTAAATAGCTGAACATTAGAATCATCTGAGAGACTTTTAAAAAATATTAGTACCTGGCACCATTCTGAGAAATGCTGACTTACAATGTGTGTATATATATATATATATAAATATATATATATATACACACACACACACACACATTGGAGAGGTAAGGAGAGGGAAAAAGAGACAGAAACATCAATGATGAGAGAGAATCGCTGATCAGCCACCTCCTGCAAGCCCCCCACTGGGGATCGAGCCTACAACCCAGGCATATGTCCCAATCTGAAATCATACCATGACCTCCTGGTTCATAGGTCGACTCACAACCACTGAGCCCGAGAAATGCTGATCTAACTAGTCTGAGAAGGGTTCCATCATGGTCAGTGCTCTGAAACTGTCACATAATTCTAATGAGTAGCCAGCGCTGAGAACCACTGGTGAAGAAACTACTCACTTCCCTCAGGATAAAAGCCCAAATTCTGCTGCCCGATTAGTGAGACCCCTCGCAATCTGGGCCACAGCCATTTCTGCAGCATCACTTCTGTCACCATCTCCCAGCCCCACCACGGGCACTTTCAATGACAGAGTATCAGACCATGTAAATTCTCGTCCATGCTTTAGGCTTTTACTCTTACTTAGTGCCTTCGCATGTGCTGTTTCTTCTGTGTGTGATATCCCTGTATTTCCTTACCCGGATCATCTTGACCTGCCCTTTCCCTAGCTCCAAGAAGTCTTGCCTGTCACATCCCAACCAAGCTGAAGGCTGGTCAGAGGCCTCTCTCCCGTAGCATCGTGGGCTTCATTGTTATGGGGCATTTGTTAGCCTGGCTTGTCTTAGGAAGTTTCCTTCCTGACTCTGTCTGTGAATGGGAAATGCACCTTTTCCTCTGCCTCACCAGTTCCTGGCCTGGTGGCTTATTCACATGTGCCCATCAAATGCTGCTGAATATTAATGGAGCACATAAAATTGAATTCTACTTTTAAATTGTATTCCATTTAGAAATAAAGGTATCTGTTTCACTTCAATATTCCAAATCCGTTATAGTACATATTTTCGCCAATTTTCAAACTCACATTCACCAGCCTTAAGCTCACTCTCATTGCATTCAATTCACCATGCAAGAAAACACATTAGTAAATGCTAGTCAAAGATGTTTCCTAAAAGCAGAATTAGAAAAATCCATTATATTCTCCTGAAATTATTTTTTAATAGGAAAAATTTTCATGAACAACAGAAATGCAGTTTACCAATTTACTGGAGGCATAAAGGTAATTTTCATAGTCTTAAACTCTAAAGCCCTAAAAAATTAAAATTACAAAGTTAAGAAGTAAGAGTAAGGGGAAGTGATAATAGATAATAAAGGTAACTTAATAATATCGAATAAAACACAGGAATTTATCTTGACAAATATGGCTCTCTGATGGACAAAGACACCAATACCTCATCCTTTTCCACTCCCAGGGACCCACAACTCCCAGGATGCTGGCTATAAATTTAAACTCAATTTTACTTTCAGAAAGTATAGGCCATTCAATGACTTGATGATGGCGTTTGGGGACCTAATAAAGACAAGTGATAGGGGCACAGCATTGGCAGCAAAAGAAGGGCAGCCACCACTTACTGAAAGCCCTGGAGTGAAGACAGTGTGAAAGGCACTGTGTGGAGTATTCCCAACCCTCCTGGCTTGGCTGGTGATGGCGCAGACAGCCAGCGTCTACCCGAGGGTTTATGTCCTCATTCACAGTGAGGGAGAGCCCTGCCCTGGCCCTTGGCAATCAGGAGCAGCCAAGTGTGACGAGGTGAAGTGCAAACCTCCCAAGTGTGGCTCATAGTAGCCTTTCACAAAGTCTTGCTCTGTTGTCTTTTTCCTTTCAGGCATTAGAATTCGATTTTTAACCTTTTAAGGTGTGTGTTTAAGAATGGCAACAGCCACTGCATGAAGACCCGTCCTGGCATCTGTTCAAATACTCAGTACTCCTACATGAATGAAAAATCACCTTTCTAGTGTTGAGCATGGACACTATGGGATCTATTTGGTATTGCAGTTCTCTAAGTACTACATGAAGTGCTGTTGTCCCAACATTAAGTCTTGGGAAACTGCAGTTCAGAGAGAAAGACTTGGAGATGCAATGTTTCCGCTACAATTAGAATGGTTATTACTTACTTCATTCTCTTAATGTTCACTTCAGGGTAATTTATTTAGTGTGTATTTACCAAAACCCATACAAAGTGCATTTCAGTAGACATGAAAGTTCTAAGTTTGTATGATATCCATGAACAAGCTCTCAGAAGTCCACAGGATAGAGAAAAGCTGAGAACAGCAATAGTTCTCAAGGACGACCATGGTGCATTATCACGTGCTTTCAAGGTAGTCCTTTCCAAGCACATTTGTAAGGTTATAAGTAGCAACTACTCTCACTTCAGTATAAATACCCAGAATACAAAATTGATGGCACCAGGGAGGTGGAAGGATAATAAATTTTCACCAAGTGTCTACTAGAAAGAGGGCATTGTTCTGGGCTCTACACGGATAGGATTTTATTTCAGACTCAAAACATACTTAGGAAGTAAAGCAAGCTTATTCCTATTGACAGACGTGAATGTCACAGTTCACAGAGGCTTGGGGAGTTGCTCACACTCGTACCTCTAAGAAAGGAGCAACTGAGATGGAACACACCTCTGACCTGCTCACATCCCTCACGCTGTCTACTCAGGACACCATTACGCGTAATGCAGGGCTTACGTGCCTTACGGGTACGGTGAGAACTGTAACTATGTGAAGCCAACCAGATAGAGAACTGCAATCTACAAAAGTGCACACGACACATCTGAGGAGCGGCCCAGCTCCTCTTCGCAGCCAGATAGTGCTGTGCGGAAACGCAGGCCCAGGGTCTCCATCCCTTCTGAGTTTTAGAAGTCAAAAATCTGCATTTTTATAGGAGATGCCCATGGCTTAAGTGCTGACAGCTAGTTACATATTACCAAGCTAGCCACCAAGGACATCGTTGGCAGGATGGGGTCTACCAGCTGCCAATTTGCAGCTTCTGAGTTTAATGGTCATTCAGATCAGGTTGGACTAGTCAGCAGCAAGAAACAGCAGGGATTCCACAAAATACACCTTTAAAACGTAATGCTTTGGAAGGTTCCAAGCCTAGTGAAAGGGAGGGAAAGGCACTTTTTCATTTAAAATTTTTTAATCTATTTTTAAATTTTTTGTTAATCCTCACCTGAATATAATTTTCCCATTGCTTTTTCAGAAAGAGTGGAAGGGACAGATGGAGGCAAGAAGGAAGGGAGAGAGAGAGAGAGACAGGGGGTGAAACATTGATGTGAGAGAGAAACATGGATTGGTTGCCCACTGAGGATGGGAGCAAACTCCCAACCGAGGTATGTGCCCTTGACCTGCAAATGGAACCTGCCACCCATTGGTGTACAGGCTGACACTCTACCCACTGAGCAATACCAGCCAGGGTGACACAGCCTCACCGTGATCAGAGTACCTGCAGATGTGACTAAGATGAACTTAGGGCTCTAACATTAGTCATGACAGTATTATATTATTACAGGGTTATCTCTCTCTTCTTCCTACAGGGTTGGGGGCCAGAGCACAATCGGGGCTTCTGGTTTATTCTCATATGGATCTTGTTCAGCCTAAGCTATGCTCATTACTAGGGAGCAGAACACCCAGGGAGACACTAGAAACAATTCCATCTAATTAAAACATGGATAACCCTCGAAAAGGCTGGGTTGGGTCCTCTAGGACGGCCAGGTCTGAGGCCGATTTCCTGACCCGCACTGTTCCAGATGTGCACCCGGCTGGGAAAGAGGGTGGAGAGCCCTATAACACAAAGCACATGATCATTTGTTCTGTTCACCTCTCATCCCCTCTTTCTATTAATTTGGAGTCTTAACTGCATTTATTCATAGCCGTTAAAGTGAAGAGCCTCTGGCTAACTCGGGCCACTTTGAATAAGTATGCAGAAGAAAACTGAAATTAGTATTTGAACCTTCCTAATCATATTAGGCCACAGATTTAAAGTCTTTAAAAACATATTCTGTGAAGTAAAAGATATCTAGATCTGAAAAGCCTATTTGAAGCTAATTGCGACAGGCACAGCTCCCTATGCTGAGGATGCATCTAATGTCCTTGACATTAGTAATAGCGCATCCTACTTTACAGGAAACAAAGTTTCCACAAAGTTGGTTACTAGGAGATTTTCTGTAAGCAAGCCCAATTCCCCTTTGGACTTCTTATACAATTAGAGCTCTGTATCCACTGGGGGGAAAGATCAAACACATGGAACTAAAATATTTGTGGCAAGAAGAGAATTTAGAAGATGACAGAGCTCAAAAAGATTGCCCAAAAATAAAAATAGTATTTCATCTTGAGTAAAAAATGAAGTAATAAACTAACTTGTCTACTCCTCCCACCATCTACAGTCATATATATCTCTTCTTCCTACTCTATCGATTTCTTAAAAGTATAGCAATCTCCTTGATGACAGCTGAATGGGCACATCAGAGACCTAGGTCCTCAGCTCAGTACCATCGGAAACCGCCTTGATGATCCTGAGTTGAATGCCTGCCTCTAGGCTTTCATTTCTTACTGACCAAGTGGCAAGGTTGTGGAGGAGGATCTTCAAAGTCTTAAAAGCCAATAATTCTCATTTTGAGGTAGCTGCTAGAACTTACTCTCTTTTTTTCTGCCTGGTATTTTGTAATGTTCAGTAGAATTATTGAAAGATCAAATTTTGCTGCTACTTACAACTTTCTAGTCTAGGTTCCTTGACCTTTTCCCTCAAAAAAGAGACCACTTTTGATTTTCCCAAAGTTCCCTGACCACTAAGATGTGATATTTTATATGATAGCTATTAGATAATGAAAACACTTTAGAATAGTCATTGACATGGGAAAATATGCAATATATTAACAGAAAAATCAGGTTGAATCTGCACCTAAATGTTGAGTGTTTCTCTGATTGCTAAGATTATATAATCGTGTATGATTATTATGTTGTTTATATTTTTCGGGACTATCCCTCATTTTTCAGAATTAAACACACAATTTTTATAGGAAAATCAATTAAAATTTACTTAGAAACAGGGGTGAACATTAGACAAAAAGTTCCATGTTGACAGCAACAGGGCTGCTTTGAACAAGTAAGAAGTTTGAGTAAAGCATCCATTCTGATATTCTGCAACACCCCTTCCATACCAGGTCTTAGCTAATTGGAATGTCACCCCTAGGAAAGGACTCTATACCAGATCCTATCACAGTGCCTAGCAAATATTGGCCCACAAGAAATGTTATGGCTGAATCTGAGTGGAAGGTCATTCAATAGAGGAGATAAAGCTGCCCTCAAAAAATGTCTTAAAGATTGCCCTGCTGGTGTGGCTCGGTTGGTTGAGCATCCTCCCATGAACCCAGAGATTGCTGGTTTGATTCCAGGTTAGGGTACATGCCCGGGTTGCAAGCTTGATCCCGAGTAGGCAGCATGTAGGGGACATTAAATGGCTGTTTCTCTCTCTCTTTCTCTCTCTCTCTCACACTCTCTCTCTCTCATCAATAAAAACACATTTTAAAAACGTCTTAAAGATCTAGAATGCATTCCTCAATGATATGATCTGTGGCACCACCGTCCATGTCTGTGCCACTTTCTGTTCTGACCCGTTGGGCTGCCTGTAAGCATTCCATGCTATTTTCATAAACACCAGCCCCTACCTGTTTACTTTTTTTAATAGGAAAGTTCTGCTTTAATTAAACAGGAAAAAAGCTATTTAATTTTAAAACTTCAGTAAATATTTTTTGAAAACTCCAAGCGATACTGCAAAACCATATTCTTATCAATTTTGGCTTCTTGGAAGGGAAGAGTCCGCTAAATGAAATCTGCTGCCTGCTCCTCAAGCATTCATACAAACGACAAGTGGCTCACCAAAGTATTCATGCTTTCCAATCCCCTGGGCTCGATTTCTTGTTCTGACCAATGTAGCAGCTATTTTTATTTTTTGCATTTTTCTCAGTTTTATTGACATGTATTAGACATATAACACTGTGTAAGTTTAAGGTGTACAACATGATGATTTTATAGCTGTATATATTGCCAAATTAGGTTAGTTAAATATCCATCACTTCATAGAATTACCTTTTTTGTGTGTGGTGGGGACATCTAAGATCTATTCTCTTAGTAACTTTTAAGTATACAATAGAGAACTGTTAACCATAGTTACCAGAATTTATTTATCTTATAACTGGGAGCTTGCACCCTTTACCACCATCACCTGTTTCCCTTAACCCGGAGCCCCTGGCAAACACCAATCTACTCTCTGTTTCTGTGAGTTCAGTTTTTTTTCCTTAAATTGATTTTAGAGAGATAGAGGAAGAGAGGGAAGGTGGGAGAGAGAGAGAGAGAGAGAGAGAGAGAGAGAGAGACGTCAATTGTTGTTCCACTTATTTATGCATTCATTATTTAGTTGATTCTTGTATGTGCCCTGACCAGGAATTGAACCCACAACTGTGGCATATGGGGATGGCACTATAACCAACCAAGCTGCCTGGCCTATTTTTTGTTTGTTTTTAGTTTTGTTTTTGTTGTGTGTGTGTGTGTGTGTGTGTGTGTGTGTGTGTTTTAAGATTCCACATATAAATGAGATCATATGTCTGTCTGACTTATTTCATTTAGCATAATGTCCTCAGGGTTCATCCATGTTATCCCAAATAGCAGGATTTCCTTCTCTTTTATGGCTGAATAATATTCCATTAAACATATATCATATTTTCTTTACCCAGCCACCTGTCAATGGACACAGGTTGTTTCTAGGGCTAGGCCTTGACTGTTCTAAGTAATGCATGCAGCAGCTATTCAATTACCCTTGCTTCTCTGTCTGTTGGTGCTCTTTTTCATGAATCACAAATCCTGCTACCAAGAGAATATTTCTCAAGTACAATCGGATATGTCACTTTGCTCACCAGCCTTTAATGGCACCCACTGCCTATTAGACAAAAGTCAAGCTCCAGAGCATGACAGCCAAGGTCCTCAGAGCCCCCACCTACATTTCTACCTTATTTTCCACTAGTCACCCATGGCTGCGCTCTAGCGCATGGTCTCTAAGTGTGGTCACCATACCAGCAGCATCAGCAACACCGGCGAACTTAGAAATTAAAATTTTCTAACCACACACACGTAGTGAGCCAGAAACTGGGGGTAGGACACAGAGAGCTGTGTATTAACAAGCCTTCTAGATGATTCTGATGCATGGGAATGTTTGAGATCCCTGCTCTAACCACACTGTAATTCCTTAAGTACACCCAATACTTCACCAAATTAGTGCTTTTCCTAGGGCTGTTCTCCTGCCTGGAAGTGCCACTTCTTCCCTGTCTCCAGGTGGGTAAAAACCCACCAATCCTTTGGGCCAAACCCAATGTCAGCTCAACTACTTCCTAGTTTCCTCAACCAGAAGTAACTTCTTTAGTATTTGAACTTCTTCAGTCATTGTTTGTATCTTTCTTAGAGCATTTACTGTAGTTTCTCTGGAAAGATTGTTATCTGCATAGTTCTCATCTAGAGTGTGAACTCTTTGAGGACAACAGGTAATCTGTAACTTCCACAGAAAAAGAGCCAATGATCACAAACAAGGTACATGTCTGTCCAAAGGGGGAGAAGTAACTATTGTTTAATATTTAAGATGGCCAGACTTAGCAAATAAAAATAAGGGACTTCCAGTTAAATTTGAATTTCAGAGAAATATGTAGGGTCCAGATATCGTATGGGACAAACTTATATACTTATACTCAAAACTATATTTGTTATCAAAATTCAAATTTAACTGGGCATCTGATATTTTATTTGGCAACCCTATCACTATTGTGCATATGTTACTTTGTCTTTAATCAGATTTACCTTCTTGCTATTTCTCTCTCCAAGAAATTGAAAAACATACAACAAAACCTTATATACCTAAATAAACGTTTTCCTTTAAAAAAAATCACTTTGGAAACACTGTTCTTATTCAATGACAGTGATGCTGCCCAAAACATGTGTGAAATTATTTTTTAATTAATTGCAAAACTCTCTTATGGATTATGCAAGAAAATCAGCCTTTTTTAATTGTGGTTCTTCTACATAATATTTATTTTTAAATTTTTTTTATTGTTTAAAGTATTACAAATAGTAGTACATATGTCTCCCTTTTTTCCCCATTGATCTTCTCCTGGCCTTCCTCCCCCCCCCCCCCCCGCCCCCCACCCAGCACATGTCCTCACCACCCACCACAAGTGTCTTGAAAATCAGCCTTTTTATCTGAAACCTGTGCATTTAAAAATACATCAACTGTATTACTATTTTATAACCTACTTTTGTTTTTCAGCATTGATGTCCAATATCTTTTACCTCTTTGAAGATCAAATTTATCTTGAGAGACTTAATACTTGACACCATTGAAAATAATTTTAAAATACATCTATGGCTTACAAAGGCAATTCCCTAAGAAATGCGAAACTGTTCATGAAAGTCCACTAACTTAACTATATAAGCTTCCAAGGTGTTGATATGAAATTGATATTCAAAGAAATGTGTCAAGACTGATTCTCTTTGATTTTTTTTTTAAAAGTCACATTTCCTTTTAATCACTCCTCCCTCAAGATTCCAAATTTACACCAGTGCAGATTTCATGCCACCAAACATTAACTCGACAAAGCAAACCCCAGATGCCACGGTTTCTTCTCAAAGACTCTGCAGATAAGCTTTATATTTATTTTTTTTAACAATTTATTTGTGTAAGGAATGTTCACTGTAGAAATTTTAAAAATATAGAGAAGTATAAGGAAAATATAATAGAATTTTACCGTAACAGAAAATTACTAATTACATCATTAATATTTTAATTCTTTTATATATAATTCATATTTATATATTTTATTTACATGCATAGTTTTAAAAATTGAGATAATAATATAGCTATTTTTATGTTACATAGGTTTTCACTTACTATTTTTTCCAGCTTTTCTGAGGTATAATTTACAAATAAAATTACAATATATTTAAAGTATACAATGTAATGTATACATTGTGAAATGATTTTTATAATCCAATTAATTAGCATAGCTAGTATCATCTCCCATACTTTTTTTTTTTTTTTGTTAGAATGCTTAACATCTACTTTCTTAGCAAATTCCAAATCACCATGCTGTATATTGGGTCCTCAGAACTTATTCATGTTATAACTGAACAGTTGCGCTGTTTTACCAACTTCGCCCCTAACCCTGTTTTACCATTTTCTCACGCCTAACCCTGGCAACCACCATTCTATTATCTGTTTCTATAAGCTTTACCTTTTTATTTTTATTCTATATATA
Source organism: Myotis yumanensis (assembly GCF_028538775.1). Classification (NCBI taxonomy): domain Eukaryota; kingdom Metazoa; phylum Chordata; class Mammalia; order Chiroptera; family Vespertilionidae; genus Myotis; species Myotis yumanensis. The sequence goes on along the minus strand of NW_027223764.1, from coordinate 28,454,921 downwards.
ATAATTGAGATAATATAGTATTTGTTTTTCTCTGACTTATTTTATTTAGGATAATATCCTTCATGTTCATCCATTTTGTCAAATGACAGGTTTTTTTAAGGACTGAATATTATTCCACTGCATAGATATACCACATTTTTTTACTTTACTTCTTTTTCTAAATTTTATTTTTCAATTATAGTTAACATTCAATTTATTTTGTATTAGTTTTAGGTATATAGCATAATGGTTAGATGATCATACAATTTATAGAGTGATTCCCCCCAATATTTCATGTACCCACCTGGCACCATACTTAGTTATTACAATATTATTGACTATATTTCCTATGCTGTACTTTATATCCATGGGACTATTTTGGAACTACCACTCAATCTCCTTTTCTCCCAGTCCCCTAACTTCCCCCTTTTCTGTAGATAAGCTTTAAAATAAAGGACATGCAACCAAACCAATTAACATGTTCCATTTGGCACCAAATACCACATATACATATGTGATATCAGTACAACTTCCATAGCTATATATCACATTTAATTCCCATGTATATACATATTATTATTATTTACATATTTACTTATATATCCTTTCTGTGACTGACATACCTTGAAAATGGGAGCTTCTGAGAAAGGACATGGTATATAATCAATGAAGCAGGGAAGGCTCTATCTATAGTCAACAATTTTAGAAATTTGCTTTCTACCTCATAGTAGTTAAAATTCCTGCAGCATACTCCGTCAACGTACCAGATCCAACCTTCAAGTGCCATTACTGGAGAATTTACTTATGCTCTTGAGAGGCACTGGGTTCAAAGCCAATTGGCACTTTGTTGTTCACCTTCCCAATCTCACCCAGACGAGTAGAGAGGAGACAGACGGAGGGTAGCATAAGGTACTGATAATATCCTCCTTTACTCAAAAACAAAATGAATCAATATGACAAGTGTGATGGAGGTTACATGAACATAAATTTGAGCTTTCTGGAATTTGATATTTTGAAACTGATTTTTTTTTAAATATATTTTATTGATTTTTTACAGAGAGGAAGGGAGAGAGATAGATAGTTAGAAACATCGATGGGAGAGAAACATCGACCAGCTGCCTCCTGCACATCTCCCACGGGGGATGTGCCCGCAACCCAGGTACATGCCCTTGACCGGAATCGAACCCAGGACCTTTCAGTCCACAGGCCGACGCTCTATCCACTGAGCCAAACCGGTCCTGGCTTGAAACTGATTTTTAAAGGACATTTCCATATCAATGTTCAGCTCTTTGGGCTGTTGCTCAAGCTCACTGATCCAAGTAACAATACATTTGGGGTTTCCATATTCTTTGAGAATAACCCCAAAGAGGGATGACAATCTAAAAGGGGATTGTAACAGGTAATGCTTTAATCATCCCAACAAGCCCTGCATTTCTTTTAACACTACAAGAGGATTTTAACAGGTTGGTACCTTACTCATTCTATTAGCACCCACATTTATCCTTTCACAAATCAGCAGAAAATTCTAAAAGTCAATTCCTAGTCAATTCCTATATCAGTTGGCTACACTAATGAGATAACCACCAATTTTTTAACATAAGGCAAAAACAGTAGCATTGAATAAGTAAACCTGACTTGCATGAGTAGAGGCAACAGCATTTTAATCTTCTTTGCCTCCCCGCCTCCCATGATAAAAGCAATTCCAAAAGTACCACTCTCCCAAGGGTTTTCACCTGATGCTACAGCCAGACAGGAAGGGTTATTAAAGAAAGTTCTGGTTGACTGAAAGATCCAAGAAGCAGATCTACCACCAAGCAGAAACAGTTATAATTAAAAAGAGCAAATCCAGCCAGGCATGTACAACCTAGAATTAAGACAGACAAGTTCCTGGTATCAGGGATATAACAATGAAATAAGGAGGTCTTAAAAAGCAATTAAAATTTTAGAATGAGGCCATGAAGATTAAGAAATACAGGCAGTTTGGCATCAGTGAAATCTGTTCAATAATAGAAGACTCAAACTATAGGCCAGGAGAACAAGGTGGAACATTAAATCCTAAGCAGGTTGAACACTGTAATTCCTGATGCTATAAAGACTTGGTTTTTGGGCATATGTTGAGGGGCAGTAAACTAGGTAGAAAACCAATGACTATGAGAAGAATATAAGAGAAAGACTTTGCTTCAGGAAGAAGAAAGCATCTCCAACACCAGCGCTAGATTAGTTACAAGACTAGAAACCCAAACATGGGCCTTAGACCATGTCAAACTCTCTTTTGAACCCAAGAATTTCATCTGCAAACTGGTAATAAAATGGACACAGTTCATGGAAATAGTAAGATTAAGAAGCAGAGAACCTGATAGAGCATCAGACACTAACACACATCAGAAACCTGCAGAAAACACACGCAGGGTCTCAATAAATATTCTTTGATAAAGAAGTCAGGTGGTATCGTGCTGTAGACATGCAGTTGTCAACTGGTGGCCTTCAGGTCACATGTGGTTCACAGATGTGTTTTTGTTACTTTTTTAATATTTTGGCCCACAGGTTATTTTTTATATTGCATTTGTCTACAGCACATAGAAATTGGGATATTTTTCATAAATAATAATAACAAAGAAATTTCTGTATTCTTTTAAAATACAATAAGGAGTCCTGACAACATTGACTTTGAATTCTCATGGGCCAACACTTTATTGAAGCTGAGTAGCTACTTATCCCTTTAAACATGGAGTTAGTCATGCAACAGTCCCCACCTTCACCATTCACATGCATCCCATGCCAGCCTCATAGATATTTAAGTATGCAATTTTTAGCAGATGGTAAGTAGTAAAAGAAACGTTCACAGCTATTGTACTCTATACATCAAGAACATATTCCTGAAATATTCTTTGCATTGGCCCAGAAACAAAACTTAATCTTCACCCAGTACAAGTGGGATAAGCCTAGACAAGACTGACAACAGACATGTGCCCAAGCACTTTTCTTGGTTATGTAAATGCTGGCTTTGTTTCAACAGTTATATTGTTTATAACTAAAGCTGTTGAAAGCCTATTTATTATCTTAAATTTCAACTATTGGGTTCATTTTTGGAAAAGAGGATATGTTGAAAGGATAGGATGCGTATTTTTTTTCCTTGCAGTGATTTCACAATACCCCAAATAGAATTAATCTGGAGAAATGCAGATATTTGATTTCAGGTTCCAGGAATATCTCAGAATCTAGTGCAACCGCAAGCCAAAATTTAATTTACCAAAACTTAATCTTTCTTTGTGAAATGATCCATTGAAAACAATAACACCAGAGCTTTGGATACAGATGCAGTATATAAAAATAATGGTTTGCTCAGCAGTTTCAAAATACTCTGCATTTATATTTAATAATATCCTCCACGGGGAGTCCAAAAAAGTACTTTATCTCTTCCCTTCGAAACAGGTTGGGGAATGTTCCAGTCCCTTTAAATCTTGCTGAGGAACATTTGCCACATCTTGCTTATATATGCCAATTTAAGTTATGACATATTTTGTAAACTGCAGACTTTTAAAGAAAGAACAGCACAGTTCTTATCTAATAAGAAACAGACACAAAGTGTTCTTGTCTTAAATACTACGGTAGTTGCTGAAATTTACTTTCTAAATAGTCTCCCTTAGAAAAGAAATCAAATTAGTTTTCTGGTGGCTAAGTCTCACCTAAACCATTTTTTAAAAATTTATATAATTTATTGGGGACCAACAATTGTCAGTACTTGTACAGATAAGTATTATCACATCACATTGATTTGGGACCTGGTATTTTCACTTAATCTTCAATAATCTTCATGAGCAAAATTGATTTATGATGGTACAATCCTGAAAAGTAACACTCCCAGCAGAGATGCACATTTCAGCAGAAAATGGAGCAATCTGCATTTCAGCACATGCATTTTGCAGGGCATGCTTTCAAAGTCACTACACTTCCCAGTCATTAACCCTTTTCTGGAAACACACTGTACACATATATATCCAGAAGAGCAGACATTCCCTAGAGAAACTCTCTCTATAACCCAAAGGAACAATTTTTTTTAAATAATAGTGGTACAGAATGGAAAAAAACACCCAAGAGAGTAAAGTACACATCCTGACAAATCTTCCGAAAGGAGAAAAAAAAATAAAAGTTTATTTGTTTCAGCAGGGCCCTTCATATGGATGTTTATTGATTTCATATTCTAATCTCCAAGCGTCAGAATACCAAAGCAGAATAGCAATGCAATAAATGCTTTTTATTCCATGAAGTTCCTTTTCTTAGTAGTGGTTTGTTTGGCTCATGCAGTGGGTATTTGGTTTTTGTTTTTTTTGTGAGAGGAGAGGAGAGGGAAAGAGAGGGGAGGGGAGGGAAGAAACTAACTCCATTGGTTGCCTCCTATACAGGCCCCAACCAGGGATGAACCCACAACCTGGTATGTACTCTGACTAAACATCAAACCTGCCACCTTTTGGTGTGGGGACAACACTCCAAGCAACGGAGTCACCCAGCCAGTGTGGCTTTACCATGTGTAAGAAAGCATAGAGCTGTTCTCCACAGAGCTGCAGGGCACTGGAGTTGCCAGGTACAGCATGTGCAGTAGGTAAGAGCACAGGAGCACAGTCACTGGAGACAGACATGGCTCCATGTGGGTCCTGGCTCTGCCACATCCTACTTTACATCTCAGCACCTCAGCTCTCCAGCTCCCACAAATACAAAATAGGGATAATACCATCCCCTCAGGGGTACTGTCGAGGGGAAATGAAATAAGATAATGTAGGCAAATCACATACCACAGTCCCTAGCACATGGAAAGGACACAGCAACTGATAATAATCATAGCTGTTATGTGTGTGCTTCAAGAAAAATTACATATTTGAGATATATCTGATAAAAGGCTATTCTTGACAAGAAATAGCATGCACTCAACCTCATTCTCATTAAAGCTTTAGGTAAAAACAAAAATAAAAAATAATTTTAAAAAAAGCTTTAGGTAAGTACTGATGGTTGCACATATGTAATTGTATGTATATTTGTATATATGTATATGTGTGGATATATTACAGAAGTATCCTATGTAATAAAAGGCTAATATGAAAATAGACCAAACGGCGGAACAATTCGAACAACCCAACAACCCAACAACCGGTTGCTATGATGTGCGCTGACCACCAGGGGGCATGTGCGAAACATGGTGGGTGTTGGCCATGGCAGGATGGTGGAACAGGTGAGGGGGCTCCAGATCAAGGTGGGGTGCCGGTCGCTGTCATCGGGGTGAGCCTCTGGTGGTTACTAAAAATTCTTTGCTCCTGCGCACCACAGTCCTGCCTGGTGCTCACACCTGCTGCTGGCGCCAGCCCCGCTCACACCCACTGCCGGGACTGGAGCCACCACTCACATCCACTGCCAGTGCCGGCACCACTTGCACCTGCAGCCGGCACCAGAGTCGCCACTCACACCCATTGCCGGTGCCCAGTGCCAGTCCTGATCACTTGGCTCCATCAGTGGGTGCCAGCGATAGCTGCCATCCCTGATCGCCCCTGAGGGCTTCTCCACCTCCCCCTGCTCCTGAGGGGCAACTGGGGCAGCAGCCGCCTCTCACACCCACTGCTGGTGCTGGCCCCAATTGCTCTGCGCCCTCAACGGGTGCAAGTGGGGCCTGCGCTGTCAGTGCATGGGAGCAGTAGGTGCGGGAGCAGGGCTGCTGGTAGACAGGGGGCTGGGGGCCATGGCGGGAGGGGCTAGGTGGGGCCATGGAGGATGGGCTGAGACCTGCCCCTGTGCCTACCGCAGCCTCACGGCCCACAATTCCTTTCAAGGTACACAAATTCGTGCACTGGGCCCCTAAGTACTTACATAGAGATACATACTATATTGTAGGCTAAACAGTTTGCATAAAATAAATATATGAAGATTAGATAGAAATTAAAGTTTTAAGTCATTAGGTACTGACATGTGTCCTCTTTCCTCTCTTTCTTTTGAAAGCCTCTTTAAAAATCCCAAACCATACATTATCTAAGTCACATGCTTTGAATCTGATAATAACAACAAAAAATGTAAGAATGTTCTAGTGGCTATTTCTCCACAGTCTCTGAATTTTTGAATGTTTTGCTGCACAGTAGTCCCCCCTTACCTTTGGTTTGCTTTCAGTGGTTTCAGTTACAGGCAGTTAACCACTGTCTGAAAAAATTCAATGGAAAATTCCAGAAACAAACAATTCCTAAATTTAAAATTGAGCATCCACACTGTGTATGTAGGTCACTTAGCAGTGATCTTGGTTATCAGATCAACACTATGTTCCACTGTGCTGTTATAATGGTTCTATTTTATTATTAGATAGATATTGTTGTTAATCTCTTACCATGCCTAACTTATAAATGAAACTTTATCATAGGTATATATGTATAGGAAATAATAGTTTGCATGGGGTTTGGTACTATCTGTGGTTTTAGGCATCAACTGGGGGTCTTGAAACATATCCCCCTCAGATAAGGGGGGCTACTATACTTCTAAATGACTAAAAGAACCTACACTGCAGACATGGAGATAGTATTATGCTTTATACCAGGGGAAATGCCATTTTGGAGTCCCTAGAAGCCCTACACAGAAGTTGTGTATCAGGAAATGAGCCTGATTAGTTCTCACCTGTGGTCTCACTCAGCCTCCCCTGCTAATTCATTTGTTTCTCTCTCACTGATGCACCTTCCTCCTGCTGTGGAAATGTGAGTATACTCTAGGCCCAGGCCTTGCCATACTACAGGATTTTACCATAACTCCTATGGTGACTAGTAGTATTTTCACCTGCCTGGTAGCCACACTCCTTTCTTATGGCCAAAACAAAACAACCTTGATTTTCTTTGCAGCTATCCTCATTATTATGCTTTTCAGGTTTTGTTTAAGTGTATTTTGATGGACATTGTACTAGCCTTGACTCTATGGATAGATCTGGTTAATCAGAGTCACAGTAATTGGTTCAGGGTAGAAGCACTGTTGCAAGGTTTTCCAGACAGAGTGACTTCTGGCACTTACTCAGGACTTGGTGAAAAGAGGAGCTGTTTTTGCAGGAGAGGCTACCCAGGTAGAATGTGCCATATAATCAAAAGGGCCACCTGAGAAAGAGGCTAACAGAATAAAGCAGAGATGAGATCAAATTCCCTAACCATGTAAACACATTGGTCCAGTCATGCCTACAGCTAGGCTTGACCTGGGTCATTCTGTTACATGAGTCCACAAAGTCAATCTTCAAGTCAGTCTCTGATGGGTTTCTATCTCTGCCAAGCAAAGTATTCTGGTTAATAAAGTTTAGTTTTAATTCAATACATATGTATTGGGATACATATCTCCCAGGCATTTTGCCAAGTGCTGCAAATCTCTAACTCTCATGTGATTTTGACTTTCACCTGCACATGACATTCATCCTAATCTATAGCACCAGCTCCTCTAATTTTGAAATTCATTGTACATCTCCAACGTCCTGATGAACAGCTAGCTCTAAGTGTCCCAATGATTCTGCAAAACCAGACCATAAAATACAAAACTATCTTCTCTGATAAAACACACACACACACACACACACACACACAAACCTCTCCTCTGGATTTTGCTATTTCCTTTGCTATCCCATCAATTTTCAAGGCTCAGCCCCTAGGAGATTTGCTTTGGGCTATCTTAGCCCCTATATCCAATCACTTGTCCTGTCTTAATTTTTCAAAACTTGTCTCATCTTTCCCTTCAGGCTCATTTCTTTCATGTTATTATTTGAATCTTTATATTTGGAATACTTTACCTCTTCACTACTCCCCCCCCTTCATGTCCCGTCCTACTCATATTTTTCAAATTAATATTTGCATATATTTCAAATTAATATTGATTCCTTTATGTCAGAATCCTGCTCTGGAAGCTTCTGTAGTCCAGAGGTGTCTTAGCCTGGACTGTAGACTCTTCACAATCTCCCTTACTTTCCAGTTTCATCTATGTCACAAATGCCTTCACCTAGCTGATCCATCCCTTGCCCCTAAATTAAATTTAACCTTTCTTTCTTGGTTCATCTTCCTGGATTGGATTCCCTCCTTTCTACTTGTCTAAAGTCCATCTTTCTTTCAATACCCAGCCCAAACTCTCCCTCCTCTTTGAGTAGTCTCCAAACGTCATAGACTTCTTCACTGTCCATTCCTGAAGCCTGATGGCATCTTTATCCATAGTGTTCCTCTAGCAGATGACGTGACTATGCCATAGTGTTACTTGTACATATTTTATATATCCTATCCACCCCCACCATCTCAGGCATGGGGCCATGTCTACACGTTATCTAAAAGTGCAGTCTACTCTTATTGGGTCACACAACAGTGCTTAAACAGATTTCTTGATCATGGGGCTGAAAAAAAAATCTCAGGATTTATTCATTCATTCCATTGTCGAGTGTCAGATTATATATCAAGAACGGAGTGCAAAAAGTAGGCACTGTCCCTACTGGTGTTTAGTAAATGGGACAACTTGTACTCAAGTAATCATACAAATAAATAAAAACTGTGAAAAGTTCTCAGAGAAGCTGTCTAAGGTGGGCTCATGGGAAGATAAGATATATTTTCCCCGAGGAAGTATAAAATCAAAGTGGTTTCTTATTTCTACTTTCATTCAACTTCAGACACTCAGGTAAAATTTTCATTTACAAGTGCAAGTATGACCAGAATGACATATATATGTATATATATATTTAAAGTACTGGGGAAATTTATAAATAATGTAGATAATAAATAATAATGCTGGGCTAAATGACTCTAAGTCTATAACTTGGACACATTTAAGCCTTCTCTGGGCCATTATTTCCTTACCAACAAAAAGACTGGAGATTGCCTACACAATTTCCATTCTCCCTTTGTTCCTTTCAAAAGGAACCTCATTTTATTCAGTTGACCATCCCACATCACATGACTCCGGGGAAGTACTAGTATCCCTAATTCCCAGCTCCCAAAACGGTCAGGATCCCTTTATAGCAATCGTGGCAATTCCATGCCTCTGCATGTGGCCCAGCCAAGAAATGAGAATGTCTGCTGGGAAGCATCTGGTAAGGGGTTCCTTCCTCTGGAAAAAGAAGCAAAAGAAAGAAATGGCCTCAGGGCTTCCTCTGAACATTGGAGGCCTGGGCCCTGCAGCAGCTTGCTGCCAATCTGAGCAGAAAATCAACACTTTGTGGAGACAAATCCACATCGGAGAACTTCAGGGATACTGTCACACCACAGCCGGGGTGTAGGCTGTCTCAGAACTCCTTACATGAGATAATAGATGCCCTTATTTAAGTCAATTTGAGACAGTTTGAGGCAGGGTTTTCTAACTGCAGCCAAAATCATCGTGATGGATACCTGAGAGAAACGGGCCTACATGAGCCCTTGAGTTCTAAAGTGTGTGTTTTTAAAGCTTACATTTTCTCTTTTAGTCTAAAGATACGAGCTATGAAATCAGCTTCTTAAATGTAGAAGTTACTATATTTACTTGTCAAGGCTAGTGAGTGAATTAGGTAACTTCTAACTCTTTCCCAGTCAAAACCCATGTAAAGATTAAATTCCAGCAATTATTTCTATTTTAAAATCTTGCATGTTTATTTGCATTATTATCATTGCTTATACTTGGCATTCCATCTTGATTTAATTGAATGTACACCATTAGATGTAGTAGGAGATCATTACCTTATAGAAAAAAACTTTTCTTATATTCTTTCTTTAAAATTGTCACTTATATCTGTGGCTGTGAAAGCAGAAATGACTCTAACTTCAGCTAACCACATCCATGTGATTACTTGGGGAATTCTATCCTGAATTACATTTCCCTCAGTCCATCAAAACGAGCAGAAGCCAAATATCTGTCATATTATTAATCTGAGCCTGAGAACATGCCATCAATCTATATTTTGACTGCTTTCTGTCCTTCGGGTAATATAAATTTGGTTTCAATCAGAACCCCAGCTTTTCATACAAGTCACTTCTTTAACGACATTTTCAGTCTAAAGAAATAAATAACGACTAGGTTGTTTCCATTCTTATGAAGTATCTAATATTATCCTGAATACAAATTAACTTATCCCAGGGCAGTCAGGTACCGTAGCTCAATTACCTATAAAACAAAATTCCCTAAGAAAAACACTGAATTCATTTTGCATCACATAACATTTCCCTGCCATGTATGATGCTATTAGTGCTTTACTAATCTATGATTCTAAAATCAATTCCTTAGATTGCCTTTTTTCCTCTCACTGTATTACCTGATTGAAAAATTGAACAAAATGGCCAAATGGTGCTCCATTTGGATTAGACTAAGAGTACTTAGTTCAATAATTCCCCTTATTGTTAGTACTGAAAACAAATATCTAACTTTTTGCACAATACCTTGTAAAAATATATACATAGGGCACCATTATGACTGAGACATAAAAATTGCAGTATTTTATAAGTGTACCAAAGATAAAAACAGTTACATTTTCCTAGAAAAGTTGTTAGAATACTTATGAAATAAAAAAGGACCTTATTGTAAGTCAAAAGAAACACTTGAAAAAAGTAGCCACTACTTCAACCATAGAATTTCTTTCAATGATTTATTAAAACCCAAGTAGTAAAATCTTGAATGTGGTACATACACATACATACACAGTTTTGATCTCCCATTGCTTTCATTTCAACTGCCATCAAGTGGAAACATTAAAAGTTCATGAGGATGAACTGTCAGGTTGATCCACAATGATGACAGTTTGTGCTGCCCTTACAAAAAACGTGGCAATACTTTTCTTCCAGGCTGTTTGGTTTGCAACACAGAAACAATATGTGACTGTGGCTATCAGAGACTCCTCCTGAGAAGAAAAAATAACTTCTAATCTTTTGATGCATAATAATATGAAATCTTAAGTCCCCTGACAAAATACATTTTGAATTCACAGAGACTAAAAGGATGCAAAGCTCTGTAGTCTTTTCACCTTGAAGAGGATGTCTGTGTTCTGGGCCACCTCCACACGTCTGATGATAATGAGTCAAAGCCATGGTTTTGAATGCTTCAAAGGGAACACAAAGTACAAAACAGCAGACAAAAGTCCCCTCCTTCTCGGACCAACCTTGACTTCCCTGAGCCCCACTGATGGGGTTCAGAAAGTAGAATGTGCACATAATTGGCTCGGCGATGAATGAAATATGTAACATCGACTCAGAGGTTAAGTAAAACTCTTTGATCTCAAAATCAGACTTGACTCCTCGTGGTGAAAAGAGAGGTCTACTCAGAAAAGAAAAGAAGGAGCTCTTTTTCCTATCACAAACGAAGCTCAGGGAAGGAACATTTGAAAATAAAATAAAACCAACCTCACAAAACAGCTCCATTCAAACTTCATTAGTACACAAGATTGACAAGGAATAAAACTGCTCGCGATCGGCAGTTTTCTAACTGCTGAGAGCTGAGAACATTTAGTGAACTAGCGATTCCTTTCCAGAAATTGGTGATCTGAAAAGGTGAGTTAACTTCTGAAAAGACTGTTTTTCCCATCAGCAATACAGTGCTGTTGTTCCTTACACAAACTTAAGTGAGGGGAACACTGTAATGATCACTATAGTAGTTTCTATGCTTTACCATACTAATGTTGATTCCTGTAATTCTTTGATGAGTGAGAAAAAACAGCTGTATTTTGCAAATGAAATCCACCAAACTGGTGAAGAGGGACAACCAAAATGCTTGCCAGGGATGTTAACCACAAGTGGGCCTCTCTGGTGGGTCGGTTTAATACTCACACATGGCTCACCTCTTCCCAGATAGTCTTTGATTTTATCAAAAACATTCTCTTCCTCTCCTTTCAGCTGCTCCCAATCCAACCAGAAATGACTGCCAGTTTCAAGCTTCTAGGGCAGTAATGGCAAACCTATGACACACGTGTCAGAGGTGACACACGAACTCATTTTTTTGGTTGATTTTTCTTTGTTAAATGGCATTTAAATATATAAAATAAATATCAAAAATATAAATCTTTGTTTTACGATGGTTGCAAACATCAAAAAATTTCTATATGTGACACGGCACCAGAGTTAAGTTAGGGTTTTTCAAAATGCTGACACATTGAGCTCAAAAGGTTAGCCATCACTGTTCTAGGGCAAGCATGTCAAACTCAAAGGCTAACATGGACCAAATAAACCAGGCATGTGGCCCGCAGGCGGTGAGTTTGACATGCTTGCTCTAGGGGCTTCAATATGCTTTCTTTCTTTCTTTTTTTCTTTGTTTTGTTTGTTTGTTTTCGCCTTCAAGATAAAATTACAGTGGGTTGTTTTATTTAAAGGATAAAGAACTGGCTTCTTTCACTACAAAGAAGCTTATGTGTGGTAAGACTAGATTTGAACTCACATCTGACTGGTTCAAAATTCCATGTTTCTCCTACTATGCTACCCTGCCAAGAAATGTTGAGGTCAGTAGGGATAAATGCTGAGTTATAGTGAAATCTAAACTGCCATTACTTCATAGAAAAGAAGGAACTTCATGGAATTTATTGAGGGTTTTTTTTTTGCTTTATCATTGTAAAATTTAGATGTGCCTTTTTCAAATACATATAATTTGTTCTCTAGAGAATTTAATATATTTTATAAAATATTCTTTTTAGTAACATGGCTTTTCAAAACTCTCCATTTTATAGAAGCATAATTTTTATATGTGTTTAAAAAACAGCACTGTGTATTTGACAGGCATTTATCCATGTGTTGGTGTTACAGTAGTAGGTGCATTTACAGCAAAATCATTGCTAAAATCAATCAAATTGATACAATACACCAAAAGTATTATCATCTAGAGCAGTGGTTCTCAACCTTCTGGCCCTTTAAATACAGTTCCTCATGTTGTCACCCAACCATAAAATTATTTTCCTTGCTACTTCATAACTATAATGTTGCTTCTGTTATGAATTGTAATGTAAATATCTGATATGCAGGATGCTCTTAGGCGACCCCTGTAAAAGGGTCGTTCGGCCACCAAAAGGGTCACGACCCACAGGTTGAGAACCGCTGATCTAGAGACTTGCAATGCCTAGTTTGTATGATAATGAATACTGTACACCAAGCATGTCAAACTCATGGCCCGCAGGCCATATGACTTATTTATTTGGCCCGTGTTAGCTTTTGAGTGTGACATGCTTGCTGTACACAGAGCACCCAGATTCTAGTTTCCCTTGCTTTGATGCTTTTATTTTCTAAGTGGGGCTCAATGTACCAACACATGGCCTGATCTGACACAGCTGGTGTTTTCCTTAGAAAGGGGGGAAAAAAGGGAGGAAAAAAACATGAGTGTGCACACACATACACTTAAATTAAGCTATCAACACATATATGTAATATTCCAATTATGTTATTGCCTGAGTCTTCAATTATTAATATGAGCAGTCAACTATGATTACATCAATATCTCATTTTTAATTTTTTATTTTTTTCTCATATGTATAACCAATACCCAGAAGGACCAGAGAGAACTTTCCACATCTGGTAACTGCTTAGCTTAAGATCTGGGAGAAACATTTGCACTGTGAACCACAGAACTTCCCAACTTTGAGTAGAGTTCTGTCTTTTGTTTCAAGTATTTAAGAGCCAGAGATTGTTTCTTAACAGAATTGTATGTGCACATTTTCTGAAGTATATTACTTAGGTGCTATGTTATCTGTTCCCAAGGAGATTGTTTGTATTGAAAAAGATATGCAGGTTATAATTATTACAATAGCTTTAACTCAAAAGAATGTCACAATGTAACTGTAAACCTACTAGAAGCCCGGTGCACGAATTCATGCATGGGTGGGGGTCGCTCGGCCTGACCAGCGATTGGGGCCAATCTGGGCCAGCCAGCCCGGGGGAGGGACTGCGGGAGGTTGGCCAGCTGCGGAAGGTTGGCTGTGGGAATGCACTGACCACCAGGGGGCAGCTCCTGCATTGAGCGTCTGCCCCCTGGTGGTCAGTGTGTGTCATAGCGACCCGTCACCAGGTCGTTCGGCTGGCTGGTTATAACGGTTGCTTAGGCTTTTATATATATAGATGTTTGTCAACCTTTGTATATTAGAAAATGATAATATTTTCATTCTTTTGAAAGATTTATTTATATAAGTTGGGTCCAACTTAATAATAAACTCATCACCTGAACATGAAGGGTCTTTAGTGGCCTGAATTAAAAATTTTAGATTCAAACCATGCAAATAGGAATGCTGCACACTTTGGCCAGGTGTTTTGGTAGACGGAATTAGCTGGCCCATCCAAATGGAAATGAATTGCATACATCCTTTGAAGTGGCATTTCCTCTCATAGGTCAACCCATACCACCCCAAAATGTTCATAACTGATAAAATGCTTCTAAGATGATCGACACCTAGTAGAGGCAAAGAAATCCCAAACTTCCTGCCAAGGCTTGTGTATGCCAGGGCAAAGCAGAATCTAACAGATGTCCCTGACAGTTTCTGAAACAGGTGCATGGACAGCCTCAGAAGGACACATAACATAACTCTGTATCGAAACAGGCAGAGCAAGCAATGCAGAGTTGTCCCCAGCCCCAAACTGCTATAATCAATTCTATACAATCAATATTAATGTGTTGTCTACCATGTATTTGGCACTTTGGAAATAGAGGGTGTCCCAGAAAAATGTATACACACTTAAACAGCTGATCGCTGAATTCTGAAATGAAAAGTATTTTAATAAACACTGCCTTTATAATTATTCAAAGTGTGTATATACATTTTTGGGGGGACACCCTATGTCATTGATGGCGAACCTTTTGAGCTCGGCGTGTCAGCATTTTGAAAAACCCTAACTTAACTCTGGTGGCGTGTCATATATAGAAATTTTTTGATATTTGCAACCATAGTAAAACAAAGACTTAAATTTTTGATATTTATTTTATATATTTAAATGCCATTTAACAAAGAAAAATCAACCAAAAAATGAGTTTGCGTGTCACCTCTGACACGTGTGTCATTGGTTCGCCATCACTGCCCTATGTAAAGGTGGAACCAATGGGTTCATGTGTACCCATGAAGCAGTGAAGAAACTTGTCCTTTGTTTAAGACATATCAGGGAGTAGTTCTTTAATTGGTATAGAGTTTCAGTTATGCAAGATAAATCAATTATAGAGATCTGTTGTACAACAAATGTCATAATTAACAATACTCTACTGTACACTTAAAAAATTGGTAAGAGAGTAGATTTCATGTTAAGTGTTCTTATCTCACACACAAAAAAACAAAGGGACACGGGAAATTTTTATAGTGATACATATGTGTATTATCTATCTAATGTTGATGTAAAGTGTATATGCCCAAACTCACCAAATTATGCACATTAAATATGTGCTGGTTTTTGTATATCAATTACACTTCAATAAAGCTGTTACAATTATAATGGGATTAAAAAGAGGTTGGGTGCCCTAACCGGTTTGGCTCAGTGGATAGAGCGTAGGCCTGCGGACTCAAGGGTCCCATATTCGATTCCGGTCAAGGGCATGTACCTTGGTTGCGGGCACATCCCCAGTGCGGGGTGTGCAGGAGGCAGCTGATCGATGTTTCTCTCTCATCGATGTTTCTAACTCTCTGTCCCTCTCCTTTCCTCTCTGTAAAAAATCAATAAAATATATATTTTAAAAAAAAAGAAAAGAGGTTGGGGGACAAGAAGAGGTAACCAAAGAACTTCTATACTTATATGCATAGCCCCTGGACATGGGCAATAGGGTGGTGAAGTGGTGAATATGGGGAGGCAGTGTAAGGGCTAGGAGAAGGGGGGAAGAGAGAGAAAATGGGAGATAGCTGTAATACTATCAACAATAAAAAAGAAAAAAAGAGAAATGTTATTACAATGAGTATTTAGGAAAAAATCTGTCTACAGAGATGAATGGGAGGAGATATGCCATAACATAAAAAGAGAGTACAGTATTGTGGTTAAGAGTTCTAGTTACATATTCTCTCAGCTTTCTCATCAATAAAAGAGGAATGACAGGGTATTACTGAGAGGACTAGAATGTGTAGGGTAGTGGTTCTCAACCTGTGGGTCTCAACCCCTTTGGGGGTCGAATGACCCTTTCATAGGGGTCACCTAAGACCATCAGAAAACACATATATAATATATATAATTACATATTGTTTACAGTAGCAAAATTACAGTTATGAAGTAGCAACAAAAATAATTTTATGGTTGGGGGGTCACCACAACATGAGGAACTGTATTAAAGGGTCTCGGCATTAGGAAGGTTGAGAACCACTGGTGTAAGGCATATAAAGAGCTTAGCACACACTGTATGTGCAATTAATTCTTCTACTTCCTCCCCTTCTTCTTACATCTATTACTATAAGGAAGTTTGTAAAGGAGATTGAACGGCCTCTCCAAGAAGCTGTCTCCCATCATTTCACGATTCCATTTCGTCATGAATGGAGTTCTGCACACTCCCAGGTTGAAAAGGAAAAGGCAGTGTTTTGTAAGCTGAAAACTGCACAAGTTTCCAGAGAGGAGAGGCCTGCCTTATAAAAGAGAATCCCACAGACCGCCTCGCTTCCTGCAGTAAGCAGGGAGACACCAGGCCTTCCGAGAGAAAACAGCCGACAAGTCATCCATCAGAGTCTGAGGCTGCTTTAGGCGATTCACCGGTTTCCAAGAAAGGCCTTCGCCTCTCCATGACAGGTTACTCCATCACCCAAAGCACCCTTCACGCTTTTCCATTGTTTAAACTTATTCCCAGATCAATGATCCAATTCAAGTCTCGGGCACTCATTCACTCTTACTGCCTCCAAATGCCACGAAATGATACTCTCCTGCTTGATATCACTGCTAAATATTAGATTCTCCTACAGATTTTCCTAGTATTGCTCAACCTGTGGTCCTTTTTTTGCTACCAAATATTCCTCCTCCACCCCCACCCCCACTTGCTACAATCAAGATAGGTTTAGTTGTCTGTCCATTCTCATGGCTGCAGGTGGCCTTTGACCAAAATGCTGCGAAGGTCACAGTAGGACATGACATCAGCACAGCCCTGGAATGAGAGGGGACAAGCCTCATCTCTGCCATTTACTGTCTGAGACTCAGGGATGTCACTCCATCTTTCAGGGTCCCTGTTTTCTCCTTTGATAAACAAAACACCCAGATATTGAAGAGTTAAACAAACATGGGTATATTCTAAACTACAAAGCATATGGACATAAAGTATTACTTACTCTTTTAAATTTACCTAAGCACACCATGATATAAAGTCTGTAATTATAAAATTTTCACTTAGAATACAAAGACAATAAATATTCCCGGTGGCTAGGATGTATGCTTCACGATTGCAGGGTTGTGCATACTGGTCTATGTATTCTGGTCTATGGAAGCACAAGAACAATGCATCACACATAGTAGAAGCTCAGTTTTTACTGCGGAATGAATGAAAATGGTCCTTTGTTAAAGACAGCCATTTGTAATATGTTATTACTTGGAATTCTCATAATAAACATTCACGTCTTCGCCTTGGTTCTGTCTTCTTCACTAATGAAAATTGAATTATTTTGCAAATAAAAATGGAGGAAATGGAATATAAGACTTCATTAGAGGCTGAATCACCACCTAGAAATATGTCTGAATAGAAAGCAGCAATTAAATTATAATTTGCCTTAAATAGCTAAGACAGTAGGCACTGTGTATTACCATTTATAAACAGCAAATTAAAAATGGCAGTTTCCAGCTTTATATTTTATACACATTTCTGAAAATGACTTACACTTTACATTTTCTGACATAACCTGTTTGTCAAATACTTTTCATATGAATAGTCAAGTGCATGTGCTAGGGTTAGCAATGCTGTAATATATGTACTATCTTATATTCATTTATTTGGACCCATGACAATATTTCTTTTTTAAAAAAAACATATTTTATTGATTTTTTATAGAGAGGAAGGAAGAGGGATAGAGAGTTAGAAACATCAAAGAGAGAGAACCATCGATCAGCTGCCTCCTGCACACCCCCTACTAGGGATGTACCCACAACCAAGGTACATGCCCTTGACCAGAATTAAACCTGGGACCCTTCAGTCTGCAGGCTGATGCACTATCCACTGAGCCAAACCAGTCAGGGCATAACAATATTTCTTTACTGGCCTTCCCTTAGAGCCTATTCTTCCAAAGCCTTTATTTCACTTTGATTTGCTAAAATTTGTTTGCCTCTACCTTTTTTTTTTTTTTAGAATGATTTTAAAAGATGAGTTTATATCTCCTATTTTAAATATAGCACTAACTGCCTGCCTCTCCTCTTTGAGAAAACAAAACTGTCATGCTTTTTTTGTTGTCATTTAATAAATAATAAACTTGCTTTAGATCACCTATTGTTTTTAATCCTTCTTGAGCAGATAAAATTTTACCTTTTGGTGAATATTTTTTTTCCTTAATCTGACCTACCTCTTCATTATTCAGTTACCAATTCCTAAGACCAATTAACAGTTCATTCATGTGTCCATTCATTCAACAAACTTAACAGTTGTCTGTGATGGGGCTGCACTGTGCTGGGCCCTGAGGATTTGGGAGTAAACAAGTTAAACAAGGGCCTGGGTGATTAGCCCCCATTAAAAATGCAAACAAGTTTTGCTGTGTATATTCAATTGTCCAGGGTATAAAGCTCAGTGGATATTTATTTAAATAACTAGAGGCCCGGTGCACGAAATTTGTGCATGCGGGGGGGGGGGGGGGGGGCAGGTGTCCTCAGCCCGGCCTGCACTCTCTCCAATCTGGGACATCCCTCTCGCAATCCAGGACTGCTGGCTCCTAACTGCTCACCTGCCTGCCTGCCTGATCACCCCTAACCCCTCTGCCTGCCTGCCTGATCGCCCCTAACCAGTCTGCCTGCCTGCCTGATTGCCCCTAAGTACCTCTGCCTGCCTGTCTAATGCCCCTAACTGTTCCTCTGCCTGCCTGATCACCCCTAACTGCCCCTGCCTGCCTGCCTGGTCACCTCTAACTGCCCTCCTCTGCTGGCCTGGTTGTCCCTAACTGCCCTCCCCTGCCAGCCTGGTCGCCCCTAACTGCCTCTGCCTTGGCCCTGATACCATGGCTTTGTCTGAAAGGACATCTGGAAGGATGTCTGGAAGATGCCTGGTCTAATTAGCATATTACCCTTTTATTAGTACAGATTATCTCATTGGAAATACCATTTCTCCAGTTTTCCCCTTGCATATTTTCTTCTCCTCACATGTGTCTGAAGATCAAGAAATATGTTTTGCCCATGTAATTCCTTAATCTCCTCTTTTTTCTGAATTAAAATAGATATTTAAGTTCCAGATGTGCAATTAATTCCTTTCTCTGTTGCATTTTAAAGTACTATACAAAGGGTAAAGGAAGGGAAATTAGTCCACTAAACATAGCAATAAAAACTGTCAATATATCTGCATCATTTCACCAATGCCCTGAAAACTAATTGTGCTCTAAAGCAAGCTTGACAGGTAGGAATAAACATGGTCCTTTCATCTTCTTGACTGCTATTTCCCTCACAAGTCCCACAGGCCATGTGGGAACCCCATTATTTACTGCTCCATTAGTGTTCTTGCTGTATAATTTTCTTCCCCCTTACCTTTTTGTTCTCCTCTGCTCATAATGATCTGTTCTTGATCTCAAATCCAGAGCCACAAACGCATTGTCATGAACCAAAGCCAGACAATACAAATACTGCTTTTGACTCCTGAGGTTGAACATTTTCATTGCATTATCTGACGATGTTTAACCACTGGCAAGTATCATATATGTCCCAATGTCTAAGTTCCCGTGAAAGCTGGAAAGATTTGGCTACAGAGCATCAGTAAAGAGCTGAAATGTCAGATAAGTGGCAGCAAACAAGTGCTATCCCACTCACCACAGCCCCCAACTCTTATTAATTGATCCCAAGGCCAAGGACCAACCAGTTGCTACTTATTCTCATGCTTGTACTATTGGTTTTCCTATTGTTGGAAAATATTTCCTGTACCAATATCTGTCAGAAAAGTTGAAAAATAAGATCAAATTAATCCATTACTTTAAAAAAAATTTTTTTATTTATTTAATGCCAGGGGTTAACAAACTTTTTCTGCAAAGGGCTACATAGAAAAAAAATGTTTTAGGCTTTATGTCATATTGTTTGTGCTACAACTGCTCAACTCTAATTCTAGTACAGCATGAACACAGTCACAGACACTATGAGAATGAATGAGCTGACTGTGTTCCAATAAAAATTTATTTACAATAATAAGTAGAAGGCTGAATTTGGGTCATAGTTTGCTGACTCCTGTTTTATGCTGCCTATCTGGATACTTTAGGCATGTGACTTCTGCCCTATTCCTTTTGAGCTATATTATCTCTCAAACCAAGTGTTTTTCAGATTCCCTCTTACTTTGGACTCCTTTTTTTGTTAATGTCCATACTTATTTCAAAAGAGCCATTAGAAGATGCTGTCACATTCTTTATTAATTTTTTTGTTCCAAAGAAAGTCAGCCTATCTTAGGGAGCAGACAAGTGTATGTCTCAAGAATACTATAATAGTAGGTACATAGCTATGAAGTTGTTGCTCCCTTCCTCATCATATTTTATTAGGCTTCCCTATAGCCTAATATAATAATGCACTATGACATCAGTTTAACTGTCTAACTCTATTGGTCCTCCTCTGTCCCACCCATCAATGATTTGCTCCAGGCATTCTAGACTGCTTGATATTTTCTAAGTATAACTCTTACTATCTGCTTTCTATTGCTTAAACAAGCTTCCTACTACCTAGAACAGTGGTTCTCAACCTTCCTAATGCCTCTACCCTTTAATACAGTTCCTCATGCTGTGGTGACCCCCAACCATAAAATTACTTTCGTTGCTACTTCATAACTGTAATTTTGCTACTGTTATGAATCGTAATGTAAATATCTGATATTCAGGATGTATTTTCATTGTTACAAATTGAACATAATTAAAGCATAGTGATTAATCACAAAAACAATATGTAATTATATATGTGTTTTCCGATGGTCTTAGGCGACCCCTGTGAAAGGGTCATTCGACCCCCAAAGGAGTCTCGATCCACAGGTTGAGAACCGCTGACCTAGAACAAAAGCAGATTAGGTTCAGGGGAACCCAATTCCACTCAAATGTCAAGGCATTACAGAAATTATGTATGTCCCATAAAATCTTCCCAGATTCCACCAGTTATATTTAAGCCTTGGTGTTCCTTAAGCATGACTAAAACCCTTATTATTCAACTATATCACATGAAATTGCCATTTTTAGGTCCAAAATAGTAAGATATTAGAAGCCTAATATATTCTGACTCATGCTATATAAATTAACATGTCTGTTCCACTCCTTGAAGGCAGGGGTTGAGACTCATTCATCTTAGTACCCTTTCTGGTGTCTAGCTCAAAGCAGAGGATTAAGCAACACTGTTGAGTTGACATGCTGAATTTTTATAAACCTCAGCACTCACAGAGTAAGGAATACAGTGCTCGCGTCTCTAAAGTCCCCTTTATTACTACAAGGACAGCCTTAATTCCTGGCCTGGATGACTTAAATTTCTAAAACTAGCACCTAGGAGAGAAAAGAGGGCAGATTTATAGTTGCAATATCCCTTGGCACTCCCCTGCTTGCCGACTTTCTGCTGGGTCACAGGGACCCAGATTCTGTTATACGATTAAGTCAATTTCACCCAGAAATATTGTGAAAAACCTGTGGCCTGAGGAGTCTCCGGGTATTCAGAGTATAAAATTCTAATGGGAAGCCCAAGCAAAATGTGCACTGTTTTATTGCCTGTCTTACATCCTTAAGTTCTTCTTTTTAATATGAGAGCAAAAAAGAAATGGATTGGTAATACAGTGCCTGCCACATTCCTGTTGCTAAGCAAAGGGAAGCTAGGAAGACAGAGAGAAAGCTGAGGTCTGTAATCGGGGGCAGTACAATTCTAATCACCTCCTGGTGTTAGGCTTGACTGACTTGCTGGGGGAAGGCAGCCATCTGAATTGGCCTGCCCAAGAGCTAGAGAATGTAGTCCCAGAATCCACAAAGGAAACCGCTTCCACTGTGAAGTCTGCAGTTAAAAAGATATGATCTCGGTTGTGGGAAAGAAATGATAAGGCAACCTCAAGCAGCCTCAGTGAACTCTCAGACATTTTCCCCAATAAGTGGTTATAAAAGAGCTACATGATAGAAAACTTATGACCTTCCAAATAAGTCCCTTTTGAAATGATGGTAACATCATCTTTTATCTTAAGAAGGTTTTCATTTCAAATATGCTAAAATGGGAAGTCACTTTTTTTCAGTAATTGGAAAAGATATAAGTTTAAAGTTAATAAAAGAGTATAGCAACCTCCCAGTATTTCATCCCCTAAAGCACCGGTTCTCAACCTGTGGGTCGCGACCCCTTTGGCGATCGAACGACCCTTTCACAGGGGTCACCTAAGGCCATCCTACATATCAGATATTTACATTACGATTCATAACAGTAGTAACATTACAGTTATGAAGTAGCAACAAAAATAATTTTATGGTTGGGTCACAACATGAGGAACTGTATTTAAAGGGCCAGAAGGTTGAGAACCACTGCAAAGTCTTTCATCCTTTAGGACAACTTGGGTTGAAGAGAAATTAAAAGAGGCCCTTTGTGTTCTTTGAAACAGAGACCCCACAGCAAGAGGAGTGAGCAGAGGAAGAGAGAGTGAGAGAAAGAACATCTCTGAGTTATCTATAAATAAATATAATCTATTTTGCATATCCCCTTAGACCAGTGGTCAGCAAACTGCGGCTCGTGAGCCACATGCGGCTCTGTGGCCCCTTGAGTGTGGCTCTTCCACAAAATACCACATGCGGGCGCGCACGTACAATGCGATTGAAACTTCGTGGCCCATGTGCAGAAGTCAGTGTTTTGTGGAAGAGCCACACTCAAGGGGCCAAAGAGCTGCAGTTTGCCGAACACTGCCATAGACAAAAGAGTGAACTCAAGAATTGCATTAAAATTTCAGTCTATCTGCAATGAACTATTATCTTGGATTCACCTTGACAATATAAAAGATGAAAAGGGAAGAAAGAGAATATTCTGAGAGCAAATCATAATGCTAGATTTTCTTCATTTCAGTTTGACACATAAAGCATTAAAAGTCTCATTAAATTACTAACAAGTCTTGATTAGCCCCATGGGTATTATCTGTTATGTAAGGTACCTATTATACATTTTGAGAGTGTATATGTTGCTCTTTCCTAAGAAATTTTTACCAACTGCATGTTAGTATGTCCTCAACTAAGAAGTCAGTCATCTGAAGGTAGTTCCAAGAAAGATGCTGCAGCTTCAAAATAACCCTCAAAAATCACATGTTGGGGGGAACAGCCATGTCATCCTTATTCTAATAACTATGTATTTACCAAAGTGATGGAAAGAAAATCTTTAGAAATTTACCAGGAAGGTGGGAGTGGGCAATATAAGAATTCATATAATACTCGGATCCTCCAAGTACCATTGTTCTGTTCCCATCTTCCCTAGAAACATCTCTATTGCTATCTACCAATTAATTAGCATTTCCAAGTCCATTCAAGTCCTTCCAAGTATTAATGTGAGGCCCATATTTCTCCTTGTTCACAGGTGTATCAGAAAATACCTTGGCAAAGTTCACAGGCATGACGGGGAAGGAAAGCTCCCATGCCACAGTTATATAGTAAATCAGGAAAGATCTGTCTAGCCAAGGTCTTCACCAGCAATACATCAACGACAGGAAAATAGCTGATCTACAGAGGAGCCAACAACTTCCACAAGTCCTTGCACAGATGATGAATCCAGGAAGGAGGAAGTGCATGGAGGGTGGGTAAGTGCTGCAGGAACACCAGTGCAGGGGCAAACAAGCAGATCATCAGTGCAACGCTGGGCAACAGTCATCCTATGGCATGACCAGGGCAGGAGCTTCTCCTGGCTTCTCTGTCTTCACTATCGGTTCCAGGGACTGACCTTTCCCGGCAGTCTGGTAGGCCAGTGCTGAGACTCTGCACTATCCCTAATCAGTCCCCTGATAGCATGCCCTCATGTAAATAGCCCCTTTATTAAATGTTTCTCAGATTTCCCTGCTTGAGTCTGTTGTCTGTTTCCTGTGGAGTCTCCTACTGATACATCATCCAAGTCATGAATGAAACTTTTCACAGACACCCTAGCCGTGGTCGGCAAACTGTGGCTCGGGAGCCATATGCGGCTCTTTGGCCCCTTGAGTGTGGCTCTTCCTAAACCTTAGGAGTACCCTAATTAATTTAATAACAATGTACCTACCTATATAGTTTAAGTTTAAAAAATGTGGCTCTCAAAAGAAATTTCAATCGTTGTACTGTTGATATTTGGCTCTGTTGACTAATGAGTTTGCCAACCACTGACCTAAGGGAAAGGACTCTACAACTCCTAACTAGAAGCCCTCCTTCTGACTGATGTCAACCAATGAATTGGTATTTCCAAGTCCATCTCAGTGTATTAGCAATCATGTACAAATGTCCTATTCAACAACTGTATCATTGAAGTCCTGGTCAAATACTTTCAGAAAACTAGTGCATGAGATAAGGTCTAATGCATAAATGTCTGTACTTTGTTTCTAGCCTCCCAATCAAATGTGCTTTTTCTGAAAAGAAAATGAAACCACCCGAGTTGACACCAATGTTTCCCATTATATCCATGATGATTCTTAGCAATCACCTCCAATTTGCAATTATATTTATCCATTAATTGACTCCAGATTTTTGCTCATGATTGGTATCAAACTACCAATGTAATTTATCTATAAACCAGAGAACTGAATTTCTTTTTAAGATTTACCTCAACCTTGGCCAATTATAATCTCCTTGATCCTCTTCCATTCTTCATAGTTCTACACAGTAACAGAATTAAATATACTATTGCATTTATCACACTGTTATATAATTAACTTTTCTTGTGGTTGTTTAATCCCCTAGACTGTGAGCCCTTGAAGGCAGGGATTGTATCTTATCCATCTTGACATTGCTGGCATCTAGCAAAATGTCAGGGTTTTATAGATTCGCAATAACAGTTTGCTGAATTGAATTTAAAGCACCAGTGTGGTGTTTTTAAAATTTCCTCATATCCTCAGGCTTCCGTTTCCTCTCATTGATATTATGCTCTATCCAATCTAATATTTACATCCTTTGTAGACAAACTGCCATAAGCTGTATTCAAAACTCATCTTTATAGAGAAATTGCTGGGAGGAGATAAGTAAAGTGTGACTCCTTCCTGGAAGGGGTCTTATGGCAGAATCATCCCTTCATCTTCTATCTTTTTATTCTGAACATAGATAGAAGCTTGTCTTATCTTTGGCATTTTCCGCCTTTGACACATTTCCTACAGGCCTCTGATACTTGCCCTTGGTTATCTAGCTCTTCTTCCAACAGCGTGTTCTTTTCCACTGTGGGCTCATTAGAGAACTTCTCAACCAGTCATTTATACACAGGGCCACTTCCCCTTTCCTTCCGCATTGCAATCCACAGCTATTATTCTATTTGAATTTCAGTTCTGACAGCATCCCAACTTATTCAGCAGTCTTTCATTTCTGTCCAAACTGTTATCTGTTCCACCATAATTTTTTCTTTTCTTTTCTTTCATTTTTGGCACAGAGGGCAAAAACTGTTTTCCACTGGCAAGGATGTGGATCTCTGGGATCCAGGGCTTTGAATGCAGCTCATGAAAATAATGCCGTTTAGAAAATTGCCTTTGGGCTATTGAATAGTTGGTTTTTTAGGGCATTTTCACTAGCTCAGGCATAACCTCTTCAAGTTTGCAGAATGCATGGGGCAGGAAGAAAGAAAAAAACATTTTCTCTACATCTGAAGTTCTACAGGTTGTCAGATCAGGCTCTCATGTCTAAAAGAGACGATATGGCAAAAAGAGTAGGTAACAATAATTGCAACCTAAAACAACATCTGTTGAGTGAATTGTGATATCTGCTGTCACTTTAAGAGTTTGGGTTTACAAAGCTAATCTATTTATTGCTGCCTCATGAGGAACTGCAGAGGGCTAATGTAAAAACAGACTTTTGGTCCCAATTTTGCCACTAACTCACTGGTCTAAAGCAGGAAACTTTATCTCCCTACTAAAGGCCTGGTGCACGAATTTGTGTATGGGTGGGGGCCGGCCAGGGAAAGGGGCCACAGGAGGTTGACCAGCTGGCCCAGCCTCCAGCAGTGTGCATCATAGAGACCAGTTATTCTGGTCATAATGGTCATTCCGGTTGCTTAGGGTTTTATATATATAGTTCACCTTCTTCCTCTTAAAGTTATGTGAGCTATAGCAAATGTTTGCTAACATCTTTTCCACCTCTCCTATTCAATGATTCCCTGAAAGAAGCAACTAGCTAAGGGAGGTGCTTTTTTATTAAAGTAAATGAGCAACTTCCACAGGTTGCCTGTGTCCTCATGGCCATTGTCTTGGGGGAGATTTGGGTTCAGATTTGGACTGTGCCCATTCCCTAGCTTTGTGAGCTTAGGCTAAACATGCCTGGACCTCTGGTTTTTCATCTGCAAAACTAGGATCCAACCACTACTTATTTCATGAGGTTGTTTTAAAGGGTAAATGACAAAACACATGTAAAACACCCAGCTCAGTAAGTGGTATGTGGCAATTTCTCAATAGATATAGAAAAATTAGCATAACTATAAAATAAGAATGGCTATAAATAGAATTACTGTAGAAGAATTACTAAGAATTTCTGATGGTCCATTCATAGAAAAGATATAGATTCTTATTTTATTTTATTTTTTTTAAATTAGTTTACATTCAATTTATTTATTTTTATTAAATTTATTGGGGTAACATTGGTTAATGAAATTATATAGGTTTAAAGTATAAAATCCTATGATACATCATTTGTATATTTCATTGTGTGTTTACTACCCAACGTCAAATCTTCCGTCACCATATATCTGATGTCACTTTACCCATTACTATCCTCCAGCCCGCTTCCCTCTGGTAACCACCATACTATTGTCTGTGTCTATGAGTTTTTGTTTTCTTGTTTTGTTCATTCACTTGTTGCTTTTAGTTTTATGTCTGATTAAAATCATATACTTCTTGAGATGTACGCAATCCCCTTCTAAACCTCAATGTATTTTTTTAAAAGAAATAGAACAAAAAAAGCATCAGATTTATATGCAACCACAAAAGACTTTGAATAGCCAAAGCAATTTTGAGAAAAAAGAATGAAGTCAAAAAAATCATACTCCCTAACTTAAAAATATACTACAAAGTGACAACAATTAAAACAGCATGGTATTGGCAGAAAAACAGACACATAGTCCAATGGAACAAAACAAAGCCTCTTCATAAATGGTGCTGGGAAAATTGGAAAGCCACTTGCAAAAGAATGAAACTAGCCTCCTGTTTGTCCCCATATATAAAATTAATTCAAAATAGATCAAAGATCTAAATATAAGGCTTAAAACAATAAATTACATATAATAAAACTTAGGGACTAAACTTATATATCTTGGTCTTAGAGAGGAGTATATAAATTTGACCCCAATGGCAAGGGAAATAAAAGCAAAAAAAAAAAAAAAATCAGCAAAACAAACAAACAAAAAAAAACAACCAATGAATGGAAGAATATATTTTCAAACAACAGCTCTGACAAGGGGTTACTATCCAAAATATATAAAGAGCTCATACAACTCAATACCAACAACTAAACAATCCAACAAAAAATAGGCAGAGTACCTTAATAGACACTTCTCCCAAGACGATACACAAATGGCCAAAATATATATGAAAAGATGCTCAATTAAGGAAATGAAAATTAAACCTACAATGAGATACCACCTCACAGCTGTTAGAATGGCTATTTATCAACAAAACAACAATAACAAGTATTGGAGCGGTTGTAGAGAACAATGTACCTTCATTCACTGCTGGTGGAAATGCAAACTGGTACAGCTACTATGGAAAACGGTATGAAGATTCCTCAAAAATTAAGAACAGAGTTACCATATGTCCCAGCAACCCCTCTTCTAGGTATTTACTTAAAATTTTGAAAACATTTACTCTCAAAGATATATGCACTCCTAAGTTCATTGCCGCATTATTCACAGTGGCCAATACAGGAAAACCACTGAAGCATCCTTCAACAGAGGATTAGATAAAGAAAATGTGGTACATATATACCATAGGATACCACTCGCCACAGGAAAAGATGAAATACTGCCATTTGCAACAATATGGATAGATTTTGAGCATATCAAAAGTGAAATAAGTTGTATAGAAAAAGTCAAGAAACACATGATTTTTATTATTCTTTTACGTGAGACCCACCCCAATGCTAGCAAATTCTGGCCCAGAATCTTCTCTTTAGTACCTTCAGAGGAAGTACTTACATTGTTCCAACATGCTAGTGCTTTAAGCAGGGAGTTTCCTTCAAATTATGACCAGGATGATTCTGGCATTTCCATCAAGCCACACATAAGAGGTTGTCAGATGGGAAAGGGGTTGGGAGGCTGGGTGAAAAAGGTGAAGGGATTAAGAAATGCAAATTGGCAGTTACAAAATAGTCACCAGGGATGTAAAGTATAGCATAGGCAATATAGTTAATAACTATGTATGGTGCCAGGTGGGTCCTAAATTTATTGAGGGGATCATATCTTAAGTTATATAAATTTCTAACTACTATGCCATAGTAGTTATAATATTCAATGTCAATTGCAATTGAAATTTTTTTTAAACCACATATACAAAGAAACAGACACCACCTTTACCCATGTCAGGTCATATCCTCCATTGCTTTAAAACATTAATTGGCTTTTCACTCTACTCTGATAAGATCAACACGCCAAAATTGAATTAATACTGTCTTATTAAGCATAGTGGTGCATTTTTTTAGCCCTATCTTTGTTTTTGAGATTCCTTCTTTCTCAAGCAGCCCTCCCCTATCAATTTTGCTGATAAAATGTTTCTAATTCTTTAAGATTTATCTCAAGTGCTCCTTCCTACACTGTAGGTTTTGTAGCTTCATTGCATTATGTACTTTAAATATGTTTTATCTTATTCACCTTTAACAAAACCATGTAGTTCCGAAGGCCAGAATCTCTCTTTCAAATCTTTGAGTCCTCTCCAGTGTCTAAGAAGTGTATTTACCCAAATGTTCAGTATATATTTATTCAATTGAAGGAATGCCTCTACATAACAAAAAATGATATAGAAACTAGAAAAACGTCAAAAGAAATAGCACCATGAACACAAGGGGCGGGGGGCGGGGGAGTGGTTCCTCAGCCCGGTCTGCACCCTCTCCAATCCTGGACCCTTCAGGGGATGTCCGACTGCCTGTGGTATCGGGCCTAAACTGGCAGTCGGACATTCCTCTAGCAATCCAGGACAGCTGGCTCGTAACCACCTGCCTGCCTGATCACCCCTAACCACTCTGCCTGCCTGCCTGCCTGATTGCCCCTAACCCCTTTGTCTGCCTGTCTGATTGCCGCTAACCACTTCTGCCTGCCTGATCACCCCTAACCACCTCTGCCTGCCTGACTGATCACCCCTAACCACTCTCCCCTGCTGGCCTGATTGCCCCTAACAGCCTCTGTCTCGGCCCCACCATCGTGGCTTTGTCCGGAAGACATCTGGTCTATCCAGTCTAATTAGCATATTACCCTTTTATTAGTATAGATTAAATCACAGCTATTCATTCAACAGACTATGTTGAGTCCCTCTGATGTGCCAGGAAAGTCTTTAATATATATAAGTAGTAATATTCGTGACATCTAAACCAATACATACTCAGATGTGAGAGATTGGAGGCCACTTGAGTGGAGAGTCTCAGAAACATATTCTGTACCTTCCTTAGGTCTTCAGTTACTAATAAGAAATATTTCTTGGAAATTTCTGCATGCCAGGCATTGTGTTACATGCTTTTCACGAGTAATTGGGTTAACTACCATGCTAGCCTTATGAAGTAGGCACTATTATCCCATTTTACAGCATAAGTACTAAGGCTCCTAGGTACCAAATCACCTGCTCAAGGACATACCACCAGAAAAATCACAGAACCAGAATTCCAACCCAGGGCATTCTTTCCAAGAATTAGACTTTCAACCACTATGTTACATCGCCTCTTCTAACCATTTTCTATCCCATGCAAACCGCAAAATCCCTTCATTATAGAGAAGTACTCAAGATGTGAGAGCATGGCTCTCAGCTTCTGTTTCTCCATCACGGACCCGCCCAGCCATGGGCAGCGTCAAGGCATCAGCCTCACTCTCTCTCTCAACACAGAAGGTGTCCAATCTTTTTATAGCTGGAAATATTTTCACACATTATCCAAATGTGCAAATAAAACTAAATGCCTAATGCCTCTATTTAGCTGTGTGGCTAAGTGTGCTTTTCATAACCTCCTTACACAGCCTGTTCTAAAAAAGGACTATCTGGAAAGCACCAATTTGAACTTTTATATATACTTGTTAGCGTGCCACTTAGGGTCGGAGGTATTAAAGTTGGTCCCCTGCTACTTATTTTTATATTTTCTTGAAAAAAAAAATCTCATGAAATCTGGCTTGTTGCTGTATTGTTTTTATATGTTCCAATATTTCTATCATTTAGTTCTGGTTTCTGGGCTACAGATGCTATTTAAGAACCAGTTTCTTTTTGCAAGGTTAGAGAGGCTGTGAGTTGATATTTTAGTTAAGAACATAAGTTCTATTTTAATTTATTTCTACAGAGCAGCTGGCCAAACTCCAATTTTCTAATATGTTTATCATGTTTTCTAAAACTAGAGTTATCTGTCAAAGAGAAATTTTTCAATTATTATAACCTCAAGTCCTTTCTGTTAGTCTTTTTTTTTTCATTGATTATCTTAAGCTAGCTATACTCCTGTTGAATTTACAATTTGACTTTGGGTCCACACACACCAAATAAGGAAAACATGTAAAAATTATTTTACAATAAAAATAAATGCTTTGTGTAATTATAAGTGTGTTTTAACTTGAGGACTATATTCCAGAATTTTCAAATAGCTCTTTATAATTTTATTTTACTTTTATGATTTTTTATAGATTTTTAGAGAACATAAGGGAGAGGAAGAGAGAGAGAGAAAAAAAACATTGATTTGAGAGTGAAACATCCATCAAGTGCCTTTCCCCCACTGGGGATCCAGCCTGCAACCCAGGTATGTGCCCTGATCAGGAATTGAACCAGCAACCTTTCAGTGCATGGGATGATGCTCTAACCAACTGAGTCACACCTGCCAGGGCACAACAGCTCTTTATATCTATAATAATAAAAGCATAATATGCTAACTAGACCAGATGACCTTCAGGACGAAGCCGGGGGAAGCCAGGGTCCTGGGTGCCTGCTGGCAGCCGGAGAGAAGCCCAAGTCCCGGGTGCCAGAGGGAAGCTGGTGCCGGCAGCTGGGGGAAGGAAGGCCTACTCCTGCACGAATTTCATGCATCGGGCCTCTAGTTTTAAATATAAAATCCCTATGTTGAAACAATGTGTGAAAACATTTGTAAATAGCAACAATATTGTCTATGGTGATTTGACAAACTGCATTATTGAAAACTGGATGCTCTCTAACATTTAAAGATTCTGCTATTCTATTACTACTTGTAGGTAAGTCAGTGCTTTCCAGGATATAGGGAAAAAAATCATGCTTCCAACGAAAGCAGCAGAAGTTATAAAATGAGTTCCAATAATTCTTACATTGGAGTGTTAGAAGTATACTCATAAATGAAAAATAATAATTAAGTGTCTGTGGTTTAACAATGAGCAATTCAAATGAGATCTTACTTTCTCCACCTAGAAAAATACAGATATGTCAAAATAATACTGTACATATCAGCAAGTGAGATAAATCTGGACTTCATTCATTTGTAGCAATAATACTGTCTAAAGCTGCATCTAATCTACAACTTGAAAGTCCCAGGGACATAAATATCTTAAGGAAAAGACAGTAAAGTATCAAAGTCAATGACAGGATGTTCTCTCTTCTTCATGGGTAAATTTCCCAATGAGAAAAACAACTATCACTCGGGTCTGAACTGTTTGTGATTTTGTAATCAGAACATACTATCTGTGTACATATTTAGAGAGGTACTGTGACAAGCATTTTATTTCTGTCAAAACACTCTCTTTTATTTATTTAGTTGATTATTCTCAAAAATCTAAAAAGTTCATTTTGTATGTACCCTTTCTCTTTAGGGGAAGCCTCCTAAGTCCTTGAGCATGGCTGCCCTACAGTGCTGTATCTCTCACCACCTGGATCATGCATTAGGATTCTTATAAAGTAGTGGGATCCATTGTCTCCCAAACCTTCAACATCAGTCTATGTTAGTCTTGCTAACTGACAGGTCCCATTGGATATGTAAATGTGTGCTGGGCCCCATGGAAAGGGACTGCTATGACATCCCCACCAAACCTGTGTGTTTCCCCAAGAAAATGCCTTTGGAGCCTTGTGCATTCAGGGAGCGTACATTTTTTAGCAACTCTTTCATGCAAATAGCCACCCTGGGCCCTGAGGATACTAAAATGTTATTTCCAATGGTATCAATTAACTTTGTTGTCAATATTTGGCATCTATCATGTAATACTTTTTCCAACTTCCCATAAACTTGGAGATGAGGGAAATAGTTTGCATTCTGAACACAAATCTGAGGCATAGTATAGATGTTAACCCATTTAAGAACCAGGTTCTTTTCAATTATGTAAAATTCTAAAATAACCCATTTGAATTAATTAACCTACATAAAGAAGCAATGTGACAATCAGAAAAAGGATTGGACAGTCTTCATCCCAACTTCTGGTCACAAAGCTATTCCCGACGTGAAGATGAACTTGGAAAGTTTTAGTTAGAGTGATCATACCTCCTTGTTAGCCTCGTCTGATTGTTCTGGTTTATGTCTGTTGTTCTGGCATAACTATGAATAATGCCCTCTTCCCTTTCAAGAGTGCCCTGTTTAGATAATATATTTTATATGATCTTCTGTCTTTCAGTACAACTGGGGTAGAAAACACTACTAATTCCAAAACAGAACAGAGATTCATCAGTTAAAAGTGGGAGTGGTCTCATAACCAGAAAGTGTTTTTCAGAAAGATTTATGGGTATCATAGCAGGGAAGTGGGCTCCACTATCATGCAAAACTTAGATAGGCGGGAGGATCTTGGATGACCATTGATGATTCAGATAGGCTGGCCTAAGCCAATGGCCTTGAGAAGTTAAGGAGCTTGTCCAAAGTCATGTAGCTGGGCAAAATTACTCCGTGGATAGATTTAGCACTAAATAGAGGCAAAATTATTCTCACTAGTGTCCCTTTAAAAGTGCAATAGTATTTATCAAACTTCCTTAATTTATCTCAATCACCTATGATGGATATCTCTTGCATGAATTTATCTGAGTCCCTCATTATACATTATACGCTAAGCCTAAACCATGCACTGAGTTAATTAATTCCATATCCCCTTCCTGTTGGAAGTAGTGTTGCTCAATTGAATGAAAATAATCCTTTTCAAGTCTTAAAGAATGCCATCTGGTTCTGATATTCAAGATTTTGGTGAATATGTTCATATTTACTCTAGACTTATAAGTTTTAATAACATTCCATCTGGAAAACATTTCCCATACTGGAACACTATTTTTATTACACCCTAATATTGTATCCCTTCTAGTATTTTGATTATCTTAGGGGCTTTTCCTAGAATGATCATATATTGCCTATTTGAGTGTGGAAATAAATTCCAAATCATGATCATGGACACAAGAGCATGTTGTAAAATGGAATATTCTCAAGACTCTTGATTGTAGAAAACAGAAACTCATTCCAGATAGCTTAGATAGACAGGAGTTTATAATGTGGATAAAATGTCAAGCATAGTCTTAGAGAAACTCGAAGAATGTCAAATCCTGAAGGGGATCCTTCTAGCTCTCTCTTTCAATTCTGCTTCTATATTTTCCAACTCATTCTTTTTGCCTGCCCATCCCATCCTCACCCATTCACCTTCTAGTGCATGTGTGTCCTGCATATAGTCTTGCATACAGACCATTCTGTGCTCCACATACCAATTTTGGAATTCATCTCTGACTGGCTCAAGTCTTTGTGCCAATTTGTTCAAACACTTGAGAGAAATAATATGATTGACCTCTGTCCAATGAGTAGGTTAGCTCACTTTTGATTAGGACTCCATCACTAATGAATTAATCTGGGAGAGTAACGGGGGTGGGGGGGGTCACCTGATAGGTGTGGCTACCCCTTCTAGGAGCCAAGGGAGAGGCAGGACTGCAGATTCTAGCAGGCAAATAAACATGTCTAGTACAGGGCAGAAAAACAACTCACACTTGATTTTAATCCTTTTTGGGGTGATGCCCTATATTCCAGAAACCGCCACCACTTCTGTTTGATCATTTGTCAAGAATTATTATTTGTGTCATTGTACTGAGGCACCTTCACAGGTCTTTTCCCTCAAAGGGCAATAAGATAATAAATATTGTCACTGTTGATTTTATAGCTTTTTCAAATGATGATATGGAATAACAATCACCTGGGTGTGAAATGCTTACTGTGATATTACAGAGCCTGAAAAAAATTAAGCATAAAACATACACAGACACAACACGCGCGCGCGCGCACACACACATCCAAATACATACAATTTAGCATCTCCTTTTTGCATTTTAGTGTCTGTATTTATTTTTAATTTTTAAAAATTGATTTCAGAGAAAGGAAGGCAGAGGGAGTGAGAGATAGATACACCAGTGAGGAAAGAGAATCATTGATTGGCTGCTTCCTGCATGTCCTCTACTGGGAATCAAACTGTGACCTCCTGGTTTATGGGCTGATGCTCAACCACTGAGCCACACCTGCCAGGCCAGTGCCTGGATTTCAAAAAGGAGTATACCATACTTGGTAAACAGCTGCTTCTTGAGTAACCAACTCTAATTCCTTATTAGAATAAAACACGGCACAACCAATGATTCTGTATTACTCATATCTGCAATTATTAATGTGTCTCTCATTAAAAGGCCATATGTGAGGTTTTGCCAACAAACCAGTACAGAGAGGTTCGGTTGAAGTACATTGTCCCAAATAAATCAGTCTGTTCTACTTTTAGAGTCGTGGATACTGGCTCTGCTGGAGATCTCAGATTTAGTTTGTACGCACACGTGCCCCCAGAAATTGCTCCCCTGCATACACAGGTCTCCACTGGGAACCTCTTTTTATTGCCTTTAGTTTGCCAAGTGAAAAGCAGTCAATCAAAACCACTTGACGATGTGTCAGTGGTGGAATCTTGTAGGACTATAAAGGTATGAGCGTTGGCTATTTTCAAGAATATAGGCAGTAAAAGTGAGGCTGGTGTACAATGACCTTGACAATAAGACATAAAACCTCAGATTGTTAACCAGGATAAAACACTGTGTTTTTATCTGGGGTTTACATGACAAGGAACAATATATTTATATTGTGATGTAAAGCTTTGCTTGAGGGCAGCTGAGGACTGCCAGATCAGTTACCAACACCCCAGAAAACATCAAATCCACAGAAATCCTAGAGAAAAAACATCTCAGACTTTGCCAAATAGCTCCAAAATGGTCTGAGCTCATCAGAACATCCAATTCAAGATGGGGCTTGTGTGTGTGTGTGTGTGTGTGTGTGTGTGTGTGTGTGTGTGTATGGTCACCTCATGTTCAATGGCAGAGCTCAAAAAAAAAGGAGGGTCCCAGTGAAAGGCATTTTTATATACCCCCAAGGATGAGAAAAAGGAACCCAGGCTCAAGCAGCAAATAAGGGACCACGCATTATGTGGTGGGGAAGTAATATGCTTTGAAGAGACTAAAAGGCCTCCACAGGACAGATGTGAAACACAGACACATAATTCAACCACTAACACTGACCTGGCAATAAAGACAGAACGCTTCATGAGCCCCCCAAAATGGATCTCTTTTAACACAATTTGTTCAATGATCCAAATACGTGTTTCAAGCACTCATGTTACCTTCCCTTTTTGCCATTAACATTTCTGTATCTTTTAATTTTTTATTAAGAAATTATACAACTTTAGTAAGAAAGCAACTAGGAATTGTCCTCTAAAAAATAACTTCGGCAACTTTATCATGAAATATGTTTGTTGGGATCATATTTGACAGAGAGACCTCGCCTAGAGACTTTTTACCCCCTGGAATGAGGAAAGGCTGGAGCAGACCTTACCAGTTGATCAGGACCTGCTGTTACATTCCAGGCTACAGACCACGGCTAATGGTTACTGGGCTGTCGGGGAGCAGCTGAAACTTTGGTGATAATCTTCCAAACTGGGAAGCCCTTTTCAAGTGCACGTCATGGCTGCTCCCCACGTTTACAGAGACCAATTAACTCTTCCGTATGTTCCAAACATGTTCCCATAGGGCAGTGGTTCTCAACCTGTGGGTCGCGACACCTTGGGGGTCGAACGACCCTTTCACAGGGGTCACCTAAGACCATCGGAAAACACATATATAATTACATATTGTTTTTGTGATTAATCACTATGCTTTAATTATGTTCAATTTGTAACAATGAAATTGGGGGTCACCACAACATGAGGAACTGTATTAAAGGGTCGCGGCACTAGGAAGGTTAAGAACCACTGCCATAGGGTCTTATTCTCACAGCAACCTAAGAGGGTACTATTATAGTATATGAGGTTTTTTTAAAGAATGTAAGCAGTAGGTGACTTTGAAAAATGAAAAAAAGTAAACTATAAAATGAAAAAAAGTAAACACTACCGCTATTCACACATAAGGAGGTAACCACTATTCCCTGTGCTTTGGGTACCTTTCAGAAATCTTCTATTCATGTGTCTTGGCTTTTTTTTTTTTTTTTTTAGTCTTTTGAAACATTTTATTTCACACTGTGTCTTGGACATTTCTCCATAACTATTTTATTTGCAGTCCCCATATCAAATTCATTTTCCCATTGCTAATTTCCACATCTAAGTCATTTGCATTCTTTTATTGGCTATATAGTTTTCCACTGAATAGAGACTGTATTATTCACTTGACCAGTTTTCTCAAAATTTGGTTTCTAGTTTTTCACTATTAATAATTGTACTTCTTTGAATATTATACTTGCAAGTGACACTGCTAGGTTACAATGAGTAACATTTTAAATTTTGATAGGTATTACTACATTTCTGAGGTGAGGATTTCAGTGCCGTTTTACTTGGTGGGGAAACGAGGCTCAGAGACGTTAAGATCTATTGCAAAAGTCACAAAGCTGGGAAGCTGAGTTGCAAAGCAAGGATTTGGAATTGTGTTTATCTGGTCCCCAGCTTCACCATGTCAACCTTTGTCACTTGATTTCATACAATCTTAAAGGTCTAATAAGTAATCTAGTAAGTCATTCTTAAATTTCTGGAAGGAACAGAATCAGTTTGGTACTAGCATGAATAATAAAAAAATTTATTCAGGATAAGACAAACTAATGAAGGGACATAAGATTCTAAGAATGTTCAAATATGATATTTACCAAAAAATAATTTAGCACCTATTCTCTACCAATCATGGTTGTATGCCATTGAGATCCATGGTACACAAAATTGACAGGGTTTCTACATTTTAGTTGGAAATTAAGATATTAGCCAAATCATCTTAAAAATGTAAAATTATGCAGTCGTGTGCTGCCTTAACAACAGGGATAAGCAATTTCATCGTTGTGTGAACATCATAGAATGCACTTACCCAAACCTAAATAGAACAGCCTATTGCTCCTAGCCTACAAGCCTGTACAGATTCTTATTGTACTAAACACAGGAGGTAATTGAAAAAAATGGTATTTGTGCATCAAACTTAAAGAAGGTACATATAAAAGATAAAAAATGGTACACGTGTACCAGAGGGCACATGCTGTGAATGGAGCTGCAGGACTGGGAGTTGCTCTGGGTGAGGCAGTGAGTGAGTGGTGAGTGCCTGTGAAGGCCTAGGGCATTACCGGGTTGCTCTATAAACACTGTACACTTAGGCTACACTAAATTTATAAAACACAAGATTAAATCAAGCACAAGGCAAAATGCAATCAGAGACTAGATAGACACAAGATATATGAAGGTGCCGCCAGAGTAACGTGGCATGCTGTTTTATAGCAAACCAGTTTTCATAAGTAGAAAACACACACAAATAATG
Organism: Myotis yumanensis; assembly: GCF_028538775.1. Classification (NCBI taxonomy): domain Eukaryota; kingdom Metazoa; phylum Chordata; class Mammalia; order Chiroptera; family Vespertilionidae; genus Myotis; species Myotis yumanensis. Next base: position 28,416,842 of record NW_027223764.1, on the reverse strand, counting down.
ATAAATAGTATAGTACGTGCATAAACTAGGAACAGCCATTTGTTACTATTATCAAGTATTATGTACTATACATAATTATACATGCTATAATTTATACAACTGGCAGTGTAGTGGTTTTGTTTACACCAGCATCACTGCAACCGTGAGGAATGGGTTGTGCTTAGACATTATGATGGCAATGACATCACTAGGCAATCAGAATTTTCCAACTCCATTACAATCTTACGGGACCACAGCTGGATATGCCGTCTGTCATTGACTGACACGTCATTAGCAGTGCCTAACTGTAATTGACAACTAAAATCACATCAGTGATGGATGGGCTTATAGGCTAGGCCTCAGAAAGGAATTCCTCCAGTAAATGCTGATTGTGCTGAAATCCATAGGGCAGGTGGGAGTGACTAGAGGAGGAAGGAAGAAAAACACTTTCTGTTCTGGGCAGAGAAAAAGTATGTGTAAAGACCCCGGTGAAAGGAATCGGTGCAAGTTCTAAGAACTGAACAAAGACCACGTGGTTCTAATACAGGAATGGAGAAAATGTAAAGAGGTCCCAGGGCCTGGAGGGCCTGGTGAGTCTAGGGAAGAAATATTATCTTTAGTAAAACGGGCCATGAAACTGTTTTTAGGAAGGTGTAAATCAAATGGCAGCAGATTAGACGATTATTTAGCTCCCAGATGCAATGCTCAGAAGAATATGAAATATAACTACAATTGAACCATACCTGATGAGCTCATGCCCTCTCTCTTTCTCTCTCCCTCAAAAAGCAATTCACTTAAATGACATTGTTAAATCAGAAGCTACAGTGTAAAGTATCACCATCAACATCAGGGGACAGCAATAAATATGAAGAGTTAAACTAGAGAGCTTTCCAAATCAACTTAGCAGCAAATGCTGACATCAATTTAAAATTAGCCAACTACATAAGCAGTACAAGTAGCCACTTGGGGAAGCACATTTTAGGAAGAATTCACTTAGGCCAAATAAGTGTGGCAGATGCTTCAGGAAAGAGACTCTGTCCGTAACCCCATAACCTCAGACTCTCTCTCTATGCCTTCTAAATATTAAGGTTTCAATGCAAAGTCAAGTTTTCCAGGGGCAGACACAGTAATATGGGTCCTTGGCTAAACTTCTCCCTCTCAGACCTTTAAACAACTTGAAAGGATAACCCAGACATTAATGCTATGCACAAACATCTGGAATGCGAGCCTATATGCCCAAGAATACAAGTGTGATCTCCACCTGTGGTACTGGGTGGCCTCCAACCCAAATACTCCAAGTCTAGGTCACAAATGCTCCCCCTGCAAAAGTCTCTGAAGACGATGATCCAACGATAGACAATGCTCATTAGACTTGTCCTGACATAGAATAGCCATAAGAGGTGTCCATAAGATAAATTCAATTGCCCGGATCCTCAGGCCCCAAATGACATTGTGTGGCACAGCACTCAAGGCCCTTACTCAATAGTCTCAGCTGTGATTACAGCCACACATTTCTCAGGCACCAACGCAAATAATTCGATGCCTGAAAATACTATTTGCTAAATCTTTGAGCATAAATACCCATTGCTAGACAAGTACAGCTTTTTTATTTAAAGAGAAGTGAATGGGGACGAGGCTGAAGAGATCCTGAGGATGGAACCTACAGCCCTGAAAGAGTCTGCCTGGTGCTCAGGCTCCAGAATATGTAGTCTCATCTTTCACTGACTCTAGTGATTCTAGTGATGATGCTGACGACACTTGAATTAACAGATACAAGAAACGCACAAGGTCTCACTGCAAACGCTAACTCTTCCTATATATGTCTAAACAGAGACACTGAGAAACAGGTCTAGATGAAAGCAACGTCAGATTCTTGCAAAACTGCAAGGTACAGTCTATCTTCTGCCTTCTTCAGCAGTGCCTTTTCTGCAATTTTTCCATTCCCCATCCCTCTCTCCAGCCTGTGTGTCTTTAATGCTTCCTTCTTTTTATCCAAATATACCTTTTGCCTGATGAGCAGGTAGGGGAATTATCAAAACCTGCTCCTAATCCAAACACTCTTTCCCTCAGGTCCCCTCACTGCACCAGTGTATTCAAAGGAAAACAAATTCACTACATTTTACCTATAGCTAGTCAAGAGTGACTGCCACAATTTCTTCCTCAGTAGAATATCTGCACTACATTTGTGAACCAACACACTTTTACTCATCAATTCTAATTCTAAGGATTTGTTATTAGAAAATAGCCTGACTGGCATGGCTCAGTGGTTGAGGGTCGACCTATGAACAAGAAAGTCATAGTTTAATTCCCGGTCAGGGCACATGCCCAGGTTGGGTGCTCAATCCCCAGACTGGGGCATGTAGGACGCAGCCGATCAATGATTTTTCTCTTGTCATTGATGTTTCTATCTCCCTCTCCCTCTCCATTTCTCTCTGAAATCAATAAAAATATTTAAAAAATAATCTACACTAATAAAAGAGAAACATGGTAATTAGCGTACGACCACTACCATTCCCATTGGCTAATCAGCATATCCTTATGCAAATTAACTGTCAGCCAAGATGGCGGCCGGCAGCCATGCACTGAAGCGAGCAGGGAGGCTTACTTGCTTCAGTGACTGTGGACTCCAACGTTCTCCGCCTAACTTGCCGGCCTCTCAGCTGCAACTCTAGGCAACTATGTACTATGTTGCAAATAAGAAGCTAAACAAAACCCCAGAAACCAGCCGGACTGAAAGCCAGCCGGACCACAACATTGTATCGATGTTTTCAGCAGCGAGGTCTCAGAGCTAAAGCTGGCCCAGAATAAAAAAAAAAAGAAAAAGAAAACAAGGAGCGGTTGGGAGCTTCAGTCACTTGCCAACCGGAAAACAGCCCTCAGCCCCTCACCCAAACTGGACAGGCACCCCAGTGGGGACCCCCACCCTGATCCAGGACACCCTTCAGGGCAAACCAGCCAGCCCCTACCCATGCACCAGGCCTCTATTCTATATAGTAAAAGGGTAATATGCCTCCCGGCACCAGGATCAGCGGAGCAGCGAGGCTCCCGGCACCGGGATCAGCGTGACAGGGGGCAGCGCCCAAACCCCCTGATCGCCCTGCGGCTCTGTGTGTGACAGGGGGCGGGGCCACAACCTCCCTATCCGCCCTGCTCTGTTCGTGATAGGGGAAGGCGCCCCAACCCCCTGATCAGCCCTGCTCTGTGCCTGATATGGGGGAGCTCCCCAATCCCCTGATCACCCTGCGTCTCTGTGTTTGACAGGGTGCGGCGCACCAACCCCTTGATCGGCCCTGCTCTGTGTGTGACAGGGTGCGGCGCCCCAACACCCCTCCCCCCCGACGGGCCCTGCTCTGTGTGTGACAGGGTAGAGCCATAACCTCTCCATTGGCCCTGGCCTGAGTGTGACAGTGGCGGCGCCCCAACCGGCTGATCGGCCCTGCTCTGTGGGTGATAGAGAGTGGCGCCCCAACCCCCCTCCACGGCCTTGCTCTGTGTGTGACAGGGTAGAGCCATAACCTCCCCATTGGCCCTGCCCTGAGTGTGACAGGGTGCAGCGCCCCAACCCCCTGATCTGCCCTGCTCTGTGTGTGACAGGGGGCGGTGCCCCAACTCCCCTATCAGCCCTACTCTGTGAGTGACAGGGGGGAGCTCCTCAACCCCCTGATGTGCTGGGAGCCGGTCCATCCTTGCTGCTTGACACAGTCGCTGCAGAGAAGAAACGTCTGCACAGCATATGTTTCAAGGGACCTGGCGTATATAGCATACTGTTCTTAATATGTTTGCTCCCCTTAGCGCTGTGTTTTAACCAAGGTCACCTCTCCGAGAAAGGTTGTTTCCCCAGGTAGGGATTTTTCCCTGAAGTTAGGGAGGGAATAAAACCCCTTAACTAAGTGCCAGGTGGGTAGTTAATCACTTTAACTAAGAACAATCACACTTAAGCTACATAATCTTTACTCCCTGGAATGGAGATAAGAAACACCCTAACCTTTGGAATAGAAGTTGATAGGATTAAAACCAACTGGTATAAATACAGATGTAATAAGACAACAGAACAGAGAACCTAGAGAGAGAACCTAGAGACAGGACTTGGCTGGAGATCCTGCACAGAACCTAGAGACAGAACTTAGCAAGAGAACATGGCAAAAGATCCTGGACAGAACCTGGCTACAGATCTTGGCTGGAGAACCTAGACAGAACATGGCGACCAAACCTGGCTAGAACCTGGCTGGAGAACCTGGCTGGAGAAGCTGGATGGAGAACCTAGCAAGAGAACATGGCTACAGAACCTGGCTGGAGATCCTGACCAGAACTTGGCTGGATCCTAACCAGAACTTCGCTGGAGACCAGAACTTAGCTAGAGATCCTGGCTAGGCTGCTGATCAACTGAACGCTGTCTCCATGTCATTCCTTCTTCGCCGACTCCGTCCTCACCTTTGGGGACCCCTGGACCTGCTGGGGTTGGACCCCAGCACTGATGGGCCCTGCTCTGTGCGTGACAGGGGGGAGCTCCCCAACCCCCTGATCGACCCTGCTCTGTGTGTGACAGGATATGGAGCCCCAACCCCCCTGATGGGCCCTGCTCTGTGAGTGACAGGGGGCAGCGCCCCAACCCCCTGATCCACCCTGCTCTGTGCATGACGGGGCAGCGCCCCACCTCCCCAATCGGCCCTGCTCTGAGCCTGACCAAGCGCTGCACCTAGGGATTGGGCGTGCCCTCTGCCACCCGGGAACAGGCCTAAGCCAGCAGGTCGTTATCTCCCGAGAGGTCCCAGACTGCCAGAGGGCACAGGCCGGGCTGGGGGACCCCCCTCCCCACTCCCGAGTGCACAAATTTTTGTGCACCGGGCCTCTAGTAATTAAATATGCAACATGAAACTATGATGTCTTTCTTGACGAACTGTTTAGATTACACTAACAAATTAAAGAATGGGCATAGCCCCCCCAAAAAATATGGTCATTAAAATTGGTGTCACTCCACTACACCCACCAGCCAATCAGGATGAGTATGCAAATTAACCCAACAAAAAATTGCAATTAATTTGCATATGCGGGCACAGAGCGAAGACTGAAGACGACTGAAGACTGAAGATGACTGAAGACTGAAGACAACTGAATACTTAAGAGGCTTGGCTTCTCCGCTGTAGCCGGAGCAGAGAAGCCTAGCCTCGCTGCTGTGGCTGGACCAAAGGCCTTGGTCCCAGGTGCCAGAGGAAAACCGGTGCCAGCAGCCAGGGGAAGGAAGGCCTATTGTGCGAATCGTTGTGCAACAGGCCTCTAATATATATATATATATATATATATATATATATATATATATATATATATGTAGAGAGAGAGAGAGAGAGAGAGAGAGAGATAACTTTAATTATGAATGGTAAGATCCCATATAAAATGTTTACATTTATTTATAGGTACTCACTTGGGTATGTGTGTAAATGCACCAGGCATAGTGCTAAACATTTGGTAAACCAGAAAACAAAACCTAAGGCTGCTACCCACATGGAATATACAGTGTGGTATCAAAGACAGATGTTAACCAATGTCACCAGACAACAATTTCTGTCCTCATGGAAGTAATATAACTTTATTGCTGCTATATCATATTGGTCACACAGACCTGGTATATAGAGGGAGGGGACTATATGAGGCTGTGAATTCCAGGAAATAAGAATCACTGGCGCCCTATAGAAAGCTGGCTACCACAGGCAGCCTCTGGCCCCCAGTGGTTCACATCTCTTTCAGTGCAAAACGTACCCATCCTCTCCCAAAGCCAGCGCAAACCCTCATCCCATTACCAAACCTCATCCCATTACAAAATCTCTTCAGCTCAAAGTCTAGAATCTCATCTAAATCAAGTCCAGGCATGGGTTGTGCTTCTTACACACAGCTCCTCGAGTACAGTCCTCTTGGTCTAAAGACCTACGAAGTAAAAAGACAAGTTTTCTGCTCCCCACATAACAGAAAGTGGTGGGACAGGCACAGGAAAATCACTAGAGACATTCCTGTTCTAAAGGGGTGGGGACAATAAGTATGCACAGATCACTGGATGGAGCAATTAGGAAACCCAGCCAGGAAAATGTGCCAAGTTCTTTGATTAGACAGTTTGCCTGGGATGACTTCTCATTGGATCTGGATTCTGCCCTCTGGCTCATCCTCTTTTCCATGAAAGGTAATCTGGGTTTTTTGTAGCATAGTTTTCTCAACCTGCTTTTCATTTTATATTGTCATCATCTTAATCTCTATCTGCGTTCAATAGGATCATCAAAACCAGCCAGGCTCCAGTGAGGGACAGCGGCCCAGGGAGCACCAGGGACCTACAGAGAGAAACTGAGTTGTGTGGCCTCAGGGTGAGGACTGGAGGATCAGCCGCCATTGTTCCTGTGTTGAGCCCTCTTCCCACTTATATTTCATTCTTAATTGTATCTTTATGCCTGGCCCATATTATTCATGATATAAACAATAATTTTCAACTGGTTTATAAGTAAAAAGTGTCCTTTATCTTCCCAGATTGCTTGAAACACAATCGATTAAATGGCAGAATTTAGAAAATTTAGCAGTGGTATTTGTGGAATACCACAAATCTGGCCTCTTCTCATGATATTGTCATACTTATGGTAGCCATAGAAGATTAGACAACAGACAACAATTTCCATGCCTGGATAAAGTGAAGACGGAGTGAACTGTTTCTCCATTTTCTCCAAACAATCCGATTTTCCATAGGAAAATGTGGAGATAAAACTTAAAGGGAAGAAAAAATACGTTTGATTTCACTTCTCTCTTATACTGTTCTACCTCTGATGCTTGCCTTTGTTTAGACATTGTTTGATGGGATTATAATTCCTATTTCTAGCATCATGAAGCCATACAACTTCCTTCTGTGAATTTCCCAGTGTTATTCTAGATCAAGTCTGTAAACGGCGGGCAAACATTATTTATGAAACACATACACTAAGCAAGATTTCTCAACCTTATTAAATAAATAAACCAAGAAAGTTTTCCTAAAGAAAGGGTCAGAACATCTATGGAAAGGTCAGAACAGAAACCAATTAAACATTTCTGACCACAAGCATAATTAGAAAAGTCTTGGAGAGTTAATGTCAGAGTGTGGCATTACCAATTAAACCACCAAGATAAAGAGAGACAACATTAATTAATGTTCTAATTGGAAATCTAGTTTTATTATCGGTCTGTTGAAAAAGAAAAGCAGACATACAAATTTGCTCAAAAACTCCTTTATTTTGAATTAACTTGGGTCTTCAGGAAGACAAAGTGAAGGCGGAGTGAACTATTCCTCCATTTCCCCCATACAATCCGATTTGCCATAGGAAAATGTGGAGATAAGACTTAAAGGGAAAGAAAAATACGTTTGATTTCACTTCTCTTTTACACTGTTCTACCTCTGATGCTTGCTTTTGTTTAGACATTGCTTGATGGAAGACATAATTATCTTCCTTTCACTATTGTTAGCTTATTTAAAGGAATTTGTTGCCTTAGCTGGTTTGGCTCAGTGGATAGATCATTGGCCTGCGGACTCAAGGGTCCCAGGTTTGATTCAGGTCAACAGCACATGCCTGGGTTGTGGGCTCAATCTCCAGTAGTGGGTGTGCAGGAGGCAGCTGATCAATGATTCTCTCTCATCGTTGATGTTTCTATCTTTTTCCCCTCTCCCTTCTTCTCTGAAATCAATACAAATATATTTTGTTTTTAAAAAGGAATCTGTTTACTGTCTCTATTTGCCTGTGTGAAAAGGTGTGCTCAACTTTCAAGTTAAATAATGCACAAAACATGGGGTAGAAAAAAAATGGTTTATTTTCATCCATCTTCGTTTCTTTTTTTAGAATATACTGCATTGACTTACTATAAATTATCATTTACACACATTACACCATGTACTATTAACCGAGTCAGTGGTTAATCGTGCTCTTTTATAATTTTCAGAATTTATAGACAGAGAAATTGGGGGATTCATCATTTTAATTAAATTGTGTACATTTTAAATAAATATCTTGATGTCAGAGACCTAGATGACTGGCATAATAATATAGGAATAATTTAAATCCTGTTTAGTCACTTGAGAATTTTAAAGCATTTACTCCTAATGAGATATGAGAGACTGTTTTGTAAAAAAAAAAAAAACATCAGGGAAGAGCAGTCCTTATCTTTTCAAAATAGCATTTAGTAAAGAAGCAGGTAGGGAGTTATAGTAAATATGTCTCATATTTTTAAAAAGATATGAGAAATTAAAAGCAAGTTATATGTGGCAAAAAAGATATTGATTTGAGTTTACCCTAGTAAAGCAAGTATATCCTCTAACTCAGAAAAATCTATTTTTATTAAAATGCATTTTCTCCCATCATTGGAGAAACTTAATTACCAAGTGCAAAGTAAAACATACGGAAACTAAAGATGTTATTTAAAAATATTATATGACTAAATTTCTCCATACTAAAGTCTCGCTACAAAAAAAGTACTCCCTTCCAACTTGCCTTCATCTTCTTCCTGTGATTTTAATTTATCATAAATTTTAGTGTACATTATTTCCTCTTCCTAAGTTTGAAATTACTCTCATATATTTAATATGAACCAGCTTTACTAATCTTTTATTCAATGGACATTATTCTCACTTCTCCAAAATGAAACCTCCTTAGACAAACATGATCCTTAGAATATCTATGGCTGAATAAGAATTTTTACTTCTAATGAATGTTAGCCATTTTATTATTCAACCACTCCAGACCATGAATAACTGCTGTTGATGTCACACTACATGCTTATCTGCAGTTCCAGAGCTCTGAGTATATTGATAATTGCTCTCCCTAAGGCTGGTGTAATGTGCCAGGATTTTCTGCATTTTTCTGTGCCTTTTTGACGCCCCTGTTAAATTTTCCCACAAGCTTTCTTTTAACTGGCCTCCCCGTTTCTTTTTCTTCTCCTGCCTAAATCTGTAAAACACATCCTCCAAAATTATGTGAATTTTCTGTTGCTGTGTAACAAATCGACACAAACTGAATGGCTTCAAACAGCACCCATACATTCTGTCCCAGTTTCTGTAGGCCAGACATCCATATGGGTTTGCTAGGTTCTCGGCTCCAGCCCTCACAATACCAAAACCAGGGTGGTGGCCACACTGGGGTCTTACCTGAAGGACCTCTGATAAAGAAACTACTCACAACCTCATTCCAGCTCTGGGCAGAATTCCGTCCCTTGTTATTGTAGCACTGACGTCCCCATTTTAGCCAGACAGGTCCCTGGGCTCCTTTAGGCATTCACACCTTCTAACCAACAACAAAGTGTATTTCAATTCTCTCTGCTGTGCTCTTCTGCTTGCTTCTTCTGCCAGGAGCTAGGGAAAGTTCTCTGCTCTTCGGGACTTATTTGATTAGATCTTGGAGTTGATTCCTGGAAATTCTGCCTACCACAAAAATCCAACTCAAATTCCAACACCTACAGAAAACCTTACGGCGTCCACTCATTCATTTCTTCCTTCCGTTTTTTTCTCCCTCTCTCTTTGCAGAATTTTCCCTTCCACAGCATCCCCCTCAAAATTAAAGCATCATCACACTGCAGCACATGCTGTTTGTCGGTCTGTCATTCTAGAAGAATCCTTAGCTATGTAACCCCAGTTCTGAGGCCAGTGACAAGCAGCATAATAGGTGCTCATCTGATAAATGCATGTTGAAAATTAGTATGTGCCTTTAAAGTCTAAGAAAAATAATTTGTGTGCAATGTAAACTACAGTATTGAAGTGTAAGATGAACAGTCTTCATTCATAGGTAAAATTCTTAGCTAAACCGTACTGCACATTTAATGAAAATTTTACGTGCACTAAAAGTGATTAGAAAAATATATGGAAAATGATTAAGCATACATTACTGATGTGATAATTGCTCTATCTCATTTAATCAAAACAATTCCATTTTATAGATCATGAAACTGAGACCTTAGGCAGTGGTTCTCAACCTGTGGGTCGCGACCCCTTTGGCGGTCGAATGACCCTTTCACAGGGGTCACCTAAGACCATCCTGCATATCAGATATTTACATTATGATTCATAACAGTAGCAACATTACAGTTATGAAGTAGCAACGAAAATAATTTTATGGTTGGGTCACAACATGAGGAACTGTATTTAAAGGGCCAGAAGGTTGAAAACCACTGCAGGCTTTGAAGTTGCCTGAAGTCAAGCATCTACAAAGTAAGAAGCCACCATAGGATCTGGACATTCTAGCTGCTGAGCCCCTCTATTATTTTCTTTCCTTATTAAACACTTATTATGTTCCAGGAATTGTTCTAATATTTTTATTAATTAGACTTGAGTCCCCAAATACTATTAGAAATAATATCCTTATCATAAGAATTTATAGCACTCACCACATAAAATCAAGCCATTACTTTATAAAATGAAATAATATTATACATTGGTGTTTGTTTCATAAGCATTTAAATACATCCATCACTGACCTTGATTTTATGTGCGTACTGTATATTTGCAAAGACATGTGAATTATAATGACAGTACACTTCCTGACGTGCTAGTCATTGTAAACTGTGTGTGGGAAAAACCGATGAGAAAATTTAAACAAGGAAATTCCATCTTGCCCAACTATGATCTCATGATAAGGAGGACATTGTGTGAACCACAGAGGGTGAGAATGAAGAAGCCACTCATTTTCAATGTCACCATAGCAAGGAATTGTGCTTAAGAACAACTTGTGTGTTTGTTGTTGTTGTTTTTGTTATAAAAACAATGTCATAGTCAAATATTTCATATCTTACTTCTTAGGGGCTGTAGAGCACCATTCAAAACCAGCCTATCAAAGCTACAGAGGACAGAGCATAAACCTGGCCAAGAATCATATGACTTCCTAAATTTACACATTTCACAATATAAATCAGTACCATACTTCCTTCATAATACAAAATACATAAATATGTGTCATTGCATTCCTGAAATGGCTCTGAAAAAGTACAATTGCTGAAACCATAGTGAATTATGAGGTTTTAATACAAAAACAAAACAAGCAAAAACAACAAACAAAAAAGGCACCTCCAATGCAATCCTTAGGAGTTACTTTATAAAAGAAATCCAAACATTAAAAGACTTAGATTTCCCATCTTACTTGCTGTAACTTTGCCATTCATAATCAAGTCTGAATTCACACAACTGCGAAGAAATGTTCATTAGAGAGAAGAGAGAACCAATTTATGTAAATAATAAATCATGTTTACAACGGCCTTCCGTGTGAGCCCAGAGCTAAGGCCAGAAACAGAATTGCCAATTTATACCACAGGAAACTTGTTCCTAACATAAAATGACTGTTTGTAGGAATAGGCATTTAATTTATGTAATTATAAGTAGAAATAATATCCTACATTCTCAAAATAGATACTGAATTCTAGTACATAAACTTCCTGGTGATCCAACCTCCTCGCAGTGTTCATTTCCAGTCACCACCAGCTCTCGCATTCTGTAATCATCCACTTGCATAATTTAATATTAAAAGAGAAAGAGTGACAGATTTTGTTTTCTTACCTTTTCGGGCATTTTTTTCTCCATCAAATTTTATGTGAATAAGCATGCAATTTTAATTTTTAGGAGCGCAGCGTGCAGATAAATATTTACCTGGTTGCCGCATCAGATTTGAGCTTCTGTTGCCATCATCACATCTTTTTAATTTTTATTATTGGATTAAATTTCAGACACAACTCATGAATTGATCATGCCAACAATGCCAAACAAGCCTGGACTGCCTCAAGAGCTGACCTGGGAAGTAAGAATCAGCTTCATTCAGTGACGAGCTCCTCACGTATTTCAAGTATCGCCAAAGAAAAAAATTGATTGAGATGCTGAGAAGACATGTAAAATTTAATATGTGTAAAAAATGTTCTATTCTTTCCTTTCATATAAATCCTGGGAATATTCCAGGTCTATTTTTTAAAAAATATGTTTTCATTGACTTTTTAGAGAGAGAGGAAGACAGAGAGAGAAACATCAATGAGAGAGAAACATTGATTGGCTGCCTCCTGGTAGGCCCCTACTGGGGATAGAGCCCACAATCCAGGTATGTGCCCCTGACCAGAAATCAAACACATGATCTCTTGGTGCATGGGTCAACACTCAAGCAGTGAGTCACACTAGCTGGCCATCCAGGTCTAATTTGTTATGCCTTTTAAAGAAGGTATTACAATTGTGATTCAGTAACAGAATACATAAAAGACAAACTAACACAAATGTACACATGCATCTACACACAACTCTATACAGTCAAAACAAATAGCCTCAGTGAATTTTCATTTTAACTGTACAGCTATCTTTTCAATTTGACTAGCTGCACATGACATCATTTTTTAAATGAAAATAAAAGCTAAAGTGTCCTCTATTTTTATCTCATAAGATAGAAAATGACACTGATTCAATTCTCATATCTACAAGTTGTATGCCCAGCAGCATTTTGGGGAACAAGAGGGAACATATTAGAATAATCTGATATTCAGCAAAAGACATTTTACTACCAAATATGTGCTTTTAAAACTTCCTGAATAAAATAATTATGAAACACATACCCACCATTTGAATAAGTGATTTTACCCTTTTAGAATCCCTACGTTTCCATTCGTATCTCAGCTCAAACATCCCATCTGTGAAACCCTCTGTGACATTCTCAAGCAGTTAGTTCCCACAGAGATTTGAAAGTGATGATGACTATGACAATGATCACAAGAAGATCTCTACGGTGCCAGGTACTGCTCTAAGCACTTCACATGTTAATCCATGCGGTCCTCACACTAACCTTCTGAAAGGGTTAAATCCATTTAATTTTTACCGGCAGGGAAACCCAGGCACAGAGAAGTTAAGCAACTAGGTTAAAGTCACAGAATTGACAAATGAAAAGAACTATGACTCAAATCCGGCAACCTGGCTCCAGAGTCCAAATGATTAACAATCACACCATGGTATCTCTCTTGATTTTCTGGTCATATAATGGGAACAATAGTACAGTATATGCCCATGACATTGCTTTGTAAATTAAGTCAGATCATTTATGTAAAGACCCTAGCACTGTGCCTGATGTATAGCAGTACTAAATGTCATAGTACTGAATGTGACAGCATGGTTACCAAGGACAGTTATTTTTAGTAAGGCCTCTGTTGCTTACTACATTGTGAATTCCTTGAGGATGGGGTCTGTATTTATTCATATGTTCATCCATTCATCCCCCAAATATTCACTGAACAAGTACTGTGGTCCAGATGTTATGACAAGCCCTATAAGTTAGCATTCACCTTTGAAAATTCAGTACTGGATAGAATAATGACACAGTTCTACCCCGGGGCCTTTGCACTCACTGTTTCTGCTGTCTGAGCTCTTCTTCATATCATTTCAAGCCTTGCTTCCTCACTATATTCTCTCTCCTTAAATGTTATGCCTCTAGAGAAATCTTCCCTAAATGGCTCATATAAAGTAGTGCTTGGCAAGGCTGTGTATTTTCTTAATCTGCTTTATGTTTTCCACATACTTTTATCACCGTCATACATATTAGAATGTAAGCACCATATAGACAGGATTGCCAATTCTATATCCTGAATCTAGAAAGTAGGCTGGTAAGTATTTGTTATATTATGAAGGAAGGAGAAGAAGGAGGGAGGGAAGGATAGAGGGAGGGAGGGAGTGAAGGAGGAAAAAGAAAGGGGGAGAATTTTGATTAATGGATGCTTTATAAACAGAATATGTCATCCATCCCTTCTTGACTGATGACCTCTTACCTCTTCTTATGAATAAAAAGAAAGCCAATGTTCTTCCCCTCCTTCCCTCATCCTTTTCTCCTGCAAAAATCCCTAAGAGTGCCCCAAAGCTGCTCTTGTCCTCCCTACAAGCCTGCCTCTCACCATTTAAATTTCAACACCTATTTTTGCTCCTCCTATGAAAAAGCTGCACCTGACCTTCACAATAACCAGCTTTCTTTTGTTGCCAACCATGCTGAAGGCTTATAATTTAACAGCTTCAAAAGTGATGGGTGTAATCACTTGCAATTTATCATTCAACTAGCACAGACAAATTCATGATTAAAGAAAAGGTTCTCATTTTTCAATTATTCAAAATATGCATTTGTGAATTCCTTCTTCAAACCTGACTTCATTAATTAGCAGGACATTTACTTTGAACTTCTTTTCAATAATAGTAATGAATTTACTCTAACTCTTTCCCTCCTGGCAACACTCTAATCATTGAGGGTCATTCGGATTGACATTAGCTTAGTCACAGTTATTTTGATTTTTCTCTTCAGTGGAACAAGGTAAGGATACCTTCCCTGACTCTTTTGACAATGGATGTACTCCTATCACTTGCTCTGACCATGAGATGAGCGTACAAGTGACATTAGTAACTTAAAGGCAGAAGATTTCAAAGAACAAATGGTGACCCTTCATTTCCCCTCTAGAGGTGATGTGGAGATCTGTGACAAGAAGTCCCCATCTGTGTGGGTTTCATGACATAATATTGAGCAGAGGCCCCATGCCAGTCCATGGGAGACATGTAATGTAATTGAGAAATAAAACTCTGCTCAGTTAGTTCACTGACATTTTGAGTCTTTCTTTCTTTCTCTCTCTTCTCTTCTCTCTCTCTCTCTCTCTCTCTCTCTTTCTCTCGCTCCTTCCTTCCTTCCTTCCTTCCTTCCTTCCTTCCTTCCTTCCTTCTTTCCTTCCATCCATCCATTCATCCATCTATCCTTTTTTTCTTTCTCTCTTTTCTACATCAATACCTGGTCCATCCTGACTGATAAAGAAAAACAGTGGGACCAATTGGAGGCTAACTCATCCTGCTGACCTCATTCCATCAGTAGCATAAACTAGGTATATTTCCATCATTATATTAGAATACCATGGAACAAATAGCATAAGGAACAAATTTGCATGGGTTATGAAACCATGGTAGAACAATTATTTTCATGTGCTCTTTTGTCCGTCTTGAGGCTTTTTATGAGGCTATTAAAGAATTTATGTCACCTATTCTGTATCTTTTAAAGGTCTTTTGGGGGTGCTAATACTAATACCCATTCTTTCAGCATGATAAATAATTCTAGGTGCTTTAGTTCCTCTAAAAAATTATTTGAACTTAATTGTAAAAATTTTAACTACAATATCTCACTATGGAAAAAGGTCTAAATATTATGTTACATTCTTTTTGTTTATAGAATAATAATAAAAATCCCATCCTAAATGAGAACTACTGACCCTTTAAGCCATTCTTTTCTCTCTACATATTAGGGATATATCTTCAAAATATTGGAAATGTTCCCTCAAATAATGGATGAATACAACAACTCCCTATTCTGGGACTTATTCTTGAAGTTTCTTAAAATGTTCTTTCTCTTTCACCACCATCTTCCTCTCTCTCTCTCTCTCTCTCTCTCTCTCTCTCTCTCTCTCTCACACACACACACACACACAAACACACTCCCCAAAAATGCAATAATCCAAACAACAGCAGGTTCCGTTAAGTCGTTTTAAAAATAAGCTGCAATCTTCATGGAAATAATATTTTTAAAGAATTCTGCATTAGTTTCAACCTAATTACAACAATGACTTCACCAGACATGGCTGTTTAATATATTGCAAATTCTCCTGACATCTGCTCAACGGTGAGTAATTCCAAATGAGTGTTTACTCCATATGAAATGCTTCAGTTATCTTTTGCAGAGTCTCACTAATAGAAAGACATGTATAACTATTCATTTAGTTTTGAAGGAAAAATTTGCCGGATGTAGTCTAAAAGGCTGGGGAAATGGTTTTCAAACGCTATGCCACAAAGAAAATAGGATTAGAAAAAGTCAGGGTCCACTTCTACCGTTTCCCAAGCAACGAAGTCCAGGAAAAGTAATACGTATGACTAATCACTTCAACTACTTCAAGTTCAATGAAAATTGCACCATAATATGTCCAGAGAGAATCTGAGGGAAGTGGGACTTGTTCTTAGAAAACACTTCAGCCCCTTTCGAAAAGACATATAAGGAATGAAATAGCACTAGTCCAAAATGTTGGATACTATTTTTTTTTTTTTGCTTCCTTGCTTCAATAATGTTGATCTGCTCTTTGTGATAATTACATAGTCATAAGAAAAAGGCCAAATTCAGCAAGAATGATATCGCTAGAAAATAAAACATAAATAAAAAAATTAAACCCATGTTACTTTTATTTTTTCAACTATTGGGAATAGTTCTAATTAGCAATCAATGGTGTTAATAACCATTACAACAAGAACATAAATTAGGCAATAAACATGGACTATGTGGACAGAATAAGAAACTCTTTCCTGGGGAAAGTTCACTAAATGAGATAGGAGAGTCCTTTTCTTTCACCAGGTGAAAGCTGCAATGCCTCAGCTGAAGTCATGGTGTTTATCCCACACTTAGCTGCTCACTGGATTTAAGGCTGGGCAGTCCCATCAATGCCTGGGGCCATAGATTACAATTCAGGCTGGATGAGGCTGGCAATTGAGCAATGAGTGCTAGGTCAATGCATAGCTCCACATTTTAAACCAGTCAAGGAATGCATTTCTGCACCCTTTACAGGGAAAGGAAAAACATTTCAGACAGAAAATAGCTTTCGTCAGTTTGCCAACACTAGTCAAAACAATATCTTTCTGTTTCTCTCTTCCACATAAACACAGAAACCTGAAGGGAATATATCATGGATGTTTTAAGAAAAACCAAAATTTTCCATTGCTGCAGGGGTTTCTCCTTGACTTTCCAGACCCGTCTTCTAAATCTGCTTGCCTCCGTGCACCCATACCCAGTGAGTTCTGCAGTGATTATAAGTCATAAGATTCTTTCAGGAGAAAAATAAATTGATCAGGGCATGAAGGAAAAAGTGCATAATTTAATGTCAAATATCCTTTCCCAATATTCTACATGATAAGCCTATGCCCTTCCAGGCAAGCAAGTGAGAGGAATATAAAATTCTAGTGTTTTCCAAAATGTCAAAACACCAACACATGTCAAAGACATCACTGGTGGAGCATGTCCAACGTTGCAGTAACAAAAATCCCGTTGTCCCAGCCCAAGGCTGTGCCGTATTTTTATACCTTCCTCTCCTCTATGCTCTGAGTCTGACCTGTTCCCTCCTGGTACCTTCCCAAAGCAAAGCTCCACTAAGCCCTTGACTTTCTGAAATCCCCTGCTCATTATTCAAGGAAACGACTTATTTCCAAAATCGTCAACCCTTTTCCTCATCCTTAAGATTGCAGAAAGGAGTCTGCACTTTCTTCTAAGAAATCCATTCCTGCCTGCCCACTGGCAACAAGGGTCTGTGTCTGCTTGATCCCCAGTCCAGACTGACTTAGGAAGAATTAGAATTGTTTGCAGTCTGAAACCCCAGAACATCGGACTTCCTTCAGTAGTAAGCACCAGATTCCTTCCTTGCCTTCCCCTAAACCACACAATTTGACCACCTCTGAATTACTGTGTAGTTTGTAACTAGTATCCCATGTCTTGTGCTAATTAAACAATGTCTCATATATTCTTCCATCATCTACATAGATAAGAATTCCATAGGCACACACTCCAGTCAGCTTACTTTTCTCCCAGTAAAGTCCTGATGTCAAAGATTATATCTTCTTCTCCATTAATAGAGGAAACGATAAAATACAGTAGTCCTCTCATATCTACAAAATATATATCCCAAGACCCCCACTAGATGCCAGAAGCTGCAGACTGTACTGAACCCCATATGCTTTTTCCGATACATACACACCTATGATAAAGTTTAATTTATAAGTAAGGCACAGTTAGAGATGAGCAACAATGACTAATAATCAAACAGAACAACTGTAATAATGTACTGTAATAAAAGTCGAATAGATGTGGTCACTTGTTTCAGGGAATCCCTTGCTGTAGACTTTGGGAAAGGCTCCGTGCATTGTGTTGCAACACATTGCCATCAATCAATTTCCATTCATTATCTCCTGTCCACAAGGGTGATGCTTTTTCTATCTAAACTATGTATTTATCACACACCATGGCTATAAGTTTCACAGTGGGAGGTGTGACAATAAAACTAGAAGAGGTTTCTTTACTCCTCTTCACAATCTTATGGGTAGATTTGTTTTCATCTTGTAGTTTATAGCAATCTCAACATATGATTTTTTTTATTTCTTTATTGAGAACTTTCACCTTTTCACTTAAAGGAAGCACCCTATGCTTTCTCATTGGTATATCCGAAATGCCAGCATCAGGACTCTTGCTCTTGGAGACCGCTGTTAAGTAAAATAAGGGTTAATTGAATACAAGCACTGAGATACTGCAACAGTCCTCCTGGTAAGAGTGGCATCTAAGTGACTAAGGCACGTGGTGTGTTCAGTGTGGAGACACTGGACAAAGGGCTGATTCCTGTCCCACCGGAGTGGGACGGTGCGAGATTGTCTCATGTTACTCAGAATGGCACATAATTTAAAACTTGTAAATTGTTTATTACTGGAATTTTCCATTTGATATTATTGGACTGAGGTTAGCCATAGGTAACTGAAATTGTGGAAAGCAAAACTGAGGAGAAGGGGGGACTTATACATTTAAATTACCTACATAATAAAACTCTGGGAAGTGGGAAAGATCATGAAAATTGAGTTTTGTTCAAATGTAACTTAAAATTTGTTCAACCAGTCCTGAGTCCTACGGCAGGAAAGCCACTGGGTTGATTAGACCACTAACAATAAGATATAGTCCCTTTAGAATAGGGGTGGGGAACGTCCAGCCTGCTGGCCATATAAGGCCCAGGAAATCATTGGTCTGGCCTGGCCAAGGCATTAGGAGTGAGTTAATTAAATGTTTGACCAAATATAGCAGGCTAATTTTTAAGTTGGTAATTTTACATGGCCTGTGAATGAGGCTATAAATATCATAATGGCCCTTGAAAGAAAATAGGTTCCCCACCCCAGGTTAGAAGCTTGCAATTGTTGGGAGGGTTGGGGATGCATCACAGATAAAAGCTGGTAGTATTTTGGGAGAAGACGAAGTTGTATGTTCTTCAGAGCATCGTCCTGGTGCCTTAGTGGAATTGGTGCATTCCAGCAGATCTCTGTGATGCCTGTGTGGAAACCAAGTCCATGAACCTGAGAGGACCAGAAAAGCCAGGGAAAGACAAACTTTATCTGCTGAGACATGTCCTCAGAGACACTTGGAGCCAGTGCAGAAAGTGGTGCTGGGGACCAGTCGATCACCCTGCCTTTTCGTGCCTCTCACCCAGGTGCGTCATTAGAGATTTGGCGAATAAGAGCAGCCCTGGGCCCCTCGCTTCCTTCTGTTAAGGGAAAAGGAAACTGAAACACTAACATAGGGAAGGAGGGAGGTAGCTGAGAGCTACTCAAGCTAATACCTTTCCTTTGGAGAAAACTGGCAGCCTAGAGAATATTATAAAGCCTGGAAACAGATTTAATGATCTGGAGCATAATCCCTTCTCCCCAGTCATTGTGCCCCGGCAGTTCCCACACTCTGACTTGCAGGGTTCAGACTCTAGCAACTAAAATCAGAAATGATTTAACTTACAAAGAAGAGAATATGTAATAGCAACTCCTTCATAAGATTTACTCAGTAATATTCAGTAAGAAATATTACTCCAAACTTCCAAACCATAACTGTTTTTTAAAAATAACTAATTTGAGCCCTAGCCAGATTGGCTCAGTGAATAGAGCATCCACCCGCAGACTGAAGGGTCCCAGGTTTGATTCCAGGCAAGGGCACGTATCTCGGTTGCAGACTTGATTCCTGGCCCTGGTCAGGGCACATGCAGGAGGCAACCAATCGATGTGTCTCTCTCACGTTGTTGTTTCTCTCTCTCTCTCTCTCTCTCTCTCTCTCTTCCCCCCTCCCTTCAACTCTCTTTGGATGAGGATTAATAACAACAACAAAAAACTAATTTGACTCATGTTTTCCAATGAGAAGAGTGAAATTTCATATACCCAGGACAAAATGCATATTTTCATAGGCTCTATCCAACATATGAACTGATATGCTAGCACTAGATTTCTGATTCCATTTATTTTATAAAAAAAATGATCACTTCTGTCTGAATTCGTGAAGTCTTCCCCAAAAGATGCAATTGCCTTTGAGTTTCAGCTTTAAAAAAGCCGCTGTCAATTTAAGAGACTACTGTATTTTCTGAGTTGAAAAAAGTGCCACCAAAGTCATTCAGGCAAATGTCAGTCAATCTTTCTGACTGTGTCTAGAAAAACTGGACAACAGACTTCAAGCTCTATGCTGGTCTCTTCGACAGCAGGGTGGCTGCCAGCCCTGCACAGCTCAGCGAGCTAACCTTGGGAGTGTGTTTTTGGCATTGAGGCTGGCCTTTGATTCTCATCCTGACTTGAGCAAACTTAAAACACTCATGGCTCCGTCTTTGGTAATGGGTACATACATTCCTGACGGACTAGTTACCCATCAGAAGTGATGGTATGTTTAAAAACAGAGTTACAAAGTATGCATGTGACCAAGTATAATAAAAATCAGAAGACAAAACATTGAAAAACTAAATAAGACTATTTTCCCAGCTGCTTGCTTAATTTAAGACGCTTTCAATCAAAACAATAAATGTAATTCTATTTCAGGCAGACAACTTAACCTCCTACCAACAAATACTTGTCAATCCCCTGCTTGGGGTTTGTACACGAGGGTGAGAGCTGCAAAGGACACAGAAACACTATGAAATGATAATTTAATGCATAAGAAAAATGTGCATAAAGAACCATCATACAATACAGAATGTGAAAAGTCACATGAAATGAAGGAAATGTGTTATGGAAGCATAGGAGAAAATGACAACATTGGTTGCTAGAATAGGGAAAGGCACACGAGAGGAGATAACATGTGTGCTAGGCTTGAAGGTAGTTAGGATTTGAGGGTAGACATGGGGCTATGTCTTGGAGGAAAGACAATGATGTAAGCAAATCCATCGGTGTGGGAAAGCACAGACATGCTTAGAAAGGGCAAGTAGTCTCTTGGCTGGAACATTGGGTCAGACAGTGCAACTCAGTGTTTGCCTGGGCTCACAAAACCGATCTGAAGAAGAATCAGGCACTCTCCCATCTCAGTGTGGCTCAAGGACACTCTCTTAGGGGTGTTGGCACATAGATATTTAAAATTCTTTGGGGTCTTGTGAAAAGGCCCCCAGCTGCAGCCAGAAAAGTGACTTCCAGTCTTGACTCACATGCCAACTCATCCAATCCCTATTGGTCCACAGATTTTTCATTTGTAAAGAGAAAGCAATGCTAGTCTACCTGCAGTAGTGTAGCTAGGAGGCTAAAGAGACTCTAAGTACAAAATGATTCTGTTGAAAATGGCCTGTTCAGAAGTATAAGATAAGTATACAATTGCACTCGGGGAAATATTATCAAGCATCAAAATCCTTTCCTGGAGGACATGAAAAAAAAAAAGGAACACAAGAAAGTACACACACACACACTCAGAACTGCTCAAAAAATCTGAACAAGCTGTTCCAACAACAACAACAACAAAAATACCAAAGAGCTGGTCACTTTTCATCTTCCTATCATTTTCAGGAAATTCCAAAAAAGTAAAAGTAAAAGATGCAACAACAGTTTTTCCACAGGCTAAGCCAGCTGCTACTACCTTAACAGGATACTGTTGTTTAAATAACATAATAGAAGCCAGAGTCCCATCAGGAGTAATGCAAAGCCTTCTGAAGAGGAGGAAACTGACCATCCATCCTAAAGGAAATAAATAAGTCTCCGGGCAAAGCCAAAACAGATGTAGAACAAAATAGTTTATAAGAACAAAAAGCTCCCAATATACCTCTTCGTTCCTGTTTCTTATTGCAGAAAGCAAAGCAGAAAAAAGAATATCATTTCTATCACCCAAGGCAAAACTTCATCCATTCATCCACGTCACAACTTTAGCGAACAGTCACTACGAGACAGGAAACATGCTGGGGAAAGAGGAAAAAAATCATTTTTGCTCTTGAGGAGATAAGGCCAGTAAGAATAAAACCTACATTCATTTTGTAAGTATGAGGAAAAACTACTCCCATTGTCTCTCATAACACCCCTTTGGAGAAAGTACTGCCTTACGGATTTGAAAACTGGGGCCCACAGAGTTTACACGACTTGTCTAAGCATGTAAAGCTAGCTGTTGGCCTTAATCAATAAAGAAATTTAAAAAAAAGATAGCTGTTGGTGGAGCCAGGATTTAAACCCAGGCCTTCTGACCCAAAACCTTTCCCCAAGGGTTTGCAGGTAAGGCTTTTCTTTAGCATCACCACATAACCTGCTGAGGCCTTTCTTATTTGCATAGAAAATTCCATTTGGGCATCCCATTTCCTCTTGGCTTGGAGTCAGAAAACAGTTTGGGACTCAGTCATAAATCATCCTGGGCCTGGTAACACAGCATCACATTACATGTAGCAAGAGCTCCTCCAAATCTGAGGAGAGATGCAAGCACAATAATGGAAGGAATGTTTGCTTGCCTCTCTCAGCCCATGTCAGATACAGTCAGCAAGGCGAGGTGATATTTCCAACTTTATTCATCATTTTAGAATGAATGAAAATAACATTGAGCTGTCATTCCTCCCAACATTAAATTGGTACGGGATTTTCAAAAGGAATAAAACTCAGTGTTGGCATTTATAACAGATTTTTTTTAATGTGCATATCTTTGAATGCAACAATTCCATTTCTGGGAAGGTATTAAGAGGTCACCATTCAGACAGGCTTAAAAGCTTTGAGTCACTGTTTTTTTTTTTCTCTCTCTCTCCCTTGCTCTATATACCAATTATTTGCCAAGTCCTGTCAATTCCACTTCCAAAATGTCTCTCGCATCTATTTCTTACCCCATTGTCACTGTGGAACATCTTTTTTTTTCTTTCATTTGATTATTAACTTCCTTACCGGTCTCTTCAATTGCTATTTTCCACCACATAAATTTACTCTACGTAGTCATCAGATACATGTTAAGAAGTAGAGTTCTAACAGATTCACTGTAATGTTAAAAAATATGCAATGGTTTTCCATTGCCTTTCTTTTTTTTTCTTCATTGATTAAGATATTACATATGTGTCCTTATCCCATTGTCCATTGCCTTTCAGAGTAAGAAAAAACACGTTTTCCTAGCTTTCCAGGCATAGCCCAGTATGGCCTCATCGTTACTTTCTACTTATTCCCCAGACAAAATGGGGAACATGTAATTCCTAAACAAATCTTAAGTTATCTTGCCTCAAGGATGTTATGCCCCCTCCATAATCTCTGAATAATTTCTTTCAATTCCCATAGCAGTATTCTTGTATCTCATATAAATCATAATTACGTTCTAGCTTAAAGTATTTGCAAACTTGGTCTACCCTTATACTAGATTATACATTCCTTGAAAACAGCCTGTGGCTTATTTTCCTCTGTATCTGTCTTCAGTAGGGTTTCCTGAAGCAGAGCCTGAGACAGGGATTCTTGCAAGAAATATGTTAAAGCAGTGCCCTTGGGAGAAAGTGGGGGCTGTGAGAAAAGCAAGATAAGCAGTGGAAGGAGCCAGGCAAAAATGCTGTTTCAGGGGAAGTCTAGCTTCAGCCTGACCCCATGGGAGCTCTGAAACAGAGTATGCACCGCAGAATTGTTGTATCTGAGGCGAGAAAGCTGGGCTGTTACACACTGCATGGGTCACCACTGGTCATAGGCCACCTTTGGGGGATTGAGGGGTGTAAATTCCCAGGCATCTCTGGTCTAGGGACCACCTATAAACCACAGGCAATACTTTGAAGCAAACCAACATCTGCAACAGCTGAGGGATAGGTGCATCCAGCCAGTAAAGAAGGTCTGCAGAGTTCACTTACATCACCTGCCATAGAACCCCAACTTAGACCCCTAGTATAGTGGTTCTCAACCTGTGGGTCGCGACCCCTTTGGGGGTTGAACGACCCTTTCACAGGGGTCGCCTAAGATCATCCTGCATATCAGATATTTACATTATGATTCATAACAGTAGCAACATTACAGTTATGAAGTAGCAACGAAAATAATTTTATGGTTGGGGGTCACAAAATGAGGAATTGTATTTAAAGGGCCAGAAGGTTGAGAACCACTGCCCTAGTAGCTCAGAGCCAATTGTAGATGCTCAGTAAGTAGCTGCTAAAAGAACCGCCTACAAGAAGGAATGACTTTATAGTAGTATTCTCCTGTTTGAAGTACATTTGTATGGTATTAAAAATAGCAACCTGTTCACTTAGTATCTTATATCGGACTGCTATAACAAAGTACCATATCCTGGGTGGCTTATAAACACTAGAAATGTATTTCTCACAGTTCTGGATGCTGGAAATCCGAGATATGATGCCAAGCATGGTTGACCTCTGGTGGGGTCTTCTGGGGGTGTTGCAGATGGCCTATCTCTCCTTGTTTATCTCATGGTGAAAAGTGGGAAGCTGGCTCTCTGACTTCTACTTATAAGGACACTAACCTCATTTATGAGGGCTACAGCCTCATGACATAATCACCTCCCAAAGGCTCCATCTCCAAATACCAACACATTGGGGATTAAGAATTGGGACACACAAATACTCAGTACATAGCTCTTATTCTTCCCCGGTAAACAAAGAAAGCAATCAGAAGGAAAACTACATGGGATTGTTAAATTGCATGTACTTACCCGATTTAAAATAAATTTTTGTAGTCACTAGGAAGTCTGAGCTAGTACATTTAATCGTAAATTAATTCATACCCATGAAAAATTGAAAAGTTGGCACTCTTAGAGATTTTAATACAAACATTAGTGAAAACATTGAGGACAGTTTTTTATGAAAGTGATTATTTTCATTTTTAAGAACAGAATGTCTACTAGTGACCAACCAAGCTGCTGATTATGACAGTAAATATTTACAGAAGGGGCCAAATCCTTCTCTATAAACCCCAAGAGAGTCTCTTAGCTGTAGCCAATCATTGTCCAAGTCGAAGTCTCTTTGGATCGATGAGTAATAAATGAAAAGTGATATTTCCATAGGCAGAATATTAAACCCATCACTGGCATTGGTTTTCTGCTTTTAATTGTATCTTGTTTAAATCAATGTTTGGGATAAAATCAGTATGGTTCCATTTTATTTTTTTATTTATGTGTTTATAATGTTTTGTTTTACTTTATATATTTTTAAAATTTTATTGAATTTATTTGGGTGACACTGGTTAATAAAACAATACAGGTTTCAAGTATACGACTATGACACATCATCTTCACACTGCATCATGTGCTCACCACCCAGAGCCAAGTCTCTTTGTCACTATTTATCCCTCCTTTGCCCTCTTCCACCTCCCTCAACCCCCTTTCCCTCTGGCAATCACCAGACTGTTTAGCTGTGTCTTTTTTTCTTCTTCTTAATTCCTTCTACCTTTTTCATACAGCCCCTCAACCTTCCTTCCCTATGACAGCAGGCACGTTGTTCTCTGTATCTATGAGTCTGTATCTATTTTGTTTGGCACTTTATTGTGTTCATTAGATTTCACACATAAGTGAAATCACATGGTATTTGTCTTTCTCAGACTGCTTATTTCACTTAGCATAATACTCTCCAGGTCCATCCATGCTATCACAAAAGGTAAAATTTCCTTCTTTTTTACATCAGAGTAGTAAGCCATTATAGTAACATCATACTCAATGAGCAAACACTAAAAGCATTCCCCTTAAGATCAGGACCAAGATAGGAATGTTAACTTTCATCCCTCTTGTTCAACATAGTACTGGAAGTCCTAGCCATAGAAATCAGAACAGAAGAATAAATAAAAGGCATTCAAATTGGAAAGGAAGAAGTAAAACTGTCATTTTCAGGTGACATGATACTGTATATAGACAACCCTAAAGATTCTACCATAAAACTACAAGAACTGACTAATTAATTCAGTAAAGTAGCAGGATACAAAATAAATATCCAGAAATCAGTTGCATTTTTATATACCAATAATGAACTCTCAGAAAGAAAAAGTAAGAAAACAATCCCATTTACAATTGCATATAAAATACCTTGGAATAAATTTAACCAAGGATATAAAAAACCTGTACCCAGGAAATTATGACACTGAAAAAAGAAATTGAAGAAGATACAATTAAGTGGAAGCATATACTGTGTTCATGAATAGGAAGAATTAACATCATTAAAATGTCCATACTAGCCCTGACCGGTTTGGCTCAGTGGATAGAGCGTCGGCCTGCGGACTGAAGGGTCCCAGGTTCGATTCCGGTCAAGGGCATGTACCTGGGTTGCGGGCACATCCCCAGTGGGAGGTGTGCAGGAGGCAGCTGATCGATGTTTCTCTCTCATCGATGTTTCTGACTCTCTGTCTCTCTCCCTTCCTCTCTGTAGGGAAAAAATCAATAAAATATATTTTAAAAATATATATATATATATATTTTATTGATTTTTTACAGAGAAGAAGGGAGAGGGACAGAGAGCTAGAAACATCTGTAGGGAAAAAATCAATAAAATATATTTTAAAAATATATATATATATATATTTTATTGATTTTTTACAGAGAAGAAGGGAGAGGGACAGAGAGCTAGAAACATCGATGAGAGAGAAACATCGATCAGCTGCCTCCTGCACACCCCTCACTGGGGATGTGCCCGCAACCAAGGTACATGCCCTTGACCGGAATCGAACCTGGGACCCTTCAGTCCGCAGGCCGACGCTCTATCCACTGAGCCAAACCGGTTTCGGCTAAAATATATTTTTTTAAAATAAATAAATAAAATGTCCATACTACCCAAAGCAATCTATAGGTTCAATGCAATTCCTATCAAGATAACAATGGCATAGTTCACAGACCTAAAATAAAATTTCAAAAATGTAGATGAAACCACAACAGACTCAGAATAGCCACAGCCATCTTAAGAAAAACAAAGTTGGTGAAATCATGCTATCTGATATCAAACTATACTACAAAGCAATAGGAATCAAAACAGCATGGTACTGGCATTAAAAACAAACATATAGATAAATGGAACAGAATAGAGCCCAGATATAAACCCATGCCTTTATGGTCAATTAGTATTCTACAATGGAGGCAAGAACACACTAGTTGGTAGGAGTCAGCAGAGAAGGCTACCTTTAGAGGATCAGTGACATTCCGTAGATAAACAATGTTAAGCCAGGAGTGTCACAGGGAGAAGAAATACACTAACATCACTTTCCTCTCCCTCTTATCCGTTCTTGGGGTGCCTGCCGCTGCAAGAAGCTGAATCCCACTAAAAATATAAGGGTCAGGGTGCCCTTGTGGCAGGGCAAATAATGTGGTTTGCAAGAGTTAGAGGATATATCTGCAGGGCCAAAGGGAAGAAATCTGCCACACTCACATTGTATCCATTTCCAGACTCTGAATTCTTTAGAGTCAAGAGTCCAAATTTGCATACAATCCTGCTACTTAAGACAATATTTGAAACTCAAATGTTTATGAAGTACTTTGTTACTAGACATTGTATTATAAGACCAGGGCAAAGGGATTCTAGTATTCAGAAGAACACAGGTTAAATGGGACTGAGAGCAGTGAGTATGGGAACACAGGTACCACTCCTTGTTAAGTTATCCATACTGAAGATGCTAATTGTTGGGTTTACTAATTAAGCAAAACTAGTCTGGTACCTCACGCCTATTCCCAACTTTTTCAGACTGAGGATATAGACAGACATTTGGTTAGTTGGTTCAAATGGAAAATAAGTTTCATGTGTAATTCATCCATTTACAATTTTATCCCAGAGAAAAAATGAAGAAGTAAAGATACTTTACAATCAAATTTTTAAAATCCCTTTGCACCTCTGGCTTTTCACTACTGTTCCTTATCAAAGATGATGGTATTCTTTATGTTCTTCTCCAGAGCACAGTATTTGAGTTGCATTTCCAGAAGTGCTAATGGGTAATGCTTGATTTTGGGGGTGCTAATTTACTAGAGGAATACAATGGATTAATGGGATCTGCAGATGATTCTAAATCCCACTTAAGAGTCTCAACATCCTCTTCTAACAAACTTTTAAATGAAATTGTAACTGACAATGTAATTGACTGACTGGTCTTACTAACTTTCAACTTCAATATTCTTATCAAATAAATGTTGCAGGAAATGCCCCAAAGGCTGATAACATAAGAAAAATTCAAGGTCTAAATCATCTATAAACTGGATAATCTGTCACTAAATTATTGAGGTAAGTGTATGTTATGAAGTCTTCTTCCAACAATGCCTTAAGGCAATTTTTATAGATGCTTTATACGTTGTACAAAAAAGCACTGATTTTGTAATTCAGCAGTTTTTGAGATCAAGCATTCTCCCACTGCATATTTTAAATTAAGTTATAGCCATTTATGGAAGAACAGTTCTTAAGTTTTTAGATCTAAGACAGTCAATTTGGCTTCATATATATTTGAATGGAAAGTCTTGCCTAAAGTTTTATAGGCTTTAAATGATTCAGCCCAAATCTCTCTCCTTAAACAACCATCCCTATGATGAGACAAATATGTGCAGCTACCCTAAGCTCTACACTCTAGCCTCCACCCTCCATAGGAGTTCTATTGTCCTGCAGGGAAGAAAGGAGGAGGAAAGATAAGATGATTCTAGTTGAGACTAAGAAAGCCCTGAGGCTCATCTCCACACAAACAACACATAGTTCCTCCATCACCATTGTCCTGACTATTCTGCTGCAAACCATGGCTGACTACTTGCAAACATTTCTTCTTACAAAAAAAAAAAAAAAAAAAAAAAATATATATATATATATATATATATATATATATATATATATATATATATATCGATTTCAGAGAGAGGATGGGAGAGGGAGGGAAACATCAATGATGAGAGAGAATCATTGATCAGCTGCCTCCTGCATGCCCCCTATTGGGATCGAGCGCGCAACCTGGGTAGTATTTGCCCTGACCAGGAATCGAACCCTGACCTCTGGTTCATGGATCGATGCTCAAATACTGAGTCACACCAGGAGGGCCAGGCATTTCTTCTTTAACAACCAGGGAATCGTGCAATTTATAAACAAAGTAACCTAAATTTGAAATGATTACAGGGCACTCAAAGCTATTGTCTCTGTTCCAACCTTCACCACAGCTTTGAGAAGACTCCAGGAAGCATCTTGGGCTTCACGGAAACAAGGTTAAGCCAAATATTTGTCTAAGATGCTATGGCACTCTACCTCCTAACCCTACTTCCCAAGCTGCTCCTTGTTACTTCTACCGAAGAGCCCTTATTTCACTTAAACCTGGGTATCCCAGAAAAGGGACATCAGGGCTAAATAGCCTGTGATACACACCGAATATACCAGTATTTCTACATATCTGCACCTCAGTCCTGTGCATTCATTACAACTCCGTAATAAACACAACTTCCCAGAACACACCATCATCTATTTTATCCCCTTTTTGAAACTTTCCTTTCTTGCCTTCTCGAAATCTATTAATCTATGCCTCAATCTTCTACACAGTTACCACTATTCAGTCCACAAGTTGTTTGTAGTAGTGTTTTTATGAGTAAATAATCTCACTGGGTACTGTAGAAATCAAAGCAGTTATCAGAGACAGCCTTTGCCCTCAAAGAGCTTACCACCTATTCAAGAAAATGACATGTGTAAATAATCAGAACATACTAGGACATACCAAAATCAAGACATAGCTTGAGTACTTTGGAGAGAAGGGAGTTATTACCTCAGTATGTATCATGCTTGTTATAAAATACAAATCTATTTCAATGCAATTCATATGTTAGGGAACAATTTAAACATAAAGCAAATTTCACATTTGCTTCTGTACAACTTTGTCGGCAGAAAACTGCACCCATTTGAGTTGAGCTATAGAAGAATATGAAAAACACACACACGCACACCCCTTAAATATTTACCAGCTGCCTCAGTGTGCTAGGAATCACACCTAGCCACATCGAGGATCGAAATGTTCTGTCCACTTTCAGATCATCTTCCTTCTTCCACTTCACATTAATTCACAAGCTGCAATCCTCCTGTTCCTCCTGTTGTTCGCTTCCACTTGCAAACTTCAGGTCTTCACCAAAGCAAAGCACCAAATTTACCAGAGTATTTATGTATTTCTTGCCCAATGAACATGCATAAAAGCGTGCTCCCATTTTTACTAGGTTCATATCTTCATTTCATGTCAGTGAAGGTTTTGAGTGTTGTATCCCCAACTCCATTCGTCCCATAAGCTATGTTGTGGTTTTTGAGAAATTTTCATAATGTGGTGATTTTTAGAAATTCATATGTAGTGTTAACAGAATTGACTGTATATGCTCATATTATTTGAAAAAGTACTTTTTTGAAAAGAAATGTCATTTCTATAGACTTCACACACATATATTTCTTCTTCTCCCCCCACCCCCCACACAAACATTAATTTCCAACGTGGCTGATACAACTAACTCTTTGTGGGGGGTAAAGAATAGTTCGAAACTCCTGCAAAGGCCAGTTTATGGTCGTCTCCCCCTCACACCAACTGTAGGAAGGATTGTTCCCTTCTATCCCCTTACCTTTACCTCCAGATTTGCAGGAGAGGATTTAGAGTCCATAAAACTGCAGCATGGTTTGAGTTGCAATTCCACTGCAGCCCAAGAAAAACTGTGTTCCATCTAACCCAAACCTCAAATATAGTCATCTCAAAAATTGTATTTTTTATAACACCTTTATCTCCAGTTCCTACCACGGTGTCTGACACACTTTACATATTTAATAAACATGAGTTGAAAGTTCATTTAGTAGCATAATTACTTCTCATGATTCTGTTGCTGTCAGCACATTTATCTCCTTCAAGTGAGGTGCTTAAGGCCTGTGATACTTTCCTAAAAGATATAAAAGAAATTATATATCCAAACTATAATCGGATATATAAAGAAATGGAAAACTAAGATATGATCTGTTTTCCTAAAGTTAACATTGATGTCCACCTTAAAATGACGTTATGTGAGCCCTAATTTATCCTTCAGCACACTATGATTTTATTTCCTGTTTAGGAAATATTGACTAATAAAAAGAAAAGAAAATACATTGCCCATCCTTGCTTTTGAAGAGTGTAATCAAAGAAAGCCCAAAATAG
This sequence comes from Myotis yumanensis, assembly GCF_028538775.1. Classification (NCBI taxonomy): domain Eukaryota; kingdom Metazoa; phylum Chordata; class Mammalia; order Chiroptera; family Vespertilionidae; genus Myotis; species Myotis yumanensis. The sequence continues at coordinate 28,385,797 of NW_027223764.1, read as the reverse complement.
CCAACCTTGTTTCTGAAGTTGTCAGAATGTGGCACTTGTAACTATAGGAACAGAGCCAGTAATTATTCATCTTTAATTCCTTTGATTAATTTAAACAACCAAAGAATTAGAAAACTGATGTTTGATGTGAATTAAGGAGGCAATTCAAATGCTGGTAACAATAACCTGCCTCAGGATGAATGAGGCCAATTCCAAGATACTTGATAAGAGAAAGATAACTAAAATAAGCATCAATTGATGCACAGGATGTCCTCATCAATGGCTAAAAAGCCTAAGAATCAAATTTAGATCCATCTGAATTGAGGGTGTGTGTGTGTGTGTGTGTGTGTGTGTGTGTGTTTGTGTGTTTAGAGTTCCTTGTTTCTCAAATGTTTCAGTCAATTTCTAAAGCCTAAGCTGAAGACTGGGTTTCCTGAATGGGCAAAGCTATATGGCACTGGTTTAGACAGACATACCATGAAACTCCTAAAAAATGACACTTTATCTAAGCCCAAATATATTTTTTCATTCAATGTAACCCAGAGAGAAGCAAACAGTCCCAGAACTTTTGGAATTCCTTTCTACAAAAAAAAACAAAAACGGAAGATTGGAAGTTTTATTATTCAACAGAGGACCAAAACTACCTAAAAACTGAGACACAGAAACTTGATTATATTTTTAAATATTAAAACCTGAAACTAAATATTAATATCTTACTGTGTGTCTAAAATGTACCACAGTATATAGAGTATTAGATATGATTTTCTTAATACAGTCTCACAAATATTATTACCAAAGGATAAGAAGAGTGTTATCTTTATGGTGCAAATATCTATGCTAATAAAAGAGAAACATGCAAATTGGTGCCACTCTGCTACGCCCACCAGCCAATCAGAGTGACTATGCAAATTAAACCAACAAAGATGGCGGTTAATTTGCATATGCAGGCACAGACTGAAGACTGAAGACTGAAGAGGCTTGGCTTCTCCGCTGTAGCCTCACTGTGGCCACAGCAGAGAAGCCAAGCCTCGCTGCGGCCGAATCAAAGGCCTGGGTCCCGGGTGCTGGAGGAAAACTGGTGCCGGCGGAAAACTGGTGCCGGCAGCCAGGGGAAGAAAGGCCTATTGCATGAATCTCTTTGTGCAACGGGCCTCTAGTGTGATAATAATACACATAAGAAATATAGAAAAATCATTTGAAGGAAATGGATTTGAATGGAGTGTAAAGGTTATATTTCAATACAAATAAGGATATGCAGAAAAAAGCATTCAGCCTTTATTCTGAATAACTCACAGAAGTGTACCTGACCAGCCCCAGTAGGAGTTTTTGAGGGGAGCTTCGGGATTTACTTCCCATAGGAACACTTGCCAATTCCTGTCCTCCTCCTCCTTCCTGCTCTGTCTTGTGACTAGAGGCAAAAAATATGCAGACTGGCTGACTGGAATTAGGGGTTGAGCAGGGGTTGTGGGTGACTGGATAAAAGAGTGAAGTTAGTACACCCTGTAAAAATCAGTCTCCTTCCCTTGGGATATGATCTCTGGTGACCAGCCACAGAGAAGCTGGTTTTGAGGATGAGAATGGAATAGTCAGAGCATTAATTTTGGAAGTTAGTCTTTTACCCCTAGGTAGAGTCCCCCCAATTTATAAGCATCTAACTTAAAACCAACATTTCCTATAGAAACCTTACCACTTCTGCCATAGCCGTATCTGAAAAATACTGGAGTTCTCCATGTAGAAAACTGATGGTTTCAAAGCAGAAAAATGCAAATAAAGTACCACTTCACTTAAAATTGAGGCATATTCCCCAGCAAGTCATTCCATGCTTGTCAAGATCCAGCCCCTTCCCAGTTTCTCTTCACCTTCCATCACTTTCCCATATAAAACTTGTGTTGGTGATTCTTAAACTTTATCATATATATCACCTGAGATACAATGCTTATTAAAAAGGCCGAGACCCCTTGACCCTAGCCTTGCGTTCTGATTCAATGGGTGTAGGGTGGACCCAGATCTTTACATATTTAAGCAGTACCCCCAGGTGGTTCTGATGCTTGTGATTCCTGAGCCACACTGATAAAAAGTACCCCAGGCTTTAGCTGCTTTCCCGAATTGTCATGCTCCTTTATGTCTCATGACTTCCTTCTCCACCATCCGTCATTCATATAATAATTACTGAGCACAAGTCTCAGCAAACTCCTCTTCGTCATTGAAACTTAGCTCAAGCATGAAGCTTCCTGGAGCAATTTCATGAACCTAAAAGGGTAAGTGTAGCTAAGTTAGATGTCCTTTTGCTCACCAGGAACCCTGAGTGGAGTATTATTCTAGCATTAAACAGCTATATTACAAAGATTGGTATACTAAGTTTCTTCCACTAAACTACAGACCTATTATAAAGCAGAAGTTTCCAACAAATACTTGATTAATAGATGAGGCTCAGTGAGTGAGTGAATTAATGAGCTAACTTGAAAAGTAGAGTCCAGATATGAATGGCTTGTCTAAGTTATGCTATTAAGCTTCATCTTCCCAAACCTCCTGCTCCCAGGCAATCCCCTGTCACAGGATATTGAAATTCTTACTTCACTTTTCCATCATATTAACTGCTAATCATTAAATTAGAGGTAATTTGGGGTTAATGAACAGTTTCCTTTTACGATGAAAATCTCTCTACAAGGTAAAATATCTAACAGGTTTTTATTGCAATATAGAATGTTCTAATCATATTGCTTTTCCCCAGGCTCACTTTCCTAACTCCCTGGAACAGTTCTAATTTTGGGGGGTAGGTTATTAAGTCTTGAGATTTTTTAAAAAATATTTTTATTGATTTCAGAGATGAAGGGAGAGGGCGAGAAAGATAGAAACATCCATGATGAGAGAGAATCATTGATCGGCTGCCTCCTGCACGCCCCCTACTGGGGATTGAGCCCTGACTGGGAATAGAACTGTGACCTCTGGGCTCATGGGCCTATTCAGCCACTGAGCCACACCAGCCAAACTCAAGTTACTTTCTTCACCACCCCATTCACTGGAAGAAAATTCTAGCACCTTAAAGCAAAGTGACTACAATATTTACATTTATGCCTACAAATCTTGTTGTTTCTTTAATTCTATCCCATATCTCTTACCTAAGTACCTATTTGTTGCCCTTAATAAGAACATCCATTTTTTCTTTGATTTATAGAAGTCAGAAAACTTGGACTCTTACACATTTTGATTGTATAAAGTCAGTAAAGGATATTTAACCTAATCTCATCACAAGAAAAAATAGTTAAAAGTATGTGTGGTAATGAATAAAAACTAAACTTGGAGTCATTTCACAATATATACATATATCATATCATAAAGTTGTACCCCTAAAACTGAAACAATGTTATATGTCAATTTTATCTCAAATTTTCAAAAAAGCTTACCAAGCAATTTTAATGTGTAGCCAAGAATATAAAGTGAAAATGAGTCTTATGAATATATTGTCCAGAATTCAGGGCTATGAGTACTCCCTTTCATATCACTATGGTAACAGTATACAGTTTGAAGGTATCCAATAGTGTCTCGCATAATGGCCCTGGTAGTAATGCAAAATGTTCTATCCTCTGACCCACTGCTTCTAAAAGCATCCCAAACATGTAAAGATATTCTATGTACCTTCAAACACTATGAGTGTGCGGTGCTCTTTGCTTTTTTACACAGGCACTGGCATATTTTACCGCTTCCATATTTTAATGGCATTTTCTTTGAGAACATCTAAAACTTGTCCAGAGTTGCAACTATTAAAAACCTATCTATCTTAAAAGCCACCGGCAGAAAAAAAAATAGTATTTACAGAATTCCTATTTTGCATCGAGCATTGTGTCAAGGTCTATGGAGGTACATAAAAGAAATATAGGGCATAGTCTCTACTCTGAAATGACTTATTTGGGACAACTATAATAAACTAACGTTCTAAATAAAAGAGCTAGAAAATAAGTAAGTGCTAACAGGGTAGTGTTCATGAAAAATATAACATGGAAAAGAAAGTGTGATTAATAAGGACAGTAATAATAATGACAACTTATCCTTATTGAGCACTTACTATGGCCTGGCACTATTCTATGTGCTTCATTAATATTAACTTATTTGAGGTTCTTAACGCTAGGAGCAATTATCTTCTCCATTTTACCGATTAAGACATTGAGACAATGGTGACAAAGGACTTGCTCATGGTCACAGAGCAAGAGGGCAGTGTCGCCTGGATTCAAACCAGTGACCTTGCTACACAGTGAGAAATAGCTTCATTGAAGGAAGTGAGTCTTGAGTGAAAAGCTAAGATTTCCTGTTTGTATTTATTTATATGAAGTGCAAGGTGTAATCCAGAGATTGTCCCCCCACTCTGCCACACACTGCTGTATGACCTTGATCAGGGAGCCTGCTCTCAAGTTTCAGTGCCGACACCTATAAAATGCTGACCCATGATCACTCAGATGCCTTTCAGTTCCGTAGCAATCTGAGTACAGTGTAAATGAACAGAAGAAATATGGGCGCATACTATAACGGCAGACATAATGAGCAGAGGTGTGCATATAAAGTGAGAGCGAAGAGAATGTGAGCAGAATGCAGTCAGAATCAGCTCCCAGTGTTTTATGAAATGCAATTTACTGCACCATCACAGTGATCTTCTTAATAGCTTTTGTGTCATGAAAGTTATATACCATCTAGACATCCAGGTTGCTCTGAGTATCTTAAAGAATGAGTGAGTCTGGGAAAGATAAAAGATGGGCATCTGAAGTCTCCTCTCCTAGGGAGAGGGTTTTTCCCGAATCTCAGCAGATCAGGGTCATAGCTTCCTCCTCAGAGAAAGGCTTGAGATGCCAATGCCCCTTTTCTGAAGAACCTGTTCCCTTCCTGACAGCACTTTCCAGGTTTTGAGGACCACCTTCACCTTTGCTTTTTCTGGGTTATGACAAGACCTTCAAGCGGCTAAGTCTATGAAAAGCTTGCGGAGAGAAACACTTCCCAAGGATATCTTAATGCAGCCTAACCTTATCACACAAAAGGTGGCTAGGAGTAATAAAGCTAAACAGCAGACACTTCTGCTTCATTCATAAGTGATCCACAATCCTACTCAACTTTCTCCTTGCTCCTTCCATCTCAGCTCTATCGGAGATTCTGAGGCTTACATTGACCTCATTCTAGTCTGGGTCTTGCCCTTGGAATGTGGTAACTACAGTTCATTGCCTAGGGTTTTCTAAGAAACTTGATACAGACTTATCTTGTGGGGTCTTTTCATTTCTGTATACTTGGGTTAGGGCACCAACCACAGTTCACCTTCTAGGTTGTCAACCTTCGCTGGATAAGAACACTCAGTCTCCCGTAAGTTCCAGGTATTAAGTAACGTCATTCAAAAAATGTGACCAAATTTCAAGTTATCTTCTGAAGTATCATCTTGTCAGAATTTTATTCCTATTTTTGTCTCAATTGTGTCTTGAGAAAATAAAGAGGAAACATGCAAGAAAATATATATTTAAATACATATTTGATCCAAACAATCATGTAAGATAGATACTGAAAGAACAATTTGGGCTGCTTTTGTTAATGTAGAAGAAACTGTGAAATGACACGTTCCATATTTGGGGTGTAGAGTTATTTGTCAAGATGCAAAAGTACATGAAAAGCTTTATGATCTTGTAAGTTATGCATGTGTGTTTTTCTTCTTAGAATCTGTCATCAAAAAAAGCCCATGGCTGGAGGAGGTTAGTTGTAATTAAAAGACCTTTCATAAAGACAAGACGGAGGGCAGCCAGTCGTGAATAAACACAGCTGGCTCAGTCAGCCCTGCACTTCCTCTTCAGTGTTTATCATAAAGTGGAAGAAAATGGCATTAAATGTTCAGAGCCTCAGACCAAATCAACAAGGAAAATTCTATACTCCTAATTTTCCATTCACATTGTACTAATCTTGGGAGCAATAGAAGATAGAACATAAAGAGCCTTGTATCAATAAAAATCATGTAACAAATGAAAGCTTACTGACATAATGTCCTTTCCACCAGCAGAATAGCTCTTGTTTTATAGGTCAAATGTATGCAAGACACCAAAGCAAGATCTAACAGACTTCATATAGTTTTCACCATCCTAGTGGCTCTTAAACACATTAAAAAAGAACATTTTCAAAGAAGGGAGAAAATTCCCATTGTTCATTCTAAATGGTATATACAACTATGATATTTAGACAATGTAGCCTTATTATCTGAGAAGTAATAAAGTCTGCAGAACTGTAATAAAAACTTACAAGATGAGTCATTTATTTGGAGACAACTGGGCCACATTTTAAACCCTTCTTTGCATTATAAAAATGAATTATTCTAATTTTTACCTGAATCATTTAAATTTGCCCAAGCTGTGCGCTTAGTAGCCAAACACACTGAAGCACACTCAGAATTGGGGTGGTATGACAAACCTCTGGCTACACTAAAGTTCTTGAGTAAATTCACTGAAACATTTCATTGTCTGAGGGAAACCAATACAAGGGAGAAACATCAGCCATCAAATAATTGTAGTCTATTTTTATGAAGTCTTAAAATGTTAACATTGTCATTTGGTACCAAAATTATATTTTCTTCCTGTGACCCTGTTCTCAAAGGAATGATAACCAAGACTTTAAAATTAAATGGGACTCAGCCCATTGCTCTCAGTCAGATGTGAATTCTATTATGAAAGTTGCTTTTGCACCTTTCCAGTGAAGGGGCAGGAGACATAGGCTTCCCTCCCTAGAACTTGTGCACTTAACTTCAAATATATTGACTTTTCATATGAGCTTATGATTCACACTAACATCAAGATTAATAACAATATTTTTCATGGCAATGCTGATTAAATAATAAGGAAAATACCAATTTGGACTTCTAGCATATACTAGTACAGGACTGTGCAAATCAGAATATTCCCTTGGTCCTCCCAGAAAACATCTAAAAGCAATGAAGACATTATTAAAAAAATAAGACCCTGTAGGAATAAGGAAAGTTATGATGGTGACGGAAGAAGATTTGACTTTGGGTGGTGGGCACACAATGCAATATACAGATGTTGTATTAGAGGATTTTACACTTGAAACCTCTATAATCTTATTAACCAATATCACCCCCAATAAATTTAATTTAAATGTACCTTAAAAAAATAGAAAAGTTTTGTATTACATACAAGAATAGTCATCACTAAGATAAATTCTCATAATGTTATTAAAGATACAAAAAGAATTCTTTAGGCAATCAAGCAAAATATACATATGTAATTTAGCAACAGCAACTATAAAGAAACAGTAAATGAAAACAGCTCATATTTCATAAAATATGTAGGGAATGTTACCTAGAGCTATCACCAAAAAAGGAAGCAGTAGGCCAAAATATTTTAACAGATTTCTAACAAATCTTTAAAGAATAAACAAATTGCAGGCTAGTCAGTGTTTCAGGGCACCGAGAAATGAGGAAGTGTCCAAGTTACTTTTGTGAAGTGTGCATGACATTGTCTCCAAAATAGAGTAAATGCTCATCATACATACACACCCAGAACTAGAGAACAATCTCACTCAAGACAATCTATACACAAACCATCAACATATATTAGTAAACATAATAGAGCAGCATTGAAATATCAAGAATTATTCCATTTTAGGAAATCTCAGAATGTAATTCATCATAAAAGGAATGTAATATGATTATCTTACAGCTCCTAAAAGGCATCTGATAAAATTCAAAAGACTTCCTTAATAAAAACAAGCACATGAACACAAAAAAATCAAATAGAAATAGAAATAGATGGATCTTCCCCTAACAAAATTTTGGTGTGTTTTTTTTATGCTTAATTAGAAACTTCTCAGTAAAGTCAAGCAGGATACCTGGGGAACAGTACATTTATGCAAAAGAACACAATTTCAATGATGAATATTAGAAAGGAGGAGGCTATAACTATTCCTATCTGTAAAGGTTTTGACTAATACCCAGAAAAAAAGAGAATCTAACTGAAAAATTACTGTTAATCATGACAGAATTTGCTAACATAATGACATACAAAATGAATATCAAAATCAATAGCTTCCATATAAACTTAAAAAATGTTAGAGCATTGGAATATATAATAAGAGAAAAAACATTTACAGTGAGCAACAGAAAGGATGTAACAAATAGCAATAAACTTAATATGCAATGTTCAAGACATATATAGAGAAAACACAATAACTCTGCTGAATGATGCCAAAGAAGGCAGACCCTACATTATAAAGTTGTCACTTCTCATGGTAATCCATAAATGTAATGTGATTCCAGTGAAAAAGTCTAACAGGATTTTTTTAAGACAAGTTTTGGAACTAGACTAGCTATTTCAGAATAATATGTGAACAAAAACCAAAAGACACCATCCAGACAAATTCTAAAATAGAAAAGAAATGAGCAGGGACTTTTCCCACCAGATATTAAAATTTATTAAATCTTTAATAATAAAGGCAATGGTGGCACTGACACCCAGAAAAATGGGAGAGGAAGAAAAATCCAGAAATAGAGCCAAACAAGTTGGCATTTAGTACATTATGATGAAGGTAGCATTTCAGAACAAGAGATAGAATGGGGCTGGCAACAGCTAGAAAATTTATGGGAAAAAAGAGCTGGATCCACCTCTCCTACCTATGTCAAGATAATCTAAATAGATCAAAGATGTAAATGCAAGAAAGAAGGGAAGGAGCTACTTTTTGTTATTTTTTATTTTTCAGGTATTGATTTCAGAGAGGAAGGGAGAAAAAGAGAGAGAGATAGAAACATCAATGATGAGAGAGAATTATCAATCAGATGCCTCTTGCAGGCCCCACACTGGGGATCAAGCCCGCAACCCAGGCATGTGCCCTGACCTGGAATCGAACAGTGACCTGCTGGTTCATAGGTCGATGCTCAACACTGAGCCGAACCAGCCATGCAGGAACCACTATTATCATGAGAGTTTTGTGAGAACAAGGGACACAGAAAATTAATTCATAATCTCAGTAATCATATCCCAAAAGTTCATAACACATAAGTGAAAAGATTGATAAATTCAACCACAAAAATATCTACAGTGTTTCTTAGTCTTCATGCCAAAAACAAAGCCAATACCGTAAACAAAGTGAAAAGACAAATGCAAATGGCTTCTATGAATAAGGTTTTCAATCTGAAATGCAAATTACACCCACTTTCAGACACCATATTTTACCTAGTCCACAAAAATCCAACCATTTGATAACATCTTCTTTCAGCAAAGCTGGAGGGAAGAAGGGACACCCATTCGTTGCTGCTGTCATTGTAAACTGCTGAAATCCCTAAGGCAGGCAGTTTGCAATATTTATCAAAATTATAAATTCATATATTCCTTGATCAGCAATTTTGCTTCTAGGAATTTATTCAACAGACTTAAAAAGTGCAGATAGTGCCTATTTATTACAGCACTGCTTGTCATAGAAAAGGGTGAAATCACCTTCACATCTACCAGTGGAACTGTATGCAAAAATAAGAATAAGATGTACTTTTGAGAGAAGAAAGTAGTACATGGATCTTATATGCTTCCATTTGTGTTAAAGAGTCAGCAAGACAGTACATGTTTTTATTTGCTTCAATATACTGTAAAAAAAAATCTCTGGAAGATTAGAAAATTATTGAAGAGGAAGCAGAGATGTAGGTAGATGGGTTGGAAATGAATCTACACTAATAAAAGAGAAAGATGCAAATTGACCATACCTTCACAACACCCACTAGCCAATCAGGAGTGGGTATGCAAATTAACCCAACAAAGATGATGGGTTAATTTGCATACGCAGGCACTGAGAGGCTGGGGGCAGGCCGGGATGCCCCAGCTGCTCTGGGCCTCTGGGCAGCGTGGGAAGGCAGAAAGGCAGCTGCGGCCAGAGTGAAGGCAGTCCTGGCAGCCAGGGGAAGGAAAGCCCATTCTTGCACAAATCTTCATGCATCAGGCCTCTAGTGGATGAATGATTGTGGTGAGAGGCTTATCATGTTCTAGGCTTTTTATTTTGGTACTGTGTGAATCCATTACCTATCTTTAAATTATTCTTAATTAAAACATACCTACCCTGTGATCAAATAATTCCATCTTTAAGAATTTATCCTAAGGAAATGATTTAAAGTGTGCAAAATGATGTAAGTACAAGAAGTACTCACTGCAGATCCGTTTGAAATAGTGAGTATAAAAGAAAAAGAGTTAAAAGGAAAAATAATTCAAATTCTATATGCCCAAATAGTATATTAGTAGGATTACTTAAATATTTACATTATAGAATACCATGAAATCTCTAAAAATTATGTAGCAAAATACTATCTAAAGTCTTGGTAAGATATTCCCAATAAATCTATGGTCTCGTTAAAATAAATGAACAAGGAGGCTGTTGAATTGGGGCTGCTCTAATGCCTTAGCAGCCTATATAAGCAAACCAAAACCTAAGCCAGAGTCAGTGTACTCAAATGAGAAAATAAAACTGAACACAACCAATCACAAACAGTCAACAAGTCTTTCCAAAATAAGGCAACCACTTATGCTAAAGCCCATCCAATTACTTTCTTGTTGTGCATTTCTGTCTACTCGATAAAAACCTTTCCCCTAGCTCCCCTTGGGGGAGTCCTCCTAACCACATCCCATTTGGTGCAGCAATTCAAATTGATGTTTGTTTAAATAAACTATTGGAAATTTTGAACCTAAGTTCACCTTTTAATAGTTCCAAAACATAAATAGTATAATTCCATTATTAAAAAGTGTTTATGTATATACTTATACACACACTGGATGAGACTCAAAGGTTACAGACCAAAATAGTAATGGCGGCTTTCTTTGTATCACAGAATTAAGATTTTCATGTTTATCTTTTTGCGAACATATATATTCTACAATAAACATATATTTCCTTTGTAATTAAAATAAGTTGTAAAATCAAAGAATAAAACATCAAAGTAAAATAAACCTTAATACAGGTCTGTTTCCATATAGTAATGTGGAATCCATTTTGTCTTGGTGCTTTTATGAATAGAATACCATAATATATATTATGTTAGGCTACAAAATAAAAATATCTGTCTTTACTTAAGGATAATTATAACTGATTGCAGAACAATATTCATCAGATGCTTTTACAAATGTTTCCTTGATATTATCTTCTTTAATTTTCACAATACCCACTGAGGTTGATATTGTTATTGTCCCATTTTATAGAGGATAAAAGTAAGTCCTAGTGAGGTTAAATAACTTTCTAAAGATAATGTCATTTGTAAAGCAGCAGAGCCAGAACCTAACTCCATGAAATGTTTGCAGGTTTAGCTATTCTATATGCTGCCCATACTGGTAAAACAAACTGAATATTTGTCCCCTCTTGATAATGTGAGGTACCATCATCATCAGACTCAATTTCAGGAGGATGTAGATGTTCTGTAAAGTCAGTAATCCAAATGGTAAAAGAAAGAATCTAGCAGTCTCTGGAAACTGAAGGATCAATTGGCCTGTCTCCTGCACCTTCTGACAGGTTTTTCCTGAGGGATGTAACTGCCAGAGCTGCAATTCTGTATCTGAAGAGTGGCAAAACTAATAACATCAGTCTCTTGACCTGAGTAAGGTGAGCAGCAAATAACACTCCTTTACACTGAACTTTCAAAAAAAAATAGGCCAAAGAGATGCACAAATTAATATTATGGCATTAGCTCAGTGATATTGCCTAATCAGATTAGTTTTTAAACACTAAAAAAATAATAAAAACACAACTGCAATGATTTTTTTAATCTAGCTAATCATCTTAAAATAAAAATAGGAATTTTCTCATTAGTTTTACCCCAGATATTACTAAGAGGTATATAAGGCAACTACAAGTTGTATAGGTTAAGTTACCACTTGCTCATTTCTTCTAAATCATCATGACTACACAGGATATAGATACATAAAGTATAGCAATGTTTGAAAAGAAAATATGGTGATTCCTACTGGTGCATGAATTTACTAAATGTTATACTTAAACAAAAAGCCACTATATTAAAATATTTTGTTTTTCAAATCTGGTGAAACCAAATTTTTCAAAAAAAGTCAAGATATAACATCATCGTTTATGTATATGGTCCATCAAAAAAAGGTCTGGGAGAAGGACACAGATAAAGCACCTTTATCTTATGAATGTTAAGTAAAAATGGAATTTATATGGACTTCAAAACACCATGAACATGCTGGTTCACATATACTATTCATCTTTTGAAGTAAAGATGTCATAAGAGATAAATTTCTGAGGAAAGACTGAGGTAAATACTGTGTGTGCTTGTGCTGGAGGACATGATTGAGACAAAAATAAATGGTGGTTCAGGAATGGCAAAGAGATTTAACTAGGGAGCCAATACCAACCCATTGCTTGTGCTTCCCTAGAGTGATGGGCTGAAGAGATAATGAAGCTGAATCTGGCTCAGTGAGGATTACTGTGATTGATTGGCTATGTCTGCCAAGGGCAAGGGATAAACACAGGGGAGGTCCATGCTATAAATGTGCCATCCCTAGACTAGTAAATTAGGCAGAGAAGGAAATCACAGCTAGAATTAGTATCAGAACAGTAAAGGCAGCCCAAAACATGCTTTTCAGATTAAGAACATGTGTGTGTATATTGACACCCATGAAAAAGACATTTTCTTTGGATTAATATATAGGGCAAATGGAAAGAAAAGGCAATGGAATGACTGTTGGTGTCCCTGGCTTACCTTGGTATGTCCAAGCTGCATGGTCTTAGGTGACCACTCCTGATTGAAGTTTACTCATTTATAAATTATAAGTAATAATACTATGTATCTCACAGGGTTCTCAAGGATCACAGGAGATCATGTGCAATAAATGGCAGTTATTAGAATATGCAAAACAGCGCTAAATGTTCAGACCTCCTGCCTAAGAGGAAAGAGGCGAGCCTTTGGGAACTTGAGGGGTGAGATCCAGAGGACTAGCTAAGTAGTCAGCCTTGGAACTACAAAGTTTAATATAGAACAGCACATGTCAGGGAAAAGCAAAATGATTCATTTCCCCCAGTAATAAATTCCTTTATGCATAGTCTGTGCTTTCTCACAACCCAACCTCAGCTGCAAACTACGCTAGAGCTTGCAGGTTTGTGTGACATTGTCATTCCACTTGAAGCAGTGTAATTACTGTTGTATTACTATTTTATCATTTCATAGTAGTTTTAATATTTCTACTGAAAAGTTCACCATCCATTCAGCAATAACTTAAGGGAGAAACAAAGACCAGAGACAATGTTATTAATCTTTTCTCCTTACCAGAATATGCCTTGCAAAATAGTTTACAAATGTCACTCTTCTTGATCAGTTCAAAATGCATCCGCAATCGGTACGATTTCTGCAAATCTACTTTTTTACAATTCTCCTGGAATTTTTCCTATGTCCAGCATCTCATCCCAGGGCTGTCCATTCTCAGGAGTAAGGATAAAGTCAAGCCAAGAGGAAAGGGCTTCTGGCTGAGAACGAATTCAGTGTCCCATGGGGGCTGCTGGATTCAAGGAGAGTGATGTCCCTGGACTTTACAGTTGCTGCTCATCCAACCATCAAACTTCACAGACTCTACACCTGGCGGTCTTGCTGGGTTTTGCATGCAAATCAGCTCTGATGCTTCTGTTGAATTCCTAAATAAGACCCATTAGGTTCAATCCATTGGTATCTGCTAACAGCTGTGGGCAAACTACAGCCCGTGGGCCGGGGCTCGTTTGAAATGAATAAAACTAAAAAAAAAAAAAAGACCGTACCCTTTTATGTAATGATGTTTACTTTGAATTTATATTAGTTCACACAAACACTCCATCCATGCTTTTGTTCCGGCCCTCCTGTCCAGTTTAAGAACCCATTGTGGCCCTCGAGTCAAAAAGTTTGCCCACCCCTGTCTAGAACCTAATAGGTAACTGAAATGACACACTGCTAGCCACGCTGGGCCCCATTACCCATTCTATCCACTGTGACACACTATCAGTTATAAATATTGACAGCAATAAGCCCAGATTATGGTTTGCACCCATCTTTTTGGCCACAAACAGATCTGGCCAAAATGTGGTGCAGAGACCCCTTACTAAAGAAGTGTGGGTGAAGAGAAATGGACACAGTAGAGCTGTTCTGAGACAGAGAAACGTGTGCCTTTTGAGATGAAAACTTTAGAACCCACTAGATTTATTCTCAGGCATATTTTACTTGTCTTAATAGAGTTAAAATAAGCATAAAATATCAAGAAAAACTTCGATTTTAGGAAGAAACAATTCCATACCAGGATTCTCATTCTTTATCCCAGAGTCTTTTACACCAAAAAGGCATGACCTGAAATTTCATTAGTTTGAAAGAGAAGCACTTTTTTTTTTGAAAAAGACATTTTGTGCTCTATACATATGTTGTGTTGTGTTGGTGTTTATATAATAAAAAACGCTTCTAAAAATAAAAGAGGACTGTGCATATAGTCATAAGGAGCCTCGTCAGGACTTGACTGAGATTACAATGTACTTCACAAAAAGTATGTCTGATTGTTGCCACATCAAAATCATTTTTAGTGAAAATTTGAATTTGATTCTTTAGTATACTACCAAAGGGTTGCAATCCAACCTTTATATATATATATATATATATATATATATATATATATATATATATATATACAGCATATTGCCAAGAGGTAGTGCCGTATAGAGGCTAAGTATATGGACTCCACAGATATGTAGTCATGTGTTGAATTCCCCATTTAGCAGGGAGGCAGTGTGGGCAAATTAACCTGAGCTGGCCATTCCTCCTTGTAACATGGGTACAATATAACCTACCTCTTTCAGGACTTTAATGAGGGTTAATTGTGAGAATGCATGTGTTGTGCTGAGAACAGAATGGCTGGCACAAAGGTAAGCATTGGTAAGTACAGCCCTCACTATTTTTATGTTCTAAAAACAGCTTTTTGTCTTTCATCTAAAATAAAAAAAAAACAACGCTTTCTGCAAGCTATTTTACAAAATTTTCTTTAACAATCTTCTGAGCAACAATCAGTTTTCTTTGCAAAGTATTCCCTCAAGAAACAGAACTAGGTTTTCTGGCTGTTGTGTTTGCATTGAGTAGGAATGAAACTTGATTTCTCTCAGCAACCCTGACTTCTCAGTGTAGTCTGTATGGCACTCCCTGATCCAAAGGTAATGGTAATAAATGCCCTCCCTGATAAGAATTATATTCTAAATAAGACCCAAATATTATAAACATTTAAATGACACTATACACACAAAAACAAAAAGTAGGTGTATCAAAGAGATCAGCCCCCCCCCCAGAACTCATTTTTGCCTCTTTTTGAGTACTTTCATAGTAAATTAATCTGCCTAAAATTCGAAGAAATAGGCAGATTGAAACCTCTCCCCCCAGTTTCTGTTTAATTATGGAAAAGAGCTATTCACAGCAAGTCTAGAAAGTAAAGTTTGTCTAGGAGATCTGCCGCTGCCAGAGAAAGAACCCTAATGAGGAATGCCATATTTTGTCGCAGCAGCTGGGTCTATATGCAGACCTACTTATTCTGAAATCATGCAAACTCATCTTAATAGGGGTCTGAGCATGATGAGCAGATAGGGGGAAATTCACCATCTTACTTGGTTCCCTGTTTACTAAGGAAGCACACCCAATCATTAGGTTGAATTAGATTGAAATTATATGATAGAATTTCACACTTCAAATTTTCATAAATGTTAACTGGGTTTCACTATTTACTAAATATGACTTATATCTTCTATATCAGCTGCCTTTTGTCAAAGACAGAGATCTTTGGGATAACTGGTATATGGGAAAAGTATTTTAAAACGAAGGGAGGCAGATGGCAAAGGCAGACCAAGTCTACTTAACTATTTTTGCCTTTAGGCCTGCCCTGGGGTTAGAAGTAAAAAGGAAGCAGACAATAGGCACGGGTGACATAATCTACCAAGCTACTCTTACATGTACAGAGACTAAGCCTCCACGGGGTGATCTGAAGAGTTCTGACAGATTTCACCCCACTCGTAAATGTACCCCCGAGAGAGTCATTGAGTGGCACTGAAAAGTCCCTCAGTATTTGTTCCTGTGCGTTAAGTCTTTGAAGATCCCCATTCAAATGCCATGGGGCAGAAGAGGAGATTATAACACATTAAAACCTTGCCAATTATGATGATCTTCATTTGAATTAAATCTAAAGAATAGGTATGTGGCCAGCTCACAGAGTTCTGAGGGACGAGGAAAAATAATAAAAGGAGAACAGCAACTCTGGTAGAAGGCTATCTCTGTGCCATGCCATGTGTGGAAAAACTTAAAAACTTAAGTTTATTAGATAGTAGGGATTGTTACTATAAAGTAGGGTCTATGGTTATCTTCCTTTCACAGAAGAGGAAACAGATGCTCTGAGAAATTCTCTAATCTACTCAATGTCATGTGGCTAGGAAGGGTCAGCACAAGCATATTTATGACTCAAGAGAATGAGTTTTTTACTACTATCACAGCATTTGGGAAAGCACATTTAGATTTAAGGAAAGCATCCAAGAAAATCTTAGTATAGAATAACATGTCCACAGAGTAAAAGACCAGAAGGGAAATCCAGACCAGTATTTGGCAGCATGTGTCTGAGGGATTAGTGCACAGAAAGGCAAGGAAGTCAGTTCACTATAATTTTGTAATTAAGTGAATCCTCCTAATTAATAAGAAAGACCAATCTATTATCTCCCAATTAGCATGACTAGTAGAATCAAAAGTAAGTCTTTCAAACTTCCACTGGTCCTGCATATCTTCAGGCTATTAATGTTCCCAGCAGTTATATTCCAATACATCTAAATAGACATGTATGGATAAAACTGAGAATTAACTAGCATATATTTACCACTTGTTCTATAACCTTATCTAAATCACAATTTCTACCTTCATTTAATTTTTGTATGTGGATATTATTATATATTCTCCGTTCAAAAAACTTCTTTTTAAGGAAGCAAGATTATAGACATGGAAGATGTTTTAACTAGTCTTGAAATAGATGCTGAATGAAACAAGTACATAATCTGTAGAATTCAAAGAATTTACTTTTTAACATATTCTTTTATAATAGTGACCTCTCAGAATTTACAACAAAGTTCCCGAGCAACCCTTGCTTGACTATAATGATGCCTGTAATTGCAGTCATTAGTTGCTCATGAAGCTACCTCTGGGTGCTGTAGGGAAATATTAAAAATTTACTCATACATAAAAATTAAATTTCAACAGTATAATATAAAAATAGCACACCAGTGTCTTTTATTTGACTGCATTAAGCTCTCTTAGCCTAGTGTACTAAAACCATGTGCCAAAATGTTATGTTACTGGGTAGAAGGCCAGCGTTTGGGAAGATGTAAGGTATATTTTTTCTATAACCAGATAATAAACAATTACATTAAAAGCTGTCTACCTAACAGGATAATATTATATCTACTATTATTCTCTCACTGTTTCCTGAATTATCTTTCTCTAGCAAATTTGTATTTCACAAACAAGTGTGATAGACAGATGTGCATGAAGACACAAGTTCCTCCATGGCATAATTACACTGAAAACATATGGAGTAAGGATTAGGGATATTTACATTTAATACCAAATGTTTTAAAGTATGCATTATGTGTTGAATATTCTGGATTTATTATCTGTCAATTGCATCATTCCTCATTTAATTATAATTATTTCCTAGAGGTTACTTTTAAGATTTATATTAGGTGCATACTGTAATTTATAATTATAGGTTAAAGGTTAGTGTGCAATTATAAATATGTAAGCGTATTTCTTTTAAAAAGTCAGCCCAAATTATATCTACACAGAAGCATTTCTCCCCTCTGTAAACTAGGAACATATGGAAGGCAAAGGCATTTGAAGGTTGCTTTATCACAATAACTGTCTTCATTGGCTATTTCATTTTATGTGAATCCAAACTCTGCTACATCTCAATGATGCTATAAACAGAAATGATTTTATACTGGTGTTTTAAAGCAATGCAGCAATATTAGCTTATTAAGTTTTTTATACACTATACCTTTGATAGTTATGGGCAATATAGCTATGGAATGCATAACATATAAAAGAGCAATTATCCTCAATTTTAAGACTTCTACAATAAGTTTCATTTTTTTTTACTCTACTCAAAATTCTACATGACATTTGATTTCTACTCATAATTATTTTATGGATATGTTAATTTCTACTTCATTCAATCATTCATTTGACAAATGTCACTGGTGCTTATTATTGCCAGGTTTTGTGCTAATTCCAGGAAATGCAAAAGAGGATATGGTTGGGTTATGCAGAGGCTTATCATCTTTATAGTACAGCAACTAACAGACTACACTTAGTCTTATAGTCAAATAAGGAATACGTAAAGTATGTTAACAGGAAAACCAATTAAATTGAAATATTTACAGTTTTACATAGTAATGTCTTCCAAAGATCTACTTAGAAATAACAAATATTTTATATATATATATATATATATTGATTTCAGAAAGAAAGGGAGAGATAGATAGAAACATCAATGATGAGAGAGAATTATTGATTAGCTGCCTCCTGCATGCCCCCTACCAGGGATCAAGCCCACAGCCTGGGCATGTGCCCTTGACTGGAATCGAACCCAGGACCCTTCAGTCCACAGGCTGACGCTCTATCCACTGAGCCAAACCAGCTAGGGGTAACATAAGATTCTTATCACAATTTCATTTCACTTAGCACTCACCCATTTTATTTAGTGATTCAATCACCACATTTTCATCCCACTGGTATTACAACTGTATAAAAAATGATAAGTATGATTAAGAAGGAATGTGAACCAAGGTTTTCTAGAAGAAATGCCACTGTAATTCAGTTAGGGAAGAGTTCAAAACCTTCACTGTGAACAAAAGTGCCCCAAAGTCACCTCAGTTATTCTTAGGTAGTGTTAGAAAGAAGAATTAGAGGATATTGTACTGAATTCAAGTTTGTTTTAAAAGCTGACTCATCCCACCTCTAAGTTCTTCAGATTTATGTATTTTCTAGTTTTTACTCTTAAAAAGTACTTATTAGATATCAAACTTACTACAAGGTATTGCTTTTATTTGGACATTTACATATACTTTGCTTTATGACATTAATGCCATTTTATAGATTTATGTGGGGAACACAAACACTTAGGATTAGGTGCAAACTGACAGTACACATAGTGTCACACTGTTCTGCTGATGTTCCTCTCCAACATCCTGCAAACATCACCTTCAGGATGACACACTTGGATACTTCCAGTGACAAGGATCTCACTCCCGTTCACAGCATGAGCAAGCTACTTACACCTCAGGGCTTTGCGCATGTGGGTCCTATGCCTGGAATGCTCTTCCCCCCAGTTTGTCACCTAGCCAAATGATACTTGTCATTCTGGATCAGCATCAATGCCACTGCTTTAGAGAAATTTCCCCTGACACTCAATCTAAACCTAGTATCTTCATTATAACTCTCATCGCAAGCCTGTCTTTCCATCTTTACACTTTCTACAATTTGTGATTGTCTTGTTTAATTATTACTTTGACGTCTATCCTATTTAATCATCACAACAGCCCTAAGAAGGACTAGGTACTTTTACTACCCTCATTCCACAGATGAGGGCATTAGCGCTCACCTCCATGATGCCTCACTCTTATTTATGTATCATAAATAACTGAATACATTGACTGAACCAACCATCTCCTAAAATTGAAATTAGACTCTCGGGACATGATGGGAAAAGTCAGTAAGAGAGAACAGAGTTTGAAACTTGCCTGATACTATGACCCTGATATATATAGAGAGATGTACATAGATTTTAAGCCTCACTTTTTCATCAGTGAAATGAATATAACACTTATCTCACAGAACTGTTGTTAGGATTTAATGAGCTGTGTAATAAAAATAAACTAACCTTAATGAGCACTCATAATTTATATCCCAGCCCATCGATGTTTAAGAACACATCTCATTTCTCTTCCAAAGGAGAGTCTTTCAAATAAAATATCTTGCCCTTAATTCTTCCAGTTCATTGGCCTGGTTTTCTTCAATCGTCCTTATATCCATTGACTTATTAGTTCCTTCAACAAATATTTATTGGGTCCCTACTATTTGAAAGATATAATTACTCATAAATCCTGGTCCTGCTGAAGCACACAACTAAATAGAAAGCCAAACTGTACCATCAGTCACTCAGAACCAGGGTCACTCAGAGGACTCGTTACAATCAGACTGCTGGGCATTCCCCCAGGACTTTCAGATGCAGTACATCGTGGGTGGGCCCTGAGAATTGTCACTTCTAAAAAGTCCTCAGCTGGTGCTGACACTGCTGATCTGGGGACTGCATTTGGTGAACCAGTGAACTAGAAAATGGTGATATTTTCTCAAGGATGGGGATGAAATTTGGGGAGAAAAGAATTAAAACAAAAACTAAAAAACAAAATAAAAAAGACACAATGTACCAGGAGTTTGGTGAAGGAAATGGCATTAGCTCTGGCCTTAAAAGGTGGGAAAGAAGAGTCTTTGCCAGACAGTGGCATGGTTTCCTGCTTTAACTGTGCTTGGACAACCCCATCCTGGAGCCCCATCCCAGCCAGCCTCTCAGATCCAGCCTTCTGCCACCTCCTCATAGCACGCCCACTCCCCCACCTGCTTCAAGGCCCGTGCCACTGTTCCCATGCTGTGCAGCCACCTCTTCTCAGCCACTCATCTGAGGACTGGATCACGCAAGCCACCCCCAGGACTCGGAGGCCACCATCAACCACCAGAACAACCTGGAGCTCTACGCTTCCTACGCCTACCAGCCCATGTCTTCCTACTTTGACTGCAATGGTGATGCCAACTACTTTCTTCACCAATCTCATGAGGAGGAGGAACATGCTGAGAAACTGATGAAGCTTCAGAGCCAACGAGGTGGCCGAATCTCCCTTCAGGATATAAAGAAACCAGACCATGACGACTGAGAGAATGGGCTGAATGCAATGGAGTAGGCATTACACTTGGAGAAAAATCATTACTGCAATTGCACAAACTGGCCACTGACAAAAATGACCCTCAGATGTGTGACTTCATTGAGACTTACTACTTAGAGCAGGTGAGACCCATCAAAGAATTGGGTGACCACATCACCAACTTGTGCGGGTTGGAGGCCCCTGAAACTGGCATGGCAGAGTTATCTCTTTGACAAAGCACGCCCTGGGAGACAACGAAGAGAGTTAACCCTTAGGCTGGCTTCCCACGGACAAGGGGGCGACTTCCCTGGTCACCAAAGTAGTACATACATCTTGGAGTTACCTTTACCTTTTCTATAAGTTGTATCAAGTCATCCACTCAGGTTCTTTCATTTGAAACAGTCTTTCAAATAAAGTAATTTAGTACCCCCAACCCCCCAAAAAGATGGGAAATAATTTGAAAGGAGCTTCACGTTTTTTATATTTGAGGAAACAATCATTTTTGAATGAATATGACAACAGATACTTTCATAATTTTATGATTGAAAACCAACTGAAGAAAAATATAAAATTCTATTCAATGGAAATAAGTGGCAACTATTACATCAAAAGAACACATGCTATAGGTTTATTGGTAGGAACTAATATATACCAGTGTGAAGAAAATCAAGGGAATTATTAATCTAATCATATTAGCTAATATGTGCATGAATTTAAAGTTAAATGAGACAATCTACAACCTGGAACCATACTGACTCTGGACTAAGGAACACATACTGTGTCTAGCCGCCCATCTTAGCTATCACACTGTTGGTGTCTTTTTATTCCAGAAATGATCTGCTCTAAAAATATATATATTTCTAAGCAACCTTATTGGTAACTTGATAAAGAACTATCTGGTTACAGATTAGAACTCAGTGGGAATTTTACATTGTCTTTCACTGAAAAGAAAGTCAATGTACAAATAAAAATATTACCATGTATAACACTGCATGCTCCTTTGTGCACATAATGTGTTATTCTCAAGTAGGGCAAATCCAGATTCTGAGTCAGTTGTAACCTCAAAGTGAAAATTTAACATACTCAAAAGTATGTGTCAAATTCGTGTACCAATTCTGCAATTGTAGTTATGATTGACTAAGCAATTCTTTACAAACTGGAATACACTCAGTGGTGTGCCAAAGCTGACTCAAATGCATTCAGGCATCATATGTTGGTAGTCTGACATTGGCCATGATGGGAGTGTTCATACCATGGAAATTTGTAAAGATTACAGACAAAGCCATTTTTTTCTGTGTTTTTTTTCAAAGCTGAATATTAAACATTTACCATTTTCAATTTCAAGTTTTCATGCCTTGGGACTAATACAAGACTTGATTATATGCACGACTTTAGGAGAGAAGAAAGTTAAACAGTTGAAATTCCTTTGCTAATTTCCTATGCAGAGAGAAGAATTAGTATACTTTTTTTTAAGTGTCTACATTGTCCCTTAATGGTACTAAATGTTTCATACTCATGATTGTATGTATTCCTTCTCCCAAGCACTCTTTGAGGAAAGTATTATTATTCATAATTTACAGGGAATGAAACACAAGTTCAAGGTTAAATAATGTGCCCAAGGCTTATTCTTGACTAGTATACATTACTGTCTCCCTAAATCAAAAACATACTTGAAGGATTCTTCTTTCTCCCTCAATCCTGGCAACTAGGATAACTGAACTGAAGTTGATAACTAATTCTCTATTTTGAACACACAAAAAATTGTAATTTGATTTAAAAAGAAAGTTTTAGATTACATTAGTTTAAGTAAGCATAATAAAAAAACATTCTCAATACTAACAGATTTTAGGAAATTTAATTCTCTCAAACTTTTTAGGACATGCAGCTTGGCCTTACATAATTCATCTAATCAAGCCTCAGGAAGGATTTGATCATTTTTTGAGGCTTCTTTCAATCTAGCAATTCTGTGACATGGCCGGGTGTTTTAGAAAGGAATATATTTGGTATGATGCATTGAAGAAATACATTTGTCATGAATGATAAAAATTTATTAAACTTGGTTTAATTTTTCATAGTCAAGGCATTATAGAGTATAGAAATTTAAACATTTTTTTCACATTTTTAAAAATGTTCTTTGCTTTCCTTAGGGCAAAGTTTAGCTCAACTGGTTACCTCTTGAGCATAACTGGGATAGGCGTCCACATTGATGGATGATTTATACATAGTTTTTGAAATCTTTCTATTACTGAAATCTTAAATATACTAAGTGATTCATGGCATGACCGCCATATGGTATACTGGCCTTCAAAATGTCATCGTTACGAAGTTGAGGATTTATATATGTGTATATACACATACCCATGCACACACATTGCTCTCTCTAAAGATGTTAATCAAAAGTCTGCATAGTCTGCCCTGGCTAGTGTTGTTCAGTGGTTAGAATGCCGGCCCATGCACCAAAGGGTCCCAGGTTCGATTCCAAGTCAAGAGCATGTACCTGGGTTGTGGTTCTCTCCGTGCCCTTGGTTGAGGCACACGCTGGAAGCAACCAGTGGATATGTCTCTCACACATTGATGTTTCTCTCTTGCTCTCCCTCCCTCGCTCCCTCCCTCCCTTCCTCCATTCCACTCTCTTTGAAAAGCAGTAAAAAAAGATATCCTCAGGAGAGGATTAACAAAAAACACCAAAAAAATGAAAAACAAAACAAAACAAAAGTCTGCATAGTCCAAATGACACTCTGTTAGATCAAACAAGCAATTGTTTAAAGCCTTGGCTTATTAAATTTCAACAGAGGATTTAGAGCTCAAAAGACTAAATGTGGAAGATTTTAAAAATTAAATAAAGTTTAACCCACAGGGAAAATAGGTAGATAATTTTCCAAATGAACTAGATGCTTAATAACTCTTAAAAATTATCAGAAGTTATAATGGTTCTTTATTAATTTTCATTATCTGTAAGAAGATAATTCCAGATTTGAAGGGAATTTAATATAGGAGTGTGTGTATGTGTGTGTGTGTGGGGGGGTGTATTTTGGTGTAGAGGAGTATATTTAGCATTGAAACAAGATTGATTACCAATGATTATTTAAATGAGTGAAACACTATGTGTTAGCCCAGGGCTTGGCCTGGAGGAATGCCCACATGGTTTCTACCCACATGGAACTTAGAAAGACTGGTGGGCCAAAAACTTTCTTCCATATTCATGTTTTCATTTAGTCTTTTGAACTGAAATTCTACTAATAAATTAAGAAAACATATTTGATACATAGACCTAGGCTTGAAGATTTGCAAATATACACAGAAATTCAATCTTTCCCTTTGGCAGTGTTTGGAAAGCAGTATGTGTTGTTCCACAAAGGGTGACCTTACAAGATAAATATACACACACATACAGATCTTGGAGAGAATATTGGGCCAATTTTCAAAATGGCATATTATAAAGAAATAGAAGCTATTTTTCTTTCATACTGATAGCCCAACCTCAAGCTTTCCAAATGAAACATAATGCATCCTGTGTGTCATCTCCCAGTTGCCTGGTTGTAAAATACTTTATGCTTTCCCATTTTCTTGGTAAATTTTATCTTCACACTAGGTTCTTTATTTCAAAACATATTTTAAGTGATACATGGTTTATGACTCTTTTAGTTAAAAAACACACATTTAAACCTGAATAGAAGTTCTCTAACTCTTAAGCTAAACAGTAGGAGGGAGAAACAGCAGCACTTGGTTTAAGTGGAAGATTAGGTGAGGTTTGCAGAATGAAACAGTGTGGAACAGGTGATGCAATTTTATTACATGGAAGTGACTCAATCTGTCACCACTGAGTGCGAAATTGTTATTTGGAAGTAAATGTGTGAAGTCAATACTCTTTCGAAAAACATAAATAATAGCTCATCATGATTTGTTCATCCTAGAAAATAAATAAACATAAGACACCGACTTGAAGATAAATGAAGTGCTAGTTTTTTCCATTAGCGATAGATACAATAAAAATATGCTTTGAAATGAGAAAAATGAGTTATGAAATTAATTCAAAAGTTCATAGGAGGAAACACAATATCCAGTATAAAATAATTTATTTCCCATATAATTAACTTAGTATTAAAAAATCAACATTTAGTGAACATATACTGTGGCAGGCACTGTGTAAATCCTGGGGTTACAGAGCACATAAGTAGTGCCTGTCCTTAAGTTGCTTATGAGAGAGAAACAAATATGGTAATATGTCCCCTAAAATTCATTCTCTCCCTTACTTTAGCAAGAAAATGTCCCACCAATTTTTCACTGGATCACAGCTATCTTTGTAGAGGTTGCAGTTTTTAGTTTTTCTTGAGCTAAGTATTGGACAAGAGGATGAGAGCAGATGCAGGGTGCAACTTCACTTCGAGGATGAAGCTCCTTGGCCTGCTATTCCTCTCCTTTCCTTCTCTGGGTGGGAACACCTGCACACAGGCTAACGACCCCGCTTCCACTGTTTACAGTGGTCACACCTAGGTAACACAGAAGCAACAAGATAGAACACCCCTGAGTGCCTGAGTAACCACATGAAGCATAGCTGCTCCACCTGCACCTTTTACTCAGCTCAATACCACATGAAAGACAAACTCCTATCTCATGTCAACCACTATTTTGAGTGCTCTCTGCTACTCCAACACAGTGAATCCTAATACAATAAATAAGCGAAAATTGCACACTAGATAGTTTCTGACAGTCTTGTGCCTCAAATAGTCTTGCCAATTTCTATAAAGGGCAATTCCATTCTTCTACTTGTTTTGGACAAAAAGTTGGAATCTTTGACTCCTCTCTTTAACTCACATACTGTTTTCAATCCAGTCCATCATTAAGTACTATTGGCTGAACTTTCAAAATAGTTTCCAAATATAATCTTTCTTCAAACCTTAGCCCAAGTCATGCTTATCTCCCTTCTTGACTATTTCAATCAGCTTCCAAACTGATAACCCTGCTTCCCTCCTTACTATCAGAGTTTACTTTTCATAGCTGCAAAAGAGCCATAAATTAGAGCATGTTGCTCTTCTACTCAAACCTGCTATGGATTTCTAGCTTGATTTAAAAAAAAATGATAAAAGTCCATACATGGCCCACAAGGCCATTGGGGCTTGGTTATATCATTGATCTCTTTACCTAACTTCCTTACCTTCAGCTCGTAAATCACTATCTCCCCTTTAGCCATACTTGTTTCCATAATATTCCTTGAAGATTGTCTCTGCACAATCTTCAAGGGCTTTGCACATTTTTATTTTCTCCACCTAAAATGCTCTTCCCTCAGATATTAGCATGGCTGATTGTCCTCGTTCATGTCCCTGCTTCTGCTCAATGTTCAATTTATAGAGGCCTTCCCTGACTATCCTCCAGCAATTTCTTTCCCATCAGGCATGTCGCTCTCTCTGTCCATAGCATTTATCACCACCCAATTTTACTCATCCCAAAAAATGTACACACACATTTTGAATAATTATAAAGGCAGTGTTAATTAAAATACATTTCATTTGGGACACCCTCCCCATAGCACCCCCTGACCCCTGAAAGTCAATCTATTGTGAGAACAGGAAATAAAATGTACTTTTGCAAAAAACACTCAGCTATAACTTGCATAAAAATAAGTTCTAAAATTAATTTCCCTCACAAGATAAAGTCATATGTGTTCACAGTTGGAGTAAGCCTTTTATCTCCCAATGTTATTTATCTCATAAGAGCTGCCTTTGGGAGAAGAAGAAAGTTTTCTTTCTAAGAACAATAAATGAAAGTGGCAAGGTTGCTTTTTAGTTTTTTAACTTATCTCAAGAAAATGCTTAATAGCGTGGTAGTGAGATATCAAAACAAGCAAATACACTAGCAAATGAAAAAGCCTCTTGTGAAATACATCATAAAAGAAATTTATAGAGATTTCAAACATTTTACCTAGCAATAAGAATTTAAAAGGAGACATCCAATGAATAATTTGCAATTTAGGTTTACATATGCACTGAGATTACTACGCTGGGTCCACATATAAAACAAGATTCTTTTTTTAAAATTTGAAAGCATTTAAGGTATTAAATGAGTTATTGTACTAAGCCTTCAAAACACACAATGTTACATCTTCTAGGATTTTTAAGTGAGAAATAAGCCCAGTATAAAATCATTTCCTTCTCCAAAAATGATAACTGGAATTCAAATAAAATTTCTTCTACTCCTTTAGAACTATAATTAAAATCTAATTACAAAAAAAAAATCAGTATTGTACTACACTAATTCAAGATAATCATTGGGAACCCAATTCAATTTCCAAATCATGAACATTAGAAAGTGTGCAAACATAACCACAAAATGCTTCAAGGATACCTTTCAGACTGTGAAATGGAATGTAATTAAGGGAATAATGAGCACTTCTATGGAACAAACTTGCCCATTGTTGATCTGTTGGCTATTTGCTCTAGATTTAAATGCAGGCTTTTACAGAAAAATTTTTGCTTCTAATTTACCAAGATTTTATTTACAAGACATTTGTTTTGTGACATGGTCCTATTTATGTACTAGTGGCCTGGTACACGAAATTCATGCACGGGAGGGGGGGTGGCTTCCTCAGCCCAGCCTGCACCCTCTCCAATTGGGGACCTCTTGGGGGATGTCCAACTGCTGGCCCACAGGGATGAGGCCTAAACCAGTAGTCAGACATCCCTCTTGCAATCTGAGACCGCTGGCTCCTAACCGCTCACCTGCCTGCCTGCCTTATCATCCCTAACTGCCTCTTCCTGCCTCCCTGATCACCCCTACCTGCCCTCCCCTGACAGCCTGATCTTGCCCCCATCTGCCCTCCCCTGCAGGCCTGGTTGCCCCCAACTGCCCTCCCCTGCCAGCCTGATCTTGCCCCCAACTGCCCTCCCCTGCCAGCCTGATCACCCCTAACTGCCTCTGCCTCGGCCCCCACCACCATGGCTTTGTCTGGAAGGAAGTCAGATGTCCAGAAGATGGCTGGTTGACCTGGTCTAATTAGCATATTACCCTTTTATTAGTATAGATAGATTATATAGGATAGGACTGCTTAAATGGAGGGGAAAGCCTTTTCCAGCAGGAGGAGATGCTCTTGGCAGACAAAAATACATAATCCCTATATCTGGACTGATAGCCAGCCATATGCACTATACTGCCAAATAGGTTATTAAAAAATTGAACCGCTTTCTTACACCTTACACCAAACAGCTATTGCCCTTAAAACCCCTTCTCAGCCCCCAATTTAGGTTCTGCCTTCGCAGTTCACCCAGATTTGGTTCTGATTGGTCAGTTTCTATGCCAGTCAGCATTAGTAGCTCCGCCTCCTAGGCAGCCATTGGCTCCTCACAGTTCACCCAGATTTGGTTCTGATTGGTCAGTTTCTATGCTAGTCAGCATCTCTGGGACAATCTCCCGGCCTGATCCGCAGCCCCCTTTGCAGTCGGTGCTGGGTCGCCACAGCAACCCAGCACTGATTGCAGAGCTGACTTCTGGTCGGTCAAGCCTTTGGTTGTTTTGGACGTTATGGACCCTGGGTTTTTATATATTAGGATTATTTGGGGGAGGAGGGAGCATATATATGATAATTTGAACTTCAACCCCAGTTTCTTTTCTGAAACAAACATCCAGTCAGTCATATTTGTCTTTATGTCATATAGTTTAGGCAGTATTCTCAAACTTTTAGTCTCAGAACCTGTTTATCAAAACTTATTGAAGATCTCAGAGAACTTTTGCTTATGTAGGCTGATGTTTACTCCATTAGAGCTTAAAACTGAGAAAATTTTAAAATATTTATTCACTTGAAAACAATACATTTATTACATGTTAAAAAATATATTTTTATAAAATTAACTACATTTTAAAAACAAAGAGTTTAGTAAAAACCATGACATTATTTTATACTTTTGGGAATCGAATTGATGTATGCCTCAGTAGAAGACAGTTGCATTTTCTGTTTCTATACTTAATTGGCTGCTATATTACACACCATGTGCCTTCTAGAAAACTCCACTGTACACTCACGAGAGAATATGACAGAACACAAATAACATGCTTATGTTATTATGAAAATAGTTTTGACCTCAAGGAGCACCTTAAAGGTCCCCAGACTATACTTTGAGAATTGTTGCTTTAAGTATATTAGTGGCAGAAAATAGGAAGAAATTTTCAGTTTACTGCAAAGATTTTTTTTTTAGAGAATTAAAACATTTTTACGACTATATCTATTAAATCTGTTGAAATATACAAAAATTTCCATTTAGTCTGTTGCATATAAAACTATTATAATTAGGAGAACTACATTAATTAATCTTCCTTTTAAACCTGGTTTGGTTAACTGAATACTCCTACCTCCACACTCTGACTTCTTAACTGAGATTCCAGACATGTGTATCCCTTGTCCTTGAATTGACATCTCCAATGGGATGCCTAATAGCCATCTGACTTCACATTGTCAGAACAGAACTCTAGGTTTACTTCCGTAAACATGAACGGCTCTCACTTTTGTCCCTCAGAAAATGGCACCACCATTCACCCAACTATTTAAACAAAAAACCTAAAAGTCATTCCCAACTTCTCTTTTTTGAGCTCCATGTGACATCTACTGTATGAGCTGCCAAAATAGACCTCTTTCCTTTGGATCCCACGCTGCCATCCTAGCCCTAGTATCCCCATTTCCCCCACAATGTTATATTTTTTCCAACTTTTGATATAGTGTAATTAATTTATCTACTTATAAAACATAAATCAGATCCTATCCCATCTCACCCTAAATTCTTACAATTCTATATAAATTTCTTGGAATGAAAATTAACTACTTACAGAGTCCTACATGTGGCCTGGGCTCTACCAACCTCTCCATCCTTAACTCACACCATTGCCTTCTTTCTGTCTCTTTAACTTTCCCCACCATCTAGCTTCTCTACTTGCTGTTGTCCTCATCTGGAAACCACCATCCAAGCTTCTGTGTGCCTGGCTTCTTCCTGTCATTTAGGTCTCAACTCAAATGCTACCCTCTAAGAGAAGCCTTCTCTGACCAGGTCAATCATTGCTAGACCCACCTTCATGATTCTCTTACATCACCGAGTTTCACCTAATTTATTCATAAATATTTCACTATATGAGGGTATTTGGCTTATCTCCATGCATGTTCTTTGTCCTTTTCCCCTACAACCATCACGAGAATTTAAACTCTAGAAAAGCAGGGACTGTATGTGACTTGTTCACAGTTGTATTTTCAGTGTCCACCCAGATATAGTCAGAATTGAATTATAGGAATAAATAAATAAGCAAATGAATTAATAAGTGAATCATAGTCAAGACACTGTATTGCAAAAATAACTTGATTAAATGCTGTCTTTGCTATTCTCAATTACCAAGGAAAATACAAAGAATTTCATATATTCATGGACTACAGCTGTCTGCTTTATCTTTAATGCCTTTCTACTTTTGTACTAACTCACCATATGGACGGGGAAAAGCATGGTAGTTCAGCAACATCTTGTATATATGTAACCTAATTTTCAAAACACACAAAAATTTGCTGAACATTTTTCTTATTTCGTGTCTTTGATCTTTAGAATTTATGTAATAAATAAAAATTTAAATATATATGATTAAATGAAAAGATTTTCAAGACTTTCCAAACAAGTCATCTTAATTTTTTAAGAGAAAGATAAGCAAAATGGTACCAAAAAAGAAAAAAAACACCTATAAACTAAGTCTTTTTCTTTGCAGACTAATTTTTAATTCATTTAAGAGCCTTATCATTGATGTTTATTATTGTTGTTATTAATCTCTTTCTTATTAATTTAAATTTACCCAGAGGTAGAATCCTATATATGATATTATGATCACCCCATCATCTCCTACAATATAATCTAAACTCTAAGAATGAATAATTTTATGTAAATTCATACACATAAATATGAGCACACAGTACAAATATGTACATATGTATATTTCCAACAGGGTGTCAATAAAAATCTCTGCACTGGAAATACTGAAGCAAATTATTATAAAATCTTTAAAAAAATTGTTTTAATTTGAGGGCATGTACCAACATTGAATAAACCATCAGGGACAGCATAAAAGTATATTAAGATCATTGCTGAAGGTATTAAACACTTCAAAACATTATGAAATTTAATGTAATAGTAGTATAAAATTGTGCTCTGTAAACATGATCCAAATATAAAATCTAACATTGAATTATGCTAGCCATAAAAATATTAATATATATGATAAGTATGTGTGTGAATTATGTTCTAGTCATAAAATGAATATACTGCATTTGGTAAATATGTGTATGGCTTTCAGTGAAAGGTATTGCAACAGACAATTAAACTCTCCTAGGAACAAATGTTCTCTTTGTTCTTTTTACCACTGGGGAATAAAAGACATTTTAAAGAAGCATGCTCAGTTTTAAAAGGAAAATTTGAAACACATTGACTATTAATTATAACTTGCATAAAGTTTTAGTTTTCCTCTGTAAATACATCATCATGTATTTGTGAAATGGGAAACCGCCTTTCACAAGAGTTGTACCAACTTCAGTAGATGCTTTTTCTAATATGACTTTGCTATTCATAAGTGAACAGAGTAACTTCATTTGCTATGATATTGAAAAGTATACAGAGTAACTTAACTGTTCTTGTTACAGTATACAAATAGCAAACAGCAAACAAATAAAATAAATTTGGTTTTAAAAGCATTTGCTATTATTCTTATGAATAACTATAAAGAAGTTTATGATACACAAAAAGCAATTCACCTTGATAAAGTTGGGCAAATTGAGCAGGAAAAATGGTACTAAACAAATCATTAATGTAAACATCTTAATAATAATTCCTTGATATTTTAATATGCATGAAATGTGAATTCTCAGAAATTGGTCTTAAGACCATTTTAAGTCATCTATGATAATTCAGAATCTCCTCGTACTACTTACAAAGCTTTAGTACAAGAATATTTTTGTTTTCATCAGAAAAGAGTTTATAGAAGGGGCTAAGTATAAAGATCAGATTCAGACTGCATTCTTCCAAAGTTATAACAGTTAAATTCAAATAGAATATGTGCAATTACAGGCTACTTTCTGAAATGCAGATCAAGGGAGAATTCCAAAGAGACCTATTCTGATGCTCACTGGTAGGAATGGGGTGGGCTGTTGCCATGGTAGACACCCCATGAAGCTTCAATGTGCTGGGAAGTAGCTCCAATCTGCTCTGCCCTTTGAAAGTGTGCCAAAATGATTACTAACCATTTAAGGATATTTCATTAGAGGGATGGATATTAAAAGCATTAGTCTATCCAGCCCTCCACAAAAATCTTTGAAAATCTTGTTAGAGACCTTGAAGAAATACATCTATGTGTTTTTAAAATGAACCCACAACAATTTAAAAATCCTGTTTAATGTTCAGCATGCAAATTACTCAACATATCCATGTAATAATGGCTGAAATAAATTTCACCTCATTAGCAAGAAATCAATGTGTCATTACATTATTGCCAAAATGGTACTGACCCATGTTTTATTTTCACTTTTCAGTTATGATGTTTTAATTTTCATTAAAAGTGTATCTTAAACTTTCAAATTTGGCTTTTTCTAAAGATTGAAGAATAGAGAAATTGATATTTTAGCAAAATAAGTCCTCATATAAGTAAAAATCCATAACTGTTATGAAGAATACTAAGAGAAAAAATATATACTTGTATCTTTTTAACATAATCCGTGACCTGCTTTACCAATTTCAGATTAATTTTTTGAGAAAAATGATATGTTTTCAAATATCATCTCAGAAAAACAAGCATATAAAATTGTAATTATTTTAGCTTTCATGAGTCTTCAAAAGTAAGGAAATTCACACTATTCATCATCTCAATGTAGTACATTCAGTTCCACCATTAATAATTTAGAAAGACAATAGGAAACTATACATTAGTAGAACTACATGTGATAAGGCCCTATTTTACAAAATCAAACAGGAACCTAAGTAGCCAGATGAGGATTAAAAACACTACCTTTCAAAATATGTCAGTTTTTCAATAATGATGTTCTTGACCAATTCATCTTGCTAATTTTTCTTGAATTGTACAAGAAATACCATTACTTGACTATGGCACATATACATAAATCCTTATATATGTTAGCCAAAAACAATATTACTCAGCTTAATCACCTACCTCTATTCATCAAATTTGTCACTAAATGACATAATTATTGCCAAATATAAAATCTACCTTCACAGAAACACATTATCAAGCATATTTAAAAACATATTTACTGCCCCCAGAGGACAATTTATAAATGTTATATGTTGGGGGGGGGGGGGGAGTGTATTGCCCTTTCAGCTTCCTACTTGAAAAGAATAGCTCTTTTTTAGACCATAAATGTGGATATGTTCCTTGATTGATAACAGCTTACACACTCCACCAATGCATGGTCACACATACACATACACACATATACACAGGCATGAGAAATACTTGCCTTCTATGTCTTACAAAGACACAAAAAGCACCAAACAAGAAGAAGATAGATATATTCGACTATCTTAAAGCTATTAACTTCTGTTCATCAGAAGCTATCACAAAGGAGGGAAAATATAAACTATAATTGGAAGGAGATATTTGAAATACAAGTAATTCACAAGGATTAAGCCCCAAAATGTGTAAAGTCAACCAACCAACCAACCAACAGAAAAATAGGTGGAGAATACTATGGGCACTGACAGAAGAAACACAAACAGCACATAAACGTACAAAAATATGCTCAATATCATCAACAATCAGAAGGAAAATAACTGGAAACAATCCAAATATAATCAGTAGAAGGATAAATGAGTTGGGACATATACACAGAACAGAATATTGAAGAGCAAAAATTTAGTAGAAAAATGTACGCAGTCTTATTGATTTTATACAATATAAAGCTCAATAACATTTAAAAGTAAACATGCACATGCCCTGGAGGGGGATGGTTGTGCAGAGGAAACCTCTGGAAGACTGGGTTCCCATAAGCTCACTTGAAGGCTATCCATTCATGGACCCGCAGACAGACTCCTGGTGTTGGAGAAGGGATGGGAGGTGTGTTATGAGTCAGCCACAGGGAATCCTCCACCTGCACAA
This sequence comes from Myotis yumanensis, assembly GCF_028538775.1. Taxonomy (NCBI): domain Eukaryota; kingdom Metazoa; phylum Chordata; class Mammalia; order Chiroptera; family Vespertilionidae; genus Myotis; species Myotis yumanensis. The sequence continues at coordinate 28,351,747 of NW_027223764.1, read as the reverse complement.
AGTTTCCCCGTGCAGATGCTATGCAGTCACTGCTAGAATGCCTGCTGGGTGGGGTTCTTGCCATCGCATCAAGGTGCTCATTTCACTTTTTTGCAACATATTAATTAGCAAAATGCTAACTCTAAAGTCTTCTTCCCTATAACTTGTATTTCTTCTTTCATCATTTAGATTCATGAAGAATCGTTCCCCTTTTGTGTGACAATCTCAGCATTTACTAGTAAAAACAGCCTTTCCTCCTTGCTGGTGTTGTTCAGTGGTTGGACACTGACTTATGAACCCGGAGATCAGGGTTCCAATCCCAGTTGGGGCACATGCTGGGATCACGGGCTCCATCCCTAGTGTGGGTGTGCAGGAGGCGGCCAATCAATGATTCTCTATCATCATTGATGTTTTTATCTCTCCCTTTCCCTTCCTCTCTGAAATCAATAAAAAATATATTAAAAATAAATAAATAAATAAAACAGCCTTTCCTCTTAAAACTTCCATCTACACATGAAATAATGTCAAAATTTTTAAAAATATGTGTTATGCTCCCTATCCTGGCTCAAGCATATTAAAGTTTTTTTGAAGGGTGGCACCCCAAAATATAACATGATATCCCACATGCCCTCTAAATATATCAGTTTCCTGCCATGAACTCTATAATTGAAATATATTTTAATATTCACATTTAAAACTTTCAGAGACTCGTTATTTATGACAAATTTTCATAAATAGATGTTTATTTTGTTTTTCTTTTTATATGAACAGTACATAAGCTTGCACTTTAACATTAACGTTATAAAACTTGGTCCTATAAAGGAACTGCAAAAATAACTTAAGTGCTTTGGTATTTCATCCATTCTAAAGATCTCTCTCAGATTAACATGAAAAACTCATCAGGTCAAAAGGCAACACCTCATTTGGGAGAATAAAACGAACTGTTTCTCACGTTAAATTTACTAAGAGAGCTAATTTATATGAAAATGAATTCCATCCTTTCATACTCTCAGGTAGTGTTTTAAATGCCAACTGACATGGAGAGGCTCATCATTAATGTTCAATTTCATATAAAAATCATTCTTTAAACCCATTTTCAGTACATCATTTAATTATATAAAGAGTGAAATGTTTCAGGGGGCAGGAGTAATACAAGTTACAGTATGAATTTGTATAAGTTTACTGTTGATGGTGCCTAGCATGATTCATGTCCAGGTTGAAGAATAAATAGTGACAGACACCAGCCTAAATAGGCAAACCTGGTGTCAACCAACTCACTGGAAAAAGAAGCAGATGACCAGTCTGCAGAAGGCATAAGTAAAACCTAGGAGCAGTAACAACAGAATAGTGCCTGGCTGGTGTGGCTCAGTGATTGAGCTTCAACCAGGAGGTCAAGGTTCGATTCCAGGTCAGGCAGGGCACATGCTGGGTTGCAGGCTCGATCCCCAGTAGGGGATGTGCAGGAGGCAGCCAATCAATGATTCTCTATCATCACTGATGTTTATATCTCTCCCTCTCCCTTCCTCTCTATGAAATCAATAAACACACATTTTGGGGGGAAAAAATCAGAAACATGAGGCTAGCTAGTCCCTTGAGAACTGATGTAAATAATCCCAGATCACTTTGTGTACTTAAGTCCTATCAAAATAATCATTGTGTGATGAGCTGAAATAATTGTTCCTTCTTAAATTGTTTTTTTTAACCTGTGAGAAAAAATAAAATCAATGCTATTGATTGCAGACAGAAAAAATAAGGCCTTCAGGTACACAGCAAAGTTCAGTCCTAAACAATGACACAGAGGTGCACCAAGATTAAGCCAAATCACAGCCATTTTTCAATAAGAAAAAGGAGCTAATAAGAGGAGAGGAATGGATGTGAGACAATCTACAGAAAGGTCAGTAAGCAAGTCAATGTTTAAAGGATGCACAAAAGCCAAGAAGGTATTTATAGGAAACATCTAGATTATTTTCTTTTTGAACTATTGGCCATTCAAGTTCTATTGTTTTCTTGCAGATAATCAAACCACTTTTTTTTTTACCTTACGGATTGAGGTTGTGCATTTTATATGAGCTTCCAAAACTGGGCTCTCCATAGCAAATATGTGCCAACAGCACTTGTAATCTGTATATTTTGTAAGTTAACTATAGGTACTGGAACTCTGGAGCTGGATGGCCAAGGTTTTCACCACAACATACTAAACGTATGATCTTGGCCAATTTATTTAACTTATCAGTTTTTCATCTATTAACATGTGGATAATGTAATACCTTCCTCTTAAGGTTGTTATGAGGATTAACATTTTAATCCCCATAAAGTGATTAAATAGCACCTGGCATATCTAAGTACTAAATAAAAGCTACTATTAACAAGCATCTCATGAAAAAAAATTGATGATTTTATTTAAAAGTTTAACTTAAAACAGCCAATGATCAAAGAACACTAAAAGACACTTGCCATTTTCAGAAAATAAAATGTAATCTATCTGCATCCACAATGAAAGATCACAGAAAACACTCAAAACCAGTATCTCTAAGCAAATCCACCATATTAATGGATATGAATAGCCATTTTTAGTAGGAAAATATTAGATTAAGTTCCCAAAGAAGATATTTTATTCACATCAACAATTCTGAATCACTAAATCAAAATTTGTTTTAGATGACAGTAGAGTGAAGTTTCTGATTTTAAAAAGGGAGGGAAAGAATGTAAGAATATTAACAAATATTACATCAGAATTAAGGCCAATTATATCCATTCATTTAAGAAAATCTACACTAATAAAAGAGAAACATGGTAATTGGCGTACGACCGCTACCCTTCCCATTGGCTAATCAGCGTATCCTTATGCAAATTAACTGTCAGCCAAGATGGCGGCCGGCAGCCAGGCAACTGGAAGCTAACAGGAGGCTTGCTCAGTTCCCCGCCGGCCTCTGAGCTTCAGTTGGAAACATAGTAACATTTACAGAAGATAAACAAAACTCCAGAAAGCTCCTGTCAGTCAGCCGGGATCTCAGAGCTGGAGTCGCAACATTGTTTCGAATACAGAAAACAAAGGCCAGAAACCTGCTTTCAGCCGAGCCTCAGAGAGAAAGCCGGCTCTCAGCTCCAGTGACAGCCATGGAAGGTAAATAAATGCCAGAATAAAAAAAAAAGAAAAAAAGGAGAGGTTTGGAGCTCCAGTCACCCGCCAGCCTGAAAACGGCCCTCAGCCCCTCACCCAGACTGGCCAGGCACCCCAGTGGGGACCCCACCCTGAAGCAACCAGATGGCGGCTAATTTGCATGCTGAAGGCGGGCGGCAGCAGGCGAGGCTGTCTGCAGTCTGGGACCCGGATCTGTGACCCTGCCGGGCGGGATCAGCGGAGCCTCGAGGCCTCCTGGCACCGGGATCAGCATCACAAGGGGCAACGCCCAAACGCCCTGATTGCCCTGCGGCTCTGTGTGTGACAGGGGGCAGCGCCCCAACCCCCTGATCAGCCCTGCGGCTCTGTGTGTGACAGGGGGCAGCGCCCCAACCCCCTGATTGCCCTGCGGCTCTGTGTGTGACAGTGGCGGCGCCCCAACCCCCCCACGGGCCCTGCTCTATGTGAGACGGGGTAGAGCCATACCTCCCCATCGGCCCTGCCCTGAGTGTGACAGGATGTGGCGCCTCAACTACCCCCCCCCCCCCACGGGCCCTGCTCTGTATGTGACAGGGGGCGGTGCCCCAGCTCCCCTATTGGCCCTACTCTGTGCGTGACAGGGGGGAGCTCCTCAACCCCCTGATTGGCCCTGCTCTGTGTGTGACAGGGGGCAGCTCCCCAACCCCCTGATCAGCCCTGCTCTGTGCATGACAGGGGGGAGCTCCCCAAACCCCTGATTGACCCTGCTCTGTGCATGACAAGGGGGAGCTCCCCAAGCCCCGATGGTCCCTGCTCTGTGTGTGACAGGGGGCAGCGCCCCAACCCCCTGATCGGCCCTGCTCTGTGCATGGCAGGGGGCAGCGCCCCAACCCCCTGATCGGCCCTGCTCTGTGCGTGGCAGGGGGTGGCGCCGCAACTTCCCTATCGACCCTGCCTTGAGTGTGACAGAGGGCGGTGCCCCAACCCCCCAATCGGCCCTACCCTGAGCGTGACTAGGGGTGGCATCACAACCTCCCCATCCGCCCTGCTCTGTGCATGACAGGGGGCGGCGCCCCAACTCCCCAATCGGCCCTGCTCTGAGCCCGACCAGGGGCTGCACCTAGGGATTGGGCCTGCCCTCTGCCACCCGGGATCAGGCCTAAGCCAGCAGGTCATTATCTCCTGAGGGGTCCCAGACTGCGAGAGGGCACAGGATGGGCTGAGGGACCCCCTCTCCCCCCCGAGTGCACAAATTTTTGTGCACTGGGCCTCTAGTCTACACTAATAAAAGAGAAACATGGTAATTGGCGTACGACCGCTACCCTTCCCATTGGCTAATCAGCATATCCTTATGCAAATTAACTGTCAGCCAAGATGGCGGCCGGCAGCCATGCACTGAAGCGAACAGGGAGGTTTGCTTCCTCCAGGGACCCCGGACTCTCAACTGCAACTCTAAGCAACTATTATATGTTGCAAATAAGAAGCTAAACAAAACCGGCTGTCAGTCAGCCCTGGACCGCAACATTGTATCCATGTTTTCAGCAGCGAGGCCTCAGAGCTAAAGCTGGCCCAGAATAAAAAAAAAAAAAAAAAAAGAAAACAAGGAGCGGTTGGGAGCTTTTAGTCAACTGCCAGAGGGAAAACAGCCCTCAGCCCCTCAGCCAGCCTGGCCAGGCACCCCAGTGGGGACCCCCACCCTGATCCAGGACACCCTTCAGGGCAAACCAGCCGGCCCCCACCCGTGCACCCAGGCCTCTATCCTATATAGTAAAAGGGTAATATGCCTCCTGGCACCGGGATCAGCGAAGCAGCGAGGCTCCTGGCACCGGGATCAGCATGACAGGGGGCAGCGCCCAAACCCCCTGATCAGCCCTGCTCTGTGCCTGATAGGGGGGAGCTCCCCAACCCCCCGATTGCCCTGCGGCTCTGTGTTTGACAGGGTGCAGCGCACCAACCCCCTGATCGGCTCTGCTCTGTGTGTGACAGGGTGCGGTGCCCCAACCCCCTGCCCCCACGGGCCCTGCTCTGTGTGTGACAGGGTAGAGCCATAACCTCCCCATTGGCCCTGCCCTGAGTGTGACAGGGTGCAGCGCCCCAACCCCCTGATCTTCCCTGCTCTGTGTGTGACAGGAGGCGGTGCCCCAGCTCCCCTATCGGCCCTACTCTGTGAGTGACAGAGGGGAGCTCCTCAACCCCCTGATGGGCCCTGCTCTGTGAGTGACAGGGGGCAGTGCCCCAACCCCCCTGATGGACCCTGCTCTGTTAGTGACAGGGGGCAGCGCCCCAACCCCCTGATCGGCCCTGCTCTGTGAGTGACGGGGCAGTGCCCCAACCGCCTGATTGGCCCTGCTCTGTGAGTGACAGGGGGCAGCGCCCCAACCCCCTGATCGGCCCTGCTCTGTGCGTGACAGGAGGTGGCGCCGCAACCTCCCCATCGACCCTGCCTTGAGTGTAACAGGGGGCGGTGTCCCAACCCCCCAATCAGTCTACCCTGAAAGTGACTGAGGGTGGCATTGCAACCTCCCGATCCGCCCTGCTCTGTGCATGATGGGGCAGCGCCCCAACTCCCCAATCGGCCCTGCTCTGAGCCTGACCAGGGGCTGCACTTAGGGATTGGGCCTGCCCTCTGCCACCGGGGAGCAGGCCTAAGCCAGCAGGTCGTTATCCCCGGAGGGGTCCCAGACTGCGAGAGGGCACAGGCCGGGCTGAGGGATCCATCCCCCCCCACCCCCCAGTGCACAAATTTTTGTGCACCGGGCCTCTAGTAAATTATATTCAAGTATTTTCTAAGACTCACTCATATATTTGAAAACATAATTAAAATGTAAACAGAGCCTTGGCTACTTAATCTACTTATACTGCTGCTTAAGGAACCTAATACCAAATAATTCTGATTAAAACTTGAAAGTAAAACTTCTACTGGGCAGCAATTAAGTATCTGAAAGTCACACAGCTCATTTTACTTGAAAATACATGTTAATATATTTACACTACCTCCAGATGAAGTTCCCCAGCCATCCTAATTAGTGAAGTCTTACCATATGAATATTCTCTTTTGTTAAAATGATGAGAAACTGTGGCATTTAGGTATGCAATAATACTTGGGATACTGCCCAGTCTACAATAAAAATCAGTTAAGGCACATGTTAAACAAGCACTTTATAAAGAACACTTCCTTTAAATGAAGAGATGCAGGAAAAATTGGACTGATTTTCCATGTGAACTCCTTGGATGTTTTTTGGAATGTCTTAATAATAAGTGAGTGTGTGAAAGATCCTCTATATTCTATTCATTCATTGTTGCTATGGTGTACCCTTTATAAATATTAATGCTCACACATGAAAAAGAATCCACCTATAATAAGAACACTGCTATCTACAATTTGAGAAGATTGAATGTGTTGATAAAAAACTAATTAAACAATGAAACATTTCCTCAATTAAAACTTACAAAAAAATAAATGACAGGGTTTGTTTTTCTTTTAATTATTCAGATATAAAGATATTAGCACAAGATCAGTCAAAGTTACAATGAACTGGCTAGAAATACAGCTTGGGGTCAGATTGGCATCAGTTTATAAGATTACTAGAGGCCCAGAGCACAAAATTTGTGCACAGGCAGGATCCCTAGGACTGGCCGGCGATCAGGCCCAATCTGTGGGGTGACCAGTGGGGCGATCAGGGGCCCCTCTCGTACCAGCCTTTGCTGGCCTGGTGCCTCCCACTTGCTGGCCCTGCCCCCTCCCCCCACCACCAGTCGTGGCCTGAGGGCTGAGGGCAGCTCCTGCATTGAGCATCTGCCCCCTGGTGATAAGTGTGCATCATAGCGACCGGTCATTCCACAGTTTGGTCCATTTGCATATTAGGGTTTTATATAGATAGATGGTCACTGTAGGGACTTTAACTGAAAGGAAATGAGCACTCATTATTTCAGGATTTTTTTCTTCTCACAAAAGGAAAACATGTCATTATAAATTCCAAGTTAGAAATACACATTATTAAAATCTACCTTAGCATAAAACATATTTATATAGTGCATGCCTCAGTTTTTTTAAGAGTAGTTTCTATCTTAGTGTGCCCAAGATTTAGGAAAATAAGCTATCACTCTTATTAATTAGGCAGCTAAAATGCCATCCAACCTTTATATCTGCCTCTATCACACACACATAAGACACTGGAAACATTCCATCCTCTTTTTATGGAAGCATCTTAGCAGAAAACCTAGTCACATACTGAAAGTTAAAGACAGAGTTGAAGATGCTTTGATTATCTGACCAAACATACTTCTAATAGACTTGAGCTGCCATGGAAGCTTTCTGAGCTTGCTCAGTGATCTGACAGTGTCTGGTCTTAGTGCAATAAATCACATTTTTCTCTTTCAATGATCATACTTCCCTGCCTGGAGAAATATGAAATTCTCATATTAATATCCTAAACACAAGTACTTCATACAATTAGCATCTAAGTAGTATTTCACCTCTTTTCAAACTGTTTCTCAACAAAACAAAACAAAAAAGAGAGAGAGAGAAAATGAAATTGGTTCATGTCATCTGTGTGCAGGCTGATAAGCTGAAAAGGGAATATTTTGATTTTCAAAAGAGCAGAGTTACAAACCATACCTTCCATGACATACACCAGTGACCCCACGTCTCCTTCTTTGATGATGCAACTGTCTTTGCCATACTCCACTGGGTACATACAATCCACAATCTCCTGGATCTGCGACAGCTCCAAGTTCTTCATGAAGTCATTGTCAAGGATGGCTTCCTTTATGAGATCCTTGGACCTAGGACAAGAAAGGGAAGATTTACTGACACATCTGACAAGTGCTTTCAGTCTCTGAGGGTTAGCAGAGCCGGACAGTACAGTGTTGAGCACACTACACACGCATTTTCTTGTTAGGAATCCAACCGTTTTCTGAAAGACCTGAGAACACAGTAATTTCATGGCCACAGGAAAGGCACTGAGAAATTTTCCTTTAAGTGAAGTATCATCGAATGGACATGTGACAAACAAGAAAATCATACAATTCCATTTTGTTTTAGAATGTTTTTTAATAGCCACAAAGATAGTGGAAAAACCAATGGACACACATTTTAAATTGAAGTTTGCAACTTATTTTAAGAATGTGAACAAAATACAACATTTTATAGAACACTATTATTATATTTATGTATTATAAAAGAACATCAGGACGTATTGTGCCTCTTCCATTAGGTTTTATGATCCATGAAGTGAGAAATAATTTTTAATTTTTTTCTCTACTCTATGCCCATTGTCTACCTGCCATAATACTGGTTATATATGGGTACTCAATAAAAAATGGTAAGAAATGGATTCCTAATCATTTGGAATGGAAACCACTGGTAGAAATATGAGTTATTTATTCATATCTCATCCTTCTGTAAGGAATATTTATTTCTCCAAGCATCTAAATTGAGGTAACCAGAAAGATAAAACTCTACTGAACAAGACATTTCAAACACATGATTTAGACATGGGATTAAATGGGTAGCCAGTGGGGAAAATATTTTAAAATTCTATAATTGGAATTCAGTGTTTGACAGGAAAGTTTTGCAGAACTTAAAAGATGGTGATAATTTGATTCACTGGGATAATAAGCTCCAAATGACTTCCCAAGGATATAAAAAAAATCAAAGTGAATAGAATTTTAAAATATTTTGTCAGGAGATATAATCAGAATACTGTCAGAGAAGTCAAAAACTGGCTAAGGAGAAAGCAAAGACCTCAGCAAAATAGAGGAAAAGCAACACATGTGGAATTTTATATTAAATATCTCAATTTGAAAAGCATTTGACTACAGCTGTCTTTGTCGCATTTCCTTAGCAAGCGGCTTTCAGGGAAGTGACCTGCAGTAGTGAATACTGACTAAAGCATCAGACCTGCCCATTTCTGGGTGGCTTTTCATCTAGACCTCAGTCTGACTGGACTAGCCTTCACACATCATGTTTTTTAATGATTTGGCTTTAAGAAATGAAGGATCGCCAGGCCTGAGTGGCTCAGTGGTTGAGCATCGACCTATGAAACAGGAGGTCACGTTTTGATTCTAGATCAGGGCACATGTCCAGGTTGTGAGCTTGATCTCCAGTGTGGGGCATTCAGGGGGGAGCCGATCAATGATTCTCTATCATCATTGATGTTTCTATCTCTCTTTCCCTTTCCCTTTCTCTCTGAGACCAATAAAAATATATTTTTAAAAAAATAAATGAAGGGGTATACATAAAAATGAAAATAACTGAAAATTCATCAATATGAAAACATTCACAGAATGGACTGCTATAATGCAATTAAAATTATGTTTATAAAGAGTATTAATGTATAGGGAATTCTTATAGTATTTTTGAAGTGAAAATACAAGATACAGAATTATCTCTAGAAGAAGAAGGTCTGTGTGTGATGAAGTGTAAAGAAAAGAGTATTTGGAGTTATTAGATGTATCCAGGACCCAATGTGAGCCTTGCCAACTCTTATACCTTGAGCAGGTTGTCTTACTTTCCTGAATTTCCATTTTAGCATTTGTAAAATGGCATTTTCAAAATTACCAAACTAACAGAATTATATGTGAGAACCAATGAAAATATAGTGTTACTTCCAGTAAATGGTGGGTGATTAAGCTGGTAGTAATATTAATAGGAAGGGTAGGAATTAAGACTTGAAACAATATCAGAAGAAAGTAAGACACAGGCATTAGGGTTCAGTTGCCTTTGGTGACAGCACTATATTTTTCTTTCTACTTTTCTCTTTTTATAAAACTTTCTAGAATGGGAATGCTTTTTTATATTGAAAAATCTTTAATTTTAAAGGTAGTTTATGAAAATAATTATGCGATGAGGTAAAACAAAATGCTATTGCTCATCTAAATAATTACTTAAATATAGATACTTAATACTGGTTGACTGTTATTGGTATATTCAATAATATTCTTTTTAATCAATCCTCTTCCTACAGCCTGTATGTAAATACTAGTGGGAGGAATTTTCCTCTAATAAAGAGACGGAGATGATGGCCAATGGTTAAGGACTTCAGAACAGGCTCTATTTAAAGAGTCTGCTTGTGAAACCTTGACTTTAATAGGGCTATTTAGCTGTATGCTGTTTTCTTAACCTGGCTTGCCAAAACTTTGTTTCTTCTGAGGTAAAGAGTCGATTCTCTTGAGTCTTCAACACAGGATGTAAAACTTGGTCCCTATCTATGATTTTCATGAGCTCTCCTTTCCTAAGTATCCTCACCATTCCTGACCTCGGCTACACCATGAGTACCATCATAATGACTGCTGCACTCTGTTGTTCTAAGATTATTTTTTCTAATAACCAGGACTTATTTTCAGGAAATTAATTTTAATCAAATTGATAATATTCTCTTTACCAAAAATTCCTTTATTTTGTTTGGGTCAAAGAATGAGGCCATCAATTGGCTCATATTTTCTAATAATATAAAGATTGGATATTATCAACCTCAGAATCCCAACATGTTTAGCTACACATGGTATCATATCCTTTGGTAAATATGAATAGTGCTCCACTAAAAATATGAGCCCTAGAAATGCCACAAGGGTAGAAATAAATCTCCCTTCCATGAAAATAGTTAGCTCAGTCCAAAGATGATTGCACTAGTCACTTTCTCTTGTCTGGTAAACAGTATTATTAACCCACTGTATGAAGACGTCAAAAAGATGACACAATGAGATCTAACACAATCCTTTAGAATTTTTCAAATGCTTAAGTGCTTTTTAAAAGTGTGGGAGTGAGGAGGGAGAAGAGAGGAATTTCAGGTTGCTTTTGCTTCTCAAATTTCATTTTAAAAGGAGAACATTTCTATCTCAAGTCTCCACTAAAGCAAATTTGAGGCCTTCATATATGCTTTTGTGTCACTTTAAAACAAACTGAAAAATATAAGACCCATGTCTTATCATTTATCCCTTCGTGCAGGTATTGCCCAATAGCATGTTTGGCTCTGGAATGTCACAAATAATCCATCTCTTCCTTGACAAGATAGAAATCTTATGCCTCTGTGTAGTAACTCAAAGATGTTCTTATCAGTGAGCAATACGTAAAGCCCTGCCTCTGTGTAATTTTCCATGAAGTCCTTTCCCACTGAAGGACTTTAGGTCAACTCACATTAGTCTCCACTTGCTCCGACATTATCCTATATAATAAAAGCCCAGTATGCAAATTGTCCCCTCCACCTGGAGTTCGACCAGGGGGTGGGGCCAGCGGTGGCAGGCAGCAGCAGGAGGCCATGGGAAGGGAGATGCCCCCCCGATCGGCAGCCGGCAGCCTCTAGAGACCCTACCCATGCACAAATTTTGTGCACTGGGCCTCTAGTAGATTATAGTCAACCAGAGCCTCCACCTAATTTTTTGAGTCTTTTTCTTTTCCTGAAGAAATAGTCTAAGACACTCACTGTAATAGGATATGAAGCTGCATATGAGGTCAGATAAACTGTGCTATCTGTATGGGAGCTGGGAAAGCTGCTATCACAGGTCCCAGAAGGTGGCTATCTCCTCTAACCCAGAGTATATGTTTTAACAACATTTTGTAAGAAATCAGCAGCCTGATCTGGGAGGTGTAAGAAGCAAATACAAAGACCTTGATTTCTAATCTTTTTTTGTCTGCTTCCATGAACAAATCTATTCAAACCAAAAACAAACAAAAAAAAAAACTTTCCTCCCATACCCCAAGTTTGTGGTTTTTAAAATCCAAACACCCGTAAAAGTTACTTGGTTATTTCACGCTAGCCCTATTCATTTGTCATCAACAAATTGTCAACCTCTAAAATATTAGCTATATATAGCAGTGTGCTGGTAAACAGGCTCTCCAGGGAAAAGAAGAAAAAAAAACCAGGTTTGTAGGGTTTGCCAATTTCCACGGTATAAATAGTCTTGCCACACCTAATTTCAAGTTACCAATGCAAAGGCAACCTACTTACAAAATTCCTGAAAATGTAACAAGCGGTTCTTTTATGAGCCAGTCTGAGTTGGCTCCAGCACATTCCTGGATATAAATTATTTTTTTTAACATCTGAAGAATTTAGTGCACCTTAATTTATAAATGCTGCAAACAATCTGATGATCCTATGCTTTATTAAAAATTTCATTAGGTGGTATAATATCCCCAGATAATTTAATGCCAGGATTAGCCATAGTTCTTCCAAACTCATAATTTTAAGAAAATAAATTGGAAGGTTCACCTCTATTTGCTTATTGCAGAGAAAGTTTCGGAGGAGACACAAAGAATATTTGACAGAAATTGTCTTTTTACACAAACTGAGGTAAAAGTGGGCAGTTCCAGGGTGAGGATAGGGAAATATGCACCCACTTCTCTAACCAGGGAGCCAGCATTACTCACTATTAATAAACAGAGACTCTTTAGTTTTCTCAACATTAATAAGAGGATATCTGACATTGTGGTTATCATATCATGGGCTAGCAACATCTACGTAGCACTAGTTTTATCTCAAAGAGTGAAAAGGCTATTTCAGATGGGATGATTGGGAAGTCTTCTTTGAGCTGAGGACTGCTTAACAGTAGAATCCAACCATGCAAAGATCGTGGAGAAGAGCATTGTAGGTAAAAGACAAAGACAAAGGTCCAGAGGTTGGAACACACTTGATCTGCTCAAGGAAATTAGACCTGTATGGCTGAAGCATAGAATGAGCAAGAAGGGAAAGGATAGGAGAGTGAGACGAAAAGGCAGTCAGGAGCCAGGCCTCATAAGACCTTGAAGGCTGTGATAAAGACTTTTATTTTATTCTAAAGCCTTGGGAATCCAGTGAAGGATTATAAGAAAACCTGTAATTTGCAGATAATCTATCAGACATAAAGAATAAATAATGCAAATTTATTTTTAAATGATACTTATTTCATGGAGGGTTTCTATCATGAATTTCATCAATTAGTGGATATAAAAACATAAGCTATTATCATATTACTTAGAAATTCTTATACTTGAAACTCTTGGGAACTCTCATAAATCTTACATTTACTTGGACTCTCAGCCACCTTTTACATATTAGGAGAGAATGAGTCTGCTCTCCAATTTCAGGCTTTCGCTAGACGCTAAAAGGTTACACCCCATTCACAGCCTCTCTAGATTAGTTCCCCCTGAACACATGCCAAGTAATAGTAAATATGTCCTAAACGTGTGAAAATTAATATCTGATCCCTTCATTTGACAAAGACTTCCAGGCACTGTAAAAAAAACAGTCAAGCCTGGCAGGTGTGGCTCAGTGGTTGAGTGTCAACCCATGAACCAAGAGGTCACTGGTTAGATTCTCAGTCAGGGCACATGCCCAGGTGTAGGCTCGATCCCCAGTAGGGGGCATGCAGAAAGCAGCCAATGGATAATGTTTCTCATCAATGCTTCTATTGCTCTAACTCTCTCCCTTTCGGTCTCTCTAAAAATCAATAAAAAACATATTTAAAAAAATAGTCAAAGCTATTAAATTATTACTAATAATGGGAATTACCTAAAGTAATTTAAAGGTATAGAAAACTTCTTTAATAAACTTTTTTACTTAAAAAAACCTCACTAAATCTCTTTAGCTTTCAATGGTCACTTGTAGGTTCAAATGTCAGGAGAAGCAGTAAATGCAGTTTCAAAGTCACCTTGACCTACAATAGTGTTTCTGAACTTGGCAACTCGGAAGTCTAACCTCTGATTGACAATTCATAGCTCTTTTATTCAGATAAAGTTATTGCTAGACCCCTTAAGATTTTCTAACTCCAGGAGCTATTGCAGCAGGATAACTCCATCTATCTACTGTGAAATATTTGTTTAATAACCTATAAGCAAGAAAAATTCTTGGAGAAGTCCTCTTACTGCCCCAACTATTAAGATTCTGCCCAAACAGTGGGTCCTATTTCTTGCCTAACAGCTTTCCTGAGTGAACTCTGTAGATAGACATAAGCTGGCTGAAAGCTAAGAAATATCAGTCAGCCCACATTTTTTAAGATAAAATTTAATCCCACAAAGGTATTGGCTAATTTAGATACTTCCTCAAAACTGAAAATCAGTTTTTAACAAGTATCAGACTATTTTCACATCAACCAACTCTGCTATAGCTATCCCATTCTTTTTTTTTTTTTTAATATTTTTTTATTTTTTTTTCGCTTAAAGTATTACAAAGGGTATTACATAAGTGTCCTTTTTTCCCCCCCGCCCTTGACAAGCCCCTGCTCTCCCTTACCCCCCAGTGTCTTATGTCCATTAGTTATGGTTATATGGGTGCATACAAGTCCTTCGGTTGATCTCTTAATCCCCTCTCTCCTCCCCCGAAACCCTCCCTGGCCTTCCCACTGCAGTTTGACAATCAGTTTGAGGCAGCTCTGCCTCTGTATCTATTATTGTTCAAAAGTTTGTAATGGTCTTTATTATCCATGAATGAGTGAGATCATGTGGTATTTTTCCTTCATTGACTGGCTTGTTTCACTTAACATAATGCTCTCCAGTTCCATCCATGCTGTTGCAAATGGTAGGAGTTCCTTCTTTTTAACAGCAGCATAGTATTCCATCGTGTAGATGTACCACAGTTTTCTAATCCATTCATCTACTGATGGGCACTTAGGCTGTTTCCAGATCTTAGCTATGGTGAATTGTGCTGCTATGAACATCTGGGTACATATATCCTTTCTGATTGGTGTTTCTGGTTTCTTGGGATATATTCCTAGAAGTGGGATCACAGGGTCAAATGAGCTATCCCATTCTTACAGCAAAAGGGAGTTATGACCCCCCCACTTGATTATGATGTGTTATTTTTTAATATTTTATTGATTTTTTTAGAGAGAGAGGAAGGGAGAGGGAGAGAGATAGAAACATCAATTGTCTGTGTCCTGCTGGAGGTGGAGCCCACAACTTGGGCATGTGCCCTAACCAGGAATCAAACCAGTGACTTGGTGCATGGGAGGACACTCAACCAACACTGGCCAGACATAATGTATTATTCCTTAAAGTATTGTATTTGATTTGCTAATGCGTTACTTAGGATTTTTGTGTCTGTATTCATCAGGTATATTAGTCTGTAGTTGTCTTTTATTGTATCATCCTTGTCAGGTTTTGGTATCAAGGCAATGGTGGCCTTATAAAATGTGTTAGCAAGTATTGCCTCTTCTTCAATTTTTTGGAAGAGTTTGAGATGAATAGGTATCAAAAAATAGAGGTACCTCATGACCAGCAATCCCTTTTCTGGGTATCTACCCAAAATAATTAAAAACATTTATTCACAAAGACACATGTATCCCTTTGTCCATTGTGGCATTATTCACAGTGGCCAACACATGCAAACAACTGAAGTTCCTCTCAATAGATGATTGGATAAAGATGTGGTATATGGATGGACCTTGAGGATATCAAGCTAAGTGAAATAAGTCAGACAGAAAAAGTTAATAACCTTATGATTTCACTCATATGTGTGATATAAAACTGAAAACAAAAAAAGAACAAACAAGAAAAATAAAAAAAAAAACTCATAGACACAGACAATAGTATGTGGTTACCAGAGGAAAGGGAGCTTAGGGGTATCAAAAGTATAGGGGGTCAAATATATGGCGATAGAAGATGATTTGACTGGGTGGTGAGCACAGAATGTAATACAGAGATCTTGTGTCATAGAAATGTATACTTGGTTTGCATATAATCTTATTAACCAAGGTCACCCCAATAAACAACAAAAAAGTAAGAGTCATAAAGAATTCAAAATTATTTGCAGCATTCCCCCCTATAACCAGTATTTGATACAAAACAGGGTAATCACCGGGCCAAAATATATGATAGCAACATAGTTCTTAAGTGACCAATGATATTAATGTTTTGTCTGATACATGCATTGCAAATAATTTTCAGTTGCCATTTCCCTTCCTTTTTTTCTGTAATAAGTATCTGAATTAAATTAGATATTATAACTCTAAAACAAAACAATGATTGAGGCAAGTAAGAAGTATTATCCCATACAATATTTATTTGCTCAAATGTCCCCTAAGCCTTCTCCTTTTTAATTATTACTTTCACCTCATTCTTATTGACTAGGCACCATGCTAAATCGCTCTAACTATTAAAGTCACTGGTTAGATGCTAACAGCTGGAGCAGACATGTATTAATTAAAGGAAGAGAAGATTATCGTTCGTTGTAGGTGTTCATCAACATACAAAAAGTCAGTATTAAAGTATCCCATTCAACTCTTCAAGTCATTTGGTGCTCCAAAAACACATACCACAGCCATTTCACACTCCTGACCTTAACTTAAAATAAGGCAGATCAAACTCTTGTCGGATAAGCTCCTTTCTTATCATGGAAGTAGAACTGTGGGACCCTAGCAGGTGTGGCTCAGTTGGTTGGCCATCCTCCTAGGCACCAAAATGTTGCCGGTTTGATTCCCAGTCAGGGCACATACCGGGGTTGCAGCTCAATTCCCAGTCAAAGTTCATTCAGGAGGCAACTGATCAAAGTTCACTCTCACATGGATGTTTCTCTCTCCTTCTCTCTGCCTCCCACCACCCCCCCCCCAGCTCTAAAAATCAATAAAAATTTTTCTTAAATAAGAAGAAGAAGTGTGGAGTTTCAGATAAATACTCTAACGTGTTTTCCATGAAAATAAATAAGACTATACACATTACATTACAGAAGAACCATGTGGCATGATCAATTATGAACTAACTCGATTTTTGAAGTTTAGATACTTATACTGCAAAACAGAGCAACGACTGGGAAGAAACATTTAACTTATCGCAATACAGTGTTTTGAAGCAATATTATAGCTTTTAAAATACACAAACAATCGAGTTCTAGAATTAATTTGTTTCTAGCAAGGTCAACATGATCACACCATCAGCATCCATTAAATTCCTTATCACCCACGGTGACCCTCCCGATGGGGCATAGATTGGGTACCATGATGTTTTGTGTGGTCCTTTGAAAACCAGTGTGTTTCATCACCATCTGCTGGGCCTTGTGATTTCAATTATTGCAATGATTGATTTTAAAATTGATCATTAAAGAATCAGTTTAGAAAATATTCTGTTTGGATGTTTCTCATATTTAATCTCTGGGACAAATTACATTTTTAAAATCCTCACCTGAGGATATGTTTATTGATTTTACAGAGACAGGAAGAGAGAGAGCGAGACATTGATGTGAGAGGGAAACATCAATGGTTGCCTCCCATATGCACCAGGGATTGAACTTGAAAACTTTTTGGTGTATAGGACAATGCTCTAACCAACTGAGTCCCCTGGCCGGAACCAAGTGAACTTACATTTTAGATTACCTTACACTTGTCTGAGTTCAGCATCAGGAAAATAACATGTTTCTACCAACCACCCAACTCCAAAACATGGATGGTTTCATCTGGCTAGAAGTTGTGAGTTGGGTGATTCATTATTCCCTGTAGTGATGCTTCCAGAAAATTAGAGCCAAATTTAGCCTTGTTACAGGGACATGCAGGTGTTAGGAGGCAGATCGGCTTCGTTTGCATTAGGCTTTCATACATTAGATATTTTGTGTCTGCATAAAGGGTGATGGCATATATATCGAGGATTTTTTTTTTTTAAAAAAAACCAAGCATGTTCCTAGTTGTAAAAGCTTTGTGGTTTCGAGGCTTCTTAGCCAAAGTGAAAAATTAACCAATGATAATGACAACGTGACTCATCATCACAGCACTGGCAATACACTAGTACCACTTATATTGATTACGTGGTTACTCTAAATTCCCTCACAAAGAGCTTTACCTCATTTAAGCCTCACAATGACTTGCTAAGTTTGCCGCGGTGGAACCGAGGCTCAGAGCAGTTATGTCACCTGTCCAATGCTGTGTGACTAATAAGTGACAGATAGAGTCAATATTTAAAGGTAAATCTGTTTGACTCCTAAGCCACACGCTCCTAAATTATTTGACTTTTGAGCTCACAATACGGAATTGTATCGGAAATTTGAATATAGTTTTCCAATTATAAAATCCAAAAGCAAATGTTCTTCTCACTTATCTCTAATTCTGCGAAAGTAAGAATGCTACGCTTGGAAAATATGACCTTTATCTGCAGAGAGCATTTCATGCTTTCAAACACATCCCCGTCTGACATTTCATTCCACTATTGCCACAAACGTGTGCAGTCGGCAGAGCAGATGTCACTATTATCCCTATTTGACAGATAAGAAAACAAAGGCGCAAAGGGGTCAGATGCTGCCAGTTTGTGTGAGAGATTAAAGTGGAACTTAGGTCTACTGATGACTGGCCTGAAATAAATGCTTTTCAGATCTTCCTTCATTACACACTCATTCACATTCTCTCTCTCTCTCTCTCCCTCTTTCTTAATCCAGTTTAATGATCACTCACTTGGACAAAGACTGAACCAGTATCCATTGAACCAGTATCATCGGGGAACTGTGGCCATTTGACAATAATTCTATGGTTTAAAAAATTGTCTGGTGGTTCATTCAGAGAGATTGCCTTTCTGAATAAATTCATTTTCCACATTACTGAAGTATGAGCATGTTTTGTGGCTTTCACATAAGATAACCTCTAATACAGAAACAACTCTTGAATTCAGGACTAAAATTTAACTTATCTGGATGTCAGTGTGTTCACATTTTTTTCTCTTCTCTGCCTTGAGCAGTTACTCTTTCTCTCTCTCTCCCTTCCCACAAACCCTGCCTCAGGTGAACTTGATACACAAAAATGGAGAGAATAGAGTGTACAAATATTTACTATCAATTGGGATGTATATTTGTATTAGAACTCAAAATAAAAAGGAAGTTCTCATTATGCTTATAGGCTAAACATAAAATATTCCAAGAAAAACTCAAAATTATATTAATTTTGTATTTAATATAATTGATGACAATATATTTCAAAGTCAATATAAGATACTAAACATTAAATGCTTTCTATGTTATTATGGTAGAA
This sequence comes from Myotis yumanensis, assembly GCF_028538775.1. Classification (NCBI taxonomy): domain Eukaryota; kingdom Metazoa; phylum Chordata; class Mammalia; order Chiroptera; family Vespertilionidae; genus Myotis; species Myotis yumanensis. Next base: position 28,332,753 of record NW_027223764.1, on the reverse strand, counting down.
ATCTAATATATAAGATTTATAAACTTAAAACATGTTAGCATAATGGCATATACATTATAATCTATTGAGTTAGCTACCTTAAATTTTTACTGAAAAACACAGAGAGGGTAGGAAAAAAGGGAGGAAAGAAATGAGGAAGATAAATGAATGCAAGTTTATAACTTGAATCCACTATCTATGTGTCTACTTGTACCATGCTGTCTGTTACAGATTTGCCCTTTTAAGAAAGTGCCAAATAGTTAATATTTATTCTTTTTTCCAGCACAACTATTCCAGGTTCACATGTAGCCACTGCAGGTAAATACAAGCAATAACGATTCATGGGTTTATAACACAACCATTATTATCCACAAAGTGATTTACAAAGTGACCTAGAGTTGCTGCTGACATGAGTATAGTATTTATGGAAGTAAGTCAAACCTACAAATCTAAAAACTCAGTACTAAAAATGTATCCTTTGTGAAATAAGGTCACACCCATCAGTGAGAGAAGGACAAAAATAACAGAGAAGCCATAAAGAAGTGGAGGCAGGCCATGAAGCCAAGGAGATGAGTATAATAAATAAATGCCGAGGACGCGGGGTTCATAGCACAAAATATACTTGAAGTGCAAACACATTTGCAGGTCCATAATCTAACACTCAAGGCCTCCAGCCAGTCAAAGGGGGAACTACAGGGCTTTGCTAGGCCCAGGTTCCAAAAACTAGAGACAGGCTAGAGAAGGGAGGAGCCTGGATTCTGAGGTTGAGGGACACTGAGTCAAGGTGAGGTCTAGAGAAAAAGACAGCTTAAAGAATTCATCCAAAGGGAATTCAGGAAGAACGGAGCCCAAGACATTGACTCTTCAACCTGAGGCAGTGAGAGACAGCAAGAAGGATTCAGAGGGCAGGAAGGAGGCAGAGCTGCCAATGTTCCTGAGGCCGTGGTTGCCAGGGAATCAGGGGACTCTTTCATGGAGCGGTTGGGTTGTGACCTACCCCTAGATGTGCAGGTGCTATCAAAGATGTAAGGATTGTTGGAAAAACGATCTCCACACAGCCCATTCCATGGTTTCTACATCCTATGTCAATCTCCAGAATGAATGAGGGAGAAGGAAAAGGGACAAAGAAATGTAAGGAGTGGGAGGTAACCCATGAGGACACTCTACCTTTTCTTGTAGGTAGAGTCTAGGTGCCAGGACAGCTGCCTAGGAAAAAGCCTTTGGAGCATTTTTAATCGCGCATGTTATTTAACTTTGTCCTCCCATAAAAAACTTCCAGAAACAAATCAGTCACGTTAGTTAGGAAAATGGTTGATGCAAAATTCAGTGTTCATCCCAGAGCCCTCTTCAAGGTCATGCTGCTCCAGGTGTATCAGCCTTTAGGCAGCAGTCTGCTCAGCCCGACCCTTATATTGTTCATTCATTCATTCATATTCATGCTCATGTATTCACTCATTCATAAAAAAAGCATTTATTGAGAGCCCATGCATGGCATTGGGTGCACAGGGATAAATGAAATAGACGGAGTCCTTGCCTTCTTAGAGTAAAATTCTAGTAATAGAGGAAAGACAACATAGATATAAACAAACACAATATTATTAAAATAGAGAAAATGTTTGGAAGGTTAAAAAGTGGGTCCTAAATGTAGAATAAAGAGGAAGACCTATTTGGGATCTGAAATAAAAACCTGGCTGGAAATGTAATAGGTAAAATAAGCCACCCCATAGGAGATCTAAGAGAAGGGCTCTCAAAGCAAAAGGAACGGAATGTTTTCAGGCTCAAGTTTGGAGAAGGAAGCCCCTGTGAGCTGGAGCGTCTGATAAGAGAAAGGCTGGCTGGAGGTGAAGTTGGAGATGTTAGCTGGGGCTTGTTTAGACAGAGCCTTGCAGACTGCAGGAAAGAGCTGGGTTCTCAGTACAATAGAAACCTGCTAACACGGTGAAACAAGGATAGCGACATGGTCTGGTTCATGTTGGGAAAAAACAAACGCATTAGGATTTCAATGAATGAGCTGGGACAATTGTAGGTGGAAGTTAAGAGGAAGGAAAGCTCAGAAAAAGATGCTACTGTACTATTTTCAAGCGAAACATTAGGATGGCTTAGATTAGGAACATCACAGTAGAGAGGGGCAGAAGTGTGGATAAGGTGAAAGTATATTTTGCAAGCAGAAGCTCTAGGATTTACAGGTAGATTAAATGTGGGGAGGAGAGAAAGGGAGCAGTCATAGGTTTCCAGTTTAAGCAACTGATTAGACATTGGTGCTAATGAGATGGCTTAGACTCAGAGAGGTTACAGGGGACCAAAGGAACCCAGGAGTGGGTCTAGGGAGAGGAGCTCACAAAAGAGATTGAGAAACAGCAGAAACAGGAAAGAAAACAGCAGGGAGGTGGCGTGAAGGAAGCATTTCAAGGAGAAGGAATGCATAACGTTTCCTTTTGATTCCCACCAGACGTATAGTTTCCAAAATGATTCGTTTTATTAAATCACTGGTCTTTCTCTCGAACATGAGTCAATCATAGTCCAGCAACAATAAGCACTGCTCTTCATTGGCCCAATTTATAAAAAAATAATTTAAAAATATCTTTACTATTGCTCAGTTTAAATTAAGCATAAGGGTATCACAGCAACTGAAACTTGCTTGGAAACAGAATTACTTATAAGAAAGCCACTAAGACTTACTGTCAGTCCTCCACATCTAAAAAAATATATACACAGCACATATACCACACATATAGGCATGCACTTAAGGCTACAAAGTTTATTGTGGTAAGGTTACATGCAGAGAAGGTTACATGATCTATTTTAAAAATTTCTGAATATGTTAAGAGCATGAATCCCTCCTTACTTATCAGAGCAAAATGGCAATCAACATGAATCAAATCAAAATTAGACTGCCATCTTTGGAATGGGAAGGATTCCTTCATGTGCAGGAAATACACTCGTTAGCAATCTGACAGGATAATCGATACAAGAAACTTGTTTAACGGATTTTATTCTCATACCAAGTTCCTGCAGATAAAAAAAAATCATGAAACCATTAAGCAGAAAGGCAGGCAATAGAGAACATGAAAGTGACTCAGTATTAATCATACGTTGACTCACTCACTCAACATCATATACTAGTAAGCCTCATTACCCTCCCCTCCATTTACTTCCTAAGTGGAGAACTGTATCATAAGTGACACCATTCAGAGAAATGACTGCGCCGTGAGGATCATTAAGATTTCTGTACCAAATATAGTATTGTGAAGTTCTAAATGTCAGGGAGGCAAAGCTTTGCTCGGAGTTCATAAAATGAAGACTGCATTTCACTTTTGACTCTTGGAGTTGTTATCATGTTTATTATTTACTCTTTCCATTCATGGATAACTTTAGCCATTTAACCCAGCTTCTTAGCTATGTTAAATTCTTTTAAAAAGATAGTAGGGAGTAAATGCATAAGTAAAAAGTACCTATTTTTAAGTTTAATCTTAATAGACTTTTTAGGAAATAATGACATGCTAAGCTACCTACGTATCCACACTCAGTACATACCCACTTGGAATTCTTCCCAAGTTCATGGAACCAGATGTTCCATTGCTAACTTATACTAAATTTGGCATATAGTGTTCTTGTCCTCTCCCTGAGACACCCACAATCATTTTCCATAGCATGTTATAGAAACCAACAATATGCACCTTTTTCCTAGCAAAAATCCCCAAATGTTCAACTTAGTATTATGACACCCTCCCCTGTCCTACTTCCAGCAAAATCCAAAGGCATTTTTTCTTACTACATTTAATCGCCAATCTTGTCTTGCATCCTTCCTTTAACTTAAGCCTTAGCTCAGCCTTCCGTTATCCCTTACTTAAACTGTTATCACCTTTGCTCCCCGTCTAATATCAAACGGTCCTAAGAGATGTTCTTTCAGCTGTTTATTCTGAACTTGCCCCTCAGCTTGTCACAGCACACACCTGTGAATCAAACCCTTACCCCACAAACTCCAGCCTAGCATCCCGTTTGGATTTGTGAGGATCGCTTCCCAATGTAGTGGGTAAACTACAAATATCTTGTCTTCTATTTATTTATGTTTCGTTCAGGAAAACTTACTCAGCATGTCCTTCCTTATAGGGGTACCAATAAGGTTTCTACTAGGTTGTGTCTTTTTCGAGTCACTATATAGAAACTCCTCCACCAAGATTATTAGAGTATGTCTATGTTCAAATCATTTACTACCACTACTCACATTGGGCATCGGAGTAAATTGTGAAGATTTTTAAACTGTACTCAGAGCTTAACCCCAAAATTTAATGTCAGTTGGCCCGGGGTCTGACCCAGCTGTTGGGTATCTGTACTGCCAACTACATGTCATAGCATGCAAAATCTATTTTAATTATATATTCACATGTAAAAATATTTTGTTAAACCTAAACTTTTATGCATAGTTTGTCCATTTATTTTTTTATTTTTTTTAAGTTCCTGGTCACTTCAAAGAAAAATGGATCCATAAAATATGGCATATTCAAGTACTGTCAATCCAAAATAATATTTTGGAAGACATAAGCAATGTGGCAGAAAATATCACACTTTATCTTAGAGTTGAGTTTGGAAAAGTATAAATAAGAAAACTTTGAAAATAAAAGAATGGACCACACAGAGAACCACAGGAAAGTTCTCAGTTATGACTTTGCATGGGATCAGAGCAAAGAGACAGAAGTTACCAGGGTATTTACTCTCTGAAACACACTTGCACTCTTTTGCTTATATAATATCAATCTATTAATTTCCCCATCTCTCCTTTCTTTCTCCCTTCCATCCCCGCCCCTCACCCTCCCCATCACCTTCTCCCTCTCCCTCTCTTCTCCTTTCCCATCCCTCTACATCCCGGTTCTCCTTTCCCTCTTTCCTCCAGACCTTGACTCTCTGCTACTTCCTTTCAGTCACCTCACCAGCTCCTCCTCCTTGTCAATCCACTAAACATTAATAGTTCCTGGGGCTCTGTTATGCACCTTTTATTCTTCCTTTAATTTGACATACTCTCCTTAGATAATCTTACTAAAACCACTGTCCGTATGCTGACAGTGCCAAAATCCGTATCTAAAGCTCTAGCTGAAAGGCTTCTTGCCTTAAACTCACCGTGGTCACACTGAATGCATCTTCCTTCTGAACAAATCTTCTCTAGAATCCAGCACCTCAACCAGTGGCATCATCGCCCACCCAGTTGTTCAAAATAGAAGTCTTGAGGTCATCTTTGACTTCATTCCCTTCCTCAAAACTCATAACCAGTCACCAAGACCCATTTATCCTTTCTACATCTTAATTTTTTCTCGAATCTATCCACCGCTAATCAGCTCCATGCCACTTAGAGATTAAGGTAACTTCGTTGATCAACTCCATTTCAAAGTTTATGCAGTGGTTCTCAACCTTCTTAATGCCGCAACCCTTTAATACAGTTCTTCATGTTGCGGTGACCCCAACCATAAAATTATTTTCGTTGCTACTTCATAACTGTAATGTTGCTACTGTTATGAATTGTAATGTAAATATCTGATATGCAGGATATATTGAGGCGACCTCTGTGAAAGGGTCGTTCGACCCTCAATCTCCAAATTTTCCCCCTGCATCCATACTTAATCCCTTTCAGTCCTTTCTACACATTGTAATAAATTAAAACACACACACATAAATCAGCTTGTGAAAACTGTTCAATCCAAATAAAGTCTATACCTGAGTTAATAACATTGTAGCAATGTAAATTTTCTGGGTTTTACACTGTACTATGGCTATGTAACATATTGTCATTAGAAAAAACTGGCTGACAGGTACATGAACATACTCTATGTCATTTTTTCAAATTCTTAACAATTTCAAAATGAAGAATTATTTTTAAAAATACAACTCTAATTATATGTTTTATTTCTGCTTCACCCCTTCTTAAAATTCTTAAATAACTTTCCTTAAATAAGACCAACATCTTGACATTGGTTTTCAAACCCACTCAAGTTCTGGTCTGCCTCATGTTACATTTTCCTTTTTGGACTTGTACTACAACTGTACTAGTCTTCTGTGGATACTCTCTTGCTTCCAGAACTACAAATAAGCCATCCCCTCTTCAGGTCTCTGCTAAATTTCCGTTCATCAGGGAAGTTTTCCCCAGCGATTCTCTACTGATCCATCCCTTCAAACTAGATGAATTCACCATCCTCTTCCAGTTCCCACAGCACCCTTTACCTCTCTTTTTGTAAAATTCATCTTGAAATTTCCTGCTCAGTATCACCCTTCACCCCAGTAATTTATAAACCCAACATGATCAAGGAATTAATGTCTACCAAGAAAATACTTGTTGAATAAACGAATGAGTGAATTTTCTAAATTGCTGCAAAAATCAAAATTCTTCAATTGTATCATTCCCAAAGGAGTTTCTGGACTACATATACATAGGTATACTCAGTCATTCTGCTTTTCTACAATTAGCAATACTTTTTATGAGAGTTTATGAAGCAACATTTTAGGATAGTAGTATACCAAATATTACAGATTCTGGGGGAAATGATATGTCATTCCAGGTGTAAAATAAGACCAGAGTGTAGTTCAGAGATGTGTGACTATAATGTTATTTAAATATCTAATATATGAAATGAATAAAGATACATAGTTCTGTTCTAGAAATAGCTCTTTAATAAGTGTACAGAATCACATTCAATTAAGTATATGACAAAAGAGGAAATACAAAAGATTGTAGTTCTATTATTTTCTTCACTAGTATCTTGCCATAAATGCTCAATTTTCCATATTCCCAGGCAGTAAAGTATTTTCAAGTCTACTGTATGTCACAATGAACACTCCATTATTTCAACAATCAAAAGATTTCCAAGTACAAGAAATCAAGTAGAGATCAACTCCTGGATTGAAAAATGAAGAATCTGACAAGATAAGTTAATGAACGCTACAGCCAGGATCAGAATACAGGTTGCACAGAATTTAGGTGACAAAACTCTGTCCACGTTTGCACACAGACTTTAGAATTTTCAATAAGTATATCAATTTGCAAATATTTCCATCTGGCCTCTGCTCCTTTTTATTGAAGTCTTTAAATGATTGTTAAATCTAGACTCAAATAAGAAGACAATTATGATTTTTTATAATGGCGGATATAAAAACTAATTGAGTAATATTAAAATTCTGAATTCAGTTTTGAGATATTTAAGACTTTAAGACTTTGAATTCTTAAGTTTTCTTTTCTTATGAGTTCACTTGAAATTAGATTCTAAATGAGGGAGAAGGGAGATTCAAGTCATAGAAAGTTTTATGTCAAGATCCAGGAATGAATTCATTAGAAAGAGAACAGCTATCACATTGTTATTATTGTTTTTGTTTTGTTCAAGTTAATGATCTAACAATGTGCTGTCTCTTTCATCATTTTAATAGTATTTTTTTCACAAAAGACATATAATCCATATCTAGTCTACCCATTTATGCAGTAATTTATTTAGTCTGTAAATTATTGTTGATCAAAATTCACCTAAGTGAGATTGAATATCCTCTCTTTGAAATTAAAATCACGTGTAAAGCTTGTAGGGGATATGTAAGTAAATAACTAAGCCATCTCTTTTTCACATTAGCTATGTCAAAGTATTAGAAATCAAGCTCTCCACACTCTTATCCAGCAAGCCGGGCAGCAAATATTCTCATGGCAACAGCTTGGCAGAGTGACTGTAGAAAGACTTGGGTTTGAGTCTCTTTTCTGCTTTTTGGCCATGAGTTTATAACCTGGGTGAGCCTCAATTATCTAACATGTAAATTGAGCATGAAAGTAACGCCTATCTCTAGGGCTCTTGAGAAGATCCCACTACAATAAGCAGGATAATAGTTTAGGTGCTATGGGAAGTATGAAAGTCATATGTTCAAACTTGATGGCAGGAATCATCACAATGCAGTGGCAGTAGATGAAGGGCAGCAAGAGAAAGTGTGCTCCACTTTGCAAGAGAAGCACAGTTGTAGTGTATGGAAGACTCCTGGGAAGGCCGGGCTGTAGCTGATATATGTGGCTGGAGGGCTTGGCACAAACAAGTCTGCAAGCTTGGTAACAACAGAATGTTGCCTTTCCCACCTACAGGCAGATCCTCTTGGGACAACTAAGAACATTTGCACTCTGACCCCCACCACTGTGGATTTCTCTTGGAAGAGGACTTATCCATATAAAAGAGGGATAGATAACTGAGGATGCTTCTAACTAGGCACTCTTCTAGGTCTCAAATTTTATTGTAAGGTTCATCTAGACAAATTAAATGCAGACATGGAAGCTCCAGCCCAGGGATTGGAATTCAGCAGAACTGGGCTAGTATCCAGGCATCTGCCTTCTTAACAAGTACTTTAAATTCTCTATATGCAGATGTGCACAGACTACACATGGAGAAACACTTTTCTAGGTTGTCTATACTCTGTTTCCATATGAAATCAGATCAGCGTAGAGTTCTGTTTTTCAGAATTACTCTAGTTTCCACAGTGAGATATCCTCAAAAAACTATAGCATTTTAATAATAAACCTTTCACTTTTAGAAAGGGTTGACATAAGAAACAGCTCTATAACATTTGTAACATGTAAGATGTTGAGTATGTTAGGTTTTTCAATATCTCTTTTACTAAGCTGATTAAATAGGTCTTTATTATTAACTGCCTAAACATTTTTTTTAAAAGCAGATGAGATATAAGTAATAAATATATATTTAAGTTATGTTTTTATATACTATATTTGTATATATTACAAATGAAAACCAGGAACCTCTCTGCCTTGGGGCAAGTAACCTCAGGCAGGCAGCAGCCAACTAGCTATCTGGCCCAATCAGACCCAAACCCAGATGAACCAAAGTAGAAATTAGATGAAATGGTGGGAGGCTCTCCCATTGACTTTAGAAGGATCTATTCTAGTATGCCTCTGTGCAAGAGAACTTCAGCTCAACTTTTTCACGTCAATCCCACACACAAAGTCTACAGGCAATTCTGATTTTGTTTATTTCTTGGGCTAAGCAGAGATGGTAGTGAAGTGGGTCCTCTTAAGCTTAATAAAATAGCCATTTATTGCATATGTGCTCTATCTCTTCTTCCTGGCACACACAAAAATAATTTCAAAGTCTTTTAAGAAAGCCTGCAACAGAGTGGGACAGTTTCTAAATACTTAGCTGAGCCTTCCTTATCTCCCACACCTATGAGGTGCTCAGTGAAAGTTTGAATGAAAAGGGAGTGAAGAACCATATGCTATGAACAGCCACTCGGAGACTGACAATTGGTATTGTAATGTTCATTTTAAAACAAATAAACTGTACCTGATGCTTTCACATTTACCCTCCATTTTAAAAGGTTAAACAAATCAAAAGTTGCATGAACCATAATTAATAGGTCAATTCTAACAAAAACAGAGAAGTTACTTGTAGTACTGTCATATGGAGTTTGTTGTGTGGAGTTTGACATTTTGCATATGGGAAAATAATTAGAATTCTGATAAAAGAAAAAAATAAAATGTGAAGAAATAACTTTAACATATTTTGGAACAAGAAATGCAATTGATTTTTTTTTCTGCCCTGTATCATCCACTCAATTTCCTGGTAAAACACTAAAAATAAATAAAGGCTAAATAGTGATAAATTAGACATACATTCCACTTGAGGAAATAAAACTGTACAGAATACTAATGAGTTTTATTAAACTCCAAATACCTATCACATGCGATTTTTTAACCAATAAATTGTCAAAGTGTTTAATCCCTCTTAGGGATGATTAATGTTTTGGTAGATTTTTTTCTAGCCTCTTAAACACTTATATAGCATATTTTTTGTTCAATTTGTTTTCTTCATAACATTAGTCTCCTTTCTACTTCTTGATCCTCAAGCATCAGATATTTTAAATATAATTGGAAGTATCCAGAATTATTTCATATATGAATCAACCTTTCAAACAAATAAACATTTTTTGTAGAGTTCATTGTTCTTTAACATTCAGGATTTTTCCCTAATAAATATTTGTTTCTCACCTTTTCTAGAATAACAATGATTTTTTTTTCTTTTCTAAAGAACAAAGAGGCAAGATAATTTTTATAGTTTGGGAGTAAAATAACTGTCAATAATGAATATGGTAGGCAGTCTCAATTATCCAATTTTTTTGAGAACCCCACACAGAAACTTGAAGAATGTCATTGCTATAAATACACAGCTCATCCCTCATATCCCAAGTGTCAGTAGAGGAAGACAGGAGTGACATCTTAGCCTATACTGGAAACCCTACATGCTAGGAGGCAAGACTCTCATGTAATTTTCCACTGATTAAAAAACTGCGGGTCCATGGATGCCATTTGACTCACAGTTACAGTTGTCCTGCAATGGCATTTTAAAACAATGAAATAAAGAAGAGGTGAGAAAAATTTTAGGCAATGCTTTAAAATCATGTATGTCATATTAAAAAGCACACACTAGAGTTCTGCTTTTCTTGGAAAATGAATATGTTTGGCTCCTCTGGGCCCATTTTTTAGCAAGTCAAGGGTCAGACAAAACTGATTATGAGCTGCTTCCGTTGAAGGGGGCATTTGTTCTCTAATTCAGTCCGGTTCCCTAATCTGGTCCACTTGACTAATTTGTAGATGCTGCTTGGCCCCTGTAGGCATCTAAGTTAACCATATTTCTGCATGATGTGGCAAGTGCTATGGATTACTAATGGGGTGAGAACAGTCTGGGACAATGGAGCTCACCTCTGGCTAATAGTATATTAGCTTATTAAGCTTTTTCAAGTATCATTTCCTGGGCTCTGTCCTAGACCAATCCATTTAGAATCTTTGGCAGTGGGATTGAGGCATTAGTAATTAAAATATATATATATATATATATATATATATATATATATATATATATATATATATATATTGTTTTTAGAGAGAGAGGAAAAGAGAGGAAGAGAAACGTTGATGCAAGAGCAGAGCATCAACAGGCTGCCTCCTGCATGCTCCCTACCAGGGATCGAGCCTACAACTAGGCCATGTGCTCTGATCAGGAATGGAACCGGCAACCTTTCAGTACATGGGACTACACCCAACCAACTGAGCCACACCAGCCAAGGCCAGGCATTAGTATGTTTAATGTCCCTCACGGGCTTTCAACCCACAGTTGATAACACCTGGTTTAGACCAAGGGTCTTCAAATTTTGGCTCACATTTCCCCTAAAGTAATTTTTTTTTTAAACTATGAGCCTCAATTGGTAGCCAAAATCTTTCATCAAAGTTTAAAGAAATGCAATGAATGTAATTTCTTAAAAGGAGTTAATATGGACATTGCAAAATAAAGCTATTGTATCACTCTTTTATTGCCCACTATTATCCATTTTTTAAAAATGCATGTATAATTTCTTAAATCTGAGAAATATCACTCCTTTTTCTTCTAAATGAAAATATATTTCTAATCTAATTCCCCCACAGAATGTAAAATATTTTTTTATCCTTGAAAGTCTTTTGTTGATGATTCTTCACATTTATTTTCAGGCAGGTCAATTTTAGAAAATGATACATATAAAATTTTCAAATTCTGAAAATGCATATTGAATTGAGAAGCTGGTTTCTTTACATATGTCCATACTCTTCTATCTTTTGTCTTAGCCTTGTATCTCCCAGAGAACAGCCTAAGGAAAGAGCTTGTGTGTGGACAGTTTCTTTGAAAAATCAGTCCCAAGAAAAAGGAGAAATAATAGAAAAGAAGGAAAGAAGAGAGAGCCAACTCAAGCAGTCATTTATTTAGTGACCACAGTGGACAATGGGGGTTTAATGCCAGAGCAGTATAGAATGGGCCTCAAGATCACCTGTGGGAGAGACAGAGAAGATAATATTTCTATACCGGCACCCATCTCCCATTGGCCTAGGGCTCCCCATCACTACCAGTAACTCACTTCCTTCCAGGTTCACACATGTAGGTACACCTTAGAAGTGGGGTGAGGAAGAGAAAAACAGGGGTGAGGTGTAACTGAGACATGTGCTATCAGGTTACACCTGTGCACAGTTGATTGCTGCAACAACGGCTAATGATTAAAAAAGTAGGCTGAAGGCAAGTGAATCTGGACACAGAGCTGCCTAATGTTCTCTTGTAAAATTTTAAGAGTTTCCTCACTGTGTCCCAGTTGAAGACCACCAGCATAGGAAGACCAAGAAAAACTTCTTTAAGAAGGTGATACTGGCTGTAAGACTTAAAATAAAGTAAGACAGCCCTGGCCAGTGTGGCTCAGTTGGTGGGCATTGTCCTGTGCACCAAAAGGTTGCTGGCTCCATTCCTGGTCATGGCACCTGCCTGAGCTGTGGACTTGATTTCCGGTGGGGGGTGTACAGGAGGCAGCTGATCAATGTTTCACTCACACATTGATGTTTCTCTCTCTCTCTCCTTTCTCCTTCCTCTCTCTCTAAAAATCATTAAAAATATTTTTTTAAAAAAAGAAAATAAGACATTGCCAACAACATGCAGAGAGGCTGTTTCAGACAAAGGGTATGGTAATATGACCAAAGGTATCCTATGTAATAATAGACAAAGATGCAAATTGACCATACCTTCGCTATGCCCACCATTGGCTAATCAGAGCGATATGCATATTAACCACCAACAAGGATGGCGGTTAATTTGCATATGTAGGCCCGAAGTGAAGATTGAAGGCGGCTCCGGCCAGAGCAAAGGCCTGAGTCCCAGGTGCCAGAGGCAAACCGGTGCTGGCAGCCAGGGGAAGGGAAGGCCTATTGCACGAATCTTTCTGTGCAACAGGCCTCTTATAGGACATAAAATAGAATTATACATACAGTGTATTAGTGAAAGTGTACATTAAGAGATAATAGAGAGAAAGGAGCTAAGTCATATTGGACTTTTTGTGTCATACCAAGACTCTTTTTCTTTATTATGAAGGCTATGGAGAGACATTGGAGCTTTTTAGACAGGGAGTCTCATGGTCAAATAGAAAGGTAATTTGTCATGAAATAATTAAGGCCTGGACCACGACTGAGTCTATAATGAGGGACAGTAGAGAGGATACTGAAGAAAACTTTAGAAAAGGAAGCTACAGGGGTTCCTAACAGCCAAATGGTGTAGAAGAGCGAAGAGATTTAGGATGACTCACAGGCTTTTGATTTGAACAATTGAGTTGATGACTAAGTAGTATAAAGACAAGCAATCCAAGTTTTAAACAACCCAAGTCCCCAATTTTCCAGTTGTTTCCTATGAGTCAGACCATCTGAGGAAAAAAAACAGTAGAATAAGGTCAATTCTTGAAGATCCATCCTAGAATCATCCCCTCCTTGAAGGTTTTCCTACTGGCACCTAAAGAAATGGGTTCTCCAACCTCCATACCAGGAGGCAGAAAACTCCAATGGCCTATATTCGGATGCTCTTGAGAGTCCTGTTCACATAGAACATGAAGTGAGTGGAGTTTTCCAGAGTCAGGAAACAAGGTGGCCCTTTCTTCAGAACTAGGGGTGTAATCACAAATTAGTAACCATAATCCAGGGGAAAGGGAATGGAGACTGGAGGGAATTCAGGCAGGTTGGCTACTAAAAGGCACTAAATTCAAAATGACATGCCGGCAAAATAAAATATATGTATGGTTCAAATACAAAATGTATGTGCAGTTCTCCAGTTTGTGTTATTTGCAGGTATAAATTCATGAACACCTTTTTTGGAGGCTCTCTTCGAGATGACTTGCCCGACTTTCTCACCCGACTCTACTTTAGGAAGTAGCCATAGTGAGAGATTTGTCACTCAGTTAGACTGCCAGGCTTTTGCCAGCAGATATTTAAACATATTCATGTTTATATTTTCTGCTGTGTTTTCTTGTTTTGAAAACCTTGGAGGTGATGGAAAAGATAATAAGATGATGCATATGAAAGTATGTCAAAAGCTCAAAAGCCACAAAGTGCTTACAAATGTGAAATGTCAATATCATCATAATCCTTATGAGGCCGCCTAAAAAATTCACCAAGACTCTATCTAGACGTATTTGGAACTGTATTTGGAAGTCAGGATGGCTTTTGCAGGTCATCATTACCAGTAACTAAGAACAACTCTCAATAAAATATATTTGTTTTTATATTAGCATAAGCTTTCATCAAATTAAAGTCTTTGATGCTTAATCCATGCCTGTTAGCACTAAGCTTGAGACATAAATATTGAATTTCTACTGTTCATCCTTACATACATTACCTTATTCTTTCTTATTAAATAAGCAATAAAAGCTAACTTCTAATTACTACATATTTAATTAAATTACTGCAAATGTAGAATATATCCCCATGGCAATTAAAAGTATGATTTTACATAAGGCACTTTCAGACCCTAGAAACTAATGCATTTGATTTGTAACTTTATGCTCCCAACTGTAAGGTATAAGGCATTTCACCTTGGACTCTGCAGCTCAGGGATCATGTTGCTACTATGACTTTGCCATTTTGTTTATTTTCCCCCTTACTTTGTACATTAGGAGTTAAAAGCTTAAACAGCATTACTTCCCCAAAGCAATACCACAGATACAGAATAGATAAAGGAACTTATTACAGCAGACAATAAATGTAAATGCAGATCATCTGAATGTCCCACACAAAGATATTGATAAAAGTAACTAATCTATTTTTAAACTATTAGGATAGCTTTTGATTTCCATGAAGACCAAGTGATCTTAGAGTACAAATTTAAAAACAGTTTGGTATACATGTAACTTTGAGTTTAACTAAAATTAAATTAGACAGGGAATTTAGATTCATACCCATAATTCTAACCAGGGTTTTTTAAGTATTATAATTTTTCCATTTTTTAAAGGAATGAAAAAATGTTTTATATGCAAATATTTTAAAATCTATATGAAGAATGTATAAGTCAACTCATAGGGTGTGAAAATGAAGTAAGTTAAAATACATAAAATATTTGGGGTCAGATGTAAACTCAATGAAGAGATTTCTTTTGTGTGTGATAGAACTCAAGTGAACACAATAAGGCCATTTTTGAGTTGTTTTGCATAAGAGGTCAGGAAAAGTGATGATATGCAAACTAGACTGTTCACTGAACAGCAATTTAATTTTTTAATTAAGCTTTTTGGGAGTTTCCCTATTTTTCTCTGTAAGCAAACAAAAAGATTATAAGACAAATCAGGGTTGAAGCCTTTTTGTTTTTATAGTTTGATGCTATACTGTAATTAATATAAAAACAAATTTCTGAACATAAAATTTTCATATATGACTGCTTACAATTAGGATAGAACTACAAATCAATAAATAAGAACAAAATCCTTAGCAGTCTGGTCTCTAGGAGTCAAAAATATGCTATTAAGGCCCACCCCAACAAACATGGGACAAATTTACTAAATCCTTATTTTTGTCAGTATAAACAGACAATTAAGAATCACTTCTATATCAAGAAAGTAAAAACAAAATACATACATACATACACACACAGCATTTCATGGATAGGAAATTACCTAAAATAAGATTAATAATAAAAATCCTAATGGCATCAAATTTGTGTCCACAGAAGAGAATGTCAAGAGGATATTGCAAAGACAAACATCTAAGAGAATACAATGAAGAAAAGATAATCAGAATACAAGAAAGGGTTCTTAGCAATTAAATATAGCAGTCAAGCTTCTAATGAAAATGAGACTAACACCTTATCATGCTTCCAATTGAGACTGGGGTGAAGAAACATACAAGGAAATATTATTCTTCACTATAAGTCCTTCTATTCTTACTGATTCTGTAAACCATGTACATGAATAAAAATAATAGAACAAAGTTAAACACTGCTTGGAACAAAGTTAAACACTGTTTTTAAAATTTTATGATTTCATATAACTATCTGACTTGGTTATTGACTTCATTTTTTGGAAATGACAGTGACTTCAGCTAAAGATCACTAGCTGTAGTTGAACACGTTGACTCTGTTACTCATTGCAAGGAGGGAGAATCCACACCCCGGGGAACTGTGAGGTGTCTCAGGAAACTGGTGTTAGAAAGAACCTGTCATAGGATTTGGGCTTTTCTTAGATGATTTTGAGGCAGTTCTAAGGAAATCGAGGCTAATTCTAGATTAAGTGTTGTCAGAAAGCAGGAGCAATTCCATGACCAGATATCTTAATAATTCTTACCTACACACCAAGAGCAAGCGTAAGGTTGCAATTGGTGAAGAAGCCAAAGTTACACAGTTAGTGAGAGAGGGAAATGTCTAGTATTTGGTTGCTTTCACAGGGACCTAGTCTGAAAGAAAGAGTCTATGAGAGTGTTCATATCCAGCAGAAGAACCACATGGCTTATTTTTAAAGTGTGAGATCTGAGGCCTGGGGGAGGGGGGAGGGGTAGGCTATCAGGCGTCAATGGGAGAAAATAAAAGGAGGACATATGTAATACTTGCAACAATAAAGATTTAAAATAAAGTATGCGATCAGTTGGCAAGAACTTTGAAGTCTAGCTAGGAGCATCAGTTCCTGAATGTCATGGTTATTTATTTTTCTTTTTTAAAAAGAAACCAAGAAGAATATGTCCAGTAATGGTTATCCGTAATTTGTAATTTTGATCTACATGAATTAGGTTATTACTGTTTTTCCTTAAGAAATGATGATTTCCTTAGAGATCAGAGTCCGAATCTTAATTATAATTGTATACCCATAAGAATTAATGCAGACAGGTCAAGGTTTTTTCTCTTCCCGAAGAGGTTAAGGAACATGCCTAACATCCCCCAGCTGTCATCTGGCAGAGTCAGGATTGGAACCGGTGCTTGTACAGAAGCCTTTTGGTGCAATGCTGAAAGTGTCTACAAGTGACATCCCAATACGATGAATGCCTCACTAGTGTGTGGGAGAGGGTCATGCTGCATCGTTTCAACGTGTCCTACTATATGCCTTTCACATGGGGCTTGCCCTTGCTACACATGTCGGGTGGGCGGGCTCTACGGATGCAGTCCTAGGGCTTTATATTTATACCAAAGGGACTCCAGAAGAGGAGGAAAACATCAACTGCCAAGTGCCTTCCTCATTTGATAGGGAGCAACTGGTTTGTTCTTAGGCCAGAGCAACAGATGTTTCTAAAGTTGCTGCCAAAATGTTTAGTGAGAGGATGACGTGAGAGGTACAGCAGAAGGTACGACAGATGTATGCACAATACCAGGAGCAGAAGGAGGACAATTGATGAGGGCCTACTCTTGAGGCCTATGCCAACAATCACCATCACAGAGAACACTAAGTACACTAAGTATTCAGTGCTCCTGAATACTGTGTCATTAAGTCCATATGGATCTCACCCATTAAAGGTACCAGTCAGAAAATTAATGGAGTATGTTACTGTGTAAGACCATTCATGAATCCAATCAACATGTAGTGGGTGCCCATTGTGGATGATGTGCAAATGAGTGATGAGATTTGCAAATAAATATCCCTATCTTCAAAGAGTATAAAGGCACCAGTCTGGATGTCACATTACCTGTGTTATTATCATAGATCTCACTCACTAGCTGGTGGCCTTGGGAGAAATACTTAACCTTACAAATCCTCAATTTTATCATTTATAAAATGGGAGAACGCTTTGACACTTGAAACTTGTATTCATTTAGAAACTTTCATGTCCAAGTTCATTATTATCTCTTCCCTTTAATTGCTTCCTACCTGCAAATGGATACCTCCTTATCCATTGATGGGCATAAATTATAACCTTCCTAGATTATTGATAAAAATATATTTCAGTCAATATGAATCCAAAAGTCTTAATTCAAAATACAAAAACCTCTAAATTTAATTCTAAGTGTCTTTTTCAAAATTTTAAAGTACATCAACATGAACTTAACTATAGAAAGATTTGTCTTGTGGTGAAGTTAAAATTGTTATTATACTTTTAGGCCATGAAATTTAACGCTCTCTAGAGAGATCATCTTGGAATAATGCTCAAAATCAAAACAGAAAATAGGGTCATCTAATCAGAGTAGGAAGTAGTTCTATATTTTCTGGTTTGACCAAAATATTCTCCATCAAAATATGAGATTTCTGAGACTAATGCATGGTTCTTCTTCATTGATAAGCATATTTAACTGTACATATGTCTGTACCATGAATGTAAAATTTGTATTTTTGATACTCTAGATGTTTCTTCAAGATTTCATTGGGCATTCTAGATAATCAGGAACACTTATCTAAATATTTTTAAAAATAAGATTTGTCACCCTAACCGGTTTGGCTCAGTGGATAGAGCGTCGGCCTGTGGACTGAAGGGTCCCAGGTTCGATTCTGGTCAAGGGCATGTACCTTGGTTGCGGGCACATCCCCAGTAGGGGGTGTGCAGGAGGCAGCTGATCGATGTTTCTCTCATCGATGTTTCCAACTCTCTATCCCTCTCCCTTCCTCTCTGTAAAAAAATCAATAAAATATATTTTTAAAAAAACAAGATTTGTCAAAGAATGAATATTTTCAGGCAAAAGTACAAGAGTGAAAACTATAAAAATAAACAATATTTAAAAACTAGAAATACTTCCTTTAGTTTTCTATCACTCACTGTAATTTTTTAAATTTTATTTTATTTTCCTTAAGACATGATTTGCTACAACTGACCCATGTTGATGAATAGTGACCCATGCCTTCTCTATTAACAATAATATGGATTTTGCAAGTAAGCTTGCAAAAGTAACCTTGAGCAAAGTAACCTATATTCAATTCTAAGATAAGCTTAGGATTTTATTTAATTTTCTTTTCATTTTATCCAAAATGTAACAGCCATACATTCAGTTACTAAGAGACCTGGTTCTAAAATAATTTGAAGCTTAGCATTCAGAAGCAATAATGTGCTATTGCTTCTTCCTTCAATTAACTGGCTTATCGAAGCAAAGATGCTTAACTTTATGGCAAGCTAAAGCATAAAGAGGCACAACAGATACAGTCCTTCACTATAGATGAAATAGAATATTCTGCAGGGGCAATGAGAACACCAGTAGGCTGAAGAGGGCTGACACAAGAATCAGATCTGTGTTCTAATCAAGATACTACCTTTAGAAAAGTTGCTTTACTTACCTGAGCCTTGAAATCCTCATTTGAAAACAAATGCTAATAATGATACTAACCTCATTGGGTTAGTATAAAAAGTATAGAGAAAAAGCCATGTAAAACATTAAGTACAGTTTGGCACAGTTAAAAGTGCTCAATGAAAGCTTTCTGTAATGATAATAAACAGAGCTATTATTATCATTGGTAATGTTTCCTTAAGAATTTTAGCTACTTTAAAAACTCACTGAATACTAACATCACTTTTATTTTTATTTATTTTTATTATTTTTATTGAATTTATTGGGGTGACTTTGTTAATAAAATTATATAGGTTTCAGGTGTACAATTCTATATCACCTGTATATTTTATTATGTGTTCATCACCCCAAGTCAAGTCTCCTTCTATCACCATTTATCCCCCTTTTACCCTCATCTGCCTCTCCCCAGCCCCCTATACCTCTGGTAATCACACTATTGTCTGTGATTAGGAGTATTTTTTTTTCCTCAATCCCTTCACCTTTTAGAAACATCACTTTCAGAAGCCTTTTTTTTTTTAGTGGCTTTAACAAAATAGATCCAGAGACATAGAAGCATGAAACAGACTATTGAATCTCAAAGGGAAGGTGGGGGATGGGGGGTGGGAAGAGACCCACCAAAAGTAATTCAGAGAACATTTTATACCCCCAAATTAAAATGGCATGACCCTATGCTAATCTAAGAATTTCTTTTCTAAACTATATCCTTAAAAATTACCCACTTTCCACAGAAAATTACTCCGACTTTGTTCCTGTTTTAATTTATTTTCCCCAAATCTTATTATATCCTCTTTCCTTTGCTCTGTTAACCTTTGAATGGCCTTTGGCCAAAAGCTATAAAACAGTGACCTAAAAATTGCTGCTCTATTCTGAACTGCGTGCTGAAATAGTTTTAATGGAATTTAGAATCTCGGGGTTGGGAGAGATCTCAAAAGCCACTTAACTACTACAGATGACCCTTGAACAACATGGGAAATAGGGACAATACCGCCCTCCCATATATTCAAAATCTTTTTTTTTTTTTTTTCGCTTAAAGTATTACAAAGGGTATTACATAAGTGTCCTTTTTCCCCCCCACCCTTGACAAACCCCTACCCTCCCTTACCCCCCAGTGTCTTATGTCCATTAGTTATGCTTATATGCATGCATACAAGTCCTTCGGTTGATCTCTTACTCCCCTCCCTCCTGCCCCCCAACTCTCTCTGGCCTTTCCACTGCAGTTTGACAATCAGTTTGAGGCAGCTCTGCCTCTGTATCTATTATTGTTCAAAAGTTTGTAATGGTCTTTATTATCCATGAATGAGTGAGATCATGTGGTATTTTTCCTTCATTGACTGGCTTGTTTCACTTAGCATAATGCTCTCCAGTTCCATCCATGATGTTGCAAATGGTAGGAGTTCCTTCTTTTTAACAGCAGCATAGTATTCCATCGTGTAGATGTACCACAGCTTTCTAATCCATTCATCTACTGATGGGCACTTAGGCTTTTTCCAGATCTTAGCTATGGTGAATTGTGCTGCTATGAACATCTGGGTGCATATATCCTTTCTGATTGGTGTTTCTGGTTTCTTGGGATATATTCCTAGAAGTGGGATCACAGGGTCAAATGGGAGTTCCATTTCCAATTTTTTGAGGAACCTCCATACTGCCTTCCATAGTGGCTGCACCAGTCTGCATTCCCACCAGCAGTGCACAAGTGTTCCTTTTTCTCCACATCCTCTCCAGCACTTGTCGTTTGTTGATTTGTTGATGATGGCCATTCTGACAGGTGTGAGATGGTACCTCATTGTTGTTTTGATTTGCATCTCTCGGATGATTAGTGACTTTGAGCATGTTTTCATATGTCTCTTGGCTTTCTGAATGTCCTCTTTTGAAAGGTGTCTATTTAGATCCTTTGCCCATTTTTTGATTGGATTGTTTATCTTCTTTTTGTTAAGTTGTATGAGTTCCCTATAAATTTTGGAGATTAAGCCCTTATCAGATATGACGTTGGCAAATATGTTTTCCCACGAGGTGGGTTTTCTTGTTGTTTTGTTGGTGGTTTCTTTTGCTGTGCAGAAGCTTTTTATTTTGATGTAGTCCCATTTGTTCAGTTTCTCTTTAGTTACAACTGCCCTAGGAGCTGTATCAGTGAAGAAATTGTTTTGGCCCATATATTCAAAATCTTTGGATGACTTTTGACTCCTCAAAAACTTCACTAATAGCTTACTGCTAATTAGAAGCTTCACAATTACATAAACAGGCAATTAACACATATTTTGTGTGTTATAAGTATTATGCACTGTATTCTTAACAATAAACTAGAGAAAAGAAAATGTTATTAAGAAAATCATAAAAAAGAAAATATGCTCATATATTCTATGTATTCATGACATACCTCACTTTTTCTAAATTTTTTAATCTTTTGAGGCAATGTGATTCATCGGCAAATCTCCGAATTGTCAAATTTGTCACAAATCATTAAATTGTGGCAAATTTCCAAAAAATTCTCCAATATATTTATTGAAAAAAATCCACGTATAAGCAGACCAACACAGTTCAAACCCATGTATGTTGTTCAAGGGTCAATTGTACTTCCCTTCCTTTCACCCCAAATCTATGAGACCTGCACTAAGAGGTCACTGAGCTTTATATGAAAGCTCCCCAGGGATAAAGACATCACAACTTCGAGAGGCAGCACGCTGTCAGAAAGCCACAAAACTTAGGGCAGTTGTTCAAAAGTCACTGATAGCTCCATAAAAAGACTCATTTTAGCAATGGAATTATATCTAAGACAATAACTTAAAAACAGCCATCTCTCATCTTTACTCCATTGAGAGCTGCTAAATGTTTCATAAGGAGTCAATAAGATGTTATATGACCGTAGTCCTGTTATAAAGTTATCAAGAATTGATTCTGCTATAGTAAAGCAATGCCTCCCTTAGCACTCAGTCTTTTCTCCTTTATCAGTAAAATGAAGAGCATAACACTAACTAGTTCCTAATTGTTATGAAAATTACATGAGATTATCCATGTAAGATGCTTAGCACACAGTGCCAGGCACATAGAAAGCCTTCAATCAACGGTGCCAAGCACTAGCAATCAATGCCCACAAAGTCCCCAGCAACAGGCTCAGAACAAAGTGTGCATTCCAAAAATGTAATTATTACTCATTAGGCCATTTGTTTCATTACCCAAATCCTCAATTACTGCTTGCCAAAAAAATATAGCTTGACAGATACTAACACATCAGGAGCAAGGGAATTGGTTAAAATGCTGATATAGTAGGACAGGAATACGACACCATGCCGACATTCTGGGTAAGAAGAAAAAGAAAAAATTCACTTTACCAGAAAAACAGAAGCCTGAGGGAACCCATTGCATAATCAGATCTTTGTTTGCTTTAAAACGGAGATGAAGTCACACACTGTGTTTGAGTAGTCCAGGCTGTGTCCAGGACACAGGGCAACCAAAGTTGGGAATTTTCACAAAGTATTTGATTGTCCCTGATAATACGGAAATGTTGTTACTTCTTCAGAACTGGCTCCATAATAATAGGAAGCAGAACAAATGGTCACACACAGGTTAACTAAAACCAGAAATATGCTGTTTAGTATGCTTCTCCACCATTTCTCAGATCTCCCCACTCTCTTCCTATTATGATTTCACAGCCTCGACCCACCCTGAAACCTGCTGCCTTCAATAACCTCCTACTTGACCCTCCAGCCCCCATCCTTACTCATCCTATGCCAGGATGCTCAATGGTAGAACAATCTTCCTCAGATATCAAATCCATCAAGATGCTGTCTAGCTTAGAAAGTCCTGGTAGGTCCCTATTTCTCATCTCATCAGATCCCACCTTGGTCTGGCCTTCTAGTTTCTCCCATCGTTTCCCACTGGCCCATTACTTCCTTCTTGAATTCAGTTGGTTTCAGCTCAGAATTCAGCTCCTGTAAGAATTCCTTCATAACCTTTACTGTTTATTCTCTCACCTTCAGCTTTTCTATATTCTGTTTGCATTGTGTAACATCTACCTCCTTTTATGTTGCTTTCATTCTCATGATGCATAAATGTTGTTTATCCTAAACTTACAGGAATACCTTTTCGGGACTAGCCCTTGTCCTTCGTGTTGTACACAAGTCCAGCAGGCAGTGACTTGAGGGACTAAAGAGTCCCAATTCTTTGTAGGGCAGTGGTTCTCAACCTGTGGGTTGCGACCCCTTTGGGGGTCAAACGACCCTTTCACAGGGGTCACCTAAGACCATCGGAAAACACATATATAATTACATATTGTTTTTGTGATTAATCACTATGCTTTAATTATGTTCAATTTGTAACAATGAAATTGAGGGTCACCACAACTTGAGGAACTGTATTAAAGGGTCGCGGCATTAGGAAGGTTGAGAACCACTGGGTTTATAATGACATTCTACTCTTACAGGGTAAAGCTAAAATCACCCATGTCCTCCATTGGGTTTCTCTTTTGCAGGAGGCATGGTTGAAACTCTTTAGAGGGGAAGAGTGCCTTGCCTACATGCCCTACCAATCTGTTGTAAAATAACAGGATAATATCTCATATTGATACAGCCTTTTATCATTCATAAACTGACCTTGCATTTGTTATTTAATTTGAGCCTCAAAAAGTTATGCAAAATAGCCTACCTCTCCCAATTAGCTATCAATTGACAGAGGTGAGAAAGAACTCCAGATCTGCTGAGTACAAGCCAGGTATCCCCCCCCCGCCCCCCACACACACACACACACCCACCCCCTTATAATGGAGCTGCCTCCATACAGTGAATCTCTCTCCTTCCCCCAGCCTGTATATGTACTCGGCCTCTTCTGCCCCCACCAGCCTTGCCTTGCCTTTCTTTCTCTACTATTTACCCAAGTCTTCTTTGGACTTGCACTGTCACAATTCCTGAAAGGAAGTTTTGGTAGCACTTTATTATTCTTACAAGTTAACTGCAAACATTAATTTATTAGGATCTAGCTTCTATGCCCTATCTTTCCCAAGTCGGAGGTTATTCCCAGCAATCTCTCTTCACTCTCACTTGCCCTCTCTCTCTCAAATTTGTATTTTCATAATTTTTAAAGTAATGCTTATTATAGTATCTCCCAGACTTTAAATTTATGCTTCTCTGTACTTTGAGCCTCGAACATCACTAAATATTCACTGAATGAGTCAAAATAAATATTCAGATAAGATTTAGTTTCCATTAACCCAGCAGTAATAAACACATTTTCAGAACAAAATATCATTCTAGTGATAAATCCTTAAATGCTGAATTTAATTGCCCAGGTACCTGAGCTCTAAGTTGTTTGTGGAAACAAATAAAATGTTTGAGGATAAGTTTTATCTAACCCTTCAATCTACTTCAGATACCATTCAATTGGAAAACAGTAAAAAATAAAATAAAATAAACCATTTAAATCTGCCTCTTCCTTTATTCTCAGGAAAATCAGGATATTTTCTATTTTAATAACCCTCTAGAACACCAGCCCCATCCATCCTAATTGCTGTTACCTGTTTGAGTTCTCCTGCTACCTTTTCAAAATATTTCTGGGTCACTAACAAATAACCAAAAAAGAAAGAGGGTCATTTATATTCCCGCCCCCATTCCTTTAGACTCTGCCCATCCCAAACATTGTGGGCCTGTGCTGCACACACAGTGCACACACAGGGATAGCAGTCTATCAGTACAGCTGACCAATTGCTCACTGCCTATCTTTAGGAAATCAGTTGTAAAGCATCACTTTAAAAAATCAACATGCCCCGCCCCCAAACTGTCACAAAAAGTAAGATTTCACTACTTTTTGTAGACAAGTAGTATTCCACTGTGTTTACGTACCACAGCTTTTTCATCTACTACTCTATTGAGGGGCACTTTTGGGTTGCTCCATATCTTGGCTAGTGTAAACAATGCTGCAATTAACACAGTGGTACATATATTCTTTTGAATTAGTGGGCCTAAAGGGTATTACGCTAAGTGAAATAAGTCAGAGAGAAAGACAATAACCATATGATTTCACTGATATGTGGAGTTTAAAGCACAAAATAAACAAAGAAACTAGAAACAGACTCATAGATACCGAGATCAGGATGACAGCTGTCAGAGAGGAGGGGGCTTGAGAGGCTGGTGATAAAAGTAAAGGGATTAAGCAGTCACAGATTGGCAGTTACAAAACAGACACAGAGATATAGATTACATAGAGATATAGTCAATGATATTGTGATATCTCCAGGTGGGTATTCGAAACATCGGGGATCACTCTGTAAAGTACATGATTTTCTTTTTAAATATATTTATATTGATTTCAGAGAGGAAGGAAGATGGAAACATCAATGATGAGAGAGAATCACTGATACTGCCTCTTGCACACCCAACACTAGGGATCGAGCCCGAAACTTGGGCATGTGCCCTGACCGGGAATCAAACCGTGACCTCCTGGTTCTTAGGTCAACGCTCAACCACTGAGCCATGCTGGCTGGGCTAACGTACATGATTTTCTAACCGCTATATCTAAAATTAATATGGAATAGAAACTGTAATTAACATGTTTTTTTAATCAACATGGCTGTTTCTAGTCTTTATTGCAGAGAAAAACGCCATCTCCCTGCATCCTAAAAAAACTCTCAAGAGAAAGTTTGCAGATTCCCAAGCTTTCATATGAGTAAGTCCTTTTGCATCTCTAACCTAAATTATGTCATACAGGAGCAATGGAGCACTGAAACAATTTAGACGAGGGTGTAATCTTCACTTCAGAAGACAGGAAATAGAGTTAAATAGATGTTTTTAAGCTAAACACTGGGGGATGTGGATTTATATAGACCATTTGGGGCTAAATCATCAATTAACTAAGCTGTGAGCATAGGGCAGGAGGGAGACAGTTTTAAACAAATGATCCCCCCAGCCCGTGTTATGTACTTACAGGGTGGCTGTCTCTGAAGTGCTCCACTGGAAACTCCCCTCCCCTAAATGCATCTCTGAATGTGACACTCCTAGGTGCCACTCCAACTGCTACTGGAGGAATAGCTACTTTCAATGGAAGACAGTTATGTTTAGCAAAGATGACATTTTTTTTAAAATTGAGGCTTTCATTTTTTTTCTTCCTTTTTTTAAGTGTTTTGAAATAGAACGTTCAAAATATTCCGACTGCTGCGGCTGGTTTATGCTTAAAACAGCTTCTTTCTACTTAGAAAGTGCTAATGTAATTTGACTATGCAAATTGCAAGTTGTAATTGTTTTGTATTTTAAATAGGATCTCCCTTAGAAAACCCATTGCTCTCTAGGTATGTGTGAATATGGATTTTTTGAAAATTCATTTAATCAACAGTTTTCACTTGATGATTTTCTTTCCTGGGAGGGGCCAAACATGTCAAGGGGGGAAATAAGGAAGTGGGAAGGGGAGATAGAAGGTACCTCTGCTAGGTTTCATAGTTAGGGTAACAAGTATTCACAGTTTATGCCCTGCATAACACACTGCTGTCCTGACAGAAATGCATAACAATATAGAGGTACTGAAGCAGCCTAAGAGTCAGAAAAACTAGCTTCTTTTTCTACCTGTGCCACTGACTAGCTGTGCATTTTTGAGTTAGTCACTTAACCTCTCTGGACCTCACTCACTAGTGACCGAATCAATGTCCGCATCTGTCTCACTTCAAAGCCAGTAGCTCTTTCCACCACACTGTCCTGCATATTCTGGTTTAAATTATGAACAGCCTACGAGTAGCTGGTAGTTTGTGAAAAAAAACGGAAGTTGGCACAGAAGTCTAAAATCATTGTTCCATGTCGCCAGTTAATGAGAGCTTTTGGTAGCTGTTGAATCAAAATGAAGTCCTCTTGTTGCCAAGACAAACCCAAAAGAGTTTTTCATTCCAATGTCTGCTGAATACAACCTAGTACATACTGAATGACACCATAATATGATGACAATATTTTTTTAAAAAATCAGTCTTTGTACCATGTCAACCTAGTATAACATTCATGTGAATTTAGAAAATGAAAACTACTTAATCAGCTTGATACCCAAAGCATACCCCTGTGAACCTAATATATTTGAGAGTGAACTAAGAGAGATTGCAAATTTGAAATATTGCAGTTAGCTCTCTAATTCCACCACGTTCCAATTTTCCTTATGTAATAAAATAAAAATTAAGTATCCAAAGAAAGCAAACTGGTCTGGCACTTTAATCATCAAATCTATTTTGAGAATACATCCAGATCTGGTTCAAGCCTCATATGTCACAACAGTTTTATAGATTTAACTAGCAACATCCCTGGAAAATGTGCTTATGAATTTAATGAAAAGCAAAAAAAAAAAAAAAGGAAATCCAATTCCAGAAACTCATCAGGATAATAAAATCTGATAAGAGATTATGCACCATCCTTATTTTATACACACAATCCTTTTGAGTGGAAGATGTATTGTGAGATTGAGGTTTTTTTCTTCCGTGTTGAGTAGGAAATGCAGAATTCATATAACTATTTCAACAACCTACATTTGTATTCCTTTTTTAAAACCTAAGACGTTTTTTCTGCTGAGATAGTGTATAACTAGTATCTATAGTAAAGTTTGGTTATACAGGACTCAAGCAATGGTTTCCTAGGAAACCAGCAAATCTTTTAAATTGTATCAAATGTACAAAGTCTAGTGTTTACCACTGTGATTCAATGATGATTTGGGACCTCTACTGCCACAGCCCTTAACACAGGAAAGGTAAAAATTACTATGATTAATTTACTATATTGGAAAGATTCTATTCTGGTATTACACACACACACACACACACACACACACACACACACACACACACAACTGTACTTAACCTATTTCCTGTCCTACAATCCATCCTCCATCCATGAAACAATGCTTTCCACACAAAATACAGAACGCCACCACAACTCAGGTTGGCTCTGTAGATGCTTCACTGCAGCATGGCAAAGGGAAATCACACACCCTCACCCGATTGTTGGCATGTAGTGTAGCTTTACAAGAAAGAGCTTCAGAGCAGAAGAGAAAAAAACAAAAAGACTGAACTCTTCTATAGCCCTGCATTTTCTCCCTTTGAGGAAAAAGTGTAACATCTCTGAACTTCAGTTTCTCATTCTCTGCCTTTATCAGAGAGCTTTGTAAATCTCTCTTTTAAAAATCCATCTGAGCCCAGCCAGCGTGGCTCAGTGGTTGAGTGTTGACCTATGAACCAGGAGGTCGTTCGATTCCGTCAGGGCATATGCCTGGGTTGCAAGCTCTATCTCCAGTGTGGCACATGCAAGAGGAAGCTGATCAATGATTCTCTCTCATTATTGATGTTTTTGTCTTTCTCTCCCTCTCCTTACCTCTCTGAAATCAATAAAAATACATTTTAAAAATACTACGAAAGATTTTATTAAGCAGTCAAGGCACTCAATTAATGGCCTCCAGCTAATGTTGAGCTTCCTACATTTTACCATTTGCCCAACCATGCCAAGTTCTCCCTGTCACACACCAACTCAATCAGTATCAGTCAATCAACAGTGCAGGTAGTCCCTTTTGTATCAATCACCTTTCCATCTGTAGTTCAACAGTTCCAAGTTAACACTTCATTAGCTGTTCCTATCTAGTCTCACTACCCTAAACACCTGCCACACTTCAGATCATCCTATAGCTACAGATTAATCTCCTCCAAAAATCAATGGAGTAACCATCCTACCCAAAACTATTTAATAGTTTCTTTTACTGCCTGCCTGCTACATGAAGTCATAAATTCTTTAATGACATTCAAAGCTATTCACAGTTGGGCTCAGTTCTGTTTCCAAATTTCCCCAGTCATCACCCTCATCAACTCTGTGCTTTGAAAGAACTTAAATATTCAAGATCATATTCATGACTAGAGGCCCGGTGCATGAAACTCATGCAAGAAGGGGGGTCCCTCAGCTCAATCTGCAACCTCTCCAATCCAGGACCCCTCAGGGCCTAAACAGGCAGTCAGACATCCCTCTCACAATCCAGGACCACTGACTCCTAAC
Organism: Myotis yumanensis; assembly: GCF_028538775.1. Lineage (NCBI taxonomy): Eukaryota > Metazoa > Chordata > Mammalia > Chiroptera > Vespertilionidae > Myotis > Myotis yumanensis. The sequence continues at coordinate 28,303,757 of NW_027223764.1, read as the reverse complement.
TGCTCACCTGCCTGCCTGTGTGATGCCCCTAACTGGCCCCCATGCCAGCCTGATCACCCCTAACCACCTCTGCCTGCCGACCTGATCACCTCTAACTGCCCCCCCACTGGCCTAGTCACCGCCAACTGCCCCCCTGCCAACCTGGCCAACCCCAACTGCCCCTCCCGCAAGCCTGGTTGCCTTTAACTGCCCCCTCCCACCAGCCTGGTCACCCCTTATTGTCCCCCCTGCCAGCCTGGTTGCCCCCAACTGCCCCCCTGCTGGCCTGGTCATCCCTCACTGGCCCCCCTGCTGGCCTAGTCACCCCCAACTGCCTCCCTCCCAACCTGGTTGCCCCTCACTGCCCCCTCGCCCCCCGCTGGCCTGTTCGCCCCTCACTGCCCCCCCTGCCGGCCTGGTCACCCCACGCAGCCTGCTGCTCAGTCGTTTGGTCATCCCTCACTAACACTCCTGCCGGCCTGGTCGCTCCACTCAGCCTGTTCGGTTGTCTGTTCAATTGTTTCAGATGTGACGGCCCCTGGCTCTTTACATATATAGATTCCCCCAAAGGACCATATGGCTTTGTCTCTCTGCATTTTTCCTTAGAGTTGAAATGTACTTGTACAACCATCCAACACAGATGACAATAATTTTCAAAAAACTAAATGGCGTGTGCATGCTCTCTTCTCCCTGAAACTTTCAGATGTTTACCTGACTGCCTCCTTTTTATTAGTGCAAGTTCAGATCCTCTTTTAAAGAGGCTTTCCCAGACTTACTCATTTAAAGTAGCCCACCACCTCATCATCCTCAGTCATTAAGATAGTACCCTACAAAGCACTTTTACCATCTTGATTTATTTGCTTGTGGTTTCATGGGGCTTTGGGGGGTATCTATCTCCCCAGAATCTGTCAGCTAATTAAAAGCTAAGACACATTTGTCTGTTCACTGTATCCCTAACACTGTGCCCTTTGTGAAGCACATAGTAGCTACTCAGTAAACGCTTGATGAATTACTATCCAGGTGCTTAGGAATTAATCTCTCTTTTGTCTCCACCATTAAGGTTTGTACCCAGTAATATTTCAGTGACATTTTCAGACTACAATTAAAAGTCTTTTTTTTTTCTATTTCCTGGATTCTTTCTACAGGTCCTCCAGAAGGAGCAAGGCCCTCAACCTATAGACTCAAGCTTGGTTTAGGTCTGGTCCCAGATGGGGCTTTCATTACCAACTCTGATACTGAAAGGCAGAGACCTTAGTGAACCTAAGCATGACTGACATATACTTCTTCTCCCCTTCCAGGAAAGGTACTAATTTCATAGGAAATTGCTTGTCCGTGAAGTTGAGTAAGATCTAATTCCAAGCTGAAATTTCATGGGGGAGTTTCTTAGAATTTCTCAGTCCAGCAAAAAATGTTCAGTCATATAAATCTGTGCACATCTGTTTTTCTGAGTCAAACCATTCTGTTTTGAATGGTTTTTCTCCCAAGAGTCATCACTCTAATCTCTTCACATTTCAATCAAACCAACATCTACTGAGAATTTACTATAAGTGCCAGGCACAGAACCATGTGTTTAAACCTGGATGAGCTAATTTAACCGCAGCAATACTGTGAGGTATGTAATGTTATTGTTCTCATTTTACAATGAGGAAAATGAGGCTCAGAAATGTTAAATGATGTGTGACTTTAACTTGGGCAGAGTTAGGGTCTAACCTGGTTATCTTATTCTCATTACTATCTACTGCATCCTTTGCCACCTTGAAAAGCTTTCTGGGGGATAGGTCACTGACTTGCTCATTGTTAGCTTTTTGGTCATGTTTCCCATAACATAAAAATTCAGTAAATATTTATTGAACTAAATTGGCTGTTAGACCAAATCACATGTTTATAAGGGATGCTTTATCATTTGCCTGAGTAGCACAGAGCACTAAATCTTGTATATCTCTATATCAGTTATAATTTAATGTGTAAGGCTCTCTCTTCACTAAAATAAAAACACAAAACTGAGTAACATCTATATAATAAAAGGGTAATATGCAAATTGACTCTAAAAGCAGAATGACCAGAATGACCGCAGGACCAGTCACTATGAGGCGCACTGACCCCTCTTGGTCCCTTTCACCAACCAGTAGACTGCCTCATGGCCACCTGCTGCGGGGGCGGGGCCAGCGAGCAGGCAGGAATAGCCGACCTCTTGATTCCTTCCCCCAGCCATCAGGCACCGATCACCTGATGGTGAACGGGAACCGGGTGTACATGGTGACGGCGCGGGGGGGGGGGGGGGGGGGCCATCTGCGAGCAGCTGGAGAAGATGGCCCTGATCGCAGGCCAGGCCTAGGGACCATACACACGCACGAATTTTGTGCACCGGGCCTCTAGTTTTCAATAAATCTGGCTGACCTTGTAATTATATGTTGTCAGATCCAGAACCAATTTTTATATATTTTTTTCTATGTAAAGTAAAACATAGATTTAACATGTCTATTCATATCTAATTTCCAGATTTAGGATAACTGTTTATTAAACATCAATGCTCATTCATTTCTTTTTTAAATCATGAAACATTTAAAAGCTTAAGAAAATTACAAAAAATAACAATGATCCATAAATCACTAGTCAATTTTAGTGGATGTTAACATTTTGCAATATTTGATTCAGTTCTCTGTTCCTCTTTTTTACTCATTCTTTCTGAGTCAAAAATAATTTGATATAGCAAAAGCTGTACTTTATATACCTATTACCGCTTTCCTTCTTTTTTTTAAGTGGTAATCTTTTCTTTTAAAAAAATATTTTTATTTATTTCAAAGAGGGAGAGATAGAAACATCTATGATGAGAAAGACTCATTGATCAGCTGCCTCCCACATGCCCTCCTACTAGGGTCAAGCCTGCAATCTGGGCATGTGCTCTTGATCGGAATCAAACCTAGGACCCTTCAGTCCACAGACCGATGCTCTATCCACTGAGCCAAACCAGCTAGGTCCCTCCTTCCTTCTTCACATAATATGACATGGTTGAGGTTGGAGATCATGGTATATATTCTTTTGTGACATCTTTATTCACTCCAAAATGTGTTTAAAGTCCATCCATAATTTGAATTACATAAATGTTAATTAAATAAAATACAACATAGGTTTTTCAAAAAGAAAGAAAAGAGTACAGCTTTATTCAAAAGCATCAAAAATATATTCCAAAGGCTTTCTTCTTCCTATCAGAGTCTTATAGTACACACGTATGCAACTACCTTTTACCATTCATTACTTGTCCAGTAATGTCTAAGTATGATAATATGCTTTAATCATTTGGATTTCATTTTTAGCAAAGCTATACATGAAGATAAGTTAAAGAGTACTTCTACAAACCTTGTTACAACAAGTTTCCCACTCTAGACCCCAAGTGGTTTTGATCCCTAGACTCAACCACTTCTTTTGTTGGTGATAATCCTCACCTCAGGATATTTTTCCATTGATTTTTAGAGAGAGTGGAAGGGAGGAGGAGAGACAGAGAGAGAGCAACATGGATGAGAGAGAGAGACATCAACTGGTTGCCTACTGCACGGGCCCTGACCAAGATTGGATATATCGAGCCTGCAACTGAGGCACACGCCCTTGACCAGAATTGAACCCGTATCCTTCAGTCTGCGGGCCTACACTCTATCCCCTGAACCAAACTGCACTTAAAAAAGGTTTTGTTTTAGATGTTTCTTTTTTCCCCATATATCTAACATTTATATATCTACTTTTTGTTTCCAGTTTAGGAATTAACCTATTGGCCTTCTAAAGAAAAATGATTCTTTTTTTTTTTTTTTTAAATATATTTCATTGATTTTCCACAGAGAGGAAGGGAGAGAGACAGAGAGTCAGAAACATCGATGAGAGAGAAACATCGATCAGCTGCCTCCTGCACACCTCAAACCGGGGATGTGCCCACAACCCAGGTACATGCCCCTGACCGGAATCAAACCCGGGACCCCTCAGTCCGCAGGCCGATGCTCCATCCACTGAGCCAAACCGGCCTCGGCAGGAAAAATGATTCTTTCCTGTTCCTGCCATCCCCACTACATGCATGTTCGCGTACACACACATTCCCCCTATACCTCTCCTTTCCGGTATTATAAAATACTGTTTTGTCAGATCATTGCTGAATGCTGACATTGTTATGACCATATAAATGCTCTCAGTAGAGCTAATTGATGCAGAGCATCCTGAGCACATGGTTTTTTGAAGAGCATTGTTTTTCTGATTATTAACAGCTGTTGTGTTTTGTGTGTGTTTCTTTTTTTAGGTAATTCGTTTTTTATCTATTTAACCCTAGGTATGTATCCTAGGCATGTAAATCTCCTCTCAATGTATTCGTACCTATTAGGCACACTATCAAGTTCATCTATAAGAATCACTGCCAGGGATGATGGGTAGCCTTGCTTCAGGCAGAATCAGCAGTTCTTTAAGCTTGGTGTACCCCTTTCATCATGGGTCTGCCGGCCCCATTAACCTGAGGATTCCTGTGACCTCACTCTTGGATCTCATTTTCTTGATCGCCTCCCTCCTTTTAGGTAGAGCACAACCTCCAATACCTGCCAGGAAAGGGTGTGTGAAATAGGCGGTAAAGTTTTTGATACCTGGAATGCCTTTAGTCTATAATCATAATCAGTAATGATTGTACTGAGCATGGAAAGGAATCATTTCTCTTTAGAAAATGAAGGCATTACTCAACTTATTTTACCTCAAAGATATATTATCCATTCTGCTTCCTGATCCTTTGGATAGGAATCTATTCCCACTCCCTCCCGAAAGTCTGCATTCTAAAATTTCACGATCAAATACCTTCATTAGTGGGTCTAATTTACCACTGAATTGTGCTTTTTTATGGGACTCTGCAATTTGTAACCTTCCTTCCATTCTGGGGAAATTTTTACCTTTTTCTTTAGTGATTCCCTCTCATGAATCTTCTCTCTTTTCAATCTCCTGGATGGATCCCCTGGTTTTCTAACTTTGTCCTACTTGTCAGTGTGTTGCCATTTGTCCAGTTTTCTAGAAGATTTTTCTCAATTCCAACTCTTGAGCTTTTCATTCTGCTACAATATTTTTCATTTCATTTCTAAAAGCTGGTTTTGTGTTTTGACAATTTTTTTTCTTTTAGCAGCATCCTCTTCTTGTTCCATGCATCCAATATCTTCTCTTATCTCTGAAGTTTTGAGGATAGATAATTGTTTACAAAGATTCCCTCTTCCTGCATAAATTCTGTCTCCTTCAAATCACTCTTTTCTATGATAAATGCATGTGTGTGTGTATGTTTCTCCTTCACATTACATCCTTTACTCAAGTATCTTGTGACCCTGATAAGTGGTTAAGTCTGTGTCACTGAGAATGTGGATTAGAAGCTCAGTGCACGGGGAGAGCTTGTTGATGATGGCCCTCACTACCAGGTGACCTAGCTAGTGTGTTTCCTTTCAGCATCTGAAGGATGAAATCTTTAGGGGTTATTTCCTCCTGCCCCTCGCTCTGCTCCCAGGCTGGTCAAATCACCCAGAGATCCTTCTCCCAGTCTCCCACCAGGAGGGAATATGTCTGGCTACCAACGTACGGGGAGCTGGATGGAAGATGAACATTGAGAGGTTTCTAAATTCAGTTGGAGTCTTCCACTTAACCCCGCTGTTTCCTCTGCTTCCAACCCACCTCGTTTCTCCAAGTCTAGAGACCCTGTGTTTTAAACTTGCAGATAATAAGCCTCCAGCAGGAGGAAGGGGCTATCAGAGTGGTTTAACGAAGCCAACCTGTCCCACGCACAAAAACCAAATGCAGATGTTTTAGAAGTTGTCGTGCCCCTGGTTAAACACAATCATTATTAAAATTAAATGATATAAATAGGCAATTAAATAAATTTATTAAAACAAAAATTGTAAAAAATAAACATTTCATAATGTCCCTGTTAATTCACTATCGTCTATGCTCTTGAGGTTATTTATGTCATATCTGTATGGGAAGAATACTCTGTAAAAGTGTCCTAATCACATGTCTTCCCAACTCTGCATTCAGTGACGTGATGTTGTTAGCTTAAAATTGGCTACAGTACAAGTACTTACACCACAGAGATTGGCAAATGCCATAAATCACACTTTGTGTGTGTGTGTGTGAGAACTGGTTGTTAAACATTTGCCAGCACACAATTGGGCAGATGCCCCATTTCTCAAATTCAAGGAGACCTGGGGGTCTTACTGCTTCTTAAACACATTTTAACCAATTCATTTTCTTGTAGTCCCGAGTTTAACTGGATCCAAAGGTAAACCAGTGCCCCCAACCCCTTCACCTTCTGAAATGGAACAACGAAAATCCAGTTCTTTCTCAGCTTTCTCCAACTTTAGTTTTCTTTGGTCTTCTGCATCAGAAGTCTTTCTTCCATCCCTTTCCAGCTTTTAGAATCCTCTCCCTGTGGTCTTCTGTTTTCTCTGTCTTTATGGAATTGAGCATTTTGAAAAATATTCTGTTATTTCAGTGAAGTTTTGGAAAGGAATGGAAATACATGTAGCAGTTTAGTCTTTCATCTTTACCTGGCAATCATGTAATAGTAAAAGGAGAGGATTTTAATTCCTAAAAGCAGATTATAAATTTCTTCAATAAAGAGACAAGTAATCTGGTGTCTGTCTTTGGGGAGTTTGTGGTTTCCTGGAAGTGTCATAACAAAAGAGCACAGACTGAGAGGTTTAAACAACAGAAATTTACTCCTGACAGTTCTGGAGGTTTCGAAGTCCCAGATCAAGGCCCCGTCAATTCAATTTCTGGTGAGAGCTCTTCTGGGATTGTAGATGGCCATCTTCTCTCTGTGTCCCCGCATGACAGAGAGATAAAGAAAGGAAGAGAGCTATCTAGTGTCTCTACTTATAAGGACGGTAATTCTATCAAAGCAGGACCCTATTCTTATTACCTCATTTAACCATAATTACCTTCTAATGGACCCTATCTCCCAATATGCTCACATAGTGAGGGGTGGGGTGGGGTGGGTAGGGCTTCAAATATGAATTTTGGGGGGATACAAATATTCGGTCCAAAACAGGAAAATAGTTTTCCACCTTTCTCTGTTGCCTGAGGACACATACCAGGCTACAGAAATGAGCCGGGATTTGTTTCCTTGGCCAGAACCTCTGCACCATCATGTTGGATGAAAACCAGTTTGTGACTAAAGTCACAGGAAAAAAGTAACAAGACTCAGAATCATCCTTTGTACACAGTTCCAGGAGCTTGTTCTCGCAATGCCTTCGCCTTGGGCTAATCCCCAGGGGGTATCGTTTTTCTTCCTTACAACATTTGTAACAACTCCTGTAGAATTCTTGATTATTGACTCCATCTTCTTCTATACTCCTTTCTCACCACAATCTGGATAACAAATCTAGGTCCGTCACTTTCTCCATCAATTACTTTGTTCCAAATTTTCAAGGTTTGAAAGTTTCTTCCCTGGCATTTAGTGATGTGTGGTTATTTTAAGGGATGCATTTAGTTTGATAGAAACATATATTAAATAAGGGCTACACTTACTGACAGTCATGGCTGTAACAGTTTAAACAATCTTAATCCTCTACCAACAAACAAGGTACTTCACTCCGTGTGACATTTTGGAGAAACTGTAGGATTTGGACTGGAAAATGTAAAAGATCCAGCAATAAACAAAACAGGACACAGGTATCTCAAGGAACTTGTATTTAAGTGGCAGAGCATGGTCTCTTAAGTCATTGCGGTATCTACAACATTACACATTCAAAACCTTTTCCAGAACACTCCTTTACAAACTGCAAGCATCCATTTCAAGGATAGATTCGACACTTACCATTTTCAAATTCCTAATGTGTCCCTATTTTCTTAGTCAATCAAACACGTAATTTTTAAAAATATTCCAGAACCAAAGGCATAAACTTTCTTATTGAAAGGATTCACAGTGGGCCAAACACAACGAATGGAATTATACTCACAGCAAAGCGCATCATAATAACATTTTAGTAGGCTGGGGACAAAGAGAACACCTAACAGGCTTCCAGAGAAGTGAATATATTCTAATGGCAGTTCCTTTATTAGCAGCATCTAGCACAGGAGAGTGCCTGGCACAAAAAATAAATGTCTGTAATATAAATGAATTCCTCACTAACTTTATTTCACAGAGTGCCAGGTCAAGAACACCTCAATACAGATCATCTAGCTCAGCTATAGTACCCAGCCATTCTCCTCAGGTTAAGTATTTGGAGGAAGGGACACATTCTTTTTCCAGAATATGAGGATCATAAATTGTAGTTAGATTCCCAAGGGAGTCCACAAACATGCCCTTAACATTTATATAACTAAAACATATTGAAAACTAGAAGGGAAAAATTTTTAACTTTGTTGCAATGCTAGTTATTAAAATTGAATATATATACTAGTGTATATACATATATATGTGTGTGTGTGTGTGTGTGTGTGTGTATCTATATATAGATATAGATATAGATATAGATATAGATATAGATATAGATATAGATATATAAATATATATATTGTCCTGAAAAATGTATACACATACTTTGAATAATTATAAAGGCAGTGTTTATTAAAATACATTTCATTTTAAAAAATAAACTATCAGCTATTAAAGTGTATATACAGCCCTAGCTGGTTTGGCTCAGTGAATAGACCATCAGCCTGTGGAGAGAAGGTCCCGGGTTCGATTCTGGTCAAGGGCACATGCCCGGGTTGCAGGCTTGATCTCCAGTAGGGGGCATGCAGGAGGCAATCAATCAATGATTCTCTCTCATCATTGATGTTTCTATCTTGCCCTCCCTCTCCCTTCATTTCTGAAATCAATAAAAAAATATTTTTTAAAAAGTGTGTATACATTTTTGACGGACACCATACATATATATGTATATATATGTGTGTATATATATATATATATATATATATGTGTGTATATATACATAAATATATATGTATATAATTGTATTTATTTGAATGCTGGCATCTAAGACAAAGGCAATTTAATTACTACCTACAACTATGTCAAATCATAAAAACAGTGTTTTTTGCTTACCATATAATGTGTAGAAATGTTTTCTCTAATTCTTTCCCCATCTCTGACTCCCTTCCCTTTTCTAACCTTCCTTAGGTGTAGGAGTATACGTTGGTGTAAAGCTAAGATATGTGGTTAGCCTCAAAGGAGGGCTGCCCTAAGTTGGTCCTGAGACAAGAAGCAGGCCCTGAGACAAGAATTCCTGTGCAAGAAATGTACTAAAGAAGTGCTCCCATAAAAGAAGCCAAGCAACACAATTACAGGCCAAGTTCCACAGAGCACAACAAGAACACTCTGGAAGAAAAACTGTATCTCTTGGAAACAAGGGAGCCAGGCAGCCATGATCCCATCCCTATCGGTCACTGCATGGTTTCCCTGAGGTGATGGAAACACCAGGCCCTTCCAGGCCTCTGCCTATGCTTGAGACACAGCCAGTCGTCCAAGCAAAGTTGTCCAAGGAAAAGCAGCAGACAGGCCTTCAAACCAATAGTGGGTTGAAGTGGGGGCACAGAGATTGTGAAAGGGAAGCAAGAGGATCTATCTGGGTGGAGTATGACTCTACTTGACTTACAAATTTCAAATAATAGAGAGTTTAAGGAATTAACATGTTAGTTGCTGTTTTTGCCTTTTTTCCTCCCTAGACTATCTCAGAAATCAGGGACCCTCCCTAAGCATATAGGAACACTTCCTTACTGAATCTCCCTGCTTCTATGGAGGAGAAATCCAAGGTGCAGAGTACAAAGAAGCAATGCCTAACATCGGTGGCAAAGAGATTCGAACTCAGGTTTCTCTGGCTCCAGAGCCCAAGCACTTACTACGTTTTACTGGTTCTCCACTTTCTGTCAGAGTGGGACCAGCAGCAATGTTGACTGGGCTACTGACCTAGAAGCTACGACTCATAGTGTCTAAATACAGGCTTAATCTTCAGTCTGTGGACAAATACACGTTAAGGGTTCATTTCTTTAGCTTCATGATTAGAATAATGGGGAATATGGTACCAAGAGCACATTACACGGAGCCCCGGATATGTTTGAAATGCCCATTTCCTTTCACCTTTCTCCTCTTTCCCTTTCTCTCCAACCCAGTCTCTCTTTTACTATGGTTGCAAATATCAAAAAATTTCTATATGTGACACGGCACCAGAGTTAAGTTAGGGTTTTACAAAATGCTGATACGCCGAGCTCAAAAGGTTCGCTATCACTGCCCTATGTCTACCTTCAATGTGAATGTCTCTAGCATGCTGCAAGCCCTCCGTTTACCAAAACATGATGCCGACCCATCTTGTCCAGGACATGTGTCAATCTGTAGGATGCCCAGGCAGACAGCACGGCCATTTGCTTGGACTCCAGAAGCGGGTCCTCAAGTATTGCCCTGCTCTGGTACGCGAGTCTGTCTGGACGCAGCGAAGCCCAGCGTGCTGGCTGGCTCCTATCAAAGAACCCGCTTGCAGTTGCACTGAGAATAACGGGAGCTGCAGTTCACTATACGATTTCCCTGGGTGAATACGGCAGGGTAAGTTTGGGGTTATTAATTTTAAATGAACTTGCTTATTTTACTCTTGAAGGCAACTAAGGAAACGGGGAATTACAGCAGGCGCTGGCTGTGCCCACGCAAATAATGCCCCCAGCTTGAACCTGGGAAAGTGTGCGTTATCAGCACTTAGGTATTTGATTACAAAAACACAGAGAGCCAAACTGTTTGATCGAAAAACATTCTGGGAGCTGATACAGGAAAACAGAAACTGCCAGAAAGCTGCCTTGACATCTGCAGCAAATGTGGTTTTTCAAGAACAATAATTTAGAAACACCTAGAAATTAGAAGTCAGCATGGGAGTGACAGAGCGCAGAATTAGGTCTCAAGAGACCTGGGTCTGGGCTTTGGCCCTCCCCAGTGACATTACCCTAGATCAGTGATGGCGAGCCTTTTGAGCTCGGCATGTCAGCATTTTGAAAAGCCCTAACTTAACTCTGGTGCCGTGTCACATATAGACATTTTTTGATATTTGCAACCATAGTAAAACAAAGATTTATATTTTTGATATTTATTTTATATATTTAAATGCCATTTAACAAAGAAAAATCAACCAAAAAAATGAGTTCACATGTCACCTCTGACACGCGTGTCATAGGTTCGCCATCACTGCCCTAGATCACACCCTCTGGACCTGTTTGTCATTACCTGTAAACGAAGGGGGTGCACTAAGCTATCCTTTTGGGCTTTTTATTTTTAGCCCTAACTTAGCACTAAGGGATAGTGTTCTGTAGTAGAAAGAACAGGAAGTGTGGAGCCAACCAGTCCTGGGTTCAAATTCTGATTTCATTTGTAGGTATACAGCTCTGTGATCTTGATCAAGTTGCTTAACCTCTCTGAGTTTTAAGTGCCTCCAATGTAAACTGTTGACTAATACAGCTTTTGAAGTTGAAAAGAAGTCTGGAATGTAAATGTTGGCTCCCCTTATAGACTATAGTGGTCCAAAACCTTAGGTGTGTAAATTTAAAATCAAAACATCTAAAAACCAAAGTCTTGGAAGTTTATAGGAAACTCACTTTGTCACAAAGCCTAACCTGAATTTACCATGAGGAGTTCTGTAGCTTTTATTTTCCCTATTTAGCTAATCAAATAGTTACATGTTTTGCTGAAAAATGCAGATATGTTTGTTTTTCAAGAGTTGCCCTAGATCCCCTTGAGGGATTACAGAATCCATTCTATGTGTACCTTTCATGCTATCATTGACAAATCTAAAGGAGAATATCTGAATTCCAAAGCACATTGAGACCCAAAGATTTCAGGTGAGAGTTATAATTATGTTATAGATTTTAATTGTTTAGCAATAAAGTGTGAGGGTAATTTTTTTTTTCTTCAATCCTCACCTGATTTTTAGAGAGAGTGTATGAGAAAGGGAAAGACAGAGAGAAATATTGATGTGAGAGAAACACATTGATTGATTGCCTCCTGCACGCACCCTGACCAGGGCCAGGGCCAGGGCCAGGGAGGAGCCTGCAAGCCAACCAAGGTATGTGCCCTTGACCAGAATTGAACCCCAGGACCTTTCAGTCCACAGGCCAACACTTATATCCACTGAGCCAAACCAGCTAGGGTGTGTACGAGTAATTTTAAGGGTATACCTTAGAGCTGAAGAAAACAGAAAGTTTCCATATTTCAATTTTTAGAAAATTCAACTTACCATTTGAAGCTCAAAACCAAACATTTATCAATTCAATAAACACATTCAAATCAAAACATGGAGAACACTGATCTATTCTATTATGTCTTCTAATTGCTAATACTAAGTTTTAATCCTGTCTCAGTTGTCATGTTCATCTCTCCCCAAGCACAGAGTCTGTGCAAAAAACTGTTAGAAGCAGAAAACAATGAGAGGAGAAAAAAGTGAAAAATAAATTATAATGCCATGTGAGTACTTTCTATACCCCAGATACTACCCTAACCTCTTTTCATTTCTACTTTCCATTTAATGTTGAGATACAAGCCATGTCCCCAGGTAGTTTATAATCCAGATCAGGAGAGACCTATATCACTTGCTGTTCATTTCACCCCTACCATATGCCAGGCACTGTCCTGGACCCTGGATCAACAGAGGTGAGCTTATGTGAAGCCCTCTGGAAAGACAAAGAACAGAAAACAAGTAATTTCAGATGCTGTGCTATGAAGAAACCAAGGTAAGGTAACACAAAAGAAAATATTTGAGGTGGCAGTGAGCATATACTTAAACAGAGAAAGTTATCTTCGAGGAAGTGGTTCCTAAGTGTGTTTGTGTGCATGCCTGTGTGTGTGTGTGTGTGTGTGTGTGTGTGTCTATGAAATAATAATGAACAAAACAGAGTTAATATTAAGCATTGATGGGAAGCAGAAGTTGCCACCCCAAAGTACACCTTTTGGCATACTGGTTAGCTAAAGCTGGTTACTTTCACGAAACAAAAGACTCAGGAAGGAAGTTTGACCTTCCTCTGAGCTGCCTGAAAGAATTTAGATAGAGGACCAGCCCCAGAAATAGATGTCTTCATAGGTAACCATAGTTTAAATGAACAAGGTGTGATAGGATGAAACCTAGCAAGGCCCATTTGCTCAAAGTCCTCTCTGGGTCCCATTGTTAAAGATGGCCCAGCAAGCCCTAGCAGGTTTGGCTCAGTGGATAGAGGCTTGGCCTGTGGACTGAAGGGTCCGGTATTCAATTCTGGTCAAGGTTAGATTCATGCCTGGTTGCGGGCTTGATCCCCGGGGGGGGGGGGGGGGGGGGGGGTGGCGTGCAGGAGGAGCTGATCAATTATTCTCTCTCATCATTGATGTTTCTATTTCTCTCTCCTTCTCCCTCTTCCTTCCTCTCTGAAATCAATAAAAATATATTTTTTTAAAAAAAGATGGCCCAGCAAACAAGTGTTTACCACACATTTGATTTTCCATCTGCATGTAAATCACCTTCCTGACATTTGAAGTCCCAAACCATACCTCTACTCCTTCTTCTAAAGCCAGGTTGGCATATAAGCCTCAACTACATGATTTATCCTCTGGTGCCATACACTTATGGAACCCCTGTGCATACATATGTAATACGTTTGGTCATTTTCTCCTGCTAATCTGTCTCATGTTAATTTCATTATTAGTCTAGCCAGAAGAATTTAGAGAGGTTGGCAGAAAATTACTATTTTTCCCTCCTCCACAGCTTCAAAAGAACATTAGACCTAGAAGAATTTGGATCTATGGGTATTCCAAAAGACAAATCATTTCAGACTGGTGTGGGCAGACAAGACTTAATGGAAGGGAAAGGCAGGCAGAACTGAAGGAAGAAAGGGTGATATTCCCACTGGTAGCAGATTGAAAGCAGAGAGAGCTCCTAACTATGAATAACTGCTCCAATGTTCTGGGCACTGAGGTGACCTGCCTTTAGTCATGTTTATGGTACAGTCTGACACCATTATTTCTAAATCCCCATCCTATGATTTCAGGGGTTCTCAAACGTTAGGCTCATCAGATTCACTTAGAGAGACCGTTAAAACAGAGATGGCTGGGCCTTACTTAACACAGGGCTTCTGATTCAATGAGTTGGGAAGAGACTATCATATTTGCATCTCTAACAAGTTTCCAAGTGACCCTGATGCATCTAGTCCAGAGAACCACCAACGTCTTCGTCTCTATTGTGTTCTGCCCACCATTCTGGAGTCTGCAAATGAACCAAACCCATACAAACAGCAAGAGCCTGCTCAAAGACTGATGAGGTGTTTTAAAAATGTTGTTGTATCGTACGCATTTTTATGGAATTGCTCTAAATCCTTTGTATCCGAAATGTAATGTGTGTATCTATAATATTTTAATCTCCCAGTTGTTTCGTAGGCATCTACTTATCAAAACTTGTACCTCTACACAAGCATCGCTCTCTGCACTATTACTTATTTGAATAAGAAAATTCAAATTTGTGCAATGGAAGTTAAGTCTTCCAACCACTTGTGTAACTAAAGCTTGCATCTGCCGCTCACCGCAAACACATGAAAGAGTTTATCGTATCTGAAATCCCTTTTATCAATCCCTAGTGGATCCTCAAAGTAAAAGTATGTTTTATTCTCTCAAACTGAAACTTTGTTCTTGGTACCTGTACAAGAAGAACAAAAGCTAAAAGTGCCACCTCATTTCACTGCTGAATAAGCAACAGATCTGGCAAGTTTCTCAATTGGCTCGTAACCCAGAAGCCTTTGCACCAGACAGCACTAACTGGCATCAGCATAAAGGCTTCTAGGGAATACGGCCAGCCAGAGAGCATGCCAGGGTCTCTACGGAGAAAAACTGGGGTCAGCCGCAGTCACTTACATCAGTTATGTCCCACTGGGGACAGGCCCACCTGCATTTGAGACCATTTAGTCTTGTTCATCTGTTCCCAGCCCCACAGGCACAAGAACCCATTAGAATTCTTCTTTTTTAAATATCCTGCCACTAAGAGAGTTTTTATTGAAATCTTCAACCTTCTTCCTGAAATCACCACCTCAGGCATCTCTAGGTAACTGAAATGTCTCCCTTCCTCCCGAATCTTATAAAGTTCTTTTGTCTTCTATTTCTCTCTCATATACTCTTGTCCATTCCTTTACTTCACAATTCAAATACTTCCTCTGTCTTTGTCTCTCTCATTTCACAAACAGCTCATTGATCAATTCCCTGTTCCCCAAAGGGGTTGGTGCTTGTCTTTAACAC
The DNA here is from genome assembly GCF_028538775.1 of Myotis yumanensis. NCBI lineage: Eukaryota > Metazoa > Chordata > Mammalia > Chiroptera > Vespertilionidae > Myotis > Myotis yumanensis. Next base: position 28,288,558 of record NW_027223764.1, on the reverse strand, counting down.
ACGGATGCTCTGTCTTCTTTTACTGTTCCTCGGCTGGACGTACATGGGAAGCCAAAATGGCAAGTGAGAGGGTAACTTCAAGGATATATCTTAGTGCTGAAAAAGTGGAAAGAGTTGGGAAGCTGCAGAAAGGTACAAGCCATACCCTGCTTGTCACAGTACCTCTTGGCATAGCAGCCAAACCCATAGACTTTAAACAGGCAGATTGTGTGCTTTGGGGCAAATTACTTAATTTCTCTGAGTTTGCTTCATTTATTGCTACAACGAAGCAAACACTCTCTGCCCTTAGAACTATTATCAGGATTAGAAAGACAGGTACATTGATCTCCCAACAGAATGCCTAAACACAGTAAGCATTTCCTAAATGGCAACCTGCTACTATTATTCATGTCGTTACCACACTAATATGTTGGATCTAGGTACAAAACTAAACCTCCCAGTCTCTGTATTACTCCAAAATCAACAACAAAAATATCCCGTTGAACTCTTCTGACACTAAGGAGATTTAATGTTTAATGTAACAATACAATCTTAACTTCTAAACCTCAATCTTCGCATTAAGTAAACCATAAATTGATGTTACATAGTCATAAACCGTGAATTGATATAATTTGAAAAATAAGATACCTGTTTATATGAAAGGTACAGAAAGGGCAAATTTATAAAGACAGAAAGCAGACCAGTGATTTCCTGGGGCAGGGGTGGAGCTTGGATTGACTGCAAATGGGCCCCAGGAAATTAGGAGGATAATAGAAATGTTCTAAAACTTGATTGTGGTCATAGTTGCATGACTCTATGAATTTTCTGAAATCAATGTACTGCACATGTTCCCTGAGTAAATTTTATGGCGTGTAAGTTAATACCTCAATAAAGCTGTTAAAAACAATCTATCTTTTTTTGTACTACACAACACGTTTCAAAATAAAGCAGCATTTTTATTTTTGTTCTAGAGCTTTCTATTATCAGCTCATCACCCCAACTGTCAAGAATGTGTCCAAGACCATTGATGTATTCCTCCACCAGCTAACAAGGCTGTTATCACTGCTTTCACCCACAATCATATTGTTTTTGAAAAGACATCTTGAGATGCAGGATCAACGTCATTAAGAGAAAGCACTTATAGGCTAAGATTATATTCTGCATCTGAGGGCACCTCAGCCTGAACAGGAAATTCTCAAGTCAGGAATGAATTGTTTTAAAAAAAAAAATCCATTATCAGTGCATAACTTTTATGCAGACATTTCAGAAAACAGAAAAGGCACTTTGCTCTAAATACTTTTGATGGTTTGAAATCAAATCATCAAAGCAGTGGGTCTTTAAAACTGCACAGGACTCCAGAGCAGCAGCGCAAGATTCTGCATGTTTGCTGGCCCTACATGTTAAAATGAAGGTTAAGAACAATGTCATCACCATTTCACATAAACACATCTGCAAAGAAGGACCACCAACTATTCTTCCTGTCTTGAGAGCACAGACATCTAGCTTTTCCTTCAGGTACCACCACCCCTATTTTCATTATGATCCTTTAATATAATTTAAATATATTCATCTCAGTTCACCCTTGGCCAATCCATTCTTAACGTCTCTGTAGGCCTGCAACTGCTCATTGATGAAAAAAGCTGCATTATTATAGAATTTCAAACTTGGTTGTGCTTTCCCTTCCTTGCCCTCGGTCATCCCACAGAGAAGTCATGTAGAATTCTTGCTGTCAATCAATCTTCCTCTGAATCAGACCCAGCAAAGCCAAGTTGGGCTGCATCGGCCTCTGCTCTAGGATCTTCTCATTACTGAAACTCTTTCCACCTGATGCTCTTCAATTTGTTTGAGGGATGGTTATTGCACCTTAATAATGGAATTCGGTGTAATGAACTCAATTAAAATGACAACATGAAGGTAATCCCCAACAGCTTATGCTTTATGCTGCTTATGGAGCCCATACCATATCTGAACTCTGCACTGAGGGACTCACAAGCATGATCTCTAATCATGGCATACATTTTAATCATTGTTGTTACTGAGAAAAATGGAAGCTCAGACAGATTCAATACCACATACCTAGTAAGCGGTAAGGTTGCAATTGAATCAGAGCCCATGCCCTTATCCTTGGTGTATACTATGTTCTGAGCCTTCTTGCTTGCATTTTCCATAAATGCACGGCTGAACCACAGGACTCAGTGGAGTATGAAGGCAGTCACATGAATGCATGACACTGCATAAAGTGTGGAAAGAAGGTAAATTGAATCTGATAACCTATTGTATTTACAGTGTTATCACAGAAGAGCTGTTGAATTTAGGTTGTGTTACCCCACCTCTTTGATCCTTAATTATCTCCTCTGTAAAATGGAGATGATCCATTCTCCTTTTTACACTCAGATATTGCGAGGCAAAAATGAGATCACGCATATATTCCTTTTTCTAGCTAATGAATATAAGTTGTTATCAGGCCCTGTTTTGCTAACTACAGGTATACAGTTGCACTGGCACTGAGGCCTTCTAGGAAAATAACCTCAGACATTCACAGAAGCACATGGTCACAAGAAAAAAAGATGTTTTCCAGGATTGGGTATTCCCAGGTTCTATCCTGACAAGCTAAAAGACAATATGTCAAACAAAAATTAGCCTTTAAATTTTCCGTTTTATTTTGGTTAATCTTGAAGCAAGCACCAAATGAAGTTGTATTTTATCATGAGTTTGATTCTCTACCATCTCACAATATTAAGATCTATGTGAATTTTTGCATAGTCAAAATTAGCAAGCTATTATCTTCAGCCTGACAGGATTTTGTTAGAGAGATCTCTGGCTGCATCTGTAAAAGAAATTAAGAATTTGAAAGAGTCTCTATAACTATTTCCATTAATCCCATGTTTGTATTTGTCAGCAATCAACCCATTTGCGCTTCCAGTTTACAAGGTTTTATGTTGCAGAGCTTGAGATGAGACATTTATTTAAGTTAGAGGACAAGTATGCTTCCTTGGAAAGATAGAATCACATATTATTCAAACTAGAAAGGACTTTTCAAGACTATGTAATCCCAGGTTTTCCTATAAAAAACTCGAATGTCCTCAGAGGGAAAGCAGGTCAAACAAACAAAGAACAGGAGCTTGATAAGAAAGTAGGAAGAGTTGAGGGCTGTGATGAACTTGAGGAACACAGAGAATCTCACAACCATGGGACAAGGCATTCAAGTTCAAAAGTTGGTAAAGCACTCTTTGGCCAAACCAAACATGCTCTACAGAAGTTTCTCATTTAAAACTATTTTAATTGAAAAGATGAAGCCTCCAAGGGCAAAGATGAAAAGGCTTCTTCTCGCCCTTCCTTTGACAAAGAATTTTTTAGGGCTGTGTGTCAGCCCTATTCTGGGCTCCCAGAATACAACATGGAGCAAAAGAGAATACTGGCTTTGTTTTCATGGCCTTCACCATCTTTGAGGGAAAGTATAGGTTAACCAAATAATGACCAACTTAGAGAAATTTAAATTTTGATGGACATGAAGAAGGAAAATACACAGTACTATAAAGTCAGATACTGAAAACTAAAAACATGACTCCAGCCCAGGTTTACTGGGCCCACTCCATGTTGGAAGGACCCCTGAAAAGGCAGTGTCCTTTTTAGCATATATCCCAAAGCAGCAGATTTTAAAATGGAAATGTGATTCAATAGGGATAAGCATAGGCTAATTAAAATTATTAAGCCAATAAAACAAAATATGTAAGTACAGGATGGGGAAAACTTACAAGTATGATACAGCAAAAAATGATGTAGGCGTGAGCAATTGTCTTTGATTAACAATTTGAATATAGCAGAAATACAGTATCATTTACAGGAGAACGGCCATGATACTCTGGTGTGCTAGTCTCTAAAGGAGAATGCCCCCATGGCTACCATGGGTAGATGGGTAAATGGTATGGTATATAAAAATGCAGGTACATAAAAAACGTACCAAAGAGCTATATAAAAGGAATCTATAATAATAAAAGTGTAATATGCTAATTAGGCCAGACGACCTAAGCCGTTGGGGCGGGGGCCAAGCCCCTTGCACAAATTTCATGCATCGGACCTCTAGTAAAGTTATAAAAGGGAATGGAAAATAGGACTTGTGCTAAAAACAAGTGAGTTGTTAGGACAATCAGCTGAGCCAAATGGCACGTGGAGAGCAAGCATGGGCCCTGGGGTTACACAGACCTGGGTTTGAGTGCTTTAGCCCACTGTTTTATTTTGGGCAAGGTGTTTAGTTTCTCTGTGCCTCATTTCCTCCATCTAAAAAAAATGGGATGATTGTGAGAATTATATGAGAGAGCATATGCAGCACATAACAAGATATAGATAGATAGATAGATAGATAGATAGATATAGATAGATATATATAGTCATTATCATCATAATCATTATCACTAACTGACCAGTAAAGACAAGGCTAAAACTTAACAATTACTGCCTTCCCTTTAGAAAGGATTTCTGTGAAGATGAGAAAATTCTTCTCTATGTCCAAAAAGAAAGAAAGAAAAAGTGAGCCTAGTTTGAGCAAAGATATGGTTAATACTATGTTCTTCCCTTACATGATGAGAAAGAAATGGATTGAACTCCCAAAAGAAGTTTTGAAATCTAGCAAGGAAAGTCAAGAAGGAATGAAACAGGGGTAGAGAGGAGGTATACCTGCCATAGATGATTTAAAACTCACTATCAAGGGTTCACCTAGATATTATTTAATAACCTCTGAGCTCATCTAGCAGAGCATGTCACTCTTGCCAAGACAAATAAATGTATACTTGAGTTATTTTCCATCCATCACCCTGACAGTAGCCCCTAGGAAGCCAGAAGATGGAGCACTGCTCTGTGATGACAAATGATCAACACAGCACACGGCTTCAGTGGTGGTACCAAACAGCAAGACAAGCCATGGGAGGGGAAGGATGACTTGAGAAAGGTGACCACGTCTGGGATGAGCAGTGTTTTGTTTTATACGTTAGGACGAAGGTTCTGGGGATGTGTTACACTGTATTCACCTCTCTGCACATCTTGCAGTGGTATCTTCCCCAAAATATTTCAGTGGAAGTTATTTTGATCTCTTCATTTCTGAGAGTACAGAAGGGTAACTCTGCATTGCTTAAAATAATCATGATTATATTATAGATGGCATATAACTTTGAATGGAAATAACAGGATACCTTTCAAATGTCAGAATTTTCTAAAATAATTTCTTATAATTATTCACAAACACATAAAAAACACTCAGGCACACATATATAATGCTTCCAAGTCCTATATTCTCTATTTCTGGAAGTTTTTTCTTTAATTATTATTATTTCAAAGGCAATAGACTCTACTCCTTTAGTAGTTCCCTATAAAAAACAAAACAAAAAAACACTTTTCTTTTAGGCTAGGCATTTCCCACCAAAACTCAAAAAGAGGGGGAATGAATATGTTAATGTGTTAAGCAGAGTAAAGAAAAGGCAAAGGCTAGATGAATTCATGAAATATGCAAAGAGGTGGCAAAAAGTTAATCAAAGATGCTCTATTCACAGTGGTTTATTTTATTTGTCATTCCTTTTCATGAGGACTGTTTGAAAATAATATCCATTTAGTTGTATGCCATTCAGTGCGGCATGAACAAGGAGTCATTTAGTTCTTGTTTCTTTCTTTCAACAAGAGAATGTAGGTCTCCATACTAAGTAATGATAAAACATCTGGAAGGCAGAGTCAGGCAGATTATAAATTTTCATGTAATATTTCCCTTTTATGAAGAACAACAGAAAGTCTGAAATGAGATTTTTTTAAGAAAAATAACTATTTCTTGATCAAGACTACCACAGTAAACAAAAAGTCATTGCAAGTTTCTTTCATAATATTCTAAAGCTTTTCAGATCTATAACAAGAAACATTTTTCATATAAATGGATGATGGAGTTCAGCACTACATTTTTTAAAAAATATATGTCTTTATTGATTTAAGAGAGAGAGAGGAAGCAGAGGGATAAACATTGATTGACTGCCTCCTAAACGCCCCCTACTGGGCACTGAGCCTGCAGCCCAAGCATGTGCCCTGAATGGGAATCAAACCAGTATCTTCTCCTTGCACAGGACCAAACTCAACCCACCGAACCACATCGGTCAGGGCAGCACTACATTTTTTTAAAAATATTTTTTCATTGATTTTAGAGAGGAAAGAAGAGGGGGAGAGAGAGAGCGAGAAACATCAATGATGAGAGAGAATCATCCATCACCTGCCATGTGCACTCCACACACCACACACCGGGGATCGAGCCCACAATCCGGGCATGTGCACAACCAGGAATCAAACCGTGACCTTTGGTTCATAGGTCAACACTCAACCACTGAGCCATGCCAGCAGGAAGCACTACAGTTTTATAAAGGTAAGTGTTAAATGAATGACTAGAAATTTTAAGCAGTTCTTTCATTTTGCACTGTACCATACATTATTGGGGAAGAGGAAAGAAAGAAAAGGTTTTCTTCTAACAATTCAGAACTGAAAAAGTTATTTTAATTAAAATTTATTTACTCAAAATAAAGAGGGATTCACTGAATGGATCCTCCAGCCAATAGCTACTCTTACATATCTGAGGGTCTGTGGACTTACTTTTCTGAGCTATTGTATCCTTAGACAGTTCCTAAATAAGACAATAGCAGGGACCCAGAATAAAGAACATAATTCAAATGTTCCCTTCCCGACACTCTAGGGTTTATTCCAATGCATTTTGTTCTTTCTTCCCCCTTGACCTAATGAGTTGCCATCACGACTTAGCAAAATGGTACCTGTCACTTTCAGATGTTTAATATTCCTCTGTAAAGGATATGGTGACATCCTGTCAAACCAGCACAAGTCTAATAGAAGGCCATCTTTTCTGCCTTGCCACAATATAAAATGCATTACTCAGTCACCAGTCATTTAGGCAAGGTGTTTCTTATGAAGATGGAAGTGTGCTAGTTTGTACAATGTATTTGCCAGCCACCCGCAGACACAGCAGAGAATGGCCGATTCACACTCCAATCCATCAGTAACATTAACTCCAGAGGGGCAACATTCAGAATTCCATTTTTTTCTTTCTCATCATGACAATCTTTTTATCTTTCCTCTCACTCCAGATTTAGAAGCAATGTGAAAACCATAATTTATTGATCGGGCTGGACCATTAAGATGATATGCAGTATATCCAGAAAGGAGATGTTTTTCCCTTAACAATATTTCATTATTCCTTTGTCTAAATCTGGAGAAAGCTTGATATTATCATATTATGATTGTTTCAAAAAATAGCAAAAGCATTTTGCTTCGCTGAGGTGTATTCGTCATCATTGACATTTAATACAATTAACCAAATTAAACTGACTGGCTGATACTATCATTATTTCACATTCAAAGAAATTCAGAGCTACCCCTAAAGAGCAGATATGGACAAGAAGAAAACTGAACATCTGAAAGTCAACGTTAGGAAGTTCTGCTTTTGACAGATACTAATAATTTAACCTATTTACTTCTGCTTTTGCTGGACTTAAGTTACTTAATCTCTACACAGAAGTCAATAAAATTACATCTGTCTTGAACAAGGCTGGTAAGTTTAATTAGCATTTATCATCTTTAGACTGGCAAAGAAAATTAACATTCTTAAAAAATTTGATGCAGCTGAAAGTAGTATATGTCGACACTAAACTGTCACTGATATTTTTTTTTCTGTGCTAATGCCCATCCTTTCATATCTTGGATTATAAAAACTCTAAGAAACAGTGTCCTAACACCAACTCTTGCCCATAATCCTGTCTAATGGCTAAGCCATATAAGTGAACACATGCTTTTGTTCATGTTTACTTATTATTGCTAATTCCTCTTATCCTTCCCACTTAGGTCCAATAACCATGTGCACCGCATGAAGCTGGATTCATAATGAAAGTGTTTACTTTCCTTATGATTAACTTCCCTGCGCAATTAATGTCCCCAATCCTCTGGGCAGCCTTATTACATCTACTCTGCTCTAACATGCTATCTGTCAGCTGAATACATTTTCATATTTTAGAAGGAGGGGGAAAGAGACAAGAGAGCTCCTCACTGACTCCATTCTGAGATGATTTCTGCCACCGAGTATTTGCAATTATACCAGCTATTTTCATCGCTTATATAAAGTCTTATATTGGCTGGTCCTCACCTGAGAAGATGATGATTAAATTACAGATGTAAACAGGCTCCTATCAGAGACAATTAGGAATGTCTTTAGAGGAGTTTTTAACACTCTAAGCCTTAGAGTCTAAGGGGAAAGAGGGCAAGAAAGAGTCCAAAGAGCTGGCAACGGGGCAGCAGGGAGGTGGTGATCACAGGGGGTCCAGTTCCCATCTCCCCGGGAGCCCCCTGAGGGACCTACGGAGACTGCGGGTGTCATCTCAGACCTCTCGTCGGCCAGCAGTGCCCAGATCTGTCCACTCACTCCCACCCGGCCCGGCCGGAAAAGAGGCTGAGAGCCTGATGTGCTCGCTCTGCCTTCTCTGAAGCCTCCTTGGAAAGTACTCCTCAGCCTGATCTCAGGCTGTTTGCCTTAAAAGGATAAAATATCTGTAGAGGGGAAAAAAAAAACACTGTAGCTGGCTGCACAGACTTCACATACCAGAAGGAGAGGCACTACAAGCCCCGTCCTGCTCTTCCACGGGGGCTCATCATTGTCTCACCTTCATACATTAAAATTTCATAGACGCATCAGGAGCCCAAGGAAACAGTCTTACTGGCGAACGAGGCAGCTGCCCCAGTGAGAGTGGAAACAAACTTGGGATGATGACTGACCCTAATGTGTCATATTTGAACAGTGGCCAGGACTCACGGCTGGCGGGAAAGAGGAAATATACTCCCATTGACCGGAGCTGCCGACAATGATCATGCTCCAGGCCCACACAGGTAACCCCAGAGATCAAGAGAGGGGCAGATGCTGTGGGGAGAGGGGCGTTGGAGCTGCCTGGCTCCACAGTAAGCAGGGATTTGGGTTGGTAGAAAGGAACGGAGGAAAGTGCTTTTCCAAAGGTTGGGAATTCAAATAGCCAGTAACAACTGAAGTTGAATACTCCATGGAAAAGGTTCACAATCCTGGCTGCATATTGCAATCACCTCGGGAGTTGAAACAATATCCCTATACCTCAGGTCCACCCCAGAGTGATGAAATAGAATCTCTGGAAGTGGCACCCCAGGAAAGGTATTTTTAACATTTCCTAGAGAGACCTACCTAGACTCTAATATGCAGTCAAGGATGGGAACCAATAAGAATAAACAATAAGACATTTACTAAATAGTGCACGCCTATAATGTAGGGGGAATATCTGCTTTGGCAAGCCCCTAGTGCTGAAAAGTTTTAGCCAACAGAAACACTCTACTCTTTAAGTGAAAAGTTTATCCTCCTTGCCTTTGTTTAATAACACACACACACACACACACACACACACACACACACACCCTGTTGTCTTCTCAGAGTGGTTCCCAAATTTAGCTGCACACTGAAGTTATCTGAGGAATCTTTAAAAAAATACTGATGGCTGGTTTCCACCCCCAGATATTCTAATTTTAATTGGCTTGGGGTAAAACCTAGGCACTGGATTTTTTTAAAGGCTCCCCAGGTGGTTCTAATTGCAGCAAAGTTTGGAAACCACTGACCTGTCTTATTTTTTTCCACTTCTCCTGAAGTACTTCACTTCCCATTTAATTACTGGGGAACAGATACACTCCCAAGAGAACAGCCTATAGGCGATTCATTGGGTTTTCCTGCAATTGCCTAATCCTCACACTCCTTTGGGAAGCAGGAGACCCTAATGGCTAAGGAGAACAGCCCTGGAGTTCAAATTCAGATTCAGCCTTTTACAAAGTGTGTGACCTTGAGCAACTTACTTGGCTTCTCTGAGCTTCAGTGGCCTGTACCTCAGTGCTGTGGAATGGGATACTCTGGAGTCTTCCTCTCAGGGTCATTTGATAAAAACTACAACCTATGGACAGCACAGGGAGCAGTACCTGGCACAGAGTGAGTGCTCAATAAATGTTAGCCATTATGATGATGAAGGGCAGTGCCATTCTGACCCATTCTTTCAGAAACAGTGATGTGCTGACTTGCTCTCCTCATTCCTTTCTGCCCTGTGGACTGTTCCTGAACCACCAAGCCTCCCTGGTATCAGCCTATAGGATGTTTGAAAGGAACAATACATTCATTCAAATCAAGCATTGGCCTAAAGGGAAACATTTTAATGGTTTTCTGCCAAAATCCCAGTATAGTTCCCACACTCAGAGGAGGCAAGCCCTCCATATACTCCAGTTTGGGTGTCTCCTCTCTTCATCCACAAAGTACTATTCAACTTGCAAATTCCATTCCAGTCTTATTCACCCATAATGCCCATTACTCCTTCCCAACTTATTTGCAAATATAGCATAGCTTTAACAATACTCATCTTGCTTTAAACTTTCCTGCCCACCTCTCCCCTCCCCACCCCAACACACACACATCTCCTCTTCCCACTCTACCCTCCTGCCTCTATCAAATGACTATGATTATAAAAGCCATTCAGAAACAAGACACTTGTGGAAGTATACTATTAGCCCCACCTTTTGTTAAACATCTGTTCTGTGTGGCTACAGTTCTTGTGCTATTGTTCATATTTACATGACGGGTTTCGGAGGGAGAACATTCCTCTGCTCTTACAAACAAAGTTATACTTAGAGAGTTCAAACAGGCTGCCCGTTCTTCTCAGAAAACAAATTTTAAGGAGATGCAGAGGAAGGCAGTCATTATAGAAAATGGTGAGAGGAAAGAAGAAGGGGCGTCAGAAGGCTGGGTGTGAGGAAGTCGAGACGTGCTGTCAGGGAAGGGGTGGCCAACAGCGCCAGCTCAACCATTCAGATTAGGATTCAAAATGCCACAGATGTGACTGCATAATAAGCTGTTGAGCCTACTGGTAAATGCTGCCTGCGGCATGTGCTTATGTACCACATTGTCTTGTGTTCTCAGAGCTTGGAAGGTTCAAGTCGGAGGGTTGGAATGCAGGCAGCAGGTCTGGTTCCCTGGGATGGGCAGCAGTACCTATGGCAGAGATGGCAGGAAGAGCAGCAGCCCAGTGTTCCAACTGGTTGCTAGGATACCATGGAGACCCTCCATTGCTAGGCAGACAGGGGAAAAAATGTTTCCATATGCCTTATAACCTGCAAACAGCAACAATAGAAACATCGTCTGCTTACTTCTCCCCTTTCCCATTAGGAATCCAAACCCAGCTCTTTAATGAGACAACAAGTAGCAGGAGCTTGGCAATGTGGCTCAGTACGGCCAGGAAGCTGGTCGTTTATATTCTCAGGCAGTCTCTGGAGCTCCTCTTTCGGGGCTTGTCAGTATTTTCATTACAAGCCACCCCTGAGGGGCGCACAACTTGACTGTGCTTCCAATCACCCGCGTAGAGTTTTAGCAACCTGTTCTCATATATTTTTTATAAAAGCTTCCACAGCTTCCCATTTACTGCATAGACCAACATCAAACCAACACACTCAAATAGGGAAGTCTATTAGAATAACGTTAAGTGGGAATTTAACTCTTCCACAAAAACAAGGAAGATGAATTTCAGAAACCAACTTCAGTTCTCCTGTCCCATTTGCCCAGCTATGTGAGGAATCTAGTTAGAGTATTTTTAAAATAAAATTAGATTCTTTTCAGTGGGAACAGTTTGAAGTGAGTGGGTAAAGGAACTTGTTTTCTATTAAGAGTGGAACTGGGTTTCCTTAAGGGTTTTAACCATCTGCTCATTGGTTAAATTAAATGCCCTTACCAAGCTGGAATAGTTATGGCCATTAGCAGGATGGTGCTGGTCAGGGATAGAGGACTGGACTGACATTCAAAGACTCAGAGCTTTACTAATGGGTAATAAGTAGTCCTCCAGTAAAATGTGCGCGCTAGTTTAGGCCGAGAGAATATGCTCATTCTCTCGGCCTAAACTAACTTTCCTTCAATTCCCACTACCGTGTTCTGGTACAGCCACTGGTTGCTGTTATTCCCCAGATGTACCCTCTGCTTTCTTTTTCTGTCCATCCCTTTGCTGATGGCCCTGCCAACCCCCACCCCTCTAATCCCATTAGCACTAAATCATGGCCATCCTGCAAATATGTATTTACTTTAAATATCTCCATTTCAACAAGAGTTCCTGAAACCATAAAGTTAAATGGGCTCGAATATATTTGCTGTCTTGAGTATCTCCTCTATGATTTGCCTACTCTACTTTCTAGAATATTTACTTGTGAGGCATTATTAACCCTTCATTAACTCCTTGACAATAGGATCCATGTATCTCTGACCTCCAATGCCTGATGATAGCTTATACATGAAAGACATCCCACAAAGGTATTCAACTGAGCTGTAGGGCACATTTGAAATTTAATGGCTACCTTTGAAGAAATCTGTTTTAATATTATGCCATCTAAGATTACACTAAAATGCTAAAATTCTCTCAACTTCCTACAAACTTTAACACACAGCCTGTAGAAAGACTCCATTTCTCTTGAGATGTTCTAGTGTCAAGGTTTAAAAGCTCACATAAGATCTTATAATGAATGCCTCTCTAAAAATAAGAAAATATTCCTCAATATCCTCAGCTCTTCCAAAATACTTCGAAATCAAAAAGTGAAATATAATAAAACGTCATCATTCTCTGAAATGCATCTACCTCAGGGGGTGAAAAGCAACAGCTTAACAAGAATACAGAGACACTAACCAGTTGTGATAGGAACTCAAGTTTATATAGACCAACTGAAATGACACGGAACCCTGTGACAGCGAAACAGAAAGGATGTGAGAATATTTACCATAGGTAAAGGGTTTAGATCATAATAGGAGAGAATGAATGTGCTAACCAATTATGGAGTTAATTTTCAGGAATGAAATAGCATGAAATAAAATTACTTTAAAAGTCCATAAGCATATATATATATATATATATATATATATATATCCAACAGGCTGATCTCATAAAATGGATATTTTTCTCATTTTTAAGAGTTTATTTGCTCAATTTATTTCAAAATATATAGAGTAATAATTTTACATTCTCAAGTCATTATTCGGTAGCAGCGGAATACAGATTCCAATTTGCTACCTCAGTTCTTTGTTTCACATTCATAACACAAAACGGCTTAAGGGCTGTTTCTATACACATGTGAAAAAGAAACAAAAACACTCTCCCCACCTCACAGATGCAGCAGGAGGGCCCTGGCTTCTGTTGGAATCTGACCAAGCCTCCCCTCCAATTCCCATTTTAACTTTCAAACCACAAAAGTTAAGACAATCGAAGTGAATGAGTTAATTTTTATTTTACATTATTTTTAAAGGATCAAAAATCACTAAAAAACAGTTTTAAAAACTATCCTCAGAAGGCAACCTCAATAAGCAAAAAGTAAACAGGAACATATTTTCATTCATCAAATAACTGAGCAGAACAGTTACCTACATGTAATGGAGAGAAAATAGAAAACGAACAAGATCATGAGTCAAAGTCAGTTTTATGTTATTTAAATGGTTTCATTTTAACTTGAAGCCATGATAACTTGTGTGTAAGTTTAAGAAAGAGGACTAAATTTAAGTTGCACCAAAGATGAAATATAAAGACAAACACTTGTTAACAGTAAGTCTGTGTGATCAAATTACTTATAGTGGAATAAACTGAATTCAAACACATCTTCAGTTTGTCAAGTTTTCCTAATTCCTTGTGGAGCTATCTTGCACAATCATTCCAATGACATGATAATAATCATTTTGCATACAATATACTTCTCTTTCTCTTGAGAGGTACACTCTACCATTTAAGTCAATTTTGTTCTCGTTTTATGTAAGTGTGAAAAAAGAACAGATGTTTTTCCAAAATTGTTTAAGCTTGGAAGACATGCTATCACTTTCTTCAATATAATCCTTCAGAATCACCAAAATCATTATGGTGATGTCTTAGTGGCTGACTTCTTTAAAGCCCAAGTTATTAAATATCATAATGCACAGCATTGTTCCATAGATAAAATGTTTATTACAATAGAATTATTTGCCACACTCATTTCATTTTCCACCATGGGCTTTAAAAATAAAGTCTAGTAGTTCTCCATGTCAAGCACTAAAAGGTTTCTAAAACTTCAGCTCATTCCTTACTGCCTAGATTCCTTTGGATCTTGTCTGATACATTTCACAGCAGTTATCAGCTAGATTTATCATGCTTCATTATAAACCCTATTAAACTGGTCTTTTTATAAAAGTGGACTTTGCTCTGTATTACTCCAAAGTCCTGCAAATACTAAAATGAGATTCTGCAGAATCCTTAAAGATGCAGAGCTGCCTTTGAGTTATTTTTTCATTATGCAAAACTTGGCCCAGGAGCGATGGCCATGTACCTGGTTAGCTAAAACAGGCAAGCACAACAGGACTGCAAATTAATTCACCATGCAGGTTTCTAAGGCAGATCTAAGTCTAACAAACTATTAGGGCAACTTGGTGAAGTCAGAAGCTCAGAAGCGTTTATCCTTACGGTCTCTTCCTCACTCTCTCAGAATAAAATCTCCTCATTAAGCTCAACCTGCATGAGAAACAGCACATGCTCTATGGGAACCAACAAGTATAGGTCTAACTCTAAGTTTTCAGAAGTATAATCAGTACATACTCTCAAGCTCCCTCCAACACAGCAAATACACATGAAGATAATCAAGTATTTACTCTTTCTCCTTATATCAGTCCCTTGTGTTTACGGAGTGAAGGATTCCAAGGGACCTTGTATTATTATGTAACACGTCGTCTAGCCAATGTGATGTAGTTAGGAATAGAGCATCAAAACCTTTTACTTTATCAATTATCATATCTATTAATTAAAAATCACTTTCATTCGGGCGCTCATTCCCTATTTATGTAAGTTCTTGTCCCTTTGCTTTCCATAAGAACTCTAGAGTTAAGCGGTGTAGAACAAGTTTCATTCAATCTTTCCACCCAAGTTGTGAAGCTTACTGACATCAGAACCACACAGTTCTCTAAAATGCTGGAGCACCACGGATCAGTTGCATCAGAAGCCAGGAATAAGGCAAACAATGTGTCTCCCATTTCAATAAAGGTAGAGCACTTCTCTATTTTTGAGCCTGGAAACAGACAAGCCTCTTGGGAGGAGGTGCCCCATTAGTAACAGTATGCAAATTCCTGAAGGAAAACAAGCAATATTCTCCCTCGGATGTTATGAAAAGATCTTTAAGAAATCAACAGACTAGGCTTCCATGTGTGGATTGCAAATGTCATCCAATTGAGGAAATTTAAAAAAAATCCTCCCTTAGATATGCGCGTTGGCTTGTTTTTGACACTTTGATGATGACAGAGCATCAGGTTTGAAGGGTACCAGCGAGAAGGGCCAGCATGTAGAGAAACCCGGGAGAGCCACACACGCATAGAAAGTGAGGATGATATCAGACGCATTTCATTTCAAGTCTGATGAGGCTGCATTTAGGATTTTCCGGCTGGGCAGCTTTGCCAAGGCATTTGGGAGATGGGGTTTTTCTTCCGCTTCTCACACTCACGCACATACACACAGCCAGACACACACCTGGGGCGCATTCAAACTCTCTGTACAGTAGGTGGCATATATGAATGCACATATTTAAAAAAAAATATCTCGACATCCGACAAAGACGGGGAGGCAGCTTAGGTGCTGAGTCTGGCTCTAGAAACGTGCACAGCCCCTCAAGTAAAGGAAACATTTCTGAGGATGAGGACAGACATAGCAAGCGGGAGGGGCGGGGGCCCACAGAGACAATACAGAGACCCGCCGCTCCCCACCCACAGGGTGCCCCAGGGCCCCCTGCGCGTAACCCCGGCTTACTGTGGGCTCTTGGGGTAGAAGGGCAGGGTCACATGGCTGAGATCCTGGATGTCGAAAGCGGTGGGCTCGGCGGAGATCGCCTGTCGCTTGGTGCGCGGCTCGCCCTGCAAGGTGCTGGCGCTCTGCTTCTGCGCCTGCTGGGTGGCCGGCCGGATCACCGAGCGGTACTTGTCCAGCTCGTTCTGCAGCTTCTGGATCAGTTCGTCCTTCTGATCCAACTCCAGCTCCAGCTCGTCGATGAGAGCATCCCGCTGCCTGAGCTCCTCGATCTTCTCCTGGAGCGCGTACTGGAGATCCCGCAGGGTGCCCATGCTCCTCCCGGCTACCGGGGGCTCCTTCCCCGCGCTGCTCCGCGTCTCGGGGCTTCCTCCCCTCTCCGATCAACTTTCCCCAAAGTCGCCGCTGCCTCCCGAGTGCAAAAGCTTCCTACTTGAGACCAAAGCCAGCCCTGGCTTCTGAGCATGCCCAGTCCGCGGGCTCCAGCCACGGAGAGTTTCTGTGCAGATTCCACTTCTCGGGGCTGATGGAGAGGCTGAGTGTGGGGATGAGCAGAACAGCAGGTCCAACCCGGGATGAAGCCTGACGCGTGGTGGGCGCTGCAGGGGGTCCGAAGGGCAGCTGCGCGGTGGTCAGGGAGCAGGAGACCGGGACTCGGATGAGGCTCCCGGGCAGCAGTTGGTCTGCCGGGATCACTCGCGCTGGGAGCCAGAGGAAGCCAGTGGTGCGTGTGCGGAGCCTGATAACCCTGCGGGGCGCGCCAGGGGCTGTGCAGGCGGAGAGGCGGGAGCACCACTTTGTGGGTGGGGAGGGGAGAGGGGAAAGACAGCCAGGACCCCAGGCAACTGGGAAGGTGACAGCCGGCTCCAGAGCAGACGAGTCTGGAGGACAAGGGACTACAATCCTGGAAACGTGGGAGAGCAAAGCGTACTCTGCATCTTAAAAGCTCTGAGTTCTGGAGGGATTTTGACCACCAGCCTCACCAGGAAAGGCTCCCGAGTCACGTGTCTGAACTCTCCCTACTCCCAAGCCACCTTTCCCACCCGGAGCGCAGCACACAGGTGGCCAAGGCCAGAAAAGAAACTTGCTTCTCAGGAGATAGAGCAACTCTGGATTCCCCCTAACATCCCGCTGTCTTTGGGGAAGGGAAGGGGGAGGAGGCTTCTGCCCCCCCCGCCCCCCAACCCCTCTCCCCTCCAAGCATTCCCACACTGCCTGCTCCTGCTAATTCCTCCCCTTTCCACCTTTTCCAAACTCAGGTTAATGAACTATTTTGGGGGTGGGGGGTATAGGGAGCATGGGAAAAATCATTGCTGATCTCCAAAAAGTTCATCCTAAAATTGAACCATACCTTTAAAAATACTATTTCCCTGACAACTAAGCTGTTAGGTCTGTGCCCTTCCTCTTAAAGAGCAAGACACAAACTTTGAGAAAGAGAGAAGATCCTAAAGAGGAGGGCTGTACCACTCACTCCACCTCTACCCACCCTCACCCCTATTCCTGCCCACTAGATTATTTCCTGAAGTGATGACAATTAAGTAGCATCCTTTCTGTTCAAGGGTAATTCTGACATCATTGAAACACATGATGTTTAAAAGCGCCAAATATTTACTTAATGCTTACCTAAATTTATAATATTTGTCTAATCTTCACCATCTCATCCAATTTTATAACATCTTTATTAGCAGCCCTCTAATTATTCTTGGGCACGGAATGATATAAACCTCAATGCTACACTTGGCCATCCTAAACACTAAAACAAAGTAGATAGGTAGTAGTTTAAAACTGAATTGCAATCTAGAACTCTAGCCAAGGACAGATATATTAGTCTCAAAAAAAGTATAAAAACTTGCTTTCTTTTACTTTTGAATGCACAACTTTTTCTATCTGGGCTAAGAAAAGAAGAAGGGAGAAGGAAAAAGGGGGCAAGCCAACAGCAAGTTAGTAAGCTTTTTGATTTAAAGAGGTGTAGATGACAAAGAATATATAACCCTAAACATTCTTCCACACAGATTATGACCTAATTCTCTTAGTACAGATGTTATAAGACAGGTCTTCTGCTTTCCAACATGAATGTGTAATACACAAAATGGATCATCCCCAAAACATTTCATTTGTAACGCACAAAACATGAATAACTTACAAATACTGAGAGCAGGAAATAATAGTTCTGAATTTCATTGTTGTTTTAATTAAAACTAAACCAAGCAGAAGTACTATAGCTTTGCATAACTGACACTATTCTAAAAGAGCTTCTGTGATATTGTCTTTCCCCAGGCAAAAGGCCAAGTTCTTATCTTTCTAACCTATGGGAATTCTTTGATTCCATGGGAAAATGCTTAAAACTTTTTCCTATCAATCTATTATAGGGGTCCAGGTGGCCAAGAGTTTATGTCTAAAAATATGTTAGAAACATTGTATAAGTAACATCATTAGTTAACTGCTAAGCAGGGTTATATTTTAAGGTTCATTTGAGGCTTCAAGGGGGTTACTTAATGTATTTGGACAGCACAAAGTAGAAAGCCTGCTACATGCACAACCAAAATAGAAATAAAAGCACTTTTCCATCAAAATTAAAATTGCATTTCAACCAAAAAATATTCAGGTATCTTTGAACAAAAGTGAGGGTTGTTTTTTTGCACTAAGTGACATAATTTGTTTCACTATTTAAACTATCATATCTACACGCAACCATAGGATATATTCATCTGGCATTTTCATTTTAAATGGAAGTCTTGTGATACAAAATATATTCCATGATTAATCCCATGTTGAAATTCAGAAATCAGTTGTAATAAATGCAAAGAAAGTAAACAGCCAGGAAGAAATGACTATTACAGTTGACATACTTTAAAAAATGTTCAAGGTATAAGAATATATTTGGTTGCATTAGCCTGTATTATGAAAAAATAATTTAATTTCCTCTTAAATACTTTAGAATTACATATGCAAAAATCCAGAATTCTAGACTATTCTCTTCTGTTCTTAAACTCAACATAAATATTATAAGAAAGTTTTTCAATGATGTTCTTAACTGGTTGTTTAGGGCTTTAAGGACCTAATTTTCCAGCTGAAACTTTTGAGTGATTCCAATATTTTCTTAACCACCTTTTGCACTGTACTAGGTAAGTGCTAGGAATGAATTTTATGTGAAAAATCAAGGTCCTGCAGTTAAATTTCAACAGACTAGTCTTCCTATGTGTCTTATAATAAGTTTAATTGGTTAAAATTTAATCTCAAAGATCAGACACATGTCTACTTTCTGCTCATTTAGAAATGGCTGCCACAAATCTGGAATAAACTGGAGTTGAATGACATATACTGACTCTCCCACTGCCTACCTAGAATGACGTCTTGATGTTAGATGTTAAAACAGAGAACAATGCAATTTTGAAGGAACTGAGTTCATACGCTAGTTTTCCAGAGTCAACTCACAACCTACTTTTCAGCAGTCTCTCTTTGTCATAACTGTAATGGAAACAACGCTCTACCAGTAGCCAGACCAAATTGTGGCATGTTGATGCTCTTCAATTTTGCATCCAACTTTCATGAATGAGAATAAGTATTATCAGGCCTTCTTTCAAATCTCAGAATCCTTCAATAAAGTATTCAATAATGCAGCCTTATTTATTAAAAAATAAAATCTGAAGAAGTTATAATCCTTCACTAGGAATATAATTTGCCCCAAAAGAACTGTGATAATTTTGCCATCCAGTTTGCCCCTCCCACTGATGGAATATTTCTTGGAATAGTCCTAAGTTTGACATTTTCTTCTGCCACTTCATGTACATATGTTGAACTGCAAGAAACAAACAAACAAAAAATATAGCTAGCGTTTTGGACCATGAAAGCCACCCCTTACAGAAAATTGGTAGCAGTAACAAGTACCCGTAAGAATCTAGATATGGAAGTTACTATTACTGGTAGACATACTAGCTTGCTCTAAATTGCCAATCCTAACCAATATCATAATAAAAATAGCTAGCTTCCTTGAACTCGTAATGCATAGCAGGCACTGTTCATGTAACCCTACAAATTGGACATTATTGTTATTTCCATTTATATTTGAGAAAACAGAGGCACAAAATCACCCACCTAATAAATGGTAAGGCCTGGATTCGAATCCAGACCCTTACACTCTCCCTGCATTGCCCTCTACAGGAATTCCAACTGTTGCTCTTGCCTTTGCTCTGGACCCAGAGAGTTAAGAGTGTTCTTAACGTTAACTAGCCTGACTGTGGAGCGAGGCTAGGGACGTAGAAATAGGAGAAAATTGGAAAATCCAGCAAGAGTAGGCAACAGATGTTTTACAGGTTCCTTTTCCTAAAACTGTCTTCACTCTAGCACCATTTTATCCTGTTTTAGGATGATCATCTGTACCCATTAGCCTGACGTTGTTCTGGTTTTAATACTAAAATTGCTTGGGAGTGTCCTGGTTTTAAAACTGAAGTCCTAGGTACCCCTTGGTCCTGGACAAACCAGGACAGTTGGTCACCCTAATTAATTCAGGACCAATGAGCCTCTCTATTTCATAAATATTTTCAAATTTTGCTTTCAAAGTTACTGATAGAAAAGTAAAGCCAAGGAGTATAAATAACAATAATACCTATTATTTTAGGCACATTACAAATCCATTTATGCATTTGTTTGTGTAAATATGTTTTAGGAAAGCAATCATCCTATTCCAAAGCCTAATAATACACCACAGAAATTGTCTTTGGACTGTAAAGGGGAACCAGTCTGACAACAGAATTTTAATTACAGTTTGATGAGTCAGAAAAGAATTCAAGGCTCTCTTCGATTCATTGTAATAGAAATCTGGAGTTTAGACACATGGGCTTCCTATGGATTAAGCACCACATTTCAAGCACCGATCTGATTATCACTTATAGAATTATATTATTCTATGATTGTGTTTTATAGATAGATTCAGCCATCAGGAATGCATGTTTAAATGGATATAGTAAAAGTTCTCATGGTTAGGCTGTTTTGAAGTCATACTGCTGAGAATTATATGTTCAGCATAAAAAGAAAAAAAAAACATAAACCATTAATGATGAAAAACTTACTGCAGAGACTTGGAAAGTAATAGTGCATTGTACAGTAATTGCTAATGTGCTTAGAGTTTAATAGCAAATTAGTGTCATGCCTAATATTCATTGAAATGAATTCTTATAGTCCGCAGCTTCAAATGATGGTAAGTTAGCACTGGGCCTCAGCCTGCACTAGAGTCCCCCCCAAAATCCATGCACTAGCTAACAAAAAGAACATTTCTTTGTGCTGTTAGTAAGCTTCCCATTTCCAAAGACCAGAAGAAATAAAAGATTTCTAAGAAGAAGAATATTGGGTTTTCTGTATTTTTTCATGAATAGAAAAATTTTAAATGCATAAAAGGGAATTTAAAATGATTTTTCCACAAAATATTATTTTACTGCATGTTAAGCCCAGTGAATATATGCATGAGTATGAACATCATAATATCTCTGAATCTGATTAATAAGTTATAGTTTCTCAGTTCCATTTCAATGAACCTTCTGGTATATCAAGCACATTATTTCCTAAGTTAATGCATCATTATTTTCCCCACAAAATATTCAAAAACATTTGCAAAAGTAATTTTGCTTTTGAAAATGGATTTGATATCATGTGGCTTATGGGAGAATAGCTCTGGAGTCAATTATTTTTTGTTGTTGCTTTTATATTAAATAGCTTTTAACAGATTCCACAACTTACCATTTTCCCCCTACATGCTTTGTAATCAAAACTGAAAGTAAAAAATAAAACTACATTTTGCTAGGAACTTTCTAAAATTGGGAACGTGGGAATGTAATGAGGCTATAAGAAACGATAAAATGGAATATTGAGTAAACTGGATTTTATTGGTAACTAAAATGAATGAACTGGGCAAGAGAAATATGGCAAGACACTTATACTGTGAGAATGTCAGAGATTTGAAGGAGAGGGGAAGTTGCAGGCAAAAAGGCTAAGTAGGGAAATACACAGAGATCTCCAGGCTCATTAACTTAATGGACAAGTAAATATCACCTAAGTTCCAATTGAATTAATGCTTAATATTGTGCCTTTCATAGAATAATCATGAGATGGAAATCTATCTCTAATGATAACCAAACGAAGCACTGGGATGGTAAAACAAATGGATATTATTCCAGGGCCAATATATGATATCTCAAGTTTATGAAAGCATTACCCTTGGAGAATCGCTAGATCCTCAAGCTGGGGCTCAGGAGATGCATACCGGTATAGTCACTGTGCATTTGAAACCAACTGTTAAATTATCAGTCACTTTGCCTAATACACATTTTTAGAAAAAAAATTCAATAATTTCTTTCTTATCCAGATTGGATTGAAAAAATAATTTTTCAAAGTATAGGCATTTATCTGGTGGATAAGACTACTTTAAATATTAGTGGTTCAGATTTAAACTTAAAAGACATATATACAAACACCTATATAGTAAATAAGTTGCAAAAATCAGCAATATACCAAGTCTTTGGTTTTAAAGCTCCATATAAATAAATATAAAACAGGAGGGACTTTTACACATTTTTGGTATTAGGCAGACTGTTCAGTGTCTGTCTTGAGTCACTGTATTATGTAAGAATATTTGTACTCAAATATCAGAGTTAATGGAAGAGTCATCTAAATTTTCCACAGATTATAATACAACCAAAATTCTAATAACCTAGCTCCTTAGAAAAGCATCTATGTTAATATCAATTTTAAGTGGAAAAAAAATGACAGGGAAATTTAAAAAACGTTTACTTGTGGGATAGTAAAAGCAACTGCTGCTGTTAGGAACATAGAGAACTTTGCAAAAATTGCTTATTTTCACTTTGCAAGTTCCACTGGTCAGACCCTCTGTCAGCACACAGCAAGTTACGTTCTCTCAGCAGTCATAGCACAGAAACTTCACGCATGTCACAGCATCTTCACATGCACCCCATTGCTTTATTTATTTTGTGCTACTCTCAGGGCACTCCCAAAAATAGATTACAAAAGAGCTGATACCAACATTTGCTATAGTTTCATACTCTATCCTTTCCCATATCTGGGATTGGGGGCGGGGCGGGGGGGGGGGGGGAAGCAAAGGTGTCCTTAGTCTTTATTCATAATGGATATCACAAAATTTTGCCAGAATGGACTACAGAATGATCTAATTGACATCCTAATTTCAAATTTAAGGAAACTTAAAGACCAAGGCAGAGGAGAATTTAGAACCAAGTCTCCCAATTATCAGCATATTAAAGCTATATTATTCTTCCACTTGGCATTTCAGTACTTCTGTTCATAGAAGCCTGACTTGGTTCACCTGAAAATCTGACTGCATATCTCTTACTGATCATTGTTAAAGCCAATTCAGAACACTTTCATTTGCTAAAGAGACCAAAATATATTAAAATGTCTTTGGAATGTCTGATTAGTTCTATTATGCCTATCTTTATATTCAAACCATATAGAACTGTTGTTACTACTATGGGGATCTATATGAAGGGTATGGAGGTGTGGGGGTAGGGTGTGTGTGTGCATGCGCGTGTACAGGCTTGTATAGACCATACATATAAAACTTAAATCACATGCTTCTAATCAACAAACCTGCATTAATGTCAAAGTAAAGTGGGCCCATGACATGGGTGGATCCCAAATCTTTTGTATTACACCTCACTGCCAAGATCTAAGCGGGGAAGTAGAGTAAAGCATCTTGCTCACTTTTTCTCTCTTTACACACAGCAGCTTAAGTTTCCCCACACTACAGGTTTTGAAAGTCCTTAAAATATGAACGACAATCATTACCGAGAAAAAGGAAAGGTGTCTCCAACTCATAGAAACCAAAGGGTAACACCCTAAATCTCACAGAGAACTCTCTCAGGATTCAATGGTGATACTTGTTTGATTCTCTAAACTCATGTCATTTATCTAAGACCATTTGGCATTTTTAAGGTATAAAAACTTTAGGATATGCCAAAATGTAACTTTATTTATCTAACATTTTCTAATGGCGCACTCCACAAAATTGGCGAATGAATAAAAATTAGTAAGTTCTATTCCAAAATGCATTTAAAAAACACTTAGATTTTTACTACATAAGTGTTTTCTCAAAATAACTTTGTATTTTAATATTCTAAGTATATTTCTTTTGTTAACTAATATATCTACAAAGCAAATTATCAACATTAACACATTACATCATTTTCATAATCTGGAATCATGAACTATCCAACTGTGAGAAATTGGAATAATTGATGAAGAAAGGACAAAATGACCAAGAAAAAAGAAAACATATGGCTATGGCTGGTGCAACAGCCAAACTTAGCGGTCAAAAAACAGCTTTGCCAGCAACCCAGTGACTCTGAATAAGAGCTCTCAGCCAAACGACACAGAATTTCATCAAAGTGTGAGCTAAAGAACACTAGTTTCTTAAAATGCTGATTAGTATAACAAAAAGGATCCCATGGTCAACAGTATTTGGCAGACACTAAGAAACGTTTAATAAAACAGAACCCTTTTGGCATTATTTTCTCAGCATTTTTTATTTTCTAGTATGTATTATGAATCTCTAAAATAAATACCTAGCAAATAGTTACAGTTGATTTAAACAAATAGACTTTCATCTGATACTTTAAGTGTTGAAACTGAGTATACAATTTAATCATTTTAAAACAACTCATTACAAACTACAAGCACCTACCCCATTTGTGAAATTCCTTATCAGTATTTACATACACAACAGTATCAGGAACAAGAACACATAGTGCTGGTCCCACCAAATTACTGCCAACCACAGTGTCTCCCCTTTAAAACCACAATTTACCCAGCCTGTAACCACAGCCAATGACATGACAGCAAACCATGAACATATGACAAATTTGGTGCTTACAGGAAGGACTAACATAGCCATGTGACTACTAATCACATTTCCTCTCTTTAAAATTAAGCTGGGTCACAGGATTGCTGCTCAGTTTATAAAAATATTAAAGGGAAAATTATAGTGAGACTGAAATCAGGAGAGCAATTGATTAATCATTACACTGACCTTTTAGTCCTTTAAAATCTTCAGGTACTGAGCAATTTGATTTTCATATTTCAGAGCCTTTCCAATGGTGATTCTCTATCTGTAAGACCCCTCTCCTAACCCCTTTCACTACATTCAAATCCCAAGCCCATCGCTTCCCCATCACCATCCTTCCAGCTTTTGAGTCATTATCTCAATGAACTCATTCTTCAGTGCTCCCCTCAAATATCATTTCTTCTGATAATCCTTCTGAATCATCCCCATAATATTTTTATTAAAACAGCACATCATGATTTATAATTATATATTATTTACGAGAATATTTGCTATTTAGCTCTTATCCATTAGACTGTAAACTCTAAGAAAACAAGCAACTCCGTCCATTGTGTCCATCAATACCTAGAATAGGCCCTTCCTATAATTTGTTAAATTCATTGAATGAATGAAAGTAAGACTAAATGAGTGAATTCAAGAAATATTTACTAGTATCTCAACACACTGCTACCAATAAACAGATAGAAAAATTGACCCTTTCTCCCTCTTCTCCATCAAGAGACCCAACAAACAAGCTGAACCAAATATCCTTTCATGCAATATGAATATGGGCTTTAGGGTGACCACCCCTCACTTGAGTGTCATTCATAAATATATGCTTCATAAGTCCCAGAAACTTCAGTGTGATTACCCCTGAGGGGCTGCTACCGTATATCCCAGGTCTCAGTGCAAGTCACATGTTTGAAACAGGTTTTAAATAGTACTGATTTTCTATGTTTTTCTAGGAAATATTTGTGATATCTGTTGTCCTTGGACAAGTAGTTCAAATGTGGATCTAAATAATCATCTTAGGTAAAACCTTTAAAACTAAACTATTATGACCAAAATTAGGCAGAAATATGTGCTAAATACAGCTTAAAAGTAAATACAGATAATGAATTTCTCTGTAACATGAAACAAAGGATGACATAAAAAACATGATATGACTTTTTCTGAAAATTGATGTTTTAGCTCTCTGTAATTCTTGCATGTCTTTTCTGTATTTAATAAATCACATATATCACAAGATTCATTCAAAATGTATTTTTTCTTCTGAAGAAGAAAAAACAACATAGACAGCACTGTTTGAAAAACACAGTTGCCTGTTGAAGATCCATGATAACTGCATTTTCAATCTGTCACCTTGAAATTTCTAGGAAATAATATTTCTTGATACTCATAACACCTTTTCAGATTACACCTAGACAATCAATTCCTTTAATGAACTTTCAGCTCGCCATAATCTCAGAGCCTTTCTTCCGTTTAGACTTCTAATATATTGTCTTCAAGGTTCAATGCTCTTTCATATAACACTGGCAGCATCTATAGAAATAGCAGTTGTACAATTTCTTTTGTTTCTTCACAATTTGTAACTACTCCTTCAAAAAGCTGATGGCTTTCTTTGGAGTTGGCCTGTTTTTTTGTTGTTGTTTTGTTTGGTTGGTTTTTTAATCCTCACCCAAGGGAATTTTTCTATTGCTTTTTAGAGAGAGTAGAAGAGAGAGGAAAAGACAGAGAGAAACATTAATGTGAGAGAAACACATCCATTGGTTGCCTCCTGCACACGCCCCGACCAGGGCCCAGGCTGGGATGAGCCTGCAACTGAGGTACATTCACAGGCCCATGCTCTATCCACTGAGTTGGCCTGTTTTTAATAGTCCTTAATACTTACCTCTCTTTGAAAACTATTCATGTCATTGCATATTATTTGGAAAGCAGATTATTTAAAAAAAGGTACTGATAACCAATATATGTGCCCTACCTGATTGCCTCATTTACAATAGCGTTGGAAGTTCAGACTGAAACAACATTCAAAAAACAAATATATCTCCAAAAGTACTTTTGATTCAATTATTTAATTCCTAAAGTAGATATCCTTTTCCTTTCTCTTATTCTTTCTTATGTTCTTTCTATGAAATATCAGAATAGCCTATTCAAACAAAACCAAAAGCTTAATACTAAGTTAATAGAACACAAAGTGCTAACCTTTGGATGTTAAATAGTTGTTCAATTAAATCAAAGACAGGGTATATGGTTTGTTAATGTGAAAAAAGAGAGAGAAATATTTCTCAGATATATGTTTCTTATTTCAAAAAGTTAGCTAGAAGTTTTCCTAAATTCTTCAAATTTACTGTACCTGAATATAAATTTTGTAATAAGGATAACTTGTATGAAACTTACAAAAACCTGAGCCAAAACTTTTCCTATTAAAAAGTAAAAAGAAACCCTTATCTATGGAAGAGAGTCAATTTTGGAGATAAAGATTCAAAACTCCGTACACCTAAACCCCACAAGTCTCTATAAATGAATTTTTACACTGCAATCGATTAATTCTGCTTCTGGGCTAAGTAGAAATTTAAGTTTCTGATCTGCAACTGCCTGAAAGTTTTAGATCTTCAATAAAACACGAGTGTTTATAGCTATTTGATGTAAAAACTCTCTTGCCATTGCATATGACTGTGAAATTTTATACTTCTCCTTTACATGGCTTATCTTATTTTAAATACACTTCCTAAATAGTATGTGTTTTCAGCAAACAGTACATTCTTCGAATTTTTCTCTCAGCTATTAAATACTAATTTCTAAGAGCAAAAATACAGAACTAAAGGTACAATTGCACCCTCTACTGTTCAAATGTTCTATTTCATATTGAACAAAGTACTGTGTGTTTATTTTACACACTGATTATAAAATAAACAGGTAAATCATATTGGCTTCCTTTGACATTAATTAGCAGAACCTCAAAATAATGAACTCTAGTGATTAGTATTTCATTAGTAATACAAATGGAAACAATATTTATATAGTTATTGGGAATAAACTAAATTAGAAAAATGACTTAGCAAGGCACTTGAAACAAAGTATTCTGTAACTTACTGACAATACACGGCATTGTTGATCACCTTTTTAAGATTAGTCTTAACAAGGGAAAATTATCAAGTCATTCAAGGCAACAATTAGTATACTTTTCTAATAGTATATAAAGTTAACGCATTTTTTAAGTTAAAAATTAAAATAAACATTAATGTTTCTCTCAAACT
The DNA here is from genome assembly GCF_028538775.1 of Myotis yumanensis. Taxonomy (NCBI): domain Eukaryota; kingdom Metazoa; phylum Chordata; class Mammalia; order Chiroptera; family Vespertilionidae; genus Myotis; species Myotis yumanensis. The sequence goes on along the minus strand of NW_027223764.1, from coordinate 28,260,617 downwards.
GTACTTTGAAGTTCTAAAATATTAGTTCAGAGATCCTATTACTGTTAATACTTAAAATACTACTATGTATCACAGTGCAGCGAGAAGATTCCTTTGTATATCTCCTTAAATTTGCAACTAGTCGAACAACTATAATCCAACAAAGGTCCCTCTGCTCAACACACAAACACACCTGAGAGATGCATGGTAAATCTGAAGGTGGGAGCATTGGAACAAGGAAAGGAGGTGGAACTGGGGGAACACAGGGACAGTGTCCACAGAGGCAGTCGGGCATCCACTGCCACCCCAACTAATGCAGTAGCGGAGAAGGAGTCAGGCCTCAGGCCTCAAACTATGGCCTGGCCGAAGGTAAGGGGCAGAAGTAGCATCTTGCTAGAGAAGCCAGCCCTTCCCCAGCATCTCTATTGCTGCTGAACCTCTAGCAATAACCCAGAACGAGTCAGACAGCACAGTGGTCACCACTGGCCACTAGTAACAAGGAGAAAGCACAGAGGGCTTGTAAGCCAGGCTCCCCCGACCTGCCACATCCCCCCACCACAGTGGTGGTCCCCTGATTGAGGCGACTTGGACACACTGGGAACACCCACCACCCTGGTGGATACTAGGCAATTTCCATGCCTGAATATCCCCACCCTCCAAACTCACCCTCACCCCCAGGCCCTCTACTGTGATTATGGAGGCACAGACACCACAGGTAAGAGACAACAAAAACTTACATTATATCACCATCTAATGGAAAACAAAAGAGAGGCCTCTAATTACCAATCTGCTAAATTGTTAAGACTAAAACAGTATCTAAACAACAGAGATTTAATATGCGACTCACATCAAGCGGCTAGATCATCCAGACAGAAAGTTGACAAGGAAATATTGGCCTTAAATGGCACATTAGATTAGATTAATTTTGCAGATATTTATAGAACCTTCCACCCCCAAATGACATCCTATACAATCTTCTCACATGCACATGGATCTTTCCAAGGACAGACTATATGTTGGGACATAAACAAGTCTCAATAAATGTAAAAAAGACTGAAATCATACCCAACATTTTCTCTGACCACAACAATATGATACTGACAGTCAACTACAAGAAGAAAGCTGGAAAAAAAATCACAACTTTGAGAAGATTAAACATGCTATAAACAACTATTGGGTCAAAGAAGAAATAAAAGAAGAAATCAAAACATACATAGAGACAAATGAAAATAAAAGAATTCACCAAAAGGAAAAAAAAATTTAATGTAATGAACCACATTAAAATTAGGAAGCTTTTTTGATCAAAAGACATTATTAAGATCGGTACTTGTCATTACATTTGTCAAAACTCATAGAATGTTCAACACCAAGAGTGAACTCTAATGTAATCTATGGACTGGGCAATAATGATGTGTCAATGTAGGCTCATCATAGAACAACGTACCGCTCTGGTGCAGGATTTTGAGAGCAGGGGAGGCTGTATGTATGTTGGGTCAAGGGTTTACAGGAAGTTTCTGTACTTTCCACTTAATTTTCCGGTGAACCGAAAACGTCTCAAAACATCACCTATTTTTTAAAGCATGCTATTAAAAGAATTAAAAGGCAAACTACAAAAAAAAATAGGAAAAAGTATTTGTAATATATATTTAATAAACAAAAATGTATACCCAAACTATATCTCTAATTCCTAAAATTCAGAAGTGAAGACAGATAATCCCATAGAGAAATGGGTAAAATAATTAAAAACTTCAAGTATTTTGACAAAAGAGCATATCCAAATAATCAACAAACATATGAGAAATTGAATAGCAAAATGTAAATTGAACACAATGAGATACCCCTAGCCACCTATCGAAATGGCTATTTTTTTTTTAAATCACAACAACGAATGTTAGGGAGTTTATAAAACAATGTAACATTTGGTGCACCGGGAGCATAAATTGTTATAGCCGCTTGATAAAACTACTGCAATTTCTACCTAAACTGAACATATGGATACCCTATTATCTAGAAACTACAATCTTAGGGATCTATCCAAGAGAAATACATACATATTATCACTAAATGATATGTGCAAGAATATCTGTAGAAACATCACGTATAATATACCAAAACTGGCAACAACACAAATGACTATCTACATTAGAATAGATAGATTCTGCGTTCAGACAATAGAATACAGAAGACAATAAAAATAAGTAAACACTGCTACAATGAATAACAGTAATAAAAGTCATGAACAATACTAAGCAAAATAAACCAGACATAAAAAGATACATGTTGTATGGTTTCATTTAAAAAACTGACCAAAAGAATAATGGTAAATATACTCAAAGGTTACTTTGGGGGCTGAAAGCAGGGCTGGTGACCAAGAAATGATCCAGAGCAGGCTTCTATGGTTCTGGGAAAGTTCTGTTTCTTGATCTGAGTAGTAGTTATACCAGTGTGTGTTCAGATAACTCATTGAACTATAAACTTATGGCTTATGCACATTTCTATATGTGTGTCATGACATCAAGAAAGCTTAAAACAAAAGCCTTATTTAGTTTATAAAGATCAATAATTGGCAAAGAATTATTGAATATTATTTTAGACATCTAAATCTTAGTTCAGTGATTTTCAACCTTTTTAATTTTATGGCACATAAACTAATTAATAATATTCTGCAGCATACCAAAAATATATATTTTGCAGATCTGTCAAAAACTAGGTATAACTTTGATTCATTCACACTGGATGGATATTATTGTGCTGGGTGTGGTCATTTTTTTATCTGACAATCTAAGGGAAAGAGGTTGGTGCCCCTAAGTAGTCAGGTATTGCATGTTTAAAAACTCCTTGTGGCACACCAGTGGTCCATGCTGCCGCACACCTGTTGAAAATTACTATCTTTGATGATCAAAGGCTTCAAATACATTCCACCATCAAACTTTATATTTTAAAATTAATTGTTAGATTTAGGACAAAAAATAGATGGGATATACATTGTACCCTGAAAATGACAGATATAGCATTATGTAGGTGCACTGGCATCAAACTATGATATTTCACTATGTATATAAACATATATATGTATGAACACACATATACATACCATATACATAAACATATAATGTATACATTTCAGATTACAAACAAATCTTGATTTAATAAAAGTTTAAATAAAATGATTTATTTAATGTGTATAACTTAGGTGTAATTTGTATGTATGTATGTATATATTCAACAAATCAGGAAAAAACCTTTGGCAGAAATGTGCCTTAAGAACCGAAGTAAAACAAGAAAAGGCTCCATTAACCTCAACTCAGAAAGATAAAGTAAAACCTGAATAAGTGGAGGAAGAAAAGGAAGATGTTTTGAGGGGTGGGTAGGAAGAGCATAATCAAAGGAACAGAGTGGAGAAACCAGGCCTGGGGTCAAGGGCTCATTGTGGATGGATTAGAAAGCTCTAGAGAGCAGAGAGTGAGTGGATAAAGAAGCTGGGAAAGTGGGTGAGGACCAGACTAAAGCAAGTCTTAAACACCAAACTGACTAATGTGGACTATGTTCTCTCAGAAATGGAAGGCAGCTACAGTTCTGAGCAGAGAAGTGACATGATCAGAGTTGTGATTTAGGAAAATCAATCCAAGAGCATCATGCTAAATAAATAGGAGATTGAAATGGACACTACTAATTAGCTAGCTGCTGCAATATTATAAGTCTAATCAAGATAACAGGATAGAGTTTGGAGAAGACAAGATACAGTCCATGTGAACTGTTGAAAACATCATTCATTCCTCAATATCAGCACGAATTGCTCCTATAATCCACAAGTATTCCCTAGTAATTGTTTTGTAAACTGTTGTATGTGTGAACTGTAAACAGAGATCAAGCACCTGTGTAACGAGGAGCAACTTATTAAGAAAGTTAACTCTTCTTATTCAGTATCATTTATGAGCATATCCAGTCTGGAATAGGGCCCCTCCTCCAGATGGTGCCTTTGTCACAAATCCCATTAAACACAAACCCCATTTTTAAGTGCTTTACTGACTACTACTGTCCTTCATATCCACTTAGGCTATCTCAATGTCCAAGGCTCTAAGCATTTCCTTAGATTCCCCAATAAACTATTCTAAATTAGTGAATTTATCATTGCTAATTATTCATGAGTTTGTTGGCTTGGTCTTCCCATCCCACCATTTTTTTTTTTTTTTTTTTTTTTGAGGAGAGGACTTTTACTTGATCAAGAGTTGACTCTTATGTGACACAAAATCAAGAGGAAAGGAACAAGAGATATAGGGGCTTGGAATAATTAAGGAATTTTCACTAAGATACAGTGTGCAGAGAGGAGTAGCAGTTGTGGGTAAGCTAAGAGATTAGAAGAAGAAAATGGGATTTATAAGTATTCCCCTTGGGGAATGTTTTTAAACAAACAAAGTTCTTTTCACTAACTGTTGATGGTTGACCTGCTCATTTGGCCCTGCACTAAAACTGGACCAGGTGGATTCTGGTTTTATAAGATTAAAATGAATACAATAAACTAAAGGAATGACAATAGTGCATGAAAGCACTTTAGATATATTTTTAATAGAGAAAGAGGAGAACTTTGGTTGCTTTTTAAAATCAACCCAGAAAATGAGTTGGCCACACTGGCTTCTCCAGCCCTGATTTTGCATGGCAATTTAGGCAGGCACGAAAAAAATTAAGAATTCTAGGAGGAGCAAACCAAATCGTCATACTGAGCACTGATGAGGCTTCACATGGCCGCATCGAATGCTGAGATACTTAAAAATTAGAAGAGGAAACCAACAAAGTATTCCATTCATGAAGCTCTTGCAGGTATGTATGTTAGATTCTCAAAGCCAGGTTATGGTCCAGAATACAAGGAAAAATTGAGGGAAGGAGATCATAATAATAATTACTGTAAATAATCATTCAGATTGTTAATATAGTATCTGACATTTATTGAGTCCTTCTTGCAGTATCTTATGACTGTGAAGTACTAGGCTGAATGCTTTCCAGAGGTGATCACAAACCTCACAAATTGATGACGTAGGTATTTTTATTATTATCCCCATTTTAAAGGTGAGAATGATTAATATTTAAGTGACTTGTCAAAGGCCAGTTAGTGAGTACGAAAACTGAACTTCAAACTCAGAAAGTCTTAACTCCAGAGTCACTTATAACTATGCTCCAACAATTATAATGATGATGATGATGATAAAATTTGTATTAGTATCTACCCTATGCCAACACCAAAGCCCATGCTTTGGCAATATATTGCACCATTGTTTTCCCTCAGGATTTGTTTGTTTTCTCAGGATTTGACCCCCACATAAAGTTATAATAATAATGGCTAAGTAACAGACTGAGTTTTATTCTTAAGGGCAGTCTTCCCCTAGGGCAGTGGTCGGCAAACTCATTAGTCAACAGAGCCAAATATCAACAGTACAACGATTGAAATTTCTTTTGAGAGCCAAATTTTTTAAACTTAAACTATATAGGTAGGTACATTGCTATTAACTTAATGAGGGTACTGCTAAGGCTTAGGAAGAGCCACACTCAAGGGGCCAAAGAGCCGCATGTGGCTCGCGAGCCGCAGTTTGCCGACCACGGCCCTAGAGTTCTGGATCCAACTTCTTATAGTGGGGCACCTACATAGCGACCTGCATCAACTACTCAAGCTAATTATATAACAATACAGCATCCACCTGTCTACCGGCATTTAATTTAATTTTTAGTCTAAATAAGTGTAGAACTTAAACATTTTTAGAAGAATAAATCACTTTAAGGAAATTATTTTATACTTTATTCAAAATTAGTTTTGCTACTTTTATACTATCTTGATGCTCTCTATGTAAATCACTTATTTTTTTAATCCTCACCCAAGGATATATTTATTGGTTTTAGAGAGTGAGAGAGAGATAATTGATAAGTTGCCTCCTGTACGTGCCCTGACCAGGGATCAGACCTGCAACCTAGGTATGTGTCTTAACTGGGAATCAAACCCACAACCTTTTGGTGTATGGAACGACAGTCCAACCAACTGAGCTGTCTTGTTGGAGCTGTGATCACATATTACAAACAGAACAGGAACATATTCCTCAAAGCTAGAATTATCCGTGGGCTGCTTTTATTTTTCCTATGAAAATGCAGTAGAGAAATTAAAGTGTGTGTATGTATGGTTTAGTTCGAGCTGAGGCTTAGTTCAAGGGGAGAAAATTTCTCAGGACTAGGACTTACTATCAAAAGTTAAAGCTCAAAGGGGCAAAATAAAATATTTCCAACTAGAAAAAAAGAAACTTTAAAAAAATGCCTGTTTCATGGATATTCTTCTTCTAAAGAGAAGAAGAACGTAGTTACATCATTTTTACTGTACTGAGCTTTGGAAACTGTCAGTTGGACACAACATGAAACAGAGTCCTCTAAAGAAGTAGTTACAAATAACTTCATTTCACCAAGAGGTTGAGAAGAGCCGGCTGCCAATACACAAACCCACAAACCACCAACTTTTCCAAACTCAGTTCCACAATGTCTCAATATATTCAAAAGCAAAAAAATTGAGATGAACTACTAAACACCACCAGGTTGTGTGGTCCTCCAGTTAAAAAAATTAGACTATGATCTTATCTTTTCTATACATTACTCACATTTTAAGCCAAAAACTTTAACTTTTTCCTTTTTAAAGAGAAAGATATTTTTTTTTGTGGTTAAATTGCAGTTAACTTTTTTAAAAAGATTTTTTAATTGATTTTTAAAAAGAGGGAAAGGGAGAAGAGAGGGAGAAACATCAACTAGCTGTCTCCTGTACACCCCCTACATGACATAATAATTACTGCTTAGAATTAAGAGATGGAGGTGGGGTAGAGAATTGAGATAAAAACAAATACACTTTAATAATTTTAAATATCACCTACTAGTTATTTTTTTTAAAAAGTCACTAAAAGCCTTTCAATTTAATGGCCCAAACGTTTTATTTCCCCAATGTCAGACAAAACTGTAAAAACGCTGTAGAGAATTAACTGGTTTGGTTAATAAATCTCTTCTCACAGGGCAAAACTTCATTTGAAAATAGAAATATTATTGACTAGGTATTCAATGGTAGAGCTGATTTCATGTTAGAAATAATCTCTAGTAGCTATTTATTCTCTACCATTTTGAATTGCTACTGATTCTTTCCACTTAAACACAGTTGTAAGTTTACTAAATCAAAAGCAATGTGGAGCATAGAGTATAGGTTAAGGTTAGGTGAAAATAAAACAAATGTGCATATTTTGTATCCTAAATCATTTTGTAATGCGATGATGTAGGCTCTCAGTTCATCAACCTCAGTTCTTGAGTTTGGCAAAGAAATATCTCTGAGCCAAGAACTCTAGTGCAAGTGGCAGTTGATTTAGAACAGAGGCAGAAAAAAGGAGCCAGCAAGGCTGCATGGACTCAGAAAACAAGTTACTGAGGCAGAAGAAGGGCCCTTGAAGAAAAAAAGCAAAAATACTAGTACATACCTTAGGAAAGAAGGGGAGTAAAGGCATGGGTATGCTCCAGGGAGAGAGAGAGAGAGAGAGAGAGAGAGAGAGAGAATGTGAGTGCACTGGGTCCTTTGCCTTAAGGGTTTTTATCTGTTTTCTAAAGGCAGGAACTTTAGGGGATATTTAAGGGAAGGATCTTAAAAGAATATTCATGCGCTTTCCAGGTGTGTCCTTTCAGGGTGTGGTCCCTGCTAATTGGTTAATCCCAGGGTAAGGGGTCATTAGTCATTGCATCTGGTCCTGATGACAGCCATAGCAATGCTTCCTTTGGTTTTGCTGCTTTTCTGGGCCTGAAGCTGAAACACAACTGAGACATAGATGTTATCTCGAGTTTGACCAAAACTTTGTCTCTGTGGTCAACAGACTCAAGGCTTTGTTCCTAAGATTATTTGATGTTGATCAGAACCTAATTGTCTTAATGCTTAAGGGAGTGGCCATGCAAGGGAAAAGGAGGCAGGTGAGTCAAGGAGTTGGATAAGGCCAGTTTTAGTCAGCTGTCTGTCTCAGTTTCCCTATTCCACTCCCCAAGGAATTTTCCTAGCTTTCTTACTATCCTGCCTCAATTAATCTACATTCAATATTTTATTTTGGGAACTTTTTTCTGAAAGCTTCTGAGTAAAAAAAAAAAATGGTAAAAAAGAATGTGTGCACATCTGTTTATATATTCAGGAAAAGAATATTCAAACTGGGCATTAGTCCATGGGAAAGCCTGTGCAACATAATCCAGTGCACCAAACACTCTGCTCGTTTATTAATAAGAAAATTCCAGGTTACATTTTTGCCAAGAGATGTCTTTCTTTTTCCAAAAATTATCTTTGGCTATATATTTTACATTTGATTTACTCCCCTTGGTGCATAAAGAAATAAAAGAACTATTGTCCAATGTTAGAGGTTGGAATTTGTCTGAACTCTGGTGAAAGACATATAAATCTATTCACTGAAATTGTTTTTGAAAAATGATATAATTTATAAAATGTACTGACTGCCTTTTATTTTTATTGTGCCATAAAATCCACATTGATTTTGGTATAAACTTTTAAAATACTCTTCAAATAAATATCATCCAATAAATCCTATATCTTTTATTTTTATTACCAATAGCAGTAACTTGCATTTTAGGTATTGATTTTTATTTATCAACATTTTCTTATCAATTAAATTACTCACACATGGGATAATTATTTTTAGTGTTATCATCCTGCATGGATTTTTTTTTTTAGGCCTTGGGAATGTACTAATCTGTGACTTACATGCAAAAGCCTTAAAAAGTGCAATTTCGTAATGTGAGTTAAAAGATATTTATTTTTCATGTAATAGGTCAAGGAGAGATAACAGGTTGATGTGTTCTGGGGAATTATAAAAAAAGGAGATTCTTAGTTTATTTAGAAGAGAGGGTTTAGGATAATGAACCTAAAACCCCTCAAAAACCTATAAACAGTATTTTTTAAAGGCCAGGTACAGCTAAACAGGAATATATATGTGTTAACAGATCTATTGCATTCATAGGATCAAGTAGGACTTATTTGTAGATGGTAGAAGGAAAAAGATATTTGAATGATTAAAACAAATGTGATTGGCAAATAGGAAAGTGAGCAATACATGTAATATGAAGTCATGAAATGTGTTACTGTTCCCAGGGAGAATGTGAGGAAGATTATAAACATTTCACCCTGTTGGGATGAAGAGAAAGTATGTAGAGAAATTGAGAGCATTTGAGTTGGGGAAAGAAGTTGGCAAAGGACCTCCCATGACCTAAATTTAATGACAGGTAAGGAAACTGGAATTCTCCATATGTTTCTGTAAATAGAAACGATATGCTTAACTAAGCCCTAATTTTAGAATCCCTATAATATATTACCATGTGTTCAGTGTAGAATACCCATCCCATATATATGGCTACTTTTGAATATTATCTTAATGTCCATAAAGCAAGAATTATAATATTACAAAAATAAAATGTGAAATATATTGAAATGGACAATATACAAAAAAACATGCCCTTTATGATCAGTAATGATATTTTAATGGGGAACAAAACACTGTGAAAGGTGGCAAAATGCAAATCAGAGAAGACAGATGTGTTTTATTATCAGCAGCAGTAGCAGCAGCAAAAACAGACATTCAAATACCTTTCACATAGTGGCTTAGAGCTTGATGTTTAAAGCAAACTAGTAAACATTCTAATCATCTAGAAACTTAGTATTTACATTAGAAATGATTTACAGGAGCCAAATCTCACTAAATGAGGATCAACCTGTCAGAGAAGCAGAGGAATGAGAAAGATTGACAGAGATGGAGGGGGTGATTCCCCCAAATCAGTAGCCTTACTTTTATGCTCTGCATGTAAGATTACGGCTCTCTATCTACCTCGACATGAATTATGACACCACACGATGTTCCTCATACTCCAGTGACAGTCAGGAGGATTAATGTGGCATGTTCCTAGGTGTGGTTGAGGAACGCGGTAGTTATTAAGGATATACACCAATACACCCAGGCTCTCCTTTTCCAGGCACATGGTAAAGTGGCATTTCCCTACCTCTTTGAACTCAGACATACCCAGGTCACTCTATTCCACTGATACAAGTGAGTAGACGTGTGATGTTCTGGGCAGAGGCATTACATGGCCAGTGTAGGACAGTGTGGCTCTCTCCTCGCCTACAGCGGTAGCCATGAGCATCATCTAGACAGAGCATCTGTCAGTTCAAGTTCACGAGACAAGCTCCAGCAAACCCCACAAAGGGCAAGTGTGAAAAATGAAATCTTGACCATTCTAAGTGACGGAGAAATTGGGATTGTCTGTTACCACCCCCTAAGCCTTACTGACAGGCATGGTAATAGCATTGCAAAATGCTGAGGGTGGAAAAGACACTATCTCCTCTTAAGTTTTGACTTTATTTTCTCAGTTCTGTCACCTCCTGGAAAGTGCACACATACTACTGAAGTAAATTAATTATCGCTGCTGGCCAGTTGTGGAAATTATTACTGTCCTTTGGCAAGTAGTGATTTATAAGGATGACATGTCTAATTAAGTACTCATGCTTTTAGCACTATGAACAAAAGACTAATTAGTAGATCCCTGCTAAATTAAAGAAAGCGACCTTTTCCACAGAAAATCCACATGAAGTTCAATACCCTTTGGGGAAGTGGGTGTTGTTGCACCATTGATCGGAAGCTCGAATCATATGAACCAACATTTATTTAAGACATGGAGACACTGATAAAGAATTAATCAGGGAATTAATGACAGGTAATTTCCATGCCTACGACATGGAAAACAGTACAATATGGAGGCAGGATTTGGAGTACTTTTTTATGATTATATTTTTTGTATAATAGGAATTTAGAAGAAAGATAAATCTGAACTACAGGTACTAAAATACATACACATGTACAAGGAAGGAAGGGAAGGAAAGAAAGGGGGATGAAAGGAGAGATGAAAGAAAAGAGGCAGCGGGGAGGGAGGAAGGGAGGGAAGGAGGGAGAGCGAATGACTTGTTAGACTTCTAGCCCAACCCATGGAAACGATGATGAAGAATGAGGCCTGAGGTTTTAAAGTTATTTACAGAAATCACTAAGGTTCTTTTTCTGAAAAACAGGGCTACGTGGAGTCAGTGAAGTGCAGCATATGGCTTTAGGTGCTTCTATGAGAATTAAGTATCATAGGCCATTTCCGGTGTTCCAGGCTCCAGGGAACTCCCCATCCTTCCTTCTGCCCTGCAATTATGAGTCACAAAGTAATATGACTGTAGGGACCACAGAGATATCATCAATGAATAAAGTAGGCCAGCCACATCATTTTAGACCGTCTTTGCATTTGAAATATGAAGTAATTCCCTACTTCCACAAAAGAAATGTGCTCTCACCTAATTTTCTAGTAAACTCTGCCCTCACTGTTGATAGGAAATGTTTTCTCTGCTATAAAAAGTGTGGCGAGCACCACGATGAATGCCAACTGGCAGCCGACTCCAGAAGCAATAGAGTGTTGGGGACTGCGGTCCATTGAAAAGTACAGGCCGGTTTCTAAAGGAGCCAGCAAATACTCAGCTCCCGCAGATGGCTCTCTGGTAGGACTAATGTCTGGTGGTGCAACATCTTCGATGTTTTGGGGGAAAGAGAATGGATAAGGTTCTATGTGAAATCTGTCCACTTCAAAATGCTACTCTTTTTTTTTAAGTCAGGAACAAACAAGATAAATCTGCAAGCTCAATTAGGCTCATGAGCCAGACACCCCGCCTTAGCCACCTTTCTAGAAAACTGACAAAGGCTAACCATCCACAAATCAAGTCCAATCAACTAGCATCATGGATTTTACATGATGTGCCCGGCAGTGGGCCAAGTGCTTTGCATAAAGCAACTCATTTGCAATTCATAAACACCCCAGGCGTACACACAAGGAAGCTGAGGTTTGCAGAGTTTAAGAAACTTGCTTGCAGGTCAAGGTAAGTGGCCAGAGTTGGGATTCAATGCCAAATGTACCCCAGCCCTTTAAGCGCATAGCCCAGACCCGGACCTCAGGGCTTTCACCTACAGACAGCATCAGCTTAAAGCCTGAGAATTAACAAGGAAGAAGGAAACACCCTCCATCCTATGTGGGGGAAGAAAACCAAAACATTTCTTTCCCTTTCACTGTTTCCTTCACTGAAATATTGCGGCCTGGTTTTCCAGAAAGAGTATCACTTTGTTATCCTGCTTTATCAAAAATGTCAGAAAAAGAACATGGGTATTTCTGGTTGAGTTCCGAGCACCGACACATCCCATGAGCATCTGCTCCCTCCAAGCAGCCTGACATTTCCACTGAAAGCACATTCCGAGCGTGCTCCACAATGAGCACTGCCAACTAGAGGCATGAAGCATCTGACAGTAATAAGAGCATTTACTATTCCCCAAATCTTCCTCCTCGCATGCTACGGAGACCCTGATCAGTTTGTGCTGTCTGGCAGGGTTGACACAGGCATTCCACCCAGGGGTTGTGTCTGGCCCAAATGCCACAGGTTGAATACTGAAACCTTTTCCATTTCCGCTGGCCTGACAGCCCCGCGGTGTGTAGTGAACCTTGCAGCAGCATCTGTTTCAGACCTGTGGTCGTTCTGCAAACGCGACAGCCCAAGCCTGTGCAAACTGAAGATACCGCTGCCAAAGTCAAGATCATTTTTTCTTTCCCGGGAAAGATTTAGCCCAAATTCTTGGACGCTAACCTGCCTTTCATCCTGATACTACCCTGGGATTTCTTCCGAGTCAAATAAAGATTTTTGTTTCACATCGTTCATCAACAAAATGCCCTAGCAGTGGCCCAACACTGCCTTGCTTCTTAGATTCTTCTCCGAATTTCTCTCTTATGCCAAAGGAGGCACTGCAGGATGATCTGATATTTCAGATTCAAAACTTGTACTATCAGAGTCCACATTTTTTAAAATCTTTATTAAGATGTGTGTGTGTGTGTGTGTGTGTGTGTGTGTGAAAGAGAGATGACACCCTTTCTTCCCTCATTACCCCTCTTCACCCCATTTCCGGCCAACCTCAAGCTTTTGCCATCCTATTGTCTGTGTCCATAGATAGTGTATATATGCATATAATTTTTTTGGTTAATTTCTTCCCACCCCTACCCCCCTTCCTTCTGAGTTCACTAGTCTGTATTATGTTTCCATGCTTCTGGTTCTATTTTATTTATCAGTTAATTTTGTTCATTAGATTCCTTGCTCATTTATTTTTTCAGAGTCCACATTTTTAAATAAGCAGTCCCTGCCTTTGGGGCTATGTACAGAAGACACCCCCCCCCCCAAAAAAAACAAATCAGAAAAATATCTAGAAGGTGCTTATTTGGTTTGTTAAATTATTAAACCCACTGTTGGTGAAGACGAGCACAATATTGAGAGCTTAACTCAACCAAAGCTTCCTTGTACACAATTGCTACATGCAGGGAAGTATTTTCATGTGCCCTTTGATTCTGCATACTTGTTGGCTTCAGTATGTCCGTGTCTGACGCCAGGTCTATATCCTGGCACTGCCACCCTCAGGAAAGCTTAGCACCTGCCTCTACATACACTGCTCACTAAAGGAGTACCCTTATTTCTTAGGTGGCCTTATGGTGTTTTACAACTATTCAACATTAGGAATATTCTTTCAAGTCTTAAAGGGGGGGCAATTAAAACTATAAATTTGTTGATTTTATATTATACATTTAAGTTATAAATGGATTAGTCCACAAGGGAATGATCAATCACTTCCAAAAAATTGATTTCATGGAAATATTAAATCCTTTAAAAGTATAAAGACTGCCATAGTATAGGAAAGATTTTATGACATGATGTTTGGTTGAAAACAGATAGTAACCGAGTTTTATGGAGCACAGGGGTGGAAGAGGACAGCCGTATGCATATGAACAGGGAGAGGAGAAACCATGAGAAATAGAAACAGCTCCTTCACAATGGTTGGACTTCTGACCTTAAAATAGTGTTTTTACAGTGGTTCTAAAATAAGAATCTTTTGGAGCATGTGTACATAATTTAAATAAATGATCGCCTACTAGTATTTGATTTAAATGTTCAGAACCCATTTCTAGCAGTTTCCAAGCATGACCCAGAAGGATATTTTTATCACCACTGTGAATTTTACTATTTTACCAAGCAATAAAAATAAGTAAAAGTAAACATATTAAAAGTGTTTTAAGAGACAATTTTCTTCCAAGAATAAAAATGTCTACTTTTAAAAACAACATGCATTCCTTTCCACAGGAAGAGCTACCAAATAAATGTACTAAAATATCATAGCTCAGCCTAATAATTTCCTCAAATGTTTTTTTGGAACAAGTCAGCTAAATCCATCCTTAGACATTTGGCTTTCAGGAGTCCTTTAAAAACATGGCATAATCACCAGGTACTCACACTCAATCCAGTACTCCAAATCTTTCCTTGAAATAAAATAATTTATTACTTCCTTAAGGGCATGGCTTTGGAGGAGAGTGGGGTGCTTAGAAATAGCCATAGAAGAGCACTCCCTACAATCCCTACCCAGCCCATCATTTCTTAGGGTGCTGTGGCAGATTGATATCTGTCAGTGACTGATCCAAGACACCACAGCCTGCCTTACCTAAAAAAGAGTCTGGAAACTACCGGTTGTGGAGACTAAAGCTCTCCTGCTCTGCCTCCTGCATTAAAAGTTCTTTCTTTTGAGCTCTGATTGGTAAAGCTTAAGGTTATATTTTCACTGTAAACAATGCTACCAAAAGACAGAAGGAAGAGCCTCTGAGTGCACAGGGTGCTCCAGTGCATATTCTTACTGCCCCTCCAACCACGCACCCAGGACTCCTTCAATGCTTAATCAGAGGAATTATTCTATTTGGGGCAACTCTGACCTCCACCGAATATATCCACCATAACTCTTCTGCTAACTCATTCACATGGCTGTCTCACAACCCGGTTTAGGCACATTTACCCACACAGAGTCTTGCTAGTATTACTCTGTGCTGCATATAAGCTACTGGTCCCACTTCAGGAGCTCTGATCACTGGGAGTGAATGCCATCAGGAATGTGGGGCTCTCTGGATATGCTCCCAATTCCATGTCATTGTCTTCATTGTCTCTTCCCCAGGGAAATTTCAATAGTCTTTCATTCATTCATTCATTCATTCATTCATCCAGCAAAATGTTTATCAGTCTCAGGATGCATTACTGGTATTGTGCTATGGGATAACATAATAAACAAAACAGGTGCTGACTTTATTCTTGAGGAGGTTGTGGTTAATGGTCAGATAGGTGGTTTAGCAGCCAATCACAATATAGTGGGAGAAGTGCTGATAGTAAGAAAAGGACAAAGGCCTGTGGTGCCTGCTTCCTGTGGTCCAATGGACAAAACTAGAAACTGCCATGTTGGAAAACGGCTACAGTGGGATTAAGTAAATAGCACCATGGAAGCAAAAGGGGTGACCCCTAGCCTGCTTAGGATGGGAGGGGCATAGTCAGAGAAAGTTTTCCACAGGAAGTAATAGACAAGCTGAGACATGGATGAGTGTGTGTGTGTGTGTGTGTGTGTACAGGAATAATTAAATTTATCACAATTACCCTATGAGATAGTTATTTATATGTGTTCTGGTAACACCTTTAGATACCCCACTCCAGAACATAGGTATTACCCCCCAGTTGTTGGGGCTATGGGTGCTGACAGATCTCACTGAGTCCCTCTTTAGGACTTGCCTTCAGCTGAAAAGAGAGCCCTCACCCAAAGTCACCCTCACTCCCCAAGAGCTGCCACACTCAATGATTGGCCAGTAAGGGAGTATAAAGGCGTGGTCCCCCTGCCCCTATTCCAGCACTGGGTCTGGTGGCTCCTACAGGTCTGGCTGTGGCTTTTATTGTGATTGCAAGGCAGGTGACATCTTGCTCTATTAAACCCTATTTTCTTCTTTCCTCTACAGATGTTAATTCCGAGAGCATTACCCATATGCAAATCTGACACAACATTCCCTTTTTACAGATAAGAAAACCAAACTTTGAAAGGTTAAGTAACTTAATGAGGATGAGACAGCATGGCTCACTCAGGAAACATACCTCAGTTTGGCTAACGCCCAAAATTTGAAGGTAGAGGAGGCTAAAAATAAACCATGTCTTGAAAGATATAATAAGTCATAACTAAAAAATGAGGGCTTTATCTTGGGACGGTGGGAAGTATTAGAGGTGTTTAGAGTGAGATGATCAGCTAAGGGTGCTAGCATGGCAAAGCAGGTATTGTAAACTTATTTTTAATGGTGAACACATTTTATTACCAGGGAAGGGTTGCCAGGATTACTTCTTGTACTTATTACTACTTAATGTTTTTCTATGGGTCAGACTATTGGGAGGGATTATGAGGATTGTGAGGAAGAGAAAAACACTTCAGGGATAGAGAGCACCCATGTGCAGAGCTCCTGACAAAGTGAGCTGAGCTGATTGGTGTGTGTGTGTGAAAAGGGGACAACCTCCTCCAATCCACTGGCTCTAGGGATGGGGGGCTCTAATGCTGATGAAGGGTTGCCTCTGTTCTTCTCTTGCGGCCCCACTCAAAAACAGAGGTGCCTTGATTAGAACAGAGCTGAAAGGATTGACAATCATTAGACTTGAAGACTTCACTTCCTGTCTCCACCTGAGATTGTACATGCTCAAGGTATTGTGATTACAGGGGCAGAAAGATATAGGGGGATAAATTGCCGGAAGCCGGTCCATCCTTGCTGCTTGACACAGTCGCTGCAGGAAAGAAACATCTGCACAGCATATGTTTCAAGGGACCTGGCATATATAGCATATTGTTCTTAATATGTTTGCTCCCTTTAGCGCCATGTGTTTTAACCAAGGTCACCTCTCCGAGAAAGGTTGTTTCCCCAGGTGGGGATCTTTCCCTGAGGTTAGGGAGGGGATACAACCCCTTAATTAAGTGCCAGGCGGGTAGTTAAGCTACATAATCTTTACTCCCTGGAAAGGAGATAAGAAACACCCTAACCTTTGTAATAGAAATTGACAGGATTAAAATCGGCTGGTATAAATATGGATGTAACAAGACAATAAACATCAGATCCTCATCAGTTCCTAACCAGAACTCCGACCAGAACTTTGGCTGGAGATCCTGGCTAGAGGTCCTGACTAGGCTGCTGATCAACTGAAGGCTGTCTCCGTGTCATTCCTTCTTTGCCAACTCCGTCCACACCTTTGGGGACCCCTGGACCTGCTGGGATTGGACCCCAGCAATAAATGGCGATGGAAGTAAAGTAAAAAGAAAAAAGATTAACTTGTTCAAAGCAGATCCAGAAAGATGGCACCCCTCCTGTATCTGTGTCCCTTCCCATGTGACCTTGCAGTTCCTCCCATCAAAGGGCAGCATGTACTGTTTTGACCCCTGGTTTTGGTTGGATACAGCCATTTGACTTGATTTGGCCAATGGACTGTTAGTAGATACAATACAATACCCTTAGCAGCCAGAAATGTTAAAGTAAAATATTTAAGCTCATAAATCAGAAAAATCCTAAGGCAGCAGCTTTTCGCCTTTGAGAACTCCTACTCATCTTTGAGAATATGATTAACGTTAACTGTACTCTTCCCTGAAAAAAAATATTTGTACACACAAAACTTTGCATCTCTAGGAGAAAAAAAATTTTAACTGGAGACAGAATTCCTCTTAGGGGGATCAAGATTATTTGCTTAGCAAAAGCATTAATGTAAAAATGATGGAACTCAGGGTGTAGATTAAAAGAAAAGCATGAAGGAATAAAATTTCTGAGTAATAAAAAGAAGCTTACTTACTCTGGTATTTGAGAAAGGAGGGAGAAGTGAGTGTATCCAGTAAATTTCAGGTGGTAAGGACTTAAAGAAAAAGGATAGCCAGTACGAAATATCCAATGATTTGAATAACAAGAGTTTAAAAAAACACACCTAGAAATATAGAGTATAGAGTTAAAAACAACAACAGAGAAATATAGAGAATCAGGTTTGAAATTACCCAAATCTTTATAAAAGTATGCTACTTACACCATTTTGTGTTCATAGTACATTTTTAAAAAGCTGAATAAAGGAAAATTTAATAATCATAATAGTATCCATTATGACCTGATGTATTGTGGAATGGAAGGACAGGTGAAGAAGTAGGGCTGTAGAGGACTCCCAGCCAGAGTGATGGAGGGAATAAGAAGTTTCCAAGGAATCTCCTGCAATGGAGAGAGTGCTAGGTTTGGGGGCTCCAGCCAAGATTACTGAAACATTAAAGGACAAGATAGCCTTAATAAATTAGGTTTGGAGGCACCCAGAACATTAACAAATTACACATAAATTTCATTTATTTCAAGACCTCCATGTAACTGAGCCAAGAGTCCCATGGGAAGCTCCACCATCCTAATGTAATTAATTTACTGTTTACCCAGATAATAGTTATTGGTCTCCTACTGCATGCTCTGCCAAACCCAACGCAAAAGACCGGTTCTTCAACAAGCCTCAGAAAGCAAACTCATTATTTTTGTCTGACAATAAAAGAAACAATAAACTCAAAAGGCAAGAAAACATAGTATGATGCCAAGGTACTAAATATAAAATCCAGTGCGAGTACATGTTTTATGTGTTCCCTGTAAATTTTCCAAGTGCCTAGGGTGCCAGAATAATGTTTTAAATGATTACACAAATTAGGTCAGTGCTTCAGACTATTTTTAGATTAATTACAAGGTTAAAAGGTGACTTTTAAAAATTGTAGAATGCACCCAAAAAGGTCTCTTAAAATACAAATAAAGCCTGAGACTAAAATGAAGGAAAAACATTGGGATCATTTTCAAAACACGCACAACTAATTAAATTTTACATGATTGTTATAAGCCCTTCTGTTGAAATCCTTGAAGTCTCCTGGCTAAAAACAAACTCTACTGACACTACTAATGATTTTCATCCCTAGTTGCCAAAAAGGATGCCATAAATATGTGCAGGTGGACAATAAAAGCTGGTGAGATTTATGCAACACACCTGCATACTCTTTTCCATTCTAGTCCCTGTACATGAACTTGTGATTTGAGAATTGAGAGTTTCTAATTGTTATCTGCAACTGTCTCGCTAAACTGAGCACCCTACATAGAGTAAGAATCTCAACAAATGTTTGTTTTTATTAAGCCTATGAGCAGAAAGAGGCCTGAACATCTCCAGTTGTCAGCTGGCAACTTCCTGACAAACAGATGAAAAGAACCTTGGGTCTGGCATGAAATGTAGAAACTAAGAAATGAAATCACTTATGGAATTTAAAAACAATAAAAATCAAATATTTATCACTCCTGCTAGATTCATAAACTTCTGGTTAAAATAAAATAAATATTTAAAAGGCCCTCTTGCCCTGGCCAGTGGTCTCAGTGGTGAGAGCATTAGCCCAGGCACCGAGGGGTTT
This sequence comes from Myotis yumanensis, assembly GCF_028538775.1. Taxonomy (NCBI): domain Eukaryota; kingdom Metazoa; phylum Chordata; class Mammalia; order Chiroptera; family Vespertilionidae; genus Myotis; species Myotis yumanensis. The sequence continues at coordinate 28,241,250 of NW_027223764.1, read as the reverse complement.
CCGGTTCGATTCCTGGTCAAGGGCACACACTTGTGTTGCACGTTCCATCCTAGCCCTGTTTGAGGTATGTGTGGGAGACAACCAATGGATGTGTCTCTCTCACATCAATATTTCTTTCTATCTATCTATCTATCTATCTATCCATCTCCATCTCCATCTCCATCTCCATCTCCATCTCCATCTCCATCTCCATCTCCATCTCCATCTCCATCTCCATCTCCATCTCCATCTCTATCTCTATCTCTATCTCTATCTCTTTCTCTTTCCCTCCTTTCCTGCCTCCTTCCCTGATTGTTTTTTCTTAAAAGAAAAACTATCAGTGAAGAAAATATCCTCAGGTGAGGAATAACAATAAAATAAAACAAAAAGGCACTCTTACTACATTTTTAAAGTGTGGGGTCATTTAAGTAATTGCCTTTGAATGAACACTTTATAAATAGAATAAAATATTTTTGGTCTAATAATCGTTTTAACTTTTTATATAGCTCCTGCTGGTATTGATCAAAGGACCTGTCTTCTTAGACACGGGTTTTTAAATGGTTTTATTTCTGTATATTAGTGTTTTTATTTTTCACTTACTAAACTAATCCACAAGTCAGAATCATTCAAGACACACCTAAACAAACATAGAAATAAGCAGCTTTGTTGTTAAACAGAATGTAGATTTTGTTTACATTAGCTGTAAGGCATTTTCTTACTTAATTCAAAAATTCATTCTAATACTTTGACCTGGGAAAGGAGGTTCAGGAGTCATATAGTCCACGTCCTGGCCTTAACAAATCCTACTTCTCAGAGCTGTTGAGCGCACTGTATGCAATGAGTTAGGAAAGTCACTGGCATATTATAGGCACTCCATAAATACTAGTCCCCTCCCTTTACTACCACTGTGTGCCAGACACAGGCTTAGGACTGAATTCTTCGAATATAATTCAGGCAGTCTTAGGTAGGAGTGCGCACACACGCCCCCATTAACTTAATCCCCCAATAAATTCATAAAGGTTCTGTTTTCCTTCTCTTTGCTTCCAAGCATTTTATTCTAAAGGTCAGTGGGAAGAACCGAACCTCCTGATGGAAAGCTTAAAGGGAAAAGATGAGTCAAGAGAAAAACTGTCACTGCCCTTCCCAGATTCTTTTTCTCCATCCCTCAGCTTTCAGCCCCAGGCCACTCCCCAGTTTGCCCTGCCACCTCCAAGCTTCATACCTGCCCTTCTCCTAGGATCATATCCCTGGTACATGCAGTTCCAAATAACAAACCTTCATAGGAACTTTCCAATTGGATCGTTTAGCATTATCAGTGAAAATTATACCTTTCATTCATTTATTCAACAGGTTTACAGGGTCTGGCTGTCATGGCTCAATGGTTGAGCATAGACCCATGAACCAGAAGGTCCCAGTTCAATTCTCCATCAGGACACGTGCCCAGGTTATGAGCTCAATCCCCAGCATGGGGCATGCAGGAGGCAGCCAATCAATGATTTTCTCTCATCATTGATGTTTCTCTCTCTCTCTCCTTTCCTCTCTGAAATCAATAAAAATATATTTTTTAAAAAATATAAAGGGTGAGGCAAATGTAGGTGTACAATTGTGAGTATGTGAAACACAGGGTTTTTTCTTGTATTATTATTTATTATTGTATTATCCTATGTAATAAAAGCCTAATATGCTAAGTGTCTGGTCAACCAGTCATCCATTCAACCAATCAAAGCTTAATATGCTAATGATATGTTAAGGATGCTCAACCACTCACTATGATGAGCACTGACCACCAGGAGAAGACACTCCAACTGGTAGGTTAGCTTGCTGCTGGGGCCCAGATGATCAGGACTGAGCAAGAGACAGGCCAGTCATGCCCTGGAGCCCTCCCGCAGTCCCTCTCCAGCTGGCCAAACTCCCGCATCCCTCCCCAGCCCTGATGGTGCACCGATGGGGTCCCTCGGCCTGGCCTGCGCCCTCTCGCAATCTGGAACCCCTCGGGGGATGTTGGAAAGCTGGTTTTGATTCAATCCCGCAGGCCAGGCCAGGGGATCCCACTAGTGCACGAATTTGTGCACCGGACCTCTAGTTTTCCATATAAATAACTGTAAACCTACTTTCCCCCCCACCCTGTGCATTGAACACCCTTTATGAGCCAGCGGTATACTAGAAACAGGTTAAAACTGTGAAACTAGATAGGGCCTCTTTTCTCATGGTGGGTATAGCCTGCTGGAGAAACAAAGAGCAAAGAGATCAACAGGTAGTTATCCAAGGAGACTACTAGTATGTAGATGTAATAGGGACTATGATAAGCTAAGTACATAGTACTATGAAGGCACATTGGCAGGGATGAGGGGACAGCAAGAAACATGTCTGGCAATATGCAAATGGTGATTTTAATATAAAAAAATAAAATGAAATGTAATCTAAATGTTCAAAGATAAACATTAGATAATTTGTACCACATTAATGGAAGATAATATTTCCAAAAAATATTTAATTACAGGGTAAGTATCAACTGTATATTATTTCCTGAAAAAGCAGACCACTACAAGTATTTACTCTATCATCCCATGTTTGTTCGTAGCAAATATGTGTATGCAGAGAAAAATATATAACAAAAACAAAAGATATATAACAAAATATTAGTGGTTATCTCTGGGTAGCAAGATTATAAGTGATTTCACTTTTTAAAACTTGTCAATAGTTTCTAAGTGATCCACAAAGGGCACATAGTAATTTTGTAATTTAGTAAAGATTTATTTTATTCAAAATATTTTAAAAGCATTTATCTGCGCAACTCACATTTAGCAAATGTCTAGTATGCATAAAGGACTGTGCTAAGTGCTACAGCCACAGAGCAAAGTACCACTCTATGCCTGTGATGTGGATGCGTAGTAAATACCCACAAGTAAGGTAACACCCAGGTGCTATATTAATAAAGCCCGATTGTTCATCCAGAAACTGAGTTTTCTCTGACCACTAACTACAACAGAGATAACAGGAAGATTTAATGTTGCCTTGTCTTTTGAGGCTCACAAATTATGAAACGAAATGTTGAGATGACTCTTCCATCTCCTGTTCCAACAAGAGCTACAATTATCAGGAAACTGTTAATAGTCTTAAATACACTGTGATAACCAGATGTGGAAATAAAGCCCAGGGAGGTCAAGGTCAAGGGTGCACTGCTTATAAATAAGAGAACCAAGACTTGAATCCAGGCTGTCTAAGCCCAGAACCCAAGCCCCGGACCACTATACTTTGCTGTCACCCTTTTATGACCATTAGTGTCATTTCTGTCTCCATCCTGCCACACACCTATTTTCAGAATTCCAAGTAAGAACAAACCCTCACAATAGAGTCAGTGTTAGAAAAGGTTGAAGAAAATGGCCCAAGGGCAGGGTTGGTATCATCAGTATTCAGTACAGGCTCGGGACACAGGGAGGCTCACTAAGTAATTTGCTCTATTAATGATCCAGAAAGCCGGTTCATTTTTGAAGGTCCCAGGACCAATATCAGCTTATATTTTTAACATGTTCCTCTTCTACAGAACAAGTGCAGGATGGGGAGAGGACTATTTAGCTAGGGGTTTACTTGATATTTTTTCTAAATTTTATATAGCAATTTTGTAGTAATCCAAAAGTTAATATACAACATATCATATATAATTTTGCTTATTTGACTGTTGAAAAATGAAGTATAAATTCCTCTAGCGAACGTACACAGCATTTAGATTTTTTTGAGTTGGGCTAGATCTTGGAGCTTTGTGACAAATCAATTTTATAAATTGTGGACAAAACTAAATTGCCATCAAATGATTATATAAATTTAGGTTTTCATAAAAATGATATGGATAATTGTATACTTCTAGAAATGGCAGACTTGCTGACACAGACTGTGAAGTGCATAATAATATCCTGCCTGTCTCATATTTAGATTAACATGAATCCCCAACAAACTATTCCTTATTTCTTGCCAGTGGAATGAAGATATCAAGTCACTTCCATTAGTTTCTGTCCCAATGCACTCTTCAACTTTACCACTGCTCAGAAACTGAGAGAAGAGATTGTGTTTTCAAACCCAGGTGAAAAACAAAATGTTAAAGTATAAAGGAGTATATTATGGGTCTTAATGGCAAGGTCCATGAAGAATGCTTGCTATATAATAAAAATATTTAAAGTAAATGAACACTTTTACTTTCCAAATATGATTTTTTTCATATTATATCACTTAATAATTGTATTTCTTTTCCTGTATTTGAATTCTAATCATTGTCTAGAAGCATCTCATTGCTTCTGGTCTGAGACAATGCTCTGCTCCATAAAACACTCAAAGTGATTTAATGAGAATAGGTTGCCTCAAGAGATTTAAATCTTAAAAGGGACATCAGGGATATTGGGAACCACAGAAATGAATGAATGAACTTGAAATAAGAGCAAATATGAAAAGGCATAGTGAGATGGAATGCTTACATACAAGGAGCTGGGGGCATTTGGGGTTTTTTCCTTTCTCCATTTTCTCAACTGGATTAGCATAAGAATGGTGTTTACATCCCAAATACAGCTCTCTGTATGACAGATACCAACTGCAGCAACTCTTATTATCCATGTTTGGAAGCCATACCTGTATGTGATACGTGGTTTAAAACAATTCTTCACTCTGAAATGTGTCTAGAAGACTGTGGATAAAACAACACATATTTACTATCTGCCATGTGCAAGGCAGTGTCTAAAACCGACCAACTTAAATGTCTTGCACCCTGATATGGAAGAGGGAACTTCCTTCAATATCAAAGATAAAGCAAAGCATTGTGGGTAAAGGCACGTGTTGTGTGGTCAGACTGACTTCAAATTCTGGCTCCATCACTTAGGACTCACTCGCGTGTTTCCTTACAAAAAGAGGCTCAAATAATGACTGGCATGTTAGCTTTCAATAAATGTTTGTTACTGTTGTTATTATTATTAATGAAGAGCACCAATATAAAAAATGGAAATGGGGTGCCACTTTTGTGAGGATATAGAGTATTAGCTCTTTAAAACTTTGAGGACAAGCATCATTCAGGGAATACAGAAAGATATGGAATTTAGGGGACAGGAAGAGGAGGGGAAAAACTCAGTGATTAGGCAAGTAGTCATGAACTGTAATGACAAAAAGTCACCTCAGAATGAGCACTTGCATATGCTTGGTGTAGTACACGCACATACCATCCCCCCCGCCCCCAAATGTGTGTGTACTACACCAAGCACATGCATTTATCTCCGCTATCTCTAGAAATAAAACCTATTACATTGAAAGTTCAAATATGTTTTAAGAATCAACAAGGGCAAAGAAGATGAGAGAGGAGATAAAAGCAGGTGAGGGGTATGAGCAGAGCTTTGGGACTAAACATTGGAGGAGCAGCAGAACTGAGGACACCAATACCAAACACCCGCAGAACTGAGAGGCAGGGACTGGAGATAGCAGGTAGGGCAGCCTGTTGTCTCTGTGCTCAGTTCCAAGAACACTGGCAACTACTTCAGGAGACTGGAATGTTCTCAGCAGACACTGACCACTGGAAAACCTCTAGTTCCCCCACTCAACTTTACTTCAGCGAAGTCCAACAATTTTAATGTTTTTTCCCATGCAGAGAATCCAACCAGCTTTGAAATTAAGTTGCTTCACATAAATAATATTCTGTATTGCTTTCTAACCTATCCTATATAATAAAAGCCTAATATGCTAAGTGTCTGGTCATCCGGTGACTGGTCAACTGTTCAACCAATCAAAGTGTAATATGCTAATGATATGCTAAGGCTGCTCAACTGCTCACTATGATGTGCACTGACCATCAGGGGGCAGATGCTTCAACCGGTAGGTTAGCTTGTTGCTGGGGTCCAGCCAATCAGGACTGAGCAAGATGGGACAAACACGCCCTGGAGCCCTCCCATGTTCCCTCCCCGGCCCTGATCGTGCACCGGTGGGGTCCCTCAGCCTGGCCTGCACCCTCTCACAATCCGGGACCCCTCAGGGGAGGTAAGAGAGCCAGTTTCGGCCCAATTCTACAGGCCACTCCCCTTGGGAGGGTGCCAGATGCAGGGCTCACAGCTGGCAAGTGCTGCTGTGGCAGCGCAAGCCTCTTCCAATCCGGACTGATTGGGCGAGAGCCTGCAGCAGGCACAGTGGGGCCAGGATGAGCTGGAGCTGCCGGCAGGTAGGAGTTTTGGCCCAATCCCCACAGGCCACCCTGAGGCATCCCACCTGTGCACAAATTCGTTTACTGGGCCTCTAGTTTATTATAATAGGCTCCTCAATGTTTCTTTAGGCTTTCTTGTTCATTGAGAAAATATATAAGATCACAAGGTTAATTAATTTCCTAAGTCAAGGTCCTATAGTTTAACATCCCTGGTAATTTTATATACATATGATGAGATGTACAATTAACATTGATATAGTATAATCCTTAGTTCACAGGAAAAGAACCTAGGCTGGTATCAGACAGACCTGCATGTTGACTTCTGACTTGGGCTGTGTGATCTTGAATAAGTCACCTAACTTCTCTCAGCCTTAGTTTACCTACAAAATTGGGTCACTGAATCTGCTTTACAGAGCTGATAAAAAAAGGTTCTGGACATAGATAGTAAAAAACAATTTGCTTTAAGCAGAATAGCCATTTCATTAATATTAGTTCCCTTCTTTTCTATTCTTTTCCATCCATACCCTGCCTTCCACTCTATCCCTTGTGCCTAGGAAATAAATATCTAGATAGAGACTCTTGTTTATAATCATTGTAAAGTGTTTATTGAAAGTTTGTCATCTCTGTCTTTCTTTTAGAGTCTCTGGTATAAGATGAAGGTCTATGAAAAGGAGCTTGTCTTAAGGAAACTAGCAATTAAGTTGAGGAAATCAACATTAACACAAATTCAAGAATTACAGCTGACCCATTTTACAAATAGGGTAAGTATGACTTCAGATAAGAACAGCCTAGGGAATTAATTCTAATAACCTTTTACTCATCTTTTATGAATTCCACTCTACAAGCTATGAATTTTTACGATATAGGACTGAATACCAAAGGGAAAATTTTAAAGATTCATTAATGAATACTTTTTGAAAATGGAAATAGAGTCAAGACTGAACCTTCTCAGAAGATGTAATCCTTGAAAGTGGGAGGCAGTCTAGGAACCAGGTGAACTCTTTAGCCCTTTCCCATCAGGATCTCTTATTGGTAAACAAATTAAAATCAACAGATCATATGGGACCTTTTGAAACTGAATGATAGTCCACCTGAAAATGTTTCACATGTTCCTTTCTTTGGTTATGGAGAGTGAGATGCATTAGGAAATACCTTCTATCATAAGGACCTTAAGCAAATTTAAAAGAAAAAAAATAGTATTTTGGAAAGAAATCTGATCCTTTGAATCAATTCCGTTTCTGATTTTGTCATAATCCATGCAGTACCATGTAGCAGAAAGTAAGCAAGAACAAGTGACAACAGTTCACATGTTTAGATTGTCATAATTGTTATAAATAGTATACACTGGTATCAGTTTTTGAAAGAGAAGAGTCTTTGAGAGATGTAATTTATGGGTAACTTATCCCAAGACTTCTCGCAAAAAAACAACAAATTTTGGCATTGGTATTCATTCGACCCCAAAGATAAATACAGTGTTCAACTTACTATTTGTCCAACATTTAATATTGAACACCTACTGTCAGGGAAGCACCATAGAAGAAAGTGTACTAAATGCATTGAATGACTTGTACTTCTGTTTTTTTCTAACAACAACAATAACAGAAACTAATATTTGTTGGCTGCTTTCTCTGTCAGGAGACTGTGAATTACATGACAGGCAGAATCCTAAATTAATCTGCCAAACAGTTCTGGGAGACAGATATTCATTACTGGTCCCACAGCCAGCAAATAGTGGAATTCTGGTTTGAACCTAGGGAATCTAATTCCTGAGCTCACACTCCTACATTTGCATAATGTTTTACAATTCCATCAAAGCTATAGTTTCCTAGATCCTCAGGAGGAATTTATGAAATGGGAAAAGAGTTTGTTTCAACACAAACAAACAGAGAATAAATATAAGGAACATATCCCTGGGCACAAGTTGTTGATTCACAGTCAGGACTGGAATCCAGCTCCTGTGGTTGACTATTATTTCAGTGGGTTCTCCTACACTGTGACATGTCCCTTACTGTGCATTCTCTAACATCTCAGAGGTTTGATGACTTCTAACATTCAGGCATCAGAAATATGGCAATAAAGGAAACAGAAGCGCTGACTGTTTTTAAAAATAGTTACAGGCTAATGATATGGATTGTTCAACTCTGGGTGCTGAACCCTTTCTCAAATATGAACCATCAGGCAAAGATGAGGAGCTTCTTTCAGAGCAGCAGACCGTGGCTATAATGACTTCATTTCTGTGATGCCAAGTGAGTAATACCTGTGTGATCAGCTGCGTGATGGATGTTGGTGCAGTCGAGTGACCTTGATCACCTCCCTGTTATGGAACTGTTGCCATGAAGGTTGAGTCTTCATTTTCCTAGCCGTTATTTTGAAGCAGATTCACCCAGAGTGAAATGGCAGCTTGTGCTTTCTGTAACCTTACACTGCAAATCTAATATCTGACACCAAGATGGAAAGAATAAAAGGAGTTATTGGGCATCTTTCCATTTCTACACAGTTGCCTGTGAATGCAGGGAGCAGGAAGAAAGAAAGTTTTATTCTTTGAGGGTACAGCTGCTAATAATCCACTGATTGTTTTGAAATAGAAATTTGATTAAAAATAAGCACAGAGTATGGTGATGGCCAGAGTTGAATGGGAGGGGGCTGGGCAGAGGTGGGCAAAGGGGGGAAATGAGGACACATGTAACGGTGTCAAAAAAAAAAAAAAGATTTAGTGACCATGAATAAAATCCCAGAGAACTCATTAATTATTTTAGTTAATTAATTAATTAAAATAATTCAAGCACAGAGGAGTCTACTTATGGGGCTCTTGAAACACAAATTCATTAAGGCAAATTATTTTAGGTGATTTGTCAAACTGTAAGTTAATAGTATAGAATAATCAAACATGTAACTGAAGAATAGCTGCAAAAATAAGCAATCAGACATATTTCTAAAAATAAAAATAAAAATTACATTGTCTGGCTTTGCCAGCCTTCCAGGGAGGAGTTTCTCAATTATTTGAACCAATAAGCTGAAATCTATCCTTAGATTGATCTGGTATTTTACTCAGTCGTCTTCTCTGACCATTTTCTCTTATTTCTTTGTCTTTCCACTGTACCTATCTGAATTCTTTTTTTTTTCTTTTCTGCCTTCTCTTCCCTCTCTTCTCATAGAAGTAAAACTTAAGCAGATTATTATGATTTTATTGTTGTTTCCCCATTGTTCATTCTTTTTTTATTAACACATTGTGCACCAGTAGTTTTATTTCTAGCTTTACCCAGTGGCCAGATAAGTTTCTATTGAACGATTACAAAAAAACGTTTTACAAAGTACCATACTTTAAAAAGGTATTACCTTGTAAGAACATGTAATAAATAACTTAAAAGTGCAATGGGTATTTAATTGTAAGGCGTGCCTTTAACATTTATGTGAAACACTGTGTCATATGAAAACAAGAGAATGCTCGTGATCTGCCCACATCCAGTTTTTCTTTGAGAATACAGCCAAATCCATTCAACAGGTAATTACAGGCTGACGTCCAGGTAGGCACAAATGGAAACAGTGCCACTCAATGTGGCTGTGGTTCTGGCTTTGAGCTTATGAATCACTGGATTCAAATATAAGAAAAGGTCACTTTATGTCCTCTGGTATTTAAGAATTTCATTCCATTACTGAGAGCCAGGAGGAAAATTACTTGAAGGTTCCTCAAAGGTATTGCTCATTTGGAAGTCTAGCATTTTAATAAATTAGCATATCTGATTGTCAAACTAGGACCTTTTTTTTTTTTTTTTTTTTAAGGAAGAATATGAAGCTCTGGAGCTATTTGTCTTTTTCAAATATTCATCAGCTTTCTCTGAGTGGCTTCGAATAACAAAAATAAGGTCATTGGAATAAAGCTGCTCCTCAAGAAAAAAGATCTTTCACTTTGATTGTGTCAGCCCGGCCTTAGTGTGTTTATCTGTGATAAATGCCTTGTCTTTGTCTAGCATTATCTACCAGGGCGAAAGCAACTGCATGTAATTATTACAACCAGGGGATCATTTCTTTTCAGTGTGATATTTTGAAGAATGAATGGCTGTCAAAAATAAGCCGACAGTGAGGACAATTAAGGAGTTTTGTTCTTGGGATGCATACAAGAACCTAAGAGCCTTAAAGAGTAAAATCTGCTGGTAGTAAATACTCCCTTCCCTCTGGGTGTGGTGCCATCTTAATCCGGGTGACTGAGTAATCTGCAAAAATGTGAGGATTATTTTCCTGTGCTAGTGAAACCCTAAGTAATCTAGTAAAAATTAGGATTCTCTTACATGTTTTTAAAGCTTTATTTGCTTGAACTTTGGGAAACATCGAAAATAGCAAGATTTGGGAGTGTTCTTAATGGGATCATTTTGATTTCTATTAGAAAGTATTGCTGCATATTAAATTTTAGATTTGTCTCACCAAAAAGTAAGTGTTAACAAAAAATAAGGGTCTGCAAAAGGAGCATGAATAAGAGAGTACCAAACTTGATTGGGTATTAATATTATTCAGATAACTACCAGTGACCTATAAGTAAGCTACATAAATGGACCATTTATTGAGAAATCTGTGGAACATGAACTTTTCACAAAGAATAATAGTAGGTCAACATACCCTTGAGAACTGTACTGATACAGATATCATCTTATTTCTCCCCTGAAATACACAGGATCAATGAGATGCTAAGCCCGCTAAGGAGAATTTTTGAGGCATTCAGACTCCTCAACTCTTTCACTAATGGAGTGCTGTGGAGACATCAGAGCACTGGCATTCAACCTGGGCAGCCACACAGGACCCCTGAGCTTCATGGTCTGCAACCACCATCTTGAAACTGTTAAACATTTTTGAGCAAGGAGCCCCACTTTTTCATTTTGCACTGGGTCCCACAAATTATGTAGCCAGTCCTGGGTCTGATATTTGGATTCAGAGAGATGTGGATTCGATTCTGGGACTAACCCTACCTTAGGGAAACGGGGTTAATTTGTACAATATCTCTGAGCCCCCATTTTCTCTTTGGAAAAGAAAATATTAATATCCACTTTCAGAGTTTTAATAACTAAGGAAGATAAATGACTATAAATGTGCAGCATGGTCCCTACTACACGAGTGCTTAGTAAACATTAGTCTGTCTTCTCCTCCACCCTATTCAATTTCTCACGATCACCAACAACTTTTGCAAGGATGCTATTGCTAGGATGAGCTATACCTTCAGGTCAGTGTCTGAAGTTAATCACAGCTAGCTGGCCTGACTTGGAAAGAGGAAAAGAAAACAGAGATCAGATTTAAGCCACATCTCAGCACACAGACTGAAAGCAAGACAGTGTGGATCAATAACTGTTATTTGGTGCTTGTCATTCCCATAAAAAAAGAAACTAGTGTGGCTGGTTGGCATTAGGTTTCATGTGCCCTAACATTCTAAAGTGAGGCACTACCAGCCGTGGGCAAACTATGGCCCGCGGGCTGGAACCGGCCCGTTTGAAATGAATAAAACTAAAAAAAAAAAAAAAAGACCGTACCCTTTTATGTAATGATGTTTACTTTGAATTTATATTAGTTCACACAAACACTCCATCCATGCTTTTGTTCCGGCCCTCCGGTCCAGTTTAAGAACCCATTGTGGCCCTCGAGTCAAAAAGTTTGCCCACCCCTGCACTAGACCATCCAGATGGGACTTGTGAAGGTAGTAGTTTAAAATTCATTGTTAATTTTAGCTGATCACCCACCCCCAGCTATGTAGGAGGTTGACTTTTGAGATTAAAAAAGAATTTCTTTGGCATTCTCTGTTCCATCCCTACCCATGGGGTGTGAGAAAGAGACACAGGATATTTATTTCCTCTGTATTCATTTCCTAAGGCTGCTGTAACAAAATGCCACAAACTAGATGTCTTAAACAACAGAAATTCATTGTCTCAGAGTTCTGAAGGCTGGAAGTCCAATATTAAGGTGTTGGCGGGGATGATTCATTCTGAGGCTTGGGAGAGAGAATGTGTTTCATGCATCTGAAACACATGGCATTCACTCTATGTTCCTGTCTGTGTCCAAATTTCCTCTTTTTATAAGGACACCAGTCATATTGGAGTAGGGCTCATGCTACTCCAGTATGACCTCATATTCAGTGAACTAATTATACCTACAATGAACCTCTTTTAAAACAAGGTCACATTCTGAGGTATCAGGAGTTAGGACTTCAACACATGAATTTGAGGGATAAAGCTCAAACAATAACATCCTCCTTCAAGCCAAGAGAGAAGGTCTGCTTCATGAGGCTCAAAGAATGTTGCCCTTGTCTTCCATAGCTGGAAGGAGTTGGGGTGACTGTGAAGTCTAGGATTCAGCCTGATGACAGTGAAGGCGGCTGGCTGCCTGGGCTCTAGTTATTCTATCACTGAGAGCAGGGCAAAGGGGAGACTTTCATGGGACCAAACTTGGACCACACTTGGAGCCATGGCAGGAAAATCATCTGAAGGGGCAGAAGCATGCCAGCAAATGGTCTGAGCAGGACATAGGTAAGCAGCCAACCAAAGAAGTGTGCCGCCCACCATATGAAAAGAGAAACTCAGAAAGGTTCCTAGCCAGGGTGCCTCAGTGCCCAAAGCAGAAAGAACTGGTTTTAGTTATCAACGTTAATCAGAGGGTGCCAATGTCCCCACGATACCAGACCTACAAGTTAAGTCAGGCCCTGTCCCCTGATCATAAATAACAGCTATTCATATGTAATACTCTTTGTAATACTTTAAGCAATAAAAAATTAAAAAATAAGTAAATAAATAAATAAATAACAGCCATTGAATACAGGAAGAGGAGAGCAAGCAAGAAAAAGGAAGCCAGCCATGCCACCCTCTCAATACAACTTTCTAGAGGATATGACGGGGGAAGGGGGGATTTAAATTTGAGTGAGATTTGAATTTTTATGTTTTGCCAGATGGGAAATTTTAATTTACTAAAATGGAACTGTTCTTGTGATAGAAAGGGACTAGAAAGGTATGATACCTATGAAACATTCCATCCAGGAGAGATTAAGAACAGGTCTATGGAGCAAGTTTAAAAGGAAGTAGTAAAAAAGAAAGAAAATAAATAGCTTTTAAGCCCATGCTCAATCAGCTGGGTACCAGGACTTCATTGGGCTCAAGGTGGGTAGTCTGTCAGGTAGGGGCTCAATGTTCACAGTTTTATTTATATTTCAAATTACTTCATCACTCAGCTGTAATTTCTTCATCTAAAACGTATTTGTCATCGGGTTATTGTAAAAATTTAAATTAAATAGAACCTAAGTAAAGTATGGAGAATGTAGCACAATCTTTTTAAAAAAAAATATATATATATATATATATTGATTTTTTACAGAGAGGAAGGGAGAGGGATAGAGAGCTAGAAACATCAATGAGAGAGAAACATTGACCAGCTGCCTCCTGCACACTCCCTACTGGGGATGTGCCTGCAACCAAGGTACATGCCCTTGACCAGAATCGAACCTGGGACCCTTGAGTCCGCAGGCTGATGCTCTATCCACTGAGCCAAACCAGTTAGGGATGCACAATCTTAATAAACATGAGCAGTTGCATTATGTATGGGGGTATATATCCTGATGGTGATCCAGGCAAGGGCAAGGAAATAAATGTCTGTTCTATTTAACACCAACCCTCAACATAATTAGCCAGACATAATTGCCTATAATTTTGACTCCAACAACAACAAAAAATATTGATTACTCAATTAAAGCTCCATTTTTAAAAGTACAAATTATTGTAAGTACTGAGTTTTGACCAATACAGAAAAAGATCCTGACTTAAATTTAGAAGTAATCCCTTTTCATGTAAATAAAAATCAACACACTGTTGTACCGAGCACACTTCAGCAGTTAAGGCTGCTTGGACATCTGGAGTTCTGATAGAGGGGATGTGTTTGAGAAGTGGAGAGGTTAAGATTTGAATACCACCTATTATCCTAATAAGTTGAAAGTGACAGTGTCAATTAAAATGGCATAAATGTTTCAACATTCAAATTATAATGCTTAAAACACAGCATATTGGCCTGGAAATCTTTGAAATAACAGACACTTTACCAGTTCTGAATGTTCTTGCCTAAATTTTAAAGTGAACATTGTTCTGTGCTATGTGGCTTTGTTTTCCTCAGGGCATAACCAGGGGTAGCGAAGCTATAAAGAGAGTTTGGTAAGTACCAGAGGAAAACTTGGGCTTAAATTCAAATTTGAATTGAATTATGTAAAGCAGTGAAGTGTGAGAGCCCACCGAAAATGCCCAGGTTTTGCATTATTTTTATTTCTAATCTGCTTTTTGAATGAAATAAGTAATTAAACAATTCCCTATGATTCGATTTACTGGAAGTCATTTTTGTGAATTTACCCAGTAACAAAAGAAGCCAGTGAGGATGGTATTAGTGCACAGGTCATGATTTCTTCTTGTTTTATAGATTTCATCTCTGCTTTCACAAGCCTGACCTATGACACAATTATTGTACTAAACTTCTCAATGCCTATAAGTAAATCCCATTGAAAATGTCACTATCAGGAGGGCTACCACTTTCCTTATGTCCTTACGTAAGAGTTGAGTAGCACAAAAGAAGGGCATAGTGTTCAGGCTGCATTTTTTACAGGGCAAATTTACAAGAGCCCTTTAGTATATGATGTTTCAAATGGTAGAAGAGCTGTGAAGATCATGAAATGTTTTATAATTACTAGGGCATTAGAGAAGATCTTGCTTCCTAGTTGGACAAAGTGGAAACTGGGGTCCAGAATTCATATTCTCCCTCCACTCTTTTGGGTTGCATACAACCCAGAATGAGAGCACGCATATTAGGATCCAGATAATTTATCTTTTGTCAAATGCCCTTTCTACTTAGTCAGTTGCCCCACTGGTTTTGTGAATGCATGCTTATGGATACTCATTTTTTAAGTGTTAACTTATCCAAGTGTATATCAACATATATGTTAAATCCTATATTCTACCTTAGGTCAATCCATTTATACCACTCTATTTGTTACTCAGAGTAAGAGTGAACAAGAATCATTTTTCTCCTAATGGATTTACAGATGAGGCAAAAATGAATTCAAATGTAGGGTGTGTATGTTCTTATACTGTGTTCACTTCTCGAATGTCAAGCAGCTCAGAGGTTTATACTAAAGGGCTGAGAATACAGCTTGTCTGCCAGACACTCCCTTTCTATCATTGGTGAAATCCCATTACACTGGGTGCCCAGGAAGAAGTAGAGAGAGGGGTGGTCCTTGGAGAGGTAGCCAAAGGAAAGGAGATTTTCTCAGACCTGGGAGAGACGGGAAATCAGGGTGTCTCAAAGGTGAAAGGGATTTCAAAAGGCTGAGCAGCAGTGCCCTGAAGAGGAGATGTCCAGAAATGTGGAATGCCTAGAATGTGGAACCCAGACACAGGGGGCCCCAGCCCTAAAAGTGACCCCAAAACAGCAGAGCCACAGATCTGAGGTCTGCATGTAAAGTAGGGCAGTGGGCATTTCAGCAACGACTAAGGTAGTCTGATTGCTAATGACTTGAAGGACCTCTCCAGAGATTTGATGATGGTCAAGAACATAGAACTTTTGCAAAGCCACAAGGAAGCGACAACTCCAATAATGACTAGGATTGATCCCAACAGAGGCTCAAGGTCAGATGTGTACTGATTTAACAAAAATAGAGAGATGTGTTTCTTGAACATCTGAATTTGTGGAATAAGATTCATATCTACTACACAAATCAGGCTTTTATGCTAAGTTGATGGAAGATCTGCAGGCAATTAGATAAGAGAAAAAGAAACCATTTTATGTTTTATGTATTCTGTGCAGTCTGCCAAATATGGTAAAGACAAAAGACTTCCAACGAAGGCACTTGACTGAACTGGCAAGAATTTGTCCTGTCTTTTGGAAAATGAGTCAGAATTATTAACTGAAGATAGAATTGTGATAGAGAAACACATTGAATAAACAAATAAGGGCAGTTTCCTACATTTGGAAGCAAGTTCTAGCAAAAATTATATTTGCTGAGAAATGCTATGGGAACCAAGAGGATGGGCTGGCCTTTGGTGAAATTGTGAAAGAGGCATAGTTGTCATCAGGAAGTCTCCGTAATTCTTCCACCCAGTTAGATTCCCATCAGCAGCTCGAACCCTACAGTGAGGCTGTCTCCATAAGATTGCTTTGGACCTTATTTTTCTTCCTTCTATATCAAGATTTACCTCTTCTTCCAGGACCCTACAAAATAATCTGAATAAACCATAAACTATATTTGATAACTCTGGTCTTGATTGAATATGTTAAACTTGATAAAATGTACATTTCATAGGGATTTACAATAAAATAAATAAATCCACAAAACATGTGCATTGCATAGGGATGTTACTATTTTAACTTGTCTGTGTGCAAACACATACACACACACACACACACACACACACACACAAGAATTTCAACAGAAATGGTTTGGAAACACAAGTTATGCCTAATTAAAGTTTATATTTGGTCTCCAAATTCCAAAGATGTTCTCACCAACATATCCCATCTCTCTCTCATGCTCTTATTACAGTGATACTGACACTCCTCCATCCAAAGATGGGATCTAAGCTTCTGCTTAGTCCTATTGGGATGAGATCCCTTTGGCACCCAGCCACCATGCTGTTGCCACATGGAAGGGCTACAACTAGGTGTCCCAGCACTGGTGCCATAGCTAAGGAATTGGTCAATATCTGGAATCAACTGCCAGACATGTGAGTAAGGAAGCCCTCAGATGACCCCAGCTCCCAGCTGGCAATAAATGGGTGAAGATGAGCTACAATGTTGATTTATGAGCAAAACAAGTAGTGTAGCTATTCTAAGTCATTTGTCTTGGGGTGTGTTTTCAAATGCAGTCATTGATCACTATGGTACCCTCAAACCTTAACATATGGGTGATTGTCCAATTGGCTTACCAATCTGAATGGCCTTCCTAGATGTGAAATCTTTTTAAGAATAAACATTCAGGAAGGTGTGGAAAATGATATAACAGTCTTAAAATTCACTTAAGATGTATTTGCTACCCGTGTGGAGGTGGGCATGCTAGTTCCTTCTGTTAGACACAGGAGAAGATTCTTTCCAGAAGTTAGCATTGTTCAGAATGAAAACTAATTAGTGAACATGAATGTCACTACCCCTAAGATAGTACATTGAGTAGTTCCAACACAGTCAGGTTTCAATATTAGGGGCATAGAGGGAATGCTAAGAAATTCTTACCTTAAAGAAATGAGCACTGATTAAGAGAGCCTGAAGGAACTATAGATGCTGAGATATAAAGATCACTTCCTAATTGTACTGCTTAAATGGGAGTTCCCCTGGCCCTTAAAAGTGACCTGGGTACACAAGGCCACATTTCCTACATATAAGAGCAAAGGAGTAAAACATTCTTATAGTAAAATTAGCATCAACATGTTATGAATTAGAAAACAAAATGCATGAACAGTTATAAGAAAAACAAGGATCCCCCAAGAAATATCTGAAGAAGACTGCTTTATGTTCTAGACCCACAGGTATTTTTAAAATTCTATCTTTATCATCTTTCATGATTCCTCTACAGTTTACTTATAATTCTACTTAGCCATACAAACTACAGTTGGAAGAATGAACTATATCTTACAATTCATTATGCTTTATACTTAAACACTTTACCATTGACATCATCACCTTCTTTCTCTAGTCTATGGTTTTTTTAGCAACTCTTGTATGGAGAGGCTGATTCAGGATATACTATTCAATAAGTAGCAATAAAAAGATAACTAATTGTAAGATAATGTTCATTCTTCTAACTGTAGTTTGGATTTTTAACTAGAGTTATGAGTAAAATGTGGAGAAATCTAATAAGACCAGGATGACTAAATTTGAGAGAATGCTTAGTGATGAGGAGACATCAATCAAAACCTGGGCACTGGGACTGGTAAAGAATAGGAAAAAAAAAAAGCCTTCAGTAACACTGGGATGTGAATCTGGGAAATGACTTATACCCTAAAATTACTCTAACATGACCATTCCCAACGGATTTTCTTAGAGGACAACAATCCTGTCAAGTGTTCCGTATGGAAAAAATAAAATTGGGGCAGTTGACAGGCTCCATGGCAAAACTTTGGGAAATGCAGTTTTTAACAGAATTTTTAAAGCTTCCTGAAAGCAGTATTTCTCAGAGTACTTAATATGCTAACACATGCTGTATGTTTCTAAGATGGGAACATGACATATAGAGTTCCCAGCTATAACTGTTTTCATACTATAAAATTAAGTCTTCCCAAACACATTTTGGATAATGCGACTTTAAATCAAAGCACAGATTATGAACTATGCACAGTTAATCTTGAAATTATAATTTTAGAAAATAATGATATCACAGGTTTCCTTGAATCTTCATGGGGTAGAAAACATGACCAGATCATTTCAGTTAGAGAGTACATCTTCTTTCACTAATAAATGATGTTGGAAAGTAAGCAATAATGAGTAGACTCCTTTGAGATTTCATGAATGAGTGTAGAGAGGGGATAGAAGGGATGTGAACTAGACAAAAGAAGAAATCAAAGGGATATAATTGTGAGAAAATTTTCCAGGCTTCATAGCCAGTTGTAGAATAACAACAGCTTTTGTTGCTATAATGCAGAAGGATGACATAATAGGTACTGGGGCATTTAACAGTCTATTTCTTGTCTCGGTTTACTAAAACACATTGGATAAATTACAGATAAATTACATGTTTCTCAAGTGTGGTCCATAGCCCCAGAACGTTCCTTGGTATTTTACAAGTTGATTTTTTTTAAGCCAGGCTATTTTTAGTTTTATAGGCTAGTGAGCTAACTTCATAGCCATATCTAATAGATGACATGAGTAAAGGTTATTTAGTTGTAACTTACCAAGTAAATTTTTAAAGCTATAAAGACTAAGTATTATTAAACCTAAATTAGTGCATTATGAGAGTTTACTGACTTTATTCATTCAGTATTTTACCAAAAGTTTGCCATTCCTTTGGCAACTTTGGAAAGCTCAATTGCAAAAGCAACATGCAAATACTCGGAATTTTGATGATTTTTCTTCAAGACAGCACTGCAAAATGCTGCCTGGACTTGGCCACGGTTTTCAATTGCTGCTGTTCTTTTTAATTACAAATTCAAGGCACCATCATTGTGAATTTCATTTGTGATGGGTTTTGTTAATCCCACAATGATGCCTATATAGCTATAACTGTACAGGAAAAAGTTGCTGATTTGATTCCTGGTCAGGGAACATGCCTAGTTTGTGGGGAATCATCATCTAGGTACTAGGTATTTCCACATGTGTGTGCAGGCCCTCAAGCATCCTCTGTCTGGGTGTCTACAAGAGGCAACCAATAGATGTTTTTCTCTCACATACTAGATGTTTTTCTCTCTCTCTCTTCCTCTCTCTCTCTCCACCCCCCTTCTTCTTTCTCAAATCAATGAAAATAAGTAAATAAAAGTTTCTTTTAAAAAACAACAACAAGGTTTTAGTTATTTAATTTTCGCATTCAAAAACTAGTTATTGGAAATCTCCTCTGTGGCAAGTATTACTCTACTTACTAGCTTTAGGGATTCAGTGAGAACAAAGACATGATACTTCTTAGGTTGTCTGGAGATAGAGTGCAGGAGACAGACTTGTGAAGAGGCACATGAAATATCAAATCCCAAGTACTATGTATGGATCAGTGCAGGACACCATGGGAGCCCATCAGAGGCACAGCCCTCCCAGTGCTGAAGGAGCAAAGAATTTTTTTAGAGGAGATGCACTTAAACAGTATTCTAAACAACAACAAAAAGAATTTAGTCAGGAAGGATTGGAAACTGGAGGAGTTAAATGAGGAGAATTTATTTTAGGATCCTGAGCCAGTCATTTGATCAGTCTAAGCCTCATTTTTCTCAGCTTTAAAATGGGGAGAATACCTCTTTCAATGAACTGTAGTAAGAATTAATGAAATGGAGTAACAGAAAAAAATGCTTTAAAAGCAGTGAAGTCTTATACAGAGGTAATACACAAATACTGGCTACGGGTATTACCCCTTGGCCTTTGAAATGCTTTAGGAAATAAACTGATATTTGGGAAAAGTAGAAAAGTAAAACAGCATTTTCTGTTTATTACAGAAATCTGAAATGAATCTTTAGTTAATCATTCTGGCGTGAAATATGAACTGCATTTCTGTCAGCAAAAAATAAGAATGTTATTCAATCTTAGTAATGGTGACATAAACAAAAGCAAGACAGCGCCACTGGATGAGAAGGACAGAGAATATGAGTTTTAAATCTTACAGGTAAGACAGAGCTGGCAGAGCATTTAATACAATGCAATTTAATAATGCTTTAGCACTTCACTAACAAATGAGAGGGACCCTGGCTCATTCATCTCTAAACCTAACATACTTGTCCCCTTGCCAATCGCAATGCATCCAATAAAAGAAGCGTATTAAATGTTTGGTGAAATTAATTACTTTCTGGATGCTTGAGGGCCTGCACACACATGTGGAAATACCTATTGCCTAGATGATCATCCCCTGCAGATACCTTTCCTGACTTCCCCTCATTGCAAGGACAAATGCTCTCTTTTCTCCAAGTCCCCTCACCTCCTCCCCTGGCACGGTTCAATCATAGCACTTATGTGGCCTATGAAAAGACTCTTTAGTGAGCTTTCTCCACCCATTCCTGTGAATTCCTCAACAACTGTACTGGGCTCAATTTGGTTCCCCCCAAGACTTAACACCGTGTCCAGAATACTGTAGGCACACATTTAAATATTTACTGAGCTACACTGACCCAAAATAGAACTAAGATGGAGGTCTTAAAGAGTGGTGGCTTGACTTGAGAGATAAGGGGGACTCTCTTTTCCTAACCTACAAATGAAATGGATAATTTAACGACAGAATGAAATGCTTGATATAGAACAATGTTAGAAAACAGCATAACATCTTGAACACAGCAGGTATTAAATAAATATTTGATGAACATATAGGGAGAAACAAGGCTTAGTAACTATAATTTGAAACTTTTGTAAGCACCTGGGAAAACAATTTAACTGCAATCTGGACATTCTTTCACAATTAAGTAAAGACATTATTGTCCTCAGAAACGTTTTCAACAAGGGTTTCAATGAAAACAGTTTCTCATTTAAAAAAAATTATTTAGCCAGAAGACTCTGTTTCATAGTAATCACAGGTGTGGCTTTTTAGCTGGATTACTTAGCAATAATTCTGCAGAGTACTAAACATACCTGGTAGGGAAGTACTGTGAGTTCCTATCACATAATAATCAAAGACACTTCTCCTCTAAGAAGTAAAAACATCAGCCTCACACTATATCACTTGAAAAACAGGAAGAAGGCAAATATTTCAACCCAGTCTCTGTACTTATTTATTTTTCGCCAAAAGCCACATCTAAATCCCACCGCACTAAAGAGTCAGTCAAAATTGCAGGATTAAACAAGTGTGAGGTCGCAGATCAGCTTTCTCAGTCCTTCATCTCTTTAGTCCCTACCCCCTTTGGTAATATGTGCAGCAAGACCAAAAGCTGACCAGCGCCAATGAGCATACAGTTTCATCACTGATGGGGAGCACCACTGAGATGTACAGTCCCCCCAAAAAAAACTGCTTTCAAGGTAATTTCTTCCTGCAGAAGCCCTATCACAGCAGGGATTTGATTACTAGCAGTAGTCTTTTAAAGAATGATTATCCTCACTGCCAAGCTACAGCCAACAACTCTGGTTCATAAAAATAAAGATAACACCATCTTACATTGGCTGCTATGCTAAGGAACTGATTGTGCCCTCTGGGGCATCTCAACAAGTAAAACAATAAAAATTTTTTAAAATGCCTGCACCCAGCAGTGGCTCCCTTAAAGCTATAAGACCTTCTTTCATCAGCTATAATCAATAAGCCTAAAGCCCTGGAGTGCTTCTATCAGGGAGTGACATCAAGGATTTCAAAGCAGAACCAGAACCAATAAGGCGAGAAGATGCAACGCAGCTAAGCACATAGACCTGCAGAAGCGCAATGCACATACATTAGCCATATTGACGGTCAAAAGAAAATAATGTTTTTCATTCCTCCAGAGCTTTAGAAAGTGTCTAAAATTTCCTTTTATTTCTAAAGAATTCACACACTTTGTTCCTAAAAATTAGATTTTATTGTTATTCAAGTATACCTTCCTGCATATTTTGGAGGGTGTTTTTTTAAACCTAGAAAGCAAGTTATAGCCATTAACTTAGATGGTTTAAGGTGAATGCTGCTCAGTTGTTGAGGAGACTCTCTCTACATTACTGTCAAATGACTCAAGTCATCTAAAGGGACAGCAAAGAAAAGGTGCCTTTTTATAACTCAACCTATGTTACTGGGGATGGTACATTTGAAACTGTAAGTGACCACCTGTTTTCTTATTAGCTTAACACCATTGCTTCTTGTTTAAAAGTTTTACAAAAGGGTCCAAACTGAAAGACCCTTCAATGGTCTTACCTTCTTAGAATAAAATCCAAATACCTTAACATGGTTTTCAAGGCTAGAGGTGGTAGGTAGTAGTACAGCCGTAGGCAAACTACGGCCCGCGGGCCAGATCGGCCCGTTTGAAATGAATAAAACTAAAAAAAAAAAAAAAAAAAAAAAGACCGTACCCTTTTATGTAATGATGTTTACTTTGAATTTATATTAGTTCACACAAACACTCCATCCATGCTTTTGTTCCGGCCCTCCGGTCCAGTTTAAGAACCCATTGTGGCCCTCGAGTCAAAAAGTTTGCCCACCCCTGTAGTAGTAGCAGCAGCAACAGCAACAGCAACATCGGTAACAACATCTATCATTGCAAGCACCCTGCTAAGCATCTTCCATTTGGTAACTCATCTAATCCTCACAACTACTCTATGAGGCATATACTTTTGCAGATGAAACAAGAAGAAGAAAATAGTGATTTAACTAAAATACGTGATCTTTGGCACCTTGATGCACATTCATATCCCTAAACTTTACTGCCCCCCTGCATGGGTTAAAATCTCTCTATTTCTGGAAACTCATTGCATGCCACACTCCTGGTCACCCACTGTATTCCAGCTACATGGACCTTCTTTCTGGGCCTCAAACATGCCAATGTCTTTCCCCATGTTGGTTCTTCAGTCCGCAAGCCAACGCTCTATCCACTGAGCCAAACCGGTTAGGGCTGGTTCTTTATACATATCCATGCTCCTGTCTAAAATGCTCTCCTCATTCTTAGAGCAATTTACTCATTCTTTGTGTCTCAGTTTAAATGCCACTTCATAAGTGTTGTCATCTTGACTAACCCATCTAAAATAAACTCCTTCTCCCTTTTATTTTTCTACTCAAGCATCTTTATTACCTTCTTAGCATGTACCACAATTTGAAATTTTGCTTTTTTATTGTTCTCTGGTTTATGGTTTTCCTTTATTACTAGACTAGAGACTGCATATGCCTGAGACCACTGTACTCTTGGGGCCTCGAATATGACTGGCACAAAGTAGGCACTCAATAAATGATTACGTGCTGAGTGAATAAATTAATTAACAGTCATTAGGTATGTTTTAAAATGTGTGCTTTAATTCTGAGGACTGGTGGTACTGTACTTTCTTGGCCACTCACTGACGATGCACACAGGAACAGTTGTAATGGATGGTTTGGAAGAGAGTTATTGAATTATCTGGTCTTGGAAGTATTCAATTACAGAGGTGATGACTACTTAGTATGGTGGTTGTAGAAGGGATACAATATGAATGGACAGAGACACATAAATCTGAGTAATTTGAAACCTTAAAAATGATTCTACTTTTTCAAGGCCAGTTGTCAAATCTCTCCTTGACCATCATCACTTGTGGTTCCTCCCAAAGCAACTTAGTCCAAACCATCAGGAAGTTTTATTGGAAAGCTCCTCCCTTCCCTAAGCTGGAAACGGCCACCCTGACTGACACTTGCGATCATTTGTCTTCATTCTGCCTGCTGCAACCATGAAGAATCCATAGACTACACAAATAACTTTGTTCCCATACACAAATAACTGTTCCTGTTAAAGTACCCAGGATGGAACACAATGCCGCTGGAGAATAAATAGTTGAGAGTAAGGCAAAAATAGCATGTCTTCCTTTAGTGATTCTGCACTTTTTTTTCAAGCAGCCATAAGTCCTTTATTGAATAAAACAGGATAAAAATAAAATAAAAACTAAAAATGTTCATGTATTTGTGTACAGGAATCACATCTCCTGGTTGACCCATAAAATACTTATAGACAATCCCTACATCTTTCCACAAATGCTTCCACATTCACTTCCAAGGGAATGTTTTTTCCATCAATTCCCCATTAAACATCTTTGGTTAAGTTAGTGGTCTCAACTGTGGGTGACTAGGTCCCCCAGGAGACAGTAGGCAGTGTCTGAAGACATTTTCCGTTGTTCTAACTGGTAGAAGCCCAGATGCTGCTAAACAACCGCTAATGCACAGGACAACCTGTTCCAACACCCCCAGGTACAAGACAAAGAATTATTGGACCCAAAATGTCAGTAATTCCAAGGTGAGAAACACATTTAGCCCAGTAATTCTCAATGGTGGTGGTACTGCCCCCTTGTGGGCACTTTGGAAATTTGCAAGGTGCTCTTTGGTTATGAGTTCCCACAATCCACAGAATATCAGACATTAGAGGATCCTTCCACAATACACGTAGCTTTCAAATCTCTCACTGGCCATTCACGCAGCAGAAGTTTGTATATAATTCTCTAAGCCTAGAACCTACATCCATTTTATATATAAACAAAATATTTATTTTTGTGTGGTCTTAAATTATATTAAGTTTATTATAATGCAACTACATGTAAATTAAGGGAAGTAGATACCTTATTTTGTAAGAAACTTTACAGAGAGTGTTCACCAATTTGGAAAATTGAGTTACTTGACAGAAACACCACTAGTGGCATCAGCGTGACCAACACATCAATGTATGTTTTCAGTTGCTATTTAAAATGGTTCTAGGAGGAGGTGCAAGCACTTTACATCCTCAGTTCAACCTGTTGTGTAGTCCTTTTCCTGTGGTCATCTCCAACTTAGACAATCCAAGCACATATTATTTGATAATACATTATTTCCTCTTCTTTTTGTTTATATTATCATTAGGATACTATGTACATAAATACACAATAATTACGTGTGCAGATGGTTTCCATTTCAGGATAGTCAGAGCATTAGGAAATATTTGATATGACAGGAGAGCATAGGGTATACATGGATTATAACTCACTGCTCTTGCCCATCATAGCCTTTTGAGAACTTGATTCTGTTTTCTAATATACTAGAGGCCCAACATATGAAATCGTGCGTGGGTATGGTCCCTAGGCCTAGCCTGCAATCAAGGTCATCTTCCCCGGCTGCCAGCAGCCGGCCCTGCCCCCCACATCCACCCACCCTGGTTCCCCTTTGCCAATTGGAGCCTGTAGGCCGGGGGGAGGGACCTAGAGGTTGGCCATTCTTGCCCACTCACCAGCCGCACCCCCTCCGTGGATCGCCCTCTGTATGGGGGGGGGCGACAGGCAGGGCGGGGGCCTTGGCCTGGCACTGCCCACATCCCCCGCCACCCACCCCGGTTCCCCATTCGCCAACAGCGAAGGGAGCAAGAGGTCAGCGATTCTGCCTGCTTGCCAGTCCCGCCCCCGCCACCACCCACCCCAGTTCCCCGTTCTAGGGACCCTACCCATGCGTGAATTTCATGCACCAGGCCTCTAGCATAAAATACAGGCAGTCCTCATGTTACATTGGACTCAACATACATACGTCGTTTTGTGGTTGCATCGCCATCTCCCATTTATTTATAAAAAAAAAAAATTCGTCATTTTGACGTATATACATATGTGCTTTATGTTTTTTTATTATTTATTTACCACAAGTAAAGGTCAGGAATTGTTATCTTTCTTTTAAATTTTATTTTACTGTTTCACTTCATCACTGCTGTTATGTGCTCCATGTGAGTGACGTAGGTGCTTATGTAGGTGGGTTCCAACTTACAGCGAAAATCGAGTTACATCATGCCGTAGGAATGGGTCTTCGACATAATCCGAGGACCTACTATAATGTCCACTAAAAAATAGTCTATGTCTAAATATAACTGTGCAGTTTTAAAATATATAATTTTAATTGATTGAAACATTTAGAGCTTTTCTAAATTAGTTTGTACTTTGACATTATTTGGATAAATGCGCCCCCAAAATTGTCCATATTGTAATACCCCTATTTGATGTTCATTCCACTTGTTCCTTGTAACCCTAAAGGAACAATTTACAGAAATTATAGGGAAGTTAAGTGTTAAAATTACAACATAAAAGTTTCTTTCACCCTAAAATTACAGATAAGGAAACTATAATCTTCAGAAATGAAAATCACTAGTTGTCTCTCATTTTAAGCTCAATTTTGCTTCCCCGTAAATCTTTATAAAACTCATACCATGGAAAAAAGAGAACTAATACCACCAAAGCTCTATGACATTTTGTGGAGCCACAAGGGTCTAATACTTTCATTTGAACTATCAATAAACACCTTATCATTTGATAAATAAAAAAGGTGTGGGAGGAGGAAAGGGCAGTTAGAAACAGCAGTTTGGAAAAGCTTCTATAAAATCTTTATCATATCCTTACTTAGATATGTCCTCCACCCCTCACCTCATCCAAAACCGCTTTCCAGAGGGCTCAGCAGACTTCAGAAGTCACAGCTTTATATCTTGGGTTTGAAGAAAGATTTTAAAAAACACACACAGAGACAGTATGGTGTACAGACATGAACACTGCTCCACCCCCATTGGGGTCTATGTGGAACCTGTGACTGTGACCTTGTTTGGAAATAGGGTCTTCACAAGATGTGATCAAGATGAGGTCATCCTAGCCTGGCTGGTGTGGCTCAGTGGATTGAGTGCTGTCCCGTGTACCAAGAAGTCACTGGTTTGATGCCTGGTCAGGGCCCACACTGGGGTTGTGGGCTTGATTCCCAGGAGGGAGATACACAGGAGGCAGCTGATTGACGATGCTTCTGCCTCATCAATGTTTCCATCTCTCCTTTCCTCTCTCTCTAAAACCAATAAAAAAATAATATTTAAAAATAAGGTCATTCTAGGTGAGGGTGGAACCTAAATTCAATGACTTTGTTCCTATAAGAAGAGGGAAGTTTTGACACAGACACACACATAGGGAGGAGAGCTATGTGATTGGAGGCAGAGGTTGCAGTGATGCACCTGCAAGCCAAGGAACACTAAAGATTTCAGGCAACCACCGGAAGCTAGGAAGAGACAAGGAAAAATCCTCCCCTAGAGTCTTCAGAGAGAGCACGCACTGCTGACATCTTGAATTCAAGCTTCTAGTCTCCAGAACATGGCTCTGTTGCTTGAAGCCATGCTGTTTGTGGTAACTTGTCATAGAAGCCCTGGGAGATGAATACATTTGGTCGCCTTCCTTAAGGATACATCCAGTACAAGGGTGGTACATTTCTCCAGGATGGTCTGGCAACCTTCCTGTTACCACACTTGCCAAATCTATTAAGTCTGAATCTTTGGGAGTAGAGCTTAGGAATCTTCATTATAACACAGAGTTCCCATGAGATGTTTACAAGCACTGCAGTTTTGGGATCGTTTTTTAATTTTTTATTTATTGACTTGAGAGAGAGGGAGAGATTTGTTGTTCCCCTTATTTGTGCATTCATTGTTTGATTCCTATATGAGCCCTGACCAAGGATGGAACACCCAACCTTGGGTGACGATCTAACCAACTGAACTACCCAGCAGTTTAAGAAGCACTAGGCATTTGAATGATCTAAGGTCCCCCCCCACTCCCTAGCCAGTATCTTCATATTTGTCCCTATGCGCCTGTTGTGATTATAATTTAATATACTGTTAGGGTTCTATAACCAGATGGTCCTGGGCCAGCCAGCTTCTGAATAAGTCACTTCATGTGTTTGGAATGAGTCTCCTCACCTATGCAAAACACATGGAATAGGTCCTGCTTGGAGGCACCATGAGAAAACATGGGATTGTAGGGAAGAGCAATAAGACATTCCAATAAGTACCTTGCACACATTGAGCTCTTACCAAAGCTGAATTTGTATTTCTTACTTTCCCATTGTAGCTGGACTAAAGTTCTTTCTGGATCACATTGATCATTTCAGGACACATTGACTTTTTCTCCAGAATACTAGCATGGAAACTATAAAAGCAATGGCTGTCATTGACTTATGCTTATGATAGATCTTTTGCATAACATCAGTTAGTTTTAGGTGGGCCTTTTTATTCATGTTTTACTGTTAGGAAACTGAGGTTCAAAGAGGTTAGCAACATGACTAAAATATGAGACATTAAACCCAAGCCTCTGCTATTAGCATTTTCAATATACAGCTGTGAGCACCTGTTGTCTAGAAGGGGAAAAATACCAGAATGTTTCCTCTAGCCTTTCCTAGATGATAAGTTTATCTTATAATGTAACCCATGCTACTATATCAATAACACACTAGCTTGCATTAGTGTGTCTGACTGTACTTTATATGCACGGAAACTTATTTTGAGTGGGGGGGAAAAGGGGAAGGAGGAAGGAGCCAGAGAAAACCACTGGTTAAGCCTTGGCTATTCAATGATCTGAAGACCAGCAACATCAGCATCATGTGAGAGCTCATTACAAATACAGAATCTCAGGCCC
Source organism: Myotis yumanensis (assembly GCF_028538775.1). Classification (NCBI taxonomy): domain Eukaryota; kingdom Metazoa; phylum Chordata; class Mammalia; order Chiroptera; family Vespertilionidae; genus Myotis; species Myotis yumanensis. The sequence continues at coordinate 28,212,428 of NW_027223764.1, read as the reverse complement.
CTCTCCGGACCTGTTGATTCAGAATCTGCAATTAATAAGATTGCCTAGGTCCGTGGTGGGCAAACTGCGGCTCGCGAGCCACATGAGGCTCTTTGGCCCCTTGAGTGTGGCTCTTCCACAAAATACTGACTTTTGCGCATGGGCCACAAAGTTTCAATTGCACTGCGTGCCTGCAAGCGATATTTTGTGGAAGAGCCACACTCGAGGGGCCAAAGAGCCGCATGTGGCTCGCGAGCCACAGTTTGCCAAAAACTGGCCTAGGTGATCCATCTACTATGTAGTTTGGGAAGCCCTGAGTTTATTCTGCTCAGAGAGCAGATGGCTGCAGAGGAGGTCTTAACAAATCTAATACATAAGTTTCTAATATGAAGAGGTAGTGAGGGAGAGAGGGGTGAAATTTATAGAAAGGAAGCCATGACTATACCATGAATGAAAAATAAAGACAGGAAAAGTAGGTCCTAAATATGGCCAATGTCAAAGTGTCATTTGTGATTCATGAAATAACTCTGAAAACAGAGTCAGGCCACTTCAGTGAACAGAATTAGAACCAGGTATGGAGTTAGAAATATGAGAAAAATATGTATTATATATTTAGTGAATGAAGTCAGAATCAATAAATAAGAACAATGAGAGTTAACATTTATGAAATGACTGTATGAGGCACCATTCTAAATGTTACATATGTGAGCTCATTTAACCTCAACAACCTTACGAGGTTTTTAACAATTGAAGCAACGGATGCTTTGATGTATTTTTACATGATAGCGGCAGGCTAGTAAGAACAGAAACTTGCTATAGGTTGCCCAAAAACTTCCTAAGTCTTCTCACATCTTTGATTGACTAACAGACCAAACTGCCTTGGGAGAAATAAATTCTGTGATAGTATTTGTCCAATTGAAAAGCCCAAATACAGTAAAACCAGTCTCTAAATTGCAAATGGGCACTGAGAATACGTAAATGTGTAAACTTGATGTCAATGTGGGGAGACAGACACAGACAGGGAAAGTCCAGTGAAAGCACGTTCCCCTCCCCCCTGCAGGCTTGTAAGTTGTCTATGGCGCCGTTAAACACATACAAAAAGCTTCCACCCAAATCACTAGGCCCACAACTCCACCAGGCCTGAAAAGTCATGACCTCCTCATTACAGAGGACTGAACACTAAATAGACAATGAGAAGAGGAACAGAAACGCTTTGGGAAAACAAGGCTTCCAGCTTAAAGGAATATGACAACGGTAACCCCTGGCCATGGAGATGTTCCAGCTGTGCAGAGCCTCCATTCTGAGCGGCTCTACCTGGGCCTCTCGTGTCTCTCCCTGAGCTTGGCGTAGCCGGTCTGCTAATGCTCCTGCCTTCCTATTGGCCACTATGGGCAGGTCGTGGCAGGGTTTCATAAGCCCAGGGCCTCTTAGAAAACAGCTCTCCTGAGCAACGTATACAAATGGTCTTCTAGAGCTGGTTGGGATGCTAGCCTGGGTAACAGTACATTTCGTGTCTTTTGCTCTGCAACAATCATAGTGTACATTTTATATATTTTTAAAAACATGGAAACTCCACTTAACCATCTCATTTGCATCTGTCCCATTGTTCCAAGTTACAAATGTCTAGTTTACTTCATTTCGGGCATCAGTGAAGATATTCATAGTAGACTTAAGATGGGCAAATAAGAGACATGGATTGTCACTAATAAGCTTCCTGTCATTAGCAAATGACAATCGCTCTGAACCTTAAGATTTTTGTTTGATTCTTTGTCATTAGTGTTTTTTTTAACTCAAAGAAGATGAACAAAGATATCTCCTAAAATCCTTCCTAGGTATAAGGCTTTATGATTTGCTTATACCGGAACTAGTATAACCTTCCATTGTTATACACTTGCTAGCACTTTTATTGATTGTTTTTATTTTATCTTTGCAGATATGTTGACCAGTCACTCTTTATTTATTTACTGAATTTATTGAGATGATATCTATATATAGAAAAGCCTAAGCGACCTTTATGATTAAACAATCAGAACGACTGGAATGACTGGTCGACCAATCGCTATGACCACCAGGGGGCAGACACTCAACACAGAAGAAGCTGCCCCCTGGTGGTCGGTGCGCTCCCAGTCAACCTCCTGTGGCCGGCCAACCTCCCATGGTCCCTTCCCCCCAGCCAGTCCCTCCCCCAGGCCAGCTGGCCAACCTTCTGCGGTCCTCCCTCTCTCCTCTCACTGGCCTGCCCCAATCAGGACTGGGTGAGACAGCCCCTATTGGCCCTAATCGCCAGCCAGGCCTAGGAACCCCACTTGTGTACAAATTTGTGCACTGGGCGTCTAGTTGGTTAATAAAACCACACAGGTTTCAAGTGTACAACTGAAGAACACATCATCTGCATACTGCATCTTCTGATCACCACCCAAAGTCAAGTCTCTTTCCACCACCATTTATTCTCCCTTTGGCTTCTTCCACCTCGCCTTAATCCCTTTTCCCCTAGCAATCACAATACTGTTGTCTGTGTCTGTTTTGTTGTTCTTGTTGTTTGTGGGTTTGTTTGTTGTTGTTTTTTTGCTTAATCCATTCACCTTTGTCACTCAGCCACCCAAACCTTTTCCCCTCTGACAGCTGTCAATCTGTTCTCTGTCTCTATGAGTCTGTTTCTATTTTGTTTGTCAGTTTATTTTGTTCATTAGATTCAACATATAAGTGAAATTATATGATATCTGTCTTTCTCTGACTGGCTTATTTTACTTAGCATAATACTTCCCAGGTCAATCCATGCTGTTTCAAATGTAAGATTTACTTTCATTTTTATGGACGTGTAATATTCCATTGTGTAGATGTACCCCAGCTTTTTTATTCACTCATCTACTGATGGACATTTGTGCTGCTTCCAAATCTTGGCTATTGTAAATAACGCTGCAATGAACAGAGGGGTGCATATATTCTTCCGAATCAGTGTTTCTGGTTTCTTTGGATATATTCCCAGAAGTCAAATTGCTGAGACATAAGGCAGTTCCATTTTTTATTATTTGAGGAAACTCCATAGTGTTTTCCACAGTGGCTGCACCAATCCGCATCCCCTTTTCTCCATATCATTGTCAATACTTGTTGTTTATTGATTTATTGATGATAGCCATTCTGACAGATGTGATATCTCATTATGGTTTTAAATTTACATTTCTCTAATGGTTAGTGACACTGAGTATCTTGTCTATTGGCCATCTAAACGTCCTCTTTGAAGAATTGTTTATTCAGTTCCTTTGCCCATTTTTATTTGGATTTATTTTTGGAAGGGGTGTTTAGTTGTACAAGTTCTTCCTCTTATTCCACAAATTTGTATGGAGTATGCCCTCCATGTAAAGCCTTATGGGAAGGAATTATCATTATTCCTATTTTATAGATATGGAAACTAAAGCTCAGAAAGATGAAATAATTCATCTAAAATCACACAGCCAGTATATGCAGGAGGAGCCAGAGTTCAACCCCAGGTCTGTGACTCTAAAGACTATTATTTTAATCATTATAACACATTCTCTATAAAACTAGGCTAAAATTTCTGAGATTATTCTTTCTACTCTCTGTTTCATTTTTTTGGCTTCTACTTCATGATTGATTACCTTTAATGACTGAATTCTGGTCCCAGAGAATGTTTGCAAAGTTACTTTTTAGTAAATCTAGTGTAATACCATCACAATGATTTAAAAAAGAAAGAAAACTCTACTAGAGGTTAGCATCCTATAAAAAGAAAGCTCCACTGAGTAGTTCAATACCATATAAGTCCAAATCGTTCCACTAGTCTTTAAAAAAAAAAAAAAAAGCAGCTGAGAAACTTGGAATTTGGTATTTTCCCAAGTGGGAGCAAGTTCCTCTGAATCCTTAAAGTATCAAAAATTCATTTTGATGAAAGAAAAACAAATCAATGTGATTCTTAAAGAAAAACTTTAATTACTTGAGAGCATTATATATAAACAATTTTACCCTTACTTCCAAAATCACATTGTAGGAATTCAAGAGTTTTATTCAACTTAAAAATATATATATAATCAAGCCAAAAGCATAATATGGACTTTCTAAATATGAAAAACAAAGTGCCTATAAACATTGCTTCAAAAAGTATTCTCATGAGCCCTAGCCCATTTGGCTCAGTGGATAGAGTGTCGGCCTGTGGACTGAAAGGTTCAGTTCCAGTCAAGGGCACATTCCTGGGTTGTGGACTCAATCAGCAGTTGTGGGTGTGCAAGAGGCAGCCGAGCAATGATTGTCTTTCATCATAGATGTTTCTATCTCTCTCTCCCTCTCCCTTCCTGTCTGAGATATATATATATATATATATATATATATATATATATATATATATATATATATATTAAAAGAATTTAATAAAAAGTGTTCTCATGAAAGCAACTCAAGTATAAAAAAGATAGAAATAAGAACCTTCCACATGTTACTGCTATGGTAACATGTTTGATTTTTTTAAATTCTGCCTTTAATATAGAAAATTAACTTTGTCAATGCCACCAGCATACTTTTATTTTTAACAGAAAGGACTAGAGGTTATTTCTCTCATAGAGTGTTTGCATAATCATGTAAACTAAAAAGGTCATGTAGAAAATGAGCAATTCAATGTTGGGAATTTATCCCATATATAAATGAAAAACTATGAGAAAATGTGTACAAGGATATTAGTTGCAGTGCTGTTTATGCTTACAAAAAACAAATAATATCTATATTAATAAGCTGAAGTACATAAATACTATGGGATAGTATGTGGCTATTAGAAAGATCAATATGGACTGGTCTGGAAACAATCCTGGGAGCTATTATTAAACAAACAACCAAAAAAAAAAAAAAACCCAGCAGAATGCTAAAGAGTATTGTGGAATGATTCTCTTTCAATTTAAAAAACAACAATCGGAAAACTCCAAGAGGGCAGGGAAGTTCTCTCCATAAGAAGTTTTGCATAAATATACAGGAAGGTCAACATTAGCTGGAGGACAAGTGGGAAAAGACTGGGAGGAAAAGATGATTAAATGGTGCATATATTTTCATTGTCTGGCAACCAGCAGGCATCACTTTGGCCATTAAAACAATCAAGGAAGTAGCTATAGCCCAAGGAAAGATTAAAATTTGAGATGCAGTACCTGCTCTTAAGCATCAAAAAGTATGTCGATTTTAATATGATGAGTAGAGATGGCAAAACCACACACAAGAGAACTTTCCCCCCGATTTCTTTACTATCAAGAAACCCAGAGAGTGCACAGCCTGCCTGACTTTGTGTAGACACCCTGGATCATAATACCTGGAGCCCAAGGATAAGGCTATATAACCAGAAGATTTAAAGACAGGATACCTCCAGTCCTGCCTCCAGACTTCAGGGATTTGTCTTGATAACCAGAAAGATCAGAGAAAACAAAAGATACTGCCACTTATCTCCTGCTTCACCATGTCTAACAGAAACTAGATTTTTCTTTTTTGGTCCTGCGTACAGCAGAAAGCACAGCCTACATTCGATTTACCCTAGATCCTGTCTCACAGTTATAGACTGGATAACTTTTCTTTTTCCTAATCTAGCAAAAATATAAATCAATGGCCCCTAAAGCATTTTTTAGATATTGCCAGCTTCAAATAAATATATCAGAGTTCCAAAACACTTCTTACAAAGGCAATTTCATTCTCATCTAGTGGCCAAATGTGCTTGCTCTGTGTTAACTTTTCTCCATGTACAGTCGTGATGTTTATCTAGGCACCATCTAACAATATCTGAGCAAAGAGACCGATTAAAGAGGCCAACTGATCGCATTAATTCAGAAAGGACTTCTTTTTACCCACAGTACAACTTCGTTCTTGGCATTGACCCTTGGTTACTGGGACAAACAAAAATAAGAACATTTCTCCTCAATGTTAAATCACAAATGATGCCATCAGCAAGACTGCTTCACTTACGGTCCCCAGGGGTTTCACATGAGAGAGGTCACAGACTGAATGAAATAGCCTTTTCCAAGAAGACTGAATGGCACTTTCCAAGGGAATATTGATTCAAAAACATAAGGTCCATGAGATCTGACCCACAATTTATACCCTACAATTGTTAAAAGGCAGTTGATATTTACAGCATCCCATAAAACACTTTGTTTTGCTTTCAAAAGTATTTAGATATAAATAATCATATTAACTACATTATTTTTTTTTAATTTCTAAGAAGAATTTCAGACTAACTATAACTGGCCATGTTAAACTTCACTCAATTATATTCTAGAATCACAGGACTATCAAGAAGATCAAATAACCTATTAGAAGCTATTAGAAGTTTCTTCTAATAGCTGATCTAATTTTTTCCAGTAACAATTGACTTTTCATTTTTATGTGGGGAGGAGGAGTGAGTAGGAAACCATTTCCATTATTACTCTCTGAACTCACACACATATTTCTTACTACTATTAATTTTCCACTATTTCTCTCAGCCAAGTATGAGTCCAGAGACTTCCTCACAGGGACTTTAGGAATTTCCCTCAGATTGAGACCCATGTTCAAAGACCCCACCATGCAAAGTGCACTGTTCATGTCTCTTTTCTTTAAGAACACTTCACTTTGGCTTTTTAAACACATTTCCCCAGATTACTACTAATTGGAAAAATAAAATGCCATACGTAATGGATGATACATTTTCCAAACGCTTGAATCCTAATATTAACAAAGATGTGTTTGAGAATAGATTTTAAAATTCAACTAAAGGCCATTTCAAACTATTAGTTGCACAATTGTTTAAATATTGTTCTCCTGCTGCCATCTTGTGGTAATTGTTGACATTTCCATCTCTCTCCCTCTCCTTTTCCCTCTGGCTCTCCCTTTCTCCCATCCTCTGCCTCTAACTCCCCTTAAACCCAATCTTTTCGAGGGTACCACAATATATTCAAAACTTAACAACTCCTCTTTTTAAGTAGATAGAGAGACGCCTTTCATTATGCCCTAAAAAAGGGGGGGATTGTTGCAAATTCCTCCAACTGACTATAAAATATTCCCTTCTCCCTTACATTTTTCTCATTTATACACACCATTCTTTTTTAAAAATATATATATTATTTTTTACAGAGAGGAAGGGAGAGGGATAGAGAGTTAGAAACATTGATGAGAGAGAAACATCGATCAGCTGCCTCCTGCACACCCCCTACTGGGTATATGCCCGCAACCAAAATACATGCCCTTGACCGGAATCGAACCTGGGACCCTGGAGTCCGCAGGCCAATGATCTATCCACTGAACCAAACCAGTTAGGGCGCAACAACACCACTCTTTTAATATTAAAAAAACAACTCTTTGTCATCATTTTGATTAATCTAGTATATCCCTTCAAGCAAAGGGAATGCAGATTACAGGAAAATATATTTGTATTTTATGAAAACTTTCCCTTTTCAACTTTTCCCAAATTGTATTTTCACAAAGCAAGAAAGAAAAATAAAAGCATCACGTATTTCTGGCTATAAAGTGCCATACTATCACCCTTCAGAGCCATGGGCACGGACTGTTGGGATCTGAGGAAGAACTGGGGAAGGATGAGACTCATGCTGGGAAAACAGAGCTCCCAGCAGCCACCAGCTGGATGGAGACCAGCCGCCCAGCAGCCCTTTATTATGTCCTGGCTGCCCTGTTCACCTCTGAGCCCCCTGTGGCATGGCAAAGGAATTCATAAATCTGGGAGGAAATCACATTTCTCTGATGACATATTAAAATGACGAACTCTTAGCCAGACTGATTTATCATCAGAGGAAGAGTATATTTCATAAACGCCACCATTTCCATCTAACTCTATGTCCCCACTCCACTCCTGGGGAGAAGTTCACAACCCTCCAAGGAGTCCTCGGAGGATAGATACAGAGAACTCAGTTCGCCAGAATCTTCCAAAACAGAGTAGAGGTGAGCAAGAAAACAAACAGGAAAACAATTCATTTCACTCCTTGTTGAAAATGAATTGAAAACAATCTTCTGTGTACCCATATCTGCGTACCCATATCTGCGTTACACACATCAGTACTTAGCTTTAGTCTAAGTAATAATCGCCACACCACATGGACCTAATGTAATTGTAACATATTTTCCTCCAACACCATTAAAATCCCTAACTGTTAATATAAATAAATTCACTTGTGTACCATCTAGACGCATCCCCGATGCCACTAGTAATATGAACATCACACTTTGGGAAATGCTGCTCTGCGGTATATCTAACAACCATTATTTATAAATATGTAGCTTTCAGGGACATGGGGTCAAGATGTTTGATTTTTTTTAGAACCACAGTTCAGACCAGAGGTTCTCAGGCATTCTTTCTGCAGTGACTCACAAGATGGATGATGTTCCCATGTGCAACACGCTCTTGTGAAAAGACAAGACCGCCTGTGGATTGTGTACAATTTCCTGCCATACATCTGTAATCCTACCAGTCCAGAAAGCCAATGGGAATGCAAGTGAAAAGCTATCCCTGGGGAGATGCCTGTGAATGCCCTCAACCTTATTTTCCTAAGAAACATATAATTCACAATTTTTTGTTTTTAAACTACCATTGACTCATTAGGACCTCACAACGAATCAAATACACACACTACGTGTCATGGCCTCACAGCTAAAATCTTCCAGAGTAAGACATGGGATATTGTATTGACTAGTTTAGAGTGACCTTATTCTCTGAGGGGTGATTAAATAGAATATGAACTGGTTTTACTCTCTAAAGGGTTCATTTTTAAAATCTCTGTTTGTTTTTAATACATTCTAGCTATGCATTGCCCTTACCCTTTTTCTCTGAAATTAGCATGTGCAAAGAGGAAAGTATGGAAAGCGCAGGCTTTTATTTGGTTGGAATTTTTACTGTAAATAGACCTGGTTTCTACCCAGGAGTTTACAACCTAAGACCTACAAAAATTTTCTATTTTGAGAAATTTCAGCGTAGGTAGCTAAGCTCCTTGGTGACGTGCAATGCATGAAATGAACATTATCCACACCAAGAGGGCAATGAGCGGCATCCAGAAAAATATTAACATTTACCCGAAGGCTTTAGATTTGCTCATTAGACAATCACTGTGTCATGTGGCTGAACAACAATATTTGTAAGAAGCAAACATACAAGTATTTTTAGGATCCCTATAAAGTTTATCAGCAGCATTTTGGCAGCATTAGAGGTCAGAATGCTCAAATGAAGGCACATCTGAGGATTCGAAACACATTCTGAAGCACTCTCTAAATTGCACTAGAAAAAAGGGACCATTTGAGAGAATAATTTAAGAATGCAGTAGTATAATCTTTACCGCAAGAAAAAACTTAATTATAGAAGATCTCTTATTGGATTTGCCTTAATAAACATTGCTAATATCAGCACATTGATGTTATCACCTTGCGTGCCAAAGTGCTCTCAATGTGTTCAAACACATAACAAATTCAATCTAAATCAACTCCCGGTATCAACATATTAACAATTTTGAACTAATTTCCAAGAATATGTCAACTCAACAGGCACTTAAAAAACATTAAGTACACAACTAGCACTCTGGACAAGACAAATTACAGAAAGTATTTTTAAGCCTTCTAGTCAATCAAAACTTTATACTGATTGCATTTAAAACTACACTATTTTCTAAGGTAGTATGAGTTTTTATTATATCATATTGCCATGTAAGAAATAATATGTAAATGTTTAAAAGAAAAGCAGCATAGTGAATACTGGCCTGAGGCCCTCCAATGATGTTTACTGAGTAGTGTAGAGTAAGGTTAAAAAAAAAGAATCTATTGTTTAAGAACAATAAGTAAGGTAGGGAGATTAGTTCTACTATCAGTCTTTATATATTAAAATAAATCTATTTTAAGATATACTTCTGGAAATATCAATTTTTCATTGAGCAAATGTTTTAAACTATTGTATATTTTCAATATGGACAATTAAGTAATTATTTTTCAAACTTTAGGAAATTTAAATTGTATAGCATCTGAGGCATCAAAAGACATGAAAGACTTTAAAAGGTTAAAGTAATATCTTGAGCAGGAACTGTGTTCGATGTTTGCGAGTGAAATTGATAGGGCAGGAGTTACAGATGTCAAGCCAGAACAGAAGAACACAGGGACCCAAAAGAGACACACAACAAAGCACATCCAAGAACAAATAAAAGGAGGTGAAAAACTTTCACTGGGTAAAAACAGAAGGTAGTATTTCAACCAGGAGCAACAAAGATTGGGTCTAGTGGTAGCACCCTGCTCTGAGAAGCAATATTGGATCGTGTGCCCCCATACCAAGCATAAGCACTTGACAAGCTTCAAGATGCCAGAGCCATTTTACAGTAATAGCCCAAGAAGTAAATCCTCCTTTCTCTAAGACAGTGGTTTGGACCAACCTGGAGGATTTCAGAATACTAACTACTATAAGAAGTATCAAACATAAAAATGAATATATGTGTGTGTATATCTGTATATACATATTTTTACATAGAGACACATGCATACACTTACACATTACTCATACAGAAAAGCATATACATATAGGTAAAGCCTCTTTTCCCTTCAGGAACTCCACAGCAGAGCACACCAACAAACCTAGACTCAAGGTCAGTATTTTTTTTGACAATTCCCAAAACCTCTGAGCTTTCACTTTTGTGAAACAGGATATGCTACCCCTGGTTTATCTCAGAGCTCACAGCAATTTCCAAGAGCTACAAGAATCCTAGATAACATAGGGCCCTGAACTCTGATAAGCAAATTCTCAATGGCAAATGAAAATAATTATTCATACTCAGAGTAATGATGAAATCACCTGAAAATCTTATCAACAGAAAGGGTTTTAATGCACTCTCGGCATCTCCTACACACCATGGTGAGAGGCGTTTAGCCACAAAGAGGGAAAACATATGACATCTTTTGTTTTTCCAGGTCTGTTAGAAATAGTTTCATGAGGGTCAGTCAAATTTCCAATGAGAACATGACTAAATATAAACGATCAACCTAAACTTTCAATCAATAATTCCAATAGAAGCAGAACTTCCGGTGTACTAGAATACATTTTTTTAAAACGCACATAATTCCAGAACCCAAACAAACCCCAAAGCAAAGTCCCTATGTCTTAAACAAGCTGTATAAACAGGTGATAAATTGAAGACATCAATTCACCAACTCTGGAACTGATGCAAACTTAGGAAACCTAAGTAATCTTCCCTTTTCTGAGATCCTTTAAAAGGCACTTCAGTAATTACTTGCTCAGTTTTGTCATCACTAACATCAGGGTACTACCCACCTCCTGTACAGCTTTCACTGAAAGTAGGGGTGACGTGCTTATACTCAGAACCCGTTATCTTCAAATTTCATGAGGCAAGACACAAGGCTTTCAAGAAGCCCTCCTCCCTAAAAATCCTCCCCTCTCTTCAGCCTGCCTCCCCGGAAACTCTTCTCATTCATATTATCTATCTAAGTATACTAAAGGAATGTCCTCCTCCGGAAGCTCTTGTTGAACATCACTATGTTAATCGAGAAATGATGACTTGGCTAACATGTTGATAGGCTGTCAGTTAGTAATAAATTGCTTTTGATGGTAGGATTGGTAGGCATGCAGGGATTAGCATCAGGGATCTGCAAGGCAACAGGCAAAGGGTAGAGTGAATGGTACCCAAAAGAGGCAGCCAAGATCATTTTTTTAAAATATATTTTATTGATTTTTTACAGAGAAGAAGGGAGAGGACAGAGAGTTAGAAACATCGATGAGAGAGAAACATTGATCAGCTGCCTCCTGCACACCCGCTACTGGGGATGTGCCCACAACCAAGGTACATGCCCTTGACCCGAATCGAACCTGGGACCCTTCAGTCCGCAGGCCAACACTCTATCCACTGAGCCAAACCAGTCAGGGCAGCCAAGATCATTTTTACAACTGCACTAGTCATCAGCTTTGCCTATGACCTGTCACTGAGCCGGAGAAGCTAGATTAGGAGGGAGGAAGATGGAAAGAGGTAGATGACCATTCCAAGAGCAGAACAGCCTGAGGAAATTCCAACCTGGCACAGCACACTCAAGGAATATATGATGGAAACATTGGTCACTTGTTCACAGTTTAGAGCTGGCTCTAAGACTTTTTTTAATCCTATTTTTACTTGGGGCAGGTTCATGTCTTCCTACAGAAAGGATTCACCAGTTACTGAGACTGAACTGGCCTAATTCCAAGCCTATGTAGTGTAGCAGTTTGGAACTTGGCCTCTAAAAAACTGCAAGATTTGGGTTTGAAACTTACAGCACCCGCTAGCTGTAAAATCTTAGGCAAGTGACAACTTCTTCAAGCCTCAGATTCCTCTTGTGAAAAGCATGTCATTCAGGCTCGTTGTGAGAAAATGATGAGAAAAATATTAAGGTAGGTAAAGAGCGTAGCCAAGATTAGCTATCTTTATTATTGTTGTCATTGCTATTTTAAAGCATTGTGTATTTTCTATATGAACAATTAATGAGCTGGGCCCAGAATTCAGCTGGTACCCACTCGTTTTATTGAAGTTACTTATATCAAAATTAGGCCAAGTCCTCTGATTTAGTCTGCAGGATAACCAGACCTGAATCAAATCAGAAATGCAAAAGGCAATGAGTTTTCTGGGGCATCCATCCCAAAGCATCTAGTCCCAGTGGAAGGAAGTTCAAGTTCAAAGTAATGAATTTACATCATCAAGAATCAAGGGATTTGTGACAAGAATAGCTCAAATAGCTTTGGAATACAATATATTATTCCTGTAACAGATTAATATTGATTCCAACCATTGCTCAAGGTAATTTAAAAACAACAACCATGTGCTAAGTGCACAACCAAAATAAGGAATTTAAGTGTATAAAAAAACTAAGGGTAAGAGTTAGGATATTAGGTAATTCTTAATTAGGAGTATATGCACGCAGGGCATCAAGAGTTCACAGAAAACCATGTAAAACATTTGGAGGTGTTTTTGCCAAAAAGTGATACATAAATTTTAAAATATCATCATCCTCCAAAATAACCTACAGTTTCCCATGACAATCAACTGATCCCTACTGGACATTTCTAAAGGGATTGAACATGAGCACTGCAATAAGTCGGATGTTTTCTTTTTAAACGTGATCATCATATTGTACACTTGATACTTATGCTGAGAGCTCAGATCTTCCCTTTCTTGGTATAATTTTCATCTAAGCATTTCTTAGATGCTTAGATCATTCTTAATGGAAATTATGCTTTTACCCTCTGTGGACACATGGAAACCTGGTTAATTGCACTGACTTGATTACAACAGTCGGTGAATTTTCCCATTTCTTTCCACAGCAATAAATGCTTACGATATTTTTGTCACCTAGTAGGTAATTGTTTTTTATTGTAATCATTTTCTAAAAGAGGGATTACAGGCAAAAATTATTTTATGATTCTGCCCATCAAATTCAATTCCTATACTCTCAAAAGATGTTTCTTTTCTTGTTAGTATATAAACTGGAAGTTCTAGTAAAGTTGGAAACAAACCTGTAGCATGAATAGCTATCACTCAAATCCTAGAGCAACTGTAATTGAACATTAGCTTTGCAATACAGCCGACTCTTTCAGACTGGGTAAGCTCATCAGAATGATATACCTTTTAACCAATGGTGCATGAGCTGATGGGGTAGCTACTCCCCAAATCTAAATATCCAAAAATTGAAAAAAAACCTTTATTTTAAAAGTATCTTGTTTGTTAACTGTTGTACCCTATAAACCCTTTTTAAATTTTTCTTTTCTTGACCAAAATAAGGGGTCTTGCCAATGATGATTGTTAGTACTGTCTCTTTAAGTGTTAGGATGAGTACCTAATTCCAATGGTTCCTATTGCCATGCATTATACCTGTCAAAATTATTTACACTCTACTGAGTCAGCTTTCTGAAAATACAGTCCATGCTTCCATTTGAAAGCATAAAACTAAGTGCTGAGTTAGAAAAAGTTTACCCTCTGTCCCAGGGCAAATCAGTGAGGAGAGGAAGTAAGGAACAGATTCAGGCTCCTTGCTTCAGACTCTGCCCATGATCCCTTCTTAGGGTGTTCTTAACCCCAACACAGAAACGATGGGGAGTGGGAGAAAGGAGTAGAAAAAGGGGGACTGGACCAAGTGCACATGGGAAAGATCAGCCATCTCCTCCCAGTACACACAAAATCTCCTCTCATTCCTAGAGAGAGTTCTTGTCAAGGACAATTGAAGTGTCTCTTTGAGAGTCAGCTCCTGAATGACAGTGGACTCTGGGAGGGTTTCCTCCTGTCCTCTCCAGACCGTGGTGAAATCTCTGTGCTGGGCAGGGGTGCCGGGTACTCTTTGAGGGGCACGGCCCAGACAGAGATCTGCAATTTCAAAAATGCGATAAAGCCCCAGCCGGGCAGCCCCGGGAGGCCAGCAGCTGCCGGTGACCGCTGATGAAGTGGCTTCTTAAGGAGGTGGGCAGATTGATTCCAGCTGCTGCGCGGGGCAGGGCAGTGGCCTAGGAATGCGCAGCCAGGCTGAGGGCTGGGGCAAAACGCTGCAGCAGCTTCCCGACCAAGGGCAAGGGCAAACAGCTCCGTTTGCAGTCTTGGCCTCAAGAAGGAAGAAATCCATTGTTCCATCTGGCAGGGAATTTCAAGACGGGCTGGCCCAGAAGGTGCCATGTGGACGGTGTCATCTTAGAAGTGGAGTGTCACTCAGGGAATCCGAAAGCTGCCCCCGAAGGCGTCTGTTCAGAAGGGGCCCACAGTTCCTAAGAGTTTCCGAGGCGAATCCTTTCTGTTTTCCTCCCGCACCCAGTCCCTGCTCCAGGCCCTCTCTTAATAGCTCTTAAAGGCTGCCCAACTTCCTCCCCACCCCACCCCCACACAACTACTGTAATCAATACGCAAGGGAAACAGACAAGAAAGGGGTGCATTGAAAGAGTGGGGGACACTGAGGGTCCTGGATTGGATGGAGACCCGACAACAGGACATGCTCTTTAGAAGTGCTGCCACTAAGTCGGACAGTTAAGGGGAGGGGACTAATTTAGGGGTCCCCTGAGCCCCAAACCCAGACACCAAGTGATCTAAGAAGAGGGAAGGGGTAAGAGGTAGGAGGGCATGAAGGCACGCCTAATGGAATATTCAATATCCTGCAGAATGCACTTTGGGCCATGCACTTCCAGAGACTAAAAGCCAGTAATGGGCTTTGGAGTCTGCACTTCCTCTCCCTAATGTCCAGAGGCGCTTTAATGCTGCAGCCAATCGATCAGCCTTCTCCGGTGAAGGCGGCGAGTGGAGTGCAAAAGCTTCCTACTTGTGGCCACAATCAGCCGGCCCCGTCTGCACACCACGAACAAGCGACAACATAACTTTGCATGGGCAGGTTTTGGCTCCTCAAGTTCCCCACAGGAGGAAAGGAAGGAGCCTGGAGGCGCCTGGAGAAATGCCACCCCACCCCCTTCACGCTATCTTTTCCAGGAGGAGACTCCAAAGGCAGGCAGACCAGGAAGGGGCCTTATCCACCTCACACCGGGCCGACCAGTAGCCCCAAGCCCGCTCAGGTGCAGGGTCACCTAGCCGCCTCCACACCCAGACCAGCCAAACCAAGGTGTGGTCCTTCGGAAAGCGACACAAAGCAAACGAACATCCAGAAAGTGGGGTTTCTTTGCAGTTTCTCGCTGACATCACAGATGCCTGGAAAGTGACCCTGTGAATAAACCCCCCCCCCCCATACCCCCCGCCTCCCGGAGGCCGAATCCCCGAAGCCCCCAGAAGTCACTGCCCCGCCTTTGCGCCCTCCCCCTCGGGCTTGGGCTCTGGGGACGTGCAGTCCCTAAACTGAACCCCACCCTGTCCATTCGGTCGCCCCTCCCCAGGCGGCTCCAGCAGCCCCACTGAGCATGCCCCACGGCCTGGGTCTCGGGTCGCCACGGGGGAAGCTGTCCCGGCCCCAGGATGGGCAGGGGCAGGTCCCAGGGTGGGTGCCCCACCGGGGCGCGCCAAGGAAAGACAGCCCGACAGCAGCCGGGCGCAGAGGGACCGCGTTCGGGGCGCGGAAAAACTTTCCGTGGTCCTCCTCCCCACCCCCACCCCCACCCCCACCCTCACGCCGCGTCTCCCGGAGGAGCTCGCCTTTCCCAGCCCAGCCGAGACCAGCTCGGCACGTGATGGGCAGGAATAAAAATAAACACTTCCCATTCCCGGCCGCGGGGCCACCCCCACTCGGGGCGCAGGAGCGCAGCCCGGTGCGGACCAGCCCCCGCCGCTGCAGCCGGCCCCCGGCCCCGGAGCCTCCACCCGGGACGGCCTCCGGGCCCCCCACCCCGGAGCGGTGGCCTCCGCTCCGGCCGCCGCGCCCTGCGCCTACCTCTCGGATTTGGTGAACTTCCGGAAAGCCTGTCGGAGGTCGTGGAAGGACCTGTAGGTCTGAGGCTCCGCCGAGATGCCCTGCGCCCGGGTGGTCCGCGGGCCAATGTGGGTGGAGGGCACGGGCAGCACCGACTGGCATTTGTGGAGCTTCCTCTTGAGCTCCTGAATTTCCTCCTCCTTCTCTGACAGCCGCTTCTCCAGCTCCTTGATCCGCTCCTCCTTGAGCATGAGAATCTTGGCAAAGTCTTCCTCCAGCTCGCTCATGTTTCCCCCTCCCCGGAGCCCCCTGCACAAAACTTTTTCCTGGGGCGGTCGCGGTGGCTGCGCCGACGGCCAGGCGAGGCGAGCGCGGAGCGAGGGAGTGAATGGGCGCTGAGTACTCGCGCGCAGCCCAGCGCTGCCCCTACAGCCGCGCCAGGAGCCGCTGTCTTCGATCCACTTCTGCTGAATGGACTGAAAGCCCCGCACCGAGGGGAGGATGAGAAGTCTAAACGAGAGGGCGAGGAGAGGCAGAGTGCTAATCCCCAGCCTCCCCGGGGAATCGGTGATTATCTTTCATTGAGAAACCAATTAGAGCTGCCCTTCCTCCCCGGAGACCCCCTCCCTCGTCCCGCTTCCCAATCACTCCGTGAGAACACCACGCGCCACCCCACCGAGAGCCTGGTTTCTGGCTGGGAGGGCTGGACCAGAGAGCCTGATCTCACCCCATCACACAATAATCACTCCATGCTATATGGTACCAAAGGAAGGGGTGGGGTGGGGTGGGGGTAGGGGGAGAGCTTTATGCCACTTGATCCTTGAAATAGCAACAATTACCATGTGATCTGACAGATGACGCAGCGCTTGTAACTGGAGCCTAAAGACTGTGTGTGTGTGTGTGTGTGTGTGTGTGTGTGTGTTCATAAATATTAAACTGCCTTTAGACAATAACCTGCATAAATCTATCTTTGCTTTCACCTTTTTCTCCACTTCTGCGTTGGATGATAAGGGAGGGTGTGTGTGTGCATGTGTTTCTTACTGTGAAGTCCTGTGGCTATGACCCCAACTAATAAGAATGACAGGGCAATAGCAGTTCCAGGTTTTTTTCAGCCCAAAATTTTACTGGAAATAGTGAACTAAGATTGTTGGTGGGGAAGTTGGATGAATATACATATGGTCATGAGCCAAATGTTTACAAGAAAAGAGAAAGGCCATGCGCTAGTTGTAAGTTTCTTAGAATCTGGATTTTATTTTATCTGCTGCAGTTAAAAGTTGTATATAGAGCATCCCAATTACATCACAGCATCGCCATGGCTGTGAAGTGCTGGCTCCAGTGCTAAATGCTGGCTCACTCTACCAGCTCCGGGTTTGGGGGGTGGGGGGGGAAGGGAGTTGCTTCTGTAATCCAGATTTCTCCCTCACTTGTGCATCTGTCACCTCACCCTATATCCTAGTAATGAGGTGTTTCTATTCATTTGAGCCTATTTGCTAATTCCCACACTTTCTATTTTTCATATGAGTATGTCATAGGGAGCGTTTTTCATAATGTAAGTCAGCGTTTAAGAGTTTGGCATGTGGGAGGAGCATTTCTTCTTCAGGTCATGATCAACAAATTAGTACTTTTTTAAGAAAAAAAAATAGATCCAAACTAAGATACCAAATGACTCTCTCTAAAATAGTAACTTTTCTTAAAAAGACAGATCAATGTATGATCACTGGCTACTTATAAAAAAAATCTTTCTACCTTGTCTGAAACACCTCAGTAGAGTAAAAGCAGGTTTGTAAATAAATTCCAAATATATATTTTATTCTGGGGATTTATTACTTACTGTTAGTTTTACTCCTCTGGTTATTTTAAATTAAAAACATTTCAAACCACATCTGAATTTCTTCATCGCACCAGATGCTGAAGACTGGCTTTGTGTACGGGCCAATTGAGAAAGGGCTCCTGTCTTGTTGATAGTTACTATTCTGTTGCTTCTATCTATGAACAATATAACCTGCTTTAATCTTTTTAGGAATACTCAAACGAATTGACATTCTAAAATAATACATTAGGAAAACACTTTCATCACATTCAATAATCTAGGCATAGGTTCAACTTTATTTATGGAGGAGATATAAATAGATTTTAAATGATGTTTAGACAGGTTTTTTTCCAAGTCTTACGCTGTCTTAAATGAAGATATTATTCAAGTATGTTTCTCATGCTTATTAAAAAAGAAATGTTTAGAGCAGTATTTCACACACGGATATCAAAACCCTAAATTTATCCATATCTTCCAAAATTAATCTTTTTTTTAATAAGTCCGTTTTGGCTTCAGTAATGTTAACAACTATGACAGTAAATCTTGTCCATTGGCTTAAGAAATAAAGTACAAGAAACACTTGAGAAAAGATGGCTTGGTAGGAGAATAAACCTTGAAGTATTTAAACTCATAGCATTTTAGAGCGGAAAGAAACTTTGAAGATGATCTAACCCAACATGCTTATACTATAAAGGAGAAAAAATGAGATACTGAAAGGTAAAGTCCAAGGTCACCCAAGGGCAGAATCCAAGGTTGCCATACAGGGTATTTTCCCTACCATGTGGCTCCTAGACAGAAACCTGAAAATCTAGGAATTCTAAGATTCTGACAATCTAGCATTCCAAGGAGTGACTTTACCTCCTTGTATGTTGATTTTAAGTCTGCAACAGTGAGTTTCAGCTGTCAAAACCAAAGTATTAATGAGTCCTCAGTGGTGTGTGTGTGTGTGTGTGTGTGTGTGTGTGTGTGTGTGTGTTTTCCTTAAAGGAGAAGGTCGCCATCTAGTGCCCTTGGAGAAATTCGCTAAATAAAAATCCTAATCACAAAGAAATGAGGTAATGTCCTTAAATACCTGTAAGAGTCTTTTCATGTTCCATATTTGAGAGACATAAAGAAAATATGCACAATTTTGTGTCACAGCAAAACATTCTTAACAACGAGAAAACTTAAATCGTTTAGCCCCTGGATAATGACGACAGTGATGGTAAACATTTACTGAGTGTTTAATATGTGCCAGCACAGGGCTAAATCCTTTATGTGACTAAATCATTTTAATACCCACAGTGACACTATAAAGTAAATATTTTATTCATTCCCATTTTACAGATGGAGAAACTTATGCTTAGCAAAATTAGGTAACTTGTCACAGTGTCCAGGTTTGACCCAGGCTGTCTTACCCCTATAGCACTGCTTCTATCTGAAATGCATTCCAATGTTCCCTTCTCTGTCAGCCCAGGACAAGCAAACTAAAAGCTCTTTGTTAATGAGGACACACTAAATGTAAATTTCCATATAAACCCAGATCCGTTGCTAAGACTCTGGCTTCTCAATAACAAATATCTTTCCGAAGGTGCTTTCCGTATAATACAGTTTTATTGTGATAATAATACATTTCATATATAATTCAATTTTTTAAAAATGTACATGTAGCTTCAGATGTTATGATGGTGCTTTGCCTCTACCCCTTCTCCCCCACCCCCCAATAAGGAACACTTTTTAAAGAACCTGAAATCTTACAGATGTGAGTAGGGGGTTGCTGCTCTTTAATCCAGGCCAGTGTCATAAAAAACATTTTTTAAGATAATAAAACTGACTCAAACTCAGTCCGCTTTTATTATTGCCATATGCCAGGATTCTAAACAATGCAGTGGTCAGACACTCCTCGCCCCAAAAGAATTTTATTGGTCTAAGTTCAAGCAGTTGCTGCATTTACTGTTGAGCAGGTAGACCCCTCCCAGCACCCTACTTCTGGAACAAAACTGACGTTAGTGCATGTTACAAGGATCCAGAGCAAAAAGAAAAATTAAAAAGTCATATGCAGATGGGCAGGGAGAAAAGATTTAAACTATCTCTCTGTTTCCAATAACTTAGATGCAAACATTTTCTTGCTTATAAAAATGACAGTATGTGTGGAAAACAGTATGCAATACATTTTCCATCAAGGGATGCAATTGGTGAAAAAAGAGTACTGGACTTGGAAGCAAAAGATGTATAATTATGTCTCAAATCTGTTACTTCCCCGGCTGTGTACTCTTGGGCAAGTCCCTAAACTTCTCTAGTATTCACCTTCCTTGTCTGTAAAATGGGGAGCGGGAGTCACCCAGGGTCCAATTCATCTTCTTACTTTCAATGATTCTATCGAATTCTGCTTTCCCTGTGACTCACATGTTGAAATTATCAGTCTGTTCTTACAGATAAGACTCATCCATGAACTTAAGATGAGTTTAAAATGTTGAGTTAAGATGGAGTCTGGTAGGTTCTATAAAGATTATAGTGTACTTTTGGATAATAGAAGCTTGGAGCATTTTCAGTTAATTCAACATCATCCTAGATGTGGCCTGCACATTGCTGCCTAGATCATATTCTTGTGACCACAAAGTGTGGTCACACCTTGGGCAAGGTAAAGATCTAAGTCCTGAGATACACCCAGGTCTATGTTAACCACCATGAACATCGCAAATGAAATTAAAGTTGCCTCAGTTAAACTTCAGAATGAGTCTGTTTCCATTTACTTAAGTTATTTAATCAATCAGATTTATGTATTTTCTAAAATATGTCCCCAAAAGTAAAACATACATAAATGATTTTTCTATTAGTGTAACCGGAGTTCTTTGTCACGATGCAGCAAGATCATTGCCTTTTATAATGTTTTTGTGATCTCTATCTACAGGTTTGGGAAAAAAGGTTCTTCCCAGAAACTCTAAAAAATAAAATAAGAGATGATAGCACTTAAATATTGAAGAAACCAAATTCTGCAGTATCTGAAGAACCTTTGACGTGGAATCCGGAGACAGAGATGCTATGAGATGTCAGGCAAAATATTCTACCTCATGGAGCCTCACTTTTCCCAACCAGAAAGTGGAGATATGAATATTAAATTCTCTTACACCTGGGTCTTTAAGGCTAAAATGAAGTAAGATGAAAACAAGGTGTTATTTAAATGTGACCCTATATAAATAAACGTAAATAAAATGGCAATGCCCCCCCCCCTTTGATTCTTGACAGAAAAGTAGCCCAGCAGGGGGCAGAGTGGATAGTCTAGGTGGTGGTGGTGGTGGTAATATTTATACACAGGCACCTCCAGTTATTCAAACACTAGTCAATGCACTACTGTGAAATGATTTTGCAGGTGTAATTAAAGTCCCAAGTCAGTTTGAGACTTTAAGATAAAAGCCATCTCTGGACTTTTAAGATAAAATCATCCGGGGAACATTTACAAAGGAGTGGTCTCTATGTGGAGACCAGGATACTAAGTCTGAGAGGAATCTGACTTGAGGGAGATTCCCTATTGCTGCCTTTGAGAACAGAAAAACAGAAGGGGTCACGTGACAAGAAATGCAGGTGGAATGTAGGTGCTGCAAGGAGCCGCTAACAGCCGGCAATGCAATAGGGACCTCCATCCTACAACCATAAGAACTGAGTCTTGTTACAACCATGAGAGAGTGAAAGAGGACCCTGAACTCCTGATGAAAGGCAGCTGGATTGGTATCTTGACTTCAGCCTTATATGACTTTGACAGAGGGTCCAGCCATGCTGTGCCCAGACTTATTTCCAGAACTGTGAGATAACAAATAAGTGTAGTTTTAAGGCTCTAAGTTTGTGGTAATTTGTTAGACAACCTGATAAAACTAATGAATTGTTCAACTACCATTTTAAAAAGTGTTCATTGCCCTGGCTGCTATCTCTCAGTGGTTAGACTCACCCTGCACCAAAGTGTCAGGGGTCAGGGGTTGGATTCCTGGTCAAGGGCATATACCTGGGTTGCAGCTTCAATCCCAGCCCCACTTGGATCAACCAATCGATGTGTCTCTCTCTCACATTGATGTTTTTCTTTCTTTCTCTCTCCCTCCCTCCCTGTAAAAAAAACAATGGGGAAAATATCCTCGGGTGAAGATTAACAAAACAAACAAACAAAAAATGTCCATTAAAATACCAGAAATATTTTACCACTCTCAGAGCCTGACTTTAGAAGAGTCATTTTTAGTGAAACTGGGTTAGTGCCGTTCAAATGTATACTTGGGGACATAAAAAGTTGTTATAAATTGCTTAAAGCACACTGATGACAGTTCAAATAGTCTTCTAAGCATGGCAAACTCTCTTCCATAAAAGATACATATATTTAAAGTGTATCTTATTATGATTGAAATATAAATCCTCCTGACCATAGGTTCTAGAAAGGATTGGGACCATTCCATTCATGAGTTTAAATTACTACAGAATGGAAATGGTACTGTAGTTTACCTGGTGGGGTGAACTAGCTGTGTGACCTTGGGCAAAGTAGGTCATCTGAGCCTGAGGTTTCTCATCTGCAAAATAGCAATTCTTTTGTTGTATTATGTGGTTTTGATAACGTGTTTGGCGCTGGGAATACATTTAAATAGTCTTGGAATTTTATTCATTAATTGGATATTTCCACAGTCACCCATGGAAATGAAGTGTCCCTATATCCCACTGTCTGCAGATTCAGGAAATAATCAAATATTTGAGAAGCGGGGTGGGGAAGGAACACAAATCCTCTTCCGAGTTCAGCTTTTTATTTGATTTGACTTGAGTTTGAGGGTTGATTTTTAATGTGAGAGAAACTGGACTCATCTATTTGGAACATCTTTTTATAAATTAATATAAAATTTTGAAAATAGATACAAAGAACACAAGAGGATATACGATGCCAGGTAAGTCTCCCTTTCATGCCCGTTCCCCAGTTACCCAGGCCCACTTTGTGGAGCCAACCATTCATAGTACCATTAATTATGTAAGCCTCATTAAATATTGTAGTCATATATAACCATATCTATGTACAAATACACATTTTCACACAAATTTGACACAAAAGACTTAATATCTGGTTTGGCTGTCAACCTATTCCCTGACTCCGTGCTATGATTTCCTGACTCCCAGACCATTAGTCCAATGTAACGTGATATAAGTGTTCCCTTTTGTGCTGAAATGCTCAGTAACAAGGAGGAAAGAGTGCATTTAAAGAGCCTGTGTCCTCCTTTATAAACATTGTCTACAGTTCTTCTTTAAAAAATGTGGCATTTGTTGTTTTAGTCAATATTTCAATAATTTCACAATGGTCTGATGGTTTGAGAGAAGCTGAACATCATCACCAATATGTGTGTTTTTAAGGATGTGATAAAATCATCTCTGGTCCTAATTCTCACCACCTGCTTTTTGGTGATAGACACATTCATCTGTGTTTATCTCAGGTTACTTCACATTTACAGTTCCCATGTAAAACAGCTAACAAACCACTCCTAGGCATAAGCAGCTCTATGTTTTGACAGTCCCTCAACCCTATTTATCATGATGTTTTTGGTCACTAATCAAGACTGCATCATTAGCTCAATAGTTCATTTACTATTTCTGATTCAATGAGGACGCATTCATTTGGAAATTATTTTCTCAAAATGTCTAGTCATTTTTAGAAAAACAAATTATAGCTTGTGTTTATATCTGTAAAAAAGTAGTTCCACTGAACCTCTGGTATTCCAAGAGAAATGAAAACTCCCATATTTACGGGTAACATCTAGGGCCATCCTGATTCCATTTTCCCATCCGTGTTACACAGGGCTCCATTTTAGTAGCCCTAATAAAACTGGGAAGGTGGAAGAAATACTCAAAACTTTCCAACAATAATTTTAAATAATTGCATTAGTTACAATGAAAAGTCTATCTTTGCACTGAAAAGAGCTTTGGCTCAGCAGAATTCTCCCCCTTCCACAGCATCCCTTTCAGGCACCAGCAGTCTGCAGAGAGCAAAGAGGCGGCAGAAAGACAGAGGATATTGAACTAAGAAGACACAGTACCCTCCACCCTTCATTCAAGACTTCATCTAATAATGGGAGGTCATTTTACAATGCACCGGCAAGCAGACATTACTCAGACTGTGGCTAAAATCATCAGTAAGAAACTCTGCCAGGAATGCCTTCATGTAACATGAGGTGGTGAGAGAGAGAGAGAGAGAGAGAGAGAGAGAGAGAGAGAGAGAGAGAGAGGGAGTGTTTGTGTGTGTGTGTGTGTGTGTGTGTGTGTGTGTTTCCGTCACAGTACTTTCCTTCTAAATAATTTTCTCTAGTTGGGGAATGCACTTAATAAAAACAAGCTCTTCCTTTAAATAAGTCTCCATTCTGAACATTTGGGTATTTTAATGGTAAGAACAGAAATGGAGTGATATTAAGAACAAATGAGACTGAGCCTTATGCTATGTGAAATAATCCAGTCAAAGACAAGTACCATATTATTTCACTTATATGTGAAGTCTAATCAACAAAATAAACTAACTAACCAAATGGAAACAAACTCATACATACAGGGAACAGATTGACAGCTGTCAGAGGGGGCAGGATTTGGGGGTCTGGGTGAAAAAGGTGAAGGGATTAAGAAAGAAAACAAACCTCATAGACACAGACAATAGTATGGTGATTACCATAGGGAAAGGGGGTGGGAGGAGGTAGGAGGTAAAGAGGGATAAATAGTGATGGGGGGAGACTTGACCTGAGGTGGTGAACATACAATACAATATACAGGTGATGTATTATAGAATTGTACACCTGAAACCTATGTAATTTTATTAACCAGTGTCACCCCAATAAATTCATTTTAAAAAATATGAAATGCCACAGGTGGGCATTGGACTGTAGCACATTGTTATCAATCAGGTGGGTATGACACTCTATGGCATCATGATCAATCAGGAGCGACAACTTCCTCCCCTCCATGGCCACACTGATTTACCTTTGGTGCAAATGTCAAATTAGCATTCTAGGAAAGATGCAGGAAAATGGCCATTTACAACAGGATCTTTTTTAGTAAGATATTTTGGATCTGGTATTCTTCCTTTGAAAGGAAAATTAAAAATAAATGTTTGTGCAACCTGAGCAGATGTACTAGGTTTCATTCATTCAACAAATATTTTTGCTTACTTTTCTATAGGTTCCAGGCACTCTTCTACACACTGAGAGGGTGTGTGTGTGTGTGTGTGTGTGTGTGTGTGTGTGTGAGAGAGAGAGAGAGAGAGAGAGAGAGAGAGAGAGAGAGATGAAGTTGCTTAGAAGTAAGCTAAAATTACCAAACAACAAATTTGATGTGTCCACTTTGTTGAAACCAAAAGATTAATTTGCCAAATTAAAGAATTAGTTGATTTTTTATAGTTTCTTATTTACCAAAACATTATTTAAGGAGAGATCTTTTTGAATAGCATATGTACTAGTATAATCCCTTTGAATGGATTATTCTTTGAACATGTCCTTGAAAGCCATATGTATTTGTCTGGTCAGGGTATCACAAGGTGGTGTGGTTCTTCACTTCTCGGCCATTCTTGTCTAATAGAGTTTCAAATAACTGAATTGGGAAACTCCAGTCATCATACTGTGCCTTATGCTTTCTTTGATTTCAAGGTAATTATAAAAGAACAGAACCAACAAAGAATTAATGAGCCATTCACACTAAACTTAAACCTGAGATTTATCATTCAATGGCTAGATGTGACATTTAATATTTCCTCAAACTCCATTCAGAAAAATGGAAGAATGTTATCAAGCATAGCCTAAACCTGTTTCTCATTTCCTTAAGATATCCTTTTAAAGATTTTTTTACATGTCTCCTTTTTTTTTCCCCGCCCTTGACAATCCCCCGGCCTCCCCTACCCCCCAGTGTCTTATGTCCATTGGTTATGCTTATATGCATGCATACAAGTCCTTCAGTTGTTCTAAAGATTTTTTTTAAACAGTATTTCCAGTCCTATATTTTCTAAACATTTGATTGAGGCAGAAATGATAGATATTCAATATGTGGTATTTAATCTTCCTACCACAAAAAAACGCTTTTATTTTCAATCAAAATGAATAACACATGATATCCACAGAGATTTTATAAAGACATCTTTTTGTCATCATTGATGAAAAAAAGTAGAGGTTATTAATCAGTGTTTTTGGTAATGTAGCTTCAGATTTAATAACATAGCTTAGCAGATGGTACTTGAAACTTTTGATTATTTAGTAGTGAGAAAAGGTATATGACTCCTCTGAAAATTAGTTTAGATTGTATTTGCAATCAGTTCCAGTTAAAGCGAAATATAGAACCAATTATAAAAATGTCCATAATGGGAAATTTAATACATCAGTGAGTGCTTGGTTTTGTAGCTATAGATGGTCTAACTTTTAAAGTAAAATAAAATAATCTGTTATGTTTGATTATTACTATTATAATATTAATATAGTATCTGTATACTCATTGAACACTTGGAAGGCTTCATACGAAGTTCCTTATACACATTATATTAGTATATACTTAGAGCTCCCCCAATGTTATTCCCTTAGCTCTGGTGACATTGGGCAAGTTCTATATCCTCTTCATCTCAATTTCTTGATGTATAAACTGGGGATAATAGTAGCACTTTCATCATTGGGTGATTATTAAAATTATATGTTAGTAGTGATACTATTAAGAGCAATAGTTTAGCATAGTATTTAATATAAATAATAATATTTAATGTTCCCATCTAATTTCTAAATAAAACTATTGTTTTATAGTAAGGCTTTTCTGAAAAATTATCTGAATACTATAAGCATATCATTTCATTACTATGCATTATCATTTTAAATCTGTGTTTCTATGGTAGTTTAGTACAAAAGTCCCCATAAAAATTCTGTTCCCAGATCCATGCCTTTGGGAAATCTCCCATGTACTCTGGACTTTACCGTGTGACTTGCTTTGGCCAATGGGACAACAGCAAATGTGACACAGACTCAACTTGAGTAGTTCTCATGCATTGAAACTTGCCCTCTCTGGCTGCTCCTGGGAACACTGTGACTGTCATCATGAGAAGGAGCCCAGTCTAGCCTGCTTGATGATAAGTGGGACATGACCTGGTTACCTCCACTGTCCCTGCCAACAGCCAGACAGGTGAGTGAGACCATCAGCCCTCGCTGATGGCAAATATGCATGAGCATAGCCAACAGAACCAGGAAAAGAGACCCTTCCCAGAAGAACTGAGTCCAAAATGCTGACCCACAGAATCATGAAGGAATCAAATGATTGTTGCTTTAAGCCACTTATTTTGTGGTGGTTACACAGACAAGTTAACTGATACAGTCCCCCTGAGCAGCATAAATAAGGATTAAAAAATCATAACTCAGAAGGTCGCTAAGTTCTAAATTCATACTTCTAACTGAAAATACTGACATTTTAATAAAACATTGTCAATAGCAATGAGTAATTCAACTAATAAACTGAAACCAGCCCATTTGGTTTTACATGGTAAACAATGGACTGTGGGATGATATGGAAAGGTAGGGTCCTCCTCGCCACAGAACAATGGAAGACAAACTTGACCTTCTGTACTAACTCCAATCAAATAAATGATGGCGACTTTCAGTGTTGTGTTTAGAGATTCTGAGACCACTTATTGGCACCTTTTTAAACGATTTTGGTTCAGGTTGTGAAGCTATCATGCAAATATGCTGTATAATTGTCCTCACTGGAAAGATAGACTTTGTTTTGAAGAGTGCAACCAAGGATATGCTGAAGCTGTGTACTGGCTCTCCTGCCCCTGCCCCCACCAATCTAATTCCACTAGAACAGCTGGACAGGCCACTGCAAAAGCAATGGTTATCGTCACAAGAATTAAAACCAGGGAGAAGGTTCCTGATGAAGCTTGCTGATTTCTGTTTGTTCTCTCAGAACACATTGCCTGGGAGATGTTTACACACTCACCAGAGCGCCAATGCAAGAGAATGAGCACGAGAGAGAACTGAAGAAACACAAAATGAAACCTGGCCTGTTTATCTTGGATCTCTTAGGTTGGACGATCTGTCCAATGCTTCTCTGTGTCTGGCTCTATTTTTGTTCATCAGTTTATGTTGTTCATTATATTCCACAAGTGAGTGAGATCATGTGATATTTATCTTTCTCTGACTGGCTTATTTCGCTTAGTATAATGCTCTCCAGGTCTATCCATGATGTTGCGAATGGTAAGAGTTCTTTCTTTTTTACAGCAGCGTAGTATTCCATTGTGTAGATGTACAACTATTTTTTAATTCACTCATCTGCTAATGGGCAGTTAGGCTAATTTAAACTGTGCTGCTACGAACATAAGGGTGCATATATTCTGATTGGTGTTTATGATTTCTTGGGATATATTCCATACTGTTTTCCACAGTGGCTGCACCAGTCTGCATTCCCACCAGCAGTGCATGAGGGTTCCTTTTTCTCCACATCCTCGCCAGCACTTGTCCCTTGTTGATTTGTTGATGATGGCCATTCTGACAGGTGTGAGATGGAATCTCATTGTCATTTTGATTTGCATCTCTCGTACGATTAGTAACTTTGAGCATGTTTTCATATACCTCTTGGCATTTTGTATGTCCACTTTTGAAAAGTGTCTATTTAAGTCCTTTGCCCATTTTTTGATTGGATTGTTTATCTTCCTTTTATTAAGATGTATGAGTTCCCTATAAATTTTGGAGATTAGGGCCTTATCAGACATAACATTGGCAAATATGTTCTCCCAAGAAGTGGGCTTTCATGTTGTTTTGTTGATGGTTTCTTTTGCTGTGCAGGAGCTTTTTATTTTGATGTAATCCCATTTGTTTATTTTCTCCTTGGTTTCCATTGCCCTAGGAGCTGTATCGGTAAAGATATTGCTAGGACATATGTCTAATATTTTGCTGCCTGTGGATTCTTGTAAGATTTTTATGGTTTCCTGTCTTACATTTAAGTCTTTTATCCATTTTGAGTTTATTTTTGTGTATGGTGTAAGTTGATGGTCTAGTTTCATTTTTTGCATGTATCTGTCCAATTTTCCCAACACCATTTATTGAAGAGACTCTTACCATTCGCAACAGGATGGACCTGGAGAGCACTATGTTAAGCAAAATAAGCCAGTTTGAGAAATATAAACATCACATGATCTCACTCATTTATGGAATTATAATGAATAACATAAACTAATGAACAAAAATAGATCCAGAGACAGAGAAACATCGAACTTCAGTGGGAAGGAGGGGAGGGGGGGCGGAGGGGGGTGTAAGAGATCAACCAAAGAACTTGAATGCATACATATAAGCATAACCAATGAACACAGACACTAGGGGGCTGCGGGCATGTGCTGGGGGTTGGGGTGGCCAGGGAGAGGTTAATGGGGGAAAAAGGAGACATATGTAATACTATATGTAATACTTTAAACAATAAAGAATTTTTTAAAAGAAAAGAAAAAAAGTTTTTAAGTAGCGGTGCTATCCAACAGAATTTTCTGCAATGATAGAAAAGTTTGTGTGCCATCTAATGTGGCAGCCACCAACCCAGACACATGTGACTACTAAGCACTTAAAGTACGCCTACTGGAACCAAGGAACTGACTTTTGATACTATTTAATTTTAGTTAGTTTAAATTTAAATATATGTAGCCACATGAGGCTAGTGGGTACCATACTGATAGCACAGACCCAACCCTAGGACCAATCAGGATCTCTAGTTGCTATGGCCCAGGCATTGTTGTTTTGTTGTTGTTGTTGTTGTGTGTGGTTTTTCAAATTATGGGAAGGAAAATTTTTCTTTAATGTTTTAGTTTTAATTTTAAAAAATAAGAAAGACATTGTATATTAGGAATGAAACCTAATCTCATTTCACTGATAAAAGTCTGGATAATCTAGTTACTTATTCAAACCAATGTCCTGGTGGCAAATCTACTGAATGGACGCAAAATATTCCATAGGAATTTCTTATGATTTCATTTGTTTCACTGGGCCAGTCTCAATATTGATGGCTTCATCTCTACTTTATCGTTTAATTTTCACATGGATATCAACATAGGTACAGCAGAGCGGAACACTGCTATTCTGTAGATGAGGGTTCGGAGAGGTTAAATGATTTGCTGAAGGTCACATGGTCAAGAAGGGACAAAATTAAAAGTCAGGCCTTCTGGTGGCTATTACAGTGTTATTTTTATCTTCACTGAGACAAACAACTATTAAAGTGAAATGAATTAATACAGTGTTAAGGCTGGAAATTCTTTCCATACTTCTGTTTACATTTACAGTTCTAAATATGGAGAATGGAAAACACACTTTCAAATCTACTTACGAGTAATGTTTCATAAACAGAACACCACTGTCTCATGCTATATGTTCAGTCAAACTTGATTTTACCCAGTCAAAATGACAAAAACCTGGATTCAGCTAAAAGCAAGGAGGTACAAAATTTTGGGGAGTATATTTTGAAAACACATATCAAATGCCATAAACACAGTCATATCCTTTGACTCAATAGTGCTGAGACTTCGCATCTGTCCTAAGATGCAACAGAAAATTGATTATTTGAAGTACATAATTAATAATTTTATTAAAAAATTACCAAAAGCCTTGGAGACATCATTATGTCAACAACAGGGAAAGAGTCAAATACATGATAATATATTCTTAAAATGAAATATGCCATAATTTAAAATCTCATATTTTAGACCAGAAATTGTTCACATTAATTTTAAGTGAAAAATATATGAAATTGCATATAATATGATACATATGATAGGGGTAAAAAAGCAAGGTTGTAGAGCAATAGAATCTCTTATCTATTCTTTGCAAGTATAAGTTAGAATAACTTTGAAAATAGCTTGGCATCCCCTGGGAAAGTGAAATATGAGCCTACTGCCAGACCCAATATTTCCATCACTAGGCATGCCCCGAAACCTATGCCATTCAAATGAGTTTTCACAAATGAGTAGCTTTTGAAAATCAGTTTAGTGTATCTCAAGAAGTTCTTTTTTCTAATAAAAGAGTGTATAACACACAGCATAGTATTGTCTTATAAATTTGTGTTTGTTATACACACACGTGTTTCGGGGTTGTGACATAAAATGTATTAATTAATGTTCACCGTGATTAAGCATTTTAAAGCCACTGACTGTACTAGAGAAACTCTGACTGTACACATGTCTCAAGAATGGAATCTTTCCGGGAGACAAGTATAGAATGTTTATAATCACTGGGAGCAAACCTCAATATCCATTAATAGTAAAACAAATTACAGAATGTTAGTATGCTTGGCCCCTACCCACTAAATGCTAGTAGAGGCAGTCATTATAAAAACAACAAAAGTGTCTCCAACATTTTCAAATGCCCCTGGGAAGGTGTTATCATTCTCTGTTGACAACTCCTGGCTGACACTTTGTAAGCACTCGGGGATTACTTGTTGAATAAATAAACTAATACAAAGATAAATAAAATAGCTGTGCCTGTGCTGGTCAGAACTTATGGTTAAGAGGATTGAAGTAGGCTACTTGTGATAAGAGCCTGAGTTTTATGAAGAAATTTACCATTGTGTTACTTGCCTAATTTCTGAAGAGTTTTTTATTCACCTCTCATACTTTCAATCATCATTCAGAAAATATTTACTGAGTCTTTATTATGACTTAGGCTCTTCTAAATGCCGAGTGAGCTGGAGAGAAAACGTTTTGGCCTCAAGGAGCTTATCTGCATGAGAGCTCATTAACCAAGGAACCAATGAACTGGAGGGTCCTCTGCTTTTGAACATTATTAAATAGTGCTCTTCACACACTATTCCACCCCTATTCTCACTGCAGATTTCCAGTTGTTCATTGGAGGCGGAAGCCAAAGGCCCTACCTTTCCTGGCATCTATAGGTAGGGAATCAATGCAAATGAAGCAATTAAAAACACCCCCTTTTCCTGGAATAAACAGAAACCTGTATTTCTCAAATTACATGAATGCCTATAAACACTAACATAGCATGAATTCAGAAATAGCACAACTGTGTTTTTTGATGCATAAATTGCTGTATACATACTAAAGAAATGAAATAACAAACTCAGTGAAGATCATTCCAAGCCCTAACTATGACCTGGTAATAATATTAAATAGCCTGACTCTAGATTATAATAAAGGATAAATGTGAATAAAGCAAATACAAATCATGAGCTGCATTTAAAATTCTACCACCTGCCAGAGAGATCTAACTGGCCCCCCAACACACGCCATGTGCGCGTACGCGCGCACGCACACACACACACACACACACACTAACACATATTCACCCTATTAAATTTTGGGTACTATTCTTCACAAAGTATATTTCAAACCAACAGAACAAAAGATAGTTTATTTTACTGAATATTAAGTCGCAAGCTGTTGCACAAGTATGTACAGGCATAAAGCATGAACACACACTTGGAGCTTTATGGAAGTCCACACTGCCCCAGATTCACTCAAAACCCAACAAGTTCTTCACCGAGCTTTCCACCCCCTGTCTTGGGTTCCTTTACTCAAACTACTTGGGGAAGGGCACAAAATCCTGAGCCGGGTATTTTCAGATCCTGTTCCCGAGACTAGATTAATTGTCTTCTCAAACTTTTGGCTCAATGTTCTGAAACCAGAAAAAAAACTAAGAACAAAATAACTCTTCTCTAGTATTGAACTTTTCTTATTTAAAAACCTGTTTACCTATGAAGTAACATTCAATTTCATGAATAGTTGATAGAGACAAGCCAGCTTAAACCGATCTAAACCAAAGGGAGAAATTTGTGAAAATCTAGAAGCAAATTTGGCTGTAGCCTTGACTGGGGTCTGACATAACATCCCTTGCCTTCTTTCTTAGACTCCACACGGTTAGCTAGATGGCTACCCACAGTATAATTTCTTATATTTTCCCCAACACAATGACAGTTCTGATTCTGACTTAAATTGGTCTATGTTTGGTCACATACCAGAGGAATGCCAGTTTTAATTGGCCAGCCTGAGTCACGTGTCCATTGTTGGAATCTGGGATAGAGTCAACTCCAACGAAAGCACATGAGCTGAGAGTGAAAAAGGTGCGGTTCTCCCAGAAGACTAGGTTAGCATTAACTAAAAGAAAGAAAAATATGTATGAGGCAGCCAAAAAAACAGCATGTGTTCTCCACAGGCAATAAGCTTATATCTCCCATAGGAAATAAGAATTTTCACTTGTAAATGGGGTGCTGCTGTAGAAAGAGCTGTGGCTTAAAAGGGAAAATAAATTTCTTAGTTCTAATGTTAGTTCAACTGATTTTAGCGACATAACAAGGTTCTTGTAAGCAGTAAATGAGTATGTAGTGAAAGTGTTTCATTAACATTTGAGTAAAACTTTATAGTTAAATCTATCATTATTATCTAAGAGGCTGGGAATGTTTCTCTTGGAAAGGCATTTTTTAAGTATCTGAAATCCATCAAAGCAATTCCAACAACAAAGTATATGAACATAACACAGCAGTTGTAGTAGATATTTTATTTCACACCTCCCTTTATCCTGATTGGCAGAACCCTACTTTTATTTTTAAAATCCACTCTCCTCCATAGTGCCATGTGACTCGCTGGGTTATGATGGCAGTGCCATCTCATGGCTCTGCCATCTGCTAGAATCACAGAATCCTCTGATCCAACCATCAGAGAAAATTCAAGAAAGTAGGAAAAGAGCATTCTTCCCAATTATCTTTCCTCAGAAGTAACACTCATCATTGTTTCTCCCATTGCAATGGTCAGAAGTAGATACACGCTTGACCAAGATGCAAGAAGCACTAGGAAATCTAGACCCTCACTGCTCAGGCATTGCTTAGGACCA
This sequence comes from Myotis yumanensis, assembly GCF_028538775.1. Taxonomy (NCBI): domain Eukaryota; kingdom Metazoa; phylum Chordata; class Mammalia; order Chiroptera; family Vespertilionidae; genus Myotis; species Myotis yumanensis. Next base: position 28,178,525 of record NW_027223764.1, on the reverse strand, counting down.
ACTCTATTCCATGGAAGATGCAGCACACAGTTAGCCATGCCTACCACATTGACTGAGATGGTAGTCAACACTGAGACAAACTCTTTCCAAGGCAAAGCATGAGGTTAGAAATTTTTTAAGTCAAGACTGTCCTGTGACTTGTATGCATGCATATAAGCATAACTAATGGACATAAGACACTGGGGGGTAAGGGAGGGCAGGGGATTGTCAAGGGCGGGGGCGGGGGGAAGGACACATATGTAATACCCTTTGTAATACTTTTAGCAAAAATAAAATAAAAATTTTTAAAAAAAGACTGTCCTGTGTTAGTTTCCCAGGGTTGCTGTAACAAACTATTATAAATCTGATGAATTAAAAACAATGGAAATATCTTCTTTCTCAGTTTGGGAGGCCAGAAGTTTGACATTACTATGTCAGCAGAGCTGCATTCCCTCTGCAATCTCTAGGAGAGAATCCTCCCTAACCTCTTCCAGTTTTGAGTGGTCCCAAGTGTTCCTTGCCTTGATGTTTCACTCTCCAATCTCTGCTCCATCTTCACAAAGTCATCATCTCTGTGTCTGTGTCTCCTCCCCTTCTACTCTGTGCCTGTGCGTTCTCTTCTAAGGACACCTGTCATTGGGCTCAGGTCTCTCTTTATATTTAGACCTCCTGCCTCTAAAAATTTATATCTGTAAACCACAGAAAGGAATCATGTCCTCCAAAGTTCTACTATTGTTAGGTTTGCACATGTTACTGACTTAATTTACCTTTAAACACTATAAACCGTTCTTTGAGGACTGGCCCTATATTTTTCCATTGTTCTTTGTCTTCTTTAACTCCTTGAAGTTTTCTCAATAAATAAAGAATAATCATTAATGTCAATGAAAAGCTGCTTAAAAGACCGTCTACCTAAACCATTTGAACTCCTGTGAGAAGAATCTTTGAAATGTCAAACCTAAAATTTCAATTCCTCGCCGTGCTAAGTCTAAAGAATAAAGCATCAAGGTATTTGTTGACAGTGTTTCATGCTTACACAAATATTTATATATACAACTTAAACCTAAGGCTTCCTCCCAGTTTTATTTTCTGTGCCTCATAATCAGTGTGATGGATTAAAGTTTCTAGGAGTAGCATACAGCTGTTAGGTGCCACAAATATATTAAGCCACAAAAGTCTATTTGAAGGCAACATTTCTGAAAAAGGCTCATCACCTCATCTGTGATAAGTCTTAGAGCCTTTCACTCATTATAATTAGGTCCAACAGCCAGATAAAACTACTGCACTTAAGCCTGACAACTGAAGGTCATGTTCAAAGTTGGAGGGCGGACATAGCAGAACACATGAGATGGAGTTCCTATAAAAACTTTCCCATACCCTTTAGTGTCTTCACACCCACAATCCATGTTTTGGGTACTGGTTATTTGTCTTAGTCCTATAGATGCTGAAGCAAAATCAGCCCAGCCTGGGCGAGTCTCACGTTAGAAAGAAAGATGAGCATTTAAAAATTAAAAATAATTATAATTATTACATTTTATTGAATACCTACAAGTAGTGTAGTCTAAAAACACTTCTAGGCAGTAGGGAAGCTTCCCCCTGAGAACCCAAACCTTCATTACAGCAAAGATATTAAAACATACTAAAAACTCTCAGTAAATCTAATTTTTGAATTTTGAAAGGGATTTGCTCACTTTTTATTACAATACTCTCTTCCAGATAAGTCTATGGAAAGTTTAAAGGCTGTGAGCACTGAGCCTAAACTACTTAATGAATAAAGTGCCCTGTCTATAACAGGTGATTTGTCAAAGTTGCCCCTTTACAACACCCTGTAAGGAAGAAAGCATCTTATTGATTTTAGAGATGAATAAACTATGCTGAAAGAGCCTAAGGAACATTCCCAGGATCATCAGATTAGTAGAGCAGAGTCAAGATCCAACTTAATCTACCCTTAGAACCCTTGATCTTCGGCCTTTCAAGGAAATTTGGGTCTTCACACACCTCCTTAACCTATATGGGAACCTGAACATCTAACCAACATTGATTGCCCATAATTCAATAGTAAATTAGTCTGGGTATCTGGACTTTGATGGCATTGTCGTATCTTCTCCTAAGTTCACTGTAAACATTTGGGCACACAGAGTGGTTCTCTCACCCTTACACCCCCCTCTCCAGCATGTGGCCTGCATGCTTTGTTAAGGGGAGGCATAATGACATTAAGCTACATAGAACTTTTGCTAACAATAAATGCAAAGTTCCTAGGTGAGAGTCAGGTGGAGCCCCAGGTTTCTGTAAATATAATTCTACTAAGTTAAAAGTAAAATTTTATGTGAAAAATCATTATATGTGTCATAGATTGAATTGTACAATTACAGTCATGGTGCTATAAAGCTACCAAAACAGACTACCCTGTTTGGGTAGAAGGAGTAATCCCATTTGCGTCAGAAGAGAGATGCATTTGAACACAGACGGGGAGGAGGAAGATGACCGTTTATCTGAGGAAGAGAATCATTCTCCAGCAGGTGGGAAAATGCTAATTCAAAGAGACTATGTCTCTAAAAGGCTTTAGCATAATAAGATATGTAATATCTATTTTCCTTTTAAATTGTTAGTTTGCTATAATATCAGATTTAAAGTAAAATATTGCAAGTACAGTACAAAAAGTTCTATATAAGCCTTTACTCAGATTAACCAAATGCAAATATTTTATTTTATTCCTCTCTCTCACTCCCTCCACATCTCTCTGTAGACACACACACACACACACACACACACACACACACACACACACATACTTTTCTCCCTCTGAATTTGAGATTATGTGGACAAGAGATCCCTTTGCCCCTAAATATACTAGTGTATATTTCCTATAACAGGGGCGTCTCTTAGATAACCACAATAGAATGATCAAAATCAGGAAATTAATATTGATACATACCATTATCTAACTAACAAATGTTATTTATATTTTGTCAATTGTACCATTTAAATCCTCCATAGGAAAAGGCAGTCCCAGATCACGAGTTGCCTTCAGTTGTGTCTTTTTAATCCTAGAATAGCTTACTTGTATTTCTCAGGTTTTCTGACATTGATATATTTTGAAGAGCATAGGTCAGACTGCTGGGCCTTTGTGGGATGTTTCAAGATTTGGTTCAGGTTTACACTTGTGGCAGGAATCAGCAATGTTGTGTTTGTCTCCATGCACTGTACCAGGAGGAACTTGATGGCAATGTGTTCCCTTAATGGTGAATGTTTAACTTTGATCATGTGTTAAAGTGGCAATTGCCAGTTTTCCCTACTATAAAGCTAATATTTTTCCATTCATAATTAGAAAGCATATTGAAGGGGAGATATAAAGCCACTTTCAAAATATTACTTGAAACCCCAGAAATTATAAATCAAATGTGCCCACCTTTTTGTTCTCAGTTGTATAGTACAAACTATCTATATCCTGAATAATCAAGTTAAGAAAAAAATCATTGTATTTGGAACCCTGATGTTTTACGTGACATTAAGTTAGCATATATCTATTCAATCTAAAATATAAACTTTTCCCTTACATTAAGAATAAAAATGACCTTAAAAGTTAATAGTTGCTTGATGAAGGATAAAAAATTTCTACTTTTATAGTCATTGTTTTTGAAACTATAATCCTGCTCATCCACAACAATTTAGATGGCAACTGACTGTAATTCAGTACGTAAGGCAAGATCTGGTAGTATTTTCTAAGAAATGTTTATCTTGAAAAGGTGCCCATTGGCACATCTTATCCTACAGCATTAAATGTAGGCTAATTGCCTGCGGAAAAATTCAACACTGGGGATGGTTCAGAATTGTGACCTCCTGTTTGATAAAGTAGCAAAACATGTGCTCATAGACATGTTTATAGTCAGACCCCTTCAGAAATCTCATTACTTACTAAAGAAATCTGTAAATTTTGCAAAGATAACTCTGTTCCATGAAAAATAGTTTAGAGGGGGGAACAGAAACTGAGAGACCACATAGGGGGCTATTGCAGTAATCCTGAGAAGAGACGATAACACCAATTCAAGATTAATTTAGAGGATGAATCAATAGGAATTGGTGATTATTTTGATATAAGAAGTAAGAGTAAGATTCAGAGAGCTGTCAAGACAATCCTCTGGATTCAATTTGAACTGTGTGGACAAGTTGCTATTTACTAAGAGGTGGAGAGACTAAGGAAGTAGGAATTTTACACATGTTGCTTTTGAGGTGCCCTTGAAGCATCCCAGTGGATATGTCCAGGAGGCATTGGATATACAGGTGTGGAGCACAGAAAAGAGGTCAGGCTGGACCCATTGAGCTAAGTGCCCTCATGAGGTGACATTAATCCGGTACCTTTTCTTTTTTCAATTAGCTTACACCAAATGGAAATGTTTTATACTAACAACCATCATGCAAAACAGATGAAGTGAGCATGAACCAGTTTTATGGTACAATGCAATACTACTCAGCAATTAAAGGAAATATTACATTCAGCATATGTTTCATATGAATTTGATATGCATTATGACAAGTGAAAGAAACCAGAGTCAAAGGTTACATACTGTATCATTCCATTTATGACTTCCTAGAAAAAGCAACACTAGAGATGAAGAACAGATCAACGGTTGTCAAGGGTAAGGATTGGGGGGAGGATTTGACAGTATGAGGAAACTGTTTGAAGGGAGGGTTTATTGTTCTGTATCCTGACTGTGTTTTTGGCTGCAAAGCTCCATGCATTTGTCAAAACTCACAGAACTGTATGAGTAAAAAGTGAATTTTAACGTGTGCATGTATTTAAGTGTCTATCACAAGGATTGGAAGTCAAGGAGTGGGCTTTAGAAAGATCACTCTGGCTCCAGTGTGAAGCATTCATCAGACACATCAAACACTGGGGGCATGAGATCAGTTTGGGGAGCTGGTGGACTAATCTGGCGAGATATAACTACGGCCTAAACTCGGGGAGTAACGGTGAGGATGAAGGGAAGCAGATAGCTCTGAGAGACACTATGAGGTGAGAAATGAGATAATGTTCATGTTTTTAACTTGAGCAAGTGGCTAGTGAGGTCATTCACCAGGAGACAGCTGGACATGAAAAAAGATTGTAGGGGAAGGGCAGTAGCTCAGTTTGGGATATGTTAAGGTTTGTGGTGTAATTTTAAGTTTCTAGGCAGATAGTCACATGGTGTCATAGCTAAGCGAAAATACTTGTATTCTAGCCAAGTAATGGTGCCGAAGAGTGACATAATCCAACTATATTTATATAACTGACATTTCCAGGAACCCAAAGCAGTTCATAAAAAATGCAAAGTGTGTATTTTAAATTCACTTAATTATTCCTCCTGGAGACATTTTCAGTTTGGGAATGAACCTGTTTGTACATTAATCTGTTGTCCACACTAAGGTGCAAAACTGATGCCTAGAATATGCATAACAAGGGCGGTGACTGCATCCCCTACAGTAGCTTGAGTCTCTCTTTCACTTGAGCCAGTTATCAACTTCACCAAGAGCAGGCTCTTCTGCCTACAGCAAAATAATTTAAAAAGCCAAGTAGGACATGTTTCCCGAAGTCCTTGAAAGCCCTTCTCCAATCATGGGAGCTAAAGGTAACCTTTAATTTTACAGCTCAAGGACAATGAGGAAAAACATATCTACCTATGTCACATATTTCTCAGTAGGCTTAATTATGTTTATGCTCCTTACTACTTAAAAGGACTGGTTGGATTTTTGTTCTCATTAGTGCTGGAAGAATTGACATTGATCCTGCCCTGAAGAGCTAAAAATACTAATTTTCCTTGCTATCTCCTCCAACAGAGCAAAAATAAGACAGGAAAGCCTAGGGGTTCTCAAAGCCACAGATGACAAGACTTGCTCCTTTGTTGTTTTGCATCCTTTTAATTGTTTCACTTGTGGACATCTGATCTCTAAGAACATCATGTTCCTTAAAACGAGTATCTACTGTTTCTGTAGAGTTCTTCCCTATCTTTACACAGAACTGGACACACCTTCAGAATACAAAGACTACCAATTGATTGTGATGTACAGTAATGAATCTTAAAAGGTTCTTGGGTTTGTTTTACTTTGAGTCAATATTTAAATATCCTTCTTTTCTCCTCTTACAGTCTGCTCCATTCTTCACCCTAAACCCATACACAAATCATTTTCTTTACTTCGGTGTCTCTTTCTCTCCTTCCTTGACATGTTCCTAAAAGCATGAGGGACCTGCTATAAGTGCTAGAGGATGAATTAAATTCTTCATGGCAGGTGTTTTCAGCATGTCAGGGGGATCCAGCTGAGTCTAAGTGGGATTCAGAGTCTGCCTGAATGTGAGGAACTGGTGGTTTTACTGACTCCTCTGGAAAGCTGTCCTTTGTGGGGAAGTAGGGAAAGGGGAACAGGATGCAGAGGAGAGGATTTTGTGTGCAGACAGGCTTATGGCAGAGGGGAGAAGTGCAGCAATCGCAAGAATAGGGTGACATCAGGTGCCTAGCACAGACTCCAGGATTCGATCTAATTCCTGGGAAGAAGAAAAGTTGTGCAGTAAATTCATAGTGTAATAGATTCTTGAATGATTTTATGAGACATAGGACCTAGGCAGAGCTACTTTGTGGCCAAGGTAACCAAGTTTGTACCTTGACTTAATACCCAAATAGCTTTTTAAAAATATCACCAAAGAGAATTTCAGAATATGATTCTAGGGACTCCATTCTCATTTTTTATTATTTGTTAAAATATATTTCATTGATGTCAGAGAGGATGGGAGAGGGAATGAGAGATAGAAACATCAACGATGAGAGAGAATCATTGATTGGCCGCCTCCTGCATACCCAACACTGGGGGATCGAGCCTGCAACCTGGGTATGTGCCCTAACTGGCAATGGAACCATGACCACCTGGTTCCTAGGTCAATGCTCAACCACTGAGCCATGCCAGCTGGCTCCATTCTCATTAAAAAACAAATAAATAAAACTAGATGGTTGAGTAACATTTATCCAGGTGAAGACTTGAAAAGTTGAGAGGATATTTCAGGCAAAGCAGATGGACTGAGTAAATGCTTAAGAAAGTGATCAATGTTTGGAAGAATCTCAAGTAATTCATTCCTATTGTACTTTGAAGTTTGAAGACACTGAGCAGCAAGGTATGAATGGGCAGGTCTTGTTTGCTGTGTCTAAAAGTTGCAATTCCACTTTGTAAACCAAGGATTACCAATTCCTCCTGTCCAGTAATTGTAGCTTCCTGAAGAGCTGCATAAAGGAGTCTGGGTTGCATTGGACTCATCAGGAATGACATGATCAGAGGTAAAGAGAGAGAGAGAGAGAGAGAGAGAGAGAGAGAGAGAGAGAGAGTAAGTACATAGTCCCAGTTCTGATGTTCCTGCTTTAGCTATGAGAAGCTATTGAAAGTACTTTGTCTCTGGCAGATATGGCCTCAAATACATGCATTTTATACCAACAGTATATTTATTAAATTTGGCCCATTTTTCTATATCCTGAGAAATCACTGGTTAATATTAGGTATTATGTTCACAGCATTTGTTTTGTCCCCCTGGTTCTCTTGAAGCATTCTACTGAGGCTGAAATATATATTGATTTAGCCAATAACATTGGTCAATTTATTGGTACAAGGTTTAACTGATGCACAACCATCTATACTCCTTAATCCTCTCATCTCAATACGATCTGTAGCTTAATGAGTCTCTCAATGGCTGTTTTGATATTGACCTACCAATTAGCAAGTAACATTATCACCTTAGGAGCTAACCTCTGATTCTTTGTAATTCAAGTCATATAGACTTAACTTCTTTTTTTTCATGATTTTTCTTGGGCTTTCCTGAGATTTTTAAGCCAAAGAAAGATCTGTACTTGAATATATTCAATAATAAACTAGCCAAATTTAAAAAGAGAGAGAAATTTACATTATAAAAAGAATTACCTTCAATGCTATTATACAATGCATATGCCAGGGAAATAAAGACAATCAGTAAACATGACTTTGAGGTATACAACCTGGGTAGTGAGTTGAGCAATGGCATATTGAAATATAAGAGAATTTAAGAGAAAAATAACAACTGATTTAGATTAGAAATAGCTGGATATTAAATGTGAAATCTTAGTCTACTTATATCATCATCAAAGCATATATTAAGAACTGATCAAAAACCTATTTAGAATAAATCTCTTCATAATTACACCATAATTAAACTTTTAATATTTTAGTATTTAATAAATAATTGTAAATTTTTCAATGTTTTAGTAGCCTTTCCTTTCCAACCATTTAATTACATTTATGACTCTCCATTAAGTCATCTGTTTCTCTTACATTTTGGTGCACAAAATTGAATATAATATGACTGCCAAGGCTGGCAAAATTTTGATATTTTAACTTTTAAATTTTCCTCCATTCTTCAGATACACTTATCCTGCCAGTAGCTTTCAAGAATCTTGAATTTGGGCACTGTATCTCAATTCATAGACAGTTCCCATTCTTTTGGCTCACCATCCTTATCACATTTGCTTTCATTCTAAGCTTTTCTCCAGCAGTAGCGAGATAGTGGTCACTGCCCAAGCATCATAATCTCACATGACAGTATGCCAAAGAGGGGAAAAATGGACAATGACAAAGTGTATCTTTCTCCAGTTTTATCAAGGAAGAAGCACTCTCCAGGACAATCCCCATATAACTTATTTTACTTCTTATTGGCCCAAAATGAGTCACTTGATTACTGGTAGGTTCAGAAAAGAATGTGTAAATGAGTACCTGGCAAAATGAATGGGTTTGCCAAGACTAAAATAACCAATCCATATCTCATCCCTTTGATCTAAACACGTGGCTACTCCAAACAAAGTCAGGGTACTCTTATCAAGAAAAAATTCAGGTATAACTTCTAAGTAGGCAAACAACAGTTTATGACACATTTCCCCTCATGAAGGGAGAGAAGAATATGGATGTGATGGGTTTTATTTATTTAGAAATTTGGTACATAATATACAGTATTGGAATTTGAGCAAGTTGGAGTGGGAAAGAGAGATGATTTTCATCCTTGGACATATAAACTTTGAAATGTTTGTGGTGCAGTGAGGTGGATGCACCCATGCAGAGAGGGGGAAATGTGAACTAGCTTTTAGGAAAAAGTTGTGTGCTGGAAAACAAAGTGAAAGCCATCAGTGTATTTGATGGCAGTGGAAACCATGGATTTGAATGTGATCATCTGGGAAAGTGCAAAGAGAGAAAAGAGAAGGGAAACTAGTTGGGATACCACTATTAAAAGGATGGGAAGAGAAATTTAGACCCTGGAAGGTAGCTCAGAAAGTGAAGTCAGAAAGGTAAGAGGAAAACCAGGTTACTGTAACATCATGAAAATCCAGAAAATATTTGAAGAAAATACTGAAAAAGAATGTCAAATACTATGGAAAAGTCAAATAAGATGAAGGTGGAAAATTTAAGTGATACACTTGGATAGTTAGAATATTATTGTTTGGCAGTAGCATTTTCAATAAAATGATTAAGATAAAGCCAAATTAAACCAAATTAAGTGGGTCTAAGAATACATGAGACCAAGGAAAAGAATAAAAGTGTTTAATAAGTTATGACATATACACAGAGACACATAGATAAAGAAAATGTGGTTATCACTAAGGTTTTTAATCCTATATAATAAAAGCCTAATATGCTAAGTGCCCAGTCATCCAGTGGTCTGTTCAACCAATCAAAACATAATATGCTAATGATATGCTAAGGCCACTCAACCACTCGCTATGACATGCGCTGACCACCAGGGGACAGACAGTCGACCAGTCAACCAGTCACTCTGATGTACATTGTTCACCAGGGGGCAGAAGCTCCAACAGGTAGGTTAGCTTGCTGCTGGGGTCGAGCCAATCAGGACTGAGCAAGACTGGCTGGACACACCCTGGAGCCCTCCCACGGTCCCTCCCCGGCCCTGATCGTGCACTGGTGGGGTCCCTCGGCCTGGCCTGTGCCCTCTTGCAATCCAGGGTCCCTCAGGGGATGTCAGAGAGCCAGTTTTGGCCCAATCCCACAGGCCAGGCTGAGGGACCTCACTGGTGCATGAATTCGTGCACTGGGCCTCTAGTATATTAATAAAAAAATAATGAAAACTATAGAAATTTTAGGCAATGTGATCATTTTCTATGTCTTTGCAGACACCTCTTAAATTATCTATGGTGTCTAATCTTTCTATGTGGACATATGCATGTATGTAATATGAATTCTTTAATCTCATAAATGTAATTCAACCTGGAATTTAATCTTTTTTTTAATCTGGGTGTGTTTTTGTTTTGTTTTGTTTTGTTTTAAATACATATTTTCATTGATTTCAGAGAGGAAGGGAAAGGGAGAGAAAGAGAGATACATCAATGATAAGAGAGAATCATTGATCAGCAGCCTCCTGCATGCCCCCTTTTAGGGGTTGAGCCTGCAACCCTGGCATGTGCCCCATCCAGGAATCGAACCATGACCTCCTGGTTCATAGGTTGACACTCAACCACTGAGCTACACCAGCCAGGCCTGGAATTTAGTCTTAATTCCAATCTTATTATCTTCTTGACCTTGGGTTTTATAGTATGTCCAAGGTCACACTAGTTTGTAAGGTAATTGGACTTCACATTCAGGTCTGACTCCAAAGCCAACATTCTTCACCACTGTGACTTCTGATATGAATCAGTTCCCACTTTTATAAATGCCAGCTTGACTTTAGTTTTTCCATATGAGTCTACCTACCCTCCCTTCCACAGCACCAAGACAGAATAAAGAACATCTGAGAGGAGATTGGATAGAGGTCCTTGGGTCAATAATTCTTCCAAGAGGTAGGAATAAACGGGTTAGTCCCCATAATCCTTAGTATGAGAGGTCCATCCCTTCCTGCTATCCAACCATGTCCCTTCTGGAATTTCCAGCCAACTGTAGCTGAAAAAGAGATAACCTGATATACAGAGAAGTTCTCTAGCAAAGGGCTGTGGGGAAGAGGAGTGCAATTAAGTGGTACCAGTATATAAATCAACCATATGCAAATTGTATGGGCCATGCTATATTCCTTGTGGAGGCCCTGCAAATAGCCTCGTCTGTGATAATAAGAAGTATATTAATGATGTTATCATCACAGTGAAAAATGTGGGGACAGAGATCTTTAAGTATTCATTTGAAGTCAACCAATCATATTTTAAATGGTCTAGATGTGTAATGTACGGAACTGTTTTGAATGGAAACAGCAAATAATTATTACAAAGCATTTCAAAAGCAAAGGGATTGCTATCTTCAACTTCAGCTGTTTTTTATAGGTTTTCCACAGCCATGGGCTTGTCTCTTTTGCATTTTACTTTCCCTCTTCTGCTCATGAGGAAACAAAAGTGACAGGAGTGAATGCCAGGTCCTTTGAGCCATTGCTTCATAACGAAGTAATTTAGGGAGGCAGACAGAGGATGGAGTCAACTTTTATGAGAAAGCTGCTCATGTTTTCCTCCAATACAACTTTTCCATTCAGATGTTTTATGACAACTACCGTCTCTGAGGGCTGAGTGACTATGCAAAGTTAAGACTGGTATTTTATAAGACTTCCCCTATTACTTAATCACTGCAATCTGACAGTAAAATCATCTGCCTACAACAGGCCAACTCCACAAACTGCTCAAGTCCAGAAGCCCCAAGTCTAGAAGGACTTGCTGTTTCATTCTGGGACGCCAAATTTTCTTTTCATACAGACTCTGTGTCTGAATTTTCTGTTGTCATCAATGACATGAAACTTTTGGCTATTCTTTTCTCCACTATGGGCATCTAATTTTTTTTAATCTGATTGGTTTGATATTAAATAATGGAAGAATCATCATCAGAACTGCTTAGTATGACATTGGTCTCACACTTGGTCACCTGCTGTTCTACAGTCCCAATAACAAGAATTCTCAAGATTTGTTGAGTTTTTATGCTAGGCACTGTGCTTTATATGCAATTTATCTTTAAATATACCCAAGAACCTTACCAGCAAGAACTATTATGGTCTCCATTTTACAGAGGAAAAAACTAAGGCATAAAGCCATCTATTAACCTTCCAAAGTCACACTGTTATTAATGGCAGTGGTGGGACTCAAATTTAGGAGACTTGAGATCAGATTTTAATACTCCTAACCCTTATTATAAGGAAAACAGAAGGTATCAGTTACAATAATGAATGAGAACCCTCACCTAGAAGACCATTTATAATGGTTAATGAGTTAATACAACAGCAAGAAAGGGGGCTAGTGAATATTTATTTATTCCCTTAAATATATATAAGAGATAGCCATTTTTCACTTTCATTTTTGGTATAAGTCAGCATTTTGGGGGGAAAATAAAATTAAATGGTTGACTTTACGTTAGAACTATTTTAAGGAGACTAAATCTTGGTAAGTAGAGTCTGTTATGCTAAGCACTTAGAAAGTTTTCCAATACTTTACAAAGGAGAAGTGTCTGTGCCCAACTCATTTGGCTCTTAAAGACTGGAAGGAAAAACATATATGCATTTTGTTTCCAATGACATACTTTGTAATTATGTTATCTGTTTCCCGAACTGAGGCATCATAACCTGGTTAACAGGCTCTTCGTGTCACATTGTTATGAACTAATCCATTGAAGGCCCATCATTGACCTGATTGTTCCAAGATGGAACAACTGAATGAGCTGAGAGCCCTGGTCTCTGAGGTGCCCAAGCTTCGTCAGTCTGATTCTGTTTCGATGTAGGCACTTTTGAGAATGGAAATGGAATCATAATGATTATGATGAGTCGACAGATACAATGCTCTGAACATTCGGTCACCCTAGCTAAAGCCCACTCTCTGGCCATCACTTGGTGCTGCCACCATCTGTTGTGGTGGGAGAGTAAGACCTTTCTGGAGCTGGGCTGCTAGAAAAGGAGTTTTTGATAAGAGTGGGTGGGGACAAGTACCTGAGCTTCATTAAAGAGATAAGATGAAAATTCCTGTTGGGACCATGTTTCTTTAAATGCAAAACCACTCCAGAACTGGACTGGCAGGTCATGGTTTATGAGTTTTACTGCAGTTTTTACATAAATCCACTGAATACATATGGACATAATCAGAGTGAGGCTGGTAGGGGCTGAAGGGATGAAATCTGTGTAAAAACAAGATTGAGAAAGTAAAAAGAAACACGGAAATTCCTGCAGAAAGAGACTGAGCAGTTTAAATTGTAAAGAACAGATTTAGGTTTCTGCTGTAGTAAGTTTTTTTAATATGGTACATGTGGAAATGAGAATGATGAGGCTAATCACTCAGTGCCATGCATATTGGCTTCACCTGGAAAGAAACATAATTCAGAAGTTGGAAGCTTGATTGGAATTCAGCCTACGTCTAGACCAGGGGTGGGCAAACTTTTTGACTCGAGGGCCACAATGGGTTCTTAAACCGGACCGGAGGGCCGGAACAAAAGCATGGATGGAGTGTTTGTGTGAACTAATATAAATTCAAAGTAAACATCATTACACAAAAGGGTACGGTCTTTTTTTTTTTTTTTAGTTTTATTCATTTCAAACGGGCCGTATCCAGCCCGCGGGCTGTAGTTTGCCCACAGCTGGTCTAGACACTGTGTTGTTCCCTCCCATGGGCAATAGGATCTCTTTGCTTCCTGCTCTGTCATGATCAAAACTCACCTACCCTCTCTGCTTTTATTCCCTTCTGTAAGTCACTGGCTTCTGCCCTTCCCTGCTTCTGTGTGTCTGGCATTCAGCATCTCCAATGCACAGGATCCAATTTGTTCATTAATCCACCGTACAGTAGAAAGCTGCTGCTGGGAGGAGAATTTGTGTCAGAAAACCTAATATGTTTCTGGTTAGCCCGCAGACCAGCTGTCTTTAGGTCAATGTCTACCCTTTGGCCAATAGCCATGACCAGACTAATGGGATCACTGCAAACAGAATGCAGTTACCCATGGTGCTGGGACACCACAGTCTCCTGCATGTCCTACCACCTCCCTGGCTGCTCCTTGGGTTCTTTCTCAAGCCTATGCTCCTCTATCTAGGCATCAAATGTGGGATTTCCTTGGGGCTGAGCATTAGGCCTCTTTCTCTTTTCCCACTACTTTTTCCTTATATAATCTCTATCATGCCTATGACTTCAGTTCACACACATGTGCCAAAAATTTCCAAATGTGTATCGCTTGCCTAGATCTGTTTTTTTAGCTCCATATTTGATATTTCATTGTCAACTTGATATTTCCACTTTTATGTCCAGAGGCAACTCAATTGGGACACTCTGGACTTAACTTATGCTCTTCTGCCTCAAACTTGTCTGTCTTCCAGTCTACCCTTTCTTCCAGGGCACATCACTCTCCATCCAGCTGCAAAAAACATAAACTTAAGAGTCATCCTTGATATATCCTTCTAACTCAAAACAATTTTAAACCTACTCCCATGTTCTGTCAATCCCACTTCCTCAACATCTCCTAAAGCCATTGCTTTCCATGCTCTTCACAACCACTACCCTAGTTCATGCTACTATCATGGCTCTCCTGGACCACTACATGAGCTCTCACATTGGTCCCTCTCATCTACTCTAGCCCCTTTCAATCCACTACGGCCACTACAGTCATAGTGAACTTTATAAAATGCAACTCTTATGATGTGATCCTCCAATTTTAAAACCCTTTGGTGATTACCTATTGATCTTGGATTTGAAATCATCCCACATGATATTTGCCGGGAGCCGGTCCATCCTTGCTGCTTGACACAGTCGCTGCAGAGAAGAAACATCTGCACAGCATATGTTTCAAGGGACCTGGCGTATATGGCATACTGTTCTTAATATGTTTGCTCCCTTTAGCTCTATGTGTTTTAACCAAGGTCACCTCTCCGAGAAAGGTTGTTTTCTCCAGGTAGGGATTTTTCCCTGAAGTTAGGGAGGGGATAAAACCCCTTAACTAAGTGCCAGGCGGGTAGTTAATCACTTTAACTACAAACAATCACACTTAAGCTACATAATCTTTACTCCCTGGAATGGAGATAAGAAATGCCCTAACCTTTGGAATAGAGATTGATAGGATTGGAATCAACTGGTATAAATACAGATGTAACAAGACAACAGGAGACAGAGAACCTAGAGACAGAACCTAGAGAGAGAACCTAGAGACAGAACCTAGAGACAGGACTTGGCTAGAGATCCTAGACAGAACCTAGAGACAGGACTTGGCTGGAGATCCTATACAGAACCTAGACACAGAACCTAGAGACAGGACTTGGCTAGAGATCCTAGTCAGAACCTAGAGACAGGACTTGGCTGGAGATCCTAGACAGAACCTAGCAAGGGAACATGGCAAAAGCTCCTGGACAGAACCTGGCAACAGAACTTGGCTGGAGAACCTAGACAGAACATGGCAGGAGAACCTGGATAGAACCTGGCGACCAAACCTGGCTAGAGAACCTGGCGACTGAACCTGGCTGGAGAACCTAGCAAGAGTTCCTAACCAGAACTTGGCTAGAGATCCTGGCTAGGCTGCTGATCAACTGAACGCTGTCTCCATGTCATTCCTTCTTCGCCGACTCCGTCCACACCTTTGGGGACCCCTGGACCTGCTGGGGTTGGACCCCAGCAGATATTGAATGAGAAAAACAAAGTTGGAGGACTGACACTACCCACCCAACTTGAAGACTTACTACAAAGCTGCAGTAATCAGGACAGCATGGTATCGGTGAAAGAATGGACAAATCAAGGGAATAGAACAGAATATCGAAAAGTAGACCCACATACATACAGTCAACTGATCTTTAACAAAAAAGCAATGGCAACGTAATGAAGCAAAAGTAATCTTTTCAACAAATGATACTGGAACAATTGGACAGCCACATGTAAAAATAATATTAAATTTAGACACAGATCTTACACCCTTGAGTTAATGCACAAGAATTAAGTCAAAACTGATTACAGGTACAAATGTAAAATGTAAAACTCTTAAAAGATAAAATAGGAGAAAGTTGAGGTGACTTTGGGTATGGTGATAACATTTTAGATATAACACCAAAGGCATAATCCATGAAAGAAGTACTTGATAAGCTAGAAATGAGCTATTAAGCCATGAAAAGACATGGAGAAACATAAACGCATAGTATTCAGTGAAAAAAGCCAGTCTGAAAAGGCTACACACTGTATGACTCTAGCTATATGACATTCTGGGGAAGGCAAAATGTGAATACAGTAAAAAAGATCAGTAGTCCCCAGGTATTGGGGCAGTGAAGAAGGATAAAATAGGCAGAGCACAGATAATACTTTGGGCAGTGAAACTACTCTCTATATGATTCTATAATGATAAATACACATTATACATGTGTCCAACCCATGGAATGTACAATACCAAGAATGAACCCTAATGTAAATGATGAACTTTGGGTGATTATATTGTGTCAATGTAGGTGCATCAATTGTAACAAATGTAACAACACTCTAGAGCAGTGATGGCTGACCTATGACACGCGTGTCAGAGGTGACATGTGAACTCATTTTTTTGGTTGATTTTTCTTTTTAAATGGCATTTAAATATATAAAATAAATATCAAAAATATAAATCTTTGTTTTACTATGGTTGCAAATATCAAAAAATTTCTCTATGTGACACGGCACCAGAGTTAAGTTAGGGTTTTTCAAAATGCTGACACGCCGAGCTCAAAAGGTTCTCCATCACTGCTGTAGAGCAGTGGTTCTCAACCTTGGCTGCACATTAGAATCACCTGGGAGTCTTTTTAAAATCCTGATTTCTGGGCCTCATCCTCTGGAAATTCTGTTTCTTTGTTATGGGGTGGGGCCACAACATTAGTAACAAAGAAACAGAATTTCCGGAGGATGAGGCCCAGAAATCAGGATTTTAAAAAGACTCCCAGGTGATTCTAATGTGCAGCCAAGGTTGAGAACCACTGCTCTAGAGGCATATATTGATAATGGAGGAGGATATGCATATGGGGGTAGGGTATATATGGAAAATCTCTATATATTTCTCTCAGTTTTGTTATGGACCTAAAACTGGTTTTAAAAAAATTAAGTCTTTAAAATAAATCTATTGAAAAAAAGAAAAATATCTCCAAGGAGTAATGAGATGATCATACACAAGCATGTGATTAAAAGAAAATAGAAATGGCAAAAAAAAAATGTATAATATCACGAGAAAATTTTTAAAATCTGTTAAATAAAACAATGGGATATAATTTTTCCCTCTTCTATTGAAAAATACTTAAAAGTATAAGAATACCCAGTGTTAACATAAATGTTAGAGAAATGGCTTCTCAAGAACTCTCTATAATAATGGCAATAAATTGGTCTAATAATTCTGGTAAGCATTCTGATAATATATGTGTCAATATTGTAAAATGTGCATCATTTGACCTACAAATTTAATTTGAGAAAATAGTCGGAAAAGTATTTTAAAAACTTTTAGGAATAAGGATGTTTATTTAGCATTGTTGACAACAGTTAAAATTCTAAAACAATCTGAGGTTATAATAATCTATATCAGCAGTTCTCAACCTGTGGGTCACGACCCCTTTGGCGGTCAAACGACCCTTTCACAGGGGTCGCCTGAGACCATCCTGCATATCAGATATTTACATTATGATTCATAACAGTAGCAACATTACAGTTATGAAGTAGCAATGAAAATAATTTTATGGTTGGGTCACAACATGAGGAACTATATTTAAAGGGCCAGAAGGTTGAGAACCACTGATCTATATATATATAAAAGCCTAAGCAACAGTTACGACCAAATGACTGGAATGACACACACTGACCACCAGGGGGCAGACACTCAATGTAAAAGCTGCCCCCTGGTGGTCAGTGTGCTACCACAGTCAACCTTCCACAGCTAGCCAGCGATGTTGGCATCCGGTGTCTGTTCCTTCCATGCCAGGCCTGGCAACCATCCCCTCCTCTTCCGACCCGCCAGGGCCTTCGAGCCCCAGCCTGGGATGGGGAACCAGGGGTGAGTGGTGGCAGACATGGCCCCTTTCCCAGAGGGGCCGAAGGCCGGCCCCCCCCTTGGGGCCAGTGGCCAACCTCCCATGCTCCTTCCCTCCCCACAGCCAGCAGTCTTTGATTGGTCCAGCCCTGATTGGCCCTGATCGCTGGCCAGGCCTAGGGACCCCATCCGTGCATGAATTCGTGCACTGGGCCTCTAGTAGAATAAATAAATAAATAAATAAATAAATAAATAAATAAATAAGGCAAAACTAGTCTATGGAAAATTCTGTAACCATAACTTTTTAATGTTAGGTCTAGTTAGTGACATGAAAGATATCTGTGGTTTATTTGGTAAAATGCACATTAAAAAATATAATTTTTTATACATCTATATCTATCTGTCTATAAATGTTTATATATGCATCAAAATCTCAAGAACATTTACCAAACCCTTAATTAACAGTAGAAATTTGGAGGTAATGGAATTATGAGTAATTTTCACTTTTATTTTCTATACTATTTAAATTTTTAAATTAGTGTTATTACTTTTATAATAAAGCTGAAAAAAGTCAGACTATACACGCAGTTAATAGTTTTTAAAAGCATAGAGATGTCCCACTTGTACTTATATCAAAGCTATATTCTCCTACTTCTGTTATTTACTATTCTCAAAACTGAACATTCCTATGCTTTGGAGTAGAAATCCCTTTCCAAGAATAGAATAACTCTACCATGCCATCTAGTGTTAAGAACTTGTGATATCTTGAGAAAAATTTGCAACTCAAACAGATTGTGTATTTCAATTTATAATTATTTATAATTCTATAGGCAATTTGAGCCAAACATGTACTTTTTTTTTAAGGACACAAAGATTTATCTTGAGTGTATAGTTAGGTCAAAGTCCACATTGCGAACTTATAGCTATGTCCTTTTAATTAAGTTGTAATTGAAGACATCACAAAAGAGTATTGAAGAGCCAACGTTGTTAAATATTTAAACTGGTAAAAGTGGAGAGTGACTCTCTGCCCTGGTCCTCATCCCTGCCAACCTCCCCCCACATACACACACCTACCACTACTAGCATCACCACCATTCCCTACAAAGGTTTAGGATCAACCAGTTTCTTTAAAAGGCCACAAAAACAGGGATTTTATTAGCATATATACTCACCACCTACTTATTTTTGCTAAAAGGGTAGAAAATGAACAAAAAAATATTACTAGCAAGAGCATTTTCTTTGGTGTTATGGACACAAATCAGTACTCAAAGGAAGTTAATATTCTGTTGATAGCTTGGCTCATGACTCATCTTCTTCTATAATAATAAAAGCATAATATGCTAATTAGGCCAGATGTCCTTCCGGACAACCTTCTGGACGAAGCCGGAGCTGCAAGGGAAGCCCAGGTCCCAGGTGCCTGCTGGTGGCTGGAGGGAAGCCTGGGTCCCAGGTGCCAGAGGGAAGCCAATGCCAGCAGCCAGGGGAAGAAAGGCCTACTCTTTCATGAATTTCGTGCATCGGGCCTCTAGTTTGGGAATAATCCTATCTAATAACAGACAAACATGGTTATTGACCATACCTTCACTACGCCTCCCATTGGCTAATCAGCACGATATGCAAATTAACCAACAAAGATGGCATCTAATTTGCATACTGCAGGCAGATCCCGCTGCACCGCCCCACCTGGGGCTGGCAGCAGAGCGATCCCCAGCCACTGGCTGCCCCAGCGTGGGATCTGGGCCTGCCATGTGTGGGGTGGGGTGGGTGGATGGCAGCCCGATCTGAGCAGCCGCCCGCTCCAGCACAGGATCCGGGCCTGCCATCTAAGACCAGGGGAGACGGGGCAGATACCACGGGATTGGGCGTGCCATCTGCCACCAGGGGAGTGGGCCTAAGCCAGCAGGTGGTTATCTCCCGAGGGGTCCCAGACTGTGAGAGGGCACAGGTTGGTCTGAGGGACCCCCCCCCCTCCTGCCAGTGCACAAGTTTTTGTGCACCGGGCTTCTAGTTTGATTAATAAAACCCTAAGTAGGGCCATATGTCATCACACAAAATTATTTTAGAATACTTATATTCCAGACTGTTTTAAGTGTTAGGAAACTATACTAAGTGTGTGGAAACAATACTATTAAAAGATAATATCTCTGTTATCGGGGAAATTTTAGATTTGTAATTTTCCTAATTCAACAAGACTTTTTTCAATTTGAGAGCATGTGCCAAGTTCCTTAAAATTTTTCTATCCTACAATGGATAATTTTGACTTCTGGGAGTTTACACTAAAAACATATATAAGAAACTTATCTAAGCAATATGTAATAATGGGAAGTTAGAGACAACCTAAATGACCAAAAATAAAAGGTTGCTTATGAACCATTCATGCAATGGAATACTATGCAACTATTTAAAATTAAATATCAAAAAAATTTTAATAGCTTTTGCAAATATCTATAATGTCAAATTAACAGGAAACTCCTTAGATAATTCCAGTGCTTCCAGAAAGATAATGTGATACATTTTTTTAATATATATGTTATTGATTTTTTACAGAGAGGAAGGGAGAGGGATAGAGAGTTAGAAACATTGATGAGAGAGAAACATCAATCAGCTGCCTCCTGCACACCCGCTACTGGGGATGTGCCCCCAACCAAGGTACATGCCCTTGACCGGAATCAAACCTGGGACCCTCAGTCCGCAGGCCGATGCTCTATCCACTGAGCCAAACCAGTCAGGGCAGATGTGATACATTTGAATGTGGACTATTGACAGGGCAGCCAAAAATTCAATATTTCATAGTGAAAGTTTCCAAAAAATGTAAAGGTTTCAAAATCCTTTATCAAAGTTCTTTGTTTTTTTGAATTAAATATTAAAAGTACTCATTCCCCTGTTTTTTGAGGGATTAATACATTTCAAAAATCATTGGCTATACCCATTAAAAATAAATAGTGAAATAGGAAAATAAAGAGTGAAAAATATGAACAGCCAATTCACACACACAAAAAAAGAATACAATCAACATAGCAATCAATTTTAGCCTCATTCATACATAGAGAAACATGATTCTAACCAGCTGTTTTCATACAAATTCGCAAATATTTAAGTTGTATATTATATAGGATATGGGAAACCAAGTACTCTCATATGCTATTGATAAGAATATATAATTAGTGGAGTCACTCTGGAGGACAGATTCTTGGATCTTGTATTTCACTTTATTAGAAATTTCCTTTTGGAAATACCCACAAAATTATGCCAAGATATATATTTATACACAAGGATATTTATTGAAGCACTGCATGTGCTAGAGAAACTAGATATATCCTGAAAGCTCCAGGGGAGGGAACTGGTTTATAGTTTAGAGTCCATCCATCCATCCAATGTACTAGTTTACAGCCGTGTAATTGATGTCCCTGGGGAAAATCACCCTGTTGTGGGACCTAAGCCTCTTCAAACAAATGCGTACTTTATAACAAGGTTACTCCCGATATTAGGGAGTCTTTCAGAGGAAGTTGAAATTCAGTGAGTCATTTAAATATCCAGGCAGATGCCATACTCATAATGAAACTGCACAAGAAAAGATGGTTGGTTAACTGGTCTAAGGTCATGAAGGTAAAGAAGGATGAGAAAATCTCCCATCACAGGACAGGGTTTACTTTCTCTGTTACATCTCAATAGAGAGAAACTGAGGAAAATCAAATAGTGCTGGAGGCAGCTGTGCCACTGCTAAAAATAAAAAAATAAAATAAAATAAAAAACAGCCATAATTGTGTAATTGTCTTGGTCGAAATGAACTCTTTCCTAGTTGAGGTGGGGGTCACTGCATCAGTTTCAACAGAGGTGACAGCCATGGCGAAAACAGACCCAGAGGAGCTGCGTCCTGGAAGATGTAGCTGGTGTCTGCATGGTTCTAACCTAAATGTTAAATTTATCTTTGAAAATCTGAGTTGGTTGAATTCAAACTAGAAAACACTAAGAGACCAATTGTGAAGTTTTTAAAATATTTTTGTGGTTTGTTTGTTTTTACTTAATTTAGGAGTTATCTGGTCCTACACTTGAACTTGAATCTTTGCTACCAACATCCATAGCCATCCATTTTCCATATGTAATATGGCAGCATGTGGGGTGACCAAGCTTTCCATTACCAGGACATAGGACTTTCAGTATGAAAACCAGGATAATCCCAGGCAACCAGGACCGTTGGTCACACTAGCTGCTTATTGTTCATTAAAAAAAAAAAAAAGTCCACAGACAAAGGTCTGCAGCCCAGGAAGCCGGATGCACTGAGCTTGGTCTCATTGCTGAGAACTGAGTAGACCTGCAGGGAAAAGCCGGGATGAGAAAAGGACAAGGGAAAGTGCCTGGCTCCCTGATGGGTTCCTGATTTCTGATTTCAGTGATAAACAAGGACCAGCTGCCATCTATTCCTTAAGTCACATAAAATACTCTTGTAGAACAGATCGCCTGGGCTTTATTTATTTCTTGTTTTGGTTTAAATTCGTGGTGGCAGGTTCCTATTAATATAATGTCCATCACCACCACTGATTAATATAATAGCCATCACCACCAGTGGCCAAATAAGTTTTTTAAAAATTTTAAATCTCATGCCCTACTGATGGTGGGTCAGTAGTATCATATTTGAGCGCCGAAGGGAGCATTATTAATAGTTTCTGGAGCAGTAGCAAGGCCTCTCCATTAATGCTTCAGCAGGCACGGCACTAATGGAAAAGTGCTGCCTAGTTTCCAATTTTCTTTGTTAATGAGCACACTTCATTCTCAGGCCAACAATGACTCGTTCAGATTCCCTGGTGCCGGGAAAGTTCTAATCTAAGTGCTCTCTTGGTTGGTTTGGAAATCACAGTGCAGATACAGGCTTACTAGTAGATGTCCAGGGTTGAAAACAGATTTATAAACAAAAACTACACAAAAACAACAACAACACACAAATGTTTAAGAAAGTGTTATCCCTAAAGTCTCAAGTACAGGGCGCAGTGATATGTGAGGCAAGATAAGAAAGTGACAACTTAGGAAAATGTCAGAGCCTGAGCCCTGAGTTGCCTCATACTCATAAGGGATGAGGGAAGTTCTCATCCTTGTCTCTATTTCCTGAGTTGGACTAGCTGGGCACCTGCTTTGGTCCCTCTCATGGGGTCTGAGGATAGCGAAGTATGAGTCAGAGAAAAGTCAAAGAGAAGGCCCCAAGTGGCTGAGAGAGTGGCCCCCTTCCTGGAATAAAATAATGAGAGCAGCTCGATTTTGCGGAAATGATCAATCATGAATCACACCACTTGTCACCACTTTCCAATGCCATCCTAGTTTACACCACTATCTCCTCTGACTTGCACAGCCAAGTGCCTCCTAATAGTCCCCATTCTCTCTTTGGTCTCCCTACAATCAGCTCCTCACCAAATAGCCAGCGTGTCACCTGCTGAACCCATAATTCAGACTGTGTCACTCTATACTTTAAACCTTCTTGATTTCCCATTAGATTCAGAATAAAACCCAAACTTCTTACATTAGCTTACAAAGCCCAACATACTCTGTCTCTTTTTCTCCAACCTCAACTCCTACCACTTTCCCCCTCGCTCACTCTGCCTTACCACTCTAGCTCTGACTGTCCTTGAACACACTACATTTGTTCTTTTTAGGGATTTTGCAGGAGCTGTTCCTTCTGCCCAATTTGCTCTTACTCCAAATCTTTGCAAAGATCTTCAGAGAGGTCTCAACTCAACTGTCACGTCCTCAGAGAGAACTTCCCTGCCATTTTATCTAAATTGGCATCTCTGCCCTGACCCAGGCACTCTATTCCCCTTACCTGCTTATATTTTTTATATATAGCATGTATTTTCCTGACAACTTGTACATGTGTGTGTATGCATGTACCATCTATGACACACACACACATATTCTCTGGGTCTGACAAAGTCAGTCACTATTCTAGGTAAAGGGGAGAAAGCAGAGTGTCAAAAAGATGTCAGTTTGAATTTAAGTTGTTGCTAATATTGTCTTTCTTCCTCACTAGAATAGAAAGTCCATGCGGGCAAAACCTTATCTTCTCAAACTCTACTGTATCCCCAGTTGCTGGCACATAGTAAGTCAGTAAGTCAGTGAGTGGGTGAGTGAATGAATAGATGAATGAAGTAAGAAAGAAAACAGACCTAGGCTCAATTCCCAGCTCTTCCACTTCCAGGCTGTGTTACCTTTAGCGAGTTGTCTAACTTCCCTGAACCCGAATTTTGTTCGTCTCTAAAGTAAGCATGTTTACCACCTCCTCCAGTAGTTGTCATGAGGAATAATTGAGATAATTTAGGTAAATCTGCTAGATAGGAGACTATAACTTAGCAGATATTTAACAAATTTTCTTTTTAAAAATGTAAATGTTCCTGGAAGAAAATATTCATAAGGTCGTCTTTGTCTTCATAAAATCATTTTTCAATGATGTCTTCTCTATGACTAAAAGCCCTATAGAAACACAGAAACCAGCAATGCCAAAGATCAGCTTCACAGATGTCTAGAGACTTTGTTTAATCTAAAATCATGGCCTGAATAAAATCAGAGTCACAGCTAAACCATCAGAGCTGAAACAACTGGTTGTTGAACAGGAATGACTAAGGAGATTTGTCTTAAGCATGGACACCACTCAAGGTTGGCAGGTTTGTTGCTACCAGATCAATAGGTATCAGTGGTGGGAAATTCCCTACTGGCTGAGCCAGAAACAAACTGAATTGTCTCATTGGCAAGAGGGATGATCATATTCAATTAAGCTAGTGTTGGTATCATTGGAAAAGACCTTCAGATTTCTTTAAATTTAGCTAAGTCCCTCTCTGAGTTGGCCTGTTACCTATGCCTTTCTTTTACTCCTAAAGATAGAAGAGAGAACCTGGCTACAAATAGCTACCCTCTTCTTCTTTCCACCATCCAGTCCACAAAGGAAGCACTGAAACAAGCTCATCTAAGCTGCTCACCAACCTGATGTAGTCTGAGTCTCTGCTGTTGGTACCCTCTCATTTCACAAGTCTTTAGTGACCCTGAAATACCTCACCAACCCTGTCTGTTCTGGCCCCACAGAGTCTGTAGCTTAAAAATTCCAGGGCTTCCTGGATCACAGAGAATTTAAAATCAGGCAAAAGTCCCTGGAAGCCTGTTAGCTTTGTGGATCTGTAACACTGAAGAATTTCAAAGCCTTTCCTTTTATTCATTTAATCTTCCCCAACGACATGCTTCCCTTCCTCACCTCCATCTGCCACCCCCAACCCAGATAAGCTTTCAAGTTGAAAGCCCTTTTGAGAAAAAATAAAAATTCTATCCTTTTATAAAATGTATTCTCTTCTGGTTGCCACATATATTTTAATAGTCTATCATTCCTGAGTGTGTGCCATCATTGGTAGATTTTTACCAATCAACCTGGTTTGGCTGAGATAGTGTAGATTTTATTTCCTTACACATTCCCTGGGGCAGTTTTGAGTTCACATTCCTAAAATGAATGGGTCTTGATTCAATAAACAGACATAAATAAGACTGATCTTTAGATAAACATAAACTATTATTTTTAGAGAGCGTAACACTCATTTTTCACACACCCATACTTGAAGTCAAGCCAAAAATGTCTTCTTTTTCACAGAAATTGGTGCTGCTAATTTTTCTTAAAGAAAGAATTCTAAATCAGGGAGGGAGGAATGACCTAAAAATCTCATCAGTGTCCTAAATTCTGCAGTAATTTTAGAACCATAATTTTAGAATATGAGATCGCATTGAGGAGCTAATAATATGACTAAAACTTGTTGCT
This sequence comes from Myotis yumanensis, assembly GCF_028538775.1. Taxonomy (NCBI): domain Eukaryota; kingdom Metazoa; phylum Chordata; class Mammalia; order Chiroptera; family Vespertilionidae; genus Myotis; species Myotis yumanensis. The sequence continues at coordinate 28,152,829 of NW_027223764.1, read as the reverse complement.
ATCTTTTCTAAGCCTAGATCAAAGGTTTCATAAGCAAAGAACATCAGAGCTCTAAAAAAGAACTAATTATTACTATGCCATTTGCAGGACAACCCAGATTAATCTTTTGTTTTTAGGGGCCACCTTGTCCTCTTTATATCCTAAAGGTAGAAGAAGTGGGAATGACCAGCGAAGTCTCGTTTAATATCAGCTTACTTCAATGGTAAGCTTCAATATAAAGGGGTCTATTTTAATTCATTTAATAGTTTTAAAAATGTTTGAGTCATTCTACATTTAACAGCTAGGTTTATATCCCCATTTTTTTATTTTTATCATATGCTTTATGGGGAAGAAAGGCATTTGTATTAATGCCAACTAGAAGCTCAAAATATAATGGTCAAAATATGCCTCATCTCTGGTGGATTTGCCTATCTTATACACCAAGGCTATTCACAGCGATAATTCACTCTTAATTGTGTCCTAGAATTAAAACAAAAATCTACCAGACCTGGGAGTCCTCGAATGGCCACAAACCTTAAATATATCATGGAATCTTCTCAGGGAAATCTTCTTACCTGCTTGTAGGAAGATGCCTGAGTGTCAAGACCAAAGGATTGATCTTGCTGTTCTGATTCTGTGTGTAGAAAAATGGGACTGCCAAAGGCCAAGCCCATTTCTCTCTATTTTTCTGTCCTAAGAACTTAAATGGAAAGAAATTCTGTGTGTGTGTGTGTGTGCATGTGTGTGTGTGTGTGTGTGTGTGTGTGTGTGTGTGTGTGTTCCTACATTATTTGTTTAAAGCAGCATTTTCCATCTAGTCTCAAACGATGCTTGGTTTATGTGGCTAGAGGGGCTGTGTCCCTTGTGCTTTTTTCATGGTTCGTATCAGCATGTTCAAGGCTCTGAGAAGTTCTGCAATGAAAGCTTTGTTTGTTTAAAAAAAATGTTTTGCAGGTAGATAGTACCTGACCTGTACCTTAACATTTTAGAAAGACCTCCTTTGCTATTTAAACTTTGCTGATGATGAAGAAGAGGGGGAAAAATATGAGATAGCTCCTGGGGTCATCGTTTATTTAAAGATCTTTTAGGAACTCTCATGATGCCTCAGGGACAACTATACTCCATCCATTGTTTTCTCCAGTTTCAATTAATGTTTTAAACTATTGAGTGCTTGCCAGAGGCCAAGCCCTTTGCTAGGATCTGAGGGTAAAAAGTTAACTTCATTTCTACTTTCAAAACAATAGCTCAGTCTGAATGTTCACTTGTCCGGTAAGGGCTCCTAGTTAGAATGATGAAGTTATCCGTGTTTGTTTCTGGAAACCCTCAACTTTTCCTCCCACCTTTCAGTGCTTTGCTCTCTCCCAAGGCTCTGCCCTATAATGTCACTTGAAAAATAATTCACATTGATGTGAGTAAATAATGACTAATCCTCTTTCCTTCTCTTTGCCTTTACTTATAATTTGTCTTCCCCAATAGAATAAGAATGTACCGTTATAGAAGATACACAATTATATATGTAAGTATTGCCTTTTAAGATATAATACTTTTTAAAGAGGATGGGAAACGATAATGTTTAACTCAAGATATGAAGCCCCCATCAATGACGTTTCAGGCTATCAGGCATCTTAACTCCCTAATGTCTTATATTTCTTCTCATTACAGATGCAGAAATATACTAACAGCAATACAAAGTAGGAATAACGATAAGTCCTAGTAAGTCCTGGACCAGGACAGAAAGTGAGAAGAGAAAGTGTTCAGTGGCATTTTAATTGGAAACCAGGATGATCAAAGACAGCTCTTATTCTCCATGCCTCTCTTTCTCCTAATTGACCTTGCACATGGCTGAGTATGCTCAGCAGTCCCAACTCTATATCATAGTTTCAGCCCTCTACCTATCCCCAACGAGTAGCATTTTTAGTTCCTTAGTTCAAATATGAGGAAGGGAAATGGAGAGAGAGGGTGTGAGTCAAAGTCTGATCGGTCCAGTTCATCCTTTTAAACTAAGCCATAAAATTTGCTGACACATCAATGCACAGGCAGGTACTGGGTAAGGCATGTACTCTGAGCCCAATTAATTTTCTGGGCCCAGAAAGTACCCAAACCTCAGGATACATAGGGCTGTCAGCATGGGATCTGGATAAGGCAGAATGTTCAAAAAGACTGTGAATAAATGCAGTGATGAAACATTTTTAGTGGACCCAGCCTGTGTATTCTTACCACGAAATATCTGTAGGTTGTAGTATGATCAACCCTGTCTCTCTTCCTTCTTCCCAATTATTACAGATTTTCTTAGCCCAACTCCCTTCCATTTTTGGCTTACCTCCCAGATCATGTTTATTCTCTTTTACTTTAAGCCCTCAACCTTCAGAACCTAATTAGTAATGAAACAAAATAAAATCCACATGGATCATCTCATGACTATGATTGCCCACTTCTATAGCAATCATGATAAGAGGGTGCTCAGACAATCTCCATCTGCCATGGCACACCGTGACCTTAACATTAAGTACCATAGAGACAAGTGGGCAAAGAGGATGGGCTATTCATAAACACCCTTCACAGCAGATCCAGAGAGGAGCCAAGGAGCCTCTACACTGTCCTCTTTTCAACTAATAAGACTGAACTGGCCCTGACTCATAAAAATATAATTTGGTTTCTTCTCTACACCTACCTCATCTCTTTAAAATCTCTATCTCCTTTTATCTTTTTCTCCCTTTCCCTCCTCCCAGTATGTTAGCCCTAACCTCAGCTATTGACAAAGAAACAAATCATTTTACTACTGATGGCAATTTGTCGACTTGTACATGATAGGCAGTATTTCAAGAAACTGTGCTATGGAAGATAGAAACTAAAATCTCCCCTGTTACAAATTCCCTTATGAAACACTCCACTATTCCACAGATCCAACTATCCTATGGTTACATCACAGACCTCATAATAGTGATGTAGTTGATGACATGGAAAACTTGCAAAATAAGTATTATGTTTTGTCCTTCCGAAACAACTTTTTGATGAATAGAAACCTATTGAAATATTAGAAACATGGTAAACAAGAGTAGAAGATACTCAACTAAGTCTGCTGGCTCTATTAATGGGTCTGCCATGGACTGATCTTGTAACTTTGGACAAATTGCTTAACCCTGCTGGGACTTGGTTTTCTCAAAAGTCAAGTGCTGAGTTATATGCTTAAGCAAACACTCTTGGTTGCCAGGAGTCATTCTCTCTCCTCCTTCCTTGCTTGCAGAGCTTATTTTCCAGCATAGATGCTGAAAATGACCATTCTCACTTCTCTAGCCCCCTATGCAGCTAGGACAAGGACCCCTGCCAGTCTTGGCCAATGGAAACTGCCTGGAGTCTTCAGGGAAATGTTTTCATCGCTAATGAAAATAAATTTTCCTCCTATGCATCTTTGGAATGGTGGTAGCTATCATGCAACCTTGACATGGGAGCTACGAGGATTATGTAGAATATGACCCAGAGCCCTGACACTTTTGAGCTGCTGAATTACCAACCCTAGAAGTCATTAAACAATTTCTCATCCCATAATCCATTTTTATTTGGGTATTCCATCATGTATAGCCAAAATGTCCTTATTGAATAGATGCCCTTATCTATCTCTAAGGTTCCTCCCAGCTTTAAGAATAAATGATCCAATAAGGAGAAAAGAGAGAGAAGAAAGTTTTCCCCTTGATAAATAAATTGCCAATATTGATTTGAAGGATCAACAGTTAAGAGACTTCAAAAAAGAGATATTCTAATAGGTCTGACTTACAATTAGTGAGAGTAGAGAGCTTCTGATACAATGTGATATGACTTGGAAAGCATAGACACGAACCTACTCCAACCATCTCCACTGCCTTTATGTCTGATTAGGAAAAGGAGTGTCTATCGTACAAACCTCTCATTGATTGCCCATCATGTGAGCACCCTTCCTCTTTTAGGAATCTGCTTCCCACTATAGATGCCAAAGGGAGATTTGCCTTCTCCCTAGCCCTGCCAGACAGAGTAAGGGAAGATGCCAAGACCTGACCAGTTGAATGCTCCTACCCGGGATTTTAAATCTTGGGGTGTGGAGGTGAGGGATGCTAAGGTAATGCTAAAGTTCTTGGTGGCAGAATCCTTGGCTCTGACCAGGCAGTGAATCACCAATGGTGGGTCCCCTTCAGATTGTTTCCATGGTGTGAATTTGCATAATAATTCCCGACACCCAGTCTCCCTTGGTGCTGCCTGTATTTTAAGCCTCATTCTCCCACCTTCCAATCACTTCTGGGAGCGATTCCCAAGATGTTTCAAATAAATTGATTCCTGGTTTTGGAAAATCAGAGCCTGATTTTGTTTATCACACCCACAAAACCTGACTGACAACCTGACTGACAGAGTCAAAGTTATTAATGTCAGAAATGTGTCCTCTGAAGTCTACATTTCATAAGAAATTGTGAAAATAAAATCTGGAAGACTAGCTGAAACTCTGGAAGAACAGCTGGAGCTTTACAATACCCTCTGGCCCCACCCAGGAGAGGAGCATCAGTTGGGAGGCACTGGGGAAAGGGAGTCCATCCTCCTGGGAGCAACCCCAAGCATCTCTGCTGTTCCCCTTCCTGCAAACAGCTTCCCCCAAAGACTTCTGAACAAGTGGCCGTTCGGGGCATCAGCAAACCCTCTCATGCCTCACTTCCAGCTTTCAAGGAGAGCTGTGGTTGTCCTTCAGAAGTGTTTCTGACATAAAATTAGACAGGGGGGTGTTTGAGAAACATTGAGTAGAATATGGTTTTTATTAAAAGGAACACCTGAAAATTGGTTAGAAAGAAAGAGGCCTACCCATTTTCCATTTATGGTGGAGTTGTTTCCCTATCCTCCGAAGACCAGACTTCCTGCTGCAGTTATGAAAACAAGTAACAACATTAAAATAAATAAAATGAAAGGAAAACACAAATGAGAGTAACATCAAAACAAAGATAATGTGTTCATTACAGGCCAATACTGTTGGTTAAAAACCACACCGAATGAACAAAATAAGAGGAAAAAACATTGTTAAAAAGAAAACAGGAAGCAGGACAGTTAAATTATAATCTAGTGAAAGAAAAACACAAGATTCAAATAGATAAAAGATAAAAAGAAATCAAATGATCATATTGATCTGAATAGTGAAAATAAAGAGAAAGTAACAGATAAAAATAAAAAATAATAATATGAATCCCAAAAGAAACAGTATTTTGAAAAACTAATTCAAAATAAGAAAGTCTAACAACTGTTGCAAAGCTCTACATGATGTGCTTATGTATGTGTATGTGTTTGTGTGTATGTGTTTTAAATAAAACTCCATTCTCAGCAAAGATAAGGAAGAAATAAACAACTGACGCAGGCAGCAAAAATCAAACCAGTCATGAGCAGAGGACAAGGGGACAGAGAGCAAAGCAAAGACCATCTATAACTCCCCAGGATAATTATCTTTTTCAATCTTATCCAATTAAGATGATATACTGTCTCAGAAAACACAGACTCAGCAGCTTGGCAAGCGTATAACTGTCTTCATGTTTGCTTTTGTTGCCTTTGGAAACCACTCTACATATGTCACTAAGAAGCCAGTCACTTCCGTATTAATTACCTTATTTAATTCCCTCAACAACTCTGGTGAGGTTCAGTGATTCTCAAACATCATCTATACACTGTGAGTTAATTCCCTGTGGCTTCTGGAATAGATTATCACAAACTTAGTGGCTTAAAATAATACAAATCTATTCTTAAAGGCTTGGAGACCAGACCCCAAAGTGAATCTTAGAGGGATAAAAATCGAGGTGTTGGGGCAGGCTGGTTCTTTGTGGGGGCTCTGTGGAAGAATCCACCTCCTTGCCTTTCCAGACTCTAGAGCTGTCCTCATTCCCTGGCCCAGGGCCCTGCATCCAAATGCTTTTCCTCCTTCTGCTTCCATCAGCACATTTCCTTCTTCCCTAATTCTTTTTTTTTTCTCCTGGTTCCTTATGATTATAAGGATCCTTAAGATTACATAACTTCCATCTAGATAATTCAAGACAATCTCCACATTTCAAGATACCTAAACTAGTCATATCTACAAAGTCCATTTTGCCACATAAGAAACATTCACAAGTTCTGGACATTAGCCGGGGGAGCTATTATTCAGCCTACCACAGACTGGTTGTATCTGACTTTCCTGCGGGGTGGGTAGTTTAGTTAATAGTATTATGCCAGTGTTCATTCCCCAGTTTTATGATTCTATTAAGATTCTGTAATCTATTCACATCAGGAGAAGTCAAATGAGGGGTATATGTGAACTCTTTGATTTTGGCAATACTGGTATTTCTGTAAGTCTAAAATTAGTGGGGAAAAAACCCACAAAATAATATTATTAAGGATGTAAATACCACCAACAAAAAGTTTTCTGGGGGATTTTATTAAAAACAAGAGATTCCCAGAATTATAGAATCGCACTCTCTAAAGGCAGTGTGGCCCTGTTTCACAGGCTGTTTTGAGAACTGCTAACTTGAGACTATGCCAGTACTATTCAAAGTGGGGTCCACTACCAGCCCCATCACATGATCTTTCAGAAATGCAAATTCTCAGGCCTACTCCAGACCTACCTATTGGATCCTCTCCTAGGCATGGGGCCTAGGAATCTTGTGTTTTAACAAATTCTTCAGGTGATTCTTTAGCACAACATACTTTGATAAGTACTGGATTGCACACTTTTAAGCCATGGGATAGAACTATTATTATCTCCAGCTACCTCAAGTTGGAGATAACTAAGGATCAGTTAAATGAGAAACTCAAAGCCAGATAGCTACTAGTGCCAAAACTGGAACAAAATTCCAGGTTCTGTTGAAATATTCACCAAATGGTCATTTAATGCTGATATTTCACCTTTAAGTTGATGGCACTGAAATCTTTCCAAAAATGAAAATATACTATTCCACGTGGATAAATCATTAAGATGAGCAAATTATATTTATTTGTTAAACATGAATGAAGTAGCCTGTTACTATCAGAGGCTAGCAGGAATGAAAGAAAAGTCAGCTTGATGGTCAAGGGAAATCTAATATCATACATAGCTCTTGGATACATTGACCCACCATATATTTCAAAAATTCCAATCCAAATAGTCCTCCCTTGAAATTTCTTATACCTGAAAGCATATTCTTTTCAGAAATAACTTCCCAATAATGAGACCCAGAAAATGTGATTATCTTGCTTACGGAAGTAATAGCCAAGGAGGCAGGGTCACATGTGTGCTGGAAGGAAGAGCCTGTTTCCAATCTGAAGCCACCACCTGCTTCTTGGGGCCCAGTCCATTCAAAGACCTAGAGAACAAAGGGCACTTGGTAATGCAACTCAAAGCGAAGGAAGAACATGCCACACAAAAAGCCCTCTAAGAGGCTGACCATTGGGCAGCATCCGACTGTCATGTCGATGTCACACCTGAAGGATCTGAGCATCTTCCTCAGAACCCCCCCCACCATGGTCCACGCTGGGTGGAAGAAATGGAACTGCATGATTGACACCCACACCAGAAAAGAGGCAGGACCTAAAGAGAGAGAGTAGAACAGGTAAAAATTTAAAAGCATCCTCAAGCCCTGCTGACGAGGGTCAGAGGTTGAGCATCAACCTATGAACCAGGAAGTCATGGTTTTGATTCCCAGTCAGGGCACATGCGCAGGTTGCGGGCTGGATCCCCAGTGTGGGGCATGCGGGAGGCAGCTGATCAATGATTCTCTCTCAGCATTGATGTTTATCTCTATCTCACTCTCCTTCTACCTTTCTCTCTGAAATCAATCAAAATATATTAAAAAATAACATAGAATCATCCTCAGAAAGAAAGAATTCTCCCCCAGTGACCTTACGAAGAGTAGTTAACAAAGAGGGCCAGTGGAGTGGGAGCTGTGAGGGCCTTCACTTGCTGGGGAGTACATGTGGAGAAGAGCAGCAGAGCCACTTACACACTCTACCCCACCTGCGGATTCCATGTAAGTTACAAAATACAAACCCAACCTGGGTTATGTTTTTCTGGACTGAGGTGTGCATGCCCAACTGTTAGTAAGGATGTGTAATAATGAGCTGAACCCTCATCCTATCCACAGGCAAGGACAGCACTCTGAGTGAACATGGGCGTGGGGCTGAAGCCCTGAGCAAGGTTTGGTGGGAGAAAAACATTAATTTCACCTAAGCCTGAGGGATCTCAGGGAATGAGCCCAAACCCACCATGTGGCCTCAGTGCCAGGGCACCTTCCTCCAGACACCAGAAGTTGGCTCTGTATGCTGTGCGTGAAGCTGGTCTACTTCTGGCTCCAACCACTTCCAAAGGCTAGGGACCCTTTAAGGCTTGCTTATTTCATATCCACATTTTCCCAGGCCATGAACCTTCTGGCTACAGAGAAAGCCAATTGATTTCTTGAAGGGAAAAAGGTGAGGGGAATAAATCCGAGAAATGATTCTAGGTCCTTGTTGACTCTGATTCAGCAACTTCCATCATAACCACCTACACAGCCTGATTGGAATTAATTTCAAAGTGCTTTGTAAAGCACTCAAGTACTTAGCGGCTCTTGCTGAGGAATGGAGGCTAAAAGCCTCCGAGCAGATTGCTAGGAAGGGAGAGGCATGCTCTGGCCGCTATCTGAGCTGGCCTGCCATGCTGGCTGCCTTCCAGACTCCCTGCTTAGATCAGGACCTAAATTTGTCAGTGACCTGTTTTTGAATTGCTGGTAGAAGCAGTTAATGTAAGCCTGGTGCTCTGATGATTTTTAGTGTGCAACTTGCCTTTAGCCTATTGTGTTTCTCATATCTGAATTTTATAAAAATTAGCCTGCGTTCCTACTTATTGTCAGAAGTGGGTAATAGTGTGGGAGCAGAAGAAGCCTGGGAGAAATCTAAGCAAAGAAGACGAAACGCAGTTCCCTGAATGAGCTCAGGCATGTGCTACTATCGACTCCTGCTGAGGGCACACAAGCAAGAGAACATCCGAAATCACTGAACTGGTCTGATTTCATTCAACACTTTGTAAGCCATAGCTCTGCACTGATATTGAGAACAAATCTCCCCTGCACCCCCACCCCATGATTGAGACATGCTTTGGCGAGGTGTTCAATGCCTACAATTCTACAACAGGGTGTACAAAAATGAAATACATGGCACCTGGGCCCCAAAAATGCACAGTCTAGTGGAGGAAAGACAAGTAAACATATTTACAAGCCAGTGTGCTAAGTGCCACGATGGAGCTAAACCCCTGTTCCGTAGCACAGCTCCTTGGTCCCATCCTATTGTGTCTGACTCACTCACTTCTCTAGGCCTTGCTCCTCAAAGTTTAGTCCCTGCGACATAGTCTTGACATTACCTGTGTTTAATTTTCACATGTGCTATGCTAAAATACCCTCACCCCACTTTCTCTGACACACTGAAACCATTTATGGCAAATAGAAGTAGTCAAGTATAAGAATATTCTAACAACTATTCTGAAATACCATTCATGTTTGTCCCAAGAAAATATTTTACAACTATGCCCATATTTAAATATGACAACTGCGAATATATTCCTGTTGGTGCAATACATACCAGAAAATTTGATGCTTATTGAATCTGGGAATGGGAAGAGATTTGTGTTTCAACAATAGTAGTACTAAGCTATACAAGTGCACCTTTCGGCGGGAGGGCAGGGGGGGCAGGTGTTCCTTGACACTATTAGCTTAAAACAAAGAGAAAAAAAAGCTTGGTAGTGAATACTGTGTGGTTACCTTTCAACATTTGTCCTACCTTTTTCCCATTATGTTCCAGCCCATGTGGTTTTTCAATGTGACACTGATTAATCTTAATCATGAGAATGTACTTGGCTTAGGAAACCAGACTCAACCGAGCGGTGCATAGCCTTTTTCTGCAGACAGAGGTTAATTGAAGAATGGGCTCTTTGAGATCTTTCTCTTCCTCTGGATGCTGCTGTGTGAGAGTGTGAGGCCTAAGCCCACCTAAGCATGAGGCTGACATAGTAAATCAAGAGTATTCGAAAGTGAAGCGAGAAGCTCTAGAACAAACCTAAAGCCTGTGCTACTGAGGACATCCAGTTGCCGTATTTTATGAGATTTAACATGCCGTCCATTGTGACACACGGCATTATTTTAGGCACCACTCAGCATAGAAAAATACAGTCCCTATGACACAATGCTTTCTTATCACTTAGCTTCTTCTAAAAAAATTTCTAATTAAAATAACACTGTTAGACTTATTTGGGCAAGGAGTGTTATTATATCTCCTCTTTACACATAATAATAAAGGCTGCATGGAAAACAAATTTAAGTTCATCTCAAAACTTCTTCACACTCTACCTGGCTCAGTCACACTCAGGAGAGCAGACACATCTAGGTTTTTCTATACAGTCTCCTTCGCTGTGCCAATAAGACCACCAACGATGCATTTTTAAAAAGAATGGTCAACAACTGTCTTCAGGATTTCCTTCCAACCCGATGGCATCCATTCTTCAAATAGTGATGTGCATGCGGAGGCAATGACAATATCACACCCACAGCCTGGCCAGCAGTGACTAAGATAGAGTGGCAATTAAAACATGGAAAATGTACAGCTCAAAATCACTAAGATATAGTATTTGTGCCAATTAATGTCATTGCTGCTGCAGTGGGCCCTGTCGATGTGAGAACCTGTCCCCTCAGAGGCCACTCTGTCTCCTGCTATCTCTGACTGCTAATTGTATCGTTAGAATCAGGTCAAACAACTGAAGAGGTTGCAGCCAAGTCAAGAAGGTCTGAGTTGAAGGATTCTGTAAGGCAACAGTGATTTATAAGAATGATGAATCATTGGTGAAACTTTACGCAGTGTCGAAAGCAGTTCTTAAAGGGCCTGGAGACTGGCTGGCAGTAGGTATTACAGCCTCATTATAATCCATTGTCCAACACATCCAACCTGACCCAGAGGTGTTTGACATTGTTTATCATAATACCAAGGGGAGCTTAGTATCATTGATTTAGAAAAAAGCAACGTTCTAAGAAAGTTCAATAAGTAATGATCTGTGCTCAGGGTCATTGGAAAGGGATGGGCATGTGGCTTGCAGAGAGTATGAGGCATGGCGGTTGAACAGAGCCTGGGAGCTGTCTTTATAAATTAGAAGACAACTGAAGAATAAATATAGTCAAGTCAATAATACTTTAGCAAGAAAAATAGAGCCTCATCTTGACACTAAATATTCTCCCAAATCAGTCATGTACAGTTAATGAGTCCTCAGCTTGATTCTTCATATTTCCACATTAGTTCTCCTTTAAAATAAAACACTTAAAAAAACTCAAATATATTTTGATCTCTAGAGAAGAAATAGAACAACAATAATAATGAACATAAAATAATACCTATCACGTATTGAGTTCTTTGTATGTGACAGGCATAATATTTTATACTTAATATACATTGTCCCATTTCATCTTCACTTATAGAGTGGACATCTTTAATATCACCATTTTTTAGAGGAGAAAATGGAAGCTTGGAAATGCTAGGGAACTTGACAGAGGTCTCCAGCTGGGAAATGCCAGAACCATGAGTTAAACCTGGTCTTTTGATCGCTCCCTAAGCCTGTATGCTTTCCATCATTACCTCACTGCCCCTCCTCACTAATTTGTAAGGTGACAAAATAAAGCCAGGAGTCCATGCTGAGAATTTCCATGCAGATCAGAATGGTCCTTTATTCAATTTTCACCAGTATAACCTATGTTGATTTAAATACCAGTATATAGCTTATTCAAATTTTGGAATTACTCTTGCAAACTGGGGATATGTGAGAAATGGTTAGAAGATGTATAATTTAGCCATTGAGAAAGAACTGGAAATTTTTAAGTGTTTTCTTCAAATTTATACTGATATTGTCATTTAATTTTCAATAATAGATAATACCTGATAGCATCTAAGTTTGGATAAAGAGAAAGAATCAGAGAAATAGTGATACTGGTGATTATAGACACATAGATATAACCTTATACCTGACTTTTGAGGATCTTTAACATCTCTCTCAATAGCAACATTCAGGGCTGCCTATGTGCATAAAGTCAGGCAATCTTGGGTTCAAGTTTTCACTCACTGATTGTGTGATCGACCTTGGTCACATCACTCAACTTCTCGGACTTTAACTCCTCCATCTATAAATTAGGGGATAATAATGCTTTCCTTTCAGTATTGTTTTGAAGTTTAGAAATGGTATAGGTCAGTGGTTGGCAAACTCATTAGTCAACAGAGCCAAATATCAACAGTACAATGATTGAAATTTCTTTTGAGAACCAAATTTTTTAAACTTAAACTATATAGGTAGGTACACTGTTATTAACTTAATTAGGGTACTCCTAAGGCTTAGGAAGAGCCACACTCAAGGGGCCAAAGAGCCACATGTGGCTTGCGAGCCACAGTTTGCCGACCACTGGTATAGGTGATGTGCCTTACACAGTGTGTAAAACACCCTTTTATTCGTGTATTTATCCACTGAATATTTTTTGAGCACCTACTATATTTCAGTCACACCTCTAAGTATTAAGGATCCAGTAGTAAACAATCAAACAAAATAAGACACATATCCTACCCCCATAAAATTTATAACTTTGTGAGGAAAACTACATAAAATTTTAAAATCATACAAATATCCGTAAACTTACAACTAAAAGTCTGCTTGGACAGAACAACTTACTTGAAAGAGTTCCCAACAACCAAAGCTCAAACAAGTTGAGGGAAAAAAAATAAAAATCATATTGTAGTATAATCCTCTTATATAATAAAGAGGTAATATGCAAATTAACCCTCACATCCTCACAAGATGGCTGCCTACAACCAGCTGGCAGAGGGTTAGTGAGGGATGGCCAAATGACTGAACAAGCAGGCTGTGTGGGGCAACCAGGCCAGCAGGGAGGTTAGTGAGGGATGACCAAATAACTGAAGAAGCAGGCTGCGTGGGGCGACCAGGCTGGTGGTGGGGGGGAGTTAGGGGCGACCAGGCAGGCACGTGAGCAATTAGGAGCCAGTGGTCCAGGATTGTGAGAGGGATGTCTGGCTGCCGGTTTAGGCCTGATTCCCAGGATCGGGCCTAAACCGGCAGTTGGACATCCCCCAAGGGGTCCCAGATTGGAGAGGGTGCAGGCTAGGCTGAGGGGACCCCTCCCCCATGCACAAATTTTGTGCACCAGGCCTCTAGTCCAATGTATGAAATAAAGACCCCTGAATTCTGATTTAAATAAATGATTAAATAATAACTAAATAATTCCATAGAGGAGAAGAGATAAATCTCTCATGTAGAAGAATTCAGAATTAATTATGTAGATACTACACCCTAAAGAAAGGGGACTATAAATTCCCACTCCTTCAGTGTATGTTGTGCATAGTAACTTCCTTCCAAAGAGTGCAGCATGGTAAGGGGAAAATAAAGAGTAACTTCACAGTAGAGAAATCTTATAAACACTACTTCAGCCAGAGGATCAAGGTCAACATCAACAGTCATAAATCAGATTGACACTATGCACCCTTGATGTGATGTGATTAAAAAAGCACTTTAACACTGTCATCTGAGAAAAAATCCACAGTCCCAATCTAATATCATGAGAAAAACACCAGATAAGTTCCAATTCAGGGACATTCTACAAAATACTTGATCAGTACTCACAATTATCAAGGTCATCAAAACTAGCAAAGTTTAAAAAACAATCATAGCCAAGAAGAACATAATGACCAAATATAACATGGTATCCTGGATAAGATCCTGTGATAGAGAGAGACTATTAAGTAAAATTCAAGGAAATCTGAATGAAGTAATTTAGTTAGAAATAATGTACCCACTTTGGTTCATTAACTGCAATCAATGTACCATACTTATATAAGACTAGAGGCCCGGTGCATGGGATTTGTGCACTGGTGGGGGGGGTGTGGTCTATGGAGATTAGCCCACTGTGGGAGCGCCGCTCATTCTGGTCAGCCGAGTGGCTGTGGACCCATCCTCTGAGTGGCTGCTCCCTGGTCCGGCATCTTTCATGTAGCCGGAGCACTCTTCTCTCTAGGGGACCCAGTTGGGGCCTGGCCCAGGGACAATAGCACTGCAAGGCGGCAGAGTAGGCCTCAGTCCCGTGGTGGCCACGAACCTACCTCCCACCCTCTGGGGTCAGCTCTGTGGCCTACGGCATCCAGAGGAGGTGGCAGGGAGCGAGGAGGAGGAGCCTGGGGTGAGGAGGCATCGATTGCAGCCGGATTCCTGCCCATCCGCCTGGGGTTTGCAGTGGGAGCAGCTACTTATCCCAGTCAGCTGAGCAGCGCTTCCACTGTGGTAGTGCACTGACCACCAGGGGGCAGCTCTTGCATTGAATGTCTGCTCTCTGGTGGTCAGTGCACATCATAGTGACTGGTCAACCAGTCGTTCTGGGCATTCTGTTGTTCGGTCGCTGGACTTTTATTATGTAGGATATTAATAATAAGGGCAACCTGGTGCTAGATACATGGAACTCTATGCATTGTCTTCTTAATTTTTCTATAGATTTAAAAGTGTTCTAAAAATAAAGTTTATTTTAAAGGAACATTTGTAAAAGAAATATAGAAAGTATTTATTCTAAACTTTGATAAATATTCTTTTAAATCCTTTTAAATGCTCCTAAAGAGAGGGATGTGGAATGGATAGAACAGGCAATTGCTAGATTTGACTTTTTAATTTTTTTTATTGATTGATTGATTTTTATTTATTTGTTGTTGTTTTTGAGAGAGAGAGAGAGAGAGAAAGAGAGAGAGAGAGAGGGGCAGGGCGACAGAGAAACACTGACTTGGTGTTTATGCATTCATTGTTGATTCTTTTAGATACCCTGACTGGGGATTGAACCAATAACCTTGGTGTATCAAGATGATTCTCTAACCAACTGAGCTACCCAGCCAAGGTCTAGATTTGGCTTCTGACTTTGTATATATATAAATGGTTTTCCTGAGGCAGGACTGGAAGAACTAAGTTTTGACTCATTAAAAGAGTTGCTATGTTTCTATTCTGATAAATTGTTACTGTTTTTAGGGAAAACAAAAAAGGATCTCCTTTCTTAGCCAGACACGGATATTACTAGATTGACTAAGTTGAGTTAGGCTGGCCAGGGGCCATTCGCCCTCTAGCCTGAGAAGGAAACTACAGGTATTAAGTGTTTGTGTGCTCAGCACAGTAGTGCGCCTTTTAAACAGAGAATCCACCTCACTTACTCTTCCTAGCATTTTTGAAGATGAGTATGAAAACTCCATTTTCCAGATGGTGAAACTAAAGTTCAGAAGTTATGTGGCAGACCTGCCAGAACTCAGATTTAATTAGAAAGCTTTCTGGCTCCCTGCTTTTTCTATCCGACCTGGAACAATAGCTTATTTTGTATGATAGCTCTAATGAGATGAAATCATTTAGAAGGCCTGTCCTAGCCACAGTTATATGAGAATGTATAAAGTTCACAGGATGGTGAAAATGTCAATCTACTTCCCTGCTAATAATGTTTTTAAAAAAGAAAAACAAAAACAAATCCTCTGGCATAAAGTCAGCAGTCAGATGTCTGAACTCAAAGGAATTCAGCGAAGTAGGTCTTGCTGAATTAAGTGTGTCTTTAATTGATGTTTTGGTTGAATGTCCCTCTTGCAAAAAACAAATCCACAATAACTGCCATTAACATGGAGCTCGTTTTCCAACCCAGTGAACAGAACTGGGTGAGGCTGTGGAGTCTGGTTGTTTTCTTTTCAGTGGTGCTCTGTTGTGAGAAGGTAATGGGTTAAAAGTAATTTGTGTAGACAGGCCAGACATTTCCAGAAATAAAATCCAGAAATATTTTAGTTGGCCAAAGCAAACACAACCTGGGATGCCTTTTGTATCACGAGCTGCCTTCCTCTCCAATTCTCTCACCCTAGAATTCAGGCATAACAGTGCAACCCTGAGCACAAACACACGTTTTAATCCGTGTTTTGACACAAACTGAATATACTCTGAGCCCTTACACTCTCGCCTTTATATTTCTGTCAAATAACAACATAAAGGAACCTCCATCCCCTTTATTAGTAAATCTTCTGGATACTGAACTGATCATTGGAACTCATGTTTACTTCAATAACCTATTGAACATTCATTGAATACTTAGTGTGTGCCAGACAATGGGCTAAGCACTTTAAATTCCATTATAGAGAAAAGGAAATGAAGCATCAAGAATTTAAATAATTGGCCCAGTCAGTGTGGCTCAGTGGTTGAGTGTTGGCCTATGAACCAGGAGGTCAGGTCGATTTCCCATCAGGGTTCATGCCTGGGTTGCAGGCTCCATTCCCAGTAAGGGGAGTGCAGGAGGCAGCCAATCAATGATTCTCTCTCATCATTGATGTTTCTATCCCTCTCCCTTATTTAAAAAAAAAATTAAACAATTGCGCCAAGACTTCACACCTAGTGTGTGTGTGGGGTGGGGAGGGGGACACTAGAATTTAATTAAGCAGGAACTCCAGCTTGAGATCCCAAGTGCTTAGCCACTGCACCATCCTCTAGACATGACTACTGACCCATATCATCCCCGTGAAGTCCAGGACTGACCCCATAAACCTAGAACCAAGTTCAAACATCAGAATTCAAGTTTGGGCTCACCCCAGATCTAAAACTTCTCATCTACACTGAACCTTTCACTGGCCTTGCACAGGTTGCTTTCTGGGACTCAGTTTCTTCAATTATAAAATGAGAGGGTCAGACTAAAGGCTTTTCCTACTCTCATATTCTCTTTTTCTTCCTTCCTGTGCATGGGAGCTTCTGATGTGGGTCCACATGAAAGCCATCTGAGCTTCCTGTTGGCCAAGAGCTACAGCCCCACAGTGCACTTAACTTTCAGGAGCTTATATTACAAAAGAACCACAGTTTTACTGCTGGAAGGAAGTTAACGCTTAAAAGATGCTTATGATCATCCAGGGTGGGTGAAGGGCAACAGCCTTCTTCAAAGTCTTTTTTTATAGTATAACTGCCATTTGTATGACAGGAATGAAATTTAAAGTGAGCCCCCCGCCCCCTCCAGCTGCCTTCTCTTTTCTTGACCTATCCCTATTCCAACATATCAAATTCCGTTTTATTGAATATCTCTTTACCAATAAATTTATTTAGGACACTCTTTATCAATAATAGTATATAAATTTTAGAATAATTAGTATTATAAATAATACCTACATAAATTCTTATTGTTAAAATTCAAATACTGAAGTGAATACTTTTAGTTGCTCCACATTCTTTTTTAATAGCATTCTCTTTTATGAATCTGAATTTCTAGCAAATATCTCTGAGGCTAATAATCCTATATAATAAAAGCATAATATGCTAAGTGTCCGATCCTCCAGTGATCCATTCAACCAATCAAAGCGTAATATGCTAATGATATGCTAAGGCTGCTCAACTTCTCACTATGATGTGCACTGACCACCAGGGGGCAGACAGGCAATCGGTCAACCAGTCGCTATGATGTGCACTGACCACCAGGGGGCAGACTCTCTGACTGGTAGGTTAGCTTGCTGCTGGGTTTGGGCCAATCGGGACTCAGCGAGACAGGCCAGACATGCCCTGGAGCCCTCCTGTGGTCCCTCCCCAGCTGGCCAACCTCCTGCATCCCTCCCCAGCCCTGATCATGCACCGGTGGGGTCACGCGGCCTGGCCTGCACCCTCTCACAATCCGGGACCACTCAGGGGATGTTGGAGAGCTGGTTTCAGCCTGATCCTGCAGGTCAGGCTGAGGGACCCCACTGGTGCACAAATTCATGCACTGGGCCTCTAGTTCTTAGATATTATACGTTCTGAATTTGTTGCTTCTATTTCGCAAAGTTGCATTTCCTCAAATGTTACTGACCTTGATGTCTGTTCATTTCTTAATTTTATCTTTTTTGTTTGATTATTATCAACTTTCTAATGTTGGTTTTATAGTACCCTGCCTCTGGCTACTATAAATTGCTCTATTCAAAGTCTACTGACTTAAATGTTCATCTCACCTAAAAATATACTTTCTTAGAAATATCTAGAATAATGTGTCATCAAATATCTGGGTACCATGGCCTAACCAAGTTGACACAAAAATTAAACCATCACAAAGGCCCCTAATTGGATGCAAAAAATCAGAGACATGAAATTTTCTCCTTAAAATTAAGTTATTATGTATATGACAACATATCATTCTAGATAAAAGCCTAATGAGAGCAGAGATGATGACTGCTGGCTCCAATAATCCCAGTATCAAACGTGATTCAAGTATTCAATGAAAAATGTTTCTTTACCTGAAGCCCTTGACAAACTTCTTGTAATAGAAAAGACTAGTAGCCCACTCCAACTCTGTTCTCATAGTAAAAGAATTCTGATCTTATTTGGGGAAGCCCTGGAAGAATAACTCCCCTAATTAGCATATAAGTAAGGCCATGTGACCAAATTTTGGCCAATAAATTGTAAGCAGAAGTGTTGAGTGAGATTTAGAGGAGAATTTCCATAAACAGAAGGGCACAGCTTCTAAAACCCATTTATGAATCCTGCAGTCTGGATTTCAGGTGTGATGTTGAGTCCAGTCAGGGTCCAGATGCAGGAAAAAGAGGGTAACAACCTAACTGAGAGCAGGAAGGAGCCCAGGTCCCTGATAAAATCCTATATCCACCAAGCCAGACCTCACTGCCTCCTTTGGATTTATTTTACATAAGAAAGAAATAAACTTATATCTTGTTTTAGTCACTGCTATTTTGGGTTTCTTATTATATGAATTCAAACCTAATTTAAATATATATAATTTCCATGAGAAGACCAAGACATGCGCATAGAACATAGTACATTCATATAAAGGCACAGCTGATCTCACATGAAGGAATGGAAATCCAAAGGGGGTAAAAATAATAAGGAAAACAAAAACTGGCAGGCGCTGATATTAGTAACCAAGTGGAGTGGACCTCAGTAACCATGTAGGGTATTCGATTCCTGGTCAGGGCACATACCCATGTTGCAGGTTCGATCCTCAGTCAGTGGGCATACAGAAAGCAACCCACTGATGTTTCTCTCTCACATTGATGTTTCTCTCTCTCTAAAATCAATTTTAAAAAATAAATAAGTAAATAAAATGTATTCATGTATACAATTAGCATTTTATTATTCTATTATTCTTAACCCCCAAGTTATTTTAGCATTTATTAAGAAAATTAGAAAGATTGCCCTAATTTTTAATTCATTGATAAATGGTTTCTTACTTGGTTGTAGAAAGTTTGAATTTGCTAACTTAAACCTGATTTTATTTCAGGCTATTGTAATGGCCAGATCTAGTTCTACTGAAAAAAAAAAATTGAGATGATGCCTACATTGCTAGAAACTGCTAACTTCTCAGATTCTTTATTTAATCTGAATAATTCAAAATATCAATTGGTAAGAGGACAGTTGGAGGGCAAGGGCCTGGGGTGGGGTGGGAACCAGATAAAGGGGAGCTATGGGGTGGGGGAGAGGCAAATCTGTAATAATCTGAACAATAAAGAATAAAATATATATATCAATTGGTCATGAAGAGTTATACAATTGTGTGAAAGGCAGGAAAAGATTATGGTAATGCCATAGTCTTAGTGTGTGTGTGTGTGTGTGTGTGTGTGTGTGTGTGTGTGGTGTTTTCAGGCATATGTATATATGTGTTTTAACTTTGATTCCTCCAAAATGCCTCCTATCTTCTGAAAGGAAGATATCTACTTTTCTCAAAATTTAGTAAAATTACCTCAAGGAAATAAGTAATGATATGATCCCTAAAAGAGAGATTATGTAATAACAATCTCAAGAAATTATCTGAAAGTTGGTGGAAATTTTTCTGTGGGAATTATTCTCTTTACACAATAGAGCACAGTACAGATTAAAGACCTAATTACATGTGTTTTCTAATGTTTATAAGGGAGAAAACTGGATGTGGCAACTCTATCTTTCTAAAATTGTTCTTTTTCAGGAATCAATATTTTCTTTTGGGTTGATTGAGCTAAATAATATCGCTTTTAAAATACAAGAAGACATTTAAAAACTCTGATTTCAAAAACATTCATGAAACACAGGCATGACTATCCTATAAAACAAAAGGCTAATATGCAAATAGACCAAGTGGCAGAACAACTGAACAACCAAACAACCAGTTGCTATGACATGCACTGACCACCAGGGGTGTGTGCACGGAACATGGCGGGCATTGGCCGCAGTGGGATGGTGGAGCAGGTGAGCAGGAGTGCCAGACCAAGGCGGGGCACCAGTCACTTTCACTCAGGCGAGCCTCTGGTAGTTACTGAAAATTCTTTGATCCCACACACTGCAGTTCCACCCAGTGATCACACCTGTATCACCCCTGAGGGTTTCTGCACTTCCCCCTGCTCCTGAGGGGCAACTGGGGCAGCAGCTGCCACTTGCACCCGCTGCTGGTGCCAGGCCCAATTGTTACACGCCGTCAGCAGGTGCAAGTAGGGCTGGCACTGTCAGTGTGTGGGAGTGGTGGGAGTGGGGCTGCCAGCAGACAGGGGACTGGGGGCTGGGGTGGGAGGGGCTGGGTGGGGGCACAGAGGATGGGCCGAGGCCTGCCCCTGTGCCCACCACAGCGTTGCAACCACAGTTCCTTTCAAGGTGCACGAATTCATGCACTGGGCCCCTAGTGAAAAATAAAAGGGAATGAGAAGTAGGAGATACTTGACTCATGACTCATGTTTAAAGGGCAGGCCTGAGAGGGTGGAGGGACATCTCACTAGCTGCTATGGTTTTTAGTCTAGGCTTCAGGTAAATTCTCAAGTACTCATTTAATCCTACAATTGTGTGATATTGAAAATGTCATTCAAGAGAACCAAATGCAATTTCCTAAAACACAAAGTGAAGGTAGGTGTGTGTGTGGGTGTGTGTGTGGGTGTGTGTGTGTGTGTGTGTGTGTGTGTGTGTTTTGATCAGTTCAACACTAGATGGCTCTAGTTACAAAACTTTGTAAAAGTCTAAAATCCTAGGCTATGACAATATTATGAGAACAGATGGATTCTAACTCACAGACTCAAATTCTGCTATCTTTCAGAGTCTTGTAGGCATTAAGAATAGCATCCAACTTTTAGGTTTGAAATGCTATGAATCTCTAAAGAGCAGGCATAAATCTTAGAAGTCCTCATTCACAGAGTAAAGCAAGAAGCATCACAGACATAGACTGAAGCATGTAGATTTAATTTGCTCTGTAATGAATGATTCCACTCTGTGCTCTTATGGAACTATTATTTATTTTTCAAATTATTTTCCTATACATTCATTTGGCCCTCTCAATAGTCAATGAGGTAGATAAGGGAGGGAGATGTTTTCCTCATTAAAGGCAACAACACTGAGACTCAGAGAAGAGTCAGAAGCGCATTCAAGGTTACATAGCTCATAAGTGAGGCCATTAAGACTAGGTCCTTCAGGTGCCAGATTCAGGATCAAAGCTCTTTCTACACAATAGACAAGGAGAGAGAATTGGGCTTTTGCCCCATGCAGTGTGTCTGATTTGGCCCTTTCATTCTTTAGAATGTTTCCCTCAAGTTAATTAAATACCCAAATCCAACCACCCAACATCAAAAATGAATTTTGAATTCCTAGGCCCGTGGTTGGCAAACTGTGACTCGTGAGCCACATGCGGCTTTTTGGCCCCTTGAGTGTGGCTCTTCCTAAGCCTTAGGAGTACCCTAATTAAGTTAATAACAATGTACCTACCTATATAGTTTACATTTAAAAAATTTGGCTCTCAAATGAAATTTCAATCATTGTACTGTTGATATTTGGCTCTGTTGACTAATGAGTTTGCCGACCACTGGCTAGGACAGTGATGGTGAACCTTTTGAGCTCGGCGTGTCAGCATTTTGAAAAACCCTAACTTAACTCTGGTGCCATGTCACATATAGAAATTTTTTGATATTTGCAACCATAGTAAAACAAAGACTTATATTTTGATATTTATTTTATATATTTAAATGCCATTTAACAAAGAAAAATCAACCAAAAAATGAGTTCACGTGTCACCTCTGACACGCGTGTCATAGGTTCGCCATCACTGGGCTAGGAAATTGAAAATAGTAAATAGTAAATAAATCCTTTATTGAGTTAGGTAAGGAGGAGGATGTCTGGGAGGGAAATTTCTTACACTTGCTCATCTCTGGCTTTGAATTGTATTTTAGTTTATTTTAAGCTTTATGTTTTGCCTAAGCCAGCAATAATCAATGATTTTAAAAATATTTTATATATTTTATTTTATATATTTTTATTGATTTCAGAGAGGAAGGAAGATGAGAGATAGAAACATCAATGATGAGAGAGAATCATTGATTGGCTGCCTCCTACACGCCCCCTACTAGAGATTGAGCCTGCAACCAGAACATTTGCCTTGACCAGGAATCGAACCCTGACCTTCTGGTTCATAGGTTGATGCTCAACCACTGAGCCACACTGGCTGGGCTAAATATGACAGTTCTGCTGGATGGAAAAGTCAGTCTGATATTAAAGCCAAATTTATTAAAAGCCACAAGCCAAATAATGCACATGCAAATGATTGATAACAGCTACCATTTAATGAGCACCTACTATGGACATGATTACAGACCGCTTTGCAATCCTCTTCTTTTGTCCATTTTGTCTTGCTCTAATGCCACCACCCTAAACTTAACCACCAACACCTTCTCTCTAACTAGTCTATTGTCTGCTTTGCCTCCCTCAAATGCAAATCACAAATTCTTATTTAAATGCATAAAAATAATTCTAACTTAATCATATTTTGATTTTATAAAAAGGAGTAACTAATATAACGTTATATGTCAATTATAACTCAATAAAAAAGGAGGACAGGCATTGTCATCTTATGACAAGTTATTCTCAACTCTACACCCAGAATACACACAAGCAGATCATGTGACTCACCTTCTTAAAACAGCGACTTCCTATTGCTCCAGGATAACACTGAAAACTATGAGTGGGCCTCCTCCACATTCCCCTCTTTCCCTCTGCCCCTCACAACTCAACTCCTCTACCAGTTCACTAAATGTGCCAAACTCACTCAAACTCCGGGCATCCACATGTGCTACTTCCATCTGCCAGAATGCCCACCCTCCCATCCCTGACATTCCTGTCCTCAGTTGAAATATCTGGCTTTCTAGAATACTTTCGTCAACACCTCCCCCCCGCCCCCTCGCCCCAGTTTCACGCTAGATTAGGTCCATGTGTCTTATGTTGTTTAGCTTCTTGTACTTCTTTGTAATACTTGTTACAACTAAGTTGATCATTGGGGAAAGTATCTGCTTAATACATATACCCTATATCTGGCTTGTCAACCACTAAATCCCTAAAGATTAACACAGTATTTTGCAAGCTTTTCAAATTGTGTTCCCTGCCTGGCCGGTGTGGCTCACTGATTGAGCATTGACCTATGAAACAGGTAAGGGTACTATTCCAGGTCAGGGCACATGCCTGGATTGCAGGCTCAACCCCTAGTGGAGGGCATGCAGGAGACGGAGGATCAATGATTCTTTGTCGTCACTGATGTTTCTATCTCTCCTTCTCTTATATATTTTAAAGAATAAATAAGTAAATAAATAAATAAAATTATACTCCCCAATCAATAAAATAAAATTTACAACCAGTACACACATACAGGTAACTGAAATAGAGGTTTCATGAACACTTCATACACTTTCTAGATGCAGTTCACTTGACATGTTCTATCCTGTTCTGGTTTTAATATGTTGTACACCAGAGCTCTTCCCAGTGAATTTAGAATGTAGACTTTATATCTTTAAAAGTAACATATCTCTGTTCTTTAAGAAACAGTTACTACTAGGATTCAAGCTATCAACAATGGCCTTGGCTCTTATATAATCCAGTACATAACTGATTATTATGCTTTCACAGTTGCTCATTCTCTTAAAATCTAAATGAGCAACTTATATAAAAAGCAGGCTTGTCCAACCTGATCGGACCCTATTTGCTTGGTTATGTAAATGCTTTTGTGTATTTTAGTTTTGTAAGCTACCATTTAGCTACATACTTGACCTAAAAATCCACACTTT
Organism: Myotis yumanensis; assembly: GCF_028538775.1. NCBI lineage: Eukaryota > Metazoa > Chordata > Mammalia > Chiroptera > Vespertilionidae > Myotis > Myotis yumanensis. Next base: position 28,128,820 of record NW_027223764.1, on the reverse strand, counting down.
ACTCCATGTAATACAGTGATATAAAAAGTGTGAAAAATAACATTCTCCTAAATTCCCTTAACCTTAATATCATTTTGGCATAAGCAGAAAACTGGGACCTAAAGAAAGAAAAAAAGCTTAGGTCGCCAAATTGCCATGAGTTCTACTTTTTAAATATATGTCACTGAGAGAGCTTCAACATATTATTCATATCAATGTGTTTAATGCAAAATTCATTTTCATTTTGTACACAAATGACAGCAGTAGTTTTGTAGATTCTGTTTGAGCTGTAGTGACCCAGTTATCTGGTCAAAGGGCTGCATGGATGCAAGAGACAGGGTGAGTTAAAGTTTAACTCCCAAGAATTGTAAACCAAACCCAAAGCCACTGAACCTTTGGAGTTTGATATGATGATTAGAGCATAACAGAGTGACACGTTGAATTCGCCATAATCAAGGAAACCTTTCCCGGGCGGGGATCTCTCAAATCACTCAGGTATGGTCCATGTGTTTTGCTTTTTCTATTTCAAATCTGTCAAATTGTACAGTGTGGATCAGTGGCAATGCAGTGAAAACAGCTTTTACCCTCTTCTACTATCGAGCCTAATTCAGGGATTTCTCTAGTTTGTTTTTATACTATGAAGCAACTTGAAAACAAAAGAAAATATTGGGATGATCATATCATCTCAAAATGAGATGGCGGCCATCTTTTGCGCCTTAATTTAATCATTATCTGAGGCTAAAAAATGTAGATTTACCACTCCGGGTTCAAGAGTGGGGCTAATGCTTCCGAAATGTTTATTTAGCAATAGCCAGACAGCAGAGAGTTGTGGCTGACTATCTCTCCTGGTCCCAGGATCCTGGAAACAAAAATGTACTAAAGAGAAATAGTATTAATGTCACTGGCCGATTCTGAGTTCTCTGTACGGGTCATAATTCCTATCATACTTAAAGTCCATATATTCAGTTATCTCTTTTTTCTCCTTTTTCTTGTACCACCACAAAAAAAAACCAAAAACAAACACCTTGATGAATTCTTGCTGTTTCCTCTGCCATTATTGGTTACAAAGGAATGCCTTAAGCTTTCACTTTTCATTTTTTATGTGTGTGTGTTTTAAGTATATTTTTATTGATTTTAGAGAGGAAGGGAGAGGGAGAGAGAGATAGAAACATCAATGATGAGAGAGAATCATCGAACGGCTGCCTCTTGCATACCCCCTACAGGGGATCAAGCCCACAACCCAGGCATATGCCCTTGACTGGAATCAAACCCGGACCCTTCAGTCTGTAGGCTGATGCTCTATCCACTGAGCAAAACTGGCCAGGGCGAAAATGTTTGGCTTGGAGAGTGTTAAATCTCAACCCTGTGATGGCTGGTTATTAGATCCTTTCCTCTCAGGGTGGTTGGGGTACTTGTGCTGCAGTGGATATATTTTCCCATGATCTTTTTGTTCACTCCAAAGAAAAGATGATTCACAACCAGAATAAGCTGGTATTTTATCTAAAAAATAAATCTATCAGGGCCCTTATCAGTATTATCCCATTCCTACCAGAAATCTCTAAAAAAACTCTGATTGAAATACTTTTGTTCCATGATTACCAAAGGAAGTTCCAAGGAGAATGGGTTTCAAGTTAAACAAGTTTATCTACTACAGAGCTTTTCTGTTGTGTGCTGTGTATCTCCCAGAAGATGAAGGACATGTTATCTGTGCAGGATTAGTGTTTTGCAAAATATACATTGGCAAATTCAACTCTAGTTATAATTTAGGGGCAAAGCTGGATTGGTCTGGTCTGAAACATGCTTTATCGTATGCGCTGAGATGCATACCATAGGCCTGAAAATGAAAGTGATCTCACCTATTTGTCAAACCACGGACATGCCCCCTGCCAAATGCAGAGTAAGAGATAAATAACTTACAGGTTCATTGGAAAGAGCCATGTTTTCTGGGATCATGTTGATACTGCCCATCTGAGGCAATTCTCACATTGTGCTGTTCCAATTTGTTCTTCATCAAGTGTAAGGGCAGGGGAAATAGTTGGCAAGAAAAAAAAAAATTAGTTGTTAAAGGCAAATATAAAATGACATAATGGATATAAAACCACTGAATATTCTGTTATTATTTCCAACCAATACCACATTGGTTTGATGTCATTTCAAATACATTTCTTATACTCTATTCAGTGGACCCTAATAAATGTGGCTCAAAAAAAAGTGACTCTATTGTCAACTACACTGAGGAAACGGTGGCTACACAGGTCTTGTTCCTACATGAGAGTTTTGAGTAGGAATAATAATGACAGGCATTTATTAAGCACTCTATTGCCAGGTGCACTTCTTAGCACTTTCCATGCATGTCTTTTGTGTTATTCTTAGAAAAGCTATGTAAAATGGATACTATTATAACATTTTACAAGGGATAACATTGAGGCTCTAACAGGCTTGACATCATCCGGTTTGGGAGTGGCAGAGCCAGGCTCCCCAGCCAGGTGCCTGACTCCAGAGCCCTAAGCAAGTAGCCACTGTACTGTATTCATAATGACTGGGCATTTACACTTGTGTCAATACGTTCATTCATTGTAAATATCTAGGAGAGTAGGCAATGTTTGGTTTCCCAAGCTTAATTTACAACAGAACATCTTCCAGGAATACCTATAAATGTCTCTCAGAAATGATATTCCTCAGAACACAGATTAAGAAAGATCATATCATTTTTATAGCCCATATCCAACATTCACAACAACAATTGATTAAATCATCACTATTGAAATCATCACAATTAAAAAGGGACCTGACAGTCTAGCCATCTCCCATCACATGGGACCAAACCTATTTTCAAGACGTTCAAAATTAATTGTGGCAGAAACGCTGGCCTGTTTTCCTGGCAGAGCTGAGTTGGGATGCCTGTACCCAAACTCCCAAGTTTTACAGCCTGGGCCATAATATTAAACTTCTCTGGATCTCAGATTCCTCACCTACAAAACAGGTAAAATCCACCCCAGGGGATTTAGTGAAGATTAAATGAGATGATATAGCAAAGCAGATAGCACAGTTCCTAGCACACAAGGACTTCAGCAAACTCTCTTCCCTTTCCATCCCTCTATTTGTAACAACCTCCAGAAAAAAAATGTCCTAAAATTTTCTGAACCTACCCATTAGCTCCTCTTGTCAAAACATTGCCAATAAAAATTTAAAAGTTGATCTTTATGATACATAAATAATGAAGCTTTGATTAGCCACAAGTAGTAACTCTATTCCATTTATTAGGAGAAAGAGACAACCTATACTTTTTTTATTCTAAACAAAACAAGAGAACAATAAACTTTACAGAATGTTGCTCAAGAAAAGTCTTAGTTAACATCCCAATTCCCTATACACTGAAGCCCACGAGTCAGCCTGTCACAGTGTGTGTTCATTTCATCACATAGTCAGTTGGTGTTAAAAATCTGTTTCAATAACTCATTTAAAATATTGCCATCTCTCAAAGAGCTGGGTAGTGCCCTGGGTACTATTGCACAATGGTTTTCATTACCTTATGCGCCTCTAAATGACTCAATAAGTTCAAACAAGACGATATTGATTGACAGAGGATAAACACCGTTTTATCTCACTCATGGAAACAGTAACCAGGCTCCTCTCAAGTGCAGTTCTATCCATCTGAACTCCCCCCCTGTACCCCCCCCACCCCCCACCCTCGGGAAAGCATCTGGGAAAGGAGCTCATGGCCTCAATGACGCTCTGCATTCTCAATCTCAGGCCCATCTGCTCCTGGCCCAGTGGCGTCCAATCCAGGCTGCTATTAACAAATGTTTTCTGCTCATTGGATCAGGAAAGCTCCCTTATCGTTTTATTCCATCAAACCCAATCAACTAGGTTATCAGCATTTAACAACTAGATAGAATTTTTTAATACAAAATTTTGTGTTGGGTATTTTTGATTGACCCAAAGCAAAAATCAAAATATTTTCTTTCATAAAAATGCTTGTCTTGACTAAAATGTGCTGGCATCTTGAGCTCTCTAGTCTGACTTTTTTAAAGGTACATAAACTAAGGGGGTTTTTTTCCCTCATACAAATATGTTTGTGTAAGTTTATATATGTAGATATTAAAGATCAGATGGAAAACATTTTTCAGTTTCTTCTTATTTCAATAGGGTTTGGTCCCTGATAATATTTAGAGGGAAGTAATGATAAGGATTAGGATAACTCCCTCTAGTTTGCAAGGTTATGTACAATGTTCTGCCCAGTCAATAACATAGCTAAAGAGAATTAGTACATTATGATTTGGGCAGAGGAAATGAGTAAGCAAACAAATCGGTTCACAATTCCATAAAATACCACTTTCAGTGATGTGGTAATGTCTTCTCTTCCCCCAGCAGTTAAGAAATCAGTTTTGGGATGCCCAATTGGCTTACAGAACATCATATTTACACAGCAGAATTAACTACAATAGTACCTTGTTTCTATAGAATATTCTAGTTTGCAAAGTATTTTACACAGAAGAATTTGTTATGATTTTTTTAATGACAACGTTTTCCATAGTCAATTTAGTATGCCTAATTTCTTCAAGGGAATTGACTCCTTATTCATCATTCCACTGTACAAAGTTAGTTAACTAAAAGATGTTCTCAGCTAGAGTACATCAGCCGAGCTCTGTTTATGTAGCAAAGTGCTAATTATTTAGGGAACCTTCAACTGCTGTTCTAGACATTAACCAAGTTGTTGATAAATTAAGAGATTAGATGAAACTCCAAAGAGAGGTCTTAAGGATCCATATGAAAGGTGAGCAGAAAACCAGTCCCATGCAGGTCTCAGAAGAAAACAACCCTAAGAAGGTTTAAGCCAGTACAGATTCCGTATCTAACATAGAGAAAGAAGTGAAGGAAATGAGGATTCTACAGTATCTCCTAAGAGAGCGGCAAAGTATTGTGTATAAAGGCAATTGATGCTCACTCCTGTTAACTCCCCTTTAGTATTCTATCCAACTCTTCTATTAGGATTGTGTTTAGTGCTTATCTTTTCAGCTGGGGCCTTCTGCGTGAAGCAAATTGGCTTATTAGATGTACTTAATGTCTCCAATTACTTGCAGTGGAAGTCAGAAATCAGAACCTGAGACCATGGAGGGGGAACTGTTGGCACATATAAATGCTTATCTCAGCAATCCCCTTTCTTGAAGATCTATAACAGTGACTCACAACTCAGGCATCTACTCTGAACCAACTAGATTTGGCACCTACGATGATGATAACAATGGTGTTAATAATAGCTCTTCCATCCTTGAGTAGCTCCTGCCAGGCACAGAGAACAACTTGTTTAATCCTGTGGAAACCGAGGGAATAGGACCATTGTTATGCCAATTTTCCAATAAAGAGGTTAAGACTTAGGGACATGGAGAAGCTTTCCAAAGTGACAGTTAATAAGTGGGAGAAATAGGGGTGAACTCCAGCAGCCTGCCACATACCACCCTGGAAACAGAGTATAAATGGACCGCTGAGCAGCACGGAGTCTTAGAACGAGAAAGAAACTTGCAGGTCCTTTATTTAACAGAGAAAAGCTAAATGCCTCCCCCAAGGATGAAAGAGTTTTTGTTAGGGTGGGAGCTCTAGTGCAGGACTCCAACCCTCAGGCAGGCCCTTCCCATGATACCACCTCCCGCTGACCCACATTTCTAACTCAGGCTGAATGGCACAGTTCCGGGGGACATGGTCAGGACCTCCATGGTTAAGAGGAATGGTCCCTTCACTCTGAGTCCCTTCACTATGCCCAGACTCACAGATAGACACAGCCAGAGACTCGGTTAAAGGAGACCCGTTTGGTGACTTTGAGAGCCTGCCAGGTCCAGATCACAGAGGAAGCATGTATAGGCACAGACCCCGTGAACATAGCAAAGGCATCTCTGAAAATACATAGCAATTGCCATGAATGACTTGGCAGCCCGATGCCAAAACCCTGCTGGTGTCTGAAGAGGACACAGCACCTCCCACTTGGAGGACACACCCTACTCCCCCGGGAAAGAATAATTGGGCCGCTAGGTCTCTGAATGCTGAGGGAGTCCCATATTTAAACTGACCTAATTTGGAGTTTTAAATTTAGACCCAAAGGCTCCAAAATAGGAGCTCTGCCAGCCTCAGTACAGCTATTCACTTAGGGTAGTAAGAGTATGTTTTCAGAAGTTTCTTGTTATAATACAAAGACTAGTTGGGATGCGGAGTGTGAGTGATAGGGGCACTCGGGAACACTTTAGCCTAAAGTCACTTAGCAAGATAGCCTGGGAATGCCTGTGGCAATGGTACACAGGACAAGGAAAGTTTTGATGGTGGCAAAGAGAAGAGGTGGCCCAGGGTGGACGTGTCATCAGTAAACCGAGAATATGAGGTATCTGAATGTAGATATTTGTCTGATCTTTGAGGAAGGATTTATTTAACTTATTAAATAATTTTGATTTATTACTAACGTCATTTGAGCGCCACACTTACCAGATATTAATTCTCCCATGTCTCTGACACATCATGTAAATTACTTAAGACAGGTGCATTGACAAATTGGAATCAGCCAGGGAATGCCACTGTATGGCTCCTTAGGATATTTAAAGATTCGAGGAAAATCCTATAATGTCTAGAAACTCTTATTACTTGCCTTTCAAATAAGCCATAAAGCCAAATATTTCCCATAATGCTTATTCCATATCTTAAGATTTCAAAGGATTTCCTAAAGCCCAATGAACCAGAGCTCTGATTCATAGTGTTAGTAGGGCAAAGAGGGAGATCATTATAATGTTAAATCAGGAAGCTGTGGCCCAGAATGGCTGGCCTGAAATCCTGGCTCCACTACTTACTAGCTATGTGACCTTCATCAAATTATTTAACTTTCCTGTTTTCTCTTCTGTCAAATCAAAGTAGTGAGAATCAGATCACAGGTTACACAAGAAGTGCTTACAACACCAAGTAAGTAAGTGTACATAAACCTTAGCTATGGCAGCTATAATCCTCATCTTATTTCTGTAATGATTACATGATGCTTTGCCAGAAGAAAGAGAGGCTCTGAGGTCAATATGGAGAAAGTGTTTTTTAGACTGGAAGTCAGGTAGCTAAGAAATTCACTATCTCTACCACTGCTTGTGGTGAAAATTTGGAACAATTTCTCCTTGACTGTGTTGCTGTCTTTCCAAGGCAGAGATATTCTCTATCACAGACAGAGCCTCCTAATGAAGTTGGTCTAGAACAGTGGTCGGCAAACTGTGGCTCGAGAGCCACATAAGGCTCTTTGGCCCCTTGAGTGTGGCTCTTCCACAAAATACCATGTGCAGGCGCACACGTACAGTGCGATTGAAACTTCGCGGCCCATGCGCAGAAGTCGGTATTTTGTGGAAGAGCCGCACTCAAGGGGCCAAAGGGCCGCATGTGGCTCGCAAGCCGCAGTTAGCCGACCACTGGGATGATTTAAAGGAACCTGGGTAATTTGTAAGGGAAGCAGAATAGAAATCAGAATCCTCACATCAGGATGCAAATCTCTACAGCTCTGCTAGTTTCCTAGTTACAGCAAAAACCATCCAGGTACTCAAAGCCACTTACAAAGATGCAGACGGTTGAAGAATAGCATGAAGTCATATCGCCTGTCCCCAAGTCAGTCCCCTGCACAGGCATGGCACCAGACCTCTGAGGAGAGACTTATGTGGAGAGAAGCTAAAAGAGGCATCAGAAGGAGCTGGTGTCAGTGTCCATTTCAAGGGAAGTGATTAGAGGAAAGGGCACCAAGAAGATCCCTTGGGATTATCATGTTAACTTACCCATTAAAATTTGATTATTGACTCCTGGCTTAAGTTCAACATTGTCCTAGCTGCTGTGCTGGATACGAAGATATATTGTACATTTGTCCCTAAAATCAAGAAACTCTCAAAGGGTTCCCCAGAGCTGCCACTGGAGTCCCAGAATAACTGGCCACTTCCTTCTCCAAGGACTCTTACTTTGCTAGAAAATGAGTCTTATTTCCAATACTAAATTAGGATTATTCTAGAAGGGCAAGAAAGTCATCCTATTTCTTTTTCAACTCTTCAGACCAAACAGTGTTATTCAAATAACCGATGACAATAGTGCTTGTTAAATGAAAGAACCACCTACTTGGAGAACAAAGGGGAGAGGTAGGAGATAAAGAAAAACCTGGTTGAGTGCCATGTTCCAGACTCTAAGCTGTGTACTGCTTCTATCTTTTTGATAACTGTAACCACTCTATTATCCCTGATTTCAAAATGAAAAAAAAAAAAAAGCTGGGATATGATTATATAACTTGACCCAAGTTTGCAAAGTTCTTATGCGTTAGAACCCCGACATTTGAGCCTTTGTCAGTTTGAATCCATGATCTCATGGTTTTCCTATGGATATCCTCCTACTTGTGAATCAATAATGAACACCACAGAGCAAAATATTGTGTATTATTATTTTAATATTGTTCAGTGAAACTAGAAAATTGGAACCCAAAATGTCTATAGTAGAGAGGCTATATGAAATTTCTGTTCTGTTCAGAAAATACAAACAAAGTGTCTACTAAGCACCAGGCTCAGTAATAAAAGCTGGCGCTAAAAAGATGAGTGTATGTCCTTGGGGAGGCTATGGCCCTGCCTCTATTCATCTTCATCATTACAATCATAGTTCTGCCCTTCTTTTCCCCCCAACTATCATTAAACTAGAATTTTTGCCTCTAAACTATTCTCAACAAAAGTCATGGAGTCATCTTTTTAAAGTACTCCAGGTCCTATTAGCATTTTTCCATGTGGATTTCGGTGACTTCATAATAAAATAAGAATATTCTATTATGCCAATACTAATTTAATTCTTGCCTACCTAACAAGCCTTATCTGTTGTCACTCCCTCCTCATCCCCCTCCCAACTTTCATTCAACATTCTAATTATACTCAACTTGTCAACCATCCATGCTCTTTTCACTTCCTCCTCTGTCTCCTAGAATCCCTTCCTTCTCCCTTCTTTTCTTAACTCCTCACCATCTTTCAAACTGCCTGTAGAGACAAGGTATACACTGAAAATTAATATGGAGTACAAAATTGGGTAATTTTGGTAGGGGATGAAATAGAAAGTTGACATTTGATAGTTATGAAATATGAAGTCACTGAAATTCTCTTAATAGAAAAGTAATATCAAATTAATATTTTTTAAATTAACCAGTGTTATATACTATATATGGTCTTAGAATTAGAAAAGATTAGAGGTTGAATAAAGATAACAAGCTAGGTATTAAATGGTAGTTGCATAGACCACAATTAATGGCAGTGGGAATTCGAAGAAGGGCAAAGTATCAGGACTTAATGGCTGACTGGAAATAAGGAGCAAGAATTTAGTAAGGCAATTTATGCCAATGCAATGCAAATTAGCATAAGATCAGTATGCATATAATCTGGCATTTTTAAAGGAAACATAATAAGGCTGCCTGCCTTTCATTACAAGTCTCAGATTGCTTCAGGGTCACTGCAATACAGAGCTTTAGATAGTTGAATTTAGAAAACTTCATTCAATGATCAACTATGTTTATTAATTAGTGATTGGCAGTCTTGGTGAGAATGGAGTTTTCAATTTAATTTTTTGAAATGGGTCAGTGTAAACCAGATACAAGGACAATCTCAATGAGGAAAATAAGTTCCAAAGGACAATCTCAATGAGGAAAAAAACAAAGAGAGAGAGAGAAATAATAACATGAGACCAAGAATTGCTGAAATACAAGACATCAGGTTTTTATAATCTGTCACAGAAATGATTGGTCTCAGGATTATTGCATAAACACCTGCATTGGAGCTGAAGGATATCTAAATTACATGCTGTGATTACCACTTTCAAATCTGTACATCAACTTAGAAATTAAATATATATACAAAGATGCCCTGGCTGGGTAGCTCAGTTGGTTAGAGTGTCATCTCTATAAGCCAAGGTTGTGGGTTCAATCCCCGGTTAGGGTACATACAAGAATCAATCCTGCATAAGTAAGTAAACATGTATGCGAAGAAATTTTCTTCTCATGAGGCTATGCCATTCTAGAATTTCTAAACTCTGACAGTTCTCTTTCCCAGGTATCTTTAAGAAAGGCAGGCATAATGGGAAGAGTTGGGTATCATAACTGAATGAAGATAACACAACAGCCATCTGTAGCCTGGTCAGTGCAAACCAGATCCAGCAACTATCTATCTATCTATCTATCTATCATCTATCTATCATCTATCAATCATCTATCAATCATCTATCTATTAAAAGAGATTCATTATAAGAAGTTTGGTCCTATCTGGTTTGGTTCAGTGGATAGAGCATAGGCCTATGGACTGAAGGGTTCCAGGTTCAATTCTAGTCAAGGGCACATGCCTGGGTTACGGGCTCAATACCCCGTAGGGGGTGTGCAGGAGGCAGTCGATCAGTGATTCTCTCTCATCATTGATTCTCCCTTCCTCTCTGAAATCAATAAAATTATATTTTTTAAAAAACAAAAAAGAAGAAATTGGCTTATTTGATTATAGAGGCTGAGAAATACCAAAGTCTTCAGTCAGCAAGCTGGAGACTCAGGGAAGCCAATGGGTAGTTCCTATCTGAAAGGCAGTAGGCTCAAGACCCAAGTAGAGCCCATATTTCAGTTCAAGTCTGAAGGCCAGAAAAGAGTGATGTCTCAGGGCAGGTAGAGCTCCCTCTTACTCAACATGTTCGTTCTAATCGGGTCTTCAACTGATTGGATGAGGCCCACCCATATTGGGAAGGGCAATCTGCTTTACTCAGTCTATCAATTCAAATGTTAATCTCATCCTGAACTCCCTCACAGACACAGTCACAATAATGTTTGGCCAAACGTCTGGGCACCCTGTGGCCCCTGTCAAGTTGACACATAAAATGAACAGCATAACCCTAAGGGAGTAAAAAACTCCTCATGTTTTCTAATTGTAAGGCTTTCCATTTCCTCCCCATCACACACTTCCTCTCTAATACATTCACCATTTCCATCTGCTACTAAAATTTTCCAAAATCCCTTTTTGGATTAAAAAAACTGTCAGTGTTCATCTCCCAATCTTCAAAGACACCAAGAACGGTCATTTATAAGAGTTTCTGTTTCAGAGTTTCTGATATTCTTATCCAAGTTGAGAGCAGAGGCCAGAGGATTTGTAGAGGAGTGGTGGTGTCAGAGCGGGTTACAGAAAGAAAGGGGTGCATAGGGAGGTCTCATGTGATGTGCTGCCAACACTGACCGCCAGGAGTTTATTCACCCTGTGTGCATGTACACATTCATGTCCACTCATGTATGACTAGCATCCATGCATACACATCCACATAACCACACACACCCTGATGGAGCATGCGTGAATTTTTCTCAGCCAGAGAGATTGTAGAAAGAAGGATGGAACTCTAGTTACAGGACAAATGGGAAACAAGAACAAGGGAACCTGAGAAGTAACATGTCTGTCTGGGAGACCTGATGGGCTCAGGCTGTAGACTTGAGCAGAGTTAGGGCCAGATCATGGCAGGCACTGAATGTCAGACTAAGGGAATGGACTGTTTCTTTATAGTTATTGATGAGCTCAATGAAGGTTTCTGAGCAGAATATTAGAAGGGACATTTTAGGGAGATTGAACAGCAATGGTATGCAAAACAAAGAGGCAGTGCCCCCGGGTAGCAAGCAGTGAGGTTTCATTGGCACCTTGGCTGAGCTCAGACTAAGTCCAGTAATGGAAGAGGGGGTGGGGGATGGAGGTAGAGCTGTGAGCAGAGCAACAGGCAAGAATACCTATGTAGAGGAAGCAGGAAAAGGTCAAGATCCAGACTTCAGGAGGAGCCTATGTTGGATAAAGAGGCAGTGAGGACTTCAGCAGGGGGGATATAAATTTGCTCAGGCACTTCTCTGTTAACTTGACCTAAGTATCAGTTCCTCCCTCTTCTGAAAGCTATCCTTACTTTTTAATCTCAATACTTTCTCTACCTCACAGCTTCTGCTTCCTCTTCATACACAAAACCATGGCAAGTCACAGTTTTATGCCTACAGTAGTAATATGAGTATCTTATTGGTTGGTCCTCATGGACACTGAGTTGAAAACACATCACTTCAGCCAGAATCTAGGAAAGATGGATAACTTTCTTATTGTTGTTATATCAAGGTTAGTATTTCTAAATACTAGCAATTAGGAAAACATTTATTCATTAGAAATAATGAAAATCTAAACAAGACAATTATTAGAGAATTTTTATATATTTTTATTATTTCCCCTTTTCTTCTGTAATCTACCTTTCTTTTATAGACTTTTGTTAAAATTTACTAACATTGCTAAAATTTACTAAAAAAATTTATGTATCCATCCAATAGATGGCAGGTAGAATAAATTCAATTACTCTCCATTGCTTCGTTTTGTTTGACATGTAACATGCACAGACTAGAGCTTCATTCAGCAGTTCTACACTCAGCTGCAGACTATCACCTGCAGAGGAGATAACATACCATTTCCTGGACCCCACTCCAAACCAGTTGAATCAGAATCTCTCTAGGGATGGGGAGGGCGATGCCCAAGTACAGGTGATAATAATGGGAGGCCAGGTAGGGAGTCTGTTCTTTCTCCATAGCTCCTGCATCTCATACCAGTTGGCAGCTGGCTGTGACTAAACCTGTTCTTAATCCTTTAGTGCCAGTGTGAAGTATGTTTTAACAGGGGTACAATATTTTGAAGATAAAGCCCTCTCTCACTCATGCACGGTTAGCAAGGTATTGCAAATCACAGTTAAGGAATTCACGAAAACTGAACACACTCTGAGCAGATTGCAGTGAACTTGTTTTTTAGAGCATTATAAAATAAAGGATAGATTTAATAGAGTGAATATTACTTGCTAAAATTTAGCAACGTTTGCAGTTCAGTCTCAAAGTCCTATTTTGACAAGACGTGCATAGGTTAATGCTTCTCTGTCTTTTCTTGTGTAATTTCCTGTGTCAAGCAAAATTCCAGGGATTGTTGACATGTAAAGGCAAATAAATGGTAAAATGTCTTCTAAGGCAGGTAAAATGTATCTCTATAATATTTACTTAATGAGAGCATGCTAAAAATCTGGAGGTATTTCTACTAGACCATACATTCTGCAATATTTTAAGCAGAACTTTAAAATAAATTTATTTTTTATTCTATATGAAATTACTTATTCCTCAAAAAGAAAGATTTCTAGCTGTCAGAATTATTTGCAAGAATGATGATCTGTGGGCCAGATGAATGTGCTTAACTTTCCCAAGAGTGTGTGTATCTTTCTCTTAAAATGAGATTGTGTGTGATTCCTGATATTGAATCATAAAAATTAAAAAAAAAGATTTTTAAGAAGTTGGGAGAACATGGCTCCTCACCACCTGCATGTTTATAATGCCCTGATTTAATTCAGGTGTGTGTTGTGTGTGCACATGCAAGTACATAGACAAGGACATAGCCTATATACCAAGTGTTCGGTGTATGTTAGCTACATTTTGTTCTTATTTGAAATCTTTTCAAAGTTTGCCACAAGAGACAAAAGTCAAAATATTTTGTTTATTTGTTTTGCCTTTTCTAATCACTGAACATGACGATACATATTTAAATGACATGTTTACAAACTATATTTTTGTGTGTGTGAATTGACTGCACATGTTCTTTGCTCTTTTGTTCACTGATTTGTGAGTCTCTATTTTTAATTTTAAAGTACTCTTTGCATATTACAAATAATTCTCTGTATTTGTGTAAATAGCAATCACTTTCTCCCAGTCCGTGGCTTCTTTTTAACTTTATTTGCCATTATAGATGTTTGTAACTTTTATGTAGTCAAATCTGTTCATCTTTTATATTTATGGCTCTTGATATGCTTGGTTAGGAAGGCCTTCTGCTTCGCAAGACTACAAAAATATTCTCCATTATTATCTCCTAGTAGTTACACAATGGTTTTAAAGGTTAATTCTTCAATGCACTTAGAATTTGGGGGATATGTTGTAAGACGGTATGCCAACTTTATCTTTTTGTCAAATTGTGTAAGATATTTATATGATTTGAAATAGCACCTATGGGAAAATTCCAATATAAACAATACAATGGGTCTAGATTTTTTTCTATCACATTAATCTACTTGTCCATTTCTGTGCCTGTTTCAGTTTTAACTTTTGATTAGGCCGGTTCCAAATAATTCTGTATTTTTAATACATTTTGTGGCATTTATTGCACTTTTTTTTCTCCCACGTGAACTTTAAATTTCTTTTGTTCTTTTTTTATTTTTATTTATTTTATCTTTTAAAAAGGGAATTTATTTTTTATTTTTTAAATATATTTTATTAATTTTTTACAGAGAGAAAGGGAGAAGGATAGAGATTTAGAAACATCGATGAGAGAGAAACATCGATCAGCTGCCTCTTGCACACCTCCTCCTGGGGATGTGCCCCCAACCCAGGTACATGCCCTTGATCGGAATCGAACCCGGGACCTTTCAGTCCACAGGCTGACGCTCTATCCACTGAGCCAAACCAGTTAGGGCTTTTGTTCTTTTTTTAAAAAAATCTTTATTTTTGAAAGCATTACATATGTCCCCTTTTTCCCCCCCATTATCCTAATCTAGCCTGCCCTTGCCCCCCACCCCAGGCCTTCACCACCCTATTGTCTGTGTCCATGGGTTATGCATATATGCATACAAGTTCTTTGGTTGATCTCCTCCCACCCACCCACCCTCCCCCACCTTCTCCTGAGATTTCACAGTCTGTTCCATGCTTCTATGTCTCTGGATCTATTTTGAACTTTAGAATCAACTTTTCTAATTTCAAAATAATTTTATTAGAACTTAAATTGGTATTGCATTAGATTAATAATTTGGGAAGAACTAATATATTTCCTACATTTATCCAGGCTTTCAGATCCTTGAGTAGAATTTTATAATTTTCTTCATATAAATTTTGGATATTTTGCATTAAGTTTATTCGTATTTATTTTGCTTTATTTATACCGTTCAGATTTTTATTACGTTTGTTATTTCAGTTTAAATAGGGAACATTTATTTTATAACTGTCTTTTTGTAGTATTCTTTTATTAATTCTAACAGTTTTGTATAGTTGATTTGTTTTTAATGAAAATGCATGATTGCAATGTTTGACTATTAAGCATCATATTTCCTTCATAATTCTGATAGATGTTCTTTATCAATATAAAAATGTTTTCTTTTATTTCTAACTTACTATGAGTTTGGGGTTTTTAATCCAATAGTGGGTGTTGAACTTTGTTAAGTACCACTTTTACATTTACTGGGATGATAATACGTATTTTCTTTCACATCAATGAAGTAAATTAAACTAATAGAATTACTAATATTGGATAATCATTACATCCTTGTAATAAACCCATCATGTTATTGTATATTAGTATTTTGCTATTTTGTTCTATACAGGTCATATCTATAGTTATATGTAATATTGGTGGATAGTTTTAAGTTTGTGATATGTGTGTCTGGCCTTCTATCAGACATATGATAAATAAGCCTATAGATAATTTCATACATTTTCCATTTGTCCTATGCTTCAAAAGGCTTTATGTAATAAAAGAATTATTTGTTTCTTAAATGATTTATACAATTTGCCTAATAAAACCATCTGGATCTTGTGTTATTTGAGAGGAGAGCATTGAATTTTTCAATATAGTTTATTATTCAAATTTTTAATTTACCCTTGAGGTAATTTCGAGCATTCACACTTTTTTAGATAATTGTCTACTACATATATTTTTCAATTTATTGATAAAAATACTTTTCTTTAAAAGTCTCTCAGTCTGTGCTTATATTCCTTTTTTCCTCATTTTAAAAGTTCTCCTTCATACCTTGTCGAGATTGCCAGAGAAACGTGCTAAGTTGCCAATCTTTTCAGTCAGCTCTTACATTTATTTATCAAGTCTACAGATTTTTCTCTTTTTTTAATTTTATCTTTGACTTATTCTAATTTCTTTAGTCCAGTGGTTGGCAAACTGCACCTCGGCAAACTGTGGCTCGCGAGCCACATGCAGCTCTTTGGCGCCTTGAGTATGGCTCTTCCACAAAATACCGGCTCTTCCACAAAATACTGACTTCTGCACATGGGCCAAAAAGATTCAATCGCACTGTATGTGTGTGCCCACGTGGTATTTTGTGGAAGAGCCACACTCAAAGGGCCAAAGAGCTGCATGTGGCTCGCGAGCCGCAGTTTGCCGACCACGGCTTTAGTCTATTTTGTTCTTTTCCTAGTTTCTTTAGTTTAATGCTTAGTTATATTATATTCAACATTTTTTTTGTTTTCGAATAAATGATACAGTTTCCTCATAAAAGAATCTTGGCCACATCTAATCATTTTTTATATGACTTGTTATCATTGACATTTATTTATTAATGTAATTTAACTTACCTTTTAATGATTAGAGTAAGAGTTGTATATTTTAGAAAACTGAAAGTAGTTAAATAAGAATGATAACTATAATTTGTTAATCCATCACCTAGCTATAACTAGTTAGCCTTTTATAATCAAAGTCTTTACAAATATAAAAATTAACACAAATGAAATCAGACTATGCCTTCTGTTTTGTAGCCTTCCTTTCCTACTTGATTATATTTCATGAATTATCTAAATCATTACATATTCTACTATAACATTATTTTTTAAATATTTTTATTGATTTCAGAGAGGAAGGGAGAGGGAGAGAGAGAGAGAGAGAGAGAGAGAGAGAGAGAGAAACATCAATGATGAGAGAGAATCATTGATCAGCTGCCTCCTGCATGCCCCCTACTGGGGTTCGAGCCCACAACTTGGTCAAGTGCTCTGACCAGGAATCAAACCGTGACCTCCTGTTTCATAGGTCGACACTCAACCACTGAGTCACACTGGCCAGGCCATAACATCATTTGTATTGGCTGCAATGTACCACTACTTAATTCAAATATTTCTTCAGCATTGAATATTTACGTTGTGTCTACTTTACAACAGTAAGAGGCTCCGTGAGAGACAAACACACACTCAGGAACTTAAGGATTTTTCCAATCAAAAAATGAAAACAGATATAACTAACTAGATTAATTATTAAAGCCATCTGAAAGAGGTTAAGATCATGCATTCAAAACTATCTCTCTATTCATCTCAGACAATTGCTAGAAGTGAAAATAACCAGAGAACCACAGATGATGGCTCAGATGAGTCAACCACAGAAACAGATAAGGAACAAAAAAAGGAATATTTATTGAGCACGTTTGGTACACCAAACATTATGTTATGTGCTCTCATATTCAATATCCATGATCTCATTTATTTAGTCCTTGGTTTAAAACAAAACAAAACAAAACTTCAAGTTAGGTGTTAGTGCCCCTATTCTTTTCTTAAAATAGGAAACAGGATCTCACAAAAGTACAAATCCTGGTGGCAGAACTAAAATTTAAATGCAAGCCTGTCCTTCCCTAAAACTGTGGAACAACCTAAGATAAATATATCTGCTGTGATTTCATTTCTTTATTTTGGGCCCTTTGTGTTTTTATGGCTACATTTTGGAATTTTATGTATGCATATATTCTATTAATTGTGCTATGGTTCATGATGCATGACCAAATAAAGAACTAACACATTAATTCACTTCCAAAATAAGCTCAAGACCAATTGCAAACATTTTTCTAAAGAGAATAATAGAGCTAATTTATACTTCTTTATCAAGTAAGGCAAAGTAATATTTCCTCAGCACCATTTGGGCAAATGTATAACTTAGGTCATAAATCCTTCACAAACCATTTCAATACGATCTAGAACTCCTTCCATGTAAAATTCCCAGGAGATACTAGAAGGCTCAAATTCATGATAAAACCACTTGTTGGTTTTATGCATGTTGCATAAGAGTCATGTCCAGCCTACATCATGCAACGTCGGTGCAGAATAGCACATTGGGAAAGACTGGTTTGGAGAGGTCCCAATGGCAAACATTATCCATTTGCAGTGTGTGGGGGGCACATTGCTAGTGCAAGCCCTAACTTCTCCCTGCTCAATTACAGAAGAGCACCTCTCCTCTGCTTACAGAGCCAGTGTGGCTCAGTTGGTTGAGCATCATCCTGTGCACCGAAAGGTTGCTGGTTTGATTCCCGTCAGCTCACATAATCACGTTGTGATTTCAATCCCTGGTCTGATCAATGTTTCTCTCTCATGTTGAAGTTTCTCTCTCTCTCTCTCTCCCTCTCCCTTCCTCTCTCTAAAATCAATAAAAATATTGTTTTAAAAGAAAAGAAACAGTCTTTCTTCCCATTCAGTTTCCCTATTTATCCTCTGTAGAAAAAATAATCAAATGAAATAAGTAATATAGAAACTATAATATTAACAAAATTACTTCACTTCCTAACTCTAAATCATCTTAGATTTAGTATCCACTAAATGATATGTAGTGGATATTAAATTAATGTGTGTTGACCTTTTGGTTAAAGTTAAGAATAATTACTTCATTTAATTTTTAACCATGAGATCTAACTTCAACTCTCTGTCTTTATCCTTCAGCATCTTTCTGTTTTTCTCTGTCATTCACGATTGCCATTTCTGCTTGGCTTTTCCAAACAATTCTTTCTTCACCCTTTAAGTATGAGGTAAGAATGGACTTCTCTTACCTTTGTCTCATGTCTTGCCCAATTTACTATGTTGAGAGATTTTTTTAAAAAAAATACAGAAACTTGTTTTTCCACTTTTTCTATTCCCCTCGCTGCCAACTTGGGTTCCACTAGGCTAGGGCATGAAAATCTGCCAGGATTGCCATAACTTCAGGCGAATCTACATAACAAATACCACTCAAAATCCTCTCCTCTTTCCCTTCCACAACTATAATATTAACAAAATTACTTCACTTCCTAACTCTAAATCATCTTGTGCAGTGCCTGATATGTGTGGGACCAATTTTTATGGAGAAAAAAAGTGCTTTTCCTCTTCAGAGATCAGGGTTATAATTAAAGAGTAGCACATGATATACCCCTGATGGGACTAGATTTGGAAATGTCGGATTTAAAAAGCCTCCCATCTGATTCTCTCTTCCAGCTTTCTTCTTATCTCTGTTTCCCTGACAACCTGAGCCAGGACCCACTGGTCCCTTAGGGCCTCAGGGTCAAAAGTCAGGAACAGTAGCTCTGACCTTGCCCAACAGTGAACTCTGGAAATTTCTATTGAGTATTCTCAAGCAAATGCTGAGGTGAGCTGTTCATTCCGCTCCACCTGTGATTTCAGGAAGGCAGAAATCATGAACCCCCGATAACTTCTAGCTCCTTCTTTTTCTTGATCACAGAGGCACTAAAGTTGCAACTATAAAACCAAAAACATGTTAAGAAGAAAAAAAGTAAAGGCAAATGTCAACTCTATTTTTCAATCTCTTTGCTTTCCTAAAATTTTACTCTTCTGTCTCACACAAAAGTGATAACATATTCATAAATGCAGAAAAACCTTTCAAGTCACTTTCTCACATGAAGCAAGTTTATTCCAGGGTAGAATTTTCTGGAAGTGACTACAACAAGAATACTAAGTATTAGGAGATCAGATGCAGATTCATTTTATTGTAATTTCTCAAATGCTGATCCAAAGTCTCCCTTTTCTTCCACATGTATTTATTGAGCACTTAACACATGTCAGTCTAAGCCTTCTGGGCAAACAAAGATCAGTATAGTAAGTCCTCACTTAACATCATGAATAGGTTCTTGGAAACTGTGATTTTATACAAAATGGCTTACAATGGAACCAATTTTACCACAGGCTAATTGATATAAACAAGAGTTGTAAATTCCCACAGCATATTTCTGGTCACAAAAGCAACCAAACTTCTAAATAAATTCCCAACCCTTCTAATAGTAAATATAGAAATAAATGTAAGTTACATTGCAATCGAGTCTAGAAGAATCGGTAGGGTTAATACAGTGGAGAGAGGAGATGTGAGAAAGGAAGGGAAGGTCATTCCAAGCAGAGAGCCCTAAATTATCAGAAAGGATGGTAATCGCCAGGGTATATGAATGACATTGGGAGGGATTCTAGGATCTAGCACTGAAGAAACAGGGTATCATGCCAAGGACTTGGGACTTGATCCTCCCTTTCCTGCAAGTAATTCTACACCTTGGAATTAGAGATTGATTATAATAATAATTAAAATAATAGCCAACACTTACTGGGAAGTTATTAAATACCAGGAACCACTTTAAATGTATTTGAAATGTATTCATATTTAATCCTCATACCAACCTTGTGAAGTAGACACTACTATCACCCTAATTTTATATGTAAGGAAACTGAGGCTGAGAGTTTCCCTTGGGATAGAGGCAGAAGAACAAAAGATGGGAACATTTTTATATAGCACCTATGGTGGTGAGTATAAATTTGAACAAAATATTCTTTTGCTATGAAAAAAAGCACTGTCTTAGAGGATGGGGAAACATTGACCACAGATTAATAAAAATTAATAGAGCTAAAGGAGACCCCCCTGGTTTTTCACATCATTATCCCTGCCCTCACATTATTTTCAGAGTGAACATAAGGAAGAAGGAGAAGGAAGAAAATTTTACAAGGAAGTGCTGTCTTCTCCTGCAGGCCCTTTCTGGGATTCCTCCACTGCTTTTCTCCTCCAACATCATTTTAGTAGTAACAATAGTAAGTCATGTCATGTTGACATGCTTGCATAGGCAAGACCTAAAGTGAACACTTCATGGGTGTTTTCTCATATGATCTTCACAGCAGCATGGTTTACAGCCTGCTTATTAGCCAGTTCACAAGGGAGGAAACTGATGCTTGGGTAGGGGTGGGGTGGTGTCCTCATTATTTTCTGTAATATTGCCTGTGACCTTACTCCATCCCACTTTCATTCCTTTGCCCCTTTCTTCTCTCAGCCACTCTCACCGAGGTAACAGTATTGTTCCACCAGTCAGTGAAATTTTTTACTGAAGAACCTCTGAATTGAGAAGCTGAGGTGCTTGGTGATCATGTTGCCTCTCTATTTTTCCTTTTTATATTTTATATGCCTATGCTGATCACTATATACCTATGCCTAGTACTGACTATATACCAGGAAATCGTCCGCCGTCCATTCAATATATTGACTCATCAATACAAAGACCCTCAGAGAAATACCATTACCTCCTAAGCCAAGGACACTGAGACACCAAGAGGAGAAGGAACTTTCCCAGAATACACAGTAAGAGTCAGAATGAGGATCTGAACCCAGAATATCCTGCTCTGGGATCAATGTTCCTATTCAGGCTTCATCTTACATGACTTAGCAGGATTAGCACACCTGATCACTCAATTGTTCCCCCAAATCCTTTCTTCACTTGGCTTCCAATCCACCTTACTCACCTGGTTCTTGTCCTACCTTTCTGGCTATCCCATCCCATTCTCCTTTGCTAGTTCCTCCATGTTTCCCTGACTTCCAAAAGCTGGAGTGCCCCAGAGATCAGTCCTTGGACCTGTTTTTTACACTCAGTCCTTAGATGACCTCATCCAATGTTACAGCTTAAATAGCTCTATGTAAATAGCTTACAAATCAATATGTCCTGTCTGGAACTCTCCCGTAAAATTCAGACTCATATATCTAACTGTCCACTCAACCTCTCTACTAATGGCTATCTAATGGCATCTCAAAATCAGCGTGCCTACGGCTGACTACTGCTCCTCTTCCATGAACTTGCTGCTCCCAAACTCAGTTAATGACAACTCTGCTCTTAAAGTTGTCTAGGCCAAAAATTGGGATGTCAACCATGACTCCTCGTTTTTTCTCACAACACATTCATCTGTAAACTATATCCAAGATTTGACCATTTTTCATCACCTCTCCCCACTATCACAAGATAATAGTCCAAGCCATGATTATCTTGCCTAGATGTTGCAATAATTTTTAACTTGTCTCCCTGCTTCTCCCCTTCACTCCCCTGGCAACTTGAGTGAGAGGAGTGGGGTATCACCGTGAATGTAAAATTTAAGAAATATCAAAACTCAATAATCAAGACAAATGACATTTTAATGTAATATTTTAAAAATACGTTTGTATTGATTTCAGAGAGGAAGGCAGAGGGAAAGAGAGATAGAAACATCAATGATGAGAGAGAATCATTGATCAAATGCCTCCTGCAAACCCCACACTGGGGATCGAGCCCACAACCTGGGCAAGTGACCTGACCAGAATCAAACCGTGACCTCCTAGTTCATAGATTGACGCTCAACCCCTGAGCCATGCTGGCCGAGCTGTAATATTTTTTAAAAACTCATAATTTAAACTAGCAAATTTTTAAATAAAAACAGGACCTGTGTTTGCATTATTCACCGCCTTTTCCTCACCTTGGTCCCAGTGCCACTTGACTCCCTTCAATGTTCTCTCAACAGTTACAGTGATTCTGTTAAAACTTAAGTAAAATCTTGTCAATTCTCTGGCTTCACTTTTCAGAGCAAAATCCAAAGCCCTTCTCATGATGGACTAGTAAAAGGTCCTACATGACCTGGTCCACCATTATCTCCCAAACCCCAACTCCCACTCCTCTCCTCACGCACTCAGCTTCATCTCCACATGGGCCTCCTCACTATTTCACCAGCAAGCCCCAGCACCTGCCAGGCCCACTGCCTTGAATGCTCTCTCCAAAATACATCCCTCACTTTACCCAGTTCTCTTCCCAAATTCACTCCATCTAAACCATACTATCTGAAAATGTCATCCCCCCACACTTCATATTTCACTTTATATTCCTCTTCTACTTTTTATTTTTTGTCCACAGAAATTATCATAAGCACACTGCATATATCACTAATTTGTTTATTGTCATAACCACTTTACAACTCCATCAACTACTATAAAGTTGAGTTTTTAGGGAGAGAGGGGTTTGTGTTGTTCTCTGTTATATCCCTGTGTCTCAAAAATTGCTTGGATAATAGTAGGTACTCAGTAAATAATTTTTGAGTGAATAGTGATAAATAGTCATGAATGCTTTCCTTTAGCTCCAATGGTCTTATAGCCTGCTATATATATAGGTTGTGGATCTATTGCTAAATAAATTACATCAGGAACTATCTGTAAAATGCAGTTGCCTAAGATCTGAAGAATTCACAAGGTGCTAAATTAGATAACATATTGCAAAACCTTTGTTTCAAATTGACCAATTTTTGAAACAAAAGTTTGACTTGCCTAAAAAAATATTTATCTGGGATTCAGGTTCAATGTTGGGAGAGCGATTTGTTTTTGAAGATCAAGTTTCTCTTATGGCAATTTCTGAATTTTATTTCAATGTTCTGATTTCCAATGACTTGACATTATATTAAGATGCCATACAGATTTTCTTAATAATTTCAAAGTGAATCTAAATGTAATCAAAAGGCTTTTCTGATGTAAAATATCTTTGATCCCCTTTGCTAATTATTAACCAAAACTAAAGATAGGTGTTGTAAATAAAACTTGTTTCACCATGAACTGTTATCTTTTGATAGAAAAGATGAAGTTCAGCAAAGAACAAATCTACAACTTGGCCAAAAAACAACAGACTTTGCCTGCAAACATCTGTAAGACACTCATGACTAACCTCATCAGACCCAAGTCCATTTATGGCCTCCTTGCTTTGGCAGGTTAAATTCAGCACTGTGGGAGAGTTTGAGAGTGTCCTGATGTAAAAAACAATTTTAGTAACATTTGGGAACAGGGCAAGAATTAGATTTTGTCTTAAAAGCTAATTTTCTTTATAAATCTTCAAAATCCTTTTTGTAGTTTTATGTTTTTAAGAGGATTTATATTTTTTGTAGAGGTTTTATGACTGTATTCACCAGCAGGTTGGGATTAGAGAGTGAAAACAGGTCTTGTTTCCCCCTACCTTGTAGTGTCCAGAGAAAGAGCGTTTATATTATAAATGTGTCTATAAAGTGACATGGCCCTCCCTGGATTGCTACACATAAACCAAATCACCACTGTCATTCATAAAGATTCCCTTCAATTTGTTGTAGCCAAGATGTGAAGTTAGGATTTCTTTTTCTCTTTAAAGCACTACAGTTTGCAAAGTACAGATACAGAAAGGGGTATGTTAGCCTGCTGCCCATAAAATTCAATGCCCTAAAACTGGGCAGGGGATGGGGCTGACATACAGACAGCACTAAGGAAATACTCCTAAAGAGAGTGAGTGAGTGAAGACTTAATTGACCTGGGTCAGAAGCAAGCAAGATTAGAAAGGGCAAGGGCGAGAATGGCCATGCTTATGTGAAGAGCATAGAACTGTCTGTCCCTATAACAGCTAATGGGTATTATCTTTCTGGAATCTCATTATTTCTTTCCTTTGGTTTTCTTTTCTTTTTTTAAAATATATTTTATTGATTTTTTTAGAGAGAGGAAGGGAGAAGAAGAGGGACAGAGAGTTAGAAACATCGATGAGAGAGAAACATCGATCAGCTGCCTCCTGCACACTCCCTACTGGGAATGTGGCTGCAACCAAGGTACATGTCCTTGTCCAGAATCGAACCCAGGACCCTTCAGTCCTCAGGCCGATGCTCTATCCACTGAGCCAAACCGGTTAGGGCCTTTGGTTTTCTTAACTTTATTGAAAATGTTGTTTTCTAAATGATGCTCATCTATTAGTTTGGGCATTTTTAATTCTACTATTTTAATATATTTTAATTCTACATTTTACTGAAATGATCACCTCAGGTTCTTCATCTTTTTCCTTTTTTTGTCACCTATTTTTTGGCCCAGTTTTCTATTCATTAATGGTTCATTCATTTCGAATCTTTATTTTATTCTTCATTCATTGGGAATTTTTCAATGACAACCAAAATCAGTATAGGATACCTCAATGTGCAGGACAGAAAAAAATTTTAAAGGGCCTAGAGCAGCGGTTCTCAACCTGTGGGTCGCGACCCCTATGGGGGTCAAATGACCCTTTCACAGGGGTCGCCTAAGACCATGGGAAAACACATATATAATTACATATTGTTTTTGTGATTAATCACTATGCTTTAATTATGTTCAATTTGTAACAATGAAATTGGGGGTCACCACAACATGAAGAACTGTACTAAAGGGTTGCGGCATTAGGAAGGTTGAGAACCACTGGCATAGAGTCAAACACATTAGATTTGCATTTGATTCAAACCATCATAAAACACGTTTCCACTGTCTTGGTTGGCAGAGCACATTAAGCAGAGTGGAAACCCACCACAGAACCTTCACTGAGCCATTCACTCTCTAACCCAGCAGGTGCGCTCTGATTATGCACGTGGGAGACTTCAGAACCTCAACCACTATAGCAGGGACCTTCAGCACGGCCATATCCTTGCCCTGGAAACCTGTGAATCGCAACAACCATCACATTTGAAATGGGTTCAAATCTGTACCCAAACAGAAAGCATAGACTTTAATAAAATGCTGAAATTGCTCCTTCATATCTACATAAACCCAGACATAAATAAACTTCCATAGTTTTAGATTTTTACAAACGGCTTTATGTCCTCTACTGAGTGGTCTGTGTGGTACATGATCCAGATGTTAGCAAGCCCTTTCAACATCACTCAAAAGGATCTATTATTGTTTTGTTAAAACCCAGGTGACATTTTTATTACATAAAGTAGTTTGCCGGAGGACTTCTGTATTTGCCCCCAGTGCATTCTGTTCTAGAAATTTATCTTTGGAGAATCTATATATATAAAAGCCTAAGCAACCATTATGACCGGTCCACCAAACAACCCGTCAACTGGTCAACCAGTCGCTATGACAACACACTGACTACCAGGGAGCAGACACTCAATGCAGGAGCTGCCCCGTGGTGGTCAGTGCACTCCCACAGCCAACCTCCCATGGTCAGCCAACCTCCTGCAGTCCCTCCCCCCAGCCAGCCAGCCCTGATCAGCCCCGATTGGCCTGATCACTGGCCAAGCCAAGGGACCAAACCCATGCACGAATTTGTGTACTGTGCCTCTAGTAAGTAGATAAATGTCTTAAACACACAGAATAGATAAATGAAGCTAACACTCTCAGGATCCTGATACCTTATTCTAGTTGACTGATTTAGTAATAGTGCTCTCCTTCCCACATCTGTAAGGACCATTCTGCATATTCTTTTAATTGACAAGAGCTAATTTGTATCTGAGCATTTGGTGACATTCTCAGGTCACTGGATTGGGAATTACTGATCTGCATTCTAATTGGAGACGGGATACTACTCATTTTTGACTTCTAAATTTCAGCTAAAATTGACATTTTTAAAAATCTCTTCCTTAATGAGGATATGTAACTGGCCTTGTTTGTGTGTGGCTGTTAGTTGCTCTAACCTGATGTCTCATTTGCAGAGAATGTTTCCTAAAGATGTCCTTCATGAAAAGGACAAGTTTGGACTTGGCAACAGCAATTTACTTAATTTATCTTAAATTTGGTTTCAGTGAGCAACCCTAATTAACCTGATTTTTTGCTGATAATCACTCTCAATGGAATCAAATCACAAATCCGGGGATGGATTGAGCGGCACCCAGAAGGAAGCAGCCCTTCGCGCACTGGTCCAGCGCACAGGATATAGCCTGGTCCAGGTAGGAACTTCTTATGACGTCTGCTGAGACCCACAGAATTCAGGGCTGAGACATTGTACTCACAGTGGGAATATGAGTGGTCCTGAGATGCAAACTGGGAACAGTCAGTCATATAGCTCTTTAGGTCGGGGAGGAAGTTGCATCATTTCAGTTTTGTAGGTGACCCTGCATGTGGTGTTCTCTCTACACTGGGTTATCAACTCAACTGTAACTTATCATTTGAAAGCAGAATCAGTATCCACAGTCAGAGAGACTATCACAGTTTTTAAAGGGAGTATTAGTATATGAAAAGGCAGCTGGAATTTGCCACTCAAAGCTGTCGGTGAAAATAGAACCAGACCAGTGTTTCAAGAATCATCAGAAAACAGACTACCTAGGCACTAACCTTAGTTTCCAGAGAGATTGTTGCAAATGTAGAAGGACTTCCAGGTGTGGGATTGAAGGACTGATCGTCTGGTCAGCCTAACTATTCCAGTTATGTCTCCTAACATCTACTCAGTAGTTTAGGACAATATAATAATTTTTCTCCATGTTCATCATTTTGGAAAAAAAATCCTAAATTGTCTATTCATAGATGTTAAGAATTACCTGTATATAATTATCTTTATGATAACCTCCTTTAGAGAGCTTTTGCTTCCTTAAAAAGCAAGCTAGTATTAAACATAAATGATCTTATTTGAAGAAATAATGTTCCTCTTTTTACAGTGAGGCAGAGTATTGTAACTCAGCAATTCAATTGTCTTTCACACCCACATAAATTTCCAACTTAACCAAATCTGTGTGTTGTTATAATGTCTATGTGGATAACAATAAAATAGTCAACAGTGTCTCTCTATTACATGGTCCTTTGTCAGATTATCACAAAATGTGCTACATTCAGTTTTCAATTGATCTTATAAGTCATGGCATGTTTTGTTCTAGATAATATAATGCTCAACATTGTTTCTAATTCTTCAACCTAATGAGAAGTGTTTAGTTAGGCTTTTTTAAGATTTCAGAAAATATTATTTCATGATAGACTTTTCAAGGTTTCATTTAAGTCAAGGGCAAGGGAGATACTAATGTATTATTCAGGGTTTTTTCATTCATTCAAAAATATATATTATATACTTACTGTTTTTCTAGACATTGTGGATATAGTTATTAAATAAAACAAAAATCATTGCCCTTAGGTGCTTAAATAGCTAGCTACTTATTAAATGTGTACTTATTGTACTTATTGCTGGTTTGTTTGTTTTTTAGTTTAAGGAAAGAACAGTCCATCTTTTATTGATACAATTTTCAAACCCAAGTATGTTTTCTGAGCCTTTTTTACCCTCCATGATCTCATCCCATTCTTACATAGTCTTTGAAAAAGAGCCTACATTTCCTTATCCCCATTTTACAGATAAGGAAGTCAAGCTGACTTGCCAAAGAAACAAAACTGCACTTTTGCCGCTGGATCTAAGGGTGGACACAGTATTTTAAACTTCATCTGAGTGACTCTCTTGGGAGTGCAGTGAATTACCAACTATTTTCTTTCTTGAAAGTAAATTTTCTCCAGTATGTCCAAATGTTCAAAGTGATTATGTAAAGGATTTTGGTTCCTCCGTTAAGAATTATGCTCTATTTTCACACACTCCCTAAAAGACACAGTCAGATAACAGACTGGACCTAAGAGAAGACAGTGGTAAACATTCACCCTGTGTTCAAACAGCATCCTAACACGCAACACTCCTTGATGGGACTCACAAACTCAGTATTGACCACACTCTTGGTTACCCATAAGAATCGATCAAGTTGTGGTTTAGAAACAAATTTCAAAGTAAGCAGTCTGTGGGAAATATGCAGGTTTACTCTTTCAATTAGCAAAACATACACTTTACAGATCACTTCATTACTGAATTTAGAGGACAAATCTCGGAGTAAAGTGACTTTGTTTCTTGGCCTGAACCAAAATATATTTAAAAATAAATATACAATTCAAATGTGTTCTAGGCGAGTATTTAAGTACTAGATATATGTTTATTTACACTCTTCTCCATGTTATAATGAAGCATATTTTCTTTAAGGCTAATGGTGGTTTTATCTAGGAAAAAAAAAATACATGCATGCCAAGGAATGTTTTTCAGCTTCTTAGCAAAGCACAAAAGGGAGGAAAAATGATTTAACTTTTTAGTTCCAATTGTTTTCAATGTTTTATGGAAGGTCAAAGTTGTACAGTCTGTTCAGATTTTTATAGAACCTGAGTGAATAAAATGCAGAGGTAATTTGGCATTTAAACATCCCTTAAGGCTCTGCAGTCTCAAGCTGGGTTCTGAGCCTCCAAACTGTTCTGCTAAATTACATTTCCACTAGACCAGTAGAGAGGGACTGGACAGGGCTTACCATGCTACAGTAGGGCACTCAGAATTTATCCTTTGTGCAAAGGAATGTTATTAAAGGGTACCAAGCAGGGAATAACTTACTAGGATTCCTCTGGCTTGTTGAGGAGAATGGGTCACTGGGCATCCAGAATTCAAACAGGAAACCAGTTAGGGATTCAGATGGTATTCCAGATCAGGCCTGGGCTAGGGGCATTCTTTCATTTAATCTTTTGAATTCTGTGAGGTGGAGATTGATGGCCACGTTTTATAGATGAGGGGGAGGTTGGATATCTGGAAGCTTTGAAGACCTCAAAGCCAGTACCATTTCTGTCCAACATCTGATTCAGCTGAACTTCTAACTCCAGGTCTTATATTTGGTTATTTAATGGTACCTGAAATGCATGTATTCTCTCACCATGAAGTAGAGAATATCCTATTTCACAAATGAAGTAACCAAGGCTTAGAGGTCATGACTTGGTCTGTTCAACGCCCCCTTCCCTGAGTTTCTACGGGAGCCCACGTGCCCCCTGCTCCCCACACATCTCTGAGGCCTTTCTAAAACACATTTCACTGTGTGGCTCAGAGGCCAAAAACATATTTTATTTTTAATCCTCACCAAGGATATTTTTCCCATTGATTTTTAGATAGAGTGGAAGGAAGGAGGGGAGGGAGAGATATAAATATGTAAGAGAGACACATCAATCGGTTGCCTCTCACCCGTGTCCCAACAAGGATGGGGATGGGATCGAACCTGCAACCGAGGTACATGCCCTTGACTGGGGATCAAACCCACAACCCTTCAGTCTGCAGGCCTACACTCTAACCACTGAGGAAAACCAGCCAGGGCTCAAAAACCTTTCAGTGGTACATTACCATTTAGATAATTCAAGTGCCATGGCACTGAATCTAGAGTGCTCTGATCCCCAAAACATGTATACTCCATGCTTGATCCCTCAGTCTATCTGGGACACTGTCCACTCATTTTTTCAAGACCAAACTGGTGTTCCCCATCAGATCCTTTCCTGTCTAGCAAGTCAAGTGCTGTCTTGTCAGTGTTCCCACAGAATCTTTCAACATGGCTTGAGCAGACTGTAACGAACAGAGCACCTATGGCCCTTCTCTCCGAGTGGGGAAGGCTCATTGTAGTAGAGTGTTCCCATTCTGTCTGTATGGACTGGCTTCTGGTGGAGGGCTCCCTGGAGTTGGCCAGGCTCTGGGGAGAGGGAAAGAGCCTCTAGTCCAGCTCTGTTGACTGTGGTCTGCCAACCACAGCCTTGGCCTGGGCACTAATATGTCTTGCACTTTAAAAAAATTCTGGAACTTCTTCCGTCCTTGCTGTTTTTTGAGGTCCAAGAGAATCCCTGCTGTTTTCTGTTTTATGTTTGTACATTGTGACTAACAATAAAGCAAGAGGGAAAATATCCTGTTGGGTGGCATGGGGGCAGGGCTTAGGCAGCGGTTCTCAATCTGTGGGTCGTGACCCCTTTGGCGGTCGAATGACCCTATCACAGGGGTCGCCTAAGACCATCCTGCATATCAGATGTTTACATGACGATTCATAACAGTAGCAACATTACGGTTATGAAGTAGCAACGAAAATAATTTCATGGTTGGGTCACAACATGAGGAACTGTATTTAAAGGGCCAGAAGGTTGAGAGCCAATGGCTTAGGGTGTGCCTGAGCCCTCTGGGACTAAGGACACCACTGCAACTCTGGGTGGTGCCGATTCTGTCCTCTCCCTGGGAGGCCACATCCACACCGGCAGTTACGTGTGGAAGGCTCCACCTCCGTCTAGTTCAGTGATGCTCACGAGGTCCCAGGCCCTCTCCAGGGCACAGGAGCCATAAGCAGAAAGGAGACGGGTGGTTAAAAGTTCCCTCCTCCCATCCCGACTCCCTTCAGGACTACATTTGAGGAAAAGGAAAGTAGCGTCCCATGTCACTGATCCTCTCCCAGCTGCCCTGGCCCTGATGCAACAATACGTGGCATTTACCAAAGCATGTTTAAGTGACACTAAGCTGGTAAGGACAGCAAACTACTCATCAGAAGGAGGACTCATGAATTCTGGTAAATTTATGTAGCAAGTATAAAACCATAGCCTGAAAACGAATAACCTAGAACCACCAGAATGAAAGTCAAAAACAAATGGTGGAGTTAAAATAAAGAAAACCACATAAAATATACACAGTGTGACACCAATTGTAGAAAGTTTAAAAAATGCAAAATATGTTACAGTCCTTAGCGATGTGAGCAGCTGGGTATATAAACTAATAAAGAGAAGCAGGAAACATATAAAAAAGGAAAAGAAAGATTGCCTGCCATCAGGAGCCTGTGAGAGCCTGCTTCTCTCTCTTGTGTCTCCATTTCAGTTGGCTGCTCCCCCCGGGGCCCACGGTGGGGGCGCAGCCCCTTGACCTTGCCTGCACATCTCAGTGCATTGGAAGGATATTCACAGGAGCTCATGCCTGGTGAGATCATGGCAACCCATGGCTTGGCGCCGGCTGGAAAGAGCTGTTCGTTTTTTAATACTTAATAAAAGTCAAATTCGTCTAGATGTTTTTATTTCCAAATTCAATGTACTTTAAAATTAATGACTGATTGAAAAATTTTTGTGCAGACTTCTCCCACATAGAGTGGTATTTTATAATTCATAGAGAAAATTCTATAGAGTTTACAGTCTGCAAAACGGATACCCTCAGAATAATTTTTTAGCAGCTGATTAGTACAGTTGAATAGTGGGGATTTTCTCCTTTTCTAGTCCACCCTTCCATAGATGTTATAAAGTCAAATATTGTTCTTAAGTATTTTTTAAACGTCTTTGTATCTGAAACATTCATGCAAGGACAGTAGTAGTGGAAAACGCCTAAACCCTTTTGAAAAGCAACTTGCCAATATTGATATATGAGTATTCCCCTTCTGTAAGCAAATCTCTAATGATCTAGAACATAATGATAGAAATGTGTATAAGCCTAGTTTGACATTATTTATAATGCCTCCGCAATCAACCCTAAATGAATAAAAGGAAGGAAATTAATAAATAAGGTCTGAATATATAATCAGTACCTTCACGGAGCAGACTTTTATGAGAAATAATCCTAAAACAATATAAATTGTCCATTTAATTTTATTCTGGTCTCTGGTTCTTCCTTTTCCCCCAGATAAAACTCAAGGCAAGTCTCATTACTTTCCTGGCAACTTTCGGGTAATAAAAGAATGTCCACTAAATAATGAGGCCCAGTCCAGTATAATAAAAACAACTTTATTCAAAGTTACAGCCACTTCCCTTTCCCACCGATGTGGAGGTGGAGTGCGATTTCTTTTCTGTTTTCCTCCTTTATGCTTTCAGAAGCTTAGTTTTCTACGCCAGTTTGCTAACTTAATTCCTGACTCAGAGCAGAAGGGAGTGATGAAAGCAAAGGAGAAGGGACAGAAAAGTTGTGAACTTGACTGATACTGACATTGGGCTGTCTGGGCCTGGCAGGTGTGTAAAGCCCGTGGGATACGTGCAGTGGTTCTCACCCTTCCTAATGCCGCGACCCTTTCATACAGTTCCTCATGTTGTGGTGACCCCCAACCATAAAATGATTTTCGTTGCTACTTCATAACTGTAATGTTGCTTCTGTTATGAATCGGAATGTAAATATCTGATATGCAGGATGTATTTAGGCGACCCCTGTGAAAGGGTCGTTCGACCCCCAAAGGAGTCTCGACCCACAGGTTGAGAACCGCTGCTTTATAGGATCCCCAGAGACATTCTTAATTCCATGGCTGGGGATCTCTCACCTGGCTACACTCTCCTCTGGCTGGCCACTGTCCTAAGCCTCAGCCTCCTGCTGCAGAGCTTTTGAAACTCTAAGCAGCTCTTTTGGAGATGGAAAACAACCCCCGATTCCAACATATGGCCAAACTCCAGTCCCTGGAAACACACACACTCTCTGACCCAGCAAACTCTAGACGTGTGAATGACACAAGGACCCAGTCTGCTTCTTGCCGAAATCACAGCAGCAGGCCAGCCCAGTGCCCACCAGTGGCTCTCAGCAGGCAGTTAGACCCGCCAGCCGGTGTGTTCCCAGAAGCAGAGAACACCCACCAAGCTCTCAGAGTGGTTTCCTCGCACCCCTCTCCCCGGCCTTAGGTAAGTTGAATATCCCCTTGCAATTCCTTCCAGTTAGGGGTAACTAGGCTTCACAACATACCAGCAGTGGTCTCCAAATACCTTTGAATAAGCTCCACAAACTCCTCTCAAACGCATCAATTTCATTTCTAAACTGGAGCGTAGAAGGAGGCCGTGGGGAGTTCGGTTAAGAGTGAAAAACAGTTAAATAGTTTTCTCTACATCTTTGCCTTGTTCAGTGGTCCAGTGACCTGGCTTCCTATCCAAATCAGAGGCCAAAGGAGACCCTCGTTATCTGAATATCCTGTTACAAATGAACTTGTATTCAGTCATGTGATCATTTAAAACAGTCTGCAGGACAGAAAATTCTAACATTATTACAGCTCTGTAAAAAGCTTACAAATAATTTTATTTTATTTTTTTAAAAAGAGACTCAAGCAGCCCTGGAGATCATTTTACAAACCTAATGTTATGATTTAAGAACATCTGCATTACAGCCCTGGCTGGCAATGCTCAATGATTAGCGCATCGGCCAGGTCAAGAGCAAGTACCTGGGTTGCAGGTTCGATCCCCACTTCCCAGTCAGGGTGCCTGTGGGAGACAAAAAATCAATGTGTCTCTCTCACATCAATGTTTCTCTTTCTCTCCTCTCTCTCTCTCTCTCCCTCTCCCCCTCCCTTCCACTCTCTCTAAAAATCAATGGGAAAAAATATCCTTGGGTGAGGTATAAAAAAAACAAAAAGAGCATCTGCATTATAAAGGAAAAGGCTTTATCATTTAAAATGTTTTCAAATAAAATACCCCCAAAAATACAGGGTCAATCTGTGTATTACTTTGATCTTATACATATATTAAATTACATTGAGAAAATGATAATAAGGATTTAGATCACACATTAATAACAATAACAAAATAATAGTAAACATTTATTGGGCACATATTCTAACTGCTTCGTGTATATTAATTCATTTAATCCTTAACACCATGAGGTAACTACTATGTCATCATCAATTTCCAGATAAAGAAAACAAGGCACAAGGAGGTTAGGTAACTTGTCCAAGGTTTAAAGGCTGTAATCCCAGTGCTACTGGCCCACATTTCTGACCAGATTTACAAAACTAAGAGCTGCTATAATGTTTTCTTCAAAATTGCAATTTTAGAGATGAGCCTGTTAGGGCATTCTAAAAATATTGTGTTGAGCCTAAACGTTGTAACATGATTCACTTTAAATAATACTTATGTGTTGGCAGAATGACTATTAGATCAGAAATTCTCCAATGTAGAAAGCTAAAATTCTAAAACCTAGTTATCTAGATCTACGTCCTCTATTTAAGATGTAAATATGCACATAACTTTGGTTCAATAATTATTTTAAATAATTCTTTATTGTTGAAAGTATTACATATGTCCCCTTCCTCCCCCCCCCATTAACCCCTTTTAAGCCCCCCCGCTCCTCGCTTTAGGGTGCTGAAGGCCTGGTTCAATCATTTTTAACAAACTGAAAAGTCTCTGCTGATTTTGACTGCAAAGTATTGAAAACCACCCAAGACTTCAAATCAGAGACTGACAGAGACTGGTCTCTACCACACATCCAAATTATGTGGTCTTGAACATGTCCTTCAACCCTGCAGAGCTTAATTTCCCACCAGACTGGCTGGGCCATACCCCCACTCCCTAAGCCATGATTTTGTGATTCTATCTGCTCAGTCTAATCATTAGTCAGCAAACTGTACTAACTGATTGGAAGAGGAGACCAACAGGTATTGAAACACAGCCTCAACCTCTTTGTAATTTAGGAAACATCTTTTAGCCTTCTCTATATTTCATTCTTCCTACTCTGGTTTGGAGGAAAGATTAATATAATTATCAAAAAAGGGGGGCAGCATCAAGTTTACTTTTTTAAAAAAAAAAATCTCTGTACAAAAATGAAAACAAACATCTTAAGCCAATTCAAGGAGCATACC
Source organism: Myotis yumanensis (assembly GCF_028538775.1). Taxonomy (NCBI): domain Eukaryota; kingdom Metazoa; phylum Chordata; class Mammalia; order Chiroptera; family Vespertilionidae; genus Myotis; species Myotis yumanensis. Next base: position 28,093,917 of record NW_027223764.1, on the reverse strand, counting down.
CATAAAGTGATCTTTTCAAATTTTATGGTATTCACTAAGCTAGGGTTTGAAAGATTTACATTACAGTCTGATATTGAATGTTGAATACTTGCAAAACAAGAATTTAAAAAAAATAGAGGGTGATTAATTTGTGCTCGCTTATCACTAGCAAGACAAATACAGCTGTCAAAAATAGAATTGTGCAGGTTACTTAATAACGTGAGCCAGTCTGATACAACAATACCTACTTGTTTGAAAATATACTTTGTGATATCATCTTTAAATAATTGGGTCATTGTGGGCAATGATAGCTGAAAATTACTTCAGGGAGTAAAACAAACAATGCAATAAATAAATAATATTTATTTCGTAAATATTATTAATACAAATTCTGTGGCCCTGGCCAGTATGGCTCAGTTGGTTGGGGGTCATCCCCTGCGCTGGAAGGTTGCCTGCTCGATTCCTGGTCAGGTCACATGGCAAAGATGCAGACTTGATCCCCAGTAGGGGGCATGCAGGAGGCAGCCGATGGAGGTTTCATTCTCACATTGACATTTCTCTCTCTCCCTCTCTAAAAGAAAAAAGTCAGTAAAAGCAAAATCTTAAAAAAAAAAAAAAAAAAAAAAAGTGTGATGTTGACAAGTTAGCTTTCAACTTCATAGCTTGCCTTATGCCACATAGAAATATTTTGGAAGTAAGCGTGCTGCAGTGCTAACTTGTAAAAAGTCTTTGTGTCCAGGCAATGGGATTATGTGTAGTGCTCTCTTTCCCTACTTTTTAACTCTGAACTGTACTTCCCAGATTTGCTAAAACTAGTATATATTTCTTTGAGAGTCAAAGAAAAAAAAAATCACATTGAGATGATTCTTTCCTCACGAAGTCATCAATGATGTGGGTCAAACACTCTGTGACAGGTGATGCTCCTTCCATCTGAAATCTTCTCATTAAAACTAGGCAAAGGGAAAGTGGGGTAAGGGGTACGTGGAGGTGGGCAAAGGGGGGACTGGGGACAGAAAGGGACTTTGCTTGGGGTGATTGGCAAACAAATACCCAGTGCAGATGATGTTTGATTGAGTTGTACAGTTGAAACTTGTATGCTTTGGTGAACCAATCTCACCCCAATAAATTCAATTAAAAAACTAGGCAAATGTTATATGTTTTATTGATTTTAGAGAGAGAGGAAGGGAGAGAGAGAAATATTGATCAGTTGCCTCCAAATGCAACCTGAGGGGACCAAACTAAGTAATCTGGTCATAGGCCCAGACCAGGAATCAAACCGGTGACCTTTCAGTGCATGGGACAATGCTCAACCAGCTGAGCCACACCAGTCAAGGCACAAATAGATTGTTTATAGATATATTTTCAGAAAACTTTCCACCCAGTGTGGGGTCAGTTTACATTAATTATAAATCTACTGCCACTAAAGCTAAATATATGTTTAATAAACATCACCCTGAAATGGTCTGAATATATTTTTAAAGTAGACTTAGAATACTTATAATTTTAAATTATTTGAAATATGGTGTGTATTAGCGCTCTTTTTCCAGTTACCCTATTGATAATCTATTTTCTAAAAAAATAATTCAACACAATAAATTTTTGTCAGTATGATAGTGCAATTGCTTTCTTTGTTAAAAAAATTGTTAATCTTTAATTTTAGCTTTCAGATACATTAAATGTCATTAATTTATATTAGACTATGAATGTACTACATCAAATTTATCATAATTGGAGTTTTTGAAATACCAAATATGCATGATTGCACTGCTTTTGCAATTTGTAGCTTTAAACTTTTTTATATATCTTTATTGTTGAAAGTATTACAGATGTCCCCTTTTCTTTTCCCATTGGCCCCCTCCATCTCACCCCTCATCCCTCCTCTCCCCCACCTTCACCACACTATTATATGTGTCCATGGGTTATGCATACATGCATATAAATTTTTTGGTTAATATCTTTTCACCCACCCCCACCTTCTCGCTGAGATTCAACAGTCTGTTCCATGCTTCTATGTTTTTGGATCTATTTTGTTCATTAGATTCCACATGCGTGAGATCATGTGATACTTGTCTTTCTTTGACTGGCTTTATTTTGCTTAGCATAAAACTCTCCAGGTCCCTCCATGCTGCTATTGTTTTCTTAATCCAATGGTTGTCCTTGGTAAACTTAATCACTTTTTGTTTTTCTGTTTTGTTTCCTTAGTCCCTATTATTGAACACAATGCATTGATACTAGGCCTTGAGATGATACATTTAAAATAGTAGCAATGAGGATGAATTTATCCAAAATTTAAAATGCATCAAATGCGCAATACAGATGTGGGTGCTACCTCTTAGAGGCTTAAACCTGACCATACTGTGACCTAAGGTCTAAATATAAAAGGATGTTCATGATAGTGAAGTTTATGATGTTTAAAAATGAAACATATTCTGAATGCCCAATAAAATATTACATAAAATCCTTATATTTTCAAATTATACAGCCATGTAAAACTCTGATTTCAAACAAAGACATGGAGAAATATCTAAATTTTATGTTTACTTCAAAATCAGAATGTAAAATTTATATAAACTTCCAAGTAATATTTTAAGTTATTCACACAGTAAAAAATATTGAAAAATAATAAGATGCAAATCTCTGATTTGGAGTAAGTTTTTCTTGTTTGATACTCTTTTTTTCCCAAATGTCTTTTTTTTTAAAGATAATTTTTTTAATTAAAAGTGCTGAAAAATGACAACCATTATATATAATAATGTTATTTTCCAAACTTTCTATAATGATGTGGATTATTTTTTATAAGGAAAAATCTCCAAGTAAGAAAAATAAATTTCTAAGGAGTATACATTTAAGAGAAGAATAAAATGGGAAATTTTAATAGATAACACTGTATTTCTAAAGTTGGATAATAGGTACTGGGTTCATTAGGCTATTCTTTCTCATTCTTTATGTGTTTGAATATAGTTTATTTCAGAGTTAGAATAGCCCCATAGTTATACAATTCAAAAGAGACATAAGCCAGAGGTCTGCAAACAATGACCCAAGATTTAAATGTGGCTACAGTTTGTTTTTGTAGTGACTGCAGGCTCTGAATGTTTTTCACATTTTTAAAGGGCTATTTTTTTGAAAGCCTAAAATGTCAACTAGCTGGCCTTTTACAGAAAAAGTTTGCTGACCACAGCTCTAACCTTTAATCTATTACTCTATGTTAGAAGCTAACCCACAGTTTTTAAAGAAAATTTCTTATTACTGCTTAACCAAAATGTTTGTAAAATGCACAACACCTTTGAGCAGTGAAGACAGTATGTCTTAAGTTCAAAGATCCATTAAGACTCACAGCAGATAAAGAAAATAAGTGGGCTTCATCCTTCTCTTCCTTTTTGAATTGACCATCAGCCTCGATTCCCTCAAACTAGGAACAAAATTCCTAGTCTTTAATTCCTACTCCTCAAATTTTGTTTTCTATGCATGTTCCTTTAAATGGCATTTCAATGCAACCACCTTATTTTATTCTAATGCGTTCAATTCCTCAGTGAATATGTGCAAGTCATAGGTACAAAGGGTGGTGCTAGATCAACATAAATCTGATTAGGATACACTCCCCTCTACTAAGGGTACCCCAAATTAAGTTAAATCCCCCATCTCTCTGGTTTGGTACTTTAGGAATTTTATGGAGGCATTTCTCAAATTGCAATATTTCCCCCTACCAGTAATGCAATAAAAACAAGTAACTTAGGAACCTCAGTGTTTACAATCAGCTTTATCTAGATTAGCTCCGGATGAGGCAGATGGAAAAACACTGTGGCACTGACATTCTTTTCCAACCACCACCCAAAAATCCTAGGGACAGAAATAGGAATTGGACTTCATGGTAAAATATAGCTCCTGGGTCCCCTATTTTCTTCCACTGCCTGTTCTCACCACCTGCCCATGTCCCTGCTATCCCAGGACTTAGGTCATTCACCAAGTGCGTGAATACCAATTCTTTAAATGGGTAGACTAAGCAGGAGAACAGGACGGGATGAGCAAATCATCACAGGCACGTGTTTCCCTAAGCTCATCACCCCAGCCACCCACAGGCCAGCTTTGTTTTAAAGCTCTTAAGGAGCTTTGCTTCTACGAGCCGGAAATGCCACCGCCTGGTGTGGGAGACTCCACATGAAGGAACAGGCCTGCGAATGCTTTTGTGGAGATGTGTGTGCCTGACATGGGATGGGAACTGCAGCATCCCAAGCAATAGAAATCCCTCCCAGGAGCTCTTTTCCAACAGCATAGAACTTGTCCTCGAATAGCCTAAATACCAGTAGACAGTTGGCTTTCTATGAGGTCTTCAAAATAAAGTTCAAAATCTTTGCAAGCTATGCGGTTCCCCCAAAACTAGAAGCACATGCGGTTTTCTACTTTCTCCGCCTAAAAAATCAGTGTGGACTTCATGACTCAAAAACAAAAAAAGCATGGACAGCCCTTCTGCACTTTAGACTTTGCTTACAGGCAAGTTCAGGATTTTTTTTAAAGTGTTACCTCTTTGTTTAATATAGTGCAGACCAAAAATAAGTGACTCTTCATCTTAAGAACCTAAAAGCTTACCCTTGTGAGATGCAAAGACAGCTTTCTCACATAGACTAAGGAGGGGGAAAGTGACATCACAGAGCCATACAATTAAGAATGTGCAAGGACTTCAACTCGGATCTTTTTTAGCACTGTTGCAGAGGTGCCTGGAGAGAGCTGCGATTGAGTTATACAATATTAAATAACTTTGAATTTCATACTGAGAAAAGTATTCCATTTTTAATTGTTTTGAATACTCAGATGAAGAAAGTCCATGGCTGGAGGTATACCTTAAATACCTCTCCAGGCCCTGCTAAGCTTTTCAACATAGAGAGCAGGACTGGGGCTCAGCTTTTAGTAGACAACAATGTCTAGCTAAAATTTAATCATGATTTCCATCTTTTGTAATTGCTTTTATTACTACCTTCTATTTGTGGAAAAGGATACTGATACTCTACTTACAAGAATGATATACATTTTCTTTTCTGCATACATTTCTTTAAGTAGTTAATTAAAACACATTGTTTGCAGGTAGTAACAGGTGGCTCTACTACTTACAGTCAACGGAAAATGTATAAATACATTTCCCGCGTACAATGTGTTAAATAGGTGCTATTTGGATATGCAATTAAAGATACTTTGATTTTTTAAATCTCTATAATATTTTTTAAGGATCCTATTGATAAACTCACAAAACATAAAATAACCATTTTCCCACCTTTTAATATGGCATCAAAGTCTGCCTCCTAACACCCTCACAAAACCTTTGCAATCACTGGCATCCATATTGCATATGCCTTGCAAATATTGTAGAAAAAATACTAATAAGGTTGATGCCCACTTCCATAGTATATAAGTTAAATAAACTCTGCTTTCTAAAAAATCCCCAGTCTAAAATAGATTTACCAACATTAAGTCAGCGATCTTAACAGAATGTAAAGGTGAACAAACTAAATACACAAGACAGATAATTATCTATTATAAATGAATATTCCCCATAGTCCTCGGGCAAAAAAAAATGTCATAAGCAGAACCAAGGTAAAAATCACATCTAAGACTCCTTTTGGAACATCTTAATTAAGGTCTTTTAGACTTGCCTTGAACCCTATCACATAATGAGATATATAGGTGTTATGCAGATGAAAAGTCATAAAATATTAATGTCTAATAAGGATTTATTTACTCTTACAAACCAATAACTGGGAAAATACACTGTTAATTCATGAACTGCAATAGATTAGAGTCCAGAGAGACATTCTTGATGCATCAGCACCCACTGTGAGAACGGTCCCCATGAGTTTGCCTTAGAACCACTGTTCTGAGTATGGCCCTGGTGACTGGCATGCTTCTGAAGGCTAGAAATGCCACCTGGTCTGGTTATATCGCCCAGCACCTGAGAGAACAGGAGCAGAAATAAATTCATAGTCACTGGAAAATGGATAGAACACCTGAAAGCAGATTAGGAAGGGAAGATCCCAGTTTCTCCCCTCTGGGCAAGGGAAAAAACAACAACAACAAAGAACCAAAGAGAACCATAAAGATGATTACATATTTAAAATATAAAATTCCCAAAGAACCATTAAAAGAATTGAAATTACTACTTATGAAAAAAAAAAAAGGCAACCAGACTGAATGAGGGTTCATTCATTAATGTCCTTCCAGTTTATGAATGAACTCATTTATGGTAGACAACAAACCATCTGGTCTTCATGTTGAACCAAAAAGTAGGTGTAACATACAACATACAGAATCATGAGGCTGGTAAGTGTGAAAGCCATCATGACTTTTGAACGATATATATACCATAAAGTTTACGAGATCAAGAATCTTAGGAGCTTTGTTCTAGTGTTGTTTGTAATAAATTAAACCAGTGTGACTTCAGACAACTCACATAATTTCTCTGAACTCAGTTTCCTCAACTGTACAATAAACATATTGGGTTAAAATAAAAACAAGAGAAGAATATTGTCATGACTACAAGCATGGACTCAGGATTCAAAAAACTGTCTTTGTCATTTACTGCTTGTACAAATCTGGGCACATTGTGTGCCTTGGAATCCTCATCTATAAATGGAAAGTAAGTAGCATCATCCACATACCATCAACTAACCATATTGAGAAAATTAAGTTAATATGTGAAAAGCACTTAGCACAGTGACCAACTCAATTAGGGTTAGCTGTTGTTTTAGCAGGGTTTTGTTTGGGGTTTTTTGTGGGGGGGGAGGGGTTTGGGAGATTTTCTGCTATAGTTAGTATTATGTGCAAGTAGTAGAAGCTAATTTTGGTTGATTATGCAGAAAAGGGGTTTATTCAAAGGATATTGGTTCACAGAAACAATTGATTTCAAGAACCAGATTCAAGGATAAGCTTTTAGAAATGAACCCCAAATATCACAAATCTTGAATGATTTGAAAATGCATCCACAATCACAGAATGCTCAAAACTACAGTTTGTGTTATTCCAATTTCTGTACCAGAACTCAATTTTCCTTTATTCTAACTATGGCTGTCCCAGCTGCAAGGGGAACTAGAAAATCAACTGTCTGGCCTTTTAAAATCTTGTAGAAGACTGTTCTGCCCAGACTCTCCAGATGTATAAAAAAAATCAGATGCCAGGTGGCCAAAATGAACTCAATCTGTTTGACTTTTACGCTAAGATTTATTGCTTAGAGTCACTTGTTGAAGGTTGTGTGATTTTATTCAAGGTCAAGAATAAGGTTTTCATAATCCTTTAAAGACTCCATGGTTCCATCAGGAAAGGCTTAAAATACCCGGGGACAGAAGGAACTTCCAAATACCCTTGACGTATAAACAGAGTTACTGGGTAGGCTTGGTATCCAATGTTGAAGTTAAAAATCACTGGATTTATAGTTAGCATTAGGTCATCCGTTTTTAATTTCCATAGTTGAAGATTTTCACCTATACATACATGACGAGGGAGAGTGAACGGTTTCCAAGTCTTCAGTTGGGAAAATAAAAACTCTCAGAATTGAATGAACATTCTCTCATGGAAAAAAAAAATCCTATATTCTTTCTCTCTGAACTATTAATACATCTGTGCTGCCAGGGGCGTGGGGAGGTGCATTCCATAAGAAGGACATTAGCCAGGAGGGGAAAGAGCAATTATAATTGGGCTTTATCTATTTTAAACTCAACTATAAAAAAAAATAGTGCCTAAAATACCAGCAAGCCAGCTCCCAACTGTCCTTTCTGAGCAACGGACAGAAATGCTGACCCCATGACGAATGCCCGGTGCCTGTCTCAAAGCGGCCTGGATCTCCACCACTGGTGCATTCCAAGCCCGGTGGGTGGTTCATAAAGCAGCCCCCCCCCCGACCCCCCGCACCCCCAGAGCGTGAACTCTGCGGCATCTCTGAACAAGTCTGACCCTTTGGGATCCCAAAAATATTCTTGGGGAACTTAATTCAAGTGTTTATAGAAACCACAGAAAGGCAATTAAGAAGCTTTCCTGCCCAATCATTTTGGCTCATTAAGCAGATGAATTCTCATATACACATGATTCGCACAAAATAGTTTGGTGACATCTGTAGCAATTAGAGCAAGAAAGAAAGTTGAAGGGAAAATTTACAAAGGTCATTGTGTTCACTGCCTATTTATTTTCGAACACACAAAGCTTGTCAAATCAGAAATTCTGGTATGTTAGTATTGTGGGATGAAAATTTGGTTTCCTCAACCAGAAGAGTAAGAATACTGTCACATTCATTCTACATTGTTTCTAATATTCCACTGAATAGTAGTATGTATCTAGACATTTGAGATATACAAAAACGGCCTGAGGGATCACCATCAACCAACCACATGGTGAGAGTTGGCCCAAGGAGGCGGGCCCTAGTTTGGAAACGGAAATATGTCTCTCTATAAGCAATAAGTATGAGATATTCCCTCCCCCCAAAAATTGTGTAATAAAATAATTGGAAATTGAAAAGGATTTTAAATGCAACAGAGAGGTTTCAAGTTAATGGCATGATGATTTTTTTTCATAAATAAATATTTAAAGGTATGGATCTGTTATAAGTGATTAGGTTTCCATATAACAAGGCAAAAAAATGTAGCTGATGGACTTTGAAAGCAGCCTGCCTGCGTTCAAATCCTGACTTCAGTTCCCAACTCAGCAAATTACTTTAATCTCTCTGGGCTTCTGTGTAAAATGGGGATAGTAACAGTCCAGAACCCATGATGGTGTTTGAGGATTAGAACAGTGTCTGGCTGAATAGGCATTTGTTAGAAGGTAAGTAAATAAAATATTTAATATGTCTCTGAAAGTATGCAATTTACACTTTTCAGGGCATTCTTAGTTGACCTATAACTCACTGGGTTCTTAACTTTTTAAAATAAAAATATGAAACATTTCATTTCTTTTATTTCTCAGCAATAACAAATATTTGCTACTGGATAATCCTGCAAGAATACAGGGAAGAAGAAAAAATACAAGAACTCTTGAGGCAAATATTTAAATATTTAGTAAAATGAAAAATATCCAGTCATTTAAAGCAAAAAAGTAATCAAGGCAAGGTAGCTCACTCATCTGATGTCTTTTTTAAAAATTTAGAGCAACATAATATAAATTACTAGGATTAAAAATGTGATTGCAACCACAGACATCATTGAAATACTGCTTTAAATTGCCTTGGTGCTAACACATAAAATAATTGAGAAAAGAATCAAGTTGGTATATATAAAGATTTATCAGTGAAGCTAGAAGCTGTTTTACTTTGTTTGAAACAACAATTATTGTACAAAACAGTATTTCTGTTTGTTAAATGTTTTTTATTGATTTCAGACAGAGGAAGTGAGAGGAAGAGAGGGATAGAAACATCAATGATGAGAAAGAATCATTTTTCACCTACTTCCTGCACACCCCTACTAGAGATTGAGCCTGAAACCCACGCATGTGCCCTGACCGGGAATTGAACCATGTCTTCCTGGTTCATAGGTTGAACACTCAACCACTCAGCCACATTGGCTTGGCTGTTGTTTTTAATCCTCACCCAAATATATTTTTATTGATTTTTATATAGAGAGGAAGGGAGGGTGAAGAGGTGGAGATGGGGGGAGAGAGAGAGAGAGAGAGAGAGAGAGAGACCGACCTTACTCACCCCAACCAGGAATTGAACCAGCAACCTTTTGGTGTACAGGACAATGCTCCAACCAACTGAGCCACGCCCGGCCAGGGCACACAACAATGTTTTTAAACAACCCACATTTCTTTTTTTTTTTTTTAATATATTTCATTGATTTTTTACAGAGAGGAAGGGAGAGAGATAGAGAGTTAGAAACATCAATGAGAGAGAAACATCGATCAGCTGCCTCCTGCACATCTCCTACTAGGGATGTGCCTGCAACCCAGGTACATGCCCTTGACCGGAATCGAACCTGGGACCTTTCAGTCTGCAGGCCGACGCTCTATCCACTGAGCCAAACCGGTTTCGGCTTTTTTTTTTTCCCCCACATTTCTTTTTTAAATATGTATAAAAAGTATTTGGAAAGGTAGTGCAATATTTAACAGTAACTACATCTATGAAGGTAGGGTAATGCATTTGGGAACTTTTCTTTTTACCTTATGCATTACTAAGTTTTTTCCAACATGTATCATTTTATAGTATAAAACATTTTAAAGTGTTATTTGTAGAAGTTAGTAATGCATATTGATGTCTGGTTCCTTATAGTTTCCTTTCTTCAAAAATCACGAATGCACAAAGGCAAAGAGTTCTGCCTATGCCTAAGTGTAAATTTTCCTTTATCCGGCAGATCGATGGTGGTGGATTAGGCCTACACGTCACTTTGGGCCCCTGAGTTACTTTTAGGTCCTTAATCTTTAGAGAAATATCGCTGGCATTGCAGAGAAGCACCAATGCTATTCCTCCCCAAATAAGGACATCAAATTAACCAAGGATTTTTAGGACAAACGGAAAAATAGAAACTAGTTCTATTTGGACAGAGAACAGCATTATTCCCCACAAAGAGATCCAACATTAGTAAACACCTCTCACCATTTTGTCAGCTTTGAAAATAGATTTAAGTCCCTCACCAGCTACCCCCCAAATTAGCCAGCCACTCCTTCCAACAGTAATCTGATAATGTTTCTATTCAAGGTCTTGTGTTGCCTTCCTTGGCTTATGAAACAACCAAAATTCAAGGACGCAAGAAGAGAATTAATAACCAAGAAATATATATCACATACCAAGTACAGTACCATACATATCTGATGCATTCGCTCCTAGAATCAAAGGCTGATATTGTCCTCACTGGGCTCCTGAGAACACTGAGGTTCTGAGAAGTCATCTGTCCAAGGCCCCTCAGCTAGTGAGTCACAGAACCAAGTAGTCCAGCTCCAGAGCACTTTACCACCACACCACACAGCCTCCACAGTGGATCCAAAGGATAGTCAGATCCTTTGATGATTAGGTGATTTTGAGTGACACCAGAAAATAAGAACCCCTTATATGTACTCAGCAATTTATCAGTTTTCACATGCTCATCTCAAGCAAGCCACTGAAGCATAGAGTGTGATATTAAAATCCATACAAAGAGACTTTTATGGTTTCTATCCTCTGACCAGTCCACTCTTATTTGTCAATGATAAGTTTGTTTCTTACTGTGAATAATTCTGAAAAAATAATTGAGAAGCTTGGACTAAAGATCTCTTGTTTTCTTCTGTCCCTCATACAACCTCCGCTGGATTTGCAGGAAAATGGACAAAGAAAATATGGGGGCCCTCCACCTGGTTGGGACGCTGCGCCCCCAGAAAGGGGCTGTGAAATCTTTATTGGGAAACTCCCCCGAGACCTTTTTGAGGATGAACTTATACCATTATGTGAAAAAGTGAGTCCATATTTAAATTTGCATGTATTTCAAGGGAAACGTACTACTGTCTTCACTTTGCTTTCATGCTCATTTTTCCTGGTCAGTGATGATTTCTTCCAATTGCTATTCCTCAAGCAGACAAAACCTTCCTACCTGCCGGTGATGGTCTCAGCTCTTCATCCTTTTACTGACAGCTTGGCATTCCCTACTACTGACATCATCGCTGATGACTATCAAATCTATGTTTCAAACCCCGATCTCCACTGGCATGCCATCTCGCTGCAAACTCCATGTGTCTATCAATATGGACTAACACTACAACATCCTGTCTAAACACAGACATTGTTTCAGCTTGACATTTTAATATGTGTGCAACATTTTTACATAAAAATAATAGGGAGGTCTGTCATCGCTCAAAACTGTGTCTATTATGTATTGGTCCAGAATAAAAAGTTTTTGACAAGTTTGAATTTCTTGTCCACCCTAATGTATCAATAAAATTAATTATACAGTTATTAAGGTTCTCAAAGCAATTATGCAATTGTTAAGGGATAAACTTCCCAGTTTTAATTCCAAATGATATTTTGTTACTAAACCCCAATGAAATGGAGAATACAAGATTAACAGTTATTTTCAATAATTTACCAAGTGGTATTTAAACAACCACATTCCTAGAAAATTCAGTAAAATTAGTTTAGCTACTTATTTCCCTAAATGTTACCCAAACCAGTTGTGTGTGTGTGTGTGTATGTGTGTGTGTGTGTGTAACTCAGCCTCAGAACTGTGTCTAATTTTATATATACAATCCCTCTTGGGCTGTGGCCAAATTATGGACTTAATCCTATAGATCTTATACACTAAACCTGAAAATGAGCAGCAAGAAACACCTGAAACAGGTGAAACATGTTGAACTCTTTCCCAATGAGCCCAAAAGAAATAGGTGTCCTTCTTCGAATACCTTAGGGTGGGCAGGGGCAGGTGAGACTGAAATGAGGGGTAACCAACCAGTGTGTAACAGCATATGCTTAATGATGCTTCTTCTCCCCACACATGCCCCTCATATCTATGTGGGCCCCCCTTCTTGCAGTAGCCAGCAAGCGTGAATTGCTGAGCCTGTATTTCTGGAGAACATTTGGAGTATCAAGTAGTATATTGGCAAAGCAGAGTGGCTGTAGCCAGAGATGTAGTGAGTACCCTCCTGGGTGTAGGTCCTGGCCCTGGTCAGTTGTATTAAGACCAGCATTTCCCTTCAGCCTACAGACTGTGGAATAACAGGGCTCCCCAGATTATTCTCTGAAACACATCATCTGTATTAATTTTGACGTCACGGTGGGGGGAAAAGTCAGCTAAGAAGATTTAGCAACGGGTCCAAATTCGTGTTCCTGGTTTTTCTTTTAAGTATCCATGGTGGAGTATTACCAAGTAAAGATAACACTAAGGAGAGTTCAGAGGCCAATGAAGAGGGCAAGGATCAAGAAATTGTACTTCTGATGACAAATGTGTTTTCAGACCCCTAAAACAGTGTGTAAATCCCCCGATAGTTGTGTGGTCATTTGCTCTGTCAACAAATATATTCTGTTAACTCAGGCTGAAATGCCACATGTACACTTTTTTAAAATTAACTTGCCTTTGCCCAAGAGTCAGATAATGGATCCGAACCCCGCATGTGCAAACCATTCCACCTGGGATGCAAATGCCAAATATGGAAGTGACCGACTTCAGAAAGCATTGTATGTACGTGTGCACATGTGTGTTCATTTGGAAGAACAAATGCATACATATGAATTTCTCTTTTTCTCTTATTTATAGATAGGTAAAATTTATGAAATGAGAATGATGATGGATTTTAATGGCAACAATAGAGGATATGCCTTTGTAACATTCTCAAATAAACAGGAGGCCAAGAATGCAATCAAGCAACTTAATAATTATGAAATCAGGTAAGCAGAACAGATACCCCAGAGCCAACCTCACCTGCTTCCACTCAGCCTTCTTTAAATGGAACCTGCCAGAGAGAGAACCTGTCTTGTAGAGAATAACCTTTGATTTGCTCTGACCAGGGGAAAGATAAAGTTCTCATCTGGAAAAGACCCACAGTTGTCTGAGCATCCTCCTCCCCTTCAAATATTCGCGGAGAATCACCTAAATACCTGGCTCTGGAGACATGAAAATCGAGCCCTCAGCTTTTGAGAGATGGCTTTTCTTCTCCAAGCAATTCTAGGGAAGGTGCCTGACAAACCCCACATTTAGAAATAGAACATGGAGCCTCTAGGCGCCCCCTGCTGGTAACTGATAGCTGACCAGCCCCAAATTATCAAAAATATTCATTTCTAAAGATCTAGCAGTAAACCATTTTTTTAAAGTAAAGTTTAAGAAGAAAATGAAAGATTACTTTATCAACTCTTCCCTTCCACCCTACTCCCATAAACCACGTTCCTAGAGCGACGGAGATGAACCCGTCACAGATCTGATCTGTGGTCCTTGGTTCTTCAGAAAAGCAGAGAAGGCAACTAGGACAGTGGCCCAACCTGGCCAGGATACCTGCCGCACATATAAGCCATTATTTCCAAGAAATCAGCATTCTCCCACTCACCTGGGTGGGCCTTTTCAACCATGACAAACAAGTGGTTTCTGTTAAGGGAACTTGGGCCATTTTTAATAATTTTGTGTTATTACAGAAGTCACACAGCCTGTTTTGCAACACACACACACACACACACACACACCCCAACAAAAAAATCCTACAACATAATAAAAGTTAAACCATTCTTCCATAACCCCATTGCCCAAAGATAATCACTATGTTGATTTTTTATTGTCTTTTTGGGTTTTCTATAGTTTTAATAAAAATGGCCTTCTCACATATTTAATTTGTAGCCTTTTTTTTTTTAACCCAGCAGCATATCGTGAACTGCCTTTTTTAACCAATAAATATGCTTCTACATTAGGATGTTCAATGACTGTAGCACATCCTATACTATGAATGCCCGTCTTTTGTTAACTAGTGCTTCTCAGCCAGCAGCATTATTGTCCACCCTAGGGGACATTTAGAAAATGAGGAGGCATTTTTTCAATGACCTAATGGGTAGTTGCTAGCATTTAGTGGGCAAGAACCAGGGTGACAACTATACTATGGTATACAATGAGGAAATGTCCAATCCCAAAGTCAGTAACATCTCAGGCGAGACACATTAAACCAGCGGTTCTCAACCTGTGTGGGTCGCGACCCCTTTGGCGGTCGAACGACCCTTTCACAGGGGTCAACTAAGACCATCCTGCATATCAGATATTTACGTTATGATTCATAACAGTAGCAACATTACAGTTATGAAGTAGCAACGAAAATAATTTTATGGTTGGGTCACAACATGAGGAACAGTAGTTAAAGGGCCAGAAGGTTGAGAACCACTGCATTAAACTATTCAGGTTATCTTAAATAACAACGACAAATATTCTTATACATAATACTTGGTGCTCATCTGTTTCCTAAGGTCCCTTTCAGAAGGGGCATTATTTGGTCAAAGATTATGCACACTTGAGACTTTTGAGATGTTTTGCCAAATGTTTCCCAGAAACGTTGAATCAACCTGCCAAGGGAGGTGTACTTTGACTTGCTATTAAGCAACACGGTTCAGTGAGAGAAACAGGAATTGAACCTAGAACCCAGAAAGTCACTTAATTTCTTGGAGTCTCAAGTTCTTCATCTGTGAAATGGAAAGAACACCTCCGCATACCTACAGGCTCAGCGGAGGCCAAGTAAAAAAATATGTAAAAATCTGTTCAACCAAAACTGGTTTGGCTCAGTGGATAGAGCGTTGGCCTGAGGACTGAAGGGTCCCAGGTTCGATTCCGGTCAAGGGCATGTACCTTGGTTGCGGGCACATCCCCAATGGGAGGTGTGCAGGAGGCAGCTGATCGATGTTTCTAACTCTCTATCTCTCTCCCTTCCTCTCTGTAAAAAATTAACAAAAATACATTTTTATAAAAAAAATCTGTTCAAGCATAAGGGACTATTTTTAATAGCAATATGTCAGAATAGCTTCCCAATTTGGATGGAAAAGAAGAGAGCACCAGAGGTTGCAAATTCAAATACCTTCAGGGCCAGGCAGACACCTGAGCGGTGTGGGCAGGTATAAAGGCCTCAGCAATGGGGGTGTTTTAGGGAGGAGTGAGAATTGACAACTGGTGCATCCACATCTAATTGAAAGACAGCAGATGCTACTCAGATTCAAATACCTTTTTTCCTTTAAAAATACAGAGCAAGTCTGGCCAGTGTGGCTCAATGGTTGAATGTCAAACCATGAACCAAGCGGTCACTGGTTCGATTGGTTGCAGGCTCCATCCCCAGTAGGGGGCATGCAGGAGGCAGCCAATTGATGTATCTCTCTCATCAATGATTCTCTCTCTATCCTCTCCCTTACTCTCTAAAAATCAATTTTAAAAAAAAAGAGAGAGAGATCCAGGTTCCACAGCAGCCTTCCCAAGCCTTGTGACCTCATGTGGAATGAAGTGTACTTTAAATATATATGGGGAGAGAGAGAGAGAGAGAGAGAGAGAGAGAATGTTGACAGATTTTCCAGTTTCTCAAAAGCAGTCACAACTTCGCCAAAATAGTTTAACCACCGTAAAGACCAAACATCCTACTTCTGTAGGTCATATCAGATGCAAGGCCATACTTTTTCAATGTCTGTTAATCACACAGGGATTCTTGCCATTTCTCCTTTTGCAGAAATGGGCGTCTCTTAGGGGTCTGCGCCAGCGTGGACAACTGCCGATTATTTGTTGGGGGAATTCCCAAAACCAAAAAGAGAGAAGAAATCTTAGCAGAAATGAAGAAGGTAACCGAAGGCGTTGTGGACGTCATTGTCTACCCGAGTGCTGCAGATAAAACCAAAAACCGAGGCTTCGCCTTCGTGGAATACCAGAGTCACCGGGCAGCTGCCATGGCCCGGAGGAAACTCCTCCCAGGTTAGCAACCCCCTGCTCACACCTGAGTCTCCCCACTCCATCCTGCCTGCCTCGGCTGCTGTGCTCCTTAGCAAAGGAAACAAGTGCTTGCTGTTGTTGTGTTGCTTATGTTATGTTTTAAACTCTCTATCCTTGTTATCTATCTCAAAATACATTAAGCCCCCTGAAGTTTTCACAGAATGGGTTCTGATTCTATGCATTAAGTCTAATTTACTGCATTGGAGAAATTTAGAACTCTAGGCTCCAGCAATCCTATCGTGAATTCCTAAAGTAAAGAATTTTCTTAAAATTAAATATATCAATAGTTATTTTTATAGAGATATTTTGTTATCAGGTTTATTAGAAATAGGGTATGTAATCCATTACACTAGAAATAATAAATCTTCAAAGATACATTACCCCAATGACAATGAAGTGATATTCTCTTATGATGCCTAGTATCTAATAGTTTCTGCATAACTTGGAGGAACAGACATAATAACTCTCTGTAGAAAGGGAGCTTTGTTGGATGCTACAACCATAGGGTAAGTCACATTTGGGTAATAAAAACTGATTCCTAAATTTAAGACCTCTACACAAAACTGCCTCAGGCAGATCAACTTAGAAAAGAATTGTTCAAAGTCTTCATTCTAAAATATTTGCTCAGACTTACACAGAGTAAGGTATTAAAATAAATTAATATTAAAATAAGAGGATTTCCATAACAACAGATTGGACACATCAGAATCAACTTTTCTCCTGAACATTATGGGAGAGCTTCCAGAATTGAAAACCAAATTAACAAAAACAGCAGAAGTTAGGCTGCCCTGGTACACATTCTTAAAGACAAAACAAACCAACAGTAGGATTAGCCCGCTAGAAGTTTCCAACATTGAAGATGGCTTCTGAGCGTGGGGAAAATTTTTTAAAGAATATTTTCATAAAGGCAGCTGAAAGTGAAAAAATATGAGACGCACCCTCTCCCACCCAAAATTGCCGAGTCTGTTAGAGAGGTGCATGTTTTTAATGTTGAAGTTTCCATTTACTTTTTGCTCACTACCCAGTGGTCGTGTCATCTGACTCACAGCTGCATAGAATCACTAAAGCTCCTCATGGGCCAAACGTAACCTCTCAGTGACTGGGACTTAATACAGTGGGGCCTTGACTTACGAGTTTAATTCGTTCCGAGACCGAGCTAGTTAACTCAAATTACTCTGTCAACTCAATGCAAAAAATCGGCCGAGAGACAGCTGGTATCTCAAAACACTCGTTAGTCGGGACACTCGTAAGTCAAGGCCCCATTGCATGCTGCTGTCCTCTTCAACTCCTCTCTTCTTCAAAACCAACAATTCTGCCATTGAAAAGTCCCCATTTCAATTCTGTTCTCAGGACATCATTATAATCTAGCACAGAAATCCCCTCCTGCCTCCCCACTTAGATTATTTTTCCTGTTTCTGCTCTCTCTCTGATGTACCCCCAACCTCTGCCTACTCCATCCTCAACATTACTATGAGATTAGCATTCCCAAAATATTGTACCATCCTTTCCACAAATTCTTGCAAACAGCAGAAATTCGATCTCTATCTGTTGATAGGTTAAAGTATTCACCCACCCTTAGGGCATATGAGATAAAGAGTACAGTAAACTCTCAGCCTGCCATTCAAGGCCTGCCATCCATGACCCTAGTCCTTTACAACCATATTTTCTACCTTCTACTTCCCAATAAAAACTCTCTTTTCTGGCAGGACAAACCCCTCAATGTCCTAGACAACACCATGCTCATCTTTGTCTCCTGGGCTCCTAAGGAGATCCCCTTCCCCTAAGGAGATCCCCTTCCCCTCTGCTAACTGACAATGCTCAAAGCCCCAGCTAAGCTGCCACTCCCTTGAGAAACCAGCCGCCATGCTTCCAGCCCACATGGATCACTCTCTCTCTGTTTATTCTCTGTAAAAGGAGATGTGTGCGATGGTTCTGGGGCTGGGGGAGGATGATAATGAAAGAGAGAGTCCAGAAAGGAGGAAAGTTTTCAGGGGCCAGACAGCCAGTGCTCCTAGAGCAGCGGTTCTCAACCTTCCTAATGCCGCGACCCTTTAATACAGTTCCTCATGTTGTGGTGACCCCCCAACCATAAAATTATTTTCATTGCTACTTCATAACTGTAATTTTGCTACTGTTATGAATCATCATGTAAATATCTGATATGCAGGATGTATTTTCATTGTTACAAATTGAACATAATTAAAGCATAGTGATTAATCACAAAAACAATATGTAATTATATATGTGTTTTCCGATGGTCTTAGGCAACCCCTGTGAAAGGGTCGTTCGACCCCCAAAGAGGTTGCGACCCACAGGTTGAGAACCACTGATCTAGAGACTCGGAACTTCTTGTTAGCTTCCCCTCTCTTAAAAAAATACAGCATATGGACCCACAGAAAGAGCGCCTGTCTTTACCTGAGTGGAGCTGACGAAACTGGGCAGGGCTGAGCAGCTGGGCTTCAGAAATTCCCAAGCACTTTGTGCTGCGTCCACTCAAGGTCTGACTTTTCCTTCTGGGTTCTCAGTCCGGATCCAGGAAGATGGACGCTCGCTCCTTCACTCTCCCCACCCACTGCCTATCTTTATCACGATCAAGGCAGCACCCTCGCCCTCAGTCCTTTAAATTGGCCTCAGCTGAGTCGAGTTTCATTGAGCTGGAGTGTAGGCAGCCTGCCTCATCAGCAGATCAACAAGATGGGGCACAGTGGTGAATCGCCAGTCTCAGCAAACAGATTCATTTCTACTGAGGCCTGAGAGCAAAATCTATTATCATTTGGAGATTCTACCTATTACCCCCTGTAGATTCAACAACAAAGGATTTCTGTTCAGCCTGGTTTTAAAGAATAAAGAGCTCCTTAAGAAACATGATAGGCACAGCCCACGGGAAGTTTTTCCTTCTTAGTTGACCCAGACCTGGAGACAGAGAAAACCATCTAAAGCAGTGGTTCTCAACCTTGGCTGCATATTAGAATCACCTGGGAATCTTTTTAAAATCCTGATTTTTGGGCCTCATCCTCTGGAAATTCTGTTTCTTTGTTACAAATGTTGTGGCCCCACCCCATAACAAAGAAACAGAATTTCCGGAGGATGAGGCCCAGAAGTCAGGATTTTAAAAAGATTCCCAGGTGATTCTAATGTGCAGCCAAGGTTGAGAACCACTGACCTAGGGACTATTCAGTATGGAAACATTTATTAAACATCAATAACATACCTTCTAAATGACATGGGAGCCCTAGCCAGGTGGCTCAGTTGGTTGAAGCATCATCCTGTACACCAAAAGATTGTGGGTTCGATTCCTAGTCTGGGCACATACGTAGGTTGGGGGCTCTATCCCTGGTTGGACACATACAGGAGGCAACCAATCAATGTTTCATTCTCCCTCTAATTCTCTCTCTCTCTCCCTCCCCCCCTTCCTCTCTCTCTAAAATCAATAAAAAAAATTGTCCTGGAGTTGGATGGAGGGGCAAAGAGGGAAAAATGGGGCATAGCTATAATATTCTCAACAATAAAATAAATGTTTTTTAAAAATCAAACAAGACCTCCAAATTTCCAGGAGGTGCTAGTAAGTTTTCTAGCAAATTGCTTCAGTGTAAGATGAAGCCTACAAACATCAGCTATCATACCCCAGGGCTAGGCCCTCTGATGCCATCCCACCGACATTAACCACGTGGAAGGGTCTTCTCAGGTGAGGCCTGTTTCATTGAACTCACCACTGTCTCACCTTCACTTTTGAGTCTTGAAATTGGAAATAGTTCAAGATGGAATAGCCCCATCTCCTCAGATGAAGCTCCAATTATGGGAGGCCAATGGGGTGGAAGAATACTGTATTTTAAATGAAGATTTTAATTTAGCAGATAGTAGCAAGTACAGTTGAGGAAATTGGTGCTTAGAAAGATTATGTTTCGTAGCCCGGATCACTGATCTGATATTTGAATTTGTCTGATTTCAAAGCCTATGTTACCAGATTACTCCCAAGCACTGACTTCCACAGGGATGTTCATGGAAATCACCGCCTCTTCCTTCTGTCCTTTTGCAAATCTTCAGGCTCATGGATGACTTAACCATGGTACCAGGCTGGGAAGGCAAAAGCCAGTGTACAGAACAGTAGTTCTCAACCTTGGCTGCGTATTAAAATGAAACGAGGTGTTTATCAGAGTCCCGAGGCCCAGACCACTTATTCCAGAATTGAGAAGGCGAGTCCAGGGGTCCTCCATGAGCTGGTAAAGCTTCAACAGCCAACTCCCAGGAGAAAATCAAAAGCCCTGACTTGTAAAATTTGCCAATTTCATGGTATTAACACTCCCACTGTGGCTGATTTCAAGCTACCAAGGTGATATCCACTGGCTCACACAATTCTGGAAATGTAACAATCTATTCTTGCAAGTAGATAGGAGCTGGATCCAGTGCACCATTGAGAGGAATTTTTTTAATTCCAATGTGGGGCCACAGCTGAGAACCACTGGCCTACAGAAACCAGAGTCACCTGGGAGCCCTGGGGATCCTGGGATAAGGCAAACAGCAAAGTCTATGTAAAGCCTGGAAGAGGAAGGGAAGGAGTAGAAGGGGACAGGAGGGGAGGGAAGGAAAAAAAGTAAAGAAAGAAACTATCTATGGGAGTCAATGCAGAACAAGGTACCTAGCCAGCTGGGGTAGCAAAGGCCAGGGTCTCTAGCATCAGCTAATTCATTAGGGTGAGTCTGTTCTTCAGGTTTTAAAATGTCAGTGCCACAGATGCTGTCATTGACTACTTTGCAAAGAAAAAGAAGATGCATTTTGATTGAAAATAATTGCCTCCCATGTGTAATGATTAAACAAATAAAACCTTACCAATACTGAGAATTTCTGATTTTGTTCCCTCAAGCTTTTTATTCCTTCCGGAATATAGCTTGTTCTTTAACAACTAATATAAAGCAACAAGATTTCAATCAAGTTTGAAATTGAGCCTACCCTCACCCTCCTCTCATCCCTTCAACACAGATCTGTACTGTGTAGGGGTACAGGCCGTGACTAAGGCATAACAGGAGTGGTGCGAAGTGAAACAGATCCTCTAGAAAGCTCATTTTCTCATCTATAAAAGTGAGAAAGTCGTTCCCCTTCCCATAGAGTTGCTGTGAGAAGGGCCTGAGATGGCATATGGGAAACACATAGTACGCAGTGGTTCTCAACCTTCTGGCCCTTTAAATACAGTTCCTCATGTTGTGACCCAAACATAAAATTATTTTTGTTGCTACTTCATAACTGTAATGTTGCTACTGTTATGAATCGTAATGTAAATATCTGATATGCAGGATGTTCTTAGGCGACCCCTGTGAAAGGGTCGTTCGACCGCCAAAGGGGTCGCAACCCACAGGTTGAGAACCGCTGGTATAGGGCAAGACATTCAGTAAACTGCAATTTATAGGAATTCAACAATATACGTAGGCATGGATAACAACCAGCCTTTTGAGAAGAGTTCAGGTTCTCATTATAAACTTTTTCATTGCTCTTTGTCTTCTTAATTTGGTTAAAAAATTGTTCTCCAGATTCCCAAGTTGTCCATGTTCTGAAAGAGAGAAAACTCGAAGGGAAGAGAGTGAGTGGATCAGAGCACTGACCAAGTGAAATAGACACAGGACAAACGAGGGGTGCCTGCGCCCCGTGCCCCCCCCCCCCTCCCCGCATCCATGCTCCATTTTTTGGACAGCTCAGTGGTGGCAGCTGGCCACACAGATTCCAACAGCAGCAGAAATACTTCCTAGTGACCTTTATAGTGTTTCATGAAGTCAGGCTTGATGTCTGAGCGCTACATCCATTATTTTATTTTCTCCCCCTTTGCCATCTCACCTTCAACCTTTACCCTGTAGATGTTCTAAGACCCAACTTGCCCATTGCTGCCTCATTTCTGATCAGTTTCAAATCATATCCTAGTTTCCTTTATATTCAATCATTATAATAAGCCACTTATAATACAGAACTCCCTTCTAGCCAGCTCCTACATTTATTTGCAATGTCTGTTAAAATAAATAATCTACAGTTTTAATATTGTTCTTCTTGTTCAGTTAAGATCTCCAGGGTCAGTTCCATGTAAAAGGCCATCAGTCTGAACTGAGATAATGTTGTCCTGATTTTTATATAACTAATCACACTTGTGATCCTTTCTGTAGGAAGAATTCAGTTATGGGGACACCCCATTGCAGTAGACTGGGCAGAACCAGAAGTAGAAGTTGATGAAGACACAATGTCTTCAGTGAAAATCCTGTATGTAAGAAACCTAATGCTGTCTACCTCTGAAGAGATGATTGAAAAAGAATTCAATAATATTAAACCAGGTAAGACATACTGTAGAAGATAACTTGTTCAAAACATATTTTAAAAACACTTGTGCTTACAATGACTTCCATAATTTCAAATAATATAGCTTTCAGTTATCATTCTCAGAATTGCATGCAAATTACTAAAACTATACTTATACCTTTAGATTAGAAAATAAGGACATATGGTCCTATAACATTTATCAATATTATAGTTTTACATTTATCTGTGTGATTACTTAATGAATACATAGTTCCGTCACTAAACTATAAATTCCATGAGTTCTTTTTGCTCTTATTGTCTCTTCAGCCCCTGTCTTTGTGTCTGAAACATGTTAGATGCTTGACAAGTATTTACTGTGTTAATGAATACATGGCCTAATCTAATCCATGGTTCCTCAATCTCAGTACTCTTGACATTTGGGGCCAGATAATTTCTTGCTGTGGAGGTCTGTCCTATGCACTATAGGAGATTTGGCAGCATCCCAGTCCTTTACCCACTAGGTGCCAGTAGCAACCCCCAATACATAATAACCAAAACTGTCTCCAGACATTGCCAAATGTACTGTAAAGGGCAAAGGTGCCCCCAGTTTGAAATCACTGGTCTCATGGAATGATTGTGAGTTTAGGTTCATAAGTAAGTAGGTGACAATTAATTCTAGAAAACTCATTTGGGCAAAGAAAAAGGAATAGAGGGAAGGTGGAAGGCAATAATTAGCTGCTCATCTTATCAATACTTTTCAGTATCAATCTGAACTCATGAGATTGACAACCCATCTCTCTTTTTCTCATTAAGAACTACAACACTGAAGCAGGCAAAGCATTTCAAGAAGCAAAGTGCAAACAAGCTTTTCCCAAAGTCAGTTCTGTAGAACATTATTTCTACAGACTGTTAGCAGATGTTACTGATAAAAGAGGTTCATAGTCAAATCAGTTTGCAAACACTAGAAACAATAAAATTAAACAGATTTTTTCACTGTGGGACTTATCAGAATCCTTAACCTTCTAATAGGCTTTGAAAGTCTCTGAAAAAAGAGATGGAGGATGCTGGATTTACCAAATATTTTGACTCTGCATCCCATTTTTTTGGCAGACCATCTTGTGGGATTACTGTGTCTTGGAACACACTCTAGCCTACATGTATTACTGTGTTAACACCTTTCTAGAAATGAGAATTTTTCTGTCTCCAGCAGTAACTCTGGAGTAGTTAGTTGATTGACATAAGCCATGGTGCCATCATGTTCAAACTGCCTGAGAATACTCACTTCACATAGTCCTGCTGCCTGGGTTCCGTGTCAGATGTAACAGAATAAGCTAATTTTTTCTAAAGGTAATTAGTAAGGATGTCATTTCTCCCTTTTCAAAGATTCACCAGAGATTTGTCTATTCCCAGCCTGCAGGAACTCTGCCTTCCCTGCCATTTTGGTGTATGGTGTCTCCATGCCACTAGCTATCCATCCAGAGACTGGGAAGGATCAACTGCCTCACTGTGTGCCAGGCATTGCAGTGGGCACTTTCACAGCACGTGCCATGTATTTATCACAAAAACCCTAGCATGTAGGTTACTTTATTACTTAAATTATTCCCTAGATTAGAAAACTAGGACCCAAGGCAATTATGTAATTTGCCTGGGATCATAGAGCTAGCAAGTGGCAAATACAAGATTTGGATTCAAGTCCGGTTAAGAGCTTGCTCTTAACAACCCTGTGACTCCCGTGCTCCATCCCCACTCCATTTGCTCACTCATTCATTCAACTGTCATTAGTTTAGTAGCTCCTATATGCCAAGCACTAGGAAGAAGCTAACAAGTGTGGTGTGTGTGTAAGGAGTTTAAGATGCTCCAGAAGAGTAACAGGAATGAAAGTCTACTCTTGGGGTGCAGAGGAGACTCATGTTTAGCAGAAGTGACATGTAAACTGAGATCTGAAAGCTGATCCAGTCGTGGGCATAGGAACTGACATTGTGTGCATAAATAATACTTCCTCACCACCACCACCACCACCACCACCCCCCCACACACACACACATACACACTTTGCGTTGACTTTCTATCTTCCCAGAGCAAATAATACCTCTTAGTTTTATCTGCAGTAACTGAAGACATTACCTTTCTTAGAAAAGGACAGGAATGAGAAACTACTAAAAGGCTGCTTCCTTTCGGTTACTGATTATCAGCTTTCCAAGTCTGCACATTGAAGAGAGACACGTGGCCAGGCCCAGTTAATTATATGAAAACAATCAGTGAATTGCAGAGGGTGGAGACTAGCAGACACCTGCTGTATTGGAAAGAAAAAGTCAGAGCCACCTAGTTTCTTTTCCAGTGGAAAAGATGAGATTAGATCCCTCAGAGGAATCAGAGCATTCCCTGCAAATATTTGATCATGTGTTATTTTAACCCTGATTAACCTGAAAATAGTACAATGCCACTCAGAGGACCACACTTTGAGAATCATGGCCCTTTGATAATCTTCCCTTTGGATTACCGGTGTGTTTCTCTTCTGGTAATTTATGTCTCCTGACAAATTGATAATAAACAAAGTCATATTTTTCCAATTATGATTTCAGAGAGTCTTCATTATTGCTGATGGGTTACCACTGATATTTTATTGCCTCACCTTCTACCCAATGATTATCAATCAAAATAAATTCCTATCCGCTAAAGAAGGAACACAATAAAGTAGCCATGTGGTGAATACTATTGTAGAGAAAAACAGCTTTTATGATAACAAACTCCCACTTTCTCATTTGTCTGTTTTATGAGGCTAAATTTTCATATATCAACCCTTCCAAAATCAGGTGTGGGTGGACATTATTGCTCAAAAATGCAAACTGATTTCAACATCTGCAAGATGAATTTTAGGACACCTAAATCATTATCATCTGAAATGCCACCCAACTAATGGGTATGATAGAAGTTGGAGAGTGACTTGACTGATAATATGTGCTCATTCCATGTCTATTTACTGAGCAGCACAAGGCACTAGTGAGGAACTGGGTGGAGACTACCCCAAGATGCTTCTGAAGCAGATGCTGCCCTCAGGGTGCTAACAGTCCAGGAAAACCTGGGTGGAGGCTGGCACTGATGAATAAATGAATCAAAGACGAGAAGGGTAAAGGTCCTCAAAGGCCCACCTCTTACTTCTCAATGACTAAGACAAGCCATGGGGTAGAGTCAAGAATTAGCCCACCTGACACGGAAGGAACAAAGAGACCATGCTGGAATTCAGTTAATTACATGTCCCATGCTTCATGGTTTCAGCTACCTTTATTTATTTTTTCAGCTTGACAAGACAATCCTGCTCTGTACAACCATTGTCATAAGAAGTCAAGGGTTGAGTGCTGAGGGGAGAGAGAAGAGAGGACTGCCATGTTTTTAAATTATGCTTACATTACAGCACTATCATTATCACAAAGGAAGACAGTTTATAACTATTAAGCCACGTGGTTGAGTAGAAACTCTGATTGCTTTGTGACTTTGGATCTAAGAGGATAATTGAACTTTGATAGTGGAGGAAGAAAGGAGTACCTATCACCTCTTCTGATTCTCCCTGGCATAGGGACTCATCCTATATTGTCTCTAGAAACTAAGCATAGGAAAAGAAAACGTGGTCTCTGAAGTTACACCCAAGTGAGTATAACTAACAGGATAGCAACATGCTAAACCGCTAACAAGTTAATGTTAAACAAGTTTCCATCTTAACATCATTCTAGGCAAAAGTTAATTTTTAAAATTGAGCAACCAACAGTATTCTTGAACAAAAGGTTAATAATGATTCTTTCACTGTGTTTATAGGTGCTGTGGAGAGGGTGAAGAAAATCCGAGACTATGCTTTCGTGCACTTCAATAACCGAGAAGATGCAATAGAGGCCATGAAAGCTTTAAATGGGAAGGTAATGTAAACAAAGAAAAAAACATGTACAGATTCCATCAAAGTTTGGTGTGGAAATTTTATTCAAAAGAACAATCCTGCAAGTCTACCTCACTCAGGCTTTCTCCAACACTGACACAGCTGCCTCTGTTCATTTAAGATGAAAAAAAGGAAGTGATGGAAAGTATGATAAACACGTTGCTTACATGTCCAATTCTATCTCTAATTTTGGCTGATTTGGGCGAGTTGCTGGTGCTCAATTTCCTTAGAAAGAAGGATATTAGGGTAGATTATTTCAAGGTGTTTTTCACCCATTCCAATTTTCACTCATTACTTTAAGAGATTATCACCTTTGTAGTGTAGTGTTTTAAGGGCTGATGATCAGGAAAAAATGTCAAGGTAGCCGTTATTCTGCCCTCAAAGTTTGATCTTCCAACACTGGAAAGCTTGGAACCACTTTACCTTGCCAAGAAGAGCTCTGGGGAAAAACTAACTTCTATATCCTTACTTTTGATTTATATGTACTAGTAGAAACCAATATATTTACTTATCACTCCAATACACATTTAAGAGCTTCCATAGGCCACTTATCATGCTAAATAATGTCTGGGATACAAAAAACATCAAAGATGTTTATCAAAGAGCTATAAGTCTACCAGAAGAATAAAACAAGTCACAAACACTTTTGCAAAGGTGTTCAAAAAAAGGAGTGGTCATAAAGAATCAGAAAATCTTCATGGATATGAGAAGAGATAATGAGAAGCCATGAAAATTGGGCAGAATTTTAAGAGGAAAAAACAAACACAAAACATGGAAAAGGAGAGGCAGTCTTAGACAGAGGCACAGAATTTAAAAAGAGGAAGTTATGATTTGAGAACAGTAAAAGCAGACCAATTCGGTGAGAACATAATATGTACATCAGGCTATTTTACCTGTTGGGCTTCACATTAGTCAGTCCTAATAGGACACAGATGGCAAAGGAACTTATTACAAAGGTGTGAGTATAGAGTCGGAGAATCAAGAGATAGTGCAAGAACCTAGAGCTCCTGACA
Organism: Myotis yumanensis; assembly: GCF_028538775.1. NCBI lineage: Eukaryota > Metazoa > Chordata > Mammalia > Chiroptera > Vespertilionidae > Myotis > Myotis yumanensis. The sequence goes on along the minus strand of NW_027223764.1, from coordinate 28,066,372 downwards.
TTCCTTAAGTCAAAGGAACAAGGGCTGGAGAAATAACAGGAAACAAAAGCAGAGAGGATTGTGTAGAACTGGTCTCCAAGAGAAGCAGTGATCTTTGGTCAAGAAACACATCCAGGCTTAGCTGACTTCTCAGAGAGGGAGCAGAGGAAGAAATAGCCTGAACTCACTGTTATCTCTTTCTCTTATCTCCTGCCAGGACTCCCCATGGGCCAAACCCAATCATAATCCAGAGGCCCAGGAGCCCTGAAGAGGACCCCATGTAGATCACCCCAACCCAGGGCAAAGAGGCTGGAGACCACTGGGGAGTAGGCCCTTCAGATACAGTGGGGCCCGGGCATAAGAGCTTCTCCAGGACCTACAGAAATGTTTGAGTACTGGGAGGGAAAGTATTGACTTTAAAATACAAAAAGAAAACTGAAAAGCAAAAATTAATGCATATTTAATACATGTCTATGGAGCAAAACATTGTTTTATCATCATTGATTCTTACATTTAATCTCATAAAATGATTATTTAAAACAATTTGCAGGTTAGTTTTTTTCAATTTGAAAACATTCCTAAGTATACAAATGATTGCTGAAAAGGAATATTCTGAATTAAGTGCTAATTTATTATTATTTATTTTATGATGATTAAACTAACTGCCAAGTTATGATTAATTGATAAATAATTGAAAACATTGGAATAATTACAATGAAAATATATTCAAACTTTCCCCAGTTTTTAAAGCTATATATATTTATAGGTAGATATTTTCATAGAAGTAGATACATATATTATGTAGTTAAATAGATATTCAATATTATTATTAAATATACACTAAATATTATAATGATATTTCACTACAATGTGGTATGGGAAAATCAAAAATAGCATATGGATATTTATATTTAATTTGTTAAGCAAGGTGAGTCTTTGAATATTTTGTGCAGTGGAATAATTATCATATTTACAATTTAGGGAAATGAACCTACTAATAATTGAAATTTCATAGAATAGGAAGAGAGATGTAATTGCAACTAGTTAAAAAGTTATTGGTCATCCAAATGGAAAGAAACAGGACTTGAACTAGGGTGGGAATGGGGCATAGAAGAGAGCTCTACACAGGACTAAGGGGGATGAATTCAAAGGACTCAGGAACTGATTGGATGTAGGGGTGAGAAAGAAGGATGAGTCTATATAGATTTTCAATATGGGAAACCAGAATAATACTGTTAGGGAAGCCAGGCAGGAGAGCCTATTTAAAGAGAAAAGTGATGAGTTGAGCTTTGGATGTGGATATTTGTTCTATAAATATTTATGGATGTTTATGATGTACAAAAAATTTTGCTGGGCTTGGGATATACAGATTAATGAGATATTGTTTTAACTCTTGAAATGTCTAAACCAAATAACTAAAATACAATTTTGAGTTTAAAACACTGTTGGGTGCCAGAGGTATACAAAACAAATCTATCACAATAAGAAATCTGACTTTGTAGTATGTAATCATTCTATTACAAAGGTCTCTTGATATGAAAGTGCCTATAAGCAGAGACCTATTTGGGTCTCCCATTTTAAGAAAAGACTGGTGATATAAAGCATTTTATCAAGTTTACTTCATTCCTTCAATACTCCATTTCTTCTATTCACATGAATAACAATGTAACAGTTGAATATCAGCTGGATTCTCTCTCAGTGTTCCATTTGACAATGGCTCCTGCTACTAAAAAGTAGGGTAGATCCATAGAAAGAGGGATAAGTTGCCCCAGGGACTGAACAAAATGGTCAGGCTGAATCACGAGCTCCATCTAGCAGACTTCAATGACCCAGGAACCACTGAATTGCTCATGACATCAGATAATAAGGATGGAAGGGAATTTCTGCAGGAACATTTTATATAATTTATTTCATTTATATAAAATAGGAGTCCATTGTGTTATTAGAAAGAAGCCACAAAAGCTTTCTCATAACACCTTGTTCTTTGATAAGAAATACATTACTCTATCAAGTATTTGTTGAGAGCTATCCTTATCTCTGTGTATGACAGTGCTACACAGAAGTGAGTCACACATGTAGAGCTAAACACTTCTATTATGTTCAACTATTATCTTCAGCTATTATCTGGAGCTGTTTTCAATGTCAAAAATTTATGTCAGAATAGGACCAATTCAATAATTCTTGAGGACAATTTTTCAGGAGTGCTCGACTTGAGAAACCTCAGTACTATCCACCATCTCATTTGTTCGTTACCAACTGTTCAGCAGGCCAAAAGGTTATTCCCAAGGAAGTACATGTGGGGAACAAGGTAATGGCCTCAGATGCCTCTTCCTTGGGTAGTGCCTCACCTTTTAGGTCTCTCCTCCTTCCCAGTGAAAACATACTTACTGTGTAGCAACTCTAAGGAGCAAGACCTTTAGTTGGCTAGTAGCCAGAAAGGCCCAACTGGGCTACCCATACCAAAAAGTTAATAATTGATAAGATCTCTTTATTGGTTTCCTTTCATCTTCATTGTACCCTGCTAGGTAGTGGAGATTTTAATCTCCATAATTAACCTAAACTGTCTTAGAATTATATAATTACATAAACATGTAAACATGTAATTTAAACCATATACATCACATTAAAAATATTACATAATTCTGTCTCAGTGACTGTATTCAGACAATAAATTTATAACCAATATGTTCATGGATGGTGGCCAATTTGTCACTGTGAAAACCTGTTGGCAGCTTATGGGCAACTTCTCAACAAAACTATTCAGGGGAAAATTTAAATGACACACGCCATCAACCTATAGAGCCAAGTACATATAATTAAAACAGCCAGTACACATAGCAGCAAATAGGCTAATACAGAAGGAAACCCATCACGAGGGCTCAGCCTCCCGTGGTTGTCTTCATAGCTTTCTTGTTGCTTTTTCCTTGCTCTCTAAACAGGTGCTGGATGGCTCCCCCATTGAAGTGACCCTAGCCAAACCAGTGGACAAGGACAGCTATGTCAGGTATACCCGAGGCACAGGTGGAAGGGGCACCATGCTACAAGGAGAGTATACCTATTCTTTGGGCCATGTTTATGATCCTACCACAGCCTACCTCGGAGCTCCTGTCTTCTATGCCCCGCAGGCCTATACGATTCCTAGCCTTCATTTCCCAGCCACCAAAGGACATTTTGGCAACAGGGCCATTATCCGAGCCCCTTCTGTTAGAGGTAATACGAATCAGCTCCTGCCTTAGAATAACTGCATGATTTCAAACGATTTGTATTGCAATAGCCTCAGTAAAACTGGATGAGTCCACTGAGAGAAAAGAACTCGAAATTTTTTTTAAAAAAATCAAATATTTTACCAATAGTTATCCTTCCATAGGAATCTTATTTCACATTACAACTGGTTGAGAAAACTTGGTCATAGCATAGTACAAATGAGTCTTTCCACACAATTGATCTTTGCATGGGACCCATAACATTTGCACAACCTAAATCTCAGGTCCACAATTGTTCATGTCTCTCTTATCATTGAATCACCATATTACAATCATATGTAACTTGTCACATAATTAAAACATTAAGCATTTATAATCTGAAATCACATCATAAAACAATCCAGACATTGAATATAAGTTTTCAACCAGTTTTAATGTAAGGAAAAACAAACTCTACTCCAAGGGGGAAAAAACACCTTTATAACAAAACAAAAAAAAATCAATGAATGAATGATATTCATGGATGAAGGGTAATCAATTTAACATTTTTATCTTTATGCCACCAATAGGAAATCAAAGTAGCAATGTGGAAAACAAAAAAAATCAAAAGGAATCTATTAATGAAACTCAATAGAAATTTAAGCCTCATGTGGACAGAACATAAGATAGAAAATGGTTAATTTAAAAATGCTTTCAATGTTGGTTTTCCAACAGGTCATTGAGGATGGCAATATTTGGAAAACTAGAATTCATTTCTAACTTATTGCTCAATGACAAAATGCAAAACTGATATGACCACTGTATGTGCTTATATCATGCTGGGGTGTTTTTTTAAAAAAAATACCTTCCCAATATTAATTATTCTACAGAAAAAATGTCAATAAAAGGTTAACTGAAAACAGAAACAGAAAATTTTTTCTCTATACTAAATTATAAAGTTGCTTATGTAATTATCAATAGCTTTGATAGTATTGCTTTCTTCCACAGATAGTTTTTTAAAAAAAAGAAAGACACCTCTGGTGAACTCTACCTTATGTTGAGTTTCATTACATTAGAATCCTAGGGTTTTCTACCCATCTTCAGGGCAATAATCAATGTGACTTGGGCTAACTTTTCCATTACAGTAAGATTCAGGGTGATTTTCTGGTGGTTTGATTCAGTTTAATGCCTTCTTACATTCCTAGAAATTTACATGAATGTACCTGTAGGGGCTGCGGGAGTGAGAGGACTGGGCGGCCGTGGCTATTTGGCATACACAGGCCTGGGTCGTGGATATCAGCTCAAAGGAGACAAGAAAGAAGAGAAACTCTATGATCTTTTACCTGGGATGGAACTCACCCCGATGAATCCTGTTACCTTAAAACCCCATGGAATTAAAGTAGCTCCCCAGGTACGTGACGTTATGCCAGAGATAGTTTCTTTAAGTTGAGCCAACGTCCATTATTCTCCTTTCATCAAATGACATGACTTGATCTCTATTTAGGTTACTATTTTGTTTTGTCTTGCTTTTATTTTGTTTGTTTGTTTGTTTTTAATAGATAAAGTGACCAATCAACATAATGTCTTGTCAGAGTGCTGAGTGTTGTTCCATTATAAATTTTCTTTTTGTTTTTCAATTATAAAATTTGGTACCTTAAATAATCTTCCACTGAAATGCAAAGATCCTGAGAGCTATTGAGAATATCAACTAATACCTTAAGTAAGATAATATAAAGCCAAGACCTTAGTTCAAAATAAATGGCAATTGTATGTAAATCAGGTTGGTTAGCAAATGATGAATATTCATGACAGTCAATGAATGGACCATTTAGGACATCTTTTCTCAGAAACACTGAGTTTACGAGAAAATACCATGTCATCTAAGGTGATATTACTCATATTAACTATAAGGCGCCATCAGTCATATCAAATTAAGTTTTCTACTGTGATGATATCTGCACAGTAGCACTACAGTGAGCTTTTATTGCTTTCATTTCACAGTTCTAATTTTCCAAAGTTTCTGCATGAGGCTGTATTTTTTATTATTGGAAAATTAAAAGTGATAAAAGTTGTTTTAGAATGGAAACTGAATAATAAACACAGTCAAAATAACACAAAGCTGGTTCTAAGTTAACCAGTAGACTATTCCCTGTGCAGTAATGCTGATCTCTCTGCAGAGACACTTGGGCTGAATAACCAATATCTACTTGCTCAGAATTACAGTTTGTATATTCAAAGGAAATTTTTCTACTCTCACCCCAAAGGCATAGGCTCTAAATTTATGGAAGTAGCCTTATGATTGCAAGCGAGTAGAAAAGTTGGTTTTCTAAATGTTCATCTTGAGTAATTTTTTTTTTATTGTTAGAATTGCTGGCTTTCTTAGACACACAAATTTGTACATCAAAGTTTTCTGTTAATCCTACCCAGACAATTAAAAACAAACAAAAAACTCCTATCAGAGTGGTAAACAGCAATCATTTGTTTGTTCAAAAACCATTTATTGGGCATTCTTTAACAAGTATTTTGTGAGTTCTGGTGATAGAAAATGGAATATAACACAATCCCTTACCATCAAAAATTATGTGGCACAGGAAAAGTAATCCAATTTAGAAATGGGCAAAAGACCTGAATAGACATTTTTCCAAAAAAACTATACAAATGGTCAACACATTTTTTAAGTGAGGAAATCCTGCCATTTGTGTCAACATGGATAGTCCTTGAGTATGCTAAGTGAAATAAGTCAGACAGAGAAAGACAAATACTGTATGATCTCATTTATATGTGGAATCTTAAAAAAATATATCCAAACTCTAAAAAAGAGATCAGGTTTATGGTCAACAGAGGCAGATGGTGGAGGTGGGAGAATTGGAGGAACATGGTCAAGAGATACAAACTTTTAATTATAAGATAATGAATTACTAGGGATGTGATGTACAATATAATGACTATAATTAATACCACTGTATAATATATATGCAGGTTGTTAAGAGAATAAATCCTAAGAATTCTCATCACAAGGAAAGTAACTTTTTTCTTTTTCCTACTTTTTCTTTTTATTGCACTTGTATTAGATAATTGATGCTAACTAAACTTATTATGGTAATCATTTTATAATATATGTAAGTCAAACTAATATGTGTACACTTGAAACTCACACTGTGATGTATGTTAATTATCCTATCTAATAATAGCCAAACATGGTAATTGACCGTACCTTCGCTACGCCTCCCATAGGCTAATCAGCGAGATATGCAAATTAACCACCAACAAAGATGGCGGCTAATTTGCATACTGCAGGCAGGGCAGGACAGCGTGAGCCGCCAGCGCGAGCCGCCATCCAGGCCCCCGTGGGAGATGCCAAAAGCCGCTTGCCTGCCGCCTGGGACCGGATCCAGTCCCGGGCAGCAGGCACGCCCGCCCCACAAGCCCCAGGAGCCGCCTGCCTGCCGCCCGGGATCCGATCTGGTCCAGGCTGCTGGAGGGCCCCGGACGCCCCAGAAGCCGCCAGATATGGCAGTAACTCTATCAGTAAGCACTCTGAAAGTCAGTGGCATAAATGCACCAATTAAAAGACAGATTATGAGGGTGAATCAAAAACAAAACCCACTTTAAATATAAAGACACATATAGATTAAAAGCAAATGAATTAAGCTGCAGCCTGTTTTGCTCAGTGGAGAGAGCATTAGCCCGTGGACTGAAGGGTCCTAGGTTAGATTACAGTCAAGGGCATGTACCTCAGTTGCTGGCTTGATCCCCAGTCCCTCTATCAGAGCATGTGCAGGAGGCAACCAATCAATGTGTCTCTCCCTTTTCCTTCACTCTCTCTAAAATTCAATGGAAAAATATCCTTGGGTGAAGATTAACAAAAACAAAGTAAATGGATTAAGTAACATTAAAGAGATTATAAGAAAAATATATTCCAAATTTTGTTAGTTGTGTAATGGTTATGTTTAAATTATTAACACCTAAGAAATTGGGTGAAGGGTACATATAATATGCTGTAGTATTTTATAGTTTTTTTTAACATGTATGAGATTATTTCAAATTAAAATATTTAAAAATTAAAAATTAATAAAATATTAATTGAAATGTATCTCCATTATATGCAAAATCTCCTAATTGCTTCTAGCATAATTTATTAAATTGTGCTAAAATTTACAAGGGTTCAATTAAAAAATATCTTAATTCTAAATGATATAATAGAAAATATATAATAGTGCAGTTATACGCACTTATCTGAAAATAAAAATTTAAAGAAGTGAATTTAAAGAAGGGATTAGCCAAAGAAAATATATGCACAACCCATGGACACAGGCAACAGTATGGTGGTGGCCAGAGAGAAGTGGGGGGCAAGAGCTGGGTAGAGGGGACAAAAGGGGGGAAATAGGGACATCCTATATCCTAGCTAATAAAAGAGAAACATGGTAATTAGCCGTACCTCCGACACGCTTCCCATTGGCTAATCAGGACAATATGCAAACTAACTGCCAGCCAAGATGGCGGCCGGCAGCCAGGCACTGACGCGAACAGGAGGCTTGCTTGCTCCAGTGACAGAGGAAGCCAACGTTCCCCACCTGCCACTGCTGGGCTCTGAGCTTGCACTCTAAGAAACAATGTTGCAAATATAGAAGCTAAACAAAACCCCAGAAACCTGCTTTCAGTCAGCCGGGATCTCAAAGCTGGAGTTGCAACAAAGTTTCAAATACAGAAGGTAAACAAAGGCCAGAAACCTGCTTTCAGCAGCCAAGGTCTGAGCTAAAGCCGGCTCTCAGCTCCAGTGACAGCCATAGAAGGTAAATAAATCCCAGAATTAAAAAAAAAAAAAGAAAAAAAGGAGAGGTTGGGAGCTTCAGTCATCCGCCAGCCTGAAAACGGCCCTCAGCCCCTCACCTAGACTGGCCAGGCACCCTAGTGGGGACCCCCACCCTGAAGGGGGTGTGACCAGCTGCAAACAGCCATCATCCCCTCACCCAGGCTGGCCAGGCACCCAAGCAGGACCCCCACCTTGATCCAGGACACCCTTCAGGGCAAACCAGCCGGCCCCCACCCATGCACCAGGCCTCTATCCTATATAGTAAAAGGGTAATATGCCTCCCAGCACTGGGGTCAGCGGAGCAGCGAGGCCTCCCCACACCGGGATCAGCGGAGCTGTGAGGCCTCCCAGCACCGGGATCAGCAGAGCCGTGAGGCCTCCCAGCACTGGGATCAGCGGAGCCGCGAGGCCTCCCAGCATTGGGATCAGTGGAGCCACGAGGCCTCCTGGCCCCTGGAGCAGCGTGACAGGGGGCAGCGCCCAAACCCCCTGATCGCCCTGCGGCTCTGTGTGTGACAGGGGAGGGGCCACAACCTCCCTATCTGCCCTGCTCTGTTCGTGAAAGGGGAAGGCGCCCCAACCCCCTGATCAGCCCTGCTCTGTGCCTGATAGGGGGGAGCTCCCCAACCCCCTGATCAGCCCTGCTCTGTGCCTGATAGGGGGGAGCTCCCCAACCCCCTGATCGGCCCTGCTTTGTGTGTGACAGGGTGCGGTGCCCAAAACCCCCCATGGGCCCTGCTCTATGTGTGACGGGGTGGAGCCGCAACCTCCCCATTGGCCCTGCTCTGAGTGTGACAGGGGGGAGTGCCCCAACCCCCTGATCGGCCCTGCTCTGTGGGTGACAGGGGGCGGCGCCCCAACCTCCCCATCGACCCTGCCTTGAGTGTGACAGGGGGAGGCGCCCCAACCCCCCAATCGGCCCTACCCTGAGCGTGACTGAGGGTGGCATCGCAACCTCCTGATCGGCCCTGCTCTGTGTATGACAGGGTATGGAGACCCAAACCCCCTGATGGGCCCTGTTCTGTGCGTGACAGGGGGCAGCGCCCCAACCCCCTGATCGGCCAGCTCTGTATGTGACAGGGGTGGCACCACAACCCCCTGATCGGCCCTGCTCTGTGGGTGACAGGGGGCGGTGCCCCAACCTCCTCATCGACCCTGCCTTGAGTGTGACAGGGGGCGGCGCCCCAACCCCCCAATCGGCCCTACCCTGAGCGTGACTGAGGGTGGCATCGCAACCTCCTGATCCGCCCTGCTCTGTGCATGACAGGGGGCAGCGCCCCAACTCCCCAATCGGCCCTGCTCTAAGCCTGACCAGGAGCTGCAGGGCAGGCACCTAGGGATTGGGCCTGCCCTCTGCCACCTGGGAGTGGGCCTAAGCCAGCAGGTCGTTATCTCCCGAGGGGTCCCAGACTGTGAGAGGGCACAAGTGGGGCTGAGGGACAGGCCCCGCCTCCCCGCCAGTGCACAAATTTTTGTGCACCGGGCCTCTAGTAATAATAATAAAAGGCTAATATGCAAATTGACTGAATGGCCGGTTGCTATGATGCGCACTGGCCACCAGGGGCAGACGCTCAATGCAGAAGCTGCCCCCTGGTGGTTAGTGCACTTCCATATGGGGAGTGCCACTCAGCCAGAAGCTGGCTCATGGCTGGCCAGCGCAGAGGTGGTGGCAGGAGCCTCTCCCACCTCCATGACAGCACTAAGAATGTCCAACTAATGGTTTAGGCCTGATCCCTTGGGGACCTAAGCCTTTAGTCGGACATCCCCTGAGGGCTCCCTGGCTGCCAGAAGGATGTCTGACTGCAAGCTTAGGCCTGATCTCCCGGGGAGTGAGCCCAAGTCAACAGGTAGACATCCCCCAAGGGGTCCTGGACTGCAACTGGGCGTAGGCCGAGCTGAGGGATCCCCCCACCCCAAGTGCACAAATTTTTGTGCACCGGGCCTCTAGTATCTCAATAAAACTGGGAAAACATTATATGGCAATTCAGTGAGAGGATACTAACAGGTACACAGATCATTATTAAAAAATCTAGTAAATGCCATGAGTTTGGCACTCAGAGCTTTGCTCAGAAAACACAAAGCTAGTCACCCAATCTCCCTTGGGTTAAAACCCAAAATAAGAAACCTAATTAATCTACCGGGAAAACTAGAAATATTCTAAGAAAATAAAAAGTAATGATCATCATAAATTCTGTAGAACAGTTCTGAGAGCTGCTATAGCATGAGTAATGATCTCTGCTTTTAATATCAAACCCAGGTTAGAAACTGGTCATGCTTTTTATTAAGATGTGAGTAACCATCTCTACCAACTAATGAAAATTCTTTCATTAATTTGTCCCCAAATTTCTGCAACTATGGCTTAAAAACTGAAGAACATGTCACCCCAACCTTCATGATGGAGCCTTAAGAACTCCACAGTGGAGTTGTGAACTTCCAACAAGAAGAGCCGAGGGACACGTGCTGACCTGCAGTCAGCAGTTACAGCTGCTACTCCGTTAGCACATGTTACAGACTATCTGCCAGTTAAAGCAATTTACTATTGTTCGGGAACTTCAGAGAATGCTTTGTAGATGACAAGGGATGCTACAAAACCGAGAATATTACAAGAAAAGTTAATAAAGAAGATAGGAGCAATCTATAAATTGAATAAACTGGAAAAGGTCATGCTATTGCAGCTGGATTGGTGTTAGAACAAATGAGATAAGCTCCATACGGGCATCCTGGGACATTGTTCTGTCCCAAAGAGTTTTGTTTGTCTGTTTTTTCAGATTTATGCCCGATTTTGCACGGTTTATTGAATCTGCCAACTAATGGGAGTATCAGGGCTTGTGGGCCACCAAAAAGTGGCTTCAAGATGAAGAAAATATGTGCTTTTAGACATGATTCAGTTTGCAGTAATGATAGAAAAAGACAAAACATGCAGGAAGTTGCCATAAACCAGACAATTGTAAAGAATAACCAGAAGTGTCGTTCACCAAAAACATTGCAACTGTCAACACCCACCTATCAATCCTCATCAATAAATACTAACCAATTAAACTTTAAAACTCTATTTTTATGAAAATGTGAAGTTAAACTTTAGGATAAATAACATAAAATAAGAATATATTGTATCCTTAGGTTATTTTCTCTAAACCATTATAAACAGAAGGATTGAAGATAATAATGAGCAAATCCAGCCGCACAGTGCTAGGATATCAAATTTTTAAACAGGGATAAGTATACCAAACAAATCACAAAATTAAACTATTGGTAAAAAGTTACAGCTAATGGACTAAACTAAAAACATATTAGACTAAGTGGTGTGAAGATGGTTTTTATGAATTAATAGACCTAACATTTTAAATAGAGTTCAAATTGAGTTCATCTTAAGTTTTATGAGTCATTAAACCATGTGGCATTTTATATCTTTTTGTATTAGCTTAAACTCTGAAGGACAGAGTTAAAAACCTGAAAGCTAGAGAAATAATGCAAATGTGACATTTGAAAGAAAAGTCTTTTTTTCTTTTCACTCTTGTAGATATTAGAGGAAATTTGTCAGAAAAATAACTGGGGACAGCCAGTATATCAACTGCACTCTACCATTGGACAAGATCAAAGGCAACTATTCTTATACAAAATAACCATTCCTGCTCTGGCCAGCCAAAATCCTGCAATGTGGGTAACTTCTCCAAATTCCTAATCATATCAATTTTAGAATAAGAGACTCTTGTAAATTAAATGCATTTTAACACTATCTCAATAAGATAAATATTCAAGTCTACTACCCGCTCACTTTTCATTAAATGAAACATTGAGATGTAGAATTGGGATGTATGTGCCAACTATGAGACTATCATCTCAAAACCCCCAAATTTTGTATAGACAATGAAGACCTGGTAGTAAAATCAACCAATGGAAAACTGCAGCTGTAAAATTTAACAAGAATGAAAAGTATAACCTATTCTTTTATCTGTGTAGTATTTAGGTTGAACTGTATGAAATAGCCATTTTATTCAAAATCATGCTCTGAGGTTTAAATTTTGGACCAATGATGCAACCTCTCTGCTAGTGGATATCACCTTCTGAATTTTACCTGGAACCTGCATTTATGCATTATTTTAGGAACCATCATGGTTCACATGCACCTTAGAAAAGCCATATAATGAGTTACAAGTATGCTCCAGGAATGACGTCAACCACCATTGTTCTACCAGTGGTCAGCAAACTGCGGCTCGCGAGCCACATGCAGCTCTTTGGCCCCTTGAGTGTGGTTCTTCCTAAGCCTTAGGAGTACCCTAATTAAGTTAATAACAATGTACCTACCTATATAGCTTAAGTTTAAAAAATTTGGCTCTCAAAAGAAATTTCAATTGTACTGTTGATATTTGGCTCTGTTGACTAATGAGTTTGCCAACCACTGGCCAATGTATAGATATGTCTACATGCATATATATGTGGAAACTTTAATGGCAAAGAGAATGAAAATACCCACACAAAATTCTGTCATCCTATCATCCTCAAAAGCTAACAGCGCCTTAGATGTTTACCTGTCTCAATAGGATGAGTTTAAAATGCTCACCCTGATTGTGCTTTCCAGCCACGCTTTCACACCTCCAAAGCTAAGTGCCTACGTGGATGAAGCAAAGACATACGCAGCCGAGTACACCCTGCAGACCCTGGGCATTCCCACCGATGGGGCCAGCGCTCCCACTGCAGCAGCTGCTGCCGCTTCTGCGGCTGCTTTTCCAGGTATGAAAATATTGGGCCAGAAAGGGCACCCTGCAGAGAGTGTCTTGGAAACCCTGCTTGGTACCATGGACTCATAGAGTTGTTTGTAAACTCTACCTACAATAAATGCAATTTACACCATGGGTGACCAAAAAGAATTTGCCAGATAAGTGAATCATTAAAGTCTGAGGCAAGAGAATAGAGCTGGGCAGCAGAGTGGGTTGGGTCTAGGGCCATGTGATCTTGAATGAGCCATTCTCTCTGCAGCTGACTTGCTTTGGTTTGGTTTTTACTTTCAGTAAGAACGTTTGGAACTACCTATTAACAGCTGATGTTTATCTGAGCTCCTACCATGTGCCAGGCACTCACCTAAATCCCCAGCATATTAGTACTTTAGGTTGTCTCAGTAATGCTCACCACGCCACAGAGGTAGGTTCTAGCATAATGCCTGTTGTATAGATGAAGAACCTGAGTCCTAGAAAGATTAGGTCAGTTGGCCAAGGTCAATCAGCTTTTAAGCAATCCTTGCACTTCCTCCCCAAATCCAATCTTCAATTTTACTTTTGTTACTTTGATTTATGAAAGATGTGTAGATTACATTTTTCTTAAATTATTTTAAGTCAAAAAACTGTGGGGGGGTGGGAGAGAGAGTCAATATGTGCACAATCAAGCCTCATTTCATCTGTTCTATAACTTTTGTTCAGGACATATGCTGATTGCTGAAAATAAAGTCTATCTGTAGATCAACAAGCCTTCAGGGTCACATTTAAAGACTTTTCCGCATTTATCATATACCTACAATAAATGCTGATAATTTAAAAAATGAATCTTCCAGAGAGGGGACCAAATTTCTTTTGGAAATATTTTCTCAGCATTCAGTTTGAATAACTCCATTCCTTTTTTTTTTTAAGTAATAAACGTTTATTTCTTTTCCCTTAAAAAATTTCATTCTGACTTGTCACTGTATCCAGATACCCCCATAAGCCCAATCAGAGAGTTCTGACTAGACCTGGAAATATGGCATTCCTATTGATTGATTAATCCATACATTGGTTATATGAAGGTGTGAGAAATCTATACCCCACACATCCATATCCTTGGGCCAAATCCTCACTTATTTTTATTTCCCAAAATTCTGAATAGATACTCCACTCTGGCAGGTGAGGCTGAACCTAATGCTTCACACGTGAATGTGACCCCAATTCCAGCTGCCACTGCAGAGGGTGTGGTCTCCCCTGGGCTGTACTAGGGCCAGCAACCCCAGAATTGCATTCCATAAAATAGGGCGTTGATGTCTGTGCACTGGGGACATGGCCAGGACTTCTCAGTTCTTGAAGAAAGTTGAACCCCTGTCTTGCAGAGAACTGTACCCCAACAACCCCTAGCAAATGTACTATAAAAATAAATGAGCCAATGTCAGGAGAACTTTAAAGTTTGCTTCACATTGGAGAGGACTTACTTTTTCCCAAGAATATCGTATCTTATCCATACTTATTTGCTCCTACAAGAAGCAAAAAAATTTAGGGCATGACTGTGTCTTGGGAATACTTAAGAATTTAAGAATCTCTCACAACTTTATAGCGGGATCAAGCAGAGAATAATAGGCTCCGAGGGAAGAATCTGTTTAAAACACAAATACTTTTGCGCCTAAGAAATTAGCCAAATTGCAAAAGAAAATTCAAAACACCTAAAGATAAAATCTATGCCACACACACATATGCATGCATTACTTACTTACTTTAGATATTCTGTTTCCAAAATCATGAAAGTAATTGTTAACACATTTCTCATATCCTTGGGAAATGCACCAAACTTCACTAGTGCATTAGTCAGCATTACTGCTCAAAGTGCAGGAGCCAAGGAGTGGATTCATTTTTTTAAAAAAAAAAATAGTCCAGCCAGCTTCCAGCCACCACCTCCTGAAAAGCCACCAGAAAGAAATCAATGTGTCTGGGGGGTCGGGCAGACTTCCACAGCACATAATACAAATGGGCTTTTGTGGGTGGCTTTTTTGTTTTTTTGTTTTTTTTATCAGATCCCTGTTTATTGCTTAATTACTTTCCCTTTTTCTCATCATCTTTTACAATTTTTGGATCATCTCAAATACCCAGTTTTGCTCTAAAACACTAACGGGTTAATATTGCTTCAAGATAAGAGCTGCTATGCTCTCTTCTTCAAAAGTGATTACTAAGCAACTAAACATAATACTAAGCCCTAGCTGGCTTGGCTCAGTGGATAGAGCATCAGCCTGTGGACTGAAGGGTCCCGGGTTCCATTCCAGTCAAGAGCACATGCCTGGGGTTGTGGGCTTGATCCCCACTAGGGGGTATGCAGGAGGCAGCCAATCAATGATTTTCTCTCATGATTGATCTTTCTATCTCTCTTTCCATCTCGCTTCCTGTCTGAAATCAATAATATGTAAAACCTTATAAGTCAAAACTTGGCTTGCGAGGGGGGGTGGGGGGGGTCAGGCATCCAAAGGTAGCTTGATGGTAGGGGGAGAAGATGCTATTTGCCCTTCAAGGTTAGTTCTCATTGTGGGAAGGCTACTTAGTATTTGCTTCCATGGTGCCATGCTATAAAAACATGCTAAAACTGTAAATATTTATCCTACTGGTCTACCCACTCCCTACACATACTTCCCAGGTGCAAGCAATGTCTTGTCATTTCATTAAGGTGGGGGTGGGGAGGCAGCAGAAGCAGACCCACCGAGCCCCACCCCCCATCCCTGCCTCCTTTATAAATTCTGAGACCCTCTGAGAACGCTCTAAATCCCACACTTTCCTCCACTCAGCATCCTATTAAGCTTCTGTTTCGTGGACCCTGTCCCCCCCCCCCCCCCCCCCCCCGGGTTTCTAATTCTCTCAGAGTGAAGTGATTCTGCCACATGGAGGAATACTGCCTCCTAAAGGATGAGTCCCCCGAGAGCACCTTTTAAAATGCACAGATGAGAATAGGCACATATTCCGAAAGGAAGACGGTAAGCCCGAGGGAAGCAAACGGGAATCCCTTTCACGCAGTTTTCTCTGCCTCCTCCTCCAGCATATGCCGTCCCTAGCGCAACTGCACCCGTGTCCGCGGCCCAGCTCAAGCAAGCAGTGACCCTCGGACAAGACTTGGCAGCATACACAACGTATGAGGTCTACCCCACTTTCGCAGTGACCGCCCGGGGGGATGCATATGGAGCCTTCTGAAGATATCTTTTTTTATTTTAATAATAAGACACAAAACTCTATCTAGAAGAAATAAACCTCTAACTCAGTCCCCTAATGATCACACGTAATGCTTTTCTTCACGTGATGCCCTTCCTGAGACGATAGTTTCTACTAACTGTGGAATCGCGATAGGAGAATATGATTCCCAATCCAATCCGATGCTAAGGAGCCTTTTCTCTAACAGAAGGCTAAAGAGCCACTGCCCCCAGGTGGCTCTTGCACGGTTGCTGAGTGTCTTGGGAGCACATTTACGAACCCTGATCGAGTGGAGAGAGAGCTTTTAACTGACCTCCCCAGACAGTAACAACAGAGAGCCAAGTCAACCCCAGAGTCTTAACCCTGGCTTGCACCTGCGTTTTGTGATCCCCAAAGTCACCAAAGGCAGAGGGAAGGTGGGAGGACGCTTTTCAAAACATGTTCTCCATTACCCGCTAAGTGGAGTGTGTGCACAGGCTGAGGCTTGTGAAAAAGATGTCCAAGGTTTGATGAGTCAGCATTTGCAGTCTGAAAATTCCGCCCAGTCACTTTGTCATAGGTCAGCATCTCCCTGTCCCCTGCAATCCCCGGGGACTTCCTGGAAATCGATGTGATATATTGCAGACCTGGTGAAAGCAGCCCAGGCCTATGGTTTATTAAACTCATTAGCCCACCTCTTTGCCCCTAGAACTCCTGCCCTTCCCAAGCATCCCCACAAGACAATCATCCTTCCGACCTGAAATGACTTTTTCTCATTTTCAACGTTTGATGTGTTCATATTGATTTATTTTCATTTCAGTCTTATTTTGCTCTTCTCCAATATCTTAAAAAAGGAAATACCACTTATAGACTGTCACCTATGATACTTTTAGCTATTTGGCAAATTGGCTGAAAAGTCATTTCAAACAAAGCAAGAAATAAAGATTTACTCTTATTTCTTTGACCTTTTTGCAATACTGAGGCCACCATCCAGCTTCAGAGACAGTTAAAGTAGTTTGGTTCAGCCTTGGACTATCTCACGCGCTTATATTCAATCTGCCAGGAAATCCTCTACCTTCCCTTCCTTTTATTTCCAATGAGCATCAGACAGCTTCGGCAGAGCTGAGTGCTGTGGCCTTGGAGCCGTCACAGGAAAACCTTACCTCGTCACTGCTGATTAGAGGCTGATTCTCCAGACACTCAGCAAGGGTGGGATTTACCCAAAGCCCCTAGAGTCGAGGGCCTCTTCTCCAGGAACATCTGATGGGGGAGGAGGATGCTACAAAAGTCAGAATGGAGAGGAGTAGAAGGCACTACTCATTTGCCATCCTTATACGCGATTGCTTTTTGTTCCAAGCAGAAATAACCTAATTCCAACCACCCAGTACCCATTACTACTTCTCAAGTTTCATCAGTGATTTAAGACACGACAGTACTACAATTTCCATCTTTAAAAATCCGTTGGCCCTTGTAAAATTCTACAGGACTCCAGGGAAAACATAGGTACAAAGGCATAAACAAAATATCAACTCTTGACTGGAATTCTATGGTTCAAAATCAGGCCAGATTCCAATCAAAATCAGATAAATTCCAAAAACAATGAAAAGTCCTTGTTACCTTTCAGTTCTGTGAACTCGTCAAAGGCCTCAATGTTACAGATGGAATGTTGAAAGGCCTTTGTTTTTAGCTTTGTATTTCCCTTCTCAGACGCCCTAGGACAGTGGTCCCCAGACTTGCCTACACATTGGAAACACCTGTATGAACTTTCAAAGCCAAGATCACACCTCATACCAATTACATCGGAATGTCTTGGGGTGGGTAATTTTTACATCAGTATTGTTTTTTAAAGATAAGGTGATTCCAATTATGCAACTAAGTTTGGGAACTGCTTATTTTTTTTCCCCTTTCTATTTCATGTTTGTTAAGTACAAAAATGCAAGAAAAATTTATCTAAATTAAAACAAAATAGCCAAATCATATTTTTACATATATTCATCTTATGAAAGTATGAATTTGAATATAATGCATATTGGCTACAAACTAATTCTTGGGTCAAACTAATTCTAAAAATGAGAAAGTGAAAAAGTTCTCCTTAAGCAATGTGTAGGTCCAAATTTACACTTTCCCACAGACCAGCTTTTATACTCCATGACAGTAATTGCATTGGGGGTCAGGCAAATTCCTACTCATTTCAAAAAAAATTCCAAGAGCAAGAGTTGTAATTCTCTTTAAAATCTTTAGAAGTGAATGGAAAGGGCACTCTATATGTCTAACCACTGCAAAATAGAAGGTTTCATCCAGAGGAATTTTAATTTAATCAAAATGAACAATTAGTAAATATAGGAATCTCTTTATGAGAAAAGTCATTATTCCAGATTAAATTATAAATGTTAAGAGTAAAGACTTAAACATACAATAATACAAAAATATCAAGAAGATTACCACTGGAACCCCATCTCATTACTTTCTTGAGGAAAAACATAAGTATTCATGATATTTACATCCTGAGGACTGATTTTATTCAAGTAAGTAGATGTGGCTTTATTTTTTGCTGAAATGTTACTTCATTCTAGTAAAAGCTAGAGGATACTTCTAAATTCTATTACAACATATTCATAGAAAGTGTCAATGTGTCTACCATGTCATATGTTTGCATTTACTTTGCCCACGTTAATTAGTGTAGACCAAGTCCTGCTATAGTTTCTGAAAATTTAAAAATGGGATTTTGAAAACCAAGTGTAGAACCAAAGGTTTCCTTTGCATGGTGTTTACATTTTTGGCCTTCAGATATTAGCACCTACTTAATACCTATCATACTTGTGTATCAATATTCATTTTTCAGTTATTTCTTACTTTCTTGCTTCCTAGAAATAAATTTTCATAGAAAAAATTAAAATGAGTCAACCAACCAAGCAATAATAACAAAATATCCAAGCAAATAATTTAGAAATGTCCAGTACATTAGAACTGGGTTTCTAAATATTGGTCATCAATAGCTTACTGAGAATTAAAATCAGGCACTGTTACGTAGGAGGAAATGGAACAGCCATCAGAGTAGATGTCTGTTTTCCTACCTATAAAAATGCTGCTTCTTCTCAAATTGCTGTACTTCTCTACCAACCCATTAGTATAACTAGTAGACCACCTTTAACTGCAACAAAATGTAATTCTCTAGGTGACTAGTTTTCCCCTCCTAGCCCTGCCCAAACCTGGTATCATGCCCAACCACACTATGTGTGTGTAACAGCACCCAAAATTGCTGCTAGAAAGCTACCTCATTTAAAGAAAGTAAGCTGCCAACAGGAGCTAAGAGACTGAAGAATGTCAATCCCACTCAGGGTTGAGCAACGTCTCTTGTCTTTCCGGTGTGACAATACATCTGGGTGTGCCAGGACAGTGCTGGCTTACATCTGTTGCCCGTGTTATAAATACTTACAATAGCTCCTCTTACTCTCAAATGTGTCCAGTGTAGATGAGAAATTATACAGGGACCCCTTCATTATGGCCGTTTAAAAAATGTTATAGAATTGGCTTTATTCTCCCCAAAGCAGACACAGCTTCAACTTAAGACCCAGCTACTCCTTTTTGGCCGGGGTAGGAGCACAGTGAACAGAGAGAGAGATGTGTCATCTTCTCCCCCACGGTTCTCCCCATTCCACTCCCCATCTAGCTGTCCCTCTACCCAGTCTTTGCTGGTCCAACTTTTCCTCCCACTGCCCCTGGGCTACAGGTCCCGAGTTCTGCCATCAGGGACAGAGCTAGCAGCCACAAGGCTAGATTAGGCAGGGGACAAGATGTGAAACAGCTCTTAGGGACATGTTCTTGGCCTGTCACAACCATAGGGCATTAGGAGGTTCATAAACCATTGGCTGGTTCCTTTCTTCCTTGAACTGAGCTATTTATATCCCAAGCCAGAAAGGACTTCCTTCACCTTAAAGAGAAATTTAAAAGACTATGCAAAATTTTTAAAAAGGAAATAAATATAAAGATCCAGAGGCGCTTTAAAACATGGATTTGTCATATTCACATACTAATTTATGATGTTAATGAGCAGATCCTCATGCTTTTTAATCTACTTGAAAGCATTTTGGTCATTAACTGTCTCTGTTTCCTAAATATACTTGTGTTTATAAAATTCAAAATCTATTTCACAAGCCTTGCCTATACCTATATTTTTTGGCAATAAGTGATTTGCAACAAAACATACATGCTTTTTTCAAATGTAAATTTTATTTAGATACTTAACATTTGCTACTATAATTCCTAAGAGATCTTTGGGCGCACGGGCTGCATATAAGTCTATTTAAATCAGCCCGTTATGATCACTGATTTAAATATAATTATTGGTATTTTTATTCCTATTCCTTTATGAGTTTTTTTCTGACTTTTCTGGTTGCAATATAACCAGATAGGTTATCCTCTATCTTTTAATGAAAAGCAAACTGTCAGCAAAATGCATTTCTAGTTTCTAGGTATTAATTTCTTGCTTGTTTTCCTTTTTGTTATTATTGACTTTATTTATGTGAAGTTAGTTAGCTGAGGCACCAAAAGAAAGATACAAAAACAGTATTAAAGAGTATGCCTAAAGCACTTATTTTTATACTTTGAGTACAATGTTTTATAGAACTCTGTGGTCTATCTAAATATACTAAGTAAAATTACAACATTCATTTATTGGGAAACTGATCATTAGCTTGGAAGCAATAAACATAATGGGTACCATGGAATCATAAATCACATGAAATGGGCAATAATGCAATATTGTAATGACTAGTGTAATTCCAGGATAGCAAAATGATTGCAATTGAATTGTCAAGTACTATTATAAAGTTTTAAAAACTAATAACCTGAGTTGCTGATTTATTTTTTTCTTTCTTAAAAACTAAAAGTTGACTCTTTTTGAGTAAATACTAAATATTAATGACCTATCATTGCAATGTCCTTTTGGTGATTTCTTTACATTTCCATCTTTTATAAAAGTCCACTTTGGTGTACTTTCTGAGAGTAGATGTCACTGAATAATTAAATGCATTAGTTTCTAATCAATAAAGAAAATAAGAGGAACACTCAGAAACTAAAAATAAAGAGAAAACATGACTCCAGAAAGGTAAGTGGGCTCTGAAGTCAACATTGACCCTGGTGGAGGAGGGCCGGAGTCTACTGACCCCTGGTGGACTAAGCCAGTGATGGCGAACCTATGACAGGTGTGTCAGAGGTGAAATTCGAACTCATTTTTTTGGTTGATTTTTCTTTGTTAAATGGCATTTAAATATATAAAATAAATATCAAAAATATAAGTCTTTGTTTTACTATGGTTGCAAATATCAAAAAAGTTCTATATGTGACACGGCACCAGAGTTAAGTTAGGGTTTTTCAAAATGCTGACACGCCGAGCTCAAAAGATTCGCCATCACTGGACTAAGCAGAGGTCAGCAAACTATCCCTCGAGCACCAGATTCAGCCACGTGTGTTTTGTTAGCCCTTGAGCTAAGAATGGTTACTATATTTTTAAAGGACTGAGCTAAGATTTTTTTATTTTAAAAACTGCTTTAAAAATAAAAGGAAGAATTTGTGACAAAGACCAAAGATGTCCCAAAAGCCTAAATATTTGCCATCTGACCCTTTACAAAAAGCTTGCCAACCCTGCGCTAAGCCAACACCACATATTTTGATTTCTGTTACAGGTAGCACCCACTTCTAGGTGCCAAATTCTGAAGTAGCTAGGATTAGGTTAAGCTGCCAGTGACAGGACCTAAAACACGAGTGGTTTAAATAAATAAGATAGCATTTTATTGTCCCTTGTCCCGAAGTCCCAAATGGCAGAACAGTGCCAGTATTGTGCTTCAGAGTGTCATGAACAGAGGGTCTTTCTTCTTGTCGCTTTATTTGCGACAAGATAATAGCATTTACATTCCAAAGCGAAGGATAGAGGAAAGACAAAGAAGAGGAAAGGACAACAACTAGCTTTCTGTTAAGGAGATTTATTGGAAGCTGCCATACAACACTAAGCTTTGCATCTCAGAGGTCAGAACGTAGGTACATGGCCACACCTGGATGCAAGAGTAGATGGAAAATGGGCAACCTTTATCTGGGCAACCATGAAAATTATTTTTCTATGAAAGGATGGAAAAAAATGAATATTGACAAAACTAGCTCAAATACCTGCATCACAGGAAAGATGTGAGGTGAAATGAAATAAGGCACATGAGATAACCTGGCACTGGGCTCGGTACATGTTTGATACCTATGAGTCTTGGCTTCCCTTTACCAACTAAAAGGAAACTGTCAATTTACCTTAGGATTTCTCGAAGTATTGTCACCCATTGAAAGTATAGCTGTGGTAGAGTCCAGTCCACTGGCCCCACCTCCTGGTATTCACACCGTGGTATAATCACCTCCCCTTGAGTGCAGGCTGGACCTAGTGGCTCACTTCTAATGAATAAAATGTGGGATGTCACTTTTGAGATTAAGTTATAGAAGATTATTATTTCCACCTTGCTGGGTCTCCTTGCTTGCTCGCTCTGATGAAGCCAGCTGCCATGTTGTGAGCTAAGCTATGCAAAGGGCCATATGGCCAGGAGCTGAATGAAGTCAGCTGTCAGCCAACAGCATGTGAGGAACTGAGTCCTGCCGACAACCACGTGATTGGGCTTAGAAACAGAATCCCCCTCAGTATAGCCTTGACAGGCTGACACAGGGATTGCAGATTCTGAGAGATTTTGCAGCAGAAGACCCTCCTAAATTGTGCCTGGATTCCTGCCCCATCAAAACGGTGAGATAAGTGTTGTTCTTTTCAGATGCTATGCTTCAGGATAGTTTGTCATGAAGCAATAGATAACTAATACAACAGTGAAACCTTATAAAGTTACAGTGAATACAAATGTGTGTATCATCTGAGAGTCACTGAAGCTGTTATGCAAAATCGGGAAAACCAATTCAATTTTTGATTTTATAAATAACTTGCTGTTGTTAGTATATAGGATCATATGCCCAATACTAAGAAAGATAAAGCCAAGGAAGTTGGATATACCTCATAGGAGGCATTCAAAAATGCTGATTGAGTGGAAAGAAGAAAGGGAGGGAGGGATGGGTGAAGGGAGGGAGTGAAGGATGGAAGAAAACAAAAAGAAAGTGAGGTGGTAAAGACTAGGGGTGGGGGGCTGGGTAGAAGCAGGGTAAAGGTGGGGGGAGACATCTGTAATACTGTCAACAATAAAGTAAATAAATAAATTTTTTTAGAAAGAGAGAGTGAGAAAGGGCAGGGTAGAAAAGGAGAAGAAAGGGAAAGGAAGAGAAGGAAAGATATTAACTTACTTCTATTCTCACTGAATTTCCCCCCTTTCCAGCAGGTCCCTCTGTCTATCACTGCTTCAATAAAGAGATTCCATGCAAGCCTTTCTGGCTGTGGTTTTCCAAAAGCTTTAGCAATTCAAAGAATTTATAGGGTTTGGGGAGGGGGAAGTAAAAGAATGGGAGTAGAGTGTTCTGTAGTAGAAACAGAGTATCATGGAGAAGCAAGGGAGAAAATGCATGCCTTTGTCCCCAAAATAGAATGGGGACAGGGAGAGAGAAAAGGAAGAGATGGATAAAAAAAGAACATAGGGAATCTGGATCCTGCTTCCCAGCAGCATCAACCATAAGATATCAAGCCCTCAGGGAAGAATGGCTGTAGAGCGAGTTCAGGCAGCCTTGAATACATGCTCATGCCCCCAAGAAGCAGGGACTTCTCAAAGGAAATGAAAGGGGCTCCAGGGACAGAGGCATTGGCCTTCTCAGAACTTATCTCTGTCACCCATGAGTGAGGACCTAATCCTCCGTTCCCACTTCTATGTAGGATACCAAAGACTGCAGCACAAACCTCAGACATGGGAGGCTGAATCTCGGCAAGTTTTTGTTTTTACCTGTCCCACAAGATGAGAGCTTCATCATGAATCAAGTTGACTTATAGAACAATCAAGTGTGGTTGCTTTTTTTCATACTGATTTTGGATGGAGACCTGTTACTCTAGCATTCAAGGTCCACTTCATTATTGTTCTTTTAAATCCAATGCTGCCTCCCAGACTGGCTAAGAGCACAAGCTTTGGAGTCATTCAGAACTGAGTTTGCTCTTCCAATTACTAATGGTTGGGAACTTGGAAAAAATAATTAAACATTTCCTCATTTATTTAAGAGAAATAAAATCTCTCTCTTTTTTTTTTAAGAGAAATGAAATCTTACCATTTGCAACAACATCGATGGACCTAGAGGGTAATATGCTAAGTGAAATAAATCAGACAAAGAAAGACAAATACTATATGAGTTCACTTATATGTGAAATCTAAAAAAGAAAATAAATGAACAAAACAAACACATATAGACACAGGGTGCATTTTAATGGTTGTAGGTGGGTGGGCGGTTAGAGGACTATGAAACAAAGGTGAAGGGTTGTAGCAAATGGGCAGTTACAAAATAGTCATGGGGATGTAAAGTACAGCGTAGGGAATGTGATGAGCAATATTATAACCATGTATGGTGTCAGGGGGAACTAGACTTATTGAGGCAATCACTTCATAAGTTATATAAATGTCTAACCACTATACTGTACATCTGAAACTAATATTGAATGCAACTGTAATTAGGAAAAAAGATTAAATAGACTTTAAGGAGACTTCCAGTAAGCTTTCTTAAGAACCTTCAAAATGTATATCAACTAAAGAGATAAGTAAAGCTCACCCTCCACATTTCCAGTCCCCAGGAAAGGGACCACATCCTTTCCCATATATGCAGGCTCTAAGAACAAGTGCCTTACGAGGTAAAGTGTTTTCAAGGGAAACCTGATTTACTCTTATCTCGGTAAGCCCTACAGACCTGCAAATCTGCCAACATAATCCCAGAAAATAACCTTCTGTTGTTCTGATGAGAACACAACCAGGGAAATCTGTTTGAGAGATAATTACCCTCTCTGACCTGTTCTTTCCAAAGGCAGTGGGTAGAGTGCGAGCAATAATAGCCCATATCCTCCATCTGGCAGCTATGAAAATTTAAACTCGTGTGTGTGTGTGTGTGTGTGTGTGTGTCCGGTTACATTATAACTTAGTACTCAGGGTGAGCTCTCTTGGCTTGCTTTTTCTGATAAGAGCTGGGATAAATCATGACCCTTGGCTTGTCTCACTGATTTCCTGTTAGAGGTTGTGGACTTTATTGTTAGTCTAATGTGTCTCTGCTAAGTGCCTCGGGAAACATGTTCCAGTGTTCACTGTAGTCCCATCTGCCAACCAAATTCACGTGATAAAACATTAATGACATTAAACACCCAACCTATTGCTGAGGCTAGTGATTGGACAGAGCTCAGGGGGGAGCCATAGTCAGATATGAGCCTTCTCATCTGTTTCTGCATAGTAGACATTTCTTAAAGGTGCGTAATCTTCATGTATCTTTGAGGTGCTTGGCTCAACCTAGGAGTCAAGTGACCTGAGTTCTAGTCCCAGATTTACTACCAACTTAACCTGTGTCCTTGGTCCAACCATTTAAGGTGTCTGAGTAGTTGGTCTCCTCTTCTGTAGATGAAATCAGGTGCTCCACATACTATTGCCCACCAGGTGAGTAACCCAAATGAGTAAAAGGCCCAAACAGTGCTCTACAGAGTATGTAGGACACAGTGCAATGGCCCGTCTGCCTAAATGCATTCCAGTTCCATTATAATGGAAAAAAGTAAAATGTGTGCAAAACAAATTTGGCCATGGCCTGCAGTTTTCAAACTCTGGTTCAAACTCTGAACCTCAAAGATCACTGAGGTCCAGTCCAGCTCAAAGAGCCCAAGATCGTCCAAGCCAAGTGCACTGGACAGTGAACGCGTGGTAGCTTAGATCAAGTGTGACATCCAGTGGCCTCTCTGGCTAATAACACTTAGAGACTTTCACATCGCCTGGGAATCCTGACCTCTTAGGCACTCAATCTTGCTGGAAAGATTTCAATTGAAGAAAGGGAGCTGAAACTAGCAAGCATTCTCCACTGGGCTGCAGGCACTGTGAGAGGAACTTGTTCCGTATTTCCCACCCACACTCCACAGTCACTGTCAGACCGATATTATTATCCACCAAAGCGGTTAACTAACTTAGCAGCTACTTCGCCCAGCTGGCAAGTAAGAAGCTGTAAATACAGTCTGACTCCTGAACCCATACTCCATCTATCATGGACCTCAAAGACCATGTTTCCAAATTTCTATTTTCCAAATGTGGAAAGTGGTCTGAGGAAGGTTAAGTGATGCCAAAAAGTTAACTAGCTAGGGAAAGGGCTGAGGCTGGAAGTCAAGTCTCAAAGAAGATGTACCAATTACTTTTTCCATAATTAAATTTCCCTAATGTAAATATTCTTTACCCCCACCAAGGCCTCTGAAACACAAACTCTGATAACAGACACCCTTTGCTTTACTTCAAAGAAAAGCCCCACTCTGGCAATTGGAAGATTAGAAATGAGCTTACTAACTGCTTTATACAAGAGTTTGCTGCAGAAAGAAGACAAGTGAAGAAATAATAATAATAAACTTGAATGTGTAGGTAGTACCATTAGTACAGTGGCAAAAAAATCTAACATACTTTAAGCTCCAAAAGTTTCACTCTTTACAACCTGACGTAATAATTAATGTCCATAATGATGACCCTGAGTAACTAAGAGCAATTAAATTATTCTTAGCATTCTATGTTTAACCCAAGTAAAGAAATATGTATTCTAATGTAGAAAGATTAAACATCCCAAATAATAAGAGTGAACCTTTTCTGGGCAGTTAAACAGCTTATCTCAAAGACTGGCTTTGTTTTGCCACATTCGAACCCCTGAACACAATCTATGGCATAGTCAGATGACATTTCCTACCTGGCCAGAAATTCTTCTACTGTTAGACTCTGGTTTATGCTACAAATATGGTGGCACTGCTCTCAGATAAGAACTATTTCCAATGCCCTCTGCCTGTTTTGTCCTGATAGAACCTAGTCCAGGGGTGGGCAACCTTTTTGTGAGTGCGTGCCAAAACCAGCAAAATCTCTGACTCAAAATTCTTCTGCGTGCCAACCCTAATTTTTTGAGAACATGTTATGCCTACTTGATATCTCTTAAGGTGTACGTATGTGAAGAACCTTGAAGAAATAATAAAATTCATTCGAGCGACAAAAACACAGTATATGATGATGAAAAATACATTTATTTTTTAATGTATACATGTACACTGATAGTCCGACAGAAAACTTTATGACTCCGTTTGATATTATCAGTGGGACTTTTGCTGCTGCATCACTGATGACAGAGATTTTACATCAGGTTTACATTTCGAGACCTTCAGAGATATGCACGAGCTACTACTTTCATCCGTCAGGCTACTCCTATTATGAGACTTAACAAAATTCATCACTGAGAACGAAGATTCCCAAGCGTATGTGGATGAAAACATGGAGAGTAACGCTGTTGCAAAGTTTTTTAAACAGAAAAAATTTTCTGGAATGGCATTCCAAGTCCTCAATAGTTCGTTTTTGACACTTCTCTCTGATACTCCTGTCTCTAATCGCTTTTTTTCAATATTTTCCAAGTCAACTCTAAGGTCAATACATTTCTGCTTCCAAATTGAGCTACTCTGAAATTCAATCAACTGCATTTCAAAGTCAGCCATGTCTATGGTCTTTAAGATAACTTGTTATGTAAAATTATTTATCTAAGATGCACCTACACTGAATTTATCTGAAAAATAAAAAAGTCGATATTAAGAAAAAAATTGTAAATGGAAGATTATAAGAGAGGGTTTTGCGTGCCAGCAAAAGTTACTGGCGTGCCATGTTTGGCACGCGTGCCAGGGGTTGCCCGCCCCTGACCTAGTCCCTTTAAAAACAGAGGCTCAAAACAGAGTCACATTCAAGAAACAATTAATAAGGAATTCGACTCTTTATATTTCCCAAAAGACTTTGAAGGGGATTCAATTATAAAGTCTACAGTGACCTTGGTCGAAAATATCACTTATCCTCTCTATTTTTCTCACACACTGCATCTTCCCTGGGACTTACCTCTTTAAAACGCTTGAGAAAAGCTTTCTCTGCTTCTCTAACAATCATGCCTTTTCTTCTGCCTCAGGTTTCTCCCCCACATCAACCTCCTTTCCTGTCTCCTTTATCTTCTTTGCCATTCCCACTTGTCAAAGTTAGTTTCTGCTTTAGGGTTCAACTACAAGGCAATAAAATCTCCCCTTCAAAGAACTTCTTGATCCTCTCATTGAAAATAAATTTCTTCTTCTATTGCATGACCATTGCATTTTTAGTTCACACCTCATTTATGCTCTCATGTTGCTTTCTCTCAATTATGCCCCATATTTCAATGATTCTTCCCATAGCTCAATCTCCCATTAGAATCTGAGTTCCTTGAAAGAACTGTATCTCTTGTTCTGTTTTGCACAAGTAGTTAAACAAGAAATACTGATGAGTTGCTGAATATTGATAATTTGTTGAATCAAATTAAGCATTTCAGAGAAACTCACAGAAATCTCCAGTAACTGTTTTACTTGCAATATTTTTCATTGAATACCTCTAGAAAATGAGCTCATTCACTTTGCTAACCTACTATATCATTGAACTTCTAAAAATGCTCTTTGAGGATTTGAGGGTCTTTATTCATTCAACAAATATTTTCTGAGCACTAAATGGTTCTAAGTGTTGAAGATTCCATAGTAAACTGAAGTTGTTTCTTTTTTTTTTTTGTCACTACATAAGCCTACCATGTACAACTTTGGGCTTCAAGTTTAGGAACTAATATTAAAACAATATACCAGCTTTTCTTGAATGAAATGCAGAGAAAAAATTATGGTATATTGGGATTTCTGGGAAGTTAGATTCCAGTTAACCAAGATTTTGCCATGTCTGTTATCAAACAGGATGGAGCTAGCATTTCTGGAGCATGTGTTGTACTTAGATTATTTGCTAAATGGTTGCATTCATCTTTTTTTATTTATTTATAGCCACCCTATGAAGTGCTTGCTAGTTTTGGTTTGTAGATATTAAACTGATCTTTATTGAAGAAAACTGTTTAAAGACACACCTGAAAAGTTCCACAGGAGATCTGGACCACAATTAATGTAAAAGATTTTTTTCCTCAAAACTGCCTCTCAACCAGAAAGCCCCCAACAGGACAACCTTCAGAAGTAAAATATTCCTCTGTTAAATTAAACAAGGAGGCTATGAGAATGAGTTGGCAGCATATGTAAGCAAGCAAACTGAAATCTAAACCTGTAAATGCCTCCAGGTTGCCAAATCAAATTCCAAGGACAACCAATCACAAACAGCCAACGAAGCTTTGAGCTCTAGCCAACCAAATACTTGTCTTTCATTGTTTCCACACCTTCTCTATGTAAGTCTTCCCCCTGGTCTTTCCTAACCATTTCCAGTTTGGTGCAGCCCGATTCCAATAGATTTTTGCTCAAATAAACTCTGAAAAGGTTTCATATACTTCAGTTTAGCTTTGAATGCCTCTCATTTAAATCAGGAAAGACTTGATTATCTAGAAAAATGAAAATAATCCCATGTGAATCCAGTAATTTTGTTCAAATCTCTCTTTATTTTCGCCTTTCTCCTAAGACATATATCTGTAATTTCCTCTGAAGGGAAGAAATGCCCACTTGGGCCCCTTTACCTTGTTGTTTAATTGGGAGAGGGCACCGTGTTTGGCCAGTTAGAAAAAATAAAAAGTCATTTCTAGCACAAAACCCAGCTTTCTATTAACCCATTGTAGTGTCCATTTCACAAGTACACTCCATGCCAGCTTGGTATGTAAGACTGCTGTGATTAATTTCACGGTTCTCTTCACCTCTGCCTAAGTGACAGCCGTTGTCTGGCTAATAATTTGGAGCCCAAACTGGAAGCACTTGTAGATATCACCAACACACGAAAGCGAGCATTACTTGTATCATCAAATCGTGTTACGTGCATGTATATAGATGACCCTAAACTCGTATCAGGGTCACTTTGCATAATCGTTGCAAGCTACCGCATCTCCAGTGCCATTACCAAGACACTATTTGCAAAGGGCTTTGAAAAATTAAATGAAGAGAAATGTGCTATTTCTGCAAAGGCTTCTGAGATGCCTTGATCTCAGTCAGACAGAATCATTTGACATTTCCTAAATGTGTTTTGAGATTTGTCCCTGCCCCATCTTGTCCTTGAATTCTCCTGGGAAACTCTTCACAGCCCCGTCCTGGGCTTTTCCCAGTGCACTGTGAGTTCTTCCCCGATCTACCTTCCCCTGGAGGCTGCAAGTCTGGGAATGTTTTGATCATCATTTTACAAATACATTTATCCTGTGTTTCATTGGCTGCCTAACCAGTAACCAGGAGCTTAATGAATATTTGGGAGATGAAATAAAATATACAAGGATTGATTTGGCTTTGGATGGTAGCAGGAGGTAGGAATAGCTCTAAATTTCAAACTCCTAGAAAGAAAAACTGGGGGTGGGGGTGTTGATGTGTATGAATGAGATTTTTCTCTGCCTTATGAAGACCATAAAAGGAAATAATTTAGAAAAGAACAGGGAAGTGACCCTGTCTATGATGTAGACTTTGAATATCTTACAATTTTGCATGTCAATTATATTTAATGCATCTGGATTAATCCAGTGGAAGTAACTGTGGTGGTAGCCACACATTTCAAGTTTATAAGTATGTCAGAGAATTCACAGAACACTCCTGAGCTATATGATTTCTAAGATAGCACTGCAAGAGCCAGCAAAGTTATATGCTGTTATAGGAGACTCTTAATAAATATTTGTGAAATAAATAAAGAGAAACAGGGTATACATCCTACAATATTTCCAAATGCAATAGGTAGACTCAAAAAAATACCAAAACAGGTTCTAGAGCCACCAATTTTGTTTTGTCTAGCTACCATTATTATGCCCTTTCTGTGTGCCAACCTGCATTGTATGCATTTGATATGTGTTACTCTGTTTAAGCCTTACAGCTTGCCTATGAGATAGTTACTATGAAGCTCTTGATTTAAGATGTAATCACTAAGGTTAGAGGAATTATCTTGCCAATGATCGAATAGCTAAATAAGTGGCACAACCAGTTTAAAGCCCTAGTACCTTGGCTCCAGAACTGAGGCAGTTCATCACTGTGGAGGCCATGGAGGGTGCCACTCAGACCTTTAAGAGAACCTACCACAGTGAGAATAGTTGGATCTACCATGTTGTTCACAACAAGGCCACACTTCCCCTAGGCTGTTCCCATATGATGAGTGAGCACAGCAGAGGTAATAGAACCGGGGTATTATTGCCCAACACGGGACTACTCCATCAAGCAACCATTGCTCAGAGAGCCCCTTAGCCTGGCCCAGGGTATCTCAACACTGCTGTGGTGTGAGGATCTTCCTATCCAACCATTCCTTCCTCCCTCTCTCCTTTCAGTCTGAAGGCTCTCCAACTTGTTTCTGCTCCCTCTTCCGACATCCTAAAGAGGTATTTTTGCCAATAAATCTCTTGCACGTGTAATCTCATCTTGGCATCTGCTTCTTGGAAAACAGTGGTGATACCAGAAGTGATCCAAGAGAAGGGGCAATGTTATAAGGTATCAGGACTGGCTCACTCACCATCCAACTAGCAAGGACAACTCCGTCCTAAATGGAATTTTAGGGCACAGATAGTCCCTGGCATAGATGGCAGCCCAATTGCTGAAGATTTCACTAGTGTTGACCTGGGGAAATGCCCTTGCCAGTACGATGACTCAGGTATGTGAAATATGTTGGGGGGGGGGGGCAGGGATTCCTACAAAGAGAATTGGTTAGTCTTTGCTAAGTTGTATTAATGCTCCATAAAAGAATAATGTGACCCTGAGGGTGGTGGACAGACAGCTACAGGCTAAGTGAGAGAACCAGAGGACTTCTTTTGTAGCTTATCTCTTGCAGTGGAAAAGCAAACACAGCTGTGGACCACATTCAGAATTTGATAGAGTTGCAGAACTCCAAAAATATTTCAAGAATAAATAAAACAGGGTTGGTGGCTCTAAAACTTGTTCTCAGCTTCTCTTTGAGTCTGCCTATTGCTAATAGACATTTTGTAGGGTTTTATTCCTTTCCATTTCATTAATATTTATTGATTCTACTATGCACAGCACATAACCTTGCTGACTCTTGTAGTGTTATCCTTGTATTCATATAGTTACACTTAAATAGTCAAAACAAGTCAGTTGAGCTAAGCCAAGGGCTCGGTTGGGAACATATGGAACCCTAGAACATGGAATAGGGACATCTGAATAGATGCCCCTAAGGACTTTTACTCTGCAGACACCCAGAGCTTGCAGAGTGGCCCACTCCTCCCCAGGGAGAACTAGCACTCCCCCTGTGTGGGAAGACACCGTAGAAGCTTCTCCACAAGGCAGGACAGATGTCTTCCTAAGGTGATGCTCCCATCTCTGCTCCTGACTGCCTGACCAATAGGTAGGGTTAAATCCATCATAACTCAGCTTGGGGCTTGCTGGGCTTGAAGAGAGCAGAAAGAGATTATACCCCTGGATGAGAAAACAAGACCCTTACATATGCTGTCTACAAGAGACTCACTTCAAATGGAAAGACATACACAGACTGAAAGTAAAGAGATGGAAAAAGATATTTCATGAAAATGGAAACAACCAAACAAAAAAGCTGGGATAGCAATGCTTATACCAGACAAAATAGACTTTAAATCAAAGGCAATATAATAAAGGACTTCTAATTTGGGTCCCTGGAGGGAAGGGAGGGACCAGTCCCTAGATTTAAACCAAGCACACAATTGCAAAGGAATATAATACACACATATCATTTACATAATACAAGTTTACTTTCATGATGCTCCATAATTGTATTTCTAATCCACATAAAATGTCTAAGCTTTTCTTCTGGCTCTCAAACATTTTAAGCTGACCTTCCTTTAATCCACTACTTGAAGAAGTGGGGAAAATCCAAAATATTTTCTACAACACGAGTCAGACACTCAGGATTCTTTTAACACTTTAATAAATCTTGTCAGCTGTTTTCCTACGTTGGCTTTTATAGACTCATAACTATTTAGAAGGAGAGAATGAAGATATTCAGGGTCTGATTTGGTCTTGATTCAGCCTGAACAACCGAATATTCCCTTCCTTTTGACATGTGAAGAGACTGAAAGCGAGGGAGGGAGCCAGGATTCAGAGCCCATCTTGTCCTGTCCCCTATCCTACAGGCCTGATCTCATCCAACTTTCATACATAAAGTACCCAAAATAGCCTGCCTAAAAATAGCATCTGGTCATGTGACCTTCTGCAGTATATGTTCTTTAATAGCTGTCCCTTATTGGTAAGGTACAATTCTGTGATCCCTCCAGGAGAGTGCCTATGAAAACTGAACCTCAGAGAATTAGACTATAAATTCTGTTTCCATGGCTAAGAAACCCAGTACCTAGCACAGATTTGGGGAAGGACTAGAGTGGACACTTGTTATGCAAATTAACAATTCCCTAGAGACATCCATAACAAGGTGAAAACTTTGGAAGTAGCTGGTTGAGTTTTCACAAGTGACTAAGTCCACCTATCACATGCAGGCCACAATTCCTAACCTCCAGGAGAAGCAAATCACTTGCTTCTACAAGAGGAGTCTTTAAAGGGTCTCTAGCCCTAGCTGGTTTGGCTCAGTAGAAAGAGCATTGGCCTGCGGACTGAATGGTCCCAGGCTTGATTTCAGTCAAGGGCACATACTTTGGTTGCAGGCTCATTCCCCAATCAATGTGTCTCTCTCACATCAATGTTTCTCTCTCTGTCTCTCTCTCCCTCCCACTCTCTCTAAAAGTCAATGGAAAAATATCCTCGGGCGAGGATTAACAAAAAAATAAAGTGTCTCTATCCTAGGAAAAGATCAACTAAAATGGGGGTTCTTGTGATCACCCCTCCACCCCACATTGCCATGCAGAAGATCCTGTGCTCAGCCCTGTGCACGCTAAACACCCTGTTGAGAGGCCATGGGGTACAGTTGGGAACATCATGTGCTTAAGAATCAGGCTGGGTTTTCATTCTAGCACCGCCACTTTCTAACTGTATGTATTGCAGAAGTTGCTTCAACTCTCTCATCTCCTTCCTCTGTAAAAGCACAAGGCAGTAACGAAGCATAAACCAGTTAATATACGTGAAGCAGCTAGCACTGTGCCTGACATGTAAGAGACCAATATTTGAAATGCCTTAAAATAAATAAGCTGTGTTCAACTAAATTTAGGAAGCATCAAATTAGACAAAGTTAAACACATTTCTTGCTTTCAGAGTGTCTAAAAAACCCCTATTATCCTAGTGTGCCTTGTGAGAGAGGGATTGAGTATATAGTAGTTCCCAAACTTATTGGATCATGGAACATTTTTCATGGCATGAGTATAAACAGCACTGGGAATACCAATTTGAGGCAAAACCTAATAGACCTTAACAAACGTTTCTTGCCTCTCTTCTCCCACCCAGATTTGTTTGCTTTGGTCCTTGTGGCTACATGAACATCAGAAGCATACTTTGGGGTTTTGAGATTTTATAAAATACTAACTTAAAAAAAGGAAACAAGTGATTCAACATGTATTGACAACATCCTCATGATTGATGTTTATATTGAATTAAAAACAGTGTGAGACTTTCTCAAAAGGGTTCACCTATCAAAATATAAGTGCAGCTTAAAAAAAGAGATTAAAATATGTGATTTTAAGAAGTAGCCAAAACCGGTTTGGCTCAGAGCGTCGGCCTGCGGACTGAAAGGTCCCAGGTTCGATTCTCGGTCAAGGGCATGTACCTGGGTTGCGGGCACATCCCCAGTAGGAAATGTGCAGGAGGCAGCTGATCGATGTTTCTCTCTCATCAATGTTTCTAACTCTCTCTATCTCTCTCCTTTCCTCTCTGTAAAAAATCAATAAAATATATTTTAAAAAAAAAAAGAAGTAAAAGATTTCCTCTTACTGTCATCTGGCATATTTTTAAAGTCTTTGTATTATTTCCTGTCAGATTCAGTAGATGGCACTGCAGAGTTAACATAGAGAAAATTCGATGGAGTGAATGTGTGAATATAGATTCACCCTGGGGTGAATAGCCTACCTTTTTTTTTTTTTTTTTTAACCCTCTTTAGTATTTGATGTTGTCTAAAAGCCAAAAGGGGAGCTTGAATAATTTGCTAGATGAGAAATTGTTTCTGACCCTCCTGGAAACTACCTGTATATCTTATGTCTTTGAAAAAGAGCATTTATAGAATCCCATAGATCTGGAAGGGCAAATACAAGGCCATCATTTAGCCACTAGCCCAGACCCCACCCATGTCAGACAATGTTAATCAATCAGATCATACTTTCCCACAGGACCCAGATGCCACCTCTCAACCCTTTCCCATCTACTTCTCCAAGCAGCTACTACAATCTGTCAACAAAGACACCAAATACGTGTCATAGAGTTCAGAGATTTTCAAGATCAAATCCTAGATATGACTCAGGGTTGTTAAGAAACTGATCCAAATGCTTCCCAGATGCTTTATGACAAAACCAGGACAGGGATCCAGGCCTCCTGACTCTCACTCAAATATCACATGATCTCACTCATTTATGGAATATAATGAACAACATAAACTGATGAACAAAAACAGATCCAGAGACAGAGAAGCATCGATCAGACTGTCAAACCTCAGAGGGAAGGTAGGGGAGGGTGGGGGTAAGGGGAAGAGATCAACCAAAGGACGTGTATGCATGCATATAAGCCTAACCAATGGACACAGACAACAGGGGGGAGAGGTCATGAGTTGGGGAGGAGCAATGGGGCAATAAGGACTCATATGTTAATACCTTAATCAATAAAGAAAAAAAATCAACAAGATAGTTTCCTCTCTAACTAAAGTACATGGTATGCTAAACTTTTACATATGTAATAACAAAGTCATCAAATGAAGCAATAGACTACATGTAACCCGCCCCCCCCCCCCCAAAAAAAAATGGGCAGGGTATCTGAACAGACATTTTTCCAAAGAAGACACACATCTTGCTAACAGGGATATAAAAAGTGCTCACCATCACTAACCATCAGGGAAAGGCAAATCAAAACCATAACGAGATATCACCTCATACCTGTTAAAATGGTCATTATCAAAAAGACAAGAGACAAGTGTTGGTAAGGATGTGGGAAAAAGGGAACCCTTGTGCACTGTTGGTGGGAATCTAATTAAGTAGTCATTTATTTAACCATAAGTGAATCACTCACAGAGAAAAAAACCTCAGTTACTCTTTTTTGCAATGCTTTCTACTAGTACAACATGAATATAACCTTTTTTTGCCTTAATTTAAAACTGGCACTACCAAGTTTTTAAAGTACATCATGATTTCTTTCTGGCTTTGCCTCCATGTAAACAGAAAGATCGATTCTACACTGACATGTCCTATAATTGCTGCAGAGCTTATAATATTTACATAATAAATTGGAGAGGAAAAAAATAGCTCAGTTCAATAGGACCTGAGAATAAATATGCATAATTACATTTGTCCTGACTCTGTCATCTTATAAATATATAATTGATATTCATGATCTTGCCCATAAGCCATAAAAGATCAATTTCCAAAATTAATAGAATGTTCATTCTCCATAAAATCTTAGAGCTTCATCGTAGCTGATTCACTTGGCTTTTTATAATATGTAAAGTAAGTTCAGAGTTTACTATAGTCCTTGACAGCGATAGATGACAGTCATAGGCAACCAATGATAGATGAGAACGGTTGCCATAAAGGACCATGTTATTTAGGAGAGTAAAGTACAGACATAATTACTATGTCCTCTAAACTGGAAAGCACCCAAGAACCTCTTTGGCAGATGCCTAAAGGGGTGAAAATTAATCCATTGGTCAGCATATTCATTTCCCAAGGCTTCCATAACAAAATCCCAAACACAGGGTGCCTTAAACAACACGTATATTGGCTCATAGAACTGAAGGCTAGATGTCTAAGATCAAGTGTTGACATCCCAAACTAGATTTACTATCATCCATCTGAAATTCTCTTCTTTGTTTGGCTCTTGTTTATACTGTTACTATCACCCAAACAATGTTTCAGGGTTTTCATTATTTTAAAGTCTTTCTCCCCATCTCCATCTAGTCATGTCCATTTCAACTATAGAGTTTCATACCATCCCACATTCTGACCCTGGCCTGGCCTCCATTATCTCTGGGTCTTGACAACTCTAATAGCCTCAGTTAACCCCACCCCGTTCCAATTCTTCCTACATTAATATCAGAGATGTCAAAAATACAACTCTGAAAAATATCAGGAAACAGATAATGTCTTTGGGGCAAATCATAGATTCAGTTCTTGATGGAGGAATTTTTATTTCCTACTCTTTTCCAGATACTCAGATGCATCATCTTGCATATCACTCAGTGACAGCTAAGTTAATTAACAGCTAAGTAAATCAAGCACATATCATATGCCACGCACTGCACCAACAACTTTACCTTAACTTACCCTCACAAATGAAAAGAGTAAGTACTTTATTGTTCTCATTTTATAAAAGAAATTGAGACCCATGAGGAAACTATGGCATTAAGAAATCGAGTCATTTACTCAGGATCTGACACTGAATAAATGGCAACTAGAATTTGAACCAGTAAGTTTCCAGGATATTTTCTCTTAACCATTAACATACACAAGTCCATAGCAATCATGAAAGGTTATTATTACCAACGCCATTTCATAAACAAGGGACAATACCACAGCCATAACTCAGTCCAAGTCTGTCTAGGAAACTCTCAGTTGCCCTAGTAGTAAAAAATGTCAACCATATGTATTTTGCCAGCAGTAAATCTTTGGAGGGCAGGAAGGAACTGATGAAGTGGTTCCCTTATGTTTGGGTGGTTACTTACAAAAGCCATTTATATCACTTCCCAGACTGATTTACATGGAATCCATCACCATTTGTTCCACCTCTTAAAAAGAAGAAAAAAAAGTGTTCATTCATCTACATCACCTCTCATTAGAAAACACTTTCTCCAGTGTAATTATTATTTTATTAAACATTCTATTGAATATTGACAATTTATGCAATACTTATTGAAAAATATAGAGGGATTATCCAGTCCTTTTTGAAGATATCACAGCATCCTTAAAACTAGACAGAGTACAACAAACAAAACACAGATACTTTGTCACAAGAAACAAAATCTTCTCTAGCAGAATTCTCCCACCAACCCAATCCCCCGTTTTTCCACATTTTCCACTAATTTCAGGAGTTTTCTTCACATGGTTTGGCTCCAAGAAGCAGCAGCCACAGACACAGATTGAGTCTATGTTTTGACATGAACAGACCAGATCAGCCTCTTGATGGTGTTCTTTTATGCTCCAAAGAATCTGTGGTATCTGCAATGCAGGTATTTGTTCTTACATTTACACACAAACTGCAGCAATGGAATTGCAGGAGTTGGAAGAAATGGCCGTTAGTGACAAAACAGGTTTCTGTGGATTGTTTGGGGGCCAAGAGTACTGGACAGAGGACTGGGTTCAGGAGGATCATCAGCAGGTAATGCCAAGGCCGCCTGGGCACAGTTGCAAGTAAACAATAGGGAATCACTGGCCAACTGAGGAAACCTTCAATGGGAAGCTTGGGGTTGGGGGGTGGGGGAGGAAGGGAGAAAATCATTCAAAAACTTTTCTGAGTCATGAGAAATACCTTTAACAATCATATCATGAGTTCTAATACAACTTATCTGTCTGGGGTCAACTACTTTGAGAATTACCTGCTCTTTTAGGCCTCTGAACTTTTTCACTAGTTACTGGGAGGTCGTTAGGGAAAATGAGTGCTACACATTTGAAATCCTGATTAGCTAATTCTCCAGCAGTTCATTTCCATAGAAACAGCCTGCAGAGGA
The DNA here is from genome assembly GCF_028538775.1 of Myotis yumanensis. NCBI lineage: Eukaryota > Metazoa > Chordata > Mammalia > Chiroptera > Vespertilionidae > Myotis > Myotis yumanensis. Next base: position 28,027,653 of record NW_027223764.1, on the reverse strand, counting down.
CTGATTCATTAAAAAATGCTCCAGGTTCATGCTAATGCATGTTCAAGTCCTACAAACATGGACGTTAACATTATCATTATTCCTATTACTCTTTTTCAAGCTTTAAAGTTTGTTTTTGAAATACTGATTTTTCCCTAAAATGTGGAATCTTTTATACACATACAAAACATGACTTGGTTTCTGGAAGTTTATTTAACAGCCTTGGGGCAACTAGTTAACTTGGATAACTTTAAACACAATTAGTACTTTCCAGCGATCAATGTCAGATTGTCCTATCTCATTCTTTTGGACACTGGGCTGGGTATTTTGTAATGCCCCAACATAACTTCAAAACAGCTTTTTCCAAGTTGTCTGAAGGCTCTTTTTCAAAAAATTAGAGTACCCAACACAGAGGATATACCTGAAGATTACTGGTTTTAAAATGCCTCCCCAGAATTTATATTTTAAATTGATTATTTTCTCCTACAAAATAGCCACCTTTTGATAATTATACATTCATCCAAAATATGGTCTCACGAATTGAGCTCACCAACTGTCATTGTACCAGACACTTGTGCAATGCTGAGTATGAGAATAGGTCTTAATAAATATGTCATGATTGAATGAGTACATAACCAAGTGAGTGAGTGAGCGATAGAAGAACATGAATTTAAAGCCTCCCCTTTGAGGACTCCCTTCTAAGTCAACATCACTTTCATTTTAATATCTACACTAAAAGCAAAGCTTTGTGGTTTGGGGGGTAAATTGGATAAGTGAGAATGGTCAAAAATCACCGAGAACAAGTCTTGGGAATAAGAGATACAATTGAGTGGGATAAGGGCACTTAGGGAAACACAAGGCATAATCCAAATATTACAAGTCTCACTTTCTGTAAGTGGGCTCTGAAGGCAATTCCAGAAATGATTTGTGCATCAACAATAAACCTGGATTGGGCACATCAACCCCAGAGTGACTGCTCAATACAGAAACACTGGCATGCTAGTTTTCATACTACTTTCTCTAACGGGGCTTATATATTTATGGTCGATATTTATATACTGTTCTTTAAATGTGACTGATGGGAAAGGTCAGGTAGTTTTATGCTAACCTTAAATCCATAAAATTTTATGTTTCCCATTTGCAAAATGAAGGGTCAAACTAGGTAATCTCTCTAAGCTTTTCCAGTGCTAACATTCAATAACTCTATAAATAAATAGTTTAAACTTTGTTCACACATCTTTAACCACTCTTACATTTCAGAGGCTTTATATAGGGAGAACTGTTGCTTTAAACAGCCACAAGTTCCCAAGGGAAATCATGCTGTAGACCATGAGGTAAAAATTGCTAGAGCAAGGTAAATGGAACACATACATATCACTCACACACACACACACACACACACACACACACACACACACACACCTCTGTCCCATTAGCAGTAAACTCCAAACTGGGACAACTATAGAAGTCATCAGAATAGTTTACATTCATATAAAATCAGTGACATAATTTATACAGAGCAAAACTTTAAATGCTGTGTCAACTTTTCACTAAGTAGTTACAACTTCAAAATCGGAGGAAGTACTTTCAAATGAAAGTATGACAGCGGGCTTGAGAAAGTCCTGCTTCCGATTGTGTCCAAAGTATCTTATTCTGTAGATCCCAGGCTTGGCAGTATCTGGAATATGCCATTGTATCGTTGCATTGCTATGACCCAGTAATCCCTTGTGCCAATAGAAACTGTTGGTAGGAAACAAACAAACAAATCCAATTTTATTCTTTAAAAAAATGTGAGGTTAGAAAAACATATGATTACTCATTAAATGAATATGAACAAGGCACTAGTCTAGATATTCAGAGTATAGCAATGAACAGAACAGAGATAAATCTTCCTTCCTAGAAAAGGACCTTTAGGGAATAGCCATTTGTAGAAATACCTTTGCTTGTTCCATCTTCTAATGTCTAAACTCTAGCCATCCCAGGAAGGCTTATCTGATATTCAGAACACGGATGTCTCCTGCTTTAGAACTGCTATAGCACCCTTTCCCCCTTGTCATCCTCTGCGTTAACTGACACTTCTAATGGCATATGTGCCGGACTCTATTCTAAGGACACTGTAGTGAACAAGACAGACATGGTCCAAAGTTTCTGTGTTTCTCAATGATAGAAGAAAGGCAATAAGTAAACCACAAATAACCTTAAAACTGATATGTGAAATCAGTAAGACAGGTATCTCTAAGGAGGTATCATTTAAACCAAGCCCGCACATGTTTAAAGGAAGAGGGGACAGAGAGTGCAAAGTGTCCGAAGCAGGAACAAACTTGGTACAGCCAAGAAACAGGACGCAGGTCAGTGGAATTAGGACAGAGTAAACTGTGGAGGTGTGGTTGAGATGACAGAAACAGGCGGAGTCAAATCACTGGTCCTTACAGACCAGGACACAGGGTTCAGATCCTCTTCTAGATACAGTGAGACAGGATGTGCTAATTGACTGATATCCTCAGTTATGTAGAGAGTAAATCCCCTGGACACAAGGGCCACGTGGGCTCATCATTCTGTTTCTCAGTAATAAGCTTGGTGCTCTTGAACTGCTGCTGATGAACAAAGCAGAGAGCTAGACATCATCTCAGTGTGGACTGCTATTCTGATTTTGGGCTTTTGAAAATAAATCAGCCTTTTTTTTTTACTATCTGTATAACCTTACGTTAACAATAAATATGTATTTACTCCTTGTTTTTAAGCCACCTATACCCTAGAGTCCTAAAGATCAGAGGAAAAAGGTACGTCCATATTTAGGTATGGCTATCAAATCTCTATTTTCAGTTACCCATGTGAACCAAACCTACATGCAAATAGTCACTTAGTTTAAGGTGATCTGAATTAGAAACAAATTGCCAAAAATGTCCCCCACTTCCATGCCACTGTCCTGTGGTGAAATTTGTAAGATTGAGAACAGAAACATTTTCTTATTTTAGACACGTTTTTAATCTTCAAAATATCTAGTCAGCTCAGGCATTTGGTAACAAAAGGCACAGCAATGTGTCTTTTGAAGACCCTGAGCGTACTTCTTTCTGAGGTAAACACTCAGCTCCTTTGTTTTGGCAATTCAAATGAAGAATCCTGGACCATATATAAACACACAATATTTGTTGGGTATGGACTCATTCTTTTTCCAGAAGGAATGCCAGGCTCTACAAAGCTCTCTCATCACCTTCACCCAGCACCCCTTTCAACCAATTTGCAAGAAGGCTAGACAGCTTTTAGGAGTAATGTCTTTGACTATGGAAAAAAAATTAATAGATGTTTATGAGAATGGAGGCCATAACCTCATTAGCACCTAATCTTCCAGAGGCACACACCACCGTTTTGTAGAAAAACAGAATCGAAATGAGGTCTAATAAATCAACTAAATATGGCCGGACAGCTCCTTGGGAATTTGCTATCATTAATATCATGTATTGAGCCAGTCTTCCCATTTGTCTTCCCTACATTACTAACCAACTCTTTTCAAGACCTGAAAGACAAAATATTCAATAGACATGCTCACCGAGTCTCCCAGGAGGCATCATTATGTACCACCTGCCATGTCGCTGAAGTGTCCTCATATTTCTCCACAGTGAGGAAAGTCTGATGGGTCTGAAATGCAATTAACATAACTGATCAGACACTGAACAGTCACAGAAGGACCCTGTCTGTGAATACTCCCCTTGTTGACTTGGTGCTAACAGCAATACCTTGAGTAAAAAATGTATTAGAATTTCACCCAAATTCTTATTGTGTTCCTCTTAACATTCGATGAAATATCTGTAGAATATTAATTTATCCAGTCTATTAAAAAACCATGACTTTTTAAAGAAATTTGAATGAAGCATAATTTCAGAGCTGATAGCAAATTTGGTAATGAGGGCAGAGAAGAGACAGAATAAAACTTGAGATTTCAAAAAGGCATAAATCAAACCTTTTCATGACAGGTTAATTGACTCATATTCCAAGAGTTTCCCTAGTCACCTCAAGATTTAGGAGGGAAAAAGGGTCTCCTCATCTTTCCAACTCCAGGTATATGAATTATTAGTAAATATGCCTTCCCAAGTGAAAGAATTGAAAAGAATGCATAAATCCTCTCTATCCTGGGGTGCTAAAAGAAATTCCTGTATTTTGTCATGGATTTCTAGAAATCTCATCTTAAGCAAATTTTATTTTCCCATTGGAAAATGGCTATAATAATTTCTTTCAGACCAAGAATTCGGCTTCAGATAAAGCACAGATTTGAACAATATAACAAATTAAATGCTATAAAGGCCATAGATCTCCATTTTGCCACCAAAAAAAATCTTATATTGTTGTCCTTAAGGGCATGACTTGTATCTACTCCACCTTTCTCTATCACAGCCCATGATACCTGCCATTTACAGGTATTTGAATCAACTTCTGCTGAATGGATCACTTACTTACTGCTGGGCCAGGGGATTAGTTCAAATTATTTCCTAGTTAATCAACTGATGGACTATATTCAATAGAGAAGTTTTTATAACCATGGTTATGTGTAAAGAGAGCTTCTTTTGCCAATTAGAGCAGAGGGACATGGGGGTGGGGGGCGCAGTGCTTTAGATGGGGTAGAAAATAGAGTGGGCTCTAGTTCCTAAGTCTAGAGTACAAATCAGAGAATAAGTCTTGGCCACGGCATATGTGAATTATATGACTATCCTTTCCCCACCTCCTAACCTTAATCTCTTCCAGTTACATAATTTGTTAATATTTAATAAAAGTTACTTAATCTTTCTAGGCCTCAGTAAAATAGGGACAATAAAATGTAATTCATTGAATAGTAGCAAGGATTAAATTAGATTCACATGATGATGTACATAAAACACTTAGCTTAGTACATGCAAATAGTAAGCTTTCAATAAATAGTGGTGAGGATATGATGATTATTACTAATAAAGGGTACTGGAAACTGTTTTACGCTGAGTCCCAGAGCCTTCTTAGGAAATAATTTTATTCTCACTCCAGTGCTTTAAGCATTCTGCTCTTCTGCTTCTCCATGGCGATAATGATGAGAACATTTCTCCACCCTAAGGATATCAAGTGATAGCTACACCCGCAGTTTTACTACAACACTTTGCCCTCAGAAAAATAATGTTATAAACATGTAAGTCTCTGGCATCGATTGAATGCCTAGAGAAATTATTTCAAACAGGTATATGTTAATTACCGAAGCAGAACATTTTCCCCAATGCCCTTTAGATAATATTGCCACAATTGTTATCACAGCAGTAATAATATTTTAATGAACAGAAGTGGGAAGGCTCATTTGGAAGAAAGGTATTTGGGTTTCTAAGTGACAGTGGGCCCTGGGAAGAATGGCTTATCAATAGAGTGTCTGACCTTGAAATCACTTTCATATACCCATTCCCTTTTTTTCTCTATATTTATTTATTCTTTGAATTTTTATAACTAGAAGGTGTCTGGTTATTGCTTGTGTACTTACAAGAACACTCTAAGGGAGTTGCAGAGAAGTAAAATTACTTCATTTTATTAATAGACATATGACATATATACACTTTCTCATATATATGTATGATAAAACAAAAAGGTATGAAATGATATGTAACCTACTATTAACAGTGATTACCTCTAAAAAGGTTTATGAATAGAGGGGTCCTTTCACATTCTATCTTAAGCACTTTTATACTATCTGTTTTCACATTAGGGATGTGTCATTTTTTTAAGATTAATAAATAACTATCCTATTATAGTCAGTAGCAAAGAATAGGAAATAGACAGTGCAAGATAAAATAAAGCACATGGATCAGGGCTCCAAGCCAGGAGAGTGTCCCCACTCAGAGACCCATGATTATCCGTAGCAGTAGAGGCAGGACCTGAGGCAGCAGTGTAGGAGGAGAGGAGCCAGAGGGAGTAGAAGGGAGCCAAAGAAACACTGCACTCTTGGGCCTTTGATTATTCTACCAAATGTAGTTGAATTTTTAGATTGGAATACATAAACGAGATTTTATTTAAATTTACATCTTCTCAGGAGACAATGTCATTCTCATTGTGCTATATTTGGTCCTAAGTAGAGCCAGCGAAATGTTTTCTATATGTTTATTTTCCAGACTCAATTCCACATTACCTGTTCCCACTAAAACTTCCCCCACACCTGCAAAATCCTCCTGTTGTTAACCAAAGGGATAGTCAACTGTATGAAAGGCTAAATGGTGAATTTAAATTTATAAAAAGAATCATTGATGCTTACCCGATTTTCTGCTGAATTCTTTGGATTAGCACCTACAAATGTAACTTCAGCAACTTCTCCCTGAAAATAAAAATGTATTTTATGAGCTGTAATAAAAGTATTTTTTTATTTTTTAAATATTTTTATTGATTTCATAGAGGAAGGGGGGGGGAGAGAGAGAGAGAGACAGAGAGAGAGAGAGAGAGAGAGAGAGAAAGAGAGAGAGAGAGAAAGAGAGAGAGAGGATGATGATGATGAGAGAGAATCATTGATTGGTGCCTCCTGCACACCTCACACTGAGGACTGAGCCCACAACCCAGGCATGTGCCCTGACTGGTAATCGAACTGTGACCTCCTGGTTCATAGGTCGAGAAATATTTGGTCTCTGCCCCATTTCCTGGCACACAGCTCCTAAAACCTTTGGAATCTCTCAAGTGATGATCTGTTTGTATGCTAATGAGATGACTTGTGATGGAGGGCTTCTAACTAATCTCAGGATGAAGGCTAGTTGCCAGAGGAATCAACCCATGTGGTCAGAGGGTTGCAACTTTCCACTTCAACCCACTGAACTCTAGAGAGGGGAAAGGGGCTGGAGGTGAGTGAATGACTCATGGCCTACTATTTAATCAATTAATCCTCCATAAAAAATCTCTAAAGCACAGGGTTCAGAGAGCTTCCAGGTTGGTGAATGCATGAAGATGCTAGAGAGTGGCATGCTGAAGAGGACTTGAAAGCTTTGTGTTCCTTCCCCCATATCTTTCCCTATGTATCTCTTTCATCTGGCTGTCCCTGAATTTCATCCTTTTATAATAAACTGGTAATCTAGTAAGTAAGCTGTTTTCCTGAGTCCTGTGAACCATTCTAGCAAATAATTGCACCCAAAGAGGGTGTGGTGGGAATCTCCAATTTATAGCCAGTTGGTCAGAAGCACTGGTGACAACTTGGATTTGTCATTGGTGTCTGAAGTGAGGGGAGGGATGCAGTCTTGTGAGACTGATCTCTTAACCTGTGGGATCTGCACCAACCCCAAGAAGACAGTGTCAGAATTAAATTGCATTGTAGGACACCAAGTTGGTATTTACAGAGAACTGGATAATTGCTTGGTTTGGAGAAAACCTCCACACATCTCTATCAAAAGTATTGAGAATAGAGTATTGAGAAGAGAAACAGAGGGATAAAAGTACACTAAAATATAACCTAAGCTTCCAACTTAAGAAATGAGAAAAAGAACAAAATAAAATCTAAGCTTGCAGAAGGAAGGATAAAAAACCCGAGAGGAAAAAATCAATGAAATAGAAAACAGAAAAACAATAGATAAAATCAATGAAGCTTAAGACCTTGAAGATACAAATTACCACATTCAGGAAGAAAGTGGAGACACCATTACTGACTCTACAGAAATTAAAAGGATTATAAGGGAATGTAATAAGCAACTTTGTCCCAACAAATTAGACAATTTCTATGAAAGGGGCAAATTCCTTGAAAGATGCAAATTCTTAGAAAGACACAGATACCCAAAGACAATAGAAAATCTGAATAGGCCTATACCAACTAAAGGAAATGAGTTAGTAATTTAAAATTTTGTCATAAAGAGAAGCCCAGGTTCATATGGCTCTGCTGATAAATCTCATCAAATATTGAAAGAAGAAATGATACCAATCTGCACACATTCTCAGAAAATACAGGAGGAAACAATTCCACACTCATTCCTTGAGACCAATGTTACCCTCATACCAAAGGCAGACAAAGACCACACATGAAAAGAGTCTGCAAAAACCTCTCATGGAGATGAATACAAAACTTTTTAGCAAAATATTACCAAATCAAATTAAACAATATGTATGCCATACCTCACGAATATTTATTTAATATCTGAAAGTCAACTAATGCAACACACCATATTAATAGAATGAAAGACAAAAAACACATGATCATTTCAGCAGACATTGAAAACCATCTGAAAAAATCCAACAACCATTCTTCACAAAAACTCTCAACAAACTAGGAATAGAAGGAAACTTGTATATATGCCCTTTACCTAACAAAAATTACCCTTAATTACTGAACACTTTCCTTCCAAGGATTAGAAATAAAACAAGGAAGTGTTGGGAGATTCTAGCCAGGGCAATAAGTGGGGGAGAGAAACAGAGGGATAAAAGCATTCAGAAAAAAACTCCAAAAGAGAAAATTAAACATGTTTTTATCCATAGATAATATGATATCATATGTAGACATTTCTAAGGACTCAACCCTCCCCCCCACAAAAAAAATATATATTAGAACTAATACATAATTTAGCAAAGTTGAAGGACATTATATATAAACTAGAGGCCCGGTGCACGAAATTCTTGCAGGGGGGGTGTCTCTCAGCCGGCCTGCACCCTCAGGGGATGTCTGACTGCCTGTTTAGGCCCAGGGATCGGGCCTAAACTGGCAGTCGGACATCCCTCTCGCAATCCAGGAAGCTGCATTCACCACTGACCATACTTTTCATACAGATGAAAGGCATCTTGCTGTTGTATGGGCAGCTACATTTTTTTGCCCTGATTATAAAAAGTAGTACATAACATGATCCTTCTGAGGCAGTCATACCATTTTCCCCATCTTATGGGTGGAAAAACTGAAGCAGAGAGAAGTTAAGTAATTGGCTTTGTCACACAGTTATAAGTGTCGGAATCAGGGCTGACCACAAAATGTGCAAGCCAGAGTCCATGCATGTCATCGCTGCATCATCCTTTTTTTTTTTTCAGTGTTAGAGTAGCCTTGCCAGGTTTTAATTTTAAAATCTAAGAGACTGTTCCCAATATATAGGGTAGGGTCCCTAGGCCTGGCCAGCGATCAGGGCTGATCTGTGGGGCAACCGGCTGGCGGGGCAATGGGGGGCCCCCGCTGGCACCTGCCTTGGCTGGTGGCCTGGCGCCGCCAGCTGGCCATCCCCATCCCCTGATCACTGCTGCTGCTGCTGGTTGCCTCACTCTAGGAGAGCAGTTGCTCAACGCAGGAGCTGTCCCTGGCGGTCAGTGCATGTCATAGTGACCGGTTGTTCCGCCAGTCGTTCTGCTGTTAGGTCTATCTGCATATTAGGGTTTTATTATATAATATTGAAAGACAGTTAATATAAAATAGCAGTGGTAAAATCCTGATTCATTTCTATGTGCTTTTCCTACCCTTGATTTAAGAGACAACTTTTCTGAGCTCCAATGAATGATTCTATAACATCCATATAAGAAGAAAAAGAATAATTGGGATATTAGAAATTCAATTTTACATAATTACCACCTGAAAAATAATTATTTCCCCATTATCATGTTTGCAGAGCCTCTACAGAGATAAAAACAAGTACCAAAATTATTGTTGCTAACAGCTGATGATCTATAGCATCGTTAGAGGCAGGTGGTGCCATTAACAACACCTTCCCCTCACCCCACCCCCACCCCCAAACACAGGCTTCAAGAGTTCCAAGATCTCTTTGTGAATCTTACCACTCTGTATTTAGAATTCAAGGGCTGCAGGACATCCCCAAAATTCTTGCCTATTGGTGCTCTATCCACGATATTAGGAATTAATGGCTTTATCAGATCTTTGAAAAATGGAGGCTCTGGACCTCTGCTCAGATTGGCCACTGTGTCCTAGAACAGAGAACATTTGCTTAAGGAGTGCACAACGTAGAGACAAAGACTCTTTCCCAAGTTCCCCATCCCCAGAAATGCCTGCATTAAAGAAATCTATCCCCCCTCCCTCGCTCTCTCCCTCTCTCTCTTTCTCCCTTCAAGAGCTAACTACTTTAACAAAATGTGAGGGGCACCCCTGCTAAAATGTGAGCCTAGATGTGCATAAGGTAAACTTCTGTCACTAAAAGACAGTTTTGGTCGTAGGCAACACTTTCACTTCCCTAAGCAGCATGGTTCAGTGACCACAGTGTAAGCTTGGAAGCATGTTACACTCTTCAGATTCCAGGAGAGCCATTTTTCAAATGTGTGACTTTGAACAGGAGTCTAACACATGATAAGCTTTTGTAACATGGCACTGTAGTTAGTCTTTTAATTTTTACAAAGTGTTGAGCCTCTCTTATTCAGAATCAGTACCAAGTTTTTTTCTAAATCCTCCACTGTACTGATTAAAGAATCTAACAAATACATTTTTAATTTAAAAGTTAAGACCAGCCAATATCCCAACTGGTTTAATGTGTTTTCCACAAAATTTGCGACCTTTAATAATGTCATCAAAATGTTAACTTCAAATTTTAAATAGCCCCCATATGGATTTAATATACTTTCATAATCACATTATATATTTAATTTTTATAGCAGCCATATAATCTATTATCACTCCCATACTATGAATGAGAATATAAGCTTGGAGTAGTTTTTCAAGATCACATAGCCGAAACCGGTTTGGCTCAGTGGATAGTGCGTCGGCCTGCGGACTGAAAGGTCCCAGGTTCGATTCCGGTCAAGGGCATGTACCTTGGTTGCAGGCATATCCCCAATAGGAGATGTGCAGGAGGCAGCTAATCGATGTTTCTAACTCTCTATCTCTCTCCCTTCCTCTCTGTAAAAAATCAATAAAATATATTTTAAAAAAAAAAAGATCGCATAGCTAGTCTTAGGTACATAACCATAAAACTGTGAAACATTTCCACAAAATGATTCACACTTTTCTTCCTAAATACCACTCTAAAATTTGAAGACTATTTCCATAGGAAGAGTTATAGACCTATGATAACAATGAAAGTTAAACAGTGGTTTTCTCTATGGATGGGTTATAAGTTTATACTTTTTCTATGTAATCTGAATAATCTACAAATAGTTATAGCTTCTATGATGAAAAATAAAATAGTTCTACTTTGAAAAAATGTATCAAAGCTCAAATTAAGAACCTTATGATGAAACAATAATCAAAATTATATCCTAATACCTTGTATTGAAACTTCAAACACACACACAGTAAGCAATTAATTAGATGGAGGCTTACGAAATTGCCAGTATTCAACTACAGAAACAGTAATTTCATTTGTTTCAATTAATAAATCCAAGCTCTTCCTTTAAAAGGCCTTTACTGTCTTTGCTATGCCATAATTGTTTTACACTGTCCTAGGGCTCTTATGGTATTATACAATAGTGGTTACCACCATCAAAAGGCATTTACTAAATCCAAATTTACTCTCTGTTCCATTTCTTAGGAATACCTCATAGCTATATATATAAAGGTTTTTTTAAAAAAACTGAACACTCACAGCTAAAGCTCTTATTTTGCTTCCCTCTGTACCTCCCCACCTCTGAGACACACACGTGTACAATTTTTGATTACCGTAGCAATGGCCTTAGCAAGGCCTCTGTAGAGCTGGATGTAAGCAGACAGGGTGTGTGGTCCATAAATTGTAGATGCTGCCTCATACCGCTGAACCTGCAGGAAAGGCAAAGCCATGTCGTACACCATTCTGCTTATTTCAATCCACTTACAGAGGTGTCACACTTAGGTAAGGGGTAGCATTCAGACATCGTGTATAATTCAAACTGGCACAAATCAAGATTAATGATGACAAAGGCAGGGGGAGGAGGCATTTTCACTTACCAGCTAAAGTTCATGGCTCCCATCAACTACATGCTAAAGGCAGTGGCTGCTCATGGCTTGTGCCATTTGGCCTTGTCAGTCCATTTAATCTGAATGTAGATACTAGCTCCCGCACTTATGTCTATTTTAAGTAGTTGTAATAGAAATGTTTTCCCCTGAGGAGTACAGCAGGAGAAAATTTTAACCTGCCATAGAGCTATAAAATAGAACCAAATACATCTCCTTTTGCCTGAGCTCCAAGCCTTTGGTTGTTTCCCAGAATCCTCAAATTCATCAGATCGGAAATGGAACTCCTCACTCCAAACATACCAGCTTTCCCTGCGATGTTCTTCATCTCAGTGAAGGCCAGCCTTCCTGTCTCCCGCGCCAGGACCAGCTGGCCGGCATCAGGTGCCTCTCCCCCATCCTACTCCTATGAGTCTCCAAGCCCTCATTCCTTAAAATCTCCTGACTCCTTTCATTTTCCTCTGTCTCTACTGCTTTTACCTTGGCCAAACGCTTACCTCTCACCCCAATTGCTACAGCTCCTTAATCAGTTCTGTCTCCACACTTGCTCTTTGGGTTCATGTTCTGCACTGCCATCCTCGTGACCGTTCTAAGTCACAAATTTGATAAGAACATTCCTTTGAGTTCTACTACAGTTCCCCAAAACCTTCCTTCCTGAGGCAATGCTCTGTAGCATAGCATAAAAGACTCATCACTAATCCCTGCCTTGCACTCTAGCCCCTATCTCACTATGCCCATCATGCTTATTCCACGGAACTCAACTAATCATGGCCTCTTAAATGTACTGTCAACCCCTCTGGACATTTGCATATGTAGCTCCCTCCATTATTAAACACCTCCCCTAACTTTTATTTGCCAATTAGCCCTTACTCACTCTCAAGAACTCAGACAAATGTTACATCTTCCAAAAATCTGCCAGTCCCCATGCTCAAATACTTAGTCTAGATGGGTGCTCTTTCTCTCTCTCTCTTTTTTTTCATACACTTTGTGCATCCCTTTCACAGAAATGTAATCATCTGCTTTCTTCTCTTTTACTAGACCATAAATTCTAGTGGTCTTGAGGACAGGGACAGATTCTTATTCATTTTTATGCCCAGATAGTGGCTACTACTGCATGAGTGAATAAATAAATTAACTAATTAATACCAATCCTTGCAGGAGCATGTCCCTGAACCAGGAGATAAGCTTGTATTTGTGCCATGAACTCCTTTGATCATCTACTGAGGCCTATGGACTCTTCTCAGATTAATATTTATAAGTGCATAAAATAAAATGCATGAGTTGACAAAGGCAACTAATTAGAATGAAATACATTAATCAAGCACTAATAAACCAACTTTGTGATAGATAATGTTTGTGCTTCTTTATTGAACAACAAGATTTAGCAACAAATTTAATCACTATGATTTTAAAATAGGGATGAGAGTAAAAGATATTCCCAGATCTTAAATAATGTTGTGTGATATTAAAAATATCTGTGGTTCCTATTGGTGACAAAGTCAGAGATACTGCTAATATTACTGTCATTTGTCACCTATATTCATAATTGGAGGAAAGGCTAAATAATAAATAGTTACAGATAAATAAAAAATGAGTAAATGAAAAAGTATCCCCATTCAAATTTACCCAAATTAAGAACCTTTATTCAGCAGGATTTCCTAGAAGGTGGGGCCCTTTGATAAAGTCAACAGAGGGCATGAAGTAGATTCCACTGCTGATATCACTGAACATTTGCCACGGGGTAGACTACATGCCTGGGTATGGACTGCAAACACATTAGAAAGCATTAGTTGCTGAACTCTAAACTATTCTCATGTTTTTTAACTACTATTGTTAAAAAGTACTTGGGCTACTTTCTGTACTATTTGTAAACAAGGAAATATCACCAACCAGCAGCCTTCCCTAAATTCTCTGTGACTCTGTTGCTTAGTCTATACCAGTGGTCGGCAAACTCATTAGTCAACAGAGCCAAATATCAGCAGTACAACAATTGAAATTTCTTTTGAGAGCCAAATTTTTTAAACTTAAACTATATAGGTAGGTACATTGTTATTAACTTAATTAGGGTACTCCTAAGGTTTAGGAAGAGCCACACTCAGGGGCCAAAGAGCCGCATGTGGCTCACAAGCCGCAGTTTGCCGACCACAGGATACCATCTATAATAATAAAAGCATAATATGCTAATTAGACCAGACGACCTTCCAGATGAAGCCAGGGTTGCAAAGGAAGCCCGGGTCCCAGGTGCCAGAGGGAAGCCAGTGCCGGCAGCAGGGGGAAGGAAGGTCCACTCTTGCACAAATTTCGTGCATCGGGCCTCTAGTGAATATAATAATATCTTGCTGCAGGGCTTATTATGAGGATTAGTAAAGATCACATTTGCAAGGTGTTCAGCTAATGCATTCAATAAATGGTAACCAGCAGTGGGAGCATTTCAAGGTCCTACACAATCTTAAGGCACCAGAAGCATGAGGGACAGAGTTAGGAATGCTGCATACCACAACCCAAAGTTACAACCAGGGCTCCTGACAAAATAACTTATTTCAGGAAAAGTGAAAGTCAGTGAGACTAGATTTCTAACCTGAACTTGTAAATGGTCAACCTAGAACCACCAAACACAACTTCTGGCTTATCGTTCTCTTATCTGTCCTAAAAAAAAAAGTCATCTCTCAAAAACATGATTAAGTAAGTCTAGAAAGAAAACCTGCATTTAATACAATAGTGTTGGCCAGGGTATATTTCACTTAAATGATAAAGACGTTTTACTTTACCTGGTATTCTTCATAGGTGGCAATGTAATGTGTATATACATTGCACAGACCCGAAATAACAACAGTCATATTCTGCATCCCATAAGTTGCAAACTCCTGGGAGGGGGGAAGAGGTAGAGCCCAGTTAGATTACTCTTCATCTTAAAGTTTATTATAATCCCAGTTATACTGAACCACAGATATAAATCGTCAGTGTAAGATGTCTCTCTTAACAATATTCTTCCTACTGATCAAAACTGCCTGAGAATGCAGAAGTATCAGAGAGTCCTGGATAAAAGTTAGAGCCATAACTCTGCACTATCATTGGACAAATCAATGGATCTGTGAACATCTTAATGATTGCATTTGCAGATGTAGAATCTTATTACTAAATAAAGATATTTTATTAATTTCCTATAAAAGTATAATGGGAGGTTACTAGCTAATGACAGTAGCTATTCCCAGGCCCAAGTAATAAGGCATTTGCTGATGATGACATTTTAGAACCATTTTCAATAATTCCTCAATATAAATAAAATCATAATTATAAATAAAACACATAATTATCAGTATGTGTTAGATTTCATTTAGATAAGACTTTAAGATATTAAGATACTCAGGGGTTATTTACCATTTAATCCATAAAACCATTATTAATTTTTAAATTTGTAATACATAAATATAAATAAAATATTTTAACCTGACTATAGTTCCCTTATATTTTTTAACTTATTCTTATAACACCAATATTTCATATTTACCTCTAGCCATTACTTTCAAGAAGTGTAAATCTCTAGTTATTTTAGCAAAGATTAATTTAAAAGGCATTAGATCATATAGCTAGAGAATTCTCTTCACCAAATATAAATGCATAGATGTTATTTTATTTTTAACTTACTGCTTTAATTGCCTCCCGAAGTCTTCGTCCAGACATGGTCCTGAGTGAAGAAAACAGAATTATCTAAGTGCTTTCCTACTTAGAAGGTGTGCAAAGTATGCAAAATGACATGTAGTAAAAGAAAAAATGTTATCCTGACTCATTACACAATCGTAAAGTATGTAGGGACTCAATGACAAAGCTAAGCTAAAGGTGAGCCTTTTTCCTGGCTGTCATATCTTCAAAACAAATTCTAAAATGAAAACAGATAACTTGAAGGAGGGAAAAAGAATCAATAAATATCACTAGCAAAAGATCACAATCATTTTCCATTCATTGATTCAACAAAATATATTGGTTATGTTCTTTGTTAATAAGAGCTAAGGCAAGTAGAGAGTATATTGTTCCTGCCGCAAAGAATTTACCATTTTATTCATTAATTTAATCCTTCATAAAACTCTGAGCACCTACTACATACCAGGCCTACTTCTAAATACTAAGGATTAGCAGTGTGGAGCTAACATTCTCGGGAAGACAGAGGGTCAATAAGCAAATTAAAAAGGGAGATGACAATAAGTGCTATGAAGAATATAAGGTAGGTTAAAGAATGAAAGGGAATGGTGGTGTCATTGTGGTGGTGATGGTGTTGTGAGGTGGCAGTGGTGGTGGAGGTGGAGTTGGTGGTGGTGGTGGTGCTGATGGTGGTGCTGCTGATGCTGTAGTGATGTGGTGGTGGTGGTTGTGGTGGTGGTGGTGGTGGTGGCAGTGGTGGTGCTGATGGTAGTGGTGCTGGTGGTGGTGCTGCTGATGCTGTAGTGATGTAGCGGTGGTGGTGGTGGTGGTGGTGGTGGTGGCAGTGGTGGTGCTGATGGTAGTGGTGCTGGTGGTGGTGGTGCTGATGCTGTAGTGATGTGGCAGCGGTGTTGGTGGAGGCGGTGGTGGTTGAAGACAATGTTACATAGTATAGGCAGGACTGGCATCTCTGTTAGAGCTCTGAGCAGAGAACTGAAGGAATGAAAGAGTTGGCCATGGGGATTACTGGAGGGCAAGTGTTTCAGGGAGACGGAACCATAAATTCAAACGTGCTAAGACAGAAGCATGCTTGATGAGGCTGGGAACTGCAATGAAGCCGAACTGGCTGAAGCAGGGGAGAGAGGGGAGAGTCAGATGAAATCAGACCAACGAGTGTTGCTGAGATCATATAGTGCCCTTAGGCTATTGTAAGGGTCTGAGGATTCACCTAGAGTGAAATGGGAAGCCAGTGGAGAGTTTTGAGCAGGACATGGTTTAACTTGTGTTTTAAAGGGCTTCCTCCAGCTGTGGTGTTGATAAAACACTCTAGAGAAGAAAGGGAGGGAGCAAGAAGGCAAAACAGGGAGAAATAATGGTTGCTTAGGCGGGGGGGTGAGGGGGAGAGGGGTAGGGACAGGGGACAGTAATAGAAAGTATTGGGAAGAACATACAGAATTTGCAGAAGGATAGAAAGTGAGGGAAATTGAAAAAGAAAGAATTCAGGGATGACTCCTAGATTTCGGCCTGAGCCACAGGAAAGCTATACACTTGCCTCTTACTAAGATAGGAAAGACTGCGTGAGGAGGAGACTTAAAACATTCTTTCATGCTTTTAAAACCTAAAGTAATTATTTCAAGAGTCTGTATTTTAATATTATGTCAAGTCTTTCTACTGACATCACAATTCACATCATTTTAATTTGGAACGATACGTTTTCAAATGTTTACATTTGCTTCAAGTTACACACTAGTAACAAGCATGGAGAGGGTTATTCTCCTGAGGTCCCACCACCAGAGGGTGGGAATATTTGTCAGCGATGCCAAATATAACACGGTGAGATACAAAGGGGTCAGTGCAGAATGACCTGCCCATGATAAGTGACTCCAACAGAAACACATATACAATAACTACCTTTTTCTTAAAGTTGCAATTCTTTTTAACCCTCACCGGAGGATATGTTTTTATTAATTTTGAGAGAGAGAGAAAAGGAAAGAGAGAGAGAGAAAGAGAGAGAGAGAGAGAGAGAGAGAGAGAGGAAGAAGGAGTACACTGTCAAAGACTAGACTATTCGGTGGTAGGTTTGAGACATTATAAAAAATAATAAAGCAATTAAAAAATAGGTGGAAATGTCACAAGTCATTATTCACTTGATACCCTCCTACCAGTAAGCTGCATCTGTCTCTAGTTCCTTGGATAAGGCCCATATACAGGTGGGTTTGAGGTGATTAAGTCTTTATTCCTTCGAATGGCTGCACTTGACCAGCTAGTCTAAAGAAAGAGAGTGCCAGTGGGCCTGAAGTCAGGAAGAATTGCGGGAGGGAGGGGGAAGAGAGAGAGAGTGAGAGAGAGAGAGAGAGAGATCAGTTGTTTCCCATCTAAGGATCGAACCCAAAGTCTGTGCCCTGACTGGGAATCAAACCCAAACATTTTGGAGTAGGGGACCACCTGGCCAGGCCACAATAATTACATTTTTTAAACTATAAAATGAAAAAGAAGGACTTACGTAAGCTCCCCAGGGATAGCAGTTATGGCCAAGGACCCAAGAGTAATGATCTGAACGTCAACAATATCCGGGTGCCAGGGATGAGGTTTGGACAGCTAAGAACCCAAAATATGAACACTGTGTTAGGAATATTATTCTTTCTATGATCAAGAGACCTGTGATGATCACAGAAGTTTACTGAAGGATGCAAAATGTTTCCAGCTGCTTTTGGTGTCTCCTGCCACCATAGATTTTATTTCTAATTCATGATATAACATTAAATGTTTTATCTAGTCATAACATGTTAATCTCAAATGCCAATGCCCCATTAACCTGGACGTATGTTCTCATCAATGATGTCTGGTGGGTCTGTCAGTGTGGAATCACAATGTGTAACTGACGACCAAGGACCTACCAGAGCACAGTGGTGAATCTCCTCGTACACAAAAAATAAGGAACTCGATCACTTGGATTAGCTTCACTTAATAACTTCTTACTCTAAAAGCACTTCAAATTTTCAGTTACTGTCCACCTTTTCTCAAGAAAATCTATCCTTTTCCTTACTCACATTAGTGTAGAATCTTTCCCTCTATTTCTTCCCTTTCCTCTCTTTCTTCTGCCTGAAGAATTTTAATTGAATATTAAGGGGAAAAACTCTATTAAATTGTTTTCTACATCAACAGTTCATATTATAAACACTGGCATCGCTCTTTGACATTTAGAATGTGAAAATCCATGTTCCAAAGGAATAGGAAAAGAATGTTGCTTTAGTTAATAACATTGCCTGGCTTGTGAGAAAACGGAGACATGGACATGTTCCTTGTTATAGGGACTGAGATGCTCTTCTCTACAGAGAATTCTGTGTGAACTCCTATCCTTAGGGTAACATAATGAATCTTAAGTAAGACAACTGTTATTTTTATTCTTCCTTTCTCTGGGTTCTTATTGTTCCAGTTATTTATCATAAATTCAAAGTTACAATATTAAATAATCATACCCCTTATTTTTTAGACTCATGACATCCATACTTTTGACATTAAATATTTTGATGTGGGAATATCTGAGTAAGACCTCCCATGCCAATACAGGTATACCATTCACATCCGACAATTCATACATTTTAAAAAGCAATACACTAATTTCACCGTGGTAACAAAACATGCTTTACCTCGCCAGTGTGAATAAGGACGGGCTTTGGTTTCTGACACTCTTTCATTTCATCAGAGGGCCTGCCGAAGAGCTGATCCCGAAGAGTGTCCCAAAATGGATCTGATACTGTTGTCCCTGTGAGGAATGTTTTAATTGATATGACTCCAATCCTCTGGAGAAAACGTCATCATTTTGACAGCTGTTGTACAACAATGCTTTCAGGAGTCTCAGAGATTTCACTAAGATTGTTATTTAATGATTCCAAGACAGTCTGAATAATAGAAGAAGCAAAATTTCCTGTGCATCTTAAAATAGGAGCCATTATTTAATTAGATCTTCAGTGTGGTTGACAGAATAAAAGAATATATTTTGCGCAACATCCTTGAAGTTTTGTTTCTATTGCTCCTTCTCTTCTACATTTCAAGTAAAAACAGTATGGCACAATTCACTGTAGACTTTCCATTTTGAAAACTAAAAATGACACCTTAGGCTTGGGATCCCTGAAAAAGCCTCTCTTGAATCCCCACTTACTTATCTACACACATATCCACAATCAGGAAAAAACAAAAACCTCGCCTAAGATCCATAATCTGGGGGAATTTTATGTTAACTACAAAACCTATCGACTTAGAATCTATAATCCATTAGGAAAATATAACAATTATAAGCGTATGTGGGTCTAATAAAAGAGCACCAAAGTACATAAACCAAAGCCTATTATTACAATGAAATCAGGATAAAGTTATAAAACCTAAAACAATCAGTTATAAATTAAGGAAGATCCTGGAAATACACACAGGAAGGGGACCTGGGACCACACGCGTTAGGCTCCTAAAGGCCTCTACCCTGAGGAATTTTGTCTTCAGTAAAGGGACAAGGAAAAGAGACACTAATAACCAATTGGAAGAGCCGACTCGCGTTGTTGAAGGTACAATGACAACTCCCTCGTGCACCCCCAACCCCGTCCCCCGAGCCCAAGCACAATTTGAAATTATTCACCCACAGACTAAAACACAAAGAGGATTTGTCTCTGATTCTACTTGAATGCGTGGAAAGCTGAGTGACGGAAGACACCCGTCCCTGGGAAATCTGGTTGTCATGCACAAACCTGGAGTCCCTGCACACCCCTGGATTTAGAAAGAAACACAGTCACTGTATTGGCTACACATACACCCTCCTCAGGGACACAACCCCAAAGCTCCAGAGGCTGGGGCCACAGGTTCCATTCGTCTGCACCTCACCCTGCGTGAAGTTGAAGGTCCCAGCTCCATCGATTGTGCCAGCTGCGAAACTGTAGCCCAGCGCTGGCTTACATGTCTTTGCCTAAAGGAAAGACGTTTAGAATAAAAAAGGGAAAAAGAAACAGAAGTTAAGCTTCCACTAATGATGAGATCAGCCCCGAGCTTTCCCCTTGTGGCATGGTCAGTGTGACTCAGCCACACCTACCGTGTGTGTGGAATTGAGTGAGACGGTGACGTCTGTCATATTCACCCACTGATGAGCCGAAATCAGCGGTCCAGTTAACTCCTGGGAAGCCAAGGCATACAGCGCCTAGAAAACCCACAGAAGCTCACTGTTAAGAGCTAAAATGAACATTACCACTGCATCCAGTAAGTACCAACTGGGAGAAGGATCTCGCAGACAAGTTTTATTCTGCTGGGTCCATAGCAGTAGCCACTACACAGGTGATCTCTCTGCCAACCTGTTGCTTCCCTGAAGATGGAAGGCCCTGGATGGCTGACCTGTGCTTTTCCCCACAAAGATGAAACCCTAGTGATCCAGGATGTGGCACAAAAGGCCCCAATCTCACTGGAAAGACGTCAAGAAAATGTAAGATTAGAAGTAGGAGGGCTGCGTGACTTTCTTCGCCAGAACAAGAGTGTATCCTTGGGCATCCTCAGTCCTTGAGTCCTCTGGCAGGGCTGGCTTGAGGAGATGCCAAAGGGCGGCTTGAAAACTTCAGGCCCCACTTTATCTGCATAAACTCCCCTAACACCCCGCTGCTCTTTGATGATCTTTTTTTCCCCTCAATGTGGTCAACTGATGCTTTTTCAATCTTATGGGAAAAGTGAGTCAATCCATGATTAGAAATGTTTTTACTGATCTGTATACAACAGAGGCAAATCCTGCTTCGGTACAAGTCCCTTTGCCAGAGACCTAACTCATTTCCACACCATCCCAGTTTCAACTGCCCCCTGGGAGCTCTGAGCTGAGTGACCTCAGATGCAGCTGCCTCCCTGGTGAGGAGGCCGTCGTGCCTTGCTGAGAAGAGAATGCAGAATGTGGGACAAATCCCTCTGGCTCCCAAGCCCAGAAAGATAACAAAATTTCTGACACCTAATTGTGTCACAGATGCACTCCCTAAATAGAATCTGTTAATTTAGAGCAATCCACTGATAATACCACAGTAATTAAAAAGAAACTGCAGCAATTAGGGCTGGCTAGTGTCTGGTGTTTTAAAAGGTGCTTTTGATCTTCCTTAATTGCTGCTGAAACATTTTAGAATCATTGGAACAAAATATTTACTTACACTCACACGCACACGCGTGTGTGTACAACAAAGATATAAGTAAGCTATGGAAAGGAAGAGACTTAACTCTCATTATCAGAGATATCTCAACTCTCCAGCTCATCTTTTAGGTCAGAAATCTCTCCATTGAAGCTGACACATAAAATGGGACTAAATGAAAGATCACATTTAGGAGAGGGAAGAGAGTAGAGTAAATCATAGTAATCTCGCTGTAGACCAGGTTCTCTCATCAAAAAAAAAAAAAAAAAGTTAAGGTAACATGGATGATCTTTGCCATATCAAAGAAAACTAGAACTCATTTGAATCCAAATTGTGAGAGCAGTGAGTTGTGGGGCTCAGCTTTGCATTGTCACCAAAGGAAAAGTTAAGAAATGCATCACCATTAAACCAGTATTATGTGAAGTGTTGAAGGATATCCTTTAAGAAGAGGAAGAAGAAGAAGAAGAAGAAAAGATTAAAATATGAACAATAAAGTAAATATATACCTATCAACAATTGAATCTAAGAATCAAAATAAACAAAGAAATCTAACAAACAAAATAAACTGATGAATAGCATCCGAGGCATGGAAACATGGAACACACTGATGAATCCCAGAGGGAAGGAGGGGGGTAAGAAGAGACTAACCAAAGATTTTATGTGCATATATGCATCATCTATGGACACAGACAATAGGTTGGTGAAGGCCTGGGGTGGGCGGGAACCAGGGGAACAGGTAGAGGGAGACAATGGGAGGAAAAGGACATCTGTAATACTTTCAACAATAAAGATTTTTAAAAAGAAATGGCTAAGTGATTTGGCAGGCAAATCCCTGAGAGATTTCCGAGCCTCTGAAACAGTCTGGTCATATATACCACGCTAATTGAAAACCTTACAATCTAGCTATCATCCCACTGCCCGAAGCAAGCCCTCTGGCAGAGGTAAAATGTACTTCCTGTAAGTGGTTGGACCAGGCAGTCAGAGAGAGATTCCTGTGTGGCTTGTGCAAGAAACCTTCCCAACTGCCCTGCAGCAGCAACCAGCTTTCCAGACCCGTTGGTGCTACTTGAGCTCTTGTCTTCCTCACAGTAAGGGACTTCCTAAAGAACAATGTCAGCAGATCTTCAAGAACAATCCTATATAATCCTATATAATAAAAAGCTAATATGCTAATTAGACCCAACAGCAGAACGACAGTCCGGATGACCTTTCAGACAACCCGTCTGGACGACCTTCCGGACGAAGCTGGGGCTGCAAGGGCCGAGCCCCTTGCACAGATTTCATGCGTCAGGCCTCTAGTTTTAAATGAAAATCAAAGAGTAGGTGCACGGCTTACCGTAGCTTTCTGGTATAGGGTCCGTCCTATAATTTGTGTGCTGTCGAGCATATCCTGTCCAGGTCCCCTAGCCATGCACATGGTAGCCTGGAACAAAATGAGACAGATGTGTTCTTGGTGAATAAAGCAAGTATTTTATGCCTGGCTGGTATGGCTCAGTGGTTGAGCATCAACCTATGAGCCAGGAGGTCACGGTTCAATTCCAAGTCAGGGTATATGCCGGAGTAGCGGGCTTGATCCCCAGTAGGGGATGTGTAGGAGGCAGCTGATCAATGATTTTCTGTCATCATTGATGTTTCTATCTCTCTCTCCCTCTCCCTTCCTCTCTGAAATCAATAAAAATGTATTTTTTAAAAAGCAATTATTTTAAGAAATGGACAATTACAAGTGAATCTAAGCAAATATAATTTTAAGACACATTATAGCTTTTCTTTTCAGATAGTCTCTCAACTTATAGGTTACAAAAAACAAAAGCATTACTTGAATTGGAGCAGCGAACACCTTTAGAAATCGTCTATTCCAGCACCTAACTTAAAAATAAGGAAAATGAGGCTCCGTGTGTTAGAGGATTTGCCAAAGATTATTCAGGTAGCTAAGACCTAACTCCACATCTCTCCATTGGCTGCACACATCTCTACTTGCTTGTTCTTGCCTGTGGCTCTTGGCCATGATCACCTTAAACTGAAACTCAGTTAAAATTATATTGGAAAAGCTAGCTGACTGTCAGGGGGAAAAAATCAGTCAATAAATATGACTCTATACCTTATTTCTTACATCAGAATAATTTGAGATTAATCACATGTTTCAATATTACAAATGAAATAAAAAGTATTGAAAACAAGAGTGCGTATATTTTAAAGTCTTAAGGGTACAGAAGACCCTTCTAAAATTATATAGAACAGGCTAAATACATCTGACAACTTAAACATTTTAAATATTCCTATGTGGAAAATGAAAACATAAGTAAAGCTGAAAGACAACTGACAAATCAAAGGGGGGGGGGGGGGTTGTATTGTTTATGACAAACTAAGACTTTAAAATATTAGGAACTTGGAAAAGTCAATAAGAAAAATATCTTTATTAATACCTTTTGGTTCATCCATATTGAGTTAGATTATCTCTTATTTGCAATAAAAAGCATCTTATATGTATATCAAAATCACCACCTTATATACCTTAAATTACACAAGGTCATATGTCAATTATATCTCAATAAAGCTGGAACAAAATAATCACCATAATGAATACATGATGGAATGCAGATGAAATAGGCAATTCACAAAAAGAAATGTAAATAGCCATTCAATATGAAATATGTTCAATCTCCTGAATAATTAAATATAGGTTTAAGCTGCAAAGAGAACTCCTTGCATATTATGTTGGTGAAAACGGAAAGGCTGACAGTCTTGGTGCTGGTGAGAGACCATCCCTCGTGCACTGTGGGTGGAAATGTGATTGAGAGAGTGTGTGAGCTGTGTGTAGCATTCGTTAGAGGTCCTTTCTCTTTGACAGCAAACTCACTTTCAAGAACTTGGCTTATGGTGAAACTCTTACTCATTTGACAAAATATGTATGACAAGCAGAGTGACCACAGCATGCTTATATCAAGAAGGGAAGAAAAGATGGGAGAGAGGGTGTGAAGGAAGGAAGAAGTCAGGGAAAGAAAATATTCATCAGCAGGGGACTGGTTAACTATGGTACTCAATATTGAAAATTATGAGGGGTTTTATTTATTTTTTTAAATATGTTTACATTCATTTCAGAGAGAGGAAGGGAGAAGGAGAGAGAGACAGAAACATCAATGATGAGAGAGAATCAACGATCGGCTGCCTCCTGCACACCCCCTACTGGGGATTGGGCCCACAACCCAGGCATGCGCCCTGACCAGGAATCAAACCGTGACCTCACTTGCCAGGCACGGAGGGATGTTAAATGATGTTTTAAAGCACATTTATTGGAAATAAGGAAGCAGGTTATAGGCTAGCATTGCCGTGTGATCCCACTTATGTAAAATTTTACATCTACACTAATAAAAGAGAAGCATGGTAATTGGCGTACGACCGCTACCCTTTTCATTGGCTAATCAGTGAGTATATGCAAATTAACTGTCAGCCAAGATGGCGGCCGGCAGCCAGGCAGCTGGAAGCGAACATGAGGCTTGCTTGCTGCAGACTCCAATGTCCCCGCCTCACTTGCCGGCCTCTGAGCTACAACTCTAAGAAACTATGTACTATGTTGCAAATAAGGAGATAAACAAAACACCAGAAACCGGCTTTCGTTCAGCCGGGCTTTAGCAACATTGTATCGATGTTTTCAGCAGCAAGGCCTCAGAGCTAAAGCTGGCCCAGAATAAAAAAAAAAAGAAAACAAGGAGCGGTTGGAAGCTTCAGTCACTCGCTTCGGGAAAACAGCCGTCAGCCCCTCAGCCAGACTGGCGGGCAAACCAGCCAGCCCCCACACGTGCACCAGGCCTCTATCCTATATAGTAAAAGGGTAATATGCCTCCCAGTACCGGGATCAGTGGAGCAGCGAGGCTCCCGGCACCGGGATCAGCGTGACAGGGGGCAGCGCCCAAACCCCCTGATCGCCCTGCGGCTCTGTGTGTGACAGGGGGTGGGGCCACAACCTCCCTATCCACCCTGCTCTGTTCGTGACAGGGGAAGGCGCCCCAACCCCCTGATCAGCCCTGCTCTGTGCCTGATAGGGGGGAGCTCCCCAATCCCCTGATCGCCCTGCGACTCTGTGTTTGACAGGGTGCGGCGCACCAACCCCCTGATCAGCCCTGCTCTGTGTGTGACAGGGTGTGGTGCCCCAATCGCCCCCCCCCCCCCCCCGCCCCGAAACGGGCCCTGCTCTGTGTGTGACAGGGTAGAGCCATAACCTCTCCATCAGCCCTGCCCCGAGTGTGACAGTGGCGGCGCCCCAACCCCCTGATCGGCCCTGCTCTGTGGGTGATAGAGGGTGGTGCCCCAATCCCCCTCCATGGGCCTTGCTGTGTGTGTGACAGGGTAGAGCCATAACCTCCCCATTGGCCCTGCCCTGAGTGTGACAGGGTGCAGCGCCCCAACCCCCTGATCCGCCCTGCTCTGTGTGTAACAGATGGTGGTGCCCCAACTCCCCTATCGGCCCTACTCTGTGAGTGACGGGGGGAGCTCCTCAACCCCCTGATTGGCCCTGCTCTGTGTGTGACAGGGTACGGAGCCCCAACCCCCCTGATGGGCCCTGCTCTGTGACAGGGGGCAGCGCCCCAACCCCCTGATCGGCCCTGCTCTGTGCGTGACAGGGGGTGGCGCCGCAACCTCCCCATTGACCCTGCCTTGAGTGTGACAGGGGGCGGTGCCCCAACACCCCAATCAGCCCTACCCTGAGCGTGACTGAGGGTGGCTTCGCAACCTCCCAAGCCGCCCTGCTCTGTGCATGATGGTGCGGCGCCCCAACTCCCCAATTGGCCCTGCTCTGAGCCTGACCAGGGGCTGCACTTAGGGATTGGGCCTGCCCTCTGCCCCCCGGGAGCAGGCCTAAGCCAGTAGGTCGTTATCTCCTGAGGGGTCCCAGACTGCGAGAGGGCACAGGCCGGGCTGGGGGACCCCCCTCCCCCTGCCCCCCGAGTGCACAAATTTTTGTGCACTGGGCCTCTAGTGTATATATATGCATGGATGCACAAAATATCTGGAAGTTCATTAAAATTTTAACAGGTTAATTTATGGGATGAGGGGTGCTCCTTTTCATAGTTTTATTTTCTGAACTTTTCCATATTATTTGAATGTGTAACAAGCATATATCTTTTCCTAAAAAATATTAAAACCTTTTTCTAAACGTAAGCTGTTGTGTTTTTAAAGAACCCACATTAAAGCAGAAGACATGGCAGCATCTGCCTTGTTTCCTTCCCTCTTCCTCTTTCTTATGTGAATCCTGACTTTGTTCAGAAAGCCATCTCCCCCCCTTGTGGTCAATGTTCCCATTCCTTGTTCCTGGTAAGTCTAAGGCTCTAGGCCTTGCTAAGATTGGCCAGGAACTCAACCTAAGCCACTCAGCACATACCATTCCCCCAGCAACTGTTTTGTTCCAGGGATGGACATGTGACAGAAATTGACCCAATCAGATAAGAGAGAACTTTTATTCTAATTTGGAGAAGTTCTCTCTCCCCTACTTTATAGGGGGTGGGGGAGGGAAGCATACCCCCTCCTTACTGCCACCTGCAGTCCTGCAAACCTGAGAGAAGCTGACTTGACCCAACGCATGGAGGGGAGCAGAGGAAAACAGAATTCTATTGGGGGAGGGGCCATGACTTTGTTGTAATTTTTTCAGATTATAAAGTAAACTATGCTCATCGTAAAAAATAACAAAATGTATAAAAAATAATAAATACAAAATAACTAAAATGAAACCTATTTATAATAGTATCAAAAAGAGAACATCATAGTCAACAATTCAGTGTGTTTCACTTTGTCTTTTTACAATGATACACTGATTTTCAAAACTGCAATCACAATGAATATACATTAAGTCCTGATTTTTTTAGTCAACATCATGTATTATGAGTTTTTCCCACTTTAAGTATTTCAACAGAAGACATTAAGTTGATGCAATAATGTTCTGCTGCAAATAAGTATAATAATGTTTTAACCATCTCATCTATGAATTTTGTAATTTAGTAAGTAGTTATCAAATCTACTGTGAATTAATAATGTGTAGAAATGTTGCAAATAAAGGGTAACAAAGAATACTTTCCACATAAAAATAGCAATATATAATAGAAAAGTGTTTGTTGAAACTGTATTGCTCATTGGGTGGGGTTGATTGAAATAAAGTAAATAGCCCAGAAATAATGTTAAATAAAAGCAATGTTACAGGTGAAATGTTCTTTAAACACAAAGAATAAGACAAGAAATTAGCATCTGCTGCTCATGTCTAAGCTGAATAATCTAAATGAGCGGGGGGGGGGGGGGGGGGGGGGGGGGGGGGGGGTAAATAAATGATGGTACAGCCTCATTTGCCTTTGAAACTTACCACACTGATCCACATATAGTCATAAAAATATTTTTAAGACAAAGTTGAGAGGAAAACTGAAATCCTGGACCAATAAAAAAAAATCAGTAAGTAAGTTATAAATGTTGTTTGTGGTTACGCAAATACATAGGAAGTCATTCCATAGGTAACTGCTGGAAGGGGGCGGGGCAGGATGAAGGTGATAGGGTCTTTCACTTTTGACTGTTCTCTATGCTTTCTTATGGTTGGAGTTCTGACAGCAAGAATTTTGCAATTTTAGAAGAAAAAAAATTATCTTATATTGTTTTTGTGTGTATGGTTGCTTTTCTTAATCCATAGCTTTACTAATGAGCGAGCAATGTCTGGGGCAGACAGTTGGGGTACTGTTTCCGCAGAAATGCCCAGGCATCATGTTTCAGGCGGCCCGCGTTTGGGGAAGGATACTTAATCTCTGACATTTCCTAAATTGCCTCACCATTCAAAAAACTTCACAATCACATAGAAAATTATAATTTTATCTCATTGACATTTCGTGGGTGCTTTTGAGCAGAGCAGTTGATAGAGGTAAGTAGGCCGGTGTATACTTGAGGAAAACCTACCTGTCAATGAACGATGAATCTTCAAACATAAAAGATACATGACATGCCAAAGCGAAGATTTCCTGGCATAGGTACCTACCCCGCCCACGGGACAAGTGCTGTTGGCGTTATCACAGGACTCTCCCGTGTTGGCGCACCGTGGGCCGAGAATATTGGGGGACACATCTCCTAGGTTTGATGAAGCAAAGGCTGCTACAAACGGCCCCTGCCAAGAGAAACAGCAGTTGCCTTTTATTCTTTCTTCCCCACGCCTCCCATTCAAAACGCAAACATTCCATCTGCTTCGATGAACTATCCAAAACGATTTGCACACAATAAAAAGGAGGGCGTACATACAATAATCTAAGGAAATGCTTTACTCCGGAAAAGGCTCCCAGTACAGTCAGCATTCCTGTTGTTACTCACGACTTTCCAATTATCAATAGAGCGGCTTGAAGCAGGACACTTTCAAATTTATGCCTCAAGCAGAAGCAAGGAACACAGTGTGCAACAACAAGTTACAAAAGGCTGACATGTCAATTTTGCCGCTGGTGTTGAACCTAGAGATCCAAGATGCATTTGCCCTTTAAAAATACATATCGTATTGGCTTAAAAAGAGAAGAGCCAATCCAGACTTTCCTGTTGTGAAACTGAGCCTACATATAGTATCCACTATCCAGGCTTGTGCTTCCACACATCGTTTCTCTATCTCTTCAACCTGAAGTAACAACGCGTAACCTTGTAGAGTGGTACAAGGCAGTAACCTCAAGCCACTGTCCTGCCATTCTTTCCTTTTTTCTTTTTTTTTTTTTTTTTTTTTGGTTGGAACTATTCCAAGTGGCTTTTTATTGCATTTATTGAGGTGACATTGGTTAATAAATTATATAGGTTTCAAGTGTATAATTCTGTAATACATCATCTATATATTGTATTGTGTGTTCACCACACAAAATGGTTCTTGAAGCCATCAATATAGGTAGTGTTTGACACAGTTTATTGCTCATTTTGAATTTTTCTTTTCCTACTAGGTAAGATGAATTTTTTTTATACAAGTATATCAGTATGTGATGCCCATACTGACACTTTACTCTGAAAACTTGACTCAGCTATTTTGAATATTGCATGAGTGATAATACTCAATGAATTAAGGTGAAGTTTTCAATAACACAAATTCTTACCTGTCCAGGTAAATGTCCTTTGTTCTTCTCTTGCTCAAATAGGTAAGATGCATAGCCCATATTGTCACTATTTACAAGATGATTGCTATTGTTCATGCTGACAGGGTGGATGGCAAACCAGCTGTAACAGAGCAAGAAGCCTAAATTAATGAAGAAAATCAGATAACTGGGGCCAAAAAGGATGACTGGGATTTCTGTTAAGTTCTCCCCAACAGAAAAAAAATACTTAATCATAGGCATTCACATTTAGGTACTTTCATTGTTAATGAGCTTACATTACTAATAATATACTTAAGAAGTCTGATCATTGACTTAAATGTAAAATACAAAACTATTTTTATGAATATTTCTTCATCAGCAGCAGCAGCAGCTTTTAACAAGAGCCAAGGTTGGTCAGTTATCAGATGATATACCTAAAGAACTCTATGACATAGACTTTGTCCTTCAAGAAGGCACACATATAATAATTATTCAAATCAGTCCAAACGAATTCAACAGACACTTACTGAGAGTCTGCTGTGTGCCAAGCCCTGAATAAACTGCAGTTTGCTTTCAGAATCTTCCAGAAGACAAAGATATGAACAAACGCCCTTACTACAGTGTGACGAAGGTTATAAAGTGTTTGGGGAACACAGATGACGAGCAATTCATTCTTAAGGGCATCCCAAGGAGAGAGAACAGGAGAGTAACGGCATGGAGGCATGAAAGAGGATAGTACGCATAATTCAATATAGCCTCCTGCACAGTAATAGCTTATGTGTAGAGCTATACAGTTTACAAATTAACATCACATCTGTTACTTTATTTGAACTTCACAACAACCCTGAGAGATAGGCTGTTAATACCTCCACTCTGCAAGGTGCCTCAGAGAAGCAAAACGGTGGCCCACTTGCCATAGGACCAAGGCTCAAGTTTGGGTCTTGTGACACCTTGTCCAGTGGCCTTTGTAGATCAAACCTCCACACAGTTAAAAAGATACTTACAGAATGAAAGGCTGTAAAGCAGATGAACTGGCATGATCAAGACAAGAGACATGCCAATTCATAAAATATTAAGCTAATTTAGGATTTAAAAAAAATATTTTGTCGATTTAATCCTTCACTGGAAACTTTCGAAACATTTCAGCTTCCATTCCTACCTACATGATACAGGGCACCAAACTGAACATTGACATAATGACTGAGGATGTTTTTGGACTTGAAGGTCATCACTCAGGACTCAGTCCTCATTGCCCAATAGATGTATATGTAGGTCAGAGGTGGCCAGCATAACGCCCATGGGGGCTGGGTAGGCAGCGTCAATGGGGTGAGCTGGTTGGTGCAACAGGGACTAATGAGGACTGTGGGGGGTCTTCAGGCACTCACATGCGGGAAGGGCTACAGTCTCACCATGTGGCAGCTGGGAGTGTGAGCCAGGGCTGCCAGATCTTCCTTTTTTTTTTTCCAAGAGAAACCACAAACCTTGTTTTTGTGAAATATTTACCTATTTAAAAATTCTTACAGAAATAAATGCATGGCCTAGCTGGTTTGGCTCAGTGGATAGAGCGTCAGCCTGTGGACTTAAGGGTCCCAGGTTCGATTCCAGTCAAGGGCACATGCCTGGGTTGTGGGCTCAATCCCAAGTCGGGGGGAAGCAGGAGGCAGCTGATCAATGATTCTCTCTGATCACTGATGTTTCTATCTTTCTATCCCTCTCCCTTCCTCTCTGAAATCAATAAAAATATATTAGAGAAAAAAAAGAAATAAATGCATGGAAACAAAGGAGGAGAATGGTTAAAAATTAACAGACTTAGGACATGTAGCCAACAAATAGCATTTGTGACCTGTGCTGGGATACTGATTCAAACAAAATAACTATAAAAGACTTATTAGGACCTAATAGAAGGTGACAGCAGAAGATCTGACTTTGGTGGTGGGCACACGGTACAATATACAGATTTTGTAACATAGAAGCCCATATCCAAAACCTATATGTTTATGTTGACCATTGTCACCCAATGAATATTTTTAAAAAGGCTTATTGATGCAATCAGGAAAATGAAACATGGGCTGGGTTTTAGATCCTATTAAGGAATTAATTTTAATTGTGTTGGCTGTAATAACAGATTATAATTATACTTTTAAAGCATTTATCTGATACTAAAATATTGATGAGTGAAAAAATATGTCTAGCATTTGCTTTTAAATACTCTAGCAAAACACACAAATAAAAAGGAGAAGAATGAAATAGAATGGCAGAATATTGCTAATTATTGAGCTGATTGAATATTGCTAACTATTGAGCTGATTAATAGTTATGTGGAAATTTATTAGACTCTAAATTGGTATATATTTGAAACTTTTCATAATAGTTTCTCTTTTATCTTGACACCCATTTCAATTTTTTTTAAAAACAGTGTAAGGCCTAATCACCAGCCGGTAGGATTAATTCAATGCCTATGGTATATATTTGCCACTGTGCAAAACGACAGAGGTTTAGGCTGAACACAGTTCAGAGGTCATCCCCTAGAACTTACTTGCAAGGTTTCTATATTTTTAAAAACCCTTACATTCATTTCTATTTTGTGGTTTGTCTCTTTCTCCTAAAACTTAAGTGCCAAGAAAATTCTACTCTAGTAGTGTTTTCCAGTTAGCTGGAGTCTGCTTTTCTGTTTTATTCCATTTGAAAATGGGGTGGTGGCTATGACAAGTCCATGACTCCCCAGCCAAAGTATTTCCATCTGATACAATCACACTGAGGCCGGCCAGACCACAGCCTCTCCAGTGCAATCGAAGGAAAACTGTAGAACAAGTCTATCAGCGCTATCATTTAGCACGCATGAGGTGAAGGATTTTCCAAACAGGATCTCAGTTTATCCTTACCAAGAACCCATGGAGTCAGATGCTGTCATTATCCTCATGTGACAACCAATGAAAAGAAGTCTCAGAGGGATGACATAACCTGACCAAGGTCACCAGGTGCAAGTCAAGAAGCAGGATATGCATCCAGGTTTGTCAGACCATAAAGCCCACGTTCTTATCTGCTATGGGATACTGACTCTGTCCCTCTGTTCATTCACTTTCTCATTTCAATGCACATTTCATAACTTTGACTCTGTGCCAGATGCTGGGGACATAGAGATGAATGAGGCATCATCGTGACCTTAGTAAATGCTTCATGGAGGATCTGACATTTGGATCTTAAAAGATGAGTAGGAACCTGGAATGGGGGAGGTCACTGGAGAAAAGTCATTCATTGCAAAGGCATGCAGGTGGGATGAGGGGCAATGTGTCCAGATAACAGGTAGTCACAGTGGCCAGAGCAGAACACATAAGGAAAAGAGAGAAGGTGGTTGTGCCATTCATTTAATCAACATGAACTTATTAGTAGCCACGTGTATGGCATTGCATTAAACCCCAAGGAACACAGAGAGGAATGAGCTGAGTTCTATACCATCAAGAAATCACAAAAATACCTGTGGAGAAGGTAAATGCTAAGAATTTTGGTCTACTAATTAGACTACGAACTTGAATTCTTATTTATTTCATTGAGTTTTTTTCATTTACTTTAGCCCTTATAAAATTAATTGAACTTTTTCTCTATAAAAAAATTTAAAAAGCATTCAAAAAAGTTACTTAAATATCAGAATAAGAAGATGCTATGTATTTTCTTCGCTGTCCTTTGAAATATGTGCTATTGAAATATCAGGCTTGTCACAACAACCAAAGTACTGTGGTAATAGTATAAATTATGAATATGTATAAAGATATGAACAAAGGTGGTCATTTCAAGTTAAGAAGGCTGTACTCTCAACTTCTTTTATCTGGTCAGAAATATATTCATCAAAGCAAAGTTCAAAAGAGAGGAAGAAAGGTGTAGGTAGTTTCAAAAGAAATCAGACTACAGACATAAAAGGAGGACTATGTCCCTGTTCATAAACATTTTAAAATAATGATTATGTCACAGCTGGGATATACAAGAGGAAGCAGGGCTCAACTTGAGTCAGCCTGACCCAAGCAAGGTACTGAGGAAAGACAAGAGAGTTGATATTTTACCCTATTTAGTAGCAAAGTTAGTTAAAATTTCTGAGTCTCTTTTCCCAAGACTGAAAAATAATACATTTCAACTATGCTATGTGAAACAATAAACACCAAATTATTATAGGATATTATAATTATTTTCTCATCTGATGTTATGGAGGCATTTGAAGCAAAAGATTTCTAGGGCCTCTTTCAATGTGGACATTGTGTGCTTCCTAATTTGAAACAGAAAAAAAAAAGGCAAATGCAAAAATTGAGCTTCTTAAATATTCTAAAATAGTAACAAACCATCCTAGGTTCCATTCTCCCAGGCCTGGGCCATCATGTCCCACATGCAGAAAGGTGACTGACAGAGCAGTTAAGTGGAAGCTGAAATCCAGCCGCTGCTCTGCTCACCTACCTAGGCACCTCGGTCAGCCCAGGGAAGGGAACACCTGTGTGTGATTTGCATCAAGGTCCTATGTGCTAGCTGTCACCCTTTACGACCTAAATGTCCACCAATGGAGGAAGAGAATATTGTACATCCATCCATTCAAAGGAAGTGTTTATGAACATGGGAGTTCCATGTAATAACAAGGGAGCTTGTTGGGTAAATACAATAGAGGAAGCTGTACTCAGTTGAATAGTACCTCCCCCCCCCCCCCCAAAAAAAATATCTACTAGAATCTCAAAACGTGACTTTATTTGGAAATAGAGTTTTTACAAATGTAATCAAGGTAAAGAGCAAGTGATACTACTGGCTTAGGTTGGGTCTAAATCCAATGTCTGGTGACCTGGTAGCAAAGAGAGACACAAAGAGAGTTGGAGAAGTAGCTGATGGGAAGATGGAGGCAGAGATTGGAGTGGTTTGGCTACAAGCCAAGAATTGCTGGAAGCTGCCAGAAACTAGGAGAGAAGCATGGGACAGGCTTTCCCTCAGAGCCTCCGGAAGAACCAACCCTGCCAACATCTTGATTTTGAACTTCTGGCCTCCTGACCTGTGAGAATGTTAATTTCTATTGTTTTGAGCCAGCCAGCCAGTCTATAGTAATTTCCTTTGGCAGCCCTGAGAAACTAATACAGAGGCCATATGTTTTAGTGGCTAAGAGTATAGCTCCACAGTCAGACACAGGTTACTTAATCTGTTACTTAATAGAAGTTACTTAATACAGAACCTCAGTATTTCTATCTATATCATAAAGATAATAGTATCTACCTCACAGCATTTGACAATTAAAGGAACAAATACATCTAAAGACTGATCAAATCCTATATAATAAAGAGGTTGTATGCAAATTGACCCTCATTCCCTCACAAGATGGCTGCCTCATTCCCTCACAAGATGGCTGACCAGGCCGGCAGAGAGGTTAGTAAGGGACAACCAAATGACTGAACAGGCAGGTTGCGTGGGGTGACCAGGCCGGCAGGGGGGTTAGTGAGGGACGACCAAATGACTGAACAGCAGGCTGCGTGGGGCGACCAGGCTGGCGGGGGTGGGGGGAAGTTGGGGGCGACCAGCCAGCAGGGGGGGAAGTTGGAAGTGACCAGGAGGCGGGGGGGGGGGGGCAGTTAGGGGTGACCAGGCAGGCAGGCAAGTGAGCAATCAGGAGCCAGCAGTACAGGATTGTGAGAGGGATGTCCGACTGCCGGTTTAGGCCCGATCCTGGCCTAAACCGGCAGTCGGACATCCCTCAAGGGGTCCTGGATTGGAGAGGGTGCAGCTTGGCTGAGGGGACACGCCCCCCCCATGCATGAATTTCATGCACTGGGCCTCTAGTATATCTATAAGAATGGAATAAGTCATCACGATGATGATGATGATGATGATGATGATGATGATGATGATGATATTGATACTTCTGCAGTGGCTGCTGCTGATGATTACCGATATAAAGGGAAAAGAACTATGAAGCTCTGAATACATGTGTGTGTATATATATTTCCTAAGATTAACATAATGGTGTGAGTGTGTATGTGTATTCAAAACATGTATATTCAACTTACATGATATAGGCATGAAATAATTAAATGAGAAAACACTGCCCTCTTGTGGCAGAGACTTGAGGGCTTACAAAATACCCTTGTGCCAAGTCCTAGCCACCAGATGGGGAGGGAGAATTGAGGGGCTGGGTGAAAATGGTGAAGGGATTGAGAAGTACAGATTGGTAGTTACAGAATAGTCACAGAGATGTACATTCCAGCATAGGAAGTATAGTCAATAATATTCTAATAACAGGTGGGTACTTGGAACATTGGGGGGACCACTCTGAAAAGCACATGATTTTTTAACCACTATGCTATACATCTGAAACTATTACAGAATAGTACTGAATATAAACTGTAATTGAAAAGTAAAGTAAAAAAATAAATAAAAAATTTTAAAATACCCACATGCTTCTCTATTTCCCAGGGCTACTAGGAGGGTAGCGCACGAGAGTAGCTCTGGCATTGGTACATGTGAATAAAAGGACCACCTAATTTTAATTAGACTTTGCACGAATGAGAAATAAGTCTTCACTGTGTTAAGCCACAAGAATTTCACATTGTCTGCTGTGACACTTAGCATTAAGTGTCCTGACTAACACAGCTCTTTTTCACCTCCCTTACAGTCCTCCTCACCTGCCCTATTACAAATTGTTTGGGGAGAGCGAGGAAAGGGTGTTTTCGCTGTGTTATACGGGAAGGGTTATTGGGCCCAGAATTTGACCCAAGGAGTGGCCTGCATTTTAAACAAGCAGAAGCAATGAATACACATCCGCTTTCCCTGATTCAAGGAGGACAATGAGCGGTAGCTGAGGGCCCTTCTGAAGGAATAGGTAAACGTGGTGGCCAGCATCCTGGAGAACCCTCCTACCATCACTGCCCCAGAGGAGAGATGTACATTCTCAACTGTTCCTTTTGTTATCTTCAAAAATCCTGGGTGAAAAATCCCCTCTGAATAATGTTACGGGAGAGGTATCTGGCTTGGGTGGATCCCATTAAGTTACTACAGTCAAAAATCTTTTGTCTTACATGGCATGATTAAGCTATCAACAACAGTAAAACAAGAAATGACCCACAAGAATACTTTTTAAATTCAGCTTAACTAGAAATTGAAGAAAGAAAAACAATAGTGAGTTGGCTTTTGGAGTCTATTTCTTAGCAACCATTGTAAAGGATGATATCACCAAGATTGGCAAGAGCTGGGGAAACAACACTGCTCAGGTTGGGGAAGCAGGAATGTAACCAGCAAAACCTTTCCAGGCGGCCACTTGGCAATTTATGAGAAAAGTCTTAATCATAAGCATGCTTCTTTGTCTCAGCAATCCCACTTCTAGGAATTTAGTTTAAGGAAATCATTGGCAAATACATAAGGCATCTGTTCAAGAATGCTTATTCCAGTGTATTTTATGGTGGAAAAAACTATAAACTAAATATCAAATGATTGCTGGATAGCTGGACACATTATCAGATATATAATAGAATACAGCCATTTTTAAAGGGTGAATTAAAAAACCACTATGTAGCATTGAAAGATATTCATAAGGCGTCTCTAAATGAAAAATGTTACCAAAGTGTACGTACAATAAAGTATTACTTGTTTAATTAAAAAGTGGATATGATTAGCAAACGATCTATAAAGCTATGTAACAAAATGTTAAGAGAAGTTACAAAGTCCCAGGATCTCCAAATGATTAAAAACACACACACACAACAACCACTTGATACAACACCAAGAGAGAGCTGTAATGCCAACTATGGACTGTGGGTGATGGTGACTTGTCAATGTAGGTTCACCACTTATAACAAAGGTACCACTCTGGTGTAGGATGTTCCTGGTTGTTGATAAGTCAGGGAGGGTGTATGTTGTTGGGGGCCAAGGGGTATACGGAAAACCTTTGTACTTTCTGCTTAAAATTTCTGTAAACCTAAAACTGCTCTAAAAATAAAATCTACTAAAAACAAAAACAAAAAGATTCCAGCCCTGGCACCTGTTACATCTGCCATTTTCTATTCAGCAAAGCACTCCCAGCTCCAGGCAATTTTCAAAGATCAGAGAAACCACCTTCACCTTTTGATGAGGACTGTCACAGCCACTTTATACGGACTACTAGAGGCCCGGTGCATGACATTCGTGCACTCGGGGGGTGGGGGGGGGGCAGTCCAGGAGACCTCAGGGGATGTCCGACCAGCTTAGCGCTGCTGTGGTGGCGGGGCTCTCACCAGTGCCGCTGTGCTTGCCCAGCTTGTGGGAGCACACTAACCACCAGCGGGCAGCTCCTGCATTGAGCGTCTGCCTCCTGGTGGTCAGTGCATATCATAGCGACCAGTCGTT
This sequence comes from Myotis yumanensis, assembly GCF_028538775.1. Lineage (NCBI taxonomy): Eukaryota > Metazoa > Chordata > Mammalia > Chiroptera > Vespertilionidae > Myotis > Myotis yumanensis. Next base: position 27,989,692 of record NW_027223764.1, on the reverse strand, counting down.
CCACTGTCCAGTCAATTTGCATATTACCCTTTTATTATATAGGATATGAGATGACAGTCATTGTGACCATCTTTGGAAACCACAATCTGCCATTTAAAACTTTTTTTTAAAAGCCCTATCAATCCTAAAAAGGTAAGAGGTTAGGGGGGAAAGCATTGAAAAAGTGAGGCAAATGGCACAAAGTGAAAAGATACAGAAAATAATCCAGATATATAATAATCATAATTCCTGAGATCAAACTCACTCATTAAAAGACATAGAGTTTTAAAAAAAAGTTATATGATATTTATAAGAGACACAGCTAAAATGTAAGAACAAAGAAAAGAAAGAAAATAACGGCAAAATATTCATGGAAAATTCTAACCTGCAGAGAGAAATAAGTTAGCTAATTAACATAAGTACATAGACTTTGAGACCGAAAAACTCATTTATATATATAGAGTCACTACAAAAAAACACCCACTTGATAGTCTTAGTACACAGAGATATCTTTAATAATTTTCATAGTATTTTAAAGCTTCTAGTGCTCAGAGTGAGAGAAACCAAGTAAGCATCTACGTGTACAGATTGACCTTTCAGTCGTGCTGACTCCTTATAATGTGTTCCATGTAGGGACAGGGCAGAAGAAAATGTACCTGAATAACTATGGTTGACTTGATGAAGGATAACTGAGTTAATTTTTCTCTCTACTTTCCTATATTTTTCAAGTTTTCACTGCTGAGTACATATTATTTTTATACCAGTGGAAAAACTTGAAAAAAAATAACAACTTTCTAAATCTCTTTGGATTAAGAATTTTCCAGAAATCCAACAATCAAGTAAGTCCAGCGTCTTTTACTAGTTATGACAGCTGGTTTTTATGGCTCTGGTTTCTCAACGTGGGACTAATTAACAAGCATGATTTCTCTGTTATCAGTCAGCTCTTGTTATCAATGAGCCCTTACTAAGCACCTTCACTTTGTAGGTTGACAGCTCAGACATCGAATGAAAGCTCACAGCCAGGGCCTATGTATGCTCTCCTGGAGAGAACAAGACAGACGGACTGATAGGAAAGGTGGAGCAGGAAGACAGCAGCAAATTTCACAACAATGTAGAAGGGGCAGAACAGGAAAGAGAAATTCAGTGAAGGGTGTGACGAGACCAGGGATTCACAAACCAGCTAATGGTAATGGAGAAGGTTTAAAGACAAGATGAGATGGAGAAAAGAGAAGAGGTCAAGAATGGTTAGTGAAAGGCAGTCACTGAGGTTTCCCCATTTGCTCTCTGAGCGGGGTTAAGTACACTGAGGCATAATAAGGGTAGAATAGAGAGCCATAGGGAATAGACAGTGGGGCATTATCATTTGAGAAATCATAGTCTTGGACGGTAGAGAAGATTTACACACACACACCATGACTGAGGCCTATAAGCCACTCTCATTCAAGCAAATTAGTGTAACTTCATAAATTGGATTTTTCTAAGGGGGTACAAAAATTATTCAAGTAGGTTACACAAATCACTGTCCCTGTTGTTTTTTAAAATGTGCCTTTAAAGGGCCCCTTTAAATGACCCTTTCTGTAAAAATGAGAGGAGTTTCAGTGTATAAAGCAGAAGGCAATGGAGCAGTTATTCAAACACCTACTCAGACCTTCCTTACAGTTCCGACAAAGAGAAGCCATGTCATGCCAAATGCTCTCAAAGTGAATTTTATAAATGCCACACAGCTCACCTTTTAACTCAGAATTCAAAACATTCCAAACATTTTCTCCACAGCTGGAGAACAATCATTGACTGTTTTTGCATAAGGCAGTATCAGGCAAAAATATTTTCTTTAGATCAATTGGAGCAAATAGTGGTCTAGTATTTGTAGAGGACTTAACAGTATAGAATAGTTTCATGCACATAATCCTATTTCTTTCTTCAAGCCATCATCACTCTTCCTAACCCTTCAAGACCTCTCAACTCCCAACCCCAGCTTAAAACACTTTAATGATTTTCCATTCTCGTCTATTATAAAGACCAAAATCTTTATCCTGGTATCTAATCTCCACCTCTAACTTTATCTCACAATATCCTTTGCACTTTAGCCACACAGACCTTTTATCAGTTCCTCAAATGGGCCTCAAAAAGGACTTTTGCACATGCTTGTCCATCTGTGTTAAAAGTCCTTTTCCACTCCCCATTTTGCTGGTTAATTCCTCCCCTTCCTTCAGTTTTCAGCTCTATCGTCACTTCCTCAGGGCTGCCTTTCCCAGTCTCCCTGACCATGTCAAATCTCTTTAAGGTAGCTCTATAAGCCTTCCTTTCTAAGCACTTAACCCAATTATCATTATATATGTATTTGTTTGACTATTTGAATATCTTTTGTCTCTACCAGTAGACTGTAAGTCCTGTAAAGGTAGCAACTATATCAATTTTTGCTCATCAGTGTATCTGTAATAGAAGCTCAGCTAATGACACATATATTCCACAATATTGAATGAATGAATACATGAATAGTCTCTATGTAGAGAGAAGATGCTAAATCTACATTTGATAAGTGTAGAAACTGAGTCTCACAGAGTTTAGGGGATTTGCTCCAAGGGCACAGAATACAGGTATTTGATTCCAAGGTGATTCTGAGGTATTTGATTTCTGATTTCAAGACCAGGAAATGCATTATTCCAAGGACTGGGAAGTGTTGCCTGGCACACAGCAGGTGCCTAGGGCAAACTTGTTGAACAAAGAAATAGAAACAAAAATGAAAGTAGCAAGGAATAAATGATGAACTTCAACATTGTTTTCAGTGTGAAGAAGTCTCGGCTGTGGCACTGGGCAGGCCATGTCACCTTTCTAGGACTTAGCTGAATTTTAAACTAGATTACCTCTGTTTTCTGAAAACCTGAGGTTCTATGCTTACAAATTTCTCAGACTTTGGATTCTAACACTAACATCAGGCACCCACCTACATGTGCTGGCTGAGTTCCTTGGCACCCAAATTTGACTCTCTTTTGGATCATTTTCAATGTGTTCAAAGAGCAACTTTCACTATTCAACAAGAGGCAACTGGAGGAGCAATTACATCAAGGATAACAAAAAAGGTTATAAAAACAATGGAAGGTTATTTCTGCTTCAGGTCACAATCACCCAACTAGCCTACAAGACCCTTGAAGATGGGGACTATGACTTATTCATCATCACATATGCCAAGTATACCTGACATTTAGAAATTCTATTGAGTTAAATGCTAGGTAGCAACTAATCAGTAGATAAATTTATTATAAGAGATGAGTCCTATTACGTCAACCCATATAATAAAGTTTATCTTATCAGGGAGTTTTTAGTGTCCTCACTTTAAACCCAAAGAAATAACTCCAATGCTAAGAATTCTAAGCACTTCGATATGCCAATAATGGAGTTTTTAGAAGAGGTAGAATATTATTCTATTTCTTACCTCTTAGCTAAAATTATTGAACTTTTGTCTGTGTCAGGCACAAAACTAGAGCTTTGCGTGCATTAGCTCATTTAATCATCACACAACTTGTGAGTTATTATTATTCCCATTTTCAAATAGAATAGTTGAGGTGTAAGTAATGGAGTTACTTTACCCAGGCCACAGGGTTAATAAGTGGCAGGGTGGGGATTTGAACCCAAGTCTTAAAGCCTACACCAAAAACCTGAACTCTTTACCATGCTGTTCTCTACCAACTATGACTGTGGGTCATAGTCTTTAATGTTTATCTTCACCCCTTCTTACTTTTAATTTACTGTTCATTTTACTCACATAGAACCTTTCACTTAAATATTTCATAATTCTACCTGGCAGAACTTCACCACCTTTACTAACACTTATTATCAACATTTTTAAGGACTTCCTTTACTCCTCAATTTTACACATAAGAAAGCTGAGACACAGAGCAGTCACATAACTTGGCCTAAGTAACAGAGCTAAGAGGGATGAGAGCCCAGAGTGAACCCGAGTGCAAGCATACACTTTCTTAGGGCATTTCCACGTCATTTGGAAGTCTACACGTCAAGGTGTCTGCACTGTTACCCAGCCTGAGTCAGTCCAATGGCTGTGAGCAAAATCACCTACGAATGTAAGTGCCTTATTTTTCAAGAAAAAATCCTCATATTTCCTTGTTTATAAAAAAGGTGCTAAAATCAATCGGTGCCACTGCTTCCTTTAGGTCAGTGGTTCTCAACCTTGGCTGCACATTAGAATCACCTGGGAATCTTTTTAAAATCCTGATTTCTGGGCCTCATCCTCTGGAAATTCTGTTTCTTTGTTACTAATGTTGTGGCCCCACCCCATAACAAAGAAACAGAATTTCCAGAGGATGAGGCCCAGAAATCAGGATTTTAAAAAGATTCCCAGGTGATTCTAATGTGCAGCCAAGGTTGAGAACCAGTGCTTTAGGTGGTCTCAGTTCTGCTTTCATCACTAATTAGCATTGCCCTACACTAGACTTCCCTTGATCCTTTCAGGGAAACAGGTAAATAACCTCAAATCCATATTCATTTTCCTAGTTGGTCAGATTGTGTGTTTTTTCATTTACAAAGAGATAATTGTCTACCATCATAGAAGTTTCACATATAAGATCTTTTATTATATTACTTAAATATATTTTTTATTGTTGATGGTATTACAGGTGTCCCCATATAAGATCTTGATATAGTCATAAGCACTCACATTTGCTGAGTCTTTATATCAAATGCCAGATGCTGTGCTGAACTTCTTCGCCCAGATCCAATGTTTATATCATCTTTTATTAGCCCTGTGTGGCAGGTGAGAGGTTGAGAACCTTGCCACAGGGCCCACAGCTCCACCTCAGATGTGTCTGATTCGTGAGTCTGAATTCTTAACCATTCAACTTACTCTCGGCCCCTGCTTCCACTATTCCAGTCTCTTCCCTACCCCATCCTTGTAATTAAGGAAAGTTATTGACACAGAAAAAAAAAAAAAAAAAAGTAAACAGAGTACCTGATAAGGCCTAAGTCGTCTCCATTCAAATCTACCATTTTCAAGACTAGCATTTCCTTGTCTGTATCCGAAGAATACCTAGTCACCAAGACAAAGAAATGTAGTCAGTTTCATCTTAGAACCTGGGCACCATGTCTGACAAACAGCAGAAGCTGGCACAGAAACAAAAACCAACACGCCTCTCAGGAAGCGAGGCTCCTGGACATGCAGTAGTTTGGGGCCTGCACCCAGAACCTCAGTCCTCAGCTGAAGAAATGGTTTGCAACTGTGACCAGAGTGAGGGGCAATAGGTTGGCTCGCTGGAGGTGAAATATACATGTTTATGTAATATACGCACTATTATATAACATGTATTTCTTTCAAAAAGGATTTCTCTTTGAAATTTCTACTCAGATTCCATTAGCAGGAAATATGCAAAATCAAAAGCATTCAGGACCTGTGACTTAAAATGTTTTTAGGTCCTTTCACTCTTTGTCTATTGCAGACAAATGTAAAATGTCAAGTGGTCAAATTGACTGAGATATTATTTTACATCGCCATAGTAGCCAAGTACCCTCTTTGTTGCAAACCTGACTCACCACTTAAAAAAACTAATCATCTCCCTTAATTGTTCCACTCAATTATTCTCATTTTATTTCTTGTTCTTTCAGTATTTTTACTCAGTTATCTCCTTTCTCTTGCCACAGTCTCTTGGACTAAGATGATTTCTTCTGAATAACAATAAAAAGAGCTACTCATTAATTTAACAAATACTTGTTGTGCACATTTTTATCTCCATTTAACAAACCAAGAAACTGTGAGCCAATAAATAAAGATAAGTAAATCACCTATCATCATCACCATATATCCTAAAGGTCACCCAGCTAGGAGTGACAAAGCTAAGATGAAACCACAATTATGTCAGATTCCACAGGCAGGAGTCCTTCAAATATTCACACTGAGTCTCACAGCCCTCAAAGTAGGAAGACAGGTTGCTGTGTGTTTTCTATGTTTACTTTTTATTTCTGCTTGTCTTAGATTATCAACATGTTTTTAAATTATTTTAGCTCTGATACTTTCTTAGGATCCCATCATATTCATCAAGTAAACACCCGGTTTTAGATTCTGTCTCTCTCTCCTAAAGGAAACACATAATTCCACTGTGATAATTACCCTCCTCACCTTAATCTCTCTGCCAGTGGATTTTGAAGGTAAGAATAGGGGCTTCGGTTGATCTGTGTGCCATCCACATTTCCTTTATTCATAAAGATCTTTCCTGGTTTCATATTTTTGTGTGCTATCTCAATGCTCTGTGGGTTTTGAAAAAAAGAGAGTTGTCAAGTTAGAAATCCTATTGGGGATAATGATTTCGTCCATATAAACAGAAGAGACCTGTGGACTATTTCCTTGGTCTCCAACCTGTTCCCACTACAGAGGAAAGCTGGAGAACCACATGGCTGGAGTCCTTTGGAAGTAAACAGACTGGCCTTCAGGGCTGAGAGAGCAAGAGTGCTCCGTGTGGAGAAGCACAGTGCCCATCAGCACCGCTGGTGAGTCAGCACGTCTGCCAGTTCAGATGCCCAAATGGGAGACTCCACTCCTACAACATGTAGGTTTTTCCACCCTCCCCACCCTCCCCACCCTCCCTAGCCCACCACCTTCTCAGACAGAGTTTTTCAAACTTTGAGAAGCACAGTAAGCAATACAGTTTCCATCATAACTTAGTACGTATCAGCATATATATTCTAAAATAAAGTTCACAATGTGTATGATGCACTATGGTGTTCTCCAATTTTTTTATTTGTTTTATTTTTTATGTTTATTGCAACCCATGAAATTGATTTCATAAAACCATTTATAGGTTGCTAGCCACCATTTGAAAAACAGTGTTGCAAAGAAATGTCTGCTTTTGCCAACTGGGTCCCTGGATTTGGGGGTATGGAGGGGTGACTTTACAAGATAAAGTAGAGAGAGACTACGCCTGAAAGGCAAAGGAATGAAGAAGAAAACATCAAGGATCCTGTGCGATAAAGTAATAAACTGGAAGACAGGAGAGAGAGGAGTACCAAAATGTACCCAAACCATGAGTGGGAGAAAAGTGGGGGTTACTGGTAGGAGCACCATGTCAGCCTAAAGCTGTTGTAGAGGACTTGAGAAATTTACCAATTAGATCTCCATTTGGGCTCTTCGAGAAATACAAGGAAATGTTTGGAAACACAAGGAAAGATTGGAATTATTTGTAATGTTGGTTCCTTGATGGGTTGGTGTCTTTTTGTGTGACTTCGTGCAAGAACAGACCATGTGGGGCCCTATAATTTGTAAGGGTCACATACAAATTGTTTTCTGTCTCTTTAGGTGACTGTGTGAAGTTACTACCATAGAGTCCTCCTCTCCCAATAAGTGCCTCAAGCTACCAGCCCACAGCTCAGGACCAGAGTTACCAGGGGGTCATGAAGAGGGAAGGGGGGACTGTGCTCAGACGAAGATTCTATAGGGACTGTCTCCATAGCACACTCCTAAGACACTGAGCAGTGGGAAAGAACAGCTGCCTACCTTCATGATGCCAGTGACCATATAATCAAAAGTTCGATTGCTGAATCCTTCGCTGGCAATGACAAACACGGTGTACTGGAAATACCCTGCTGGACCCGAGTGCGTGTGAGTGCCACTCAGGATCACATTGTCTCTCCTGTACAGGGAGCCATATTTACTCTTGAGTCTGTTCAAGACCTTCAAGAAAGAAAGAAAGAAAACAGAACTAAGAGGTGAGATATCACAGGAGCTTAGCATAAGAAAGGCTCTGATTAGCCCAATCACTGATCCATACCAATGACTTCACTATCTGCCCAGGGGCCCTTCACTCTCTAGATCATCATGGTATATCTACAGTGCGTACATAGTTTATACAGGTATATATAGCTTCAGTACATCATCATAGTAATAACAACAGTCATAGCAATAGCTAACATTTCATAGATTCTTGCTATGTGCAAGCATAACAATGCTAGGTATTACATACATTATGTCATTTAAAAATCACAGTAACTTCAAGAGGTATGTATTTTTAACTCTGTCTTTTAGCTGACAACATTGAAGTGTGCAGAAGTTAAATAATTTGATCTAATAAATAGCAGAGCCTGAATCCAGGTCCAAATCTCACTATAGAGTCAGTACTCTTCCCCATTCATCTGTTCACACATAGCATTAATATCCCGGCACCATTCCAAGCACTAGGAAAAACTCTGAAGAAGTTTTTATTCTAATGAGAGAGAAAGATAATAAACAAAAAATAAATATGTAATATTCTATTATACAGTGGTAAATGTTATGAAGCCAAATAGGGAAAAGAAGGTGATGGGTATTCATGAGGCATGACCTTTCCAAAGAGGTTCCCTTCATCAGAGCCTTAAATGAAGAGAGCAATACCTGGGCAAAAAGCATTGTGGGAGCAGTGAACAGACAGTGCAAAGTCCTCTTTACTCTACTGCCTCACTTCCCAAAATGAAGAACTCAATGTTCCCTGGCACCGACCATTACACTTACTGATCAGGGGAAGCCAACACCATGACCAACGACACCCCAGCAATCCTTTGGAGAGGTCCTTGTGGACAGGAACCATCTGGTCAGCACTAACTTGCTAGCCACGTGGATAAGCAACCTTAGAGATCCTTCAGCCACGGTTAAGCCTTCAAACAGCTGCCATGAGTTCAACCTCATGACACGGAAGTGATACTACATGACTTCTGTGGTAACGTAAATCAGAATCACCCATCCCCACCTCTTTGGTTTCCTGACCCACAAAAGTCCTGAACAATGATATATGATTATTCCTGCTTTAAACTGACTTCTCCATATAACCCTTTGTATGGGAATATGTGACTACTAACAAAGAGACTCAGTAAATGTTCATTTAGTTAATTAATTAATGAACATCCAAATGCATGATTAGGGTCTTTGTATGATACATACACATAAAAAAAAAACCAGGAAGAAAATTAATGATGTTGCTGAGTACCTATTTCTGATTATGCTTTAATCCATGGCAACCTAGAGTTAGGTATTATTGTGGCTTCTTTATGAAAGATGCTTTGACTTTTTGTGTCAAAAATCATTAAAAGCAGCAAAAGCGTCAACCCCAAAGCAACCTTCCCCAGTGTAAGATTCTAACAGCTAATAGCAGGGACAATTACAAAAGCTTTTATAGCAAAGATGGCAAATACTGCTCATCTCATGCACTCAGTCCTATTTACTTGTGTTTTCTGTCAGAAGCAGTGTGTGTTGAGAAGGATTCTGAATCCAAATCTGGGCTAAACAGAAAAGAGTACCTTTTTTGATTAGCAGTGATGTCTATCTGGAGTACGGCATTCACAGTGGTATCCCGATAATTGTCTCTTTGAAAGAAAGAAAAGAGCCCTCCTTTGCATTGTTTGCCAGTGTGTGTGGTATAAAAACTCCCACCATAATCAATTTCAAGCTACCAGAAGTTTAATAAACAGTTCACAGAGTTCCTGAATATTTAACAATCGGCTTTCACTGACTGGGACCTAAGGGAATAGTAGCAGCAATGCATGTGCCATATATTTAATACACAGACATCCATTCAGTCTCTTCTATTTTAGATGAACAGCTACACCACTCTCATTCTAGTCATGTGATCACTAAATCAGGAAGAAGATCTTAAAACCATCTTGTCTCATTAATCTCTCCATGCCCCAAACCCCCATTGCTAGGTTACCAAATCCACAGAAACAATCAGGCACCAGTAAAGCTTGCAAAGGAAATGTGATGTAACCAGACTAACATCCCTCTGACCAAATAAGCCCCATTCACCACCCAATAAGTTTCCATGTTCCTTCTGTTTGATCCTAATTTCAACGCCAAATCTTCATCACTCTTAATTCTCTTCCATGCAGCAATTACTGCACTCCTGAAGAAGAAATTTGTGTAAGGAGAAGAGGGGACAATCAATGAAGGGGCATCATGAAAGTTTAACTAAAGTCAAAGGCTAATGTTCTTACAACTTTGTAGCCAAGATAGGAAGGTAGTGAAAAAAAGAACTGCCAATCAACATTAAAGCTCCCCTAACCTTTACCCCATTTTTATTCAAAAAAAAAAACAAAAAAAAAAAAACTATAATGTTAGGATTTTAGAAATAAGTCTATTTCTTCAGGTTTATTCAAGAATCAATGAAACAGCTCACAGAAATCTAATCCTAAACTACAACCTCTGATATAAAATCAGACACATGGAACTTGTAAGGAAAAGAAAAGAAAAATAAATTAAGAACTCAATCATCTAATGGCAATGCCTGCAGACAGCCATTATAAATAGTATGTTGTCTACTTCATGAAAGGAGGGATATTTTAACATAGAACAAAGAAGCTATATTCGTGTCTACAGCTCCCTTCTTTTTCTGCAGTTTCCATTCCATTTTCTATCGCTGACACTCTTGGGAACATGCCATAGACAGAGTTGGAAAGTCGTTCTGTTTTCCTGCCCTGCCTCACTCTCAGAAACCATCCTTACTCTTCATTCCATGCTGGAAATTTCATCCATCTTAAAGCTGAGACTGAGAACCTGCCTAAAATCAGGTGTAATAAGTAAGCTTAATGGCACTTGTTTAGCTACATTTATTTTTCCCAACCTCCCTTGGGTTAACTGGGGATGACTAAGTGGGTTCATTTAAAGGCCTTCCCACTGGGTCTCAGATTGCATGGGGGAAGTAAAACTAGGAAGAGATGATTAAATGGTCCCTACTATTGACTTGATAGTGTCTACAATCCAACACATTAAACCCCTCTCCCCTCCATGCTCCACCCCCAAAATCTACCTTTTAACTCTCCTATTGCTACCACTGACAACACTATTTCCCAATCAGAGCCATCTTTGATTCTTCAGAAAGACAGCATGTGCAGTGGTAATGAGCATGAGCTCTGGACCCCAGGTGCCTATATGTGAAGCCCAGCCCGGACAGCTCGTAAGTGTAATCTTGGATGAGTTACTTGATCTTCTGCAACTCGGTTTCCCAGTCTGTCAAATGACATAATAATAGTGTCTTCCTCATACAGTTGTTAGGAGGCTATAGAACAGTGCCTTACTCATCATGGAAACAAAGTCAAGTGTTCACTTTTATGTCTATTCATTCCCAAATCCATTAGCACTTAATGTGACCTCTTACCACCATGTAGTCTCACTGCCACCCCACTGGTTTAGAACTTTTGTGTGAGAGTCACATGATGTAGGGGAAATCGCCAGGCAGAGTTAAAATCCTTCCTGCAAGCCTAGATTCCCTTTAAAGCTCTTTCAGCCTTCCAACATATTGTAACACTCCCCTGTATTAAATGCCCCCTGTTTGAAATACCTAGTGTGATTACTGTTTTCCCAACTGGACCCTCACCAATAGAGCCTTGACATTAATTTAAAGAATCTGCCCATTTGTGTCTTCTCCTCTATTTCTAGTCTATTCCAATCCACCTCAAATTCACCATCTGAGTAATCATTCTAATGCAAAATTGTGATTGCATCACCTTTCCACTCAAAAGTTTTCTAAGAATCCCCATCACCTACAGAATTAAAAACAACCTGGCATCCCAGGACCTCTATAATTATGAACACACCTTCCAAACACATCTCCAATTCCATGCCTATGTGTGTCCTAATAGAACTAACCAAGCTTTGTCTCTAGAGTCTATATTCCTCCCTTGTGCCTCTGTTCATGCCATCCCATGCATTTCTCAGCTCTCCCTCCTCATGTAAACCATTTAAAATTCTGCCCATTCAAGTGTCACTTCCACTTTGAAAATTTCCCCCCTAATTTTCATTTCCTGCATCTCCATGTGGTGGTTTTAAAATACTGTATACCCACAGATTATATGATACTCTTGCCCTCAAGAAGTGAAATTTAACTTTGCTATCCCGGAGTGTGAAATGGGCTTAGCGACTTGCTTCCAATGAATAGAACAGGGTGGAAGTGATGGTGTGCAATTGCTGAGCCTGGGTTAGGAAAGGCTCTGTGGCTTCTTCCCGGCTCTTTTGCTTGAATTAGTCGCTCTGAGGAAAGCCAGCGGCTCTGTCATGAGGATATGGACCGTGGGGAAGTGAGGCCCTCTGCCGACAGCCACATGAGTGAATATTCTTGGAAGTGGATCTTCCAGCCCCACTCCAGGCTTCAGATGATTGTGGTCCTTGCCAATATCTTGATTTCAAGATACCCTAAGCTAGAACCCCCAAGATAGGCCACTCCTGAATTTCTGACCCACCGAAAGTGTGAGATAATGAGTGTTTGTTGTTTGAAGCCACTATACATTAAGGCTACTTATTAATCAGTAATAGATAACTAACACGTCACTGTACTTTACTCCAGTAAATTAGTTATTTGCATATTTCCCTGATAGACCTTTCTTCTATTCCCCAACGAGGTAGAGAGCTCACAGAGGACATGGATTATGACTCACTTAGCTGTGTGTCCCCTGAATGACTAGCAATATGCCCTGCAGAAAGCAGGTTATCAATGCATTTTCCCTCCAAGATAATAGAATAATGTTCTTTTAAGAATGTACACTCTGGGATCAGGTATATATGTTAAGAACCAAACTTGACCAGTTTCCAAGTATGTAAATTTGAAAAAGTTAATTGCCCTCTTTAAGACTCAGTTTCTAACCAGTTTGGCTCAGTGGATAGAGCGCTGGCCTGCGGACTAAAGGGTCCCAGGTTCGATTCCGGTCAAGGGCATGTACCTTGGTTGTGGACACATCCCCAGTGGGGAGTGTGCAGGAGGCAGCTGATCGATGTTTCTCTCTCATCGATGTTTCTAACTCTCTATCCCTCTCCCTTCCTCTCTGTAAAAAAACAATAAAATATATATATATATATATATTTAAAAGACTCAGTTTCTTTATTCATAAAAAGGGGATAAAAACAGACCCACCTCAGTTTTGTTGTAAGTGTAGGGGTGGGGAAATTACTTAATCTCCCGCTCCTCATGTTTCCATAAATGGAAGAGGCTTCCATTCCACCCCCCCACCCCCAAGATAGAGTGACGTTGGAAAAGGTATTTAGGCCTTCCCATCACTGAATAACCGACATGTAATGGTCATTGTTCTAGGTACTCTTGTCTCCCCCCTTTCTCACTCATGAATATGTAAACAGACATCAGAGAGCACATTCTTTTTCTGTGACTTGATCTGAGGCAGAAAATATAGCAGAAATTGGCTTAGAGAGATAGACTTGGAAGCCATTTCCACCACTCTATTTCTCACTCCTCCCCACCTCATCTCCTCTCCCTTCCTCTCTTTCCCTTGCTCTCACTCTGTCTGCCTTACAAGTCTCAGGTAGCCCAAGACATGTCCTCCATGCACCTTTCTGCTAAACTCTACTCTCCCCACAGGGAAATAACAAGACCTAAATTTGGGGAAAATCACAGAAGAGCCTGCCATATTCTACAATCCATTTTAAAGATCAATTGAGTTAACTTATTCTTTTTAAGTTTTATTATGGAAATTTTCAAACACACACAAACAATCAGAATCCTATCTAATAAAAGGGTAATATGCAAATTAACCATTATCCATCACAAAGATGGCAGCACCCATAGCCATAAGATGGTGGCACACAATCCTCTCAGCCCCACTGGAATCCCCCAGTCCCAGGGGACAGCCGCTAAGAGTGGGCAGCATGAGCGGACTGGCAGAATGCTTGCTTTGTTGCCACAGCGACGAGGCAAGCATTCCACCCTGGCCGCGGAGGGCCTCTGGGCAGCGGGTACAGAGCAGCCAGGGCAGGGGTGGGGGGGTGGGGGGCGGGATGTTCCACACCCCACCAAGAATGGGCCTCTGGCCAGGCTGGGGTATGGAATGCTTGCGCTGTTACCCCAGTGACAAGGCAAGTGTTCTGCGCCTGGCCACAGATGGGCCTCTGGGCCGCAGAGAGTCTCTGGGCAGTGGGCGTGGAGCAGTCAGGCCCCACAGAGAGCTACTGGCACACGGATTCGTGTGCAGGGCTACTAGTAATATAATAAAATCCCCATGTCTGCCTATCACCCAGCTTCAGCAATCTATGGTCAACCTCATTTCAGTGTTGTATTTTTAATTCTCATCAGGTTACTTACATCCATTCTCAGTTGTCTAAAAACTTGAAGGAAGGGTTACTGATTAATTGACACTCTCAGACTTCTATCAAAGAAGATTAAATGAAATAATGTATGTGAAGGTCCCCTGGAAAGTAATAAACTTTCAAATAACATTAGCAATCAAAGAGCGTCAGCCTGCGGACTGAAAGGTCCCAGGTTCGATTCCGGTCAAGGGCATGTACTTGGGTTGCGGGCACATCCCCAGTGTGAGATGTGCAGGAGGCAGCTGATCGATGTTTCTCTCTCATCGATGTTTCTAACTCTCTATCTCTCTCCCTTCCTCTCTGTAAAAAATCAATAAAATATATTAAAAAAAAAAAAAAAAAAACATTAGCAATCAATAATGATGATGCACCTCCAGCAGAATTGAAAGCAAATCTTGACCAAGATGATTCAGAATGGAAAAATTCGGATCACTCTGTCTGCTGGATTGTCAAGAGCCTATAAAGTTGCAGGCGGTAGAAACTCACTGGATGAAAAACCAGGAGGGCTTAGCTACTGACTTTTTTTTAACATCAAGTCATTTCCTCCTCACGTCAATCACTTACCTCCAGCCTCAATCGTTGGGATACCATGCCTATGTCGATGCTCACAAATGCCATTCGATTGGACCCATCTGGCTCTGCCATGATGAAAGCACGACTGTACAACCTGGTGAGGAGGCCCCGTGCATTCTGGCCACCTTTGCCGTAGCCCATCTAAAGAGGAAGAGACAATCAGAGTCCATCTAAAGGCGGGGAGACCATCAGAGTCCATCTAAAGGGGGAGAGGACATCAGAGTCCACCTAAAGGGGGAGAGAGAATCATAGGCGCTCTATCTCATCTCGCCCACCCCACCCCCACCCCACCAGAAAGCAGGCTCACTTAAGAAAGACAAATAAAAACAGTTCACAGGTCACTGAAAGCTCTGAGTGAGATAATGTGTTTTCAATAATAAAGCCAACACCTGTAAAAGAGTCTTTACTCTTCTGTGTAGAAATAAGTAAAGGCAAAGTAGCAAAAGCTTGACAGAAGCTATTCATTGCCTTATGGGTGAGGGAGGAGCTGGTATGGCCCAGAATTGTGTTACTGTCCTGGAGAGCTTTCAGGGCTTCTCTGTTTTTTGAAATAAGACCTTTTCTCCTGCCAGTCCAAGGTACTATGTAAGGAAATAGTTCCCCTCCCACCATGCACACTGAGAGGGAACATCCTGAAATTGAAGGCTCCCTCACTTGAGTTGCCAATGTGTATGTTTTGTTTTGTTTTTTACCTGGAGAAAATGGTTTCTTTATGGTTAAATAATCTAACCATAACTTTATGGTTAAGTACCTAACCCTGGCTTCTCCCATGTTGTCCCTCCCTAAGCCAAGTCAGATCAAATACATCTATCCCTGCCCCTTCTCTTACTATGTCATAAAACCCACCCTTAAAGTCTACCCAAGTCTTCAGAATGCTCCTTCTACTGCTTGCTTTGCCCTCATGTGGGTGTTTATTTAGGATTACAATGATTCAAGAGTCAGTTTTCAGAATAGACAGCAAGGAATACAGTTGACCCTTCAACAACACAGGTTTAAACTGTGCACATCCACTTATGTATGACTTTTTGTAAATAAATACAGTCAGCCCTTCAGATCCACAGGTTTCACATCCTTGGATTCAACCAACCAGGGATTGAAAATAGTATTTTTACATTCCCAACCGTGGATCAAAAATAATGTTTTGATCTGCATTTTGTTGAATCTGTGGCTACAAAGGGCCAACTGCAGTTAAGTTTTGGGGGAGTCAAAAGTTATACATGAATTTCCACTGTGTGGGGGTTGGTGTGCCTAACCCCCTCATTGTTCAAGGGTCAACTGTAATTCCTTGAAGCTAAAGATTATTTGGTAGACAGGAGACAATCCCATCAGACAACCTCATGCTCTGGTTTCCTAGGGAGGTGTTGATATAAACAGTGTAACCACCATCAGAGCAAAGAAGTTGCATGCTAACAGCCAACAGACCACACCTAACACATTGAAGGGTTCTACTTGGCTAACACACTGTTGGCCCATGCCAGGTTTCCAGTTTTAACTAACTAGAGTTGCCTACATTTTCCAAGTGAGATACTTAAACCCTCAGATCTTCAGTCCAGAGATGTTACTGGCTTCTCTTGAAAAAACTGTCAGATATAGCAACCCTAAGTCCACATGCTTACATGGCAACAATTAGTTGGGGCCATGCACTTAGATGCACCACCATACCCCCAACTTCCTACTGTCCCCAAACTGAGGATCACTAGATGTTGAACATCTCACACTGACCTGCTTCAGTCACTTATAGTACCTGCCCATCCTCTGTCATATTTGAGTTTCCTAGCCCTGCCATTTCATAAAAAGTGGCCAACTGTCTTTCCAAGGGAGTTGTGGTTAAATAAATGATCCCTTCTTCCTTATAGGACAATACTCATAGTCTTACACAGCAGTGAAGTCAATAGGAAAGCAAGACGATGCTATAATAATCAGGAATAAATGCAGGATTCAAAATAATAAAATTTTATTTCACAGTCTCTTTGAGGAGCCCATGATTTACCTACCATATTGATATCCGCTACTTGTCCTGTGCAGTCAGCTCGCCCAACACCTATGTGGTAGCCACTGAAGTTCTGAAATAGAGGAGGCTCTGGGGTGGTAGTCACTGGGTCCACCTGGGTGGTTGTGGGACCTTGTGTGAGTGTGGAGTGCTGAGGGGCTGTGGAGCCCTGGGTGGCCTGAGGGCTCTCAGTGGATGGAAAACCTGAATCCAAAAAATAGAATAAAATATTTGAGACTTGAACTGGGGTGGTAAACACACAGTACAGATGATGTATTGTAGAATTCTATAGCTTAAACCTACATAATTTTATTAACCAATGTCACCCAATAAACTCAAGTAAATAGACAATATATAAAATGTTTAAAAAATAAAAATAGAGTAAGATATTTAAGAAACAACAATTCCAATCACTTACATGTCAGCATTAGTTAGAACACCTAAGTTCAGGTTCCTGAGGAAAAAAATCTTTGTATATTGTTTATGTGTATGATACACAGTGGAAAACATCTCAGGAACTTGTTTTATATCATTCCTAAGGATGATCTTTTTCTTTACTGCACATGTTTCAACTAAACAATCAAGGTCTCCATCAAACCTCCTTCAGCTTCTCCTCACAAGCCATTCCTTGCAAACTCATCACCCTTCATTCACTCACCATGCACTTCCACACCAGCCAAACAAATCATGTGCCAGGTTCCTGGCACACAACCTACTAAATGCAGCCTCTTGGGATTCGTCCTTGCCATTCTCTCCATCCAGAGTACTTATTCCTTCTCCTCCACCAACCAATCTCCACTACCACCTTCAGAGTTGATTCATTTCCATCACACTCACATCCAGCTCAAACCCTCATCTCCAGGGTGCCACCCCAGCTGTCTCTACCCTGCTTTGGTCTTCCTCAGCCTTCTCAAGACTTTTATTCTTTTTTAAAAGATATATATATATATAAATTTTTTAGGGAGAGAAGAAGCGAGAGGGAGAAAGAAACATCAATGTAAGAGTGAAACATCGATCAGCTGCCTCCTGCACACCCCCTACCAGGGATTGAACCCACAATGTTGCTGGGAATCCAACCAGCAACCTTTTTCCGTGCATGGTACAAAGCCCAACCCACTGAGCCACAACGGTCAGGGCTAAAGACTTATTCTTAATGCAACCTAGATCGTTGTATACTTGTTGATATAGTTCTATCTTATGCTAATGATTCCCATGTCACCATATATGCATAAGTACACACTACATTTCTTATCAATATGTATATCACATATACATACAAATATCAGGGAGGCAGAATAGCATTGAGAATAAAAGGACAGATGCCAAAAATCTGGATTGGAAAACTGATTTTACCAATTACTGGCTGAACAAATTACTTAAGCTATTCACCCCAATTTTTCTCATCTATAAAATAGAGATAATAATAATAATAATACCCTACTTCCAAGGGTTGTTTTGAACAATAAATATGTTACTGCATATTAAAAACATAGAGCAGTGACTACCTTAGAGCTTTGGTTTTATTTATATATTTAGACATCTTACATACACATTTTACTCGTTTGTTTACAACCTGGACAACAGCCAGGGATGGCCAAGACAGCAGAAGTCAGTATAGAAGGTACAAGTGCTCAGGAAGTACTTAGGCAAGAGATTAGCAACTAACTCATTATGGGATCCTAGACTTCCGGAGCTCAAAAAACAAAAACAAAAAAACCTTAGAGCTCACCTGGTCCAATCTCCTCAGTTTACATATGAGAATACTAAAGCCAAGACAGTGACTTAACCAAGAATGCAGAGAGCATATGCTTAAATCAGGTGTCCAAATCAGATCTTCCAACTAAGAGTCTGATGCGCTTTCAACCACATTCCAGAGGGAGTTCGAATCTGTGTCTGTTCCTCCCTGAGCCCACATTCTCTCCAGGACATCTAGTGTTGCAAGAAAGGAAGCAGGAAGCTTTGCTATTGCTTTATTGATACTGACATAGGCATGTGGTGCCAACCAAAGCAAAACTTACATAACCAAGGGCAAGCTCTTTGTGATCTCAAAGTCTCAGCTTTCACATCTATAAAATGGTACTAAGACTGGCATCAACCTTCATAGGAACCTTATTAGAATGAAATAAGAAATTGATGTAGGCTCCTGATTACAGTGCTTGCCACAAAGTAACCCTTCAATAAACAGCAACTTCCACTATGGAAATAGTTGCCGTAATTATAGACAACCTCCCTGAGTGTGTCTGTCTGTCTGTCTGTCTGTCTGTCTCTCTCTCTCTCTCTCTCTTTTGTTAATCCTCACCCAAGGATATTTCTCCCATTGATTTATAGAGAGGGTGAGAGGAAGGAAGGGGTTAAGGGAGGGGGAAGAGACACATCTATTGGTTGCCTTCTGCTCACACCCTGACCAGGTCCAGGGATGGAACCTGCAACCCAGGTACGTGCCCTTGACTGGGAATTGAACTTTTGACCCTTCAGTCTGTGGGCCCACCCTCTAACCACTGAGCAATACTGGCCAGGGCTCCCTGAGTCTCATTTTAAGAGCTAAAACTAAATAAGCCCTACAGAGTCTTTCATATCTAGCAGTCCAGGACCCTGCTCTGCCCACTCCTGGCACGGAGGATTTCTGGCCCTCTGTGTTTGCAGGAAATTCAAAGCACGGGGACATGGTGGAGAATACACTGGAAAAGAGAAAAGGCCACGGAGGAGAAAACCGGGCTTCAGACATGCATCTCCTTCTCCAGTTGGCCTGAGTCCAGCCCTCCCTTTACCTTGGTCAGAGCATTCAAACCCCACTGTCTTCTCTACTCATTTAACAGGTATAATATAACCTAGACTAGAGGTTACTTTATAAAGACCCATGGGCCCGTTATTGCCTGTAAATAGAGCCTAGACAGTTTTTAAAAACTAAATTCATCTGTAGTGCTGAAAAAGAAATCAAGCTATGTCTAAATACCCACATTTCTAGCTTCTCTTGAAACTCAGGAGAATTGAGTCCGTGTTTATCATAACAACAGTCAGCTGGCACTCAGGAGGGGCTGTGGACCCTCTTCACCAAAATTGCAGCTGCCCCATCCTGGTTCCCTCCCTACTCGAGCTCATTTACAGAGCTTCATTGGCCCTCCTGAGGGTGTGAATTCAACACTCCCGTCTTCAAGGCTTTTAAAAGACTAATTGATACTTAGTGGATCTTTCTTCTCCTTTCGCCTCCATTATCAGCATTATCAACAGACACTATTTCCTGCCTTAGTGTCCACAGAAATCGAGGAATTTCCTGCAGGCCTAGACGCAGCATCCAAGAGAGCCCATGACACTTGCCTTTGGGATTTTCGATGGTCCCACTGGTGATAAACAAGAGGCTGAGAAGGGCCACCGTGATAGCAGTCATCATTATGAGGAGGAAAATCAGGAACGTCTCTAATGTGGAAAAGGTACGTTTGGCCATTTTTCCTAAGAAAGAAGCAGAGATGGAAGAAGAAATAAGGAAGAGACAGAAAAAGACAGAATCACAAATTAAAACGCATGTGCTTCCATCTGCCTGAGACGTCTTAGCTCTTTCATATGAACAGACTATACCAGGCAAGTATAGAGCACATTCACCACTAGTTCCACATCCCAAGCCCATAGCAGACAAGACCAGTCAATTACAGCACTCTGATAAGTTCAGATGGGGTTTCCAAATCTTTCTCGGCACAGTACTCATCCTGGCATCCACCACTCATCATTTGGCATGGGCAGCTAAGTGAAAATCTATTTGCATTCCTTGGCTACATCACTGCTGCTTTCCTTCATGGAGATGATGCAGTTTATGGGTCTAGGTTGGAGCACTTCTGTCCACGGGGATGACGGACTCACCCACATTGGTTGTACTTGGGAGAAGGCTTGCTGAGGTGGGGGCTTTCCTCTGTGATCATAGACTAAGTAAAATTATCTTGTCCACATGGAGGTGAAATCCATACCGTAGGCCTCTACACCCCATGTTCTAACTTTAAATACTACCTGATAAGAAAATGGCCTGGAAAGGGGGCTTGGCATCTCTGGTCCAAGCCAGGTGTTAATAACATCTTCCTCTCCAGTGATAAGGATTTCACACATTTTGCAAACCTTGTAGCAAATGAAGAGGATAAAAATACAAATGCCCCTGTGTTCTACAAAAGCAGAAAATGTCCTTACAAATTCCTTAGGATATTTTAGGAGGAGAATTCATCATTACGCGGAGGGACTATACAAGCTAGAAAGTCGTATAACAGGAGAAAGTATAATAATGGTCATTAAAAATTGGATTCTGAAGTCTGACTCCAGAATTCAAATCTCATTTCTGCCACTTACTGCAACTGAACTTGGGAAATCCCAGACAATGAGCCTCAGTTTCTCCATCTGTAAATAGGAATATGATGGTGATCATTTTAGTATCTATCTCGTAGAGTTCCCATAAAAATAAGAGGAGATGATGCAAGTAATAATTCGTTGGTTCCATGGAATGTAATACGTGCTCAAAATGTTGACATTCATCACTGGGTTCCAAATTGGCAAAGACTCTGTGTTCTTCATGGTCCTTGAAGGGCGTTTATATGAGACCATTGGAGGATTATTGGGATCACAGGAAGGGACTTGCTTTAGGAAGCCTGAGCAGTGAGATGGGATTGGAATCCCACGTCTTGTCTCCGCCCCAATGGTGGCTAAGATACCGCCACCCCCAATTGTAAATTGGCAACAAACAATGGTGTGTAGTACAGCCCAGACAATTTTTTTTTGTTTCAATTTGACTTAATTGACAAGATAAAAGATTAAGTCTCACAAATTTTCTATAGAGTCCACATTTACAAATCTGAAACTTCAAATTTCTTTCAAAATACTTTCTAAAATGTGGCAACACTGAGCCAGCATTCCCATTTGCCAAAAGTTCCAAAACTTGGTAGGTGCTGTTCTTTTTAGATGGTGCATGCCTTCTCCAACTTGCCATAGCCCCTACCCCATGGGTCTTGTATATCTAAGTTACTACCTGGTCTTTGTAGTCATTTTATTTTGCAACCCCTGGACTAGAGGTTAAAAATCAGTCACCCAGCAAACACTTCAGAGGAAGGGCTGAGCTGGGAATGGACAAGGAGACTGAAACGTCTTCCTAAACTTCCTGGTTATTGGTAGACTTTCCTCATCCATATGGCACCACGACCACCATCAAGATCAGCAGTAGGAACAACTTTAAATTTAGGGCAGAACAAATTAGTTCTGCATCTGGGTCCCAGGTTTCACTGACAGCCCCCAGAAGTCAGGAAGCACATCTAAGATATGCCTCTGAAACTGATGATCCAAAGAGGTTTATTAGTCATTAGCTATTGTTTCAGTAGCAAACTTCAAACCCAGTGCACCTAGTTCTTGCTCTAAACTTTGGTTTCTGTAAGCCTTTCTGTTTAGCTGAGACAACTTCTGTACAAAAAGGGCAATAAAAAAAAAATGGATGACGGACAAGTAGACCTCCCAACCCCGGATCATCTACAGGCACATTCTATATGTAAAAAAGGTAGTCATGTGGCTGGAGCCTGTGTAACAAACAACAAAATCATACTTTTTTTTGCTAGTTTTTCTCTGGTGACTGATCACCACTACCAGCCTTTGCACAAGTCAACAGCAGCACTTGATTTAACATCAGAGTTTCCACCTCTTACTCAGGTTTCAGTGATGTGTTTCACCACTCTTACTTTGTTGCCAGAATTACTGCCAACATATCACAATTCTTTTTGAAGCCATTAGTACTATTTATTTCTCATAATGATTAAACTCTGATTTCAAACATTAAAGCAAATGTCTTGTCTGCTTCAGAAGGCAAATGGACCAAGAATTACATTTTAAAGGAATATACATTTCCTTATGGTTCCCACTTAATCTAGCATAATCCTAGAACAGCGTTTTGCAACCTGTGGGCCGCGACCCCTTTGGGGGTTGAACGACTCTTTCACAGGGGTCGCCTAAGACCATCGGAAAAGACATATATAATTACATATTGTTTTGTGATGAATCACTATGCTTTAATTATGTTCAATTTGTAACAATGAAGATACATCCTGCATATCAGATATTTACATTATGATTCATCACAGTAGCAAAATTACAGTTATGAAGTAGCAACGAAAATAATTTTATGGTTGGGGGTCACCACAACATGAGGAACTGTATTAAAGGGTCTCAGCATTAGGAAGGTTGAGAACCACTGTCCTAGAAGGTCAGTGATGAGGCTCTAATGAGAAAACAGCAAGCCACTTGTCACATCTTTACCATGCTGAAGTGCCTATTGCTCAAGACTGTGAAAGAAAAAAGTAATGATATGGCAAAATGGGTTTCCAAAGCTAAGAAAATGGGGTGGAGGTTTGGGGTTTCATCAAGATCTCTGAGGCAATGGATGACTCAAGATCCATCCCTCCCTCTCCAAGAAAATAGAGTCATTCTTACCTTATTCAACCCCTCAAAAGACTTCTTGCATCCAGGAAAGCAAATGGTGGTCCAAATTCTTGTTCCCTTCCCCTTGCACGTTGCTCAGCTAAGACTTCTCAGCACTTTCTGATGCCTACAGAGGAAAGATCTTTCACAGTGACGTCCCGAAGAGTTCAAGTTCTCATTATCGTAACTTTGTGGGCTGGGTACAAGGATAAGATTAAAGTGTATTGATAACAAAAGGCTTACACACACTCTCTCCTGGGGCAGCCTAACACTGAGGTAGAGTTGCAGAAGGCCTGCAGGGCTGAAGGTCAGATCTATGCAATGTATATAAGCTGGAACAGGAAGGAAGGCAGGAAGGCAGGAAGGCAGGAAGGAAGGAAGGAAGGAAGGAAGGAAGGAAGGAAGGGAGGGAGGGAGGGAGGGAGGGAGGGAGGGAGGAAGGAAGGAAGGAAGGAAGGAAGGAAGGAAGGAAGGAAGGAAGAAAGGGAGGGAGGGAGGGAGGGAGGGAGGGAGGGAGGGAGGGAGGGAGGAAGGAGCACCTGCTTTATTTACCACTGGGCACTCAAACACATTAGGGTGGATTAGAGTGGGCTATGGGTCCCACTGGGCAATATTTACACTGATTTCAGAACAGAAAACCATTTTTAATTTTTAGATTTTCATCTGTAAGAAGAATGCAAAATTCTAGATTAACTAAGAATGTGAATAATTATAGACAACAGAGTAAGAATGCTGTGCAATCATTAAAAATTATATTGAAGGAAAGCGGGGAAGGGTAGGTGGATGGAAAGAGATCAACCAAAGAACTTGTATGCATATAGGCATAACCCATGGACACAGACAGTAGGGTGGTGAAGGCCTGGGGTGGGGTGGGGGTGGGGTGGGGGTGGGGTGGGGGAGAGGGGCAGGCTAGAAGGGGCCAATGGGGGGGAAAGGGGGACATCCATCATACTTTCGACAATAAAGATTTAAATTTAAAAATTATATTGAAGGAAAAACAATGACATGAAAAATTACTAATAATATTAGATGATTTTAAGTTTATAAACATTTAATCCCATTTGTGTCAAGTAGACATTACTTATATAGGTATGGTCCAAAAGACTAAAAGAAAGTACAGCAAAATGTTAAGAAGTAATTATATGGTGTTAAGATTATGGATGGGTTTGGGTTTTTTTCCCCCCCCCACCTTTTGGCTCTTGGTATTTTCTGTAATAGCCATGTAGCACTTTTGTAAAGGGAAAATAAAATGTTTACCTCCTCTTGGAGAATATATATCATCTAACAGCGTGAAGTTAAACAGTGGCCCAGAAGAGACAAAGAGAGCGAGAAGGAGGCCAAAGCCCTCTGCTTTGCCAAGTAAACCCAACCTGTCCAGGAAGCACTTTGAAGATGACACAGGCCACTTAATTCCTGGCCGAGTTTGGTCCGTCCCTCATTTATTCCAGCTAATAAATGAGGCAGGAATGAAGGACTTAGAATCTAAACACTTTGCAAGCCCCTAATGAAATGCAGGATCTAGGCAATGATCATCCACGGCTGGCTGCTTATGTCACCAAAAGAGAGACGAGCAGGTATCGCAAGCCTCTGAGTGGTGCACACAAACCTCTCAAGTATTCTGATTAAACCCAAATGAAATCAGTCTCTAGCTCTAAGTGCCTCTTTATAGGAAATACAAAATATGGGGGAATACGTCAGAGGATAATGCGGAGACACAGGAAGCAAAACCCAGACTGTGAGAGACTCTCTAAGACAAGTGACCCAGGTCCTTTAACAAATACATTGGAAGTGGAGAGGGAGAGAAAGAGCAGAAAGTGGAGAAGGGGGAGGGCAGGGGGAAGAGGAGGGAGAGAGAGAGAGAAGGAAAACAGGAGGAGGAGAAAGACTGGAGGGGAGAACAAGGCGGGGGGGAGGGGGGAAGAGGGGCCAGGAAGCTACAGATTAAAAGAAGCTGAAGAAACATCAATCAACTGCATGTTGTAAGCACTAAACCACCATTATCTGGAACTTGATTCAAACAAACTGTTTTTAAAATTATGAGACAATTGGGAAAATTTGAACACCAACTAGATATTTGATGATATTTAGGGGTTACTGCTTTAAATATTAGTGTAATAATGATATTTTATTAGACTTTTTAAAAAAAATCCTTATCTTTTCGATACATTCTGAAACCAATAAAAATAAAAAGGTGCAAAACTCTGATCGATGGATGGATATATAGGTGGATAGATGATGGACAGATGGAAGGACAGATGGATGGGGAAAAAAGCTTTGTTTAATATGCCAGTGGACGGGAGAGAGTGGGTTAAAAGCACTGTGGAAAGTATTGTAGAGAGCTTCACTCTCCACTCTTTTTAAACCCAGCTAGGGTGCACAGGCGGACCCCCATGTGCCGACAGTCCCAGACGTGTTTGAGGTTCTGCCTTTCACAAGCCCTAGTGTGAGACTCCCATTCAGAACTGAGCCACTGGGAAGAGAGGCAGGGCCTGGGACGTGGAGGTTACTGGTTTGGATCACGGCAGCGGGACTCTGCTGGCAGCGTGGTGGCTGCTTCTGGATGCCGCAGCTGCTTCCTTATTCCATGACCGTGACAAGGCAGCCCACCCCTTAGCAGCTCCGTTCCCCAGTTCACATTGGGCAGTTGTTCCTAGAAGCTCAACCTCGATTCCCTGTCTTTGGCCTTCACAACGGGTCTGCAAGTGTTCTCTTTCCACCGATAAACCTCTTTCTCCTTAAGCTAGTTGGAGTGGATCCTGTTATCTCCAGCTAAGAACGCACCCAAGCGACCCCTCAGCAAAGTGGGCAGCGGACCTCCTTTAGGGGAGGGTATGCTTTCCGGTGGCTGGGCACTGTGTATCCCTCGCTGCCTCTGGGAACATCTGTAAAGCTAAGTGATGAGCAGTCTGGCACAATAAATTTTCATTAGGGCCAACAAGGGCTACCCTGGTGATACATTACCACCTCCTGGGTTTTGTGCAGGACTGGAAAATTCCTGGGAACCCCAAAGCAGTTCCACCATCAGTTGACTATGTATAGAATCATCTTTTCACTGGCCTCAGTTGAATCTTCACCTCAAACCACAAATAAACAACAGATGAAAGAAGGGAGTCCCTTCTGTTCCAAGCTGGAGAGAGTTTCTTGTTACCCCCCTTCTGCACCTGTGCTATGCCGAGCCTGGGGGTGTGACGAGGCGCCGTGCTTCACTGCAGGTGGGAGCCCAAGTGAAGGGAGGGCTCAGCTCCACAGTGGCCTGGACCGGCTAGGCAAGGCAGGAAGATGGCGCAGGACAGAGGAGCACACCAGGGCTCTTCTCCCCCTGGGGACTCACAAAGTCCAGGTTCCCAGCAATCCTGATGTTCTGCTTTCCTCCAAGGACAGGAGAGATCGACTACTCAAGGGCTACAGTTTCTCTCCCCAAATTTATCCCAGTCCTACCTCCAACACAATGGGCAAACTGATAAAGAGAGACGTTGAGGCTATTGGAAGGCCTGGAATTTGCAATCTGAAGATTGAGGCTTTTTTCCTCAGTGACCTTCATTTTCCTCATTGCAAACAAAAACAAAAAACAAAAAAAGGGCAGACTAACAACCCTGGCCAGTGTGGCTCAGTTGGCTGGAGCATCGTCCAGTACACGAAATGTTGTGGGTTCCATTCCTGATCAGGGCACATACCTAGATTGCAGGGTTCAATCCCTACTTGGGGCATGTACAGAAGGCAATTGATCAATTTCTCTCATCTCTCTTTCTCTCTCTCTCTCTTTCTCTCTCTCTCTCTCTCTCTCTCTCTCTCTCTCTCTCTCTCTCTTTCTCTCTCATTAATAAAAACACATCCTCAGGTGAGGATTAAAAAATTTGGATTTGCACAACTTCCTTAATTCTCTACTGTTAGATACCCAGTGTGCCAGTGTGGGGCTACAGAACCTTTGCAGAGTATTTGGAGATTATTCTCTGATGATTTATCTTTTTCCAAAACCATAGACAAGAATTTATTGCATTTGGCAGTGACAAATTTGACCTGTTTGCCATACAAGATGACGAAGGCAGATTGGGGGAAAGCAGGCTGCAGCTTCATTTATCATTATTTCAGGGACAGGGTGACAATAGTGTTTGATGTAATTCTTCCCCTCTGCATAAATCTCAGAGGCTTAGTATCTCCCACCTGCACTGGGCACTGTGGGAAAAGTACCACCCTGTCCATTGATAGAACTTGGAAAAGAAAGGACCAAGAGAAGCAGAAAGCAACATGCTTGCATCACAGTCCGGCCTGACTGGATGTTCTCTCTGGCCAGTAGGGGACAGGATGTCCTCAGTGGAGCTTGACATGAAAGTATTTGTCTTTCTTATACTGGGCAGGACCAAGCCTGAGGAAGAACAGTGCTTGCTGAGAACTGTTCTTTTCCGTGCCTGGAGCAAGTGACTTGCAACCATTCACAGAGGATCCCTCACTAGACCAGCTAAAAAGCAAAAGGGGAAGAGGATCAGGCCATCCCCATGCTGGAGAGCAAATGCATGCATTTCTCACCTTCTCTGCAGCTGCAATATGTTCAACTCGTCCCCAAGGACAATCCACTTAAGATGCAGGAGGAAAAGAAAAACATTCTTGCTCATATGTATCCACCTGAAGAGATAACACATAACATCCTGGGCATGTCATTGATTTGGGATGATGATAAGGGTTAGGAGGCATCTGAAATGCCCACACTCAAAGGGTACAGCCAATGTACCCTGTGTGAAGGCCAGGACTGAGCCTCGATGTGAACCAAAAGCTGAGCAGGTTTTGGGTCTTGAGGGACTGAGGTTAAAGTATGGAGTTACCACCCAAGGTTGGTGCATTCTCCAGGAATCGAAGGGCCAGCCTAGGAAATCCATGAGCTAAATAAAGCTAGAGCTCAATGATGGGTGGAAACCATGCAGGAATCCCAAGCTTGCAGGAGCCAAAGGCAGGATCCAACTCAAATATGGAGCCAAGACAAAGTCAGGCAGGGATGGAATCTAGGCTAAAGCAGATGAGGCAAAGAACAAAGAAGTTGGTGGTCTTGGGCAAAGACCCAAATCACCTACAGGTACTATTTGTGACTCCATTAAATGTGTCAGTAGATTAAAGAGACTCGCATGGGTTGGGCTAGCTAATCACACCAAGACATGAAAGACAACAACTTATTGAGCTATTACTGTGCGGACACATATCAAGCCAGGGCAAAAAGGATAGCCATCTTTTTAAAAATAATAAAAAATAAAATCAAATAAACTTATAGAACTCTTTTGTGTCTTCCAGACATTGTTATGCTAACATTATATGAATTCACTCATTTGATATTTAAGGATGATACTATTCCTATCCCCATTTTACCTTTAAGTTAAAAAGCAAACAAGACAGAGGAGCATCCATCAGACCATCAAACCTCAGAGGGAAGGTAGGGGAGGGTGGGGGTAAGAGGGTGAGATCAACCAAAGGACTTGTATGCATGCATATAAGCCTAACCAATGGACACAGACACCAGGGGGGTGAGGGCATGAGCGGGGGGAGGAGGGCAATTGGGGGGATAAGGACACATATGTAATACCTTAATCAATAAAGAAAAAAAAGCAAACAAGTGAGTCAGAGAGAAGTAAAACAAAGAACCGATCATACTGCCAGTAGGAGACCAAGCTGGATTCAAAACCAGATCCTGTGCCTTCAGAAGCCTCTCACTTAACCATCAGCTACACTATGCATCACAGCATCTGCCCTTTACTAGTATGAATATGCCTGATAGCCTTACAGTAACAATAAAATAACGCCTACAATGTAGTAAAAAACACAACCCTCATAGTAAGAAGAAATCAAATACTGAGAGTCAGGGACTGTGAGAAGAGGTAAGGATTGTTCCGACATCACCTAGTTTGACCCCTCTGTCATAGAGACAAAGTGAAGTTACTTGCCCAAGGTCACTGTGATGGAGACTGGCAGTGCTCATCCATATCTGGTCCTCCGCTCCTTTGTGGGCATACAGGAAGGGCATCAGCTCCCTGGCAGTTACTGGTCAATGGGCTGTGTGTGCAGTGACATGTGTTATTCCGGGACTGAAGTATTTGAATGTGGAGGCATTTGAGAGGGGGTGTGAGCTCTTTGTGATATCTCTTCCTCTGCTGTGTTGACCCTGATAACTTCATGTCCTAGATGATACGTGACAAGATCCCTGAGTCACCACTTCGAAGAAATCTACCTCAGGGCGTCATCAGACCAGAGTATACTTTGCATAAACAAGAAATAAATGCTTATGTGTTAAGCAACTGAGATTTAGAGAGGATTTCTGATTACCTCAGCAAGCCCCCCACCCATCCTCATTAACATAGTCACCTGATTAACTCCAGCTAATAAAGGTGACTCCTTAGCTAAATTATAAATCTCCTTTTAAAATTTATTTCAGTTCCATAAATTCCACAAATCAAATGGTTTTTATTTCTGGGTAACCACATGCAGAAAGATGAAAACGGAATTAATTAATTATATTAATTTCAAAATATACTAAAATCTCTCTAATTCAGAGGTCACATTTTATGCAATCTCAACTCTAAGACATAGTTAAAAATGAGAAATAAATATTTAAAAACCCAGAAACTTATTAAATAAAGTCCCTGCTTTTTATACCACATGAGAGACTCAAGTCCATGGAGAAGTTGGTGACTTTTTATTCACATGAAGCAGGTACACAAGTAGCAAAAGTTATAACTTAAAGAGACTCACATGAAAATGACTCATGACAATAATCAGTGGTCAGAGTGACAACTTGAGTCGTTTTTAACAATCCCTAAGACAGCAGAAGAATGTGTAAAATAATTTGAAAGAATTTTCCTCCAAGATTTTTTATTTTTAAGTTCAGAGTTTAAAAAGAAAGAACTCCAACTTTTAAAGCTGTCAAAAATATGAAGAGGAAGATAGAGACAAAGATAACTAGACTAATCCATTTCAAAATGCTACCATGTTTTCCTTGAGGTGGGATTTGGGGATTTGATTGTCTGTATTTTACTTTACCTATTTAATTTTTCTGTAATAATTATGTATTAGTTCTGTGGTAAAAGCTAATTTTTTTTAAGGATGATTGCAGGATATGAAAAAGAGGCATGGAATAAATACTTTAATTCTCCAACTAGGCTTTAAAAAAAAAAAAAAAGGAGGCTAAAGTCTGCTAGCCCATTGTTACGCATCGTCAATTGAAGAATAGCCACTACTAAAAATAGAGTTTCTGTTTCTTTCCGTGGCTACAAGAGACAGACTGTGCTCACTTCAGACTCCATCTTGGTTGAACTCGTCCGTCAGTGGTATGATTATCTGGGAGGTGTAGGAATAATGAGGCCTCAACTAATTTAGTCAGAGCCAAGTTCTGCCTGCTTATGCATTTCACTAATGAGAAAACAGGCTGAGCTGCCTTTTCATGTTCCGGGCAGCTGAACCTTGGATGCCCCGTAAGAGATAAAGACTCTTCTGAATTAGATAATTATATTGGTATTTACATAAGAGAACTGATACCACCAGGTGGCAGAGAGCTGTGCTACACCAAGTTGCTACACCTGCTGCCTCATAAACTAGTCCAAAGGTAAAGGCACGATTGAAGACTAGCATTTTTTCCATGCCTATGTATTAATTTCAGGGTTGATATGTTCAAAAGATGTAGCTACTGGTTCAGCCTGAGCACTGACCAATTAGAACAGATGCCAGGGTAAACAGCTGGCATGGCTGTACCAGTGCCTTCCTGCCGAACATCAGCCCACCTTGGTGAGTTTCTTTTTAAAACCTGGAATTATGAATTGTCTGAGGGGTTTCTTTTTTTCAGAGACTCAATCATTGAATTATAAGCATTATAAGTAGAATGAATAGTCATTTAAAAAAAAGGCCCTCCAATCTCACCTCACACTGCTAAAAATATTATTTCAATCCATCATGAAAGTGACAGGCTACCCATTGTGGATTTATGTAGACCTTATAACACCACTAAAGGGAAAAAAAACAAAAAAAAAATCTGAAACCTGGCGTGATGCTCTTGACAAGCCTTCCAGTTCTGCTGGGGGAGGAAACTTCTGGCCAAACCACAGTTTCTGCCACAAAAAAACTGAATTATGAGCTGAAAACAAACAAACAAACAAACAAAAACCGTCTTTCTCCAGCTTAGGCAGGTTATAAGCCAAATTATCCTTGAAAGCCCTTTGCAAGGAGAAAAAACAAACTCAATTTGCAGAGGAGAAAAATGAAACCATGAGCAATGCTTAAAATCTTACCCAGGCTGCCTCCCTCACACGCATATCGAAGACAGAAGTAAATAAGTGGGGTACATTGGTCAGCCCCTCTCCTACATGTGGGGTGCTTTACAGCAGGTAAGTAGCTGCGTGGAACCTGCAGATGTCTGCGACGGAACCAACCGCACGGATGCGATGGCAAAGAACAGTGGGTGTCGAGGAGACAATAGGGATCAGTGAGGACTGCAGCAGCCAGACAGTGTGTGCCAATCGGAAGGGGGCAGCCACCACTCGGTGCCATGAGGAAATGAAGGCCCAATGTTGATGACTCTTTCCATTTTTTAATG
Source organism: Myotis yumanensis (assembly GCF_028538775.1). Taxonomy (NCBI): domain Eukaryota; kingdom Metazoa; phylum Chordata; class Mammalia; order Chiroptera; family Vespertilionidae; genus Myotis; species Myotis yumanensis. The sequence continues at coordinate 27,958,102 of NW_027223764.1, read as the reverse complement.
GAAAGTCAGAAAAATAGGTATTTATCTAAAATGTCTTGATTTTCAAATGTAGGCAAACAAATTTTTTTTTAAAAAATCTATTTATCATTTAGGTCAAAACTATGTGTGACCAACTGTCCAGGCCACAAGTTGCAACCTCTTCTTTTAATCCATTGCTTCCTTCAGAAATATTTTCTGAGCATCAGTGGAGTAGTAGATACTATGCTGCACCTAAAGGATACAGGTCATAAGACAAAATTTCTGCCTTCACAAAAAAACCTTACAATCGAGCCCTGGCCAGTATTTCTCAGTGGTTAGAGCATCAGACCTTGCAGTGAAGGGTCTTGGGTTCAATTCCCAGTCAAGGGCACATACCTGGGTTGCAGGTTCCACCCCCAACCCCAGTGGGGCCATATGTGGGAGACAACCAATCAACATTACTCTCTCCTTCTCTCTCTCTCTCTCTCTCTCTCTCTCGACCACTCAACCTCTTTCCTCCCCTTCCACTCACTCTAAAAACATCAATGGAAAAATATCCTCCTGTGAAGATTAACAACAACAACAAAATCTTAATGTGTGACAGAGATAATTCACAAATAATTATAATACTGGACTATTCATTCCTCTGTGATACGTAACAGGGAACCCTAACCCAGACCTGAAGGGAGTCAGAAATGGCTTTGCCAAATAAGTAATATTTAAGACCAGAAGGGTAGCTCTTAAATTAATATGTCAGTTAGCTTTGGCAACATAACACCCCATTTCAAAACTTAATAGCTTAAAATAACCACTCGTTTTGCTCATGATTCTGTAGGCTGGCAATTTGGCTGGGCCCAGCTGGATAGTTCTGCTGATCTGGGACCTGTGAGTATATCCACAGAGAGCTGCTGGGTGGTTGGGGTTGGCTGGGAGCTGCTGGTGTAGCATGGCCTCTGCTGGGAGAGCTGGTCTCTGTTCCCCATGTTCTCTCATTTTCCAGCAGGCTGGCCCAGGGCTGTTCACAGGGGGCTGGGTAACCTTCCAAGGGAATGAGTGGAAACATACGAGCCTTTTAGAGGTCTAGACTCAGACCTGGCACACAGTAACTTCCACTGCACTGTGTGGAAGCAAGTCCCAGGGCCAGCCCAGACTCAGGGGAGGAGGAATGGTCCCCACCTCTTGAGAGGAAGTCACATTGCAGGAGGTGTGGGTTCAGGGAGGGGTGGAGAACTATGGCCATTTTGACAATCTCTCTCACCAGAGGAGAATCGCGCGTGCAAAGGCCTGAAGGTAAGAGAGAGTAGATGGAGTTGGCACCATTGTTTGGTATGAAAGGAACAGAGAAGGCCAAGGGGGAACTAAGGAAAGACATGACAAGTGTGGTCAGAAGAAGCCAGATTGTGAAGGACCTACCATGTATGCAGCCCAGAAATAGAAAGATTAAAGAGTAAAAAAGCTTTCTCTCTTATGTGAGGAATATAAGACAGGTGCCAAATAAACATAGAATATAATGCAAGGTTGAATATAAGCATCCTAAATAAAATGCTCTGGGGGCTCAGAAGAAGGAGATAACATATTTAGTTTGAAAAATGAGAGAAAGCTTCATGAAGGAAGTAGAATGCAAGCTGAACTTTGAAGAACAAAACGATTTTGCATGTAGAGATATAAGGGTGGAAGTCTCAGTATTAAGTACAGGGGAAGGGAAGCCCAAACTATCTACTAGATATATAAAAGCCTAAGTGACTTGCCAACTGGCATACCGGTCAGTAGCTATGATGCGCACTGACCACCAGGGGGCAAACACTCAATGCAGGAGCTGCTGAGCTGTGGTGACTTGGCAGCTGTGGTTTTCTGGTGATGCACCCAGAACCAGAGAGGAAGAAATCCTCGGGGGATGTTGGAGAGATGGTTTCAGGCTGATCCCATAGGCCAGACAGAGGGAACCCACTTGTGCATGAATCCATGCACCAGGCCTCTAGTGGTTGGCAAAGAGTTTTGTTTGTTTGTGAGGTTTGGCAGAACTGAGGGCAGCAGTGCTTCATCAATTTTGATCTTGACCTCCTAAAAGATGATGTTCATATGTGACGCTCTCCCACATTCATATCCTGATGATGCCAGAGCTGAGACAGCACATGGTGTTACATAAGCTCATCAGACCTCTGGTCATTACCTCACCCTCTCCCGCCCATTGTGACACTGAGTTTGAGAATCACGAACGTAAGTTTTCCTAGGGTAGCAATGAAAGAAGCAGCTGAGAAGATAAGTTAGGTTCTCAAATGCCAGGCTGATGAATTTTAACCTAAGGAAGGCAGTAAAGAGCCCCAGAATGTTTCTGAGTACAATAAATACATACATTGAGGTGATTTTGCAAACATACATCTGACAAAAGTGAGAAAAAAATGCAACAGAGAGAGGCTGAAAGAGAATGTTTCTTTTTTATCCCCTGGCCATGGCAGGCATCACTAATCAATCCAGGGACTTTTTCTAGGGAATCTCAGATACAGCCTCTGAATTCTTCCTAACTAGTGTTCTACTGGTACAGAAGAAGGTGGAGTTGACAGGCAAATGGGAACCTAAAGGCTGCCCTGAGGCTAGAGACAGGCAACCATTTAAGAGGTGAGAGCCCATTGGGGAGGGAAGCAGAGCCAACGTGGCTTGTAGAAATGAAAACAGGGAACACTTGAGAAGTGTGAGTGAAGTATGGGGTTTGACACGGGTTCAGTTGGGAGCTGAAGAAGAGGAGAAAACCAAATATCATTCCAGCTTTTTTAAGATTGGAGGGAACTGTGGTACCAATAAGCAAGAAAAAGGAAACTTGGGAAAACAAACCAATTGTAAAGGTTAGAAGAAATGGATTCAGCTTGAGTGTTGGGTATAAACACCAGGCCTAAAAGCATTGGAATGAGGGCTGAAGCTAAAACAAAAACCTCACATAGCATTTCTGCCAAGATTCCAGCAACACTGAAAAGACTGCATATGGGAGAGAAACTCCTGTTTCCCCTAAAAATGCAATATCGTTCAAAATTCTTGGCAAAACCCAGAATAGGAAACAAGGTGAAAAAGTGATTGGCAAAGAGTTTTGTTTGTTTGTGTGGTGTTTTGTTTTGTGGTGTGTGTGTGTGTGTGTGTGTGTGTGTTTTGCATAAGAAACCCTAGGGAGAAATGACTCCTGCGTTGCATATGGGTCAGAACCGCACAAGTTGAAACCTGAAGTTTCCTACTCCACCTCCCAACGTCTGCTCTGTGTGAAGCTCAGAGTTAATGAAATACCTGAAAAACTTGATCTAATTATGAAACCCATGCTCTTGCTACCTCTACCTTGAGATCATTTTTCACCCAACAAAAGTGGGAACCCAGGTTCATTGGAGAGGAGCTAAATTTCCATTGCAGGGATGTAATAAAGAATTATAACTTAGAGTATGGGTTCCGGATTAACATATCCTTGAGTTCAAATCCCAACACTGCCCTAACCTGAGGATGTCACTTAACTTCTCTATGCACCTATTTACTCATCTGTAAAATGGAAAGAGTAATAGTATTCACATCTTAAAGTTGTTGTGAGGATTGAGAAATACATGGTACAATGCACTCAATTATTAAATATGATTGCTTCACAATTACCCTTACTCTTTTTTGTATAGGCCCTCTTTCAAATGCTAATGATTAATTCCCCTTATACATTAATATAATGCATGGGGAGTTCTCACATTTTCAAAAAGAAAAATTTCCTTCCGCTTAGCATAAGTAGATGAGAAACTTCAAGAACCTGCTTATGAATGAATGACTTCTATGATGGGAATTCTTAGAGACTTCCCCATTCTTTGAGAGGACATAAGGTAATGCTAGCCATAATGTTAATCTGCTGTGAGATGTCAGTCTTACACAATCTCCTCATATATGAAGTTAGGAAGATGGACTTCAACAAACGATCTTCCACGTGTGCATATGCCAATTTCTTGTTTCTTCTTCTACCAACCCAACAAGGCATTTTAGAAGTAGAGCATTCTTTCACTTCAGCTCCAAAGACTTATTTATGAATTCTTCCTTTTATTAATACAGTAACATAAAGATAGGGCTCTGGGGTTAAATTAGCATTATACAGGGATCTGGCCATTTAGGAAAGTATGGCCTGGCCTTAAAAGGAGACCTGGCTGGAGTCCTCCCCATTTGCAGCCTCTAGATTTGTTCTGCCAAGTAAACCTGATCCTGGGTCTATTGTAATGTTCTACCACAAGACAAAATAGTTTCTTCCTAAGGCTATTTTTTCTCCTAATATCCTACCCAGAACATGGTTTCTTTATCAAAGACTTTTCTGCAGCAAGTATTGGCAGTGGTGTGTGGCTAAATCTTTAACAGCTGAATCTCCAGGAATAAAAAGCTCTTGCGTGTCACATTTGCCAATTTCTGTGGTGTAACTACTCTTACCATGGCTGATTTCAGGCTACCATAGGCAGTCACTGAAAGTAAAGTTGGGAAGATCTGTGTACAATTGGTTCCAATGAACTGATAGGAACTTTCTTCAACACACAATTGTCACTGCACAAACCACCTCCTAAGCCACCAAGTTTAGTCTCAAGTATAGTCTCAGATGTCAGTCCTGTCCCTGGAGACAATGTGGAGCAAGAATTGAGGCTGGATCCTTCAGGTGACTGTTGAAACCCTATCTAGATGGTACACATTACTTTGTTTTGTATCATAAATCAATTTTGAGGGTTTTCTTTACGCCACTTGCTCTTCCCAGCCCAGGGTAGCCTGCAAGAGCAATCAGGAAATGTGGGTGCAATGAAAACAATGTTGAAAACAGTCCCAGGAGATTCTCTGAGGCCCTTTAGGGACCTCCTTTCTTGGCAGAATCCCAAGAAGCTCAGGTTACCTTCCTGAGCAGACATTGAAATTCTCCTTCCAAGTCACCAGTGCCGTTCTCTGCACTGCCCTCTTGTGGAGTCACTAGCCACTGCAGTCTGGGGATGACTAACCCCTGATGACCTTCTTTCCTTCTTTTCAAATATCTTACTGGCGCTGACGCTGTTCTCAGTAAGGTATGAGGAAAGCCTCATGAACCGTGGGGCCCCACCTTTTGGGGGAAATGTGGGACAAATTCCCTCATGCTGAATGGGAGGATAGCTAGATAGCACAACTTAGAGCCACAGCCAAAGTGTCCCTTACTGCAGGGAGCCTGGGTGTCAGGGTTCCATCTCTTTAGGGTGACCTCCAATTTAATGTTAATGATATGGGTTGACTCTTATCCTCCTGTTTTGGAGTCTTGTTTGTTTGTTAATCATCACCTGAGGATATTTTCCCATTGATTTTTAGAGAGAGTGGAAGAAAGGGGGAGTGAGGGAGGGTGGGGAAGAGAGAAAGAGAGAGGGAGAGAGAGAGGGAGGGAGGGAGGGAGGGAGGGAGAGAGAGAGAGAGATTCATCTGAGAGAGACACGTTGATTGCTTGCCTGCCTCATGCACCAGGGATTGAACCTGCAACCGAGGTATGAGCCCTTGACCAGAATCGAACCTGAGACCCTTCAGTCTGTGGGCCAATGCACTGAGCAAACTGACTAGGGCCTGTTTTGGAGTCTTGATCCTGGGGATGGATAACTGGTCATCTCAAAGATTTGATTACCTTTTTTTCCCCAAGCGAACCCATTCAACCCTGATGCTAGGAGGACTTCCAGTGCCTGCTCCAGGACGTGATCCAAATTAGTTTGGTTCTTTTCCTCCCTCTCACAGTGAATGTGCGCTAGAGATTTGATCTGATCTCTGTGTTTCTCACCTACTGTTGACATGACCTTGCCTCTTGGCAAAGAAGCAGACTCTCCGAGGGGACGATGAGGAGACTGGCAAAGCTCTCACCACAGAAAGGCTTTGGAGAGGTGCCTACTCGGAAGAGCCTTCAGAGCCAGCTCCTGGCAGCTCTGCTTTAAGCCCTGAGGCAAGGCTTCTGGGTATCCTTCACAGCACAACTGTTTCTTTTGGAAAAGATGATTGGATGGGGACACGCCTGTCCTCACCCTTCTACACGAATCTACTGCACAGAACTGTGGAGGCAACAGAGCAGAAGTATGTGACATTGCTGGGTAACTTGCAGAATGCTGAAAAGATGTCAATGGTCAGAACAGTGATTCCCCCTGAGTTTGCGGCTTACCCTATTTCTTCCTCTTAGCCTTGACACACTCTTCTATGCTGGTAATTCTATTTAATGGTTGTGTCTCTCACTGCAAGTCAATGTGGCGTTTGAGTCCCCTTCTATTCCTCTCAGTATCACCAGCCACCCCCGAGGTTTGCACACAGGATCCTGATTTTACAAATGAAGCTACTGAGGCTCAAGGAAGTCCACAGGGCTAATAAGCTGCAGACATAGGATTTGAACTCGCATCTTTGGATTCCAACTGCAGCGATCACATGGCCTTGACATATGATAGGTGATCACAATATGCCTGATGATGGAGGGAACGAGACAGGGTGGCCCTTGTCCCTCAGCTTCCGGGGACTGGGTCCTCGCAGAGAGCCCCTCCCCAGCTTGTGCCCACAAGGCAGGACTTCCAAGACCACATTTCCCCTGTGAGGCAGAGAGGCCAGGGCTGGGAAGCAGTGGCCTTGCTAGGATCGAAGAGAGGTAGGCCCAGGCTGGGGACAAAAACTCAGTCCCGGTTAGGAAAGCACGCCAACCTGCTCTCCTCCTCCTGTCACAAAGGTGTCCAGAGAGCATGCCCACCCCACCATTCTGCCTTGCCTCCCCCCACCACAGCTCCAGGAGAGCAGCCCCAAGGCTCTCCCCACAGCCAGCTCTGTTCTTTTCCATTCTAGACCTTTCCTCAACTTCTTCCTCTGCCTGGATACCCTTTCCCTTCTTTCCTCTGAAGAACACATACATACTCACTGCCCAGCTGGTGTGGCTGTGTGGATGAGCGTCAACCTATGAACCAGGAGGTCATGGCTCGATTCTGGATCAGGGCACATGCCCAGGTTGCAGGCTCAATCCCCAGTCAGGGGAGTGCAGGAAGCAGCCGGATCAATGATTCTCTCTCATCATTGATGTTTCTATCTCTCGCTCCCTCTCCCTTCCTCTCCCTATTATATTAAAAAAGAAGAAGAACATGTACCCACATGTCAGCATTTCAGCCCAAAAGCTACCTCCTCTCTGCTGCCTCTTCTCTGCCCTTGTGACCCTTTGATTCCCGCATCCATTGCATCCTGCAGTATGCTTGCCCAGAACCCGGTTCCTGCCTGGAATTATAGCGCCAATCACATTGAATTACTACCCCCAGTGACCACAAGAGGCGAGACAATTTCTTCATGATTTTGCCCAGCACAAGAGGAGATGGATGGGTGTTTGTTGAATGAATAAAGCAATGAGTGGTTTAGGGAAAAGAAAGCTTGCTGAGTACTTCAGTGAATAAACACTCCTCTTTGACCCTTGCCTTATGAAAACTTTGCCACTGCACACCCTGCCTTCTGGTGATTAGGCGACTAGGCAAGTACTGAATGCATCAGAGAGATCCGCCGGCTGGTTCACAGTGGGACCTGCAGGACCCTGAAGTTGTGGGGAAATAGGAAGCCTGCAGAAGGCACAAGGCCAGCAGCAGATGCTGGGCAGTCTGAGGGCAGAGGCCTTGCTGCCAGACACCTCACCTTGAGGCTAATCCATGCTAGTGGTCTTCATAAGCTTTTGCTCATGGAACCCCTAAAAGAATGTTCTACTCTCTTGCACATTTTATTTTATTTTTTAAAAATATGTTTTATTGATTTTTTACAAAGAGGAAGGAAGAGGGATAGAGAGTTAGAAACATCGATGAGAGAGAAACATCGATCAGCTGCCTCCTGCACACCCCCCACTGGGGATGTGCCCGCAACCAAGGTACATGCCCTTAACTGGAATCGAACCTGGGACCCTTCAGTCCGCAGGCCGATGCTCTATCCACTGAGCCAAACCGTCAGGCTCTCTTGCACATTTTAAAAGATGACGTCAAAAGCTTTTATATGTCTCCTAGCTGGTTTGGCTCTGTGGATAGAGCGTTGGCCTGCAGACTGAAGGGTCTGGGGTTTGATTCCAGTCAAGGGCACATGCCCGGGGTTGCGGGCTCAATCCCCAGTGGGGGCCGTGCAGCAGGCAGCTGATCAGTGATTCTCTCTCTCCATTGATGTACCTATCTCTCCCTCTCCATTTCTCTCTGAAACCAATAAAAAATATTTTTTTTAAAGCTCTTTTAGCCAAAACCGGTTTGGCTCAGTGGATAGAGCATCGGCTTGCGGACTGAAAGGTCCCAGGTTCGATTCCGGTCAAGGGCATGTACCTGGGTTGCAGGCACAATCCCCAGTAGGAGATGTGCAGGAGGCAGCTGACTGATGTTTCTCTCTCATCAATGTTTCTAACTCTCTATCTCTCTCCCTTCCTCTCTGTAAAAAATCAATAAAATATATTTAAAAAAAAAAAAAGCTCTTTTATGCTTAAATACTTGCAAAAGTTGTAGCATCTAATTCTTTGTATGTATTTTAAATACGTTTTGGGCAAAACTTTGAACAGCAAAATCGGCATGTTAAATTTACAGAAAATATCCACACCAAATCAAACTTATCAAATCAGGCCGCCCAATCAGAATTACTGTTAGAAAATATCTACTTCCTTTTCTTCCCAATAAGTATATTCCCACACACACCCTGACCTCATGATAAGCTCTCACTCCGTGGTAGTTCGAAGGCAGATGGACAAGACTCAGAGCCCTTGGCAGGTGTGGGAAGCCGAGGTGAAGTGAGACGTGGTCCCTCTCCGTTTGCCTGGCTCTCCCTCCGGAGCACTGTGTTCTGAGCTCGGCCCTTTGCATGTGGCCAGGAGATCTCTACGCGCCATGTGACACGGCGTGCCCAGCTCAGTGAGAAGTTTGTCTTTCCTTCCTGAAGCAGAACTCAGATGAGTTCTCGTGCAAAGTAAAGTGTTGGAAAGCAGTTCAAATTAAAGTTGAGGGGCTGAAAATTAATTCCCTGCGATGCTAGCTATGCCATGTGCCCTGGCAGTCTGCGGGCACCTTCACCTGCACCGCCGCATACAATGCCTTCTAGGTCCTGCCCTCACATCCCAGCTGCCCCCTTCTCAGGGGCTCGCTGTTCCCCCTCTGGCCCCCTGACCACTACTGCGGCACCTGTTCAGGCTCTGCTCACCAACCCTCTGCCTTCAGAGCCCAAGCCCCAAATTCCTGATTCTCACCACCTTCCCTTGATTCTGAAAAAACTCTATGACTCCAGGGAGAGGGGTTTGAAGGAAGTATTAAATGGGAAGATATTAATATTATGAAGGTATTCGTGAACCTGTCCAAGTTTTAAGGTAAACCTGCCAAGTTTTAAGGTAGTGCTTGTTTTTTGTTTTGTTTTGTTTTTCAATGTTAATCAGCTTAACAATAACCCACAACCGTCGGACCAACTTTGTTTTGTTTTACAAAGAGAAACTTATTTACAAAACGAAGTCTCCCATTGGGTAGAAATTTGGGCGAACCTAAGAGAAGCTATGGTCATTGGGAAGGAAATAGTCCGGGTGATTCCAAGCCAGTTTCAGACCAGTTTTGATCACTGAGCTGGGAAGCAGTCACTTGTTAAGTTGCATTCCATATTTTAAATCTGCAGGAGTGCTACCCGGGGAAATGTCCTCGGGGTCCGTTAGCTGCGTGGAGAATGCTGCAGCGCCGGAGTGGAGAAGGACTGAGACCCAGACAAACCTGACTGAAGTCCCACTGTCCTGGGAACTGCAGCAGATCCAAGTCTTTGCAGGTAGTTCTCCTCTCCTCTGCATCTCAGATATTTTTTAATCAGTCAGTAGTGACAGCTATCACAAGTGCAGGGAAGGCCCGTGTGATCCGGGCAAGTAGACTCAAAACCAGAACTGGGATGCTAGAGGTCATTTCAGGTCACGCTGCCTACACCTGAGACTAAGGCCATCGAGTTGTCAGAAAGAAAAAAGACTAGATCCACGATGCTGCTGTGTTTACTCAGACATGTGGTAAATTTGGAGACATTTTCTCTTTAAGCCTCAGATGACTCTTGCTTTCCAAAACAAGCCAGGAAAATGGATTTCTGCCACTTGACCTCACCAACTCAGCAAACAACGCTGTGAAGCAAATCTGTCTCTCTGAACATAGATGTGCAGATTGCCAGAAAGAGCAGCCAAAATATACCTCTTGGATTCCACTGTAACCGTGACATTCAAACGACCTGACATACAGCACTGGAGTCCAGACAGAATTAAGAAAACCTGCCCTTGCCATCAGAAACAGGAATGACTATGAAGAATCTACTCCCCCCTCCATCCTTAGTCCTTATTTTCATCATCAACAGCAGGCTAATACACATCGGCTCCTTCTCGGTGTCTGGGCGGGGCGGGGGATCTTGTTTGCAAACACGAACAGCCCTTGCTTTGTTCTCTCGGGAGAAAACAGAACACTAGCAATCAAAGCAGAGCTACGTACCCAGGCCTGCTGCCGCAGCTGCTCATAAAACCGCCTGTCGTTCCTCCGGCTAGCCAGGGCGCCCGACACTTTTGGATCCTCGCTCGGCCCCTGCTCCTCCGAGCAGTGCTGCAGGTTAACTCCTGGAGGCTGGAGGCTCTAGCCAAGGAAGCCAAAAGCTTGCCAACTTACCTAATTGCCTGCTGACTCACTCACGGGGCAGGACGCGCTCCAGCTGAGCCTGCTCCTGGGCGAACCCCTGCACCAGCCTTGGAAGGTCACACCTGAAGTCCATCATTTTGCACTTGCACGGACACAGCCTGCTTCTTACATGGACCTGGTTCATTTATTTCCTTCCACAGACCTGCTTCTCCTCTCTGATTTGGAAAATGTGAAATTCTTTCTCCACCACATCAGCGCCACACCGCTGAGAGGAGACTTGGCAGGACAAAGCAGCAGTGAGCTGTGAGGACCATTTTGGATGAATGAGTTAAGCCCGGGAGAGGGCATGCCCCTGATTTTCTAGAAAGGCTGTAACTCGACAAAGATAATTGATCACACATGGTCATCTTGGTAGTTTGGGGGAAGCAAATAAGAGTGTTTACATTTTTGCTGGTATCCTTCTGCGGCAAAAATCAAACATCAATCCCTGCAGTATTGCAGTATTACACGATATCACAGTATTAAAACAAATGATTACTAGAGGTCCTAGAGCAGCGGTTCTCAACCTGTGGGTCGCGACCCCTTTGGCGGTCGAACAACCCTTTCACAGGGGTCGCCTAAGACCATCCTGCATATCAGATATTTACATTACGATTCATAACAGCAGCAACATTACAGTCATGAAGTAGCAACGAAAATAATTTTATGGTTGGGTCACAACATGAGGAACTGTATTTAAAGGGCCAGAAGGTTGAGAACCACTGCCCTAGAGGGAAAGTTCAAACTTGTAACCCTTTGGGCCCAGATTAGCAGGTACCAAAGGCAGGGAAAAGAATGCAAAGACAGTTTGTTTTCTTAATATATTTTTATTGGTTTCAGAGAGAAAGGGAGAGGGAGAAAGTTAGAAATATCAGTGATGAGAGAGAATCATTGACTGGCTGCTTCTGCACGCTCCACATTAGGGATCAAGCCCATAACCCGGGCATGTGCCCTGATCAGGAATCAAACTGTGACCTCCTGGTTCATGGGTCGATGCTCAACCACTGAGCCACGCCGGCCGGGCCCAAAGACTGTTAATATTTGATCAATTCTTTGAATTCCATGTCATTCCACTGATGTCACTTGCAGAAAGCACAGAAGCCTAGAATTTCTCAAGAAAGCTAGTGTCACTTTTCCAGTTATTGGTGAATTGATTAGAATAGCAGACACCATCCTAGGGCAAGTCCCTGGTTTTCTTTAGGCCATAACAGAGTCTACTCTGGAACTCCCAGGGAAAGAGCAGGTGGGTGTAAGGCAGGGAGCAGTGGTACAGTGTCTGGGAGGAAACACACTGTTGCAGGCAGGCAGGATATAGACAGGGAACTGTGGGGGAAACTGGGGTTAGAGGGTTCCTGCCCAGGTTCCCTCTTCTTCCCACTGACTGGAGCTCCAGAGTTGCCAGCTGAGGTTTATTAGCTAATTGGGCTCCAAGGCTCTTCTACCTGGTTTTGCTCCTTCTGAACACCAGAATCTTGACTATAACGGTCAGGCAGTAATATCCATTGCCTACTATTGGCCAGGCACTCTGTTAGGTTTTGATGATAGAGTAGTGAACAAAAGTCCTTTCCTTCATGACGCTTCCATTCTAAATGGAGAAAAACAAACAAAAAATAAAATGAAATATAATTTCCTAGGTTATAAGTGTTAAAAGGAAGAATAAAGCAAAATAAGAGGTGAGAGGAGGTTGTTTTACATAGTATAATCAAGAGGTCCTCTCTGATGGGGAAATACCTCAGTAGATACCGGAGGAAAGTGAGAAGAAAGCATACGTCATGCTTATACCTGGGAAAAAGCATCCCAGGAAAAGGGAATAACACATCAAGGTCCTCAGATAAGAGTGTGCTTGGTGGTTTGAAGGAAGAAGAGATGCCTAGGTTAACGTAAGCAGAGAGGGCAAGAGAAGGAGCCATTGGAAATGTGGTCAAGGTGTGTGCCCTGGAGGTGCAGGACATGGAGGTCAGGAAGGCCTTACAGATCAAGGTCAGAACTTTAGGTTGACTCCAAATGAGAGACGGGAAGTCATTGGAGAATTTTGAGCAGAGCAGTGGTACAATCTGTTCTTTAGAAAGCTTCCTTTACTATTTATCACCTAGACTTGATGAGGAACACATACTGCCAAGAGGCAAGTTTAAAAGCAGGGAGACTAATTCGGAGCATTTTGTAATATCCAAGCAAGAGACTGGGACTAGAAGGCTAGAAGCAGAGATGATGTGAAGTGGACTAATACGGATGTATTTTAAAGGTACAGCCAAAGGATTTCTCATTGGGTTTAGAAGGATGTGTGAGAAATAAGAGTCAATCAGCAGATGAAGGGATAAAAAAACTGTGGTGCATTTACACAGTGAAATACTATGTGGCTGTAAAAAAGAAGAAACTCTTACCATTTGCAACAGCATGGATGGACCTGGAGAGCATTCTGCTAAGTGCAATAAGCCAGTCAGAGAAAGATAAGTATCACATGATCTCGTTCATATGTGGAATCTAATGAACAAAATAAACTGATGAACAAAATAGATCCAGAGACATAGAAGCATGGGACAGACTGATGAATTTCAGAGGAAAGGCTGGGGTGGGGGGATGGGAGGGGAGTGATTAACTGGGGAACTTACAAGAACATAGACAATAGTGTGGTGAAGGCCTGGGAGGGGCGTGTGTGGGATAGAGGGGGCCAATGGGGGAAAAGAAAGGGGTCATCTGTAATACTTTCAATACTAAAGATAACTGTAAAAAAAAAAGAGTGTCAAGGATGATTCCAAAGCTTTCTAGACTGAAGAACAGGTAGAGTGGAGTTAGCCTTGCCTAAGATGAGGAAGAGAGTGAGAGAAGTAGGTTTGGTTCAAGAGAAGCAAGCATTGGGCATCTCTGCAAAGGAATTCTGGAGGGATTCTTTAGCTCAAGACCTTATAAAAACAACTTGTTGAGATTGGTTGGGAGATAGCTAAATCTGCAAAGACAATGACAGAAAAAAGTGTATCCCAAAGGGTGATAGGTTTCAGGTGGTTCAGAGTAGACACTTTATAATTATGTATTGATTTTGTTGTGAATTAGAAATATAAATTATAGAGTGAGGCTAAACCAAATTTTAAGGACTTTATTGGAAGAAAATGCTACATAAATAATAGTACAGTGATAAATAGTTATGAGGAAAATCTTGTTAGCTATACACTAATGGATTAACTTTGAGGAACACGAGTGTACAATTTAATATGGGATTAATTTGAGTATCTTTAAAGGCCAGTCTCTGAGAAGAGAAGCCTTAGCCATTAAATCTGCTGATTCATCCAAACTATTATTCATTTACAGTTGGCTCATTGTCTTCTATGATCTTTCACATTTCTTTTTCACATGAGGGCTACTCAGGGGCAGTGAGTCCTATACCAAAGGCCAAAATTAGCATCTGTAGATTACTCTCACTGGGTGTTTATATGTAATTGCTCAAAGGTTACTCCCGTTGGAGTTCTTATAATTTGGTTGATTTCTAGATAAGATGTGCTTTCCTTCACCTCCTGTCTTCTGAGAGTTGAAGGTTGTAGTAGCTCTGCTTTCAAACTCCAGCAAGTGACCCCATTAGAGACCCATGTGGCTCCCAAGACACCAGTCATCTTCTGTGCTCCAGCTGACAGTGTCTGGTGGGAAGAAGCCCTTCCTGATTAAGTGAAAACAGGAAAGAAGTTATCCCATGAGCCCCAGAACATGACCCTTGCTACACCCGCCTCTTAATGTATATAAACCATTTACATTTAACCCTCAAACAGCTCTATAAAGCAGCTATTATCCTACCAATTTCACAAATAAAATAACATCCAAAGCTCAAGTAGCCGCATGTCCAATGTCACCTGGTGCATAAGTAGAATACAATTTATTTTCTGATCCTTAGTTTTCAACCCATTCAATGGCACAATAAGCATTTTGCAGGGTTATTTTATTATGTAGTTGTGTTTCCTTCCTGGCTGTCCTCATCTAACACCCAGGATAACTTGAGGAAAATTAAGTGATTGCTATTTTAATTAATGATAAAGCATTTGCCTTGCTAAAATGAGATATGCAAGCTGAGAGAGGTTTGGAGAGAGAATATGGAAGAGAAACCTGTGTCGATGAAGAGGCTGTAAGAGGAGGTTTGGGGGAGACAGAGAAGCCAGGGGAAACTTGAGGAAGAGGGAGGGTTCTGATGGGGAAGTCTAATTTTGTTTTGTTTTTTAAAATATATTTTTATTGATTTCAGAGAGGAAGGAGAGGGAGTGAAAGATAGAAACATCAATGATTCTCTCTCATCATTGATCAGCTGCCTCCTGCATGCCCCTTACTGGGGATCAAGCCTGCAACCTAGGCATGTGCCCTGACCAGGAATTGAACCATGTCCTTCTGGTTCATAGATCAACCACTGAGCCACGCCTGCTGTGCTCTAATTTTGTTTTTGTAGAGTATTGGTATAATTCCTTAAATGTTTGGCAGAATTCACCAGTGAACTCAACTGTGCCTCAAATTTTATTTTTTTTACTTCCACTTTTGATAATATGTGATAGAGCTCTATTTCCTCAAGGTCACCCTGATAATGGTAATGCTGTTTCTTGACCTGGGGGCCAGTTACTTCGGTACTTTCAGTTTGTGAAAATTAATCTGTATGTACTTATGTATGTAATGCTTCAGTTGCGTCTATAAAAAATATTTTTACCCCGTATGTCTGGCTCAGACTAACTGAATTAAGGGACCTTAGTGACTCACATAATTCCAAGGAAGGCAGCTGAGTGGCTACTTCAGCATCCAATGAATCATTAAGGACCCAGTTCCTTCCCATGTGTCAGTGCAAGTTCTGGGTATTGTGTCTACACAAAACCTTACCCAGAGGAAGGGGGTCTTTTCATCCATGAATCTCTTTTAAAGATCAAGACAAATTTCCTATAAGCAGGTCTGGTAATTTCTTAAAAATTAAACATTTATCTACCCTATGACCCAGCAATTCCATACCTGGGTATTGACCCATTAGGAATGAAAACATATGTACATGCATACATGCACATACACGCACACATACTTGTGTGTGCACATACACACAGAGAAAACATACACAAGAATGTTTCTAGCTGCTTTATTCATAATATTCAAAACTTAGAAACAGTCCAGGTTTTAATCTGTAAGAGTGGAGATAAACTGTGGTACACTTATTCAACGGAATACTGCTAATAAGAAAAAAGGAATAAATTATCAATATATACAACATGGATGAATCTAAAAATGTTATACAGAGTGGAATAAGCCACACACAAAGAGTACATACATAATACATGGAGAGGGCGGGGTGGGAGATCAATGGGGGAAGGGTGGATACAATAGGTGTTTGCATCTGGGGGTGGAAGGGTGAGGGCTGGCAAGGATTGACTGGGAAGGAGGTGGAAAGGAACTTTCTGGGAAGTTTTTGTCATGACAGGTGTTTGAGTTACACAGATGCATGTGTTTGTCAAAACAGAAAACATACACTTAAGGTTTATGTATTCCTTTGTCTGTAAATTTCACCTAGAAAAAAACTGTGAACAAATTTTGAATTTTAGTTAATGGTATTAATATCAAAGTATTTAGGGAGAAGTGAACTGATATCTGTAATTCACTTTGAAATGCATTAAAATAAGAATAATTGGTTAGAGCATTGGCCTGTGCACCAAAAGGCGGAGGGTTTGATTCCCAGTCAAGGGCAGGTACCTGGGTTGCAGGTTCGATCCCCAGCAACTCTCCCTCCCTCCCCCTCTCTCTAAAAATCAATGGAAAAAATATCCTTAGATAGGATTAACAAAAAATAAAAAATTGATACATGGATAAAAAGATAGACAAATGGCCGCCCTGGCCAGTTTGGCTCAGTGGATAGGGCGTCGGCCTGCGGACTGAGGGGTCCTGAGTTCGATTCCGGCCAGGGGCATGTACCTTGGTTGCGGGCACATCCCCAGTGGGAGATGTGCAGGAGGCGGCTGATCGATGTTTCTCTCTCATCGATGTTTCTGACTCTCTGTCCATCTCCTTTCCTCTCTGTGAAAAATCAATAAAATATATTTTTTAAAAAAAAGATAGACAAATGGATTGATATGTGATAAAGCGAGTTAATAAAATAATGATTGATACTGTATGGGTTCTTATTGTAAAATTCTTAAAAATTTAGTGTACACTTAAAATTTTTCATAATAAAATGTTAGAGGGAGAAAAGGTTTGTACAAAAAGGGTTTCAAGGCCAAATAAATTTAGAAAGTACTAGCTTAATGAAATGTAAGTAGATTCCTTTAAGGAGAGATTTATTACAGCCTTAAATATACTGATACAAATGCTGAACTTACGTGTGTGTGTGTGTGTGTGTGTGTGTGTGTGTGGTATAGAGAGAGAGAGCTGGGCAACAGAGAACTTCACGTCGTCTTGTACCCAACATCCACCTGTCCTGCGGGGCCACCACCCAGGGACTCTGTCCCCTGGGCTTCAGCCCCATTCCTACCAGCTCGTTTCCCTTCAGTCCTGAGCTTAGGAAGCAAGCTGCTGTACATCAAAACAGAAACCAGCAGGTCTTTCTAGTGAGCTTGGCTGCCGTTCCTGCTCTGACCTTCTAACACCAGTAAAAAGACTGCCATTAATTCCTCATTTTTGTCAAATGGATTTGGGCCCTCTCCAAGAGGAAAATGGATTTCCTAGGGCTTGAGCAAATTCATTGTTGCTCCTGATTTTAATTGGTGATTAAGCCCTGAACATCTTGAGAAATTAAACCAGTTTCCTAGCCCAGATCTACAGAAAGCCAAATTGTCACAGTTCTCCACTCTCACCATGTGTTACAGTGACATTTCGGATACTTCCCCATCTAATTTTGGTGACTTTTTGTTTGAATTTACTCTCGGCGAATGCTAATAGCATGTAGGGGTTGTGTGTGCCGAATACATTGACATTTTCTCTCCCAAAGGAAGAACTATCGCCACCGCCACCCTCAACAACTTGTGCGGTGTGTTGGACACAGTCGGTTCAGAGGACTGTGAAGAACAAGGAACACCACCTCCAGCTACATGCCTTGCTTCAGTTGCTCTGCCTTCAGGTGCTCAGGACCCAGGAGCCTCAGGGGAAAAGCCTCATTAGGTGACCTCGTGGGCAGGGGATTCTGAGTGTCCACTGTGAGCTGCCCGGGAAGGGACAACAAGCTCTGTGCAGGCATCTGGGGTCCACTCACGAGCCCAGGAATGGGCTCCAGCATCCGGGGCCAGCGACGCTTCCAAAGCCAGCACTGTGCCAGCAGGACTCATTGGACACGATTCCTTTTCAAGCCGTTTGCTTCACATGTTCACCCCTGGAGCCTGTGGAGAAACAGCTAGCAAACGCCTGCAAGCTCATCTGCCCGCCTCTGGTATGAAGCCTGCAAGGCTTGCTGAAGTGCGTAAGGTTGCCTGCTGTGCATAGGAAATCTGTGCTGGGAACACATTGTATCCTCACTCCTTACCGCTGCCAGGGCCCCATCACAGCCTAACACCAGCCAGAGGTCAAAGGCTCCCTTGGCCAAAGGCTTGTGATAAACAAATGTTCCATAAGCCTGGCGATGATCTGATTGTGGCCTCACAGCCAACGATTTCAGAGAAGCCTTCAAAACAAACACTCATTGAAACAATCAGATCGCGCTGAAACATTCTAGGAGCATTGCTACACATCCCCAGTGGGAAATCCAACATGTGCCTTTCCGTGGTCATAGGCTCTTTAGAGAACGCATGGAAGAAGACACTGCTTTGGCTGAACCCTGTCTCCCCTTCCCTCTCATGCTAATTCCATTAGCAGAAAGCAATTCAAACGGTACCAGCTGCTCCATGTGCCAACACAGAGTTGGCCAGGGGAGCAGACTCCAGGCACCGATAAACCATGGTAGCCACGTGTTTCTGCTTCATTGCTACCCTGGCTTATCATCCAAGAAGACTGTGTCATGCTGTTTCAGCATTGGCCAATATTTCAAACCACCACTGCGCACACACATCAGATGTTCAGAATACTAGAGCAAGTATTTTACCGAGGGTAGTAAGGTGTCAATAGGTCCAGACTACTGATCATACATACTCAGAAGTTCAAATACAGGCCGAGTCCAGGCGTGGTTTCTTAACCCGGCCTAGCTCTCCCTTTCTGGCTGAGGTCAGAGTTTGGATTGGGATTCTTCCTTGGCTCCCAGGGGCCTCGTGTTCATCTTTTGCTCGCTCACATTCCTCTCTATAAAGACAGTGGTTGTTTACTGAGCACTTAACTTGCGCGCAGGCCTCATCACCATCCCACATTACACAGAACAGGTAAAATCCCTATTTTTGTGAGAAAAGTGAGGCTCAACGAAAACTGGCCAAAAATAGTGCCTACAAGCAGCAGAGTTTGGATTCGAACCCACTTACTTCTTCTGAGCCTCCAATACAAACTCTAATGGATATGCCATACTTAACCCACTTTCTCCTGGGGTGTCTTCTTCCCCCAGGCAATTTCTCTCATTCTTCATGAGAGTAAACAACGGAGCCGCTCATCATTGATCCTTTCAACTAGCAAACCTTTCCTGAAGGTTTAACATAAGTTACACAGAAATAAGTGCTTACTAGTAGCTTCTTTCTAAGTATCCAGTCCCCAAGTCTTTTTGGTTCCTACAAGAAAGCAGATACCTACACGATCCACTGTGGTCTCCAGAGTCCGTAGTTCTCAGAGTTGCATGGTTTTTCTTCTCAAGTGGCACAAAGGTAGATGGTAACACTGATTTTAAGGGTTTCCAGTTGAGAAAGCATGAAGTTCTTCCTAGAAATGACATGGATTTAAAAAAACAAAGAACAGTTGGTCCTTCATATCCTTGGATGCAAAGGACTGACTATAAGTCATAGTTCTATGAAGATTTTTCCACTGTTGCAGGGAAAACCCCAAGCCATTCAAGGTTCAACTGTAAAAGTGCACTCACACTGAAGTTTAGAGTAGGTTTTAAGGAATCTCAAGAGAAAGGAAACATGATTATCTCAAAAAACAAACAAACAAACAAAAAAAAACGAACACACATACACACACACAAAGAAAAACTCAGTGATAAAATTCTGAAACGGAGCCTCTTACCTTGCTTTAATGATTTCATGTTGGACTTCCATGAACAATGTGAACACATTAGAAATAGCCACTTATTTTTAAGTATCAGTTTTATTAAAAAGTGCATTTTGATTAATTTACGATCTAGGTAAGCTGTTAAGATATCAGTATACTCTCTGGAATAATAACTTTACAAAGATTTAAAACAAACCAAATTTTAAAAGCCTTTTTATTTCCTTCACCATTATTGTTTTACAATACAAATATCACCTTGTGAATACACACAAAAAAAACAACCCTACGGAAGATAATTCTGCTGCACGTAAAATACAGAATGGATATATATAATTCTTCATTCTTAAAAAACTATTTTGTTCTCCACATTGGCAAGTATAGAATAGAATACTTCCCCAGACATCCTTCTGTTAGGAGCAAAACTTAGAATTACATGCAGCTTCTGCACAAATATATTTTAAAGAAATAGATCTCTTTTTTGTTGCTCACCAACAAAATTGTCATGAGAGTATGGATAACTAATTTATAGCTTTCAAGTTTTAGTTAAGTGATCATTTTCAAAACTTGCTTTTTAAAAAAGAAGTATTCATGGCTGTTTTCACTGTAGAGTTAAAACTGAACCACCAAATAGGTAAAATAGTGTAAGTGGGCCATGTCATTGCCGCAGGCTCACAATATGAGAGACGGCTCTGACTTTCTGATTACCCGTCCCCTCCTCCCCCCAGTCTGTAATTCAGAGCAACTGAAAAGCCATAAGCAGTCTTCTGATTTAATTTAGCTATAAATGCAAAATTTAGTAGTGTATACATACATTTATATTTTCATGGAATACTTTAAATAAAAACATTTTTTTAAGATTGCCTACTGACCATACAATCAAGACAAGAAAGGCACTAGAAACATAGACAAATTTCTCTCCCAAGAAGCATTTTTAAATTTTAACTCTCTTCTCTTTGACATGTAAAAATCTTGAAATTTGGTTTTCATAACATCATTTGAAAAATAAAGTTAGGAAATACTTAGAAAATCACTTTATAACAGAATCTTTTTTTTTTTTTTTTTGCACTTTTTGACACACTGTCTCTGCTGATTTTACAAAACCCAAAGTTACTAAACCTTTCTGTGTCTGTCATTTTTATTTGACTCGGTGCAACAGGTAGAAAGATTTCAGAATCAGACCCCATTCAGGTACTTAGAAACCTTCATAGAGACATTTGCTAGAAAATGGCTTACAGCCCAATCTTTGGGGCAAGAGATATGAAAAGTATGTTTTCCCAAGAAAAATAATATGCTTTATTTCCAGATGTGACTGGAAAAAACAGAACTTAGGATACAAAAGCTTACATTTATGCTGTTGCATCATATACAAAGGAACATGGTGGTTGTGGGTTATGTAAATCCCAGACTTATGAACAGGAAATGTGTACAGTGCATGATAGGTTAGATTTTCTTTATTGTTGTCCAACGCAGGTCCTTTGGAGAGGAAAAGAAGATCACAGTGCTGACCAGGTAACTCAATAGGTTAAGTCAAGGTAACCGTTGAAAGATAGTGGGATTAGGGAGGTGTTTATTTTATGGCATCTTCTCTCGTGGAGTTCTTAGCACTTCGGACAGGTCCTCGTTCCCCCACTTTGCACGGCTGTTATGTGTCATTCACCAACCGGCTGTATTTAACTGGCCTACTGAGGTGGACTACTGGCCAGGGGAAGGGCCAATGGTAAGATCGAGGTACAATTCCTTGGACATTCTTTTCAAAGTACTGAAATGGCTTGTACCACCACACCCGGGCCAAGAGGTTCATCTGGGAAGCTTCTTTGAGCACCTAAGACAATAAAGAAAGGAAAGACCAAGTCAGTAAGAGCAATTAACTTGTTCCAGCCCCAAAGGGAATATACGTATTTTTCTCATGACCTTTCACTTTAAGATCAGTTTTTTTAATATTAAAATGCACAAAGGGTCCCAGACTGGCTCCATGTCCACCCTCACCCCAGTTTCACAGTCACACCACCATTCTACACTTGGCACTCATCTGCACACTGGGAAACACCCTAGTAGAAAAACAAGTCACTCCAATTCCAGGAGTGCAAGGAAAACCTGTGGCTTACTCAGCCTCTTGTCTAGAAATAAACACCTCAATTAGCTTTTTAGTTACTCACTCTTCTACAATGAAAATGGACAAACTTAATGTTAAATATTAAGCTGGTGAGAGGCCAAGGGTAGGAATGCAAATCAAGCAACAGGTGGGCACAAGTTAGTAAATATTTTCAGGGACAATGAGAATGTGGTATTTGTTTAACAGGATGCAATCTCCTATGCCATTATTAACACATTTCTTGGTCATTTTTTATTTTTAAGTGGATCAGCATCACAAAAGATAACATAGTCATAGTTGACTATCTCTTAAGAGAAAACTAAGGCATCTGTAGATCCTTTGTACTATTCCCCTGCCATGTCAGTAACACCAACCCAGGAGCAAAAGACGCGAAAATCAAATGGGGGAAAGCTCACTTGCTGATTGGCCATAGTGTGGTACCACCAGAAGAGTCTTGTAGTGATGTAATATGCCACCACCACGTCCACAGTGTAGTGGTCATGCGCTAAGAGAATACAGAAGATTCCAACTACGCTGAGAAGCCAGCAAATCCAGTGATACCACCAGAGTCGTCGAGGGGAATCTGAAGAGAGGAGAAATTTGCAATAATCCCACTATTCAAGTACCACTAAGGGCACCCAATCACACCTCTACCACCATTGTGAGTGCCATTTCTTCATGTCCTTCCTTCTGCAAACCTCTTGGGCTATCACATCTTTAGCTTATCTGTACCCAGTGTTAGAACAGGAGCATCCTACTTTACAAAGCGTTTTTACTAGCAATAGTTATTCATATTGGCTGTTATTTGACTCAGATAGTCATAAATAGTTTAAAAGGACAAATAAGGACAGGTTAATGTATCATGATCCATTTTTTTAAAAAGCTGTTCTTGGACATTTAATTTACATGTAAATAATTTGGGGTTAATTCTCTATACAAAATCAATCCTTTCGGTCCATTAGATCCTTATACATGGATTAATTATAATTGATACGACTGTCTTATTTGCTTTCCAGTCTGTGCAACCATACACTACTCTGAGTCTTTGAGATTTCCACCTTCTCAAATACAAATCAGAGAAAATCCAAATGCCTGGGGATTCCAGTCCAAAGGTATTCCCAGTGGCAGGGCAGTGTCAGATACTAAACACTGTCTGTGCCTCCACTGGAAAATCACCTGAGGGAAGCACCAACATCTCCATTATTGTGGGCCTGTCAGCCTTGTTTTCTCAATAGATGGCCTGAAATTCTAAGCAAACAATAGTTTGAATGTGATCTACCCACCCTCCCATTCCAGGGGAGAAATTGCAGGATTTTATTAGATTCTCAAGGGGTCCAAGAATCAATCGCTCATTCATTCAACCAATATTTACTGAGCATGTACAATGTGCCTGGGATGGGAACTGCTCTAGGCACCGACATCAATGTACAAAACAGGCAAAAAGCCTGCCTTTGTGGGGAGATCCCTTCCTAGTAGGGAAGAGAGACAATAAAAAATAATTATAATAAATAAGAAAATTATATACTATTTTAGGGGTCTTAAATGCTATGGAAAAATAAAGTTGAATAGGATAAGCAGGGTCAGAAGGGTGAAGGGTGGTTTGCAATTTTAAATGGAGGGTCAGGGTAGGGGTCTTAGTGTATGTATTATTCCATTTCCAGGAAAATTTGTATTTGATACCTTAACAACATAGTAACAAATATTCATTCTTCATGCAACACTATTGTAAGTGTCCATCTATTTTAGTTTTTAGCTCCTCTCCCTCACCCATTAAATAGCTATCAGTACCTCATTTTAAAGACTTAGAAACAAGACTTAGAAAGGTTAAATGTTTTTCCCAAGGATTCAAAAATCAGTGTTTGTGACCCAATATAGCACATTGCTTTATTATCTTCTGGAAGGATAAGGCTTAATCCCATTAAAGGATTTCAGGTACCAACCAGCAGGGGCCAGAAATCCCTCCTCCAGGCCCACTGACGTCAGACCCATTCTGTTCCCATTTTCTGAGCCCAGTTACAACCTAGTACAAAGGCTTGATCACACCCTGACAATTCTGAATAGACACTGTTAGAATTCGCTCTATTTGGTCAGTGCCCCGAAGCCCATCTTCTATTCTTCTGTTGTGTCCCCTAGCTTAGTTTTTCTTAAGACCAAACCTGGGCATTCACCCTTCATTCTACCACCTGTCTTCTGAACCTCCACAATCAATCTAACTGACGACCCTTCTTGGTCAATCTCCCTCTGGTCCTTCTACTTCTCTCCATCTCCAATGCCACCCTGGTAGTTTGAGCCACCACCATCCTGTACTGGATTACAGCAGCAGACTCCTAACTTCTCTCCTGGTCTCCAGTCTCCTCCCTCTCCCATCCATCTTGCAAGCTGCTGCCAGAGTGGTTTCTCCCTCCAGAAAGGATAAGGTGACACTGCCCCGCTGGGAGAAGCCGTCAGCAGGCTCCCCATCTCTGACCGATGGGAGGTCAGATTCCTTCTGGTGGCTCACGGGATGCTCTGTGACCTGGTTCCTACTTAGCAGTTCATTCTCACTCCTCATCAGTACCCCGACTCTAAATTCCAACCACGTTAAACTTCCAAGGGGCCACGCCATCCCAAGACATCCCTCCTGCAATGTGTGTCCCTCCTCTGTGGTACCAGAAACCTGGCTCACTTGTCACTCTATCATGGAACTGCCTGTAGAAGGCTCATTGGGACTGTTTCTAACAGTACAATATTGAACACAACTGAGTTTTCTACAAATAGATAATGAAAAAATGTAATCTGTGGTTCATGTGCAGTACTGAAATATAAATAGCAGTTAAAATGAACTAGAGTCTTATCTCAAAAACACCACTGAGAGAAAAGTGGCATGATACCATTTATGTAAATTTTAAAAACCAGAGAATAATGTAATACACAAGTACAAAAACATGCATGGAAATGATATAGGAAAATGGGAGGGGGGAAGGGATGAAATGGATTAATCATATGTGAACACTTTATTTGCTTTTGTGTTTCATAATAAAATATTTTAAGTGCATTTTTTATAGGAATTTTCCCATTTAGTGTCTGCCTCCTTTAGTGTTCCTGAGCCCATGGCCTCTACGATCATGATCCAAAGACATCACTGACCCATCACTGCACCCTCAGCTTAGAGCAGTGGTTTTCAACCTTCCTAATGCTGCGACCCTTTAATACAGTTCCTCATGTTGTGGTGACCCCCAATTTCATTGTTACAAATTGAACATAAATAAAGCATAGTGATTAATCACAAAAACAGTATGTAATTATATATGTGTTTTCCGATGGTCTTAGGCGACCCCTGTGAAAGGGTCATTCGACCCCCAAAGGGGTCTCGACCCACAGGTTGAGAACCGCTGGCTTAGAGCATAGTGTCAGGTGCTTGGAAAAATGGCTACTGAGTGAACACATGATCTTTCATCATCCAGTTAGCCAGGCCCAATACTAGATTTCTGTGTCCTGGAGATTTCCTTCTCATTCCTTCCAGCGGTTGTCACACCCCACAACACCCCAGATGACACAGAAGGAAACAAGACACTCCAGCCAAGAAGAGCAGTTACTCCCTCCCACACATATTCCCCGGTGCCTGCTGTCTGTATGCAGGCAAGGTGGTGAGATGAGGCACTGCCCTTCGAGGCCTCCAGTCTTGCTTCAGCAGACTTGCCCCAGACCCTAGGAAATGGCAGGCAAGACAATTCTAATGGAGCCTGTTGCAGACTTACACTCTTTGATAAATAAGTAGGTGAGTGTGAGCATGACCGTGTGGCCGCTGTACAGATAGTCCCCACACATGTTGTGAGAGCCAGTGATGGACAGGCCGCCGCCAGCAATGAGCTTCATTATTCTCCGCAGTTGGGCTTCCCAGTCTCCAAAAAGCTGGTGGGAAAGAGAAAACAAGATTTATTAGCCCACATGAAGGTGTGCTATAATTACTATTTATATTCAGAACTAGGCTTTGGGATATTGAGATTTACAATAAGAAATATATATCTGGTCTTTGTCCCTGTTCCTGGCACAGAGCTTCTAAACCCTTTGGAATTTCCTAAGCGATAAGAAAGATAAAGGTGTATGTGTTATTCATAACAAGCCATTTTCAACCACACCTGAGTTCACCTGAGTTGAAAAGCCCCTAAGGATGTTTGCCAGAATCAACCAGGTGGTGCGAGGGTTGGAGCTTTGAGTCCACTTCCCCCCACCTCTGGCTTAATCATCAATGGCCAATGACTTAATCAATCATGCCTCCGGAACAAAGCCTCCACAAAAATCCCATGAGAGAGGGTCTGGAGTGCTTCCAGACTGGTGAACACGTGGAGCTATCAGGAGAGGGTGCACCCTGGAGAAAGCATGCCTCTTGCCACATATGTTGCCCTGTGCATCTTTTCCATCTGGCTGCTCCTCAGTTACATCCTTTTATAATAAACTTCTAATCTAGTAAGTAAATTGGACTCCTGAATTCTGTGAGCCACTCTAGCAAGTTAATTGAACCAGAGGAAGGGGTCATGAGAACTTCAGAAGCACAGGTGACCATCTGGCCTTGTGATTGGCATCTGAAGTGGGAGAGTAGCCAGTATCTGAGTTCTTTACCTGTGGGATCTGACACTCTCTCTGGGTAGATAGTATCAGATTTGAGTTAAAGAGAGTTGGAGAATTGCTTGGTATCAGGGAAACACCCACCCCATCTCCGCCCCCCCCCCCCCCCCACCCAGCCACACACACCTGGGCACAGGTGTGTTCAGGGTGGTTATTGAGAGTAGAGGAGACACACAGGCGAGTCTTTCCTTTAAAAACTTATATTAAGACATGACACCCCCCCCCCCCCCCCCCCGCCCCATCTTGAAGACTGGCCACTCAATGTTTATGTTCCTTGGGCAACTCTTGGAAAGAATATTGAGTAGCTTCAGAACTTTCCCGAGCTATGAGTATTTTTTATATTTCAACAGATGCTTACCCATTTTTTTTTTATTACTCTGATAGAGAAAGACTGACTGGTTTGGTCTTATTACTGTTGTGTGTGTGTGTGGGGGGGGGATGGGGGTTAACCCCCCAGGGAAAATTTAGAGGTATATTTTTGCATGCATGGCCTGGAGGACAACTGTTGTATTGCTAAAGCAGCTGAAGACTGAGCAGTCAAATATACAAATAGTGTTTGGTATGTGATTTCTGGGGACCAAAGTAAAACAAGGAACTGAGTAGGATGTACCTTCAATCTTCTGAAATTATATGGATTAAATTGCATGTTTTTCCTTTCAACAAAAGTGAAAAAAGTTTAAGAATAAATTTACCTGTCTCTCATACAAGTCTAGGCTGGTTC
The DNA here is from genome assembly GCF_028538775.1 of Myotis yumanensis. Lineage (NCBI taxonomy): Eukaryota > Metazoa > Chordata > Mammalia > Chiroptera > Vespertilionidae > Myotis > Myotis yumanensis. The sequence continues at coordinate 27,931,044 of NW_027223764.1, read as the reverse complement.
CTTAGAGTAATAAATAGCTTGAACAATTCACTCACTGCATTTTTCAATTGCTCTGTCAAATGAAATGTGTGACTGTCTCTATTTTATGATTGTTAGACTCTTTTTAAATTCTGGTTGGCCAAGTTAATCACCATGATCATGCCGCAGCTTTTAACTGATAATATTACAGCTTTGGAAAACATGTTCACATAAATATAAATTCATTATAATTTCCCTTTAAAGTTTTTATGAAGGTTTCTAGTTAAGGCAAGCAGGTTGAACACACCACGGAGAGGATATGAATTTCCAGATTCAATGGGATCACTGAATCAGCTCAATAGAAGAAAACAGATCTACACAGCAAGACTCAGTATCATGGAATTTCAGACACACGAGGGCAAAGAAGAAACCCTGAAGCTTCCAGAAATCAGAAACAAGCTTCACATGAAAGATCAGAAATCAGATAATTTCAAAAGCAACACTGGAAAACAGAAGGCTTTAGAAAAATGCCTCCAAATTCTGAGGGAAAATAATTTCCAACTTAGAATTCTATACCCAGCCACATTATTAACTAAGCACCAACTGAGGATAAACTAAAGTCATTTTCATATATACAAGATTTCAAATATTTACCACCTGTGTACTCTTTTTTAGGAAATTACAAAGGATATGCTCCACAAAAGAAGGACTAAACACAGAAAAAGAAAGAGGATTCGCTAGAATGGCAATACAAGGAGGGCTGAAAACTGCAGTCAGCCTAAAGTGAGCCTCCCAAATGGCTAAGTCAAAGCTCTGGAGAGCTGTCTTGAAGAAGATGAGATTGATAGAACACCCAATGCCTCTGACTATATGGCTGGGAAAGTCACAATGTGGGAGTGAATAAGTATATAGAAAACGAATAAAGTAAAAAGCATGGTAATTACTAATTATACAGGAAACAAAATATTGTGCAGAAAGGGAAAATTAAAGGAAACTACATGACTTGATTGGGAATAACATTTACAAAACTGTAATATTGTAAGCTCTGAATATTGAGTTAAATCAAGGAGAATCCATGTAATTTCAGATGATTGAAGGTACATCCTACTCAGTTCCTCATTTTAATTTGGTCCCCCAAATCATGGCTCTTCTACCAACTAGCAGTGTGGCCCTGGAGGGAAAATTACACTGGGAAGACAGAACAAGAAGTGTTCCGTCTTGAGAGACCGCTCCACATATTCCGCCCAGGGTTACCTGGTTGCATTCCGTGGAGGCAGGATGGAGTGTGCTTACTCTACTATAACTGTAAGTGTGACCTCCCCATCAGTAGGCTTCTGGATGTTTGTTTTCTTAAAGTATATTTTTATTGATTTCAGAGAGGAGGGGGGAGGGAGAGAGATAGAAATATCAATGATGCGAGAGAACCATTGATAGGTTGACTCCTGCACTCCCACTACTGGGGATCGAGCCTGCAACCCAGGCATGTGTCCTTGACTGGAATGGAACCCGAGATCCTTCAGTCTGCAGACAATCTACCGAGCCAAACCAGCGAGGGCCTGAATGTTCATTTTTGAAAGAAGAGGTATTTTGGGGGACATTCACATCAACACTTTCTCAGTGGATAGACACTACAAAGTTGTGAAAATTTAGGTCTCATAGCTACCTTAGGATGTGAATTATGGTCTCCTAGGGTCACAGAAAAATCAGTTCTCAATGAAAATACACCAATTCTTTTCAACTTCTAGTGACTGGCTAAGAAATTAAGTAAACTGGCCAAGTCACTTAAGCAATAACCATGCACAGCAAGAAACAGAGCAGAAGGTGGGAATGCCTTCTGAATGAGACAGGCCACACCAGTACAGTTTGAGCCAGTGGGCCTTTGGTTATTACAAAACAGGTTTCTCAAAGCATTCTTTCAGTGCTAAATCACACCCGGCTCTGAGGGTCGTCTGTTCACCATCATTCAGTATGCAGACAGCCTGGTGCCCCGCCTTTTCTCTTAACTACTTTGAAGAGCAGGGGCGTTCACTGTGCTTCAGCCCCACTGGCAGGGGAGGGAGAACCTGGGAACAAAGCTCATCAAACAATGCTGCATACATCAATGGCTTTGGTGCGCTCTGACGAGGGACTGAAAGTGAGTAGTGAGGAGTAGAAATGCTATTTAATATCGTCCTTCTACCTTACTAATGCTTTCTCTTACAGCAGCCCTGAAGAATCAGCAAGGCTTCCTGGGCTGGGAATCAAAGTCTTGACCCTTTGGTGTGTGTAAGCCAATGCACTAGCCACTGAGCAACACCAGCCAGGGCACCACAGGTATGGAGCAAGAATGGTGTGGGGGAACTGCACAAGTGACACAATGTACCCCAGCACTGTGTCCTTTGCCAGTAGGTTCTGCTATCTCCTGTTCACCCCTTTGGTAAGAATAGCAGCTCTTTCTCCTTCACTTTTCGAGGGGACACTCACAAGGGTGCTGCTATTCCCAAATTTAGTGTACCACCTCTGTGACTTGTTTTCCCAGTGAAAGTGCCCCAGCTGTTCAGTGTGGCAATGTCCTCTGGCTCCATGTAGGTACTCTGGCTCCATGTAAGTACTGCCTGCAAAACTACATGCTACCTGTGCAGTGCCAGTCCCTCGGAAGCCTGGGTGAACCAGGAATTGGGTACATCTAGAGCAGTGGTTCTCAACCTTCCTAATGCCACGACCCTTTAATACAGTTCCTCATGTTGTGGTGACCCCCAATTTCATTGTCACAAATTGAACATAATTAAAGCATAGTGATTAATCACAAAAACAATATGTAATTATATATGTGTTTTCCGATGGTCTTAGGCGACCCCTGTGAAAGGGTCGTTCGACCCAAAAAAGGGGTCGCGACCCACAGGTTGAGAACCACTGATCTAGAGGAACTTTTCCTTGAGCGTCTGGGAACCTTACAGAGATTTAATGTCATGCTATCACTTCCCATTCCAACAACCATGAACAGCCAGCTGTTGCTCAAAGTATTCATTCATTCATTCATTCATTCAATGAATCCACTGAATACTACCACCAGGGCAAATCATTTCTTTTTTTTATTCCCGAAGAAAATTTTCCTCCAAAGCAAGAAATTCACTATCATCCATGACAAACCAAGATGGCCAGCTGCTCTTACACTTAGACCATGGATCACACCTGCTGTGGGAATCAAGCGTCAGGGAGCAGGAGAACCGGAGAACCGATGGAATCCTGTCAGTCCCACCCCAACAGCCTTCAACTGAGAAACACACGTTACACACTGCGTTTTCCCCTCAGCCTGAACTCCCCAAATGACAAAGGCCCGAAACAACAAAACTACATCCTACAGCATGTCCTTGAAGCCCGCACAGGCCAGGCAGTGTGTTTATAAGTTTGATGGATGTTTTAGATTTCCCAACAGCAGTGAGAGGCCCAAAACTGCCCCTTATCATTTCGCATGCTTTCTTAGTGTTACTGGAACAGGCAGTGAACAAGAGGGTGGGAGAGTGGTTCTACATAATAAAACACTGCCCTTTGTTTTTATAGAAATTCCAACTTTTTAACAGAGCTTTCTTATCAATTCCTCATATCCCCACATGCCTGCCATGTGCTTAGTGCAGATGATATGATGTCCATTTAGATGATCAAATTAACAGAGAGGCTATTTTCTGTTTCACGGAGACTCAGTTGGGATCAATCCGAATGTCCTGCCTCTCACCTACACAATCTTGCCTTGGGTCCGGGAAAGAGCCTGCTATTGCTGCAAATACCTCCCCAGCAACAAAGGCTGAACAATGTCTTCAGGTTCACTTTTTGTTGTTGTTCTAATGAAGTTTAACCCATTTTATATGCAACAAAGGCTGAACAATGTCTTCAGGTTCACTTTTTGTTGTTGTTCTAATGAAGTTTAACCCATTTTATATGCCATTTAAGTGTAGTTGAGTAGCTAAAACAATTTAAAATAATTTATTCATTATTCTCTGAGGATCTATTTTTCATAAGTGTTTTCTCCATTTAAATGAAAGTCCCCCATCTCTATAAAAGTTATTTTCATCTTTCATAAACCATTTTCTGCCTCCTTATACAAGGTGTTTTCAGTTTGATTTTAACTTACTTTGCTTTATACTGTGCTCTGTTGGACTGATATTCCACAGATTACCAAGTTTACTTTCATAGGAATAACTATGAGCATAAACACGATCCCAAACCCCCGTTTTGGGTGATTCTGGACAATTTTACCAGCTCTGGCTTCATTTCTCTCATCTATAGCAGGCAAGAACAATACTTCCTCATCCTCAACCCTCACAAACCAAAGTGAGATAATGTTTGTAAAAGTGATTGCTAAAATTATACAGTGCTATACAAATCTAAGATAGCATGACAATTTCCAGGTTAAGTCAATATTTTGGGTGTGTGTGTATGTTGGGGTAGGGGAGGGGTTCTTAAGTGAGAACTCAAGGCCTAGCAGACAAGTGAAATTCAGACGGCTTTCTCCAACACACAGCCCTTGTGTATGTTCATCTGTGATCATGAGAGACTTTTCTGAACGCTTCCTCCAGATTCACTCCTGGAAAGATTTAGTTTCACCCACAAATATTATGTCCACCTCAAGTGATCTGAAGCAGGAAGATTTCGGTATGCACATCCTCTTAGAACTCATCTATATGAGTCTTTTTAAAAAGACTCCACTCAGCTCTGAAGAATTTGGCTCTCTGTACCTCTCCATTACCAAACACATCCATTAACTCCTATAATCCCTGGGCTAGGCAGGCAATGTACGTGTGTGTGTGTGTGTGTGTGTGTGTGTGTGTGTGTAGAAGTCATCATCTCTAAGTAATTATCAGCAATAAGACACTCATCCCAACCAGCCTCCCTTCCCCAGTAAAAACTTTAATTTTTTTTCATGGCCTCTAGTAAGGAGATGTATCAAAGCTTCATAAAATCTTAAATAAAGGTTGGCCATGGATTTCCATTCACCCATGTTCTTATTTGTCACATGAAAGAAATCCTGTTTTTCAGTCTGGCAGGACTTGCCTTTAACAAAATTATATTTGCTTAAGGTGCTGAGAGATCGTTTCGCCTACTTGGTCATGAAGTGAAAACTGAAGAAACAATTTCCCTCAGAGTTTTGTGTTGAACATTTCTAAATCTAAAGAAGAACACAATGAATACCACTAGACCCTTCACTTATATTCATCGATTACCAACAAGATCCTACATTGCTGCCTCTCCTCTCCTTTCCTCTCTCCTCTCCTCTCCCTCTCCCTGCCCCTCCCCTTCCTTTCTCTCTCTCTCTCTCTCTCTCTCTCTCTCTCTCTCTCTCTCTCTCTCGTTCCTGGACCACTCCAGAGTAAGTTGAATACACTAGGGCACATCGCTCCCAAATGCAAACACCAGGTATTTCCCTCTGTAATCCACACGTGACACAATGCTATCAGTCAGTAGACATCTTCACTCAGACTTCCCAATGGGCTCAGCAATGTCCTTCAGAGTCTTCTCCCCCTGATCTGGAGTCCAATCAAAGAATACAGACTGAGGATACTTGTCAGACTCTTCACTTTTCTTAGTCTTGTTTTCTTTATTAATGAGAGACATTTTTAAAGAGTCCAGTCTGTTTGTTTGTTTTTATAGAATGTTCCTCAATTTGGCTTTATCAGATTGTTTCCTTATGTTTACATTCAGGTTAAATGTTCTTGGTGGGAACATTACAGAATCTGACCCTGTCACATTTAGGGTCAGACCTGGCACAAAATAGGGCCATATAATTTGAGCCCTCCCTCCCTCCCTCGCAACAGCTTACTTCCTGTATCACTGGAGAGAGGTCTAAGAGACAGACGTGACCACATAAACCCCCTGCTAAAACCTTTCCTGGCTTGCTATGGTCAGACTCCTTAGATCAAGCCCACACTCCTAAGCAGGGTAACAAGTCCCCTTAAAATCTGCCCACAACTTGCCACTCTGGCTTTACCTCTGGCTACAAAACCCACAGGATCACATGCCCAGGCACATCTGACTTTACCTGCTTCCCAGACTCTCTCTCTCACCCTTCCTGTTTTCTCCACCTGCAAGCTCTTGCTCTCTCCAATTCCACATGGCAAACTCCTACTCATCCTTTTGAGACTTGGCTCAGACAGCTCCCTCCTCAGTGCAGCCAACACTCCCAGGGGAGTGTGCCACCTTCTTCTTTGCTTCCATGGCAGCCGAGCTGCACATGCCTATGACAGGAAGGGCTCAACAAGTCAGAATGGCCTGTGCGTCATATGTCTGTCATGGCTTCTGGGGGCCCATTTACCAGGGGAGGGGCGCCTGTCTTATACATTTGTGTGTCCTCAAAGTGCACCCCGCACAGGAAGGTTCTCTAGAAATGTTTGTTCAGGATATAAGCACTTGCTTGTTTATGAAAAATGTCACATCTGCAAACTCTCTGCCCCACAATCTGCAAGTGTGACTCTTCTTGGTGATTTTCCATAAAGAAGAAAAACATTTAGAAAGTTTGGGGTTTATAAAATCATGTCCAATGCATATATCAAATGTTAACTATACGAAAGCAGGAATAACTATGCAGAAATCATAACCAGAAGTATGTAAGAAAAATACACATAGGGGACTAATAAATCTACTAAAACATTAACAGTAGATAGGGCCATGAGTGGCTATAAAAATTTTCCTCTTTTTGTATATTTTCAATGAATCTATAATGAATGTGGAATTTCTTTAAAATAGAAAAAAATATTTTTAAGAGGAAGAATTTGCACATTTCTTTTTTTAATCCCTGTAAAAGGAAGAGTACGATGGAGAAAGAAGTGGGAAAGTGAAGAAGAAAGTTGAACAAGAAGGAAAACTATACTGACATTAAGAAACTGGCGAAGCAGAAAATTAGGTAAAATCAAGCATTGACAATTAGAATTCCACACAATTCAACAGGATGACATGAAGCTATTTTGGTGACAGAATATAAGCCATATTCTGAAATATTACTAAGGTTAGCAGGAGCTAATCAGAATATCCAAATTTGTCAGCATGGAGGGCAGCTAGGAACACCGAACCTGAGAACGTAAGGAAGAACTGAAAAGGGTCCTAAAATCCTCAAGAGCAATGAGTCTTTTGCCTTGTATGACAGCTCATGCCAGAAAAAGAGGCCTTTCATGGCTCAGCAGTGAATTAAAGGACATGCTCTGATCGTTCCAATTTGTGCAATGCAGGAAAACAGATGGTGACAGAAGAGAGTACACAGGCCTTTCACGGCTTTTGTATTTTATTGTTCCAATGAACAATTAAATTAATCTCCAATGCCACTCAAACATAACCCTTGTCCAACAGTGGGTTATGTTAAAGTGTGTTGGGGCGGGGGGGGGGGGGGGGGGGGGGGATTTTTTTTCTAACCATGTCTTTCAAGTTCAAGAGAGTCATTTCACTGAAAATACCATGTCAGATTAATGCATTTGCCAGCTAAGTACCTTAGCTGCAACATAACTCCTTTCGAAGGTTTTCAGATCTAAGCTCACCATGGAGACCAAAAAACAGAACCCAACATGCATCTCACTTTAAAGCTTAGTCACTAGACGATTGTTACAATGGGAGTGGAAAACTGCATAATTTATTTCTTCTCTTCCATTAGCATCAGGCTCTCAGTCTAGCTGGTGTCTAGGGTAGGTTTGTTTGTTTGTTTTTCTCTCTTTGGGAGTTTGCCAAAACAGTTAGAAAAAAAACTTCTTACAGGAAGCTTAGAACACCAAAGAATTCTCAAATGTTTCTGCCTTGTTCTTTTAGTATTTTAATAGAATCCTACACAATTGCCAAAACCGGTTTGGCTCCGTGGATAGAGCATCGGCCTGCGAACTGAAAGGTCCCAGGTTCGATTCCGATCAAGGGCATGTACTTGGGTTGCGGGCACATCCCCAGTAGATGTGCAGGAGGCAGCTTATCGATGTTTCTCTCTCATCGATGTTTCTAACTCTCTATCCCTCTCCTCTCCCTTCCTCTCTGTAAAAAATCAATAAAATATATTTAAAAAAAAAGAATCCTACACAACTGGAAGAAGATGACAAGAGGTTGTTTTGGGGTTTGTACACATGTTCCTTGGAAAGAAGCTGGGATGAGATTAGTGTGGGCTAATCAAGGTACCCAAAACTGGGCCGCCTCCAGTGTAAGCCTGGAACGCCCATACGCTTCTAATCTAGCAACTGAATACACCTACTTCCCTTTCCCAGTGGTTATCTTTGAGGGGAGGCCCACCCTTCACACATGATTATTTCTCCAAGCTATTACATTCTGTGAAGTGACGAGTACACCACCATCAAATGCATGAACAATAGGGACAATTTTCATAATTACTACTGTATACTTGTTGGAATATTTCTCTTAGAAGCCATGCATTTTAAGTATTGGCATTAAGGAAAGAATTAAGTATACTAACTATAGGGTTTAATATGATGGCAGAACCAAGTTTAAGTTCACATGATTATATTAAACAGAAAATCCTATATTCTGAAGCTCCATTCTCTTTAATGACTATTGAGAACCAACAGACAGGCCTTAAATGGTATCTCTAATCAATGAGGAATATCCAATTCTAGAAACGCTGTTTTATTATGTCCTATCTCTGGTCTTTTCATCCATTCGCTCAGCTTTAATACCATCTAGATTATGACGAATCACAAATATTTAATTTCTAGCTCTGATTTTTCCCTCAACTTCAGACCTATATTGCTAACTGTCCTGAATAAACAAGCCCCTCAACCTCTATTTGTTTAACCTGAAGTCATTAACTCCCTTTTCCTCCTTCCCTTGTAAGTATCACAGTGGTAAAAGCCTTCCTTTCTATCCTCATTCCCTACCTCATATTTAGTACCAAGTTGTACCGATTCAGCCACTTGAACATGACTCAAATCTGTCTCCTCCTTTCCATCCGCACGGCCAGTGGTTTAGCTCCAGGCCCTTATCACAGGATTTTACAAATGCTGACGAATAAGTCTAGGGGTTGAAGCATGATAATGACACTGAGCTCTTATTTCTGTACAGCATTTCACATCAATAGAACCCCTAGGTATTGCCTTCTTTCACTCTCACAACTCCTTCAGACAGATAAAAAAGTGCCATTCGCCTTGTTTTGCCAATAATCCTTCTGGGGTTCTGAGAAGCTCAATGCAACTGCCACACAGCTAGTAAGTGACTGTGCAAGATCATCCTCACCACTGGGTAGTAAGTTCCCTCTCTAGGCAATGGTTCAGAGAGAGGTTGATCGAGATTTCACAGTGAGAATATTAACAGACATCAAATAGGACAGGGGACTGGATGACTTTTGTAAGGTTCCTTTCAATTTTGGAACTCAGCTCTGGGTATGCCTCTCCAGTAGACAAACAGGCGTCTGGATCTCTCTCTGACAGTGCTACCCTCTCTCCCTTCTGACATCGTGCAGTGCAGCCCCCTAGCCCTCGGCCGACCCCTGAATTTCGTAAGCTTGATCTGCCATTCCGGGGCAGCACCAAGCCAGTGAGGGCTCTGCTAACTCTTCTGTCTAGCTTCAGAAGTCACTGTTTCACCATGAAATGCTCTTGCCAAACACGTTTAAATGAAATCAAAACAAGTTTCCAGAGCCAATGTTCTATGTAGATGAAATATGCAGGAAAGAGGAAGAAGTTAATTGACACTGAAAGCAAATAAACAGACATCCAGAATGTGGAATATTCTACAGGACAACTGATCTGATCTCTACAAGTTACTTTTTTTTGGGGGGGGAGGGATGGGGGTAGGAGAAGAAAGAGAGACAAAGACAGAGAGACTGGTCCAGAATTAGATACTTAAGAGATAGAACAACTACTAGTATATGTACTGTAAAGACATCCTAACTTATACAAACCAAGTGTTAAAAAAAGGGGGGCATTTTAAGACAATCAAAGTACTCCATGAAATGGTATTTGTTATACCAAATAATTACTGTTAATCATATTGATATACCAACAGCATTAAAATTATGCAATAAAATGTCCAAAATTTTTAGATGCATACAAACGTATGTAACAATAAAATGACACTGTCTTGGATTTTAAAAGTATTTTGAAAGGAAAAAATAGACAAAGCAAATCTTGACAATTACTGAATCTGGGTGCTGGGTATACAACAGTACCTTACACCGCACACTAGACTCTTTACTTTGGTATACATTTGAAAATTTTTATAATAAAAAACTGTTTTCTGAATTCTTCTCCCAAGAGTCCTATTCTGCAAAACAAGTAATTAGATTTAATGAGTTTTAACTGATAATGTTTGCTAAGGTTTGCTAATATTCTACCCTCTCCTACATACTTGATTTGAAAATTTTCAATTTCCAGGAGACAGTCACAGAAGGATGTCCAGAGACACAATAAATGAGTGACACATTTGGGTTTGTTTTCTGCATAAAGTTCCTGTTATTACCTCTGCCTTTACCAAGAAAACCCACAAGCTATTTTTGGTCCCAGGTCTTGGGTAGATAAGCTGATGACTAAAGCTGACTCTGTAAGTGCCTATGCTAACAGCCTGCGCTAGCCAGCAGCTGGGCGGAGCTCCTGAGAAGAAACCAAGTCAGTACCAAAGTCCGGAGAAAGGCTACCCAGAATGATGTTGGATCCATCTCCAACCTGTGCTTGGCCAGCTCGCACTTCTAACTAAACTGGCATGATGTGTTCCTTGGTGGAGAAACTTCCCAATGCACAGACAGGCTTTTTTAAGGAGTTGAACTAACCGTAGGCGAATATCCTAAGCAATCCGCCTACTACTGAGAACATACTGCTTAACAAGCCAGGCTCCCAGCAAGGGTCTACACTGGATCCTTCCTACAACCCAGGAGCTGCAAGGCCAGTGCCTGAGAGTCTACAAAGAATGAAGAAGATGTGAGGCTGGCTTCTTGGTCGGGCGGAAGAAAGAGTTAAGGAAAGAGTTTGTAGCAGAACGGAAAAAGCAAAGAAAGAAACTAGCTACCTCTCTGAGTACAATATAAGACTAAGAAAAAGAGGAAACACAGTAAGCAAACAACTTAAAGAAATCCGAAATTTCAAGTGATGAAGACACCACTTTACTAGCAAAAATCCAAAGTCTATTTTCAGCCCTCTTCCAGGTGTGCAGGAGGCAGCTTATCCTGCCCTCTTCCAGGAAAAATCTCCCTTCTGGAAGGAAAAGTACAAAGGGATGGAATTGAAAGTGCAATGCAAAGAAATTATGTCAAACACACTAAGGTAGTAGCCCATATGGTCCCCCCAATCAAATCCAGGAAACCAGTGTCTTCTATTTCTTATTGCATCAAAGAGCTTTGATGTAGGTAAACATTTTAAAAACCAAATCTTCTGCTAATTATTTCATGAAACTCCAATGATCTCCCAAGTTGAAATTACTCCAAGGTAAAGGTGAGGAGTAAGGAATGTTATGTGACCCTAATGGAAAGGTAGAGACTATGAGGAATAAAGTTCATGTTAAAGAAGGGCTTCTATGCTACTAGAGAAGATCAATACATTCCGCAAAATCTCCATTGTTTGAGAGAGGAGAATGCAAGGAGACAGGAAATGGCTCTGCTGTTACAGATTACCACCAAAGGAATTCATAGAAAGAAGGAAAAAATATCATTTCAAACTGAACTTTCCATCTAAGAGAGGGAAAAGCCATCTAAAAGCTCTTGGATCTGTGTCAAGGGAGAGAATGATATTTTAAAAATCTGGCAGGAAACCAAAGAGCTACACCCACATACAAAGCTTAACTGCTTCCAGCACACTAACTAGACCACATATTTCCCCAGCTGGGAAGCACTGGCAGGATTAGGAAACCCTGAGAAGGGTGGGGCTGCCTGGCCATAGTAACATTCCCAGATGAGGGTGGGGGGACTGGCCTGTGTTCTAAAGAAATTTTCACCTTTGGCCTTAGTCAAAGGACCCCTGGGCAAGACGAGAAACAAACAAAAAGGGAAATTACAGTGAGGAGTGGTTTACCTTCGGAGAGCAGTTGAAATGCATACCAGGTACTGGGAGTGTAGTTACATACATTGTAATACACCGATACAGGTACAGCGTGCCAACTATGCAGAAAAATCTTCTGCTAATAATAGACCTGGAAAAAGGGAAAAACAGGGCAGACACTCAGTCATGAAATTCCGCAGGTTCATTTACTTTAAAGTTTTCAGTGACCCAATAAAGCAAACCCCAAAAAACTACTTGAGTGCTTGAAATCAGAATGCTACAACTACAGATTAGCAGGTTAGGTGGAGAATTTTGAGGTTGACGTGGTGGTTTTTTTAAAAAATATTAACTTGCCAAAAGAGTTTAAAACACTCTACATTGCTATTCATTAGGCTTCATGAGGCCTTAAACCTGAGTTGACATTCAAGTGATGTATAAGTGGTGCCCATGCTGATTGGTCAGAGCCCACTTGGTACCTGTAGTTAAATGTTCAGGGTGCCTTTTCTGGCATAAAAGGGGAGATTATTTACAAAATCAGAATGACATTAAAATGAGAATTCAAAACTCTTCTGACATTTAATGAGCCAACAATGTTAAACAATTTTATTTGAACATCTCAGAAACTGATTCTCTTAACTGATCTGAGGAAGCAGGATGCCAAGAAAAGAGCCTAAATAACAGCATCCTACCCCATCTCCCTCTCTGTCTACTATGTGGCCTTGGGATACGCTATGGAATTTCTGAGTCTCAGTTTCCTAAATTGTAAACCGGATATAACAACATTAGGAAAAACGTATGAAAACTCCCTGCCATACACACACAATGGTAGCCAACAAATGTACAGTTTATATGGTGAGAAACAAAATAAGTAAGAATTAGAAATAGATCTCTTTTCCATTTTAAGTTGATTAGTGGTTCTAATGAAATTATTTTTTACATACATGTGAACATGTATGTTGAGTTTGCTAATTCCTCCAAATAACAAATTCCACATAATGAGGTTTACTTTAATTATATTTCACTGTACAAACTTCAGTGTATGCTTGGATAAGAATGACCCTTCCCTCTATCTCAGTCCTGTGGGTCTCTTCTTCCTCAACTTGGGGGGTGGGGGGGAGGGTCAAATTTTAACTTAGCATTGGCAACTTGCGTTAAATATACAAAGGAAAAAAAAACAATGGACAGGCTTTCCTCTGAGAATATGGAACGTTGATTACTCTACAAATGTATAGTATAGTTCTATTTTTATGCTGAATATATATTCCTACTGAGGAGTGCTAATTGGAGAATTTGCATCATTTGTATTTTTTATTTTAATAAGAGGAATAAAATGCTATGTCACCTGTGTGATTAAAAATTAATTAAAAATAACCCATGCTGCCTGGCTGGTGTGGCTTAGCGGTTGAGCATCAATCTATGAACCAAGAGGTCACAGTTCAATTCCTGGTTAGGGCGCATTCCTGGGTTGCGGGCTTGATCCCCAGTGTAGGGTGGGGAGGAGGCAACCAATGAATGATTCTCTCTCCTCATTGATGTTTCTATCTCTCTCTCCCTCTCCTTTCTCTCTGAAATCAATAAAAATATATATTTTTAAAATAACCATGCAACTATATTAGCATTCATCCTTCACTGCACAGTTCATGTGAGTTAAGTCACTTGGGTTGTATGAATAGAGTCTGGGTGCTTTTGTCTCTTTGCCCAGATTTCAAAAACTGGGTCAGAACTGCTTACTGTAGAAGCCATCTTATTTTTTTAGTAAAGCTCTATATGCCACCTCCAAGAATGAGAAATTATTCAGCATAAAGCTGTCTTGTAAAGGTATGTGTCTCTAACTTCAAGTATGATGAAAGCACGACATAATTAAACAATGTAAAGAGGGTGATACTAGAGAATAATACTAGACCATAAATGTCTTAACAAGAACATTTGAAATACAAAAGTTAATTTTCTATTGTAAGACATAATGTTCATCTTTCTTCAAAAGAAAATGCCCTCTCTAGCCATCCTGCTCAAACAAGTAGAAATTACCTGCAATATCACTGAACTATATAGGAAACATCTAAGAAACTTGCTAAATATGTATCTGTTCATCTCTTTAGAGCATGTGGGTTGCGACCCCTTTGGCGATCGAATGACCCTTTCACAGGGGTCGCCTAAGACCATCCTGCATATTATTTACATTATGATTCATAACAGTAGCAACATTACAGTTATGAAGTAGCAACGAAAATAATTTTATGGTTGGGTCACAACATGAGGAACTGTATTTAAAGGGCTAGAAGGTTGAGAACCACTGCTTTAGAGAAAGAAACACAAGGAAATGATTGCTATCACTCAATTTTGGTCAAGAATGCGGTCTTAAATACTTCGCCTGTTTCATAATACACAAAAGACACACACACATACACACACACATACACACCAATAGCTATTTCCACATCTTAAACTTGAGTCACGGGAAATAGTAGTGAAAGGATTCAGATATCTATGAATAAAGTGTATAAAAATGAGAAAGGATGAAAAACGACAAACCTTTTTACAAAAAACAAAATTGGAAAGTAAACATTGAAGATTCAGTCACATTTGCTATTTGACTTGAAGTGAAAAGCCAAATGACTTTGTCCCTGTGAATTAATCAATGCTAACAACAAACACGTTGGTAAGCTGGAGCTGGTTGTTTTTAAGAATCTTCAATCTTTGGCATTTACTTAATCTTTTTAAAATTAAGCTTAGAATATCTCCAATGTATAATGCTGAACTAGTGTAAACTTTAAAAAGCAGGATATACTAGTGTTTCAAAGAATTGGATGCCATAAAAGTATTTATTTCATTAATCAAAGAATTTCCCACAGTAGATTTCTTACGGGTTTAAAAAGTTCAAAATGTGTTAAAAAAATTTTTTAAAGTGGTTAAAATGAGAGATGCCTGAGCATAACTGCAGGCGACACCATGACACCCAACGACTGAGGAGGAGCCTGTTCCAGAGCTGCTGGAGGCTGAGGCCTGAAGCTTATCCTGTCCTTGAGCCAGTGCCACCTACCTGTTCCCGAGGCAGCCCAAGGTGACAGGGAGGTTTCCCCTTCAGAATCCCCCTCAACAGGAGAAGCCCGCCTGCCTATCCTGTCACCCCAGTGGCCCCTTTGACTTTTTACAAATAGAGACCCTTTAGTTTAAAAAAAAAAAAAAAAAAAGGCAACAATGCCTCTGAAAAAGTCATAGGAGAAATGTTAATGAGGTATGACTGGAGAGTAAACAAATGCCAAGAACAAGATGCAGGTTATAATTCTCAAAAGCATAATGTTGTTCTTCTCTATGGGATACACCTCTCCCTCTTTCATGTTAGAAAGAAGCCAAAAAAAAAAAAAAAGAAGAAGAAGAAGAAGAAAAGAAAAGAAAGCCTGTTGCTCATGTGCTCACACTTGGCAATGACGGTCACCTCACAGTCACTTGTATTTGGTTCCCCTCATCTATTCCCATCCTAAGTATTTGAGTAATAGGCTCATTACTATTGTTTCTGAGAGAGAAGAAAAACATTAAATGTCATTAAAAAAGAAGTATGGATCAAAGTATCAGTGTTTTATAGATAACTAGAGGCCTGGTGCATGAAAATTCGTACACTTGGGGAGGGTGTCCCTCAGCCTGGCCTGCGCCCTTTTGCAGTCCGAGAGCCCTCAGGGGATGTCCGACTGATGGCTAAGCTGCAGTCTGGCCTTCTTCTGCGGGAGGCGACCGGGCAGGCTGATCAGGGGAGGCGCCAGTGGTGAGTGGCCAGCCATCTCCACCCCCCATTGACCCTCCGCAGCCACTGGTTGCCTCTACCTCCCCCCGCATTGCCGTCCCCTCCCTCTGCCCACTGGCACGTGCCTTGGCTGGCATGGCACCACCTGCTTGCCAGCCCCGCCCCCCACCAACTGGTCTTCTGCCACTCAGTCAATTTGCCTATTACGCTTTTATAATATAGAATTATTAAGACTTGCTAGAATAGTATGTTATGTCCAGTATAGGTGACCTTATTTTTATATATTATTTTTATTTTTTAAATAGGAAAAAGTACTCAGAACCTGATTAAATACTATAAAAAAGTACTTAGAACTGGATTAAATGCTATCAAAATTAGACTTAGAATTGTAGCACTACACTGTGTTTCGCATTTGGTACAATGCAGTGGAGGGCATGAGGTCTGAGAGGAAATAGGGCTGGGTCTGACAGGGCCTCATTGGTCAACATATGAACTTGCGCCTTAAAGCTCTAAGAGGTGGGAGAGGGGTGACATACACCAACTTACTCTTACAGTGACACACTCTGTTTGCCAGGTTGACAAGTGACTTAAAGGAAGCAAGATGGAGACAGAGCAACCAGCAGGAGGTTCCTGCAACAGCCCAGATAATAGATGACGGGGTTCTGGTTAGACCAAGGGCAGCAACAGAGGTGGTGAGAAGTGGTAGAATAATAGACAGACCAGATATGGGGTGGAAGCAAATGTCAAGAACAAACCAGGACGTCTGGCCTGAGAGCCAGGGGGAACAGAGAAGCCATCTACTAAGATGGGATGGGAGTGGCACAGGTTTGGGCACCAGGGGGATGTCAAGGACTCCGTCAAGTGCTTTGTACACATTAACTCACTCAATACACACAACAAAGTTGAGAGAGACACTGTTTTATCATCCCATTTTGTAGATGAGGAAACAGTGCTACTGCAGAAATTAAGACACTTGACCCAATTCTCCCAGTAGGTGGCTAGGGACGGAATGATCTTAAACTAGCGAGATTCGCAGTATGACTGAATGCTTAACGGCTGACTGGCTGGTGGGGGACAGATGTGGTGATGTCTAAGTCAGATCTCCAGTAATTAAACAGACATCCATAATGGTTTTTTAAGAGAAGGAAGATAATCCCTGGGCACGCTATAAAAAAAGAAGGCATATATGATACCATTTAAAATTATACACATATATAGGTTATTAATACAGGCACAGACACAGAAAATATCAAAAGGGATATTGTCATTACCATTTATCTCTGGCAACATGATAAGTAACTTTTTTCTTTTTGTTCACTTTGTCTTCTAATTTGCCTAAAAGCAAGAAGAATTACAGTAGGGTCTTGACTTACGAGCTTAATTCGTTCCGTGATGGAACTCGTAACTCAAATTACTCGTATGTCAAATCAACAGTGAACGAGTGAGACACGTGATGCTGGACTGATGTTGTGGCGTTCACTGTGTCGTTTGCTGCGCCAACTAGCGGTGGGGTATCTGAAGCTGGCTCGTAACTCAAATTTTAGCTCGCAACTCAAAGCAAAAAATTGGCCGAGAGATGGCTATCTCGAAAAACTCGTTAGTCGGGACACTCGTAAGTCAAGGCCCCACTGTACTTAGCTCTCTTTGGTGTTGTAAGTAAAAATTAACTCAGGAAAACTACCTATGGTTTTTGTTTTTTGCTTTCCCCTTATAATATTTATAATAATTTAAATGCCAAATTGCTTTAATTACTAAATTTGGGGTGAATTTATTTTCCCTACAATTCCTAGGACTATGCTAGTACTAGTATTTAGGTCTTGAGACCTATATTGGTAAAAATTAGAGAAGGTGAAAGCAGATAAGATCACCAATTTGCTAAGAGTAAGAAGGGAACAGATAGAGCCTGGGACTGAATCTGTCACTAGCCCCTAGATCAGTGGTTCTCAACCTGTGGGTCACAACCCCTTTGGGGGTAGAACGACCCTTTCACAAGGGTCGCCTAAGACCATCGGGAAACACATATATAATTACATATTCTTTTTGTGATTAATCACTATGCTTTAATTATGTTCAATTTGTAACAATGAAATTGGGGGTCACCACAACATAAGGAACTGTATTAAAGGGTCGCGACATTAGGAAGGTTGAGAACCGCTGCCCTAGAGTGACTGCCCTTCCCCACTCCAAATACTGACCCTGGTGAAGGAGGTGAAAGACAGGCCCGCAAAAGCCTTGCACATCCAGGCTGTATGGGAATGGGACAGGGAAGGTCCCCAGGAAAGGACAGAAAGCAGGACCTCAGCCCAGGCTCCACAGCTCAGATGGAGGATGGGTCACAATTAATGGGAGAAGAGAGAACTTACTAGAGACAGAGAGGACAAGAATAAGGCGGGCATTCCTGGTCAGTGGTCTTCAGAAGAAAACCATGACTGAAGTTGGTGGCAAAGGAGGTTTCCCAGACTGGCAGAGAGGAGAACCCGTGTCACACGGAGAAGTTATAGGAGGTTTCAGCACTCAGGATGGAACAAAGTACGTTTTCTACACACTATGGTGGATGCAAGATGTGGTAGCTCTCAGGGTTGGCAAGTCCCTTCTGGGGCAAATGAGCATATGCCCCGCGTGGTGTATGACACCTGAACCCTATTATCAAACACTGAGCTGCTCTGTCTTCATTCCATCTGTGCCACGCACACGGTGCCTGTGCCACTCTATCTACTAAGATAACACGTGTTCAAAGATTGTTATACCAGGACCTAGACTGGATTTATACCAAAGTGCCTTCGATCCCCCAAATGTACCTGGGGCAAGTCAACAACTTCTCTGAGTCTCACTCACCTTTACTGAGAGAGAATCACACTACTTATTTTGAGGGGTGATTGGATCAAATGCCACGATGCATGTAAAAAAAATTATCAGCTGGTTTGGAATCTGCCATTCCAGTAGGATGACAATGATTGTTGATAACATGGGTGAAAAACAGCAGAAGAAAACAGACTTTGAGTAAGCACCTAACAGACACAGCTGCAGGTAGAGGGAGAAGCAAGAGGGCAAGAGATGCATCCTGAGCTCTTGTTTTTCCTGCTGGAAAGGAGGACGAACGCTTATCAGCCAATTAAATAAAGGGACAGATGCCCCCAAATCTTCCATAACCCGAGGGAGTTTTATACTTGGATAGAATTTGAACACCCACTCTCAAAAACTGAGATGTTAAAATGAAAACAAACAAATTCCTGAGAAGATAACCTCTCCGCAGCTGTGGGTGTTTTGGTTTGGTTTGTTTTTGCTTGTTTCTGCATCCTTAGCATGCAATCGTCAATAATTCTTGATAAGTAACTCAGTATGAAGATGCCCCAAAGCTCCATTAGAGACTAGCCTTGTGGTCCACAGTATCAGGGCAATTTGTAATAAAAGGACGCAGCTTTAAGGAAAGGTTCTTCTGGAACTTGGAAAATAAATTCTATTGAATAGGAACCTGGAGAGACCTGCTTCATATCAAATGTTCTATTACCAAGGGCTTTTAAGAACTCTACTAAATCACAACGATCAAAGACTTAAAAACAATGGGGGAAATGTTGACAATAACTGTGGTTATTAACTACCTTGGGGATTAGAAGAAGGAGAGATAAGTATGTTGATCCAATCAACTTAATGTGAAAAGAAGCACTGATAGGATTACAATGCGATAAAATGCAAGATAAATGTCAGAGGAGAGTCTAAGACAAAAACCAAAAATAATCAAATCACCATCTAGAGCAGCAGTCCCAGGCAGCACAGGATTATGTCCTTGGAAATTAGATTGCATTCACAGAAGAGAGCTAAATGCTGTAGATAAACTTTCTTATGTTGGCAGAGAGCCACCTAACAAATAAGGCCCCCAAAGCCAGGGCTTTTATCAAAGGTTAAAATACAAAACGAAGCTTTTCCTAAGTGGTCTTTAAAGATACGATACATACTGCTGCCAAACATCTGAACACCCATGCCAGGACTCTGAGTGCAGGCCCAGAAAAGCCACACTGGAAATCTGCACCTGTTCCTCTGTGGGGCAGCAAAGCCCCTATAACAGTTCTGACTACAGATGCCATGACAAGTCTTAAGCAGGATCTGACACCACTGTTTCCCTTCTCGGTTCCTTCTCTTTCCACATAGGATCAATTTGCAAAGAACCTACTCAGGGACTGTTCCGCAGGTCTTTCCATAACTACGGGACTGCTCCTGCCCAAATGTTCTACCCATGACCAATGCCTGAATCACTAAGCTCTTTCCACTCTGTCCCACACCCTAGCTATCCAATGGCTCCTTTACTTTTTTCTTCCCATCATTTCACCACCAAGAGGCCAATATAGTCCTTCAACTGACCTGTACTACTTCTTTTAGGCAAATATCTGATCCACGAAACATCAGGTAGAAGCATACACCAGGAAAGGCACACAACATGGCTTTGCTCTCAATAAAATATATTCAAGCAAGGTTGTGAGAGCTCCCCAATTAGTGAATTCTATCTCCCCATTAAATTCCATATAAAATCCAGGGATTCACAGAGACCTCAAAACCTCGCATGAGAAAGATACAACAGAAGGCAGCACTGTAGCTATAAAAGATGAGCAGCTCTACATGTAATAGGAACCATGCTTTCTCCAGAGTTCACCCCTTCCCACCACCTCAGCACAAAATTTACTCACTGGCCACGTTAACTGAGTCTAGGTTGCAACCATTTCCCACCTGGATGATAGCATGGGCGAATTAACTAGCCCTCCTGCCTCCCCACCCCCGCCCCCCACTCCACTCACACTTCCCTACTCTCTACACTGCAACCAGAGTGAATCTTTTAAAATACACATCTGTTCATAGCATTCTTCTCTAATGACTTATCACACTTGGAATAAAATCCAAACTCTTTAACCCTGGCTGATAATGCTTACCCCACCCACCATCCACACCTTGTGATCTTCTGTGTCACCACCTTCCCACAGCTGTTCTCAAGTAAAGTAAGTCTAGGGGACTCTGCACTTGTCCTATTTCCTGTCTGAACTGCCCTGACCCCAAACACCTATATGGTACTCACCCTCATTTGATTCAGGTGTCACCTCATTAGAGGCCTCTTCCAATCACCTTATCGAAACCCTCTCTCCAGTATCCCCAGAACCTTCTAACTTATTATGTGCCTTATTTTTCTTCATTTCCCTTATCACTACTTGGTCCTATGTACTCATTTGCTTACTGCTGCCTTAGCCTAGCCAGAATATAGTTCCACAAGCACCCCGGGGACCTCTGCTCACTGCAGCAACCCCCGGGTTACATCAGCGCCCAGCACATAGAAGGTCGCTCAGTAAATATAAGTTGAATGAATAAATGAATGTTAAATGAGCACTTTCTCTGTGTCACAGAAAGTGGAATAAAAGATGAGTAACAAATAGGATCCAGACTTTTCCCCAGAGGAACTTAAAATTGAGCAGTGAAGGAAATACACAAGGAATAGAATGGAACATGATATGAGCTTCAAGTGTTTGAGGGAAACTGTGGAGTGAAGTAGCCAGAGATGACGCAGGACAGATCGGGGACAGATTATGAAGAACCCAGGGCTTCATGCTAAAAGTTGGGCCTCCATCTGAGCACCCACTATACATCAATAGGTAGGAATGAAAAGAAGTAGTGTTATGGTCGCAAGTAGCTAGTTAATATTAACAAAGGAAAGAAAGCAAAGGGACTCAGACATTGTAAGCATGGTCACCTGGGAAGCTTCACCAGGAAGCTACAGCTTTACACAGCACTGTTCCTCCACGGGACTAACACCCCTCCCTTCCCCATCTGGCACTGGATTGTTGCTGGGAGCAGGGGGAGGTAGGCACATGCGCAGTAAAGTCGGGTGGCACAGGGCGGTGTCTGCCTGCCAATCTACCTGGGAACAATGGATTGGCTAGGGGATGGACCCCATCAGAAGCTCACGAAATCTTGGAAAGCTAATTGTTTAGTTTGAAGAAGCTCCTGGTTAGGTGAGAACTCCGCCCCCACCCCCCCCTGCCCCCCCCAAAGTCCCCTTTCTCTTGTTCTCTCTCTTGCTCCCTCTTGCTCTGTAACCTGCACTCCCCAGTGCGTTCCGTGTTCTCTTCAAGGCCAGGTGGCCTTAGAAACCAGATGGCCTGGCCATGCAGACTTCACATGCAGGATGCTGGACTGGACTGGACTTTAATGTGGAGCAGAAACTAAGGGCAGGGCCTTACTCCTGGCCCTGCTGAAGATAAGATTGGACGTCTCCCATGGCGGGATGGGCAGAGATGGGACCTGGGAGGGGAAACTCCTTAATTTTACATCAATAAAACTTTCCACAAAACCCCATCCTCCCGTGGGAGCCTCAGGAAATTCTTTTCCTTGAAGAGCCCCAAGAACTCCACTTCCACCAATAACAGTAATAAATCTGAAATTAGAATCGATAGAACTCAGCATTTATATAAAAGGAACTGAGAAGTTCTAGGTTTTTAGGAAATGCCTCTGCCCACATAGGAGGAAGAATAAGTTGGAAAAAAAAACCAAATGATAAACCCAGTGTTAGACTAGTATGAGGGTCTAAGACCATCATACTAAGTCACAGTGATTTCTCTGGTGGCTACAAAACCTTTGACTTAGAAGTCCTACAATCCTGATCCTTGGCCTTCTTCACCAGGCGTTCTCACCATCCCACTAGCCACCCCTGTCACCATGTGGTAGCCATGATTTAGCCATGCATGGAAAGTCCTCACTGAGTCTGTAAGCTTAACAGTCTTTTCCATGCTTTCTTAAAACCAGGGAGTCCCGATTTGGGAGAAGTCTGACACATCGATTGGTTGCCTTCTGCTTGCACTCTGCAATCCAGGTACGTGCCCTTGACCAGGAATCAACCTGCAACCCTTCGGTGCACATGCCAACATTCTAACCACTGAGAGCACCGGCCAGGGCTAGGCTGATTGTTTTTAAAGGGCTCCAAGACTCTTAAAATCAAAGTAAAATTCCCCTGTGCAATTACTGGCCAAACAGGCTCACCTCCTGGTTGGGGTTGGGGTTGGGGTTGGGGAAAAGGGTCGAGAGCCAGAAGAGTCGAGCAGAAAAAGAGGGAGAGCTGAACTCCCTGTTTAACACAATACTCCGTACTCAGAAGTCTCCATTTTCCCGCCATGCTGGATAAACAAAACTGCTACATAGCACCAGCAAATAACCAGAAACAGGGGGTCTCTGACATGACCGAGCATGAGAGCTGGGGAAGGCGGTATGTCAATACCCACTGCATCTGTCCCACTACCTCCTCCATGTCTGGTGAGCCACATACACTGAAGACAGATCTCAGGGAGGCCGATGGGAACCCAGGGATACACCCTGGGAGGACAGGGGGTGGGGCTGTTTAGGATTATCTTGACAACAGGCGGCTTCCATTTCCCATGTCCTTTTCCTGTCAACGTGGAAATTAGAGAGAGCACTTTAAAGAATCCTTAGTTACAAGTCTTCTGGACACAACACTGCAGCTAATAATAATCTAACATAACTGGCCCATTCAAGCACGTTAGAACAAAATAAAACGCAGTTGCATAGAACATCAGAAATCATCTGGCCTGAGAGGCTCCTGTGAGAAAAAGCAGGCCCCTGAGGTTGAGAGTCACCCACACCACCCAGCATGTCAGGGCTGGTCTGGAACCCAGGCTGCCTGTGGCCAGCACTGGGCTAATCTGGTCCAAGTTACAAATCAACTGATTTATTGCTACTGAGCAATGCAAATATACAAGTGACTACAGTATTGGCAATAAGTACTAGGAAAACGAGAAATTAGAAAGCTTAAAGCAAAACAGATACAAGGGGAAAGTCCCTGGTGAGAGAAATATAAACAGTGGTATAGTTTAAAGAAATTAACCCTATGGTCAGGATACTTCCTTAGAACAAGAGTAAATTATTTAAAAGTCACAGTTTTGTGAAAGGTTTGGACTCATGCCTGGTATGACTTAACTAAAGTTATATTCTGGGTCAATAAATTATTTGCTTGCATGTAAAATGTTGATGGAAAACCAGAAAACAAGCTCTCATAAACGAAACAACAAACATTGAGAAAATCTTAGAAAACATAATGTAGTTGACTTTGACTTTTAAAGAAAAAATACTGGCATATTTCTAATGTGCTCTTAGGAAAAGAAGTTTAGAAAATAAAAGTCAAATGCAGAAACTGAAGTTTGGCAGCCAAAAGATTGTAATTAATACATTGGAAGCATCTCATATTTCTAAAGCTTATTCCTATCAATTTAGTCTTTTAAAACTAAAGCAAACAAAAAAAGGTCTTTCATCAAATCAAATGCAGCCCACATCATCGTTTCTATTTCCAATTTAGCTAAAACTCTAGGACTGCCAAACCAGCCCCAAAACAAACACTGGCCACTTAAACGGCTTCCTTTACACAAGTTAACAGAGTTCTTTCCTGGCTGAGTCAGAAGCTGCTTTTACTTCCACTTGCATCTATGTAATTTATAAGCTGACAAAACACAGTCCTTTAGGAACATACCAGGAAAATATTCATCATTTCTGCTAGGTCAAGTTCAGCATAAACCCTGTCTGCATTTTGTTTTCCTGATTTAAGATGATTTTCTTAATATTCATCCATACTGTGGGTCATGAAACACAGCCCACTACAGAGAAACTCAGTTCCTTAACAAACCAGTTTTTAACTCCCATGCTCGGAAGCCATAAAGATGTTCAAGTAATAAGAAAATCACACACCAATGACGAGAGGACGGTGTTTCGTTTGCTCTACATCCCAAGCAAACAGCTTGCCTGAGGGGGTCTATACTGAGTTTAGAGCTAGGGACATGAAAGCCACTTCAGATATACTGGAAACTAAAAGAAGGCGCCTACTAAAATCTTGAGAAATGTGATTGGAAAACCACATATTGCTTTAGTTGCCACACCTTCTAGAAGGTGGAAGGCCACACAGGCTCATCTACATTGCACCTACCTAAACAAAGTCATTATCTGGGAGTATTATTTTCCCAATAGCCCAAGCCACTCTGGAATAGCTGCTCTGAATTTTATGTGTGAAACCTCCGTAAATATGCATTGCTAAGGTTCCAGATGTCTGACTCTGCTTGGGAAAAGCTATACAGCCATTGATGGTGCTTAGGCCAACTGTTAACAATTTATTTGATGGGCTAACACCACCAAGACTGGATGGTTTTTCTGTGGTCCAACAGCCTATATGTACTCTCTGAAGGTGCCTGAGGGTTTTCTTTCCTGTGAAGTGAAAACAGAACAGTCTCTCTTCACCATTCTGTACAAATCTTGTACAAAACAAGCAATAAACATGGCGTTTTCTTAAAGCTGCCGGAGCTTTAGTTGGGTATGTGGCTTTAAAAATGGGGGAATAATATGCTTTGATTGCATTGCTTCGTAAATTGCCCTCCCAAATAATGAGAATTAGACATCTGCAGGGCAAACGCCTCAGTCACTGAGTCTGAGAGCTTTTGTTTTACTTACTTGTATTTTAAGAGCAGCCACTGAACTAACCAGAGTCCTACAAGGATCATGCCGTTAATTTCACAAATAGAAAAGGCCCACTGCACCCGGTTAAAATGGTCAAAAAACGTGTCCGGTAGTGGAGGCTGCACCTCCTTAGGAGGTACTCGTTCATGGACGACCGAGATCATCACTGTGGTGAGAACAAAACAGCAAAGTGCATAAAGAAAGGCCTGAAGAGTCTTGCCCCACTCCATGGGGTACTGGGAGCGCTCCAGTTCCGGCATGGGGATCTTTATCATCTCCTTCCTGTACCCATTTGGCATCCCGTTGGGTTTGACCTTGATGCTGAATCTGCCGTCAGGGGTGGGGATGTCTGTGCCAATGCTGAGGTGCCCGTTGGCATGGCCGTTCTTGTGTACTTCCATGTGGTGCTCCATTTTCAAGGTCTCTATCATGTCCAAGAGCCGCTGCCCGTTGTCGGAGGAGACTCGGCACAAGGGGGGTTTTGTGAAATCCTCTTGGGTCAGGTTGATCAAGTCCCGGCCCGTGAAATGTTCCAGAGGCTCACAGTATTCTGGCATAGCATTCTCCAGCAGCCAGTCTGTCACCTTTTTGGGTGACCAATAAACCACTTCCTTCATTGTACTGGCAGACAACAGGCAGTCCCCTGCTTGCTCTCGGCAGGTCAGCAGTCCGAGTTTTTCCGGAGCAGGATGCTGGCCCTCGAAGGCGTGCTCATCCTGTCAGGCCTCATGACAGGGACTTACTTGGGTAGCAAGATGGTCAGGGCAGTTTTTAAACACCTCATGTAGCTGTCCAGGGTTCTTGAGTACCGGAGCACTCATTCACCTCATTTTTCAACAAGATTCTTCCTTCTGTGGAGGCAAGAGAAAAGGTCATGATATTGGGACTTCCGAATCAACCCTCTCAAAATGCAAAACCTTAATAAGCATAAGGAAAATGGAAATCCAGTTACCGATACAGCCTGTAGTTTTCAAACGTGTATTAGTCTAAGGCAGTGGTTCTCAACCTTCTGGCCCTTTACATACAGTTCCTCATGTTGTGACCCAACCATAAAATTATTTTCGTTGCTACTTCATAACTGTAATGTTGCTGCTGTGATGAATCATAAGGTAAATATATGATATGCAGGATGGTCGTAGGCGACCCCTGTGAAAGGGTTGTTCGGCCGCCAAAGGGGTCGCGACCCACAGGTTGAGAACCGCTGGACTCTAAGGGACCACTGATTCCCTGGTTGGTCTTCCCTGAAAGAGCATTAAAGGGGCCTAACGATGGATAAAGTCAAAGGGGAAATGTTTTACAGCCTCCTCAGTGGGGTCTTTTCTAAGAAATCGTTCATCGTGCTGTGGACACTGCTCAGTGTGGATCAGTGGTTCTCTGGGACAAGCTGAATGAATGTGGCAGGTGGGCTTAGTCTATCATTCTCCTGGTGAAGAAATGTTTTAAAAGGCACATAACACACAGCAACTTAACGGATACGATAGAAATGTTGAGCTTCAAGACAGTTTGGGCCAACATTTCTATTTTTTCACACAAAGAAAATCAATGGATCCCTGTTTCCACATGTGCTCGGATGCCCAAATCTATAGAAGAGCTACAGATGCAGCTGCTGGGATGAAACACAGGCGGGGTGAAGGGCCAGGGTCTTCCCCACTCTGGCGACCTCTCTATTCCCAGCCCAGAGGGTGTTTCCTGGAATCCCAGTTGTAAAATCAATGATCTGATTCAACTCCCTCATTTATAAACTTGGAAACGAAATTCCCGGAAGGTCAAGAAACCTGCCCTTGATTAAATGGCAGCTTGCATCCAAGAGCTGTAAGTTTCGTTTCTGAGTCCTGTAGTTCAAAACACTGTTTATTAAAATACTTATGTGGCGATAACCAACTCACATCTGCAGGGGAGAGTCAAAAGCAAGATTCAAAATTTTATAAATGTATGTAAGTATCAATATGAATTTACATATAAATAATGTACCTCTCTTATTTAAACTCAGCGATGATTAATGAACATAACATTGCATAAAGCTGGGAAAAAATACATCACATATTAACTGAAATTATATTTGATGACAGGCCTGGGGGCATTTTCTACTTTTCTCCCATCTATTTTTCTTTAATAAGCATGTACTACTTTTGTAACAATCATTTAAAATTGGAAAGCAAGAGAAAGGACTAAAGTTTTGCTACCCTGAAGCTGCCTTTTTGGGATATTGATTTTAAGCTGTTTATTAAGAAACAAGACTCAGAAAGAACCTTTGACCTTCCTCCCTTTCCTGCCCAAGAGATTCGGACAGAGAAGTGTGCTTCAGGGAGAAATCTTAGCATGTTCACTGTAGCCTAATTTGAATTAAGTGTGATAATTAGGAATGCTTCAGGCAGGGGCTGTTAGCTAGATATCCCCTGTGCCTCACTGTTTCTGAGTTGCTCAGCAAGAATTCGCCTGCCATGAGTGTTCCCTTCTCCCTCAACAACCTGTAAATTACCCATTGTCACTTCTGAAATATAATATCTCCCCCACCCTCTTCTCCTTTGTCCAAAATGCCACATCTACCCAATGTTGCCTGCTGTCTCTGGAGTTTTCACGCCTATGTGAATTCCCCGTGGGCATGTGCTAAAAACTTGATTTTCTCCTGTTAATCTGTCTCTGTTGATTTGATTATCAGCCTAGCCGAGAAGTTAGAAGCAAAATATTAATATTTTTTAGTTCCCACACAAGAAACGTTAAAAACAAATACCTCGCTCTATAACAAAGCCTTGTCATTCATGTAGCATGGCCTTTGGCTAAAGACAGACCATGGTTTGACTCTCAGCCTCTCTCATGCATAGCCCATTAGGTGAGCTTCAGTTATCTATCTATCTATCTATCTATCTATCTATCTATTTGAGGGAAAAAGAGAGAAACATCGATGTGAGGGAGAAACATCAATCGGTTGCCTCCTGCATTAAGGCTCTCCCGCCCCACACCCCAAGAACTCCTATCCGCTCCCTATGGAGCACAAACAAGACCTGAACTCAGGTCTCCTGATTTCAAAGACCAAACTCACCGCTGCTGAACCCCCAGATCTGACTCTGGAATAGTGATGGACTGTATGTCCACTCCCGATTTCCCCATCTGAATAACAACCAGACAAATGGCAGTAAAACTGAAAGACATTCCAGACCTTGCAAAGAGTTGGGTGTTCCCTCTCCTGAGCATCCACCCCAGTGCTGTGTGCCTTCCCTCTGACACTCCCTTGTGGTGTCTGTCTAGACTCCCCCAGGAGCCTGTGTGACTGCGGAAGAGCTTCAGTCTGAAGCATCCCCGTCTCACATTCCCAGGGCTCAGAATGTGCTCGATCGATATCTGCGCAATAACTCAGGAAATAAATGTTCCTCACATGGTTTAATGGAAAATAAAGCTACGGAAAATGTCACTGACATTGAAAGGGCTTTAAAACGGTTTGGGTAGTCAGGGAGAACCAGGTGGGCAGTCTCCAGAGAGAAACAGGACACCCAGGAGAAGCTCTGACCACGTGGAAAGCACTACACAGGAGCTGCAGCCGCCACCAGTGCTGCCTGGAGAGACCAGAAGGCACACAGGCCACGTGGGCGCCCTGGCAGAGGTCCTGCAGGCAAGGGATCTCCCAGCATCAGACTCCAGGCTTCTCCCCAAATCCTCCTCAGCAGAATTAGGATAACAGCCAAGGAACCCTCAACGTCTGCAAGCGGCTACAAGAACTCTCAAGAAAAATTCTCGACGGAACATTCATGCCCAAGGACATGAACGTGGGCTTTCCCCCTTGTCCAATGCAGGAAGTCTGCCAGGAGGGGAAACCCCTTCAGAACCACAAAGATCAGACCAATGCCACGGTGTTATTTCACTTCTCTCTGACAGGGGAACAGTCAGATAATCTCCTCGTAGGAGATAACACTGTAATCTTTAAAAAAGAAAAAATATCAAGTGGTAAGAGACAACCTAGGCCATCAGACAGACACACACACGCATGCACGCATGCACGTACTCTTCCTGGCATTGCAAGCCTCCATCCAAACGAAGGACACTGATCTTGCAAAGGCAAGTCCATAGGCAGTTCCCAACAGCCAGAGGAACTCTTCAGTGACAGCAAGGAAAGTAAATGCCTCCCGATAATAACTAGGACAACAAAACTGCTCACTCCTTAGGAGAGCGCCTAGGCGTCCCTCGTGTTGGAGTTCTCCATTTCCTCCCCTTCAGCAAGGCCAGGCTCTTCCCTTGGTCTCTAAGGTTCCGCTCTGCAGACCCTTTGCAGAACATTCCACTTCACCATCCTTTTCCCTGCTTGGCTTCCTGCATCACTAACATCTGTGACACGTGATATAATTTAACCCTCAGGTGTGTGTGGTGTGGGAGAAAGAGCACCAGCTGTGTGAGTTACAGAGCCAGCAGCTGAGACCCAACTCAGCTACTTCCCTTCCTGACAAGGTCCTTTAACCTCTCCACGCCTGTTTCCTCTGGAACAGTGGTTCTCAACCTTCTGGCCCTTTAGATACAGTTCCTCATGTTGTGACCCAACCATAAAATTATTTTCGTTGCTACTTCATAACTGTAATGTTGCTACTGTTATGAATCGTAATGTAAATATCTGATATGCAGGATGGTCTTAGGTGACCCCTGTGAAAGGGTCGTTCGACTGCCAAAGGGGTCGAGACCCACAGGTTGAGAACCACTGCTCTGGAAAGTAGTATTACCAACTACCTACGCATCTTCACAGAGGCGGCTACTGCTGTGACAAACCAATCATGTAAAAGGAATAAAAGATATAAGTTACTCCAAGAAACGTGTCTTGTTCTTTTCATAATGCCCTGCTTCCTTCCTAATGCCCAACTGGGTCATAGTGACATGTCATAAATATTTACTGAAGCTGCCACTTCCAAAGGGCATTTTCAATGCCCAATCATTCTGATACAAGAATAAAAACAGCCCTCCAAATTCCACGAGAAAACAACCCTATATTTTTCAAGCAACTTCAAAGCTTGAAAATAAAGATATGCGTGCTGTTTTCCTGCAGCTGATGCTGAAATGGTACAAAAGGGGGAAAGCTCACTTTAGGGAAGTAAACCTTGAACAGCTACACAGCACTTCAAAGGCCCCTGCAAACAAGGTGTGGACTTAGAGACCCCAGAGCCCAGCTGTAGAAGGAGAAGTGAGATGGTGACTCGCCCCTGGACTCACGCACTCAATTTAGAACATACTGTGGCAAAGTGCCTTCACATCTAGACCCAAAAGACTGTATCTTTGGCTGGGCTCAGAAAACAGCTACTACTACCATCATTCAGAAAAGCCACTCAGAATCCATAGCCAGGAGAATGTTAAGAAATAGCACAGATCTTGCCCTGGCCCGTTTGACTACATGGTTGGAGCATCGGCCTGTGCACTGATGGGTTACCCAGTGCAGGCTGTGTGGTGAAGGCAATCAATTGATGTCTCTCTCATGTTGATGTTTCTCTCTCTCTCTCTCTATTCCTCTCTCTCTCTCTCTCCCTCCCTCCCTCCCTGTCTCTCCAACCTTTCCACTCTCTCTAAAAACCAATGGAAAAAAATATATCCTTGGGTGAGGGTTAACAAAAAAAAAAAAAGAAAGAAAAAGAAAAGAAAAAAATACACAGCTCAAATCATTAGACATATTTCTCAGAACCGGGAAGAAGCAATAGAAGAGTAAAAATTGTATCTAAACGCTTTTCAATAAAATAGCACAGAATGTGAGAGACAGAAGAGGTACCAGAACTCTCATTTCTCTGGAATTTTTAGACATAAACAAAGTCCAGTGAGATTGTAATTGTCTAAAATCTCACTTTAAGAGCTGGTCCTGGGGCTAGACAAACCCAAATGCTCTCCCACTGCCAATATCCAACGATTTGAGCACATATAAAGAATAGTCTAAAAAGTCTTTATTTTAAAGTATGGAGCCCAAAAGGATAAAAAGCAGGAACAACAGCATATTCATTACGGATTCTAAACTCAGCAGGGCTTTCTATCTGGCTTCAACTAAGTAAAAAGTAAATGTGCTAATAAATACGATTCTGCTCCAATTCTTAAAATAGACATTTTACTCTTTAATATTATTAAAGCCATCAGATAATATTCCATGACACATTAGAAACTACTTAATTATCAAAGCCAGAGAGCTAAAAACAGAAAAATAACTTATAGCAATTATCCTGGTAATGACAAAACATCAACCAAGCAAAACCATTAAATAAACCATTTATGAATATCTGTTCATCTTTACTCAAAAATAATCTATTACATTATCTTGTTATCTGGCATTGTCTGGAAATAAAACATTGTGTAAACAAAAAGCTAGCATGTGAAATATACACTGAACACAAGTTCTCAAGATTTAGAACACCATGAAGTGCTCAGTACAACTGCCCATGGAGCAATCGCTCAGGAACTCTGAGTTCTAAAGCTTGCTTTGTCATTAACTTGTACTCCAACCCCAGGGCCTCGGTTTCCTATAATGGAATAATGTATTTCTTCTGCTCGCTCCATTAGTAAAGGAATTTACACAGACTGTACAGTGCTTTGGAAAACATAAAGCAATACATAAAAATGTAAGGAATTATTATGACTGTAATTTATTCTTCTTTGAAAGCTTTAGTGAACTTTTAAAATGAGTGCTATGTAATTAGGAACTGAATTTTTATTAATTTTTTAAGACACGATGGACCCAAGACTAAACAAACAAAGCTAGCATGTCAATGAAGAAACTACAGGAAAGTTCCAGATGTTTTTAAATGCTGATAATGGCAAATGAAAGAAGGAAGTAGAGCATGCATAGTTAGTCTTATAAGCATACAGTCAACTAAACTTTCTGCTTCATGCATCAAATCTCTAAAAACAACAGAAAACTCCCAAGCTCATTTTATGAGGCCAGCATGATCCTAATTCCAAAACCAGATAAAGATACGACAAAGAAAGAAAATTATAAGCTAATATCCCTGATGAACATAGATGCTAAAATATACAACAAAATATTAGCAAATCGGAGCCTGCAATATATTAAAAAGATCATTCACCACAATCGAGTGGGATTTATTCTAAGGATGCAAGGTTGGTACAATATCTGCAAAATAATAAATGTGATATACCACATAAACAAAATGAAGGATAAAAACCTTTATGATCATATAAATGGATGCAGGAAAAACATTTGATAAAATCCAGCACCCGTTTATGATAAAAACTCTCAGCAAAGTGGGAATGGAGGGAACATAACGTAATAAAGGCCATATATTATACAAACCCACAGCCAACATCATACTCAATGGGCAAAAACTACAAGCGTTTCCCTTAAGATCAAAATAAGACAGAGATATCCACTTTTATTACTCTTATTCAACATAGTACTGGAAGTCCTAGCCACAGGAATCAGACAGGAAGAAGAAATAAAAGGCAGCCAAATTAGAAAAGAAGAAGTAAAACTGTCATTATTTGCATTAGACATGATATTGTATGTAGAGAACCCTAAAAAGTCCTCAAAAAACTACTAGAGCCCAGCCAGTGCTGCTCAGTGGTTGAGCATTTACCTATACAGCAGGAGGTCAAAGCTCTATTCTAGGTCAGGGGATATAGCCGGGGTTGTGGGCTCAATCCCCAGTAGGTAGCGTGCTGGAGGCTGACGAGCAATGATTCTCTCTTATTATTGAGGTTCCTCTCTCTCTCTCTCTCTCCCTCTTCCTTCCTCTCTGAAATCAATAAAAGTGTGTTTAAAAGAGAAAAAACTACTAGAACTGATAAATGAATTCAGTAAAGTAGCAGGATACAAAATAAAAATCCAGAAATCAATTGCATTTTTTATACACCTATAATGAACTATCAGAATGGAAAACTAAAACAACAACTCCATTCACAATTGCTTCAAAAAGAAGAATAAAATACCTAGGAATAAATTTAACCAAGGATATAAAAAATCTGTATTTGGAAAATTGTAAAACACTGAAGAAAGAAATTGAAGAAGATACAAATAAGTGAAAGCATATACTGTGTTTATGGATAGAAAGAATTAACATCATTAAAAGTCCATACTACCCAAAGCTCTCTATAGATTCACTGCAATTCCTATCAAGATACCAATGACATATTTCACAGAACTAAAATAAATATTCCAAAAATTTATAAGGAACCACAAAAGACCCCAAATAGCAACAGCAATCTTGAGAAAGAAGAACAAAGTTGGAGGAATCATGCTACCTGATATCAAACTATACTACAAGGCCACAGCAATCAAAACAGCATGGTATTAACATAAAAACAGACATATAAATCAATGGAACTGAGTAGAGAGCCCAGAAATAAACCCACCCCTTTACAGTCAATACATATTTAACAAAGCAGGCAAAAAGATACAGGGGACTAAAAATAAATAGTCTATTCAATAAATGATGGTGGGAAAATTGGACAGATACATGCAAAAAAAAAAAAAAAAGGAAGTAGAAAGGAAGAAACTACACTACACACAAGAATAAACTAAAAATGGATTAAAGATCCTAGAAGAAAACATAGGCAGTAATATCTCGGTCATTTCTTGTAGCAACCTTTTTTCTAATCTATCTCCTCAGGCAAATGAAACAAAAGAAAAAAATAAACAAATGGGACTACATCAAACGAAAAAGTTTTTGCACAGCAAAGGAAACCATCAACAAAATGAAAAGACAACCCACTGAATGGGAGAACATATACACCAATACATCAGATAAGGGGTTAATATCCAAACTTATAATAATCAACATCAAAGAAAACAAACAATCCAATTAAAAAATGGGCAAAGGGCCTGAATAGACACTTCTCCAAAGAAAACAAACAGATGCCCAATAGACATAAAAGATGCTCAACATCACTAATCAGAGAAATGTAAATGAAAACCACAATGAGATATCACCTCACACCTGTCAGAATGGCTATCATCTATAAATCAACAAACAACAAGTGTTGGTGAGGATGTGGAGAAAAGGGAACCCTTGTGCACTGTTGGTGGGAATGCAGATTGGTACAGCCATTGTGGAAGGAAGTATAGAGTTACCTCAAAAAATTAAAAATGAAACTGCCCTATGATCCAGCAATTCCACTTCTGGGAATTTATCCAAAGGAACCTGAAACATTAATTTAAAAGAATATATGCACCCCTATGTTCATTGCAGCGTTACACAGGATAGCCAAGATTTGGAAGCAGCCCATATGTCCTTCAGTAGATGAGTGGATAAAACAGCTATAGTACATTTACACAATGGAATACTACTCAGCAGTAAAAAGGAAGAAAATAGTACCCTTTGAGACTGGATGGATGGACCTGGAGAATATTATGGATCATGGTAAGTGAAATAAGCCAGTCAGGGAAAGACAAGTGCCATATGATTTCATTCATATGTGGAATTTAATACAAACTAATAAGCAAAACAGAGACAGTCTCACACAGAGCAGGCAGACAGCTCTGGTGGTGGAGATGGTGTGTGTGTGTGTGTGTGTGTGTGTGTGTGTGTGTATGAGAACTGGACAAAAAGAAAAAAGAACTAATGGACATAGACAACAGTGTGGTGACTTTGGTGGAGAAGGAGTGGGTAAAGGTGGAAGAGGGTATATGGGGGATAAATGGTGATGAGGAAAAATAACAAAATAACTACATGTGGGTACCTTGAAAGAGCAATGGAAATCAAGAAGTGATACTATGTTATTATGAAACAGACGATCTGCCTTTTTGCAAATGCTTCAAGTCCAGATAAAGGTCTTTACATCTACTAGAACTTTCCATAAAAGTCAGTAATAACCTCACAGACCTGTTAAAGCAATGTAGTCCATTGAAATACTCATGAGGTGGCTGTTTAATTCTTCTCTAACTCAATTTGGATAGCTGCTGAATGCTTTTCTCCAAACCAATTTAATTAGCTGTGGGTTTGGTGTTTTTTTTGTTATTTAGCATTTAAAGAGTTAAGTAGGTAGAATTCATAAAACTATATTTGTTTGAAGAAAAAAATGGCTAGAATAATAACCACACAGTCTCAGCTGAAGGACCTACATATTTACTTCAATCTGCAGTGGGGGAAATTTTAGAAGATTACTTTAACCTTTAAATCATCCTTTATTTTAAGTCGTTATTACATGCAGTGCTCACAATTCTACAAAGTCTGGCTAGCAAATAAAACCAGTCCTTATAAAACAGCTCCTTGAACTAACTATACGCTGACCTATTTTGCTTAGCCACGAGGAAGAAGGCCATGCTGAAGTGTACATATTTGCCTTTCGGTACATTATGGGCTGTTAGAAAATCCTCATGTGATAACATCTTTTCATCTCCACCACGCCTTGTTCATTTAATGATGCCTGATACTTAGATTTCAAAATATCTGGAATACATTCTTTCTCAGCAGTTGTCCTATAACTTTCCTAACAGCCTCCCTTTTTATGCTCCTCTCTCAAAATGACCCATTCCAATGTGGTAGCCCTCAATTCTCCAGAGAAAAAGATGATTTTTTAATGACAAAATTAGTAGATACGACATGTTGACAAGAAACCAGCCATATCAACTCTAAACCATAAATCATGATTCTAGTTGTTCTCTGACAGCAGGAAATACAAAACTATTTCATGTATTTCATAGAGTCCCACCATCAGCAAGACTAGCTAATTCTGTTTCCCAAACGCTGAGCCTCGTTTTGAGTCATTCTGTAATGTAATGTAAATATTTAGTAAACAGACAACTCAAAGAATCATTTATTGTGGTAAAAAATTAGAAAGTTCTGTGAGAATTGGTTAAATACATCATTACAACAGAAAGTAAGCCTCCACCAGAGACTGGATAGAGATTGCAAAAGAGAATGATACCATTTTTGTAAACACACACATTATTTATAAATATCCATAGAAAAAGTATAGAAGGTGTATATCAACTTCTGTTACTTTGGGTGATAAAGTGATAAAATAATTTCCTGCTTTTTTCAGTATTTCCTAATTCTCTGATAAAGTACTTATTAGTTGTGTTTTATTTTATTTTATTTTCTATTATTAGTTGTGTTTAGGAAAGGGTTTTCTTTTAAGCCTATTGTGTTTTTAAACATGGAGGCTGCATTATAAAATTAAAAATAGATGCTTCCTACATTAGTTTTTTTGAAAAATATGAAATGGGCTTGCAGATTTGTCTAAATAAGGCGAACCTTTGCCTCCTATGTATAATTAGGTTCCCAGATCCTCCCAGAACATAATAGTCCCGGGAGACTAGCCAAACCACCAACAACCATAGAACTGAAACTCTGAACTTAACTAAGTGCATAAAGAAATTCCAGGCTCAGATATTTTCCATCTTTCCACAGAGAAAACAGCAACAAACCGTCAGAATCACAACTGTTCTATCATCTACATTTTCTTCAATATCCATGTGTCCAGCTTACTGCCAAATGTAAGAGACCATTTGAAAACGCTGCCTTGTTGACACTGCAATAAGGAAAAGTCTGTGTAGCTCCCAGACAACTATAGCTGTCCCCTGGGGGTTCATTCCTAGAACCCGATTACTGAAACTCTGAAGATGATCTATTTCCACTCAAGTGATTAACTCCCTTCCTAAGTCGGAAACCAGCGGGTCCATTTTAATATCATCTATTTAATCTGCAGGCCTTGGACACGGTCTCACTCTGGCAGCACTCAAGAACGTCAGCACATAATCAATGTTTGCAAAATCGTAGGCTTTCAAGCCCAGCTGAAGCTGATGTGCACAGCGGTGATCTCATCTGCCCCAAGAAGTCTGGGAAAGGGCTCTCTATCTCTATTACATTCCACTCCATTCTCTTCCTTTCTTCCCAGTCTGCTCTTTCAACATGAGAACTACAATCCTTCTACTTTATGCTTGTTCCGCTGGAATAAAAAGACGGTGTGTACTTCTGAATCCATCATTCAAGTATATCGGGGAGAATAAAAAAGTCAAATGGCTTTAAAAAAGGATGAGGCCATGCTTTACCATCCTCTGGCTTTGTTGTTGTTTATCCTCACCTGAGGACATTTTTCCACTGATTTTTAGAGAGTGTGGAAAGGAGAGGGGGAGACAGATAGTGAAACATCGATGTGTGAGAGACACAGCGATTGGCTGCCTCCTGCATGCACCCTGGACGGGGCTGCAACCGAAGTATGTGCCCTTGACTGGGAATCAAACCCATGACCCTTCAGTTCACAGGCCAACGCTGCATCCACTGAGCCAAACCAGGTAGGGCTCCTCTCTCTGTTTCTAAGAAACTTCAATACAGTATTCTAAAAGCATACTGGCAGACTGGCCTACTTAAACTGCCTCAGTTTACTCATCTGTAAAGTTAAAGTAATCCCGCATTCCTACAGGGCTGCTTAATAAGGTTTAGAACACGAAGGTGGTATTGAGTACTTGCATAACAACAGGAGCCGTTCAAAGCATCTACTGGAGAAAAAACAAAACAGATCCTCTTTTCCTCTATCCTGCAGAAAATCCAATAGGGATCAGTCAAGAGACTGGGGTTCGGGATGGGAGTGGAGGCTGGAGATTAGGGATAGCGACAGAGCCAGCATCAGAGGAGAGCAATGAGGTCACCCTGCCCCACCATTCCTTGTTCCTGCCTCATCCTGCCTCTCCCCCTCAAGCCGCAGGGTAAGCAGGCATAATAAAAAGGCTGTCTAGGGAAGTCACTGCACCAGGCTCTCAGCTTCAGCCGCCTTCAGGGACCAGCCTTGAGGGACCAGGCAAGAGACTTCCAGCTGGGTCACAGAGAACAGGGAATAGTGAGAACTGTGCAAACCGAATAAGACAAGCCATGCCCAATGCAATTTAAATTTAAGTTTTTTAATGGCAAAGACAGACAAAAACCATGCAAACTGAATCTGGCCCATGGGACTGCCACTTTTGTGACTCTCTCGCTCCCTCATCCACTATATCTAATTGACCGTGAATTCCTGGAGATTCCACCGTCAAGGTGCTCTCAAATCTGCTCCTGTTTTTCTGTCCCCATTTGGTTTGCTTCAGTCTCTGCCTCTAGTCTGGCTCACCTGCATACTGCTAGCGGATGGATCCTCACTTGATGCTTAAGACCTCTGGTGGCTCCCACAGCTCTCTGGACAGTATCTGAATTCCCACCTCATATTTCTGTTCTTTTGGACTATTGAATATGGTAGTGTGGACAAAAGGGGCCACATGCTGACCTGACAAGCTCAGGGGAGGCCTGCATGGCAGTCTTGCAGACTCGGAGACCTAAAGTAACCACAAGAATGGTCTGAAATTAAACTTTAACTAAAAGCAGTTATGGTGGGCAGTTACGTCCTGGGCCAGTATCTTCACTGACAAGGTCAACCTTTACCTTAACTGAGCCTGTCTGTCTTTTTGCATCTATGATAACATACCCTTGAAATGTCTGGGTAACTTGTGACTTCCCTTTACCTGGAGCCCCTGGGGCACAACCAGGTGTGCTGGGTCCCAGGACAGATACCACAAATTCTTTTATCATCATGTTAATTGTTCCTGCACCCACCTAAGTATGTGTCCATCATTTTACTTTTTATCCAATCCCATGGGTTTCCCTGCTTTGCTTTATCCCTCCTCCTTAATCTATCACCAATGAATTTCATGTAACCCACCTATGTTCCTACTTTGATTGAAATGTATAAATACAAATGTAACCCTGCCATTCTCCGGAGCACTATCTCAATTCGTTGAGGTTCTGCTTCCCGGCATATGTCGACAGTTTGGCTCAAATAAACTCACAAAAATTCTTTACAGGTTTCAATAGTTTTTTTACGTTAACAGTAGCAATCATCTCAGGTAGAAACTATAGTTTAACTTTAACCCTGCTGTTTGGCTTCTGTACTTATTTTGCTTTGTTTAACAATAGAAAAGTTATTTCAATTTTCTGAATTATATAAATCATCCCATTCAATTAAATACCCTATTAATTGTAATGTGAAATCCCATTTGTTGTGGTCATACTGGTCTTAGAAAGCACATTTTCCTTTACCTGGGAAGGACAGCACAGTTATCCCAAGGTCAGAGGGCTCCAGTTAACGTATCCTTGTTGACTCAGTGTTCCAGAGACCCAAAACTGTAATTTAGATAACATGCCTAAGTTTAACCCAGGTTCCTCATTCCAGACCTGAGGGCTCTAGATAATGTGTTTCTGTCAATTCAGTGACCCGGAGACCCAAAACTATAATTAACATGCTGCTTCTGCTTCTGTAAACTGCTTTTTTGCAAACCAGGTTCCTCATTCCAAACCTTGAGATGTAATCAATACCTCTGTGATCTTTGCCTGTATAAGTCTGGCTTTGCCACCATCTTAGGACTATGAGATTTGGGAAAGCAAAATGGCCCCTCATAGTCCCGGATTGCAATAAATGTGACTCTTTAATTCGACTTCTTGGGGCGTCCTTCTGTGATTCGTGGGGTACATTATAACACTATCACCTTTAAAGCATAGTTTCATTTGTGTTGGAATCTAGAGCGCCTAAGACACAGTACACATTAAATAGACGTTTGTGGAACACAGGAATAAATGAGAATGCATGAATAAATGAGATGGCTCCTGGTTCTATAAGATGGCCTCAATGATGTATATCTTTTCTGTACATTAAGCATATAAAAATCTACCTAAGTATAACAGCTGAATTTTTAATACCACAATCCATTTCAAAATATAGATAGGGAACTTCCCATGTATCCAAAGAAGAGGAATCTCAAAGCCAGCGTGGAAAAGATGCAAGCTAATAACACATGCAACCGGGAGAGGTAACCAGCCTTGGACCCCAGCAGCCAGGGGGTAGGGTTTTAGAGCCTAAGCCTGTGGGGGAGCCATGGAGGGGTAAGGACACATTAGTAACACCTTAATCAATAAAGGAGAAAAACACACACACACACAAACCTCAGCCTGAACAGAAAACATGGCCTGAGGCCAGATCAAGGCAGGGAACTGGAACCAAGACTCTTAAAATCCAACTACAAAAATTGGATCCATGAAATTAGCACATGATCACGAAGACTCCAAATTTACAATGCCTGCATGGTGTGGGATTTCCAAGCCAAATAATGCAAATACAAAAGAGAAGTAAACGCAAAAACAGTCCCTTAGAGACCCTTCAACAGCAAGAGTTCACAGGACTCCCAGGGGAAAAGCAACCTCTGCTGAGGACAAGTAAACAACTGAAAATTACAGGTCACATGAGGAAATAATCCACCATGAGGTAGACCTGGCAGGTGTGACCAACAGGAAGTTTACCAAATCACGAGCATGAGAAAATAAAGTAAGCTTAAAGAGTCTGTGGAGTGAATATATTAAAGAGGTAAAAGAAAAAATAATTGAAACCATAATGAAAGAAAAAAGATATGATTAAAAAAATAAAAGAGGATAGGTGTGTTTAAATAAGGTACAGGAAAATCCTAGGTTCTCTCCTGGGCCAGTAAGCTACTGATATCTCAGGAGGAAAGGTGAGAAAGTGAAAGGTTAAAGAGAGGTCAAGAAGGAAGAGAAAATGGGTAAAAATATAAAGTGTGTAAATGTAAAGGCAACTGACAGGTTTTTTTTCAAACCTCAAAAATTCAAACAATCTAACACCCCATATATTCTTTTCAGAGGCAGGGTATGGTGGTGGAAGAAAAGGGAAGAGAGAAAAAAACTGAATCCAGTCAATCACAAGATGAATCAGACTTCAAAAAAGATGTCTAACTGAACATATGCGTTAGTTTCCACTGCCTCTTAAAACTCCCTTAAAATGATAGTACAGGGGTTTAAAAAAAAAAAAAAAGACAAAGCAAATCAAGAAGAGGAGTCAGCAGCAACTCAATTCAGAAAGTAGGGAAGAGGATAAACTAGTTACTAATTTAGCAGACCCAACAAAACAACCCCGACAGCAAAAAGGAAAGGTGAGAAGTGATCTGATTTGGTTAACAGAAGCCGTAAAAGGATGAGGAATTGGTGGCACAGGTACCTTACAAAATGAAGTGAAGGTGGCACTCAGAATAGCATGACTGGTTGAAAGAAGTTACCTCCAGGTTCTCACTTTGCATGGTGACAACTGCCTCTCCCCCACACCAGAGAAGACTGAAGTTTACTTTCCATAAAAAGGAAGTGGGGAGTCTGGGCTAAGAGACACCACACAGTTGAAAGCAGGAGAATTGTACAAAAAAAAACAAGGAAGTACGTAAAAATTGCAAATAGATGTTAAATTGGATCTGCCTTGCCCTTTACCTTAGTAGACGCGTAGAATACTGGATGAAAACTTCCTGGTAGGTGACCAGGTACATTTTTACTGGGAACCCCAGATATTTTAAGAGAAAAGACGTAAGAACACTGACTGTCTAATACTGAAATCATATAAACAACCTCCACTCAAGCCAAACACTTCCAAACATCATTTTTAGTGGTTCCTTTAACATATGAATAGATAGCTAAAAATCAACAGACATGTGAAGAAATTCTATTAAGTATGATCGCCAGCGATTAAAACAAAAAAAAAATAACTTAGAAGAAATAGATTAAGTGGGGAAATGATAATGTTAAAAAACAAAGCAAAAAACAATTCACATTCTCAAAGTCATATCCAGCAAGAACAAAATGGTACCAAAACATTTCAGAGAATTTCAAAGAAAGCTCTTGGAAATTCATGCTTGGAAATATAAAACTTCACTAGACACAACAGAAAGTAAAGTTAAAAAATCAGAAAGTAGAACAAGACAGAAAAATGGAAAATAGAGAGAAAGGTAAAATTATTAAGAAAGTAATCTAGGATGCTCAATATGTGAATGGTAGGAACTCAAGAAAGGGCACAGGAAAAACAAAGAGGGAAGTTGTAATCTAAAAACTCATTCACAAAAATTTCTCAGAACTCGGACATGAACTGCTGGACTGAAAGGGCTCAAGTGCCCAAGAACAATGGCTAAAAGACAAAATACATTTGTTATTATTATTCTGTATTAATTATTTTAAAGGAAATGGGAAAAAGAAATCTCAAAGAATGTTCTAGCTCCCAACTGCTTTCACCACCTTGGATATGTTTTCCTCTTAAGTCTTACCCTGGCCACAGCTTGCAATCTCCATTCCTGAACTTCCTTACTGGTATTTCTGCCCCTGACCAGAAGAGCCACTGGGGACTTAAAGCTCAAAGATAGTGTTCTTGGTATTCAAGGGTGCAAAATATGCCCCTCGGGCATAAGGATTATTTTGAACTGAAGGCATTGAGAAGAAGCAAACACAAGAAAACTGCTCTGCCCTCTAGTTACCTAAAAGCAGGTCATCAGTTTGTAAAAGTATCCCCTTTCCCCTCTCTACCAGGAAGGACAGCAGTTAATCACTGGGGACAACGACAATGTTAGACTCTTACCAGCCTAGAGCTAGCATCAGAGAAATCTAACAAACCTTTCTACAAGTGGCCTTTTTCCGCCATTAGTTTCCCCATGTATTTGCCTTCCCACATTTACTGCCCCTAGAAGCTTGAAGTCCTTTTCCTTTGTCTTGTCAGTTCTCTAAAGACTTATTGTTTGTTAAGAATCTATATAAGCCCAAGTTCTTACCATCATTACTTAGTGCTCCCACGTGTATGATCCACAGGTGTTAATAGACCTGTTTGCTTTTCTCTGTTAATCTATCTTTTGTCAGTCTAATTTAAGCCAGATGGGTAGAGGAAAAATATTTCTCTCTACAGTATCCCAGAGTAAAATTTTGATTGCATTTTCAGTCACACTACTGTACTAGGCAATGCCTCTTTAATACCGTATATATGATGAGAATAACAGTGCCATAACATTTAAATACATTTTAAATACAGTAACCATTTCCCCCAGATTTTCAAAGGCAATTCAGATTTCAAGTATATTTCCCTTGTTTCATATGCCATTATAATATCCTAGAAGATTTATAATTTCAGTTTCTAAACCACTTTTCTCCCAGAATGCTTCTGCTACCCATAAGTAGTAAGAAATGTTTAGTTATATTTATGATGATTATTTTACACAGAAGTGTGACCACTCTTAATAATGTACGGACTTTGGAAGACTTATTGGGGCCCCAATCACCACACATAACAATAAGATACAACTAACTAAAATATACCTTTGATGTTTAAATGGAGGACTGCCTAGTGTTACTAGCAGGCTTAAAAAGAAAAGTTTTTTGATTAATATAACATATTAAAAATCTTCTCTACAGTGAAATAATTTTTTGCAGTCCACTGAGGATAAGAAATACCCATTTAGCTGGGTAACAAAGCTTTTCCACTTCTGTGAGGGATAAGCTACCAAATTTCTTCTAAACTGAAACTTATAAAAATAAATTTAACTCACTGAGGTAGAGGAAAGCTACTTTAAGAAACATGACCCTGGGGATTAACACCATGCTTTAAAATTAGCAACCACTCACAGCCTTGCCAAATAGGAGGAATCAAGTTCAAGTCTATCTCCCAAAATAAAATTCTAATACTTAACTTTCATAGCTGGACGAGTTTAAACTATTTTCATACCAGAGAGTATACAAAGGAAAAATATTTGTAATATGTTTTTTATTGTTGATAGCATTACAGGTATTTCCCACCCACCCCCTTTGCCCCCTCCTCCCAGCCCCTCCCCACCCTCCCAGGCCTTCACTCCACTGAAAATTCTAAATTGATGGCACTCAGTGTGCATCCTTTGGGCAGTC
The DNA here is from genome assembly GCF_028538775.1 of Myotis yumanensis. NCBI lineage: Eukaryota > Metazoa > Chordata > Mammalia > Chiroptera > Vespertilionidae > Myotis > Myotis yumanensis. Next base: position 27,887,308 of record NW_027223764.1, on the reverse strand, counting down.
CTTGCCCGGAAGGCACCGTCCCTGTTCTCTCATAAATGGCTCCCTCTGTCTCCTTCCCCGGAATCCCTTCTTCTGGTCTCCAGGAGGTAAACAGAATCAAGGACTTCAAGGAAGATAAGTGTAGGTCTCCCCTACCTTTATCTCCACACTCAAGAAAGATGCATTAAACATTTTTTTCTGACACCAATTATGATGATTCTTAAAAATGAACACCTATCAATTCATCAACTTCTCTCCAGTCACCCCTGATCATGACTTCTTGGTTCTATCTCTTAATTTCCCAAACTTTCAGGGCCCAGCTGCCACCAGAAGGTGGCCAACACTGGAGCACAGGCTCAGGTTGTAAACGGACTACAGCTCTAGCTTTGGATTAAGGTAGAATACCACCAGGGGGCAGCAGAAAGTTTATGAAATTACATAGTCATCCATCCCAGCCCCTTTCCCTAGCTATGAAGGATTTCACCAGAGATCCCAAGCCTAAGCAGCACAACTAGGTCATAGAACTACAAGAACCCCAGACCATCAATTGATGTTCTTTCTTCCTATACTTGAAACACTTGCAACATGACCATTACCAGAGTTTTTCTGGCAAACATACAGTAATATCTGAACTATCCTGACATTTCACCTACTAGTAAATAAGATCATGTCTAGGATGCAGGAACTCAAAGAAATACAAAAGCCTACAATTAAAGAAAGAGCACACCATTCACCAGAAGGACTAACCCTAAGACAATCACTGTAAATATTTATCCTTTCTTTATATAAAACTTTTAATAAGCTTTATTCTGACTTCCCTAACTATAACTAATGCAACAAAATTAGACCCTTGCAATTAATTCATCAATGATAGTTGATACTATGTAAAATTACCTAAGTTGTGAAAAGTTAGTAAAAGGCATAGCATGTTTTAAAGGACACAAACACATTCCATCTCCCCACCCCACTAAATACCACGCCCCCATCCTCTATTATCAGCAGACACTGAGTGGAGAGACCCTGGCAAGTGACAGACTAAATTTAGCAGACAGATCTAAGCTACAGTTCCTCTCAAAACCAATCCCTGAAATAGTTCTGGTCTTGTGAAACTGGGCTTCGTTTTATAAGCTTCTAGTTTTATCAAATGGCGACAGGAATCACATACTATTAAAAATAGCACCCTGGTGTGCTGGCTGATGCAATATATTGGCAAACAGCAACTTGTTTTCTGGGCACACCTACTACATGCAAATCTGAATAACAAAGGTCAGTCTTTAGAAGCAGATTATTAACTTCCGGATCATAAACAACTGTGCAATAGCTTCTTACTGAGAAGGAAACACATGGAGAGTTATAAACCTAACGATGGCAGCACAGCCTCTGTGGATTTAGCCTCAGCTCTATGACAGGCACGTCATTATTTATAAACATACGAGTCCTGAGATGAACTGTATTGCAGGACAGACTGTTACTCCACACAGCTCAGATGTCCATCATAAAAGCACTGGGGCGTGACTGTGCAATGAAGTACTCAGAAAATCAGTATGTGATACAGCATCATACCTTAGAGACCAGGAAGTTGACAGCCACTTGAGTTTTCTCAATGCCAAGGTAGGAGGGAACCTATGTGCCACAAAGTTCAAATAAAATGCACGTAACAACCTGACAGAGACGAGGCCAAGATGAGGAGCACTGGCCAGTGACTTCTCAATTACCTTGAAAACCACTGGCTTTTCAAAAAGCAGTTGAAGCAGAAAACCAAGCAGGATCAAGAGTCCAAGGTCTTTTCTCAACACACTTCTGCATGACGTGGAAGGTGGAAGGTCTGTCACCTCCTTGCTTCTCATTTTCCTGCTCCTCCTCTTAGCAAGGAGGAAGATGAAAATAGCTAACATTGCTAAGTGTGAGTCCCTATGACAGACGAGGATGCAGGCCCCAGGAGTGAGGTCAGGCACTCAAGGTCAGGACTGGAGTGGAGCTCCAATGATTGGGTCCAAGGCCTGTGTTTCACCAACGAGTGGAATGCCTTCAAGTGGAGATGCCATTATTTCCCTTTACCATGGGGTAAAGCTGACAGAAGATTTTGGAATGTGTTTTCAGTTCCTTAAAATGAAGTGCACTGTTGCCACAAGGACCGTTATCATTGACTAATTCTTCTCTCCTCCTTCCCTGGTTTCAGGAGTACACTTAGGGGTCAAACACAAGGCTCTCCCGCCCTCCACTGCCCTTGGCCCAGGCTAACTGTCCCCACCCCGACTTCACGAGATGGGAGATGAGAGCAGGCTTCCTGCAGAGCCTGAGCTGTGGACACAGCCTTCCTTCCTGGCTCGGAGTGTCTCCTGGGCTCCAGGGCGGCTTCCGCATGTACCACTCAGACAAGTCTTGAGTGCAGCTCATCCTCTGCAACAGAGTGAGTCCCATCAGGGGCAGAGTGCCAAAGGAGGAAGCTCCACAAGTTTCACTTTCCTCAACCACTTAGGAAAGGAATGAAGACATCACTGGGGGATTCTCCGAGTGCTCCCATGCTCAGCCCTTCCCAGCCAGAAGCCCAGCCCCACACAGCCAGGCCCCAAGCCCTAAGCAACTATTAGAAGGGCTAAATTTGTGTGTGTGTGTGTGTGTGTGTGTGTGTGTGTGTGAACTTATTACCTTATGCTATCTCCTTCATAAAGGACTTTCCCCCTTTTTATAAAAGCCATATATGTTCTCCTTGTAAAAGATTCAAATGATGCAGAAGTACATTCAAGTTAATAGATAGTAGATAGGTAGGTAGGTAGGTAGGAGAGGGGGATGGAAGGAAAGAGGGCAAGTGAGCTTCCTCAACCCCATCCTTCAGAGATAACCAGTGCTAAGAGTTTCATCTACATCCTTCAGGACTAAAAAAAACAAAAAAAGAAAAAAAATGCAAATCTAATTGTTAATGAAAAAGGTGAATGAGCTTATTTACATATATTCCATAATACCATCTGTATAAAAGAGAGGGAAGGAGAGAGGTATGTACATATTTGCTAACATAGACATAAAATATCATTTGAAGGCGCCAAATGCATTTTGCTTTAAGTCATATCTAACTTAATTTCAGAGGCAGGAAAGCAAGTCAAGTATGACCCCAATGTTCAGGCTGTTAAACCCACTCCACATTATTTTTTTCTAGGTCTTTGCTTCTCAAATTGTTTAATGATTGCTTTGAATTTTTTCTGCCTCTCTTAAAAGTAAAAATACTAGAGTTAATGATGGATTCTTAAAGTAAGTCAAGTTCTGAACCAAATTAACAAATCACTGTACTACACAGACTAATTATACTTTATGAACGAATCATCACATACAGAATAGTGTTGTAATCTGCATGGATTCCTTTTAGCTTTTACATAACAGGAAGAGCTTGGCAGAAGCTCTCTGGTGGCACTTGAGTGAGCTGGGAGTTTTGTCTCATGTGTAACTAATAAGCTGACACTTTTATCCAGAAATATCCAGAGATATAAAACCATGAGGTGATGGCAAAACCCAGGCCCTGTTCTCTCTAGCCACACAGCTACTTTTTTATTAGAATCCCAAAGAAACACCTTCATGGGTTGCTGTTATGATGAGTATACTGAATATTTACAATTCCAGGTACTATCCACATAAAAATCAGGTTAAATAAGTTGGTGGGGCCCTGGGATACCTGTGATAAATAGCTCCTTAAACCACTAAGCAGCAGGTATAACATTGCAGCACAGATGAAATATTCTTAATCAGTCTCCAACTGGATTAATTTTTCCCTCACAACATACTGAGGCATGTGGAGGCTAAGCAACCTCACACCGTCACTGGTATAAGCCTGATAACTCTGTTCCCACTGGTCAGTGTGCAATTCTTACCAAGACTTATTATTATTATTACTAGAGGCCCAGTGCACAAAATTCATGCACTGGCGGGGTGGTGGTGGGGGTGTCCCTCAGCCCAGCCTGCGCCCTCTGGCAGTCCGGGACCCTTTGGGGGATGTCCACCAGGAGCGGGCCTAAGCTAGCAGTCGGACATCCCTCTCACAGTCTGGGACACCTCTCTCCTTACTGCCCGCCTGCTCACTGCTCCTTACCGCTCGGCTTGCTGCTCCTTAGCACTGCCACAGAGGCGGGAGAGGCTCCCGCCACCACCGCTGTGTTCACCAGCCGTGAGCCTGGCTTCTGAGTGGCACTCCCCCTGTGGGAGCGCACTGACCACCAGGGGGCAGCTCCTGCATTGAGCATCTTGCCCCCTGTTGGTCAGTGCGCATCATAGCAACCGGTCTTTCTGGTCTTCCTGCCATAACGGTCGCTTAGGCTTTTATTATATAGATGATGATGATGATGATGATTATTATTTTAAATCCTTACCTGAGGATATGTTTTCATTGATTTTCTTTTTAGAGAGGAAGGGAGAGAGAGAGAAACATCTATTGGTTGCCTCTAGTATGCACCCTAACCAGAGATTGAACCCGAAACCTCAGTATGTGCCTTGACCAGGAATTGAACCCAAAACCTTTTGGTGTATGGGATGATGTGCCAACCAACTGAACCACCTGGCTAGGGTCAAGACTTAGTTACAGTTGCTTCCCAACATGTTTCTATAGGTTGCACTTGTTTCTGTTGTTATGTCATTTAATTAAAAGTTAGGTAAATCAATGAAATTTGAGTCATGAAAAAATGTTGTTTCTATAAAACTAAATCGAATGCTTTAGAAACAGTTGACACAGGTGAATAGCTAATATTATTAGCTATGGAGATGATGTTAATATTTTGAAAGGAAAATGTGACTTAAAATCTAAATGAAGTCAGTATTCGGCTTCTATGAAAGTCTGATGTTCTGGCACCATTTTAAAGAAATAAAGACTGGACATTGTGGATGACGTGTTCTGAGTAGGGTTTGCACGAGAGAAAGACACAATGGAAAGTAAATCAGGGGACGCACATTCCTGACTGCACAAAAGACTGACCAATTCCGAGCATCAATATCTCTACATTTAATAAGATGGTTGTGGTGAGTATGTATCACTTTTTATTTCCCATTAACTGATTAATCATCTAACTACAGCTCTCAACTGTACCCGACAGGACTTTCTCTAAGGAATTAAACCAAGGCCTGCACCTTCCCATGTATTTTCGTTTTTCCTTGATAAAGAACTTGAACAAAAATGAAAGGGGGGGAGTTTGCCGTGATGCTCCTCCGAGTCTGCACATCTTTAAGCTCCACAGAGTGGGGCTCTGAGCCCCACCCTCCAGTAAACACTGCCTTTTCTCCTCTGCCCTCACATTTCCCCGCTGTCTCAAGTTCAGCTAGGAGTTGTGCAAAGCAAGGTAAAGGTCAGCTCACACTATAGGATAAGTTTCTCTTCTCTAGGATGTTTGCATTTCAGAGTATCTATGTTCACCTACTTACAAGGCAGCAGTTCAAGAATACATAAAGAGGAAGTAAAAAAAAAAAATCAAGATTGCGGAAGGAGTGATACTTTAGAACCAGATAGGAAAGAGCAGGTTAGTCTTAACTAGTTTCAAAGTAGAAGCTAAACTACATTTAAACTCCACCTATGACTTTGGGAAAGTTAACAACCCTTCCAAACCAGTTTCCTTCTGCATACAAATACGATAACACCATCTACGTCGTAGAATTAAATGAGATGAAGAGTTATCAAGTGCCTAGTATAGTATAGGCACACAGTAGGTGCTCAATAAATCCTGGCTGTTTTAGTAATCTACCTTCTCACATCCAATCCCACCCAACCCCCCAAAACGGCATTATTTTTTTACATCTTTCCTCCCTTGATTTAAGAACCGAAAGATTCCCTTAAAAGTAGCTGGGTCCCCACCCCTCAAGGACTCCCCAAAGCAGCAGCCTAATGGCACTCTTGTGAAGAAAGCTGTATAGGGCAAGGTAATGTTACCTGCAAGATATGTCCTCCACCACTCAGGACACTCTTGGGAGTTCTGAAAGTATGGGCACTCAACTGTGATCACCCATTGGATGATTTATATTATTAAACTAGAGGCCTGATGCATGAAATTCATACAAAGTAGGCCTTTCTTCCCCTGACTGCCGACACTGCCTTCCCATTGGCACCAGGGACCCCGGCTTCCCTTGCAGCCCCGGTTTCATCCGGAAGGTGGTCCAGAAGGACGCCTGGTCTAATTAGCATATTATGCTTTTATTATTATAGATTTACTCCAAATTAATGTAAGAGCAAAAGCAAAGCAAAGAAAAAGCAGTCAGTTTATTCTCTTTACATCAATACTCCCAATCCATTTCTTATAGTGAATCCTAACCTAAGATCTCTGATGTGGTTGGTAGATTTCGAGATCCAAGTAGTACACTCTGCAAAGAGCAGATTATCAGCCTTGAGGTGAAGGTTCCCTGCACACCTCAATGAGAGCTCCCACAGGGCAGGACACTGCAGGTAGCCGGCAGGGAGCAGGGTGGTGGTCAGTGGCTATTCATGTCACCACCCCAGTCTAAGGGGAGTATCTTGAATCTTGAACCTTACACGTGCACTTACTCTGCAAGACGGAGATGCTGAAGAGCATAGGAAAGACTAAATATGGTTGGCCTGGTCTAATTCCAAAATGGAAGGAAACAGCCCCCGACACCAGCCCAAAGGAGAACGGCGAGAAGAGGAAACACGGCTCGTTTATTCTTAACAACATTCCAACTACACACACATCTGGTCACAACTCGCGCCCCTTCCATGAAAGAAAAAAACATTTTTAAGTTCTGAAAAACAAAGTGTCTGGGTTTATTCAGATGTCTACATCTCTCAGCCTCTGTGCAAAGGGGTTATCCTTTCTGGATAAGCATCAGCTACTACACATTGCTTTGACTTTCTCTTTAGAAGACGAACATGTGTTGAGAAAGCTGCCTTTCCCATTTGCCAGATGATAAAGGGTAACAGCTGTTACCTAAGCAACCATTCAGGTTTCAAAGGTATTCAAGATAAGTCTGATATTTCCTCAGAAGAAATGCTTTTCTCCCCCTCAGGTGCTAATTACTGATTCCTAAAGAAGCCTTAAGAACAGATGAGCTCTGGGGCATGAAAGGCTGAGAGCGATAGAATCTGCCTCAGGAGGCAAAGTGGCATTTGAGAATTGTGATGCTAAATCATTTCACTTCTCTTCAGTAGATGACTTGGGAATACCTTCTGCTTACCACATACATTTCAAAGGCTACACACAGAAATGATCCCATCCCTGGACTCTGTGCACTAGTATGCTAATAAATGTTTTAGAATACAATTAATATCATACTGCATATTTCCTCATTAATAAAAGAGGCAGGGCTGTTATCTTCCTACTCTCTCTGACCTTCGTAAAAAGTAGACATCTTTGGAAAATAGTAATTATTTACTTGAAATGATAGTTAACAAGAAATATGTATGCACTTCAAATGGAAACCCCCAAAGCTGACCATATGAAAAGGACAGATTAACAGCTCTACAAATGGAGGGAGTAGGTATCTAAAAGACTTGGAGGAACTATCAGATATTGAAATATTAAATATTGAAATAAAATCATCCTACATTTTTAATTACTAGCTTTTAATTCAAAATGGTTTATCAAAGCAATAAAATAGTAATTTTAACTTTTGAAAACTTTTTAATTATTTGAACACTACGGAGTTGTTCAGTCTAAATGAACTGCACTTTTCTATATAATAAGAGGCTAACACCTAGTGCCCCAAAGATATCATTACTGCGAAATTTTTAAAAATCCTCACCTAAGGACATGTTTTTATTAATTTCAGAGAGAGAGGAATGGGGAGACAGAAACTTCAAAGTGAGAAACATTGATCAGCTGCCTCGTTTATGCACTCCAGAACCAGCAACCTTTTGGTGTATGGGGACGATGCTCCAACCAACTAAGTCACCCAGCCAAAGCTACTGAAAACTTTTTGGTATCGCTTCTCAAAGGTGAGGTTCTGGTAAATTCTTGCTGTGTTTTGGTAACACATCTTCTGTAAAAACACCAAATGTTTAGTTCTCAACCAAACTAAACCAAGAATCCCAATTACTATTGTGGTGGGCAGTTAGACAGACATGAGCGCAGCAAGGCAGATGGCCCAGGTACAGAAGGTCACCAGGGTGGAAAGCCCTGGGTGCCTAGCAACAGACAAAACTGGGAAAACAAGGACCTCTTCCCCAGGGTAACCTTTCCTTTCCTAGCAAAGTGCTGGCCATGCAGGTTAGACCCTCCGACCTTTCATATTGCTGGTCATACAGTTGGGCCTTCCCCTGAACTTTACTCCCCTAGCATGTTCTAGTCACGTGGGTTACACCCCCTTTGAGGGGGAATGAAGGAATGAACAAGGGGATCCGAGAACAGCTCTTAAGTATTTGAGCCCCCAGGACAATGAGGTTCTGACCTGCATCAAACACATCTAGGCCTCAGTTGTGTTTTAGCTCCAGGCCCAGAAAAGCAACAAAACCAGACAGATAATGCTGCAAGGACCAATGGCCCCCTGCCCTGGTGTCAACCAATCAGTAGAGACCAGGGCCATGAAAGGGCACACCTGCAAAGCTGATGGATATTCTACTGGGATGCTCCCCAGAGACCTCCGGATAAATACCCTCAAGACTGAGGACCCAGTGTGCTCACTTTCCTTTCTTTCTTCCTCTCCTCCTCCCACTTCCCAGGCACATTGCCTTTACTTTTCTCTCCTCCTAAGCTCCAAGAGCCCTTCTTTTGCTTCTGTAACTTGTTTGCTGAACCCATTTTTTCTACAGCTCACTTCTACCTCTGTGATTTCCTAAATGAACTTTTGCTTATATTTGAGCCTTGGCTCTGAATTCTTTCTTAGCTAGCACTCAAGTACCGAGGTTGCTGAACTGAAATCCAATTGTTGGTAACATTCTGGTGCTGTTATCACCACCAAAACTCAAGCCACCACATGAAGAAATTAACTAAATGTGCTGAAACCACTTAACAGTTCACTTTTGATATGACAAATATTACTGAGGAAGCTTCACAACCAGAGGTAATTCATCTCTGCAGGACAGAAGAAAAACTACATATATTATTACTCAAGACAGTACTAAGCCCCAGTATACATAATGAACATTTCTAGCCGGGAGTTTTATATGCACCAAATTATTCAAAAGAATAAGAAAAGAAATATTATTCATGGGTAGCAAATTCTTAAACATGACAGGTTATATGAAATGTCCAGAAAAGGCAAATCCATAGAGACAGAAAGTAGGTTAGTGGTTGCCTGGGGGTGGGAATGGGAATGGGGATTAACTATAAGAGGGCAAGAGGGATCTTACTGGCATGATGAAAATATCCTGAAACTGGTTTATGGTGCTGGTTTGGTAACTTGGTGAATTTACTGAATATCTCTGAATTGCACACTTAAAGAGATGAGGTTTTGGGCTGAAAAGTATTAATTAACTCTAAAAGTTTTTTAAGTGACAGGGTAATCATTTCGATTTAAGCATTTTGATTGGGACTGGGACTGAGAAGTAACTAAATAAGGATGTGCTAAAATCTTCAATTTTGAGAATGTTCACCCTAGTTCCTTCTGATAACCTGAATTTCAAGAAGATTAATTAAATTATCAGACTTTCATACAATAAAGTATATGAACCTATTATAAGTAATGCATGGAAAATGTGACATCAATCGAAATGTCCATTAATGAAAGTGGTACATCTAAAGAAATTATGGTTCAACCATCCTCTGAAAGTAGGGCAGTCCCTACTAAACAGTTAGAAAAATGTTAGATTATAAATAACATATAGAGAAATATGTCCAGGATATACTGAGTGAAGAAACACCTAGCAGGACAATGCATATAGTAGGACACATGAGAAATGTGTGTGGATTATCTATGTACGTACATGTGTGTTTGCATGTATACTTGGAAAGATAAATACCGATCTATATCTAATGCTTAGTCCTTGGAAGTACAAATAGGAGAGTAAGAGGGTTTTCAATTAAAGTTCAAGGAAAAGAATTGGAAGTATGTGCATCCCAGGGCTGAGAACAGTTGTCACTGGACAGGTGGCATTTTTATGTTCTCTTATACTGTCTAAACTTTCTTATTGGAGAGGAAGGTTAGCATAGTGGTCAAGAGATGGCCCAGATTTAAATCCTGGCTCTTCTGTTTATTTGCTGGGAGATCTTGAGCAAATTGCTCACCCACTCCATACTACTGCCATTTGCCTCTGTAAACCGAGGATAAGAGCACTTACACCATAGCCTGGGAGGAAAACTAAGTATATTATGTACACGAGGCACTTAGAACAGAGTCTAGCACATAATATATATTCATTGTTAATGTTCATTAGCGTGCATACCAATATCTTATTAGTGAGAAGAAAACACGAACAGAAACTTTATTTTTATGGTGGGAAAAAGAAGTATAAGAACACAGGCACTGCCTGACCTCAGGTATGTTCAATGCCAGGATGCGAGCAGAATGTATTAGGCACAAATCAAAGTCTGGACAGTTATCAGAGCCATTCTTATGACCAACACTGATGTAACCAACCTCCCTGTGGGCCGCACTGAGGGCAGAGGGCACCTGGGTGGGAAGCTCCCAAGTGCCTGGGCTCCACGTACTGTGATGGATTCATTAATGCAAGAGATAATTAGCATGTGTGACCAGACCAATGGGCAAAGGACACCTGAAACACAAACACTCCAAAAATAAACACTTATGCCTCATAATTGACCTCAATGGGACTTGTGGCCTCACCTTGGGACATAACAATATAAACCAGGGTCAATGATCTGACACGTGAAAAATTATTAACCATCACATTATAATAACACGGAGCAAGTCTGCCTTCCTGAGAAAAGGCAAGTTCTAACATACCCTTTTCCCCACACCTTATGGTGTGAGCAACTTGAAACTTTAGTAGTCCTTAAGATCTTTTCCAACGGCCACCTTGCACTCTGCACAATACTGGAAACTCTCTTAAAGGAAGGACACGTATTTGTTGAGTGACTACTTTGTAACAAATTCATCTATTTCTCTTGAAACTCTTGGAAGTAGGTATTTTAATCTCCACTTTTACAAATTTAGAAAACTGGGGCTCAGAGCGTCCACCCATATGTGGCAGCACCGAGAATCCACTATAGAATCATCCATTTCCAAAGTCTGCTTTCCCAAGCACCATAAATCCTACGGATTTCACTCTTAAAGCAGTTCATACTTTTTATTTCAACTACAACGTATTTCCTTTAAAAGGCCTATATACCACCAAAAAATTTAGAGCACATGGCCAAAAATATCCCACAAAAGCTCCTGAAATTTCCTAGAAGTATGTATTTTTTACAATGAACACAGCTGATAATCCCATTTTATTTTTTATTTCTTTGTTTCTCCAAAGCCGACTGGTGTTCAAAAGGGCACAAGGTCTCGCCCAAAGACCCGTCTACATTGAGCAGAACAAACCACAGAAACTCCTGCTTTCAGAAACTAATTTTTCAAAGTGGATTCCATTGCCTTATTCATTTATCCTCCTGTATAAAAAGTCAAGGACAAATTCACAAATGAATTTTTGTCAGCCTTATTTTGTCCAATTGATTTATAAGCTAAAGCTACACAGACAAGATGGTCCAAAGTGATCCAAAACTATTGTGCTAAAATCATTTATGAACTTTCCTTTGATAGATCTAGACATTTTTAAAGACCCTTCTTTATCTTTCATTTTGGTATACTATTTAGAAAACTGTCATTATCAAACTAGAATAAATTGGTCTGGTCAAAAGACAAATTAATGACATCAGTCATCAATTGTTTCATCAGTCTGCACTGAAGTAGATGCTTAATAAGTGCTTGATCATTCAAAACAGTGGTTGGTTCTCTATTGTTCTGGTATCCGATTATTTTTGCATTGAATGCTACTGCACAATAACACAAGTCAAAGTTTAGCATTTACTTCCTCAAAAATAAATGTAATTTTTCCTACTATAGGCTTTTATTTAAGCAAATTCAAATGAACCGAATCAACTGCCTTTATAAAACTATGAAGAGAATAAACAAAGCCATTAGACATCTCATCTCAGGTCAAATGTTATCAAAAAGAGGCCATCATCCTACTAGAAATTGAAATTTTCAGGGAGCAACAGTGTATGTCAAATCATTTTGCCTATATATAAGACATGTATATAAATATAAATTTATCTGAATTGTTAGTGAATCCTTAAAATCTTCTCTGGAGATATTTATTTAAATAAAGAACGAGCCAACTATTTTCCTTGGATTTAGGTTTACATAGATGTAGCTAGCTGTTTTTGTTAACCAGAATCACTTTAACTGTCCAAATGAGAAGTTTAGTCCATGAAGGAATTGAGAGAAATCTATTCTTGATCTAATCATTATTTTAAAATCAGATTTTAAAATATATTTTTATATAGTTTTAATAACACTCTACTCACAGCAAACAGACATAATTATCTCTCACTGGCCATTCTAGAGAGAGAATTATGTGAACACAAGAAGAGAGTCAACCAATTAACACTTGACGCCAGTGTATTGCTTCCACATTCAACATCCTATAAAATTTATCATGAGGCATATACTGCACACTATTCTCTTAGACCTCACCCAACTGTCTAGAACAGCCATGGGCAAACTACGGCCCACGGGCCGGATCCAGCCCGTTTGAAATGAATAAAACTAAAAAAAAAAAATCTGTGCCCTTTTATGTAATGATGTTTACTTTGAATTTATATTAGTTCACACAAACACTCCATCCATACTTTTGTTCCGGCCCTCCGGTCCAGTTTAAGAACCCATTGTGGCCCTCGAGTCAAAAAGTTTGCCCACCCCTGGTCTAGAAGCTAACTGAATAGGGATTATGAAGAGAAGAAATGGAAATGTTCTGGACTTTATGGTGTATTTGTCAGTCATGCATACACGTAGTTGACTAAAGCGTTCCAAAGTCAATCTTTTCAGTCAAGTTCTCAATTCCTGACCATTCCCCCTCCAGCACTTCTTGCTCTTCCTTGACTCATTCATTCAATACACTGTATTTCATTTCAGGCACAGTTCTAGGTGCTGGGGATACAGAAGTGAGCATTCCCCATGATTCTGGTTACCTGGAATGACCTCACCAGGTGGCTAAATTCTTATGTTTAGAGACATGGCTGTTCATAAACTCACAGGCTCTAAAACGAAGAGGCCCAATAAACTGGGCAAATACAGAAGGGAAAGATGCCAAGGTCTATCACTCCTTCAGAGTAAGGACATTTTTGTTGTACTAAGATGGGGTCGCCAGAGCTATGAGGGTGAGTGGAAATAACCCCTGTCCCAAACTACAACTACTTGACCTTAAAAACAGCACAAAGCAACCCCACCTTGCTTTCATTTCTTCAAAAAAAACACAAAAAAACCCCACACATGTTTTATACCCCTTGCACCAAAATAAAAACAATGTTTTTAGTGAACATCAAAAGACTGGAAATAACATGGGAGAAAATATTTACAATACATATGAAATAGGACTGATTTCCCAAATTTTTTTAAAGTATATTTTTATTGATTTCAGAGAGGAAGAGAGAAGAAGAGAGAGATAGACACATCAATGATGAGAGAGAATCACTGATTGGCTGCCTCCTGCATGCCCCTGCTGGGGATCAAGCCTGAAACCCACCCAGGCATTTGCCTTGAAGAAGGATCAAACTCTGACCTCCTGGTTCATGGGTCAATGCTCAACCACTGAGCAACACCAGACAGTCTGATTTCCCTAATTTAAAATGAGATCATATAAGTCAATCTAGTAAAGATAAGAACCCTATGAGGAAGAAATAGAAAGAAGAGGAGAGGGAAGAGGAAGAAGAAAGTACAAAGCAAAACAAAAGAACAAGTTTACAGAAAGAAATTCAAATGGCCAAAGAACCTACAAGGATCCTAAACCTATAAAGATAAGCCCACGAAAACAGAGATAACATTTGTAACTTATCAGATTGGCAAACGTTATAAGCTCGGTGATTTGCAGTACTGGTGGGAGTGTGGCAAAGATACAACCCTGATTTAAAAAAATCAATCTGCATAACCATTCTAGAGTGTAAGTGGATAATGTTTATCAGAGTTTAAAATGCTTTTATCATCAAACCCAGCAATCTCACTACAGTATTAGGAGTTTAACATTAACCTACAGGTATACCAGCAAGATGTTTACACAAAAGTATTTACCAACAGCGGTGAGGGGAAATTGCTTCGGGAGTTATGTCTAACACTATGCTGTACATCTGAAACTAATATAATGCTGAATGTTAACTGTAACTGAAAAATAAGAAGGAAGCCCGGCCAGCATGGCTTAGTGGTTGAGCATCGACCTATGACCCAAAGGGTCACAAATTTGATCCTGGTCAGGGCACATGCCCAGGTTGCGGGCTCGATCCCCAGTGTAGGACTTGCAGGAGGCAGCCGATCAATGATTCTCTCTCATCATTGATGTTTCTATCCCTCTCTCCCTCTCCCTTCCTTTCTGAAATCAATTTAAAAAATTTAAAAAAAAATAAGGAAATTTAAAAAAGGAAAAAGTATTTATAAAAAACAGACTGCAATAAATCCAATAGCTCAACACAACTCCTCCTTCCCAAATATCTGACAATTACTAAAATAGCCAGAAATAAGGCAAAGGTGAAACCAATTACTGTACATCCATGTAATGAAATCTTACACACGTTAAAGTGAATAAGGAAGATTGGTGTCTTTGATGGGGAAAATCTCTAAAAACATAATAGGAAAAGCACACACCAAAAAAGAAAAAAGGCTACAGAAAATGTAATCCCTTTATTAAACAATTTAAAAAGCAGAGAACCAGACAAATGCAGTTATTTACCAAAAAAAATTTTGCCCCTGGAAGAAATCACAAGAAATGTAATAATAGTTACATTTGAAGGGAGGTTTTTACCTCTCTTTCTGTACCTTTTGATCCCATTTGAATGTTAATCATGTACCTACAGTTTTAATTTATTTTCAATGTCATCATGGGTTATCTGAATGGAAGATTATAGCCTATTTTCTTCTCTCTGTTTATGCTTTTTCAACAAAATCTAATTTAAATATATTTAATGAGATAAAGACTTTTCAGTAAAGTTCTAAAGGAGAAAAACAAAACAAATGAAGAAATGAGGTAGGAAAAAAGAAGGTAAGGCAGATAGATAAAATATCAATATGGGTCCAAGGACAAGGTGGAGTATTTCTCTTTTTCCAATGTTTTAAACAAAAGGATAAATGTTGCATTGCATGGTGGGTAGGGAGCAAGAAGTCACAAAGAAATCTTAGCAGTTCAAAGCTGTGGAATGTAGAAAACAACCTGAAGGAAAAATCTTTTAAAAGCAATTCTGGAAGAAGTATTCTTCCAAAATCACAAGGAAGCAGTTAAAAAAAAAAAACAACAACAAAAATACACTAGTAAACTAAATTAAAAACCCACTCAAAGAAAATAAAACCATAACCCTACAGTGCATTATGAAATCCTCTGGCAAATATTTATAAAGTCTAAAGAATAAAATCCAAAATTGAATTACTTCACACACAATTATAATTCTAGATTGTACTAAATATCTTCACAGGCATTAAACAAAAAGCCCGGAATGTCATCTAGCTGGATGTCATTTCATAAGTGGGGTTCCAATTCTTGATTATCCATGTGTTTATCTAAGGTTTAAGAGGGACACAATAAAAATCAAGAAACTGAATCTTCAATAGCCCCTTAGGGATGAGTCACTCTATGGATAATACAGGTAATCAAACCACACAATGTTAAAAGTCTGCGGGAAATGATGAAGTACCATTGAGGGGAGGAAAATGGGAACCACCTAAATATATACACAGGATGCACAATGCCTGCTTGACGAAAGAAAATCAAAGATCAGTGAAGAAGGGTGGGATTTTTCCTCCCCATGCCAGTTATCAATTTATTGCCTCTCAGCTAGCTACACATACACCCTTTACTATCTGATCTGCAAAAATAGACATGGGCCCCTTAAATTCTTTTTTCACTTGCTGTTGAGGAAGATGCTGGAAAGATACTATGGGAAGAAGGTGTGGTTCCTGGTTCGGAGGCGCGCCCCTCTCCCCACGGGACCCCTCCCCCGCCCCCCGCAGGCCCTGCAGCACCTGCACCTGTCTTGTAACAGTTTTGTAGAGGAGTGTCTCCAGATAGGCATCTCCCCTTGAACGGCTTTCCCTGGCACCCCAAGGGGGATGGGTTTTCAGCAATTTCTGGAAGGTGGGTTTTCAGCAAGTTCACCAGCTTGGCTACAACCGTTCTGCCATGCCATACAGTGGATCACAGGAGAGAAACACATTTCATGCAGATTGCTAACTGATGTATGAAGAGTGCCTGACTGCTGGCCTGAGAGAGGGCGGCATGAGGAGTTTCCCTTATACGTAAGAGGTGTCAGCTGAAAAGGTACCAGCTACGTCAACAGGCCCACCGATCACCCCTTCTCGTCTCTACCTCTGCTCTGCATTATCACAGGCACCACTGGCAGAAACCTGCAGGCAGAAGGAACGGAGAAGTTGCTGGGAACTTTCTCACTTTCCTCTGGACTGACATCTGGATCTCCTTTGTGGCTTCACCTCCCATTTGCCCTGACAGCCTCCTCCATCTGTCCCTCCTGCCAGAGGCTGGTAATGACTTCCTGCTGGGGTGATCTCTGGGGTTATCAAGGTGCCTTGTTGGGCTCCCTGCCGCACCATCACCTGTGGAAGTAACTTCACAAAGCCCCCTCTTTTTTGGCTACTAGGCCCTGACTAACCAGTTATAATATAAAGGCTGCACACGTGCTGATGAATCACTATGGCTACTCTCCCAGTCTGTCATGCTCTGCTAGAATCCAAAGTTTAAACTTGAGGAAACCTAAAATTTTCCAATAATTTACCTTCGTTAGGCCTAAAAGAGCCAACATTAAACTCCAGAAACATTCTGGTTTACATAGGAATTCGTGGGAAATGGATTCAATGTCTTATCTTTTTTTCTTAAATCCTCAACCAAAGATATTTTTTCATTGATTTTTAGAGAGAATAGAAGGGAGGGAAAGAGAGAAACATCAATGTAAGAGAGACACATTGATTGGATGCCTCCCACACACGCCCCAACTGGGGCCAGGGATCAAATCTGCAACCCAGTATACATCCTTGACCAGGTCCATGGGCTGATGCTCTAACCACTGAGCACACCAGCCAGGGCTTAACATCTGTTTGTGTTTTTTAAAAGATGAATCATCTTCCCCAAATGAGAGGATGGAAATGTTCTGTGTCTTCTCTGTCCAGCATGGCAGCCACTAGGGACATGTGTGGCTATTGAACACTTGAATGTGGTTAGTGTGATTAAGAAATGGAATCTTTAATTATATTAAATTTCAATTTAAATTAATTTTAATAGCTGTCTGTGGCTAGTGACTACAGTATTGGACAGCAAAAGTCTAGCATATGGTCATCTATTGTAGGGAAGGCCTTCTGCTACTGGTGGTGTTTCTGTGTGCTCTGGCAGGGGTGTAGAGGGAAGCATAGAAGTATCAACCCTAACAACCCCTAGCCTACCTGACCCCTGCCCATACAGACATATAATTTCTCAGAGAATTTTGTTAATAAATTTTCAGAGAATAAAGGGCCTTGGACATAGTAGCTAGATAGTGAAGAAGTGTGGAGGAAATGGAGACTGAGGAGAGGTATCAATCCAGTAAGGGAGGCACCCTCTTGCTTTGTTTCCCTGTCCTTCAACCCAGTGGAAACAATCCTCGGCTGCCCTAGGAACTGTGGCAGCCTACTCCTTCCTCTCTTTCCCCTTCTGACTGGGCCTGTGTGGTTAACACACAACTGACTTCTAGTGATTCAGGCACTGCTGAAACTGTGAAAGGCCTTCCCTTTGATCTAGACTGACCATGACTAGTGTCTGGGCTAGAAAGATTGAATTTCACATTTCTGACCTTTACAAGGACATATCAAAGTACCTGACAGCAGGCACTGATTCTCCTAAGAAATTTGCTCCTAGAAGTAAATGCTAAGGATTTAAGAAAGTGACTGGCCCAGGTCCCTAGACTGATATTTATCAAACAATTGTTCAACAGGACAAAAATCACTACCCACAGTAGATAACTGTAGAAAGCCGTTTCAGTATATTGATGAGAATATAAAGAATATTAAAAGGACAATTTTACAGGAATAAAGTTTAAAAGTACCACAGCTTATGAACCCAAAGGCCCAAAAGACTTGTGCATATTATTCTGAGAACCAAAGAAAAGCATCTATACTAATAAAAGGGTAATATGCTAATTAGATTGGGTCAACCAGACATCTTCCAGACGTCTGACTTCCTTCCGGACAAAGACATGGTGGTGGGGGCCGAGGCAAAGGTGGTTAAAGGCAGTCAGGCCAGCAGGGGAGCAAGCAGTTAGGGGCAATCAGGCCAGCAGGGGAGCAAGCAGCTGGGGTGAGATCAGGCACAGCGAGGGGGAGCAAGCAGTTAGGGGCGAGATCAGGCCAGTGCGGGGGGAGCAGGCAGTTAGGTTCGATCAGGCCAGCAGGGGAGGGGGGCAGTTAAGGGCAATCAGGCCAGCAGGGGGGAGCAGTTAGGGAGTGATCAGGCCAGCATGTAGAGGCAGTTAGGGGCAATCAGGCCAGCAGGCAAGCAGTTAAGGGCATCAGGCCGACAGGACGAGGTGGTTAGGGGCAATCAGGCAGGCAGGCAGGCAGGCAGTCGAGCGGTTAGGAGCCAGTGGTCCCAGATTGCAAGAGGGATGTCCCATATTGGAGAGAGCGCAGGCTGGGCTGAAGGACCCTCCCCTCCCCCCGACACACACACACCAATTTCCAGCACTGGACCTCTAGTACTTTATAAATCCACAAGAATCTTAGCAGTACAAAACCACAGTAAAAATTTCTGTGAAATTTTGACTATGAACTGCTTTGATTGTAAACTTCTGCAGTTGTTTGATAATATATGCAATTTAAGTGAGAATTATAGGATTTGCTAACTAGCAAAGTAGGAATTAGTGAGCCTTTTAATTGTAACTATAACAATGTATTCTAGTTTTACTCATGTTTACACCAGTCACTCACAGAACAGAACACCACATTTTCAGCGTGACTAGGCACGCAGTAACACTCATTTCTCTTCTCAACATTTTTCGTACAAAAAAAAAAAGACACTAGTATTATGGTCATCGCACTATTATGCTGCAAGTCAAGTAGAAAAGACAACCCTGGGGAGTAAGGAGTGGGCTGCTGCTGGATTCCACAGTCCAAGGCTGGTCCTTAATCTTAGAGATTCAAAAATATGATGATCAGAAGAGGGTTCATACTAACCACATTCATGGTGATAGTAAAGTAAAAAAGCTGATTTAGTATCTTGTGAGAAAAATAAACCACCATGTAGATTGGATGCTGGTATCTGCTTATCATGTGTCTCCCCAAAGCATAATTACACAAGGAGCCCAAATTACAATCAGAAGGATGCATAGTGGGCATGGAACAGAGATACATTTTGTGGATTCCTGTGTGGCTTCACACTGCATTGTGAGGTTAAAGTGGGCTCAGCGGTATTCAGTGACTAGAGTAAAGCCATACTCTGAGGTTTGGAACTTAACAGTTGGATTTCGAAGCCACAGGCAGCCCCACCACAGGGCTAAGATCCATACAGAGGCCTGTTCATGCTATGCGAGGGGCAGGGTACCCTCTCCTGTAGACAGGCCAGACTGACCTCTCAAACTTGGTCGCCCACTCCAGCCTACACGTTCCACTTTCTAAATTCTTCTTCAAACAAATTCCCTTTCAGACAAACATGTTAGTGCCTTTAACCAAGTTATAATTCTACCCTAGAAACTATTTAATCTTTACTTATTTTGTCTGTCTTTGCTGTGATCCATTCATCACATGCATTTATAGTTTCTTTTGGAGTCTGGTATTTTTTTCCAACTCAGAAAGGGAAAGAGATCTGCCTGTTGGTCCTCAGGTTGGCACACACATACCACACTTATGGTAGGAGCTAATAACTCCACAGGGACATGAAGGCTTTAGGAATTTCAGGGAAGGTGTGGGGGACCTCTTAAAAAAAAAAACTATACCCACAACCTATGTTGAAAGAAGTATATTAAAGAATTCATTAAATACTAAGCGTAAACTCTTTTAAAAATACAAGCTAGCAGCCCTGGCCACTGTGGCTCAGTTGGTTGGGTGTCATCCCATGCACTAGGAGGTTGCCAGTTTGATACATCGTCAAGGACACATGCCTGGGGTTGTGGGCTCCATGCCCGGCAGGGGGCGTACAGGAGGCAGCCATCTATGTTGGTTCTCACATCAATTGTTTCTCTCTTCCTCTCTTTCTAAAACAATCAATAAACTATTTTTTAAGCTAAAAGACTTATGATATAAGTAATCAGACATATATGTTCCACTCTACCTTGACATTTTATTTGTTTGTTTTGTTAATCCTCACCCAAGGATATTTTTCCATTGATTTTTTTGGGGCGGGAGAGTGGGAGAGAGAGGGAAAGACAGAGAGAAACATAGATGTGAGAGAAACACATCGATTAGTTGCCTCCTGCACAAGCCCTGACCAGGGCCTGGGCCGAGGAAGAGCCTGCAACCAAGATATGTGCCCTTGAACAGAATCGAACCCAGAACCCTTTGGTCTGTAGGCTGATGCTCTAGCCCAGCCGTGGGCAAACTACGGCCCGAGGGCCGGATCCGGCCAGTTTGAAATGAATAAAATTTAAAAAAAAAAAAAAAAAAGACCATACCCTTTTATGTAATGATGTTTACTTTGAATTTATATTAGTTCACACAAACACTCCATCCATGCTTTTGTTCCGGCCCTCCGGTCCAGTTTAAGAACCCATTGTGGCCCTCGAGTCAAAAAGTTTGCCCACCCCTGCTCTAGCCACTGAGCCAAACCTGCTAGGGTCTTGACATTTTAAATCTCTTTGTTTCTTCTATGTATAAAATGTGTGTGGGCCTTTTGTGAGACTCCAGTTTCAAAATGCAAAAAAAAAAATAAAAAATAAAAATCTATCCTTAAATTTGCTGATTCAGCACAAGTCTAGAACTTGTGATTTTGGTATACAATATCACAGAATTTCACCAAGCCGAGGAGCCTAGCAAATACGTAATCAGCCTTCAAATACTTTCATCAATACTTTCAGAAGCTCATGGAATTGTCTGGCCCCACCCACATCTGAGAAATCAGTGATGGGTTACACCTAAAGTGGAGAAATCATCCATCAGGCCTCGAGAATTGTGGTCACCAGCACCATCTAAAATTGTCTTCTGTCTGTTATCTCCTGGTTTATTGTTAACCTGACTTTGGCTTGGCTTGAATATAAAACTCTTGCCTTCTGCTCCTACAGAAGTATGCAATTTTGTGTATCCAGTTAAGGATTCCCTTTAGAATCACTGAATTTTTTTTTTTCAATATTGTTTACCCTGCAACTCAAGGGCAGCTTAAGATCATGAGTGTCTGGAACATAAGCTTCTGTTCTCTGCACAGTTAGGAGAGTTAAGTAAACTTGAAGGTTATGCTATTGAAGGCCTTCAAGCACTAACAAGCTTAGTCTGTGTTATAAATTTCTCAGAAGTGTGTTCTGATAACCCCAAATCATTTCCACTCCATGTGCCACTTAGGTTATGACTGCTGAACTTCACCTTGGGGCTGCCACCTCTCTGGTGGTGTGAGGCAGCCAAGAGCTCTCCCCATTGCTCCAGGAGGGAAGATCTCCAGGTGCCCACAGACAGGCAAGCTGCCGGGAGTAAGGGGCAGTAACACCTGCTGCATTTGAGGGCTCAAGCCACGTGTTTACGTGTGATTTATTCAGTCCAGTTCAAATGCACTAGGGACCTTGAGAAGGAAAATTAAGAGTAACCTCCCTTTAAAAAAATCACTAACTAACTTCAATTCTCCAACCTGGATACTAGTCTCTTCCTAATAAGCCAGGGAACTTTTCATTGCTGGGTCTCTTACTGCTGCTACCTCCTTGGAAGATGACCAGAGCTGCAAAAATGCTCCGCCTTTACAAAGCAGACAGTGGTGGGTGTGCACACTCAGGGATCCTCCTATCCAAGCCCTATCATTTAAAAAAATCACACTCGTAAGTTAAGCACATTACCTTCCACCTGACCTGATGGATATGGATATGCTACGTACTGCCACCGGTTACCAGTGGCGACAAAACAGTGGGACTCGTGATTGGTCTCCAGAATCCCAGAGCCACAGGTGACACGAGTGGAGGTGATGCAAAAAGCGATCGGATGGAAGTTTTGCTCTATCTTTAGGGAGAGGCGGAGAGGGTACAGGAAATCACAAAAACTGTAGAGCTGACACATCCACACATACACGGGCTCGGTATCCTGCTTACCGACTTAAGCTCACCGCTAAACTTTGCAAGTTTCTATCGTGGAGCATTCACAAACATAGGTTATATTCTTGGCCAGTTCCCGATCAGTATAAAGTAGGTTATGGTTCTTCCCTACAAGCCAAAATAATACTTCCAAAGTTATTTCCCTGTCTTAAATTCGGAAGAGAAGAAGTCTTTTTGTTTTCTTTTAGCTGCTAAAATCTAATTTCTTTACTCATCCTCTTTCCAAATCTTATATTTTAATAAGCACCACTCAATCCCATTAACAAAAAAAAAGTTAGTTTAAAAAACAATTGCTTACGACTATACCTAAAGGCTGCTATGAGATTTATATCTATACCTTATTTATCACCCCCAAACTCTATGAAACAGGGATTGGGTTTTCACTGATCAAGAGACTTGCCCCAAATCACACCGCAGGTTAAATCAATAGGGCTGAGATTCAATCACACGGTTATCTGACTCAAACTACTGTGATATATTTCTCCGGGGGATGGAGTAAATGATATTTACTGTGCTGCTGCTGGTAAATGTATATGCTGTATACAGCTGCAGACTTAAGGAAACATTAACTCTCCAAGGCCCTTTCATAAGTATACCCTTGAAGCTACTTTGTGATATTGCCAAAGCAAAGATTAGTATTCAAATTTCACAAGCAGAAACACAGATACTGAAGAGGTAAGCCAGGGTAAAGGAGGGGCTCTGGACCTCAGCACTATCGACATTCGGACAGGACAATTTTTCTTGTGGGGCTGTCCTATGCGCTGCAGGATGTTGGCATCCCTGGCCTCTACCCATGAAATGTTAATAGCACACCTTCCCACCCCAACTGTGCAATCAAAACTGTGTCTGGACATTGCCTAATGTCCCCTGAGGGATAAATTCATACCCTGTGAACCACTGAGCTAAGCTAATTGCCTAAGGTCACATAACTGGTTAAAGAATGTACTGATATCAGGAAAGAGCTCTGCTAAATCCTAGCTCAATGGTGATATTTATTATACCAAGCTCGAGCTCCTTAAGACAAAGCACTGTTAGTACTGCCTCTCTCAACTTTTACACTGAGGTATACATTCCCAGTGTCTTCAACCACTGTTCAGTTTCTACGCCCTCTCCACAACCCGATTACCTCGGCTGGACACACTTTTAAACACAAACCCAGAACTGTGCACAATACTGCCTCAAGTTGTAAAAGCAGGAGCAACAAAAGACTAACATCCAACACAAGCAATGTACCGCCAGGCTCGGTTTTTAAGCACTTCACATGGGTTACCTAATTTAATCCTTCAACATTTTCAACAGCCTATGACATAGGTGTTATTATCTGCATTTGATGAATGAAGAGACTGAGGCACAGAGAACAAACAACTTGCCCAAGGTCAGGCGCCACAGCCCCTGTTCTCAGTGCTTCTAAGAACTGTGAGATTGTCAGCATTGGTTCTGAATAGTCCATCTCTACCATGCGTGAGTTTTTCCCCAGCTGCATCAAGGCCCTCCTCAAGGCACCTTGGTCAAGTCTGACATCACTCTACTCATCAGCCCTGTTGCGTATGACCAGATGCAAGCCCACTTATCTACCTACTAGAGGCCCTATGCACAAAATTCGTGCAAAAGTAGGCCTTCCATCCCCTGGCTGTCGGCACTGGCTTCCCTCCGGCACCCAGGACCTGGGCTTTCCTCCGGCCACTGGAACCCGGGACCCCAGCTTCCCTCTGGCCGCTGGCAGGCACCCGGGACCTGGGCTTCCCTCACAGCCCTGGCTTTGTCTGGAAGGACGTCTGGTCTAATTAGCATATTACGCTTTTATTATTATAGACATTGCTGTCCGACCCACATTTGTCCATCATGAGTTAAGAACACAAAGCACTCCGTCAAATGTTTTGTTAAAGCAGGCATGTCAGATCTACAGCAATGTTGATATACTTGCCCAGTAACGCTCAAAAAAGAAATGAGGTCAATTGGAGATGAGTGATGCTAAATACTCATCACCACCTCTTCTAGGTGATCCCTACCCATCTTTTAAAAAATATGACTTATAATTCTGCTAGACACCAACACAAGCTCTGAATCGAAAGCTTGGAATGTACCATCTCCCCTAGTTTTGAAAATCAAGTTGTTTGGCATAGTTCCTCCTCTCCGTGATTTTCACAAGATTAACCCCAAGTGGTTTTTTCATCACACTGGCATGTTCTTTCAACATCCTCAAGAACTCGAGGCACTTAAAGCAGCTAGGATTTGGAGAGGTTTGAGGAGGAGCCCAGGACATCCTTGCTGTGCTTGGGAAGGGTGGGTGCTCCTGTCAAATAGATGGTGAGACTAAGGAGGTGGGGCTGTGAGCAATCCCCAGTCCTGGAATAGATGCTGTATGTAGTCCATGGTCCTCTGGGAAGGTGGCATTGTTTATGATGACGTCCCAACAGATGACCCAGCAGATGATCTCAGAACTGGCTGCCCCTGGTGAGACACACTGAGACTTTCCACTTCCGTTTCATGAGAAAAGCTTCAGTACTCATAGCCCACCTTTCATAACCTCACCATTCTAAACAAGCAGGTTCAACACGAACCGACGTGCTAACAGAGATTTTAAAACATTGCACACAGCATATAAAATACTGCGGGTGTGCATCCACACACAGAGAATTCCCCTACTGGAAGTCATGGACCCAGCTGCTTGGTTTACAAGCAGAGAACACCCGAGTTGCACTTTGCGAGGAGCAGGACGAACAGGCACGTCCAGAACTAAAAGAGCTCCAGGAACAAAGGAGAAAGTCACTCGGAATCAGCAGCTACGAGGCGGCCACGTATATTAACAGGTTCACCAAGAATAGGGCTTGCTTAGTTAATATTTGAAAACCACAGGCTTCCCAGCAAATGCATTATTCCTTGAACTTTGACACTTTGGCACGGGGGCAATGAGGAGCTTTTAAAATCACTTCAAAATCTGCTTTGAGCTTAGAACTTCCCCTGGATTATTTCACACAGGAAGATCAACACTATTTTGTTAGAAGCAATGGGAGCCACCTGGGAAAAATTACAAACCTTAAATGCTAACTTCTAGTGTAAATGAAATTAACTAGCTGTGAAATTTGGAGCAGATTATGTAACCTTGCCCAGGTTGTTTCTTGAACTATAAAGCAGAGATAATAATACCTCTAGACCTTCCAGCATTATTGTGAAATTTAATGAGGCAGAGGGTACAAAGCATCTCAGTCTCTGATAAAAGCGGGCTCTTTAAATGCCTGGTTCTCTTACACCCATTGGGGTGAATCAAAATCCAAATTTAATTATCCCTTTAGATTTTAGACATTTCCAGATTTAACAAAATAAATTCCCATTCTACCACCTGAGGAATTAGGGCCACTTCTCTCAACATCACAGGCTGTTTCTCAAAAGAAAGGGGATCCCAAGTTGTTACCTCTCACTCAGAGCCACCTAATTCGTTAAACTCAAAGCAACTGAACTTCCAATTAGCCTATGAGCTGGGAAACAGTATTAGTATTAATTCAATGTGTAAATAATTTAAAATTCTAACAAATTACTTTAATGATCCCATTTAGAAGTGAATGATATCTGGAGAAGCTTCCTTCATAGACCTGACAAAGTCAGTTGCAAAGAACTTTGCTCTTTCTTTCTGTTAGAGAGCCTGTCTACTGTACCAGTCTATATCTTCATAAATGAAGTATAACGATAGCATCATAAGTTCCTGTCATCCTTTATGCCACCAGGATGCCTTCCACCTGCCTCTCCAGCAGTCAGTGTTTCTGATGGTGATGTGTCTGTTGCACTGTGTATGTCTTTGGCAAAACTGCAATAATCACAGATTCTGCTTCTCTGCTGCCCTCCTCCCAATCCTCTTGTAAGAAAACAATGTACTTGCAGGATACACATCTCTATGCACTGCTGACTAATTTCTTACATAAAAAGCAGATTTTTTTTTTTTTTGAGGAGGAGGGGGAGAGGGGAGAGGGGAGGGGAAGAGAGCCGACGCTAAAAAGCAGATTTTTAAAAAGAAGCTCACTGACTTTATTTCTACATCAATTTAAAAGTGATCATCAAAGGGAGTTTATCACTACCAAGCCAGCAATGCAAGAAATGCTAAAGGGAATGCTGTAAAAAGAAGAAATAGAAAGGGGGGAAGGAAGACAGGCATAAAATACAGAAATGGCTACAAACAAAGTACCTATCAATAACATTAAACGTAAATGGATTAAATGCTCCAATCAAAAGACATCGAGTGAATGAATGGATAAGAAAACATGACCCATATATATGCTGTCTACAGGAGACCCACCTCAGAACAAGGAACTCACACAGACTGAAAGTGAAGGGATGGAAAAATATCTATCAGGCAAATGGAAATGAAAAAAAAAACTGGGGTAGCAATACTTATATCTGACAAAATAGACCTCAAAGTGAAGACCATAACAAGAGATAAAAGTGATAATCAACTCAACAGGCTACGAGTAGACTGGGAACATACCACATTAGAGGGTTCCCACTGGGGTACAACGTAGATAACAACTCCAGATGGCAAACACAAATCGGGGAAAATAAAAATAAAAATAAATGCTATGCACTCTTCTCAGTGTATTCCTCTCCACAAATTCCACAGAGCAATTATCTGGCCACAATAAATAGAAAGCATAGCTGTGGAGTAAACACGCTCACTCCACAACGCAGGAACACGTGCTTCCCTCTGGCACCGAGCAAAGATCTCACTCACCGACTAAGCTCCCAACCAGCCAAAGGAGTTGGCTGGAAGACCTTTAATGTTACTTAGTACAGGGACTGGAGTTTGAGAAAGGGAGTATTTCCCCCAAACTTTGTAATAAACTGTAAATACAACCCCACTCCCTCAAAAAAACTCCATTAGGAGAGCTCGATTGCCCCTAACCCAAACCACCGCCTGGTCCCTGGCTCTCAAAAGCATCCGCAGGGTTTGGAGCACAGATGCAGCCCGCCTATATGCTGCCACTGTTTCACCAACTACCCTGTGAGCGGTCTCAGGGGTCAACAGCTCCTGCCCATTTTATCATCAAAGCGAGATCCAGTACCAACCAGGATTCCCTTTCCTTCGCCACAGTGGAGGGAAAGGCAAGGATCGCGTTAGTGGGTGTTTTCTGCCAGGCAAGAAAGGCTGTTTCCCCCGCTCTGAACCGGTCCCACCGTCTGTCCGCGCTTCGCCGGCCCCAGACAGCCTTTTAATGAAGCACCGCATCCCAGGCGGAGCAACACTTACGGGCTCTCCAGGCTGGAGGCAAAGTCTCCTGCAAAGTTCCCGGGGCACTGAGTTTCCGCGCCGCTCCCGCACGCCGGTGCCTGCCGGGGCGCAGGCGGAGCGGCGAAGGCGGTCCGAGGCGCGCCAACCCCGGCCCCCGCTCCCGGGCGCGCCCGCGCCGCTGCCGGCCGGTGGAGCCGCCCTCGCCCGCGGCCTGGCCGGCTCTTGGGAGCTGCGCGGTGCTCGAGAGCCCAGCGGGCGGGTCCTCCCAGTGTGAGCAGGCGCCCAGCGCAACCCCTGAGGCTCCAGCCGGGAGGCCGCGGCTGAGCTGAGCAGGGCAGCAGAGGTTTTAGGAATGCAGGGCGCGGCCCTCTAACACAGCAAAAAAGAAATGAGTCAGTCCGTGCAATTCTAGCCAATAAGCGTGTTCAGTCGGTGAAGGCGGAACTTTCCCTTCTTGATTTACATGAGGCTTACGAGCCTTTCGCAGCCTTTAAAAAAAAAAATCAGCCTTTGACAACTTCAAGAAAATGTAGATGGCCTTTTAAAAACTCTCATAAAATAAGGGGTAATCTTATGATAGACATCTGAACAATGGATGTGCATTAATTTCTATTCCTTAGTAAAAGTTCTTGAGTTAGGCAGCGATCCAGGGTGTAATGAGGCGGTGGCATCAGGCGTCCCAGCAGATTTGGATCTGATGTCTGACACTGTATGACCCAGGGCAGGGTAATTATCTGCAATGAGGGGATAAAATGCTCACCTAACAGAGTTTGAGGGACAGATGATATGTTCTAATACGTGCAAAGAATTTAGCACAGCACTTGACATAGAGTAGGCACTTAAACAATGCTATCTTGTCCCTCTGAGTTCTGTATCAGAATCTCCAAAATTGTGGAACACTAGCCCATAGTTTTTCTATTATTCTTTTCAATGTTAAAATATCCCAAGAATTTTACAGCTGAAATCGTTCTGTAGTATTGCATGGTCTGAGTCCCACATTTAAGTAGTGAAAAAAAAACTATAGAAGCTTTTGGTTTAGGTTCTTGGATTTGGTGTTATTATACAATAAAAATTTAATTAGCAAAACAAAGGGGTTAAAATTGGAATCATTTCATTTATGCCACATTAAACCAACTTTTAAAAAAGTAAGAGTGATTTTGGAAATACTGTACTCTTTCCTTCTGGATCATTGTGCCTAAACATTATTTTATAATAAAAATATTTAAAAGAAACTTTAAGTAGTTGGGAATTGGCACATTACAGGCAACGATAGAACTGGTAGGTCCCAAGTACCAGTCAAAAAAATAAGTTGAGCTGTAACCGGTTTGGCTCAGTGGATAGAGCGTCGGCCTGTGGACTCAAGGGTCCCAGGTTTGATTCTGGCCAAGGGCATGTACCTTGGTTGAGGGCACATCCCCAGAAGGGGGTGTGCAGGAGGCAACTGATCGATGTTACTCTCTCATCGATGTTTCTAACTCTCTATCCCTCTTCCTTCCTCTCTGTAAAAAGTCAGTAAGATATATTTTATTAAAAAAAATAAGTTGATTACTAGTGAGGGAGCAGAGTTTTTACAGAGGAAGACTGTTTTTTAAGTTACAAATTAAACCTACTTGGCTTTGGAGAAGACTTCTTAAGTTTAACTTTCTCACATTTGTTTAGAAACAGTCATTTTATAGGCCAAGATTTCTTCAAAATACTCAATAGCCAAACATAAGATCTAAAGTGCGATCAAGGGATCTAAAAAGTTAGTTTTTTCTCCAAACCAGCATGGAAGACTAATAAGAACTACACCAGGAGTCAAGAGCTCCTGCCCTAATCCCAGCTCTGCCAGTACGTGGCCACGTGTGTGGCCCTAGGCAAACTGCTTCATCTCTCTCTCTCTGAAGACCTCTAGTAGTTCTACTTGGAAGACCAAGTTATGGTCAAAAAGGGCAGGCGTTAAGGTACAGTGCAGGGAATACAGGGGTGGGCAAAAGTAGGTTTACAGTTGTATGTGAAACAATTTATTCTTGTATTATTATTTATTAATTACTGCATTTGTATTACAACTGTAAACCTACCGTTGCCCACTCCTGTATAGTCAATATCATCGTAAGAACTGTGTATGGTGCCCAATGGGTACTGGACTCAAAAGAGTGGTCACTTTGTTAGGTATATAAATATCTAATCACTATTTTGTTCACCTGAAACTAATATGATATTGTATGTCAACTATAACTAAAAAATAAATTTTAAAAAATAATCTAAAAGTTATTTTAAAAATAAATGTAAAAAGGACAGGCGCAAGATAAGCCTATAACTTAGCATTTATCCTTAGCAACAGGCATAGTTGGTCCTATATCTTAGAAGACATTAAGTTGATAAATCTCCCTCGACTCTCATATTCCTCACAAAGGTAATCTTATTGTCTTGGACACTTGAAGTTAAATCCTGAAAATATCTGCACTCCCTCCCTCTCTCTTGATGATTCACTATTAATAGGTATGATGACAGCTTATCTTTCACATCTGTACCATTTTTTCCATTCCTGATTCGGCCATTCATCCCTCATGCCAGGGTCACCAAAGGCTGGGTGTCTCTGACCTGTTGTTCCAGCTGCCAGGTCCCTCCCTCTGCTCCCAACACATCACTACCATCACATGACAAATGTCAAAGTCCGGTGTGCCATCATGTCATGAAACTTTCCTCTCTCTGTCACCTAAACAATAGTAAAGATCAAAAGGAAAACATTTGCTTTATAGGCAACTTTCTTCATACATTCATATAAATATGTATTTTGGGGAACATCATTTTTCTTACAAAACTATTACAATCAATTATTCTAGCCAAACTGATAATATGTTGGCCATTACACCAAGAATAGCAGCTCTTTTATAGGAGAAGAATATATATATATATATAACACCTATGAATATATGAGCAACTCAATAAACTTCATAACATCATAGTCTGAAAAAATGCAATTATATGTAGACATAGGTCCACCGAGATACATAAAAGTGAAAGGGAAAGCTAGCACAACCAGGAAATAGATAATCTACTTTGTTTCTATTGTCTAGGATCCAGTCAAGTTTAAAATTCACAGAGTGGGTGCTCCATTCAGGAAGGAGGACTTTGTAAATATATAGCTCAAAGCACTTACAAGACGTTTACAATAATCCTTATGCTTTGGACGTAAGGATGCGATTACCAACATTTTTAGAACATCCTCACAATAGAAACAGGATAACTGTTTCTAGGATGTCTTTGTTGCCTAACTTTAAATTCAAAGCACAAAGTTTGTCCTTCCACTGTTTTAAAAATAACAATTAGCCCATGGGCCCAATGTTACAATGCTTAGTTACTCAAAAGCTGGTCTCTACCTCTCAAACCCCCACCTTCCACTTAAAAAAAAACAACAAAAAACAAAAAAACATATCTGCCAAGTAACCAGCCTGTGCCGCTTGTTTTTCCCCTACAGCAGTGGGCACATTACCACCTCCACACCTGGGCCCACACCATGCCCTTGTCTGATGACCTCTCTTACTCTTCTTCCGAGTTATCACCTTCCTAGTTATCAGTCAAACCCTTGCTTTTCCTGAAACGCTCCTCCCTCGCTCAAGCCCTGGGGAACTCTCCGCTCCTCTAAATACCTATAGACCTGTTCCTGATACCTCCCTCTCAAAACTGACTTACAGAACCTTAGCATCTTCCTTCTTTTTGAGATTCCTAACTTTCCTTTCTCACCAGATGATAGAAGTCCATCTGAGGCAGAGATTGTGTCTCCAAGGCCTTGTATCCCCCACCCCAACCCCACCCCCAGGACCTAGTAGATTCTGCATAAATAGTCACTGTTGATATGATAATGTCAGTTATATAACCACAAAAGAGAAAGGAAAACTTCCTTTCGACTGCTGACACATCAAGAATAAACAAATACTATAGCCGTTTAAAGCAGTTGGCAAGCAGAACTCAAATGGCAGATGCATTTCTTTGCTCTTTACAACATGTTCCAACAACACAAAATGCTACTACTGAGAAGGCAAATCTGATACTTCCTAAAGGGAAGTGAAGTTTACAAGAGTGTTGTCACATAAAATCTCAGTTCCCCAAACACTAACCTACTGAGGAGAAGAGAAACATTAAGTCATTCTCTCTTTCCTTTCAAGTAAGGAACACAAATGGACTTATTTGATAATCTTGCCAAAGTACCAATTCCTCCTTAAATAGAAACATCTCTCTCAACCCATATATATCTACGAACATCTACCTGATTACCTACAAGTGCTCCTACCATAAATGGTAGCAAAGGGCGGATAACTACTAGAAGCATCTTGAGTATGTGTTTGTTTACGTATTTGAAAATCAAAAGTTATATGTACATCTGCATTAAGGAAGCCTATGTCAAGAGTCATTTTATACATATGTGTATACACACACACACACACACACGCACACACACACAGTTACTAGTATCCTTTGATTAGTGCTAATACATTTATGCTTTTATAAGATAGGAATAAATGCTACCATTGTTCTCAAAAGCTATGTTGTAAATCAGCTGTCCCACTATGCAATTATATTTATTACTAGAGGCCTGGAGCACGGATTCGTGCACCGGTGGGGTCCCTCGGCATGGCCTGTGGGGATCAGGCCAAACCAGCAGTCCAACACCACCTGCCACTCCTGCCTGCTGCTCCTGCCTGCCACTCCTGCTCATCCTGGCCCTGCTGCGCCTGCCACAGCCGCTGCTCGGTAGGCTGTTGTTCCGCTGTGGTGGCCAGCCGTGACCCCTGCGTCTGGCATCCGTAGGTCAGCTGAGCAACACTCCTGCCGTGGGAGTGCACTGACCACTAGAGGGCAGCTCCTACATTAAGCGTCTGCCCCCTGGTGGTCAATGAACATCATAGCAACCGGTCGACCAGTTGTTCGGTCGCTCAGGCTTTTATATATATAGGTAATTGTCCATGAGAAAGACACTGACTTCTTAAATATTCCAAGTATAAACAACCAAATGAATTAGTCGGTATTCTTTAACTTGCAGGTTAGAGACACAGCACTTAAAGCTGCCCAGGTAAAAACAGGTTGAGATGCACTGACACTACATAACCCAGCAGCAGCCACAGCTGGGCTCTAGGATCAGCTCAAAATGAACTCCACCAGGACAAGATGGTGTCTTCGCTTCTATAGTTTGGCTTCGTTCTTCCTTCCTGAACTCTGCCTTCTTCCACTAAACTCCCTGCTCTGCCACAGAGATGGTCTATTCCACAGCTGTAGTTTTTAAAATCCCCAACAATAAATCACACTCATCAGCTTGGGGCCATGCACCCACCCCAGTGGCCACGGTCCCATGTTTGGCCAGTCTACGCTAGAACTAGAGCTAACTAGTTGGACTGTCAGGAATAATAGTAAGTGCTCCAGAAGGTGAATTTACTTCCCAGAAGTGGGAAGGAGGGCTCATTTATCTGCTCCCGCAAATACCACCACTTATCAAGTAAGTCCATTTTTATGTCTACTGTGAAAGTTTATCTAATAGGCAGTCCTCAACCTGGTAATATATTACATTCTAAAAGTTTACTTTCAGAGTCTTAATTAAGTTAATGATCTCTTAGGTGGCACTTGAAATGCATTTCTTGAGAGATAACATGTAGATACTGGTTTCACTGGCATATGAGACTTATAACTGAAGTATAATGTTAATAATGTTTCTAACACTATACTCAAACCCCAGTCATAACACTGTTCCTATAGGAAAGTATATCTGAAATTCCACTTAGAACAAGACAAGGATGTTCAATTTAATCCATTTACTGAGTATCTAGTAATGCCAGTGGCTAGCTTTGTATGTACATTATTTAACACTTAATCTGTACACAACACAGAAGGTAGATGTTAAAAACTGCACTAAAACCATAAGGAAACTGGGAGTCAAGAAGGCTTTGATGCCCAAGATCAACTGTCGAGATAAGTCAAAGACAGATTCAAAACCATGTATGTTTGACGCCAAGGCTGGGACTGCTGTGCCTGATAGTCACAGCAGTGAGACAGACGTGGGTTTACACTCGAGGAGACTGAGAGCTAATGTTTCAGACTCCGTAACTATCCAGATTTTTGTGTAGAAAAGAGACCAGTGGGCAGTCAGAGCCAATAGCCAGACATTAACTTTCTGTATCTTCCTGAGAAGGCACATCTCTGGCAGAACAAAAGAAAATATTTCTCTGAGTAAGCCTTGAACTAAACTGATGCTTCTTGTCCTTACATGAAGATCATCTGAAAATCCATGGTCTATAAACAGTATCTTCATAAAAAATTTATTTTGCCTTGTTGAAAAAAGAGGGTGCTGCCCTGGTTGGTTTGGCTCAGTGGATAGAATGTCAGCCTGCAGACTGGAAGTTCTTGGGTTCGATTCCGGTCAGGGGCACATGCCCGGATTGCGGCCTTCATCCCCAGTAGGGTGTGTGCAGGAGGCAGCCAATCAATGATTATCTCTCATCATTGATGTTTCTCTCTCTCTCTTTCTCTCTCTCTCCCTCTCCCTTCTTCTCTAAAATCAATAAAGATATATTAAAAAATAAAAAACAAAAAGAAAAAAGAGGGTACTATCTATTAAAACACTTGTCTGAGGTGTTTAAAAGAAAATTAAAAATGCAAAAATAACTGACTAAATGTGACTCAGTTCTGCCAATATAAATGCAATTAATGCATTTAATCTCATTAACTGTTTTACACTTAGAAAACTTTTTGGTTATGCAGTATTTAATACATGCAAAAGAATACATTAGCATATTTGTCAGGGGAAAATAACATTAAAATCAGTAATTATAAACCCGCTACCCAACCTAAAGGGCAGACCATCACTGCTGAGCCATGCAGCTCTCTGAGCGCTCCTTTCTGTCTGACTGAGGCCGACAACCACTTCTTTCTAAAAGTCCTTGGTTCAAGATGGGACTTTAATAATACATTAACCCTGTGCCTTTTGAAATCAAAGTGGAGAAGTGGTCAGAAGTAAGAAACCAGAGAACAGCTGATTCATAATCATGAAAGAAGGGAATAGCTCTGTGTATGGTCTTAACCCAGAAACTGCTCGTCAGACAGACCTGTCGGATCTTTTGGTTTCACTCATGGCCCAAAGCCAGAACTAGTCACTGGGAATATAAAAGTAAGTTAGATCTCCTTAACATCTGCCAGATTACTAGACACGTGACCTGATGTATGACTGGCAAACTCCAAATTATTCCAAATTGAGGTAAGGTATGACTAAGCCCAGTCAAACTGGTTCTCCCATGCAGAGACTTAAACAGACAGACACAATAAAAATCAAATAAGAAGGAAAAGAAAGGAGCACTCTGACTAATAATGAACTCCACTTTATATCATGGAAAAAAGAACCAATAACTTGAGGGGGCAAATCAAATAAAACAGTCAACAGTTTACTTAGAGTTTAATTTGTTATACTAGTGTGTTAACCAATTATGGGGAAAATTTTAAGGTATGTCATCTGTGAGGCTGAAGAGTTTACAATATATGCCAAAAGAAAGGACATACACTCTAAACTACGAATTGTTTCACTAAAAATACAAATGGAGAATAAAGAAGTCTAGCATGTTACAAATTAAATTATAGCAAATATATGCTAAGGAGGAAAGGGAAAGGGAAGCTTAACTAAAGGGAAGTAATGACACAAAGACCCTGCACAGTAATTGGATAAGTGCACCACTATTCCATAAACAAAGATGTCCATCACAGGGAAAAGTAAAACAACTAAAATGCTCACTAATAAGGAACGTGTTAAATACATTATAAACCACCTAGGTATGGAATGCTATCTCACACTAACAAAAATGATGTAGATGAATATTTGTTGATGTGGCATGGTCTCGGTATATTGTCAATCAAATCAGGGTTCTAAACAATATAACAACCCATTTTAGGGAGAAAAATCATGTGTATCTAATCTAGGCATAGAGAGAACATGGCAGAACACACACACACACACAAAATAATGGTTTTTCTGGGTAATGATCATTTCGATGAGTTTTCTACTGTTAATAATTTTTACATCTTTAAAGTTCTTTCCAATTAGCACTGTTAATTTTTAAAAGGCATTTTAACCAAAAGGCATTAATCATTACATGCCCAATTCAAATGTCATAGGCTCCTGAAACCCTCCCACTCATCTGTCTGTTTCCAGAGTATTTAATACAGGGTGGGGCCAAAGTAGGTTCACAATTGTTCATATGAAAAAGAATACAATAATTAATACACAATTATACAATAATAACTGTGTTTCAGATACTCACAACTGTACAATTACTTTTGTCCCAGCTTGTATATGTCTTAGAACATCAACCACATTTGTTTTAAAGTTATAACTTCCTATTTTCAGGCTTGATGATCAACTCTCACAATGGAGTAAACCTGTCTTATTTGTACTGAAATTCACCCTCACAACCAAGATTCCCAAATACCTAGCACACTACTGAGAGTGTTGATTTAAACCTAATGCCAGGCTGTCAAATTTACATATTTGAAGACTACACACCTAACAGTTCTCTAACCAAAAATTCATCTATGCTGGGGGTGTTCAGAAATAGCATCAGGTCCATTCTGGGAAGAGAAATTATAAATCAGAATATTTCTCTGTTAATTATTACCTCATGTTTACTTTTCAAGTTACCAAAGATACCCTTATTCAACTCAATTAAGACAGAGGTCAGTATTTCCTAACCCAGAGGCAAGTCTCTCAGATTTCTATTCACGAGTTTCTGCTTGAAATGAACAAGAATTACTTTTGCAATAATCCAAGTCCATCCCCAACTCAGTAGGAACTGTAAATACCTATTGAGTTAGGAAGAAATAAGGAAAATAAATGTTTTAAGATTACATAAGAGAATTGACATAAATGGGTGTCTTGAAATATCCAAGGCATTTTTTGAAAGGTTCAATAAAAAAATGTGTTTTGAAAACTAGGTGGGTGAGATTTGAAATAAAAACAACCACTACAATCATAGCTGTTACTTAGCAATTTCAGGCTTCAATTGTTCCCTTCTAAAGGGCAAGTCAGAAAACCGAAGAAACTGCTTCTGAAAGAAACACTGAGAGACCTGATCCAGTTTCCTTTCTTCCCTAGCATTTTAATCAAGCCCCTGTGAACTTTAAACTGCCAGATTTAGTTTTGTTTCTCTCTGTCTCTGAAGACAATTCACTTTCATTAAAACTTAATTTCTGAATCAAAAAGCAAAGCCTCACACGGAAGTTAGTCAGGAGGAACCCTGGCTTCTAGGCCCCGTTGTGTCACTACTGGAGGAAATGGAGATGCGAGAGAGCACAGGGAAGGGAGAGGAGGACATTCAAAAGAGACTGACTTATCCCCAAGCACTGCCACTCGACAGCCATGAGGGGAGGAGTGCCAGGGGCCGGTTACAAACTGAGAACTCCAGTCACACTCTTAAGAAAAGTGGCTTAACTTATGATTTGGCCTCAGCACTGACTGAGAACTCCAGTCACACTCTTAAGGTAAGTGGCTTCACTTATGAATTGGCCTCAGCACTGATCTTCAATTTCAGAAGCTCTGTGAGCATGACAACCTGAGTTGACATGCAAGGATTCAAAACCAAACCTTGCTTTTATCAACCCAACCAAAGTCATAAAACCAGGGCTGAGATGATCACTGAAAACTGTGGCTCAGCTGGAGCCAGCTCATACCAGCCCACCAGAGTCAACTATCATCTTCTCAGGATTTGGGGCAAGCCAGTTGTCAAACACAGCCATCATTAAAAGTCAAATTATATAAACATACAATTGAAATAAACTTATAAAAACAAAGATAATAAACACTCAAAACTCGCCACTTCCTATTTCCTATCACCTTTGCTTCGATGTTATTTGAAACTATTTGATCTGGTTGGTAGATAACTCTGCAATGGTGTGCTTCTGCACATCACTTCCCGACTGTGCTTGTGGTGACTTCTGTCGAAATCAGCCACGATGGGAATATTTACACCATAGAAACCAGCAAACACTACAACCCTCTCCTCTCTCCTTCCAGCGGGCCAGGTCTAACCCACCATTGCTTGGTAGCAGTTAAAGAAGTTGAGCTGGTCCATCTTTTGAGTCAAAACAAGGGCTTGTAAACTGTAAGTCATGATACAAATATAATACTGTGGTTCTATGATGTACCAGTTATGACACAAAGTCTATCATCTGGGTATTGACTCATATCAAATCTAATGCACAACGACTCAACCGACTTTCAGAGACTGAGTAACTACTAAAAGCACAGAGCATGAGTCAGGACTATGAATGTCTGACTCAAAAATGTATAATCTTTCCACTAGACGACCACGTATTAACATTATCATTATCATAATGAAACCAAAATCGACCACATACAACTGCCTGATAGTTAGCAAACATTAGTAGCTCCTAATGCAGCCGTGGGCAAACTACGGCCCGCGGGCCGAATCCGGCCCGTTTGAAATGAATAAAACTAAAAAAAAAAAAAAAGACCGTACCCTTTTATGTAATGATGTTTACTTTGAATTTATATTAGTTCACACAAACACTCCATCCATGCTTTTGTTCCGGCCCTCCAGTCCAGTTTAAGAACCCAATGTGGCCCTCGAGTCAAAAAGTTTGCCCACCCCTGTTCTAATGTGTAAAAATCACATACACAAAGAAGAATATGTGGACGGTGTAAACAAAGAGCTCAGTTTTATTCATGTTCACTGTTTATTGATTATCTACCTCCAAAATGTAATCACAAAGTAGAGGAAAGAAATGGCGCCCAACAGGACTAAGAAAATGTGTATTTGAGAGATATACTATAAAAGGATTCCTCTTTTAATCCTGTAAATACTTATGTTCTACCCAAACTAATGTACCCAACAACTTAAAATGACACACTCTGCCAGGAAAGAATAATTTCTCAAATGCTAGCATAAGTTTTTGAAGTACTTTTGCTTTTTACTTTTAAATATTTGCTCCTTTAAACTTTGAAGTTATTTGATTGTGCTATTCTTTTACCATGGATGCTTATAGAAAATTCACCTGATAGTCAAAGGAATTCTGAAAGGTTAACAAAACTTTACTTACTGATTATTTAAAAAAATTCTTGTCATCTTGGCTTCCTATGAGTTACCGGCTTCTCCCATTGTTCCAGTACATTTCCATCACCTGTCACAAGGAGAAAGAATCTGATTAGTTGTATGTCTCATAGAGATCATTTCTTGGTCTCTATGTTAGTTTTTTCCTTTCTTTATACCCAAAACACATTTGTCTCTTCCTTGCTCTTCTAAATCAGAAAGAAAGATCACCCCAGGAGAAAAAAAAAGATTTAAAGAGCAGTATTTCTACTGTTGGGGTTTGGAATGGAGAACCCCTAAAATACCCACTCTTACGTTTTTGGGAAGAGATTCTTAGTCTGTTTCCTGGGTGGGAGCAGTATTAAAGGAACCCACTTTCTGTCTTTCCTCCCCAACTCCTTCCTTCCTTCTTCTCAAAAGCAAGTGACTAATTTTCTGAGAGGACTAGGAAAACAACTGGCTTAGTGCTTGGCCACTGCACCCAGCGAGGCAGCAAGGGCCCCCTGGAGCCAGCTCACCTCCACACGGTAAGCAGGAAAAGGGCTGCCTGCTCCCAAGAGGGCCAGCAGCTCTCTGTCCCGGCTGATGTCAGGGTTGCTGCGTCCAATGCAAGTTTTAGAGAGGAAGTAACTGAACTGTGCTATCTAATTCTGCTTTATCAGTAATTACATTACTCTCTGTGTTGATTCCCATTTGGGTCCTTGTTCTGTTTCTCGAATTGTTGAAAACTTAAAGAATAGGAAAGGTGAATAATTAGGCAATCCAAACCACCAAAGGACAATGCACAGGTAAAACCTTGGTTTAAAGCCCTACCACTAAGTAGCCTTGGGAAAATAATTTCATCTCTTCCCAGCCTCAATTTCATTTCTGAAAAAGGATCAAATGCTCCCTATGATACTGTGTGGATGAATGATAACATCTGCCAGAGTCAGGCATGTTTTGATCCAACAAGGACATTATCCCAGCACCAGGAACACCCAATGCCCAATGAGTAGACTTGCTACTCTGTCCATATGTCCCACTCAAGCACTGGAGATTTATAATTCATGAAATAATGGAATATGCCCAGCAAAGTGCCTTCCTTTTTCCAAGAGGAAATCATTCAGAATATTTTACTTTTTTAATTTCATAACATTATAGGGTCTACAACCTAGGGATAGAAGTGCTATTGTCTTTCCCTTCAATGAAGATAACCAAAGGCAGACACTCCACTCCTACCAGGCAGGATGCAACTATCACTCGTTTTATATGAAGAACATTTGGCTCCAAGTAGACAACACATAAAATAAAAACCTACCACCTTTCCTCGCCTGAAGCCTCAGTGTTAAGTCTTTCAGAAAGATTAATAATGATTGTACAATGGCTCCATACACTGATGTTCCATGAGAGACAGTGTCGCTTCAGTTATAGAAGAGACAGAAACCTCAAGTTATCCAAACCATTAGGGTGTGTGTGTTTGTGCATGTAACAAAAAGAAGGCAGAAAATGAAGCAAACACCACATAAATCCAGAGTGTCCTAGTAACAAAGAAAGAACTTGCCAAGGTCAATAAAAACAGCAGGGAAAGACTGACGAGTCAAAGGCTCGTAAGATTACACCCAGCACCGAAAGGAACATGCTCATGACGAGCTATAGCTTTGGATGCCTGGTCACTTGGCATGGAAGTCTTCTAAATGATGGGAAATGCAGAAGGCTTTGTTATAGGTTTAAAATAAATAGGCTTGGATTCCACCTCTGCTATTTAACTGCAGTGTGGTCTTTGCCAGGTAATTTAATCCTTCTAATCTTCCGTTTCCAAGTCTGTAAAATAAGGACAATAATACATACCTCGGAGAGTAGTTATTTAGATTAGAGATGATGCATTACAGTGCCCATCACAGAATACCTGGTATGTTCCCAAAATGTAATTGCAATTATTATTTTTACTATTCCAAGTAAGACAGTCTATAAAATTCATGGTAACCATTGCAATTATGGTATACAGTCCATTAAATTCAGACTCTGTCCCTATGTGACCATTTTAGAGAGAGGTTCAAATCATACTTTTGACAACAATATAAAACTTTTCTATGTTGCCGAAACCGGTTTGGCTCAGTGGATAGAGCGTCGGCCTGCGGACTGAAAGGTCCCGGGTTCGATTCTGGTCAAGGGCATGTACCTGAGTTGCGGGCACATCCGGGGGATGTGCAGGAGGCAGCTGGTCGATGTTTCTCTCTCATTGATGTTTCTGACTCTCTGTCTCTCTCCCTTCCTCTCTGTAAAAAATCAATAAAATATATTAAAACAAAAAAAAACAAAAAAAAACAAAAACTTTTCTATGTTGTTGTGAAGTGTTAAATAAAAATCCCCATCTTAGTTGATAGTCTTCACTAATGTGGAAACAGAAAGCTCTAGCTATGCATATGTTAGCATTCTTCTCACAAGTACTGAGTGTTTTTTATTATAAATTCCTGAAAGAACTGAATCATTTCCCTCAGTGCTAATTCTTCTGCTGTACACCGTATGCCAAGAACTCAGCAGGCATCTGTGGGAGATGAAAGCCGCACTGAGAATGGCAGGCACCTATGACCCAGGCTAGCTTCACATTCAAGTCTCAGCAACAGTACGGATTTCTCAGCTATGTTTTTGTTTTTAAAAAAGACACAGGTGAGGCAATACCAACATTTAAACAGAACTTTCTGTCTAAAAAGAAGTTCATTTTGAAAATGATGCCACACTATTCTAATAAAAAGTATTATTTTTTTTATTGAAAAAAGAAAATAAAGTGTTCGTTGACTTCTTCAAAGTCATCCTCTTTAGAACTCACTCCAATGATGCTGATGCTCAGAATGAGTTGAGTCCTCTTCTTTTCCCTTCAAAGCCAGTGTACAGTTATTGCCCTCAAGAAAATCTGTCTCATTACAGGTTAGTCACTCCTGAATTCTAAACAAAACCACTTTATTTTCTACTATACTGTGTGAATGAAAGTAGAAAATATTTTAATAGGCTCAAGGAATCAAGTTCATCCTCAAAGATGGTAATTCCCCACCACAATGGGTATTCAAAAAAATTATAAAGTGACTTCAACACCGGACTTGAATGAACTAACCATTTGGCAGAAGTCCTAGAGGTAGGGACGAGGTTATATGGTGGTTGAGATGACGTTCATTTTTTAAAAAATGCAGTGCAATGGCAGCTTCAACAGAATGTAAGCAATTAACTTAGCTGACGCATTTAAAGGGAATGATCTGAATGTACAAGTCCTGGGTGGGATTATTAAAAGCCCAGTACTTCTTAGTCATGCTTCATCTACAATGTTGAGATCCACAACAGTTACACAAAAACCTGGCTAAAAAGAACACACTCCTTTTTGCATGGATGGTCTCTCCTCTAGGGCGAGGCCAAGACTGTTCCCCAAGGTGTTAGGAGACGGGTGGGCATCAAAAGCAAGAGCATTTCAGGCAAAGAGGCTGGAGGATGGCATCTGCATTAGGGCTGCACCCACCAGACATGATTGCTTTGGATTCTTAGGCTCTTGTCTCCTGAGGAGTTAGCTCACTCAGCGGGTTTGGGCTGCCGCTATGGAAGGCAGGGCCCTGCGAGCATGAAGAGCATGTGTTCTGCAATCACAAAGAACTGCATTCCTCAGTCTGCCCCGAACACCTTGAGCATGTTGTTTAATTTATTAAGCCTCAGTTTCTTCATCTTCAGAATGGGAGTAATAGTAGTACTACAACTTAATACTGATACACGGGTTAAAAGACATAATGCCTACAAACAATTTAAGACAGCTCACGGCAAACAATAAGTGCTTATTAAACGTTATTGATACTGCAAGAAGCACACTATCCTCATCCTTAGGAGGCAAAGCAAGTACCAGGTGATGATGATGTCAATAAAAGAAAAGCTAGTCTCCTAAACTCAAATATGTTCCTGCCCACTCCACCAGGAGACCAGAAATGGCTTGAGGTAGTTGTACTTCGCAATAAAGCGCAAATTGCCCCTATAACTGCATATGCATCTTGGGTGAGAGTGGCACCAGCTTGTTGGCCGGTGGAAAAATAAAAAATGTAAATACCAGCCATAGAGACACAAAATGAATTCTCTTGCTCGAGACTCCTCAGATAATAAAGGGCACAGCTGAGATTCACACCAGGCGGTGTGACTTCAGTC
This sequence comes from Myotis yumanensis, assembly GCF_028538775.1. Taxonomy (NCBI): domain Eukaryota; kingdom Metazoa; phylum Chordata; class Mammalia; order Chiroptera; family Vespertilionidae; genus Myotis; species Myotis yumanensis. The sequence continues at coordinate 27,844,574 of NW_027223764.1, read as the reverse complement.
CTTGCTCTCAACCACTGAACAACAGTGTCTCCTCTGCAAAGAGAAAGAGCATAAGCCACATTATGACTTAGAAACACCTGCTAGGGAAGTTGTCACACACTCACAATACCAGCTGTCAGGGGAGGGCCTGGTAGCAAGAGAGTTGTCATCAAGGCAGAGTTTCTGATATCTTTTTCTTGCATTTCTACAGCCAAAAGGAAAAGTCACCCAGGGTTGTTGAATTCTCTGAAGGTCAGAAGGAGGGAAGAAGACAGAAGGGATAGAAAACGTGCTCCTGGTTAAGTAGGAGAATGCACAGAGAGGAGACTAAAGGGGAAGAGAAGCCATATTCCTGTCAGCCTCAGATGTGGCTGGCTCTACCTAGAATGGCCCCCAGGGCCCGTCTCTTACGATATATCCCCTTGAGTGGGGGTGGGGCCTGTGATTTGCTTCTGGCCAGTAGAATAAGGTAAAAATGATGGAATCCATGTGGTTATATCACATACTATTGTAATGTCGTGCTGCTGCAAGATCCCATCCCTTGCTGACTCTGAAGAAGTCAGGGGCCACGTGGGGAGCTGCCTAGAGTGAGAGCCACGTGAGGACAGCCTCCAGCTGAGAGTTAACAAGTAACTGAGGCCTTCAGCCTGAGAGCCCACAAGAAGCTGACAACCATCAGATGAGCTTAGAAGCAAACCCTTTCGCAGTCGAGCCTCAGATAAGACAAAAGCCTGATGGACCTCTGACTGCAGCCTTACAAAGCACCTAACTAAGCCACGGCCAGGCTCGGGGCTGCAGGAACCGGGAGGTAGCCTGTGCACCGAGTAAGCTGGGAGTGTGCAGTGCTGCTGCTCTGCAGAAACAGATGACTAACACAGAGGGGAAGTGAGGAATCCCCGACTCGTCCTTCTGAGAGAGGAGGGGAAGGAAGAGGAAGGCTCAGAGGCCGGGCCTGGGAGAGTGATCCAGGAATAGAAATGACTATTTTCTAGACTTATCATTTGATCTTCCCTTTCCTCTCAAAAATGCAGTGCTTCTGGTTTTAAAACTACATTTAAAAGGGCTCTCATTCAGTAATATTGATTGAGTGCTCTATTTTAAAGCAGCTCATTTAAACTTCATGCTTTCTTATTCAAGTTGTATTAGTAAGAACCATTTCTTTAGTGTTACCTGAGCAAAAACTTCAAAATAAAAAACAAAAGACGTATTCCCCAATAAATTTAAAAGCAAAATTCACTTTGTCACAATTCCACGTCAGTGAAAGGGAGTCGGTCACCTGGCAGCACCAGATTCACAGAGAAGACAAATGACAGATACGTGGCATTTACATGCCGTGGTCCTTACAACAATCCTGCTGTGGGGAAGGCAGCTGCAGTATTCTCCCCATTTTTAGAAAAAGAACCTGAGGGTCAGAGACGGACAGTGACATGCCTAAGCTTGCTTTCTAAGTGGCAGGACTCAACTTCAAACCCAGTTCTTCTAGTGGAGTCAAACTCAGTGCTTTTTCTCCTCTAGGCCACTGAGAAGCGAGAAGGAATGGGAAAGAGCCGAGAACAAAGACCCGCAGCCATGCATGTGGTGTGATGCCCTGAGAGGCGTCAGCCCCACTGATTTCCTAGCACAGCCTGGGATAACTGGTGAGAAGGAAAGAAGAAAGAAAAACCAGACAACAGAGATGACACACAGCACACTGGCTGTGGAAAATATGAGAAGAAACACCAACCAAAACAGAGGAATTATGCGAGGCATTTGGTTACGGATTTTGCCTAAACTAGTGGTTAGCAGACGTTTTCTGTAAAGGAACAGAGTATTTTAGGTTTTGCAGGGCATATGGTATCTTTTGTAACTACTCAACTCTGTCATTATCGTGCAAAAGCAGCCCCAGGTATTATGTAAATAAATGCACATGACCATGTGCCCATAAAGCTGTATTTATAAAAACAGGTCTGGGCCAGATTTTGCCTTCCAGCTGTAGTTTGCTAATCCCTGGCCTAGATGGTCACCTGGTCTCCACAGGAAACCTGTGAGATACTAAAGGAGCAAAGAGAAAGGTGCTACAGCCCACCATAAAAATTCCAGGGATAACATGACCATTTAGCAGGCAGCACGCACCCGGGGTGCCGTTCCCATAAGCACCTAGTCTGTACGGCCTTTTGACTAAGACACTGAAGTGATGCGTTTGTTCAGTCTTGGTTTATTCAAAGTTATTAACATTCAAAGAAACACTCTGAGTCGATTATGATTCACAGAACTGGTAAGCCCAGTCATATCATGTATCTTACACGGAAGATTATGGGAAAAAGCACCCCAATGTTCCAAAAGTAACTGCAAAGGAAAATTGTCATGAACAGAGGCAACTGAATGAGTGCTGGCTTCCGCCTTTGACAGTTCCTCCCCAACTTTTTCTGTCCCATTTTCCTACCTAAAATCTTACTCCTCATGTAGGTGTCAATTTAAACATCTTTTTCTCCAAGAAACTTTCCTCAAACATCCCAGATGTTTGATGTCAAGACACCTGCCATACACTCGCATGACATGCGCTTCTTTATTATTCTCAGGATACCTATAATTCCTCCCTAGCTCAACGGCTGCTTCCTGGCTAGACCATAAATTTTGGAATGCTGCCTTGCTCAACGCCAAGTGCAAGGAGAGCAATGAGAGTTTGATTAAATAGAAGGCTTTGGTGTTTCAAATGACACTCTGAGCTGAGTGACTAAATATATAGCTGATTAGCAAAGCATGGTTTTGCAGAGCAACTTGGGGGCTTTTCCAACCTATATCATATATGATGTGATGAAGATCATGTCCAGGTGCCTGTAAGCAAACTGCCCCTACATCTAAACAGAGTCAAAGCAGGCCACCCATTCCCACATCTGGTAAAGTAGAAGCTACAGAGAAGTTTCTCTCATGCTCAACAGTTAAACAAAGCAAATGTGGTTTCAGTTAATGATAAAATTTTCATTATCCTTGGCCCCAGCATATTCTAAGATATTTAGCTGGATAGGTTTAAAACAAGTATCTGCACTAGTTCCTTTTGTTTACACATACAACAAACGTAAAAGCACAAACACTCACACACATAGAGAACTGCTTGAACTAAGTGGGGAAAAATCATATTATAAAATACATATAGTATGATCCATTTTTATAAACTAAAACAAGAAGAATAACTAAAAGAATATATGTCTCCCAAAGTGATTGTACCGCTTTGAGGGATTTGGGTTCATTTCATTTTCTTCCTTTTTCTTTGATAGTATATTCTTCTTTTCATACAATGACCACATATTTTTGTAAAGACTTTTTTAAAAATTTATTTCAAACAAAAATCCCTTGCTGATTAGGCAATACTTCGAAGCTGTTTAAAAGAAACATTATATACAGGAAAAATGTGGAACAGGGAAATGCTGTTATTATTTAACATAGCTCTGCTGATAGAGTAAAAAAAATTGTTTCTGACCTCCTTAAATGTTCACCCTTTCCTACCGATCTCATAATGACGGTACACTTCACCATGGTGAGCATCCACAGACAGAAGCAAAACAGTCGCAATGCTGAGGGTGCTAATTTCAGTTTCTAACTACATTTTAATAATTTTTATTTCTTAAAGTATTACAAAGAGTATTACATATGTCTCCTTTTTTCCCCCCCTTGACATTCCCCCGGCCCCTACCCCCCGCCCCGTGTCTTGTGTCCATTGGTTAATCTTATATGCATGTATATAAGTCCTTCAGTTGGTCTCTTAATCCCCCCCCCCCCCCAACCCTCCCCAGGCTTCCCACTGTAGTTTAACATTCTGTTCAATGTTGCTCTGCTTCTGTATCTACCCCTGAGGTTTCTAACTACATTTTTACTTACCTGGAACATGATATATTTTAGGTTGGCCTAATTTCTCTCCGGTCTTAGACTATGAGAACTGCACTAACTTATATAGCCAATTTTAGTAACCAAAATGCATGAGGGGCAGATAATAAACTTCAAAAGTGAGATCGCCTTTCTTAAAGGTCATTTATATGGGTCAGAAATTGGCAGCCAGGCATTAGGAATGCTGAAGTGGTTACTTGAAAATTATTTCCAGTGCTTACACTGGCAGTTTTAAATAAATATGCTAAGTATGTTAAACTTCAATTCATGTGATTATTGAACATCAACCTGTGCCTAAATTAGAGAGATTACCAATTTTCCTATCTTAGAGTGTTCCTTAATAGCTTATATTTCTTTTCACAAATACTAAGTATTGGCTTGTGTTTAAATAATGCTTGATTCATCAGTAATAATAGTTTCACCCATTAGACATGACTTGAAGATATTTTTAAATTCAAATGAAAATAAGGTAAGAGACTATCTTTGCCCAGCCAGCATGGTTCAGTGGTTGAGCACAGACCTATAAATCGGAAGGTCATGGTTCAATTTCCAGTCAGGGCACATGCCTGGGTTGTGGGCTCAATCCCCAGGGTGGGGTTTGCAGGAGGCAGCTGATCTATAATTCTCATCATTGATGTTTCTATCTCTTTATCCTTCCCTTCCTCTCTCTCTTAAAAAAAAAATCAATAACAACATATTTTTAAAAGGAGAGAGATTGTCTTCATGATTACAGAGTTGACCTCCATGCAGTAACAATTATAAACTGTGAACAAATATAAAAATTAACTTTGAAGGCACTAGAAAACAACCAAAAGCAGGCAGAAAGTAGATGATCCACAGCCCTTAAACGAAGGAACCACAGTGGATGATAACTTACATCAATGCAGCTTATCCATGGGCACGACCAAGTCTGTGCCATGCCAGATGGAATTCAAGCAGCAAGCTACAGTCTTATTGGTCAGAAAAGGGTTCTGCCACGGTAGCTGCAAAATGAGTCAGAAAATCCCCAAATGAGGAAGTGATAGAGGGTGAATTCCCAAATTTGCAAATAAATCCTACACTTGTTGGCTACACTCAAAACTATAAAACCCAAGGGCGTGTGTGTTGGGTGTGTGTTGGGGGGGAAGGGGGGCAGCACAGGACAACAGGTGGAAGTTTTTAGAAAGCTGCTATATTCCAACAGCTGCCCATCTCAGAGGAGTTTAATTAAGACATGCCAGGTTTCGAGGGCCTGGTAAAGGCCTGACTTTCCTTTGAAACCATGGCTTAAGAAATAAAGACCACGTATCTTGACTAGAGAATAACAGTATTTCCTGGGAAATAATAGACAAAATGGAAACTGCAAAGCATAAAAATGAGCCTACAAAATATCCAGGCTGATGAGCCATTATTTTAGCTGTTTGCCTGAAGAAAACACAACTCTCCTCTCGGGGAACACAACAGAATCCCAAATGTTTACAATGTGGCAGCCACAGTGTCAGCACACAATTAAAATTCAGAGATATGTAAGGCAAGTGGAAAATATAACACCATAGTCAAAGACCAAGCAATCCACAGAAACATCTACAAATAACCCAAAAAATGGAATTAGAAGACTTTAGAATATAAATGCTAAATATATTAAAGAATCCACAGAGAAAGCTAGATATAACGGGTAAAGAAACAAAATTTCAGGAGAAATATAGAAACAAAAGAAAAAACCAAATGGAAATTCTAAAACTGAAAACTACAACATAAAATCTTTTTAAAGGACAGATTAGATTAATAACAGAGAAAAAGGATGGGTGAACTTCAAGGTATGTCAATATAAAGAAGCCAGGCTGAAGCACAGAGAGAAAAAGAATGTTTTTAAAAAGAGCTTCAATGACCTCTTGGCGAGTATCCAGTGTTCTAATTTACATGCTGAAAAACAGTACAGAGAATGGGGCAGAAAAACATATGTAAAGAGAAACAGCCTAGAAATTTCCAAAGCTGAACAAAAATAGTAATACATCAAAGGAGGGAACTCAGTTAACCACAAGAAAACTTCACCTAACCATGACAACCAAAGATAATAACAAAAATAATCTTAGAAGTAGCTAGGGAACAAAAGGTATATTACACATGTAAGAACAATAAGAAGAATGATGGCAGACATCTCGTCAAAAACAGATGGCCAGGAGAAAATAAACATCTTTAAAGAGCTGAATAGATGGGAAAAATGTTAACCCAGAATTCTCTATATAGAAAAATACATATTTCAATAATAAAGGGAAAATAAAGAATCTTCAAATGAAAATGGAATCTGTTGCCAATAGACCTACACTGCAATGAATGCTAAAGAAAGCTCTGTAAGTTGGAAAGAAGTAATACCAGATGGAAGTTTTAATCTACAGAAAAGAATGAAGAATGTTGGAAATAGTAAATGTGCAGGTAAACATGAAAGATTTCTCTTAATTTCTTTAAGATACAGTTACTAGATCTACTTTATCAAGTATTCTATATGTATACACACATACTTTATATATGCTACATTAAAAGTACAATACTGTATTGTAGAGTTTGTAACATACAGATATAAAATACATGAAGACAACAGTGCAATGGTTGGGGGAGTGTCAGTTGTAATCATGTTACAGGTTTCATATTTTTATATAATGAAATAAAATATTAATTCAAAAAAACTTTCTATTAAGGATGAATATTGAATTCTGCAGAGAAACTACAAAAACAATAATGCAAAGTGGTTAAGAGGTATAATTGAAAACTTGACACAAAATTAAAATGTGATACTGAAATATATTCAATTAAACGAAGAGAAGGGAGAAAAGAAGATAAAAGATTCAAAAGTGCTTCAAGGATGGGACATTTAGGAAACAATAAAATGATAAAACTAACCATATCGATAATTATAGTAAATAAACTAAACATTGACCATATCAATAATTATAGTAAACACACTAAACATTGCAATTAAAAGGCAGAGACTCAGAATACATAAAAAAGCAGTACCCAACCACATACTACCTACAACAGATGCATTTGAAATACAAAGACACAGATAGATAAATAGATGGAACAGAATACACCAACACGAACTCAATACAAAAACCAGACAAACATAGAAGCATCGAACAGACTGCCCAACCTATGAGGGAAGATGGGGGGTGAGGAGGTAAGAGATCAACCAAAGGACTTGTATGTAGGCATATGAGCATAACCAATGGACAATATATAGGGGACAATAGGGGAGTGAGGGCATGTGCTGGGGAGTGGGGGCGGCTGGGGAGAGGTCAATGGAGGGAAAAGGAGACTTATGTAATACTTTAAACAACAAAGAATGTAAAAAAAAAAAAAAAACAACAACAGACAAGGACAATAGAAGAACACTACAAACCTATATCACTTAGAATACATCTATGCAAAAATCCTCAACAAAATGCAGTACTGGTGTTAAGGGCACATGAATAGAACAATGAAGCAGAACAGAGACCAGAAATAGACATAAGCATATATGGTCAATTGATGATTTTTTACCAAGGTGCCAAAATAATTCAGTGGGAATAAGGATAGTCTTTTTCAACAAATTGGGCAGGAACAAATAGATATCCATATGGAAAGAAGAATAAATCCTGATCTCACAGAGAACTAACTGTAAAAACTAAAACTATAAAGCAGGAAAATTATAGAATGTCTTTGTGACCATGAAGTAGGCAAAGCATATGAATAAGAGGAAAAAACTAATAAATCAGACTTCATCAAAATAAAAACTTCTGCCCTTTAAAGATACAGTTAAGAAAATAAAAAGGTAACCACCAACTGCAAAATATTCATAACATATATCTGACAAAGGACTTCTTCCTAGAATACATAAAGAACTATGTACTATAGTTCAAGAATTAAAAAGCATAAAAAGTCAAGAATAAAACACACAGCCCAATTTTTAAAACAGCAAAAGACTTAGCTAGATACTTTATAAGAAAAGCCAATAAGTACATACATGAAAAAAATGTCCAACATCATTATCATCAAGGAAATCACAGGCAACCACAAGACACCACATTACACCCACTAGAATGCTGATAGTGAAAAGACTGACAATAGCAATTGTTGTCAAATGGTTGGAGCATATTGGAGCAAGGCATACATTGCTGATGAGCATGTTTAATTATATAAACCCTTTAGTGATGCACTTCTAAGTGTACATCCTATATAATAAAAGCCTAATATGCAACTTGTCCCCTTGACCGGGAGTTCGACCAGGGGGCAGGGCCAGCCAGCCAACCACCTGCGGCCCCTCCCCCAAGCTGGTCCCACTAGGGACCCTACCTGTGCACGAATTCCATGCACTGGGCCTCTAGTCTAAAATAAATGAAAACATATTCCACAAAGAGACTTGTACAATAATGTTCACAGAAGTTATATTCATAATAGATAAAAATTATAACCCACTCAAATGTCCATCATTAGGTAAATAGATGAATTCATACAATGGAATACTACTCAGCAACATAAACAATCTATTGATACATGTTAACCACAAGTATGAATCTAAAAACACTATTAAGTGACGTGATATAAAGTAATTATCAAAAGACTGCCCAATATTAAAAACCCCTGAATAAAATAGAGAAAAAGACTTATCAAAATTAAGGAAGCTTTCTTCATTTTACTAAAGGATTTCTTTTTTAAAAATATTTTTTATTGTTGATAGTATTACAGATATCTCCCATCCCCCCCTCTTTGCCCCCTCCTCCCAGCCCCTATCACTCCCACAGATCTTCACCATAAAGGATTTATTAAGGATCTTTTAAAATTAGTGAACTTTCTTTGTCAACATAAATTTATTCAATTTATTAAAAATATCATAGGTATTAGTTTCAGAAATGCACTCACTGAATGAAAAATACAACTGTGATGATAAAAAGAAAATACTAGGGAAAGTCTGTTCTCAAATTCTGAGCCCAAAATAATAAAGAGTGAATGCTTTGAAATAAATAATTTAAAAACCTGAAAATTATTTATAACATGGGTTACAAACTATTTTCCTTAGAAACTATTCCCACCAATGCCAAGTCAAAGTAAACAGCACAATATTTTAAAAACAAACAGCCATTTTCAAGGCTAACTGTGCAGCTATGTTATGCTAACATAGTTTACAAAATTAAAATTTCCAAACACAGCTACTCAAAAAAAATCATAATAAATAAACCCCAAGCCCTTCAAATATTAATTTAAAAATGTTTTTAATCATAATATGGTCTTATGTAAGTGTGCAGCTGACAAACTGTGCCATTAATCCAGCCAGCATGCTTACCGTATTATGTTTCTGGTCCCTTCCATGCACTAAATACACTACAAATTTTCAAAATCTTCATCTACCAATCTATATTGACATTTATTCCACTTGCTTAGCATCATCAAATATGCTAAAAAAAAACTGTCCATTAGTTTAAGTCATGCCAGATATATTGCTGTTGCCAGGAAACTGTGTTCTAATATAGCAATGCAGACTGAGGGATGGGCCAGGAAGGGCTCTGTGGGGTAAATCAGTAGCCCAGATAGGACAGCAGGTCCTCCTCTGCAAAACTAATCTAACATGGGATTCTTAGGAAACAACAGAAAAAAGTTGACAACAGTATGTGATTCACTTAAGTTACTGAGTGGCACAGGTACATGTTACATACTTCTTCTTGAGTCTGATTTCTTTTTGCATCACTGGCATACTCTACTTATTGCAACTCTTTTCACTATATCCCACTAATTCAGAATCAAATGAAATAACACTGAATTAAAGGACCAAAGTACATCAGAATCTCTCATGACATCATCATATGGGCCCATAGCAGATAGCACATAATAAAAAATATAACAAATAACCTCCTCATAATGAGGGAGTTATTCAGAAATCAAATCTTACTTAGAAGGGTAAAATTATATGACTTAGTCAAATATTAGGCAAGTAATTAATTAACCAAGTCATTGAAGAAAAGTCAAATCAATTTAGTTTTTGTGTGTGAATTTTTGTGTTTATTTTGAAATCATTTCGGACTTTAAAATGTTGCCAAAATAGTAAAGAGATGTGTATATATATATATGTACACACACATAGAAATATGTTTTAAAAAAGGGCATATTTTAATAAGGTCTCATACCAATAATATACTCTCAGTATAATTATGAAACAGTAACTGTTTCATAAAAAAAGAGCCAGTGCATCAAAAGCCAGACATCCACTGAAGGTCACAGCATATGAAATAATGGGTGACCATGACCTTGATGATATAAGTTATTGAGGAGATAAAAATTAAAGTCTAGCCCTGACCAGGTGGCACAGTTCATTGAACATCATCCGTACACTAAAAGGTTGTATCCAACAGGTTGCAGGTTTGATCCACGGTAAGGGTGCATACAGGAGGCAACCGATCTATGTTTCTCTCTCACTCTCATTCTTCCTCTCTCTCTCAAAAATCAATAGAAATTATATCCTCAGTTGAGGATTTAAAAAAAAAATTAAAGGCTATAAAGCAAGAAAATGAAGTAACCATGTAACCAGTGGTTCTCAACCTTGGCTGCACATTAGAATCACCTGGGAATCTTTTTAAAATCCTGATTTCTGGGCCTCATCCTCCAGAAATTCTGTTTCTTTGTTACTAATGTTGTGGCCCCACCCCATAACAAAGAAACAGAATTTCCAGGTGATGAGGCCCAGAAATCAGGATTTTAAAAAGATTCCCAGGTGATTCTAATGTGCAGCCAAGGTTGAGAACCACTGCATGTAATTGACATGTGGGGGAGTGGGGTGAAGGGGTCAAGGAGACAAACAGGTCAAAGCTTATGACTAATAGGAAATCAGTCAAGCCAATACAGCAAGCACTCAACCAGATATGCCTTGACATCCTCCAAGGTAAGAGTAAAGCCAATAAATAACAGCTGATTTCAGAATAACAGCTGACACGCATTCGCTGAGCTTTGATACGGACTACCCATTCCCAGAAAAGAAGGCAGTGAGGTCCTGGCCAGAAACCTGTTATCACATCATCAGCTCAGAGTCCAATGCTGCCTCTATCACCTTTATTGTCTTTCAGGCATAGGAAGGACTCGAAACGGGCTGAGTCAGAGCTGCTCAAGGAAGCGTTAAGAGTCACATCTCACTATGCAGTCAAGTTGAGAGAACAATAGCCACTAGTGTATTTGAGACCACAGGGTGGGGTAATGCCCAGAAAAAGGCTGGACTTGACTTAGTACAGCAGAGTGGGTCACACTACATTCAATCCAAGCTCTAAGTTATTACATACCTCCAACAGCTACTGTTCTGCATTTATCGATAGTTTCCTTTAAAATTATTCTCATGTACGCTTCCTGAGGCAGGGTCTTGTCTATTTCATAAGCCTCCCAACCAGACACTTTTGTGCTTTCCAAAGAACTCAATGGTGTACCTAGAAGAAAAGAGCAATTTAAGCTTAACCACTTCAAAAATGGAATCATAAAATTCTAAAGCTGAAAGAGACCTTATAAATCCAGTAGATTTCACAATACATTAAAGTATTAGATTGGAAACAAAAAATTCTCAATTGACCTTCCCCACCTCCCACCCCCATGTGTCTTCCTTCCTCCCTCCCTCCCGATGTTTTGTTGTTCTAAAATATACATAACATAAATCTTACCCCACCTTTTCTTAATTAAAAACTAAAATCCACCGAATCCGGTTTGGCTCAGTGGATAGAGCGTCGGCCTGCGGACTGAAAGGTCCCAGGTTCGATTCCGATCAAGGGCATGTACCTGGGTTGCGGGCACATCCCCAGTAGGAGGTGTGCAGGAGGCAGCTGATCGATGTTTCTCTCTCATCGATGTTTCTAACTCTCTATCTCTCTCCCTTCCTCTCTGTAAAAAATCAATAAAATATATTTTTAAAAAATAATTTAAAAAAAAAACCTAAAATCCATAACCCTCTATCACAGAGGTGCTTGTTTTATATATTTACCTACTAACTGTTAACAAGTAACTGATTTTCACAAATTAAGTACAGCATCTTCAATATGAAAACCAAGGGTAACTACTAAGATACCTTCTTTACAAGTTGACAAAAAAGATGGTCATTTCTCTAAGACCCAAACAGTATCCTCATTAATGATACCTTTTATAGTTACATGTTGCATAACCAGGAAGCTAGAGATAATATTTTGCATGTGGCAAAGAATAAAGAGGTAATTGTTCATTTAGTCCCTCATTTACAGTTACTTGTACTTACATGTGAAAGAATGTGGAATCAAATAGTAGCTAGCAAGGTAGCATTTTATTTTTTATCATGTTTAATTTAGACAGTAACATTCTATTTTTTACTCTAGAATAATCTATTAGAGGTGAGTTCTCAATCCTGTTCAGGATCATATAAGCCATTCATCACTGAGTACCTAATAAAAGCTAAGCCTATTCTACTACCACTCCAATTCAGGAGGATCTTGAACTCTTTGAAGCCTATCCCTAGACCCCAGGATAAAAATCGTAGGGACTTCCATTGTGCCAAACTGAATAGCTGATATCTTGAGCCAACTAACAGTCCTAAGAGAAAATGATTCTTGGAACAACAACAAAACAAAACAAACAAACAAAAAATCATTCTTGATAGTCCCTAAGGACCTAGCAACCCCTCATTTAATAATTCTCTATCCTATCGGTCAGAAATAGTATTACACTGTAAATTAGGGGTGGGAAACGTCTGGCCAGCTGGCTGAATAAGGCCCACAAAATCATTTGGTCTGGCCCTCCAAGGCATTAGGGGTGAGTTAATTAAACGTTTAACAAACTATAACAGGCTAATTTTTAAGTTGCTAATTTTGTATGGCCCGTGAATGATATTATAAATACCCAAATGGCCCTTGACAGAAAAAGGTCCCCACCCCTGCTATAAATAATCAATACAATCACAAAGAAAGCCACTGTCACAAGTAACTAAAAAGAACATAGGACTCTCTTGACATTTTATTAGTTTACAAGTATTCAATTACAGCTTAAGAGTAAAATGGATTTAGTTAACACTATGGTGTCGGGTGAATTTCCCGCCAAAATATAAGATGGCACGGGCAATTATTTAGGTTTCCCGCGCAAAATCAGAGTTAGTTTAAAATGCCTATATCTTTTGAAGTATGGGTTCGATTGAAATGAAATTTTCGGTTTCTTGTGTAAAAAATGAAAATTTATTCAATCACAGACATTTTTTTATCTATTCAGTACATAAATAATTCGATATATATAAACTAAATACGAAAAACCCAAAAAATACTTATTACCTAAAAATATACACATATTTTTAAAGTTTAAAATAAAATTTTCATAATAAATCAAAACAAATAGAAATTAATAGTTTTTTAGCGTATGATATTTTTCAAAACACGCCCCTTTATGTAGAGGTATATTGCAAAATTTGCACATGTAGCGTGTCTCACTGCGCAATTTATGAACGGAACATACGCGACACCTTCTCAAAATGTTTTTCTTTTTTCCACTTCCGACAATTGCCTGTAACGTATGCTTTCTCATGTCCATCGATAGCCTGCATGGTGGATCAGATGTAGGTGGTTTAGCCCGCATTCCAGAAGTAGACGGTACTGGTTGAAGGTCTGGAACAATGTCCATGTCCTCTGGAATATCATCCGTCAACCAGTGGATAGCTGTTTGTTTCAAAAACATTTTAAAACCCATTTTTCTTTGCCTCACTGATTTGTAAACTGCATAAGAATTAAATAATGCGCAATTTATCATATACATTTGACCGTCCTCCGCAATATCGAATAATATGAAAGGTATTGGTCGGCCCGGTCAACACCTTTCATATGTTTATTGTAGTCAATGAGTGCATTCGGTTTGACAATTTTCTTTTTTGATGTTCTGTCAATATTCTGACTTTCTTCCATCTCCGCAGAATGAATCGAAGAAATCAGGTATACAGGCTTTTTTGATTGCCACACTTGTAACAATATATCATTTTTCCTTATAAATTTTGTTTCACCTTTTTTCAAAGAAATTGTTTGAAAATCTTTAGGTATACCTCGATTTTTCCGGATTGTTCCACATATTCTGAATTTGTTTTTCATAAGTGCTTCACAATTTGCGACGCTATTATAATAATTGTCCATATATATATATGGTACCACGAATCAGTGTATGGAGACACTACTGTTTGTATCGTTTCCAATAATCGCTTTCCTTCGCCGCAATAAATTTCCATGTTACAGATATATCCTGTATCACTTTCGCACAACAAACGAACCAATATTCCATATTTAACGATCTTGCCAGCATTATATACCCTAAAGAATAATCTTCCCCTCCAAGGTACGATCCCTTCATCTAGTGATAATTGCTGATGAGGTTTGTAAATATTTATAAATTTAGGCACAAAATAATCTAGTACTGGTCTCACTTTGCAAAGTCTATCTGATTCATTTACGATATCCGCATTATTATTGAAGTGCCAAGCTTTCCATATCTGTCGGAACCTGTCTCTTGTCATCGTTTTACCAAAATATGGCGTCTCCGTCCATGGCTCCGTGGTCCAATAGTCATCTCTTCTATCTTTGCGCACCTGTCCCATGAGAACAATTAACCCTAAAAACTTCTTCATCTCTTGAGGGGTTATATCTTTCCACTTTAGGCTTTTTTTTGAAAGTTTGAAATTATTCCTATTTTGATTATAATACCTGTTTGACTCCTCTACAAAAAATTCAAAAAAATCATCTCCGATAAATAATTTCACGGCATCTTCTATATTATTTATAACAGCATCTGTGTTTAATCCTTGATGCCCTAAAAAATCTTCTAAGACCGGTGGATTATCAACATGCGACCATTCTTCTCTCCCGCCTTCTATATCTGACTCTGAGTCAGAGCTGGAGCTCGAAATTCTTCGTCACCTCAATGTCCTGGGACGCACCATTACTTCATCATCACTAGAATCTTCATCACTTGTACTCGCATTTTCAAGATCGCTATCACAAGAATAATTGGACAACTTGTCTGCACAAAACTCATCATCACTATAGTCTGAATGCTGCGACATTCTAGGTTAAAGCAAATAAAAATAATACTAACTGAAAATAGCGGTACTCCGATAGATATCTGATATAAAAAAATAATTATTATGCGAACACTTTGCAGAACGATTTTATTTTATTTGGTTAAAAAATTCTATATGAATGTCTTTATCACAATATATTTAAATATTTAAACACGTAATAATATTCACAAAACTCAAAACTAAAGACGTCCGGACACAAGAAGTATTTCTCAATAACTATTCTCTTTGCATGGTGAGATATCCAGGGATATCGGTTATAAAATGAGAAAACAATACATTGGTACCCTAACGGTATTGTACTCGACCAGCGCCATAAAGTGTTCTCTACTTACAAGGGATTTTTATGATACCTATTACCCCAATGGGTATGAAACGGTTCGCATACGCAGGTAGGTATCTTTGTGAACGGCAAACAAACAAATATTTGGTAATACGCAGTTACAATCGGCCGAGTTTACACGTTTCCCGCACTCCACCGCAAATCTATATGAACCGAGTTAAGACGGCTCCCGCGGAGTATGCGCAATTCACGCGAGCCGACTTAACTCGTTTCCCGCAATTCAAGTGATAAAAGGACATCATCTGATAATACTGACACATAGTGTATACACCTAAAGATAAAGCAAGGGCCTCCCTCCAAAACAGTATCTCAGGAAACAGAGTGTCACTAAGTCTCATATTAAAAACAAAAATCTCAGTTTATTTTGAATAATGAAATGATGTTTGGGAAAGTAACATATGTCACTTGATAGAAACTGGTTAACTAAAGGAAGCAAAGGGATAGACTGAACAATTATTTTTGGAGGTAGGACCTAACAATAGAAAATATGATAACATTTTTAAAAGCCTTTTAAATATAATTTAAATGGATTTGAGGATTGTAGGTAGCCAATGGAATAGGGCTTTTTATAAATCCAGAAGGACAAAAAAAGCAGAAAAGTATTTTAGAGCAGACAGCAGACAATAATGGCATTTTGGAAGCTGAAAGCAGAGATGACTACTGAGCTGAGGTGAGCAAAGCAGGCTGGAAGCTCACTGCCTGAGAAGCAAACAAAAGCCAGCTGAGGAAAAGCTCCAGAAACGGAGCTCCTGGTGCCTGGAAGGAGCGGGTCCGGAGTTGAGAAGAGAGGGGGACTGGTTGAAAGTTTGTATAAAAGACAGACCCTGACCTTACACCATACACAGAAATTAATTCAAAATGGATTAAAGACCTGAAACTATAAAACTCCTAGAATAAAACAAAGGGGCCAAGCTGACATGAGAATTGGCAATGATTTCTTGGATATAACACCAAAAGTGCAGGGAACAAAAGCAAACAGAGACAAATGGGACTACATCAAACTGAAAAACTTCAGCACAGCCAAGGAAATAATCAGAGTGACAAGGCAACCTAAAAATTGGAAGAAAATATTTTCAAACTATATATCCTATCTAATAATAGACAAACATGGTAATTGATGTACCTTCACTACGCCTCCCATTGGCTAATCAGTGTGATATGCAAATTAACCACCAACAAAGATGGCGGCTAATTTGCATACTGCAGGCAGGGCGGGACAGCGCAGCCGCCAGCGCAAGCCACCATCCTGGGCAGGAGGCGGGCCCCTGAAGCCCCAGAAGCCAGTGATCAGGGGGGAGATGGGGGTCCCCTGCCCAGGCCTGACACCTCTGGTGGAGGCGTCAAGCCTGGGCAAGGGGCTGATCCGGGGATGGGATGATGGAGGTCGACACCTCTGGCCAAGGCGTCAGGCCTGCGCGGGGGGCGGAGCCGGTAATCGGAGGGGTCTGGGGGTCCCCTGCCCAGGCCTGATGCCTGGGCCAGAGGCATCAGGCCTGGTGGGGGGCAGAGCCGGTGATCAGGGGGATATGGGGGTCCCCTGCCCAGGTCTGAAGCCTGGGTCAGAGGCGTCAGGCCTGGGCAGGGGGCGGAGCCGGCAATCGGAGGGGTCTGGGGGGACCCCTGCCCAGGCCTGATGCCTCTGGCCGAGGCGTCAGGCCTGGGCGGGGGGCGGAGCCGGTGATGGGGGGGGGAATGGGGGTCCCCTGCCCAGGCCTGGGCAAGGGGCCGATCTGGCGATTGGAGGGTGATCAGGGTCAACGCCTCTGGCTGAGGCATCAGGCCTGGGCTGGGGGGGCCAAGCCAGCGATTGCTGTGAACTACAGAGGAAACACCTTTTCTGACTGCTCATTGGCTAAGCTCCCTGTATGCCACTGGTAATATTCTTAGTAACCTGGGTAATAAGAATCCAAAAAGGTGATCTAGGGTTTTTCACCACACTCCTGGCAAAAAAAATGAAGGTCTCCTGCTGGAGGGCTAAGAAATGTCATATCCTGCCCTAGCAGGTTTGGCTCAGTGGATAATGCCTCGGCCTGCCGATAGCAGGGTCTGAGTTCAATTCTGACTAAGGGCATGTACCTAGGTTGCAGGCTCCTCCCTGGCCAGGGCCCAGGTTAGGGCTTATGTTTCTCTCTGTCTTTCCCTTTCTCTTCCACATTCTCTAAAAATCAATGGAAACATATCCTCAGGTGAGGATAAAAAATAATAATAATAAAGAAATTATTATTATATGAAAGATACATCTTGAAAATGCCTAAAGAGAGTTGTCATTTTTTCATGGTAAAGGGACTGGAGTCTGTGTTGATGAAAAAACTTTGGTGGCTGCGGTGACTGGCAATGGCTGCAGCAGCGGGGTGATGGGGCTGGTGCCTTCCCCTGATAAGCCCAGTCACCTCCCACAAAGGGAGGCCAGACTGCGGCTTAGGCCCTATCCCCAAGGGGAGCAGGGAGAGGGCCTAAGCCATCACTAGGACATCCCCTGAGGGCTCCCAGTATGTGAGGGGGGGCAGGCTGGGCTGAGGGATGAAAAGAAATTATTTTTAAAATATTACAAGAAAATTTCCCAAATTGAAGAACATGAGTTTCTGAATTGAAAGGATTGCTGCAAGCATCAAAAAACCATACATGGGGATAAAGAAAAGAGTCAAAAATTTTCCAGAAAAATGAAACAGCTAATACACAACGAATTGTGAAGCAGAATGGCCCGAGTCGGTTCAACATAAGTATCACAAAGTTCGGTCATGAACAAAATATCGTCATAATAAAGTAAACATTAAATATGTATTTAACCACAGACTGTATCATGACTGCACCCAGAGAATGGGAGACAGTAAGAGTAGGTGTGTACTGAGAGGAAAGGGTTGTATATGAGAGGTAAGTCCTCAGCAGAGAATCAATAATATATCAGTCTAAAATTTAAACAGAAATCAATAAATGGCACTTAAAGCCTACACTGTATTGTTTAGAAATAGGTAAGCGAACACCAGAAAATATAACTAAGAGTTGAAAAGTGCTATCTTTGGGCAAAGGAGTAATGGGAGTATAAAACGAACAGGGAATGGCTATAATAGTATTATTTTAATTTTAAACAGTGTGCATGCAATTACCTCAAAATAAAATAAGTGAATAAATGGAAGGAAAGAAGGAAGGAAAGAAGGAAGATTTAACAAAGCAAATCTACAAATTGTCACACAGTGGAAATCTTCAATGTTCATCTGCATAGAAATAATAAAAACATCAAATATGTATATAAAGAGTTAGAAAAAATTATTCTGAGGTAGAAAAATGCATTAGTTTTAATATTGTTCTATATAAATGTGTGATTAAATACACGTACAAAATTAATTAATTAAATCATATAAATATGTTTATTACATCTATATCCCCAAACCATTCCTTGTAAGTTGGCCACAAAAACTGTTCAGTTCTTTGCAGTAGGAAACACGGGAAATATTAACCAAGCATCAAGAGTACATAAAGAAATTTAAAATCCATTTACCTGATTCGTGTTACTTTTCTTCATTAGCCTTCTTTCCAATCTAGGAGAAAATAATAAGTAAATTAAAGTTCTTTCTTCAAGTAATAAGAAAAAAACCCTAAAATCCAAGGCAGCTATTTTTCACTTCTTGTTCTCTATCCATTGCAAAAAGTAATGTTTCCCACTTCCCAGATAATTTCTGACTGCCATGGTATTCAGACTAAGGTTTACTAGGCAAACCAAAGCAGAAGCAAGCATGTGCCTACAATGCCAATAAAAAACTGCACACCAAGTACATCTAATAGTATAACATGAGTTTTAAAAGCATGTACTTATGAATTATCTCTCATCTGTTCAGGTAAATAACTGCTAATTAACAATATAGAGAAAGATAAAGAAGCAAGAAAGCACATTTTTCAAACTATAAGAATTAAAACTGTAGGGTGAAAGGGATAGCAACATGTGTACATTTTCGTTTTTACCAGAACACAAGAACAAGTGGAACAACTAGAGTCCATATTCCATACATATATGTATGACCCAAGAGCTTATAGACTTTAACCCACATCACCTTAAAGGCTTAGAAATGCTTCCTCATTTACTTTCATGAAAGACATCCTCAACTAAAAATGAAATATGACCCTTTGAAAACATGTATGTGAATACTGAGTCATGTGCCACTTAACAACAGGGACATGTTCTGAGAGATGCATCATTTGCAAATGTCACAGGGTGCACTTAGAAAACCTAGGCCATATGGACTGTACTGTAATTGTGTGCACTGTACTTTTATAGGGCTGGCAACACAGTAGGTGTGTTTACACCAGCACCACCACAAACAGGAGTGATTGTGGTGTAATCCCTGGCAGCTGGCTTGTCTTTTGGGAATGCAAGTGTCAGATTTAAGCTTTGATGGCCTGGCCCAAGCCTCCACTTCAGAGAGGCATCCCTTCAAGGGAGGCTATCTCAGATCAACACATTGCAGCCACGGGCCACAGGCCTAGATAACGAACCAGGCTACCTCCTTTGTTTTAGAGATCTTGGATGATTTAGATAGCTGACCATTTGAAATACTTGTTTCTTTCTCTTCCTGAGCTTTAACTCCTCCTGTTATGTTTTAGATTGACCAGTAAAGAGGGAGCTATGAAACCCCAGACCCCATCCTCCCACCTCAATAAAAGCAGAACCTCAAGCCCAAGTACTCTCTCTAACCTCAACCTGGCTGTGTACCTCCTGGGGGGCTTTGTGACTCCAGGGCTCAAGTAAGAAACACTTTTTTCTCAACGTTTCCTAATGGTTATTGCCAAAGGGTGTCTTGCAATGTAATAACCACAAGGGTCAGTTCAGTTGTAACCCTGGTTTAGGAAGGGGGGTGTCAGTGGGAAGCTCACTGGGCCCAAGGGAGTGCCCTCAGGCATTTGTAGAGATTGCTAATACACTGAGATGGCACAAAACAGTAATTTTCCTAAAACATTAGAATGGTTACCACCTCACTGGGCAAAAGGAATCCCCCTCCATTATAATCTTATGAGACCACCATCCTTTACACAGTCCACCTGAAACGTGTTATGCAGCATGTGACTGTATTTGTAAAATATATATGTGAATTATGATATCTGCAGAAACAGTAGTTCCCTTAAAAATTATGAAACATTTGTATTAATGGATGTATTACAGACAGACAGAAAAACACAGAAACATTGGCTGGCTTCCTTAATTTCCTAAAGTGAACACATATGTGTGACCACCACTGTTCCCCAAAGGAAACCACTGCCCTGACTTCGAATACCACACACTAGTTTTGCCTGTAGGAAAAGGCATTATTTTTCAGGGATCTCTCTGACAGTCTAAGAGTCCCAATATCTGGACCCAAGTAAAATGCTTTAGGGAGAGAGAAGCAGGTAGTCACTGAGTGGAAGGGGATGTTATTTCAGAAAGATGTGGATGTGTCTTAGGAAGGTGCTTTGTCTGGTTAGATGGTTGAGGTCAACCTGCAAGTTTTCCAGAGACTGTAGGATAGAGAAGCTGGTTTGTGCTATAAATAGAAGGGAAAGGTGTGTCCAGGATGAATGTACTGCTGAGGGTGAGATGGGAGAAGGGGAGCAGAGAGAAGAGGGGAGGAGGTCAGAGTGAGTTTGGACCTCCTTCCTGTAGGTACAAAAACACATATAAAATAAAGATAATAACCAAGCCAATATGTGCTGGAAGCTAAACTAAGTTACTGGTGCATCATCATCTCATTTGATCTCCCAATTGCTATAAAGTCCACAGACAGATACGGAGATTAAGTTTCAAAACTTAAGTATGGAACCCAAAGTTCAAAAGTGCGTAGAGGAGGCAACCCTGCTCCTCTTTTCAGCTTCTATGTAGGATGAGAGACACCAAAAACAAAAAGGAAAATGTTCACAGGAAAGAGGCCATTGTACTTAGATACAGAATATACTGACTGTATTGTTCCCACCAA
This sequence comes from Myotis yumanensis, assembly GCF_028538775.1. Classification (NCBI taxonomy): domain Eukaryota; kingdom Metazoa; phylum Chordata; class Mammalia; order Chiroptera; family Vespertilionidae; genus Myotis; species Myotis yumanensis. Next base: position 27,823,399 of record NW_027223764.1, on the reverse strand, counting down.
TGAATGATTTAAAGGAAAAGAACCAAGTAATGCAGGGTCCACAAAGTGTTCTGAATTAGCAAAAAACTGAAGGTTTTGTCACTTGTATCTTATCTTTCTGTAGCTCAAAGGAAATGGTTAAAAGAAATCCTTACCCTTCACAAGGCCTGATTTTCTGACACGTTAACTTGTTTTATTGCTCTGTATGCTTTCACACTGCAGTGGGGGAAATCAAAAGAACATGATGTCCCTCAGAGAAAGTCACAGATGCAGAGAGGAAAATTAAACAGCAAATCATTGAGGAACCTATGATAATGCCACCTTCAAATGGCATGCCAACCTGCAAAAATAGTTAATTCTATCATTAATGCTTTCCAAAAGCAGGGGCCAAAATGAGAATACAGTTAAAAAAGAGAACTTTCCATACTGCTACTTGAGAGGGAGAGGAAATAAAATATCTGAATAAGTTGACATAAGACTATATCTGATGTACCGACTAAAAGGCATGTGGCTAAAAAGGCCTTCCTGCATCCTCATTATTACATCAAAAATAATATGTCCATGACAATAACTATAATGGTCAGGTAGCATGAAATTCTTTACATTTAATCCCGCCAAACCCTGCAAAGGAAGTAGGGTTAGTATCCCCAACTTCTCAAATGCAGACATTTGGCCCAAAGAAGTTACATAACTTGTCCAAAGTTGCAAAATTGTCCAAGGTCAAAAACTTATCCAATTCACATTGTGAGGAAGTAGAAAAGGTTTCCAAATCATGCCTGTTGGATAGCAAAGGGAGAGTCCTGGCTTACTGATGAAAGCAACCAAATCTCCTTTCAAGTCCAAATCACATAATGATTCTTTCACTGTTTTCTGGTTTCAAGTTGCTTTTGTTAAGTCCTGGGTAAAGGATATTGACACTCTTCCCCCAGTGAGATGGGGAAGTGTCTTGTTTGCCAGTGACTTGAGGACAGGAAACCAAAACAGGTCTGGATGGACTCTGCATAGATTAGATAACTGCTAATGAGATGTCTTTACACTGTCCACCTGGAAGGCACAGTAAAAGCGGCAGGCTGAATTTTAGTGGACACAAGCTGTGAAGATGCAATACGAGTTCCATCTAGGACTAGTTAACGAGCAACTTAACTATGCTATCCTTGTAAGTAAAGTATCTACTGGAAAAAATGTGCAAATTACACTTGTAAGGTTATGGCTCTAAACATTCAATTAAATCTGAGTACAGTAAGGCAAGAATCTTTGTAGCATTAACCCAATGACAATCAGAAGAATATTAGGGGAAGTGAGAGTACCTTTCCCTTATTCACAAGCATTCTGGTATAGCAATACTCAAACTCCGATGTGTTTACTGCCAGTGGCTTCCTCTCCAGAAAAACTACACTGATATAGGTGTTCAAAGAGTAGAAAGGAATGAGCATAAGAAACGAGGCTGCCCTAACCGGTTTGGCTCAGTGGATAGAGCGTCGGCCTGCGGACTCAAGGGTCCCAGGTTCGATTCCGGTCAAGGGCATGTACCTTGGTTGCGGGCACATACCCAGTGGGGAGTGTGCAGGAGGCAGCTGATTGATGTTTCTAACTCTATATCCCTCTCCTATACCTCTCCCTTCTTCTCTGTAAAAAAAAATCAATAAAATATATTTTTAAAAAAAGAAGCAGCGAGGCTGAGGAAGGGGAGACTGAAGTTGAAATAATTCTGCAAGGCCTGGCAAACTCCAACTTCACAAGTTTGTACTTGTATGGCCAGTCCTTTCAAAGCTTGTTATTTCCTCCTAGACCAGGGAGGGCAGTGATTTCACATTGGGGACCCACCTGATTGAGTGAGTGGCTGTCCAGAAAACACCCCTGGGAGACAAAGCTGAAATCAACTGCTATGTCTACCACGCAAACATAACACAGAAATCACAGCAGGGCCCTGGACGGTGTGGCTCAGTTGGATGAGCATTGTCTGATGCACCAAAAGGTCTTCGTTTCGATTCCCAGTCAGGGCACATGCCCAGGTTGTGGGCTCCATCCCCAGTAGAGGGCATGCAGGAGGCAGCTGATCGATGTCCTTCTCTCACATCAATGTTCCTCTCTCTCCCTCAAATAAATCAAAACAGATTTTTTAACAAAAGAAAAAGAAGAGAAATCGCAGCAGGCATGCTTCATTTTTGGCAGCCCTCTCCCAAATTCTAAATATAATTTGGTCGTTTCTTCTCAGGGGAAAGATGGTATGTAATTAGACATGAATAATTTAGAGACCAATAACAGCACAAGATAAATTTAATTATATTTTTCTATTTCTATTTTGTTTTTTCTATTAAAATTTTACTTTATTAGAAGAGTAAAAACCGTGTAAGACTTTCTCATTCTCACTCATTAGCAGCATGTTAAGCAAATGAATTTTTAATTAAGAGAATACACAATCCAAAGCACTACAAAGTTAGTGCTTTCTTCCTCTCTACCGCTCAAATAAACACAGTTTAAGTGAGCCTCTTCTTTCTTTCCTCTGCTTGGAGAAGAACCTTCACCATCACTCAGGATGGAAGATTCAAATAGAGTTCAAAGGCCTCAGACAACACATGTCTAGCTTATAAGTGCTTAAAAACAAAAACAGCCCATGCCCTAGCCATGCTCAGTGGATTGAGCGTCGGCCTGTGAACTGAAGGGTCCCGGGTTCGATTCTGGTCAAGGGCACATGCCCGGGTTGCAGGCTCGATTCCCAGTAGGGGGCGTGCAGGAGGCAGCCAATCAATGATTCTCTCTCATCATTGATGTTTCTATTTCTCTCTCCCTTTCCTCTCTGAAATCAATAAAAAATATATTAAAAAAAAAAAAAAAAAAAAAACAGAAACAGGCCAAACCACATCACCAAACCAAAACTTAGTAACTAACCTAGCTTCAGCCTGCCTTAGGAGTGGCATTTTACTTTTTATTTATTTTTTTAAATAATTATTTACTGTTGGAAGTATTACATGTGTCCCCTTTTTTTCCTGATCAACCAAGGAAGGTGATCTGTCTGATAACCCCCCTGCCTTCCCTAAGGGAATGTGTCCTTGTCTGAAATAATCCACACTTGCAACTTCTTAGTCCCACCCTCCTTCTGGTTATAGAAACCTTCCATTTTGTATGACTCATCTGATTTCCTCAGTTGAATTTTGTTTTTCAACAGGTGACTGAAAGGTGCAGTCTCCAATGGAAAGCTAATGCTGTGTGACCTCAAAGCAAACATTTATTGGTTGGGGCGTATAAAGAGTGACATCCCATTAGGAGCTCTCAGTTAGGCAAGGAGAAAAACGTGTAAACCAGTATTTGCATTTCTATGTGGTAACTAATACCACAGAGGTAAGTATCAACATCGCACAGGAGCACTCCCAGGCAGGGCCAGGCACAGTTCCCAGGCATTTTATGTAGCTCATTTTAATCCTGAAAACAAGCATGTGAAACATCAAAATGCCTTCTCCCTTTTACTGATGGGAAATAGCACGTATGGGTACAAAAAAGAGTTTTCCAAACCAAAAAGGTATTTTTTATTCTAATTAAATCATCAGATACCCCACCCCTACCTTAAAATATAAATCTTAACCCTTATTTCCCCCTTTCCCAGAAGACGCTCAGTTTCCCAAAACTTTTCCTGGGAAATCCACCAGTTGAAGAAATAACTTTCTAACTATTGATGTGCTAATCTAATCTTGTTCATATGTCATTGATCACAGGTCCTTGAGGGCAAGAGCCACACTTTATCTGCACCTATAATGACCTCATTACCTAGGACAGGAGTTGGAAAGCACCTAACAAAACCTCATTCATGTTTGTTACCAATTATATCAAATCAAGTTTCTTGGTTCAGCCCAGTCAAGTCATCTGGTTCATCCACCTTAACTTTCCACACTTAGTCATTATTTTCAAAATTGGATTATCACCCAGTCTCAAAAGATGTATTCATTGCTAAATGTTTGCTCCTGCAATTCCCTATAATGTCCTTCCCCTAACCCTGCTCTCCACCCTCCTAATCCACGTGTATCACCTGATTTAGGAACAACAATGGAAATATATTTGCAATGATGGAGAAATTGTCCATATGCTCTTTTTTGACTTAATAAAAACTTTTTTTCTCTAAATATCATAGATGGATCCAATAAATTCTGGCTTAGTAATTATCTCCACATAATATATGATTATAGTTTAGCTTCCATTAAAACCATCTTTACACAGTCTGTTTTTTAACTAAGATCAAAACCTTTTAATCCTTTAAAACATTTCTCTAAAGTATATCTAATCTCCTCTAGTCCAATTAGCCTCCCTTTGAAACAGTCACACTATCTCTCAACTCATCTTATAAGCATAGACTTCGTCATATCCCAAACAGTGTGTACTGCTCAGCAATTTAATAAATACTTTAAAAACTAATCTAAATGCCTTGCCTTTTGAACCTGGATTCTTTTTCAATATGAGAAGAATAAACATTTAATAAAATTAAAGGAACTCAGAACAATAAGAACTTTCTAACTTCCTTTTAAAAATACTTTGAAGTAATTTCTAGCTTCAAAAGAAAATTCGGCATGAATTGTAAAACCAAGCTACCATAATAAACTTTGCAAGTCACAAAAGCTGCCTTTTGTTTTCCTAAATGAGGCAACATGTAGCTGGCTAATAAGAATGTAAGATGGACACCTGGGCCCATTAAAAAAAAAAAAAAAGGAATGTAAGATGAGCTATAAGGAAATCCCAAATTTATTCCAATATAGAAACAAATTAAAATATTAAATACAGCCCCAGAGCAGATTATGGGAAATGTTTTTAACGGAGAATCAACTAATTTATTGTAACAGACATAAATCAGGTTTCTGTCCACCACTCCTATTTCTGGGGGATCTCCACGCCCTCGGGCTTAGTTGCCATCTTCTATATCACCTGCTATAGCTCCACCCACACAGCCACAGCTGGGCCTGGAAGAACACCTGACCAAGAGGCAGACGTTAATAGGCTGGCCAGGAGCCTGTGACTTGTGTTTACAGGCAAAGAGCTGGGGTCAGCCAATCAGATTCTCTGCCTCAAGAACTGGAATCAAGAAGCCTACAGGAAGCTGCCAGTTAGATCTTAGGGTAAGAGCAACCTTCATGGGCCATGTCTGGCATAGAAAGTGAGAACTGAACCCACACCACTTCCTGAGATCCTCACACCTACCTCCTGATCACCAACCGAGTTCCCCTGCCTTTCTGGAGTGAGACTGGCCTGGTTTTTTCAACCAAAAAAAAAAAAAGGAAAAGAAAAAAAGAAACAGAGATCATCATAGCAACTTAAGTTACTTTTTTATGTAACCACCTATTACTAACATGGTTAGAATAAAGCCACCTTGTTCCTTAGACTAAATGGAAGAAACAACTTGTACCACTTAAGAAATCTGAGGTCAAATGTTAAAAGAAATGCAGTTTTATTATTTTCTCCTTCCTCTCTCTTCTGGACTCTAGGTTTCTCACCTATACAATGAGGTCAGTTTATGAGAAGGTCTCTGGGTTGTTTTCCATGGCTTACAATCCTAGAACAGGATTATTTATACATGCTTTTTGAATACTTCTTGTTTGATAAATTATTTCATAAGTTTAGAACTATACATACTATTTCATAATCATTTTCATGTCACAATATATGAACATGTTTCCAGGCTACTGAACTATTAAATATTCTTCTATATCTTTGCCCCTTTTCTTTTTTTGAGAGATGCCAGATTCACTGCTTTGTCAAAAATTAGGGTTTTTCCCTCCCACTTCTAATAACATTTATTTTCTTATAAGAGTAACTTTGGTTCACTATGAAGTTCTGAAAAACATAGTAACATCTCACTAAATTGAGAACATATATGCATACTATTTTGAAACTTGTTTTCATTCAAATTGCATCCTGAACACTTTCCTATCTCCTTAAATGTACTTCTGGGGTTATTTCCTGGTTTTTTATGTATTTTTTTTTATTGATTTCAGAGAAGAAGGAAGAGGAAGAAAAAGATAGAAACATCAATGATGAGAGAGAATCATTGATATACTGCCTCTTACACATCCCACACTGGGGATTGAGCCTGCAACCCAGGTATATGCCCTGACCAGGAATCAAACCATGACCTCCTAGTTCATAGGTCGATGCTCAACCACTGAGTCATGCTGGCTGGGCATTTCCTGATTTTAAAACAAGAGTTCCCAGAACACAATTTCACATGTTTGTCTGGAATCAAGGTCATCATTAAGAACACCGATAACTGCAATACACTATAGCTATGGATGCAAGAGATATGTACACAAATTGGGATGAACAACCCCAGGAAATACCCTAAGTCTGTTCTGTTTTATTAATTTTATTTTTTAAAAGAGTTCTGCATATTCAAGCTTTTTAATGAGTGGTCTCTCCCTCATGAAAATAAAAGAGACAAACAGCTCTAAATGAATCTAATGTCTGCACAGTGAGTTATTAACTCAGACTTGTCCCAAGTTACATTCCCAGTCTCTATATAATAAGAATAAAAAGAAGGAGACGGGAAAGCACAAGAAGGAGAATTATTTTCCTACTACTATGACTTGGGTGATTTCAGAACAACTTCTATTTCTGAACCACTAATGAAAACCTATGTCAACAATTTAAATGAACTTTTCTTTCCCACAATTAGTATGAAATACATATCCTTCAACACATCCAAATTTGTACAAGAGCATTTGGAGAAGGTTTGGTCCAACACCTGCAAATTCTCCCCCATCATTCATCAGAAGCCATTTCTGCACTGGTCATAGTTTCCTCAAGCTCTGAGGCTTAACTGATTAACCACAATCCAAAAAAACCTCACAGCAATTCTGTGAGGTTAAAGATGCCTTTTTAAAAAGATATAATCATCTAATGACCTTCTCTACATAATAAATCAACTTTATCAAATCTTTTCTGAAAAAAAATCTGTTCCATAAAACAAAACAAAACAATCTGTTCCATAAAACATTTCATATTCAATCTATATGCATCCAATTAAACAAACGAGGTGGTACTGTCGGGTAAAGAGAGGGTATGTTTACCAGAACTAATCTCTGATCTTGTTCCTGTAAAGTGGACATTACAGTTGTCTGGTTCCCTAAGTAATCAAGTAATTTTTTCAAGATATCTTTCATTGAAAAAGTATGGAAGCAGCACCATAAAGAATACGCAAAATCTATATCCAATTCATCCACAGAACTTAAAACTGTATCTGCCAATTGACAGGGATTGAAGAAGTTTTCTGAACAAGTGAATGTTCTCAAACAATAACATTTTTCATTCACCAAAAATTCTTTCCCTCTACAGGAACCACCAGAATTAGTCTAGATGAGATTATTTGACCTGTCTCTTATTCGTCTTAAAAAGTGGGAGAGCTACACAAACACCTGCTAGGGGAAGACTGACAAGCCTCACCCTAAGTGTCCAGTTCTGTCAGCATTTTAAAAAGTTCTAAATATCTTTTCCAAAATAGCCACAAACTTGTCCTGCAGTTCCATAGTGTGCTGTTTCCATTCAATTACATTAACTCTCCAAATGGCTCCCTTTGAAAGGTCAAAATCACTCATTAGAAAATAAACACAGCTCAGTCAAATACATTTGGCTGCAGCAAACTGGTAACGCAAAGAAATGGCTCCCACCTCAGTAGGGGCTAAATCTAGTCCTGCTGATTTATTTTTTGACTTTCGGAAAGTCTTTTCCCCCATCTCTGTGCCGCTCAGTGGGTAGAAGGTGTGTGTGTGTGTGTGTGTCTCGTGCGCACGCGTGTTTAATCCATAAAACAGGGATCTGGGTGGGATGTTCTCTGTCAGCTGTGATTCTATATTCAAATGATTTGCATTTACAATTATTCTAATTATTCTAACTATTCCAAATTATGAGCAAGAGTCAAGTTTGATTACTGTTGATTAAAAAATTCCCATGGGAGGCAATGTAATATAATGGTCAGAGATAAGTATGAAATTAAAAAATGTAAATATGACACCTGGTAGAAGACATTAGAAATATGTGGGACATTTTGGATGGCACAGTCATTGGGGTCTTAATTGACATTTAGTGGGTGGGTACCAGGGAAGCTAAATGTCTTAAAATATGTAGAACAGGCCCACACATAAGGTCCTGCCTTAGATAACTACTGTGAGCAACACTGAAGAATCTGGATTTCAGGCTATGAGGCTTCTCATTAGCAGTGTGACTTTTAATGACCTATGGTTAGAGGTCATTTAATTCTGAGCCTCAGCTCCTCAGAGGAACTTACAAACTGTGGGCCTGTGTGTTCAATTATCCTCTTCCGTTTCCTTATCCATATAACTCGGGCAAAAAATAGTTGCAGGGTTTTGATGAGTAGTGGCTCAATGCAAATTAGCAACTGTTATTACTTATGGGAGGTAGTTATTAATAGGTGCTCACTGGGTGCTCCCACATTATAGACGTTAGATATATACTTTCAAAAGCTCAGTAACTACACCCATCTTGGATCACCACTGACAAGAACAATTAGTTAAAAGGAGTAGAGCCTATTCATTGGTGATACTGTGATATTTTAGCAAATTGTCTTTCAAACAAATCTGTAGGCTAGTATTTTGTTTTTTAATTTAAAATAAGACATACTAATTGATTGACCAATGAGGTACAGTATACACAGATTTCCAGGTTTGTCCCAAAATTTAATTGTAGTAATTATAATATGATTAATAGTCTAGAGAATGAAATGGCAAAGCCCAGGTTCCAAACGCCAGGTTAAATACTAAAACATCTAAACAAAAACTCACTACCAGTTACTTTAAACATCCTTAGAAGATTTTACTTTAGAAAGGTGATGAAAAACAGAAATTTGCAGAAATACATCGATCTGAATAAGAAGTTTAAGCACACCCCCTCAGGTAGGTTAACATGCACAAAGCTGGCAGAAAAATATCCCACGAACTGGTGACACGGAAGTGCAGGTGAAAAACAGAGCAGCGACACAGTCCTGTGGCTACAATAGGAGCAGGTCCTTGGGAAGCTCAAGACTTTCCGCCAACAGCCACTCGGCACATTCCCCACATTCAGGTTCCTGCAGCTCTGCATCCAGGGAAGCGAGTGGCCCCCACGCCATCATGGTTAGCTTACAGTTCGTGGATTTTAATGAGGTGCTGGGGCTCAGAATCAAGACTGCTGTTTCTATCTAGAGAGGGACTTACTTAACAATTAAATTGTCCCTGCCTGAAATAACACTTTTTGAAATACCTTACTTTTAGGAGAAAATGTTTAAATAGAAGTGATGTAATTAACCAGCTCCTTTACACAATTGCTGGCAGGATGGAAACTATGATAAACAAGCTAAATCCTAAAAGGTGACTGGTTTTCCACACAACAGATGTCCACAGAAAGCCTCCCAAGATTTTGTATGTATAAAACTTAACAACAAAGGATGTACCATAAGGATTTACCTCTCAATATTGTTTTAAAAAGAGTTCATGTCTAACTGAGAGTGGTTAAATTCTGATTGTTCCATACATTGGAATCGTGTAGCCACTTTTTAAAATGGGTGAAACTTGTATGTGCTGATATGTAATGATCTCCAAGAAGTATCAGACAATGAATAGAGCAAAGCATGGGATAGTGTGCATATTGTATTCAGAATGCTGTATTTGCATAGAACATGATGGAAGAATACACACAAAACTGAAACTAACTCTGGGGGAGGCAAGGGAGGACTAGAATGAAAGGAAGGCTTTTCACTTTCTACCTTCTATGTGGCTTAGGGAATGTTTTAAACCACGTGCATATATATTTTTTACTTAAAAAGAAACAATTGAATGTGTTTTTTTTTCTGTTACAAATTATTTTATTTTATTTTATTTTATTATTATTATTTTTAATTAGATCTTTATTGTTCAGATTATTACATTAGTTACTCTTTTTTCCCACCATAACTCCCCTCCACCCAGTTCCCACCCCACCCACCGCCCTCACTCCCCACCCAGTGTCCTAATCCATAGGTGCACGATTATTGTCCAATCTCTTCCCTCACCTCCCACATCCCCCCCCCCCAAGAATAGTCAGTCCATTCCCATTCTATGTCCCTGATTCTATTACAATCACCAGTTCATACTGTTCATCAGATTATTTATTCATTTGATTTTTAGATTCACTTGTTGATAGATGTGTATTTGTTGTTCATAATTTGTATCTTTACCTTTTTCTTCTTCTTCCTCTTCTTAAAGGATACCTTTCAGCATTTCATATAATACTGGTTTGGTGGTGATGAACTCCTTTAGCTTTTTCTTATCTGTGAAGCTCTTTATCTGGCCTTCACTTCTGAATGATAGCTTTGCTGGATAAAGTAATCTTGGTTGTAGGTTCTTGGTATTCATCACTTTGAATATTTCTTGCCATTCCCTTCTGGCCTGCAAAGTTTCTGTTGAGAAATCAGCTGACAGTCGTATGGGTACTCCCTTGTAGGTAACTGATTTTCTTTCTCTTGCTGCTTTTAAGATTCTCTCTTTGTCTTTTGCTCTTGGCATTTTAATGATGATGTGTCTTGGTGTGGTCCTCTTTGGGTTCCTTTTGTTTGGGGTCCTATGCGCTTCTTGGTCTTGGAAGTCTATTTCTTTCACCAGGTAGGGGAAGTTTTCTGTCATTATTTCTTCAAATAGGTTTTCAATATCTTGCTCTCTCTCTTCTTCTGGCACCCCTATAATTCGGATGTTGCTACGCTTGAAGCTGTCCCAGAGGCTCCTGACACTATCTTCGTATTTTTGGATTCTTTTTTCATTTTGCTTTTCCGGTTGGGTGTTTTTTGCTTTTTCGTATTTCAAATCTTTGACTTGATTCTTGTGATCCTCTGGTCTGCTGTTGGGAGTCTGTATAATATTCTTTATTTCAGTCAGTGTATGCTTAATTTCTAGTTGGTTCTTTATCACAACATCGAGGGTTTCACCAGTCTTCTTGAAGATCTCACTACATTTATCGGCGGCTTCTAGACAGTTCTTTAAAGACCTTAAAAGTGTGGTTTTGAACTCTATATCCAGCAGTTTGCTTTCCTCCAATTCTGTCGTTTGTGTTCTATTTCTTTGTCTCGGCATTTTTTATGCTTCGCTGTGTTGATAGAGTGCCTTTCTGTGCTAAGTGTCCCAATTACCTGAGGTAGACACTCTTGGTGCACTCCCTTGTGGGCTTTGTGCACAGTCTTGTTGTGGTTAAGCCTTGATTGTTGTAGTTATCACTGTGAGGAATTGACCTCCAGGCCAATTGGCTGTGGGAATCAGCTGTGTCTGCGGTGGGAGAACTTCTGTGCTGGAGACACCCCTCTGGGGCTAGACTTGCTTCGATGGGGCTTTTGTGCTCACTGAGTCTGCCCCCTGAGTGTGTCTTTTATGGTTCCACGGAGCTGCAAGCTGGATGGTCCCACTCTGACCTCTGGGCTTCCTGGCTCCTGGATCTCTAGGGAAGTGCTAATCTAGCCTTTGCCTGAGGCTATCCAGCAAAAGCCTCCCAGCAGGGCTTGGGCGGGGCGGGTCCCATGGGATCAACAGGGCGGGATTAGCAATTATGGCTGCTCTCAGTCTTGCCCTCAGAGGCTCTGCTTCTCAGTGTCCCAGTAGTCGCTGCAAGCCCCACGGAGAGAAAGCTGCCCTAGGGTTCTGAGCGATGCCAGACGGTCCCGCTTCTCCCGTATGAGTGTGGGTCCTTAGAGACTCGCCCGGAACTGGAGCTCAGAGCCTGAGGCTCCCTCCTGATTGAAAACGACAACCGCGCCCTCAGCCTCCAGCCCGCTCCGCATGCACTCCGAACCTTAGTATTTTACTTCAGCACTGCGCCTCCTCTGAGCCTCGGTATGCTTTTCTCTTTCCTCCTAGTTGTAGAATCTCTCCTCAGCCAGCCTTCCTGTGGTTCTGGGTGATGTCCGTTCCGTCTTTTAGTTGTATTTTTGAAGTGGTTGTTCGAGGCAGCAAACTCCCGTGTTTACCTATGCCGCCATCTTGGTTTCTCCCTGAATGTTTTTTTAAAAGTAAAATAGCAGATGCTCCCTACCTGTCAGTTTTCCTTTAATACTGAGGCCTATATATTCAATGATAAGCATGGCCAATGAAGGCAGGTTGTTTTAAACAAAGTGGAAAATCACAGTTCCTTGCTTCTCTACTACACTGCTAACCACCTTTCCTACATTTCGGTAGACAAGCTACGCACTTTCCACAGCCGCCTGCAAGAAACAGGCCTCCAAAACATGTGAAAATTGTCTTTTATGTTCTGGTATAAATAATCCGTTAGTGGCTATAAATTTCTTGCTACCTGTATTGTCAAGCGGGTTGTGCCAAGCACAGAGTTCTGTACAAAGTAAACATCATACAAAAGCACTCTGCTGGTTGTCCGCTGTTCTTTATTCCTCAGCCAAATGCTGGGAACTGGCGGAACCCGCTTGTGTCAATAAATATCAACGTACAGCTAACTTACTAAATAGAATCACACCGTGTCCTCTGCCACCGCCCCCCCCCCCCCCACACACACACACACATTATGCCCAATACCCCCACCACTACCACCATCTGGAAAAGCAACCAGGCACCCGGCGGCCCACAGCACTAGCAAATGCCCCCAACTGGCCCATTCCTCCACAAAGCTCAGGCCAGGCCAGCTCCTACGGTACAACAGCTGTCATCTCTCCAAGAAGGAACTGACGTGGCCAGAGCTAGAGGGCTCCTGGAGCCCAGTTTAAAGATAATCAACCACCTCTGGACCTTCTGAAACACAATCCTCCCTACCAGCACCTAGGCCTGCCTACCATCCCAGATCCAGTCAGTCCAAGCTGTGTGACCTTCAGCAAATTGCTTAGCCTCTCTGCTCCTAAATTTCTTCATCTGAAAAACGGTACTGGAATGCCACCCACCCAGAGCTCACAGAGCTGAGTAAAGCTTTTGGCACATAGGCAGCATGTTGGCTAATATCTCTGCCATGATCTTTAGGCATGACCAGCAACAGCCTCCTATTTGGTCTCACTAATTTAACTCTAGTTTCTACCCAGTAATGAAAGCAACCATAAAAGTGGGGGGGGGGGGGGGGGGCGGGCGGGGAATCACCCTGGTTATTTCTACCCTCCTGTCCCCACTGACGAGGGACAACAGCCCCCACAGTCTGCCATTAGAATGAAGTCCAGAACCTTGGTAGCAATCTCTCCAGGGCACACTTTAGCCATCATTAACTTGGAGAACTCTGGCTTCACCCACACTTCTCCTCCCCTGCCCCCCAAAGAGGGGAAAGGCCTCTCTGCCAGATGCTCCCATACTCCTTTGTTGAACTTTCCACACACACAGAAAGATGCCTACTGAGGACCGTTCTGCACTAGAGTATGAGGTCCATCCACCAGAAAGGTCGGACCCATCTCTTCAAGTATTACAATCCATACAAGCCATCTAGTGTTAGAGCTGGGAGATAGGACAACCTAGCCTCATTGTTGTATCCCATTAATCCTTTCGGAATTGAATTCAGAACCAATGGATTCTTTTAAGATAAACGAAAAGGTTACTGGGGATTAAATTCCACAACCTTCAGTTGACCAGTTCAGATCAGATGATTCATCCATTTACCATCTAACACTGGTCTTAACTGAAAAGCATGACTCTCCGTTACAGGTTTTATTTTAGAATCATCTTGTTTACCCATCTGAATGCCAACCCCGGCTTATTTCTGCATGTTGCTTTTCTTCTCAGGCTGAGCAAGCTGCTGTTAAAATCCTGAGTGAAAGTATTCTGGTATCACCCTCCAGGGAATTCTATTTCTAAGAAAAGCCCATTCATTTTTGATTGGACAAGATGAAGAGAATGAAGACTTCAAGCAAGTTAGGGGTTGGGGAAGTAAAACTCAAGGTCTCAATGAATCCCCACCACCCCCGATTTCCCAAAGAATGCTGTTTGGGTGGGTTGAAATAATGTAACTCGCAAAATATGTGACTGGGATAAAAATCCCTTTTATCCTTCAGAGGGAAGAATTCACAGCCAACCACGTCAATCCTTTATTTATTTTTCCTTTTTATAATTATTATTTCTAATTGTGGTAAAATACAATTAACATAAAATTTACTGCCTTAACGACTTTTAAGTATATAGTTCAGTGGCAATGAGAACATTCACATTGTTGTGCAACCATCACCACCATCAATCTCCAGCACTTTTTCACCTTCCCAAGTGAAACTCTGTTCCTACTAAACAATAACTATCCATTCCCCCCCCCCGCCCCTCCCCCCCCCACCCCCCCGCCCTTGGAAACCACCATCCTACATGCTGTCTCTGTAATTTTGATACTCTAGGTACTTTATATAAATGGAACCATACAGTATTTGTCCTTTTTGTGACGGTTTACTTCACTTAGCATAATGTCTTCAAGTTCATCCATGTTGCAACATTTGTTAGAATTTCCTTCCTTGTCAAGGCTGAATAATATTTTACTGTTTGTATATACCACATTTTATCTACCCACTTATCCATCAGAGAACATTTGGGTTGCTCCCACCTCTTGGTTACTGTGACTAATGCTGCTATGAAAATGGATGTGCAAATATCTCTTTGAGATCCTGTTTTCAATTCTATTGGATACTCAGAAGTAGAATTGCTGGGTCATACAGTAATTCTATTTTTTATTTTTTGAGGGATCACCATACTGTTTTCCATAGAAACTGTATTATTTTACATTCCTACTATAACATAAAGGTTCCAACATCCATATTTTTGTCAACACTTGTCATTTTATGGTTTTTAAATATATATATATATATATAATTGATTTCAGAGAAGAAGGGAAAAGGAGAGAGAGATAAAAACATCAATGATGAGAGATAATCATTGATTGGCTGCCTTCTGCATGCTCCCCTCAGGGCATGTGCCCTGACCAGGAATCAAACCATAACCTACTGGTTCACAGGCCGATGCTCAACCACTGAGCCACGCCAGCCTGGCTATGGATTTTTGGGTTTTTTTAATAAATAGCCATTCTTATGGCAATCCTTTGTTGTTTTTTTTACTTGAAAACTTGTTAATTAAATTAAACTTTTGTCCCACCTATGCAGTTGGGTAAGAATATTAGCAAATCTGGTTCTCATGAGTATGCTGAATAATCATCTTCTGAGAGGTAATTTTAATAATGTAGTTAAGCTAAAAAAAAATTAGGGGGCACAAAACCATCTTTGCATTCAGATATGAAACTGCCACTTCTGAGGTAAAGTAACTCTTCTCTAAACCTCAGTTTCCTCACTTGTAAAATGGAACTGTGAATACATGTGTGTTAAATTTGTGGGAAAATTAAACTGCAAAATTGTATAAAGCACTTAGCATATGCCTGGCATCTAATAAGCACTAAATGAGTAACAGATGATAAGGAGGAGAAAGGTTTCATTATTACTAAAATACCATAAAATGTAAGTCACTAAAAGATCTCATATTTAGCACTTTACATATGCATGTCCTTCCCAAATTTATTCAGATCATCTTATTTGATACAATTTATACACATACTCCTCAAACCTCAAAATTGTCCCTGCAGTCACAAAAGCATGTTCTTACATATCCTATATAATAAAAGTGTAATATGCAAATTGACAGAACAGCGTAACGATCGGTTGCTATGACGTGCACTGACCACCAGGGGGCAGACGCTCAACGCCAGAGCTGCCCCCTGGTGGTCAGTACACAAGCACTGCTCAGACAGAAGCCAGGCTCACAGCTGGTGAGTGTTGCGGCAGTGGTGGGAGCCTCAGCAGCCAGTAAGGAGAGAAGGGTCCTGGACTGTGAGAGGGCGCAGGCTGGGCTGAGAGACCGCCCGCCCCCTACGCCCCCAGTGCAAGAATCTCGTGCACCAGGCCTCTAGTAAATATATAAACATTCTCTAGAGCAGGCAGGCTGTCACAAATTAAACAGTTGTAGCATAGTACAGAATTACACCTTTTTTCACAATTTGAAAAGGGCTTATCACATATTACATACTTAATTTTATACTTAATTTGGTTATAGCAAAAGGGTAAAGCATGTTGTGAGATAAATTTGCTTTTCTATGTTTTCTGGGTTAATTAAAGAATTAATGACAATGGGCTGTCTTTTTTTATGTTTTTATTGGTTTCAGAGAGAGGAAGGGAGAGGGAGAGAGATAGAGAAACATCAATGATGAGAATCATTGATCAGCTGCCTCCTGCATGCCCCCCACTGGGGATTGAGCCTGCAACCCCGGCATGTGCCCTGACTGGGAATTGACCCCGGCAACAATGAAGGACTATCTTTTAAAGTATGGCTTAGGCTAATTTCATATACTGTATTAAAAAGCAAAACAAAACCAAAAAAACTTAATCTGATGAAGACTATCTACTTCGCATCTTTATCTGGCTTCTCATTGAAATTCACAGAACCTGAGAGAAAGACTTAGGAACATTTAAATCAAACTCCTACCAAATAACTGCTGTCACTTTGTTCTTTCTATAAATTTACTAACAATTTATAGTAAAACATATCATACGTGGGAACCTGAAGCAGTTGTAAAAGATGTATGCACACTTCACATTTATGCACATGAAAATGGATTTTACAATAAGAATTACCTCAAAAGGGTGCTGATTCATCATCAAAACACTTAAAGACCCTCTACTGTGTGTGTGTATGCACCAGGCATTTTTCTGAGCACTCCACATTTATCAACATTTTTTATCTCTACATAAAGATTCTGATTCAGGTTCCATTAATATTATTACATTTTGAATTACTCCTTAAAATGTTGACACATTATTTATATACTCCACTGAGAAGCATTTATGTAAAATAAGACTCTAAAACCTTAGTTATGTTACTGGCTCCAGATTTCTGAACAGTCTTCATCTCTCCATCTTGGCTATTAAAAACCCATATTTCCACCCACCCAAGGAAGTGGTTCAAAACACTGGCATGCTCTGAAGATGGCATTTGTTTAGGTTTATTCCAGGTTTAAACAGGAAACTGTTTCAACCATTATTATGTTAAAATGCTTTGAAATTACTTTCTAATTTCAATGATTATGGTATATGGATATATAATTTTAAAATCTTTCTTCGATGGTTCAAGATTTAAAGAGGGATCTCAGCGGATTTTTCAAAGAACTCTTTAACCAATCCTAGGAAGGCTCGTGGCCACGGTACGGATATCTATCATCACTGGGCCTCCATGATCCCTGGGCCAGGCAGAAGGAACTGGGCTGAAAAGTGACTGGTAACAAAATATGCCCTATAAAATAAATTCCTGAAATTAGCTTCCCACTCTAGAAGACAGAAAGACAGTACACAAAACTATGTTTTGAGTATGTGGCACTTCCTTCTATCCCCCCTCCCTCTGTGTTTTCACTGTAACTTGACCATCAAGAAGAAACCAACAAATAAGAATGTCAGTGCTTGAGGTACCATCTCACACCTGTCAGAATGGCTATCAACAACAAAGCAACGAACGACAAGTGCTGGAGAGGATGCAGAGAAAAGGGAACATTCGTGCACTGCTAGTGGGAATGCAGACTGGTGCAGCCACTATGGAAGACAGTATGGAGTTTCCTCAAAAAGTTAAAAATGGAACTCCCATTTGACCCAGTGATCCCACTTCTAGGAATATATCCCAAGAAACCAGAAACACCAATCAGAAAGGATATATGCACCCCTATGTTCATAGCAGCACAGTTTACCATAGCTAAGATCTGGAAACAGCAGCCTACGTGCCCATCAGCAGATGAATGGATTAGAAAACTGTGGTACATCTACACAATGGAATACTATGCTGCTATAAAAAAGAAGGAATTCTTACCATTTGCAACAGCATGGATGGAATTGGAGAGCATTATGCTAAGTGAAATAAGCCAGTCAATGAAAGAAAAATACCACATGATCTCACTCATTTATGGATAATAAAGACCATTATAACCTGATGAAAAAAATAGAGGCAGAGCAGCATGGAAAAGACTGTCAAACTACAGTGGGAAGCCCGGGGAGGGTTGGGGGGGCGGGGGGGGGGGGGGGGGGAGCAAGAGATCAACCAAAGGACTTGTATGCATGCATATAAGCATAACCAATGGACACAAGACACTGGGGGGTAGTTGAGGCCAGGGGAAGGTCAAAGGGGGAAAAAAAAGGAGACATATGTAATACTCTTTGTAATACTTTAAGCAATAAAACAAAATCAAAAAAAAAAAAAAAAAGAATGTCAGTGCTACCAAAAAGGAAACTTTGTCAGTCATGGTCTTTACTTTTTCCTCCTTCATTGGCTTCTGAAATCTGAATCCTACCTCCAGAGAAGCTACAGTACACCCTAGCATTCACATCCTTGGAACTAGTTGTGCTGTTCAGATTAAAAGTTATGTAACAGCAGAGTCTCTGAACTTCAGAACTCCAACCTCTGAGAAAGAACCATGGCCACAAACAGTGGGGGGTGGGGGGTAGCAGAGCCCTGATAGAAGCCAGGTCTCTCGAATCCAATTCTAGGGTTTTTACCCCTGCTGATCTCTGACCTGCTGCCCTGGTCCTGCAACATGATTCAAGCCACCCAGATATGTGGCTTGTGAATGCTGACATTTTATCCAAAGAGCTAAATTAGATAGACGCACTCTTGCTGGCTTGTGATGTTTCCCAGGTTCCCTTTGCATATTTTAATCTCATCAATCGTCTTAATGACCTTTACAGCAGTTTTCTTTTCCCCAGGATCCAGCACAGAATCATAAACTGCTTTTAACCCGTATGTATCCTTAATGTTCCTTCAACTGAAACAGTTCTTCAGCTTTTGTCTTTCATGCCATTGACATTTTCGAAAAATACATGCCAGTCATTTTAGAGAATATCCTTCAGTTGGTTTTCTCTGGTGTTTCTTCATGATTAGATTCAGATGCCCCGTTCTTGACCGGGGTATGACATCCAGAGGCAGGTGACACCATTGTCCCTTATTGTGATGCTAATTTTGATCCCTCCTTTAAGGTGTTGCAGGATGTACTTTCATTGTTACAAATTGAACATAATTAAAGCATAGTAATTAATCACAAAAACAATATGTAATTATATATGTGTTTTCCGATGGTCTTAGGCGACTCCTATAAAAGGGTCATTCGACCCCCAAAGGGGTCGCGACCCACAGGTTGAGAACCGCTGGTGTAGATTATTAAATTTGGGGGGAAAGCAATGACACACTTTGATTTCAGAAACTGACTCAAGCATTCGATTGGTGAATATATCCTTGCCAACACCTGTTACTTGCTGGGCATTACAGACATATCCCTGCCTTCAGGGAGTTTTCATTCTAGTTAGGAAAGCAGGCAATGAGCAAGTAAATAAATAAATAAAATGCTGTGTGATCTGGTGACAAGTGCCTCCCGGAAAATAAAGCAGAGACAGGCACAGGGAGGCCCGAGGGAAGAGCAATTGAATTTGCAAATACTGTTGTGGCCTTCAGTCCATCCCCAAAACAATGCAGAAGAGATCTTCCTACAGCAGAAATTGTATCTTGTCACTTCCTGCTTAAAACCCAAGAGTAAGTAAGAACATCTCTGCACAGTGTCCCAGCCTCTCCACAGTCATCTTTTGGCATCCTCTCTAGCAATAACGCCTATGCTTCCCCCAGTGGGCCCTGTTGTGCCCCCCATTCTCAAGTCCTCACCCCACTTGTAGGACCTCCTCTCCCTTGTCCATCCAGAGCACCTCCCTGGGGATTCTCCTTCGATGCTGAGAACTGGGTAGAGGGAAGGAATCCAGTCCCCAAACTCCATCATTCTAACACAAATAAAAACAGAGTTCTAAATTATGTGAACATTATAACAACTATTCATAATTATCTCTTGTATACATGATTTTATGCAAAATTTTATATTACATACTAAAGTACTTTTGTTACATTTTTTAACTATCCTAGGCAGGGCACTTAATTAAACATGTTTGATTTTTCCCTCTTCTCTGTGTTAATTAAGAAAACTAATTTGCAGAGATAATTCTACATGATTCACACACAAACTAAGAAAAATTTGCAAGCATTTCTTGGACTGAAACAGCTTGTAAATAAGCATCATGAATATGTGAACACCCACAGGCAAGTAGTGCAGAATCCACCAACATAAATCAACTGAGTCACACTTCAACTCAATTCAACAAGTCATATCGAAATCCTTACTATAAGGTGCTCTGTGCTGTGTTTGGTGCAGCAGGAACTTAGAAAAAAGCTATAAGATAGGAATCCCACTTTTAGAAAGGTTAGACAATGTGGTGAGATGTTAAAATACATGGTGTCATTAAAACCCTAATAAAAAATCTTAGAACTACTTTTTAGATAATTAGACATAATTACATAAACAATTACAATTTTAAGTATGGGCATTTAACAAAATTAAAGTTGCACATCTTGCTTACTGTCTGCTTTTGTGCCTGTATGTTTGCTGGGGGAGTTGGGGTTTTTAGTTTCTTTGAACAGAGGTCTTCCTTTGTAGACAGAGACTGTCTTCAGTATGTACTGTATTTGTAACTTACAAATGCCTGGCGTAGGCCTGGCCTCCTCCTGTCAACAGGACGCAAGTGCCCCAGTTTGCTGTTCTTCCACCAACTCCCTCCTCCCACAGAGGCCCCTCACCTGACAAGGCGCCGATCTGTGGCTACAACGGATCAGAGACACTTACCTGGGTAATCATCTCTACCGCCTGTTAAAAGATGACTCTTGAACTTCCACACAGAGATGATTGACAAGTGAGGAAAGAAAAGAAAAAAAGCCAGAACAGCAAAAGGAGTCAGGAAGGAAAGCAATGCAGGCCTAGACTCGTCCCATGATGGAGCTCCTGTGGGAGGGAGGTCAGTCCCCACAAAGGGCGGATTCCTCCTACCTACCCACCTGAGAGAAGAAAGGCACTCACCTGCACACCAGCCCCGCCCCCCACTTTTGGGTCTGGAAGGGTTAGTCTTTTAGGCGTTCCAACTCTGCCCGTATTTCACAACATTTCCCCAATGAGTTGTTTCTAAATTCACTAAAATTTTAGGATTTTGCCAATTAATGCTTTGCATATACAAAATTTTCTCACATGAAAATATTAAGGCAAGGAAAATAGGATAAGAAATACCTTCCCTTTGAACCTCTAGATTCTTAACTGCAAATATGCAGTATGTAGGTAGATGCCCTCAAGACCTCACAGGCTTTTTCTAAGGAATAAAAATATGCAGAATTATAAACACACATCAACTTTTCCACTTTTTTTTAAAATCCTCACCTGAGGCTATTTTCCATTGAGTTTTAGAGTGGAAGAGAGGGAGGAAGGGGAGAGAGAAACAGTGATGTGAAAGAGACACATTGATTGGTTGCCTCCTGCAGGCTTCCCAATGCAGGTCCAGGATGGAGCCTGGAACCCAGTTATGTGCCCTCCACTGGGAATCAAACCTACGACCCTTCAGTCCATGGGCTGACGCTCTAACCACTGAACAAAACCAGGTAAGGCAACTTTTCAATTTTTTATTTTTTTTTAATTTTTAAAATATATTTTATTGATAAAAAATCAATAAAAAACAGAGAGGAAGGAAGAGGGACAGAGAGCTGGAAACATCAACGAGAGAGAAACATGGATCAGCTGCCTCCTGCACACCCCACACTGGGGATGTGCCCGCAACCAAGGTACATGCCCTTGACTGGAATCGAACCTGGGACACTTGAGTCCGCAGGCCGACGCTCTATCCACTGAGCCAAACCGGCTACGGCATCTTTTCAATTTTTAAAAAAGTTCCTAAACATGGGTTGATTTGTCATGGGTCAGAAAATGAATTTAACATCCAAATAACATTCTTAGCACAAATCAATTTCTCCCATATAATGCAAACAGAAAAATACAGTTAAGGTCCACCTAAAATAAATCCCATTTAGTAATAGCATCAATTAGGCTGGCTCTTAAATGGCAACAATAACACATATTTATTTTCTCCTAACCCCTCAATTAATAATACAATTTTGGTCACACCCATTTAAGTAAGAGGTTAAGTAACTTGTGCAAGGTTACATAACTAGTAAGCACTAGTGATTCAAAACTGTTCATGGCAATAGATTTATTCTCAAAAGTTAGTAAGTTTAGGAACACATCTGAATTATTAGTCCTTTCAAATGACTGGCTATGCAGAGACCCAGAGATACAACAATATCGCTAACAAAAGGTTTGTATCCAGTGCTGCCCTCAAGTTTTTGCTTTGAGGTAGTTTTGATCCTAGCCTCCATACCTTTCCCCAGCAGGTAAAGTGAAGGGAAGCATCAGTACAAAACCATGACCAATAAAAAAACACCTGCTAGAGAAAATTCTTTAAATCTTCATAGACTCATGTGAGAGAACAACCACCCGCAGCCCCGCCCAGTGTGGGGGTCCTACTGCCTCATTGGTAATGAAAACCCTGTATTCCTCCCAGAGGTGTGAACTCCACCTGTAATGTCTGCAGAAAGCGCAGCCCTGGCAGTAACAGTTTTATCTGCTCATCTTCTTTGTCACCGAGAGGAAAATGATCAGTTATTGCCTGGGCCAGCGAGGGGAAATGAACTTGCAGGCTTGCGTGAAAACAACATAATGCTGTTTTTCCAGAACAGCTGATTAAGAACACGTTGTCCTGAGTGCGTCAAGTGGAACATTCCTTCCTGGTTCCCAGCTCTCAGAGGAGGAAAGAGCAGCTTGGCAGGCTCGGCCTCCAATAACAACACCAGGAAGGGGGTCGCCTTGCAGCGCAGACACTGCTTCCCGGGTCACTGCCACTCTGACAGCCGGGGGACGAGGCCTCAGAGGCTCGGGAGGACGAGGTTGTCAAGATATGTTGGCCAGGTCACTGCATATACTAGCACTTCACAGAGCAGGTGATAACGGTTGTACAGCTTTTTTAAAGAGAAAGAAAAGGCCAAGTAGGCTGAGTAACTTACACCGACGCCACGCTATTCTGTAGCTACGCATCATTTCATGTTGCTGGGAACCCAGAGCAAGTTATATCGGCTTTGATTAGAGAGAAGATTCTGAATACAATGGCCTATACAAACAGCAACCATATTTCCTGTCTGAAAACTGGGACATCATCTGGCAAGTATAAACACACACCTGAAATCCACCGGGCAGAGTATCTGAAACCAAGGACAGGCTCACAAAAGCGAGGGTGCGTCATCACCTACCTACCCATGCAAGGTTCCCAGGATCCGCCTCTGGAGATCCGATTCAGCAAATCTGGGTGGTGCCTGAGAATGCACATTCTCACAAGCACCCCGAGGACATTCTTACGCTCAGGCAAGTCTGGGGAACGTTGGAGGGGACCAATTATATTCTCTAACACTTGGTTCTCTTTACGATACTCCTACCTCTAAATCCCATTTCGTAATAGCATCAGTTAGGTTAGCTCTTAAATGTTAACAATAATGCATATTTGTTTTCTTGTAACCCCTCAAGTAACAATTTGGGTAACACCCATTTACAGTCAGAAGTTAAGTAACTTGCACAGGGTTACACAACTAGTAAGTGCTGGTGATTCAAACAGGAGTGTGACCGCACCACTATATTCATAATTATCATGTATATATACAGCCTCCTGTTTCACAATCAGAGATCCGTTTTTTATAAGTGATAGCAATAGATTTATTCTCAGAAGTTAGTAAGTTGAGGAACACTCTGATTATTAGTCCTTTCAAATGACTGGCTATGCAGAGACCCAAGAAATCCAACAATATCTCTAACAAAAGGTTTGTATCCAGTGCTGTCCTCCCAGAAAGTAAAAGATGTCATCAAAAAGTCAACGGTCCCTCCCAGAAAAACAAGTATCTTAGAGGGAATTACAATGCGCTATACTTAAGCTCCCAAATCTGAACAATTTAACAGATGAACATCTTGGTTTTTAGACCGATTTATAAAAACAAAAAAATATGTGATGTTTAAACATTTCATAGCTGCTCTCTTTCATCTTGTCTAACACTGAATTTAAAGAAAATAAGTGACCTTTTAAAATCACGTATGGAATCATATCATGGCCCATCCGTAAGTAGCTCAAAGCTTCCTACTGCTCTTTGGAATAAAACCTGGCCCCTCCGTGTCCAGGCCACCAGCCCTGGCCTACCTCTCTATCTAGATCATTCACCCCCGTCTGTCCCCAAGCTCACTAGCCTCCAAGTGACCTTGGCCTTCTTTCACACTCTCTGATGGGCCCAGCTCCTTTCTGCCAGCAAGCCTTTGCTTGTGTTCCTTCTGCCTAAAGAAACGCCTTCGCCATCTGCCCTGGCATGCTCTCCCTCTCCTCCTTCACACCTCAAGCTACTAGTACATGTCACCCCTGGGTGACTGTCCTGATCTCCCCATCACATGGGATCCTATATCACACACTCATCCACACTACTTCTCCAAGCTCTGTCAGCTATACTGAAATCATCACTTCTGCGAAGGAATGTCGGCCCTGCCCCAATAACCTAATCTCCATGACGGCAAGGACCACATTGGTGATACTCATTTTCGCATCTCCAGTGCCTTAAAAATAGCAGAGTTCAATCAATATTTGAGAGGAGATGAAGCCTTCCTTTTCACGCTTCCCTGTCTTCTCTCAAGAAAATATAGCTGTTTTTCCACTCCATTGTATATGCTTCACACATTTCTAATAACAAAAGTAAGGAACTATGAAAAAGCTATGTTGAAACAGTGAAGTCCCAAATTGAGAAATTCCAAGTTGAGCCATTTAGACGCTGCTGTGGTCAGTTTCATTTCCTACTATAGAATCCTCTTCAAAGGGCAGCCCAGAGAGCAGAGCTATCCATGCTGAGACCCCAGAGGTCAGCCTCTAGGAGCTAAGTCACGTGATGTTAAGGAACAGAAAGCAGGGAGGAAAGAACGTCTTGCTGGTCCACACTTACCAGAATTTGTTCTTATTAAAGCTAATGGGAGCCGCTCACTCTGTGCTGCAAGACCTTCACATACCATGTGCTGAGGGGGTCTATATGCTAAGGGGGTACCCCAAGAGCTGTACCCTTCCCAGGCAGGCGCCAGATACCTGCTAAGTGCTTTACTCACACATTACCTCACTTAATTGACGGAATCATTACAACTACACCGTGATCCAAGTGACTCGATCCCCATCTGATCAAAGAGGTGAAGGAGAAGTCACTTGCTTACGCTCACAGAGCTGATAAGTCCTGCGACCCAGGAATCAGAAGCAGCTCTGCCAAGCATGTCAGGTAGGACCCAGTGCTCTAGTACCCAATGTACTGGTACCCACTGTGCTGGTACTGAGTCCGGATCACTCAGCTGCTCTAGTCCAAGCTTCCTGGATTAAAGGCCCAGAGAGGGAAAGTAACTGAGACAAGATCACACAGCCTGTCGGTATGGTAGCTAGGTCCAACCAACAGGTCCATCCCTGTCATGCTGTCCTGGCAGAGAGCCCCTCCCCTCACAGAAAGTCCCCAAAACCTTAAGAATAAATCCCCTAAGTCAACTTCTCCTAAGGAACACTGCAATATTATAAAAATCCTAAAGTACCCTCTAGAGTTGAGCGAAAGCAAAACAGAAGGACTTGATCACTCTCCTTTCCTGCAGCTGCCACTGGTCTGAATTCACCTAAGTAGCTCCTTGTTTCTGCACTGAGCTCTTCTCTCAATAACAGGGCCCAGGAACATCGAGCCCTGGGCCCAGGCCAACCGGAGCCGAGCTTAATGGGCTGGAAGGCAGGCAGCTCGGCCACTCCTTTATCTAACGCTGCTCACTCTGAAGGTGGGAGCAATCACGCTGCTTTCTGTCCAAGAGCATGTGGGAAAAGGCCTGAGCATTTGGAAGCACCCCACACCCTGATTTTTATGATCCCTGAGGCAAGTCCTATCTATCACCTGCATGCTGCAATGGAATCCAACCACCTCTCACCTTTCCCAAATCAGCCAACAGTCTGCTGTACACTACCCCTTGGCCACCACTGGGCCTGCCAGGTGATGTGTGCTTGGTGTTGGAGGTTTTCGGTGAAGCAGCCCTAAATGGCCTCATGCCACCCTCAGGCGTTTCAAACCCCAATTCACTAACACCCTGGAGTGGCAACCAGGAGAATTTCTGTTCTGACAGAGGCTCCCCTGGTTACAGTAAAGCCCAGCTTGGCCTGAGACAGGAGGGAGCCGCTCCTCTCACACAGCAGATCCCAGGAGGGACAACTCATAGAGAAGGAGGCTCCCCCCACTCCCATCAGCCCCGGCCACTGGGCCAGAGCCGCTGGACCTCAGACTCCAGGCAACACATGGGCTCCCTGCGGGTGCTGTGCCACAGCCATGCTCTGCTAAAAGCATAGTCACTCATTCTGTGAAGTTAAAGTAAAACTTCAAATGAGGATGCACATAAGAGTACCACCAACATTTAAAGAACTCAACAATCCAACAATATTAACAATTCGCCATTTTGCTAACCACACTTAAGGGCTGAGAAGTAGAGGATTAATTTAAGGGGTTACTACTGTCCTTGAGGTAGGCAGCATGATGGAGTGGAATCCTAGAGCTGCCACCTGGGGCGTGTTACTCAGGCTTCTACAGCTCACTCTGCTGGTCAATAAACTGGGGTTAACATCTCTCTTAGCATCACAGTGAAATACAAATGAGAAAAAGGGAGTCATCCTCTCACATAGTGACTGGCGCATGCTACACCATAAATTAATGCTCATTTCCATCATCAATGCTTTTAGAGAACTTCCTTTCTTTAGTACCAAGTGTTTCTTTTCTCTTCTCTTTATTAATTTCTCAAATTCTGCCAAAATGAACAACTTACATATGCTCTTATTTTAGAAATTCAGTATATTTTCCCTAAGGACATGTGTGAAAAAGACATATGTCCAATGATGGTGATTACAACATGTTTGTGACCTGCAACAAAAGTAATGCCTGCTAACTAGAATTCTATTACAGCACTTAAAATGAAAGAGGTAGTTTAGTAAGTACCAATACAAAGAAAGAACTTTTAGATATAACTTTATATAGTATGACCAAATCCTATCTAATAAAGAGGTAATATGCAAATTGACCATCACTCCAACACAAGGTGGCCACAAGATGGCCTGCAGGGGAGGGCAGTTAGGGGGGACCAGCCCTGCAGGGGAGGGCAGTTGGGGGGGCCAGCCCTGCAGGGGAGGGCAGTTGGAGGGGGAGGACCAACCTGCAGGGGAGAGCAGTTAGGGGTGACCAGGACTGTAGGGGAGGGCAGTTAGGGGTGACCAGGCTGGCAGGGGAAGGCAGTTAGGGGCAATCAGACCAGCAGGGGAGCAGTTAGGCATCAATCAGGCTGGCAGGGGAATGGATAGGGGTTGATCAGGC
Organism: Myotis yumanensis; assembly: GCF_028538775.1. NCBI lineage: Eukaryota > Metazoa > Chordata > Mammalia > Chiroptera > Vespertilionidae > Myotis > Myotis yumanensis. The sequence goes on along the minus strand of NW_027223764.1, from coordinate 27,796,157 downwards.
TGGCAAGCAGAAGCGGTTTGGGGCAATCAGGCAGGCAGGCAGGCAGGCTAGTGGTTGGGTGCCAGCAGTCCTCGATAGTGGGAGGGATGCCAGATTGGTGAGGGTGCAGGCTGGGTTGAGGTACACACACACACACACACACACACACCGTGCACGAATTTCGTGCACCAGGCCTCTAGTATGGATATAACATGGATTGAACAAAGAATAAAAAAGAGGGGAAAAACTCATCAACATGAACAACAGTGTGATGATTGTGGGAGGGAGCGGCGCAGGGTACAAAGGTGATGGATGAAGACTTGACTTGAGGTGGTGAACACACAATATAGTGTACAGATGGTGTGTTGTAGAATTGTGCACCTGAAACCTGTATAATTTTGTTAACCAGTGTCACACCAATAAATTCAATAAAAAGGAAAAAGCTTTTAATTTTAAATATAAATTTAAAAATTATATATATGCAAGCTTTGGTGCACAAATAGTTTACCAATGGGGAAGAAAAAAAGGAATAAGGACGGGAGGATGTGATGGGCAAAATAATGGCCCCATGTCTACATACTAAGCCCCCAAACCTGAAAATATATTACCTTACATGGTAAAAGAGGTTTTGAAGATGTGATTAAATTAAAGGTATTGAAGAAGTGCTACACACACACACACACACACACACGAATATCACTCAGCAATAAAAAGAATAAAACCTTGCCATTACAAAAATATGGATGGGTCTATAAGATATTATGCTAAGTGAAATAAATTAGGCAGAGAAAGACAAATACCATAAAATTTCACTTATATGTAGAATGTAAAAAACCAAAACTGTTAAACAAACAAACAAAACAGAAACACTCATAGAAACAGAGATCAAAGGGAGGGGGTTAGGGGATGGGCTAAAAGGGGAAGGGGAATATAGTCAATAATACTGTGAAAAGTTTACCTGGGGAAAAATGATTACTAGAATTAGCGGGGTGATCATATTGTAAGGTATAAAAATGTCAAATGACTATATTGTACACCTGAAATTAATATAACCAATATCAGACTGTATGCCAACTTAAACTTAAAAATATTTTTAAATTAATTAATTAAGTATATTAGGATGGGAAGAGTATCCTAGATTATCCAGATGGGCCCAATCTAATCACACAGATCCTTAAAATCAGAGACCCCTTCCTGGATTTGACTACAGAAAAAATCGTCAGAGAAAAGATGGAGGAAGAACCAAGAGCGAAGGAATACTGGCAGCCTCCGGAAGCCAGAAAAGGCCGAAAGCCCGGACTCACTGATTCTAATCCAGGGTTCTGATCTACAGAAGCATCAGATAAATTTGTGTTGTTTCACACTAACATTGTGGTAATTAATTGCAGCAGCAATAGAAACTACTACAGGGGAGAGAAAGGGGTAAATTACTTAAATTTTATATCTTATTTACTACATGCATATTGCTTTTATTTGAAGTCTTATTTAGTTGGGGAGAAAAGGAAGAAATTCTTTGCCCAGTTTCTAAGTCATGATTCCCTGACTACAAAAGCTTTCACATAGCACTCAACTCCTTGTGCCTGAAAAACCTAGGCTTTCTCTCTTCTGCAGAGAACAGAGTTCTACTTACACATGGAGGCTAACTCAAGTGTCATCTCCTAGGTAAGGGCTTCCTGCTGAGGGGTCTCCCCTGTAGCTGAATTGAAGGGAGCAGCACATAGCCTGGTCCACCTGCTTTATGGTGGACTACTTGAAAACAGGGCTTGAGGCTCATTTGCCTCTGCAAACCCAACACCTCATAATAGGCATGACATGTGGTTAATAATTACTAAGTGTTTGCTCAACTGAAATGACTACTGGATAGCATTAAATCCAAACCAATTTAATAAATCCCAAGTTAACGAGGAGATTTCTGTTCGGAAAAGACTATTGTTAGTTATCTCATATGCATTATCCAGATATCTGTCCCATAAAAGTAGAAGTTATAGCCTTCAACCCTACAAATCATAGCCAAGAGTTCAGAGTTTAAATCTTCTTTAAAAATCAAATTTTATAAAGAGTTTTGATTATCAAAAAACACTGCTTCAGAGCTCTAGAACTTTAAATTTCCAGTATGAATCTTCCCATTCCTGCTATAAGCATGTGTGAGCTACATTTAAATTAGACTACCTGCTGTAGTGCTGAAATTATCCCTCCCTCCAACCAAATCAATTGTGTTGCTGGGAAAGTAGGACATTTTATAATCCATTAACGACAGTACAGTTGTTACAGCTGAGATTTAAAACTATCCAACAACTCAAGTCTTTCCTATGAATGGCTTATTTAATGACAAAGGAGACAGGAGAGGAGATAGAGTGATATTTGATTAAATGTTCATATGCTAAAGACTATATCCACAAGCGAGAGCCAGAAGCTTTTGTTTTAATCTCCCAGCAACATTTTGTTTCACAAATGTTAGAGCACCCAGCTCGATGGTACTAGTTATTTCCATTGCTCAATTAGAGACCAAAGTACTGAAGAGGCTACACTCTCATGTCTGAATGAGACATCTTGTGTAACTAATGACCTCACAAATCCTTAGCCAATCATAGGCTAGTGGCAGACACTGAATTCTTCATAGGTGTTTAAGCCAAAGCCCATTATTCTTGTGTGTGTGTGTGTGTGTGCGCGTGTGTGGCGGTCATGGTGGTGGTGGTATTGTTTTCATGTTAAAGTCAGATTTTGGGAGTATAATTTACATGTGGCAACCCATTCTTTTTAATATACAGTTCTATGAGTTTTGACCAAAACATACAGTCATGTAATCAACTCCACAATCAGGATAAAAACGTTTTGTTCAATCCAAAATTCCTTAGGCCGTTGTAAGCCAATCCTCTCCCCAACCCCAGCCAACCACCGATCTGCTTCCTGACCCTACACTGTAGCCTTTTCCAGAATGTCACATAAATGGAACTATGCACAGTAAGCAAGTACCCTTTTGAGTCACACAGGATATACCTTTTTGAATTTGGCTTCCTTTGCATGATATAATGCATTTATTTGGGACTCATCCAAATAGTTGTGTTTGCCCTTTACTATTGCTGAATATTCCATTGATAGATATAATAGCTTATTTATCCATTCACTTGTTGAAGGACATTTGTGTTTTTTCCAGTTATAATTAAAGCTGTTATGATTAAAGCTGCTAGAAATATTAGCCTACAGGTTTTTGTGCGGACAGAGGTTTTCATATCTCTTGGGTAAATACCTAGTTGGAAAATTCCTGGCTTGTATGGTACGTATATGTTTAACTTTGTAAGAAACTACCTGTTTTCCAGAGTGGCTATACCAGCAATGCAAGAGAGTTCTAGTTGCTCTACATCTTTGCCAGGACTTGGTATTAACCATTTTTGTTTCATTTGCCTGTTTTTTGGCCATCTTAATGTGTGTGTGTGTGTGTGTGTGTGTGTGTGTGTGTGTATGTGTGTGTGGTTGTATCTCATTGCGTTTTGTGTTGTTGTTTTTCTAACAATTTTGTTGTTGGTAATCCTCACCTGAGGATATTTTTTTCCATTGCTTTTCAGAGAGTGGAAGGGAGGGAGGGAGGGTCAGGGGCTAGAGAGAAAGACATCGATTGGTTGCCTTCCGCATGTTCCCTGACCAGGGGCAGGGAGCAAACCCACAATCCAGTCATGTGCCCTTGACTGGGAATCGAACCCAAGACCCTTCAGTGCATGGGCTGATGTTCTAACACTAAGCCCACTGGCCAAGGCTTTTTTAACATTTGATTTTGAAATAATTTGAGACTCACATAGAAGTTATGAAAATAGTAGAGAGCTCCTATGTATCCTTCCCCCACGACCCCCCTTTATCTTACATAACTACAAACAATTATCAAAACTTTACATTGTACAATTTCATTAGTGAAACTACAGACCTTGTTCAGATTTCACTGGTTTTTACATGTACTCATGTTTTTTTGCCTCCAGTTCATAAGGGTCACCAGACACTGATACAATCCTCTGGCTCCCAAAATACCCACTCAGTAACACTCCCAAACACGTACATTTCCCCCCACTACCAGTGCTCAAGGCTCTAAAAGCATCTTCTTTGCTTCCTCTCCACGCTCCATCCCAAATCAAAACTCTCCTTCCCAGTCAGTTCAGTTAGGAAATGGACTGAGCTGGGAAAGACACAAAGGCTCTCCCCCTCAAGAGGTTGAAATAATAGTTCAAGACCATATAGAGCAGTGGTTCTCAACCCTTGGGTCGCAACCCCTTTGGGGGTTGAACGACCCTTTCACAGGGGTCGCCTAAGACCATCGGAAAACACATATATAATTACATATTGTTTTGTGATTAATCACTATGCTTTAATTATGTTTAATTTGTAAAAATGAAATTGGGGGTCACCACAACATGAGGAACTGTATTAAAGGGCCGCGGCATTAGGAAGGTTGAGAACCACTGATATAGAGGATGTTAAAATACCTCATAAGAACTCACTCACCCAAAAGGTATTACAATAATTAATTTAAAGATAAGGATGGCACTAAAAATACCTTAAACACATAGCCCTAAATTTAGGAGATCAGTATTAAACTTTACACAAACCTCAAAATTAAGTCACTTAAGCACAAACTATTTTTATTGCATTTATATACATTTTTCATTTAAGATATTTAGCACGAATATTCCCAACTGCAACTTCCCATCAGAAACTGGAACTGGATTATTCTTCAGTGAGAGAATGCTTCCAGAGAGCCATAGAACTATTTACAAAAGGGCCCAGAGGAAACGTCACACCCCTTGTATTTTTAAACCCATGAAAAATAACTGTGAATCAAAACTGAGTCTGAAATCTCATTTCAACTCTGTCCTCCTACCCAAGGAAAGGAAACACATGTTAGGTTCAAAAGACCCAAACAAGAGATCAAAAAGCTGCCTATGAGCACTAAGCAAAAGATATTTTATATAATTTAACTACAAATGCAAAATTGCAATTCACTGCAATTATGCCTCTGCCTACAGGCCATTGTGTTCTGTCATAAGTATTTCTAAATGAAGCGGTCTAAGCAAAATGCCCATTTTTCCAAGCTAAAATAAGAACAGGTTAAGAGAAACGAACATTTTAGTGATCACCGACTTACCATGGGTATCAAACTTTGATACAGTAAGCATTTGAGATTGCTAATTGTACTAAAATACCAATTCTCCCTTTCTTCCTTAATAACAGAACTAGCACGCAGAATAAGAACTGCAATTCTCAGACTCTTTTGCAGTCAGGTGTGGCCATGTGGCTCTGTTCTAGCCCAGAAGTTCTCTAAGTGGGTCTGGGGGTTTCTGGGAATCCCTGACACCCTTTTAGGTAGAGTCCATGAAGCCAGAACAATTTTCATAATACTAAGATGGTGTTTGCCTTTTGATGTTCATTCTCTCGTGAGTATACAGGGGAGTTTTTCAGAGGCTACACGACACATGAGGCCACAACTAGAATGCAAAAGCGGATGAGACTCCACTAGTTTCCGCTAAGCCAGACAATAAAGAGATTTACAAAATGCACAGCAGCGGTAGACTTCTCACTAACAGCTGGGGAAGAGTTATCCCCCCAAAAGACATTTATGCTAAGTTCATTATTATTTTACCAGAGGCCCGATGTATGAAATTTGTGCAAGCATAGGCCTTCCTGCCCCTGGCTGCCGGCACCGGCTACCCTCTGGCACCCGGGCCCCAGGCTTCCCTCGCAGCCCTGGCTTCATCCGGAAGGTTGTCTGGAAGGACATCTGGTCTAATTAGCATTATTCTTTTATTATTATAGATAGTAAATTAGTATTTTTACATATTTTTTAAGTCCTCACCCAAGGATAGGCTTTTATGTATTTTAGAAAGAGAGGGAGAGGGAGAGGGAGAGGGAGAGAAACATCAATCTCGGCCTCCCGTTTGTGCCCTGGCTGGCAACTGAACCTGCAACCTAGGCATTGCTCCCTGATTGGGAACTGAGCCCAAATTCGTGTGTGTATGCATGCATATGCGTGTGTGTGTGCGCTCACGTGGGATAACACTCCAACCAACTGAGCCACCCAGCCAGGGCAAAAGTAATATTTTTTATATCTCTTACTTTTAATTTCTAACACAGAAAATATTTGCATGACTTTCCTACTCCTACAGACATGGCGGCTTAAAATAACATGAATCATCTTATCGTTCTGGAGGTCAGAAGGCTGAAAATGGGTCTTACAGGCTTAGAGGAAGGTGTTGGCAGGACTGAGGTCCTCCTGGAGCGAGGGGAGAATATGCCCCTTGCCTTTTCCAGCTTCTATAGGCTGCCTGTTCTCCGTGTCTCGAGGTCTCCCTTCTATCAGTGGCATCACTTCAACCTCTGCTTCCATCCTTGAAATTCCCACTCTGACTCTAACGCCCCTGCGCCCTCTTATTAGGACCCTTGGATTACACTGAGCCCACCTGGTAACCCAGGATAAGCTCCGCATCCCGAGACCTTGATTTAACCACGTGCAGTCCCTTTTGCCATGGAGAGTAACATTCACAAGTTTGGGGAGCTGGGGGGCCGTTTTTCTGCCTACCACAAAATGCTAGATATAACCCACTTAAGCAAAGCTCTTTAGGGTCCTCAATAATTTTTCAGAGAACCACTGCTCTACCATGTGAACAGATTAAGGTAGTTATTAGTTATCAGAAGGGGAAACTCAGAAAAGCTAAGTTATTAGCCAAAGTCACACAGGCTGTGAATAGAACTTCAACTTGAAGCCATGTCATCTGGCTGCTGGTGAACCTAATATGGCTCCATCAATGCTTTGCTGCCAAGCCCCAACCACCCTAACTGAGACAACGGCAAAAAAACAAATTATTGTGGGCATTTTGCAGGCATCAAATAAAGGGTGCAAAACAAGCATGCAGAGGTAAATTGGGTAAACAGAAAGGAGGACAGGATGGAGAAGAAGGTGTTTAAAGCAATATTACTTTTCAAAACCTTATTTAGAAATATACAAGTTCAAACCTCGTGTGAGAAAGAGTGAAAATGTTATGAGTGGCCAAGTGTTCGAGTGCCACGTCAGAGATGAGCGACGGATCTCAGTCCAGAGGAGCACGGATAGGACCAAAGTCCATGAGATACGGGGAGCATGTGCAGCGAAGCACTGCCCTGAGGCACAGGATGGGGCCCAGTGACCAAACTGATTCATGGGTACTCACTCGTGATGACAATGACTGTCAAGTCCCAGTTTTTAACACCCCAACTGGGAAGTCCATCTGAAAGACTGTATTCTTGGGCTGTCTCTGCATCATTTAGATGTGACCAGAGTTCAAAATGAGCTAATGATCCAAATCATGACTTTCAAAGGGACACATATTTCTAGTAAAAGACGAGGAATGGGAGGCTCACATGGCCCTACCACATTGCTCTACCACATGACTGGCCGGCCCAGGCAAAGCGAACTGGGAGCAATGGCCATTAAATTCCCTTCCCTGCACCCAAGCAGGGACCACTTGCGAGTGATGGCTACCCAGCCCAGGAGGCTGGGCAGGGACTCCTCTGGAAGCTCTGGCCTTCCCTGGTGAGCTGCTCGAGGTCTACTTAACTCTCTGGGGTGAAGCTTCCAACTGCTCAGCTAACCAAACGAAAAAGCAGCAGTAGTGCCTGAACTAACAGCCAGCCCTAACGCAGGTTATGAGGAGTTAGTAACTTCTGTTAGGATTTGCTTCCCCAGGGAGAAAAAGCCACAGAGTTCCGTGATGTTGACATCTTCCAAATGAAAGTGCGGGGTCAATGACATGGGTTCCTCAGAGAATCTCTAGCCACAGAGCTCAGCACTTCCTAGGGACATTTCAGTGCCTGCCTTTTCTGTGATTACACTAGTATTACAGAGTACCTGTGGCCTACAAAGCGTAAAGGCTTTGCAGATTGGAAACATCACTGCCATACCACTTTCTCACAAAATCCTAATCCACACACACACCGGCTTTCAGAGCTGTGAAGCCTCTGCAAAGGCATGGCATGCTCATCTCCTGCAGAATGCGTGAACTATGAAATCAGGCAGCTCGCCTTACATCCATTTTGAAATAACGAATTTTTCATGTGCCAAAGTCAATCTAACATTTTATAGACCAAAAGCGTTATGCTGCTTTCTACACCTCCTAAGGGGATGCAGAATGTAAGGACGTGGAGTGACAGATGATGCCTCTAATTCACAACAGCAAACGGCAATTTTCTGCACTCCGTGTGAGAAGGAAAAGCATCTGCGGGCATAGATCCACAACGGAACCTTTATGTGCAGTATTCTGGATAGGAAAATAGATGACACTTTAAAAGAAAATAGATTGGGAGGCATAAATAAAGGGGTGCTGAGTAAGAACTCTGTCCTTACGAGTTATCCCAAAAGTAGTGATTCCAATTTCCAAGGAAGTAAATATTCAATAGATTAACTAGAAAAAAGAAAAAATAGGCAAAAGTGTAAGGATATAATATGAGATATGAGTACAGATGTGGTTAAGCTAGCTTTCAAAGAAATCACTACTTTAATATTTTCCCATCTGTAGGTAAAATAAAGTAATTTTTCAAGTAAAACTTAAAGGTTTAAGAAAATTTATAAAGAACATGTACAGAAAAAAAACCTGATTTTAAAATATCACTTGGGCACTGCCAATTTAGGAACTGTGGTGGACAAGATATCTGTAGGGCCTTTCTGCTATACTATAATTCTGAATAAATTGTTTTTAAAAGTGCTTCTTAATGCGTTGGTGAGGCTCCGGGTAAAGAAACAACCCCCAGGAGGATGTGGCAGGAACAGAGCACTGAAACCTGGGCGCAGAAGAAAGCAGGAGTTGCCCTGGAGGCGACTCTGAGTGCCAGCAATGGGACAGGCATCTAGCCTTCAGCTTTCAGCCACGTGGGGAAAGCCCAACGAAAGTGGTCCTGGGTTGATCCCAAGAAAGGTTTTTATTGTTAAGACCGAGGCCCTCCTATTATCGAGTGAGATCATGCCGGCAGAAAGCAAGAAATCATAAACACAAAAGTTACACAGTTACCACCTCTAAACAATTGCTGTCTAATTTGTACGATGAGACATACAACAGAACTGAAACACTGAGAAGAACACATAAACACAGAAGACAGTCCTCATTAGGTGTCCTATGAGTTTTTATTATTCTGGACGAGGATTAAAATACCTTAACTACTGATGGACTTCAAAACTGTTAAGTGTACACTTTCAGGGCAATCATTAGAAGAACAAGAAATAAAATGCATACTTTCCAAACCAGCAGACCAAAAAGAAAAAAAAATTGAATGAGAACACAAATCAACAAAAACTTCAATCCAAATGAAAAAATTAAGAATAAAAAAAAACACAGGGTTAAAAGAGAGGTTAGACTGTTTCCAAAAAAAATAAAACAAATAACACTGCACTAGCCATATAAGACTGAAAAATTTCTCTACTTTAAAGTCATTAAGTCTGTTTTCCAAAGATACTAAAAAGAAAGATGCTCAATGACAGTATTAATCAGGAAAATGCAAATTAAGGCCACAATAATATGCTATTTTATATCCGCTAGACTGGCAAAAGAATATCAAAAGTTGGAAGGAAGTGGCACAACAGATAAAGTGTAATAGATTTTCACAACAGAACTTTATTTAACATTAAAATTTAATTTACTGCCATTGCATGCAACAAGTGAATTTTAATAACATAACTGAGTGAAAAATGCTAGTTGCAGAATACTTCACATAATCACTATTATCAAGCTTAAAAATGGACAAAAAGCATCAATATATTGTTTGGATATAAACATAGTAATCATGTGCCAGAATGGAAACTAACTACCAAGACTCAGAATCCTGGCTAGTTCAGCCGAGTTTTGCTTTGGGCACAGGACTTTCTCAATGAAGGAAGCTGTTTACTGGCCTATGTTCAGAGCAAGCTCTTCATCTCATCTCAGACTGACGCTGGCAGCACCGGACAAGACTATCAACTCCACAGGAAAGGGCAGACCTGGGAACTGTCATCTCCCAGGATAAGGAGTAACTCCAGGTTAAAGGAAAAGGCCTGGCCCCAAATGCCTCTCCCAGGTCTCCTAGAACCTTCCCTTATAATTTCTTCTATAAAATTAAATTATTAGTAATAGTTTTGGTTAAAGATGAAAAATGCCGTACACTAAGGCAGAGATTTTCTTTAATTCAAGCAGCCTTTCTCCTTTTAAATGTCAAGTTTAAATGTTAAACTTTTAAAGGTGGTCTATGTGGCATCAGATCCAGCAGCACCTTTTCAGTCATTTCTGTGACTGGGGCAGACATTATTTCCTGTGCCCTTTGTTTTATGAATTTCTAACTCCCTGGCCCATGTTGTCTTCCTCTTCCTACGAGGAAGCTAGCTTCTTCAGCCCTCTCTCCTCCAAAACCTTGGCTGATTTTGACCTGGGCATCTCAAAGACTTGGAAGATCCCTCCATCCATCAGAGCCTCACACACAATCTCAGAGCAAAGCAGGAGCTATTTGAGGCACTTCAGATCCGTGAGAAGTCTGGGAATGGGCAGAACAATGAATTTGACTTACATGCATGCTGGCTTTCATATACCATCTGCTATGCTCCCACTTCACTATTCTTGAAATTCAGAGAATCCCCAACTCCTGCAGTCATGGAAGCTTTGCCTGGAACAAGAAAGACAAGAAATAAGAAAGAGGGCAACTGGAAGGAACCAAAGGGTCTACTGGGGAAAGTCTCTCTTCTAGAATTAATCTTGACATTTACAAGAAAAAAGAGCCCCTGGAGTTAAAAAAAAAATCTCTATCTCAGTCTAAGCCATTGTTAATCTTTAGCCACAACTACTAGTAGTAATTTAATGTTCGTACAGGAAACCATTATTATTTACAAACAGCTCTCACATGCATTTTCTCATTGAGCCATAAGATCTTGAAAATAGGCAAGTATTATTTAAAAATACTGCAGCTGGCCTGGCCGGTGTGACTCCAGTGGTTGAGCATTGATCTATGAACCAGGGGGTCATAACACAGTTCAATTCCAGATCAGGGCACATGCCCAGTTTGTGGGCTTGATCCCTAGTAGGGGTCAGTCAATCAATGATTCTCTCTCATCATTGATGTTTCTATCTCTCTCTCCCTCTCCCTTCCTCTCCCTAAAAGCAATAAAAAACCCACATTTTTTCATCATTAAAAATAAATAAAAATGCAGCAGCTGAACTTCCCAAAGTTACAGAACTTTCCCATGACCATTCAGCCGGCAAGTATCAAAGGAGGGATTAGAACCACCTCTATGACTCCTCATTCTAAATTCTTCTATGGCACGAAATGAGATAATGGTTTCAAGTTGGAAAGCAAGCTTGTTATTTCTTCTTGCAGTAGATTTACTTTCTTAGCCAACAGATATAGAAATGGCTTTGCCTGCTGAATGACACAGATGTTGTGTGATAGGATTAAATGTTCATTTACCAGAGACAACCAAAAGGTAGAAAATCCACACATAGATAGTTAAGAAACACATGTATCTTTTTCACATACTCTCCTTTTCTCGTTAAGCCATTGTTATATTGCTGGGTATTTTCTTAACTTGGAAATAACTTCAAACTTGTAGAATAATACTAGTTCAAAGAATTATTAAGTATAAAGGTTATACTTAATAATTCACTCTTTGTCTACAGACACATTCACTCAACATTTTCTTTCTGAGCCACGTGGAGATAATCTTCAGGGCTTTTTTACATCTAAATACTTGTGAATTTATTTCTTATAAATAGCAGAATACTTAAATAGCCATAATGTTATCTATGTTAGATTTAAAATTGATATAATACTTTCATCTACCACCATTTTCAATTAACCAAACACACACTGGAGCATCTTTTCCTCCAACTAAGGATCCAGTTCAGGGTCAGGTCTGGTACTAATTGCCATTAATCTGAAGCACACAGCTTTCCTTTGTCCTTTATTACACTGACACTTTAGAAAAATATAGCCCTCCCCCTTATTTATATGAATAAAACATTTCCTTTTGACTTGTCTGACATTTCCTCATGACTCAATTCAGGTCATGCATTATCAGCCAAAACTACGGAGGCAATGGTTTCCTCTCCAGGTATCATATTTGAAAGCATATACAGTCCAGGACCCTCCTTGGCGAGGTTAATTTTGATCACCCCGCCAAGGTTTTGTCTAATTTCTTCAATGGAAAATTGCTAAGTTTTCCCTTGCAACTAATAAGTTATCTGTGGGGAGATACTTTAAGACCATGAAAATACCTGTCCCCTGGCAAAATTTCCCCCTAGATTGAGCATTCATTTGTGATCCTTGCCTGATCTAAACTGGATTGCAATGGCCACAACATGCTGATTGCTCCAATGCCAGCATTCCCTCCACATTTGTCAGTCATTACTCAGCGTTGTACATTATTTGTCTATTTATCTACTTATGATCAATATGGATGCGTGAAGTCCTACTTTTTCGATGGTTTATAATTTATCACTGACTTAATTATTCTGGTGCTCAAACTGTCTCAGATTTAGCCAGTGGGAACCCCTTTATCTTTGTGACACGTCCCATCATTTTTTTTCTTACTTTTATATCCTTACTTGCTGACATTACCAAAAAACAAGTGCTGGGGTCATCTTGTACCTATCCCATCTCTTCTCTAGATGAAGTCATTTCTCCAAAAAGTCCCGATGCTATTAGAGACCAAGATCTAACATAACACAGTTTTAAAGGCATTGTCTGTTTGTACTGACTGCTTTTCATTTTAAATATGAATCACATTTTCCTGCTTTTTGTAAACTTCTTTCCCATTATAAGGTAGACAATTAGAAGGTATTCCGTTTGATTCCAATGGCAATTAAATTACTGGCAGATCCTCTTAATCCTGTCAGGCTTGGTTTTATACCTGGTTAAGACACTATGTCTGTTTCAGCTATGTCAGTGGTTCTAGCATATGGCCCTACTCTAAGGTATGGCCCTCACTCCTAAGATGTGGTCTTTCTGGTGTCTCAGTAGAATGGCTAAGGTGCTCAGTGTGGTCTCTCCACCTCAATAGGCCAGAACTCCCCATTTGTCTCAGTACTGCATGACCTCTGGTACGGCCATTCTCTTCCAAACCTGGTAGCAGCTGCTCTCTGCTGGTCTCACCTAATATATGTACACATTCCAGCTTCTGGGCTCCCCAGGGCCCTGCCATACAGATCCCAGCCTCTTGGTAGCCCTGGACTCCATGAGGCCACCATGCTCCTAGGGCTCCCCTCCCAAGACAAAGGCTCCAGCAGAACAGCAGGCAGATGAGGGCTCACCTCACTGATTCTCTTCTCTCAAGGATCACGGTCCTGGCTGTCCCATATGGTGTCCAGTTTTCTAGTTTCCCACAGGAGGGCAAGTCCAGCACCAGATTCCCTGCCTCCTCTCTGCCTTCAACATTAGTGATGCTTGAGGACTGTGGGGATGCTCTTTTGGAGGGGTTAAGAATCAAACACTGTGAGCATATTGTAAATGCTCTTTATTTAAACATTTCAAAGCACTCTCTATCTGTGTCTTAGAAAAGTATGTGTTTACTTTTATTGCAGCGCTGTGGCAAGAGAAACACTCTCTAGCCACCAGGCAATTCCAAACAAAATGACAAGAAAATGTCTCTATTCCTTCCACAAAGCTGATACTCACTTCGGATAGCCAGCTGTCTATCGCCCCAACATACATTTACATTTACTTCTATTACTCTTCTTCCAAATGGCATAACAAAACACAATAGTCTATCCAAAGAAATGAAAGTTAGTTGCTAGTCTTCATTTTTCTTGTTTATGTGCGTGTACTTAGGGGTGGGGAGAAAATTCCTTTTCATATAAATCATTTCCTGATGTATTTCCATTTCTACTTCTAACCACAGTGAGAAAATAATTAGAAAAAAAAGTAGTCAAAAAGAAAACTGGCAATCCCAGACACAAAGTTAATCAAGAGGAAATTGGCTAACAAGAACACCCTGTGAGAAAAGATAATTTTGCAATTACAGGAAAACAGAGAATAGTGGTTCTTACCCTGCACAAGCCAGCAGACTTGCGCCCCTAGTGCACACACACAGCAGCGTCCCAAACAGTGTGCCAGGCAGAAATGTGGGGCGACCACCTTCTACTTCCTGAGCAGATTTTCTCCATAACAGAAATGGCCCAAGCTGGTTTGGCTCAGTGGACAGAGTGTCAGCCTGCAGACTGAAGAGCCCCCAGTTCGATTCCAGTCAATGGACATCCCCAGGTTGTGTGCTCCATCCCCAGTAGGGGGCGTGCAGGAGGCAGCTGATCAATGATTCTCTCTCATCATTGATGTTTCTATCTCTCTCCCTCTCCCTTCCTCTCTGAAATCAATAAAACGATATATTTTTTTAAAAATTCACATTGCATGCCCTAACCGGTTTGGCTCAGTGGATAGAGCGTCAGCCTGCGGACTCAAGGGTCCCAGGTTCGATTCCGGTCAAGGGCATGTACGTTGGTTGCGGGCACAACCCCAGTAGGGAGTGTGCAGGAGGCAGCTGATCGATGTTTCTAACTTTCTATCCCTCTCCCCTCCTCTCTGTAAAAAAAAATCAATAAAATATATATTTTTTAAAAATTCACATTGCAGCCACCTCATCCATTTTCTCAAAGGGAATCAAAGCATGGCAAGTTATACCTTTCTTTGGTTTTACTCCAAGTCCCCTAGAACTTAAAGGCGAGCAGCTGATGCAAACAGTGTCTATGTTTGTCCCTTGGCCCTCCTCACTGTCCCTATCCTAAAGGGTCTCTTGGATCGTCTTCCCACAGGACTCAGTGTCTCCATGTGGACGCTGTTGAACTCTGATTCCTCATTTCAGACCAACTGTACAAGTTCCTCCATGGTTCCTCATTTCCCAGGAATACAATCAGAACCTCTTGGCTTGAAAAACAAGCCCTCCACATCTGCTCCCTGCTGACCTCTCTACTTCATCTCCCAGCAGTTTCTGCCCCATCACTAGTAAAATCCTTGTAGACATTTGCCTTCAAGGGACACCCTTTCTGCCCTTTCTTCTCTTGACTAACTCACTGAGGCTTGACACCCTCTGGGGAGTAGTTCATGATCACCACTCAAAGCTGGGTTAGTGTCCAGCCTTCATATTCTCACAGTACCTATGCCCACCTTTATAATAATCACTTGTTGATTATTCTAAGTGTACTTAACATGTATTATCTCAGTGACTGCAAATACAAACTCTGTACATAGGTGCTGTTTTCAGCCCATTCTACAGATGACAAATGGGCAGAGAGGCTCAGCGTTTCCCAGTGTCACAGAGTTGGTGAGCGGAGGATCAAAGCGCTTACAGCCTTTCCATAAATAGCACCAAACACATTTAATGGAAAAATTAATAATATAACTAGTGTTTCCAGGTAAAGGCCCAGAGCAGCAACAAGGGGTGATCTCATGGCAACAATAAAAGGGTAAAAAAAAAAAGTAAGATGTGAAAGATTCGTCAGAATTCTTCAGAAGAGAATATAACAAAGATGCACATCTACACTAATAAAAGAGAAACATGGTAATTAGCGTACGACCGCTACCCTTCCCATTGGCTAATCAGCATATCCTTATGCAAATTAACTGTCAACCAAGATGGTGGCCAGCAGCCATGCACTGAAGCGAACAGGGAGGCTTGCTTGCTTCAGTGATGGCAGACTCCAAAGTTCCCCGCCTGACTTGCTGGCCTCTCAGCTGCAACTCTAAGCAACTATGTTGCAAATATAGAAGCTAAACAAAACCCCAGAAACCGGCTTTCAGTCAGCTGGGCTTCAGCCAGCCAGCCGGCAACATTGTATCAAATACAGAAGGTAAAGGCCAGAAACCTGCTTTCAGCAGCGAGGCCTCAGAGCTAAAGCTGGCCCAGAATAGAAAAAAAAAAGAAAAGAAAAGAAAAAAAGGAGCAGTTGGGAGCTTCAGTCACCCGCCAGCCTGAAAACGGCCCTCAGCCCCTTAGCCAGACTGGCCAGGCACCCCAGTGGGGACCCCCACCCTGATCCAGGACACCCTTCAGGGCAAACCAGCCGGCCCCCACCCGTGCACCAGGCCTCTATTCTAAATAGTAAAAGGGCCAAAACCGGTTTGGCTCAGAGGATAGAGCGTCGGCCTGCGGACTGAAAGGTCCCGGGTTCGATTCCGGTCAAGGGCATGTGCCTTGGTTGCAGGCACATCCCCAGTAGGAGATGTGCAGGAGGCGGCTGATCGATGTTTCTCTCTCATCGATGTTTCTAACTCTCTATCTCTCTCCCTTCCTCTCTGTAAAAAATCAATAAAATATATTAAAAAAAAAAATAGTAAAAGGGTAATATGCCTACCGGCACCGGGATCAGCGGAGCAGCGAGGCTCCCGGCACCGGGATCAGCGTGACAGGGGGCAGCGCCCAAACCCCCTGATCGCCCTGCGGCTCTGTGGGTGACAGGGGGCGGGGCCACAACCTCCCTATCTGACCTGCTCTGTTCGTGACAGGGGAAGGCGCCCCAACCCCCTGATCAGCCCTGCTCTGTGCCTGATAGGGGGCAGCTCCCCAACCCCCTGATCTCCCTGCGGCTCTGTGTGTGACAGGGGGTGGGGCCAAAACCTCCCTATCCGCCCTGCTCTGTGCCTGATAGGGGGGAGCTCCCCAATCCCCTGGACGTTCAATGAAATCCATCTCTCACCCCCAAGATGTGCTTTAAAGAACCCCCAGTCACTGAAAGGTCCCAATATGTCCACCCATCAAAGTGACCTGCTACTACAAATCTCCTATCATCCGGTTTAATCATAATGTCCCTCGGGAACACTGTCAGAGAGGAGTAATCTACAAATCACTATAGTTATTCAAAAGTGACTCAATTTCCACAAAAAATTGGGTTCTAGAGCTGGTACACTGGTGAAAATGAAGTAACATCAATGTGTTAGGAAGAAACAAAATATGTGTTTGGGGTGAGAGTAGATAGAGAAGGAAAATGTAAATCAAAATATCCTTTTCTAATTTTGCTTGCAGCAGAGCGTTCTTATCCCAAATAGCCAATCTTTGACTCTTGTATGTTCTGATTTATGGTTTTCTATGTGTCACCAAGAGACATGGAAACAAAGCGTTTTCTATGTGCCCTCAAGAGAAGAAGACAGCAAGAACGTTCACTGTGCAACTCCTAAGACTTCTGTCTGCTTCTGATATTTCAGAAAATAAACTCCATCCCTGGGGCAAGAGTCCAAGCTTTTGGTCACTACTGTATCCTCAGCACAATATACAGCCAGGTGTACTGAAGGCCTTTAATAAACAAAGGTGGGTGTTCACACCCAGCACTTTACAGAAATATAGAGGAGAAAAGGTATAAAGACCTGCCTGAGGAAGGATTTCTGACCCCGTTCCAGTAGGCCTCAGCACCAAATTGCTCTTTGGAACCTACTAGCTATAGAAATGTGAGATTACAGAACTTTTTTTTGAATGAACACATAATATGCTTTGGGGGTGAAAATGCCTCCCAAACCCTTTTCACTATTCAAAATATTTGCCAATATTTGAAATACTGGACTAAAATATGCCTGCTAATCTGCTATTTCAGAAATATAAATCGTATGTTCAAAAAACTCACTGCTAGCATTGTGCTAGATGAGGCTGACAAAAAGAAGACCAAGGCTGGGCCAACTATAGTTTCATTGAGACACAGAACATCAACAAATCATTACAGTGCCATACAATGAGAGCATTCAGAAAGGAGAACCAAGTGCATGAGGGTGCAGAGGAGGGAATAACTAACCCTCCTGCACATTTCAATCCCACACTGAGAGAAAGAGCTTTTTTGTACCCAGTAGCCTTTGCAGTTTCCTTGTCTAATTCTCATTATTTCCTTCAAAGCAAAAAAGCAGCACAGCCCATCTACATAATAAATACTTACTCACCGTGCTCCTCAATTATCATCCCATCCCCAGGAAAACCTGCACATTGCTTTAATGTATGCTAGTTAGATAAGATCTTAATGATCAACCACACTGAAATTAATACTGGCTGCTTAAACTCACACACAACTTAGGTGTTCAAGCTGTATCACAAGTTTTTGGCCCTAGTATTTCCTCCAAAATCCCTGGCCTTCTTATAGCCGATTAAAAATATATTTAATATTCTGTCCAAAATCTTAAAGATACAAGCAAAGTTAATGGTTTATCTAAAATCATAATACAATACCTAGCAGTTCATTTTAATAAATTATTTAAGTGCTATTCATCTCCAAGAGAGATTTAAGACAACATACAATGTAAGACACATGCACTTGGAAGGAACAGTCACAAATATAAAGTCATGAAATAGAAAAAGAAGCTGATTTTCCAATCACCAGATAACACTCTTGGTGTGCTTGAACATGAAAATGATTTCTAAAGTTCTGATGGCAAAAGCAAAATGGGAAATGGGGCAGGGCACAGAATTCTGATCAAAGAAATAATATAAAGGGTTTCCCCCTGAGGTAATGAGAAGCCGTACAGACTGGAGATGGTGTGGAATTCACAATCAAAGACAGAAATGGTAAAGAAGTTGCTATATACATCAGACTATTGCCTCAAGGAACAGATATTTTTTAAGATATCAGCATTGGACATTTTGAAGGAACTACAGCTAAAGTTATCCCAAAAGTACCCAGTAAAAAACCAAAATGGCCCATTGCCATGATGCATTAAAGGTGACTTTGTGATTCCTACAGAACTTCCCTTTGGAGACAAAGATACAAAATACAAGGTGACACTGTTGGAAGGCAACCACGATAGGACATGACAAATTAGAATAAGAAACCAACATAGAAGTTCTATCAAATACATTTTAGTTCACTAATGAGCCAGAGAAATGGGTGTAATTGCTGCCATGAGAGATGGTTTTGGTTTCATCAAGTATGTGGATCATGATGCTCGTATGTTCTTCCACTAGAGTAAAATTCTGGATGGGAACCAGTTCCATGTTGCAGAGGAAGGGGAGTTTACTATGGTTTCTGATAGGCTCTCTGCCCAAGGAAATCATGCATGAGGATTAAAAAACTTCCCTGGGGCATGATCTCCTTCCATTCCCATTCAGATCGTTTTCTGGGCACGTAAAGAAGGAAGCCACTTTCCTAATGCTAAAACCACTAGCCCAAATAAAGGCAAAGACAAGGAGGCTGAGGATGGTATTATTGCTTATGATGATTGTGGGGTGAAACTGACTATTGCTTTTCAAGCCAGGGATGTGGACAGATCTACTTCTCAAACAGGGGATAAGATTGACTTTAGTATTTGTGGCCAACAGAGGCCTGGACAGCAGATAAACCTATGTGTGACTTTTAGGTCATAATTCCAACTCTAAGAGGCTCTTGAGTTATGTGGCAACTCTGAAGGATAATTCTGGATTTACTGAAACAGCCAGTCATGATAAGGAAATCTTTTTCTATTACAGTGAGTTCTCTGGTGATGCCAATAGCCTGGAAGTGGGGGACATGGTCGAGTACAGCTTGTCCAAAGGCAAAGGCAACAAAATCAGTGCAGAAAAGTCAGCAAAACACACATGATATGAGGGACTAACAGCTCCTTTGAACTACCAGGGATATTTGGGTTTAAAAATGATCAAATATTGAAATATTTGGATAAAACGTTGACAAAGCACCTTTAAATACATCATATCACTATGTAGTTTCTACGTAATTAACTACTTGCTTTAATTACAGAAATAATTCTATATGTTTACATTAAACATTATAAGTGTTAAAGCCCTAAGAAAGAATTCCAGGTACTTCAAATTCTACCACTTAAAGAAAAAAAAAAAAGATAATCGAAGGGAACATTCTGATTAATGCCTTTCCTGGTTTTCCCCCTGTATTACACAGTTTCTTTGCGTAGTATGTTAACCTTATAAATTCTATTATTGCCTATTTTTCATATGCACTTGTCCTATGTCAATATTTTTCATCAACATCTTTGTCATGGTTACACAATATTCTATTATACAGATGAATTCTAGTGGATCTATTCATCGCTCTTTGGAGGACCTATCTGGGTTGCTCAATATTTAGTTTCAAACAATGCTCACTAAGCATCCTCAAAGTTAAATCTCTGAACACATTTAGCTTATCATTTACTTAGAAATTACTCCTAGAAATAGGCTCACTGAGTCACAGGATCAACACATTGTTCTCATGTAGTCATAGGAGGCCTTGTAGGCAAAACAGCCCTCTGAATCATTTCAGTCTGCACTTCTCTCAACCTCTTGTGGCTGAATTTCCCCAGTCTGTTCCTATTGTCTTTACTGTTAGTCTAATTATAATCTGGTATTCAAGATATTCAAATTCTATAGTCTATTGAACATCCTTAGTTCAATAAGCTGAGTCCTTTAAAACAAGATCTGAAATCATCTGGTCTGTTCGTCCTTCTGTGTTTTTAAATTTTTACCCATCTGTCATTTCTCTACTATCTCTAACTGAATGGCTGAGGCAAATCACCAAATAACCCAAGACCCTGCATTGACCTTACCTAATCCTTAGTTCAAACCTTCTTTTCTCCCCACAGTAACTTTCTAATCCACAGGCAAAGTAACTCCAGAAAATTTGGAAGCTCAGAACAAGTGCCTCCAAATCTCAAATCCTCCTTCTGCCAAGGATGGCGACACAGCAGCTTTTCTCAGAATACACTCTGTGAGACACTAGTCTTATGAGGAGGCTCACCTGGGATAGCGTCGGTGATGACACATTGAGTTCTCTGCCCTTCCCCCTCTCATGATGTAACACTTCATTGACTTAGCATCTCCCTGTTTATCTAGGTGGGACCAAGATGTCAGTGGAACAACATGCAGCAGCATTTGCTAAGATCAGAGTGCCCTGAGGGGGACAGTCGCAGCAGCTCAGGATTACTTTCTGGACCATAATTCTCGTCCACATCGTACCATCAGGAAGGTGAGGCTGCGGAGCTGAATCCAAGAAGAGCAAGAGCTTCACCATAAGTGCCATAAAGGAAAAGGAAGCAGACCGCACAGAGAAGCCTTGACATGAACTGAGATGGAGACCAGCAACCTCCCTTAGGAGTCCAGTCCAGGGTTCAGATTTGCCTCGAAATGCTTTCTCATAGACATCCTGGCTCTCCCCAGCTTTCAGCTGATTATGTGAGCTAATGTAGGTAAAGCACATCCTACCCACTTGGCAATGCCAGCTTTTAAAATCGGTGTTATTATTTCTGCCTTTCAGTTCAGAGCAAGTTTTCCCCTGCACCCGAGGTATCCAGAGAGGACAGGAAAATAGTGGGTGAAGGTGAAGGTGAAGGTGAAGGTCACTGCCGGCCTGGTCCTGCTGGGCTGCCACAGAGAAATCAGAGCACCCCCCACTGCAGGACTGGCCCTCGCTCAGCATTGAGGAGAGCAGAACCTTGTCTGGTTTCTTTCTGCCCATGGCAGCTGTGGTCAAAGGGCCACTGTTCCCAGAGGACCAGTGTGTTTAAGCCTCTGGGAACAATGCCCCTTGTTGATCTTCTGTGCTCCAGCTGAATAAGGTCACTGACTGTTTTCAACCTTAGCCACAATCAATAGCTTTGCCTTTTATTGGGCAGCGTTGGCAGTGGTATGTTTGTTTTCTGATGTCATTGTTATGCTCAGGTGACTGAAAAGGTCAGCGAGTGAGCCATCTTTTACAGGTTCCGTTTAGAACTTACTAACACTGCACAATATACCAGGCATTACATGGGCGAGGTTCTCAAACTTCTGGAGCTTAATAATGCAGATGTCCAGGCCTCAAAAAGTCTGATTCAGTAAGCTGTGGGGGTGGGAACCTATAATATAACCACCCACTGGTGTTTCTGATACAGGTGACCAGGGGTACACTCTGTGACACACTGCAGCAGAATGACAGTAAACTAAACAAAAAACTAGCCTCTCCTTGACGTTTTACATTCTATCTCCTTGAAATGTACTCTTCACCAGCAAAATAAAAAGTAAACATCTAGTACATACTGAAACAAGAGATCAACTTAATTCTGAAAGAAAAACAGTCCCCTTGTCAAAGGCGGGGGAAAAAGGAGACATATGTAATACTCTCTGTAATACTTTAAGCAATAAAACAATTTAAAAAAAAGAAAGAAAAACAGTCCCTATTGTAAAATAGATATGGTAAGCCTGTGATTAAATTTCAGATTTATGTGTATAAAGAATTTACATTTTATTTATTTCTTTTAAAATACATTTTTATTGATTTCAGAGAGAGGAAGGGAGAGGGAGAAAGATAAAAGCAGCAATGATGAGAGGGCATCACTGATCGGCTGCCTCCTGCACAACCCCCTAATGGGGATCAAGCCTGCAAAATGGGCATGTACCCTTGACCGGAATCAAAACCAAGACCCTTTAGTCTGCAGGCTACCACTCTATCCACTAAGCCAAACCGGCTAGGGCAAGAATTTACATTTTAGTCGCCAAAAAAGAGTGGCTGATTACAAGATGAGTATTTGTTATATCAAAACACATTAAATGTAACTATACAACCTTATATTTGGATAAGCTTTACTAATTTTTCAATGTTTCTTACTTTATCCTCAAGAAAGAATATCTTATCTTACCATCTAATTACTCGCATCAGACTGGTGTGCAAACTAAGGCATACCGAGTTTACACGATGTGTCTAAAGATCAAGTCAAGAACCTAAACATCCAGAGTGCTATGCCTTTGTCTGCTAGACTAGAAATGGCCAATAGGTTTCATGCCACATGGGGGTTCAGACAGACCAGCAGGCCAGAAGCAGCTGCCTAAAGTGCAACACTGAGAAGCCAGCCAGGGGAAGGGAAGGGTGACCGACCAGCAGTGTCTGCCATGAGACAGGTGCACACATACATTAGACATGCCACCTCCCCGAGTATTTAGAAGCACTTAAAATATTTA
This sequence comes from Myotis yumanensis, assembly GCF_028538775.1. Classification (NCBI taxonomy): domain Eukaryota; kingdom Metazoa; phylum Chordata; class Mammalia; order Chiroptera; family Vespertilionidae; genus Myotis; species Myotis yumanensis. The sequence goes on along the minus strand of NW_027223764.1, from coordinate 27,773,332 downwards.
TAAATAACACTACTTTCACTCGACAAATACAATTCAGTGTCTACTATATGCCAGACACCATGCTAGGGACTGGGATATACCGCTGAGGTGTAAGTTCTACCAATGGGATGGACGTGATACTATAAGGCGGTCTCTAACCTAAGGCTTTACCTGACAAAACAGTATCAGGGGAGAACAGGAAAACAACAGAAGTCAACAGAAGTTTTAAAAGGAGGGAGGAAAGTGGAAGGGAATGCCATTTCCGGAGAAACAGAAACCGAGTGGGGAGGGCTAGGAAAGGGCACCAGGGACTTTGAGGTTGTGAGATTATTATTTCAATTTAAAATCATGGGAAGTTATGGAAAAGCTGGGTGGTGTAGGTTTGTTTGGTTTGTTTTTCTGAGGGGAAGGAGTGTGAGTTACCAGACTTGTGTTTCATAAAGAGAATGGAAGAGTCACAACGAACATAGGGAGCAACTGCAGTCACCCAAGAGACGAGCCAGGAGGGTGGCAGGAAGACAGGGAGAAGTGGTGGATGTGAGGTCACTTTAAAAGCAGAATCAACAGTGACTTGGTTTGGCAAAGCATATAGGGGATGACGGAAAGAGCAGACCAAGGTGCAGCTCTGATTAATGTGCATAGGATACACTCAAGTGGAAACTCTACAAGGCAGCTGGACCAGCCAGGGCTGGAGACCTTAAGAAAGGTTTAACCCTTTGAGTGCCAACCAATATCCTAGGAACTATGCTAAAATTGCCAAGGCATTTTTGCTGATTTTACAGCAGTTTAGGAAAAAAATTATGAATCGCAAGTAAATGAAGTTACATATTCAAAAACTTAAGGAAACCTTTACTACATTTGTTTTCATCTTTCACATATATTGTTTGCTGATTGTATTATAAAATACTAGTAGGAAAAAAAGTGAACAAAATATATAATGTTAAAATAGAGGGACACCTTTCTCCAATATCTTCCACAAAATCGTCATCTTCACAGCAAGAATTGACATATTTAGCAATATCATCATCACTAATAAAAGCAGACTTAGAAGTGGACGCCATTTCGAAGCTTTAGGGCTACAAAATCTGAGTAAACTTCAGAAAATCGTAGTACCTGTAAAAAATTAGGCAGATAAATGCCAGTGGTCAATTTTAGAACTACAAACATTCGGCATCATAAGTAATCTGCACTTAGGTGCCATCTGTCAATAAAGAGTGAACTACTAGCATCTAATAGTGACACCGCAGGAGGAGCACGATAGCGCTCCGGCACTTTTGGCAAAAGATAGGAGGAGCACGATTGCGCTCCCCGGCACTCTAGAGGTTAAGATTTGAAAACTGGGGGATCGCAGGAAGGGGAGATGATAAGACCAAAAACAATATTCCTATATCTTCTGCTTCCCAATCTAGTTAAATTTTATCATAGTTATTGCTACACCCGTAAAGACTTATTCCAGTGGAGGCATTATCATGTAAGTCTTTGATTTTCTAAATTAAAATACTTACTGCAATTTATTACCTCCCATAATAACTTAACTCAAGCAACTAAAAAACTCCTGTTGAAAATTTTGTAAACATTTTGCACTTTACTGCCTTAAGTGTGGGACATCAACATAACTTCATCTTTTTTTAGGAATTTAGTATCTTACATGAATTCTGCCATGATCTCGAGCCCTCCTCCCCCTCTCCCTCCACCCCCCGAAAGTCCCTGGCTGTGTGAAAGAAGACTGAGCTTGGCTTGCTACCTCATCTGTCATACTCTCAGTGCCCAGGGCAGTTGTGAGTTGCCCTACTTGGAGGCAAGGCCAGAAGATGGGGCCAAGATCCTTGAAACTAATAAAGATGCTGGCCCCTGGCTAAGCCACCCACTCTCTGAGGTTTTGTGAAAGAAAGGCTTGTTTTAAACTCAATCAAGAGAAGCAGGGTGGAGCCTCCAAAAGTCATGACTAGACCCAAATTATAGGACTCATTCGCTTAAGAAAAGGACTTGGATTCCTAGACTGATGTTTTCTTTTCTGCTAAAAAGCACATCTCCTAGGAAGAAGGCACTAACATTGGCAGTTACTTCACTTCAAGAGAATTTCCGATTCTTTCTTGCCAACAGGGATTAATAGGAGAAGCTCAAGGCGCTGGCTCCCAGAGGTGGAAGAGTACGTGTCTCACACCTTGGCCTGAAATCACCCGGGCAGAAACAGTCCTTTCTCTTCTTAAAATCCTCCCAGGGCCACCACTGCTAACATCAGGTTCTCACGGCACAGCTTGAAGTTCCAGCAACCAGATCAGACCCCACCCTGTGACTTCCACCTTTCATTCTTCAAAGACTTGTATGGGGAGAAGAGTATGTAAACAAAATTCCCCAGCTTCTATGTGTCAAAAATAGCCAGAAGTAAAATTATTATTCTCCTTAAAATTATTTTTAAAAATTCAAAAAGATCTGACCTGCATGTGTTTATTTACAAATCACTGTTTTGAAGTGTTGCCATTCATTTAATTCTTAAGATATCTGTTTGAGAACAGATTATGAGAAACCTAGAGATTGAAATAAAGGGAAAAAGTAGGATTTCTATGATACCACCAAGCTGGGCTTAGAGCAGAAAATATGCATATTTGTCTATTTTTTTTAAAAAAGAGGTCAAGGCAGTGAGAATTTATGAGTAACATGAGTCAAAGTAAAAGCAAAGTGCCATAAAGAAAAGTTTGTGAATAAAAAAAGACCCCGAATAGCTGCAGCGATCCTGAGAAAAAACAAAGTAGGTGGGATCTCAATGCCAGATATCAAGCTGTATTACAAAGCCACTGTTCTCAAAACTGCCTGGTACTGGCACAAGAACAGACATATAGATCAGTGGAATAGAATAGAGAGTCCAGAAATTAGCCCGAACCAATATGCTCAATTAATTTTTGACAAAGGAGGCATGAAAATACAATGGAGCCAAGATAGTCTCTTCAATAAATGGTGTTGGGAAAATTGGACAGATATATGCAAGAAAATGAAACTAGACCACCAACTTACACCATACACAAGAATAAACTCAAAATGGATAAAGGACTTAAATGTACGACAGGAAACCATAAAAATTCTAGAAGAATACAAAGGCAGCAAAATCTCAGACATATGCCAAAACAATTTCTTCACTGATACAGCTCCTAGGGCAGTTGAAACTAAAGAGAAACTGAACAAATGGGACTACATCAAAATAAAAAGCTTCTGCACAGCAAAAGAAACCATCAACAAAACAACAAGAAAACCCACCTCGTGGGAAAACATATTTGCCAATGTCATATCTGATAAGGGCTTAATCTCCAAAATTTATAGGGAACTCATACAACTTAACAAAAAGAAGATAAACAATCCAATCAAAAAATGGGCAAAGGATCTAAATAGACACCTTTCAAAAGAGGACATTCAGAAAGCCAAGAGACATATGAAAACATGCTCAAAGTCACTAATCATCCGAGAGATGCAAATCAAAACAACAATGAGGTACCATCTCACACCTGTCAGAATGGCCATCATCAACAAATCAACAAACGACAAGTGCTGGAGAGGATGTGGAGAAAAAGGAACACTTGTGCACTGCTGGTGGGAATGCAGACTGGTGCAGCCACTATGGAAGGCAGTATGGAGGTTCCTCAAAAAATTGGAAATGGAACTCCCATTTGACCCTGTGATCCCACTTCTAGGAATATATCCCAAGAAACCAGAAACACCAATCAGAAAGGATATATGCACCCCGATGTTCATAGCAGCACAATTCACCATAGCTAAGATCTGGAAACAGCCTAAGTGCCCATCAGTAGATGAATGGATTAGAAAGCTGTGGTACATCTACACGATGGAATACTATGCTGCTGTAAAAAAGAAGGAATTCTTACCATTTGCAACAGCATGGATGGAACTGGAGAGCATTATGCTAAGTGAAATAAGCCAGTCAATGAAGGAAAAATACCACATGATCTCACTCATTCATGGATAATAAAGACCATTACAAACTTTTGAACAATAATAGATACAGAGGCAGAGCTGCCTCAAACTGATTGTCAAACTGCAGTGGGAAGGCCAGGGAGGGTTGGGGGGGAGGAGGGAGGGGATTAAGAGATCAACCGAAGGACTGGTATGCATCCATATAACCATAACTAATGGACATAAGACACTGGGGGGTAAGGGAGGGCAGGGGTCTGTCAAGGGCGGGGGGGAAAAAAGGACACTTATGTAATACACTTTGTAATACTTTTAGCGAAAAATAAAAAAATAAAAATAAAAAATAAAAAAAAAAAAAAGAAAAGTTTGTGAGAAAACAGCAAAGCTATCTACACTAATAAAAGAGAAACATGGTAATTGGCGTACGACCGCTACCCTTCCCATTGGCTAATCACGGGCAATATGCAAATTAGCTGTCAGCAAAGATGGTGGTTAACCGCCAACCAAGATGGCGGCTAATTTGCATATTGCCGGCAGGATGGGGCAGCGCCATCATGCCTGCCCCTCCGCCATCCAGGCCTGCTATCTGTGACCTGGATGGCGGGCGACCCAACCCAGGGCTGGCAGGGCGTGACCGCAGCTGTCCCCTACTGGCCAAGACCCCAACTGGCTCTCCCACCAGCAGACCGGGGCTGGCCTGGCGGCTTCGGCTTCCGCCCGCAGTCACGCCCCCCAGACCCGCTGCTGCCAGCAGACCAAGGCTGGGGAGGCAGAGGCCCCCAACCCGCTCCCCCCAGCAGACTAGGGCTGGGGAGGCGGCTGCTGCAATCGCCTGCACCCTGATCGCCCCCGACCCGCTCCTGACCCGCTCCTGCTGGCAGACCGGGGCTGGCGGGTAACCCTGGACCTGCATTCCTGAGGGCAGACTCGGGCTGGCGGGCGGCTGCGGCATCCGCCCGCAGTCACACCCCCAACCCGCGAGAGGGGGAGAGGGTGGGGGGAGGGGGCGATCGCCCTCACTCACGCCCCCAACCCGCTGGCAGACCAGGGCTGGTGAGTTGCCCAGGACCCGCATTCCCGCGGACAGACCCGGCCTGGCGGGGTGGCTGCGGTGTCAGCCCGCAGTCACGCCCCCAACCCGCGAGAGTGGGTAGAGGGCATGAGTGCAGGCGATCACCCCAAAACCGCTCCCGCTGGCAGACCGGGGCTGGCGGATTGCCCTGGACCTGCATTCCCCTGTGTGCACCTGCCCGTGGGATCACAGCCGCAATCACGGAGCAGGATAGGGTGGCCTGCAGCCAGCCCCTGTGTGCGCCTGCCCGTGGGATCGCAGCCGCGATCACGGAGCAGGAAAGGGCGGTCTGCAGCCTTTCCCTGTGTGCGCCTGCCCGTGGGATCGCAGCCGCGATCACGGAGCAGGAAAGGGCGGCCTGCAGCCAGCCCCTGTGTGCGCCTGCCCGTGGGATCGCAGCCGCAATCACGGAGCAGGATAGGGCGGCCTGCAGCCAGCCCCTGTGTGCACCTGCCTGTGGGATCGCAGCCGCGATCACGGAGCAGGAAAGGGCGGCCTGCAGCCAGCCCCTGTGTGCGCCTGCCCGTGGGATCGCAGCCGCAATCACGGAGCAGGATAGGGCGGCCTGCAGCCAGCCCCTGTGTGCGCCAGCCCGTGGGATCGCAGCCGCGATCACGGAGCAGGATAGGGCGGCCTGCAGCCAGCCCCTGTGTGCGCCAGCCCGTGGGATCACAGCCGCGATCACGGAGCAGGATAGGCGGCCTGCAGCCAGCCCCTGTGTGCGCCTGCCCGTGGGATGAAGCAGCGATCATGGAGCAGGAAAGGGCGGCCTGCAGCCAGCCCCCCTGTGTGCCTTTCCCTAGGTAGCCCTGGGGATCCCACAGTAGGGAAGGGCACCCCACACTGGCCACAGCTCAGGGGAGAGTACAACATGCAGTGGAGGCCAGGAGCCTGAGTGATCAACAGAGAGGGGCGCCTGCTTGAAGCCTTCAGGGTGTGGCTGGTGGTAGGCCTCCAGCAGACGCACGCACACACACACACACACACACACACACACACACACACACACGGGGATGGCTGCACCGAGCCTTTGCTGCCAAACTGAGGCCATCAGTAGGACATCCACTGAGGGCTCCCAGACTGAGGGGCAGGCTTGGCTGAGGGAACCCCATCCCCCAGTGCACGAATTTCGTGCACCGGGCCTCTAGTATATGTAATATTTAAAATGTACAAAGCTACACATTACATATATATTATATATGTATATGTTACATATATTTTATTAAATATAAAAAGTTACATGTTACCTATAAATTACACATGTTACAATATATATTTTTCAGAAAGTCCCAATTTTTCTGTTAATTGATTTTTATCTTTCAGCAACCAGGGTTTTTGGTTACTGTAATGTAATGAGAATTGCAAAAGAAAAACGTTTCCTAATCTCCCAGTTTGTATGGTTTTTAACAGAAAAGACAGCACAGGGGAATAACATGAGCACCTGAACTATCTTGGAGACCGAATGTTGACGTTCTGCAGAGCAGTGAGCATTTCAAGACAAACTTAGATTTTTCCATTACATTATGCTCAGCTGGAAACCCCGCCTGCAGCACGGCTGGCAGCCTGGCTTCTGAGCCACTCTCCAGTCTGTGGCTGCGTTTCACATCCCCGGAATCTTGGGGCGGGGGCAGGGAGGCGCGCGCCGGGCTGCACTTCAGCACGTCCACACCACAGGCCTGGGCTGGCCCTCCGTCAAGTTATTTTTAAAAGCTGAGATGAGTAGATACACTTGCTATACATCTAGTTGTTAAAAAATATCATCCGGTTCAGAGTAAAAAACAAACCTGCAAGTAAAGCAGACAACAATCCCACTGGTTGTAGGGAAAGGAGTTTCTGTAGGGACTGACCTGCTTTCCAGCGAAGCCCTGAAGCGAAGTGTAACTAATGTTCACGTGTAGAGGGGGCAGGTGGAGAGAATACTCTCGGATGTGTACGTTCTGATACATACATTTACTTCTCCAATGCCTGCTGTCCTCACACACGCTGACATAACTTGTAGGAAAGTAATAACAGCAACATCAGGTAACCGTTACTGAATGTGAGGAGTGTCTGAAGGGCTCTACTGTCCTCATTTCCCAGGGAAGGAAACTGAAGCAGTGCCCTTAGTGCCCAGGTCACGCAGGGAGGCACGGAGCAGATGAACCAGGGCCTGCTCTCACAAACCCCACCCCAAACACAGGAAGCCAGAGATCCAGACAAGGCAACTCTGCACCCACTCACCTAAGTGCTCTATTAACCACGGCCCTATCTTGCTTCAGGGAAGGAAAGCGGGTTTGAGGGCCTTCTTTACTTCCCCCTCATGTGTTTCCCTCTCAAAGATAAGATTTTCAGCTGCAACTAAGTCTACTTTTTGCTCACATTGTTTTTTCCTTAATAGAAAGTTTAAATCAAAAGCTTTTGCTGAAAAGTTAAGAACAGACAATGTGTCAGGTCTAACTGCAAAGTCCAAGAGAACCAAAATAGGTCCTCGGTGTAACAGTCAACTGAAATACCATCCTGGCGTTTCAGAGGGCGAAAGGCTTTGAAGATGTGAATAAACAGGGGAAACAGAAAGTATGCGCAGGGCCCAGGCTGATGCCAGGAGTGCTCACTGCACACCGCATCCTGGTTTACAGAAGCTCAGTCTAAACACGCCATGAACCCCCGGGAACGGGGCGTGCTACAAACACCTTCTCATTTGCAAACGTGAAATGTGGGCCATTAAATTTCACTGATGTGTTCAGTCTATTGAAACTATCTTCCTCTTCTATTTGGAGCTGGTAAATAATTTGGTTAAGTTATTGTCTGAAAGAGAGGGAAAAGAGAAGCAAAATGAACGCCGCCTTGGTGGATGCTGCCGTGCTAAGGAGAAAATGGCAGCATGTGTCCAATATCTATAAAGTCAAGAAAAGGGGACACGACTAGCTCTGAGGATGACGAGGCAGTATTTCACCGAAGCACATGCAGAACTGCTGGGGTCCAATCCCAGCAGGTCCAGGGGTCCCCAAAGGTGTGGACGGAGTCGGCGAAGAATGAATGACATGGAAACTGGTTTCAGTTCATCAGCATAGCGAGGTTCTCCCTCCAGGATCTCCAGCGAAGTTCTGGTTAGGAACTCCAACCAAGTTCTGGTCAGGATCTCCAACCAAGTTCTGGTGCCATGTTCTCTCGCTAGGTTCTCCAGCTAGGTTCTCCAGGTTCTCCAGCCAGGTTCAGTCACCAGGTTCTTTAGCCAGGTTCTATCCAGGTTCTTTTCCCATGTTCTGTCTAGGTTCTCCAGTGAAGTTCTGTAGCCAGGTTCTGTCCAGGATCTTTTGCCATGTTCTCTGGCTAGGTTCTGGTTAGGATCTGATGTTTATTGTCTTGTTACATCCATATTTATACCCGCAGATTTTAATCCTGTCAATTTCTATTACAAAGGTTAGGGCGTTTCTTATCTCCATTCCAGGGAGTAAAGATTATGTAGCTTAACTACCCGCCTGGCACTTAATTAAGGGGTTGTATTCCCTCCCTAACCTCAGGAAAAGATCCCCACCTGGGGAAACAACCTTTCTCGAAGAGGTGACCTTGGTTAAAACACATGGCGCTAAAGGGAGCAAACATATTAAGAACAGTATGCTATATATGCCAGGTCCATTGAAACATATGCTGTGCAGATGTTTCTTTCCTGCAGCAACTGTGTCAAGCAGCAAGGATGGACCGGCTTCCGGCACAGAACATCAGTCCCTTTCCTCCACCGACCAGCTTTGTAATACGAAAGGGAACCGCAGGGCCCCTGCCGCTGCACACATGAAATCCACGGCATTGAGGAGCAGAGAGAGACCATCCCCAGCGGTGCTTTCCAAGCGACTTCTCCTCCCAGGTTGCTGTAGGCAGTGATCTCAGAAAGAGGTGCTGGTGTGTCCCCTGGTTGGTTGGATGACATGGAAAGGGCCCAAATACTTTTCTTCCTTTTGGTTCTGCTTCAGAAAAGGTTTGGTTGCTCAAAACAAAACAAAACAAAACCAAAGCACAGCACTCTGTAGCAACAAATAGAAGGCACAGCCACTGCAGTAAAACCCGTGGAGACAGGGTTTTATAAGCAGATTCTAACAGACTCTGCTTAGAACGCACAGAACTCGCATTGCATCCCTTACACCGCCTAAGAACTCATAAGGTAGATATTTTTATCCTCATTTTATAGATAAAAAAAATAACTTGAACTTCTCTTTATTGTTTCCACTCCAAAGTGGGTATCACTGTTCAGAAATGAACCCAACAGAGGCCCCTTGTGACAGGAACCTGCCAGTGGACACAGATGAGAGCGTTCAGGTTTACTGAATAGGTTCACTCAGAGAAGACTGAAGTAGAAAGGAGGTACAGGAGGGCTATTCGCTGTTTCTGTTTAACCAAACACATCACAACGTTTGAAACTGGCTGATTCAATACAAAAAATACAACTCTATTTAAGAATTGGTGATTTGAGCCCTAAGTGGTTTTGCTCAGTGCATAGAGCAGTGATGGCGAACCTATGACACGCGTGTCAGAGGTGACACGTGAACTCATTTTTTTGGTCGATTTTTCTTTGTTAAATGGCATTTAAATATATAAAATAAATATCAAAAATATAAGTCTTTGTTTTACTATGGTTGCAAATATCAAAAAATTTCTATATGTGACACGGCACCAGAGTTAAGTTAGGGTTTTTCAAAATGCTGACACGCCGAGCTTAAAAGGTTTGCCATCACTGGCATAGAGCGTCGGCCTGCAGACTGAAGGGTCCCAGGTTCGATTCTGGTCAAGGGCATGTACCTTGGTTGCGGGCACATCCCCAGTAGGGGTTGTGCAGGAGGCAGCTGATCGATGTTTCTAACTCTCTATCCCTCTCCCTTCCTCTCTGTAAAAAAATCAATAAAATATATATTTTTTAAAAAGAATCGGTGATTTGTGCCCAAAAATATTTCAGGAGTAAGAGGGTGCTTTTTAAAAAGTTCAGGTCATTCTTCTCATTGGCTGAATATGCTGCCCTTATTATTTTCTTTTTTTAAATTTTTTTTAGAGAGAGTAGAAGGGAGGAGGAGAGACACAGGGAGAAATATCAATGTGAGAGAGGCACATCATCTGGTTGCCTCCCGCATGCATCCCAACCAGAGCCAGGTATCAAGCCTGCAACCAAGCCTGCAAATGAGATACGTGCCCTTGACCAGAATCAAACCCAGAACCCTTCAGTCCACGGGCCAACACTCTATAAACCAGCTAGGGTATGCTTCCTCTTTTATAGAACATGTCGATTAAGGTATAGTAGCATTTGTCTCCTAGGTATATGCAAAAGAAATGACATATTCAAGATGCCAGAAACCAATGAAAAACAAGAAGTGTTCCCAGGATTATTTTCTCCACACAGCCTTGGCTCAGTGAGAGTCTCTCTATGCCATCAATTATCGCAGAAGCACCACAGCTTTTCAAAGAAAACCACCACCAAAAGAGGATGATGCAGGAAGTTCAACAGGAAATAATTTTGAAATTGATTGGAGACAGCCTATGAAAACCAAATTAAAAATTCATATGCCGTTAACTTGGATTGTGTGACATTCCAGCTGAGTGGAGTTCAAGTTCACCTTTGACTCTTCTCCAAGAAAAGGAAACCATACACATTTGTAATTACAAGGCAAGGTACATATTTTAAGACCTATGTCTTTTATTGTTTTAAGTGTATTGCTTGTAGCAAATAGATTGCTTAATCACTAATGCCTCTCTATTTTCCCCCATTACGGAAAAACCTAGCATATGCAGACATCTTTGGTGAACTAATAATGGTCTCCAGGCACCAGTGAAGCAACCACAGTGCTGATTCCTTTATCTAATCTGTGTGTGGCTGACAAACTAATTCTCCTAAAGTATTGCTTTTATCAGCTTTACATACCCCTCCTCCAACACATCCAGCCCTAACCTTATTTCCTACTGCGCTTTCTTCCCAACCCTCCATTCCTGCCGGATTCATGTGCTACCTAACCCTGAACAGTGTTCTTGACTTACAAGGCCACTCTCCCACCTGAAATGCTCATCAACCCGGGAGGCCATCCTACTGTACGACTCAGGTTGGCCACCTGCTTCTCTAACCCTCCTCCTCAGCTTCCTTTGACAACTTTTACCTCTGCCTAAGCCCTAAATGGACGCCATCTCCCAGGATCCTGCCTCTGTTCCCTTCTTCATCCAAGAACTAGGAGTTTGTGAGGAAGAGATGGAGGCAGCCCTGCCTACGCCAGAAATGTCAAAATTATCTTTGGCCATGGCTCCTTAGAGAATTGCCTGGTTCTATGGCTGGAGCAGGAAATATACAAGATGAGCCTGAACTATCCAACTTGGTCAGAGTCACAGAATGTACATGCATGTGCACACACATACACACACATAACAATAGCATGTCAAAGGGCATGGGAGCCAACTGAAAGAGCTCTCAATTCAAGCAACAAAATAAATAATGTGGCATTACATTATAACCCAAAGAATAAATTAAATACCCATAAATCCATGCTGATATCATTGGCTGAATGAATGAATGAAGAAATGAATTCTACAAATCCATGTAGAATTCAAAATGATTTATGTAGACATTCCACTCTCAAGAGGTGGTGCATAACTCCCTCCTCCTCATGTGTGGGCTATCTAGTGACTTCCTTCCAAAGAAGGAAGGGAGAATGAAAATAAATTTCAGTGGTGAAACTTGAAAATGTTCCAGGTCAGTACCAACAAGAACAAGTCATGTTGACACTAGGTACTGCAGATATGATGAAAACGGTGCTTCATTTCTAAGGTCTTCTTGATAAAAACCCACATTCCCAACATAATCATGAAAACACCATCAGCCAAATCCCAACTGAGGGACTTTCTACAAAATACCTGACTAGTACTCAGAACTATCAAGGTCATCAAAAACAAATAATGTCTGAGAAACAGCCATAGTCTAAGAGTCTAACAGTCTAAGGAGACATGATGTATCAATATTGAATCATTAGTTATGACAAATGCACCATACTAATAATATAAGATGTTAACAGTAGAGGAAACTTGGGAACACAGGAAGTCTGTACCATCTTCATAACTTTTTTCTAAATCTAAAACTAGTCTAAAATTAAAACTTTATTTTAAAAAATTATCATTGGCTCTTTTATCTCTTACTCTACACCTAGGCTGTAGTCCAAAGTATCTCTGTTGCCTCCTCTCCCATTTCCTCAGCCACTGCCCTCCCCAGTCTTTGTATTCTCCAATTCATTTTCCACAGTTGCCAGAGTAAGCTTTCTAACATACAAATCTGAGAAGACCTTCCTGAAAAAAACCCTTCAACAGCTTCCCTTTACCTAGATCAAAGTTGGCGAACGTTTTCTATATAGACTCAAACAGTATATATTTTAAGCCTCACAAGCCTACTCTACCATTAAAGCTCCAAATATGCCATGTACAATATGTAAATACATGAATGTGGCTGTGTTCTTTATAAAAACAGGCAGAGGGCTAGATTTGGCCCACAGGCAATACACAGTATACCAATCCCTGACCTAGAGAATCAAGTCCAAACTCCTTTGACTGACACTCAAGGCATAATCCATAGCACCCCTGAACCTTCTCTCCAGATGAGCTCTCCTTCCTTTGGCTAAGTTCTTTGCTGCCACATGGATGTACTCCCTTCTTCCCCCTTCACTTAGAAAAGTTGGGGTCCCTCCTCTATGAAGTGTCTTCATATCATTTCACAACAAAATAATTCTCCCTTATCACAACTCATAGCATATCTGGACTTCTAACTCATCACACACAACATCAGCTAAAATGTTAAAAAATCATATAGCCTGGCTGGTGGTCAAGTTGGTTGGAGTGTCATCCTGTGCACCAAAAGATCGAGGGTTCCATTTCTGTTCAGGGCACATACCTGGGTTACAGGTTTGATTCCTGGTTGGGCCATGTACAGGAGGCAACCTATGGATGTTTCTCTCACATTGATGTTTCTCTCTCTCTCTCTCTCGTTCTCTCCCTTCCTCTCTCTAAAAATCAATAAAAAAACATCCACGGATGAGGATTAAAAAAATAATAATTTTAAAAAATCATATTATCATTTAATTTTGTATATTTGTCATTGCTTGTTCTTTCCAATCAATTCTGTTACAGGATTCCAGGGCAGGAGGAATAGGGAAACTGAGACAGGAAAGTTAAAACAAGGCCAAACAGTGTGGGCAATTTGTAGCCAGCTTGTAACTAACAAACCATTATCTTCCCCAGCCAAGGACATGAGAGAAAATGGTTAAAAATCCTCCCTAATGAGACAATGCAGAAGGGAAGTGGGGAAGGGGAAAGGGAGGGAAAGGGGGCGGTTTTACTCCCTAAGCAGGGAAGCCAGCAGTCTCAAGGCTTGGCAAGTTACAAGTTGCCAGGTGCTTCTCATGATTTCTGGGAAGGCCACAACGAAGTAAAAAGGGACCTTGAGAATTAATTTGTACCAGAATATTCAGCAGAGGAATTTTGAGACCTACAGACAGGAGGGTATATAATGCCTCAGACCCCTAGCCAACTTGCTCTTCAGATTAGCTGAGAGCCTATCTGTGCTTCATAAGCCAAACATATAGGTTTGCTTGCTTGCTTTGCTTTTTCAATAAGGGTGCGTGCTTTAATTGCTTTAATCAATTGGCTTTTCACAACGCAGTCAAGGTCTCTCGTATAAATTAATTTATATTAGAAAACAAGGATTGAGGGTGGGGACAGCCTCTCCATGGCTCAGGGAGCTGTCCTGTGTGGTAACACCTCTCTGGTGTTGGTGAGAGGTGCCTATAACAGAACTAATACATCCTAAATGTTCTAAGAACTTCATGACATGTTAATAGGTATAGCCTTTAAAATGAAGTGTTTTATATTCAACTAAGTCTGAGGAATTCTGGGTTCAACTAAGTTAAGCAGCTTTCTTTGTCACAGGAATTTTCAAAGCCTTCATTGTACATTGTGAATTTCCTTTAAAAGGAATATATTATTCAGTAATTGTCAAATCTGTTTGGCCATGGAATTTTTTCACATTTTTAGCATCTGTGTCCTGCAGAACAGTTAGGGAATTGTTGAAATTAAGCATCAGTTAAGAAGTTGTTAAAATTAAGCATACTCCTACAAGGCAGACTGAAAGTCCTAGTTCTTTCTACTTGTCACTGTGGTAGACTGAATAATGGTCCCCCAAAAGATACCCATGTCCTAAATCCTGGAATCTGTGAATGCTACCTTATATGGCAAAAAAAGGGGGGGGATAGGGTGGGGGGATTTTGCAGGTATGATTAAGTTCAGGATCTTGATTAGGATGGGCCCTAAATGTCCTTATAAACATTATAAGGCAGAGGGTGATCTACACAAGACAGAAGAAAAGTCAACGTGACCAGGAGGCAGAGACTGCAAAAATACAGCCACACGCCAAGGAATGTTGGCGGCCACCATAAACTCGCAGAGGCAAGGAGCAGCTCCTTTCCCAGAACCCCCCAGAGGGAGCACAGCCCTGCCAACACCTTGGTCTCGGCCCAATGAAACTGACTTGGGATTTCTGGCCGGGAGAACTGAAAGAAAATTAATGTGTGTTATGTAAGTCACCAAGTGTGTGGTACTTTGCTACAACAGCCTTAGGAAACTAAGACAGCCACAATGCCAATCATGGCATAGTGTTTTTTTGCTGGCATTAAATATTCTGAAATGAAGTCAAATTAGGCCACAATTAGCCTTGGCTAGTGCAGATTCATCATCCACTTCAGGGGAACAGTATAAGTCAGCGGTTAGGACTCTGGACCCGCGCTAAACCACCTGGGTTCAAATGCCAGCTCTAACATTTACGAGTTAATTGCGTGACCTTGGTCAAGGTGTTTATCCTGTGACTTAGTTGCCTCCTCTATAAAATGTGGCTATATTCATAGTTACTTGTGGATTAAATGAGACCATGTATAAAAAGCATTTAATTCCTGATATGCAATAAGCACTCAGTAAATGAAAAATACAGTCATTATATTATAGTATTATTGCTATTTAGAAGCCAAAAAAATCCACTTTTGCCCCAAGCCAAATCTTATATTCTTTTATTCTCAGTTTATTTTATTATTATTATTTTTAATCCTCACCCAAGGATTGGAATATTTTTTTCCACTGATTTTTTAGAGAGAGTGGAAGGAAGGGAGAGAGGGAGAGAGAAACACCCACGTGAGAGAGACACATTGATTGGTTGCCTCCCGCTCTCAATCTGACTGGGGTCTGAGGATTGAACCTGCAACCAAGGTATGTGCCTTTGACTAGGAATCAAACCTGAGACCATTCGGTCTAAGGGCCAATTCTCTTAACACTGAGCCAAACCAACCAGGGCTATTCTCAGTTTAAGACCATACATCTTTACCCAGTTTCTAGCTTAGGATTTTTAAATGACCTCAGCAAGGTAAGGCAGATGGAAAAGTTCATGCCTGCCTCTTTGAATCACAGCTTTTAGGAATCTGACTTGATTAGATATGACAGCTAACAGCTCTAAGACATGTGCTTAATGTCATGCATTAAACTCACGTCGCTCAATCAAAGGCCTAAAGCTACTCTTCTTGCATGGGTTCTCTGTATTAGTTAGGTTAAAGTGCCAACAAAGATCTATCTTCTTTTTTTTTAAATATATTTTATTGATTTTTACAGAGAGGAAGAGTGAGGGATAGACAGTTAGAAACATTGATGAGAGAGAATCATCGATCAGCTGCCTCCTGCACACCCCCTATTGGGGATATGCCCACAACCAAGGTACATGCCCTTGACCAAAATCGAACTCGGGACCCTTCAGTCCACAGGCCGATGCTCCATCTACTGAGCCAAATCGGTTAGGGCAAGGTCTATCTTCTTAATTACTACACTGCTGAGGCTCCATTTGTTCATCTTCATCTTAAATGCTTGGTTATGCTCAGAGCAACAGATGAAATTATTCTGATAGGTCCCAATACAAGAATGGCACAAGGTCCCTGAAATCAGCAAAGGAGATGAAGGGTCTTGGTATAATGTACCAAGCATGTCTGCCATCTCTTGGTCTGTCCTCATCTATTACTATTCTCCATGGACAACCTCAGTGCTACCTGCTCCACATCCTACAGCATAGCCAGCCTACATGGTGAGTAAACAGCTACATACAACATAACCAATCATAAATATTGAGTCATCATTGGTCACAAGGTGTGTGAGACTCAGAGCTTTGAATCCTAAAGATTTTAAGAGCCTTCTACTAAAATGGAGGCATCCTTAGGAAAGTTAGTATTTTGAGTCTTTATTAGGATTCAGTAGTGTCAAAGAGCAAAGTCAAGATCGACATAAGAAGGTAGAACAATTCTGAAAAAGGATATGGAAAAAAAGCATACAATTTTCACTCTTCTTTTGAGTGTCACAATCAAGAATTATGAAGAAAACAGTGGCTCAAACAACCTAATCTATCTCTAGAATCCTGGTGGCATATGATGGGCCATAAAGACTAGCATTTGCATGAGATTCCAGAAGATACCACAAGAAAAATGATCACCATCTCTTTAGGATATTGGCATTAAGAACCTCCAACAAAGGTTTTGAAAACAGGTCACCTTACCCTGTAGGGGCTGTCCCAAGTAGACAGAGCACCCTTTAATAGAGAGCACCAGAGACAGATGACAGATGGACAGAGATCTCCCTTACTTCAATAAGAGTCACAACCACCAAAGTTGTCAGGTCATATAAGACAAGGATAAAAAAGAGTGACATCACACAACCAACAAATTTCCCACCCACCTGACCCCTAGATGCCAGTCCAAGTCAGTCTGCCTTGTGAGGAGTGGCCAGGAGGCAACTGGGCAGAGGTCAACTCTGAGGACTAGGATTGAAAGAAATTGAAAGGTCTTGAATCATCATGCAGAGGAAAGCAGGGACTAAGCAAGGAGCACAGACAGTAGGGGTCTCAGAGCACAGCTGGTGGGAGTTCAGAATCTCTACACTGATTACTGTACCATTGGCTATACAACCACAGACAAGTTACCATAGAAACCACCCCAATTAAGGGGCTGTGGAAGAAAACAAACCCCCAAAAAGTCACACCTCTGGTAATACCACTCCCTTGGCAGAAATAGATGCACAATCAGACAGCACATGTGTCTGTCAATCAGGAAAAGACCATGCTGGGACACACCAAAACCTCACCAAGATCTGCCAATTCAGAGAAGCAAGCTGAAACTAATGAAAAGTTCACATTAGGGATTTTTAAGAAGCACTTCCCTTGTTTTTAAATGGTAAAACTGAGGCTGTAAGCTCAATGCCAAGGAAGCCAGGCAGGGAGGGCAACTGGTTCAGCTGGAGGATATGAAAAACCAGAAGGTGCACGCCTCATCCAAAGGGCCAGCCACCTCTTAGCCCAAGCCAGCTGTCGCCAGGGCAAGGGTGGGCCAGGGGCAGGCGGCAGCAGTCCCTGGGCAGACAGACATCTGCCATGGTTCAGGGGCTGCACCTGGCAGAGCCATTTAGAGAATCAAAGAGCCTTTGGCTCTCTAGTTTGCTTATCTTTTAAGATAAAAGTCAAATGAGTGAATAAAATTGAGTTCCAAGGAATATAAATTAAGAAGTGAAAATCCTTCCCTGCTCCTCCCCCAACTGTTAACACATTAGCTCACTATGTATCCTTCCTTTTCTAGACACACAAGATGTTCTACAAGTTGCTTTTTTCACTCAACAATATGTCATGGACATCCTTCCACATCAGTACACTGGAAGGAAGTTAACTGAGATTTTCATGAAGTTCACCATCTTCCTGACTCAAAGCCTTAAAGAAACAGGGCAGGACCTGGCTCACAAATGAACTGTTGATCCCAGCCAGTGCCCATCACTGGGCCTCCTGCGTAAATCCGGAGCTGCACTAGTGGAAGAAAGGATGCGGTTGAGGTCTCCGCTCCAAAGACCATCCTCATGTAAGGAAACATTTATAAAAAGGAAGAACTGTAAACTTCATATTCAAAATATTAATTGAGTTAGGGACCCAAGGTACTGAAAAACTAATTAAGTATTCAGACCTTCAGAAACTCCAGGTTAGCTCCCAGATATAGAAAAAGCTCTCCATCTAAGGATATAAACTCCCTGGAGGCCAAAGCCTCCCTTCCTGGCTAGCTTTCAAAACATTTTAGGAAACTTGACCTGAAATTAACATCATCACTGCTGCACGGGTTATTCAGAGCCTTTGAGAAACTGTATTTCAGACAAAAACAAATTGCAGAAATGTTATTCTCACAACCTGTTAATACAATTTGCTTTATAAAAGAAATGCTCAGAGTTTGTTTTTCCCCCTGGTGATCTTTATCTTCTCTGAGCAGAAATATCACCTACCTACTGCATGCTAGACACAGGGAGTATTCCAGATGGCTCTCTTTCTCCTCTTTTCCATTCCCAAATGGGATCCATCAGAAATACACCCCAGCCACCCTGTCTCTTGACTCCCTTTTCCTCTCCAACCCCTTGGTTTAGGTTCTTACCAATCCTCAGGGGACCATGGTAATAGCCTCCTAATTAATTCTGTCACCAATCTTTCTCCTCTCCCATTTGTTCCCTATAAAACTGCCTGAGTAATCTTGAAAATTCACTCATTTGACAAGTATTCACAGAACTCCCACTATTCAACAAGCACTGGGCCAGGCACTGAGGTTAAAGCAGGGTGCACCCCTAGGTGGTGTCAGATAAGTGATCAGGGTCCCGGAGAAAAAGGAAGCAGTCAGCGGGGAGGGAGTGTTGGAGGATGGGTTATTTTATCTAATCAGTCAGCGAAGGCTTCATCTCAAAGGGACATATGAGCGTGTCCCGACAGAAGGGGAAGGGACAAATGTGACAGGGGAAGAGTGTTCCAGGTGGAGAGGGCAGCAGGTGCATTACAGGAGCATGTGCCTGGTACATCTGAGGATGACAAGGGGGCCACAGTGGCTGGGGCACAGTGAGGAGAGGGGCAGTGCTCAGATGTGTGATCAGAGAGAGCAGCAAACAATGACAACTGGGAGATCGTTTGGAGTAAAATGGGAAGGAACTCCTTCCCAGATTTTCTTGGGAAATTTATAGTTCTTGGGAACACTAAGAAAAACCAGTCAAGAAATAGGGGGGAAAGTACTATAATTCTCCTGCTTGCTTAGCAATCAACAGAGAACCCACTTACATCGAGGCCAAAGCAAGAGCAGGAATGCTGACATATGGAGGTGTGGGTCAAGGCCAACATGTTTGAGAACTGGGCCTGGAGCATGTAGAAGCAAAGCTGCCCCAATCCACTCAGTCTTACTTGTAGCTCTTACCATGTTCTAAGTGTGTGTTTATGATCCTGTCTGCTGCCAATGCTGAGTCAATCTTGCAAATAAAGTTAATATAAGTAAGCTATGCATAGTATGCGTCACACAAATCCTGACTCTGCAGTGCTGTTAATCTTGCTAGAAGATCCAAATGTTGACATTATTCAAACGCTACCAGAAAATGTTCAGAAGCAAGCATTTCCAGTGTTTGAATATTCAATATAGGATACTAAACTTAGTATTTCTTATTTACTAAACAATCTGTTAGATATCCATAATAATGAGTAAAGAGTAACAAGAATGTTGAAAGTATTTTAAAATAAAGTCAATTAGCTTTTTACTAGATATGTTTTAAACTTTTTAATAAAAAGAGGAAAATTTTAAAAGAAAATGTGCTTTAACAGAATAAATGCAAAAAAAAAGATGTAAATGTTGTAGAAATCAGAGCTTGATCTAAAATTTGAACTAGCCAAAAAAAAAAAAAAAAAAAAAAAATCAATTTCAACAGCAAAGCCAAGTCAAGACAACCAGAAAAGTAATGTTATTGTTATAAAAGAAAACGAGTTTGTATGTGCTTAGGGAACCCAAACGTTTTATAACAAGCTGTGAGCATGCCTGCCCTTTGCTCCAGAAACACTCTCTCACTGACAAGGCTATTATTCTCTGCGCAAACGAGGGAAATCAGTGCCTCTACTCACAAGAGAAACCCATGGGGAACTGAAGGTTAAAGTATAGTGGAACTTGGTAAGTATTAGGGTTATAGAGGTAGCTGACATATAGACTTATTACGTGATAGACACAATTACAGGCAATTAACTTATATTTATTTATATAATCTTCACGGCCACCCAAAGAGACACGCACTATTATTACCTCCTCCCATCTTTAAAATAAAGAAACTCAGGCACAGAGAAATCAAGCTACTTGTCACACTGCTAATAAGTGGTGGAGCCTGATTTAAACCCAGATTCTGGCTCTAGGTCTATGCTAATAATCACTACACTATCCTGCGTCTATGCTCCTTCAACTGGCCCCTACAGTCTCAGTGTGGTTGGCAACTTATGTGCTAAATGATTCCATGAACTCTCACTAACATCATCCTCTTCCTCATTATTATGATTACTGTTTATCTGGTTATTTTTTATTGTAAGGACATTTTATTTAAAGGCACACACAAGTGTTCCTTTCCATGTGTTGAATCTCATTCCCAGACTGGAAGCTTCCTGCCTAAAAAACAAGTTACTCCTGGCTGCTGATATTGTGTGCCTGAAATACCCCAGATAAGCAACTTGGAACGAGCCAAACACACCACGAAAAGCGGCATCTGGCATCCCTCCTGATTAACCGGAGAACTGGATTCTGTCAGTGTTTAAGGACATGAAACTGCAAGGCCTGGAACATAATATTCATGGCATTTGTGTAAGTACATACTGGTCTGGAAGCTATTGAGGACTGCCCTGCAACGAGCCATTCAGACAACCTGGAAAAGAGAACTCTGACCTAAAACAGGCCTTGATGCTACGGCAAACTGGTTAACATGCCACAGGCTACACATCACATATCAGAGACCTGTTACTAAAACTACAAAGTTTGAACAGGACAAACCCTAAATGTTGCTTTACTGACCGTAATCTTTCATTTTAACTTGTTTTTGCTTCTTTAAGCAACATCAGTATCCAAACCAACCATACAACCCTGCAGGCCGCCCCCATCCAGCTGCCAGAGGTACAACCAGAACTGTCATTCCAAGTCATTTGCAATCACTCATCTGGGGTGTGTGCTGCCTATAGCTGTTATCCCACCCACAAAGGCAGTCACGTACGATGGATAACCAGCCTGCTTTTGGAGAAAAAGAGAAAGGATTGAACATAGCTATCTTGGCCAAATCTCTGAATATGGAAGATCTGTCAGAGGTATTAGAATTAAACCCTTTTTCCTGGTAAGGAAACTGAACCCTAAAGTTAAGTAACTTGTCCAAGGTCATATGCATCTGTCTGAGTGTAAACTAACACCCAGTACTCACTGTTTATTATCCATAGAGTTTTAGCAGGTTTTCTCATAACCTGTGCCTGCCCAAGGGCCACAGGAAGCATTTTCACCAGCAGAGAAGAACTCAGCTTCTCCTCTAGTGAGCTCTGGGTGGACACCCACACCATGGAGTGGGTGTTTACTAGCCACGCAGGACACAAGGATATCTTCGGTGTATACTGCATCACTTAGAAGTTCCCCAAAACAAAATCCATTCTCTCCTATGTAAAACTATGAGGAATTCCAATTCTGTGTAAACAGGAGGAAGCATCTGACACCTCTTCTTTAAACACAGAAGAGTTTGTTAAGACAGAAGAGAGGGGAAAAGCAGGTGTAAATAGCTCAGCAAGAATGTGGATTCTTAGTGGGAACTTTTACAATTTTTCCTTCAGTTGCTACATATGCATATAGTCATGCATATACATTTGTACAGATGTGTGACTATGTGTTGTTTAATGTTTTTCTTACTGATTCCAGCAATACAACTGCCAGGTCTTAATGCCAGGCACTGAGAAAGTGAGGAAAGGATATCACCAATGACAAGTATAAGTGGAATCAATGGAGTGAGAGGCCCTCTCCACACATCCCTGGTGGCCCAGCCCCTTCAGCAGAAGATCTGACAACAACCACAAAAGCATCATACCCTTTGACCCCGTAACCCCATTCCTTACACACCACCATCATTTCAGTGAATTTCCTTCTACTTTTCATGTCATGTTTTCACACAGCTGTGATCACGGTCCACATATATTTTCTGTATCCTGATACACAGTTTTCCTAACAGCCATTGGTAAAGGCTGCATTACTTGGCAAGGGAACACAACCGCTGGCATAGAAGAGTCCTGCTGTTCTGTAAATCTTCTTATGCTATAATCACACCTTGTTAGTCAAGAATTATCTCTGAGCATTGAGGCTAAACAGAGCTTCATACATTTTAATGATTATACTGCACAGATTTAAACTTTTAAACCCACAGTTTAAGAACCAGTTAACTGGTACAGTCATAGGAACAAATCTGACTAGGAGTTAAAAGGCTTGGTTTCTGAATCTGGAACTATTGATATGACCTCAAGCTGAGAGGCGCCAATATAATCAGGTCAGAAAGGTCAGAAAAGGAACAAACGGCACCAGAGCGTTACATTTAACGGCACCAGGGCAATCAGGAAGGTCAGAAGGGGGAGATGAAACAATCAACTTTTATGGGAGGCAGCTGCAGCCAGGGAGGTTACGGGAGATGGCCGCAGCCCGGGAGTAAACTGAAAAACAAACAACTTGATAAGAAACCAGACAGGCATTAATTCACAACGGCGCCAGATTCCCAGAAGAATGACCCCGTTTGCTCCCCCCGTTTGCTAGAGGAGTATATAACCTGTGCTTAAACTCTTAGTCGGGGCTGACAGCCGCTGCTCTGCTGCGTTCAGAGTAAGCTGTGAGCCCCAACATGTTGGAAACTAAATAAACCCTTTGCCTTTTGCATGAGAAGCGTCTCTTGGTTCTTTGTGACAGCGGCTTGCGTCCAGGGCGTTACATTTGGAGGTCCCACCGAGATAAACCGCAGCCGCCTTCGGGTATCAACGTTCCAACAGATGCTTCTTGGGGTAAGTGACGGCGCCTTTTTGGATAAGAATAGTGATCGCTTAGATATTGAGAGCTCGAATTTTGTCTGAAGCCGGCAAATCTGTTTGGTCAGAAATCTGTTTGTTTGGTGGCTGTCGGGGAGGGGCGTGAGCCTCCCCTGCTGTTTGGCCAGTGCTAGCAAATCTGTTTGGTCAGAGCTCTGTTCGTTTGGTGGCTGTCGGGGAGGGGCATGAGCCTCCCCCGACTGCGGCTGACAGACGTGTCGGGAGGTCGCAGGCCACATCCCCGGGGGACGCCCTGGTGGAGTCTGGAGAGGACCAGGGGTGCCTGGATTCCTCTCGTTTGTTCTGAAACTCTGTTGCCAGCTGGGTCAATTGGCTTTGAAAAACCTTCTTTTTGGATCCTTTGATTTTTGTCTCAACGCGTTGTGTCTGTCCTTGTCTTTTGTTCTTTGTTTCTTGTCATTTGTGTGTGTGTGTGTGTGTTTAGTCATGGGCCAGTCTGCCTCTACTCCTTTGTCCCTGACCCTGGACCATTGGTCGGAGGTCAAGGGACGAGCTCAAAACCTTTCTCTTATCATCAAAAAGGGCAAATGGCAGACTTTCTGCTCGTCCGAGTGGCCCACCTTTAATGTCGGATGGCCCCCGGAGGGGTCTTTCCATCTGCCTCTCATCAGGGAAGTGAGGAATCTGGTTTTTCAGCCTGGCCGACACGGACACCCGGACCAGGAGCCTTACATTTTAGTCTGGCAAGACTTATGTGAGAACCCCCCGGCGTGGGTCAAGCCCTTCTTACCCCCTGGTTCTCTCCCTAGGTCCTCGGTCTCTGCTTCTGAGCCGGCAATCCTCCCTGTGAAGCCGGCTCTCCCCTCTCCTCCACCCTCTGCTCCCTCCCCTCCACCCTCTGCTCCTCCTGGACTCAGACTGCTCCTTTGGGTATTGTGATTGATCAGTTCAAGGAGATTGCGGGAGGCTTTAGAGCTCCCTCAGAAATTGGGAAGTTGTTAAGAATTGAATGGATTGTTTAAACTCTGAATGAATGTCTGGTGAAAGTATGTGAGTGTAAAGACGGGGGGGGGGGGGCAAGCGTGCGCGGTGACCGGCGGTGGCCGGCGTTGGCCCTGGGTTTGTGTCGAGCGAGTGGAGCTGGGCGGAGCACAGGGGAGCAAGGCCAGCGAGTCGCTTGCGGGAGGCCGGAGCGGAGAGGCCCCTGGCGGCGTCGGGTCCGGGGGAAGGTCTGGGAAAGGTCCCGCGCGGAGCCCACGGGCCGGACACCTGGGGGTGGCGCGGCTACTCTGGACGGGAGCAGGGCTCTTCCCATGGAGATCGCGCCAGCTAGATGACAAAAAGTCCTTCTTGTAATTGAAAAGTTTTAAAATGTGTCTGGTATTTCTGTTCGCGTGTAAAGAGAAAAGCTGGTTTAAAACTAATGCGCGCAATTGTCCTGTTGTTGGACATTTAGATAGAGTTTTGAACTAGAGTCTCTTCACACATGTACAGAATAAAACCCAAGACTAATTATTTCCTAAGGAAAATGGCTAATTTTACCCAGGGAAGCAATGCAGGCTTGTTCTAGCAACAAGCCTCCAAAAGAAAATTCAGTGAGATTGCCTCTGTTACAAAATTTGCCAAAGTAAATGCCTTAATAATAATAATTGGATTTGAATCTCAAAAAATTATGTAGCTACAAATTTGCCTCTTGACTTTCCCCAGAGAAAAATGGTGGTTTTAAAGTCAAGGGCTGGGCCAGGCCTGTTTGCCAGCCTCAGGTGTGGTTTTCCATAGCTGCTGGGAACTTGAGACCTTAAAGTTTACTGAGTCAAACAATAAAAAAGAAAAAAAAATGTTCATCTAGGTATTTTGAAGAGACATAATATACAATATTAATCTGAATATGCCTCGTACGAAATCTAGAGGGTAGAATTGAATCTGTTGGTTAATTGTGTCTTGTATTTTTGAAGTTTACGAGAAGTCGCTGACCACAGAGAGACAGACAGCTATCCCAAGATGACGTCAACAAGGCCTGTATACTCACAAACTGATAATTGCTAGCTGTGGTGATTCAAAGTTTTAATGGAGAATGTTATCTGTCTTTATTGTTTAAGTATATGTCTTTGTTGTTTAAAATTATTTAGCTAATGAAATTTTTGTTTGTGTCTCTAAAAAAAAAAAATGATGAATATATTGCTAATCTGAGGAATGTTAATTACTTACATGTCACCTTAAAAATTAATTAAGGCTCAGAGTTCTAACTAACTGGAATGTACAGCTTTGGTGTGATGGAGGAAGGTAAAGAAATACTTAATGGAAGGTCTGAGGCATGGTTATGCATTTTTGAAGGACATAGAAAAAAGGTTTGAAGGCTAACCTGAAAGAATGAAATTTGTAAAGGTTGTGTATGTGATGAGAAGGAAAAGATAAATATTAAAAGAAAGTTGAATGCATGATAGACCAATAAGCTGGGACAAGTAGAATAGGGAAACTAAGCAAAAATCCTGTCTTCCCTAAACCAAAGACATTTGGAGTAAATGCTTTGCATTTGCCTCCCTAAACAAAGGTTAAATCGTTTATGTCAATCTGATTAGTGTCATTTGTTGTCCACACCCAGGGACAAATGAAGTTAAAAAATAAGCCTTATTTTGATTAATTCTTTCATTCAGGAGGAGCTAACCCGGTCCCTCCCTGCAACATGAATGATAAAATATATGTTAAGAAATTTTAAAGTTGCTCAAAACTCGCTGCCTTGGGTCCAGTTCTGCATGTGTAAGAAGGGACAGAGTAAGGTTTAGTAGCAGGAGTGGAGAGGCAGGCAGGGCAGGAGCAGGCCAAAAGAAGCTGGCAAGGCCATCCAAACCACCCAGCCGCTATTGGCCAGAGCCGCCTGAGGCAGACCTCCTCGGACTGGCAACAGCTGACTCTGACTAGGACAGGCTGGGCTCTTTCCAACTGGGCCCCCATGAACCGATGGTCGAAATGAAAATTGGGGGCCAGACTGTGAACTTTATGGTTGGTACAGCGGCAGAGCACTCGGTAGTTACTCAGAAGGTAGCTCCCCTCTCAGGACAGGAAGTCACCATTATTGGAGCTACCGGGCCCACAGCTGCAGACTGTTCTGCCGCCCCCGCCGATGTCAGTTAGGCGGCCATCAGGTGGTTCATGAATTCCTGTATTTGCCAAATTGCCTGGTCCCTCTAATGGGCAAAGACCTTTTAGCCAAAATGAAAGCAGAAACCACTTTTGCCCCAGATGGCTCAGCACAGCCCTGCCTAGGTGAAGAGACCTCTTCAATGATCCTGTCCTTAGCAGTGCCGAGGGAGGAAGAATGGAGACTTTATACCCCCCCCAGCCAAAGGCCCCCACATCTGTTCCTGTCAGGCCCCCATCAGGGGACTTGGATGGTGTTCCTGTTATCTGCTCAAGAGCCCAAGACTGTAAAGATACTTGTTCACTAAAAAGGTGTAAGTATGTTTGTAAACTCCTCTGTCTGTTTGTTTACTGGGAACTTTGATTTTCTATGTGATATTCTGTGCTGGGTTGGGATTTTGGAATTCTAGTCTGATTGGGACATTTAAGGATGGGGCTCACAGTTCCTCAAGGCAAAGACTTAATGGGCCCTTCCCCCTGCCTGTGAAGGAAGACAATGGGCCTTGAAATCTGTAAAGATAGGCGAGAATGAAGCTGGTCAGGCCTCACCCCCTATCATTCCTGACTTTCTTGCTGCAAGAATTGTCTCTTTTCTTAAGAGGGCTCCAGAGGGCGCACGAGGACATTTGGCTGCGCCTTGGCGCCACCCAGGCAAAAGGCACCTCCTGGAACCTCGATGGAAAGGTCCCTACACCCAACTCCGTGGTGCTGACGACCCCCACCGCTCTCAAGATAGACGGCGTCGTGACCTGAGTCCATCACACCCACGTCCGGTCAGCGGACCCATCCATGATCCGGAAGGACTTCGTCAAGCTACGGCGTGCTCGACCTGCCTGATGCTGGTAACATTGAACAGACTTAGATAATGCCTGCGTCTTCATGGACATGGCTCCAAAGAGACAAAGACAATTTATAGAATCACATGTTTAATAGCAGAAGATGTGGCTGCCTAAAGCGGCCATGATGCCTATATTATGTTTCATTGTGTTGATATGTCACATTAACCTTTAATTCTCTTGCAGGTTTAAATGTATGTTGACTGTCCTAAAAGGGTACTATGTGGGATGAACCCCAAAAAGTAAAGGGTGCCTAGCTGCCAAGAGGGCAGGTGCCCACCTGGGCAGGGAACAGTGCCCATCAGGTTTTGGTCTCTGTTGAGAGACAGCTAACAGTTGGCAGCCTGTGTACTGCTTGCAGGCCTTTATGACCATGCCCATGTCAGGGGTAGTCTAAAAAAAAAAAAAAAAAAAAAAAGAAGCCTGTTTAGAGTGAAAAGTCTGAAGCATAGTTATACATAAAAAGAAAGTTTAGGAAAGTCAGAAAATCTTAGAGTAGATCAGTATGTCTTTCTTCTTATGTAATTCCTCCGAAATTTGGCGATGCTAACATGGCAATACGTTTCTTTGCATAGATTCAATAAGACTGGTTCCTAATAGTGATTTTATTAACGGAAAACTTTGACTGGAGTATCATGTTTTAAAGAGCCCTGTCTGAGCTCTAAAGACTTGAAGCCAGTAAAAATGCCACGAAGGAAGCCTGGTATTCTGCTTAGAAGCCCTGAAGATGGCTGGCGCTGGAGTGTCAGGCCGATGCCCTACCATCACTGGCGGTTGGTAAGAGTGAAAGGGGAGCAGTAGGGATGCCTCTACGTTCCTGCGGAACCCCCATACGCTCTGGGCCACAACAAGTAGGAGGGCTACTGAGATGGGCTTAAAGCCTGGAGCGTGGGCTCAGGTGGAATTGCTACAGGTGAAGAATTCACCTAACTCAGCAGATACTGCAGGCGGGCCTGATGGCAGCTGGGTGGCGTGGCTTCCTGGCCCTACGGGGCACATTAAGATTCAACCATGAGATTCCAGCAAAGGTAGTCAGTTACCATTCTTGTTGTGTTTATACAAACATCAGGACAGTAGATAAATTAATCTTAATTTGGCTTTTTGATAGCCATGGAGGAATTTTAAGAAGAAAAATCCTATTTCAATAGAAGTTGCTAAAGCTAAAATAGTTTCTTTCCCCTCCACCAGACCATTTGTTAAAATATGCCCAGTACGAGCCTCTAGCAACGGTGGAATCAGTCCGTCTCCCTCACATCACTCTCAGAAGTGGTCTTACAGAACAGACGAGGTTTAGATCTCCTGTTCATGCAGGACGGCGGGCTCTGTACAGCCCTCAAAGAAGAATGCTGTTTTTATGCCAATCCTACAGGGGTAGTAAAGGAGTCCATGACCAAACTTCGGCAGCGGCTGGCCAAGCAACAGAAGGAAAGGGAGGCGCAGAAAAGTTGGTTTGAATCTTAGTTTACACAATCGCCATGGTTAACAACCCTCTTATCAGCAGTTGCTGGACCGCTTATAAACCTGTTGTTAATCCTCTCTATAGGACCCTGTATTATAAATAAAATTATAGAATTCATACAACAGAGGGTAGGAGACATTAAGCTCCTTATTATCAGGCAACAATATTCAGCCATAGCTGAGCCCGAAGGTCTCTAAGATTAGAAACCGTCCACAGAAAAAGGGGGGAATGAGAGGCGCCAATATAATCAGGTCAGAAAGGTCAGAAAAGGAACAAACGGCACCAGAGCGTTACATTTAACGGCACCAGGGCAATCAGGAAGGTCAGAAGGGGGAGATGAAACAATCAACTTTTATGGGAGGCAGCTGCAGCCAGGGAGGTTACGGGAGATGGCCGCAGCCCGGGAGTAAACTGAAAAACAAACAACTTGATAAGAAACCAGACAGGCATTAATTCACAACGGCGCCAGATTCCCAGAAGAATGACCCCGTTTGCTCCCCCCGTTTGCTAGAGGAGTATATAACCTGTGCTTAAACTCTTAGTCGGGGCTGACAGCCGCTGCTCTGCTGCGTTCAGAGTAAGCTGTGAGCCCCAACATGTTGGAAACTAAATAAACCCTTTGCCTTTTGCATGAGAAGCGTCTCTTGGTTCTTTGTGACAGCGGCTTGCGTCCAGGGCGTTACAAAGCAAATCAGAATTTCTCTGAGTCTGTTTTTTCACCTGTAATATGGCATGTGGGTATTTACTGCCTGTTGGATACTAGTCGAGCATTTTGGGTATCGTTAGGATCCATGACAACACTATGAAGTAGGTATCATTACCCTCATTTGCCAGCTGAGGAAACTGAGGCACAAGGTTATACAGCTAGCATCAACTGGCAGAGCTCACTACTGGATTAAAGGATTTCTGGGTTTCCTTCCAGCTCGAACTCTCTGTGACTGACGTTTCAGGAATGAGTTGGGCTTAGCTGGCCACATTTATGCCAGTTTTTTTGTGTTGATTAATACCCTTCACAAGTAATAAATCCTTTATCTTCAAACACTGAAAAATTTAAAGCAGCTCCAAACACATTGACTTTAGACAGTGACTTAATGAAAGGTCACCCTAAAACAAACTAGAAATCCATGTGGCGCTCCAGACGCTTCTTGACAATTCCACTCTTCGTTGATGTAGGAAGAACTAAGTTATAAGCTAAACTGAAAGGCGGGAGGATGCCAGATTGAAAAAACAAAAAACATTTTGCTTTTGGGATCAATGAGACTGGAAATATAACTAGAGCCAGTTTCAGGGCTCACCAGCTGGTCTCTGCTCACTAATATTTCAGATGGGCCTCGCCCCACGCAGGACTCAAGAAGTTTACCTGCTTGCTACTCCACAGCCAGACAAAGCGAAGTGGAGAGATGCAGTGACATGTCCAGGCCACCAGAGAGCATATCTCATCTGGGTTCAGAACATTTCACAAAAGGGTGACTTAAAATTTGAGACTCTTATAACAAGAGTATGAAACACCCACCCTGGTTTACCTGTATTTTTTTAATATAATCTTTTTAAAGTATTTTTAATTGATTTTAAAGAGAAAAAGGAAGAGGGAGAGAGAAAAAAACATCAATGAGAGAGAGGAACATCGACTGGCTGCCTCCTGCATCCCCTACTGGGGATCAAGCCTGCAATGTGGTCATGTGCCCTGACTGGAAATCAAACCAGCCACCTCTCCGGACGATGCTCAACAAACTGGGACACACTGGCCACAGTTACCTGCATTTCTTTCTTTCAGATCAACAAATAAGTCTGAGGCCCACCCTTCCCCTTCTTTCTTCTTTCCAGTCCTAGTCTCTCTCCAATCCAACTAACCATCACCCAGATGAATGAATGAAACTACCACTTTCCAAATCAGAGATTCTAGGACTCTGCTGTGCACCAAAGTCGAGGTGTCTGACTAAAATGAAGACTCCTGGCCTCTACGCCCATAGATTGTGGTTCGGTGGGTTTGGTATCTACACTTCTGACTAACACTCCCTCCATACACACCTGCATCCTGTATCCCCTCCTACAGGTGAGAGGCCATGCTCTGTCTCCATACTGTGCAGGAGCAGGAGGGGGGCTTTCTCTGTATGTCCCCCTTTCCCTGTGCATCTGCCCATGATTCCTGGTGCTCCAGCTTCAAAACAGACTTCCCTACCCAGATCTGGTCACTGCTGTGGCCCTTACCAGGTGGGTTCTAGCACTTCCTGGTGAGAGAAAACCTCAGTGACAAAGTTCCTGGCAGCTTCAGCAGCTCATTCATTCGCAGTCTCAACTGTCCGCCTTGACAGTCTCAGAACAATAATTTCACTCATGAACTATAAGCAGCTCAGCAGATGCTAACTTCTCATTAGGCACTTGGGGGCAACTAAGAGCATGTGATAGGACAGGTGGGCCACCTGGGCCTTGTGATCGGCCCCTGATATCACTGCTTTTGAATCCATCATTCCCTGGGCAGATGGGAGGCTGGACTGCCATGGCCCAGGCTGGGCCGACAGGTAGGGCGTTCTGCACACACACTGAAATAAAACAATGCTGAGAGGCTGCTAATTCAATTAAAGGAATGTATTACACCAGTTAGAACGCCCTGCTACTGAAAACCACGTTAAATCCTCTTACATAAGAGACTCGTAATGGAGCTCGTTTCCCATGCAATCAGTCCCATAGTGACTGGGTTTACGTTACAAGGATCCACAGGTGCAGGGTTTCTAATTACACTTGTGTATGCTTCGGAAGGAAGGAACTGGCAACCTACCTCCAAGTGCCAAAGGCAGTGCGGAGACAGTTCCCAGGGCTCTGAGGCCCGCCCTTCCACCACACCTCCCCGGAAAAGTGCCACAGGAGGCTCAGGGGGCTCGGCCCGAAAGAGAAGGAGGCATCACGTAGGGTCATGAGACACCAGGCCCCGGGCCAAGCACAATGACTTGTCATTCCATCTGACGTTGAAGTGCAGAGAGCAATACCCTCACATCCAAGCACATTCCTGTTCCAGTCACATAGCAAGAACCTGAACCATTTACAACTTGGGCTTTCGTGCACCCCCTGAACAGGACACGGAGTCTTGTACAGGCAGAAAGGATTTGGCAAAGTGCGAAATGGAAGACACGTGCTACGAGGACCTGACTAGTATAACTCAGGACTGTGGTTATCTCTGGGGGAATGGGAGGGAGTCACAACTGGGGAGGGCACATGGGGCTTCTAAAGGGCTGGAAAATGTCTATTTTGTGGCCTGGGTGGTGGTAACGTGTGTTCACATTGTGAGCATGAATTTGAATTTAGTATAAGACCAGTGCTCCAGGTGTTAGGATC
This sequence comes from Myotis yumanensis, assembly GCF_028538775.1. Classification (NCBI taxonomy): domain Eukaryota; kingdom Metazoa; phylum Chordata; class Mammalia; order Chiroptera; family Vespertilionidae; genus Myotis; species Myotis yumanensis. The sequence continues at coordinate 27,741,722 of NW_027223764.1, read as the reverse complement.
ACACACCCTTGACAGCCCCGGGGCTGATCAGACCACAAGCACACAAGACAATCAGAATTTAGCACATGTTCCCACTGGCGGCCACACACCCAGTAGCAGAGCAGAGCTCTCAAAAGTTCTACAACTCCAATGCCATGCTAGCCAAGGCAGCACTTTATGAGCAAGAGAGAACATACAAGAATGAGATTACCCACAGTTCATAGATTACAGTAAAATAATGCTTCACCCAATGCAACAATGTCCTGGAGCACAGAGGACAAGACCAGGACAGCTAAGCAGGTTATTGAAAAGGCCACTTCATGTGGACTTGCCTCGACTGCCCTTGCTGGTCGTGTGCCTGTCTCCTGCTCTTGACTGGCTGCAGCCTTGCCCACTTCCTGGCACTCATTCCCCCCACCCTCGTATTATCCTATCTAATAAAGAGGGAATATGCTAATTGACCCTCACACCATCGCAAAGATGGCGGCGCCCACAGCCAATAGGGAGGGAATATGCTAATTGACTGCCACGACCTCAAAGATAGCAGTGCCCACAGCCACAAGATGGCCAGCAGGGGAGGGCAGTTAGGGGCAACCAGGCCAGCAAGGGGAGGGCAGTTGGGGGTGACCAGGCCTGCAGGGGAGGGCAGTTGGGAGGGACTAGGCCTGCAGGAAAGGGCAGTTAGGGGCAATCAGGCCAGCAAGGGAGGGTAGTTAGGGGTAACCAGGCTGGCAGGGGAGGGCAATTGGGGGAGACTGGGCCAGCAGGGGAGGGCAGTTGGGGGCAACCCGGCCGGCAGGGGAGGGCACTTGGGGCGACCGGGCCAGCAGGGGAGGGCACTTGGAGGCGATAGGGCTGGCAGGGGAGCAGGTAGGCGTCAATCAGGCTGGCAGGGGAGTGGTTAGGGGTCATCAGGCTGGCAGGCAGAAGCAGTTAGGGGCAATCAGGCAGACAGGCAGGCAAGTGGTTGGGAGCCAGCAGTCCCGGATTTTGAGAGGGATGTCTTAGGGGTCCCAGATTGGAGAGGGTGCAGGCTGGGCTGAGGGACACCCCCCCCCACCCCCACCCCCCCGTGCACGAATTTCATGCACCGGGCCTCTAGTAAGTAATAAGAGTGTTGGGGAAATATTAGCATAAGTTGTTTTCTTCTTCTTCTAGATGGACTTTCAAGATTTCTTTACCTTATAAACTTGCCCTTTATTGGATTTTTATTAAATAAGCAAGGTATACTAGTATATTGTTGCCTACCCTTTTCTTCTCTCTAACATATGTTGAAGGGGCAGAAATGGTCTTACTCAACTCAGTAGCCCTGGGCTTAGTAGAGTGTCTGAAACCCCTTACATTTAAGAGATGTCTGCAGAATGCAACAAATTAATTATTTTCTAAAAACTATGCTGTAAGATTTTGTTGTTGTTGTTAATCCTCACCTGGATATTTTTTTCCATTACTTTTTCAGAGAGAATAGAAGAAAGAGAGGGGGAGAAGGGAGAGGGAAAGAGAAAAATCAATGTGAAAGATACATCAACTGGCAACTGACTGCCTTCTGCATGTGTCCCTACTGAGGGGTGGGGAGCAAACTTGCAAACCAGGTACATGTCCTTGATCAGGAATCGAACCTATGATCCTTTGGTCCTCTGGCCAACACTCTAACCATTGAGCAAACCCATCCAGGGCTGTTAGAAGATTTCTTATATAAAACTCTATGTGTCCAAAACCATCTATACTGACACAAGAATTTCCTGCTGCTGCAAAGCAGATGACAATGCAATCTACACCAGTTTCTACATCAGAGCAGCACTGGCTTCTGCATCTGCCTGGCCTAGAGAGGGCCAGCACCCTTCATCTGGAGCCTGGGAAAGGGTTCTTAAATGCTGACATTCATGTCACATGAAAGACATATCTGGATAAGAAGTAATAAAGGGCAGGAGTTTGGGAGGCAGGTACAAAGGGGTTAAAATTCCCTCTACCATTAAATGACCCGGGCAAGTTACTTAACCTCTTGGAACCCCCCATTTAGCCACATGGTGCCAAGTTCTAGGAATGACATGGCATCTGACTCCTTCGCCTCTAGTCGACCCCAGTGCTTCCAATCTTCTTCCCTGGGGAGTGATTTAAAAGTTAACACACAAAGGTGTGTGCCCAGCGTCTGCAGTTCCTATGTGGGGGTATCCTCCTGGAGGGGCAAGTACCCCGTCACAGATGCTGAGAAGGAAAGCATGGTCTCCTCCAGCACTGCCACCAGTGTGTGCACAAGTCACCAAGGCTCAGACAATCATGTTCCCATCTAGGACTGAATCTGAAGCTAGTGACACAGAGACAGGGCGAGAGCAGACTGCAACTGCGTGACGTGAGATAACTCTACACCAGGGCCTGGCTGGAGCCAACAGGGGCATCCTCACTCAATGTCCATGGCACGGTGGTGGCCACTGTTCCTGTGGTACCGTTTTCCCTGTGGTTCTGGCAACCTAACTTTCTTTGGTAACTGCTGGGCATCCTATATAATAAAGAGCTAATATGCAAACGGTCATCCATCGCACCCTCACACCAGGGCCAGGGGACCTGAGGCAGCGCCCCCCGCCCAAGCGCCAGGGCCGGGGGACCTGAGGCCAGGCCGGGGGACCTGAGGCTGCGCCAGGGGACCTGAGGCTGCACCCTCCGCCCAGCCAGGTTTGACCAGGGACCTGAGGCTGCACCCCTCCGCCCAGCAGGGCTTGACAGGGGTGGGGCCGGCCGGGTCTGGCATGACTTCATGGTGCTCGCGAGTGGGCAGTGACTTGACTCTGGGTCTCGTGGTGCACCCCAGACTCTAACAGGAGGGAGATTTTCATATACATTTTACTAGTTTTCTTTCATCTCTGACACTTCTATTATAGAGAAAGGGCAAATAGCAATATTAAAATATTTCCCCTAATTAATTCCCTTTTAATGTGCACAGAGTTCATGCACCGGGCCACTTGTTCTTTCAATAAATGCTTTTTCTGCTTAGGTTCTTATTTGCCAAGAACACATGGACAGGGTGGGAAAATTTGGACAACTTCTGGCTTTCAGAAGTGCAAGAGAATAACAAAAATAAAACATCAAAAGAAGCCAAACCAGAAAAGCAATCACTTAGAAAATGAGCAAAGATTCACACTGAAAAGTACTCCATGAGTTTGCCCTCCTTTTTTTTTACCTTAACCTCTTTGTAGCTCCTTCATTTTTGAAAACAGATGCTTTCTCTGTTTGCTTGAGACAGTGGAGAACACTACAACCAGAAAACATCGATTTTCTTTTATTCTGTTGACAGCATCTTTTATTCTGTTGACAGCGTCTTCTGCTCTCAAGTTTCTCTCTGACTCTCTAACTGGAGGGTTATGGATTATTAAATTGCTTAGCATTCAGTTCAGTTTAACACATCCTTATTAAAGACCTACTGTGTGTAAGGCACTATGCTATGCATTTATAACCAAACCCATAACAAATGCAGATATCTCTATTCAAATTCAACTAGGAACTTCATAATTAAAAATAAAAAGTTCATAATGAAATTTTTATTTTTAAATGTAAAACACCAAGTTAATTATTTTGTGAGCACTCTGGGTGATTCACAACATATTTTAATGGTACAAACCAAGAAGTTTCAAAGTGGTGACCTTTGAGTCAAACGCACAGGCAGGTTTGGTTTGACCCACAAGGCATGGTGTTGCTTCAGTTACATAAAACTCTATTTCTATGAAAATTGGAGGATCTGCCCTGCACCCCCATGGGGGCGCCATCTGACAACGGGGGTTGTAGCAGCAGCTGCTCCTGTTATAAGCAGCACACAGCTCTCTGGTGTGTTACAGGGCCCAGCCCCTGCTCTTATCTAACATCCAACCTAGTTCACTAATTTATGTTGCCTGCCTGGAGGCATTCGAGTTTGGGATCCTTGTTTAGATACATTATAAAGTGGGCTTTTTAAAAAATAGAAACACACACTTAACGCAAATGCATTAAACATTGCCTTTAAAAAGGGGAGAAATTATTCTTGATTTTAGACTTTTAATAAATATTAAATATATAAACTATCTCTTACTTCATCACTATATTTTGTATTTAGATGTCTGCTTTCAGGAAATGACGAAATGTTATGCCTCCCCATTTTATTCACATTGCCACCTTTCAGGTGTGGGAGGGAGAGGAGTGTGAGAACATTTGTCTAGTTCACTAGAAAAAGAAGCAAATAGGGTATGAACCTCACAGTTTTTAAAACACTTTTGCCTTGAGCATACATTTCTAAAATATATCAAACATCCTATTTTTATAAGCAAAAAGCATCTGGCACTATAAGAGCAATATTTTTAAACAGTTACAATGTACGTATTTTTATTTCCTCCAAATTTCCTTTTCCTCCCATTAAAAGACGGCAGGTAAAATTGATCACACTTTGTGTTCTTACATAGCACCAAAACGAGCTTGAAAAATTAGCCACTCAAAAAAAAAAAAAAATTAGCCACTCGCTAACACTTGGTGAATGCTTGACTACTTGAATGAAGAAAGGAATGAATGAAGGGACAAACACAGGAAAGAAAGGCGTAGCGGTATTTTGAGCCTGAGGGAGCCCTGAGGACCCCTTGCTGTCGCTCTCCATGGCTCCAGCATCTGGTTCCCTTCTTCTGCTTCCCAAGCCTACACCATCAGAGCTCCCATCTCTTCCATCCAATTCATAATTCCTAGCTTCCTCTTCCTAAACCTTTATCAAGGTAAAGGTTGGTTTTAAAAAATAGCACACACAAACTTACATTTACTTTCCTATGATCACTTTCCAGCTACGTGAATAAGGAAAAACAGTCCACAATGCACAGAGGTGGTATTTCTTTGTCCAAAAGAAGTGAGGGCGGTACGGGCTGTGCCTATAGATGTAGTAAATGGTGTGGATTGGAAGTTTGGGGTTTTGGAAGGGATGAACAGTAAGGATAACATGACATAGCAGGAAAAGCACACATTTTGGAGTTGGTGAGTTTTTTCTAGCACATAGATCTTAAGCGTATCTCTCATTTCACTCATTGGGTCTTTATTTGCACTTTTTAAAAGAATGTCATGTGTGTGAGGCAACAGACATGGTAGTTCAAGGTGTGCGCTTTGGAGTCAAATGGATCTGGCATCAGTGCTGCCTCAGCCACTGCTATGCGAGCGGGACAGGCTGCTTACCCTCCCAGAGTCTTCCTGTCCCCTCCAAGGAAGCTGGAGACATCCCCACCATCAGAAGCTGGTGGAAGACACAAGATGATGACCACACCAAGTGTGCCACACAGCAGCAAGAATAGCTCACCACCTCCACAGCTTTCTCTAAAGCTTTACACTGGCAAAGCACTGCACGCTGTGGGCCCTCCAGGGGAGAGATGCCACGAAAACTGGTGGAAACTTTTCTAGGCTCCTGGCTTCCCATTACCAGAAGGAAGTTCAGGAACAATGGAAGGCACAGCTTTGGTAGTCTTTATTATTTGAACCAGCCTTCCTCACTTGCAGAAAAAGCCATACAACCAACACCTCACAGTCTTGGTCCCTCAACAGCAAAGGTAGCAAAGGACCAGGGCTTGACTACGTAAAATCACTGAGCATAACAGAAACCGTCTTCTAGCAAATCTGTTAGTAAGCCTCAGGTTAATCCTTACAATGTTAATGATGCAAAGAAAGTGGGCATTCCTTGTGCACTTCAACTAGGCTGGACATACATTTTTTTAATAATCCTGAAAAAAAATCAACATAATCAGGACCCTTATAAGCATTGCAAATGCCATTTCATCATACATGAAATTCTATTTTAAAGTGAGAATAAAGACGCAGTGAGTGAACAGAGAGAGACACACACGAGGTCTAAATACCTATACATTAGTTCCCAATTAGGGTCCTAATAATAACATTGTATTACAGGCCCTGTGATTCTCTATTAAAAAAAAAAAAAAAAAAGACCAAAGAAACAGCTTCTACCCTGATCCTTCTGGACAATCTAACTGCCAAAATAGACTTTGCAACCCTGGCCAGGTAACTCAGTTGGTTAGAGCATCATCATGATACATCAAGGTTGCAGGTTCGATCTCTGGTCAGAGCACAAGTATCAATTAATGAATGCATAAATAAGTGGAACAAATATCTCTCTCTCTCTCTCTCTCTCACTCTCTCTCTCTCTCATCAATTTTTTTAAAATAATCTTTGCCCGGCAAGAATTTTATCAAGTCCAGCTGCAAACACTAGCCATCTCTTGCTGACCAAAACTCTGATCAAATTACTGACAAAAAGAAGAACAAACTAAAAGCTGCCTAATAAATTCAGTTTGTTTTATGAACAAATCTTTTCTCCCTAAATAACCAAGGAAAAAGTAAGGAAAAAGTAAACCTAAAAAGGTAAAAAGATTAAGAAACACGTCTTTATGAGGCGACTTTGCCAGGGGCCCGGCTGCCTACATCCCTGCCCCAGAGAAATGTCATGTCCACTTCAATAATTAAGACTTTCAGAGAGCGTGGTACAGACCAAGGCTTAAGAGTTAGAAGAATAAGAATTAAGAAAAACAAATTAGAACCTGAATGCAATTCAAACAAAGCGTGGCATCTTTTTCCAGTTCCGGACTAGCTTTCTTGAGAACTCCCTCCCCCATGAGCAATGTTGCTGGTAGCACCACGCTGGGGGGCTCCAGGGCACACATTTGACCTTGAAAGCCGTGGCCCGCGCATGGGCAAAAACATTTCCAACTTCTGAAAGGCTCTTCTAAGTTCTACAGGAAACAAAAGTTTAAAAGATACATAAAGGAAAGAAGGGTAGCCATTCACCTCAAAAAGCCCACTTTTCTGATCTTCCCAGAGCTATTTTGCTCCCAGGGCCCCAGCCGTTTCCACATCCCGTTGGAGCTGTGTCTGATAGCGCACTGCCCTCAAAGTCATTGGGTATGGCCTCTTCCTTCCCTTCCCGCATCGCACTTCCCATGTTAAAGAGGGTGCGACCCCAGATGCTTCCCTAGGCAAAGCCAATTGGGAGATGGTGACCCCCACAACCACCTATCACTCGCACTCAGCCCCAGCTTGTGACCCAAGAGATGCCTCACAAGCAAATAGGTGATGGGCATGCGAAGCAGTTCACCCTGCCACTGACACGCAGCTTCTTTAAACAGGAACATGACGGGTCCGTCCTCATTATGGACCCACAGTAAATCTCTCCCATAAAGTTATAACTATGGCCTCCACAAAAGGCACCGGTACTCGTGTGGAAAGCCAACCTTTGGACCCCCTCACCAAGCACTGTACACTGATATTGGAGCCTCGTAAGGGTCACCCTTGTACCCACTAGCTCCCAGCAGACACCACAGCTGCAGCTAGAGGAACACACCCCTTTCCACGGGACAGCCAAATTCCATAAATGCCACCCTTTCTTCTCATCCCCTACAAGAGCAGGCAGTCGCACAATGGACAGAATATTTCATTCACACTGTCTGAAGAGCAATTTTTCCATAGAGAAACTGGGTAGTTAAAATTCTCAACCAGATGAGGGGCCTATTCATGACAATCTCAAATCACAAATGACAAAGCTGTAGCCTGTATCATACATTTTTTTGAATCACAAAGTCATCTGTCTCATAAACTTAACCCTTCATTTCCTGAGAGCGTTTTTTTATATCATCACCCTTTGTACTATAATGTCTGTATAAGATAAACCTTCTGCTAATAAAAGATTGTTTAAAGAATACAAATTATAATTACCACATACTAATGCCAACATCATGTTGGCAACAGAACAGAATTTTAAATAATAGTTGCGCTGCAGGCATATTAAATGACTTGGAAGCCCTAAGTAGTTGGTTCTTCCTTGATTCTTTATGCAGTAATCTGTAAATACTGCATAAAGCTGGGGCTGTAAACCCTGGGAGTGAGGTAGCTCTAGCAAGATCAGAAACTCATAGTTTGCAAAGATCAGTTGCAGTTCTCCTTTTAATTTTTTTAAAAGTTTCTTTTCGCCCGGCTGGCATGGCTCAGTGGTTGAGCATCAATCTATGAACCAGAAGGTCACATTTCAATTCCATCTGAGTGCCCGGGTCCCAGGCTCGATCCCCACTAGGGGGCGTGCAGGAGGCAGCCAATCAATGATTCTCTGTCATCATTGATGTTTCTATATCTCGCTCCCTCTCCCTTCCCCTCTGAAATCAATAAAATATATTTTTTTAAGTTTATTTTCCATTGCCGACTCAAGCTTAGGGTAACCAAGGAAACATTTTGCTCATACTTGGGCTAGAGCTTTAAAAGTGGAAGTGTGGCCTAGGCAACAACACTGATAATCAGTGAGGATGACAAAACTCAGGCTGGGCCCAGGTCAGCTAACTGTCATCTGCAGGGTTTCCTCCTAGCACAAGAGACTGCTCTCTGCCTGCTAAGTAATATACATGGAGACAGTACAGAGAAAGAGAGGAGTTGATAACTTAACAAAAAGGGACCTTTCCTAAACCACGAGGATTCATAATTTAATTATAATTAGCGTTTTTTTAGAACTCAACAAACAACTCTGCAGTTCTGAGCTTCCTATTCATTTAATTCAACAAGACAATAACCAAAATTACCCCTAGATTGTTGGTGGCTTTAATAATAAGAGTCAGTAACTTTCTCAACTAAAAAAAAAACCTCTGAATCTGGTTTCCTCAAAGGCTTACAGAGTAATAATAGGCCAGTGCTTTTAAGTGGAAAGCAATTTCTCGGTGTTGCACACAGCCCTGCTCGGAAGGCTGGGCACGCTTCCACAGCAATCAGCGCGGACAGAGAGAGACTGCCTTTCCTTTCTAGTGGGGAAGCCACGGCTATGGAAAAGCTGTTACTGAACAGAGCTGCAACGCTGAAGAGAACCTCTGTTATCTGACCACCCCCAGGGCCAGGCAAGGACCAAGGCATTCCTCCGATAGGCTGTGCTCCAGTAAGCGAGAAGGGAGCATGAATACTGACAGAGGGCCTGTCCAACATTCAGAGAGGACAGAAAGCAATTGAATTTGTCACCACGAGGAGCACATCATGAAATAATCCAAGGTCAGTTGGCCTATATGAAAAGTACCACGCTGCCCTCCTAAAAACTGCTTAATTTTTGCAGAGACCAGCTCTCAGAACCAAGGTTAGTTTTTTACAATAGCTTTTTACCTCCTCACTGGCAATCTGAGCTTAAATGCTTTGCTGAAGCATTCATTCACTAGGGATCAAAATCACAAACACAGCCTCGCTCCCTATGCCATACTTAAGTCCAATCCCTCTGGCCTGCAGATGCCCTTTGTGGGTGGTAAAGGACAAATGGCATTAAAGCCTATTATTTGGCTTTTCATGTAAGAAGGCTTAATGTGTCAGCTGCATTTTAATCTAAGGATTATACCCTTACACTCAGAAAATTCCTTTTAGAAACATCAAAAGGGATCTTTTTTTAAGGGTTTGTGTTTTTTATAGCAAAGCCCAATTATTTATAAATGTATTGGTATTTTATATCTGAAATGAAAGTGTTTAACAAAAAAGAAGAGGCAGCTGCTGCAGAGTTAACAAGAAAGCCACAATCTCTGCTGAGGCCATCTAAATATATTTCATGCTTTGAAAATAAGGCATGCCAGCTAAGGCTGGCCACTGCAGGCATGTGTCTGACCCAATGCCAGTGCTACAAATCCTGCCCCGGTTTACTTTTTAAGACTTCTACATTGACTTTCAGTTAAAGATGGTGGATAAACACTCATACTTAGTTCCTCTCTCTCCTAAAATCCCAATATAATAATTATTGCTTTTTAACAGCATAAGTCCACAAGGCCAAAGATAACAGGAGAGATTAAAGTTTTAAACTTTTTAAAGCTGGCAATCAAATAGATGATGGCAACTGAGAGAAGCCTATCTTCCCATTTGTGAAGTCCTAGTTTTTGTTGTTGACTTCAGAGAGGGAGAGGGAGAGAGAGATAAAATTTAGAAACATCAATGATGAGAGAGAATCATTGATTGGCTGCCTTCTGCATGCCCACATTGGGGATCAAGCCCGCATCCTGGGCATGTGCCATGACCAGGAATCAAACCTTGACCTCCCGGTTCATAGGTCAACGCTCAACCACTGATTCACACCGGCCAGACTGAAATCCCATTCTTAAACATGTGTCATCAGACACATAAAGTATCTAATAGAAAGAGAAGAATTAACAGTGTAAAAAAAAAAAAAAAGAAGCAACTTATTAAGTGAGAAATTGGGGGGGAGGAAAGGGGGCCGGGGGACAACAACAGTATAAAGGGAACGAGAGGCCTTGGGGAACCATGCAACCCTTTAAAAATCAAGCTTACAGCCCTAGCTGGTTTGGCTCAGTGGATAGAGCACCAGCCTGCAAACTGAAGGGTCCCAGATTCCATTCCAGTCAAGGGTACATACCCAAGTTGTGGGCTCAATCCCCAATAGGGGGATGCAGGAGGCAGCTGATCAATGATTCTCTCTCATCATTCATGTTTCTATCTCCCTCTCCCTCTCCCTTCCTCTCTGAAATGAATTAAAATATTTTAAAAAATCAAGCTTACATAATCTCAATAAAAACTAAACTTAAAGAGATGAGAGTTACATCTACACTTAGTATTAGTTAGTGTACCACCTGACAACTTACAAAATACTTTCACATGGGTCTAATCACTTAACTTTTACTAAACTGCAAGTTAGGTTACCCCATTTTCACAGATAAGAAAACCACCTCCGGGAAATTATGAAACTTGATCAGAGCGGCACAGAACAACCAAGTGGCAGAGGCAGGACTAGGAAGAGCACAGCGTGCACAGGTGTGTTTGCGATGTACAATATAGTTAATATTGCTGATGTGCTGGGAGTCTGGAGGGGGATGAGCCAAATCAAATTTTGGAGTTCCGTGGTTCTCAAACTTGAGTGTGCATAAGAATCATCTGGAATTCCACTCACATGCAGTATCTAAAGTAGTCAAATTCATAGAAGCAGAAAATAGACTGGTGGATACCAGCGGCTGGGAATGCCGGGAAGGGAGAGCTGTGCTTTGATGAGTATAGAGTTTCAGATTTACAAGATGAAAAGTTTTAGGGATCTGTTTCACAGCAATGTACATACACTTAACATTACCGAACTGTAAGCTCAAAAACGGTGAAGATGGTAAATTTAAAGTTATGTGTTTTATACAAGTCAAAAGAAGAGTCACCTAGAGGCTTGATAAAACACTTATTGCTAGCCCAGCCTGCATGGCTCAGTGGTTAAGCGTTGACCTATGAACCAGGAGGTCACGGTTTGATTCCTGGTCATGGCACATGCCAGGGTTGTGGGCTCGATTCCCAGTAGGGGGCATGTGAGAGGCAGCCGATCAATGATTCCCTCTCATCATTGATGTTTCTCTCTCCCACTCTCCCTTCCTCTCTGAAATCAATAAAGAAATGTATCTTTAAAAAAATACTGATTGCTGGACCTCACCCACAGTTTCAGTTCAGTATGTCTGGGTGGGACCTAAGAATTTCTACTTCTAACAAGTTACCAAGTAATGCTGTTACTCAAGTTCTCAACCCTAAATGCACAGTACCTTTACCTTAGTCCCCAGACCAAGTAAATAACACAAGGGAAGGAGGCCAGGGGTGCAGGGGGGATGGGCAGGGAGGAGGCATGTACCTAAACATGGAGTGCTTTTATTTTTTTAAGTATGTTTTTATTTATTTATTTTTAGAGAGAGAGGAGGGAGAGGGATAGAGAGAGAAACATTGATGAGAAAGGAACATTATCAATTGGCTGCCTCCTTCATGCTCCCTACTGCAACCCGGATATGTGCCCTAACCGGGAATGGAGCAGGTGAACTCTTGGTTGACACGGAGTACTTTGAAAGCCCTTGGGATGATTCCCAATACGCAGGCAGTTTGAGAACCCCTGGCCGGGACGCTAGCTCACACGGATTGGCCATGCAATATATGCCTGTTTCATCATCTACAAAATGGTCACAGAGTTGCTAAAAATATTAAATGGGATAATCAACAAAAGAACTCAGGGTAGTGCTCATCACACAGTGATAGTAATGTTACCACTTTTGTTGCTGACATTACAGGAAATAAGGTTGACCCTGTTTTCTACCTATAAAATCGGGTCAGGTTAAAGACAATGAAGAAACTATTACTATTCAATCCCAGACTATTGAGCAGGGCCAAAAGCTCCCAGAGAGCTAAAAATAAAGTAAGTGGGATTAAATCTAAGAACCTATTACGATTCCCACAAGCATTTTGCAAACCAACAGTCGTTTCTGCAGAATTAGTAGCTAATCCCTTTACTCTCTAAATAGGTGTTGTTATTTAGAATATAAATATCATTGTAAAACCAAGTGTTGGAATCAAGTCTCAAGATACCATCACCTTCACCTAAAGAAACAATATAAGGTGATGTGTTAAGATGCAGAAGATAATGTAGGACTCAGAGTGGAAATTCCTGAAGACATCTACATGGTAAATAACTTCTTGTCAAAAGAAAGTGAAAATGAAGACAAAGGCACAGTTCCGACAGGTCTGTTCATTCAAGAAACAGCTGAGTGTGCCTCCCACATGCCAGGCACAGAGGCTGCGTGGGAGGACACGCCATTACAGGGCGGAGTTTTTCATGCAGTGAAGCGAGTGGATCTGGCGATGAAGCGAGCTTTGGGAATACTGACTAGCCCCATTTTCCTCAAAATCGCTACAGGAAAGCCAAAATTGTGGTTTCTGCTAAGTTTTTCCTTTTGTGTATAGCTGCATATTTGGGAGGTGCATCACGGGTTACCCACAGCGATACTTTAAGTTTCCAGTGTCTTGAGTCCACAGCAAGTACAAAGAAATCATTGTCTTTGTCTTCAGAAAGAAAGCAACATGACCCTCTTACATGTCTGGGTCACACCAAAGTCTGAGTCTCCAGGGCAAGCCTTCTCCATTAAGTCACTTGAATAACTTCCCCACAAAACATTCTTAACATTGTGGGGAAATATTTGTAATGAGGGAAATGGGGTCCATTTCTAAATAGAACTGGCTAAAGGCGTTGGAAGCAGTATTCTGGGGCGGTCCAAGCCTCGCTCCGTCAGAAGGTACGTCCTCACACCACACTGATAGGTTCAAACCACCTCCCGACCACGAAAGTCCTAGATTCCTCTACAGCTCAGAATACTGGACCTGATTAAACAATCAGCCAGCACTTCCCTAGTGAATGCCAACCCTAGACATGGCTGATGTCCCAAGCACGTGCCCACCAGGTCGAACAATGCCAGTGTGAATTTCCTCGCAGTAATATTGCCTCAATGTACCTGGAGGCACGATGCAAATGGGAAGATGAAGATCCATTTGCAAGTAGAAGATATAAGTGACACTGCCCTCTATACACTTGGGGACTTCCAAACAGCAGGCGCATCTTGTAGGAGTGTTTTCCTCTCTGCTTCTTCGAATTATTATGAAGCTGAACCCCACAATCATTACACAAGGCAAGTGTGGGGACAGGGAAGAAGCCAGGAGACCTGAATGCTATTGGCTCCCATTTACGGGCCATGTGACTCTGGACGTCAGCATCCCCGCCTGTGAATGGCAGGGCTGTTTTAAAGATTAACAACAATAACAAGGGACAGAGAGACTAAGCATGCATCAGGCACTAAGCGCCCTACAAATAGCCACTAATTTAACCCTTCCAGAGCCCTGTAAGGTAGACGGAGACCTTTGTCTCCATTTCTCAGTTGAGGGAACTGGGCCACAGAGACATTAAATAATTTGTTAAAATCTTTTTTTTTAATATATTTTATTGATTTTTTACAGAGAGGAAGGGAGAGAGATAGAGAGAGTTAGAAACATCAATGAGAGAAACATCGATCAGCTGCCTCCTGCACATCTCCGACTGGGGATGTGCCCGCAACCCAGGTACATGCCCTTGACCGGAATCGAAACCGGGACCCTTCAGTCCGCAGGCCGACGCTCTATCCACTGAGCCAAACCGGTTTCGGCAATTTGTCAAAATCTTATGTGGCTCCTAACTGAACCTATGTAGTCTGACCCCAGGACCCATGTTCCTAATCACTTCTTTATCCTGACTAACCTGATGCTTCTTTCAGGTCAAACAAAATAATATACCTGAAAATGCTTTGCAAACCACAAAGATACAATTTTTGTTGTTGTTATTATTATTATTATTATTATTATTATTATTATTAAAGTTTGCCTTCCAGCACCCACCAACCCTCCTGGTAACTGCCCTGATTTACTTCTGGAGGGACTCATCCCCCACGGTCATCACTCAATGCTTCATCCTCGGCTGAAGAGGTGCGGACCTCGGGCTGTAGGGTGAACACACGGCCTGGCACTCCAGTCAGAACAGGCCAGTGTCCCTGGCCCCAGTGACTGGCCCAATGCTCTAGGCACAAGGTCAAGAATGTTACCTGTACAGAATCTTGGATGATCACTATAATGATGTCAGCCTGGAGCTGCTGGAGGTCTTGATTCGTAGCCCAAGAACATGCAGCCAAGATGAATCCTCATGACATCATTTGGGTCCCCAATCAAGCCCTTCCTCAAGTCAGATCCATTTCCAGACTTTCAATTACCTAAGCCAACACTTTTTTTTCCACTTAGGATAGCTTGAAATTGGGTTTTCTGTCACTTGCAAGCAAAAAAATCACCCTAGTACCCTTTCTAAACATGTTTTATTCTATCGAGCTATATTCATCTGTATTTCCTGTCCTTTGTTCTATTCCGCTCTCTAAAATAAAACACTCCTGAGGCTGGAGTTTTTGACAAAAGTACTCCGTATTAGGTAGAACACAAGATCCAGTTTTCCTAATGCCACAGATAAGGTGATTTAACCTACTACCAAATTTGTTTTAAAATTGTATTTATTTATTTTTTTAATCCTCACTCGAGATTATGTTTTTATTGATTTTTGAGAGAGAGGAAGGGAGAGGGAGAGAGAGAAACATCAATGTGAGAAAGAAACATCGATTGGTTGCCTCCCCTACACACACCCGACTGGGGATAGAACCCATACCCTGGGTATGTGCCCTGTCTGGGAATCAAACCAGTGACCTTTCGTTGTATGGGAGGACGCTCCAATCAACTGAGCTGCACCAGCCAGGACTCAAAAAACCTTATTTTTAACCAAAGCAGCTAGGTTTTCAGTTTCCAGCTTTGTAAGGAAAGCAACTGTGACATTTATTTCTGCTCAGTCTTCTTAATTTTCATTTAATCCTAAATCCAAACCACTATAAAAATTAAGTGAAGAACAGAATTGAATTTTTAAAATATTTTAAACACAAGCAGCAAGTATCATTTGTTCCTCATAAAAAGGAACTAAGCCTTAACTTTACTAATTTTGGAAACAAAACAAACCAGTATACAGTTTTAACCACATTCATTAAACTATTTGTTGCACTAAATGACAGACCAATCCTCACAAGCGCCTCAGGTTTCAGAGGAAAGCGCTACTGCTCACCCAGATACTGCCTCCTACTGCGGTGTGTGGGATTCCATTTGATGTCAGACGGCTCCTAAGGCAATGTGGAAGCATTAGCAGGACCGCATGCATTTTCACATTTATTACACACAGCTAAATACCCAAGCTGGGCCAGCTGCGTTTCCTTTTTATCTGTCCGAAGGCAGTCTGGGGTGGTGAAGGGGCAATCCTTAGCCTGTGTTCACCCATAAGACATATTTGGGCATATATGAAAATGCTGAGTTAACATGTTCTATGTTCATTGAAATGCCTTCTATATCCTCCTATTAAGAGGACAAACTTGTATGACCTCAAGTAAGCAAACAGATAAGAACACCAACAAAGACACATTTGTTCTACTATATTCAAAACTTTTTTACTTTGCGTGCTGTTCTTTCTGTCGAGGTTTATTGTTTATTATGAAAGAGGCCTAAGATGGGGGTCTGTCGTCTTGCTTTGATAAGCACTTCAAAGCTTACAGCCCTATCCAGACATGCTAGCTCCCAAACAGTCTGGTGTTACTACAAGTAAACGAGGACCTTCAAACACAAAGTCATTTCTATGCACACCATACTACATACACTTTATAAGTAAAGTGACCATTAGATTATGTAAATAAGAATTAATCCTATTTCTAAAATCAATAAATACAGCCAATATATTAGCTTAAAATTGAAGATTTGGTAATTCTATTCATATTACACATCTGCTTTGATTCATAGAAAGCACAATCCCAGAATGGAACTTCAACTTCATAGGAACCTCTTGTAAATTCCTTAGGGGCAAGAATTGTATCTGCTATCACTATTTTGTGTCTGACTTATAATAGACTCAATAAAAATTTGTTGACTAGTAAATGAATAAATGAAGGTATTAACACTAAATTGAATGGGATCAGACTATTTTATGACTACAAAAATTACTATGTCCTTGCTTTTATGAAGTAAAGCAGGAGTTGGCAAACTTTTTTGTAAAGGGACAGATGGTAAATATCTTAGGTATTGTGGATCACTGTTGCAACTACTCAACCCTGATCTCTTTTGCAACTAAACAACAGCTGTTATACCACAAAAGCGGACATAGATAACATATAAACAAGTGAGCATGATCGTGTTTGAATAAAACTTTATTTACAAAAGCATCCATAATCCATAAAAACATTCAAATCCCAAAGGAAACAATTTCTTACAATGAACACTATTCCCTAAAGACTGGAAATTGGTTAACTTGCTAAAGTCAGCCAGACATGATTCGTTGGGTCAAAATTGGGAAAAGTATATTTACTCATTCTCCATAATGCCCATCACTCCTTACTAAACAACCCACATGTTACAAGCCTGGCCCATGCAAGCCTTTGAATTTACTTCCTGAATTCTACAGTACAAGTGGTATCCTGGGATGTGGCCCATATCCATCCCTGTGAAACTATAACCACAACACATGCTCCTCAAAGCCCACAACTTTGGCCTTCATCAAACACAGGGGTGGGGAACATCCGGCCCGTGGGCCTATATCATTTGGTTTGGCCCTGCCAAGGCATTAGGGGTGAGTTAATTAAATGTTTGACCAAACATAGCAGGCTAATTTTTAAGTTGATAATTTTGTATGGCCTGAGAATGATGTTATAAAATATCCAAATGGCCCTATCTAACAGCTAATCCCAACACCTAATGACTTTAATTATCCACTGACTGCCTGATATTTGGTGTGTTCTGCACTGTCTCCTCGAAGGGGCTGTATAAGAGTGAAAAGGGCAGAGAAGGGCATGGAAAAATATGTGCCAGCAGGAACATGGCCAGTCCCAGGAAAAGCAGCAGTCATTACAGGACTGATAAACAACACACATCTCCCAACTGTGTCTCAATCTTCTCTGCTGCCTGGATTCCTCCTTCATATCACAGCAGAGCTGGGCAGAGAGAGGACAACCAGGACCACCTCCATTGTAACCATAATGAGGATAAAACCTTGTTTATTCTCCATTTTTGCTGGAGGATGTTCTGGGTGGGTGAACACAAAAAATTACCTGCATCTAACAGAATAAATACACTGTTGTATTCCCCTATGATGGAATGCTCAATAGCAATAAAAATAAGCAATCTATAACTATTGCAACCAAGTGCAGGAATCTCTCCAATACATTGTTGAATGAGAAAAGCCAGACACAAAAAGTAAAATTTGCATATATATCACAGAGAGAGAAAAAGAGAGAGAAATAGCAAAATGAATTAATGCTCCTAGAAATCAAGAGGAGCTACCCATGGAGTGGGGTGTCTAGAGGAAGCATGTATCTTAACCATGTGCTGGTTACATGGGTGAGTTCAGTTTGTAAAATTATATTGAGCTGCACACTTACAATATGTGTATTTTTTGTATGTATGTTCTATTGTAATAGACAGTAAAAATCATTACCCCTTATCTAAGTGGTCCAGGGACAGAGAGCCAGTTGAAGGCCCCAAATGGGGCCCCACATCCTTCCCCTTGACCATGTCCTTCAAGTCTTCCGCCTCATAGGGAGCCCCACTCAACTCCTCCTTGTCTTTTCCAAGTATAATCAGAGAGAGGCCAAAGGGCAACACAGCCCACTAGATCATTCTGAGATGCCTGCAATTTCAGTCAGAGTCCTTCAGAATGGCAGTGTCTTTTGAAGGAACTTTGCTGCTGTCACTACCTTTGTCTTCTAAATGAGACAAGAGGCTATAAGAAGTCTCTGCTGCCGTAATTGGCTCGTTTAAATGGACTGCTTTTAAAATGATGTCCTAAATGGGCAGGTCTAGTTTATAAACATCTATGAAGGAATGCTTAGATGCTCAGGGACCACTTGAGGAAGATGCCATAAATAAAATGTAACAGAGATTAGAATGCAAGACAGTTGACATCCTTCCTGCAAGAACCACAGAGCTGTAATAACTGATTGTGTAATGGGCCATAATGGGTAATGTATAATAATCTATAATTACAACCATAGCTGAACACATTTTTAAGATTTTATGTAACGTCTCAATGCAGGGAGTCAAATTATGGGCTGAGAATCATTTTTTAATCACTGTAATGTTGATTTTAATATAATCACTAATATTCTTTATACATTCTCCTAATAATTTCAGGTTAAAAAATCAATTAAGACCTTTGATCACATTAGATCGCAGAGACTGTAAATGCTGATCAGGAAAAAGCAGGAGTGGTAATCAGATCCACTGACCCAACAACAGACGTCACCACAGAGGGCAGATGGGCGGATTACAGGGAGTAAAGAAAGCACAGTGATCCCCTCCTGTTCAGGTCCATGTGTGGTACCAATTCCAATCCTCCATATTCAGACGCTTCTCAGAACAAACAAATTTGTACTGCGTATCTGTCTATTAAATAAACCACTGCTTAAAGTTTTTTTTAAATCTGACTTTATTTATATCAGTTATTACACCTTTTAATAGGAAATTATAACTTCACTTAATTAAATTATTCTATGTCACATAGTTTATAAATGTTCTAAAATGGCTCTCAGAAAAGAATATCCTTATTTTTAAGAGTCTTATTCTCAAGAATTTAGGATAATGTGTCATGATGGCTGTAATTTGCACATTTCAGCAGAAAAATATACAAACCTACACACACACACACACACACACACGTGGCAAAATGCCAACAACTGTTAAATGTAGGCAGTGAATACATAAGAATTCCTGCATATTCTTTTAACTCAGTGGTTCTCAACCTTCCTAATGCCGCGACCCTTTAATACAGTCCCTCATGTTATGGTGACCTCCAATTTCATTGTTACAAATTGAACATAATTAAAGCATAGTGATTAATCACAAAAACAATATGTAATTATATATGTTTTCTGATGATCTTGGGTGACCCCTGTGAAAGGGTCGTTCGACCCCCAAAGAGGTCGCGACCCACAGGTTGAGAACCACTGTTTTAACTCTTCAGTATGTCTGAAAACTTTCATAATAAAAAGCTGCATAGAAATGTCTACTTACCTTTCAAGAGGAAGCTGTCTTCTTTCTCCTAATCAAAAATGAATGCTAACTATGCCCAAAGGCACACTCAGGTCACTCATGCTGCCCTCACCTGCAAGAATAAGCAAAACAAATTGTTATCACCAAAGATTTGCATATTAATGCTACTTCACCTGAGAACATATTCTCAATATAATGGCAAGTCTGTAGACCAGTGGTTCTCAACCTTCCTAATGCCACGACCCTTTAATACAGTTCCTCATGTTGTGGTGACTCCCAACCATAAAATTATTTTCGTTGCTACTTCATAACTGTAATGTTGCTACTGTTATGAATCGTAATGTAAATATCTGATATGCAGGATGTATTTAGGCGACCCCTGTGAAAGGGTCGTTCGACCACCCAAAGGGGTCGCAACCCACAGGTTGAGAACCGCTGCTCTAGATTAAAACACTGCTGCAACTATTTGTTTTTAGCAAGGAAAAAAGTGAAAAGAGAAAAGAATGATCCCATCACATACTGAATGTAGGGAACAACTGTTAACCTCACCCACCCTGCAAATGTTTGGAACAAAGGAATTCCTCAGTAAGTTTCTTTTAATTCACATCGATTTCAGGGCAGTGACGTAGTCCAAACTCCATTCAAACAAAAACTGGAGCTTCAAGGACCTGAGCTTCGCTCTGGATTTCTGAGACCACACCTAGAAGGCATCCAAGGATGCTCTCAGAACCACACCAGAACTGCTGATCCCCCTGGAGTCCTTTCAGGCAAAGGTATTTGGACCCAATCTACTACTGTACTCAACTACTACTGCACTCAACTATAGAACATGCTATGGGGCACAGTGGGATGTGGCCTGCAAGTCATATTCCTCTGCCACACCTTACGTTTCAGCATTATCTCTTACAATGGGCCCTCCCCCACAGCCCTGTGAGGTAAGCAGAGTTTACTGATTCCATTTTCCAGAGGAGGTGGTTAAGTGTCAGAGAAGATGTACGACAAGAACATTCAACTAGAAAATATCAGAAATGAAATTCCAGCTTAGGTCTTCTGACCCTAAGCTCACCATACAGGTCATCCCTACCTTTCCACTCCCCCTCAACACCATGCTCTCCTAAAAGCCAACCTCAAAGCAAAATGGCCAAGCAGCACATTCACCTGCCAGTGGGGGATGGAGATGACAGTTTGTTCCCTGATAGTATATATAAATAATCATTCTTAACAGTCCCTTGGTACTATAATTTATGATTATCAACTACTACAATTACTATTAGTAATTATAGTTTCCTTTTAAACACAATAACCCTATTTTTCACATTATACACACACACACACACACACACACACACACACACGCACACACATATAATTTCCCCCCTCCTTTCTCAAGAAAGCACACTGTTGGCCAATAGGAGTAAAACCAGCATCACATGGCACCCTTGGTGATTTTTATCTTTGCCACAACAAAAGGCAATAACTTGCCATTGAAGGTTTTGTAAAATGAAAAATACAATATATTATAATGGCATGGATACTGCTCCACTAATAAAGATGGGAGCAGCACCAAAAAAAACGACAGCTGGGGAGAATGTAATATCCCTATATGATGGCCTAATGTGGCCTTTCATCTGTTGGTCACCAAAATTCCGCAAGCACAGAGGTTTAGAGGTATCAATGTCTAACCTCCACCTGTGAAGGTGCTGGCACACATGGGCCTGAGGAAAGCTGGCCAGGGAACCCCGCACCTGGCTGGCAGGCCTGTCTCTTTCATCCTCAGTGTGAGTAAAACTCCAGGGAACTTCTGCAAGTGGCTCCTGGCCTGGGGGCTGGAACACCTGCTCACAAGGACACTGAGACCCACAAAGGAGATAAATGTGGCTCCATGACTCACAAACCCAGCACGCTGACCCCAGGAAACCCACCAAGAAGTTATGCCAGGAGCTACACAAAACCAAGGGAAAAACATGATGTACCTTCGGAAACATCCATTTTACTCCAAGTTTTGGTGATGATAAGGAAATGAACCAGTAATTTAAAAGTTGTTAATAGTAAAACAAATATGCCTTGTGGAGTAGAATGTCACCGGACATGCATTTTTAACTAAAACTCCTTACATGCTTAATTCATTTTCGGCTCTTCCCTTACCTGTGGGGGAAGGGAATGGGGATGGACTCTCTCCTTTGTCATTAAAGGTGGCCTTGGGAGAACATGTGAAGTTGGTAGGGATTTTATATCACAGTGAGCCCAGAAAGCTACCAATAGCCCTTGGTCTGAAGAATTCTCTTCAAAATCAGGGATCCCAGATTTCTGCCATATCTAGGTTAGGTAGACTGAAGGCGAGGCACACATACATAATCCCCTTTCTACACCACACATCCTGGTGTAGGTATTCTGATAGTGCCTCTCTTCACTGCCCTTCCCACCAGCTTCCAGGCCCCACCACACTCCTGCCCTCAGTTCCCGTTTACATCACTGACTTTCTTCAACCCCATCCTGACTACTGACATATTCAGCACTTACAGTAATTTTCATTTACATGGATGCTGCATCGTTACTAAAGAAAAATAAGCTTACCAGTTTAGTTTGCCTCTAAATACTTTTTATTGTAAAATATATTAAAAAGTGCATAACCATGGTAGCCAGCTCCCAAGGTGGCCCCCAATGATCCCGCCGCCTCCAATATTCATGCTCTTGCGTGGTCGCCTCCCACAATGAATAGGCTGGAGTGAATAGCCAATAGGATGCTGGGGAAATGATGGAGTGTGACTCAAAGGCTCCGTGAAAGAACGGCTTCCCTCTCTCTCTATCTTGGGAGGAAAGCTGGCTGCTGTTTCCTGCATTCTCAAGTGCTCTAAAGACAAGCCCATGTGCTGAGGAACTGAGCCTCCTGCAACAGCCAATGGGGGTGGCCTTCTTAGGAGCCCTCAGAGGATGGCTGCTTCAGCGATCTGGACTGCAACGCCATTGGAGACCCCAAATTACAACCACCCAGCTAAGCTGCTCCAGACTTCCTGACCCACACAGAAACTGTGTGAGATCATAAATGTAACCGTGTTTTAAACTGCTGGAGATACAACATGTCAGATTAAAGAACAATAAAATATACCCCATGTACCTAATACCCAGTTGATGTTGCTGGGGTTTGGGTTGTTTGTGTTTTAGAAGACCTACGTGCCCCTTCCTGATCACCTCTCCCTCTCTACCCCCCTTGCCCTGCCTCCCTGCACAGATAACCACCAGCCTGAATTCTGAGTTAATTATTCCTTTGTTCCTCTCTGTAATTTTACCACATATGTATTCTCAATACACGGTTGCATTTTGCCTGGTTGTAAGGCTAATGTAAATGAAACAGACTATACATATTCTTCTAATACTTGCCCCTTAAGAGTTTGAGATTCATCACTGTTGACTCCTGTGGCTGTAGTAGATTTTCACCACTATCTAGCTCTCATTGTATGAACATATCCACAATTTACTGCTCTGTTCTACTGCTGAGGATCATCTGGGGAGTTTTCAGTTTTTTGCTGTATGAATAATGCTGCCATTTACATTCTAGTGCTCCTCGCCAGCAAGTTCCTCCAAAGGCACACACCTAGGAGAGGGGAGCTGGGCTTGGGATTGCAATGCTCAGCTCTCCTAAGGAGTGTCCAACCGTCTTCCAAAGTGGTTGTGTACAACTGACTCTTAAGCCGCCTTTCTAGTCTCCCTCCAAATAAGAGGCGTGCCTGTTTTGCTAATTACCAATAAAGCTTTCAATCAACAAAGGGAAAGCTTTTCCTATTTGCAGCATCACTACTGCAAATAAATAGTACTCCAAAGCAGTGACCCAGACAGCTGGAACGGATTAGTCACAGGACATCCGTACAGACTTCAGAATAATGATGCAGACCCGGCCAGCACCACACACTGCCCACAGGGACAAGTCAAATTGGATATCTAGACTGACATTAAATTCAGACTGCTTTCCTCCCAGCGACTCACCTCCATGGTCCCATCTTATTACTGTCATCTCGGAGGGGGGAAAAATTAACTCGCATGCAACCCGGCAAGTTAAGATTAAAGCAAGAAAGTCAAATTACTTCAATGAAATTGTATTTGGGGGATTTTTTTTTAACAGAGAGCTGGTTATGTTTTTTATGTTTTCATCTATAAGATGAGATTTTCATTTACTATATCTAATTTTATGTGTAGTAATTCTATAAAAAGTATGTATTCTCTACACAATTAGATGTTCTTTTATATTTAGTTCATTCAATTTCTTAAGTGGCAACAGTAATATTTATGATAATGTATCTGTATTTCAAGTAAAAACAATATCAAACATTATGTGGCATCAAATACAAAAAAAATAATAAATTACTTCAATTGGAACAGGAAGGAGAGAAGAAATATACTGTAAATTTCAATGAGGTTCATATAATTTCGCTGAAAAAAAAACAAAAAACAATGGCACTAGATGACCACAATGAGGTCATTTCAACCCAACCTCTTGACAGTTCTTATTTGTCTGTATACAATCATTTCTCCCCGTGAGGCAGGAACTATTATTACACCCTTTTTCCAGATGGAGAAAACTAAGGCACAAAAGCAATTAAGTGTAAACAATCACACGGCTGATACGGTAGAACAAGGAATTGAACCCAGGAGGCTTATTCCAGAATCCATATTCTTAAACACTCTTCTGTGCAGTTTCTTCAGCCCCCCAAGAGCAGCCAGAGGCCCTGAAATGGCAGCTACCAGTTACTAAGCACCTACAACATGTCAAGCACTTTTTAAGTGCTCTATTGCATTATTTCTAATCCTCCCCACATCTCCACTAGGCATGTATTCTCCCTATTTTATAGTTGAAGAAATTTAGGTCCTGGGAGTTTAAGTAATTTGACCAAAATCACATAGGCAATAAAATAAAATGGTGGAGATCCCACTTGAACCTTGTAGAGTTCATGCGCTTTCTACAGTGGGTCTTCTGGACCAAATAAAATTATCCTATCTGAGGATGTGTGGTAGGCAAGTTTGACCTTAGGTCCTAAAAAAGGCCCTCTGAAGGAAACAGATGCCACACTGAGAGAAGGTGTGCTGGCCTTCCTGGTGAGCAGCAGTGGCACCTGCCATCCCTCTGTGACAGGCAGAGGCGGAGTGGGTGCCAACAAGACCAGCAGGCTCAGTCAGAAAACCAGGGCTCAATACCACCTCCTCATGGGGGTTACACTGGGCAGGTCAAATGGCCACACCATACAATGTTTTCATCTGTAAAATGGGGCTATCTTTTTCTTTTAATTTTTATTGAATTTATTGGAGTGACATCTACACTAATAAAAGAGAAAGATGCAAATTGACCATACCTTTGCGACACCCACCAGCCAATCAGGAGTGGCTATGCAAATTAACCCAACAAAGATGGTGGGTTAATTTGCATACGCAGGTGCCAAGTGCCAGGGTAGGGCGGGACGCAGGCGTTCCACACCGCCCCAGCCGCTCTTGGCCTCTGGGCAACATGGGAAGGCGGAAAGGCAGCTCCCGGCCTGAACAAAGGCAGAAAGGCGGCTCCAGCCAGAGCAAAGGTGGTGCTGGCAGCCAGGGGAAGAAAGGCCCTTTCTTGCATGAATCTTCGTGCATCGGGCCTCTAGTTGGTTAATAAAATTATATAGGTTTCAGGTATACAATTCTATAATACATCATCTTTATACTGTATTGTGTGTTCACCACGCCAAGTCAAATCTCCTTTCATCACCATGTAAAACGGGATTTTATTCAAAGAGTTGTTGTGAGGATTTAAGAGACTAACACATAAAGGGACCTGGCACACAGAAGGCACCCGACAAATGCTTAACAACTGAAGAAGTGGAAATGTGCTCTAGCTACCTAATAGGAAAAAGCAAGGAGCCAATTTTAGCGATAATACCCTTGCTTCCACAACAAAGCCTCATAATCCATGATGGATGACTTGACAATTTGTAAAAGGTCATCTTTGTATCATGATTTTTTAAAACTAATATTATGATTTCCTCTTTCTGTCCTACCCTAACTAGAACAACCCTTGCCAACTAGATCAACCCTTTATGACATTAGTAAAAGAAAGACATCCTTTACATGAACACAGGAGCTGGAATGCACTCCAAGTAAAACATTTGGCTCATTTAACTTCTCTGTTACTGACTTTAGAAAATCTTAAACACTCACTTCAAACAGCCACATCTCTTCAAAGTATTTCCAGTTTCTTAGGTAATCATCCCAAATTACCTAGCCAATAACAACAACAAAAAAAACTTGATTAAATGACTAGTAAATGACAAAAAAAATTTCAGCAACACTTCATACACCAATGCAATGAGAGCTAAGGTTCCTCCATCATAGCCCTTTTGCCATACCTAAGATTAGGTATTTAAAATACACAATGTGAACTTAGAGACAGACCACTCAGCAATCTCCACAGTAACTGGTCCTTTTCGCATTTACAAGAGGGACATGGGAGCAGTAGTAACTGCAGCATTGTAGGTCTGCTTTGCAAAATTGGTTCAATCCCATCTTTCTTGACCAAATGATGCAACCAATGAGCTACAAAGAGAAAACAGAGAAACATGTTCCTTAAAAGAAAAAAGGCTGACTCTTGTGTTGGTTCTAATATTTGCCCCAGAGTGAGGTAGGAGACCCACCAAAGGGCAATTTTCCAGAAGGAGGTAGCCAGTGAGGGGCAGAAACAGCCTCAGTAAAGTATGAGGTGTTTGAAGAGAACAGGAGCAGCCACTGCTGGTGGCTTATCAGTAAATATCATAGACCAGACCTCTGCTGAGCATGTGTTCTAAATTCTTCTTTAAAACCCTCATTCAGCTCTAACCGGTTTGGCTCAGTGGATAGAGCGTCAGCCTGTGGACTGAAGAGTCCCAGGTTTGATTCCGGTCAAGGGCATGTACCTTGGTTGCGGGCACATCCCCAATAGAGGGTGTGTAGGAGGCAGCTGATCGATGTTTCCCTCTCATCAATGTTTCTAACTCTCTATCCCTCTCCCTTCCTCTCTGTAAAAAATCAATAAAATATATATTTTTAAAAACCCTCATTCAATAACCTTCAGAGAAAATATTATAAAGAGATACCAATTTAATAAGTAAGAAAATTAACTAAGAGATTAAATGACTTGCCTAAAGTCACAGAACTAGTAAGTGGGTATAATAACTGGCTCATAGCATATGGGAGGTACTCAATAAATATCTGATGAACATGGCATCTTTACTTCTCCTATAAAGAGAGAAAACACTATTTTTCTCCTGAGAATTTCATAAGTTTAAAGTGAGATTGTGTATATAAAGTTCTTAGTACTGTGCCTTGACCTCTGGAATACACTGTGGTACATGGATAACAACATTAATATAAAGGTTTTCTCGCGCCGGAACACTCCCGGGCTCTTCACGTCCGCCTCGGGGGAGAGCTTACCTGTGGAGGAAACTCAGGCTGCAATAATTCTAATATAAGAAGACAAGGAAAACACTTCTTCATTAACTCTAAAAAGCAACAATTATAATAGTTTATAATTTGATTAAGAGCTAGAAAGCGAGGAAGCAAGATGGCGGCGATATAGGCAGACGCGTCCCAGGTCTTGTCCCGGAGCAAACGGAGTAAGCAGCTGAAACTAATAACACCCACCCCGAATTGGCAAATTTACTCAGCTGGTGAGACGGCTTGCAGCCTGGAAGGGCAGACCTCCCCTGGAAAGGTTAAAAACCAGGGATCTGGGCAGGAAAGTTTGCCAGACCTGAGCCCAGAGGGTCGGAGGGAGACCGCATGGCAGACAGCCGCGTCTCTTGGGACAGACACAGACCCTGACCAGGGTAAGGAGTTCCGCGGGTTTGCTGGCGCCAGGAGATTTGAGATTTGGATTTTGTGATTGCGGAGAACTGAGACTAAAGGGGGCATCCTGAGGAACTGATCAGACCATGCAGTGCCCATAAGAGAGGAGCGTTTCCCAGACCGGTAAGAGGAGCGTTTCCGCGGCCGGCCGGCGTTTGTCTGTTTCTTTGTTTTCACTGAACCCTGCTCATAGGACAGTTCGGATACAGACACTCACCTGTGCTGAAGAGAGGGTGAAGGTGCAGACGAGGGGAATCTGGGGAGAGGCTGAGGAAAGAGGGGGAGCCGGAGGAGGTGGCAGCGAATTGAGTGCTGAGACCCCCCTGGGCCCAGGACTGGGGCAGCCATTCCTCCAGAGGGTGGAATTCCTCCCCCCAGCCCCCCAGGCAAGGAGCACAGCCACACCCAGATTCCACCCTGTATGAGATAAAGGACTAAAACAAGCTGATTAGTCCCTGGGAGTTACCAGGGTCTGGCCAATAGAGGGGTTTTCAGTCCCACCAACAACACAGAGCAGGGTAAGGATTAAAAAAGGATAGAGAAGCTGTATAGCCTCAGAGGCCAACCCAAAAACACTGCCACCCAGAGGTTGAGCCACAAACTGACTCTTAGGGGAATACAAATTAAGGCAGACTGGATCACAAATACGGCCTGCTTTAAAATCAGGACTGTGATTTACAACACGGAGGAACAGTGTAATGCAGGCAAATTCAACACTCTCCTAAATACCTGGCAGGACTAAGGCGAACCAGGCTGAAGAGTAGAAGAACCGAAAGACCATCACTACTGCAAATTTTTTTTTTCTTTTTCTTTTTAATTTTTTCACCTTTTTACTAAGAAACCAATTTTTTTTTTCTCTTTTTCTTCTTTTTCCATCACCTGATTTTACCCTTTCAATTACCACATTTTTATTTTTAACCAGTATTATTACTCCTACCATTTTACCATTTTTTAAAGTGCCATTTTATTTTCTCTTTATTTTCTTTTGGGATTAGTGTTCTCCATTCTATTTTCATCGTTCCTTTAGCATTAATTTTCCCTATCTCAATTCCACCTCTTTGCTAAAACCCTCTTCCT
This sequence comes from Myotis yumanensis, assembly GCF_028538775.1. Classification (NCBI taxonomy): domain Eukaryota; kingdom Metazoa; phylum Chordata; class Mammalia; order Chiroptera; family Vespertilionidae; genus Myotis; species Myotis yumanensis. Next base: position 27,713,445 of record NW_027223764.1, on the reverse strand, counting down.
TACTTTTCCCCTTTTGGTGTCCTGTTTCTCTTACCCTATTCCTGCTCCAGACTTTCCCAATTCCCTCTTTTTACCCCCTGTCTAATTCCACCCTACTTATATATCCTATTTCCAATCTACTGCTCTAAATCCTTATACACCTATTCTTTATCCTTCTTCACTTTCCAACCATTTTTTTTCTCTCTTATCTTTCTATTGTTTTCTTGATTGTTGAATATATTGGGCTTTTTTTTTTTTTTTTTTTTTTTTTTTTTTAATTTGTTTGTTTGTTTTGTTTTGTGTTTTTTCTTCTTTTTTAGGACTGGTTGTGAGGTTGTTTTTCTTTTTCTTTTTCTTTTTCTTTTTTTTTTCTGCTGGTTTTTCCCTTCCCTCCCCCACCCCACCCCAGTTATTTTTGTGCTTCTGTTTTCCCTTACCCCTCTGGATATTATTGGTGGTTTGTAGTTTGCATTCATCTCCAGGGATCTGTTGCTGGAATTTGTTGAGATTAGTGGCAGTTCTATTGGAGTTTGCTCCTCATACGGGGAGTCTCTTCCCCACTTCTACTTCATTCTCTTTTTTCGCTCTCTTTTTTTCCCCCCTCTTTTTTCTCAATTCTATTTTTGCACTCCTTTTTTGTTTGTTTTTTTCTTATTTTTCTTTTCTGTTCTCTCTTTTATCTTCTTCTCTTCTTTCTCCCTTATCCCCTAATTCTCTTAATTCGGGTGGTCACCTTTATTTGGAGTTATTAATATTGTGAATATACTTGTGTTCAGTGCCTGGTACGTTGTGCCTTGCTCTGTTGTATTTTGTGCCTTTAAATCAACGCAGCAGATCCAAGCAACAGCAGCCCCCTGATCACCGCAGCCTCCTGATCACCACAGCCTCCTGATCACCACACCCTCTGTCTGTGGAACAGCAACTGTACGTGAAGCCTCCCCCCACCAGCCAGAAGAGCCAACACAGCTGTGAACAACACCCACCAGAGGAGCTGCTGCCAACTGGAAAGCAGCTGCTACCGCAACCGTCTGAGCAGCAACCACAACCCAAGGAGCCCCTGCCACCCAGGGAGCAGCCACTGAACACCTCAACATCTACATATGTCAGCGAGATCAAACATGGGTAGGCAAAGAAACCCCCAAAGGAAAGAAAAGGAGGACTCGCCAGAAAAGCAGCTAAGTGAGACAGAGATATGCAACATGACGGAAAAAGAATTCAGAATAAGGTTCCTAGAGTACATGCACCACATGTTCAAGAAGCAAGAAGAAACGGATGAAAAACTCAACTACTTATGCAAGAAGCTAGAAGAAACAGATGAAAAAATCAACAACTTAAGTAAGTCCCAAGAAGAAATGAAGAGTGACATAGCTTCAATAAAAAACTCCATTGAAAGTATCAACAGTAGACTGGGAGAAGCGGAGGACCGAATTAGTGAATTAGAAGACAAGGAAGCAAAACACACTCAAACTGTACGGCAAATGGAGAAAAAAATTAAAAGACAGGAGGAGAGCCTAAGGGAGCTTTGGGACAACATGAAACGAAACAACATACGAATAATAGGGGTGCCAGAACAACAGAAAGATGAACATGGATTAGAAAACCTATTCGAAGAAATAATATCAGAAAACTTCCCTGAGGTGGGGAAGAAAAAAGTCACACAAGCCCAGAGAGTCCCAAACAAGGTGAACCCGAAAAGACCCACACCAAGACACATCATAATTACCATGGCAAATGTTCAGGATAAAGAGAGAATCTTACAGGCTGCAAGAGAGAGACGGAAAGTAACATACAAGGGATCGCCCATTAGATTATCAAATGATTTCTCAACAGAAACACATCAGGCCAGAAAAGAATGGACGGAAATCTACAAAGTGATGCAAAGCAAAGGACTGAATCCAAGAATACTCTATCCAGCAAGGCTATCATTCAAAATTGAAGGGGAAATAAGAAGCTTCACAGACAAAAAAGGGCTAAGGGAGTTTATCACCACCAAGCCAGCCATGCAAGAAATGCTAAAGGGACTGGTGTAAAAAGAAGAAATATCAAGCTCAGAAAGAAAACAGCCACACACACACACACAAAAAGAAATGGCTACAAACAAATACCTTTCAATAATAACTTTAAATGTAAATGGACTAAATGCTCCAACCAAAAGACATCGAGTGGCTGAATGGATAAAAAAACATGACCCATACATCTGCTGTCTACAAGAGACCCACCTCATTAGAAGGGACTCACACAGACTGAAAGTGAAGGGATGGAAAAATATCTTTCACGCAAATGGAAAGGAAAAGAAAGCTGGGGTAGCAATACTTATATCTGACAAAGTACATCTCAAAGTGAAGGCCATAACCAGAGATAAGGAAGGCCACTTCATAATACTAAAGGGATCAATACAACAAGAAGATATAACCCTGGTAAACATATATGCACCCAATGCAGGAGCACCCACATACATAAGAAAACTTCTGGAAGATATCAGGGGAGAGATCGACAACAATACAATCATAGTAGGGGACTTTAATACACCACTGACATCACTGGATAAATCCGCTAGACAAAAACTCAGCAAAGAAACAGCAATCCTAAATGACTCACTAGATCAGATGGACTTAATTGACATCTTCAGAACACTTCACCCCACAGCTGCGGAATATACATTCCTCTCAGGTGCTCATGGGACATATTCAAAAATAGACCACATATTGGGTCACAAGCAAAGTCTCCACAAATTCAAGAAGATTGAAATCATAAAAAGCTTCTTCACAGACCACGATGGCATAATGTTAGAAATAAACTACAATAAAAACAACCCAAAATACTCAAACACTTGGAAGCTGAATAGCATGTTATTAAATATTGATTGGGTTACCGATGACATCAAAGAAGAAATTAAAAACATCCTGGACACTAATGACAATGAAAACACAACAATCCAAAACCTCTGGGACACAATGAAAGCAGTCCTGAGAGGGAAGTTTATAGCTCTACAGGCCTATCTCAAAAAACAAGAAAAAATGGTAGTCAATCATCTAACTCTACAACTCAAAGAATTAGAAAGAGAGCAACAAGAAAAGCCCAGAGTGAGCAGAAGGAAGGAGATAATAAAGATTAGAGCAGAAATCAATGAAATAGAGACCAAAAAAACAATACAGAAAATCAATGAAACCAAGAGCTGGTTCTTTGAAAGGATAAACAAGATTGACAAACCCCTAGCCAGGCTCACCAAGAAGCAAAGAGAGAGGTCCCAAATAAACCAAATCAGAAATGATAGAGGCGAAATAACAACAGACCCCACAGAAATACAAATGATTGTTAAACAATACTACGAGCAACTCTACTCCAACAAACTGGACAACCTGGAGGAAATGGACAAATTCCTAGAAAAATACAACATTCCAAAACTCAATCAGGAAGAATCTAAAAACCTCAATAGGCCAATAACTATGGAAGAAATTGAAGCAGTCATCAGAAAGCTTCCAGCAAACAAAAGCCCAGGGCCAGACGGCTTCACAGGGGAGTTCTACCAAACATTCAAGGAAGAACTAAAACCTACCCTCCTCAGACTACTACAAAATATTCAAGAGGAAGGAACGCTTCCAAGCTCATTCTATGAAGCCAGCATCACCCTAATACCAAAACCAGGTAAAGACATCACAATGAAAGAGAATTACAGGCCAATATCCCTCATGAACATAGATGCCAAAATCCTCAACAAAATCTTAGCAAATCGGATCCAGCAGTACATCAGAAGGATCATACACCATGACCAAGTAGGATTCATCCCAGAGATGCAAGGATGGTACAACATCCGTAAATCAATAAATGTGATACATCACATAAACAAATTGAAAGAAAAAAACCACATGGTCATATCAATTGATGCAGAAAAAGCATTCGACAAAATCCAACACCCATTTTTGATAAAAACTCTCAGCAAGGTGGGAATAGAAGGATCATACCTCAACATAATAAAAGCCATATATGACAGGTCCATCATACTCAATGGACAAAAACTAACACCATTTCCCCTAAGAACAGGAACAAGACAGGGATGCCCACTCTCACCACTCCTGTTCAACATAGTACTGGAAGTATTAGCCATTGCAATTAGGCAAGAAGAAGGAATAAAAGGCATCCAAATTGGAAAAGAGGAAGTAAAACTGTCCTTATTTGCAGATGACATGATATTATACATACAAAACCCTAGAGACTCCATCAAAAAGCTACTAGACTTAATACATGAATTTGGCAATGTAGCAGGATACAAAATTAACCCCAAGAAATCTGAGGCATTTCTATACACCAACAGTGAACTTTCAGAAAGGGAGATCAGAAAAACAATCCCATTTACCATCGCACCAAAAAAATTAAGATACCTAGGAATAAACTTAACTAAAGAGGTTAAAGACCTCTACTCAGAAAACTACAGGACGTTGAAAAAAGAGATAGAGGAAGACATAAACAGATGGAAGAACATACCATGTTCTTGGATTGGTAGAATCAACATCATTAAAATGTCCATACTACCCAAAGCAATCTATACATTCAACGCACTTCCCATTAAAATACCAATGGCCTTCTTCAAAGATCTAGAACGAACTCTCCAAAAATTCATCTGGAATAAAAAAAGACCCCGAATAGCTGCAACGATCCTGAGAAAGAACAAAGTAGGTGGGATCTCAATGCCAGATATCAAGCTGTATTACAAAGCCACTGTTCTCAAAACTGCCTGGTACTGGCACAAGAACAGACATATAGATCAGTGGAATAGAATAGAGAGTCCAGAAATTAGCCCGAACCAATATGCTCAATTAATTTTTGACAAAGGAGGCATGAACATACAATGGAGCCAAGATAGTCTCTTCAATAAATGGTGTTGGGAAAATTGGACAGACATATGCAAGAAAATGAAACTAGACCACCAACTTACACCATACACAAGAATAAACTCAAAATGGATAAAGGACTTAAATGTACGACAGGAAACCATAAAAATTCTAGAAGAATACAAAGGCAACAAAATCTCAGACATATGCCAAAACAATTTCTTCACTGATACAGCTCCTAGGGCAGTTGAAACTAAAGAGAAACTGAACAAATGGGACTACATCAAAATAAAAAGCTTCTGCACAGCAAAAGAAACCATCAACAAAACAACAAGAAAACCCACCTCGTGGGAAAACATATTTGCCAACGTCATATCTGATAAGGGCTTAATCTCCAAAATTTATAGGGAACTCATACAACTTAACAAAAAGAAGATAAACAATCCAATCAAAAAATGGGCAAAGGATCTAAATAGACACCTTTCAAAAGAGGACATTCAGAAAGCCAAGAGACATATGAAAACATGCTCAAAGTCACTAATCATCCGAGAGATGCAAATCAAAACAACAATGAGGTACCATCTCACACCTGTCAGAATGGCCATCATCAACAAATCAACAAACGACAAGTGCTGGAGAGGATGTGGAGAAAAAGGAACACTTGTGCACTGCTGGTGGGAATGCAGACTGGTGCAGCCACTATGGAAGGCAGTATGGAGGTTCCTCAAAAAATTGGAAATGGAACTCCCATTTGACCCGGTGATCCCACTACTAGGAATATATCCCAAGAAACCAGAAACACCTATCAGAAAGGATATATGCACCCAGATGTTCATAGCAGCACAATTCACCATAGCTAAGATCTGGAAACAGCCTAAGTGCCCATCAGTAGATGAATGGATTAGAAAACTGTGGTACATCTACACGATGGAATACTATGCTGCTGTTAAAAAGAAGGAACTCCTACCATTTGCAACATCATGGATGGAACTGGAGAGCATTATGCTAAGTGAAACAAGCCAGTCAATGAAGGAAAAATACCACATGATCTCACTCATTCATGGATAATAAAGACCATTACAAACTTTTGAACAATAATAGATACAGAGGCAGAGCTGCCTCAAACTGATTGTCAAACTGCAGTGGGAAGGCCAGAGAGAGTTGGGGGGCAGGAGGGAGGGGAGTAAGAGATCAACCGAAGGACTTGTATGCATGCATATAAGCATAACTAATGGACATAAGACACTGGGGGGTAAGGGAGGGTAGTGGTTTGTCAAGGGCGGGGGGGGGGGGGGAAAAGGATACTTATGTAATACCCTTTGTAATACTTTAAGAGGAAAATAAAAAAAAAAAAAAAAAAATATAAAATGCTAGGTACAATAACCACCTAGAATAGGGTTATGATAATGACAATGGGTATAATAAACATCACAACAGATAGAAGATATGCAGATATACATAATGGGCAATAAGCAACTGAGTTATAATAAGCGATTGAAAAGATGCTCAACATCATTAGGGAAATGCAAATTAAATGAGATACCATTTCACAATTATCAGAATGGCTAAATTTTAAAAACTGACAATATCAAATGATAGCACAGATGCAGAGCAACTAGGACTGTCACACATTGCTGGTAGGAATGCAATGGGTAAACAAACTATGGTATGTCCATACAGTGGAATACTACTTAGTAATAAAAAAGGGACAAATTATAGATACACACTACATGGATGAATCTCAAATGCATTATGCAAAATGAAAGAAGCTATCTCAAGAGGGTATAGTCTATATAATACCACTTATTCTGGAAAAAAGTAAACCTACAGCAACAGAGAATAGACTAGTGTTGCCAGGAGTTCAGTAACCAAGAGGGTTTGACTACAAAGAGGCAGTACCAGGGAATTTGAGGGGTGATGGATTGTTCTGCATACAGTTTACAGTGATAATGATATGAATCAATGTATGTGTTAAAACTCAGAACTATATGATCAAAAAAAGGAATTTTATTGTTGGTAAATTTTTTTAATTATCAAAAATAAAAATTTTAAATTCTAGAACAATTGGAAGGTCTTGGTGAATGCAAAGTTGACATTTGTATGTGGGGAAGAGGTGACATGTGAGGGTCAAATAGCTCTGAAGTTTCATGCCAAGAAAATATGGTTCAGGAGACCAGGAAGAGCCTGTGTGGGAGCAACACAGAGGCTCTGAGAGGTCACAGAGCGTCAAGAACTTGATTTCTGGTCTGATTTCACCAAATGATGACTCTATGGAATTACACAAGCCACATCACCCCACTGAGCCATATTTTAGCTAATTCTAAAGTGAGACAATGAAGCAAATTATCAGGAATGTCCTCTCCCACTATAAACATTCTAAGGCAGTGGTTCTCAACCTTCTGGCCCTTGAAATACAGTTCCTCATGTTGTGACCAACCAAAAAATTATTTTCGTTGCTACTTCATAACTGTAATGTTGCTACTGTTATGAATCGTAATGTAAATATCTGATATGCAGGATGGTCTTAGGCGACCCCTGTGAAAGGGTCATTCGACTGCCAAAGGGGTCGCGACCCACAGGTTGAGAACCGCTGTTCTAAGGACAATTTCCTTTTAAGCTATTGAGTTTGGGAAGACAGTAGGACAAATAAGTAGAAATACCACCAGGGAACAAAATAAAGTGAAAACCATTGATGTGTGTGGATGGCAGAGTGAGGGAAGTGCCACCTTCTAGCATGATAGAAACCAAGAAAACAGCAGTTTCACTGGGGCAGGGGAGAAGGGCTGGAAAAACTCAAGAACCAAAGAGTCAAGATGAATGAGGATCAATAAAACAAGACTAGCAACGAGCCAGCAATTCCACTTCTGGTCATTTTTCCAAAGAAATCCAAAACACTAATTTGAAAAGATATGCATCCCTATGTTCACTGCAGCATTATTTACAATAGCCAAGATATGGAAGCAACCTAAGTGTCCATCAATAGATGAATGAAGAAAGAAGAGGTGGTACATATATACAATGGAATATTATTCAGCCATAAAAAGGAATGAATTCTTACCATTGTGACAACATGGATGGACCTAAAGGGCATTATGCTGAGTGAAATCATTCAGATACACAAAAACAAATACCATATGATTTCACTTATATGTGGAATCTAAAAAAACAAAGTAAATAAAACAGAAACTAATAGATATAAAGAAAAAACTGATGGTTATCAGATGAAAGGGGAGTTGGGAGGATGGGTGAGAAAAGGGAAGAGAGGAAAAAGTACACATTGGCAGTTACAAAATAGTCATGGGGATATAGTCAATAACATTGCAATAACTACGTATGGTGTCAGGTGGGTACTAGACTTATGGGGTGATCACTTCGTAAGCTATATAAATGTCTCATCACTATGTTGTACACCTGAAACTCATATATCATTTTATTTCAACTGTAATTTTTTAAAAAAATTTTTAAACAAACAATAGATTATACAGGTATTTCAGAGATCAACAGAGTGAGTGACTGCCCAAAAAAGTACAAAAGGGTACCATCAAACTTTACATGCTGCCTGAGTACATCTTGACTGTATCCTAGTTGTTTTGTCCTTGCATTTTCAATCTCACTCTGCCTTCATCTTTGCTGTTAGAAGCCTAGAATTTAATGAAACATGTAGGCGTAGTTTTCCTGCAGCAGCCTACTTCAGAGGCTGCAATTTTCAAAATTTAGGATTTCCTGGAAATTAAGAATATGACTATTGAGTGCCGGTGAGCCACTTATGCAAAGACTCCAGAATTCTGGAATGAAACCATTTTATTTTTAAAGGATTTAATAGAATGTAAAGAATACAACTTAAGGATTAAGATTTTATTGTCACTTTATTAGTTTGTGAAGCAGAAAAATAGCTTGAAGTCAATAATATTCCCAAACAGACCAACTGAAATGTGACAAATCCTGTCCAAAGCAAGCCCCAGAACACCACTTAATGGGCTTCAACTCTTTCAGCCAAATGAACCCAGGGAGACATACCACTCTGAGCATTTAACCAGAACTGAAGGAAGATTAGGGAAATTAACAGTTAAAAAGTATACCTGTGTGGACCCTGAGAAAGACAATACCTACCAAGAAGGACTCCTGGTGGCAAACTGGGCTCAAATTTAAAAGGAGATCCTAGCAACCATTTTTACCAGTAAACATGAGCCTCCCATGCAAACTGCACTTGAGGGAGAAGCCTGCACTGAACTAACTGCCTGTCTGCACTGTGTTCCTGCTATCTACGACAGCCCTTACACAGGATTTCCTGGAATCCTATTTCAACCAGTAAGACTAAGGCTTCCCCATCCAACCAGAAATGCACAGTTTTAGCCCCCTCAACACACTCACTGACCAGAGTGACACCGTTCTGACCAATCAGGACAGTGCTTTTTGCACCAAACTGCATGATGATGGACCAATCAGGGACAAGGGGCAGGGGCTTCTGTCTATATAAGTTAGCTCCTGCCCTAGCCAGTGGCTCAGTTGATTACAGTGTCTCTTGGTACACTGATGGTGGTAGGTTTGATTCCCTGTCAGGGCACATACAGGAGTCAAACAATTGATGTTTCTCTCTTACATCGATGTTTCTCTCTCTCTCTCTTTCTTCCTTTTTCTCTCTCTAAAATCAATGAAATAAATATATCATTGGGTGAGGATTTTAAAAAATTAAAAATATCTAAGTTGGCTCCTCTCTGGCTCCGGGAATGCACTTTCCCTTTCCATCAAAGACTGAAGACTGCATTTCTCCAATGGGTGCTGGAACTGAAATACCAAGACTGGAGCTGGAGCTCAAACACCAAAGACACAACACCCAAGAGGTCTTGCCAGACCAGAGCAGAGAAGAGCACGTGAAGCAGAGCAGGCAGAGCAGAGTTGTCTAGCCAGAGAGGGGCCTCACCCCAGAACTGTCTCACCCCAGAACAGCCTCACAGCCGTGCTGCCCCCGGCCATGGCTCAATCACAGTTGAGCTTTTTGCACTGAATAACATTTCCTTCTTCACCACACCCCAAACTGGGAATTCCTGTTAGCACGGAATTAGCACCAATGACCATCAATTGACACTTGCAAGCAAAGTTAGTAGGCAGAAAACTTTTCCAAAACCACTTCTTCTGTCTTTTTGGTGATTAAATGTGAAAACATCAACATGATATAACCTGGTTCTGCTGGTTATAAAGAAAGAGAAAGAGCAGATGACTTCACCTCAAAGCTCAGTCTCTTTACCGCCAACAACTCACTCACTTTGGGCAAATTTCTTCCCTCCTTATCTTCTTCTCTGCATCTATAAAATGGGGATAATCATGTACTCCCATCTACACTCGGGCTACTACTGCCCCGGCCGGATGAGATCATGTCTGTACAGGCATTCATGGAGAATACAAATAAAAAGACAAATACAAGATGTTATTGCTGCTATTCTGTATGAAGGGGGGAGAGGGGGCCTGAATGTATTATGTGTGTATTTCAAACACATACAATCACATCCCAACTGCCTCTTTCCAGTCAACCATATGCTTCTCTTCAACCACAGCTGGGCTGTTGAGCAGATGCTGAAATGGGTACAGACAGAAAGGTGGTGAGAAAAAAAAATGTGTCTCTCCTCCTGGTTCTGAGATGATAAAAAAAATAATTTCTTATGCACTTATATTCTACTAATCTTTTCTGAGAGCCTCCTGTGTGTCAGACACCATGGTAGGCACTAAAAAGAATAACATTAAAAAAAAAACCAGCATGTTCACTCTGGAAACAACTACTAGTAAGTAGCCAATCACAACCCAGCGTGGATGGAATTATCTAGGCAGACACAGGGAAACACTCAACCCAGATGGCTGGGTGGGTTAGGACAATGATGCTTGAGTCCAGCTTGAAAGATGAGAATAAATTAGATGAGTGAAGCAGGGAAAAGGCATTCTAAGCAGGCAAAAGTTGTGGAAGCAAAGAGCCACGAGGGAACGGGAAGGGTGGGTGAAAAGAATAAGAAGAAAACAACGATGGAGACTCGTGCGTTCACCTCGGCACTCGGACTTTCTCCTAGGGACACCAGGAACCACAGACACATTTAAGCAGGACTGGCATGACCACCCTTGCAGTTAGGAAGAGGATTGTAACAACATCTGGGAGAACAGAATGAAGACAGGCCAAAGTGGATAGCTATGTAGAAATCCAGGCAGGAAGTGATGAGGGCTTAAGATTGTGGATGAATGCAAGAGATGATAAAGAGGTAAAATGGCCCAGGTGGTGTGGCTCAGTGGTTGAGCATCATCCCATGCACCAAAAGGTCACTGTTTTGATTCCCAGTTAGGGCACATGCCCAGGTTTCAGGCTTGTTCCCCAATAGGGGGCATGCAGGAGGCAGCCAATCAATGATTCTCTCTCATCATTGATATTTCTCTCTCTTTCCTTCTTCCTTCCTCTCAGAATCAATAAAAATATATATTTTTTTAAAAAAGAGGTAAGATGACCTTACTTTGATAACTGGAAGGATATAGGGTAGAGGAAAAGGAGCTGTGGATGAGTCCCTGGTTCTTTCTGTTTTGATAACTGAGAAGAGGATGGTCTTTTACAAAATACTAGAGAAAGTACAGATTTGGCAGGCAAGATGAATTCACTCTGTACGTGACTTCATGTATAGAAGGTCACTCTGTACATTTGTGACCAACTAAACTATCAACCTTGTCATCATTTAGTTAGCTATTCCGAATTCCCACAGGCAAGAAGACCTCTTAAAACAGAATGGGCCCTAGCAGGTTTGGCTCAGTGGATAGAGCGTTGGCCTGTGTACCAAAGGGTCCCAGGTTCGATTCTGGTCAAGGGCACATGCCTGGGTTTCAGGTTCAGTCCAAAGTAAAGGAAGCAGTCAGTCAATGATTCCCTCTCATCAGTGATGTTTCTATCTCTCACTTCCTCTCCCTTCCTCTCTGAAATCAATAAAAATATATTTTTAATAAAGCTAGCAAGAATTATTTAAAACAAACACACACACACACACACACACACACACACACACACTGGGATGTCTAGGCAAAAACTCACTTCCATGACCTTCTCAGTGGCCAAAGTGAGAACGGCCCTCACATGAAAGAGGGTAGGTGTCTTACCCCAGACCAACGCAGCCAGAAAAAGAGGAAACTAAACTTTACTCCAGGATGGTATGCTTTTCATCTAGTATGCTATACTGCTCCATTAAGGATCTAGTACTAGCTATTGGAAGAGAGAATCGAAGATGGCGGCATAGGTAAACACCGGAGACTGCCGCCGTGGACAACCACTTCAAAAATACAACTAAAAGTCGGAGCGGACATCAACCAGAACCACGGGAAGGCTGGCTGAGGAGAGTCTCTTCAACTAGAAGCAAAAACAACAGCATTCCGGCGCTCAGCGGAGGCGCAGTGTGAAAAATTTAAAGGTACGGCGGTGCGGTGGTGAGGGTGCGCGCGCAAAGCGGGCTGGCGGCTGAGGGCGCGATTGTCGTTTTCAATCAGGAGCGAGTCTCAGACTCTGGGCTACAGATCCGGGCAAGTCTCTAGGGACCCAGGCTCAAACGGGAGAAGCGGGACTGTCTGGCTACAGCCCCTCCGAGGTTTGCAGCGATTGCTGGGACAGAGAGGCAGAGCCCCTGGGGACGGACTGAGAGCGGCCATAGCTGCTCCCTCCCCCCCGCCCTGTTGAGCCCGCCCCGCCCAAACCCTGCGCACAGCCATTTGCTGGACTAGCGCCTCCCCTGAGGACTGAAGTTTTCCCACAGCTGATTTCCGCTGCCAGTCGGCCTGGTGGTCAAATCCCTCTAGTGTTAACTACAACAATTAAGGCTTGGCTAGAACAAGACTGTGCACAGAGACCACAAGGGGGTGCACCAAGAAAGCATAAAAGATGCGGAGACAAAAAAACATGACAGAAATGGAGGATATGGAGCTAAGAATCGCAATTTTGAGGGCTTGCCATAAATTTGTGCAGAGCCTCACGAAAACTAATGAGACCCTCGATGCTACGATAAAGAAATTAGAAAGTAAGCATACACGGACTGAAATAAAGAATATTATACCCAATAGCAGACCAGAGGAGCACAAGAATCAAACCAAAGATTCGACAAAAAACACCCAATTGGAAAAGCAAAATGAAAAAAGAATCCGAAAGTGTGAAGATAGTGTAAGGAGCCTCTGGGACAGCTTTAAGCGGTCTAATATCAGAGTCATTGGAGTGCCAGAAGATGAGAGACAGCAAGATATTGAAAACCTATTTCAAGAAATAATGGCAGAAAACTTCCCCCACCTGGAGAAAGAAATGGACTTACAGGTCCAAGAAGCGCAGAGAACCCCAAACAAAAGGAATCCAAAGAGGACCACACCAAGACACATCATCATTAAAATGCCAAGAGCAAAAGACAAAGAGAAAATCTTAAAAGCAGCAAGAGAAAGAGGCTCAATTACCTACAAGGGAATACCCATACGACTGTCAGCTGATTTCTCAACAGAAACTTTGCAGGCCAGAAGGGAATGGCAAGAAATATTCAAAGTGCTGAATACCAAGAACCTACAACCAAGATTACTTTATCCAGCAAAGCTATCATTCAGAATTGAAGGTCAGATAAAGAGCTTCACAGATAAGGAAAAGCTAAAGGAGTTCATCACCGCCAAACCAGTATTATATGAAATGCTGAAAGGTATCCTTTAAGAAGAGGAAGAAGAAGAAAAAGGTAAAGATACAAATTATGAACAACAAATATGCATCTATCAACAAATGAATCTAAGAATCAAGTGAATAAATAACCTGATGTACAGAATGAACTGGTGACTATAATGAATCAGGGACATAGAAAGGGAATGGACTGACTATTCTTGGGGGAAAAGGGGTGTGGGAGATGCGGGAAGTGACTGGACAAAAATCATGCACCTATGGATGAACTCAGTGGGTGGGGAGTGAGGGTGGAGGGTGGGGTGGGAGCTGGAAGGAGGGGAGTTATGGGGGGAAAAAAGAGGAACAAATGTAATAATCTGAACAATAAAGATTTAAAAAAAAAAAGAATAAAGAAATATGACAACTGAAAAAAAAAAAAAAAGGATCTAGTACTATTAGTAATATATAATAAGGACTCAATCTTGATCTCTGTCCACTTTATTCTTCTTTTGTGACTCCTTTCTGAGAACAGAGTCCTGGCGACCCTGACCTAACCAGTTTTAATCCCCAGAAACATGAATCCCACTGCTGAGCTCTGGCTCAACTGTCCTGGTACACTACAAAGCTCTGCCCCATCTCTGCTTTTTAAAATTCATTCCAATGACTACTTCTGATAACCAGCCACTCTGGCTCTGCAAATGCAGGAAGAATATTCTAGTTTCTATAGGAGCTATTTCTGAATTCATTTGTTCTGCCTCATATCATGGCATGAAAAGTTCCTTGAGGGCAGTCCTTATTTAGCTTATTTGTATCACTGGCTGAACTTGGTATGATACTTCTCCCACCTCAATGGCTTGCTTCCTGTGACAGTGTTAGCTCCTGGAAGAATGGAGAGGGAGGCCGCTGGAGATGGATACAAACACTGTCCTAGGCATGAGAGAGCGGTGAACCAGACAGCAAGGCCCCTCATCTTAGATTCCAGTGGAGTTGGATATTTTATATATAAAATATAAACACACACATATAAAACACACCCCAAACACACAAAATGTATGTTAAAACTGGGGGCAGGGTATATATGTACATTATATTATTTTCTATATTTTTCTATGTTTAAAAATATTTTCATAATAAAAATGAGAATAAATAAATGTAGAGCTTATACTTTCTGAGGAAAGAACTCGATAGCCAAGCAGATTAATTTGCAAAGGTTCTAGAGAGAGAAAATCTTATTTTAATATTATTTTTTTAACATCATGCTCTACAGCTAGCTGAAGAGCAACCAGGAGAAATTTAGATTATGTCAGGTCAAGCAAACAATAAAATGAGGTCCTTACTCGGTCTAGACCAGCAGTTCTCAACCTGTGGGTCGCGACCCCTTTGGAGGTCAAACGACCCTTTCACAGGGGTCGCCTAAGACCATCGGAAAACACATATATAATTACATATTATTTTTGTGATTAATCACTATGCTTTAATTATGTTCAATTTGTAACAATGAATATACATCCTGCATATCAGATATTTACATTACAATTCATAACAGTAGCAAAATTACAGTTATGAAGTAGCAACAAAAATAATTTTATGGTTGGGGGTCACCACAACATGAGGAACTGTATTAAAGGGTTGCGGCATTAGGAAGGTTGAGAACCACTGGTCTAGACTTTCCTCATCCACCTCTCATGTCCGTATTTTCTGTAATGGTAAATGATAAAAGAAAACAACAGGAAAATATAACCACTCTCTAATATAGTTTGGTCTTAGGAAAGTAAGCCCTAGTAATGATCACTACCATGTACTCTACATCTACAACGTGCTGGGGATTGACAGACATGATCCCATAACAAATCTTTAAAATGAGCATTATTATCCCCATTTTACAAATGAGGAAGTTAGGATTCAAACAACTCAAGTAATTTGATCAACATCCCATTCCCAATGATTGGCAGAGTGGAGCACCCAAACACAACTCTGCTAAGAATCAAAAGCCTTGGTGTATTTTCATTACACCATGATATATGCCTCCCAATATCCGATATTCCCTCTCTCATTCTTTATAAACTTCTGGGCTCCACAAATGAGTGAATCTGATAAAGAAAATTTGCAGCAGGTAGTTCAGTAAATCAAAAAAACAAAGAAAAACAAGAAATCACAGTCTTGATATATACAGTATCCGAAACAGTATCTCCAAATATTAACTCAAGGCAATAAAGAAAATTGAGTGGCAAAGAAAACTAAACTGTACAATCCTCTCCAGTCATAAAAGAAATATTGCACAATTATTTTAAATCAAACACCCATAACATTTGAAGGGACTTTAAAGATGCAACTGGCAACAAATCTGTGAGAAATGAATTCTTAAAGTCAATTTCTAATACTATTTATCTTTAAACGTTTGTTACTGTAAGGAGTCCACAACATTTGTCTTCTACATGGAGACAGAGGAATGGGACAAACAGGAGCGTATGTGAGCAGGATGAGATTTTATTACTCATTGAATTTCCAAAAATTAAGAAGCACATAACACTTGGAATACATGTCATTGTTTATTCCATTAGGAGTCACATTAACTATTCTGGAAATAAAGTACAGATGAGAAAATGAAAAAGGTCAGATTTAATCTATGCATCAATATTTCTGATGCCTACAGTTTATTCCTAAAATAGAGGCTTCAGTGCACAGAAGGCCCTGCACTTTCGTCATCACTTCCACCTCACAGTCTAAGGGGTCAAAACTGCTCTAACCATACCTCCCAGACAGTAGGAACATTTTGAGTCAAAACCAAACAATATAACCACAGTGTCTACCAGCTGGATCCCCATTCCCTCACCACTCCACATCAAAGAAAGGGGACTGATCCCCTGGCCTGAGCCTGCACAAGCCGAGGTGCCCATCACAGGCTGAGGGCTGAACCTCATACATGGACATGTACGGATCAGGCGGATGTTCCAGGGAAGAGTCAAAGAAGCAATCACTGGGAAGATAGAGGACCAGAAGTGTAGAGAGCCTCAAAGACTCAAAGAGGGAAAAGGTAAGGAAAGAAGGGTGTTACAGGACAGTCAAGGAGGAGGAGGAAGAAGCATTCAGTGCCATAGGGTCAGAAGTAATGCCATATAGGCAATCTCAGTGGGGTGGTCAGGGAAGACTCAGATTAAGGGAGATTCAGACACTGTGAGTATAACCAGTTGGAGACATTTACTCATGTCCTCTTTTGATCAAAACCTCCTCAATAGTGGGGCCTGCTTTCCCCTAACACACCCAGAAGCAATAAAGACACAGAGCACTGGGTATCACTGGTCCGTTGTGGGCACACAGGCAGGACCCTACATCTCTGCCAAGTTCTCAACAGCACCTCCTACAACCACAGCTATGACTTCCCAGAGGACCACAATGCAGCGGATTCTACAGTTTCAAAATCACACTTCCAGTCAACCACCTAATGCATAATTTAAAATAGAACTTCAACCATAGAGTTGAAGTCATTTGCCTAGAAAGCTGATGCAGTGCCAGGTTAGTGAGCTACACTCAAAATGTTAATGGTACATACAAAAAAGAATCCCAGCCGAACCGGTTTGGCTCAGTGGATAGAGCATCGGCCTGCGGACTCAAGGGTCCCAGGTTCGATTCTGGTCAAGGGCATGTACCTTGGTTGCGGGCACATCCCCAGTAGGGGGCGTGCAGGAGGCAGCTGATGGATCTCTTATTGATGTTTCTAACTCTCTATCCCTCTCCCTTCTTCTCTGTAAAAAATCAATAAAATATATTTTTTAAAAAAGAATCCCAATCATTTTTTTTTCCAGAGACACATCTCTGCTTATGTCTTGCATGTTAAACCAAAAAATTTATTCAGGCAGTATTATAATTATTCTTTGAAGTAGAATATTTGACTGATTGCCAAAAGTGATTAACTAAATATGTAAATTATATGACTAAATATTAAACATGCATGTTATTTTGTTGTAGAAGTCACCTTAATTTAAATCAAGGACAAAAAAATAATTAAACATAAAAGATAAAGCAGCGCCTGGTCATCATGGCTCAGTGGTTGGTGTCAACCTATGAACCAGGAGGTCACATGCCCACGTTGCGGGCTCGATCCCCAGTAGGGGGGTGTGCAGGAGGCAGCCGATCAATGATTCTCTCTCATCACTTACGTTTCTGTCTCTCTCACCCTCTCTCTTCCTCTCTGAAATCAACAAGAAAATACATTTTTAAAAAGATAATAGAGCAAGAAAACAGACTTTTAATATAAAAATAAAATCCACGATGCTGTCAGTAAACTCACGAAGGTCTCTCTCTTCTGATATGTCACCTGCCATTAGAAAATGTGGGCAGTATAAACAGACTAGACTGGCATTGTTTAAGCTATGGTTAATCACATGTTATTCTTATCTAGCCTATAAAAGCACAAAACATGTCACTACTCTTACCACAAAGCAGAAGGTTAACCTCAATTTCCCACACCTCCACAAAAGAGTACCTAAATCATGTCACCGCAGGTGGCTGTGCCCCAGCCAGTAGACCACCGGGAGGAGTCTGTGAAGAATGTGTTACTCTATATTCTCCATCAGGCCTCTTCTGCAACACAGATTTGGGAAAATATACAGGTTTAAATGAAGAGTGCTTGCTGTATGCACACAGTTTGCAGCCCAGAACCGCAGATCCCCTTCCAGACTGTCATCCCTAATCAGAAATTCCCTAGTGGCCTAGGTGAGCCAGAGTCAATCATATCTGCATATCCAGAAAGAATTCTGATGAGAATTTTACCAGCTAACATTGAGTTGAGGAACCAACACTATGGCCAGTTTCTCCCTCTTGAGGTACTGACAGGCAAGAGCTATCAGAGCAAAAGCTATGAAAACACCAGGCAGTTTTCCAACAACTCTGACGGCCTCACTCAAGGTTGCTGCCAAGTTCACTGTGAGAGCTCTGTAGTTCTGTGAAATTGCTCTCTGTACCTCAGGCAACTACTAATGCTTTCAGCTGAATACTGTTGGAAGTGCTTGGATGTTTACATGTCAGTGAGGCAAGCATTTCCTTGACCAAACTTGGATATGGCAGCCCTCTAGTAAAACCGATCACGGGAAGAGATATATATATATTTTAAAGCCTGTTTAAAGATGTTTGACTTGAACAGATTTACAGCAGCATTATTCACAATAGCCAAAAGGCAGAAGCAAACCCATGTCCACTAATGAATAAATGAATAAAATGTGGTATATACATGCAATGGAATATTATTAGGCCTTAAAAAGGATATATGCTACAAAATAAACCTTGAATACATTATGCTGAGTGAAATAAGCCAGACACAAAAATACAAATACTGTACGATTCCACTCATAGCAGGCCTAGAATTGTCAAATCATAGATAAAGAAAGTAGAAGGGTTGGTTGCCAGGACTGGCGAGAGGGGGAGGGGAACATTATTTTTTTTTAATGAGTACAAGGGTTTCAGCTTGAAATGATGAAAAAATTCTGATGATGGATGGTGGTGATAGTTGCACAACAATGTGAGTATACTTAATGCCACTCAACTGTACTCTTGAAATTGGTTAAAATGATAAATTTTATGTTATATGTATTTTACTAATTAAATTAAATGTTTGTACCTTTTTAAAAGTAGATTAGGTTCAAAAAATTCTCAGTCATATCTTAGAAATATTATATCTTAAACCTATACAAATGAAATATATATTTCTATGTATAATTAACGATTCACCAAAACTGTCTTCAGTTTCCAACTTGGCCAAAACCCGAAAGGCCAAAGAACAGAATGCCTTCTTGAAATGCTGTTTTTGGCGTCCCTGAGCTAGTGTATGGTCAATGATTGCACCACATCAGCATGGCAACATCAGCAATAAGAACAAAGCATACCGATCAAATATTTACCGGTAATATTTGAAGATTCATTTCTAAAAATTGGTGAGCACTCTGGATGTATCTTAGAATAAAAATCTTCTCCCCACAAAGACCCCACCAAGGGTGGCACCCATATGTGACACCCATAGGATTTTGTCATGTATCTAATATGAGATGTCCAAGAACAGGATGAGATGGCGAGTTATTATATATTTGACAAGGCAGTTTGAATAAAAGAAAATTCTAATACTGTACTTTGCAAATAACAGCAACAACAGAGCATGTTTACTAACAATATCAGAGAGCAAGGTAGCCCTAGCTGGTTTTTCTGTGGTTAGAGAGAGCACTGGCTCTCAGACTGAAGGGTTATGAGTTTGATTCCGGTCAAGGGTACATACATGGTACACTGGTTGCAGGCTTGATCCCCAGCCCCGGTCAGGGTGCATGCAGGAGGTAACCAATCAATGTGTCTCTCTCACATCGATATTTCTCTCTCTGTATCTTTCTCCTCCCTCCTTCCACTCTCTCTAAAAATCAATGGAAAAAATATCCTCTGGTGAGGATTGACAACAACCGATGGTTACTTGGGGAAAGCAGTTGACTATTAGAAACAGAGGTGCTTGAGAGAGCAGACACTTCTCCCATATTACATCTGTGAAGACTCTCTGTCACTCTTCTCCAGGGTATAAGCTGAAAGTGTGAGCAGGCAGTGAAAGCCGAGATGCAGATGGAGATCTGGAAAACAGCTTTGTTATCTTGAAAGCTCATTACGCTGCTCCCAGGCCACACTTCCAGAGCCAAGGCTTCCGGACTCTTTCTCTCAACTGGCTGTGAGAAGCAGCAATCGCGTGCAAAACATCAGGGAAGAAATTGTATATAGGCAACAACCTTACTTCTGTGTCTGCGATTATTCAAGCACTGCACAGAGCTGGGGGGAGGGGTAACTTCAACGAAACTGCATGATCGCCACCAAGGAAACCTTTAGTTCCAGAAGAGCCAGTTATCTGACAAAAGTTTAATAAGCTGGAGGTAAACTACCACTTACAGTGTTTTATATTGACAGCTAGCAAAAACAATAATTCAAAAACATAAATAAGAGCCTTGCTCCTCCCTCCTCTACCTCAGCTGAAAGTCACTACCTACCCAGTATCACAAATGCTCTCTGCACTGGTTGTATGTGCTAAGCAATTAAGTTCCTATACCACAATGCAATGACTATCATAATGTTAATAACACTGTAATCATTTTGTAAAATTTCCGATTTATACTTGTATCCCAGAAGTCAATTCTAGAACAGTGAGATTTAGCTTTGGCAATTCTATTCCTTTTAACATTCTGTCTTTCAGCATTTGATCAAAATGTTTATTGGTGCACATCCAATATTTATAGAAAAAACAATGGAGGGATATATACCAAAATAATAGTGGCTATCTATGGGGATAAGATTATGAATGGCATTCTTTTTGCTTATATACCTTAAATAGAGGAAGAGGGAAGGGATGGGGTAAGAGTGAAAGGGGTGTAGAGGAGAAGAAAGAAAAAGAAACATTTTTCTAAAAGAAAAACCCAACAGGTTAAAAGGCAAATGCAGAGCAGCCTTGAACAGTCAGCACAGGCTGTACACTGCCAATTCCAAGGACCGCCATTCACGACTCTGGCCATCCTACCCCCTATCAATGTCCAGCTCAAACCTGCTCTCCCCAGTAAATGCCTCCATGCACATTTCAGCCAAAAGCCCCGAGTCCCAGGCGCTAGTACAGACAGAATTTAATCACACTGCACAGTCATGAGGCCATCGCTCAGCTGTCGTCTCTGGAGTATAGCTCCAGAGCAGAGCCCACTCCTTCCTCTTCGGACCCTGACAGCCTGACACACAGGGAAAGCGCACCAAGTTTAGCAGAGAACACATTTTCACAAACTTGCCAAACGGTGCCAACAGCATTTCTCCTTCATCTCAGGCCTGTGACAGGCAGCCACACCACCAAGATAGTCATTACTTTCTCCTTCTCAAGAAATCTGCTTTGCCTTTGAAGGAGTTAACCTTTATTGGAGCTTTGTGGGGTCAATGAATTGAAATGCCTCCTAGTTTTTAAAGCATATCTGCCTGGAAGAGCCATGCCTATGGTGACTGGGAGAGGCCACGGCTGTGCCTCGTGGTAAAAATGCCCCTAGGAAATCAGGACTCCCAGATTCCAATCCAGGCCTTGCCAGGCTCCAAGAAGGAATTTAAACCAGATGATTTCTAAGAATAAAGCACCACTCCACATGACAGCAAACACCACAGACAAAGTAAGTTCAGAGGCCCAACACTCAGAACAACATGAGGCCCAAGAGAGGTGGCAGTGAACGACAACAGACAATTCCAGGTGAGCTGGTGATGCGACTTGTGACAACTATAGCACAAAGAACAGAAGCCAGAAAGGAGGCAGGACTATCCTCCACTTCTAAAGCCACCACCCCTTTCCACCCAGAGTCTTGCACTGTGCTGGGGAGAAAGGAAGACAGTTCAAGAGTAGGGCATTATCAGTAAGACATCATAATGACTGACTTAGGGCTTTCTAGAACATCAGTGATTTCAGGTCAGCAATGGACCTAACAGGCAAACAGAAGAAACCTAATCAGACTTCAGACAGTCAAACTACCTGCTAAGGAGTCATTCCTTTTGTACTTATACAAGAAGTGTAAGTGCTTATAAAACTTTTTATGAGACAGTCAATATAGCTTGATTATTTCCTTTGTAGACTATAAGCTTGTTAAGGGCAGAAACCATACCTGCCTAGTTCATCACTATGTCACCAGTCCCCAGCAGGGTGCCTGCCTCATAGTAGGCACTCAGCTAGTATATCCTGAATAGTGTATTTATTTATTGTTTTAACAAAATCAGTACAGCCCTGGCTGGGTAGCTCAGTTGGTTAGAGTATCATCCCCCTATACCAAGGTTGGGGGTTCAATCCCTAGTCAGGGCATATAAAAGAATCAACCAATGAATGCATAAATAAGTGGAATAGCAAATGGATGTTTCTCTTTTTCTCTCTTTCCCTTCCTCTCTCTCTCTCTAAAATCAATAAATTAAAGAAAAGCATATCTTTTTGCACATACCAATATTTTTAGAATGTTCTACATAAGTATTCTTTTAGATATTATTTTTTAAGTGTTGCTTAGTATTCCATTGTGCAGTATACATAATTTAATTAATCCCCTATTGCTGCATTTTGGTTTCCAACTTTTCACTATGATAAACAGCTCTAGGATGAATAATGGTCTTAATTATTTCTTAAACTCCCAGAAGTTGAATTACTGGATCAAATAGTGTGTGAGTATCTATGCCATTCTCTTAATAGCTACCCTTCATACCCTTATGGTAAAGGACAACTGACATTAACTTTATTATTTAGGTTAAACTACTGTGGACTTCTCGCACAGAAGAATCTCCTCAAACAGTTGTCTTTGACATCAGACTCAAACTGTCCACTCCAGACCTATTTTTGGCGCCATCAGAGCCAGAAATCTGAGGAAAGCATCTGCTCAAGTGGACTCCTGCTCTCCTCCAGAGCTCAACCTGCTTTTCTTGCGTTAGTGGAGAGCAAACCACACTGCAGCATCACACTCCCCTCCCCGACTTCTCCCACTGAGCTCAATGGTCTTCCAGCCAGCTATACCATCCTGCTTCTCTTATCTCCTCAGAGGAATAGCTGAACCTGTCCCACCCCTGAGTCACAGAAATATCAAGTCCCTTATAACTGCAATGAGGCTCTGTGTGTGTGTGTGTGTGTCTGCCTCCGGCCTTTAGGCGTTTACTTCTCATTAGTTCTTCTAAAAAGGGGACAGACAGCAATAAAAACCCTCAATGGAACAGTTTTAACCTTTTATCCACTTTCATAAAAATGGACCTTTTCAAGATCTTCCAAGTGAATTTAATGAAAGTTTTAAACACTCTCCCCAGAAAAATGCACACACCTAAAATGATAAATTTTATTTCAGTGGCTTTGTGAAACCATCAAGGACCCCAGTAAGGACCCCTGGGCCACTGATAGTGCCTTCAAACAAATGGCCATCAGGAGACTTGAGACATTCCTGAGTGTTCTCACCACGCTGTCTCTGTTTCCAAAATCAAAGGGAGGGGAAGAGGCCAGGTTCAGGGCCCTATGGAAACTTGGAGTGCTGCCCAGCACAGCTGCTGGTAACTCTGCGGAGCCTTCAGAGTACCTCGGGTGTCACTACTCCAACAGCAGCAGCAAAGCAAATGTCAAGTCACCCACCTCGTGAATGGGCGGCAGAGCCCTTAGGAGGCACGGGTGGGGCTCTGCCTCCTGACCACCTGGCATGCCACAGGTATATTCACTGGCTTGATTAGTGTCCGTCCCATTTCCAAGAAAACTCCATGCAGACGAGACCTGCAGACAGTTCACACCTACACTGTATTCTTGGTCTCGTCCAAGCCAAAGCAGCGGGTCCCAGTGGTCTGGAAATTTAGGCAAGAGACTGAGGCCATTACAAAGAGACTTGCCTAAGAGCAAAGGCATACAGGAGACCTTCCATGCCCTCGGGATCTGATGGTGAGGAGAGTGAACTAACGGGAGGAGGAACAGGGACAAGCTCTGGGATCAGGCAGAAACACGAGAGGGGACTACAGTCCACATGGTGAAATCTCAACCACACACAGCCACAAATGTGGGTACAGCTGGACAGTCTCGTGCACTGACTCCCTGACTCACTCACGGTGCATCTAGTCCAGTGAAAGGTCCACACGCCCCTGAAGGAGCAGGAAGGGAACCAGCACGCCCTCCCCCTCAGACAGAGAATCTCCGGGGCACCTTCTGCTGCCACTCCCCAAGGTCGCCCTGCACTACCGCAGGCACACGCCCAGGGCTTTCAGTTGACAACACTGAGATCGAGTGCTTATTATTCCCATTTCACATGAGAAAAAGCCGGTGCCCCAGAAAGAAAGCCACACCTGTCCCCACTTGCTCCCTCTTAATCTTGGGTTACCAAGGCGGCCTGCCTTGGGCTGAAGGCCATGGATTCTCCCACACAGGGTGTTTCTTTTCCGACACCCTTTCGGGCCCGTGGCTTTTCCTCCAGCATGCCACCTGTCTGAGCACCTTCACCAGCCACCGCCCTGCCTCCTCACACACTGCCCTCTCCCCTCCTAGCTTTCTCAAGAGAAATAAACTCCTCTTCTGTGGAAAACCGCCTATTTTCACTGGCAGAGAAGTATAGACAGAGAACCCAGAAGGCTGGTGACCCTTGAAGCCCTAGCAAAGGTCAGAGCTGTGCATCCAGTTAGTCCAGACAATGGTAGCTGAAGCAACTTCCCCACCAGATAGTCATGGAAATCCTTATTGATAAGATAGTCTGCCTATTACTGGAAATTGCCTGCTCATGGGCTAGTCTGTGTGTTACTGGAAATTACCTGCCTAAGGGCTATGCTATGGGTGTATCCCAGATCAGTAAAAGCTTGGTGAGGCCTGAGCACCAGTGGAAGTCCTTCCTCCTGAGTTGGACTTACCCGCCTGGTCCCCCAATATTTCCAAATTATCTCGTGTCTTTTCTCTTTCATTTGTGTGCGGCTCTTCTTCTGGATCCTGAACCCTGAACCACGCGGGACGTGGAGGGAAACATTTTACAACACTCTTCTCTTTGGGCTTCAGGAACATCCGCACGCCCATCTCCTGTTCACACATCCGGCCAAACTGTTAGCCTGTTTCTCAGGAGGGTCAATGTTCCCGGCGCCCCTTCAGCTGCTATTCCTCTCCCCTTCCTGACTTCTCCGGCCTCTGCTCCACTGGGAGGGGCCATCCCCTTCAGCCAACCCTCCCCACCTCCTTAGGGGACGGGGTTCTTGAGGCCTGTTCTCTACCGCCCTGCCCCCAGGATCTTCCTCTTCTCTCAACCTTCACTAAACCTGTGACTCAGGAGCGCCATTCCTAACCTGAGCATCATCCACCCACTGGCTTAGCTGTGGAGGCCCCCCACCCCACCCTGTAACCTGAAATTAATCATCATATCCCTTATAATTTGTCCTTATTTAATGTTACTCATAACAGCCTTCATGGCTTCACATAGTATGCCTGAATGAAACTTTTAAAAGACTGGCTATCCCACATTTTACACCGTTAACAGGGCTAGCCTGCCAGGAACATCAGTCACCACGTGGAAAATACCAACAGTGAAGAATCAACCACTCATTGCTCTTTCTATAAAATGGTTTGGGTACGCAACTGAAAGGAGTTTTTAGGGGTAAAATAGGCAGGTTTAGGGAGTTTTAGAAATAAAGAGGGTCCATGGGGGAGAACTGCAAAGTTGGGGGGCTGGGAGCTGCCAAAAGGCATACATTCACAGAGAGAGAAAAGAGATGCCACAGCCTAAGGGGAGAGGAAGACACCCATTCACAGGAGACAGGGGAAAGCCACCGGGAGTAGAGAAACAACAGGGAGAAAGAGGAAAACAGATTTTCACAGGGGACAGAGAATTCTGCCACAGAAGGGGGAGAAAAAAGGGGACCCACGTGGGGTTTGAGCTTTGAAGCTGCTATAGCGACCAATCAGAGGGGACTATCAGGACCCAAAGAACTGCAGCCTTTATAAACCTTAGGAAAAAGGGGCTTAGGTGGACACTCCCTAGAAACACCCTCCCCACGTGGGAGTCTGTGCTTGTTTTCCAATAAATTGCCACTTTTCCCTAGACCACCTTTTGTCCGTGGCTTCATTCTTCGAATCCACCTGGACAAGAACCCAGGAAAGAAATCACCTTAGCATCCTACTCAGAGAAAAACCACACATTTCAGTTTGGTTTCCACATTTCACAACTAAATAGGATTGGGGGAGGACGTTCTGAAATAAGATACTTTTTTATTAACAGGATAATAAGCGGCTGATAATTGGAGTCAAGAGACACTCGTGTCAGGTATCCCGCAATCACAGAACTCATGGAGCCTGGGGACTAGGCAGCTAGGGGTCAGAGAATCCAAACTCTCCATTACAGACAAGGGAACAGAGACCAAGCTTGCCAAGGCCATAGCTTGGCACGTGGGCCTTAGCTTGCATGTTGTTTATAAGGGTATTAAGAAAGGGGAGGGAGAGGGAGAGGGGAAGAAAAGAGGGTAAAGCAGGAAAAGAGAGGAACAAGGAAATGAGAAAAGCCAACTATTGAAAACAAAATTTTAAGTAGAATTTAGCACTTCGTCAGAAATTGAGCTATAATAAAATAAAACCTTGTTTTTAATCAGATATTTCTTTTAAAAGCTGATTTACCTTAGAGTTATTCCTAGGATATAACTAAAATTTACCTACATTTTTTAGACACAAAGAAAATAAACTGTCAAGTGTTCCCTACGAGACCCTATGTGGTTTTGAAATGCAGTTCCAGTTCCCCTAGCTGGCTGACCACTTACAGCACACCTCTTCCTAGACGCCTCCCTGCCGTGGGAGTTACCTCACTAAAAATGGAAACCCCCAAAACAAAAACAAAACAATACCACTTCCAGTTCCAGCTACAGTGACCTATGGCATCATTTACTTTCTCACGTTGCTGTTGTACAGGGAACCTGGAACTGGCGCCCCTCTCCTCCGTCCCGCCCACCCCTGCCCCAGGAGGCTTGGTGTGTAGCTGCCACACTACACTCACTCCACTCTGTGGCCATGTCATTTGTCTGTGGACATGTCTGTCTCCCCCTCCCCAAGTCCTCAAGGACCCACAAGCCATCTCACTCATCTCTGTTATCTCAAGGCTTACCAGGGGGCCTAGCCCACAGCAGACAGACCCTTAGCACATATTTATGCCATTGTAAACTCCAGGCTATAAAAAGACCAGACTGGAGAACATCTGCATGTGTGAACAGGCCTCTCTGGCCTCCCCAGACTTTCCTTAGCAATCCCCACCCCCATACACGCCGCCCCCCCCCCCCCCCCCATATCCTCTGACCAAGCAAAGGAGCCCTCCCTGGCTGCCAGGGTCCCAGGAGAGATACCGAAGTTTCTTCCCAAATACTTTTTGTATGTTCTCCTCTGAGTGATCCTAAGTCCCAATTTCCTACAAAATCTCTCAATTCTAAAATTTTGTCATTCATTTGTTCAGAAGAGGGAAATGCAGCCTCAATTGCAAAACAGAAAACTTGTGCTACAATGACAGCAATTCACACTTCTTGAGGGCTTCCTGTGTGTGGGCGCTGTGCTAAGCTTGGGCCTAAGTGGCTACTTTACCTCACCACAGCTGGGAATGGGTACACAGCCCCTCATTTCCTTTTCATTCCTTTTCTTTTAAGAGCCTTCCTGCAGCCAGTGTTCTACTACAATTAACCCGGTCCAATAAGATTCTCTCCTGCCTCTCCACAGGCAGACTATGTATCTTCACACATTTTCGTTTCTCTGTGCCTAAATTTTCCCCAAGGCATAAATGGTGGACACAAAGCTTTGTTGTGCCTATGGCAGTGAGTGGTGTGAAAAAAAATAATAATAACAAAGTTAAAACAAATCAGGGCATCTTCCTAAAATGAGATGCACTAGATGCTACTTCATGCTTCTAATGAGTTTTAACTTGCATTTTCCAAATTTTCTCTCCATCCTGGATTACCATCCATCTTAGCCGTGTCAGAAACACTGCTAGGGACAGAAAGCAAATTTCTACCCTGCACTGGCTCAGACATTCCTCTGCTGGCCTAGATAAACAGGACCGCGTGAGGTGTTTTTCTTTCATGAGGTGGGAAGTATTTTAAATTTCTGAACCTGAAATCGTCTCACCTGACTGTAACTAGAAGTGGGAGCAGCTGGCCCCTCACTAAGTGAGTGCTGCTCATGACAGGGTTCTCAGGGTGGTCTCCAGTCCAGCAGCATCAGCAGCACCACCCCACCCCCCCACCCCCGCCCCAACATGTTGGAGGAGTCAGCTACCAGGCCCCACCCCCACCTACTTGCCTCAGAAACTGGTGGGGGTGCGCCCAGCACAAGGTGTTTTTCACAAGCCTCCAGGTGACTGTGATACCGGCTGAAATTTGAGAACCACCAGCTTAGGCTGATAAAACGCCAAGGTCATGGGAATGCCCTGCTGGGCTCCCCTGTGTTTCACAACTCTACGTAAATCATGTCTCTCCACCCACAGCACCTACTCTGGTCATTTTTGCCAACTGGCAAAGGCCCCAAACACCAAATTCCATCAAAGCACTACTTCTTTGTTGGGCAAATGAGTTGTGCCCCACTCTCCTCAGTTCTAAAAAGGGGACAGTAATATCCATCTCATAGGACTGTCACAAGGATCAAGGGCTTAGTGCCTTGTAGGTGGTTAGCCCTCAACAAATATGAATCCCTATGATCACACCTTTGTCAGAACTAGAAATACAGCAAAATGAAACTTTCATCCTGTATGCTAACCCCCTGACCTCTTCTATCCAGTCCTTCCGGAGCCCTGACCAAGGACATCCAGGATGGACAGAGACGGCACGTGACCCACTCACTCACTGTCTATCAAGCAGGTACTTATTTAAGTCTGCAACCTGAGCACCCATCACGTGCCCGGCAATGTGCAGAGAAAACCCACTCTGCAGGACTGTGCCTCCAGCAAATCTTTCTGGACAAAAGCCATCAACTCTGGGGCATAAGACCTCTCGGACCTACCCCAGTAAGATAGGAGAGAAACAATGGATAAGAAGAGCTAACACCTTAGAGCAGCGGTTCTCAACCTGTGGGTCGAGACCCCTTTGGGGGTCGAATGACCCTTTGACCTAAGACCATCGGAAAACACATATATAATTACATATTGTTTTCGTGATTAATCACTATGCTTTAATTATGTTCAATTTGTAACAATGAAATTGGGGGTCACCACAACATGAGGAACTATATTAAAGAGTCGCGGCATTAGGAAGGTTGAGAACCACTGCCTTAGAGTGATTGTCTTGTGCCAGGAACTAAGTGCCTGACATGTTAACTTATGTTGTTCTCACAACAACGCCGTGAGGTACCTGCTGTTACTGCACCACCCTCGAGGGTTAGGGAACTGAGGTGCAAAGGGTTTACCTAACCCACCTAAGGCCCACAGCTCCTAAAAAGTAATGCCAAAATCTGAACCCAGACACTCTAGCTCCAGGGTCAGTGCTCTTAACCGCTGTACTGTAAGACACGTACTAGTTATCTAGGCATCTATTAGCCACTTGTTATCACTGATCGCAAAGCACTTAAATTTAGGGACAAAATCCACTGTCGCAGGGATCAATAGGCCCTCCAAGCCCTGACAGAAATGCTAATTATACTTGGTTTCACCAGTCCCACCTCTCACCCTCATCTAATTCTACCCAAATCAAGTCAAAACTCTTACAGAGCAGCATTTATCTTTCTCATAACTCCCCTGACATCACACCACTTAACCTCTAATTACACACCATCTGCCACATAGAGTTCTCTGTTTCTTGTATCTTTTCTTCCCCACTGGATTGTAAAATTCTTTGGAATTATCTATAATTTCTGTGAAGCTTCACAAAACTAGGTAGGAGCACAGGCTGCACATGTAGACTTAGAGGGTGTTACACGGTTAATTGTTTAGGTTATTCACTTTGCTTTTCTGACACTTCTTTGCTATCAATCCTTAAGAGGCAGAATAAAGGTATGAAGTTTATGCTATTCAAAGCCAGCATTAGGGAAGGTATTATACCAACATTCACTGAGCAGCAACTGCTTCAAGATCTGTACTCCCTGCTTCTCCTACATTATCTCATTTAACCCCCTCAACAGCCTCCTAGAGAGAGGCTTTTGGGATCCAGTTTGAGTGAGGAAGGACCTGGTACTACTGAAAGGTAACTTGCCCAATGACTCTCAAGGCTGGTGAATGGAAAACCAATACTGAAACAAGATCTACCTAAAGCCCCTCCCTGCCTTCCTCTAAGGTTCAGACTAAGAAGCCTGCACTCAAATCTCCTCAAAGCAACATGTTACCTTTGCAAAAAATGTTATCACGAGAGGAAAAATTTAAAACTCTATTAAAAAGTCAATTTTAAAAGATGGGATGATAACCATGTTAGTGGAAAGAATTCCAATATTAGCACAGAAAAGGTGTCAATTCTCCCCTTGTTGAATTATACATTCAATGCAATGCCAATCACATTTCCAGGACTTTGCTGAGAACTTGACAAGCATTACAAAATGTATGTGGAAGAGAAAAGGTCCACAAACAACCGATTCTGAAAAAGAGGAGCAAATGAGAAGCTCACCCTGCCATATAAGACACACTGCAAAGCTATAATAATACAAATAACCTGGCATATAAACAGACAGATACGACTGGAACAGAATACAGAACTCAAAAGCAAACCCCCATAAAGAATCTCAAAATCAGTATGTTGGGTTTAATGTGAACAGTTTCAATCTGGGCCGGGGGAAAGTTCTGAAGATTGACGGTGGTGATGTTTGCACAACACTGTGAATGTACTTAATGCTGCTGAATTGTACACTTAAAAATGGTAAGTTTATGTTATGTCTCTTTTGCCACAATTTTTTTGAAAAGATTTTAAAAATCTGCATGTTGAGTGAAAGGAATCAGGCGCACAAAAAGTACCATACTGGACGGTTCCATTTATATAAAATTCTGAAAAATGCAAAAGAATCTATAGTGGCAGAAAGCAGACCAGTGGTTACCCGAGTCTGGGGACAGAGAGAAGGATGAAGGCAAAGGGGCCCGAGGAAGTTTTGGGGTAATGAAAATGCTTTGTATCTTGTTTGTGTGGTTGTTTCATAGGTATGGTCATTTATCAAATTCATCCGACTGTACACTTTAAATGGATGTACTTTACCATACATAAAGTGAAAATATAGACTTGATATGTGCATGAGAAAACCTGATGTATGATAAAGGATGCTCCACACACACAAAAAAAATTTTAGGACAAGAGTATTGTTTAACAAATGATTTGGGGGAAACTGGCTCACATAATAGAAAGAGAAAAAATAAAGTTGTATTCCTCTTTATGCCATAGATGAAGATAAACCTCAAAGAGATGAAAGCTCTCATTGTAAAAAGTAACTAGGAGGCTAATAGAGCAGAATATAGAGTATCTTTATAATCTTGAAGAAGGAAAAACATCTTAAGACTCCTAAAGTGCAATATAAGGCAAAAAATTAATGGACTTGGGCTATATTAAAACTAAAACTTTCTGACAGTTACCACTGACAAACAGACAGATGGCAGAATGGGATTTCTATCTAGACTATTGCAAGAAACATCTGCAAATCAATGCATTAGAAAAACAAACTAAAGCTGGTCAAAAAAACTGTAATAACTAACAAATATATTAGAAGATGCTCAAATTCATTAATAAACTTACATCAAAACAAGATGCCACTTTATAGCCACCAAATATTGACAAAATTAGAAAGATGGATAATATCAACCACTAGCGACTTTGTGGGGAATCAGAAATCCTCATGAACTGTTGTGGGAGTGTCAACCAAATCATCAACACTGGATAACAAATCACCACCACTCACTCCTGGAGGTTCCTTCCCATGCATGAGACTCTAAAGGCTAGACATGTTAAAACACAAATTGACGGGGTTTGTCCCCAGGGTTTCTGATTTAGGAGGTCTACGTTGAGGCCTGAGAATCTGCAGCAGTTCCCAGGTGATGCTGCTGCCGCTGGGTGTGGACCACTTTGAGAACCACTAGCCTAGAGATATTCTCACAAGCATCATTAAGAAACTGCTACAGGAAATTTCATCACAGCTTTGCTCCCAGTAGCAGGAGTGGAGGCGAGCTAAGTGTCCATCACTAGGGAAATGGGTGAGTAAAGCTGGTGGGTGCACAGCAGGCCGGCCGTAACACGCAGCAGTCACAGCAACGCACTAGGTAAACCTAGATCTCACAAATAAAATGTTGAATGAAACTCTTTCGACTTTAATGAATGTCTGAAATCTTCTGTAATAAAAAGGTTTAATGATGAATGAAAAAGAAACCGAATGAAATCTATAGAACAGTACCACTTAATGTAAATTGAAAACATGCACAAAATAATGTAACATCTTTAGCAAAGACATAGATATACCCACAAACATATCCAACACAGAAGAGTAGGCTCCTCTGAGAGGGGAATGGGAGTAGAAAGGGGTATTGCACAGGGAGAGAATCTTGTGCCAAAACCTGAGGATGTTAACCAACCCTTCAACAGAAGGGGGGAGTGAGTTCAACTTGGGACTTACTCATTATCACTGCCTGGGACATCCAGGTAGACATACAGTGCCAGGTAATCATTAAATCAGTATTAATCCAATCCCTTCATTCTCCCAGCCCCCAAATGTCCCTCTCCTTCATTTCCATGAATTTCATAACCCAACAAGTCTGGCTTTCTCCACCCAGCCTCTCCACCTTAGGATATGACTGTATTTGGAATTAAGGTCAAATGAGGGCACATGGGTGAACCTAACCCAATAGGACACTTTTTCCTATAAGAGGAAGACACACAGGGACTCAGGCACACAGAGAAAAGGCCATGTGAGGACACAGCAAGAAGGTGGCCATCTGCAAGCCTAGCAGAGGGGCCTCAGGAGGAATCAACTCTACTGGCACCTAGATCTTGGGATTCCAGCCTCTATAATTGTGAGGAAATTCATATCTGTTGTTTAAGCAAACACAAACACCAAAGCTATGCCTAAATGCCCACTCTCCTGCATTGACATGCAATTGTTACTCACTTCAGTGAAAGCCCCAGGGCTCTGCAGGCGAAGGGGGCAGATCAGCTTGCCGGAGAGAGGAAAGGAGGATCTTTTTGAAATACAAGCTTAAGGTGATTTCAGCCCTGAATTTTCCCTCTTTGCCATATTAGTATTTTAAAAAGAATCTGGGTTCTTGGCTTTTGGCAAAAGGGATGTGTGTCTAGCTCTGCGCCTGTGTCTCTTCAGTGTGTGTCTGTAGGGCTGTGTGTGTCTGTGTGTGGTGTGTTATTTGTGGAGCTAGAGGACTGGGGAGGAGATCAGAGCACTCCAGTGGAGACTGAGCCACACTTGTTGATGAGCCACTCAATTCCTTTCTACTAAAACAGAAGTCACAGTTACAAAACCAAGCCATCTTCCTGTCCCCATTAGCCCTTCCCCTTTCTTCACTCTCCCCTCACCACAGCCAACACTGCTTCCCAACTCCCACATCCAAATGGGCTAATCCAAAATATGATCCTCTGGTGACTATGCAGCTTACTAAAGTAACAAACTTCACAGCCCAAATTCCTGGAATGTGATAGGCGGTGATAAATGACCATTTATATTCCTGACCAACAGCCTTTATCGGAAACTCCAAAATCCTTAAGACTAGAGTGCCATACAGGTCTTCCATAAGAGATTGCTGTGACTATAGCTACCATCCAAAAAAGGGCAAAGAAAAAGCTTTCTATAATCAGTCGTGCCCCCACAAAGGCACACTGGCCACAGCTTTTTCCAAAGGCCATCAAACAGTGCACCATACAAAGTAGTGGGAAAGTGTATAAGACAATAAGAAGAGAAAAATCCCCACTGATTGAGTTTGTGTGAGAAAATATAATAGATCCTTCTGGCAGCAGCTGTAAGTAAGCAAGCCCATGCCAGGAAAGTATGGCTTTAGGGTAAGGGTGGGCAAACTTTTTGACTCAAGGGCCACAGTGGGTTCTTAAACTGGACCGGAGGGCCGGAACAAAAGCATGGATGGAGTGTTTGTGTGAACTAATATCAATTCAAAGTAAACATCATTACATAA
This sequence comes from Myotis yumanensis, assembly GCF_028538775.1. NCBI lineage: Eukaryota > Metazoa > Chordata > Mammalia > Chiroptera > Vespertilionidae > Myotis > Myotis yumanensis. The sequence continues at coordinate 27,679,438 of NW_027223764.1, read as the reverse complement.
AAGGGTATGGTCTTTTTTTTTTTAGTTTTATTCATTTCAAACGGGCTGGATCTGGCCCGCTGGCCATAGTTTGCCCACGGCTGCTTTAGGGGAAGAAGAAATAGCTAAACAACTAGAGGAAGGAGAATAACTAAGGTAAAATACAGAAGAATAAGCGGGCCAAACACTCGCACTTCCCCCAAAGACTGGGGAGATCACTCCCCTGTGCCAACAATCCCTGAATTTTTATTCCCAAAACATTATTTTGTCTTTTCCACAGTAGCAGTTTTCATTGGATGGTAAAGGTTTGGAAATTCTAGGGTTTTCCTGAAATATTTTATATGAAGTTTTGTTAATAAAGTCTATTTGATAGGCAGCATGTATACTTTTCAGCGGTTCTTTTGTGTGTGTTTTTTAAGTATGACAGTTATATGTAAGAATCCTTTAGATTTTCATGAGATATGTTAGCAAAGCATGCTCACGTTTTTCCAGCTGAGGTACAGGATCTGCCACAATTTGAAAATGGGGGGGGGGGGTTGGGGAAGAGTTGACTTTTTAAGGTAAAATTGAATGTTTATGGTCAACACAGGCAATCCTGACTTAAGAAAACATACAAGGTTATTTAAGTGTCAAAATTTACTGACAAGCTTCTGTTATGACAACATTTTTAAATTATAGCTGAATAAGGATTTACTGAGTATCTTCAAGGTAGACACTGGGCAAGATGCTAGGGATCCTCCAATGAGTAAGACACTTTAAAATAAAGGTGTCCCTTTAATGTCAGTATAATCCACCCCTTGAATTAATTTTTTAAATGCTTTCTGATATTTGAAATAGCTGGCTAACAGCACTGAAGAGTTGCAGAAATACACCTAACTATTTTACTAAATATGTAAATTTCTTCTGAAGCAGAAATAAAGGAAAAGACAAGTTCTCTGCTTTGCATATTGCTATCCTTTTCTGAAGAAAAACTAACTGCTTAAACTGTGTGTGGTGGCAGCTGCCACCTCCTGCTACCTAGCAGGTCACAGAGCTGGAGACACTCAAAAACATGCTACACAGGTTAAGCGAAGCCGTAAAGAAACCCAAAAGCCCAGGGCCTCCGGACCTAAACAGAAAGCCCGATATGAAAAGTGAGCTGCTGTGGGCGGGAGGCAGCTAGCTCCTGGAGGTTCCCCCAAAGCTGGCGCCTCCAGTGCAGGCACAAGCTGCAGCCACGGCTTTCTGGCTGGCTTGGACGAGGCATGGCCTCGGAGCTGGAAGGCTGCCACCTGCTGAATCACCAAACATCCCTGGGCTTCCCTTGGAGCACTGACCACGCAGGGGCCCATCCCCCCCCCCCCCCCACACACACACACACCTGGCTTCTCCCTTGGGCATCTTACACCCGGACCAATGAAACACCCTCCAGCACAGGCCAAAAGAGCCACCAACCCTGTTAAGTCTGGGCGGCCCTAGGCAACTGCCAGCCAGTTGTACATCACCAGCCCACTCCTCTCTCTGCCCACTCAGTCCCCCCTGAAGGTTCAACACCCAGAGCCAGGAAGCGTGGGGAGTTCACAGCGCACCATGACAGGCACTTCACACTTCCATATCCAGGCAGCCAACCAGAAACACCCCCAAATCTGAAAGCAAAATAACCTGTCCAAACAGCTGTAAAGGTCCAGGAAGGTTAATGTCCGGGGAGCTTGAAATAGTAGGCAGGCCCCATGGCAGAACATAAACTTCCCTTTCAGAGAGCAGCCTTCACTCGTGGTTTCATAAGCGTGTACAGCAGAAGTCTGCACTGTCTGAAGGTGAAAAGAAACATCTGAGCGGCACCTGCACGGCTGTTCTCCACTCCCTCCAGCCACGTCAACCCTTGTCCCGATTTTTACTCGCGGCTCCCAAGAGGGAAGCAAGCGTTAACCAGAACGCGCCAGGCTGAATCCGTTAGCTGGACCAGGGCAGCGCATCGGCCCACCAGACGCTGCGACCCGACTCGCTGCTCTGCCCTTGAAAAGGCCCCCCGGAATCGCGGGGAACTCTCGCTCATGGGGACAGCCGCGTCCCAGAGCGACTGTCCAGCTCCAGGCTGCGCCCACGGTCCCTCCAGGCCTCACCCCTAGACACCCCCACCCAGCGGGGGCAGCCCAGCGGGATCGTGGAGCCTCCTCCTACCTAGAGGCTGTTCTGCGTCCTACGGCGGGGAGCGTGCTCCTCGGGGAGTGGGGTCCCGCCAGCTATGTCGTAGAGGGGCACGGAGCGGCCGTGGCCAGGGGGCTGGGTTGAGAGGATCCTGAAACCCTGGGCGCCTGGCCGACCGTGATCTGACCGGGAGGTACCAACTGTCACGCCGCCGCCCGGGGCGTGGGGGTGGGGCCGTGATTTGGGGTCGATCCCGGCGGGTCTCCGGTCCCTGCGGGTCTCCCGACCCCAGCGGGGCCACTGCCCAAAGGCCACCCGTCTCCCCGTCGCTTTGGCCCCGCCACCGTCCGCTCGCCCCACTCAGACATTAAGCAGCCTTCCAGCCCGCACGCAGCACCTCTGAAAAGGTGCCCACGGACGCCCCCGCCTTCCTCCCCGCCCCAACTTGGACCGGGAGCCGAGCAGGCGGCCCGCCTCCTCCGATTCCCGGGCCGGGCCGCCCGACCGCCCCCAGCGCCCACTCTCCGGAGCGGCCGCGCGGGGGGTGGGGGGGAGAGCCCGCCAGGTACGCGCGCGGCACCGCGCGGGCAGCACTCACGCCCCCTCGCCCCCGGGCGGCTCGCCCTCGGCTCCCGGGAGTCAGGCCCAGGCAAGAAGCGGGTATCCGATCGGCCCCCCGAAATCGCCTTTTCCCCGCGCCCCACGACTCACTTGCACCGGAGTCGCGGCAGCCGCCGGAATTCCGCTCGCCGAGCCCTCCGCCGCGGAATGGAATCCGGGGCCGGGCAGCGTCGGGGCGCTGCACCCGGATCGCGCACTCCGGCCGGCTCGCGGGGCACAGGGAAGGAGCAGCCTTCGCTGGCCCTTCCCGCTCCGGTCCGTGCCCGGCCGCCGCCGCCGCTGCCCCGGCCGCTGCCTCCCGGGTGCGAAACCTTCCGACTTGGCACCGCAAGCCTCCCGGGCCGCAGAGCATGCCCAGTCCGCCGCCCGCGCCGCCGGCTTCCCGCGCGACGCCGATCCGCTCCTCCGGGTGTTCCCGGCGGCCGGGGGGGCGGGGCGGGAGGGCGGGGCCCGCGGGGGGCTCTCCCTGGGACCGAGGCACGAGACCGGACTGCGCCCCCAGGGGCAGCGGGGGTTTGGCCCCTTTGTTTTACTCTTAAGTAATTGTAAGCTCGGGAGGCGAGTGTTTTCCCAGTGACGATCAAGGCCCCGCCCGCACGCTGTGAGGGGCCGTTTATTGAAGCCGGACGAGAGCCGAGTTTCACGGTCAGAGGCGGAGCCGGAGGGCCGGGGGCCGGGGAGCCGGAGCTGGTCGGAACCGCGAGCGCAAGCTCGGCCTCCTGGAGCCCGGGCTCTGGGCACGAGTCTGCGAGCGGCCGAGGGGGCTCCTCCCCACCCCGCCTAGAGCTGCGACACTTGGGATAACTCCTGAGTGGACGTGCATTTAAAAGGGGCGGCCTGGGACTTCACAGACCGTTTTCCAATTCTGTCCACCCACCAGCGCCCAAAAGCAAGGGAGCCACCTGCGGGGCCGCCCCCAGAGGCCTGTTCGCGCTGGGAAGGCGGGACCAGCTGTAACCGGCGAGTCTCGCAACGCCTCCGAGCCGCCCGGCCCCGCCCCGCCCGGGCCCCACCTCCCACCCGCCCCTCGGAGTCGCGAGAAAACCCGGAGAGCCCGAGGCTTGGGCCGGAACAGCGCATGCCCAGTAACCGGAGCTGGTGCAGGTTCCCCAACGCAAGGTTTTCTTCGAAGGACCCCTGCGCCCGGGTTGGGGGCGGTCGGCAGGGAGAGGTGGCCTTCCGCCGCGGCGCCCTTTCCTTCCCCGGCCCGCGCCGAGGAGATACCCCTGCCGCCGAGGGGCTGCCCAGGGAGCGCCTCCCACGGTGTTGGAGACTCGCCTGGCGGGGGAGGGGGCGCACGACGGTATCGCGGAGACACGTGACTGTCCGTGGCGCTTCGGGCAGCCATCTTCCGCCCGGCCATCGGCCGCGGGCGATTGGATGTGAACGGACCGGGAGCGAACGGGGTGCGAGCAGAGCGCCCTCGCCCCCGCCACGCCCTCCCGCGGGGCTCTAGCCTCCTCTTCGCACCTGCCTCCGGCCCCGCACCCCGCTGGGCGCCGGGATCGTGGCACTGACCCTCGGCTGGCCGGGCGGGGAGCAAGGGCTGTGAAAGGCAGGGGCAGGCTCCGGGTCGGACGGCCTCTGCTTCCTCCCAGTGGTGGAAGCTGGAGGAAGGGATCCCCTTCCGTGAGGGAGTGACGCCGCTGCTCCAGCTGCCTCCTAGTTCTGCCCTGTTCCCCGCGGAGGAAGCGGGGTGTGTTGGCAGCAACATCTGGATAGCGTCCGTCGCTGTTCCCGGCGGTGCAGTGTCCACAGCCCCTTCCGGTGGACAGCTTGGACGGTGATATTAATAGTATTTATTGAGCTCCTGCCACGAAGCACTTGGGGGTCCCAGTGATCGTAGGACCAGCCTTTTTACCATCAGAGGAGAATTGGTTAGAATTGCAAGGGCGGGATGCTGCGATCTCATTAACCAGCCCTCCAGGTGATTCTCCTACATTTCACTTCCACTAGGCCTCGGGGCGGCCCACTTCACACGTGTGGCTTCCAAATGTTGTGTTGTTGGCCCTAAAAGACGGTGAGCAGTGGGTAAGTCAAAGCGGCCGGCGGGCCTCGGTGCAGGCTTCTTACCGCGCCCCCGACTCCGGCTTCACGGGCTGCTTCGCCCCGTGACACTAGACTGCGCTTCTCCGGGAGACGGAGAAAGTGCACTTGTCACACAGGACTTTAAAATGACTGAATCTGGGCTCATGTTTTCAGTGTCTCCTGAGGGTGAGGCGCAGTGAGTTACAGTAGCCCTGTTGAGTTTTCCTCCGTTTGCGCAAGAGGTCAAAGAAAGACTTTGCTTTTTTGTAATGTAAATTTTTCTAATTAAGGAAATGCCAGAAAACCGCTGGCTGGTTTCTCCGGAGCGCTTAAGCTTTGGACTTCCTAAAAATAAGGTTCAAGCATCTGGTGTAGACTTGTGTCAAAGAATCTTTAAATTTACTTGATTATAAGTGGTGTTAGTAGGGTGCTCGTTGTAATGTTTTTCTAATTTTGTTTGAAATTTTTATAATAAACATTTTAAATGGTTTTCCATGAATAATTTTAAGACTATATGAAAAAAAAAAAAAGCCAGGTATAAAACTATTTCTATTTTATTCCAATTTCATAAAATAATTCTGAAAGAAAAGCTCTAAGTTTTTTAATAAAAGACAATAGGCCCCAAATTAAGTCACTTTTGTTCAGTCCCACATCAGCAAACCAAGACCTAATATCTAACCTAATTGCAGTTTCAGCCTCTCCCAGGGATGTAACTTTTAAGCGCTTAATCTGAAATCACCTGATCCACACAAGTGAGTTAATCTTGATTGGTAGACTACACCCTTCCCTCAAAGGAGGGTGCCTTGCCTGAAACAATCCACTTTTTGTTAGAAACTTCCTTCTTTTGCCCCCTTCTGCTTATAAAAGCCTTCCATTGTATACAGCTCCTCAGAGATCCTTTCTATTTGCTAGATGGGCTGCTGCCCAATTTGTGATTTTTTTTATAAAGTAAATTTGATCTTAACATTTACTCAGTTGAATTTTGTTTTTTAACAGATTTGGTGGCAGTGGTGGATCCAAAGCAAACTTTTTTTTAAAATCAATTTTGAGAGAGAGAGAAACATTGATTTATTACTCCACTTATTTATGCACTCATTGGTTGCTTTCTTGTATGCACCCTGACCAAGGATCAAACCCGGAACCTTGCCATATTGGGATGGCGTTCTAACCAACTAAGCTACCCAGTCAGTGCCAAAGTACACTTCTAACAGCATTTGGGGACAAGAAACATAGGCATAGCACCCAAAAATCCCTTTTGAGTTCTTTGCCTTTTTAACCATTTCCAAGGGCCATGAATAAGTTCTTCTCTATTCCAAAGTCGGCTCTCTTTGCATAGAGCTTCCAATCTAATTGGCTTTCCAATACCAGGCAAATCAGCTTAAGCTGACAAATGATTCATCAGTGCCACCTTAGCAGGAGTGGTTTGTGCCCAAGAGGATTTATCTTTGTCTATGGTGGTTATCATTCTCCTTGAGCCTCTGAATGCCTAGATAGCTGGTGCATAACCAGTCAATACCTCTTAGGTTATCTAACTCTGCTCCTCACTATCCACAGACAGAGACACCTCATTGGTCACATCCCCTGAATTCACCTTGTTGTGTTAGAAAGGAACTACCAGGAGGCATTCATGATTCAGGATTCGCTTCCTGTTGACAGGGCCCTACCAAATGTAAATGTAAATGAAGCTACGGTATGATCAGGAACATCTGAACTCCTGAAAACATTGCAGAATTCACTGCTAAGGCAGTACCTGCCCAAGAAAAATCCTTAAACTCTCTGGTCAAAGTTGATCTTAATTATATAGGATAACCCTTGATTATCTTTTAGCTGAGCAAAGAGTTGTTTGTGCTGTAGCCAGCACTACCTGCTACACCTGGATTAACACATGTAGAGAAGTTGAAACTCAATTATATAAAGCCACTGAGCAAGCCACTTGGCTTTAAAAGGTGGCTCCTGGCCAGCTGGCGTGACTCAGTGGTTGAGTGTCAACCTATGAACCAGGAGGTCACGGTTCAATTCCCGGTCAGGCCATGTGCCCTGGTTGCAGGCTCGATCCCCAGTGTGGAGCGTGCAATGAAAGGGCAAGGGCTATGCTCTCCATCTTGCCTGTATCCTCCATGTTGGGGCCACGTGCGGCCTTCTTCCCGGAAGCCCAGGCCTCTGCAGGCCACGCCCAGGATTTTAAACTAACCAATGACAATCAAGGGAAGTGCGCGCCATAGATATGACCACATCCTGTGTAACAGGACCCGGCTTGCGCCTGGCCAATCGGCAGAGCACAGTCCATTCTCCTCCCCTCTTTGTCTGTAAAGTATATAATGTGTGTTTAAACTCTTGATCGGGGCTCACAGCCACTGCTCTGTGCCCAGAGTAAGCTGTGAGTCCCAGCATGCTGGTATCAATAAACCCTTTGCTTTTTGCATGAGATCGTCTCTTGGTGCTCTGTGAGTGCGGCTGGCGTTCCGGGCGTAACATTTGGAGGTTCCACCGAGATTGCTGCGGCCGCCTTCGGGTTCCAACAGACGCTTCTCGGGGTAAGTGACGGCGCCTTTTTGAATAGCGATCGCTTAGAAATTGGAAACACAAATCTTGTCGGAGCTGGCAAATCTGTTCGGTCTGGTGGCTGTCGGGGAGGGGCGTGAGCCTCCCCCGACTGCGGCTGACAGACGTGTCGGGAGGTCGCAGGCCACATCCCCGGGGGACGCCCTGGTGGAATCTGGAGAGGACCAGGGACGCCTGGATTCCTCTCGTCTGCTAAATACTGACTCTGAAACTCTGTTGCCAGCTAGGTCAATTGGCTTTGAAAAACCTTCCTTTTGGATCCTCCGGTTTTTATCTCAACGCGTTGTGTCTGTTCTGGTTATTTGTTCTTTGTTGTCTGTCATTAGTCTGTGTTTTCTGTTTGTCATGGGCCAGAGTACTTCTACTCCTTTGTCCCTGACCCTGGACCATTGGTCGGAGGTCAAGGGACGAGCTCAAAACCTTTCTCTTATCATCAAAAAGGGTAAATGGCAGACTTTTTGCTCATCCGAGTGGCCCTCCTTCAACGTTGGATGGCCCCTGGAGGGATCTTTCCACCTGCCTCTTGTGAGGGAAGTAAGGAATCTGGTTTTTCAGCCTGGCCGACACGGACACCCGGACCAGGAGTCTTACATTTTAGTCTGGCAAGACTTATGTGAGAACCCCCCGGCGTGGGTCAAGCCCTTCTTACCCCCTGGTTCTCTCCCTAGGTCCTCGGTCTCTACTTCTGAGCCGGCAATCCTCCCTGTGAAGCCGGCTCTCCCCTCTCCTCCACCCTCTGCTCCTCCTGGACGGACGTTATGGAATGGACTCAGACTGCTCCTTTGGGTATTGTGACTGATCAGTTCAAGGAGATTGCGGGAGGCTTTAGAGCTCCCTCAGAAATTGGGAAGTTGTTAGGAATTGAATGGATTGTTTAAACTCTGAATGAATGTCTGGTGAAAGTATGTGAGTGTAAAGGCGGGGAATGGGGGGGGGGCAAGCGTGCGGGAGCGCGGTGCGCGGTGACCGCAGCCCTCGCCCTGGAGCCCGAGTGGCGCAGCCTGGAAGAGGCCGGAGGCCGGGAGAGGCGGCGGCAGCCCAGGCAGCCCGAGCCCCGCAGCTTGGGCCTGCGCTCGGCGCCATGGGCGGCGGCGCGCCTTCAGGGGGCGGCGCTGGGGGCTCGGGCCGGGCGCGGACAAGCTCGTTCGCGGAGCCTGGCCGCGGTGGCGGCCGCAGGGTGTTAACCCCTGGGCTTGTGTCGAGCGAGTGGAGCTGGGCGGAGCACAGGGGAGCAAGGCCAGCGAGTCGCTTGCGGGAGGCCGGAGCAGCGAGGCCCCCGGCAGCTTCGGGTCCGGGGGAAGGTCTGGGAAAGGTCCCTCGCGGAGCCCACGGGCCGGACACCTGAGGGCGGCGCGGCTACTCTGGACGGGAGCAGGGCTCTTCCCATGGAGATCGCGCCAGCTAGATGACAAAAAGTCCTTCTTGTAATTGAAAAGTTTTAAAATGCATCCGGGATTTCTGTGCACTGTAAAGGGAAAAGACCAGTTTAAAAACGAGTGCGCATAGTTTTGAGCTGAACTTGACCATTTGCTGTGTACAGAATAAAAACCCGAGACTGTTTTGGCCTTAAGAATGGCAGAGATGAACCTGACAAAGAAATGTTCGGATTGAATTGGGAAAAATTGTGTTATTGTGGTAACTAAATGCCTTTGCTTATTGGTACAGCCACCATTTTGGGCTCCAAGCCTTGGCAGCCGTGGCCGCATGGTTTGCTGCTCCCCTGGCGGCCGCCATCTTGAAACAGCAAAGGCCCCGCCCTCTGATTTACTCAGGGGTGGAGCTTTAAGGCGGAGTTTTATGGGGCTGCAAGCGTGCTTGCTTCGAGGATTTATTTTTAAACTAATCTCTTAAATCTAGAAAACCCTGCTTTCCTTAAACTAAGGACAATCAAAGGTTATGTCAAAGTCTTTAAGAGGGACTGATAGCAGTAATCTAATTTCCAAAGTACGATTATTTCAGGTAGAAACTGGTTTCTGTAAATTGATCTATCCTTATTGCTTAAATATGTATCCTTGTTGTTAAATTTGAATGTATTGTTAATCTGAGGAATGTTAATTATTTACATGTCACCTAAAAATTAAGGCTAAAAGTTCTAACTAACTAAAAAGCATGGCTTTGGTGTAATGGAAGGAAAGAAATGTTAAATGAATGTTAAGAAGCTGGAACTGGTCACTGGTGGTGGATTGTGAGAAGGGCTGGAACTTCTCCTTCCTTGGTACCCCTAAAACATCAGAGGGTACTTCTGGCCTTGATTTTCTTGGTTTTGGATTTGTTTGTTTGTGATAAAAACCGTTTCTATCTAAATAAGACATAGGTCAAGAATCCTGTCCTGGGATGTGGGAAAGGGAAGAGCCCCACATCTGTTCCTGTCAGGTCCCCATCAGGGGACTTGGGGGGCGGTGTTCCTGTTATCTGCTCAAGAGCCCAAGACTGTAAAGATACTTGTTCACTGAAAAGGTGTAAGTATGTTTGTAAACACCTCTGTCTGTTTGTTTACTGGGAACTTTGATTTTCTATGTAATATTCTGTGCTGGGTTGGGATTTTGGAATTCTAGTCTGATTGGGACATTTAAGGATGGGGCTCACAGTTCCTCAAGGCAGAGACTTAATGGGCCTTGAAATCTGTAAAGATAGGCGAGAATGAAGCTGGTCAGGCCCCACCCCCTATCATTCCTGACTTTCTTGCTGCAAGAATTGTCTCTTTTCTTGAGAGGGCTCCAGAGGGCGCACGAGGACATTTGGCTGCGCCTCGGCGCCACCCAGGAGACTGGCCCAACCCCAACTCCTCATCAGCACAGACCAGGAGATTGGGTCTACATCAAAAGGCACCACCTGGAGCCTCGATGGAAAGGTCCCTACACCCAACTCCGTGGTGCTGACGACCCCCACCGCTCTCAAGATAGACGGCGTCGCGACCTGGGTCCATCACATCCACGTCTGGTCAGCAGCAAGCTACGGCATGCTCGACCTGCCTGATGCTGGTAGCATTGAATAGACTTAGATAATGCCTGCATCTTCATGGACATGGCTCCAAAGAGACAAGGACAATTTATAGGATCACATGTTTAGTAGCAGAAGATGTGGCTGCCTAAAGCGGCCATGATGCCTATATTATGTTTCATTGTATTGATGTGTTATATTGACCTTTAATTCTCTTGCAGGTTTGAATGTATGTTGGCTGTCCTGGAAGGGTACTATGTGGGGTGAACCCCAAAAAGTAAAGGGTGCCTAGCTGCCAAGAGGGCAGGTGCCCACCTGGGCAGGGAACAGTGCCCATCAGGTTTTGGTCTCTGTTGAGAGACAGCTAACAGTTGGCAGCCTGTGTACTGCTTGCAGGCCTTTGTGACCATGCCCATGTCAGGGGTAGTCTGAAAAAAGCCTGTTTAGAGTAGAAGGTCTGAGGCATGGTTATGCATAGAAAGAAAGTTTAATGCCAACAATTAAAAGGAATTGGCAAGGAAAGTCAGAAAATCTTAGAGTAGAGCAGTATGTCTTTCTTCTTATGTAATTCCTCCGAAATTTGGCAATGCTAACATGGCAATACATTTCTTTGCATAGATTCAATAAGACCGGTTCCTAATAGTGGTTTTATTAACGGAAAACTTTGACTGGCGTATCATGTTTTAAAGAGCCCTGTCTGAGCTCTAAAGACTTGAAGCCAGTAAAAATGCCACAAAGAAAGCCTGGTATTCTGCTTGGAAGCCCTGAAGAGGGCTGGCGCTGGAGTGTCAGGCCGATGCCCTACCATCACTGGCGGTTGGTAAGAGTAAAAGGAGAGCAGTAGGGATGCCTATGCATTCCTGCGGAGCCCCCACACGCTCTGGGCCGCAACAAGTAGGAGGGCTACTGAGATGGGCTTAAAGCCTGGAGCGTGGGCTCAGGTGGAATTGCTACAGGTGAAGAATTCACCTAACTCAGCAGATACTGCAGGCGGGCCTGATGGCAGCTGGGTGGCGTGGCTTCCTGGCCCTACGGGGCACATTAAGATTCAACCATGAGATTCCAGCAAAGGTAGTCAGTTACCATTCTTGTTGTGTTTATGCAAACATCAGGACAGTAGATAAATTAATCTTAATTTGGCTTTTTAATAGCCATGGAGAAATTTTAAAAAGAAAAATCCTATTTCAATAGAAGTTGCTAAAGCTAAAATAGTTTCTTTCCCCTCCACCAGACCATTTGTTAAGATATGTCCAATATGAGCCTCTAGCAACGGTGGAATGGAAAAGCAGTCCGTCTCATGATTGAGCCGGAAGTTCCAAGACAAAGGGGGGAATGAAAGGGCAAGGGCTATGCCCTCCATCTTGCCTGTATCCTCCATGTTGGGGCCACGTGCGGCCTTCTTCCCGGAAGCCCAGGCCTCTGCAGGCCACGCCCAGGATTTTAAACTAACCAATGACAATCAAGGGAAGTGCGCGCCATAGATATGACCACATCCTGTGTAACAGGACCCGGCTTGCGCCTGGCCAATCGGCAGAGCACAGTCCATTCTCCTCCCCTCTTTGTCTGTAAAGTATATAATGTGTGTTTAAACTCTTGATCGGGGCTCACAGCCACTGCTCTGTGCTCAGAGTAAGCTGTGAGTCCCAGCATGCTGGTATCAATAAACCCTTTGCTTTTTGCATGAGATCGTCTCTTGGTGCTCTGTGAGTGCGGCTGGCGTTCCGGGCGTAACAGCAGAAGGCATCCGATCAACGATTCTCTCTCATCATTGATGTTTCTTTCTCCCTCTCCGTCTCCCTCTCCCTCTCCCTTCCTCTTAAATTAAAAAAAAAAAATCTATAAATAAAACATTTAAAAAAAATAAAAGTTGGCTCCTGCAACAGGGTCTTTTTTTTTTTTTTTTTTTTTTTTTTTTACTTCTTTGATTTTGACTGTTTTGGGTCCTGAGGACCATTGCTCCAAAGTGGTATTCCAGAAATTGGGAATTATCCTATTTATAATCCTAGTAATCCCTAGCACACTAATCTCTCAGAAGCTTTAAGTACTTGTTCAAAGCCACTACCCACCAAGCAAATGATCTTCCTAAAACTGGAATGTCAGAAAAGGAATGAAGAGAATGACCGAATTAAAATTGTGAATTTGGGGCCTGTGAATATCACAGAGATTAAGACCTTCAAGAACAGAAGAGCTGTAGTTGAGTGGCATTAATGTCTTAAAATCTGATAACATCTCTCAGTTGAGAGGGAAAATTGTTAAAGAAAAAAAAGAGACAACAGGCCCAAAATGGGGTCCCTTGTGCTAAGGCCCACATCAACAAACCAAAACTTAATACCTACCCTCATTGCAATTTCAGCCTCTACCAGGAATAGAACCTTTCCAGTCAACCTGGAATTACCTGATTAGTACTAGTGAGGTAATCTGCATGACAGGTCCTCTTCTCCCCAAAAGGAAACAATTTACCTTTTGTTAGAAACTTTTTCTTTCCCCCTTTTGCCTATAAAAGGCTCCCATTTTGTACATCTCATAACTCCCTTCTGTTTGCTAGATGGGATGCTGCCAGATCATGAATTGTTGAATAAAGTCAATTTGATCTTTAAAGTTATTCAGTTAAATTTTGTTCTTTAACAACATAAATACAGAAAAAAAAATCTAAAAATAAAGTGCAAATGTAGTAAAAGTAAATTCTAAGTGAAGTCATTAGGAGGGACACCTCAGTTAACCCTCCGTGAAATTAAATTTAGTAAAGGTCCTTAAGTCAGTTAGACTGACAGGAGCAGAGCAAGGATGATGGGCCAGAAACAGGAGGTCACCAGGGTGGAAAGCCCTAGATGCCTAGCAAAGGACAATTGTAGGGTGGGACCTTGTCCCAGGGTGACCTTTCCTCCCCTAGCATATTGCTGGTCATGCAATTTAGACGCCCTGATCTTTCCTCCCTAGAGATAATATATATGCCTCAGTTGTATTTCAGCTCCAGGCCCAGAAAAGCAAAACCAGCTACAGCTGACTTCAAGACCAGCTCCATTGAATAATGACCCCCTGCCCTGGTGTCAGTCAATCAATAAGTGGAGACCACAACCCTGAAAGGACATACCTGGGAAATGGCTGAATAATCTATTAAGATTTTCCCGAGACCCTCCCTAAATTCTCCACCCTTAAAGCCCTTAGGGCAGTGGAGCCAGTGCCTCTCCCTTCCTGGAGCTCACCAGCACCTTTCCCTTCCCTTTCCCATCGCCCCAGGTGTGTTACCATTACCTTCCTCACTTCTAAACTCCAAGGGCCCTTCCATTGCCTCTATAACTTGTTTCTTAAGCACATTTCTTCTACAAATTACTTCTCCCACCTCTGTGATTTTATAATAAATGTTCTCTTTCCTAGCCAGAACTCAAGTACTGAGGTTGCTAAACCCAGGTTGGATCTGACCCCACAGGTCTAACACCTGTTCCCACTGCCTACAACAGTTTGTGACCTCTTAGAAAATCCTATCTAATAAAGAGGGAATATGCAAATTGACCCTCACTCCATCACAAAGATGGCAGTGCCCATAGCCACAAGATGGTGGTGCCCAGTCCCCTCAGCCCTGCTGGAGTCCCCCAGTCCTTTCAGCCCCGCTGCTGAAAGCAGACAGCAGGGCGTAGTAGCCTCGTTCACACAGCGATGGTGGCGAAGCCCCCAGGCCCAGCAGACAGAGAGCAGACAGCAGGGCGTAGCAGCTTCATTCTCGGGGCGGCTGTGAAACAGCCAGGCCCCACAGAGAGCAGAGAACCACAGGAGTGGGCCTAAGCCGTCAGTAGGACATCCCCTGACAGCTCCTGGATTGGAGAGGGTGCAGGTCCAGCTGAGGGCCCCCCCTCCGTGCATGAATTTTGTGCACTGGGCCTCTAGTGTTTTAATAAAAATAATTGTCCCTCTCCAATTCACCCAACCCAACAGAATTTTACCAATGCATTTTGAATCAAAATTTTAATAAGCATATTACTTGATTATAAAATTTCATGATTCTCAAGTACATAGAATATCATAAAGTACATTGTTGTCAAGACAACTAGGAAATAAAAATGAATCACCTCCAAGTCACAATCTGTCATTAAAATACATTAAAAATAATACTAAGAACAAATACTTGGGCAAACAGTTCTCTTGCCAAAACAGCTATTCTCAAGTAGGCGGTTTAATTCCAGGTGAATGACTCTTTTTGCCTTTAGAAAGAAGATAATCTACCTGATTAAAAATGTTTTTTATCCAGCTGACCTACAAGCAGCAGCCATCATGCAAATTGTGCCCAAGAAGCAAGGAGGTTTCTGAGTCTGGCAATTTATCTCAGTGGAAGAATCTGAAGCCATAGCCTTAGTAGCAGGAATAAGACCTGGTGAGCTTCCTTCACTCTTTTAACTATCTGGCTGTTAATGTGAAAAACAAAACAAAACATTGAAACCTGTAAAGAATTTTTGTGAGTTTATTTGAGCCAAACTGTCAACATATGCCGGGAAGCAGAACCGCAATGAATTGAGATAATGCTCCGGAGAATGGCGGGTTACATCTGTATTTATACATTGCAATCAAAGGAAAGGGACATAGGTGGGTTACATGAAATCCATTGGCGGTAGACTAGAGAGGCGGGAGAAAGCAAAGCGGGGGTGGGGGGGAACCCCTGGGATTGGCTAAAGAGTAAAATGATAGACACATACTTAGGTGGGTGCAGGATCAATTAACATGATAATGAAGGAATTTGTGGTATCTGTCCTGGGGCCCAGCACATTAGGTTGTGCCCCAAGGGGGTCCAGAAAAAGGGAAGTTACAAGTTACCCAGACATTTCAAAGGGTATGTTATCATAGATGCAAAAAGACAGATAGGCTCAGTTAAGGTAAAGTTGACCTTGTCAGTGAAGATACCGGCCTAGGACGTAACTACCCACCATAGCTGCTTTTGGTTAAAGTTTAATTTCAGACCATCCTTTGTGGTTACTTTAGGTCTCTGATTCTGCAAGACTGCCATGCAGGCCTCCCCTGAGCTTGTCAGGTTAGCATGTGGCCCCTTTAGCCCACATGGCCAACCCACGATGTGGTTTCTAAACCAAAGATTACTGGGTTGTTTCCAAGTACTTGCCCCAGGGCTTAGGTCTGGTAACACTCAACTCTCTTGGCTCATTCCTAAACTTGCAGCTAGGATTCCTGTCTTCAATAACTGCTTGGGCCCTACCGATTTTCTCAGTGGTTAGAGCATTGGCCCATGAACTGAAGGGTTCCAGCTTTGATTCCTGTCAAGAGCATGTGCTTGGGATGCAGGCTTAATCCTCAGCCCTGGTCAGGGCAAGTGCAGGAGGTAACCAATTGATGTGTTTCACATTGATGTTTTTCTCTCTGTGTCCCTTCCTCTCCCTTTCACTCTAAAAACAATGGAGAAAATATCCTTTGGTGAGGATTAGCAACAACAATAACAAAATAATAACAACTGCTTGGTTTCTCCTGTTGGTCAACAAACACTGGAATTCATTTGAAGACACTGGGGTAGATCAGGAATGCAGCTGAGGCTCAGGCAGAGACTGCAACCAGAAACTGGAGTATTGATAAGAACTCAGGAAGTCTCCCTTTGTTTCCTCTGCAATTCTATGTATTCTCTCCCTTACTGCCTGGCTTTTTCTGCCTTCAGTTCACATAGCAGGAAATGACCACTGGAGAGCTCCTAACTTCCTCTTCCAGACAATAGCAAGTATGGCCCTGTTAGGGGCAGAAATAGAATATTGGGGACTACCTATAATTATAAGAAATATTAATCATGCTCTGTTAATTTTGATTGTTCTGTTCTGATAAAAGAAAGTACATTCTAACCTGGCTGAGGGTCTTACCCCCTGAGACATGGGAAAAATGCAGTCCTTCCTCCTTTTCCAAAAACTGCCTAGATTAACAACCTTGTTGCCTGTAATTTGGTCCAGAAGGCACCCACCCTTTGCAACCCAGTCCGCATTGCCTGTAACCTATAACCATTGCCAACTTTCCCATGCCTGTAATTCTTACTTTCCCATGTAATCTTTGTCCTTTTACCCAATATAAGCTGCTGACTTGTGGAGAGGGGCGGGGTAGATTTTTGTGGATGACCTGCTGCTCCCCCATACTGCCAGCATTATTGGAATAAATGCTCATATATTGGAATAAATGATTCAACCCTGTCTCTGCTTAATAGGCTCAAGTAGTGATAGGCAGTCCGGATCTACTGGTTGTCTGGTTACAACCCCACCCATGGTCATTACCTCTTTGTCTAGCAGCTAGATTCCTCCTGACCACTTGAACCAGTCCCACTAATATTTCAAGGCCCATCTCCATTTCTACCTTTTTCATAAAACTGTCTGCCGCCAAGGACACAGAAGCATCCTATACACACATTTTGGCCCATTTAATATGACATATTGAGGATATGTTTTTATCCTTCCTATTCCATAGTACTTAGAACAGGACTTGCACCAAGTAGCCCTAGCCCATAATAGATATTTATTGAACTGTAATGTATAGGTTTTGTTTGTTTCACTTTTCTACTGCTGTATTGCTTTAAAAGGGTAAACCTTTAGGAATGAAATGTCCTAGCTTTCTTGTCCTTCTCTAATTAGCAACCACCCTTTACAATCTGCTGTGTACATTTTAAATGATTTTGAAATTAGACATTTATAACTGGGCACTAAACAGACTCTGATGAATCAATGAAACCAGCAAAATACGGTACTGACTAGCAGATACAGCACCATTGTCAAGACTTGCAATTTACTCCTGGCTCTTCAAATAGTCAGTGTAACTCCAGGCAGGGCTTAATTATCGCCTCTTAAAATGGGCATAGTAGAACCCACCTCTTTACTTCTCATGGGTATCATGGGAATTAATTAGGTCTTTAATAAGAATGTATGTCTATAAAATGTTTTATTGAACTAGCGGTAAATATAATGAAAACATGAGGTACTCAAGGCCTGAATGTTTACTGTTGTATTTAGCAATCAGCTTGATTATAAATACAAGGATTATAGTAACAGCTGAAGTACACAAAATAATGAATACATTTTGGGTTAGTGTCTTCCAACTACTATTTGAAAACACGTCTTGGATGGCCAGAACTAATTAGAGGGTTGAGACAAAATTTATGTGTCCCAGGCATTTTCTCCCCAGAATTGACACCTGGAAGAATACAATACTAACACAGTCCAGGAGATGGCTGCCTCCTACAAGCCCTCTACTGGGGATCAAGCCCAAAACCTGGGCATGTACCCCAAATTGTGACCTCCTGGTTCATAGGTCGATGTTCAACCACTGAATGACACTGGCCGGGCAGCAATCAGCATTTTAACAAGACTTCCAGGTGATTCTGGTGCATGTTCAAGTTTGAGAACCACTGTTTTAGAGGGCTGGTTCTTGACCATGGCTGCAGAGGAGAAACACTGAGGGAGTTTTTTAAAATACTGGTATCTGGGTCCCACTCCTCAGATTCTCAGGCATGTCACTAAGGCATGGAGATTTTTAAGAGCTCCCCAGTGTGCACAACTGCTCTACAGAATTTATTCTCAACTGCCAAAGGGAAGAGAAACTCCCAATATTGCAAGTATAATGCTTTCTACGTCTGGCCCAGGTCAACCTACACTAAGGCAGGAGGGACAGTGATTAACATGTTTTAATTTTAACAATACCCAGAGGCCAAGCAATTCAGATATGTGGTCTCCTCCTCAAACCTTTAAATCCACTCCTAAAGGACCTACTAGAGTCAATATAATGTAACAGAAAGAGAGAACAATTATTTCCTGATCCCAAGGCCTTGCCCAAATGTTCATTAACCTCTTGAGGCCACATTCTTTCATGTCTACACTAGGGATGATATTACCTCTCCACAGGGTTTTGGGAATGACTGAAAGAGAACAGTAGGTAAAGAAGGTAGGAGATTAAAAATCAGTAATTACATCTGGACCTGAGGAGGCTTCATGGGAGAGGAAATTTAAAAGGACAAAACTCAGTAAATTCACAAATTTCAAAGTGTCTTTCTCTTATAACTATTTTAATTATTTTCTCTTTTTATATTCCCTCATTTTTGTGTTTGTGTTCCCCAGCCCCATAATTCTTCCTGTTTTTAGTGCGGGAACTTTGGTGACCCATCTATGTTTTTGGCTAAGCTGCCTGAGTGACACTGAAATTGATCATTTTAAAGACCATGGTAGTAGTTCCACACTGCTCAATTATTCCTGGGGCAGGACAATTTTTTTTAAACATACTTGCCTGTTGTCAAGCCAATCATTTTAAACTCCTTGTTCATCTCAAGATGGATGTAATAGGCTTCCCTGTGAGCTAAAACCCCTCACTGTTATGGGCTGCCCAGCCTCACTTCATGCAAGGTGCACATTCTACCATTAAATGAGGCAGTTCTTTAAATATATGCATAATTTTTAATTGATTTATTTTTTAGAGAGAGAAGAAGCAAGAGGGAGAGAGAGAAACATCAATGTGAGAGTGTAACATCCATCAGCTGCCTCCTGCCCGCCCCCTATGAAGGATCAAGCCTGCAATCCAGTATGTGCCCTTGACCGGGAATGGAACCAGCAACCTCCTGGTGCGTGGGATGATGTCCAACCAACTGAGCCACATCAGCCAAGGAAAATGAGGCAGTAATTTACATGGCTTCTAAATATAGAAGTTTGTGACATATGCACACACCTGAGTTACCTGTTACAACATGGGATGGTGGTCCCCTCCCAGGGTACTGCTGAGATCTAAGGATTGAAACACCAAGTGACTCTGGAGGACTAGGCATGCTGGGTACCTGGGAGCTGGAGAAAGACATCAGAGTACTTTCTAGGGAAACCTGGCTGGCAAAAATAAAGGGCACCAGTTCAGCCATTGGCATGAACCCTAGCTAATGCCTATAGGTTAGCCTTCAGGAGCAACTGCAAGTTGAAGCAGAAATTCATTCTGTGAAGTACATCATGAACCAGAAGCCAGAAACTGGAGCAAGGCAACGGACTTTGGAAGCTGGGCTCGAGTTCCAACCCTGTCACTTACTAGCGGTGTGACACTGGTCAAGTGACTAAACCTCATAGAGACAGTTTCCTGACTTGTATAATGTGGATAACAATAACTTATTTCTGGCTTGTGAGAATTACTTGATAATCCATACAAAACACTTAATATAGCACCTGGCACATTGTGTAAGCACATAAAAAATGCTAGCTATTACTCCAAGATAACATTTTGAGATAATGCATTCTTTTTCATCACTGTATAGCCCCTTTTCCTCCTTTTTCATTTCCTTCCACCCAACTCCCAATTGAGTACATGGTCTGTCCTGCGCTCACAGCCTCTGGTGAGGAAAGAGCTTGTTGGCCTTCCTGACTGGTTTCCCAACGTTTGAGACCCGGTAGACTGAGACAAAGTGTCTTTGCCAGAAACGGGGGTTTGGGATGGGTAGGGGACTAATGGGTGGGACTTCTTTTCACCGCCAACCACAAAGAGATTTTGTGTGGATGGAGGGAGGAGAGAGGAAAGAAAAAGGTATTTTATCAGCTTTCCAGCATACCTGTCAGGGAGAAAGCAAGCCCGCAGAGCGAAGGGCTGCTGAGACATC
The DNA here is from genome assembly GCF_028538775.1 of Myotis yumanensis. NCBI lineage: Eukaryota > Metazoa > Chordata > Mammalia > Chiroptera > Vespertilionidae > Myotis > Myotis yumanensis. The sequence goes on along the minus strand of NW_027223764.1, from coordinate 27,659,598 downwards.
TGCTTAGATGTGAATATAAGCAGCCAAATAAAGATTTCCAAGCCTAAAGCATGAGTCCAAACAGAAACAGTGGAGCTGCTAGACATAAAGGGCCTTGCTTCCTTTCACCTGAGTGAAAAGGGGACTAAAGGGGCAATATACACCCAACCCCCTCAGTGCTTTACCACCCTACACCTTGACAATTCCAGGGAGCACTTGATAAACACTCCTTCCACCAAAAATGAGAAGGTAAGTTTCCTACCAGCTAGGTAGAATGGGTTATGGTAGTAGTGGTGGTGGTGGTAGTGGCCATGGTGGTGTAGAGATGGAAATTCAACAGAGTTACTGGAAATAAAATTGTATTTCTCACACACTGTTGTTTGGGGATTTGTGGACTGAGATTCATTTAATATTCCAGAACCTGCAATGTCTCAAGTTAATTGTTTAAAGCATAAATTATTTTGCTCACACTATAAATGCTGATATAGACAGGGGGAGGAGAGGAGGGCAGTAGGACAGAATCAGGACATCCCCAGACTACCTTGGAATTTGCTGACTTAAGTGGCTGATGGCATTATTTTACTCCCGAATTAACATGAAGTAAAACACTCTGGCTTGATGAGCGGTGCACAAGAAAGACTTTCTGTAAATGTGATTACTAGGTCAAAGGCTGAGTGCTTCCTTTCCCCTGGCTTTTCTCCTTTCCTAAGAGCTTTATACATGTCTTTGTCATGCCTTTAGTATTTTTAAGCTGCATTTAAAATGTTTTCTTTATTCTGCATGAGTAAGATTATGTGTCATTTCAGCCTCCTTGTCAGCTTCTGTTTTACTCTCATTAAATCTGTTGATTGAGTGTGAAGAAGGAGACACTGTCATCATTTTCAGATTTTCTGCTATGGGTTAGATCTCTTTGGAGCAGTGCTGTGATCCCTGCTGCAATTTCATAGGGATGCTCTGAAGAGATGGGAATGAGACCAGGGAAGTCATCGTATTCCTTTTCTACTTTCATGGGTTCATGGAGGCAGTAAGAGAGGGGAGGGGGATACATCCATTTCCCCTCTACTCATTCATTTGTTCATTCATTCACTTTACATAAAGTTACTGAGCACCTCCTATGTGGCAGACACTGATTTAGGACTTGGAGAACGGAAGGTAAAAAGAAGTCTGCTTTCTGCCCTCATGGAAACTATGGTCTGATGGTAAGACCAACTTTAATCAAATAAAACACTAATCAATGTCTAGTTACCCCAGAGATCCTGATCTAATTGGGCTGGAGTAGGGCCCAGGCATTAGTATTTTTTGTAAGATCCCTAGGTAATTCTAACAGGCTTCCATGGCTGGGAATCACTGGGCTAGGCCACACAAGTTCTAATCAAGCACCATGAAGCATTTTTTATTTTATCTTACAATAATGGGGAAGTTACTAAAGAGAGGTGATATGGTAATATTTGGGGGGTTTTTTCTTTTGAAATAATTGTAGATTCACATGAAATTGTAAAAAAAATAATAATAATCACAGAGAAATTCCATGGACCCTTTAGCCAGTTTTCCCCAATGCTAACATCTTGTAAAACTATAATGCAATATCATAACCAGAATATTGACATTGATACAGTCAAGATACAGAATATTTTCAACACAATAAGGACCCTTTTTTTACATTTAAATCTGTGAATCATTTTGAGTTAATCTTTGTATAAAGTGTGAGTCCTAGGTCAAAGTTCACTTTTTTGCTTATGGATGCTCAACACCATTTGTTTAAAAAGCCTTATTTTTTCCATTGAATTTCTTTTGTACCTATGTCAAAACATCAGTTGTATTTGTGTGAGCCAAACTCTGCGTTTCTTATTCTGTTCCATTAATCTACATGTCTCTTCTTCTGTTAATACCATACAAGTCTTGAAACGAGGTAGGCTGGTTCCTTTCATATCACAATTGTTTTAGCTATTCTATTGCCTTTGTTTTTCCATATAAATTTTAGAATAATGTCTAAATTTATTTTTAAAAATTGCTGGGATTTGGATAGAAATTGCATTAAGAACTTCACAAAATTGTTCAGCAACCTTATGACGAGTTGTTTTCTTTTCTTGAACATAAAAATCCTTCTAATGCTTTAACTTTGAGATTGCCATTTTTTTTTTCCAGAAAATAGCTGGGATTCACATCATTGAATTTTACTTGTTTTTAAAAATTGCACTGAATTTTAGAATGAACATTAGGCCCCAGGTGGAACCCTTTGCTCATGTCTCTGGAAACACTTATGAAAACAGCTGTTCCTAACGTTTCACAATACCTCTGTAATATTGTTATCGTCATAATTAGCTAGTTATTAATATTAATGACAAGAAGAAAGCAAAGGGGAGGCCAGACATATATGGTCATCTGGGAAGCTACAGCTTCACACTCCCCAGCAAACCACAGGTTCTTTCAAACAAAGGGGGAGATGGGCTCACCTGCAGTGACTAGGGAAGGTGCTTGCCTGGGAAACAATGGATTGGCTAGGAGCGGGGAGCCACTGCAAGCTGGAGAAATCTTGGGAAGGTAAAGCCCTCAGACAAAGAGTTCCCTCTCTCGTGCTTTACTCTTGTTGCTTGTTCCTCTCTTGTTCCAGGACCTGCACTCGCCCTGTCCTTTCAGCATAGCCATGTGGCCTTAAGCAGCCACATGGTCCAGGGCCATGTGGACTCCACATTCAGGATGTGGGACTGGACTTTAACATGGAGCAGAGACTCTGCCCAGTGACCTTAATTCTTGCCATACTGAAGACAAGATTGGACTTTTTCCATGGTGGGATGAAGTGAAACTCAGGGGTTTAATGACACAGAAATAAAGATCACTCATCCTCTTGTGCGAGTCTCAGGAAATTCCTTTAGTTGTGACATCACAAGACCTCCACTTCCACCAGTAACAGATAGGGATGCACATGGCACCCCACTGATGACAATAAGACATTATGAAGGTGCATTTAAGCACCTGCACAAGAAGAGATCAGGAGGTCTTTCTGAGCCTTGATATCATCCAACCTGGAGGTGGCCATTTTTCACCATTTCCACTTTTTATTTTGTGATTTATAATTCACTCACTCAAAAAATCCATTGATTCTCTAATCATCAGAAACAATCCAAGACATGATCCTTGTAGTCAAGTTACACTGTGTCTTACTCATTTTTGACCCCCAACATCTAGATCTGTTACACACTGTAGCAAGCTCTTACAAAATGTTTGATGAAGGAATGATAAAAAGAAAGAACAACTAGGTAATATAATGTAGAATAATATATTGAGAAGTTTTATAATCTTGGGGAAAACTACTCACCTTAAATATTTGTTTTTATTCATTAAATAGTACATATTATACACAAGATTTTTTTGCCTCAAACTGTTGCCAATATAAAAAAAAACCAAAACACCAATTCCTTATCTTTAGCAATGAGTGACACTTTGAGTAATCCATGTTTTCCAAAGAATGGTTTCCCAATTATCTACATGAGAAGGATCTGCAAACTTATTTAGGAATGAAGATATTTAGTCTGAAATTCTTAAATAAAGAATAATTGCTTTAGCCCTAAGCGGTTTGGCTCAGTGGATACAGCGTCGGCCTGCGGACTCAAGGGTCCCAGGTTCGATTCCAGTCAAGGGCATGTACCTTGGTTGCGGGCACATCCCCAGTAGGGGGCGTGCTGGAGGCAGCTGATCGATGTTTCTCTCTCATCGATGTTTCTAAATCTCTATCCCTCTACCTTCCTCTCTGTAAAAAATCAATAAAATATATTTTTTTTAAAAAAAGAATAATTGCTTTAACTAAGGGTAGGCTAAAAATGAAATTGAGCCACAAATCAAAAGGGTGTTCACTAAAAGAGAAGTCCTGATGCAGGACAATGAAGACTATTAGGGGTCCCTGCCCCACACCAGGAAGATATATGGGACCAAAGGCACAGAAGAGCAGGCAAGTTATAGCCTCACTTGAGAGATAATAAAAACTTTTCCAATGGGGAGACACCAAGCAGGAACTTCTTAGTGTTAACAAAGGAAGAATTTTAATAAGGAAAATAACATTTGCCCTCAGATGAGCATCCTGAAGTAACCCACAATAAATAGGAGACACTCTGCAGCCATCCAAAAACATTCTGGTATTGGCAACTGGGTGACAGATTTTCAATGTTAAGGTAAGAAAATTGTTAAATTAAATGTATTCATAATGCTACTTTGCCCAGGTACTAGAATTTATCTCCCAGATACTATAAATAAGAGCAAGAAACCTATTATTTTTTTTAATGTGTTTTTATTGATTTCAGGGAGGAAAGTGTGAGAATAAACAAATCATCTTTTCTGTCAAAGAACAGTTTAGACAGCTGCTATTTTGGACTGTGTGACTTGGCAGCCACCATGTTGGCCTCATGGCTTGCAGCTTCCCTGGGAACCGCCATCTTGAAACAGCAAAGGCCAACCCCTCCCTTTGAATTAGCCAATCGTGAAAGACTGTGCGTCTGAGCTCCAATCAAGAGCAAAGGACAGATCGCGTGAGTCAGGGATTATAAAGCCAAGCAGGTGCTGCTTGATGTGCGTGCACTTCCAGACCATGTGTGCGCACCCTTCTACGTAGAAATAAAGATGTTTGCCTTGCTGCTTGGCTCCCAAGTATGTTTTGTATTCTACCAGGACCCCTGACTTGGGGGGCTCGCCTTATTGCTAACAAAAGGAGAGGGAGAAAGAGATAGAAACATCAATGGTGAGAGAGAATCATTGATCGGTTGCCTCCTGCACACCCCACACAGTGGATCGTGCTCACAACCCGGGCAGGTGCCCTGACCTGGAATCAAATCATGACCTCCTGGTTCACAGGCCAATGCTCAACCACTGAACCACGCCAACTGGGCAAGAAACCTATTCTAATCAGAACCTATTAGATGTGTAATATAAACAATAATCAAAGTGTTATTAAACAAAATTCCATTTTTTAAATAAAATGCTCTAATGAATAATCATGTGTGGCTTCTTCAGTTATGTACATTCAAAGAGTGTCTCATGGCTGGGTCTAGAAACTACAAAGCAAGATTTTGCAACCCTGGCTGCAAATGATCCACTTGGGGAGATAAAAAAAAAAGTTCTCATGCCAGGGTTCCACTCTCAGTTCTTATCCAATGAGTCCAAGGAAAGTTCAAATGTGGACATTTATTTTCTAGAGAGACATCACCATTTGAATGGAGTCATTAAGTGGAACAGGAAATCATCAGCTGCTGTGGGGTTGCTGCCAAACCTGTAAAGCTGTAAGCCTCTGAAGTTCACAACCTTGGCTGCTTCTTTCAACCATTTGGGAGCTTGTAAAAACCATGAGGTCCAGACTGCATCCCAGACCAATTAAATCAAAACCTTTGAGGGAGGAATTTAGACATCAGCTTTAAAATATTTGTAGCCAAGGTCCAGAAGCAGGCTTTAAATGGCTTTACTATTAGAAGTCCCACAAGAATTAGAACAGCAGGTGTTTAGATCTTTAGTTCTTATGGAAAATGATCAATCAAAACATTTCTCTAAACTTCTGCTGAGCCTCATTGCTTCAGTTCCATTAGTTGTCACTCTTCACCTAGGGTTTGTGAAAGGACACTGCTTGCCTGAAGGTACTGGCCATTTCAATACCTATCATCTGTGCATGTATCCCATATGTAAGGAACCTCTTACTAGTAATACATCATAGGATTCTGTCATGGCCAAGTTGTAAAGCACTAATATCTCAACATTGACCTAAATTAGGCCTCTGGTAGGGAAACTCAAGACTATAATTTACTGCATGCTTGTGCAATTAAAGGACAGAACTGTCTATAACTGATGAAACAGGCAGTAATGAATGGAAGAAATCTCATTGTTAACAGATATTGCTATATACGTGACCCTGATTAATGCACTTGTTAAGAGTTCACTATTTTTAGAAACAACTAGCTGCAAATAGATAGCACTACATCTGATAGAGTTTCTATCTTTTAAAGAAGCATTTCTTTGTAAACAAGTGATGTTTTTCTAACAGTATAAAGCAATTTTCCATAGGCATTATTCAGAGTTGCTTTTGTTCTCTTCGAAGCAGTCAACACATTTTATATCTCTGAAAATCATTTTAAACTCAATTTATTCCAATTTACTGGCAGAGCATAAATATAGCTTTGTCTCTGTACAACAATGAAAACAAAAGAGCATCCTATTTAGTGAATGCACTTGATAACTTAGATTTCAAATTTAGAGAAAGAAAAACAAGGAGAAATGCACTCAATTTTAATGTTTACCTTTACATGGATGGCCCTAAGCAAAACTGGGGAGTAAATCTAGCTTGGTTTATAGTTTTGTCACAGGCCTGGGAGCCTACTCAGGTGCTCTCTTTCTGCTCCTCCTCTCCTTTCCAGAGCTTATAAGTATTGGCTATTTGTTTCTTAATAGGACTGTTCATTTTTAATGAGCTCCCTCCCAATGATATTTGCATTTTAAAAAAAATATTTTTATTGATCTCAGAGAGGGAGAGGAAGAGAGAGAGAAACATCAATGATGAGAGAGAATCATGGATCGGCTGCCTCCTGCACGTCCCCCCGCCGGAGATTGAGCCCGCCACCCAGGCATGTGCCCTTGACCAGAATCAAACCCAGGATCTTTTAGTCCCCAGGCCGATGCTGTATCCACTGAGCCAAACCAACTAGGGCTGATATTTGCATTTTAAGACTTATCTTTATTATTCGTACTAGGGGCCCAGTGCACGAATTCATGCACCTTGAAAGGAACTGTGGGCTGTGAGGCTGCGGTGGGCACAGGGGTGGGTCTCGGCCCATCCTCCGTGCCCTGCCCGGCCCCTCCCATTGCGGCCCCTGGTTGCCTCTCCACTGGCAGCCCCTCTCCTACCACCGCTCCCATGCGCTGATGGCACTGGGCCGCTCGCACCTGCTGATGGGAGCAGGGGGAGGTGGAGAAGCCCTGAGGGGCAATTTGGGCTGGCAGCCACAGCTTGCACCCACTGACAGGACCGGCGCCACGTGCCAGCATCGGGTGCAAGTGGCTGTAGGTGCAAGCGGGGCCATCACCAGCAGCGGGTGCGAGAGGTGGCTGCCGGCCTTAATCATCCCTCAGGAGCAGGGGAAGGTGGAGAAGCCCTGAGGGTGCCACTCGCACCCTCTGATGGTGCCGAGTGATCCAGGCTGGCACCAGGTGCCAGCAGCGGGTGCGAGCAGCGGCTCCAGTGCTGGCAGTGGGTGTGAGCGGGGCTGGTGCCAGCAGCAGGTGCAAGTGCCAAGCGGGACCACAGTATGCAAGAGCAAAGAATTTTCAGTAACCACCAGAGGCTTGCCCCGATGACAGTGACCAGCGCCCCACCTTGGTCTGGTGTCCCTGTTCACCTGCTCCACCATCCTGCCATGGCCAGCGCCCACCATGTTCCACACTCTGACACCTACTGCTGATACCCGCCATGTTTTGTGCGCACCTCCTGGTGGTTGGCACATGTCATAGCGACCGGTTGCTCAGTTCAGTTTTTCCACCATTTGGTCTATTTGCATATTAGGATTTTATATATATAGATTAGAATAATAATGATAATAACAATAGTGGTTGTTATTATTATAAAGGAACAGTCACCCTCAAGAAAGTGAGTTAGAAAAATTGTAAATATATCCATACTCAAAGTGGATTTGTTTGAACTCCCAGCCAGAGTTGCCCAGAAAAAAAAGGAAAAGAAATTCATTACATATACTTACATCTTAAAAGAAATAGAGATCTATTATATAAATATTTGTTGTGCCAAAAGGAAGAAAAATGAATTTAGAATATTTCTAAAAGGACTGATAGAAGAGAAAGATGCTGGAATAAATGACTCAGAAATAAGAGATCTGAGAGCTCTGAGAGACAGCCATTATCACAAGGGTGGTGATGATCCTATGGAGATGGTAGGAAACAAATTAGACATTGATGGGATGGGATGGAAAATTTCATTCAAAAATTCAGTCTATCTGTTATTTTTTATTTCATACAGACTGAACATCCAGATGATTGACTTTTTAAACCTATGACAAAATGGATTTTATGTTATAGCTGGTTTTGCTTTGAGAAGATGCTGTTTGGGAAGAACTGAGAAAATTTTTCCACAGGCAGAGACCTTTCGACGTGAGGAGATAAACAAGAAGTTAATTTTGAGTAGCTTCAATTCATTCAGATAAAACTATGCTTTTAGCCTGACCATTTAGTACATTGCACTTCTTGCTGCCTTCTCCCTTTGTACATGAATTACCTCCTGTAGTACCTATAGCGTCATGCCCTCCTTCTTCATATTGCTCCCCACTGGCTGCTGTAACAGCACAGTCCTTCAGTCAACTGCTGCTTCATGATCGTCCCACCATGTGTGTTTTGCTGGTTCCTCCTTTTGTCGAGCGCCACCATCTACCAGAGCTGCCTTTCTCTCCTCCCCCACCCTCGTCTCTATCCCACCCAAGCTCAGAACCTCATTGCTTTTCCTATTCCCAGAATTTCCCAACGCCACTGGAGATTCACACTGAGCATTGTTCCTGAGGTCTGAGCAATCATCATTTTACACTTTGATCCTGTTCTACTCTCTGACTTTGTCTCCCTTTTTTTTCTCCTCCTTCTGAAATTCTGGCTGAAAGAAAAACTCTGTGCTCCAAACATGTGCCAGATTTTCTCATCTTTAGGTCTCTGCTCACTATTGACTCCACCAATAATATCCAACCCCATCATCTCCATCTATGAAAATCTTACCCATCCTTCAAGCCCAGCTTAACTCTTTAATGGGCAAATGAATAACTGAATGAAGGTCCCAGGACAATACTGATCACAGTCATATAGCTGGGTTCTCAGTGTGGCCTTTTGACCATAGTGCTGCCCTTTTGACCACATCAGCAAATGCACTTTTTTCCCCCTTTCAAATTATAAGAGAAAGGTTATTTAGAAAGTTACAGAGGTAGTGAAAGTGAGCCAGCTGGGCTGCATAGGCTTCAGGGAACAAATTACAAAAGCAAAAGAAGGGCCCTTGGAGTTTAGAAGAGAGATAGGAAAGGTAAAGCGACTGGAGGAAGAATAGGAGGAATGGAAAGGTATGGGCATGCTCCTGGGAGAGAGACCACGCCCAGCACTGTTCTTTTTTATATTTTTAAATATATTTTTATTGATTTCAGAAAGCGAGAGAGAGAGAGAGAGAAACATCAGTGTGAGGAGAAACATTGATGGGCTGCCTCCCACACCAGGGATCAAGCATACAACCTGGGCATGTGCCAATTGGGAATTGAACCAGAAACCTTCGTGCATGGGCTGGCGCTCAACCAACTGAGCCTCATCAGCCAGGGCAGCACTGTTCATTTTTAATCAACACCCACAGAAATTCCATAGTTCAGTTTATCAAAAGTCAAAAGGAAACTAAAGTTTCCTAAAGTCCCTATACCTAAATCATAATTTTCTTTTGCACCTATAGTAGCTATTAAAAAGTGCCCAAGACTTTATTCCTGAGCTACAAAATCAGTGTCCTGCCTGCCCTCCAGCCCTTAGCTTTATATTTTCAATTCTCTCTACGCTCTCCCATTTCCCACATCCCCTCTCTTTTGTATTGGTTTTAGAACCTTCCTTGCTGCTGTTTTAAGTGGCATAATCCTGTAGGGAATCAAGTAGATACTTCCAATTAGATTTATTACAAGTTCCCTTAAGAACCGATGAGAAAGGAAGAATCCCAAGGGTCTGATTCCCTCAATAATCCCAGCAGCATTTTTGGAGCGTTTGCCAACACCAGGCTAGGTTTTAAATACCACATTTACTAATCCAGCACCAAGGGATCCTTGGAAGCTTGCAAAACTGTGTGTAAAGTAGTAATTTACTGACTGAAAAACCAGAAATATGAAAGCCTCATTGAAAGGTAGTTCAGGGTGGTGGTTAATTCGTGCATGGTCTCTGTAGTCAGATGGTGCTGGGGTTTTAAACTCCAGTGACACCACTCACCAGCTGTAAGACTTGGGGAAAATTACTCAACTTTCCTGAGCTTTGATTTTCTCATCTGTAAAATGAGGGTAATGATAGGGCTTTTGGAAGAATTAAATGAAGTCAACAAAATGCTTGCCATATAGTGTTCACATAAATGGCAGGTATTATCATTACCATGGAAACTGATATTCTAGTGAATCATGAACCGCTACCCATTTCCAAAACCACATCTTGCAGTTGCTAAACTATTTGTGCACTCTTCAGACTATAAGGAAGATGGAAAGAAAGGAAAAGATGATGAGACAGGAAGAGGTTTTCCTACTTTCAGTGGGCTCCAGGCTCTTATTGTTGCCAAACTTTATAAAGTATGAGATAATATTTTGAAATTATTTTTCTTCCCCTCTTTTATAAATCTTGCTCCTTACAGCCATTTAGCTAGTATACCCTGAGTAAATACTTAATTAGAATAGAGGAAAATATGATATAAATGAAGTCCTTCCTTCTGGCCTGGTGGTTTGTGGGAGAAATAACAGAAGGCAAAAGGACAAGCAAGTGGCCTGTCATCCCCTCCAGGTCACAATCTGGACGAGGGTGGTTAAGAGATGACATATAAACTAAGGAAGAGCCAGACACAGAAGCAAAAGGGACCTGTGCCCCAGTCCTTGTTTAGAACTCTGAGAGGAGACTGCCATGTAGAATGGCCTACACCATCCTGGGACTACCATTGCACAACGAAGATAGTGGGGAGGTACGGTTCAGCAGAGGGAGGGCCTGTGTGCCCCTCCCATGCCTGCCTTGGCTCTAAAGGGGGCATGGAAGGGCTCCACAAGTTCCCACAATCTCCTGTGGGAAATAAAGTAAGCAACAGAATTGGCGGTCTCAGAACCTGCTAATGTAGGCCCGCTGTGGTTAAGTGTGAGGTAACTCTAAATCTAATATCAAGGCTGATGCCTATGCCAAGGACCAAAGAGAGGACCTGCCTAAGACTCGGTGAGATCTGCAAGTCCTGGCAGATGTAAGGTGGGTGGATTTGACTGAACCGAAGAACAATATTGCACAGGGGGAAGCACCACAGAAAGGCTCCAGGAACCTGGCTGGATCAGCTACCCTACAGCAGAGGCATGGACAGAACAGGACCTGCACTCAGAGCCAGGATATTCTCTCGTCACAGTGGTGTTCACATGCCTAGACACCATGCTGGCAGAGATGTGCAGACAGAGAAGTGGGAAATGGACAGGGAGGAAACCTGAAAGATGGCTCATCTGCTTTATGGGGGACAGATTAATTTTACCCATAGGGAAGTCTGGCCTTTGCCCTGAGAGATCATCATTAAAACACTTGGGAGTGTTCTGCCTGGTTACCTGGGAGCCTTAGGGCATACCAGCTAGTCTATGCTAACAATGTGACCTATGCTAACAATGTGGGGGCTTTGGGCCACCCCTATCAACTCAACTTCAGGAGGGGCTGGAAGCTAAGATCATTCAGATGGTCAACCATGTGACCAAGCTTCAGTACAAACTCTAGACATCATAGCTTAGGTGAGCTTCCCTGAGGCAATACTCTGTGTGTGTTGTCACAAATCAATACAGGGATGACTCCACTGGGAAAGGACAACTGGAGGCTTTGGAACTCTCCTAGACTCTGCCCCAGGCATCCCTTCCCTTGGCCAATTTTAATCTATCACTTTTGCTGTGATAAACACTAACTGTGAGTATTCAGTGAGTTCTGTAAATCTTCTACTGAATTATGGAACCTGAGGGTTGTCTTGGGGATTCCCAATCTTTGCATACCCCAAAGACACTGAGCTGGCTGGCACGGCCAATGGGGAAATATATATCCATTTGAGAAGACAAAGAAGCCTCGCTGTCTTATCAATGTTGAGTGACATTTTGTAAAAATGTGAACCTACTACCTAAGCAAGTAAGGACTCCTTACCACTCCAAATAAGGCACGAAGGAATCAGGGTTGGCCCGGTCAGGTTGAAACGGCCCCGGTGTGGTAGGGACGACCCCGGTGAGGTTGAAACGGCCCCCGTGAGGTAGGGACGACCCCCATCAGGTCGAAACGGCCCCGGTGTGGTAGGGACAACCCCAGTCAGGTTGAAACAGCCCCGGTGTGGTAGGGACAACCCCAGTCAGGTCGAAACGGCCCCGGTGTGGTAGGGACAACCCCGGTGAGGTTGAAACAGCCCCCGTGAGGTAGGGACGACCCTGGTGAGGTTGAAACGGCCCCCGTGAGGTAGGGACGACCCTGGTCAGGTCGAAACAGCCCCGGTGTGGTAGGGACAACCCCGGTCAGGTTGAAACAGCCCCGGTGTGGTAGGGACAACCCCGGTGAGGTTGAAACGGCCCCCGTGAGGTAGGGACGACCCCGGTGAGGTTGAAATGGCCCCCGTGAGGTAGGGACGGCCCCGGTGAGGTTGAAACGGCCCTGGTGAGGCTCAGACGGCCCTGGTGAGGTTGAGATTACTCCAGTGAGGTTGGGACAAATAAAGGGGACCAGTATGGACTGATGAACAGGGGTAGATACAGAAGCAGAGCAACATTGAACAGAATGTTAAACTACAGTGGGAAGCCTGGGGAGGGTTGGGGGGGGGGATTAAGAGACCAACTGAAGGACTTATATGCATGCATATAAGATTAACCAATGGACACAAGACACGGGGCGGGGGGGGGGGGGGGGCGGGGGGTAGGGGCCGGGGGAATGTCAAGGGAGGGAAAAAAGGAGTCATATGTAATACTCTTTGTAATACTTTAAGAAATAAAAATTATTAAAATATTAAAAAAAAAAAAAGATTTCAAAAGGAAAAAAAAAAAAAAAAAGGAATCAGGGTTGATAAGTCTTTTTTCCCTCAGAATAAGGAAGAGGACATGAGCACTGCCTTCAAACATCTTAAAGCTGTCATGTGAGAAAGGAACTAGAATTAATTTGTCTGAGAGAAATTATAGAGGGCCAGATTTCAGGTTATTCTAAACACAAAACTTAGTGACAACCAGAGGCCTCTAAACACAGAAGGAGCTGGCTCAAAAATAGTTGAGTTCATCACCAGAGATCTGAGAGTATAAGGCTGCATGACCCCTGGCCTGAGTTTGTTTATGTCCTTTAAGTTACATTCCAAGCTGAGAGGTTATGATTGGGATATAAGAGAATGTGGCAAAATGGTGAGCTATATATGGGTATATTATTCTTTCAACTTTCTGTAAGTTAAAAAGCAAACAAAAATTGGGAAAAAAAAAAACAGTTCTTGAAAGTAGTTGGAAGCTAAAAATATTCAGCCATTCAGGAAAGAAACAGAAGTTTGTTTTTAACATGTTAGGATTAGACTCAAAAATAGTGTGTATTTCATCTGATGAAAAAATGTGATAATGTTTGCATTTTGCCATTACTGGCACATCTGGGTATTCAGTCCTTTTATATTTAGTGATTGCTATGGAATAAATTGTGTCTTCCCAAAATTTATATGTTGAAGCCCTAATCCCCAAGGTGACTATATTTGAAGATGGGGTTTTTAAGAAGCCATAGAGGTTAAATGAGGTCATATGGGTAGGATCTTAATTCTATAGGATTGGTGGCCTTATGAGTGGAGGAAGAGACAAAAAGATTTCTCTCTTTCTCCTCCATGTGAGGACACTGCCAGAAGCAGCCAGGAAGAGAGCTCTCACCAGGAACAGAACCCTGCTTGACCCTGATCTTGGACTTTCTAGCCTCCAGAACTATCCTAATATATAAAAAGCCAGGGGCTGTCATGACTGAAACAACTGGACAGACAACTGAACAGCAGGCTGCGTGGGGCAACCAGGCCGGCAGGGGAGGGCAGTTGGGGGAAACCAGTCTGGCAATAGGACATCCACCAAGGGGTCCCCAATTGGAGAGGGTGCAGGCTGGGCTGAGGGACCCCCCCCCCCCCCCCCAGTGCACAAATTTTGTTCACCGGGCCACTAGTATTATTCATATTATTATGGATGATAAATATATACAACAAAGTATATAAATATACTTTAGTGTATTTATAGAGGCAGACAAAGCATTAACAATGGCATTTCTGGAGATAGACCCAGGTAGGTGATCACTGGTGAAATCAAGATTAGGATTTGCTTTAAATGCTAGCTTCTGTATACATATTAACAACTGCAGATATAGAGTTGGAATTTTACTATGGCAAAAATCATATCATTTCAAAATTGTACACAGGATAGATTGCCTCTGAGGAAACTAATTTTTCTGCTCTCTACTCAGCAGCACCATCTGCTGGATTTTCTCGAAATGCAAATTCTCCAACCCTGAAGGAACTGAGCAGTGACCAGATTCCTCTAGGTCAGTGGTTCTCAACCTTCCTAACGCCGCGACCCTTTAATATAGTTCCTCATGTTGTGGTGACCGCCAACCATAAAATTATTTTTATTGCTACTTCATAACTGTAATTTTACTACTGTTATGAATCGTAATGTAAATATCTGATATGCATTGTTACAAATTGAACATAATTAAAGCATAGTGATTAATCACAAAAACAATATGTAATTATATATGTTTTCCGATGGTCTTAGGCGACCCCTGTGAAAGGGTCGTTCGACCTCTAAAGGGGTCTCGACTCACAGGTTGAGAACCGCTGCTCTAGCTGCTCCTTTTCTGGACCTTAACATCCCTCTTCTTGTTTCCTGTCATTGGCTGACACTTCCTTCCTGTGCTCGTAAATATAGATGCTCTATTTATATTCTGTGTTTCCATTGGGTTTCCTGAATATTTGTTATCCATATATGTCTGTTATGGAGAATAAATACAAGGAATCTATTGAGAAATTTTAAACATGAAAGTTAGTCTTTAATTTTGCAGAGTGCAGGCTTGGAAAGAGAAGCTAATTCAAATGCATAGTGGTCCTTAAGTTCAGTCCCACCCCCCCAAAGCATCAGTGTGTGTGTGTGTGTGTGTGTGCGTGTGTGTGTGTAAATATCTCACTTGCCGTATTTTCTGTCTTTATATCCAACCCTCTGACCAGACCTCTAGGCTCAAAATCTTCTTCCTCCTACTACCTCACCCTATCCTTTCCTATCATCTCAGACTTTGAGATTAATTCTGACATTAGCCAGAGGATGTTTAACAAGCTCCAAACTCAATAATAAATCTATTGCTATTTCAACCCTCATCTTTACCCCAGTTCTAGTAGATGGACTTTTGCCTTATGGTTGAGACCACTTCCCAGAGCTCAATCTCAGTTCCCATACTGAACTTTGCCTTTTTCCCCTTATGCCTACATCTCTTTCTTGATTGTCTGCCCAGATCCTCCATTTTCCAGAAATTGTTGGGAGAAAAATCTGGATGAAGAACATGACAGGCTTGCTGAGAGATAGTTGAAAATATCAGGGAGGATGTAAAACAGCATAACTCAGTGCTGAGCTTCCTGGGGAGCCAATTCTGAGATAAAACTTAGCATGCAGGAAGGGAGCTAATGGGGTAGAGTGAGAAGTCCAATTGTGATTCAGTGTCAAATACAGTCTCAGCTGATCCTGTGGAGAGTTCTCCCTCATTCCTCTGGTTAAAGCTGGTTGTCCTATCCCCTTCGATTCAAGATTGGTTGCACCATAACCTTGTGTATCACATCCACTAGATTTAATCCTCTGTTTCCCTAAAACTCTTTTTTCATACTTGACTGTGAGTCCTTAAGGGATATAACTATTAGTTATTGGGTCTTCCATGCCTAGTACAGAGACTATGGTTAATATATTTGAAAATATTTGGATGTCTGTCTGCTAGGGCAGTCTAAAAGTAAGCTATGAAAGATATCCCCTTGACCCTGCATTCAGGCAGATCCACTGATTGTTTACAATGGTCTCTTAAAAGTTATAGTGATAGAAGGAGAACTAGACTGGCAATGTAACTGTTTAAAAAAATTCTTTTTGGCCATAACCAGTTTGGCTCAGTGGATAGAGTGTCGGCCTGCGGACTCAAGGGTCCCAGGTTTGATTCCGGTCAAGGGCATGTACCTTGGTTGCGGGCACATACCCAGTAGGGAGTGTGCAGGAGGCAGCTGATTGATGTTTCTCTCTCATCGATGTTTCTAACTCTCTATCCCTCTCCCTTCCTCTCTGTAAAAAATCAATAAAATATATATTTTAAAAAAATTCTTTTTGTTCCCAGATGAATCTCTCTTTTAAAAAAGTTATTGAATTTATTGGGGGTGACACCAGTCAATAAAATTATATAGGTTTGGCCCTGCTGGTGTGGCTCAGTTGTTGAACATCCACCAATGAACCAGAAGGTCATAGTTCGATTCCCTGTCAGAGCACATGCCCGGGTTGCAGGCTCAATCCCCAGTACGGGACCTGTAGGTGGCAACTGATCAATGATTCTCTCATTATTGATGTTTCTATCCCTTTTTCCCTCTCTCTGAAATCAATAAAAACATTAAAAAATTATAAAGGTTTCAGGTGTACAGTTCTATAACACATCATCTATATATTGTATTCTGTGTTCACCACCCGAAGTCCTGTCTTCTTCCATCACCATTTATCCTTGTTTTACCCTCTTGTACCTCTCCCTGGCCGCTTTCCCTCTGGTAATCACGATACTGTTGTCTGTGTCTATAAGTAGTTGTGTATGTGTTGGGTTTTGTTTTTTGCTTAGAACCTTCACTTTTTTCGCCCAGCCCTCTAATACTTTTCCCTCTAACAGCTGTCAGTCTGTTTTCTGTGTCTATGAGTCTTTCTATTTTGTTTGTTTGTTAGCTTATTATGTTCATTAGATTCCACATATAAGTGAAATCATGTGATAACTATCTGTCTCTGACTGCCTTATTTTACTTAGCAGAATATTCTCAGGTCCATTCATTCTGTTGCAGTGAAACTGGACAACCAATGGGTCGGGGCTGCCTGTCACTTCTTGAGCCAATTAAGTAGAGGCAGGGCTGAATCATATATGAGCATTTATTCCAATAATGCTGGCAGTATGAGAGAGCATCAGGTCATCCACAAAAATCTGCTCTGCCTCTCCCCACAAGTCAGCTGCTTATATTGGGTAGAGAGACAAAGATTACATGAGAAAGTAGGCAAGGTATAATATAATAGTTATATGTCACAGGCAATGTGGGCTTGGAGGTAGGGCTGGTGTCTCTGGAACCAGATCACAGGCAAAAGGTTGTTTATCTAGGCAGTTTTTGGAAAAGGTGGATGAACTGCATTCCAATGTTGGCTCCCATGTCTCAGGACATTCAACTCTCAGCCAGGTCAGAATGTGCTTTCTCTTATCAGAACAGAACAATCACGGTTAACAGAGTATGAGTAATATTCATAATTATAGCTAGTCCCCAATATTCTATTTCTGTCCCTAATAGCAAAAAGTAAGATTTCCTTCTTTTTTACAGCCAAGTAGTATTCTGTTGTGTAAATGTGCCACAGCACCCCCCCCCCCCCCAAATATATTTTTATTGATTTCAGAGAGGAAGGAAAAGGGAGAAATAGAAATATCAATGATGAGAGAGAATCATTGATCGGCTGCCTCCTGCACGCCCCCTACTGGGGATCGAGCCCACAAGCCTGGCATGTGCCCTTGACCAGAATTGAACCCAGGACCCTTCAGTCTGCAATCCACTGAGCCAAACTGGCCAGTGCTACCACAGCTTTTTTATACACTCATCTACTGATGGGTACTTGGGCTGCTTCCAAATCTTGGCTATTGTAAATAATGCTGCATGAATATAGGGGTGAATATATTCTCTCGAACAAGTATTTCAGATTTCTTTGGATATATCTCCAGAAGTGGAATCGTTGGGTCATAAGGCGGTTCCATTTTTAATTTTTGGAGGAAACTCCATACTGTTTTCCACAGTGGTTGCACATCTGCATTCCCACCACCGTGCATAAGGGTACCCTTTCTCCACATCCTCACCAATGGTTTTTTAAAAATTTGCTTCCATTTATAAGATGTTGCTTTATCAAATCAAATAATAAAATCAAATCCAAATATGTTTATTTAGTATATTTGTTCTTCACTTCTTATTGGAAGGCAGGGAGCATCACATTTTATTGGGGAGGGTCAGGGAGGGGGGCGGAGTGTAGGGAAAATATCTTTTACTTCCCCTCTATAACAATGGTATACTTCTGATTCCAATAGGCCAACACACCATTCTATTGGATGATTATTTTATATCAATTCTACCCCTACCAGGACACAAAATAAATAACTTTTTGAAACTTCATTATTTAGTCCTGGGAGTTTTTACCAATAAAATGACACAAGTGGAGACAAATTACATGCTTAAAAATCTGTCACTAACATCAGTTTTGCATTAAAAAGTACTTAGCAACGGTTACAGTGGCATTTCTTTATTGTTGTGGATATAATGTGGAATAGCTATGCAAATTTAGAGGCAATTTTCAAGTTTCATGACTGCATATAAAAGCAGAGTGGTTCAATAGGGAGTGTTTGTGGGGGAGTTGTTAGACTTTCTTGTTGATTCATTATATCTTGACAGACTAATGATTGAAATAAATTAAATGTTAGATGTGCTTAATATTTTATGTGCTATATGTCATCACAATAGCAAAGTCCATAGATCACATAATTGACTGCCTTTGGTTTTTAAAAATAAAGGTTGCTATCCAGATGAATGCCATTTCATTATTGCCTGCTTGCTCTGTCAAATTAAAAAATATAATAGCTATCTTTAGTCTCATTTTAAAGCATGGCATCAAAATGTTGAAGTCTATAGCAATATATTAAAAATAAGTCATTTTTATTTTTTGTAGGCAGGTTATAGGATATGAAACAAGAACCTCCTTGCCTGGCCAGAGTGGCTCAGTGTTTGAGCATCAACTTATGAACCAGGAGATCACGGTTGGATTCCTGGACAGGGTGTATGCCCAGGTTGTGGACTTGATTCCCCAGTGTGGGGCATGCAGGAGGCAACCAATCAATGATTCTCTCTCATCACTGATGTTTTTAACTCTCTCTCTCCCTCTCCCTTCCTCTCTGAAATCAATAAAAATATATTTAAAAAATAAGAATAAAACAAGGGCTTCCAAAGAAGACATCAATACTTTCATGGAGTTCACACAGCCTTATTTAACACAACTCAGCGCTCATTCTTCAACCACCCCAACTCCTTGTTTGTTGACAGATGTCCCTAAGCTCAGACTTCAGATTTCAAGAATTTGGGAAAGGGGTGTTAAAAGTGTCTCTTTGTTTTCAACAAGGTTCTTTTTAGCTTGGAAGCAGCTGAAACCAGCTTCAATAAGAAAAAAAAAAGTTATAAAAATATAGGGGTGCCAAAAAGGAAGCTTTCAAGCCATGAAAAGACACAGAGGAAACTTAAATGCATACCACTAAGTGAAAGAAGCCAATCTGAAAAAGCTACATACTGTGTAATTCTAACTATATGACATTCTGGGAAAGGCAAAACTACGGAGACAGTAAAAAGATCAGGGGTTGGTGGGGAGGTATGCATATGTGAAGAACAGGATTTTTAGGGCAGTGAAAATACACTGTCTGATACCATAATGATGGATACATGTCATTATACATTTGTTCAAATCCACAGAATGTACAACATCAAGAGTGAACTATAGGCCCTGGTGGGGTAGCTCAATTGATTAGAGCATTTTCCTGGTTCACCCAGTTTTCGAGTCCAATTACTGGTTAGGGCACATACAATAACTAACCAAAGAATGCATAAATAAGTGGAACAGATAGATGTTTCCCTGTCTATCTGTTTTCCTCTCCTTTCCTTTCTCTCTAAAATCAATCAATAAATAATGAATAAATAATTCATGTTTAAAAGAGAGAGAGAGAGAACCATAACATGAAGTATGAGCTTTAGGTGATTGTGATTTATCGATGTAGGTTCATCAGTTGTAACAAATAAACCATTCTGGTGAGTGATGTTGGTCATAGGAAAGGCTATGCATGTGTGGGGATAGGGCGTATACAGAACATCTCTGTAACTTCCTCTCAATTTTGCTGTGAACCTAAGACCACTCTAAAAAATAAAGTCCTTAAAAAATACAGGGGTGTTTCTTAGACACCAAGTATTTGAGGTGTAGTTTGGTCTTAGTGGGGGATTAAAATCTGCCACTTTGGTATAAGGATTATGTTTAGCAGGTTCAAGAAGAGCTCTCTGACTTCCCCCTTTTCCTTCCTGAAAGCAGGAGGTAAGATCCCAGTGGTCCTCCTATTCCAGGAGAAAAATAACATTTTTGTCTTCAGAGACAGAGTCATGGTTGAGAGAAATCTGTATAAACAAACTTTATAAACTAATCCTTATCTTTCTACCACGACTCCACTATTGACTACCCTAGCCCAAGTCCCCTTGCCTTGTCACATTTTCACAACTTACCACTTTGTCCGAGTATATAAATGTTCAACAATAACAGCTTCTTTGGGTCTTTGTTTCCTTATGAGGGATCCTGTGTCACATAAAATTTATGACAAATAAATTTGTATACTTTTATCCTGTTAATCTGTCTCATATCAGTTTAATTCTCAGGTCCAGCAGAAAACCCTAAGGGAATAGGGGTAAAATTTTGCCTCCCCTACACACTGATGGGATTTTGAGAAGGAGTCGGTAGGCTTTACAGAACTGTCAAAGGGGTCCATGACAAAAAAGGGGGGGGAATCAAAAACCCCTGAGAACTCTCAGGAGGTCCTGTTCTTTCACAAGAGTTTAAGCCCCACCCACGTGCCAATGATGCCCTGATTTTCATCTGCAGCCCAGACCTCACTCCTCCATGGCTGCATGGCCACTCAGGTAAGCCTTAGCAATAGTCCTTAAGTGATCTTTTCACATCACCATTCTTTTCTCCTACCCATGTTTCACACAGACAGCAGGATGAATTTTTTTAAAACAATATAACAGTATAGTATTTCTGGAGGAAATATTAAAATCATAGTTAACATTTCCTAAGTGTTGACTGTGAACCAGACTCTCTGCTATTTTGTATTTAATTTTTTAAATTTTCATTATTCCACACATATGGAAACTAAGGATATAGAAAAAAACTCATTTTTCAAAACCACATAGTTAATAGTAAGTGACAGAACTAGATTTTGATTTCAGAGCTAAAGCTCCCTTCCCACTTCCCCTCTCTATATATAATTGATTTCAGTGAGGAAGGGAGAGGGAGAGGGAGAGAGAGATAGAAACATCAATGATGAGAGAGAATCATTGATCAGTTGCTTCCTGCACGCCCTCCACTGGGGATCCAGCCTGCAACCCAGGCATGTGCCCTTAAATGGAATTGAACCCGGGACCCTTCACTCTGCAGGCCGACGCTCTATCGACGCTCTATTCAGATTGGCTTCTTTCACCCAGTTAGGGCTCTTTATATATTATTTGAAATAACTTTTTTATCATGAAAATTTTCAAACCAACCCCAAGATACAAAGAAACATACAATAAACATCCATGTGCCTCTCACCCAGGTCAACAATTTTCAATATTTTGACAATTTTATTTAATTTATCACCACTCTCTTGTCACTGCCACTTTTTTCCTTTTTATCTGCAATATTTTAAAACAAACCCCAGACATCACAGAATTTTACCCAGTGGAGTGGTAGAACCAGTAGAACCCAGAGGAACACTTTAGTAGAATGAAATTTTTAAAATATTCTAGTCATAGCTGTTTAAAATACTCTAGCAGATTCCTATTCTACTTTGGCTAAATCCTTAACATGATCTGTACACTCCTGAGTCATGTGGCTGAGTCTTTCCACACCAACACCATTTGATGACTATACCTTACTCAAGAAAATCCCAGGAAGCCTCACCTTTTCCCAGTACCTCTAGCTCTTCTTCATTGGGTCATGGCCTTACTAAATCTTTTTTTAACCATAGGAAAGTTTTTTCTTCTGCCTATCCGCTTTTTAAATGACCCTGTGCTAATTTAGATGGCAAGTTCTTCATAGTTTAATTTATTCTGAGCCTAATTCTTTCTTATAGCATCCAGTACCTTGCTTTCATCTTACTTCTCATAATGAATAATTTTACACTTTATTTGCAAGTTTGTCTGTCTCTGCCACTGGGTGGTAAGAGACTTGTCAGTCTTATTCACTAATCTATAACTGGTTTCAACACTGTGCCTGGCAACACAGTAAGCACTCACTAAAATGCATATATAATGTATAACTTACACAAATAAAAGTGTAAGTATAAAAGAAGCACCCTTTTGAAAAGATGACCTGTTTTGTTTTACTTAAATTTTTAATTTTCATTGTTCCTAACTATATAACAGATGTGACTGTTCACAATCATTGACTGATGAAGAATTGATGTTATTTTAGATCATCTACTTTTTAAAAAGTCACTCTCTAGCATTATTCCCAAGAGCTAGAGCTTCATAATATACTTTTTCTAAATTTTTTTTTTGAAAAATACTTTGGGGGTACTTAAGACAATCAATAAGAAAATCAGGTGGTTTTCTTGGAAATATTATGAATTAGGTCCTAGAAACTTGTCTCTATTGCAGTCAGTATAAAATAGTTGTTTCCCGTCACTATGAAGCACAGACAGTCTGGCATCTATTTTATTTGAACCAGACTGCTGTCTTTAAATATCATTCTGGGCGGGATCTCTATTGCAATATGTATAAAGTGGAATTACAGTCCATTGTTACATTTATTGCAGTTACTGACATGATGGATTACAGGTACTCAACCAAAGTGCACTTAGCATCATGATTTAGTAAAGTAGCTGAAAGGGGAACATTTGTTCTCTTTCTGTTTTACAATAATGTTTTTATTAGAAAAGTAATGCAAGTACATTGTTTAAAATTTGAAAATGCTGAAAAGTATAAGGGAATAAAAATTGCTGATGATCCCACCACCAAGAACTAATCACCATTAATATTATGTCTTATTTGTTTCAGATGTTTTTCCATTATGAAACTGCTGATATTTGATCCTTTTGACCTATAAAAATGTTAATTTCACATTGTTTACCCTAATTTATCTAAATAATGTTATATATATATATTACTTTACATACTTTTTTTATGGCAAAGGTGGAGATTTATTGAGGAATATGTACAGACTCGCACGTGGGGAGAGGGAAAGAGTCCCACAGAACAGACTCCCACGTAGGGAGGGGGAAAGGGTCCCTACTTTACATACTTAAGAGCATACTAAACAAATTGCTTTGTCTCTTGCTTTTCTAATGTAATATTCAAATTTAAGTATATGTTCATAATATAAACCATCGCTATGATGTGCACTGACCACCAGGGGCAGACGCTCAATGCAGGAGCTGCCCCTTGGTGGTCAGTGTGCTCCCACAGGGGGAGTGGCCGCTCAGCTAGAAGCCGGGCTCACGGCTGGCGAGTGCAGCGGCAGTGGTAGGAGCCTCTCCCACCTCCGCAGCAGCACTAAGGAACAGCAAGCCAAGCGGTAAGGAGCGAGGGATCTGGATCGTGGGGATCAGGCCTAAGCCAGCAGTTGGAGATCCCCTATGGGGTCCCAGACTGTGAGAGGGCACAGGCCAGGCTGAGGGATCCCCCCCCCCCCGCACAAATTTTGTGCACCAGGCCTCTAGTATGTTCCAGTCGTTCTGCTCTAACAGTTGCTTAGGCTTTTATTATATAGACTAGAGGCCCGGTGTACAAAAATTT
The DNA here is from genome assembly GCF_028538775.1 of Myotis yumanensis. Taxonomy (NCBI): domain Eukaryota; kingdom Metazoa; phylum Chordata; class Mammalia; order Chiroptera; family Vespertilionidae; genus Myotis; species Myotis yumanensis. Next base: position 27,636,077 of record NW_027223764.1, on the reverse strand, counting down.
GTGCACTTGGGGGGGGGGGGTCCCTCAGCCCGGCCTATGCCCTCTTTCAGTCTGGGACCCCTCGGAGGATGTCCACCTATTGGCTTAGGCCCACTCCCTGGGGGATTGGAGCTAAGCTGGCAGTCAGACATCCCTCTGGCAGCCCGGCACCCTCGGGGGATGTCCACTTGCCAGCGGGGAGCAGGCCTAAGCTGCAGTCAGACATCCTTAGCGCTGCTGAGGAGGCAGGAGAGGCTCCCACCACCACTGCTATACTGGCAGCCGTCAGCCTGGCTTGTGGCTGAGCAGAGCTCCCCCTGTGATAGCGCACTGACCACCAGGGGGAAGCTCCTGCATTGAGCGTCTGCCCCCTGGTGGTCAGTGTGTGTCATAGTGACCAGTCATTCCCAGTCGTTCTGCTGTCAGGGTCAGTTTGCATATTCCCCTTTTATTATATAGGATAGAGGCCTGGTGCATGGGAGGGGGCCGGATGGTTTGCCCTGAAGGGTGTCCCGGATTAGGGTGGGGGTCCTGCTAGGATGCCTGGCCAGCCTGGGTGAGGGGCTGATGACTGTTTTCAGGCTGGTCACACCCCCTTCAGGGTGGGGGTCCCCACTGGGGTACCTGGCCAGCCTGGGTGAGGGGCTGATGACTGTTTTCAGGCTGGCCATACCCCCTTTAGGGTAGGGGGGTCCCCACTGGGGTGCCTGGCCAGTCTGGGTGAGGGGCCAAGGGCCGTTTTCAGGCTGGCCAAGCTCCCCAGTGAAGGAAGCTCCCAGCCTCTCCTTTTTTCTTTTTTCTTTTTTATTCTGGGATTTATTTACCTTCTATAATTAAAACTTTGTAGCCTTGAGAGGAGCTCAGAGCCGGCCAGGGCAGGCGGGAGGGAAGCCTCCTGCTCGCTCCAGCTCTGTGGTCACGGCCAGCTGAAAGCAGGTATCTGGGGTTTATTTACCTTCTATAATTGAAACTTTGTTGCTTTGAGTGGAGCTCAGAGCCCGCCACGGCAAGTGGGAACTTTGGCTTCCTCCATCATTGGGGCAACCAAGCCTCCTGCTTGCTCCAGCTCCATGGCTGCCAGCCGCCATCTTGGTTGGGCTAATTTTCATATAGTCGCTCTGATTGGCTGGTGGGCGTGGCCTAAGGCGTAGCAAAGGTATGGTTAATTTGCATGTTTGTCTTTTATTAGTGTAGATAGATTACTTTACATACTTAAGAGCATACTAAACCAATTGCTTTGTCTCTTGCTTTTCTAATGTAATATTAAAACTTAAGTATATGTTCATAATATAAACCATTTTTGAAACATTATAATAAGTGGCTATTATATTCCAATGAATGGGTGTACCACAACTTACCTAATGATTTCCCCACTACTGGACATATCAGCAGTTTCCATTTGCCACCATTACAAATAGTGCTCTGATAAACATCTCTATGTATAACTATTTGTATCTGTTTCAGAGTACTTTTATTTTCAGAAATGAGGTTCTTGGTTACAGGTTATAAATATTTTAAAGTCTATTTATTGATATATATAAACAGGGAATTTGATTTTAAGAAGAAACACATCTTCTATGAGTGCAAGGGCCATGTTTGTTTGCTTACCTCTATTTCCCCAGTGGCTAGACTATTACCTGTCACATTGAAGGTACTCAATAAAACATTAGTTCAGTGGATTACCATAGGCACAAATCACTAAAAATAAAGGAAATTATTGAGTTTCTGACAGTAAGAAAGAAGGACATTTGCAGTGATGTGGACCGGTACAAGAACACAGGGAGCAGGCAAACTGAGAAAGGACTTTTGACACTAGAAAAGTTTCAAACCTGGACAAGCTGCTGACGTTGTGTGGCTGGGTCAGGTCATGGGCAGCGGTGGTGGTGTATGGATGCTGATAGAGGACTTAGCAGGTACTGGGGTCAAAGCCAGGTACTGTCCAGGCTCAGTAAGACTGACTGGCAGCTGGTCAGCACTGCTGGGAGAGGACCGGCTCTGGGTGCTAGTATTGACAGCAGGGACCATATCAAGCTTTAGTTTTTTTCAGATGTGCTATGTTCAGTCATTTAATCTACAACTATTATTGAAAGCCCACTATGTGCCAGGCAGTGACCACACAAAAAGGCAAACACTCGCCCTACCTGGTTTGGTTCAGTGGATAGAGCACCGGCCTGCGGACTGAAAGGTCCTAGGTTCTATTCCAGGGTTGCGGGCTCAATCCCCAGCAGGGGGCATGCAGGAGGCAACCGATCAATGATTCTCTCTCATCACTGATGTCTCTCTCTCTCTCCCTCTCCCTTCCTCTCTGAAATCAATGAAAAAAGTGTTTTTAAAAAAGGCAAACATTCTACCTTTTATGGAACTGTATTTTAGTGGGAGGATATAGATAATAAACAATAAATATAAAACATATGTATATAATAGTATATATTAGAAAGTGATAAATGCTTTGAAAAAAAGAGCTGGATAATGGGCAAGGCAAGTGTGGATTATGAAGTTAGCAATATTAAATGGGGTTAATATCGATAGGAGTTTTTAAAAAGTGACATTGGAGTCAAGGGAGGTAAGGGAGTAAGCTGAACAGACACAGGAAGAGAGTGTTCTAGGGAGAGGACCCCCAAAGGTGAAGTCCCCAAGGTAAAGTGTATCTGCTTTTTAGTAAAAACAGGGAGGCCAGAGTGGCTGGAGCATAGTGAACCAAGGATACAATGGTAGAACACAAGGGCAGGGAGATTAATGAGGAACCAGTTAGTGTAGAGCCCAGGAGGCCATTGTAATGTTGGACAGTCCTGAATCGGAATTTCTCAGTTATGTTCTACAAGTGATTCATATTCTGCAAGAGGGATTTCGTTGGGCCATGCCATGGTGCTCAAAAGGATTGTAGGTACAAAACATATACTCCTAAGTTCTGCCATTCAATCATTCTCCAAAGTTCTTTGTCCTTGTGATGAGTAGAGGAACTTGTAAGCAACCGTAGGGAAATAAGTGGGAGATGAAGGTGATGATGCCCAATAGGTCCTCCCTGGGTATTTGCTTTGGGAATTTTGGGTATGGTGTAAGATTCTGGTTTCTGGGTCCAGCCTGCATGTTCTTGAACCTCCCAGCTCTTCAAGGCTAAACTGGGTACCCTCAATTCTCAGGAAAATACGACTCTCACTGCAGACCCCAATACAGAAAGAACTTGCTAAAGTGGGCAGGTCTCATTCCCCAAAAGGAAACCAAAGCTGTGGCAACCTTCCAACTAAAAGATTCTTTTTGTTTTGTTTTGTTAATCTTCACTGGAGGATATCTTTCCAATGAGTTTTAGGGAGAGTGGAAGAGAGGGGAAAGACAGAGGGAAACATTGATGTGAGAGAAACACATCGATTGGTTGCCTCATGCACACGCCCCTACCAAGGAGGAACCTGTCCAAATTTGAACCCAGGACCCTTTGGTCTGCAAGCCAACGCTCTATCCACTGAGCAAAAATGGCTGGGGACTAAAAGAATCTTTTTAATTATTAACAAAAGCACTCACAATAATGAAGTGGAGAATATGATTAAGGACTATGATTATTCGGAATCTCTATGAGTAAATTAACACTTCAAAATTCTTCAAAATACCCCAAATTCTCCAGCTTTGTAGTCAAAAGCTGAGACACTTACTTACATTGTAAGCTTTGGGGCACTGAAAATATTATGTTTTTAAGAGCTGTTTGCACTTTACCATTTTATAACCATCTTAGACCTCTTACTTTTAAACACGTGTGCTCTCTGTATGGAAACCCAAGGTTTCATTTATTTAAATTTCAGGGATGTTGGAACAGTAAATATTTAGAATTCATGTTATGTACGTATTTTCAATTTATGTAAATATATATAAGATATAACTCTAAATCGTTTTTAAGAAACCAAGAGGTGGGGGTCAAATTCCTGGTTGGAATTAAGCCACTTTGAGGAGCTACTCTTTCTAGATGCTTATGTATTAAATCATCTTAACAGATATTTCTCTGTTGGTGTGACAGGTTGCTGACCTTCGATCTTATATTCACCCCTGGAGTTCCCCTTTGAGATAAAATTCCAGATCAGCTTACTCAGGCACAGTGGTTGCCAGCCCGACTCCACCCTTCCAATCAGCAACAGCAGATACACCAGAAGTCACCCAAAGAAAGACTTGGCTAGTAGGCCCACATGTTCAACACCAGCTTTTCCCCTGAAACTTACTCTCCTTAGTCTTCTCATCTCAGGAAATGGGACCACCATCCCATCCATTGTTCAAACTAAAAAGCTAGCAGTAGTCCTTTGATTCACAGCCCCCTGCCACTGTGTACATCTAGTAAAAAACTAATCCCAACAATTCCATTTCCAAATGATATACAGTGACCCTATCCCCTTCCTTCTACCTCTACTGTCACAATCCTTGTCTGCCTTCAGCACCTCTGGCCTCACTTGTGGTGATGGCTGCCCAAATGTTCTCCATGACTCCAAGCTTGCCAGAGTTGTCAGAGTGGGTTTTTAAAACCTGTATCAGATAATCTCACTCTCCATGTGAAATCCTCCACATCTCTCATTGTATTAAAATAAAATTCAAATTCCTTGCATTGGCCTATAAAACTTGCTTGACCAGACTCCTCACCTACCTTTCTGACTTCATCTTTATCCCTCACTGTTGTACTCCAACTGCTCTTGCTTACTTTTGTTTCCTGAACCCATTCAATTTGTTCTAGCCTTTGTTTTAGGTGTTTCTTCTCCCCTGGAACTCCCCCTCAACTCCTTCATCCTCTCATGGATAGCTCCTCATCACTCAGATCTCAACTTAAATACCACCTCCTCAAAGAGGACTTCACTGACTCCCTAATAAAAAGTAGCCCTCACAAGTCAGTCTCTATACTATTTTAATTCTCAAGAGGATACTTGCCTTATTTTTCTTTTGTAGCTATCTCCCTCTCATGCCCAGAATGTGAACTCTGAGAGCAGAAATCTTGGTGCAGGTTTCTACTGTCTTCTCGCACTGGAACAGTGAGTGCTTGACCAGTAGAGGGCACTCCATAAACATTTGGTGAATGAATTGTTTTCTTCTGGAAGGGTTGGTTTCTACCAACAATCTGGCATGGGTTGGTTATCTTTATTACCAACCCATAACTCTGGTCAGCCTGTTTCTCCCTGGCTACACATCTGATAGACCTGCAAACCCCCTTCATCACTAGGAGGCTGATCACAGGGAGGGTGTTGATGAACTAGCCAAAATCAAATAGCCCAACTCAAAAGACTCAAAACTCATGCCCTTGTGCATATAAATGGTAGCCTTATATTTTCACTTATTAGAATATTTTATATTTATATAGAGATGTTCTTCTAAGAACTAAGACTAATATCCATCTATTAAGTTCTCTGCTATCTTTGTACAATAGAGAGTGAATAAGCATTACTCTGAGTTTCCCCTAAAAAACTTAGAGGATATTACTGAAATTATTTTAGAAGTTTTAATGCTATCTTAAATATGGAAAATTAAAATCAAGAGCCATATAATCTAGCAACCCAACTAAATAATGCAATAATTTTCAGCTCTGAGTCATGAGAAAAGTTAACAGAGAAAGAGATGGTTGACAAAGTAGACTGTAAACAGAGGCTATTTTTACATTTTAGGCAATGCCCAAGTATTTTGCTTAGTGTTTAAATAATTCCCTGCTTTCTTTAGCTTATTACTAATTTATTCTTTTTTATGATTATAAAAGTATTGTGTGCTCACTGAAATTTGGAAAATACTGGTGCAATGGTAATTTGTCTAATTTAGAACTGAGAATGAGTTAAATTACATGTAGACAAACATGTGGTCTGAGACAACATTGCCCCCTAGAGGTCTGTGGTGTACTGCCAGAGAATGCCTGGCAGCTTCTTTCAGGTCTTGGAGGCTTGTAGACACTGAAACATATCTGGTGATTTCAACAGGGGTTAAGGAGTTCCATGGGAGGGGAAGTGGTCCTGGTCCACACAGGGCTTCATTCATGAAAGACATGCCTGACAGTCTTAGCTTACTCCAGGAAGATGAAATAAAGGGAAAGTCATCGTCCCCTGAGAGAAAACACTATAAGTGAGGACATTCTTAAGTATGTGAAATTAGAAGATTTATTCAGGGTTGTTTGCCAAATCACTATAGGAAAGAAAGAGAAGTAAGAGAAGCAGAAGTGGGTGAGTGTGTAGTCCAGGAGAGAAACTTGATCTTCAGACCTGAAAATTATCTGCTGCTTATTTCTGTGCTTTTCTATTAATGCCAACTTTGTTCCTTACCTTTCTTTGCCCCATAGATTTCAGAATTCATTTGTATTTTATTATTTCTTTTTCCCCCTCTCTTTTAGCCCACATCCAAGATCAAAGTTAGGCTACCCACGTAGCAAGGCTATCCTATATAATAAAAGGGTAATATGCAAATCGATCAAATGGGGGAATGACTGGTCACTATGACGTGCACTGATCACCAGGGAGCAGACGCTCAATGCAGGAGCTGCCCCCTGGTGGTCAGTGCGCTCCCACAGGGGAACAGCACCACTCAGCTAGAAGCTGGGCAAGTGCAACTGTGGTGGCAGGAGCCTCTCCTGCCTCTGAGGCAGCGCTAAGGAGCAGCAAGCTGAGCTGTAAAGAGCAGTGAGCAGGCAGGCGATAAGGAGAGAGGACGCTGGTCTGTGCGAGGGATGTCTGACTGTTGGCAGGAGGACATACCCCCAGGGGTCCAGGACTGCAAGAGGGCACAGGTCAAGCTGAGGGACTCCCCGGAGTGCACAAATTTTCATGCACCAGGCCTCTAGTTTTGCATAATCAACTAGGCAATCTTAAAACACCAATCATGGGAAAGGCACTATGCTGGCTATTATGAGAGGTGGTAAAGGGCGATAAGAATGGTCTCTGCCATCGTGGAACTTAAAGTGCAAGAGGAAAAGTTCAAAATAATATCACTTCCCTGTACAATATCACCTTTCTCCCTCATTGCTAATGAAGACAATGAAAATTATAACACCAACAGATGCTGTGTAGCAAAATATGAAGTTAAGCCATGCTTTGTAAGAGGCATTCCAGGTAAGGAAATGGCATGTGCAGAGAGGTGAGAGTATGAAACTGTATCTCCTTGATGTCCTTGTATGAAAACAAACAGCATTTGGAAACCTCCTCTCCTGGGTGAAAACAAGTTGACTCGACAGTCTATTTCCATGCATCAGCTTGCTGGGGAAAATGGGAAGGCCTATTCCCCAGGCAGTGTTCCTCTAACACAGATATCTATATCATGTGTAATAAGTTAGGAAAACTTGTTAAATGAAACATCTGTTCTGCATGCTTAAACACTGAGGCCCTCTCAGGATATGAATTTCCACTCCATATTCTAGCTGCTGCGATGATGAGCTGAGAATGAGTTTAGAAGGTTCATCTCTTTCCAATAAAAAAGGTTCATTGTTTCTTTTCAACTTTTATAATAATTATTTGTGGAACATTTTAGATGGGAAATTTAAAGAAACAGGAGGAAAGGAATGATGACATAACTGAAAAGGAATTGATGAAAGAGTCAATAAAGCTAAGAAATATTGAGAAATGAATTTTAATGATGAAGTCAACAATGCTTTTAGCTAATTTAACCAAGGCAAAGGAAACTAAGGAAAAAATAAACAAATGGGACTACATCAATATAAAAAGCTTCTGCACAACAAAAGAAACTATCAACAAAATGAAGAGAGAGCCCACTGTATGGGAGAACATATTTGGCAATGATACATCTGATAAAGGTCTAATATCTAAAATATAAAAGAAACTCATCAACTTAACAGAAGGAAGACAAAAAATCCAATTTAAAAACGGGCAAAGAACCTAAATAGCTATTTCTCCAAAGAGGACATACAGATGGCCAAGAGACATACGAAAAAATGCTCAAAGTCACTAATCATTTAAGAGATACAAATCAAAATGACAATGAGGTATATCTCACACCTAATCAGAATGGCTACCATCAACAAATGACAAGTGCTGGTGAGGATGTAGAGAAAATGGAATCTCAGTACACTGCTGGTGAGAATGCAGACTGGTGCAACCATTATAGAAACAATATGGAGTTTCCTCAAAAAATTAAGTATGAATCTGTCATTTGAGCCAGTGATCCCACCTCTAGGAATATATCCTAAGAAACCCAAAGCACCAATCAGAAAGAATGTATGCACCCCTATGTTCATAGCAGCACAATTTACTATAGCTAAGATATGGAAATAGCCCAAGCGCCCATCAGTAAATGAGTGGATAAAAAAGCTGTGGTTCATTTATACCATGGAATACTTACAGCAGTGAAAAAGAAGAATCTCTTATCCTTTGAGACAGCATGGAGGGACCTGGAGAGTATCATGCTAAGTGAAATGAGTCAGTCAGAGAAAGACAAGTATCAAATGATAGCACTCATATGTGGCATCTAAGCAACAAAATAAACTGATGAACGGAATGGACCCAGAGACGTGGAAGCATGGGATAGAGTACGGAATCTTAGAGCAAAGGCAGGGGAGGATGGGTAGGTGAGAAATAATCAACCAAAGACCTTGAATGCATAACACATGGACACAGACAATAGGGTGCTGAAGGCCTGGGGTGGGGAGGGGGAGAGTGGGGGCAGGCTGGATAGGGTCAATGCAGAGGAGGGGAAACAAGATAAAAATTGAGGGTCTGAGAGTGACTCTTTCAAAGTCACACAGGGAACTAGGATAAAACACCATGTCTCCTAACTTCTGTCACTCTGTTTTTCTATTAGATTATACACTGAGTGGCCAGATTATTATGACCACCTGATGTTTATAGGCAAATTAGCTATAATTTCGCACTGAAGTTGCTAGAGGGCCAGACCATTATAAATAGGGAAGCAGGTTGTTTACCACGACAGTAGAAGTGATTTTTTTCTGAAGATTTGGGTAAACAATGCAATTTAATAGCCTTTGAATATATATATATTACACTGAGTGGCCAGATTATTATGACCAACTGACGTTTGTAGGCAAATTAGCCATACACTGCATCGTATGGGATATGGAAGCCAAAGGCCTGTTCGAATACCTTTGCTGTCTTCAATTACCAAGATAAAACATCTATTCACACAGGAACACAAGGATTGGACAGTTGAGCATTGTAAAAAAGTCATGTGGTCCAATGAATTACGTTTCCAGTCACATCATGCAGATGGCAGAGTGAGAATTTGGCGGAAACGCATGAAAGCATGCACCCCACATGCATGAGTACAACCCTTCAAGCTGGTGGGGGCAGTGTTATGGTTTGGGGTAGGTTTTCCTGGCATGATTTGGGCCCTTTAATTTGTGTGGAACAACGTCTGAATAGCACAACATACCTAAGTATCGTTGCTGATCAAGTTCATCCTCATGTTGATGGCATATCCCCATGGAGATGGCTTCTTCCAACAAGACAATGTGCCATGCCACGGTGCTTGTATTGTGCAGGAGTGGTTTCAAGAACATGAGGGAGACTTTACCTTGCTTAGGTGGCCCCCACAATCACCAGATCTCAATCCAATTGAGCATTTGTGGGACGAAGTTAAAAGAGCCATCAGGCAGCTGGTTCCACAACCATCAAATCTCACAGAATTGGACAGTGCTATTCATCAGGCATGGTGTCAGATTGCTCGCATCACCTTTCAACCTTTCGTGGAGTCAATGCCAAGAAGAATCGCTGCAGTATTGAAGGCAAAAGGTGGCCCAAGGAAGTACTGATGGGGTGGTCATAATCTGGCCACTCAGTGTATATATAACCTTTTAATAAGGAAATCTGTGGCAATGCATTTAGGATGTTGCTATATTTTATAACAATTTTCTTTCATATCACTATGTCCTTTTAATTTTTTTTCCTGATTTTCTATAACTGACTTAATTACTTATAGGATTATTTCACATCAATTTTCCCAGTTAGACTATGAGCCTCCTGAGAGCAGGGACTGCTGGGGTCCAACCCCAGCAGGTCCAGGGGTCCCCAAAGGTGTGGACGGAGTCGGTGATGAAGGAATGACACCGAGACAGCCTTCAGTTGATCAGCAGCCTAGCCAGGATCTCTAGCCAGGAACTCCAGCCAAGTTCTGGTCAGGAGTTCTGGTTAGGAACTGATGAGGATCTGATGAGGATCTCATGTTTATTGTCTTGTTACATCCATACTTATACCCGCCGATTTTAATCCTGTCAATTTCTATTACAAAGGTTAGGGCATTTCTTATCTCCATTCCAGGGAGTAAAGATTATGTAGCTTAACTACCCGCCTGGCACTTAATTAAGGGGTTGTATCCCCTCTCTAACCTCAGGGAAAAATCCCCACCTGGGGAAACAACCTTTCTCAAACAACATGGCACTAAGGAGAGCAAACATATTAAGAACAATATGCTATATATGCCAGGTCCCTTGAAACATATGCTGTGCAGATGTTTCTTTCCTGCAGCGACTGTGTCAAGCAGCAAGGATGGACCGGCTTCCGGCAAATTCCCCCTTTTTTATTTTTTAAATGATAGCGCATGCAAATCAGTGGCCACCTCTCAGATTGGGCTGTTTAAGCCTCAGAAGAAGACTGGCAAGCAATGACAATAAGCATAGCTATAAACATAGTGGATGAAGCACACAAGGAGCCCCGTTCCTTAGAAGGTTGCCAGCCTCTTCAGTCAAGAGATTTCAGCTGTCCTCAAGTTGTTGGTTTGCTTGTCTTGGTTGGTCTGGCTAGTGGGCGGCGTCACTGGCGACAGGCTTCCCGAAGTGTTAGCGAGTTGAAGGGCTGCATCAAAGGGTCCATCACGGCCATGCTTGATGGTGGTGTTGGTGTCCAAGGAGGAGTAAGCTGTGTCCTCTGGGTCAGCTGTTATGGAGGATGGAGGGTAGTAGAGAGAAAAAGAAAAGAAAGCAAAAGAACTACAAGGCATGGAAGTGTTTAGAAAAAAAAGGAGAAGAAAGGGAAGAAGGCAGCATCCTGACACAGCCCTTTCCTTCATCTGCCCCTTTCCCTGTGGTCCAAGGTAGAAATGGGAAACAAGTCCTGTTGCAGTGAGGGGGCAGCTGCTGTCAGCCAGTCTCTGTCTTTACCTTGGTCCTGATCTGAGCTGGGCCAAGTCTCTTTCTGTTACCTGGGTCCCTATCTGAGCTGGGCATGGGAAGTGGGAAGCAGCCATGGGGGCAGGAGACCTCTCTCAGAAGGGGTGAGTGTTCAAGCCCCTGCATAGTTGGGGGGGGGGGGGTGAGGATCTGTGCCCCACCTCTGTTGACCCCCAAGTTCTCTCCTGATGGCCCCTCTGCGACTGTGCCTGTCTTAGGTTGTTCCTCCCTGAGGAATCTTACCCGTCTTTGACTAACCAGCTATCCTCCAGGGCCAAGCAGGGTGATGTGAGGTTCAGTTCTGTCTCCTTGGTAGCCTATGCCCCTGTGGCCTCCACGCCCAGCAACTGCCTTAGGATCCCCTCACCTGCTGGCAGGGCCCCGGCATTGATCACATATCTTGGGGAACCCAGGTTTCTTCTCCAGGGAGGGCCCAGCTCATGCCATTGGGCTAGAGACAGATCCATGGTACCAGCCACCATGAGGCTTCAACCTCAGCATGAACAGAGAGCTCAGGCAATAGCTATAGTCAATTGGATTGTAAGAAGAGGGTCCCTCTTGACACGAGGGTAAGAGGGGCCAATACAGGACAAAGGAGAGTCCCGGGACAGGGCTTTCTCAGCTCAGGATGTCAGGCTCTTGGCACAAGACAACTCCATGTATGGGGCATATACCAGACACTCCCAGAAAAGGGAGGTGCCCTTCCTGGAACAGTAGGGTAGGGAGATTCTAGAAAAGGCTGTGTTCAGGAGAGAAGGAGAAAGGCCAAAGACCTGCAAACAAGTAGTCAGATTTAAAAAAAGAAAAAGGAAAGATGTGGGGCAAAGCTGGGACATAAGGACAGACAAAAAGGAGGCACATCTTCATACTGAAGTCCCCCCAAAACTCCTCTAACGGGGCGTTTACTACATAGATTATAGTTCTTCAGTTGGCACTCCACCCGGCTGCACGAGGACGGGCCACACGAGACCTCGGAGGTGCTGGGAACTCACACGTCGTCGTCATCGGATGTATCGCTGCTGCTCGTCTCCGTGTCGTCGTTCTCAATCATGGGGTGGAAAGTGCTGCTTCTCTGGGGTCCAAACTTGAAGTCACAGATCAGGCCATTTTTCAAAATACCATTTTTCCTCAGACCATTCTTCTGCAACTGTTCGCTAATAACTTGGAATTCTCTCATTTCCTCCTCAGTTAAGGGAGCACACGTTTCATCGTTTTCACTGTCTTCTTGCCAGCCCATCTCCTTCAACAATCTGTATTCTGCCTCAAGGGAACTTGAAAGAACATCGGTCGGTGGGAAGGCTGAGGACCGAATGATCTGCTGGGAAATAACCGAGGCATTGCCATTCTCTTGTGGAATTTCATTTTCATCAAACTTCCCGTTTATATCTCTGTCTCGGTGAGTACTATTGCTGTTATGCAAATTAAATGAGTCTTCATCCTTCTCGGAGCCAGCATGGCTTTCATCCTCATGCTCCTCCTCCACTCCGTCCCGTTTTAATGCCTTCAGAAACTCCCTCTTCTTATCAGTGCGCATTCGTGTCAGCTTGGTTAGACGAGGCTGCTGATTAAGTTTGTCAACAGGTGAAGAGGAATTTAAGCGATTACACTCTTTCACTGTCGTTGTTGATGAACTAAAATTCTTGGCTATTGATTTAAAAGAATGGAAGTTGCCAACACCATATGTAGACTCATGAGAGAAAGAAGTCCCAACTTTATTTTCTTTAGTTTGGCTTTTCCATTGTGTAGGTTTTGTGGGCGGAGCAGCCGGCTTAGGGACCAGGCCTTTATAAACACTGGGGCCAGTCCTGTTCTTCACTGGCTGCGACAGGGGAGCCCCTCCAGCGGGGAACTCGGACAGCTGCAAGTCCTTGGCAGTGCCTTTCTTAATGACCAGCATCCTGGGAACTCTAGATGTGGGGTTCGGAGGGTACTCCCATGTGCCTGCAGCTAAAGACTTATTTTGATTTGGTTCTCTCTCATATTCAGGATTTAAAGATGAAAATTCCTCAGCCTCAAACTGTCTGCGTTCTCTCCTGTCTTCCTTCCTCCATGGCTCACTGTCAGGGGTGTTGTTGTCGTGCAGTCCTTGGCCTTTTCCAGAATGGAAAATGCTGCTCCGAGAACGGGCACTCCCACCATGGTATCACCCATAATGATTTCTGTTTTCGTCCTCACCAAACTCATTCTCATAAGCAACTGGGAAGCTGAGTGAGAATTCAAGATCTCCATTAGCTTCAGCTTCTCTTATCGCCCTTTGAAATTTAGACCTGGAGCTCATAGGAGCCGCAGGACCTGGTTTAGGCTTCCTTTCTAATTTAGGGAGCCTGTTTTGAATGGGAGGGCCTTTCTCCTCTCTACTGACTGGAAAGGACCAATGATCATGTTTATGATATTTATTCTCCTTCCGATCAGTAGGCATAGCTAAATTGCTCTTAGATTGAGCTGGAGACAATAATGATGTGTCCTCTCTAGGTGGATCCGAGGGACTATTTAAAGTTTGAGAAAGTTCAATAGTTTCTGCCTCTGGTGCCAAGATGCCACGAATTGAATTCCAGAGGGAACAGGTATTTTCCGGGACCTTCTCAGGTCCATGGAAGCTGTGATAATTCATAAATTGCTCTCCTATTTTAGTCCAAGTTTTTAAATTAACAGTTCCATCCTCAGGAAGCCATTGACATGCATATTCTATAAAACTTTCTATCTGACTGGGAGTAACCTTAACTCCTCTGCTAGCAAGCAGATGCATTAAAAGATTAATACAGAGTCTTTTTTCTTTAGATTCAGTATGACCCATCTTGTCAATCTAAGTTCTGTACTAACTACCCGCTTACCCTACTTATCCTCTATAGGAGGAGTCTGCAGCACCCTACGGTGCAGTCCTATCCGTCCCAAGTACGTCCAAAGTACGGGGGGACTTACCTAGAAGTCCCTGTTCGGGCACCAGATGCTGGGGTCCAACCCCAGCAGGTCCAGGGGTCCCCAAAGGTGTGGACGGAGTCGGTGATGAAGGAATGACACCGAGACAGCCTTCAGTTGATCAGCAGCCTAGCCAGGATCTCTAGCCAGGAACTCCAGCCAAGTTCTGGTCAGGAGTTCTGGTTAGGAACTGATTAGGAACTGATGAGGATCTGATGAGGATCTCATGTTTATTGTCTTGTTACATCCATACTTATACCCGCCGATTTTAATCCTGTCAATTTCTATTACAAAGGTTAGGGCATTTCTTATCTCCATTCCAGGGAGTAAAGATTATGTAGCTTAACTACCCGCCTGGCACTTAATTAAGGGGTTGTATCCCCTCCCTAATCTCAGGGAAAAATCCCCACCCGGGGAAACAACCTTTCTCAGAGAGGTGACCTTGATTAAAATACATGGCACTAAGGAGAGCAAACATATTAAGAACAATATGCTATATATGCCAGGTTCCTTGAAACATATGCTGTGCAGATGTTTCTTTCCTGCAGCGACTGTGTCAAGCAGCAAGGATGGACCGGCTTCCAGCAAGGGACTGATTTTCTCCCCAATGTTTATCACATAGTCTGCACTGAGTAAGTATATATTTCCAGCCTGCACTACTTCTTGGAGTAAGGAGTCTCTTAAATTTATTGCTCTCATTTTTGTGCAATAGTCCTTCCCTTCCCCTGGCTGCTGGCACTGGTTTTCCTCCGGCACCCGGGACCCAGGCCTTCACTCCGGCCAGAAGCACCTTCAAGCCTTCGCTGCTCTGGCCGGAGCCACCTTCAGTCTTTGCTCCGCCACTTAGCGCCTACGTATGCAAATTAACTGCCATCTTTGTTGGCGGTTAATTTGCATATATCGCTGATTAGCCAATGGGAGGCGTAGCGAAGGTATGGTCAATTACCATGTTTGTCTATTATTAGATAGGATTCCAGGATTTGGTAATCATAATGTATGTCTTCTTGTCTACCACCTTTCAAGACTATCTAGATTTAGATCACACCCTCAGATCTTTATCTTTCATACCGTGAGTCCCAATGTTAGGCTTCCCCCAAAGCAAGTTCCTACTGCCCTTAGCAGTTTGTTTGGTTGAGAGATGGTGGCCACTATGCTTGGGGATATGATTAAGTAAAGATGGTGATAATAATTTCCTAATTATAGTCACTCATGTTGCTTTCTCCCCTTAAGTAACTTTCTACTCACTGGAATAGCGGGTGCTGGTATTAAGATGGTACAGGATTTGGTGAGATGGCTTGGAGTTCCTCCTTCAAACCTCAAGAACATAATCTTTACTCTTTTACATATCTTTCAGAATATCCTTCTATAAAAAGATCCCTTTAAGTGCAGAAGGAAAGCTATTTTGAGCATGAAAATTATTGTCTAGCAGTTGTCTTACTGGAAACCCTCAGTAAGCTCTTACTATGGATAGGTAGCTATCTGGCTCTCAATGTAACTCCTAAAGCTCTGTTCTTAACTCCAGTGCTCATTACTTAATGTAAATCCCAGCAAATATCTAAAGATCCCCAAATTTTAAGAATACCCATATCCCTTTTTCTCCAATCTTCTCTTCTTCCCAATGTTGTTAGCCTCATAGGCTCAAGGGTCTAGCTCAGAAGCTACAACATACCATATTCCCATGCATACACTGGGGACTGAGCCCAAAACCTGGGCATGTGCCCTGACCAAGAATTGAACCATGACCTCCTGGTTCAGGAATCGAACCATGACCTCCTGGTTCATAGCTCAACCACTTCACCATGCCAGCTGGACCAGAGCAAACGTTTTATAATCTGGCCCTTTGTCTATTTCCATAAGTTCCAGCCTCCAATTCTGATTTTTATAAATGCAGTACAATTTTTTTTTCTTGAAAGATTTGCTCCTTTTAAAAATAATGTAAGTTTTCTCCTCCTCCATGGTTTCATATTTGCTGAGCTAATCCAGAGCAAGAAAAGCAAAAGTTAAAAGTAATTTTTATAGAAGATGGTGTTGAAGGCTTTTTAGACACTGGTTAAATGGGACTTTTAAATTAAATTAAAATAAAATAAAACATTTAATTCCACAGTCACAGTAACAGCATTTCAAGTCTCAGTAGTCAGTATACTGGTAAGCTGGGGTGTGCCATCAAATATCTGTGAGTAGAGGAGTAACATGATTAGGTGCCGGAAGCCGGTCCATCCTTGCTGCTTGACACAGTCACTGCAGGAAAGAAACATCTGCACAGCATATGTTTCAAGGGACCTGGCATATATAGCATATTGTTCTTAATATGTTTGCTCTCCTTAGTGCCATGTGTTTTAACCAAGGTCACCTCTCTGAGAAAGGTTGTTTCCCCAGGTGGGGATTTTTCCCTGAGGTTAGGGAGGGGATACAACCCCTTAATTAAGTGCCAGGCGGGTAGTTAAGCTACATAATCTTTACTCCCTGGAATGGAGATAAGAAACGCCCTAACCTCTGTAATAGAAATTGACAGGATTAAAATCAGCTGGTATAAATACGGATGTAACAAGACAATAAACATCAGATCCTAACCAGAACCTAGCCAGAGAACATGGCAAAAGATCCTGGACAGAACCTGGCTACAGAACTTCACTGGAGAACCTAGACAGAATATGGCAAAAGAACCTGGATAGAACTTGACTAAAGAACCTGGTGACTGAACCTGGCTGGAGAACCTGGAGAACCTGGCTGGAGAACCTAGCGAGAGAACATGGCACCAGAACTTGGTTGGAGATCCTGACCAGAACTTGGTTGGAGTTCCTAACCAGAACTTCGCTGGAGATCCTGGAGGGAGAACCTCGCTATGCTGATGAACTGAAACCAGTTTCCATGTCATTCATTCTTCGCCGACTCCGTCCACACCTTTGGGGACCCCTGGACCTGCTGGGGCTGGACCCCAGCAATTAGGTAGTTACTTAGAAATGTAAATAGGAGCAGGATAAAAGATATATTGAAGAGGGGAAGACATGGATACAGAGATACCATTTAGGAAACTATCTGAAGAGTCTCCTTAAAAGACAGCAGAGCAGTGGCAACGGAAGAATAAAAAGAGCAGAAATTCAAAAGAATTTTAGACTTGTAATCTTCTGGAAATAGAGAATGAAGAAGAGAAAAGGGGTGGCTACACCAAAGGGTTGGTTACTAAAAGGCTTATAGTATCTGTCTCCTTTGAAATTTACACTCATTATACATGCTGGAATCTTTCAGACGTGAAAGAGGAGTGAATTGAATAATTACCTGAGGTTTTTATTATCTGTGATTAAAAACCTGGGATCATAAGTGCAGCCTATTTTAGAGGAAGGCATTAACAATAATTAAAATATCCTATATTCTATCTCTTTTCTATGAGACCATACCAACATTTCCCCTCTAGATGACTCTAACATTCCAGAATGCCCATCTTCCTTCCCTGTTACTTCCAACTTTGCTAATTTCTCAGAATATATCTGCGTGGCCCTAGCTGGTTTGGCTCAGTGGATAGAGCGATGGCCTGTGGACTGAAAGGTCCTGGGTTCAATTCTGGTCAAGGGCACATGCCTGGGTTGCGGGCTCGATCATCTCTCTCATCATTAATGTTTCTATCTCTCTCTCCCTCTCCCTCTCCCTTCCTCTCTGAAATCAATAAAAATATATTTTTTAAAAAGAATATGTGTGAATAATGCAATCCATTTTTTATATATGTGAAATGAGTTTTGGCTTTACCAACAATTGAACATTATATAATTATTTTATAACTCTTTCACTTATTCTTTTTGAACCAATGACTCCCATTCTCTGAGTAATTTCTCTTTAATTATTATTTCTCTTTGTCTTTAAATTTCACTCCTTTTTAATGGTAAGCACTTTTGGTAATATTTTTTATGAAGGATGAATTATTAAAATAAATGATACAAACTAAACCACTGATGTATTACATAATTAGGATAAATGATGCTAGGTAATTGTAGCATTCCAGTTGGATAAAAGGAACTCAGCCAACTGATAAGCCTTAGTATTAAGGTGTTCCAAATTTTTATATATTCAGATTTAATTTTAGAAAGTTATGGTTATAAAAAATGCATCAACCAAATCATGGATAAATTACCTTCATCTCCAATCAACCATGTTATATCATTTTCCAAAGATGAATTCTAATGTAATATAGGGAAGCTTTATTCTCTGAGGTATCTGTATTGCTATGTGTTACAAGAGCCAAGAATCTTGTCAGCGTTTCCATTATAAATTCCAAACTTTCAATAAAATTAAAAAGTCAACATCAATTTATGAAAAAGGGAAGAGGAAACCATGTATACTCCTAAATATTTTGGAGTCATCCTAGAGAGGAAATAATTTTCTTTTTTTTTTTTTTTTTTTTTTTTTTTTTTTACATTCATTAACTTATTTATTTATTTATTTTTTTTTTTTTTAATTTTCCTCTTAAAGTATTACAAAGGGTATTACATAAGTATCCTTTCCCCCCCCCCCCCCGCCCTTGACAAACCACTACCCTCCCTTACCCCCCAGTGTCTTATGTCCATTAGTTATGCTTATATGCATGCATACAAGTCCTTCGGTTGATCTCTTACTCCCCTCCCTCCTGCCCCCCAACTCTCTCTGGCCTTCCCACTGCAGTTTGACAATCAGTTTGAGGCAGCTCTGCCTCTGTATCTATTATTGTTCAAAAGTTTGTAATGGTCTTTATTATCCATGAATGAGTGAGATCATGTGGTATTTTTCCTTCATTGACTGGCTTGTTTCACTTAGCATAATGCTCTCCAGTTCCATCCATGATGTTGCAAATGGTAGGAGTTCCTTCTTTTTAACAGCAGCATAGTATTCCATCGTGTAGATGTACCACAGTTTTCTAATCCATTCATCTACTGATGGGCACTTAGGCTGTTTCCAGATCTTAGCTATGGTGAATTGTGCTGCTATGAACATCTGGGTGCATATATCCTTTCTGATTGGTGTTTCTGGTTTCTTGGGATATATTCCTAGTAGTGGGATCACAGGGTCAAATGGGAGTTCCATTTCCAATTTTTTGAGGAACCTCCATACTGCCTTCCATAGTGGCTGCACCAGTCTGCATTCCCACCAGCAGTGCACAAGTGTTCCTTTTTCTCCACATCCTCTCCAGCACTTGTCGTTTGTTGATTTGTTGATGATGGCCATTCTGACAGGTGTGAGATGGTACCTCATTGTTGTTTTGATTTGCATCTCTCGGATGATTAGTGACTTTGAGCATGTTTTCATATGTCTCTTGGCTTTCTGAATGTCCTCTTTTGAAAGGTGTCTATTTAGATCCTTTGCCCATTTTTTGATTGGATTGTTTATCTTCTTTTTGTTAAGTTGTATGAGTTCCCTATAAATTTTGGAGATTAAGCCCTTATCAGATATGACGTTGGCAAATATGTTTTCCCACGAGGTGGGTTTTCTTGTTGTTTTGTTGATGGTTTCTTTTGCTGTGCAGAAGCTTTTTATTTTGATGTAGTCCCATTTGTTCAGTTTCTCTTTAGTTTCAACTGCCCTAGGAGCTGTATCAGTGAAGAAATTGTTTTGGCATATGTCTGAGATTTTGTTGCCTTTGTATTCTTCTAGAATTTTTATGGTTTCCTGTCGTACATTTAAGTCCTTTATCCATTTTGAGTTTATTCTTGTGTATGGTGTAAGTTGGTGGTCTAGTTTCATTTTCTTGCATATGTCTGTCCAATTTTCCCAACACCATTTATTGAAGAGACTATCTTGGCTCCATTGTATGTTCATGCCTCCTTTGTCAAAAATTAATTGAGCATATTGGTTCGGGCTAATTTCTGGACTCTCTATTCTATTCCACTGATCTATATGTCTGTTCTTGTGCCAGTACCAGGCAGTTTTGAGAACAGTGGCTTTGTAATACAGCTTGATATCTGGCATTGAGATCCCACCTACTTTGTTCTTTCTCAGGATCGTTGCAGCTATTCGGGGTCTTTTTTTATTCCAGATGAATTTTTGGAGAGTTCGTTCTAGATCTTTGAAGAAGGCCATTGGTATTTTAATGGGAAGTGCGTTGAATGTATAGATTGCTTTGGGTAGTATGGACATTTTAATGATGTTGATTCTACCAATCCAAGAACATGGTATGTTCTTCCATCTGTTTATGTCTTCCTCTATCTCTTTTTTCAACGTCCTGTAGTTTTCTGAGTAGAGGTCTTTAACCTCTTTAGTTAAGTTTATTCCTAGGTATCTTAATTTTTTTGGTGCGATGGTAAATGGGATTGTTTTTCTGATCTCCCTTTCTGAAAGTTCACTGTTGGTGTATAGAAATGCCTCAGATTTCTTGGGGTTAATTTTGTATCCTGCTACATTGCCAAATTCATGTATTAAGTCTAGTAGCTTTTTGATGGAGTCTCTAGGGTTTTGTATGTATAATATCATGTCATCTGCAAATAAGGACAGTTTTACTTCCTCTTTTCCAATTTGGATGCCTTTTATTCCTTCTTCTTGCCTAATTGCAATGGCTAATACTTCCAGTACTATGTTGAACAGGAGTGGTGAGAGTGGGCATCCCTGTCTTGTTCCTGTTCTTAGGGGAAATGGTGTTAGTTTTTGTCCATTGAGTATGATGTTGGCTGTGGGCCTGTCATATATGGCTTTTATTATGTTGAGGTATGATCCTTCTATTCCCACCTTTCTGAGAGTTTTTATCAAAAATGGGTGTTGGATTTTGTCGAATGCTTTTTCTGCATCAATTGATATGACCATGTGGTTTTTTTCTTTCAATTTGTTTATGTGATGTATCACATTTATTGATTTACGGATGTTGTACCATCCTTGCATCTCTGGGATGAATCCTACTTGGTCATGGTGTATGATCCTTCTGATGTACTGCTGGATCCGATTTGCTAAGATTTTGTTGAGGATTTTGGCATCTATGTTCATGAGGGATATTGGCCTGTAATTCTCTTTCATTGTGATGTCTTTACCTGGTTTTGGTATTAGGGTGATGCTGGCTTCATAGAATGAGCTTGGAAGCGTTCCTTCCTCTTGAATTTTTTGTAGTAGTCTGAGGAGGGTAGGTTTTAGTTCTTCCTTGAATGTTTGGTAGAACTCTCCTGTGAAGCCGTCTGGCCCTGGGCTTTTGTTTGCTGGAAGCTTTCTGATGACTGCTTCAATTTCTTCCATAGTTATTGGCCTATTGAGGTTTTTAGATTCTTCCTGATTGAGTTTTGGAATGTTGTATTTTTCTAGGAATTTGTCCATTTCCTCCAGGTTGTCCAGTTTGTTGGAGTAGAGTTGCTCGTAGTATTGTTTAACAATCATTTGTATTTCTGTGGGGTCTGTTGTTATTTCGCCTCTATCATTTCTGATTTGGTTTATTTGGGACCTCTCTCTTTGCTTCTTGGTGAGCCTGGCTAGGGGTTTGTCAATCTTGTTTATCCTTTCAAAGAACCAGCTCTTGGTTTCATTGATTTTCTGTATTGTTTTTTTGGTCTCTATTTCATTGATTTCTGCTCTAATCTTTATTATCTCCTTCCTTCTGCTCACTCTGGGGTTTTCTTGTTGCTCTCTTTCTAATTCTTTGAGTTGTAGAGTTAGATGATTGACTACCATTTTTTCTTGTTTTTTGAGATAGGCCTGTAGAGCTATAAACTTCCCTCTCAGGACTGCTTTCATTGTGTCCCAGAGGTTTTGGATTGTTGTGTTTTCATTGTCATTAGTGTCCAGGATGTTTTTAATTTCTTCTTTGATGTCATCGGTAACCCAATCAATATTTAATAACATGCTATTCAGCTTCCAAGTGTTTGAGTATTTTGGGTTGTTTTTATTGTAGTTTATTTCTAACATTATGCCATCGTGGTCTGTGAAGAAGCTTTTTATGATTTCAATCTTCTTGAATTTGTGGAGACTTTGCTTGTGACCCAATATGTGGTCTATTTTTGAATATGTCCCATGAGCACCTGAGAGGAATGTATATTCCGCAGCTGTGGGGTGAAGTGTTCTGAAGATGTCAATTAAGTCCATCTGATCTAGTGAGTCATTTAGGATTGCTGTTTCTTTGCTGAGTTTTTGTCTAGCGGATTTATCCAGTGATGTCAGTGGTGTATTAAAGTCCCCTACTATGATTGTATTGTTGTCGATCTCTCCCCTGATTTCTTCCAGAAGTTTTCTTATGTATGTGGGTGCTCCTGCATTGGGTGCATATATGTTTACCAGGGTTATATCTTCTTGTTGTATTGATCCCTTTAGTATTATGAAGTGGCCTTCCTTATCTCTGGTTATGGCCTTCACTTTGAGATGTACTTTGTCAGATATAAGTATTGCTACCCCAGCTTTCTTTTCCTTTCCATTTGCGTGAAAGATATTTTTCCATCCCTTCACTTTCAGTCTGTGTGAGTCCCTTCTAATGAGGTGGGTCTCTTGTAGACAGCAGATGTATGGGTCATGTTTTTTTATCCATTCAGCCACTCGATGTCTTTTGGTTGGAGCATTTAGTCCATTTACATTTAAAGTTATTATTGAAAGGTATTTGTTTGTAGCCATTTCTTTTTGTGTGTGTGTGTGTGGCTGTTTTCTTTCTGAGCTTGATATTTCTTCTTTTTACACCAGTCCCTTTAGCATTTCTTGCATGGCTGGCTTGGTGGTGATAAACTCCCTTAGCCCTTTTTTGTCTGTGAAGCTTCTTATTTCCCCTTCAATTTTGAATGATAGCCTTGCTGGATAGAGTATTCTTGGATTCAGTCCTTTGCTTTGCATCACTTTGTAGATTTCCGTCCATTCTTTTCTGGCCTGATGTGTTTCTGTTGAGAAATCATTTGATAATCTAATGGGAGATCCCTTGTATGTTACTTTCCGTCTCTCTCTTGCAGCCTGTAAGATTCTCTCTTTATCCTGAACATTTGCCATGGTAATTATGATGTGTCTTGGTGTGGGTCTTTTCGGGTTCACCTTGTTTGGGACTCTCTGGGCTTGTGTGACTTTTTTCTTCCCCACCTCAGGGAAGTTTTCTGATATTATTTCTTCGAATAGGTTTTCTAATCCATGTTCATCTTTCTGTTGTTCTGGCACCCCTATTATTCGTATGTTGTTTCGTTTCATGTTGTCCCAAAGCTCCCTTAGGCTCTCCTCCTGTCTTTTAATTTTTTTCTCCATTTGCCGTACAGTTTGAGTGTGTTTTGCTTCCTTGTCTTCTAATTCACTAATTCGGTCCTCTGCTTCTCCCAGTCTACTGTTGATACTTTCAATGGAGTTTTTTATTGAAGCTATGTCACTCTTCATTTCTTCTTGGGACTTACTTAAGTTGTTGATTTTTTCATCTGTTTCTTCTAGCTTCTTGCATAAGTAGTTGAGTTTTTCATCTGTTTCTTCTTGCTTCTTGAACATGTGGTGCATGTACTCTAGGAACCTTATTCTGAATTCTTTTTCCGTCATGTTGCA
This sequence comes from Myotis yumanensis, assembly GCF_028538775.1. NCBI lineage: Eukaryota > Metazoa > Chordata > Mammalia > Chiroptera > Vespertilionidae > Myotis > Myotis yumanensis. The sequence goes on along the minus strand of NW_027223764.1, from coordinate 27,612,679 downwards.
TATCTCTGTCTCACTTAGCTGCTTTTCTGGCGAGTCCTCCTTTTCTTTCCTTTGGGGGTTTCTTTGCCTACCCATGTTTGATCTCGCTGACATATGTAGATGTTGAGGTGTTCAGTGGCTGCTCCCTGGGTGGCAGGGGCTCCTTGGGTTGTGGTTGCTGCTCAGACGGTTGCGGTAGCAGCTGCTTTCCAGTTGGCAGCAGCTCCTCTGGTGGGTGTTGTTCACAGCTGTGTTGGCTCTTCTGGCTGGTGGGGGGAGGCTTCACGTACAGTTGCTGTTCCACAGACAGAGGGTGTGGTGATCAGGAGGCTGTGGTGATCAGGAGGCTGCGGTGATCAGGGGGCTGCTGTTGCTTGGATCTGCTGCGTTGATTTAAAGGCACAAAATACAACAGAGCAAGGCACAACGTACCAGGCACTGAACACAAGTATATTCACAATATTAATAACTCCAAATAAAGGTGACCACCCGAATTAAGAGAATTAGGGGATAAGGGAGAAAGAAGAGAAGAAGATAAAAGAGAGAACAGAAAAGAAAAATAAGAAAAAAACAAACAAAAAAGGAGTGCAAAAATAGAATTGGGAAAAAAGAGGGGGGAAAAAAAGAGAGCGAAAAAAGAGAATGAAGTAGAAGTGGGGAAGAGACTCCCCGTATGAGGAGCAAACTCCAATAGAACTGCCACTAATCTCAACAAATTCCAGCAACAGATCCCTGGAGATGAATGCAAACTACAAACCACCAATAATATCCAGAGGGGTAAGGGAAAACAGAAGCACAAAAATAACTGGGGTGGGGTGGGGGAGGGAAGGGAAAAACCAGCAGAAAAAAAAAAGAAAAAGAAAAAGAAAAAGAAAAACAACCTCACAACCAGTCCTAAAAAAGAAGAAAAAACACAAAACAAAACAAACAAACAAATTTAAAAAAAAAAAAAAAAAAAAAAAGCCCAATATATTCGGCAATCAAGAAAACAATAGAAAGATAAGAGAGAAAAAAAATGGTTGGAAAGTGAAGAAGGATAAAGAATAGGTGTATAAGGATTTAGAGCAGTAGATTGGAAGTAGGATATATAAGTAGGGTGGAATTAGACAGGGGGTAAAAAGAGGGAATTGGGAAAGTCTGGACCAAAGTCTTACCCTTAAATAGGGTAAGAGAAACAGGACACCAAAAGGGGAAAAGTAAGGAAGAGGGTTTTAGCAAAGAGGTGGAATTGAGATAGGGAAAATTAATGCTAAAGGAACGATGAAAATAGAATGGAGAACACTAATCCCAAAAGAAAATAAAGAGAAAATAAAATGGCACTTCAAAAAATGGCAAAATGGTAGGAGCAACAATACTGGTCAAAAACAAAAATGTGGTAATTGAAAGGGTAAAATCAGGTGATGGAAAAAGAAGAAAAAGAGAAAAAAAAAATTGGTTTCTTAGTAAAAAGGTGAAAAAATTAAAAAGAAAAAGAAAAAGAAAAAATTTGCAGTAGTGATGGTCCTTCGGCTCTTCCACTCTTCAGCCTGGTTCGCCTTAGTCCTGCCAGGTATTTAGGAGAGTGTTGAATCTGCCTGCATTACACTGTTCCTCCGTGTTGCAAATCACAGTCCCGATTTTAAAGCAGGCCGTATTTGTGATCCAGTCTGCCTTAATTTGTATTCCCCTAAGAGTCAGTTTGTGGCTCAACCTCTGGGTGGCAGTGTTTTTGGGTTGGCCTCTGAGGCTATACAGCTTCTCTATCCTTTTTTAATCCTTACCCTGCTCTGTGTTGTTGGTGGGACTGAAAATCCCTCTATAGGCCAGACCCTGGTAACTCCCAGGGACTAATCAGCTTGTTTTAGTCCTTTATCTCATACAGGGTGGAATCTGGGTGTGGCTGTGCTCCTTGCCTGGGGGGCTGGAGGGAGGAATTCCACCCTCTGGAGGAATGGCTGCCCCAGTCCTGGGCCCAGGGGGGTCTCAGCACTCAATTCGCTGCCACCTCCTCCGGCTCCCCCTCTTTCCTCAGCCTCTCCCCAGATTCCCCTCGTCTGCACCTTCACCCTCTCTTCAGCACAGGTGAGTGTCTGTATCCGAACTGTCCTATGAGCAGGGTTCAGTGAAAACAAAGAAACAGACAAACGCCGGCCGGCCGCGGAAACGCTCCTCTTACCGGTCTGGGAAACGCTCCTCTTACCAGCACTGCATGGTCTGGGAAACGCTCCTCTCTTATGGGCACTGCATGGTCTGATCAGTTCCTCAGGATGCCCCCTTTAGTCTCAGTTCTCCGCAATCACAAAATCCAAATCTCAAATCTCCTGGCGCCAGCAAACCCGCGGAACTCCTTACCCTGGTCAGGGTCTGTGTCTGTCCCAAGAGACGCGGCTGTCTGCCATGCGGTCTCCCTCCGACCCTCTGGGCTCAGGTCTGGCAAACTTTCCTGCCCAGATCCCTGGTTTTTAACCTTTCCAGGGGAGGTCTGCCCTTCCAGGCTGCAAGCCGTCTCACCAGCTGAGTAAATTTGCCAATTCGGGGTGGGTGTTATTAGTTTCAGCTGCTTACTCCGTTTGCTCCGGGACAAGACCTGGGACGCGTCTGCCTATATCGCCGCCATCTTTCCATCTCCGGAAATAATTTTCTTGGCAAAGGCAAGACTTAATTGGGTATTTTGAATGCATATTGTTCACATAAGCAAAATTTTTGGTCCTAGAAGCTAAAAAGTCATATTACTGAATGATTATCTACACTAATAAAAGACAAAGATGCTAATTGACCATACCTTCGCTATGCCACCAGCCAATCAGAAGAGTATGCAAATTAACCCAACAAAGATGGCAGTTAATTTGTGTACACAGGCGCCCAGCGAAGACTGAAGACAGTGTAGAAGGAAGCCAAGCACTGCAGCAGGGAGCCAAGCGGCAGAGAAAGGAACGGATCAGAGGTAGCAGAGATGGGAGCAGAGCTGAGGCAGTGGACATGGGAGGGAGCCGAGGCAGCGGACACAGGAGGGAGCCGAGGCAGCGGGGAAGGGAGGGAGCCGAGGTGGCGGAGAAGGGAGATAGCCAAGGCAGCAAAGACGGTAGGGAGCCAAGGGTGAAGCAGCGAAGGGAGGGAGTGAGGCAGTGGAGAAGGGAGTGAAGCCCACCTTGGTGGGTTTCGCTCCCTTCTCTGCTTCACTCCAGTCTCAGGAAGCCCTATTCTTGCAGGAATAGGCCTGAGGAAGCCCTATTCTTGCAGGAATCTTCCTGCAATGGGCCTCTAGTCTATATAAATAAAAGCCTAAGTGACCCACAGACCGGCTGGTAGCTATGACACACACTGACCACCAGGGGGCAGATTGTCAATGCAGGAGCAGAAACCACAAGCATGGAAACATGGAACAGACTGATGAATCTCAGAGGGAAGAGGGAAGGGTGGAGGGCGGGAAGAGATTAACCAAAGATCTTCTATGCATACTAGAGGCCTGGTGCATGGATTTGTGTACCAGAGGGGTTCCTCAACTTGGCCTGCGGGGATCATGCCAAAACCTGCTCTCTGACATCCCCCACGGGGTCCCAGATTGTGAGAGGGCGCAAGTCTGGCCAAGGGACCCCACTGGTGCACAAATCTGTGCACCAGGCATCTAGTTTAGCATAAAAGGTTTATATTCAAGGAGGTTTCGTAATAAGAAAATGCTATTATTTTTTACTTCAATCTTAGTTGAATGAATGTTACCAAATTTCACTCATGCAAACATTCACTAGCTTATCAAAAATTTGTGCAACACTTTTTATGAGATAAGTATTGTGTTAAGTATAGGAGGACCCCAGTGAAATTGAGTTGCCTACAGTGGTAACCAGCTCAATAAATCCATTTATGGAGTTTATGGTCCAGTGGAGGAGAGAGACACTAGATATATAATCTCTAATTTATTCATTGACAGATATTTATTGAGATTCTAACATATTTCAGGCACTGTTCTAGGCACTCGGAATAGACCAATGTACAAAACTGAGAAAAATCCATGCCCTCATGGAGCTTAAAAAAACTTCTGCTTGCGGAAAGTGCTACAGAGGTAAATGTAGGCTTCTATGGGAACCCATTCAAAATAAGCCCACTGCTCAAATGTCTCCTGGAAAGGGCTGGAAATCTGACCCCAGCTGTGTTTCCTCAGGGTTAAGTTCAGGATGTCCTAGAGTGAAGAACTTGAGATTGATGGAGGATGGCTTTGTTTATGCCTGAGGACCTATACCTTGCAAATATATTTTCTGCAGTGTGCAACCACCACATTGATGAGGTGTACTTGGCCAGTTAAGGGTGTCTCTTACACATAACTAGACAGGGCTACATGCAAGAATATGCCAGCACTGTATGTGTGTATATATATGTATATATGACTAAACTTAGAGAGACTTCTCTGCTTCCAGAGAACAACAAACTAAAGATTCGAGACCTAATTCTTTGGATTTAAGGTAAGGATATCTGAGGATCCCAATATCCTGTAACTGCTACTCCATCAGTTAGGAAATCACATAATGTACCTGAGAAGCTATTATAAACTGGCTTTTTATAAGGAAAATCAATCATGATTGAGTCTGTGTGTATCACGCCGCTGCGCACCATCCAAACGTGCTTTTCTTTCGAAGGCTAATTTGCAGGGCCTTCTGCTCAGTCAAGGGCACTGCTAAGTGCAAAGTTTGATGAGCCTCCTGGTAGATAGGATTCTTATGAAACAGGTATTATCATCTGCAAGTACATTCTCTGGGGAGGTATTTGGGCCAGGAAGCTACAAACACATGTAGGATGTTTTGGTAAATTTTGCCCATGTATTTTAATTGTATTGACTTTCTTTTGTGTTGTTCAGATAAATAAACTTTTTTTTGTCCAAGTGGTGTCTGTGCTTAATCTTTCCATCCACCTAAACCTGCTATTGAAATCAGATTAGTGGATGTATAGTTAAGATAGATTTAATAAATATGATACCTTATCTAGCTTTACACACCATTTTAAAGTTATGAGAGACCTTTTTAAGACTTCCTAATTTAAGCTTTGCATCCAATGGCCATACAGTGTAGGGACCATGGAATAGGGTCACCTCTAGCCCAGGTCATCTTTTCAATATAAAGGCTCATCAGATACAAGAACAGACTCATATCTGCTGCTTTGGTGGATGGTTTGAGAAAAGCAGGAGGAGACTGCCTTTAACCAAAAATACTCCCATCATTACGTCTAACTCAGGATCTAAATTTAGTATGTGGTAGGTGTCTTAGCCTGGGCTTCCCCTAAAGCAGAGCATTCGGCAAGGACATGGGAGCAGACATTTTATTTGCAGGTGATCCTAGGAATTAGAAATGGAGGAGTAGAAGGAGTGAGACAGGGAAGGGAGAAGAGCCCAGAAGAAAACAATGTTGGTTACCACTGTGTGAAACTCAATCCCACTGTATAGAATTATCCGAACCAACCAAAGGGCAGGAAGGCTGGGACATTTTCCCAGACTCCTATCACCCGTTGGTTGTCAGGGATATAAATTCTGCCAAACCCCAGAACTGAGCCTGCAGGCTAGGAGCAGCTTTCCTAGGTTTCAGAGAAAGCTGTAAGGCAGAAAAGCATGAGAAGCCAAGGTGCGCACTTGATGTGGGACACTGGCCATGTGCATGGAATTGTCCACGATGCTGTGCTAAAATCTGATGGGCTGAGAAATGTGGCACAAGGTACAAAAGCATCTGCTGCAGTCAGACAAGACCCCTTTTCTTCTTTTCTGAGACCTGGAACATATTGACCCTCCTAATGGGCACACAAAAAGTTCTGTATAATTGATGAAACATTTGATGGTATGCTTCAAAATGGAGAAAGAGACAGAAACTTTTTTAGCATAATGATGTATAGAAAACATGCTAGGAGGACCAGTTTGGCAGTGAGGATATTCTGAATGTCTTATGGATGTTCTCCCTACAGGATCTTGGAGGGAGCTGACCCTTGAGAAAACTGGAACAATTTGTTGATACATTTTATAGTAGCGAGGAATAGTTATTAGACATTTATTAAGCACGTACTCTATGTTCAGAAGTACCTCTTACATGTTTTAATGCAGGTGTGGGGCATCTATACTGAGTAAACTAGTCTGAAGGTAAGTTTGTCTCTCTGATCAGGCCTGGGGTGAGATCCTTTGACAACCTGAGGTGGGAGGATGTTGGGTGAACTGAGTTGACCCAGGAGACTGATGGAGGAAAACTTCCATGTCAGTGTGCTGTCTGCAGACCTGAGAAGATGGACTGATCCCACTGATGCTGCTCCACCGTGCTTACCCTGGAGAAACTTGAGAACAGAGCCTCCATCCTTATCACACCTCATATCAGAGCTCTCAGCTTATGAATCAATTTGCTGCTACTCTGAGCGAGAAAAATATCCACATATTATTTTTCATTCAGTTCTCTGGTACTAAAGGAACCTATGCCTGTTTAACTTTGTGTGGCAACAGCTAAAGAGTTAAAAATGTCATCGGGGACTGTCTAGAACAGGGGTCCTCAAACTTTTTAAACAGGGGGCCAGTTCACTGTCCCTCAGACCGTTGGAGGGCCAGACTATAGTTTAAAAAAAAAAACTATGAACGAATTCCTATGCACACTGCACATATCTTATTTTGAAGTAAAAAAAACAAAACGGGAACAAATACAATATTTGTATTTGCATGTGGCCCGTGGGCCGTAGTTTGAGGACCCCTGGTCTAGAAGAACACAGGGGAAAATTAAAATTCATGCAAAGAATGAATGGAAGGGAGCCCACAGATAACTTGTAATTAGCACGTGTAGGGAATTTGTGACCACATTGTAAAAAAGAGAAGAAAAAAACAAAACCGAAACACCACATAAGCATAAGACTGTGGAAGCTAAAAGATAATGAAATAATTATGATCCAAAAAGGCAAAATAAAATTCCGATTATCATTTATATGCAAGGGCACAAGAAATTTTTTTAATATTTGAGAATTCATAAGTATATTCCCCATGTACCCTTTCAAAGGAAATTAATGTTTAAAATATAGAACCACAAATTAAATGTCAAGACAGAAAAAGATGACTTGTAAATGAGATGAATTTTATAGAGGATATGATGAGAACTAAGACAACCTAAAGCCACACAGCTTAATCAGATTAGGAATTGTTTGCATTAACATGACTTTACTATATCAGGAAATTCTTGCCCAAGAAAGTAAAGTTATAAATAATTTCTGTATTTGTCTTAGGAACTTTTTTACCTGAAAAAATGACTACTTATATAGCCCTCATCAGTGTAAACAGCCCTCATTTCAGAACAATAGATCACTCAAACTTGCCTTTTCAAATCACTATTCACTCTTGAAGACTGGTTTCATAATCCTTGCCTCCCCATGTCCAACAATCTTAAGGTTTGCCCAATCCCAATGAGGCCATCCATACCTCACATTGAAAAACCTACTCTGCCAAACCGGTTTGGCTCAGTGGATAGAGCGTCGGCCTGCGGACTGAAGGGTCCCAGGTTCGATTCCGGTCAAGGGCATGTACCATGGTTGCGGGCACATCCCCAGTGGGGGGTGTGCAGTAGGCAGCTGGTGGATGTTTCTCTCTCATCGATGTTTCTGGCTCTCTATCCCTCTCCCTTCCTCTCTGTAAAAAAATCAATAAAATATATTTAAAAAAAAAAAAAAAAAAAAAAGAAAAACCTACTCTAAAACCAGTGGAGGGGATCAGTATATGCCACTCCAAAATATGCTGCTTTGGCATATTGATTATTTTTGAGCTGAAGGCACTTGAGAAACAGCAGATGCTGAAAGGGTTCTCTGATGTCCTCCTTCCTACCTAAAAGCAAGTTACAAAATTTCCCATAAGAAAGGTGCCTTTTCTGTTCCTGGAAGAGAAGAATATCCTTATTATCAGAGATGGAGAGTTGATGTCAAGGTGAATCTGTACAAACAAACCTACTAAAATAACTCTTTTATTAGTTTCCCTCGTATTGCTGCTGGAGGAGTACACCAGTGGAATTTCTCTGTTGTTCATGGAAGTGGGGTTCTTGAGGCACTGCTGAAATAAGAATTTTCAGAAGCCCCCACGGGATGATGAGAGGCTGTCGAAAATGTTATTGATGTGGAGTTACACTTTTTAGTTTCCAATGTCCCATTTCCCCCATGCCAGTCTTGAAAGAGGGGCAGCTGGGTGTTCAGCAGAGCCAGAAACAGGGCCAGTGTCCAGGGCTTCCATTCCATGTTCCAGCCAGGTGTGGTTCAGCATCCAAGCTAATTCAAGTCTATTAGTCCAGTGTAGAGTCCAACATGGCTGAGCATCACTTGGGCACAGGAGAATGTATTCCCCTGTCATAGGAGAGGCAGGAACCCAGCACGCAGGAGAGAAGAGAGGGCACTTCCTTTGTTTGGAAGGTTTTTATTTGTTTGTTTATCTTTAATGTATTGGTTTCAGAAAGGAAGGGAGTGGGAGAGATAGAAACATCAATGATGAGAGAGAATCATTGATCAGATGCCTCCTGCACATCCCCCACTGGGGATTGAGCTCGCAACCCAGGCATGTGCCCTGACTGGAATTGAACCATGACCTCCTGGTTCAAAGGTTGATGCTTAACCATTGAGCAACACTGGCCAGGCTGTTTGGAAGTTTTAAATATTCAGGTTTTGGCTGCTTGCAGTGGCCACTGACTTGCTTTCAGGTGTGATTGATGGGCAGACAGGTAGGCACCTTCCCATGTCACTCAGATCTTACTGGGCATGGGTCAAAATTGAGCCTTTATCCAGTCCCTTCCCCCACTGATCAGCAGGGAAAAAACTTGAAGAATGTTACATGCATCTTTTTGGCAAAGCTGTATAAATGGCATGTCTATGTTATTTGGTCTTCCCTTGCTCCTTTTCTGTTAAATAGTAATAGGATTATTACAATGGCATCAATATCTCTCCTAGTCACTTTCCTATAATTTACTGCCCAAACCTCCTTTTTTTGTTTGTCTTATCAATTTATTGTTCTTTGTTGAAAATGTATATAAACTCTTAGGCTTGGGTCTTCATTTATTTTCTACAAAGTCTCTTGTGCCACATAAAAACATTAACATAAAATAAAATTTGTAGGCTTTTTTCCTGTTAATCGATCTTTTGTCTGTTTAGCTCTCAGGCCCATCCACAAAATCAAAGAAAGTATAGGAAAAGTCTTTCCTCCCTTGCTTCAGATGTTCTGACTCCTTATTCATCTAAGAAATTGATGACAGGTAAAACTGAGGAAACATCAAGCATCAAACCAAGCTTTTGATAAATGAATTTGGCCCATTTTAATGGTTGGCTCTTCTTCTGTCTACTTCTGGATTTGGTAGTTCTTCTGGGCTTTGTCCTGAATTCTCTTTTCTTTTTGAAATTTTGTTACTTTCTTTTTCCATGGCCTCAAATATACACTTATAACTCTATATTTATCAGCTACTCAAACCTCTCTTCTGAACCCCAGGTCCATATATTTAAGTGTATTCATGCGGTCCTCACTTGAATGTCACACAGGTTTAAGAAGTATAAAGCTGTACTCTTTTTCTTCCCATCAACCCTGCCTCGCCTCCTCCCATCTTCTATATCTCAATGATACCACACCACTATCTGGATGTTCAAGCCAGAACCTGGAAATTATTCCTAATTCTTCTCCCTTTCCCATCGTACATTTTCAAACTCTAAGACAATCTGTTGATTTCTGTCCTTTACTGGTGTTATAAAAACACACACACACACACACACACCACACACACACACACACACACACACACACACACACAACCATTTTCTTTTGCAATGAGTTCATTTTCCACTACTGCCCCAACAAGGCATTCTCCATCGTAGTACATCAAGATTGGGGAACTCCTCTGATTAAAACCCTTTAGTAATTTTTCTTTGCTCTTTGATAAAATGTAAAATCCTTAATAAGACTAACAGTTTTCTGCCTATCTCTCCCATCTCATTTCAAATCATTTGCTGTCTGTGTTACTGTTCTATTAGCTTTGAAGTTCTTGAATGTATCAAGATCTTTTCAAGTTCACAACCTTCACACTTGTTTTTTTCTGCCTGGGAAGTTCTTTTCCACTTTCTTGGCTGGTTATCTCTTTTAGACTAAGTATTAGCTGGGACTTAGAAAGTAAATATCTGCTCCATCACTCATCAGGCTGGTATAGTAAACATAGATAAAGCCAGATGCAAAGTTTATAGGAAACTATTTCTTCCAAGAACATTCTATAAAAAGTTATAACAATCCCTTCTTTCAGTGATTACTATCTTCTTACTTGCTAAGGAAACTTTTCTTTTCCTTAAAACCATAGACTATCAGAAGCTTTGTTGTTTAAAACTATATTATTAAGAATAAAACCTCCCACTCTTGTCTGGGAGTGGGGTTCTTAAGAACCCTATAGAGAATTAGCCTCAATTTTCAACCAGGGAAAGAGCTTAAGATAAGGGGCTTCTGGACACAACAGTCCGCATCTACTTTAACTTTATGTAGTTTCCAAGAAAACGACCCTGGATCCTTCCCAGACCTGATGTTGACCTATGATTTACTTTGAGTCTATCCAAACACTGCTTCATTTAAATGTCGCCCAAACTCCACTCTTACCCAAAATTCTACAATAACTTTTATCTTTTTGTTGTTTGGTCAGATGCCTCACAGTTCTTCTGTGTGATCTCCCTCATTGCAATGAGTCAGTAATCCGACTTTGTCAAACTATACGTTGGCCCCTTGTGCCTGTAGACTGATTGGGCAAGGGCAAATGACACTTCTCTAAAGGGGCTGCTCTAATGTTTCAAAGATAAAATAGGCTCTCCTAATCCACTTCTCTGATAAGCACCTTCTGCTTTTCCTTCATGGTATACTGTATCCTTCAAGACCTCAAGGCAATGCAATAATTTAGTCAAATATTGTTTAAAATATTAACGAGTTATATTTGTTCTACTCCACTGATAGTTCTGTAAAGTTGAGAGCACTCTAAATACCGTTACTCCTTTCACTGGAACCTTAATGTTATTAGTTTTTTAAGTTCCAAAGCCTGATGGAGGAGAGGGAAAGCTGAAGAGTCAAGAACAAGAACAGTAGAAAGAGGTAAAATGACTGAAATGAAACTACAATTTTGGGTTACTTCTGAAGCCTAAAAACTACCAAGTAGCCACTCAGTAACTATCTATCAAATAAATGAATGAACATATGTGCCATTAAGCAAAATCGGTTTAATACATGTATATTTAACATTCAATTTCTTATAAGGCTGTTATTTGCATCTTGAGGATAAAAATTCAAAAATAGTGTGTTCAGCTCTTGACATTGGATAATGTGGACACATATTTATCTTATGCCTGTCACCTTTCCTTTCTGACAAGTTTCTACTCTGCTGTATCACAGTAAAACAACCACTCTAAGCTGATGAGCCACTTATCACTTTACACTTTCCTCACCCCTCTATCCTGTAACATTTGCTATTTTGTTTAATCCTAAACACTCCAGTTATTTGCTCATGTCAAGAACAGATACCTTATCATTGGGATTTTTATCTGAGGGCAGAAACTCACTGCAGTCATTAGTGCAAATATAAAGAACCAAGAAAGATGTTTTTAAAAGAACTAACAGCTATCCCTCATCTACATCCTAAATCATCAAATATTTTTACCCATTCTCCTTTACAATTTTGAGTTTCTTAAAAATGTTTTATTGCCCTAGCCGGCTTGGCTCAGTGGATAGAGCATCAGCCTGCGGACTGAAGGGTCCCAGGTTCGATTCCGGCCAAGGGCCCAAGCCTGGGTTGCGGGCTCAATCCCCAGTAGGGGGTGTGCAGGAGGCAGCCAATCAATGATTCTCTCTCATTACTGATGTTTTTATCTCTCTCCTCTTCTCTCTTCCTCTCTGAAATCAATAAAGAAATACATTTAAATGTTTTATTGTATTCCTATGCAAAACAGAGATAATAAATAAAAGTAGCCGTGTACTAAGCACCACTGCTTCTTGCTTCAAAGAATGTCCAGTAGATTTGCTATTACTTGCAAGACATACATGTAAAATATACATTAAATATTCCAGTTGTATGAATAATAAAAATTATAAAAAACTTCAATAAATAAAATTTGTGCCTAATGTACAATGTTCTTATGAAGAAGTTTTAATATAGAACAGAACATTCTTTTTTTTCCAGAAATTTTAAAAAATGTATTCTTCTTTTAAGAACATCTAAGGTTTATGAACTTTCAAATATACACAAAGAAATGTCTGGTTGCCTATTGCTTTCCTGAATTCTTGTCTGAACTACAGCCTAGCTATCCTGAATAAAGAAAATTGTCTAACACAATGTCTCTTTCTGCTTTCTTTCTTTCGCTCAGACTTTCATTTTCTTATTGATAACAATTACCCTTACTCTATCATAGAAATTTAAAAATAACTCCTGACTTTTCCATTCTCTTTCAGCACATGCATATTTATACCATGACTGCATGACCTTAAATATATTCTTTAACCTCAAAGAGCTTGTTTTCTCATTTGTAAAAGAGGATAATGATACCTATCTAAAAAGGTTGTAAAGGTTTTTGAAATAAAGGATGTAAAGGCTTTAGTACAATCCTTTGTATTTGGCAAATGATTTATAAATGGTAGCATTATCTACATTACCTTCATCAATGTCCCCTTATTAATTAATTTCTGATTTTAGTAATTTGAATATACTGTCTTTTTTCCTTAGTTAATCCAGCTAAAGATTTGTTAATTCATTGGTCTTTTCAAAGAACCCCTTTTTTTTAATGACTATTTTTTTTTATTCTCTATTTCATTCATTTCTGCTCTAATCTTATTATTTCCTTCCTCTTTATGGCTTCAAACTTAACTGAATATAATATATTCAAGAATTAATATTTTCTCAAATGCCTAAACTGTAAGAATAAATAAGTACTTCTGAGTCCTGAGGCCAAGAGCAGCCTATTTGTTAGATTTACTGTTTAAATCCCTATGGACAGCTCTCATATAATTCACAGTAGAATATTACTACGTCTTTATGAAGATGTTTGGAAAAGGCAAGAGGTCATGGGCGAGAATTTCCCTACATTAAATGTTAAGGCGATCTTCTATTTTATGAGACTTGTGCCAGACTGAAAGAGAGCAATACCATGGGCCTCTTGAGTACTTACAGGAAAAATTGAAATCAAGCCTCTCATTTCTAGATTATCATGTCATCATGAGACATGACAGAATTTGGTCTGTTTCTGAAGAAAACAAGAATGACAAGAACCACCTGTCATCCTATAAACACTCATTTTCCCCTCTCGAGAAAAGATCATGGATGTAATTGACACGATTACTATAATGTGGGTTCCACAATTCTCCCCAAAGATGTAGCTCGTATGTCCCTAAAACTGGCTTTCTAAAGGTCTGCTCAGAAGAGTTACTTTCTCTCTGATTTTCATCTGCATCTCTTGCTTAGCTTTCACACTTCACCTTACCTGGTCCAGGATCCCCTCCATCGCCAGATACCTCATTCAACCCACCTACCCAGTGCTTCCTATGTTTCATAATCATGATTTTTCTGAGTTAGAGACCTTTGGTCATATCTAAGGAGATGGGATTTTCTGTTATTCTCAAAAAATAACTTCAGCAGAAATCAGAAAAGCATGAAAAAACATCCTTTGGACTAAGGGGTGGTTAATGGATACTTACCTGAATTGGGAGGCTTTCTACAGAAAATAATGAAACACTGGTTTAAGCAATAAAGACATTTACAGTATTACCTTAGAATCTAGATGAAAAGAAGCCCATAGTTGGTATACACCAGGTTTAATTCATCAGCTCAATAGCATCAACAGGTACTCAGGTCTTTCCACTTTCTTCTGAGTCATTTCATTGTGTTGGCTTTGTTTTTAAGTTGCCTCCTCTCTGGTTGCAAGATGGCTGCAGCAGGTCTAGTCATTACATTTGGACATGCCAGTGTCCAGGGCAGTTGCCTTTTCCTTGTGTGTATCTTCCTTTCACATTTTAAGAATGAAGTTTTTAAAGATTATATTTAAAATTTTTGGCATCTCTGTGCTGTCAATCTCTTCCATCTTTTCGAATCAAATCATCAATATTATCTATTAAAAACAAAATGTCTATGTAAAATAATTTATTTTAGTAAGATTCATGGAGCAGTTGCTGAGTGAGCTAGGGATTTTTAGGATTGGGATGAGGAGAGGAATGTATAGACTATTGGAAGGTGAGAAGCTAATAGGCTTAAATCCAGTAGGAACAGTTTAGGCCCAAGAACAAAAGGTTTGAGCTAGGACTTCTTGGCCTCTTAATTTCTTTTTTTTACCTCCGTCTAAAAGATTTGTATTCTATAACTTGCCTTAGCTAATCTTTCTTAATCTCATAATCTCATTTTAATCAATAACAACTACTGCACCACCTTCACAATATTCACTTTAAGCATTTCATTCAATGAATATCATCTCCTTTCCTTCCAGCATATTTTATTGTGCAAACTGCAATATTCCTTTGACTCAATAGGACCTCCAATTCATTGACCCTATAAAGTGTTGACTGTTCATCATCCCATCATTTGTCTCTTTCTCAGAACCAAAAAACTTCCAAACTGCCCTGTAAACACCCTCATAGCTCAGTGGCCAGAACTGAGTCACATGCTCTTTCTAAACCAAAACTGGTAAGAAAAATATAGTTACCAGGACTAGTTTAAAACAATCATGATTTTTTCCTGATGCGGAGATAGAGAGATCTTCTTCAGAATACCTACACCTAGATTCCAAGGTAAAAGGAAGAATGAATGTTGGATAGTTAACCAATAGTAACTGCTATAGTATTATGTGTTAACATTTATCCTTTTAGCCCTAGCTACGTGACAGTTTTTGAAGTCACTTTTCATTTGTCAAGAATAGGGTAGGTATCAGGAAAAGAAACACAAAAGTAGCTATGTTTCTATCAATCACATTCTAGAACTGGTTCTACTAAATCCTTGTTGGATGACTTTAAGTAAGGCATCTGACCTCTATTTGTCTCGATTTCCACATCTACAACATGATATAAATATCTGTCATGGGATAGCTGGAAAGATAATTACACTAAATAAATGCAAAGCAGTATCATTTCCACATTTTAGCTGCCCACACTGCCTGTTTGTTCTATTTTCATGTATTCATTCATTTATACATCTTTTCAACAAATAGTTGCTGACAGTTTACTTAAAGCTAGATATTGGATGAATACTTTGGAATCAGAAAGTTTTCATCATGGCCCCCATATCTAAAGTATTAACCAATGAATGACTTAGCAGCAACTGTTTTGTCTCTTGGAGTACGGAATCAGTAAGGCAGTGTAAGATGTAATACAAGAAAGATTAAGTGGGGTAATGAGGGGTGTTGTGTAACCACAATGTTTGCTTCAGCTGGAATGTGAACTGTCCTGTTTACAAAAGTGCCTGCAGCCAAGTATGTGAGTCCATAGGTGCCTACATTGCTTTTCTAGCTTAGATATTGTTTGGCTTTAATATTTACTATATATAATATAGGCAAAGCAATGATATGGATTTATGCTACAATAAAATAGTGAACAAAAACTGAAAGAAGATTGGTTCATGCATGAGCTAGTGAGACATGAAATTGACATTAATGGACTAAGGAAAGCAAGCTTTCCTGATGAAGAACTAATAAAGAACTGTTCTGAAAGCTCTCCATTGTTTGGAATGACAAGGAAACATTGATGACTTTAAACTCAGCTAACTAACAGATTATCTTAACAATCCAATAGCCCAAAGAGATTTTTCAATTTTGGAAATTTTTTCCTCACATTTCAGAAAAATGTAAGATGCTAAAACACAATTGCTTTTTTCTATGCTTGTTCTTAAAAAATACAGGGGAGAAGAGGGGTTTTTACCAGGATTTGGAACCCATTATTCATCTTTGTGATGGGATAACAATATATTTTGGATGAAGGGAACTTCTAGAGGAAATCGTGTTTCTGAGCAATAATACTGGCTTGTGTCGGAAAATAATTATAGAACAGGATTAGAAAGTAAATAGCTACAGTTTACCCCTATTAAATGGGAATAGCAAAACATTAAAATATTGGTAATTTAAGCTTACCATAATTTTGAATCTGGATTCTCAAACAGTTCTGTGGATTTAGAACCAACATTTGATGGGAAGGAAGAATTCCCAACCTCCAAGTCCCATGATGTGTCAGGCCACCAGAAGAAAAGTTTTGTCACTACAAAATAACTCCCTTAGCAGGGTAAAACTGCAGGTCAACTCTATAGCTATGGTGTGGTTCAGTGGAGTTCTATTCATAAGTTGAAACAATTTACAACTCTGCTTAGCTTTGATATGCGGGGGAACAATGTTGAGTCTAGCTGTCAGTGACCTTGTGGTTCCTTCTGAGCAAAGATATCTTGTAGTCTGCGGAGCTTGTGATCTACGCGGCCTCCATTCAAGCAAGGCTGAAGGGACTGCTGTTGAAGCAAGAATCACTCCAGCCCTGTCCATGCACATGGGCCACTCTTCTGTTGGCTTCTTCTACTGCAATAATAAAAAGCACTAAATCAATAATGGGCAAAGGAAAGATGAAACGTTAGGGAAATAAGATACTAGAGTTAAGACCTTCTTGGCCTAGGGAGAAACTTAGTTGCTTACTGTAGTTGTGAGATAACCGATATCTATGAAAAACTGGCCATTTTTTCAGTTTACTTGATTAAAAGAAAAGTGATAATAAGAAACAGTCTATTGCTCCTTAAAAGTAACTAACTCGGGGCCAGGAACTACATAAAGTCTTTACGTAAACTGTCCAATTTAAGCCTCTCAACAATCCAGACATGGGTTTTATACCCACTGTACAGAGGAAAACAAATCGAGGCAACAGAGTTTAACTTACTCAAGATCTCACAGATATTAAGTGATGAAGCTGGAATTCAGAAACCAGAAAGTCTAACTTCAGAAACCAAGTTCTTAGTGTCTACATAGACAGCCTATACTTTTCCCCACAGAATTTAGCTTTTTCCTTTATCGTTTCTTCACCAGAAAACCATCTTTTAAAATAAATTCTTTTAAAAGTACAGTAGAAAGCTATAACTTAAAATACCATGTATGACATCACGCAACCTTAAGACAAAATGCCTATTTTAGAAGTCCTATGAATAATCTGGCAAAAATAATCTACCCTATTTTTTAATGTAGTGGACTGAATAAAAAAAAATTCTACTTAAGACAAATTAAAATAATGTAGAAAAACAGACTTCAACTTTTTCCTTTTCATTCTGAAGGATGTAACAGATTCAAGTGTTACATTCTCAGATCCTCAGAGCTGACCATCCAACTTTTAACATGTTTGTTTCTCTCAAATCCTTTCCCATTTCTTTCCCATTTCTCTCAGTTGCAAATCTAAGCCATTTCCAAATTCGGTAAGATTTAACTGTCATCACCCCCCATCTCTTCAGACAAGTTTTTGCCTACTGGGTCACTGAAACAAACAAACAAACAAACAAACAAACAAAAAACTGAGGCTACCAGGCTTGAAATCCAGGAATTCTGACTAACAAATGTACCCATATGCATCCTCTTTCCAATCTCCCCTCAGAAGGTCTCCTTTCCTTCTGGTTCAAAACAAATTCTGACAGTGCTCTTGGTTCCATCCCCTCCCATCTCTTTAAGGAACTTGAGTCATTGTTTTTCTATCATATCATTTGTGCTGTTGTAGATTTGCCAAATACATTGCTACCATGCCCACAACTTCTTATGAGGGAAAGCAATCCATCCATAGTCTTTGCAAAGGAGCAGCCATGTTTTATACCATGTAAATTCCTGTGTACCAAATGATTGGACAATATGGGCACCTATTTCAAAGGGCACCTAACTTATAGGCTGGCCAAAGAATTAAGACATGTTCCTGGCATGAAAAGATAAGCAGGGTCAGTTTCTTAAAACTTCTCAAAAATGCTCACTGCTTTAAGCATGAGACCCATCTTTAAATGAGATGAGTGATTTTTTTTTATTATTTAAAAAGTTTTGAAATGATCTTTGATGCATGTCTTGCCCGTGAATCTCATTCACTTTAATGTGAAAGCAAGTTTATATCGTATAGTTGCTAGAACCCTAAGAATGTTAATATTGGAATAATAATGTTGAACATTGTTGATAATAATACAACTCACAGAAGCCTATTTTATGCATTTTGAATACATCATCTTGATACTGTTGTAATTAACTAATTATTATTAACAGGAAAGGAGCAAAGGGAAGACCAGACATTATAGGCATGTCATTGGGCAGCTTTGCCAGGAAGCTACTACACTCCCCAGGGGACCAACAAAGGGGAGATAGGTGCATGCCCAGTAAGTTGGACTGACATAGGCAAGGTGCTTACTGTCAGTCACACCTGAGAACAAAATGGGCATGGCCACTACAAGGGTGCAGAATTTGGGATATTTAATTTCCTAAACAAAGGAATTCGCTCTTGGCTCTCTTACTGCTTTGGGGACTCTTGGGACTTGTGTGACTCTGGGATTGTGGGGCTACTTTGCGTTTGCCTGCATGGCCATGCCCACACAAAATGGACTAATGGACTGCAACTAGCCTGATGCTGAACTGGACCCAGCTCCAACATGGAAAGGAAACTGGACACTGGCTCTGCTTCTAGCTTCACTGAAACCCCAACCACACTTTTATGACTGGACTAAGAGAAATGGGATTTTGGAAACGGAGTAATTTAATTCCACAAAAATAAAAGCTTTCTACCCTTTCTCAACCTCCCATGGGGGCCTCTGGAAATGCTTATTCCAGTGGTACCCCAAGAACCCAACTCCCACTAGCAATGGAGAAAGACCACCTACGTTTTTTTCTGATAACAATCTGATTCTTACAATAATCCTATGGTGTAGGTTCCTAATTTTCAGATAAAAAATCTCAGGCTAAGAGGCCTTGGGTAATTTTCTAAGACCATTCCGTTAATGTGTGGCTGAGCTTGGAGTCTGGATCCAAAGTTTATGTCCTCTTTATACTATATCTGGTTTTTTTCCTAACCAAAAGTATAAAGGCATTGCTTAATTTTATTTTATCATTTGTCATCGTGGCTTGGCATCAAAATAATTGAAGTTGGTTTACGTAAGTATATAAATGGCATAAAATTAACAGATGAGTGATGAAAGGAAAAATAAAATCAAGCTAGGGGCAAATATAGTGCATGCAAATACATGACATAGGTTTTGTAAGTAGTTAGGCAGGGTCTGTAAAGACTGCTTCACTAGGAAGGAGTGATGCCTTTGGGGAGACTTGCTAGCTTCTTCATAGGTTAACACGTAGAGGTACCCCCTTCCGGATCAGAGAGGCACTGAAGGACAGAGTAAGGATGGAGATGACTTGCCAAGAGCCATTTACTAGTGTCTTTGAAGGAAAAGCTACACTTTACAAAGACACGACCCAAACTTCTTCAATACTTACATTCTTTTCCCAACTGGCCTATAAACTGGGATTCAAGTGGAGAAAATAAGATACTGTTCAGAGTTACGATTTGGGGCGAGTGTCAAAGATTTCTGAGCAATAACCACCACCACCACCAACAAAACCCCTAGCTGCTGATTTGAGTAATTACAGGGGCGTAGAGTTTGGACTCGGAACGGTGGTAAGTAGAGAGCTTGTTTGCCTCACGTAGCAGATTAACTCACATTTAATAACGGAGTAAATCTGTTGGGCCATGACTCAGTGCGCCCAAATGACCAGGATCGCGATGTCTTACTAAGCCTTCAGGGTCAACACACACAGTACTTTTAGGGTGCGGTCTCACATTAGTCAGCTTTGCTCATCTGGGTCAAGAGACGACCAAAAGCGCAGGAATTAAATTCCCTGGAGAACTGGGCCTCCTTCCAGGTTCTCCTCCGCCTTGTCTACTGTTTGTGTTCAACTACGAATGGGCGCCCGCCTTGGGCTTCAGGGGGCAGGCCTCCCGGGTTCTGCACTTTTAACAACCGCCTCCGGTGCATCTGATGCGATGGTTCAGACCGCATTTTGAAAAGCAGAGTAGGACGGGGAAGGATGGTGAGTACAAGAGTCAGCTGCTCCAAGGCGTCCTGTTTCGGCCGCTTTGGAGGCGAAGGCTGCGTCCGGACTTATTCACACCTTTGAACCTTCAGAGCGCGGGGGCGTCGTGGCGTCAGGCCCCGCGGCACCTGCGACGAGGACACTCGCCCGCGCTCCGGGCCGGCGACGCCGGCGCCACCCAAACCGCCGGTCCCCAGAGCTCCCCGGGGTTTCCTTCGGTTTCATTTGAGCTCAGGTCCGCGCCGGGCCTCGCCGCTTCCCGCCGGCGCGCAGGGTCCACCGCCAGCTGCGAGTCCACTGGGGGCTCCGACGGAAGCGACGCCCCGTCCCGCCCCCCGCTGCCCGCCGGAAGCGGAAGTCAGCGGCTGCCGCCCGCTCACCGCCCCCCGCGGGCAGCCCGCACCATGCTCCGCGGCGCCCGCTGCCTGCGCGGGGCTCCCTCGGCACCCTCCGCGGTCCTGGCGGTGGCTCTGCTCTCGTCGCTCTCGCGCTGCTCCCTCCTGGAGCCGGAGCACCCCGCGGTCTCGGCGCTCAGCCCCTACTTCGGCACCAAAACTCGCTACGAGGATGCCAACCCCGGGCTGCGGCGGGACCCCGAGGCGCCGCTGCGCGACCCGCAGCTGCTGGAGGAGACCTGCACCCCGGTGCAGCTGGTCGGCCTCATCCGCCACGGCACCCGCTACCCGACGGCCAAGCAGATCCGCAAGCTGCGGCAGCTGCACGGGCTGCTGGAGGCCCGCGGGCCCGGGGGCGACCTGGGCGCCGCGCTGGCCGCCTGGCCGCTGTGGTACGCGGACTGGATGGACGGGCAGCTGGTCGACAAGGGGCGGCAGGACATGCGACAGCTGGCGCTGCGCCTGGCCTCCCTCTTCCCCGCCCTCTTCAGCCGCGAGAACTACGGCCGCCTGCAGCTCATCACCAGCTCCAAGCACCGCTGCGTGGACAGCGGCGCCGCCTTCCTGCAGGGGCTGTGGCAGCACTTCCACCCCGGGCTGCCGCCCCCCGACGTCGCAGGTGACCTCTGGGGCGCCGGGCCAGTCCCCTGCCTCCTCCTCTCCCTCCCTCCCCCCCCCCCCCCACCTCTTGCCTTCAGACCTCCCCCAGATCCTGGACTTCCCCAATCCCAGCCTCTCACTTCCCTCTGTCTCTCGATCCCCATCTCTTGAACCCCATCCCATGGTTTGTCTGGACTTGGACTTGGCTCTCTCGCTTCTCATACATACATTTATTTGTTCATTTATCAGGTATGAATATGGCATCTTCTGCGTGTGGGACGTTGTAGTAGACATTAGGGGATCCAATAGGAAAAGAAACAGACCAGGGCCATTTTTGACCATCCAGTCCCAAAATTGAATTGCCCCCTCTGAGCAACAAACCCTCCTCTTCTTCCCTCCCCGGCTGCTCGTTCTACAATTGGGCACATTTAAATACGTTCTAGGACTTTCTTCCTCAGTCGTTGTTTCTGATACTATTTGGATTTTTTTTTTAAACTTACCATTCTTTTTCAGATGTTGGTTCTAGACCTATCTCCTATTTTAGGAAGATATTCTCAAGTTTTCTTTACTGCTCTGCTTTTTTCTGTTTTGTTCTTATATGTACTATAGAGTGACCTTCGTTGTAACTGTGGTCCATGGTAACACGCAGTACTTTACTAATTTATTCCATTACTTATTCTTTTGCAAAATTTGAGATATCATCTGGTGGGGCCCTTTAATTTAAAGGTGGGACAGCTGAGCCCAAGAATATGCCTTGTGGGCTCAGGCCCAGATTCCCAGGTCTTCTGTTTCCAGGAATGATGCTCCCTGCTCCCCCGCCCCCCCCGAAAATGTTTAATAGACACAGTTATTACTAATAGCAAACACTTAATACCTGCTATGTGTGCAACAGCTCGCTGAGGTTGATAGTATTTTCTCCCTATCCGATGAGGAAATTGAAAAACAAACACTAAATAATTAGTCTAATTTCATATAACTAGGTATGGACCCAGAAAGTCTGATTTAGAGCTTTCTCTCTCTTTTTTTTTTTAAATATATTATTGATTTTTTTACAGAGAAGAAGGGAGAGGGATAGAGAGTTAGAAACATCAATGAGAGAGAAACATCGACCAGCTGCCTCCTGCACACCTCCTACTGGGGATGTGCCCGCAACCACGGTACATGCCCTTGACCGGAATCGAACCTGGGACCTTTCAGTCCGCAGGCCGACGCTCTATCCACTGAGCCAAACCGGTTTGGCTAGAGCTTGTCTCTTAACCCTTACACTATATAAATAACTTCTGTTTGTCTGTAACTTAACACGTTAAGCGCCCAGTCAGTCACCGGTGACTGACGCTATACTTTCTGTCCGGAAGACAGAAAGTGTTAAGGATAAGAATAAAAACATAACATTTTTGTGCCAGAGACATGATTGAGTGTGAATATTTTTTTGATCCGTTTTAAGGTCAGAGTTGAGGTGAGACATCATTTAGTTTCAAAGTCCAAGTGAAAAATGAAGTAGACTGGTTTCTCATTTCTCCAATAGCATCCTTAACAGTTCAACCATTGCCAAGGGGTTCTTCCACGGATTGTGTGTCATGTCATTGCTCTGTGGGTAATTCATCTGGCTGACTTGGAATTAGTCATTGTTGAATTGTGCTTTTTAGTTACAGGTAGGCCTTTTCTATTAATATGAGTGAAAATTCCCCATAAGTCAGTTAAATTAACTGGATGTTCAAAGTAGAATATACTTTAGTATAGCACAGTATATACAAGGTGGAGTAAAAGTAGGTTTACAGTTGTTCATATGGAAAGTAATACAGTAAATAATATGTGTACATTTGGGCTTTTGAGGGAGGACACAATTAAATTTTGTATTCTTACAGAAACAACGATGCCTTTGTTTCTGTTTAAAGAGCAGCAGTATTAGATAATAGCATGGATGAAATATCCAGATCCACTTGGAAAATTGTATTTTGAGATCACAAAAAGATGACTTGTTTTCCTAGTTAACATGCTTTCTTAAGAATTGTAATCTAATATGCAATTAAAGTGGGCAGAATTATCCATTTCAGGACCTGAAATGGAGATATATATGTGTGTGTGTATACACACACACACACACACACACATATGTTAGTACATTTGTTTTTCCACACATATCTAAAGCAAAACAGTGTAACTAGATTTAATTTTCTCATTTTATATACAGAAATAGTATACTTGGTGTTCTTTTCCATTAAAATTCACCCCAATGGTTGAAGCATGATTATGAATGCTTTTCCAATACATACTTGTTCCCAAGTTGGGGAAATAATGTAACTTGTTAAATTTTAAATGGGAAGTTTTTGGGAGCTTCAGTTAGAAAACAAACCAAATCAGAAGCTCCCAGCACAATGAAAAACAAAAGTGTAGATGTATTTTGTGCCATTGTTAGTAGTTTTTGTCCCAAGCATAGTCTTTTGTGAAGTAAACAGGGTTGAGAAAAGTTAATTTAGAAAATAAAATGTTCTGTTTAGACTTTGGCTTAGAGTAGAAAAATGGATTCTATCTGTTGAATGATCTCTAACCTTGTAATTAGAAATTTTGCTAATTTTTAGTTTTTCAAGTTTTCTGTGCCTAACAGAAACAGTACTTACATAATACATTTTTGTACGTTTTATGACTTTGATGGCTAATTACTTTTGCTTTAAGAAAACATTCATTTCAATTATCTTTATTGTGTAGTATTGTTATAACACGTTTTACCTTTGATACTCTGTTTCTTTAGTCTTTTTAGCATATACTCATGAATTACTATTACAAATGGGAGTAGTTTTGCCCTATGTCTTTCTTGAATAATGTGTGCTTATTTCAAACATGAATAAATAGGTTTTTAGTGTTCCTTTTCACACAAAACATTCAATAATTTGAAATTGTCGCTTATGTCTTTTCAGACATGGAATGTGGACCTCCAAGAATTAATGATAAACTAATGAGGTTCTTTGATCATTGTGAAAAGTTTTTAACTGAAGTGGAAAGGAATGAGACGGCTCTTTATCATGTAGAAGCCTTCAAAACTGGACCAGAAATGCAGAACATTTTAAAAAAAGTTGCAGCTACTTTGCAAGTGCCAGTCAACAATTTAAATGCAGGTAATGTGCCTATTATCTTTCATTTGAATTCTGAAGTAGTTAAATGGTTTTTGAACTCTGAAAATGGAAAAAATATGGAAGAATAAAAGACCCACAGTTGATTTTACAGTAAGAAAATAATATGTTTTCGGTCATGCTTAACTACTTTTAGATTGAAATTCTTTGAGTTTTATGTAAGCTAATGTACAGGATTTTTACTATATTCTGGAATTTTTTTGAGGGCAGAGGTAATATAAAGTTTCAACTTTCAGCATTATATATAAAACAAAAATTATTTTTTCTGTGTTATCTCCTCATAAAGTGCTTTTGAAGCAATTCAGAAGTACATGTTCATGTCTTGAAAGGGGTAAGTTTTAGAAAGTGAAAGGCATAGTAATATGATTTTTTGTTTTTCTTTAGGCTTTAAACTTAGAGATGCTGAGAAAATGGACAGTCATGTCTGTCATAAGGTATTGCAGTGGAGATGAGCTGACTGTAGTTTATCATGCAACCTAGGACACTTGGAGGGTGAAAGTGACATTATTAATAACTATGCCAGGAAAGCAGGTGGAAAACCAGGACATATGGTCACTTAGAAATGGGAAGTTAAGAAAAAAAATAATATATATTTTTTAGGAATTTATAATGCATAGAGCAGGTGTTGACAAATATGCATACAAAAGACTAGGAGTAGGAGATGTTGGAGAAAAAATGCAGTCTGGAATCTGTCAATCATGGAGACTGAATGCTTAACGTTTAAAGGATCAAATAAGTGAAAATGCCTAGACTAGGCTAGCATTTTAAACTTGAATTTTTCCTCTTTCCCCAAATTGGTTGGTCACCTGCCAGTTTTAAAAATTATTTATTTTATTAGGAAATAATTCAAGCATATATGTAATAATAATGGCTAATATAATGAATGTTGTTATACCCACAACTTATTTTTATCAAATTTTAATATTGTGCTTCAGTTAGTTACTTTAAGGATATTGAGGTCTTTTGGTCCTGCTGGAGGATCTCATTCATCTCCTTTTCTCTCCACAAGTAACCATTGTCATGAATTGAGCATTTAAATCATTCTTTGCCTGTTTTTTTGGTGTTCGTTTGCTTTGTTTTGTGGGTGTTTTTTTAGATTTTTAAAATTGATTTTTAGTGAGCAAGGAGGGGAGAGGGAGAGACACATCTATTGTTTGCCTCCTGCACGCCCCCTACTGGGGATCGAGCCTGACTCCTGGGGCTGGAGCTATTGTAGTCCAAATTCTTTTTAGTTTAATGGGTCTGAAATTTAGATATCCTCATGGTTTCTCCTGGCAGTTCCAGTTCCTCCCCTCTGGATTATACAGAGTTAGCCTTAATCTTTGATAGCCAGGAAGAAACTGACAACTAACTTTATCCAGTTTCTTCAGTTGTGCTGCACATGGCATTCTGTAGATATTTAGCCTTTGAAAAATTGCAAAGTAGTAACCTACAAATTTTACCTTTTCCCCCCCAGATTTGATTCAGGTAGCTTTTTTCACCTGTTCATTTGACCTGGCAATTAAAGGTGTTAAATCGCCTTGGTGTGATGTTTTTGATACAGATGATGCAATGGTAAGTGTTAATTTTGCAGTTTCTTTGCTTTTTTGCATGATTTATTGTTGCTTGAAGTATCTTCTCAAAAAATAAGCAGAGTAGGGAACATTAACTATCTTTGACTAACTCATAATTTTTCTTACCAAAAGAGAGATTGCTTGTTCAGATAGGGCCTACCTACTTACAACTAGTTTGGGTTCATAAAACGCTGGAAAACATTCTTCCATTGTGATTTGATTTCTAGGTCCACCTAATTAAAAATGAATTTAACCCAATATCAGATTTTATTGCTGGAGAGGATTATAGAGTTAATATAATTTAAATTCTCCTTTTTATAGGAAGCCAAGGCTCAGAGAGGATGAATGGTTTTCCAAATGTCTGTTTCTGACAGTTTGGATGATAAATTGAGTTCTGTTCCACCTGGTGATGGCAGTAATTCATCTACAATTTCTTTCTGCCTACTTCATATTTTTTCCTCCTCAGTCATATGCCTTCTTTGTAGAGAGGCCTCTGGTGACTTTAAGGGAGGTAAATTCTGGCCAGTTTTGGGATGTTAGAAGCCAGAGAGGTGAGGTAGGAGAGCATTACTTTTTTTTTTTTTTTTTTAAGTATGGAGAATTGCAGCATTGGATAGAATTCTGGGGATGAGATAGTGAGATAGGACGTTTGTATGTATGGATCATTAAGGAATATGGACTTTTGAAACCTTAATCATCTTCATCCCTTGCATACATATGAAACCTTCAGTATTCCATATGAAAATAAATTAACTTCAGATTTTAACCTCAAACTTTGAAAAGTAGTATACTATTTGCCAGATAGAAGCAGGCTTTTAAGGTGAGAACTAATGTATCTTTGAAGGTAAAGGAGTGCTTTATTTTGTTTCTCGAAGACAGGTGACCAGCAAGCAGGTTTTATGTGGTATGGTGTCAATGTGGAACTAGGGCTCAGTGGCTGAGTTGGAAGAAGGGGAAAGGGCCCTCAGTAGATGATTACTTTAGGATGCTGAGCACCAAAAGTAATCGGTGTGTTACATTTTCTCTCTGTGATCCTGAGTGTCATGATCTTTTTCTTTGTCCCAGGTACACAGTGTCTTTCTTATCTCCTCTAATAGTCCACAACTCATCACTTCAGAAACTTACTTGTGTTCCCTCTTTTGTTATGCCCTTTGCTTAGGATGATCATGAAATTTGTCTTTTAAATTGGGATACTTTTAAAGTGAAATGAGCACCATTAATAAGTGTGCTAGTGTAGATATAAACTGAGATTTATGGTCACCATTTATATATGTGTCAAAAAAGTACATTTCCCTTTTCTCCCTACACATATTGCTCTAGGGAAGAAAGCCAATGAGCAGAATTAAAGTAATTTTCAGTGTTGTGTAAGTGACTGAAGGTGTTGGCAAAAAGGGAATTTTAACAAAAGAATAACGTATTTGCCCAAGTTACTGCAGTTGTTGGAATATTTGGCATGTGCCCATCTTGCCCCCTGGTGTCTGCCCGTTTCCTGTTCTGAGTGGCTCTCCATGTGGTCCCTTCTGAGGACTGACAGTTTCTGGATTAAGTGCAAGCCACTCCCTGCAGTAAAGATGTACATCTCAGATCATAGCCAGCCTCTGCTTCATCTTTGTGTCACCCACTTGTATATCTTTCCCTTTCCCTATTTGAATCCCTTTCCAATTAAACATTGTACTCTCCTTTTGTGCATCTTCTCTTTCTCTTCTGGGAGATAGTTTGATAGATTACAAAAACCCTGGAAGTTAAGATGTTGGTCAAAGTAACACTTAATCTTTCTGTGCCTCAATTTCCTTATCTATTAAGAGACTAGAGGCCCAGTGCACCTTCTCGCAGTCCGGGACCCCTCGCTCCTTACTGCCCGCCTGCAGCGGAGACAGGAGAGGCTCCCACCACTGTCGCTGGGCTAGCCAGCTGTCTGGCAGAGCAGTGCTCCCCCTGTGGGAGTGCACTGACTACCAGGGAGCAGCTTCTGTGTTTAGTGTCTGCCTCCTGGTGGTCAGTGTGCATCATAGCGACCATTCATTCTGCCCTTCGGTCGATTTGCATATTATGCTTTTATTATATAGGCTGGAACTATCAGGTGACTCAGGAACACCGCTATAACTAAGATTCTGTACTGGCCTTTCTCTTTTACTTTTTAAGATTACCCTCTTATCTCTTTATTGCATGTGAATGCCTCTCCCGTATTTTGAAAAATTTCCAACTAACAGAAACTGTAAGAATAATACCATGAGTGTTCATGTCCTTCACCTATATTCACCAGTTGTTAACCTTTCTTTTGCTACATTTGCTTTTTTTGACATATATTAGTTACCTAGACTTAGTGGTTTAAAACAACACAAATTTATTATCTTCTGTAAGTCAGAATTCCAAAATGAATTTTATAGGGCTAAAATCAAGGTTTCAGGAAGGCTGTGTTTTTCTGGAGGCTTTAGGGTGGGAGTGGGGGACATCCGGCCCTGCCAAGGGATTAGGGGTGAGTTAATTAAATGTTTGACCAAATATAGCAGGCTAATTTTTAAGTTGATAATTTTGTATGGCCTGTGAATGATGTTATAAATATTCAAAAGCCCTTGGCAAAAGAGGGTTCCTCACTCCTTTTCCGGTCTCTAGAGGCCACCTGTACTCCTTGTATCATTCTGACCTCTGCTTCCATGGTTATGTTTTCTACTCTGACTGTCCTTCCTGTCTACTTAAAAGGATTTGTGTGATTATATTGGGTCCACCTAGATAGTTTAGGATAATTTTCCCATCTTAAGATCCTTAACTTAATCACACATTCCCTTTTATTATGTAAAATAACATTCAGAGGTTCTAGGGATTAGGATATAGACATCTCTGGGGGTCATTTATTCTCTCTACCACATATATGTAATCTTTTTCTTTTGTAAACCTCAAGAAACTTCACCCTTAAATACTTGGGCATGCATCTCAACAAGAAGATTCTCCTACATAACCATAATAAACTATAATTATATACATAGTACATATTATCTAATATACAGTATTCAAGTTTTCACACTTGTCTTAATAAAGCCCCATATTTGTAGCTATATATAGGTATATATAACCATTTTTATTGATTTCAGAGAGGAAGGGAGAGGGAGGGAGAGATAGAAACATCAATGATGAGAGAGAATCATTGATCAGCTGCCTCCTGCACACCTCACACTGGGGATCGAGCCTGCAGCCAGGCATGTGCCCTGACCAGAAATCGAACCTTGACCTGGTTCATAGGTCGACGCTCAACCATTGAACCACGCCTGCCAAGCTCAAGTCTTTTTGATGTAAAGTTTTAATAGTGCAAATAGGATTTTTTAAAAAATTCCAGTTATAACTACTATTTCATTTCTGATACCATTTTTGTTTTATTTTCTGAATAGATTTGATAGAACTTTGTATTTATTTTAATTTCTTTTTTTACTTTTTAAAAATGTTTACTTTGGACTTTTTGCTAACTTTCTGATTTAGTTGCCTCTTTAATAAATGTTTAGTTTTGTTTTGGTTATATGGCACTAGTCTGCTCTTGTTCTTAAACTTATGTCTTGTACTTAGTTTCTCTCGGAAGTATGTCAAACTCACAGCATTAAATGAGGCATTCAGCCTACCGCCCGCAAGCAGCAGTTCTCAACCTGTGGGTCGAGACCCCTTTGGTGGTCGAACGACCCTTTCACAGGGGTCGCCTAAGACCATCCTGCATATTAGATATTTATATTACGATTCATAACAGTAGCAACATTACAGTTATGAAGTAGCAACAAAAATAATTTTATGGTTGGGTCACAACATGAGGAACTGTATTTAAAGGGCCAGAAGGTTGAGAACCACTGGCCCGCAAGTTTAACATACCTGCTTAGGGGCTCTTTTGGGAAGAATGGCTCATAACTACTACATAGGCTCTCATGGACCTCTGTTGGGTTACAGGTTTTAATTCTCTAGTTTTGGTTTTTATCTGATCAAATAATACTTAAGTACAAAGCTTAACTTTCAGGTAAAGAAAGGCTACCTTAATCACCAACTCCAATTCAAGACCATTCCACAGAGATTAATTACTGTTGTTAATTGATGTCTATCTTTCTACCCTTTTCTATTCTATTTATAATCTGTATCATTCTTAGAAATGTAAACAGTCTAGTGTCTGCATGTGTTTTAGTAACAAATGGTCATTTTACTATTTTTATTCTTAATTTGCTCTTCTCATTCAGCAGTATATCTTGGAGAGCTTCCATGTCAGTACTTGTAGATCTAAAATATAGAATTTTTTTTTTTTTTTTTTTTTTTTTTGAGAGAGAGGAAAGGCCAGTGGGAGAGAGAGAAACATCAGTTGGCTGCCTCCTGCTTGTCCCCTATCAGGAATCGAGCCAGGGTAATACCTGACCAGAAATTGAAGCAGCAACCTTTTGGTGTATGGTATGATGCCCAACCAACTGGGTCACACTGGCCAGGGCAACAGTGTAGAATTTTTAATTACTGCATAGTATTCCATAGTATGTGAATACTATAGTTGAGTTAACTCTCTATCTATTAATGATATTTAGGTATTTTCAGGAGTATTTTTTTGATTCCTGTAAGCAGTGCTGCTGTAAGACATTCCTGTATGTTCTCTCTTGTGTTCCTCTGTGACTATTATTTTATTAGAAATGGAATTAAATGGGTCTTAGAGATAAATGTTTTTATGGATTTTGCCAATTTGCCCTTTGAATATCTACTACAATATACATTACTTTTAGCAGCACCAGTTCTCCATATTTTTGGCCTACTTCTATTCCTTTTATTTTTGCCAAACTAATACATTAATCAAAGTAACTCATTTTCTGTCTGATTTCTACCTTTCTAAAATTCTTAAAAATTCCTGATCTAATCTTGGCATCTTTCTGTACTGTAATAATATTCCATGTATATCTTTTATTTTTCTGTACATATCTTTGCTATCATCTTAATATAATTTTAGAAGAAAGGAGATATGAACACATGTCTGTAATAACCCACTGTTCTGAACTGTTTTGGATGCTGGACTTTTGGCTGTGAGGTCTAACTTGCTTTTGCATGCTGTCCTCTACATTCCCACAATTTAAATTCATATGTCAACATATATCTATGTGTGGCATAAATCTTTGGGTCCAATTAGTAAGTACTTGAAATGGTAAGTGTAAATTAGGGAATCTGTTACATGAATAAAAATGTAATGATTTAAAAAATGATTTTGAAATTTTTATTTTTAGGTATTAGAATATTTAAATGATCTGAAACAATATTGGAAAAGAGGATATGGGTATACTATTAATAGTCGATCCAGCTGCATCCTGTTTCAGGATATCTTTCAGCACTTGGACAAAGCAGTTGAACAGAAAAAAAGGTAAAAACTTAAAAAATAATTTTATTTTTTAATCTTCACCTGAGGACATGTTGATTGGTTTGAAAGAGAGAGAGAGAAACATAAATGTGAGAGAGAAGCATTGATTGGTTGCCTCTTGCATATACCCCCACCAGGCACCAAACCTGTAAAACCAGGCATAGGCCCTGACAGGGAATCAAACCCGAGGCCTTTCGGAGTACAGGATGATGCTCCAACCATCTGAGCCACACTGGCCAGGGCATGAAGTTTATTCTGAGTGCCCAGTTAAGCTTATTTTTAAAAATAGGTTTTGCTTATGTATTTGGCTCTATCCTCTGAGCCAAACCAGCCAGGGCTAGATTTGCTATTTAACCACTGTTTGAGCAGCTATGATTAGAAAAACAGAATGAATTTAATAAAGAAATGTGATATACCTGGATTTTATTCTACTCTTTCCTTCCCCATTATTTCTATCAGTATATTTCTATCCTGCTTTTCAAAGTAAAGTTTATATTTTGGAATGTAATTGCTTGCCTCATGAGATCTTTTTTTTGTGAGTGATACTCTCAGACATCAAAATTAATTGCTATAAATATTTCTTATTTTCATTGAATAATTTTTCATTATCCTTTTTCTAACTTTTCATTGACTCTCAAATCTCTGGTATTTTCAGATTTCACTGGGTATGGGTATGGCTTTTTAAGGTTGTGTAGTTCCATATTTTAACATAAGATGGCAGCATTGAAATAAATGTGTAAAATAGCCATTTGGTTAATTAGCCCATTATAATGGGAGAGCTTTGTCTTTTAAAGTTCTTAGAAATGCATGCAGATTCTAAGTCCTCAGAACCTATTCTTGCTGGTCTTTTTGCTAACTTTCTGAAGTTGGTGTTCCAGGGAATTTTAACTCAGTGTACCAGGAGGTGCCTCAGTTTTGATGCTAGTTATTGAAAGAGACTAGCTAAATGAGGTAAAAAGCAATGTACTCTGAATGCAGATTCAAATGGCCAGTTGCTTCTGGAAAGATACTTTTTGATTCTCAGTGGACTATAGGTCTGTGATACCTGGAACTTTGTTTATTTCACCGCTCTCTCCTCAGTGCCTATGAACAAGTGTGGAATGCAGTTGGAATGCTCAGTAGGTATTGAAAGCCTATCCACAATCCTTTTTCTTTAGTACTCCCTGTTTTAGTCAATGACACCATCATCCTCCCAGGCAGCCAAGCCACAAACCCATGCATCATTTTTACCCTGTCTCCCTCATCCTCTACATCTCCTAATATCGTGATTTGTTTTTCTTTTGGCTTCCAGTTTTATATCAATCTCTTCCACTTTTCTTCACCCCTCACTGCTACTGCTATTGGTGGAAGTAGGGGGTCCACATCTCCATCTGTTGCTAGTGGGAGTGGGCTTCTTGCGATATCCCAAGAAAATGAATTTTCTGAGACTCACGGGGGAGGATGAGATATTGTAGGAAGTTTTATTTCTGTGGAAAGTTTTATTTCAAGCCCCTTAGTTTCCAAGGTTTCATTTCCCTCAGTACTACCAAGGAAGAAGTCCCATTTTGCCTTTAGTAGGGCTATAATCAGAGCCAGTGTCTAGAATTTTTGTTCCATATTTGTACTCTCCAGTCCAGCATCAGGCTAGCTTAGCTTGTGTTCCCAACTTCAATCCATTAGTCCATTGTGTGTGGAGTCCGCATGGCTGTGGGCCATGCAGGGGAAATGTAAAGAATCGGTACAAGAGAGCTCCATGAGCCAAGAGCAGTAAGAGAGGATTCCTTTGTTTAGGGATTATGTCTTCCTAAATTTTCACAGGCTTGCATTGGCTGCACCCATTGTAGCCAATCCATGGTTCCCCATGCTTGACTGACAGGCAAGTACCTTCCCTAGTCACCCCAGCTTTACTGTACTTGCATCTGTCTCCCCTTTGTTGGACTCCTTTATCCCCAGTGATCTGCAAGCTGCCCAGTTGCCATGCTTTTAATGTCTGGCCTTCCCTTTGCTCCTTTCCTATTAGTAATACCTACCTAATTACATAGGTATCACTACCACCTCAGTTTATGCTAGCTAATATCTTCTCCTAGATTTTAGCACCTGCCTTCTACGTGCTTTCCTAAATTTCAGTGTTACTCCCATTCCACTCTAACACAGCTTACACAGGCAGAAAGAGAATACATTTGAATTACTGTCTCAGAGAACTCATGTCTGGTTTGGAGGATATTTGTAAAACCACTAAAAAAAGTGCTGAAGGAGAATAAATTTGAACTGTGGGGTTTGGTAAAGGCTTGATGGAGGGAGGAATCTTTGAGCTTGGTTACTGAAAACTTCTGTCACTAACCTCAGCATATGAGCCTTTAATATTTTTGATTTTTTGAAAAATAGCTCTATTGAGGTATAGTTGATATAAACAGCACATACTTAAAGTGTTCAATTTGACGAGTTTTTATATATATGTTTATACCCATGAAATTGTCACCAAAATTATGATAATGAAATATCCATCACATGCAAAGATTTCTTTGTGAGTCTTTGTAATCTACTTTCCACCCCGCAACCCCACCCCTATTACAAACTGGGCAACCACTGATCTGCTTTCTGACACTATAAATCAATTTGTGTGGTTTTTTAGAATGTTGTATACTGGAATCATATAATATGTACATTTTTTTGGTTTGGCTTCTTTCACTCAGCTCAATGTTATGAGATTTATCCATGTTGTTGTGGCTGTGAGTAGTTAATTCCTTTTTAAGGCTGAGTAATATTCCCTCCATGGTACACCACAATTTGTTTCTCCACTGTCCTTATGATGGACATGTGGGTTGTTTCCAGTTTGAGGCTATTACAGATAAAGCTGCTGTGAACCTTTGTGGTCTTTATATGGACATATGCATATCATTTCTCTTGGATAATATCTAGAGAGCTGGAATAGCTGAGTGTATGTTTAACTTTTTAAGAAACTGCCAATCTCTTCCCACCAATGTATGAGAGTTCCTGTTATTCTTCATCCTAGCCAATACTTGGTATAGTAGATCTTTATAATTTTAGCCATTATAATGGGTGTTTAATAGTATCTCACTTGCCGAAACCGGTTTGGCTCAGTGGATAGAGCGTCGGCCTGCGGACTGAAAGGTCCCAGGTTCGATTCCGGTCAAGGGCATGTACCTGGGTTGCGGGCACATCCCCAGTAGGGGATGTGCAGGAGGCAGCTGATCCGATGTTTCTCTCTCATCGATGTTTCTAACTCTCTATCTCTCTCCCTTCCTCTCTGTAAAAAATCAATAAAATATATTTTAAAAAAAATAGTATCTCATTTGGTTTTAGTTTACATTTCCCTAAAAATTAATGATATTGAGCATCTTTTCATATTTTGGGGGGCTCCCCTTCTCTGTGCTGCAGCCTTGAAACTCCAGGCAGTAATCTGGGACAGTTGTTGGGGTTCACCTGATTTGCCTTCCTTCACTCTTACTGTATTGTTGAATGCCTGAAAAATGCTCTTTTGTATATTTTGTCTGATTTTATAGTAGTTCAAGGCAGAAAGGTAAATCGGTTCCTGTTATTCCATCTTGAATGGAAGCAGAATTTATTTTTATATCTTTGCTTGAGAAAAAAAATCTTTATGTTTGAGCCATTTTAGTTCTACATTTGTGTTAAGCTGTCAAACAGATGCTTCTCCAGATGCCTCATTGGAGCTGATATTTCAATCAGATGTATAAGAAGATAAAAAATTTTCCTGTTAATTTTCTTCCCAAAGCTTCTCATATCTCTGGCAGTTCATGTTGCTTATTTGTGCACTTACATAAGTATGGGGATTATGTGGATCATGTTTAAAAACACCCCTTGTGTAATATTAGTTGAGTGTGAAACTTGAATTAAGAGCTTAGAAAGATCTAAGCTGAGTACTATATTTAGGGGAAAAACATGCAACTATTGGTTGTTTTTCTGGTTGAACTTTTTGAATGACTTGAAGTGCTTTTTTGGAGTGTTACCTATTTTGAACATACACATAGTAGTCAACCTTTATTTAACAACAGAATTTTAGACTTCAAATTAAATTTCATTTTTAATTGAAGGTTTAATAAAATCTTCTTACCAACTTATAATAGTAAAAGAGGGCTGCAATTTGGAGAACTGGATTCTTATCTTGCTAGATAACATTAGGCAATTCACTTGACTTTTCCTTATTTCTAAAATGAGAGGATTTGACCACTTCTCAACCCTAAAACATTGATTCCAGCAGTGTATTTCTATATATACATTCATATAGATCAATCACTTGTTTTCTTATATTTGTATTGATACTTTACATTTTCTAGGTTGTCCTTCCTTGGGACTTGGGTATAGAATTCAAGGACAAGCTGGAGATTAGGTTCTTTCAAATAGTAATTGGACTTACACTAACTGGAGTAAATTAGAGCCTAGCAGATGTGTGACACTTCTAAGATTTACTCTCTATTGTGAGGCAGAGCAAAAATTAGTGTGTTCCTGAAATGGAACCAACTCACTTAACAGAAATTACGGATTTATTTTACAGAAACTTGGCATATACCTTTAATGGCCTCTGATGAAAATTGGATCATAAAGACTCTCCTGTATTTGCTTTGACAACTTTAGAGTTATAAAAACCAATAAAAAAGCCCTACTGTATTTGTGGCCACACACAAATTCCATAACTCTTTAACCCCCACTAATTGAAGGTATATAAGTAAAAATGGAGATTTTTGATGTTTGGATATAATTTAGAATAGAAATGTTTTTCCATTTAATGCTACTTTGTAAAGAAACCTTGAAATGTAAGTCATCTGAAAGGGTAAACAGGTATAAGCATGAGCAGCTGTTTAAGACGGATTATGTTAACTCTTTGGAATAAAAATACCCACTTTTGAGTCACATGTATCCCCATGTCAGTAGGTTTTTTGTTGTTTGTTTTGTTTTTAATAAACTCTTCTTTAGATCAGTTTTAGGTTTATAGCAAAATTGAGCAGAAAGTACAGAGAGTTCCCGTACACTCCTTTGCCTACCCCTTACTATTGGCATTCTATATCACAGTGGTACATTATAATTAATAACCCTCCAACAAAACATCATTATCACCAAAGTCAATAGTTTGCATTAGAGTTCACTGTTGGTGTTGTGCATTCTCTGGGTTTGGACAAATGCATAATGACATGTATCCACCATTGTAGTATTATACAATAGTTTTTATTGCCCTAAAAATCCTCTGTTTGCCTATTCATCCTTCTCTCATCCCAACCCCTGGTAACCACTGATCTTTTTACTGTTTTCATAGTTTTGCCTTTTTCAGAATGTCATGTAGTTGGAATCATATGCTATGTAGCCTTTTCAGATTGGCTTTTTTCACTTAGTAATATGCACTTAAGTTTCCTCTATGTCTTTTCATGGCTTGATAGTTCATTTCTTTTTAGCACTGAATAATATTTCATTATCTGGATATACCACCATTTATTTACCCATTCACCTACTAAATAACATCTTGGTTGCTTCTAAGTTTTGACAGCTATGAAAAAAACTTCTATAAATGTCCATGTTTAGGTTTTTGTATAGATATGTTTTTAATTCATTTGCAAATATACCAAGGAATATAAGGATCATGTGGCAAGAGTATGTTTACTTTTGTCAGAAACCACCAAACTGATTTCCATAATGGCTATATCATTTTTTTATAAGATACCATTAAGCCCCTTTTATTTTATTTTTATATTTTTTTAATTGATTTCAGAGAGTAAGGGAGAGGGAGAAGGAGATAGAAACATCAATAATGAGAGAGAATCATTGATTGGCTACCACCTGCATACCCCCTACTGGGGATAGAGCCCACAACCCAGGCATGTGCCCTTGACCAGAATCGAACCTGGGACCCTTCTATCCGCAGGCTGATGCTCTATCCACTGAGCCACACCAGCTGGGCAGCTATATCATTTTGCATTCATACCAGCAGTGACTGAATGAAATCCTGTTGTCAGCACTTGGTGGTGTCAACTTTCTGGATTTTCATATGTAGTGGTATCTTGTTTTAATTTGTAATTCCTTACTGACATGTGGAGCACCTTTTCATTTACTTATTTGCCATCTGTATATCTTCTTTGGTGAACTTTCCAGGTCTTTTGCCCATTTGAAAAATATATATTTTTATTAATTTGAGAGAGAGGAAGGGAGAGGGATAAATAGAAACATCGATCAGCTGCCTCCTGCATGCCCCCCACTGGGGATCGAGCCTGCAATCCCAAGCGTGTGCCCTGACTGGGAATCGAACCAAGGACCTCTTGGTTCTTTGGTCCATCCGTGTTCAACCACTGAGCCACACCAGCTGGGTTTTTGCCCATTTTTCAATTGGGTCGTTTCTTATTGTTGAGTCTTAAGAGTTCTTTGTATATTTCAGATAACAGTCCTTTGTCATAGGTGTCTTTTGCAAATATTTTCTCACAGTTTGTGACTTGTCTTCTCATTCTCTTGACATTGACTTTAGCAGAGGAGAGTTTTTTAATTTTAATAAAGATTAGCTTATCAGTTAACTTTCATGGATCATGCCTTTGGTGTTATATATATACTAGAGGCCCGGTGCACAAAAATTTGTGCACTCGGGGGGGAGGGGGAGGTCCCTCAGCCCGGCCTGTGCCCTCTCGCAGTCTGGGACCCCTCGGGAGATAACGACCTGCTGGCTTAGGCCTGCTCCCAGGTGGCAGAGGGCAGGCCCAATCCCTAGGTGCAGCCCCTGGTCAGGCTCAGAGCAGGGCCGATTGGGGAGTTGGGGCGCCGCCCTGTCATGCACAGAGCAGGGCGGATTGGGAGGTTGCGATGCCACCCTCAGTCACGCTCAGGGTGGGGCCGATTGGGGGGTTGGGGCACCGCCCCATCACACTCAAGGCAGGGTCGATGGGGAGGTTGTGGCGCCACCCCCTGTCACGCACAGAGCAGGGCCCATCAGGGGGTTGAGGAGCTCCCCCCTGTCACTCACAGAGTAGGGCCAATAGGGGAGTTGGGGCACCGCCCCCTGTCACACACAGAGCAGGGCGGATCAGGGGGTTGGGGTGCTGCACCCTGTCACACTCAGGGCAGGGCCAATGGGGAGGTTATGGCTCTACCCTGTCACACACAGAGCAAGGCCCGTGGAGGGGGGTTGGGGCGCCACCCTCTATCACCCACAGAGCAGGGCCGATCAGGGGGTTGGGGCGCCGCCACTGTCACACTCAGGGCAGGGCCGATGGAGAGGTTATGGCTCTACCCTGTCACACACAGAGCAGGGCCCGTGGGAGGGGGGGTGGTTGGGGCGCCGCACCCTGTCACACACAGAGCAGGGTCGATCAGGGGGTTGGGGCGCCGCACCCCGTCAAACACAGAGCCGCAGGGCGATCAGGGGTTTGGGGAGCTCCCCCCTGTCACACACAGAGCCACAGGGCGATCAGGGGGTTGGGGAGCCCCCCCCTGTCATACACAGAGCTGCAGGGCGATCAGGGGATTGGGGAGCTCCCCTCATCAGGCACAGAGCAGGGCGGATGAGGGGGTTGGGGTGCCACACCCTGTCACACACAGAGCCTCAGGGCGATCAGGGGGTTTGGGCGCTGCCCCCTTTCACGCTGATCCCGGTGCTGGGAGGCATATTACCCTTTTACTATATAGAATAGAGGCCTAGTGCACAGGTGGGGGCCTGCTGGTTTGCCCTGAAGGGTGTCCTGGATTAGGGTGAGGGTCCCCACTGGGGTGCCTGGCCAGTCTGGGTGAGGGGCTGAGGGCCGTTTTCCAGCTGGCGGTGACTAAAGCTCCTAACTGCTCCTTTTTTTTTTCTTTCTTTTTTTTTTTTTTATTCTGGGCCAGCTTTAGCTCTGAGGCCTCGGCTGCTGAAAGCCGGTTTCTGGGGTTTTGTTTAGCTCCTTATTTGCAACATAGTACATAGTTGCTTAGAGTTGCAGCTGAGAGGCCGGCAACTCAGGCGGGGAACGTTAGAGTCAGCCGTCACTGGAGCAAGCAAGCCTCCCTGTTCACTTCAGTGCATGGCTGCCGGCCACCATCTTGGCTGACAGTTAATTTGCATAAGGATATGCTGATTAGCCAATGAGAAGGGTAGCGGTTGTACGCTAATTACCATGTTTCTCTTTTATTAGTGTAGATAAGTCATTGCCATATCCAAGGTTATATAAGTTTTCTCCTTTGTTATTTTCTAGGAGTTTTATTATATTGAGTTTTACATTTAGTTCTATGATCATTTTTTAGTTAATTTTTGTGAAGAATCTCAGGTCTGTGTCCAAATTTATTGTTTTTTGCATGTGGATGTCTAGTATTCCAGCACCATTTGTTGAAAAGACTGTGTTTGCTCCATTGCTCCTGTATTGTCATTGCTCCTTTGTCATAATTATGAGTTAGATGTTTTACTCCTACTTTCTTAAGGAGCCTTGAATAAGATTGCTTTGTCATATATATTCTAGTTTCAATACTTGAACCACTAAGGATTACTAAGTTGAATTTTAGCTTGTAAAGTAGAATAGTGAAGTAAAGCAGTTATGTTTGAGACAAGTGACATAGTCTAAGCCAGTGATGGTGAACCTATGACACACGTGTCAGAGGTGACACGTGAACTCATTATTTTGTTTGATTTTTCTTTGTTAAATGGCATTTAAATATATAAAATAAATATAAAAAATATAAGTCTTTGTTTTACTATGGTTGCAAATATTAAAAAATTTCTATATGTGACACGGCACCAGAGTTAAGTTAGGGTTTTTCAAAATGCTGACACGCCGAGCTCAAAAGGTTTGCTATCACTGGTCTAAGCTGTTATTTAATAGAAATACTTTTGAGTTAATGCAAAAAATATTTAACATTCTTTTAGATCTAGTAATGTATTTAAAAGTGTGCTAAATTCTGCTTCTTACCCTTAAAACCCAAACTAGACATTCCGTGAGCTCTGAATTTTTTCTTGAAATGCAAAAATCAGAAGAATGAAATTTTAAAAAACATTGATTTTTAGAATGGTTCCTAGCTTTGGAGTTACTGTCTCATGGCTAGGGGACTTAAACTGTAAACCAGTATTTGTTTTTCTTTAACTTGTATCACTATTAAATTGCATTATATTTACATTATGGAAGTGGTATTAGCTTTGACTCGCATATGCTCAAATGTATAAAGGGATCTGGGAATTAATGAAATGTCCTATGTTAGCGTGGAGTGACGTATGTCCCGTGTAACAGGTTTATGTCCACTCTGGAAGGTAATCCTCAGTCCTATTATACTGATTATTGCCTTGTGGGAATATTTATGTTGCCAGGTCTTTCAGTTTTTCAAGAGGAGCCAAAAAAAATCTGGATTTTTAAGAATCTGAAATCTCCCAATTTTGAAATACTGACAAATAATGCAAAATTGAAAAATATTTATGCAGGTGAAATTGAATATAGCTATGGTCTGAATGGTACTGCTTTGTAACTTCAGACCTAAGGGGATGCTTCTTGGAAATAAATATAAGGCTTTAGGTGCTTTAGATGCCCTACTTAATGTATACCAGTTAAGAAGAGAGGCTTACAAACACTTGTTGATGAGAATGTTTTACGCTTCTACGTGTAGATATTATTTTCTACGACACGGATACATAGACATATTTTTTCTCCATTTCTCATTTAAGGTCTCAGCCAATTTCCTCTCCAGTCATCCTTCAGTTTGGTCATGCAGAGACTCTTCTTCCACTGCTTTCTCTCATGGGCTACTTCAAAGACAAGGAGCCCCTCACAGCTTACAATTACAAGGAACAAATGCATCGGAAGTTCCGAAGTGGTCACATTGTACCTTATGCCTCAAACCTGATATTTGTGCTTTACCATTGTAAAAATGCTAAGACTGCTAAAGAAGAATTCCGGGTGCAGTTGTTACTGAATGAAAAGGTGTTACCATTGGCTAACTCGCAAGAAACTGCTTCTTTGTATGATGATCTGAAGAACCATTACAAGGACATCCTTCAGAGTTGTCATACCAGTGAAGAATGTCAATTACCAAAGGTGAACAACACATCTGATGAGCTATGAGTAACTGGAGAACATTTTTAATTCATCAGGAATCTATAGGGCGTGATTACATGCATGGAGTAGGTGGGCAGTCCCTGGTTACAGAAAGCTTTCACATTACTTGGGTATTTCTGTCTTCATAGAAAAACAATGAGTTTCTTTTTTAGTCTGGACATGAACGTGTAAGCAACAATTCTTCACTGGAGCAGCTCTCTTAAGGGGAAAAATATCTATTCAAAGAAATAGTTGGCACTGCAAATGTTTACAGAAGTTAAATTCTTCCTTTTTATACAAGAAATCTCACACTGAGAATATGTTTTCCAAATAAAGCTTGAAAATGCTGGAGTAACAAAGTATGTCAGTTGGATGATCCATAACTTGATTGAACCTTGTCTAGGAACTTTACCAGTTGTGCTGCAATTCTCTCTTTTTTTTCCTCAAGTAGCACAGTTCTAGTATTATCTTTCTTAATCAGAAATATTGTGATACACTGGGAATATCATTTTGGAAGAAAGTTAAGATCTCTGAGAATTTGAAACAATATTAAGCAGTCTGATGTAAAAGGACACTTTCACTGAAGACAAAAAATAAAATAAATGTTTTTGTTAATAGTATTTATAAAGTATTTGAAGACTTTTTCAATAATTCCTTTTAGACTTCTACTAAGTCCTGCAAGGCCAGTCTTTAATTGTCATACCTGTTTTATATATATAACAATAGAATGACAAAGAGGACCATTAGCAATGTCAAATGGATCGAATCAAAGTTCCTTCAGTCCATTGCTTAGCAGTTTTTAGCATTCTGTCACTTTGCTTCAGTTTTTATACACGGTGTCCCAAAAAATGTATACACACTTTGAATAATTATAAAAGCATATAATTATAAAAGCAATGTTTATTAAAAGACATTTCATTTTTAAAATGTAGTAGAATCAGCTGTTAAAGTCTGTGTATACATTTTTGGGGGACAGCCTATATTTTGCTATTACATCTTTTGAAATATGTTTTGGTTGCTTAATTTTTTTTATTCCTTTTGTTTATTATTAATTTCAGGGAGGAAGGGAGAGAGAGAGAGAGAAACATCAATGATGAGAGAGAGTCATCAATTGGCTGCCTCCTGCATGCCCCCTGCTGGAGATTGAGCCCAAAACCTGGGCATGTGCCGTGACCAGGCATCGAACCCTGACCTAATGAGTCAGTGCTCAATTACTGAGCCATACTGGCCAGGCTCTTTTTTAAAAAGTAAAGACTATCCTGGCTGGCTTAGTTTCACAGATATGAACCCATTTTTAAAAAAGAGTTCTGAATTCTGTCAAATACCATAAAAGTTTTTGCTATAATAATAAGCAGAATTCTTGCCCTGGCTGGCTTCACTCAGTGGTTAGAGCGTTGGCCAGCAGACTGAAGGGTTGTGGTTTTGATTCCCATCAAGAGCACATACCTCAGTTGCTGGCTCCATCCCCCACCCCATCGGAGTGTGCGGGGGTCAACCAATCTATGTGAGACCAATGTCTCTCTCTGTCTCTCCCCACCCTTACACTCTCTCTAAAAAAATCAATGAAAAAATATCCTTGGGTGAGAATTAAACAAACAAAAGACAAAATTCTTGGTCTTTTCTACTTTGTGTTGATAAACAATCAGTCATTGATGGTAAAAGTTTGGGAGTTTAAGCAGCTTTGACTAAATCAGGCAATGCAAGGCAATTTTCTTGTAATTGAAATATTCTCAAATAAATAGAAATCCATTTTATTAAAAAATCTA
Organism: Myotis yumanensis; assembly: GCF_028538775.1. Lineage (NCBI taxonomy): Eukaryota > Metazoa > Chordata > Mammalia > Chiroptera > Vespertilionidae > Myotis > Myotis yumanensis. The sequence continues at coordinate 27,569,921 of NW_027223764.1, read as the reverse complement.
AGGAGCATCACAACTATATATTGCAATTATAAAAAAAGATGCATAGATCATTGATGTTCAAGTTAATAATGTTCTTAAAATAGATAATTAGCTGGTAAATCCTGTTGATCCATTAATATACTGCTGATTGTTCCTGCAAAAATGTCTGGTGCTTGCTTTTTTAAAAACTATGTAAATAGGTAGATAAGAGAATAAGGTAATGAACATTTATGCCCATTGTCCTCTTTGATGAAAATTAGCATAATATTTGACTTGTATCCAAATAAGAACAATTGAGGACTCATATGCTTCCCTGATGCTATTGCCCTCTCTCACTGCCAGCATAAAATTTAGTAATTACCATTCCATTACATGCTTGACTCTGGAAGCTTGTAGTATTATTGTGGAAGTTTTAAAATATTCTACAAAAGGACATACTGTGCATAGTATTCTTGAATCTGCTGTATTTGTTTTTCAAGACATATTAATCCCGATCATTTGTCACAAATTAGTACCATCAATTCATTAATACCTGTTGAGTACTTTTTATGTACAAACACTAGATCCAGTCTGTGGGCATCTAACGTTGAATGAACACAATTCTTACAACTTACATGTAGAAGTTATAGCAGTTGTTTAATTTCATTGTTAAATAGAACGATGTTGTCATCTTTGTAGTCATTGCTAAGTAAAATATTCCAGGATGATGGGTAAATGTAGTCCATTTGTGCTAATACAGAGCTAGAGATAGAGATATTATTCTGGTGCTATTATTCTCATTTTGGAAATGCCTGAAACAAGAATATCATGATGAAATCTAAAGGTCTTACCCAGGATAGGATATATCAAAAATAATAGGTGACCAAATTACTTCAGTTAAGCCAAATTGAATTCTGTCCGACATGACATTTTAGCCTATGGACATTCGCCATTTTTCTGTTTAATCTACAAGTTCATGAGTGCAATGTATTGTATTTACTGGTTTTTCTAATCATTTTGAAGTTTCTGCTCTCCAACACACATAATCATCCACTGGATATTATTTTTGTATATACCATAATCTTGATCTTTAATTTTAATACTGAAAACAAAACTCAACTTGTAAAGTTGAGTTTTTTGCAGACATAATCAACTTTCATATCTTTACGTGAGTGCTTTCCTTTTGTAAACTGTAGAACTGACAGAGGCCCTTAAATTTCCGGAAGTTAAAGCAACCAAACCAGAATATATAAGTATACATTTTTGGATTATATTTCTCTAAGGTGACATTTCATGTTCATTAATTATCTTTGGAATTTGGACTGTCTTCTGCCAAATGTAAGCCTAAAATAAATATTTGCATTGTCATATAATTTGCCTATATCTAACTTCTGTACTTCACAGATCACTTAATTCTCTCCTAATGATTCGTTTTCTCTTAAGCATTTTAAGCAGCTCATTTCACTTTTAAGCACTTCCACATTAATCTATTAAGCTATTTTTTTAAAAATATATTTTATTGATTTTTTACAGAGAGGAAGGGAGAGAGACAGAGAGTTAGAAACATCGATCAGCTGCCTCCTGCACATCTCCCGCTGGGGACGTGCCTGCAACCAAGATACATGCCCCCGACCGGAACCAAACCCGGGACCCCCCAGTCCGCAGGCCGACACTCTATCCACTGAGCCAAACCGGTTTCGGCTATTAAGCTATTTTTAATTGGTGTGTGTGTGTCTGATAGTTTTTTTGAGAAAATTTCACAGCAAGAAAAAGATGTCATACTCTTCCAGCTAAAAGATTTGTAGTTAAAGCTCAATGCCTGGCAGTTTAGGAGGAGGTTAACTTTTAAACTTTGTTTCACTATCTTTACTGAGATAATACATGTTAATATAGGATTCTTAATTTTATTTCTAAAATTCATAATTTATTATTTCTCTGTACTATTCCCAGATTTTATTTTTTTTATTTATTGATTAAAGTATTACATATGTATCCTTATTCCCCCATTGCCCCCCCACCCTACCCCCACTCTTGCCCTCACCCCGCTGGTGTCTGTGTCCATTGGTTAGGCTTATATGCATGCATACAAATCCTTTGGTTGATCTCTCCCCCTTACTCCCCCTCCCCTACCTTCCCTCTGAGGTTTGATGGTCTCATCGATGCTTGTCTGTCTCTGGATCTGTATTTGTTCATCAGTTTATGTTGTTCATTATATTCCACAATATTCTCAGATTTTAAACCATTATTTAGACCCAAGCATTTCATGGTCACACTTTTATTTGTTGTACTGGGAGAACAATATTTGTTCATTAAAATGGCAGCCTTCCAAATTGAATAGTACTCCTAGTATAATGAGAAAGTTTTATTAGAATATTCATTTTACATTATTTCTGAAATGGGTAATATGGAAAATTAAGTTGGGATAGCAATCTACAGATTCTCTCAGCTTTTTTCATTAGAGTTCATTCTACCAGCCTTGGTTTTGATTGTCTTTTTACCGAATATTAACAATTTGGATGCTTTTGAAAATCTTTTCAACAAATACTCTCATTCTGGGAAAAAATAATCCAGTTTTGATGTAAATTATATAAGAACTAGAGTCCCAATGCATGAAATTCTTGCAAGAATAGGCCTTCCTTCCCCTGGAATGTCATCCAGAAGGACGTCTGGTCTAATTAGCATATTATGCTTTTATTATAGATATACTGGTGAAATATATCTTTGGATACATACAGATGAGAAAGTTTTCTTTAATAAGAAACATTACAAGTTGGAGATAGGAAGAACACTAATTTTGATCCAGCCATTACTTTCTTTTCCTTAAAATTTTTTTGTTTTCCTTGCCTTCCTGAAAAATTAAGAAGACAAGTCTTGGCAAGACAATGTAGTGCTTTTTTCTTCTGTCTGCAGTGTTGCTCCCTGAAACTTTGTCACTCTTTGCAATATGGAGATTAGGATGAGAGCTTGGTTTTCTAATTTGACTATTTTAGATATAGCTTTGTAGTTTCCTTAAAGAGTGCTACAAGTGCTACCCATGGTGGGAAAAATATAACTGAGTTCCAGAGCTTTCCTTGCTACTCTAGTACTGGATGACTAAAAGAGATTGGAGGAAAGATACCGAGATTTAGGGGGCGGAAGGCTGAAGAAATGAAATAGAAACAATCCTTGGCTTTTCCTTGCTGAGAGATAAAACATGAAACTCCTTAATGGGGAATGAGAAGTAGCTGGAGCCTGGCCAGTATGGCTCAGTTGCATGGCCTTGTACACTGAAAGGTCGCCAATTCCTGGTTAGGGCACATACCCAGGTTATGGATTTGATTCCCGGTTGGGACTTGTACAGGAGGCAATTGATTGATGTTTCTTCCTCACATTGATGTTTTCTCCGTCTACCTTTCTCTCTAAAATCAATAAAATAAAATACTTAAAAGGAGTGGCTGGGGTTTTACAGCCACTTTAGTATGGTTGCAAGCATCAGGTCTTCCTATATTTACTGTTTTCTTCCCATACATACATAGCTTTTCACTTGAAGCGCTTTATGGCTTCTCTTTGGCATATCTAAATTGCTGGCATCGCTACTCTTATACTTGGGGGCCATTATTAAGTAAACTAAGGGTTACTTGAATAGAAGTATTGTGATACTACAACAGCTGATCTGATGACGGAGATGGGTATTAGGTGACTAATAGGCAGGGAGCATATACAATGTGGATACACTGGGCAAAAGGATGATTCACATCCAGGTGGGACAGAGTAGAATGGTGTGAGATTTTATCAGGCTACTCAGAACAGCACACAATTTAAAACATGAATTTTTTATTTCAGAAATATTTCCATTTAATATTTTTGGACCTCAGTTAACGGGATAATTGAAATGGAAAGTGGAACTGGATAAGGGGGCCTATTGTACTTGCTTTTTAAGTCTAACTGCCATCAGCTTAGGTCTTTAAAAAGAAGTGTAGCTGGCCCAGCTGGCATAGCTCAGTGGTTGAGCATTGACCTATGTACCAGGTTCGATCAGGTCAGGGCACATGCCTGGGTTTCAGGCTCGATCCCCAGTGTGGGGCGTGCAGGAGGCAGCTGATCAATGATTCTCTCATCATTGATGTTTCTATCTCTCTCTTCCTTTCTTAAATTAATAAAAAAAATGTATGTTTTTTAATAAGTAGAAGCGTGACTGGAAGACTCCTCCAATCCATGGGCCTATAGCAGGTCTAAAATCTCTTTGGTTACTAATTATTTTATAAGCAGTATTATAGATAGGGGTACATGTATTTGTTAGCATTTGCCCAACACAGATGTGTGAAGTCTACTCTTCTTTTTTTAAATACATATTTTTATTGATTTCAGAGAGTAAGGGATAATTGCCATTGGGTAATTGAAATATCCTCACCAGCCAAATAATGTAGAGAAAGTACTTTACCTGTTATTTCACTTTTATTTCATTGTAAACTATGAAGATGATAATATGCAACCCACTTTGCAGATGAGGAAATTGAGGTTGAGAATGAAAATGCATTTTTTATACTTTAAGTTCTATTCAAATTTGTTATATTAGTGATAAAAGTGGAATTTGGACCTAGGTCATTTGGGGCACTTTGATGTGTAGATTGTTTGAATAATACACACAGATTATAAACTACTTAAATCTCTTGATTCTGCTCACCACTGCAATTAAGATGCTTTTGAAATTGCTGCCACCCTTTGACCTTCTCTGTAGCCATTGGCTGTAATTGCTGAGGCCAAGAAGTTGCACACTCAACAGGAAATTGAAGGGAGACCAAAGTAATCAGAGTCTCTTATGTAATGTTTTCCAAGACACATCAGTTTCTTCTATCTTCCCAGGCTCAGCTGACTGTACCATACACCTGTTGTAGAAGGCTTTCTGAGTTAACCAGGAGGGTGAAGCAGGTTGGTTGATTATTGTATTATGAACCATCTCTTAGGATTGTATCTGTTTTTCACAGCAAAGCACAATTCAGACCTTGGGGATTCTAGACGGTTTGAATTCCAGAATAATGGGAAATGGAGGTATAGCATGTACTTACTAGTACTTTCCTTCCCATTGCTTCATTCAGTGAAGCAGCTACTTATGTCAGCCCTCAGAGCCTCACTCCTGTCGAGTCCATAAAGCCAGGCTCTCTAAGCACACAGCAAGCAAATGCTTTACCATATATCAATGATACAGAATTCTAAGGGATAAAAAGGCAAGATTTGCTACAAGTTGCATATGGTACACAATGGCAATGATCTCTGCCCTACTCCATCTACAAAATGAGTGTGCCACTTTGACTCTCATTGCAGTAACAATGTGTGTTACAGCCAACACCACATGACCCCTCCAAATGGTCTGGCTCTTTTTTTTTTCTTTTTTTTGGGGGGGGGCGGTGTTTTGAGATAAAATTGAAATGTAATGTTAAATTAGTTTTAATTGTTCAACATAATAATTCAGTCTTTATATACACTATATAATGATCTCCAAAATAAGTCTAGTTACTATCCATCACCATACAATTGACCTCCTTTACCTATATCACCCATTCCAACCCTTTCCCCTTTCAATAGCCACCAATCTATCCTCTATATCTAGGAGTTTTCTTTTGTTATTTAGATTCCACATATAAGTGAAATCATGCTGTAGTTAACTTTTTCTGACTTATTTTGTTTAGTATATTACCCTGAAGGTCCATCCATGTTGTTCCAAGTGGCAAGATTTCCTTCTTTTTATGGCTGAGTAGTATTCTGAACCGCATCCAGCACGGCCAGGGGTGAACCTGAGGAGGGGCGGTGAAGAATTAAAGAAGACTGACAAGAGAATACAGTTGGGGCTAGGTAGGATCACTGTGCCTGGATGAGGAAACAGTGACACAGACTGTAAGCCAAAACTTTATTTAAATCGTCAGATCACACAAAGCAAAAGAAGGAGAATGGTCAACATGTTTACAATGTTCTTGCGAGTTTCAAATCTATTTTGTTACTCAAGCCTTGTTTTGGCAGCACTTGATGCACCTCCCACAGCCCATTAACTACCTAGGAAAAAAGGAGGACTATAAGGTCAAGCTTAATTGTGCTAGGAGGGCTCTGCCCTCTAAGCTGGGACTTGTATGTGGCTCTGCCACAGGTCAGTTCGAGGCTTGACCCTATAGTCGCTCCCTACATATTCCATTGTATATATGTATGGCATCTTATTTATCCATTCATTTATTTTTTAAATATATAGTTTTTATTGATTTCAGAGAGGAAGGAGAGGGAGAGAGAGAAAGAAACATCAATGATGAGAGAGAATCATTGATTGGCTGCCTCCTGCCCACCCCCTACTGGGGATCAAGCCCACAATCTGGACATGTGTCCTGACTGGAAATTGAACTGTCTCCTGATTTATAGGTTGACACTCTACCATCAAGCCATACCAGGCAGGTTATCCAATCTTTTATTCATGGACATTTAGGTTGTTTACATTTCTAGGCTGTCCTATAAAATAAAAGGCTAAAATGCAAATCGACCAAACGGCAGAACAACTGGTCGCTATGACGTGCATTGACCACCAGGGGACAAATGCTCAACCCAGGAGCTACTCCCCGGTGGTCAGTGTGCTCCCACAGGGGGAGCACTGCTCAGCCAGAAACAGTGCTCACGGCTGGTGAGCGTGGCAGTGAGAGGGCCTAAGCCAGCAGTCACACATCCCCTGAGGGCTCCCAGACTGCGAGAGGGCACAAGCCAGGCTGAGGGACACCCCTCCCCGCCCCAGTGCAGAATTTCGTGCACCAGGCCTCTAGCTGTAAATAATGCGGCAATGGACACAAGGGTGGATACATCTTTTCCAATGAAATTTTCCATTTTCTTCAGTTAAATACTCAGAGTAGAATAGCTGGTTCATTGGTAGTTCTATTTTTTATTTTTTTGAGGAACCTCCATACTGTTTTCCATAGTGACTGCATGAATTTATATTCCCACCCTCATTGTACAAGAGTTCCCTTTTCTCCACATATCATCAACACTTGTTTCTTGTCCTTTTGATAATAGCCACCTAACAGATGTGAGGTAACATCTCATATTGTGGTTCTTATTTGTATTTCCCTGATAATTAGTGACACTGAACATCTTTTCATTGCCTCTTGGCCATCTGTGTGTCTTCTTTGGAAAAATGACTATTTAGATCCTCTGCTCATTTTAAAATCAGATTATTTTTCTGCTGTTGGGTTGTTTGAGTTTGTAAATATTTTGTATCAGATATATGATTAACCCCTTATCAGATATATGATTTGCAAATATTTTCTCCTCTTTAGTAGGTTGTCTTTTCATTGGATTGATGGTTTCCTTTTCTGTGCAGAAGCTTTTTACTTTGATACAGTCCCACTTGCTTATTTTTGCCTTTGCCTTTTGAGTGAGATCTAAAAATTCAATGCCAAGACCAATGTCAAGGAGCTTACCACCTATGTTTCCAGGAGTTTTATGGTATCAGGTTTTACATTTGAATCTTTAATCCATTTTGAGTTAATTTTTGTGTATGGTGTAAGAAGTCTAGTTTTGTGCTTTTGCATGTGGTTGTTCAGTTTTCCAAGTAGCATTTATTGAAGAGATTTTCCTTTCCCCATTATATTTTCTTGATCATTTGTTATAAATTAACCATATATCTGTGGGTTTCCAATGTGTCTGTTTTAGTACCAGAATCATAGTATTTTGATTGCTATAGCTTTGTAGCATAGTATAAAATCAGGGAATATGATACCTCCAACTTTGTTCTTTCTCAAGATGGCGTTGGCTATTTGGAGTCTTTTGTGCTTCCATACAAATTTTAGAGTTATTTGTTCTAGTTATGCCATTGAAATTTTGATTAGGATTGCATTTGATCTGTAGATTGCTTTGGGTAGTACAGGCATTTTTAACAATAATGATTCTTCTAATCCATGAGAAAGCATATCTTCCCATTTGTTTTTGTCATCTTCAATTTCTTTCATCAATGTCTTATAGGTTTCAGCCTATAAGTCTTTTATCTTCTTGATTAAATTTATTACTAGGTTTGTTGCTATTGATGCAATTGTAAGTGGGATTGTTTTCTTGATATCTCTAATAGTTTATTATTAGTGTATAGAAAACAACAGATTTCTGTATTGATTTTGTATCCTGCAACTTTATCAGTTCTAACAGTTCTTTGGTGGAATTGTTAGGATTTTCTACATAAAGTATTATGTCATCTGCAAATAGTGAGAGTTTTACTTCTTCCTTTCAGACTTAGATGCCTTTTATTTCTTTTTCTTGTCTAATTGCTATGGTTAGGACTTCCATACTATGTTGAATAGAAGTGTTGAGAGCGGGACATATTGCCAATATGTTGTTGTGGATTTTTGCATCTATGTTCATCACGGATATTGACCTATAATTTTCTTTTTTGTGGTGTCCTGTCCAGTTTTGGTACCAGGGTAATGCTGGCCTCATGAAATAAGTCTTGAAATCCCTCCTCTTCAGTTTTTTAAAAGAGTTTGAGTGGATAGGTGTTAAATCCTCTTTGTTTGGTAGAATTCACCAGTGAAAATACCTGTATCATGGGATGTGCAGCTTGTTTTAGAGGCCATTCAGGTCTTTTCTTTATTTTGATTTTTATATTAATTACTATATGAGCAGAGTGGTATGTCAAAGTGTGGACTTACTGAGTCATCTTGACCAGAATTCCAACTATACATTTTTAATATTGATAGCTACTCGTAAATTTGAGGATAATTATTGATCTTCTCTGAACTTCAGTTTATTCACCTGTAAAATAAAGCTATTTGACTAAGGTCCTTAAAATTTATCCCAATTCTAAATTCTGTAGTTAATGTAACCTACAAACTATTTTTGTGTCCATATTTACCCAGCTAATTTGTAGTGTAAGGGACTTGGAACCCATGTTTTATGCTTTCTCACTCAAGAGCTGTTTCTGCCATACCTCACAGCTATCACTGTAAATACAGCAGAAAATCAAGAAATCAAGTCCAAAGCATGCCATAGCCACTCAATCCAGTCTTACTAGAATGTGGAGGATTTCTCCGGTTTTTCTTCCATACAGATCCGTCTCTTATGCTTCTGTGAGGGGATTCCAAACAGAAAATTAGATAAGGTTTCAAAAGTAGAACCAGTCTAACACATGAGTTGATTTTTATGCGAAGAGCAAAGGGCAGCAATTGAGAAAGAAGTGTTTTAGCGTAATTATTACAATTTCAGGGAACTGTGAGGTATAATCAGTGTAAGCAATATACCTGATGCAGAAGAGGGTATGGTTCTTGGATCATAAAAACAATTACTACATCACCAAGGAAGCAATATATGTGTGTTGCTTTTTTTAAGAACTGGGAAATAGGGTTATGAGTCAGAGATCCATTTACAGGCCAGATTTCCTGTCCCCTGGTTTGTATTGAGGCCAGGCAACATTACCAAAAAAAAAAAAAAAAAAAAAAGTAAATTTTTCTTTTGATCCTCACCCTTAAAGGTGGCCCAGTTGTTAAGGAAACACCATGGCGGGGGGGGGGGGGTGGGGGGGGGGGAAGATTTCTGGAAATGCTTTTGGTGCTGCCCATTTTGTCTCTTTTTACCTGGTCAGTTCAGCTGGTGATTGATCGTGAGAATGTCTATAGCAGGATGTGGGGAACGGGATAAAGTGTCAATTCAGTTATTCCTTAGAGTTCTATGTTTCTTCATCCAGTTTAAAGGTATGATCTCAAGAATGGGTTGCCACCCAATGTTGGCAAAGAACTGACAAATCCATCCACCCATTTTTGGAGTGTTTCTCTCCATGGCTTTTTAAGATGCAACCTTCCATCTCAGTGTTGACAAGGTGCATTTTGACAAAGGATTTACTCCACCGCTGACAGATATGTTTCCCCCACACCAGTGATGAGAAGTGACAGGAAAGATGAATTAGAGAGAGAGTAAAGAAGAGAAGAGAACTTCAGGTCCCACCTGGGTCGCCAAAGTTACCAAATGGGGATCAGGCCGGAGTAGGTCTGCCTCAGGCCAGCTGGTGGTGTGTGGGTTCTTGACTTTATGCTGCAAAGATTTCACAACGTGAGTCCAGGTGATTTTGAGAGTATGTTTATTAAAGCTGGGGACAGTAAAACAAGGAAGGGCTTAGGACAGAAGAAGCGATAGGAAAGAGCCTAGACAGGTCTGCTTTGGCTCCCTAGAAACGCTATAGGAAAGAAATGAGCCAAGGAAGGGCTGCTATTGAGTCACTGAAAAGTCAGAATAAAGGAGCCTTGGAGTCAAGGTTCAGGGGTTTTGCTGCCTGCTGTTCCCCTGATGCAAGTCCAGTGGGGGCCTCCAGAGTTGTTTTTTTAAAGTATGTCCCCAAGAAAAAGGCACCGGCACACTCCAAAGAGGGCACACCCCTGTTGCTTTTTATTTACTAACTAAACCAACTAAAGAGGTAGTTTTTAAAAACCTGAAACTTTCAAAAAACTAATAACATTCATTCAGCCAATTAAAGAAATCAAAGCTCCTGTTCTGACATGCTAACATCTTAGAGTAGCTTAAGACATCAATTCAGAGACAATAGGAAGGCTGTACAGAACAAGCAAACCTGGGATCTAGTGTGACATTTGCAACTAATTAGCTGTGTGATTTGAGGAGGGCGATTTAGCACCTTCACATCTCACTTTTTTATTTTCATCTAGAAAATGATCAGAGTTCCATAGAGAGTATGTTAGTGATAGAACAAGCAAGAAAACACTTGTATCATGAAGTCTAGAGGGTTTTTTCTCCCTTTGAATTCTGTCTTTTGTTTTTAAATACAAAAGGTCCTGATTGATGAAATTAGTTCAATTTCAAAACCCCGAAGGAAAAATATAATCGGGTTAATATGATTGATTTAATTTTTAAAGATCACAGGGATAGGCGAGTGGGAATTTAAAATGACAGCTCAAACAATCAAGCCCTACTGTGATTGTGAGGAGCCTATCCTGAGCTTTCTCTTCACTGTACCCCCAGCTTCATTTTGGGACCTGTGTTGGTATAACCAATGGTCTGGATTGGCCTGGAAAGGAAGATTCTGGTGGAGCATCTTTGTATTGTTCCTAGCACTTGACCTCACCTCAGCTGGTGATGCTTGAGTGGATTGTTATTGCTCTTGGCTAAAGTGATGCTAAAATCTTCCTGCTTGTGATAAAAGGCAGGCAAATTATTTCCCAAAGCAAACAAGTACAGGCTATCAACCTGCATCTCCAGTCTTGTGACAGCCACGTTTTCCTCAATTCAGATCAAATGCTAATTTTCTCTTTTGGGCCAGTGACAGTCCAGTGACAGAAATATGAGATTCGTAATGACTTGGAATTGAGGGAGTGGGACTGAGGCATTTGTTCTTTAAATTAAAATCTAAAATCTAAAAAACAGTCCCCGTCTGGGTCAGCAGTGTTTTCTGACCCTCGCGCTGAAGAAAGTGAAACCAGGGAACACAACCAAAATCACCTCCAGTTTTGATCCCCTCTGTCACACCCTGCCGTCAGGAAGGGTCAGAGTAAAGGGCATAGCCATGAACATGAAGGGAAGAAATTCAGCTCTCAGAGAGTAGAGGGCAGGTTTGAGGTGCCCAGGGTCAAGGGCTTGAATCCTCTTTATGGTTGTGACTAACTGACTTCTAAACTAATGTGGGTGGGTTTTCGTATCTGGAAAAAAGTGCTGCACGTAACAGAGGCTCAATAAAATAAATGTTGAATGAATTGAATGAGTTAAAGTTCTGAGCCAGGTATGTCGGTTGCTTTTGACTCTGTCTTCTGACTTTTTCTCTCCCTCTGATGGGCCAGCAGTCCCACGGCTCACACTCACCTCCTGAGAAAGCCTAGATTAGTGATGGCGAACCTATGACACGCGAACTCATTTTTTTGGTTGATTTTTCTTTGTTAAATGGCATTTAAATATATAAAATAAATATCAAAAATATAAATCGTTGTTTTACTATGGTTGCAAATATCAAAAAATTTCTATATGTGACACGGCACCAGAGTTAAGTTAGGGTTTTTCAAAATGCTGACACGCCGAGCTCAAAAGGTTCACCATCACTGGCCTAGAGTGAGCACTAGGTGAGGGACACATGCTCTCTTGAATATGTTGCTTCTTTGCTGACTTGCTAGGTCTTCCTGCACTCCCTTTTTCTCTGCTGGTATAGTAGTCAGATGCAGAGTGACCTGGGAGGAAAGGCCTGCAGGCCCTGGGCTTGCCTTGCGTCACATAGAAGAGATCTTCCACAGGGGCCAGCCCAGCTTACTGTAGTTGGGGGTGGGGGGTAAAGACTTAAAATGTCCATTTGCCTGGCCTTGTCTTTTGTGCTTTTGTTTCCCACAAAACTTAAGGTGGAAAGGGGGCCAACGGCAGGGAAGGGAAAGAAGAGATACATTTGAAATCCCAAGTTCCTGCCATCCCTCCCTCTCTATGCAAATCTCTGCTTTTACATTTGACTTACATTATTCATGGAAATCTATCTGGAGGAAGCTATGGTCAGAAGCTGTAACATTGCCCATCTACATGCCAACTTATCGTTCCATTGATTTTAGACATGCTGACAGGCAAGAAAGAAAAGCAAGAGGAACTAACAGATTATGGGCGTACTGTGCCAGGCCCTGGACTAAATCATTTACCTACATACAGTCTCACTGATCCTCACAGTAAACCATGGGGTGATACTATTATTATTTCCATTTTACTGATGAGAAAAATGAGGCTCCGAGAGAAGCAACTTGTCCAAGGTCAGGAAGTGTTAGGTCTTGGAGACAAATTCCAGCAACTTGAGCCAGTGTTCCTGTTACATGCGTCTTTCCCTGCAACCGCAACCCCCCCCCCCCCCCCCCCCCCCCCCCGCCTGCATACTGAAGAACAGTCAACAGTGTGCTTACCACTGCCCAGCCTGGCTGACACACAAGAATAGTTTGCTTCTGAAGGGGAAGGAAGTTCCTCTGCCTCCCAGGACACCTCCCACACTGTGTGGTCGACGTTTGGGATTCCACCATTAGACAGACTTCCTTTTGACTTAAAAGCTTTATCCAGTACACTAAGTGACACATCGATTGCATCAGTCATTTCCTCACCATGAAAGAATAAATTAGTTGATTTCCTGAATGGATTGCTATATCTTTGTACTTCTACCAAGAATTACCGATTGGATCTAATAATTATTTATCTTAATAGAAATTATCTAAATCTGAGCTTGTCAATTATTCCTAAAACATTCATTGACTAATATAAATAGCTATGTATGTAGCATTTACATGTTATTTTGGAAAGGGCATTGACCCATAATTATTCTTATCGGGAATAGTTTAAAAAAAGAGCCGAAGAACCTAGATATGGTAGGACAACTGAAAGCCAGAGGGAGTGGGTGTATTGCTGTTCTCAGTGAAGTAGTGCTTTGTTGGAACTAAAAATGAATTTCAGCTCAGGATGATGAGCAGGTCAGCCAAGGGACAGGGGTGCCATATTTATTTTCAGTAATCTAATGGAAGGCCCTTGGAAATCACCAGGTCTGTCCAATGAAAGAGGGAAGACATGGAGAAACCCTGTATTCACCAGAATTATAATTTACTTTTTTAGATGATAAAAAATAGTATCTGGAATATATTCAAGGAAATGCTTTAAGGCAGCGGTTCTCAACCTGTGGGTCGCGACCATCGGAAAACACATATAGCATATCAGATATTTACATTACGATTCATAACAGTAGCAAAATTACAGTTATGAAGTAGCAACGAAAATAATTTTATGGTTGGGGGTCACCACAACATGAGGAACTGTATTAAAGGGTCATGGCATTAGGAAGGTTGAGAACCACTGCTTTAAGGAATAACATCCTATGTGCCAAGCACATGTATCTTTAGCATATAAAATGACTTCATTTTTCATACAAAACTGACTTTCTAAAATGACTGGTTTGAAATTTGCTGAATTAGGAAAGTAAAGCTCAAATTTCTTCACTTCTTCCTTCTTCCCCTGCAGATATTTATGAATATTAAAGCTGATTCATCCTGGATGTTCCATTCAGTATAATTGTGCAATAACATAAGTTACAACTGTGTCAAAGGTCAGAGCAAAACAGCATCATAACAAAATGGTAACTGGTAGGGTTGTTCCCAAGTTAAATTGTAAAGGGTTATGGTTTTCTTTTTGCCTCTCGATAGAGGTTAGTTTCTAGTATCCATTCTTTGATGACATTTTTCAGAGAGATCCAGAAGATCCATTGTCTCCCAGTTGGCAATCGCATACATATTTTAGCAGAACTCACCTAAATCTGATGCCCAGAATTTGAGCTTCAGTCTTCGAAGCATTTACTGAGACTCTACTCCTATGCCAGGCACTGGAAAAATGAAACTCATGCTCCTCCGAGGGAGATAGACCCTTAAGATCATTGCGATACACGGTGCAGAGATTAAATAGAGGCATAGGATCAGCTCTTCCTGTGAGGTCAGAGAAGCTTCCTCCGCAAGGTAACCTCTGAGCTGAGCCATGAAGGCCAAGTAGCACTCTCATGGTGAGAAGGGGCAAATGGTCCCAGGTCTCAGCTTGGTATAAAGCTATGCTTAGGGAACTTCAAGAGTATGTCCTTTTATCTCACAATTATAAAACTTCAATATTCTTGATCTAACTCTGAACATAATTGTGGCAAATTTCATTTTCTTGAGAAGTATGAAAACAGGGTCTTTGTGTTTGGACAGATCTAACTTCAAATCCTGATTTGAAGCATGTATCAGCTATAATCTTGAGGATATTCCTATCTCTGAGCCTCAGTTTCCATATTTGTAATTTTCATATTCTTATTTTGTGTGCTTTTTAGGGATTATGAGAGATAGCATTTATATAGACCTATAATAGGATTGCAAGATTTGGTAAATAAAAATACAGGACACCAAGTTAAATTAGAATTTCATAAAACAACAAATAATTAAGTGTAAATACATCTCAAGATTGCATGGGTCATACGTGCACTAAGTAATTATTTGTTGTTTATCTGAAATTCAAACTTAACCGGGCATCCTATACTATTTTATCTAATAACCTCTAATAAGTGAACTGTCACTCAACAACTTATGGCACTACATTTTTGTTGTTTTGGGGTTTTTAGTGCTGGGAACAAGAGTTTTGAAATACAAATATGGACTCTACATGCTAGTAGTATGTGAATGTGGATGCACATATATGTGTGGGTTGCAGAGGATAGTGAGGAAATGAAGGGTATTGTTAATGGTAGAATCCAAAAGCTTCTCCAGGATTGATGAACATATTCTCTTAAGAAGAATTTTTTTCATGGTTACCAACAACAATGTCAACAAGTCTTTACGAACCATTTGTTTAAAGGCCATGCCAATAGGACCTGGGTTTTGGCACTTCCCAACTTCAAACATTGCAGCATGCAGGAATGGTATAGTGGTTGGCCTTTTTTCAAGACATAAAAACAGCTTTTGAGCCCTTAATGTGTCAGACTCTACAATTGTTCTCTCCTAATAGCACTGCCAGGTCTCAGATCCTTAGCAGTGGATGGGTGGGGCACTTTACAGTTTATGCCAGGAACTGTGGGGAGGGATTCAAAACAGGATCAATCCCCTTCCCTCCAAGAGTTTATCATCCTACTGAGCCTGAAAAAGAGAAGATAGGTAATTGCTAAATTGAATTTCATAAAACAACAAATAATTAAGTGTAAATATGTCTCAAGATTGCATGGGTCATACTTACACTAAGTAATTATTTGTTGTTTATCTAAAATTCAAACTTAACTGAATTAAGTTTGTTACAGATGTTCTGTGAAAGCCAAACTGGTTGGAGAAGCCCAGAAACATTTCATGAATAAAAATATCAGTGTGGGCTGGATTCACTGAAGAAGGTTTCATGGAGTAGTTTAGTCTGGAATGGGCCTTAAAAGAAGACGATATGGATGAGCAGAAAATTGTTTTCATCATCCTCTAGTACCTGCCATTTACTATGAACCAAGCACTGAGCAAAGACTTTATATAAATTCTGCTTATATGTTCCCAGTAGCCCTTAAAAGTTTAGGTCTACCTGGCCCAAAAGCCCCCCCTTTTTTTTTCTGCAAATAAGTTTGAATATTACCTTCTCAGGGAGACCTTCTCTGACTATCAAAAAGCATTCCTTCCTGTTCCTTTTTATCTCAGGCCCCTGTCCTTTCATAGCTCTTATGGCAACTAAGTGTGGATTTATGTGAATTCGGTATGTCTGATCTGCCTCTCTACAGTCCATGGGGATAGGAACTGTGTCTTTTTTTTTTTTTTAATTACTGTTGTGTTTCTACACACACTTGGAATAATTTTAAAGACAGTGTTTATTAAAATACATTTCATTTAACAGCTACCAGCTGTTAAAGTGTGTGTATACATTTTGGGGGGACACTATATATATCAGGAATGCACAATTTCAGCTTAGAAAAAGAACTAGACAGACTCCTGGTTCACAACTGTAAAACATATACAGTATCCATTGCATCGTTTTCATGCTGAAGGGAAGAAATAAAAAATATTTTAAGGATAATAGGGAGGAGAATAGAAATATGGTAGTGGAAATTTTGTGAAATAGTGACATTTTTTGTGCAAAATTAGATGAAAGACCACAGACTGGTAGCCATGCCCTGAAGGACCTTTGAGATCAACTTCAGATTCCACTAATATTTAATCAAGGGTACTCTGGGTCAAGCCTTGGGGTAGAGGATTTCTCATGTATTATCTGATTCAAGCACCACTGATTTCATCTCAGGTGTCCCCTTTATCAAACTTTGATCAGTGATCAATGAATGTCAACATTTTGCTTTTTATCACCATTTATCCCTGGAAGTGCTAATGAAAAGTTAAGATAGCCTGAAGCAAAGCTTGGTTGTGGTAGGCAGAATAATGGAACTCCAAAGATGGCTCTATTCTAATCCCTGAAACCTCTTAGGTTACATGGCAAACGGGAATTAAAGCAGCCGATAGAATTAAAGTTGCTGATCAGTAGACTTTGAGAGGCAGAGTCGCCTGGATTCTCCAGGTGGACCCAATGGAATCAATCACAAGGGTCCTTACGTGTGGAAGAGTGAAGCAATGTGGTAGGAAAACAGCCAGATGTTGCTAACTTTAAGATGGAAAGGCACCATGTTGCAAGGGATGTGGGTGGCCTGTAGAGACAGGAAAGAGCAGGAAAACGGATTTCCCTCTAGAGCTCCCAGGAGGGAGTGCAGCCCTGGTAACCCCTTCACCCCTCTCAGACTTCTGACCTCCAGCACTGTAAGATAATACACTTGAGTTGTTTTTAGCTACCAAGTTTGTGCTACAATGTTAAGCAGCAATAGTAAGACACCTGTTTATGGCCATAAATTGACAACAATCACTCTACAGATGATCCTGCAGATTGGGTGCCTCAGGGTGGGATGACAGTGGACTTCAGAGCCGTCTATGTGATGGTGGCCTGGTTGTTAGTGAACTTAGAGTGTTTTGAAGATAGAATGGTTCACTAGCTGACAATAGCATTGGTGGGAGGCCTTTCTTTACATAGACATGCCATGTGACCCAGCAATTCCACTCCTAAGTGGATACCTGAGAGAAGTGGAAACCTATGTCTACATAAAAGTATACATAAAAATGTGTAGCTTTATTCATAATAACCAAAAGGTGGAAACAACCCAAGTATCTATCAACTGATGAATGGACAAATAAAATGTGGTAAATTCATACAATGGACTATTATTCAGCCTTAATGGAAATGAAGCACTTAAATGTACTACAATGTTTACTAATCTTGAAATCATTAAACTAAGTGAAATGGGATGGTCACAGAAGATCACATATAGTATGATTGCATTTATATGAAATATCCAGAAGACAAATCCATAGAGAAAAATTCAGAAAGATTAGTGGTTGCCAGAGGCTTGGAAAGAGAGGAGAAAGCAGAGTGAATAGTAATAGGTTTGGGATTTCTTTGGGGATAGAAAATATTCTAAAGTTGCATGGTGGTAATGGTGCCATAACTATATGAATATACTAAAAATCACTGAAGTGTACACTTTAAAAGGGTGAATGTTATGTGAATTGTGTCTCCATAAAGCTGTTATTAAATGCAGGCATACTTGCTTCACAATAATTTTGTCCTTGTTTTTGAGATATCAGCATTTTATTTAACTATCCTACTTAATAGAAAACTAATAACTAGCAAGAATCAGCAAATTAATAATAACCAGCAGCAACAACATTTGTCTCCTAGTGGAGAATGTGGGAGATGAAAGGCTGGGAATGTAAAAAGGAGCTTAAAGTAAAACAAAGCAAATTTAAAAGGTGTGGGAGATTGTCAAACACAGTCTCTGCCTGGTGTGTGGTCTGGTTGAGGAAGAAGGCTCTGTATCAGGGCCCCCTCCTGTGGTCTGTATGGGGTTTGCTGCACAAGGGCACCAGGGTTCTACCATGGCCAGTAAGGGCTAAGATAATCTGTTCTCAGTTCCCAAAGCCATGTGCCCTGTTGCACCTCAGGGTGCATCTGCCCAGAGAGGGCACCTTTTTCTAAGCTACACAAAGATGGCACATGGCCTAGTGATAGCCCTTATCATAATAGTAAAGCAAGAGATAAGTGGTGACAGGCATGAAAGAAAAGGTTGTCACCAAGGGGTGAGGCAATTAAGTTTTCCTGAAAAGAATTGAGACTGGAATTGGGCCTTGAAGAAAGGGTTCCATTTGGACATGTAAGTAGATACCAGGAACCAGGGAGGAGGACATTTGAGATACTGAGAGAGGTAAAGACACTGGGATGCATGGAGGTATATTTAGGGAAAAGCATGTGGCCCAGTTCATCCATTTAGCAAGTGTTTACTGAGCTAAGTATTGGGGGCCAGTCCCTGAACTAAGCACTGGGACCAAAACAACATCAGACTCTGGCCAAAAGGGCCCAAAATCTAACAGGAGAAAGAAGCCAGCAATCACACTACAGTGAGATAAATGCTGATCGTAGAATGTTTAAAAGCCTCTAGGTTCTCTATAAACAGAGAAAGAGTGATTCATGTAGGCATTATTTTTCATTCTCCAGATGGTTAGGAGGTAATCCTGGCTGGTGAGTGCAGCAGGGAGAAGAAAAAAAAAAAAGCGAGTGAAAATATTTTCCTGTATAAATAAAACAGATTAGGCAGTTCTCTGTTTGGAAACCTTATTGGATGTTAGCCCTGGAAAACTGGTTCTCTGAGGCTGATTTATTTTATGGCTAATTGTCTCCAAGCTATTGTCTTAAGTTAATGTGGATATGAAAACACTACAAGTGGCATATACTATGTTTTATTTCTTGCTTTAAGCTTGTATCCTCAAAGTAAAATGTCAAAGAATTTCTTCTCATTATTTCAATGGAAGACAAGAGAGGAGAGCTGATTTCACAATCACTTGGTACAGAGCCACTAAGCATGACTCACATTCATCCTTGGAGACTCATTAGTTACTTAGAGGTGTGGCGAGGTGGCTGCTCAGAGACTAAAGTAATTGGAGTATCAAGTGCATTACCAACCTGGATCCATACTAAATTTTTTTCTGGAAAAGTTGCTTTATAATATCAGATAATATTAATGTAATGGCTTCAGGATTCAAATCAACTGAATATTTAGGGGACCCAGTTCAAAATCATGAATCCCACCCATGCTAGATGATCAGACAAATAAAGTGTATTTGAGATAAAAAATTCAATCTTCTAAACCTGTGGTCGGCAAAATGCGGCTCCCGAGCCACATGCGGCTCTTTGGCCCCTTGAGTGTGGCTCTTCCACAAAATACCACAAAATACCACAAAATACCACATGCGGGCACGCACGTACAGTGCGATTGAAACTTCGTGGCCCATGTGCAGAAGTCGGTGTTTTGTGGAAGAGCCACACTCAAGGGGCCAAAGAGCCGCATATGGCTCGCAAGCCGCAGTTTGCTGAGCCGCAGTTTGCCGACCACTGTTCTAAACCAACTTCATCCAATTCTAGGTTGTATCTTACATCTCATAATCTTTTCTACAGATGACCCAGAAGCTTTAAATCCAGCTTGAAATGCCAGCTTCATATTATTATAAGGGTGATAATATCACAGGATGGTGTGAATGAAAAAAAAAAGCGCTCTTTGTTAAATCTGACAAGTTTTGTGATGGGAAGTAACCTCACAGGGTGATCTGATCATAAATTCCTCAGTGGGCAGATCATATCATGGTGAGTAGTCATGCCCTGGGCCCATAAAAAGCTTATCTTTGCTTTAAGCAAGCCCTGTCCACTGTTCTTGTGCACCTAGGTTAACACACCTCTTTTCCAGACCTCTCAGAGGTGTCACCAGGTAATCTTGTTAACCTTCCTGTAATCCACGCATAGAGACTTCCCTGCCTTGCTTTCTCCCACCTTCCTGTAAACTTCTTTCATTCCAAATGTGTCAAGAGAATTGCAAAACTGTTATTCTCAGAACATTGGCGATCTTGCTTCCTGGCATGTTAGTTTGGCTCAAATAAACTCTTAGGAAAATTCTCCACCTGTTTGGAGTTTCTTACAACGACAATTGAGAAAGGAACTAATCAGAATGAATATGTAGCATTTCCAACTAGTTTGTAGAACGCTGGAGGCCCTGGTATTACCTGGTTCTCATCTCATGGGAAGAGGCTGAAATGAAAGGACCTAAAACTGCCAGGATCACGTAGTGATCACAAGAAGGGAAGGACCTTGACCCACGGAAGCAGGTGGGCTTACCCTGACCCTGGCTTACCCCCTTGGCCCCACTAAATCCAGAAGGTCTGCCCTGGCTC
The DNA here is from genome assembly GCF_028538775.1 of Myotis yumanensis. Taxonomy (NCBI): domain Eukaryota; kingdom Metazoa; phylum Chordata; class Mammalia; order Chiroptera; family Vespertilionidae; genus Myotis; species Myotis yumanensis. The sequence goes on along the minus strand of NW_027223764.1, from coordinate 27,549,231 downwards.
CCGACACCCCAGTAGCCTGGCCAGAGCCGATGGGCATGTGCAGGCCACAGGGGGATGCTCTTGAGCGCCTGGCTCTGGTGGCCTCATGGGACTGAACAATGGGAGAGACAGTTCTTGGTAGGATACCATGCCCGGGGCAGGCTTCAGACAGCAGACTAAAACCTACCCCCAGGCTTCCTGTGAGAAAAGGCCTGTTTACCTCGCATGTAGAGGCTACAGAGGAGCTCTCGGGGATGCAGGTGAGGGTCGCCATCATTGCACTCTCCCTTGGCCTTACTACAGCTGGCTGGTTCCTCCCAGAAAGAAGCTTATACACTCTCCTGGAGCCCCGAGTTTTCAAACTGTCACCAAGGGGACACCTCCAAATCGCCAGGTCTGGAGGCCAGCAGGAGTCACGACTGTGATCCCACAGGACTGTATACACCAGTGATGGCAAACCTTTTGAGCTCAGCGTGTCAGCATTTTGAAAAACCCTAACTTAACTCTGGTGCCGTGTCACATATAGAAATTTTTTGATATTTGCAACCATAGTAAAACAAAGACTTATATTTTTGATATTTATTTTATATATTTAAATGCCATTTAACAAAGAAAAATCAACCAAAAAAATGAGTTCGCGTGTCACCTCTGATACGCGTGTCATAGGTTCGCCATCACTGGTATATACAGTATTTGCATAGCTTAAAAGCTGCTGCCTGGGGCTCTGGCTTCCAATCCACCTGAAACTGGGTGCTGAGTGATATCCCACCCTTTGGAACACAGCCAGGGCTTGGCACAACCTCAGCAACCGGGACCTATCAAGAATTCATTGAGGGTGCTTAGACAGTCACGAAGGTTCCAGGAAAAAGGAACGAGGGCAAAGTTGAACAATAAGGCCACTCCTTCAAGACTGGGAGAGGTAGCTGTTTGGCCTAGTATTAAAAATAAACACAGAGAGACAAGCAAAATGAGGAATATGTTCCAAAGGAAAGAAGAAGACAGAATCCCAGAAAAAGAAGATTAATAAAATAGAGATAAGTAATTTGTCTGAAGTAATGAGTTTAAAGTAATGGCCATCAATATGCTCAGAAGACTCAGGAAAAGAATGGATGAACAGTGAATCTTCTGGCACCACTTAGCTTTTGTCCATCACTAGGGCCATCTAACCCAGTGGTTCCCAATGTAGGGCTCACGCCCCACAGGGGGGCAATTTGATTTTTAAGGGGGAAATTCGAGAATGAGTTACTAACAGTGAATTTTTTGCATTTCTTATGGTTCTAGGGGCCTCATATACAGTATATAAACATATATTGTGATGTATTTATGCATTTCAATTCTCTATTATGTTTTGAGATTTTGCTATTTTTTTCATATCACTTCATACTATTGTGTGTTTTTTAATGATTTCTTCCTCAGTACAACTGTCCTTTTGTTCTTTCATTTTTCACTTTCATGGATGCCATGTTCTTTGGAAACTTGTTTAGACCAAGTTAATGGCCTTTTAGGCTTCTTCCACGTGAATAGGAGTTCACTTTTTGAATAATAAGAATTATATGCCACGGGAGGGGGCATCAGGATTTTAGAGATGCTTAGGGGGGGCATGGACGAAAGAAGGTTGGGAACCACGGATCTAACCCGAAGGCCTGCAGTTGATCTGCCTTTGGGCAGTTGCCTTCCCTTTCCTGTTGATTGTTTACCTCACTCACCTTGTCAGACTGGAACTTCAGTCCTTAACTTTAAAGCCCCGTGTACATATTCATATCCTGGTGCCCCTACTGTATGTTCTGGTCATTATTTTCAGGGGGACATAGGTTTTAAGGAAGAGCCTGTTGGCTTTTTTTTTTTCTGTGAACCTTTTCCCAGACGTGTTTAGGTTGCCTGGCCTGTTAACAGTCCCAAAGATGCATCAGTTTACTCAGTCACTCTTCAGTCATGAAGAGGCTTGTTGGAGTACACCCCAGCGTACTCCTGGTTTTCACACCTTTGTGTAATAACTTGCTCTTGAGTGTGCACTAGACCTAGTGATTTGCCTCTAAAAACAGTATGGCAGGAAAGATGGGATGCCACTTCTGAGATTATGTTATAAAAAGACTGTGACTTCAGTCTCTCTCTCTCTCTCTCTCTCTCTCTCTCTCTCTCTCTTTCTCTCTTTCATTCACTCTCTCTTTCTCTCTCAGATTTCTCACTCCAGGGGAAGCCAGCTGTATATTGTGTGCAGCCCTGTGGAGAGGCCCACATGGCAAGAACTAATATCTCCAGCCAGCTGCCATAAGAACCTGAGGCTTGCCATCAAGCACTTGAGTGAGCTTAGAAATAGAACTTGCCCTAGTTGGGCATTAAGATAACTGCAGCTCCAGCAGACACCTTGACTATATAGCCTATGAGAATCCCTGAGCCAAAAGCATTCATATTCCTGACACACAGAAGTTATGAGAAAATAGAAGGCCTTTGTTTTACGTTGCTAAGGTTAGGAATCAAGTGTTATGCAGAATAGATGACTAATATCCCTAGCAAAAAGGTGAATGGATCTACAAGAAGTCCTGACAGGCCAAAATGATTGTAGAATATTGAGGGTTCTGTGTTAATGGGAGGGGCCTAGAACCACATTCTAAATGCAAATCTAAGGTTCACAGATGTTAAGCAGCTTGTGAAACCAAAGCTCACAGATGTTAAATCACTAGACTGCACACATTAATGCCATGTGTGAATCTAGTAGGAAACAGGATCAAAAAGGTTGAACTGCATAATTTTGTAGTGGAAGCAATTTATTCATTTTGTGATGTTTTTCCCCCCAATAAGTATCTCATGGCCCAGACACTGAAGTGGAAAATAGATAGCATCTCTATGCAGGGCTGGGGAATGGCAAAGTTGGGATGTTGAAAAGTCGGGGGGGGGGGGGGGGGGACGGGGGTTGAGGGGGGGAGTGGGGAGGGATCTAGCAAGGCAATGAATGGTTGTTGTCTTTTCATTTTGGCTTTCATTATTTATATCCTGGAAGTTTTCAAAAATAAATGTTAACACATTCTGTAAATGTGTGAGCATTTAATTCAGCATGAAAATGAAGAGAAGTATTGTAAAAATGTGATGAATATGAAAGCTGAATTAGATGCATGTGGTAAAAACCCATCAAATCTAACTTTAGCCAAAAGGATGATTTCTTGCCTCTAGTAAATAAGTCCAGAAGTGTGTCTAGCTTCACACAAGGCTGAATCCAGGGGCTTGGATGATGTCATTAGGGCTATATCTTTTTTTCTTTTAGCTCTTTCTTTTCTTTCTCCTTGTCTCACTCTGCCTTATGTTGATTGATTGTGTTGACTATATTTGCTCTTTTCCCTCTACTGTTTTATGTATGTGTGTGCATGTGTGTATAAGTGGTTTATTTTGAATATTTAAACACATCCTTAAATTTAGACTTTGTTGAAAGTCTAAATTCAGTCTCTCTGTTCTGTAGGGAGCGGCTATAGGGTCAAGCCTCAGACTGACCTCTGGCAGAGCCACATACAAGTCCCAGCTTGGAGGGCAGAGCCCTCCTAGCACAATTAAGCTTGACCTTATAGTCCTCCCTTGTTCCTAGGTAGCTAATGGGCTGTGGAAGGTGCAGCAAGTGCTGCCAAAACAAGGCTTGAGTAAGGAAATAGATTTGAAACTCGAAATAGATTTGAAACTTGCAAGAACATTATAAACATGTTGACCACTCCCCTTGTTTTGCTTTGTGTGCTCTGACTATAAAATAAAGCTTCAGCTTACAGGCTGTGTCACTGTTTCCTCACCCAGGCAGTGATCCACCTGGTCCCGACTGTGTTCTCTTGTCAGTCTTCTTTAATCCTTCACCGCTCCTCCTCAGGTTCACCCCTGGCCAAGCTGGATGCGGTTCACTGTTCTCCAAACCAAAAACATAAGACACTATATTTCTCTCCACACTCTTCCTCCCAACTTCCATGTTACTACTCTCTGACATTTTGGTTCCAGCTTGTTTTTAAACACATAATGTTTTAAATGTATTCATTTTTATTTACTACTACATTTTTAATGCTTTATTTGTTCACTGTGACTTTTTGCATCCTTCCTTTAAATTCACTTTTTTTTTTCTTTAGAGTACACCTTAGGATAGTTTTTTCAGAGAGAAACTTTGGTTAGTGAACTTTCAAAATATTGGTATGTCTGAAAATCTCTTTATTTTGCCTTTACCCATGGATGATAATTTGGCTAGACATAGAATTCTAGTTCCAAAATGACTTTTCTTTACTTATTTATTTTTCAAAATGACTTTTCTTTAGCATATTGACACTTGGCCTTTAATGTTGCTGATAATCTTATGATCATTCCTTATAGATATTTTGTCTTTTCCCTCTGATAGCTTTTAAAATGTTCATTTTAATCTCAGATGCTATGGAATTTTACATGATATATCTAAGAGTGTGTCCTCAATTTATTCTGCTATCCACTGAATGGAATTTTCCATTTGAAGACTCCTTTTTTTCCCTTCAGTTTGGGACGTTCTTGCTAGTCCTTCTTCAATATTGCTTTTTCACTACTCCTTTTATTCTCTGTTACTGACACTGTTAAATATGTATTGAGGGGTCTGGGTGTGTCCTCCTTGAACTTTTCTTTAATGCTTCCATTCTCTTTATAAGCTGCATCCTGGTAGAAAAATTTTGTTGGACCTTCCAGTTCATTCACTCTCCAGCAGTAAAGAAGCTGCTATGAAGTTCATCTATTAGAATTTTTTTTATTTCAATAACTGTGTTTTTCATTTTACCATTTCTAGTAGATTCTAGTTGTAGCTTTAAACTTTTTCTTGTTTTGTGGCTTTTATTCCCACTTAAATTTATTTCTTTGGAGACTTTGAGAGTATCCTCATTGGGGAACTCACCCTCCACCCTAGTATTCATAGGCATGGAACAATAAAAGTTTGTTTATACATGGGTTAAATTGAAATAAGTGTTCCAAGAGCTAGAAGCTTGTAAGGGAGAGAGATCAAGAATACTCTCCTCCCCTCACTTTCTATTTTCTATCTTCTGAGAAGGTAACACATGGCAATGAAATAGAGAGGTTTCTAAAATGCATTTGACCCGTTTAGAAATAATTGAAAACTCTAGCCGATTTGGCTCAGTGGATAGAGCGTCGGCCTGTGGACTGAAGGGTCCAGGGTTCGAATCCGGTCAAGGGTACATGCTTGGGTTGTGGGCTTGATCCCCAGTAGGGGCCATGCAGGAGACAGCTGATTAATGATTCTCATCATTGATGTTTCTATCTCTCCCTCTCGCTTCCTCTCTGAAATCAATAAAAATATATATTAAAAAAAAGAAAAGAAATAGTTGTAAGAAATTTTATTCCTCCAGAGAAGAACTAGGAAGTTATTTTCCTTTTTCTCCCCCATCAAACCTTGATAAAAAGCCCGAAGACAAATAAAACAAGGACTGTTTGTTATGGTAAGATAGATGAAATATTATGACAAGGCAGACTAAGACAAACACACAAAATCACAAGAGCCAAAACTGCCGGCATCTACAAGTTTATCATCTGAAGCTTAAACAGCTGCACAAAGCCAATTACAAGAAGTGAGAGGAAACTGTGTCTTTAACATTTGAAATCTGAGATTGATAATCAAGTAAAGTTGTAATTGGGAAAAGGAAGAGATTTAGCTTTTCCCTCTTAATAATTCTCGCTTGAAACCTGAGCCCTGCTGGAAAGGCTAAGGAATTTGAGTTTCGTAAGGCTACATTGAGAAGCTCAAATTAGAAGCCTCTAGTTTTGCTTATTGTTGCTCAATACGGAACAAAAAGCATGAACCAACTGGTTCTGATTAGGTGTAGTGCACATTTAGGCCTGCTAATATGGACTCATCCTATTACAGGCCAGCTTCACAAAAGTGGAATGAACTGTTGCTTTGATAATTTCATCATTGGCTAATTATATTTCCCATTTCTTCTTATGCTCCCAAATGGTATTTTATTCTATAAAGTCTGTTTTTCTTATGGTTTTATTTGTTCCTTCTTTCAGCAATAGGACATTTTGAAATAATCATTGATAAGTCAGAATTTTGTCTGACAAATTGGAAATACCATGGAGCAAGATGGGAAATGACTGAACTGTTTAGTTTCTTAGGAGTTTCTGATATTACTGTTTGACTAACTTATCTCCTGCATTACTCTCAAAGAGTTATGCATTTTCCAACAATAACTCGGCAGTGTTAAATGACAGCCTTAAGTAGTTTTAGTTTTTGATTCCCTGTGTGCCTTTTGGAAGACTTGTTCTGTCAATATGCCGAAGCAGAGGAAATAAATTGCTTAGGAATCCCGGAGCTTGCTTTGCATTGTAACCAGAGCCACTGTCAAAATATGTTTGTTCACTGGAAAACCTGATTTACAAGTGGGTTTTCCTTGTATTTGGGGGAAACCCTTTTGTGCCAATCAACAGAAACATCTTCTAGATCCTGTTGGAACCAAAAATTAAAGTTACTACTGATATTTCAAAATTACGTTTTGTTAGAAAAAATTTTGTACAACAAAAATTATGGATAGATGTTAACTATATTTATGCTTTTCATCTATTCAAGGGAACCACTGTGCTATACATACCACTGGCCTTATGCACCAGGTTAGAACACAGCTTTTCAAAATTTTATTTTGAAGCCCGAGGAAATCAAACATACCCACTACCTGAATCTCTCCTTCCAGTCTGTGAAGTGAGCTGCTTCTCTGAAACCTGGTTGTTTGTAACAAGTCTCCTTGTTATACATGGGCTCTAAATGATTAGTCTGTTTTAGAATTTTCCAGAAGTGACCATAGAACTGACTCAAGCTTTCTGAGTACATTGGTTAGGGGTGTTTTGTGGTTTGGCTCACAGCCCTGAGGTTACTCCAGTTTTGACAAGAACCACCAGGTTTGCCCTGGCAGATTTCAATATTTAATTTTTAGAAGTGTGCAAGACACTGTGCTAGAGGGAATAAAGGGGATAGAGATGGTAGGAACAGTTCCTGCTTAGAGTACACAATAACTTGTCATAAGGTCTTGTTTAAAAAAGACTTTCCTTCTAATTTTGGCAATGAGATGGGCCAAGCTAATGCCAGTAAAAAACAAACACTCTGATACAAAATAAATTTCCCAATTACCATTTAGACAGTCTATAGTCATATGAAGCATTGCCTCTCTAAAACATGCAGGTAGAGAGGGGCCACATTTTTAAAACCAATAAATAAACAACCTATGGGGTTACCATGAGAATCTCCATAAGCAATCATATGTGAGCATGGGGCTAGGCATTTATTAAGCACAAAATAATAATTGGTTGAATACCAGCCCAGTGCCTTAGGCTTTATAGGTTATAGCAAGTAGCTATGGCTGTATAACAAACTATCCCAAAATTCAGTGAGTTAAAACAGTGACCATTTATTATTGCTCAAGGGTCTGTTAATCATCTGAATGCTTCTTCTAGTTGTGGCTGGACTCACTCATGTATTTGCAGTCAGCTGTGGTACATTTGTAGGCAGCACGTCTGATTTTGGACTGAGCTCATTCATTGGTTTGGGGGTCAGCAGCGTGCTGATTTAGCATGGTCCTGGCTGCATTGAATTCAACTGCTTCATGTGGTCGCTCATCCTTCAGCAAGTTAGGCTGGGCTTGTTCACATGGCTCTGCCTTCAGGAAAAGCCAAGTTCAAACATCATCCAAATAAAGTCAGGGTTTTCTCCCAAGAGGAAGAATACATGGCTATTTGTCTGTTGCTTAAGCAGCACAAAAGTGTCAGCCATAGTACTTGTAGGATAATGAAGAGGAACCACCCTGCATCCCTGACTTATAAAAAAAGAAATCTAACATTCTCTGAGTACCTACTGTGTGCCAGCTTCTGTGCTGTTTGTAGATGATTTTCTCTTATTTCAGCCTCACAACAGCCCTATGCAATACTTAGCATCATCTCCATTTTACAGAAGAGAACACAGAAGTTGAATGACCTCCCCAAGACCAGTAAGTGGAAGACCTGGGACTCAAACACAGTGATCTGGGTGTCTTTCCCATCGTGTCACCGGGCTGAGAGGAAGGATGTTTGATCAGTAGGCCAGCTAGCTGGCACCCGGGGTTGCAGCCTCTGGGCTTTGTGACCACTTGTAAAGTATTAAGCACTTCCTGAACAACAGCTGGGGTGCAGGGGTGCCAGCCCAGGGGCCGGCTTTCCTCCCAGGTTTTGGTTCTTCTATAAAAGTGTTCACAGCAGGGCTTCAGGAACAGAGGACCGTGGCCAGCACATTGCTCATGCGTCTTCGTTAAACCCAGTAGCAACTTGGCATGTGTATAGTCCAAGGCTGGCCAGACATATCATTCAGTTTTACTTTGTCACTTCCAAGGGAGTATCCTGCTCCTTCACAGACTCGCTGCTGTGCAGGAGTATTTATAGCGTGTTCTGGATAAGGAGGCCAGGCAAACATTTGAAGAGACAGATCACAGACTACAGGGACACCACTGTCTTTTTCCAGGGCAAGCCGGGAAAAGAAATTGGATGCTGAACCAGACAACGTCTGCGGTACCAGCTAAATTGGTACAGCATGCCTGTGTCAGGCTAGCAGTCAGGGGCAGGACTGAAGAAAGAGCTGTAATGTTATTATTCTCAAAGAACGTATTTTTAGTACACTGTGTGTAAGGTGTGACCCTCTTCTGGGGAGCAACACAGAATGAAAATTTGCCAGTTGCCACCACACAATGAAGAATTTAGGTAGTTAAAATCAACAAATCATGTATATAACTTCACAGAATTTTCCCACAGAGACCCTCAGATGTGTTTTTATTTTATTTATAGACACAAATTACCTCAGTATTCTTTTTTTTTTTTAAATATATTTTATTGATTTTTTACAGAGAGGAAGGGAGAGAGATAGAGAGTTAGAAACATCAATGAGAGAGAAACATCGATCAGCTGCCTCCTGCACACCCCCCACTGGGGATGTGCCTGCAACCCAGGTACATGCCCTTGACCAGAATCGAACCTGGGACCTTTCAGTCCACAGGCCGACGCTCTATCCACTGAGCCAAACCGGTTTCGGCTCAGTATTCTTAATATAAACTAAAAGTTCTTATGTCAGTACCTCTTGCTGATTTTCTTATATAAATTTTTCTGAGCTTTTTTTCCTGTCATCTAACAAGACATCAAAGCAGTGGTCTCTAACCTTTGGTGATTGTGTCCCATCAATAAAAATCCTTGTGCCCTAGCTGGTTTGCCTCAGTGGATAGAGTGTTGGCCAATGGACTGAAGGGTCCAGTTTCGATTCTGATCCAGGGCATGTACCTTGGTTGCAGGCTCCATCCCTGGTCCTGGTTGGGGCACATGCAGGAAGCGACCAATCAATGTGTCTCTCTCGCATTGATGTTTCTCTCTCTGTCTCTCCCCCTCCCTTCTACTCTCTCTAAAAATCAATGGAAAAATATCCTTGGGTGAGGATAAATAAATAAAACAAAACCATTACAATTAAAAACAATGGTTTAAAAAAATAAAACAAATAAAAATCCTTGTGCATTAATCTCCAATATATGTATATTTATGCATTTAGAAATCATATCCCTGTACTGCTGCATTAATAGTTTATGTATGATAAAAACAGGCCAGGATTAAATTTTAAAGGAGAAAAATAAAGATTAAGTTGTTTACAAAGTACTTTTAAATTATGTTTGATTTAGTTACAGTGCAACAACCACTGCTTTTACTAATTAGAACAACGATTAAATATACTTTTTAAATATACTTCTTAAAAAAAACATGATTTATGACCTAGTGACATTGCAATACAAAACTTAGGGCTAGTTCAGTTTATTACAATATTTGTCTTGTTTTAATATTTTTTAAATTGAGATATGTTACATACCATAAAATTTACCCCTTTAAAGTATACAATTCAGGGTTTTTTAGTAGATACAGAAAGTTGTGCAACCATCACCACTATTCTAACTTAATGTTTTCATTACCTCTAAAAGAAACCCCATTTTAGCCACTCTCTATTCCCTCCTTCCCCTAGTCCCTGGCAACCACTAATCTGTTTTCTGTCATTACGGACTTACCTCTTTTGGACATTTCACATAATAGAATTTGTGCCTGGTTTCTCTCACTTAGCAAAATGTTTTCAAGATTCATCCATGTTGTAGCATGTATCTGTCCATGTATCAGTTGATGGACATTTGGGTTATTTCTACTTTCTGCATATTATGAGTAATGCTGCTATGAACGAACATTTGTGTACAAACTTTCATGGGGATATATGTTTTCTTTTTCTTTTTTAAATTTTGTTTTATTGCTTAAAGTATTACAAAGAGTATTACATATGTCTCCTTTTTTTTCCCCCTTGACATTCCCCCGGCCTCCCCTACCCCCCAGTGTCTTGTGTCCATTGGTTATGCTTATATGCATGCATACAAGTCCTTCAGTTGATCTCTTACCACCCCCCTCCCCGCCCCCCAACCCTCCCCGGCCTTCCTGCTGTAGTTTGACAGTCTGTTCGATGCTGCTCTGCCTCTGTATCTATTTTTTTTTAATTTTATTTTCTTGCTTAAAGTATTACAAAGAGTATTACATTTGTCTCCTTTTTTTTCCCCCCTTGACATTCCCCCGGCCTCCCCTACCCCCCAGTGTCTTGTGTCCATTGGTAATGCTTATATGCATGCATACAAGTCCTTTGGTTTATCTCTTACCCCCCTCCCCCCCCGCCCCTGCCCCCCAACCCTCCCCAGCCTTCCCGCTATAGTTTGACAGTCTGTTCGTTGCTGCTCTGCCTCTGTATCTATTTTGTTCATCAGTTTATAATGGTCTTTATTATCCATAAATGAGTGAGATCATGTGGTATTTTTCTTTCATTGACTGGGTTATTTTACTTGGCATAATGCTCTCCGGTTCCATCCATGCTGTTGCAAATGGTAAGAATTCCTTCTTTTTTACAGCAGCTTAGTATTCCATTGTGTAGATGTACCACAGTTTTCTAATCCATTCATCTGCTGATGGGCACTTAGGCTGTTTCCAAATCTTAGCTATGGTAAATTGTGCTGCTATGAACATAGGGGCGCATATATCCTTTCTGATTGGTGTTTCTGGTTTCTTGGGATATATTCCTAGAAGTGGGATCACTGGGTCAAATGGGAGTTCCATTTTTAACTTTTTGAGGAAACTCCATACTGTCTTCCATAGTGGCTGCACCAGTCTGCATTCCCACCAGCTGTGCACGAGTGTTCCCTTTTCTCCACATCCTCGCCAGCACTTGTCGTTTGTTGATTTATTGTTGATGATAGCCATTCTGACAGGTGTGAGATTGTACCTCATTGTCGTTTTGATTTGCATCTCTCGGATGGCATCTATGTTTTCATCTTTCTTGGGTATATACCTGAACGGAATTGCCTGGTCTAACTACGTTTAACTATTTGAGGAAATGCCCGAAAGTGGCTATGCCATTTTAAAATCCCGCCAACACTTGTTATTTTCCTTCTTTTTGTTATAACTATCTGAGTGAGTGTGGGTGTTATCTCATTGCAGTTTTCATTTACATTTCTCTGTTCACTAATGTTGTTGAGCATATTTTCTTGTGCTAATTGGTGTTTTACATATTTTTTTTTAGAGAAATGTCTAAATGCGTTGTCCATTTTTAAATTGAGTTATTTATCTTTTTATTGTCAAGTAATGAGTTTTTTAAAATATATTTTTTGGACATTAGACCCTTATCAGATGTATGTGATTTACATTTTTTTCCAATCTGTGGGTTATCATTCCACTTTCCGATAGTGGCCATTACATGACAAAAGATTTTATTTGGTAAAAGTCAATCTATTATTATTTTTGGTTGCTTATTCTTTTGGTGTCCTATCCAAAGAACCATCGCCTACTCCAAGGTCATGAGGCTTTACAACTGTTTCCTTTTAAGAGTTTTATAGGTTTAGCTCTTTCATTTAGGTCTTTGATTCATTTTTAGTTTATTTTTTTATACGGCATGTGGTAGAGGTCGACTTTATTCTTTGAATGTGAATAGCCAGTTGTCCCACCACGTTTGTTGAAAATACTTTTCTTGCCCCTGTTGAATTAGCATGGCATCCTTGTCAAAAATCAACTGACCATAAAGGTATGAATTGAATTTATTTTGGGACTCTCAGTTCTATTCTAGTGATCTACATGTCTCAATACTGAAAAGATAACTCACAAAGATTCTTAGATCAAATGTGAAAAAAATTATATCTTTGGCACCTTTTACTAATCATTTTTTATTACATCTACCAGGTATAGATGTTTGGCTGAAGATCTGGCTAGTGAGTTTTCATCTTTTTTGACGTCTGACTTGATTTAGCAAACCAATAGTAAGGCATTGCATTTTTTCCCTCTTTTTAACACGCAGATACAAAACTCAGTGAAATTCTTCATTTAGAAGATTTTAAAACAGGTTTGCAAATTCTTTTCCATGGTTTCAAAAATGCAACCATAAAAGTTTTTAGAAGGTATCATTATGCTTTTTTAATTTTAGCAACAAAAACTGTGGGAGAATGAAAACATTTTCAGGGGTTGGTTTACAATATAATCTTTTCATAGCTCAAGTTTGTTAGCTTGTTGTCTAATGAGGACTAAATCTCCTGTGAAGCATGTACAGTACTAGGAAGTGTGAGAAGTATCAGCTCTTCAATTTTATTATTATTTGCTTGTGTTTACATTAGTATCTTCTTCAATCCATAGTTTTGTTTCATTTTTTTTTGCAGTAAATAATTTTAAGCTGCATGTCCATTTAGAAAGGTTATTTTAGTTAAGCCCAGCTAATGTGGCTCAGTGGATGATTGTGACTCAAGAACCAGAGGTCATGGTTTGATTCCTAGTCAGGTTACATGCCAGGGTTGCAGGCTTGATCCCCAGAAGGGAGGGTGCAGGAGGCAGCCAATCAGTGATTCTCTCTCATCATTGATGTTTTAATATCCCTCTCTCCCTCTTCCTTCCTTTCTCTGAAATCAATTAAATATATATATATATAATGTTTTTGAATAAAAAAAAGTATATAGTTAAAACTACATAATATAATCTGTTGGGTTTTTTATTTCATTAGTTTTTTGTTTGCCTTTATTATTTCCTTATTTCTATATTTTGAGGGATAATTCTACTTTTTTTAAACTTCCTAAGTCAGGTGTTATTAATTTTTAGCCTCACCCCCGTGTATTTAAATTTCCCTCTAAGAGCTGCTTTAGTTTCATCTACAAAATTAGAGAGTATTTTTATTATCACTGACTTTCCAGAATTTTCTAAGTTCCATATCATTTCTATGTTGATACATAAGTATAAGTATTTCTCTCTCTTGGACCATGGCCAGCATGGCTAGAGAGCAGATATGAATTCTGAGTAGGGGCAATGGGGAATTGAAAAAATGAAAGAGACAGACACAGAGACAGTAGGGAAAGCTGGGATCAGGTGGGACAGCTGGCCCTCTGATGGAGAGACAGTGACCCAGAGCTAGTGCAGCATGTTTATTATATACAGCATGATTTCTGGAAGTTTTACTAGAGTTTAAAACAAAGGGAATTATGTGAAATCATAGTTAAAGATCAAGCTGTAATTCTTCATTCTTGTGGCTTCTTTGTAATTGTCACTCCTGGCAGAGCCCGGATAATTGCATATGTTCCTTGTGCCTGGCTGAATTTAAATAATGAAACCCACCCCCTGGCACCTGAGCTAAGGGTCAGGCTGACAACATACCAGTCTCTGGCACGGTGTGTTTCCAGGATGTGGCTCTGCCAAAGGCACTGGACTCAGTTGACAATAATAAAAGAAATGCTCATGTGCTTTCCCAGGCGCTCTCTACACATAAGCTATATGTGATTTAAAAATTCCCAGTATATGGGAGTCTGTATTTTTTGTTGTTATTGATATTTAGGTCATGCATTGTTGCCAGAAAAAGTAATGTGCATACTACTGATTCTTAAACTTTGTTGACGTGTTCTGTAGCTAATACCTGGTGGGTTTTGGAAATGTTTGCCAGAGTTAATCAAACTACAGAGTTTGAGGACAGTATCCATATTTCAAAACTGGTTCTTCCACAATGTTATATAGTCAGTCGGTCCAGCTACAGCATTAGCACTGGTGGTGGTAGGAGAAAGGTCTGTGGGGCTCACTAAGAGTCAGTCCATCCTGGGTGAATGCCTCACTCCTGATACCAACTATAAGGAGCTTCAGCCAACTGTAATATTAAAAGGAGCAAACCCCAAGATTTCCCTCACTTCTGACACCAACTGCAACTTCAGAGCTTGCCCCAAACCACTCTGAGGTTATAATTTGCCTGGAGGACTCATAGAACTCACTGAAAGCTCTCCTACTCATGTTTATGCTTTATTACAAGGAGAGGATACAGATTTAGATCAGCCAAAGGAGACCCATATGACAGCGTGTGGGGGGTGCCAAATACAAAGCTTCTATCATCTTCTCCTGTGGAGTCAGGATGCATTATTGTCCTGGCATCAGCGTGTGACAATGCCCATGGAGTGTCATCAACCAGAGATGTTCCTTTCAGCCTCAGAGCTCAGAAATGTTTAAATTAATTTTTTATGTGTAAGGTGTACTACATGTTAATGTAATAAGTGTTCACAGTTTTTATTGTGGCTCCATTGTGTAGACATGACTGAGTGATTGATTTACTGCAGGTTTGAACACGCCTCCCGCTTGATCTATATACTGTGTGACCCAAAGCCCTCATTCTACAGGTTCTGTGTAACAATTGAAGTGAAGCTTAAGAGTTAAGTCTCAGAATTTTCTCATTTCTGGAAGCCTCTCTTGAGCCAACTGGATCCAGCCCAAGTTTTCCTGGCTCAGGTTTCATTCTCCCCAGAGGGTAAAAAGTCTCTTGAATTCTTAACTACCTCTGGGTTTGAAGGCAGAGTTCTCTTTTGTGGGCCTGATCAATAAGGAAACCAGATTTTTGTCAGGAAAGCCAGTCCCTGTCAAAGTCTTCTTAGCTTCCCAGGAAACCTAAAATGTCGCTTTCTCCCAGAACCCTTTCCCTGACCCTGCATTTGAGTGATTCCCTCCTCCCTTTATGCTTCATAAAATTTTGTTGCTGGGTTAGAACATTTATCAAAAGCCTGTTTTCCTTCCGGTTATTTACTCTTCACTAAACTGGGACTTCTACTTTAGTCATCTTTGTATCTCCACTACAGCCTGATCCAGAGCAATAACTACTATAGAGAATGAACTGGGACTTTGAAATTCAGACAACTGGCAGGAATAAGAAAAAGACACAGTTGGTATGAATTTCATATAGGCCCAGACATTGGTGTTTCCATAAAAATTTGGACTAAAATAACACAGGGGGAAAAGATTGTTAAATGTGTGACACGATTTAAAGAAATATTTGGAAGAGGTGGAAGATTGTCCAAATTCTTGAAGCCCAACTCATAAATTCTGCAATCCACATCTTTAAAAAAAATGTGTGTGTGTATTTGTATAGCTAGAAAAAAATATAGACTCATTTAAACTACAAAAGGGGGCCATAAGTTCTGTTATGTTTGTTAAAAACATACTTGTCATATATTGTGATCACTTCTTATATATTAAAGAGTAATTATTTTTCAGTTCTTTAGACATTTAGAAGATACTGATCAGTCAATGCCTGACTACATGTTCAGTTTGAAATGTTATTGCTAACACATTTGATTCTTAAATTTGCACAAAAAAAACAATGACATGGGATCTCACCCTCATGCAGTGCTCTCTAAAGGAAGTTAGGTGCATATGCCAGAGTGGATAGAAAAACTCGCCCAGGAGCACTTCTGTAATGTGTCTGACATTAAGCTTTTCATTGCCAAGGCATTCATTTCAAAGACATCCATCTTGAATGTAAGTATTGCCAGCATTATAACATGGTTAACGGTAAAACAAGTAGTTAAGAAGATAAACAATCGAATCAAAAAAATGGGCAAAGGACCTAAGTAGACACTTTTTGAAAGAGGACATACAGAAGGCCAAGAGACATATGAAAACATACTCAAAGTCACTAATCAATCGAGAAATGCAAATCAAAACGACAATGAGGTACCATCTCACACCTGTCAGAATGGCTATCATCAACAAATCAACAAACGACAAGTGCTGGCGAGGATGTGGAGAAAAAGGAACCTTCTTGCACTGCTGGTGGGAATGCAGACTGATGCAGCCACTGTGGAGAACAGTATGGAGTTTCCTCAAAAAATTAAAAATGGAGCTCTCATTTGACTCAGTAATCCCACTTCCAAGAATATATCCCAAGAAATCAGAAACACCAATCAGAAAGGATATATGCACCCCTATGTTCATAGCACAATTTACAATAGCTAAGATTTGGAAACAGCCTAAGTGCCCATCAGCAGATGAGTGAATTGGAAAATTGTGGAACATCTACACAATGGAATAGTATGCTGCTGTAAAAAAATAAGGAACTCTTACCATTTGCAACGGCATGGATGGACCTGGAGAGCATTATGCTACGAGAAATAAGCCAGTCGGAGAAAGATAAATATCACATGATCTCACTCATTTGTGGCATATGATGAACAACATAAACTGATAAACAAAAATAGAGCCATGGGGAAAAAAATCTTTTAGAATATAATAGAAGTAATCCTGTTGTTTGTAGGTTTTTAATATTTCCTACAACTTTTGTGATATTATACTATGTTAGTACAGTTTTGGTAATATTATTATATTTGAAATATTTTTTCTTGAAATATTAATGTTTATTGCATGTAACATTATATTTAAAATCATTTTTCTAAAAAAAACACCAAAAAACTAGTTAAGAAACCAGGTCACGCCCACCTATGCATGAAATTCCCCTTTTAGAAAGTCTTGGGTAGCCTAGATAAGTGACCGCCTGAGTGACCCCACTTCTCTGGTCCCACGTCCTAATTCCCACTCTTATGCTTTAAATTCACCAATAAAAATGCATCCAAGATACCCTAGAAACCCTACACTTGAACCCTAATAAAGGCAGAGCCCGGGTCCATCCTTCCTCCCTCTCTACCACGACCTTAGTGCGTGGTCCTCAGGCATGCCATGCCTTGGATGCCTTCTCAAACCTGTGAGTAATAAACCATGTTCTGCAAAGTTCCCTGGTGGTTTTGCTGAGGTGTGTACTGCCATCACAATAAGAACCGCAGGGATCGGTCCAGCTGCAACGCTGCCTGGTGGTGGTGGGGAAATGGCCATGGGGCTCACTCAGCGTCCATCCATCCTGGGTGAGTGCCTCAGGCATTCCCAGGCAGAGCATCACCTCAGGCTAAGACTCACACAACTTCATTTTAAGTAACTGGATTTTCCCATTTGCCCAGAAGAAGCAAAAGATAAACAAATGCTTTCCTAGAGAGTATACCCTCAGGACATGCCCCAGGTAGCTCTCACAGAAAGCATAACATATCTGGGCTAATAATAATAATAATAATAATAATATGTATATATCAAGGAACATTCAGGAAAATAAGCTACCATGAATGAGACAGCAGAAACAACAAATGATAAAAGCAGCCTCACAAATACCTCAGATATTAGAATCATTGGATAAAATATTTACTATGCTGGCAGAAAAAAAAGAGAGTGCAAAAGAACAAGAAGATATAAAATGACCAGGCAGCCCTGGCTCAGCTGGATGGAGTGTCATCCCACACCAAAAAGCTGTGAGTTCGATTCCGGACAGGACCTGTACGGGAGGCAACCAATTGATTTTTCTCTCTCACATCAATGTTTCTCTTTAACTCAGTTTTATCATCTATAAAATAAGGATAATAACTTCCTCACAGTGTATTATAAGAACTAATTGAAGTAATGTTTTTAAAGCCTTTATTGTAATGCCTGTACATAATGGTTACTCAAGTATAATTATCATCATCATCATCAATATTACAAGGAAAGACTGATAAAGAATCAGTATGTGCTAAGTGTATGTTCTAGACCAGTGGTTCTCAAACTTCTGGTCCTTTAAATACAGTTCTTCATATTGTGATCCAACCATAAAATTATTTTCATTGCTACTTCATAACTGTAATGTTGCTACTGTTATGAATCGTAATGTAAATATCTGATATGCAGGATGGTCTTAGGCGACCCCTGTGAAAGGGTTGTTCACCGCCAAAGGGGTCGCAACCCACAGGTTGAGAACCACTGACATAGAGTCTAGACCAGTGATGGCGAACCTATGACACGCGTGTCAGAGGTGACACACGAACTCATTTTTTTGGTTGATTTTTCTTTGTTAAATGGCATTTAAATATATAAAATAAATATCAAAAATATAAGTCTTTGTTTTACTATGGCTGCAAATATAAAAAAATTTCTATATGTGACATGGCACCAGAGTTAAGTTAGGGTTTTTTAAAATGCTGACACACCGAGCTCAAAAGGTTCTCCATCACTGGTCTAGACTCTAGAGAACACCCCCTCTGGGTTATCTGATTCTGAATCTATAGAAGCAGTTTTAACAACTCTAATTTGTAGATAACTGGTCATAATACAACATAATTCTTGTCTGTAGATCTACAATCAATTCTGTCCTGTCTTTTTTGAGCTCCATCGTGGAATAACCAATTTTGCCTCTATTTGCACATTCATTTCAATATTTTTGATTTATAGGCAAGAATGTTCCTAAAATATGCAGGGCAAATACTTTTGGGGTAAATTGTTGCATACTTTAAGTAGGTGAATTGTATTGTATGTTAATTCTGTCTTAAAGCCATTAAAAATCTTTCTTTTTGGGTTTTTTTTTTTTTTTTTGGCCCTAGCCGGTTTGGCTCAGTGGATAGAATGTCAACCTGTGTACTGAAGGGTCTCGGGTTCGATTCTGGTCAAGGGCATATGACCGGGTTGAGGGCTCTATTCCCAGTAGGGGGCATGCAGGAGGCAACCAAACAATGATTCTGATCATTGATGTTTCTATCTCTCTCTCCCTCTCCCTTCCTCTCTGAAATCAATAAAAAAAATGTATTTAAAAAAATTTTTTTTGCCCTGGCCCATGTGGCTCAGTTGGTTGAGTGTCGTTCTGTGCACCTAAAGGTCACCAGTTCGATTCCTGGTCAGGGCACATATCCAGATTGCAGTTTGATTCCTGGTCGGGTGCAACAGGAGGCAACCCCTTGATGTTTCCCTCTCTCTTTCCCTTCCTCTCTCTTTAAAATCAATAAAACATTTTTAATCTTTTTTATTTTTAGTCTCCAATCTCTATTTTGGTAGTTGTAGGTCCAGCCTGGTGTGATCCCATGAAAGAGCCCACACAGGAGCAATTCAGGCCACCCGCCTGGCACGGGAGCCAGGCCACAACAGGCACCTGGGAGGATCCCATAGATGCTAGTCCCATTGCTCCTAGGGGCATCTGGTTGACCCCAAAGGCATGAGGCAGAAGGTGAGAGGACATTCCACAGAGGAGAAAATAGATACAGGGCCAAGTGGGTCCCAGTCGGGGTTCTAGACCAAAAGAGACTTAGAAATTTTCAAAGAAGGTGATTTAAAATGTGGGAGACTCGGGGGCAGGGCCGAGGTAGAGGCTTCTTTTGTCCCAGCATAAGATCAAGTGCCACTACCAAGAAAATCTTTCTTTCAAAAACACTTGCCTTTGGTGCTGTTCGAGCATAGTCCTCCCCCTTGGCATTTCAGTGCTACAAAATCCCCATCTTCTCTAAGCCTTTGGGTTGTTAACCTGCACACATCTCTCAGACTCTCAGTTGCATGCAAAACCTCTTTCTAGATTCTTCTACACGTTAGGTCAAATTTCCCTGGAAGGTATTCTCCTTGCCTGTGTTATTACTATTTCCAGGAAGTGTTTTCACATCTGTGTTGTAAACAGCATCACACCTCTTTTTCTATCAGCCCAGGGTAAATGCTACTTTCTTTTCTTTTCTTTTTTTTTTTTTTAAATGCCACTTTCTTGACAAGCAGTTTGGTTGCCTTCCAACCCCCAAGGCTCTGCGCATCAGTCTCCGTGGAAATATTTTGTGCTTCCAGACAAGGTTGTCTTCAGCACAAAGATGGATTTTGCACTCTTTTGTGCTAACTCAAGCCGCCTTCCCCCACCACTCCCGAGGTCCAGTTCTTCTAGCCAGTAAATTCCTTTCTGACCTGCCACTCTCATCTTCTCTCACACCCGTGCTGGATTAATATTTCTCCTGTCTCCCAGCGTCCATGCCTTTGATCATGTTCTTGCCTGTACCTGGAATTTCCTCTTCATCACTCCCCTTCCCCTCATGTCACCTCAAAGAAAGAGGGGCATCAGCTTAATCACAAGGCGGAGTTAAAATACCACCTTTTAGAAAGTGTGATTGTAGTCATTTGCCTTTCAGAAGTGGCTCAGAAAAGAATCGCACGTTACTCCCCATGTCCGTAAAGATTTCCAGCTTTAATCAGTACCTGAGCCTCAGGCCGGCAGGCAGGCAGAAGCTGAATGGAACATAGCTTTTGTAACCAGCCACCAGCCAAACTTGGGGGGCAAACTGTTTTTAAAAAGACAGATATCATACATGGAAAGATGTGGGGAAAGGGAGGGAAAAATACAACCTTTTTCAAAAAATGTGTTTTGAAAATTCCTGTAGGTAGAACTGACAGGGCCACATTCGGCTGCCTCCCACCAAAATGGAATTTTCACTAGCTCCAAATTTGTCTTTTTTTTTTTCTGGTATTGGTGGGGTGGGGGGGGGGAGTGAAACATTTCTTCAATCCTACATTCATTCTTTATTCTTCTGATTTTAAAAGAAATTAAAAGTTTGGTGGACCTCTAATAGTACCTGGGGTTCTAGGAATTGTGCCTAATGGGCAGTCAGCTCTGAGACTGAATCTTATAATGTAGCATAAAGAGGTAGTTGGGATAGTGGTGAAGAGTAGCGTCCTGGAGCCAGGCTGTCTGGGTTTGGCTCCTGGCTCTGTCTTTCTCTAGCTGTGTGATCTGAGAGCAGTTACTTAATGTCTTTGTGACTCAGTTTCCTCATCTGAAAAATAGGGGTAATACTATCATATAGTTACAGGGTTGTGGCTAAGGTTAAATGAGCTAATATGTGTTAAGACCAATGATTGACACATAGCTCTATATGTGTTAGCTGTTATCATGATGAATTATTGTCAATAACAGCTGCATAACTAATATGTTGACTGAAACTACGGATATTCTTCTTATGCCAAAATGTTATTTTCAGCACCATCAAACCCCTTAAAAGAAGGACGTTAAATCTGGACATAATTATTTCTATTTTTGAGAAAGTGGGAAAAAAAAGCTAAACCTTCTGGGAGATGAGACAAACTCTTGATAACAGATGGATGCATCTTTGTCTACATGTTATCAAAATCACGGATCTTTTTCAGCTGGAGGCATGTCAGAGGCCACCTAACCCAGCCTTCCACACAGTGAAAAGGATCCTTTCTATGTCACAGCTCCCTGAGCACGTTCAGGAGCACGGAGTTGAATCTTTCTTCAAACCTCTAATTCCACCACTAATCAGATCAGGTCTGAGAACGTTCTTCCGTGTACACTGACTAAAATATTGCCTCACTGCAACTTCCATCCATTGACGTTGCTTCTGCCTCTTTGAAGCTGCTTAGAATAAGGGCATTTCACTTTCAGACAACAAGCTCCCAAGTATTTTTATTTTTAAATATATTTTTATTTATTTCAGGGAGGAAGAGAGAGGGAGAGAGATAGAAAGACCAATGATGAGAGAAAATCATTTGTCAGCTGCCTCCTGCACGTCCCCCACTGGAGAGCCCGCAACCGGGGGCACGTGCCACTACTGGGAAATCAATCTATGACCTCCTGGTTCATAGGTCAACACTCAGCCACTGAGCCAAGAGGGCTGGGCAGCTCCCATATTTGATGGAGGTCAAATATTCTTTTGTCTTCTGCAATTCAAAGCAGGATCCATTTTTTCATCCATGTTCTAGGGGCTCTTACTTACAAACTCTTTGCCAACCTGATCTTTCTCCATTGGGCACAATCTAATGCCACCCTTACTACTTGACTTACCCAGGTGAACATGGCACACCCCAGCTCTGCTCTGACCAGGCACAGAACCATGAGGCTGTCACCTTCTTTGTTATGGATGCCTTTCTCTGTCAATAGAAATATGGATTTAAATGGCTTGAAGTGTTTTGATAGTTGTATTATACTGTTGGTTTATGTTAAATTAGTGATTAAACTCTCTAGGTTATTTTTATATAAAAAATATCAACCCAGGTTTTCTCTATCCTTTACTTCTACAATCCATTTTATAAGCCTGATTGTAGGACTTAATCTGATGCTCTTAGTTCAGTGTCTTAGCCTATTAAATCTTGATTTGCTTTTAGCAACCACATTTGTTCTCCCACCCAGCCTTTTACCATCTAAAAACTGATGGGTATACTTTTTCTGATTTTATGTAGGTCACTTACATATGTCTTGCCTAGGGCAAGGTGAGATTGTCTCTGGGTTGATATATATTTCAGATATATTTACCCGACCAATTTTCCATGTCCTAATTACCATCTTTTAACTCAAATGTCTGACCTTAAACTACAGGGTGATCAGGAATTGTAACAGGCCAATTCAAATCAACATTTAGTTTGTCTAGACCAGTAATTTGCAAGACAGGGTACCCTTCGGTAAAATACAGATTCCAAGGCCCCGCCCTAGAGACTCCGAGGCCCTAGGTTCTAAGTGAGTTCTGAGAATTAGTAACTTTAAAAAGCACCACAGGTCATTCTGCCATGGCTCTTGCTAATGGAAGCATGATCTGCAGGTCAGCAGCAGCAGAAGCACTGGGAGCTGCTGGGAAAGGCAGCCCCTCCTATCCTACCTGGTGGATCCAGAATCTGCACTTGAACAAGATCAGCCATGGATTCATATCTGTCTTCTTTAAGAACTTTAAAGTTTGTTTTCCTAGAGTTGTGATATATGTATTCATTCATTTAATTAATATTTATTGAGCATCTACTATGATGTAGCAGGCACACAGATCACTGAATGATTCACACCCTGTAGAGCTTACCATCCATTGAAGATTTGTATCTAATTGGCTCATGCATTCTGTTTTCTTTGTTTTTTTGTGGGTTTTTTTTTTAAGATTATGATCATGAAGATGACACAAATCACTGTCAGAATGCTGACAGCAAAGAAATACAATAATGAAGTGGTATCATTGAGGAGAGTCTAATGAAGGGACTAATTACAAAGTTCTGGGAAGATTAAGAGCAGTCAAGGGCTGGCAATGACAGGATGCTGTTAGACTTTAAGTGAAGCAGGTTACCCTCCATAATGTGGGTGAACCTTATCCACTCAGTTGAAGGCCTTAATAGGAAAAAAAGATTGAGGTCTCCTGAGGAGGAAGGAATTCTGCCTCCAGACTGCCTGCCTTTGGACACAAGATTGCAGCAACTCTCCCTGGTCTCTAGACCCGCTGGACTTGTCAGCCTACAATTAAATGAGGCTATTCCTTAAAATCTCTCTCTCATACATATATACATATATGTGCATATATAATTACATACATGCATACATATATGTGTATATAACTACATTATCTTATTGGTTCTGTCTCTCTGATGAACCCTGAATGCTCCTCCTACCCTTTGGTTTCCTATCAGTGCCTGCCAAATGCAAGCAAGCTGGGGGAATGGAGACCCATGGATGCTGTCTGCAGAGGTCAGACTTCTGGGCACAGAGCAGGGAGCAGAGGGGGGGATCTGGAAGGTCAATTCAAAACTATCCAACAGCAACAATTACTTTCCCATAGAGAGGCGCGTTAAAGCACAAATCTGGCTGTGATGCTAATGGCTTAAGACCTTCCACTGGCTCCCCATCATTGCTGGAGCAACACTGAAGCTTCTGGCCCACTCGGCTGGCCGCATCCTGTGTAAGCTCAGCCCCCCCTTTCTGAACCAGCTTCACCTCTTGCGTCTCCCCTGCCATCCACTTCAGGTTTCCGTGGTAATCCCCTGCAGCACCTGTAATTCCCTGCACCACGCAGGCCTTTTCATGCTGCTGTGCCTCTGTACACACCTCTCCATCTGCCGGGGCTGCCCTTTGTCCCTCGTCCACATTCAAGGTCTTGCTTATCCTGCCGAATCCAGCACACGTGCCACACACCTTATGAAGTCTGTGAAGTCTCTTCTATTTGCTCAGCCCCAGAATCCCCCCAGCTTTCTTTTCGGTCACCTCCGCGCGCTACGCAGAATTCACTGATTACACAGAATTAAAGTGTTTGTTATAGAGGTTTGTCTTCGCCGCTGCACCGTCAGCGCCATGGGGACAGTGATGGGTGTGATCCTTCTCCATATCCCAGCATCCAGCTCACAGCTGGCGGCGAGAGTGCTGGGCACAAGTGACCCGTGAAGGAGGCTCCTGGGCTTCTCATTGACATGCAGATGGGCCCTCTACTTAGGACAGTTGCAAATGACAGCCCTCCATTTTTTCAAAAAGATTCTGAATGTACCTGCATTTCTGTGCATCCAACATTTTGAGACAGGCTCGGAAAAGCAGTGCAGATTTATTTATTGGCGAGTCTCTGATGTCAGCCTCAGACCGACTCGCCGCAGTGTGGGGTGAAGCACACAGAGCCACATTCTCTGGCTGCGTCTGGCAGAGTGAAGTGCGTGAAAAGCAATTTAACCGTTGGACAAGGCTCTCTCGGTTCATCTCGTCCTGAGGTCCCAGCACCAAGTCAAGCTGCTCTAAAGCCCTTTTCAAGATTGTTTTGTCAGTCACACACTAGAGATTCATTTCACGGAGGTCTGTGGAGGGAAGGACTGCGCTTGTGTGTTGGGGCAGCGTGAGGGGAAACCATAAACCCGTTTAAGGAATCCAGTTTCTTTAGCACAGCCCTTATTCATGTTTCCTGGAAATAAACTGTAATGTTCACTTTCATATCAGTATCCAGAATTTCCCTAAGCATAACATGGAATTCGTTACTTGTCAGTAAATGCTGTGTTTCACACGGAAGTTCATTGCAGATGCCATGCCACCCACCAAGAGCCTCTCTTTGCTGGCTTGGGAAGGCTGGGAACAAGAAGAGAATGGCTAATGCAGGGCTCCCCCCTTTTCCACAGGGGCTGCATTCCAGGACCCCCAGTGGTTGCCTGAAACCTGGGAGAGTACCAGGCCCTATCTATGCTATGTTTTTCCCTATACATATGTACCTATGATAAAGTTCCATTCATGATTTAGGCACCGTAAGAGATTAACAACAACTAATACTAAAAAAGGACTGTTATAACCGTATGCTGTAAGAAAAGTTATGGGAAGTGGTCTCTCAAAATAGTTGACTGTGCAGTACTCACCCTTCTTCGTGCGGTGATGTGAGATGATACATTGTCTGCGTGAAGAGATGAAGTGGGATGAATGAGACATTATTAAGTAAAATAAAAGTTACTGGAACACAAGCACTGCAGCACCATGATAGTCAGTCTGATAACAGAGGCAGCAAGTAGGGGACTAACAGGCAGGCAGCGTCTATGGCGTGGATACAGTGACAAAGGGATGATTCATATTCCCGGCAAGACGGAGCAGGATGGCTCAAGATTTCATCACACTCTTCGCAGCAGCATGCAATTCAAAACGTATGCATTGTCTATTTCTGGAGTTCCCCATTTAATATTTTTTTAACTGTAGTTGACTATGGGTAACTGAAACTTCAGAAAGTGAAATATCAGAAAGAGGAGTTACTGTATAATAACATAATTAATGAGATCCAATTAAACATGGTCCTGCTAAATGAGTAAACTTTGTGCCAGTCCACATAAATTTAATGTACGAAAAATACTATTCCACAAAGATTGACTTGGTGATGTACATACGCAAGGCACAGGGCTGGCTGATGAGAGGAAGCCCAGTGAGACATGTTCCTGCTTCAGGAATTTGCATGTCATCCCTGCACTGGGCCATGCTAGTCTCTGGATCATCCAGTTTTGGTACATGTGCTGCTGATGAGAGCACTAGATGTGCTTCTGCCCTCGAGGAGCTCACAGGGGCATCTGGCACCTCACAGTCAACTGTAACTTACACCAGAGAGCTTTGCCGGAATAAGCTTCAAAAGCTTTGCAGAGGGAGTGGCATTTGAGCCTTGAGAAGTGGGAGGGTTTCAACAGGTAGAGATGGGGGAGAATGTCATTCTTGAAAATGGGAACAGTGTGGGCGAAAGCATAGAGTGCATCATGTATGAGGTTCCCTCAGTGTATGGTGGCCACATCTATAGCATTAGATGCATTGGGACAGGTGGCCAGGGGGAGATAAGGTTTGATATATTATATATAAAACCTTTTTATATAGAGAGCCATATCTTAAGGGACTTGAATACCTCCATAAAGAATTGTAGTCAAACCCAACCATCGTGGCTCAGTGGTTAAGTGTCGACCTATGAATCAGAAGGTCACAGTACGATTCCTGGTCAGGACACATGCCTGGTTTGCATGCTCCATCCCCAGTGGGGAGCATGCAGGAGGCAGGCAATCAATGATTCTCTCTCATCATTGATATTTCTATCTCTCCTTCTCCCTTCCTCTCTGAAATCATTAAAAATATATATTTAAAAACACACAAAGAATTGTAGTCAGGAAGCTGTCAGGAGCCATAAGAAGATTTGGGCAAGGACTTGGCATGATCTCATTTGTGCTTGAGGTCAGTGACTGGGGCACTGAAGTATAATGGGTGGGTTTAAAGAAAGAAAGGTTGAAGAACTCTCCTCATGTTTATAACTTTTCTTCTTAATACCATTTGGCTTAGGTTTACGGCATGAAGCATATTAACATGCCTGTCTCCTCTCAGAAGACAGACTTCCTATCCCAGTGAAATTATTCCCTCCCCCTCTCATTATAAAGAGAATCCCTACAATTATAACATATATAGCTTATTGCATTCAAGTGACTTGAGATTTTTGTCCTGTAAAATATTTACCTATTTTCGTTAAAATTGAAATGTGGGCTTTTATTTTAAAACTAGAGGCCCAGTGCATGAATTCGTGCACCAGTGGGGTCCCTCAGCTCAGCCTGCACCCTCTCACAATCCGGGATTGCTGGCTCCTAACCACTCACCTGCCTGCCTGCCTGATCGCCCCTAACCACCACCACCCCCCCTGCCAGCCTGATCACCCCTAACTGCCTCTGCCTTGGTCCCCGCTACCGTAGCTTCATCCGGAAGGACGTCTGGAATGATGTCCGGAAGGTCATTTGGCTGTCCAGTCTAATTAGCATATTATGCTTTTATTATTATAGACTAGAGGCCCGGTGCACAAAAATTTGTGCACTCGGGGGGGAGGGGGAGTCCCCCAGCCTGGCCTGTGCCCTCTCGCAGTCTGGGACCCCTCGGGAGATAACGACCTGCTGGCTTAGGCCTGCTCCTGGGTGGCAGAGGGCACGCCTAATCCCTAGGTTCAGCCCCTGGTCAGGCTCAGAGCAGGGCCAATTGGGGAGTTGGGGTGCCACCCCGTCATGCACAGAGCAGGGCGGATTGGGAGGTTGCGATGCCACCCTCAGTCATGCTCAGGGTAGGGCCAATTGGGGGGTTGGGGCACCGCCCCCTGTCACACTCAAGGCAGGGTCGATGGGGAGGTTGCGGCGCCACCCCCTGTCACGCACAGAGCAGGGCTGATCAGGGGGTTGGGGCGCTGCCCCCTGTCACTCACAGAGCAGGGCTGATCAGGGGGTTGGGGCGCTGCCCCCTGTCACTCACAGAGCAGGGCCCATCAGGGAGGTTGGGGCTCCGTACCCTGTCACACACAGAGCAGGGTCGATCAGGGGGTTGGGGAGCTCCCCCCTGTCACGCACAGAGCAGGGCCCATCAGGGGGTTGAGGAGCTCCCCCCTGTCATGCACAGAGCAGGGCCGATCAGGGGGTTGAGGAGCTCCCCCCTGTCACTCACAGAGTAGGGCCGATAGGGCAGTTGGGGCACCGCCCCCTGTCACACACAGAGCAGGGCGGATCAGGGGGTTGGGGCGCTGCACCCTGTCACACTCAGGGCAGGGCCAATGGGGAGGTTATGGCTCTACCCTGTCAAACACAGAGCAAGGCCCGTGGAGGGGGGTTGGGGCACCACCCTCTATCACCCACAGAGCAGGGCCGATCAGGGGGTTGGGGTGCCGCCACTGTCACACTCAGGGCAGGGCCGATGGAGAGGTTATGGCTCTACCCTGTCACACACAGAGCAGGGCCCGTGGGGGGGGGGGGGTTGGGGTGCCGCACCCTGTCACACACAGAGCAGGGCCGATCAGGGGGTTGGTGCGCCGCACCCTGTCAAACACAGAGCCACAGGGCGATCAGGGGGTTGGGGAGCTCCCCCCTATCAGGCACAGAGCAGGGCTGATCAGGGGGTTGGGGCGCCTTCCCCTGTCATGAACAGAGCAGGGCGGATAGGGAGGTTGTGGCCCCGCCCCCTGTCACTCACAGAGCCACAGGGCGATCAGGGGGTTTGGGCACTGCCCCCTGTCATGCTGATCCCGGTGCCGGGAGGCATATTACCCTTTTACTATATAGAATAGAGGCCTGGTGCATGGGTGGGGGCCGGCTGGTTTGCCCTGAAGGGTATCCTGGATCAGGGTGGGGGTCCCCACTGGGGTGCCTGGCCAGTCTGGGTGAGGGGCTGAGGGCCATTTTCAGGCTGGCAGGTGACTGAAGCTCCCAACTGCTTCTTTTTTTCTTTTTTCTTTTTCTATTCTGGGCCAGCTTTAGCTCTGAGGCCTCGGCTGCTGAAAGCAGGTTTCTGGCCTTTACCTTCTGTATTTGATACAATGTTGGGGTCTGGCTGGCTGAAGCCCGGCTGATTGAAAGCTGGTTTCTGGGGTTTTGTTTAGCTTCTATATTTGCAACATAGTTGCTTAGAGTTGCAGCTGAGAGGCCGGCAAGTCAGGCGGGGAATGTTGGAGTTCGCCATCACTGGAGCAAGCAAGCTTCCCTGTTCTCTTCAGTGCATGGCTACCCGCCGCCATCTTGGCTGACAGTTAATTTGCATAAGGATATGCTGATTAGCCAATGGGAAGGGTAGCGGTCGTACGCTAATTACCATGTTTCTCTTTTATTAGTGTAGATATGTAAAACTCTTTGATCTAGCAATTTCATGAATGGGAATTTATTCTAAAGAAGTAATGGCCACAGAGATTTATCTGTAAGGAATTCATCTCTGTATTGCATATAATAATAAAAAATTGGAAGCAACCTAAGCATGCAAGAGCAGATTGGGTAAATAAGTTATGCAGCCAAGTAAATATTTTTGAACAATGTCTAATAATATGAGTAGATGTTACAATGTAGTGTTGAGTTTAAGAAGCATATTTCAAAACAGTATGATTCCTTTTTTTCACTTAAAAAAAAAGTGAAGGAATTTATGAAGAAATATTGGAAGGGTATTAACCAAAATTGTAACAGTGGATATTTTTGTTTGATGGGTGAGCGTTATGGGTGATACCTATTTATTATTTGGCCTTTCTTATATATTTCTAAATTTTCTACAATGAGTATGCATAGTCTTTGGTTACAAGAAAAATGCTGTTTAAGAATTGCTTTCATGCTAGAGGGTGGAGTACAGTTCGGAACTATTCTTAGCTACTTTGCATCTCTTGAATGAGTCTGGGCTTCAAAGTCTCTGTTTGAATGAGGGGATTAGTTCAGATAAACTCAGATTCTTCACAATTCTAAGATGTCTTATCACATTATCTTCGCCTTTCCTTTTCCCACCACACCAGGTACACACTTGTCAAAGCACCCATCATAAAGTAACTAATCCTCAGTTATGTGTCTTCCTCTCCCCAAGGGACTGGAGCACCTTAGAGGAAGGAGCAATCTCTTATCTCCTTTATCAGGAGCATTCTGGCTTCAAGTGACAAATATATTATTCAAACTGACTTCAACAGCAATAACAAAAGGAATTAATACTTTCCTAGCACTTAAAAAGTCAGGGGTAGATCTATTTCCGATGTAGCTGGATCCAATATTCAAATGATGGTACCCAGAATCGGTCTCTCAGCTCTACTTTTGTTTCTTTTGGCCTCCTCATCAGGTTACTGATAGCCTCACATTCTCACAGCTTCAGCCTCCATTGGAGGGAGATCTTCATCTTCTTGGTGGTTCCACACGAGTCCCAGATTGCTTTTCTTTTAGTCCCATGCACATCACTGTGGCCTGGAATTTAGAATATGCCAAATACCTCTTTGGTACTTGTGCTTGGTGATGTTCCTGGGGGACAGGGCGCAAGGCCAGCCTCTTTTGAAGGAGATAAATGAAGCAAGAGTAGGAAATGAGTGGTTTCCCAAAGGAAATCAAGATGTCACCAGGAAAGGGGGAAATGGATTCTGGGCAAGGAACAATGACAGCTGTACCTCCATTCATACCTCTAGCACCTTGCCCTCTGCCTGCCATCAACTGATTAAGGACTCAATAAAGCTTGTAGAATGAATGAAAGGCCAATGTAAACTGCTACTTCTTCCCTCTCCCCGCCCCCCCCGCCCCCACACACACACAGAGAAACTTAAATCTCACCCAGTTCTGATCACCCAGGTATACTCCTGACTCATGTTTTCTCTGACTGTAAATTCTTGATCCCACAGTTTTTCAAACAATTGACTTAATCTTAGCTACTCATAGAAATTTGGCACTGTTTTTATGAACTTATTTTCCTCTTCAGCTTTTATTACACATTCATTTTCTTAGAGTCAAGTACAAATTAATAATTAAATGAGCATGGCCATTGTAACTCTTAACAGTCCAGGAACTGTCATGAACAGATTTACACTTTGTCTTTGAAAGACCATTGGAAATAGTCCAACTCAGATATGGACTACTTTACTTAATGATTGCAAAGTCCTTTTGCCAGAAAAGAAAAGAAAAAACAAAGAGCAGTAGAAATTCTATTACTCACCACTCTGCTTTAATACAGGTGCCATTCTGGATTTTTTTGTTGGTTTTTGGAGGGGCGGGGGGCGGTGGTTGTTTTGTTGGTGTTGTTGTTTTCTGTTTCCTGGCAATTGGACTCTCATATAATTTTTTAAAAAATTTAATACAAGCTTGTGTAAAAAATATTCAAACAGTACAAGGGAACATGCAGTGAAAAGCAAGTCTTCCTTCTCTCCCTGATTCCTCTTCATGGAGGCAACCATTGCTAATAGTTTTTTATGTATCATTCTAGAGATATGCCATACAAATACAAGCCTATCTATATGTACTTTTCCCTTTGTACAAATGGTAGGATTAATGTTCTTGTTATGCTCCTTGGTTTTCTTTCCCACGTAATGTCTCAAAGGGAGTTCCATATTAGAACAGACACCTCCACTTTGGACTTTTTAATGACTGCATAGTATTCCAATATAAGGATATATCATCATTTTCGTAACCACTCCTTTACTAATGGGCATTTAAGTTTTATAGTTTTTGCTACCTCACCAGTAACGGATTTCTGCTTCAGCTGACATAAAGTTTTAATAAGAAGCATCACTGGGGAACATCCTAAAGAATAAATTAAAATTAAAATAACAAAAAGAAAAACTAAAGCCACGGCATTGGCAAGGTACCACTTTGAGTGCCAGGTAAAGTTCTGAATGGTTTTCCCAGAAAATGATACCTCTGTCCTCACTCTCTATTCCTACCTACTGCTGTTGGATGATACGAGGAGGGATATAATGGTATACGTCATCATCAACCTTAAGTTCTGGAACCCTGCTATTCCCCCAGAGCAGACCCTAACACTCTAAATCCAAACAGATTAAACTGAACTGCACTTCCGGGCACCCAGCCGACCTCTGGTGTGCAAACGTGGTTTGTGTATGAAACGATAGGCCAGGGGGGCAGACCTGGGCAGGCTTCCAGAACAGTGGCCGCAGGAGAGTCATCAAAATGGCACCACTTCCAGAGTTCTGAACGCTGGGGTTCTCTTGGGAGGAAAAACTTGGGAGCTGCCACCTCAAACACAAAAGGATGTTGGGGCTTTGACTTCTTGGATGTGTCTGAGGGTCTTTCTCCTGAGGGCTTAGGTGGTTTATATACTTTACAGTGGAGCCACATGATATACACATTTACCTTGCAATAATTCTATCATGTGTCCTCAGGAAAAAGAGGAAGAGAATTCAAATAATGCAGGGAATGCCCCACTAGTCTACCCGATGAGCACACACCCAGAAATGCCAGACGGCACGGTTGTGCCTGAAACCAGCAATGCGTGCCAGCTGAAAACTTAGGAAAGACTGTGAGTAAAACTGTTGTTCCTGGTGGCAGGTATAAAAGTGGTGATAGGAGAAAGTGAGTAATTCATATGAGTAATTAGTGAAGAATTAAAGAATCTGGTAAAATTATCTTCAATATTGATCACAACAAACCATGTATAGGAACTGTACTTGGTTTTGTACTTGAAGGATTTTCAAGGTTACTGTTGAGTACACATGAATTGCACCCTTAATGTGGTTGGACTTAAACCATGTTAGATATCATCCCACCATTTCTCACCTGAACTTCCCCGAGGCTCACGGAGTTAAAGTAACATGCCAAAATTCATAACCCAATAAGTAAGTGTCAGGGCCAGAATTCAAATCTGTGCTGCCAGCAAGGCCTAAAGATGTAGTATCTGCTCTTTATTGCATCTTCATTTATAATGCTACTAGAGGCCCAGTCTACAAATTCGTGCACCAGTGGAGTCCCTTGGCCTGGCCTATGGGATCGGACGGAAACCAGCTCTCCGACATCCCCTGAGGAGTCCTGGATTGGGAGAGGGTGCAGGCCAGGCCGAGGGACCCCACTGTGCATAATTGGGGCCAGGGAGGGACCGCAGGAGGGCTCCAGGGTGTGTCCGGCCCATCTCACTCAGTCCCAATCGGCCAGACCCCAGCAGCAAGCTCATCTACCGGTCAGAGCGTCTTCCCCCTGGTGGCCAGTGCACATCATAGCAAGCAGTTGAGCAGCCTTAGCATATCATTAGCATATTACGTTTTGATTGGTTGAACAGCCCACTGGTCAACCGGACCCTTAGCATATTAGGCTTTTATTATATAGGATTGCCTATATAACTGGGAGAATGAGAATGGCTCTGGGGTGACTAACCAACAGAGCTTACCCAGGACTAAAGAGTTTCCCTGGACTTTCACTTTTAAAATTAGGACTGTTCCAAGTAAATTGTGGCTGGTTACCCTATTTGGGATTTGAAAGGCTCTGAAGTGACCACCCTATTTCATTGATCTCTCTATTTGGAATGCTTCTTCTGATATTCTGTGACTGGACCTTGTTTTAAGTGATAGGCTCAAGAATAATGCCTTGAAAGTTAAAATGGGGCCTTTTGATAAGGTAAGACTATTAGACCTAAGAGAAGTCCATTGGCAATGGACTTTGAGCTTTCTCTGTGAGAATTGGAATCTTGTACTCTATTAAAATCAATACTTTGATAATACAAGTAATCACTGGCCGGTGTTTTCATGATCTGCTAGAGGTTGCATAGGGTAACAAGGTGAACAAAGCCAGAGATAGTATGTCGTGTTGCGATACTTTTCCCCATGAAAGGGGAAACTTAAGCAGATAAGGAATGTGATGGGTAGGAAGTTATCCAAGAAGTTATACAAATGGCTAATGAGCACATTGGGAAAATGCAAAGCAAAAGCCCAATGAGATACCACTTCACACCCATTAGGAAGGCTATAATTAAAAAGTTGTACAATAACAAGTGTTGGCAAGGATGTGGAGAAATTGGAACCTTCATATGTTGCTGGTGGGAATGTAAAACAAGGCAGCCACTTCAGAAAACAGTCTGGCAACTCCTCAAATTGTTAAACATAGAGTTAGCATATGAACCAGCATTTCTATTTCTAGTATACTATAGGCTCGGTGCACAAAATTTGTGTATGGTAGGGTCCCTAGGCCTGGCTGGTGACCAGGGTCAATCTGTGGGTTGACCGGTGGGGTAATCGGGAGGCCCCCACTGGCACCCACCTTGGCCAGCCTGGAGCCTGCAGGCTGGGGGCAGCTCCTGCATTAAGCATCTGCCCCCTGGTGGTCAGTGCATGTCATAGCGACCGGTCATTCTGCCATTTGGTCAATTTGCATATTAGGCTCTTATTATATAGGATACCCAAGAGAAATGGATACATATGTCTACACAAAAACTCACACATAAATGTTCATAGCAACACTATTTGTAACAGCCAAAATGTGGAAGCAGCCCAAATGTCCACCAAAAATGAATAGAGAAAATGTGGTATTTCCATACAATAGAATATTATTGGCCATAGAAAGAAATAAAGTACTGTTGTGTGCAATAACATGGATGAACCTTGAAATATGCTAACTGAAAGAAGCCAGAGACAAAAGGCCACATATTGTGTGAGTCCATTCATATGAAGTATTCAGAATAGGCAAATTGATAGAGACAGAAAGTAGATTAGTGGTTGCCAGGGGCTGGAGGATGGGGAATTGTGGGGTGATGGCCAAAAGAGGTAATGAAAATATTCTAAATTTTATTTGGGGGAAAGATGTACAGCACAACTCAGTGAATATACTAAAACCCACCAAACGGTACACTTTGGGTGAATTTTATGGTATGTGAATTATATTTCAATGAAGCCTCTTATTGGGAAAAAAGAAAAGAAAGAAGAAGAGAAAGAGGGGATTGTTCTAAGCCTTACTTCTGTCTCATGGCACAACCAAAGCCACACTGCAAACCTCCTGACTCCACGAGATTACATCAGACTCAAGCTCAGCAAGTCCCCATCTTGTCAGCCCCTCCCTCCACATCAGCTAGGGAGGGTACAGGATTTGACATTTGCTTTTCTGTGGAGTAAAAGTAAGTGACAGGATCACCCATCCTCCTATCACAGGCAGTGGCAAGGCTAAAAAGGACTTGTGTTGCTGAGCGTTTACCATTTTTCAAAAATTTGGTTAGATCTTTAGGAATTTATTTAAAGAGCTCTATCCCATTCAATAATAAGAGTTTATTTATAATTTTAAAATAATGTTTAGTCTATTCCTTTGCCCTAGAAGCTAGCAAGGAAAGAAGCCTGGTCAATAAAACTCTCTGATGTCTGCTTTTTAAATATAGGATTCAAGCTCCTTTCTTTGGACTCAAGTGATATGAAATTTCTGATTATTCAACCTGGGCAGGGCTCAAGATATAACTGCAGAAACATTATCTCAATAAAGGGTTTGCTAAGCAACTTGACATTATGAATACATTTTCATGGACTCATTAACCCGACTTAAGAAAACAAGCTGTATTAAAGTTCACCAGATGAACATGCATGAACAAAACTAGTCAATACAACTGCTCCTTCCTTAGCAAGGTCTTGACTGGCAACATAGTTCAGGAGTTGGGAGTTAGTTCTTGGGAGAATTTTTTTAAAATTATAAAACAATTTATCTTAAAGCATTATAATAAAAGTTGACATGATCTCTAAAACCATTTAAGCTCCTCTTTTCACTTATGCAGAATGACTTTTCTACTAAAAACCCCAGGTTAATGAACATTATTCTGTTCAGAACGTCTGTTGTTGTTTTTTAAATATATCGCATGCACAGGCACAGGAGGGGTTACATGCATAGTTGTTATAAGCATGGGCTGTGGAACCAGCCTCTCTGGTCTGAATCCCAGCTTTGCCATTTACTTAGGTACTTAGCCTGTTTGTGCCTCATTTCCTCTTCTATGTAATGAGCACGCAGTATTAGCTGCTTTATAGGTGACGGTGAAGGTTATGTAAGTTGATATATGTAAGGCACTTAGAATAATATCAAGTGCTATGTGCATTATCTTTATTGTCCTGACTTAGCCAGCTAGGCATTGGGCCTAAAACAACCAATTACTCTTAGCTCACCCTCACTTTGTTGCACTACCTTGGGAATTTATATTTGTAAAAGAACCCGATCATTAGGCCATGGATGGGTTAAGCTAATGCTTTCTCAGCCAAATTCTAATATGAAAAAAAGGTGTCTATGGCCAAGTGGATTAAGGAATGGAATGGATCATCAGGACTAAACTTGAGAATAGTTTTTTAGGCAGGGAAGAGTTTACAGAATTTCCAGAGGTGATTTTTCCACCCCCAAACTTACTTGAAAAGAGCACTGTGTATTAGTTCGAGAAACCCTCATACCGCCATCATTTTTTAGAAAGTTTGTAACTTGTGTGTGAATCTACTACCTAAGTCAACGTTGGCAGACTGCTTCCTGTTAGAATAGCTTTTTAAGGTTTTACATACTATATACTTTTACAACTTCTATTAGACACAGTGCTTTTGTATGATGCAAGTTCATACATGTTCAACATATTAGCATTTTATTTTAGATCTGCTGAGAAAACATTCTCAAGTTGGCTGACTCATTTGGAAGTAAATATTTCACATACCAACGTGAACAGAGAAGTGAGTAATGAGTATGGACAGAAAGCATTTGATAATTGATTTAGGTAGGAATCCCAGGGTCTCATTTTGTTTAAAGCCCTCTTTGCACTTCACAATGCAGTAATATTTCAGGATGGAAGGAATATTGTTAATATTACAACTCCCACCAGTGCTCTTACTTCTCTGTTTGTTCTGTAAGGTTTGCTCAGACTGAATATGGGGTGGGTCAGTTGTTTATGCTGCCAGTTTGAAATACTATCATTTAAAAATATGGAAATATCTTCGGTTCATAATTTAGAATAGGTAAGTGTGATACATTCCTCTTAAAAAGAAAAAAATTCAATGTTTTAATCCTCACCTTTGAAAAAACTGTTATTCTTCTGGAAGGACCATGCCCATAACATTGGAAAGTATGCAGGTGTGTAGATAGAACTGAATTAACACCTTGTGCAAGAGGCAAAGAGGAGTAACTTGTGTCTGATTTCATGGATCTGACGTCTGAGAACTGATACATTGCTAATCATGTCTAAAATGGTCTAAGGGGCGTAGAAGGGGCCCATTAGAATTGTAATATGTTACCATTAGAACTGTAATGTGTGACCATTTCAGGCCACTCTGGAATGATAGGTAGAATGAAAATGGAAGCACAAACCCAGATTGGAATCCCAGCTAAAGCTGGTCGGTGTGTTTTCACTATAGAAATAGGCAAATACTACAAATCAAGGCTTGCTTTATTTTTCTGTTGATTGTCCAGAGCAGAAGTCAGGAGCCTTTTTCTGTCAAGTGCCAGAGACTAAATATTTCAGGCTTTGTGGGACATGCAGTCTCTTTTCCCACTATGCCAGACCCTGCTATGGCACACAAGCAGCTCTGGACCATACGTGAAGCCAGGACCCCAGCTGGGTCCACCACAACTTCATTTATGCAAAAGTTAGCTTTCATATAATTTCCATGTGTCATGAAATATTCCTCTTTTGAATATTTTCAGCCATTTAAAAATGTTAAAACCATTCTTAGCTTGGCCATATTTTCTTTTACTGATCTCTGGTCTAGACTTAAAATAGTAAATGAAGATTAAACTGAAATTGAGTCATGTTTGCAGGTGTGACATTGTGAATAGTACAAAAATAAAAAGAAAGGAGATACTTTTCTGCTCCTCAGAAGCTGTTATTCAGCAAAGAAGCTGCTCTGTCATTGATGAACAAGTGAAGTTCAGCATAGTAGCGCTGACTTATATGTCTAATTTGAATAATTTCACAGTGGATCACATATCAGAGCTAATGACAATAAATTTATTGGGAAAAGCACAGATTAGGATGCAATCCTATTTGAAAAATCATGCTTGAATTATTCCCATAGATTGGCTACGAATTCAAGAATTTGGCAAAAATTAAGAACACATTCTGCGAGAATCAATCATCTCCATGGAATTTACTGTAGAGAGTATGGATAGTTGCTATTACTTGTGAATTGTGACCTCCTGCTTGAAGGCATAGGTCTCAGTTTACCCCCACTCATTTCCAAGTCTGCATAGGATACGGTAAGAAGCTAAAGGTAACAATAATTGGTGGAAACTCTGGAGCACTAGTGAGGGAAGTTCTGAAGTTCTAGTGGTGCTGAAAGATGTGAGCAGAGAAGTCCCAGGACGTTCAGTCCTTCAACAAGCACCAGCCCTCGGAGAGATGAACTATTGCCCAAACTCCCCCACGCACCTTCAAATGGAATTTGATGAGTTCCATAGCCAAAGGCTTATTTCCCAAGCAGCCCCAGCCCAGGGCCTACGGCTAAAGTGTGAACCCAGCCAAGTCCGCTGGTGCAGTGCCACAGAACTGGCAGTGACATGGGGCAGGCAGCTTCCCAAGGTGCTGTTGTGTTTTGTGGGGCTGATGTGAAAGGACATCTTGCTGACAAACCAGAGTTTCTGACCTGAGGAGCCTTCACTGTGATGGAAAAGTCTACTTGGATTTGTTTGAGAGGAACACTGGTAGCACTTTGGATCCCAGCAGCTCTCCTGGCCCAGCACCAGGCGTCCTTTGCTCCCTGCTGCAGGGAACCCACCGTCTCTGACACGGCTTTTCCAGGCCTCTGCTTCTGTGGTGTCTGTGCTTCTCCCCTTTACCTCAAAGCTCTGCTTACTCATGGATTTCATTGCCTCATGACATCTGATAAATGGCTTTTCTGGATTGGTCATGTTTTAGCTTCTGCTGCCAATACTGAGTTCCTCCCTGTCTCACATTTAAATTTCTGCCTTCTCCAAATTGGGAGCCATTGCCTGGTCCTCTTCCTAGCAACCTGTCCTGGGCTGGTGAAAACATTAGTTCTGAGTGTACAGACACATCAAATCTAAAGCTTCCATGTCGTCCTTTCCATTGCACTCAGAGTGAGTGTGGACAAAGCTAAGGGTGGGCCTTACCCTCTCTCATCACTCACAGCACAGCTAATTCCAACTCATATCATTTTCATATAAAAATGGACACATGCTTTTTAATCAGTCCTTTTTCCTCTTCTTTTGTCTCTCTCTACCTCTTCTTTTCCTTTTAGATTCAAAATAAAATAAAATATGATCCTTACTAAGACTGTGATAGCACGGAATATTGCTGGTGATGCATTTTATTAAATTTTTTATTTTGAAATAAATTTAGAGTTACAGAAAAAATTGCAGAAGTAGTACAGATAGTTCGTGTATACTCCTCCTCCAGCTTCCCATAATGTTACTATCTTATATAATTTTGGTGCAACTATCAAAACGAAATTAATCAAATATAATCATCCTTAGCATTCTTCTAAAACAAGAATGATATAAAGGGGGATAGGGTAGGAATTTCATTTGTAATTCCATAGGAGTTACTTTACTGCATGTATGAGATTCAAGAATAAAGATATCATTTGCTAAAGAATAAACTTAAGCATTATATCAATTCTCCCCAAATTAGTATGTAATTTCTTTATTAATAATTTAGTATTGGCCCTATACAATTTTAGGAAGCAGGGTAGGGAGCTTAATAAAATAATTCAGTAATTAGTCTAGAAAAGCAAATGGGCAAAAAAGTTCCAAGTTACCTGTAACTAAATCGCTTTTCATAGGGGCTCATAGTCATAAGGATTTATTACTATTAACAATTGCTGGGGGGAGACCCCTGCCAGCTAAGGTTATGCATCTTGGAGGAAGGACCACAAACTGATAGAAAAGTGGATAAATTATTCGATAAGTAATGTTAGAAAAAATAGTACTGTGGGACAATATTTCCCCATCCTGGTCCTCTACCATTCAAACGAGACCATTCTGGGCTCAGGATACAAAGTAGAAAATGTAACTAGAGACTTCTGGATTTAAAGCCGAAAGCCCTTATAGAAAAAGAAAGAGTTCTGAAGAAACAAAGCATCCGGGAGCAAAAATACCAAGGCCTCATTAAAAACCCTCAGCCAGAATCAGGGCGAAGTGATCTCAGAAAGGAATTTCAAGAGTGGGATTCAGGAATGTGTGTTTTCACGAGCACCCCGGATTTGTGCCTGGTGAAGTGGGAGAACCATTGGGCTAGAACAGGTTCCCCACCGGCTGCAAAGTAGAATCACACCCAGAGGCGAATAGATTGAGAGGGTGGGTGGGAAGCCCAGGCAGCTGCATTTTTTTTTCAAACTGCCAATGTGATTTTAATGATTAGTCCGAGTTGGGAACTCCTGATAAAGTCTTATTTCCTTCCCCATTAGCCCTGTAAGACATTATTTTCACAATGTGGGTGATTTTAAAAGACTATCCAAGGTTGGTTGTCTCTGCAAACATCTAGTTTCCTTACTTTCTAAATTTCCTATTAAAAAAATTGAAAGGTGTGGGTGAGTTGGCAGTCCTGTATCTAAGGCAGTGATCTGCCGAACGTGGTCCCTGGAACAGCAGCATCAGCATCACTTGGGAATTTGTTAGAAATGCAAATTCTGTGTCCTACGCTAGACCTCCTGCAGGAGGAATTCTGGGTGTAGAGGAGGGCTAGCAATCTACACATTTAACAGGTCATCTTGATGATTCTTCACTTTTGAGAGGCAATGAGTCTCTTGAAGAGAAACTTTCAGAACTGATACCTGGGACCCACCCCCCAGATTTTGATTTAATTAGCCAGGTGTATGATTCTTTTAAAGTTTCAGTAGAACTTCCCCCTGTCCAGAGCAGAACTGTCTTTCTAAACAAAAAGTGAGGAAAAGAGCCCTGGCCCGTGTGCTTGGTTGGTTGGGCATTGTCCCATGCACCAATAGTCGAGGGTTTGATCCCCACTCAGGGCACATGCCCAGGTTGTGGGCTCAATCTGGGTAAAGGACATGTAGGAGGCAGCTGATTGATGTTTACATTGAAGTTTTTCTCTCTCCCTTCCTCTCTCTCTAAAAATCAATTTAAAAAATGTTTTTAAGTGAAGAAAAGAAAAACAGGTGTGTGTGTTTGAGGGTAAGGTAAATGGGGAACAGACAATGTTTTTAAAATAGTTGGATTTCAAGGTTCAGAATGTTTGTTTTGGTAGTGCATGTAACTTTGGCCAATATTATGATTTTTATTGCCTCATTTATCTTTAGGAGACCAAGATAGCCCCTATGATTGTAGTTGTATTTTTGTATTTAATGATTAAAAATATTATATGAAGATTAGAAAATGAGTTTGACTAACATTTTAAATGAGTATGCATTTGATTCATTACTGCTTCAACTAAATACATTTGAAAAATAGTAATATATATGTAGAGCTATTACTTTTTTAGAAAATGTTTAGTACCCATAAAAATAGTCTAACAATACTTTCAAGATGCCTGAGGATTTTTTTACTTTTATCAAAAAGGGAGAGAGAGAGAAGGAGGGAGAATAATTATATTGCTTTTTTTTACTGCTTATCATTCCATGAAGTAACTGTCCAAATTTATACAATCCTTCCAGGTTTGGTACTCACTAATAAATTAAATTATGCTCAACATATTATATTCTTTTTTAGCAAATTCAACATCCATTTATAGTTCTATGATTCTCTAATAATTATAATATTAATATATATCACCACATATCTCAGTTATGTTGGAAAAGAGAATACTTACCATGTAACCCCATGTAAGTCATTCCTAAATGGAATATTTCTGTCCTATCATTGGAGACAAATTTCTCTAATAACTCTAATTTCTCTGAAAATATCATGTTTTGGATATTTTAGGCCAGATATCACAATGTCCACTTCTTTCTTCTTTCTTCTTTTGTCCTTCCTTCTTTCCTTCCTATAAAATGTCTTAAAATCTAGCTAAGTTTATAGTTTGGTCTTTTCCTAATAATTTAAAGCCTCTAAGAGACATGGATTAAGTTATCTTCCACTTCGCTAAACATCCCTTAAAAGAACCTATCGAAGGCTGAAAATTGAGGCAATTAATTGACTGAAGTATATGATTTGCCTGACTTGTTTTCACTGAGGTTTGTTGAGTTTTGGAGTGAATTTCCCTAAATATCCTAACTGTTTCTACTTTGAATAACGTGTGCTTATACTAATACTTGCACTTCTTTTTAAACTAACACAAAGAGTTGACCAAAATTTGGACTGGATTCCACCCACGAAGTGGGAAAAGAGCATTACTTTTGCCTGGGCGTGTGGGCTCTGCCTCTGGCTGCCGAAGCTCTGTGGCAGCCTTTTGGTGACAGGGTCAGTGATGCTGTGCAGGCCGGGGGTCAGCAGCTTCTCTCTGCTCTGCCTGGGTCTTTAGTGACAGGCTCGGGCAATTCCAGAAGGTGGCGTAGGGAATGGCAGCGTAGGAAATGAATGATTCACGTAGCCAAGAACAACAGCCCAGACAGCCTGGGCCATTAGTAGCGTGGCAGATCACCCTCCTATCTACCTTTCTTTTATCATGGAAACTCAGGTTAAATGATCACCATCCATTGGAATTTCTTCATAATTAAGTCATTGCCTTTGTGTGTGTACTTTCAAATATATCTATATTCAGGCACTTATCACATTCCCTTGGAATTATTTGTGTACATATCCATCTGCCTCACCAGACCATGGACAGTGGCTTCTCATCCTTGGACATGGGAAGTGTCCCATGACTAATGACAGATGGGAGGCCAGCCATACGGCTAATGCATTCTGATGGGCATGAAGAAGAGAGCACACAAAATCATGTAGCCGCCTGATTGTATATGACACGTCCTCTATAACAACTCCCCCACTTCTATTATATCTCCTAAACTCAGCAATACAGATACTTATAATTTTCTGAACATACCAGGTGATTTCATGCAGCTCTCTGTCTTTAAATTTTCTAATTCACACACACCCTCACTTTGGGAAGCGGACTGGCAAAACCAAGCCTTCTTTCAAGTCTCAGTTCATGTATCATTCTCTTCCCCAAGAAAGTCTGACATCACTCTCCATTGCCCCTCTTTCCAAAGTCCCAGAGATTATATTAATTGACTGAATGTCTCTCCTCTGTGCTCCCAAAGTAATTGTTTCTTTTTACTGACCAGTTTAATCTATGCTCTCAGTTTCTTCTGGAAGAGATAATGACTGGTGCCCACAGCATATGAATGCTCTTTGACAATAGAGTGCACTGGAATGCCCACATACTTCTGTACTCCCCTCCCTAAGCTGGGTGCTCACCAGGATCCATTGCGTTGGTTCCCAAAGCTATGTATGCCAGTTGTGTCTGTTACTGTAAATAAGTCATTTAGTAGATGTGACTTAAGTAAATAGTATACAAGTGGAAAAAAAAGAGTTGTGTTTTCTGTGAAGACAAATGGGTCCTTTGGAAAGATAAGCTGCTAAAAATTGTACTGGTGAATTAGGTATAGGCGAGAGAACAGACAAAGATGGGGAAGGGGTTTATAAAAATCTTGGAATCTCCTCTCAGATTATTTAAGTGCTCTTGATTTTTAACTCCACCTTATAAAATCCCAAACTGGAAATTGTTGAAGACACCTTATGAGTGATTTTTGGAACTCCCACCAGCATACCCAATACCACAATAGGAGCCCTTAGCCCTACATCAAAGATTAGTGAAGTGCATGTGTTTTACATCAAAATAAAATGTCATTTTTCCCTGTCCAAATCATGTATTGAGTTGAAATGATTGGGGTCAGGATGGGGGAACACTGTCTGTCTCCTTCACTAGATAGTGAGTTCCTTGAAGACAGGGACCCCATCTTGCTGGTCTTGGTAGTACCTGTGCTTGGGAAGAGTGGATCCTAGCCCACTTTCTGTGCAGCCAAAGTTGAGAACCACTGTAAGGGCTTCTTGACGCAAGGGAACTGATGAACTTATTTTTGTACAGTGGGTTTCAATCATTAGGTCCCGGTGCATTATAGCCACTAGGGGGCAATGTAGCTGCATTTCTTTGGAATGATCATGGAGGGGCGCCTAGCTTGTCCCCTAAAATGTGATGAGTCCCCCCACCCCCACCCCCAGATGTGTTGGAGAACCTATGGCATAAATGTCTCACCAGCACTGGCATTCTTTATATATGTGTTTCCCTTGCTTATTTGGGTGAGCTGACTTATGCCATCTTTTCTAAACAAAAAGGACAAAGTCATAATCACCACCTCATTAAGTTAATTATTAAAGCCCATTGAGTTCCTGGAAGGAAGAACAAAAAACAAAAACCTCATGCAAATGTTATGACTGGTTTCAAGGATTATGAGTTAAATGTTGTGAGTAGTCTCAAGGATTATGAGTCGGTACAATCAGGGTAGGCCACAGTGTTTTACAGTGGAGTCTGGGAGGGAACATTACTGAGAAAGTTATGCAGAGTGTGTCCATGTGAAAGGACAAGCCCAACCCTTCCTCCTTTCTCCTGAATGAGTCTTCTCTCACTTCTGATGTTCTGGAATCATAGACTCCAAAAATTAAGCTGCTAGTTGCTCATATGGCTTCAGAAGGAATGTCCTCTCCTAAGGTAGTGAGATGAAAAAGATTTCAAGACAATCCCTTTAAGAGAAAAACCGCGGGATGGTTAAAAAAAAAAAA
The DNA here is from genome assembly GCF_028538775.1 of Myotis yumanensis. Taxonomy (NCBI): domain Eukaryota; kingdom Metazoa; phylum Chordata; class Mammalia; order Chiroptera; family Vespertilionidae; genus Myotis; species Myotis yumanensis. The sequence goes on along the minus strand of NW_027223764.1, from coordinate 27,505,026 downwards.
AAAAAAAGAGTGAATATTTTGCCTCTTAGTGAGTTGCCATTGTTGCATTACAACTAAACTGACGATGTGTGATGTTAAAGGATCTTAAACAACCTGCGGCTTAGGCCCAACGGAGCTCAGGCCTCCTATTTCACAAGTCTTTGGAAGCAGTAAAATAATATCTGTTCGAAAGTACTATTTGAGAATTAATCAAACCTAAAACAAGGTAACTTACAATTATCATGGGTCTTGAAGTAGTTGACTTAAAGGCTGTTGTGCTATGCACAGAGCATTTGGGCTTTGAGTCTCAACTCTTAGTCTCAACACTAAGTTCAGATTCCCCCCCTTCTCTCAGCACCGCAGGTTACATTGCCTATAAATTACAGGGGAGTAGCCCTAGGAATTTGCCTTTAACTTCCTTCTGTTTCAAGAATATGGGTTTGCCTTTAACTTTCTTCTGTTTCAGGAGCATGGGGTTTTTTAAAGGCAATGTGAAAAAAATATACAACAGTTATGCAAATTACTATTTCTCCATCGGTACTTAATTTACCTTTTCTCCTAGGGCAGGATCTGGCAGGGTTCAAGTCATGGTTGGAATTGATACAAAAGATTTTTTTCTCCAATGAAATTACAATGGGATATTACTGTTTAAATCACATGAGTTCAAAATGTACTCGTTTGTGTCCAATACAGAAACTCAAACCCAGTATTTGCCCTCTAGCAGTTGAAGGGAGTGGTGGCAGCTTACTCAAAATGAGTAAGAACATAAATATACTGACATTTTGACACTGTGAAAACATGTAGGCTGCCTTTTAAGTTTTTGACTCCTGATTTATGTCTCTTCCCCATCTTCCCATGGAGAAGGGCAGTCAGTGAACACTCAGATCTTCAGGTGTCTGTCTGGAGAGCTGGCCGTCTTCCAGAAATACAATTAGGTATGAAAGAAAAGTTCCATCCCTCACCCCTTTAGAGTAAACGTCTCCAGTCCTCTCACAGAAGGACGGCCAAAGTTGGAATGAGCCGCGTGGCTCTTGTGTATCTTCATGGTCCTTTCCCCGGCTGTCCTATTCTGTTTGTGGCATTATGCAAGGAGTTAGGATACAAAGGGGTTAGGATACCCAGTGGTTGTCCTCAAGGTGCCTGTCACTAATCCCAGCTCCTCTCCTCCTTACCTCAGCTTGTCCTCACATTTGGGCTCTTTAGTAGAGTTGCCTCATGCTGTCCTCTGATAAAACCTTGGAGCCCTGGGGTCTAGCCTTAAGCCTCCTCACCTTGGACATCCTTCTGCTCTTTCCCACCGGGCCCATCCCGGTTGCCAAACACACAGAAACACTATAGGAATACTAGTATGGGGGGGCGGGGGGGGGGGGATGTGGACTGAAACGAGTCCCTGCGCTACCATTGGCCATCTTCTGGGGCTGGCCTCCTTACTTGACTTAGTGAGAAGGAGCAGGGCGTCAGCTGGCCCGTGTGTACCACAGGAAAACGTGAGCTCCAAAGGAGTGCATGCATGTAACCCCCTTAGCACCACGCCTGGCACTTAATGCACGGGCAAGCAACTCGACTAAATGATGTTATCATCATCGTAGGTGATGATACGGGCGTAGAGAACCTGGGCTGTCCAGGCCGACAGCTCGGCTTTGAATCCCCTCACTTGGAATATCACCTCGAGAAAGTCTGAAAACCTCAACCGCTTCATTTGTAAAATGAGGAGGATGTAGGGCGCAATGCCTGGTGCGGGGGCGCGTGAGACTGAGGCGGAGCTCAGCAGAGTGAGGATCAGTAAAGCTGGCCGTCGCTGCTAGAACTGCCAGTGACGGGTGACGGGTGACGGCGAGCTGGGCGTCCGTGCCCCCGAGGCCCATGCCCACGAGTCCGGCGGGTTCAAGCATCCTTGTCCTTAACCAAATAAGCTCTGGGTCCCAGAGGCAGGAAGACTTCCTGGAAGAGGCTCGGGGGTGGGGCGGGGAGGGTAAGGGGTAGGGAGAGTGGGGAGCTGAGGGGGTGGGGGCGGGGGTTGGGGGGTGCCCTGGGACCAGCTGGGAGTGGGAAAGGAAAGGCCGAACTTGACCCCGGGCTCCGCGCCCGGCCTGTGGGTCTGCCCCTCGGGCTGCCAGGTCCTGCTTCGGACCCGAGCTGGCCCCGCCGCTCCCGCAAGCAGGGAGCCCGGCCCGACCCCGCCCAGGCGGCGGCCGGGTCCCCTGGGCTGGGCGCTGACGGCGGAGCCGACGGGGCGGAGAGGAGCGCGGCGGGAGGAGGAGTAGGAGGAGGGGGCTGGTCAAGGGAAGTGCGACGTGTCTGCGGAGCCAGCCTTTTTATACCTCCTTCCCGGGAGTCGGGCAGCAGTGCCGCCGCCGCCGCCACCGCCACCCGTGCGTCCTCCGTCTCCGCTCCCAGGAACCGGGCTCCGAGTCCAGCGCGCCGCGCGCCGCCGCAGCCAGCATGTCGGGGGTCAAGAAGCCGAGGACGGTAGGCTTCGAGTCGCCCGCCTCCCGCTCCCCTCCATCCGGGGGGCGCCGAACCCTCCGGGGCACTGGGATCCCACCCTCTCCGGGAGGAGGCAGCCGCGGCGCGGAGGCTGGGGCGCCAGGGGGAGGAGGAGGAGGAGGGCGGGGAGGAGGGAGGCTGGAGAGCGGGCTCGGCCGGGATTCCCGGGGCAGCCCTCGCCCGCCGGCGCCCCTCCGCCCGGCGCCTCTAGGAACCTCCGCGCTCCGGAGTGGTCACGCCCCGGCCAGACCTCCGGAGCCTGCAGAGTAGGTCCCCATCAAGAGGAAGGACCACAGCTGGGACATGTCCTTTCTTCCCAAGAGCTTCTCCAGACCCGCCTTTTCTTCTGTAGGATACCGAGCGGGTGGAGGGCCGAGCTGGCCCGGCTTCTGCCAGGTCTGGCCTCTGGGTGCACGCCAGCGACGGTCATTGGAACTTTGTCCATTGACCCTTCTTGGACTCCAATGACGGACTTTCATAGAGGAAGCGGCAATTATCTAGACTTGCTGGAGGAAATTGCTCCTCTACACTGGCAGGATTTAACCCTTAGCTTAAGTCAGCTCCCTGTTGGCTCTGGTGGCACCTCAAGTTCAGTCATGGGAGACTCCTCGCCTTGGAGTAAGATGAGGGGATTGTCTTGAGGATGCTCCGTTTTATCCAGAATTAATCCAGGACATCGCTTTTATGGGAAACAGAGGGCTCGCCAAAGACAAAGGTTCCTTTTCCACTTAGCGATAGGGACTTCTGTAAATTTCACATCCTTAAATATGGCAGCAGTAATCATAGACTCAAGGAGCCCTGTAGACAGCGTTTGGACCACACCCGAGGTGGTCGGCAAGCCTTAAGATCCCAGCCAGCAGTCTGACTGCTGGGCACTCATCTTTAACTACCACACTGCAAGCCTCAGGTGATGGTGGGGGTAGCTCAATGGACTGACTTCTCTTAAATAGTTAAACTTGTGCTTGGCACATAGTAGGTGCTCAATAAATATTCATTACTGTAAGTAGTAGTAACGTATCATTAATGTAATATATCAGTAATGTATAATCGTATCATTACTATCCTATACAACAAAAGCCTAATATGCTAAGTGTCCAGTCATCCGGTTGGCCGTTCAACCAAAGTGTAATATGCAAATGATATGCTAAGGCTGCTCAACCGTTTGCTATGACATGCACTGACCACCAGGGGGTAGACACTCTAACCAGTAGGTTAGCTTGCTGCTGAGATCCAGCCGATCAGGACTGAGTGAGATGGGCCGGATACACCCTGGAGCCCTCCCACAGTTCGTCCGGCTGGCCAAGCTCCCATAACCCTCCCCAGCTGCGATCGTGCATTGGTGGGGTCTCTTGGCCTGGCCTGTGCCCTCTCGCAATCCAGGACCCCTCGGGGGATTTCGGAGAGCCGGTTTTTGCCTGATGGCGGAACCACCGGTCACTATGATGTGCACTGACCACCAGGGGGCAGATGCTCAACGCAGGAGCTGCTCCCTGGTGGTTTGTACGCTCCCACAGGGGGAGTGCTGCTCACTGCTGGCGATCGCAGTGGCGGTGGTGGGAGCCTCTTCTGCCTCTGTGGCAGTGCTAAGGCTGTCCGACTCCGGTGGGGAGCCAGCCTAAGTTGTCAGTCGGGCATTCCCCGAGGGCTCCCAGACTGTGAGAGGGCACAGACCAGCCTAAGGGACCTCTTCCTCAGTGCACAAATTTCGTGCACCAGGCCTCTAGTTAGTATTATATAATGCTTATTACTGAAATATCTTTAAGGAGTATTTGTGATGGGTTGGAGGAGCAATGGAAAATCAAGAATTGGGAAAGGAGAGTGAAGGGGCCATGCAGGGGCTAGAAGTGTGGGCTTGAGCAGTAAGGTAAAGGGGGCCCTGTGGTTTCAAGGGACCACACTGGGCCAGCAAAGGAGGGTCCAGGAGGGAGGTGGCATCCATGTGAAAAGGGAGAATGGTCAGGATCTATCTGCCTTTATAGGAATGATTTTTATTTTAAAGTGGGGAGACTCTCAGTATTGTATATATTTTAAAATAGTGTCAAGTGAAAATCACTTGTGTTTTAGGCCTATTTAATTTGATTAACTTCTATAACATTCTAAATGGTACCTTCTAAATGACAAGCTACTGTGGCATTTAGTAGCCTTTTTATGTCAGTGGAGTTTTAAAGCTTCCTCCCTGCTTGCATCAAGAATTCCTTCCCAGTTCTGCTGGGGGTGGGAGGGCTTTTTCAAGCATTAGGAGTGAAGGGGCCCTGGTCTTTCCTCTTCATGCCTCTGGTTAGCAAGAACCCGTGAAGTGGAGGGTTTGAGAACGGGGCTTTACAAGCTGATAGTGGGAACTGCAGAGTCAAGTTTTCAGAGAGAATTTGAGGGCTGGAGGGTTTGGGTTGTGTATTTACACATTTAGAGCCTTCTAGCTTTTGTTTTGGTGGTGTGTGTGTATGTGGGGGGGGGGGGGGGTCTTTCTGGCATCAAATTAACACCTGATATAGCTAACAGGACTTGTGAACTTTGATTTCGAGAACACAGTTATAATCCAGGCACCAGCACAAGTTCCCAGAAGGACCAGGTAGACACTATTGGGTAGAGCAAGCCAGCTATAAATGTCTATGAAATCTCTGAAGCTTTAAATGTTCATTCAAAATGTATTTTGAAACCTTGTAGGCCAAACACAAATCTGTCCACCTGTGTGACTTCTCAACTAATTAATTATTTGACAGGTGAATCTTGCTGATATAGGAGGCTATCTTAAAAGTGAGGAAGCTTTGCATTATTTTCTGCATTACCAGCAGAGGACACACTACAGTCACTGCAGTAACTTCAAATATTTGTTGAGTCCCTACTGTGTGCTAGGCAGTACACTGGGGTGAATACATCTTTCCCAGGATTTTCTGTCACGTTGATGAATATAGCCTTTCAATCCAGACCACTGTGAGAAGAGTAAGTACGTAGTTTTGGTTTAAATAAGAGAAAGTAGGATGATTTTCTCACAAGCTTGAGAAAAAGAAAAAGAGACATGATTTTTTATAAGGGAAGGTGGCACATTCCTTTTTTGGAAACCTAGGACACCTACATGTCACATCCCTACCCCCCTTGACTTACCTCCAACACTGGCTACCCCCACACCCCTTTCACGCACACATAAACCTAGGAGAAGGAAGGAGGCAGACTACTTACAGAGGACTGGAAAGAAAGGCAAAGTCCTGGTCCTTTCTTCTTGCATCATTTCCTGGATTAGTATTTTCCAAGGCTGACAGACAGTTACTCAAAAGGTCAATAAGGTATTAAAATATTTTCCAAAGGATCAAACAAGCCAGTGGTTGGGAAGGAAGTGAAGGGGTATTGACAGTGTAACAGTCTTCATAAATGCAACAGATTGTCTAGCTCAGTGGTCGGCAAACTCATTAGTCAACAGAGCCAAATATCAACAGTACAATGATTGAAATTTCTTTTGAGAGCCAAATTTTTAAAACTTAAACTATATAGGTAGGTACATTGTTGTTAACTTAATTAGGGTACTCCTAAGGCTTAGGAAGAGCCACACTCAAGGGGCCAAAGAGCCGCATGTGGCTCGTGAGCTGCAGTTTGCCGACCACTGGTCTAGCTAGGTGAAGATGCTGCCTAAGGCAAGACATGAATTTCATGATGAGTAACCATTGCAGCTTCCTAGAGGCCAGGTACTCAGCCACACTGTATTTCATTTCATCCCCAGAGCAGCCTTCACCCAGGAAACTGAGCCTTATCTTTTAGGGAGGAGAAATGACAAAAGCAGGACAGGATTTGAATTCAGATCTGTCCAAGTTGGAGCACAGAATGGGAGTAACAATGACTTACCCCTTACAATTGTTCTCAGGAGTAAATAACTCCTAAAAAATGTCTTGTACAGTTCCAGGCCCAGAGTAAGTAGCTATTGTTATTATTACACTGCTGTGGTCTGGCAAACAAGGAGAAGAAAGCACAGGTCATACCATTCTGAAGGCTCAGTAAATGACAGCCACCAGAATATTTATATAATCTTATATAATAAAAGCCTAATATGCAAATTGTCCCCTTGACCAGGAGTTAGACCAGAAGTTTGACCAGAGGGTAAGGCCACCAACCGTCCTCGGCCCCTCCTCCCAGCTGGCTCCACCCTCGATCAGCCGTTCCCCCAGTTGGGGGCAGGGCCAGCTGCCCAACCGCAGGAAGGGAGGCCCTGGCCAGCAGTGGACAGGTGCTAGGGACCCTTACCCGTGCACGAATTTCATGCACTGGGCCTCTAGTATATAATAAGAGTAAGGAAATGTTGAAGTGTAGAGGCTATTTAAATCCTTATTGTGAAAAGCTAGACAGGAGACAAAGGTTGACAATTAGTGTAAAAATGCACCAGAGTAACCCAAATATTAGCAAGAGTTTGCCAACCACCTTGGCCAAGAAAGGCAATCTATGTATAAGTAAATTATGGACTAAATTCTTTCCACCCTTCCTGTGCCTTCAGCTGTTTCCAATTCTACCTTAAAATTAATGTCCAATTCATCCTTTTCTCTTAAGATCATCTGTTTGGACTTTTACAGGTAAAGATAGATGCACTTAACTCTGAGTTCAATGTCTCTGAGGTAGTTTTCCTTGTCTTTCATCACTTTTTTTGCTTCTGCACGTGGCTCTGTGGTTTGCTTAGGGGATAATTAGGCTTAACGTGAACATGGAACCTTTAGGGACTGAAAGTCTGGGAAAGGAATCAACAGTGTCAATCTCAGTCCTTGGAGATTACTGTGCGTTTCAAAATCTATCACTAAATAATGGACACTCACGGGTTCTTGAGTTTGGAAGTCTTAGGAAAACACAGAAAGGAACAGTAAATACATAAACATAAACATAATGGCAGTTCAACTAACCTTTCATCCCTGGGTGATTTGTTCATATGACAGCTGACATGGCATATACGCCCAGCAGCCTGGCCTAGAGCCTGGCACAGAGTAGGTGCTCAATAAATATTAGGTGCATAAATGGCTACAGAATTCATTAGAGAATGAATTTGCTTTAGGATCTAGATTTTTCTTCGATCCCCCTCCCCCCGACCTCTCCCGCACCCCTGTTATCTGTCTGTTCTTGTGGGCTTGCTTATTATTGCCTGGGTATTTGTCATTACCACTGAAAAATTACTCAGGGATTCTTCGAGGCTTAGGATGAATGGCCTCCTGCGCCCCCCTCCCCCATTTGCTTTTGTTTCTGCCAGGTGCCTGGTGGCATTACTAGTCTGGGACCACTTTAACCCACTGCAAGTTTTTTAGACCACCCAGGTGACGTAAATTTGACGTGCAATGTTGCACACAAGGGCCAGCCCTTGTATACAACACCTGGGGGACCCCACCTCCCCACGTATACTTTCATTGCCAAGGCACCTGCCCTTGCAGCCTTTCAGAGTGGGCCGTGGGTTTATTCTGGTTCACTCTTATTTGTAGGGAGTGACTCTTAGGACCTTCCGTGTAAGGAAGGCCTTTTTATTCGCCCCACTTGGTGGGTTCTGGGCTCTGATTAGTTCCACCTCCCCGTGAGGCTGTCAATCAGCTCGGATCCGCCCCCTACCAGGATACAAGTGCCTCCCTGCTTGCTTACCTCTCAGGTTCCTGCTTTTCTGCAGCATTTGGCCTGGCAGTTTCTTGCTATCTTGTCAGCTCTTGGAATTTGTTTTTTAAGACAGGAATACCGTATTCAGACCCATCAGAGAAGTGGACAGATTGGGTCTGTTACAAAGCATTGTGTTTTAAAGCATAGGCCAGTAATTGTATGTGAAAGTGTACACTGCTGCATACAAATTAACTGATTTGACCACAACTTTTCAATGTTTTAAAAAAATAAGCTTCCCTGTAAAAGCAGCACCGTTGTGGCATTTTAACTTTAGGACTCCTCTCCTCCTCCCTCAGCTCTTTGATGTTTTTCATGAGATGATTTTATATTATAACCACACATTTTTTTATTTGTTTTTATGGAAGGATCGGTGTGTATAAACTAGACAGGAATCTCAGCCTCATCTCAATTCCTATGTACCATTCATGTTTCATATCATACCTACATCATTCTTATTAAGGAGACACTTTAAGAATAGTAAGCTTCAGCCAGATATATTTAATGTAATCCCTTCTCCTACAAAGTTGTAAAGGCCTGGGCTGGGGCATGCTCCCCGCATCTCGGTGGCCTCTGCCTGTGCAGGGTCCTTGAGATGCTCATTGTCCTGCCTCAGTGCTGGTGCAGTACAAGCATATTCCTGTCTGAAAGGCCCTTCCGCTTTGGCACCTCTCCTTGCTTCTTCCATGCTCTCTTTGGGGATCCGGAGGTCCTTGTGCTGCTCCTGCACAACTGGGGCCGGGGGGGGGGGGGGGGGGGGGGGCGCGGGGGGGGGGGCGGGTGGCAGTGAGGCTTGATACTTCCTCCATACTCCCAGCACACTGCTGGGACTGTGCTGGGACTTTAGGGGCTCTGTGGGCTGCGGGAGTCTAATGCCTCCTCTCCCCTGGGGTCTATTTGAACTCAGAAGCACACCCAGTGCCCTTGGCTTTCAGAGCCCCTAATGCTATCTGGTCCCTCTCTACCCAAGCCCAGCACCAGGTATAGGGGCAATTCCTTCCTCAAACTCACACCAGTGTCTAAGCTCCCTTTGCTTCTCTTTGGATAAAAATTAAATAAAGCTTTTCATGAAGGTTCATTGGTTGATCATAAATACGGGGTTTATTAAAAATTTGGGTTTTATTTTCTTCTGCCTTTTTGATGACCAAATATTTTTTTAAATTTAGAACAAATTGGTGCACAAGATGGAAATACTTTTTCTCTCTGCAAAAGAGCCACTGGGTTAAAACTTGAAATATAACTTGCCTTTGATAACACATTGTGGATAAAATGACTTCCATCAGTTGGCTGGTGTGACTTCCTTTAACATCTTATCAGCAACTCTTTCTGCATGTCAAACTTACTACTGAAGTTGGTTTTGCTCTAACTGGTACTGTGGAAACACAACTGTAACATAAACATGACAAGCTCTGTTGAGCACTAAATATTAAATTTTGGCAATAAAAGTAAGCTTCCATAAAACACTTACATAAATATATCAAAAGCTGCATCATTAAACTTGATCATTTCTAGGTTAGGTTTATATTTGCTTTAAATATCTAGTTAACATCTGCTTTATATGTTTTGTTATTTAAAACATTCTTTTTTATCCACGAAGTTTTTTTATTAAAGATCTAATTGGCTTTATTGAATGATTCATAAGTCAGGCAGCATCCCATCTATTAAATAGAAAGGTATTCTCCCATCAAGCTTCTACATCCACTCTAATTTTACTACAATTACTTTTTCTTTTTAATTTATGCCCCATATGTGCTTTAAAAATCATTTGCAGACTTTACTTAGCAAGTCAAACTGCCTACAATAAAGTCTGAGGTTTCTCCCCATTACCTCATTCATCTCCACCTTTCCCCAATCATTACTTATGGATAATTCATGCCTTCCCAACTTCTAGCAGAATCGGCAATTCAAAACATTGGTGATGATTTTTATTTGCATTTTTTTTTTTACTGCTAAAATCCTGAATTAACTTTTTGGTCCTTTGGTGGTGGTCCCATTGTGTATTTTGTTTTCCTAAAGTCTCTAAAATCCTTTCCCTTTTTAGTTTCTGTCAGGTCTCACTTATGTGTTTGTTCACTTCATCTACTCGACATATATTTATTGAATAGCCCAACCAGGAACTGTGCTTGCCATAATTAACTATAGCTACTAAAGCCTTATATTCTTTAATTATAGTTTTTTAGTTCTTTCAAACTCTGTCTTTAAATCTGTTCTAAACACAGCATTTACTTTTTCTAATGGCACCACCCTACCCAAAACCTTGATAGTCTTTCAACTTTCTGCCCAGTCAGTCTTACAGTGGCCTTGGGCCCAAAGCAATAAAATTCCCAACTGACTTTTTAAAGCTACTAAGTTAAAATGTTAAATTATTTACTTTTTAGTTAGGCTGCTCCCTCTTTAAAATGTATTTTTATCGTTTAATTTCTGGAAGGAAAACTAAGAGCTCATCTTCAAGCTCTTTATATTACAGTTGATACACAGCATTTAAGAGCTTTGCTAAAGCTGATGGCCGTCTTTCTGGCTAGCTAGTTGGTGATGCTGCCACTAAGCCAGAGGACCATCACCTAACTGCTCTCCCCGCGCTTTTCTCTTGACCACATGCCCATTTTCTACTACAGCTTTGTTTCCTTTTTTCTTTTTCTTTTTTAATATCTTTATTGATTTCAGAGAGAAGGGAGAAGGAAAGAGAGATAGAAACATCAATGATGAGAGAGAATCATTGATTGGCTGCCTCTTGCATGTCCCCTAATGGGGATCAAGCCCGCAACCAGGCATGTGCCCTTGACCGGAATCGAACCTGGGACCCTTCAGTCTGCAGGCTGACGCTCTATCCACTGAGCCAAACCAGCTAGGGCTGTTTCCTTTTTTATTTTTTAACTGGGAAATATTTCCCCTCCACTAAAAACAAAAACTAAAAGCTAAACAAGAAAAAAAAAACACCAAAAACACTTCCAGGTTGGTTATCAGTGATTTAGCTTTAGCATTTTGTTTTGACATTCTGGAGACAGAAATACGGACCAAAGGACAGTGTTTGGAAAATGCAACTTTACTATTTTGAAATATTTTGTGACTAGCGGCTAGCCAGTGGTTGGCAAACTGCAGCTCGCGAGCCACATGCAGCTCTTTGGCCCCTTGAGTGTGGCTCTTCCTAAGCCTTAGGAGTACCCTAATTAAGTTAATAACAATGTACCTACCTATATAGTTTAAGTTTAAAAAATTTGGCTCTCAAAAGAAATTTCAATCGTTGTACTGTTGATATTTGGCTCTGTTGACTAATGAGTTAGCCACTAGCCAGTTTCTCTTTAGAAAATTCAAACCCCACCCCTAACCTCTCTTATTCTTCCTTAAGCCTTCTCAAACGGTTTAGTCATTTTATTAAATAAATAAAATTTTTTAGAAAGCCCTGCTGGTGTGGCTCAGTGGTTGAGCATCGACCTATGATCCAGGAGGTCACGGTTGGATTCCTGGTCAGGGCACATACCTGAGTTTCGGGCTCGATCCCCAGTAGAGGGTGTGCAGGAAGCAACTGACCAATGATCCTCTCTCATCATTGATGATTCTACCTTTCTCTCCCTCTCCCCTCCTCTCTGAAATCAATAAAAATATATTTTAAAAAAAGATGCCAGTGATTGCAGAGTGTGCAATACAGATAAAACTATACGAGGCGAAAGTTAGACCAAGTTCAGTTACACACTAAAGCCTCTCAGTCCTGCTGTAGGTCTGAGAATTCCCAGCTTTACCCCTAAATCCACCCATTTCCATTGTTTCCGAATAACTACGTGGTCCTGCCAGGTGAGTCTACACTACACTGCTGAATCCCAGTAGAGCAGTGGTTCTCAACCTTGGCTGCACATTAGAATCACCTGGGAATCTTTTTAAAATCCTGATTTCTGGGCCTCATCCTCCGGAAATTCGAAACAGAACAAAGAAACAGAATTTCCGGAGGATGAGGCCCAGAAATCAGGATTTTAAAAAGATTCCCAGGTGATTCTAATGTGCAGCCAGGGTTGAGAACCACTGCAATAGAGAGTCTTTTCCTAAATTATATGAGTAATTACTATTCTTGGCCCATCGAGTCACTAATAAGACGTTTTCAGTAGTTATTAAAAAATAAAAATTTGTATTCTTCCACCGTGTTTAAGTTAGCCATATGAATAAGAAGACATCTAATCAAACTTATGCATTAATATCCCACCTATGGAATTTGCGTATTTATCAGGAGTTTTCCTTTTCAAGGTATGTTTTGTGAGAATGTTCCTACTCTGTTGGGACTTGCTCATGACCAGCCCTGAGCACTTCCTATGTGGCAGGCGCTGTCCCGGGGTTTCCTGTGCAGTCACTCAGGCAGGCCTCCCCCATCTCATGAAGCAAATTTGTGAACTCAGAAGGGAACTCATGTAACTGAACTGTCTTTAGAGAGTTACCCACGGGAGAAGCTAAAACCTTATCAGCTCCTCTGTGGTTATAAGTTGTTGATTTCACAGAGGGAATGAGACTTAATGCCAAGTAGCAAACACAGCTGACTTAGGTAACTACTAAAGTATTACTGCTTCATTTGTAAAATATTTTGGCAGCTGCCTACTGTTAATATATCTCAAGATGATAATAATGAATTCTATTTAGAGACATTCCCCAGCACTTTTTAAAAAAGAGTAAATGGTATATTCACTAGCAGATGCATGTTACCCTCACCATCACACACATTTCATTCCTTGTGGTGACATAAAGTATGTAATTGGAAAATAAATTTTCTTTGTTCTCAGACGCAACAAGTATGGGTAATAGTTTTTATTGCTTAACCTTACAATCATGTCAGGATTCCGCAGCATAATTGGAATGATTTGTTTCCACTAAAGCTGCTAATACTTGAGCCAAGTTTTAACTGTTGATTTGTAGATGATAAAAGGAAACCAGGCCACCAATGTAGTTTTCACACAATAAAAATTTGACCCAACTGGAGATCAAGGCTAAAGGATGTCGGCAACCAGATAATGCCTCCCTTACACTGGGGACCAGTGAGGAGTGCCTGCAAATTCTGAGGTTGTAAAAGGCACCTTCCATGGAGTTTGGAAGAAGCATTTTGGGGAGTTGTCTCATGCTACCGATGTAGGTCAGGAAGTCCACGTTTTCAGCGGCCCTGGGCCATAGCCTCAATGTTAGGCACCTCGAAGGCCTGGACTCCGATTCTGTATAAGAGGCTGGAGCCCATGCTCACATGGAGGAGCCTAGTACTGCTGGGTGTAATTGCAGGACATGAGGTTGAAGTCCTTTGCTGGGGAGGGGTTACATTATTTGAATGAAGAGAGGAGTGTGCCAAGTATATAAGTTAAATCACAGAACCTTGGCTAATGGTTGAGTGTGGATCTGTGAATAAGGAGGTCACGGTTCAGTTCCCGTTCAGGGCATATGCCCAGGTTGTGGGCTCCGTCCTCAGTAGGGGGCATGCAGGAGGCAGCCGATCAATGAATTTCTCTCGTCATTGATGTTTCTGTCTCTGTCTCCCTCTCCCTTCCTCTCTGAAATCAATTAAAAAAGAGATTAAATGACAGAATCCATGTCTTCACAGTGCAAGACACCTCGGAAACAAAATAATGTCAAAGTCTCAGCACAGACAGCAAGAATATGTTGTCTAGCCACATTTATTGAATGGAAAAATCTGGGTCATCATAAATACCTGGTTTCTTCCATTTTCTTCTCAGGGTTGAGACTTTTATTTAATAAACCTTTTCTTAAAAAAGATTTTTTAAATCATTTTTGAGAGAGAGAGAGAGAGAGAGAGAGAGATACATTGATGTGAAATCAAAACATCAATCAGCTGCCTCCTACCAGGGATGTGCCCTGACTGGGAATTGAACCAGCAACCTTTAGGTGCATGGGACAACGCCCAATCAACTCAGCCCCACCAGCCAGAGCTAATAAGCCTTTTAAACATCACACAGTATTAGTTCTTGGTGACATTGTAAGCCTGCCGTGGCTTTCAGAAAGGTACCTTGTTGATCCAACTGGGTTCCCCAAGGGAAAGGAGCAAGTATGTATTCCAGGACTTTCCATACAGTGTCTAATCCCATCCTATGAAGTAGTTGATGTTCTTATCCCCATGTTATGGTTGAGAACTGGAAGGCTTATTGAGGTTAAATAACACCTTAAGAAGCCACCCTTAGTGGCAGAGTTGGAAGTGACTGCCTCCTAAGTGTGAATGCCAGGTTTTCAATGATTCGTCTTTTCCTTCCATGCATGTAACAGATATAATTGTTATGAAGACTGTCAGAGTAAAGAGTATTCTGATCACTGCAATATACATTTAAATTTAATTTTAGTTGTTGCAGATTAACACAGTGAAGAATCAAAAAAGATGATGTTGTTTTGAAAGGAATTTTCCTCAGCGGCTTTTTGGAATGTCGCATAATCTTTAGAAGGTGTGGATTTTAGCAAATGCCGTGAAAAGGCAATAAATGTTAGTTTGGATGAGGCTCTGTGGCCAGTTTCAGGAACAGTCGTGTTTAGAATCGAACCCAACATTTCACCTTAATAATACAAAGCTTCAGTGTTCTCGTGGGTGAATGCATACACTCAAGAATAAGTGTCCTTAGAAATAATTGCAGTGACTTACATGTAACTCTAGACCTTGCCTTGTTCATTATGCGAGCGCTGCACAGTTGGGCATTCATGAGTTACAAGTTCCCGAAGCCCCACAAGCTACAGGCCTGTTCTCTGGATGGACTAGAGGTTTCATTGGCATTTCCACGGGTCAGCATAGAATTTTAATCTTTCATGGTTCAAGAAGCCTGTGTCACATACAGCCTCGTTTGTAGAATGAGTTGCAAATGTGTAAGAAAATACACAGAGGTAACAAAATACAGCCTTCAGTGGGCCACATACAGGGCTACATTCAGAAGGGTGGCTGAGACCCATGTTGAGCACTGTGGTTTAGAGCATCTTCTGGATGTAGTTAACACACTTCTAGGAGACTCGGCTTGATATGGGTGGTGTGTCCTTGAGGGTAATTGCCACCTCCCTGAATTATAGTGGGGTTCCTCTGGCATGCACATTCCCTTTATCTCATCATGCTCATCAAAGCTTATTGAGAAATTCTTCTTAACTATCCTAGCAGCTCCCCAGGATGGGTAGTTATAAGTATTACAACTCATAGACAAGGACACTAACATAGAGAGATGAGGTAAAATTTCTAGGGCCTTCTTGGGAGCTAATATAATAGTAGAGGCAACCCAAGTTGGCCCGTTTCAGTGGCCTAGTACTTCGTGTTGTCTCAGGCAGAAACTCAACGACACCTGAATGATGTTTGGAATGAAGGGTTTCTTTCTGGGCCTATACCAAGTTAACTGTGTGCTGCAAAACACACGTGGCTTCCTTTTCAGTGGGAGTTCTAGAACTATAAATGCTATAACCTATGAATTAAGTGATTCAGCTAATTATACATATTTTTTTATGCTTCTAAAAATGAACACTTGAGCTTTGATATAGAAAAGGCTGTACTTTCAAATTTTTCTCTTGTGGGTGTACATTTATTTTAATGAGGAGACTGGGAACTAAATTAATTCTTTGCTGCTAATTCATCCTGATTACCTTATTTCCATGGAACAAACGATTCTGAAGCCATGTCAGTCTTCATGATCTCATCCTGATTGGCTTTGTGTATAGTTGCATAGAAAATGTAGAAGTAGGCCCTGGCTGGTGTGGCTCAGTTGTTTGAAGCCTGATCCCATACACTGAAAGGTTGTGGATTCTATCCCAGGTTGGGGATAGTGTGGGAGGCAACCTAATGATGTTTCACTCTCACATCCATATTTCTCTCTCTCTCTCTTCTTTCCTCTCTCTAAATTCAATAAAAGCTGTCTTTGGGGATTTTATAAAAGTTTTTCTTTTTAAAAAATGTAGAAATAGTCATTACCTTAAAAAGTTGATATAGACAGAGCTTGATATCAACAATATCTGTGTTCTTTATTACAACAAAATTAAGGTAGTTATTATAACTGTCTACCTAAGTAGCTAGATCTTGTTATTCAATGTATTGATAAAGAAGCATATTTATTACTGTGCTATAATTTTTAAAATATTTTTTATTGATTTCAGAGAGGAAGGGAAAGGGAGAGAGAGATAGAAACATCAATGATAAGAGAGAGTCATTAATCGGCTGCCTCCTGCACGCCCCACACTGGGGATTGAGTCTGAAACGCAGGCTTGTGCCCTGACCAGGTATGGAACCTCGACCTCCTGGTTCATAGGTTGATGCTCAACCACTGAGCGATGCCATCCAGGCTGTTGTTGTTTTTATTAATCAAGAATATTTATTATTCATGTGTAGGGACTCACGGCTCATTTGAGAATACCATTCTCTGCTGATATCTCAGAGTTCCTACTTAGGATGCTCTTTACACCTGTGTGGGCATTATGCTTTCTTGTTTTCCATACATCACACGTGTCCTGAATGCTTCCCTTAATTACTGAGATCTCAGTGGGACCTTAGAGATTATTGAGCCTATTTTTCTCTCTTGCTAAGTTTCACGCAATATTGATGCCTAGATCCCATTCCCTGAAAATGTGATTGAGTTGGTCTGTGTTGGGTTCTTTAAAAGCTGGCTAGGTAGGAGGTGCTTCACTTCCGTGTGGCTTGAGAACCATGGCCTACCCTGATTCCTTCACCGCACAAAATGGAGCACTGTGCCATGCCCCCGGGCTGCCCGGTAGCTAGTAACAGATGATTTTCTCTACTTCAGGATGCTGTTTGCCCTTTTCAGATTTTTTTTCTTCTCAAAAATGTTAGGCTGTTTACCAGTTAATGCAGACTTCTGTGATGGTTGCATTCCTCATGGAATATTTAAAATGAAATATTCCAGCTGGAATATTTTAAAGCTTGCCATTCTTGTGCTGTTTTACCATTACCTAATGAGCAGACAGCTTTCTGGAAAAATCTGGAGATTATTCTTTCTTAGTCAGCTGTTCTTGGCTGTGGTGACTATTTATTCCTGGAAATTTGCCCCGCTTCCAATCACAATCAAGAGAGAAGCACGATTTTTTTAAAAAGTAGCTTGTGATTCTGGATAATGTAATTCTCCAGACCTCACTACTGAACCTGGTATGTTCCAATGGGAATAAATTTAAAAGGATTCCTTTGTCACATTGACGGCTGTGGGTATGAAGAACCCACATTGGAAGAGCCCTCCAAAAATGGGCCTTTCTTTTCCTGGTACATTGTCGCTGTAATTCTAGCATTTCTGAGGAAAATATGTAAGTACCTCCTGGGCAAAAATGCTGTCCATTTATATATATTTCATAACTATCATCTAAAATTACTAAGAATGAATCAAATTAAATAATCATGCCTCTTCTACCCAAGCTAATAGATTTCTTGCTGTGGTTTATCTGATTATGAGTTCTGATTAACTTTGATCTCATTTGGATTTTTAAAATAATATGTTGTCTTATATTCACAGAGATTATTCATTATTAATGTAGTAAGTAAAAGAAAAGGCAGCCCTAACCGGTTTGGCTCAGTGAATAGAGCATCGGCCTGCGGACTCAAGGGTCCCAGGTTCGATTCCTGTCAAGGGCATGTACCTTGGTTGTGGGCATATCCCCAGTAGGGGGCGTGCAGGAGGCAGCTGATCGATGTTTCTCTCTCATCGATATTTCTAACTCTCTATCCCTCTCCCTTCCTCTCTGTAAAAAATCAATAAAATATTTTTTTTTTTAAAGAAAAGGCAGACATGTAGTGCAGATATTTAAGCTTAAAAAGATTAGCTGACTCAAGCTAATGACAGTTCTTAAATTAGCAGCAGGTTTTCTGATTTAACATTGATTTCTTTTGGACAGCAGCTTTCTTTTACTTTCTTGTTCCTTCTGCCTTTTTTGAAGTGAATTTGGTTACAGCTATTTTGAAAACAATGTGACTGTATATATTAAATCTAAAATAAATTAAGTTTTTTTCTTTCCTATAATTCTATCCGGCTGTTAGGGTGGAAAATAAATATCACCTACAGCAGGTCAGGATACCTTGGGGCCGAAAATGTCGGAGAGAAAACGGCTTGGTCTCTAGTAACCAGGCGGATAAGAAAAGGGAATTCTTGCCAAGTCCTTTCTCCAGCCCAGTGCAGAACCAGCACAGAGACCTGTCAAGTAAACTGCCTTCCCAAGGAAGCACTGTGTGCCTCTTCTGGGCTGTCTTCATTTTCCTAGGCAATATAATTGCAAAATTTTGTAGAGTAAAAATTCCTTTACCAAGTTACTACTGAAGAACTCTATCCACTATCTCTTTATAGGATAATAGCATTAACTATATAAGATTCATTATTATGTATATTCAGTGGATTGTACTTTGAACCACTCTATATCTATATCTAGGTCCATACCTGTCACAGGGTGGGGATTAAAAAAAAAGTGATTATGGAGTTCAGAAAACCATCCTTTAAAAAAAGCTATGCTTAGCCTTATGAATAATGATAAGCATTTTAATGTATATTTTAATAATTGATTTTGAAAAGAAGAGGTTTGATGGAGCAAAAAATTAAGCTGTAAAAAGTACACCATAAAACTACAAGAAGAGCCGAAACTGGTTTGGCTCAGTGGATAGAGCGTCGGCCTTCGGACTGAGGGGTCCCGGGTTCGATTCCGGTCAAGGGCATATACCTGGGTTGCGGGCACATCCCCCCAGTGGGGGATGTGCAGGAGGCAGCTGATCGATGTTTCTCTCTCATCGATGTTTCTAACTCTCTATCCCTCTCCCTTCCTCTCTGTAAAAAATCAATAAAATATATTTAAAAAAAAACTTCAAGAAGAAAACATGCATCTTTTATAATCTCAGAATCAATCAGGAAGACCACCTTTCTAAGTGTCACACAAACTCAGGCACCACACACAAAGAAAATACAGTTCAGTACAAAATCACTTTTTAAATTGCATGCCAAATATCATATATATATATATATATATATAGAGAGAGAGAGAGAGAGAGAGAGGAAGGGAGAGAGGAAGGGAGAGGGAGAGGGAGAGAGAAACGTCAATATGAGAGCAGAACATCAATTGGGTGCCTCCTGCACGCCCCTACTGGGGATGGAGCCCACAATCCGGACATATGCCCTGACCAGGAATTGAACTGGCAACCTTTCCATGCCCAGGATGACACCCAGCCAACCTAGCCACAGCAGCCAGGGAAAAATATCTCCTTTTAATTAAAACAAAAGACAAACAACAACCTGGGGGAAATTTTATAACTTATAGAAGATATAGGGCTGCTTTCCAAAATATATAGAGCTTCTATACAAATCAATATAAAAAATCAGCACTCTAATAGCAAAAACATGTGGGGAAGGAATATGTAGTTCACAGAAAAGAAAATACAAATGACTCTTAAACATACGAAAAATGCTCAGTCTGATGTATTGTAAGATATGCAAATTAAAAGTATAAGGTTCAATTTTTCACCTATCGATTGGCATAGGTAAAAACATAAACCAACATGTTGTGCTCAACATGAGAGAACAAGCACTCACACATTGCTAGTGGATATGTATATTGCTACCATCTCCATAGAGATGTTTGGAAATATCAAAATTAAAATGAGCATATTCTTTGAGCTAACAATTCAAATTCTAGAGCTTTTTTCTACGCAAATCTTGTAAATGGTAAGATGAATGTATGTGCAAAGTTATTCTTGGCAGCATTTTGAAACAAAGGCTTGGAGACAACCTAAATATTAATCAATAGGAAACTTGCTTAAGTACATACTCTGTACTATTTTGTTATTATAATATAGCCATAGTAAGGACTAATTTGCAACTGTTAAAAAAGGATGAGGTATCTCCGAAATATACCAATATGGAAAGAACTCCAAGCATTTGTTAAGTGAAAAAAGACAAGGTGCAAAACAGTGTCTATAACCTGGTAATATTTGGGAGAAAAGAAAAAAAAGATATATTTATTAATGCATAGACTATCTCTGGAAGTATACATGGTAAACTAAGAGAACTGTGTGGCTGGGTAGGAGATTTACTTTTCAAAAACAGAAAACTCTTATCAATCAATTATATAGTCAAGAACTGTGAAGGGTCTTGATTTTATTCTACTTGCAATCTAATAAATTAGCTTGCCATAGTTTCATGGGTGCTGGCAGAAAACATGAGGCTCCTGGGTCAGAGACAAAGGACTTTATTACTTATAGCACAGAAAGCAGTAAGAGCGTTCGTATGTGTTTGTTCCTCTTGCCCACACCCCATCTCCCGTGACGATACCCACACAAGCAGTGAGTTACATTACAGGAGAGGAACTCTAAGCTTAGGGAACACAAATCTTTTAAAATCTTTTACAGTTCAGGCTGGCCCTTTACTCTGGAGGGAAACATTATCTCTTTTGTCCAATGCTGTTCACTATACAAAAATCCTTGAAAGATAGTGTGGAATAATAAATGGCAGTTAGTACCCGACTCAGAAAGGACTCATGGAAAATTGTCTCTCTTATTTATTTATCTGCAAATACACACACACACACACATACACACACAAGGTTTGAAGGTTAATAGTAACTCCTGATACTTTGAGCTTTCAGCTAAGTTGTTTGGAACATGAACTCATTGGTCATTAGATGATTAGGCCCAGGTCTGAAGTCGCCTAACTCTGCCTAGATCAGAGGTCATGATGGCCCCAACCTCCCCTCTGGCACCCAGTCCACTATCTGCAAGGGCAAGTTATTAGGCGGGAGGGGCCCCAAGAGAGTGAGAACATGAATGAACCAGCACAATTCATTCTCCACTACCGTTACTAACACCAGTCGTTGCCACGTTGGGCACTTGTAGTGCTCTCAGATTAGGGAACTAGATCCATATTTTCTTTAGCCCTGGAATGAGCTTTACTTTTATTGGGCTTCATTTAGTTCAGTTTCACACTGAAATCAATTTTAGGCCTGTGCTTGGCAAGTGTGAATTGAAAATGGGCTGGGTGGGGGGTTTCTTGGCTTTGGCACCTGGATAACAAAGTTCCTCAGGAACAAGCTGCCATTCATCATTGGAACACACTGGATTCTGTCTTGCAGTTCAGGGTGGGCCAGAGGGGCCCCGGTGGGTCTGTGGAGGGATGAATGAGCATCCTGTTAGAAAGGTGCTGAGCCGCTCCCGAATCACCTTGAATGCCCTCTTTCTGCAGCAGCAGCAGCAGCGGAGCATGTTTATTAGAGTATAATATACACATATAAAAATATATAAATCTTCATGGGCGGCCCAATGAATTTTCATAAACTGAATACACTTATGTAACCAGCACCCTCATTAAGAAACAGAATCATACCTGAATCCTAGAAGCCCCTTCTAGTCACTGACACTCTCTCCCTAGGAAACTGTCTGATTAGTTTTGCCTGGTTTTGCGAGACCAGTGCTCTAACTCCTGAGCTATGAAGCCTCTTGCCTGGTTTTGAATGTTACATGAATGCCATTGACTAGCATACACTCTTCTGTCTGGCTGCTTTTGCCACACTTATATTTGTGAGGGTCATCAATGTGTCCGTAGTGTTTGTGTTTGGCTAGAAGTTGTTCATTCTCATTGCTGCATGGCAGTGATTGCCAGCCAGGGGTCATTTTGCCCCTCAGGGGACATTTGGTAATGTCTAGAGACTTTTCTGGTTGCCACAAGGAGGTGGGGGGAAAGTTGCTGCTAACCATCCTACCCGCCATGCAGAGGTTGAGAAACCCTGCTGTATAGTAGTATTCCACTGTGTGAATATTCCACAATTTATTTACTCACATTTTCCTTAGAGCCTCAACTTAACTTTGGCATTTGTTAGCGTTACACAGCTCAGCCATAGCTTTGAAATTCTTGAATCCATGCTTACCACAGTCTCATGAAAATAAAGAAACTAGCAAACAAGGGATGTTTTTACATTTAAGATAAGTGTTAGAGGTAAAATGAATTATTGTGTACAGCTGTGGTCATAGACAAAAATTATATATTTTAGAACCACTACAAGAATTTGAAGAGATTCTGAATGAGAGAATGAAATGGGCTAACTCAAGGTTTTCATCAAAGAATAAATACGTGAAGGACTATTCTTAAAAACAGCTTCATTGAAGCATAATTTGCATATCATAAAATTTACCCAATTTACTGTACAATTCAAAGATTCCTAGTAAATTTAGAGTTGTGCAACTATCACCAAACTCTAATTTTATTTTATTTTATTTTTTAAATATATTTTATTGATTTTTTACAGAGAGGAAGGAAGAGAGATAGAGAGTTAGAAACATCGATGAGAGAGAAACATCGATCAGCTGCCTCCTGCACATCTCCCACTGGGGATGTGCCCGCAACCCAGGTACATGCCCTTGACCGGAATCGAACCTGGGACCCTCCAGTCCGCAGGCTGACGCTCTATCCACTGAGCCAAACCGGTTTCGGCTAATTTTAGAACATTTCCATCACACCAAAAAGACTCCTTGTGCAATCACTCCTGTTCCTACCCCGAGTCCCAAGAAACGAGCAGCTTACTTTCTATCTCTAAATTTTTTTTTTCCTGGATGTTTCCTACAAATGGAATCACAAAATATGTGATCTTTTGTGACTGACTTCTTTCAGTAGCATAATGTTTTCAAGGTTCATCCATGTTGTAGCAGGTATCATTACTTCATTCTTTTTTATAGCTGAATACTATTCCATTATATGGATATCTCACATTTTATTTATCCATTCGCAAACTGATGATATTTACATTGTTTCCTGTTTGGGGATGTTATGAAAAATGAACATGTGGATTTGAAGCACAGCTAGGTAAATGGCAAACACAAGTAGGCTTTTGAAGAAGGGATGTGATTCTGGGTCAGATGATCTATCTCATTTTCAAGGGTAATTTGAGTCACTTAAAAAAAAAAAGAATAGGAAAGGGAAAAGACTAGAGAGTGACATAAGGCATATTAGACTTATAGGGAAAGGAGACGTCTGATATTTACCCATCTGGATCCTCGCACCTCTGAAGGCATTTTATAACCAAGAAGGCTAAGCTCTAGGGTAGCAAAGCTCTGCCTTGAAGGGGAGGATAGTAGATTATTGTTTGGTTGCACTAAGAGAAGCCATTAAACGTGCCGCATGTTAGTAATCATATGATAAAATAATTAGTAACTCAAAAAGGACAGACTGTGCAAGAACAGACACATATGGAACCAATACATCCATTTACTAAAGGAAGATGTAGAGAAAGGAGCGCTCAGGTAGAAGTCAGGGCTCCTCCCCCATAGGATGGGGAAGATCGAATGCAGGCGTAGCAGGAAAGTACACACTCTTTAAAGCACGAGGCATTCTAGGCGGATGTAAGGGCTACTGTTACTAAACAAAGAAGGTCCTGAGGCCTCTCCTATGGGAATTGGACACTGAGAGCCGAAGGAGTTACCCAGAGGCAGAATTGCCTCCACAGGAAGTGAACTTGTGCCAAATACTGGTGGAAGGGGATGCCCCAAAAGCAGTGAACCCCAGACTCAGCCTTTCTCACCTTTTAGCGAGGATGTTCAAAGAGTGCGAACCTATTCTCTAGCAACGTGGGACCATGGGGCTTCATGGAATGAAAGTTTTCCATTTCATTAGGTCAGAATAATTATGTTGTAGGTGTGGGTATGAGGAGCTGGGGGAGAATGGAGAGGGTCAAAACTTTTTATACTGACTGTCCTTTCTTCCCCTTCTTCTCACTTCTTTATTCTAAAGGATAACCTTTTTATATAATTAAAAAACAAACAAACCTAAATCTCTTTTTTTGCAATAGAATCAGCAAGAAAAAGGAATTTTCACATTACAAAAAGATACCCTTTTCAAGGATTTCTTTGTATAGTATTACATGTATTACATATTCTCAGTACGCAAAATGAAGCTGAACTGTTTTAAAAGCTAACATAAACAATTTTTCTATTATGATGTTTTTGTGGGGTTTTTTTTTTTTCATTCTACTGGAAAGGAAACTAAACTTTACCAGAAGGTCAAGTCCACATTGTTGGCAACCTTTTTAGTGCTTTCCAAGCTTATCTGGCTGATGCTCCCCCCACCTTCCCCCCCCCCCCCCCACCAGAAAACCATATTATATCAAGGGACAGTCTGAAGAACACAGTCTATGAAATGTTGATACAGACAAATTTCCTCATTTATGGTTACCTCCTTATTCCCATTATAGACTGACCTCCATATGAGTCAAATTGGTTATTCTACATGAGAAACTGAGTGGCACTTCATTCCTGTTCAACAAACCATCAGATTTGTATAGTGCCTCAGCGAGGCTGGTTGGCTCTATCTCTGATCATAACTAACATGGCATCTGGCACAACTCCCCAGCCCACATTGCTGCACCCGAATGAATTATTCGTCATGAAGTCTTATCTTCAACATTTGAATTGCCTAACCAAATAGTTGAAGAAATAGTTTTTGATGTTAGTGTGTCTTCAGACTTTATCTGGCACTCTGGTTGCCAAAAAACATGAAATTATGTAAATAACAACAAATATTAAAGTATAGTATTGGAAAATGTAAATGACATCCATGTTTTTAAAACCATATTTTTGTCATGTCAATTCAAAGAAATTCAAGTTTACATTTCTATCCAAGTTCAACACATGTCCTATACAGAAAAGGAAGGGAGGGAGGGAGAGAGGGAGAGGGAGAGAGCAAGAGCGAGAGCGAGAGTGAGAGAGAGAGAGAGAGAGAGGAGAGGAGAAAGGAGAGAGTTGGATGAGAGGGGAAGGGAGGGGAAACCGGATCCAGGCTTCCCTTTTGATAGTCATGTCCATAAATGATCTGTTTGCTTGCAGTTTACTAGGTTAGCTCTTCCTGCAGGTCTATAGAAGAGCAAAGCATGACCCTCCACCTCCCTCCCCTAGTCTTGCTGGCACAAGTCAACAAAGCGACAGCTTGTTAGGAGGCTACACAGGATCCAGTTGGCATGGCCTTGAGGCTTTTTTATCCAGTTGAGCCAAGAAGACTTTTTTTGGGGCAGATTTAATAACTAACATTCAAACAATACATTTTTATAATGTACACTCTGAGAGGGCTTCCTAGGCCATAAAACCACCTTCAGTCAATGGGAGTTGTTCTCCATTCTTGAGTTAGAGTTTTAAGATTAAGTCCTTAAGATGGAAAGCACATGTATAATAGTCACACACAGAGTCTTTGTGGTTGAGAAAAGTTATGAAGCACAGCATTTAAAAGATGTTTGAAAAAGAAAGGAAATACTCACAAAAAACAGGCATGAAATGATAAAGAATAGTCCCACCATCAATGTCAAGTCATCTGCGTCAAGTGAAGCTATTTCCGACAGTGTAGATATCAGAAGACATGCAGAACACTAAAGTGGGGAGGCTGCAATGCTCCCCCTTTAGCCTCCTCTACAGAGGTGAATTAGGGGAACTAGGTACCATCAAAAAGAGGAGCACAGAGGGAATCGTCGTCAGATCGAGGGGTTTGGAGGTAGAGCTGAGCCCGTTGGCAGTGCCGAGAATCAAGGTGAGGCTTGTGGCTTTGAGCCCTGAGGTGCAGTTTGTACTTTCCCCATAGATCTTGGGCCCAGAACCAAGTGACTTCCACAATGTGAGCCTTGTGAGTGGCTGAGGGTATGTGCCTATGTTCACCCTGTTCCCGTCACCTGACAAGAACCAAACAGAGCTCGGTGGTGTGCCAGGTTGCTCCAGGACCGTCCTGCATACGGTGGTCGGAAATAGTTTGTCTTCATGTAGATTCATGAAGGGTTAAACTCATGGTTCAAGTATCAGGCTCACTAATAGCTGTTTTGAGCTTCTTCCACTTAAATCAGAGGAAACGTCTTGCAAATACTACATAGTATACGAAAAGGTAGAGAATTAATATGCCACCTGCCCAGCCATTTTTAAATCTATTTATAGTCGCTTTGTGTCAATACATGTTGACTACAAAATGCAGCAAGATAAAGTTGCACGTTGATTGCAGTGCATGATCAATGAAGATAAGACCAGACTGTTTAAAAAAAAACAAAAGAACATCCTAGTCTTGCCCAGCAGAACCTGGAGGTTTTACTTGACTAGATAGATAATTGCGTGAAAGCATTCAAGGGGTATGTGACTAAATGTAGATCCTGTTGTCATTCCAGCTGTAGTTCAAAGGTAAGCCATGTGTCCCAGGCGTTCCTCCCAGCCTTCTGATGCCTCGTGAAGTCCTCAGGAAAAAGGTCCAATTCATGGTGACATGCCAAACACACAGTCAGCTAACTCAGGATGTTTGTCCTGTCTTTGAACACTATAGATTATTTGCTTGCCTGTTTTTGAGTTTTAGATTAATAGAATCATACAGTATGTATGCCTTTCATGTCTGGCCTCTTTCTACATTGTGTGTGTAAGACCTATTCTAGTTGTGTGTTGTGTTAATTTGTTTATTCTCATTGCTGAGTCATATTCCTTTGTGTATAGACACCATGATTACCAGACTACTGTTGAATGGCAGTTGGGTGTCTTTCAATAATTATAACAATCCCATGAGGTAGATGGCATTATTTTGTCCATTTTGTAGGTGAGCAGACTGAGGCTTTGTGCAGCTTTAGAATTCATTTACCTCAAGTCACACAGGTCATTGTGGTCTAGCCAGGCTTTGAGCCCAAGTAGCCTGACTCGAGAGCTCCTGCTTTCCACCCTCACTCTATTATGATCCAGTGCCTGACTGAGCTCTTTGATCTGTTTCTGCCTTTCTTCTATCCCTTTAAAGGATTCCATAGTGAGGCTGTGGGAACTGGACCATGAGACAAGCATCTCTGTCACCAGGCTGTATATGGACTCGTCCCTCCCCCTAGCTTTGTTCCTAGGTCAGGTTTACTGTGCTTGGAGTAAGGACTCTGCCAGGTGGTCCCCTTAGTTCACCTGACATGTCTGAATCCCTGGTAAATCCTGCATAGGCTTAAGGGGGGGGGGGGGGGCATTTCAAAAGCATGCTTAAAAGCTAAATTGACTCTTGAGAGGAGAGTGATTTTGTTAGTACAGCTTTGGCTTTAACTGGGTAGCTGCTACTTTTGTCACATGGAACATGAAGACACCTGAGGACTATTTGGAGTTTTTTGCTTTTTTATTTTTCCTATACTGAGGAATTCTTTTCCCTATATTGGAGCCTTTCTGGACTGTCTGTAAGAAAAGAAATACTCACATGCTGTTTTTTAGAAAATGTTCATGAATGCAGTTTTCTGCCTATTGCTTCCTGAAAGCTATACAAGTAGAGGCTACAGATTAACACGAAAAAGAAATCAGCCCTAACCAGTTTGGCTCAGTAGATAGAGCGTCAGCCTGTAGACTGAAAGGTCCCAGGTTTGATTCGGGTCAAGGGCATGTACCTTGGTTGCGGGCACATGCCCAGTAGGGGGTGTGCGAGAAGCAGCTGATTGATGTTTCTCTCTCATCGATGTTTCTAACTCTCTATCCCTCTCTCTTCCTCTCTGTAAAAAAACAATAATATATATATATTTTTTAAAAAAGAAATCAATTTCCTAGCCTTGTGTCAGCAATCCAATACCAGGAAGTCAAGGGGGGTCAGTTCTGGCCTCTCCCAATGGAAGTGGAGGAGTTGGAAAGAGGGCCGCCCATCCCAATCTCTTCTCTGAGGGAATGAGGTATCCTCCCCTGCATGTTTCCCTGAGCGTCTTAGAACAGCGCAGAAGCCTGGGGGTCTCTGTTGTGATGGCAAGAGAGAGTATCTAGGAGCTACATCTCCTCTCAGAGGCAGCGACGCCCTCCGCTGGAAGGCAAGTCACACACTTTGTTTCCTGCTCTGGAAAACTAGAAGTCTTCAAATCTGAATGGGAGATTTTTTTTTTAATGACAAAGTTGGTTGTGTACATATGGGCAGAGAGGTTAAAACTGTTTTTTCTACAGGCATTTTAGAAAAGTTAAATGTGCAGGCTGCCCTCTGCAGAACTTCATCCCTTTTTTCCAGACACTCTTTCCACTGTGGAATCTGTGAGACTTGCCAGCCAGGAGAGTGGCAGTTTTCCAACAAAAAGGCTATTTAACTCATTGGTGGATAGAGGGGGAGGGTGCGGCTAGCCATGTAGGAATGTCTGTGTTCAGTCTTCTTTGATTCTGAAATTGCCTTCTCTTCCCCCCCAACATCTTCATATGGTCCTCCTGCCCCACCGCGCACCCCTGCCCACCCCCACGCCCTGATTCTGTACTCCATCTCAGCCACCCCCTCACCACTGGTTTCAAGGGAACGTGTGAAAGCTGCATGTTCTTAATTTAGGGTATTAGGTCTTGCTGGGAAAATTACCTAAACTTTGAAGAGTTATTGTGTCTGAAATTTCAGAACTGGTTGTAAAACTTTAGTCTCTTGAGATGACACCTAAAGGCATTTCTTTGAAAGGGATTTCTAAAGAGAGAATTTTTTTTTAAGTGGAGTATAAAAAAGAGTTGCAGAGATCAACATCTTCAGTGTTCCAATGGCTTATGTGTGTAATGAATGTGAGGCTAGGCCTTATTTTCTGACTTTTGAATCAGGAAAAAACAGGATCCTGTGGGGTCAGAGGAAGAAGCTAAGTCTGTCTGCAGTTGTGAAAATTAGCCAAAGCGCCACAACAATATGTAAATCACACCTTCATGAGTAAGGAGATAAAGTGGAGAGGAGAGTCCAACTGAAGGGACTGTGGGTGAAACAGTTTGTTCTGGATGGTAAATGGGATTTGTGTGATGGGTTCATGGAATTTAAGGCCAAAAAGAGAAGAAGGGAAATCTGAAAAGGGACGTCATGGCCCCCAACATGAGGTCTGTGGACTTTACAGAAGCCACATGGATTTTAAGCAGGAGATTTTGACTGTGTTGGCAAAGGGGAGAATGGCCCGCTGGGAAGAGAGACAAGGGGAGTCCAGTTTGAAGACTGTCACAGAAGTGCTCATGAGCAATTAGTTAACTAGCAATAGTGGGATGGTTTGAGAGGTGTCTCTTAGCTAAAATTGATAGGACTTGGTGATAAATTGACTTTTCTTTTTAAATGAGGGAGGGGCAGTGGGATGACTCCTATTTTAGATAATGGAGAGAAGTATGAGCCATTGCAAGTGATGAGGAATATTGGAAGAGGAGCAAGGGCTGATGGCAAGGTGAATTCTGTCCTGATCATGCTGATTTTCAGGGGCTCTGGGGGACCATATGTGCTCGGCATTTGGATAGCTGAAGATAAAGCTTTGGCAACCCACAACATATTGATGGT
Source organism: Myotis yumanensis (assembly GCF_028538775.1). Taxonomy (NCBI): domain Eukaryota; kingdom Metazoa; phylum Chordata; class Mammalia; order Chiroptera; family Vespertilionidae; genus Myotis; species Myotis yumanensis. The sequence continues at coordinate 27,475,780 of NW_027223764.1, read as the reverse complement.
AGACAAAGCCTTGGGAGCAGACAAGAGTCACTAGGGTGTGTGCAGGAGGAAAGCAAAAGGGTGCTAGAGGACGAAGTATGAGAGCCCTGACATCTAAAGGCACTGTTTTAATACTTTACATGCAATTAATTTACTTACTCTGTTTGAACCTATGGTGGGCATAGAAGTCATATTGCAATGAATTAGAGTCTTCTACTCCCAATAATAATGGGGAGTCTCGAGAAAGGTGTTAATCTGGCTCTTTCACAAATGCCTTTGACTTTGTTCCTCCTCACAGGGGTAGAAGCCTCTCTGGGTCCACTTTTGATTGAATGGGACACTGTGCCTGCTCCTCCCATTTTCATTTCTTGACTTCTCCTAATTGAATCACTAAAATATTACACATAGAAGGCGGTCTTTGAACTGGGCAGGAATGCCCACACAAAAGTGCTATGAATCTGTGTATTCCAGAGCATGATGGCTTTAGTGCCCTTTCTTGCTTTAGGAAAATGTCTCAGTGTGCATGGAGCGTAGGCAGCGTAGCAGATACATTTTAATTTGGTTGTGCTAGAACAGGAAGCTCGCATGTGCCAGCTTTTTGATGTAAACATTTCAGAATGGTGATTTCAGACTCTTCCGAGCTGAAGGACTCTTCGTTCACAATGCTCTACATATTAGTTGACTCTCTTTGGATCATTTATGTCATATTTGTGAAGGAAAAAGCCATGGAATAATTCATGTGAGGATGTGCTCCGAGAGTATGTGGCTCATTAGTAACTTATTCAAGCAGCGTATTATATAAGTGGCCGGTTTAAAAAATAAACGATGACTTGGATTTCAGCACTAATTGAAATGCATTGGGTCACATCAGCTTACTTGATTCCCCCAAAAATATGGGGAACTCATTAGAAACTATAATCACAAATTGTTATATACATAGTTCCTTGATGCAGATTTCAGAGAACCGTTTACAAATGCACCTGTGAATGGGAGCTCTGTTTATTTTAATGATCGGACTGCTTCGGCTGTGTTCTGTAGTGGCACCTGTGAGAAGACTTCGGATGCAGCAGGTCTCACTTTAAGAAGACTTTAGCACATAACACAAAGGTGCCTGTAAACGAAGTTGGGAATATGCTATTTTCCTGAGTACTGATACTAAAGCATATGTGCTGAAGAGGACCAGAGGTTGTTTAAGGATATCCTAAGAATTCGGACTTTATTCTGTAGTTAATAGGAAGCCACTGAAAGTTTTGAATATAAAAGTAATCTGATTGTCAGTGGGAAGAAGTGATAAAACGGGAGGTCATTGGCGGAGTTCTGAGCCAAGGGGGAGGTAACATTTGACAGATGCTTTACAATCTAGAGCAGAGTTCATGGGGAACTGTGCTCAGGAATCAGGTCCAAAAAGCCAGGCCAGGGGGAAATGTACCGAGAGCAGCAGAGGGCAGTGCAGCCAGGAGACTCCAAACCATGGGCAAGAAGACAAGCAAAGGCCAGAGCTTAGAAGCTGCTCATTAGCATCAGGAGGGTCGGAGGAGTGAAATGTCGCTGTGAGTGAAATGTAGCTTTCGTGGTTTCAGTTACCACAGTCTGAAAAGTCCCCAAATGGGAACTGAACCATGACGTCCCGGTTCATTGGTTGACGCTCAACCACTGAGTCACACCAGCCGAGCAATTCATACATTTTTTAATTGGACACAGTTCTGAGTGGTGTGTTGAAATCTCCCACCATCCTGCTCCACATCACGGAGCCTAGAGGACCCAATCCCAGGAGAGGGGCTTCTTTATTTTCCTTGGCAAACATTGGAATGATGCGTGCAAACTATCTGAATTTGCCATCCAAGATTTTTCAGCAATTTGCACATTTTTCAGATGCTTTGAAAAACAATTAAATACTATAAAATATTTTAATAAGCAGAGCCATGTGGAATTTTTAAAGATGCCTTAACTATGCCCCTCCCTTGTATTTTTTGGTTGTCATTTTTTCACAGCATTCAAATTCTTGTCCGTGTGACATCAGTCTGTAGTTTATTTTGTAGTGGTGAATTCCAAAAGTCAAATCAACTTGAATTATTTTCTTATTTGCAGTTTTAGCCTATTTAATAAATCTTTCTGTGGTAGGAATGGGTGAAAATGCTCATTTTTAGTCTTAAAGAAATTTTGCATCCATCCTAAAACTTTTTTCATGATATCACATTTAATTTATAAATTCCAGATTTGGGTCATTTCTGTTTTGTCCAATAACTGTTTCTGACAAACTATTTAATTTGCTCTTTTCAGAAATTTGCCAACTCATTTGTCTCAATTCTCACAACTGGTATTTTGTTACTGGCTACTTGAGATGGTTATTTCCCTTACAACTCAAGAGTAGTTTAGCCAAAGTATATCCCTGAAGCTGACAATCTTTAGGGAGGTGTGGGGAGCTTAACTTTTAACCGAAGTGACACTTCTTCAACATTGGGATACAGGAAAAGGAATAACCACAGGATTGGAGTTGGACCTGAAATGTCCAGTGGGCAGGGATTGAATTAAAGTTGAGTACCATGCCCTTCCTGTTGTTTGGCTGTTTACAGATTGTACTCAGATCGTTAGGACACTTTCTCTAAGCGGTTCCTATGCGGTGACTCCAGCTGACTCAGACTAGTTTCCTAAATAGAATATATGGGAGAGCGAACAGAGGTTCCCAGGTGTGATACCTACTTTCAAAGCCACAATAGCTTCTCCACGGGCAATTTTTCTCTGCATGAAATAACTAAATGCCAAAACAACAACCACTGTGATCAAGTGACAGGGGCTGTACTTTAAAGGTTGTTTGCTAGAGTTTCCTGTAGTCCATGATGTAATATAGAGGGACTAGTAGTCTCAAAGATTTATTCTCAAGATATCAGGGTTAATAGTTTTTAAATTTGTTTGTATAGTCTGGTTATTGTTCTGTTGGTTGTAATGTACCTCCTGACTCGCTTATGTTCACACATCTGTTACCCTTTGAGCATCAAACCCTTTGGCCTCACTTTTCTGGTTGAGAAATTCTTCATATTTAAAAATATATATTTATTTCCAAGTTTATGTAGAAAAATCAGAATATAGAGACAAGAGGAAAAATAATTGTCTTATACATATCTTTGTAGCCTTATAGATATAAATACACATCTTTGTACATATAAACACATATGTTTTTAAAATGGAATTAACGTTAATTTACTCTGTTACCTGTTTTCTCGTTGGGGTATATATCATGATATATTTTTAGGTCAATAAATATAGATGTGCATATTTATCATATGGGTGTGCCATAGTCTATTTAATTGATGGGCATTTTGATTGGTATAATTGGTAACTTGGAAAATGAACTAGAGATACACAATGAGATCTTTTAAATAGTTTATAACTTTTAATGCTCAATTATTTCACTTAGGGTTATATACCCAAGAAAATACTCTGAAAGGAAAGAAATATAAAGAAAGATTGATCAAGCCGAAACCGGTTTGGCTCAGTGGATAGAGCGTCGGCCTGCGGACTGAAGGGTCCCAGGTTCGATTCCGGTCAAGGGCATGTATCTTGGTTGCGGGCACATTCCCAGTGGGAGATGTGCAGGAGGCAGCTGATCGATGTTTCTCTCTCATCGATGTTTCTAACTCTCTGTCTCTCTCCCTTCCTCTCTGTATAAAATCAATAAAATATATTTTTTAAAAAAAGATTGATCATTGTAAGAGTATTGTAAGCTACTCATGTTAATGAAAATGGATAATGATTTTTGGTTTACATTTTTATACATTTTTTCTTTGGTTTACATCTCATATACATGATTTTACTCAGTCCACAATGAGGAAGATGTGACACAGGTCACCAGCTGGGGTTGGAGGCCAGGAGCTGTGCCCAGGCAGGAGTAAGACCAGCACTTAAGTCAGGAACCCTGGCTTCATGTCCTGCACCTTCCAAGTGTGGGACTTCAGCCAGTAGCATTCGGATCTGTAAATGGGTCACAATGCCCAGCCTTCTTAGCTCCCAGGTTTTGAACAATAGGCAAGATAATGCATGTGAAAGTGGAGCAATTATTGAAGTTGCTGCTTTCTGAAAATGAATCTTTCAATGAATCTTCAGACTGCACACTGAAGCCATGGAGGTTTGGAACACTTTTAATAGCAAGAGAGCAATAAAACCACAGTCCAACAGCGGTAAGGGCCAAGTTCAAAGGGGACAGAGTGGAGTTATAAGTAAGGAAGAGGATTTGTTTGCACTGCATAGGAGCCAGAGAGTGTAAATTCAAATTTGTTTGTTCATTTTTTATTGAAGACGTTATACACATGTAAAAAACACACACACAAAAACTTGGAGCATTGGGAGACTCAGCCTGACACATGGTTTCCGGCTTCCAGTTTCCTCTTTCTCATAATACTGCTCACTGTGACATATGCTCACATTTGGCATTTGGCTCTGGGGATGCCCCACCCCGCCATGAAATCATCTGAAGTTTTTTTTCCCATGTCGATTCTTTTCTTCTAGTCCTGCAAAATCAAGTCCAGGGTGTCTACCCTGACGAGGCCTCCCCCATCCTGAGTTCCTGAAGCTCCTCCAGCTCTCCCCCTGTCTGCATCACTCATAGGGAAGGGGTGGGCCTGGCCGAGAGACACTGCCACCCTGGGCTGTGTGCTGAGGTCTCAACTCTAATAGCTCTTGAGGCTCACCTGGGGGAAAGGCCATCCAAGAACTGGTAACTCAGGGTTATGATTGAGACAGCAGGAGGGCAGTAAGTTTGGGGTAGAATGAAGAGGCTTCAGACTAGTGCATCTGAGTTGCACATACATACTGGCTGGCTTTGGGCCAAAGATAATGATAATCCGGCTGGCCCAGCATGACTCAGTGGTTGAGCGCCAACCTATGAATCAGGAGGTTCGATTCCCAGTCAGGGCATATGCAGGAGTCAGCCGATCAATAATTCTGTCTCATCATTGATGTTTCTATCTCTCTCTCTCCCTCTCCCTTCCTCTCTGAAATCAATAAAAATATATTTTTTAAAAAAGATAATGATAATTGGAGTAGCAACCACAACAATGTGTGTGTACGTGTGTGTGTGTGTGTGTGTGTGTGAATTGTCACCCACACCAAATGCTATCCTATACATTGTCTGATTGATCATGAGCCCACCTCCCCAAACTTGCCTTAGAGTGGACCCACATTCCTAGAACACTTCTAAATCTGGGCGACTTAGACCTCAAACTACCGTGATTTCTCTAGAGTAGATCAAATGCTGCCTGGGCCTCATCAGATTCAGCATCATACTGTGTGTCTTATATTTTCTTTGATACTTTATATAGAAGATCATTTCACTTCACCCTAACAGCAACCCTGTGAGGAAACTATTCTTAGTCCTGTCGACCTAAGAAACATCCAAACCTGTAAAAAAATTTATGAGCTAAACTGACGATAATTGTCAGGATTGAGAAAATGCTCCGGAGAATGGCAGTTTTGCAGCTTATTGTATACATTAAAATCAAAGGAGGAGACAAAAGGAGGCTGCATGAAATTCATTGGTGGTAGATCAGGGAGGCAGGAGAAAGAAAAGCAGGCAAATCCCTGAGAGTGGATAAAAAGTAAAACGGAGAGACACATATACTTCTTTTACATTGGTGGGTGTAGAATAGTTAACAATGAACATTTACAGCACATAGGGCTGGTACTCAGGGAACAAGATAACAATGAGGAGTTTGTTCTGGTGAGGTGAGTGTGCCCTGAGCAATGTGTGTGTGTGTGTGTGTGTGTGTGTGTGTGTGTGGTGTGTGTGTGTGTGCGGGGGGGCATTACTCTGACATTTTATTGTTGTTGTTAGTACTCACGGGAGGATATTTTTTCCATTGATTTTTAGAGAAAGTGGAAGGGAGGGAGGGAGAGAGAGAGAGAAACATGGTTATGAGAGAGACTCATGGATTGGTTGCCTCCCACCCTGCACAAGCTCCTTGGGGCCAGGGATGGAACCTGTAACCCAGGTACATGCCCTTGACCGATATATGAACCCACAACCCTTAGGTGTGTGGGCCATCACTCTAACTACCGAGCAACACCGGCCAGGGCTACTCTGACATTTCAAAGGTATGTCATCCTAGTTGCAAAAAGACATTAGACAGGCTCACCTAAGGTAAAGGTTGGCCTTTGTCAGGGAACCTCCGGGCCTAGGATGTGACTACCTGCCATGACTCACTTCTAATTAGGAATTTTTATGTTTAGAACATCCTGTGTGGTTACTTGTGGTCTCTGAGTTTGTAGGGCCCAACATGCAGGCCTCCCCTGAGCTTGTTCCAGTTAGCATGTGGCCCCTTTTTCATCCACAGCCCCATTTTACAGAGCAGGAAACAAGAAGTTCAGCAATCTATAATAATGAAAGCGTAATGTGCTAATTGACTGGACAGCCGAATCTCCTTCCAGATGAAGCCACAGTGGCGGGGGCCGAAGCAGAGGTGGTTAGGGGTGATCAGGCAGGCAGGCGAGCAGTTAGGGGTGACCAGGCAGGCAAGCAGAGTGGTTGGCGGCTATCAGGCAGGCAGGCGTGTGGTTGGGGCAATCAGGCAGGCAGAGTGGTTGGGGGTGATGAGGCAGGTAGGCAAGCAAGTTGTTAGGAGCCAGTGGTCCCGGATTGTGGGAGGGTGCAGGCCGGGCTGTGGAAACTCCCCCCCCCCCCGCCCCCCCTTCCCCACACAAATGTCATGCATTGGGCCTCTAGTGTTAAATATTTGCTCAGGGTCACAGAGCAGGTAGGCTGCAAAGCAGATTTTAAACTCAGGTTTGCTTGACTACAAAGCTCATACTCATCCTACTGCTATGCATGTTCAGGGAGTTTTCCTGGGCCAGTGAGCTGGAAGAAGATAGGGATTTTTGCAAAATTGTTCTTAGGGACACGGAATGGAAGTATACCTTCAACTTTGTGGTTTCTGGGCCACTTCCCGCTAAGTGACACTGTTAGATGAGGTGCCAGGGATGTCTGTGTGCTGTTTCTGCATTCAGGGAGGCAAGGATTTTCTTTACCATGTGTTTTGTTTTCCATGGAGAAATCCTTTTTCTGACAGTCACTTTCCTCCCAAAGCTTAGAACACCATGTGCTCTTTAGAAGGAAGTAAAGGTTTCAGCAAAGAAAAGTTTTCAGCTGCCCGGTCCCTTTGCAGTTTAAATATCATTCAAAACATCTGCTTCTATTTTATTTGTTTGCCTGTTGAAGAAAATCAGGGGTAAATTTGAGATAAAATATCTTCCTAAACCAAAAAAGCCCCATACTTGGCCATCTGAAAAAACTTCGTTTGTTTGTTTAAACATTACAGAAGTGACAGAAAATCTGTGCAAATACCCACGATTAAGATTCTGCTAATAGCCCTGGCCAGTGTGAGTGTAGGTCGGGTTTATTGATAGCCTGGGTTGTGAGTGTAGGTCGGGGCACATGCAGGAGGCAACCAGTTGATGTTTCTCTGCCACATTAATGTTTCTCTCTCTCTCTCTCTCTCTCTCTCTCTCTCTCTCTCTTTCTCTTTCTCTCTCTCTCTCTCTCCCCCTCTCTTTCTCTCTTTCCCCTTCCTCTTTCTCTCGCTCTAAAAATCAATAGAAACATCTTCTTGGGCGAGGATTAAAAAAAAAAGATTCAGCGAATAAAACCCAAAAGTTCAGAGATTAACTGTTAGACACTTTTAGAGTAGTTCTTTCTGGTGATTTCTGAACTGTTGTTGAAAACCAAGCAGTTGTTTGGGAGGCAATTTAACAAGATCATAGCAACGTTTCCACAGAAGACCAAGAAAGCCTGGAGTTTATTCTGGACCTCTATAGGGAGAAGAAACAGCAGAGAGAGAGAGAGAGAGAGAGAGAGAGAGAGAGAGAGAGAGAATGAGAGAGAGAGGGGGAGAGAACACATCTCTGTGGACAAATTAAGCTCTGGTGGGCATTCATGTGCACAGGTGGGCAGGAGCTCCTTAAGTCTAATATGCTATGACTGGGATCAGAGCCCTTTTCCATAAAGGCAACAGTGCTGAACAATACAATTCCACCATCTGAATCTTATTATATGTTTTCTGGCTTGCCTACTTTTTTAAATGGCTCTCTGCGGTTTTGTTTTTGCATGTGGCAAAATTTACATATAATGAAATACCCATCTCGTGTGTACATTCAGTGAGTTCCAGCAAGAGTGCAAACACCTGTGTACAAACCCTTGTCAAGGCATACAACACTGTCACCCCAAAGCAACGGCTGTTCTGAGTTAGTGCACTAGTTTTCCTTATTTGGGGACTTCATATAAATGGAGTCACGTGTAGTTCTTTTGTGTATAAGACTTCTTCAACTCAGCATAATGTTTTCATTTATCATTCACGTCGCATGTATCAGTAGTCCATTCCTTTTTATTGCCGAGTAGTGTTCCGCTATGAAAGTATTCTACAGTTTGGGGTTTTTGTAAGATTTTTCTTGGTTTTTTCCCCCTGTGGGTTTTGTGTTTGTTATCTGTTTTTCCTATTGATGGATAGATACTTGGTTATTTCCCGTTTTTGTCCAAATGAAGTTGCTGAGAATATTCTTGTACAAGTCTTTTTGAGGATACATGTTTTCATTTCTCTTGAGTAAATATCTATGACATTGCTGAGTCATGGGGCTGGTAGATATTTCGTTTTATAAGAAACGGCCAGATTTTTTCCTGAGACGTGGGCCATTTTACCTCCGCTGTCAGCATCTGAGAACACTTGCTGCCGTTAGATGGTAGCAGTCACATCCCATTTGGGTTTTAATTTGCGTTCCTCTCGTGACTGATAACTCTGAGTGCTTCTTCCTGTGCTGCTGACCATTTGTGCGTCTTCCCTTGAGAAGTGGTTGTTCAGATCTTTTACCCATTTTAACACATTAAGCGCCCAGTCAGTCACCAGTGACTGACACTGTCCTTTCCGTCCGGAAGACAAAACAGGCTGGGCACTTAACATGTTAAAGATGGGGTTGTCTTTATATAATTGAGTTGTAGGTGTTTCTATATCTCCACATAGTATACAGATATATGTATGAGACCCTCCCCCTCCCCCCGGGAGTGGGGTCCCTGTTACTTATCTTCTTAGCTGTATTTGCCCCCAAAATGATGCCAGGGACTCTGCTTTGTTCAGTACAGTCCCATATTCCCAGTGCCTATAGTTGTAGCTTCGAGGCCGAAAGCTTTTCAGAAAAAAAGAGTTTATTGAGCCATATGCTAGCCAGAAAAAGGACCAGGTGCCGGGACATACTGTCTAACCAGCCGTCGCCAACCGGTGGTCCGTGAGGTCCGAAAGGTTGGCGATCTCGGGAAACCATCAGCAGCAGGGCTAGATGGAGAAGATGAGCATGTCCTCTGTCCTGGAGCTGACGGGCTCTTTTATACACTGGGTTTGGGGATGAAAGATGTAAATTGTTTTGAAAGAATTTACATTGGCTGCAGGAGGGTGGGAAAAGGTGAAGTGGGGGCAGTTCCAGGGTAGGTGCATAGTCCCTAAGGAAGAAATCGTTCCTACTTCGGGATTGGTTATGGGCAATTGGTTGTGAGAAAGTTCATACATAAACAGGATGTGGTGGCATCTGGCAATTGGCCTTTTTAAATTTTTTTAATTTTTGTTTTTTGTTAATCCTCACCTGAGGATATTTTTCCATTGATTTTTAGAGAGAGTGGAAGGGAGAGGCACATCGAGTGGTTGCCTCCCACACATGTCCTGACCAGGGCCCGGGATCGAACTGCAACTGATGTACTTGACTGGATTCGAACCCGGGATCCTTCAGTCCTCGGCCTAACGCTCTATCCATTGAGCCAAACCGGCTAGGGTAGCTGGCCTTTTTTTTACATAGCATCCTGGAAGTTGATTCAAAATTTCAACATATAATCAGGAATGTGAGCCATCTTTTGTTGATTTTGGCCTGAGGCTCTTAACTGATTAATCTCTTACTTCTTCCTCCTACCCTCTGACCTGCTATAATTTAACTTAGGACATCTCGGAATTTTTTCTTGTTAGAGCTCATTTACATAAAAATCTACTGAAAGAATCAGTAAATGAACAGGTGAACTGGCTTTTGGGCCTGATATCCAGACTCAATGTTCTTGAATTTAATGGTAGTGATTAACAAGCAACTAGAGAAAAAGACATTAATGTTGTCCTTAAGCTATAAAGTACACTTGGCACAGAAGACTCAGATACCTTCAGGGGATTTGCTCGCCAGGGGAAATACTGCTAGAATGTCTCATGGACTAGACTAATTTGTCCCCATTTATGAACCCACAAGTGAAAGCCACTGCTGTCTGAGCTGCTGCATTCTGGACTATATCTTACTTGACGGGTGATCCGAGCATCTAGCCGGGGAGGGTTTCAGATAACCCAGCTGATCCCAGCTTTCAGCATCTTCCTCCTGGCTCCCTCTGACTGTCCATTCCCTGCTTGACTGGCCCCTTTACTGGGGGCTCTGTGCCTCACCAGCAGGCCTGCCCCCACTGGTTGCACTGTTCAAGGCCAGCAGGGGGCTCTCTCCCTTTGGTCTTGAAGCGATTTCCCTGGTCCTTGTCCAGCTGGCTCCCGCTTTTCCTATTAGGGGTGGGTATACACTGAGGAATGAGCAGGAGCATCCACATTTATAGAGGATGCTGCCGGTAAGGGCATGTTCACATCCTTTATCTCATGTAGCCTCCAAATCGTCCTATTCGTATCCTTCTTTGTTTTTCCCCAAGGAGGTGGCATAAAGAGGTGATTTAATGTGCTCCAGAATTTAATAGTTGCCCTTATGTGGCCCAGAGTTTTCTAAGCTTCTCTGGGTCTTGCTCAAAGAATATTGGTGCTTTTTTTTTTTTTTTAGCTCTGATGGATGTACATGTGTGGTGTTTAAAAGGCTCCATAGATTTTTATAGTTAAGCAACTTGGATTACATGTCATAAGAAATTCAATTCCACACCAAAAATACACGTGGGTAGTTCCCAACCTTTTTACTTCTACCCCACCATCTTTGGATCCCATCATTAAAATTTCTTTTCACCAAAAAACTGCACATTTTATGTATTTTTTTTTAATCCTCACCCGAGGATATGTTTTTCATTGATTCTAGAGAAAGAGGAAGGAAGAGGGGGAGAGGGAGGGAGGGGTGGAGGGAGGGAGAGAGAGAGAGAGAGAGAGAGAGAGAGGCACACTGATGTGAGAGAGAAACATTGATCGGCTGCCTCACCCACATGCCCTGACCAGGGATTGAACCTGAAACCCTGTGGTGCACAGGATGACGCTACAACCACTGAGCAACACCGGCCAGGGCAAAAACTACATTTTAAAATGTCATGGAACCAGAACTTTTACATTGGATCAATAATTATCTCATTCAAATTGTACTTTCAAAGTCATGATGGGTATTCTAAAGGCTGTGTCTGTAGTAGAATTAATTAATGTGCTCTGTATGCCAGTGATAAAAGAGGAGTTTCCTTAGGGGAAGACTATTAATGTAATCGGTTACTTTATTATATTTATACATATTATGTTTATTAGCTTATTAACTATTGTACTTGATCTTGTCTTTCTTTATAGGAGAACCAGCACAAATCCACCAACGTCATCTATCAGGCCCACCATGTGAGCAGGAATAAGAGAGGGCAGGTCGTTGGAACAAGGGCCGGATTCCGAGGATGTACGGTGTGGCTGACAGGTATGCCATGTTGAGATATATATATATTTAAACATGTCTTTATTGATTTCAGAAAGGAAGGGAGAGGGAGAGAGATAGACAGAAACATCAATGATGAGAGAGAATCATTGATCGGCAGCCTCCTGCATGCTGCCTACTGGGGATCGAGCCTGCAATCTGGGCATGAGCCCTTGACCGGAATTGAACCTGAGACCCTTCAGTCCGTAAGCCCAGGCTCTATCCACTGAGCCAAACCAGCTAGGGCCTGTTGATATATTTTAATAAAAAATTGATGTGTGACACACAATGTTAAGGAAATCAGTGTAACATAATTACGTGTTTATTTTAACATTAGACAGTGGTTCTCAACCTGTGGGTCGAGACCCCTTTGGCGGTCGAACGACCCTTTCACAGGGGTCGCCTAAGACCATCCTGCATATCAGAGATTTACATTACGATTCATAACAGTAGCAACATTACAGTTATGAAGTAGCAACGAAAATAATTTTATGGTTGGGTCACAACATGAGGAACTGTATTTAAAGGGCCAGAAGGTTGAGAAGCACTGAAGGAGGCTGAGAGCTGCCTCCTAGCTCCACCTCAGTAAGAACTAGGACTTGGGTCACGTCGTGGAATGTCTCCAGTTCTCAGTTTTCTCCTCTTTGTCAGGAAAAGATGGGACAAATTGATGATGACATTCTCATTCGGCCTAAGGAATTTCAGAATTCTCAATTCTGTGCCTAAACACATTTACTGGCAGTCATGAATGTGGCTTTTCTAACATGACATCAAGCATTTGGCATCAAGCCAGAGTTCTGGATGTTTAGAGATATTCTTTATGTTTTCTGATATTTTAGCATTTGATGAGACTTTTTCATTGTGTAAAAAAATTAAACTGTGTGGAAGAAGGAAAACTTGTGATTTCTATTTAGCAGAGGATTGTTGCCCTTACATATAGAAATAACTTACTCCCACTGAGGTAACCAAATGAATCTCCCATATCTTGTGTTTTGATAGCCACAGAACGTCAAAGCGGAGTTAGTAACAGAACTAGAGCTACTCCTGGGCTATCACCTTATATTCTGAGTACAATGTAGAGAAAGTTGATTCTTGGGAAAAGTCTGACATAGCCTGGACTTAAAAGGACAAACCAAGGTCATTTTACAGACATACTATTTCAAAAAGAGATGACCTCATATAAACAGATATGTTGATACAGATTAGGAAATCATTTAGGTATTACTATCCATTCACAAATGCTGATGTGGTCTTACCTGGGAATAATTCTAAATGAATGTGGCAGGTAGAGACGTGCCTTGCCTCTTTTCTTGACATCCTGAGTCTTTCCCATTTTTGTCTACATCAGCCTCCTTCTTCTTTTTCAAGTTTTGTTGTTTTTCCAGCGACTGTGGCACTTGCTTTTGGTTTCCTGATTTTATTCATCCCTGGACCAACAACTTTTTCCAGCTTCCAGGGTGATGAGAGACAGCGGGCAAGGAGCCTGCTATATTCCAAAAGGCAGGATTCGCCTGGATTGATTCCTGAAATGTTTCCCCCAAATCCCTCTGAGCGACATGAGGGCAGCAATAGATAAAGCACAGCTGTGTCCCAGTTGTTTCTTCCTTGTTGTGTGCTTGTCTTTATGTTGTGTGTTTGCCTTTGTGGATTTGCCCAACTTTTAAATTAGGACATCCACACAGAGTCCATTTTTTCTGATATGGAATACCCTTGAAAAAGGAAACAGAACTGGTAGAAGAGGGGACAAAATTTATTTTTTATTCTGATATTGCAGGGGTAAGATATTGACCAGGCAACCCAAAGAAACCAAACACTTCTAATCCAGAGATTTGGGTTTGAGCCTATGTTAACCATGTGACTTTGAACAAGTCAATTAACCTCTCTAAGGAAGAAACATAGTACCTGCCTCATAGAGGTGTAGGTAGAACTAAGTGAAAGAGAGGGGATATACACTTAGCAGTGCCTCGTCCATGGTAAAGCTCTCGGTAGATGTAATTAGTGTTACTCCAATGTATTAAAACAAATATGGCAGCCATTTAGTTTGATATAGTACCATGGTCCAACAAAACCCTTGGTGGACGCAAGAGGAAAATCAATGGAAAAAAATTAATTCTGACATAAGCATAATACATTATGCATGGTATTGTTCAGAATTTAAAAGCCACTTGAAGGCAATCATCTGAAAAAGCAGTAGCTGGTTTACAAGATTTCAGCTTCCTGTAGTTTGTAAAAGTGTTTAGGAAGCACAGGAGTGCAAAAACAGAACAACTTCTCCCTACTTTTAACCTCTGAAGAAAACAAATACTTTCACATATTGTCTCAATAGCCACTCCTTGGGAAACTTCACAGTAATATAATAGTAATAAAAATAATAATGATGGACTTGGCTGGTGTGGCTCAGTTGGTTGGGCGTCGGCCTGTGCACTAAAAGGTTGTCGGTTGATTTCCAGTCAGGTCAAATGCCGAGGTTGGGGGCTCCATCCCCAGTGGGAGGTGATCATATTTTGCTCTCACATTGATGTTTCTCTCCCTCCCTTCCTCCCTCTCTCTTTCTCTTTAAGAAATAATTTTTAAAAATGTCTTAAAACGAATAATGATAGCTAAAAAAAAAAAAAGTTAATATTATTGACCTAATACATTACTTTTTCTTGGGGACAAATAGTTATCTCAAGGTTTGAAAGAAATGCAAGTCAAATTCATGATTCAAATTGCTCAGTTCTTTTTCCAGGCCATCCATTTTTGAGCCCTGATTTGAAATGACAGAATGGTAGTTGAGCAGATGATTCGGAAAGTCAAATACAAAGTTAATCTCACTTTAGAGTAGAAGTTTGGAATAAGTCCAATCAACTGGATAAACCTGGTGATTATATAAAAAGATTCATTTAGTAAGACCCATGCTTGTTCCACAGGAAAAAACATTGTTCTTTGAAATAGGCTACATGAAGAATCTACTTTCTGATATAAATTGTGATATGGCTCTACAATAAAAGTAGCAAAGACAAGATACTTTACTTGAATGAATGACCTAATCTTATACAAATGAGAGTAATATCACTTATTTGATGTATTAATATCCAAATTCTATAATAAATTCAGTTGTTTAAAAAATAGTGTTACTGTGATTTTAGCTCTTAGTTTCCTGAGAGCTGAAACAAAATCAAAGGAAAGTTCCATCATTTCTCTCATTTTCTGTTGGGAGAGAGCGTACCAGAGATTCAGGAATTCCATTTCTCCTACCCTACAACCAGACAAATTCTAATAGGCAATAAGTTACATAACAGACAAAGTTACATAATAGACAATGTCGTCAGCAGTGATTTGCAGAGATTGCCAACACATTCTTCAGATAGCCACTTGTCCTAATGATCCTATCTCAAGGCCAGGTGCATGATAAACCATAACCAAAATATGGAAATTATATGTTTACCTTTCATGTAATACCTTTCTTTTTAAAAAAAATATATTTTATTGATTTCAGAGCAGAAAGGAGAGGGAGAGAGTGATAGAAACATCAATGATGAGAGAGAATCATTGATTGGCTTCCTCCTGCATGCCCCCTACGGGGGATTGAGCCTACAACCTGGGCATGTGCCCTTGACCGCAATCAAACCCAGGACCCTTCAGTCCACAGGCCAATGTTCTATCCACTGAGCCACACCAGCTAGGGCCATGTAATACCTTTCTTATCAAGTCTCCTTTGCTCTTTGTCTTTCATCTCTGCTTTTCTTGTACTTTTTGTCTTTTCCTTCTTTCCACCCTTTGTCTTTGTAGTGACCTATTGACCTTCTTTTCTTTGCCCCTAACTTTTCCTCTTCCATGTCTGATGGTAGCTTTGCACAGTGGAATATTCTTCAGATTCCAAGATCTGTAGGATTATTGAATGTGTAAAGTGCTACTTTTCCAGGATTTTAAGTAATTTTCGAATTACTTATAAAATTCCCTTTCTGCTTATGTTTTCCTTCATATTGAAATTATAAAGTGTGTTCCCAGCCATTGTGCTTTGAAACCATGGTGAAAGTACATGGTAACTGTTCTCATGTAAAGACTCCAGACAGCCAAGAGTGTGTGGCAGCTCTCAGTACATCCACAGCCTTGCTCAGGACGCTTCCCACTCTTGATGTTTCAAGAGTCATCGTTGAAAAAGTTTTTTAAAATAAAGGACAGTATATGGGCTCTGTGGTCAGATGCTTGTTTAGGGGCATGGACAAGGGAGGTGGCCTCCCAGCCTCCGAGGGCTGGCTGTCCCCTCCACTCTAGCTGATTGCTGTCACAAGAGGCTGCGAGAACACTCTCACCAGATCTTGGTTTTTTGTCTGCTTGTTTTTATCAAGAGAAGCTCAAATCTGGATTTTTATGTGCAACTTTCTAATCTTTAAAACACTCTGCCGGCCAAGCAGAACATAGCAAGAACCAAATGCAGCCCCCACAAGGTCTCCCCATGTATGAACCTTCCTGGCTTTGAGAGGCTATTGTCCTAGTAAGGGACAAATAGTCATCTCAAGATCTGAAAGAAATGCAAGTATTGGACTTGTAGCAAACTAGACTTTTTCTAGATTTTAAGGGCTTTGATTTGAGGTCAGTCAAATGATTGCAATAAGGGTATAATGTACACTTAAAGTAGGTAAAAGTTAGGATCAGGTCACGATTAGGATCAGGTTCCAATCTGTCATATTGAACAATCAGGGTCAATGCCTGTCTTGTCTTGCCTGCTCTGAACAGGTCTCTCCGGTGCTGGGAAGACGACCATCAGTTTTGCTCTGGAGGAGTACCTGGTCTCCCACGCCATCCCCTGCTACTCCCTCGATGGGGACAACGTCCGTCATGGCCTTAACAAAAACCTTGGATTCTCCGCGGGAGACAGAGAGGAAAATATCCGCCGGATTGCCGAGGTGGCCAAGCTGTTTGCCGACGCCGGTCTGGTCTGCATTACCAGCTTCATTTCTCCTTTCACAAAGGTAAACTGATTTGGTTCCCACACACCTCCAGCCCCGCGTTCTCACTGCCAGGAACAGGAGTTGGGAGCGGGGAGGGCCTGGAGGAATGTTGAAGTTCCAATCCCCCCCGCCCCCCCCCCCCCCCCCCCCCCCCCCCCCCCCGTTCCTTGCTCCCCTCACTTGCTTCCTCATTTCCTCTATTTAATATTGGTGATAAAGAGAAGTCCTTCATTTCCAGATGCCAGGGCACCAGACCACAGAAAGCCTTCCACACACACAATTGTAAGGCACACTTGGCCGGAGCTGAAAGGAAGAAAACATTAACCAAGAAAAACTCTAAGGCTCTATAATCTCATTTCTCCCCAAACTCCGAGGGCTTAGCTCGCTTAAAGGAAACAGCAGTTTCTCCCCAAGCCTCAGGTTCTGTGTGTTTCATTGAAATCACGGAGGGGGAGTGGCCCTCTCCCGGCTTGTCTGTGAGCTTCCAATAGGACGCTCTGTACTTGGAACACGTCCTTTGAATGAAGTGCTCCCACGTGGCCAGCCCTGAACTTTAGCAGAGATTCTTCCCCGGGCTGTGCTCGGAAAGTCCTCAAGAGAGCTATGTTCGCTGGAGTGACCTTTCTGGGCTTTCTCTGAAGGAGAAGACTCCCGCCACCTCTGCTGAGCACAGACCCCACTGTTATCTTCCCATGATGTTTTCGGATGAAGAATTTCATGGGGAAACCTCTTCTTATGTTCTTAAGTGAAATTTTCTTTCCAGGATCGCGAGAATGCCCGCAAAATCCATGAATTGGCGGGACT
The DNA here is from genome assembly GCF_028538775.1 of Myotis yumanensis. Classification (NCBI taxonomy): domain Eukaryota; kingdom Metazoa; phylum Chordata; class Mammalia; order Chiroptera; family Vespertilionidae; genus Myotis; species Myotis yumanensis. Next base: position 27,458,417 of record NW_027223764.1, on the reverse strand, counting down.
GCCCTTCTTTGAAATATTTATAGATGCGCCTCTAAACATTTGTGAAAGCCGAGACGTCAAAGGCCTCTACAAAAAAGCCCGAGCTGGGGAGATCAAAGGTAGGAGAACCAGCTCAGCCGCACCTTTGCCTCTTGAGTCTGTCACCGATTCCTCCTGGTCTGTCTCCAGAAACCTGTCGGAAGTTTCAGAAGCTGTTTTCTAAAATTGCATATAGCATACACAACTTCTGTCCCACCCTCATTTCTTCAGTATGCCCATGGGCTTATTAAAATGTGGGTTCATATTTTTACATAGTTTTTTTATTTTATATTTTTTTATCTTTTAGATTCCACATTGCAACTAATCTTTTTGTTTGTCTGGTTGGTTTTTTGTTAATCTTCACTTGAGGATATTTCTCCATTGATTTTTTTTTTTTTTTAGAGAAAGTGGAAGGGAGGGGGAGAGACAGAGAGAGAGCAACATCAATGTGAGAAAGACACATCCATTGGTTTCCTCCCACACAGGCCTTGGGGGCTGGAGGATCGAGCCTGCAACCGAGGTACGTGCCCTTGACTGGAATCAAACCCAGGACCCTTCAGTCCGAGGGCCGACACTCTAACCACACTCCAAGGGCTATGGGTTCATATTTTTTAAGAACTGTCACCTCAGCGATGAGCGGTAAAGTTCAGGGAACTAACATGGATGAGTCCGTGTGAGCGTGTGCGTAGGAGTGCGCCTGGGTTTTTCCATCTTCTTTTCATTCTGATCAGCTGCAGGGGGCTCGGACAGCCAGATTTTGTGGCTCATTTGGGACTTTCTCTATTGAAAATGCAGCTGTGTATTTTCTCACGTACGGGTAGCGGTCCAGAATGGCTGGGTGACCTTTCCTGTTATAATCTGAATTCTCAGCTTAGCACATTATTCCGACATGTGTTATGTCTTATTGATTAAGAAGATGGTTCTGCTGGGGCAGATGTGATTTCCACCCTCTGCTTCGCAGGATTTACAGGCATTGATTCTGATTATGAGAAACCCGAGACGCCCGAGCTGGTGCTTAAAACCGACTCGTCCTCCGTGAGCGACTGTGTCCAGCAGGTGGTGGAACTTCTGCAAGAGCAGGTGAGTGGCCTGCTTGTCTTTTCTTTGCTTTTAAATTGAATAAGATCAGGAAAGATCATCTACTTACTGAAGCATTCTCTTTATAGTTTTCATTCCAAATTGTCCCCCATGCTGCTTCATTTCAGAACATTGTACCTCATACTGTAATCAATGGCATCCACGAGCTCTTTGTGCCGGAAAACAAACTGGACCAAGTCCGAGCTGAGGCGGAAGCTCTCCCATCCCTGCCAATTACCAAGGTAAGAGGGTGCAGGCTGGCCAAGGGGAATTACGCTTAATATCATGATAATTCATGTACAGTTACTCTTCTTAATATTCACGGTATGAATAAGGGAAATGCGGTGTTCATAAAGAAAAACGTTTCATCTTGTCAAATGTCTTTTAACCTCTTCTCCAATCAAATCTGTTGCCAAGAAATGCCACAGGGCAGCTGAGCACAGAGGCAGGCCAGGAAGGTAACTGTATTTCCATAGGACAGTTTTGCTTGGTTGTCTTCATCCCTTCAGTTATGCCAAAGTGTGTGCAATAGGCAATAATTGTTGGCAGCTGCTGGAAGATTGCTTGTCAGGAACACAAGTGCTTCTTGGGCAATCGAGAAAGAATTTGGGGAAAACAAAAAACAACCCTGAACTGAAGTGATATGAATGCCTCAATCTTTTTCTACTCTGCAAATTCTACTCTTTCCTCATCTGGGAGCATCTGGTCTGAGGAGAGAGGGAAGCAGCTTTAGTTGCATTTATTCTGCTGCCTGGAAGATACAGATGCAACCCCTGTAGACTTTTCTGCACAGACTTGGCCTTTTTATGGATCAGTGTTAGTTGGTCCATACAAGGTGACCATGTATTCATTGGTATCTTTTTGTTGTCTATTAAAACCTTGTATATTTTTGTCAGAGACAGAATACATTGGGAACCTATTTCAGCTCATGAAGACTCTATACCAGTGATGGCGAACCTTTTGAGCTCGGCGTGTCAGCATTTTGAAAAACCCTAACTTAACTCTGGTGCCGTGTCACATATAGCAATTTTTTGGTATTTGCAACCATAGTAAAACAAAGACTTATATTTTTGATATTTATTTTATATATTTAAATGCCATTTAACAAAGAAAAATCAACCAAAAAATGAGTTCGCGTGTCACCTCTGACACGCGTGTCATAGGTTCGCCATCACTGCTCTATACTCTGATAACTCATGACAAATTTATACACAGAACCCCTTAGTCTACAAGATAAATTCTGAACACTCTAATGTTTCAGGCAGATTAGAAACATAATTATAATTACAGTGTAAAATCATAGTTCCAATAACAAAATGGGCTTCAAGGTAAAAAAAAACATAAAGAACTTCAAACAATCTAATGATTACTTTTTTTAGTCTGAAGAATGACAGGAAAGGTTTCAGAGAAGTGATCCAGGAGCTGGGTTTTAAAGGATGAATAGGAGTTTTCAGGTGGAAAGGAGGCTAAGCCGGAAAACACATATGTGTTTATACATTGGCTGGTGTTGTTAGTGAATTGGCTCCCAAGCAGGCAATGGGAAGAGGTGGAAGTGCCTGCATGAGCCCCTTGGGCTGGAGCTTAAAGGGCTTTCATTATCATGCTAAGAATTTTGGAATTTTATTTTAGAGTCAATGGTTTGACCAGTTCAGTCACCTAAATAGTGCATTTGGTGAAAAAAATATAGCCAAGCCAGAATTTGTGCGTGTGGTTGGGGGGTGGGGGGGGGGGTGGAGAAGATAATGAATTGTCAATGTTCCACACAGTTGCACACCATAAGGATAGATGCAGCCTAAAGTGTTCAAATAAATCATCTCAATTTGAACTCTTTTCACCACTCTTCTGTAGGAGAGTTCTAGATTCAAATATATCTGGCCCCAAGATTATGGGTCAGCATAACACATGGGAACACTAAAAACATAAAAGGTTCTGCCTTCATCTTCCTGTCAACTGAATAAGAAAGGGCTGCCCTGGGGCCAGATGGCTGAACAGCAGAGCTTATGGAAATGTTCACCTGCTTTTCCTGTTTTGCAGCTGGATCTTCAGTGGGTCCAAGTTTTGAGTGAAGGCTGGGCCACTCCCCTCAAAGGTTTTATGCGAGAGAAGGAGTACTTGCAGGTTATACACTTCGGCACCCTGCTAGATGGTATGGTTTTTTGTTTCATTATTATTATTATTATTATTATTATTTGATATTGTTGTTATTTGGCCAATACAGTGAAATTCCCCAAATCGGAACAAATCTTCTTGATACGTGTATTCAATACAACAGCTGATGCACAGATATTAGGAAAGGGGACTTGCGCTGGACTCAGAAATCCTACCGTTCATGACCTACTTCTGCCACGTATTCTTGGCTTTGGAAAAGTCACTTGTTGAAACTTTAGTTTTGCATCATCATTACCCTCCATTCTATAAATACAGATTGATTCTCTAAATAGATTTCTAGATTCTGTACCATTCTGAACACTGATTTTGCTCCTTTCCTCCCATTTCTGTCAACTTTCCATCTCCACGTGGTTCCCAGAGCTTTTTCAGAACACAATGCCAAGCCTCTGAACTCCTTTTCTTTCCACTCTTTATTATCAAAGAGAACATCTTTCTCAGAGTCTTCATAGGAGCAAGAGGTGCTAGTCCTTGGTTTGTAAATCTTATTGTGAAAACAGATCACTTATGGTGTGTCCAGTTCTATCATGTAGAAGCTCTGTTTTAAGGATTTTTCTGGTTATCCTCAAAGGATTATTGGTTGTTTAAAACCACGGAACTGAAGGTTTTCCTTGCACACAAAGCCAAGGGGTGGTTAAGGCTATTTCACCTCCACCGCCCTTTGTTGGCCCGGATACTCAGAGGGCAGCAGACAGGCAGAAGCATTGTCGCCAGATGCTAGGACGCTCTGGGCAACCAGGATGCACTCAGCACACATTGCTGACCTGCAGGGCACCACTCATCCTCCAGGTGCTCAGTCAAGCCTCCTTCCAACAGCTGCTCTCCTTGGTGTGTGCTAAAGGGTCAATATGCATGAACTACACTAGGATGGCTTCACCCACGAAATGCTAACAAGGGCGCATGGAGGCAGCTTTCTGGGCACACGCTGGTGGCTTTTAGAGTACTGATCTGGCCAAGGTCAGAAGCAAGTGTAATTCAGAAAACTTCCGGACCTTTCTATGATCATTTCCTTCCTCAAACTGCCTGAGCTTATCAAATGGTACTTATCTGTTTCAAGACTCTGGGGAATGGCTGATTCAGTGGGAGGGGTGGTGGTAGAGTCACCCTGAATTTGTAATACTGAGCAGGGCTCAAACCTTTTAGGAAGAAAACTCAAATCAGATGTTATTTCTTGAGAAAGATGTTCCTGTTCTGGGCTTGTGCCTCTGCCTGGGGAATGGGGCCTAAAAGCCAGAATCAGAGCCAAAAAAGACTCTGGTCAACATGGGCCCTCACCCCTCACTTCTCTTATCAGCTGTTCCATTATAAGCTGTGGCTGATAATGCCCCCAAACCTGAGACCTTCATTTCTTAGATTCAATAACATTCCAAGAGCACTTGATTTACGTATAGCTTGCCTTAATAATAATAATAATGCATATCCGTGCATTTCACTGTTTGCAAAGCATTTTCTCAGGCATTATTTTATTTGATCCTCTTGAAAGCCCTGGAAGACAGGCAACTATTTTTTTTTTAAATATATTTTATTGATTTTTTACAGAGAGGAAGGGAGAGAAATAGAGAGTTAGAGAGAAACATCGATCAGCTGCCTCCTGCACATCTCCCACTGGGGATGTGCCCGAAATCCAGGTACATGCCCTTGACCGGAATCGAACCTGGGACCTTTCAGTCCGCAGGCCGACGCTCTATCCACTGAGCCAAACCGGTTTCAGCAACAGGCAACTGTTTTCATGCTACTTTACAGATGAGGAGACAGACCTCAGGTTAAGTACTTACTGAAGTTCATACATTGGTAATGAGGGGCCCAAGACCAGAGACCAGAATGTCCTGATACCTGGCCCGCTGCCTTTCCGTCCCCGCTGCTCTTCTGAGGCCCTTTCCTGTAGAAGCTAGTAGCTCAGGAAGTTTGTACAGCAAACATTTACAGGCTGACATTTGCCTCCATGTCTTAATTTCAACACATGCTGAGTGCAGGCTGCATCGAGTAACTGCCACTGGACTCGGCCGCCAGCCACGAACGAGAGGCTGACCGTGAGCATATAAACCAGAGCTGTGGCCAGAAGGAAAGTGAGCCACCTTGGAAGTGAGGACCTTATTGCAGACATAGTCCGTAACCTTTGACTAAGATTTGTTCTTTAAAGAAAAATACCAGGGTGATGGGTGTGGTTGCAAGGCCAGTGTTCATGGAAATCAGGGTAACTTGGGGTCGAGGACTTCAGGGTGTGGGGACAAAACGAATCCTGGAGTAGGCAAAATAGTTTGTGTTTTAAGAAGGGGAGGAGGGGGCATTTTTCCTGGGCTTCCTAGATGTTGACAGATTCTTAAAGGAGGCTATGATCCAGAAAGATGAAGAACAGCTAATGCAGAAAATCCGTCTGGATAATTTCAGCCAGATCTCTCTCCCTCCCTCTCACACCATTTCAGTTTCCTTTCATGGTGCTCTTCAATCTGCAAAACACGTTGCTTTTCTTTTTCTTATTTGGTTCTTACTACCACAAGGTGAGTGAAGCACCTGTTGCTCTCACTTCCCAGGTAGTACAGGTGCCTATCTCTCCCCTCCTCCAAGCTCACCAGTCTGGGGAGACAAAAGAGGTCACTCTCCCATTAATACTTGAATCCCACTAGTTCTCGACTCCTCCCTGCTCATAGAGAAATACAGGTTCTTTGCAAAGCCTCCCCCAGTGTTTGTGGAAATTCTCAAAGGGTGTTGCCTGTGCTCCAGAGTCAGGCCCCCAGCCATCCGCCAGTTGCCATGTGGGTCTGTGTGTCTCTCTGCACCCACAAAGGTGCAGATCCTCCCATTCACTCCAGCCACTGCTGTCCTTGTACCCAAGTGGGAAAGAGAATGTTCCCTTCCCCTGTGTTGACCTCACTTGAGGACGCTCTAGAAGGTTGCTTGAGACCCACAGTGTTAGAGAACTGAGTGAGATGACTCTTGTGATCTTACACCTCCCTTAATACTCCTGTGGCTGCCAGTAAGGCTATATTGGGTAAGGGGATAAGACCAGGTGTCATGCTGTTTCCATAATCCTTACCTGCTTCCAGTCTGTAGGGCCTATTTCTGGGACTCTCCACAAGACTCCTTTCTGCCCCATGGGAATTCTCTGCTGGCTCCACCATTTACCCCTGCAACCCGAAACCAGTGGACATACCCCGAGTATAATCAGGGTTCAAAATGCCTCATGCCCCTCAGGAGTCTCCTCAACGCCTATGGATATCAAATAATAAAAACAGAGACCAGGGATATCATGTGATGCCCACTTCTACCAAAGTAGAGATGGAATATCATAGTGGATAAGAGTGTAAGCTGTGGAGCCAAACTGTCTGGGTTCATATGCCCTTGATTCGCTATGAACCTGGGAAAATTACTTAGACTCTCTGGGTCTCAGTATCCTCATCTGTAAAACAGATACTAATATCAGTACCTACCTCATGGGATGTTGAAAGTTTAAAGGAATGCCTGGTCTAGTAGTAAATGTTTTTATACATCAACAAACCTCCATAGCGTGCAAGTAAAGGAACTCGAACTCTTGAAGAGAACAAGGCTTATCTCTAGGTGTGTCCGTTTGAAGTAGCACACAAAAAAGTTCATCAGCTATCCAACAAATATGTATTAAGTGTTCTCATATGCCAAGGTTTGGTCTGGCTGCTGGAGACAGAGTGTTAATGAAGACAGGTATGAGCTAGGCGGGACAGACAGTACAGCTCATTGTCCGAACCTGGTCCAGCAGGTTCTTCCCTTCACATGAGTGGTTGTCAAACCTTAAAAAAACACACACAAAAACCCAGATAACCAGCCCAGCTGGCCTGGCGCAGTGGTTGAGCGTCCACCTATGAACCAGGAGGTCACGGTTTGATTCCCGGACAGGGCATGTGCCAGGGTTGTAGGCTTGATCCCCAGTGTAGGGTGGTGTGTGGGAGGCAGCCTATCAGTGCTTCTATCTCATCAATGATGTTTCTCTTTCCCTCTCCCTCTCTGAAATCAATAAAAATATTTTTTTGAAAAACCAGATAACTGTATTTCAGTGAAATTTGAGGCAATCTATATAACAGATGAAAATAGAGCTGCTCCTTTGGGAGGGGCAGACTCAGCCACCCTTCTACCTGGATAGCCGCCTGGAGGCGTCTGAGGAAGCCAGTTGCTACCCTGCCCTGTACCACATCGAGACAGTCTCCTGTCAGAGCCTGGCTTGATGGCTTCTGGACTAAGTAGACAGAATCAAATTCCAAAAAGTGGTTAACATTTACATGTTATAAGGTTGGGCAAGATATGATTCATATAGATATCATTTAATTTTAACCAATTCATGAAAATTTGAGTCACCACCATCAAAAATAATTTCTATAGACAAAGAATTACAACATTCTTAATCGACTACAGTCTGTAGGCAATAATTCTTTTATTCTGACCATATCTCCTAAAAACATTTTGTCAGTTTTAATTTTCTCAAAGATTCACATTTTTCCCTAAATTAAAAAAAATAGCTCAGTCTAATTTTTTTAGTGTTTCTAATAATTATATAGTGAGTTACTCCCTATTATCCTCAAAGATCTACTTTCATGTCATTGTATTATATCATTTTATTTCTCACTGGATATATAAAGTTTGGGGGTTGTCAAGTCTAAATTTAAAAATGGCATTACAAGTTTGTGTTCTTGACTGGCGACCTTGGGTTGGGTCAAATCATGGCAGCTTTGTGAGACTCAATCATTTAAAAGTAAGTCTTCCGGGACTCTGAGTTTCCAAGGCAGGGCTTAAGGGCTTTCCTTTAACCTGTCAGTATTTATTCAGCACTTAATGTGGTCTGACTGTGGCTTTTGACATAAGACATCACACTTAATCCAGGTAACAGCGCTGTAAAGATGTGCACATGAGGAAATGGGTATTGGAAAGGTCAACTCACTTGAAGTCTCAATTCAAACCCAGGTTATCCGGGCCCGAGCATTTGTGCTTATTCCACAGAGCATGTTTTCATGTGCTCTAACCATCTAGGATTCTAGGACGCTCTAGAGCCGTTTGCTTCTGTAGGTTCTCCCAAAGCCTGGTTTGGAACCATATGCAATAGTTACACCATCACATATTTGCAAGAGACAACTTCATTCTGAAGTTGGAGGAGCCATTGACATGTTAAGATTATTTTAAAACAGGTAATCATCTAAAATAATGCTTTTGAATTTATTGAATAATATCCAGTACAAATCTGGTTTCACCAGGTTTTTGCTGACATTACAGTCTCTATATTTTAAAACAGGAATAGCAAAGTATATTTGTATGTTATATGTGTGAAGTTTTTTTTTTAAATATATTTTATTGATTTTTTTACAGAGAGGAAGGGAGAGGGATAGAGAGTTAGAAACATCGATGAGAGAGAAACATCGATCAGCTGCCTCCTGCACACCCCCCACTGGGGATGTGCCTGCAACCAAGGTACATGCCCTTGACTGGAATCGAACCTGGGACCCTTCAGTCCTCAGGCTGACGCTCTATCCACTGAGCCAGACCAGTTAGGGCTATGTGTGAAGTTTTAATAGGAATTTGTTCCTTATTGTTTTAAGGTTACTTTGGTGCAGAGCTAAAAACATGTTTCTTAAGTGTGTTTATATCTTTCTAGGCATGGTCCTTTCTGGTATGCACTTTAACTTTCCAAGTAGTTAAATTATTATATGTAGATTTATTATATTGATTAGAAGTGGTTGAGAACCTAACTAAAAAAAAAAAATCCAAATGAACCAGTTGGAATTGCTAACGGTTCAGGATCGAACCAGTTATAATAGAATAACACTACATTCTTCTGTTGACTGGAGTCCAAAGAACAGGAAAGTTCTGGATCAGATGCAGCTGTTGTTTATAATGTTGTAGTTGGCTGACAAAAGTAAACTCATTTCTAAATTGTTGCACATTTTGTTCCTGCCATTTTAAAAGATTTTATGATCCTTTCCGCTAGTTACTTCTACTGAAGGTTGGTCCTCTATTTAGTTTCACAAATCTGGGAATAGCATTTACAAAACATTTGTAATTGCTGAAGGATAAATCAATTCTAGATGCCATTTAAAGTGGATGCACCTGGTTGGATTGTGAATGCTCGTACTTCACTTGTTTGTGATGTGTGATTATGCATAAATTCAATGGCAAGCTGATGATTGACAGGTATAGAACTGGGAATAAACACACACTTGCTGTAAGCATCTGCGCTGTTCCAGAATGGAAAGGTAAAATTCTGAAAATGTCCTTTATCTTTGGCATTGTTTTCCATCACTGTTTTTTTTTCTTTCTTATTTATTTATTTATTTACTTTTATTGCTTAAAGTATTACAAAGGGTATTACATATGTGTCCTTTTTTTCCCCCGCCCTTGACAATCCCCTGGCTTCCCCTACCCCCCAGTGTCTTATGTCCATTGGTTATGCTCATATGCATGCATACAAGTCCTTCGGTTGATCTCTTACCCCCCTCCCACCTGCCCCCCAACCCTCCCCGGCCTTCCTGCTGCAGTTTGACAATCTGTGTGAGGCAGCTCTGCCTCTGTATCTATTATTGTTCAAAAGTTTATAATGGTCTCTATTATCCATGAATGAGTGAGATCATGTGGTATTTTTCCTTCATTGACTGGCTTATTTCACTTAGCATAATGCTCTCCAGCTCCATCCATGCTGTTGCAAATGGTAAGAGTTCCTTCTTTTTTACAGCAGCATAGTATTCCATCGTGTAGATGTACCACAGTTTTCTAATCCATTCATCTACTGATGGGCACTTAGGCTGTTTCCAGATCTTTTTTTTTTTTTTTTTTTTTTTTATTGCTTAAAGCATTACAAAGGGTATTACATATGTGTCCTTTTTTCCCCCCCACCCTTGACAAGCCCCTGCCCTCCCTTACCCCCCAGTGTCTTATGTCCATTAGTTATGGTTATATGGATGCATACAAGTCCTTCGGTTGATCTCTTACTCCCCTTCCTCCTGTCCCCCAACCCTCCCTGGCCTTACCACTGAAGTCCGACAATCGGTTTGAGGCAGCTCTGCCACTGTATTTATTATTGTTCAAAAGTTTGTAATGTTCTTAATTATCCATGAAAGAATGAGATCATGTGGTATTTTTCCTTCATTGACTGGCTTGTTTCACTTAGCATAATGCTCTCCAGTTCCATCCATGCTATTGCAAATGGTAAGAGTTCCTTCTTTTTAACAGCAGCATAGTATTCCATCGTGTAGATGTACCACAGTTTTCTAATCCATTCATCTACTGATGGGCACTTAGGCTGTTTCCAGATCTTAGCTATGGTGAATTGTGCTGCTATGAACATATGGGTGCATATATCCTTTCTGATTGGTGTTTCTGGTTTCTTGGGATATATTCCTAGTAGTGGGATCACAGGGTCAAATGGGATTTCCATTTTTAGTTTTTTGAGGAAACTCCATACTGTCTTCCATAGTGGCTGCACCAGTCTGCATTCCCACCAGCAGTGCACAAGTGTTCCTTTTTCTCCACATCCTCTCCAGCACTTGTCGTTTGTTGATTTGTTGATGATAGCCAGTCTGATAGGTGTGAGATGGTACCTCATTGTTGTTTTGATTTGCATCTCTCGGATGATTAGTGACTTTGAGCATGTTTTCATATGTCTCTTGGCTTTCTGAATGTCCTCTTTTGAAAGGTGTCTATTTAGGTCCTTTGCCCATTTTTTTATTGGATTGTTTATCTTCCTTTTGTTAAGTTGTATGAGTTCCCTATAAATTTTGGAGATTAGGCCCTTATCAGATATGACGTTGGCAAATATGTTTTCTCACGCGGTGGGTTTTCTTGTTGTTTTGTTGATGGTTTCTTTTGCTGTGCAGAAGCTTTTTATTTTGAAGTAGTCCCATTTGTTCATTTTCTCTTTAGTTTCAAGTGCCCTAGGAGCTGTATCAGTGAAGAAATTGCTTCGGCATATGTCTGAGATTTTGTTTCCTTTGGATTCTTCTAGAATTTTTATGGCTTCCCGTGTTACATTTAAGTCCTTTATCCATTTTGAGTTTATTTTTGTGTATGGTGTAAGTTGGTGGTCTAGTTTCATTTTCTTGCATATATCTGTCCAATTTTCCCAACACCATTTATTGAAGAGACTATCTTGGCTCCATTGTATGTTCTTGCCTCCTTTGTCAAATATTAATTGAGCATATTGGTTCGGGCCGATTTCTGGACTTTCTATTCTATTCCATTGATCTATATGCCTGTTCTTGTGCCAGTAGCAGGCAGTTTTGAGAACAGTGGCTTTGTAATACAGCTTGATATCTGGTATTGAGATCCCACCTACTTTGTTCTTTCTCAGGATTGCTGCAGCTATTCGGGGTCTTTTTTTATTCCAGATGAATTTTTGGCGAGTTCGTTCTAGATCTGTGAAGTATGCCGTTGGTATTTTAATGGGAAGTGCATTGAATTTATAGATTGCTTTGGGTGTATGGACATTTTAATAAAAAGCCTAGGTAAGCAATAAAAAGTAATTTAGTTTCTTTCCCTTAGAAACAGCCCCAAACAAACAAAAGGTTGTTAAAACGAAAGACCTGCAAGGTTAAAACAAAAGGCTTGCAAATTATTTAAAGCAAAAGCAAAATCATTCCACTGAACATGAAGTGATGTTTGTGGCTACAAAACCACAAGACTCTTTTCTAAAGTGATGTATATCTCAATAAAATGCCCAAAGCAGTCCCCACTGGACAAGAAGGATAGAGGCTGAAAGCCCGAATCAATATTTAAAACGATGGGGGACGTTTCCGCACAGAGTTCCATTGTTGGCTACGTTTTTGTATTAGCAAAGCAGATAGAGGGGATGATAGGGAAACCACCGTCAATCTGCCTGCGCCTGTGTGGGGTTGTCGCCGCGGTGTATGAGACCAGTTGGCATTTTACTCGGTAGAACTTCTCCCCGTGACATCCCACAGATGAGCTCCCTTTATCCTGGCACTCTTGTCCGGGAGTGCTGATTCTTCGGTTTGGATTTTCACTCAAAGCCAAGAGACAGGTGGGCCAGAGGCTACACTGGGCAGGAACCTCATGGACCTAAGGAGGAGATGGCAACAGGAAAGCAGAGTATTCCTTGGATTTCAACCCAGAATAATAGAGGGGAGACACCACCTCAGAACTGGGCTTCCTCCAGCATCCTGCCCATCTTTTGCTTTGCATTTTGTTTTACTTCATTTTGATCAAGTCCCTCTTTATAAGCAGTGTGGTCAGTCATCCACATTCCACAGAAGGTTTCTGACGAGGTCATCAGTAACCTTGAAGGTGTTAACCTCTCTCTTGTTTTCTCAATTAGACTATGCAGTGGGTTTAACTGTCTTTCACCATAAACCTCTGTTGCTGACACAGTGCTTTACAATATGCCTCCTCCCAGCAACCCAGGGAAAAACATATTATTTATTATCCCAATTTTCAAGTGAGGAAATTGAGCACAGAGGTGAATGGCACAGGTAGTCAAGGGGAATACGCATAACTGAGTTTAGTGTTCTCTGCACAGGGAGGGCTTGGCCTGCTCTTATTGCCTCTGAACTTTGAAACAGGGGAGTTATTTGAATGACAAAACCCATTACTTTCTCTGCACAGTGTCTTCTTTTTGGTTTTCAAGGGTTCGAAGAGCAGGTTACAGGATTTTATGATAGGGTTTCTTTATTGCTGGCAGTTGCTGTCTATATTCTGTGACATTCTTTACATTCTAGTAACTTCTGGAGAGAATTTAATAGGAGTAAAGTGAGATGCCTGGAGACTGGTTTCATAGCTGCTAGAGGGATTGTTTGGCTCCTCAAAACAGAACTCAGATCTCAGATCTTTCACTCTGTCGGAGGCATTCTGAATGTTGGCTTTTGAAAGTTAGGTTCAAAAGACTTCATTCATCTACGGTGCATTTCCTCAAATCCATAAGTAACTGCATTTGTTTTCTCTGGAGTTCAGTGTTTTCTTTATTTACCTTCCTATCCTTTCCTTCTGAGTCTTTAACTTTGGAACTCCCCACAAATCTCCCTAATGTTCTTTCATGGCTCCATTTTCTTCCCTGTAAGTACAACAGAGAGACTGACACATTCGCTAGGATGTTTGAGCACCATTACAAATGGAGAAAAACGGTTGTGTGATTTCTCTTGCATTAATTAGCTGGCTTCATTAAAACAGATGTTTTCAGGGCGCCAAACAGTGTCCTTTTAAAAAGCCCCAAACTGAGAAACATCAATGTTTCTCTCTCTCTCTCCCCCCCTCCCTTCCTCTCTCTCTCAAAAATCAATAAACAGTAAAAATAACAGAATGTGTTAAACATAACGAAACTTTAAAAAGTGACTCCATCATCATTAGTTATGCGGTTATTATGCTGAGTTCTAATGTAATGGTGCCCTGAGGACTGGGAGACCATTAGGATTGTTGGCCTCACATTAAAGGAACCCCCGCCCCCCTCCCCCCCATGACTCTGTATTTTTTGTTTCTGTATAAATTTGGTTTTTCCAGAGAAAGAGGAGGGAGGGAGAAGGGAGGACAGGAATCGGGGAGAGGAAGAGACAGAGATTTATTTTAAGGCAATGGTTCTCAACCTTGGCTGCACATTAGAATCACTTGGGAATCTTTTTAAAATCCTGATTTCTGGGCCTCATCCTCCGGAAATTCTGTTTCTTTGTTATGGGATGGGGCCACAACATTAGTAACAAAGAAACAGAATTTCTGGAGGATGAGGCCCAGAAATCAGGATTTTAAAAAGATTCCCAGGTGATTCTAATGTGCAGCCAAGGTTGAGAATCACTGTTTTAAGGAATCAATTATGGCAGCTGTGGCGGTTTGGCTAGTCCAAAATCTGCAGGGTAGGCTGGCAGGCGGTAGACCCAGGGAAGAGTTACAGTTCAAGTCCAAAGGCAGTCTGTCTGCATTATAGAATTGTATACCTGAAAACTATATAATTTTATTAACCAATGTCACCCCAATAAATTCAATTTTAAAAAAAGGCAGTCTGCTGGCAGAATTTCCTCTTCTTAGGAGGTCTAACTTTTTCTATTAAAGCCTTCAACTGATTGGATGAGGCCCACCACATTATGGAGGGTAATCTGCTTTACTCAAAGTCTACTGACTTAAAATGTTCATCTCATCTAAAAATACCTTTAGAGAAATGTTTTTGAAATCTAGAAGAGTGTTTGCCCAAATATCTGGATACTGTGGCCTAGCCAAGTTAACACATAAAATTAACTGTCACCATTTCTATCTGTTTTTATATAGTTTTCCTGTCTCTTCCTTAATGGTCAAGCTATCATATGACATTTCTTGCAGCTGAAAATGTAAATTTTCTGAACACCACATTCCACACCTTCCACTTTGCTGTGTCATATGCTAAGAAGCCAGTAGCCCAGGTTTCTTAATTACCTTTTAAAGGAAGAGACTCATCAAGATGAGAGGCGCTCACTCTCCAAACAAAGGGCATGAGCTTTAGTAAATAAACTGCATGTTGTTTTTCACCCCTCCCTGTTTTTTTGACTGATGGTTCTCAATTGTGGTTGAGCCAGCAAGACTGGTGGTTGGTTCCCCGGTGAGTCTTTTCAAAACTGTTTAATGCCCTAACCGTTTGGCTCAGGGGATAGAGCGTCGGCCTGCGGACTGAAGGGTCCCAGGTTCGATTCCGGTCGAGGGCATGTACCTGGGTTGCGGGCACATCCCCAATAGGGGGCGTGCAAGAGGCAGCTGAATCGATGTTTCTAACTCTGTATCCCTCTCCCTTCCTCTTTGTAAAAAATCAATAAAATATATATTTTTTAAAAAAACTGTTTAAGGGCGATGCTGCCCCTGGGCCACAGTAAACAATCAACATCAAGAGGACTGCTTGTTTGGGGGGTTCTGCTCACTAATATTAAATGTCTGGTGTTTTGTTTTTTTTTCTTTTTTTTTTTCAATTCAATGTGTTAGCAGTGCAATTAAAGTCTAAATAGATAATGAGACTTGCCAGATGTTGTGACAAGGTTCATCTCCAAGGAAGACTAGAGGGGTCTTTTAGTGTGTGTGTTTTTTATTTGTTTAATTGGGGTGTCAAGGACTTGAAGCTCCCTAGTGCGTTGAGGTCAGGCCTGAGCTTTAAAACGGGGACCCAGACGGGTGACACCCCTCCCTGGTCTCTTAAATTACGGAGACAACCTCCACAGTCTGAATCTCAGCCCACTTTTCACAAGTGCCCACCTCCTGCTTTGAGAAGCCCCTCGAGGACGTCTCATCTAGACTCTGGAGAAGCTGGTGCAGCTGGCACAACCGTGTCCGTACAGGAGAGCACACAGTGAGTCCCCATTCACGCACCACGTGGCTCTCTCTGCAGATGGCGTGATCAACCTGAGCATTCCCATTGTGCTGCCTGTCTCTGCGGACGACAAGACGCGGCTGGAAGGGTGCAGCAAGATTGTCCTCACACACGGAGGACGGAGGGTGGCTATCTTACAAGACCCTGAATTCTATGAACATAGAAAAGAGGAGCGCTGCTCCCGGGTGTGGGGGACAACATGTGCAAAACATCCCCATATCAAGGTAAGTTGCCAAACCGTCCCGAAGGACTTGGAAAAACTGGAGTTAGATGGAAGAATGCATTTCCAAGGCAGGTTTTTCAGGCTTTGCCTTGGAAGTCTTTTTAGAAAGGGGCAGAGAAATGTCTTTTATTTGGAGGGCTGGTCTAAATGAGCTCTTGTGTCCTTGGCTCCTGTGATGTCTGGGTCCCTCAGCTGAATGGGAAACAACTGGGCCGGGAGATAGTTTAGTCTAAAGCAGTGATGGCGAACCTAAGACACGCGTGTCAGAGGTGACACGCGAACTCATTTTTTTGGTTGATTTTTCTTTGTTAAATGGCATTTAAATATATAAAATAAATATCAAAAATATAAGTCTTTGTTTTACTATGGTTGCAAATATCAAAAAATTTCTATATGTGACACGGCACCAGAGTTAAGTTAGGGTTTTTCAAAATGCTGACACGCTGAGCTCAAAAGGTTCGCCATCGCTGGTCTAGCGTCATAAGCAACTGTAGCTATGCACCAAACCGACATTCACAAGGGAAGTCAATTTCTTCCTACAGAATGGGTCCAGCCAGTCACTGGGAAGAGACTCAGAGTTCGTGCTCTGTGGCCAGGGCAGAGGTCAGGGACATCCTTTCAGTAAACAAAAATCAGTGCAGATATTGGCAGAGTTTCCGGAGGGAACATACCACATTTTCATCACCGGATATTTTTTAGATTGAAAAATGTATTCATCTGATTAGGATCATTTCAAGTTTCTCCCGCCTAAAGGCAAAACAGACTAAACCTCCTCAGATTCCCTCACAACTTCCGTTTGATGGGTGGGAGTGGAGGGTATTATGGAATTGCTAGAGGTGGTTCATTTCCCATAAAGGAAAAATATGTGAAATTGAATACAAAAAGCATTCCTCCATCCAATGTTAAAACATTAGGGTTGACATTTTAAAAGATTGGACTTGTCCAATTCTGGAGCCGAGGTAACTACTTTTCAGAAAGTTACAGAATAGAGAGCAATTTGAGGCCCAGGAGACTTTAAAAAGCACATCTTCTCTCTGGGCCTCAGTTTCTTCATTTATAAAAGGAGGGATCCAGACTCAAAATAACTCCAAGATCTTTTTCAGCACCAAGACCCTGCAAAATGTTTAAATAAATCTGTTCCAATCTGTTGGGAAAACATGTTTTTATTTTTTTACCTGAAATGTTGCAAGATAGGAAGGGCTTTTCCAAGGCCGCTGGTGGCAGCCTCTGATGGACAAGGTCAGTCGGCTGCAAAGCAGTTTTTCATTTGTTGGACCAAACTCTCCACCCTGCAGATAAGCATCTTTAATCTTTTTTAAAAATAGTTTTGACTTTTCATCTTTTTAAAAATATGTTTTTATTGATTTGAGAGAGAGAAAGGGAGAGGGATGGGGGGGAGAGAGAGAGAGGAAAGAGAGGAGAGAGAGGAGAGAGAGAGAGAGAGAGAGAGAAAGGGAGAGGGATGGAGAGAGGGGGAAGGGAGAGAGAGGGAGAGAGAGAGAGAGAGAAGAGAGAGAGAGAGGGAGAGAGAAACATCGATTGGTTGCCTCGCACACACACCCTGGCTAGGGATTGAACCTGAAACCTGGGCATGTGCCCTGACGGGAAATTGAACTGGCAACCTCGGTGCATGGGAGGACACTGAGCCACATCAAGCCAGGGCAATCCTCTTTACTAGGAAACTTCATGCACATCCATCTCAGAGCCATCCAAACAGTTTCTCTCCCAGAGGCTGGCAGACTGTCCTGTAAATTGCTAGACTGAGAGCTATTTGGGGAATTCTGTTGTGGGCCTTCATTATGCTGATAGTAATCATATAGATCTGTGATCTCATCTTCACTCAGTGACCTAAGGAATAGTTGTTTGTTCTCAGGCCAGTTCAGGTAGTTCTACTCTTTGGGCCTGACATCCACATACACATGATTAGCATTAAAAGGAAAAAAACAACAACAGCACACCAACCAACCAAACAAACAAAATCTAAGGAATTATTTCTTTTCATCTTATCTTGCTACCTGTGTTGGCAGTTGGAGCTCAGAATTTCTTAGAAGCCAGGGAGAGTGGTGATGAAACTGTGACCTTGACATTATAGTCAGTGACTTTGTACCATTAGGTTATTAGAGGAACTCTGCAAACATTCCCAGTGAGCTAGCTAATGGTGAGAAATGGGCCATGGATAACCAGACAGAGAAAGACACTCACCCTGTAAATACTACACTTGGAATGCTGAAGGTGTGTTTATCAGACACACAACACATGGGTTTTATTGGGAAAGAAACTCTTCGAGTTGTATTTTTTAGCACCTTGAAATTCACAGTAATACTTAATCTCATGTGTTTTTTAAAAAACCACACACCAAATCTCCCAAAAGTAATTTCGTCTAAAAGTAGTCATAGGTCTTCTTATATTTCCATGTGGCACTGGGAGTGATAGTTACACGGAAAATGGTCACAGTCACCAAGGAAATGGTCTGCCTCTATTGCATTGCTCCTCATTGAAGTCACCTTGACCTTCCATTCAAGTCATCTCCACCCTCTCTCTCAAGTCACTAACATGGGTCCATGTGACATGATCTCAGATGAAATCATGAGGAGGAGCAGGTGAAACTTATAAAATAGTGCTGGGAGGAGCACTGTTGCCTTTCACCATGACTCTCAAAGCTTCTCTAGACAGTAATTATTTCCCACAATGCTCTTGTGAAGTAGACCCCTTTTATAGATGTGGAAACCAGGAGAACAGAGTATGACTTCCCTTTAGCTTTGCAGTGAAGATCATATGGTCAATTCGACCAACAGAATCACCTGGGGAGCTTAAAAAATTACCCATGACTGGATCCCACCCTCACAGATTTTGGTTGCCTTGGGGTCCGTTCTGGGTGTTGGGGGTAAAAGTTGCCTGTGATTCTAATGTACTATGAAGGTTGAGAACCACTGCATTAGATAATTATCCAGAGCTCTGTCCTGTATGGCTCCCCGTGGAGATTTCCTGCAAGCACCTCACATTCAACATTTGCAACATCTCCCCAAACCTGTTCCCTTTCCTGTGTCCCCCCCACCCCGGCCCCCCAGCTCAGGGGGGAGCTCCACCATGTCCCAAACCTGGGTGTCATTTTTCTATCTTCTCCCTTGTTCATGCAATCACCAATCCTAATGTTTCTGCCTCTTGTATTGCTTGAACTTCTGTTTCAGCCTGTGCCAGGACATTTCATTTTTTCCCTATCTCTTGCCTTACTCGTCTCTGATTCTTTCTCCATTTTTTGGGTACAGCAAACTATTCAAGCTTTATTTGGGAATTCTTCATAAAGATCATATGACTTCATACTATCTCTTACCACCACCACTCAACATATTATCTCCTCCAGTCATCCTCACCACTCAACATCCTCTCTTTTACTTTAGCATATGCTAGTCCCTCAACCTAGGACACTGTTCCTTGACCCCTGCCTCCTCACCATATTTGTTACTCCTTTCTCCTTTAAGAAGTTGGCCTTACTCCCATGACCCATGAGCCTGACTGGGTGTCCCTTCTTTGTCCTCCCAGATCACTTTGTGCTCCAGAGTCCTTTGCCCGTGTCCTGTTCCACAGTATTGTTGCCCATTTACTCTTCTGGCAATCCACTCAGACTGCCAAACCATGAGATGGGGGACCACATCTTGATTTATCTTATTCACCATCAACTCCCTAGCAGCAAGCCCAGGCCCTGGCCCAGAGAAGTGCTGACTGGGTGGAGGATGGATGGAGGATGCCTCTGAAGGCAGTGTGGAAATAGCAGCATGGAGACCACTGATGAGGGGCAGTGGTGCAGTGGGAAGAGCCTGGTTTGGAGGAGTCCTAGATATGGGTCCTAGCTGACAGCTCTTTTCACTTGAACTCCGCCAGTTCCTCTCTGTGAAACTGCCTTCTCTGGAAATGTGGACATTGAGTCCGTGTGATTTACAGGTTCCTTACAGCCCCAGAATTCCATGACAATAGATATCACAAAAATGAGTATATATTCTCCACTTGTGTCACATGTTATTTTTTCTTCTCAATTCTGTTCTCTGAACCCTTTGTTCTGAACTCTCCATTTCTCCCCTTCTGCTTTCTTTCTCTTCTCTCCTTTCCCTTTTTCATTCTGACCTCTGCACCTTCCTGTCCTCAGCTGCTCCTCTCCTGATTTGCATATTCCCTCTTCCTCTCCAGGTTGTTTCTTTCAAGTCTTCCTCTACTTGCCCTCTTTGAGCCGATTCACCTTTCGCAATCTTCATCCTAGTGTTTGAGGTCATCCTCTTCTCCTTTTTGCATTCCTGCTCTCTGGATTCTGAGACCAATTACCCTTTCACTACTTCACTAGCCTTTCTTAAAGCCTGTTACTCATTCCTCTGTGTGTGCAGTTCTGCAAATCTCTAGCTCTGTGTGGTTCCAGGCCTGTCTTTGGCAAGAGGTGGGGACTTATAGAAAATTAGGCAGAGCCAGTTTTGGGGACCATTGAATCACCCTGGGGAGTGACCATTGGTTCAATGCCCCCTTATGAATAGAATCAGTATAGGGTGGACCCCTAGCGTCCAAAATGAATTACTACACTGCCAGGGATTTGGGGGTCTTAAATCTTTCAAAAGTTTATCTACAGTCTAACTTAAGCAATGAAGAGAAAGTAAATGTATAGGTATAGGCATTTGAAAATATTCCTAAGTGATTTTCCTGAGCACAGAGTTTAGGGGCCATGAAAACATAACCAAATCCCTTGCACAACCCCCCTCTCTCTACCTAGGGCTTCTCAGCCACAGCACTATTGACATTTGGGCTGGGAATTATTTGTTGTGGGGCTGTCCTGTGCAATGTAGGATACTGAGTAGCACCTCTGGCCTCTACATACTAGATGCCAATAGCACAACTTCCCCATCCCGGTTGTGACAGTTAAAATGGTCTTCAGATGTTGTCAAAACCACTCATTGTTGAAAATCATGGTTCTATTCTAACCCCACAGTCCCTGAACGACTCCCCCCCCCTCAATGCTTGAGGATGGACACTGGCTCTAAGTTGGCACTGGTTTTATTGCAGTATACTTGTTTATTGAAACAACAAAGTTTGTCATGTTTTTCTTTTTTTGTGAGTTTATTGAGATGTAATTGACATATAACACTGTGTAAGTTTAAGATATACAATATAGCCCTGACCAGTTTGGCTCAGTGGCTAGAGCGTCGGCCTGTGGACTGAAGAGTCCCAGGTTCGATTCCGGTCAAGGGCATGTACCTTGGTTGCAGGCACATCCCCAGTGGGGGGTGTGCAGGAGGCATCTGATTGATGTTTCTCTCTCATAGATATTTCTAACTCTCTATCCCCCTCCCTTCCTCTCTGTAAAAAATCAATAAAAAATTATATATTTTTAAAAAAAGATATACAATGTAAAAACCATGGTTAGATGCCACAAAGCAAGTGGTGATGCCTAGCCATGCCTGTTGTCAGGCCCAAGGGCCTCATCTGTCCATCCCTGTCGAAGGGAGTGCTAACCTTCGCTCCTTTCATCCAACACTATCATGGTTGCCTTTTTCATTACTTTGACCATTCCTCACACCACTCTCACACCTCACATTTGTGGGTCCCACAGTAGAAATACAAAAGAAGCCCACATATCATCTTTAAAAGTTATATATTCAATAAATTTAAATATTTTTATCTTTCTACCTTGACAGCTATGCTTTGATAACAATCTGGAAGGCCAGGTTCAAATTCAGGCACCTTGATTCTGCTGGAATATGGTCGTGTAGAGAGCCGGCTCTTGGCCTGGAGCTGAGCGGTCCGTCTCTTCTGTGCTTGGCCTTGTCCCATGTCATCATGGCCCTCTGGGTCTGTCTGTTTTGTTTCTGTTTGAATTTCTAACATGGAAAGTAATGCTAGATATAACGCGAATAAACAAAAGCCCTTTGGGGGTTCTCAATAAATTTTCAGAGTGGAAAGGGATTGAGAGACCCAAAAGTTTGATAAATACCATGCAAGAATTGCTGAAGCGTTCAAGGTAGTCAATGCTAACCCAAGATTGGTCCACGAAGAGAAAAATTTTCAGGTAAACAGAAGTCCATATTAATGACTAATTCTAATAATTGTCTTTCTAGATGGTGATGGAAAGTGGGGATTGGCTGGTTGGTGGAGACCTTCAGGTGCTGGAGAGAATAAAGTGGAACGATGGGCTGGACCAGTATCGCCTGACACCTCTGGAGCTCAAGCAGAAATGTAAAGAGATGAATGCTGGTACGTAGGCTGGCTCGGATGCATTTCTACCCCTTACCACCCTCTGATGACCGAATTAAGGGTATCAGCAACAGCACGTTTATAGTTTAAAAAAGCTGGAAACATCTACTGGTATGTCTATTGATACAGAAACAGTTTACAAAGTTGAACTACATCCATACACTGGAACACTATCCAGCAGTTAAAAATATGCACCGACACGGAAAGATACCCAAAGTGTATTTATTAAGCGAAAAAGCAACCTGCAGAACCATATAACAATTCTGAAAAACAAAATAAAATATGATGATTGTTTTTAAAACCCAAAGCTCTGTGTCTGGAAGCAGCAGTCTGGCAGCGAGCACCAGGCTGCCTGCTGACAACAGCAGCTGCCTCTGGGGGTGGAATTGGACCAACGGGAGGGAAGATTTTCACATCACATATTTTGAAAAAGATGGAGAAAAAACAATAAGGTTATGGGTGATTTTTATATTATATTTTTGACTTTTTTGTATCTCCCAACTTTTCCATAATGGCTATATATTATTTCATAACCAGAAAGAAAAAGGCTCTCAGGTATCCATCACTAAGTCAAATAGTTTTGAAGTTTCCCTTAAAGAGAAGATTTGAAATTATATCAATAGATTGTTGATACCTTGCAGGGGCCCCAGGAAATGTCCCTCATTATCTCCCCCCCCCCCCCCCCCCCCCACTCCGGGGAAGTGAGACCGGAGCAGGAACTGATGACTGCCGTGGGCACCTGCCCCAGCCTGGTTTGCTGCAAAGGTCCTGCCAACAAACGCTTTCATTTCTGCATCAGGCTCTCCCTCTTGGGCTTCCTGCCTTTGCACCCTGTCCCTGTGTAAATAGTCTGACCTTGGCACCTTTGGAGTAACACCCCTAGAGGCCCAGGTGGATTCTCCAGCTGATTATCAAAAACAAGTAGCTATAGTGAATGCACTGAACAATACACACAGCTGCATCTTTCTGTACCTGCAGACAAGCCACACTGCATTTCTCTGACCTTGGCCTGTTGTCTTGCCCAGATGCGGTGTTTGCCTTCCAGTTGCGCAATCCTGTGCACAATGGCCACGCTCTGTTGATGCAGGACACCCGCCGTCGCCTCCTACAGAGGGACTACAAACACCCGGTCCTCCTGCTCCACCCTCTGGGCGGCTGGACCAAGGATGACGACGTGCCCCTGGACTGGCGGATGAAGCAGCACGCAGCTGTGCTCGAGGAAGGGGTCCTGGATCCCAAGTCAACCATCGTCGCCATCTTCCCATCTCCCATGCTGTATGCTGGCCCCACAGAGGTGAGCGGTACCCTGAGCTGGGCCATGGGACTCAGAAATGCAGGCTCAAACTTGACTTAAAGAGCAAATGAGTCTTTGTGATCTTCCTTTGTCATGAGCAGATTCTAAAATCTTCTGATCTCTCTTTTTTATCCAATTGACCTATGTTTCCATGTAGTGCATATAAAAGTGCTAGAAACATCAAATCAAACCTGTCAGACACCACCTTTGAGAATATGAAGTTGGCATGTAAATGAGGTAGATCGTACCACTTAGCTGGGTTATAGGGCAAGTTGTGTCTAACCCAATATTCAGTTTCTGAAGTTCCAGTGACTCTGAGTCTCCAATCTCTGTGAGCTACGTTAGAAGCGCATGGAGAATGTCCCTCTCAACACACAGCGAGCCTATCAGAGACCTCTGTCCCACGGCACCACCGGTGTAGTGGATTTGAACCAAGTTTGCAGGAAGTGTGATGAATTGAAAGGATCTCAACCCTTTGGAATGTCCCAGAGTTTAACAAATCAAATCTCTTTAACCAGATCAAAGTTCCAGGCCTCCTAATTCTCCTCTCCACCCTCTCTGTTTCTATCTGAGCTTTAAAGAAGACAGTTCATTTTGAAATCCCATTGCTGTGTTGAACTGGAGTCAATGCATATGAAAGGTAATTGGCTCATTCTTGACAGTCAGGAAAGAGACACTGGAGCTTGTAATTTCCTTAACTGTGATTTATTCTGAATAGAGGAGGACTGGAGGGTAAAATCCACAGTTCTGTAAAGCAGTGAGATCTGAGTGTTCCTGGTCTGCTAGCCTTGGAGAGATGAGGAAATATAACCTCAGCTTCTAAGAGGGGGATTCTTATCTTTAAAACTGCTGTCCCACCCAACATAACCAAGCAGATGAAGAAGAGAGGGTGCAGTCTTAGATACCTCACTGACTTTCTTGCAATTATTAGTTGGCCAACATTACTGAATTACCTTTAAAGCAGAATAAAGGCATGTAAAGAATTGGCCAAGGATAACCAGCAAGTCCCTTACCTGATGTTTCCTAGGTCCAGTGGCACTGCAGGGCCCGGATGGTTGCGGGGGCCAACTTCTACATTGTGGGCCGGGACCCTGCAGGAATGCCCCACCCCGAGACCAAGAAAGACCTGTATGAGCCCACTCACGGGGGCAAGGTACTGAGCATGGCCCCTGGCCTCACCTCTGTGGAAATCATTCCGTTCCGAGTGGCTGCCTACAACAAAGCCAAAAAAGCCATGGACTTCTATGATCCCAAAAGGTAGGTTTTCAAAGGAAAATTCGTTTTTTGTTTTTAATCTTTATTGTTGAGAGTATTTCAAATGTCCCCCTTTTGACCCCCCACTCCCCTCCGCCCCGTTCCCACCCTGCCCCCGGCCTTTACCATCCTGTTTATGTCCATAGGTAAGATCTTTGGTTAATCTCTTCCTGCATCCCCTCCCCACTTACCTCTTAGATTGGTCAGTGTGTTCCATTCTTCCATGCCTCTGATTCTGTTATTCACCAGTTTATTTTGTTCATTAGATTGCTTGTTCATTTATTTTGATTTTTAGATTCAATTATTGATAGATATGTATTTATTGCCATTTTGTTGTTCATATTTTTTAAAAAATATATTTTTATTGATTTTTTTACAGAGAGGAAGGGAGAGGGATAGAGAGTTAGAAACATCAATCAGCTGCCTCCTGCACACTCCCCACCGGGGACGTGCCCGCAACCAAGGCACATGCCCTTGACCGGAATCGAACCCGGGACCCTTCAGTCCGCAGGCTGACGCTCTATCCACTGAGCCAAACCGGCCAGGGCGTTATTCATATTTTTTTATATCTTCTTCTTTTTCCTTTTCTTAAAGAATACCTTTCAACATTTCATGTAATATTGGTTTGGTGGTGGTGAACTCCTTTAGCTTTTTCTTGTCTGTGAAGCTCTTTATCTGACCCTCAATTCTTTTTCTTTAAAATTTTATTTTATATTTTTAAATATATTTTTATTGATTTCAGAGAGGAAAGGAGAGGGAGAGAGAAATAGAAACATCAATGATGAGAATCACTGATTGGCTGCCCCCTGCATGCCCCCCACAGGGGATCGAGCCTGCAACTCAGGCATGTGCCCTTGATCAGGAATCAAACCAGGGATCTCTTGGTTCATAGGGCGACGCTCAACCACTGAGCCATACCTGCTGGGCCAGAAAAATCTTTTTTTTTTTTTTTTTTTTATTGATTTCAGAGAGGAAGGAAGAGGGAGAGAGAAACATTAATGATGAGAAAGAATCATTGATCAGCCGCCTCCTGCAAGCCCCACACTGGGGATCGAGCCTGCAACCCAGGCATGTGCCCTGAATGGGAATTGAACCATGACCTCCTGGTCCATAGGTGGATGCTCAACCACTGAACCATGCCGGCTGGGGCAGAAAAATCTTTTTAATGAGCATTATGAGGCACTAATCATACTCAGAGCACACAGAAGGAGGCAGAGCAATACAAGACACTTCCGTGAACAGAGTAGACACAGTACATATTGAATGGATAGCTGCATTATGTCCCCTTCTTCTGCAAGTTCCTTTACTGAACTGAAGAATTAACGAATTGCCATTTTAGAAGGTGCAGCATTTTACAGAAGGAAAAAAAAAAATGTGTTCTCAGAACCCATAAGCTACTCCAAGAATCTTTAAGGAAGATGTTATTTACCTACGCAGAGTTCTTTGTTCCTATCCTGTGACAGGCACAACGAGTTTGACTTCATCTCGGGAACCCGCATGAGGAAGCTGGCCCGGGAAGGAGAGAACCCCCCAGACGGCTTCATGGCCCCCAAAGCGTGGAAAGTCCTGACAGATTACTATAGGTCCCTGGAGAAGAGCAGTTAAATGCCCTCGGCTCCAGCTTCTTTCTCAAGTGCTTTTTGATTCCCTTTCCTATTTTTGTGATTAGATGCTTTGAATCCAATTGTTTCTCAATGACTGGTTTTAGTGGTTTATAATGAGGTAATAATTCTGTCTAAAATTTAGAGTCAACCTCAATATATAAAAGTCAAACTGAAGACCAAATCTTAGCAGGTTAACAGCAATATTATCATTTTAGAATGAAATTAATTGTATTGTCTACTGCATCTGAACAGGTAGGTCCTAGATTTCTTAAAGCTCTGACCATGTGTCTAGTTTACTTGCCAAAAAGGAAAACACATTTTCCAGCTTAAGTTTTACCAACCTACCCTCTACCAATGTTACACACAAGAATAAATCAGATGGGCAGCCTCTTCTATACAACAAAATAATTTCTCACCCTGAATGAGGTGTGACTCACATCAAGATTCTTCCTAATATTTCTCCTCACGTAGTATACAGCCCTACTACCCAATCTCTTAGGTGCTGAAGTATGATCTGACTGGAGAATGTGTGAAAATGTGAATTTACTCTCAGAGATCTATGCAACCTACTTCTGCCATGAAAGTTCTATTAACTAATAAGAGAAGTCTTAATGCACTTCCGTGAATAATATAACTCCAGTGAAACCGTGTCTTGTCATTAAATAGCATAGAGTGCTTTGATGAGATTTCCACCCAGGAAATACTGTGGAAAGTTACTTTTTCTCCTCTATGAAGAGGCTATGCCTTTACACTGCAGCAGCAGCTGCTATAACTGAAAACCATTCGTGCCATCAGATTACTGAGCTGCTAAAACTGGAAAAGACAACAGAAACCATCGAATGCAACCCTGTCCCCTGACAGGTGACCAAACTAAGACAAAGCGTGAGCACATGCTTGGTGAGCTGCTGGGCATGGCAGCAAAAACAGAAAATGGGCATAATCAGGTCTGATTCCCCTCAACTGCTTAGTAAAGCTCCTTAAATAGAGGGCACTTCCAAAGCAGCCTTCTTGGATGCTGAAAGGTCGAGTTTTTGAAACTCAGCTGATTTTATTGCAGTTAAAAAAAAAAAAAGGAAAAACTTTTTCCAAAGATTTATTGCTGGTTCTGAGACATCCAGCCCCTCTGATGGCTTTACTTCCTGGGAGGCAATCTTTTTATACTTTATGTGTAATTCCTTGTGCTAAGGGATATATGAAGAAACAGTACCTTTTGTACATGGGTCTCTCTGGAAGAGACTTAAACTGGAAAGAGAAAACTGTGATTTTTTAAATATTCTGTGTTGATTTCTTAAATGCTAATCTTAGCTAATGAAAGTTCTTTTGAGAATAATATACAATCGTCACAGCAAAGTGTAACTGACTGTCTTTAATAATAGAGTGCCTGCCAAGACCGGTTTGGCTCAGTGGATAGAGCGTCGGCCTGCGGACTGAAAGGTCCCAGGTTCGATTCCGGTCAAGGGCATGTACCTTGGTTGCAGGCACATCCCCAGTGGGAGGTGTGCAGGAGGCAGCTGGTCGATGTTTCTCTCTCATCGATGTTTCTGACTCTCTATCTCTCTCCCTTTCTCTCTGTAAAAAATCAATAAAAATATATTTAAAAAAAAAAAAATAATAGAGTGCCTATATTCACCTAATTGGAGGTACTCATAATTGCCTTTTTAAAAAAACAGCATATTTATTGAAAACATGAGACAGGATATAGTGCCTTAACCCATACAGTTTGTGATTTTTAAATATATTTATAACTGTTCTTCTGCTCTAATACCACACAGTGCAAATGACTATTTGTATGTACAACTGATGCTTGTCCTCATGTTAATAAATTTCTCAAAATAAACGTCGGGGCTTCTCTGCCTGTAACACTGAGTGTGGGTTGACCACATGACTGTTGAGGGCTCGGTGACTTCAAATAACTGGAAACAGCAGCAACTCTTTCAGACCATAATTACGAGGCTGGTGGCCCTTACCCACGTCATTTCAAGAACTGCTCTAGACGGGAGTGACACAAGCACTAGTGATGTTTTCAGAGGTGACCGGGTTTCTTAGGGACCTCTCCCCAGGATTTCATTGGGAGGATCCGAAATGAAACTTTTTTTTTAACTTGCTCCCTTTTTCTCAAAGTGCTCGCAAAGAGTTTTACCAGTGGGGTTGGAAGCAGTTGTGTTCGTCTGCAGTAACTCCCATACCTCCACTAACCTCAGCAATTGCTACTTCTGTATGCAAAAAGGATACCTGTTCCCACGCGTACTTTCAGGGGCCTCCAGGAAGGCTTGCATTTTGGTTCTCTTCCTCCTTGAGCCCCCAGCCTCCTTTCTGTCCTGAAGGCTTAATGAAAATGACTGCTGCTGGTCCTCACTACAATAAAACTGGTGTCACTTGTCCCCCCTCCCTACCCCTCCCCAGATCCCTACTTGTTGGCCCCTAGTGACAATTAGCAGGACAAAGTAGGGCAGGAAATGTGTAAGTTCATGAAGATGCAAGTGGTGCCAAGGGAGTATGCCAAACTGTACAGGCAGTGTGAAAAAGTCCTGGGAAGGCGTGTATAAACCATTCAGTCAGATATTGGTGGACTTATAAATATTATCAACACTTGAATCAGGCCACAAGATTTCTTTCCAACCATATTCCTTGTAAGAAGAAACAACTCTTGGCTACGTGAGAACAGCAGAGTTCGCTTTTTCCTCATCTTCCTCCTTTCTATCAACTAACTTTTAGGTCAAGCACAGGTAGGTCATCAGGAAATGAGATGGTCACCAGATCAATCAACAGTTCTTATATCTGAAGGTTTGAAGGAACAATAGCGCAGCATTAGCTAGTGAGGCACACACCATTGTGTTCCATTTCAGTTCCAAGTTTTGCATGCCAGTAATTACTTCAGTATGCTTGGCTTGGGTTTTAAAACCGAGCTGCCCTACTTCACAAATCTGTGTCCTTGGTGCCCACACCAGAATTCACATTCATTGCAATTGTATTTCAAAGCACAAAAGCTTACAACTAAAGTGTGCTCAAGCAGATTTATAACTAAATATTAGACAATCACAAAAACATTCCCAGTTCAGTGTTTCAGTAATGAGACCTTTATGAGCTATCTATAATAATAAAAGCATAATATGCTAATTAGACCTGATGGCCAAACAGCAGAACGACCGCCCGGACGACCTTCAGGACAAAGCCGGGAACTGCGGCTGTGAGGGCTGAGCCCCTTCCACGAATTTCGTGCATCAGGCCTCTAGTTGAGTTATAATAGTGTAAATTTTACACCAGTGTTACTGAGGATATTTTGTTTTACTTTCATTGTTAAATGGTTTCTTGTAGCTTTGATCTCATTTGTTTCTAGTTGCTATACATCTTAATACAATTTCATGAACATGTCTTAGAATTTTCACCTACACACGTAAGGAAAGCTTTAACTTGAGGGGAGGGAAGGAAAAT
Organism: Myotis yumanensis; assembly: GCF_028538775.1. Taxonomy (NCBI): domain Eukaryota; kingdom Metazoa; phylum Chordata; class Mammalia; order Chiroptera; family Vespertilionidae; genus Myotis; species Myotis yumanensis. Next base: position 27,428,844 of record NW_027223764.1, on the reverse strand, counting down.
GTGAAGGGGAATAAGAGGTACAAACTCCCAGTTATAAATAAATAAGTTATGGGGATGTAATGTACAGCACAAGGGAATACAGACTATTGCAATAACTGTACAGTGACAGATGGTTACTAGATTTGTCATGGTGATTAATTCGTAACATATATAAATGTTAAATAACTGTGTTGTACACCTGAAATTCATAATATTGCATCTCAACTAAACTTTAATAAAAAAAAAGGCCTTTCCCAATGTTTATTACTTAGGTAAAAAGCATTTTCTCAAGTCAGAAACTCTAAGCAAAATAATAATAAAGTTTCCTCAATTACTTTAAGGCATTAAGATGCTTCAAGGAAAAAAAAAAAAAAAAAAGATGCTTCAAGGAGTCATAATTGCTGGGATTAGTGTATTTCTCTAACTTCATTTGATGATTAAAACTATGATAAATTTAATAACTACTACTGGATATTCTGAATTTAAAAGAAGATAAATAGAAAGGACCTGAGAAGGAATATATCACACCTTATTTTTTATCATAAGTCATAAGATTAAAATTAATGATTACTGAAATTCTTACTAAAACAAAAATAATGATTAGATACTAGTATATAAGCTACAGAAGTGTGAATGCTGCACAGCAAGATAAAACCAGTCCGAGGGCAAGTTTTATAAACCAAAACCACCCAGAAAATTTTACATAACTGAAAAAGACCAAGCCATAAGTAGAGAAAAATCAATTAAGAGGGACCTCTTTATTACACATTTATAAAATAATAGTATAATTATTAAAAATGGAGACTATATTTTTTTGGTATCTTGTGTTTTGCATTCAATTTTTCAATCATCTTCACAATTTTTCAAAACTTGATTTTTGTTATCCAAAGTGTTATCCCAGAACCTATACCCCACCCACCAAAGCACAACTGAAGAACCAACTATTTAGCAGGTTCTAATGAGACTCAAAAAGTTACTCCAATAATGCACAAATAAAGATTGAAAGTTTTCAAAGAAATACAATAAAAACAAAAACATAAAGAGCATAATTTAATCTTCCTGATGATTCAGAAGGTTCCTGTGTCACAGTGTGCCACGCTCCTCATGCTGTGTGTTTAAGTGCCGTAACAGAATTCTAATTAGTGAAATTGTGGACAAAAAAAATGTTTCGCTGACATGTTAGCACACACAGCCTCAAGTGACTATAGATACAATATGGGAATTTTGATGTGTGTATATTTGTACTAACTGGGGCACAATTTATAATATGCTAAGAAAACTTTAAATTTCAGTTACAAAATGAGTATTTTTAAGTATATTTAGTAACAGCTACTTGTTTCAAATTATCATTTTATTTTTGATGACCAAATTATATTTGACCATAAATAAAGAACACATAACTATAAAATAACATTAAAAAATCATAATTACAACAGAACTAGGCAACATTAGATGAAGAAAGGGGAAGTCACATACATGTGTTTGTTGTATGGCACTGAGGTTTTTCTAAGCTATTCTTTTGAATGTCTTTCAATCACCTTTACGTATATCAATTTATAAATGTCTCTACTCAGTGTGCTGTGGAAAGGTGAAATTGGTCTTGATCACGCAACTGTCTGAAAACCATTCAATGCTGATCTCTGAACAAGTATTATACGGTTACCCCGACAACCATAATAACTAAGCCACATCTAAGTATTCATATGTGGCTGACTCCAACTGTTCAACTTCAGAGAATGCTCAACTTTAAAAAAAGCTGAAACAAGTGACAACTGAAAATGGCTGAATCGCTGTATCTTATAGACAGAACCATCAATCTTAGTTTCGCTATATAGCATTTAGTACTTTTTGATTCAGTAGTTGGGGGTAAAAAAAAGTTTCTGTATTCAAACATATCTACAGAATGTCAATATAAAATGTGTGACTATATACATTCAATACACACACACACGCTCACATATCTAGAAAGCAGCACTTAACCACATCTCCATTTCTCACTAATGACTCAATGACTCACCTGTCACTTTAAGACAAGCTTAGATGTAATAAGGCTGCAACATATGGCTAAAGAGGCCAAACACAAGCACCCACACGCAGGCTGGGTTAAATTGTTCCTCCTCATGATTTTTGACAAGTGGCAATACCATTTATAGAACAACCATGTCTCAATAACTTAGAATTCAGAGTATAAAACCAGTGTCATTCAACTCCCTCACTGTGTAAGAACACCATTCCTTCCATCCTATTTCCACTAATGATAACAGGGCACACCCAACCAGGCTGCACTGACCTGCACAAATGACGTTTACTCTTAATCTAGACAAACATGTGTTAAAACATTCTGAAACGCTGCATCCTTCGACTTCTTCATCTTTTCAATCGCCCGATGCAGGTCCTGTTGTTGCACAGGCCGAATTTCATCTTCATCATGACTAAAATGCAAATACAAAACCACCAGATATTAAAAAACTTTAGAATATACCTTCCTAAAAGATTTTTACCATGATTAAAAAATAATCTCTTTCCCAACCAAGACCCCAAAGACAACCACAATTAAAAGCTTCATGCGAACTTTTTCAGGAGCTATCTATGCATTACAAGTCTTAGGCTGAGATTTTTAAAAAGTACTGACTGCTAAAAGGTAGAAAGCTAAAATGGCTGGCTATAAACATTATAGCTGTGGTAACTAAAAGCAAATACTTCACACTAAGAATATGAGTACAGAATATTACCATATGGTGAAAATGTTCTATAAAGGTGTGCCAATTTACCAAAGTGAAATGTTAATTCCAATCAAGGAGTCAAACATACTCCCATCAAAATTGGAATTAAAAAGTAGCTTTCCTACAGATATAATTCATGTGTATGTTTAGCTTTTGACAAACTAAAATAAATTCTTTGCTATTAATAAAAACCAACTTATCAAGGTCCTCCCAACTTCAATCATAAGAAAAACACAGTATATAATGTCTCCTTTGTAACTTACGGACACTTAGGAAAAACCATTTGGGAAAAAATTTTAAGATAATCCAAGTCTATTGGTCAGATTTTTCACATTGAAATATTAAAATTTTCATGGCTTTGAGGACAGCAGAGAAACTTTCATTATTAATGTAATTTTATTTAAGCAAAATTTGTAAGTTATTTTCTTTTTCTCCTCTTAATCTTATTTATAAGAATAAAAAGCTTTGGCATGTAGATTGGCTACAGCGGTCAAAAGTATTCCCAACTTTAGCGCTAGAGCAGCTGGAGCAATAAATAAATGGGAGTTGCTCTCTGCATGACAGGGATCAAGGGAACACGGAAGAAAGGTCCAGGACTAGTGCATACCTAGCTAGGGTTAACAGGGTAGCTTTCATGCAAACCTTTCTATACCAAGAGCAGCTTTTTCTTCTATGGCAATGCACTATAATTAAACACAATACAAGAGGTAAATCCAGGTCACTTGGAGTGAAAGCCTCAGGGGCATGAGGAAAAAAGACAGAAACAGAGGGTAAGAGCTGGAGAACTCATTCAACACAAGCCCCAAAGTCCACTAGCTTGCCAGAGTCATAGAAATTCTTCGTTAAGAGGAGGTTGATACTTGGCTCTGGCCAGTTTGGCTCAGTGGGTAGAGCATCGGCCTGTGGACTGAAGGGTCCCAGGTCCCATTCCAATCAAGGACGCGTACCTCAGTTGCAGGCTCAATCCCTGGCCCTGGTCAGGGCATGTGTGGGAGGCAGCCAACTGATGTGTCTCTCTCTCTCACATCGATGTTTCTCTCTCTCTGTCTCTCCCCCTCCCTTCCACTCTCTCTAAAAGTCAATGGAAAGATATCCTTGGGTGAGGATTGAAAAAAAGGAAGTTTGATACTTTGAACAGGGGTTTAGAATGCAGAGTTATACTGGCTCAGGGCAAGTAGCCTTTTGGAAAACTTCCCAAGGGACATAGTTCATGAGAGCTGAGCTTCCAGTTCAGCAGTATCTTTGCTGGAATAAGGTTGGTACAAAACTGGTTTCTCAAGCTCATACTTTGAAACTGGTTTCAAGTGCAATTTGCTGCAATGACAAATGGTTTATTTGTTTAGTAAATATATTATTATTAAGAAGTTGAAATCTAGTCCACAGCAAGGCCCACCCATTTACACATTAAATTTCTGGAACACAAGGTACTATTATCATATAAAATGAAATTTAGGAATTTAAGATACAAAGCAATCCAGGAACACTAGAGGACCCTGTTTTCTTAGTGAAGATGGGCAAACCTAAGTTTCTGTCAGCTTTCTGTGACCAGTCCATGGATTTTCAGTATAAATTTAGCTTTTTATCTCTACCTCTTCATTTTAGACTCTCCTCAAAACACCCCTCCCCCACAATCATCTTCAGAACTCACCTTTAAAAAAAGACAATAAATATAGTTGGGGAGATTGTTAATTCCAACTTACCTTTTATTCCATACGCAGAGTTCATATTACAAAGCAAAATAAGAGAAACTAACCTAAAAGCTCTAAAAGGATTTGGTAAATATTAGAGATCAACTCTATACACACATACCTTTCCTCTGATGTAGAATTAACATATTCCCTGACACAGAGGAGGGCAGCATCTCTACACATCTCTTTCAGGTCACTTCCTGAAAACCCATCAGTTTCCTGGGCAACTTCTAGCAGGTCCACATGCCTGTCCACCTTAAACAAATAGGTATAAAACACACTTTAAAAACAAACATAAAATATACTGCAAAGGATATATCCAAATACTCATCTTAGAAATAAAGAATGGTAAGCATATTGGAACAGCATGGAAAGAGAATCATTAAAAAGTATTTTCAGTTTTAACTATAAAAGCTTAAAATTTGAAATCTAATTTTATTAAGTGTCATTATGACCAATAAGTCTTAGTAGATATATCATGGTGTGATAGTGAAAAAAACATTCAAACAATGTTGGAATCACTTCAGTAGCTCTTAGAAGGGTCCCAAGTTAATACTTTTCTATAGTCAACATATTTAGCAAACAGCCTACATTATTTAAGTCCCAAGTCCATTACAAAAAATATATTCCATTGAAATACTCTCACATCCTTTGGTATTCTATTACCTCACCATTAATTCAACACTTACAGTCTTTGCTCTCCAACATAAGTTTATATAGTCAAACCAATTAAGTGACTGTATTGGCACATAATAGACTTGGGTTAATATAATCATATCAAATGTATACATAGATGAAGAGAAAAAAAAGCAAGGAAAGTTATAATAATTACCATCTATTAAATGATTATGTGTCATTCACTTTACATGTATTATTCTCATTTAATCCTGTCAGGTAAGTATTCTCATATTCATTTTCAGAGAATAGTGAGACCTGGAAAGGTTAAATAAATTGCCCAAGGTCACACCATTGCCAAAGCCAGATTTGAACACAATGTAGCAGAGATCCAGCTATATTTTTCCCCCACAGAGCTAACCATTTGTCTTAATGTTTACTTTTCCCCATTGACTTGAAATGCTACATTTACTAGTTACTAAGTTCCCATTTGTTTTTGTGGAAGACCTAAGGTTAACACATTGCGCACCAGTAGTTTTAGTGCTAGCTTTACCCAGTGGCCAGATAAGTTTCTACTGAACGAGTACAAAAAACGTTTTACAAAATATCATACTTTAAAAAGATATTAGCTTGTAAGAACATGTTACAAATAACTTCAAAATCAATGGGTATTTAATTTTAAGGCGTGCCTTTAACATTTATGTAAAACACTGTGTAATATGAAAACATGAGAATGCTCGTGATCGCCCGCAATGTGTTAAGTAAGAAGAGCAAATTTACACAAGGCCGAGAGACTTGGAGTTGAGAGGGCATGGGGTCTACTGTCAGCCCTGCAACTGTGACCTCACATGACAGTGTTCTAATTCCTAAAGGTGGGGGTTAAAGAGAAATCACATATTCTTTGATTTAAAAAAAAAGTGAACTCAGAAGGTAGGTGGGAGGCAAACAGTAATGGTAAGCAAAGAAAAAAGTAAGCACATAGATAAATCTATATAAATTTTACTACATAAACTAATAATAATTTGGGGTAAAGAAGCCACGTAGAACTAATATGCTAGATAATAAGAAAATATAATACACAAGGGACACCTACGTTAAGGCATTTTAAAGTCTTAAAATTATAGTATTGAAAAGAGGGCACACCTATTAACTTGTACTTTATGTATACATGTAAAAAAAAAATTGAAGGGTGCCACTAAAAGAGAATGTGTCACTTCTAAAGCAGCAGAGGAAAGGGGAAAAGAGGAATAAAGAATATAAAGGCAACAGTAAAAGAGCACAGGGTGGGGTGTGGTACGTGGAGAGAAAGCAAAGAAAAAGCATGATACATGGAAAGAAAGAATGAATCTAAATTTATGAGTATTCATAATACAAACAGACTAAACCAGACTGGCAAAAGACAAGATTAGACTGCACACACAAAAAAAAAGTGTAGCCTGGTGTGGCTCAGTGGTTGAGCACTGACCCATGAACCAGGAGGTCACGGTTCAATTCCAGGTCAGGGCGAGTGCCCAGGATGCAGGTTAGATCCCCACTGGGGGGGCGTGTAAGAGATGGCCGATCAATAATTCTCTCTCATCACTGATGTTTCTATCCCTATCTTCCTCTCCCTCTCTCTAATATATATATATAAAATACATTACAATTAAATAAAAAACAAACCCCCCACATTTCTTTCTGTACAAAGATAAACATATCTTGTATACTTGGAAAACAGTAAAAAATATCTGAGGATTTTAATCTGTAGTTCAAGTATACCATAATTATTGAGTTATATGATCAGCCAAGAGTTTTATAGAGTAATTTATGTCAAGTTCAAAGCTACACTATTCTCAGCTTTCTTTTTCATTTCTCTCTAAAATGATGTAAGGACATAAACATATTTATAGGATAGGGAAAAATTGTAATTTTTTACTTACATTTTCATTTTTCAAAATGAGTTTCAGGATTGCTTCTCTTTGTTTTAGAGCCTAAAACAGGATAATTTCCAGTTAGCTTTAAAAAAAGGGGGGGGGGGGGGCGGGGAAATCAACTAGTTTTCCTAATATTTCTTTCTTCCCTGTAAATTACCTGACAATCCCTATAGGAAATGACAGAAACTCTGACAGAGGTCATGGAAGCTACTGACTAAAACAAGGTCTTGGTTGTCCTACTCAACTATATCTTCTTATTCTGAATCCCCAATGCCTAGCACAATGTCTGGCAGAAAACATGCCCTTAAATATTTCTTGAGTAGACGACCTATGACTACCAATGACTTTCCTCTATTACTCTGTAAATCTCCTTTTCTTCATTTAGAAAACTTCTGAAAACACCACTGCCATAACATTTTTACCAGTAATTGGAGAGATGGCAAACAAAACCCCTTCAGTTCCTCCATTTCAACATATAACTTCCATGTTCACTAATTTACATGAGTGAATTTTATTTAGTGCTGATAGCACATTTGTTCATATGCCTGCATGCTCCCCCCAATGATGCATCTTACTATTACACCAGAGAAAAGAAGCTGGTATAAAATGCCTTATATATAGAAAGTATAAATGCTTTTAAGAATCATTATGGCTGAACTCATCCCTATTTCCATAACCATTGAAAGAAATCAGACCTGATGACAAATGTAAAATCAAATGACCCGAAAAACACAACAAACCCTGCTGTTTCTATAATTCAAGGATGTTACGTATGAGGGTTAATTTGGTGTGTCAGGTGATCTCCAAAAACTACTTTTTTATTTTAAAATAAACATTTAACTTGGAGAGGAGTTTTAAGGTAAGATTAATCATACACTTTGATGTCATAGTTACGCAATTAAAAAAAATTACCCTATTCTCTCAAAACAGAATGAAAAGAGGGTTATAAAATCCCAGTTTGTACATTAACCGTCTTTGAATTTATAACAAATTTGTAAATCTATTACAATTCATTTTGGTAACTCACAAAAATTAATATATTAAACGTATAACTTTATCCCTGGTCAGTATGGCTCAGTTGGTTGGAGCATCATCCTGTGCATCTGAAGGTCTCAGAGTCGATCCCCAGGCAGGGTGCCTACAGAAGGCAACCGAATGATGTTTCTTTCTCTCTGTCTCTCTAGCTCTTTCTCTCTCTCTCTCTCTCTCTCTCTCTTTCTCTCTACCCCCCCAGCCCCCATTCTAAGATCAATAAAAAATACAAAAATCTTGGGGGGGAAAACAAATATAACTTTAGTAGAGTCTACTTCCCATGCTATGTATCCTATGTTCTATTCTACTGTATTCTACTTTGTTTTCTATTGGACTACAAGCAGATACTCTATCAATATAATCTTTGTCTTCAAACCACTGAGGTAGACTAATTTTCCATAAAATTGTTTGGATGTCCAGCTAACAAAATAAAACAGAAATTCTTCTGTGTGGCATACAAAGTTCATCAAACCTGGCAGCAGTCTCATGATCTATTTTCCTTGATGCTCTAACAGAAGTACCCCAGAAGTCACAGCTTCCACACAGAAATTTCTTGCCTTTGTTCATTTGGGCAGGAAAGCCTTCTCTTACCTCACAATTTCCTACCACCCTTCAATGCCCAGCTGGATTCTGTACATTTTAATTCTTATTAATTTTTTTTAGAGAGAGAGGGAGAAAGAAACATTGCTTTGTTGTTCCACTTACTAAGGCACTCATTGGTTACTTCTTGTATGTGCCCTGATGGAAGATCCAAATCACAACCATGGCATATCGGGACGATGCTCTAACCCAGTTGTTGCCAACCTTTCGGACCTCATGGACCACCAGTTGGCGACCGCTGCCTAACCAAATGAGCTACTGGCCAGGGCTAAGTCTGTACATTTCATCAACTCCCCAGACAGAATTATTAGTATTCTTCATCATCTCAGGTTCTCACAGTTCTTTAAACATACCTGTGTACAGTATACTTTGCATTATTTATTTACATGTCTGACTACACTGCAACAGAGTTCTTTGAGGACAGGGGCTATGTTCCCTTCACCAGAGCCTTGCGGGGGTTTGACACATATTAATGCTCAATGAATACTGGTCATACAAAATAAATTGTATAGTCTCCTATATCAGGTTAAAAAAATTCTCTTCACTGATTTATCAGGTAAATTTCCTAAAAGAGTTGATAAATATATGCATACTCTCAGAGGAACCAGAGGTTGTAGCTGTAGCAAATCAGCGTAAATTTATAGAGGCTACAACCATCAATCTTTAGGAAACAGGTTTACTGCCACAAACTGACCTGGTAAGTTCAGAATGTTAAGTGGGACAAAGAACTTTTAGCCAGAGATTGTAAGTGAATTATTATTTACTTCAAAATTTGAAAGGAACAACCTAAAAGTTCCTCTACATAGCTGTACATGTAACATGCTGATTGTATAGTACATATCTTCTGTTACTAACAGGTGTTTTTTTCTTTGATCTAAAGTCAGAGAAAATTCAGGGTCTGAGTATTCTGTGCAAAAATCAGAGTATCAATAAATTATTATTATCTACTGGAGGGTACTTCTTAACAAAAGAATGCTGGAAAGCAAATAGTACTGTTTCAACACATTCCCATTAAGTTAAAGTCTAATATCTTAACTACTGGTTAACCATTAATCCTGTCAAAGGAAAGCACTTATTACAGCTGCTAATAATTAATCAAATAAATCCCGGCTGTTATCCTGTCAGGACTTCTGAACAGAACAGATCTTCAACCCCAACCCCTATCCTAAAACTACAATTTAGATTCTTGTATGTATCTTCCATAAATAACTTGCAACAATCTAAAGAAAACCACTAAAGTATGTAGGCAAAGTTAAGGTAATTACATACATTGAGGAGAAGCAAATCATATGGATCTTAGGAAAGAAAGAAGAGAAAAGCAAGAATAGAAAGAACAAAGAAACAATTATGTGGATTTTTGCCCTATTCCCCCCCTGCCTGTCATAAATAAGTGCTATTTTAAAAAAATCATTCCTTTCTTGAAATCACAGGTAAAGACCTTTAGAAAGTGAGTATTTAACTGTTCATAACATCAATCAAAACCACCTACTGGCTGGTTGATATGAAATCTTGTAGGCATTCTTCTCATTATAGCTGAGTCAAGATCCTGAGGACGATTAGTCGCTCCCATCACTATGACCTAAATATATAAAGAAAGCAAAGGTATTAAATCCACCAATAATAATGCTTTTAAGTTGTTATTAAAGGGGCTTAGAAAATATAGAAAATTAAGTGGCATTTAAACTAAATCTTCTATAAGAAATCTGACATTAATCCAGTATGTATTACTCAAATATTTATACATACAAATTAAAGTTAATCCTAATAGTGATAGCAATCCTGGTAAGATTTTTTTTTAAAAAAAAATTACTGTATTTTACAAAATATGGTTACTCAATGGCTACATGTTGAATAACTAAAAGCCATTTATGTTATAGCTTGGGAGTATATGTGGGATATTATAGTAATAAGGAAAGAATCATTTCCCCTAAGTCTAAGGATACTGGTAAAAGTAATAGATATGTACATTTTCCTCGACATTTCACATCATTATCTCATGGCATGTGTCAGCACTACAGGCGACATCTTTTCAATGCTGGTAATACCTCAAGCAACTCAACCTTAAACAAGGGCAACAGAATAAAAATAAACATCAAAATTCTGGGTAGAATTTTTTTTAAAATGCTGGTGACCCTGCCAACCTCTGTGTCAATGTCATTGATTTATAAAGGATGTAGAGATGAAAAATCAACATGAATAAAGACAAAGATATACAAAAGTTAATTTCTGAAGGGCTTCAATATTACCATTACTGTTGATATTTCAGTATAACCTAATAACAGCACACATTAGCTATCCAAAATGAAATTTATTGGTATTTTAATGGAAAGTTTTATTTAATATTATTTTATTTCAGCCTAAGAAGTTTTAGATTTCTGAAATAATTACAAGTTTAACTCCAGAACATGTTGAAAAATCCATTAAATCTTATATTTTACATTCAATGATATTTATGAGCCAAATTACTTTCAATTAACTGTGAAAGGTTGCCACCTAGAGGGAAAAAAGTACAAATACAAATTTGAGAAATGTTAGTTCTACAATGCAATTTTGCATTTGGTTAAGAGGTCTTAAAAAATCAAAATATTAATGCTCTTATTTTGTGGTTTGTTTGTTTTACTGACTATCTACAATTTTATAAATTAATAAGAAAGGAAAATTTCTTACTACATTTAAAACAAAAAAAAGTCTTAGAGTGATCAAATGAACTAATTGCATAAGATAAAGGATGAATATAAGAAAGTACATTTTAAGATAGAGTATTAAGTGTTAAAAGAGAGATACGAAACAAAAAAACCCATGGAAGGCCGAAATCGGTTTGGCTCAGTGGATTGAGCGTCGGCCTGCGGACTGAAAGGTCCCAGGTTCGATTCCGGTGAAGGGCATGTACCTGGGTTGCGGGCACATCCCCAGTGGGAGATGTGCAGGAGGCAGCTGATCGATGTTTCTCTCTCATCGATGTTTCTGACTCTCTATCTCTCTCCCTTCCTCTCTGTAAAAAATCAATAAAATATATTTAAAAAAAAAAAAAACCCATGGAAGATGGAATGATAAAAATTAGGATCAAGGAATCCAAATAAATCTAACATAACATGGACTAAAGAATACCGATAAGATAATAATAAATATTCATGATGAAAAAGCAAGAGTGAATGAAACCACTTGTAGTTTCACTTCAAGCAGCAAATTTTAAGGAGCAATTTTAGGGGGCAAAAACTGGTAGGGGACCTTTACACTTATCTTTATTTACTGTAAATGAACTAAAATAAAAAATGGAAAGCAACAGTAATTTTTTAGCATTTAAGCAACAAAATTAATGCACCTTTAGGTATTTAGTTAAGACTTTTAAAAATCTTTAGACAAAATATCAAGATACATTTTTTATCATTTCACATTTAAAATAATCAGATCTAAATTTATTCCTCAAAACTTTAGGTCAATGACTATCCTAAAAACACTATGGTCTTTTATGTCCCATGTATCTCAAGGTGAAGAACGTCATCAGTTAACTTGGATTTTTGGTAGTGGTGACAGATTTAATTGTGTCATTCTACTATTTTTGTTTCATTTGTGGCCATATCAGACATATAAGAAAGCTAGCTGGGGTACTGGATTCCATCCATAGTCAGAGAACAGACAATTTTAGAGAAAAGCTAACTGGTTCAGATCAAAGAAGAGTATGTCTAAAATTGTTATTTAAATTAATGTCAATTTTAACACCCTCAACACTAAAAAGGTTAAATAAAATGTTGCTGGAGTTATATTAAAAAGTAACATCTTTATTTGCTCCCTCAAATAAAAATCTGTCAAGGAAAACAGTAAGCACTATTAGCATGATAAGAAATCCTGGTTCTGAAAACTGTTTCAGTTGTGTATATCAGAACCATGCTGTGGAGCTCTGAATGAAGTGGCTCTGGAGTATAAAATTCATCCAATTATCATTCTTTCCTTGGCTTTTGAAACTATAATATGATAGGATAGAATATCATATTAAGCTATTTCCTTTTACCTGGCCTAAACTACTCAATTATCTAAGTATTTTAAATTCTGTTGCTTAGGAGAATACTAGTTTGGGAAACCTGTAAACTACTCCCACTGAAGAGCTTTATCAGAACCAATTATTAATAAAAATCGTTTCTATTAATGTCACCTAAATTCACCTGTTGTGCTTTCTTCTCTTTCTTTTGATTTATGGTAACATGGTGGATAAAGGAGGTTCTTTACCCCTCTGGCTACAAAACATACACAAATAATAAAGTATCTACAAAACTCAGATAAATTAATCGACAAACTGCAAAAAAACTAAAGAAATTAAGCTGAGGCCAGTATGAAGACAGTGCATTAGGGAGGTAAGCAAGGGTAAAAACAGACCCAGAGCCACTAGTCACTTCCTCTTTCTTGGCATAATGATCCTAAAAATTCCAAGGAGAGGTTTCACCCTGGATTTTTCTTTTCAACACTACAAGTTTAAGGCACATTTCTTTCAAATACCTGGCAACTGTGATCAGTATCCAATCCATCCCAGAGACTCATAAACTGAGCTTTCATCATGGCTGTAGCTTCATGGTCAGAACTTGAACGGTTTCGTAGAAAGGAGTCTAGAAGGAAAAGGTCCTTAATGTTAGAAATTAACAAATTATTTACTCTTTATATAATCTTAAATCATTTAACCAAAAGCCAATAACTTCCTGAAAGATTACAAGAAAAAGGGTTACTATGCCTTTTCACACATTATTCTGATATAACAATTTTGGCAAATTATTGGGCAAACTGAAAAACACACACACAATCAATTCAAAAACTTCATTTCTTTCCTAAAAATACATTTATGCTAACATATATAAAAGAAGTAAAGGATCTGGTACTGAGAGGCTAGAAAAAGATCAAGGAGTGTCTTCGAGGAAAATCTGTGTAGTTTGGCCCTAACTTTCCAGATTATCTGTATCCTTTGTGCTCTTAATTATGGGGTCACAACCTTTTCCTCACTTTCCTTGGTAATAAATAAAATGACATAAGAAAAATGTCAAAACACTATTAGGTGGGAAAATGTAGGACAGAAAATGGTTCAAAACTTACAAGCTAGCATACATGTAAAAAAGCAAACAAAATGCAAATAACTTTGGTTATTGCTCAGTGAAATACTTAAGAACAACTTTAATTTCCTGTTTTGAATTATTTTGTTTTCCAAATTATCTACAATGAACATCAAATGCTTTTAAGAAGCGGGGAAGCATTTTCCTTTTAGAATGAAAAAACTAAAAGGTCATACATCCTAAGAATAAAATAAGACAGTAAAAATAAATCCTGGATTTTCTTATACAGTTCCAATTTTGTACAATCTATCCATTATTGGACTATGTATCAAACTAACTCACCAAAAAAAAAAAAAAAAAAAAGACAAAGATAAAGAAAATCTAATCATTTAAAATTATTTATTTTTTGAAGATAAATTAAGTTCAGCTGCCTACTTAACCACCACTGTGTAGTAGTGCTTACAAGAGACACACTTAAATATAAGGGCTCAGAACAGTGAAAAGGATGGCAAACGACATGTAAATACTATTTGAAAGGTTGGATAAAGTATTTTTATAAAAACTTAATACATATCTGATAAATGTTGCTAGAACATTTTTTATATACTAAAAAAAAAAATCTAGACACAAACCTTATACCTTTCACAAAAAATTAACTCAAAATGCATCACAGATCTAAATGTAAAACACAAAACTATAAAGCCAGAATACAGGAGAAAATCCATACAGGGTATGATGATGAGTTTTTACAAACAACACCAAAAACAATCCATCAAAGAAAAAATAGTGGAGTTGGAGTCCATTAAAATTAAAAGTCCTTCCTTGTGGAAGACATTGTTAGAGAAAAGCCAAAGCACAGACTAGGGAAAAGTATTTACGAAACATATATTTGACAAAGGATTTGTATCCAAAATATACAATGAACTCTTAAAATTCAACAATAGAAAAACCCAAAAAGATCTAAACAGATACCCACCTCACCTCTCCAGAGAAGATATACAGATGCAAATAAGCGTATGAAAAGATGCTCAATAACACGTCACTAGGGAATTGCAAATTAATATAACAATAAGACACCGCTACAAGCTTATTAGAATAGCTAAAATAAAAAAAAACTTATAATAAAATCCAATAAACTGTTGAAGAAGATGCAGAACAACAGATTCCTTTTATTTATTGCTGATGAAACTGCAAAATGGTATAGCCATTTTGGAAGATAGTTTGCTAGTTTCTTACAAAGCTAAATATCGTTTTACCATAAGATCCAGCAATCATAATGAACATCAACAAGAATTACCAAAAAGCCCTAGCTAGTTAGAGCGTAACCTGTGGCCTGAAGGGTCCCAGGTTCAATTCCGGGGAAGGGCACATGCCCGGGTTGCAGGCTTGATCCCCAATGTTGGGTGTGCAGGAGGCAGCCGGTCAATGATTCTCTTTCATCACTGATGTTTCTATCTCTCTCTCCCTCTCCCATCCTCTCTGAAATCAATAAAAATATATTAAAAAATTACAAAACAAAAAAAAATCACCCCAAAAAACCAACAATACAAGCAAGGAAATCCAAATGACTAATCAACATGTTAAAAGATGCCTGAATTTAATAGTAAGCTGGAAAACCCAAATTAAAACAATGAGATAATTTATGCTATTTAAACTGGCAAAAAGTAATGATAATATCTGACAAAAAAAATTTTAGGGAGTTTCTAGGGATACAAACTACACAATGAAAGTGAAAACAGGTATAACCACTCTGAAGAACTGGTAGTCCTCATTCGGTTGAAGATGAACACAACACACAGTCTAATGGTTCAACTACTAGTTGATATCTACCCTGGACAAACATGTGCTTAAGGAAACATGCAAATGGATGTCTACTGCATTCGGTTTGTAAGAGGGAAAACAGAAAAAGCTATCCAATAGGATAATGAACAGACTCATTCAGCAACACAGAAATTATGCAGAGCATATTAGGATGGTGGTTATCACTTTTGTTTTTAATAATTTGGCCTAAAAATTGTTAAAAACTCAACTTGGCCCAGCCGGCATGGCTCAGTGGTTGAGCATCACTTTGAACCAGGAGATCATGGTTCGATTCCAGTCAGGGTGCATGCTTGGGTTGCGGGCTCGATACCCAGTGGGGGGCGTGTAGAAGGCAGCCAATCACTGATTCTCTCTCATCATTGATGTTTCTATCTCTCTCTCCTTCTCCCTTCCTCTCTGAAATCAATAAAAATATATTAAAAAAACAAAACTCAATTTGGTCATCTAAATACCAACCTTAAATATGGCATTTTAAAATGCTCCAATAGAAAACATAGCATACCTATTTCATCTATAAAGATGATGGAAGGCTGCAGCTTTATGGCAAGAGAAAAAACAGCAGCAGCTAATTTCTGAGATTCTCCATACCACTTATCTGTCAGTGTTGAAGGCTGAAGGTTAATAAATCGACAGCCTGCTTCTTTGGCTGTAGCCTTGGCAATCAATGTTTTACCACAGCCTGGAGGCCCATAGAGAAGAACACCTGGAAATAAACATGTTTTTATTATTTCCTTTAAGAGAACAAGATACTTGCTTTAGTTTGTGATAATCAACATATTAATTCTAGCCACAGTATAATTTTTCCCAATATTCACTTGTTTTTATTCACATTTTTTAATAGTAGAAAAGGAAGAAGCCATATTCTATATTCAGTGTCAGTGATGACAAGTATTTGGGATTATGGAATCTTGTGCCTCCTCCCTTCAATAAAAATGTCCGGCCAGGTAACGTTCACTTTTTGACCTGGGTGATAATTACATAAGTGTTAGTGTTATAATTACCCATTCAACTATTTTATTCCCATTTCCTTATATATGTTAAATTTCACTAAGATTCATGTTTTCTCACCTGACATGTTATCAGTGACTCTAGCAATATTATTTAAAAGTGGCACTTTTTTTTTTGCCTGCCAGTATGGCTCAGTAGTTGAGCATTGACCTATGAACCAGGAGGTTACAGTTCGATTCCAGGTCAGGGCACATGCCCGATTGCAGGCCCAATCCCCAGTAGGCATTACATTTAAGGATGCAGTTATAAGCCCCCTACTGGGGAATGGAGCCCGAAATGTGGGCATGTGAACTGACTAGGAATTGAACCATGACCTCCTGGTTCATAGGTTAACGCTCAACCACTGAGCCACGACACGGCTGGGCATCTTTCAATTCTTGAATTCCAAGACTTTCAAAGTAATTACTAAGGACAAGGAAACATTTCCCTTAAAAATAATGTGTATTTAGTAATTAATTGGAAATAATTAAAAGGGAAAAAGTCACTAGAATTGTGAAACAACAAAAAAGTCTTATTGTACACTTGAAACCTATATAATCCTATTAACCAATGTTGCCCCAATAAATTTAATTTTTTAAAAAAAGTCTTATCTCGAAAACAAAACAAAAAAACCACATTGTGACTTTGGACGTTTTTTTTAACCTTGATTTTCCCAATTTCCATTTATTTGGACGTAATAAATGAGTTTGAAATAAAAGGATTATTTTGCAATGTTAACTTCATCTAAATTTGGGAAGCTAAAGAATGAGCGATTATATTGGAAACCTATTCACACTGTTGTTGGCCATCCAATTCCGATTCATCACTCTGAATCCCTGGAGCAGATAGAGAAGTTGCATCAGACCTACATGGAGGAGCTAAGGAAATTATCTGAGAAGCACAAAGGGAAGTATGATATCCCAGAGCTCTAATCTTTAACTGTACTTTAGGAGAATGAGAGAACATCCCACTGACAGAATAAATATGTTAAATACCTGAAGAAAAAACACACAAAAAGAATGAGCAATTATTTGAAAACTGTTAGTTAACTGGATCTCAGCATTCTCTAGAAAATCTAACTTCAAATCCATCAGTTCTATAATGACAAAGTTTCAGTGGTTCTAAGATTTTTAATGCTGTAGCAAATATACTTTACCTTTTGGAGGCTGTAGAAGCCTAGAATTTTCAAACAAATGCTTCTTTTTGATAGGTAAGATGACAGTGTCTTTCAGATCCGTAATGACATCATCTAAACCTGCTATATCACTCCAAGTAACCTGGTAAAAGGTAAGGTCAACATGAATTTTACAACGGATGTATACTCACTAAAGTAAAAAAAATTCCACCAGCCCCAGCTGGTTTGGCTCAGTGGATAGAATGTCGGCCTGCAAACCAAAGGGTCCCTGGTTCGATTCCAGTCAAGTGCACATGCCCAGGTTGTGGGCTCGATCCCCAGAGGGGGGCATGCAGGAGGCAGCCGATCAATGATTCTTTCATCATTGATGTTTCTAGCTCTATCTCCCTCAATAAAAACAATAAAAATATTTTTAAAAATATATATACATATACATATATATATTTTTTGTTGATTTCAGGGAGGAAGGGAGAGGGAGATAGAGATAGAAACATCAATAATGAGAGCGAATCATTGATCGGCTGCCTCCTACGTGCCCCCCACTGGTGATCGAGCCCACAACCTGGGCATGTGCCCTTGGCTGGAATCGAACCTGGGACCCTCCAGTCCGCAGGCTGACGCTCTATCCACTGAGTCAAACCAGCCAGGGCAATAAAAATATATTTTTTTTAAAAATTTCCCCCAAATGGTAACATTTATTCTGATAAGTATACATAAACAGTAAAAGATTAAAATTATATATTACTGAGAGTAAAGACATTTCATAGTAATAATGAAATTAAAGCACTATGACACTGCAAAAAGGAAATTTAATAGTCAAATACCTACCATTAAAAAAAGAAAAAAGCACTAGGTCTGGCACTTAAAACTGCAGGGACTTTAAAAGCTGAATTCACTCAGCCGAGAAGATTGACAACCAGCTCAGTTAATTCAGCACTGTTGATCTGGAAGAGCTCACCAGAAGTGTACCTAATTCATATATGATGCTGTCAAGCATAATAGGAGTGAATTTTAGAAAAAAGGCCTATACCACCCAAATGGACTTCTGAATTTTATTAACCAAAAGTAAAATAGTATTAAAACTTATCTTTATAAATAGTAAATAGGGGACAAATACTTTCAAAATAGACAGTTTGCCCAGCTGGTGTGGCTCAGTGGTTGAGTATCGACCTATGAACCAGGAGGTCACAGTTCGAATCCCAGTCAGGGCACATGCCTGGGTTGTGGGCTCGGTCCCCAGTGTGAGGTGTGCAGGAGGCAGCCGATCCATGATTCTCTTTCATCATTGATGTTTCTATCTCTCTCTCTCCCTCTCTCTTCCTCTCTGAAATATATTTTTAAAAAATAAAATAAAACAGACACAGTTTGTGTATTTTAAAGCCTTCTGACGTTTTTTTAATAAACTGAAAAGACCATTAAAAAAAAAAAATCAACCTAACTCTAATATAACTGAGTAAAGAGGCTGAATTTGGTGCCAGTCAGAAGCGGTATTTACAACAAACTTACTTTCTTTAAAACTTAAAAAAAAGTACTATTTTAAATTTAAAAATCAAATTCAAATAGAGGATTAATTCTGGGGGTATGTATGTCTTTGTGCACACAGATAATAACAGACATTGTAGATTTTTATTTTCTAGATTTGGGAATAGGATATCAAATTTCATTCTATTTATTTATAACCTCTTGTTACAAAATGTACTTAAACCTCTTCTTACAAAATATTCACATAAGATTTTTAGAGTTTACATTACTCTGGTCCTCAAAATAACCCTTTTTAAGTAGATAGAGCAGGTATTATACATGTATAATCCAGAACAATTCCCTGGGTTATACATGAGGGAACTGAGACTCAAAGAGGACATAATTTGCCAAGGCCATGAATGGAAAACCGGGATTCAGAATCTTGTGTTGCCTACCATACTTCATTTTAAAAATCTAAGTTTAAATTCCACATCAAATATCCACATGACTTAAAGCAATATATTTTATATGCCACAAAGGTAAATATAAAAAAGCACAAATTTAACTCAACAAATGTGCACAAAAATAAGTTAACAAAGCAGGACTGGAATTATTATCCTTATGCTTGCAAGGCAAGCCCTTGGCTGGAGTATGGGAACTTAGGTTTTAAGAGTGTTCCCATCACTCCCTGGTAAGAACAGTTCACTGTGCCTAAACTATTTGTACACACAATTTGGTTTATGGCAAATACCTATTTTCCTTTAGAACTTTGGTATATGTGAGAAAAACAAAGTCTACATAGCCAGTACCGATTAAAACCCTGGGCATGAAGTCTCTAATGAGTTTCCCCATGGATAGTATTTTACATGGGTTCTCACAACTTGTTGAAGGAGGAATCAGGTGCATCCTGTGTGACTTTACTGGGAGAAGAGTCTTGGACGCTTGTGCCTGATTTCCTTCAGACTTTATCATTTTATCCCATGACCCTCTTTCCTTGCTGATTTTGCCTTGTATCCTTTGGCTGTAATAAGCCATGTCTGTGGGGACCCCTATGCTGAATGCTCTGATTCCTCCTACAGAATCATCAGACCTGGTTATGGCCTTTGGGACCACTGACACAAAATTCTAGACCCCCCAAAATATTAAATAAGATTAAAGGTACATACATGCATGTTAAGAGGGTCTACAAGATGAGCAGCAATACTCATTTCATATTCTGAAAGCTTCACATTTTTCACACCAATTTGCTTCATTAACTTCTCCGCCTAGGGGGGAAGGGAACAAGCAACCTTCTTTAGTTTGATATTTAGATATGGGCACTTCAAAAGAGGCATCTGTGAAATATAAAAAGCAATGAACACAAGAATTTTCCAAGAATATTCTAGGCCCCTTGACTTCATCCTTGCCCGTTGTAAGTCCTTAGGTAAAGAAAAATTTGAGGGTCTACTCTACAGAAACAAGAGCAATTTAAACTAGCTCGTGAAAAATGAGGGGAAATGAGAAAATAGGGTACATATTTTAAAGAGATAAATACAGGGCCTCACACTGCTGCAATGAGACTCTAAGGTCCAACTTGATATCTCTTTCCTAGTAGGATGATCATGACAGGTACAGACGAAACCTCAAGATGAAAGACTGAGGAATTAAAGATATCAAGAAATAGACAAATGGAATTTATTTAAATTAACAGAGTATCTGAAAACAGGTGCCTAGCTTCCTTCAAATTACTCAGGTATTTACAATAGGTGTTCATACCTATCTAATTTCAAATTGTTCTGAGATGCTCTCCCATAAAGTCAATTCCTGATGCTAGGCAACCAGATAAACATTTACTGAGTGTGCCAAATATTATGTCAAAATACCATAAATAGATTAACTCATTGAATCTTCAGAGTGAGCCTATGGGCTAGACACAATTTTTCTCCATAATGGAAAAAGAAACCGAAATTTAGCTCAGACTAAGTAATTGCCTTAGGTTAAAGTGAGCCAATGAAAGAGGCAATATTCAAATCCTGGCAGTCCAACACTAGAACCCATACTCTAACCACCAAACATATTACCTTGGTTTCCCCAATTATATAAAAGTTTGTGATTACTAAGGAGTCTTAAATAATCTACAAATAACATTCAAATTTCAAATAAGTTAGCATTTTTAGAAATGAAGGTGCTCTGCTAAGTCATGAATTTACCTAAATTTTTGTTACATTTTCCTAAAATACTTGTGATTATATTAAATCTTGCTGTTTGTCAGGGGTATCGCTGCTCTACAAGGAAATTCAAATCACACAGCATTCTAGTTATAGAGTGGTTAAAGGATTAGTATAAATGTGTGTTGATCATGTCCTAGTAATAATAGCATTTTTTAAAAGTGCTATGAACCACATCATTATTCCTATTCTGTATCCCCCTGTAAAATTACTCAATGGATAAAGCAGCCTTTCCCAGATCCCTTTTACCTCTTTCTTATAAATATCTTCTCTTTCACTGCCTTTAAATCTTTTATGTGTCAGTTATGAAAGGTATCCTATTGTGCTATCTATAACAATATTAACTCTTCCTTTTCATTATGATTCTATAAATGTAAAGCCATCCCACATGTGTTCTTTTTTAGGCCATGCTCTAAAATAGTTGGTTCTCAACGGGGGGTGATTTTGCATCCGAAAGGACATTTGGCTAAGTTTTGGGTTGTGACAACTTGAAGGGAAGAGTGCTACTGGTATCCAGTCAGCAGAGATGGGGATGCTGCTAAACATTTCAGAAGGCACAGGATAGCCTGTCTCCTTACCCTCCCACCAAATTATCTGGCCCCAAATGTCATTACTACCGAGTTGGGAAACCTGCCTTTTTCTCCATTAAAGTCACATTCTGATTTTAAAAATTAAGAAGTGGGGTAGGAAATAGTAAACTAATATTTTTGCCTTAAACAGGGAAAGAAGAAATGGAGAAAAGGAGAAGAAACACTCATTTCATTCAGATTCTGAAAGATCACTAAAGTTGTTTGTTCTTTTGGAAGAATAATTTTAGAAAGAGATAGCATTACCAAATAAAGAATAAAAAAGAGAGATGAACTAATTAAATGTAGGTTAAAAACCTTTTACTGCCCTAGCTGGTTTGGCTCAGTGGATAGAGCACTGGACTACGGACTAAAGGGTCCCAGATTCGATTCTAGTCAAGGGCACATGCCTGGGTTGCAGGCTCAATCCCCAGTAGGGGGCATGCAGGAGGCAGCCAATCAGTGATTCTTTCTCATCATTGATGTTTCTATCTCTCCCTCTCTCTTCCTCTCTGAAATAAAAATATATTTTAAAAAATACACCTTTTACTGAGGTCACGGCTAAAGGACATAATCCAATTTAAGTGTAGAAAGAGGAAATCACTGATACAGAGCTTTTAAAAATGTACTTAATTAGAAAATAGCAAAGAATTTGAGTAATTATCTTTATCTATTAGGTGCAAGCTCTTACCACCAACATACATTAAAATTCTAGAAAATGTACTTTTCTAGATATGTGAAGACCATCATCTTAGGGAAAGTGCACTTACATCTCTTCCTTCTGATTTTACCATATGTATTCTGAAAGTTATTGGGTAAAATGCCCAAATCAAATGTCATCTTCCCATAAACTTGCCCTACCAGTTTCTAAACCTCTATAAAGATATTATGAGTCACCCAGCCAGTGTGGCTCAGTGGATGAGTATCGACCTATGAACCTGGGGGGTTCAAGGTTCATTTCCTGGTCAGGGCATTTGCTCAGGTTGTGGGATCGATCCCAAGTGTGGGGCTTGCAAGAGGCAGCTGATCAATGATTCGCATCATCATTGATGTTTCTATCTCTCTCTCCCTCTCCCTTCCTCTCTGAATTCAATAAAAATTAGAGCATTTGAGGGTATGTGCTAGGGGTGGGGGCGGCCGGGGAGAGGTCAATGGGGGAAAAAGGAGACTTATATAATACTTTAAACAATAAAGAATTTAAATTAAAAAAAAAATTAGAGCGTTATCCCAATATGTGAAAGTTGCGGGTTGGATCCCCGGGTCAGGACACATACAAGCAGCAACCAATGAATGCATAAATAAGTGGAACAACAAATTGATGTTTCTCTCTCTCTCCAAAATCAATAAAAATTTTTAAAAAGATATTATGAGTCTTTGAAGACACCAGAGAAATCTTGAATTTATTTGTAAGATGTCTTTTTTCTTTTCCCAGATTATCACAAAGTCCTTCCAACATCCATTATTATTACTCTTTCTGCGCATTACATTCCTTTTCTCACTCCCTTACTCTATCTACTAGGTCTTTGCCAGAACTGTTTCCATATCATCCACCGACTCGAAAGTTTTTAATGGCTTACCACTGACTGTACAGAAGACTCCAACTGGTCAATAGCGTACTTCAATAGCCAGGGAGATAAGGCAGGGAAAAAGGAAGGGTAACAGAGAACTATATCTCCTGGCCAAACAGAAAGCACGCCTCCTTCTTAGTTGATGAACTTCTAAACTGCTGTGGCATTTATCAGCCTCTGCTCACCCAACAAAATATTAAAAAGACTGAGTAAAAAAAAAGCAGAGCTCTGTTCTCTAACTTTATACTCAAGAGTCCTTCATCATTTAGTCCCTTAATTTTCCCTCCAAATTCTACTAGTTAGTTGCATAAACACTCTATTCCAACCCATGTAGTCTATTTACTGTTTCTTTAACAGGTGTTGTTATTCCTACCCCCATCATGATTCTGTTCATGATTTTCTACTTAAAACTGTCCTTGCCTATTCAAGGCCAAGATCTTTCATGAAGTCATCCTCAATTGCCTCAGTCATCAGTGAATGCTTTCTGTGAATGCCATAGTTTCTGTCTTCACTACTCAGTAGGAAATTAGAATGATCTACTTATGATTATAATTTATATTGTCATGAACAAGTCTTTTCTCCCTACATGGCACGATGATGACAAATATGGTATTAGATACTTCACGTACCTGATATTTTGACCAATACTATATACGCAGTTTTCAATAAAGGCTTAATGTGTTCATGTATTACTTAAGTATCTATATTTGGCTTTCTACATGTCTTCCACATGTGTATCCCAGCACTCTTAGAAACCAAGAAAATAAATGACAAAATTGTGTTCAAAGTCACATTCTGCTCTTTAAAAATTTTTAAATAACATGACGTTATCAATAATTTGACCTCAGATTTAAATTGACTTTCATGATTCAGGTGGCGGGAGTGGGGCTGCACTTAGGTTGACATGTGGGTACATGTGGGCATACACAAATTCATTTTTTTTAAAAATCCATACTAGTCAGACTTCCTAGAGAGCTATGAGTTGACTGATATGATGATATAATCTAGACATTGAGTCAATTAGTTTATAATCATATTCGAGGAACAAACTCACAAGTGTCCAAATTGCTTTTCAGACATATACAATAAGCAGTAATTATAAAAGTATAGTTTTCATTGATTTAAGAGCTATGCATAGCACTATAAAACAGTCATTTCTTTATATCCCAATTTCTCACACCAGCCTACAGCATTTGAAAGAACAAGATTTATTCATCTTTTATTCTTGGCACCAAGCATTTGCTAGGAGCTCAATAAAGATTTATTGAATGCAACAGGGTCACAATTCACAGAAATCTAAAAATCCATGAATAAAAAACATCTTGCCCTCAAGCAGCAAGAAAAATTTGATAGACTCCTTGAAGGCTTTGTTTTTTTAAAGAAAAACAGGAACCAAAACAAATATATCATCTGATGAGAAAAGGACCACAAGAGGCAATAGGTGAAAAATAAAATTACAACTTATATTAACATTTTTAAAGCAATTCCTTAATTAGAAATTCGGGTAGTTTGTAAATTTATGACTGAATACCTGTCAGTATTTTCCACATTTCAAATGTCAAACAAAGCAAAATGTACACCTTATTAAAGATAAATTTTGTTTAATCTGTTAAAAAATTTTACCTAGATTCCTTCAGAAACAAATAGCTGACAAAAAATAATCTAATGAGAAAGTTCAGAACCAAATGCTATAATGTTTTTATTCATCATTTTCTATTCTAAAGTTGCTTATATATCAAAAAGTATTTGAGAAACAATTATTTTTAGGAATAATGAAATATGACAAAAACATTTTAATGTAAATCTTACAGAATTTCTCATTAACTTATAATTCTACTACATCCTTAGTTTTATGGAAAAATATTTGCTAACTACAAGAAAAATGATCCTCAAATATTTTATTCATACCTGTTTCTGAGCTTCTACTTTTTGCTTTCTGGTTGGATCAATTGCATCTACCATCCATTTGATTGTAAAGTATGTTACTGCACCAAATATTGTCAAACGGAAAATTAACCCAACAACTTCATTCCGACTCAAGGGACGAGAAAAGGCTTCAGCATGTACCATCTTGACAGTTAACCCTTAAAAAACAAACAGAAATGTCACTAAGTAATAACTAGTCATAAAAACTGGGAGGCTGGTAAGAACCTTATATTAAGCAACAAGAACTGCTAGTCAAATTCAACATTACCTACCTTTAAAAAGTGTTTTATTTTGAGGAGAAATGGATTTTTAAGTGTCAGGTAAACAAACACATTTTAAGCTCCCCTTGGTAACTGAAGGGACAAATTAGAAACTGAGGTTAATTTACTAGAATTTTTAATGAACTTCCTAAAAGCTCATATAATTTAAGTAGAGAATAATTCTATTTGAAAAATACAAAACATTTTAAGCTATTTATTTACTCTTCAAACAGCTTTAAAATAACTACAATTTCAGAGTCTAGAAAAATAATGACTCTAACACTCATCTAACCGAAGAAAGGCAGCCCAACAATGAGATACTTTACTAATGTGATGGTAAGAATTTCTTCTATTAAGTGTAAAGTAAACCAGGTAATTTTTGAGTAAAATTCAAATTGTGAACTCACTACTTCCTAATATTTACTTTTAAAGGTCCTCAAGGCCTGCTTAAATTTAAGCATGCCATTTCCTTAATAAGTGTCATTTTTTGAGCTATATATACTATTGTTTCCTACAACCCAGCTAAATCTGAAGCAACAGAATCTTCAAATATTTTTGAACCACAAAAATACAGCCCACACCCAAGAGAGAGAGGGCTAAAAAAAGGCAATGAGCCTATTTTTACATATATTTCTGAATAGCTACATCAGTCATAGTTAGGCTTACAGAAGGCATGCACACTCCTGTCCAAGGCAATGCCTACCCAGAATAACAACCTTATTAGGGACAATGTGATTATCACATTTTGGGAGATGGAATCTCAGCTTCAAATAACACTTAATACTCTCACTAGAGGCCCCGGTGCACAAAATTTGTGCACGGGAGGGGTGGGGGGCGAGTCCCCTTTGCCCAGCCTGCACCCTCTCCAATCTGGGACCCCGCAGGGATGGGGCCTAAACCGGCAGTCGGACATCCCTCTTGCAATCGGGACCACTGGCTCCTAACTGCTCACCTGCCTGCCTGCCTGATCATCCCTAACCACCTCTGCCTGCGGGCCTGATTGCCCCTAATCGCTCTCCCCTGTCAGCCTGATCGCTCCTAACCGCTCAGCCTACCTGCCTGATCGCCCCTAAATGCCTCTGCCTCAGCCCCCGCCACTGTGGCTTTGTCTGAAAGGACGTTCAGAAGGTCATTTGGCTGCCCAGTCTAATTAGCATATTATGCTTTTATTAGTATAGATAGCACAGAAATGTGTTGAGTGCTATATGACCAGGGGGAAAAAAACAAAGAGAATATACATTTTGCACTAATGTGAAAGGGAACAAATCAGGATTTGTACAAATGGCTCAGCAACAGGTAAAAATTAGGTACTGCAGGTCACTCCAGCTCTAAAAATTATTTCTCTTCTCACTATTACTACTCAATTAAAGATCCTCTTCATGTCCCTCCCTCTAAAATAGTGCCCACAATTTTGAAATTCCTTTTAGATACCTCCCCTCCATTCAAGAGTATATATACCCCTCCCTAATAAAAAGACCTCAAATCTTTCCCTTTATTTACAGGAATCCCAACTATTAAAGACTATTCTAACCTAGCCCCAAAAGAGTAACTTAAGCATTTTACTTCTCACCACTTCTTAGTAGGAATTCTCAATAGTTGGTGTCACTAGGATCGGAAAATGCCTTAAGTATTATCCCTCTAGCCCAGTAGTTGGCAAACTTAGTCAACAGAGCCAAATATCAACAGTACAATGATTGAAACTTCTTTTGAGAGCCAAATTTTTTAAACTTAAACTATATAGGTAGGTACATTGTTATTAACTTAATTAGGATACTCCTAAGGCTTAGGAAGAGCCACACTCAAGGGGCCAAAGAGCCGCATGTGGTGGCTCGCGAGCCGCAGTTTGCCGACCACTGCTCTAGCCTATCTGCCCTGGATGGGCCATTTCTCCCCATTCATCTAGGATTAGTCAAATTCTATCCAAATTTTAAAAGCTTTACATGCTCCATGAAGGCTTTCAGATCACACTAATCCTCTATATTATTCATTTGGTTGTATTATTTAACTTATGTGATATTGAGTCTGCTCAACTAGAGTTTAAATCCTTATAAACAAGATTTATATTTTACCCATTTTTATAACTGTCACATACAAAAAAAGAGGCTATTCAATAATTATTTAACAAATAAATTGGAACTGCAGAAAACCTCCCATTCAATCATTCCAACACAATTGCTGTCCAATTTCTTAATGGCTTCAAAGAAAAGTCAAAGGTTCCACTGACTTGACTTCTCCATTACTAGAAGCCATTCACTTTACAATATGACATTATTTCATTTAAACTTAACTAAAAAAATTAAAAGCCTTCATTGTGGGGGAAGAAACTGGGGCCTAGAAGTACTAAATGATTTATTTAATTCATACCATAAAGCACTTATTAAATGTATATAATGCCTACTATATACTGGACATACAATAATGGCTAAGATACAATTACTTTACACAAGGAACGCAGTCTTATATTAATTGTTTTTTTTTAATGGAGCTAGGGAGAAGCCACCTAATTAAAATGTCTCCTCTTATAATAAATCAAAGTGTGCTTTCTTCCATCAGCATAAATTTCTATAAATAGGTTAAGAATATTCCACTTCTCATAGGATGTGAAAATTTGACTTCTTTAGCCTTTATTCCAACAGAGTAAATTTGAAAATGCAGTTGGATAGGATATGTAGTATCATTATGAGGGACACTATTCATTGACGAAAATAAACCGGTAGGCAAAATAAGGGTTTTAACTTAACAATCTTTGAAAACTAGAGATGTTTGAATAAAAGGTTTTCATTTATTTAAAGTTTTAGTAGTGAAAAAACTGCCATCTACTGGATGTTCACTGAACTACATGAATAACTACAGTTATTCCGAGTACATCCCAATCAAGATAGTAACAATTTTAATTCTATAAAAAATATTAAGATGCAAGACCTCTGTTAACTACATTATTTCCTATAATTAAATCATTAGCTGTAATACAGTAGTCCAGACCTACGGTCATTTCTAAAATAGTAACTCCATCTTTTAAAATGACCTCAAAATCCTGAAATGAAACTGAAACTTCTACTTGTAGGTTGTAACTGTATATACTTTATTGCACACTTATCTATCATTCATATGACATTGATATGCCTGCAATGTAAGGTCGTTACAGTAACACCACCATTACAGCACAATTTGCAATGAAAGCTGCATATGCATACGGCAGTAGGGAATGTATTTCAACCTTTTATAAAACATGAGGATCAACGACATGACACACACTTATGTACAATATAGATGGTGCTCTGTACAACTAAGAAATACCGCAAAACACTGTCACGCTGTTATTTGTTAGAGAAACATGACACCAGATAGTTGTTCATTTCAAAGAGTTCTTCTCCATTTCAGGGCAGAAAACTCTGAAATCGCACTACCTTGTCAATGACCAGTGTACCGACAGGTTAAGGACTGAGTCTAGTGTTCACCCTGTAGTATTTCTCTCCTGATTCAGGGCAGTGTTTTTACAAAGTTTTTCTTAACCCCAAAGTCCCAGTTTCGCAGACATCAAGGTCCAATGAACACGAGGCTATGTCCGTCAATGAAAGACTGCCAACCTTCACATAAAGGACAGGTTATAATTAACATCATCCTCCGCGAAAGTGTGCCCCGGCCGTAAGAATCACCTCCGCTTCTGCACTAGGTGGGATCCGTGCCACTGCAACAATCACACCCCGTTCACTCGGGCCGCCTTGGCGAAGACCCCGGTTCTGAGGTGGCCCGGGACGACCCCAAGCCCAAGCAGCGACCCCGATGCCTTACAGATTCCCTGCAGGAAACGGCGTAACTCTCGGGAGCAGTTCTCGCCGAGACCCGAGGGCCTAGGCCGGGCGGGAAGCCAAGGCGAGGCCGGGGACGCCCTTGGAGGTGAATCCGCTGGAGACCCAGGGTTGGGGGAGGCTAGGGGGCGACATGGAGGTGGGACATGGAGGAAGGAGAGCTGACCTTTCTCGCTGGGCTTCCCAGCTCCGAGCCGGTCCTTGAAGGAGCTCACTGGGATCCCGCGCCCGCACCACGAGGCTCCGCCGGAACCCGCTACTCCCTCCCGTGCAAAAACACCGGCAGCAGGAGTCCTCAGCTAGTGTCACCCGGGAAGGAAACGCCGCCTGGCAGAGAACACTTCCGGCAGGACGCGGCCCGCCCCCTCGCGCCGAGCATGCGCAGTCCGGGCTGTCAGCCGGGAGGGACGCGCTTCCGGGTTTTAGGCATGGTACGCGGCTCGGGCCGCAGCGAGGTCGCGCCGACGCTGCTTAACCTGCTCACTGCCGGCCAGAGGCTTTCCGCGAAGCCGGTGTGTCTGCCAAGGCGCTGCGTTTATCCAATGAGTCTCGGATGTGGAACTGGGGAAGGTGCTGGTCCCATAAAGACCTTCCACTGCTCGCGGGCTCCGGGCGCAGCACAGAGAAATAGGGGCGCCTTCATGAGCGGGCAAAGAAATGCTCCGTGTCATCCTCTAAGAAGTTCTTCCCTGAGTCCCGCTGAACGCCAACTCCCGCCCTTCTCTCCCCTCACCCCCGTGCAAGCCCGCTCGCCACTGCTCGGTGCCTGCGCTGACGCGCACGGCCAAACCTCGCCATCTGCCTTTCGGTTTCCAGGGTGAGCTCACCCTCCTGCCACCTGCGGGTGGCGCCTGCAAACCTGACAGCGGAACGACTGTGCAGCCCACCCAGGCGGGCCCGGTAGTCAGGACGGAATCGGGCATCTGGTGACAGGTTTTGCATTTGGGTGACTTCCCTTTTTCTTTCCCCCTTCCCCTTTCCAGAATGAGAGGCGTGACCCCAGAGGTCCCAAGGGAGCAGACCTGAAAGCCAGAGCCTCCTCAACAGACTGCCAGGGGGCGAGACGACATGAGACACTGTCCTCGGGTATGAGAAGCATCACTTGTTCAGATAGAGGCCGTGAGACCGCTCCTCTCCCTACCTTCCTAAGGAAGGCCGCTTGTGCCCCTCTGTTTTAGGCGTTGTCTTGGATGGCTTAAAATTCTGCAGCCTGATTGTTGAAGTTAGTGAATGCTGCCATTGTTACAAGCTCGTGATACTGTAGTGAGGATAATAGCTACAGTTTATTGAATGACAGCCCTAGGTGTCAGGCAATATTCACATCCCGAATCTAAACTCCCCAAAAACAAAACAACAAAAACCAATCCTCTAAAATAGCCATCAGTTTCTTCTTTTTTATAGCTGAGCAAATTTTAAAACTTAAACTTTCCTAAGTTTGTGTATCTAAAAAGGGGCAAAATTTCCTTGGAACAGAGCTGTCTAATTCAAACCCTACACTTATATATTGTCTTAGAGATAGTAATGTAATACCAGTTAAATTTTAAAATCTAGATGAAAGAGTTAAAATGAAATGACAAAATCGTGAGGCTTTAAAGGGAGAGGATGGAATGATAGGGATGTGTGGATGTTTATTTTTCTTAAGTATATTTTTATTGATATCAGATAGGAAGGGAGAGGGGGAGAGAGAGAGAGAAACATCAATGATGAGAGAGAATCATTGATAGGCTGCCCCCTGCACATTCTCTACTGGAGAAGGGCCTGCAACTCAGCCATGTGCTCTGACTTGGAAATTGAAGAGTGACCTCCTGGTCCATAGGTCTGCGCTCAACTACAGAGGCACACTGGCCGGCCATGTGGGTGAGTGAAAGTTTAAAAACTGATTGGCGTCACTGACCATCAGAATGGAATTTATTGTAAGTGGTTCATGTTTTATATCCAGGCTTCTTGTCTATATGGGTATCTACAATCATAGTGTAAATTTTTATAATGATATGAAACTATGTTTGGAGTACTACTAAACTGATTACTTACAGAGGAAGATAGAACCTTGAGGAAAACAGAATGATTAGGAGATCCGAACAATGTTTACAAAAAAATATAAGCCAGTTTGTCAGTCAGTCTTAGAAGATACTCTCATCTGGGCCCCTGAAATTATCCTCAATCTGAATCATTGCTTGGAATGCTCATGGGAACATGCCTGGACAGAGCTAAAAGGTAGAAGTTACTGAAGGAAAGAACATTATGTTTTGTGGCCCACTAAGGTAATCATACCCTGAGTGAAACTAGGTCAACTAAGAACCTTAACCTGTCTTGCTCTAAGGACCACATGACCAACCTACCCAGTTTGTTTGACATTAAGGGGGTTTCTGAGACATTGGACTTTCAATGCTAAAACAGAAAAAGTTTCAGGCAAACCATGAGGGGTAGGTTGCCCTACTAGGGACATGCTAAATGAGTTCTAGAATGAGTTGGAACTTCCAATATGATTGCATCTGCCTAATACTGGGGTATGATTACATAGGAAAGGAAATTGTTGGATTAAGTCATCACAACTGACCCTAAATAGTCTACCTGTCCCCAAATAAATGCTGCTTCTCATTCCTTTTTCAGTGGCTTGGTTATAAACCAAGGGCCTAGAGCTATACCTTTTGGACCTAAATTTCATTTAGCAAATCCTTAGGAAGCCTCCTATGCCTAGGCCCAAAGACATCAAATTACTGCCTTTCCACATACCGTACATGTTCATTTTCAGCAATCACTAAATCAAGTAGGTTCTTTTAGAATAGAACAGAGTGAGCATATGCTTTTCATCCCAGGATAGCTTTATATAATCACTGGCAGCACAAAACACCATATTTGGCCCACAGTAGGGGCTCAATAAATAATTCATTAGGTGTAATATTAATCAGGAAATTATAACAACAGATTTTTTTTGTAGGCTTTCTGAGCCTTCCCTCTGTGATTGTTAGAATCAAGATATTAAAAATAATTATTATATTTATTGTAGAAAGTTTTTTTAAAAAACTAATGCCTCTTAAAACAGTTTATGGAAGATTATCTCCCCCCACCTCACCCCCCCCCCCCCCCATTTCCCCACAGAAGTAAATTCTTCTTTGCTTTTGTTAGTTGGGTGAGAGTGTGGTTAGTTTGCTCTGTAGCCAAGGTCATTCAATGCACTGGACCCCGAATGGGAAAGGATTCCTTAGATTTAGGGGTTCTCACATTTCACCATGGATCTATACAGACTTGGACAACTTGGAAAAAGGCAGATCTCCAGGTCCGTGCCTTAGAGGTTCCCATTTAACTACTCTAGGTTTGGGCCTAGGGCAGTGATGGTGAGCCTATGACACACGTGTCAGAGGTGACATGCGAACTCATTTTTTTGTTGATTTTTCTTTGTTAAATGGCATTTAAACATATAAAATAAATATCAAAAATATAAGTCTTTCTTTTACTATGGTTGCAAATATCAAAAAATTTCTATATGTGACACGGCACCATAGTTAAGTTAGGGTTTTTCAAAATGCTGACACGCCGAGCTCAAAAGGTTCGCCATCACTGGCCTAGGGATTTACATTTTGAATAAGCCCCTGAGATGATTTGGATAAAGATAGTTTTGGACTACACTTTGGATAATCCTCCCCTAGTCAGTGATTTCAGGTGTATTTTTACAAAAATCTCTATTGCCCCAGGCTCCAAAGCCTATGTGGTCAGCTAAACCATCAAGCCAGCTGGGATACATCTGGAAATCAAAGCATGGAAGACTCATGATGGGAATAAAATCTCTGGAAGGAAAAACAAATCTGAAATTTTTGGACCCTATTCATTACTCATTAGAACTGATTCACTTGACAGTGATTTAGAAAGAGTAGAACTGCAACAAATAGGTAAAATTATATAGCAGTAATTATGCCAGTATAATAGTCACTTGGTAACCTTGGTTCTTTTTAAAATATTTCATCAGAAAAGAATAACCTTAATTAGTATTTTGACAAGTTATTGAATAGAATGGGAGGAGAAAGAAAGTAAAGCAAGAATATGAAGCTGTACGTGAAGCCATGAAAGCATTAAGAAAGACCAAGATTAAATGCTTGAAGCTTCCATTGAAATAAGATGAAATAAGGCAAAAATAATGGAAAATTAAAATTTCAACAGATTGAAAGTAGTGAAAGATGAATTATAGCTCCATTCTATAAAAAGCACAGAGAGCGAAGAGATGCAACAGCAAAGTTCAAAGAACATACTGTTGTAAATCTACTTTTCATGCTTTTATGTTTTTAAACTTTACATATAATTTAAAATGCTTATGTACAAATGAGCATGTATGTAATTTTCTCATGTCATCTGGATAGCTCTAATTTACACTCTTACATTGCTACATAATTCTTTTCTCAGGCACTGCTGCCAATTGTATATCTTTTACAGTTAATGCTACCAATAAACATGTTTTAAAAATATATTTCTTTATTGATTTCAGAGAGGAAGGGAGAAGGAGAGAGAGCTAGAAACATCAATGATGACAGAGTCATTAATTGGCTGCCTCCTGCACGCCCCCTACTGGGGATTAAGCCCGCAACCCAGGCATGTGCCCTTGGCTGGAATGGAACCTGGGACCCTTCAGTCCGCAAGCTGATGCTCTATCCACTGCGCCAAGCCAGCGAGGGCAATAAACAGTTTTTGAACATATTTATTTTAAATCTGTAACATTTTGTTGTTTAGCTTTAATACAGTTCTGAAAATACACAGTTCAAATGATAACATCTATAGAAAGTCAGGATTGATCAAAACAGGGAATTGCTAACCTTACTATAGTGTAGCTTATCATCAAAAGTTTTAAGGAGTAGATAAAGAGTAACCTCCCTAGGATTTGTTTGGGACCTTCACAAATGGTTTGTTTTTGTTGTTATTTTTTTAATGGGAGAGAAGATGGGATGGGAGGTATTGGGTAAGAATAACAATGATATAAATTCATCAGCTGAAATAGAAGAAACAGTACTGTAGTTGAAAAATTAATTCTCAATTCTTGTAACAGCAGATTGATAGATGAAGCATAAAACAAGACCAGATGCTGTGGTTTCCAGGATGCACTTGGCTTCCCATCCTTTATTACCTGGAGCATTTTTTACTGTAAGTAGGTCACTTGCTTGCTCTCATTTACCTGATTCTAGAAAAATGCCCTTGAAAGTATTTGGAAAATGATGTGTGCTGGTGCTTAACATTTTAAAAATTAAGATTGCAGAAAACCTGTTTCCTCCCTGTTTCTCTAGTAACCAGAATAACTCGTAACCTTGAAGCATAAGTAAAACTAAAATGTACAATAAAAATTAGAGCTCTTTTATTTTCTAAGCACACTAAAATCTGTGTCCATTCTGTTAGCTTCCATAACTCACTCTTCTTAGCATTGGCATAGTACTCATCTCACAGAATTATAATTGGGGTCTAAGTTTCTCTACTCTTCTATCAGATGTGAACTTCTTGAGAAAAGATGATGCCTAGGACATAGGAGGGGCTTAACAAATATTTTAATTAATTGTCTCCCCCCAATCTGACATATCTAATGGGGTCTTTCAGGACCCATTCCTATAGATTCCATGTGATGGTGGGGACAACACATGACTATCGTAACAACAGAACTGCAATTCCTCATATAAGATTTAATTCATTTGAGCACAACACATCTTTAAAAATATTTACTATGTGCCACTCATGGAAATGCTCCTAACATTGAAGGAGTTTTACTGAGCAAAAGAAATGATATATCCTATTCAGAGACTGAGTACAGGCTTCCAAGGCAAAGGCAAGAGCAAAACTTGCTGTTTTTAGAACTTTAAGAATGAAATATCTACTAGACCTCCTTCTTTCACCTTAGAGAGAGGCCCAGAAGTAGTGCACTAGCAAGCTAACATTAAAATCACTCTCCCTACCTTTTAGGAAACAGAAAAGCAAAACAAAGGGGGAGGGGGAGGTAGAGAGAAAGGAAGAAAAAGAAAAAGAAAGAAAAGAAAAAGAAAAGCTAGTAACTTGAGTTACAGAGGTGCAGGAAACAAATCAAATATACTAAGTTGGCAGTGCTCAAAGTTCCATTCAACTTCACAATAGTATGTGTGATAGAGTTTCACAAACCTTTCCACTTTCTAGTCTGCTGCTTATTAACTTTAAATAGCAGACCCATTCTGAGAGCTTTCAATGCCACATAAGGCCCAGTGCCAGAGGCATGCTCCACACCCATTTCTTTATGTCTTCTGAGTTCTCAGGTAAAAGAGGGTTCAGAAAAGGGGATGGTAAAGAAAAGGAGACAAAGAGGTTGAGGTGTTTTCATTCTCTAGGCAGTGGTCGGCAAACTCATTAGTCAACAGAGCCAAATATCAACAGTACAACGATTGAAATTTCTTTTGAGAGCCAAATTTTTTAAACTTAAACTATATAGGTAGGTACATTGTTATTAACTTAATTAGGGTACTCCTAAGGCTTAGGAAGAGCCACACTCAAGGGGCCAAAGAGCGTCATGTGGCTCACGAGCCGCAGTTTGCCGACCACGGGTCTAGGGTGTTTTGCAAAAAGCTGGAGATGCTAATGATTCTTAACCAGATAAAAGCAGCATTAGAATGCTGGACAGCTTTATGTCTTCCACTGTCCAATCTATCTATCATTCATTCCTACTTATGCTATAAACTGGCTTTCTATACTTTATTATCATGTTATCTTTGCACATTAGCATTCAAAGAGCCTTCTCCTACTCTTTCCTTGGGAATTTTGGAAGTAAAAGGGAATAGTTTAAGTGAATGGTGTCTAAAGTCATGAAATACAGTAATTGTTTTGTTTTGTGTTGTTGTTGTTATTGTTGTTTTGAGGGAAGTGGGAGAAGAGAGTGAATAAGCATATTTCTTCAGTTGAGTGAATCTTAAGGATTTCCAGCACATGAACTCACACTCATAGGCCAACAACAGACAAAAACTAGAAGTCTCTACTGGTGGACAACATTTCCTCCTCCTTCCATAGGAAGGTGGGGTCCATGACTCTCCATTTTAATGATCATCCCCAAATTCTGTTTCTGTACCCAACACAGAAGAGTGTTGCCAAGTGTAGCGTGCCAGGTAGGTGACGAACAAACAGCCTCTGTCAAAATAGTTGAGGACAGTATTTGAGAAATTCTCAATTAAGATAGTACTAACTGAGAAGGCCGGCTCTGTGACTGTCACGTTAGGTAGCCTTTTTGGGTTTCCTCCTCTGAGATTGGGATAGTTCTACCACCTTCATAATTTCATGATTCTATGATTTGTTCCTTCTGACCTGAGCATGGGAGGACTTTCGATTTTCCCCTTCCTTTTAGAATCCTACAAACGAATGCTGAATTTGAACTCTAGGTTTCCGAGTATACGTTACAATATTAAAAAGGTATAAAGCTTTCTAAGAACTTACATGTAATAATCCCTTGTCAACTATCATTTTGCCAATCATAGTTTTGTCACAATATGGCTTCATATTCATACGCCTAAATTTAAAAATTTGTGATCTCAGAGAACTTAAGTACAGTTATCCCTACCCTCATCTTCACCCCCACCCAAATCTTATGGTCAGATGGTAGAGTTCTGCTATTCTAAATAAAGAGTACCAGTAAGAGATCAGGCCTAGAAAAACCATGACCTTCTCTTCTGGAAAGACCAAATGGCTACTAAGGATGTATCAAAGTTTGCAAAAATGATACAAATGAGAAAGCAAATGCAAGAAAGCATTATTTACCAATACAGAAAGGGCTGCATCAAGAACTTTACAAAAAGAAGTGTGGTTAATATAAGATAAGCCCCATCTTCCACAGCAGATCATGGCTTTCAGAACATGAGCTAATGAACAACTGAGGGAAATGATTCTTTTCTGCTTAATTGGCAATTTTATTGTCTTATTTTCTTGTAAATTCCCTATTTTCTGTGAAACCTTGAACTTGCCAATGAAGATTTTATGTAACATAGCACTTTTCAGGAATATAACCGACACTACTTCTAGTTGGTGAGAGATTACTGTAACAAATTCTGAAAATACTCACATAGATTCTCAGGAATCATCTTTTAATTGTGAGTTAGCCAAAGAGGAAGAATGGGGAGGTACTAATGTGATTATTTGCTATTTTTATTAAGAGAAAAAACATTTTGCCCTAGCCGGCTTGGCTCAGTGGATAGAGCGTCAGCCTGGGGACTGAAGGATCCCAGGTTCGATTCCGGCCAAGGGCACATGCCTGGGTTTCGGGCTCGATCCCCAGTAGGGGGCGTGCAGGAGGCAGCTGATCAATGATTCTCTCTTATCATTGATGTTTCTCTCTCTCTCTCTCTCCTTCTCCCTTCCTCTCTGAAATCAATAAAGAAATATATTTTTTTTAAAAAAGAGAGAGAAAAACATTTTGCCTCCTTTTTTTGTTTTTTATATGTCACTCTCTGGGAAGTAAATTCAGGAGTAAGAAACTCCACTTCTATTCTGCATAGTCCAACTTACTGTTAATTTCATTGTCTATTGCTAGCCTAGTTAGTTAGTTTGGAACTAATCTCTCTCAGAGAAGTAACAAATCAACATTGAGTAAGGAGAGACACATGCATCTTTTCTCCTGAAAAGAACAAAAACTATCAGATTTCCATGATACTCTCTGAGCATTAGGAGATGCTTTCCCTGTTCCTTGAGCCAGAACTGGAAGGCTTCTCTTGGAGCTTTCTCTGTCTGTGCCCTTGTGTCCATTCTGAGTTTCAGGGTACCTTCAGTCTAGAGCCAGTGGTAGGCAAACTGTGGCTCGCGAGCCACATACGGCTCTTTGGCCCCTTGAGTGTGGCTCTTCCACAAAATACCGACTTCTGTGCATGGGCCACGAAGTTTCAATCACACTGTACATGCGCGCCCACACGTGGTATTTTGTGGAAAAGCCACGCTCAAGGGGCCAAAGAGCCGCATGTGGCTCGTGAGCCGCAGTGTGCCGACCATTGGTCTAGACCAGGGGTTGCTGGTGGGAAGAAACACACACAGACAAAAAACTCGTTGCTGATTCAGTGGTGTTTTTGTCTTCGTCTTCCCTAGTCCACCTGCTACTATTAACCTTCCAGAGTCCTCATACAGCTGTTCCATGTGTTTCATTCAACTTTTATAGTTACATTCAATGAGAAAGACAGGGTAGAGTATGCTTTTATCCTCTTACCTAGAACTAGAATAATATGTCATGTCTTAATTGCTATTATGGACAAAATTCATATGTTGAAGCCCTACCTTCTAATATGATGGTATTTGGAAATGAAGCCTCTTGGAGGTAACTAGAGTTAGATGAGGTCATGAAGATGGGCCCTCGTGGTGGTATTAATGCCTTTATAAAAAGAGACACAGTGCCCAGTCGGTGTGGTTCAGTGGTTGAGCATCAACCTATGAACCAGGAGGTCATGGTTTGATTCCCAGTCAGGGCACATGCCAGGGTTGCAGACTGGATCCCCAGTAGGGGGAGTGCAAGAGGCAGCTGATCAATGATTCTCTCTCATTGATGTTTCTATCCCTTTCTATCTCTCCCTTCCTCTCTCTGAAATCAATAAAAACATATTTTAAAAAAGAGAGAGAGAGAGAGACACAAGAGCTCTCACTCACTCTCTCCCTCCCTCCCAACCTCCCTTCTTGCCACATGAGGACACATGAGAAGGTGGCCATCTGAAGCCAGTAAGAGAGCTCTTACCAAGAACTGAATAGGCCAGCACCTTCATCTTGGACTTCACACTTTACAGAACTATGAGAAAATAAATTTCTGATGTTTAAGCCACCTAGTCTATGGTATTATATGGCATAGACAAAGACAATTGCCAAAATAGTCATGAAAAAAATTCATGACTTTACATATTCCCAATTCAACCACCACTTTTCCCCATAGTTCTACCTGAATATATTTTCCACAAGATTTATTAACAATTATACTAGCTGAATACACAAACCAAAACAACAATAAAAACAATTCCCCCAAACTAGATTGGTAGCTTTAGTAATCCAAATAATTTTTTTATGTTTAGTTATGACACCTCCAATATATCTTTTGATATGTCTATGTTTTGAATTAATTTACTAATTGATTGTTTGGTCTTGGTCCCCTTGACTAAATTTTCTTAATGTTTCACTGCACAAATCTCAAGGCTAAGTGACCTAATTTCTATTTGGGCCATTTAAAAAATTTTTTTTGTCTTTGAGAGGCTTACTTCATAAAACACATGGTTAGAAGCCCACAGTCTAGTATTTCTTTCACTTACAGCATGCTAAATATCTGAAATGAGCCCAGCCGGCATGGCCCAGTGGTTGAACATCAACCTATGAACCAGGAGGTCACGGTTCGATTTCCGGTTAGGGCATATGCCCAGGTTGCAGGCTCAATCCCCAGTGTGGGCATGCAGGAGACAGCTGATCAATGATTCTCATCATTGATGTTTCTATCTCCCTCTCCCTCTCCCTTCTTCTCTGAAATCAATAAAAATATATTAAAGGAAAAAAATCTACAAACAAACTATATATATATGAAAGGAGAGTAGTACTGAGTAAATACTATTGCCCCAAGGAAAATAAAGGACTTTAGCTTATCTTTTGCAGATAATAGTTTTAAATAAATTCATATGTGAAAGTAAGCAAAACACAAGTAATTCTTGACCACCAAAAATGAAGGACAAGTGGTCATCCTGCCATGGCTCTGTCGTGGGGAGCTGGCTGAGACCGTGGCCGGGCTGGGTGCTGGTGGTGGGCCTGGGCGGCATCGGCTTTCAGCACCCCAAGATCCTCCTGCTCTCTGGGTTCTCCCACATCTACCTGATTGATCTGGATACTATTGGTGTCAGCAAACTCAAGGAGCTGTTTTTGTTTCAAAAGAAACATGTTGAAAGATCAAAAGCCCAGGTTGCCGAGGAAAGGGTACGGCAGTTTTACCTAAAGCTAACTTCATAGCCTACCATGACAGCATCATGAAGTATGCTCTAATTATCCTGTTGCAAAATTGTTTGTTATGAATTTTTAAAGTTTTAAAGTATAAGTTATTTTATTAGCCAAATATATGCAGTCATTCTGCTTTTTTAAAATAGCTTTTCTAGAATAATTAGAATATGATAGCTTGTGTCCACATAAGTTGCGTGGCATTCTTGTAATAATTTATTTATATGATTTGAATGATTTAGATAAGAGGTGAGATATTTTAATACTTTCAATAAATGAGTACTTGGAAACTTTAAAAAAAGGACAAGTTCTCATAATTGGAGTGGAATAAGGCTAGAACTAGGCTATTGTCTCAAGTGGGCTGAAGACTCTAGAATAATCAGTGAGCTTTGTTACCTAAGGCAATTTTGTGTTATGATCTATTGCTCTCTACCAAATGGATTTCTTTTTCTCTTTTCCCCCCACTAATCTTTTCCATCTC
This sequence comes from Myotis yumanensis, assembly GCF_028538775.1. Lineage (NCBI taxonomy): Eukaryota > Metazoa > Chordata > Mammalia > Chiroptera > Vespertilionidae > Myotis > Myotis yumanensis. The sequence goes on along the minus strand of NW_027223764.1, from coordinate 27,388,120 downwards.
ATCCATTCCCTTTTCTTTTTCTCTTCTTCACTTTTTTTTTTTTTTTTTTTTTTTTTTTTTTTTTTTTTTTTACATCTATGAGCTTGGGTTAATCAATAGAGCAGGATTTCAAGAAGCTGCTGATCCCTTTATGGACCACAGTCTCCCATCTTTTCCTAGTGTGCTTGCTTCATTCTTTTCTATGACACCTCTCCATATTGTCCTCCTCAGAGCGGTGCTTTAGCTCCGCTACTGCTGACCAGAAGACACGGCTTAATGCTGCTTGGCTCACTTAGGAATCAAAAGGTTATTACTTATTCTAGAATAAGTAATTTCCCCTCCCACACTAGAGTTTCATTAAAGCATCATATTGTTCCAGAGTTAATAAGAATAATTTGTGAAATTAAACCTCAGTGGTGATTTGGCTATTTTCATCTTAGAGAAAATTAAAAGAGAAATACTAGAAAATGATAATTCCATCAAAACTTGTTTAAAAAAGAAAAGTTCACCTCATCTAAAATTAGGAGTCCACATTCTGGGGAATTTTGGTTATTTATGCTGCTACTGAGGAAAAGGTACATTCCTGTCTTTGCTTTGTAATTAAAAAGGCCTTATAACTCCCTCTCCCTCTTTACTCTTCCAGCCCCACCCCCTAACCTCTCTAACCCCCACTTCAGGGCACAAAATATGAACTAAGTCTGACATTTCCTCTTTTGATTTTTTTGGGTGGGGGAAACAAAAGATGGAAATTGTGATTAAAGTCTTTCCAGATAATATCCCATAACAAAGTATAGAAAGAAAAGGATTATATAACATGACATGCTAATGTAATGTAATATATGTATGATATTATCTAAGGATCGTATTATTTCCAGCTGGTAAGTTATCTTTGTATATTTAAGAATGTGTTTGAAAGCTTGTGTAGTCTTTTAGTCATTGAGTTTATGAATACTTAACTGAATGTTTATCTGATATGTAAAAAACTGCTAGGCATTGTGCAAAGGACAAAGGGGTTTTTTTGTTTGTTTTTAACCGCTAAGAAATTTCAGGGGGAAGTGTGTGTGGCTTCACTAAGCGAAGACTGAGATATAGTTAGGAGTTGTTCAGAGAGTCTAGATGAAGTTTTGGTCCCAAATGTTACTGTACCTTCTGACAATGGTGAATAAGGCTGGTTCTTGAGAAGCCAGCATTGATTTGCTCTTTGCAGAGTTCAGTTGGGACTAGCATCCTTCTAATTTGCAGGGGACATTATCCAGGAAGCTATCTAGTCCATGGGGGAGGTGACATCTCCTGAACCTGGCCCCCATCAGAGAACTTTGACTAGGTGGAAAAGGAAGGTTGTGTGCATTCTTGCCCATGTCACAATGTTGAACATGTGACTTAAGAGAAACATGAGGCAGGTCAATGTGATTGGACCATTTCATTACCAAGTCTTGTCTAGAGGGACTCAGAGGCTATTGCAGCTTTTAAAAATGCTTAACTGAAAACACTGGTATGACATAAGATTATATCCATAAAATTATTCAAAAAGTACTGTTTATTGGTGACATCTTGAAGGACTGGGAGATCCTTATTTTCCTACCCTCTTCTATCTTGCAGTTGTTGATAGTGCTTCAGCATTCATTCAGCTTTTATTTAAAAGCTTATCATATGTCGAACAATATGCAAGGTATCAGAGATGGTAACAAGGAAAAAAAATAGAATAAGATTTAGTATCTGCATTCACAAACAGCTAACTTGTACCTATAAAGTGTTTACTATGTGCTAGGCTTGTTCTAAGTAACATAATCCTCAATCCCCATTACAACTCCATGAGGTAGGCACTATTATTATCCTCATTTTACAGGTGGGGACGCTCCGATACAAAAAGATGAAATAACTTGCTAAAGACCTCACAATTGGTAAGTGGCAGAGCAAAATTTGAAAGCAGACAATCTGGCTCCAGAAATGGTGCTTTTAGCCTCCATGCTAAATAGCCTCTCTAGGAATTTATGATTTGAATATACATAGTGAAGTACCTTTCTTTCAGGGCAAGGCAGTGGGGGAGTAGTGTACAGAGAAGTTAAAAGTGACTCAGATTAAGTGTTTCTTATAAATTAACTCAAGAAATGCTTTAGTGTGTGCTCAAAAGAGAAGAATGGAGTAACAGGAAAGTATTTTTTTAAAAAATGTATTTTATTGATTTTTTACAGAGAGGAAGGGAGAGACATAGAGAGCTAGAAACATCGATGAGAGAGAAACATCGATCAGCTGCCTCCTACACATCCCCCACTGGGGATGTGCACGCAACCCAGGTACATGTCCTTGACCGGAATCGAACCTGGGACCTTTCAGTCCGCAGGCTGACGCTCTATCCACTGAGCCAAACCGGTTTTGGCAGTTTTCGCCATGGTGGCACGGCCGGCCCCGCAGCCTAACAGGAAAGTATTAAATGAAGCAAAAACTTGGAAATATTTATCAACTGATAGCAATCCAGTTTAATTTTATGTCCAGGGCTACCACCCTGCATCCTCCTTTGACATACACATTATGAGGGTCGATGAATACAACCCATCGGACAACATTTCCTTTCCCAGTTTGGTGGAAGTACTTGTATGAAGGCTGCTTCACCAGGGAGGTTTGGACCTGTGTGGACATGTCTGGTGAACAGATGGGATGAATCTTCTGGGAAAGTCCTTGCAGAATACTGGGAACTTAGGGAGAAAATTCCTGGAGGTGGAAAATTGCAGAAATGATAACATCATTGCTCTTATTACCTCTCCATTTTTTTATCTCTAATTTTTATATTGGGATCAGTGAGAAAATAGGATTTAATCTTCAAAGTATTCAAATATTTAAGTAGATTTCTCTAAACAGAAAGAGAAGAATGAAATTCATATGTATGGGCAATGAACTTAATTGTCATTACTGGGCTTTATGATTTTGCTTTCTTATAGAAATAAACTCCTGAATCCTGATTTTATTATCATAGACTTAATTTCTTTCCAAGAGTCACTTTCTGCTTATCTCAGCATTGGATATTTGCTAGATTATTTCCTCTATCTATCCTTCCTAGAAAGGTAAATAAATACCTAATTGCTCTTTCTACATAAGTAGAGACTTCAAAAAGATAATGAGGAAATCTTTTTCTTCTCGTTGGTCCTTTGGCCTTTTTAATCTTCCCTCTACTCCCAGCTGGGGTAGTCATTAAAATGCCTCAGACAACTGTGGAGAGTTCATGATCATAACTGTGATATGATCATATTACACACCCATTCAAAGTTCTCTGCTTCAGGGCCAAGGTATGGGTGATGTCACAGAGCCTGTGGACTTCCTGCTTCCTGGACTGGTTTCTTTGTTGTGAGAGGATACAATATGAGAGAAAGATGGACTCACTGTAATTCTGAGGATGAGATTTCTAACTAGGGTCTAGTAATCTTGAGATATTTCCATATGGATAAATTGATCTAATTTATTCCTTTCAACCTGGTATATAATATTCCACCACATGAAAATATTACATTTTTTTATATATCATATTGATGGACATTTAGGTTCTTTCTAACTTTTTGCTATTGAAAATAATGTTGCCATGAACATTCATATATATGTTTTCTTATGCACATGTATGGAAGTTCCACTAGCACAGGGGTCTTTAAACTTTTTTTGTTAGCAAACAATTTGGAAGAACCTTTTCTCCTTACACATTTTAGAATTAGAATAAAACTTTTGAATCATAAACTTAAGTAGTTATTAAGGAAGTAATTTCCTTATAATGTAAACATTAACATTTAAAAGTAGAATTCTTAAAGGCATCCAATGGAATATAAATATCATAGTGATTTGAGACTCATCATCATCCATCAAAATATTAACAACATAAACAAGCTCTTCGCTTACAGTGAGAAATTTTCATCCCTCCCTTTTTTCTTTGGACTTGAATTTTCTTCATACTTCTGCCACAAATTTTTATCTAAATGTAACATACATTATGTGTGACTATCTGATCAATCATACTTTTCTGCAACAAATTTTATATAGAAATTTAAATTAAATTATGTAAAATCCCTTAGATAAATGGTTCTCAACCCGTGGGTCGCGACCCCTCTGGGGGTCGAATGACCCTTTCACAGGGGTTGCCTAAGACGATCGGAAAAGACATATATAATTATATATTGTTTTTGTGATTAATCACTATGCTTTAATTATGTTCAATTTGTAACAATGAAAATACATCCTGCATATCAGATATTTACATTACGATTCATAACAGTAGCAAAATTACAGTTATGAAGTAGCAACAAAAATAATTTTATGGTTGGGGGTCACCACAACATGAAGAACTGTATTAAAGGGTCGAGGCATTAGGAAGGTTGAGAACCACTGCCTTAGACCATACTACTGTTAACAATTCTTCTGAATAGAGTTATCATCAATTATTCCTAATTCATAATTGATCAGTTAAATATTTTAAAATATTGACAAACATTTAACATGAAAATATCAATGGTGCTTTGAAGAAATTGGTTTGTATATCATAAATGAATTTTATTTATTTCTAGGAGGTAGATTCAGCATCCGTTTATCCTTAGGTTTTGCTTTATATTGTAAACACTGAGGAATATTATTTCCAGAAGTAAGTAGATGACAATTGAAAGGAATTGTTTTAGTGATGTCATTTATTTAGTTGAAAGCTTTCCAAAATATATGCTATACAACACTTAGTGATCTCATTTTCAATGATTTATTAGTGGACCATTTGAATAGGCTTTCCCTCAATTTACTAGAAAACTAGTAATGTTAAACAATCTAACTTTCAAAAGGGATTGTTACTCAGTAGTATCACTCAGCTTTTCAACATTAACATCACTATTTCAGATTGTCTCTTTAGCTCCTTGCAGGTTTTTACACTTTGGGGAAGTAAATTGTTTTAGCATTCAGAAGGAGAGACCTACACCTTTCTCTTTTAAAGTGGGAGGAAGAGAAGGTGGGGATTAGGAACCATGAAAGCCACTCAACTACACTGGTTCTCGGGTAAATCAGATTTAGGAGGGAGTATGAATAGAAGTTAAAGGCCTAGAATTGATCTCCTTAACACACTCTGAGTTCCTCAGTTCTCAAGTTTGATGACCGCTACTCAGGTTCATATTCAAGTAGAAGAATTGCCAGTGTTGAGTCTCCTAAGCTGTGTGCCTCTTTCACGGAACCAACATCACTGATGACGTTGCTGTATCGCTCAAGGACTCAGGAGAAGTCCCTCTGAATGTCTGTCTATGTGAATCATAGGAGGTTTCTAACTTTGGGAAAAGATCATGGTCACTTTCTTTAAATAATTGGTGACCAGGGAGTAACCCATGAGAGTTCTAAGATATACTTAATTTATTTCTATAATTTGCTTTGTGACAATCGCAGGAAGTATTTTCATTCATGACTTTCTTTCCTTAAAGGGTATCCTTAGTGTACATCAACCAAGGTGGCATAAAGACAGCACTGTACTTGATTTGCATTCTGTGACCTGAAGCAAAAATGCCTGTAAGGCCTCTTAAAACCTCTGTTAATTGTAAAATAAACAGATGTCTAGTGCAGAAGGTTATTAGAAGTAGTTTGTTCAGTTTGAGAAAACTAGGAGTCAGGATTGCTTGACCTAGATTTTGATAGCAAGCCCAAGCCAAGTAAGCTACCAAGGTAAGTAAAATACTAAGGTAGTTTACTCTTAGGGCAAAAATTTTCTGGTTTGCAAATTTCTGGATGTAGTTGAAAAGGACAATACATTTCAAAAATAGAATAATGGTCATTCTCAGGCAGGAGAATTCTCCTTTAGAGACTGAGAAGGTTTAATATGCTAAATTTAAATAAGGAAAAATTAACTGGTGAATAGGATGAATGCCTGAACATTATGAAATAAACAAGATTTGAAACATAGACAATCCTATTTTACAGTTACAAGTTATTTTTTAAATCATTATAAAGACTTAATAATAAAATATAGTATCTGACAGTAAGTCCATAAGAATACATTAATAATAAGACACATCTTAATAACAGTCTTCCTCCTATAGTCACAATTAGCTAGTTAATATAAATATAGGGAGAGAGCAAAGAGGAGGCCAGACATTACAAGCATGGTCATCTGGGTAGCTTCACCAGGAAGCTACATCTTCATGCTCCCCAGGGAACCACAGGTCCATTCTCTGCAGATCACTGGGGGAAGGGATCGAACAAAGGGGGAGATGGGCACATATGCAGTGAAGTCCGGGTGACTAGGGAAGATGCTTGTCTGTCAGAACAATGGATAGGGTAGGGGCTATTCCCCATCAGAAATTCATGAAATCTTAGAAAGTTAAAATCCCCAGATGAAGGGTTTACTCTCTCTTGTTCTCTTGCTCTTCTCTTGCTTTGTGACCAGCACACACCCATGCATTTGCTTGTTCTCTCTACATAGCCATGTGGCCTTAGGCAGCCACATGGCCCATATCCATGCAGACTTCACACACACACTAGACTGGACTATATTTTAATATGAAGCAGAAATTATGGGCAATGGCCTTAATTCTACCCCTGCTGAAGACAAGATTGGACTTCTTCCATAGCAACACAGGCAGAGAATGGGACCTTGGAGGGGAATCCCTCTTAATTTTACATCATCAATAAAGCTTTCCAAGGAACCCCATCTTCCCATTGGAGCTTCAGGAAACTCTTTTCCTCATGGCACCCCAAGAACTTCACTTCCATCAATAACACTCTCACTTGTTTCAACAGGTGATACAGGAAAAGAGTGGTCCTATGAGCTATAGCAGCCAATGAATGGCCTGGGATTGCACACTGGGAGGCAGCCAGGACAAAGGTACTATGTCCAGAAAATAAATTTTAGATCAGATTATTTATGGCTTAGAGCTGGGTCAATGAGGTAGGGTTTTTTTTTTTTCTCCCCCTTTACGAAGTATACTGTTTATATCTATTAACTTTCTTCCAGTTCCCTGGCTTCATGAAATTTATGTTAAAAATTTGACATATTCCCAAATTAATTTTTAAGTACCATGATCTTTGTTTATAGACATCCTTTTCCTCTAGGGTTTCCTGGGATATAAAACTGGTATATCTTGTAAGAAATGAAAAACATTTAAGCAAACTTAAGTAGCAAACATCCATCCATAAAAGAAAACTCAAGCTATTGTATTTAGAAAAGATAACATTTCTAACCTAGGCCTGACAACGTGAGGTTTTTCTGAGGTTTTCTTCCTTCCTTCCTTCTTTTCTTTCTTTCTTTTAAAAATATTTTTATTGATTTCAGAGAGGGAGAGAGAGATAGAAACATCAATGATAAGAGAAAATCATTGATTGGCTGCCTCCTGCACACCCTACACTGGGGATAGAGCCCACAACCTGGGCATGTGCCCTGACTGGGAATCAAACCATGACCTCCTGGTTCATAGGTCAATGCTTAACCACTGAGCAACACCAGCTGGACCTGTGGTATTCTTTCTGATGTTCCTACAAGACAGAAAATCTACATCACAAGGAGAGTATCTTTCTAACTTATTTTTTAATCCTAAAACATTGTTAATAAGAAACTTATAACTAGGCAGGGTCTAGAACTGCTTTATTGTATTATTAAGTGGAATCATGGAATTAAATTGTGGCCCACGATTGGGACACTAAGGTTAGGTTTTTAAAAATTAAGTATAAATTAAAGATGCTACATTAATGTGATTGAAAAATAAAAAAGCATGAAATAACAGCATCACATACGATGTGAGCTTTGGCCCTTGAAGCTGTGTAACCTGGCTGTCCTGTAAAAGTCACCTTCCCACCTGGTCTCCCAGCTATATCACTTTCTTGGATATTAATAAGGAGAATCTTTAAACACAGAGATGAAGAGGAGGAAAATGGGAATAGGAAGAAAGAAAATGGCAAGAAAGAGGACAGGAAAAAGGTAAGTAGAAGGATGGGTAGAACAGAAATGTCTTTGTTTATTCTGGTCGCTATCACAAAATACCATGGGTGGCATTAAACAACTGGAATTTATTTCTCACAAGTTTGGAGGCTAAAATCTGAGATCAAGGTGCTTGCATCAACAGTTTCTCTGTCTAGTGAGGGCCTCCTATGGAGTTGGGGAAGGGGTGCTAATCTCATTCCTGAGGGCTCTGCCCCATGACTTAATCACCTCCTAAAGGCCCCATCTCCAAATATCATCACCTTGGGGGTTAAGTTTCAACATAAGAATTGGGGGAAGCAGGGGGCACAAACCTTCAAACCATAGTAGAGGGGGGGAAGACAGGTTTTAAACAAAGGATTAGCAACTTTCTCCTAGCCCTCTCTTGCAATTGTCCTTTGTTTGTATGTATATTTGTAAATGAATAGAAGAGGAAGAAATGGAAAGAGGAAAAGAAAAAAGAAAAAAAGTCATTAATCTGGGGACAGGTGGTGGTGAGCCCCTGGGAATTTTAAAGCACATGCATGTATTACAAGAATAAACTTCTCTGTATTGCTGCTTCTTCTCATATCGCTTTTCTCTAGTGTTAACCAATTATATTTTACTATTTTGAGATTTAGGTTTTGGGGAAAAATTCAGAGCCAATAGGCACAAACTATTCGTGTAAGAAAGGGAAGCAGGGATGCGGGCCTATACCCACTCCCGCCCCTCTCCCCTGCCCCCGTACCAGAAACAAGCTAACCTTTCTCCAGCCCAGATTGGCCTGAAGGATTCTAGAATTAAATTTTCGGCACTGACCTGCTCCCACTGCAAATAGATGAACTGATTTTGCTGAAGATGCTTTATCTGTGCGCGGCACCATTTTTATTGACTTCAACTCTTCAGCAGGTGGCAGTGTTCCCCTCCATTCCCAGGGGCCTTGGTGTTCCCTTCTTTTCAAAAGAATATGGTCCCTTCTCTTTTATTCAGTCCACATACAGTGGCTAACTCCTTTACATCCTGGTTTGGAAGATATTCTCCAAATGACCATAGGAACCGAGGAGGAGAAATTTGCAACATGCAGCAATTTATGTTTTCATTTTTGATCCTTGAGGCTAATTTCAGGACAGTTAAAGGCAGAGTGTAAACACCAGTTAATATATTGTTTACTTGTCCCTGGCTTTCCCTACTCCCTATTTATTGTCGCTAACTTAGTCAGTCTTCTTGTTCTCTTCAATCACCCCTGTCAAGTCTTGAAAATGCCATTAAAAGCCATGCCTAGTCAATTTTTTCTCTAACTTATTTAGGTTTCTATAAAAGTAATGTTTTCTTCCCAACTTTATTCACTGAAGAGATATCAGGAAATTTCCCAGGCTCCAATCCAGAATCCCTTACTGAGTAGCTATGTAATCTAAACATGTAAACCCCTTGGGCTTCAGTTTCTTCATTTGTAAAAAGGGATTAATGAACTAAAGGATCTTTGCGGTTTCTTGGATCATAAAGTAGCCTGCCATTGCCCTGAATGGTGGTGGTAGTTTGTGGCCCTATATGATTATTTCTGGGGGAAACTTTCTTTAAATAGTACAAAGAGTGAAAAGTAGATCTAGTGGAGACAGTTGATTTAGGGGGAGATGGTACTCAGGGTAAGATACAACCTGTCTACTACTCAGCGTCTCTACTAACTGGAATTTAGGGCAGATAGTCTTATCCTATATAATAAAAAGCTAATATGCAAATAGACCGGATGGCCGAACAACCGGTCTCAACATGCGCTGACCACCAGGGGGTGCACGTGGAACATGGCGGGCATCGGCCACGGTGGGATGGTGGAGCAGGTGAGTGCGAGCGCCCAGACCAAGGCGGGGAACCAGTCGCTGTCATCGGGGCGATCCTCTGGTGGCTACTAAAAATTCTTTGCTCCTGCGTACCGTAGTCCAGTCCGGCACTTGCACCGACTACTGGCGCCAGCCCCACTTGTACCCGCAGCCCGTGCTGGAGCTGCCACTCGCACCCGCTGCCGGTGCCCGCTGCTGGCGCCCCGTGCCGGTCCCGATCGCTCGGCGCCATCAGCGGGTGCAAGTAGCTGCCAGCCTAATTGCCCCTGATGGCTTCTCCACCTCCCCCTGCTCCTGAGGGACGATAGGGGTAGCAGCTGCCACTTGCACCCATTGACAGTGCCGGCCCCACTCGCACCTACTGCTGGCGCTGGCCCCAATCTCTCTGTGCCATCAGTGCGTGGGAGCGGCAGCAGCAGCAGGGCTGCAGGCAGACAAGAGACCAGGGGGGCCGGCCATGGTGGGAGGGGCCGGGCAGGGGCGTGGAGGATGGGCTGAGACCCACCCCTGTGCCCACCCCAGCCTCACTGCCCACAGTACCTTTTAAGGTGCATGAATTCGTGCACTGAGCCCCTAGTGTAATTCTATGGTGCAGGAGACACCGAGCAGTTCTTTAGCCTTAAATGTTGGAAATTCCTTAGTGTGCTCATTTATTTAATAATGGTATAAGAGTTGAGCTCTCATCCTGGTTTACTTGATATTCTTTTGATAATTGTCATTTATTTGTTTTTAGCATTGATTCTACTAGATGAAATCAGTTTTTTATCTTAAGAAAATAATAAGTGATCATAGTAGAGAACTTTCAAACCATACAGAAAGCAATATATGAGAAGAGAAATTTCTTTCTGAAGCCCTCCCTTCCCATCCTAAGGTAACCCATGCTATCTTCTCTCTCATTTATTCTTCCAGATATTTCCCATGTATTTATGCAAAACACATATCGTATACACACGTATGTATTCTCACTGTTGTTTTATTTCACTATTTTAATGAAGCCTTTTTGTGACATATACTAATCCTAGGTAGAATTATACATGTAAAATAGATGAGTGAGCAAATGAAAAAAATTACAGGATTAAGAAACAATAAATAATAAACTGAAAGCATTCTACTGCCAATCAAGTTGTCAACTGATAGTGATGATCCTTAAATGCTAGAGTCTGGGCTGAATTGACCGTGGGAAAATTATGTTTGAATAGTCGTTGATAGGGGAAAGGGCTACGGTCATGGTGGTAGATGACCAGCAGTAATTCCTCCATCTTGCTACATGCTCCATCCAAGAGATGAAGCCTGTTTTTCCTCCCTGGAATCTTGACAGACTCTGTTGTTTGGATTGGTCAATAGAATGAGGCAAAAATGATGCTATTACAGTTCTGGGCCTAGACCTGGAGACTAATTTTTGGTCTCTTGGAAGATAATAATCATGTAAAGAGGTTTGGCTACCTTGCTGAAGAGAAAGGCCTGATAGGGGCGATGCGCTTCTGGAGGAAAAGAGACTAAAGAAGGAGATAGGTTTAGCCAGCCTCTAGGTAACCCCATCATTCCAGCTGAGGCACTAGCCATGTGACTGAGGTCATGTGGAGTCCTCCAGCCCAAGTCAAGCCAACCCCAACCAACACTACATGAAGCAGAGATAAGCTGTCACTACTGTGTCCTGTCTGCATTATAGAACGGTGAGCAAGGAAATGGCTGTTGCTCTTCTAAGCTGCTACATAGACTAATTATCAAAACGAGGAAATTAACATAAGGTACAGACAAGCAGATATTTGCCATTGAATTTTAAAAATCATTTTTAAAAAAAACTCTCTGTACATTATAGATAGGGTTAGCTATAAAGAGGTTTCAGCCTTCCCACTTGGGTAAGGAGATTTATTGGGTAGAAGAAAAAAGAAGAAAAACAAAATTTGAAAAAGGATACATCAATATTATCCTTTAGGAATCTGCTTAACTGGGAAGGGGAGGAGGTTTTTATTCAGCAACTTCTAATAACTATCTGATATTGCTGTCAGGCTGACCAAATATCTGCCAACATTGGTGATCCTTTCATTCATCCCTAGAGAAAAGTAGAGAGACCCAATGCTTAGAGTAGCAGCAAAACTACTTCCCATTTTTTCCCTTTAGCTGATGGAAGTGCTTGGTGGGGATTGAAAAGAATCCTCTCTCCTCAAGCCTAACTCCAACAGGGCAGAAACGAACCCATTTTCTTCCCAGGTGTGGATTTCAGAACTTCTTAGATGCTGGAAAAGTAATCCTCACAATGAGTAGGCTCCAGGGTCTCTGGGGACAAGCTCAGCATCCTGAGAATCCCCAATCCACTTCCCTTCATTTAACTTCATCTTCACTTTGCCCACCAAGCAGTGGTGGATATTCAATTGAGCACAGCTCAGGTTCTTACAATGAAATCTAGTGGAACATCTAGAAACCAGGGACTCTTTGTCCTTGGTTATTTGTAAAATAAAGAAGTCTCTAGCCGAAACCGGTTTGGCTTGGTGGATAGAGCGTTGGCCTGCGGACTGAAGGGTCCCGGGTTCGATTCCGGTCAAGGGCATGTACCTGGGTTGCGGGCACATCCCTGGTGGGAGATGTGCAGGAGGCAGCTGATCGATGTTTCTCTCTCATCGATGTTTCTGACTATCTCTCTCCCTTCCTCTCTGTAAACAATCAATAAAATGTATTTAAAAAAAAAAAAAAAGTCTCTAGCTCACACTAGGCTGCATGGACAGGATTTTCATCTTTGGAAACCAAAGTAGGAATAGGCCTTTCTCCTACTCTTTCCAGGTTGCTCTCCATTTTCTTCCAATTTATGATCCTTGTCTCCCTCAGGCCCACCAGGACCATGCACAAAATCAGCTTCCAGGAAGTATCAACATTGAAGGTTCAGCAGGATGCTAATTCCTGTAGTCCCATCTTAAAAGGATGTTGTATTTAAATTACAAGATTTACGGAGCCTCAGAGATCGCTAAGAACATTGTGAGGTTTAATTAGTAGTCTCGGAGTTAGGTAATGGCCTGTGGCTTCTAAGCTAGGTCTCTTGAGGTTTCGAGTCTTCAGGGGCTGCTTGCAACTATGATGTGCTCATATACAATCTCCTTTCTCATATGCTGAATAAATCCTCTTTAGACCTTCCTAGGCGTCAACTCCCAATTACTGCAATACACATGATCTCTGATCTCCCAGTGCCCCTCAGCCTAAATCTTAACACAGTGTTTGGACTCCAATTGTCTCCTTGAGTTCTACTTCCCAGGGGAAAGAAAAGGAGGACATTCCTAGATTGGTGTTGACTGATGCCTATTTTCTCCAAGCAGAAGGTGGACGACTCCTCTTGCAGCTGATCAAGGTCCCGGTAAAAGCGCTCCAGTTCTCAGCCTTTCAGAACCAGCTCCCTCACAGGGATAGGTTAACTAATGGGGCTGTAGGCAGACTTGACAGGTTTGTTCTGGGCTGACGGCCATTGACTAGGTTCTCCGACCAGATAAGTCACTTGCCACTCGCCGAGTTTACAGTAGGTGGGGCGCGCTCACCAGCTCAGGGTCAGTGACTGGAAGTCTGTTGCAACCTCGGTGTATCGCAGTAGCAGCAGGCCGCTGCAGAAGTTCCCCTCCTGCCCCGCGAGCACGGCACCAGGAAGGTTCGCCCTAAGGGGCAGGACACTAGCGAGGAAGAGACGCAGATCCCCCCGGGGCACGGCCCCTTCTCCCGCGGCAGGGACTGCGCAGTGTGAGCCGATCCAGACCTAGGAGGGTGGGAGCAGCCTGGGAACGCGCGTCCCGAGGTCTGCAAGGAGCAGCGGCGGCGGCAACCAGCGGCGCGGGGAGGCGGGGGCACGTGCTTGGATGTGGGTGCTTGTGTAACCAGCTTCCCCGTCGTCAGCCCCCGCGGAGCTCCGGTGGGAGGCTCTCCCGAGCGAGTTTTCCCCTCGCGAACCGGGCGGCCCTGGGGTCCCGCCGCCTGCACCGGGCGGGCGCACCGCGGGCGCTGGGAGCGAACCACTCGCCTCTCCGGCTATGACAGGGGAGTGGGAATTTGGAAAGTTCCCCAACTAGGCACACACGTGACCGCCTCCTGAAAGTAGTTCCGGCCGCGGCCCGGGTATCCCTCCACCGCCTTGTGAACCCTCCTCGGGCTCCTCGGCCCCGCCCACTCTCGGGGGTTGCCGCTTCCACCGCCGCGCACTTCTCATTCCGGCCCAGCGGCCCCGGCCTCCAGCGCGCACCGCCCAGCCCCGGGAGCGCGGGACCCGGCCCGGGGGCGACCCGCCCATCCGCGTTTTCACCGCGGCCCGGAGGGGGCGGGGCGCGCTGGCCGGGGGACCGAGCTCGAGTTGGACGCGGTGAACCCAACCCGAGCTCCAACGGGGAAAATGCTCGGCCCTCCAGGGGGCAATGCCGGGGCGGCGGGGTGCATCCACCCTAGGGGCCCGCTTCCAGCCCCCCAGGCCGTTGTCCTTGGGGACCTAAACATTCAGGGACCATGTTCTCACACTCGGCGGGCTCGGCCGGGAGCCTTCATGTTTAGAGCCGGAGGGCCGAGTGGCCGGGGAGGCGGGAGGTGGAGCGGTGCAAGGGGGCCGGTGAGATGAGACGCCCTGGAGACACAATAGGGGGTTGTGCTTTGTGCTCAGACTGACACCTGGAGGACACGGAGCGGGAGCGGGGGGGAGGAGGGGGGAGTTTTCGGCCAAGGCTGCCGGATACAAATCTTTGCGAAGGACTGTGATCCCACAGCGGTGCCAGAGCCAGCCCGCAGGCCGCGCCGGGGAAATCAGGCGCGGAGGCAGGGGGAGGGGTGTCCCCGCTGCAGGGACCGTCCCGGCATGTCCCGGTACCATGCCCTGGGCTGCCACCCGGCCCTGTGCACCTGTGCGCAGGTAACTTCCCACCCGATACAGTGACATCACTCCACGCACCCGCCCCGGCTTTCACCTTCAGCGCCCCGCCACCGCCTGCCCCGCCTCCGGCCGGGTCTCTGGGCGCAGGCCGAGGCTCAGCTCGTCGCCCCCGCCCTGCGTGGCTGCAGAAGCAGCCGCGGCAAGTGCACCTCGGAGCCGGCCCGAGCGAGCCCCGGGCGGCCACGCTGGGCATGCTCAGTGGCGCCTGCAGGCTGGGCGTTCGCACCCGGGGCTGCCCCCTCCCACCACCCTTCGCTGCCCCCGTCCTTCCCTCCCCCGGCGCGGCCCTGTCCTCCGCCCCTCCTCCCCCCGGGCTCCCGAGGCGCTCGGGCTCCCGGCGCGGCGGCGGAGGGGGCGGGCCCGCGGCGGGCGGTGATGTGGCGGGACTCTTTGTGCGCCGCGGCAGGATACACGCGCGGCGCGGAGCGCGGCGGCCCTGAGCTCTCCCCTCTCGGAAGCTGCAGCCATGATGGAAGTTTGAGAGTTGAGCCGCTGAGAGGCGAGGCCGGGCGCAGGCGAAGGAGATGAGAGACGGCGGCGGCCGCGGCCCAGAGCCCCTCTCAGCGCCCGTGAGCAGCCGCGGGGGCAGCGCCCTCGGCGAGCCGGCCGGCCGGAGGCGGCGGCAGCGGCGGCGTCCGTCGCCTCCTCTCCGTCTTCTCTTCTAACCGTGCGGCAGCCTCTTCCTGGGCTTCGGCAGGGGACCGTGGAAGCCGCGGGCTCGGGCGGGAGCCGGCAGAGGCGCGGCGGCACCTCCCGCTCCTGGAGCGGGGGGCAGAGGCGGCGGCGGCGGCGGCCGCGGCGGCGGCAGCTCCGGGGAGCGGGTCGGAGCCGCCCGTCACCATTTCCAGGGCTGGGAACGCCGGAGAGTTGGTCTCTCCCCTTCTCCTGCCTCCAACACGGCGGCGGCGGCGGCACAGCCAGGGGCCCGGGCCGGTGCTGAGCCTCCCCTCCGCCGCCGCCGCACCCCCCCTGGCCCGGGCTCCCGAGGCCGCCGGCGGAGGCAGCCGCGCCGAGGACTGTTCGTCTTCTCCCCATTCCGCGGCCGCCGCGGCCAGGCCTCTGGCCGCTGAAGACAAGCAGGCCCCGCCGCCGCTGCAACCATCCGGCGGCCGCCGCAGCAGCCATTACCCGGCTGCGGTCCAGAGCCCCGCGGCCGCCGAGCGAGGGGCCTCCGCGGCCGCCAAGTCCAAAGCCATTTCCATCCTGCAGAAGAAGCCTCGCCACCAGCCGCTCCTGCCGTCTCTCTCCTCCTTCTTCTTCAGCCACCGGCTCCCAGACATGACAGCCATCATCAAGGAGATCGTTAGCAGAAACAAAAGGAGATACCAAGAGGATGGATTCGACTTAGACTTGACCTGTATCCATTTCTGCGGCGGCTCCCCTGTGCCTTTCTGTCACCCTCTCTCCCTTTAGAACGTGGGAGTAGACGGAGGCGAGACATTGCCATACATAGTGGGGTGACTATTGCACTGAACCCCGGTCGAATTTCTAGATTTTTTTTAAATGTGTATATATATATATATATATATATATAGTGTCTCTTTTGAATGCATTCAACCTGGGGATGTGTTCGGCTAGACGGGACGCTTGCCTGGTTGCAAGTGTCAAGGCACCGTTTGGTTTCTCGGTCTCTATATCTACGGGGTCTCTTCCCTAAAGGCTATTGTCCGTTAATGCAGAATACAGTGCGCTCTTAGGGAGGAGGGAGCTTGGGGAGCCGGTCCACGAAATGAACAGAAAAGTAGGCGCTTTGAGGTCGAGCATGTTTCGATTAAATCTTGGCTGGAGGCCCCAGATCAAGGGTATAAGACCAGATTAAGATGAAAATTAGTGTTGCACGTACGCATATTGCATCAGAATCTTGCAGTGATTGTGCTTAGTTTCCTGGGTTGCCTTGATAGATTCTTTTGAAAAAATGTGAGCTGTGAGCTGATTTGCATAATTTTAGAAGCAGAATCATTTGCAGTCTATATGGTGCTCATGGGAGGGCAAAAGTGGGGTTTGCATGTTTAAGCTAAGTTAATGGCAACTTTGACCTGCATGTAGAAGTTTTGTCCTTTGAGGTGAATAGTGCCATAATATACCTCAGAAGGTGCTCTTCCTAGATCTTTGTTAAATTTGCCTTTTCTCTCCTGATGGGGTGATGTAGGATAGAGCATGAAATTTGCAGTTCAAGTAGCATTTTATATTCAGTGCTCTTGTTACACCTAATAGAATGGAGATTGAGTGGTTTTTGATCCCAGATAATAATGTGTAGGTTCAAGGGATTGTGTGTAGCAAATGGTGATTGCAAAGATTAAACTTAAGTTCTCACTTGAAATTTAAGTATGGTGATGCCAGAATTGCTACTCAACCTTATTTAGGTTTCAGGCCCTCTGACATCTTTCTGAATCCCTTAAATTTACCCTGACTCGTGTAGGATGTCAAGTATAATTTACCAGCTAATAACCAGAAATGCTGGTGAGAGTGGATTTCTCCTGCTTCAGATGGTAGGTATGTTAGCTTTTTTCAGTGTTAAATTTACTGAGTCAGCTTGTTGAATAAGACAGAAGCCCAAGAAATTTTAACTGTAGTGTATAGTTTTTTGTTTTTTTTTTTTAAATATATTTTATTGATTTTTTACAGAGAGGAAGGGAGAGAGATAGATAGTTAGAAACATCGATGGGAGAGAAACATCGATCAGCCGCCTCCTGCACATCTCCCATGGGGGATGTGCCCGCAACCCAGGTACATGCCCCCGACCAGAATCGAACCCGGGACCTTTCAGTCTGCAGGCCGACGCTCTATCCACTGAGCCAAACCGGTCCTGGCTGTAGTGTATAGTTTTGATTGTCTAAAAGTTAAGCCTTTGTACTTAGAACAGATAGTGGTTATCAAAAGGCAGTAATCTTTGCAGTTTCAGATATAACTGGTTTTGATCAAGGATGGGGATAGAGCCCCTCCTTTTTTTTTTTTTTAGAATGGAAAGTATCACAGGGATTGAGAGTTACTGATAGGCCAGTGTATAAGGCATGAGAAAACAGAATTAAGTTATTGGTTTGAGGTGACTGAAACATTCGATTAAGGCCAAAAATTTGGTGGTGTGAATTGTAGCAGTGGACAGTAGTTAGTTAAAATTATGTAATTGCTTAAGTGCTAATAGAGTATTCTTAGTAAAAATGATTTTAGCAAATATCAGTAAACATTTTGCTTTAAGGTAGAATGACACTAACGTGTATATGTCCTGCTAAATATTATGGGGAAGGTTTTTTTTCAAAGAAAACATTTTATATTTGAAGAAGTTATATTCCTTTGGATATGTAGTTTCACATAAATGTGCACAGCTAATTTTGCCCAAGTTTTGTTTTGAAACAATGAAAGTTCTTGAAAAAATAGCGTTACAACACTCAAAATGTTAAGTTTTCTAAGTTAAAGATAATATTAAAAAGATAATTGGAATTTTGGAGGTTGCATTAATTGAAGAACTTCATTAAGGCTGAATTTGACCCACTTGCCTAGAAATAATTAGTTGTAGGAAAACTCTTCTGATTTGTAGCATTTCAAATGTGTGTGTCATTGACAGTCATCTAGATATATAAGAACAAATTAATTAAATGTTTGTTTAACTTTTTAAAAAAGCCCATTCAAAAAAACTTCTAGAATGCCTTTTGGTACACAAAATTCGTTTATGCTATTTATACTTTACCTATTTGATTTAAAATTATTAGGATTATAAAACTAAAATTATTCTACCCGGTATTTATATGTGAGTGGTGAGGTGGTTGGCTATTTCTCCTTTCATTTCAGAGCATGCGTGCCTATATGTGTGAAATTTTCTCTAAAACTTTCTCTAAAACTGTATATTTAGTTATGGAATGCATAGATAGCAGTATCAAATATTGCATCAAATGACTAATAACATTTAATTTCTAGAGTTGTGGTTTTATTGAGCCAAATGTTGATACGAAAAAAATTACTTAGGAAAAAGTCAGTGAAGGGCTCTTTTTGGATAGTTCCACTTCCAATAATTTTGATATACAAAAACTTTGGTTTGCTTGGTTTCACTTTAGTGTTTTGTGTTTATTGTGGGGGGGTGGGAATTAAAATGGCCATTGAAGCTTTTCTCTGGCAGATTGTAGGATCTGTTTCAACAGCTAGCCTGTTGAAAGTTAAATTCTTTTATGAAAGTAGCAATTGGAGTATTTTAGTTGATAAAAATTAACAATGAAGTGATTTCTCAAAGAAAAATTGAAGACCATAATTGTAAAAGATTTTTGCAAAATTGAATTATCCTAAAAATAATTTGTTGGCAGAGTTTTATTCTTAATGTTAGTCTAGAAAGTAGTGCTGAACATGACTCTATAAACTATTTAATGTCTTTAGATTTTATGAAAACTTGAGGCTTCTGGTATTTTCATTGTTTGGTAAGTTTGTGTCTTTTCAAATAGTAACCTTCATAGGAAATATTTTTAACTTGTAGAGAGTACAGTAGCTATTGAAATTAGCTGTATTATCTCTTAAGATTAGTGATTACTAAAATGACCGTATTGTGAGTTTTTTTTTTTTTTAAGATTCTACTTACAACTTTTATTTTACCCTGTTATGTATCAAGTTGTATTTCTTTCCTAAACAACATAAGTGGGCCACCTAATTGCTATGTGATAATTGACAAACTTTATTTCATATAGATTATTTAAGAATAAAGTGCATCTCAAAGGATTGAGTAACTTACAGTTTATATGATTCAATATAAGGAAAAAGGAATTTTATTGCTGTCTACTGTAAATATTTGCACAGTAGTTGTCATCAATGCAGCTTAACATTGTTTATGATATACTAAAATGCTAAAGGAATACTATGATAAAATATGGTGAGATATAACCACCTTAATTTTAAATTCAGTTTTCCAAAGATAGTAGAGAAAGATGCATTTGTGTGTATTACCTTTAAGAATTTTAACAACATGAGAATGGTAGCTGGGGATATTATTTTAATTTTTTGTGTGGAGTAATTTACCTACTTTTTCCTAATAACCACACATAATGTACTAACCTCTTAATGTTGCAAAATTCCTTGCTTTTTGGAAGTGAAGTCTTCAATTCTTTCTTTCAAGGGTTCTTATTTTGAGATTTGCCCCATTTGCTGTTTTTCATTTGGTGATAGCTTAATACTTTTAAGTAATTTTTAAGGCCCTTAAGAAGTAATCACTTGAGTGACTTTTGATGGAGGAGTATTTATTATGGGAAAATCAATTCACAAAGTTTCAACGTTAATTGACACTCAGTAAACATTCTATTTTTAAATTTTTACCTCAGCCTTTTTAGTAAGACAAAAGTATGGGAAATGTTTTTATATTAATATTATCTGTGAAATTGGAGTTTGTAAAGAGAGATTCAGAAGTGTGTATGCATATAACAGTTTTTTACTTATTTGAAATATTAGGTCTTGGCTGTACTATAAGGATTTAGCTTCCAGAATATATGTTATTAATATAGTATAAGAAATTTATTTGGTATCATGTTTGTTTGTTTGTTTAAGACTCCATTAGTTCTGAATTTTTCTATTTCATAGAACCCTCATTCTTATTCTTTCTCTTCTCCCAACCTCCTTCTTAGATAAACTTGATTTTAAGTATAGTCATAGAATTCTTTTGTGGACTGAATTCATTAAGGGAGGTGTTAGGATTTGTTCTAAGGATGGTGATTTAAGACATTTGTATCACCTTGTGAGATTGGGGTCAGTAATGATTTTAGTAAATACCTAGTTCTGTTTTACAGTTGCTTTTTATCTGTTAGTTTTGAAATTAGTGCAGTTGCTATCAAGGATATCAGTAAAGTTGAGGTTAGACTTAAGTTGGTAAGGATTTATTGAGTAAATTGATATCATAATTCTTTCATATAAGCCATATGCAGCCACATGCCATCTTTGCTAGATGGTCAAAAGTATTTTGGTCTGTGAATTATAAGTCTCTTTGGAAGTATTGAATGCACTTACTGATGTAAAATGCTTTGATTTGTCAGGAAAGGTGAAATTAGTGTATTGGATTTGACTGTTTATCCCCTAATTTTTTGAAAAATTTTCATTGGTTACAGATATTAGCAAGTTGGTTCTTTTAATATAATTTGCACACGAATAAAAATAAGGTTGTTGGAAAAATATTAATATAAAAAGAATAAACATAATTTAGGGGGTGAAATAATTTTGGTTGGGAAGTCTTAATTTAATTCCAGTATAGTTAAGGCCGATACTCTTCATTTGCAACAGTTGGCAGTTAAGAAATGGGTGGGCATCTTCAGATTACTGGGATTACACTTAGTGTTGAGAATATTGACAGATGGCTGAATCTGTCAGCAAAAGGATAAATACTTAACTTGTACACAGAATTTTCAAACACTTACAAGTTAGATTCACTGTCCAAAAATATGAAGAGTGAATCTATATGGACAGTGTATCTAATTTTTAAGTGTGTGAATATTCTCTATATACAGGTAAATAAATACAGTTAACAAATTACCATAATATTTCTTAAAAACTTATTTTCTCTTTAAAGAAGAGATTACCTTGGTAGATACTGTTTTAGAATTTTTAAATGAGGTTAAATCTATTTTAAATTACATTAAAACATTGAGTAGTGGTTTTATTTACACATTATGTGTACATTGTTTCATTTTAGATTTTATGGTGGCAGTATACACTCTGGAGCCAGCCTGCCTTGTGTTGGAATCCTGGCTCTGTCCCTTAGTGTCTGGATGACTTTGAGTAGGTTACTTAAGCCTCTTAATCTGTAAAATAGGGATGATGGTAGCTAGTCACATAAAGTTTTTCTTCAGTAATAAATGAGATAATGCAAGTAATTCACTTAGCATTGTACCGGCCACATTGTAAGTGCTTAATTGATACCTGCTTCTCTTCAAAATTATAATTTCAGATTATCCACATATTAGAAATTATTTGTATTTTCACTAATGGGAGGAGCAGTGATCATAACTGAATTTCCTCTGTTTTGGATATGTTAGAATATTAATTGATTCAAGCTCTGAATATTTTTTAAAATAGGGAATATTCCGTTAGGAGCTTTGAATATATGTGTATATATATGTAACATGTCTGTAATTTTGCTGTTTCATCATAAATAGAATATAAATCTCTGCTTACTCATACTATTGACCAAACAAGTTAATTATGCTAATCAAAAAGTATTTGCTGGCACACTAAAGTGGAAGTTTTAGGATAAAAATGTTACGATATTAAATTTTTTTTAGTGTAAAAGATAGATCAGTTAAAGTATATTTTTATTCACAAAGAGTAATCTCTGCCTCAAATGAAAGAAAACATGATACAAGAGTTATCTAAACTGTTTATCAGAAAAGGCAGAAAAGGTATATTTCTTAGCATTTCTTTTTAAGTTCAGATTTTGGGGGAGTTCTGCAACTTTGAATGCCAGTTACATTTATTACAATACAGTTTACACTTAATCTGGCAGTGCATTAATACAGCATAGGAATTTAAATTTAGTTTTAAACTATTGTATTATTGTGTCCCATTTTCACATTTAGTCAAGATTCTCAATATAATTTTAGGCCCTAGAAATTGGAAGAAAGAGCTAAAGGATTTTTTTCCTTCATTTATTCTTACCAGGTATGGAGAAGATTGAATAAGCTTGAGATCTGCCTAGTAAAGACTATTACGGTATCCATAAAAATAATTTTTTCTGCCCTAACCGGTTTGGCTCAGTGGATAGAGCGTCGGCCTGCGGACTGAAGGGTCCCGGGTTCGATTCTGGTCAAGGGCATGTACCTTGGTTGCGGGCACATCCCCAGTACGGGGTGTGCAGGAGGCAGCTGATTGATGTTTCTCTCTCATTGATGTTTCTAACTCTCTATCCCTCTCCCTTCCTCTCTGTAAAGAATCAATAAAATATATTTTAAAAAATAATAATTTTTTCTCCCCTTTGCCTATTCTGGTCTCCCAGCTGTATCACAGTACCTCTATATGAAGCACTTGATTATCAGGGTTATTTTGCTTATTTGTTTGGCATTGCAAAATGATTGGTGCCCTGACTAATTATATATTTGACTATCTGATTATGTGATTTTTAACATTTTATGTGTTGTAAAAACTGGCTATATTTTGGTCCAAATCTAGGTTGTAGAATTGAACTGTGCATTTTGACATCTTATAGGAAAATTGAGTTGTCTAAAACACTTTCTCACTTTGTGTCTCTCTTTAATGCTACATGGACCGATGTTTTGCTTTAAATCACTATCCAAAACTTAAAGTTAATTTAGTATTTTGAAAGCCCTTCAGAATAGTTTTGAACTTTATTGATTTTTGTAAATTTTCAGGCTAAAATACAATAAGGTTCTCTCATTCTGCTATTTTTATATTTAATATTTCTGATCTTTTAAAGAGGATGCAATTATTTAAGATTTTAGGAAATGCGTTGTGATTTGAATTAAGTATTCAAATCAGATGTGTTCTTAAAATTATTTATAAATATAGCATGCATATTCAAAGATGCAAACAACTGCTTTAAAATGTATGCAATTTTTTTCTATTTAAAATGATTTTGTTCTCATGAATAAGTGAGAATCTTTGAGTGTTCTAATTACTCTGCACTGATTGGGGATTAAATAGAACTGAAAACTTTTTCTACTTTTAAATGAAATTTGGGGGATATTACTGAGCTGGATTTTTAGGTATTTATTTTTCAAATGCATATTTATAAATTACTCTGAGTCTTTCCTGGGCTTTTCTGTTTTTTGTTTTTGTTTTTTTTGGTTGTTGTTTGTTTCAGTAAAGTGAAAACAGTGCTTTGCCAGGCTTAATTTATCTGTGTTATGAAATTTAACATTTTTATTTAATTATTATTATTTTTTAAAATATATTTTATTGATTATTCACAGAGAGGAAGGGACTGGGATAGAGAGTTAGAAACATCGATGAGAGAGAAACCTCGATCAACTGCCTCCTGCACACCCCCAACTGGGGATGTGACCGCAACCAAGGTACATGCCCTTGACCGGAATCGAACCTGGGACCTTTCAGTCCACAGGCCGACGCTCTATCCACTGAGCCAAACCGGTTAGGGCTATTTAATTATTTAGAAACATGAAAAATGAGGATTTGAGCCAGAAGGATCTTTTTCCTTTTTCTTTTTTTAATATGTTTTTATTGATTTTTAGATAGAGAGGACGAGAGAGATAGAAACATGAATGACAGAGACACATCCATTGGCTGCCTCCTGCATGCCCCCTACTGGGGATCAAGTCCACAACCTGGACACTTGCCCTGACTGGGAATCAAACCTGGGACCTCTTGGTCCATGGGACGACACTCAGTCTACTGAACCACATCAGCTGGGTGGATATTTTTCTTTTTAATTGATGTAACAGAATTAGCTAGCATGTACCCTGTCTTATATTTGTTTAGGTTTTTTTTTTTTAATCAACAAAGCCTATTTATTTGGGTAGATTGAGAGAGAGACATCAATTTGTTGTTTTACTCATTCAAGCATCCATTGGTTCACTCTTGTATGTCCCCTGACTGGGGATCAAACCTGCAACCTTGGCATATCTAGATGATGCTTTAAACAACTGAGCTACCTGGCCAGGACAACAATGCCTTTTCTTAAAAGCTGGTTATCAGCTTGTTTGATTTGGCAAAGGAAAAAAGAGGCAACCTAAGAAATAGGGTAAGCATTACTTTCTTTCCTCTTTTATAGTATAGGAATTGTAGCTCTAGTAGAATCAGTAATTTGTTAAAAGCTGGTAGAAGATTGAGTGCAAAGAAGGATGCAGGGTTTGGGGGCACTTGGTGCAGTACTTTTCTGATTCTGTTACATCTGTAGTTCTCAAACTTTAGGAGTATCAGAATAACCTGGAGGGCTTGTTAAACCATAGATTACTTGTGCCACCTCCAGAGTTTGTGATTTATTAGGTCTGGGTTGGGGCCTGAGAATTTATTTCTAACAAGTTCACAAGTGATGCTGATGCTGGTGGCTGGGGATCACACTTTGTGAACCACTGTATTTCACGATGATCTGTTAACCAAATTCTTGATGTGTTACTTCCTTTAGGTTAATAGAATTTACACATATATTATCTCTAACTCCTAGTTCAGCATGGTAAATATTATCCTGATTTTGTAGATGGGCAATGCGCTTAGAAAGGCAGTATAGTGGGGTGGAAGAATAGATTTGGGAATCAGTCGGACCTAAAGTCTAGCTTAAATCCTTGCTTAATCACTTTATCAGTTGTGTAATAAAAGCTACACTAAGCCTTACTGAACCCTAGTTTCCAGGTCTCTAAGGATTGTGGTAAAAATCCTTAATATGTGGGGTGGATTTCTAGGCTTATTGGAAGTGTAGAATAGATGTTTTCAGAAATTGGAAACTAGGGGTGATCACCCCCTTCCACCTCGTCTGGGCATTTGTCAATGTCCAGACATTTTTGGTGGCCATAGCTGGGAGGTGTGTGTGTGGGGGGGGGGGGGGTGGGGTGGGATCAGGGGGGCCAGAATGCTATTAGCATCAGTGGGTAGAGGCCAGGGATGCTGCTCAACATCTTACAATGCACAGAACAGTCTCTCCCACAACAAAGAATTTTATCTGGCCCAAATTGCCAATACTGCTGTGGTTGAGAAATCCTGGTTTAAAGGTATAAAGTGTCTGGTATATAAGAAATACAGTATTCAATAGAAGTATCTTTGCCCTTAGGTTGTGGTATTTAAGGTCAAATTGATAATAATTGATGGAGTTAGGCTTTTACTATCTAGGTTTTCTGACTGCTGCTAGACCAGTATTCTTTATAATAAGAACTTTGTCCACAAAAGATATCTCTGCTAATAAAAAAAGATTTATTTGAAGAAGGCTCATGTGTTATTAGGCTGATTGTGAAATTGTTTCTTACAAATTCTGTTAGAAAAAAGGCTGAAGATAGTTTCCATAAACATGTATAAGTGTAATGCACTGGAAGGATGCTTCATAGAACTGCTCTAACAAGATGGGTATGCTTCACTTAAAAAAAGCATTAACTTCTTTTATATTGCCAGTAGTTTTTAAAGTAATCCTTTACTTGTTTTCTTTAATTATGTAGTTGTTGGGAGATATTTTGCTCCCAGTATGCTTGTTTTTTATTATTGTTTAATGCATTCTTTAAACTTAAACTTTCCTTTATTCTAAAGCTGCTTTTGTTACAGTCAGATATAGTGAAATTAAATCACTGATGTAAAATGCCAAAATTTGACAAGTTATAAAAGCTTCTCATCTCTTTCCAGATAAAGAAAGTAAGGTTGACTCTAAGACTCGCTGATGCATGTACTACATTTCTTTTCTTTTTTAAAATATGTTTTATTGATTTTTTTTTACAGAGAGGAAGGGAGAGGGATAGAGAGGTAGAAACATCAATGGGAGAGAAACATGGATCAGCTTCCTCCTGCACACGTCCTACTGGGGATGTGCCCGCAACCAAGGTACATGCCCTTGGCCGGAATCGAACCTGGGACCTTTCAGTCCGCAGGCCGACGCTCCATCCACTGAGCCAAACCAGCTAGGGCTACATTCTTTTCTAGACCCTAAATTTTCTCTCAGCCTGTTGAGTTAAAGTGTTTTATCTAAATTAAAAACTTGCATTAATGTGAAGTTTTTGGGAAAGTTCAGGACAGAGTCTTAGAATAGTTCAGATAAGCTGCCAAGGGAGTAACTTAGTGGATTCTCAAAATATTTTTGCTTTGTTTTGTTTTTAGGGCAGACAAACATAATTACGAAAGTGTTCTAGGAATAGATGGTTTGCTATGTTTTTTTTTTTGTTTGCTTGATTTTACAATTTATTTTGCCTAAGCAGAGTAAAATGTCAAGGCCTATTATAAAAATTCTTATGAAATTTAAGTTTTGACTGAGTGTTATGATTCTTTTTGAAATTACAAGAGATATTCAGAGATACTGATAAATATTTTAAGTTTTTTCATAACAAGCTACATGATTAGCTTATGGTATTTCAGCATATGAATAAAAAGCTCCATTTGCTTACTGTACTTAAAATTTCTTTTATGAAAACAATTAAAGAGAATTTAAAACAAATTTACCCATTGTACTATTTCTCTGCAACTTCATGCTTCCATAGCTTCTTGATATGTTCAGTTGTATCTGCGTATTTTAAAATGTAATGTATCCTAGTGAACTTAAAGGATGTGTGTTTGAACAACTTCCAAAGCACCTCATAATTGCCTGAAGTAATGATTTTTAAATGGTGAAGTCATCAAAAATATTTATTTCCCTTTAGTTATACATTAAACTTGTTTCCAGCATTGGCTAATTTTATATATATATATATGCTATTCTCTTTTTTTTCCCAGAGGGCCAATATCTTTCTAAATATTAAGAAAGATTTTCATCCATAAAATCATAATCTGGGATGGATGGGAAGAGATTCACTGAAGAACTTACATGCAAAAAAAAAAAAAAAAACACCAAAAAAAACTTACACACAAAAAAAGACAGCTGAAGTGTTAGAGCCTTGAAGCTTTACTTAAGGGAAATTATTGCATATTTAAAATTTAAGCATATTTTACTTAAGTGAGATGAAATAAAATTTGGAATTAAAATGGATATAGAAGTTATTAGGATAAACTGTATCACATCATTTTATATTAAAGTAGTTATAATCTATTGCTTTTCTGTCTTTAAAGAGAAAAGGGTATGACTCATGATGTTACTGTTTCCTGGAGCATATTTTGAGTGATATAATTTATATTTGCATAGTTACCTCAGTAATTGGTGATATTAACTGATGAAGGTTTGCTGTATATTTGCGTTTATGATCAATATTAATTTTTGTGGTCAAAAATTGCATGTTATGTCCAGTACTATTTGTGTCACATATTACAAAATTTAAAAAGGGTAATAATTTTAACTATATTAGTTAAATGATAATTCTTTTTAAAAAAAAAATAGATTTTTATTGATTTCAGAGAGAGGAAGGGAGAGGGAGATGAGACAGAAACATCAATGATGAGAGAATCATTGATCTGCTGTCTCCTGCATGCCCCCTACTGGGGATCAAGCCTGCAACCTGGGCATATGCCCTGACCCAAATCAAACAATGACCTGATGGTTCATAGGTAGATGCTCAACCACTGAGCCACACTGGCCAGGCAAATGATAATTCTCAGTGAATTTATTAATTCATGTAGTTAGAATGAAAAATATTGAGGAAGAAACAAATTCTTTTCTTTTTAAAACAAAATTACTTGTTAGAGTAACATTTTCCAAATGAAGAAAAATTGTTTCAATTTTTAAACAAGGAAATTTTGATCTAGATGTGGTATATACCTTCTTGATGTTAAAGAAAACACTGAAGGCAAAAATATTTTTTTTTGTGAGTGCATGCAAATATGTTTTTTGAACAGTCGAGAAGCAATCTAATATCTGAATAGTTTTCATAGATTAGTTGTAGGAAATCTGTATAAAAGAAATAATTTAGTCACTGAAAGTGTACAATCTTGCATATCTAGATTTTGTCTAAGGTAATCAAGATTACTTGTAATATTGTAAAATAGCTAAGGTGCTCATTATTAAGGTTGTTTTGGATTCTTTTTAATACTGAAAAGGTCACACAGATTGTGATTATTGTGCAGTGTCCAAGAGCTAAGGCTTGCCATCTGTTACTTAAATATAGGGAAAAGTTAGGAAAATCTAGTGATAATAAGTGGTTTTGACACTTCTATTTTTGGAATTATCTATTAATTACGAGTTTTAAAGACTAATATCAAAATTTTAAACTTTTACAAAAATGAAACAATGGTTATGCTGCTGTTTACATTTTTCTACTAAAATACAAAGATACTGGTTGGGAACTAATGATCATATAATGAAAGTTTGTCTTTTATTCATTTACCTTTATAAGATTGTTTTGATATTTAAGTTGAAACATCATATTTTAATTTGATATTAAGGTTTACAAGGCTATGATAGTTTTAAACTGTAGTTTTCTTAACAGTTTTATATATAGGAATTTATTATTATAAAACTTAACCAGGCAACTGACTTAAGTATTCCTTGAAGATTTGCTTTAAATATTTTTCAGCTTTTTTTTATTTTCCTACAACTCAGTTTTTGTCTGTATGCTAGTAAATAAGTTTCCCCATTTAAAATTTTACTGTTGTATTTTGAGCCACTACAAAATTTGTTTCTATAACTTAATTTCTTTTTACTCCCAGGCACTTGGTATTGCCAAGTCTTTAAACTTGCATATCAGGCCTAATAAGATCTGATTAATCTACTTTGTTTTATTTATCGTTAACATTGTTTTTTTATTGAGAAGTTTGTTTTCATACCACATGATTGATATGATCAGATATAATATTTCAGTTTAGATATGATTTTGAATTTATGTTTTCAAATGCAACTTCATTTCTGGGGCCTCTATTTTTTGTATAAGAAACACGTTGCCAATTTTAAATTAATGTCTGATGAAAGTGGATTGTTTTACTAACATCAGTTTATAGCATTTGTTTAGGCCTGAATTGTAGGCCATGAAAAGAATGATACCTTTTTGGATAGACGGATAATATGTACATAAATTACATATCTTACATTAAGAGAGGCACACGTGTAGCTGAGATTTTTATTTAAATATTAAAAGTTTAAAAGTCTTTACCTATCTACTTAATAGTATATAAAGGGTGTGGTGTTAAAGAGTTCCTTTTCCTTGTTTTCTTTTCTATCCGTCCCATCTATTGGTATTTTTGTCTTTCTGTATGTTAAATGTTGTTTTTTAAGTTCGTTTACTGGTTGAAAAAGTTGACTGCTTAATTTTTTTTCTTTTACATTTCAGCATAATTATTTTCTAAGATTTTTAGTATGTTCTCCTTTGAATATGAAGATTCCACAACTAACCATTATTAGTAATTGTGCTTCCCCCCCCCCCCCCCAATTACAAGAATTGGATTCATACTAAAATGGTATCTTTTCAGAAATAAGCAGTTATAGGTGGCTGATTAAAACTGAGTTTTATCTTTTTAAACCAAGAAATATAGACTAACTCATATCTGATATATTTTAAAATTGCATATTATTAAATTTTAAAACCGGAATTTTAACTAGAGTTTTGGTATATGTGAATTCAGATATTTTGATAACCACTTATTCAAGTGATTATAAAGTTGATACAATGATTAAAATACCTTCAGTGAGAATATGAATCATATTTTCAATATTAGAACAAGGCAGTTACAAAATCAGTAATTTGACTTCACCAATATAGTAATGAATGCCATTGTGTATGCCTTCATACTTTAAAATCCACAAGTATTTCTAGTTCATATTGTTCTTATCCAGATTAAAATACTGCATGCACTTAGGCAAAATTATTTTTGCCAATTGGGAAAAAAAAAAAAGAAAGCAAGTCCTTTCCAAATGATTTTTTGGCTTAAGGTACAGAATAAAGAGACTTGATTTTATATTAAAGCCAATATAAAAGGAAGCTGTGTAACACACACATATTTGGAGCTTTTCCCCATAAAGTAGTTCAAATTAACGGCTTTCTTTGAAACACAAATTGGATTGTTAGAAGTAAATTTTAAAAAATTTGCAGTTTCGGCTTAATTGGAAAAAGAAAGCCAACTTGCCAGAGACACCTTTGTATTAGAACCTTGTTTTCTTAGTACCTTGTGTATAGTAGTTTTTGAATATTAGAAAATTAGTTCATGGTTGTGTCTAAAAGATTGATACAGTTGGGAATCTTGTAATCTTTTATTTTTTCTGAATGCAGTTTGCTAATATTGAATGAATTTGTCATTGAATATTACTAGGTCTTTGTTCTCAGATTAGTGACAGATCCCTTAGCTTCTTCTGTTCCTTAATTGTTTGAATGTCTTTTTTTTCTGTGAAAGTTAATGTTTTTTCATTTTGTTTATAGCTAAAATTTAGTGTTTTAGGTAGTCACTTCTGGTAAAAAAAAGTATGGCTTTTATAATAGAATGATATTACAGTAGTAACATAAATCTAACATTAAATATAAAGATTAGAGTTAAAAGATACCCCCTTATGTTCTTTATAGTAATGCTGGACCAATATTATAATTTTAACTTTCATAATCTTTCATATGCTTATTCTGATTTTTGCTGTAGAAAATTAGAGTTAGTATTTGGCTTGGTTCAAGTATATAATGTTGACAAGTATGTCTAATGCATGTTGTTGAGCCGATAATCTTTTTGGTGGTAGTTATATAAGTTATAGTCATATTTTTGATTTGTTATTGGTAGTCAATCTTAGATGTTTTTTAGTGGGAGCAAAACGGTAGAGAGGGGTGTGTGTGTGTGTGTGTGTGTGTGTGTGTGTGTATTTTAACAGCAACAGAGTTCTGAAACAGGAAATCAGTCTTATCATATTCATCCAGAGACCTAGGAAGAAGGTAATTGTTTGGTATACTCGTTAAAACCAGTTAGTTGGGCAACCTAAATATTTAGAAGTTCTCAGATGTATCCTTGCCGAGTTGTGGACATAATTTTTCAGGATTAACAACTACTCTCAAGAAAAATTGATTAAATTAACTGAAGGGACTAATAGTGCCTCAGCTAATACACTAAAAAATTACCCTTTGGATTATAGAGTATTGCTAGCATTATCAATGACTTGACAAGATATTTTTCAGTGATTAATTTGTTTCAATTTAAAAAGTTAAAGTTAAGAGTGCCATTATTGTTCCTTTAAAAAAGATTTTTTTTTAACTCGGTGTAATTTTACTATATCTGGTTTGAAATTCTTTCAAAATGATTCTTAAATTTAAACAATTCAGTAGAAAAAAGTTAATTCTATTTCAAATGTTTGTTTTTGGAAATTATCTTTCCCTGTTTGCTAATGTACATATGCACATAATTACATACTTGTAATCAGTATTTTCCTACTGTTCTGTGAGCTTTTTTCCCCACAGACTTTCATCTGTCAGTGGGAACTTGTTATTTTTAAAGCTATATGGGTAATATTTCATCAGGCTAACTATTAGTATTATGCTTTGCGTAGGGCACTGTGTTAGGATTCTCTTCATTTTTTTCTTTTATAAACAGCATTGTTGTGAATATCTTTGTATAGTTTACTTTTGTCTTTGTGTTTTAGAGGATAATAGAGTGGGATTGTTGGATTAAAAGGTAACAATATTTTATAGCTCTTTATCTCAGGTTGTAGATTTCTTTTTAAAAATATATTTTTATTGATTTCAGAGAGGAAGGGAGAGGGAGAGAAAGAGAGAGAGAAATATCAATGATGAGAGAGAATCACTGATCAGCTGCCCCCGGCACACCCCCTACTGGGGATCGAGCCTGCAACCCGGGCATGTGCCCTTCACCAGAATCCAGCCTGGGACCCTTCAGTCCACAGGGGGGGATGCTCTATCCACTGAGCCAAACCGGCTAGGGCATAGGTTGTAGATTTCTTGCCAAAAGAACCAATTTATAATGTGGCTTAGTAGGATTACTAGAAATTCTTGATGTTTTCCTTTAGAAAGTGAGATCTAAACTTCTATTTCAAAGCAACAATATGTGTAAACTTTTCAGTCAAGACGGGTTGTTATAAACATGTAAAAGTTGTGAGGTTTGAATTGTTTAGAAAAGTAGAAAATTTAAGCAGAGTTCATAAATTATTTGGCAGTAAGTTTTCCTTTCTGGGTTGGCACAGCAAGCAGATAATTTAAAAAGTGTTAAAAAGAGCCTGGCCAATGTGGCTCCATGGCTGAGCATTGACTTATAAACCAGGAGATTACAGTTCGATGCCAGGTTGTGGGCTTGATCCCCCGTAGGCGGCGTTCAGGAGGTGGCTAATCGATTCTTTCTCATTATTGATGTTTCTATCTCTCTTCCTCTCCCTTACTCTCTAAAACCAATAAAAATATGTTAAATAATTTAAAAAATTTTAAAATGGGATATTTTAAAGTGTTTAAAAAAACTAAAATTTCTGCTAAAGTGAATTTATCATATTGGAATTCTTTTTATAATTTGTTTATAAAAACACTGTTTTGAGTTGTTTTGTAATGAGACATTTAAACTAAAAAAGGACATTTCTAACTCATGCAGTCTCAGATAATAACCCCTTATTTACAGTTATAAAGCCCTTTCAGTTTTACGGATTTAAAGATATTTCCAGATATCCCATTTGATCCCTAAAACAGCCAGTGGTGAAGTTACAGCTAGAGTTACTATCATTATTTTATAGAAAACTAAAACAAAAGTATGTGAGGCCCAGAGATATTGAGTAACTTAACCTGAAGTTAGGCTTTTAAGGTATAAAGCTGAGAATAAAATTATGTTAGTGATGATATGCATTAACTGCTTAGTACAAGGTCTGACATTTGTAAATATTTTAAAGGTTCCTGTGTCTTGTGTTATACTTGGCCATTCTTTATTTTTAAAATCCCTAATTTGGGGAGCATTCTTAATATTTTTGTAGTTCCTTCTTTTTGTACCATTTCAGTTTAGAAAATAAGAGTTTAAGCTGCGTTATTTGGTATGGATTATATGCCTTATATATTAGGAAAAATTGTTATTAAATAATGAACAATTAGCACTTCATTAACTGGAAAATTAAAGGAACTATTTCTGCTTTTCTCCCAGTATGAATCTTCAATTTAGAAACCAGATCCAAACATTTACCACACTTAATAGGGAAAAATAAAACCTAGTAAGAAATAAAGTCTTTCATTTAAATGAGAAAGTCATATAAGTCCAGACAGTGGCTAGTATTTAAAGCATAATTTGAGTAGAAGAGATAATGTGGATATAACTGACATCCTTGGAAAGTATTTGTTAAATTCAAACTTGTTAAAATTTTTTGAGAGAAATGTAAACTTAGTTTCATTTCCTTTCACCTGGCCTTAAGTGTCTGCTGGTTGAAAGCACTAATGGAAAGCAGGGAAAATCTCCAGAAATTCTTGGAAAATAAAATTAAATGGTGAAGTATTGGTATTTGCTAACTTGCTTTGATTCTTGTTTTCTCTTATTAGTCTGACTTCATTCTTTCACTCTTTAAAAAAAATAATATATTTTTATTTATTTCAGAGAGGAAGGGAGAGAGAGAGAGAGAGAGAGAGAGAGAGAGAGAACGAGAACAATGATGAGAGAGAATGATTGGTTGGCTGCCTTCTGCACGATCATTGAGTGCCGTAATCCAGGCATGTGCCCTTACTGGAATCAAACAGTCACCTCCTAGTTCATAGATCGATGCTCAACACTGAGCCACACCTGCTGGACTCTTCCTTCACTCTTGCTGCTGTTTTTAGTTCAGTGTTCCTCTGGTGAACCAGGCAACTTCAGATTTGCTTTTGATGCATTTTGATCACTACCTCTCTAAATCTGTTTATCACTTTCTGTTTGGCCAGTCATGTTTCGTGTATGTTATAGCTTCATGTTGTTACTATAACTTGCAGTTAACTAGAATTTTAAGAAAAGCTTGTTATGTGATCTATGGAAATAATTTTCCTTAAAATAATTATGAGGGGAAAAAAGGCAGTTTTTGTTTTGTATACTAGCACTGCATTTTAGTTTATAACTTGTTCAGGGATAAGCATATTTATGTGTTATATAGAGTACAACAAAGAAACTGTTCAGAACTACTTTACTTTCAGTAATCATCATAATTAAAATAAGATTTAGTCGTTAGATGAAAATTTCATATTAAATACTACTTATTCAAAAGTATATCCAGTAAGTGCTGGTTAAGGCTGTTCTGTATTACAAATCACTTTTCTCTCAGTCTTGGTTTAAAATGTCTAAAAACATGTCATAAAAATTTTAATGTATGGGAAAGCAAAACAGTTATATTAGAGATTTTGTTTATTGGTATAATACTTGGCATAAGAAGTATTTGCCTCACAATTCAGCACTCATTAGTTGCTGACATCAGTTTTGAAAACGATTTTTGTCTTGTCTCTTAAATAAGATTTTAAGTTTTAACATTTGATTGGTAAATCACTTTGATTTTTGCCTACTTCCTTGAAAATTTTGCATTTTCATTAATGATTTGGAAATATAAAATAATTATAATCTTATGTGAGGCAGCATGGTATAAAAAGTTGGGGCTTTGTAATTATGTACATAATGGGTTTGAATCAGAACATTACTTACTGGCTTTGGGATCTTGGGCAGTTACCCAAACTTTTGTCCCTCAGAATTTTGTCATCTATGAAATGGTAATATTGTTTCATAGGATTGTTAGGATTACATGAGAATTTATTTGGCATACTGTTTGGCACACGTTCTTTCTAGTTTATGATGAATGCCAAAATCTTGGGTAAAATCTTAAACTATAAATAAGGAAGGTGAGAATCTGAAGCAAATGAAACCTTAAAAAGACTGAATAGAAAGATTTCTCTTTAAAGAAAGGATTTGATAGTTACCCTGCAGGAGATTACAGGGCAATGGACTGTTCCTCTGCAAGAGACTGCCAGGGTGATGTAGGCCTTTGACTAATTATTTCCTAATTAAATTGAATTCCCTGCCATGGCATCCTTAAACTAGGCCTAATGTTCTGCCAGTCCTGCTCCTAATCTAACAGTCCTGTTGCCTTCTCCATAAAGCTTCGTGCATGAGCTGCAATGGACTGCTCAGTTTTTTTTGAATATTTTATGTATTTCCATATCTGCTCTATACTTTGCTTGGAGTGTTGTAATTGCTCTCCTTTCTTCTGTCTACTGTCTGACTTCTTAAGGATTATCTAACATGTTACCTACTTTGTGAAACTTTATCTCTGCCCCTACAGAATTAATCCCATTTTCTGTAGCTCTTAAAACATCTTGATATGTACATAATAGGGCTTTTGGCACAGTTGTAGGTCTTTGTGTCTGTCTTCTCTGATAAAATAAGTAATTCCTTGAGTGCAGTAGTCTTAACTTTAAATTCTCAGTGCCCCTTCCAGTGTTTGATATGTGTTTGAATGGTTAAGTGAATGAAGGAAGAGGCCAATTGAGTTTAATGAGTACTTAACAGTTTTCTTAATTAACTGAGTTTTTTGCAAACTTATTTACTTTATTAGAATTCATAGTGCAAGAATAAGCTTGAATTTAGTCCTGCTTAAAATGACTACATTTAAAGGGGTTTTATACTTCTGTGCTTTTTTTTAATAAAGCTAAAATCAGCATTCTCACTGAAATTAATGGTTAGGCTAGGTAAGTGTTAGTAGAAGTAATTACTACTTAATAAGAAATAGTTCTCTTGTATTAGTCAGGAAAACTTGCATGTTTTGAATAGGTATTTTGAACTAGAATGTATTTATAATTTTATAGATAGGCATTCCAGATTGGTGGTAGCTGCCACTGCTTTGGTTTTCTCCTTCTGCCTCACTTTCTTTTGTTAGCATCACATTTTCTTGCCCTGGCCAGGTAGCTCAGTTGGTTAGTGTGTTGTCCCCATACACTAAGGTTACGGGTTTGATCCCCTGTCAGGGCACATAAAAGAATCAACCAGTGAATGCATAAATAAGTAGAACAACAAGTCGATGTTTCTCTCCCCCGCTTCCTCTCTCAAATCTATAATAATAAAAATGTATTTTTAAAAAGCCCTACTTTTTTTATGTTTGTGCTTCAAGATACAGTTAAAAAGAAAAGATTATTCATTTTCAGGAATTGTACTGCTATAGGCTTGATTTGAACCTCTATTCTCTTCTGCTTTTTTTCCCTCATGAATGAACATAATGCCCTAAAGCAGTGGTCGGCAAACTGCAGCTGGCGAGCCACATGCGGCTCTTTGGCCCCCTGAGTGTGGGTCTTCCACAAAATACCACGTGTGGGCGCGCATGTACAGTGCGATTGAAACTTCGTGGCCCATGCGCAGAAGTCGGTATTTTGTGGAAGAGCCACACTGAAGGGGCCAAAGAGCCGCATGTGGCTCGAGAGCCGCAGTTTGCCGACCACTGCCCTAAAGCATGCCAATAATTGACCAAGAGCTACATTTTCAGTGGGTCTACTTTATTATATGAGAACTAGGGGCCAGTGCATGGATTTGTGCACTGGTGGGGGGGTCCCTCAGCCTGGCCTGCAGGGATCGGGCCGAAACTAGCTCTCTGACATTACCCGAGTGGTCCTAGATTGTGAGAGGGCAGTTCTTGGATGATGCACCCTGGAATCGGGCTCCCTCCTCTCTGGTTCCGGGTGCGTCACCTGAGAACCGCAGCTGCCAAGTCACCGCAGTGCTGCAGCTCCTGTGTTGAGCGTCTGCCCCCTGGTGGTCAGTGAGTATCATTGCTACCCATTGGCTGGTCGCTTAGGCTTTTATATAGTAGTACATATATAAAAGCCTAAGCAACCATTATGACCGTTTGCTATGATGCACACTGACCACCAGGAGACAGACACTCAATGCAGGACTGCCCCCTGGTGGTCAGTGCGCTCCCACAGCCAACTTCCCGTGGCTGGCCAACCTCCTGTGGTCCCCCCCCCCCCCCCGCCCCCCCCCCTACCAGCCTGTCCGGATTGGCCCTGATCAGGACTGGGCAAGATGGCTCCAATTGGCCGTGATCCCCAGCCAGGCCGAGGAACCCCACCGGTGCATGAATTCGTGCACTGGGCTTCTAGTATATAGATAATAGATGATAGCTAATATTTGTGATGTTAAAAATGATCATCCTAATAGTTTTCTTTTGGGAATTTTTACAGTAGAAGAACCCTTTGAGATTTGGGGTGATTTTATGTATCTTAAAGTGGCAAGAATTGTTCCTGGCACATAGGAAATATTATTTAAATCATAGATACTATTATTATAATAATTTTGGGGGGTAGAAATTCAACATTTAAAAAAACTACATACAGAAATGATTCCTAGTCATACAGGCCAAGACAGTATTTTCTCATGATACTTAGTAAATAGACTTGGAGATAATTAAAAAACACAATTTTAAACATCTATTACAGAAACAGTGCAGGTGCATTGTTCCCAAAATAGAAAATACAAAAATTAGAAAAAATATATATTCCCACCACTTAGAGATTATTACTTTTAGTACCTTAGTCTGTAATCTTTTTGTGTACATATACTATTTGGATTTTTTTTTTTTACATTTCCTTTTACCAGGATGGTATCACACTGTACATTCTCTTTGACAACCTCCCACCCACCCATTAATGTCTACTTATTCATTTCAGTAGATTTTCATTTCATCTAATACTCAGATTATATTCAAATTTATTTAGTTGGCTCAAAAATGTCCTTTATGGCTGGTTTGCTAAAACAGTATCCATAACAGCATTATACCTGTGAACTTGGCTGTTAGACCCTTTAAGTCTTTTAAAATATATGTGTAAATATTTCTTTACCCAGAAAGAAAATGTTATTTCTTTTATAAAATATTTTTATCCAAAATATAATGTATACATTGTTGTGCACATTTTTTTCTTAGTCTGTAAATCTATCCAACCAGTACATAGTAATCATATGAATAGAACATAGATTATACATACAACCTTTTCTTAATTATCAAAATAAAAGCTTTCAGTAATTTGATAATTGTCTTTGGTTTGAAAATAATAGTGAAATCAGCTTAATAATGTGAGCAAGCAGAAAAAAAAATTTAGAAAAGGGCACTGAATATGGTGAATTTTGAATTGTATTTGGAAGATGAATGGGCCCAGAAGTAGGTGGGCAGAGAACTTTAGAGATGGTCTTGAAGGGAGGCTTTAGGCAGATTAGTTTGGCTCATCTGAAAGATTCCAGTCAGAAAATCCTGGGATTAGAGAGGATTGATAGAGCTCAAGAAGAAATGAGAGCTGGTATGATGGACACAATGCATAGAAATGTAGATTGTTGGTAGTTTTTTAGAGTTAGCCTGATATAAATTATTCTGAAGTGTAGATGTTTGTTGTTATGCCAACTGTAGTGTGTAGCAAGGGACTAGAATAAGGCATGCCAAATATTGATTACCGTGATAGGAAATGAGAGTAAGTTTCTATCCCAGTTCAGTATTATCAAGTCATAACACTAAGGGTGAGGAGATCTTAATGGTTGTCTCAATGTAATCATGTGGAATAGGAATTGAACTCTAAAAGGGTTAAGTGACTTGTCCAAATTATATGTTTTAAATCTGATGTCCTAATTCTTAATTGTATCTACTTTTCTGTAAACCATGGTGTCTTTTATAATCAGGAAAATTGGAGGATGTGTACATTTTTGTTGTCTTGTTTTTATTTATTTATTTATTTATTTATTTATTTATTTAAAATATATTTTATTGATTTTTTACAGAGAGGAAGGGAGAGAGATAGTTAGAAACATCGACCAGCTGCCTCCTGCACGCCCCCCACTGGGGATGTGCCCGCAACCCAGGTACATGCCCTTGACCGGAATCGAACCCGGGACCCCTCAGTCCACAGGCCGACGCTCTATCCACTGAGCCAAACCGGTTTCGGCTGTTGTCTTGTTTTTAATTGGCTTTTTGGTTTTTGTACCAAGACATTCAGTATTTGTGATTATAAAGTCTGAGGTTTTCATTTTCTATATATATCTAAATACTATAGTATGGCAGCTACCTTAGGTACATTTTTAATGTACTAAGTAGAGGGATTTTAAAATTATTTTGCCAAAAAATTTTGAGTATTTAAAAAAAATTAATGTATTTAACTGTATTAATTATACATGATAGTTTATAGATAAATTGACAATTTTCATTAGCAAAGCTGTAGTGGGGAAAGCTTCCCAGATAATGTTTTAAAATGTATACATGTACTTTTCATTGTTCCATATTTCAGATATTTTCTTAACTTAAGTACTCAGATATTTATCCAAACATTATTGCTATGGGGTTTCCTGCAGAAAGACTTGAAGGTGTATACAGGAACAATATTGATGATGTAGTAAGGTAAGAACTCTTAATTTTTAATTTTGAATATTGATATATTAATGTTGTATTTTCATTTAGAAAATATATCTAAACCACCGAAAAAGATGTACTTTGTCATGTAAACTTGATGTGGATATTATGTTGGTGTTCTATAACTATTTTTTTTCTTAATATGTCTAATGGGCCTCAATAGGATACAACTCATTTGAATTTGATAAGAACAAACTTTTTACTTAATCAGGTGTATGTGCTATGCTTTCGTGGACTCTATACAAAGTGCCCTTCAGTAGGTTAATGCCTGGATTCATTACACTGTGATTTTTATGTATTTATTTTTTATTTTACAATTGGGGGTTAGGCTTAAAATTCTTGAGTGTATTTATTTACTTACATATATTTATCCTAAGGTATATACACTGAGTGGCCAGATTATTGTGACCACCTGATGTTTGTAGGCAAATTAGCTATAATTTCGCACTGAAGTTGCTAGAGGGCCAGACCATTATAAATAGGGAAGCAGGTTGTTTACCGCGACAGTAGAAGTGATTTTTTTTCTGAAGATATGGGTAAACAACGTGATTTGACAGCCTTTGAACGTGGGATATATTTGAATGTGAGTCGCCAGATTATTATGACCACCCCATCAGTACTTCGTTGGGCCACCTTTTGCCTTCAATACTGCGGCGATTCTTCTTGGCATTGACTCCACGAGATGTTGAAAGGTGATGCAAGGAACCTGACACCATGCCTGATGAATAGCACTGTCCAGTTCTGTGAGATTTGATGGCTGTGGAACCAGCTGCCTGATGGCTCTTTTAACTTCGTCCCACAAATGCTCAATTGGATTGAGATCTGGTGACTGTGGGGGCCACCTAAGCAAGGTAAAGTCTCCCTCGTGTTCTTGAAACCACTCCTGCACAATACGAGCACCGTGGCATGGCGCATTGTCTTGTTGGAAGAAGCCATCTCCATTGGAATACGCCATCAACATGATAGGATGAACTTGATCAGCAACAATACTTAGGTATGTTGTGCTATTCAGACGTTGTTCCACACGAATTAAAGGGCCCAAATCATGCCAGGAAAACATGCCCCCAAACCATAACACTGCCCCCACCAGCTTGAAGGGTTGCACTCATGCATGTGGGGTGCATGCTTTCATGCTGTTTCCGCCAAATTCTCACTCTGCCATCTGCATGATACAACTGGAAACGTGATTCATCAGACCACATGACTTTTTTCCAATGCTCAACTGTCCAATTTTGTGTTCCTGTGCGAATTGGAGACGTTTTATCTTGGTAACTGCAGACAGCAAAGGTGTTCAAACAGGCCTTCGGCTTCCATATCCCATACGATGCAGTGTATGGCTAATTTGCCTACACACGTCAGGTGGTCATAATAATCTGGCCACTTTGTGTGTGTGTGTGTATCCCAAGTTCAAAGGCTGTTAATTTGCGTTGTTTACCCATATCTTCAGGAAAAAAACCAATTCTGTCGTGGTAAACAACCTGCTTCTCTGTTTATAATGGTCTGGCCTTCTAGCAACTTCAGTGCGAAATTATAGCTAATTTGCCTATAAACGTCAGGTGGTTTTAATAATCTGGCCACTCAGTGTATAATCAATATACCATGTAGTTTTACATATAGCAGTTTATAATGGGTCATAAATGTACCAAACACCTGAAGAAGTATTTGGTGCAAAGAATCTTGAAAAAAATTGCTGGGCATACCGAGACTAACGGTCCATTTTGTAATTTTGCATAATTTTCTTAGTGTAATTATCATTCAGCTCAGAACAAGGCTGAATGAAAAGGCCCATTTAATTAATTTTAATGTGTTTATGACCTAACAGTACATGCTATATTTTATGAGAGAAGGAATTTGTATCTGCTGTGTAAATAGTCTTAGTATATTTTCTGATGTCAATGCAAAAATCTGCTATGAATAAGTTAACTGTAAAATATTACTAGAAACTATAATGGCTTTTAAAAGTTAAAATTTGGGTTATTTTTGAAGATTTTCAATTTAAATATTTGATGGTTATGAGAATTAAATGTTATAATTAGTTTTAAAGCATTATGCAATGTAGAATTCTTTTTATAATAGTTGTCTAAGTATATAAGCCTACTTATACCCTTATATGAACTAACCATAAGTTGTTAATTTTTAGCAATTCTTTTGAACCAAAGTATATTAATATTTTTGCAGTACTGAATTGTGTCCAATTGGGTTTTTGTAGTGTTCACATTGTGTTCAGAATTAAATTTCAGTTTCTACAAGAACTACAAAAGAACCCAAAACTATTTTCTTTGTGGTTTCTGTTAGAATATAGATAGTATAGATGAGGCTGTCAGAAGTACTACTTACACTGAAAAGAGGGAAATGAACTTGCCCTTTTCATAGGCAAGACACGGGAAGGATGCTTAACATTGAAGCAGTTTGAGCTGGCTTAGTCAGTGGTAACACATCAACAGAAAATGCAATGGGTGATAGAAAAAAGAATGAGCAAAGTAAATTTTGATTGAGAGATGGAGAGTCTGGGAAATGAGCAGTGCAGTCACCAGGCATGTATTCTCTGTTGTGCAGGAGTATTTATCGGGCCTCTTTATGGCTTAGATGAACTATCTCATAAGATGATCTACTACACATTACTGTAATTCTGTATTCAATCAAATGATGATTTAACCAAGTCAGATTAGTACTTATATTGGGAAAGAGTAAAGATGAGTTCTGTGATCATTGTGAGGATATTTTTTGTGGTAATCTGGTGTGCTAGTTTTTTCATTATTCTCTTGTGAATGTGAATTAATCTCTTTGAGTTAGTCACTGAGGCTAAATGATCCTCTTTTATGTTACTGATAAGTCAGTTTCTGAAGCAATACATTTGATTATCAGACCTTAAACTGTAATAACTTCACCAAGAAAATACTATGCTGGGAAGTATTTTGATCTTTGATCTTTTGACTTCATAACCACTGCTTTTATGCTTCTGAATTAAGATTCACACTTTTAGTTTGTGTAACCAAAGTTGAAGTTTATTCTGTCTGCTTTAATGTATCTAGTTTATTTATCT
Organism: Myotis yumanensis; assembly: GCF_028538775.1. Lineage (NCBI taxonomy): Eukaryota > Metazoa > Chordata > Mammalia > Chiroptera > Vespertilionidae > Myotis > Myotis yumanensis. The sequence goes on along the minus strand of NW_027223764.1, from coordinate 27,345,661 downwards.
AGCTTTTAACTTTTCAAATCTGTTATTCGTAAAAATATTTTATGTATATGGTTGATTATGTAGTCAATGGTTGCTTTAGCTGATTACTCTTGTCACCTAATGGTAATGATAATAGCATATAAAAAATGAATTATAAACTGACTGTAATAGTTGCACTGTGCTTATTTTTGTTTAGTCTTTATTTTAATTTGGGGGATAAATGGCTAGTAAGACTTTGTTGGCTTCAGTTGCTTAACTCCTCCCACCCTCAAACTCCTTTTTTTTAAGGAGGAAAGGCTGAACAGAGACTGGGAAAGGAAGATGTAGTTTTTTCTGGAAGCTAAAGTGAAAATAAATAGTTCCTAAGTAATTTGTCTGTTAGGATTAACCTTGATTTTCTTGATTAGTTCACACTGTATTGGAGATAGTAGTTATAATTGGTATTTTGCTTTTGGTCCAGAGATGATAACAGCAGTGAAAAAATGTCTATTTCCTTATACCTTTTCTGTTAATGAAACTATTTCTAGTTGGATTGTTCCTTACCCTGTTATTTGGGATGTCTAAAGAATATTATCTTTTTTCCTAATTCCATATTTTTTCTATTATTTTCCCCCAATCAGTAAATATTATGTAGAGTTCAGACTTTGTTGTTGTACATCAGTGCCTTGAGTAAAAGAAATTCCAATTGCGAATACCTTAATGCTTAAATTGTCCAGCATTATTTAACTGTTTTGGGATATGATTTATTATAGCAATGTGAATTTTATACTTGAGGTACTCAAAGTATATTTGTGACAAATATTTAACTTCTCCTTATTAGGTGACTTCCTAGGATCAGGAATTAATGTTAAAAAATAAACAAAAAGGGAGAGGAGGGGGAAAGTGAACCAAGGTGAAATTTTTTTTACAATCCTAATTGCAAATTTTTAAAAATATTTATTTTTATTTCTTTGTAAAAAAAAATCTTTGCTCAAGGATATGTTGTTATTGATTAATCAGAGAGAGAAAAGGGGGGAGAGAAAACATCAATGTGAGAGAGAAACATTGATTGGTTGCCCCTCAACCTTTTGGTGTACGGGACAATGCTCCAACCAACTGAGCCACCCAGCCAGGGCACAAATGCTTTGTTTAATAAACAATCAGGATTGACACTGCAGGACAAGGACAGCTCATAGAAGGGAAGTTGAAGAGCTAACTCTTCCCAGACTGTTTTTCTTTTTTTTCCTCTTATTACCACATTTTATCCCCCTTCCTTCTTGCCACTAAACTCTTGCTCCAACTAGCTGGTAATATGAAACAATGTTTTATTCAGATAATTGATTATTCTTTGATATGTATATTAGTCTTATGTCTCAGGCTAATACTGAAGATATCTAATTTATATGTTATCTGCTATAGATCTAAGCAGTCTTTAACCAATTAATACTTCATGTGTTTAACAGACATAGCCCGAGAACTGTTCTGTACCTAATAACATCTGGGAAATGTAGGTTTAAAGAGGTGAACTGGCTTTCTTACTGTAGATTCTCAAGTGAAATTATAATATGCTTTTCTCTCCCCCTTCTTTTCCTCCCTTCTTTCCTCCTTGTCTCTTTTCTTTTGTGTATTAAATAACATATTTCTAAATTGTGTTTTATGGAGCATAATTTGGAAATGCTAAAAATGAAAAAATGCATATAACAATATTTCCCCCTTGTTTGAATTAGTAGGAAATAATTTACTTCCTTCTCTTTTATTGGAAAGATTTTAGGTATGAAAAGATTCCCATATTTATTGTAAGGAAATGCTTAGAGCTCAGTTTTCTGATATATAGTGATTAAAAAAAAATCCATTATCTTGTATATTATCAGTTTTTATTCATATATAAGCAGCTGACTACAGATTTAAGAGTTCATCTTTTTTCCTGTTTTATGCAATTTTCTTATTGAAGACATTTTTCAAATATTCTTAATTATATGTTGATCTTTCCAATCAACCTTAATTGTATGTCGATTTTTCAATAAAAAGGAAATGTTTTTGTTACCCCTACATTATCATCCTTTGGCTATTCAGTTAAAAAGAATTGAGAGGAGATTATTTAGAGGATTTAATGTTTAGAGATTATATGGAGAAATTATTCAAAATAAATTAGAGGAAAGTATCAATTTCATTTTTCCTTTATAACAACTTTTGACCTCTTCTCTCATGTAGGAAATCATCAAGGAAGGTCTTTTCTGGTTTTATTATACCAGGAAATTTCTGTAGGACTTGAGTTTCCAGATTGGAAATACCTATATATTTGTATATAGGCCTAAATGAAAATAGGCCATTACCAGGCAAATTATTATGAAATTTCTCAAACACCAGAAATAGTGAGAATGTTTCAAAAGTTTTTAGGCTCAATTAGGAAGTTTTAAGAAATATGAATGGCATCTAACTTCTTGGCAGTAGAATTAAAGATAGAAGATGGAGAAAACAGCACTTCAAAAGTTGTATGTTCAGTCTAGAATTCTGTATCTATATAAACTACCAACCAAGTGCAAAAGTAGGAAAACAAGATGCTCAAGGATTAAAAAGAATATATCCATGTAACATTTCTCAGGAGATTACTAGAAGATGTGCCCCAGATATACAAGGGAATAAACCATGCAATAAAAGGGCTTCAGTAAAGAGAAAATGCAACTCAAGCGAAAAAGAAAAGTCCCAGGATGACAACTGTGCTACAAGCAGAAGAGCAACCAGTTCTGATTAGAGTAGCAGGATAGAGGGATTCAGGGGAAGAAAGAAAAAGAACTGATAGGTTGATATTGAAATATTTGGGGAAAATATGCAAGAGAGTTTTAGTAAAACAGGTAACTTAGAAACAGAAAGCAATTATTAGTATTTGTTGGTTGATTTAACCCAGTATCGTGATATTACCTATTAAGGGGGATTAAGAGGAGTGAAATGTGTGTGTGAGTTCTACTGGTTTTGTAAGTCTCCTTTACCATGACAGAAAACATGCAGGTAATTAGTAAATCTGTAAGATGCTGTATGATACTATATATTATATAGAAATGCTGAATTAAATGCCAGGAAAAAGAATCTGAGTAGTTGAGTGCGATTGCTTTTAGGAGAGAAGCAAAAATTTGGCTTTGAAGATGGATGAATAGAGTTGGAAATGAGAAACTTTTTTTGTGTGTGTATGATAAAATATATGTAAAATAAAATTTTACCATTTTAACCTTTTAAAAAATAAATATTTTTATTGATTTCAGAGTGGAAGGGAGAGGAAGAGATAAAAACATCGATGGTGAGAGAGAATCATTTATTGGCTGCCTCGTGCATGCCCCCTCTACTGGGGATCAAGCCCATATCCTCTGCATGTGCCCTGACCAGGAATCAAACCTTGACCTCCTGTTTCATAGGTTGATACTCAACCATGGAGGAACACCTGCTGGGCCACATTTTAACTATTTTTAAGTGACACTTCAGAGCACTAAGCACATTAATATTGTTGTGCAGTCATCACTGTCCATCTATAAAACTTTTTTATCATCTCCTACTGAAACTTTGTACCCTTTAAACAGTAACTCTCCTTCCCCTTAGTCCCAGCCTCTGGTAACCACTGTTTGGTCACTACATATTTGACTATTTTAGGTTCTGTATATAAGTGGAATCATACAATATTTGTCTTTTTGTGACTGATTTATTTCACTTAGCATATAATGTCTTAAAGGTTCATTCATGCTGTGGTATGTATCAGAATTTTCTTACATTTTATGTGTATACCATACAGTGGGGCCTTGACTTACGAATTTAATTCGTTCCATGACGGAGCTCGTAACTCAAATTACTCTTTTTTTTTTTTTTTTTTAATATATTTTATTGATTTTTTACAGAGAGGAAGGGAGAGAGACAGAGAGTTAGAAACATCGATGAGAGAGAAACATCGATCAGCTGCCTCCTGCACATCTCCCACTGGGGATGTGCCCGCAACCCAGGCACATGCCCTTGACCGGAATCGAACCCGGGACCTTTCAGTCCGCAGGCCGACGCTCTATCCACTGAGCCAAACCGGTTTCGGCTCAAATTACTCTTATGTCAAATCAAAAGTGAACGAGTGAGACACGTGATGCTGGGCTGATGTTGTGGCGTTCACTGTGATGTTTGCTGCGCCAACTAGCGGTGGGGTATCTGAAGCTGGCTCGTAACCCGAATTTTAGCTTGCAACTCAAAGCAAAAAATCGGCTGAGAGATGGCTCATATATCGAAAAACTCGTTAGTCGGGACACTCGTAAGTCAAGGCCCCACTGTATTCTGTTTATCCATTTATCTGTCAATGGACACTTGGGTTGCTTCCACCTTTAGACTATCCTATATAATGAAACCCTAATATGCAAAACGACTGAATGGTGGAACGACTAGTCGCTATTACGTGCACAGACCACCATGGGGCAGACGTTCAATGCAGGAGCTGCCCCCCGGTGGTTAGTGCGCTCCCACAGGGGGAGCGTTGCTCAGCCAGAAGCTGGGCTCATGGCTGGCGAGTGCAGCAGTGGTGGCGGGAGCCTCTCCTACCTCTGCTGCAGGCAGGTGGTAAGGAGCGAGGGGTCCTGTACTGTGAGAGCCCCAACTTAGGCCCAGTCCCCTCAGGACATCCCCCGAGGGGTCTCAGACTGCGAGAGGGCACAGGCCGGGGTAAGGGACACACACACACACACACACACACACACACACACACACACACTGCACAAATTTCGTGCACCGGGCCTCTAGTTGTAAATAATGCTGGTGTGAACATGGGTGTGATGGTATCTATTCGAGTCCCTTCTTTCAATTTGTTTCAGTTTACCTATAGCAGTGGAATTGCTGGATCAAATGATAACTATGTTTAATTTTTTGAGGATCTACCATATTGTTTTCTATAGTGGCTATACCATTTTACATTCCCATCAGCAATACAAAAGTGTTACAGTTTCTCCACATCATCACCAACACTTATTATTTTCTGTTTTTTAATAGTTTTTTAAATGAGTGTGAAATAGCATTTCATTGTGGTTTTGATTTCATTTCCCTAATGATAAATGGTTTCAAGCATATTTTCATGTGCTTATTGACCATTTGTATATCTTTGTAGAAATGTCTATTGAAGTCCCTTGCCTGTTTGGATGGCTTGGTTTTTGTTCTTGAGTTTTAGGAGTTTTAAAAAATATATTCTGGATATTAATCCCTTATCAGATATGTGATTTGCAAATATTTTCTCTCATTCTGTGGGTTGCCTTCTTATTTTATTGGTAGTGTCTTTTGATGCACAAAAGTTTTAAATTTTGCTGCAGTCCAATTTATCTATTTTTTTTTTTGCCTGTGTCTTTGCTGTCATGTCCAAGAAATCATTGCTAAATCCAGCATCATGAAGCTTTTCCTCTATGTTTCCTTTTAAAAGTTTTATACTTTTGGTGCTTTTATTTAGGCATTTGATCCACTTTTAGTTCATTTTTTAATATGGTGTAAGATAAGGGTCCAACTTAATGTTTTTTGTGTAGATATCCACTTTTCCCAGTTCCATTAAAGACTGTCTTTTCTCTATTGAATGGTTTTGGCACATCTGTCAAAAATCATTTGACCATATAAAAAGGGTTTATTTCTGGGCTCTCTTGTCTATCCATATGCCAATACCATACTTTGTAGCTTTGTAGCAAATTTTGAAATTGGGAATTGTGAGTCCTACAACTTTGTTGTTCTGTTTCAAGATTGTTTTGGCCATTCAGAGTCCTTTGAGAGTCCATATGAATTTTAAGATGGAATTTTTATTTCTGCAAAAAAAGTCTTTAAGATTTTGATAGGAATTGCATTAATCTGTAGATTGTATTGAGTGTTATGGAAATCTTAACAATAGCAAGTCTTCCAAACCATGAAACTGGGATTTTTATTTATTTATTTAGATCTTTTCAATTTTTTTTCAACAGTGTTTTGTAGTTTTCTGTGTACAAGTATTTTAACTCCTTGGTTAAGTTAATTCCTAGATATTTTATTCTTTTTGATGCTATTCTAAATATAATTGTTTTCTTAATTTTTCTTTTTTCAAAATTTTTCTTTGTTAGTGTATAGAAAAGCAACTGATTTTTGTATGTTAATATTATATCCTGCTACTCTGCTGAGTATTTATTCTAACACATTTTTTTTTTTTTTTTGGTGTGTGTAATCTTTAGGGTTTTCTACATGTAAGATTGTGGTGTCATCTGCAAATAGATAATTTTACTTCTTTCCAATTTGGATGTCTTTTTCTTGCCTAATTGCTCTTGCTTAAATGTTTAGTTCTGTGTTGATTAGAAGTGGCAAAAATAGGCCTCCTGTCTTGTTGACAGTAGAGGAAAAACTTTGTCTTACCATGGCATATCATATTTGATCCATATAGTCATGGAGTGCTATTTATTTATTTAAATAGACTATTTTTAAAGCCATTTTGTGTTCACAATATAGTGACAGAAGGGACAGAGATTTCCCACCCCCTTGCCTCCACACATGCATAGCCTCCCTCATTATCATTGTCCTCCACCAGAATGGTATATTTGTTGTAATTGATGTACCTACATTGACATATCCATTATTATTCAGAGTTCAGAGTTTACATTAGGGTTCACTATTGGTGGTGTACATTTTTGGGTTTTGGGTAAATTTATAATGATGTTTATTCATCATTATAGTATCATACAGAGTAGTTTGACTGCCCTAAAAGTGGTTTGTGCTTCGCCTATTCATCTGTCCCTCTAGCAAGTATTGATACTTTTCCGGTCTCCATAGTTTTGACTTTTCTAAGAATGTGATATAGGTGGAATCATTCAGTGTGTAACATACAAAACGACTGCTTCCTATACAATATGGCAGTATTTAAAAAACCTACAGCATGTAAATGATACAGCCTCTTTGGAAGATGGTGGTTTCTTACAAAACTAAACAGACCCCATATACTCAAGAATTTGCATCCCTTTGGGTATTTACCTAAAGGAGTTGAAAACTTATAAATGAACGTCATACTTCTTAAGTGTCTGTCTCCCAAAAGAGGAAGAGGGGAAAATTTTAAGAAAAAACGAGGTGGTGGATCTAAAATCCCCTGGAAGCTTTTTCCGTCAGTGGGGATTGCTATAATGATAGTCTTCTTCTGTGTCTGCACATCTGCAGTCAGAGGCAGAAGTCAAGGATAGGAAGGAACACAGATCCCTAGTATTTGGAGGACAAGGTCCCACATGCTGGTGCAGGATGCTCCAGGAATACTGAATGGCTGCCTGCCGGGTATGAGGGAGGGATGGAAGAGGTTGTTCAGGTCAGGAGCTGCTACCATAGTAAGAATTGAAATTGACTGAAATTAACTGTGATTTTATTGTCCAAGCCTACCCCTAGAAGCTACAAGCTTTGAAATAGACTCCAGAATTCTAAAATAGTTAATCAGTTATGCCAGTACAATTTTTGTCTAGGTGGGAAGATGGATTCCTGGTGCTTCCTGCTCTGCCATCTTCCATCAACTAATTTTTTAAATCAAACTTTTTATATCTGTTGAAATATATATGCTTATATATTATTTTGACAATAGGCAGCTTTATTTAGAACGATTTCATAGAAATTCTTTAAGAAATGTAAAGACTGAAAATATGAAGGCAATGTTTATTCTCACAACTTTTTAATGAATTAAGATTTTAATTCATTGACATTTTTTAAAGTAAGGTATAATTGTGTTGGAAAGATTTGTATTCTTGATTTTCCAAGTTTTGTGGGTATTACCTCTCTGCTCTTGTTTAAGTGTTTGTCTCTACTTTCCAAATATCTACAGCTAAATATTCTCATTTCCTTTTGGAAATGCTGTTTTCTTGCTTTTTTCCGCCTTTCCATTGTATCAAACTTATGAGGCAGTGAGCCAGTTGTGGGCATGAAATCCTTGGGAGGAGGGAGGAGGAAGTGGGAGGGGCAGCCACAGTGAATGTTTCCCTAAGTAATGTTCAAGTTCTTTAAGAGAAATTACCCTCCTTCCTTTTTAAAAATGCTGTGATATTTTCTTTTAAATAGATTGTTTATTCTCCTGCTAGTCTCACTGGTGCCCAAAAGTGCTAGATAAGAAACCATAAAATTCAGATGTTAAAGGCAGCACACCAAAAATATGATTTCATGAACCCTCACTAAAAAAATATAAGAACAAAGCAAAAAGAAAAAAAATCCTTACACAAAGCCTATAGGAAAATACTGTAAAGGAAAGAAGTCAGTGTTCTTAGTTGCACATGATTGAAAGCAATTCTAACTTAATCAGAAAATAATTTTTTGAAAAATATTAGGTAGTTCATAGCTCATAACTAGAGAACCAAACTTTGAAGATTGAGATGCTAAGGGAAGCAAGACATGGCCAAGAGGTTACAGTAAGAGTAGTCTCTGTTTAGGACATTGCCGCTTGGACGCATGCTGTCCCAGGTACCGCTGCCGTGACTGGGTATTATTGGTGACTGCTCATATACTTGGTGACCGCTCTGGAGATCTTAGAATAATCTCTGACTTCTCTGTACCTTATTCTCACTACCAGGACTCAGTGTCCAGAGCAGGAAGACCTGCATGGTCTGGCCTGCACACTTGAGAGAAAGATTGGGAAGGGAGTATTTGCTTCTCACTTCTTGAAATTCTCTTCAAATCGGAATTGTTTTAAATGCTTAGCAGCCTAAAGATGACAATATCCTTTACAAATTTCTCCTACATTACACTTCATATCCTCAAACCTCCTTCCCAAAGATATTTGTAATTAAAAGTTTTATATATTCTTTAAAAAATTGTTTTCATCTTATACCTGCATTTTAAGAAAAAGAAATGGGAGGGAATATACTGCATACTCTTCTGCATCTTACTTGTTTTTATTTAACATACTTAGGAATTTTCCATGTTGGCAAGAAGATATAATTGGTTCTTTTATTGGCTGTTTTTTATTCCATTTTATCATACCATAATAAATAGTCGCCTCTGATACATATTTGGGTTGTTTCCACTTTGTGGCTGTTTAAAACAGTGCTCTAAAAACCTTTTCACATGCATATCTTGGTATCCTTTTGCAAGTACATCTTTAAGGTAAATGCTTAGCAGTGGAGTTGCTGGGACCAGTGGGTCTGTGTTTTAAACTTTTACCCTCAAGAATGGTATCATTTTATATTCTCACCAACATGTAACAGAGTGTTGTTGTCTTCTCACAACCTTGGCAAACTGAATATTATCAAACTTAAACTTTTTGCAGTTTGTTATAATTTGACTTTTTAGTACATTTTTTCAGTTGAGGGGTAAACAACTTTGTGATGTTTATTGGCCTTACATATTTGGTTTGTAGGTGTGTACTGACCCTATCTTCAACTGATTTATTTATTTATTTATTAAGGGGCCCCCTCCCCCGCCCTGACTGATTTTTATGATCTCTTTGAAAAATAAGAAAATTAATGGTACTTTTTCTTTAGACACTTTTATAATGCCCTGCCTCTCTTGCCATTTTAATTTTATAAGATTCAGATGAAGCAGTGATAAAGAGCTTGGCGGACTATCTCTGTTTTGAATTATTAATTGCTTATTATCTGCTTTACAAATATATATAATCATGGAATATCAAAGATTTTTCTGTTGATAGATGTTTGTTAAGAAACATCCTTAAGAAATAGTCTTGCTTAAGTAGCAATTTAGAAAATGCTTTTAATTTAGAGAAATGTTGCGCACTCACCACTCTTGAAATCACCCTCCTTACAAATATGAATCAGAGCAACATTCTCTTGGACAGCGAAGATGGAAGTGAAAAGGGAATTTCCTGCTCTTTTTCTGCCTCTAGCATTACACAGCTGTCTAACTTGTGGAATTCTGCCCTCTTTATTGTTCTTTCTGGTCTAAACATTTCCCCAAGTCCAAGCCCTTTCTCTTGTATTTACAATTTTTATGTTCTTTTATGTACACTATTTTATATTCATTCATCTGTGATTATTTCCTTTCCCCCCACCTAGTTATTATATGTACCTTTTAAATCTGAACTTCGTGGATAAATTCTTTGCAGCTATGTTGATTGGTCTTCTTAGATAACTTTTGTTTTTTTCCTCTTTTGTGGGCCATTTGTAATTGTTTATACAGAATTCTAGTTATAGTCTTTCCTTTTTGATTTTTGAGTTATGAATTCATAGCCTGTTATTTAAATGAAGCTTTTCAAATCCGTTTTACTGATCTGTATCATATCTAACTACGCCAGTATTTCCTCCCTTCTCTGACGTGAACTCTAAAATTATATGAGCACTTTCTCCGTTTCCTGGCATTTGCACTCAAACTTGTTCTTCATTCTTAGTTAGAAATATGTCCAGTGTTGTAGTTCCCTTCTTTATTAATCTACTGAAAAAAGAAAATTAAGCATATCAAGAATTTAAAAAACTGCATATAGTTAAAAATATTTTGACAATTTTGAAGACCCCAGTTATTGTATCTTTTCCTCTGTTTCAGTTTTATGCTCTTTTCCAGGAATATGCCAATTTCTACCACCTTTCTAATAGGCATATATATTGTCTTCCAGTGGATTTTTTCATACCTATGTAACTTTTAGACTTTTGCTTTCCAATATAGTAGCTTTTAGCCACATGCAGCTATTTATGTTTAAATTTAAATTAATTATAATAAGATAGATTTATTCATTTTCATTTGTACTAGGTCACATTCTTTTTTTTAAAATACATTTTTATTAATTTCAGAAAGGGAGAGAAAGAAACATCACTGATGAGAGAGAATTATTGATCAGCTGCCTCCTGCATGCCCCAAGTGGGGATCGAGCCCACAACCCGGGCATGTGCCCTGACCGGGAATCAAACCATGACCTCCTGGTTCATAGGTTGATGCTCAACCACTGAACCACGCCGGCCGGTCCATATCTAATGCTCAGTATTTACATGTGGCTAGTGGCATTTTCATCACTGTGGAAAGGTCTTTTGGACTGTGGTATTCTAGACAATGCTGTTTTGCTTTTCATTCTAAAAAGTTATAATTCCCAAAGATCATGTGCTCCTTCTGTTATCTCTGATATTAATCAAAAGAAATTTGAAATTTTTTTGAAGTGGGTTGCATTTTACAAATTGATAGTTATCAAATTGTTTTTAAATAAACTATATTGAGTTATAACTTATATGCAATAAAATGTACCCATTTAAAATGTGCAGTTTAGTGAGTTTTTGACATATATATGCACCCCATGTAAACATCACTACAGTCAAGATTTAGAACATTTCTGTTACGATAAAAAGTTTCCTTTTGCCTCTTTGTAATCAGGCCTCAAATCCTGTTTCTAGGAAATATATAAATCTGCTTTCTCTTACTGTAGATAAGTTTTGCCTGTCCTAGAATTTCATGTAAATGCAGTCATATAGTATGTACTCTTTTGTGTCTGGCTTCTTTCTCTTAGCATAATAATTTTGAAATTTATCCCTGTTGTTGCTTGTATCGGAAATTTTTTTATTGATTAATATTATTCCATTTTATGGATATGATATGATTTATTCACTCACCTCTGATGGACAGTTGGGCTGTTTTCAGTGTGGATCTACTATGAGCAAAGCTGTTAGGTGCATGCATGTACAGGACTTTTGTGGATATATGGTTTCATTTCTGTTGGTTAAATACCTATGAGTAGAATTGCTGGACCATATGACATAGATTAGTGGAACAGAATAGAAATTCCAGACAAACTCACATGTACATATTTTTTTTATGAAGGTGCCAACATAATTTACTAGGGAAGGGATACTCTTATTAACATATGATGCTGAAACAAATGGATGTCATTATGCACATTAAATTAACCTTTACGTCTCATAATAGACAAAAATATCCTTAAAATGGATTATACATAGAAATATAAAAGTAAAATGTAAAACTATAAAATTTTTAGATAAAAACACAGATCTTTATGACCTTTGATTTAGTCAAAGATTTCTTAGTACATACAAAATTAAACATTATAAGAAGAAATAGACAAATTAAAATTTTCTTAACATTTAAAATTTCTTTTCTTTGAAAGATACCATTAATAAAATAGCAACCATAGTCTGGGAGAATTATTCACAATGCATATCTGACAAAGGACTTGAATTCCACACAGTATAAGGATGCTCGTACAAATTCATGGGGACAACTCCAAGAAGAAAAGGGCAAATATGCAAACAGAAGCATTTACAAAAGAAGATATATAAACGATCAATAAGCATATGAAAAGATATTCAAAATAAGTCAGCAAAAAAGTAAAATGAAAACAGTAAGATGCTGTTTCATGTTTACTGGGATAACTAAAAGTTTAAAGGTCTAATGGGTTGGCAAGGATGTAGGTCAATTGAAATTCACACACATGTTGGTAAAAAAATGCGAAGTGATACAACTTCTTTGGAGAGATGTTTGGCAGTTTCTTATTCATATTTTTAATAGCCCTCTGCATTTTTTCAGTGGGTTATAGGTCATTTGTTTCTTTTCCCTCTGGTACTGAGGATCACTATCTTCAAGCAGAATTTAATATACAGCTTATTTGTGCTTTTTTATTTAACTCAAGGTAACATAGGAGAAAGCAGGCAAGAGTTAAAAGTACGATTTTCAACAAGATACTTTATTTTCCTTGTAATGGATAATTAATTTTAATTCTGAGAACTTGAAAATGACTAGGAGAAAATAGTTAAGGACTAGAATATTTGGAGCTTGTCTGTACCAATGGGACTATTAAGGCAGAAATTATTTGAGTTTTGAAAAGAAAAACAATTCAATTTTATGTTTTAGTAGTAGCCTTTATAGGTATATTAGAGTTCTAAGAGCAAATGTTGATTTAACATAAATTCAGCAGAGGAAATAAATGGTTACCAAATAGTGTAGCTATAGAAAAATGTAGTAAGTAATTATTTTGCTTTTTTCTTTTCTTTCTTTTTTTTTTTTTTAATAATATATTTCTTTATTGATTTCAGAGAGGAAGGGAGAGGTAGAGATAGAAACATCAGTGATGAGAGAGGATCATTGACTGGCTGCCTCCTGCACACCCCCCACTGGGGATAGAGCCCGCAACCCGGGCATGTGCCCTTGGCCAGAATTGAACTTGGGACCCTTTAGTCCGCAGGTTGACGCTCTATCCACTGAGCCAAACTGGCTAGGGCTGCTTTTTTCTTTTCAAATGTTTTCTTTTTTTTCCTTTTTTTTTTTTTTTTAAAACCTATTTTTGGATTAATAGGAGCTGTCCAATGTTCTTAGGCTATTTTCTTTCTTTTTTTTTTTTAAGTGAGTATTTTCTTTTTTGATATATTTTGATATTTTTACAGAGAGGAAGGGAGAGGGATAGAGAGTTAGAAACATCGATGAGAGAGAAACATCGATCAGCTGCCTCCTGCACACTCTCCACTGGGGATGTGCCCGCAACCAAGGTACATGCCCTTGACCGGAATCGAACCTGGGACCCTTCAGTCCGCAGGCCGAAGCTCTATCCACTGAGCCAAACCAGTCAGGGCCTTAGGCTATTTTCTTAACTGGATACCTTAAAAAGAGGGTTTGCTGCTGGGTTTGTCTCAAGCTGCTAGAACCATTTGTTGTTAGGATTGTGGTTGTCAGACTTGGGGGTTTTTTTAGCCCTCTGTCTACAGTAGTGCTTGTCACATAGCATGTGCTCAATAAATATTTGTTAGATGAATTTTTATCAATTTCCCAAGCAATTGAAAATGATACAAAGCTCTGATGACTAGTATACAAACTTTAGTATTAGTATGTCCCAATGCCAAGCAAAGGTACACCAAATTGACCTTTAAGAAACACAATGACTCTTGGACTTTACAGTAACACTTGGATTTAACCCAGTGGAATATATCTAGTTTGTCTACATAAAACCTTTCAGTGGAATGAAGGATTAATTAGTTATTATTAAAACATGGAGAAAGTATGGCCAAAGGAAAGAAAATGAATGTAGTTAATGAACTTCATATTTTTGACAAGACCATTCCTGTTGTGGAGATAGAAACATCAGAATGTTAGTCTGTTAAAAATAGCTTCATTTACCTTAACTCTTTTCTTTTGATTCCACATTTAATCAGCAGCATTCTGATTTCACTTTTCAAAGGTCTGCTTGTGGTGAGATATTGAACTGGTGATAATGATATGAATAATTTAGTTCATGTGTCAATTGGGTTTTTCAAGTAAATGAATATATTTTGGTTATGGTCATTATGATATTTATAAATCAGTTATATAACATGAGTTTGAATTTGTCCCTGAAAAAAAGCACCAGTTAATATGCTGATAAGATGAGGTCTAAAGAGGTAGGGGATCAGACCCTGATCTACCACAGTAACTTCACCAAAGTAATAACTGAATTTCTTAGGCCTTTTCAGAGTCAATATAAAACTTACCTTGCAACTCAGACTCTTTTCCTTCTATTGGAGTAGTTAGTTCAGGAGCGTGGTATTAATGTATAGAGAGCCAGCATTTGATTAATGTAATCTTCTTTAGATGTGAACATTGAATAGTATAGTATTTTGCCTGTAGAGTGCTCCAACTTGTATAGCCAGAATATGTAAACATTTACTGTATTTCATATATAATCAAAGTCAATTTTGAAGTTGCTCTATAATCACTGACATTCTTAATTGGAGTGTTTAGTCCATTTATATTTAATGTAATTATTGATAATATTTTGTTTAAGTCTACCATCTTTCTATGTAGTTGTGTGATATTCACGCATTCATTCACTCTCATTCCTCTTTTTCTTTCCTCTTTGGAGTCAATAGAATATTTTTAGGTATTCCATTTTAATTCTATAGAATTTTTAGCAGTACGTGTGTGTGTGTGTGTGTGTGTGTGTGTGTGTGTGTGTGTGTGTGTATTTTAGAGGATACATATACGTATATATTCAGTTAGTGAGTCAGGAATTCAGAGGAGGTGTGGTGAAGATGGCTTATCTCTGCTCCACAATGTCTGGGGCTCTATAGTTGGGAAGACAGTGACTAGAGATGAGTTAGCAAGTTTGGGGCTGAGTCATCTAAAGGCGTTTTCACTCACATGTCTGGTAAATGCTGGCTGTTGTCTGTGTCTTCATTTGGCTGTTGGCCAGAAACCCCTATACTTGGCCTTTCCAAGGTGTCTTTCCACATAGTCAAGTTTCCTCACAGAATGGCAACTTGGTGCCAGGATCCATAGTCCAAGGTGGAAGGTGCATGGCATCTTTATGATCTAGCCTTAGCAATCACTTAATGTAGCTTCTGCCATATCTCTTGGTTGAGGCAATCACAAAGGTGCACCCAGGTTCAA
This sequence comes from Myotis yumanensis, assembly GCF_028538775.1. Taxonomy (NCBI): domain Eukaryota; kingdom Metazoa; phylum Chordata; class Mammalia; order Chiroptera; family Vespertilionidae; genus Myotis; species Myotis yumanensis. The sequence continues at coordinate 27,330,421 of NW_027223764.1, read as the reverse complement.
GGGGGAGGAACCATATACTCTATCACTTGATGAGAGAAGTGTTAAGGTTATGTTGTTTGAAGAGCATGTGGGATGGGAGATGGAATCATTTTTGGAAAATAAATCTCCTACATCTTTCTTCTACAGTCTCCAATCTTCTGTTGAGACCATGCACTAGTTTGTTTTTTTCAGATATTGTACATTTGAGGCCTAGAATTTCTGTCTTTTATAGTTTCTACATCCCTGCTAAGACTTCAGCTTTTCACTTACTATAATCATTTTCCTTTACATCCTTGTATGTATTTGTAGTAGCTGCTCTAAAGTCCATGGCTGCTAATTCTAACATCTGGTTTGTCTTGGAGTCAGTTTCTATGGACTGCTTTTGTTTTTTTTTCTTGGTCATTGGTCATGTTTTTCTGCTTTGCAGGACTAGTAAATTTTAACTATATGTTGAATGTTGTGGATGAGATGTTGTAGGAATTATGGGTTGATACTTCATTTAAGGGTTCTGGATTATTGCTTTCTTTCATACCTGAGTTTTATTTTAGCAGGCATTTAAATTAACGTTTAATCTTCTGGTATTGTGAGGCTTAGTTTTCTTTGTTGAGGCAGGCCTATTTCAGTTTTCTCTTTTGTCTTAGGGTGTGGTCCTTACTCCTAGGTGTGGCCTTTCTGGGGTCCCAACTGAATACCTGAAGTTCTCAGTGAAATCTCTCTACTCTGGCTGGGCCAGAAAACCCCTCCCAGTACTGTGCTATCTCTAGTGTCATCTCTGTTATACTTTCAGATTCTGCATATATGCAGACCAACCCTAAGCCAAGGTCCTGAGGTGAATTTCCATACAGACTTCTGATAACCCCTTTCTGTTTATCCCCTTTTTTCTGCTACCCTGTTCTACAAATTCTTGCTGCTTTAGCACCCCAGAACCCTGTTTACCTAAGTGAAATCTTTGTTTTATTTCCTTTTGCTGTGTCAGAAAAGAGCCTGCGAGCAGAGATTAAGGCAATCATGGGTGTTACCTCTTGTTTCTCTCCTTATTTTTAAAAAAATTATTGTTGAAAGTATTACAGATGTCAGCTTTTTCCCCATTGACCCTCTCCTCCCCTTGACACTCCCCACAAGCCTTCACCACATTATTTTCTGTGTGTATGGGTTATACACATCTATATATATAAAAGTCTAATATGCAAAGTGTCCCCTCAGGAGTTCGACCGGGATACCGCGAGTTCAATTACTCGCTGTGACGTGCGCTGACCACCAGGGGGGCAGCGCAGAACATGGCGGGCGACCACCGGCATGGCAGGGCCTGAGGGAGCGAGGGAAAGAGGAGGCGGGGAGGCGGAGAACCGCACAGTGGCGGCACACAGGCGGTGAGGGAAGGAGGAGGTGCGGAGGCAGAGGACCTGATTGGCCCTGATCACCAGCCAGGCTAACGGACCCTACCCATGCACTAATTCTGTGCAGTGAGCCTCTAGTATACATATAAGTTCTTTGGTTAATCTCTCCCCCCATCACCCTACTTTCCCCCTCTGAGATTCATCAGTTTGTTCCATGCTTCTATGTCTCTCTGGATCTATTTTGTTCATCAGTTTATTTTGTTCCTTAGATTCCACATACGAGTGAGATCATGTGATACTTATCTTTGACTGGCTTATTTTGTTTAGCATAATACTTTCTAGGTCCCTCCATGTTGTCTCAAAAGATAAGAGGTCCTTCTTTTTTACAGCTGCATAGTATTCCATGGTGTAAATGTACCCAATCCTTTTTCTTTTTTTAAAATATATATATATATATGTGTGTGTGTGTATATATATATAATATATATATATTTAAATTAAATCTTTATTGTTCCTATTATTACAGTTGTTCCTCTTTTTCCCCCCATAGCTTCCTCTACCCGGTTCCCACCCCACCCTCTGCCCTACCCCCCTGCCCCCAACTGTCCTCATCCATAGGTGTATGATTTTTGTCCAGTCTCTTCCCGCGCCCCCACACCCCTCCCCCCCTGAGAATTGTCAGTCCACTCCCTTTCTATGCCCCTGATTCTATTATATTCACCAGTTTATTCTGTTCATCAAATTATTTATTCACTTGATTTTTAGATTCACTTGTTGATAGATGTGTATTTGTTCATAATTTGTATCTTTACCTTTTTCTTCTTCTTCCTCTTCTTAAAGGATACCTTTCAGCATGTTCAAAATTACTTTTTATTAAATTTTACCCATAAATTTGTATTGATTTTCTCTATAAATGGCAAATAGAGTAAAAATTTTTATATTTTCTCTCTCATTAATGACAGATATTGCTAATCAATCATGATATTCTTTCTCAGTCTCCAACCTCGATGTTGTCTTAATAGCCTGACTGTTGCATCTCAATAAGCCACCACCAATTTGATGCCTATTTGCCATCTCTATTGTATTTCCTTGTATTGTTTCAATCACTGTTACTTTGTAGGATATTTAATTTTATGGAAGATTATCTTAATACTTTTCTAGAACTGAAGTGATTTTTAAAAAATGATTTTTAAGGAATCCAGTGATTATTTAGTAAGTTCTTAGTACTTCTTAAATGGAGCATAGAAAAATAAAAAATTGGGAAGCAGAAATTCTTAGCAGTTATGCATATAATAAATAATATTTAAAATTTTAAAGAGAATAAAAAGTTTGCTTTGAGTATACATTATAGTTACCTAGCTAAAGTGACATAAGAAGTGTCGAGAAATTAGAGAATGGACTTTCTATGGCTAAAGTCTCTAGGAGGGATGTAAAAAGATAGTATATCCAGCATTTTAACACATTATTCTGTTTTGTTGGCTATTCTTTCTGACCCAGATTTGTGATTTTGTGATAGTGTGTGCCAATATATTTTTTTTTTAAGTCCTCAAGATAGATAGGTTTAGTATGGATGAAGATGTAATTAAGAACAGCCTCAGGAATCTTTATAAATAGGAATCTCATTAAAATTAATTATTTCTCAAGGAGGACTGTTGCCACATAAAAAGAACTCTGCTTCTTTTTCTTTAAATTCTTTATTGTTTGAAGTATTACATAAGTCTCCTTTTTCCCCCATTGAACTCTCCTCGGCCACCACCCCTCCCAGCACATCTCCCCCCAAATCTGTGTTCATTGGTTATGCTCATATGCATGCATACAAGTCCTTTGGTTGATCTCTTACCCCCCCTCACCCCACCGCCTTCTCTTATAGGTTGGACAGTCTGTTCGATGCTTCTATGACTCTGGTTCTATTTTTGTTCATCAGTTTATATTGCTCATTATATTCCACAAATGAGTGAGATCATGTGATATTTGATGTACCACAGTTTTCTAATCCACTCATCTGCTGATGGGCACTTAGGCTGTCTCCAAATCTTAGCTATTGTAAACTGTGCTGCTGTGAACATAGGGCTGCATATATCCTTTCTGATTGGTGTTTCTGTTTTCTTGGGATATATTCTTAGAAGTGGGATTACTGGGTCAGAGAGGAAGGGAGAGGGAGAGAGAGATAGAAACATCAATGATGAGAGAGAATCATTGATCTGCTGCCTCCTGCACGCCCCCCTCTGGGGATTGAGCCCGCAACCCAGGCATGTGCTCTTGACCGGAATCGAACCTGGGACCTTTCAGTCCACAGGCCGATGCTCTAGCCACTGAGCCAAACCAGCTAGGGCTTGCCCATTTTTTGATTGGATTGTTTATCTTCCTTTTGTTAAGTTTTATGAGTTCCCTATAAATTTTGGAGATTAAACCCTTATTGGAGATAACATTGGCAAATATATTCTCCCATGCAGTGGGCTTTCTTGTTTTGTTGATGGTTTCTTTCACTCTGCAGAAGCTTTTTATTTTGATGTAGTCCCATTTGTTTATTTACTCCTTAGTTTCCATTGCCCTAGGATCTGTATCGATAAAGATATTGCTACGACAAATGTCTACCATTTTGCTGCCTATGGCTTCTTCTAGGATTTTTATGGTTTCCTATCTTACATTTAAGTCCTTTATCCATTTTGAGTTTATTTTTCTGTATGGTGTAAGTTGGTGGTCTAGTTTCATTTTTTTGCATGTATCTGTCCAATTTTCCCAACACCATTTATTGAAGAGACTGTCTTGACTCCATTGTATGCTTTTGCCTCCTTTGTCAAAATTAATTGAGCATAATGGCTTAGTTCAATCTCTCAGTTCTCTGTTCTGAAGAACTCTGTCTCTTATTTTTTCTAATTTAAATATATATATATATATATATATATAATCTTCATCAATTCTGTACTCTTGGAAAATAGAATAGGACAGAACATTTTTTTCCCTTGAAAGTAGCATATGCTTATGTTTTAACAACACAATTGTAGAAGTGTTGAAAGTGAATTTGTGAAAACCTCCATCTCCGTCTCTGAAAACTAATGATAACCAATATGACCACTTTAGTATGTAGCTTATCCTCTAGACTCCAATTTAATATGTATGCATGGCTGCCAAATGTGGATAGTGTTCCCTGGAGCTGGGCAAAGATATGTACATATCCTTATTAATGTAGCGTTGGTTTATGTATTAGATTAAAAACTTTAAGTTACCAGACTTAGAATGAACTAAAAATGAACTGTTGACCCTCCAAAAGACCTTTTTTTTTCTGCTCACATTTACATTGTATTCTTTTTGTGAGAAAGTTTTTTTGCAGATCATTTGTTGCTTACTCACTTTCTCTCAAAAGCAACCCATGGAGAAAGATATGGCAAGTAGCAATGAGTTGTTTTCTAAATTTTATAATCACTTCAAGTAATTTGTGCTTGTTTTGGTCATTCCAATTACCCTCAGCACATTAAAATACTGAGAAAAGACTAAAAGTATAAAGCTTTTTGAAGAAAATGTAGAGGATATTTTTATGAATTTGAGGAGTAGGGAAAGATTTCTCAGAGAGGATACAAAATTCTAAACAAAAGAAAAATTTAGTATGTTGGATTTCATCAAAATTTAAAATTGTTGATTATTAAGACATTAAGAAAAGGAAAAGACATTGTCAACAGGAGCAAATTTTTATGATACATATATCTAACAAAGGACTTGTACACAGAATATATAAAAGACTCCCATAAGTCAGTAATAAAAAGATATTATTAATTTGAAGAAAAAGAGCCATTGACTTGAATAGACATTTCACAAAAGAAGCTATTACAAATGTTTAATAAGCCAATGAAAATAAGCCTAACATCATTAGTCATAATAGAAATGAAAACTAAAACCCCAACAAGTTATATCATACCCATTAGAAGGGTTAAAAAAAACACATAAACAAACAAACAAACAAAAACTAGCACCAAATGTTGATGTGACAGTGGAGCAACTGGAATGCTTTTGAAATGTTGATAGGATTGTAAAATGGTACAATTGGTTTGAAAAACTATTCAGTGGTTTTTCATATGGTTAAACATATATCTACCCTTTATACTCTTATTACCCAGCAGTTCTACTCCTAGCTATTATTTAATTAAAGGAAATGAAAGCATATGTCCCCCAAAAGACTTGCAGAAGAATGTTTATGTACTGTATTTATAGTAACTCCAGACTGTAAACATCCTAAATATCCATCAGAGAAAAATGGATAAACAAAATGGTGTTATATTCATTCAATGGAATAATGTAATAAAAAGAATGAATTATTGATATATGGAATAAATTGAAAAATATGAAAAACATTAGATTAAGTGAAAAGCCAGATACAAAAGAATACATATTATATGATTACATGTTTATGAAATTCAAGGCCAGATTAATCTATGGGAATATTGGTAGCTACCTGGGAGCTTGGTGTAGTTTTGAGGACAAATGGTTATGAAGGAGTTTTTCTGGGTGGGGGAAGTGTACTTTATCTTGATTGGGGTGGTTGTTAACAAAACTCATAGAATTGTACCCTTAAGATATGTGTATTTCAATGTATGTGAATTTTACCTCAGTTTAAAGAAAAGTCCAAAACTACAAATTGAAAATGTACAACAATGTAGAAGATAAAGAGGGTAAAAGAGACAGTGAAAGGGTGTGCAGCATTTTCCGACAAGTTCCCAGATCTAACACACATGTTGGCCAGCTTCAGACCACACCAGAGTACACACCCATCTCACATACAGATGGCAGACTCTGCAGGCACTAGAGCCCCACTAAAGCAAATCCTTTTTCATGGGGTTAGCCTCTTCACAATAACCCCTCTGCTATAACCGTGGTCATTCCTCACAGCCAGTCAGCCTGAGAATCAATCCCTCCCACTGAAGTACAAACAGCAAGCAAGGTTCAACTACAACAGGAGGACACACAATCCACACAAAGAGATACATGCACCTGAAGTAAGTACTCAGCTCGGGTGACCAAGGAGATTTTGTGCCCAGGCTAACTCTATCAAGATTGGGAGATGTAGTAGCTCAACCTAATACATAGCAGCAAACCCAGGGAGGCGGCCAAAATGAGGAGACAAACATTTCCCAAATGAAAGAACAGCAAAACTCCAGAAAAAGGACTAAACAAAATGGAGATAAGAAATCTATTAGATCCAGAGTTCAGAATACAGTGTTGTTGTTGTTGTTTTTTAAATGCTTTTATTGATTTTTTTTATATATAGAGGAAGGGTGAGAGATAGAAACATTGATGAGAGAGAGAGACATTGATTGGCTGTCTCTTGCATACCCACTATTGGGGATCAAACACACAACTGGGCATGTGCCCTGACCTGGAATTGAATCAGGGACCTCTTGGTTCATGGGTTGATGCTCAACCATGCCGCTATGACTGGCTGGGCCAAAACACTGGTTTTAAGGATGCTCAATTAACTTAGGGTAAGAGTAGATGAACTCAATGAGAACTTAACAAAAAGATAGGAAACATAAAAATGAAGATAGAAAACATAAAGGGCCAGTCAGAAATGAGGAATACAGTAACTGGAATAAAGAATACATTAGAGAGAATCAATAGTAGATTAGATGAAGCAGAGGATTGAATTTGCAATTTAGAAGACAAGGTAGCAGAAAACACCCAATCAGAACAGCATAATGAAAATAAATTTTAAAAAAATTGAGGATAGTTCAAGGGGCCTCTGGGATAATATCAAATATACCAACATTCATATCATAGGGAAACCAGAAGGAAGAGAGCAAGGAATTGAAAACCTTTTTGAAGAAATAATGTAAAACTTTCCTAACCTGGTGAAGGAAATAGACATACAAGTCCAGGAAGTGCAGAGAGTCCCAAACAAGATGAACCCCAAAGACACATCATAATTCCAATGGCAAATGTTAAAGACAAAGAATCTTAAAAGCAGCAAGAGAGACAATTAACTACAAGAAAACTCCCATAAGACTGCTGGCTGACTTCTCAACAGAAACATTTCATATCAGAAGGGATTGGCATGAAATATTCAAAGTGATGAAAAGCAAGGACCTACACTACATTACCCAGCAAAGCTATCATTTGCATGTTTTGTTTTTCCTGGAGTTACAACTCATTTTCCGCCCTTTCACTCCCTCTTTCTTTTTAACGTTAGTTTCTATGTTCTTAACTTTAATTCATTCTAAACTTGCCCCCAGCTATATAAATCTCTCAATATGTTTCAGCACATTTGATATTGCATCGATTTATTTTCTCTAGGAGTCTTCTGGTCTGCCTTAATCTGGATTAGTTGTTCTCTAGGCTTGATGTAATGCTGTCTGCTTGAGATGTTCCTTCACCATCATTCTTTTCCCTTCTCATGAGTTTGACTCTTCAGTTCCTGGAACTTGTCATCTTCTTTCATGGTTTACCATCATTATTTTGGTGTAGCACATTTTCTAGTAACTCCCTGAGAGAGAATATACAGGAAGCAAAATTATTTGAGACATTGCTTATTTAAAAATGCCTTTATTATATATTCACACTTGATTTATAGTCTCTCTTGGTATGGAATAATTTTCCCTCAGAGTAAGAAAGTTTTGCCCAATTTTCTTTTAGCTGCTAGTGTTGCCATTAAAAAGGGCGATGTCATTATGATTCCAGATTCTTTTTATGAAATCTATTTCCTCTCAAGTAGCTTCTAAAGTCTTAATGTTTATCTCTTCAATATTCAGGAACTTCACTATGATATGAATGCCTTTATTTGAGTCTATTTTCATAATTTTTGTGGATAGTCTTTGTGTCCTTCAGTTTGGAAACTTTTTTTTTTTAATATTTTTATTGATTTTTTACAGAGAGGAAGGGAGAGGGATAGAGAGTTAGAAACATCGATGAGAGAGAAACATCGGTCAGCTGCCTCTTGCACATCCCAAGGTAACACGCCCTTGACTGGAATCGAACCTGGGACCTTTCAGTCCGCAGGCCAACGCTCTATCCACTGAGCCAAACCAGTCAGGGCCAGTTTGGAAACTTGTGTCCTTCAGTTTTGGCTATTTTTCTTGAATTTTCTGTGCTTTTCTATTATTTTCTCTGGAACTCCTATTCATATATTGAACCTCCTGGACTTTAAATCTTTTAAAATCATACCTCCTGTTTTCCATTTGTCTTTTTATTCTATTTATCCTGATATTTCCCCAGACTTATACTTTTCTAATTCCTCATAGGATTAAACAAATGCATATACATAATGTACTTAGTTAACATAGTTCCTGGCATATAATAAGTTCTTGTGTTGCCTGTAGTTGTTGCTGTTGTTAGTTTCTTAACTATTTTGAGGGAGAGGTCTTTAGTCTTGATTCTTTGACTTATTAACTATATATGACTTTGATCAAGTTCTGTAATTTCTTTGATACCTACTTCCCTCTGTAAAATATGGATAAGCTCTATCTCAGATGTTTGTGAGTGAGCATCAAATGAGAATATATATGTGAAAGTTCTTAATAAACTTTGTAATAGTTTAAACTATTACAGAGTTGTTAGTTTCTACTTACATCTTTCAAATATCAAAAGTTTTTAGTTTGAAAAAATGATGGCTTTCAGGGTTATTTTTAAGATTACTTGCTTGCATGTGACTACTTCTTGCAAATCTGTATGAATTAGCTAACTAGCTAAATGCTAATACTGCCCTTTAAGAAAGTTATCTCTTAATATGGTAGGCTGATTATGAAAATATTCATCCTATGAAAAGCTATGGCTTTACTTCAGATTGTATAAATCTGTGTAATGTAATAATTATTTAAGAATGACTTGATTACTAATTTTAACCCAAGGAAGGAATATTTATTGGAGTTTATTTATTTCTCCTAAATGCTATTTGAGGTTAGGAAAAATAGAATCTGTCTTTTGGTTTTTCTCAATAATATTAATGTAATTTCAAATGTTAGCTCATTTTTGTTAATGGTGGCTTTTTGTTTGTTTGTTTTGTTTTAAGGTTTTTGGATTCAAAGCATAAAAACCATTACAAGATATACAATCTGTAAGTATATTTTCTTTTTTGTATGCTTCCAAATACTTCTAAAATAAATATTAAATGAAAGTTATTTTCTTAGAATGAGGTAGAGTTAAAGGTATATTTGAACAGAATGTATTCCTAAAACCTTTAGTTCAAGAAGTCTGATAGAGAGCATTGTTAGGTCATTTAGAAAGTGTAGTGATGAGATAAAACAGTGTTGGCACAGATTTATGTTACTTAATGTGCTTTAAATGAGTTGGCATTTAGCCCATCTTTGAGCCCATAGCCATGTAGTAACTTGAAGTGTAAAACACAGTAGAGCTTCTGTTAAAGCATTAATGACATCTTCCAAGGAGGTATGCTACACAGTGAATATAATTTTGTTTATTCTGTATCTCTAAGTCAGTTGATTAAAACAGCTTTTAGGGTAATCTCTAACTGTATATAATATAAATAAGTTACCTAAAATTGTTGAATTGGGTCATTTTTTTGTTTGAGGGAGGAATGTAAGGATTGCCCATTTGATACACCTAGCTCACCTTATCTTTATCTTTAACCTTTTGTTTTTTTCTTTTGACTTTGTGATTAGAGATGTGAAAAGGAAAAAAGGAACTAAAGAAAAATAGGAAGAAAATATTTAACCATTTCTGTCCTTGAAGACTATTTTCCTTTCCCCAAAATACGACTATTTTCTATTTTTTAAACAATGGCATATAATATGTGTTATTTTTCTCCCTGGCTCTTATTTTTTCTATGTGATCTATATAAATTATGCAACAGGAAAATTTTAAATCTGAATTTACTTATACTAATTCACTGTTACAGTTTCATAGAATTTATTTATCAAATGTAAGGACAAGATTCTTGTCTACCTTCAATGAGCATTTAAATCTTTACCAACAAGTATGAAAGATTCTCTGTCTGTTGGCTTGTGAGATGTTGCTTTTTTTTTTAGCTTTAATTGAGGATCTGATCTGATAAGACCTGAGAGTGAAGTAGACACCAATATTGTTCCTCCTAGTGAGTTTTCACTAATTTCTTCAGATTTACAAAGAAGCATTTATCATGTACTTGACACGTTCGACATGATAAAATATGTTGTGGGTCAAGGTGAATAAGATGTGGTTCTAGTTCTCATGTAAATTGTAGTGTAATGTGCAAGGTAAAGTATTATAGAAGAGATAACTCTTGTATAGAAGAGACTGTGTAGAGAACAGACGAAATAGTAATTGTACTCCAAAGGGATGATTTCACACAAAAAAGGATGTTTGAGCTAGGATGAAAAGAATCAGTAGAGGTTGACCTACAGGCCTAGTAGGAGAGGAAATGGCGTGGCAGGCAGAGAGAATGGCATGTGAGAAACTTGTTGGCATAATATGGCATATAATTCATTATGGTCAGATTATGGTGTGTGTGTGTGTGTGTGTGTGTGTGTGTGTGTGTGTGTGTGTGTGTGTAGGCTGTGGTAGAGGTAGATGACAAGATGGAAGAAAGTAAAAGGTGCTGTAGACACACATTTAGGTGGGCCCTAGCTTACAAATGATCTGTACATGTATCATCCTCTTTTCCTGATTAACTTTTCCTACAATAGTCCTTGTTTCAGATGCCAGAGGGTTTCTGTGCAGGACATAAAAAACCACAAAGCTTTGTACTTTTTTAACAACTGGATTTAGAAGTTAAGTAAAGAAAGAAAGGAAAAAAAAACAGGACAAGAAGTGGTCAAAAGCTGGAATCCATTAAATGAGTCACTTCAGGCTAAGACTCTCAGGATTGGGCATTTAGAGTCCCTGAAGGAAGGTAGAAAGAGATACTAAAGATAAATTCTTCCTTTTTCGAAATTTTATTCGAGTTTAACATTATGTTCAGAGATAGGAAAGGAAATTCTTTTCATTCGTGTATGTAGTGGTTTCCTGCTTCCAGAATTTAGGACTTCGGCTTGTACTGTCAGTATTGTGGTTCACTTAACATTATTATGGTTAAAGTTGGCATTGGGAACTTGACTGCCTGTTTGTTTTTGTATTATTGAACGTTGGACTCCCAAGGTAATGAACTGTCTTGTTACTAGTTGAGAGTAGCTTTTGGTGCATATATTTTAACTCCCTTTCTCCACTCTATTTAATGGAATCAGACTTTCAGAACTAGAAAGTATCTGCAAGAGATCAATCAGTCCAACCTCATTTTACAGATGGGGAATCTGAGGCCTAGAGAAGTTAGTGAGTTGAATAAGTTCACACAGGTACACACGGTAGCGGACCATCCAGTTTATGCCAATGTTCCCTTTCTGGGTAATTTTGTTTGTTCGTTTTTGTGTTGTTGTTGTTTTTAACCTCCCCAAATTTTACTTACTTTCAGAAGTTTGTAGCGCTACCCAGTTGTAGCATGTTTTGATTTCTGATGTCACTTTTCAGTCTTCGTCACCTGCTTTCTACCCCAGTTTATATTTCTGGCTCAGGATAAGTGAGTCTGGCAAGCAGTGGATGTTTCTATTTTATTTCTTAACTTTAAGCATATTAATTATGTGATATATATATATGAATTAGTATTACAAACATATATAAATTGAAAGATATTAAAATATTTGTACTAGACGTACCTGAATTTAATAGTATGTTAAACTTTTTATGGCACTTTCTGACATATATGGATGAAGAGGAGTTCTCAATGTAATATTGAGTTCTTTTTATTTTTTAAACGTATTTATTTTTTTTTATTGATTTCAGAGGGGAAGGGAGAGGGAGAGAGAGATAGAAAATAGAAACATCAATAATGAGAGAGAGTCATTGATTAACTGTCTCTTGCACATCCCACACTGGGGATTAGCCTTGACCAGGTATCGAACCATGACCTCCTAGTTCATAGGTTGATACTCAACTACTGAGTCATGCCGGCCAGGCAATATTAAGATTTCTTATTGTATAAACAGACTGTACCTGTTCATACCTCTATTAAGCATTCAGTAAGTTGCTTTAAGAAAGGACAAATTTAATCAGTCATTACCAAATTCAGGTATACTGATACTTAGTAAATTAGTTGTGCAAGTGTGTATATTTTATTTTTGAGTGTTCCTCTGTATAATCTGTATTCTGGTGGGAATAAGGGGAGGAGTGGGGAGATAGGGAATGAAGACATAGTATAGTTCTTGCCTTTGAGGAACTTAAATGTTCACTGGATACTATATATTCTATTTGACAAATAACTCCCATTATTTTGTGGTTAAAAAAAAAGCACCTCTCCATTATTTTGTGGTAAACATTTAGCTGTGGTTAATTTTTATCAATTAAGTTTTCTTTTGTAAGATGGGGATAACTCCATTCAAGAGACTACAGAAGATACCTACATGCCTAGCTAATTCCATGTCAAGTCTTACTTCAAAGGAAGCTTTTCCTGTTAATCTTATCCCTTTCTTAACTTTCTATTCGCTATTTCATAAAAATCCCTTTTAATGCCTCTTCATTTCTCTTGTCTCATATAAGCCAATATAGGGTGATGATAAAATATCTTTTAAGTCGAGTTTTAATTATAAAGAAGTATAAATCATTTATTCTAACACTTGTCTTAGTCAAATCCCATTTGCTTTATTTTTATGTATCTTCAATTTTGGTTTGTTGAGAGACTTCATAGCATACTGCAAAAAATTTACAAGAAACTTTGTGTGTGTGTTTTTGAGGGTGGATATGCAGTATCAGAGAAGGTTTTAAATAAGAAAATCTTTATTCTTCTTCTACCAGCCACTCCCCAGATCACTTTCATCACTACCAGCCCCAGTATTTATTCTCACACATTCCCTATCCACGCCTGTAGAGATTTTCATAGCCTTTTCATGTTTTCATCATCACTATTTGTTGGCTGTTTTGTGCCAGATATTGCTCTTGTAGGAAAACAGGCTTTGACTAAATTTTGTTTTTAAAACTATTTTCAATTTTTATTATAAATGAAAGTATGGAGCAGTACGAGAAAAGGTTTGACTTTTGTAATTATAGCTTGAGTTCTGGTTCTTCCATTTACTTATTTTGGTTTGGGGCAAGTTTTTTTTAGGTTTTTTTTTTTAGTGTGCTTCTAAATCTTAGCTTTTTCATATATAAAATGGAGATTATATTAACTATTATCATATGGTTGTGAGGATGAATAAAAAACATGGAAACTCCTTTGTAAGGTGTGTACATCTAGTAGACATTTAGTAGCTCATTGTTTCCACTTTCCCTCCATTTCTTCCTCTTACCAGTAATATTTGAGAATCAGTTTATAAGCACTATTGGTCAAAGCAAACATTTTGAGCTTCTGAGAAAGCTTGGGAATTGTAGAGAACTGAATCTGTATGAAACCTAAAATGTTTATTTTTTTGTTGTGCTATCATGAGGCCAGCTTCTTAGAATTGTTTTCTAGCTTATACCTCCCTCCTTACCTCCTAAGCCCTATCTTGTTTACATGATTCCTTATGAAATATTTCATTATAGATTCTTCACTTTTGACCATGTTGCTTCTTTAACCTGTACCAAAGAAAGTGTGCAATGTGACTATTTTCATTGCCAGTCCTCTTCTTTCTACCTTTCATGTCTTTTAATATGTGTATGAAATTATTTTGCAAGAATGAGTATATGTGCATATGTCATTCCTGGATAAATTTTCTAGCAAAACTCAATTTACTAAATTATAATAAGCTAAAACGGAAAAGCTTTGTTTTGAGCAGTAATATATAAGTTTATTTATTTCAGGTCTGACCAGTCAGAAACTAGTGAATTGTAGTTTGTTTATAATTAGTTCAATGGTTATAAATCTGTTTAAAGTAGAGAAACTATACAGATATTTTCAGGATTTCCAAACGCAAAATGTAGGTCCACAATCCCTTGTTTGAAACTTTTGGGCCAGTTGTGTTTTGGCATTCAGAATTTTTCAATTTTCAGAAAGGTAACAGGGAAGCATATACTTTATTATAACACCCCCAGTAGGGTTTGGAACAGTACCTAGAATGAAATATTTGACTCTTTACAGTAAGTGTATTAGTTAAGGACTACATATAATATCATAAATCCAGTTGGCCATAAATTTAAGAAAAAAATGGTAGACGTTTCAGACTTTGGAGATTTTGGAATTGTGGATTAAGGGTCTATGGATCTATATTTGCTTTAAAAAATAAAAAAATTTTAAAAAATATAATTTGGTTAGTAATTGGCGTTACCAGGATGCTGCTGACCACAAACTAATATATGGTATCCCTTTCTGAGCCTATTGATGCTTATAAACATGGCCTATTAATCATGAGTAAGCCAGTGCATGATAACAAACATGTCACTACTATTCAGAAGACAAGTTTGAGCATGACCAATGATAATGCTAACTCAACATTTACTATTCTGTATTGATTTTACTTATTACTATTTCTTTACTCTGAGACTTTAATTAAAATTTGTAACTTGAGAGGGTATTGAAAAAGATGACCTTTGGCTTATCTAAAGAGAGAAAGGTCTGGTTTTTAAAAAAAGTTTAATAAGTATTGTGTCTGAGTAGATTAGCATCATTTGATTCTTTACTTTTCCTTTGTACTTGTAATTTTACTATTTTTAATATATCTTTTAAAATAATAGTTTGAGGAAATTGTGTATGCTCAACTGTGAAGTAAAGATGATCTTAAAAACAGTTATTAAACTCCTTTAGCACGCAAAATTTCCATAAAGAAAATTTGAAGACATCACAAGTTTTGTAAGCAAATTGCATATACTTAACATTTTAAGCCTCAGTCTTCTTAATTGTAAAATGGGGATAATAACAGAATCTACTTCACAGGCTTAAAAGAAATAGTTAATATAAAACACTTAACATAATGCTTGGTACATTATAAAGTTCAGAAAATGTTTGTTACTATTATACTTTTTTCTTGATTGTAGAAGATAACTTTATATCAAATTTAAACTTCTCTTTTAGATGTGCTGAAAGACATTATGATACCGCCAAATTTAACTGCAGAGGTAGGTATAAATGTACTGTATTATGTTAAATAATGTAAAACTAATAGACTAACTCTTACTGTCATAGCAATAATGATAATCTCAATTATTAAGTGAGATAAATATTTGTCAAATTAAAAAATTGAAAAATATAATTTGGCTGTCGTGTTTTAGGAAACAGGCGCCATATAAACCTGCCAGAAATATTAGGAAAACCAAATTGCAGAAGGGACAAGAATTAGGAGAAATTTTTAGACTAACAATAGAATAAGGTGGGGTTTATATATACTTTTTAAGGTATTTGGTGTAGTAGTAAGAGATTATACAGAGAAAACAGAACAATTTAACTCTATTAAGGAGCACGATTTAAAAGGTGGAAAGGGTATAACAAATATGGGTAAGGGGAACTTGAAAGGTGAGAACAGGGAACCGCTTTAAATGAGTTTTTCTTCAGGTATAGTCAGTTCTATCTCAGAGCCCACAAAAACTTCCATTTGTTTTTGTGGAACCCCTTGAGGCATAAGAGAACTGGAAAGTTGAGAAATTTGGCAGATGCTGTTAAAAGTGAGTGCCATGAGCTACCAATTGATGTATTTGCCATTGATGCCTCCTGAAAATCTAGAATGGACTTTCAAACAGTTTGAGAATTCAGAAGCACTAATGGTGAGAATCAGTATAATCACTAAGAATGTTACTTTTTTTTTTTGGCAAATTTAAGCTACTGCTTATTGGGCATAGCATGTTTTAGTCGAGGTTTATCTAGCTTTAAATAGATGTTTAACAGGTTTTTGTGTGCCACTGGAGAAATGAAAATAGAATGATGGTAGTCAGGTAGATGACTAAGTGAAAGTTGTCCTCATGACACACTGTAACTGGAGAGGTAGGTATAGTTATTGGGAGCTGTAGTCTACCAGAAGAGCGCCTATCACAACCAAGGACTCAATGGATTTTATCCTGTGCCACATTATGACTTGATTGAAGATCTAAGACATACTTTTTACATATTTAGATGACACAGGATAATTAGGTACCTTAGATGTCAGAATATTGAAGGATCTTAATAGAGTAGAGCGGAGCAGAGACTAATAAGATAAAATTTAATTGTGATATATTTAAAGTCCTATTTGTAGACAAATGTTTAAAAAAAAACTGCTCTGACTATAGGATACAGAAAAGTTTTGGGTTCTTAATAAGTCATGTGAAAAGACCTAAAACTTCATTTGATAAACTTTACTACAATTACATACTTTTTATAAGTAGTTTTTTCAGTTTCTTTTATAAATGCCTTTAAAGTCAAGTGTATACAACAGTAACATTTGCTAGAAATAACACATTTAGCATTTTTATAACATGAAGTTTAAAATGCAGTCCTTTATGCAATCCTTTCTATTGTTGATTTATTAATTTTTCTTTTGAATATGTTTTGTGGTGATGCATTATCACAAGTATTATTCTTTTATTAGAAAATGAATTCGGAGTGCTGACAAGATATTTATGTGACATTTCATTTTGAGTTCACCTCCACCTCTGATATGTTGTGACCTGTGCTACGTCTTCATAGCAAAGTTTCCTCCTTCATAAAGTGGGGAAAATAATACTTGGCCTCCCTGTCCAATGGATAAGTTTAAGAGTTAACGAGAGACCATTTTTATTAAAAAATTAGAAAGTTATTAGGCAATAAATTATTTTTCTCTGAAGTTAAGTTTTTCTTTTAAACATCGGCAAAGCTTATACGTAGCATTTCTAAAATTAACTTACTTTTAATAAACAATTCAGAAGAGACTTTTCTCTTATTCTGAGGGTTTCTTTTTAACCACAGTTGCACAGTATCCTTTTGAAGACCATAATCCACCACAACTAGAACTTATCAAACCCTTTTGTGAAGATCTTGACCAATGGCTAAGTGAAGACGACAATCATGTTGCAGCAATTCACTGTAAAGCTGGAAAGGGACGAACTGGTGTAATGATTTGTGCATATTTGTTACATCGGGGCAAATTTTTAAAGGCACAAGAGGCCCTAGATTTCTATGGGGAAGTAAGGACCAGAGACAAAAAGGTAGGTTATATTTGCTTGTCTTTCCTCTTCCTAGATCTAAGAATTTATTGGAAAACCCAATTTTTAAAAAGAAAGCTGGTAACCTTATATCTTTCTCCTAAACATTTAAATCAGTTACTACCTTAACTTTTATGTGAGCAAATAACTGATTGAAATGTTCTGATTTATTTTTTTTGCTAGTATTTTTATGTCATGCTAGCAAATCTTATCTATGAACTGTATTGCATATTTAGTCTCAAAATACTTACAGAGCATTTAAGAGTGCTGCACATTGATCAAAAGTAAGCTTGATATTTCTGAAGCTTGATTGAGAATAAAATGTGTTTAGATAATAACTTGGATGCCATTATCTAGTAAAGTATGATCTCTGCTTTTATAATAGATAAAAATTATTTTTTGATATGGATGTTAACTTAAGTAGTTAAGATTAGTCAGAGGTTCTTTTATTCAGAAGACAAAAGACTTGAAAATCAGTGACAAATTTAATTTGTGTGGTAAATTTGAAAGCAAAAGTGAACTCTTGAGAGAACTTTTACAGTGATTTTTCAAGAGATTTATTTCTTTGTACAGTAAATATGGCAAAATGTTTCTTGCAAAGAAATTTTGTACATTCCTCTGTCTCCAAAAAGGGAAAACAAAAACCATTCCAAGATAGATGGGAAAACTCATTTTAAAGAGCCTCTATTGAGGGAGATAAAACTTAATGTGAAAAATTTATTCTAGTTATAATAATTTTTAAGCCAGGGAGATTCTCTTTTTAATTCAACTTCAAAACAGACACAAGTGATCATATCCGTTATTTTCAACTGCATAGTTACATTGATTCCTGATCCCTTTGCCCCTTCCTTTTTCTTGTATATGTCTGTGACTTTTTTGAATTATATCTAATGATGCCAAAGTACTGTTTATTGGTTGTAGTTTAAAAATTATGTTAGTGCATGATTTTGGTGACTGTTGGTTATGATAGATTGACTTACATTTCTGTACTAGAGGCCCAATACACGAAATTTGTGCAAGAGTAGGCCTTCCTTTCTCCGGCTCTCCGCACCGGCTTCCCTCCAGGACTTGGGCTTCCCTCTGGCCGCTGGCAGGCACCCAGGACCCGGGCTTCCCTCACAGCCTCGCTTCATCCGGAAGGTTGTCTGGAAGGACGTCTGGTCTAATTAGCATATTACACTTTTATCATTATAGATATGGTGTGTACCCTGGGTTAATAGCACTGGAATGAATTCCAGAGCGGAGGACCCGAGATGTTTACTTTGTTTCATCCTTTCATCATGTAGGGAAAATTTGCTTCTGCTGATTAAAATCATAGAAGGTAAATTGTTTTTCACTGACGTGAGTAAATGCAGGGCAGCGCAGGAAAAGAGATTGAATTGGAAGAAAACCATATAGAAGTGGATAAAATTAAAATAACAGTTGCAGGAGCAGTGGTAGAAATTTAAAACAGGGTTGATGAGCAGCAGCCATTTTGATAGTGGAAAAGAAATCAGGTAAGAAGAATTTACGTAAGAAAACAGAGAAGCTGTATAATGTGGCACCATAACACTAGATTTAAGCTAGAAGCTCTCAAACCATGTTATACACCTTTTAAAAATATGGTAAAAGCTATAAATATTCTCTCAAAATGTGCATAGTATACATGGACATAAAATTTTTTAAAAAAAATATATATATATTTTTATTGATTTCAGAAAGGGAGAGGGAGCAAGAGAGAGAAACATCAGTGATGAGAGAGGTTTGTTAATCGGCTGCCTCTTGCATGCCCCCCACTGGGGATCAAGCCGGCAACCCGGGCATATGCCCTGACCAGGAATTAAACTGTGACCTCCTGGTTCATAGGTCAACAATCAACTACTGAGCCACGCCAGCTGGGCCATAAAATTGTTCTTAACAGATTTTAACTGCACTGAAAACTATTTTTTAAACATAGAATGTGAAAGAAATCTTCTTAAGAATTATTTCTCCTTTTTTTTTTAATGCAAAAATCAGTGACTATGCCCTGGCTGGGTGGCTCAGTGGATTGGAGCATTGTCCCCTATACAGAAAGGTTGCAGGCTGGATCCCTGGTTGGGGTGTGAACGGAGGCAACTGATTGATGATTCTCTATTATTACATCAGTGTTTCTCTCTTTCTCCCTTCCTCTCTAAAATCAATAAAAACATCCTCGAGTGAGGATTAAAAAAAAAATCAGTGACTACTTTTTGAGAATGATAACTAAATCTAAGTGTTACAAATTAACCGAAATTAAGCATTTGTTCTGCTCAATAGTAAATTTTAATGAAAGGGCTGCTATTATTTAGCTTTTAAATAACACATGAAAGTATTCCATTTTCTTTGACTTGGCAACCTTTGTGTCATCTTTGATAACCAGTCAGTTTTGACTTACTTTTTTTGGTCAAAACAAGTGCTGAAAATCTTATCTTAAAAAAGAATGAAAGGACAAATGGAATCTGTAGATTCTTTTGACAGTGTTGTGTCAAGAAATAAGAATTTTCTAAGACTGCAGATAAATTCATATTGATTTTGCTTTCTAGTTAATAAGATCATTTTCGGCAAGATCCTGGCCTAATGCTATGTTGGGAAGGAAAGGATTATGACTACACATTTTAGTTTTAAAAATGAAGAGTTAAACTATAAATGAGTTCAGTTGATGGCAGCGAAATTCTGGCTATAGATTTGTCTTCTGAAAGCCATTGAACTTGTGTGTAGCAAATAAGTTGCTTCTAATTCTTGACAAAACCTCTTAAGGAACCCTTGATTGAAAGTCTTGACTTTTATAACTTTGGCAATTTTCACAACAGTAGATTTTTTTTATGACGAATCCTCTTGCATAGGCTATGATTTAAGGCTTGGCACTCATGAGGCAGTCGAATACTTTCACAGCAATAGATAAGATTTCTCTCAGGATTGATGGTAGAGTCTTGCACCTCAGTGTATGCTGATGAACAAAGTAGAGTCACAGTGACATGCACATCTCCTGTCTTTTAACCAAAGCAGAAAAACCAGATGTTTTGTCAGGTATTAAGGTATACTGTCTGTCTCTACAGAATACTGAGATTTCTTCAGGAGAGTGTCTTTAGTTTTTTTTTTCCCCCAAAGAGACTTCATTCACCATTCTGAAAATGTTGATATCCCTTGAAGTTTCCAAAAAGAACTCTAAAATAGAGTTTTTTCTTTGATTATGTCACCATGGATATATTTGATGAAAATTAGTAGCTGGCTAAGCTGAGAAGTCATATGCTGAAGGAAAGTGGTATTTCTAAGCCTTTCATGGCTTGCTTCATAGTTTTAGGAAATAGAAAATTTATTTGTTTTAAATGAATAAAAATTGTTTGATAGAGATACTACAACAGTCTTTCTACAAATACGTTTGATCATTTCTGAGGTATTTGCCTTCACCACATTCAACTGTGTGACTTTTTTGCTTGGTTGGCATTACAGCCAACAGCCTGGTAGCATGCTTTAGTCAAGAATTTTAAGTTGGGCTCAAATAAAAATTTTGTAATGGTTTAGCCCAGTGGTCGGCAAACTGCGGCTCGCGAGCCACATGTGGCTCTTTGGCCCCTTGAGTGTGGCTCTTCCACAAAATACTGACTTCTGCGCATGGGCCACGAAGTTTCAATTGCACTGTACGTGCGCGCCCGCACGTGGTATTTTGTGGAAGAGCCACACTCAAGGGGCCAAAGAGCCTCATGTGGCTCGCGAGCCGCAGTTTGCCGACCACTGGTTTAGCCTTTTCTAACTCAACTGTGCTCTCACATGTTCAATCATTTTCCACTCCTTCCTCCCTCTTACATCTCCACCCCAACCCCTAAACACGCACACACATATGCTCCCTTTCTGATGCAGGTGCTTGTGCAGGATAGTTACTGAATGCTTCTGACAGTGAGAACTAGCCATAGAAGAAGCACTTGGGATATTACATCTCATCATGTTCAGAGTTAAAAGTAAAACCCAAATATTCTTCAGCTTTATTATACTTTATTTTCTCTAAGTTAGATCCAAGAAACGTCTCCATAATAAAAAAGCGAGGGCATACTTTAATTTATATTGTCAATTCTGTTTCTCTGTAGAGGTGAGGAGAAATTTGATGAAATGGCAAGCCCCATGGGACATTGTTATTAAATAGGGGCCACAGTGAAAATATAGCAGAGAAATGTTTATGAAAAGAAAATGTAAAGTTTGTCATGTAATAGTAAAGTTTGTCGTGTTGAGTGTAATAGCACCCACATCATTGGCAGAACTGTTCTAGGCACAGCACATTCTTCATCCTCTTATGGATTGGATTTTCTCCCAAGTAAAAGGTATTGGGTTTAAAAAATGGAGTTTGTGCATACTGTTAAGGATGTATGCAGTAACATTATGTTTAACTGTCACATGATATTAAGATTCAGAGTTGAGTAATTTAGACCAGAATTGATGACTTTTAGCGTCTTGGAATGAAATAATTCAGATCTGTGCTTAGTTCATGATTGATTAATAATATTGGGGGATGAATTATTCACAGGCTCTAAGGAGTATCCTAATGTGTATATTTACCCCTTTACCCCGTGTATATTTTAAAAGGAAAAGAGGAATTTATGAGTAGTTGCTGTTGACAAAGCTTATCTTACTAAATGTTCTCATTTGCATTTTAGGTTGAAGCAGCATTAGAAAGCTAAATACAGTGTATAAAAGTCATAGGATTTTTTTTTTTTTTTGCAGGAATGTTTCTTATTGTATAGGTGATAAAACTGAGGCTCAGAAAGATGAAATGCTTTGATTAAGATTATGCAGTTAATGACAGCAGAGTGAAATTTTAGTTCCTCGGCACACTGTTGATCTTCCTTCTATACTGTTAAGTTCACAAATCCTGAAATTGCAAAAGAATTTTGGGGCTGTTCATTAATCTCTGTACAGGGTCAAACTCTTCTTAAAGGTCATGTAGTGCTGATAAAATTGGCCTATCTTGAAAGGTTCCTCAGTTTATACCCTTCTTGACAGATGCTAGGGCATTTAATGACCCTTGATTTAAGAAGTTAAAAACGTTCAAATATATTACATGTTTACCTAATAGTTGGAGTATGTACTAATGAAATAATATATATTTTTTTAAAAAACTTTTTTATTGATGAGGGAGAGAAAGGAAGTGAGCGGAGAGGGAGGGGGCATCAATTTTTATTGTTCCACTTATTTAAATGCATTCATTGGTTGATTCTTTTTTTTTTTTTAATAGATTTTATTGATATTTTACAGAGAGGAAGGGAGAGGGTTAGAGAGTTAGAAACATCAATGAGAGAGAAACATTGATCAGCTGCCTCCTGCACACTCCCTACTGGGTATGTGCCTGCAACCAAGGTACATGCCCTTGACCGGAATCGAACCTGGGACCCTTGAGTCCGCAGGCCAATGCTCTATCCACTGAGCCAAACCGGTTAGGGCATTGGTTGATTCTTGTATGTGCCTTGACTGGGAATCAAACCGCAACCTTGGTGTATCAGGACGATGTTCTAATCAACTGAGCTACCTGGTCAGGGCTGACATAATATATTTTTAAATTTTAAAGACTGTAACTTCATCATAAGATAACTTAGCTGAGCTTGAGCTGTTGTTATACAACTATGGAATTATTCCAGAGAAGTATGTTATAATGAATATAATTGATTATCAAAGGTTCTTTTATTCATAAAACATCTACTGTTGGATATATTCTCTTGCCAATATTTCCTTTTAGGTTGAGTCTGTAGGTTTGCATTTTTATAATTGTGAACCACTGTTATAGGAGATACATACATTTTACCAGTTTTTAGTTGTGTTTGATTAATTTTACTAGAACTGACTTTAAAGTTGTTTTGCTTATATCCTTAATTTTAATTATAGAGAAACATTAGAAGGCTGAATAAAATTGTGTTCTGGTGACATTTATATAGGAACTGAACGCTGCTTCTCATTCTCCTCCTTCCTCTCCTCCTTCTCTACCTTCTCTTCTCCTTCCCTCTCTTTTCTCTTTCCCCCTACCTTCCCGCTTCCAAGAAAGAGGAGCCAGATGTCATATTTTGGTGAAGAATTTATAGACTGTGCAGAGACTCTCCCCAAAATAATCTGGTGCAGAGTCTTGACATTTCCTCAGCTGACTTAATGCAAATTAGGTGCCAGAGTGGTGGGCGCCAGGTTACCATAAAATGTGCCATTGTGTTAGTAATGTGCAAATAATACTTTCAGGTTCTGAATGTTTGGTAGAAGTCAAAGTACAACTCATAACTCCTATAAAGAAAAATATTTTCTGAGAGTGAGATAACTTCTTGAGGAAAGGAAGACTTATCTTTCATTCAATAATTTATAAGAAGGCAACTGCGTTACACCTCCATAGGGCAACTCCTAGGGTGGTTTTCCATTTAGTCCTGTGTCTCACAATATGTGTGTGTTTGCACTTATGTTTCAGAATTGTAATCAGTAACTCACAATATTTATTGTAAGCGATTAGTAAAGAGTTAAAACATCCTATAAGTACTGGTAAGTATGCATTTAGAAAAGATTTTCAAATGTTCTGAATTTAAAGAGGCAAACTTTTATTATATGACAAACTCACCCAGAATCTCTGCTAGTCCCCTCTTTTTCCCTTGCTTTCTTTCTTTCAGTTGGTAGCAGGGAAAGAATGCGTTAACATTTATTTTCTTTGATTAAACTTTCAGGAAAAAAATATTTGAACTTTAGTTTTTCTTTTTCCAAAGCAATAATTAGAGAGACAGTTCCTATATGTTATGATCTCTGTAAGTGAGCTTATAAGCTTTACCTTTAATGAAGACTTAAATCTTTTAGAATAATTAATACTAACTTTATTCTAAGTGACCCAAGAAGATGGAATTTTCTCATTTTTCTGAGGAATGAATTTTTATGCCCTGTCATAATCAGGTTATTTTTTTCTAGTCTATATACTAAATTTCCCCAGATAGTAACCAAATGAAATTTTATCATTTTCTCTTTATTTAAAACAAAATAAGCTATAATTATCCTCTTTTTCAGCTTTTAAAAAACTCTTCTGCCCTGGCCTAGTAGCCCAGTTGGTTAGAGCATCATCCTGATACACCAAGGTTGCCAGTTCAATCCCCTGTTAGGACACATACAAGAATCAACCAATTATATATCTCTCTCTCAAATCAATAATTTAAAAAATTAAGAAAACATTAAAAAAAACCCTCTTATATAACATTTTTATTTTTTTCTAACATATTAATTCTCCTGGACTAAACTGTGTTCTAATACACAGTATGTAAGCCTTGTTATCCAATTTATATATTAATAAAATTATAAGATTTTTATACCTTGAAGGACCTTGATATTTAATTCAGTCCCATTCTAATATAAATGATAAAACAGATCTGCAAATATCAATCTGCCCTGGGTCATTTAATATCGCTGTATATCTCAAAACCATACTGCTAAACTCAAATCCAGTATTCTTTCTACTGTACTGTTCTCTTGTCTGAATTATTTTTCTTTTATTATTTTGATCCCCAAAGAAGTAGAAATAGAAACTGAAAAGGGGGAGGGGAAGCATTTGTACTATAATGTCTTAGCACTCTTTTAATTTCAAATTAACTCAAAATAACATAAAAGGAGACTTGCTTATTGGCTATATAACGCTAAAAATACTCTGGCCTGGATCTAGATGCTTAACAGATGTCAGGAATCTCTCTCAGCTCTTTCCTTTCTCTGTACTGTATATATATACTTTATTTTCAGGCAGGCTCTCTGTAATATAATGGCCAGTTATGAGTCCCAGTAGCTCTAGCTTTACATTCTGCCTGCTTTAGCAACTGCTGTGGGAAGAGATCAACAATTTGAGCTTAAATTCCTAGATTAAGTTCTGGCTTCACTGGATTAGGGCATGTACCCATTTCTTAACTAAACACTCTGGCCAGAGGCTTGGGACATATATCTGAAGCTGAAGAATAGAGCCCACCTTCCACACCCCCAAACCACAGGGAGAATGATAGCTTCCTAAAGGAGAAAGGATGCTGTGTGGAGAGAAAAATGGCAGTGGACTGCTTCATATTAGTCTCAAGGATTCTGTAATTCATGCACCACTGTTTAATACATTATTCTTTAGAATTAAAGCACTATAATACGCTGAACTTTGGAGATGCTTTATGAATAGAAAAAATAAGAGCTCAAAAAAGTCTTATTATTGTTTTTAATCACATAGTTAGTAGATATGCTATTAGTAAAACCCAGATGAGGGAATAAAAAGTTTTAGAATCAGCCCTGGAGACAACCAATGGATGTCTCTCTCTCTCTCATCAACAAACCTATCCTCAGATGAGGATTAAAAAAATATTTTAGAATCACATTCACATTTAGATTCAGATGCAGGTTTTGAGCAAAATAACTATTTTATGCTCAGACTGTTTATCCTTAAAATAAGAGGTGATAGGATCTTTTTGGTAGAGTTGTAGTAGTGTTAGGGATATATGTAAAATGTTTGACATGTCGTTTAATATACAATGACTGCTGTTATATGTTGTCATTGTAATAATAGCCATTCCTAAGAGCCACATTTCTTCCTTTGGTGAATTACTTTCCTGTAACAATCTTGTGATCATTCTGAAATGTAGTTTTCCAAGCTACAAGCAAACATTATATATTAAAATAATCTACATTATTTCTGAATTTAGAAGTGCCAGTGAAAAGTTTACTGAAGTAGAAAATTACGTTTTTAACTGAGAAATCTAGATTGTGAATTCATACTAGAGAAGATGATCTGAGAATATTGATGCATAGAATATGATCAAAACATTACATATTTTGTGTTGTGGTATCTAGGTAGTATTCTGGTTTGGTAGTAGTCTAGGTTTGAAATATGTGTATAACCTATACTTTAAAGTCTCTTTTAAAAGAGATTAATCATATACAAAGAGTTACATAAAACAACTAAGGTTAAAAAATAGTTTATTAAAAATGTATCAGACAAATGTAAATTTCAATGGCAGATGATGTTGCTCTGATTTACTTTGTTAATGAGCTGCATTTAAATATTAATCATTTAAGGTCAAATTTCTAATGTAAATTGTTCTTCAATGGGTACAACCCAGTTACCACAATAATTTAAGTGAAATGATTATAATGGAACATTTCTTTTGAATTTGGCTTTTCTCTTTTTCTGTCCACCAGGGAGTAACTATTCCCAGTCAGAGGCGCTATGTGTATTATTATAGCTACCTGTTAAAGAATCATCTGGATTATAGACCAGTGGCACTGTTGTTTCACAAGATGATGTTTGAAACTATTCCAATGTTCAGTGGCGGAACCTGCAGTAAGTGCTCCAAATTCTCATTCTTCCATGTACTGGAACACTTTTCTTAACATATGTAGAAGTTTATATAAAAATCGGCCCATGTCGCCCAGTGGTTGAGTGTCAGACCTATGAACCATGAGGTCACATTTACATTCCTGGTCAGGGCACATGCCTGGGTTGTGGCTCTAACCCCAGTAGGAGGTGTGCAGGAGGTAGTTGATCAATGATTCTCATTATTGATGTTTCTATCTCTCTCTACCCTCTCCCTTCCTCTCTGAATGCAATAAAAATATATTTTTAAAATATCTAGAAAGAAATTTATTGCACTTAAAATTTATGCAGGAATATATATATATTTCTGAAACATCCATATTGATTAATTAGCTCAGTTGTTTAGTGCACTGGTCTAAAGAAGCCAAGAGCAATGTTTTAATGTCTTTGAAACCAAATTGTATTTATGAAGGAAAAATTCTGTGCTGCAATTACTAATTGCAGCTTAAGTTTTGATTAGATGGCTAGAAAACCTGTCCTGTCACATCCAGCATCAGAATGGCAGTGGGGTTCATCAGTTTACTGGGGTTGAAGCACGGACCAATTTCTTCATATCTTAAGGAAGACTAGATCTTGATAGAAATGGTGACAGGGACAATAAAGAAGAAAAGAAAAAGTGATAAGACATGATGACGGGCTAGAGTATATTGACTGAATAGGGTTGAGTCAAAGTGTGTGCAGTATTAGAGAAAATCTGGATTTAGATTTGAGTATTTATAATGCAGTTTTGTAGTTTCGATATAAGATACCACCACATTATTTCTTTTAATAATTCTAATATCAGCGGTATTTTGCAATTCATTAGTGGTTTTAGTTTTTAGCTTTAAGTTTTGCTTAAACTTAAAATATTTATGTAATTTAAAACAATTTTTATCCCTAAATTAATTTATACCTAGGAAATTAATTTCTTGATGTTGTTTATCTTTGTCAGATAGGTATGATCACCTTCATCAAATATTTTCTGTATTCTTAGAGCAGGGCAATTTTATCAGAGACCACAGTTTTATTAATATAGCATGATAAAGGCTTCTAAGGGGCCTCTTTGATCCTTTTGTCATCTCAGTACAATTTTGAAGACTGCTGGATGCAAGGCACTAAGCTATCAGAGGTGATTGATAAAACCTAGGAGCTCAACAGATTCATAGAAGAGAAGGAAAAAGGAAGAAAAAACTCATGCTTTTCCTATAGTACAGATATCAGTATAAGAGCCAAAAGAAAGGCATAAAATATTAGAGAAATAATAAGGGAAAAAAGAGAACATTCAGTTTAGTAATCTTATATAATGTTTTTCACATTGCTTCTCTTAAAAAATTTCACCAATTCTCCTTTTCTACATTTAAATATTGTGTTTTTTTGTTTTTTGTTTTGGTCTCAGTATTAATTCATACTGACTACTGAAATCTTTTTAATCTTTACTAATTTTCTATGCACTCTGATTTAATACTATGTAGTAAAGCTATATATGATTAAGTAGGAGGTCGTATATATAAATTATAAATGCTAAGAAAAAGTTTTGGGGGATTGTCAGTTTCATGAAGGAAGTCCAGCTCTGTATTGAACACTGGGGAAAGCATACAGTTTACATTGACATTAAAACTGAGGGAAGTATTACAGGCATTAGGAAATAGCTGGAATTGAAGCACAGCAGAAGGAAATGAGCTGGACAAGAAATGCAGAGACAGAGAATAGAATAGGAATAGAAAGTGTGGCTCCCTGTTAGAGAACCTTGAATGAGGATTTCAGACTTAATATGATAAATACTACAGTGCCAGTGATAATGCTGTGTTGACAGTACAGTTGTGTAGAAAGTGATGATAGCAAGAGGTGGAAGATGGTGGACAAAGGAAGCCAGTTTTATGACTTGCTCTAAGCAAGATGTGCTTTGCTGGAGCAATAAAATGGAATTAGTTTATTTTTTCTTCTGCCATTTTTATTTGAAAATTTTGTCAGGAGTTTCTATTCTGGTCAGGTGAATAATTCACTTGGGGACATGAATGTTGACATTTTAGTTTTAAATATGTTTTAATTCAAGTGAAGGTAAGCTGTTCACCTGAAGGATAGGTATTCAGTGAGCACTTGAAAGTATGGGTTTGAATCTTTACACTTGGGTTGCGGGTGAATTTCCCGCCAAAATATAAGATGGCGCGTTAAAATGCCTATATCTTTTGAAGTATGGGTTCGATTGAAATGAAATATTTGGTAATACGCAGTTACAATCGGCCCGAGTTTACACGTTTCCCGCACTCCACCGCAAATCTATATGAACCGAGTTTAAGACGGCTCCCGCGGAGTACACGCAATTCACGCGAGCCGACTTAACTCGTTTCCCGCAACCCAAGTGTTTAGATGAGAGGATATATCAGATATTTTGGGAAGCATCAGGAAAGAGACATAGTAGTTAAGCCTTTCAATTAAATGTGGTGTGAGGCTATAGGATGAGAAGGCTCAGAGGGAAATGGTGAGGACTCAGACAAGGGGAGTTGGAACAACTGCATTCAAGAGGAATAAGAGGAATCAGTGAAAAAAACAAACTTGTGAAAAGAAAGTGTCTTCTGCAAAGTTGTCAGGGATTTATAACTTTTTTTCTTTAATGTTGGTCTTGTCTTATCTATCTAAATATTAAATTCATATTGTAAAGAAAATTATTTTTCTCTAGTGATTTGAGGAAATCTTTTCCACTGATTTTTATTACAACTTTTTGGCTTAGTTTTTGAGAGAAATTCTGAGTAACACTGATTTGTAATTAGCTTATTGTTATAATTTAAAATTCTTGTAGATACACATTTTAGATGAAATCTAACTTGTATAGTTAATTAACTTTTTAAAGTTCTAAAATCAGGAGTATCAGATTCTGAATTAGTGGAGTTAGAATTAATAAGGTTACAAAGCATTTTCATTCTGGTTGATTTTTATTCACCACTTTGAAATGAAATCATACCTTGTTTATTTGTTTCTTCAAGATAGACTTCCCAGTAAAATTTATCTTTTAAAATGGCTCATTGTACTTTGAGTCCTTAGTCAAGGAAGTAGAAATTGTTGAAAGATTGTTAGTGTAATATTTCCTCTTTTTTAGAGAGCTTTTTCTTAAGATAAATGTCTTATAAATCCAAATTAGAATAACCACATGTGCTTTGATCAGTCCTACTATTTATTATGTGATGGCTCATGTTGCTTTAGATATTGTATAGATGAGCTAGATCTTTATTAAACTGGGAAATTCATTTAGCTTGGATAGCATTTTGCCTTGTTCTTAATTGTTGGTCTTATTGATAAAGAATGGGATACTATTTTTTTTTTCATCTTTAAGGATAATGACTTTTGGTGTAAGAATTTTATTTCTATGTGTGTATGTACGTGTATGTGTATATATACACATATATATTTCTCATGCAGTTTATGCAAGCTTGCGTTTATTTCTTACTCATTTTCACATGTTTCCTTCAAAACCCACTTCTAACCCTCCTAAGGCTAGTCACTCTCTTTTTAATGAACTTGTTTGTGAACTTATTGTACCATAAATTAGTTATACTTTGTCATTACTACCTTTTAGTTGCATGGCTAATACATAAGCATGATACATTTTGAGAAATCATATTTTACCAGTTATTTTAATTCTTTTATTTTTATTTTTAATTTTTATTGACTTCAGAGAGGAAGGGAGGTGGGGAGAGAGATAGAAACATCAGTGATGAGAGAGAATCATTAATCGGCTGCCTCCTGCACGCGCCCCCATCAGGTATGTGCCTACAACCCCGGTATGTGCTCTGACTGGTAATCAAACCCGAGACCTCCTGGTTCACAGGTTGATGATCAACCACTGAGTCACTCTGGCTGGGCACCAGTTATTTTAAAACAGACATAAGCCAAAGTCAAAAAAAATACTTGTTAATGAAAAGTGGGGGTAGGGAGGTGGTGCACTTCAATTTGTACTTGATGTCTGTTGTATTTAGCAGCAGACATTTCAAATCCTCTCCTTCCTGTTTCTCATCATGTTGGCTTTATATACCTTTAAAAATAAAGTGTGAGCTATAGGTAAAATGAATGATGGTTAATATTTTTATAAATATTGAGACTTATGTTTATGGAATTTAGTATAACTTTGTAGAGAGTATATTTTTCTTTCCTCTTGTGAACATGTAATGATTTGAATTTTGTGGATTTTGTTACATGATAGAGACTTTAAAATATTGCAGCAAAATAACTTTTAAAACTTACAGTTCATAGATGTGCCAGAAAGTTATTTTAAGCATTTTTAACATCATTTTAGTGTTAAAGTTCTTATGTTACTATAGTGCTAGAAGTCTAATCTTGGGACTTACTATTTTTGAAATAGAATTGACTTTCATGCCAGCAATAGAACCTTATGTTGAAGGTTCAGATTAGGGAAAATCTTGTATTGATTACATTTTGACCTAATTTATATTTATTAATTTGTTTTAGATCAGGATTATAATAGCAGAATTACTATTTTGTATATATCGCTAATATTAATAATTAAAATAGTTTTTGACAGTTTGCTAGTTAAAGGCATTTCCTGTGAAATGATACTTATATGTATTTAACCATGCAGATCCTCATTTTGTGGTCTGCCAGCTCAAGGTGAAGATATATTCCTCCAGTTCAGGACCCACACGTCGGGAAGACAAGTTCATGTACTTTGAGTTCCCTCAACCATTGCCTGTGTGTGGTGACATCAAAGTTGAGTTCTTCCACAAACAGAACAAGCTAAAGAAGGTTTGCACTTTACTTTTATTTGGAAAAATATAAAAAATAACCGTACCTTGAATAGTAATCTCAGATCTTTTGTGTAAAGTATTTGGTTAGGCAGATCAGTCAGTAAGGAGATATTAAAAGGTTTATTTCATTTTATGACTGATATCTAATGAATTAGAATTGTTTTTCTGTTAGATTTCTGCATGCATTGCTTACTATGGCATTGATGAGCCATTATAATGGTAAATAATCCTATTAGAAGGAAAAGGACAAAAGACGTTTTAAAGTTATATGTAATTTGAGATGAATTTCCTTTAACTTGAGTTATACAAAGAAATTTTGTAAAAATACTAAAGATTGTATACATACTACGTGAAATCAGTTATAATCCTCTTAGAAGGGTGATTAATTACCTGAGAAGAAGTTAGCAAGGGATCATGAGTTTCAAATAAACTTGGTCTGTATGTATAAATAAGATCTGTTTCATGGTCTTGTATGACACAAACCACTCTCCCCCATTTTGGTTTCTGTTTCTTACAACTAGGTCATTTTATATTTTGCTTCCTCAAATTTACTAAGTATTCCGAGTTTTAGCTAGAAGAGAAATAGGTATGAAGAGGAAGTAATAAAGAATGAAAAAAATGTGGTATTATTTAAATATACAGCTTTTAAAAAGTGAGGTTTGAATCTTACTGATCTATATTTAGAAAATGTAAGCTCATTTTAAAACAAACTATCTTGTTTTAAAAAATAAGTGAACATTTAAGATGAAGCTAATGTACAAAATTTTTAATTGGTGATGAACAAAAATACTAGCTTTTGTATATTGTTACTGCCTCTTTAAACATCTGTATAGCACATTACCAATTTTTAGAAATTTTCAGTAATAGGATTGATTTAGTTTTCCTGATTTTTAGCTCTTTTTTTGAAAGAAGAGAAAGTTTCATTTACTACAAAAATTTTTAACTCTACTTTGACTTATTAGAAGAAATATAATTTTCTTTATTTAGAATCCAAGTAGTTAGGAAATCACAAAATGTTAAACTGATTTTTTCACCAGAAACCTAGTTCTTACCTGTCCTATATAAATATATTTCAGTAACTTTGAAAACTATTTTTTAATAATCCAAGAAGTGCCGGCCGGTGTGGTCACCATGTCCGTTCAGGGCACATGCCAGGATTGTGGGCTCGATCCCTAGTGGGGGGGTGTGCAGGAGGCAGCCGATCAATGATGTTCTTCTTTCATCGATGTTTCTATCTCTCTATCCCTCTCCCTTCCTCTCTCTCTAAAAATCAGTAAAAACCTACAAAAAGAAGATAACTATTTAAAAAAAAAAATCAAAGAAGTGTTAGCAAATGTTCTAAAATTAAGGTAGTTATTTTTTCTTCTATTCATTGTAAGACAAGTACACTTAAAATCTTATGTTTTGCTTTTAAAAACAAACAGGCACCTGAATCACTATTTCCCTGTACCTTTAGGAATGTGTTTATTCACATTTCAGTTATCACCTGTGCATTACATTAACACATGCATGTAAAATTAAAGATTCGATTAAATATTTATAATATATGTGTATTTTGGATTACTTACATTCATTTTATGTGATTTTTCTCTTCCTGTTATAAATGTTTGCAGTGATTTAAACAAAAGCAGGTTTAGTATAATCAGTGTATTTATATGGAATTCACGTTTTTGGAAATTTGAATATTACTAGCTTATTTTCTTCTGATTCTAAGTAAAAAATGTGTGTAGTTACTAATTAAGTGACTGGTAAAATAATTAAAATTAACAAATATTTTTTAAAAGGCAGTGCTAAGTACTGTTAAAAGCTACAAAGACATTTAAGATATGATACTTAAGATCTTTCATGGGTGGGATAACTTAAAGATAAATTAGAATGAAATATTTAAATGACTAGATAAGGTATCACAAGGCTGTACATCTTTAATTGTCAAATGATCCATGCAGACCAAATTCTAGTAAGCGAGGGAGCATTTTCTTGGTTGGTTAAGAAAGGTTTGAAGTAATGAACTTCTGATGCCATTTTTGATTAACAAGACCTCATATTATTAGTAAGAAGTGATTCCTTAAAAATAAGCGTTTTATAACAAAAAAGTCAGAAGTACTTACTTTATTTTATTATGAATTTTTTTCAAACATTCATTGTTACTTAAGAAACTAGAGCTGTTTAATGTTTGTATTGCTATAGCAGTAAAAATGTATCTGCCTTGCTTCATTGGGAAGTTGGACCTGAATACTTCAAGAACTTTTGTTAAAGTAAATTTTGTAATAGCTTTTTGAAACATAGAGGAAATTAAATCCAATTCTGAATTTTTAAATACATACATACATACAAACTCAAAACATTTTTAAAGGCTAATATTAGACTAGAAAGGAGATATTTTACTTAAGGTTTTAAAGCAAGAGTAAGCTATCTTATAACTTGTGGAATTACATTTTTGGTTAAATGTGAAGAAAAGAAAATCATGTGAATTAGATAAAACAGATTGCTAAGTATTAGTCTTTGTGTTTACCTTTATTCAAAATATTAAATAACATGGCTTATTTTGACTTCTTGTGGCAAATGTTGAATATAGGTAACATTTTCTTTTTAAAAATATGTCATTTTATTTTTTAGGACAAAATGTTTCATTTTTGGGTAAATACATTCTTCATACCAGGACCAGAGGAAACGTCAGAAAAAGTAGAAAATGGAAGTCTATGTGATCAAGAAATTGATAGTATTTGCAGTATAGAGCGATCAGATAATGACAAGGAATATCTAGTACTCACTTTAACAAAAAATGATCTCGACAAAGCAAATAAAGACAAGGCCAATCGATACTTTTCTCCAAATTTTAAGGTCAGTTAAAAACATTTTGAGGAGTTGGTGGGTGGCTCTGTGTGTGTGCTTCTTTTATTCTAGGTATATAGCTAGTGAAGGCCTTGCTTGACTAGTTTTTAAATTAAATATTATTTAGAAGTAATATTTATGTAGCAGCAATCTGATAGTTTCGAATAAAATTCAAGTTGTGTAAAAAGTCATGAAAACTGTACTTTCCCTATTTCTTTTTGTTTGGTTAAATTTGAGGCAGTCGTTTGGGAGGAGTTAAATAAGTGGGATATGAAGGAGAAATGGGTGTAGAAGAGAACTCTTAATTATTTGAGAAGAATTTATATGGGATGTTCTCACTGATTTTACTCTTGTACTCCTCCAATTTATTCTCAGTCCCTCACAGTGATCTTAAAAATAGATTGATTGTGTCACTCCTGTTTACAATTTTTAAGATGTTACAGTCTTTGTTATGCCCTACAGTGATTTGCATTACTTAGCACAGGCCTACTATCAACTGGAGACACATTCTCTCCCTTTTCCCTAAGTTTAACTCATATTGGTCTTTCTTCATCTCTTCAAAGTGCTAAGCTCTTCTGCCTCTGGTCTTTCCAGTTCTTTTCCTCTTCCTGTACCTCTCCACCCTCAGCCTTTTCCCTACCCTTCACATAGATACCCTTCTCATATTCTAATCTTCTCTTCAATTTTATGTGGCCTGAAAGGCGTTCTCTCATCATCCTCTCCTCTTATCGCCTTTCTACAATTGTTTCCTCTTATTATGGAATTATTTGGTTTGTTTTAATTTCATATATTTGTGAGTGTGTGTATGTGTTTCCGATTCTCTGCATAGGTAATAATTCCCCAGGTTCTGAAATGGAGGTTTGACATTTTTTTTTCTTTCCCTTTCCTATTTCATACTCTGTTTGACTTCCTCCCCTTGCTTTGACCATACCTTCCTACTTTCTCTCTTTAAAAATTCTTACTTTTTTTCTTCATTCCATGTATATATATGACAATCTTAATCATAGCTTATAAGTGTAAGAATATTGCTAGTAGTAATAAAATAAAGGGGGTGGTTACAGATTTTAACTGAAAATAGATCCAATATTAAGTACCTTTAGATCATATATTTCTTTAAAGTATTTAGAAGTAAGTGTCTTTTAGAATCCACAGGTTTCTGTTTACTTTCTTTTCTCTAAGTCTACATTTTTCTCAGTCACTAGCTTTTAAAGTATAACTTGCTCTAGTTTTATTGTTTTCTGTTTTAATATTATATTTTATACTTATGATTACAAATAAAAACTATTTTAATTATCAGTAAACAAATATCACATGTTGGTAAATACTATGAAAAAATAAAGCAGAGGCTCTCGGCTGGCGTAGCTCAGTGATTGAGCGTTCACATATGAACCAGGAGGTCAGGGTTCAATTCCCTGTCAGGGCACATGCCCAGGTTATAGGGGGCATGCAGGAGGCAGCCAGTCAAAGATTCTTTCTCATCATTGCTATTTCTGTCTCTTTCTCCCTCTCCTTTCCTCTTTGAAATCAATAAAAATATTTTTTTAAAAATAGAGATGTGATAGAGAATGATCTTGTGTGTTTTTTAACTGAATGGTTAGAGAAGGTCTCCCCAAGCAGCTGACATTTAATTAGAGGCCTAAATGAAATAAGTGAGCTACACAAATATCTGAGAAAAGAGGGAAGAGCAGGTACAAAAGGCCTGAGATATTAATGAGCTTGATGTATTTGAGGATCGATAAATAAGAAGTCATTTTGACTAAAGCACACTGGTCCGAATGTGAAGACATTAGAGTGTATTTAGCACAGGAAAGATGTAATTTGAATGTTCACTCTGTCCACTTCTTTAATATATATAGGCTGAAGAGGAGATAAGATTGGAAACTGTTGCAGTGGTTTAGTTCAGATGAGAAGTGGTGGTGGTTTGGACTAGAGTAGTGGCAGTGAGGGGTAATGAAAAGCTATCAGGTATACAGTTGACCCTTGAGTGACATGGGTTTGAACTGTGCAGATCCACTTATATGAGGATTTTTTTCAATAAATATAGAGTCGTCTCTCTGTAACCCCGAGTTTTGCATCCACAGATTCAACCAACAGGGCCAACTGTATGCATTGTTTTATGCCCTTCTATATAAGGGACTTGAGCATCCACAGATTTTTGGTATCCACTGGAGGATACTGGAACCAATCCCTGATGGGTACCAGGGGAATAGCTGTAAAGTTTTTGGGGAGTCGAAAGTTATACACCAATTTCCAACTGCACAAGAGTTGGTGCTCCTGACCCCTTTGTTGTTCCAGGAGCAAATGTTTATGGATTACTGGTGTAAAAGGAGAAAAATTGATGACTCTTGGATAATGTGGGGAGAGGCTGTAGATATAATAGAGGAAGCAAGGGATTCCAATTTAAATCCCACTAGATATGTGGTCTTCAGCAGGTTACCTAATCTCTCTGGGCCTTAGCTTCCTCTGCTTTAAAATGGAATCCCTGTCTTGTAGAGCTGTTTTGACAATTATTTCATCTAAGCCTGTAAGGCCCTTGGCTGTCTATTTAAACCACTGTATGATATTAACTTCTCCATCCTTCAGGTGAAGTTTTTAGGGCTAATGAGATCTTAAACATAATCGTTGATCAGTATTTTATATAGTACTAGAGGCCCGATTCACGGATTCGTGCACTGGTGGGGTCCCTCGGTCTGGCCTGCAGGGATCAGGCTGAAACTAGCTCTCCGACACCCCCCGAGTGGTCCCAGATTGTGAGAGGGCACAGGCCAGGTAGAGGGCCCCTACCGGTGCATGATCAGGGTTGGGGAGGGACTGCGGGAGGGCTCCAGGGCGTGTCCGGCCCGTCTTGCCCAGTCCCTGTCCCTATCGGACCAGACCCCAGCAGCAAGCTAACCTACCTGTTGGAGCGTCTGCTCCCTGGTGGTCAGTGCACATCATAGCAACTGGTTGAACCAATGGTCAAGACACTTGGCATATTAGATTTTTATTATATAGGATAATATTTGTATTTGTTTAGTATTTTTATATCAGAAAATACATTGATTTTCAGATAGGTAGTAAGTGAAACATTCTTTTGGAACTCAATTGTTAGTGAATTGAATTTTGTGATAAAAATATATTTTGTGAACTATTGATGAACTTCAGTCTCAGTGTATATTTCTTTTGTATATTTAGTTAATGCTTGAAGTTAATGCTTATTAAAAATATATATTAACATGCCAGTTTATCTTTTCAGCATATAGGAAAAGACAGTGTAAGAAATTTTAAGAAAGGGGGGGGTCATTTAAAAGGCCAGCTGCCTTTTAAAGATCATGTTTTTCATAGTACTTAAAAATGAATCTGCTAAAAGTATATATCTATACTAAGTAATTTAAGATTAGTCTGATTTATAGATTTTCCATTTAAACTTTCTCTTTTTCCTCTAGGTGAAGCTGTACTTCACAAAAACAGTAGAGGAGCCATCAAATCCAGAGGCTAGCAGTTCAACTTCTGTAACACCAGATGTTAGTGACAATGAACCTGATCATTATAGGTATTCTGACACCACTGACTCTGATCCAGAGAATGAACCTTTTGATGAAGATCAGCATACACAAATTACGAAAGTCTGATTTTTTTTTTTTTTATGAAGAGGGATAAAACACCATGAAAACAAACTTGAATAAACTGAAAATGGACCTTTTTTTTTTTTAATGGCAATAGGACATTGTGTCAGATTACCAGTTATAGGAACAATTCTCTTTTCCTGACCAATCTTGTTTTACCCTATACATCCACAGGGTTTTGACACTTGTTGTCCAGTTGAAAAAAGATTGTGTAACTGTGTCATGTATATACCTTTTTGTGTCAAAAGAACATTTAAAATTCAATTAGGATAAATAAAAATGGCACTTTCCCATTTTATTCCAGTTTTATAAAACGTGGAGACAGACTGATGTGTATACGTAGGAATTTCTCATTGTGTGTTCTGTCACCAACTGAAGTGGCTAAAGAGCTTTGTGATGATATACAGGTTCACATCCTACCCCTTTGCACTTGTGGCAACAGATAAGTTTGCAGTTGGCTGGAGGAGTTTCTAAAGGGTTTTGCTACATTCTAATGCATGTATTCGAGTTAGGGGAATGGAGGGAATGCTCAGAAAGGAACATATTTTATGCTGGACTCTGGACCATGTAACATCTCCAGCTATTTACACACACCTTTCTTTAGCATGCTACAGTTATTAATCTGGATATTTGAGGAATTGGCCGCTGTCACTGCTTGTTGTTTGTGCATTTTATTATTTTTTTAAAGCATATTGGTGCTAGAAAAGGCAGCTAGAGGGAGTGAATCTGTATTGGGGTACAGGAATGAACCTTGCACAACATCTTAAGAATCCACAAATGAAGGGATATAAAACTAATGTGGTCATAGATAAGAAACACAGCAACAATGACTTAACCATATAAATGTGGAGGCTATCAACAAAGAATGGGCTTGAAACATTATAAAAATTGACAATGATTTATTAAATATGTTTTCTCAATTGTAATGAATGCTCCATCTCCTGTGTAATCAAGGCCAGTGCTAAAAGATGCTCTTATTACCTACATCAGTCAACAACTTACACATATTTTATTAGTTTTCAATCATATACCTGCTGTGGATGCTTCATGTGCTGTCTGCAAGCTTCTTTTTTCTCATTAAATATAAACTGTTTTGTAATGCTGCACAGGAAATTTCAATTTGAGATTCTACAGTAAGCAGTTTTTTTTCTTTAAAGATTTATGATGCACTTATTCAGTCCAATAGCTGTCAGCCGTTCCACCCTTTTGACCTTACACATTCTATTACAATGAGTTTTGCAGTTTTGCACATTTTTTAAATGTCATTAACTGTTAGGGAATTTTACTTGAATACTGAATACATATAATGTTTATATTTAAAAGGACATTATTTGTGTTAAAAAGGAAATTAGAGTTGCAGTAAATTTCAACACTGCACAAACAATAAGGCATTTACTTTTTCAGTAGAAGTTGTCCCACATAATGCTTTTAACAATTTGCTATTGAGAGAATAGATTTTTTTTTTAGAGGTGCAGTGTTGAATTATTTCTTGATAGTGCTAGTGTTAGAACTAGGGCTTCTTTTTCACTTAAGTATCATATATTTGATATGCCCAGACTGCATACTATTTTAAGCAGAGTACAACTACTAATGTAAAGCTAATGTGAAGATATTATTTAAAAAAGAATTTTCCCCCAGAAATTTGGTGTCTTTCAAATAATAGCTTGCCCTTGAAACATTTGAATATCCAGCCAATTTATTTCTTAATGGTGTAAAATCTCATTTTCAATAACTTATTGGTGCTGAAATTGTTCACTAGCTGTGGTCTGACCTAGCTAATTTACAAATACAGATTGCATAGGACCTATTAAAGCAGCATTTATAGAGGTTGATGGTAAATAGATTAGGCAGAACTTCATCTAAAATATTCTTGGTAAATAATGTTGACATGTTTTCCATACCTCATCAGTTTTCATTCAGCAAATAAAATTTTTAAATTTTTAACAAAGTTCTTAGGATTTACACATTTATATTGAAACATTGTTATATAAAGAATTGATTGACTGCTCATAAATTAAATTGGTAAGGTTAGAGACAACTATTCCTAAGATCTCACCATTGGAATTTATATGCCACCTTTCGTAAAAGCTGAAAATTGTTGACTAAGTTGAAAATCATTGATGTTTTGAAGATAGTTATTATTACTGTTATTTGTTACAGTTTTGGGCACAGTATATTAAAACATAACTTGTATTGTTCTGATATGTAACATGGAGGGCCAGGTCATAAATAATGACATTATAATGGGCTTTTGCACTGTTATTATTTTTCCTTTGGAATGTGAAGGTCTGAATGAGGGTTTTGATTTTGAATGTTTCAATGTTTTTGAGAAGCCTTGCTTACATTTTATGGTGTAGTCATTGGAAATGGAAAAATGGCATTTTATATATATATTATATATATATAAATATATATTATACATACTACTCTCCTTTATTTCAGTTACCATCCCCATAGAATTTGACAAGAATTGCTATGACTGAAAGTTTTTTAGTCCTAATTAAAATTTTATTTATGACAGTATTCATAATTAGCCTGAAATGCATTCTGTAGGTAATCTCTGAGTTTCTGGAATGTTTTCATAGACTTTTTGGATGTGCAGCCGCTTACATGTCTGAAGTTACTTGAAGGCATCACTTTTAAGAAAGCTTACAATTGGGCCCTGTACCATCCCAAGTCCTCTGTAGCTCCTCTTGAATATTTTTTGCCATAATTGTTAAAGGGTAGTTGAATAAATAGCATCACCCTTCTTGGCTGTGGCACAGGTTATAAACTTACGTGGAGTTTACTGGCAGCATCAAATGTTTCAGCTTTAAAAAAATAAAAGTAGGGTACAAGTTACATGTTTAGTTCTAGAAAATTTGTGCAATATGTTTATAACGATGGCTGTGGTTGCCACAAAGTGCCTCGTTTACCTTTAAATACTGTTAATGTGTCATGCATGCAGATGGAAGGGGTGGAACTGTGCA
Organism: Myotis yumanensis; assembly: GCF_028538775.1. Classification (NCBI taxonomy): domain Eukaryota; kingdom Metazoa; phylum Chordata; class Mammalia; order Chiroptera; family Vespertilionidae; genus Myotis; species Myotis yumanensis. The sequence continues at coordinate 27,289,621 of NW_027223764.1, read as the reverse complement.
CTAAAGTGGGGGCTTTAACTGCAGTGTGTGGCAGAGTTGCCTTCTACCCTGCCAGTTCAAAAGATCAATCTGTTTTCATATAGAATATATATACTAAAAAATTTCAGTCTGTTAAAACAGCCTTACTCTGATTCAGCCTCTTCAGATACTCTTGTGCTGTGCAGCAGTGGCTCTGTGTGTAAATGCTATGCACTGAGGATACACAAAAAATATGTGTACAGATTAATGCCTCATACAAATCAGATGTCCATTTGTTACTGTGTTTGTTAACAACCCTTTATCTTTAGTGTTATAAACTCCACTTAAAACTGATTAAAGTCTCATTCTTGTCATTGTGTGGGTGTTTTATTAAATCAGTATAATTTAAATCGCTTAAGTTTGTTTAAATTTTAAATGACGGGCAGCCAAATGTGCTTAATACATTTTCTATTAAGTTTTTTTCCCCCCCTGCTGTCCTTCATAGTCTACGATTATTAAAACATGGGCTTTGTCACCTTGGGAGTAGAGTATCAGTCTACTCATGTTTGAGAAAGGCACTTTTTAGGGCTTTAGTCAACACTTAATACATTGTTTTAAGCACATTACATTACATAACATTCTAATCTTGAAAAACTTCAAGATTGAACATTTTGTGCATTTATTTTTTAAACTAAGGCAGACGTCTGCAGATAATTCCCCAGAACGGATTTGATACTTCAGATTTCAGTTTGTGGCTTTTTCATTCTTTATGATTCTGTAGTCTGCCATTAACATATGGGAAGCTTCATCTACTCATTGTGATTAGTGCCATTTAAAAATTTATATTCCAGAAGAGTTTAAAGAACTTGGTGTACTTGAATTCAACCTTGTTATTTCTAATCTTAAAAGCTTAAAAACTAAGGCATATCCTTTCAACAAAGCATAGTAAGGTAATAAGTGTGGCTGTACAAGTGTTTTGAAAATAAAGCAGAGCATTTATGTAACAGTGGAATTTAATGTTATTTCAAGTTTAAATTTTCTCCATGTGACTTTTTAAAAGTGAATGTGAATAATGTATAATATAAAGAAGTATGAGAAGTGTGTATACACACAATTTTTTCCTTTTTAAGTATGTTTAGAAACTATTCTGGAGTCTAAAATTGGTGATTTCTGAAAAATAGGATTTGCTGGCGATTTTGTTTTTGTTCATGCTCTTACTATAGTATAATTTGAGCTGCATAGTTAAGTGAATGCCATCACCATTTCCATTGAGAATTTAAAAATCACCAGTGTTTAACATGCAGGCTTCCAAAGGCTTACAAAAAATCAAGACCCTTAAATCTAGTTGATTTGCTGCTAATGTGAAACATTTTTTGTTCTTTTAGTCTTGCCAGACAGTTAACCTCGCATCTAAAACAGTCTTAAGTAGCGTAAGTATAAGTTTTGATTAGCAGTGCTATTACTAGTACAGAGAGAAATGTTTGTGAAACAATAATATTCATTCTGAACTGGTATAAGGACAGTACCTAAAAATTAGCAAAAAATAATAGAGAAAAATATTTTAAAACTTTTAAAGATGAAATGTTAGAGATTGATTTTCCTGTGGAATTATATAGCTGTAGGAAGCCTAATGGTTAAGTCGCTTGTCAGTTGTTTTCAATTTTTAGAGCAAATTTGTCTCTCTTTTTGGCCTGATGCTATTTTTCCATCTTTCAAGAAATCTTACAAGTATATCAGAATGTTGGTAGCCACTCTGACAAATTCATATTGGTTGGTAGCTTTTAAGTTTAAAGTGAAAACAGAAAAGGACAAAATAGTTGTGTCGGTGGTAAAACATTTGGTTCTTAAATTAGTTATTTTGAGAATACTTTCCCATAACTACAACAAAATCATTACTCATAATCCCACCACCTGGAGACAAAGCCATTATTAATACCTTAGTGACTATACAATCATTTTCCTATATATTCATGTTTATTTTCTTTAAAAATGAAATTTGTACTGTGTGTACTCTCAAAGCCTTTAAACTTAGTATTTCTGTCATGGGTTTGTAGGATGTGCAGTTACATCAGGAAATGGACAGTGGCTTAATTCTTTCTAATGCTACAGATGCAGATTGTGTGCAGCTATTGAGAGCCCTTTCCAATCGCGTGTGTTAACCGTGAGTGTTTAAATATTGTTGGCATCGGGATGGTATAGATGTCTAAGTAAATAAAACAGCCACATTTACTTAGCAAGAACAAGCTTAACACTAGATACGACTCTTTAAACACCATTTTAAATATTTGCACTTTGGAATTTATGTAACATAGATAAACAAGAATATGTGAAACACTATTAGTAATCTTCATCACCTTTCTATTTCCCTTATAGGTGGGAAAAGAAGGATGAGATTTTCAGTTTTTATAATTCCTAAGCAGTTGCTTAGAGTGAGTTATTTTAACACCTTAAAAAACGAAGGCTACTGCTGGTGTATCACTTTGTTGTCTTTAAATCTGTGTGCTCATGTGACTTCCATTACATCAAAAAATATCTCATGAATGTTTCACTATTAGCAGCTCTGGAACTTACCATGCTTAATATAATGGTGGGCTTTATACCAGAACATACAACTCTTGACAGTTATTTGAGAATTTTGGTGAAAAACAGTTTAGTTGGAGGGTAATACATAACTTATAAGCCAATGTATTGATATTTTAAGAAAATTTTTGCATACATAAGTGAAGTCAACTGCCATCTTTGAGCATTACCACATTATAAAATCTGCATATTTTTTAATGAACTTTTAACAAGGATTTATATTTTTTTAATTAAAAAATAATTTATTTCTCTTTTGTTGCATGTGGATTTTCATTTGTCCCTAAAATGGTCAGAGAGTTTGTTTCTGTGGAATAGAGCGAGACTTGTAGTCATGGCTCCAGTGTTTCAGTTTGTGAAATTTGTATACTGTAGTGAAATTCTTAAAATGTTTAGGTGTGGCTTTCTGTATCATTTATTGGCTTTATTTATGTGCACCTTTAGGATTTTCTGCCTACTCTGTACAGTTGTCCAAATGATATCCCTGGTTTACAAATTCCTTTGCAGTTTCTATTTTCTTTTGTTGTTGTTTTTCTTTGTTAGTTTCTAATTTTTTTTTACTATTTAAATTGCTCTAATGGGCAGATTATAAGTGTGTGTGTGTGTGTGTGTGTGTGTGTGTGTGTGAGAGAGAGAGAGAGAGAGAGAGAGAGAGAGAGAGAGAGAGAGAACTAGACTCCACAACTTTAGAAATTAAAATAGTTTTATTCAGGCAAACAGTTCTCACTGGAAGTTCACAGTTCATTGTAATGAAAATGTTACCCTGGATGACCTTTGACATACAGTAATGAGTCTTGGATATTAATGGGTATGTTAGTGGCATCTTGATAGGTGCATTAATGAATTATTTTCAAAGCTGTGCATTTAACCAAAGTTGGTGTATTGGAAATGTTTATATCAAGTTCCATTTGGCTACTGGTGGACATAAAAAATAGAAATGCTTTCGTATAGAGAGTATTTTTTCTTTAACAAATTAAGAGGATACTTATTTTGAATAATTGGTTTTAAACTTTTTATTCAGCAAGTATGTATCAAGTCCTAGCTGCATATAACAGAGGCTTGGAATATATTGCTAATCAAAACAAAGACCCTTTTTTGCCCTTGAGGAGTTTCCATTCTAGTAGAGGAAATAGATTTTATTAAAATAATGATAAATTGTGATACATGCTGTGAAATATGAGATGCATAAGTTACAGTAATAATCAAACATTCCATATGCTTTTAAAATTTCCACCTCCTTTTTTAGATGGGGCCTTTATAACTAGTTTATCCCAGTGAAATAGAACTGAAAGTTATGTGACATTTCTGAGGAAAGGCATTAAAAATGAAATTTCTTGTACAATCCTAAAGCTTCTGTCTTTCCGTAATGCGGTGACCAGAGACAACATGTTTTGTTCAGTGTGGGTCTTGAGTGACTTTTTAGAACTCCCTCAAATATTTTTGCTACATGGAATATGTTAGACATTAGCATGAGCAATAAATAATTATCTTAATTTACACTGATATTCTGGAAAATTTGTTAGCATAGCATAATTAATTATGTTCTAACTAATGCTTTGGAAGGATCAGGGATGAATTTCTTGAGCAACCAACAGGGAGGTTAGAATGAAACAAAATCAAAAGTGACATCTGTAAACAACATGATGCAATAAAGAAACTAAATTAAAAGTCACTCAGTAATGGCTGAGATGCTTGGGATATGAATGGGTGAACAGCAGATCCCTGCCACATGGAGCTTACATTCTAATAAGAGAGAATGGATGATAATTAACATACCATATATAAGGTAATAAGTGCTGTGGGGGAGAAAATGTGGACGAGGGTTCCCAGAGGTGGAGAGATTGCAGTGTTGGATAGGGGAGCCGGGAATAGGCCTCACTGGGAAGGTGAGAATTGAACAGACTCATCAAATAGTGGTGGAATTTTTTCATCCTTTAAATCAGCAGGAAGCACTCATTATCCTCTATAAAATTTTATTCTCACCTTTTACAACTCTATATTAATTCCTGATTTAAGATTATTATTGGTATATCTAGGGAGAGATTTTAAGGGTATCACCCCAAATAGTCACAATGTTCTACTATCATTTCTTCTCTAAACTGGTTTGGCAAAACCTATAAAAATCTTTTTCTCCTCATACTAAGAGTTAAGTTCATTTTTAAATTTTTCTTACAATCTACTAAATGTGGTTATATTTTGAAAATAATTGATAGCACTTTCAGTAGAAGTTAAAGTTATGGCCTCAAACATTTCTGAAAAACTGAAAGGAAATGTCATTTATGATTTATTGATGGGAAACAAGTTATAAATTTTTAGTTACTTGAAAAACAAGAGGGGTGAAATTTATGTCCTAGGCTAATATGTTTTAATTATTAGCTCATAAGCAGAAACCCCTGGAAAAATATCAGTATCTAAATAGTAAAAGAAATACTTTTTTTTCCTTTCACAAAGAGAGAATCCCCCTTTTCTACTCCATTTTAAGATCCAAGAAGTTTAACTTTGTGTTCAAGGGAAATAGTATAATTGAATTGATTTAATACAGTAGAAACTTATAATTATTTATCAGGGCAGGTACATATAAGTGGGCATGATATTTTGAAAGAAAGGAGTAACTATTAACCTTTAATTCTTTAAGATTCTACGTGATTTCAAAGACATTTTTCTTCGCAATTTTGCATCTTGTTTTTACTCGAGTCTAATGAAGCTTTTTATTTTTCCTTGCATTTTACTTTGCTTGAGAAAGAATTTAAGGTATAGCTAAATGTGATTCCTCAATGTGAGAAAACCTGTCATGTAAATTTAGAAAAAAATATTGCATATATCTTTTGGTCTTGACCTAAGGATAAACTTCACTTACTGGAAATGTCTCTTGAACCTACCTCATTGAGTTTGAAAGTATTTTCCAATAGTGTTGTGATTGCTCCTTTAAACATTGATAAATAACCTCCCCCTTAATTTATAAGGAAATATGTCATGTTTTTACAGTAGTATTTACTCTTTTTGAAATTTATAACTTGTTTCCTGAGACTTGGAAAATTTAATTTTGTGTTTCTGTTTAATAATATAGTTAAATGTGACCTGCAGATATTGTGAAACTTATCTAAAATATAATCTGTAAAATACTCTCTAACTATGACAATGCTAACTTTAAGAGAGCTAAAGAAGTTCAATTAACTGACATTAGAATACTCCGTGACATGCAAATTAGGAGGAAGTATTAGCAAATTAGAGTCATGTTTATGTTTCTCTTTTCAATTTGAATCATGTTTTTGAAATGAAAGATCTAATTTTCCATTTCTTATGATCTATAAAGAAGAGAAATGCATTTAAATTTTATAAGTAGATGTGAAAATTATCAAACTACTTAATTTTAAATATTACATGAAGTTGTTATTGTCAAGAAAGCCCACCATTTTACATAGTTAATTCTCAACAAGGGAACTCTGTGTTCTTTAGGTAATTAATTAGCTAATACTTTGTGTACTGTGTGTGGCCATCATAATTCATATGGATAATGCATGAGCTTCTTGAACTTATTAAGTAATGCTGTATATTCAATAAGTGAAAGGGAAAATAATAACTTCTAGTCTTTAGTAAAAGAGTAGACATAAGGTACAATTTCCCTTTGCAAGACTCAGCAGACACCACTTAATGTGTTTAGCTGTTCTTGGAGAAGATGGAGCATGCTGTTTCTATAAAAAAAAAATCCAATAATATTAAAGCAGATATATCACTCTGAACATGATTTACTGAGGTAACAATGGCTTGAAGGTATTTGCAAACCTCAAGCAACTTGAATCTTTCTCAAGAAAATTAAACACATTTCTACCTTAGAAAACCGGGAGGCCCATCTTTAACAATCATAGGAATTCTGTGATAAGTCAGCTACCTAGAGAACAAAATAAGGAGCTCAGAGAGGAAGGAAGCTGAAGAAAAGAAGTGCAGGGAGAGCTCAAACTAACTCAGTACCAGGGGGATGGTAGAAGGATAGGAAAATAATAAATATTATTTTGAGCTTTTAGTTCATAGACACTGTGATAGACATTTCGCATGTTTTACCACCCCCTTCAAGGTAGGCCTCAAATTAAGTACAAAACAAATCAGAGTACTTAAATTACCCAGGTGTCACAACTAGTACGTAGGAAACTGGATTCGAACCCAAGGCAGTCTGCTACCTCTTAAATGGAATCGAATTTACAAAGTAAACTAAAAAGCCTAAACAATTAAGGAGTAATGAAATCATGCTAATATTCTTTATTACTGACAAAGGTAAAGCAAACTTTAGTACAAGCTTTAATTCCTGAAAAATCAAAAGCAAAGAGAAGTATTTAACAATTGTTTGAGCCATAAAAGAGAAAACAAACAACTCTGTATCTTGTAACATACTTGACAGGTAAGATGCTAAGACGTTGACACATTTTTATATCAAGACTGAGCATGAGAGCTCTTTTATTTGCTAGTTTAGTGTTAAATCCATTGAATAAACTTGTACTTTAGTTTTGCTTGAACTAGAATACCCAGTTTTAAGTCCTTGGCTCTCAGTAAAGCAGGCCAACCAGCAACCCAACAAGTATGTTGCTTGTCTACTTTGTCTAATTGGAACCAGAAAAGGCCATAGCACTTACATTTTAGAGTGGGGAAGCAGGTTTTACACAGATGGGCAAATAAGTGCAATGGCATGGTGTAGGCCAGTGATGGCGAACCTTTTGAGCTCGGCGTGTCAGCATTTTGAAAAACCCTAACTTAACTCTGGTGCCGTGTCACATACAGAAATTTTTTGATATTTGCAACCATAGTAAAACAAAGACTTATATTTTTGATATTTATTTTATATATTTAAATACCATTTAACAAAGAAAAATCAACCAAAAAAATGAGTTCGCGTGTCACCTCTGACACGCGTGTCATAGGTTCGCCATCACTGGTGTAGGAACAAATGTGGCCATTTAGGAAATGAGAAAATAAAGACTAGGGCAGAATAGTGACAAGGCAGAGTGGTGGAAGATCAAATTTTTGAATTAGGCAGGGGAAACTCTGGTTCTAGCCAATGTGGAATAAAACTACTCAAGTCCACCTCTTTTTTTGTTTGTTTGTTTGTTAATCCTCACCTGAGAATATTTTTCCATTGATCTTTTTTGGAGAGATGAAAAGACAGAAAGAAACATCAATGTGAGAGAAACACATTGATTGGTTGCCTCCTGCAGGCCCCAACTCAGGCCAGGGAGGAGCCTGCAACCAAGGTACATGCCCTTTACCGGAATCTAACCCGGGACCTTTTCATCTGCAAGCTGATGCTCTTTCCTCTGAGCCAAACAGGCTAGGGCAAGCCCACCTCTTTTGCCAATGCAATTAAAAACTTCTGGACCAAATACAAAAGCAAGTACTTAAGAAAAGTAAACAGAAGCAGGCAGATTGTAAAGAGTCTGAAGTTGGAAAAGCAACATATATGAAGATATTCCTCATTTTTTTCTCTTTTATGGCTTTTCCCCAAGGTGGCCCCACCCCTGGAGCTGCACAACGGTGGAGAACATGAGTAACTGAAACTCAGAGAAATCCAGCTTTCTGGCCAGAAGACCCAGGAAAAGTTTTTTGTGGGCCAGGGAATGGGTGAGGGGGAGGGAGAAAATCCTGAAGAGAAGAGAGCTGGAAAGAGGATCCTCTAATTCTGTGTGGGAACTTCCACACATCCTGGCTCACTCCTGAGCAGGCATACACAGAACAGACCCAAGGAGCCACAGCAAAGTCCTAGAAAATGAAACAGATCTGAACCACCACTCAGAAGATGAGACAGAGCTTGGGTTCTGAGCCTAACTGGGTTGATTGTCTGCTTAAACCCAAAATATTTCCCAGAAAATTTTAACAAGATCCAGAATCGATACAATCTAGTATCCATAATTACTTAACTAGGAAAGAACCAGGAAAATGTGACCAACTCAAAGGAAAAGGCAAGAAACACAGGTCTCAAGATAACCCAGATGTGGAATTATCAAGTGTAAAAGCAGCAGTTATGACATGCTCCATGAGTTCAAGATAAACACACTTGAACTGAATGAAAAGATAGACTTTTCAGCAGAAAAACAAATTATAAAAAGAACCACGTGGAAATTTCATAGCAAAACGTACATCTGAAGTTAAAAATAAAAATCATTGCATGGCCAATAAAAAAATAGAAATGACAGCCAACAGAATTAAAGATAAATTAATAAATGTTTAATTCTAATGATGACTTTGAAGTCTTAAAGGTGGTAAATGAGGCTTTGAAAGCAAAATGTATTTGATTTGGAATTAGCTATGGGGAGCCTTAATAAGATACTAATCCAAGTACCTTTATGGGGCCCCCTCAGATACATGTGAAGAAGTTTCTGCTGTTTGTCAATTACATTTAGTAAAGAATTAGCATTATCGTAGGTCCACCATGATGATTATGAGAATTTTCTAGTAGTGTTTTATACAGGCTCAACATGTAAAAATGTTTCAAATGCTCTGTGACTTGCAGTGTCCAAGGTGAAGTATGCAATGACAAAGAAAAGCTCTCTGATTGGGCCCATTGAGTTGTGTACCTGTAATAAAAGCACTTTTTGAAACATAACAGACTTACCACTAGATAATTGCCACGCTCATTCTCAGAGTCGGTGCCTGGTAATTGCTTTGCTCGCCTGCTCATGCAAACTCTGATTCGGCCTTTGCAGTTAGCCCCAAATATGAATGTTATTACAGAGAGTGGAAATCAACCCATCCTGTAAGCACAATACATGCATTTCAATTTTGTAACAACAAAAAAGCAATGTTTAATGCTGCTAGTACCTAGAAATCTGTTATGATAAATCATTAAGGTGAGTTTGGAGCAAAACTGAACTGGTATTATGATTGGAGAAATGTCTTTCTGATGAAAGAAGATAAATTCAAGACTTTAGAATACCTCCCCCATTGTTATATTTAGCACCATATTATTCTTAAAAGTTGATACAAGTCCTTGGAGTGACAATGATAATTGTGGATTTAAGAGTTTAACAAGTGTTGCCATTTAATTCTCATAAGGTAGGAAGTACAATTATATCCATGTTATACATGAGGAATTGAGGTACAGGAAGGTTAGTAACTTATTGAACAAAGCAAAGCTAGTAAATTGTAGAGCCAGAGCTTAAATCCAAGTCAATCAGATTTCCAAGCCTAGGCCGTTGCCTACTGTGTTACATGTTACCTCCTAAAACAACTTCCTGAGACCTTTCATTTTCTTTATAAAGACCATAGTCTTCAAACTGGAAAGGCTACAGCAGTGGTGTAAGAAGCAATTCTCAAGCTTTTTGGCCTCAGGATTCCTTCACATCCTTAAATTTTACTGAGGACCTCAAAGAGATTTTGTTTGTGTGGGTTATATCATATTAGAAATTAAAACAGACATTCCTTATTACCTGACAAATATCTATTAATTAAAAATAACAATACTAAACATTACATATTAACATGAATAGCACTTAAATAAAAATATGCTTTCCAAAACAAAAAATTTAGTGATAAGGGTGGCTTTTTAAAATACATCTTTTCTTACCTATCACTTGGCTTAATAGAAAACAGTGGATTCTCATCTATGCTTCTGCATTTAATCTATTGTGACATGTTGTTTGGGTTGTAGTATATAAAGAAAACATGACCTTGCACAGATATGTAGTTAGAAAAGGGAGAAGTATTTTAATAGCCCTTCCAGATAATTGTAGATAATTTTATTTGATACTACCAAACTCATCAAGTTTTAATTTCTTGCAATATGGATTTGGAAACCCTCAATGAACTTTTGTACTCTGTTTAATTCAAATGCATTGATTTATCTTGTTCTTTGAATGGATTTTATTTTTTCATGATTTTGTAACATCATCAAGCATGAGTTATTTGGAAAATATTGGTTCACTAACTTGTGTAGATCTTCCAAATTTTGACATACTTATTATACAATGCCAAAAAAAAAAAAAAAATCACATTTGTTAATATCATCCTGAGCTCAGCATAAAAGTCTTTAAATACGAGGAAGCTGTCAAGTTCACAATGGCAGATGCAAGTTTTTAAAAATACTAATTTTTATTTAAAAGTTAGAATTTTATTACTAACAACAAATACTGTTAGTTTTCCTGAAAGGGTCTCAGTGTTTGGGGCTGCAGGCCACACTTTGGGGATTCCTGGTGTAAGAACTTTGTGGGGGAAGAAGCAACAGTTACCTAAAAGGCTCAAACAAATTAACTTTTCGGGTGCTGAAAGAATTTGAGAATAAGATCTCAGAATCACTAGGAGTAATCTATGATGGATTAGGGGAAATGGGAGAGAGTTCAGACACACAGAAAAGATTGCCTTAACTCTCCAGAGGGATGTATTCTGGGTAACAAAGGCCAGTATGTTTAACACTGATCCCCAGAAAAAGACTATGCTATGTTCTGTAGCAGATAGTTTAAGAACAATAGAAAATAATTCAGCAATTAGCAGATGTCATGAGGGCTGGGTGGGTCATCTCAAAGTTCATTTCCCCCATATGATCATGTGACACATGTTACACATGGTGTACATTCTAAAATGTTTAAATAACTATAGAAAGACAATTTAATAATTTGTATAGGTACTATTTATACAAACCGCACGAGTCTTATTTGATTAAAAACCATTTACACATTACCTGCCATATGCAAATGCTGTGTTAGGCAAACGGCAGGTCTAAGGGCCACATAGGAAGATAATTAACACTTGGAGTGGGGGAAACGAGTTAAGTCGGCTCGCGTGAATTGCGCGTACTCCGCGGGAGCCGTCTTAACTCGGTTCATATAGATTTGCGGTGGAGTGCGGGAAACGTGTAAACTCGGGCCGATTGTAACTGCGTATTACCAAATATTTGTTTGTTTGCCGTTCACAAAGATACCTACCTGCGTATGCGAACCGTTTCATACCCATTGGGGTAATAGGTATCATAAAAATCCCTGATTTTGCGCGGGAAACCTAAATAATTGCCCGCGCCATCTTATATTTTGGCGGGAAATTCACCCCACACCGGAGTGTTAAAAGGATTTGCCTTGAAAACAGAAGCCCAAGAATATTTTCAAATGTGAGAAATTTGCCTTGTGAGAGCAAGTAGCATGATGTTATGGGAAGAGGATAGATAGCATAGGAGTTAAACATCTGGGTGCTCATCCTGCCTTTAGCACCAACTCAATGGCTGGCCGTGGGCATTTACTTCAATTCCAGACCTGTGTCCATACCTGTAATATTGAATGAGGCTAAGGCCCCTGACAGGGTGCAGTTGTACCTTCTCACTCAATGGAACATAACCAGAGTTAGGAATGGAATTTTGGGGAGGCCAACTTTGTCTCACAATTAGTAACTTTCTAGCTCTGTGCTGTCCAATACTATAGCCCAGCCGTGGGCAAACTACGGCCTGCGGGCCGGATCCGGCCCGTTTGAAATGAATAAAACTAAAAAAAAAAAAAAGACCGCACCCTTTTATGTAATGATGTTTACTTTGAATTTATATTAGTTCACACAAACACTCCATCCATGCTTTTGTTCCGGCCCTCCGGTCCAGTTTAAGAACCCATTGTGGCCCTCGAGTCAAAAAGTTTGCCCACCCCTGCTAGCCACTAGCTCCAGGTGGCAGTTGAGCACTTGAAATGTGACCAGTCCAAATTGGGAACCGCTGAAAGTATAAATTGCACACCAGATTTTGAAGACTTACTAGGGAAAAAAATGTAAAATTTCTCAGTAATTTTTTATTTCAATTACATGTTAAAGTGAGAATTTGGGAATATATTGGGTTAAATTATTAAATTAACTTCACCCATATCTTCTACTTTTTAAAACATGGCTACTGGAGAATTTAAAATTATACATATGGCTTACATTATATTTCTACTGGACAGTGTTGTTCTAGCTAAGTTTCCAACAAAGAATATTAACTTGAATAAAAATCTAATTGTACCTTTTGATGTACGTGAGCGGAGGTATCTAAGTCACAGTTCTGACGAGAGCTTCACAGAAGACTCCATTCGCTGTGCATTTGGTCTGTATTGCATTCTCAATCTGTGCTCAGATGATGGCTGGGGCTCCAGCAGCTTTGCTTCCAGGATTCGTCAGTGGAGGGTACAGGAAAGGGCCTAGACTGGTTGCCTGATATAGGCACTGGGGGCTTTCTCTCCACCCCCCCTTTTTTAAAAATATATTTTTATTGATTTCAGAGAGGAAGGGAGAGGGGGAGAGAGAGAAACATCAGTGATGAGAGAGAATCACTGATCGGTTGCCTCCTGCACACCCCACACTGGGGATCAGGCCCACAACCTGGGTATGTGCCCTGACCAGGAATTGAACTGTGACCTTCTGGTTCATAGGTTGACACTCAACCACTGAGCCATGCCAACTGGGCTCCCCTCCCCCTCCCCACCTTTTTATTTTTTTTATTTTTTTATTGGAGCAGAGAATCATTCAATAAGTATTAAATGAATGAATGAGTGTACCGACTACATGTGTGTGTTTCAGGTAAAACGACTGATAGGGTTCAGGCTTTGGACCAGGTCAGGCAACTGGTTTTATTCTCAATGCCACTGTTTACTAGTTCTGTGACCTTACTTATCCGCTCCGTGCCTCAGTTTCTCCATATGTAAAACACAAAGTTTGCATGTGCAGTTTGAATGGAGCATAGTAGATTTCCCTGGAAGCATGGCATGCTACTGAACATCCTTGGCAATCCAATGGCCTAAATCACATCTTGCAAGAGAACACTACACACAACAACAACACCCTTTAAAAAGTACCTTGCCTGTGGACAAGTTGTTAAACGTGTTCTTACTTCCTTGCCTCCATCACCACCTGTGCAGCACGTTTTGGAGCAATTTCACATGGCTTGTGATTAAAGCCAGTTAGTACACTGCCTGGACACCCTTTGGAATTGATCTTTCGGTAGGAGGGCATTTGTGGGGAAGTGGAAACTTCATATTCAGTAAAGACCTGTTACGGGCAAAGTGATCCAAGGTGCGCTTTCTCTATTTCTGCGTTTCCCACCCAAACCTGGCAGCATGTAAGAGGAAGTAAGTGTTTATCTCATATGCCTACTCTCTGACTCTTAGGATTCTAAAACTTAGGGCTGGATTATGTTTGTAACCCACACTTCTTGGCAATACTATTATACTCCTCTGTCCAGCTCTCTCCCATTCCCCAGAACTTGACTGACCTGCTGGGTCCATTGCTCCCACCTCCTCTAGTCTCTTTCTCTCAGAACCTACCCTTGCCTTCTGCTGAGCAGAGAAAAAGAAAATAAAGGTTGTCATACTGCATGGACTGCCTCAACTTCCTGCCCCTCTTATCAGCCAGCCCTCTATCTCCTTCAATCTACCTCTCTGTAACTTTGACAAAAAAATATCAACCTCTTGTATAAGGCTAACTTTTCTACTATACTCTTATTCCTCTCTTTTCTGGGACCAAGACCATGTTGAATTGGATCATCTCTTTTGTATCATTTCTTGAAGTTTATAAATATTCTAAAAAAAGAAGAAAGCCTTCTTTATCTTGAATTCTATTTAGTTATCTGTCTCCCTTCTCTTTTCAAAAAGAAAATCTACGATTGTCTCTACTTCCTCACATATCATTCACTCATTTTTCTATTGATATTTACCATATTAACGTAGTTACTAATGCACATTCAAAAATCACACACATAAAATAATATGTCAACTTTGAAATATTCTAGACTTCATCAAATTATCAATCAAGTATAAAGGTAGAATATACAAACTTTCAGATATTTAGGGATGCAGAAATGTTATCTCCTATGCAACCTTTCTTGGGAAGGTATAGGAGAATGTGTTCTACCAAAATACAGAAGTAAAGTAAGAAAGAGGAAGACATGGGAGCTGGGAAAGGGGAGGGAGAGCAGCAAAGGGAAGTCCTAAAAATAAAAGCTGTAGCAGGCCTAGAGAAAACCCAGTCCAGGGTGACACAGACAGAGGGAGTCATCAGGGAGAAAGGTCTCTTAAGGGGAAATGGAACCAATGTGTTTGAATGTATGCAGTTATCATCAATACGTAGATGACAGAGATGTTTGAGCATTTTGGAGAAAAAAATGTTAGAGGGTTAGAGGTACATTAAACAAATCAAACATGAAAAGATGAGTAATTGTCAATTCTGGGAAAAAGGAAGGGCTGAACAAGACAGGGTGTATGGTTAACAAAGGACTATTGGTTCCTCAGAAGCATTACTACAGATTATTATAATGTAAACACTGATCAATGCTTTTACCGAAAATGGTTGAGCTGTTGGTTGTGGTGGATGATGAGCTGAGGAGAAGGGTGATGTGGAAGAGCTAAGTCCTCATCCACCATCATAGGAAGTCAATAGCTAACACCTAAAACTTAAAACTGATGAAGAAAAAAATAGAAGTATAATGTTCAGTTAAACATATAAAGGCAAATACTACCAAGGAAAACAAGAATAGTTGAGAATGGGTTTGAGACATTGCCTTTGGAATGTAGGGCCAGAGCATGGAGTGGGGGTAGAGGTATAAATCTGTTCTTTGTCATTATAAACCTTTTAGCATTATTTGAAGTTTAAAATTAGGTACATATGTTGTTTAAATATAAAATAATTGTGAATTAGGCATCCGATTTGGATGTCAATGCTCCCCAGGATGCTAATCTTGTCTCTCTCCCCTTCTTTTATACCAACAACCTTCTTCTATTTCATGATATTCAGTTATTAGTACTCTATAACTAATTTCTGGCTGCCCTCAAAATGCACTGCTTCCCCCTGCACCCCTCTGTAGTGGGAGCTGATTATACCTTAATGTTTCAAATAACTTGAGATTTGGTAGGGACAGGATGATAGGATAGGTATAAATCTTGTTCTTCATTGTTACCTCTCTTGTCAGAGGTAACAAAAACAAAACACGCACACTCACACACACACACACACACACACACACACACACACACACACACACCATATTTTCATCTCTTCTGAAGCTTATGGCATTAGATTTGACAATCCAATGGTCCTCCTGTCACAGTTGCCTGGTGATCTGGACTTCACTGATAATTTTAGTGTCTGGCTTACTGTTTTTCTGTCTGCCTTATAATTCTGCTGGGATTCTTGAATCAATACAGGCCCAGGTGGTGTGATCTAGTATACATGAAAACAGAAGTCCTTTTTAGGTTGTGAATTTTAAAAGGTCTATTTTTAATACACTTTACAAGAATATTTAGGTATGAATTAAGCACATTTAGGAGAATCAGGAAACCTTGCCAGTTGCCACACTCTTCTGGGAAAGATGGTAGCTTATGTATAAATTTCTGAAGTTTTTCTCAGAATTGGAAATAGCCAAGAGACATTAAAGAAACAAAAACAAAATACCCCTAACTCATTTGTTTGGAAACCAGGGAATAGTGCCAACCACATTCCACAACATTCAAAGAATTTCTATTAGGCATGGTGCAATGGGGTCAGACTGAAGTGACAGAAAAGAAAGAAATCCTGGAAACCCTATTGGCACCCCTTAAGATCAAGAGTGAGGTGAAAGATGTAGCTATAATAAGACTATGGTCCCCAGCTAATAGCAATGAAAAGCAAGTTGGGAACTTCTTTGATCCATCTTCTCAGTAACTTAGGGCTTCATATCAAGGCAAACAAGGACTTTCTGAGCAGGAGCGGTCCTGCTCAATGCCTACTTTCTCAGCAAGAGCTGCAGAGAATGTTCCAAATGGTATGCCAAGGGTGTCAATAAGCCAGAGAGTAAACTAGACATGAAAGATTGCCTTCCTATGACAGAGAATGAAATATGGAGGCCAAACAACAAAGACAAATTCCCCTGCTTCAATCTGGCCTCAGTTCTCTCCAGCCTTCTGGACACTTCTTTTGGAATGGTTATGAGAATATGTACCATCAGCCTTTCAGCTGGACTTAAGGGGAATTTTGAGGGGTGCCCAGGGTCAGTGAGGAGACTCAAGGAGAAGTCAGAAACACTATTTGGAACAAACATCTGGTCTGGTATTGACCTCCATATTTCTGAATAATTTGTCAATACTCAATCTCTCCCTTTTTTAATTTTAGAAATTATATTGACTTCCCATTTTGGTAGATGCCATTTAGTGCACATGTCCCCCAATGCCCAATTCTTATCTTTTTCTAATCCTCTTGGTACAGTTATATCACAGTTTGTAGTTAAATTGTGATTAAGTTTTTGCATCCCTGGATTAAACAGACATTGCTCTCTGCGTTGCCAAACTGTGTACTAATTGTTTTTTATAGAACTTTTGGGTTTTCCTGTAGTTAGTAATTGCCTTATTTATTTCCATTTGTGCATTTCCTTGTACCTTGTATCCTTTGCTAATTTTTCTCCTCTCTTTCAATATAATGTTGCGCATGGCCAAATCTGGCTGTCAACTATCCATTCCACTTATTTTCCGGAGACATTCCTTTGACATCACTGCTTGCCCTCTAGGCCTGCTACACTGCTGTGATCCCGAAACTTCTCTCTTATGTTAGATTCCCTATTTCCTGGCTACTGTTTCTTCCTCTTTCTTGGTTTAATTCCTGTTTTAGTGATTCTCATATTTTGGAGTTTCCCAAGGAAAAGATACAGAGGAAATAAATTTTTTTGAGATTTTGTATGTCTGAAAAGATTTTTTTCCTCTATTCTCATACTTGTTTAAAAGTTTTAGTTAGGAATTGACTTCTAGGTTTCAACTAATTTCCCTTAAAAATTTGAATTCTTATTTAATTTGGCTTTAAATTTGGCTTAGAAAATACTTAAGTAGCAAATATTAGGTGCTAGACATCAGTCTGAGCACTTTTACAAACAAAGTCATTCAATTCTCATCACAACCAAATGACGTAGATATGGTGATTAAACCAATTTTTCAGATAAGGAAACTAAGGTACAGAGAGGGTAACTGTTCAAGGTCACGTTGCTAGTAGAGAATAGAGTCGGGATTCAAACCCGGAAATTCAGGTTCCCAGCTTTTACACTCTGTTGCAATCTGTGATGGAACTATTATAAAGTCCAGCTTTTGGGACCCTCCTTTTTATTCTGGTGTTCTAAATTTCAGGATCATGTGTCCTAGGAATCTTTTTTATTCACTTTTTGTGATAGAAGACCCTTTGAATTTATAGTTTCATTTCTTTTAACCCTGGGAATTAAGTATGTGTGTGTGTGTGTATGTTTATTTGATCACTAGAGGCCCGGTGCATGACATTCATGCAAGGGGCTCAGCCCTCGAAGCCCTGGCTTCGTCCGGAAGGTCGTCCAGAAGGATGTCTGAAAGGTCGTTTGAATGTCTGGTCTCGTTAGCATATTACGCTTTTATTCTTATAGATTTCCCTCCCACTGTTTTCTCTGCTCTCCCTTTCTGAAACTCCCTTTAGTCATGTGGATTCCTGGACTGATACTCTAATCTTGAAAAAAGTCTTTTCTCTCCTTGTTCTATTTTTGGGGGTATTTTCTTGACTTTATCTTCCAATCCTTCTATTAATTTTTAAAAGAAATTTTAGTTATATTTTTACTTCCAGGATCTCTTTCTTGTGCTCTGAATTATTCTTTTGTGTAGCCTCCTATTGTGGACTTATACACACAACATAGTTTCATCATTCTTAGGGGAATAATTACCACTGAAAAAAGTTTAAGGTTTCTTCTGCTCTTTGCATTGCTTTCTTCTTCTCCTTCTTCAAGTTCCTTTTTGCAGTTTGTTTGGAAATCGTTTTTTCATGGCAATGGAGACATCTTTCCAGATGTCGCTTGGTTGTTCATTCATATTGAGGAGCCAGAGATCCCAGGTCCCAAAGCTTTGTTTTCAGTTTTACCCCCTGTCCCCCTTCTACACCTGACAACTGTGCTGCCAGCAGCTTTCCCAGGCCGGGCAGAATAAGTGGACTTGCTTCTCATCAGTATTTCTCACTGTGAGCATTTAAGTTTCACTGTCCACTGTTCTGATATGTGGTTACTACTCTTCTATGTCTTTACTATTCTTCATGTTTTTGTGGTTTACAAGTGTCTCCAGGATTCTTTCAAGTTGGAATTTGTGTCTCTGTCCTCCTCCTCTTTGTTTGGAGGAGATTCTGAGAGGAAACGTATGCAGAAGTGCCTTTGCTCTGCCATGTAAGTGGAAATCAACCACTCCTTCTTGAAACACCTTCCTTCTTGGCTTTGGAGAATCCATAGTCTTCAGGTTCCTCCCCTGCCTGTTTCTTCTCTGTAACATGTCTAACTTCTGACATCCTTCCGGCGATAGGTGTTTGGCTACCTACTCACCCCTTCTCTATACTTTTACCCAAGCTACTCTAATCCATTCACATGATGGTAAGTACCTTCTGTATCCCAACAACTCCCAGTTTACATTTCCATCCCAGATTTCTTCTTAAAGTGTCAATCAATCTGGTCTATTTTTCAGATGCATCTCAAGCTTAACAGATTTAGTTAATTATATAATAAATTTTATTCTTTGCAAAAAACTCTTCTTTTCAATGTCCATGGAACACTAAAGGATAAATTCTTAATTAAAAACAACTCATGTGTATAATTTCACATTTAAAATCCTATATACACATGTACAAATATATTAATATAGATAAAAATAAAGCTAATGGAGACTCCAGTGGTAATAGTGTTTTCTGTGGGTGGTGGGACTTCTAATTACTAACATTTTATTTTTATTTATATGTATTGTCTAACATTTCTACAATGAAGATGTATTGCTTATATAATTAAAAAGAGAACAGCCATAGCCAGTTTGGCTCAGTGGATAGAGTGTCAGCCTGTGGACTGAAGGGTCCTGGGTTTGATTCTGGTCAAGGGTACATGCCTGGGTTTCAGGCTCAATCCTCAATAGGAGGCATGCAGGAGGCAGACGATCAATGATTCCCTCTCATCATTGATGTTTTTATCTCTCTCTCTCCCTCTCCCTTCCACTCTGAAATCGATAAAAATATATTTTTTAAAAGTGAAGGGAACAGCTAGCCAACTTATGCTAAAATGAAATATTATTAGAAAAAAGACCACCATCATAAGAGATAGGTGATCAGTAGGAAGGAGTAAGTGTGCGCAGAGATTAACTAACACACACACACACACACACACAACTCCAGAGTATTTGGGAAGCTTTATTAAACTGCAAAAATTGAGAAAAATCCAAGAAAAATACATTATTCATTCATATATAGAAAAGGAAGCCATGGCAGTGCAAAACTGGAATGAAAGCTCTCAGAATGCTTTTCCAAGCACAGCATACCATGGAGTAAAGAACAGAAAGAGAAGCAGATCTCAAAGGAATAGAGATGTTAACATTAATGCTAACCCTAGAAGGATTATATTACTATGCTGTTGATTTTGGAAAGTGAAGAAAATTTCAAGCCTCTTGAATTGATCAGAGACACTGTGTTGGAGTAGAAAGGACCCTGTGGCATTAGCATATTTGAATTGGAATTCAAGGTCTAACACTCAACCAGTTTGTAATCTGATGACTTAAAGGTCTCTGACCCTCAGTATTCTCATCTATGGAAAGGGGAGAATGCTTTCTTTGGATGACTACTATAGTGAATTGTTCAAAGAAAGAATCTATAACAATAAAAGCATAATATGCTAATTAGACCGGATAGCTGAATGACCTTCTGGAAGACCTTCCGGATGAAGCCAGGGCTGCAAGGGCCGAGGCAGTTGCCGCGGCTGTGAGGGCTGAGCCCCTTGCACAAATTTCGTGCATCAGGCCTCTAGTATATACATAAATGTATACATATAGGGTGGGGCAAAAGTAGCTTTACAGTTGTTTGTATGGGAAATAATACAATAAGTAGTAAATAATAATATAAGAATAAACTCTGTGTTTCACATACTTACAACTGTAAATCTATGTTTGCTCCATCCTGCATATACAAACATATGTATGTATTTATGAATATGCATATATTACGCACACACACACACACACACACATATATATATATATATATATATATATGTAGCAACAGGCATGAATGAATCTGGGGTTGGTTAGAAAAAGCTTTTGAAAGAAATGAGCTACACCTTGAAGGATTAAGTTATATATATATATATATATATATATATATATATATGTATATATGTATATATATAAATATAAATATAAAATATAAATATAAAATATAAAATATATATATATTACTTAATACTTATTAAATACCAGGCATAGGGGCATAGAGGGGAACAGACCTTGTCTCTGCCCACAGGAAGCTCAAATTCTGGTGATGAGTAAGAGTTTTCTGGGCAGAGAAGGTGACTCTCTGAGCATATGAGTAGTGGAACTTGAATTACATTATAGTGTAAACATCAAATACTGTTCAAATAATTATAAAAACCTTGTCCCAAATCTCTCTTAATTATTCACTAAAATCTTTAAAGAAACAATTTACCTATGATAGCAATTTATATCCAAGAAAAATGTATTCATTCAACAAACACACAATGAGAATCATCTATAAATCCAATACTCTGGTATGTCCTGTAAGGATAATATAATAAGAACATGTGTATTTTTTTCTTTTTTTTTTTTTTAAATCTTTATTGTTCAGATTACATTTGTTCCTCTTTTTTTCCCCCCCATAACTCCCCTCCTCCCAGTTCCCGCCCCACCCTCCGCCCTCACTCCCCACCCACTGTCCTCATCCATAGGTGCACGATTTTTGTCCAGTCTCTTCCCACATCTCCATTCCCCTTCCCCCCCCCCAAGAATAGTCTGTCCATTCCCTTTCTATGTCCCTGATTCATTACAATCACCAGTTCATTCTGTACATCAGATTATTTATTCACTTGATTCTTAGATTCACTTGTTGATAGATGCATGTTTGTTGTTCACAATTTGTATCTTTACCTTTTTCTTCTTCCTCTTCTTAAAGGATACCTGTCAGCATTTCGTATAATACTGGTTTAGTGGTGATGAACTCCTTTAGCTTTTCCTTATCTGTGAAGCTCTTTATCTGACCTTCAATTCTGAATGATAGCTTTGCTGGATAAAGTAATCTTGGTTGTAGGTTCTTGCTATTCATCACTTTGAATATTTCTTGCCACTCCCTTCTGGCCTGCAAAGTTTCTGTTGAGAAATCAGCTGACAGTCGTATGGGTATTCCCTTGTAGGTAACTGAGTTTCTTTCTCTTGCTGCTTTTAAGATTCTCTCTTTGTCTTTTGCTCTTGGCATTTTAATGATGATGTGTCTTGGTGTGGTCCTCTTTGGATTCCTTTTGTTTGGGGTTCTCTGCGCTTCCTGGACCTGTAAGTCTATCTCTTTCACCAGGTGGGGGAAGTTTTCTGTCATTATTTCTTCAAATAGGTTTTCAATATCTTGCTGTCTCTCATCTTCTGGTACCCCTATAATTCTGATGTTGGTACGTTTGAAGCTGTCCCAGAGGCTCCTTACACTATCTTCGTATTTTCGGATTCTTTTTTCATTTTGCTTTTCTGGTTGGGTGTTTCTCGCTTCTTCGCATTTCAAATCTTTGACTTGATTCTTGCCCTCCTCTGGTCTGCTGTTGGGAGTCTGTATAATATTCTTTATTTCAGTCAGTGTATGCTTACTTTCTAGATGGTCCTTTATCACACCATCAAGGGTCTCATTAGATTTCCTGTACATCTCATCAAGTTTATCGACAGACTCTAGAAGCCTCTGGAGAGACCTCAACAGTGTGGTTCTGAACTCAATATCCTCCCTTGATAGTTTTGTCCTGTTTCTTTGTCTCCGCATTTTTTTTTTTAAATATATTTTATTGATTTTTTACAGAGAGGAAGGGAGAGAGATAGAGAGTTAGAAACATCGATGGGAGAGAAACATCGATCAGCTGCCTCCTGCACATCTCCTACTGGGGATCTGCCTGCAACCCAGGTACATGCCCTTGACCGGAATCGAACCTGGGACCTTTCAGTCTGCAGGCTGACGCTCTATCCACTGAGCCAAACCGGTTTCGGCTGTCTCCGCATTTTTTACGCTTTCTTGGTACACCCCCTAGTAGTCTTTGTGCGCAGTCTTGTTGTAGTTAAGCCCTGATTGTTGTAGTTAATACTAGAGGGATTTGACCACCAGGCTGACCGGCTGTGAGAATCAGCTGTGTGGAAAACTTCTGTCCTCTGGGGAGGTGCTAATCTAGCCTTTGCCTGAGGCGATCCAGCAAATGGCTCTGGGCAGGGCTTGGGCGGGGCGGGATCAACAGGGCGGGTGGAGGGAGCAGTTATGGCTGCTCTCAGTCCCGGTCCTAGATGCTCTGCTTCTCAGAACCCCGGCCGCCACTGCAAACCTCGGAGAGAAGGCTGCCCTCAGATTCCAACTGATGCCGGACAATCCCGCTTCTCCCGTCTGAGTCTGAGTCCCTAGAGACTCGCCCGGATCTGGAGCCCAGAGTCTGAGACTCCCTCCTGATTGAAAACGACAACCGCGCCCTCAGCCACCAGCCCGCTTTGCGCGCGCACCTCGGTACCTTTATATTTTCCACACTGCGCCTCTTCTGAGCTTCGGTATGCTGTTCTCTTTCCTTCTAGTTGAAGAGTCTCTCCTCAGCCAGCTTTCCTGTGGTTCTGGGTGATGTCCGTTCCGTCTTTTAGTTGTATTTTTGAAGTGGTTGTTTGCGGCAGCAGTCTCCGGTGTTTACCTATGCCGCCATCTTGGTTATTCTCTCAAGTTCTGTATTTTTTTCTTAAGGACATTGTAATGCAGTAGGAAAGTTAAGTCATAACAGTCATGTCCACAAATGCAGTCTAAGATAGTAGAGAAGGAACTACTTTGAGGAGAGAGAGATTATGTTGAGCAGGATATTACCATAAAAGTTTCATAGTGGAGATGTTGGCATTTGAACTGAACCTTACAGGAAAGTTAGACTCGGGACATACTAATCCATGGGCAGGAGGAAGTGTGATAAAGTGCACTCCTGGGATTTGAAAAAGGATGACAAAAGGCCCGAGAAGAAAAATAACAAGTTGTCAACACAGAGTAATTTAATTTGATTAGATCAACAATAATCACAGCATCATTTCTTCTGTATAATTGAAAAGACTATTGCTTGGGATGATGTTACAAGCCTATACAATTGAGCAGGTTGATTATGAGAAGTTGGTAAAAATCAAGTTCTCAAGTATTAACTTCTGCCTGCCTATGACTAGTATCTCTCAAAATGAATGCGAAATTTGTACCCACATGCTAAGATGTTCATGAGAATATCAGAGAGCTTGTTTGTCAACCTTAATTAACAACTGATGTTCAAAAGACAGTAGCGTAATTCTTATAGTTTAATGGGAACACATTGCTATTTAATGCCAGAGGAAGAAGAACTAATATATGCAAAAGCCTGTAGAAATGAGAAATGTGGACAAAATAATCCCCTGTTTGTTTCATAAAAATGTAAAATAGCGCCCCAGGGATTGTTGGCAAATATTATCCTCTTTGAAAGCTACTACTTAACACAGATTCTGGGAAACCAGAGGCTTCTGGGTAATGTGAATCACAAGGAAAGAATGCCCCGTTTTATGGCTGAAACTTTTTAATAGAATACTGGTTCATCTTAGTGAAGAAGGTCAGAGGTCAGGGCCAGTTTTGAAGAATTTTCTGCCATTGCCTGTAGCGGCCCCCTTCTTTCTTGGCCTAATTGGAGTGTTTCATATGATCACCTGTCTATGGGCACCACTCATATATTTGAGGATATGGTTCCTTCTTTTTTCTAATATATAGAGTTATATGTGTATGGCTGTTGCTTAACTTAAGACAGAGCTTTATAGGGCTCTACTTATTCTTTAAATGAACATTTATTAAGCACTGGTTGAACACATAATCCCACCTTTGAGGATCTTGATGTAGAGAGGGTATATATAAGTGAAGATCCACTCAGTAAAACACTCTACATGTTAAACCAAATGGAATATAGGAAATTGGTTACATGATGAGGGAAAAACCAAGATGCCACAGGGGATGGTGAGGCAACCCAGGGAATAATAAGGGCAAGAAATTGCTACTGCCCTAGAAGAGGAGTTAGAGGTGTGTGGCAGGGGATGGAACCCCGGTGGGGGTGGACTTCCAGAGGAGTAGGGCCAAGGGACATTGCCAGGAACATCATAGGAAGCTGAAGGGGAGGGGAGAGATATAACTTGACTCCTACCAGTTTCCAGCTTTTGTCTTTCACCAGTGGATAGATAAAGGACTTCTATGAAGCACCAATATTTTGTTTTTTAAATATTGGCCTTAAGATATTTTTATTATTACATCTCAAACAGGTATAAAATTGAGAGGATGGTATAATGAACTCCTTGGGCACCCAGCACCACACTTTAATAATTTCATTTTTACTAGTTATCTATTGCATATAACAAATTACCC
The DNA here is from genome assembly GCF_028538775.1 of Myotis yumanensis. NCBI lineage: Eukaryota > Metazoa > Chordata > Mammalia > Chiroptera > Vespertilionidae > Myotis > Myotis yumanensis. The sequence continues at coordinate 27,264,751 of NW_027223764.1, read as the reverse complement.
TAAAACATAGCAACTTAATGCAATAAACACTTATTATTGTGTATTGTTTCGGTGGATCATAAACCCAGGAGTGGCTTAGCTGTGTGGATCTGGCTCAGACTGGAACTGTAGTCATCTGAAGGTTTAACTGAAAATCTGCTTCCAAGGTGATTCACTCAAATGCCTGGCAAGTTAGTGCTGGTTGTTGACAGGAGGTCTTAGCTTCTCTTCATGTGGATCTCTCCATAGCGTTGCTCAAGTGCCCTCCTGACAAGTAGTTAGTTGGCTTTGGCTCCTCCCAAAGTGAGTGATCTTAGAGACAGCAAGGCAGAGGCTATATTTGTGACCCATTCTTTGAAGTGAGACACCTTCATTTCCACAGTTCTCTTATAGTGGCAAAAGGTTGACCCTGTTGCATGTGGTAGGAAATTACTCAAGAGCATGAATGAATACCAAGAGGTGGGGGTCATTGGAACGATCTTAGAGGCTGGCTACCATAACACTCATAGCCAATCTTGTTTTGTCTATACTCCCACCCAGCCCCTTGCCTAGATGGTTTTGAAACAAATCCCCAACATTGTGTCATTTTATTAATAAACTAGAGGCCCGGTGCACAAAAATTTGTGCACTCGGGCGGGGGCGGGGGGGTCCCCCAGCCCGGCCTGTGCCCTCTCACAGTCTGGGACCCCTCGAGAGATAACGACCTGCTGGCTTAGGCCTGCTCCCAGGTGGCAGAGGGCAGGCCCAATCCCTAACTGCAGCCCCTGATCAGGCTCAGAGCAGGGCTGATTGGGGAGTTGGAGCGCCGCCCCGTCATGCACAGAGCAGGGCGGATAGGGAGGTTGCGATGCCACCCTCAGGGTAGACTGATTGGGGGGTTGGGGCACCGCCCCCTGTTACACTCAAGGCAGGGTCGATGGGGAGGTTGCGGCGCCACCCCCTGTCACGCACCGAGCAGGGCCGATCAGGGGGTTGAGGAGCTCCCCCCTCTCACTCACAGAGTAGGGCCGATAGGGGAGCTGGGGCACCGCCCCCTGTCATGCACAGAGCAGGGCCCATCAGGGGTGTTGGGGCTCCGTACCCTGTCACCCACAGAGCAGGGCCGATCAGGGGGTTGAGGAGCTGCACCCTGTCACACTCAGGGCAGGGCCAATGGGGAGGTTATGGTTCTACCCTGTCACACACAGAGCAGGGCCCGTGGGGGCGGGGGGTTGGGGCATCGCACCCTGTCACACACAGAGCAGGGCCGATCAGGGGGTTGTGGCCCCGCCCCCTGTCACACACAGAGCTACAGGGCAATCGGGGGATTGGGGAGCTCCCCCCTATCAGGCACAGAGCAGGGCTGATCAGGGGGTTTGGGCGCTGCCCCCTGTCACGCTGATCCCGGTGCCGGGAGGCATATTTCCCTTTTACTATATAGAATAGAGGCCTGGTGCCCGGGTGGGGGCCGGCTGGTTTGCCCTGAAGGGTGTCCTGGATCAGGGTGGGGGTCCCCACTGGGGTGCCTGGCCAGGCTGGCTGAGGGGCTGAGTGCTGTTTTCCCGCTGGCAGTTGACTAAAAGCTCCCAACCGCTCCTTGTTTTCTTTTTTTAATTCTGGGCCAGCTTTAGCTCTGAGGCCTCGCTGCTGAAAACATGGATACAATGTTGCGGTCCAGGGCTGACTGAAAGCCTGTTTTGTTTAGCTTCTTATTTGCAACATAGTAATAGTTGCTTAGAGTTGCAGTTGAGAGTCTGGCAAGGCAGGCGGGGAACGTTGGAGTCTGCGGTCCCTGGAGGAAGCAAGCCTCCCTGTTTGCTTCAGTGCCTGGCTGCCGGCCGCCATCTTGGCTGACAGTTAATTTGCATAAGGATACGCTGATTAGCCAATGGGAAGGGTAGCGGTCGTACGCCAATTACCATGTTTCTCTTTTATTAGTGTAGATGTTTCAGTGGATATCTCTGAAAAAGTAAGTACTCATATCATTTTCACACCTAAAAAATTAACAGTATGTTCTTTTTTAAAAAAAATTTTATTTATTGATTTTAGAGAGAGAGAGAGAGAGGAGAGAGAGAGAGAGAGAGAGAGAGAGAGAGAGAGAGAAACACTAATTTTTGTTCCACTTATTTATGCATTCATTGGTTGATTCTTATATATGCCCTGACCAGGGATTGAACCTGCAACCTTGGTGTATCAGGATGATACTCTAGCCAACTGAGCTACCTGGCCAGGGCCAATAGTACTTAGTAGAATCAACTACCCACTCAGCATTCAAATTTACTTGACTATTTTCTATGTACATACATAAATATACATATAAATATATTTATTTATTGTGCAATTTGTTTATTTGAGTAATAATCCCCCTAAGGTCTATATATTGCAATTAGTTGATATAACTATTAGATCTTAATCTGTGGGTTCACTCTTTAAAAAAAAAGATTACATGTATTTGCTAAAGAAAATAGGTTATTTGTTTTGTGCCACAGTCTGCTTTCTGATGATTTCAGTGTTACTTAACATTTCTCCTTCTTGCCTGTATTTTTCATAGTGACATCAATATTTAGTGAGTCATCAGAGGAAGAGGGCTTATAAATAGATACTTTTGTGGAATAGTCTAGTGTTCTAATTAGTATTTGACCAAAACTAATAATACACTGTCACAGAATGAAATTCTGACATGTAAGAATATATTTGAATTCTTATTTTTAAATGTACTTATTTGAACTCTCTGGTTGTTTAAAAGTTGAGTAGTCAGATTTGAAAACGATGATATCACAGCATAGAAGCCACCTTTCCTCAGTGCTGTCTCTTCCCAGGCTTCTCCTGTGGTCAAGCGTCTGTCCAGCTATATTGAACTGCTATTCATTCTCAGTTGAGGTCAGTGGAGAAGCAAAAGATTTGGGGGTACCCCAGGTTCTCTAATACTTTCTTCTTTTCTTTATATTCTTTATTGTGTTTGCAACAAAGATAATTGTTGTTGATAACAGATTTTGGAGAACCTCCTACTTATGAAACTTGGAGGTGGCAAAGGTGACATTTTCCTTTTAATTTATCCTCAGTAGGCATAGAAGGATTCCCAAGTAGGACTTCAACTTGAAAGGCTCATGGCCTAATGCAGTTAAGTAGCTGAACATTAAATATAATTATTCAAAATGATTTAATTTATTTTCTTGAGTGCTTGTATACCAGGAAATGCCACAAAGACTAAAATCATACTATCTTATCTTTACTATTTTGACCTGTATTATCATTATTTCAAATTTTATGAACATTTTTTTAAAATATATTTTTATTGATTTTTTACAGAGAGGAAGGGAGAGGGATAGAGAGTTAGAAACATCGATCAGCTGCCTCCTGCACACCCCCCACTGAGGATGCGCCCGCAACCAAGGTACATGCCCTTGACCAGAATTGAACCCGGGACCCTTCAGTCCGCAGGCCGAAGCTCTATCCACTGAGCCAAACAGGCCAGGGCTTATGAACATTTTTTGATTCAAAGGATGTCATAGTCTTGCTAAAGATACTTAGCAAACATATTGTATGCTAAATATGTTTATATCGTAAATTACTTATTTAACTATTTGAAAGCCTTTAATTATTTTGTTTATGAAAAAGACAGCTTTCACAATTATGGCTAATTATTGCAGCATTTTATTCTTGTAGTGATATCTATCTATCTATCTATCTATCTATCTATATATATATTTAAAGTAACTGGTAGAGTTTTTGCATATACAGCACTCCAAATTTTCACTCCAAATTATATCTAGAATGTTTAGTGATTGATTGACTGATTAATTCATTTCAGAGAGGAAGGGAGAGGGAGATAGAAACATCAATGATGAGAGAGAATCATTGATCGGCTGCCCCCTGCACACCCTACACTTGGGATTGAGCCTGCAACCCAGGCATGTGCCTTGACTGGAATTGAACCATGACCTCTTGGTTCATAGATCGAAGCTCAACTACAGAGCCATGCTGACAGGGCCAGAATGTTTATGTATATTTGAAAGTGAATACTTTGATATTAACAATAAATCTAAACAGCTGCTTCTTCTGTATTAGAATGGCATATGATCAGATGCAGTGGATACCTGTGCTACCATACGGTTATTGGCATGCGTGAGTGCAGGGATGCCAGAAATAACAATGACATTGGCATTTAGTTATTTGGCCTTTCAAAGCTGAAGCTGCATATCAGCTGAATACTGAGGTGGAAGGACACTGAGAATGTCCAGATAAGCAGGAGAACCAGGAAAGAACAATTCTTTCAACAAGCATTTATATGGAGCTTATTTATTTAGAAAAATTTATTTATTACTTATTCTTTCAACAAGTATTTATTTAGAGCCAATCCCTGCCCTAGGCACTTGAGATACATTAGGGAAAAACAGACCCCTGTCTTTATGTGGCAGAGTCAAGAAAACAGGAGGTTTGCAGATCTCCATACCAAGCTGTGTAATTAAGATTAGTCTGAGAATTCTCTATTCCTTAACACCCCCCGCCAGGACATTGTCTGTGAGATGTTCCCATCCCTAGGGTCATGCTCCAAAAGCCCTCTCCCTCCCTCTCCCTCCCTCTCCCTCCCTCTCCCTCCCTCTCCCTCCCTCTCCCTCCCTCTCATCCTTGAGAGCCAAATTTTTTAAATTTAAACTATATAGGTAGGTACATTGTTATTAACTTAATTAGGGTACTCCTAAGGCTTAGGCAGAGCCACACTCAAGGAGCCGAAGAGCCGCATGTGGCTTGCGAGCCGCAGTTTGCCGACCACGGGCCTAGGCCAATAAAAATAAGAGGTAAAAAATGTCCCTTGAGGTTGGCAGTTAAAGAGTTAAGCAGGCATCCCTGGTGAGAACAGTTCTAGAGGAACTGTTGGGTTGGAGGCCAGATTATGCTGGCCTGAGTGGTGAATGGGCTGTTGAAGGAGTGGAGACTATTGTGTAGGAGGTCCTTAGATGCTAAGCTGTCAAGGGAAAGAGAAAAGGCCGTAGTTAGAGGAGGGGCTGGGTGGAAGAAAGGATTTTTCTTTTAAGCGAGGAAAAGCTTTGAGCATGTTCTGCTGATGGTACAAATGAGTGTCAACATTTGGAAGAATAAGGAGAGTTAGTGAAAGGTCAGTGGGCAGGGCAGGCGAGGAGCCACAGCTGCAGGGAGGCTCCCTAGACTCAATGGAAATGACCTGAGCAATGCGCTCTCTCTTCTCACTAAAGGGACACAGTGACACACTTTCCAGAGCCGTGGCAGGAGATGCCCTCCAACTCCTGGATCCTTATTAGTCTCTCAGGGCTTCCTGCCTAAGCCCTGGGCCTCCTTCCCAACCACTGAAAAGACAACAAGAAGTGGTGGGGCCACCTCAAGCCTGAAGCCACCATGTGAGAAACTTAGGCCATAGAAATGGGGAAATGGCAGGATTCCTCTCGCTTCGTTCTGGTTTTCAGAAAATCAGGTGTTCTGTACAGGAACTGGGAGTGACAAACGCAGGGTGATAGGATAAGGTCAGGCAGATTTACTGTTTCCTGAGCTAGTGAGAAAATGGAGACCAAAACTCCCTGTTCAAGCCCCATGCCCGGATAAGGGAGGGCAACACTAAGAAGAGACATCTATCTTTTCTCTCTCTCTTCTAATTCACACAGATTCCATATGGGCTAGCCACGGCCCTGAGAACACTCAAAAAGATACTTTAATAGAAGCTCTACCAACGGCTCAGGTGAGAGACTGCTTATCTTGCAGATGCTTAATTCCACATTCTCATCCACTTGGAACATATCCAGAACACAGTTCTGTTTATGGAATCTAGTAGGAACTTCTTGACTGTTTTATAAAGTAATATCTCTGAAAACCAAGAAATCATCCACAGATGAGTCACACAAGAGGCAATGTGCATCTTAAAGAAACACATGGGAAAAATCTACGACCTCATTAGAAAACAAAGAAAGTAGAATAGAGCAGCCTAGGGGCAACATTTTAAACACATAAAAATGGAATGATTATGCCCTGTGCAGGGAAGTTGGTGATGAAACTTACGTTCACAGGACAGCTGGCATCATTTGAGGACAAACCCATCTGGCAAGCAGTATGGCAACATGCATCAAGATGTTCCTAATTTTTATTCCCCATCCAGTTATCCCATGCTTGGAAATGTATCCCATAGAATTAATTCAGAGGAAAAAAAAAAACCACCCAGATATATGCACGAACTTGTTCATTGCAATGTTACAGTGTCAGATAAATAATAGGAGCTTGGCTAATAATCATGCATTGATCTAGCAGTAAAGGAATATGTTTTTGCTACAGGAACATTCTATATAGGAAGCTCTGTGATGATGGGGTGTTTCTAGAGGTCATATGTGCAAAATGTGTCCTACCACTTTATAATCAAACTAGAGGCCTGGTGCACAAAATTTTTGCATGGGGGTGTGTGTCCCTCAGCCTGGCCTGCACCCTCTCCAATCCGGGACCCCTTGGAGGATGTCCAACTGCCAGTTTAGGCCCAATCCAGGCAGTCGGACATCCCTCTTGCAATCCAGGACCGCTGGCTTCTAACCGCTCTCCTGCTGCCTGCCTGATTGCTCCTAACCACCTCTGCTTGCTGGCCTGGTCGCGCCCTAACTGCTCCCCTGCTGGCTTGTCACCCCTAACCACCTCTGCCTCAGCCCCCGCCACCATGGCTTTGTCTGGAAGGATGTCTGGAAGACGTCTGGTCTAATTAGCATATTACCCTTTTATTAGTATAGATAGCATATGCAAATTAGATATTGTCTTCTTTTGTATTTATAAGTGATCTTAAGCAAACTTTTTACAAGGAAAATAATGTAGGCATTGCTTAATGCTTAACATAGAGTAGTGAGTGACGGTTCTTAAATTTAAGTACACATCAGAATCATATGCAAAACCCCACTCCCAGAGATCCTGATTCAGTAGGTTTGGAGTGTGATCTGAGAATGTGTATTTCTGATCAGTTTCTAGGAGATACTGCTACTGCTGCTGCTCCCAGGACCTCACATTGAGAACTACCAGTTTGGAGTAACTAGCCTTTGCCCATAGGACTGTAATCATCACTAAGTATCTGGAGTAGAAAACAAAAACCAAGACATACATTCCTAGAGGTCACAGACTGTGTCTTACTCATCCATGTAGGATCTAGGTAACTGCTTGTTGAATTGAGTTGCATCCATAGTCAGTAATTTTAATAAATAGTGCAGATCTTTACTTCACTTTCCAATGTCTTGCCATCCACTGGAGGTAAGATTAACACGACCACCCAGTCACAGTAGTGTTTATGTTGAGGCCATGTGGTTGGCACAGGCCCTCTGATCTGACCCTTGGAATATTTAAAATGCTGCTGAATTGGGGTAGTGGTGAGGGTGGTGAGTTCTGCTCTTATTCTTTTCTGTGCCTCTTAGATCCTGGACTCTCAGTTATGGGGGCTGAAAAATTGACTCCCAGTGCTGGGATGGACTCCACCTTTTCCAGCAGAATGGGAAAGAGGAGAGCCTATGAAGTCAAGAGGCTTGAATATCCCATATAATAAAAGCCTAATATGCAAATTTCCCCTCGGCTGGGAGTTCGACCGGGAGTTTGACCAGGGGGGCGGGGCCGGCTGGCCGGCCAACCACAGGAAGAGAGGCCCCGGCTGGCAGCCAGCAGCCTCCAGGGACCCTACCTGTGCATGAATTTCATGTACTGGGCCTCTAGTACTACAATAAAAAAATACTTCAATTAATTAATATATTTATTTAAGCTTCTTTGTGTTTTCACAAATTGTGGAAATGCTACTAACATGTTTTCAAATTGCTCTGCAAAAGGGTTTTGCCATGGTTTAAAATTTTTACTTCCAGCCCTGGCTGGGTAGCTCAGTTGGTTGCATGTGTCATCCCAATGCACAAGGGTTTTGGGTTCCATCCCCAGTCAGGGCACATGCAGGAATCAACCAATGAGTGCATGCCTGGGTGGAACAAGTCAATGTTTCTCTCTCTCTCTCTCTCCTTTCAACTCTCTCTGAAATAAATAAATAAAATAAAATAAATAAAATACTTCCATTAATAAGGCTTTTTTTACAGCTTTGCTGATATTGAATGTTATTAATCTTTGTAGTTCTTTCTATTTTGGGAAAAATATATATTTATTGTTTTAAGTCGCATTGTTCTGACTCTGAGTGTGGTTGAGCAAATCTCATGTTTCTTGTCCATTCGTGTTTCTTCTTATGTGACTGCTTGTTCTAATATTTTGCTTATTTTCAAGTGAGTTGTCTGTCTTTTTCCTACTTATTTGTCTGCTCTTTCTGAATTCTGAGAAGTAATTTATTGTTGGTTGTATGTTCTCTCAGTCTGTTGAATGTCTTAACATTTTTATGCTATTGGTATACACATGTTTAAACATTTATACAATCAAATGCCAGTGTTTTTGCTTTTGGTTGCTAGATTTTCTGACCCACACTGAACATTCATAAAATTATAAAAAGATACTTTGTTTTTTAAAATTTAAGTATTATTTTTAAATATGTTGTTCTTTTATCTACCTGCAATTTACTTTGGTATATGGTAGTAATCTAATGGTATATGGTAGTAAGCTAATGCATACCCATTTTTCACAATATCATGACTATTTCTTTTCCCATTGATCTGAAATGTACTTTTATGACATTTTAAATTCTCACATATACATAGCATTTTTGAATATTTTACTTCAGTGAGTCATCTTTGTATTTATCAGCTAATACTAACATATTTTCCCTTAGCCTTTTGGTATTCGTCAAGTTACGCTTTATTGTTATTTTAAAAACATATTTTGGCTTCTCTCATTCATTTTCCTTCATATGAAATTTAAAATCAGATCATGGTACAGAAAAATTTCTGTTAGAATTTTGATTAACTTTTTAAAATATTGTGTTTGTTGCCATTAGGAATAGTGTATTTTTTCTTTTAATTTTTGAAATGATTTTACAGGTAATTAGAGATAATGTTAAATTTTATGTGTTGATCTTAACTAACCTTTTCTACTCTCATATGAGTTTCATAAATTTTAGTTTATTCCCCTGAGTTTTATGCAAACAATTATATTATCTACAAAAAATAATTATATATCTTTTTCTTTCCCATATGTATGTTACTTTAAATTTTTTTTCTTATTTGTTAGCACTGCTAGTAAAATATTTAATAATGACAGCGATAGCATGTTTTCTGGTCTTTTGATTTAATGGGAATTCTTTTAATATTTCTGCATGAATATGGTGCTTTCTATAGGCTTCCCCTACCCTTCAACCTTTGTTAAAGAAATTTCCTCTTATTCCTTTTCTAGTTTTTTTTTTTTCTTTTTAAATTGGAATGTGTTTTGATGTTTACTAAATGCTTTTATAAGTATACTAAAACTCATATTTTCCCTTTGATCTGTTATTGTAGTGAATTTCATAAATATATTCTACATAGAATATAGAATACATTCTACTTGGTCATGAAATTATCCTCCTAAATTCTGCTGGATTCAATTTTCAAATACTCTTTGTGTCAGTTCATAAGTGAAATTTTTATGAACTATTAATCACATATTGATTGATCCAAGGCTCCATTTGCAGTTTGTGTTTATTCAATCTGAGTTGAGGTTCTTGTATTCTTTTCTACTCCTTGCAGTTTTTTCTCTTGTGTATGTTTCTATTTTCAAAGCATTACTCACAATTTCTAGTCATTAATGAGATTTCCCTCTATTTTCCAATGCTCGTTGGATTTATCCTTCTTAAATTTTTAAAAATTTGGGTGGGAAGCTCCACAGTCATCTGTGGTCAGTCTATCACCTTGATTGAATTCTAATATAGTTGCTGATGTGTGGAGGAAAAAAAATCGAATGTCTAATTTTATAAATTTCTGCTGTATTAAGTTCTCTTTTTCAGACTAACAGTTTTTTATGAATTGTTTCAAGCTTTTTAGATAAACAATAAAATTATATCCAAACAAGAATTTTATCTCCTTATCAAAAGCTACATCTTAGCCCTAACCGGTTTGGCTCAGTGGATAGAGCGTCGGCCTGCAGACCGAAGGGTCCAAGGTTCGATTCCAGTCAAGGGCATGTACCTTGGTTGCGGGCACATCCCCAGTAGGGGGTGTGTAGGAGGCGGCTGATCGATGTTTCTAACTCTCTATCCCTCTCCCTTCCTCTCTGTAAAAAATCAATAAAATATATTTTTTTAAAAAGCTACATCTTACTTTTCATTGTCTTATTTCGTTGACTAGAAATTATAGGCCACTCCAAATGCTTATTGTGAGAGAGAGCGTCTTTATATTATTTCTGATGTTAATATGACTCAATTTTTCACTGTGCATATAATATTTGCTGTTGGTTTCATATAGGCCTTCTTTATCTTGTTTGGGTTTTATATCATTATTTCCTTTATTTCTAGATTACTACGCTATTTTAAAAAATTAAGTATCTATGTTGAACTTTAATCAAATTCCTTTGGCTTTATTCAGAGGGTCCATGTTTTCCCTTGGACTCAATGAAATAGATACATTTCCTGGGTGAGAGAGGTTACTGCCATTCTTTCCTCCTCGGTTTTCAGTCCTTGCAGAGCAGGATGGTCATCAGGACTCTGACAAGTGTTAGGGTGTCTCCTTTCAGTGAAGATGGCAGAATGGATGGACTGAAGTGTGTTTTTCTAGTTTTGTTTTTTATTTTTTTCCCAGTGATGGCAATACATTCTCATCACTCTCCCAAAACCCGACCCATCCCCAAAGCGAACAAGAGAACAAGGGCCCGCAGAGTCAGCTTCCTGGCCAGGGTGTGCCAGGTACATGCTGTAGCCTTTGAACAAGATGAAGCCAACAGGATAGGATTTATGGACCTGGCTTTTTACCAACTAAATAACCAAGAGCAGACATCACAGCTTTTCTCCTTGCCAGTTCAACATGCCAAAAGGGCATGCAGGGGCTGAGTTCATTAAGATTCTCTCCAATGTAGCTTTTGTTTCCCCCCCCCTCCCCATTTTGCTTGTATTTTTTGTTGTTGTTTTGTTATTGCTGTTGTTTGAGTAGGGGATTTAATTCTGAAATGATTTAATTCATATTTAGCAATTTTCCCTAATGCCAAACTCTTAGAAGTAAATCTCTGGATTTCTGTGAGCTCTGGGCAAATGTTTTTCTCGTGAACCCTGCTCAGCAAATGTGCCCAATTATCTCCTATGCTTACACATATTTCCACAAGGTACATACTGGACCTTCCTAACTAAAGACAAAGCTAATGAATTGTGTGGGGGGGAATTTCTTTTAAAGTATTCCACAGAGTCATGGGAAGTGAGCCATCTTTCCATGTGAGTGTGATTGCAAAGACCTTTCTTTGTGTTTCACTACAGGGTAAGAGGACAGGCTAAACATTTTAAGGCCCTAGTGATGAGCCTGCAGGCTAGATTCCCAAACTGTGAAAGAGTATTCAAAGTGTTCTCACTACCCAAGAACATGTTCAATGATGGGCGGTCTAGGAGACTCTAAGATGGGCCCTAGGCTGCAGCACTTTTACTAACTGAGCCAGTGAAGGGTCTTATCTCCTGTTCTAACCTCAGCTACCTCCAAAGAGAAGCTTTGCACAGGAAGTGGTCACAGCTATGATGTTATTTGTCCTCATCACCATTGCCCCATCACACATATACTTAACAGGCTGGGTGGGTACCTAACTAAGGCTGATCAGTGACCTTGCTCTAAGTGTCTTTGGATGAGTCACATTGCCCTCTCAGTAAGGCAGAATTGGGGCCCTTGAGAGGCTGAGCCAGTTAGGGAATGGACACGAAGATCACAGGTGAAGCTGAGAAAAAAAGAGGTCTTAAGAAGCCAAGTACAAGTTAAAATGATGAAGGAGAAAAGACTTTGAAGAAACAGAGGGCAATGAATGGCAAAAAGAGGAGAAACGAACAGGTGTCTAAGGAAAGCAGATAAACCCTAAGAAATAAAGTGACCTTGATCTTGAGAGTTTCTGAGCTCTAGTTCTCACAAGGCACCAGGATGTACTGTAAGTTCCTGTTCTTGGTTTTTTTTGTGAGATGCCGATGTATTCTCACTATGCCCACCCACCTTTATATGTATTAGCATGAGCGTTCTTGCAATCAAAGGATCTGGCCCCAAATACTGACAATATGGGAAGCCTATTTTTAGGTTGACAATGGAATCAAATTTGCCTGCCTCATAGAAAATCTATAGCATGGGAGAATGAATTTTTTGGTGCAGGCCGGGAATGTCCAGAGCTTTAGGACTTAAGGTTTATGGGCAGGCCTGAGATCTCATCACACTCCAACCCACAAGGCCTGGTGATCTTCTATCCCCTCCAGGAGGGTTCATCGAAGGCTTTCAAGTCATGAGGGAGTACTTGCAAATGATGCTGGGTCTACTGTTTGCCACCTTCACCATTTACACCTCCAGAACTGTTCCTGGTGAAAATGCCACTCTATTCTTTGGTAAACAAAAATCAAAAGAGCAAAAGGTGAAAATTAATTGTATGGTGTGAGCATATTAGCAAATATTTCTAGTTTCAGCTTAGTGGAGAAAGAGAAGGCTTGAAAGTGATAGAAGTCCGAGCCAGGAATTTTCGAAACACTCTCAGATTCCTATGGGGCCTGCAGTCACCCTTCCAGGCCCAATGCCCAGAGCAACATTGCTTGAAGGGGGACTTGAAGGGTGGATAGGATTTGGATATGCAGACCTGAGAGGAATGGCATTCCTTATGGAGAAAATGGCATGACTGAAGGTGTGGACAGGGTCAAGTACGCTATGTATACAGAAACCCAAGGACAACTCAACCCGGCTGAGGTGCTAAGGATATAGGAAAGTAAACTGAGACGGAATCCTGCAATCCCCCTACGCAGGCAAAGTGAGTATCGGAGTTTCATGAACAAGAGAGTGATTCATCAGCGGCATTTAGGAATAGCAACTCAGAAGCAATGTGTTGTGAAGATGGGAGTAAGGAGAGAGCGACAGTCAGGAGATGTGGTGAAAGCTAATAAAAGAATAGTGTCATTAAAAAAAAAGATCAACAATCGCCCAGCTGGTATGGCTCAGTGGTTGAGCTTTGACCTATGAACCAGGAGGTCACGGTTCTATTCCCGGTCAGGGCATAAGCCCAGGTTGCGGGTTCACTCCCCAATGTTTGGCATGGAGGAGGCAGCCAATCAATGATTCTCTCTAATCATTGGTGTTTCTATGGCTTTCTCCCTCTCCCTTCCTCTCTGAAAACAATAAAAATATATTAAAAACAAACAAACAAAAAGATGGAAAAGAAGGGAGCAAATGAGAAAGAAATTACAGATGAATGGCTCAGATGGGCATGAAAAGACGCAGTCTGGGTTACTCTTGGATGCAGCTTGCTTGTGTTTTTGTAAGGATGGAGAGCCTTTTAGGAAAGTGGGGAATGCAGAGGAGGGGGGGATGGGGAAGAGGAGGAAATAATGGGGGAGGGGAAGCCATTCTTGAATCACTGTAAGTAGCTTCAAAGACTCAACTGATGCATTAACACACCCTGTCTCAGTTAGGGAAAGACTCAGAAAGATACACTTATGTCATGGCTAAATTAGACTGAATGTTTCATGTCTGCACTGCGGGAAGTATATGGGTCTATGTCTGCAACATATATGTCACTAAATTCTACAATGTGTTTGTAATTTGTTGAAAAAAGTAAAAAAACACACACCAAAACCCTAGTCTTACCCCCCCCCACCCCCCCCCACCCCCCCACCACAAGAGAATTGAGCTATACTATGGTCTATAGCCTTGGATTATTATTTCATTGTGATAATTTTCAAATCACCTAAAAGTTTCCTGCATATTACCAATTTATGACTCCAAATTAGAAAAATCTAAGGCCTTCTGTCTTAGCACATTACACTTCTGATAAGACCTTTTTTCCACAATGACATTGGAAGGATCTCTGGAGGTGACCAAAGGGACAGTAATATTGAGTGAATTTAGAGTTTTAATTACAGTTTTATTTCATTGCAAGTGGGTACCGTGGAAAAAAAAGCCACCAACAAAGGAAATAATTGTTTTAAAGAATCACATCTGCACAGCATTCTCTTTTGAAAATTTCTCATTAAAAATGTGTTTCTTTAAAAGTAACTCGAAGCAGCTGATGAAATACAAGAGCATGGAAAGTTTCAAATCCCAGTGCACATTTAGATTCATCAAGGGTCATTTGCCAGAGACTTGACTCGATGGCAAGAGAGCTTTTCACCATTTCTCACATCCCTTAACTAGGTTTTATACTTAAGGCCTGATGCCTGCAGTTTTATTTCCAAAGCTGGGTATTTCCCACTTAAACACTTCCTTTTCATAGTACTTCTAGTGTCTCTGGAGTATTATGAGTGTTTGATTTTCCCATTTAATAATGGCTCTGACTGTTGTGTTTCATTTTTTTAAAGAGAGTGGATAAGGAAAGACGAAGCTATAGACAGCATTCCTGAGAAGGAGACAGTCCTGAAAACCACTTCGGGATGTGTGAGCCGTCATCAAAGTGTGCGAGAAATGGCAGCTATGGAGACTGTTCCCAAACATCCCCTGGCTTTTCTGAAACTACAGGCCTGCCTGAGGGACCACCGGGACAAGTCTTACAAAAGAATGAGGCCAGTGAAAAATGGGGCCATCTCCTTGAAGCTGACGCTGCTGATGAAAGGGAAGGAAATACATGGGCAGAAGAAGAGAGGTCAATATTCAAATTCAGGCTGATGCTCACAAGAAGAGGGAAAGGCTCATCATTGACTTTATGAGCACCTATAATGCATGGGGATATTGCCAAATGTGGAGAAAATTCCCCCCTCCGCCCGCCCCCCCCCCCTCCCCCGCATCCCCACCTCAAGGCATTTCTAGTCTATGGAGGAGACAAAGCAAATATCACCATCTCCTTGGGCAGCTTTTCCTGGAGGATCTCTCTAAACAGAGTCTCTCTTGTTCTCTCCCATTAGAGAACATCACGGTTTCTTTCTTTCTTTCTTTCTTTCTTTCTTTCTTTCTTTCTTTCTTTCTTTCTTTCTTTTTTTTACCTCTTTTTGCTTTCAGAACATTTTCTACATATACGATTGTACATTTTTTGGTGTATCGATTTCTTTCTATTCCCTCCCTTCCCCACTCAGCTGTGAAAACAATAGGCACAGGGGCCACCTTTGTATTGTTATTGCTGTATATCCAGTAGCTAACATGGTACCTGGCACAGAGAAGGTGCTCAATAAATGTTTCTTGAGTGAGTGAGTGAGTGAATGAATGAATGAATGAATGAAAAATGGACAAGATGGCCTGGGGAAAGTCTCCAAGGCTAGCAGAATGCATTGCACACACAGCTAGAAAGAGCTTGTCAAAGCAATGCTCGACAAGGAGGAGCCACTTTATTGACCAGAATTGACTCCAAACTGCAGGTGGGCGTGTGTCCGGTCCCTGTGGCAGTCTCCTGAAAGGTCTCCTAACTGAGGACCTCGGGGAAACAATGAAGGAATCAATGAAGATGACGGACACGCTATTAGAAAAGAGGCACGCATATTTTGTCCCGCAGTAACTTCAGCATTATATATTCAGCGGGTGGAACTTTGATGACGGCGACCACTGCCTTCTCCCCGAGGAAGTGCTGAGAAACATCGCCCAGGGCGGCTCAGGCAGATTCCTCTTCTCTTGGCTTCTGCGGACTTCATTCTGAGGCTCACACCGGTCCTCAATGCACGCTGCCTGCTTGGGAATCAGTCACTTCCCTGTTTCAGGGACTTTATTACTATTTGTTCTGAAAATATTCTCAGTCTCTGAAAATGTGATTGCTCAAATTTCACTTTAAAAATATGGCCTGTATCAGTTGATAGCTATAGAAGTTTTACTTCCCTCTACTATCGGTTGCAAAAACCCTCCTGTCTATTAGAATTCTCTATCTGCCTTCTTGGCCTCCGCGATAATAAGGACAACACATGCAATAATAACACAGCCACTATTTATTTAGTACTGACAGTATGGCAGACATTGTGCTGACTCGTTCACGTCACTCATTTAATCTTTGCCATGGGTGAGGAAGCTCGGGCATACAGAAGGTATTAAATAAAGTGGGGTAACTACTGTAATATGCAAAGCCTTATTTTTTGCTCATGTCACTGTGCAGGTATTTGGTGGTCAAGGATGTTTACTGCACATAGCTGCTCAGGGATTCAGGCTCCTTCCATATGGAGGTGCTACCATCCTCTAACGCAGGGGTGGGGAACGTCCGGCCCGTGGGGCCAGAGAAGGCCCTCAAAATCATTTGGTCTGGCCCTGCCAAGGCATTAGGGGTGAGTTAGTTAAATGTTTGACCAAATACAGCAGGCTAATTTTTAAGTTGATAATTTTGTATGCCCGTGAATGATGTCATAAATATCCAGATGGCCCTTGGCAGAGAAAAGGTTCTCCACCCCTGCTGTAGTGTGTCAGAATCCTACCTTAGGTCCCCTGAATCTGGAGGCAGCGGCTAAGAGAGAGTGGTAGACCCCTTCTGCTCCAACGCCATGGGCCAGAAATCAATGACATGGCCCCATCTGAATGCAAAGGGGCTGGGGAATATGGTCTTGTTATAGACCCAGGAAGAAGAGGAAATGGTTTTAGTGAGTAGCTAGCTAGTTTCTGCCACACAGGGGTTAAGTGACTTATGAGACAATAAATAAGCGCAGACCTGGGACTCGAACCCATGTCAGTTGGACTCCAAGGTCAAGCTGTTAACCATGTGTCCCTATTTTACTCCCTTTACCCATCAGTTTTTGTTTTTGTTTATGTATATGGCCCTACAACCACGCCATGAAGGGAAGGTTATAATCTGCTCTTTCTTAAGAAGATTCAACCGCCTGATTAAGGGCTAGATATTCAAAGGGGCAGAAAAATGGATGCTGTGTCATTTCTTCTGTGAAGGCCTAAATCCCCCTCTTTATGTCAGCAGCTGAACCGATTCCTGCCAGATATCACGAGGCCAATTAGACTAAGGGTCTGAGACCCTACCCTGTGGCCAGCCTGCTTAAGCACTTAGCTGGATGCCTTAAAATTCAAGTATAGTCTCGCATTGCTGCATGGGGAGGGCCTCACACCTGTGTGATGGGCATAACTTTATGTGACAAGCTCATGTGTGCAACATAAGCACTTTAAGATGTTTCTTTAACTCGAATGATCATACTTCAGTAATTCTAACGCACGTGTCTGAGGCCAGGGTTTTATAATGGATGGCATCTTTGAATTGCTATAGGCCAGGTGACAGTGCTGAGAGTTGGGGTTGCTTGTGCACGTTCAAACTTGGTCACAGGTATTTACATTATTGTCCCTTCGGTTGAATTGTATACATTGTCAGTATTACCCAAGTCGAGTTTAGTTGCTGTTTGAAATGCTTTCAGAAAGATTTTCCTGAGTTTCAGTGTTGAAATGAAACAAAAAGTTAACACAAAGGGGATGCAAATACGATATTAGTGAAGCAACTATATATTTTTGAGATATGACTGTGAAGTAACTACCTCATAGAGGGTAATAGAAGTTGATCACTACAAGTATACGAAACTGGTAGATTTTGTTACTTAATTATGTAAAAAGGCATTGCCTGCTGGCATATGCCAAGGAAGAATGCACCCATTAGAATGGGGGGCAATATATTGGATGAAAACCTGGAGCCAATAGTAGGGCACTTGTAAGAAATGTTTCATCATCAATACAGATTACAATACTGTGCAGAAGAATATGAACATTGATTCAGAAGAGTTAGACTCTGAAAAGTGAAGATAATTTCAGGAATTTCTTAACTTTTTGTATATACACAAGAGTGATATGTAATAAGTCTAGAAGAGCTTTTTCAGCAAGTATAAAATAAAAATTGTAAGTGATGAGAAAGCATTATTTTATAGATTAATTGGCATCTCTCTTTCTTAGTGGTAATACAAATTAACGATGCATTTTGCAATCGATGGTTTCTTAGTATCAATGAAATAGCTACTTTCTCATTTGAGTTCCCATTCCTATGGGTATTAGAAATTAAGTTTCAGTCAGTTCAGTAACCCTCCTCCCTCATCCCCACGATTGCATTGCATTTCCTGGGGTTTACCTGTGGCCACCATTTAGACTCGGGGCAGTGCATTTGTCGAACTTTATTTCCTGTCTGTGCTGGCAGCCACTGAGGTGTCCACTCCTTCGGATCCACGTCATCAGGCCACACAGATCATTGCTGTGCCCTTTCCCCCCTCATCTCAGGGCTCTTTTGCTAGGTAGCTCTGTTGGTTAGAGCATTGACCCAGTATGCCAAGGTTTCAGGTTCAATCCCTGGTCAGGGCACATACAAGAATCAATCAATGAATGCATAAACAAGTGGAACAACAAATCAATGTTTCTCTCTCTCTCAAATCAATAAATAAAAATTGAAAAAAAAAGAGTTCTTGGGGTGTACCTCCTTCGATACAGAAGCTCTCTGAGGCTGGAAAGGCCCTGGGCCACTCAGGGGGCTCTCTGGAGTAAAGGGTATGCTGCTCCCACACATCCTGCTAGGTGGCTGGGTAACGGGTAGAAGTCACTCCTCCTGAGCTGTTCTCAGGCATGTAGGAACCTAGCCCTATTCTGTGTCACTGTGGAATGGGGAAACCCAGCAGCTGCTCTGAGCTGCTTGCATGGGCAATGCATCTTGCAGCCTCCCTGACTCTCTACCTAGAAAAAGGGCACATATACTCTCAAGTCTGTGTAGGGCTTGTGGCTTTCGCTTCCCATTCCTGCACAGCCAGGGAAGATGGCCCAGCTGCAGGACCCACTGGTGGGGACCCATCAGCATCCAACCTCTCCTAGTTTCCTCTCCAACTCTGCCCTTCCTCCTAGTCTGGGCAATGCTTTCTCAGCTTGAGAGCCAGCAAGCCTCTCTCTTACTTCATGCCCTAAATTCCTCCAGCTTCTCAGAGACTTTGGCTTCTAAAACTGAGGCCAAGAATAGACTCGTGGTTTTTCCTACCTGCCAAACAAGTGTCTAGGGCAAGCCACTGACTGAATAGTAGAAAGCTCTGGTGAAAAGAAAGACGAGAAACTGGTTAACATTTCAAAATATTATCCTAATGCAAGTTCTCACTGTGGTAACTCCTTCACCCTTATTTTGCCATACTCCTTTCAGTGTGTTTCTCCCATGGCTGGTTTTCTGCCCTCCATCCTAGTAGCCTGGTGCCTGGTCTGAATGATCCCTCAGCATTATTTTCCCCAATCACGTCTGAAACCAAGGTAAGACGATAGCCAACTCTCACTTTCCCCCTCCTCCCTCCACTTTAAGTTTATAATTTTTATTTCATTATAGAAAGTCAGGGACATGCAGACAAGTTAGAAGGGGGAGATAAAGGATGTACAAATTCATTACTCTAAAACATCCACTGGTTGGTGACATATTGTTATTTTCTCCTTCTAGTTGATTTTTACTGCTTACTTAGCTCGTGTATATTTTTTTTTGTAGTCAACATTGCATCAGGCCCTGGCCGGGTAGTTTGGTTGGTTAGAGTGTCGTCCCAATATGCCAAGGTTGCAGGTTCAATCCCCAGTCAAGGCACATACAAGAATCAACCAATGGATGCATAAATAAATGGAACAGCAAATCTATCTATCTATCTATCTATCTATCTCAAATCAATAAATTAAAACAAAAACAAAAACATTGCATCAGGCATAAAACCATATATCCTGCTTTGTTTATTCCACATTATGACTAGTATTTTTCCTTATTATTATAAAGTCTTCAGAAACATTAGTTAAATGTGGCAGTGTCCTGAACCATTGCCCTAGTGTTGAGCGTTTAGCTTATTCCCATTGCTATTATAAATAAATAAATAATAGCATTGTGATGACATCTGCATACATGAAGATTTTCCTACATTTCTGACTATTTTCTTGAGATAAACTTCCAGAACTGGGATCACTAGAAATGCTGCCATTTTAAAAACAAAATATTTCCCTAGACTCCCTGTAGTATCTTCCCTCCAAATATATATGTGTATATATATATACCTGAATAACCTATATACCTATATTGTATCAGGCTGTATTTGAGGTTTCTGATAGAAGAAAATCAGATTGCTGCTGATAAAAGAACATTGTTCACCTTTATGATAATCAAATTGGTGATGCAAAAAAATGTAAAGCCAAAAGCGTTGCTTGTTCTTTCCTCATGAATCAGCGGTTGCAAGTGCTTATCTGCAGGTAGTATATTCTGTTTGGCTGGGCGTTTTCCACAAGATGCTTTCTTTGATTTCCAGCTTCTATAGATCTTGATGGCTTTTTCTGGCGTCATTGCAACAACTTGGCATTTATCCATAGGAGGAGATGTACTGTACCTACAAGTACAAAGTCTGACTCAGTTACTTCTAAAGTTTTTTTTTTTTTTCCTAACCGAAGCTGTTGATAGACAACCTGTGGTATTAGAACCAGAGGATTACGTTGAACACTAGAAATTATATGGTGGATTTTGTTTTAAACAAACGCCCAAAGCTGATACATTCAACGCATTGTCCTTTCCAAGGAGCTCCCCTAGCCGGGATGAACACTTATTCCAATGATGTATCATCACACGAGATGTGTTAAGGCCTCCTCTTTTGAAACTGCTGTCAGAGTCTCTGGCACATTCTTTTGAGTATCCTCAATGAAGAAAAAAAAATCTTAACCCTTTGAGGAAGAATTGGATCTTTAGAGCCTTTCCATGGTATTCAGAATCACATTTGAGGGGTGAGTGGGCAGATGGACAAGATTAATAAAAATAAAGCACCAAGGCTGATAAAGCAAGAAGGCTGATTTCCTTCTGTGACTAGTAAGTTACACAATATGTGAAGGCAGTTCTCCAAGAGAAAGAAGTTACATTTTAAGCTGCAGCAGCAGCCTTGGGCCATACGAATGGCCAGGTTGAGGCACTATGTACTTGAATGTGTGCACATTTATATTTCACCCAGGCTTATTACTTACCGGTGATATCATTTCAATGAAAATATTTAATTGTTTTTAAAGAAAAGTCAAGTCTGAGAAAAATAAAATCTATCCATTGAAAATCATGGGATTAATTAATTCCAACAACTCTAGGAAGGATCCCACCCCTCTTAAAACGATGTCTTTATTCATTTAAAAAAAGCAGTTACAGACTCATTATAGAGAATTTGGAAAATCCAGGAATTTCTGTCCCTCGGAGATATTTCCTTGTCATATTTTGACGTAAAAAGATCTTAAATTGGGTTGCTGGAAACATACTCTGAGGGCGGAACTGCAGGCTGAATGTTTATTGGGCGAGTTCTGTCTGGAGACACCCTTTCGGAAAGTGAGGGGGAAGGGGGGTGGGGTGGGGGAAGGGGAATCCGACTGTAAATGCAGATGCCACTGAGACTTAGCAGATGATGTGGGGTGGCCTTTCAGAGTGGTTCCAAATGGAAGTAAGTGGGTAGGCCTTTGTATCCCCTCATCAGCAAGTCATTGGCTCCCTGGAGGGGCTAATTTTGGATGAGTCTGTTTCCTAGGGCCCAGAACAATTCCCAGTGAGGGGTGCAGCTGTGAGCTATCAGCAGCGGGAGACACAGCAGCTGGGGAGGGAACTTGCTCCAAAGAAGGGATTTGGGCAAAGACTGCATTATCCATTTATCCATTACAATGTCGTGTCAAAACGGAGATCGTCCCATACATACAAATTCACAGCCTATCTTTTCACTTAACATTATTTGCTGAATTTTCCTCATGTCATTAACTCCTTCTTGAAAACACTTCCGATAGCTGCCCATTTTATCACATGGGAATATCATTTACTTAACCATTCTCTTCCTAGTGAACATTTGACAAGTTTTCACTATCAAAAATAGTATTGTGATGAATCTCTTTGTGTTTTTGTCATGTACACAGTATAATAAAAAGAGCCTGCACTTAATTGAGTGCTTATTATTGATGAGGTCGGGCCAATGTTTTTCTTGCCTTCCTGATGGAGTTTTTATGAGGGATGAATGAGAAAATGATTGTAAAGAATATTCCATTTAAGAACTCATTCAATCCTCTTAACAACTCCATGATGCAGAGACTATTGTCATCTCCATCTTGCAGATGAAGAACCCAAGGCACAGAGAGGGTATGTGGCTCATGTTCCATAACTGGTGAGCATTAGAATACAGGCATATGCCTCCAGAGATGAAGCAATATGTTATACTCTTCTCAGCCTGCTTTTCTGGTGATTTTTCTACATTATGTCCTTGGAAGTAAACTTCAGAGCTCAAAGGGCTGGCCTTACTCTAAAGCTCATGATAAGAATTGCCAGATTATTTTACAGAAGCAGTGAGTGCTTCCACCAGCGAAGAAGGGGAGTTTTATTTCACCATCGTCAACAACGAAGAACTCCAATGCTTAATTAGAAGCATGATAAAGAACAAGTAATCTATTTCCTTGTCTTCCATCAGGCATCATGAACAATGGTTGTTCTTAAACCAAAGGCTTTCCTTTTGTTTTGTTTTTTAGCATGCCCCATTCTTTCAAGATTATCTTTTGTGTTGGCTAAAATGTACCACCTACATTTCAGAGTAAGGATTTTTTTTGTTTGTGGAATGAATGCACGAATGAGGCAGGGAGAGGGCGTGGACCTCGTACTGCATTGGGAGCTGTGTAGAGCAGGGTAAGTAAAAACCTTGCAGAACAGAGTCCTTCAAAAAACAGGGGAGTGATTTTTGACAATTGCAAAGTTTTCCCAAAATTCTTTAGTAAAGTCTTTCTGAGTCTCAGTTGAATTGAGTATTTTTTTTTTTTTAATATATTTTATTGATTTTTTACAGAGAGGAAGGGAGAGAGATAGAGAGTTAGAAACATCGATGAGAGAGAAACATCGATCAGCTGCCTCCTGCACATCTCCCACTGGGGATGTGCCCGCAACCCAGGTACATGCCCTTGACCGGAATCGAACCCGGGACCCTTCAGTCCGCAGGCCGACGCTCTATCCACTGAGCCAAACCGGTTTCGGCTGAATTGAGTATTTAATAAACAATTACTGAACACCCTTTACCTGCCACACTCTCTAATCTGCTTGGAAACATCCACTTTCAATACTGGAATGAAACTTCCCACAATGTATTTCAAGGAGGAGGAGCTTGAAGCCACTGCTGCTCCGTCAGGGCATTTCTGGTTTCTAGGTGGTGGGGCAGCAGCAGCTGGGGGTTCTGTTGCTCTTCATTCAGAGTCAGAGGAGCGCTTCAGAAATTACTTAGAAGGCACTCGAAGTTATTTTGAATTATTTTAGCATTAACTTAGACTGCCCTTACCTTCAAATTACTCAATATTTAATTTCTTTGTGAGTCCTGCAGGAATTCTTTGGAAAACAAAGTTTTTCTCTCAAATTTGACCTTCGACACGGTATTGAACCTCTCCAAGTTCATGTCTTTACCAACCTCTCTTCCACATAAGTTGTGAAGTTTAAAGGAGACAAGGTATGTAAAATTTTTAAATAAATACTTCCATAGAGTAAGCACTCAATAAATGTTGGCTTCACTCTCGATTCCCCTCCATACCTCTGCTCTTGTTTCTTCTTGGAATGTGTGTAGTTGTGTGACCTTTCTGAGCCTCAGTATCCTCATCTGAAAAAAATACAGATTATACTTTCTATATATTCATTCACTACATAGTGGAGGTCAGATAAGGTAATCGGTGTGAAGCAACTAGCACAGCACCTGGCACAGAGCTGTGATTACCTTAATATCTGTTAAGAGGTTGTTAATCAGTTGTTTGATTGGCTTGGCTGTGCAATGAATCCTAGGCACCTGATTAATATTCAGCCCTTTTGAATTTAGATAAAGGATAGAATCAATATAGAAAGAGTATAACATTTAGGTTTATGGCTGAGGCATTAATTTCAGCCCACTTGTCTTTGATTTTGATGTTTATCTCAACTCTTTCTAAAATTTCTTCTTTGCCTTTGTCACACTCTTTATTTTCCCCCCCTCTTAATGATAACTGAAGTGTGTTCTTCCTAATCATTTAGTTTAAAGTATAATTTGTGCCAGTGTTGAGTAGTTGAAATTAGGCCATGTGGTCTTGTAGTTGTCAAATCTGACGGATTGGTCCTCCTGGCCTTTGGCAGCATTCCCCGGGCCTTAGGGACAGACACGACTCCCTCCTTTTTTCCTGTTTTGCTTCTGCTCAAATTCTTTAGGGTCTCTTCCTCTTCCTTTGCCTGCCACTTAAGTTCTAAAATTTTTTCATGAGTTTTATGTGCAATCATCTTTCCTCACTTTCCACTCTTTTCCTGAGTAGTCTTCTGTCCTCCTATGATGGCTTCCTCTTTGTTATATTGGGTCCCAAATCTGTGTCTCTGACCTAGATTGCTTGGCAGTGTCCAGAGGTTGAACATCTCATCTTGGATATGCCACTGGTGAATCAAGTTCAATGTGTAGAGAATAGAGCCCATGATCAGTTTTCCCCTAACCAGCTCCAATTCTAACCTTTAACCACTATGCGATGTCTAATGCAGAAATCATCAGTCAAAGCAGCACAGGAAAGTGCATAAATTAAATATTTTGCCTTTTCTGAGTAAACTCTGTCTTACTTTTCAAACGGCTCCTCTATGAAGAC
Organism: Myotis yumanensis; assembly: GCF_028538775.1. Lineage (NCBI taxonomy): Eukaryota > Metazoa > Chordata > Mammalia > Chiroptera > Vespertilionidae > Myotis > Myotis yumanensis. Next base: position 27,240,257 of record NW_027223764.1, on the reverse strand, counting down.
TTTGATTCAACCACTATTCCTTTCTCTGTACTATCTGTGCATTATTACAATAATTACTAGAGGCCCGATGCACAAATTTCTTGCAAGGGTAGGCCCTCACAGCCCTGGCTGCCTTGGCCCTTGCAGCCCTGGCTTCATCAGAAGGTCTTCTGGACGGTCATTCTGCTGTTCAGCTCTTTGGTCGATTTGCATATTATGCTTTTACTAGAGGCGCGATGCATGAAGATTCGTGCAAGAATGGGCCTTCTTTCCCCCTGGCTGCTGGCACTGCCTTTGCTCCGGCCTGAGCCACCTTTCTGCCTTCCCACCTTCCCATGCTGCCCAGAGGCCTGGAGCAGTTGGGGCAGTGCGGAACGCCTGCGTCCTCAACATGGCGAGCGTCCCGCTCCACTCTTGGCTGCTCGGCGCCTGCATATGCAAATTAACCCGCCATCTTTATTGGGTTAATTTGCATACTCACTCCTGATTAGCTGGTGGGCATTGTGAAGGTATGGTCAATTTACATCTTTTTCTTTTATTAGTGTAGATTATAATAGATTCTATTGCTATGCTTCATTTATGTTTCTTTTCTTTGAGACTAGGGTTCAGTAAACTTTTTTGGTAAAGGGCCAGAGAGTAAATATTTTAGTCTCTGTGGGCCATATGGTCTCTGTTATAACTACTCAACTCTGTGGTTATAGTGTGAAATTGGCCACAGACAAAACATCGATGAGTGAGCGTGGCTGCATTCCAATAAAACTTTATTTACCAAAACAGACAGTGGGCTGGATTGGTCCCATGAGCCATGGTTTGCTGCCCCTGTTCTAGACTATGGATTCTTAAAGCATTATGTAATAAGAATTTAAAGTTTAGGGACCCATTTACCCGTCACATCCTATAAGAGGCCTGAGATCCAAAGTCAAATACAACTCAGTGCCAGTTGTAAGGAGCACATCTGGAAACTGAACACACGCTGTGATGCAGGTGTGGACTGGCCTCCAAGGGCTGCCATAACAGAATCTCATGAACTGGGCAACTTACTATCTCACAGTTTTGAGTCAATGTTTCGCAGGGTTGGCTCCTTCTGAGAGCTTGAGGGAGAATGTGTTCCATGCCTCTCCTATTTTCCGATGATTTGCTGGTGATCTTTGGCATTCCTTGGCTTGTAGATGAATCACTTCAATTCTCCACCCTCACATTGGCTTCCTCCATGTATCTCTGCACATAATTTTCCTTCTGTGCAAGTCTGTCTCTGTGTGCAAATGTCCCCATTTTATAAGGAGGACATCAGTAATATTGGTTAGAGCCCATCCTAGTGACCTCATTTAACTTGATTACCTCTATAAAGGTCTATTTCTAAATAAGGTACAGAAGGTTAGGACTTTAATATATCATCTTTGTGAAATATGATTCTACCCATAACAAGGTATATGTATTCACTGTGTGTATAACAAGGGTGCTGAGGTGAGGAGATTTGTTCTGCTGGACAGTCGGGGAGAAGAAAACAGAGGATACAAAACCCCTACAACATTTGGCCTGGAAGAATGACAGATATCTTTCTGGACTGAAGGAAAAAGAAAGAGAAGTCCAGACTGAGCAAACAGCTTGAGTAAATGCAAGAGGACAGGATTGTAAGAAATGTATATTGAATAATTACCCAGGTACAGTTACGAAATGGTGAGGTTGGTGAAAATGGCTCACCTTGATGTTAGAAAGATTAGCTGGAGCAGAGCAAGACTAAATGTGTGCAGGCTTAAAGAGTTGCTTGAACAATGTTTGTTGAGTGAATGAACTAATGAAGTAGAAAAGAATGGTTGTAACTAATTGGTAGTTTTGAATTCCTTCTTTTTCAATGTCAGGGGTCTCATTCATGTTCTGAGTACTCGTTAACATCTGGGCTGTTATCCTGCAGCCCCTCCTTTCACCGACACTTGCTTGGGCTCATGCCTCCCTCATAATTTTTTTTTGCTCCTATGTGCACTAGAAGAATAAGGACAAGAAATCTGGAGGTTTAACTCATAAGCAAATATTCTCTGATGGAAATATACAACATGTTTGTCCTTTGTCAATAAAAATAGCCAATATTTGTTAAATGTTTTCTCAGCACCAAACACTGTGCTAAGCATCATATATATGAACTCATTTAATCTGCACATATCTCCATGAGATCCTATGCTCTCTATCTAATACGTGAAGTAACTGAGACGCAGAGGGATGAACTGGCCCAATGTAACCAGGCTGGTAGATTACTGACCTTTCCTAACTTTGCCATTTCTGGTTCCATCCTAGGGATAACTTTGGAGAGAGCTTCTGGCTAATCATCCAACAGTGGCTTGCTAGAATGAAGGCCATGAACTTTGTGCTGAGGGAAGCTTTGGGATTTCAGAGGAGTAAGTCTTGAGAGGAATTCTGGGATGTTGGTGGGCAGGAAGAGGGATGGAAAATAGGGCCATTTTCAAAATCATGACACTAGTTAGATGTTTCTTATAAAATGTCCTTGAGGTGCCCTAGCGCTCTTTTCTGATAACTTTCTTGGGTAGAAAATAAACAGCAGACTTTTGGCGCCTGACCACCACGGTACCTACAGAAAGCAGCTGTTGAGAACGTGCAAGCGGCTTATGTGCGTCCGAGCGCGCGTGCTTGGCAGGGATTTTCTGGAGAGGCATGAAGCGCTACTTTCATTCCCATGGATGCTGCTTGTTCCTCAGAATGGAAACTGTTCTATTTTTGGCCACAAGACTATTTCTAAGGAAAAGGGGATTAAACAAAGCATTGGTAACAAGTTCATGTGTGTAGTTTTCTGAGATTGAAGAAATCATGAGTTTATTGCATTTGGGGGAAGAGGAGCAGCTTCTTCAACTGCACTGGCCTCAGAGTGATAAGAGGAACTGTTCAATTTGGATTCTCGGGTTAGGATTTGAGGGCCCAGGGCAGAGAGGCTGCATGAGTGTGTGTGTGTGTGTGTGAGTGTGAGTGTGTGTGCGCGTGTGCGTGCATGTGTGCATGTGTGTATGAGTGTGTGTGAGTGTTGTGTGTGAGTGTGAGTGTGTGTGTGCATGTGCGCGTGTGTGTATGAGTGTGTATGAGTGTGTGTGAGTGTTGTGTGTGTGTGCGTGTGTGTGTGAGAGTGTGAGTGTGTGTGTGCGTGAGTGTGTGTGTGTGAGTGTGTGTGTGAGTGTGCGTGTGTGTAGGGGAGTCGTGGCTGTGAAGGCTGCAGCTTGGCCTCTGTGAGCAGGCAGATTGGCTGGTGTGGAGAAAAACACCTTTGGCATCTGAAAAAGGAAAATCCGGCAGACTGGTGTTCTCTGCCCATCATAAACCTATCTCGGATTGTGAGGTGATTCGCACCCCTGCCTCAGTGTCATAGTTGGTCATGTGCCTTTTAATTAATTAATTATTTTAATGTATTACCTATTTTTTTAGAGAGAGGAAGAGAGAGACAGAGAAACATTGATCAGTTGCCTCCAGTATGCACCCCGACTGGGGATTGAACCCACAACCTAGATATATGCCCTGACCAGGAATCGAACCTGTAATCTTTTGGTGTTTGGGGGACACTCCAACCAACTGAGCCACCTGACCAGGGCAGCCACGTACCTTTTAGGGGCACTTCCAGGGGCTGATTTCCAGCAGAGTCTGATCTCAAGGCAAATCTTTGGGGGCCAGCTGCATGGTAAACTACATTTTTTTTACCTTTTCCCCACCAGACACCTTTCTAGGAAACACATTTTGCTGCCATGACCTCTTTTGCTGCTGTTTGGTATCCTTGACATGAAAAACGAGAAAGCAGACAGCACTCCATCAACCAGCAGCTCTTAAGGAGCATCTCCTGTTGAAGGTATCTTTTCACAGGAGGCCCGGAGCTGAATCAGTGCGGCCCAGGGGCCTGTGGGGGAATCTTGAAGGTGACCAGGGCATTTTGCACAAGTGGTTGGAGTGCCTGGGAAGAGCAATCACAGACTCTGTAAAACCCAAGCCCCAGGAAATGGAGCTGTATCCTTGGGCTCTGATTAAGAAACACAGACGAGTTTAGAGAGAGCCATGTAATCTGATGCCCTGAAGCCAACGGGGCGGGGTCTGCGAGACCTCTGGGATTTTTCTCTCCCCTTGCTGTTGAAATATTCTTGAATTCCAATTGGTTGTTTCTTTCTTCTGCTTCAAACCTAGCCCTCGGGTACAGATGCAGTAGAGTTTCTGGGTAACATCTAATTCTTGGAAGAAAGGGCTGTTCTCTTTTCCTGAAGACATTCCATATCTTCGGAGTTATGAAATGAAGTGCCTGGTGAGGAGACCTGTTATTACTAGTTGCTGAGGCAAAGCATTTCTGGGGAGTTCTGTTCTTGAAAGTGGCTCTGAGTTGATGCCTTGTGAGCTTGGAAAATTTTCTTCTTGGCTATAGTCTTTTGAAAATTTTGCTCAAGATTAAGGGATGGGACCTGTATTGGTCTTGTTCAGAAATGTATACAGACTTGGCACCAGCTACATTTCTCATGTCTTTACTCTCATTGATTCAACAAATATGTAGCAAGCACCTACTATGTGCCAGGCACAAAGGCAAACACAAGAGACACAGTCTCTGCTGATGTAGTACTCATGGTCTGGTTGGGGAGACAGACAATACATAAGCATATTCACATTATGGGGAGTGCTGTAAAGGAAAAGAACAGGGTATGGAGAAAGAGAGAAGAATGGTAGATATAAGGAGGGTGGGCAGGGCAAGTCTCTTTGGGAGGGTGAAATTTAATTTAACATCAAAAGAAAAGGCCAGTAATGTGGAGAAAGTGGGATGGAGATGGAAGTTTTAGGCAGAAGAAACAGCAAGTGCAAAGGCCCTAAAGTGAGAAAGCTAAGCATGTCTGAGAAAGCTAATAACACCTGGGAGAGCGGGAGCAAAGTGAGTGGGGGTGAGATGAGCTTGGAAAGTTAGCCATGGAGCTGGATCACATAGCATCTTGTAGTCCCAAATATAGAGCTTGAATTTTATCCTAAGAGTGTTGGAAAGCCACTGGGGAGCTTGAAGCAGGGGTGTGACATTATCTCTCTTACAGTTTTGAAAGCACACCAGCTGCTGTGTGCAGAATGGATGGGGGCAGAAGCTCTAGAAGGCCTATCTAATGTTCAGGCAAGAGGTGGCAGTGGCTTAATCTGGAGATGGCAGTAGCTCCTTCCTATCTGTGTTCATTCTAGTCTCCTGTTATCAGTGGGGAGAGGTCCTCGTCTCCACCAGTTGCTAGTGGAGTGGGCTTCTTGTGATATCCTGAGAAAAGGAATTTTCCGAGACTCCCATGGGAGGATGAGATATTGTAGAAAGCTTTATTTCTATGGGATCCAACCTCTGAGTTTTCAAAGTCCCATTTCCCTTCATCCCCCGGTCCCCCCCAACGCCCCCTCCCCAAGGAAGAAATGTAGCTGTGGCTTCAGAAGAGCTACAGTCAGAGCCATGTCGAGAATTTCCTTTCCATGTTGGAGCAGAGTTCAGTCCAGCATCAGGCTAGCTTAGCTTGTGTTCCCTGCTGCATTCTATGAGTCCATTGAGTGTGGCATCTTCAGGGCTACATAGCTTGGAGGGAACACAGGCCAATGCAAGGAAGCCAAGGGAGAGAGCGAACTACTTTGTTTGGGGGTACCCCCAAATTTCCCTAGGCTTTCATTGGCCCTGCCTACTCTGGCCAGTGATCTCTGTTCCCAGGTTTGACTGACAGGCACTTTCCTTAGTCACACCAACTTTACTATGCATGTGTCTATCTCTCCTTTGTTCAGTCCCTCCCTGCAGTGATCTGCAGGGAATGGACCAGTGGTTCCTTGGGGAGTGTAAAGTAGCTTCCAGGTGAAGCTGCCCAAATGACATGACTATAATGTCTGGTCTTCCTTTTGCTCCTTTCCTATTATTAGTAACTAACTAATGATAATGGTATCACTTCCATATCTTACCCCTTCCCCCCACCACCCATCACTGTTTTCTGGGGCAAAAGCTGGCCTTCCTTTACAACAGTGCTTCCTGGGGTTGGGGGTTCTGGTGCTTAAGACTTTTCCAAAATTCTTTAAATCTTCCCATTTGATTATTTCAATAGCCCTGTGAGGGAGACAGGGAGCTTAGCATATTGTCCCCATTTGTAAGAGAGAGGTTTTAGGAAATTCCTAGCAGAGCTGCTCCTGCCCAGGCCTCTCTTCTGCTCCATGGAACCTGCCCTGTTGACCTTTTGGTTTTACATGTCAATCTGTTTTACACCTGGTATAAAAAAATACTTTGCAAAACAAAACAAAACAGTACATTTTTAACCCTCAGAGAAATATAAAAGAAACATAAGTCAAAGATTTTATTTAACTCATTAATTAATGATAGAACCAGTAAGATGTTACATATGGCCTGCTCAGAAACTACCTATCAAATGAGGATATTTACAGGCAATTAAATAAAGAAATGTTAGGATGAGATTCCTGGGTTAGACATAAACTGGTTAATGTCTGACAAGGCCATAAATCTTAGGGATTATCTGTTCCACTGGACAGAAATTATTTGCATCTCTACTGGGCAAAAATGTGTAAGAGAATGGGCAACTTCACTAAGTTAGGAACCTTTAGTCAATAGCAAACAATGAAATGAACTAAATGTATATTCCCAGAAAAGGGGCCTTGGGTGATGTTGAAAAGATGTGTTAACCTTTTTTTTCGGTGTGCCTTATTTCAAAGTTTTGGCTATTTTTATTACACTATTTCTCAGAGCAGTGATCACTGGGTACAATGCCTTTGTGATGATGTCTGTAGAAAGGCTAAGGAGAAAAATAAAAATGAGGAAAGAAAGGATCAATTAAAATACAATCCTACTTCTCCCAGAATGAGTTGCAATTCAGTCGATTATCAGACCTATATTGACCGTGGATGTGTAGAACCCTTTGTGAGGCTGTGGGAGCACCGTGCTTCATACAAAACAGTTCCTGCCCTGTGGACCTCACAGTCTAGACAGGGAGACAGACATATAAACGGTACATTCCAATTCGTTGTGATTAAGGCCAAGTAGAGATGTGGGAACTGTGCAGGCGCCAGAGAAGAGAGCGAGAGTTAAGGCCACTTCCCAGAAAAGGTGCAGTGGAGCTGTCTTGAAGGCTGGGAAAAGGTTGCCGGTTGGGAAGGACTTGGGCATGGATAGCCATTCAGGCAGGACGTCAACTACCAACCTGAGAAACAGCATGGGCATGCATAAAGAGATCTACCTCTGTGGTTATGACAGATTTAGAACTTTCTCCTCAATTCTCATTGCTAGTTGCAGAATTCTAAGATTTTGTGGGGTAGGAATTGAAGTGGGTATGGAAAAGGGAAGAAGTTGGAGTTTCTTGGGCAAGCTTGTAAAATTTTCTTTAAATATTAGGTCAAATTCTCTATAAAAACCCTATTTAAAACTTTTTGAAAGACTTTGAAGTCCCAGAGAAGCAGGAAGTTAATTAGAGTGGCTTTGATATCTTCGGGTATGTTTTAACAGCTGCTTAAGACAGTTTAAACAATAAGAACTTATGTGGTTTGGGATGTTTCTGTGATAGTCAGCTCCGGCCAGAGTGAAATATCACTGCATCTGAGAGCAACAGCAGTTGGCTTTAATTTTAGGAAGAGTTCAAGCCAAAAAATCTCTCTAAAACCCAAGAGAGGAACTTCTAAAGAGGAAGATTGCTCCCAGAGAATGCATTTGGGGGTAAAAGATGAACTGAGTGGGGAACAAATGATCTTAACTTGGTTCTCAGAGGAACACAGGGCACACCCATTTCTGATTAATTCTTTTAAGGTGGATTTAACCAAGGGTATTTGTTGGCAGTTGCCATTTGTAAAGGGGTCCCAGTGAGGTGGCTTAGCATCTATAAGAAACACTTAAATAACACAAAAGGTGTCCAACCAATTTAAATATTCTGGAGATTGGTCATTGTACTTGAATTAACACGTAATTTGTTTTCCTGGACAATGCCTTCAGTCTCCTTAATTATTTCCCCAGAGCCTGCTCCTGATTGGATCTTATCCATGCTAGGGAAGAGCAGCTAGAGGATATCTATGATGAGCAATAAGGAGAGGACTATAGAGTGAATTTCAAGAAATTCTGGGCAGGCAGGCCTGCTCTGGAGGCCTGATGTGGGCAGCATGCTAAGCTGCTGCTGCTGCTGGTGATGGATAGTGGTGGTCTTGGTGGCAGTGGTGGTGGTGATGATGCTAGTGGCCCTGGTGGCAGTGGTGGTGGTGATGATGCTAGTGGTCCTGGAGATAGTGGTGGTGGTGGTGATGATGATTATACTGCCCAACTTTTGGAGAGCTAAGGATTGTATGATAGGCACCCTGTTGAGCATTTACACCCATTCTCATGTGTCAGGTATTTCATTTTCAATTTACTGATGAGAAAAGTGGGGCTCAGAGAGCCTCAGTGACTTGCTCATTCATCCATTCATTCACTAAGTCTTTTGCTTCCATCAAGTTCTGTACCTCCTCGAAATCTATACAATAGTGCATTGCAGCCTCTTTCTCCCTATGCAAAAACTGACTAAACCATAGAAGAGGTTTGAAGATAAGTGCTTTTGGTAATGGGCCAACTGTTGGCAGACAGGTGATTATATCATCCCATTCAGGAAACAAATTTATCTTCCAAAAATATTGCGTGTTATACCAACCTTCCAAGGATTTCCCATTTTCCACAGAATAAATACCAAATTGAGGCCTTCCTTGCTACTGCAATTGGAGATTGTGTTGTAAAGGATGTTGTTGTTTCTTTCTAAAAAAGTGTCACCATCGCATCTTTCCCAGAGAATGCTTGAGTTTATTTACAAAATGGAATAAAATAAAATGAAAGTTGCACGTAACACTCACACTGAATCTATTGAGAAACTTGTACAAAAATAACCAGTTTTCTTTTTCTTCTTAAAAAAAAAAGTATTTTTATTGATTTTTTTAGAGAAGGGGGAGATAGAGAAATATCAATTGGCTGCCTCCTGCACATCCCCTACTGAAACTGAGCTTGCAACCCAGGCATGTGCCCTGTCCAGGAATTGAACTAGCAACCTTTTGGTGCATGGGACAATGCTCAACCAACTGAGCCACATCAGCCAGGGCAAGATAACCTGTTTTTCGAAAGTTCCATTTTGGTGTAGTAGCTGCACAAAGAATTTTAACAGTTAACTCTCTGAGTGGGATACATTTGTAAAGGAGGACATTTGGTAAATGCACAGACAAAAACCTTCTAAAACAGTGACCTTTTCTTGATAAATTATTGTCCTTAAACTAAGTTGTTTTTGCAAGATCTATCTATCTCCTATCTATCTATCTACCTATCTATCTATCTATCTATCTATCTATTTATCTATCTGCATTTTTACTTCTCTATACAAGAACACAAGTGCATGGGTGGCCTGTCCAAGCCCAGTGGCGTACAAAAGATGCATAAGAAAAATTCATATAGAAAACATGATGTGAGTAATCTTCTTTCTTAAAGAACAGGCACTTCCCATACAGAGGAGTGGGCTATGACAAGGTGTTCTAGAACTCAGTGTTAGCCATAAACAGGCGGATGCACAAAAATAAGGGAGAAGAGGAGCATGTCAGGGGAGGCAGGTTCTCAGGGAGCCTTTAATGCTCACTAACTGTGGACTATTCCTCAAGGGGTCTTAATTTTCTCCAATTTTATAGCTCCTGGTAGGTTCTGACTCCTTTCTCTCATCTATTGAGGCACAAATTTGAGTGGAAAACTTTGTCTAAGATTCCCATGTTGTCTCTGGAAAATAGAGCTTGTTCTTCTTTCCTTTGGACTTAGGTTTGGCTTTATCTTATTTTCATTGGTCCTTGAAGTGCCACCCACAGCCTAGAGTTGAATGCTCCAACGGTATGGCATTGCTTCATGGCAAGCAGAGTGAATTCTGTGCACTGCAGTGTGCACACACTCTCACATTTTTAGCTGGTCCCAAGTCTCTTGCCTGACAGCCCACACCAGCAGCGACATGTTAACAATTAGCTAGTGGCTAACGTGGGTGCTTTTGCTTCCAAAAGCTATAAAGAATAGGCACTTCTGTGTGCAAAAGGATACTCTACCTTTTCCACTCCAATCATCTAACTTAAGAATTCTAGTGTTTCCAAATTTCCAACAGATATTAATCTTTGGGATTCAACGATGAGAAATCAGAACTCCCAAGAATTCTTAAAAATACCCCAATCCTAAGTTATTATTAAAATACCTCAGCATTTTTCAGATTCTTTACTTACTATCACGGATACCTAAGAAAATGTATTTAATAAATAAAAGCCATTAATTTAGTAGCATTTGTAAAGAACTGTAGACTCTTGCAAATATTCAAATGCTTGAAAATGCCAGCAAACATCATTGGGTAGTATCTGAATAATGTAACATTGGATCTCCAAGCTAGGCTGACAGCATAACACAGAATCTCATATTGAAACTGCCAATTTAAGGACTTGATTTACTTCCAAAACTTTTTATGCTTTAATATACCTCTAGTAGGATTTATAAAGTACAGTATATATGCATATATATATTTATTAATGTTACTTTCTTTTTTTCAAAAATGATTCACCATTGACAGCCAGCAGGACCATGAACACACACTTATAACATGACAGCAGCTACAGGCAAGATCAACTGATTGGATTGGGGCAGCCTCTTTTCCAGGGGTGCCTGTCCCACTTCCTTGAAATGTTGGCATCAACCCTGGGCTGCACATGCCAGCTGTTCTGCTTTTGCTTTCTACTTGATGTCGTAGATTTCTTCAAACCAGTAATGTCTCTCTGTGATTGCTAGGCTTTAGTTCTCATGGTGTAATTATAATAATTTCCCCTATTTTCTCAATTTCTTGACCAACTTTTCTTGGGATTTGAAATTCAGAAAAATCATTTTAATTTTAGAGATATGCTGGCAAGGATTTCCCTCATGGAAAGGATCTCTCTTTCTGGGAGTAATCCAGGACATTACCACCATTCAAAATGGGGACCTAGGAGTTGTCCACTCAAAAATCCCCAGTAGCTCATCAATGGATTTCCACCACTGCCACTATTCAGTGGTCTTTGTGGGTCTTCCTCCAGCAAAGGACTCCTTTAAAAAATCTAAAAGCTGAACCACAGCAGGCAGGATGGAAATTATAACTGAAATGGGTTAGCATAGAGCACCCACCTGGGAGACCTGTATGTCTTTGGTGAAAATGGCTGCAGGGGCCATGTTGAAGACCTAGATGGTGGCTACCTCATTTTCTCCTGGAGTGTAGCATAAAGATATATAGTAAAGAGTAAGCGTGTCAGACCACCTGAGGTGAAATCCTGTCATTAACTAACACTGAGAAAGTTGCATACCTTCTCTAGACCTCAGTTTTCACGTCTGTATTGACTTCACAGAGTCGGTTAAATGAAATAATGCAAATTACAGTGCCCTGGCACATGCTGACTATGAACTAAGCAGAACCTAGGGTTGTATTTTTTTTCTTCATAGGATTATTGAGAGTGCATGTAACCGGCACTTTCATTCACTGTTCAGAGGTCTGGGTGCCTGCAGCTAGGTGATGGGCAGTGCTGGTTACGGTTCAGAGCCCTGCCAGGTGTCTTGGCACTGCACTTTTCTGAAATGCTGTTGCTATTTAGTTGACACCTTCAAAATAAATCCCAAACATGGTGTCAGGAAAGGACCTCATGTCTAATAACTCTTCTCTTGACACGTCATAGTACTTCGGGGGGCGGAGGAGCTTTGGACTTGAGTATTGCACACACCGGCAGTGGACAGCCTAAAGAGATGCAGGTCTAGGCAGCCTTGAGACTTCCCACCCAGGGAAGGGCAGGGCAGGCCACTGGGGTGTTTGGTCCATGCTCCTCTTGCACATTTTCAGTGGCGGGTGCAGGCTTTATAAGAGAAAGGGCTGCCTGGGAAGAGTTTGTCTTTCTGAATCTGTCTCAAAAGATGGAGGAACTCTCAGATATGGTCACACAATCTGATGTCAATAACCCTTTGAGCAGATTTGTTATAGGGAAGTCAATAAGTAGTTGGCATTAGAGTGTAGTAGAAGGTTCTATGTTAAGAGCCTTAGTGCAGACTTTATCACATTTAGGGTTAAAAACATTAAAAAAAGATATTTTTGTTGATTTCAGAGAAAAAGAGGGAGGAAGGGAGAGAGAGAAATAGAGAGAGAGAGAGGAAGCATCAATGATGAGGGCAAATCACTGATCAGCTGCCTCCTGCATGGCCCCTTACTGGGGATTGAGCCCACAACCTGGACATGTGCCCTGATTGGGAATCAAACCCTGACCTCCTGGTTTATAGATCAATGCTCAACCACTGAGCCACATTGGCTGGGTGAAAAAACACACCACAATTTCTTCTTCTTTTTTTAAATTAAATCTTTGTTGTTCAGATTATTACATTTGTTCCCCCTTTTTCCCCCCATAACTCCCCTCCACCCAGTTCCCATCCACAATTTCTTCTTTACTAGCTGTGTGACTTTGGTTGAGTTACTTATTATCTCTCAAGTTGTGTTTCCTTGGTTATAAATGTGATAATAATTGTACTTACTTCATAAGGTTATCTTGAATATTAAATAAAATATGTAAAAAGCTGTCAAAACAGATCCTGGAACATAATAAACACTCAAGAAATATTAGCTATTTTTTCATTAGTACAGTTGAGTCAAGGTGTACAAATATTCCTCACCATACTCAACTGCTGCATTCTTGAATAGATCAAAGTTTTCTTATAAAAAATATGGTAAAGAAGGGAGTGAGGAGAGTTAAGTCATTCATGACATAATTTTCCATTATTCTGGCCTAGATTCACACAGCATGTGTTTCTGGACATGGACAGACAGCAGGAGAGGACAGTGGGTGGATTGTGGAGCAGGGCGGAGTCGCTACATTGGAGCAGAAGGACCCGCTGTGTTAGATGTGGAAGAGCAAGGTGTAGGTGATGGCCTTCCCAGCGCCAGGAGAGGTTGATGGCTGGACACTCTTCTTTGGGCCTTTCTTGTTGGTTAACTTATTCCAACCTGTTTTACTTACTCTAGTCCCGGTCTAGTTAAATCACGAGACTTTTAAAAGAGACTCTTTAGTAGTCTCTCACGAATCAGGCTTTTTAAAAGCTCCCCAATCCACCGCCTGCACCATCTTGCTGGCAGGAAAAGTCTTTGCAAAGGTCAAGTTTACCAGCAGTTGATCCAATAAATACCAGTGCTGAGGTGTCGGGGGGGGGGGGGGGGGGGGCATATGTCACTTTTCACAGGGGACTAGATAGAAAATTATTCTTCAAGGATGTTCTGAACAGAGACGGACAGAGCTGGAAACTCCAGAAAGACCTCCTTTTCTGATCCACTAGCTTTAAAAATGAAATGAAAAGAAATGTGAAACTGGAAGTTCTCAGAATATGTCATGCACACTGCTGAACTATGCTTACCACTCCTAAAGAATGTGCACTCAGCAGTCGCTGGTTCTGGCGAGCTTTCAGGGCACCTTCCTTGATCATGATGAACCCTGCCCCCAGGAGGACATTTGGATTTCCAGCACCCATGTATTTTGTGTGACCTCCCCCTTCCTGGAATGATTTTTGACTTCATGCATGCATGACAATAGTCAAATCACAATGACAACAGCGCCTATTTTGAGGGCCTTCTATGTGTCAGGCATATCACTGGATATTTAGCTTACATTATTTTCTTTAATTCTCAAAACCAATTAAATATCATTATCTCGAGTTTAGAAATAAGGATATTGAGGCTTGGAGAAGATCATTCATTTGCCACTGAAGTGAATGGAATTGAGAGTCAAACCTGGGTCTGTTCGAATCTAAGGCATTTACCTGCTGAACAGCAGCTCAAGTAGACGTGGCATAGCATCAATGCCTCAATTTTGTAGATGTGCGTGCCAGGTGACTCTCTCATCTTGACGCCAGCCATGCCCTGACAATTTATGCTGACCACAAATCTCTCTTGGTTCATCTTCTCACACAGGTGTGCCCTTATTTCTGCCCCCATGTATGCAGCACTGGCAGCTCCTGCCTTGAGTTCAGGACACATGTTTTTCGGTTGGCATTATAGTCTTGTAGTTATTGGCTAAGAACCTGACCCTGAGACTCTGAGAAAGTTGCCTAATTGCTCTCAATTTTTGCATCTGTAAAGTGGGGACAGTAACAGCACCTAACTCACAGGTGAAGATTAAATGAGGTAAATTGCTTAGAAGAGCAAATGGTTCAAGTTAGCTGCTTAATGGAATTATTCAAACTTGGAAGAGTTCACTGAATGTTAATTATAGCTAACAACATAATACAATTAGATGCTGCCCATTGCAATCTCTGGTCTCCTGACTTTGGTTCAATTCTTCAATTCTTTAACAGACAATCATGAGTGCTTACTATATGTCACACACTGTACAAAGGGTCATGGAAACAGATAAGAATAAAATCCTCAGGAAATATATGGTGTGGTGGGTAGACAGACATATTAACAGATACCTTTGACTTAATGTACTAAGAATGCAGGGTGTATTAGGAGTCTGGAGAGAGGAACAGTGATTAACCTGGCTGTGCAGGGAAGGGAGAACAAGAGCCAGTTATATGCAGAAAGATGCAAAAGGATTTCTAGGCAGAGAGACCATGCAAAAAGACACAACAGTGGAAAACAATAATATGGGTGAGAGGACCTATGAGCAATTTGCTGATGTTAGAATATATCATTTAAGCTAGGAAGTGAGCTGGAAACAAATGTGATGCTATGGACTTTATTCTGCAGGTCATGGTGGAGTCATTTTAGTGGGTGGGTTCAAGAAGAGTGGTCAGATTGGGGCAGGGGGACTAAGTGGGAGGCTATGGAGAGACAAATGGTCCAAACTAGAGCAGTCAAGGTAGGATGGAGAGGAAGGGGTGCATTAGAGGAATATTCAGAGGGTGAGCTGCAGGGCCTGTAGCTGAATGGAGAAGCTGCAGTAAACCCTGAGTTAACATGCCTCTCCTGTGGGAGTTCTCCTTTTAGAGGATAATTCTTTTTCCATGTTTTCAGAAGGATCCATTAGACCATTAATTGTATAGGCTCCTAATGTCCATTAGAGAAACTACCTGAGAAGTTGAAGCCAGCTCTAAGAAGTCAGCTTTAAAAAAGATAGCAGAGATATGATAGCACTTAGAGTCTCCACATCTCAGTGTCCCAATCTGTAAAGTGGTACTTGTTCCATTGGATTGACATAAGGATTAAATTAGCCAAAGTTTTAATAACAGTGTCCACCATCAAGCAAGTCCTCAAAGTAGGAAAGCTGCTGTCAGTATTGTTGCTGTGACTGTTACTTTATAGCACAGTCTCATGGATCTGACTACCTCGGTTCCAACCCAAACTCTATAAATTGAAAAAAAAAATACTTAATTTCATTAAGCCTCAGTTTCTCATCTGCAAAATGGGAACAATGATAGACAATTTAAAAAGTACCTATCTTGCCCAGCTAGTATGGCTCAGTGGTTGAGAGTCGCCCTATGAACCAGGAGGTTACGGTTCCATTCCCAGACAGGGCACAAGCCCAGGTTGTGGGCTTGATCCCCAGTGTGGGGCATGCAGGAGGCAGCGGACCAATGATTCTCTCTCATCATTAATGTTTCTCTCTCTCTCTCTTTCCCTCTCCCTTCCTCTCTGAAATCAATAAAAAATGTAAATAAATAAATAAATAGTACCTATCTCATAGACTTGTGGGCAGACTGAATGGAATGTGTACAGACATGTAGCTCAGATCCTGGCATGGAGTAAAGAGCCAGGAAATGTAAGCTACTGCTGTATTTCTTATTGTATGCTAGGTATTGTTGTATGTGTGATATTTCACTTTCCCTGCATCCAGTACAGTAAGTGATACGTTTTCCATATTAAAGATGAGGAGATTGAAGCATGGGGAGGTTAAATGCTTTGTCCAAAGTCAACTAACTGAGCTGATACAAGCTATTCCATTTAGGACACCTTGTTTGGATGTAGGGGAAGTACTGAAGGAGAATCAAAGGTGATTTTAGTTTTGTTTCCCTGAACAACTATTTAAATGGAAACCTGGGTGGGGAACAGAATTTAAATGGGGGTTGTGTGCATCAATACATGCATGTGTTTGTATAGGTATGTGTGTGTGCCTGTGTGTTTGTGAGAGAGCGAGGCAGATGGAGATAGAATCCAAGACTTCAGTTTTGGATATGTTAAGCTTGTGATGTCTTACAGACATCTTTGTGGTATATTAACGAAATAGTTGATTATACAACCCTGTCTTTAAGGAAGTCTGGAATGGAGATAGAAATCTGGCAGTTGTCAGCACAGAGATGGTATTTAAAGTCATGTGAATGGATGAGATTTACCAGAGCAGGAAAGTATAGAGATGGAAGAGCAAAAGGCCCAGGGCTAAACCAAACCCAGAGCATGTCAACCTTTAGAGGCAAGAAGAGGAATAATTGCTATAAAATGCACTATAAGGAATGGCCAGTGGGGAGAACCAGCTGGCAAAACACTGCCAGGAAAGTGGGCTTCTTGGGTCTACCTCATTTTTGCATGGCACATTGGTGCTATATGTCACCCATTTGGCACTTTATATATCCTGCATTGGGGGTTATTTCTCTTTTTGTCTAATGGACACTGTCTGTGTTGAGACCTCTGGTCTCCAGGGACTGGGGTTCTGTCTGTCCTTTGGAATTCCCCATAGCAGGCACAGCACTTGACCTTGAGGCGATACTCCATAATGTTTGGCAATGATGATTTTTGCTCACTGTGGTCACAGAAAAAAAGATGGTGTTCAGCAAAAGGAAGCTGGTTTGGAAAAATGAAAAAAAAAAAAAAAAAAGGAAAGTGTGCTCAATCCCAGGTTGAAAGGCTCATTGAACACCAGAATGAAATACATTATCTTACCAAAGGGAAGACTTTTTAGGAGTAATTTTAAGAATATGAGTTGGCTGTAGCTCATAAGACCTAATATAAGCCAGACAGATTAAAGAAAAGGTGGTTCAGAATCTAAGAATTTCATTGAGTTGGGGTTCAGGTGGAGAGGGTAGCTTTGACCAGAAATACCAACGGCTTATATCAGAAGCTGAACAGGAAAGAACAGAGTGTTCCCAGAGCTGGGATGAGCTCATGGTGGCTGCTGGGGTGAAATAAAGAGGAAGTAGCTATGAAACCTTGGCTACATGCTGACCCATAGTCATGGCATTGGCTGATTCTCGAGATCTCCTACATTGGTCTTTGGCATGAAGTGCTAATGTCCTGCTATAAGGGTCTATGGGAGGGCAGTGTAGCCCTGGGCTAGAAGGCCAAACCCTGATCATCCATCCATTCATATATTCATTTATATTTAATTTGCAATTGCTATATGTCACATCCTTTGGATACAGTGGTGTAAAAGACAAAAAACATCCTTAATTTCATGAAACTCCTATTCTAGTGTGGGTAGTTTGTCTATATATGAGAACAATAACTACAGAAAGTTAGTGACTGTTGGAGCTCAGAGAGGGCCTTAGCACTAAATTCTGGAGGGATTTAGGAAATTCCATGTGAGCTGGCTCTTAAGGGAGGAAGACTTTTTGTAAGTTTAAAGGGGTAGTGATGAAGTGGTGGTTACTGGATGGTAATGGTGGTGGAGGGGCAGTGATGGTGGTGGTGGTGACGTTGATTTTGAATGGAAGTGGTGGTGGGTGAGGGTGGTGGTGATGAAAATGATGATGGCAGTAGGGTTGGGGTGGCTGTGGTGATGGTAATGGTTTTGGTAATCATAGAGATAATGAAATACAAGTATATACCAGGCAGAGGCCACAGCGTGCCCATGAGCACAAAGTCATGAAATAGCTTACTAAGTCCAAAAAGCTCACTTGGTAGAGACGTTGCAGGGAAGAAGGATAGATAGGTGTGAGCCAGATATAAGGGCCTCCGGGGCCAAGATGGACCATTTTTATTACAAGTTTAAGTAGGACTTGGTTTGCTTTGATTTGTAGGCAGAGAACTGGCAGTATTGAAGCAGGGGTGGGGAAGGGTGACATCTCCTGTCATAGTTGACATTCTTATTTTAAAATTGTACCAACATCAAAGGGGAAGGATCAGAGGAGTGTATGGTATATGCATAAATCTACTACTCTTTAGATCCAACATCCTAGAGAAGGAAAGAATGTCCCCTTTCAGGCAGGATAATATTGAAATTACGGAAGAAAGATAGTTAGCTATCCCACTTATGTAATTGTTTGCATCTATTCAACATTCATTAGTTCCCTTACTCATTCCAAATATTCCCTTACTCATGCTTCCAAGTTCAATGCCTCAGAGAGGATAGTAAAAAAGAACAGTAAGTAACTTTGTCAGCTCTCAAGGAGTTTATAATCTCTTGGAGAGGCAAGGTTGTGGGAGCACATAGAACCATGAACAGGAGGTGCCTATGTGCTGTTCCTGACTTTGCAGACTAGGACAGGTCTGTAACGTGTTCGCTCAACACTTTCTTCCCGAGTCCTTACTGTGTTGATGGTACTATATTGGAGAATGCAAGGGTCGTTAAAATAGTTCTTGCCCTAAGGAGCAAGAGGTTTATAATCCAGGGAGGAAATGTCTCTATAGTCTTCATTTATATTCTTTTTTTAAAAATTAAAAAAATTTTTTTAAAATATATCTTTATTGATTTCAGAAAGGAAGGGAGAGGGAAAGAGAGATACATCAATGATGAGAGAGAATCATTGATTGGTTGCCTCCTGCACGTCCCCTAATGGGGATCGAGCCCGCAACCCAGGCATGTGCCCTTGACCGGAATCCAACATGGGACCCTTCAGTCCACAGGCTGACGCCCTATCCACTGAGCCAAACCAGCTAGGGCATATTTATATCCTTTATGTGTCTGTGTGTAGGTGGGTGCAGAAGGGTTGACCAGATGATTTTTAAGGTCCTTTACAAATTTAATATTTTATGACAAAAAGAGCCCAGATTTATAGAGAGCACTGGGATTACAAATAAGCCCAATATTTATGCTAACTTTGCTAGAAGCCTACAAATTACTGAAACTGCTTCACACACCCCCTCCCTCCAGTAAGTTATCTAGGATCCTTGTAAAAGGCTTATTTGTGGTAGATTTGTGCACGGTTGTCAGTTTTCAAACCTGAGGGCAGGGCATGGGACCATCCCCGGGAACTCAGGATCCTGGAGGCCATGCTGGGCACGTAGTCATATAATGAAAGACCCAGTTGTTCTGTATTCATGCTGGGGAATGTGGTTTGAGTGGCTGTGGGAACTTAAACTTTCTGACTTTCTGTGTAACCGAAATCTCAACCCCCAAGTGTGTCGGAGTGACTTCTCTGACACAGCACATGGAACTTGGCTCCCTCCTGATGTCTGTTTTTCTGGCTCTCAGGAGAAGAAATGGCCTAAACAATCCTCATGGGCCAACAGTTGAAAAAATATTTGTTTTGGTTTTGTTGAGCGCTTTCCTCATTAAAACGTGAACATTTTTGAGGGGAAGGGAGATCCCCATTGTGTACATTTGATTCGTTTAGGCTTAACAAACCAATTGTTTTACGGAGAGACTTTATGTCCAAGAGGGCTATAGAAAGCTTTACTGCCCTTTCCTTTCAAACAGGAAGTTGTATTTTGCCAAAAGTAAACAAATGTGAACCGGGAAGGTTTGTTTAGTTTCTAACACTGACTTCAGGACCGGAGAATGGAGTCTGTGCTTGGCAAAAATGCCTTCTCTGGGATCGCTCTGGGCCAAAATGTTCTCAGCTCGGGACCTGGCCTTTGCGCTCTGGTAAACATCCTCCTCTCACCAGCCCCCAGAACTTCACTGCCAAAGTCCCTCAGCAGCTCTGCTTACTTATCAGGAACATTCTCAAGCTGATGGCAACGTGGAAACAAACTTTCAGTGGGACATAGCTTTCCGAAGAGCGGCCACTCTATGGTAATGGCTTGAGGTTTGGAAATCTCAGGGGACTTGAATGCAATGTGACGTTCTACCAGTAGGTACTTAGGCAGGCACTGGCCCCTCTGGGTGCAGAAGTTTCCAGAAGGACTGTGATACTCAGCTACCGTGGTAGCGCTAAGCACTTCATAGGACTGATCTTACATAATCCTTACACAGCCCTGGGAGGGAGACTGCTGTTATCTGCGATTTACAGATGAGGGAACTAAAGCTTAGGAAGGGTAAAAAAAATAGCTCAAGTTCATACAACTAGTTAAGCAACGAAATCCTCTGGTTTCTGCCTTCTGGTTTGCAGATTTGAACTAGTTCAAGATCAAAATATCTGAACTCCAGGAAGTTACCAAATGTTTTGAAGAGGGAGACCCACATGATTCAGGTGAAGAGCAATGAAAGACAATTTACTGTTACAGGCCAATTCAGCAGGCAGCATTTACTGTTTTGAATGAATAAGTTTAACACTGAACCGCTCTTGTTCCAGAAAGGACTTAAGACAGCTGATAAAAATTCCCATGGGGGAACCTATGAATTGGTAGAGACTGTGAGGGCTAGAGGCATCTGTGATGATTCTTAGAGCAGGGCCTCTGGTTTGCCCTCCTCTAAGCAGGAATAGGGCAAGTAAGACACGTTTCAGATCTGGGGAATCAGAATCAACTATGTATGTAGGGCCCTTGCACTAGAAGCTACTTCATGAAAATGCTTTTAGTACACAGCGGGACCTGCCTTGGGCCTTGGTATTGTAGTCTCTGAACTCTTATATGATTGAGAGATATTTCATCCACCTAAACGCTAAACGTACAAAAAAAAAAAAAAAAAATTGGCCTGTGATGTAATCCACCACTCAGAGGCGGTGGCAAAGCTGGTTATATCGGACCAGAAATTCACCCTCTCCCCATCTTCTCTCCCATCCTGAGCCAATTCCCCCACATCCTAATGGCGCTAATCTTGCCATGGCTCCAAAAACAGGTTACTGCCTACATGCATTTTCTGTTGTACTTTACAGGCATTTTCATTCATCTTCACAACTGCTCTCTGTGGTAAGTGAGATTAGGCCCATTTCGCAGCTGAGAAAACTCAGGCTGAGAGACATTAAGAATCTTGCCCAAGGCCATAAAACTTACTGATGGTAAAACCAACTGATTAGAAGAAACAGGTCTGATGCCAAAGCCCATGTTCTTTCCACTATACCACGCAGTCTCCTTGGAACAGAACGAAGACTTCCCAGATAGTTCTTAGCTAGCATTCTGGATTTGCTTAAAACCCTTGTGAGATGTTAACAGCTGTAAGTCGTGTGGTGGTATGGGAGACCTGAACAGTTCGGTACATTTTCATTGATTCCACCAAACGGGGACACAGACCTCTGGCTTCCCTCGTAGAACCCCACGTTTGAAGTGTCTCTGTTTTCTTCATTCAGAAGAACAGATCAGCATCTCTCATGCAAGGCCTGGCTCCGTGCCCATCTCACTTTTGCAATGCGTTTAGCAACATCTGCTTTGCCCATTAAAGTGATTTTTCTCTTCCTGGCCCCGAGCCTGTGTGCTTGCTGCAATTGATTACCAGCAATTTCCTTCCCAAACCAGAGGGTTCAGTGAACTCTAAATTGAATTGTTGCTCACTAGTCTCCTTCGGACCAGTGCATATGGCTTACGTGCAACACGGTCAAGCCACTTAGTTCCCCAATCTACTGGTTAGGCACAGGGGAGGAGCAGGGGAGTGACATTTCCCATTTTTGCACACAGTGGCCTGGGGCTGTGGTCATCTCTGGGTTTCTCAATTTCAAACCCAAGTGGGAGGGGGTGAAGTCACCTTGCTTCCAGCAAGGCTGTCGCGGTGTTCAGTCCAACTGTGGCACGGGCGGCCTCAGATGTAGCTGACCGGAAGGCGCACCTAAGAGACAGCTGAGAACAATGATCTCTAGCTCTAGAAGCTAAAATAAAGATGTCAGGATGGGGTGCATCACTGCACCCTTTGGAAGGAAATTGTGGGTCTTCCTACGTGGCTCGGGCAGCTTTTCTTAATAAAGCAAAGCCCCCCATGAAGCAGAGCCTGAGCATCTGGCCTGCTGCTCTGGGATTGGTAGACTCGTAGGCAATCCTTTAAGATGCATCTGAATGTCACCTTCCAAAAAGCAGGCCCTGAATTCCGCAGCCTCATCGCTTGCACATGCTTTGGTCACCACACTTGCCATATTTTATTGCATTTGTCTGCTTACATAGCAGCCTCTTACATGGGTTCTTCACCAGTCTGTGAGCTCCTCAGAGCCGGGGCCCCATTCCCCACTCACCCGTGTATTTCCAGTACAACACAGAGTAGGCCCTCAATACAAGGAGAAGATTTTAAATTAGTACTTTGCTCTGAGCTGTTCCTGAAATGTCTCTCCCCCTTCCCCCAGCCTCCCCCCCCCGCCAGCTGTGGCAGATTTACAGGACAGTGAGGACTAGCTGGTGATTTAGAGAAGTGGAAATCAGGAGTCTTCTCTACCACAGAGTCCTAAGAAAAAAGTTAGGAGAACCCAACACCCATTACTAACCAGACTGCTGCTGCTTATCGATGCCCTCCTGTTAAAGCTAGGTGTCTAAAAGAGAAAGGTAACACATGACTAAAGCCAGGAATAGGGACAATGACTTGAAGTCATTTGAGTCGTTGCATTTTCTTTGAGAAGACGTTCCCCCACTTCCACCATGATTGCTGACAGCAGACCCACCTGTAGCAGCAAACACTTCTGAAATGATGACTGCGAAAGGGCTGCTCAGATCCCCTTCTTGCACACGTCTTTCACACACATCCCTGGCACCGAGCTCAGGGCTCTTTGCCTTTATTTCTGGAAGAGATCTCATTTATGTTATTACCCTAGTGAGAAGTATTGTAAAGACCACAGTATCCTAAAAAGTACAGTGTGGCTTGAGGCTGTGAGACCCATACCTCTTAACCAAGTAGATTCTGAGCTGAACCTCCAGAGCTTTAAGGGATTCCTAGGGTTCTTAGCTTCCAGAGAGGCCTTAGGTCTTTATTTACAGGGCCAAATTGGCAGGTGGCCCTGTAAATCTACTGAGGAAACAGGCTAGTAAACTTCCAGGGAAACTTCGCTGGGCCTCACATGAAGATACGTAGCTAGGGAAAGGACATTTAACATTTTTTTTTTAAAGCGTTGAGAACCTAACAGAGGAAAGGCTGGGGAAATGTGCCAATTGCCTGCCCTTCCTCTTCACAATCATGTATCAGACACAATTAAGCCTGGTACCCTTTCCTTTTCCAGTCCCCTGCAGCAGCGAGGGTGGGACCTCAGTGATCCACCCCTCAACCCCCATCCCCATGCAATAAAACACCATGGGCTGTGCTTAGTCATGCTGTTTCGGTTCTGCTGCCAGTTACCCCAGTAGCTAGGACATAGAGCATGTCCTTCCCCTTTCCAGAGGTTCTGAACAGGATTTAAATGGATCACTCCGACATCCAACTCATTGAGCCCACGCTTAATCCGAAATTCCAGAATGAACAAATCATTAGGGCTAGGGATGTGCTGTAATTTATCCAGAGCTAACCAAACCTCCTCCACGATCAAATCACCACCATTGCCAACCTAATCGGCAGTTCATTGAAACGAATGCTTATCCCGTAGCAGGCACTGTGTAAGCTCTTAACATACTCGGTGTCATGTTACCCCCACAGGTCTTCATGGGGTGGGTTTTATAATCCCATTTTACAGAGCAGGAAATGGAGACTCTGAGAGTTTAGATTTCTTAGGCAACAAGTATTTGCTGAGAGTATTGGGCACTGCGCTAAGTGCTGGGGATAGAGTGGTAAATGAAATAAACACAGTCCTGTCTTTAGGAAATTTACAGTTAGCTAATAAGTGTGGCATAGCCAAGAACTTCTGTTGGCCTGATTCTAAAGCATACCTTAAACCCTACATATAGTTCCTCATAGTCTAAAACATCCCTTGGGGATCTGCCTGGAAACTCGGTCAGTTCAGCATGGATATTGGGTAGGTGGAACCTGAACTGAGTGTATCTTTCTAATGTTACACCATCATGAGGTGTAAGCTCACTTGGGTAATGACCATATCTGTCTTCTTAAAGGCAGACAGTTGTCCCAAAATAAATCTGTACTGGATGAGTGAGTACCAGCACTAGCATTTTGGGTTTGGGATTTCTGCCTCAGAATGGTCCCCCTAGGCTTACAGTGAAAGCAAATTAAAACCCATGTACTGTGACAGGCCACAGAGGAAGTCTTTCAGCGCTTTTACACGCAGCGGGTTTAATTCTTTCTCTCTCTCAATTTTCACACGCCCTCACACTTCCTGCTCTTTCCTGGGCCTGGAAGCGGAAGTACTGAAATACTGAGACAAACTGTTCTTATGGTTTTCAGAGACTGGCCGAAACCAGGAAGGGCAGGAAATCAGAAAGCCAGCTCTCTCTGGGGTCTTTCTGTTCAGGAGACAAGAGCTGGCTCTTGGGACCCTTGGCCATGTTTCCACTCCTCCTTCAATCTGGTTGGGTTCAGCAAGATCAGTAAAGGAGTTGATCTTGGCTGCAGCATCATTGTTCAATGGCACACCCATTACTGTTCTTTTGACTCCATTTTCCATCTATAACTGAAAGGATATGTCTTTAATGGGACACATGCTTATATTTATTTTCTGATTATAGATTTGTGTACACACTAATTTATTTATTCATCCAACATATATTTATCAAGTACCTATTATGTGTCCTCCATGGAGAAAACAAAGTAAATAAAATAAACAAAATATGTATTATGTTAGATGAAACTGCTATGGTGGAAACGAACGTAAAGAGAGGGCGGAGGAGTGTTTGGGAGTACTGCAACTTTAAGTAGGGTTGTTAGGAAAGGCCTCAGAAAGAAAGTAATATTTAAGTGAAGATCTGAAGGGGTTGAGGCAGAAAGCCACGTGGAAATGGGGAAGGAGGATTCGAGACAGAGAAAAGAGCCCGTGCAAGTGTCCTGACGCTGGAAGCTGCCTGGGGTGCCCCAGGAAGAGCAAAGCTCTCAGCATTGATGGAGCACAGTCAGCAAGAGGGAGAGTAGAAGGAGATACAGTCAGAGAGGAAATGGGGTTAGTCTGCATAATGAGGGCCTTGAGAACAGGGGTTAGTGACTTTCTCAGGCCATTGGCCACACAACCAGTAAGTGGAGAAGGTAGCCAACATAGTTTTTGTGTGCCTTCCGGCCATGTGCCTTCAGGAGTCTCTAGGGGAAAATTTGTACCCTTGCTTTTTCCAGTGTCAGAGGCTGCCCATAGTCCTTGGCTTGTGGCCCTCTTCTTCTATCTCCAAAGCCAACAACATCACCTCTTTATGATCCTTCTTCCATCATCAGTCTCTCTCTCTGACCCCAGTTAGGGGAATAAAAGTGGTTCTCCACTTTTAAGGATTCATGTGATGAGCTTGGGCCCACCCAGATGTCTGTAACTTTAATTACATTTGCCAAGTTTGTCTAAAAGTGTGTGTGTGTGTGTGTGTGTGTGTGTGTGTGTGTGTGCTGAAGTTACAGGCCAAGGTAAACACTTGTAAGTAATGTAATGCAAATATAAATGCCTTAGGGGTTCACACTGGCTTAGAGAGAAGAATGTGGTCAAGAGGAAAGAAGAGAGTAAATGAAAAGAACAGAAGATCAAGAAGATGATCCTTATTTTAGAAGAGAAAAGAGGTGGCTTCCTATTTGTGTATTTACACATGCAAATCTGAGCATAGCAAAAAAATCAAGATGAAATATACCACAAGGCAACGGCTCATTATATGTGATATATAAATATTTGTATTATATTCTAGAACATATTTTCTTTGTTTATATATTACATACCATTATTATATGTAATTAATAAGAATAACTACTATTGATATATATCAATCAGAGGAACAGGAGGAATCTAGTTGTCTAGTTATCCTTGAAGCCTCTATCCATGTCTCCACCTTTCATTAGTTCCCAGGTCCTAGAGATTCTGTCTCTAAAGTCATCATTTCGGTCCCCCCAATTCCTTCTTTCTTTTTCTTTTTTTTTAAAAAAAATATATTTTATTGATTTTTTACAGAGAGGAAGGGAGAGGAATAGAGAGTTAGAAACACCGATGAGAGAGAAACATCGATCAGCTGCCTTCTGCACACACACTATTGGGGATGTGCCTGCAACCAAGGTACATGCCCTTGACTGGAATCGAACCTGGGACCCTTCAGTCCACAGGCCGATGCTCTATCCCAGTGGTTCCCAAACTTATTTGGCCTACCGCCCCCTTTCCAGAAAAAATATTACTCAGCCCCTGGAAATCAATTTTTTAAAAATTTTAATAGCAGTTACTCATCGCCCCCAAATGCACCTGTGGCCATCACCGCGCCCCCTGGATCGCTGCAGCGCCTACCAGGGGGTGGTAGCGCCCACTTTGGGAATCACTGCTCTATCCATTGAGCCGAACCGGTTAGGGCTGATTCCTTCTTTCATTCTCTTCACCTCTACTTCCAGCCCATTTGCAGGCTTAGTTTTCTCCAGTGCAGCTCCAATCATGTTTTAAATTCTCCAGTACCCTCCATCCCATTTCCACGACATTAAATAAAATATTCTTAATCTGTCCCTCAAGGCCAGTTATATTATAACCCCACCTAATCTTCTGCATGCATTCTACACTGTAGCTAGATAGACAGAAGGCACTTTCCAGCCTCACTTCTCTATCTCTGCACCATTGCTCAAGTGTTTCCCCTTCTCTGGAATGTCTCCCAGCCCCCACTGCCTCCTTTTTTTTGGATCCTTGAAATTCTACCCATCTTTCCCGGACTTATCTTAAATGACATCTCAAATCTCCATGAAGTCTTTCTTGACCTCACCCAGCAGGCGTGACTTATCCCTCCTTTGAGCACCTTCTATGGGGACTTTGTACCTCCTCTTCGGAGCTTATCCCATTTTCCAGTTATTTGCGTTCTGGTCTTTTCTTCCCTACTAAATTATACTCTCCCTAGATCAGGGTCTAGGTCTCACTCTTAGTTAAGTTCCCCGTGGCATCAACACTCACTTAGTGCCTTCTGAATGGTGGCCGAGCTGTCAGCGAGGGCAAACGCAGCCAGAGCAGTGCTATTTACACCAGAGTTGCTTAATTCATTATTGTTGGGGTGAATGAGGGAGCAAATGCCCACTGAGGGGGAATTAGAATCCCTTTTATTTCTACAGATCACATACATTTTTATTTTCACACTCATTATCTCAGTGATTCCAAAACGTCAGTTCTTCGAGGCGTCTTTTCACAATCTTTGCTGTTTCTACATATCACTCCCTGTATTATTTGACTTAATTTTTTTTAATTGACTATTTTTACCTAGCTTTGTCTTAAGCCATAAAATACATGAAAATCCTGGGTCTGAGATGATACTTACATGTTAAATAATTACAAAACAATTAAAGTACAACATCTTCACTACATACTACTACAAAGTCTGCATTTGGGAAAATCCTACCCGAGACCCTGATAGGTGAAAGGACCGAGCTGTTCTGTCTCTTTCCACTAGGCCACATCCCTTCCGAACACCAGACCTCGAAACAGAGCGTACAGAGTCCATGATACTGTCTGCTCCATCCGGACAGACACCATGCCTGTCTAGCTCAGCACCGTACGGCAGGCAATTGTTTGTGGAATCAATGTAGAACACAGATGTGCAAGCACACGTGCACGCACCTACAGACTTGCACACCCACACGGGAATTTCAAATTAGTGGCTGTCAGTGTTTCGGTTCACGCTTGACGTTCCTCCTCAGACTTGATTTAAGGGATGATGTTCGTTTCTCATCGCCCCGAGCTTTGCTGCCACTGTAGCTGTTCTGCTGGGGTGGGCTGGCCCCTGGCTTGCTGCTTCCTCTGCCTCCTCCTTGGGGGTGGCTCCTGGGTCCACTCATATCTGCCACCCGGCTCTGAAGCACTTCCCAATATCCAGGGCACGAGGGCTGCTTCGTAATTCTACCCAGGCCCTTTGCTACGCGCTGTGGCCAGTCACAAGAGCATCTGTCTCTGAAGTGTCTTCAGAAGAAAGCAATGGCTCTGAAGTGATAGCGCAGGCAGGGAATGGGGCCACCGCTGTGTCCTTCGGAGCCGCAGAGCAGCTCCAAGTCCCTTCCTCTCAGCCCCTAGCCTTTCCCTCAAAAGGAAAGAGAACACTGAAATGATTGAATAACTTGGTTCACTGTTCGCTGTCACTTCATGTTAGGTCTGCACTGGGACAAAGCTGATGCTTGTAAGCTGGAGGGAGGTTGTAGCAGTTTCTTCAGTGCAGCGCTGTCTCTGCCCCCCTCCCTGAAGTGGGGTCTCCAGGAGTTGGGCAGATTGTGGGAGGGGTTGCCTGGATGAAGGGGGTGAGCGCTACCTACTGCACCTTCTCTTTCCCACCTGAAACACCAGTGGAGAAAGGAAATGGGGAGGGGAGACAAGGTGGGAGGCCACAGGCTCTAAAAGGAGCAATACCTGTGGGCTTGGAGATCAGAAAGAGTGAAGTTCCAATCCCAGTCTTGCTGATGTGAGCTCTCGGGACCTGGAGCCATTTACTTAACCTCTCTGTGCTTCAGTTTGCTCACTTGTAGGAGGGGAAATGCCTGCTTCTTGACATTACTCCCAACACGGCTATGTTGGAGGTAAAACATCGCAGTGTACGGCACACAGCACTCGAAATATCAGTACCCTTCTCCTTTCCACCAAATACCACTGCATCCTGTGCGACCAAGCTATTGCGCATCGTTCTCTCCATGAATGTTCGCGATATCTTCCAATACTATGAGCTATGGAGACAGACTATGAAGGGACTTAAAAGTCTTTATGAAACTGTGAGTCCAACTGTGCTGCTTAATAGAGCTTTAATTCTGTTTTGATGTTTATGAGGCAATTTGGAGCCCTGGACGGGACCCTGAAGGTCTTTGGGGTGCCTTCTTGTTGGGGTCCAACCCCAGCGGGCCCAGGGGTCCCCAAAGGTGTGGACGGAGTCGGCAAAGAAGGAATGACACGGAGGCAGCGTTCAGTTGATCAGCAGCCTAGCCAGGTTCTCTAGCCAGGATCTCCAGCCAAGTTCTGGTCAGGCTCTCCAACCAAGTTCTGGTGCCATGTTCTCTCGCTAGGTTCTCCAGCCAGGTTCTCCAGGTTCTCCAGCCAGGTTCTATCCAGGTTCTTTTGCCATGTTCCGTCTAGGTTCTCCAGCAAAGTTCTGTAGCCAGGTTCTCTCCAGGATCTTTTCCATGTTCTCCAGGTTCTGTTTCTAGGTTCTGTGTCTAGGTTCTGTATAGGATCTCCAGCCAAGTCCTGTCTCTAGGTTCTGTGTCTGGTTGTCTTGTTACATCTGTATTTATACCAGTTGATTTTAATCCTATCAACTTCTATTCCAAAGGTTAGGGTGTTTCTTATCTCCATTCCAGGGAGTAAAGATTATGTAGCTTAAGCATGATTAACTACCCACCTGGCACTTAGTTAAGGGGTTTTATCTCCTCCCTAACTTCAGGGAAAAATCCCTACCTGGGGAAACAACCTTTCTCGGAGAGGTGACCTTGGTTAAAACACATAGCACTAAGGGGAGCAAACACATCAAGAACAGTATGCCACATACGCCAGGTCCCCCGAAACATACGCTGTGCAGATGTTTCTTCTCTGCAGCGATTGTGTCAAGCAGCAAGGATGGACTGGCTCCCAGCACCTTCTGGCTTAGAGAGTCTGGAATGTGGTTGTTTTTAATCTCACCTCATGGATAGGTATTCGTATAATTTATTGTTCAAACTAGGAAACTTTTAAAAACAGGGTTAATGTAATTTTATTTTTTAAATAATTTTTTAAATTGCTTTCAGAGAGAGAGAGGGAGAGGGAGAGAGAGAAACATCAATGATGAGAGAGAATCATCTATTGGCCGCCTCCTGCATGCCCCCCACTGGGGATTGAGCTCACAACCCAGGCATGTAACCCAACCAGGAATTGAACTGTGACCTCCTGGTTCATGGGTTGACACTCAACCACTGTGCCACACTGGCCGGGCTTAATTTTATTTTTTTAATTAAAATTTTTTCAAAACAATTAAAAGATTTTCAGTTACAGTTGATAAACAATATTATACTACAGGTGTATTGATTAGATATTTATATACCTTACAAAGTGATTCCATCCCTTGACAACCCTACTCCCAAACTAGGAAACTTTTGAGAGTGAAAAAGGGTGCTGTAAAAAATTCCAACAGGACAGTAGGTATAAATTAGCACTGTTTGGGGCAAGTGGGGTTTATTTTTATCCTCATTAGGGTACACACTTTGGTCCCCAAGCTCTGTTCAAGTTATAAGCCTCATGGTTACCTGGCTTCCTTGCATTTTGAGTCATGTCATTTCTTTCCTTCTTTGGCCGGTGGCTCTCATTATGTAGGCAAGGACCTTCTGGAAGGAAGGTTAAAATGCATGGCACAGTGCACATGTAAATAACATGTCTGATATACATAGCAAGACAAATGAAAGCCAGAGGGTGAGCCAACCCAGGGTCCAGATCATCCTGCAGCTCCCCCACCCCCACTCACACATCCTCTGGGTCTCACAGGCCTGAGCCTCCATGGCAACCAGCTGTGGAGGGAAGTAAGAGGCTGGGGAAAGGCCAACCAGCTGCGACTCCCAGAAAACCCAGGCCAACTTTGACATCTGTTCGTGGTCTCAGTGGCTGGCTCTGACGTCCCAGACGCATGAGGATAAAAATTGAAGGGAGAACTTTCGTCACTGTGGTCCTCAGGTACCAAGGGGGCCTCTCAGATGTCTCGAGGAGCCAGGATGCTGCAGCAGCCCGCTTCCACTCTACAGAGCTCACTGACCCAGTGAGGGGACGGGGCCTTGAAGGCAAGCACAGAAGCCTGACTGTGGGCTTGAAAGAGGCCCCCAGAGATGTGGGGAGGTAATGAAGAAGGAGCTCTGGGCTTCTAGTCAGCAGATCTGGGTTTTCTTCTCTGCTACAGAGGATCTTTAGTGTCCTCACCTAGAAATTGAGGATAACCTACCTTTTGTGTCCACTACCCAGGATCATGGGAAGATGCAATGAGATAACGGACATGGAAATAGCCTATAACTATATAAATGTTGAGCGGCATCCCAAGTTAAGAGCCTGAACTCCACCCACTGAATTTACAGAAGAAAATCTGGGACCCAGGGAGGTAAGAGTCTGGTGCAGTGTGGACCAGTCCCTTTATAGAGAGGGATGTCGATGGCATGTGGGTGACGGGGTAGAGGTTGACTAAGAAGGTAAAATTTAAGGAAAATAGAACACCGGGGACAAACCAAGGAGGCAAAAACATTTTCAAAGAAGTTAGTTTAAATCTGGGCTAGATGAGATGAGAAAAATGATTCTGTGATTATTTTTTCAGGTCGGAGGATCTTGCTCTTGGTCATGGACATGAACTGGAATTGATTTCAGCTGAATCTTTTCATCTTGAGGTTTGAGGTTAGAGCTGATTCTGTTAGTAATCTACCCATGCCATTCTTTTATTAAAAATACTCCTTTAGCTTGACACTAACATGGGTGAGAGAAGTCTGGCCAGTTTGGAAAAGGATATGAGGGCCAGAGAGGATCTATCTTGAAAAGGAGAAGGTTGAGGCAGCTTAGCAGAGCAATTAAGAGCACAGACTTTGGAGCCAGGCCACTGGGGAAGAATCTCAGTTTTGCTGCTCACTAGCTGTGCCACCTTGGGCAAGTTACTTAACCTTCCTGTTTCTCAGTTTTCCCATCTGTAGAATGAGAATATGAACAGTATTCACATCCCAGGATTGATGTAAGGCTTAAGCAAATTAATATATTTAAATGCATAGAAAGGTATCTGGCACACATTCAACTCTACTTACTTGTTTATTAAATAAAAACAAATACCTAGTGTATAAGGGTGGACATGGGTTAGGGCATGGAAGTGTCGCCAAAAGAACATGGGCTTTGTCATCAGACAGACTCATATTTGAATACTAATTCCACAACCTTTTTCTATCAACATTTATATTTTTCTTTTTTAAAAAAATATATTTATTGATTTTTTACAGAGAGGAAGGGAGAGAGATAGAGAGTTAGAAACATCGATGAGAGAGAAACATCGATCAGCTGCCTCCTGCACACCTCCTACTGGGGATGTGCCCGCAACCAAGGTACATGCCCTTGACCGGAATTGAACCTGGGACTCTTCAGTTCGCAGGCCGACGCTCTATCCACTGAGCCAAACTGGTTAGGGCAACATTTATATTTTTCTAATTATAAAATGCATATGTGTTTATAGTAGAAATTATAGAAAATACAGAAAGCCAGCAGGAAGGAAATAAAGAGTAACCCTAATGCTACTACGGGGAGATGGTCACCACCTAATATTCTTGGCCATGATGTTTGCACTGGAGTCCAGCGCTCCTCTGTTTGCATATTCCTCAGGGAGATCCAGGAACCATTTGAAGGCAAGGAACTGTGAATACCTAGTTAATAAATTTTTTTTAAACAGTGATGAGACCCTTGATATGTAATTCAGAGCCTTTAATCTATGCACTTTTTACAGCTCTCTGTTCCTGACTTCCAGGAGCTCAGTTTTCCAGTGATACAGCATGCCAAGCATTTAGATTGCAACTCATAAATTTCTTCTTCCAACTTCCCTGCTGTAATTACTTGGCCGCCCACATCATTATTGCCAATTGCCAAGTGCGGCTGGTGAGTGACAGGTAGATTATTTGTGCCTGATGTGGGTCACGCTTTTGCTAGGTCTGAGAGTTTTTGTTTGATGCTGTATGAGAAGGCCATAGATGGGTAGCAGGATAGGAGTAATAGGAGAAATCTACTGGGTGATGATTTGGCAGCCCAAGGAAAGTTGTAAATTAGGCTGTCAGAAGGGAACTTTCTGGCAAACTCAATGAACAAACACAAGGTGTGAGGTGGCCAGAACTCATAATAAGGTAACTTTCTCTCTCACTGGTGGTTTCCTCTTGTTGGCCTTTTTGGTGAAGTGGTTAGACGTGTTAACTATCACCCAAACAGAATCTGAACTGCTTTGGGGTTGAGGATAATGTGGTGGCCAACAGTGGTAAAGAGGGGAGTATAATGTACAGATTCATAGTCGGAGCAGTGTTCCGTGGGCCTGGACATTGGTTGGTGGCATAACCCAGTGATTTTTAACTGGTGTGCCACGACACACTGGTGTGCTGCAAGAATTTTAAACACATGCAATACCTGACTATTTACTCAGGGGCACTGACCTCCTTTCCCTTAGGTTGTCAAATAAAAAAATGACAACAGCCAATACAACAAGAGCCACCTGGTGTGAATGAATCAAAATTATACTTTTTTTTGTCAGAATGGCAAACAAACAAACAAACAAACCAAGGGGGGAAAAACACCCCAATATATTTTTTTTGGTGTGTCACAGAATGGTAGTAATTAGTTTATGTGTGCCATGAATGAAAAAGGTTAAAAATTGCTGGCATAACCAAATCTATTTGTAGGCACTCTCCATGAGCAATGGCACACAAACTAAGTTTCCCTGTCATTTTAGTGATTTGAGTGGGATAGTTCCGAATACCCCACTTTCTCTGTTTCACAGGAGGGGAAGGCCTATAATATAAAATTATGACATTGACATTATAGAAACTTTAAGAAGGTTTTCTCTTTCTTCTCCCATTTAGTGGACAAAGAAGTCCTAGCTATGTATGGCCAATCCACTAGAATAAGTTAACCTCCCTATTGGAACCACCTTCTTCAGCCAGTATAACAGCAATTCACACTGATGTCTGACTTAGAGATGGGTCTGTCTTTCCCACAAAAGCATTTGTCAACATGGCCACACCTACTTTAACTAGGGTGACCAAACATTTTGGTTTGCCTAAGGCAGTCATAGTTTATTATGCCACTTGTCCCAAACAATACATTTTAATAGAACCCCACTTCATTCTCAGAAGTGTTCCAGTGAGGATAATAAATTGTATGCCCCTTCTCCCCCAACATGAATGAAATCAGGGAGGAGCCTTTCTATAGACAGGCCTACTTCCCTTTTCATATGGTTGCTTTGCTCAGAAAAATTTCCAATGCTTCTGTCTGTAAGACTCTTGGTCTGGGGTCATGATCTGACTTCATTTCTCCAGCAATATCCCTCCCAGACTCTTAGCATATTTTTTTCAGATGAGAAGTTAGAAGCTCTGATATTTAAAATAGATAAAGTGAAGCTTTTCCTGGTTGAAGTAGGGGTGGGAGCTCTATTGATCCTCAAGGCTTTGTTGAATGTGGATTTATATCCCCTGTAGGAGCCTATGCTACCACCAATTTAAAGCGTTGCTATTTTATAGGATGAATATTCTTGTTACCTAGTAAAGTTAGGTTAGTAATACAGTATTTATTTAAGCTTGGCAAAGGGTAATAATTCGGTTCTTAAAAAAATATTACCCTGTGTTCAGCCTCTATTTTGTTAGGCTAATCCTGTGGCCTTGATTTTTCAAACCAATCGGCTAACTTTGTTGTTCTCCCACAGAACATGGTGGAGGAACAACCATGCCAACCACAGGTCCCCTGGGTCCTGGTCATGGTAATTCCCTCATCTCACCTTTCCCTTTGGGGCCCTTTAGCTTAATTCTGGATTTATGGCTTCTCCTCTGTAACCTGACCCTTTGTTTGTGATTTGAAATGCTATTCCAGCAGACTTACTTTTCTCTTTCTCCTCTCAACTCTTGAGCAGACCATCCTGTGCCCTCTCTTTTGTTGAATCCCCAGGCTATTTTAAAGTTCCTTATATCCTTTAAAATGCCTCCATAGACCCTACCATCACATCACTGCATTAAAATCCTTCACTCACTGAATCTCAGGAGTCTCTTCCAGTTTTATCAGCTCTATTACTTTAGACATCCTGGCCACATACAACCTTTCATCAGAAATAGCCACATATTTCAACTACAGTTGACTCACCAGCCTGACGACCTCCATCAATTCTCAATGATTCTGGGGATATGGTTATTTTTCTTGGCAAAGACCCAAAAACATTGAGGCTAGAATTCAATATTACCCTGGACTCCCTAGGATGTCATTAAGAGGATTTAATTACTGAAACACTAAAGGATATTGTCATAACATAGCAGTTTCACTCAAAATGGCCTCATGCTCAAGACCATTGTGACAGTCACATTTTAAAGTTCTAGTGTCCTTGGGGGTGCAGAGGGCCCAATCAGCAATGGATGTCTTTACTTATTTATTTTTGTTTTTTTTATTCAAAAATATTTGGAATGAAGTGGGATTTCTGACAGATAATTTGAAGTACTAGTCATTATTTCTAGATGTACAGAAATATTCAAACCAAGGTTTTCTTTAATCAACTATTACATGTTCAGGACATTTATGGAAAAAGAGCCATTCATACTTTAAAGAAAGTATGCATTCATATCTATTGCACATGTATACAGAAAGTTGGCTTGAATTTAAAGAGAAGGCAATTTTCATATGTTTAATAAATTTCTATCATATAATTCCTCAGATTGAAATTTACACACTCTTATAGAAAAAAATCAAATAATTTCAAATAATAAAAAAGAGTCTTTCGACCTTGGCATTATTGACATTTTGGGCCGGATTAGTCTTTGTTGTGGAGGGCTGATCTGTGCATTGTAGGGTTCTGTACCCACTAGATGCCAGTAACACGCCCCCCCCCCCTCAGTTGTGACAACCAAAAATGTTTCTAGATATTGTCAAATGTCTTTTGCAAAGCAAAATCACTCCTGTTGAGAACCACTGCCTTTAAAATATGAGAAAAGATGCAAGAGAAAGAGTTGGAGATGGAATGATCCATGGTGCTACAGTGACTGCAGCTCCTGTTCCCATCCATCAGCAATGATGAGGATCAAGTGTTGGCTCACTTGCTGAATGGGGCAACATGGAGCTATGAAGGATTTCTTCCAACTGACCCTGGGACCTCTACTAAGTCTCGAATTTCCTCCATATGGAAAACAGGCAGTTTAAAATACTAAGTAGCTGGTAATATTTTTCTTTGGGTAAAACTAATAATTTAGGAATGTGCTTATATCAGTTGGCTTTTGCTACTTAACAATTTGGTCCAGAGGTTGGTGGCTAAAACAAAACAAAACATTTATTATGGCTCACTCATTGGATTGGCTGGGGTTCAACTGGATCTGATGGGGCAGCTCTACTTCTCATTGTAGGTCTGTGGGTCACCTGGGGCTGCATCAGTTGGCCAACCTCTGCTCTCTGCCTGTATCCTCCTCCTCCTGGGAACAGTGGGCTACTCAGGGCATGCTCATCTCATGGTGACACCAGAGGTTCAAGAGGATAAGCAAAACACACGAGGACTCCTATGGCCTAGGCTCTGAACGGGTACCATCACCTCTACTTCATTTTATAGGCCACTGTAAACCATGTGGCTGAACCCAAAGTCAAAGGGAGGGAAGAACGTACTCTGGGAAGAACATGGCAAAAGGCCTAGGGATATAGGGAGGGGTGAAGAATTGGGGCCAAAGACACAATCCATTACAGTTCATATATATTTATTGATCTTAGAGAGAGAGAGGAAGGGAGAGAGAGAGACAGAAACATTGATGTGAGAAAGATCTATCAGTGCCTTCCTCAGAGCCTTGACCGGGATTGAACCGGCAACCTGGGCATGTGCCCTGACTGGGAATGGAACCAGCGACCTTTCAGTGCATGGGACGACACTCAATCAGCTGATCCACAATGGCCAGGGCTACAGCTCATATTTTTAGAGTAGTAGTTTTGCTTTTCTATAATTTCAGAACTCAGCTCCTTTATTTTGCTGGACACCTCTGTAATGAGAGAATATAATCATAGGGCCATTTCAAGAATGGCCTCATCTAGTAGGGAAGAGTGAGCCAAACTATCTGAAAATTTATTTTAACTCCAGTTAACCCAGCCTTGCATGAATTAAACACATTATAGCTCTGTGGTTTTAGAAAATGGAAAAGGCTGAATTTGCTTGACATGGAGGCAGAGAGGAAAGGTATTTTCAAAGATGTTTGTGAGATTAAGATGCAAAAACACCAATTTTTAAGGATTGGCAGATTGCAGATGTCTTAGCCAGAGGAATGTTGAGTGAAAATCTCTGGAATGTTTTAGCAACCTTTTAAATTTATTGCCAGGAAATGTGTGTTGCTTGCCTTCTCTGCATCCTTTCAAAAGCTCTCTTGTGAATCCAGTCCAGTCTAGTCCAGGTAGGGAGGTTTGGAAACGGTGATAAGTGAGAGGTGTTTTCTGCAGCTGTGCCTCAGCGCCAGCCTGACCCAACGCCGTTAATATGTAACCCGAGTCTGACCACTTCTTTTATGTTTACATTTGGTTTCAGTATTATTTTTAACTGGTGAAAGAGCAGTTCAAAGTCATCTTTCTTTCTTGGCACTTACCCATAATTTCTCAAGGTTCAGTAGCAGAATGGCAGTAAGCCACGTCAAGGGGATTTGAATCTGGTGGAATTAAAAATCACTTACTTTATGATACATGTGAGTGCACTGAGGATGGGTGGGTCAGTCTGTACAAGGATAAGACATTATACGAAAAATAATGTTGAATTGTTTTTGCTGATATCCTAGATTTAGAAGATGATCTTCATGCTTGGAATAATTCATAAAAAAAAATGGGTGTGTAGCCCTGGCCGAGTAGTTCAGTTGGTTAGATTGTTGTCCTAAAATGCCAAGGTTTCAGGTTTAATTCCCGGTCAGGGCACATACAAGAATCAACCAATGGCTGCATAAATAAGTGGATCTACAAATTGATGTTTCTCTCTCTCTCTCCCCCTTACTCTTTCTACAAAATCAATTGAAACATTAAAAAAAAAAGAGAAGAAAAGTTGTCTTAAAAAAATGGATGCATAGTAGAAGGGCCAACACAAAACAAAATAAAACAAAAACAAAATGCTGACAATGACAAGTGCTGGAGAGGAGACAGAGCAATGAGAGCTCTCAAATGTTGCTGTTGAGGATGCCAAATGGTTCGGTCACTTCCAAAAACAGTTTGACAATTTCTTACTAAGCATATGCGTCCCACAGGATTCAGACATCCCACCCCCAAATAGTTACCCATGAGAAATTAAAACTACTTTCACACTAAAACCTCTACATAAATGTTTATAGTCACTTTATTCACAATCACAAAATATTATTTAATTGGTGAATGGGTAAACAAATTGTGATTCGTCCTACAATGAAGACGTACTCAGCAATAAAAAGAAACGAACTGCTGATATGTGTAATAACATGGTTAAATCTCAAATGCATTATGTTAAGTGAAAGAGGTCAGACTCAAAAGACTCTAAGCTGTATGATTCCATTTATATATCATTCTGAAAAAGGTACTCCGACAGGAACAGAGAACAGATTAGTGGTTACCAGTGATAGGGGCTGGAGCTATCTACAAAGGGGCATGTGGGAATTTTTAAAAAAATATATATTATTGATTTTTTACAGAGAGGAAGGGAGAGGGATAGAGAGTTAGAAACATCAATCAGCTGCCTCCTACGCACTCCCCACCGGGGATGTGCCCGCAACCAAGGTACATGCCTTTGACCGGAATCGAACCTGGGACTCTTCAGTCCACAGGCCGATGCTCTAGCCACTGAGCCAAACTGGTCAGGGCACATGTGGGAAATTTTGAGGGTGATGGAATTGTTCCAATCTTGATGTGACAGTCATTACATGACCGTGTACATAGGTCAAAACTCATAGAACCCTGCACTAAAAAGGGTGAACTTATACCCCAACTTTTAATAAAGTATGTGGTTTATTGTCCCTCAGAATCTTCTAGTTTTGTATTTGTCAATGTAACATACATGTTGGGGTGGTGACCCAACTCACAGCTGTTTCTTTGGAAATGGCTCCCTGCTCCCCAGTCCCTGCTGAAAGGGGGGTAGGTCATGCTTCTTCCAGGTGATTCCACACCCTGACCCCACTTCATAGGACCAAGGGTGGATATCTACCCTGGATTAAAACAGAAACATGCTGTCTTTGAGACTTTGCTCTAAAAGACATGGAAACCACAGTTCAGAGGGTGTAGATTTTGGCTTCCAGATATGTTTTGCTTGGCCCACATAATGTTTAAAGAACTGAATTAATGGCCATCGTTAAAAAAAATGGGAGATTTCACATAAAAATCCAGATTTCCGGCTTCTCTTTAAGAAATGGGAGGTTTTGGTAAAACGGACCCAAATTCCCGCCTGGAGACAATGGCGGGAGCATCGACCCCTTCACACCAGCGTGCCCTCTCCATCTGCTAGCTCCTACCACTTCCTGGGGTGGCCAAGCGGTGGCTGGGCTGTGCTATTAATGTGCTGATATGATAGTGTTTAGGAAAATATGAAATATTTATTGTACCTTCTTTTTCTATCAAAAGATCATTTTTAATGAAAAACAAGAATGAGTATATTACATTGTGAAAGTGACGATTATTTTAGTGGCTTACAATAGGCAAACCAAATGTGTCTGTACTGAAGAAACACAAATTAAGATTCTTTTCTGAAACAAACATGGATCTTTACACTCATCCATGTTACCTGCCTGGTCTCCGTAGGCATTTGGGTTTGCACCACTCTCCCAAATGGTTACATAAAATTAAATGGGGACCTTGGGACCTATATCTATAGGCAAACTGGTGTCATTGGGTAGGAGAAATGGAGAGCCTTTACAAAGAAGCAAGTCTGCAGAATTTTTTAAAAAAGAGAGCGAAAGAGAGAAATTGGGAAGGGGACAGATGTTCAGCAAAGAGGACGAGTGAGTTTCCTTCAATCACAGTAAGGAAGTTGGGGGTAACCCAAGTCTCCAAATCGGTGCTTCTCAAACTTTAATGTGCACAGAAATCCTGGGAGAGCTCGTGTAAATGCCCTTTCTGACTCAGTAGGCCTGGAGTGAGGCCTGAGGATCTGCATTTCTAGCAGGATGCCAGATGATGTCCCTGCTGCTGATCAGCCGACCATGCTTTGAGGTACAAGGCACCAAGCCATACTGTCTACAAAGAAACAGTAAAACTTTACCAGCCTAAACTCTGTTTTCTAACCATCTGCTCTCCATGGAAGTACTCAGTACCATTAGTTTTTTTTTGCCACTTAACCAAAGAACATCACTCCTCTTGAACATGGGGCTATTTAAAAGGTAGTGCAGGCTAGCACTCTGGGAAGCAAGAATAATTGTGATGAACTGGCTGGCATGAAGCAACCGGAGTGAGCAGCCCAGCTAAGTGACTGTGCATCTGGCCTTCTTAGTCTTGATGGCTTTGCTCTGTGGCTTTAGGCAAATCACCAGGTCTCTGCCCTCTCACCAGTCAAAAGGAGGTGAGGTTTTGACCTTGCAGGCTAAGGAGGTGAGGTTTTGACCTTGCAGGCTATTGTGAAAGATGTAATTAGCATTTGTGAAAGCTTGCAAGATCTCTGGAGGAAAGGTACTTCAGAAGAACAAAGTAATTTATAGTCACTATCATCGTTTCATTACCGGTTTAGCTGATATGCCAGGCAACTCAGTCCAAAAGAAGCTACTGCTTCACAATCTACAACTCCCTCCTGGTTGAGAATACTGCAGGGAGGATCATTACAGCTGTGCAAGGAGATAAATTGTGCTTCTTTTTCACAACCTTCATATTACTCGGGTGTCTACCATTTCAGGTTTTCATATAACAACTTTTCATGTAAAGAAGAACGATTCAGCTTTCAATTGTCTCCTTCTACCATGGGCCATGGTGATGTCGGTCTAAAAATTACAGGCTCCGGTTTTTCATTTTCTTCTCTAAATCAACAGTCTAGAGAAAATGTCCAAAAAAATATACTGTGGGCCACATATGCAACGAAAAAGTGTCTAGCAGCCACATCAAAGAGAAAAAGAATCAGATGAAACCAATTTTAATAATGCATTTTATTTAGTCTAATATTTCTAAAATAGTTTTTTAATGTGTAATTAATAGAAAAATTATTAATGAGAAATTTTGCCTTTTGGGAGCACTGTCTTTGAAATTTGGTATATGTCACACTTGAAATGGGATGCTAAAGTTTCATGAAGAAATAATCCATGTTTAAACTTCCTAAAATTTACAGCTGAAAAAGTAATTCCACCTACCCAAGTTGTTCTAAACATACTTAAATTTTCCCCTAATAACTGTATTGAGTATCCGTTTTTAAATTTGAATGTCAATGATAGAATGAAATAACACTTACAAATCAGTTCCTTGGTCACACTGGCCACATTTCAAGGGCCACATGTGGCTAATGGCTTTATGGCATTGAACAGGGCAGTGTTGGCCTCTTGGGTGAGGACAGAAGGCCCATGCCCACCCCACCACTGGCCCTGTATGTGTGTCCTTTGTTGAGGGAGTTGCCTAAGAGCTGACTAGCCCTGTGAATGTGGTGAGAAAGCCTCCTTCCATCAGTACACATTATTTGCCCTCTACTCTTCAGAGTACTGCTGTTTATGGCCCATCTGTCTCTCAGAATGACCCACATTCCCCAGAGGGAACTTGCAGAGAGCCAAACTGGGCGCCACTAGACTAAAACAGTGTCGGTCCACCCAATACTCCACTTATCCATTCAACAAATATTTATGAAGCAAGTTTCTATGCCCAGCCCAGCTAAGCTCCAGGGACTGCTTCAGCCATGAGAAAGGACAACAAGGTCACTGCCCTTATGAGACTTAATGTCTAGAAGTGGTAGGCATTTAATGGAATCACACAAATAATGAGTTAAAAACAATACGATCTCTACAGAAAAAAAAGCAGAGATCTCCATGAGATTAGGGAACCTAATCCAATTTGGAGGTTCAGTAAATCTTCTTTAAGAAAATGACATTTCCATTGGGACCTGAAGGGGTTAGGCAGTGAAGATCAGGGAGAGGGGCCTATTCTTGGCAGAGGAGATAGCGTGTCAAGAAATTGGCAGAAGGTCAGGGTGGCTGAGACTGGGGAGCCCGGGAGGATGGAGAGAGGAGTAAGGGCCTGATCTGAAAGGTTTGGAAGGCTTTGAGAAGGAGCTCAGTGTTTGGTCTATGCCAGGCAACTCAGTCCAAAAGAAAAACTGGAAGGTCACTGAAGGGTTTTAAGAATGACCTATCAGATTTGGGTTCCCCTTTTGGATTTTACAAGATGCCATGTGGCTGCAGACCTTCTTTGGCATTGTCACCTTCCATTCAGCCCCAGTTGAAACTGACTGTGGAGGCAAAATGACACCTTCATTTAATTGTCCTGTTGATTGGCAATGGGCCTCAGAACTCTCTGAGGAAGAACTAACCCATTGACACAGTGAGGGGAAAGGCAGTCTGATAGCTCTGCAGGAATGAACTAAACCAAAATGAAACAAACAACAAACATACAGGAAATCCCGCACCAGGCAAAACTCTGGGTATTCCAATTCAAATTTAAATAGAATCTTCAGGGGCTAAGACGCATTATTATTATATTATCAACAGTGGCACTAATTGTGATGAGCACTGCTACTATTTACTAAGGGCTCATTGTTTGCCAGTAGTATTATCCATCCATCCATCCATCCACCCATACATACATACATAAATGTATATAAAATATTACAAACATACATACAAATATGTACATACATAAATATACATATTAGTTCTAATCCACAAGAAAACCTGCTTGCAAGATAGATATTATTCCTATGTCATTTGCTATACACGGAAAAAGAGTTTCACGAAGTTTAAGCTACTTGTGAAGGCGTTAGTAAGGTGGAGACAGGATTAGGACACATATCTGTCTGACCTCAAAGCTACGTGTCCACATCATCAGGCTGACTTGGGCATTTGAGAAACAATACGCAGGCGCTTAGATAGAAACAACACTGCTCACTTCTGTGACTAGCCAAGAAGTAGCAGTTAGTTTTTGGATATTTGCTACTTACGGAGAGTTTGCATAGAGTCCAGTGATGGCGAACCTTTTGAGCTCGGCGTGTCAGCATTTTGAAAAAACCCTAACTTAACTCTGGTGCCGTGTCACATATAGAAATTTTTTGATATTTGCAACCACAGTAAAACAAAGACTTATATTTTTGATATTTATTTTATATATTTAAATGCCATTTAACAAAGAAAAATCAAACAAAAAAATGAGTCATAGGTTCGCCATCACTGGCATAGACTCACCCTCAAAATGTTCTTAGCAGCATGTGTCTTTTCCAAAGGCTGTGTGTGTAGTTCTGCTTTTTCTCCTCCCCTCCAACTTTTTAACCTTTTCTTTCTCCCTCTTGCTGCTCCACAGGTCAATCTGCTTTTGTTGACTTGAGTTGGGCTTCCCTTCTGTAGTATGTGCATTAGCTCAGCCATCTCTGAACCTGGGCACAGCCTCCTTCGTCTGCTAGGGTGGTTGGTGTGGGCATTTCCAGACACAGGGTAGATACATGCTCTAGGCTCTGAGGCAGAACAGACAGAGCTGGCAGAGGGCACGAAGGAATGGCCCCTGAGCACCAGGAGCTGCTGAGTGCCTTTGTGCAACACCTCCTACCAGCAATGCAGAAAGCTGTGGCTCATTGATCCATTAATCTCATAACATTGTCCTGGGGGCGGGGGGAGGGTGTCCACCATATCCCCACAAAAGGAAAGTAGCTTGATGCAACAGTTAAAGGTGTAAGTCAAAAGGCTTGTTCAAATCTCATTTACAGCACAAAACATTATTGAGCACCTAATACGGGCCAGAAATGGATCTTGGTGCTGGGCTATTGCAATAAATTAAACTGATTAAAAACAAACAAGCAAATAAGAGAGTAGATTGTAAATGTTCTCACCCCCAAAAAGAAATGGTAATGGTGATGGAGGTGTTAGGTAATGCTCTAGTGGTAATCATTTACAACACATAAGTGTATCAAATCAACAGATTGTACACCTTAAACTTGCCAAGCTGGGGAAAAAAACAAGCAAGCAAATAAACCAACCACAAAGAAACTCCCATCTAAATGGAGCTTTTATTCTTGTGGGGGAGACAGACGGTAAACAAGATAACAAATGATGGGGAAATCTGGGGAGAGAGCATTTCAGGCAGAGAAAATAGTAGGTGCAAAGATCCGGACGGGAGGGTGTCTGGTGCGTCCAAGGAACAGCAAAGAGGCCAGTGTGGCTGGAGATGGGGTGAAGGAACAGGAGGTTCACTGGGTCTCACAGTTACTCTAAGACCTTTGGCTTTCCCCGCAAATGACATGAAAAACCACCCACTGGAAGTTTCTTAGCAGAGAGGGAGCATTTTTTTTTTTTTTTTTTTTTTTTTTTTTAGGCCCAACAGTATAGAAACAAGCCTGTGCAAGCACAAGGGTGAAAGTGGGAGAATGGTCAGGAGGCCAGTGGTGAGTGATGGTGAAGCTTACACAAGGTGAGCGGGGGAGGTGGCCAGAAGCAGTGGAATTCTACACAC
Source organism: Myotis yumanensis (assembly GCF_028538775.1). Taxonomy (NCBI): domain Eukaryota; kingdom Metazoa; phylum Chordata; class Mammalia; order Chiroptera; family Vespertilionidae; genus Myotis; species Myotis yumanensis. The sequence goes on along the minus strand of NW_027223764.1, from coordinate 27,196,048 downwards.
ATTTTGAGAAAGAGTTAAATGGATTTGCTGATGGGTTTGTCCAATGGTAAATAAATTGCTTGAAGTCATTTTTTCCCCTCCTACCAAGGAGTGGTTTTGGTCATTTTCAGGCCTAGATGGGAAGCTACCTAGGTCATTTATTACCCTTGTTTAGATACTTCTCAAATGTTTTAAAAATAATGTTTCCATGTTAACAAATTATACAAGTAAGCCAATATTTTATTCTGATAAAACCATGTATGCAAATTGACCACTCCAATTTCTTATCCAGAGTTCTCCTTTCCAGGAGATAATCTCCATTATGTTTGACTTTTTCTATGCAATTACATGTACAAAGATTTATAGTTTCCTTCTTCTATAAAACTGAGATCCTGTTGTTGATATTGTTTTCTGTTTAAAATGCCTTAAGGATCTTCCCATAGTGGTACAGAGAGGGTGGTTTCATTCTTTTTAGTAGCTTAGAGAGTCCTCTAGAAATGTAGCAGAGTCCTTTCGCTCCTCTCCGAGTGACTGTCTAAGTGAGGGGATCAGAGACAGGCATCCGCGCATGCGTGCCCCGGGAGAGTTTCTGCTTCCACAGAACATCCACAAGATGACATTTTAAGGTTGAGAGAGAGCCTAGCATGCATAGCCAATCGTTTGAAATGTCTTCCCGGCTCTCGGAGGCGATCAGAGTTGCCTTGAGTCATTTCAGTTGGAAAGTGCTTTTGCTGTGGAAAACTCCTGGGGCATTTCGTGCCCCTGGTTTCCCGGCATCTCACTCCCTAGCATGCGAGGCTGGAGAAAGTTAAAGGGCCCAGGGCAGCAGGCTAGCCTGGCCTCATACGGTAAGCAGATTTCCCCAACCAAAATGAAAGCACCTGATTCAACAAGCGTAAACGGTGTTATTGACTGGGAAGAAGTCTCTATGTACGCATGCTTTCCCCCCTAATTAGTACAATGTTGCATTTTGTTATATATTGAATTGAGTAGGCCCTGCACAAACAATGTAGGAAATTTAGGAAAAACACAGGAAAAGGTTGAATAATAATCAGAAAGCTCCCACCTAAAAGCACCGTTTTGCTGTTTACAAGAGGATTGGAAATGGGATTTTTTGTGACATACCCGGGTTACACAGTCACCGAAGTACCACCACTAACTTCGCTTGTTCCTCTGCCTGTGCAGCAATGTCATGAGCGGGTGAGGGGGAGCACAAACATGGCCTATTGGAAAACCAACCCCAGCAGTCTGCTTTCCTATCTGGGGCCTCTTCATATAGAAAGCAATGATTTCGTGCTAGAGGTTCAATAAAACGATATGACCGAATGAGCCCTGGCTGGTGTGGTTCAGTTGGTTGGGCATTGATCATTCCATGCACCGAAGGGTTGCCGGTTTGATTCCCGGTCAGGGCACATGTCCAGGTTGCGGGCTCGATCCCCAGTGGAGGCCATGCAGGAGGCAGCCGATCAATATTTCGTTCTCATCTTGATGTTTCTCTCTCTCTTTCCCTCTCCCTTCCTCTCTCTCTAAAAAATCAATGAAAAACATACTCTTCTGAGATATCTATATCCACATCCATATTAAAAACAAAAACAAAAACCCCCTGATATGACTGAATGAGATCTCCAGCAACAAGCAGGAGAGAAACCTGGTCTCAGTCTTGCTAGGAGGTGGAAGGAAAACGTGGACATAGCAAAAGACATCGGGTTTTGGCCCATGTGACAACAGAAATGGAATCTCAAGAGAATCACTGTTCCCTTCTTGACTGCCACAGAGAAGCCAGGGATGAACCCTGGGAATGAGCCACTGACCGTGGCTGTTGAAGTCATGGGCGACTCGAGAGGGCCCCTCAGCTTGGTAGGTGTTTGGAGTGGGTGGTGATGAAATAACTATAGGGAGGGTAGACCGATGGTTTTTAAACTTGGCTGAACATCCTACTCACCTGGAGGGAACCTGGGAAATACAAATTCCTAGGCCCCAGGTTGGACCTTCTGAGTCAACTCTTTAGTGGTTGGTTGGCCTAGGAAACTGAGTTTTCATTGGGGGCTCAGATGAAGCCAGTCCACAGATCAGCATTCATGAACCCCATGTAGGTGATGAAAGGTGAGACTTAGGATATATTGGAAGGGAGAGTGGGGCTGAGGAGTTTCCTTGGTAGTTTTTCTTTTCCCCCTTTAATTTTGTTTTTAGAATAGAGGAGACTTGAGCTCTTATTCCAGGCCATGGGGGAAATAATTTGATTGAGGATACAAGAGAGATGGGAGAGAGGAGGTCAAGTGCGCCCTTGGAGTGATCAGCTGTAGAAAATAGGAGAGGGAGCTCCACGGCAGGTGGGTGAGGAGCAGCTGGGAGGAGATGTAAGGTAGTAAGAGGTGGAGACTCAAGTGAAAATTTGAGGAAGTGAAAGGCAACGCCAGCGTTCTTAAACGGACTCCGAATCCAGCGTGGTGTATTCTCAACAAGAGACTCAATTCACCTAAGAAACTTGTTGATTCCTTCTGAGGACTGTGAGTTGAGCAAATTGCATGGCACTTTCATCATGCCAGCTGTGCCCAGGAAATGCAGGTTATGAAAGTTTAGAATTATGAAGTGACACAGGTTGTGCGGTTAAACATGAGCTTATCTTTTGAAAGTTTCTATTTCACAGCTTCCGAGGAGATGCACTCTGCATGACACTTCATACTGGCGTTTTCAGGAGCCTGGAGCTCAGAGGAAGAATTCACTAACCACCTGTTTTAGCCCCAGGCAGCCAAGTCCAAGAGTTCAGCTTGAGGGTGGGAGGGGCGTGGGGTGTAGAAGAGGCACCCCGGGTGCTGTTCCCATGGAGCATATTGAAAATGGGTTCTCAGCATTGTGGCAGGAAGTATGGGGCCACAAATCACACCTCACACCTTTCTCTGGCTGTCAGTCTGGGCTCTGTGTGAAATATGGGTCTTTAACCTTCTCTTTCTATCTTTTTCCTCCCTTCCACCTATTGTCTGCCCAGTCCAACTGTCATTTGTGGATTATCTTTGCATCCTGTAAGCCCATATCTGGTGTGTTCTTATAATAGTAATGAACTTAGTGGTCCAGGTAGTGAGTAACAGCCACTATGCCCTTTTGAACTCTTATGTGCATTTTATCTAGCACTTCCCTTTGAACTGTGCTTTGGATCCATTTCTATTTTAACATCCTATTACAATTAAATAATTGCTTTTTATTTTAAAAGAGACAGTACTAATTTTATGACTGATAACGATGCTCCCTGTATACCAGACTAATTATTTTAGATATCTTGTTGTCTTTAAATCTCACAACTCTATGATGTAGTTATTCTGATGCCCATCGAGGTCATCGAGGCTCACAGAGGTAAGTTATGTTGCTCCCAAATAACGTAGCTAATGAGTGGTGGCCAGGGATTCGAACTCACATCTGTCTGATACCAAAGCCAGAGCTCTAACCCACTGATGATTAAATAAATTGAAATGTAGTTAACTGTAAGGGGAAGTTGTCTTTGTGAGTTAAAACTATATGTGCTGGTTGCTTCCTGCTCTTTCAGCATCCTCTTAGCTAGACATTCTTCAAGTAATCTCAGCTGAAATGCCTGCTGAAAGGACTCAGGCACTTCATATTCATCTTCCCTGTGCTGCTCAGGTATAGAAAAGCAACTTGAAAGCCTGTAGTACCTTCCATGAGCCCTTGAACGTGAGAGTGAGGCAGAGGCCAACCCTGACCCATATACTACCTCAGAGACTTGATAGATAGGGAGGCCATTCATTCATTTAAGAAACAGCCCACATATTGCATCCCTGTGCGTGCCATGCCCTGTGTCTGTGTTATGGAAACAGTCGCGGGAGCACACACTCACAAAGAGACAGAGAGGACTGCTGGGGTGACAGATGGCGGTACAGAGGAGGGCCCTGACCCAGACACTGTGAGGTGAGTGGGAGGTGTTAGTTCCTGTGAACTGACGTGTACCCCATGAGTGACGTAGGGCGAAAACCACAGATGGCAGACTTTCAGGATTCAGGGCAGGAGTGTCGTATGTTCCCATGATGCCAGGCCACAGAGATGCGAGTGACTGCAATTTCTGCCTCACATCGGGGACAAGTGTGACGGATGAGGTCAGTTTCCCCAGCAGCCACCTTGTGAGAGCCTGGTTATCTGGCAACTCAGAAAGAGCTGGGGACAGAGAGCCAGGCTGACCTTGATTGGAAATCCTCCCCTTCATGTGCTGGCTGAGCGACTTTAGGTAAAGCGTTTATCCTTCTGAACTTCAGTTTCTTTACTCACAAAGCTGGAGATATTATCTAGTCCTGGGTGTGGGAGATTAAGGTGCTAATAAATGTCTTGTTCAACTTTACTTTTCGCAAATGCTCAGGACACAGCGCTGTTCTATGTTGGTGGTCCTCAGAAGGGGGTAGATTTGCCCTCCAGAGGACATTTGACAATAGTTGGAGAGATTTTTGAGTGTCACCATTAGGGGCAGGGTCTTCTGGCATCTTGTGGGTGGAGGCCGGGAATGCTGCCAAATGACACATGCACAGGCCCCCACAACAAAGAATTATCCTTCCCACCTGCCCACAGTGCCAAAGTTGCAAACCTTTATTCTGCATCTATATTAACGCACGTAATCCTCATAGGAACCTCATGAGGTAGTATTATTTTTATTCTCTTACTTTCAATCAGAGAATATTGGAGAGATCAAGTGACGTGGACATGAAATGACTTACCCAAATGCAGACGGCTAGTGAGTAAGGCTGGGATTTGAACTCTGGCGTCCCAGCTCCAGAGTTCTCACATTAACCACTCTCCCTGGTTTGCCCTCTGCAGGAGTGGGTCCCAGGCAGTGTAGGTAGGGCTTCCTTCCCCCTGGGCCAGGGACCTTTCAACTCCAGCGAGCGTCAGAATGACGTGAGACATGCAGATCCCAGCGTCCCACTCTGGGCCGTCTGGCTGCAGCTGTGCCCGGGGCCCAGGCTCTATATTCGCTCTGGTGAAGACATTCACATAGACTGGCAGCGTGACGCAGACTTAGCATCTTTCAGGTGGTTGTCTCCATCTAGATTTTCAGGAAATACTGTGTGAAGAGCTTAATGTAATTTTAGCCTGTTGTAAAAAAAAAAAAAAAAATAATTAAATGCAAAAGCTTTTGAACATGGTCATGACTATCTCTCCTTAAGGAGGACCTGGCTCGGTTAACTCATCCCTAGACTCTTATCTCCAAATGAGGACACAGTGATTGCAATGGGCTGTCCTCCCATCACCTTCAATGCTCAAAACTGGACTTGTACTTTGCCCTCCCTCCCTTCACCTTTGCTCCTTATGATGTTGTCCTTATTGCTGTCCCAACCGATTACCCAAGCACTTCGGAATTTGCCTTCCTTCCCCAGTGCAGCTGATCTCCAAGTTCTTCAAGTTCCTCTGGCATCACCTTTCTCCTGGGGGGTCACCAGCTCTTCATGGCCACCACTGAGCTCCTACTTCAGCTCTCTAGCCCCTCGGTTCGGACTTGCAGTACTTCCTACCCGATCTGCCAGCCTCAACTTTTTCTCCTCCAAAGCATCCAGCCAGATACATCTAAAAATGCCATTTTCTTTTCTTTAAGATTCACTCACAGGAATTAAGGAGCACGACCCTGGGCCAGGCTCTGTCCTGTAAATATAAAGCTGAATATGACCCTGCCCGGTCCCTTTCTTATTCAGTGCTCCCAGCTCCTTCTATCATCACAGCCTGACCTCCTACCCCCCACCCTACCCCACATTTCCCCACACAGCCTCTCAGCTCTGTTCATTGCCCACTGTCCCCAGTTTGCTCGTTACTACCTCTGTAGCTTTGTCATGCTCTAACTACCCAAGACATCCTCTCTCTCTAATCCACCTCTCTCACTTCTATTCATCCTTCAAAACAGGGACCAAATCACATTTCCTTAGTGAATGCTTCTCTAACCATCCTACTTCACTGCCATGTCTCCTGTCCTGCGGTCTTGCAGTATCCAATGTCGCTGTTATTTTTGGAACTGCTACTTAACGTACACATATGGATTCATTTTTATGCCTGTCTGGTAAGGGAGAAAAGGTTGCAATCTGGAACAGTTTATTGTAAAGGATTTAGTCACTCTGGGCGGCATGGTAGATGCAGACACAAAATAGGCATCAGTCTGCCAAATGTAGTTTTAAATTCCTGTGGATGGATCTTAGAGCCCAACTCTGCAGGCCGTATGCCTGGCTTACCCACTTGGACCAAGTGTTGCTGCTCAGAATGGCCAAACCCGCAGAGGCCCTAGTTAGTATCTGTGTCTGGCAATAATTCCAAGAATTTCTGGATTTGTCCTTCAGTGATTCTTCCCAGAGTTCTGACAGCTAAAGAGAAAGAGGAATGCTTCAGCAATGGCTGATGTTTATTGAGTGCTTACTATTCGCCAGGCATTGTGTTAAGCGCTTTACATGCATTGTCTTATTCAACCATCAGAGTAACCAGCTAAGGTGGGGACGGTCAGCTCGCTTTTGCATGTGCAGAAACAGAGGCTGAGAGAGAATCAGTAACTGGTAGCAGCTGTGGTCAGGGGAATGCAGGGCTGTCTGCTTTTAATCTTCACTTTTTTAACCCTTCTGTGCAATCCACGGTTGGGTATAAAAAATACTAAGGACACCAAGGCTTTCCAATTTTTAAATGGACCCTGGGACGTATAGCCTTTGTCATCTGAAAAGCTTTGTATTGAATGCGGATTATATTAGAAATGATGTAGTTCCAGCTAAAAAGATGTTTTCTAAAATTCTATATAAAAAAGATTTTAAATAACTGCTGTTTGGTCATTATTCCATCACATCCTGAAAGCCCGGTTCTGGACAACTGGGAAGCTAGTGTGCGAAAGGACACATGCGTCACGATGTTTTCTAGGAAAACTGGTGGGTGAAAGGCTTCCTGAGAAAGCTCCCACTGGAAACGAATACTCCTGTGGGCTATATTTCAAGGCAGATAATGAAATCTTTTCTTCTGGGGACATGCTCCTTGCCCTGTGTTTATAGTTTCACTAGTTCGGGTGGCCTGAAATACTCCTGCAGTGGTCATGCAGGGTGAGGAACGGCTCCTACTCTTAGAAAGAATAGAGTTCCACAACATAGAGAGATGGACTTTGTACCCATTACCAGAGGTATAATTTTCATGTTTTTTAAAATATATATATTTTTTATTGATTTTTTCACAGAGAGGAAGGGAGAGGGATGGAGAATTAGAATCATCGATCAGCTGCCTCTTGCACACTTCCTACTGGGTTGCACACCCCCTACTGGGGATGTGCCTGCAACCAAGGTACATGCCCTTGACCGGAATCGAACCTGGGACCCTTCAGTCTGTGGGCTGACGCTCTATCCACTGAGCCAAACCGGTTAGGGCTAATTTTCATGTTTTTTAAGTGTCTATTTGAAGAGGCAGTCTTGATGGAGATAGTGGTTGCATAAGTTAATCTTTTTAAAAACATACTCACCCTGACTGGGGATTGAACCCACAACCAGGCATGTGCCCTGACTGGGGATCGAACTGGCTACCTTTCAGTGCACAGGACAATGCTCAACCAACTGAGTCACACCAGCCAGGGATTATTGCATGATTTTAAAAAATGTGCTTTTGCTGTGTTTTATAAAAATCCAGATTTTGAGAGGCTGTAGCTGAGGTGACATGCGCTAACATGTTGGTCCAGAAAGAAATACAGAAAAGAAAGAAGCTCTTGGTGATTCTGAATATTCTCTTTTCTTGGAGTCATAATTTTTGTGTCAGTGCTTATTAAAGAAATAGCAGACACATTAATAATGACACTTTATTAAAGGTAAACAAATCCCTGAGAGAATCACTAGCAGTAAGAAGAATAATTAAAAATGCTTCACTAAACCTGCTTTTAAAATCTCTGATGTTTAAATTCTCATCGTCTTTCAACATGCAGCTTCTCCCAGAAGAATGCCTCACATTTGAAATGTTTAGTAATGTGATGTAAGTCCAGTGGCTCTGCAGTGTAGCTCCCCTCTTTGTGAAGACTGCTTCCTTGTACGGCCCCTCCTTCTCAGCAGGTGGCTTCTGGGATGCTGAGGTCAGGGAAGATGTAACTGGAGGGTCTCCCATGGCCCTTTCACTACCTCAGCATGGAAGTGACACACATCACCTCTGCTTACAGTCATTTGGCCCAAAGAAGTCATAGAATCCTTTTCCATTATAATGGGGCTAGGAAGTACCATCTTCCTTATGTACCACTCAGTTCTATTCTCTAACTAAGCCAGTTGGATTCAATGGGTCCTAATGCAATGTAATAGCCTGTTTTTCAGCAACCATTTATCAAGTGGTTACGATGTACCAAAACATGTTGTCCGATGCTCAGGGTATAACTATAAAAAAGACTCAAATCCCCTTTCAAGGAACTCATTGACTGATAAAGAAGACGTAAGCATGCCTGGAGAATAATACTGGCAATAATAAAAGTAAAAATCAGGTGCTTTTGGAATTAAAAGTTGGGAGAATTTCTTCTAGTTAAGGAAGATTTTTGGAGGAAGTGATATTTCAAAGAGTCGTTGACAGGTTAGTAGAATTAACCTCGGTAATGTGGTCCAATCAATACTCTTTCTCAAGGATTTTTTCTGGGATTAGTAGGAATGTTAGGTTATAATTTCAATACTGCCAGGGCCTAGCTATTTGATCCTGGACAAGTCTTTCCCTTCTGTAAGATGAGCGAGTTGTATAAAATGTGTCTGTTGCCTCTTTCACCTCTAATAGTCTGGGCTTCTCCAATTCCTAAACCAACATTCTAAAGCCTAATGATGTGGTTGTGGGACATACAGACAATAAAACTTTCAAAACAAGTACAGTCAATGCTCATGGAAGTCACTTGGAAAGTAGAAGAAAATAGGAAAGAGAAAAAAAAATCTATTAGGCAATATGCACAACCATCCTCTCATTTTAGTGCAGTTTCTTCCAGGTTTTTTCATGCACAGGTTTAAATATGTTGTTTGCTTTTTTTTTCTTTTGAACATTGTTGCAAAATAGAGCATGGACTATATGATAGCATTCTTTATTCTCTTAGTTTACTACCATGGACATTTGTTCCATGTTTTTTCTAACTTTTTAGAAACATGAGACAATATGATATTCAGATCCATTCCCATGCCTCCTTTTGATGAACTATTTAAAGACCAAGTTTCTCTCATGTGCTAGTGAAACTTAGTAAAAATGAACTAATATTGTAGAAACTTTAACTTTGTGTGAGCAGGCATTGGGTTGCTTTTATTATAGTTTATTTAAAAAAATTACAGCCAGTACATGGCAGCAACTTGAACAAGTGCCTTGGATAGATAGGGACTCATTGGTCTCAGCAGCAGATATTATTGCTCCCATTTTGCAGATGAGAAAAATGCAACTTTGAGAGATTAAGGTCTCCTTCCCAGGAAGTGGCTGAACCAGGATCCACCCTTCATTCCTGTGTTCTGAGAGTCGGCATGACTACTGCACAGTACTGTCTATCTCATTGCAGAGGACAGAAACTGAACTCAAGCTGATGTGAGCAAAAAGGTTGGATGTAACTAAAGCCCAGAGATGGATCTTGCTTCAGGTAGGGCAGGATTCAGTTTCCCCCTGGGTCTTCTTGTTGCCTGTGCTATTCTTGCTGACCATCACCTGGCCTAGCTCTGCGTTGCCTTTATTTACAGGTAGGCTCTCCAGGTGGCAGCCTCTGGCGGCTCCTCGAAGCTGGCAACAGAAGTGGAAAGAGAGCTTTCTTTCCCCAAATGCACAAAGTCTGAGAATAGAGTCTCACTGGACTGGCTTTTCCACGTGGCCGTCCTTGACACAATCACGGTTGTGGGGCATAAAATATGCTGACTGCTCAAGTCTCAGTCATATGACCACCCTTGATGTTGGTGGGGGGTGGGGGTGGGGTGGGGAAGGATGGTAAATTTGAGTTCTGTACAGATTTCATGGGCTGAGAGGGGGTGGGTATTCCCCAAAGTAAAACTAGATCATTTTTATCAAAAGAAGGCAAAATGAGTGCTGTGCGGGCAAAACCAACCACTGCCCTCCATGTTGGCCTCTGCCTTTTCTCTTCATGAAGTTGTTCCCCCCGCCTCCAAACGAGCTTACACTTTGCCATGTGGTATTACCTCCCAAGAACACTTCACTTATGTCTTAGAAAAATAAATACACAGCCAATTTGCAGATTATACTTTCCTTAGTTCTGCTATAAATTATATGACTTGTTCTTGGCAAAGCCTGAAGTAAAAACTGGCTTCCCCCCTCCCACCACCCTCCCCTCCAACTTGAAGAATGAGTGGCATTCACTAGAGTTGTGTGTCCAAGGATGAATTAGCCCACCTGAAGGGGAGAGCTAAATTTATGGGAAGAATTGCAGCTTTTCAAATAGTTCCAAGCATCAGTTCCAGGGTGAGGAGCCTATGGGCAAGTAGGAAATATATTTTTTTTCTATTGAATTTGGGCCAAACCTTCACTTAAGGTATTTATAAAATTCATGAATCTGGAGGAAACCCATTATGGTCACCTTAGCCACATTAAAATTCCAAAATTTTCTCGGCATGTTCTGTATAGTTGGAGAACATGTATAGAATCTCTGTAGTGGAAAAGCACAAACCCAGAAATCGGGCAGTCTGGGTTCTAGGCTCAACTTGGACCCTAACCAGCAGGGTGGTCCCAGACTGGTCTCTTCATGTCCCTGGTTCATGGTTTCCTCTTATATAAATGAAGGATTCAGTTTATATGAGTTACTAAGTGTAGGCAGATCCAAGCAGTCCCAGCTTGGGTATCAATTAGAAATACCATTCACTGGGCTGTTGAAACTATTCATGAGAGTTGAACAAGTCTCAGGTGAGTCCTTTCAATATTGTTACTCCAAATTGCTTTGGAGTTTCTACTCCTGGCTGTGATTAGCCTGCTTAGTACTATGCCCTACTCTACCTAAATGGGCTGTAGAGAATAGATTGACTTTAACCATTTAAGGAAGTGCAATTAATTTTATTTTAGAACTTTTAGATTTCAAAATTTCACTTGCTCTAACTGAAGGCATCTCAAGGCTTGAAAATTCCTGGTTCAAATAATTCATCGAGTAAAACTCTTGTGGTTTCATACTATTCTTAGGACTTAAGAACCCCTAAGGCCAGGAAGCGGGTGCTTAGCCAGACTCTACCTGGGCCACTATCCTGGGATTTGTTGATTCTTTATGATTTTTGAAGCAAAGTCTGTCAGGCTTTCCTGCTGCCATAAAATGTATTTTTAAAAAACTTGTCTATTAAGAAATGGAATTTGGAGTCCTCATTTATATTCAGTCACTTGCCTTTTATTGAGTGCATATTATCTACCAGGTGCTGTAAAAGGAATATGTTTATGTTTCCTGACACAAGTTTAAATAAATGGTTCTGGCAAGTGAAAGCTCATTTTAAAGTGGAGGAGGCATCACTGGAAACTAATTTCTTTAAGGCTGATTCAATAAAACATAATTCTACTTGTCACTCCTAACTTCCCTGTTTCTTACAGCCTTTCATATTTAAAATTTTTTTTACATTGAGATATAATTCACGTAACATTAAAACCACCCCTTAAAGTGTGCACTTCAGTAGTTTTTAGTATATTCACCATGTTGTACAATCATCCCACTCTGTAATTCCAGAACGTTTTTGCCACCCAGACCCATACCAGTGAGTTATGGTCCTCACCTCCTGACCTTCTGACTTTGTTTCTATGGAATTGCCTACTCTGAACATTTTAAAAAATTTTATTTTTAAATTGTAGTTGATATAAATATCATATTTATTCTGGACATTTAATATAATGAAAGCATCATACAGTATGTGGCCGGTTTTGTCTGACCTCTTTTACTTAGCATAAGGTTTTCAGGGTTCATCCATGGTATAGCATGTAACAGTACTTCATGCCTTTTCCTTGCCGAATACTATTCCATTATAGGCCTATAGCACACTCACCAGCTGATGGGCATTTGGGTTGTTTTCATTTCTTGGCTATCTGATATAATGCTGCTCTGAATATCTGTGCACAGCCCTTGGGTGGAAATATGTTCTCAGTTCTCTTGTGCACCTGTCTAGGAGTGGACTGCTGGGTTATAAGGAAATTCTGTTTCCCCTTTTAAGGAACTGTCAAACTGTTTTTCCAATGTGACTGTTCCATTTCACCTTCCCACCAGCAATGTACTTCTTTGGTTGTTTTAATAGAAAGTATTGTGTGTGTTTGTGTGTGTGGGTGCAATGGGGGGATAAGGACACATATGTAATACCTTAATCGATAAAGAAAATAAATAAATAAATCAAGAAAATATTTGTAACCACCCCAGAGGTTGGGCTGATAGTTTTCTTCCCAGTTTATCCATGAGAATACTAGGACAATAAACTGAAAATGCTTTTCCAGGGCCAAGACTATAGGATTATTCATTTACTCAACGTTCTTTGAGCCCTTATTCTGTTCCTGGCATTGTTATCACTTCTGTGGGTACAGAGATGAATAAAATATGTTGCCAGTGAGGTGTTGAATCTTGAGACCCTGAAACTTCTTTTGGAATCTTTTTAAAAAAATATATTTTATTGATTTTTTACAGAGAGGAAGGGAGAGAGAGAGAGAGTTAGAAACATCGACGAGAGAGAAACACCGATCAGCTGCCTCCTGCACACTCCCCACTGGGGATGTTCCCCCAACCAAGGTACATGCCCCTGACCGGAATCGAACCTGGGACCCTTGAGTCCGCAGGCCGACGTTCCATCCACTGAGCCAAACCAGTCAGGGCCTTTTGGAATCTTTAAAAATGGGAAAGACTCCATCCTGTAACCTGGTTTTGGCAGAATCTGCCCAGAATCAAAGGATCAACTGAAACCAATGTCCTTCGTACTGGACAAGTTTTGGATGGTCCTTAAATGTAGCTCCAGCTTCCTAGTCTCCCTGGCAAACTGTCCATTCATGTTTCATTTTTCTAATGGAGAAGCTGTGTGAGCACCTGGCTTTTGCTGTTTCTCTGAAATGAACCATTTGATAGTACAATCATCTAATCCCAGGAGTTTGGAAATAAGTACATAACTGCAGTCAAGAAAGAATACCAATCCTGAACATTTGTCTAATTCTTCACCTTTTCCAGAACCATTTTGTGTATGTTGCCATGTATCATTTGACCATGGTCGTGTGAGGTAGGGCAGGCGAGCACACATTATTTCCATTTCACAGATGATAAGGGAACCTCTGGGAAGTGGAGTAATTTGCCCCAGGTCACATGAGTGAGCCAGAAGGAGTCTCTTCACTGAAGCGGCCCTTCCCCGGACTAGAGCCAGTACAGGGCAGAGTTTTCACTGATGCAGGAGGAAATGAGAAAAGTAAGGGCAAGGTAGTGTGGGTTTCACATCACTAAATTCATTCAATTTTAAGAACTGTCTTTTATTCCGAAATGAGGTATCTCTTATTTTTATGTTGGTAAAAGATCTCTTTCTTTATTGAAATGTGGTGATAGTAGATAGCAACTTTTCTTTGTTTAAAAATATATTTTTATTGACTTCAGAGAGGAAGGGAGAGGGTGAGGAAGATAGAAACATCAATGATGTGAGAATCATTGATCGGCTGCCTCCTGCATGCCCCCCACTGGGGATCAAGCCTGACTTGGCATGTGGCCTGACTGGGAATTGAACAGTGACCTCCTGGTTCATAGGTCAACACTCAACCACTGAGCCACGCCGGCCAGGTTATAGCAACTTTTCTTTTAATTTTTATTTAGAAAAAAAAAGTTAGCAACCTCAGTTCATTTTTTTTTTACCTGTTTCATGAAATCTGCTTCAACATTGATCAGCCCTGGGCTAACCTTTCCTGATTAGTCACTTGGCTATTTTCTCCTGAGCATCTGTAAAGTAGAAAATATATCCTCTTACAGATATGGCCCTATTTTCTATGTGTGTTTGTCACATGCAGCTTTAGTATCCAGTCTCCTGGTTTTCAGCTGAACCCTCGTAGGCTACCACGTTTCACAAATCCACAGACTGGTGGGAAAACACATGATCATGCAGCAGAAAGACTTAATCAGTCTTTTGGTTTTCAGTTCCGAGTAAATATGTCTTACTGTTCAGTTTGTTAATTATTCTTGTGATTTTTGGGGGGGAGGGGGAGGGGGTTAGACATGACATTTCTAGCGAAGTGTAATTGGCTATATTTGAAAGGATGTAGCAATTATTCTTTTTATGCATGGGTCTCCATCTGGTAGGAAGCAAGACTCAACCCAGACAGGTTAATTAACTTGCCCACAGTACATACCAATGAGAGGAACTAGAAGAGGAACGCGTTTCACTTCTAAATATTACTCATCAACTTTAAAATGTAATCGTGGGAATGACATGCAAATTACCCGTGGAAAAATCCACTTGACTTTAGGAACATGGAGCAAAAAGATGCAGTGGGATCAAAGCATTCTCAAGTGGCTCTTGGTGGTTGCTTCCACAGGGATTATGTGAGGGGAGGAGTCACTGAGCGCCAGATGCCCCCTGCCCCAAAGACACCTTCCCCAAAGTAGGAACACTTGCTGCGGTCTTAAATGGAATAGGGGCACTGCACTCAAGTAAGTCTGGAGAAAGAGTAGGTAAATTTTAGTTCTGTGGAGTAGGATTTGGGATTTAATTTATTAAAGGTATGGTAAATGAGCTGCAACACTTCTCAAACTCTTTGATTAAAATCTACCTCCTTTCAGCCCTACTTCGTTTAGCTCAGTGGATAGTGCATCAGCCTGCAGACTGAAGGGTCCTGGGTTCGATTCTGGTCAAGGGCACATGCCTGGGTTGCGGGCTCGATCCCCAGTAGAGGGTGTGCAGGAGGCAGCCGATAAATGATTCTCTCTCATCATTGATGTTTCTCTCTCTCTTCCTCTCCCTTCCTCTCTGAAATCAATAAAAATATTTTAAAAAATCTACCTCCTTTCTCTTGCATCTCCCTCCCTCCTCTGGTGTCTCTCAGACCTAGTCTTCTGTAGAAGGTAGTGTTTTATGTGTGCTGTACTTATCTTCTTTTTTGATCCTCAGAGCAACACTATGGGCAGCAATATTCTCATCCCCATTTTACAGATGGAGAGCCCAAGGCACAGAGAGGTGAATAAACTTGCCCAAGATCACACAGTGGCAGGGTGCCCTGTGAACACCTGTGTTGTGCTGCCTCTTATTGCTCAGTGGTTTTCTTTCTTGTCATCTTCCTTTCACTTAAGAACAGTGCATTTCCTCATGTAAATGAAGTTAATGATCTAAACTGGAAGTTATACTGAAAGTTTCCAATGTCCTTGGCTTGCTGGTAAGTCCATTCCAAATGTAATGAAGAGACTTTGGAGTGAAACATCTGAGCTCACCTGTTTTTGGTGCCATTTCAATTTTAAGAGCCTTAACTGACTCATTTGTACATGATGCTTTCTGTGAAGGAGTCAATCTGAGAATGTAAGAAAGGGCTCAGAAAGAGGACGGTGTCTGGCCTACTCCATGTGCTCAACAAGTGTATGCCATTTTCCTCCTTTCTTCCTTCCCACCTC
This sequence comes from Myotis yumanensis, assembly GCF_028538775.1. Taxonomy (NCBI): domain Eukaryota; kingdom Metazoa; phylum Chordata; class Mammalia; order Chiroptera; family Vespertilionidae; genus Myotis; species Myotis yumanensis. The sequence continues at coordinate 27,180,555 of NW_027223764.1, read as the reverse complement.
TCTTTCTCCTACTCAAATGCTCATGTATACTTGGTGTTTCCTCCAGTGGAGTGGATTTTGCTCTAGTTGACACTCATCTACAGTTTTATATGGACAGGGAGAAGGGTAAATCCCATGAGAAGCTGTATGGCATAGAACAATGAGTTCAACAAGGAGGCAAGTGTCAAATGTAACGTTTTCCTAGGAGATTAGAAACACCATTAAACCAGGAGAGTGGTTTTAAACAACCCGGAAATTGTTCTCAATGAGCATTTATACTAAAGGGAAGTGAAATTTTGAGATTAAAGGACAGACACTGAAAACTAGATCCATTTCCCACATGCTATTGACTGAAGAAGTAGGGGAACTATGGGCTGGTGAGGCCACTTCAGGGGTGCGATCTCACCACCCAGTCAGTATAGACCTCCAGAATCCATCCGGGGCCCTCTTCAGATAGCCTTAGGAATTTACCAAATACAAGGGGATACCCTTGCTTCTCCATTTTTGTTTTAAAGTATGTGAATATGGAGTATAATTCTTCCTATTACTAAAACATTTATCATTATAGGGAGAGACAGCCTCATATACTCAATACCTATATGTTCTTATGTCTCCTGGGCAAAAATGAATATGTTTAGTAGTAACTAAATAGAAAAGGTGATGATTCAGAGAACCCAGCATTTAAAAAATTCTTTAATGCTTTAATTCAAAGGATGAAGCAATAATATTAAAGACAATTTTGAAAATAGGATTAAGAAATCAACCATGATTCTAGCAGCTTAAATTCCTATTATTATTTTTGTGTTTTAGATTTTAGTCTTTTCTTCTACTTGCAGATATTTTGCATGATTTCAGTCATAGTATATATGCCATTAGGTATATCATGGTCCTAGGAATTTGCATCTATGTTATTTATAATTGTTATTTTTTTCTTTATTTTTTAAAATATGTTTTTATTGATTTTTTAGAGAGAGCAGGAGAGGGATAGAGAGATAGAAACATTGATGAGAGAGGAATAGCATTGATTGGCTGCCTCCTGCATGTTCTCTACCAGGTATCGAGCCTGCAACCCAGGCATGTAACCCGACTGGGAATCGAACTAGCCACCTCTTGCTTCATGGGTCAATGTTCAATCAACCACTTGGTAACACAGGCCAGGCTTTAATTGTTATTTAAATGGCTTACATGGGAGAAGATAGTCCAGGTCCCTTTTAAGAATGAAGAGAGACTCCCAGGCCCAATTTTAATGATGTGACATCATTTGTTAAACCATGCCCCTATTAGCGATTGTTACCAGTTTTGTACAATTATAGATAAAGCTGTTTAGCAGCTCAGAATAGCTTATGGCCACTCAAAACAGAGACCCAACTCTAGTATCTTAAACACATTAAAAGGAAAAAAGCCAAAGGTAAGCTGTTCAGAGCTGGTCTGGTGTTGCAAGAAGGCATCAGTGGCCCCTAGGCTGCTTCTGTTTCTCTGCTTTGGCATCCTTCTTGCATGGCTTCCAAGTTCAAAATTACAAAGTGGTTGCTTGAACTATAGCCCTAATGTCTGAATTTCAGGCAAGAAGTGGAAAGAAGAAAGAAAGGCAAAAGGTGGCCTTTCCCCACCTCCACTGTATTCCCTTTTAAAGAGCCTCCCTAGAGTTTCCATGTTAAAGCTGCTCATTAGCTGTGTGATCTTGGGTAAATAACACAAACTCTCTGAGGCTCCATTTCTTGATCAATGAACTGACAGCAATAATTCTTCTATCACAGATTGTATTTGAAAGGATACTGTAAGTCCAAAAATGTTATGTGAATGCAAGTGTTAAATTCCAATAGCACTTGCAATCCAGTGCAGGTTGCAATAGCTGAGGTATCTCATGTCTGTGTTCTTCCCATGAAGGACCACATTATAATCATTTACCATCATGTTCTTGTCCCATCCTGAAGTACATTTGGGAAGGAGAGAAAGCAGAACTGGACCATGTTTGGTTCATGCCAAAGGGAAGTTTGAGAACAATGAGATTCCAGACAGTGGTTGAAGTGATCAAATCCCAAAGCTGCCTCCATATCCCTCCATGCCTTTGCTGTCTGGGAGGGGAATATTATGTTGCAGAAATGGGCCACCCTGAAACTCAGAGGCTGAAAAACTTGACACAGGTAGTTCCTCAAGAACTCACAGGCCTCCAGGCCAATGAACAAACTCTGTTATGAGTGGAGTGGCCCTGACCACAGTAATCAAAATTGTAAGCTCCCTGAGAACAGGGTCCCAATCTCTATTGACTGGCATTTCAATGCCTGGCACCAGAAGTTCCTCAGTAAAAATGTATTTATGACTTCTAGCCCCATCCTGAGAGTCTTTCTTAAGTGGGACTAACTTAAGCTTGTGCCTCTCAGCCTATTATTGTTGACTGAAGCTGTGAAAGACTACCTTGGGTTGAGGCATATTTTTGAATAAAAATAATTATAGTTATAGGTAACCTCTTGGGAATTTACTCTGTGGAGGCACTTAGTACTTCACATGATTTAATCCTTCCTGTTATAGTAGGTATGCTTATTCTATGAAAAAAGAAACAGAAACTCAGAGAGGAAGAGTAACTTGCCCAAGGTCATAAGGTCATAAAGTTAAGAAAAGGAGAAACTGGCTAAAAATTACAAACTCTGAACATAGATATTCCTTGAAAATCACTGTTCAATTTCTCAATAGGTTATAAGTGTCCTTCAGGAACTTTTATTTCATCTAATCTATTTATTCATAAATGAACCACTTTAGGTAAATGACTTAGTTTCTGTAATACTTTTCCTCATCCAAAGAATGGGAAGCTAATGCTGCCTACCTCATAGGGTTCCTGTGAGGATGGAATGAGATAATGTATACACAGGGCCTGACACATAGAGAATGTCCACTATATTTTAACCATCATTACTACTACTAGTTTTGTTCATTTGATGAGCATTTATTAATTTGTCACGGTAGGTCATAATGGTCAGTGGATGATTGCTTTTCAAAACCTGGGTCCCAACTGGGGTATTTTGAAAGAGTTCCCCAAGTGACTGATTCATACGCCCTTGAGAATCACTGATGAATGTGACCAATATCCATAAAGGGACCATTTTGTTCAAGACACTGCATTATCTGCTAAGAGGGATGTAAGATGCATAATAATAGTAAATGTCATATAAAAGAACTACATTAGATATTGGGGTGGTTTCCTCTCCAGTGGGGGCAATCAGGAAGGCCTCATGGAGGTGATCACTATTGGGCTGGGCTTACAGGCTCAGCAAAGTTAGCTTGCTAAGAATGGTGGCAGGTTAGTGAGTGAAGGCAAGGGGTAGAGATAGTCGTGACACTTTTGGCTAGAATAGGATCTTCTTTGAGGAGAGTTGGGAAATGAGGCCAGATGGTTGGTTGGAGTCAGAGAGTGGAGGATCAAATGAATTCTTGAACAATTGGCTTTGGGCTAAATTTGGAGGACCAGGACAAGCCACTAGTGAAATGCTCAGAATTGTGCTCTCAGCAAATGCATCTGGTGCCCTAATGAATTAGAAAGTGAAGGAAGGCAAGAGATAAGCAAGGACAGAGGCATCTATTGCATCAGCCAGGTCTCAGACGTCTATTGCATCAGCCAGGTCTCAGTACCGGGCAGGGTACTGACAGGCAGTCAGGTGAAGAAACAGTTATACAAACCTAGAGACTGGTGGGGGAGGGGTGGAGGGGAAGAAGAAGTGAAGATGACTATGAGATTTGAGCCTGGGTGATGGGAAGAATGGTGGTGTGACCAGAAAAAGGGAAGTTGGGGTATGACCTGGATTGGGGGGAAGTAAGAATGTGCTGAATCTGAGATGCCCAGGGATGAGGTGCACTCATCTAGGAGTTAGGAGGAAATGTGTAATTCAAAGGAGAGGGTAGGGCTACACACAGACAAATAAACAAAACAAAATGAGTCATCTGCAGTGTGAGGTGTTGCTTGGAGCCTCAGCAATGGGCGAATTCTGTGGGAAAGAGAATAGAATAGGGACTCTTAGCTTATGTCTGTGGATGGGCTCTTCGGGGTGAGGAGATGTCTGTGGACTCCTTAACATTTTAAGCAGAATATTATGTATATGAAAGAGTCCACAATTTCATTGGATTATTTATCCTAAACAAGGTTAAGAACCATTGGTATATATAGAAAGAGGTGGACTGAGATGGTACTGTTAGAAGTTTTACACAGGAGATATTGTATAAAATATCCTAGCCAGTCTCTGCATTCCTGACTGCCATATCATGGGCTGTGGTGGTGTTTACTATGGCAGAGTGGTTGGTTAGGATTATCTTATAAATGTTTCTTCTAGATAAGACAATTCAATGGGGAAAGAATAATCTTAAACAATTGGTCCCGAGAGAACTAGACATCCACCTGTAAAAGAGCAAATCTGGACACTCTACCTCACACCATATACAAAAGTTAACTCAAAATTGATCAAAGGTCTAAGTTTGTAAGAGATAAAACTATGAAATGCTAAAAAAGATTTACCTTCTATGATGTAAATCTTTGTAATCTTGGATTAAGCAGCAATTTCTTGAAGTTTTCCAGGGAAAGAGGAGGACCGAGCTGAGGAGAGTCTAATTTCCAGGCCAGTGGATCTGGACTGAATGTGTATGGTGGTCCTTACACTCACCATACAAGGCTCTTTGCAGTGCCAATCTTGCCCAAACATCCTGCACTGCCAGCAAAGCAGGGGCAGGAAGAACATTTCTTCAACAGTGACAGTTTGTGGGCGCTATTCCAAGGAGCTCCCTGTCGTACTTCATCCTTCCAGATGTTTCTGGAGAAGGACATGCGTGACCTGTCATGACAACATGAAGGACCAGCACAGCAGGCCTCTCTCCCTCCTCTGTGCTGAGGGCAATTAAACAGGGCCCTTCCTGGCTTTTATTCTTTCCCTTTTTGGTCAGGCAGATAGAAAAATTACCACGCAGCTTCATGTTCTAAGGTCACTTCTTCCCCTTGAATTTGCCCCTTGAGTTGCGGAAATGTGTGTGTGTGTGTGTGTGTGTGTGTGTGTGTGTACCTGTGTCAGGGAGAGGTAGAGAACAAAATTGAAAACAATATTATTAAAAAAATCTCCTTTTTCCTCCCCCCCCCCCCGGCTCTGTGTGAGGTTCTGATGGGGGACACACAGATGAGGAAGACATGTGACTCTGGACGCAGGGAGCAGCCCATCTAGTGAGGGACACAGGTCTGACACAACTATTACATGTACCAAGGACTGTGGGAGCTCAAGGAAGGGAGAGGCTAATTTTCAACACATAGAAAGGAAAAGTATTGCAGTGGGCAAGAATTCCCAGGTCAACTTCAGATCTTCAGCTCCTTAAAGACCAGGGCTCTATTTTCCCTTCCATCCTCAGAGCCTCTGAGAGGCCCCATGGGCTCATTGGAGAGTTGGAATTTGGCCTGGGCTACTGGAATTCCTTTCTTCCTAGGATTGTCTATTTGAAAAGGAGGGTGGGCAAGCCAGTTGGGTTGGACACAGTACTTTGAATAAGTGGGAGCTTGGGAATAGAGCTCTGAGGACCCCCTTGGCTAATGAGTTGCCTCTGTTAGCCATCAGGGTGCAAAGATGTTAAGTCACATGACTGCCCTATTGTACTGGTTGCTATTGGTTCCTTTTTTTTTTTTTTTAAGTAAAGTGGCTGTTTGCTGAAGAAGCTTTTGTTCAGTGTGGAAAAAGGGCTTCTACCTTGGAACAGGAAAGGCGTCAGCAATGGTAGGAGAAAGTGCTGGACAGTCTTGTTACAGAGCCACCTGGTGGCTCTTCACTGTCAGCGCCGCTCCTGGAGCCGCCTCCATGTGGGCTGGGCTCTCTCAGTGCTTCTCATCTAGGAGAAGTGACTCCTCTCCACAGCAGTGTACCAGCGGGCTGCCCTCTTTGGTTTTCCTCACTGTGGCTTTCAAGGGACCGCAGGCCCGACCCCTGGGCTTCCTGCTCACTCTTCTCCCTCCATCCCCAGATGTGATTCTCCAGCTCCTGTCCCACTGGCCCTCCTGCCTGCCGCAGGGCCTTTGCATTTCCTTCCTTCTGCTCAAGAAGCCTTTCTCCAGCATCTTATCAAGGCTGGCTCCTTCTCATTGCTCCCATTGCAGCTCCAATGAACTTTCTTCAGACAGATCTTCCTTGACTCCTCTCTCTATAGCAGTCTCTATACCAAGTTATTCTCCATTCTACTCATAGGCTATTTAATAACACCTAAAATCATCTCATTAATTCATGTACCTTTTCCTTGTTAAGTCTACAAGAGCAGGGCCTTGTCTGTTGGTTTCATCTTTGTATCCCTAGCATCAAACAAAGTGCCTAGCATGTATTTGGTGTTCAGTAAATATCAGGAAAATGAAGTAGAAGAGGTAGAAGCTAGAGAGCCCATATGGCTCTGTCTGAGACTTGCTGGACTCCTCATCTCCTATTTCTCTCCTTATCAAAGGGCCTATTTCCAGGGCTAGTTCTATTTTTCTATGGGATTCTATTTTTGTTGCCAGGAATTTGGTTTTCTCACCATCCAACCCTGCTCTCTCCCTTTCTTGATTTACTTTTTCCTAATGTACATTCACACACTCTTGAATAGCTTCCACAGGGGCTGTATTTGTAAGGAAAAGCCATGTTCTAGCTGCCACAGTTTTCAGACATTTCCAAGTATTCAATGTAAAAGCATTGAACCATCAAGAGAAATCCATAACTCATCTGGTCAGTTTCCCTCACTGTAGAGAGAACCTGGAGTGCACATCCACACCCCTTTGCAGCTGCCTCTTCCTCTGATGGTGACTTTTCATTTCCTGGCCCGGCAGCCAAGACTCTACCAGCTCAGCTTCTTTAAGAAAAAGTTCTCAGGTCCCAGAGGCACCAGCTGATTGTTAGCCAGGCTTCCCCTGTGTCTGGGCCCAGAGCGGGCCAAATGTCCTTCTTCAACCTCTTCGTCACCCCCCCACCCCCAGTTGTGTGTGTTTGTGCGTGCATGTGTGTGTGTATGTGCGTGCACATGTGCACACGCACACATACACACACGGTATCTTCCTTCCCATTGACATGGAGAAAAGATGGGCTTAAAACCACCCTTTCAATACACTGTGAATGTCTAGAGATTTCTCCAAATTTGGGGGATATTTTCTTGTAATGACCCCTGGCTTCTAACTGCTGTTTTCTTATTGGTGTGGCTCTGCTTTTTCTGTTATTCTACTCTACATTTGACTCATACCTGAAATTGAGCCACCATCACAAACAAATAAACAGGCAAATAAACCGTCTCCCTCTTGCATGGTGTTTTGTAGAGAAGATTTTATAGCAGATATGAAAGGAAGAGGGAGTAGCTTTTATTGTAATAGGGTACAACTACCTATTGAAAAATGACATCTAAGTCCTGGATTCCCACCTGGTATTTTTTTAATGGTCAGTCTACCCCACAGAGAGCCCCAGGCTCACCCATTTTGCTGGTCACATTTCTTCACTCACCTCTCTTTTTTTTTCATCCCCTCCTTCCTGAGTTCTCCCCACCAATTCCAATTCTTCTTATTACTTATGCAGAGCAACTCAATTCTACCCCAACCACTCTTCCCATACTTGCCTGGGCCCATTTTGCATGTCCAAACCCATCAAGATACTCAGCCGATCCAAAGGGTTTCCAATTTATTGAGAACCACTCTCCTTAGAAGGCAATTGGTTTAAACAGCATTTTCCCTCCTTTGCAAATGAGTTCTCCAAGGAAAGGCCAATGGGAATCGAACACCGTGTGTGTCATCCAAAGAAAGTCTCCACAAAATACCAAAGTCGGCGTTGGCTTTTCTGAGGCCCACTCATGATCTACTTATTGCTCTATTCTGAGATGGTAAATGGCTTTAGGACCCATATGAGATGCTGAAATCAGACCACCAAGGTTTCTGGAGTAGCTTTATCTCCAAAGGCTAGCTGAGAATTTATGACCCCTGAGGGCTGTTTGCCTTTGACTGGGGATGTCTTCCCCCCAGTTCATCTTGGATGAACTAGCCGTTTTCATGAGCTTTTCTCAGCCTGGAATTTAATGAAAGGAAGAAAGCAAGCACCTTTCCACCTTTTATACCGGCAACCGAAGAGCTGGGCTGGTGGCAGAGGATTTATCGGGGCTGGAGGTGTGTGCTGAGCAGGCTGTGCTGTGGAGAGAGCCCAGGGATGACAAGGAAATCAGAGTCACAGCACTTGTGACTGAGGGTCTGTGGGGAACCTGAAGAGAAGCAGCCCTCCCTTTGCAGCTGTGGGCTCCTAAGCCCAGAGCAGTAAGTGACTTCTGTGCTCCAAGTCACACGTCTAGGCAGTGCCATTGATGGTGCATTGTTCAATTCGCTTAGGGAAGGAAGAATCCCTTTGGTCTGCCCCGGCTTCAGGATCAGGCCCACAGAAGGGGTATCGGGTCTGCTCTAGAGAACCCTCAACTCTTTGAATCAAGGAAAAATGAGTCAACTGTTCATTCTTTTCAGCTCTTGAACTTTAAAAATCTGAGTTGTGGTTTAGTATTTGAGGTGGTATATGCATTTGGTGAGGGGGTGGAAGATGACAGGGAGGATTCAGAAGATGGTGATTAGGTGCTTTGAGATGTCTGGCGGAGGAGGAAGAGCACAGAACAGAAGTAGGCTCTCTTGAGCTGCTGGAATAAAGAAATGTAAGTGGGTCAATTTGATGTCAGCTCTCTCCATCCTGGATTGTACCCAGTCGAGTTTCTCTTTGGCAGAATGACTGCTATATAAACTGGAATTGGAGGGGGAAGATGCTGCGTAGGATTGCTTGTGACAGAGGATCTGTTATGACCATTTTAATTCAGCTCAACAAGTACTTCTCAAGCATCTAGTATATGCCCAACTTAAGGCCAGATGTGTTGTGAGAACAGGAAGAAAAGCTTTACTATATCCCAAAACAGACGATCTTAAGAAAGCAAGACCCATCTATGTGGAGCAAACAGAAAATGAAGTTGAGAAGCTTCAATGCCAAAAGTCCAGAAAATATATGTCCTGGAAAGTCATGAGAGAAAGAGGTCAGGAGGAGGGGTGACAGGGAGGTAGAACTTGGGCACAAAATGAAAGCTGCTTGTTTGGGGGGCTGTGTCTTCCTCCTGTATGTAGTCCCTAGCATGAGGCTTTGCCCATAGCAGGTGCTCAATAAAACCCTCCTTAGTGATGGAGGGAGTGGAGGCTGGATAAGAACAGAGGAGCAGCTGTGGAGATGATTAGAGGTTTTCAGGAATCAGGTCAATCTAGCAGAGCGGAGAGGGTGGATTTGCAAGGAGGGTGGGAGGGCAGGAATGTCACCAGATGCAGAATTTGCACTTGTTCTGAAACCAAGGGAACCACAGGAGAGGCAAGGGGCTATGCTTTGGAAAGCACGCTGGCCTATAGGTTAGGAACATATGCTGGCCTCTGCCTTTTCATTCTCTTGGCCTTACCATCTTAGCAATCCAAGTTCACAGTTGCGCATTCTCTTTCAAGTCAACATTCTAGAGAATGCAGCTAAGGGTGATATGCAGGTAGAGAAACCTTTTGGTTTCAGGAATTCAGGGACTGAAGACTTGGACTAAAGTGGTGACAGAGGGAACAACAAAAAAAGGGAGGATTCAGGAGATTTGGAAGTGACTTTTAGGATGCTTTTAGGTGACTCTGGAGTTTGAGTTAGCACAGTTGGTTTAAGGGGAAGAGATATTTTTTGAGGGAATGGTGGTCTTTGGGATGTGAGATGTCTGTGAGATGTCTTAGAAGCAGACAGAAAAAGGATAAGAGGTTGGTGGGCAAGGCAGAGTAGGTAAGAGTGGGGGCCTTGAAGTTAGACAGGGGGTGGCTTTGAACTCCATCTCTAATGTATACCAGTTGTGTGACCTTGGGCATGTGACTATGTAGAGTGACAAAATCATCCAGTTTGCATGGGAATTTCCCAGTTTTAGCATTCAAAGTCCCATGACCCAGGAACTCCCCAGTTGCTGGCAGACTTGGACAGCTTGCCTGGGACTGTCCTGGTAAAAGAACTGCAAGTTCCATGTCCTGGGAACTCCTCAGAGGTGTGCAAAGTGGGGTGGCTGGCAAACCAAGTTTACCTCAGTTTCCTCATCTGAAAAGTAGTGATAATAATTCAGAATGTTGTGTGGATTAAATGAGATAGTACATGTAGAGTACTCAGCATAAAGATGGGCACCAAAAGTATAAAATCAGTATTTATTGAACGGGTGAGTGAGGTGAATCCAGCAGGTGAACAAGTTGGGTGCAAAGGGGATGAGTAAGTGTACTATGTCACCACGGGACTGTGGCAGAGTCAGTGCTTTGTGTACACAACTTGCATATTGGTATTCTACTTGTATGTATAAAAGGGGGTTTGCCAATAAAATTAGCAATGTAAACAAGGAAAACGTTAGCCCATTGAGGAGGGCAAACCTTAACAGCAGCATTTACATTTGAATAACGCATATGCTAATTATAAGTGAAAATGTACCTTCACTAGGGATTGCTGAGGTTCTCAAAAGACCAGCACCTCTGCTCACTGGCTCAGTTGACACTGTGGCGGTTTGTGCTCAATGAAATAAAACCACATTTTGTTTCAGTATTCATTCATTCATTCATTCCCTTGTTCAACAAAACTTTTTTTAGTTTTAGTTTTTTTTGTGTGTGCATGTGTGTTAGGCACAATGCTAGACTACCAAAAATATGAGAAGTAGTCTGTATTCTTAGAAAACTGTATAATTACAAGCATTATTTAAACTTCAACTACCATCTCCCCTCCCTTATTCTTTCCCCACCAGCAGGCCCGCCTTTTGATAGCCACATACAAGACTTCCTTTAAAGTCCTAAGAGCCACAGAGAAATCAGAAGGTCCCAGTGCATCTTGAAGAGGTGGGCTGGGAACAGAAAGCTAGGAGAGGAGAGAAGGTGAGAGGATGAGGGAAACTGAGAGAGGAGGGGAACAGAGAGGAGAGGGGCAGAGGAAGGGGGAGCAGAGGGGAGGGGGGCAGAGGAGGAGTTTCGAGTGAAGGGGTCTGAGAGGGGGCAAGCAGAGGGAGCAGCAAGAAGACAAGGACAGGAGACAGGAAGGACCGGTGCACAGGGAGCAGCTGGGGAGAAAGGAGAACCAGAAGAGAGAGCAAGAGGAGACTCACGGGAAGTGCTCGCTAAGCTCTAGTCACCCCCAATTGAATAAAATGTTGAAATTACACACGTGAGGAGTTTTTTTGTTTTAATTGTGATTTTGTTTTTTCTTTAACCACAGCTAAGAGGAACCAGGGTAAAGACCAGATGGGGTCCACCACCCCTCCATCCTCCCACCCCCCCTCCCTGTGTCAGTTTTGTCTCTTCTCCATGTGGCCTGAGGTTGTATCTCCTACTCCAACCTTCACTGCCTACAGCCCTGGTTTGATACCAAAGGAGCAGGACCCTGCGCCCTCCTGCCCCCCTCTGGCCAGTGGAGACAGCCTCCCCTGACGGGATGCCACCTCCTCCAGGAGTTGACAGCTCCCCTGAGCTTTGCAACCGCTGCTTCCCCAAACTGTTTCCTCCTCGGAGCCGCTCTGGTGCAACCTTGACGCCACCCTTCCTCTTCCTTCACCTGAGGAGGCCAAGCAGGGGCAGCGAGAACATTTGCTTCCTCCTCCTTTCTTTCATCCGCTCTGTCAGACTCATTCCCCTTTTTCATTTTCTGTGTTATATGTCCCCGAGGCTCTCATCAAATAAGAGATTCAAGATGAAAGTGCATCACACACCCCAGGCCTCAGAGGCCAAGAAGGAAGGGTTGTGTGCAAATAATCAGTTCGCTTGGCCTTGGAGAAGGACCAGGCTGGAAGGGCCTGCAGAGAGCGTCACTGTTAGCCAAGAGCTGCGGACCAGAAGGTTGAAAAATTCCATGGTCTGAGCCAAGTGATCAGATTGCTGGCTGCCTCCATCAGCAAAACCCGAAGGCGAGGTCTGGCCAGCCCAAGAACGGCTGCCCTGGTGGTGCGTCTCAGCCACCCCACATAATCGCCTGGGTTATGGTTTCAAGGGACAAAACCATTATAGATGCTAGGCCTGAGAGGAAGCTGTGCTATTGCATATTGATTGAGGCCATTGAAGAAATATATAACCAATCTATTTGAAAGATGCTAGGCTATTAAGTACAATCCGTCAGGCAATTCCTTTCTGAACACAGCTCTGCAGTACATCTCAGACCCTTTTGAGTTCAGCTTTACACATTTCTGTGCCGCATTTTTGCTTTGTATCATTAGACTCTTAGGATGCTTTTAGGCATTAATCGGCTGCCGGGACAGTCTGTATTCCGAACAAACTCGCAGAGATGACATCTGCCTAGAGTTTCCAGAGGCTCAGGGCTAGCTGGGAGATGATTACATTAAATTATGCTTGCATATCACGTAATAGTTTGCAAGCACTTCCCCAAGCAGTAGTTCACTGAAGCCTGAAGCAACGCTGCCAGATGGGTATGATTATCCCCAATTTGTCGATGATGGAATAGAGGTCCAGGGAGGCGAACCGACTACCCCAAAGTCTTAGAGCTAGCGGCAGATCCAGGTTTCCTGACTGAAATTGTGTGCTTTTCCACCAAACCTGCGGCCTGTCAATGACATAAAAATAAAGACATTAACTAATATGAATGGAGCTTTTATGTTCGCCAGGCACCATTCTAAGTACTTTAATGTGCATTATCTCATTTAGTTTTCCCAGCAGACACATGAGAAAGCTGATGTTATGATCTCCATTTTGCAGAGGAGGAAACTGAGGCTTAGAGGGATGAAGTAATTGCTCACTGTCATCTGAAGAGGGAGTAGTAGAGTAGGGACCTAAATCCAGCTAGATTGATCCCAGAACTGGTGTTCTTAACCCTGGGCCACTCACTGGCAGGCGAGGGCAGGGCATCCAATCAAACTTGGGCCCTTGTATTTAATCACTTAATCAGTTTCTTTGTCTCCTGTTTAAAATTTTCAATGCTTTGCCCTGGCTGGGTAGCTCAGTAGGTTAGAACATTATCCTAAAATGCCAAGGTTTCGGGTACAATCCCCAGTCAGGGCATATACAAGAGTCAACCAATGAATGCATAAATAAGTGGAACAACAAATCAACGTTTCTCTCTCAAGTAAAAAAAAAATATTTTTCTAAATTTTCAATGCTTTGGGATTCCAAAAGCCCTGTTAGCCAAATAATTTGCAGACAAACACAATTAAATCGGTTGTAAGGTCTCCTGGGGTGAGAGACGTAGGAGGACCGGAGGTATGGGGGGGACATAAGGGAGCATAAAGCTGGGATGGAGAAGGAGGAGGGATTTCCCATTCCACTATGGCCAGAGTGACAGGGACCGAAGGGCAGGATGTGTCAGGCATGTGCGGGGACAGCGCCATCTCTTCTTTCCAGCCATATGTGCTGTTGCAGCCTTTTTTTAGTGCCACATATGGTACTTTCTTAATTGAATTTTTCATAATAATTATCTGACCTGTATCATTCTGTTAGCTTTAGCAAAACAAATCCTGACAGGTTTTGATATTAGAACTAAAAATATGTTTCCAACTAGCTGAGGAGCCATAAAGCAGGCTGAAATCACACTAACGATAATGTACAATCTGCTCGCTACCATAAAATTTTTCTTATTTACACGTAGCAAACCATCCACACATGATGTGAGCCTTGAGTCTCCTTCCAGCTTTTACTGATATCCTCTAATTTACCAAACAGGGGCTGGGAGGGCTGCAAACGGCTCCCCAGGTGTGCCCTTGAGGCGCCCTTTTTGATGCCTCAGTGTGTCACGTGGAGTCTTCCCGGTGCTGCTGCTTGCGAATCTCTGGGACACCATCCCCAGTGGGGTTGGAGGGCTGCTTCCGTTAAAAAGCCTCCAAAGGTGGGAGCGGAGATGCATACTCATTTTCTCAGGTGTTTCTTTTCATGCATCTTCCCTGAAACAACCCTGGCGTTCTGAGGGGCTGAGCGAGCAGCTTGCCCTTCACGTGGGCCCCACCTTTGGAGAGAGCCTGCTCTGGTACCCTCCTTCAGGGCAACGATTCTGCAGCGCTGAGGGAATACGTCCACTCGGGGCACACGCCCCTCCATACTTCAGGTACCTGGAATCCCCCATTTTTGCCGAAAATAGCCCTGACCCCACCTCCACACACAAACCTCTCCTCGGGGTCTGACTTCCTGAGAGTTCTCCAGGCTGTTGGTAACGCACTCTGAGCTCTGAGTTCTGGGGAAGCATCCAGAGGTAGCTGTGGCAGGGGCTGTGGAAGGAGCCCGGACACTGTGGCCAGAGGGGTCGATATACATGTAATCAAGGACCCTCCCAGGGTCGGACAGAGCCAGGGGCGGGAAGGGCTAGGAAAAGACCGGGCTTGGCCTCAGGCGAGGGGCCTCGTTTTCCTCCCATGTCATGTTCTTGGAGGAACTCTAAGGGGTTCAGCGTTTGAACCTGGCCTTCCAGGTCATTGTGAAGGCTCGTTTGCCAAGGCAGGAGAGTAGAACACATTTCCTTTAGCAGCTTGTGAGCTTGACTTGTACCTGTCATGTACTTAGACATAGATTGTATGGGCCTCCATTTGTCTTCTTGCTCTAGCCCAGGAAAATGTAACAATGGGCCTGAGAGGGTGGACTAAATGGTGGAATGTGGGGTGGGCAGAGCATAGGACTTCTTTCCGAATCTCCAAGGAGACTAAGTAATGAGGTAGCAGGGGAAATGTGGGTTCTTCATTTTGAGATCAGGTAACTGTATGTCCTGAGCCAGTTCTCTTTGGCAACATTGCATCAACAGCACTAGTGATTTAAGCTTGGTTTTCCTTTAACTTAGGGTTCTGACACCTTCCTGCCTGGTCTGTAAAAGAGAAAGGGGATAGAATAGCATTTCCTATGTGTATCTGGACAACTGGACCTGCCAGATGACCTTTGGAAAAGGGTTCCACGGTCAATTACATGTGGGACACAAATTCTTTCTTCTTTGAGAGTCTCTTTTTAAAAAAGAGGTTGTATTTATTTATTTATGTATGTATGTATGTATGTATTTATTTATATATTTATTATTTTAGAGAGGGAGGAAGGGAGAAAGAGAGAGAGAAACATCAGTGTGAGAAAGATACATTGATTGGTTGTGCCATGACCTGAAATCAAACTTACGACCTTCCAGTGCACAGGACTATGCTCCAACCAAGTGAGCCACACCAGCTCGGGCTTCTTTGGGAATCTTACTGTACATTTACATGATAAAGTCTTCTAGAAGTCCTAGCATTAAAAAAAAGATGAATTTTAACTAACCTAGTTTCCTACACCAAACATTTATTGAGTGCCTACTGTGTGCTAGGAGCTATGTTTTATGTGCACATTTTACTTAATTATCACACCAGCTCTGGAATGTAGGTATTGTTAGTGATGAGTGACTTGCCTAAAGTCAGGACTGAAGCCTTGCCACTTAACCTGGTGCTGAAGTCCTCACTCATCTCCAAAGCCAGGCTCACGAACTCATTTTTTCTTGTATGTCATTAAGACATCTTTTTGTGCTTTTCTCTTTTGGTGGCTATTACCACAGGCTCCGTGTGAACTATTTATTAGAAAGACACTATTTCTCTTTCTCATTCTAAACATTTTTCTAAATTGAGAAAAGATCAATATCAAATATACAAATGGCCAAAAAGCACATAAAAAGATGCTCAAGGGTTTACCATTTGCTACTTAAATGGGCTGTGCTAATTGATATTCTCTTTATTAGCGCAAGGTAAGTAGGAACATTTCTTTATTTTTCTGCCTTTTTTTTTTTTTTGGTTAAGGGAACTTCTTTCTATGCATATTATTTGCCTAAATTCACTAGCTAAGCTGTCGGAAGGCTAAACTATTCATCATATCTTAAGTATGACATATCAAAAAGAAAGAAAACCACATAGAGTGTGAGACTATTAGTCAGGACTGGAATCTTTGAAGAAGGAAGGTGTCAGAACCATAAGTTAAAGGAAAACCAAGCTTAAATCACTAGTGCTGTTGATGCAATTTTGCCAAACCAACCTACCCTACACTTTTCTGTTGGAATTTAATCCCCCCTTCCCCAGATCCATAGTTGCTTATAATTTTTTTTTCTATTTTGGAGCCTTTTGTCCATCAAGAGAACCCAACAGGGAAAGGCATTTGTCTTCACATAATAAAAGTCTATCTAAATAGAATGTGACATTAATGCCCTTCTCTGTCAAAATAAAGATGACATGTGAACATCCTTGCTACTACAGAACATACAAAGAGAATTATCTCTTATTCTGTGGAGCCCTGCAAGTAATACCATTTTTATAGCAGGGGTAGCAGTTACTTTAGCTGGGTTCTTGTTTGTCTTTAGCAGGAGTACTTGCTACTCTACTCCTGCTGGTAATTACTTCATTCAGTATTTTAGGGCCTCGGGCAAGAAACTTTTTGAGTCTCCTGATAAAGTCCACATGAATTTGGGGTAGGAGAATAAGAGATAGTTTAGTACTTACATGAAAAATGATATTAAATTCTTCCTTTTGATTGTCTAAACTGTTGGCTGAAACGTGTCAGCAGTGCCTGGGGCCTCCCGTGCTAGGCCAGCCTGCTCGGGAGGCTGAGGGATCCAATAATGGAAATGCTTGATGAGATGTAGTATGGAGCAGTAGAAAGAACATAATGTGGGCATCAGGAGACTTATGTGCTAGCATGGGTGGTCTTCCCGTTATTGGAGCTGAAACATTTCAAAGATCTTCTCTGACTTTTAGGGAAATATTCTCAATCATCAAGTTAGCTGGTTTTGTTGACTTCCTTCCAGCTTGGGCACTTGGTGGTTCTATGATTTCTTTCTGAGGAAGTTCTAGCCTCTACATTTATTTCCACACGTAACTTTCATGGCCTTCAATGGACCAATTCCTAGAATCTCATCCCAAACACTGTCTAAATGTCTGTTGAGTTGAGGAGACTCCCCGGTGCTGTTTAGATGTACCCTGAAGTGCAGTTGTGATGACATATGTTATCATTTGCTGTCAAGTGGAAACTACTTTTAGAAACAGAAAGAAAATGACCACATTCATATTTCATTCAGCTTTCTACATGGGGATACAAGCAGTCCAATGACTGGAGGGCTTGGAGAACTAAAGATAATTGTGTAGTGGCAGAATGACCTGTTTTGTGACATAAACAGCGTATCAATAAGGTATTCAAAGATTGGTGGTTGCCGAAACCAGTTTGGCTCAGTGGATAGAGCATCGGCTTGCGGACTGAGGGGTCCCGGGTTTGATTCCGGTCAAGGGCATGTACCTGGGTTGCGGGTACATCCCCAGTGGGAGATGTGCAGGAGGCAGCTGATTGATGTTTCTCTCTCATCGATGTTTCTAGCTCTCTATCTCTCTCCCTTCCTCTCTGTAAAAAATCAATAAAATATATTAAAAAAAAAAAAAAAAGATTGGTGGTTGGAGCTGAGGAAATGTTTCAGGTGATTCTGGGGGAAGACCTATGCTCTCTATATTGTTGAAAAAGAGAGACTTTAATTAGTGTCTCCTCCGGACAGGATACAGGAGATTTCAGGTCATGTGAGCATGAATTACTTTTCAGACATCATGTTCATCATTTGACTCCCGTGCTTTGTCTTGGTGAGTATGTACTATGTAAATATTGTCTAACCAGCCCCTTCCTGATGCATGAGCTGGTTATAGGTCCTCTCTGTACTTGCTGGTGGTATGATTGAACCAATATAATGGAAACTGTCCTTTCATTATATTCTTTATTGCCATTATGATTTCCTTTTGCATATAATTAGATTTTATTCAAATGTCATGGTTGTTTTGGAAAGGAAATGTCTGGGGCTTTACAACCAGCTTTGTTTTGGGAGGATGACAATGGAAGAGGGATAGGGAAGTGAGGAAGGGTCATTTTGTCCCAGCTAGATCCTTCTCCTTAAAGAAAATTTAGATGTAGAATTAAAGATTTGAGCAGAACCTGTACATCTTCTTCCCTTGTTTTCTAGTCTCTGTTTCTATGAAACCAACTCACTAGTTTTAAACTCCAGCTCTAAGATTTGAAGCTTAGTGTTGAATTTGTAAAAAAAATTCATCTTGAATGTATTCTAGGTTGACAGAGCTCAGGTCAACAAAGAGCACAACTTTCAAACAGCTTCTCTGGGTTCTCATGGTTTTGCAATGTGGAGTTTGTGTTCAGACACTGAACCTTCTGCACAGGTTTAGGGTGGCAGGTCACATTATTTCTTGGCCAAGGCAGGAGGTTCTTCCTACCCTTAGTACAGCTACACCGTAATAGTAGGAGGCTTAGATAATGTATTTCATGTACCTGTGGTTTGTCTTTCTGAAGGTGGTTAGCATCGGGGAATCCCTGGGATTTACCAAATATTTTCTCTATGCAGAAGTCAGTCGCTGATTCAGGGGAATGAAGATTACACATGATGGTGATTAGTTTTACGTGTCAGCTCATCTAGGCTAAGGGATATTCAGCTGATAAACATTTCTGGGTGTGTCTGTGTGGGTGTTTTTTTGGGATAAATTCACAATTGAATCAGTAGACTGAGTAAAGAGAATCCCTCCCACCAATGTGGCTGGGTGTCATCAATCTTTTGAGGGTCAGAATAGAACAGAAAGGTAGAGGAGGGGAAAATTTGCTTTCTGCTGGAGCTGGGACATCCAACCTCTCCCGTCCTTGGGCATTATTGTATTGCTTCTGGTTCTCAGGTCTTCAGACTCAGTCTGGGACTTACACCATTAGCTCTCCTGGTTCTTAGGTCTTTGGGTTTGGACTGGAGTTAAACCAGCAGCTTTCCTGGGCCTCTAGCATGCAGGTGGCAGATTGTGGGACTTCTCAGCCTCCATAATCAAGTGAGCCAATCCCTCACAATAAATCTCGTTCTATGTATTTTTCAGTATCCTACTGGTTCTGTTTCTCTGGAGAACTCTGACTAATATAAACATGAATAGACACACCAGACTCTTCAAATTATTATTACATCATTACTTTAATTAATGCACAAACATTTATTTTCTGAGCACCTAAAATGTCTCAGGCACTGAGGATACCTACAAATCAGATACAGCCCTGAACCTCCAGGCACTCTCTCTCTCTGGTGGGGAGATCAATGAGCAACTCCCAAAGTGCATTAGTGTAATGGGAGCAGAGAGGGTTACTTTTACTCAAAGGGATCAGGGTGGACCCCCCACCTCCTCAGAGGAAGTCAGAGTTGAGCAGCCCCTTGAGGAACCTGTAGCTGTCAGCAGGGGAAAGACCTGGAAAAGGCATCCCAAGCTCAGGGACAACGTATGTGAAAGGGCAGCCGTACAAAGAACACACCTTTCTAGGAACCATACACCGTATGGGATGGTTAAAATACAGGCTGTACATGCAATATTTTGGGGTCAGGTAGAAAGGATGAGTGGTGAGAGATGAAGCTGGAGAAGGAAGCTGAGACTGAGTCATAAAAACTCTGCCTTGTGTACTATTTGAAGGTGTTTCACCTTTATTCTTTGCTAATATCACAGGGAAGTATCCAAAGATTTAAAGCATGAGAATGACCCTCACTCAGTAATTCAACTAATATTATTGGGTACCTACCTTGTGCCAGTGTGGTTTTAGATTCTGAGGTTACAGCCATAGTTGACTGCTGGGTTCCCGTCAGACACGGTCTGGTGTGCATTTTAGGAGCTGTGTGGCAGCAATGGGGGGATAGGTTGGCTTTAGGAACAGGTGAGAATTCTAACCTCTAACTTTCTTTTTTACTTGCATTGAAACTGTTGGGATGTGTCAATCATTATTCTCAGCAGTTCACAGAGCAGAACAGTAGTTTATTTGCAGTATTTAAATTTTTTTTTTTTCACCTGAGTAAATACTAATGAGAAGCCTGATAAGTCAGCAAGGAGGACATTTATAGACATAAAAGTCTCAGTTTTTGTATGTTAGGTTGCTCAAAGAGAGAAACCCAGGAAAGATAAAGGAAGTGGTGCAAAATGTTTGGGAAATGATCCTAGGAAATACCCATGGGGGAACAGGAAAGTGAGGGTAGGGAAGGGCTGTGTTATACAGTCGGCTACCACTGTAGGCGATGGAGTTTGATCCCCCTGAGGGGATTCTAGTATACACCTCAGGACTGTCTCAACTAATTGGCTAGGCAGCTGGAGTGTTTACCCACCAACTCCTCGTCTATCCACTGATAGGGGTGCTTCCAAGGGCAAGTTCCAATTTGCCCTGTTCATAGACTAACCATATTCTTAAGGCCAGGGAGTCCCAGGTGTTAATGGGAAGTGGCCATCAATGTGTTGAGGTGGATGCTAAGGGGATGTGGGGCGGCGGGGGGGTGGGGTGGGGGGTAGGGTGGGGGGGTGGGAGGGGTGAAGGGGGAGGTGGGGAGAGGCAGTGATAGCATCTGCTAGCAGAGGTGAGGGAGCTTTTTTCTGCCAAGGGCCATTTGGATATTTATAACATCATTCGTGGGCCACACAAAATTATCAACTTAAAAATTAGCCTGCTCTATTTAGTAAAAATTTAATTAATTCGCTCCTAATACCTCGGCAGGGGCCAGACCAAATGATTTTGTGGGCCTTATATGGCCAGCAGGCTGGATGTTCCCTACCCTTGTGCTACAGGAATGAACAATTCTTGGGTCTTTTAATTCATCCATTCACAGGTACCAGACTCTCTAAATTTGCAATAACATGTATAAAACAACGATCCTAAGAATTATGTTAAATCACTGGTTCTCAACTGGGGGTGATTTAGCCCCCCAGGGAACATTAGCCAGTGTCTGGAATTATTTTTGGCTGTCACAGTTGGATGGGGAGAGTGGTACTGGCATCTAGTGGGTAGGCTGGGATGCTGTTAAACATTCAATAATACATAGGACAGCTAACCCGCTTCCCTCTGCCCCCCTGCCCCGCCATCCCTGCTCCAATGCCATAGAAAAGTACCCAGTCCAAAGTGTCTGTGCTGAGATTGAGAAACTCTTAGATGAATGCTATTTCAGAAATAAGAACCCCAGGTCCAGAGAAGTTGTATAATCTTTTGGGGCTTATAAACCTAGACCATGGCCCAGCCAGAATTTGAATCAAGGTTTATGGGCTTCCAAAGTCCATGCTTTTTGATTTATGTTGGTCTGCCTTCCAGAGAGAGAAAGAAAGAACCCAAATCCCAGAGGCTCACTGAAATAAACCTCAGCATCAGTACTGGCCATGCCTTCTGGCCCAGGACTTCAAAGGCCTGCAGCTGGCTGGAACCGGAAGGGGGTGAAGAGTGAACACCTTTCCCATCTTTCCCTGGCCTCCCTCACTCTCCTGGGCAAGTTGGGGCAGGCTCAGCGGGCACAGATCCCGGATCTGCATACCAGGGCTGGCGAAGCGCCCTTAGCTGGAAGCTCTGACTCCCTCCCAATGCACAAGGACGCCCTTCTCTGCCAAAGCTGGCTGTTGGTTCTTTCTGGAATGGCAACTCTCCCCATCCCCCCAGGCTTGGGACGATCTTCTGGCAAGCATATGCACTGAAGAGTTACAGGTGGTGCAGACACGGTTTGGAAAGAATCCCAGCTGGGCCTCCTCCCAGGAGCCTTCTGATCACTCACCAGATAACTCTAGCTGCTTGCAACATCCCAGGAATCTTAGCTGCTCCAGGAAACCAGCTTCAAGGGCAACAAGAGCTTCTGAGAAGCTGGAATAATTTTGGAAGCTGAAACGGCTCTGTCCTTTTGCCTCCTTGGGTTAGACATATTTTTGCAATGCCATCAGATTCTCCATTTCTCTCTTCTTACGATGAGGAGTGAATACCAGCATAGAAGAGGGGTGGGGAATAGGAGGGGAAGAAGGACAGATTCGAAATCTGCGGACTTGATCCAGACACCTTTGGGTTTCTGAACTTGAGTTGTTTCTTTTTCAGAGGTGAAGTGTATGTCCTTTTTCTTTGGCGCTAGTTCATCGGCTCTTTGGGAGAACTTTTAGCTCTGCAGTGTCAAGTCTTCTGGTTTCCAGACCAACATCCTGCCCCGGGGGAATTCCCATCTATCACACATGCTGTTCTTGGTCTGTTTAATCAAATTTTCATTTGATGTTGGTTATAATTTCACATGTGGACCAGATATAGAAAAATTAAGTGGTTCCAGCAGCTTAGGTCTAAAGGGAAGCATTAACCTTTGGTATTAAATAGATTAAGACATAGTACTTTTTGGTACTATATTTCTGGAGGCACTCCTGAGTAGTAGCTCGTTTACTTGTTTATTCATTTTCTTTCTCTCATTTAACAAGCAGTTATCAAGTACTTACCCTGGTTAAGGCTTTTCGTAGGTGCTAGAGGGGTATTGAGGTAATTATAATAAGTTCTTACCTTTGAGAAGCTTAAAATCTGATGGGAAAGGAGAAATAAATAGCTCTCCCACAATGCAGGGTATAAATATTACAGAAGAAGTATAAGAAAGTACAGTGATTTTCTGTTCTATGCAATAAAACATAGTGACGAGGCAGCAAATATGGGCTACATTTTTAAGGAAATAGGTCCTAAAAAGGAAGAGAAAAATAGTCCTTTACTGTGAGGGGTTGATAAGATTTGGGGAAAATATATCAACTGAGTAGGCATGGTTCCTGAATAATTTCTTTCCTTAAAAACTTCTTGTCCTGTTCTCTCATTATTGTCTTCATTAAAGCAACTAACTTATTGTATTACATATCAGCACTACTCAAAATGCGGCCTGTGCACCACTGCTGGCCTGCACACTGTTACTGTTCTGTGAGCCAAGTACAGAAACTGATGGTATTTAGAAATAGTTACAGTAATTTGACAATAATTTTAAGTCAGTTGTCTCTAGTAATTATAAAAAATTGGGGATTGTATTTTATATATATTTAAAATTTTTCATTTTTTGGTAGGTTCCTTTTATTATGCTTTTCAAAAGTATCAGTCTGTGACATATTGGAAATAAAATAATTAAAAATCTTATTCCTTATCATCGATGAAGGTTGAATGAATAAGGGCTTGCAGCTTTCTTCCCACTGTGCAAGCATCATCAAGGCAGGAGCTGTGTTTTCCATGCCTATATTTTAGTCCTGAGCCTGTGGGTAGGTGCTCCTGAATTAGCTGTTGAAGTAGATGGGAGCGTCATCATCGGTGAGTTCTTTTCAACCATTGGAAAGCCTATTGGTATTTTTCTTCTTGCATTAGCTCTTGGATTCATACACTCGTTCCTGATAGAAGTAGTACTTGATTTTATTGTCCTAGTAATGCGTTTAAGCTTTAAGGTTGTTGCCTGAGTTTTAATTTTGTGTTATTTTGTAAATGTGCACTTGCTCACCTTATCCGTGTTCTCCAGGAGCCTAATGATTGAAGTCTTACCACCCCTCTTTTTCTCCCTTATCTTCAAAATTTAGTACATTGGACCTTTTACTGCCTTTGTGTTATTGGTGGGCATTTTAAGTTTTGCTTTTTAGGTTATGTATTAAAATGTTTAACAAGATTATTCAAAGAACAAATCTCTAGAAAACCCCAAAGTGAGCAATTTTTGACACAATGAAGTGTGATCATCCTAGTCTGTTGGTTCCTACTTTAAAACCCATTTCAAAACCTTGAGATAGCCAATACCTGATGCTATGTGACCTAATAGGACTACAGGTACAGAATTTTATTAAGGATTGTTGAAACTCTCAAAGCATTGTATGCTATCAGTTATGCTTTATTCACATACTTATATCAAATATTAAAGTGAATCAGTGATAGAAGTGAGGATTGTGTCCTTGAGTGTTTATTAAGTATCAAAAACTGTGCCAAACACTTAATATGCATTATCTTATTGAATTTTCTCAACCAATATCCCCATTTTTCAGATGAAAATATTGAGGCTCAGGTTGAATTAAGTTGCTATAGGTCCTACCTATAGTAAGTAGAGCAGCAGGGATTTGATCACTGCTCTGGGTGCCTACTGAGCCTGCACGTTGTTGCCATTATGCTTAGAAACAGGAGGCAAAAATAAGAGAGTGGAAATTTAGAGAAAATGTCAACTTTGCAAATGGCCCTACCTTCCTGAAGTGTTTATTGTATTTGGGCCTAGCTTTCAACCGCCTGTAGAGACAAGGCAGGGGAAACACCCAGAAACATTTCCCATGCCCGAGAGTCTCCGAGCCTCTCGGGGTGGTGCCGGCTATCGTCCCTGTGGTTTTATAATGCACTTTCCCTCTCCCAGCCCACATTCAGACACTGCTCCAAACAAACAGCATGTCTCTTGTCCTGCCATTAATGGGTGAAGTTGTCAGCTTACTCTATCTTGACAATTAGTGTTTGAAAGAAACTTCTAAAAGTTTAATCATTGGGAGTGCTTAGTCATTGCATATAATTTTTAAGGGACTTTAAAAAACAATCCTGCCTGACCTCATGAGACCAAATGAGATGATGTCTTAGTTTTTGCAAACTATATGCCTTTGTTCAAATAAATGTAGGAGACGTTATTAGAACTTGACTTCTGTGCCTTATAAGCAAGAACCCTTTGGTGCAGTCATTCGGAGAGAAGATAAATAGTCAGGGTAGGGATGGTGCGGAGGAGGGACATACAGTGGGTATGCTGTTACTCAGACGTGGCAGCTTTCTAGTTCTGTGACCTTGGGTTAATTTTCTAAAATCTTGAAGTCTCAGTTTCTTTATTTGAAGGATAGAGATCTAATAAAAGCTCTTCCTAGCCTTAACAAGACTATTAAATAAGCTAATATGTGAAAAGTACTTAGCACAGGAACTGCCACAGCGTCGCAGCAGCAGAAATGATAACTAGTCTATTATTTTTCTTAATCACTGTCTTGATTTATCTGATACTCTCATCTGATACCCAGACCAGATGGGCGAGCCCCAGGTTGAGGACTACTCTTTAGCATCACTGTTCTGAGAGAAGCCTAGAAGGCTGGCTGGTTGCTGACCAGGGGCTTTCTTTTGCCGTCAGAGTGCTACCCTTTTCTCCGAGCACACCGTAAACACAATGGCAGGAAAGAGGGCCCGCACCCAGTAGGTCGCCATGAGTGTGGTTCCCTGCAGCAGGGGCTCAGGACGCAGAGGTGTGGTTTCACCTTATTTAGAGAGAAAAGATTCTACTGGTTTTGTAAGTTGGGAATTCTGCAAATTGGTCAGAGTGCTGTCCCTTTCATCACCCATGTTCTCAGGTAAAAAAGAAAAAGGAAAACCAAGGATGGAGAGGGGAAAAACTCAGCTTCTCTTTCCCCCCAGATTGCTTCTTGAATCGGTAGGTTTAAATGTGTCCCTTTATCCAGTGGCTGCATTAGGGTTAATGACTGGGTCAGTTGTTTGCACTAGCACTTGTCCAAGTTATTCGATACCTTTTGCTGTAGGTCACAGTGACTAGACATTCTGGTTTTGCAGGGACTGTCCCCAGTGACATGGCTCAAAGTGTTTCTTTTTAGCCACCGGATGATGTAATGTGGCCTTTTCTTATTCCCTGAGCCTCACACACACTGGAGACATAAAGTGATTGCTCTTGCAAAATGTTAATTGTAAGGATTAAATATCACTCCGCCCCCCCTTTTTTTCTTTCTTTAAATGGAGTCTGGAATTAAAATAGAGAAGGTCCAGGGTAGTCAGTAATTGCAATTTGAAAAGGCTAGGGGTTCTGAAAAATCTGACAGCAATGAATTTCTATAGAAGGAAGAGGCACAGATTTGGTCAAACTAGTTTGGAGAGACAGGGGAGAGCTTATTAGGACAAGTTGGAAATTAAGAATCAAACCACCTCAGAAGAAAATTAATGAGAGGAAAGCATTCAGATCAGGGCAAAGAAAGTGGCTGTGTAAGGGGCAGCTCACTGCAAAGTTTTGAGTCAACACCCCAATTGGATTTTGCTTGATTGTTTTCCATGTGGATTTTGGCATTTTAAATGTGTTATTAGCCAATGAGATTCTAACATTCTAGGATGAGAAGGGATGAGGGCAGTCATCTAGACTCCCAGATGAGGGTATTTTGAAAGCATTTGTATAGGCCAGGCTGTAGCTATGTTGCTATTCATGTTTGTTATAACAAAATCTAGAGGATTGTACTGGAAATTTGTTGCCCATTTGCAAAGTTTTAATTCTCCCTGATTAGATTTCTTTCCAGAGCACTTTTTATATCATTAGAATAAGATAAGCTGTGGTAGAGGAAGGTTCTTGAAGGTTATCATTGAAAAAACTATCTGCCTTTGAGACGTGGTAGTTTAAATGGTTCAGTTTGGGCAAAGTGAGCACCTGGGATTGTAGAAAATGGTGCATAATGTTGTGCTTGTGTGTGTGTGTGTGTGTGTGTTGGGGGTGGGGCACATCTGGCTCAGCCTAGATAGTCATGGTCAGCAGAAGCTCATGAAATGTTGAATTAACTGGTAACTATTGTGTAACTTTGATACACTTTCTTGGGCTGGACTTTTGATTCTCATATCATAGGAGGAAAGAATAACAGTCTAATAATAGCAATAATAAAAATTATTATCATGGCAGCTTACCAAGTGCCAGACTGCATACCAAACACACACACAAATATACACGTACTTTCATATGTATATACAATTACTCACTTAATCTTTATAACATTTAATCTTTATATCGTCTTTTGAAGAAGAAACTATTATGCTCAATTTACAAATAAGGAAATTAAGGCACAGAAAGATTGAGTGACTTGGTCAAGGCCATTCAAGTTAGATGGGACCATATAAAAAGAATTGTTTAAGCCTCCATTCACAAGTAGGAAAATTGGGATCACAAGGAGGTAAAGTGGTTTACTCAATAGTAGAGAAATGTTTAACACAAAATTCTGGAAAAGTGGTTATTCTTACTGTATGTGAATGGCTTGTTTGTGTATGACTATCCTCTTAAGTATCTTTCAAGGTAAAACTGTGCCTTTCAGTGTTGTTACCTCCATTCTTAGTAGAAGTGCCTAACTCATACTATTCACTCAATAACCGACTGTTGATTGAATCAATTAATCCAAGTCATTAGGCCACTCTGCTTTCTGAGGGATGGAAGGGCTGTAGTCAGGTTTAAGCTTTTGGTGTATATCTAATTTGTATTGTGCTAAACTTTCTCTTAACACTTCTGCCTGCCACAAGGAAACTAAAGATTCTAGGCATCCTGCTTCGACTAGCTGGTTTATTCCTGAAGTTGTTTTTTTTTCTGCAGAGCTTTGGGGAGAGAGTCTGTTATTGTGATGAGGTTACTAGATATATATTTTTTTCTATTTCAAAAAAGAAACATTCATCTGACACTAGAGTCTGGTTTGGGTCAAGGCTGGCCTTTGGCCTCTGGATCTCTCAGGAAGGACCTCTACATACCTTATTCCTAGAGACTGAATTACTCATCTCTTTCTCCCTGCAGAGCTAAGGACACACTTTGGGATGAGGGTGATTCTCAAGAATTTTCGGCATTTCTTGGGGATCTAAAACTTATAGTGGTGTCTTCTTGGTGGAAATGGTCAGGCAGGTGTTTTTACTTGCAGACTCTGAAAAGCCAGATTATCTGACAGGTAACATAAAGTCCTTTCTTCTCTCATACATTCTCTTTTCAAACTGGTGACAGCTTTCTGGTTTGGGGTCCAAATGAAACACAAAACAAAACAAACAAAAGCAACAACAAAAAACAAGGATTCAACAATGAAAGAGATCTTGGCAATTATTGGGTCTGGTAATTTTCTTTTTTCTCCCTTCTTTAAGCTTTTAAAATTATAAAATATAACACACATATAGAAAAGTGCACAAAAAGATGTATAATATTGTGAATTATTATAAAGCAACACCCACGTTTTACCATCTAGATCAAGAAATAGAAAATTGCCAACATTCCAGTTTCATATAATCATCTTCTGCTCTTCCATGTTAGTTGACTATCAAATGGGCATCTCTAGCATTTTCTTTATATATATATTTTTGCTTGTTTATTTATTTATTTATTTTGAGAGAGAAGGGAGAGGGAGAGAGACACATCGATGTGAGAAAAATATATTAATCGGCTGCCTCCTGCATGCACCCCAAATGGATGCTTTTATATAAAGCATTTCTTTACATAAATAGGATTATATGACTTATTATTTTGTGTCAGCATATTTGTAAGATTCATTCAGGTTTTTGTATGTAGCTATCATTTTCTGACTTCCATTTCTCTTTAATTTTCCAGTGAAGTAATATACCATAATTTATGTATGCATTATACTGCCAATGCATGCTTGGACTGCCCCTTTTTGGTTATTAAACCATGCTGTATAAACATCATTTTCATCCATCCTGGTGTAATTGCACACAAGTTTCTCTAGTCCAGAGCATATGCCCAGCAGTGGGAATACTGGGTCATGGGGATGTGTATATAATGTCAAACTATTAGCTAAAGAGGGTGTATCATTTTTCACTCCCATCACTTTTTGGCCAACTTTTGGGCTTAGCAGACCTTTAAATCTTTTGCCAATCTGATGGGTATATATGAGTCTACTGTGGTTTTGATTTTCATTTCTCTGATTAGTAATGATGTTGAACACTTTCCCACATGTTTATTGGCAATTTGGAGTCACTCTTTGTGAAGTGTCTGTTTATGAATGTCATTTGCCCATTTTGCAGTTTGGTTTTCTGTCTTTTTACACTTGATTTGTAGGGCTTCCTTACCTATCTTGTAGCTTACACGTCTTTTAAAGAATGTCTATCCTTCTGTGGCTTGGTCTTTTCACTTGAAATATGAAGTCTTATGATAAGTTTAAGTTCTTAATTTTAGTGTAGTCACATTTATAAATCATTTCTAATCTGGGTATTGCCTTTCATATCTTATTCAAGGAAGCATTTTCTACCTAAGAGTCATAAAAATTTTTGTATTTATAGTTTTTTCATTCACATTTCACTCTTTAATTCTCCCGGAGTTTATTTATTTATTTATTTATTTTTATTTTTATTTTTTTAAAATATATTTTATTGATTTTTTACAGAGAGGAAGGGAGAGAGACAGAGAGTCAGAAACATCGATGAGAGAGAAACATCGATCAGCCGCAACTCAGGTACATGCCCTTGACCGGAATCGAACCCGGGACCTTTCAGTCCGCAGGCCGACGCTCTATCCACTGAGCCAAACCGGTTTTGGCTGGAGTTTATTTTTATATATAATGTAAATTAAGGATCCATTGGCATTTTTTCTCCATTAATACCCAATTTTCCCATTATAATTTATTGAAAGTCAGTCCTTCCCCCGCCCCTAGTCCATATGCCACCTCTCATACACAAAATTCATATAGTGTGTTTCTGAATTCTACTGTTTTATTCATCTATTCTTGGGCCAATACTACGCTGTCTTAATTACTATAGCTTTAGCATAAGGCTTGGTATCTAGTAGAGCTAATTCTCTCACTTTGTCTTTCTTTTTCAAGAGAGGTTTGCTCCCTGCCCCTTTTCATTTCCATGTACATATTAGAATCAACCAGTCAAAAGACACAAAGATGACTTGTTGAGATTTTGATTGGAATTATAATGACTTTTAGGACAATGTGGGAACTGATATTTTTGCAATATTAAGCTTTCTCATCCATGGGCATGGAATATATCTTTCTTTAATGATTTAAATGCAGTTTCTTTTGGGTTTCATATGTTGAAAATAATATCATAAGTTGTTTATATATTTTGGCTAGTGTAAATAATACTACTGCAATGATCATGGGAATACAGTTATCCCTTCAAAATAGTGATTTCATTGCCTTTGGATAGATATTCAGTATAGGGATTGCTGGATCATATGGCAGTTCTATTTAGAATTTTTTGAGGACTATTCCATACATAGTGGCTGACTGAATTTACATTTCCACCAATAGTGTAAAAGGAAGACTCTACACTTTGAGTGTTATCTAACTTACTCACAAATCCACCACAACTGATGTTTAGATTTATAGCTTTTACTTTATATTAGCAAATTCCCTTAGGACAAAGCAACTTTGAAGGTTGGACTTTTAGCTCTCTGGGTTTCGCCTTTTCCTGAATGTTATCCTAGAAATTCCTAACTATTTTGTTTGTTCTTAACACTTAAATATTTTTTTAACTTTTCAATTATAGTTGACATTCAAAATTATATTAGTTTGTTCTTAATACTTTTAATATAATGTTTTATTTATATTCTATCGAATTTTTAAAATTAATCTTAAAAAGAAGGTTGTTCTGTTATAATGGTATTCATCTAGTATTTAAAAAAATTTTTTTTCAAATGCAATGTTAAGTAGAGTAATGATATGTAAAACATGTAAAAAAGACCGCCATGCTTAAAGTTATTCAGGAACCATCCATTTCTCCCCAGAGCCATTTTTTCTTCTGGGGTCAGGAACTACTTCCTGTTTCCTGTTTGGCTCCTGACCGGTCTATACTCATTTGGAACCATTGTACCTCCAATTTCCACCTTAATGGCATATAACCATGGCCACTCAGAAGTCCAGTTATACTATAATATAAACAAGGAATTGAAAAGGAAATCCCAAATATAATGACTTACTGAAATTGCTTATCTAACAGATTAACTCTTTGGTAAAAATGTCAAATGTTAATTCTCCTCCTAAACACTAGGCCTGTCTAATGCTCCCCACCTGCATGGACATGTCCTGTCTTAACCTGATCACTTGCTATAGTCTTTTGCTGGTATGAACACTGCTCATTGCCCATTGCCTTCAGAAAGATGAATTTCATAACTTGCCAGCCATGTGACCTTTCCTCCCTCCCTTCCTCCCTCCCTCCCTCCCTCCCTCCTTCCTTCCTTCCTTCCTTCCTTCCTTCCTTCCTTTCTTCTTTCCTTCCTCCTAGCCAATTATTAATTTTTGCCATTAGTCTCACAAGCTAGTTTTAAAACACTTTAGTATCAAATTTCTCTGAGGCTTTGCTCTAAAAGAACTGGTGAATAAGAATTTTTAAAGATGATGAATTGGGGAAGGAGGAAGGAGAGTGGAGAGTGGCAGGGAAGAAGGCATATGTGTAGTTGATGGCTAGGACCTATTTTCATTTACATGAAATCAGAGGTAGATGTACCAGACATTCCTGCTTTATTAAATGGGTGTGTCCTGTGCTTTTTGCTTCCCAAGTTGAGTGGAACCAGGTGGTCATGTAGGAATCTTCAACAACCCATTAGAACATAATTTATTCATATTTTCTCTCTCCCAGGCCATTTAGGGAGAAAACTTTGGTTTATTTCCCCTTTAAGTGAGGAAGATGAAAAATGAAAGAAAACTAAACATCAGAAATCCAGTCACTAAAATAATGACTTCAAGTTTTGTAAACAGTACAAGTCTTTGCATGGATTTGAGAAGTTGGCAATGGAATTGAGGCTGAGGGGTAAGCCAGTATATCCCCAATCCTCTCATATATATGTAGCAGCATTTCTTTTTTATGCTAGTGATCCACCAGCAAAGAAGTTGTCAAGCTTTACCTTCAAAACTTGTGTTATGAAGGCAATGCATTTTATTTTCTAAATATAACATCATATTTTAATATTGAGTGCTTTTTCAAAATACTGTTTCTTGTCCTCTATCACAATATTGTCCCCTTCTATTCTTCATCCTCTGCTCGAGGATCACTGAACAACACAATTTAACTGACCTACTCATGATACTATGAATTTACAGCCAATTCTGACATAGGTGCTCAGGGTATTCTTTATAGGAAGTCCAACAGGAATATTTTTAATGTTAATTAAAGTAGGGGAAGGTTTGGTATTTATTTTAAAATATAATGCACATGCAATGGCTCAGATTTCTTGATGAGACACTTGTAAAAATTGTCACTGACATAAATTATGTTGTTTGGGATCTATGAGAGTTAAAAAGGCAATTAATATTGTTATGATTTTTGACTGAACAAGATCTTTCATTTAGCTCTTCCCTAAGCCTTAAAAAGAAGCTTCCCATTCTGTATTATGTCCAGTAGCTAAAGAAATAGGTCATTGGCAAATGTGGGAACAGAACACAAAGAGGCAAATTTTTCCCAAGTTAAGAAATAAGCCAAAACCAAGAATTCTTCTTCACAATTCCTCAGTGTTTAATATAGTGCTGGGTGTGTAGGTGATAATTAACAAATATGTTTAGACCAACAATGGAGGTTTCCTGTACAGACATACCTCCTTGAGGGCTAGTCTTGTTGCTTTGGGGGAAGTTGTTAGATGGAGTATAAGAGATACCAAGGAAATAGGAATAAGACATTAGTTTTGGTTTTATTTTATTTTATTAAATATATTTTATTGATTTTTTTACAGAGAGGAAGGGAGAGGGATAGAGAGTTAGAAACATCCATGAGAGAGAAACATCGATCAGCTACCTCCTGCACACCCCCTACTGGGGATATGCCCGCAACCAAGGTACATGCCCGTGACCGGAATCGAACCTGGGTCTATCCACTGAGCAAAACCATTTAGGGCTAGTTTTGGTTTTAAATGTCATCTTTGCCTCTTATTATGTGAGCTTTCTGAGAAAAATTCATTTCTGAGCTTCAGTTGTGTTATATGTAAAATATGAATTATGATACCTGGCAGCATTATTATTTGTAAGGATTAGAAATAGTGTATATAAAGTGCTCAGCACATACTTGTCTCTCATTAAGTGGTAGCCACTATTATTATCTATACTAATAAAAAGGTAATATGCAAATTGGTCAGGATGCCCTCACAGTAACGACCGAACAGCAGGCTGTGTGAGGTGACAAGGTCGGCAGGGGGGTTAGTGAGGGACAACCAAATGACTGAACAGCAGGCTGCATGGGGCGACCAGGCCGGCAGGTTGGGGCAGTGAGGGGTGACCAAACAACCAAACAGCAGGCTGCATGGGGTGACCAGGTTGGTGGTGGGGAGGGAGGGCAGTGAAGGGTGAAAAGGCCGGCAGAGGGGGGCAGTGAGGGGCAACCAGGCCAGCAGGGGGGAAGTTGGCAGCAACCAGGCTAGAAGGGGGGGCAGTTGGGGGTGACCAGGTTGGCAGGGGGGCAGTGAGGGGTGACCAGGCTGGTGGGGGGGGGAAGGGAACTTGGGGGTGATCAGGCCAGTGGGGGGAGGCAGTTGGGTATAACCAGGCCAGCAGAGGGGGGCAGTTGAGGGCAGCCAGGTTGGCAGGGGGGGACAGTTAGGGCTGATCAGGCTGGCAGGCAGAGGAGGTTAGGGGTGATCAGGCTGGCAGAGGGGACAGGTAGGGGCAATCAGGCAGGTGAGCAGTTAGGTGCCAGTGGTCCCAGGGATCAGGCCTAAACTGACAGTCAGACATCCCCCAAGGGGTCCTGGATTGGTGAGGGTGCAGGCTGGGCTGAGGGGACCCCAGTCCCATGCACAAATTTCATGCACTGGGCCTCTAGTTGGTAATAAAAGAGCAACAGTGACTTCAGAATTCTTTTATTTAGGAAAAAGCTTCCCTGAGCTAACTCGCTCCTAAATCCCTGTTGCAGAGTCTGGCTTTACTCCAAGTTTCTGAAACATGTAGCGTTGGCGTGAACTCTGCACCCAGTCCCTTTTCTGTAATCCCTGTAGACCCCAAATTCAGCTGACCCCAAAGTGCCTTCATCAGAGGGGAATTAATGGGACATTTGGCCAAAAACTTTGAATGGAGATCTTCCAAGGACAGAACATTCTGAAACCCACAGTGTTTTATATCTTCTTCTCACAGTGGCTGGGGTCAAAGCAAAGCTAGACAGAAAGATGTCCTAGGAGACCCAGACCCCAGAAAATCTAGGACTTTTATTTTTAATTTGTGTATTATAAATAATATGTATTGGCATCATTTTTAGATTCCTTTTGGCAAACGGGCTGGTCTTATTAGCAGTGAAGTTAATTTGAAAAATGAAACAATTTTTAGCAGTTGAAAAGTAAGTCTTCTGAAAAACTTACTTTCGTTATTTTAATATTACTTTTTAATGTTAATTTTATATGCTATGGCTCAAGTGAGAGCAGTTGTCCCATTTTAAATTTGATCATCTCATTTACAAATACACGTTTTAAAAACATCTAGAGCCATATGCTTGGTAAAGTATTTTCTATTAGATTCCCTGTTGGGGTGGGGGGGGGGGAGGATGTTTTCTTAAATTATCTTGGTTACAGGGCAAGTACCTTCTTTCATTCATCTTTGGATCAGTAGAACTATTTAGCATAGTGACTGTTATACAAAGGGTAATAAATAAATGTTTGTTGAATACATGGAAGCTCAAACTACTGAAGGTACAGCATGATATTGTGGAAAGGGTACTCTACAGAAAACCAGAAGACCTCTATTTTTGGCTGTGTGACCTCTCTGAGGCAGACTTTGGACTGGGAGGCAAAGTTGTGTCCTAATAGGTATGGAATTGTTCTACTTGCCTCACAAGACTGGAATGGGTGCAAATGAGATCATGAGTATGCTTGTAAACAGAAATACATGGTGCAAATGAGAATTTAGAAAGAAATAGAACTCCTCGCTGTGTCTTAAGTACTTAATCAGGATGCCCACAAGTTTTGGAGAGGTCAACCAAGTTGGGAATAACTGATATTCTTACTTAGGCTATGCTGTATAATGACGTACATAACAGTAATATTAATAATGACTATCATTTATTGAGCAATTTTTATAAACTAGAGCCTATACTAGACCTTGAACATTATTTCTAATTTTCACAACATCCTAGTCCATCCAGTAAGACAGGACTTATTATCATCTTTATTTTACAGACAAGAAATGGGGGCTCAAGTTATCTCCATCACTTGGCCTCTCCAGACCCTCAGGCTCTGACAGCACCATTTTGTATGTTGCTTAGTTGTGGCATCGCTTCCCAGTTTCTAATTAGAAAAAAAGGTCTCAATCTGAGCTGATGTGAGTGCTGAGTTTTAGTGTTGATAGGGCTAGTGTTAGCGCTGTGATTTAAGGAGGAATGAGGCCAGCAAAGAATAGCCATTTAATAACAATGAGATCCTTACTTCAAGTATAACTGGGTACTCTTTACTGTGGGAGATAACCCCATTCACTAGAAATACTGTATTTGCTGGACGGCATGAGTGGCAGAGCCTGCCCCTCACTGCTATGCAAAAAGGAATGGGTCCTCTCAGGTTAGGCCTTTGAAGATACAGTCCCTCCACCTGGATTGACTACCTTTCTGGCTGGAACACCCTACTCATCATCCATCATCTTGCTTAAATGGCACTGTCTCTGGGAAGTCTTCTCTGCTATACTTACTGAGCAAAGCACCAGAGACTTTATGGAATCCATCAAAGCATCTAGAACTATTGTTGATAGTCAGCACTTAGTAATTGCTTGTTGAATACATGAGGTAAGGCCAAGAAAGAAAGGGATTGAAGAAACTCTTTCTCTGATTGTCTCTAAGAAACCATTGTGCTCTTTCCTTGCATCATTGTCTCAATCTCCACCTGTTAGGCCTTGAGGACACAGCCATATGTCCTGCTTTGAAAGCTTAGATTTCAATTTCCCATCATATCTTTTTTTTTTTATGGCAGAACATTCCCAGGATTGTGGAAGATGAAATCATGCTAGATGCCAGTGGTGGCCCTGTGGGAGACTGTGTGTATGCGTTGGGAAGATTGCCGAACTGTCCTTCCCTCTATGTCCCACCTCACCAGGCACCCCTCCATATCGCATATGATAGTTAATTTGTTTATATTTCAGGGCCAGGGCAATGTTGCCTTCTAGGAAGCTGTGGAGAAGAACCTATACTCTAGAATGCACTGAGCCCAAGCGAAGCATGCCACAGCACAACCAGGGGTAAACCCAGGAGCAAAGTTCTGGTCTATTTGGCTTGGAATTAGACAAAGCTCCTTTCTGCTTCCACTTCTGGGGCGCCTCTAGGAAACAGTGGTTGCCCCATGGCTATGTTGGGTAGTCTTTTCTTCCTGGACATCCTGGGGTGTAGACTGCAAAGGAGACCACAGTGGACACAGCCTGTACAAGCACTCGGCTCATTGTTTAGGCTCAGTAATAGCAACCACATGGTGCTGCAGAGGCCTTGTCATGCCTCGAGGGCAGGGACCCTGTTCTTATCCGACAAGATCTGTGACTAAAGCCAGGCTGAAAGTGACATGGCCTGCTTAGAAACCCTAAATATCCTCTTACAGGATTCTCTGACTCAGAAGTCACAGACAGGATGTGATCTCAGTTCCTCGCAAATCTTCATGCACATGGGCATGGTTGCCTATTTCCTCTAGTTTTAATTGGGGTGGGAATTATACCATTGTAATTAACTAGTTATGAATAATAGGAAAGGAGCAAAAGGGAGGCCAGACATTATAAACATGGCCATTTGGGCAGCTTCACCAGGAAGCTGCAATTTCACACTACCCAGGGAATCACTGGCCCATTCCCCACAGGTCACTGGGGATAGGGGTCCAGCAAAGGGGAGACAAATGCATGTGCAGTGAAGTTGAGTGACTAGGGAAGATGCCTGTTAGTCAAACCTGGGAACAGAGATCATTGGCCAGAATGAAGGGGGCCACTGCAAGCCTGCAAACATTTGGGGATAAATAATTCCCCAAAGGAGTTTGCTCTCTCTCTTAGCTTCCTTGCATTTGCCCGTGTTCCCTCCAAGCTAGGTGGCCCTGCAGACCCCACATGCAATGGACTGATGGACTGCAGCAGGGAACACAAGCCTGATGCTGGACTGAACTCTGCTCCAACATGGAAAGGAAATTCTCAACATGGCTTTGATTCTAGCTCTTCTGAAGCCACAGCTACACTTCTTCCTTTGGGAGATGAAGGGAAATGGGACCTTGGAAACTCAGGGGTTTGATTCCATAGAAATAAAGCTTTCTACAATACCTCATCCTCCCATGGGAGTCTCAGAAAATTCCTTTTCTCGGAGTATAGCAGGAAGCCCACTCCCACAAGCAACAGGTGGGGACGTAGACCTCTCCCCACTGATAACAGAAAGAAATACTAAACAGTCATGTTTGCAGGAGATCAAGAGGAGTTTCTTAGGGGAGAATTTTGAATAGATCCTTGAGAAGCTCCAGAGGACTTTTTTCTTCCTGACTTTTTGTCCAGCTCTCAGCATTTTACCCAGGAGTGACTACCCAGTAGGTTCCTAGCTGGTTTTCCTTCCTTCAGTCTCTTAGTTCCTTATCACTTGCACAGAGATACCAGAGCCACTGAACTTAAGCTTCCTTATGTTCAAGTCTTTCTGTCAAACCAAGTTGTCCCTTCTCCATCAAGTTTGGTCAACACAGTTATTCATCAACTTACCTGTATTCCCATCTTCCCTACCTCTTACCATTCCTTCCTTCTGCTCCTCTGCTACTAGCTGGTCAGTTTCATTGTAGTTTATTTCATATATCCTGTTTGTTCCTCCAACTTAGAGTTGAAGTTTATCCTTACTGGAAAGGCCTGTGTGTTCCCCAGAGACCTTCCTGAAGGTACCACCACCACCATCTCAACACCATCATCACACCATCATCATCATCTATTTAGCACATCCTTTACATCAGGCACTGTGCTTAGGGCTTTACATGAATTATTCCCTTTACTCCTGATGATTCTGAGATAGGTACTATTAATATCCCACTTGACAAATGAGAAAACCAAGGGTCAAAGAGATTAAGTGACTCATCAAAGGCCTCAGGGTTACTTAGCTTATACTACAATGAGATCTGAACGTAGCTTTGTCTGCTTCTTAATCATAGTAATATACAGTCTCCCTAATCAACCCTACGCTGCTTATTTTCTTTCCTTGAATCTCATCAGAATTTTTGTATGTAATTTAGGATCCATTCTTGGGCATTTGGGTATTGGACACAGAAGGTATCTTTTAGATTAGATAGTTCAACAGCTTTTAAAGAATAATTAATTTTTTTCAGTAGTTTAGGACATTGTACATGGGCAAAAGGGCTTGTCTAGGAGTGTAGGTTCACAGAGGAGCCAGAACTGGTCCCAGATCTCCTGACTCGTGCACATCCAGTGCTCGTTCTAGTATAGCACATATCGTCCCTGTGTGGTCTTGGAAATTTATTCTCCAGCTACTTCAAAATGATATATCTTGCCTTCTCAATTATAGTATTAGTTTTTTTTTTTAAGAATGGAAGTCATATTTTGTACTTTAAAAAATATATTTCCAGGCTTATATAGGTTGTAAAAACTAAGTGTTAAAGGAAAACAAGCAAGCAAGCGGGTTGACATGGGAGGGATGCAAATGTTTACATGGTGGTCGCTGAATAGAAAATGCGGAAGATAGTAAGCACTCAGTACGCACTTTTCAAGTAAATGAATGGATAAATGAAATGGTGTCTGAAGGACTAGAGCTGAATTTGAGCTGGGGGCGGAGGTGGGTGTTTCCAGAAATATGGAAGTTTTGCAACAAAGGAAAAATACCCAGCTTTGAATGCTGCTGAAAAGCTGGTCTTTAAAGAAAATTACAACACATGTGTATGAAGAGATGAGTCACTGGAGAAGAGTTATTGAACCTGACAGGCGAGTGAAGAGAACAGCAGTGGTCTCTGGCTGCTCAATGAATATGCTGAACATCTGCTCGGCATCATCATGATCATCTCTGCCTGCTGACCAGTGGGATGTGCCTCTGTGTCAAACAGTGGCCTCTTGTGTTTGGCATCATTCACCTACGGGCTCTGAAAAATATGATTACTGCAGTGGGTAAAGTGCCAGGTGTTTCAGGGATGCTTGCGTGCAATATTATGTAGCTCAGTGCTTTTCAAACTTTAATGAGCATAGGAATCACTTGAGCAACTTTTTTTTAAAAAAGGCTGAGTGTAATTTAATAGGTCTTGGGTGGAGCCCAAGGTTTTTTATTTCTAACAAGCTACCATGTGATACTGACGCCGCTGGTCTGAGCAACCACACTTTGAGCAACAAGGTTCTAGATGCTCCATGGAGAAGTGCTAGAGGCTGCAACTACGGAAAGCAGCTATGTTCACATCTCAGCATTCTCCTCTGATCAAGGATCCCCACTCCATGGGCTAGCTTTCCAGCAATGGGCTGGTCTTCCAGTGGTTGGTTATGATGCTTCCCTGGAGACTGACTGGATTTGGAGTCATGGAGCTATTATGGGAACACAAATCAAGGAAGCATAAAAACTCAAACTTCCTGGAGACTTACACCTAAAATCCACACAAGAAAGACCTGACTCACTTAAAGATTCAAGTTTATTTCTAGGGACTAGCACACAGTAGGCCATCCAAAGACACCAAGTGAATAAACAAAGGATAAGGAAGGAGGCTTTAATCAAAGACTCTACAGTCATACTACATCTTACTAAAATTAACTTCACTCACAGGATTAAGAACTAAGCAAAAAAAAAAAGTCAAGTAAACAAAAATAGATGTTTCAAAGACCACACCTTAACTCTTGGGCATATTCCCAATGGAAGAATTCTAAGTCTTTACTGAGAGCTTTTTAATTTTTAAATAAAAGAGTGAAATAGTTTAGCATCAAAATAAACAGAGTGATGTGATATCTCTTCTTTTTTGTAAGTTTTATAGTCTGCACTGCACTTAAAAATAGCTTTATTGAGATATAATTCATGTAACATAAAATTAACATCTAAAAGTGTTATTTGTACTTATTTTACAACGTATTTTACAAATGAGAAAAAGCAAGTTAAATGGGTTTGGAGAGAAAAAGAAACGGCTAGAGGCAGGCAAGGGGGAAACAACAAAGATAGTGCTCATGGTAAGAGAAGAGACTAAAATAATAGTAAGAGAGGCACAGAGAAGTACTAAGAAGTGCTGGTAATCTGCATCCATTTAGTTCAGTGGAAACCGCTTTCTAACATGCTTCAAAACACCGCAGGAAGATGACTGTATACAACCCAGTGTGGAGTGGATGCTAGTGAAGATGTCCTCGAGTTGTCAAGGAAAGGCTGAGTTATACTCAATGGACTCTGCTTAAAAAGCCAGAGAGAGCTGTGATCCATTAACACATTTTCATTTCAATAGTAATAGTAATATTTTTAAAAAGTTTTGTGTGCCTGAAGGAGTAAGTCCTCAGCTCTCTCCACAATAAGTCAGTCCATGGGATTCCAGAAAGTTGATGTTTTACAGTCAGAGCTGAGAGATGTGACCAGAGGGCAGCCACATTCGCTTGTCCCTGCCGGCTCGTGGGAGGGAGTCCTCGCCAAGCACCGTGTGCGTGAGTGAGGCGTCCAGGCTTCCCGGCACATCTTTCTCCCATCGGCAACATCCTTCCTTTCCCCCTCTGGGCCTCGCTGTCTCCCGAGATCTTCCTGACCTTAGAACTTAAGTCTTTCTGAGTGGGAATCAGCATGGATCTGCTTTTGAGATGCAAAGTGAACACTGGAAAATTTTCTGTCAAATTTTCCTTTGGTTTGAAAATCTGAAACTCATTTGCTCCCCTGACCTTCTCCAGCTGCGGCGGGGTGCAAACACATGGAGACACAACGCTAGGATGCCACTGTTCAGCGTGCTCTTGTTTCTGATTGGGCAATACATTTTCTAGCGTCTTTCTCTGAGGCCCTACCCCCTGGCCACACCAGGCAAGTCACTTTCTGAGCTTTACTTTCCTCTCCTGTAACAAGAAGCTGGTAATACCTACCCTGAGCACCTCACAGGGTTAGTGTGGGGTTTACTAATAATTTTAAAGAGTAGATAGTGACTACTGATGCTTACTACTTTTTAGGGCACCATATGGACAGCTTTGTACATACTGTCTTTTAATCCTTACATGAATGCTTGGAAGTCAGTAGTTTTATTATCCCCATTTCGCAGATGAGGGCACTTCAGCTCACTGAGGTGACTGGCCAAAGATCACCACAGCTAAGAATTGGTGAAGCCTGAAGTTGGAGACAGGCCCTCCAATTCCCAAAATTAAATGGGATAATGCCTACAAAAGTGTGTTGGAAGCTGCGAAGGTCTCAGGAATGTATGAGATTAATACTATGTCTAGGATTATTTTACAGACCACATTAGAATTCACCTCCTGCCTTCATCTCCCTATTTGGCCTTCCTAGCTGACCCCCTTTCCGGCTCACATGGACTCTAGGACCTTCACAGCTACTTATGCTGCTTTTCCTGGGAGCTTTTCTCCCGGATTTGGGAGCTCACTGCTGGGATTTGAGTCTTTGACATCACTGGTATTTGACATATTTTTGGTATTAGCTTGATTCCTCACTGGGAGAAATGTTTCCCCCCAATCCTATATAATAAAAGCCTAATATGCTAAGTGTCCTGTCATCTGGTTGGCCATTCAACCAATCAAAACATAATATGCTAATGATAGGCCGTTCAGCCACTCGCTATGATGTGCATTGACCACCAGGGGGCAGACACTCTGACCGGTAGGTTAGCTTGCTGCTGGGTTTCGGCTGATCGGGACTGAGTGAGATGGGCCGGACACGCCCTGGAGCCCTCCCTCTGTCCCTCCCTGGCTGGCCAATCTCCTGCATTCCTCCCTGGCCCTTATCGTGCACCAGTGGAGTCCCTTGGCCTGACCTGCATCCTCTCCCAATCCGGGACCTCTCGGGGGATGTTGGA
This sequence comes from Myotis yumanensis, assembly GCF_028538775.1. Lineage (NCBI taxonomy): Eukaryota > Metazoa > Chordata > Mammalia > Chiroptera > Vespertilionidae > Myotis > Myotis yumanensis. Next base: position 27,139,225 of record NW_027223764.1, on the reverse strand, counting down.
GAGTGGGTTTCAGCCTGATCCTGCAGGCTGAGGGACCCCAATGGTGCATGAATTCATGCACCGGGCCTCTAGTATTTGATAAGGAAGTTTATCCAAACTGTTTTCTCCTTTATTTCACATCAATAGGAAATGCATCTGCTTTGCTTCTGGGATCAAAATGACCTTGATGACACCTTGCCCAGATCCCCAAGAGCTGCTGTTTTTCTTTCCTTCCCTGGGCACCATCTCAGATGGAAGACTTTGCCTGGCAGGGAACATGCTGCCCATGTCTAATCCCTGGCGCTCTGAGGTAGGACGTACTATGCTGATGGGGCTTCTCAGTGCTATTTGAATAGTTTCAGAATTTACAAATATTTCATTTCATTTTGGACTGCCCCTTTAATGTAAAAATTCTGTTTTGTTCGGTAAGTTCACTCTACATCAAAGAAAATACCCTCAGTCTCAGGTTTCTTTCTGGCTACTTCCTGTTTCTTTCCAGTGGTCAGTTCTAGTCATCTTTGCCCTAGTATGTGACTCAGTCTAAGAGTGTCTCAGATTCATCTAAGTTTATCCAGCTTGTAACATCAGTGACATTTTTCTATAATATTTCATACAGCCACAGTGTTTATAGACAAACTAGTGACCTGGTGCATGGATTCATGCACACTGAAAGAAAATTAATTAGAAGGTGGCTGGTGGGGTGGGATTGGGTGAGATGCGCTGGACACACCCTGGAGCCAACCTCCCGCAGTCCCTCTCCTGTGTCTGGAGTGAGTGGGGTCCCTCTGGCAGGTGGGGTCCCTCGGCCTGGCCTGTGTGGATCGGGGCAAAATCAGCTCTCCGACATCCCCCAAGGGGTCCCAGAGTGCGAGAGGGCACTCTACAAAATTGCCATTGTACAGGGTGTGGAATACAAATGCAAGTGTGCAGTAAACAAGCTTCGGGGCCAACAGTGCCCCAGCAACAACATAAACCATGGCTGAGGAATCGGGCTCCCTCCTCTCTGGTTTTGGGGTGCATCACCTGAGAACCACCACTGCTAAGTCACTGCAGCTCAGCAGTTCCTGCATTGACTGTCTGCCCCCTGGTGGTCAGTGTGTATCATAGTGATTGGTTGGGCGGGTGGAGGGACATTTAGCATATTAGTCTTTTATATGTATAGATTTGTGCTTTGATATCTCTTTTATCCCTTTTTGACTTCCACCAATCAAAACCTCTGATGATATTCATCATTTGCCAGCTACCACTGACATTAGAGAATCTTTCTGACTGCCACGGCCGATTCCTCTTGTGATACCATCTCCATAGGTGCCATCAGCTCTATATCTTTACCATGTTCCTTCCATCCCATCACTCCAACTTTTATTTCTTCCTGCCTTTGACTTGATGCATTTGCTTTTCAGAAGAAGGTTAGGAAGAGCAAGTGGTGAGCACACAGCTGGAACCAAGAAAGCAAACAAGGCACCCAGATGATAGCTTTACTCTTTCTCTAATCAATAATTCATTTTGAACCAGAGGAAATGGAGACTCAGCCTGACATAGCTCTTCACAAACGAAAGAAAATGAGCAGGAGTCTCAAACAAAATACAATTTGGGACGTGGACCAAACAAAATGAAAACATCCTGCTGAGTGATAAAGGCTGTGTAAACTTCTTTATGTTTCCATAGGATTGCTTGTGTAAAATGCAAGGGCAGGACTTATATTTTGTTTATGGCTTTTACTTAAACACCATAACTATGGCTTTTGACTTGTCCTTGTATGAGTGAAAGTAGCCTAAAATATTCCATAATTTTAATGCTGCAGTCAAATGAAAGACAAAGGCTTAAGGGGCTGCAGCACAGCGAATAAAATGCCCTGCAAGGGTGGCTATCACTCACACAGATGAGAGCAGGTCCTGTCTTCCTCTGGAGAAGGCCACCAGGAGTTTCAGAAATGATAAAATGGCTTCAGGTGTCCACGGTGCCCCCAATGAGAATACTTGAGCCCTTCCTCCCAAATGTACCTTTTGTTCCCCACTAGGCCTATTTCCTGCTTTTTCTGTCTCTTGCCCTTATTTTAGTCCATTCATGCTCACAGGGGCTCACAGTTGCTTGGTAAACCTTGGCCTTTCTCTATTCTTTCCATGACAGGTAAACAGTCAGCAGTCCCCACGACCCCTCCCAAGTGAGTCTGTCCACCAATTTCCCCACAGAACAGCCCACTGCCCATTCCCATTTTACCAGCTTCACTCCTGTGCCCTGTGTCATCATGGCCTGGTCTGCTCTTTGAAGTCTGAGAGCCCGAGGTCTGAGAACTTGCTTCAAGTTCCTCCTGCTCAACCCATCTCAGCTGGATGCCCATCTCTGCTGTGGAGGTTCATTCCCTTCATTACCCCCCAATTTTTTTTTAATTTAGAAGGGTTTTCCAGAACTATTGGCAGGTTTTCTCACTGCACTTCCTCTCTGACCTGAGAGAGAGAGAGAGAGAGTGTGTGTGTGTGACTCATAAAGTCCCACACATGTGTGTACCTTATCTGAAATATCTGCTATGAAGTAGTACTGTCACTTTACAGTAATTTAAAATTTTTCTGTGAATATTGAAAGGGACCAGAGCTTGAGATTCCGGAAATACCTAGAATCTGAGGAAGTAGAATGTAGTTCAAATGGGCAAGGAGATGTGGAAGAACACAAGAACGTGGTTTGGACCTGATCCCCCTCTCACTTCTCTCCTTACCTTGCTCTCCTCCATTATACCTATTATTTCAACCTATAGTTTTTATTTTTCAAATTTTAGTTATTTAGTTATTTACTTACTTATTTAGTTATTTAATTTTCCCATCACCATTTATTCCCTTTATGCCCTCTTCCACTTTTACCTCCCTCCCCCAACCTATAGTTTTTAAAAAGCCCCATCTTCACCCCTCTAGGCAGTACACACTCTGCCCCAGCCTCAGCACAAATCAAAGCCCTTTCTAAAAAGCAAACACAGACTGACTTTCACAGCAGGACAGAAGAATTTAAGAAGTTAATTATGCTTCTATTGACATTTCTACTTCCAAGGGTAAACATTTCTTTCATTATGGCCGTTGAGAAAGTCTTTGCTAAGACAGGCTCCTGTTTATGGAACACGAGGCTTGTAGATCACAAAGATCAATATTCTCCTCTGATGACTATAAGAATGGCAGGATGGCAGGAAGTATAATTTAAGAAACACAAAATAAAATTTTTTTTTAAATGTATTTGGAGGTAGAGACATATATTGACGTAGTTTGCTACTTGGTCTTCCCTACTACAGATGTGCTATGCTCTAATCTCAAGTGTGTTTTACATATATGCCTACACATAAACACTCAGGTGTCCTTCCTTTTTGTGGATATTAGATTCACTGGCCTTGGATTCTCTCTGACCACTGGTTGGCAATATAATTTGGGGGAGGAGATTGTAGTATTTTCTTGCAGGGAGAAAAAGATTCTACACCAAAGATTGTACGGTCTAAGTTTTAAATTGTCTTTACTAGAAGTGACACACTTCTGACAGTTTGGATGACTTTAAAGAACTTTGGCAGGGCTGTTATAAATATGTTTTTAGTCGAATTCATCATGAATATTCCCATACCTAGAATAGGTTTGAAACAAAGAAAAGTACTTTGCTATGATGGGGTCTTAGTGACACTCACTTTTCATTCTTGACCAGGTTTGTCTGTCTTGTACACGTCTTATCTCTTGGTCTCAACTTTTCTTTGTGTTTAGATTTAGCTGTTGGCCCTGCAGATCTTAATGATAATTTTTAGTGTATTTCATTATTGTATATCTAGGAACTGCTAAGAAAAAAAACCCCCAGCCCATTAATAGCAAGATCCTCCCACAAGATTGTATATCTAAATAGCATTTCATTTGCCATCACTTCTCTCCATATACAGTGATGTCTAAAGGCGCCATGGTTCACCCCAGGTGACACATGCCTTTCAAATTCTAGTTTGACAAAGAAATCTATTTTTTAAAATAGAAAAGCAACCCAAACCATAAATTCAATAGCTCAGTGCTGTTTCTTGCAGTGTTATCATTTTAGAAGTGATTGAACAGATATTGTTCAAATTGAGGTTGTTTGATTTGTTTCCTGCCTAGGATCTCTGTCAGTCATTACAGATTTTTTTGGCCTTATTTGTCATAGTTCTATGGTCTATCGAAAGAGAAATTTATGATGAAAATAATGGTGGAGTTTTAGAAAGATATTTTATTGTATCTCTTAGAGTGCACAAAAAAATGATTTTTGAATTACAGATGATGGAAAAAGGAAAATTAACAAAATGAAAATAAATAGACATGTTGTTCCTAAATAGAAGATTATTGAACAGGAATGTCCCTGAGTAGAATATTGAACTCTCTCAGAAGGACTCAGGGTACTATACTGAAGGCCACAGCCATGAACAACCTAGCTGTGGTTTTTGAAGAAATAATCAATTTTGCCTAAGGCAGTGACCTTCTATCACAGCATTATCAAGTTATATCTGTACAACATTAAGTCCTACAAGGTGAGTAAAGTTTTTATGGTCAAAGGTGTTTGAGGCACAAATTCATAAACTTATTAGCATCAGGAATCAATTAAAACATTGGTTACTAGTAACCCCATATTTCTCAAAGTTAACCTGTTATCCCTCCTTTCCCATATCATGCCTATTGTTATCCCAAAAAAGTAGAGTCCCAAAGGTCAAGCTTTGGAAAATGGTTGTCCTGCATCGCTACCTGGTTATGTTTATGAAGAGGGGTGCTCTTAATGCCAGGCAACTTTCTGACAATTTAGATTCGTCCACGCCTGGCAACATGGCATTTATAAATTTTAACAGAAAAAAAGGAGAAGAAACGTTGATGATGCCCTGATGTTATTCACGAATCATGAAATCCTCATTGAATCACTGAGCTCTCCATTTTCTCCTTCTTCAACGGTAATTAAGAAGGCAGATTCTTTCCTTCCGCAAGGATTCTCCCAGCTCCAATCTTCTGTGATTCAGAGGTACTGCTTCAGGCTCCTCCTCCCTCCCAGCAGCCCCCGCCCCATAGCTTCATACATGAAAATCATCTCCAGGATTAACAGTCTGGCCAACCTTTTCTTCTCCTTGGACTCTCCAGCAACTGCTTAGAGGAGGTCAATGGGCCCTCGCCATGTCTTTGGAGACCCTCAAGTGCAGTATTCTTGCTGATTTCTAGCCCTTAGCCTGCAATATTCTGAACCTCTTTTTTCTCTGAGCCTGAGGCCTAAAGTTCACTTGTGATATAAATGGGCCACCAATCGAGGTGTGGTGCATCCGATGCTAAGGTGGATTTTCTTTCCTTTTCTTTCATTTGTTTGTTTTATTTGAAATATAACCCTGAATAATTACTTTAAAAATTTTTTATTTTAAATATGTTATGTACTTGAAGAAAATGTGAAAAATTATATATCTACACACACACAAACACACACACACTTCTATATATTTATGGAAGGAGATAGAAATCAGCCGTAATTTCACCACCCAGGAACAACAACTGTTGACCTAGGGCAGTGATGGCGAACCTTTTGAGCTCAGCGTGTCAGCATTTTGAAAAACCCTAACTTAACTAGGGTGCCGTGTCACATATAGAAATTTTTTGATATTTGCAACCATAGTAAAACAAAGATTTATATTTTTGATATTTATTTTATATATTTAAATGCCATTTAACAAAGAAAAATCAACCAAAAAAATGAGTTCACGTGTCACCTCTGACACGCGTGTCATAGGTTCACCATCACTGACCTAGGGTCTTGACCCTCTGTATGATCTGAGGACCAGATGCAGTTAGTGCTAAAAACATGCTCCCACTTCTCTCTTCCCTTGGACTCTATTTGAACATTATAATACAAAGAGGGTTTTGTTATATTGATGGATGAGAGGAGAGTTTGGTTTGATGGGGAGAGGAGAAGAGCTGGTATGAATAGTATAATGTCTTACCTCTGCCCAAGCCTTTTACTGGATTTGAACATTTATGATCAGAGGCATGAGGGCCCCAAATCACCACTCTGGGTTATGCAGAGCTGCTTTGGGTCCTAGTGACAAAGTGGGGTCCCGAATTGGAGAGGGGAACATTTTTCCAACCTTGGAATCAAACTCAGTGTTTTGAAACTCCCAAGGACTGGAAGTGAACCCTTGACAGGGTTTTGACTGTAGGCAATAGTAATAGTGATGTTTCATGGTCAGAGAACATGGATAAGTGGACCAGGTGAAACAAGTGGGAGGATGCTGAAGCTGACCAGGTGGGAATACCTGAGACACGCCTTTGGAGATATCCCTGATTTACTGGGGAATATTTTGAGAGGTCACAATTTCTAGGAATTATCCTAATAAGAGTCTGGGTTGCAAAAGCCATCTATTTATCTGATAAATATTTATTGAATACACTAGAGGGCCAATGCATGTAATTCGTGCAAGGGGCTCAGCCCTCGCAGCCTGGTCTTTGTCTGGAAGGTCGTCCAGAAGGTCATTTGGCTGTTGGGTCTAATTAGCATATTATGCCTTTATTATTATAGATACCTCAAGCCAAATATTCTCCTTGGTTTTCAAATATGAAGGTGAACAAGATAGATAAAGTTCTTTTCTCCTAAGGAACTTAGACTCTAATAGGGGAGCTAGGGAGGTAAATTTGATGATGATAATTACTTTCATTGGTCTGGGACATCTGTGTATGTCTATATGTGTGATATTTATACACATATATGAATAAATGTGTATGAATATATATATATACACACATGCATTACACACTTTTTAATAAACTCAAATATATTTTAATCATTTTTTATAAATAATGTACTAATGCACCATTTTAAGTGCCTATATAATATTTCCTGAGATGGCTACATCTTCCCTTCTATAAACCATCTCTATGTTGGACATTTGATATATGATATTATAAACTGTGATGTTTAATCCCAATCACCTGACTTCAGCCCCACCTCTCAAGTCTCCCAAGATTTTTTCTGCATCCCTAGAATCTGATTCACCTGTGTCCCCCTGGCCCTGCCTTCTCTGATGCTCAGCTGTGGTGGCCTCTCTTCATGGCTTGAGCAGAACTACAGCCATTCCCACTGCTCCAAGAACAGAATTGCTTAGCCCGTGGCTGCCTGGGGCTGTCATGGTGCCAAAGCTGGGCAGGATCTTGTGGCAAAGTGAGAACAGCTCTCTCATTCACATGACTTGCCTTTTCCCAAAAGGTGGCCAAGGCAATATCAATTGGGCCCTAGAGTGTTGCAGAGTTCAGTGAAATGACTCTTTCAGTTTTCCATAGCCCCCTCTTCCTAATCCGCAAACATGCCTCTGGGGTATGGAGGGGACAGATGCTAGGTAATCACTTTTATTCTGCTTTAACATTTCTACACCCCTCCAGGGCCAAGCCTTTATTCCTAGGCTAAACTTGCTATGCCTGATTTCCTCCCTCTGGTTGAGCTGCTTCCTAGAATGCTTTTCAGTCCTGCCTTCACCTCTCTCAGCACCCCCAACCTGGTGGTGGATGCCTGTACCACTCTCCCAGGGCTCCAGACAAGCCCTGCTCTTTCTAGACGCCATACAGCTCAAGATCTCTTACAGCCAGTCTTACCACTGCTCCAAACCTCCCTGAACCCCCGGAAATAAGTGAACAATGATGGCAAGATGATAGGCCTGGTACGATGAACTTATTGTTATTCATATTAACTATGTATCCTGCTTGTTTTCTTAAGCTAAAATTCCTTAAAGAAAATTTCTGGGTTCAAGAATATGAAGATTTTTAAGGTTTTTGATACATATTACTGCATTTGGCCTGGTGTACAGGGAATGGACCAGGCTTGCTTTCGCATTGAAAGCACAGAGAATAGAGGCCCTGTTTTGTTTGGAGCAGGAGGGCACAGAAGTTATGTAAAAATGTCAGCCTCAGACCTCTCTTTGGTGGAGTAACTCAATCATCCAAACGAACAATCCCCAAGAGCTCAAGGGCATGGGGGGTGGGTGGGTGGGTCACAAACAAGTTTTTTATTTTTCAACTTGTTACTCAACCCGCCCCCCTCCCAGTGGTCACACAGTCCAGCCAGGTGGGAGGACTGTTCTCCGCCTGGGAAAGATGGTTTCAGACGTATGGGTGCTGGGCACACTCTGAGGAGCAGAGCCACTGTTCCTTTAGGACCATAGGACAGGGCTGCTGAAGGGTTCCTGCGTGCCCCATGAAAAGATCAGGCCCTTCGATGTCTTCATCTTTCTGGAAGCATTTGCTATGGGTGCCTTCTGGAAAGAGTGCCCATTGCTTAGTAAGCTGGCTGTAGGGGAGCGTGGTTAGAACAGGCCCCATTGCCCTGGAAGTCCTCTCAGTTGTAGCACTGAGAGTCCCAGGCATAGGGGAATGGTTGGTCGCCCTTTCCCCCAAAAGTGCCAGGCCTAAAAGTCCCACCTTTGAGAGTCCAAACAAGTTAGACAACCAGAAGTTGAAGAGGGTGAGTCTGGAGGGTCTGGTTAACATGTGGTGGCATTTGGGGGCGGGACACCAGAAGCCCTGGTTGAGCTCCTCTCTTCCTCTTGTAATGAGCTCTGAGATCTTGGGAGTGAACCCTCCCCCCTGGGTTTCATTTTGCTCTTCTGGAAAGCCTTAGTAGTAAACGTGCCCTGCCTGCCTCTGGGGATGGCTGCAAGGAACAAACACGATATTGCTGAAGAAAGCACTCTGTAAAGGGTCAGAACCTGGTCAGTGTCAGGTGGGTTTCTTATTCTAAGGCCTTTATGGTCAATGACACGTGAGTTTCAGTGGTGATTGATTCTCTTTATTCTGAATTTCATTTCTCAGCCTCACATTTAGTTCACGGTAAATAGACACACATGTCAAATGCCATAGACTGTGACTGGGGCAGAATTTGAGATGGGGGCTGAGGAGGTGGGCTTCGGGCTGAGGAGGTGGGCTTCCGGCAGAGCGGGAGTGAGCCTCAGAAAGCGGCTTCAATGCCTTTCTGTGAAAAGGCAGCGTCATTACTTTCCTGCTACACCATCTGAGTGTCTTCTCCCCGCTGCTGTCTCAGAGGAGGAAGGATGAGTTGGGGTGAAGGTAGCCTGAAGATTAATTCAATTCTGTCAGTCATGGAACAAGCTTCTCCAAAGAGCAATCAGTAAATGACTCAAGAATGACAAAAAAATAAAATAAATTAATAAAAAAATAGGCTGCCTTTTCCCCTTCTCTCCTTTATTTTTTTTTTCCATTGTGTAAGAGCCCAATTTAGTGAAATGGGCCTGTAGTGGGATGTGTTTTAAATAAGACACTCTCTGGAACACAAAACATGAGGGGCCATGTGAATTGCTTTTTGTGTTCAGAGTTTTTGGTGCCCACATTTGCCTGACTGTAGTTCGCTACTTGAGAGAGAGGAGTAGAATGGAAAATGCTGTAGGCACTACAGAGGGCCCATTATCTCAGAATAATTCTTCCCTTTTAGAAAGTCACCGCAGCAAGGCTGGGGGCAGAGAACAGATGTGGCTCGGACTCAAGAATACTTAGAACCCAAACCAGAAATCCAACTATGGGAATAGCTGACATCCAGGACGAAAGGCCATCCTTGGCTTAGTCCTCACTGAGCCATAGTGTCTAGCCCCTCAAAATGCAAATGCTGTTGTTTGCAGCACAAAAGCCCTGACTTTCCCTTCAACAGAGCTTGTACTATTTAAATAGCTCATCTTGTGTGTAGTTGCTGCACATTCTTTCCTCTTTTTTTAAATTTTTTTTTTTTGGTGTGAGTCAGAGTGCAGATTCTCGACAAGACGGAAAAGAAAGCCATCTAATTTACATGGGCACGGAGTCGCCACATCTGGATAGAGTTAGAGCGAGCGGGAATGACTCGCAGCATTTAAATAGAGGCGTGCAGAGCTTCTTTCTCTTGACCATATGAGGCATGCACATATCCTTCCATGAAAGCAAAGCCTAAAAGTCTACTTCTTATTAAAAGGGACTGTGACTAGTATGATTCAGCCATTACAGGAACTCACCCAACTTACAGGAACTGACCCAAACCTGAGGGCTGACAATGGGTGGCATCAGGCCACCAGGCACTCACCACCCTTCAGATACCCAGAGTTACATGCACATCACGGTTGGAACCCACTGTGTCAGTGCCAGGATGCTGGCAGGATCTGAAATCTGTCGCACTTGGAACTTCCAAGCACAGTGGTGAGATGCAGATGCTGGGGAAACCAGATGGAAATCACGGATGGCATCAGGCCCCGGGTGGAGGGATTTTGTGCATGTTAATGCCGGCATTGACAGACATGTTTTCAATTCAAATAAAATGTGAAGAAAGAATATGAAGAGCAGATACCCAGACATGAAAAGAGAATATGTATTGGTGGTAGAAGCACTAGGAAGATGAGGGGAAAGAGAAATGGCTACCTTCTAAAGCTCATTGATACCAAATCACTGGCATCTAAGGAAAAACGATGTGGATTTTACAACTGAACAGGTATCCTCATGGACGTCTGGTTGGTGGTAATATTGTTAAAGACCCCAGTGAGTAAGCAGGTAGACAAATATTAGAAAATGATATTGTTAAAGGGCTAACGAGGCAGAAAATAAGTATCATATTATGGGCCTCTTCTCAAGATGACTCACAAAGTGTTAAGGCAATGCTCAGCTGGTCGGATTTGCTGAATCCCAGTCTCTGCAGGTTAGATGTCTGTCAGGTGACAGCTGGTAGAATTTTAGGCATCTGGCCTAGACTTCTAGATCCTTCTCTGGGTCCCCTGACAGTCTTCAGAAGCAGCATAATAATATTATTGTCCTTACAGTTAACTCCATCAAAATTGCTTTTATGCTGTCTTGTTTAAGCCACTGCACTTGGGTTTTGTTGTGATAGCAGCTTATGCTATATCTTACCCAACACAGACTTTGCTCTTAGAAGTGGGGTGCTGCTGTGGCAAAACCAAAATAAGGGGCTTAGTGGTTGGGTAGCAAGAGGCAACGAAAAACATTGCAAATTGGAAATCTGGTGATTGCTGTTAAGAACGGCAAAATATTTGAAAACATTGTCTGTAATGAAACCCCAGAAGACAAAATGCATGGTGCCAGATCCAGAAACTTGAGTGAAGCTGGTTAAGAAAACTCAGAATGTTGATTTGTTCTAGAAACTTCTTGCCACTTAAAGATTGATGACCTCTGGCTAATTTTAAAAGGTGATTCATATTCTAAAGGAAACGTTTAGCAGGTGATAATATTATAGCCTCAAGACCTCCCCAATAAGACTTCTGGTCCAGAGAATGGAACCACATAGCCAGAAACCTGTAATTCTTCCATCCCTAATCCCCCAAATACACCCCAAGCAGGAAGTGCCTTCCCAAACCTGCACAGCTCCCAAGGAAAGCCTGTTCTTCAACACTTGCTTCAGATGTGACAAGTGAGAATAATGGAGAAGGAAGAACATCTCAGTGGGCAGAGCAGGATCAAATCAAGGAAATTTATTCAGTCAGGGGAGGAAAACTTTGGTAATTGCTATGGACAAGTGACTGCTGTGTTTCGCCATTTTCCCTTTTCCTAATGGGAGTTTTAAATTGCAGTTTGTTCGTTTCTACTCCATCATTGTATAATAGGGAGTGTGTGTGCATGTGAAAGGGGCAGTAGCATTCTACAGACCCCAAGAAACTGCATCTAAATGATGGAAAAGAGTGCTCCTCTTTTTAGAGAGCTTGATACAATAACTAGATGGGACATTGGGTTGTATCCCACAGAGATCGGGCGAGCTATTTGTGGGAAGACAGATGCAAACAGATACTTGAGTGGCTGAAGAGGGGGACTATGCTGGTTGTCCTCCATCATCCATTATTTTCTCATTTTACTGATAGATGTTCATTTTTGTAGCTAGACCTGTGACAGCCAGGTAACAACTCCAATTCCAAGCTGCTTTTGAAGCAAGTTGTGCAAACGTTATAGGTTCTAGACATTGAAACGGGAGCAGACATGGTGTGTGCTTTGTGCCTTTATACGGTGTGGGCTTGAGCTCTGCATGCGATTTTTTTCCACCTGCTGCCCGGCATGCTGAGGTGATGGCAGGACCTGGACCATTCAGTCACCTTGAACTCAGCCATGTGCATTGAAGGTGGCAGAGTGACTTTATCTTTCTCTGGACCATGACAGGAGAGAGATAAACTATCTTATTTAAGCTGTTTTGAGTCCCTTTATTATAGCAGCTTGGATTGGACTCTAAATAATGTAAGTGGTAGCCAAAAGCATGCCCAACCCATGAATTCATAGAAATCTGGTGGAAGGCTTCTGCATTAGGGATTAAAAAGCCAAATCTTATCTATATTTCAAGGGACAGATGAGGAGAAAAGATAAGATTCAGATCTCCTGTGGACCTCCCATTTCCCAGAACAGACCAGAAAACCTAGACAGGAAGTGGAAATGCTAATATTGCCACAGCAGCAGAGAGCTGGCCAGGAGGCAATGCAAATCTCATTCTCTGCCCAAAGATGTGGGTGATTTCCATATGCCAAGCGTCATCGGCCCCCTTCTGACACCATTGCTTATAAACCAACACTTTACTTCTCTCTGGGGGAGGAAGAGCAGCAAAACATTTTTTTCCTCCAGCAGAAAAATGCATCCAATAGATTTTAAACAAAGAGAAATGCAAAAGATGTTTTATTTCTAAACTTGTCCGTCATTGCACTAAACCTAGAAAGTTCTGTTATGAGTTTTTTGAGAGATCTTATATGAAACAATAATTAACATTTCTCGGGATTCTTGGAGCAATCTTTCTATATAAGGCACAGGGCTGCTCTCGCCACAAGTAAAATGGAAAATTTAACTTGCTTTGCTGCCTCCAGCCAGGCTCTGGCAGCAGCCTTGCTAAGGGCAACTGAAGCAGTCTGAGTCCATGGGCATCAAATAAATGCTGACCCAATTGCTTTTTCCCCCATTCTACTCACAGAAACAGTTGGTTTTATATCCTACGGAGCCTTGACCAAGCACCTGGTTCTTGTTTTAGATTCAAGGAAAGTTGAAGTGACTTGACAGTTAAGGGCAGCAATGGAACTTGAGCATGGTCTCCGGCATCCAGCCACTGTTCCATCTCACCTGCTCTTTACAACTTCCATTGGCAGCCTTGCCAGGGGAGAGGCTCACATGATGTAGGACTCCATTGCGTTCTCAGCAGGTTACTTAAGGAGCTCTGTGCTCAAGCTTTGCAATACCCACTCCTCTTTAGATGAATCCTCCACTCTTTAAAAATTTTTTTTATGAATTTATTGCATGACATTGATTAATAAAATTATATAGGTTTCCAGTGTGCAATTCTATAATACATCATCTGCATACTGTATTGTGTGTTCACCACTCAAAATCAAGTCTCTTTCCCTCACCATTTATTCCCCCTTACCCTCTCTACCTCCCTCCACCCCCCTTTTCCTCTGGTAATCACCATACTGTTGTCTGTCTATGAGTTGTTGTTGGTTTTTTGGTTTTTTTTTTTTGCTTAGTCCCTTCACCTTTTTCACCCAGCCCCCCAATCACCCTCCCTCCTGACAGCTGTCAGTTTGTTCTCTATATCTATGAGTCTGTTTCTATTTTGTTTGTTATTTTATTTTGTTTATTAGATTCCACATAGAAGTGGAATCATATGGTACTTGTCTTTCTCTGACTGGAAGTCTCTACTCTTGAAAGTAGGTGGCCATCCATGCATCAAACAACTATTTGCAGACCAGTAACTACAAGTTTGGTGCTATTGTAGGTGCTGAGGATACAGCAGCAAGAAACAGACTAAATTCTTTGCCCTCCGGGAACTCACATAACAGTAAACAGAATAACTAAATTATATAAAATGTTAAAAACGCACGAGAAGAAAACTAGTAAGGGGGATAGGGAGTGCCACACTAGTAGTGGTGATATGATTTTATATTGGGTGATCAGGGTGGGCTGCACTGAGATGTTACTATTATTGCAAAATCCTGAAGGAAGTAGGAGATGGGATATTTCAATGAGGAAGCACCTGATCAAGGGAAAAGCCAATTTAAAGGCTCTGAGGCATGAGGGTGCCTGGATAGTTAGCATAACTTGAGCTTGTTACACTCTCTGTAAGTGATCATGATTCTCTGAGAGATTTCTGTGTGTATGTATATGTGTGTGTATATATGTGTGTGTATTCCAAATGCTTTATATGTTTAATTCATTGAAACCTCACAACAGTCCTAAGATGTAGGTAATATTATTATATTCAATTTTACAAATTGGGGCACAGAGACTAAATCCTTGGCCCCTGATAACACACGTATTAAGATCAGAAAGAAGATTTGGACCCACGGATGTGTCACCCCAGGATTTTTGTAGGAAAGCCTATACTTTTTAACCATAAAGCTATAAGGTACCCACCAATCCGCTACTAATAGGACAGAGTGTGCAGTCTCGTCATAGGTAGGGGTCAAAGTCTTTGCTGGGTCTTCTGAGAATTAAACCCACATTTGGTGACTGATTCTAAGTGGGATCCCCAGGGTAGAAGTGGATCTTCCATAAACAGAAATGCTTGCTGAAGGGGGAGGTGGGTGGGGACCTGTTTTCTTTAGAAAAAGAACATCCAAGTTGCATGGGAATGCACCACATGATTTTTGTGAATTGAAGTCAATTTGGCACCAACAGAAATAACCTTAGGAACAAAGTTTGTATACAGTATGTTCTTACGGAAACCACAGTTAGAATGTAGAGTAAACTGTTAAAGATAGACCCTTCTTTCTGGAGTTGCATTAGCTGTCTTTGGGTGGAGACGGCAAATTGTTTCGTTTATAAGCTTTGTACATCAAAAGCTAGATCTGCTTACACTTTAAAACCAAAAGGAGGAGAGAGACTTATTTTTAGCTATCTGAAATTTAAACCAAACCCAACACTGACATATGGATGTTTCAGGCTGCACAATGTCAGGACATTTCTCAGCGATGACATTAAACAACAATACATTACTGCGGCTGTAAGAAAGTCCGCGTTATAAGGTTATAAAGTCATAAGGTTCTTCCCTATAACTTGACTCAGTAGCTACTGGGCCACTGGGCTAAAAATATTGGATTTCTCAGAATTAGGAAAGGCTGTCTGGGATTGGGGTTGTCACGTGGAAACGGAGTGCAGTCCCATGAGAATGAGAACATCACTGTCTCTAGTAGAAACAGCTTTTGGTATTTGGGTTGGGTCAATTGGCTGGCCAAAGGGCTATTTATTGCATTCAACTTGTAAGAGAAAGGTTTAATTTTTAAATTTTATGTGTGCATGTATTGTAGATGATAGACTTATTTGCTTAGGCTAGTTAAAAATTGTATATTAATCTGCAACTTAAATCACCACTCAACATTTTTGGGTAGACCTTTCTATGTAGATATATAAATTCTGAATAGATATAGATACTTAGACATATGAAACTATAGATTACTTTTACTCTATAAAAATGGGATGAGACTATCCATATTGTTGGATGCCATATTTTTTAAAAATTCTTATTTTAATGTTTTTCAGTGTGACATTTCACTTCACATTTTTCCATACTATTAAATATTTCCTCACACCATTACTTTTATTTATATTCCATTTAAGTTTATTGTGGTAGAACCGCAAACATCAACATGCCCTAATCCTTGGAATCTGTGACTATGTAAGTGATTAAGGAACTAAGGTTGCTGACTTTCAGATAGGGAGAATATCTTGATTATTGGCTGGGCCCAATGGAATCACATGGAACCTTCATAGTGCAAGAGGGAGGCAGGAACACAGGTACAGAGATGTGGCCTGAGAATGACTGGCCCCACTCTTGCTGGCTTTGAAGATGAAGGGTGGGAGCCATGAACCAAGATATGTGGGTGGTCTTTAGTATCTGGGAATGGCCCTCAGCTGAGAGCCAGCAAGAAAATGGGTACCTTAGTGCTACTACTACAAGGAAACAGGGACCTATGCTCCCCAACAGCCTCCATAAGAGGATGCAGCCCTGGTGACACCTTGATTTGAACTCAGTGAGACTCAAAGCAGAGAACCAGTCTAGCCCCTAGACCTACCAAACTGTGAGATATGAATTTGTGTTGTTTCAGCCACTGAGTCTGTTGTATTGCGTCAGAACAGCAGTAGAAAACCAATATACCGATTGTTCTATTTCTAGGTAATTTTTTTTAAACCCTCACCCAAGGATATTTTTCCATTGATTTTTAGAGCGAGTGGAAGAGAGAGGGAGAGACAGAGAGAAACACTGATGTGAGAAAAACTCATTGATTGATTGCCTCCCACATGTCCCTGAGCAGGGCCGGGAGCCTGCAACTGAGGTACGTGCCCTTGATCAGAATCAAACTTGGGACTCTTCAGTCTGCAGGCCGACGACGCTCTATCCGCTGAGCCAAACCGGCTAGGGCTAGGTAATTTTTAACTAATGAAATAATGTTGCAGTGAACATCCTTGTAGCTAAGCCTTGATGTAGCTAAATCAAATATCTTTGATTATTTCTTTGCAATAAGATCATTAAAGGGGAACTCCTGGGTAAGTGGTATAGGACATTTTCAGACTTTCGATATGCTGTACATTGTCAAATCTAAAGAGTATGCTTTTCTGATTGGCAGTAGGGCAAAGGGATAAAGAAAGGCCACCATTCCTTTCTTTCGGTTATTGGTTCCAGTTATTGGTTTCCTCAGTGTGTACAGTATCTCTTTCCTCTTCTGAGCTTAGCCACAGCAGCCTTTGCATTTTCTGTGTAGACTGGAATAACTGCTGCATTAGTGGAATAATGGCCAGCTCGAGAACTGCTTGAGAGAGCTCTATGGTGAAGCGGCTCCTCAAAATTTGGAACGTTAGTCGAAGAGCATCAGACCAAGTGTTGGAAGCAAAATGGAGTGTGCTTTGCTCTTCAAATAACACTTGTGCTGGCATTAGGGAAGGGTGGGGGATAGGTCAAATATCCATTCCTAGGCAAGCAGCTTGAAGTATGTTTATTTTATGGGGTTCTCTCCATATATATTAGTCAGAGGTGGTCAGAGGCTAACTGCCTCCTCCAGGAGCCTCAAGAGTAGCCGTTCTCAAATACATTCAACCACATTAGAACTCAGAGTTGTCAATTGGAAGGCTGCTGATGTGGATGAAGAATTTAGAAAAAAAAATCTCACCCTGGTGACCGGATGTACCTCAGCTATGTGCCCTCATCTTTAAGCTAGCACTCTAAGCTAGCACCCATCTTTCATGTTTAGGATGGCTTAAACTTTAAAACAACATTAGGTTTCAGATAACATAGTTAACATTTGGGCAGTTTATTATTTTCTGGAGCCACACACTGATCACACTTTTTAAAAAATCAAAATGCATGGGGACAAAGCTTTAGGACTATTCATCTATATTCTTATGTGAAATAATGAACAATAAATGATAAAGTAGCCACATTAAAAAACTTCACTTTACAAAGGGACTCACTGCGGTATTCTTTTAAATAATGAAAGTCTCTGGGAAGCTAACATCACACTTAATTAAAACCAAAATGGTATGTAAGTAGTATACATTGGGGGTCGGTCTCTCTCTCTCTCTCTCTCTCTCTCTCTCTCTCTCATCTTAAGTTCTCATAATGTACAACAACTATTGCTTTTGCATCCCAGAAACTCATTCTTGACAAGTAACTTCATCAATAGTGAAACCAGTAAAACATTTTTAAAAAATTGAAACTCTAGTCAAAGAGTCTTGGAAATGATACAGTTCAGTTGAGGAAAGGCAGCCTGGACTAGTGGAAAGAACATAGCCTTGGATTTGGACAGACTGGCTTTGAACCCTATATGCCTAACACTTACTATATGTTTCTTGGGGACATTTTCTTTAAATACTTTGAACTTCACTTTGCTCCTCTATAATATTCACCTTGCAGAGTGTTCACATCTCTTAGCACACTACTTGACATCGATTTGGTGTTTGATGAAGAAGGGTATTAGTCATCTGTTATTCCACTGTATTATTCAGATTCAGAGAGCAAAATCCATATTTCCCTTTGGATACAAGGGCTTCAATGTCTTGCATACAGAAGGAGGAATAAATAAATAAATAAATAAATAAATAAATAAATATTTCTTTACTTAAGCTCACCTTACATTCATGTCAGATAATGTGTGAATTAAATCTAGTAGAATTAACTTGTCAACAGACCATACCTTCCTTTTCATTTTCATAGAGATTTAGAGAATTTACTTGTTGGTATATAAATACTCTCAATTAAACATGACTTTTCCATAAATATGTAACCTTAATGAATTTAATAAATTTTCTTCTCTGTGAAAGAGCATTTTTAGTTGGATATTTGAAATTAAAGTGTCATTTGAACCCAAAGGCCATTGCTCTGTTAAAAATCTTCAAGTTATTTCCCATGTTTTACAGTATTAATTATTATTCATCTTATTTCTTTATTTCCTCTTACTATATTTTTCATGATTCCAATAAGATATTTTTTGTTGACCTCAAATTGATCTATACAATATTTGGATGCATTAATGCTATAATGGCCATCTTTTGTTTTGTCTTTTTAATAATAACATATAACAGCCAGTTATGTTTGGCCCCAGTCCCTGGATCTACAATAAACACATAATCCAGGCTTGGTTAGTCAGTATATTTTATCCTCCTAACCACAGGGATTGGTTCAAGGGTGGGCAGCTAATCCAAGACAGTCCAATCAGAGGCAATCCTGAAATTTTTTGATGGATCAACTGCAGAGAAGTCATATTTTTTACTGCTCTATTGGGAAGGCCAAAAGTGAGGACTGAGCCTCCAGCCAATGTCAGCATTTTTTTTTTTGCAACATATTGAGAATCTTCTTGAATGTAAAGTCAATACAGGAAAAAGTTGAATTAAGAGATGGAGAAAGACAGAATGCCAGTGATGGCATTTTAAGTCCTTCAAGATGAACCCCTGTAACTTTTCAGTGATATGAGCCAATAAACTCCCTGCCTTAAGTCAGTTCAGTTAGATGTTTGCCTGACCAACACAAATACTTTCTTGCTTAAATTCATGCTTTTCACTTCCCAAATACTGTCTCTTTTTCTTTAGTCACTTAAAAGCTACCATTACTCGAAGTCCTTGTTTCAGCTTCAGATCCTTGATCAGACCTTGTTCAACTACCCAGGCCCTGGGACACTCTCTTCCTGTAACCCATTGACAATGCGAGCATGTTTCCTTGAATCGTCATTTAGCTTTGAGTATATATTCTGCTTTCTGATCTCAGTAGTATCTTCCATGTTCTTCCATGGGTGTCTACTGGGGAGACAGGAGAAGGGAATAGTTGGAATATGTCTCTTAAATTTGGTTGAATAATCATGCTGGAGGACAGAGAGAGATCCTTTTCTTTATTTTCCTTCTCTCAGCCAAATGCCTGAGAAACAATACTGAGTTTAGTTACAAAGTCTTTCTACACATTCATAAGAACACTTATGTCTGTGACTTTAGTCCACTGAGTTATGATGACCCAATTTTATTACTTAAGGGACCCCTCTCTGTCCTGAGCAACAGCCAAGAAGATTGCTCAATAATTGCTTGTAATTGAAGATAAACTCTAATGTTCTTATTATTTATGAATGTCATGCTAAACTAATCCAGTGTAGTAATCAATAGTAATAGTAATCAATAATGTACCCAGGTTCATCTCTATAGCTCAACATTCTGGAATGCTTTGTTGCAACCATACATCTGCCTCTGTGGTCCTGAGGCACTCCAGGTCTTAGGTGTGTAGGTAGCTCTTTGGCCACCAAGGTACCAATGCTCAGAGCCCATGGAGAAGAGTCAGCGTGTTTTCAATAACACCATGTTCTTCTTGTATTGATGCCCTGCCCTTGTTCAGTCTTGAGGCTATTGAGATAATGGTGTAACTAGATTTTAAAAATCTCTTAATGCTCTGCCTTCCTGTCAGCATCAACTAATTAAAAATATAGTTACTAAAGTCAAGGTTACATGCAGATCTTTTTCTCTTTATTCTATTTTACCATTCTGTTCATTCATTCATGTCTAGCTCTTTCTCTTCATTCTCACTTTCACTGGACTAGCTTTGGTCTCATTTAGAATACTGCCCCCTTAACTGGTCTTTCCTCTTTTATATTATTTTTTCAATCCATTCTTCATATCAGAAAGGTTATTTTGTTAAAATACAGATGAAATAATTTACTATCTGTCTTGAAGCTTCTAAAAGAGCTCCATCGTCTACTTAACACATTTCAAACTCTTCATCATGGTATTTAGTATCTTCCATGATGTGATTCCAACTTACCTTTTACATCTTATTTGGTCAACTGTGCCATATAAGGACATAGTATAAATTAAATCCTGAAGTAAATAAATAAATTTTAAATCAGCTTTTAAAATGTGTTGTTTTCTTTATTCAGTGGACACATTCTTTGACTAAGCCATATAAACCAGTAAAATATTTGTGCTATCTGAGATATTTCAAGACCTGGATATGGAGAGGAGTTAGAGAAAAAAAAAAAAAAAAGAATGTCAGGCTTAAGCTAACGTAGAAAGGTAATCTAAAAAAATACAGTATTAAATCTGCATCATTGGGTTACAAAAACCAATGCAAATTTAGTCAGCATCCTTTGAAATAAAACATTACCAAGCACAATGAAAAACATTGCCAAAAGCATCTCCTGGTCTTGATTTTACTAATTTTAATGGAAAAATCTTTTCTCACCAAAGGTCTGTTGATATTTCCAGGAAGCAGGTCCCCACACTCTTCTTTCTTGGAAAGTATTGCTCAACTTTGTATTTTTAATATAATGAGAGAGCCCAGAGATAAAGACCAGAGAAGATAAGGAAAGTCACAATTTGAGGAATCCCTAAGTAAATAAATAAAATTTAAGTCATCTGTTACTAGTAAAATAAAATAAGAACATTTTCCAGCTTGGTTAAAAACCACAAGGCAGAGGGTTTGAGCAGTTTTGAAGCAAACCCGTAATTCTTTAATAAATGAGCAAAGACTAGGAAGTAAAGTAAGGATTCTGGGGATTGGAGCTGATGGAAGAAGGTATGTTAGAAGACCATTCCTTTTTTTTTTTTTTCCTTCTAAATATATTTTTATTGACTTCAGAGAGGAAGGGAGAGGAAGGGAGAGATAGAAACATCAATGATGAGAGAGTATCATTGATCAGTTTCCTCCTGCAGGCTCCAGACTAGGGATCGAACCTACAACCCTGGCATGTGCCCTGACTGGGAAGCAAACGGTGACCTCCTAGTTCATAGATCGATGCTCAACCACTGAGCCACACTGGCCAGGCTAGAAGACCAATCTTATTTCATGTATCTTTTTAATTAAAAAAGAGTTTTTATTGATTTTAGAGAGAGGGGAAGAGAAAGGGGGAGAGAGAAAAACATTGATGTGAGAGTGAAACATGGATCTGCCTCCTGCATGCCCCTTATGGGGATTGAGCCCACAATCTGGGCATGTGCCCTGACCGGAATTGAACCAGCAACCTTTTGGTGCATAGGATGTTGCCCAACCAACTGAGCCACACTGGCCACGGCTATTTTGTGTATCTTAACAGAATAGTCAGAGTAAAATCTGCTAATCCCATCTTTTTTAAACCATCAGGATGGAGTTAACATCTCCCATAAATGATATATAACATATAAATGCATAGCCAACTACTCATGTCTCACTATTAAATTCACACAACACCCTCCCTTTTCTCAAAGAACATGTATTTTACACATGTCGTCTCTGTTCATCTCTCACCTCTCTGTGGAAACCCAGAGGAAAAATGTTGAGTGACTCAGTCAAGGTCACAGTGTGATGAAAGTGCTTGAGAGCTGGAAAGGAACCCATGACAACACCCCATCCAGTGCCATACGCCCGGGTTCACACTGCTGGGTAAAACTCATCGCAACTGCGTGCGTGTTTAAGTGATATATCAGTGCTAAATGGTAACACATGTAACACTTCCCACTTAGGATCTGATCTTGGCTAACTCTGCTGGAAAATATTATATAGAGATTTCTCCACAGTAAAAAGAAAATTTTTTTGAGCAAAATTTCAACAAAAAAGAACAAGATCTGAAGTTCAGACTATTCCCATTTTTCCAAGGATGGCAGTGGCTCCAGCAACCTCATTTCACTAAGTGTAAAGTTAAGCATGAAGGCAGAATTGCACAGATCAGGTGTTCTTTGTAGAGAGAATCATCAACTGAACGAAAGCAAAACCATGTTTTGCAGTGGAAAATAATGCTGCAAAGCAAACTCTGCGTGGAAAAATACAAAACCCTTTTTACAATATCGCACGCTCGAGTCTCATAACTGCTCAAGCAGGGTGTCCTCAGGCTGGGAAATGTGTTGACACCACAGGAGTTGACAGGTAGCCAGCACATTGGACCCCAATCCTTTTGCAGGCTGAGAAGCACTGAGGTCTGCTAAGATGTTTTTAAAAAGAGATGGGACTTGAGCATCTCATAAAGGTAAAGAGATTACTGAGTAATCTCACCAAAGGTCTGTTGATATGAACTGGATATGGATATGGACTAATCAGTTCCTAGCATTCATGTAAGAATTAATCAAAGTCTAACAAATTAAAAAAGGGCTGGAGAAAACCTCCCGAGGAGAATTATTGGGATTCACCTTCAACTTCTCCTAGAATATGTTTTGTTGGAGGGAGATTAGGGTCATGTGGTAGGACAGACATTTATTCCTCACTGAATATCCATATGTTCTCTACATCTCTCAGCCCTTTTATAGGCAGGTGGCCAATGAACCGAAGCATTTAAAAGCTGATGCAGTACCTTGAGCTTTCTCATCTGCAGCCATGGTGACCTTAAAACTATGTGTTCCAAGATTCATAGCTATAAAATGCAACCAGATTGAGTTCCTGAGCTGCCCTGAAGGACCCCTGCACGGGCAGAGGTTCTTGTGGGATTAAGAAATAAGCCTTTTTGTGTGAAACCACTGAGATTTAGAAAAGTGTTTGTTATTACAGCACAACCTCGCTTATTCAGACTAATACACACAGGGACCAATAACTTTCTTGTCAAAAGCGAATTTGACTAATTGTGATTACTGTCTCACTTTTTTTCTGATTCAGCTTGTTTCTCAGATTCTTGCTCTTAGAACTCAGGGTTATGATTGTGAAATCTTAGTCAATCCTTTCCCATGGACAATAAGACCATGCATTTGGTATTAGATTTGCATAAAAACACTCAACCTTGCAATATTGGCCCTGAAATATTGGTGTGTCTCTATTCGACACATGCCTCGTTCTTTACTTGAAAATAAATCATCAGCTTTTTACCGTAGGCAGCCATCAGTCAGAGCACAGGCCTGACTGGCCACTTGGGAGGGGCAGGCCTTCAGGGGGCTGCCCAGAGGACAGGGGCTCCCCCGGATGTATGGGCACTGTGTTCAGTGCTGGGAGGTGGACTGACGACTGCAGCATTTCCCGGCTCCCTGACATCAGGTCCTGCAGGCCCCCCTCTCCTGACGACTGCAGACAGTCAGGGAGTACCCAGGAGTTTCCCCATTGGCTAAGAGGGGGCAGAGGGAGGTTCTTACACCCAGTGGCCAAAAGCTAGAGAGATGAATGGACAGGGCCCCAGAAACCCAAAGCTAGCAAGATAATTGGGTAGAAAAAAAGCCCTCCCCTTGCTATCCCTGTAAGAACTGTGGGCTTGAGCAGGGAGGGAAGATGGTCTTTGAGATCATTCTTCCAGGTCTTGGGGCACCTGAATAAACCTCTTTCCTTTTGCCCTAGCATCTGTCTCACAAATTTGGCTTTTGCTGCGGCAGGCAGCTGAACCCACTTGTTCGGTTACAAGCTGTTTTTCTATCTTAAAATCTTTAAAAATGCACTTTGATTTACTTGACATTCACCCTTTGTTTTTGATAAACTATTCATCCATGGTATCTTTGAATACATCCCTTCTTACCATGGAAGCACTGAGGAATATTTTTTACTAAGCTGTTAATATGACATTTCTAATGTCAGATGTATCTCCTTACAAAAGCTATTTTTAAAAATCAAGCTTTACAAGCAGAGTATTATACCATAGGTGATATAAAACAGAGATTGTGGCTACATGGCTTTCCCTTTGGAACAAACCCCAAAAGCACTAGAGCTACAAGGATGCACTGTGTTAAAGGCCAGACAATGTAACCAGTAGCTGAAGTCTCACATAATTACAGTTCAAACACTAATTTGTGTGTCTTTTTGGGTTTATTTTAAAATGATTTATTTAGCTTTTAAAAAAGCCAGCTCCATTTTTTAAAAAAGAAAATGTACAATAGAGACAATTATTAGTACAACTACCAGCTGAACTGTATAAGTAGAATATTTTAGAATTCATTGTTCATTTGACCTTTATTTTACTAGTTACAATTATTATACTTTTGGAGTCTCTTCTTAATTGCTCTGTGAAAGTTCTGTACCTTTTCTCTGTGCCAGAGTTTTACTTTTAAATTTGATGAAACCCCTAAAATCATGTCAATAGAAACATAACTTTGCTAGTACCTAAAATGAGTGTTTGTGACCAAGTGATTATCTGGAATTTAATTTCATCATCTCAAAAATTTCCTTAGAGCCCATCAAGTTTTAACATTCTATGCTTCCATGATATTGACATGTGTTTGAAGGACACAAAGAAAACCACCTGTATGTATATCTATCTATCTATCTATCTATCTAGATCAATGTATGTGTATAGATAGATAGATAAATAAAAGCACACACAATTTCTTAACATTGGAGGTATGACTTTAAAAACTCACATTTGAATATCCTTTTCCTAGGTTATTCATTTTGTAATTACTTCCATTTTTCCTTTTGTGATTTAGAAGTGTCAATAACATACCCTTTCACTCTATGTATTTTAGGTTGAGCAACAAAGCAGAGTAACAAGTTGAATCTTTACAAGATACAGTAATAATTTTGCTATATAAAAACTTGTATTGAGATTGTGGAGATAAATAAACAGGAACCTCATTTAAATTGGAGTTAAGAGGTGATATCACCTATCGCCACTTACCCCAAACAGGAAGAGATGTATTTTCCATCTCCAACAGGAAGATGTTTTTCTGCTCTCCTGCTCCACAGGAGGAGGTAGGAGGGTCTTCTCCTCACCCAGCAACCACTCAGCGAATAAATGACAGCCAATAAAAAGCCACTGCACTTTGAAATTCCAGTTTCCTCCAATGGACTCTTTGTTTACAACAGCCCCTCTGAACTCTCTCTTTTTTTTACTTTGTTCTGTGGACTTGCATGTGATTCACCATTAGATTGCATGTCCCAAATTTCAATTCTTTGTTGTCCCTGAATAAATCCATTTTGCTGGAGAAATATCTGGGTACTGATTGGTTTAAGGTCAACAAGATTTAACCTTTAACAATGAAAATTATTCTCTCAAGACAATAAAAAACATACCAAGGAAGGAGGAAAGGAAGAAAGAAGGGAGGCAGACAGGCATGTGGTAGGCTGGATGGGAAACTTGATATTCTGGGGACTGGTTTTTGGTCCTATTTCCCACACATTCATGGGGACTTGCACTGTACCTGGTGAATAGTAGGCAGTCAATAAATATTTGTTGACTAAGTGACAGTTTTAGAGTGGCCAACTGCAACAAAAGTTTTAGCATTTAAACCATGAATAATTGATTTTAAATTACTTTTTTTTTAATTTTCAAAAAAATATATTTTACTGATTTTTTACAGAGAGGAAGGGAAAGGGATAGAGGGTTAGAAACATCGATGAGAGAGAAACAGATGAGAAAGAAACATCGATCAGCTGCCTCCTGCACACCCCCTACTGGGGATGTGCCCACAACCAAGGTACATACCCTTGACCGGAATTGAACCTGGGACTCTTCGGTCCCCAGGCCAATGCTCTATCCACTAAGTCAAACTGGTTAGGGCTAAATTACTTTTTAAACAAATATTTGACCAGGCACACAAGGCAGCAAAACACTGGGAGATAGACGTTTATGACATTTATGTTCTCAGGTTTTAAAAAAAATGATTTTCTGTCTATTCTTTGCGCCCTATAGGTGTCCCAATCAAGAATGGTGGACAGATTGAAAATACTGACTGGCTGCCCTTTCAACTCCCCAATCCCCTCACTTTTCAAAATATCATACCAAGCCAGTGTCTCCTTCTGAAGGCCAGGGATGACTAAATGATAGCAGGAAGTGTGATCATAAACAAGGGCAGAGAGATAAGGGCCTCCTCCCCTAAATTTTGGGTTCCCACTCTTGGAAACTCTTTCTTCAACTTCTCTGACCTGCTGTGCTCTGGATCTTTCCTGCCTTCATCTTAGATATTTGTCTAAATCCTTATGTATTTGTCACTCTAAGTTTTCAATCTGCTCTGACATAAAGGAACTGTCTTATTCTTTCTCTGACCTGGACTTCTCATTTCCCATCTGTTCTAATCCTGGCAACTTGATTGAGATTTGAGCCATGCCTGAATCCTTGGCTGTACTCTTTTGCTGCCTACATCCTGGCCTGACCCAAGGAGATAGAACAAGCAGGCAAATCAATTAGAGAGATCATGGCACAGAAAGGAGAGGTCTGTGTGGATTGCAGAGATTAGGAAAGATTTTTTAGGGAAGGTGAGATTTAAAGGGTAGATGAACTCTGTCTTTCCTGTTACTGTTGGTTAAAATGTTGCATTAGTAAAAATGGAATTTTTTTTTAGCGTGCTATGATATGGAGGCTCTTCACTAATTCACACCTTTTCTAGTTTCCATATATTATAAGATCTTTCTGTTTCCCTTGTTGCTATAAACTCTTTGTGATTTGAGTTGATTGGCATAGGATTCTGTCTATGTGTCCTCCCCCACCCCCTTCCTATTTTGCTCATGCACATCTGTGCTTGCTTATTTTCCATCTTCTCAGATCATAGGTCACGGTCCGGAAAGCTCATCTCAGAGTTGGGTTTCCTCATGGGGAACAATCGAGTCGGTCACGTCTGCCATGGTGTGTGCAGCCTTCCATGTTACATACTGAACAGGCCTCTCTTAGCAGTGAGGTCCAGGGTGGGTCTGGTGCAGGGCAGAGGCAAGCTCGCAGGGCTGCCCTGGCTCTGCTTGGCCTGATTCGGGGCTTGGAAGGGGAGGCACAGAACTGTGCCAGGAGCTTTCTCTAAGGGCTCCTGTTCTTAGACCCAGCAGGCTTGGCTCAGTGACAGTGACATGTGTGGGGGCAGGACATGCACTCCTTTACCAGGAACTTTGGCAGCTCCTGCAGCTGAGGGGGTGGCTCCCTAGTCTTCCCACCCACATCAACCTTCAAAGGGGGCTCATCTCTTGCCTCTCATTGACACAGCAATTCCGTTCCTCTGAGGAGCATTGTGTAGTGTGTCTACCTCCTGTGGCAAGTAGGAGAGTTTTGGAGAAAGTAAGAAGTTAGAGCCAGAGCTCTATAGGGTGCTGAGTATTTTGTCTTTAATTAAAGCATGTTAGATCACTTGATTCCCCCCCCCCTCATTTAAGGAAACCAGATACAGAGCTGGGGGGCAAAGAGGTAAGTTAGCTGGGCCATGCTCCTGGGCTGAGGCATCCCCTGCTAACTCCATGTCAGCAGAGATTAATTTTTGATTGCTTCTGTCATCAGAGTGGTTCTGCCTAAGCTACTCTCAACCTTTAAAATTAGCAGCAATGTAGTTATGTGTAGGAAAAAGTCCTAGACCAGGAAACAGGTGCCCAGCTGTAACCACGAGCCCTTGGGCAAGACACACACTCTCTCAGGTCCAGTTTTTTTTCACTTGTGTGTAAAATGAGACACAGAGATGATACTTCTGAAAGTCCCCTGGGGACTCTGGCTTCAATATGCCTTTGAGTTCACACTGTTCTCTGATTTGTACATTCTGTTCACACTTTCCACTGTGGCACTGTCAGCCTGGGTTGGCCAACTTGTCTCCTTGCCCACCTTTGCTTCTGGCCCATTATGAAAGAGAGCATTTGTTCAATCAAAACACAGATACCCATGGGGTACCTAGAAGTATTCACAAGTAGATGAGGGGGGCTCTGCAACAAAAGAGCCAGGTCCCCTCCACATTCTTTCCCAGGACAGCCTCTGTAGGACACTGTATTTTTCACACCATGTTCCATATATTGGTTAAACATTGTGCACTGTGTAGTCTTACTTCCTGGTTGACACAGACAACATGACCTCCTTGCCCCCAGCTGCCCCTGATTGTGTATCTGAGTTTTCTTATCTATAAAATAAACTAATACTATCTGCCTTGTAGGTGCATTATGAAGATTAAATGAGCTAATGTTTTTTAAAGTGTTTACAACAGAGCCCAGGACTTGTTAAATATCCACGAAATGTTGGTAGGTGTGCTATTACTAAATAAATAAATAAATAAGTCCCCAAATAAAATAAGTTCATTTGGAAAATCTGGGTTGATCAAAGTCAACTACATTTTCTTTTCATTAGTCCTCTGAACCAGGGGATTTTGAAACTTTGTGACTATGGAAAGCATAGGATATGCTTTGGAATTTCCCAGGCTTACTTGACTATGGGGTGAGTTTTATGAAACACCTACTATTATTTCAGGGAACTCAAGTGCATCTCATGGAACACATTTTGAGAAATGCAGCTCCAGGTACATGGAAGCTGCTCTCCAGGGCGTTCAACTTTCATCAAAGGTCTCTTCTGCGGCAAAGTTCTCTAGAAGGATGTCAGTCACTCGTTGTGCTGTTTTCTATTTTCATATTTATATTAATTGCTTATTTGAGCAATTACTTGCTAATTTTAATGATTGAAGATAGCTTAGATGGAGCCACCCTATTGAAGAAGCAACCAAAAATTAGTCTCTACTGAAATAGAGTTAGCATGAGCTACCAGAGCCCAAGAGCCTGGCCCCACTAACTTATCTCTACCTATCCCTGACCTGAGGGGATGCCTTTGTTAAGAAATAGAGGTTGTCTGTGAGCTCCTGGGGTATATGAAAACCAGGAGCCTAGCTCCATGGTGCTTAGGATGGTGTTGTTTTTCTAAATCCTTCTTCTCATCTTCCTGGATAGAACCTGCAAACAACAAAATGCTCTTACCTGTCACCCAGCTCAATATTCAACAGGCTGCCAGAGAGCCAGTCTTCAGTTGAAAAATGGATACTGAGCAAGGGAACGTATAGGGCTAGACCTCTGGGGCAAATATGTGTCCTATGTCCATTGACTCTGCCCAAGAACTAGAGCGACAGGGATTGGATTAGGGATTAGAGCCTCTTGTCACCAAGGACCTGGTGGTAGCCCTTTGTTACAGGATAAAGCCCAACACATTGGCTAAGCAGTCAAAACCTTCCCAAACTGCGCCAACCTCGCTTTTCTCCTTCACATAAGCAATGAAAACTTCTTTTTTTCCCCCAAAGTTTATTGGATCAAAAGGATTGACAGTTATTCCTGTATTATGGCAATAAAGTCACTCTTAATCACCTACCTGCCAAGCTGAAAACTTCTTGTTCACTCTTCTGGGACCACCCATTCCCTACCAATGCCACCTGCATTTCTTGTGCCTCTGAATCTTTGCTTGAATAACCTTATTTTCATGTCTTCTGTCAGAATCACACCTATCTTTAAGACCAAACTAAAAAAATATCACACTTCTCTCCCCAATGCCCACCTGCCCCATCTCATTGAAGCAATTCAGAATTCCCCTCTTCTGTTAACAATGGTCTCATATGCTCTATTTTGATTCCACGTCTCTCTATGTTATGGCTCTTGGAATAGATATAATATACACTCACAAAAAAATAATTTATTTGAAGTCAGGGACTGTGCTGCTTTCATCCATTTCCCCAGCCTTTGTGTCAATATTCAACATACTTATGTCTACTAAGAGCTATTTATTTTGCAGGGTTATCATGACTTAGTTTCCTCTGGGCTAATTGGTTGGCAGGTAATTTTCCTTATTCTTCTAAGTTTTCTAAATATGAAATAGTGTGTACATGCCTAAGAATGGCATTCAAGATCCTCCACCATCTGGGATCAATATACCTTTGAGCACATGGAGAAGGAGTGTAAACCGTCCAAGTTTTCTTTGAAGAACAGCTGAGTCGAAATCACGGTTTCTCACACCGGCACGGCTAACATTGTGTGCTGGATAATTCTTTATTGTGGATGCCCGTCCTGTGCATTGCAGGATGTTCAGTGGCATTCCTGTCTCTCCCCACCAGACTCAGAAGCACCCTTCCTACTGCTCTTTCCACCCCGAGATTGTGATAAACAAAAGCATCTCCAGTCATTGTTAAGTGAGGGGCTGGGGGTAAAATCACTCCTGGTTGAGAACCAGTTATCTAGAGGTTTCCAGTGTTTTGTTCTGAGTCTTGCAATAAAGGGACCATGTCTTCCTGTCTGACATCTCAGGTGGTATCTCCCTCATCTGGAACCCACAACAGATAAGTGTAGGCAGGATTAGGCAAAAGCTTGAGCAGGAATAGGCAATGCTCTGTAATGTTCCGTGGTTCACTGGTGTAGTCAGGAACAGATGGTGACCCAAGTGACCTGGGGTAAACCAAAGAAAGCCAGACAGGTGGTTAGATGAGTGCTTTGCAAAGTCTTGTTCATGAGCCACATCTTTTGGAGAGAAGATGAAAGATTCCTCGACTATTCTCTGTGCCTACTATATTGAAATTTAGATTTTTAACAACTCCCAAGGAGATTCTTATGCATCTAAGTGTTTGAAAACCACTGTAGTGCTTATTTATTTATTTATTTATTTATTTATTTATTTAGAAAGCATTAATTTTAAATAACCCGGGACTGTGTATTAATAGCACACACAAAAACTGGAACTTAGCCTTGATATAACAAAAAGTACTATCTATACCTTAACTTTGTTTTCCTTTTTTCTTTTTTAACATAACTGCCTCCTAAGCACTAACACAATCCATATGTCCATGGGAACAACAAACCCTCCCCAGAATATGAGACCGGTCAGGCACACTTGAATGAATCTATCCAACCCTGAGACCTGGCGGGTGCTGGATACAAATTCCCTCTTCAATGCGATGTGGGCACCCAGTACACTCACCACTCCCTTCTCGGATCAGCTTGGTCTGTGCTGCTGCTTTTTTCCTGACCCAGGAGGAGATATTTTTTGTGACTTAGAAGGAAAAGTAAAAAGAAAAGCAAGCTGAGATAAGATGCTCTTTGGCAAAAGAATAAGATTCAGTGCATTGTAATTAGTTCCAAGTTAGGTATTTGATTTGCGTCTGTGTACTTACAAACAGAGCCTAAAACTCTTAACCCACAATCCCCCAGTTGTAGTGCAGCTAAAGTCACAAGCTGTACACCTAGTGAATGGGTAGATAGTAACGACTTTCTGTTCTGAGAATATAGTCTTTTCTTCCTTTGCTACCTTCCATTGCCCGGCAACAGTGCTAGGAACACTGTAGGACATCTGTAACACCTTGCTGACAGGAATTCAGGGCTGCACAACCCTGTAGGACCCATAGTTTGGCACAAAAAGGCATCTGGATATTGACCTATGCACTAAGCTACATGGATGGTGTTCTTATAGCCTATAAGAGTCTGGGAGCAGAAGAGACCCAGATACGGACTGTATGGACCCCTAGAAAGAGCTCATTCAGTGTCCTTGCTTCTTGGAAATTGAAATCATTGACACCGTGGAACTTGTCTGGATAAGAGAGAAGACAGAAAATGATGCCGGGGAGATCTCTACTGAAAAGACAGAGCAATCCAGGTTTCCATTGGAACTGTGTGCCCCACTTCAAAAACACCCCCATCGTCAGAACTGCTGAGCCAACACAATGAAATGTAAATACAGCTATATCAGTAACGTGATACCGCTAGAGGCCTACCCGGACTTGCTGCCATAATATCTGGCCCCAGTTCTTTCAGATTTATGTTTCTAGGGGCTTTCCTTTTTTTGTTTTATTAGCATGCTTGCTCCCATTTGTCAAGCAGTTAGGCTGGTGTCTTCGCGTTTGCAGATTACAGGGGTGGAGATAAAACACCGAATGGGGACTCTGAGACCTCAAAGCAGAGGCGCGCATTTTTCACAGATATTTGCCAGAAGCTTAGAGATGGTTGAAACTTGAGACTACAGGGATCTCTCTTTTTAGCCAGGCTTGCCTAATATTCTGGCATCCTACAATTTTTGTGTACTTTTTAAGGAAAAGGAAAAGGAAAGTGGGAGGGTGGGAGGGTTTGTCTTTCATTATCTCCATTGGAGAAATAAGGAAATGTGGTGTTTTATTCATAGGCAAAGTTCTTCCGGAAAATGTTTTGAAAGTCAGTGGGATTTGATAGATCCTCTCTACCCACTCCACCCAGTTTATGTTAGCCACTCCCACCCCAAATCAGAAAATGTCTTTGGTAGATGGAATTATTGGTCTCAATTCCTTATCCACATTTTTTGCCAGGTGACTTTGCAGCCTCTCCCACAAAAGGCAAAGTGAACTTCCTCATTGGTTTGAGACTTGCCTTGGCCAACGAAGTGTGGGCGGCAGTGGCCCTAAGAGGCATCACTACTCCCATCTCTATGAAGAGAGATTTTCCCCTGTAGCCTGGGGCCTAGATGAATACATGGGGAACCTCAGCATGGAGCCAAGTGCAGCCAGATCTATATCTTGATGCAGAGCCACCTGGCTGAGCCCAGCCTTGATGAGCAATGCCCAGATGGCCTGCAGACCTGTGAGCAAGTATAAACAATTATTGTTTTAATCTACTGGATTTTGGACTGAATTAATTGTTATACAGTAATAAGGTATAGCCAACTGATAGGATGTCCTGAATCCCTTTCTTTTTCCAATTCATATATTAATTATCAGCTCAATATGTTTTGGGACAAATGGATGATTTTTCTAGCCCTTTCTAAATGCTGCAAGTAGAGACTAGCTCATCCTTCCAATTAATAATGACTCTGGGGAAGAAACTACATCTTCCAGTCCTTTGTGTCCACAGCCCTGAGCTCCTGCATCAAACAGTCCAGCCTGGGAGGAAAGGACCTGACTTTGGGATTCAAATAGTCTTAGAACAAGTCAAACTCTTGCCACTTAATAACTGAAATTTTGGCGAGGCCCTTTAACTTCTCCAAATCTCAGATTCCCCATATGTTGAGGTTGTTGGGAGATAGTTAGTAGAGATAAGTTACATAAAGTGCTCAGCACATAGTAAGTGTTAAATAAATGGCAGTTGTTATTAAGTTTGTGGCATAAATCAATAAATGCTGTTTTCTGTCAGTGTGGGGGACTGGTCTTCCTCGAGAGGCTCCTACCTCTTTCCTTCTGCCAAATATGGCGCCTTCCCTGGGTTCTTTCTGGCGTCCGTCTGTCTAGGTCTGACACTGCAGGTTAGCACGTGGCTTCCTTCACTGGTCCCTACTCAGTAAACTCCTTTCATAATGGTTGTCAAGCTGTAGACCTGCCTGTCCTGGTCGGGTGGTGCTCTATACTCTTAACAACAATAGCAGCAACTACAATAATAATAGACATTATTGAGGGCTTACTGGGTTCAAATAGTTTACATGGATGATGATGATGATCTCATTGAATCTTTAAAGAAATTCTGTGCTATGGATTGAATTGTGTCCTCCCCCAGCACCATTCATAGGTTAACACCCTAACCTCCAATGTGACTGTATTTGGAGATAGGGCCTTGAGGTAATTAGGTTAAATGAGATCATAAAGGTGGGGTCCTACTCTGATAGGACTGGTGTCCTTATAGAAATAGGGGAGACACAAGAAAGCCCTTCCCACACCCCTTTTTGTGTTCACATAGAGGAAAGGCCAGGTAAAGACACAATGAGAAGGTGACTGTCTGTCGAGGAGCCAGGGAGGGAGCCCTCATTAGAAACCAGCCTTGCTAGCACCTTGATCTCAAGCTTCCAGCCTCCAGAACTGTGAGAAAATAAGTTTCTGTTGTGTAAGCCACTCAGTCTGTGGTGTTTTGTTATGGCAGCTGGAGCTGACGAAAACTGCCTGCATAGTTGATATTATCACCTTCAACATTTAGTGAAACGGAGGTTCAGAGGATGAAGTAACTTCCCCCTTGTCCCACCTGCAGCAAACACTAGAGTCAGCACTCCCACCTCCGCATCCCTACTCCAGAGCCCATGCATGGAATCATTCTGGGTCTGAGATTGCATGTTAGCACATGTCTTCCATCGCTCGCCCCTACCCAGTAAACTCCTTTCAGAGTGGGTGTCAAGCTGTAGACACCTGTTGAATTACTTGTTCTGCTGCTGTTGTCATGATCGGCTCTGGACCACCTCAGTACTGCAGGAGGCTTTCAGGCCTGAGATAGAGTGCCTGCAGCCACCAACATGAGAAGGTGGGATGCTTAGAGGACTGAGGTGGGCCCTCAGCTCAGGTTCCACAGGTGGGAGAAGCAAGAATGTGATCTACAAAGAGGGCTTCTTTGGTCACAGAAAAACTTCAGACAGCAGCCCAACACTATAGAAGGGAGGCCACCTAGCAAAAAAGACTCCCCCTCCCTCCAAAAATTGTTTTGATTTTTTAGGTAGTAATAAATACTTTATAGTATAAATTATTCCATTCAATGCATATTTTATCAAGTTACTGCCTGGCGTTCAGAAAAGTAGCTGGTTGTATAATATTTATAAATATTAATAAACCAACAATGAAGTCATTTTGAAATCCCTCTCAGTTTATCTTCCCTCAGTGAGAAGTCAGCTTCTCTGTCGGTACTCATTTCACCCTTTCGGCCCAAAGGAGGCTCAAGGGCAGATGACATCTAGGAAAGGCAGAAGAAATGACATGGGGAAATCTCTGTCACCAGGAAGGTTTGAGAAAACCTGCTGTTTCACCCCCAGGCAGGTGTGGAGAGACAGGCAGAACAAGGTGGTGAGGTACCCATGTCCCTACCTACCTACTAACCCCAATCTCAGAGTACAACTCCCGGCTAATGGAAGAGGGAGGCAGTGCTGTGTGGTAGAAACATCTCCATAGTTTTAAAGAGACCTGAGAATCTTGAATCTAGTGGCCTGCTTTCCTCATTGTGGCCTGGGGGTGCTGGGAGCCTCTATGACAGATTTTCTCACCTTTGGCACTGTAGACATTTTGGGTAAGCTATTTTTTAATTTTTTATTTTTTTGTCTTGAGGGGCTGTGCCATGCACTGTAAGATGTTTAGCCTCTACCTACTAGAGGCCCTAGTATTTCCTCAGTTGTGGCCATAAAAAATGTCTCCAGATGTTGCCAATGTCTTCTGGAGGTAAACTTGTGCCCTCCCCCAAAGGAACCACAGTCCTTGGAGATGCTCAACATTTGCCCCCATGTTGGAGTGACAGTGATAGGGTGGTTCAGGTTGGGAAGAGGTCATGGGTAGATGAGCCTGAGGCAGGGCTCCTGGCTCCCTCGGGCTTGTATGTGGTGAGCAGGAAATCCAAAAATTCCAGTTTTCCCTGAAGACAGGATTCAGAGGTGCTGGAGGCCAGTGACACTGCAGAGATCTGGAAGCAGATGGCTGGTTCTGTGGTTGTCAGCATAGGCAATGTCTCTCCAGGACAAGACACATCCCACTGCAGAGACAAGCAAGAACCAAAGAGATATGTTGAAAATCTTCCCTCCCCAACTACCCAGGAATATGATATCAGTAATGAATAACATTAAGAAGCCACATTTCCTTTGCATATCTAAAGAGCAATGTGAATATGTGTGGGCCCATAATGTGGTAATAATAGTAATAATAACAGCACAAACATGTATCAAGAGCTTACTGCGTGTTGACTACTTAGCAAGAATCATCTCATTTAACCCTGAGAAGCAGCCTTCAGAGGTAGATGTTTCTCTTGTGGTCCTTTCTTTACCTCTGAGAAAAGTGAGGTGTAGCTAAGCTCCGTTATTGGTCCAAAGGGTGGGAAGTGATAAGGCGTGGATGCAAACCCAGGCAGGATGACTCCAGAGCCCAGGTGCCTCACTGCTCCGCCATGCTGCCTCATGGCTGTAGCACTTTGTGTCTACATAACCAAAGTCACCCAGTTACTCCTTTTACCAGACATGTCAAACAAATGGTGGCATTTCATTTCTTTTCCATAGCAATGCTTCAAGAAAGCATTTCTAGCATTTAGTTCCTATTGAGCAATAATTTCTTTCTCTTGGGAGCTCAAATACTTTCAGAACCGAGAGGGAACTAAAGGGAGCATTTGTTGTAGTAGATTATTCATGGTAAAGAATTTGCTGCACCCAGAGCAACAAAGATCTGTTTGTGTGTGGACTGCCAGGGTGGCATCTGTGCCGCACTGAGAGCAGAAGCAGAGCACTAAGCAATGAGCTTGTCCCCCGGCCCCATGAAGTGGCCCTGTCACAAGGCTTCGGAGATAGAGTTAGTGGGGACTTAGCAACCCCCATGCCATTCTTTCTGAAAGAGCCAGGGACTGAGGATTATCAAAGATAAAAGTCAATTACATTAAAATGAGTCTTTTTTTTTCTTGTTTGTTTTTTAACAGCAATCAGTTATTATTCAATCATACGTTTTTTGGTCTGTGAACAATGTCTTCATGAACCTGACCTTCCTCTGCAATCAGCTTCTTATCTGGGTAGAAAGAGGCCACAGAACAATCACTGACTACCCCAAACAGCCTTCTTGTTTAAGAAAGTGAAGTCTTTAGAGTTTTGTGAAAGAACAAACATTTTTTTGAGTCATTGCCTTTGGGTAGACTTCATCATGTTGGAAATTAATTTCTATTAAATGCTGACTGTGGCTGATAGAAGGTAACTTGACATTTTCTGATACTCCTCCCATTGAGGGTTCTGGTTCTACACTTGACTCTGGGTTGACCTGTGATGTTTTGAGCAGTAGAATACAGTGAAAGTGATGCTACAGCAGCTCTCGGCTTGCCTTCAAGAGGACCAGCAGCTTCTGACTTGGTCTATGGGGGACACCAAGGCTCCCGGTGAGAAATATGACCAACCTGAGGTTGCCATTCCATCCTGAGAAGCATGAGTCACATGGAGGGGCCCTGGAGGATGAGTTGCCAAGTAGAGACAGTGTGTCAGAGAGGGAGAGAGAGAGAGGGAGAGAGAGAGAGAGAGAGGCACCGGGGCATCAGACAGGTGATGGGTCCTCCCGCCCCAGCTGGAAACAGAGGTGCCTTATCCAGCTGAGCTCTTCCTAAATTCTTGACCTGCAGAATTAAATGGTTCCTTTAAGCCCCTAAATTTTGGAGAAGTTTGTAAAACAGCCATAGATAACCAACTTTTCAACTACTCAAGAGCATTGTAGCTAATCCTAAGAAATTCCTCAGGTTAGCTGGAGAGGGTCACAGAATCATCAGCTCCAATACTTTTATTTCACAGAAGAAACTGAATCCATAGATGTTAAAACAGCAGGACTCACAGCCGCTTTGTCGAAGAGCAAATAGTTAACTTTTGTTCTAATAGCTTTGTGACAGCTTTCCCAGAGAAGAATATTTCTTGGTCTTCAAATGTCTTATGAGGATTTTTACTGCTGCCACTAAGTTCATAATCATCCTCACCCCCTTGCCCCACCCAGTGCCTGCCTTCCATGGCAGGGGCCAGTCTGCTCCTGGGACTCAAGAGCCTTCCTTTGTCCCTCCTTCATCTCATCCATGAGCAGAGTTGATCCAACTTCACATGCAGGCTGGACACAAAGGATATTGTAATTCGTATTGCCAAGTTGCCTTCCTTCAGAACAGGCTCCATTGGAAGCCATTCAAGGGCAAATCCCAGGACGGCAGGATTAGGGCAGGCTCCCGTGTTATCTGCCTCTGGGCCGGGCCCCTCTGGTTTGCCTCACACTTGTGCACAGCTGCTCACGCACAGCAAACCATCGCCCTGGGTTCCCCATGGCATGCAAGGCTGAGTTTCTGTGGCCATGTGCTCTGTGCTGAAGTTGACCACATAGCTTTTGAGTTAACAGGGAAAAGACAACTCACAGAAACCCTTAGTTCAGCTGACTTTCCTCTGCTGCAACTGCTCTTGGTAGAAAAACCCCTGGAGAGAAAATCTTTCTGGTAGTCTTTGTCATTGTCTAGCTGAGGTTCAGAATAAAGCTGTCTCCACTCCATTTGCCCGAGCCCTACTCAATGCAAAAGCACTTTAGCTTTCAGACACTAAATAGTTTCCAAAAAAAAACACCCAAAAAAAGAATCTACCTGAGCCAATGATGGTAATCTTACGCTTAGTGAGAAAATTGGGGAAAATAGTTAAGTTATTCTCAAATGAATATGAGAGCAGAAAAAATTATGAAGGTAAAAACATCAAGCTTAGACTAGCATTTTTCAAAGTGGTTCAAGTACCAGTTGCATCGGATTACATGGGATGCTTGTTAAAAGTAAAGATTCCATACTACGGGCTGTAAAAAGGAAGGAGCTCTTACCCTTTGCGACAGCCTGAATGGACCTGGAGAGCATTATGCTAAGCAAAATAAGCCAGTTAGAGAAAGACACATATCACATGATCTCACTTATATGTGGAATCTAATGAACAAAATAAACTGATGAACAAAATAGGTCCAGAGGCATGGATACATGGAACAGACTGACAGATCTTAGAGGGGAGGTATGTGGAGGGGATGGGAAGGGATTAACCAAAGAACATATATGCATATATGCATAATCCAAGGACACAGACAATAGTATGGCAAAGGCCTAGGGTGGGGCAGGGGCTCGGTGGAAGGGGGGAATGATGCGGGCGGCGTGTGTGTGAAAATGGGAGACGTCTGTAATACTGTCAATAATAAATAAAATAAAATAAAGTACAATAAGATACAATAAAATAAAAATAAAGGTTCCAGATTTCCATGCTGGGCCTATTGAATCAGACTCTCGGGGGCTGGAAATAGAAATTTCCAGCAGCTCTCTAGGTGGTTCTTGTGCTCATTGAAGTTTGAGACGGGCTGCCTCAGATTTATTTTTACAAACAAATTTCACGAAACATTTTCTGCGAAGTCAGTATCAATCTCAGCTCTGACTTATTGCGCCCTTCCTAATGCCTGCATGTGCACGTGTGTGTATCAACACACCCAGACACACACAGATGTACACACATCACACTGTTTAATAAGCTTCTAATGGGAATGGGGAGAGGGAGGCAGACTAATTTAAATCTTTATGTGTGGTTTTTAGACCTCAAGAAACACCTCCCCCTCCCCCCCCACTTTGCCTTATCTTCTCCCTGTAACATTTCTTTTATGCATGAAACGTTTCCCCTTCTGGTTTTCTGGCCACAAGGGAAATTCCCAGGTGCAAGAACATTCAGTCCTCAGCCTCAGGAAAGACTCTGATGTGGATCTTTGAAGATGGGGGAACTTAATTATTAAAGGATCCACCAGGTGCCAACAGAGTTGAGCAGGAGTCCCAAAGGGGAGTTTGTTTTCAACATAAATACTAATAATCTAGTAATTGTGAAGCGAATATTTATAGTGTGTGGCGGACTCTGATCTGCATCGGCCTTGCTCTCCTGTGGGATGTCAGGGTGGGGAAAGCAGGCAAATGTGGGAAAGCACTGACCTGGAGAATTTCTGCTGAGCGTGTATCCCCTCCTCCACCCCTGATACTAGCTGATAATAATAACAGCGACAACAATAATGGCCAGGCTTTATTGAGCATGTGTCGGGCATTATGTCCAGCTACAAGTATGATCTCACTTAATGCTTACCACCATTCCGTGCAGGGAGGACTCTAGGTGCTTTCACTTTGTATATAAGGAAATGAGGTTCCTCTCAGCCAGAAAATAGTAAGACAGTGACTTGAACCCAGAACCCACTTCCTCCTCACTCACTCCCTCGGGTCCAGACCATGCTCTGCACTTTGGCTGGAACACTTGGTCACCACCTGCCCTTCCTTCCTTCCTTCCTTCCTTCCTTCCTTCCTTCCTTCCTTCCTTCCTTTCTCTCTCTCTCTCTCTCTCTCTCTCTTTTAAAATATGTTTTTATTGATTTCAGAGATGGTAAGGGAGAGGGAGAGAGGGATGGAAACATCAATGATGAGAGAGAACCATTGATCAGTTGCCTCCTGCATGCCCTCCACTGGGGATTGTGCCCACAACCCAAGCATGTGCTCTAATCTGGAATTAAGCTATGACCTTCTGGTTCATGGGTCAGTGCTCAACCACTGAGCCACACTGGCCAGGCCACCTGCCTTTTCTTAAAGTGATTTCTGAGTTGTGGCTCCAGTAGGGTAGGATGTGACTTATGACTGAATGCCTAAGAACCCTTAGCCCTGTGCCTTGAATATACAGATAGGCACCATTCAATCCCCTCCCTGAACTGGTTAACATTCCATACTTCCCACAGGGTCAGGCTTGCTGATGATGAGGGTAGCCCATCTCCTCCAGCATACAGTTCCAGGATAAGTGCTGATTGCTTATTTCTAGTAATAGCAGAAGGTAATTTCTGCATGATTTCTGCACCCGTTTCATCCAGCAAGGACCAAGGCAATTATTAATCAGATTTAAGATGAGTTCCATTAAACTATATAGTAATAATGAGAACAGTGATCACTGAGCACTTCCCACCTGCTGAGAGCAATGCTAACCCTTTTACAAAATTAATCTCACAATCCTATCACACTTCTTTAAGGTGGATATCACTATTGCTTTTCCATAGATGAAAGTTGAATAACTTGCCCAAAGTCACCCAGCTAGTCAGGGTTTGGATTTGAAATTTAGTTTGACTCCAAATCTGTGCTTTTAATCACTTAATTACTATTCTGATGAACCTCTTCTTCCCTACCTTCCCTCTTTCTTTCCTTCCAAAAATACTTATTGAAAGCTTCCTCTGTACTCGGCCTGTGTCAGGTGGATAATGCAAAGGTGAGCAAGCAAGCCATGGCCCTTGCCCTAGCGGGGTCTTGGGGCAAGTCAGAGATGACATAAGCAATTAGGAAGCACGGTGGTGAACGCTACCATAGAAGCTACAGTGCGGTGAGAGCAGATGCAGAACAGCCGCAGCTCCCGGGTGCCTTGCTCAGCTCCTTGAAATGCAGAATCCCCACAGCAGCCCTCTGGTCTGCATGTCAGTAGCCGTGAGTGTGTGTGTGTGTGTGTGTGTGTGTGTGTGTGTGTGTGGTGATGCTGAGTTTCAGAGAAGTCAGAACACTTGCTCAAGGCCACACAGCCCAGCCAGCAGTGGAAGGACAGCTATTCAAACCCATGGCTGTGCTTTCCTTACTAGACCAAACCCCCTGGGCCTAATATAAACTAAAAGGGACCAACTGCCTTTCTCTGTGACAGGCAATATGTTTTGTACTAAATAGAATGAAATTAAAATTTCTCCTAACCCAACTATCATTCCTCCACACACTTCTTAGGGGGAAAAAAGTCTAAAAGTCCTACTTTTTGATGATTCTCTCTGTGAGGGACAGGAGGAAACCCTTAAGATAAAAGATTCCATAGAGTTATTTACAGTTCTGCTATAATGGAGTTTGCTAGGAAAGTTACACCTCAGTTCATGTTTGTTTGTTTATTATTATTATTTTGTTAATCCTCATCCAAGGATATTTTTCCAATGATTTTTAGAAAGAGTGGAAGACAAAGGGAAAGACAGAGAGGAACATCGATGTAAGAGAAACACATCGATTGGTTGCCTCCTGCTTGAGCCCTGACCAGGACCTGGGCCAGGAAGGAGCCTGCAATCAAGATACATGCCCTTGACCGGAATCAAACCCAGGTCCCTTTGGCCCATAGGCCGACTCTCTCCCCACTGAGCCAAACAAGCTATGGCAGTTCATGTTTATTTAGATTTCAAATCCACCCTAGCTTGGATTGATAGCACAAATCAGTGACTTCATTTTGGGCTACGAGGAACTGATAACAGACTAGTAAGCACTACACGCTGAAAGAAATACAAAGAGGCCAAGGCACTTGGTTGCTGGTGCAAAATGAAGGATGTGCCATTCCACGGGGCCCTCAAGCCCCAACAGTGGACTCAGTGGGAGTTTCAGGCATGTAACCCCTTGTTGGTCCTCTGAATTTCCTTTATCTTTTGGTAAAATAACCACAATAGCAGGAAATGGCTTCAGAGGAAGGATAAACTCTTCTGTTGCTTTGGGAATCCCAGATACAGCCAAGAAGAGGAGATAAAGGGGGTTCCAAAGCTATATTCTCCTTTAAGGGCAATGGACAGCTTTCACTTCTCTGAAAATGCTTCTTACAGGAGTTCAGTACTGAAACCATTGCCGAAACCATCAACAGAATGGAGAAGTCTCCAACGTCAA
This sequence comes from Myotis yumanensis, assembly GCF_028538775.1. Taxonomy (NCBI): domain Eukaryota; kingdom Metazoa; phylum Chordata; class Mammalia; order Chiroptera; family Vespertilionidae; genus Myotis; species Myotis yumanensis. The sequence goes on along the minus strand of NW_027223764.1, from coordinate 27,097,153 downwards.
GTTTATGCTCCTTGATCCAGACCAGGATCTCGGCTGCCAGAACAGTTGTATGCGTTTATGGAGCACTGGGGCTCAATAGCTGCCCTTGCTCCTTTTGAGTTCCTGAAGTTTGATGCTGCAGTGGTTTCAGAGGGACCAGCAAAGCTTTCTCCCCATAAAAGACTCTGCTCAACTCCCACTGCCCCTCGCCTGTGTGCTGCCCATGCACCCAGGGACATCCTTAGGCCTCCACGCTCTCAGGACACCTCGCACATTCTGAACTGCGCCCTACATTTCATGGGGTCTGATTACATTTTTAAAAACTGTTCTTGTGAACAGTGTTTGGACATGAGACAATGAATTTCATATATCACCTGTGGATTTCCAGAACAATGCCAGAGGGGCTAAGAACACTCATTCTCCATTGACTACACAAAAATGTTTTTATCCTATGCCCCAGGCCAGAATTTTATCTCCTCTAGTATATTAAAAACACTATCTTGGAGAGTCCATGTTAAAGGAATAACATTTAATTAGTCAAGTGCTTTTGAAATCATCTTTTGGAGGTCTGAGATAACACTGAAGAGCAAAGGGCCCCAACTGGCATCAACCCTAATTACCTGAAAGCAAAATTTAAACAGAAAAATCTGCTTTCCCTCTGCCTCTCCCCCTGAACCCAATCCCCTCCACAATTTTCTCATTATTTAAAGTTAAGCAATAGTTGGTTAACATATTGTGATAGCGAATGTCATTTTTATCTGACCAGAACTCCAAGCAAGTTCAGACTCAGGAGAACAAGATCATTTATTCTTTTTCTCAACACTCAATAAAAGTATTGACATCTCAATACTTTTTAAAAAAATCAATTGGCATTGATTTTCTGTGTAAATCATGGAAAAGATGACCCTGAGTAAGACTTGTAACAGTTTCTTGCAAAACATGATGTGCTGTGAAAAATTTAAGAAAGGGACTTGTTAGCCTTGTATGATACAAAAGTAGGGATATGAGGGGTCGTGCTATAAGTAAAGGTAGAAAAAGGTGACTCACAGAGAACTTCCATAGAATTTAAAATGATTTCTGGCCCTTTAAAATGGGAAGGAAAGAAAATATCTTTATGATCTTGGGTTAGGCAAAAATTTCTTAGAACACCAAAATCATGATCCATGAAAGAAAAGGAAAGAAAAAACCCACACAAGATAAATGGGACTTTGGCAAAATTAAAAAACCTATGTTTTTGAAAGGCACTATTAGGTGAATGAAAGACAAAGTCATGGATTGAGAGAGCATACTAGTATTTGAAAAATCGCATATCTGATAAAGGACACGTATAGAGATTACATAAAGAACTCTCAAAACTCCATAATGAGGAAATAACTAACCCAATAAGAATGGGCAGATTTCAATAGAAGCTCCACCGAAGATTCCCTGCCTGACTCTGCAGGCATGGACGTTGTGACCCCTCAGCTCGCCACGCCTCTCACAGGCATTTCAGCTTTCAAGTGTTCTCCTTGTTTCCCAGATTAAATTCCCTTGAGAGAAGTTTTTCAAGTGTAAGGCTGCTGTCAAAGATCGCTGTGACAGAAGGGAATTAGGGAACTTCATGAGGGTGAAACGCTTTTGGCTTTCACCCACAACCTGAGACAATTGTTCCCTTGCCTGCTCAGGAGGCTGATTTCAGGTCTTCAACTCGAATAGCAACGGTTAGCAGGATGCAGAGGAATTCTTTATTAAAAGAGAAGGAGAGTTGATAAGACTTCTGGAATCTTTCATAGCTAAAATCTCGGGGCTCAATAGTTGATGGGATGTTCCCCTGTGTGACTCTCCGTCAAGTCTTCTGATGAAGAGTTTCTTCATGCTGGGACCACGTTGGCTGGCCTCTGTCCCACGGTCCCCTGATACTGCTTCTAGTCTCCTTGCCCTGCCCCACAGATTTTGGCATGGTAAGTCCAGGGATCACTAATCGTGGTGATAATTACAAGCCTTCTAAGATACCCAGAATCAGGTTAGGACTTCCCTCCTTTTGAGTTCCATGCCTTCTGTGTATGGCTCTCCTGCCTCATCAGACATGGAGACCCTAGAATGGGGCCATCGTGTCTGCTCAGCCCAATCCAGCCCAGAGCTTGGCTCACAGCACAAGTGACTGAAAACTCCTTCTTGCCATCTCTCAATAGGGGAATTCTTTAACACTTCCTCAAGGAAGTCTTTGTTAAGCATCTGTCTCCATCTAAAATCTGCCTTCCTCCAGGGAGGGGTTTCACTGAGACTGGAGAATATCTTTAACTTTCTGTTTGCATCAAAAGATGTATGAATGCTGCCTATCTGTTGAAATTTATGCTATTTATACAAATGCAGACTGTATAATTACACAAAGCTTCGAGACTGGAGATGAAAAGGGAATAACTAACTCAGCTTGAATCAGTTTCTGGCCAGATCAAATTTAGAGGAAGATGCCACAATGATAATGGTGATGATGATGATGATGATGATTTATTAGACTAACTCTTCTAGTCTTTCTGAGTTGAGTATTAGTTGGTAAGCCTAGGCATGCATGAGTATATTCTCCATTCTATGTTCATGGAGGGACAGAACGATGGTTTAACTGAAGTTCTAAAATAATGAGACTATATACATAGTCAGATATGATAGCTTTAAATGAATGAAAAAGGTAGCCAAGCCAAGCTTTCCAATAAAACTGCCAGGTGCCACTGTCTAAAATATATCTAGGACTCTTCTTTTTTGTTAGCTTTTGTAAAACATGCATTCGATAATTTTGGATGTCCTTAAAAATATAATACATGTTTGTTTTTTTTAAGAGATTGATTTTGGTGACTGCCCTGTGTTGAATAGTGGTCACCCCCATAGAATCTTTGCAGGTATAATTAGTTATGTTGAGATAAAGTAACACTGGATTATGGAGGTCCCTGCATCCTATCTAACTGGTGTCCTTATAAGGAGGAGACTAGAGACATAGGGACAGACATGCAGAGGAATGGCATGTGATGATGAAGGCAGATATTGGAGTGCTAAGTCTACAACCCAAGAAACTTCAAGGATAGTTAGGGACCACCAGAGCCAGGAAAAGTAGTGAAAGGACCCTCCACTACAGCCTTTAGAGAGAGAGAGAGAGAGAGAGAGAGAGTATGACCTGCTGATACCTCGATTTTGAACTTCTAGCCTTCAGAACTGAGAGATAATACATCTCTGTTTTTCAAGCTAACCAATGTGTAGTACTTTCTGACGTCAGCCCTACGAGATTAATACAGGGACTAAGTTGCTTGTCTGAAGGAGTGATCAAGCTGAGTAATTCTGCTGTTCATCAAAATATTCTATGATTACCTAACAAGATTGATTTTATCCTATTCATCTAAAACTGAACTTAAAGGACATGAAAAGTAATGGCTGCCTCTTAAGACTGGTACTTTTTAGCATTATCTCAGTAATCCTGGGGGGGGGGGGGGCGGGGGGCGGGGCGGGAAGGAGTGTGGTATCTTATCTCCATTTTACAAGAGAATTTAAGGAGCTGGTAGGTTAGGAAACTTGCCTATGGCCATGCAGCTGGTAAAGGTCAGAATTCAAAGTTCATGCTTTTTCCACTACACCGCACTGCGCCTCCGTGTCTAAAGATACCTTCGAAAAATGTCTGAGCAGCAGATATATCTCTGAACTAATTATACCATGCCCCACGGTGATAAGCTTGCAGAGCAGCCCTCTTGAATAGTAAGTCCTGGTATTTGTGTTTAAAAAATTTCCTGTTATTACTTTACAGTCATACCTTATCTATATTATGTAGGAGTCTTTGCCTGCCTAACTTATGTTATCTCTCCCCAAGGAGGAACTGGGACTTCTTTTCTATCTTGTACAAAACTGAAGAAGCTGTCAACGCTTTAGTAAATAATCAGTATCCAAGCCAGCACAGTGATCCCTACAAATTATGACCCTCAGGCTTTGAAGACTAAGAAAAATGTTCCGTTGTGCAATTTTCCACTCTTTTAATAATCTTAAGCATATGGGTCATGTTATTCCTAGTTTAATATTATTATCCAAACAACATTTGACTGAATGCAGAGTGAGGCTTAGGAACCATCCAGGCCAGTGTATTCTAAGAGAAGTCATGGTAGTTGGTTGGGCTATTTGACCTTCACAGTTTCTGCAAACTACCTGGGCTTTTTGTTCCCCCTCTACTTATGTGGCATTTACTGTTAGGGGCAAAAATAGAATATCGGGGACTAGCTATGGTTATGGGAAATATTAATCATGCTCTGTTAACCATGATTGCCTTGTGTTGGTTAAAGAAAGGACATTCTGACCTGGCTGGGAGTTGTATGCCCCCAGAACCTGGGAGTCAACCTTGGAACCATTTTCATTCAAGAACTGCCTATTATAGTGGAAAAATTAACAACCTAGTTACCCAAACAATGGAGTTCCACCCAAGCCAGCCTCCTACTTCCCCATGCCTGTAATCTCTACTTACTCATGTAATCTTTGTCAGATCCTATGTAAGCAGCTGGTTTATGGGGGGCTGCAGAGAAGATTTTTGTGGATGACCTGCTGCTCTCCAATACTGCTGGCAGTATTGGAATAAATGCTCAGATATGATTCAACCCTGTCTCTGCTTAATTGGCTCAAGTAGTGACAGGCAGCACGGACCCATTGATTGTCTGGTTATATTACCAGAAATGTAATACCAGAAAAATGATAACATTATAAAGGTGTGTGTGTGTGTGTGTGTGTGTGTGTGTGTGTGTTTAATTTTGTGAAGAAGCCTTGTGGGTTGGGTAAGTTGAGGACCAGCTTGCATGTCTGCTAACACCCCAGTTCAAGTGGGGCATCCATCTCCTCCACTCAACTTTAAATCTTTATCATTCTCTGTCCCCAATCAAAGAAATGTGGTTCACCCCATGTGGAAAGGGTTATTTACAAACCGTCTCTGAGACTTTACATTCCTCCTTTTGTATGTGTGAGTGTCTAGATGAGGCACTTACCAGTGTTGATGACATGGCACGAAGGGAGGATGGCCTATGCTTAGCTCCGAGGGTCAACTTTGGGTTCAACCCAAATCTTAAAAGTCCCCAAATATCAGTAATTGATCTAAGAAACATTCTAGACTGTGCACATGATTTCATGCCTCCTTCTTTTAAATCCTTTATTTTTGTAAAATGAAATCTTTGGCTTCCCTTTTTTCATTCTCCAACCTGTCATTCTTATAAAATCAGTTATATATATATTTTTGTCTTTTGAATATCAATTTAATCACTTATTTTGTCACACTTTGCACTCAAAATTGTTTAATAATTAGGTGCTTTTATTGTAAAATTCAGAATCCTTGGCTTATCATTCAAGGCCCACTGCAATCCTCAATCCCTTCCCAATTTGTTTGAACAAAAATCATTCATTCATTCATTCATCTACCCATTCAGCAAAACTTTATTGGATATATAACAAGTTTCAGACACTATTGTTTGTATTGAGAACAGAGTGGTGACACAGACAATCCTGGTCCCTTTTCTCATGGAGCTTACAGTCTGGTGGCAAAATGAAACACTAAACATGATCATGAAATGTGACAAGCTCTATCAGCAGGAAGTATAAGGAGCTCAGAGAGAACACAGGAGGGACAGGTAACCTGGGCCCCGAGGCCGAGGGACTCTTTCAGAGGAAGTGCTATTTAGGATGAAATCTGACCTGTGAATAGGAATTAGCCAGGTGAAATATGAGGCAAAAGTTTTCTTGGTGGATGGAGCCCAGGAGAGACAGCGTTGCATCCTTGGGAATTGAAAGAAGTTCAGTGTAGCTGGAGGGCAGAGTGGGGCAGGGCTGGGAAGGTGGGATTGGGGTCAGAAAACAGGCCAGATCCTGCTGGACTTGAAAACCTAGTGAGCTAGAACTTTGTCCTAAGGTCAGTGAGGAACCCTGGTAGGTTTTAAGCAGGGGAGGAAACAGACAGGATTTATCTTTTAAAAAGATTATTCTTGCTGCTTTCAGGACAGTGAGTCAAAAGAGTACCAGAAAAAGTGACTGGGAAACCCAATTGGAGGCTGTAATTCAGATATGAGATGATGGCAGGAACCTGGAGCCCGGCAGTGAGGACAAGAGCTGTGGACAGATTACAGATATTTAGCTGCCAGGCTGGTCCCAAATATGTCCCATGAGTGCATTCACATCAGACATTTCCTTGACAGGCAAGCCTTGCTCCTTCTATCCACAGACTCAAATTCTACTTACATTGATGCTATCTCTACTCGAAGCCTTCTCTGACCTTCAACCCCCAGAACCTACACAAATGCTTGTAAGACTTTTTTCTCTGTGTTCCTTATTTCACGAAGAGAATGAATTTATAATTTTCAGTCCTTGTTTTACTAGTGTATTCATTTTCTCAGGTGGATGGCAAGCAACATTGAGCAGAAACCATGTTGATAACATCTTCCTATCTCCCTCCCCTGCAGTATTTTCCACTTCACCTTGTGCAAGATGGATCAGCCATAAATATTTGTCCCGTTGACCAATCGTGATTTCGCTCCACTTCCAAGAATTTCCCAGCTGGCTCTCTTTCAGGTCTCATTTTAAATGGCTCAACCAATGATTCGTTCATTTATTCATTTGCTTATGCTTTCATTCACTCACTCAACATATGCTTATAAGTGCCTACGATGTCCTAGCCACTATTCTAAGGTGATTCTCTGCTTTTTACTGAACTATTCATTTCATTTTGGATACTACGTTTTTCATCACAGAACCAGATTCCTTTGCCTGTTTGCCATATAAAACGAGGCTTGAAGGTACTGGAAATGTTTTTCTTCCATAAATGCAACTTAGCACGTGGTCCCCAGATGAGCCATCGTATGGCATGGGAGGAACTAAGGTGTGGAATGATTCTCTTGGCTTCCTAGGTAGAGCACTAGCCTTCTGTAGTTGGCAAACGTCTGTACTAAGGGACTCAAAACTTGGTTTTGAATGTGTACAGGGTTGCGTCAATTCTGTCCTGTTTTTTAAACAGTTCCTGATGTTTACCCAGTAGAAGCAGAATTAAATAGGGCCAGATACTCCAAAAACATGAATCAGGAGAATATCAGGGTCCTCATACAAAGTTCTTTTTTAAAAAATATATTTTTATTGATTTCAGAGAGGAAAAGAGAGGGAGAGAGAGATAGAAGAAAGAATGATGTGATAGAATCATTGATTGGCTACCTCCTGCATGTCCCGCACTGGGGATCCAGCCCACAACCTGGGCATGTGCCCTGACTGGGTATTGAACCGTGACCTCCTAGTTCATAGGTCGATGCTCAACTACTGAGCCACACTGTCAGGGCACGAAGTTCTTAATGTAAAGAAAAATGCTGCGTTTTGCCCCTGCTGTTGCTGCACTCCACCCTGCCAGGAACAGGCACTGGACTAGCTGTGGTTTGGAAGGGGAGCTTCTGAGTTCCAACATTTTTCTGAGCTGCGCTGGCTTTAAGTGATTTTTATGCTAGCATTGCATCAAAGCTCTTTTCTGGCAAAGAAGTTGCCGTATAAGATTAAAAATAATTTGGGGGGCAGGATTTCTACCAGGAATTGAACAAACAATGTACTGTCTTAAGCTGGTTCCAAATTCCTACTGCATCTGCTTTGTACAGTCCCCATTTCATAAAACTACAATTCCTCATTTGTCTGAGTGCTTTCTGCTGGTGTGCTGGAGGAGTCACACCCCTTTATTTGTGGCCCTAAAGGCACCTTCCCAAGTTTGGGAAAGCCTCTTTGTTTTTTAAAGTATATTTTTATTGATTTCAGAGAGGAAGGGAGAGGGAGAGAGAGAGAGATAGAAACATCAATGATGAGAGAGAATCATTGATCGGCTGCCTCCTGCACAACCCCTTCCGGGGATCGAGCCTGGAACTGGGTATATGCCCTGACCGGGAATCAAACCTTGACCTTCTGGTTCATAGGTCAACGCTCAACCACTGAGCATGCTGCTGGGCTGGGAAGGCCTCTTAATGTGAAGTCATAGAAGCCCTAGATAATGCAAGCATCCCAGTGCCATATTTAGCAAGCCACGCCATTGCTTCTCCTGATCAGGGCAGTTGTAACACCGCTGGCTCCTTAGCTAACTTCCCAAAGAGACCGCCCAAGCCCTGATCAATTTCCTGATTTTTCTCCTGAAACTCTCCACTTGAACAGATATGCTTTATTTGTTTTTTTAAATGATTATTACCTGAAGGTGCAACATGAATCTGTGGATCAACAGAAATTTCTAGGTTCAACGGGCTGTTGTGCTGGGTCTTAATCTCTCAGCTGTGATCACTGCACTGATTTGCTTATGCCTGATTTAAACTTAAGATATGTCTTGATTTTGTTTGTTTTTGTTACCGGATCTCCATATCATGAAGTCACTTTAATTCGCAAGTAGCTAAACTGGCTTAAACAAAGAGGCAATGCATGGGCTTACGTAAACTGGAAAGCCCAGGGAGCAGGGTTAGGCAGAGCTGGATTTGGGGCTCGAAGGGGATTCTCAGGACTTAGTTTCTCCCCATTTCCCGGTCTGCTTTCTGCTAGTGTTGGCTCCAGTCTCCTGTTTCGAGAGCAATAATAGTGACAGTTGGCAGTAGGAGGAGTACATCCCCTCATTTTCAGGTCCTGTGAAAAAAGTGAGTTTCTCTCCCCAAGATGTTCCGTTCAACAAAATTCTGAACCTGGACAGAATTCATTGGCTAGAATTTTTTCATATACCCATCCCTGAACCGACCACTCTGGCTAGTGAAGTGCTGGTTGGTATAGGACAGTGGTCGGCAAACTGCAGCTCATGAGCCACATGTGGCTCTTTGGCCCCTTGAGTGTGGCCACGAAGTTTCAATCGCACTGTATGTGCGCGCCCGCACGTGGTATTTTGTGAAAGAGCCACACTCAAGGGACCGCAGTTTGCTGACCACTGGTTTAGGATATCCCTGATGTGGGGAGAGGGGACTGGGAATCAGGGCAAAGAGCCCTAAACACAACAAAATGGAAGAGATACCACCCTCACTTCCTAAGTCAGGGATGACTGTGAATCTCTTATCTCTTTCCTTTACCTACTGCTGGACAGGGTTGGGTTGAAAGGAAACCCAACCTGTAAAACCATTTAAAACTCACCTATCAGGGCCTGAATAAACCATACTCATATCCATGTGTATGGTATTTTGACGTTGGTTATTGTGGCATTTTTTTATTTTCAGTTTTAGCTTCAGTTTTCTTTCCATTTTATGCCATATTTTTTCAATGGGGTACATTTTCAAAATTCTTTTAAAAAGTTAATATGTCATTTTGAAGCCATTTGTAGAGGCTGAACAAATAAATGGAAGGTATTAGCTTTTATCTTTTAATAGAGTTGATATAACTCAACTATTAAAGGAGATCTGTTAGCATTATCTTAAATGGAACGTTTTACCTGAATTGAAAATAAGCAGAGATTAGCATAATAAATCCTTTAAGTGTTTGAGAAATTTGGCTTAGTCAAGGTACATACTTTGTACTGACCTCGACAAAACTGATCAAAAATGTGCTTTCATCTCTTTGCTCCCCTAATCCTTACACACCAGGCTAAGAGGACACTAAGGCCTATCTAATGGTAGTCCTTCCTTTCTTCCTTCCTTCCTTCCTTCCTTCCTTCCTTCCTTCCTTCCTTCCTTCCTTCCTTCCTTCTTTCTTTCCTTCCTTTCTTCCTTCTTTCCTTCCTTCTTTTTTTCCTTCCTTTCATCCTCACCCAAAGATATGCTGTTGTTTTTTTAATTGTTTTGAGAGAGAGAGGAAGGGAGATGGAGAGGGAGAGAGAAACATTGATTGGCTGCCTCCCCTATACTCCCCAACAGAGAGAGACCAGGGATCAAACTCACATATCAAACTGGATATGTGCCCTGATCAGGAATCAAACCTGAGACCCTTTGGTGCACCAGATGATGCTCCAACCAACTGGTGCACCACTGGTCAGGACATGGAAATTATTCTTAATGCTGTTTTATGTCCTAAAGTTCCAGTTCTACCACACACATAAAATTTAAGTAGAAGTGAGAAAATTCCTACTGCCTCTGTTTATTATCGTTATAATTACTATTACTAATAATTATACTAATGATGGCTACCAACTATTGAGTGCTTACTATGTGCCAGTGACTAGATGACGTATTTAAATTTATAATTTTATTGAATATCCTCAAAATTTAATAATTTCATTGAATATTCTCTTGTGTTGTTGCTCCTTACATTTAGACCTTTCACTATCTGTCAGCCCTCACACAAGTAAGCCATCTGTAAATTTTGCTACTTGATCATTACTCTGTCATGTTGAGGAAAGAAGAGATTAAGAATGCTAAGATGAGTTGGAAATGACTGCAGTGTTAATAAAGCTACGAGTTTCTATCTTATGTCTTAATCAGTGCATAAACAGGAATTAATGAATCCATTCCTGGGCCTTAGCACATCAATAAGGGCAGGAAGACCCTCCATCAACACTAGGCTCTAAGGTGAGAAAGCCCCTTCCTTCAAGGTAAGCCCCTTCCTTCAAGATGAGTAGCCTTGCTCAACCTGCTTTAAGCAAGACAGGGAATGCTTCTGGCCAGCCTCGTTGAAAAGCTCAGGCATAGTTAGCTTCAGGCGCAACTAAGTCCAGGGGCTCAAATAATGTCACCAAACAGCTGTGTCTCATTGCTTCTTATCTCTGCATTCCTCTCTTGGCTTAGTCCTCCAGAAGGTTCCCAGCTTATGGTGACAGGATGGCCACCAGAGCATCATGCTTACGTCTATCAGCTTTCCAACGCAGTAGAAAACACTATCTCTTTCCCAAGAGTTCTAGCACAAATCCTGAGAGTGTCACTTTGGCTTGGCTTGGATTACACACCCACCTCCTGAATCAATCACCAAAATCAGGAAAGAGAACTGGCCAGGCCGGGTTGTGTGCTGTCCTCTAGAGCAGCGATTTTCAGCTGGTATGCAGCAAGAATTTTTAAAGCATGAGATACCTGACTATTTAGTCAGGGGCACTGACCTCTTTTCCCTTAGATTGTCAAAAAAAATGAAAAATGACAACAGCCAACTCAATAGCTGTTTGGTATGAATGAATCAAAATTAGACCTTTTTGGCTGTTGTTAGATTGGCTATATATATATATATATATATATTTTGTTGTTGTTTTTGTGCTGCAGAATTTTAGTGATTAGTTTATGTGTGTCATGGGCTGAAAAAGGTTGAGATTGCTGCCCTAGGGCACAGGAGTGGGATGAACCTCTCCAGAACCATTCATGCTAGAAATGTGTAGAAAGATGGTTTACCAATAGAAAATCAGAAAGAAGGGGATCACACACACACACACACACACACACACACACACATACACACACAATTAAAAAATCCCCAGGTGCCCACCATCCTTTTTCAGAACTGAATCTCTCTATCGGAAAATAAATACTCCTCTAGAACACTATGTTCCCGGGTCCCCTCTGCCTGGGAAGCAGGCAGAGAAAGGTGTGGGTTGTGGCCAGCTGCCCAGGCATTGGTTAGGGTAACCGAGATGGCCTCTGGGCATGCTAGTATGGTCCAGTAGGCCTGGAGGCTACAGTAATTAAGACAAGAGTGGTCCCAGTTAGGGGGATGGGTGGGAGAGAGCAAGATCAGTTCTGGGGGAAACCAGATTGATTTTGAAACATCCATTTGGGGTGGTTATTAAATAAGCCCTTTAGAACACTTCTAAGGCCAGCTTTGTGCTACACCCTGCTGTGCTGCCCTCTGAAGATGTGACATTAAGAGATAACACCCACTGTTCCCAGTGACTAGGAAATAAGGATGAAGTGGCAAACTGCATCAAACAATGCAGAACAGTGAGAAACAGGAGTGACATGCGTGGGTGGCGCTGAGCTTATTAGAGGTCTTCTGAAAGGGTATGGATTCATATATTTTGCAGGTGTCACTTTTTCATCAGTTGGGTAAAAATATTAAGAAGATCTAGGATTTATGTTCCAACACTTTTAAAAATATATATATCTTTATTGATTTCAGAGAGGAAGAAAGAGGGTGCGCGCGCGAGAGAAACATCGGTGATGAGGGAGAATCATCTATCAGCTGCCCCCTAACCCCCACACATCCCCCCACGGGGATTAAGCCCATAACCCGGGCATGTGCCCTGACCAGGAATTGAACCGTGACCTCCTGGTTCATAGGTTGACACTCAATCACTGAGCCACACCAGCTGGACTGTTCCAACATTTTTAATAAAATAGAAAGATAACGAAACCCAAAGAAATATTTTGTCTTCCTAAAGATGTAAAATGATCCTCATTCTACAAGTGTTACTAGATACTAGAGGCCCGGTGCATGAAATTCATGCATGGGTAGGGTCCCTAGGCCTGGCCAGCGATCAGGGCTGATTGGAGCCTTCTGGCTGCCATCCTGGGCCTTCCTTTGTTCCGTGCCACCCCCTGGTGGTCAGCGCACATCATAGCGAGTGTTCGAACTCCAGTCGAACTCCCGAGGGGACACTTTGCATATTAGCCTTTTATAGATATAAGGAACCTTTGATTCTGAGCAGGGGATCCTGGTACTCATAACTGGATAATAGAATTAGTTACAGGTGATCCAGGAAAATAAAACAGAGGACCTCAGCTAGAAAAAGAAACCCAAGTTGTGGAGCAGCTGGGGGTGGGGGCGTGTAGAGCACTTAGAGATCAAATAAAAATTCTTGTGACTTTTCTAAACTCAGAAATTTAGTCCCGTTTGATGTTAGAGAAGAACTCATTGCATTCAAATTAAAAAATAAAAAGAGGAGAAAAAAGAAAAAAGATACCCTATTTTCTGATTTCCTGAACTGTGATTCTTGCCAGATAGCTGGGATCCGGGGGCTAATTGATGCCACCTGAAATGGCTGCCCCGGACCACGTGTGGCCAGCTCTCAGCACAGACTGAGGGCAACACCTTCTCCATCCTGAAGCGGATGTTGGCCAAAGCCACCAGCCCTGTGCCTATGAAAATATAAGTTAAGTATGGCATATGGGATTAGAGAGGAATCACAGAACCTCAGGCATTTCCAAGAAAAATGAACACTAGAAGGCCGGGCCTTGGATGCTCTGCATCTCGTTAAGCCCCCTTTTCCACAATGGTGGGCGGGCTGCCGGGGCCGTGGGCTGCAGATGGGAAGCATGCTTTCTCAGGGTTTTGTTCTATTCTCCAGGCTCCTCTTAGGCACCAGAAGTGCTCCTTTCCTGGCATGAGCAGGGATTTGGAACTCAGGTGTCCCATTCACTCTTTGGACAGTTTGGACACCTGCCTGGGCCCTGGGATATTTGAAAAGGTCCATGGGAACCAACTGTTAAGATAGGCTCTCAGTTCCATCTCTGCCCCTGGATCGCTGGTGTGGCCCCAATTGACCTCTCCCTCTTCAACTCTCCCACTCTGCCCTCTCTGAACATGGCTGCCAGATTCGTTCGTCTTCTTAAATTACCATTTAATGTGGTAAACTCTGGTCTTGAAAGTCAGCAAAGACTCCCTTTTGTTTCCAGGAGAGCTTTTGAATATCTCCATCTCAGGCATACCAGTGTCCTTCAGATATGCTGCTTGTGCCACCCTCCAAACCTTTGCCAATCTTTTCCCCTGGTCTGGAATGTTCCCTTTGCACCAGCTCCTGCTCCCCTCTCCCCCACCTGTCCCTCTCAAAGCACTCCAGCTCTTAAGGAGTTCTCTGTCAACAGATTGATTGTGTCCTAGAGCAGTGATGGCAAACCTTTTGAGCTCGGCGTGCCAGCATTTTAAAAAACCCTAACTTAACTCTGGTGCCGTGTCACATATAGAAATTTTTTGGTATTTGCAACCATAGTAAAACAAAGATTTATATTTTTGATATTTATTTTATATATTTAAATGCCATTTAACAAAGAAAAATCAACCAAAAAATGAGTTCGCGTGTCATAGGTTCGCCATCACTGTCCTGGAGCATCTGCCCTTGGACAGTTAATTGTGTCCTTTTTCTCTTTTTGATTTTAGCACATTTTTATACACATCTGTTGATGCGACTATCAATGTATTTCTCTCTTGTATCTCCCAGAGTAATGATTACATCATTGATATTTAATAATTATTTATTGAATAAATGAATACATAACTAAATGATATTGTAGCACTAAAAACATTCTTGTTATTTGAGTAAGACATAGGTTTGAAAAATTACAAACTAGCCCCATCTTTTCTATTTCCAAATCTGAATTTGAACTACTAGTTGGTTGGTGTGTCCTCTCTACCAGTTGTTTTAATCTGCGACAAGAAAAGATACTAGAAACATCTTTCATCAGCAGAATATTCCTACAGTCTGTCCTCTGCTTGGAGACCTGTAACAATTTCCTATTGATACTGCATTAATAACAAACTGGCCCCCGGACTTCTCTGGTTCCCTGGCTCCTGCTTTTATCAGCTGGTTCCCATCGCATTGTACTTCCTAGTTCCAACCTCATTTTCAGGGAGGACTGATGAGCCAGCCTTTGTAGCTTCCTTCTCCCTGTCTGATGGCTGTTTTCCCTGCCTCCTGGGCACAGAGCTAGGGCCTTCTGAAGTTTTATCTTTAAAGCCACGTAAAAGCTCCTCTTAAGCTGGAGTCCCAAAAGTGGGGGGAAACAGAAATCTGATTTACCATGCAGTGCTTGTGACTTGTTGAGATTAAAAAAATAAACAAAAGCAGGCATATTTGAAGCACAAAAGACACATCAATTACTTCCAGCTTGTGCTATTTCCTTTTGAACTCTCATCTTGTGAATGTTGCTGTCTCCCTGCCTCTGAGCGCCTTTGCCCCCTCCTGGGTCTGAGCCCACACCACCAGGGGATCTCCGCCAGGGAACAGGAAGCCAGGGAAAGTACGGCCTTCCCTGAGCCCAGCTGGTGCCCTGATGGTTCAGCAAACCCAGTTTGCCATTCCCTCTCTGCTGAACAAGCTGGCGCCCCGCCTGAATGTGGCAGGCAGATCAGGGTCAAGGGTGGATGGAGTGTCCTGACCTTTCATGGTGGCCAAGCAGCAAAAGCCCTGATTCACAGGTGAGAGGCTGAAAGCCCAGGAAGAGAACAGTGCTGTGACAGCAATTCATATGCATGAGCAGAGGCTGGGACGCACCCCCAGGTCTCATTCACCCTGGGCTATCCCTTGTTTTAAAATCTGCTTTCCTTTGCTTGGAGTCAGTCAACTCCAAGATGAAGTGGAGCATTATGGGATCTCTGGGTAGTTGGGGTCAAATCTTCAGGTGTGACTCAGCACAGGGACTGCTGAGGTTAAGCGCTGCATTCTATGAACTTTCCTGGGACTTTAGTCTCATGGCCAGGACGGTGCCCAACTCACAGTGAAGTTGACCATCTGTGAGAAATATAGAGATCAAAAGAATGTTATGTTAAAAGGGATCTGAGAAATCAGTCTTCCTTAGATAGATGTGAAATCCTTCTTGAATTTTCTCATTCATTCATCCTGCAAATATTTATTTAATGCTTACTATATCCAAGCATCCGAGGTCCCAGTGTTGGCTTGTAGCAGAGCTGGGACCAGAACTCAAAACTTCTCATGCCTGGCCCAGTATTGCTTTCCCTACAAAATATAATAAGCCAGCATTTTAATGAATTACTTGACTATTTGTTGAGCATTAACTAAATTCCAAGAACTGTGTACGAGTGTTTGACATTATTATCTCAGCCATTTTTTTTTATACCATACTAGAGGCCCGGTCCATGAAATTCATGCACGGGTAGGGGACACTTTGCATGTTAGCCTTTTATATAGATAGATTGAAGGACATATAATGAAGAACTGAGACCCAGAGAAGTTGCACACAGTGCTGGGATCCTGCAGCTGGTCAGTGGCAGAGTTAGGATTGAGTTGGAAGTCCATCTGACTGCAAAGTCCAGGCTCTTCTCACCGTGTACGTTTGCTTCTCAATTGCTCCAAGTCTGATCTTACTCCCCACCGAGGGGCTCCACTCCTTTTTACCACCAAACCTTTGTAAATGCAGTTCCCCTGCTAGGTATGTCCTCCTTTCTTCCTCTCTACTTAGGAATTCCCACTAGTCCCTCAGGGCTCACTCCTTGATTAGCTCGTACCTCAGGAATGCTGAGAGATGATGAAATCTGGCCACCAGAGTTTAACTTAGCTGAGCTCACTGTTTAGAGAGCCATCATTCCTTCAAATGCATTTCATTTTATCAGGTTTAACTGACATCTCAGGCCAGACTGGCGGACAGTCCAACTACATAAATGCTTATCACTGGCTCTTTAGAAAAAGAACGGAGACCTTGACCTGTCTTCTTTTCTCTTGTCTGGAATAAATTGCCCCTTGCCTGGGGGATGGTTATTGGCCATTATCCAGCCAAGTCAGGGAATGATCTGAATAATCAGATATTCTGATGAATAGAGTTACATTACATGGATCATCAGCTTTCAAGGAATTAGAATGAAATACACTTAACACAGATACTGTACTAAGCATAATGTCATCTGCTTGCTGGGCTTTGCTGCTGATCTGTGAGCACCAATTATTCCTTGACAGGAGCTGAGGTGTTACGGAAAGAGCACTAGAAACCAGGCAACTCTCCACTAACCTGCTAAGTGATTTTGAGGCATCCAACCTTTCCTATTTCCTCCTCTACAAAACAAACATGTTGGATTAGATTCCGTCTGCTATGCATATTGCATATATGCCATGATTTTCTACTCCCGGGCCCATGTCATACATCACTAATCAATTGAGGCATTTTTTCCTTTGATCCCTGACAGCCTTAGGATCCTCCTAAACCCAGTGTTCCAGCAGCAACCCTCAGTGGATTGGAGTTGGCACACGAAATGAAATCTATCTGCTATCATTGAGCCAGATGATCTCCAGGGCCTCAGCTTTTATGAGTCGCCTGAAGCAAGCACACACTAGATAGAAAATGGGATGATGGGTAGTTTGTAGTATTATCAAGCACTGAGCATTTGACCCCTCAACTGAGGTTTTTTCCCCACCCTCTCCGCCTTCAATTCACTGACACCCAGGCTAATGTGGCTACTGGAATCTCTGGCAGGAATCATATCTAAAATCCTGGGTGGGTAAGTCCAAGAGAATGGTGACAAGGGAGATCTGGTCAGCTTGGCTCTATGCCTAAACCCAACTCAGCTGTTAACTTCTCTTTGAAGCCCTCCTGATAGAAAAGAGGAGGAAATAAGCCCACATTTGAGTTTCCTTAGCCCACAGCATTAGGCTTGGGTGTGTCATTCTGTGTTGTGTTAGTGGAATGTGAAATATAACCTCCTAGTGGATTATAAGCCCCTTGGGGTCAGGGAGGAAGTTCTAGTGATCTTTTGGATTCACAGCCTGATTCCACAGCTAACAGTCTGTTTAACATCTGACAAATTACTTAACCTCTCCTGCCTCAGTTCTTAACTTATTAAGCAAGGGTTTGTCCTGAACACCAAATGACATCATTGATAGAAGTGCTTAAAAGACCACCTGGTATGTTGTTATTGTTTTATCAGTATTATAAAGTCACAGCCTAGCACCATGCTTGATGCTAATGTACTTTGATTTAGTTTTTACCAGTAAATGACTATCAGATATGAGCATCCACTTTGGAGGGACTGATCCAAGAACCATCAGGGAGATGAATATGATGGGATCGGTCCACAAGATGGTAGGGAACTGGACAGGGCAGAGTTAGTACAAAGGGTCTGGACCCATCTGCCTCTAAAGACACCAGAAACTGCTGATGGGAGTCACATGGCAAGGGAGGAAGTTCCACTCAGTTTTCTGGGCTCAGGAAATTTTTATTCTTTTAACTAGTCTTCCATTTTTTGAAGCATATTCACAAATCATGAAAGTATTTTTGTGAGAGCATATTATTTTACTCTCAATGTGTCCTCAAACAAATCTGTGGGCTCAAGGTCAAGGCAGTATCACCCCTATGACTAATGAGAAGAGGGTAGGTCCCAGAAAGGTTATGAGACTTGCCTAAAGGACACACAGCTTGGGAGGGGTGAAGCCTGGGCTAAGACTTCCAACTCCACGATCTCACCCACTCCCTGTCCTTCCTGTCCTCTCCAGAAATATATCCCAGCTTCAGGTTTCCCTGCAGTTTTTTGTTTTTTGTTTTAAACAGCATCAGGAAAAAACAATTTTTATTAACTTATTAATATAAACAACAAGCTGATAAGATACTTTTATCTTCCTCAAATCCTCCAACCCTATGTTAAATGTTAGATTTATTTTGTGGTATAAGAAATCATAAATGTGGAAATGAGCAAAATATTCCCACAAAAGGCGTCTTTAAAGCATGCCTGGACGTGACTGTGGAACAAGAGACAGGAAGAGCATATAATGCTTAATGAAACGTGTAAGGGGACAGATCTGGGCTTTTATTCGAAACACGATCTTTATTTTGCTGCCAAATAAAAGAAAACAAGTATGAAACAGGCACAAACCACTGCTGGACGTGTTTCCCTAAAGACTTGGACATAATGTAAAACCAGGAGTTTATAGGTTGCCCTTTGAAAAAAAAGCAGGAATGTGTACCTTCTGAATAGACACGACTTTTGGTTTTCTTTTTCATGGTGCGGGGGGAGAGGGGGGGCGCGGGGGGGGGGGGGAGATAAATTTGCAAGGAACCATTATCAATTCATCCCTCTTTCCTCCTGGAGACCAAGGCATGCAATAAACCCATTTTCCAAAATTTCCCCCCACCTTGACCAGAAATGAGTGGGCCTGAGTCACCATGCTTGCACACTGGAGAACCCCTACAATGGTTTCAGCTAAATAAGGTGATCTGACCTCAAGGGGAACCATGGGATGGCTAAGCCAGCCAGACCCCTTCTCTAGATGCTTTAAATCTCAGAGAGGAGGATTCAGTTGGTACATGAGTGGGGAGAACATGGAGATTGGGTCTAAGAACTGATCTGGGCCATGCCCAAACTGAACACTCAGAGAAAAAAGGCAAGGTGAGAAAGAGAAAAATGAAGTAGATACAAAAAAAGGTAGTGAAGGCATAAGAAGATATAAGAAAGACCACATAGGTCTTGAAAAATAGAGGGCCTGCTTTATAAACCCCAGATTCCACCACTAGTCCATGAGGTCTGGCTGGACTCCTCACCCTAAGATGCTATAAGATACCACCAGGTCTTGAGAGAGTGTGAACACTCCATTTGTTGGATAAATTATTGATTAAGTAATCCTCCTTCCTTAGCTACTGCAAGTGGATTTTTGTTCCTTATATCCAAAGGGGCTTTGATCAATATCATACAACTTTCTCTAGCTGACATATTATGGGTTGGTGGCTCATTTCAGTGATCAGGCAAGGTTTTTATTAATCCTCCCTTAAGAATATGTTTTGTTGATTTGAGAAAGAAAGAGAGACAGAAAGAGAAACATTGATGTGAGAGAGAAACATCAATCAGACCTCCTGTACACACTCCCACTGGGGATCAAAACTGCAACGTAGGTATGTGCCCTGACTGGGAATCAAACCCAAAACCTGTTGGTGTATGGAATGACTCTCCAACCAACTGAGCCACCTGGCCAGGGCTATCATCCTTTTTGATTATCATCCCTTCATTCCTCGCATGCTTAATAGCAAAGTCTCAGATGAAAGGCTTCCAACCATTTGACTGGCTTTATTTGATAGAGATCTAGCAATTATGTTTTCTATGTTAGCTTCAAAATTTGGGAAAGTAATCCCATGATTAAAATCAGCCCTTTTTGTCTCTTTTTTAGCATATAATCCAAATAACACAAGACATTTATTGAGCACGTATTTTATGCCAGTAACTGAACTAGTGTGTTCCATGCATTATCTCTAATTCCCAACCAACCCCATGAGATTGGACATATTATTTTCCCTATTTATAGATTAAAAAGCCAAGCCTTGGATACCTGATAGGTATCTTACTGGAAACTTCAATTAGTAAATTGTCATTGGTTTGCTTTATGCTACAAAAGGAAGTGTGTGCTATATGAGTGAAATGCCGTCTGTGGGAACATTTAGGTTTCATTTTCATCTCTCTCACAGTTAGAAAAATCAACTCTGTTTCTTCACCTGACAAACCAGGTATCCGAATGCCTGCCTCCTACTACATCAATGATGACACCTCCTCCTGAGTATACACACATGCTCCCAAAAGATAAAACATTATTCACCTTAGTTTTTACATTCCGGATTCTTAGGGGTCAGCCAGTAAGGACAGAGCCTCCAAACCTTGTAGAGAAGAAAATATCCAAATTTTTTACTCTTTATTGAGTCAGCAAATGTTAATAATTAAAAGTTCAATAATACTCTTCTATCTTCTCAGTTCCCCACTCATTAAATAGTAGAAGTGTTCTATTAGCCCTCTTGGCCTGGCATAACAAAATACCATACGCTGGGTGGCTCAGACAATAGACATTTATTTCTCACCATTCTGAAGGCTAGAAAGTTTAAGATCAAAGCACCAGCTGATTTGATTCCTGTTAAAGGCCTTCTTCCTGGCCTGCAGATGGCCACCTTCTTGAGTCTTCATGGTGGAGAGAGAGAATTCTCTCTCCCTTCCTCTTCTTATAAAGCCATGATCCATCAAGAGGGTCCCAACTTCATGACCTCATTTAACTGTAGTTACCTCCCAAAGACCCCCTGAATAACATCTCTAAATACTATCACATTGAGGATTAGGTGTTAAACATATGAGTTGCAGAGGGCATAACTAAGTCCATAGCAATTGTAGTTTAAAACAACCAGGACCAATATAGGGTTGCTAACATCATTTTATTAAATAATAATTAAGTAAAATTAATTAAAGTTGATTGTTCAACAAAAAAATAGAGAGACTAAAGTAAGGTTCTTTAAATAAAATGCACTTCACTATGTAAAATACTTACACCAGTATCTTAATTATTTTCATCCCATTATGGACTGATAAAACTTTGTGATGAAATGAATTTTGTAAACCATTGCTATTGAAAGGTTTTGTATGAGTTTATAATTGAAGAGACAGAAAATGTGCTTTGTTTTTAAAAAATGTTTTTGGGTTGTACACAAATTACTAAAACATTTTGTTGGACATTTTTTTTTCCTGCAGACAACAGTATGGCATTTTCCACCTTCTAATATATTGCATCTTAAGTTTTGAGATTCTCTCCCCCCAAAGCAAGTTGAGGAGAGCAGTAGAATTGTACACAAGTGTTCCTAGTTTTTGAAATGTTGGGGCTCTGCTCCGGGACGTTGCTTAGAGTCAAGGAAATTGGGAACATCCAATCATGGATGAACATTACAATTTAAACGTGTTTCTTCAACCTAATGTCAAGGACATCAAAGTGGTCAATCTTAGCTCTTTATGAACGGTTCGTACAGTCCTTTGTTTACCAGTGTACAATGTTAATTTCAATATTTGATGAACAACTAGGCTCAGCAGTGCGAACCCTTGCAATGAATGTCTATCCCAACTAACCATGTGCCTCTGGAGGTAGTTGAAGAGGAATTTCAGCTATCTGAGCCTCATGTGGTCTCAGCTCCAGCTGGGACTTCAAATCATGTCTGCAGAACACAAAGAACACTTGATAAAGTCGGAGAGAAATATTTTTCGAAAATATGTCACCAGGCTGCTTGGGAGTGATTTAACCGAACCATCCTAAGGGTATGAATTTAACCTTTGATCTCTGAAATGAAGGTCAGCAAATTTGTTTTTACTGTACATCTCTTATAATCAACTCAATGTCTGGGTAATCAGTTTTTAAAGAAGACACTGTGTTTGCAGATAAGTGATACTTTCATCCCCCAGTTTTTAGCCACATAATGTTCTCTTTTCTGAATTAAATTCTACTGCTCATTGCAATTTTTTGTGTGTGGCGGGGAGAAGAATCTCAAAATTTAAGTTGCACTATATGCATGGAAAGAAGAAAAATCCCATACTGTTATCCACAGAAAAAATAAAATGTCCAACACAATGTTTTAGTTATTTTTTCCTTCTAGGAGATGAACAGGAAAAGATATTGGTTTTTGTCTCTCAGTTCACCTGAAGCCTTCTTACTAACTCATACTTTAAACCAGGGTTGGCAAAGTACAACCCACGGGCTAAATCCCACCCACTGTTTTATTTTTGTAAATAAAGTTTTATTGGAACAACCATCCTTATTCATGTAGCTATTCTCTCTGGCTGTCTTAGATGCTCCAAGGACAGAATTGACTACAGTAGTTACAATAGAAATTGTATGTCCCACAAAGCCTAAAATATTTACTATCTGGGTCTTTACACAAAACATTTGCCAGCTACTTTAAATCCAAAAAAGCTTGGAGTGGTGACATTGTGAAAATATATCCAGGGTCCAGATACAAACATGAGGGTAAATAAGGATGGAAAATGGTTGTAATCCAAATATTCACGTTGCAGAAACCGAGTCTTACAATAACATCAAGCTGATGAAAAGAACAATAGTTGGGGGTGCATTGTAATGAGATCTGGACAAAGTAACTGAATTTATTCCTCTGATTCTCCAGCAGCCCATCTAATACAAATAGGCTACGGTGAAGATGAACCCAGCATCTTCAGCGAATGTCAGCCGTTTGGGAATAAGAGTTCCTTTTCTGCAGCAGATGTGTGGCTCAAAGTTCATGGTGAGTGCACTCCCAGGGAGAGCACAGCATGTGTTGTTCTGTGAGGGGACCAGCCCTGGCCTGTCAATGGAATAGCTAATTTCATTAAAGGACATGGGGACACAGTGGGGGTGGAGGGCTAGGCTAGAACTTGGAAAAACCAGTTTTAACTCTTTCTGGGCATGGCTTCATTTACTTTTTACATATTAATGATTCTGTTTAAAAAATGCCTATAAAATTTAAACCAAAAGAATGAAATGCAGTCCGTAGCAGGCCTTGCCAGTCATCCCTCATGGACGGCTTCCAGAAGCTGATACACAAAGGAGATCATTGCATGCATGGTTATTTCAGTCGTGGACACACGTCATCCCTTGAAATTGCTCTACTCCAAGGATTCCAAATTCCAACCTCCATGTTCCTGTCTTAGAAGTCAAGTGCATAGGCTGGTGAGGGTAGGCTCCCTCAACTCCCATCTCCAACCCCACTGCCTGGTATTCATTCATCTTGGGTCTGGATTTTTCATCTCTCTTAGGAGAAAAGTATAAAACCACCTCTGGGCCTGTGCATTGTCATATTTCCTGCTTTCTTTGGGACACTGCTTTGTCATCTTAGATTATTCCTCTCTACCAACTCTTCCCATTTTCCTAACAAGCATGCTTGGGTCTCACTTGTCCTAAAATGATGAAAACTCAAAAAATAGAAATACAAACATCCTTTCTTTGACTTTGCCCTTCTCTTTTGCTACTTTCCTAGCTTTTTTACTCAGTTCACTATCCATTAGCAGGGATAAGGCAAGGCTATGAGAACATACCACTTCTGCATCTCAGCAGCTTGACAAGCATTTATTTCTTCTTCATGCAGTGGCCACAGAAGAGCAGGTGAGCCTCTTCGAGAGCAGTCATTCTCTTAGACAGCGACTCAGCAAGAAGGGGCTCCGACCTGTGATCGTGTCATCTGAGTAAAGAGGCCTTTTCCATGACCACCGTAGCGGGGAGAGAGAGATGGAAAAATCAGGCAGGGGCTTTTCACGGCCTCTGTCCAGAAGTGACCCACTTCACATTCCACTATAAAACCATCACCGGCCTCCTCCCAAGTTCAAGGACACTGAGAAGTACCGTCTTCCACATGCCAGGAAGGGCAGCAGAACCAGACATTGGTGAATATAGTAATGCTTGTCACAGCAACCAAACTTCCGTGCAGAGGTTCCCACACTGCTGCCTCCACCTCCTCTGTGCTGGCTCATGGTCCATCCAACCCATATCTTCTAAAAGCTGGCCTTTATCACCATCCGTCCACAAAAATTCCTGTTGGTTTTTTTAAAACATTTTTTTTTTCTTACAATGGCCTTCTAGTCTGTCTAACCGTATTTTGTCTGTTATTACCTCCTTGGTTTCTTTGTAAACTTGACCTACACTTCAATCCCTTCTTCCTGATGCTCTTTTTTGTTTGCATGACAGCATTTGCAGCATTTTCTAGTTTTTTCCATGCGCCTTTTCTCAGCCTCCTTCCCTAATTTCTCTTCCTCTTCCTCCTGCTCCGTGTAGGGAGTCCAGGCAGCTCAGACTCTTCTCTGCTCTCTCTCCGTGCTCTCCCTTGGGCTAACAACCCGCTGTGTACCCCGCTCTTTTGATCATGTCCTTCCCGCCCTTCAGTCCATTTTACACGTTTGTGAGAGCAACCTTTTCACAGCGTATCTCTACCAGTAATAATGTCACAGACCCACTTCAGAAGTCTTCCATAGCTCCTTGCCTATAAAACCAAGTCCAAATTCACCACTCACACATTTAAGGTCAGCTTCATTATAAATTTAATTATTTATTATTTTCAGTTATAAATTCTTTTTCCAGTTATAAAAATCCTACCCATTCTTTTGAGACATCCCAAATAATAATAGCTAGCATTTATTAAGCTGCTATTATATGCCAGCACTGTTCTAATACTTTTTGAGATTATTCCATTGATTTCTCATGAGAAGTCTGTGAGATCCATACAAATATTATTATCCTTATTTAAAAAGTACGGTTATTTATTTCAGAGAGGAAGGAGAGGGAGAGATAAAAAACATGAATGATGAGAGAGAATCATTGATCGGCTGCCTCCTGCATGCCCCATACTGGGGATTGAGCCCGCAACCCTGGCATGTGCCCTGACTGGGAATCGAATTGCAACCTCCTGGTTCATAAGTTGACACTCAACCGCTGAGCCATGCCAGCAGGCTTATTATTTCTATTTTAAAGATGAGCAAATTGAGGCTAAGTACGTTGCCCAAGATCATAAAACCAGTAGGTGATAGAGCTAGGATTCACATCAGGGCAGTTTAATTCCTATGTGTTCCAAGAATTTTTTTTCCCTTAACTATCATCTCCTTCCTGAGGTCTTTTCTGATCCTAGCTCCTTTTCCTCCGTTTTCTGCCCCACTTCCACCCCACCCTCACTGACTGCAACCTCTCCCTGCTTTGTACCATATAGTATTTTCCTTATAACTTTAAGTCACTTCTCGTATGTTGATATAGACCTTGTTATGATGAGAAGGTACTTAGTATTTATTGAAATTTACCATTAATTTTATAATCATTCATGTACTTGTTTTTACTTTTCTCTCTTGTCTTTATGGGATCATACACTGGAGGGTGGGTGTATAATTCCTCTTTTTGTATTTCTGGCAGTACCCAGCACAGCAAGTGATAGTGGCAGTGGATGGAGGGTCTTGACCACTGGCAAATAAGCAGGTTGAGATGAATCCTAGTAGCTACAGATGGGCAGATTCCAAAATCAAGTCCTGGGAAGACAGGAATGGACTGGGAGCCAGGAGACCGGCTGTAGCTGTGTCTGCAAGTAACAGAAAGTGTGTCTCAAACAGAATTAAAGAATAAATAGGTTGTATTTCGACCTGCCTATAAGTGGCTCCGGGATGGATGCAGGAGCTTGAAGGATGTCACAGGATTTTTTCCCGTTCCTCTCTCAGCGGCTGATCTGGTTCTTCCACGGCCTTCACATTTGTAAGATGTAAATCTTCATCTGTATCTTTGGTTGTAAGTTATCTTCAGAGGTTCTAGACATTCACTTCCTTTCAGTGTCAAAGACTAGGAGGAAAAAGTTGACACTGTTTTTAATCACTCAGCCCAGGGCTCAGGGCCAGCTGTCCGTGGATTTGGTTAGCTTGACCTGAGTCACGTGCCCATCTCCATGTGCCTGGACTGAACCTGAACCAGCAGAGAAGGTCTAAGAGAAGAATAGCCACTAGAGAGCTGCCTCAAACAGATGACCACCATACCCATGTGCACAGAGAGGTGGCTTTTAACAATCAAATTCTCTGCTTCCCACCCCCTCCCTTCATTTCCTTTCTATTCTCTCTCCCTCCTTCCTCTTCTCTTTTCTTCTCTCCTTGTCATTTCCACTTTTTTAACTAGGCTTCTTACTCCCAGTACATTTTTGTGGTGATCTAATTCATGTCCACTTGGGGACCTGATCATTGACTTCAGAGGTGGCCAGTGTGCCGGCTGCTGCAAGATTGAATGGGGCAGGGCTCTTAGGAAGAGCGGTTGGGTCATCTTTCAATCCAGTTATCCCTTCCTGGTGTACAAGGGCTTCACGGCCTTCTGAATCCGTGTTCCAGCATTTCTAAGTCCCAGACTTGAGTAGACTCTATTCCAGGTGTCACTGTCATGTATGACATGCCGAAGAGATACAATAGTCATAACAATGGCTAATATGAAAGGAGCACCTACTATGTGTCAGGCACTGTGACCAGCATTGTAGATGCTCCAGTTTCATGTCCCCCTCACTGGGGTCCAGAGAGGGTAAGCCACGTGCCCGGTGCGTCACTGGCAGGCACTGGCAGAGCCAGATTTCCAGCTGAGGTCTGCCTGGCTGCAAGCCCCTTGCTCTTTACCTCTCAGCCCCACCACGCCACTTCCACAGCTGACAGGCTTGGTGGGACTGCAGCCTGCAAGCAATTAGCAAAAGCAGCTCTCCAGCAAATCCAAGAAACAATCCAATCTGTGAAAGGGGAGGGGAGAGCCATCTTAAAAGAGAAGCTTTTTTCTTCCACAGCTGGTTGAGGGGGAGCAGTTTGCCACAGGCTGCTGAGGGCAAGGAAGGGGCGGAATGCTCACTGACTGTTCATTCTCCCAATTGTTTTTCTATGACATTGAGCTCACACTCCGGGGAAAACGCAGGGCCTGCCCTGAAATGTCGTCCAAAGCCATTCAGCCAGGGCTTTGAAAGAAGCTTTGTTGGTGAAAACCTCTTCGCTGTCCTGACTCTCCCCGGGCTGAGGGCTGTCTGATAAAATACAGGAGAGCCCGTTCCATTTGAATTTCAGATAAACAGCGACTATTATTTCAGTATAAGTGTGTCCCATGCAATATTTGGGACATGCTTACACTAAAACATGATTCGTTGTTTATCTGAAATTCAAATGGAACCGGGCATCCTGTATCTTTATTGCACAGAATCTGTCAACTCTGTCTGGGCTTCGGGGAGCAGCCCGACCCCTTCTGCCTTCCTGCCCAACCGGACTCCAGCCGGTCATGCCACTCTCGTCAAGGAAGCAGAATCAGAGGGTGCATTCTGCAAGCTTTATGCTTATGCCTACTCCATCTTGTTCCTTCAAGAAAACCTTGTTTTCAAAATGATGTGGGCTTTGTAAATACTAATAACCATGATCGTTGTAATCCTTTCAGGGTCTGGGGAAAGTCTTGAGGGTTTGGGGGCAATTGACTTTCCACTGAAGTTCCTGGAAACTGATCACTGCAGTTTGTATTTAACACAGAGCAGCGAGAGCCACTGCCAGTGAGAGCACCCCACGGAGGAAGTGGGGCAGCGCCCTGACCTCCCTGGAGGGGAGGCCTCTCCTTGGGGATTTGGGTTGAATTCCAAGCTCCTCAGGACCAAGTGGCAGAAGAGGACAGGGCGCGGGGGAGGGAAGCGGGAGGATGGGGAAGGAAAAGAGGGCAGGAGCGGGAGGAAGCTTCAGGGCAAATTCAACATCGTTTCTCCCTTGCAGGGTGCCCTGCTTCCCTCTGAGTCTGAAAGCACATTCTTGGCATTGACACTCTCCTACTTGGACCCTGCTCTTTCCTTGGTTCCTGGCACAGTGAACTTGGCCATGTGCTGCAGTAATGGGCCATGCCCAGGAGGGCCCCATTGAATCAGCAGCAGGCCAGCTGTCTCCTCAAAAGGGAAGACACCCTAGGAGGGAGAGTATTTGCCAAGCAACTAAGTGTCCCCATGTTTCCAGGTGTTTAGTATATGTTTGTGGGTGTGCACAGCTGGGAATACAAGACCCTATTGTGTTCTGGACTCTAAAGCTGGCCCAGGGCCTAGTAGCCAGGGTGGGTCACAATTCATTCCAACTCACCACATTTTTATTGAGCTTCTAAGTCCAACGCCCTCTGCTCTGCTTATAGGAAATGTGAAGATAAGTCTGATCCCTGCTCTGAAGGGACTTCAAATCTAATAGGAGACAAGGCAAAGAGACAGCAACATAATATGCAGGGCAGTGGAAGTCTCCTCTGAGGGGTGAAAGCCAAGTTTTGGGGGTGTTCATGAGAGAGTGAGAACACTGGCTTAGAAGAAAAATCAGAAATGATGTAATAGAGAAGGTGACATTCAACATGAAACTTGTAGGATGAGTGAGGTTTCATTCAGGACCTATTTGACCACTGGTGTTTTATTGTGTTTGACATAGAAAGAAATCCATTCCTAACAGATCCAAAATGAATTCCACTGATGGTCACACCAGGGGTAATATTCAAAGCAGACAAGCATGGCCAGTTATACAATAATGCCTCCTTACCTTGGAGTGGCCTCGGTTTTATCAATGACTGCCATGGACAGCTAAAGCAACACACACACACACACACACACACACACACACACACACACCAGATTCTGTGTTGTGTGGTTTACATATAACATCTTATTCAATTTAAATGAATGGCAGCTTCCTGGATAATATTATCATCTCAATTGCAAGATTAACAATATAGGAGAGTCAATTTATACAAGATTCAAGCATCCTTCTGCTGGGGTCATAAAGCAATTAGTCTACTTTTTCTTTTTTCTGCTCATTTTTTAAATTGATATATGCTTGTTATCAATATATACATCCAGTAAAAATGATTAATATGGACTAATATCTAACCAATGTTGATCTTTAAGTAGTATATGTATGTGATTCTTGCTACTGAACACTTGTATTATGTTAAATGCTCAACTAGATATGGCAAGGTTTCTAAAATATCTTGTGCAAACTGTGGAATAAGAGTGTTTGAAAATGGCTGGCTTTTGCTTAGTTGTGTCATAAAGTTCTGGAGAAGAAAAGACCCCGGCTCCCTTAAGAAAGAGGTGGTGGGCTTGGCAGCTTGTAAATACTGTTGGCATAGTCCTTGGCATAGAAACTTCTTTCCAAGTAAAGGAAGTCTTAATAAAAGAGGAAGAGGCAGAGCTCTGAGCTGACTTTATGAGGGCCTGAGTAACCATTTCCTGATTCTTTAAACAAAAAAGGTCACAGGAAAACACTATTATATAGGCCCTGATAGTTCAGCTTTCTTTTTGGCCAATCTTCAAGGGATTAGAAGAGGGTTTTTTAACCTAGCCACAAAAGGAAGTGATGTCCCTGGAAGTAGCTCTCTGGGCACTCAGAGGAGGAGGTACCTCGGTAAACTGTTGCCTTCTCTTAGGAGGGCTCAGCACAGATGCTGGTCAGAGAGATAGTGGTGCAAGTGGGGGCTCCACCAAGAGCTCAGGCAACTTACTTCCCATTTCCATTTCCCCTTCCAGCAAATACGTCATGCTGCTCTTTCATAGAGCTGATGGGAAAGTTCATTATTCCACTAATAAGCAGTAAGCACCTCCCATGTGCCAGCCCTTCGCAAGTAAAACAGACAGCCCAGCCTCAATGGAGTGATAACTGAGAAGATGTCTGCAGAGTCAACCACAAGGAGTCAATACATGACGGGAGGGAGGCTTTTGTCCCAAGTACGAGAAGTTCCAGCTTCGATAAACACCCATGTCCCACGCTTCTTTTGGAAGGGCCTCTACAGCTGAAGCACTGCTAAGTAGGGTACCACTTAGGAGTTCTAAAGTTTAGGTCCACTCCCAGAATGCGCTTTCTCTCAGCCTCATTCTGAAAGTAAGATGGAGAGGGGCAGAGTGGTCACTGATAATGTTTTATGAGGGAAATGTCCTCAAATTAAATTTTCTAAGGGCAGAAATCTTTTTTCCCCCTTTCCTATGTTAATATACATGTTATGTGTACAAATATGTCAGTAGCTTACAAGTGGTTAAGTCATGTATGTGGATACTTTAACAAAGAGCTTTTTTCTTTTGTTCTTTCTTTGGCCTTTCTTCCTTCCTTCCTTCCTTCCTTCCTTCCTTCCTTCCTTCCTTCCTTCCTTCCTCTCTCTCTCTCTCTCTCTCTCTCTCTCTCTCTCTCTCTCTTCCTTCCTTCCTTCTTTCTTTCTTTCCTTCCTTTCCTTCCTTCCTTCCTTCCTTCCTTCCTTCCTTCCTTCCTTCCTTCCTCTCTCTCTCTCTCTCTCTTCCTTCCTTCCTTCCTTCCTTCCTTCCTTCCTTCCTTCCTTCCTCTCTCTCTCTCTCTCTCTCTCTCTCTCTCTCTTCCTTCCTTCCTTCTTTCTTTCTTTCCTTCCTTTCCTTCCTTCCTTCCTTCCTTCCTTCCTTCCTTCCTTCCTTCCTTTACTGCTCTCTCTGTCTCCCCCTTTCCCTCTCCCTCCCTCCCTTCCTTAATACAAAAAGCATAAAAAATATATCTTGTACTCTGAAAAGCCCAACTAGTTTATCTATAAAGGATCTGTCATAACTAAGACTCCTCTATCTACTACAGAAATGGCTGTCATGAGCCTATTAGAAATTAACCAGTGTCTCAGTCAATCAACAGAAAGCGTCACTGTAGTGTTGCATTATTTGTGGTGATGATGTTTATGTAGTTGCTCTCTGATTTTACGCCATAAAACACATTATTTCCCCTTAAATACTGGTGTCCAAAGTTACCTTGAGACTTCAGAAAGGATCTTTTAAGACAACATTTCTTCCAAGTGTGGGCTATAAAAAAGTAGCAGAGAATGATGCTTTTTGTGTATTGCAAATTTAGCTGCCATATGGCATAAATCAGACGGTATTTCTAATATCTATCAACAAACAAATTGATCAGTCAACAAACAGTTATTGAATATGTGCTTTGTGCAAGAATCCATGTTGAATCCTGAGGGAGTTACTCTCCCAAATTTAAGTAAACAAATTTTGGATAGAATTTTTCCCTTTGGGAACCATGAGGTTGAGATGACAAAAATTTAATTAAAAATTCAAAGCCAAGTGACAGCTCTTCCCTTGAAAAATGCCAAAGGGGAGCATATAAGGAAGGCTTTGTGAGGAAAGTGGCTTTTCAAACACAGGTAGGATTAGGTAATTCATTTTCTAAAACGTGTATAATGACAAACTATGGAGAAATGTCTTCCCAGCAGTTTCAACTGCTATGTGGTACAAAGCAAACTGCATTTCTTGTATTTATCAGCTAACAAATTCATCAGTCAACAAACATTCCTTGAATATGTGCTTTGTAGAAGAACCCAAGCTGGATGTTTTAAAGTTGTGTTTTTAATTTTGGAACTTAATGAATCTCAGAACATATGTGCTAAATATTTGAGGATAGATTTTTCGACCTCTGTCATGTTCTGGGAAAAGTTGAGCCCAACTTCCAAGAGCCTCAGACTATGCATTTGGCATCCCCCAGGGCTAGATTCGAAAGTCCTAAGTATAAGAATCATGGCATTCTGATGAGCCCTTCTCCACTGATGAGAACTTTGCCTCTGAGTAAAAGAGAAGTTGAGCCCTGGCCAGGGTGGCTCAGTTGGTTGGGCGTTGTCCCCTGACCAAAAGGTTTTCGAGGTTGCCGGTTCGATTCCCAGTCAAGGCATATGCCCAGTAGGGGGTGTGCAGGAGGCAGCCAATCTCACATCTATGTTTCTCTCTCTCTCTCTCTCTCCTTCTCCCCCATTCTCTCTCTAAAAATCAATAAAAAATATATATTTTTAAAAAACTTGAGGCTATGAGGCTGATGAATCTTTCAGGGACTACTTTCTTAAACTTTAGAGCAAGCCAAGTAAGTCCCCTGCATCCGACAGTAGGATTACTTTGCTTCACAAGGAACTCATGTATCTGGCAATTCCCAAAGTGAACACATGAACTTGCTCCTTGTTCATTTCCAGGTCCGCTGGACCTGGGCCATGAAAGAATTGTGGCTCATTAGGAAGAACAGATTATTGGGCTCGCTGTGGAGCCACCCATGTTTTATGAGGCTGGGAGTGGGTTACACAAAGTGCCACAGAGTGAGAAAGGAAGATGTTTGGAAATATTTTTCTGCTTCAAGCTCTGAGACTGCAAGGGTTTTCTTAGCCCTGTGACATTCCTCTAGCTGCCTGGGGATTTCTAGGTTTCTAAGAAGCTTGAGGTAGCTGTTAACCTAATACACAGTTAAAGGCAGCCAAGACAGCCTTCCTATGCCAGCTGTGTGGTAGGATGTCTTCTTAAAAGGCTCTTAAAAATCAGGCATGTAAGGGAATCCTTCTTCCCTGAACTGGGGCCTCTGAAACTGGGTCAGTGGTTCTCATCCGCGTCTTCCTGCTCGCTGTGCTGAAGCACGGTGTAGGCAAATAAATATCAATGAATTGCTTAATGATTTTCATAAGGCCCCATATTTTCAAGGCAAGGGGCTCTCCTGAAATGTTTGATCTACTCCATATGAATCTGTTTTCCAAATGGCCAGCACATGTCGAGGCCTGCGTCCTCTGGGTTACAGGAAGACGTCTTTGATGGGTTAACCGCAGAGTAACTGAACTCTTTTTCAAGTCCCTTTCAAAGGTTCCTTTGTCCTGCTGTGGATCTTGCCACTTGGATCAGATCAGAAGAAGATTGCTCCTGGCAAAGGGTTCTTGTTCATTCTCCCTCTGATCTGGGTTTGGTCCCTGGGTAATGCCGTCTGTAGTCTGGTGTCCCAAAGGTTAAAGTGGAAGCACCAGTCAGTTATGACAAAACTACACAAACTCTAGATGGACCACTCATTCTTTTCCAGCACTCTCTCCCCAACTCACACCTGAATGAACTTCGTCAAAGCCAAATGAAGTCGTCTTCATTCTCAACCATCTTGGGAAGACTGGTCTAGCTAGTAACAGAACCTTTTGGCAGCTGCCTTTGGTAGGATATTATGACTTTGTAAATGGCCTTCCATGTTCTATAGTTTTGTCCACTCTTTTCCTAGGCTGGGTAGCTGCATAGAAATATTTAGCCATTAACTGTCTTGATGCTTTGCAAATATATAGTAAAACGGTGACTTGGTTTGGCTTGTTTCTACAGATTTTGATACATAATCAATTCACAGTACAATGGGTGAAACAAACATACATAGATATTATCAAATTGAGAGGGCAAATCAGAGAAATAAAGGGGAACAAAAAAGGCAATTCTGGTAGTCGCCAGCATGTGGTCATTGAGGACCAAAATCTTATATTTTGTTATTTTTTATAAAAATTACATCTGTTGTAAACAAAGATTAAGTGTAACCCAAAATGCAACAAGAATTTATAAGAACATAACAAAATATATGATAAAGTAAGATTTAAGAAAATGGAAATATCTTTCCCTCTGCTCTGTTTTCAATATAAAAAAATATTTTTATCACTCTTATTACCATCATTAGGCATTTCTTAACTCCAGATTTAGTTATATGCTTCCAAGATAACGTTTGTTTTTTCTTAGCTACTATGATTGTGGGTGTCCAAGAGCCTCAGCCCCCTACTGATTTATACACTGTGTAAACTGCTGGAAGGTTTGGGCTAGTTTAGTAAACATTTATTCAAGTGGCGACTCTGACAGGCCCAGCTTAGGCTGCAAAATCCAATAGTCTCTCTCTCTCTCTCTCTCTCTCTCTCCTTTCCTGGTATGAACTGAAATCCAGTGGCAGCAAAAGCTTTTTCTCAGGCTGATACTCAGCACTCTTAAATAGTTATTCCTCCCTCATGCAAGAGAGCCTTGCTAATTCTGATAAAACACATTTTCTACTTTGATTAATTGAATTACCATCCACAGAGCCAGCTAGCCCAGAAAGCTGGGAGTCAACAATAGACTCCTGTCTTTTCATTGCAACCCTTCTCCCTCATACATTCAGTCAACCACCAGCTTCTGTCAGTCTTTCCTCATAATCATTGCTGGAACCCACCCTCTCTGCGGTCTCTACCATCGGGCTTTCTCTAGTCTTAGATGTCTGGATCCAGAACCTGGATTTGCCACAATGACTTCCTAATTGTTTTCTTTGCCTCCACTCTCTTTTCTCTTTTATTTCATTCTTTTCCTTTTTCATACAAAGCTTAGATTGTGTGTGTCTTTTTAAAGCCTCACCGGAGGACATGCTTTCATTGTTTTAAAGAGAAAGAGAGAGAGAGAGAGAGAGAGAGAGAGAGAGAGAGAGAGAAAGAAAGCAATCAGTTGCCGCCCGTATGCACCTGGACAAGGATGGATGGAACTTGAAACCTGGGTATATGCCCTGACCAGGAATCAAAACTTTCGGTGCACTGGACAATGCTCCAACCAATTGAGCCACACTGGCCAGGGAACATTGTTTTTTACTTGAATTAAATTTAATAAAAGTCATGGAACTATGAGTCAAACTAGTTGACAAAGATTTTTAAAATATTATAAACAGAATTTTATGGGATGTTTTCCATGATCTATGGTAATATGTCAATGTGGTAAATTACATGATTGATTTTCTAGTGTTAAACAACTCTTGTATGCCATATAAGATATAATTTATGTGATATTTATATACACACTCACTTTGGATTTCTTGCTAATATTTATTTAGTATTTTTGCATCTCTGACAATATTACGTGAGGTTGATTCTTGTTCTCTCTTTGTCTGGCTTTGAATCAGCAGTGTTATCATGGTTTTATAAAATATGCTGGGGAATTTTCCCTGATTTTCTATTCCATAGAATCGTTATTTATTAGGGGTTAGTATTTCTTCCTTAAATTTTTTGGGGAAAAAATGCCCACAAAGTGTTCTGAAACTACTATTATTTATATTATATTTAAAACTATTGAGTTAATTTCCCTTGCCTTACTGGTTATTCAATGCCAATTTCTTCTCCAGTTAATTTCCATAATTTATGCTTTCTAAAAATTGTTCAGTGTATCTAAGTTTCAGATATATTGGCCTAATGTTGTTCATGTGATTCTCTTATGATTTTCAAATATTTACTTTTTCTGTTTCAATGTCCCTTTTCATATCTAGTCCTGTTTATTTCTGCCTCTTAAAAAATCAATCATGCCAAGAGTTTGTCTATTTAATTACTTTTTTGAAACAACCAGCTTTTCATTTTGTTGATCAGATGACTAACCATTCATTCTTGACACCACCACAAGAGTCACTTTCAGAAAACTCAACCCTACTTCTCAAAACCCGTGGAAGTGGTGTGGCTTCCCATACCACCCCCAAGCTCGACCTCCTACATCTCCATCAGTTCATCTCTCTATTCTGAGCCCTTTTTTCCAGCAATATCAGATTCCTTCTAGGCTCCCCATGTCAGCTCATTTCATGCTCTGTGCCTCTGTACGGACTTTACGTTTTTCTTCCGCTACCCACTTGGTCAAGGTATTTAAACTTCAGTTCAGGTTTTTCTCCTTTCCAGCTTTCCCGATCCTTTCTCTCTCTCTCTAGGTCACTACTTCCTCTTCTGCAATGTTTGTGTGCTTTGTACACACTCCTATTTTTCTATCTAGCATCCCGTTTTGCTTCTGTGTCTGCCACCATTTCTGGACCAGGAATCCCTTGAGGGCAGGTGCCATCCATTTTTCATCTTTATTACTAGCAATTTTAACTTCTTTCTCCTATCCCATGTCTTTTCTTTGTCAAACAAGAAAGGTGAAAAGGAGAGGAAATATTACACCAAGTCTTTTTCCTCTATTTTAGGAGAGATTGGCATCAACCTCTCTAACTGAGATGCAGTCTATATTAACTTCAGTCTTCCTGCTTTATCAAGATGCACTTGGCCTTGAACTATCTATTTGCCAACATCTTTAATGGTCCAACTCTTTAAGCCAGTATTTTCCTGTTATAAGGTCCAAGCTATTTTATGTCTGGACATTGCAATGCATTTCAAATACCAGACCAGATTTTAATCAGGTTATAGAATGTCTTCCTCACAGAGAGTTTATTTATAAATGTATGCCCTACTGAATTAAAAGGTATGATACAATTTCATGACCAGCCCCACCCACTACCTTCATATTTAGGCAAACCATTGCAAGTAAGTAACTCGAAGAAACTTCCATTTTAGCTCATAATTTTTCTCATTCAGAAAGTTATACTTTATAACAGTCAACCAAGATATAAATACACAAAATAAGATGCTATTTTAAAAAGGCAGTTGGGGACTACTCTGTAAAACACATGGTTTTCTAACTACTGAAATATACAGAATAACACTGAATGTAAACTGTAACTGAAAAATAATGCTGTATAATAAAAGTGTAGTATGCAAATTGTCCCCTCAACCGTGAGATCATCCGGGAGTTCGACCATGGGGTGGGACTGACCAGGGGAAGGGAGGGAGTATCTGGCCAGTAGCCGGCAGCCACTAGGGACCCTACCAGTGCATGAATTTTGTGCCCTGGGCCTCTAGTCCTATATAATAAAATGCTAATATGCAAATCGACTGAACAGTGGAATGACTGGTCACTATGACATGCACTGACCACCAGGGGGCAGATGCTCAACGCAGGTGTTGCCCGATGGTGGTCAGTGTGCTCCCACAGGGGGAGTGCCGCTCAGCCAGAAGCCCGGCTCATGATTGGCGAGTGCATCGGCGGTGGCAGGAGCCTCTCCCACCTCTACTGCAGCGCTAAGGATGTCTGGCTGCCAGCTTAGGTCCATTCCCCATGGTGAGTGGGCCTAAGCCATCAGTCAGACATCCCCTGAGGGCTCTCAGACTGTGAGAGGGTGCAGGCTGGGCTGAGGGACCCCTCCAAGTGCACAAATTTTGTGCACTGGTACTCTAGTATATATAGAAAGAAAGAAGGAAGAAAGAAAGAAAGAAAGAAGGAAAGAAAGAAAGAAAGAAAGAAAGAAAGAAAGAAAGAAAGAAATAAGAGAGGCAGTTGAGTGGTTCTTAAACATGGGAGTTTGGAAACCACTTACCCATCAAATAGGATTTTAATCAGGTTAAATTTTTATAGGGAAAACGTAATAATGACATATGACCTACCAGATTCTCATGAGGGTTAAATCATATAATTTATGGGCAAATACTGTGCACAGTTCTAGGAACACAGGGATACTCAGTAAATTTTAATTTAACTTGCAAGATGGGAAATCACAAATGTACCTACCGTGCAAATGGAAATTTCACATTGACAGCATTATCTCGGGTATGTGTCCTCAGCCTTTCCTAGAGGCTTTGTTTGCTTTCTGAACTTTTTGGCCTGCAGCAAGACCCTTTCCTAACCCATTTTATTTTCATTGTTTTAATCAAAGGACAATTAACCAGACACTGGGACTTGGGAGTCTTTTTGCATTTTGAGCACGCACAGTCTGGTGACTTTGGACAATCCGTGGGATGATGCTGTGTTGTGAACATTTTTTTTGCATTGCTCCCAAGGCAAAGCACGAGTCCTGTTCCTCCTTTCTGCCCGCCCAGCCCTAACTTGGCAATGCTTGTTACCCCAAGTCAGGACACCAATGTTTTAATTCACAAGAAAACCCCAATTCACGTAATATCTTTCTCCTTCTATGAACTGTGGGGGAAAGGCAAGTAACCAAGCCTAAATGTTCAGCCGAAAGCATTTGCCAATACCCCTTTAAAGTAATAATCTCTCCGCAAGGCCAGCGGCTCTTTCACGGACACCTCATTTTGCTGTTCTCTGTCTCCACCTCAGCTGCTCGGTAATTGAAAGTCATTTTGTTTCTCCCATCACCCTAGGCAGCTACATGCACATTACCCATCCACTGCTCTGTCTGAATCGGGGGGTTGAGGATACGTCCCAGTGGGAAGCGAGAATAGCCAGCAGCTGCGTTTGGCCTGGCCAGCTGAATTTCAGCCTGCTCCTTGGCCCAACCCCAGCACTGATAAAGCCTTTGCTAAGCTTGAGATCTCCCCATCATTTGTGAGCAAAATGGAAAGACTGCTTTCTTTCTGTCCTGATGGCCTCGTCATGATCTTTGGGCCTGTTAACTTGTTTTGGGCAGGAAGAGAATGAGGGGAAACTGGGCCAGGGGCTGGGGTCCACAGGCTTCCAGCTTCAAGTTGTCCAGCAAATGCTGACCTACATTACAGTGACACACACCAGATCTGAGTAGGACATAACTGCCCAGGGAGCCGCCCACCCCTCCTCCTCCTCCTTCCTGAGCCAAGCGGGCAGCCAGATCTGTACACCAAGTTCTCTCTTGTTAGCCTGATGGCACGACGGGGGCAGGGGTGGGGGATCGAACCCCCCAACAGCATGCACCTCGGGGCTACCGCACACTACACCCTCCAGGGAGTGAAGCGGTAACCAGAATGTGCAGAAAAGTCCTGCTTGGGTTTATGCAAATGTATTTCCTTCCAGCCATTGTTTTTGGAATGCTTTGCAGCGTTTCTTTAAAGTGGGCAGATGGCAGGATCCTGGAGGTGTAAAACAGCTACAAAAAACAAGATGATTCAAACAGAAGGAATATGTATAAACCCTGCTGGATCATCCTGATACTAAACAGGAGAGTTGACTTTTTTTTTTTTTTTGCTTGTTTCTTTTCCAGGATGTTTAAAGTTTTCATGCTCCCACCCTTTAAAAAGAAGGACACAATGTATAAATGGGCCACTTTGAGGGCTTTCGCTGGGAAAACTGATGTCCATTTTTGCATTCACCTTATTTTGAGGATGAACCCCATTGAAAGGCTTTAGAGCAGTGGTTCTCAACCTGTGGGTCGCGACCTCTTTGGGGGTTGAACGACCCTTTCACAGGGGTTGCCTAAGACCATCGAAAAACACATATATAATTACATATTGTTTTTGTGATTAATCACTATGCTTTAATTATGTTCAATTTGTAACAATGAAATTGGGCATCACCACAACATGAGGAACTGTATTAAAGGGTCGCGGCATTAGGAAGGTTGAGAACCACTGCTTTAGAGCAAGACCTTTCCCTTTGAGTAGATGGAGGAAAGCGAGAATGGAACTCCAGAGGAGGAGTGCCGTCAGGGATGCATGCGCCATCCAAAGTGCAGGAACCGCGCCTAAAAGAGATAATTTCAAGTTGAGCTGTGGTTTACCACAGTATCCTCGTGACTAGTTGAGTGGTCAGATGTCAGGGGTGACTGAAAATAAGTTCATTTTCCCACAGTGAGAAGACAAAAAGGGGGGAAAAAAGAGAACATCTTTGCCCATAAGGAAAAAAAAAATTTGCACATTTCAGAGTTTGGCTGGAGCAGGCTTGAAAATGTAGCATCATCCTTGTGACTTTTGTGAAGAAGAAACAACAGTTATTGCTTTGATTAGCATAACATTTTGCCCAACCCCCTCTTTCCCCCCAATGACCACAAATCATCTTTCATGGTGTGATTGCTCTGCCCCATTGATCGTTCAATTCAAAAGAGCTTCTGAGAGCTATGCGTTTGTGTTATGTTGCCCACGGGGAGAAGAGAATGAGTCACAGTGATCTCAAGTGAAGGGTTTGGGGATCACGCTCAGTGAGCTTAGGAGGTGAGAGCTAACCCAGTGTTTCTAGACCTTCCTGCCTCTATCTACGGTCCAGCCTGGCTTGGTGGTGGCAGCTGCAGAGCCATCCTTTCCTGCTGTGTGTGTTGCAGGATGACTCTCGGATTCAAAGGGTTAAAGTGTCATCTGTAATTGGAAAAATGGCTTAACCACAAATGCATCTTGTGTTTCCCTAGTTCTGTGACTGTGTGTAATTTTTTTTTCTTTTTTAAATACTATCCTCTTTTATGATCTCATATTCTAAAATGCCCCCTTTCTCATTTAGTGACAGGGATTCCATGGTTTACCACCCAGAAGAGAGTGCTTTCTCCCCTCTCGTATGCCAGAAAAGCACCGAACATCTCAAAGGTGAGCGCCCAGAGCATCAGATCACTGATTGGAAGACCAAAGGCTTGATTTGGAACTCACAGGTCAGGCAACTCTTTGCAAATCCCACTGTCCTGATACCCTTTCTTTCTCTTTGTCTTTTTTTCCCTCCCCATAATCATGTGTCCTCATCTAATCTCTCCCATCTCCCTGAGCCTGCAGCACCTCGAATGATTCAGGGGCTGTAAAATCCCCCGCCGACTTTGTTTTGGCTGGAATTGCAGCCCACATGTGGGAGAATTAAGCTAAAACCTCAGAGCTAATAACGCGCCTCTGTGCAGTGGTAGCAGATCAGTAGAAAAAGGTGACATCATGGCTATTCCAGGACTTCAGGTCTGCAGTGCAAAGTGGCTTCCCCGGCGTACATCAGAGTCAAAACCTGGATTTGAGACAAAAACAACTCTCCCTTCCCATAAATATCTGCTCTGGGGCTCAAAACTATTCGAAGTGCAACAGCTTAGAAATGGTCTCTTTCCTTGGAGACCCATCTGATTTTCCAAATCCAATCACAAACTTTTTAATAGCACGTCATGAACCTCTCAGCTCATTATTTCTCTTCAAAGCCCTCCAGTTTGCCAGCTTAGAGCCTGTGAAGTGTTGTTTGATGATGTGCTGCACCATAAATAAACACATAGGACATGCGAAAATCCATCCTTCACGACTGCTGGCTTTCCCACCAGGAATACTGCCATATAATCAGGGATGTAAGATTTGCAGCAATTGCTCTGCATTAAGGGTGGTGTTTTTTTTCTTCTTTTTAATGTGTCCAGTGTGTAAAGTAGGTAATATAGCAGATTTATCATGCTTATATAAATCCTATTTCCCCCCTTCTTTTCCCACTCTCTCTCTCTCTGGGTTAGGATGTTGGAAGCAAAGACAGTAGGAATATAGACAGACCCTCTGAAATAGCAAATGATAGTTTAAACCATTCGTACGGCAGGAAATCAAGGCATTGGATAATTTACCATGTCTCTAACGCCCAGTGTTCCCTCCGATGTTTTCAAGTTGTGAGCAGACAACCGTTTTACATGTGTAACCAGCCGTGAAGGTTAGCGTACAGAATGGAGGTTACTGTTGTAATCAAATAAAGCTCACACAGGCTAATCTGACATGTGTTTTGGCTAACTTTTTTTTTTTTTTACTGTATAGTTATTAGGCAAAATGATAAACAGTTGACCCAAATAACTGTCATTTGTATTGTTTTGTTGCAAATTATGGTAAGATTAAGATGCTTTTGGGGAGGGATGTAAGAACACCACAATCTTATTCTTAATCAGCTTCCTTTTCCTGCAGTCACTGAGGGAAATATATGCAGAGAGAACAATGGCCTGCAAACACGTTTTATTAATACCTGGGGCTGTGGACACAAAGCCCACTGCATGGACCAAGAATGCATCACTAGGAAAATTGTTAAGTGAAGTATGTTAAAACATGGTAGAGAATAAGAGTGTTAGGGTTCTCCAGAGAAACAGAATATATATATATATATATATATATATATATATATATATATATATATAGTTTTAATAGAAATAAACATATTTATTATAGAAATTTATTATAGGAATTTGCTCATGTGGTTATGGAGGCCAAGAAGCCCCACAATCTGCCATCTGTGAGGTGGAGAGCCAAGAAAGCCAGTGGTGTAATTCAGTTTGAGTCAAAGGCCTGAGCATTGGGGGATGGGGGATGGGCGGGGGTGGGGGGGTGGGGGGTTTGGTGTAAATCCTGGGCAGAATCTGAAAGCCCGAGAACCACTGATGTCGGAGAACATGGTTGTGTCAGCTCAAGCAGAGAGAGCAGATTAGTTCTTCCTCTGCCTTTTTATTCTACTCAGGCCTTCAAGGGATTGGATGATACCCACCTATATTAGTGAAGGTGATCTTTACTTAGTCTACCAATTCAAATGCTAGTCTCTTCCAGAAACATCTTCATAGACACACCCAGAAATATAATGTTTTGCCAACTATCTGGGAATCCTTTAGCTCAGTCAAGTGGACCCATAAAATTAAGCATCATTACTATGGTAGGCAGAATTTTTGACTCCCCAAAGATGTCCACATCTTTTCCCCTGGAATTTGCAAGAATGTTATGTTACATGGCGAGGAAGAATTAAAGTTGCAGATGGAATTAAGGTTACTCATCAGATTACCTTAAAATAAGAAGATTATCCTGGTCACCTGTGTGGGCCCAATGTAATCATAAGGGTTCTTTCAATAGGGAAGAGGGAGGCAGAAGGTGTGAGAAGATTCAACCTGCTCTTGCTGACTTTGTAGATGGAAGGGGCCACTAGGCAAGGAATGCAGGCAGCTTCGAGAAGCTGCAAAAGGCAACAGATTCTCACCTAGAGCCTCAAGAAAGGAACACAGCCCTACTGACACCTTGATGGTAGCCCAGGAGACCCATTTCAGACATCTGTCCTCCAGAACAATAATACATTTGTGTGTTTTAAGCCACTAAGTTTGTGGCATTATTATTATTTTTTTATAGCAGCCATGGGAAACTATTATAGTACTTACAACATGTGAGCTGATGATTAAATCTTTTCTCTTACTAGGTGATATCCCTTTATGATTAGCCAGTTCAAAGAGATCCACATTGTATTTATGTATCTAGTATCTCAGTCTGGATTCTTTTTCACTGCAATATCTGCCTAGCATTCTCAAAATAAATGCTATAAAGAGCAGTTAAGAGCACAAATTCTTGCTTATTGTAATACTGTCTGACTGTACGCAACAGAAACTGATTCTATCTAACTTAAGCAGGAAAGGAATTTGTTGGCAAGATTTTGGGTAGTTCCCAGGATTAACTGGAAGTCTGGAGGATTAGACATAGAAAATTAGCAGGAGTTGAAAAAGATCACGAATCAGGCTACAGAGCCAAGATCAAGACTGGTAGGGTCCAGAGGCTTCTATTGGACACCCAGTGCCACTAATACCAGACCTAAAATACTCCCATTATTACTGTGAACACATTTTTAACTCTGTGTTACTCATTCAAGATCCCAAATTCTGGTCAAAAAAGTCCTATTGGGATCATGCAGCCCCTTTGACTTTCATAGTGGTTAAAATCCACCCTCCCCACCCCCTGCCACAAGACATATGCAAAGGAGGGTTCTCCCAAATAAGATATTGGGGCCCAGAGAACTCCCCAAATGACAACTGTT
The DNA here is from genome assembly GCF_028538775.1 of Myotis yumanensis. Taxonomy (NCBI): domain Eukaryota; kingdom Metazoa; phylum Chordata; class Mammalia; order Chiroptera; family Vespertilionidae; genus Myotis; species Myotis yumanensis. The sequence goes on along the minus strand of NW_027223764.1, from coordinate 27,054,332 downwards.
CACTACACATATCCTCTCTCGGTGTCTTAGTCTCTTTGGGCTGCTACAATAGAATACCATAGACTGGGTGGCTTATAACCAACAGGAACTTATTTCTCACAGTTCTGGAGGCTGGGAAGTCCAAGATCAAGGTGTCAGCAGATCCACTGTCTGGTGAGGACCAGCTTTCTGTTTCACAGATGACTGTCTTTTCTCTGTCGTCACATAGCAGGGAGGAAAAGGGAGCTCTCTGAGGTCTCTCTTATAAGGACAGTGATTTCACTTATGAGGCTCCACATTCATGCCCTAATCATCTCCCAAAGGCCTCACCTCTAGATGCCATCACAGTGGGGATTACGTCTCAACCTGTGAATTTGGGGGGGACCATTGATATTCAATCTACAGCTCTGAGCTTCAGTTTTCTTGTCCATACAATGGAAGTAGGAATATCTTCTGATTCTATTCTACCAGAAATGCTAGGTGCCTTCCCACTTTGGAGAGCTACTGGCCATTTTCTGAGAATGAGCATGTATTTTCATATCACTGCTGACATTTTATCCCCCCTTATCTGCCTTGTGACCTTCTGCTCATTCTTCAATACTTAGTCCTGGGTGTGTTCCCCTTAGATCCATTTTCTGTCTTCCCCGGCTCTCTCTGCAGTAGTTGGGAATGACTGACTCTTGTAGGCTGTGTGTTCTCAGCCTCTGTCTGGGTTAGGCCAATGGGAGGCAGTAGCAGAAGATATTTGAACAGGAAGAAGAGAGAAGCCTAGTATTGCTCCTGCTCCTTGACTAGTTAGTATCTTCAGCCCCAGCTGTGTTTTTCCCATTGTTCCCTTCTTTCTGGAAGGCTGGCCTCGGTTCTAACTTTCGTTAGGTTACCCTGCACCCTGACCCTCATGAATAACAACTCTTTTCTTTGGTGTCTCTAGCCTAGAGATGGTAGCACGGTGTTTCCTGCTGTTGCTGACCTATAGGTTGCTCCCCTGTCTTGTTTGGCTTTTTAGCAATTCAACTTGTAGTTCTGGTTGTTGTTTCTATGAAACAAATTACATCAAAATTCGGCAGCTTATAGCAACCATTCCATGAATCAGGAATGCGTACAGGGCACAGACAGTATGGTTTATTTCTTGTCCAATAATGTCTGGGCCTCAGTTGAGAAGACTGGGGGAGGGGGGGGGTTGACGTGACACCTAGGGTTTGGAATCATCTGAAGATTATTCAGTCCCATGTCTGGTGCCTGGGCTGTGATGACTCAAAGGCTAGGACTGCCGACTGGAGCACCCACACACGGCTTGACATGTGGCGGGACTTCCTCAGAGCACAACAGCCTCAGAGCACTCAGTTTGCTTGCACGGTGGCTCAGGGCTCCAAATGCAAGGGGTCCAGCCAGCAGCAGGTACACTCCCACTCATACCCCAGCTTCTGAAGTTGTACAGCATCACTTTCCCCTACTCTAGTAGTTAAAACACACACAAGTCCACCCAGATCCAAACAGGGGGCAGGAACATGGAGCACTCCCTCAGTGAGAGAAATGTCAAAGAATTTGGGGGTCCTGTTTTAAAACCACAAGACCAGGGTTACCAATGGACTGTATGAAACTGCTCCATTTTCCTTAGAATGTTTTGTGTTTTCCCTGGGGGACTCTGATTGCTCAGTTCAATGACTTGCTCTCATAAAATCCCTTAAATTCCCCTATTAGATCCGGTCGCTCCCACCTTTGTGCTGCCATGACTCACCATTGCATTTGGATAAACTATCTAATCACACGCTTCTCTTCCTCAATAGCCCAGGGGCTTTTGGAGAGACTAAGCCTTGTTCATCTCAGTCACCTCCATTCTCAGCACACATCCATCTGGAACATAGGAGACAACAGCACATGGTAAGGGAATGAATGCAGTTTTTACTCGAACCTCACTGACCATCAAAACCAACTCAACTCCCAGAGAAAATTGGTTGGAAGCCTCTACAACTTTGTAAAGATTTTGACCCCTGATATGCAGCAAAGGCCATGAACTCAAGTGCAAGGCCTGGTACGTCAGTGAGTGAAGCAGGCAGGTAGGGAGGAGAGCAGGAGATGGCAGGCAGGTTGAAGCCTCCAATGTGGATACCTAAGATGTAAATTCCAGCATTTAAAGGGAGAGCGCTGGACTGGACGTCCAGACCGGTGGTGAGTGTTTGCCTTGACTTAAAAGGCCACCAATAGGGGACATAGGTAATAATGTCAACAATAAAAATAGTAATAAAGCCCTAACCGGTTTGGCTCAGTGGATAGAGCATCGGCCTGGGGACTGAAGGGTCCCAGGTTCTATTCTAATCAAGGGCATGTACCTTGGTTGCGGGCACATCCCCGGTAGGGGGTGTGCAGGAGGCAGCTCATCGATGTTTCTCTCTCATCGATGTTTCTAACTCTCTATCCTTCTCCCTTCCTCTCTGTAAAAAATCAATAAAAAAAAAAATATATATATATAAAAATAACAATAAAAGACTACCCTGTCCACAACCTGCGTAGTCAACTCATGTTGACGGATGAGTGAGAATGTGGCTCAGTATCTCAACAACTTCTGATTTCGTAGGAGGAGCTAGAATTTTTATTTTTATGTAATAACCTCCTGATTATTAATGTTGTGAAGTAATTCAAAAATGTAAAAACTCCCGTGTGGGCCAACACTCTGCAAGCCAAACCAAATACTATGGCCAAAGGCTGGATTTGGCTGGGACAACTCATTTGTATCCCCTGACTTCAAGTTCCCTGGGAATGATCCACAGATAACTTCATTAACCCAAACTTTAATAGCTTGAGATCAGCATCCTAAAAACAAAAACTTGTGAAAGAGGCAAATAAGTTTGTTAACTTGGTACATTCTTTAACATAACAGCAATCTAATAGTATAATATAGCAAACTACACTGGACCTTGTTCAATTTGCTTCATTTTGCCATCCTTGATGGTTTTGAAAGTTGTAAATCTAAACTTCACAACCGGTTTAACTTTTGAGATCAAAATATTTCCTCCATATTTTGCCAATGATCAAGATGCTTGTATACGCAGGGGAAGATACAGGTTGTTTTCGAGAAATTAGATCACTCTTGCAGCACCTCAAAAAGATGACAGGCAGGTTGCTGCCTAAAGTGTAAATTCCGGAATTTAAAGGGAGAGCCCCGGACTGGACGTGCAGTCAACTGCTTTCTAGTACTTGGTTTGGCCAGTGTCCGCACACAGTGCCTAGCATGGGGCAAGCACTCGGCATTGTTTGCCTGAATTTATACATAAAAGAATGAGCAGCTGTGGGGCTTCGAACAATTCATCTGAACTGTTTATGTCCTCCAGTTTCCTTATGTGTAAAAGGAGAAATGTGAAAGTTATTTTACTTTTGCTATCACTGCTAAAATATGCTGAGCGCATGCTAAGCACCCCAATAGACAGGTTCTCATTTCATTTCTATGCCCCCTTCAGCTTTAAAATTCTATCAACAAGGGATTCCAAAGAATAGAAAACGAATTAGGTGGCTGTGTCTCCCTTTTACTATTTTTATTTTATTTTTCAATTACATTCAACACTTTTCTGTATTAGTTTCAGGTGTACAGCACAGCAGATAGACATTCATATATATAGGTTACAAAGTGTTCCCTTCAATAATTCAAGTGCCCACCTGGCACCATACATAGTTATGACAATATTGTTAACTATATTCCTCATGCTTTATCTTACAACCCTGTGCCTCTTTTGTAACTACCAATTAGTAGCTCCTAATCCCATCACTTTTTTTTTTTACCCCATCTCCCAATATGCTTCTCTTTACTTTTGAGTAAGGTAAGAATGGACAGAGATCTGACATTCAGCAAAAGTCACTGACTGCAAACACCACACACACACACACACACACACACACACACACATGCACATAAACAGGCACATGCACAAACACATGAAGCTGGAGTAACACATTTTGGTAGTTGACATTTTCTTGTGACTTAACTGTGTGTGTTAAGACAGATGCTCATAGAACTTAAACCTCTGAAGCCCCTTTGAAGATGCCTTCACTCCGTAGTTCAGCTAAGCATTGTCAAATCTCAGGCACAGGCCGGGGAGAAGTCTAAGTGAGTCATCTAAACTTTTTTTTTTGCCTGCAAACATCTGCCAATGGTGCGCCTTCCCACAGAGCATTAGTCCCACATTCGAAGCATGTCAGAGACAACTGGCAAGAAATGGTGTATTATGCTGAATTTGAACCCCTTCTTCCAAGAGTATCCACTCCTGTTCATCTTAGCAGAGATGACGTTGCTAGTCACCAACCCACAGATAGAAATCAGCCGGTTGGCTGACACCACCAGAAAGCCGTTGGGTGACCTAGTCTGCTCAAAAGCTTTTTCCCTTCCTTCTTTCCCTCCACCCCTGACCCTATCCCATCTCTCCTCTCTTTTCTCTGCCATGGAGTATCTTTTTTAGCCTTCAGCCCAGCTACCTGGCACACAGTAGGTACTCTGCATATGTGATAAACAATTTAGGTGATTTAGATTAACCTGACTAACTTGTTCTGATAGAAAGTCCAGACAGTTCTCTTAGCTGTCAATCAGAAAGTCAGATTTTGTAATAATTCCTGGAGGAAGGAAAGCCTTTGTTTTTATTTTTGTGTCCAACTCCTTACACCATCCAGCTCTCCACATGCACATACAGAGGTGTGCTACTTTTGCCAATTCAGGCCCTCACTGGGCTCTGTGTATGAGGTGGGCCAGAGGCTATTGCTGACGGGTCTAATAACTAGTTATTTCCATCTTTATCTGCCTGAGTCCTTTACTTCTGGTAGCACTCTGTAGAACCATTCTTTGCTTTAGGAAACTTCCTGACTCTTCAATATTCTGTTAGGTTTCTCTCAGGTGTGCCAAGTACCCAGCAATCCTGTGAGCATTTATGATCCTGAACTGTCATTGCCTCTTTAGGTACCTTTCCCCCCGACTGGACTATAGATACCTAGACTCAGCAGGACTGAGTGTTATTCATCATTTTATCCTCAGCTCTTGATACACGACTGGGCACATAGTAGGTGCTCAGTTAACTGACTCCCTTAATGAACGCATGGCTATTTTGTAATTGTGTTATATAGGTGACTTTGCAGGTTGACACTCCACCGGACACGGGGGCCTGAGGCTATAGATGCCAATAGTTGTGGGCAGACGAAGGAAGTGTCTCTAACATGGAAACTCTGGACTTCCTCATGCCTGGCCTTGACCACTCACTTAAAGCCTTCAGGCTGCAGTGAATTTTCTGGAGCTTTGGCCTTATATAGCTTTGTTGAAGATAAAAGCGGTGTTTCAGGAAACATGTGGGCAATGTTTCAGGGCGGCCAAGTTGAGCCATTTCAACAGCACTGTTTTTCCTCTGCAGCTTGGGCTGTGGCTGTGATTTGCCCTCTGCATTTCAGGCCGCGGTCGCTGTCCCGGCAGAGTCTCAGGGGTCTGTCTCTGGGGTAGGAGTTCAGCTCTCACAGTGCTCTCAACGTTGCCTCATAAGTCTTTGGCTTTGACATGACAGTGACCATCTGTCCTAACCAATCCCCGAGGGACATGCTACAAGAAGCAGCCCATTGACATTCAGCCTAGCAGAAGCAGGGCGCCAGAACCCCCATGGAAAGACTTCCTGGGTTACCCTCCCTGTGTCCATGGGTGGGAACCAGTGATAGAGTGCCAATGGGCGGGCCTGGGGCTATTTGTTTCTGTAGAAATGTTTCTATGGGGCGTCTGGAGGGCCTTTGGAAGTTGCATGAGCTTTGCTCTGGAAACCGTGTGTTTGCTGCCCTTTCACAGTGTCCCCGATGCCTTTTTATTATCAAAGGAGTTTTCTGGTAGCGGCCCTGTCTCTGGCCTGGAACTCACGGATGCCTGTGACAATTCTATGGAGGCTTCTGAGCCAGGTTTTCCGCCTTCCACCTACGGGGTAAGAGAGGGCCTGGGTATCCATCTACTGTGCCCTGGGCACTTCTGCCCCCTCCCTCCTCCGCTGGGGCCTGGATCTGTCCCCTGGGGCCTGGCTCGCAGCCAGCTGTCAGCTAATCCTTGCTAAGGTGTTAGGTGGCAAAGGCTCCAGGGTTATTAATCCCCGTAGGAGCTTTCCACATTAAACAAAGTTTTGTTAATAAATCTAGGGCCATTAAAAAATCATCACCATAACATAAAACTAATTTCTTTGTGTTCCCTATAAATCTTTGCCTTCACAAGGGAATAGAGTTATGACTATAACATACATACAATATTTTTTTTCACACCAGACAATTCACACATTTCTTCACATTTCTAAATGTCCCATGTTCATCCTCATCACAGTTTGAAAGTATCGTTTGCAGCATCTGCCCACATAATGGAGATTTCTCCCCACACACCTGACTGCCCTCCCTTTCTGCCAGCCTCCTCACCAATGCAGTAGGCCCCGGTGCAGGAGGCCATAGTGTACTTGCAACCTCTGCCTCACCTATGCCTACCCCTGCCACAGACACTCCCTAACAACACCACACATTCACACCCGGTCAGAGGCACCTATGCCTGAATAAGAAGTGCTAGCACCAGATGCAAGGTGAGTGGATCTGAGTCTTTCCCCGGAAATGTGGAAATAAGGCCAGGAGAAAACTGCTTTAGCATCTTTCTTGGAAGCTGAATCTGCACTGTGTCAGCTTAGGAGTTGAGAGATGGGTTTTCTCCAACAATTATGTGGATCTGAGAAGAGAAGAAGCCGAGAGGGGGAAGATCAAGGAGATGTCAGAGAGGACAGAGGTGACGGTACCTGTCTGAGGCCCACGTGCATGCCCACTCGGTTTCTATGAGACACACCTGGATGTTAAAGCCAGGTTTGGTTCACTCTTATCACTTGCAAACAAAAGAGTCCAACCTAATGATAGTAATGATGATAATATTGATGGTACTGAACACTGGCTCTGTGCCAGATACTTACTCACATTGGCTCATGTAATCCCTTCAACTACCTAATGCGTTAGCTCAGAGATGTTTAGCAATTTCCCCAGGATAATACACGGCAGTGAATGACAGACGGGGGTTTGAACCCTGACTATAATCTTTGGTCTTAGCTATTATCTTATGTGGGCTTCCAAGGTATGTCATCCCAAAGGTGGGATGAATAGAGGGGATAACTAACGTGTCTTCCAGGAATATATTTAAAACACTCTAATTTCAGGGGCCAAAAAGAAGATATTTTGAGGCAGAAGCCCCTCCTTGCTCAGTCCCTACAAATGACCCTTTTAGATGACACTGCTCTCCCTGCGTCCTAGCTCCTAGCTGTCCTCGCCTGGGATACCTGTGAGAGGACTGCCATCTCTCCCACAGCAAAAACATGGCTGAGTCAGTTCCCTGTATACATGATCCGTGTGTGGTTATTCAAGCTACCTTTGTAAGCGTTCTCCTATTGCCATCAACCCCGTGCCTGAACCACCTCTCCTGGCCCCTTGGTGTATACCTTAAACACCCTTGCCAGGCCCGTGTGCACTTATTCACTATCTATAACATGTCCATTGGCAACAGTCTGCTCTCATCTTGGGGATAGGACAAATCAAACCCAGCTCTGCCTCCCTGGAGATCCCAGGGGCATTTGAACACACTCCTTGACAGCACCACACAAAATACCCGATGAGAGGCACACACAGGCTGTGTTGGGAGCTCAGAGAAAGTAACTACCTATCTGAAGAACTAGGGAAGGCTTAATGGAGGAATGGACTTGAGAGAGTGTGAGCTTTTGTGTTAACCTAAGTGGAGCAAATCCACAAGCTTTAGCTTCCTGTGGCCAATCATCTGTCGGGGACCCACACTGAATTGTAAGGATGTTCCTCCCCATGTCTCCCTCCGAGGACACAATAGTCTTAGGAACTAATAAAATGGGTTATAAACCCCCATGTGCACGAAGGATCCCCAGCCAACCACTTGGGAGTACTGGCTCAGCAGAGAGAGTCTTTGAGTGAAGGCCTTCAGTCACATCATTCAATGCAGGGAAAGGATGATTCTCCCATGTCGGACATCTCCAAACATGGTAACTAGGATTCGTGACTATATGCAGAACGCCTTCTCCAGGACGGGTTCAGTGGAGCAAAGTTGTAGCTGGACCAGAAAAGCAGCTCAGGGCAGAGAACAGAGTTTCAGGAAATTCAGAGAAAATGAGCCCACTGGGAATTTTTAAAAATTCCAGGCAAATGATTGGATAGGAACACCGTCTGTGTTCCCAGTGCGAAGACTTCCCCTTCTGGCTATTGATCTTGCAGCAGCTCAGAAAGCGGTTTGCGGGGAAGTGGTCACTCTTTCCCTTGACATAACGTTCATAAATGTGCAGGCAAATTAAATGTGTCATAGACGAAATTACCAACCGGAGTACCACCCGGCTGGGTCATGTGAACTTGGTTTATGGATCCAGTGTTCTCCAGCGAGCATCACAAATCCACATCATGTTCCCGAGTGCTAAATTTGGAGCTCTGATTTAGCTGACAGATGTTTAAAATCACATTGAGTTGGACAACTCCCCGAGGAGAACACAGCTGCAGATGTTCATGAAAGAGAGCAAGTTATTCCAGTTAAGGTCGGCGGGAACTCAGCCCGAAAACCTTCGGTCTCTGCCCGCCTTCTCCAGACAGGATGAGAGGGTGAAGGTCATTTTCATGCGGATGCCACCCACCTTTGGCTAAGCCGAGATAAATGTTGGACCGTTGCCGAGATAACTGCAGCAGTTGCATCGTGGGAGAAGCGGGGTGCTCCGGTCAGCCTTCGCTGAATACAAAGGGGGCGGCTAGTCTTTTTAGAAACTGGCACAAAGCCACAGCTGACAGCCCGCTTTGCCCCTCTGGCGGCATCTTAGGCCTGCAAATGAGTATGATCTGGACTTTCGCACTTCAGGATTGGTTTGTCGGACGATAACAACTCTGGGTAGGTTGAAGTCCACGTGCGGAATGGGGACAGAAAGAAAATGGTGCCCTTCTTCATCGCCTTCCGTGTCTGACATCCCTAACAGATCCTCCATCATTTTTTAAAAACAACAAATTTAAAATTATCCCAGCATCTTCTTTACACAATCACATATTTGAGACTTGTTTCAAGACTCAGCCTGAAAGGGATTTGTTTAAAAAAATGGTCTGTGTATTTGATGTGGGAGACTAGTGACCTTTGGTATTTGGTGTTAAAAAAAAAAAATGTTTGATGTCTAAAATTTCCCTGAGGCGCTTGTATTGTTTCTGGTCCCTTTCTGTGATTTTTCCATCCTCCATCATTCCCACATTCAAAATCAGTTCTTTATTTACCCAGCAGAGGTTTTGACATAGTTATGAGCTCATCCTGATGGCAGCCTCAAATCAATGCAAATCACATTACGATGTCAAAATTGATGTGATGTGAGCGTAAGTTAAGTGATTGTAAAACAATTTTAGGACAGAGCCCAAGAGACACTCTTACCTTGTCAGGAGCACGGCAGGATGGGATTAGGGAAGCTGTGCTACATTCTCCCAATCTGAAGTTCTTATAAAGTCATCCTTTGAGACCACAAGATACCCTCCATGGAAGTTGATGGGCAGCTGGCTAAGGTGACAGAGTGGGTCTGGATCACAATTTTTATGTACTAGGATGAACAGTGACTATGTCAGGTAGGTGACAAACTCAGAACATAGCAAGCTCAGCCCGTGGCGATGAATCTCGGGAACCTAGTTTGTAAATGGTCAGTCTGGGAGGCCTAGAGCTACGGAGAAGGGTCCACGAGGGGAGGTATGAGATCACTAGGGGAGACAAAAATAGTCTCTAGGGTCACCGATAGAATCTCAAGTGGATTCCTGTGCTAAAATTGTTAAAGTTATACTTATGACATCCTGGAAGAAGTGGCATTTACTACATGAGTCAGTCTATGATACTATCTTTAAAACCATGAATGTTTGTAGTCTGGAATGGGAGATTATAGACTGATACTTTCCATGGATAACTTCAGGAGGGTGGGATTGAAAGAAGAAAGGAGAAGGTAATTAATCTCAAAAGCAGATCTGCATTGTGACTTGTTACAACAAACACTTATTCTTTTTACCTAAAATATCCAATATAGTAATTGAATCACACGTGCATAAATGAAAACTCTTCCTCCCAAAAGAAATTTCTCTGGGTGAAGAGACAGGAAACTTTATAATTGACCAGGCAAATTTTTTGACCTCATCTCTGAGGAATCATAATATTTCTGTGAGAATAAAATGCATCAGTAGAAATGGATAATACTTTGAGAAGTTGAGAGTCTGGCATACAAAATGTTATTGCCATCATTCTTGGTAGGACATAAAGGGTAGTTAATAAATATTGTTGACTGACTGTGCCATTAATGGTATTTCCTCTAAGAGAGAGTTTTTAGCCATACATTCTCAGAGGACTTTGGACATAAGATAAATGTTTAGGACTATGCATTCTGGATCTTATTAAATAAAATCCATTTTAACTTGTGGAAAAAATAGTCTTTAAAGGCAGGTTTGAACCCTGACTCCACAACTCACTTGTTCTGATACCTTTGGGCAAATTAGTTAATTTCTCTGATCCTCAGTTTCCACAGCTGTAAGCAGAGAATATAATAATGCGTTCCTCCTAGAGCTGTAGTGGGAAATACATGAGATAATTAATATTAACTGGATAGCCCTGGTATGTATGCTAATCATGACTTCTCATTTCACTGGGAATTCTCCATGCAAAGTGCAATGATTATTTGATGATTGAAAATATTCATTCTTCTCTTTTACTAATGAACAAACTGAGATAATGGGAATAGTCATAAACTCAAAGTTGCAAGGTGAGTTATGGTGATGGTTAGGAATAAATCCCAGGCCTGAGACTTGGCCATTAGGTCATAATAGGAGCCATTTGACCAAATTCCATAGAGGTACTCTTATCTTGGGAGCATTAGGGCTTTGATATCATAAAAGATAGGCTCATCTCTTCCCCTGAGATGCAGGGATCTTTGACACAGGGATCATGGAAGTGTGGAAAGTGGCACCTCTAATGCTCTGTTTCTGGTAAGCTTGAATCCCTCAAGCTACAGAGTGTTCTGGATGCCTCAGTTTCCCTGCACATTCACCCTGTGGACTTTAATCATTTTCTAATTCTAAATGCTGTGGTCACTGTAGAAAATGTTACCACATACTGGTTGCTTCCTACTTAGCGTTAATATATTTAATCATTTACATTATTATCTATAAAAACTTGGTTTGGAAAAGTTCCAAGGAGTTGGTTAAGAACAACTGGTTGAGAATCACATCTTTCCGGGAAATAGAAAGAACAAGGTTTCATACTGGGGAACTGTGGGAGATGATGGTAGCTTGGTATGCAGAGCCCAAACCAATGAAAATCTTGTGTGTCTATGTCATATACAGATTTCTTTTAATTAAAAGATAACTGATGTTGTGCCCAATAGTATATCCTAGCCATAGGGCAGAATGGTGCAGTGGAAGAGACCTCTATCTTAGTTCCATAACCTGTTTGAGTATTTTATTGAATGAATGATGCTCATCAGCTCTGTGATCTCTGGCATCTCAAGGTTCCATTGACTTCATCTGTGAATGAAGGGTTTGGACGAGGTAAAATTTGAGGTTCCTTCAAACATTTAAGTTCAAGAAACATGACTCAGATATGTACCTTCCATGGAGCTTCAGTCCCAGGAAGACTGCCAAACCAGTTGCACCAGATAATTTTATACCATCCCCGAGTTTCCTCAGGCACCGTTTCTGGTTAGCTACTAGTTTTCAGGGGTGGCACACATCTCTAGTGATTTAATATTGACTACAAAAGTATAATACTTATAGTAAGTACTAGTATGTCAATTCAGGCACTGCCAAGCTTATTCTTTGGGCTTCATAACTTGCAACTCAGGGAAAAATGTATTTCCTATCACTAAATTACATAGTTTCAAGGACTTCTATGTCTCAGAATTGTTGAATGGGCTTGAAATATGGTTTTGTTCTTGCACTATTCACAGGGAATTCTGACCAAAGTATTAGGTCTGTGACTTACAGAATATGTAGCCTTATGTTTGGTACTTTATCAAGCATTGTAATTGTGTCTGGTCTCTATGGAGTCCTTAAGGTCTGATTTACCTGGACTATTGGAAGCACTGTGTTGTAGTGGTTTAGAGAGCAGATTTCAAAAATACACTGTTTAATCTCTCAGGGCCCCAGTTTCCTCATCTGAAAAGTGGAAATGATACAAGGTATTTTAATTAGTAGGCAATGAGAAAAAGGCTTAGAGCAAAGCATGGCACACATAGTAATGTTAATAATTATAATCATTATTAAGAAGTTGAAAGCTAACACCAACAGAGATGCAAGAATAGCATGAAGATAACTTGAGCAGGTTGGGTCTGACTCAGATGCAGAGAAATTATATGGTGTTGGAAAGGGGCATGTGGGGTCTCTGAATACCTAGAGCAGTGATGGCGAACCTTTTGAGCTCGGCGTGTCAGCATTTTGAAAAACCCTAACTTAACTCTGGTGCCGTGTCACATATAGAAATTTTTTGGTATTTGCAACCATAGTAAATCAAAGACTTATATTTTTGATATTTATTTTATATATTTAAATGCCATTTAACAAAGAAAAATCAACCAAAAAAATGAGTTCGAGTGTCACTGCTGACACGCATGTCATAGGTTCGCCATCACTGACCTAGAGCAACTTTGTTATCCAAAGTAAATTTTTAAATCCTAAACTAACCTGATTTTTATATATTTGGATTTGAAGAATAATTATTCTTCTTCATATTAGCATTGTTGGCAATAATATAATTATCACAATAAAAAATGGATTTACTGTGAAGCTAATGAAGCTTAAGCTTCAGCCTCCCTCACGTGCATGGACCCCTTCTAAGGCCTTGGATTGCACTTTGTTTTCATATATTTTCTTCTTTTTTCTTAATGAGGGTCCCTAATATATAAGCTTCAGGCTCCCCCAAGACCTGGATCTGTCCTGATCACAATGGTTGAGAAATAGGAAAATGTTGTTAGGGTTACAGGCTCTGCAGTCAGAATGGCCCAAGGTCAAGTCTCAGCTCAGCCATTTGTCAGATGGGTTAGTTTAGGTAAATTACTTAAGCACACCGAGCCTAGGTGTTCTCATCTCTCCAAGGAGGATTATGTAAAGACCTTGTGGATAGGATGTTCTAAATATGAAATCAGATTATGCAAAAGTGCACGATTAGTATTGGTTATTATAAACGATTCATTTTTCCCCTTCGAGTAAGAGGAGGGTCTGAGTTTGCTCATAGGTGACCTGAGTAGGGAATTCATCAGTCATCCTTTCAGGGTTAACATCATGCATTACTTTTCTTTGAATCCCTTTGAATCTACTCCCCAGTAGCCAGCAAGTTGCATCAGAGAGATTACATAGAAAATATCATAAAGATTCTAGAAATAGTGGTATATTCTTGGGCTTTCTTATATGGGGCAATTTATTGGCAGAAGATGGGCTGGTATAAGGTGGCATGTACAGGTAAAGTCTGAATGCTTTTTTACAAGACCGTATAAGATCTTGGAGACTGTGAGCCTTGAAGGCCATTGCATAGGCAGGCCAGTCACTTCCCAGGAAAGTTCACCTTCTCTAATGACAATGACCTGCTTCTCTGCAGGCTCCCTTGAGAAGGAGAATGCTGGACTTGTAGCGGATTCGTGCAAAAAGTCCTGTGAAGAAAGAAACACACAACAGTGGCAAAGTGCTCTCATGTTCTTCAGGGCTTTTTGGAACTCAAATGGTAATGTCTGGGTCACTGATGAGGCTGATCCCAAAATAACTCCCCTGATTTGTGGCCAAAACAGAGGGCTTTTCCCCCTTTATGATTAACACAGCATGTTGGATGCCCAGCAGTCCCAGAATACTTTGCACTCTTGGCATTTCTAATTCTATTCCTTTTTAAAGTTGGAAAATTATTCTCTTTCAACCAGACAGTCTAGAAGTTGGGGGTGAGACCTGTTCTCCCAGACAAAAAGATTCTATTCTGGTTTTCATGGTTTTATCATGTTTCAGACTCCTATTTTCAAGACAATCTTCTTTTTTTTTTTTTTTTTAAATATATTTTTATTGATTTCAGAGAGGAAGGGAGAGGGAGAGAGAGAGATAGAAACATCAATGACGAGAGAGAATCACCGATTAGCTGCCTCCCACATGCCCCACACTGGGGATCGAGCCCACAACCCAGGCATATATCCTGACTGGAAATAGAACTGTGACCTCCCAGTTCACAAGTTGATGCTCAACCACTAAACCATGCCAGCTGGGCTGATCTTCTTTCTTTTAAACACAAACACACACACACACCTTGCCAGTTTGGCTCAGTGGATAGAGCCTCGGCTGGCAGACTGAAGGGTACCGGGTTTGATTCTGGTCAAGGGCACATGCTGAGGTTGTGGGCTCGATCTCCAGTAGGGGGCATGCAGGAGGCAGCCAATCAATGATTCTCTCTCACCATTGATGTTTCTATCTCTCCCTCTCCTTTCCTCTCTGAAATCAATAAAATAAACACACACACACAAACACTCCATATGTCAAACGATTTCCACTTTTAAAATACCCACAATGCCATACGTGGCTGCCAGGAGGTACTCTACTCCTGCAGTGAGGATGGTAGTTGGCTGATAGTCAGTTATTGCATTGAGCAGACTGGGTCACAAGAGCTGGGCCACTCCTGCCTGAGCCATCTCTTCCTCTAACAGGCTATCTTTGCTCTTGTGCTCTCAAATGACCAGCCTGAGATGAGCTAGAGCTTGCACTCTGTGGCTCTTCCAACCTACTCCTTCTTCCTTCTCTTCTTTCACAGACGTCAGACCTGCATCACCACCTGAAAGCACTCCATACCCACTTCTGCTCCCTGCACTCTTCATCTTTCACAGACACTTCCCCTTCTACATCTAATTTGATCTCAGTGTCTATTTTCCAGAGTGCCAACTGATATGCCATGCATTCCACTTTTTAAAAAATATATCTTCTTGATTTTTCACAGAGAAGAAGGGAGAGGGATAGAGAGTTAGAAACATTGATGAGAGAGAAACATTGATCAGCTGCCTCCTGCACACCTCCCACTGGGGATATGCCCACAACCAACATACATGCCCTTGACCGGAATTGAACCTGGGACCTCTCAGTCCGCAGGCCGAAGCTCTATCCACTGAGCCAAACCAGCTAGGGCACATTCCACTTTTAAGGCATTAGCAATCTCACAGAGTGAAGACCCTAGCAGTTTGGCAGATGTTTGAAGATACACTGCTGCAAACCCAACAAGTGACAGAGAAGCAATGCTATAAAACACAAGGAGTGGTTGGATTCCTGGAGGAAAACATGACCAATACATACTCTAACCAATGGTTCTCAATCTTCCTAATGCCGCGACAATTTAATACAGTTCCTCATGTTGTGGTGACCCCCAACCATAAAATTATTTTCGTTGCTATTTCATAACTGTAATTTTGCTACTGTTATGAATCGTACTGTAAATATCTGATATGCAGGATGTATTTTCATTATTTGTGACCCACAGGTTGAAAACTGCTGCAAGAGAATATAACCTACAAATTATAGACACTGGGAGCAATACAGTCAAACCTCCACACTTTGGGTTTGGATCCATTTTTTAAGAAAGATGGCCAGTGATGGAAGGGAGACATGAAAAAAGGAAGCAGGAAGAGAGGAACAAAGAATCTAGATGTAGAAATTAAGAAGAGCTACATGATCCAATGTCTCTGTACGGGGCTCAGAAGCACACTTGGAAAAGATGGAGCACCCACGGGGGGCTGGTCTGAGAAATTTGGATCTTAAATATCTCGGGAAAGGAATGAAATTTTATGGGCTTATAATTATAGGGAGAAACTTTGGTTTAAGATTTGTTCATAAGCAGAGACGTTCCATGAATCCTTGGCAGTGGTCAAAGGACACACTAGGGAGACCCTTTGTTTTATGATGTGTTTTTCATCGACTTTCGAAACTCAATATGATAGAACAAGTTTATTTTATGTCTATTTTACTCCTGAACATGTTGCTGTGGCCAACACAATGTGAAGCACTGATCAACTCAGGCCTAGATGTTATCTCCCTTCTCCCCCACTGCCCAGGGCATAGTGCACTGTCTCAGACCACATGCACTGAGAATAGGGAAAGGAAGGGGACCCAAGTGAAGTCTTTGGAAGGTAGTCAATTGTTAGGGAGACAATTGACAAATGCTTGCTGGAATCAATGAACTGCCCGAGTCTGTTAAAGGATCAGTGAAACTCAAGGAGGCGTATCTTATTTGGGGAACAAGCAATAAAATGCAAAATCCGAGTGAATCAAATCTATCAGGCTTCTTTGGCCATTTAAAAAAATTATGTAATAACCATGAGATTGAACAAAATGTTTTCATGTACAAAACCCTCACTTAGCATTCTCAAGGAATGGCTATGAATTGACAGTTCTCTGAATAAAGGAGTATTTACAATGGGATTCCTGAGGACACATTTTCTATATGTAAATAGGGTTAGTATACTAAACTGAGGTTCTGTGCATGAAAGCATTATATTGGGGTTTTTTTGTGTTTTTTCCCTCCTTTAAGTCCCTGTTTGAGATGCTGTGGCAGAAAACCAAAGTACAGAAACATTGGACAAGTCTGAGTTGTCATTCTCACCCACCAACAAACCAAGGCCTGGCCTCGGGGTCACAAGGTTTAGATGCTCTGTCTGGATGACCACCCCACAGTGGGTCAAGGACAGAGGTCATGGCTGTCTGGGGGGAATCTGCAACAGGGTAACAAAGTGACAAAATCAGGCAGCAAGGACCTGAGAAGTCCCCCTTATTTGTAGCTTAAATAAGAGAAGCCCTTGGTAGAATCAAGGGGGAGTCTTGCTTCAGTCTGAAGAATTGATCTTCTTGCATGTGATCGATCTTTGTATATATGCATATGTATTTCTCTCTATATCATCTCTATCAATGGATCTTTGTACTCCTTGGTCTTATAGCTAAGAGATGCAAATTAGATCTGTTTGAACTTCTCCTGTGGTCATGATCTCCTACCGATCACACTGAAGGTCAGGTTTTGTCTCCCGGCTTCTCTCCGCACTTTTTATTTTGAGGATTTAGCTGAGTTTGCCTCCGTCTTCAGGCCGGACACTCCCATGGCAACTTAGGGGCCAAGCCTTGCTTGTTAGATGCTGGTTCCCTTCAGCCTCAGTTTCTGTCTTGTGCCTCAGGGGCTCCCTAAACTGGAAGTGGCATCCAGGAGTTGCTTTCATGGGCTGTAAAAGGCCAACTGTGTCAAAGGCGAACCCATGCTTCCCTCTTCTCAGTGCTTCCCTCCATGAGCAGCACGAGTCTGGTTCCATGCTGAGCATCCTCTGAGAACTTTCCACAAGACTGGCCTATAGCAAGCACTCCATACTGTTCACTGGTGGGACTCCATAACCGAAACCCCCGGGAGGAGGAGGTCCCGTGAGATCCTGCTAGTTCATTGTTTGCTAGTTGGTGAGAAACCACATTTTTCAGATATTGATATCTTACCACTGGACAGAAGGGATTTCTTCACCTAAACATCAAGCCCTTGCTTTGGGGCTATAACCGAAAATTCCTTTGGGATTTCTCTTCTCAAGCTCCTAGAGAGCCAGGCCGAGGTGGCTTCCATGCTATTCTTACATACACTGCTCTTGGCGGGCTGGTGGCCGTTTGATATTCTGAGGTCTAGCAAAGATTGAGCTCCAGCGGGTCACCAAGAGGTCATGGTCTCAATGATTTCCTCTGCTATTTATCTTTGGCTTGTGGTGCTGGAGCCTGCCTTTGATAGAGGGCCTTCCTCCCACAACGGCACAGAACCAAGCAGTTCAGTGCTTTGGTTTGAGGTGCAGAGGGTTGGCTCTAATGCTGTGAAAATGTCACTGAGTGCATCCGAGAGTATCTAATTCTGTTCCTTTCTGATGGCCAATTCATTTCTGGGGCTTTACCAGTGGCACTTCCCAGACTCGGGTCAGGGAAGGAACTGTGCGCATGAGGTCAGCAGATTTCAGTTTGAGTAATTCCACTTTCAGTTCCTCATGAGATACTCGTCTTGAGACGGAGATAAAAGTGGCATTCCTCCGACATCCAGCGTGCATCTCTAATTTTCTGCACTGCTTATGACTCACCTGTGGTCACCCTCAATGCAGCCAGGGCGCCATTTATGCTGAACTAGCCTGCAGATTTCTCTTCTTAGTGACGGCAAAACTTCCAAGCCAGCTCACTAGTAAACCACAGCCTTCCATCCCTGGTCTGGACAGCTCAGCAGGCTCTCGGATTCCCAGAGAGACAGAGATGACTTCTCAGCTTGTTTTATGTGGGTTTGTTCACCCCATCTGTTTCATTTTGATTTAAGATGACTGTTATCTGTCATCTGGGTCAGAAGGTACGGATTGCATATGGTTTCGACACGACATGAGGGGCCTAAATCAAATACCCAGCACTTTGGCCTGGAAAATTGGTGGTGTTATGCCTCTGTTCTTGTTCCCTCTAAAAACATCCTCACAAATGGAAACATGCGGCCCCAGGAGGTCCTTGCTGTCTGATGCTTCATCTCTGCCTCAGGGTGTGTGGACAGAGTATACTGTGCTATACTGTGTCTAGCAAAGAGCAATGCAACCTGTGATGGAGACGTGGCCATCTGTGGGAGACGGCAGCCCTGGCTCCACCCAGAAGAAAAAGGAAATGCCATTACTTTAGGGATATGCCTGGTGAGGCAGATTCCTAGAACAGCCTGTAAGGCATGGTATAGAGATAGAATCACATTTGACTTCTCTCTCTCTTTTTTTTTTTTTTTTTAACTGAAGCCTGTAACTTTGTGCCCAGCCTCAGCACCTCCAGATTTGGATTAAGAGAGAACTGTTGGGTATAGGGGCTAGATTGGACAAGAGTGGTTAATTTATTTTACATATCATATTTCTAGCGGTGGTTTTCTATATGAAACCAGTTTACATTGATCCAGGGCAAGGAAACAAAAGTTTTATAAAATAATAGCTACTCTTACTACATGTCAGCCTTCTCATTCTTTTTTCTTTCTGTTGTTTTAATTAAAAAATCAACAACAGCCTGGCTGGTATGCTCAGTGGTTGAGTGTCAGCCTAGAAACCAGGAGGTCATGGTTTGATTCCTGGTCAGGGCACATGCTTGGGTTATAGGCTTGATCATTGGTGTTTTTATCTCTTCCTCTTCCTTCCTCTCTGAAATAAATAAAAGAATATTTTTTTAAAATTGAGACAACAACAAAAATAACTTCTTGGTTCCCTAAATTGCTATTACAAATCATTTATGGGTCAAAGCCCATATTTGGAAAAATTAGGATGCATTAGTGTAAAAGAGGCATGTGCAAGGGTATTTATTACAACTATATAAAACATGCTATAAATTTATAAAGTCAGAGAACGTAGCCATATTTTATAAATACATATATAAAGTCAAAGTATAGATATGTGACCATGTTATCACAATTAAAAACAATGTATATATATGATACAACATAAAATAACAGCCCCAGCCGGCATGGCTTAGTGGTTGAGCATTGACCTATGAACCAGGAGGTCAGGGTTCAATTCCCGGTCAGGGCACATGCCCAGGTTGCAGGCTCGATCCCCAGTGTGGGGTGTGCAGGAAGCAGCCAGTCCATGATTCTCTTTCATCACTGATGTTTCTCTCTCTCTCTCCCTTCCTCTCTGAAATCAATAAAAATATATTTAAAAAAACAAACATAAAATAACAAATTTTAACCTATAAGAAGTTTTATCTATATTAAGGGCATTATACTTTTACTATAAATTATTTTAAGTGATTTTTTTTATAATTAATTTATAAAACTTGTAGTTTCATTTTCTGAGAATTTGAAATATTCATCTATATTTTTGCTCTGTTTTATTAGGGGAATATATATTTGCTTATATTTACCCCTTTAATCCATGTATGGTTTTGTAAAGCTTCCTTGATAACATTAAGTGCTTTTATTGCCATTATTTCCATTGATTTGTGTCAATTCTAAAACCAATAGTAAACTGCTTTTTTATCTAACTTTATAATATCTTTTTGAAGGTTATGTGGGTTTTACAGATGAGGGTGCTGAGGCTGAGAAACATAAGAAACTGGTCTACATCACATGTCTAGAAAGTGGTGGGTTCAGGATGGCATGGAACCCACCACGATGTCATGGAATTTACCAGGAGCTGAGCTTTTTGAAATGAAGACCAAGGACAGAAAATGAATCGGCATACTTACCCTGACGCGTTAACAGTGTGAACTAAGTCCAAGTTTTCAGTGTTTCAGAGCTAAGTACAGTCATACCTTGTTTCATTGACCTTCACTTTATTGTGCTTCACAGATGTGCATTTTACAAATTGAAGGTAAAGACCCTCCACCAGCAAAGAAATTACCAATTGCTGAATTGTGGTACTTGCTTTCTTGCAGTGGTTTGGAACCAAACCCTCAATATCTCCAAGGTCTGCCTATAAACAATCTTCAGGAGGACTTAGTCCAAGCATGCAATTGTTTGCAGTTGGCACGCATACTTACTAAAGAAAAGACACCGTTCATTGCAGAGAATGCTTCTATTTTATACCATCTTGACGCCTGGTAATGACTTACCCTGGTTTCTTTTCAAGGACCCCCTAAGAGCAAACCAACGGGACAAGCAACGAGACAAGAGAACGTGGCTCAAGGCTGGTCTCAGGGAGTCACTTCCACTCTGTTTCATGAAGGTTTTGAAGAAACCTAGAGCTATTAAGCTTCCGAGTTTCACCATGGTTGGCTCATGTACACACTCTCCTTACCATCTGCTTTCCTAAGTGTCCTAAGTAAATGCAGTGGAAACCGGCCTTCCCAGGGGCTTTGGAGGCACCAGGAGGATCTGTTTCTACTCTTCCTCCTTCTCCTCCCTCCCCCTCATCATCATCACCATCATTGCTATCGTTTATTATGCACTTACTACGTGTCCAGCAGCAAGGTTTTCTGTATATTTAAGCCTCACAACAATCTTATGAGTAGCTTCCATCAACTCATTTTTCAGATGATAAAGTGTCTGTCTCAAGGTCACACAATGAGGAGCAAAGTCTGGGTAACACACGGATCTATTTAACTCCAGAGAATGTGTTCTTAACTACAAAGCTAAACTCTTGCCTTAAAAGATTTCCAGTGGGGCTTAGGATCATGGAACAATGGCCCAGATGTGTGGATCTAAGATAAGCCGGTATTTACATAAGGCCATGGGTCAAGATTTAGAGGTTCTTAATATGGGGTCCATAGACTCCTGAGTGTCTAAAAATAGATTTTGGAGGGTTTGTAATCCCCTAAAACAGGAGTCAGCAAATTTTTTATTAAAGCGCCAGAGAGTTAACTTTTTTAGGCTTTGCAGGCCATATGGTCTCTGACACACTCATCTTTGCTGTGGTTGTACAGAAACAGCCACTGACAATACATAAATGAACGGGCAAGGCTGTGATCCAATAAAACTTTATTTATAAAAGTAGTCTCTGAAATGGTATGCAAATTCTATGTGCGTGCATGCATAGTTATCTTTATTGTTGCTACTAGGAGAAGATCCATAGTTTTCTCCAGCTTCTCAAGTGGGTTCAAAATCCAACATGGCTAAGAACTGGTCAAGATGGTCTCCAGCCCTCTAAACTTCAATTTCCAGGATTCTGTGGTTCTACATGCCTTGTAAATTAACACTCTCCTAGACAGTCTTTCTCTTTAGCAGGTCCATTTGGTGAATTCTGCTATGAAATCTTACTTGGACTATAATGGCTATCTGTTGAGAAGGAAACGTAGACCACATTACCATTCCATTCTTCCCTGGCTTACCTGGCCAGATGATACTGGCTGCGACACAAACACATTCCAGACTAGAATACCGCCGCGTAGTCCTGCATGAGCAAGTCTGAGGTTCGCTGAAGCTTTTTCCTCTTCCCACTTTCTGTGTCCCATTGGGCCTTCTCGACAGAAAAGACCCATTTGTTCTGCTATGAAGTTCAGATTCCTGGAGTCAGCCAGGTCTGCCCAGGTTGGGTGTGGAGGTGTATGTTTGCCTGATGCACCTCTGCATCTGTCCAGGGACCCTCTCCTAAAGAAACAGGGTCCTTTCTCTGAAGATTCCCCAGCCTCATGAGTTAGAGCATCTAATTTACTGCCTGCCACGACACCGACATGAACCTTGACCCTGCCTTCCACTTCATGTGACTTGCCTTCCCCTGACCAGACCCTTTAGGTGGAGATTGCTGATTGTATCCCACTGTGCCCAGCACAGAGCCTGAGCCCATCCTTTGCATGTGTTTTTTAGGTTATCAGCACGGAGATCCCTGACATCTACAGCCAGTTTTAAATTCTTGCATCACTTCTGAAAATCAAAATAATGATTATCCGGGCCACTTGAATCAAATGCAGAATCAACTGCTTTAAAATTTTAGGGAAAAAAAGGATATATTAAAATAAGATAGAACAAATGATATGAATCATAATGTGATTGCATTTATATTGCAGGTTTATGAGAATGGAGAATTGGGCATAGGGGAAGAAGCAGGAGAACAAATAAAAGAGGAGAAAGAAATGACAGAGAATGAAACAAAACGAATGAAGAAACAAAGAAAGAAATGATGAATGTAGTCTGTAGCTAACCTACTACTGCTCAGTTGATATTCAGTGTCATTGTGATGCAGCTATTTCTCACAGCAAGAACCCCCCCCAAAGAAGGAAATAAACCAGCAAATAAAAATAAGGGGAATATAAATCATTTAGCCAGTACTCGTGGAGACTTTACTCCATATTAGACTCCTGCATATACCACATCAGGATTAGTATTAGCTCTCCGAAATGAAACATCAATAACAGGACCACACGGTGCTGACTGTATTGCCAACTAATATTTCAGATCAGATTTAATTATCAAGTTCATATGGCAGCAGCATGGTGCTGCATAAATAGAAGTGGTCATAGAAGGCCTGGGTCTTGTCCTGGCATCTCATTATGTGATTTTGGTTGGCCAATCTCCATGCCTCAGTTTCTTTATATATATGGTATTGACTTCAGAAAGAAAGGGAGAAGGGAGAGAGATAAGAAACATCAATGATGAGAAAGAATCATTGATCGGCTGCCTCCTGCATGCCCCCTACTGGGGATCAAGCCTGCAACCCAGGCATGTGTCCTTGACCAGAATCGAACCCGGGACCCTTCAGTTCACAGGTTGACATTCTATCCACTGAGCCAAACCAGCTAGGGCATGCATCAGTTTCCTCATTTGTCAAAGGTGAATAAGAATTCCTTGTTCTGCATATTTCACAAGGGTGTTAGGAGGATGAAAAGTGGATATGTACTCATTCTATACATACTTGGATGAGTAGAAAATACTAGATAGATGTAAAATGGACTTTGTTCTTTTTACTTAACATAGTAATGGGTAGGCTGGGGGGCGGGGAGTGGGTATGATGGCATTTTGCACAGAAGGCTTGGTGACTCAAAGAAGTGTCTTTCCCCCTCATCTGTCCTAGGATTATTACTGCTTTCTTAGTGTTTTTAGACATGCTTCTCCCCTTCAGAAATGCCAAAGGTGAAAAATACTATTCCTCTGTATAATTTGTCACCCTTGCTGCCTGAGCAAAACGTGCATAGACAGTTTGGTAATTAAGCTTTTCAACACTGCATCATACAGTTTTATCCTGGCAAAGGCTATATTTATCAGCTAACAAGTATTAAATCACCCCACTGCTCAAGTCGTTTCTCTCTTGAATATGCTCCTTTCAAAAACAGAGCAGCTTTCCTTGGCTGGCGTGATTAATAAACGTTCTTGTTTGGAAATATCGTAGTGCAGTGTGGGCCTGTGGGGCTGACATACATGCCTGTGGGGCTGACATACATACATCTTGGCAACCGTTCCAAACGGTGCTGACCCCTCTTTCCCAGGGGAGCCGATACCTT
This sequence comes from Myotis yumanensis, assembly GCF_028538775.1. Taxonomy (NCBI): domain Eukaryota; kingdom Metazoa; phylum Chordata; class Mammalia; order Chiroptera; family Vespertilionidae; genus Myotis; species Myotis yumanensis. The sequence goes on along the minus strand of NW_027223764.1, from coordinate 27,030,431 downwards.
AGCCCTGGGTCTCTCAGGGTGACTGGGCCACCTGAATTTCACAGCCGGCTGGGATGGCTTCCAGCACAAGATAACCCCATATCCATTTCATTTCTGCAGGAACAGGGGTGAATGAAAGCGAAGAACATAAACATTTGATACATTTTTTCTTCCTTATCTGGGCATCAGGGAATTAGCCGGCTCCTATCAGAGATAGATCTAAATGTAAAACGAGTTTTCAAAATGATTAAAATAACAAAGTAACAATGATCTACATACAGAATTATTAGGGAAACACAGAATGAATAGATATTGAAAGTCATCAGTAATGGCTTAGGAGAGTTCTGTCTTTATGTATCCCATCCCACCTTTACAAATTTTTTGTTTTTCTCTTCTGTGGAGGATATACATTCATGAGACAAATATAACCTTGTTCTTAAAACTTCAGGATGCTCTCAGTCAAATGGCTCCAGAATAATACTAAAAACAAAATAGTTAATACATTTGAATGACTTTGCTACCATGTTTTAAGGATAAAGCCAAAATAAAGACAATGTTAACCAAATATGGGCCCAAATGATGAAAGAAGTCTCAATGTTTTCATCATATCATACAGAGAACACATTAATTTTCCTTTTTCTTTCTCTGCTTTCAAAAAGAAGTGTCATTAGCTACATGGAGGCATTTCTGTTTCTCATCAGTTGGTTGCTAAAAGAACACAGGTAATCACATTCCATAGGATCACAAAGCCCACTTTGTAGCTATATAAGCAAGTTCTGCCCAGGCCTGTGCATGTGTATGTATGATTAGTGGGCCTGTAAGTGTGAAACTTTGGGTTACTACCAAGATAAAGAGTCTTTCATTGAACTATTCTTAGTTTGAAAGGGCACAACAATTTCTTTCCTTTCAAAATCATAAAATAGAACTCACCATTTTGCTTTTCAAATTAGCAACAAGTCGCTTATTTGGAAGGCTGGGGATTAATTTCTCTCAGCCAGCAGGTCACTGGGTTGTCACTAAAGCATGCGACAGCCATTAAGTTGGCAAATATTGAACTATTTGAAGTGCATCTATTTTCTGGTTCAGTACATTTTTTTTGGTTGCATTAAATTCATTAAACTTGACCCAGTCTAAATGCCACAGCACATACTGGATCACACAGACTAGAACAGCAGCAGCCGTAAGAGATAACAAAAGGTAAAGATCAATATGTTTTATCTGTCATAACAAGATTGGAGTTTTTAAGGTTAAAAAGTACTGTGTGACTTGGAAAGTCAAGTTGAATCGGGTTATTTTCTGAAAATTTGAAGAGAGGTTACTTCGTCAGTCAAGTTGCCCTCCAAACTGCGATCCTAGAGACAAGGACATCTATGACCTACAATTCAGGATCATTTAATAACTTGGGAGAGAAACGAGAAAGAAAATTACACTCTGTTATTCACAGTTTGGAAGGACCTTAAAGTTCAGCATTTTGCAAAAATATTGAATCAAGGGCATACTTGAAGATTAAAAACGAGCCTGTAATAATGATTATTCTTTATTTGGAAGCAAAACTTTCAAAAGAATAATAAAGGTTTGGGAACATGAACTGTTACTTTGATTTGACAAAATTTTTTTGGGATTGGTTAGCCCTACTTTTCCTCCATCAAGGGGTAGTCATGGCAACTCAGAAAGGTGACAAAGGTATAAGATCCAAGAAATTTTTATTCTAGCATCGGTTGTAACTATCAACATTATAAAATTGATTTTTTACTCCATATGAATAAATGACAAGTGAAGAACAATTTTCCGGCAATTTCTCTGAACAAAACAGAAAACAAAACAATCAATAACTGAAAATTGTGAAAACAAAAACCTAAAGTACATGTAGATGATAAGAATACAGATACTAAATAGACTTACTGGGATGATGACTTCACAAGTTCTATAAATGTCTAGTCACTATGTTGTCCAACTAAAACTAACGTAACATTGGGTGTCAGCTGTAACTGAAAAATTAAAAGAAAGAATACAGGTACTAAATATGGTTCTTTAAAGCTTCCAGAACACACAGGGCAGAAGCAATGCAGCCATCGAAATTGGAATGAGTGAATCCATCCCCTCCACACACAAGGAGAGGTTTCAGATGAAGAGTCATTTGGCCAGGAGAGTTGGCAGCAGCATTTGTAACCTGGGGGAAAAAAAAGTGTGTGGGGTGTAATTGCAATTGACATTCTGTGCTCTGCTGTGCTATCCTGTCAACACCCACCTGGGGAAGGCTTCTCCATCTGGAGAAATCAAGATGTCTCAAAGGAGCAACAGGAAACAAAACCAAGATCCCCTATGCTTCCCCCTCATCCAAGTGTTTACAGTGACATCCTTACATGTTTGCATTTTCAATTATTTGATAAGATAATCAGAAGTTTGTTGAACTTCAATATTAGTATCTCATGATATGTCCCATTAGTTGAAAGTACAGTGATTTTTTTATAAGAAGGAAATTATATTCACAGAATCATTCACCGATTATCAAGTTGACAAATAAAAATTGAATATATTTATGGTGCACAACTAGATGTTTTGATATGCGTAGACACTGTGAAATAATTACCATAATCAAGCTAATTAGCATATCCATCATCTCACATAGTTACTTTTTTTTTTTTTGGTGGCACACTTTATGATCTATCATCTTAGCAGATTTCACATATACAATACACTATTGTTAACTATAGTCAGATTTGATCTCCAGGACTGTCATCTTATAACTGTAACTATACCCTTTGACCAACATGTCCCCATTTTCCGGCCCACCAACTCCTAGCAATCACCATTCTACTCTGTTTCTATGAGCTTGATTCTTTTAGATCCCACCTATACGTGAAATCATGCCATAGTATTTAGTATTTGCAATTCCAGAGCCAATAATCTTGAAATCAGCAGAAGAGATCGTTGAGTGGCTAAAAGAGAGACACTAGAGGACAGACTTAGGCACTCGGTCAGAGCTTTTATACTCCTGTTTTGGATGGAATTTTAACGAGCCAGATGATTTGATTTGTCAGTGAAGCACTAAGGGAGGAAGAACACTGTTAGGTTTTTATATAAATTAGCAATTTCAGAATGTGACAACTGATAGTCCAGGGACATTTAGTGAAGGGACAAATAACTCTCTGGCTCCTAATAGGCCCCAAGGGTGCCAGCTTATTAATTTTCCTGTAATCATTAATGTTCACAATAATAGTCCCAATATTCAAGACTCAATTCTAATGTGCACAAAGTATTCATTGTTAGCTCTGCTTGAATGTTCACTGATACCAAATGCTTTACATGCACACCCCATTGAATTCACACAGCAACCCTATTAGGTGGTTACACTTATTCTCATTTTATAGATGAGAAAGTTGAGACTCAGAAAGATTGTTGCTTGTCCAAGGACAGAAAGCTAAGAGGTGAAGAAAAAGGAATTCAAACAGTGCAGGCTAAATCTGGAACTCACATTTCTAACACTTTTGGAAATATTTGCATAAAGACTAGATTTAAAATGTCCATACTAGCCCTGGATCATGGTGTCAGTGGTTAGAGCGTGGGCCCACATACTGAAGGATGATGGGTTTGATCCCTGGCCCAGGTCTGGGTGCCTACAGAAGGCAACCAATCTGTGTGTCTCTCTCACATCGATGTTCTTCTCTCTCCCTCCCCCGCTTCAACTCTCTAAAAAACAAGGGGAATAATATCCTCAGGTGAGGATTAACAAAAAAATAAAATAAAATGTCCATTACTACTCAAAGCAATCTATAGATTCACCACAACTCCTATCAAAGTACTAACGGTATATTTCACAGTGTGATAGTATAATTTACAAGAAATATATATTTGGTTATTCAGATGATCAACATATATTTTCCATATATATCGGGTCTTGTCCACTATTCCTGACTCACAGCTCCCCAAACCCTTGGAATTTCTGAAGTGTTGAGAGTGATAAAGTTGCCCCTTGTTATGTTAATGAGGTGACTTTTGGAAAGTCAAAAAATAAAGGATGGGGGCTGGTGCCAGTGGAGCCAATCCTGTGATTAGAGGGTTGGTATTTTCAGTCCTACTAGCCCACCCCCCAACTCCAGGGAGGGGACAGGGGCTGAAGATGGAGTTCAATCATTAGTCTTGTAGGACAAAACTCTTAACCTGTGCAATCTGATGCTACCTTTGGGTAGATATGTCTGAATTGAATTCCTGGATATCCTGCTGGTGTCTGAGAATTGTTTGTTGGTTTGGGGGGACCCCCCTCAATGTTGGAATTGGTACCAATTTAGACCTATTTAGAGAGTCACATAGTTTTGTGCATCTGGAAGATTCATATAAATGACGTAACACATTCATATACGGCAGTGGTTCTCAACCTTGGCTGCACATTAGAATCACCTGGGAATCTTTTTAAAATCCTGATTTCTGGGCCTCATCCTCCGGAAATTCTGTTTCTTTGTTACTAATCTTGTGGCCCACCCATAACAAAGAAACAGAATTTCCGGAGGATGAGGCCCAGAAATCAGGATTTTAAAAAGATTCCCAGGTGATTCTAATGTGCAGCCAAGGTTGAGAACCACTGATATACGGATATATACACACACATGTTTATACACATGTGTCTATGTATAATTTTTAAAACAAAACAAAAATTTGATAGCCACAGCTTTATGGATTCAGAAAATTCATATAAATGGGATAACCCATTTATATGTATTCATAATATATACATATGTGTGTCTATCTATGTATAATTTATACACACACATATAAATCTCCATTTGTGATCAAGTTTTGATACATTCTAGTTGATATCCCTCTATTGATTAGCCATGGCACTATTAAACATCACACAAGTATTAAGGAGGAGGGAGTTTAAGGGGGAAAGTTCTGCCCAGGCGTGAGTTGGTAATTTATCGGTGCTGTGTAATTTCATCTGATGGGTGGTAAATGCCAGAGGCCAGATCACATGACTGGAAAACTGGGCTACTGATTAGCCAGTCTGCATTTGGGATGAAATCAAACTTGCTGCATTTAGGTGGAATCACCCATTTTGCAATTACCCAATGAGGAAAATATGAAAACATGAAGTGTGTGTTGGCAAAGCTCCTTCACCGGAGTGAAGTAGGTAGCCCTGACGTGGAGGAGCGGTAATTGTCAAAGCCACAATCTCTCACAACAAGGCAGCCTTTGGCCATGCTTCCAGCCACAGTGAGGAACCACAGCTCAATGACTGTGTTTACGAGATGTCGGGGCTGAAACCCCTTCGAAATCCAGGTTGGATAAAAAGAACTCTCCCTGCAGAAGCTCATGCTGCGGAAGCATGCTGCGGGGTTGCTAATGTAACATGTCCATAAACGCAGGTGGTGATGGGACTGAACATAAAAATTCAAAGCAGGAAAAGAAGTTTTATTTCTAAACTACTTAAGCCCAACTTCTCTTCACCTGCAGAATAAAATGCAAACTCCTCGGCCCCACCTGGGCAGGCCTTTCATAACCAGAGCTGACCTCCATTCAAGCCTCATCTCTTGCCACTTCACTCACATGTCCCATCTACAGTCAAACTAAGGCTCTTCAAACATATCCTTCTTTGTTCTTCTGTGACTCTGAACAAGCCATTCTGCTTGGGGATGTTGTATTGTCCCCTCCTTTTAGCCAAGTAAATTGCTCATCCTTTAAGAACCAATACAAATGTCACCTGCTTTGAGGTCTTCTTGCTCTTCCAGGCAGGGTAAGTGCCTTTTCAGCATGTTATTTATATCCATTATGTGACTTGCTATTTTGCACTGTAATTATGTCTGTGCCTGTCTTCCTTCCTAGACTGCATGCTCCTAAGCATAGGGACTGTGATGCACTAATCTTTGTATGTAAGGCTGAGATTGGTGGCCAGCCCTTGTTAAGTGTACAATAAATGTTTATTGAGTTAAAAAACACACCCCACATAGAATATTATATATACAGTTGATCAAAAGAAGGTCTTCACAGGGGACCACCTACACAGAAAGTGTTATTCAGAGGCTCCCACAGAGCTGGTAGAAGCTTTAATGGGAGAGAGATTGTACTTAGAAGGCTCTCAATAATGATGAATGGAGGGCTGTCTTCTTGTCTCTTATTGTGAACTGCTTTACATGAAAATCTCTTATGTCACCCATTAAGCTGAACCACACAAACTTCCTGATTCTGTAGGTCAGAAATGGTAAAATATTGTCAGTTTTGTATTGTTTAACTTAATAGTTTTTTGTATCATGACTATTGTGAAAGTTCACACACACAAAAAACTTCCTTTTGTGTGAGAATGAACTTAAAGATGAAAAGAGGGATGCAGACAAGTAGGCTACAGGGTATTTCCAGAAAATGATAGTTGATAATTAGCAAAAAATTCAGTGACACATGTAACAGTGGGCGTTCTTTCTCCTATACCCATGCCGACAGCTAAAGCGTGCCCTTGGACTGTCAGACCTCTCTACTCATAGAGACCAATCTTCTTGGTTTGGTCTATAGAAGGGCTGTATTTTACGCTGACCACTCCCAGTGGGCCATCCAGCCCTTGATTTGGTTACTAGAACCAACCATTCCGAAATATGGCACTAAGTGATGTTCAAGTGGGCGAGGCAAGGATTAAGGTCTCATAAATTCTAATCCTAGATGTGCAATTCACTTGAAGAGAGATCTTGGACAACCTAGGAACAAATCAGGTTCTTAAGGCTGCATCTCCTCATTTGTTATGGATGTAAATTACAGTGCGTTTCATTGAGTCTAAGGCATCATCAATTGGAAGAGGCACTGATATTTTACGTACCAAAGAGAGGAAAACAAATGGTGTCAATGTGATCTAAAGCTGTATTTTATACTTATGAGAACTGTTCTTTTTTAAAAAAAATATGTTTTATTGATTTTTTACAGAGAGGAAGGGAGAGGGATAGAGAGTTAGAAGTATCAGATGAGAGAGAAACATTGATCAGCTGCCTCATGCACCCCCCCACCTCCACTGGGGATTGAGCCCGCAACCAAGGTACATGCCCTTGACTGGAATCGAACCTGGCACCCCTCAGTCCACAGGCTGACGCTCTATCCACTATCCAAACCGGCTAGGGCGAGAACTGTTCTTTTAAACTTATTTACATGTAGGTCTTTTGCAAACATAAAAAGGAAACAGAAGAGGAATACATTGGCCACGCCTTTCCCAAAACCTCTTCACATTCAGAGTTTGACTTCCCCAGGACGCTCTAACTCAGAGTATTTGGTGCCCACGCTCCCCCTCATGCAGCCTGTCCTCCGTGGGGCCCAGAACCCTGGGAGTGCACCATTTCTCACAAGAGGGCTCCACTGAATTGCCCTTTCTGGGGGTTTCTTCAGAGCCACTGACACTTGTTCCGTAAGTTCTGATTGTGCACTTTTTCATCCACAAAAAAGAAAAGTTTTCAGGCAGCAACCGGGATTCACATTCTTTTCTCCTTAAAGAATTCATTAATCGTCCTAGCCAGTTTGGCTCAGTGGATAGAGCGTTGGCCTGCGGTCTGAAGAGTCCCTGGTTTGATTCCAGTCAAGGGCACATGCCCAGGTTGTAGGCTCAATCCCCAGTGGGGGGTGTGCAGGAGGCAGCTGATCAATGATTCTCTCTCATCATTGATGTTTCTGTCTCTCCCTCTCCCTTCCTATCTGAAATCAATAAGAATATTTTTTAAAAAAAATTCATTAATTTAAATATCAAGAGGTTTCTGTGGTGGTCCCACTGTCAGACCAGTAGAATGTGAAAAACAGCAGCCTGGCTGTCTCCTGGTATATACCGCCTGGATGGTGGCATCTTATAATTGATGAAATATGGCAAGTATTAAAAAGGGAAGGGGAGGAGTATGATGAGTACTCTATAGTCAATACATAATAAATCAAAAGATAATGAGTGGTAAGATCCTTCAAGGAGGGCATTTTCTGGTAATAGCATTTGGTGTCAGGATTTCTAAGATCTTTAGATTGCTGGCTTAAACCTTCCATTTTTTTGCAGTTCAACCAAATGAGCAACCTCAGGTGAAACTGACAGAGATAGACTGGTTATCAGAGAATCAATTTGTTCATTTACAAAGGTAAATGTACCGATTCCAGAACCAAGCCTGGTTGCCTTCCCAGACCATTCATTGTAGTAGGTAAATTTCCTCAACTGTGTCATAGATTAGAGGGGTGACACACGTTCGGCAACTCCTGACAGACATCACTAATCAATTGTGGCATTTTTTCCCACTGAGCCCAGAAGTGGCCTCAGCATCCTCCTCACTTCATTGCTTCAGGCAGCCACTACCAGTCAATTGGAGTTGGCACTTGAGAGAAATCCTATAGACCAATCCTGGGTTAGAAGATTGCAGAGCAAACACAAAATTAGAAATAAGGGAATTAAGTATTCTTTGCTGTTGTGTTTTTTTTTTTTTTCCATTAAGCCAGGATAGTCTGATACATTATCTTTCTCCAACCAGAGTCATGTCAATGCAAAGAATTAGGATCACATCAGGAGTCATTTCCTCCAGATGATGCTGAGTAACATTCTAATAACCTCTCCCCAGATCACTGCCCTTCCCCTCCATCGGTTACATCGGGGGCTTTGACTGCCATGTGAAAATAAAAATACAGGTATTCTGGCTACCATAGTTCTACAAAATTGCATACCAAAAATATCAGGGCTTGTGAGAAAAACAGAGTTGGGGCAGATGATTCAAAATGTAGGGAACTTTGAACCAAGCGTTAACAAAAACAACAAACATCATGGTAGAGTGAGGAGCACAGTTAACATTCTCCCAACCTCTGCCTCTAGCTACTAGTACATGCTGCATCCTTTGCAGCCTAACCCCTGGGGCTCCTATTTCCTCCTTTGAGATGTAGGTTCTGGGGGCAGTTGCTTTTAAAAGAGACTATTTTGATCTACATTAAAAATATGATCCAGGATGTAGCCTTCTTCATCAATCTGTTGTTTTAGCAAAGGGGAAATGTCTTTGTGGGGTTTTTTTCATCAGCACTTGCACCTTTGCTGATGAACTTCACATGATGGAAAACCCAGCGGTTCTTAAGGCCACTGAGACAGTCGCTATTTTCACTAAAGGAAGGCATCTCTGGACATTTTCAGGGTTTTTTTTTGTTTTGTTTTGTTTTGTAAGAGCTTCATACTTGCTGAGGCTTTATCTTTGCTGATGAGAAAATTCAACCTGATCACTTGAAAACACAAACATGTGTGAAACCAATATAATTCCTCTATAATACTGATCTATTTCTCATCTGCATTTGAGATCATTCACATTGAAAAGCCAGTGAGCCCAAGGTGTTGTAAAAGACTGCAGGTAATTTTACTGCTTTCTAACATTCCAAGACATTCCCAAGGGTCACTTTAATTAGTCTTGAGTATGCCTGAGTTTTGAAAGCAGATGGAGATGTCCAAGCCATCGCTTGTACTTTTGAGACTCACACAGCATCTTTTTTTAAGAAATTCATTTATTTTTTATCAATTTCAGTGTCTGAGGGTGACTCTTTAAATCCTAATGTCTCTTAGTTGCACACTAGCTTGATTGGCGCAAACTCTGAGTAATAATCTCCTTGCAGTGGCATTTCCCTGCCCGTTGTGCGTGTGAGGTACCGACCGCACTGGCAGTGTGCATAGCTAGGAAGGCTGTGATGGTATGGAGCTGAATCATCCATTTCCTCACTGCCTCTATTCTGCTGCCAGTGTAAACCTGAAACCATGCCATGGAACATAAACAGCAGAAATTGAATATTTGGTTAACTTATTCTTTTATAGCCCCTATGCAGAGCTCGAAGGAAGTGGTTCCCCAAAGTCAATCTATGGCAAGAAGAGAAAAAATAAGGAGAATTATGCGCTTTTTTATAGGGCTAAATGTCTTCTATTTATAAATTTCCTCCGAAGTTATGTCTTCACTATATTTTTTTTGGTTATTCTTTTCATTAAATTCTTGTAGCTGTGTTTTGCTTTTTAAATTCATAACTGCAGAATAAAATGATAGCAATATTATATCAGTGTAGAGAGATTTTACTGGTCCATGAAATAAAAATGCTTCGAACCACTGCACTGGGACAAGGCGCTTGACGTGGCTGAGAGCAAAGTCTTTGTCAGTCTGAGGAGTGTTTTCCATAAAGACAGGGCGTAGGTGGGGCAGCAAAGGCTAGGTTTAAAAACCCATCAGTAAGCTCAGGTAACACTGGACAACCTTAGTTTGGATTTGGTGAGTGAATGAGTAATTTTTAAAAGCAGAATAAAATCTTGTATAAAACTTACTACCCAGAAACATGCACAACCTCTCTTCTGTGCAAATATTAAGGCAGTAATCATAAAAGATGTGGTGAAAATAGGGATTTGGGGGGTAAGACTTAATTAAATGTGGAATAAATACCTACCTTCAAATTCATGTACCTAGAGGGTAAATGTGGCTGTATGGATTCTCTGTAAACATTTCATTCTTACCTTATCCCTGAGGCATCTATCATGTCTGCTTTTGAAAACAAGGATAAATGTAAATAAATGAAGGAGAGGTCAGAATTTATGCTGATGCCAATGGAAATATTTGTTTGCATATTTATAGATGGGGAACTAGTCCAAGCACTTTGAAAAAGATGGGACTTCAATAGATAATTGGATAAAGAAGATGCAGTACATACATACAATGGAATACTACTCAGCCATAAGAAAAGATGAAATACTGCCATTAGTGACAACATGGATGGATCTTGAAATAAGACAGATGAAAAAAGTGAAGAACCATGAGATTTTACTCATACGAGGGCTATAAACTGAAAGCAACAAACAAAAAAAACAAGGCAAACAAACAAAAACTCAGACGCAGAAAACAGTATGGTGGTTACCAGAGAGAAGGGGTATGTGTGGGAGAGGGGAGACAGTAGAGGATAATGGGAGTCAAATATGTAGTGACAGAAGGAGATTTGACTTTGAGTGGTGAACACACATACAATATACAGATGATGTATTATAGAATTTTATTAACCAAGGTCAGTTCAATAAACTTAATAAAATTTTTAAAAATTTAAAAAAGAAAAAGATGGGACTTCACTATTACATCAATAGTGAAAAATACTATCTACCCCTAAGGAAATTTCCATGGTACAAGAAAGGAAGACCTGAGAAATGAAAGTTGAATATAAATTTTTTTTTAAGAGTACAAAATGTTTTCTATTGGCTAAATTAAAAATGTAATGTTCCTATTTTTTTCTTTTATTGTTAAAAAATCTCTCTGGAATTTGATGCAAATGCAATAAAAGGTTGCTGATCCCTCTTCACTTAACTCACCGCATTGCATACGGTAAGAGATATTGGATGTTTAAAAGCCTTCATGAGAAAGCTATGAGGATTGTGTCTTATTCATTTTTGTATTCCCAGCATATTAATGCTGAATAAATGTTTGCTCAAAGAATGTGTTCATATGGGCCAAAACAACAACAACCACAACACAACTTCAAACTTTTGAAAGTTTCAAATTCTCAGTGTTCAAATGGTCTTTAAATGCAGTGGAATTTTTTTCTTTATGAAAATAATTTACTTTGGTTTCTCAGTCTCTAAATTTTTCTTTTTCTTTCTGAATTGCCAAGTTTATCACACGTGACACCTCACCATTTTAACCCAGTTCTTTTAGTGCACTGTCCTGGGGATAACTAGTGTATTCTAGACCCATAACCCTTGCTCTGACACTTATGTCATCACCCCTGGAAAGCTGAATTCTCTGCCTGTAGCTCACCTTTTGTAGACTGCAGGCAAAAGCACCAGGAATATTGGAATCACCCTGAATTTCAAATAGGAAGTGAAGATAGTTTCTTACTCAGATAGTTCACCCTCATCTCATAAAATGCCATTGTAAAGAATACATTGAAAAGTGTGTAAAATACAATTAAATGAATGTGTATGTGTGTCTATGTATATGTATGATAAGATATACAGATGTTTGTCCTTATTTCAAAAAATGGGGAGGCCACAGTGATTTGGAAATCATACACACACACACACACACACACACATATATATCAGGGGTCCTCAAACTACAGCCCGCAGGCTACATGCAAATACAAATATTGTATTTGTTCCTGTTTTGTTTTTTTACTTCAAAATAAGATATGTGCAGTGTGCATAGGAATTTGTTCATAGTTTTTTTAAAACTATAATCTGGCCCTCCAATGATCTGAGGGACAGTGAACTGGCCCCCTGTTTAAAAAGTTTGAGGACCCCTGATATATATATACACACACATATACATGGTATAGAGCTGAATCATCCATTTCCTCACTGCCTCTATTCTGCTGCCAGTGTAAACCTGAAACCATGCCATAGCACATAAACAGCAGAAATTGAATATTTGGTTAACTTATTAGGAAAAGTGATAATAAGAATTATTTATTAACCATACATTGCTTATTATGAAGATAAGTGATATTCAAAGCTTGGATAATAATGATAAATTGGGGGTATTGATTTTTACCATTTAATCTATTTTAGGTATTTTTCCTTAAAAATATTGTACATCTTTTGGCCACTGGTATTTGAGACTCTCAGTCCTATATTATGTTACAGTACTTAATATTCATAAAAAGCTTTCTCAACACATGGGTGTTTTCCTGCAGAGATGGTACATTTTTAATTGGTTCCTATGTGTTATGTTCATCATCTCATTTTGCCTCTGTTCTACTCATCTCTCCAGTGTTCAATTATATTTAATGGTGATTTCATAAACTCATTTCTTTGTTGTGCGTTAGGGAAAGGTTTGCTTGTATTGTGGGTTCCTGGCTACAGAGAGAGCTCTGTCTCTGATACTATGAAGAGCTGCTATAAAATTACTATTGGTTGGAATATCCGAGGTGTGAAGAAAGCGATGTGGTTTGGTCAATTCTCAGTGGAGCTTTTCACTTTATTGGTGTTTGTCTATTCTATTTGAATAAACCATTGGGTAGACGCAGGCTGAATGTGCCACAAATCATTTATATGATCCATGTAGCAGCTTTAGTGGGCTTGAACTGCAAAACACATACTTTGCTGAAATTGTATATTCAGTTGCCTAAGTCTATATTGAATCCGTTTAGATCTAGTCTATCTTTTAAACATTGGAGCAGTCTATTTTGATGAGGATTTGTTCAGGACAAGCACACAATAAAGAAAGAGATACTGTTTCCTTTAGTGCCGTTGCAGTAATAATGGACAAAACAATAGTTGTATTACATTTCCCTGTAGGGTTTTTAATTTAATAGAAAATAGCTCAGTCCTTCAGCAAGTTTTAGTATACTCACTCATTAGCCCCTCAAATATCTGTTGTGTTCCCAATAGTTGCCGAGCACTGTGTAAGGTGCGACCAGTCCCCAGCCACAAGGTGATTTAACAGACTGGAATCCTTTTGTTTCCATCTAAATGTAAGTGTTGCATAACAGTCTCTCAAAGAACCTAACTGTTTGGGATCCTAAGATGCAGAGGGCAAAATATGCTTTTGATTGTGAGTCTAGAAATAATCCCGAATTCATCTTTCCTACTCAACTGAGCCTAACACGCCTTTCCCCATTTAATAGCTGCTTAATTTCCCACTAATTCTACCTTTCTTCATCCCTTCTCCCGTTCCCTTTCTCTTCTTGACGACCCAGAAGCATGGTCATTGTTTCTTCCTGGTTCTCATTCACGTTGAACGAACCTAACAGCTTTTTCTTTGGGATGTGCAATTATGGCAGAAAGATTGCAACCATTTTGATCTTCAGGTTTAGAAACAACCTTCCTTCTACTTTTAATACTAGGAAATAAAAGGGTCAATGCATGTGCGCCTCAGAGAGACAATAATGGAGGATACAAAACAAGTGGTTTTAAGTCAGCTTAACTGAGGGGTAATTTATAATACAGTAAAATTCACCCTATGTGTACTGTTCCATAAGTTTTGCCAAAGTACACAGTTGTGTTAACTACCACTATAAGCAACATAGAGAACATTTCCATCAACACCCCTGCCCTTCCCACAAATTCCCCTTGCCTCTTTGTAATTAATTCTCTTCTCCCAATCACAGCTCCTGGCAACCACGGATCAGTTTTCTGTCCCTATTCCAGAAAGCCATATAAATAGAATAATACAATACGTCGTCTTTGAGTCTGGCTTCTTTCACTTAGATAATGCTTCTGAGATTCACTCCTGCTATTACTAGTTCGTTTCATTTTATCATCGAGTAGTTTTCCTTTATGGATGTACAATAGTCTGTTCATTTACCAGGGGATGAATATTCAGGTTATTTCCAGTTTGGGGCAATTATTAATAAAGCTGCTGTGAACATTTGCAAATAGAACTTTATGTGGATATGGGTCTTTATTTCTCTTGGGTAAATACCTCAGAGGAGGGTGGCTGGATCATATGGTAAGTGTATATTTAATTTTTTAATAAACTACAAAACTCTTTCCCCAAGGGGCTCTGCCATGTGACAATTTCAGTGACGTGTGACAATTTCAGTTGCTATACATCCTCACCGGTATTTGGTATCTTTGTAGTCTTTAATTTGAGCTATTCCAGTAGGTATGTTGTGGTATCTCATTGTAGTTTTAATTTACAATTTCCTAAAATCCAAGGATGGTCAACGTTTTTACAGCCATCTACATCTTTTCTTTATTTTGTGTTAAAATACACATAACATCAAACTTTCCATTACTAATAGCCACTGGCAAAGACTTATCTGCTTTCTGTCTCCATAAATTTGCCTATTCTGGATATTTCATGTAAATGGAATCATTCAAGAAACCAGCCTTTGTGTCTGGTTTCTTTCACTTAGCATAATGTTTTCAAGGTTCATCCATGTCATAGCATATATCAGTACTTCACTGCTTTTGTTGTTGTTGTTCTTCAAATGTTTAATATGTGCATTTCTATATAATTTCCCATGGGTCTTGTTATTAGACATATGTTGAACACACTTCCCATATAATGATTGATTCTTAAAAACTGAGGTTAATTCCTTTCTTTTTAAGGGTGATTAATATTCCATTTCATGGATATACCACATTTTATTTATCCCTTCATCAGTTGATGGACAAATAGTTTTTTTCTACCTTTGGCTATTGTGAATAGTGCTGCTATAAATATTTGTGTACACATTTTTTGGTTGAACACATGTTTTCAATGCTTTTGGGTATATATCTAGGAGTATAATAGCTTGGTAATGTTGTAATTCTGTAACTTATTGAGAAACTGTCAAACTGTTTACTACAGTGTCTGAATCATTTTATATTTCCACCAAGGTACAGGTATTCCAATTTCTTCGCATCCTCAACTGCACTTGTTCTTTTCTTTCTTCTTTTTATTTTAGTGATAGCTATCCTAGTGGGTGTGAAATGATAGCTCATTGTGGTTTTAATTTGAAGTTTCCTAATGCTTAATGACATAGGACATCTTTTTGTGTGCTTGTTGACCATTTGCACCTCTTCTTTGGAGAAATGTCTATTCAAGTCCTTTGCCCATTTAAAAAATGTTAAATATGCTGCACACCTGAAACCAATATAAAATAATATTGAAAGTAAAATGTAATTGAAAAATAAAAATGAAAATAAAAATATAAAGTACTCTTTCAAATATTTTGCCCATTTTTAATGATTGGGCCATTTTTTTCTTACTACTGATTTGTGAGAGTTCTTTATATATTCTTGATACCAGTCTTTTATCAGATATACGTTTTTGCAAACATTTTTTCTAAGTCTGTGGCTTATCTTTTCATTTGCTGAACAATGTCTTTCCAAAACATTGTTTTTAATTTTAATCAAGCCCAATTGATCAATTATTTTATGGCCTGTGTTTTTTTTGTGTCCTATGTAAGAAATGTTTGCCAAACCCACGAGCACGAAGAGTTTCTCCTATGTTTTCATCTGGAGGATTTATAGTTTAAGGTTTCCCATTTAGGCCTATGATCCATGTTTAGTTAATTTTTGTATATTGTGTGCAACATGGGCTTTTGAATCTCAAGTGACACGTTCCAATTTCTATTTTGTCCCTTACTAGCTGCATAATGTTAAGCAGAACATTCAACATGAACCCCAGTTTCCTCACTTAAAGCAAAGATAGCAATATTTACTTCCTAACATGTCAGAATTGTTGTGAGGATCAAATGAAAAAAAGCATAAAAGTGTTTTCTAAACTCAAAGTATACATGTTAACTATTATTATTTCTAACTGACAGCAGCAAAAGTGATAGTATGAGAATGTGTCATACTTGGGAGAAAGCCAGAACTCAAACAATTACCAGCAGTAGAGTGAGGTGTTTAAAAGCACTAGCTTTTAAATAGACCTGTGCTTGAATTCCAGTTTTGCTACTTCCTGGTGGGAGAACCTCACACAAGCTACTGAGCTCTCTAATTCTCAACTTTCTCACCCATGCAATGGGGAAGGAGTATAAACTCCATTGTGTGGTTGGAGAATGAAGGGAATTACCTACAAAGCTCAGTGAGCTACACAGAGTAGGGGATTAATAAATGGCATTTTTAAGAGAGATATGTGTGTGTGTGTATAGATAGATATAGACACACTCTAATAAAATGATGATGTAGACTGTCATGGTTTATAGAAGTGCTATAACAGATAATGGCAAAGACCAAGGTGAAGAGAAAGAATGTACCTTGAATTCTTCTGCTTCTGGGAAAATACATGTGTTGGTGGAACATCATTCCAACATCATTACCTTTGCCTCTCTGACTTCTTGTAGAATTTAGCTCAAGGGACATCTTCTTTTAGAAAGCTATTTATAACTACCTCCTTTGAAATCTGCTCTTTGTTCACATGGTATGTCATGCATACCTTTCTTATCACAAACTACACCATAACTTGATTATCTGTTTAGTGGTTGGCCTTGCTGATTAGATGGAAAACTCCTTGAAGGAAGAAACTGTCTCTGAGTCTTTAGAATCCAGCAATGTCTGGCACATAGTAGGACCTTAATACATGGGTGTTACATGAAATGATAAATATATATTATTACTTTCTAATGTGGGTATAGATGGCTTTTGTCAACTAAACTTTTTCCATTTGCTAGGTTTATGTCATAACACTGATCTCTACTCTAAGTAGACCAAGTAAACTTAACTTTTATGTAATAGTGATAGAAAAGAGCCTATTTCTCTTATGGTGTCCATGCTCATAGAATAACATTCATCACCCAGTTTTAAGTAGTAATATTGGGTGCAGGTGACTATATGTAACATTTGTTCAGGAAAGGCAACACAGACTCCTTTTTAAAGCTTTCTATAAAGTAGTGCTGTTCACAGTAATTAGTTCTTCTGAATAAGTGTGATGCTGACTACATGGCAGAGTAAGTCCCACGAGGACTTGAGTAAAATAATCTAATTAAACATATATGTGTTAAAACGTTTAATACCTCACATAATATGGGATTTTGTGAAAAGGGGAAATATCTCCTCATAAAACCTCAAAGAAACTATGATTGTACATCCTTAATTCAATGATCAGCATTTCTCAGCTGATGATCTCATACATATGTAGCTACCTCATAATAAGCTGAAATAACTAGTTAATTATGTGCTAGTGACAAAGAGGCGGGAGATTACTCAATGGTTTGCGTAGGACTGACACCTGTTAGAGTTCCTGCTGTTGATGGATTGGGTCATACCATGGTCCACTGATCCCAAAAGGCCTGTTTGGCTCTTCCTAGTTTACTGCAAACTTATAGCACATAGGCAAGACTGCTCATGGCCATAATTTCATGCCAGGAAATGTTGACTCATGGCATAAATGTGCTAAATTTGCCAAACACTGGAAAATGTGCAAGTTAGTTTAGGAATGAATGTCAAGAAGCTGAAAAATCTATAAGCTTCAAAAATACTCAAGTGAGAAGAGTTGCTTGTGTCCACAGGGATCCACCATTTTTATCTCACTTTGTTCTTATATTACTCAACAGTCCCTGTGGTATGAGTAAGTGTCATAGCTTCTGGCATTGAATCAGTCTTCTGAAACATCCCTGTCCAGAACTATCTGCATATGTAAAACAGAGAAAAGAGAAGAGAAGAGAAGAGCGAGAAACTAAAAAGAGAAGGGTATGAAAAAAGAAAAAAATGGGGCAGTATGAGGGCATGAAGAAAGTTAATCAATGAAAGAGAGCAAGGGACATAGAGCTAAGCTCCTGACTAAGAAAGGGCCATGGAAGCACCTTCACCTGTCACCTTTCCTCCTCATCCTCTTGTTCCCACTGCTTAGTGACACTTACTGAAAACTGGCTTTGTTCTAGTGTCTGTAGTAAATGTTTTCTTCCGTGTTCTCTCATTCATTTGAACCACTAACCCTCCAGGTAGGTTCAGTTGTTACCATTTATAGCTTAGGCCCCTGAGGATTAGAGTTGCCATCTAGCTTGCTCAAAGGCATATGGAGAGCCAAGGTTTGAACCAAAGTCTGTCTAACTCCAAAGTCCAAGATCATAATCACAGCACATTATTAAAAGTCCAGGAATTATAAACACAAATGTGGGAGAAAAGTCATAGGACTAGTGGCAGAATGACCAAAAAAACCATGATTTTATTGCAGAAACACTACTAAACAACATAACAAATGTACTTAAGCTCATAAACACATTGATTATTTTCTTTCAAATACTTATCCTAGAAGACCATATATTGAAATCCATAACGATGCACTGGCCAATGTCTCTTAGGGGTACCAGCTTTGAACTGCTTTTAGATTCAGCCTACGAGTCACATTAAAACAGATTAACAGAAACAGCTGTATTTCTTTAGTTGTATCTATAAAAGCATTTTTAAAAAATTGTCAAAGTTGACCACCCATTTTATTAAAAAGGTTTAAGTCCAAATGACTTTGATTGGTTCAGATTGCAACCATCCAATCCAACTGATAATATGCCAAAGAAGGCATGTCAGGCTCTGAAAGAGAAGCCCCATCTTTTTGAAATAAGGGTGCAGCTTTATGAAGGTGACTGACTACTTTGACAGGGACAATCCTTTAGTTTATAATTAGGGTATATTCCTATAATCAGTCACTGCTTTCTAGTTCTTACCTATCTACAAAAAGAAAGTTAGGAAGATACAGCAGAAGGTGAATAAGAAAGAAAATATGAAATTATGAATCACCACCTGACCTTCCAATGCTGAAATTAGACATAATTACCCACCAGAAATTAATCTCATAAGGGAATAATGTAAGTATATGGGTGTCTTAGGCTTTTCTCTGTATATTTCCTTCTTCCCTACCACACACAAATCTCTAAGGAAAATTCTGGGTGCATATTTCTTCCTTTCTCTTTTATTCTTCCTAATTCCTGGGTAGTTCTATGCCAACTGAGGTATTCAGGTGAGGAAGATCTGAGGAAGTAAAAACGGGAATTTGCTTTGAAAAAGGCAAAGTTTTACTTGTCTAAGGAGGAAATAAAAAGGATAGAGTCAAAAGTGGAGCATGTGAATGGGAGGCTGAAGAGAGAAAAGACAGAAAAAGAGATGAGCCACATGGCTGATTGTCAGAGTAAACTGTGTGGGGAATTAAATCGTAAGGGTGCAAATAAATTTGAGGGAGCTTCCAGAGGGGGATATACAGTGAATGAGAAAAGAGACTTAACACTTACTCCTGAGGATGAAGTATTCCTAATGTTCTTTAAAGTTCTATAAAACATACTAGTAGAAATTTGAATTACTTTACATTCCTTTTGTTTGGTGAATTGTGTTTCTTTGCAACACAAGACGGACATAATAAGCCCTTGATTTATTGAGGTGATAGTAATAAGACTTTCACAGCAGGTGTCATTGATGCTGTGTTTATGGGAGGACTTTAGGTTGCTTATAAAGCCTTATAATTATATGCAATGTTGTGTTTATATGTACTTGCATATTTTGAAATAATGACAATTTTCATGCTTATAGCTTTTATCAGATTCATAAAGAGTTCATGATCCTTCTTCTTAAAAAAAAATATGAAAAGACTACCATTGGGGAGAAAGTACAGGCTCAGGGCAAAAGACCAAATGAGGAAATGTAACTATAGAAGATAACTGAGTTCTAATTCTATCACAAAAGCTTAATATGCTAGTCCAAATCTATTTAGTTGGCCAAAGGTACCAATATATTCATTTGCTACCTCCCTCTCCTCTTTCTTATCTCCTTAAATTCCCCTCCTGTTCTCCTTAGTGTTTTTTTTAAACCTTTGTTTATTAGTTTCTCCTAAGCATATAGTTACCTCAGAATTTCCTTTTAAAAATATATTTTTATTGATTTCAGAGAGAAAGGGAGAGGGATAGAGAAATAGAAATACTAATGAGAGAGAATTGTTGATTGGCTGCCTCCTGCATGCCCCCTACTGGGGGGAGGGGATGGAACCTGCAACCCGGGCATGTGCCCTTGGTCGGAATCAAACCTGGGACCCTTCAGTCCACAGGCTGACGCTCTATCCACTGAGCAAAATCAGCTAGGGCTCTCCTTATTATTTAAAAATACATTTGGTAATAACAAAAAAAAATAATCCATTTGTGTGCAAATAAAGTGAAGAAAATGGCCACTGATGGGGAAAATTAAAATTTCAAGCAAATCAGACATATCTTATAGTTTGAGAGAGCATCATGATAGAACCTGAAACAGAGGAGAGCACAGCAAGTAGTAGTGGTGAGAATATTAAGATTATCAAACTGATGACATGTCCCCATCAAGGTACATGGAAAGGCGTCTTCAGTTATTACTCTTCCGCTGAAAGAATAAATATAGCATACTAGTTACAGAAACCCTTATTCAATGTTTCACAGCCCAGGTATCGAGCTATATTAACTGGATAAACATTTAAATTATGGAGGGCAAATAGCTGCAAAAGGGAGGAACCGAGAACCACGGAAGATCTGCCATCGCTTTGCTAAGTTTGTTTGCACCACCTACGCAAGTGTTTTCTTCAAACCCCAAATGGGAGGCACAGAGCAGCTCCCAAGTCTTTCCAACACGCCTTCTTTCCTCATCTGCCTTTTTCCTCCTTGATGAGCAGCACCCACAAGAATGCACCGTTATCTTACTCAAGACAAAAACATTTCATTTAGTCTTTTAGGAGAGGCCTTCAGCAACCCTCTAGGGTTCTATGAGCAGAGTACTAGCCATGTCTCAGGCATTCATTACATGCTTATTTAATAAATGAGTAAAGAATAAAAATCTTTCACCTTCCTGCTGCCAATGTGGTGTGTGATTTTAGAGGCAACCCTGGGAGAACAACATGGGAAAACAAGAAATTGCCTCCCCTGCCCCACTCAACACTCCCTTGTCTTTTTCAGACAGCACTCACTTCCTTTGAGTGCCTTGAGCCTTAAAGGACTGATGCTCTTCTCATAAAGGGTAATGGGGAAAGTAGCCTCGATTATGCAGGTGAGCCCAATGTGGGAAAGTAGCCTCGATCATCCAGGTGAGCCCAATGTAATCACAAGGGGCCTTAAAGAATGTGTGAGGCAGCAGAACAGGTCAGAGTGAAAAGGACTTTACCCACTTTGCTGGCTCTGAAGATGGCGGAACGGGCCTCCAGCCAAGGACTGTGGGCAGCTGCTAGAAAGTGTAAGAGGCAAGAACATGGATCCTCTCCTAGAAGCTGCACCAGAAGAAGCACAGCCCTGCCAACACCTTGATTTTAGTGAGACCCACCTTGAACTTCTGAACTCCAGAACTGTAAGATAATACATTTATGTTGTTTTAAGCTTTGGAATTTGTGGTGATAGGAAATGGGGTCTGTGACGAGGGAACACAGAGTCAGAGAAAAGAAGTGAAGGACTCGAGAGACAAATGGATGGATGGGTTTTGTCATTTCTAGCCAAGGGGCCTACGGGAATTTTGTTCATCCTCCCAGGCTTTGTTTTTCTCAGTGGTGTAGTGGTTAAAACTAGCAACCTCTCGGGCTACTTTGATATTCTAAGTGAGAACACATCTTAGAATTGCCCAGCTCCAGGTCTGCCACACTGTGGGTGCTCATCACTGCAACCTCCCTTTTTCTTCTTCTCCCAAGCAACCCAGCAGTGTAGGGATCACACAAAAAAAGAGAAAACAAAAATGAATGTAGATAAAAAGTTAAGTCTGAGGGGTGTAGAAACGAGGGGTATACCACCACTGCTTGAAGTATGGGACGGCAGTTCTGTGCTCTGTCTAGGATTTCATAAAATGAGGGTTTAAAGGTCAGAGAGAGAGAGAGAGAGAGGAAAAGAAGGGGTAGAGTGTGAAAAATAGGGGAAGATTTGGGTAGAGCAGGAGAGGGGGTGG
The DNA here is from genome assembly GCF_028538775.1 of Myotis yumanensis. Taxonomy (NCBI): domain Eukaryota; kingdom Metazoa; phylum Chordata; class Mammalia; order Chiroptera; family Vespertilionidae; genus Myotis; species Myotis yumanensis. The sequence goes on along the minus strand of NW_027223764.1, from coordinate 27,008,224 downwards.
AGAAAAAAGAGGGAACACAGGCTGGAAAAAATATGGGTGGAATTTCCCCTACAAGGGGACGGTACCATTAATTAGAAATAGGAAAAAGGTCGAAATCAGTTGTTTGTTCCTCTCTCTTTTTTTGTGTGTCTTTATTTCTACACCATCCTTCCCTTCAGTTTAAGCACTATATTAGACCATATCCATACACAAACATTGATGAATTATCAAAGGTAGATCATGTGTTCTGGATGGCAAGGGAGGAGGGGTGCACACATTTATGTTACAGTTCAAAGGCTTAGACGGACCTTTTAAAAGCATTGAAGAAATGTTCTCTTGGAGGTAATAATTGAAAACTAACTAGTTAAATGCTATTAAGTCTCTGAACCTGTCATTATTTCTTTTTCTAAGATGATGTAGAGATTCTATCTATCATCTATCTATCTATCTATCTATCTATCATCTATCTAGCTATCACCTATCTAGCTATCATCTCACAATGCAGGTAAGATCTCTGCTATCAGTGACAATGCTATGTTCTGTAGAATGCTGCTCAAGGTACTAGGGAAATATATGAATGGTGGAAAATGCAAACTTCTAAGGTTGAATGACAACTTATTCCCTTCCAGGCTTTGCAGCAATGTAGATTTAATGACTACAGAGCCGTAAATGTACTGGAATAATTTCAAGAGAGAACATCCAAATTGTAATAAAAAGCATTTCTAGGGTTTGGATGTACTTCGTGTTCAAAAAATTTTTTTATTACGTTTTGTGATATTGCACAACTTTGAATAGGCCATTTTGTGGTAAGGTCCAATCTATTTCTACAACATTTTAAATTTTAAGAAATGAGTAGACTTTAACCCATATTTTTGGCTTATTAATAAATTATTTAAAGGAAGCCACAGGAAGAAACTCATAAACCATTGTTTCTTTAAAGGATGTTTATAAATTGCAAAGTGACTTGCTGTGTACTATAGCTGTGTACTAGGTTCCCTGTATAATTTAACTTGAGAATGTGGGTAAACACATATTCCTGTAGCAATTTTAGGAAGTCATTTACAATCTCCCCTTTCCTTTCATTTTGGGAAACCCTTTAACATATACAAAATCTGCTGCGATATCTCACAACACCACTCTTTCTGAAGGCTTACAGCTGAGATGACCAATAGTGCTGATAAATCAGTTCATCTATGGGCTCAGAAATCTTAGAAAAAAAAATAGACAGCTCACTGTGTCTTTCCCCTTCCTGCCCTTTGCTCCACTGTCCCTAAATAACTTCGCAACAGAGTTTACAGATCAAAAGGCTTTTTCTAGGAATACTCGCAAACTTCTACTGAAATATGCAGCAACTTTCAGAAAAGTCAACATTTACTTAGTGTTACCGAGCTTTAAGTTTGAACTAGTCCTGAGATCAGCAGGTTTATCTAACCCTGAAAACCAGCCTAACTGGCTGATCTATGCAGGCATTCATCTTTCTCCCGCAAAGAGCTCTGCTGGCAGCAGTCAAAACCAAAGTGGGAACTTAATAAAAATGAAAACTGTGGTAGCAAAATACACTTAATGAGGTTAATTTGACGTATTGCAAAAATTTGGGAGGTTACAGTGGTTTCTATATAACCACAGTACTGATTTAGAAAAACCCCAGGGAAACAGCTGCATTTGGATATGTAACTTGCCTTGCTTGCATAGGAAAGCCAAGCTTTTCAGGGTATATGTCTGGAGATGCTAAAATTTGCACGTTAGATTGGGGAAAATTGTATGCATTTCTTATTGAGAAATAACAGGATCATAAAACCTGTAGACGTTTATGCTTACACATTAGGCAAAGGATCAGAAAAAGCCAAGTCAGTTTTGCTGAGCTGTTAAGAAAATTGTACTCATACTACTGGGTTCCATGATTACCTGTGAATGTCTCCATTTCTGGCATTTGGTAGCAACTGGCTGAGGCAAACCTGGCAAAATGTTTTCCAGCTGCTGGAAGATTAACTCTTGCACCTCCTCAATGCCGCGTTCCAAGTGTGTAACTCCAAAGGGGACAGTGGTCTGAATCACGAGGGAAGGCCCGATTTCTGATGACACTAGTGTAAGAGGAACATAAAGGTACATCTTAGGGTGGGTAACATGGAAGAGTCTCTCAGCCTTTCAATCTCTCAGATTTAAGAATTGATCACAATAGTCAGACAATAAATGGAGGGGCAACGCATTCTACTCTTTAGAGCATAAAACTAGGCTCTTTCTGAAATCCAAAATCAATTTTCTCTGAAGAAAAGAAAAAATTCATGATGTACTTTAGAAAATACATTTTAGGTCTTGCTAAAGAATGGGAAGGGAGGGCACCTAATATATACTTCTCTGGGTATAATTAAAATTATTGGTATGTTCATCTTTTCCCATCCACTAAATTATAAACTCTTTAGGGCAGGCACCATTTATTACCTATGTTCTCCTTAAATTCTAAGAACAAAGTAGATGTTCAAAAAATACTTATTCGTTTTTTGATAAATGGATTTCAAAGTGTTTTGTTGACATTATTTAAATGCTAGAGGAAAATATTGTTACCACTTTAAAAAAAATCAGGCTTTTCTCTAAAAACAGACTTGACCTTATAATATTCTCCTTTATCTTTTAAGTAGCATTAAAAATAAAAGTCTGCCTCATTTATAACATGGAGCTACTTTCCACTTCTATTTGCCATTGCATTTTTTTTTTGCTATATTTCACAATTACAAATAATGAGTGTCTGCTTCGTATCTTTCTCTCTTTAGAATATGGGAAAATCAAATAAAGTTCGAAGTTGAAAGCAAAGTGACCGAGGCATTTAGAAAATACAGGCTTGGAAGGAATGTTAGCAAGAGTCTGCCTGCTATTTTTATTTGTTTAAATCAAGCCCAGGAGAAGTTGATGGGAAACAATAATAGATCTGAAATGCATGAAATGATAATGTGTAGTTGGTGCTCCCCCCTGCTTAGAGAAGAGAATATTAAAGCTTTTAAGGTAATGACAGGAGTTGTCAAGCCTGATTCTGAAAATTCTTTCGTTTGGGATTGTTAAGACAACGATCTATGTAAGGTAGGTTTCTACACTTTTAAACAGAAAGAAAGTTGAGCAACATAAGTCACTTATTGTTATGTGCCCACTTAACCTCTTTACACTTTAGGGTTTTGTATTGTTTTATATAAAATCAGAATGTTAGGTGTATGGTGTGGATTAAATATATAAGGCGTGTGATGTGCTCAGCACCTTCTGGCACAGAGTAGGCGCTTCATAAATGTAAGCTATGGGAATAGAAACAATGAATCAGATACACACAAGGGGAAAGGTCCCATGGTGTTGCCCAAGTGGTAGGTGTCGAGTTATTTTTTTGTGAGAGTACGTCATTTTTCCATTGCTCTCTGCTCGGGGAATCCTGGGTTATCAATTTTACCCCCAAAGAGGGAAGAGCATCCCAAAATGCTGTAAGCATTTTAAAATAAAGTGAGTGCCTGCAAACATTTTTACATGTCTGGAGAAGACTGGGCTTCAGAATATGGGCAGTGAGTGCAAAGGTGAGGGGATTGTCCACTGTTTCCCTCACAGTAGCTGGACCGGCTTGAAAAGGAAATTAAGGGAGCATCTCTTTGAATGGTCAGGGTTTAACCTATCAGTGTAGGCTGTACAGGTACCACACAGAGGGAAGGACCAAGGAGTGCAACGTCTCACACTCTTTCACCCAATCCCACTACAGTGGAACCTATTGCATATTGCCACAGGGAGGTCTTTGTTATCAGTGATAAATTCAGGGAGGCCTATTCACAGCAAGGGAGTGTCAATGCCACCACTCTTCCACCAGGTACCACATCTTCCCAGAGACAGTGAAAGCTATCGGGTCAGCATTCTGCAGCAGGAGAGTTGGGGTTCTGAGGTGACTTTCTATGGCAGGTTTCAGAGGAAAATGAACGCTAGCTGCGTGCTGAAAATCAAGAGGCTACACTCACCGAGCCATTTGTTCTAGGGGGAGCTGGTAAAATTATGAAGGGGATGATGGTGCATTGTTGCAAGGGTTCTCTCATTTAAATTAGCCTTGCACTCCAAGGAGAGCAATAAAAAAGGAGATTTAAGACCCCAAATGAAACAGTCCTTGCATAGCAATGAGAGAACAACCTGGCTCCTTGTTTTTAGTGGAATCAGACACAGGTTTTTGAGAATTGAGATTAAAATTTGAAGAGCCACAATCTAAAACAGTACATTTTAAGGGAAACCTCCCCCCCCCACCCCCAAATTAAAGGGTATTTTTAGAAGCAAATGTTTAAAAATATAAACACCTAACCAGAGTTTAAATATGACCAAGGTTTGCAAATAGAGCATTATAAAAAGCCACAAATATGTTAATAGGATTCAGAGCGCAAATTCAGTATAATCATTACTCCTTGGTTACTGAGAAGGTAATGATGTTATCTTTTTCTTTTCTTTATTCAGTTTAACAAGCATTGCGCTTTGCTTTTGGCATTTTAAATGTAAAGTTCATAGTAAGTTGACAACTATTTCCGTATGCTGGGAGATCAATGGCTTTAGTCAGTAGAATTTTGGACCCTTGCATTCTTAATAGCTCCGTGGTCTTAGACAATTTAATCTCTCAGACTTTGCTTTCTTCCATGAATTAAAAGGGAGTATTACAATTTACCTTATAAGGCTGTCGTGAGGATTAAATGGGTTAGGACACATAAAAGCCTTTCTTCAAATATAAAGTGCTACATAAACGTGAGACATTTGTAGATAATAGTCTTTTATATCTATCTATGCTGTGGTTAGAGCAGTTTTAGAAAGGGATAACAGAGTTGATTCCTCTCAAAGTATTAAGATTGATTATTCTATCAACACGCCAGGAACTATTCCTGGGGTGTTGGCACAGAAGGTTTTTTTTTTTTCTTTTTCTTTTTCCCTGTGGTAAAATATACATAACATGAAATATGTCATTTTAACCTATTTTAAGCTTACAGTTCTCTGGTATTAAGTACATTCACATTGTTTTGCAACCATCACTACCATCCATACCTAGAACTTTATCTTCCCAAACTGATACTCTTTACCCATTAAACACTAACCCTTCACCCAGCCTTGGTCCACCACCATTCTATTTCTGTCTCTATGAATTTGACTATACTAGATCCCTCATATAAGTGGAATCATACAATAGTTGTCCTTTTGTGACTGGCTTATTTCACTTAACATGATATCTTCAAGGTTCATCCATTTTGTAGCATGTGCCAATTTCCTTTCTTTTTAAGACTGCTTGATATTCCATTGTATGTATATGCCACGTCTTGTTTATGCATTCATCCATAGAAGTAACTTCTGTTGCTTTGACCTTTTGGCTATTCTGGATAATGCTACTATGAACACGGATGTACAAATATCTGAGTCCCTGCTTTCACTTCTCTTAGGTATATACCCAGGAGTGGGATTGCTGAGTCATATGGTCACTCTATGCTGCCCTTCCGAGTCTCAGCTTTCTCTTGCTTCTTTGGCTCAGTCTCTATTTGATTTGATAATTAAAGTTGCTTAGTTAAAGATAAGATGAATATTATCATGTTGGGTTAAAAAAATAATATCTAACTCTATGCTGTTTACAATAAAATACATTTTTAAAACAAATCCTAACTCAATTATGTGAAGTCAGAGAATGTGATTTGAATGCTACTTTAAGATTTAACTGGCTTTATACATAGTCAGTTTTCAAAAGTATTATATGTGTGCTTGAATATAATTTTTTAGATGTTGAATTAACATTTTAAGTTCATTGAATCTTACTAATTGTGTGATTCTAAATCAACTAAAGTCTTAAGATTTTTGTGTGTGCTTGATTACTAAAAATTTTTGCTTTATATTGAAACTATATTACTAGTTTCCTGATATTTCTTGATACCTTTTAACAATATGTTATGAATATCTTTCATTTAGAAATGCCTTTCACCTTAAAGTTTATTTTTTGCTTTCTATGTGATCCACTTTTTTAAAATTTCTTTGTTTCTCTGTAAAATTTTGCCTTCTTTTTGATTAAACAACTTTTACTCCTTATTTCTTCCCCTTTATTAGTTTGGAAGTTATAGAGTTTATTTCTATGTTTAGGGATTACCCATAGACTTAATTATCCATATTAAAGTAAAAAATTACTATCTTTATCCTTCTGCATAACATAAGAACTTAAAATATTTTAACTCTGATTTTATATGCTTTTGTTGTTCAGGATTTACTTTTTTAGCTTTGTTTTAATACAGTCAGTATTTGTTTATATTTATCCACAGCTTCCTTTGTGGATTTCACATCTTCTCTCCAGGGGCATTTTCCTTTTCCCAAAGTATCTTCTTTTGAAGTTCTTTAGTGAAATTCTGTTCAAGGTCAACTCTCTCAGTTTTTGTTTTTCTAAAAATACCTTTATTTAATCCTTATTTGTGAAAGACAGTTATCCTTGGTATATAATAATAGATTGAAAATATTTTCTCTCAGCACTTTAAAGAACTTATTCCAATGTAGGTTAGCTTTTAGTGATGCTGTTAAGAAGTCAACTCTTAATTTGATTGCAGGTCCTTGGCAGGTAACTTTTCTTTTATATCTGGATATTTCCCTTGTTTTCTCTTTGCCTTTGGTGTTCTGCTATTTTACTTTGTTATCTTGAAGCTTGAGTTTCTTTTTGTTTACCTTCTTTGACTTCATTGGGTGTTCTGAATCTGAAGACTCTTTTTTGTCATTAATTTTGGAAATTGTTCAGTCATTAATTCTTCCCATTCTCTCTATTCTGTCTTCAGGGAGCTCTGATTAGATAAATGACAGATATTCTCATGCTATCGTCTTATATCTTGATCTCCTTTTAATATTTTCCGTTTCTGTCTCTCTATGCTAGATTCTATGTAATTTCTTCTGATTTGTCTTTCAGTTCAACACTCTCCCTACATCCATGTAAGTATTCTGATGTTTAATATGTCCTTTAAATTTCAAATTTAAATTATTTTTATTCTTCACTTACAAAGGTTCTACTTTTCAAATATGCATGATTAATTTTGATAGTTTCTTTATCTCTAATCACACTGTTAGTATTCTTTTATTTCTTTAAACATCGTCAGTATGTCATATTGTGTATTTGGTTGTTCCAAAATCTTTATGAGTGTGATTCTGCTTTCTGTTGTTTGGGTGGCTATTGCTCATGATGGTGTACTGCCTTTTGTGTGTTTTGTGATTTTTTCCCCCTATTTTGAGCCCATGTTTCTATTGTGAGCCTAAAGTTCCTAGGAACTTTATGGAGAAATACTTTGAGGCCTAAGTTTAAAGAGTGTTCCTTTGGAGATTTACTTTCCGGTCTGCCAGATGCCTTGGGGCAACACTGCCCATGACTACTTTAACTAGGTTTATAGAATATACTGGCAGAATAAATTCTGGCACCAAGTCTGCCTGAGGGCGAATATGTGGTTTGGCATCTCAGGGGAGACATTTTATTTCTTTTTTGTTTTTTCCACTCCAAAGACAGGCAAGCATGCCCATTTTCTTCCACTGATAGGATGTATCACATACAGAGCCATACAAGTGTACACGTCTGTGCTAGTAAACTTTCAAATCTGAAAGAAACGAAGTGATTTTTCTTGGAAAAGAAAGTTATCAAAAGTAATGCAACATAAAAGACATCAGTCTTAACCAAAATACATAAATGAAATAGAAAAAAAAAAAGTCTTCAGGATGTGGTTGCTTCAGTTATGATTTATTTAAAATTGTCAAGCAAATATGTTGATTGTAGATACACATCACATTTACCCATATCAACACACCAAACTACAGATAATTCTTCTCTTAAATAGTAGGCACATTTTTTCATGTTAACATGTGTAATTAAGAAACATATAATAATTCAATATGTATTTAAAAGGCATCTATTAGCATTTAATATAAATTCATGGGAAATAGAGATACAATATGAAAAAAAGTGGCCTCTAAGTGAGATAATCTTTAAGCTGATGATTTATATCATACTTTATAATTAAATAATATAGATTTTCACAGTAAAATCAATATAAACCAAGGATGCTTTGTAATATCAATGCTCTGGTCAGTGCATTAAGATAAAACATATAAATAAAGTTTATAATTACTAGGAAGAAGGGAGATCATATAATCGAAAACAATAGTGAACCAAAATAGAATCCATCAAATTAGTTTAATTTTTATATTAAATTAATTTTCCTATATACCAGCAATAACTGTGAGGAAAAAAATCGTAATTCTACAAAAAGTTTTTGGAATTAGAATAAATGATTCTAAAGAAAAAAATAAGGCAATGAGAATATTTAAAGCTTTTGAAAAGTCACTGTGGCAAGACTTGCTTTGCCATGTGTGTAAATGAATTATTAAAACAGCCTGGCCCTAACTGATTTGGCTCAGTGGATAGAGCGTCGGCCTGTGGACTGTAAGGTCCCAGGTTCGATTCTGGTCAAGGGCATGTACCTTGGTTGCGGGCACATCCCCAGTGGGAGGTATGCAGGAGGCAGTTGATCAATGTTTCTCTCTCATCGATGTTTCTGACTCTCTATCCCTCTCCCTTCCTCTCTGTAAAAAATCAATAAAATATACTTAAAAAAATAATAAAATAAAACAGCCTGGAATTGGTTGACAAGCATAGTCAATGAATCAGAATAGATACTTCTGGGGGAAAAAAATCCTGAAGTATATTGTTTTAGGAAAACAAATTTAAGGTGATGAAGGAAGATCCAATGTTTTATATTGTCCTAGAAAATTGGATATATAGAAAAATTTAACTTAGACTATTCCCTTCCCTCTTCTGACCAGATTTGTCACCATTTCTGATTTCTTCTGTAACCATATGAGAAGTGTACATTCTTAGGTCACACAAACTCAAACTCACTGGGACTGCCTTTTCAGATGTAAATACTACCGAGATCTTTTCCACCTGATAAAGTTCATTTTTGGCAGTATCTACAAGGGACAGAAGTCGGGTCATCAAGTTGGTCAGAAGTTGGGTCTTTCAAAAGACAGAAGTCTAAGGCCAGCTCTAGGTTTCATCCCCGACAAGGAAGTAGAGGACTAAAGAAAACCGAGTGGCTAACACTATAGCTGCAGGGCAAGAGCATCAAGGAATGGGTGAAAATGCTTCTTTAATTACTGATTCATTCAAATGAGCACACGGGTATCTAGTGCAGTGCTTGATACCTTAAGAAACTCCATTGAGATGTACATCTTAATTGGGGGGAGGGGGGGGGTGGGGGCGTTGACACATAGGCAAAACCATTAGAGAACCATTATCTGCTAAATGGCCTGGCACCGACAGTGTGTGCAAATGGATTTTAGCAAGCAAATTCATGTGAAGAGAGGAACTGGACAGGACTTGAGAGCCACAGTTTGGGGGTGCTAATGGTCAGCTCTCCTTTTGCCTTCTCCCTGGCAGTAGAAATTAGTCGTAAGTTTCCCTTTCCCGCTCCATGTGGAACTGGCTCAACTATCCTTGCCCTCTAGCCATGAAAGCTCTTATTACAATTTAGCTCTTTCATATGGCTCCAGGGCCCACCAGCAAATGCAACTGAGAGTAAGCCAATCACATCAGTTTCTCCAACAACAAAAAATTTAACCCAGCCTCCAAGAAAGAATAGGAGGTGAAAGGGATAGAAGGGTGGGGAGGGGAAAAGGAGACTGAGATGGAACGATATCTGCTTCTGATATTTCTCCCCTTCCTCCTCTCCTTAGCAGCGCCAACCCAAACAAGCATGTAGCACTCTGCCATTTGGCATTCCACGTCGTTGGCAGTGTGTCTGCTGTGCTGTATGTCTGCTGCTGGCCCGGAATCAGGAACGAGGCCTCACTGTTCAGAGGGACCACCTATGGGTTTTATTTGCTTTTTAATAATCTCAGACCTATTTCTTTTTTTTAATTTTATTTATTTATTTATTTTTTATTGATTTTTTACAGAGAGGAAGGGAGAGGGATAGAGAGTTAGAAACATCGATGAGAGAGAAACATCGATCAGCTGCCTCCCGCACACTCCCTACTGGGGATGTGCCCGCAACCAATGTATACGCCCTTGACCGGAATCGAACCTGGGGCCCTTGAGTCTGCAGGCCGACGCTCTATCCACTGAGCCAAACCAGCTAGGGCATCAGACCTATTTCTTATGTATAGGTTACAGAGGCCAAAATTCATCTACAAGAGCCCTACTCATGTCACAGGCAACTTCATTACTTCCAACCTTATCTTCAGTGGTGACTTTTGTAATAAGTGTTTATACTCATTCAACACAATTTTATGGTTTTAACTGAAGAGTAAGGATCTGGAAGTGTAAACTTCTGAAATGACAGGATGGGCCAGGCACAGAAAAAAAATGATTTTACTCATAGTTTTCCCCTTTGCTTATTTCATTTTTCTCCTATCGTCTCTGAGGAGCAATAGTAGCTTTATTTTCTTACTATTATTTCCCTGGAGGTAGGGGACTGTATTAATTGATAATAGCAACTGCTTTAATTAGCCAATGAAAATCACTGAAGAGGTCTGAATGAACAGGCTCTTTGGGGAGACACAGATAACAGTAACGAGGGAACTGACAGGAGAAAATAATTGGCCTAAAAAAGATCCAGAAAGAAAAACTAATGGAGAAATTGTATTCTTGTCAGCAACTGATACCAAAATTCCCTGACAAGCCCCTGCTTTCCTTTTTTTTTTTTTTTTAAATATTTATTGATTTTTTACAGAGAGGAAGGGAGAGAGACAGAGAGCTAGAAATATCAATGAGAGAGAAACATCGATCAGCCGCCTCCTGCACACCTCCCGCTGGGGATGTGCCCGCAGCCCAGGCACATACCCCTGACCGGAATCGAACCTGGGACCCCCCAGTCCGCAGGCCGACGCTCCATCCACCGAGCCAAACCGGTTTCGGCTGCTTTCCTTTTTAAAGGTAAAATATCTGTTAAAAAGGAGGAAATGATAGGGCTATAAGGGTACTCTTTTTAAAAGACAAGAAATATAATTCAAGTCTAAAAGTGTTTTGTTCTCTTCCTGTTGAAGGTAGTTCCTAACTCTTCCTAGGAAAACTATGATATACCATCTAAGATTGATAGAAAAATCGGCAGTGATATTTTTCCCTTTCAAAAACAAGATATATGCTTGGAGGTGAAAGAGGGTGTGGGGGGATAAACACTGACAAAAAAACACACCAAAAAACCCACAAGATAAAGAAAAAACCTAGTTTGCCTTGAAAAAGAAAAGAAGCAAGATCTGCTTTATTTAGAATGAATGAATCAGATCCCTTTCTCCATCCTGATTGCACTGCCAGTTTTGAGGGGACATCGGTTGAGCTGTGGATGTCGAGTTAGAAGTTCTGTCTTCCCCCTCCTTGGTTGTATAACTTTAGTCATAATATTTCTGTGATTCCTGGGTCAGTGTTGCTCACAGGATGACCCATGCCGTATTAATCATTATTTGACAAAACAAACAATGAAATTCTTTGGGACAAATCTATTTTTGAAATGTTTGTTTTAAACAAAATTGTATAGGATTTCTCAGAGTCCCCAGTATGATTATATGCAGACAGTGTGATTCTTTAAAGGAAAGATGCTATAGAATTGGTTTTGGTATTTTAAAACTACTTTTATTTAACTTACAAAATTATTTTTTAAAAAGGTTACTCCAACACTGTGAGAGGGTATAAAGTGAAAAATAAATAAAAGTATTGCAAAATTATTTCATATATAGCTAAATGGTGCTAAATTCCACTCGCACCAATAGCAAACGGAAGCTCTTGTTTTTCCATACTCTTACCAACGCTGAGTAATTTTGCTAATCTGCTAGATTAAAATGTATCTTATTTTTAGTTAGTTACATGTGAGTGGGGTATTTTCACAAAGAACCCAATTTGTGTATTCTTTTCCAGGGATCTGCCTTTTTGTTGTCCTTCTGGTAACCATAGTGCCAACCTCAGGTGTACTGTGCAGATTAAATCCATGTAAAGTGAGAAGTTCAGAGCTTGGCGCCCAGTAAGTGCTCATCCAGCGTTATTTGGCAAACCTACCTATCAAGGCTGACTCACTCCATTTCAGATGATTAGTTACTGAGGTTTTATTGTGCCATCACTCCTACCTTCCACTTCCTTGACGGAAAATCTAAATCTCACAAAATGATGCCTCATGGGAGAAAAGTGCCTCCTGGAATCATATTTATCACATTGTATTTTAATTGTCTGTTTACCTGTCTGTCTTCCCTCTAGACCAGTGGTTCTCAATCTTCTGGCCCTTTAAATACAGTTCCTCATGTTGTGACCCAACCATAACATTATTTTCGTTGCTACTTCATAACTGTAATGTTGCTACTGTTATGAATCGTAATGGAAATATTTGATATGCAGGATGGTCTTAGGTGACCCCTGTGAAAGGGTCGTTCGACCGCCAAAGGGGTCGTGACCCACAGGTTGAGAACCGCTGCGACTGAAAGCTACTCAAACTTATTTGTTTTTCCTTTTTTTTTTTTTTTAAATTAATCCTCACCTGAGGATATTTTTTCATTGATACTTAGAGAGTTAAAGGGAGGGGAAGAGACAGAGAAAGAGAAACACTGATGTGAGAGAGACACAACTACTGGTTGCCTCTTGTACACCCTCTGGCCAGGGACGGAGATTGAGCCTGCAACTGAGGTACCTGCCCTTGACCAGAATAGAACCCAAGACCCTTCAGTCTGCAGGCCGACCCTCTAGCTCTATCCACTGAGCCAAACCACCTAGGGCTTGTTTTACATTTCTAACACCTACCTTAGGGCCTGACACATGTAAGCAATCAATATTTGTTGAATACATGGATGAAAGAATGAAGTAAATTATTGACTTCCTATTATGGCGGATGAGAACTTAGCTCCCCACAACATCACCTTTCTCCTCACCTCACCATCTACCCCAACCAACAGCTCAACAAGTTTTGGCACAATCATTAATCAGTGTTTACATTATAATAATCTATAGTAATGCTTCTGAGGAAACAAATAGTCCTTTGTAGCCATACACCCTGTCTTGTTCAACCCTTCATTTTTTCCTAGAGTTGATAATTACCCTGTCTTTTCATTTGTTTGATTCTCACTGTACTTCTAACACTCTTAACATACTTTTTCCAAAACACTCAAACATCTGTGTCACCTACCTATAGATAACTTTCTGCATATACTCAAACATACTGGTTTCATCCCCTACCCTCACCCCCATCCCCTGAGACCTTTCTCCCAGAGGACTGACTCTGTGTTGTCTGTCTGCACCTAGGGCTTGTGGATAGGAAAAGCAAGCTTTTCTCCATCTGTTGCATAAACCGGATGGGTCAGCTCTCCTGGATAGAAGAACCTGACAGCATTACATGCTCACAAGTGAACAGTTTTAGCTGTGGTTCTGTATGTGACCCTAAGATGTTTTTTCCAATCATTGAGCTGGAAATGCTAACTTTAAAAAACACTAACATACCTATTAGTTTCTTCCATTCGTTTGGTCTTTGACTTGTTTATGCTAGGCCTGTGGTTACTAACGTATCTGTGGATGTATGCATTTGCCATTTTAAATAAAGGCCAGGAAAGGAAGTTTTAAGCTGACACACATGTATGTTTGTAATCCTTGTTATCCCAGGCTACATATGTTTGGATTTCTTATGTTTAACAAGACATACAGACATCCTCTAAACAATTCCGTATAAGCTAACCATTCTGATAGACATTTAGTTAAATGTAAACAAGTGTGTAAAACCCCACACGATGAATTGAAAATAAAATGAAAATCCCCCTAAAGTCCATACTTCCAGTTTCAGAAGATGTTTCCCCATAGCTCCAGTATAAGTAAATCTATACAAATTCAGGAAATAATCTTCCAGTAAACAATGGAAAATTGTTCACAGAAAAGTATGTTCTGCCTTCTCCAGCCAAGAGAAAGTAAATCCCAGATACTTGAATAATAAACAACACATTGCCTCTTTCCACAATACCTGTGAATGCTGGATACTAGAGGCTTTGAGATGGGATCAAGGGAGTGGGAAGAGGGGCTGGGCTGGGCCACTGAGGAGAATTTTCTACTGAGTAGAAGGGCATCTCAAAGTCCTCAGAGTGGAGTAGGTTAAGAATCAAGGTGTTGAATCAAATCTTCAAAGTAGACAAGATTTCATAATAGACTAGAGGCCCGGTGCACAAAATTCATGCACTCAGGGGGGTCCTTCAGCCTGGCCTGAGCCCTCTTGCATTCTGGGAGCCTTCAGGGGTTGCCTGCAGTCGGACATCCTTAAGGCTGCTGCGGAGGCGGGAGAGGCTCCCGTCACCACCGCTGCGCTTGCCAGCTGTGAGCCTTAAGGCTTCTGGCTGAGCAGCACTCCCCCTGTGGGAGCGTACTGACCACCAGGGGGCAGCTCCTGCATTGAGCATCTGCCCCCTGGTGATCAGTGTGCGCCATAGCAACTGGTTGTTCTGCTGTTCAGTCGATTTGCATATTAGCCTTTTATTATATAGGATAAGGTGATCGTTGGAAAGGGCTGACATTAGGGGTAGGAAATAACAGGTAGAGCTGGGCCTGGGGAATGGGCAGTAAGTACTCCTAATTCTAGGGAGAAAAAATATACATTGCCTATACAAAGTCATGTTAATATTTTTTTTCCGTACTGGATTGGCTTTGGGACGGGAAGGGGCTCAAACTGGTTCATAAGTGGTAAAAATATCTTCTGTCTGGTAATCCATTTAACAGATTCAAGAAACCCAATACCCCTTGGAGAAAATGTATGGTATAGTATAGTTAAATATTGACCTCCAAGCTAGTTGTGAGGATCATGTGAATGAACATCTACGATACATCACCTGCTCAGCATCCACTGGCTCTTTTGTGGTAACAGAACCCACATTTTGTTTTAGAGGATCCCCCATTCCTACTTTCAGCCTTGATTAAGGTGTCCTACAAGTTGAAATGATAAGTTAATCCATTCCTACTGGTCATGGTGATCAGTTCAGCAATGGGTACATAACTGAAGCCAGGCCAATCTGGTCAATGAGATTCAATTCCAAGACTAGTGTTGGCATTGGGGGAAATGAGCTCTTTGTGTGTGAGTGTGTGTGTGTGTGTGTGTGTGTGTGTGTGTGTGTGTGTGTGAGAGAGATTCAGCACTGAAATGCTTGGTACTACCTGGTGTCACTATAAATAAATCCAATTCAGCAAAAGATAGAGTCAAGAAAATTAAGTCTTCACGATGTTGACTGAATCAATCCAGACATGCTGGAAGCTTTACTCCTGGACTTTTCAGGAACAATGCCAGTAAGTTCCCTTTCCTTACTTAATCTATCTGAGTTGAGTTTGACATCACTTGCAACCTACACTGTCCTAAATGTGTGAAATATCTAGTACTATATGTGGCATATGTATGCTTATTCCTACAAATATTAGGATTAGTTTCCTTTCTTTCTTCTCTCCTCCCCTCCCACCTGTCCTTAATCTTAATTTATATCTCTAGTATATAAAGATTAGATTTTGCCAGTTTCTTTAGAAAGCATGACCAAATAATTAAAAGAAAATCTCCTTTTGGACCTCAGTTTCTTGATAGGTGAAATAAAGGAGTTAGAAAAGTTCATTCTTTTAAGCTCCCTTTCAGCTTTAATTCTCTATGAATCTGAAATGGAAAGCCAGGTGGCAGTGACAATTTGAGAAGCTCATCCTTTCCCTAACCACTCCGTGTTGTCAGTAGGGTAGAAATCCTGGTCCTTAAAGAAGAGACTAAAACTAGCCTCAAGACTGATGTGATGAAAACATTTCCCTTCATCTGAGCTTTCTCAATCCTTGAGTTTGCGCTAGATTTTTAGGGTCTTAACCTCCATCCCACTTTTGAGCTTAAAAATACAACAAGCTATTTGTAGTTTGGTGAGAAAAAGCACCGCCTCATTTAGTCTAGTTTCAGCTCTGCCACCACCTAGAACAGTTCTTGTTAAAGATCTGATGAGGATTACCGATCAGATGAAAAGGAAATGTCTCAGGGAGATATCAATGCTTCAATTCCACACACATTCTACTGTGTAGACTTTAAATATATATCTTCTAAAGTCTGCATAAATAAAATAAGGGGAAAAAGAACATCAGATTAAACATTGTTGAAATTTTGCTTATAAAGAATTCTGACTTTTTACTACCGTCCTATAATATTTTTTTTTTTTTTGGGGGGGGGGAGGTAAGGGAACATTTATTGGGTAAATTACAGAGGTAGAAAAAGTAATTCTTGGAAGAAATGGACTTAGGAAACAAGTGACGGAGGTAAAGGAAGGGCCCTTGTAGCTTGGAGTGAGGAAGGTAAAGGGAACGTGCCTGGGTAAAAAAAAAGGGAAAAGAAAAGGGAATGGCACTGGCCTGCTCCTGGGAGGGACAGAGCCTATAATGTTTTAATATTCCATGTCGAGTGGAAGCAGTAGGAGGGCTGTCTTATTCACCTGGACAGCGAGAGCCATGTAACTAGTTTTGGTCAGTGGACTATGGGGGGAAGGGAAGTATGTCACATCTTGTCCAAGGCTGAGTAGTTGCAACAGAGACGGTAGATATGGCTCACAAAGACTGAAGTATTTATTATCTGGCCTTTATAGAAAAAGTCTGTGACCCTGTACTAGGTCACTCAGGACCTGGTAGGTCACGATAAGGATTTGAGGCTTAATTCTGTGTGCAACAAGAAGGCATTAAAGGGCTTTGAATGGGAAAGTGGGTGGCATGAACAGATGTATGTTTTAAGAAGACCTTTCTGGCTATGTGAAGAATGAACTGAAAAGAGGCAAGAGTGGGAGGCAGGTTAAAATAAGATGGTGCCTTGGTTGTGACGGTGGTGATGAAGAGAAGTGAGCTCATTGTCTATTTTGGAAGCAAGACCAGGGTGATTTGGTTACAGATTGGATATTGGGTTGAAGGAGAGGAAGAAACAAAAATTCCTGATTTTTAGCTGAAGAAGATAGGAGATTGGTAGCTCCATTTTGAGAAACAGACAACTGAAGGAGGAACACGTTCTGAATTTCAAAGGCAGGTAATGAACAGCCGGCACCACACACATTACATTTGATTATAACATATATAGTTGTTTTTTTTTTGTTTTTTTTTTAAACACACAAACCAACAACTCTGACAAGCATATTCTGGATTCTACTTGCTGTCCAGGGTTAGATTAATTGTTCCTCTATGTCTGTTTAAAAATTTCATAGATTCTGCTCATTTAAAGAAAGGGGCTGTATTTCGTGGGTCTGCGTATATTTTGGGATCTGTTTGGGAGAAGTTTTTTTTCTTTGACTAAGACCTCCCAAGTTTTATGAAAACATCTATTTATCTTGAGACACAAGGAGATTTTCAGCCTGTTGCAGCTTTTATTGGCACTGCCAAAAGGAAAACCGAAAGGGTTTCAATAGCCCTTTAATTGGGCCCTACCCAGGTCCCTAGAGCGGAGGATTTGTCCTAACTCGCACTTGGTGTTCCAGCCCTCACTGGAGTCCTTCCACAGTAAGAAAGCCCTGGTTTTCTATGATGACAGTCCACTAAAATGCTCCCCTTCCCCAATGCTCACCAGCAAGAAGCAGCCATCCCTCATTACACATCGCTATTTCGGCCTACTCAGCATAGTCCCGATATGAAATTTTGTGTGTTAAGTGGTATTATGATTGGACTCCTTTCCCGAATTGGGCAAGGTTTTCCCCTTGAGCCAGCACACTGGTTTGCCTCTAAGGATATCACTTTATCACTGTAGTTGCGTAATTGGGTTCAGCTTTGAATTTGTATCTGTTCAAAAGGATTCTGTGAACGGATGAAATCTCTCTCTGGGCTGGAGGATTTGACCCAAAGCTTCACTCTTGTTCTTTTGGTTTAATAAAGAGAAGTTTTTGCCTTGACATTATAAAATGTTGAATTTGAGAGACAGACTGATCAGATAATGACATTTCTAAATTTATGATTAGGTAAAAATATTTCTGGCTCTTTTCATAGAGGAAATTTACTGGTTCACTGTGGAATTCTTATCTCCTTTACTACTAAGACCAGTAAATTATTCTTCCTGTTAACTTTTGACAAGAAAAAAACCCCCAAGATTGAGTCTGAACAAGTTAGTGAAAATTCTTAAGTCAAAGGGACTATAATCTTTATAATATAGTTAGATACTCCTAAGAAACCATTATTATGGGTATAGATAGTGGAAAAAGGAACAAACAGGCATTTCACTTTTAATAAAAAAGTGGATTAGGATCAATTGAGCTCAAATTTCTGAAATACATTTTCTGACTCTATTAAATAATATCAGGATATATAACATCAACAACATCAAAGAATTCACTAGGTAGATTGTATAATAGAAACCTAATTCAGTGAAGAAAGCTATATTGTAAATTCATGGAGGCTTCATTCTTACAAACATGAATTTGGAATATTTTATACTGAAGAATTCACCTAGTCCCACAGATCAGTTATAAATATTAATGGAGTGGCAATAGATTCTTTTCAGATTCTACTGTTTAATATTCATTCATATGACGCAGGGAATTCAATGTTTTGTACAGTACATGTGGATTCTTCTCATTATCTAAATGAGCACATATATGAAGTCTGTATGGGCAATGATCATTAAAAACAGCAGGGCCCAGGTATAATCTTAGGGGGCATATCAAAGCCTTATCAACTCACTTAGTAACAAGAAAGTCACTGGTAATAGACCAAAGGGCTCTCTAAGCTAAATGGACTCCGTAATGTCACATCTGGGCAAAATGATGGATTGGTGATTCTGGACAAAGTTAAAAATGCGAACTGATATAAAGTATTTATGAAACATGATGAAACCATTTCCTGTGTTGAGATTCTGTAGTCGGACTTCGAAACCTGCTCTTGAATTAGTCTTAGCCCTTTGATTTGGTGACGACTTACTTTACAGTGTCTAACTCTTCTTGGATAGGCTGTAGTGTAAATTTTGAGGAATTATTCTTATTCAAAAAGTGATTTAAGATGGCATAAAAAGAAAGAATGGCATCTAATCTAATGTCCTCTGATTTTCACACCTTATTCAGGTAATGAGATATTATTTAACTACCCTAATGTATGTGTTACTATTTTTCACAAAAGTTAATATAATTTAACTAAACTTGCACTATTGGCATTTTGTTTTCTCTTTTTCAAAATGAAAAAAAAGTTATATAACTGATACAAGAAACCATAGAATATTTATATGTGACAACTATAAAGATAGCATTCACTGCATGCCTACTATGTGCCAAACATGGTACTAGAAGTTTTGGATATGCTATCTCATTCAATCCTTATAATATTTCTGGGAGACTTTATTAACCTTATACTTATAGTACAGATAAATGAAGCTCAGAGAGATTAAGAAACTTATTATCATAGAGCTATTAAGTTGAATCACATGAAAATTCTGGTATTCAACCACTTTTAATTTACAAAGTCAGCAATATAATATGGTTCAATCTAATTCTAAGTGTTGAGTTATAATTTGAAACTAGGTATATGTTATCGCAAAGTAGTCACACAATCATGCTGGATAATACTGGTTATTTTTGACCATCCACTATAAACACCAAATGATGAATTATACAATAAAAATTAATCACTCACCAAACTTGGGTTGATATGAACTCATCATTTATGGCAAGGTTCCTATGCAAAATATCATTTCATTTTAATAGCATTGTGTTGTAAAAAAGAGATAACTGCTAAGCCGTGGCAAAGCAATGGCACATTTGCAGAACTTATCACTTATTTTCTAAGTTACATATCTCAGCTGGAGCACAACTGTTCTTTAACCAGCTATTAAAAAGAAATGTTTTTCACCAGCTATTAAAAAGAAATGTCTTTCACAAAGAGAACAGTGCGAGCCTTTGAAGTGTAACCTTGGAAATCGAGATCTGTGTTACAGGGCATCATTCAAAGCAAGTGGATCTTCCCTAGAGGACATGGTAAAATTGTTATTGAGAATACTTGCACCTCTTTGGGAAGAGGGCTCCATAAAGCTTCCAGGTCTTAACTGGCAATACCTCTGATACTATATAAAGAATTGATATGCCCCATTCATCAGTATTCCCAATGTTGTAGACATAATACAGAGCTCCCCAAAGAGGTTTCTAATCATTCTAACTGACAAGGACCCACATATGCTTTTCAATGGCTTCTAGATTCAGCAACTAGAGAGCACACTCATTTTATATGACTTTAAGGGCATGGGAACAGATAACTAGGTTGTCCTAGGGATGAACAATTTGCTGACTAGCCATTACTTCTTCTTACCTGCTAAGTGGATGACCAGTGCTGAAGCATTAATTCTCAATATTATTTCAGGAACTGGGAGGACATATCAGAGCTGCATAAAGGACAACTGGCTTAGCAAATATTTACTGAGCACAGAATACACACTTCTCTTAGGCCTGATGTTAGTTATCTCTTATTTTCAATCTTGATCAAGATAAGAGGGATCAAGTGATGAACAGCATGTTTGATGGTTAGTGGCATGCATTCCCGCTACAGGAGAGAGCTACTAATTCTGGAGAAAGCATCAGACTCTGCTAACAGGTCATATCAATTCTTTAGGCCATGAGACATTCAGGTTGATCTGAGGAGGAACGCTTGACAGTGAGGAAAATGGTGAAATCTTTTCTGAGGGAGCTCTAGGCAAAGGCAAGTTCCCACCTCTTTGGGATAGTGTTGTCATGGTCCCAGATAAGAAAGGACTAGAATGAAGACTTGTCAAGCTCTCATCCTTGTCAAGTCTTTACTGCCTCCCAGGACACAAGGCTCACAAGCTGTCTGAGAGTTACGCAACTTTACAAGACGGTTCTCAAGTTGCAAAGGTTTTGAGATGCCTCCAGAATGATGAAAACCAGGCGCTTGTCTGGGAAGCAAAGCAGAGCACATCATTTTGAGCCCTGGCTTCCAATCCAGGGTGCTGACAGCTTCACTCAGGCCACAGTGAGGACTTAACTTCGAGAACCTTCTAAACAGTTCAATTCCACTGAGAGAGCCTTTCCCCAATTTCTAGCTCTCTCCACAGAATGACATGGTTGCAGGTATGATGAAAAACAGCAAGGTGAGCTTGCTTTATTTTATGTGTAATCCAGAGAATGAGGAGTTCTGTCTTGATTTAAGATAAGGGTCTCAAACAGATGCAGGGCTTGCCACATAGCCAGCAAACTCCAAATTTCTGCTCAGGAACTAACTTGAAGAAACCAAGTTCCTATCTAATTTCATACTAGATATTACAAAAAGTGCTTGCACTATATTGATTACTTCACAACTCCCAAGTAAAAAGCAGCCATGGATTTAAAGCAGTTGTTCAATCCAGGACTATGTTGAGTTTGTAGGGTGCCAGTTTCTCACCACCTAACTTTCTTTCTCTTTCCCCTTTTCTGCTCCTTGCCCTCCCCATTGTTTTAGGATGTCTAAAACTTTCTCCTCAATTGGGCAAAGCAATTTAGCTCTCCTCACTCCCACTCCCAAACTGGCCTTTAATCTTTTCTAGGTGCTCAACCAACAAAAGAACCATTTCTTAAAAGGATTGTAATTATAAATAGCAAAAATGGGATGTTATTACATTTAATACAGCAGTTTCTTTATTAGACAATAGCTACACCCCTAGTTAAATGGTCTTTGTTAATGGAGAAGTCGGAGGGACTGTGGCAATTTCCACCTGTGAACTTCTGCTGATTTTCTGCTTCTTGATACACATGGCCTTCCTCACCTACTACAAAACCAACAGAAGGTTTTCCCTTGCTGTTTCCTTTCTAAATTAGCAGCAGTGATGGTGGCTTCTGTCAGGTTTTCTGTTGCTCTCATCTATGACCTGTAAGTTTAGGTCTATACATTTATTCATCATAAAAGGTCATCTGATTCTCATTCCCCTCTTATCTTATACTAATAGTGGATAAAAATGACATTCAGTCACTTTCACCTCGGCCTCATGTGTTCTGGAGCAATTCTTGGCCAACCTGAAGGTCTTTTGTAAATCTCAGCTGGACTGCCTGCCACAAGTTCAGGCCAATACCACAAGTGAAAACATCACTCTCAGAGGGCAGGGCAGGCAGAACACAAAGGTGGAATGTTGACCCAGAAAGGGACTTAGAGTATTTAATGTTTAGGACTCACTTCTTAGTGTGGGTGCTATAGAAATCTGTAATTTGGAATTGAAATTGCTTTTAGTTACAGAAATACCAGGCAGCTGTAGACCTCAGATTCTCTTTACCCTTTGCTCACTGCTTCTTGGACTTTTCTTGACTTGTATTCATCTATTGAACTTTTCAGTAGCACCAGAGAAAGTTAAATAATAGGCCATACTAAACTTTCTGGTTTATTCATGGATTTAAATGTTCCAGCCTTCATCTTTAATTTTTTCACCAAAAGAAAGAAAATTGTTTGGTTCATGTTGACAAAAGGTCTTAAGAGTTCTTTTAAAGGTTCATAATATTATCACGAGGCAACATGATTCTTCCCTGTTTCAATTATAGATGAGTTAATACTCTCTCTATTGTATATATCAGTGCATCCATTTATATTTATGAGGACTCTTGCTTAACTCCAGATTTCTAGTTCAACAGAGCCTCCTATATCTATGTCCTTCAGAATTCTCATTTGAGTAGACTTCATGAAACCTTACATTTTATGAGGGTGGGGGCTATGGAATCCTCACTTCTTAGCACAATGCCTGGCACACAGGCATTCAATACATATTTGTAAATAATTAATTGTTCAACCGAATCAATTGAGAATTGAAAAGGTCTAAATCAAATACTTGTAAATTTGATTTTTTCTGAAAGAAACTTCCATAAGATATATTCCCCCCTGTAATATGCTCCATAGAATATTTTTAAAATTTATTTTTGATGTTATATATTTAGCTGCTTTCCCACTTTGCGCTCCATCTCTGGCATTGAATTTTTTTTTTTCGGCATTGATTTCCATACTTGCTTGGCAAGTGGGAGGACAAGTGCTATCTTGGATGTGACTCCCATTGAGGATAGCGTGATAGGGAAACCAGAGGCTGAAAGGGATCTGTCTGTTGTTTGTTTTTACTTTGTGTGCAAATGTTCTCCTTACATTTCATTTTCTAAAGAAAACCCACTTTTGTTTTTTAGAAGTGGCAAATATTATGTGAAATAAGATTAGTCTATTTTATAATTTGTACTTATTTTAAATGACAACAATGGATATTTATTTTATATATAATATATACATATGTATATTCACATATATTTTATATAAGTACATTGTACATTTATATATATGTACACACACATATATACGGTGCCCCCCAGAAATGTATATACACATTTTAAAGGCAGTATTTATTAAAATACATTTCATTTTCAAAATTGAGCTATCAGCTGTTAAAGTGTATATACACTTTTTGGGGACACCCTGTATTGTTTTTATTCCTGAGAGATCATCCCAGAATATTTATATTACAATCATGTGATATTCTATGGCATCATTGTAATAATGGGATGGATACTTATAATTAGAACTTGAACTTGATTACTAGTTATTAAATTATCTTAACAGATTTATATAGACAGCTTAATTGGATTACCAATGACTACATCTGTTATACAAAAACCATAATATCATAAACTTTCTAACTGATTACTGTTGTTATTATTATTATTTTAAATATATTTTTATTGATTTCAGAGAGGAAGGGAGAGGGAGAGAGAGATAGAAACATCAATGATGAGAATCATTGAATGGCTGCCTGCTGCACACACCACACTGGGGATCAAGACTGCATGTGCCCTGACCGGGAATTGAACTCTGACCTCCAGGTTCATAGGTCGATGCTCAACCACTGAGTTACGCCAGCCAGGCACTGTTATTTTAAGATGATGATTGCTATTTTATCTGAGAGCTCTGCTTCTGGAGTTGGTACAGATTGTTCATGCTTACGGATCTTTCCCTTTCCCCCTTACCTCCTTTCCCCGTTTTCTTATTCCTTTTCTTTTTTTGTTCTACTTATAAAGTATTACCTATCTGGATTGAATTTTCTGCAAGTTTATGAACAAATAATTCCACATTTATTCAAATCCTAAGGCAGACCCCGTTGTACTGTCGATTGCATTGTTATCTGCTTAACTGGAATAATCAGGAACTCCTTTAAGTCACACAAGGTGATTGGATTTAAGGCCCTGGGCCCATCCCAGTTCTTTACAGGATTTCATACTGTGTTCCTATCTTTTATAAAGAGTTAATGTAATAAACAGCTATATGGAATAACATTTCTGCATCTTTTATAAAACAGCTATTAAAGGCAATACATGTTATATTAGTGTTTGTTACTCAAAGATCCTAACAATAAAGTCCTTGCAAATATAAATTCCATGTGATGAAAAAATTTATTCATTTGTTTGTTTTCTTTTTGGATGGATTAGATTATATCCTTTGATGAGATATTGAAAGCTATGTAATTATGGTGATTGGTCATCATATTTCTAGAGTTCAGATTGTGTTAATCAACTCAGATGGTTGCGTATTGGTCTTTCACTAATCATTAATGCTCTTCCAGATGGTGAACAGGGAAGGATGCTCAATCATTTACAGGAAAAGTTATACATTTTATTTATGCCACCTTGATTCCTATCTGCACTAGTGACAGGAGGTTGCATTCACCTAAATTAGGCTTATTTATTTATGTCCTTTGCTTTAGAGAATATAATATCCAAATTAAAGACTGGAATTATTAATTATATTAATAGGTATCCTAGATACTGACTTATTATTTACTAAGTACCACGTGAAGCCCTTTTTATTTTTAAACCTTTTCATCCTCAACCCTTTAGGAGTAAAGTCAGTAGCATTTTGCAAACTTATTTGATGACAGAGCCCCTTCCCAGCATCTCAAGGAACTGGTGTTCCATTGAACACATTTTGGGAAACAGAAACTAAGTGTATTGGGTCATACCCATAACTATTGGTACTTGAAATTGAGTCTAGTACATCTTGGAAATGAGCTCCTCTGCCTAAGAGACTTTGGTTCTGGTCTGGCTTCCTGCATGTATTGCGTATTCCTGATACCTGACAAATGATTACACCTTGACCTCTATCTGGTTTGGGCCACTAATCCTTTATCCCCTGGCTCTCATCATGTAGGTTCAGCCCTGTTAGCCTTTGTCTATCTTGTTGCTGACCCACCTTGACAGAAAACAAATGTTTCCCTTTATTAGTTGAGTCTGTGTATTATAATATTAATTTTTGATTCAACCAACACCCCAAATAAAGGGTGGGTTTGGGATAGTGTTAGTGACATAAAAAGACAACTCTTACTGGTCTAGTTAAATATCAATAAAATACAGTGGAGTTATAGTTTGTGGATACTTACATTATGTGGATTCATCTAGATGAGTGATGGCGAACCTATGACATGCATGTCAGAGGTGACACGTGAACTCATTTTTGGTTGATTTTTCTTTGTTAAATGGCATTTGAATATATAAAATAAATATCAAAAATATAAGTCTTTGTTTTACTATGGTTGCAAATACCAAAAAATTTCTATATGTGACACGGCACCAGAGTTAAGTTAGGGTTTTTCAAAATGCTGACACGCCGAGCTCAAAAGGTTCGCCATCACTAATCTAGACGCATGTAGCATCCTGCCCCAGGTAGTGAGAAAAAATAGTTTAAATGCAAGGTAGTTAGATTTTATGTTAGGGAATGGCATTATTAGAGGCCTCCCATAATTTAAAAAACTTGCATATCCAAGATTAATGTTTCATAAAACTGACATAGGAATGCAGGTATTTCTTTGCTGTCTGAAGTGGCACCACCATGGGCTGTAGCAACAACATGGTTTCCTATTCACCTGGCCCTCTAGCTTTAAAATTGTTAACATTTTAAAAAAAGTATTTATATTTTTTCAAATGCTGCCAATCATGTGAGAATTTATTAATATTTTTATGCTACGCTATTTCAAATTGGAATGACTCTGATTTTATAAATTGCTACTGCATTGTGTAGTATTGGTGCTTTCATCCACCAACCCATTCCGTTTGTAGAGAGAATTTAATCTGTTAGGAAGTATGACTGCTATTTCTTTCTTTCCTTTCATAGTAGAAAATAGCACTCTGCCTTATAAATGCAAACCAAGTATTTCATCTGGCCTCACCCAAAGAAACTGAAATCTATTGAATGTTGGAAAAAATACTCAATTTACTGCAAGTTACATCACTCTCCAAAATGTCATGTAGTTTTAAGGGATGTTCAAAGATAATTTTGAATATACATGGTTCTTCTCTTTATATGCCAACTTTAGAACTTTACCTCCCACATAAGATGTGACTCTACTTGAAGATAATAGGCATTATTTGTTGCCAACCCAACATTCCCCACTCTGTTCTTTCTTCCTTAAAAACAACAACCCCAAACCTATGTTTATAGGTTTCTACCCATTATATGACTAAAGAAAAGATTATCCTAATACTAGTTTCAGGAATGAATTTTAGTTTGTCTTAGGCTCATCACCGTGTCTCCTCCCACCCCTCAAACACACACACACACACACACACACACACACACACACTGCCAGTGATTCCTTTCAGACTGGTCGAGTAACCCAATTCTGACCTATGAGATACAAGATGAAGTCAAGGTGAGGGATTTCTGGAAAGATTTCCTTGATTCTTAGAAAGGGGCAGAGGCAGAAAGAGTTCCTCTTCTTCCTAAGCATGTCATTGGGTCTAGATGTGACTCCAGCAGTCACTGCCATCTCGCTACCAGTCTTCTGAGGATGTCAACATCAAGAATGGAAGAGAGAGCAGAGAAGGCCAAATCTAGGTCCTTGAAGATATTGCTCAGTTATTTAATCAACCAATTTTGAAATCCCCCTAATTTCTTCCTCTGAGACAATGCGTCAGTAAGCATGGGCTGTTATAACAAAATACCATAGTTAGGTGGCTTAAACACCAGAAATGTATTTCTCCCAGTTCTAGAGGTTGGGAAGTCCAAGATCAAGGTACTGACTGACTTGTCATGGTGAGGGTTCTCTTCTTTATATGGCTTGCAGACAGCTTACCTTCTCACCTTGTAACTATCCTCAGTTGGTCTTTTCTTCGTATGTGCACAAGGATAGAGAGAGAGAGAGAGAAAGAGAGAGAGAGAGAGAGAGCTCTCTTCTTCAATTTATAAGGCCCACATGACCTCACTTAACCTTAATTACCTCCTAAAAGCCCTATCTTCAAATATAATTACATTGAGGGTTAAAGCTTCAACATACAAATTTTGGGAGGAGACAAATTCAGTCCATAGCAGATAACAACAAATGTCCTGATGTTGTTTAAACAAGCTTGAACTGTTTTCATTTCCGGTTATATATTACTGAACACATCCTAACAGATATCATATCTTATGAAGCAAAAGGATAGTGTCTAATTCATGACATATAACAGGAGAAGATCAAAGGATATTTTTCTTTTCTTAGAACAAAGCAGTTATAGAGTTAAAACTGGTTAGTTCATGGCTGTCAAAGGGCATTTCATGAACTGCTGATTGTACATATATGTGGTATCATGTTAACATAAACAGTCCAGCCCTGAGGGAGTTTTAAGTTATAAAAGAAACATTTTTCTAAGATCATGTGCTCTGATAAAAAAACCATGCTCCAGCCCAGTTCTATCATCATAGAGTTCTGGCAAGCCACGAGACGTTAGATGGTGATTTTATCAAGCAAGACTTCTAACTAATGGCTCGACGAAACCATCACTGCATCATAAAACGTCGAAACAGATTGAAATGACGATCCCCTTCAAGAATTTTGTAATTTTAGATTATTACAATTTAGTCCACAAAAAGCAGTATCTCAGGGATCACAATCCTACAAATAAGAATACACGTTCGCCTTTATGCCTGAAATGAATCAGTTATGTTTATTCTTGCAATTCAAGTCTAATTTGTATAACTATCTTCAATAAAAAGGGTGGAGTACAGATTTTATCCCATTCTGGTAAAGCTCTTATGAAACATTTTACCTATCATTTAGTTACATTACATACAAAGTAATTTTATATAGTCTCCCAAAAGAAAATTTAATAAGTAAAATTATATTAAAGTGAAGGGTTTTCATAACATTGTAAAAATCACCTCTTTTTTTGTAGCCTGGGAAGTAGAAATAAGAGCAGCACTTATCAAATTTTAAAAACAAAACCCAACAAAAATCAAACTCCACCAAGAAACAAATGATGAGAGAAATACATTTGCATATAGATGAATCCATAAGCCAAGGAACTTGGGCCATTTTGAAATCTTACACCTTCTGACACGATTTTTATGAACTCGGTAATACAAACCATGTTGTAAGTGATTTTCTGCAAAAACTTCACTGGTTTCACTGTGTATTGTATCATTGGCCAAATGTGACATTAAATTTTATCCCCTGTGGCTTGGAGTTAAATGCTTGCTCTGTGCAGAATGGCAACACTCAATTAAACAGCTTTTTGCATGATCTACACCCACCATTGTTACTGTATTTAAGGGAAATAATGGGGGTACTGACCTATATTGCGTTTCTTATTATCAATGGAGATGAAGCGTACGCAGGGATTACTGGTGATGTACTGCCCGGCCCAAGGGACATCAATCTTCGTGCCAGCTTCATAAAAGAGGCCCAGAGCGTAGCGAGAGGAGTAGCTCACAGACTCCAGTTGCTGCCTTTGGCATTCACTAATCACTGTGGAAGAAAAAGTATAGGCCATCAAACCTGCAAATATCATCTTTCCTTTTAGTACATCAAACACAAAAGTCCTTTAAACTAGCTCCAACTGTTTCCACCAATTCCATCTCACTTACAATGAATTTTGAAAGGTAACGTGAAATAACATCAGCTTTCATTTCGTTTCAGAATGATTACTGACCTTGGCACAATTATTTTTACTAAGCTGAAGGTCCAAACTTCTTACACTGGCATTCAAGGCTCTCAAAATTTGACGCCAATTTGCTTTTCTAGCTTTATATCCTAGTTATCATCCTGGGACTGTCTGGCAACATTATAGATTCCATATACTGAGCACTTACTATGAGTTATATTCTTTGCCAAACACTTGCCACAAGCATTTCAATCTATTCTAACAACTGCTGTATAAGGTAGAGTATTATTCCCCTGTGACAGTTGGGGAGACCAATGCCCCATCCCTTATGGACTCTTAAATTCTTCCCTGACATATAGAGATTTGTTGGCTTGTCATCTTCCTGCCAGGATTATAACAGTCCCTTAAATACAGGGACCACACCTTCGTCATCTTAGTTATAGGCCTCTACCCTACTCATTACAGGCACACCAAGGATGAAAGTATAAAGGTATAGAAAGGCAAGCATAGACATGCAAAGTTAAAAACGTAGGAGGCAGATAATTAACAAATGGAAAAAAGACTGGGAAACGAATTAGGCAGGTTTAGATTCAAATCTTGACTTTGCTACTTACTAGATATGTGACACTGGTCAAGCTACTTAATTATTCTAACTATAGTGCTCTTGTCTACAAGTGGCAATACTAGTACAGGATGTATTAGTATATTGTGAGGATTACAATGAATAATGCATGTCACAGTGCTTGGCATAGGATAAGTATTCATTAGATAGGCATTTTTCTATTAGAAGAAATTATTTAGGAAAATGTGCAAGTGTCCATCTTGGGGTGTAGAAGGAAGAAATCTCCTTCACTTTTTAACCTCCATCTCCAATCTCCCTACCCTGAAGGGTCTCGGGGAACTGCTTGCTCATATATGTACAGCGTTAATAACTTGCATCTCAGGGAAGGCCATAGTTCTGTTCTGAAGATTTGGGCAGACTGATTAAACAATGGAACATGGGAGCCCGGCCAGTGTGGCTCTGTGGTTGAGCATTGACCTATGAACTAGGAGGTCATGGGTCCATTCTTGGTCAGGACACATGTCCGAGTTACGGGCTCAATCCCCAGTAGGGGGTGTGCAGAAGACAGACGATCAATGATGCTCTCTCATTGATTGATGCTTCTCTCTCTCTCTCTCTCCCCCTTTCCCTTCCTCTCTGAAATTTGTATATATATTAAAAAAGGAAATAAAACATATAAAAAATTTTCATTAACCTAGTAAAAACATCCTAAATTATCCTAATCTGAAACAGTAGTGATAGGCAGACTTCAAGGATGACAGTTAACTTTAGCTAAACCTTAGAGTAATGACTTTAGGAAGTCAAGAGAAGACAAGAGAGTATTCAATGAATTATGTAAGCACAATAATAATCCTATATATGATCATAACATATTCTACAAAACATTTTTAGAACTAAGACCTCATCTAATCTTCACAAAAGCCCTGCAAGGTAGATGTTTTCACTCTCCTCATTTTATATCCTCAGGAAGCTGAGATTCACAGTGGTTAAGGAACTTGCCCTCGGTTACCCAGCTTCCAACTCGCAGGGTCAAGATGAAGCCACAATTCTCACACTGAAGTTATGCACAGGCACTCATGAATCCATACTACCCCTTGTGATCTGGAAGTTTGAGTCTCAAAATGAACTTTAGCATTGATTTCTCTTCGGACATTTATGATTATTTTGTACTCACTTAGAAGTATACCAGTAAGCCATCACTCCTTTAACCATCCTGTTCTGCTTATTAAAAGATATTAACCACTTGCAAATGCTCTTCTGACATTGGCCTCATTATACTCAATGTATCTTGGGTTTCATTTTTGTATTCAATCTGTTTTTAAAGTTATAGGCTTGATATTATGCTTAATTGCTCTCTGAGAGGGAAGAGGTGAGGCAGACTGATACTAGCAGTTGAGCACATATTAGGGTCTTATTACTAAGTTTCCCATTTTTTTTCCAGTTAAAAAACAAACCAACGAAACTGTATAGTCAGCTATTTAGTAACTGAAAGGGCCCAAAACTCTCCTTTTTTTCTTTAAACCAAAAGTGAAGGGTCAACTAGGTTGACAACCAAACTGGACCTCCCCCAACCCCACACGCACAATTTGCACATTTAGCTAGTTTTTAGATAAGCTGCCCAGTGGCAAATCCCACTGGGTAATCCTTTGAAAACGTAATTGATATCTATATAGAAACAGAAAATAACCTTAAACACTCTAGTCTGTTCTGGGGGCTCTACAATTCATTCTGAGAACAGGGAGGTGAGACTTCTGACTGTAACAATTTCAATTACTTACAAAAAAGTCATCTTCAGGGCTTAAAAGTCTTTGATTGTTGCAGGATCTAACAAAATGTTCTGATTTTGTTTGAAAGTTTTTCTTATACAAATGCCAAAGGGAGCATCTCGAGGTCTAATATAAATATATGCAAGAAAAGTGATAGTTTTTTTTACTATTATTGTATATCATGTACTATCATGTGCCTTTTATCCAAAAAACTAAATCTCATATAAAAATGCCCATTTCACCCTGACTGGTTTGGCTCAGTGGATAGAGCGTCGGCCTGAGGACTGAAGGGTCTCAGGTTCGATTCTGGTCAAGGGCATGTACCTTGGTTGTGGGCACATCCCCAGTGGGGGGTGTGCAGGAGGCAGCTGATCAATGTTTCTCTCTCACTGATGTTTCTAACTCTCTATCCCTCTCCCTTTCTCTCTGTAAAAAAATCAATAAAATATATTTTTTAAAAATGCCCATTTCAATACAATGAATCTTTACCTGGATGCTATCCTAATTTAATTCTGAACCACTAGGATTATATAATCTCTGTAACTGTACACACATGTACATATATTGAATGCACTTTATGACTATGTTGTGAGTAAAGTGGCTATAAATTGTATTAAATAGGGTCATTTGCATTCTTACTTTCATCAGTAAAAAGAATTGTCCTTATTCCATTGTTCTTGTACCTATGACTGTGTGTGCATGTGTGGATATGGGGGAGGTGAAGGACTGAGGGAGAAATGGGAAGTGGGGGAGGGAGAGAGAGAGCAAGAGATAAAAAGAAGACCCAGGCTGTACTCCTGAAAATATCAAGTTAGTAAACATCAAGTTAGTAATTTCATTTTTCATTTTCTAATGTAATCTCATTCTTTTAGTTTCCTAACCTATAAAAGAAGACTAAACATACACATTATGTCTATTCCCTATGTTTTTTGGTGATGATCTCATTCATTCATTCATTCATTCATTGTCTACTTTATGCCTGGCACTGTTCTAGATGTTAGAGATATAAAGCAGAAAGATAAAGTCCCTGCTCTCATGTAGCTTATATACCAGTGGTGGAGAGACTAATTATAAATAAATAAAACTAAATGGTATGTCTGTTGGTAATAAGAACTACAAGGAAAAATAAAGTAAGGTAAAGGGATAAAAGTGATGGGTACGGGTAGTGAGGCTATTTTTTACAGGCTGTCAGGGTATATGTATCCTCTGAGGATTTTATTCTGATTGACATGTGCAGTTACTACCAGTGATGAGCCAAGGACAGATATGACCCAGCTTCCATTTTAAAAATTATTCTGGCTACAGGGGAAGAGTTCAGGGATGCAACAGAGGAGTTAGGGCAAGCAGCTTTGCAGTAGTCTTGGATTGGAGAGAACAGTAGAGGAAGTCATGAGTGGTTACATTTTAGATGGAATATTCACATATGTATGTGTATATAAATATTTACATTATATTTTACAGATGTGTGTGCATCTATATGTGTATATAGGTGTCACACACAGAGACACACATATAACTACTAGAAGCCTGGTGCACAAACATTTGTGCACTGGGGGGGGGTGGGGAGGGGGGGTTCCTCAGCCCGGCCTATGCCCTCTTGTAGTCTGGGACCCCTCGGAGGATGTCCACCTGCTGGCTTAGGCCTGCTCCCTGGGGGATCGGGCCCAAGCTGGCAGTCAGACATCCCTCAGGCAGCCCGGCAGCCCTCGGGGGATGTCCACTTGCCAGTGGGGAGCAGGCCTAAGCTGCAGTTGGACATCCTTAGCACTGCTGAGGAGGCGGGAGAAGCTCCCACCACCACCACTGTACTGGCAGCCGTCAGCCTGGCTTGTGGCTGAGCAGAGCTCCCCCTGTGGGAGCGCACTGACCACCAAGGAGCAGCTCCTGCATTGAGCGTCTGCCCCCTGGTGGTCAGTGTGTGTCATAGTGACCAGTCATTCCCAGTCATTCTGCTGTTAGGGTCAGTTTGCATATTACCCTTTTATTATATAGGAAAGAGGCCTGGTGCATGGGTGGGGGCTGGCTGGTTTGCCCTGAAGGGTGTCCCGGATCATGGTGGGGATCCTCCTGGGGTGCCTGGCCAGACTGGGTGAGGGGCTGATGGCTGTTTGCAGCTGGTCACACCCCGTTCAGGGTGGGGGTCCCCACTGGGGTGCCTGGCCAGCCTGGGTGAGGGGCTGATGGCTGTTTGCAGGCTGGCCAAGCCCTGCGGCGATGGAAGCTCCCAGCCTCTCCTTTTTTTCTTTTTCTTTTTTATTCTGGGATTTATTTACCTTCTATAATTGAAACTTTGTAGCCTTGAGAGGAGCTCAGAGCTGGCCAGGGTGGGTGGGAGGGAAGCCTCCTGCTCGCTCCAGCTCCGTGGCCACGGCCAGCTGAAAGCAGGTATCTGGGGTTTATTTACCTTCTATAATTGAAACTTCGTTGCTTTGAGTGGAGCTCAGAGCCCGCCGTGGCAAGCGGGAAGCTTGGCTTCCTCCATCATTGGGGCAACCAAGCCTCCTGCTCGCTCCAGCTCTGTGGCTGCCAGCCGCCATCTTGGTTGGGTTAATTTGCATATAGTCGCTCTGACTGGCTGGTGGGCGTGGCTTAAGGTGTAGCGAAGGTATGGTCAATTTGCATGTTTGTCTTTTATTAGTGTAGATATCTGATGTAACTTTCAATTGAGGTTTAACATACATACAGAAAAGTATGCCTTGATGAATTTTCATGAAGTGAATCTACCAGTATAATCACTCGCTATGTTAAAAACAACACCATATCATTACTAGAACCCCAGAAGTTGCTTTCTCCCTCCTTTTCAGGCACTCCCTGCTAAGAATAATAAGTAATCCAGAATTCTAACACCATAGATTAGTTTAGCTGTTTCTGAACATCACATAAACAGAATGATGCAGTATGTACCCATTTGTCTGCCTTCTTTTACTTAGCATTATGCTTGTGATATTTATAATTGTTGTTACATGTAGTTGTAGTTAATTATAGTTTATGTGAAAAAGTATTGTATAAACTATATATATACTACACTGTATTTATCCATTCTACTGCTGATGGACATTCGGATTGTTTGTAGTTTTTGGCTATGACAAATGTAAAACGAAGAACATCTGTATGTGTTTCTCTTGGGTATATATACCCAGTACTGGAATTCCTGCTTCATGGGTTCCCTTATATTTACCTTTAGTTGATACAATCCAATGGTTTTCTAAAATGATTGTAGCTATTTGTACTCCCACTTGGGATGTGTGAAAGTTCGGTTGCTTCATTTCTTTGTCCACATTCGCTACTACCTGCCTTTTAATTTGGGATGTAGTGATATCACATTGTGATTTTAATTTGCATGCCATGATGACTAATATTTGGAAAGCCTTCATTGTTTATTTGGATATCCTTTTGTAATTACCTGTTCAAATCTTTGCTCATTTTTCTTTTGGGTTGTCTGCATTTTTCTTTTCTTTTTTTTTTTTTTAAATATATTTTATTGATTTTTTACAGAGAGGAAGGGAGAGGGATAGAGAGTTAGAAACATCGATGAGAGAGAAACATCGATCAGCTGCCTCCTGCACACCCTCCACTGGGGATATGCCCGCAACCAAGGTACATGCCCTTGACCGGAATCGAACCCGGGACCCTTCAGTTCGCAGGCCGATGCTCTATCCACTGTGCAAAACTAGTTCGGCTGTCTGCATTTTTCTTATTGTTATTGAGGAGTTCTTTAGAAATTCTGGATATGAGTCACATATGTATAGAGAAATTTTCTTCTCCTTAGTTTCACTCTCTTAATCATGTGGTTTAATGAATAGAGTTTTAATTTTAACTTTAGTACAATTCATTTTTTTTTCATTTATAGTTAGCACACATATCCTGTTGAAGAATTTTTTGCCTACTCCAGGGCCTTAAAGATATTTCCTTATTTATTTTTTTCTGAAAGCTTTACTGATTTACCTTGCATAGGGTTTTGGATATATTTCTGAAGATTAAGCAGCCAGGATTCTTGTTGGCTGGGAAAGGTGGTGTGAGGGGAAGAGATCAAATGAGAAATAGATGGGACACTACTTTTCACCTACTCTAGTTAAATAAATAACAGCTCTATTGTTCTGTAATTTTTGAGGTTACAGTAAGACACCAGGTTATAAGCAACGTGAGGCAAGGACTATGCTTCGTGAGCTTTGTGTGCCCAGGACAACACCCGGTATAGTGTGGACATTCAATAAATGTTAATGAAAACATCCTTACTTTAGAATATTTGGAAAGTGCACAAATGCATAAAGAGACAAAAGGGAAAATAATCACCATATACTCATTATCCAGAGAAACAACTATTAACAATTTGTATTTTTCCTTAATATCATCCTTACTTTTTTTTTTAAACATGGCTGTGATCGTATGGTACATATAATTTTGCAAACTGCATTTTTGCTTAGTATATGACCAAAAAAATCCTTGTTGTAAACATAATTAAGAATGTTTTTATTGATTTTTAGAGAGAGGAACAGAGAGATAGAAACATCAATGATGAGAGAGAATCATTGATTGGCTGCCTCCTGCAGGCCCCACACTGAAGATCAAGCCTGCATCCTGGGCATGTGCCCTGATCAAGAATCGAATAGTGACCTCCTGGTTCATAGGTCAATGCTCAACCACTGAGCCATGCCGGCTGGGCTGTAAACAATTTTTAATGCTTCCATAATATTTGATGGAGAGGATGCTGTGTGACTTAACCATTCCATTAATGTTGGACATTTATTTCCTTTTTGTCTGTTATAATTAAAACTGTATGCATATCTTTGTGTCTAGATCTTTATATTTATAATTATTTTCTTAAGACAGAATATTGGAAGTGGAATTACTATTAAATTGGTTTTTGTAAAGGCTGCACTAATTTACACTTTCATTAACAATGTATGAAAGACCTATGTCACTGTATTCTTGCCTGTGAGGTTGAATATACATACAGAAATCTATCCTTTTTTCTTGATAATTCAATAGGAAAAACATCTCATTCTGGCTTTAATATCTATTTCTTTAATGACTGATAAGACTAAACATTCTTCATATGTCTACTAGCTCATATATATTTTCTCTTTTGGAAACAGTCTGTTCATGTCATTTTGCTAAGTGGTCTATTAGATACTTCATGTTATTAAGTTAAAATGGGTGATGTATTATAGAGATTCTCCATTTGTTATATGTTACAATTTTTTCCTATGTGCTGTACTTTTTAGTATTGTATATCCTAATAATAAAAAGCTAAGATGCAAATCGATCGAATGGCAGAATGGCCAGTCGCTATGACGCCCACTGACCACCAGGGGCCAGATGCTTAATGCAGAAGCTGCCCCCTGGTGATCAGTGCGCTCCCACACGGGGAGTGCCACTCAGCCAGAAGCTGGATTCACAGCTGGCAAGTGCAGCAGTGGTGGCAGGAGCCTCTTCTGCCTCCGTAGCAGCGCTAAGGATGTCCAACTGCAGGCTTAGGCCCGCTCATGAAAGCAGGGAGCGGGCCTAAGCCAGCAGTCGGAGATCCCTTGAGGGCTCCCGGACTGCGAGAGGGTGCAGGTTGGGCTGAGGGATCCCCCCGAGTGCGCGAATTTCATGGACTGGGCCTCTAATATTGTAATATTTATGTACAAAATCTATCAGTTGTCTTCTTTCTTGTGTATGCTCATGAACCTGATCACACACACTTGTGGGTTCTCTCACTCTCTTACCCTCCCTCCCTCCTTCCCTTTTCTGTTCCAACACTTATAGACCAAACTTGATCTGTGCTGGTTATTCTTGCCCCCTCAGATCCACCCTCTGTCCCTCTCTGTTCTGCTCTGTGCCCAGAGTGACTGCCCTCTCTACAGGTTGAATTTCCTGGACCTCTGACTTCTGGATGGTGTTGGCCAATGAGAGGCATAGGCAAGAGAATGACAGGTGGAAAGAGACAGAGATGGAATACTGATTCCTTCTTTTCCTTCCTGCGTTGCCAGGTGCTGTCAATGCTGAGTTGCTCTACAGTGAAAGTTCTTTTTAGGTAGCTCTTATTCCATGGTTCCAACTCTCATGGGACTTCGAACATCTTGTTTTCTTATCTCACCCATTTAGGTCAAGCTAATGGTTTCCTGTTGTTATGGTCCCGAGGTGTCCCAATATCCTTTGCTGGTTGCCTTAACCCTAACCACCGTTCTGTAAATGCCCTGTCATTAAATTGTTCCAGTTCACATCATCTATTTCTTGTTGGGACCTTGACTGAAACAGCATTTAACTATATTTTCTTCTAGCTTCTTCTAGAAATGCACACTGAGGCAAAGCATGCATGATACATTCTACTCTATGAGATGGTAGAGGTCAACTCTTCAGACCAAATCCTTGGGCCAAGGAGTATTCTGAGTGAGAATATTTTGTGATTCATGAATGTCTGTGTTTTCATAAGTAAACAAAGTATTGCTTTCAATTGTATTTTCCTTCATCTCCTATTTTTTTTTTTTTGGCATGAAAACAAATATTTCAATGTTGATAGTAAAACAAACACCTTTAGCACTAACATGGCATCCATGGTATTGCAGTTAATGGTGAATGCTTCGCACATTGACAGCTGGTGCTCAAAGCCTTCATCTCCTTCCAGACTTTTTGTTGTTTATAGCCAATTACAGAGAGTTGCTAAATTCCTGATTTGCCACCATATGTGAAGAATTTCAACTCAGGGACACTTGAAGTTAGAAAGTCAACTTGTATTATAAGCATTTAAGCTCTGCATCAAGGGACACTGGCTGCTCTTGATTTACTTATTATTACTTTTATCTTTTATGTTGAATTCTAAGAACATCAAAAATTTCACGCACCAATTCAACTCTTCACATTAGACCATCCAGTTCGGGGGGGCGGGGGGGGGGGTGCGGGGAGCAGGGTACATGAAATCAATAGTATTTTAGTCAGAATAGCTGGTTCATCTTTACTCAAAGTGGCCATAGAAATAGTGCTGGAAGGCCCATTTCCCATAAATAGTTCTCCTCGAAGGCCAGTACAGAGTTTAAACTTTTACCATTCATGAGTCATTTCTTTCATGTGAAAGCATCACAGAATCAGTCTTGTTTCCCTTCACCTGGAATAAATTGAATGTTCACTTGGACTCTGTAGGTATAGAAGTCATTAAGCCTGGGAGCACAGTTTCAAAAATAGTTTTGGCAAGCAATAAATCTAGCATTTATTGGTGACAGACTTCAGCAGTTATATGTCTATGTGGAATTTCCCTGGGGAAATATTTCTTTCATCCTGAGTAGCATCTCTGAAGTAAAAAAAATTTGGGTTTGAATTCTGGTCCTGACATTTATCTGTGTGACCTTGGTCAAGTTGCTTAATCCCTCTAAGCATCTGTTTTCTTGTAAAATGAGAATAATAATAGTGCCTGCTTAAAGGATTGTTAAGAAAATTAAATGAGATAATAGTAACTGCTTGGCAAAATGCTGGACACAAGTGTATTGCAAATCCTAACACTATAGTTCTTGAATTTAAAAGCCTTTAGAAGTGTCTATGTGTATGTCATATGTTAGAAAAAGTTTTTTAAAAAAGTCCTAAGACAACACCCTAACATTTAAGGAATATTAATAATGCTAAAAACATTTCAGACAATCATTTTTGAAAAATTAATATAAATTGTGGAGTTCTTTAGCTATCTAACCTAGAATGCTGAATGTCCAAAGGTTTGTCTTTTGAAAAGAATGAAGCCCCATATTTTGGGTCATCACTTTTCTAGTATACCAGCATTACATTTTCTTAATCCTAATCCTACGCCAAGATTGTTTAAAAACAAAAAGTGCAAAGAAATGAGTTTCTCTGCATCGTCTTTTGGTTATTTGATAAAAACAGTGTGATAAAAATTTAGGATTCAGCTGCTTTTACACTCATGTGCTTAGGGAGAATGCTAATCATTACCTGAATACAAACTTTCCCAGGTATGTTCCATCTAACTGCATTAAAAAGGATAGGCATGTTAGGGCAGTTAAGTGCGTAACTAGTCAGAGAAGTTTATCCTAATGTTTCCCAAATTTTGTGGGACCTTAACAATCAATGCAATAAGTGGCCTTAAAAGGGGAAGAAAAGAACATAAAGACATCTATAGTTTCTGAAATATAAGAATGCTTCATTGATCATGCCTTTATCTTATTTTGTTTCCAGGAAGCATAAACATAAAGCATTATTTTAAGAGCACGTGCATAGGTTTCCGTGTTTAAGCAGGCAATCCTGCCATATTGAAGGCCCAAACTGTTGGTGCTGCTGTCAGCACTTATGATGAATCAGGCCCCGGCCCCGCCTAACTATCTGGAAGTGATTTCTAATCCCCACTATCTCTCCATCTCCATAATCATAAAGAACAATCTGCCGAGACTAAAAGACAATGTTTTCTTCCCAGTCTGTGCTTCTCCTGCCTTCTTGTCACTCTGGCTCAGTGGCCTTTGCAAAGAGCATTTAGCTATACAATGTGGCTGTAGCTGGCTTTTCACAAAGCCCTTTGACTTTCTCCCAATCGCATTAGGTCTCTGCTGCTTTACAAACTCACTACCCACTCTTCTCTGTCTCTGGATGGACACTAAAATGATAGTCAATTGTTTCTATAGCAACCAGTACTAACCACAGGATTAGAAAAATAAACATTTTTTTAATGTAGGAGCTGTTTTCTGAAAGAATGTGGGATTATTTAACTCAAAGATTGCTGTAGGTCCACTGTGCAACTAGTGCTGTGCCAGCTATGTAAAATACCTTACCAAAACACTTATCAGAGGCAAGGCTAGATTTTGGACTGAGGCATAAAATACGATTACCTTGGTTACTATCAAT
The DNA here is from genome assembly GCF_028538775.1 of Myotis yumanensis. Lineage (NCBI taxonomy): Eukaryota > Metazoa > Chordata > Mammalia > Chiroptera > Vespertilionidae > Myotis > Myotis yumanensis. The sequence goes on along the minus strand of NW_027223764.1, from coordinate 26,968,279 downwards.
TTTATCCTTTGGAAGTTTCTTTTTGCACATCAGAATAGAAATGTAGTTTTCTTCACAGAACATGTACAGTAAGTCTGGAAACCACAGTTAGTAAGGTTGGAAAATACTAGTCTTATTTCCATGCCCTCTAAACTTTTAGACTATCATGCCATCATCCTTTTAATGAAAAAGTGCTGAGTTTCAGATGAGAAAGAATATGAAAATAAAGCATTGTGTGTGCTTTTATACGAAAAGTCACAGAATGTCATATACATATTTTATAGCCACTCTTCCCTGCTTATCCATTTAATTACTTTATGGCCATGCCATTCATGAGCAATATAGTGATTTAAAAATTCATAATAATAAAAACTTTACTACATGTCACCTCATATTTTTATACTGATATATATTTTTATATTTATGGCTAAAGTTATTTTATACTGAGGCAATGACTCGACGAATGAATATTCTAATTCAAACTTTTGTGGATTGAGAGATCAGAAAGCACTGTTTGCAAGGATCTGGAATCTGCAGTATTGAGGCAAAATGTCAGAATTTGGTGGTGTAAGCTCTGGGATACTCAGAAACATTTTCATCTTGTACTTTGCAAATCCACTAGCTTCTTTTCTATTTACATAACAACAATTCCCCTCACTGCTACTAAAGCCAAAGCAAATAAACCGAATTGGGGAAAAAAAATGTAATGGCACCAGACTTCACTCAGTGGAAGCCTACAGCATTTTACTTGTTTTAAAATTAGTATGCTCCCAGAACTAACAAAAATCTCAATTTGATGAAAAGCACAATTATTTTTGATCTTCATATTAGCTTATCTTTTCTTTGCAATGTTTTTCAAGTTTCTTTTATTAATATGCTGGTTGGTACATTAGTAAAATATTGTAAATCTTCCTTTGTTATTTTATTCATGCTATTGAATTCTAAATTTTTACTGCCAGGTTTCTATCATTTCCCCCTATTTTTCTTCTGACCTGTACATTACTGCAAATGTTTAATCTACAAGATGTGATTGTTACAGAATTTACCAGGTGACCGGAAAATACACACACAGGATCCCATCATGATGACAGATTCTCCTTAACTGAGCACTTGCATTTCTGAGCCTCAGCAAAAATCTTTATGTTTATAAATAGGTGCATATCAACATAATGTGATCTACATATTTCAACTCACTGAGCTCCAATTTCCTCATCCATTAGATAGCGATATGACCTAGTTTAAAGGGTTGTTATGAAGATTAGATACTTTATATTCTAAGTATTATTTAAAAGTTTTAGAAATTTTATATGCTAAATATTATATATTAATATATTACATATTAATATATTAACCTCTTTATATTACAAACATTACATATATTGTTCTATGTAAAATATATGAAATATGTGCACAAAATAGGAGCAAATGAAAAATAATAGTAGTAATTGTTGCTGTTGCAGGAAAAGGGATATACAAGATAACCTTAACTGGTATATAAAGGTACAATTGTTAAGAGAAGATTTAGAAGTGGGAGAAAGGAAGAATGAAAACAATTTTTTCCTAGCTCATCTCTGGAAAGACATAAATTTTATATCCAATTTTATAGCCTCAAGATATTTGCTTCTGATCTATAACTTTGGCTATATAATATTTTATCAAAAAGTTTATTAAAACACTTTTTATCAGGTATCTGTTTTTCACTAGGAATCTGTTATTAATCAAAGTTAGTATACAACTTAACTCTGATAAAATTAACCAAAGTGCCTCTATAGCCTGGAACATGGTAGGTAGTGTTCTTCCTTCTTATGACATATTCCAGACCCATGATTCTACCATTTGTAGACTCAGAAACAAATTCCTCCTTTGCTTTCCTGCCCTAACACACCCACTTCACACACCTGTTTACTCTTTGCTTGCAGGTAAATGTGTACATCTGCTAGGGTGTGATCTCCATGATGGGATGACAAATGGGATCTTGTCATCGAGTTATTTAAAGAGCAAATTCCAAAGATCAAAACTTTTTCCACACCCTTATCTGCTTAGGAACATTAAAATGGAGCTAGTCTCATTGATTAGAAGGACATTTCATTGGGTTACTGCTGAAATCTTTTTAGACATATCTGAGAATTATTCAGATATAGAGGAGAATTCAAATTGTAGATCTTCTTTGTAAGCTTCCACCCAGCCCACTTTGCCCTCACCTCCAGCATAGGCAGCAGACTGGCTGTCCTGGTCAGATGGACAACTGATGGCTTACTCTTGCCACCTCCTTTCCTAAACCACAAACTAGATTACCCCCACCCCACTCACCCTCCTCCATATCCAAGTTGTCCTGTTGTCCTAGGAAGATCTCTTCTTAGCTCACCAATTGCCTACTCTTTCCTTTCTCTTTTATTCTATTTATGAACAAGACATGGGCCCGTATCCCAACAATAGAACAGAAAAACTCTTTGCCCCCAAAATAAATTGAAAATGGCTTTCATATTTGGTGATGCAGGGATAAGGAAAGCCATATATTTAGTAGTGAAATAAGAAATAATAAAGAACCATAACTTGTGAGAGCTCCCTGAAGTTCTCTTCAGAATCTCACAAAAGACTCCATCTACTTCCTCAACTGGCTTTCCCTAACTAGTGTCCAATATAAACAGGACAATTGCATTGTTCTCTATCTTATTTGAGCAAATAGATATTATTTCTATTATATCAACGATAAATAAGCTTTTGTGGACAAGACTGAGACAGCAGATTAGAAGATTGGTTCTGTGGAAATACACATTCCCAATTTAAACACACACACACACACACACACACACATACACACCAAAAACATTACCAATAAAGGATTTATAAACTGGGCACTGCCTGGAGTGGGAACTGATTAATGCTCTGCTTCCTCACTTGGTACCAATTTCACTGTGCTAGCTTGTCCTTGTGCATAAAGATTCAGGGACATGGTGCCAAAAAAGAAAATCAGAATAGGCAGCCCATAAAAAAAAAATTAATTCACCTCTATTTCAAATAATGCTCACTGAGAAATTGAATTGAATGATGAAGCAAATAAAATATTTATTTCTTATATGCAATATAGATGAGTCAATGTCACTCTGAGAAATTTAACTTTTTAATTTGCTAACTTGGTGTTTGTATTTTATTAGCAATTGCAAACGAATAATCTGTTATTCTCTTGCAAGTGTCAAAAAGATGATGTTGTGGGGAAAGCAGCATCAACTAACTCCTGGCTGGAAAAAGCATGCAGTCTACATTGTTCTTTACTTGTCTCTGAGTCCCCTGCCTTTATTTCTATGGCGGCAGGTACCCAAATCAGGGTGGGATTATAAATTTTCAAGCCATATATGCAGCAGTCTAATTGTGTGAAAGATATGCAAATCTTCTGCTAATACTGTGTAGTTAACTATGCAATTACCATTATATAAATATCACAGGTAGAGTAAATAATCATAAAATTATATATTCACATTTATATTAAAAGAATCCATATGGCTTGGGTAAAGAACATGAACTTATTTTCTTTTTAGAAAAAAAAAATGTTCTCTGTTCTAAAATCTTGATAAAAATACTACCCGATATGGTAACACACTTAACATATAAAAGCCAATGTAACAATTTCAACTTCACCAGAAATATCAACCCATTCATTACAAATAATTTATTAAATTTTTTATTAAAAAATTCTTTTGGAACAAAATAATACTTGTATGGTTTATTAAAAATCAGACAAAATTACCTACACTCGAGCTTCTTACTTTCTTGAATATAATTCGAAAGTATTCTTTAAAAAGCTGAAATACAAGATAATATATGTTCTTTGTGTTTCTCTCTCTCTCTCTCTCTCTCTCTCTCTCACACACACACACACACACACACACACACACACACACACCACACGGTAGAAGACAACTATAAAATACAGAGGAAAATGCAGTTTTATGTTCAGTAAATGTATGCTCTAATGTTGAAGAATTAGTTAAATTAAGGAAATTGCTTTTGTTTACTTAAATGTGAAAATGTATTGCTATTTAAGCAGAGTGTGAAAAATAAGTAATTTTTTCATTTTCTAAAAAAAATGGCCAGTTTTTTAATAACATTTGACCAAAAATAAATTCTTTCCAGACCAAGGATTAAAATAAAACACACACACAAAAAAAAAAACTAGGGAAAAACACAGTGCTAAAATTTAGTCCAATGTATGTGTTTTACTTATCTTCCTTCCTATTCCCCATTCTTACTCTTTCCCCAAAAGAATAAATTTACTGGGAAGAATTATCAATCTGACGTGTGATAGTCTAGAGTTAGTTGATTTGCATTTTCTTGATAACCAGTATGGCAGATAGATTCCCCCTAAATGGTTGCAATGTATCCACATCATACATTCTCTTCTTACATCCTTTTTACCAAGAGGTAGGATCTAGCCATAAACGGTTTGGCTCAGTGGATATAGCGTCAGCCCGGGGACTCAAAGGTCCCAGGTTCGATTCTGGTCAAGGGCATGTACCTTGGTTGTGGGCACATCCCCAGTAGGGAGTGTGTGGGAAGCAGCTGATGGATGTTTCTCTCTCATCGATGTTTCTAACTCTCTATCCCTTTCCCTTCCTCTCTGTAAAAAAATCAGTAAAATATATTTTTTAAAAAAAGAGGTAGGATCTATAGCCTCTTCCCTTGAATCTGAGTTTGTGACTAAGGCAGAACCGACACCACTGAATACAAGTTTTGAGGTATGTCACAAAAGATGATATCATTTATGCCTGGTTCTCTTGGAGCACTCAGTCTTGGAACCCAGCCACCATATTTTAAGGAATCCCAGGCCACTAAGAGGCAACATAGGTTTCTGGCTGACAGCCCCAGCCTACACCAGCATCAACCCTCAGATAGGAGTGAAGATGCCGTAGGAAGATAGCAACCCCAGCTGTTGAGTCACTCTCCAGCTTTTGAGTCTCTCCAGCTAAGATCCCAGACATTGGGGAGCACAGACAAGCTGTCCCCATGTAATCGGTCCAAATTTCTGATCCGCAGAGTTCTTGATGTAATATACTGGTTGTTTTGTCACTACATTTTGGGATGATTTATCACACTGCCACAGAAAACTGCAAGGGCAACCAGGGAGGTCAGTCATCTTTTCATATGTCTACTGACCACTTGCACGTCTTCTGTGTGTTGCCTATTCATAAACTTTGCCCATTTAATCTTGGGTTGTTTCTGTCTTGTTTATATAGTCAGCATATAATCCTATATTTGCTACATAGATTGTAAATACATTCAACCAGTTGCTTATTAGGTGACACAAAAGTTGGAATTTTACATAGTCAAATCTTTTATTTCTTTTTCTTTTTAGTTTTGGAATTTTCTAGGGTTTTTGTTGTTTGTGTGTTTGTTTTTTTAAGGCAAGTCTTTCCCAAAAGAAGATTATAAAATATTCTTTATTTCTTCTAGTACTTTTATACCTTTGTTTAGGATCAACTCTTTTTTTAAAAAAACTTTCTAATCTTTTTTTTTATTGACAGTATTACAGATGTCCCCCTATTGCCCCCTCCTCGCCCCCACATAACCCCCTTCCCCACACAATTGTCTGTGTCCATCGGCTATGCACATATGCATATAAAGTCTTTGGTTAATCTCTTCCTGTCCCCTCTATCCCCCTCCCCTCTGAAATCTGTTATTCTGTTCCATTCTCCATGCCTCTGGACCTATTTTGTTCATCAGTTTGTTTTGTTTACTAGATTCCACATATAGGTGAGATTATATGATATTTGTCTTTCTCTGAATTCATTATGTTATATGATACGAGAGAGGGCAAACTGAACTTTACTAGTAAATAGCCAGTTGTCTATATATCATTTATTTAAATAATACATTCTTCTTTGAGTTGAAATGCTTTTTAAAAATCAACTAAATTCTTAACCACATATCTATTTCGGGATTCTTTCTGACTCCTTGATCAATTTGACTATTTCTACAAAAATGCCATTTTGTTTTGATTTCTATAGTTTTTTGGTATGTCTTAAAATCTGGTAAAGCAAGTAATCTGGCCTACCCACCCCACCCCACCCCACCCCATCCCCACTTTCTTGCTGAATTTAATCTTTCATATGAATTTCAGAGTCAACTTGCCAAGTGCCTCGAGAAAACTGCTTTGACTTTATAGATTAACCATTTGAGTGCCAACCAATATCCTAGGAACTATGCCAAAATTGCCAAGGCATTTTTGCTGATTTTACAGCAGTTTAGGAAAAAAATTACAAATCGCAAGTAAATGAAGTTATATATTCAAAAACTTAAGGAAACCTTTACTACATTTGTTTTCATCTTTGACATATATTGTTTGCTGATTGTATTATAAAATACTAGTAGAAAAAAATTTGAACAAAACATATAATGTTAAAATAGAGGGACACCCTTCCCCAATATCTTCCACAAAATCGTCATCTTCACAGCAAGAATTGACATATTTAGCAATATCATCATCACTAATAAAAGCAGACTTAGAACTGGACACCATTTCGAAGCTTTAGGGCTACAAAATCTGGGTAAACTTCATAAAATCGTAGTACCTGTAAAAAATCAGGCAGATAAATGCCAGGGGTCAATTTTAGAACTACAAACATTCGGCATCATAAGTAATCTGCACTTAGGTGCCATCTGTCAATAAAGAGTGAACTACTAGCATCTAATAGTGACACTGCAGGAGGAGCACGATCGAACTCCCGGCACTCTAGGGGTTAATGTGGGGCCAACTGACATATTTACTATTTTGAGTCTTTTTGTACATGAATATGGTATTTTCCCCTGTTTATCCAGGTCATCTTTTAGGTCTTTCAGTACATTTTTAGAGTTCTCTTCATCTACCCATGTAGAATTCTTGTTAGGTTTATTCCTAGGTAGTTTACTGTTTTTTTGCTACTCTTGTGGATAGTTTATTTTAATATCACATTTTCTAATTGGTCATTGCCATAATAAAATTATTGAATTGTTTGTATGTGTACTTATACCTATATGTATCAAAATATATTTTGTATTTCTTATATTCAGGGTTTTTTTCTTTTTGCTCCTTCATTAGTTACAACAGATTTTCAGTTGATTGCCTTTGAATTATAGATGACCATTATGTCATCAATGGCTGGATTGCCTTTCTTTCTTTCTAAATTGTGTAACCTCAATTTCTTTTCTGTGCAAGATTGCATTGCATAGCATCTCCTTATACCACTGCTTCTCAAACTTTAATGTGCATGCAGATTGCCTAAAGACCTTGTTAAAGTGCTGATTATAATTTTAACAAGCTGCCAAATGATGCAGACCACATTCTGAGTAGCCAGGTCTCTAATATGTTAAGTAGTAGTGATGATACCGGTCTCTTTTGTCTTATTTGTGACCTCAGCAAGAATTTTAATTATCCAACCCAATAATGTGGATGAAGAAGCACATTTAAGTATATTAACTACCTTGCACAAGTAACAAATGGCAGAGTAAGGCTCATCTCCAAATGAGCAACATCACGGCCCTTGACCTTAATATTTATTCTGCAGTAGTTTCTGTGATAAAATAAAGAAAATACATCGGATAGAGCCTGTTTTAAAATGCAGATCACCTATCACTTATTTTCGAAAAATTTTCATCAAAGTTCTTATGTCAACTTTAATATTTACTTACCTAGAATAGAGGTTGGTAAACTATGTCCCATGTCCCAAAAACCTGACCCCTGCTTATTTCTGTATGGCCCTCTAGTTGAGAATGGGCTTTAAATTTTTAAATGATTGAACAAAATTAGAAGAAGAAGAATATTTGGTGACATATGAAAGTTATATGACATTCAAATGTCAGGACCCACAAATGAAGATTTATTGGAAACATGCTCACTTGTTTATGTATTGTCTATGGTTGCTTTCCTACTGCAAAAGCAGAGTAGAATGGTTATGACATAGATCACATCTGTTGCTCTCATTGCCTTGCAGTGCTGCTAGGTGCACTAAAACTACATTGTGACTGTGTTTCAGCACCATTTTGTTCTGTGACACCTTTTATTATTATTTTTTAATTACCACTGCATATTCACTATGTCAAAACAAAAAGAGATAAGTGGATTTCAAACAGCATGTACAGTGGCATGTGGATGATTTTATTATCCACTTACATGGCAAAGCATTGTGTTTATTGTGGAATGACACTGTAGCTATGCTCAAAAAATACAATAGACATAGGCATTATGGGATTTCAGCACTCATCACAATTCACAGGAAAGTAATGGTCATAAAAAATTTTTTAATGAAACATTTCATCACAGCAGAATTTTTTCACAAAAATAAAAAGTGAAAACGAGGCTGCAACCAAAGTAAGTTTCTGAGTGTCTCATTTGTTTCCTAAGCAAGGAAAGTTGTTTGCCAATGGTGAGTAAATTAAATTGTGTTCGATTGCAGCAACTGAAGAAATTGTTCAGAAAAAAATAACTTGTTTAAGACTATGGTGGGTTTTTTGTTTTGTTTTGTTTTGTTTTGTTTTTGTGAGAACAGTTGCTTGAAGGGTTCAGAATGCTGGGAGATACATCATTAATCAATTTTTTAAAAAAGCAAATGATTTTAAGTGGTTTTCCCCAGAATTTATCCTGCCTTTGAAGTGACTGAAGAATTAGCCTCTCTGTGAACAGTCTGCATTGTACTATAATAGGTGAGAATATTTTCGAAGAAATTGAGAGAATACTAATGTACAATCTGAAGGGGAATCTTCTAAGATGTGCTCCAAATGATGGTAAAAAAACGTTTGTTTTTAAGCAGAAAAATGCTTGGTTGTATACATTTACACAGCTTGTGAAAACGTAAGGCATTTTAAGCCTATTGATATTCATTATATTATTCACCAGCAGGTGTTTGTGACAATATTTAAATCTATCATGTGTAATTGAAACAGCTTTAATGGTAAGCTTCATTTAACTGTCATCAGTTTTGTAAGTATTTGGCATAATAGAATCCAAAATATCCTATTTCTCTACCACATAGCAAATCAATTGCTAAGCAGTGGTAAAATTTTATTTTGCTTTTTTTTGAAGGCCATGGTTGAATTTTTGTGAATGACATGTGCCATCATCCACTACAATAATTGAACAACACTGAATGGTTTTGGAAATAAGAGTTTGTTGTGGAATTGATAATATTTCCTCATGAATAAAATATTCAATTAAAAGGCAAACAGCACTTAAATGTGAAACATATCACTGTGGTAAAGTCATTTCATTGACAGGTAATGTTTGAATCACATATAATATCAAGCTGCTTTATACATTTCCTGTGCTGTCAAAAGTTAAAAAGAGAAACAAGGCCTTCATTTCCAAACAAATGTGCTTCAGACATATTTTCTGAGCTCAAAATACAGTTTCAGAGTGATTCTTTGGGGGTTGTTTTATTTTAGACTTTGATGCAAGCACAAACAAAATTTCCATATTTCAAAATCCATTTCACTGTGCAACTAAGGAGCTTCCACCCACCCTTCAATTGGAAGTAATTTAATGACATGCTAAAAGGCAAGTATTCAGAGAAGAATTGAACAGAATTCTTTAAGTGCCTTTTAAGCAATAAATGTGTCCAATTAAAATCATATGCTCAAGGACAGATATTAGGATTTGGCAGTACCTTTCTGTCTGAAAAGACATGTTCAAACATGAAATATGTAAAATCTCATTATAAATTAGCATTAACAGATGGACATGTGTATTCAATTCTGATGATAGGAAATACTAACTTTGAACCCAACTTAAGTGAAACGTTAGTCCTCCTTCACAATGAAAGAATTCATTCATCTCATCAGTCGACCTATATTATAGAAAATTGTACTCTATTATTATTGTTACTAGAGGCCCAGTGCACAACATTCGTGCACTTGGGGGAGGGGTTCCCTCAGCTTGGCCTGCACCCTCTTGCAGTCCGGGACTCCTGGGGGATGTCCGACTGCCGGCCTAGGCCTGCTCCCCGCCTAAGCTGGCAGTCGGACATCCCCTGAGGGGTCCTTAGCATTGCTGTGGGGAGGTGGGAGAGGCTCCTGCCACCGCCACTGCGCTTACCAGCCATGAGCCTGGCTTCTGACTGAGCAGCCCTACCAGGGGGCAGCTCCTGCATTGAGTGTCTGCCCCCTGGCGGTCAGTGTGTATCATAGTGACGGGTAGATCTGCTATTCGGTCGATTTGCATATTAGCCTTTTATTATATAGGATTACATTTTCAATTTTGTCAATAAAGATAGGTGGAAGTTTGTTTTCTTTCTTGTTATATAAATGCTGACATGATATCCTTGATTTTACCTGCTGGCCGGCAAAGCCTATTCTATTCCCTCTCTGGCCCTTTACAGAAAAAATGACATTAATCCCAAGAACATTCCCTTAAGCCTCTTATTGTCACAGGTGCCAAGTAAAGAGAATTCTCAAAATCATTTTGTAAGTTTATGTTTGTTGAGAACTTATTATGTGCAAAGCTTTTCCCTTGTGGTAGAGGCACTACTATTCTCAGTTTATGGTGTGGAGAAAGTGAATTTCAGAGCCTTTTCTATAGTCAGTTGCACATTCCTAGTTGAATGATCCATGTTTTAAATCTGGTCTTCCTAGCTGCAAAACCTATGTTATGTGACTGTGGGGAAGTTACTTACCTTCTTTAAGCCTCAGTTTCCTTCCTCATCTGTAAAGTGGAGATTATAACTACAGTACCACCCATATAATAGATTTAAGCATTAACTTAATTAATATACAGCAAGCACTTAGAATAGCTCCAGTGGAGAGCATTCAGAAACGGGGTGGAGGTCCAATAACAGAAGGATCAATAAAATAGGTTATTATTTAGAAGGAGTTGATGGAGAATGGTTCCCAATTCAGTTGGGAATAGAGCTTTTTAGTTATTATGGAATCTGTGCTACTTGGTTAAGGTTTGTTAAGAGAAAGAAACTAATATATTATAAACATGCAAAAATGAAACATAACATTTAAATCTAATGTAGATGTACTAGAGTAGTTGACAAAGCCAGTTGGGTGATATTCACCTGGTTTATTTCCAGCTTTGCTACTTGTTAGCTGTGTGACCTTTGTCAAATCACTTAATCTCTCTGATCCTTGGTATCCTCCTTCATAATAAAATGTGGATTATAAACAGACTACCTTATAGGGAACATGTGAGGATTAGAAAGAAGAAGAAGAAAAAAGTACCTAAAGGTTGGCATAAGAATGAGCTCAGCCAATGCTAGTTCATTATTTTCCCTGGCCTGTATGTAGCCTTTCTAAATTGACCCAAAGCTTAGAAACAAAACAAAGACAGCTCTGGTGGGGGGTGGGAGGGGGGTGGTGGTGGGGAGGGGGTGGTTAGTGTGAAGGGATTGAGCAAAAAAGAAAAGAGAAAGAACTCTAGGACAGGACAACAGTGTGGTGACTGCAGGAGTGGGGGAGCATGGAGAGTGTCAGAAGTGGGGGTTGGGGAAGGTGGGTGGGTGTAGAGGTGAAAGAGAGTATTGAGGGATAAATGGTGATCAAAAAAATTAAATAAAAATTTTTACAAAAGAAAGCTTTTAACACATTGAGGGCTATACTGAACAAAAAAAAAGGGCTACTCCTAAACTTCTAAACTGCTAAAAATCCTCACAAAAACTGTGTTTCTGAGTCCAAACTGCCTAGATTAGTTCCTAAAGTGGGAAGTCTTCAAAAGCTTCCAGTTTACCAATTTTGGTGTTTAATTAATTCTTGGTTTTAATTTTGTATAATAATATATGTGCAATCCGTATGCAGGTATGCAAAGTACAGATGCTACTAACAATAGCAGAACAATTCTCATAAAGGTGAATTAAATCTAACTATTCAGTGTATCTACTTATGTACGCCTCCTTTCCTAGCAGGTAATATCATATGCATTTTGTTATTCCAGAATGTACAAAACTTTTTCTTTGTTTCTTTTATATTTAAAATAAACAGTTTAAATTTTGCAAAACTAATATGTACATCAATAAAGTCAAATGTGCAAAATGAAAAAAAAAAAAAAAACCAACAACACAGAGCAAACTAAAGAACAACACACAAACCAAAGTAAAAACCATAAACAAATAAAACCCAACTTACTGATTGGGTCTTGGAGGATACAGAGACCATAAGGAGGGAAGGAAATGAAAGAGTTGGCAGATAAAATAAAGGACACCCAGTTAAACTTGCAGATAAAGAGTGAAAAAAAATTTTTTTAGCTTAAGTATATCCCAAATATTGCATGGGGCATCCTTATACTAAATAATTGATTGTTTATCTGAAATTCTGTTGTAACTGTGCATTCGGTATTTTTATTGACCAAATCTGGCAGTTTAGGCATGGCCGAATTTAGTAAGAAATCTCTTAACCTGTACAGCCAACAAGACTCAGAGCTTATGGGTTTCTAACTCTAACTGCAAAGGCTTCAAGGAGAGGTTGACTCCACACTCTCTATGGAGGCCAAGCGAAGGGCACGGACGGGAAACCCCAGGTGAGGGATTCTGCCCTCTGTGCACCCTCTGTGGGAGCCTGGTGCAGAGGCTGCTGGGAAAACCATGACAGCCTGCCCATTGTCCCCTTGGGTCCCTCCGCCCCAGGTTTTCCTGTGGGTGGGGCCCTGCGGTTACAGTGCGGTGACTCTTTGTCTCTGAGCCCCTGCCACACCCGAAAACAGGTTAAAAGAGGAAAAAAAAAAAAAAAAGGCTTATCAATTTAAATTTTCTTCGCCGGTTAGTGCTTTGCTATCCTGGCCCGCAAAACTTTAATTATTACTGTGATGCGCAGTGGCTGCCGATTGTCACTGCTAGGCCTGCTTTAATAGCTACTTGCACAAAGTCCGACAGAGATTGCTTTTGTTGCACTTTCAAACAGCTCGAATGGTGGCTCTTTTACGTTAAGGAGGAAACTCTGTGGTTAAACTGTAGCCTAGGTATTTTTAGAGCCGTTACCATGTTAACCGAATTTTGTACATTTCACCTGCAGGATATGCAGTGGTGCTTGGGGCCTTCCCTAAACTCTAACAACAAATATGATTAGATATAGTTGTTAATACTGTGCTTAGGACCAACTGCATGTTATCAGAGAAGCTACTTACCAAATACACGGGCAGCTCAGACTCACTTTTTGGATGGGTGGTACTGTGCCATTGGGAAGTATTCTTTTTTTCTTCGACACATAATGATTTGAAGAACCTAACCAAAAGGCTAAAATTGGTTAGTTCTAAAGGTCGGAGCCTGAAGGCAGTGACCCATTTGTTAATCATTAAGCTTTTCTAAGCCGTCTCTGACAGAAGCCTGGCTTTCTGCCACTTCTCTGGTCATTTTAAGCTGCAAATTCTTGTGCTGTTTCAGTGTTTAAGTAGGTAGCAAAGGTTATGAGAAAGACATCACTTGTTATTTTTCCTTATCAAACGTCTTTAGGGTTTTGGAAGGCAGAGCTATTTTGTGTTAAGGGAATCTCCTTAACATTCCTGCTACGTAGCATTTAAAGATGGATCAGTGTGTCCTCTAAAAAGAGGGTCTCTAGCTATTACTCCCAAGTTAATTAGCTTCCCAAAATAAGCCGGAAGTGAGTGTGAGGACACTCACTTAGCGATTAGGTATTAGTTCCCAAATCACTGCTATCCAGGGTGGTTTTCTCTAATAACCCCAACACTGAAAATGGAAGAAACAGGAGCCTACTGACCACAATGTATTTATCATCTTCTGTTATCAGTTAAAAACTGGAAGAACTTTAAATTTTTAAAAATATCTTTTGTGAAGCCCGATGAGGTTCAGCTGATATGATGTGTCATTCCAAAATGCAATGCCAGTTTATGGCCTAGACTAGCTGAAGTAGTGTTGATTTGCACACCAAAGCACTCCCATAAACAAAATTAAATTTTATGTAGCCAAGGGACATTAAGCTGCTAAAATACTTGCTACAATATTGAACATGGAATAGCTGTTCTCTACTTCTCAAGGGAAAAAATACATAGTCAAACCGAGGTTATCCCTAACCCAAACTTCTGGGAGGCTTAAGTATTTGGAATTGCTCCAAATGCTGAAAGGGTGTGTGTGGTGGGGGGAGGGAGGTGGGGGGGGGAGGGAGATGGAGAGTAGGGCAGCAGCAGGAGGAAGAGAAAGGAGTGTATGGGGGTGGGGGGGGGGGGGGGGAGAGAGGGAGGGAGAGAAAATGAGAACTAACAGAAAGCAAGCAAGTCAGCTTTTAGAAGTAGACCTGAAGCCCTAGCAACACTGAAAAGAGACCTGGAGGTTACATCTGATTGGCTCACCAGCTAGAGGGAATGGTGAGCTCTGATTGGTTGGTGATGATGTCTCCAAATAAGCAGCCTTTTTCGGGAAAGCAAATTTATGTGGCAGAAAGGGGACAAGAGGCAGAAGACGCAGGCAAGAAGAAAGGGAAGAGAACAGACAAGTGAATGACAGGTGATTTGCGACAGAGGTGATGATTTAGGTTAAAATGAGAAAAGAATAACGACACCAATTTAAGTACCTGCTTACAATTTGCAAAGTGCTTTTTCCTGCTGTCGTTACAAAGACCCGCAGGGCTCCCAGAAGTTAAATAGCATGCCCCAGGTCACTCAGCTAGTAAGAATAATAGCGGAGGTTTCCTGGCCATAGAAAATCCAACAAATGCGCACAAATCCAACACTTTTGATGCCACACAGGTGTTGCGGAGATGATGATTTGTACTTGGCCTGCGGGACAGAGAGCAGCAAAGGCTCTGATCGCAGAAAAGAGAATCGGAAGCCACATCAGCTTGTAGTTTAGTTGGAAATGCAAATGGGGATGAAGGGCTCTCTGCCCTTCGTGGCTGCAGACCTTGAAAACAGACATAGGGAACATCTCTGTGGGTATTTGGAAGGGGATGGAGTGCCGGTGGAAATGAGGCTTGCATCTAGTTCTGAGGCAGCTCTGAGATATTTCACTGGGTGTGTTACAGTCTTGCACTAATGTAGACGCTGGACGCCTGATTATACCCCCTCCCCCACCTCTCCTGGAAAGCCATTTCTTCCTCAGGCTTAGCAAACAGCATCACGGCTCATCCAGCTGCTCAGCTATAAACCTGAAAGTCATCTTTGTCTTTACGTTCTGCCCGCATCTAATTTATCAGCAAGTCCCGTAGATCCCATTTCCAAAAGGTATCCTGAGTCAGGCAGCTTCAGTCCATCTCTGCAGGCACCATTTTTCTCTCCTCCTCTGTCACAGGAACGGCTTCCTAGTTGATTTCTCTAACTTCTTGCACTCCACCTTCTCTAACTCATTTTCCCCTTCAAAACTGTTCTCCAGACCCTGTCAGCTCCCTGCTTAAAATGTACTCTCAGAATGAAACTCAAAGTCTTTGCTATGATCAACCCCAGTTTACTCTGCATCACTCTGCCTAGAACTCTCCACGCTAGCCATCTATTCCTCGTTTCAGTCATGAAAACACTGCAGGGTTTCCAGCCAAAGGGCCTTCAATTTTGCTGTCCCCAGTCTCCATAGCATCACATGGCTGGCTCTTTTATTTTGTGGAACCTACACAAATTAGGGCTTTTTTTCACAGCCTAAGTGAGAGTTTTCTTTCATTCTCACTCATAGTGCCTTTCTATTAATTGCTTATGATTTCTCAGTCTGAAATTATGTATGTTTGAATTGGATTTCTTGTGAATCATCTATTTATATGTCTTCCCCCTACTAGTCATCAAGCTCCATTAAGGCAAAGACCAAGTCAATTTCCCTCAGCACTGAATCCCTGCTCCCACAATAGTAGCATGTGGGAGGTACTGCTTGTTGAATGAATGGATATCAGGGCATTAACATAACTGATGACAAATCACCTCTGCAGCTAGGGAGCCATGGATGTAGGTACACTGTGTTTCCTGTTTGTGCCCTGTTATCTGTCAATTCCTATTGGAGTTGGGAGTTCTGACATAGCTGCCATCACTTGGGAAATTCTGCGGGATCTCAATACCAAGATTTGTGAATAATGGAATGGAATCCTGTTTGAGTTGGGACTCAGGTAATGGTATAAAGTCAATCCTAAGATCTATTAGCAGGTACCAATCAAAATGACCCTGAAATTGGAGCTTAACTAAAGAAAGTATTTTATAGCATGTGGGAAAGGTAATATTGGTTTGCCTCCTGGGATTCATATGCAGAAAGGCATTCCTTCTTTTTTAGAGCCATTAAAGTAGAGGTCTCCCTCCCCGCTCCCCCTAAACGGACTTGTGCTATTTTCTTGACAAGACTGGGGAGCTCACACATTGGCCACAATAAAGCTTGTATCTATTTTGATTGCCACATTTGTGTCTGTGAGTGATAAACATACCCTTAGCAAAATGATTCATTCTACAGAGATTTTAAAATCACAGGAGAATCCATATTTTGGTCAAAGTATTGCTGCTTTAATTACATTTGTTTCAACATTCTAGTTTTGGGATGTCTTTGCTGATCTGTACGGGTCCCATTGAAAATGAAGTTTACCATAGTGCCCTCTGGTGGAATCCAATTCAGACATTTTTAAAACTACAGTCTTATCTGGAAGAATGCATCATTCTGTGTGATGGACATGAAAGGAGCAAACTCGAAATAAAAATGTCTATATACTAGAAGAAGAGTCCTCTAGCTATTGGGAGATGGCGAGAAATACATGCTTTTGAAAATCTGCTTTCAGATTCAGGCGTACAGCTTACAGGTGCTGCAGAGGGAGGGCCACCGTATAATTGCATGTAATTCTAAATCCATCAGAACGAAGGCCAGGAGCCACAGCATTTCATATTACCTGGCAACATGGAAGCTGACTAATTAGGCATTATTTTCAGATGGTCAAAAGAAGGTTATAGCTATTACAGCATCTGCAACAATATTCATAAACAGGCATGAACACAGAGGGAAGAAAAATTTGGTTGTAGTTTATTGAGAATCAGTGAAGGTCCACTTCATAGAACTTTGGTCATTAGATTCCTCATCATAACTGATAAAACCACACGTCCATCAAAACAGCAAGGATCCCAGTGTTCAACCCTAGGACACAATGTAGGCATGGATCTGGGTGATCATTTGAATCTGACACCAAAAGCACCAGCAACAAAAGCAAAAGTAAATAAGTAGAATTGCCTTATACTAAAAAGCATCTGCACAGCAAAGGAAATCATCAACCAAATGAGAAGACTTGCTGAATGGGAGAAAATATTTGCAAGTCATATGTTTGATAAGGGGCTAATGCCAAAATACATAAATAACTCATACAACTCAAAAGCCCAAGAAAAAACAATTCACTTAAAAAATGGGCATAAGATCTAAATAGACATTTTCCCAATGAAGACATACAGATGGCCAACAGGTACATAAAAAGATGTTCCCCCCCATCATGAAGCATCAAGAAATGCAAATCAAAACCACCGTGAGATATCACCCCATACTTGTTAGAATGATTATTATAAAAAAGATAAGAAATAACAAATGTTGGTAAGGATGTGTTGAAAAGGGAACCCTGTGCACTATTGGTAGGAATGTAAATTAGTACAGCCATTATGGAAAACAGTATGGAAGTTCCTCAAAAAATTAAAAAGAAAACTACCATAATATCTGCTTCTGGGTATTTATCTGAAGAAAGTGAAAACACTAACTCAGAAAAAGACATATGCGTTCCTATGTTCATGAAAGCATCATTTATAATAGCCAAGATATGGAAACAATCTAAGGGTCCACCGATGGATGACTTGATAAAGATATTGTGTATACACACACAATGGGATGTTATTTAGTCATAAAAAGAACAAAATCTTGCATTTTGTGACAACATGGATGAACCATGAGGGCACTATGCTAAGTGATATGTCAGACAAATATCATATTAACTCTCTTGTATGTGGACTCTAAACAAACAAACAAAGGTCATAGATACAGAAAAGAGACTGATGGTTGCCAGAGGCAGGGGGTGGAGGTGGGGGAAGAAATGGGTAAAGGGGGTCAAAAGGCAAAAAAAAAAAAATGAAAATAAACAAAATGGCGAGGATCACATTGTTGGTTCCTTGAAACTGTTGTGACCATGACATTTAGTGACTTCTTCATAGAACAACTTTCACTCATCTCCACAAGGAGACAAAGTGAAAGTCTTTTGGACACAAACTGGGATACATACAAAAGGGATCCTGCTCAGGGAATTTAGACCATTGGACCAGCTAACTACAGAAACATGTCAATGGAATGAAAAAGCCCTTCTCTGAGGATCTTGGGTCTTAAGACAGAAGGAAGCAAAATTATTCAGTTTCTATATTTTTTTCATCTAACTATACCAAATAAAATTCTCATTTACAATAAAAATTCCAAAGTGGGGGCGGGGAGAAAGTGTTTGGGCATGTAATCCATCAAAGTGTCTGCAAATTTTTTAGTGATTTCAGTTTTCAATTATCCTGAAAAGTAGAATGGGGGCACAGTAGCAGTTGAGTTGTGAATACAGCATACTTGCATTTGATCAGCTTATAGCTTTTCATATTGGAGAACTTTCTCTGAAACTTGGTGTATCTCAGATTAAGACAAAAATAAGAATACCACCAACAAAAACCTGTAAGCTCATCTGATGCAGTGGTTCTCAAAGGAGTGGTACTGCCCTCTAGGGGTTATTTTGGGACTTTTTGGGTGTGTGTGTTGTGGGGTGGTACAGTGTGTCTCACAGGGTCTAAATGATTATGGTGCTGTTACTGACATTCAGTGGGTAGTGGCCATAGATGTGAGGAGCAGTTCCATAGCATGCTAGATTATCATGTTCCACTGGCCATTCATATAGATAAAAAAAAAAAACTAAACCCAAAAACCTGAAAGTAATTATCTAAGCCTCGGACCAAATTCAGTTTTACATAAAAACACTAATGTTTTTCACATGGTTTTAATATACACTGAATTTTCCAGAAATGCAAGTCCAATGTAAATTGAGAGAAGATTGTACTTTGTTTTGCTTGGAACTTTACCACGAATTGTTCAGCATTTTTATAAATTATAATATCAATGGCTACACATGGTATTTGAGTACTCCAAAAACATAACTATAATAATTTCTTTCTATTTGTAATGTCCAATTCAATGTGATTCTACAAATAGATGTATCTGAATCTTTCATCTTGTCTTCTAATATAGTTGTACTCAAGTATTTTAAATTATTATTAATATATTATTTCCTTATTCATTATATTACAGTTAGGTAATTATATTGAAATTATGTGTATTGGTAGGTCATATTATCCATGAATTTCATTTTAGGACAGAATTGGTTATTATTAAAAACTATTTATTATTAAAAGACAACACTGGAGTGATAGTAAAAAATAGCAGAGTAAGGAACTCTGAAAACCTCCTCCATAAAAACAATGAAAATACTGGCAGAAAAAAAAATGTCAGAATGAACCTTTTCAGAGCTCTGGAAATTAACCAAAGGACTGCAGCAATTGGGAGAGCTTTCACTCAAGAAAAATAGCTGAAAGTCAGTAAAAACAGTGAGATTTGTGGGATTGTACCTGGCTCTATTCTCATCACCTCCCTCCCCAGCTCTACAATAATCTTGAAAACCTAGAGCCTGAAATCATGGTAAAAACCAGCAGCCTGGCAGCCACCAGAGGGTCAGAACAGGATTAGAGCTTCTTCTAAGCCCCATTCCCAGAGAACTGTCATTATCTGACCTATCTGGTGATTCTCTGGAATAACCCACTCATAACATTGTTTTGACAGAACTCATCCACTATGAACAGCCTTTTTCTCAATGAAAATTTTCTTTATTTGTAGAAAAAAACATCAGGGGCAATTGTTTCATATCATACCTGCCAGAGGCAATTAGGGCAAAAAAACAACAATAAAAACACAGCTTACCAAAGGAAAATCTAAAAAAAAAGAGATGTTCATAGGGATATTTGAAAAGCATGGACATATCACTGGAATTTAGAATCTAAGTAAATGTATGGAGATGTGAGCATAACCAGGGCTGTGATCAAGAAAAACATGAATAGTATCTAAACTCTTACTTCTGCCTAACCATGAGGCTCTGTGCAAGCAGGAAGTAAAAGCTAAGGCAGAGTTACACACTGCCTGCTAGAGTGTTGAATATATGACCCAAAAGAGTCCCTTGGCAAAAAATGCAGGACTTATTGGCTCCAGGCAGTTAATGACATTTTTTTGTCTAATCGTAAGCTGAACACTAAGCTAGCCAGCAGAGACTCCAGATATCCCATGACAAAGAAGTCAGACATTAAAGAATTAGCTCAGAAAAACCAAACAACCAATAATAAATAGCAAATTCTGAAGAGGAAAAGACTGCTTTCAAGAGTTGCCACATTATATTATTTAAAATGTAAGTGTTCAGCAAAAACTAATAGAGATGCAAAGAAATAAAAATATGACCCCCACACAGGACCAAAACAACTAATAGAATTTGGCCCTGAGGAAGCCCAGACATTATACTTACTAGACAAATATTTAAGTCAGCAATTTCAACTGTGTTCAAAGAACTAAAGAAAATTTCTTAAGAACTAAAGGAAAGTATGAGAATGATTTCTCATCAAATAGAGAAAATCATTAAAGAGATAGAAACTAAAAAATAGAGCCAGATGGAAATTCTGAAGAAGTAAAATAAAAGAAGTGGAAATTTCTCTAAGGGGCTCAACAGAATATTTCAACAGGCAGAAGAAAGAATCAGCAAACTTTAAGATAGATCAACTGATATTACCAGGTTTCAGGAAGAGAAAGAAAAAATAAACACAGCCTCAGAAACTTGAGGAACACCATCAAGTGTACCAACATGTGCATAATGGGAATCACAGAATAGGCAAGAAAGGAACAGAAAGATTATGTGAAGAAATACCGTCAAAGAATTCCAAATTTGATTTAAAAAAAACCAAAAACATTTCACACATAGTCATATCATAATCAAATTGATGAAAGACAGAGACTCTTGAAGAAGCAAGAGAGAATGAAAAAGTCTCCCCAATAAGATTAGCAGTTGATTTTGCATCAGAAACCATGGAGATAAGAATACAGTAGCAATGACATATTCAAAATGTTGAAAGAAAAGTTCATCAGCCAGGAATTCTACATCCATCAAACCATCCTTCAAAAAATAAAGGAGAAATTTTAACATTTTCAGATAAACAAATATAAGAGAATTCCTTACTGGAAGACCTGTTCTATAAGAAATAATAAAGGGAGCTCTTCAGGCTAAAATAAAAAGTCACTAAATAGTAACCTGAATCCACATAAAGAAATAAGGTACACTGGTAAAGATAATTACACAGGTAAATACCAAAGACAGTATACATATACTATTTTTTGTTTGTAACTCTTTATGTGATTTAAAAGAGAACTTTATAATGTAATAGTTATAAATCTGTGTTGATGTGCACACAACGTTTAAGATGCAATTAAAAAACACTTTTTTTAAACCTCACCCAAGGACATGTTTTTTTGTGAAAGAGAAACATTGATTGGCTGCCTCTCACACATGCTGTAACTGGGGACCAACCCACAACTTGGATATATGCCCCAATGGGGAATCGAACCCAACCCAACACCTCTCCATGTATGGGGTGAGCCACACCAGCCAGGGCTATATAGGAGCAAAGTTTTGTATACTATTGAAATTAAGTTGGTATTAATCCAAACTAGATTACTATAAATTAAGGTGTTAACAGAAAAATTACTAAGAAAATAGTTTTTTAAAGTATAGTAATAGAAATCAGGAAATTAAAATGGTACACTAGAAAATATCTTCTTAATTAAAAGAAGGCAGTGATGGAAAAATAGAGGAACAAAAAAGACATAAGACATAGAAAATAAATAGCAAAATTGCAAATGTAATTCCTACTCATTCAGAAATTACATTAAATGTAAATGGCTTACATATTCCAATTTAAAGGCTGAGATTGGAAGAATGGATAAAGACCTGATCCAACTGGATGCTGTCTATAAGAGACACACTTTAGATTTAAAGACACAAATAGATAGAAAGTAAAAAGACAGAAAAAGATATACTATTAAAACAGAAACCAAACTAGATTTGGAGTGGTTATATTTATATCACACAAAATAGACATTAAGACAACAACTATTATTGAGATAAAGAAGGGCATTTTATAATAATGGGTCAATTAAAAGGGTCAATTCGC
Source organism: Myotis yumanensis (assembly GCF_028538775.1). Classification (NCBI taxonomy): domain Eukaryota; kingdom Metazoa; phylum Chordata; class Mammalia; order Chiroptera; family Vespertilionidae; genus Myotis; species Myotis yumanensis. The sequence continues at coordinate 26,946,180 of NW_027223764.1, read as the reverse complement.
CAAGAACATCTATAATAATAAAAGAGTAATATGCTAATTAGACCGGATGTCTTCTGGACGTCATTCCAGATGTCCTTCCTGACGAAGCAGGGGCCAGAGGGAAGCCAGCCTGGGTCCTGGGTGCCTGCAGGTGGCCCAAGGGAAGCTGGCCCGGGCCCCGGGTGCCTGCCGGCGGCTGGAGGAGGGAAGCCCAGGACCAGGGTGCCAGAGGGAAGCAGGTGTTGGTAGCCGGGGGAAGGAATTTTCATGCATCGGGCCTCTAGATTAATAATAAATATGTGTGCCTCTAACAGTAGAGTCAAAAATACATGAAGCAAAAATTATGGAAATATGGACATTGGCTAGCTATTTGATGATATTAAGCAATTATATGACTGGACACTTGATTTTTAGAAATTACTGTTAATATTTGTTAATGTGATAACTATTGTGGTTATGGTTTAAGCAAAGCACTCTTATCTTTTAGAAATACATACTAAAATATATTTACAGATAAAATGGTATGATGCCTCAGGGCATCATAAATTATTATACAGGGCATTATACAATTATTAATTATATAAAATAATTGTAGGGCACATGGGCACTATAGATAAAACAGGTTGAGCATCTTATATAATAAAAGGCTAATATGCAAATCAATCGAACGGCTGAATGACCAGTTACTATGACGTGCACTGACCACCAGGGGGCAGACACTCACCACAGGAGCTGCCCCCAGTGGTCAGTGTGCTCCCACAGGGGGAGTACCTCTCAGCCAGAAGCCAGGCTCATGGCTGGCAAGCACAGCGGCAGTGGCGGGAGCTTCTCTTGCCTCTGCGGTAGCGCTAAGGATGTACAACTGCCTAAAGGGAGAGGGCCTAAGCAATGAATCGGACATCCCCGAGGACTCCCAGACTGTGCAAGGGTGCAGGCTAGGCTGAGCAATCCCCCCCACCCCGCCCCAAGTGCACGAATGTTGTGCACTGGGCCTCTAGTGTACTGATAATTGCTGAATCTGGATTCCTTATTCCGTGCTTTCTACATTTGCATAAATTTAAACATTTATATCATAAAAAGTTTAAAAATAAAAGTTCAGTGGAGAGAACCTATTGTAATTGAAGAGTTCTTATACATTTTTTCCGTTAATCAAAATACACATTTTTTTTTCAGTAAAATAAAGGATGAGAGTCTAGTTTATATTATTCAATAAGACCGTATAGTTTATAATAAAAGCAGTTTTTTATTAAATTCCTTCAAATTAAAAATTTCCATACCTTTCTCATTGACAATCCTACCTTGTCAACTTTGCTAGTATAACATAAGGAATGGGTGAAAGCTTTGTTCACTGTGTTGTAGAAAGAGCATGCAACTGAGAATGAGTGACTGTGGTCCAGTGCTGCCTCTGCTCCTGGGAATCTTTGTGATCTGGGACAAACTGTTTAATTAATTCTAAGTCTTAGTTTTATCATTTGTATAATAAAGTATAGAAAGGGGTTAGGCTAACCTCTTCTACAATTCAGACCTCTGCTATCTCTGATATGTTTTGTTTCTTTGGGGACAATTTATTCTGCTGAAAAAATTTTCCTAAAAAGAGAGGCAGGAATTTAAAACTATTTCTAAACTGTTAAGTCATGGGCCAAGTGACATTCAAAATGGCAGAGTAATTTACCTAGAAAAGGAAACATAATTTTGAATTAGAGAAAGGGGAAAACATGACTCAAATTTAATGGAAAAGGTCTGAGGATCCTAATGGATGGATCCTGAACGTATCAGGAAGTACCAAAGTGGTGCTACAGTGGAAAACAAGCTTCGTAACACAAGGTGCACGCGTAACTGTAGCAAAGAGAAACCATGAGGTAACTCAGATTCTTGACTCAGCATTGCCCAAATTCCACCTGGTCTTTTCTTAGGTCATTTAGTGAAACACGGAATATTTGTGGATTATCCAGAAGACAGACATAAAAGCGTTGTACGCGTCACAAAATAGGCAAAGCTCAGGGTCTAGGATCAGTGGGCCCAGGGAAAAGAAGGCCGGAGTAGAGAGAAGCTGCAATAACAACCTTCAAATAGGCAAAGAAATATTATCCAGATGAAGATAAGGAGCTGTTTCAGTCAGCTGGGTGGCGTCAGGGCTTCTATTACAGAAGAAAGAATTATAGTTAGGCTTAGGAAGAACTTCCTGGCACCTGGGAAATTGGAACTGTTCCTTCTCTGGGGATCTTTAAGCACATGAGAAAACAACTACCTGAGATGATTTTAGCGTAGCCGTCTTGAAGTTGTTAGGATAACTAAATGATGCGTACCTAGTGATTTACGTTCAAATCTCATAGATGTGGATAAAAATAATTGCTTTGGTGTGGACTACAGATACAAATCTGGGAGACATAGATCAGGCCTCATTTCCGCCTTTGATTCTTTCAATTTCCTGCTCCCTTGAACTATCATAATCCTCAACATCAAAGTTCTTATTAAGCTGTAGGTGCATGTGGGATCTGCCAGCCCACTACCAATGGAAAGAACGTAATCTCCAATCTCTGTGTCTAGTCCTCCTCCCCATGGACAAAATGCAACATGGAAATGTAGAGTTTTGTTGCTGTTTTTTTAAATCCTCATCGGAGGATATTTTTCCATTGATTTTTTTAGAGAGAGTGGAAGGGAGAGGGAAAGACAGACAGAAATATTGATGTGAAAGAAACACATCAAATGGTTGCCTCCTGCATGAGCCCTGACCAGGGCCCGGGACCAGGGGGGAGGAGCTTGCAACTGAGGTACATGCCCTTGACTGGAATTGAAGCTGGGATCCTTCACTCTATCCACTGAGCCCCACTGGCTAGGGCTGGAAAGGTATCGTTTTCATTGCTGTTTTAGTTTGGTTGTGACTCCTTTTTCTATGGCTTCACTCTCTTAAGTTCCTTTGTGATTGAGAGGGCAAGAAAAAGAGAGATGTCTGTGCTATCTATATATGACTGGTGTGTCAGGAGGGAATTAATACTAGTCCAGAAGAGGGGGCATGAGAATATTCAGGTAATAGGTGAAATCATCATAAGAGGAAAATGGAGGGGAACAGCAGGAGTTAGAATAAAGACAGCCAACTCTAGGTCCTTCAGTAGGTCAACAAATGTTTAGTAAGTGCTTAGAGCAAAACGCAAATAGAATAGACATAGCTCTAGCCCTCATAGCGCCTACCTGCTACAATTGCTGACCTCGTGGAGGAAACTAATTATTGGGGCTAAAAAGGACAGCCAGGTACCTGCTTTGGCAGTCATTATTAAAGTACTCTGACTTGAGTATTAGTGTTTACTATGTTTCTGTGGGCAAAGCATGAATGACATTGGTGCTGTGACTTGCAGACTGAGTTAACATATGGCATAAAAATGCCTCCGTCTAAGGACAACATTATTGCTATAAACTTTGGGTCTCCTGTCCTCTCTACTGTTTTGCTGGATTTTTTGTTACTTGCTTTTACTTCAGTCTCCCACTTCCATCCCCTGATGGAAGAGGGGGGAAAAAAATAAAATAAAAGGCAAGTTCTTAAAGAGATAGTACACATATTACATAAATGCAATTGTTAAATGTGATTAAGCTATTCCTTCAGCACCTCAGCTAAAGATGTCTGGAAAGTGGCCAGAATATATCTTAAAAAGATAATCACGGTGACTTTATAGGGAGAAGAATTGTTCAATTAGACGTGAAAGCTTTTTGTTTCCATTTCTTTTCTCTTTTTGTTTAATCTGTAAACATCATGCAGTGAGATGAAACTTCTCCCTTTCAAGAATTTAAGACACTGCATAATACTGTATTTTCAATTTTGTGTTCCCATAATGTATTTTTGTAATTTGGAAATAGTTTTTGGCTTATTATTTATGTTTTATAACTCTCCTTGTTCCAGAAAGTGTTTGAGTAGGCTTACTTGTAAATTGTGTTTTTCTTTGAAAAGTGTGATTTGTTTTTGTTGTGGGTATGTATGTTGTTGTTTTTTTTTAATAATGTGTTGAGAAAAAAAGCCTTAGTGGAGACCCATTTCTGAAAATACAATTTAAATAAGTAAGAAAATATGATTCAATTTCCAAGTGTTACTTTATACCAAATTTTCCAATTGTTCAGGAAATCATCTGCTATGTAAAATTTCTTACACATGTCATGTGGATAAGAACAAATAAAAGTCTACCCACAATGTCATTTAGTCACTGGTTGAATGTGCAATCAGAGGGATACTCATGTTCAGGTATTGTTTGTGAACAGTTTCACAATAATGTGATTAGGAAGTTAATTTCATTAGCTTTATTTTCCATTTGCTATCCAAATCAGGAAAAAGAACATGTGCAAAAAATATACATCTCAAGGCATTAGAAATGCATTTCTCCACCCTGTGCCACAGAACAAAGCTCCTGTACTGATATTAGATGAGTCACGATTCCTTTCTTACTTCTGCAAGAGCAATCACATATATGAATCATTAATTTCAGTTTCAAATGATTTAAATAGAGCCCAGAAAGATGTTATGAGTCATTAGAACCTCTGACTTAGAGAGTGATTTTTTATCATCTTCTCCACTTTCTTATAAGAATCTGTTCTAGATTGCAGGCTATCTCCATTATATCTGAAAATGAATGTCACATATGGTTTTCAAAGAATTAAAGTTATAGAGCCAAATAACTCACTTACTATGCACATACAATGCATGTTATATTAAACTTAGTTGAAAACATAAATGGTGAAGCTGAAATTCATTTTTTATAGCTGACAGCTATTTTTGTTTTTCTAAATCCTTTTATTTTTCATTCTTAAGAGAAATTATCCTCAAGTCTGTCAGCTCAGCAGCTCTAAAGATCAGGCTTTACTTATTTGTCTCAACATCCACTGTCATATCAGAGGTCAGCAATTTTTTTTCTGTAAAGGTCACATATATACACTCCGTTGCAACTACTCACTCCATTTGACATTGTAGCATGAAAGCAGTCATAGACAATACATAAATGAATAAGTGTGTCTGTGTTTCAATAAAAATTTGTTTACAAAATCAGGATTTGGCCCATGGGCTTCAGATTGCTAACTTCTGGTCTATACGATGGCAATTTGCATAAAACTGTGGAGAATACAGGAAACTTTCTATGCCAAGTTTAATAAAGGAGTGAAAATCTAAAGACTTTTAAAAAATATTTTTCCAGTATTATTGAGATATAATTGATATGTAATACTGTATTAGTTGTAAATATACAACATAATGATTTGATGTATATAGTGAAATGATTACCACACTAAGTGGGTGTATATCCATCATTTTGTAGTTATAAATTTTTCTTTTTGTGATGAGAACTTGTAAGTTTTACTCTCTTAGCCACTTTCAAATATACAATACAGTATTGCTAACTATAGTTACCATGTTTTACATTATATCACCAGAACTTGTTTGTCTTATAATTGAAAGTTTGTAACTTTGATCACCTTCACCCATTTCACCCCCCGCACCACCCCCGGATCTCCACTCTGATAACCATCAATCTGTTCTTTGTATCTACAAGTTTGTTTTTGTTTTGTTTTTTTTTTAGATTCCACACATAAGTGAGATCACTTTTTAAAAGTCATTTAAAATATTTATAGTTTCATTATTCAAAGAAATTAAATTGGAGAACTTGAAGTTTTGATCATCATTTAATATCACAGTTAATAATTTTACCCTATAATTATCCTATCTGTTCTAACTTTATTATTTTTACATTGCAACTTCAGAAAATAAAACTTATGCTTGGACCATATTAGTATAAAAGCCCCGAAAACTTAAATTTACAGAATTGCCAGTTGTACTCTCTTGACATTTGTTAGTAAGCTTAAACAAGAAAGGTGCTCTGATAACCGAGGCTGAATCATAATTTTAGATCCAGAAAATCACAAAATAAATGAGTCCCCACGAAAATATGATGTGGTCTAAGAAAGAAATTCAGTGGACAATGCTGAAATATAATAGTTTGAGACATTTAACAACACAATATTACTAGCTCTAATTAGTGTATTGAGTTTGTTCAAGGGAATCTTTAGGAAAGAGTTAAAAGCCATGGAAAGACACGTAGAAACACATGATTTCAACATCATTCTTCTGTTGGAGCTGTTATATGGCTAGGCTCAGACTCCCTCCTCAAAGGAGGCTAAATTCTCATGATTTGAAAAGACAAGGCCATTTCCTGTAATACTTCTCATCTCAGTCGATGAATTCCACAGGAGTTGGTCAATGCACAATATGCTGGTCAACCCTAAGGCAACCCTGGTGGTCTCCGCTCTGTGAGCTTCAAGTAATTTACGCAGGAGCATTTGATCATTGCTCCTAGTTCGAAAACTTACTTTATACTCCTATACATTCCTTTGCTTTTGAAAAAGTAGAATTTATTTCCTCACTGGACCATAGGAAAAACACATGTTGTAAACATGTTTATTGTTAGGCAGATTCCGATTCTATTTCACACTACCTTTGTCACTGATTTTGCAAATCTGCCCACTTACTCCTGGTTGATTGACTTGTACATTCATACTGGCTCAAACTCCAATCTATGTGTGTGTGTGTGTGTGTTTTTTCATTTTTAAAAAAGATTTTAAATTGATTTTTAGAGAGAGAAAAAGGCAGAGGGAGAGAGAGAAACATTGATCTGAGGGCAAAACATTGATTGGCTGCCTCCCACAGGCCCCCCACCAGGGATCAAGCCTGTAACCTGGGCACGTGCTCCTACCAGGAATCAAACCGGCTATCCCTTCGTGCACAGGATGACTCCCAAACAACTGAGCCACACTGGCCGGGGCATGCTATATATACATTTTTTCACTTCTGTCCTTGCCAAAACACTGGAACTCATTGTTTATGTAATTAGGTCAACAAACATGTATTCAGCATACTAGATGCCAGGTCCTTTGAAAAGAACAGTTCTTCATGGAGTGCATACCTAATTGGAAAGCAAGATTAATGGTTAAACCATAATGTATGCATTCTATAATATTGCAGTGCTTTAGAGGTAGAGCTAACTCTCTCTATCCTAGGAAAAAAATTAAAAGTTGTAACGATGAGCTGAGTCTTACAGAACACACAGAAGTTATCCAGTCAGAAAAGGAGGGGAAAGGAAAAGGCTTTCATGTAGAGCAAGAGTCATGTGCAAAAGCATGAAGGTAAATGCGCACACAGAGCACTCTGGGAACTACAGGTAGTTCATGGCCAAAGTGAAGGGTATGGGAGGCTGTTGTGGTTAATGAGGCTGGAGAGAAGGGTCTGCATCATATCATGCTCAGGAGTCTGGACTTTGTTTATCCTACAGGTCACTGGGTTCCACTGATGAATTTTAAGGAGTGTGGTATGATCAGATTTGCATTTCAGAAAGGCCACGGGCGAGGAATAGAATGGAGCTCTGAGAGACTGAAGGCAGGGGACTGGTGAGAAGGCCACTGAAATAATTCAGGGAGGAGATGAGGAAGACATGAAGTAAGAGTGGCAGTCCAGATTGTGGGAAGAGGAGCCCAAATAGAACCCTTACATTGATCCTATTTTACTATGTGCTAGGCACCATGCTTTACCTTCATATAATCCTCACAATAACAACATAAGAGGGTGTTGAATGAAGCGGTAAATACCTCAATTATACAGATGAATACAGATGAAGATATTAACCTGGGTTAATTCATTTGCTAAGATTTATACGATGACAAAGATGAGATTTGCATTTATATCCCTGTGGTTCCAAGCAAAGTTTATAAATATTTAGAATATGCTACATCATTTTTTTTTTTAAATATATTTTATTGATTTTTTACAGAGAGGAAGGGAGAGAGAGATAGAGAGTTAGAAACATCGATGAGAGAGGAACATCGACCAGCTGCCTCCTGCACATCTCCTACTGGGGATGTGCCCGCAACCCAGGTACATGCCCTTGACCGGAATCGAACCTGGGACCCTTCAGTCCGCAGGCTGACGCTCTATCCACTGAGCCAAACCGGTTTCGGCAAGAATATGCTACATCATTAATAAGAAAACCAGGGAAGGTGGGAGTTTTAACAAAGAATGATCAATAATATCAAATGTTTCAACAGCAGTTGGAAAAATAAAGACTTGAACAATGTGCAAAGGATGAGACCTCATGGATGACCTTAGAGGAGGGTAGTTTCCTTGGACAAAGGGTCTTGAGATCAGGTGACTTAGGGAAGAAAAATGAATGAGGGGTGAGGGGGTGTGTAAACCACTCTTTCAAGACACTTAGCAATAATGAAAATAAAGTGATCCCTAATATTTTGTAGCTTCCCAATTGCTCTCTGTATATGTTTACTGAACTATTCAGCACAATGAGAATTTACCCCTGGTTGGGATAGTACCTGTCAAATAGTGGATGCTATTTGTTGAATGAGTTAATGCTCTTTCTCAGCACTGACTGTGAAGAGAAACTAGAAATATTTAAAGCTTATGTTTTGAACACAGATCTGTTGATGATATTCAGCCCCAAATAAGAAGTATTTATTCACTACTGTGTTTTAGGAATCTTTACTGTCGCTGTAAAAGTGGGAGAAAATGTCAGATTCTCTGCCTCAGATCACATAATGCATCAAGGAGAAGGTTGCAAACAAAGGCCTCCTGGTTCCTATTCAAATGCTCCCAGATACCCTGCTCTAAAATCCTTCTGTTCTGGCAGTAAATGTCTTTTCCTTTTCTTGATCTTTTCTTATGCCTTACTTCTGTTAATAGCTTTTACTGGCTATTTTTCTTCCATCCACCCATATGCAAACTGGAACTCCATTCCCAACATTACCTGACCATTCATTTATTCATTCATTCATTCTACAACTATTAATGAAGCATCTGTGTGCCAACATTGCTTTTGGCACAGTGAAAACAGCAGGCAGTGTATTCCCTTCCCTCATAAAGATGAGTCTACTTTTAAGGACTTCTCAGCTACTTTATCTTACACTGACCTGATCTTACATCAACTTGATTTTACAGCATTCCTGCTCCCTATTTATGGTCTTCCTCCAAGTAGCTGGCCAAACACTGCTTTATTTGTAGCCTTGCACAAACTATTATGCATCACTGAGGTCAAAGGAGGTAGAGGGTAGGTCATATTTTCCTTTCAAGTTTAAGGGCCCCTTCCTTCCTCTTTCCGATATCTCCTTTCTGTGCTTCAGTGGTTTGGGTTGGCAGATCAGACTCTTTCACATGTCTCCAACTCTCACGTTCAGATACATTTCAAACAACTAATCTAAACAGATCTCATCCATTCTGTTTTCTATTCCTCTTGTAGACGGTGATAAAGTTTCCCCATGACACTATCTAGTACTCATCATTTAATAGGTAAGCCATCAAGAACCCTGGCCATATTTTGGTCCTCTCATTTTGTGTTTCATACCAAGAGAAAACAGTCTCCAGTCCCATCTGTAGCAAAAATAAAGATTTGAAAAATACCTTCCACCTGAAGAAATTAATGCAAATAACATAAATAATTTTCTTATTTAGGCTGGTTCTAGGGATACATGCCTCCCACTTAAAAAATTGTAAGTTTTGCTTGTTTTTTTTTTAGTTTATTTTTGACACTTGGCTATCATAAAGCAAATATTCTGAATCTACTTGGAGAAATACACAAAAGGCTTATAATTTGGTCTTCTGTTAATTTAAGTTTGTCTTGTGATACTGCGTCATTACCACTGAAGGAGTGTAATAGAAACTAGCTTTCCATGAGCATAAGAAAAATAATAGTCAAAAAGTCCTAGAGCTGAAGGAACATTTGAGATTAGGAAATTCAAATCACATAATTTTAGTGATGAGGAAACTGAAGCCAGGAAGGATGAGGTTGTTATTTAAAGACTGGTTCAGGGCATAGTTTCCATTTCTTTTCTTTGCTTTACAGCTGCTTACATCATGGGTCTTAATCCATTATGTACGTGTGTGTGTGTGTGTGTGTGTGTGTGGGTGTGTACTACTCATCAGATTCTTGAAGAAGGTTAAGACTACTGTTTGGGACTTGATTTTAGAGGTTCAACTTTGAATATGATGTCTTCTACGTGAAGTCCTAAAATATATGTGTGTATTTTGCTTACTGTATGTATGGGAAAATCACAAAAGCAGAAAGGCTCTTCTAAAGTTCACAATCAAATGCAGCGCTAGCAACTTTTTGGACCTTGTTAACTCTTGTTTTAATGACATATAGGGTAGAGGTTAGAAGTTATAAGTATTGAAAAGACTCTCTCACTCAGAAATGACCTCTCCAATCAACATGCCCATTTGGGATTCACTAAGTTAACCAAACTTATCTTCCAAATTGACTGTAATTAGTTTACCAGATTGCTTCTGTGCCGCTCAGATCTACAGCAATGAATACAATGAGGTATAATCTTGGATGGGCTTTCAGTGGTTAGAATTCTAGGAGAGACTGGAAGAAAGGAGATTGCAAAAGTACCAAAAATCTCCTCTAGTTTTCAATGCTGCCTCCAACCAAAGTACCCAGATGGAAAGCATAAAGATACTGTAAAGTATGTGTGAACAACGAGGCGGACCATGCTGTGGGCCCAACTTTGAACAGATACTCCAGGGTGCTGGAGAGCAAACAGAGGATCAGGGTAAAAATTCATGCGCATATGAGCAAATGGACCTATAAGAGATGGTTTTGTGGGTTGGTAAAATATTTATTTCTCTTTGCCTGTCAACGGTATCAGCTCCCACCTCTCCCCAGATAGACAATCCATATTGGAGATCACTAGAGCTCATTATAAAGCTTAGAAAGGTATATGGCATTGGAAAGAACTGGAATTCATTGAGGTTGTGTTTACATTCAAAAGATTGATTGCTAATCTTCACTGCATTGGCTGGGTTGATAATTTCATATCCAAAATCTCAACCATGCCATTTATTAGACTGACTCACTTGATTTGTCCATTTTGGAATAGCTTCCTGCCCTCGCCCTTCCATCAATAAAGTGTCCATAGTGGCACTGGTTTGTGTGTCTATAGAAACATTCAAGGACTAAAAGTTCACTTCATACAGCTTTATTAGTTATATGATAGAGCAAATTACTTGGTCTTTCTAAGCCTCAGTTTTGCTATCTGTAAAAGTAGTCCTGTCTCATTGGGTTGCTGTGATCTTATTAGGATAAAATGAAATGCACACGTTTACAACCCTTAGAAAAGGATCTGGCACACAGTAAGTACTCAATTAGTGTAGCCATTACATTTTGCAAAGATCATCTGTTCTGGCTCCCAGGCTATAATGCTCATGAATTGATTAACCTGAAAGTCAAGAACAGGTAGAAAAGGAGGACACATTGTTATGGTTTCACTGGCAGCAGTTCTGGTCCTCCAGGTTTTCTCCTCTTTGTGACTGACCTGACTTGCAATCTTCTGCCTTGCTCTCCTTAAACCTCCAGTGTTCTGACCTCCAGTGTGACAAAACCTGTGTCTGCTCTTCCATGACCTTGACCTTGATTCCTGTTCCCATATTTGCATCACAGTAACTCTACCTTATGAGTTGAAGCACACTAAGAACTCCCACTCTCTTTTCCTTGGAGAAAACACTACAGTGAATTCTAAGTGGATAAAGATTTCAAAACTATTCAGTTGCCACCTGATAACCTGACCTCATTTTTTCTCTTTGCTCTGAGAAGTTAAATATATGAATTATATCAATTCACAAAGTCTATTAGATTTCTTGAGGACTTTAAAATTTTACTTTATCTGCTTCTCTAATTGTTTTACAATAAGCCTATGACATTTTTGCAATTTAATAAACTACATATGCAAACATAATCACATTACCCTTCTGTCTGAAATTTGATTTGTCTTATGTAACCAAGCTCCCACCCTACTGAAAAATGGATTAAAAAGAAAAAGATTGGGGCAATTTTGCAAATATCCTATGCCCCTTTTTGACCATAGGGACATAAGGATATTCTTATGTTGCTGAATGGCTGACTGAATTCTTGGGAACCCAGTAAACAGTGTATCAAAGCCCCAAGATCATCACTTCCAAGTTAACATCTGGAGCTTAAGTGAGGGCAAAGATCATATCTTAAAGAATCTTGTGTTTATTGTTTATAAACCAGATTCTCATCCTATATAGATCTATGAGAATTTCTGCGAAGGAGGTTCACAAATTTCCCTATGGGAATTCTTAGAATTATATAGGATGAGAAGCTGGCCTTCCTAGACTTCATGATATGTTTGGAAAGGGGAGTGGGAGTTCAGCTAGGTTATTTTTGTTTCCTGCTGAATTCTTTTAGGAGAAGTTGAATCAATATTTTATATGTTTCAAAATTTCCAAAGACTTTTGAACAGCAGGATCTAAAGAATTTAGTATTGTTGAGTAGCCTAAAACTTGGATTTGTATATGTGACTTGAAAAGATATTTCCCAAACCTTTTAAACAGGTATTTCTTCTTATATGCTTCCCATAACTAGAAAATCTTGATAAAGAATACCATATTTAAGTTAGAATTTGAATTTAAAAGCCTTTGATTAATGAAGTAGTTCTTTTTTAAATAACAAGAGTCCACATTTATGGGGAATTATTATCACTTAAACATTACATAGAACAGCTGTAAATAGTTTACTATGTTAATTTGACAGGCAAATTAACAAATAGTGTAACTGTGTGAAAGATAATACAGCATGTTTCCCAAAGGGTCAAAATGCCAACACTGCGGAATAAAATGGTACTCTTGTTTCTTGAGAGGACTCACAGGCCAGCTTCTGAAATATGAGTTGCATCGCTTTAACTGTCTAAGTCATTATGACAATGCCAAGGATTTCAGCCATAACTTCAATATCTACCATGGAGAATGGGAACAAAGAAAGTACATTAAAAAATGTTGTTCATTTTCACTTCAGAAAATTTCAGTCTTAGGACCTCAGCAGGTTATTTTCTCTGGAATCTTTACAATTTTGGCTTTTTGTAGACCACATAATTTTATGTACTGTAGATGCCTTTTTAAGGTGCAGATACAAATACAGTTTTACGTGACAGTTTTGACATCCCTGACTCACTTTATATTCCTGTGTTGCATAATTACTCATTTTCCCTTTTGGAGTGAGTGATCTGAAATGGTTATCCATGGACTTTTAAAATACACAAAAAATATCCACATAAAATGAAGCTAAGATTCAGTAATCACCCTGTAAATTCAGAATGGAAATAATGAGACTTGTCTTTTTTTTTTTTTTAAATTGCTCGCTGGAGAAGCAGAATTAGGCAGCTATGTTTTTACCTTGATGAAGCTAATAATTCAACTATATATTTTTAAATCCCATCCCTATGTGCTGGATACTCTCAGTGTTATCTCATTTGCTTCTTGCAACAATCCTTTTAAGTAGGGATATTTAATCCTGTCTTATTTACAGTTGAGGAAATCAAGAGTCAGAGGTAAAATGACTTTTCCCAGGACACTCGGCTGATGTGTGGCACGTTTGGGAACTGAATCCAGTTCTGACTCTAACATGGGACTCTGCTCATGATGTTACAGCATAAACTTAAAAACAGTATATTAGATAGTTATTTTGGGGGAATTCAGGAAGCAAACATTGTTAGTCTAGCACATAGTGCCAAGCCTGGCACACTTATTTCATTATACCATCATTGAAAATAGCAGTGTGTCCTCAGCTTTGGCCATCCAAAATGGTGGTGTTTGTTTCATCTAAGGCTTACAAAGTCTGACTTAAGGAATCTTCTGAATGGATAGCTAAAAAGGCTCGGCTCTGCATGTGGCCCAAGCTGTTCCTGTGGTCTGATAGACGACCAAGGAACATGGCACTCTTCTATCCCTAGATGAGGATGGTCCCAGCTTCCTGGGGTTCTAGAGCAGCCGTGGGCAAACTACGGCCCGTGGGCCAGATCCGGCCCATTTGAAATGAATAAAACTAAAAAAAAAAAAAAGACCGTACCCTTTTATGTAATGATGTTTACTTTGAATTTATATTAGTTCACACACAAACACTCCATCCATGCTTTTGTTCCGGCCCTCCGGTCCGGTTTAAGAACCCATTGTGGCCCTCGAGTCAAAAAGTTTGCCCACCCCTGTTCTAGAGGCTGCAGGAACTAGCCCATCACCCTCTCCCAGCACAGTGACCACCTAGAGAGGTAACTGAACTAAGTTTTTCCTCTTAGGATCCTCTCTTTTCTTCCTTCCTGGGTTTCAAGTGGACAGGAAACATGATTTATATTGCTGATGACATTTTACCCATATCTTAGGATTCTGTGTGCTCTGTTCTTTCTGTGCAAAGGCCTACTCGCTCACGGTAAAAAGAAACTACTCTTCACTTCTGGAAGGAAAAAAAGCTTTAATCACACTAGCAATCATTAACAATTGAGAATATAACGTATTTCTGCCGAAACCGGTTTGGCTCGGTGGATAGAGCGTCGGCCTGCGGACTGAAGGGTCCCAGGTTCGATTCCGGTCAAGGGCATGTACCTGGGTTGCGGGCACATCCCCAGTGGGAGATGTGCAGGAGGCAGCTGATCGATGTTTCTCTCTCATCGATGTTTCTAACTCTCTATCTCTCTCCCTTCCTCTCTGTAAAAAAATCAATAAAACATATTTTTTTTAAAAAAAAGAAAAAGAATATAACGTATTTCTAGTAAAGCTGGGGTAAATTTTAAAATTAAGTCATTTGTAATTTGGTTTTCTCTATAGTCACTCTCCAGACAGAACCCACATCTTCAAAAAGTTTCCCATGTGTCCATCTTCACTGCCATTGGCCTAGCCTAGTCTGTCCTATCCACACACATCTGGAGATGTGGTTCCCTAATTAGACCACTTGCCTTGAATCACTCTCCTTTCTGAGCCATTATTTTATCATACATATACATATACATATACATGTACATGTACATATGTGTGTGTGTATATATATGTATATATACTATATATACAAGTATGAATTTACAGTTATTCCTCCACTCCCCAACACACACACACACACACACACACACACACACACACACTCACTCTTTGCCCCCATGATACATGTGGTCAATCCAGATCCTCTGATGGCTGCTAACTGCCTACAGAAGGAAATGCCAATTTCCTAGCCCAGTATTTAAGGCTCCATACACCCTAGACATAACCTACTGATTCAACCTTTTCTCTGCTCTGGCCAGTCTGATCTACTTGTATGTCTCAACCATGTTTCCTCATCTGACCTTTGCTGCTGGCCATTCTTTTGCCTAGAATGTTCTTTAGCTTTTCTTCCTTCTGCTGTAGAAAGGAGACCTCACAAAAGCCCACATGTCATTGTTCTCTTTATTGCTCATTACACAAGGTCGCACTGTATTATAATTCATCTTTTATATACATGTCACCTCGTCTTAACTTGGTTCCTCAAGGGCAGGATTTTTTTTTTAAATCTCTTTCGAGGCCCAACACTTCTACTGTCCTGCTCCTAAGTCCTCTTGATAAGGATAAAGCTTCGGGAGGGAAAAGCTCTATCTTTATTTCATTAACTTCTGCTCTATTTGAAACAGGCACTTAAACATTAATGATAGCTCTGAATATTAAAGGTGGCCTCCCTCTAGGAAGAATAAGAGTGCTTTCTTTCCCGACATCTCATCTTGTTTTCTGCTAACACTGCCTTATCCAGTGCACTTGTGATTTTGAAACTATCTTATATTGAAAAATGAGGGATATGAATTAGAAGCCTGGGAGAAAAAGTAGTTTCCAGGAGGTATATAATTTTATCTCAGATGGTTACGGTTTCAAAACCAATCTACGGCAGAGAGCAAATCACTATAAATATACGTGGCCTTTCAGTGTTTCTTTTGAGGAATTGGAAATGGGATTTTTTGATGGCCCGGATTTCCTTGAATGGAACATGTGCTGCTTCCTTATACTTTCTTCCAGCTACCTGGAAATTCTGAGGATTAACTAATTTAAGCTTTATCAGAGTGCTCTCTTTACTAGCTGTGACTAAACCTCAGAACATATAGCTGATCTTTGGTTTGAACATGGTTTTGTTTCATGATTTAGCTTTCCTTAAGTAAGCAGCCTGATAGAAATCCCATAAAACATAGCATTAAAAAAAAAAAGACAATGGGGGAAAAAAACACATCCTTTCTCTTTTGTTGCTGTCATCCAGTTTTTGCCATTTTCCCAATTAAGTGGAATTTATTAAGAGAACACTTTTCAAAATGCAAGGAAGCTTGGCGATGAGTCCAAATTCACTGAATGCTAGTTCTGTTTAAAGGCATTTGTTCTCTTCATGCTTCCAGACCATTTACATGAATCTAATGTCTGTTTCCCCTAATAGCACTGTTAATGACCCTGAGTTGTAAAAAGACGACACAATTAGGCTTTCCTTGTGTTGCATTTATGCTACACATGCGCTGACACACGACTTGTCAGCGTTTTCCATATCTTATAACCACAAGGACATGCTCTATTTGTTTGGACTCAGGAGTATTATTAATCGACACTGTGGTGAAACCAGTGCTCTCAATAACCTCTTTAGGAAGTAATTTTGTGGAAATGGACAAGGACTGACTTTGTTAAGGTTAATTACTTAGTATTTGCTACATCTGAAGGAACATTGACTGAGAAAGGTACCTTATTGAACAAGGAAGGTGATGCTGAGCTTATGGGTTTAAGAGTCTCCTGAAATTATGATCAAACCACCTCTCTGAGCAGTACACATTATTATATTTGTACTGGTTCAGGGAGGAAGAAGAAAGTGCAAAGGGCTTTATACCAGTATGTTTATAGTTAGGCAAGATTAACCATCTTCCCTTGTGCCTGTGCATTGTGTTTTACTTAGCTGTGTATATATTGTATGTGAAGGACAAACTGTTCTAATTTACAACATCTAGCATTTCTAGATGTTATAGAGGTTGCCAGTGTATGACAGAAGTAGTTAGTAAACAAATACATGCTGTACAGTTTGTGTTAGATTCCTAAGAAGAACTGTTTTGAAAACATGAGAAGTGAAATTGTTAAAATCCTCTCTAAGCATTACAGATGCTTATTGTACTGTCCACTGTGTTGATAGAGATGAAAAGGGGAAGGGTTTTAGGCCAGAAAGTTCCTTCCTATTCAGAAGACACTTTTAGATTATAGCCTCTTATGTGCAGTTTAATCAAATCCTTATTTGAGATGGCTAGTCTTTCTAGATGTTTGAAAGTGCACAACATATGTTAAAAGAGTTAAAGTAACACCCTTTAAGTATTTTTTTTGTTAATTTATAGGAATGGTGGTATTTGAGGAATGGAATTGTTAAATTTGATGTCTTGGAGAGTATGCTGACTGTTCGCAAGGGAAGGGGGAGGGAAGGAAGTACAGAAAAAAGGGTTCTGTGCCCATGAGTCTTTAGAGAAATTAAAATTATCTAACCATTATTACATATATGCATATTAGTTAATATTGCTGTGTATTCAAGGATAAAGCCTGAAGTATATAAAAAGTAGAGGTAGTAAAATAATCCTTTTATAAAAGCCCTCTTGTTAGTTTTTAGGAAGGACTGTTGTCTGGGAGTGTCTTTGTTAATCCACCTCTTGGAGCCAGTTGTTCTGTATTTAGTCACTGACGTGGTGGAGGAGGGAGAAGAGGAAGGGTGAAGGGAAGGGCTCTTTGCTAATATTTCCATACCTAGAAGAAAGTTTTAGGTTATAACTATAGGTCTATATGCATTTTTGTAAAGTTCCTGTGTTTGTTGTGGACAAGGTTCTTTTATTTTGCAACATTGGAGCTTTTTAGATGTCCTGAGGTGACAATGTCTGATAAAAAGTAGAGCTAGTGAATTAACCAATTTGTAAATATCTTTTTGTTATAATTGTTAGAAAAGAGGCATCTTGGACATGGAGTTGTTGACCATCTCAGAAATGGACGTCAGGACTTGTTCATACCGAGGGGTGTGTGTGGATGTGTTCATATTCACATTGTGGTGATAACCACTGATGTGCCTGCAACTCTTTAGACTGCTATAGGAATATGTTGTTAAGTACTAACGTCAAAACTTGCCACCTTGCTAATATTTTAAAGTATAAATCATCATTCTCTTAGAAGCATTATACTTTGTGTACTCTTGCTTTGGGTCTCATTTTTAATGGAACATGAAGGGAACACATTATTTTAATTGTAACTTTGTGAATATCTTTTATCTAGAGGTTTGTTGCTATTTTTGTCCTTTATGAAATTTTTGTCACCAAGTAAGGCAGGATTACATTTTCTTCCAGATTGAGTTGATGTTGGGTATTCTTGGTTATCAAAATACTCATAGCTTTGGGACTTTGAAATGGTAAATATTCATGATGTGTGAGAAAGCATGATACATAACTGTACCATCTTAATTACATAAAAATGAAAGCTTAGTTGTGTAGATACACAGGACTTAGAAGAACACGTCAGACTGTAAACTGCTTGTGATTATGGATGGCTAAGTTCTTTGCTTGTTTTTTTTTCAGTTTCCTATATATGCACATGTTAACTTTAAAAAAATAAATGTTACTTTAAAAGCCTAAAAAAAAAAAAAAAAAGAGTCTCCTGAAATTAGCACTGCATATAATTGAAATAGATTTAAGTCAGATACAACAATTTTAAACTGAGACATTTATGTAAATGCTTACAAAGCCTACTGAGTGAATAAAAGAAAATGAGCTGATTGTACAGGCAATTGGTATTTATCTCTTAAACTTTGTTGGTTGGTCTGTTTTCAGTTGATAGGACTGTGCATTGGTGTTGGACATTCTCAATTCCTTGGGCTCTTGCACTGTGAATTCTGCTGTGATTGCAGTGCTGTCTGCAGCAGGGGTGGACCCTTCCTCTTGAAATCCTCTCAGCTGTCAATTACAGGATGGCAGAGGGTCAGGAACACAGCCAGCCGCCCAGTCGGCATGGCTCAGTGGTTGAGTGTCAACCTATGAAACTGGGTTGCAGGCTGGATCCCTAGTAGGGGGTGTGCAGGAGGCAGCCCATCTCTCATCATTGATATCTCTATCTCTCTCTCCCTCTCCATCTCCCTTCCTCTCTGAAATTAATAAAAATATTTTAAAAATTAATAAAAATGTGTTTTAAAAAGAACAACAACAACAAAAAATGAACACAGCTAGGCACAATGGTAAGGAGTATGGGCTCAAAGGCCAGGCATGGCCATTCCCTGAGTGACAGTGGGCCACTTACTTGTCCCTTTTGTGTCTGAGTTTTCTCAGCCAACTCCTCCCACCACTACCCATCCTTCTCCTTTACCCTGTTTTAGTTTCCTTGATGATCTTATTACCACCTGGGCAATGTGTCAGCATTGCATGAAGTGAGATCAGCAGCTTCCTTCACTCTGATGGCCACCTGGCTCCTTCCACTGGAACGGAAGGCGCATGAGCGCTGGAACTGTGACTTTCACACTCAATATATATAATAAAACCTGGCACATAACAAGTGAAGCTGCATGATTTGATGGAAGGATGAATGAATGAATGAATGAATGAATGAATGAAAAATGGAGATAGAAATGGGATGCACAAAATGTCAGTTCTCTGTGATGCTCCTGGAAGACCAACAAGATGAAGCAGAGAAAAACTAGATGTTCATCACTGGAATGAAAGAAATAATCCAGGAGTGGAAAGAAAAGGACCCTGATAACTAAGGGAAGGAAGACATTGGTAGGTGGCATTAGAGCAGTTTCACAGAAGTGCGTGGATAGGGAGTCTCTCGGATGCAGGTCATAAGAAAAGCAGTGTGCCCAACCGAACTGAAGTAGAGGGTAGTTGGAGGGGATGGCTCTATGCCTCGCTGATTGCTTGAAGTAGCCCACACCAATCCTGAGCTGTCCTATCATATCCCCAAAACAATTGGAACATTATTCTCTCCTTTGTGGATGTGCGATCAAAGGCAAACATTAATAGGGTGATGAGTGAGGAAGCTGCTGTGCTAGCTCTGTGCAATGCTGACACATTACCCAGGTGGTAATATTCAGACAATGAATAGATGTAAAAAAAAAAATTTAATGCATGAATGCAGAGTAAGGAAAAGGCATGGGACCAGATGCTCTTGGCAACAGAGGAAGTGCCCAATGTCAAAGGCAACCTTGGTCCTTGGCACAAGATCTGCTACCGTCGTGGCTTCTCTGAGGTTTGGAGCAATGTGTCTCCCTTCGTCTGCATTTAAAAAAGACTCATTCACCAGGACTGAAAATATGTAACAAGAATTTACATGACCTTCCAGCTCCTGCTCACTTACAATTCTTTACACTGTTTCAGGTTTGGTAGCTCCAGATATTGTGGTAATCAGGATGCTCCAATACACTGTCATACACTATGAATTTGGGTGATATCCATGCCACATCATTACACCATGTTCCTGAAAGGTTTGAAGAGGAGGAGGGAACTGTGCATATAACACCTCACCCCCGTCTACGCCTTCCTCACACTTCTGTAGAACAGATGGTAGAGAGGCATTAGTTGTCTCATGTTTTGTTTTGAAATGTTTTATTGTAAAATAAACAATCCTGCAATAGAGTTATTTGTCAGAGCATGCAACTAGACTTAAAGTTAAATGTTCTTACCCGCTACCCCTACCCCAAAGCACAATTCAAACAAAAATAAAATGTGGTATCAAACAAAATAAAAATTAAGCTGCACAGTCAAAAGGAACTCACAAAGCTGAAATTCTTCCTGCAACTTACATCTTTACCCTGATGTGTTTCAGCATATGTAATCTTCCTACTTAGCCACAAATTATGCTTTCATTGTACTGCACTTAGTCTTATTTTGCATTGCAGTCTGTTTAAGGTGGTTAAGACCAAGTCGCTCCGGTAACAAGTATTTATTTATCTTTGCACCAAGTGTGAGGTACAATGCTAGGTACAAAAGTGTACGACATGGTCACTGCTCTCAAAGGATTTAAAATCTGGCTAAGCATTTTTCTTGTAAAATAACAACTAAAAATACACAACAGTATGTGCTAAGCAACAGCTAATTGGTTTAGACAACAGCTACTATAGGAGGTCAGGAGAAGGTGAAATGACTTACACTTAGAGTAGAGAAGGAAATGTTCTTGTAAGGTGTGAGTTGAGATTCAGAGTAGAAGAGAAGGAAGAAAAGGCATTCCAAAAAGAAAGGCTAACAAGAATAAAGGCACAGAGACAGGAAAACACCAAGTGTGTTGGGGGAGGGGGCAATAAAGTACGGCAGGAATGATGGAACTCAGAAGGTAGAAAGACCAAATTAGGATGCGTAAGTGTTTCCCTAAGAATTTTGAGGTTCCAGGATTATTCCCAATCTAACTTGGAAGTTTACTCTTTGCTGAACTAGCATACTATACTTTGAATGCGATTTCATTCATTCATTCACTCATTCATTCATTCATTTTTGTGGCAGTTCAGATGCTGCAGACATAATGAAGTTAGAATATGGGCCTTTACTCTCAAAAAAGATGACAGTCTAATGTGAAACACAGAGAAGTACACATGAATTACAACAACCCAGGTTGAAAGTCATGGCCATGTCAAAATTGGGCCACCTTTGGCAGTTCACTAAAACCCTGTTCTATGAAGTGAGCTCATGTGAATAATGAAGAAGTCCAGAATGAAGTCCGCGAGGAACTTGTCGTCGCTCTTATATCTTTAATATTGCAACAGAGAACAGTTGTATTGACAACTTATGGTGGCAGTATGTTGCAAGGCAGTTTGTTGTCTTGTTTCTTTTATTATTGAAATAAAAAGAGAAAACGATAAGATCAAAGAAAGAGTCCTCTGGCACTTTCAGAAGGGGAAAAGATGCCTACGTTTGGTTACTCCTAATTGTTAGCATTCAATCATGGGCAGACTTAAAAGATCACCTAACACTTCCCTGGCACTATTCTAGGGGCTTTACATGTAATAACTCAATTATCACAAAAGCTCCAGGGGTCAAGTCCTGTTATCATTCCCTTTTCATAGAGAAAGTTGTCTAAGGCACCAAAATCAGTAAGAGGAGGAGGTAGGATTGGAACTCAACCATGTTCATATATATATAAATATATGAGGGGGAGGTAGGCCACCTTACCCCTGTTATACTTTGTTTGTTTTTGGTAATCCTCACCTGAGGATATTTTTCCACTGATTATATTTTTAGAGAGAGTGGAAGGAAGGAGAGAGATAGAGAGAAACATCGGATGTGAGAGAGACACATCGATTGGTTGCCTCCTGCAAATGAGGTATGTGCCCTTGACTGGAATCAAACCCAGGCACCTTAAGTCCACAAGCTGATGCTCCATCCATTGAGCCAAACTGGCTAGGGCGCAGCCATGTTCTTAATCAGTGTGCCACATAGCCTTCTCATATGTGAAAAGATCCCAGGTGGTAATGGTGGTACACGGAAAGGGGGATCTTCAGAAAGATATCAAATAAAGATCAATTAAATCTAAGAAAAAATTAGAATGGGTGGAGCAAATTGATGCAAAGAGCCCACCTTTTTTCATTTTAAAACACTGCAGTTAGAATAAAATGTAAACAGGGAATGGTTTCTTTTAGATAATTGATAAAAAAAATAGTATTTAATATTGACTGAGCATCTATATGTGCTTGGTACTTCCACATCTATTAATTTTATCCCTATTTTACAGAAGGAAAATTGAAGAGATTTCTATTTATAGTTAAATAGAAAGAGGTTAGCTTAATCTTTATCACAATTCACCCAGTTAGCAAGGACTGGAATACAGGTGTATCTGACTGATCTTTATTGCCACACTCTAGTTAATTATACCTCCAGGTTATCAGACCTGTGGATTCTCTGGGTTTTCCTTTCTTCTATTAACCTATTCGGTGCCAAAAGCCCTGCTGTGCTGGAGTGTAGTCAGGACAAGCATTGAGAGGATAAGGTTGAATCTCTTTGACAGGATGGCTGGCTCTCTGTGACATTTCAGAACCAGCAGTACTATTTGGGAACTATTTGGGATAATGCATGCCTTTGCCTCCACCATAATTATGGAAAATTGCGGGTCTATTTCTAATACCTAACATTTAATATCTATTAATGCTTCTTTTTCTTGAAGTAAGGTATTTTACCTGCCTGACACATTTTAAGGTATGAACTCCAGAACAGAAAATCACACCTCATTTCAAGTTCAAAGAACAGAAAAGCATAATCAGCTGAAGTACAGAAGGTGGAGATTGCATTATTGCTGTTAGACTTCTGATTGCCAAATAAGAATGTATGTACTGTTTGATCCCAATGAAGGTGCATGTATCAAAAATGGTATAGGACAGAGAAAACTTAGTCATATTCTTAAACTCATTTAGGGGAAAGATGATGCTCAATGGATGTCTTCTACGTGCCTGCCATTTAACATATTCTACAGTGGCTCATTTGTTTCTCACAATGACCCATGGACTATGACCTCATTTTATATATGGAACAATTGAACTTCAGCCCAGATAAGTAGTAGTAGTTCCTCTCAGGTGACCGAGGCAATTTAGACACACCTATGCTCTTTTATTAATTTACTTTAACTATTTTACCTCTGTACTAGGAGAAAGTACTGAACCCATCTCTTTGTTCCCACCCAAATTGTTATAAAGGCTACATATACCCTGAACAATAGGAAAAGAATAGAGATTTGTAAACAGAAGTAATGCAAATAAAAAGGGCAAAAACTATTGTTAGAGTTAGAGAAAACATCTATATATGACATTTGAAGTATTTACTTCCTGCCACAGCTTCCCAAACCTCTTGCTCCATTTCCCTTTCTCGAGATAACACACAAGTGTGATGCTGAATTTATTTTCCCAGAGAAAGAACTAGGATTATTACTAATAAGAAAATACAGTTTTGCATTTCTTTGGATAGCTTTATAAAATGATCCCCTCCCCCCATCCAAACATTAAATGCTTGGCTATAATGTAAAAGGCTCACTTTCATTCATTTGCCTTTCTCAAATATTGCCTTTTGCAATAAATGTACTGGTCTAAATTTGATTCTGTTAATGACACTCTACTTCGGCTTTCCGATGGCTTAACTGTGTCTAGTAGCACAACTGAAGGATAATCTGACTAAGACCCATAAGGCTGTTCATGTGGTTTTGACCCTTAGAGAGGAAGAGTGGGAGGTATTATCTTTTCTACTTTGTGCCATTCTCAGAGGACAGCCACAAATGTGTAAATGAATGTGAGGGAGAAATAAAGGGGACAGCCAGATTGCCAGAGATCCATTACTTTACCCCTGGGGTATGTGGCTATTACAGAACTGGGGCAAATGCCAAGAGCACTGAATTCAAAGGGAGGCTCCCTGAAGTGAGTCATCTATTTAGACCACATCAGAGGAATATCGGGTCAGCTCCTACTGGGTGAAAAGGTAACATCAGGGGCATCTGGTAGTCACTTTGGGAATTACATTAACTTATGGTAACCTGAGTTCAGAGTGGCAAAGTGTCATTAAAAGCTAAGGCAAATTTATTCCTATTCAAGATGGAAAGAGCTGTTGGTCATGCATCTTATTCCTTTAGCTACACTTGCTAACACGGATGGCAGCCATGATTGGTTTGAAAGATAAAGGATAAATATCTAGTTTACTAAGTAATATCCTCCCGTGTCTTTTGTGAGTTAATGCTGACCAATTGTCCATTCTGAATAGAGAGCCAAAATGAGACAGTAGAAAACAACCAAACTCTAAGATTAGGGAACTGTAAGAACGTGGCCCTGCCACTTTCTATCAGTATAAACTTGGGCAGGTAGCTGAATTTCTCTGAGTCTCAGTTTAGTCATGTGTGTAAGATGGGCATAAAACAGTACTCTATTTATAAAGTTTCTGTATAATTAAAATGCTATATAGAAAATCCATCTGTAACTTGAACAATGCTATACAAAGTTTATTCACAAACGCTAACTTTAAAATGTAAAAAGAAAAAAGAAAAAAGGATTCCTAGGCAATATAATTCAAATTTTAGTTTCCTGGACAGGAAATGTTGAATAAACCTGGAGTCCAAGTTGATCTGTCTTCGAAAGCTAGGAAGGACAAGAATGGCTAGAGTAATTTGCTGAGCTCGAGTCTCATTCATCAATTTTTTCTTTTATGGATCATGCTTTTGGTGTTGTATCTAATAAATCTTTGCCTAACCCCACGTCATAAAGATTTTTTTCTATATTTTACTTCGGAAATTTTATAATTTTAGGTCTTATATATAGGTTTATGATCCACTTTGAGTTAATTTTTATATGTTGTGGGATAGAGATCAGAGTTATTTTTACTTTTCTTTTCAGTGTATAGTCATGCAATTGATCCAGCATAACTTGTTGACAGGATTATCTTTTCTCCCTGAATGACTTTTGCATCTTTATCAAAAATCAATTGTCTATATAAGTGTAACTAATTTCATTTAGTTCCATTGACTTGTCTATCTTCATGCCAGTGTTACATTGTTTTGATTACTGCACTTTTATGAGTTTCTTGAAATCGGGTAATGTTAGCCCTTCAACTTTGTTTTTTTTTTCCCGAATTGTTTTTGCTATTCTAGGTCCTCTGCATTTACACATAAATTTTAGAATCAGTTTGTCAATTTCCACAAAAAATCTGTAGGAAATTTGATTGGGATTACATTGAGCTTATAGATCAATGTGGAGAAACTTTAGTCTTCCAACTCATGAAAAGGTATATTTCTCTATTTATTTGGGTCTTCTTTATATCTATCAGCAATGCTTTATAATTTTCAGGCCTTGGCCAGTTTGCTAAATGGTTAGAGTGCCAGCCCTGGGACTGAAGTGTCATGGTTCAATACCTAGTCAAGGGTATGTACGTTGGTTGCAGGCTCAATCCTCAGGCCCTGGTTGGGGCATATGCAGTAGGCAACCAAACAATGTGTTTCTCTCACATCAATGTTTCTGTTTCTCTCTCTCTGTCTCTCTCTCCCTCTCCCCCCTCCTCTTTTTCTCCCTTCTACTCTCTCTAAAAAAAAAAAAAAATCAATGGAAAAAATATCCTCAGGTAAGGATAAGAATATAAGAATATACATATTTAAATGTATGGGTCTTGCCTATCTTTTGTCAGCTATGTCCCTAAGTATTTTATTTTTTTAATTCTGTTGTACATGTATTGTTTTAAAAATTATTAGTTCTGATTTTTCATTGGATATTGATGTTATAGTCTGAAGCTTGCTAAACTCACTAATTCTGCTGTTTTTGTAGATTTCATTGGATTTTCTATATAGACACTTATGGCATTTGTGAATAAAGACAGCTTTAGACCTGTCTTTTCAATCTAGATAACTAGATACTTCATATTTCATTTTCTTGACTGATTGCACTGGCTAAATGTCCCTGTATAGAGCTGAATAAAAATAGTGACAGCAGTCATTCTTTCTTGCCTTGTTCCTGATCTTAGTGGAAAAATATTAGTCTTTTATTTTGAAGTACTAGAAGCCCATTGCACGAAGATTCGTGCAATAGACCTTCCTTCCCCTGGCTGCTGGCACTGGTTTTCCGGACCTGGGACCCAGGCCTTTGGTCTGGCCTCAGCAGAGAAGCCAAGCCTTGAGGCTAGGCTTCTCCCCTCTGGCCGCAGTGAGGCTTGGCTTCTGTGCTGCTCCAAGCCTCTTCAGTCTTCAGTCTTCACTCCACGCCTGCGTATGCAAATTAACCCGCCATCTTTGTTGGGTTAATTTGCATACTCATCTGATTGGCTGGTGGGCATAGCAAAGTGACACCAATTTGCATGTTTCTCTTTTATTACTGTAGATGTTATTGGCTATAAGTTTTTCATAGATGGCATTTTCAGATTGAAGAAGTTCTCTTTTATCTTGGTTAGCTAAGAATTTTTATTAGAAATGGATATTGGATTTTGTTAAATGCTTTTCAATAGATTCAACTGAGATTATCATAGATTTTTTTAAAGCTTTCTTAATATGGTGAATTACATTGGTTTTTTTAAAAGTTAAACCAACTCAGAATTCATGAGGTGATTCCCATTTGGTCATGGTCCTTCTTTATATCGAGCTGAATTCCATTTGCTGTAATTTTGTTCAGAAATTTTGTTTCTCTGTTTATAGGGATATTGGTCTTTAGTTTTCATTTCTTGTAATGCCTTTGTATGGTTTTGGTATCAGGGCAATAATGTTGGTCTCAAATAATGTTTTGGGAAATAATCTCTTTATTTCAATTTTTTAGAAACATTATTTCTTATTGTTTGGTAGAATTTCCCCAGTGAAACTATCTGAGCCTTGAGTTTTCTTTATAAGGTTTTTACCTATAAATTCAATTTCTTTAGTAGATGTAGGGCTATTTTTTCAATTTCTTTTTGAGTGAACTTTGGAAGTTTGTGTCTTTGAAGGAACCTGTCCATTTCATCTAAGTGTCACATTTACAGGCATGTTGTTCATAATATCCCTTTATTTTCCTTTTAGTATCTGTAGAATCTATAATGATGTTACCTCTCTCTTTACCAATATTGGTAATTTGTGTTTTCTCTCTCATTTTCATGATCAGCCTAGCTAGAGATTTATTAATTTTATTTGATCTTCTCAAAGAACCAACTTTTGGTTTCATTGATTTATCAACTGTTTTTGTTTCCTATTTCATTAATTTTCACTTTGATTTTTATTATTTCCTTTTTTCCTGCTAACTTCGGCTTTATTTGCTCTTTGTTTTCTAGTTTCTTAAAGTAGAAGCTGAGGTAACAAATTTAAGGCCTTTTTTCTTTACAAATACAGACATTCAGTGCTATAAATTTCGTCCTAAATATTGTTTTAGCAGTATTCCACAAATTTTGACTCATATTTTCATATTCATTCAGTTAAAAACATTTTATAATTTCCCTTTTAATATTTTCTCTTGACCTATAGGCTATTTAGAAGTGTGTTATGTAGTTTCCAAAACTTTGGAGATTTTTCCAGGGATATTTCTGTTATTGATTTCTAATTTTATTACACTGTAGTCAGAGAACATACTCTGTACTACTTAAATCCTTTTAAATTTACGAAGAATACTTTATGGCTCAAAATATGGTTTATTTTGGTAAATGTTCCATGTTTATTAAAAATAAAGTGTATTGTGCTGTTGTTGGGTAGAGTATTTTATGAGTCAATTGGACAAAGTTGATTGATAAATATTCCTCAACTGTACTACTACATCATGAATGATTTTGTGTCTCCTTGTTTTATAAATTATTCACAAAAGAGCATTAATATCATTGACAATTATTGTGGATTTGTCTATTTCTCCTTGCAGTTCTATCAGGGTGTTTTTTAAATGTACTTTGAAGAAAGTACATATATGTATCTCACGGTATATATGTATTTAGGACTCTTGTCCTCTTGAATTGGCCTTTTATCATTATGTGGTAACCTTCTTTTCTCTGTTAATAATTTTTGCTCTGCAATCTACTTTGTCTGATGGTAATATAACCACTCAACTTTTTTTGAAATTAGTGTTAGCATATACTTTCACCTTTTTATTTTTAATTTATTTATATCTTTCTATTTCAAGTATATTTCCTTTTGGCAGCATCTCGAGTTTTTAATTCAATGTAACAATCTCTGCTTTTTAAT
This sequence comes from Myotis yumanensis, assembly GCF_028538775.1. NCBI lineage: Eukaryota > Metazoa > Chordata > Mammalia > Chiroptera > Vespertilionidae > Myotis > Myotis yumanensis. The sequence goes on along the minus strand of NW_027223764.1, from coordinate 26,917,763 downwards.
TAGAGCATTTAGACCATTTATATTTAATATCATCATTGATTGGGTTGGGTTTCGGTCTATCATTTGCTATTTGTTTTCTATTTTTCCCATCTATTCTTTGTTCCATTTTCCATCTTTTGGAATGAATGCATATTTTTAATGATTCTTATTTTATATCCTTTGTTGGCTTGTGAGTTATAGCTCTTGGTTTTGTTATTTTACTAGTTGTAAAACACTTTTTAAAGCCAAAGTTTTCAAATACCAAGGAGGATATAAATCTGACCCCCTGTAAGAAGTCTATAATTATGTGTTTTGTCTTTAATTTTTGGAGAAGCACTACAATGAATGAGTTAAAAAGATCAAACTGAAATAAATATTGCAATTCATAATCTTTTAAATGGAGCCAAAATGCCAGAATACATTTTACTCTTTTAAACCAAATTCAATCATAGCTGAAGTGAGATTTTTAAAAAATTTTTATCAAATTCATTGGGGTGGCATTGGTTAATAAAATGATATAGGTTTAAGGTGTACATTTCTATAATACATATTGTGTTTATTATCCCAAGTCAAGTCTCTTTCCATCACCATTTATCCCCCATATACCTCTTCTACTTCCCTCTACCTCTCTTTCCCTCTGGTAATCACCATACTGTTATCTGTGTCTATGGGTATTTTTTTCTTAATCCCTTCACCTTTTTCTTTCAGCCCTGTAATCCCAATCCCCTCTAACATGTCAGTCGGTTCTCTATCTATGAGTCTGTTTCTATTTTGTTAGTTTATTTTGTTCATTAGATTCCACCTATGAGTGAAGTCACATGATACTTGTCTTTCTCTGACTGGCTTACTTCACTTAGCATAATGCTCTCCAGGTCCATCCATGCTGTCACAGTGGTAATATTTCATTCTTTTTAAGGCTGAGTAGTATTCCATTGTTTAAATGTACCATGGCTTTTTTATTCACTCATCTACTGATGGACACTTGGGCTGCTTTCAAATCTTGGCTATCATAATGCTGTGATGAACATAAAGGTGCATATATTCTTTAGAACTAGTGTTTTGCGTTTCTTTGAATATATTCCCAGATGTGGAAAAGCTGGGTCATAAGGCAGTTCATTTTTTGATTTTTAACTTTATTCAAAGTATTTATTTTACAATTTTTAGATGAGAATTAAAAGAGACAATTTTATAGACGATTATTTATGATTAGTTAAGTAATATCAAATGCCTTTGCTTTCCATTAGTGTAACAATAGAAGGTAGGTAGTAGGGATGTAATGAATAAAATTCCCTTCTTGGAGCCCGATATACATTCCAATATAAGCATATTCATCCCATATGAACATATGGTGGTTGCTATTAATAGCATTATTAACAATAATAATTAATGAAGAGAGTAAGTGAAAACTTAGATTAAACCTCTTTATTCAGCAGAAGCAATGGAATTTCACTTCAGCCATGCCATTCTGTGTTGATATCTAATGCTTTCTGCTTTCATACCCTCCCACCCAGGCTACAATGACCTAGGAAACAGTTGTCAAATCAAAATAACGTAATGTAATGTGTATATGATTGTTTCATTACAGGCCTGCCATTTTTTCTCCAGTTAACAGTAATAGTCTCTTGGAAGTGCTCAGTGCAATGTGGCTGCATTAGAGGATCTAGGTACTGGCACTATTAAAAAATCAGTCTGTTCTAATAGACTCCCCAGTTGATTAGATTATTCAGTAAGCTTCTTATTTGTCGATGTTTTTTCTTTGATATGGCTAGTTTTCTCTCTTTTATATCTAAGCACATTGCATAGCTACTTTAAAACAGAGATGAATAACTTATGGAGCATTGGTGCCATATTGGAAATCTTTTGAAAACCTAAGGACTAAGTTTTTGATGTATACTTGCATGAAACATCAATGCATTATTGGATGTAGTCATATCAAAAACAAGCCAGGTATTGCCATTAGCAATCTCCCAACAAAGTAAGGATGCGTGTGTGTGTGTGTGTGTGTGTGTGTGTGTTTTAACAAAGTGATTTTGAAAAAGGAAACTGAGGTAGTGAGGCTAATATGAAGATATTTACATGGGTTGAGAAATAGAAAACTTGGGTTCTACCTTAGGTTTTATTCTGAGGTCTTGGAGAGCAGGGGCAAAAGCTCTTCTTTGTATCCAGAGTTCTTATTATGCCTCAAGCATTATTTGCTGCATGTGTGAAAATATTTGCTATCTGCCACTATAAACTGGGGGTTCCTGGGCTAGTCACTTAACATTTATGAGTCTGTTTCCTCATCGTTAAACTGGAAATAATACCTTAGAGGCTATACATGATGGGACAAAAGTAGGTTTACAGTTTTTCATACCGAAAATAATAAAATAATTAATAAATAATAATACAAGAATCAACTGTTTCTTGTACTCACAACTGTAAACCTACATTCGCCAAACTCTGTATTGTGTGAAACAAAGGTGCCATTGTATGTGATTATATATTATGAAAATCAGAATATGTTGGTTGGGCACATAGTCTCTGGCCTCAGAGAACTTGGTTAGAATAGCTGTCAGATTATTGAGCACATTCTTTAGCTATTCATAGTTATTTCATCTGTGAAATGGGAGTAAAGATTGGATCAAAATGGTGGATTGGATCCAGGAATCCCTGTTCCTTCCCATACAAAATCCCATGAAATAATAGCAAAGGTATTTTTAAAAATAATTATAAAACCACACAGCATTAGAAAATAAGGGTTTGTGTCATCAAAGGGCTAAAGGTTTTAAAGTATTCCTGAAAGTTAGAAATTAGATGGAGATTAAGACTGGAGAAACCATGCCCCCAAAGACAAGCAGGAGAGCACCCTGTGAAGGGGACAGCATTTACTAGTAAAATGTGCTCTGTACTCAGTGGAAACAGATGCAACAGCAGAAGCACAGATGTGTGATCAACTGGCGAACTAAATTCTGATCATCAGTCTTATTACTTCCCCCACCTGAACGCCTCCATTTGTTGAAACAGTGAGAAAGAGCCCTGTGACTAGAAAGATAGGCAACACCTAGGATAACTAGAGACCCCAAGGAAGGGCAGGGTACCCCCAAACCCAGAAGGAAAGTTTCCAGCAAAATGAGGATATATTTTTGTTTTCCTTTCACTTAAGAGCACCTGTAATTAGAACCCGCATCTTCTTCCATCCCCCTCCCATCAAATCCCCTAAAAAGATTTTCAAACACAAAGTGAAAGAACAAATAAGAATCAAATTACCAAATATTTTGGGTAAACCAAAGCAACATGCAAAATATGAAGAAAGATCGACAAATAATACCCCCAAAAGTACATAAGGAAACAGTTACTGGAACTAGCAGAATATTTCATTATTTAAATAAGTCTAACTAAAAGAAAATCTAGAGGATAGCAACATCATAAAAGAAGAAGAGACTGTTATAAAAATAAAACAATGAATCTGGAATTAAAAATTTCCAGATAGCCTGGCCGGTATGGCTCAGTGGTTGAATGTTGACCTATGAACCAGAGATCATGGTTGATCCCCGGTAGGGGGCGTATAGGAGGCAGCCAATTAATGATTGTCTCTCATCATTGATGTTTCTCTCTCTCTCTCTGAAGTCAATAAAAAAAATTTAAAATTTCCAGACAACACAAAAAGCATCTCTGCAGATGGCTAGAAAGCAAAAGGGACACAAACGCGGAGCCAAAGGAAAAGAATATAAAGGTACAAAGTGGGGGTGATAATAGTGGCTCCTCATAGGGGTGTTCCCAAGAAAATAAAAGTAACATTGCCTAGTCCAGTGGCTACTATATAGGAAGGTTATAATAAAGAGCTATTTTTATTGTAGTTGTTATAACCATACTACATGATTCTTAGTTACTAATGCTATAATTATTATTATATTAGCACTAAAATGAGGTCTCAACCCTTGACCTACCTGCAAGGTCCTACATCTAACACCGTAAGAGCTCAGGCCACGGAGAGGAGGAGAGAGGCAGGGAGAAAAGAGAAAGCAGGGTGGCAGGATCCTGAGGCTGGGTGATGACGCTCTTTAGAGAGTTTGGGTGAGGGAATGTAGGAAGCAAGGTGTGAGAACAAGAAAAAGAGAGGCATGGGAGGGAAAGAGGAACTCCTCCCCTGATATTCAGGGAGGAGCAGCGTCTGGGCTGGTGCTGTGAGCTCATTCTGGGTTTTAATGTGGTACCTACTACCCAGGCCCCGTGAAAGTGTGACAGTCCCAGGGGCTAGGTGCAGGCTCTGCATGTGTCGATGCCCAAAGAAAGCCAGCATTACTCATCCTGCAGTCTCTCGTGCCATGCCCAACAGAACACCCCTGTGGGTCCTTTGGATCAGAGCTAACCTTGAACCAGATGGGTCTCTGAGACGCGTCCTGAATTAGAACAAGAATTCCAGGCCTCTGTCCTATAACAAGCATACAGATATAAGAAGGTTTTTACATTTTATTTTTGTCAAGATTGACAACGTCGCTCGCAATTATATTTATTAATCAATCAAAGCTTCTACTGCTTAATATGAATATTGGCAGCAAAGCAATTTCCATTTGCTCATGAGAAATGTTGCCAGGCTACAAACCTTATGGGTATTCACAAAGCCCTAATGCACACAAGCCCCTGAGTGCCTTTTAAAAGAGTTGCTTTTTAAAAATTATCCTTTGGGCTTCAAATTGGTCCCTGTTCCTCAGAATTCTATTATTTACTCCTATCACTAAATAAATGTCTTTATTTTTAAGAGACCGATGCAGGACAGCTAGGGACACATTTCTGGATGTTTTATAAAGAACTCATCCAACTAACTATTATACTTCATTACCATTAAGTGCCCAATAATAAAATCAGTTTGCAGATGCCATCCACATTTCCATATATTATTTATACAAGTTTGAGGTTTGTAATTTCAAGACCAAAAATGTTGATAGAAATTTGCATAGTATTGAAATGGCATAATTTATTGATGAAGCACGCAAATAACAGAGGTGATGCTTACAGCAGTTTGGAGGCTAATGTATAATTTACAACACTAAACAACTTCACGGGCAAGAGTGAAAATTGCACATTAGGCCCCGCCTGAGAAAATATTAGCTATAAAACGAAGGCATTTAGGTTTGTGTTTTGTAACAAGGGCATCTTTGTGGGAAACTGATAGACCATTAGCTTTTTATTTTTTTTTATCCTCACCCAAGGATATGTTTTTATTGATTTGAGAGAGAGAGAGAGGAAGGGAGAAAGAGAAAGAGAGAGAGGGAGGGAGAAACATCGATGTGAGAAACATCAATCAGTTGCCTCAAGAAGGCATCCGGAACAAGGATCGAACCCGAAACCTTTTGATGTATGGGATGACACTCCAACCAACTGAGCTACTGGCCAGGGACCAGTGGCTTTCCGTCTGTGAGTGGCATAAAGAAACATCAATCTGCTGAAGAGAAAAGGCAGGCAGACATCTTTCTATCTGCTTCTCCAATCCTCCAGTCATACCAACCTTTCATTAACATTTGAATGCAGAAAGGATAGAAATAAAAGATTGTATTTAAAGACCCATATATATAGATGGGGCTGAATTGTCTATCAACAATGTTACTCAAAACCAGACAAATTTATAGTTTGAAATAATTTATTTTAAAATCAAGTTATTTATATTCTAATAAGAATTATTGATTATTGTATCCAAGGTATATGTCTTAGGGGGAAATCCAAAGGAAAGTTTAACCACCAGATCAGTTTTCTACAAAGACTTTCCAGATCCCAGGATAATGGGCACTATTGGACATTGGAATTCTTCCCAATCCTCATTCCTACATCCTGCTTTATAATAAAACGTTGATTCTACTCAAATATACAGTTTACCCTCATGTGACTCATGACTTACGCAAGGCTGACTTTGTCCCCATTTTCAGGGAATTGGGGGAGGATGTTATTTAGTCTAAGCAAATCATAGAATCCTGCTCTTTGTGCTTATAGATTCTCCTGAGGTTCAATTCTATCCAATGAGATGTGAAGAAAAGTCTGCTAGGATGCTTCTCGAAAAGATTTCTGCATGCCTGAGAATAAAACTCAGGAAAGGAAGGTGTCATTCCTTTCCCAGATTTTGTCATGTCTGGATGTGATGCCTGGCATGTTGCATCATCTTGTAGCTACTAGGCAATCCAGTCAGAGTTCAAACTCAACACTCTGAAGATGGGGAGCAAATGGAAAGGACATGGGACTCAAAGACTTGATAGAGCTGCTGATTCAACTAATCTTAAAGATTGCCCCAATTCTCAATTTCTTGTTTTATAAGCTAATAAATTCCCTCGATATTTGGGTAAAGCTGAGTAAAAATTTATGTCACTTGCAGAACTGAAGACATCAGAACTTACCTATGGACTATTTGCCATTTTTTGGTGGCCCCCCACTTAATGCTGCCCATTGAAAATTTGGTTATTACTGATGTGTAATCTTGGTGGAAGAGTACTAGTAAAGAAGCAGGAAGGTCAGCTCCTTTCTTTCCTCTCCTGTTGGACATCAAGGAAATGGGCAGATGACCTGAATTTGGCCAAGAGTATGTTTTACCTCTTGCCATTAATCTTAAATTGCTAGTTCAAGCATGGAAGGAACATGGGTGATGATATTTATAGCAAAAGTGTGGGCTGACTAGAAATCTATTAGAGACTTTGGCTGCTCCTCCTCCTTCTTGGCTCATTTGAAGTCCCTTGATTTCTGCCCATTCCCAAGCCCAATCCTCCAGTCTCCTTTTTATTCTTTGAGTTGCCCTCAATATATACATTCATATTCTCCCAATAAATCCCATTTTGTTTACGTTAACCAGAATTGATTTCTGTATCTTGCCAAAAACAAGAACTACAAACTGATTATCGCCAAGCAGATCCTATTCTTAACTCCAACAGCCAAAAGTGAACCTGTCCACACAGGTCAATCCAACGTATTCTCAAGTGCAGCACAATCGTTTTTCTAGCAATACGTCTTGCTTTATTTCTTCTTTCTCATATATCAAAAACCACTTTAACTGTAATAGAACTACAGCAAACTCCAAACCCTTTTCAGTAATAGACAATTATTGTTACTGTGGCTGCTTGAAGTCTCAGAGGTCTGCTAGTGGCAATTTAGTAAGAACTTGGAATCTTAAACTCCAGATGTTGCTGGTGCCATTTAATTTAATCTTCTACTCATTACTAGTACTATAACCTCCAACAATTCCAAGTGACTATATCAGATGGTATAAAATATAACAAATGTCTTTTTCTTTTCCTCAAAGCAATTCTAGGTTATGAAATCAACAGAGTTATCTTGCCACCATGTTTGTTAATTAGTGGGAACATTTGTGTGAGTTTTTAAGGTTTTTAGAGCCTATTCAAACACACTCTAAAGAGGAGTATATAAATACAAGCAAGGTCAAATTTTGGCCAAAGAATGCTGTAGCAGTTTGTGGTTAAAAAAATAATAAAGCAGGTTACCTATTGCAGTGGTTGGCAAACTGCGGCTCGCAAGCCACATGCGGCTCTTTGGCCCCTTGAGTGTGGCTCTTCCACAAAATACCACATGCGGGCGCGCATGTACAGTGCGATTGAAACTTTGTGACCCATGCGCAGAAGTCGGTATTTTGTGGAAGAGCCACACTCAAGGGGCCAAAGAGCCGCATGTGGCTCGCGAGCCGCAGTTTGCCAACCACTGAATTGTATTGGCATCTTTTGAGGCATTTATAGAATAACAATACATCAGAGTTGAAAGATGCCTTACAGATGACCCTCTCAAACTCTCATTTTATAAATAAGGAAACCAAGATCTAAAGTAGTGGAAAGTGATTTGCCCACAGTGACAAAGGTGGAACTCAGGCTTAGATTCCCAGCTTTGAGTCCAATATAACACTCTCCATCAAAGTCTTGCTTAATTGTTGCTCTCAAGTAAATATTTTAAATGTCTGTACTCTCCTTTCTGTTCTCAAAATCCTCTTATCCAGATTCAGGTAAGATATCATTTTCTGTCTGAAATCTTCTGCAATTCCTCCTACAAAAGTAATCATGTTGGTCTCAAAGCTCTCTCTATTTACTCCCACATTATTGACCCCTTCATGATCTACTTGTAATATTGTTAACTGTGTGCATGCATACCTGTCACCCCTACTGGATTATACATTCTCCAAGGCCAAGGATTGTACCTTCTTCATCTTCAACTTCATTTCTTTATAGGTCCTAACAGTTTAGATGCAATAAATAATGGTTGAGTTGCACTGAAATGTACTCAACAAACTTTTGTAATCCCACAAATGTTTGTGGGAATTCATGGTTTAAGATGTCAGTCCTCTTGGCATCCTAACAATCACCACCATGGATACAATAGTACTTTAGCCTAAAGCAGTAATTAATGGCCAGGATTTCAGGTCCAGTGTTAGACTGGTAGAAGTGATAATCTGTGGTTGGTACTCCTCCAATCCAAGCACCCAGGCAGCCTTGGACTTCAATTACTTGCAGGGTCTGCCCAGACATGAATATAAAATGTTAATCATAGAGGTATCATGCAAGATACTTTTCAATGCAAAGAAAGAAAAGCCCCATTCACTGTGACTTAAAGAATAAAGAAATTAATTGGCTCATGCAATGGGAAGCCCACAAGAAGAAAAGATTTCAAGTTTGGCTAATTCACTAACCATATCAAGTCCCTTTGGGCTAAATTTTATCCCTCTCCTCTATAATCTTTGGTGTTGGCTTTTTCCTAAGGCTGGGTCCTCTCTTCATTAGATGTCTGTTGCTAACAATTAGGATTATACACTTTCTTATCATGCCCAACATGAGAAAGAAAACCCCTCTTAACTATGCAATAAAAATCTGTCCCTGCCATCTGAATCTAGGTCACATGACCAACTAACTAGTCCTATTACAGTCACTACAGGAGAGTCTGATTCTGCCCAGTTTAGAAATTCAAAGCTGTCTTTGGAAATGAGGATGTATTTAGCTTCCCCTCAGTCTCTTGGGGAAGGGGCAGATACCTGAACAAATTCAGGTTCCATTGGGAAGAAGGAAGGAGGGAACCATCAGTACATGTGATCTAAGGATGACAATTCTTCAAATTGTAAATTAGCAAAAGTAACTTCTTTTATGGAAATTCAAGTTAAGAGAAAGAAAAATCACGGTTTTTACAATAAATAATCATGTGTTATAAATAATATCTATTTCAGTGTTATCTTTCCATTGGATCAAATTAGTTCTATCTTGATGACTTATGAATTGGCAGATCAGGAAAAAGTTCTTCTTCATGGCTAGTAATATAAATTTGGGAACCCATGGCAACTTATAATCCCCCATATTGAACAATTTCCTTATCAGAAAATTCAATTTAATTTTCTCTTCCAATTCTTCCAAATGTCTGTCTATGCTATTCTTATTTAGAAAGAGCTCTTCCTTCCCACCTACTTGCATACAAGTTGATGGCGATTCACTGAAATCGTGCTATGCTGATCATGGTGATTAAGGAAGTAGAGGAGCACATTATTATGCTGGGAAGTGGGCATTTTTCTCAAGATTAAAAAAAATTGACAGTGAAATGCAAATTACTTATGGTTCTTAAAAGTCTCCCAGCATATTTGCAGCATTCAGTGCTGTCCTCTCAGTGTGGAGGAGGTAAATACCAACTCCGGGTGCTTCATGATTTGGGGATGAGAATGGATTCTAGCTCCACAGTCAAGCATAATAAACTTGTCAGTCACAGCCTGCTTGGTGGGTAGAGCAGTGAGGACTACCTTTCCGTGGCATATAAAGTAATTCCGGGGGGTATGTTTCTTGGGGAGGAAATCATTCTCTAAGCATCAGAAATATAATCAAACATCTAAGATGGGCTGGAGATGCAAAGCCTGCTCTCAAATGTTTCTGTATTTATTCCATGACTAATACACACAGAAAGGCAGTGAAAACCCTTGCTAGGTTTTAATGGGGCTCCTGGGGGGACAGCTCCCAGCGATGACGCTTTCACTTACCCACGCAGCTTAACTTGAAGTTTCTTGTGTGTGAGGAAGAAAACAGCACCTCTGAGGCAGAGGCGGCAGGGTTACTACACCCTACACAGCGGCACCCTCCCAAAAGCTTCTTGCAACAGGAATGACAAGCTCACATAATATGACAAGAGGCTGGGAACATTTCTTTGGAATTTGGAAAATTTTCAGAAGCTCTTCTGCAGAGACAGGGAACCTCATGGGGCCTCAATCATACACTATAAAGCAGAAAAGGGGATATAATTTGCATATATGTAGGATAACAGAGTTTTTTTGTAGAATTTTGTTGTTTAGGGTTTTTTTAGACAGTACAGAAAGAGCAAATAGTTTATTGCTGCAGAACATTACTCTCTTAAGTATATTTTGTATGTATTATGCCAAATTCTATTCATTTAGGAAGGTGTCTCTATATGCCTTATTACATTGGGTTTCCCTTATATTCACATAATGTTATTGTACATTTACCTGATTAAAACTTGGTTTTAATGCTCAGAAGATGGTTTAAAATGGGGGAAAAAATCCCCACATTGGTCACCATTCCCACTTTTCTTTCTTGTTAATCTTCTTGAAGAAGCTCATGCTTTCCTTAAGCCTTGGAGTTCTGATATTCACACTCTCCACCTGCTTTCTTATTACTTTTCTATCCTTATTGTGCAGGAACTATACCACAAGCAGCTCTGCTGAATACACGTCTTTCTTATCTCTCTCATTGCCAGAAGTTTATGCCTCATCTCCCCTGGCTCTCCTCCCTTTCTCCCAGGAGTTCCTTTTGGGTGTCTGAGTTCCTTTTCTTCTTTGCCTCCTGTTTCTACATGTTTTCACACTCTTCCTGATTGATCGTCTTGCCCACACTCGTGCCTTTAGCAATCATATCAACACCTCCAGTTCCAACACTTGTCTGAGCTAAGATTCTATTGTGAAGCTCTCCATGTCCCTCGGCTACGTCAAGTTTAATACAGCCAAATCTGCACTTGTTCTTCCCTAATTAAGGGATTAAAACTACCATTTTCATAATCATTCAATGACTTGAGAAACCTCAGCGTCATCTACTCTCTCCTAAACTCCCACATCCAAGACCTGAAGATTAGACCTACTATAAATTTTCCATATCGTACCCTCCTCTGTATTTCATTGTCTGTACCCAGGTTCTTATCACACATCTGAATTTCATAATAATTTTCTAACCTTTATCCCTTTTAATTTGAGATCCCCCTAAAAATGCAATTCATGCTCTTCATTTTCCCCACGGTGGCCTGAGTGACCTTTCTAAAATCCTTTTAAAAAGATTCCTTAAAATCCTTAAATCCCTTTAGAATTCTTCATAGTTTTCATAGTTAAGTTCGAACTCCTAATAAGGTCCTTCTTGATCTGTTTATTGACTATTAATCTCCTCTCTCCACTGCCTTCCTCTTTAACCACTGAAGAAAATTGTTTCTGGGCACAAATAGTTGTAATTCCCAAGTATGCTCCTATTTATTCATACATGGAAGCCCCGATGAATGGAATAAACTCTTCTCAATGTGTTTAGCTGAACCTTCAAAACCCAGTTCAAATGTTACCTTCTCTCTAAAAAGCTGTTTTGGATTCTTCATTCTGATTTATATTATTCTTCTCTGAGTTATCTTGGATAACTTTTCACCTTCCTTTCGTTACCTATCAGCAGTTTTTATTAACTCATGAACTCATGAAGGGCAAGGGCTGTTATTCATTTTTCTGTCAATAGTTCTAGGTATTTAATGAATGTTTGCCTAATGAATGAATAAATGAATGAATGAGTGAATGAACAAACCCAGGTGTTTTGAGGAATACAAAAGACTTAATCTGAATTATACTCTGCCCTAAATAATTTTAAAATATTTTTAGAAAATATATTTTTTATTGCTTTCATAGAGGAAGGCAGAGGGAGAAAGAAACATCAATGATGAGAGAGAATCATTGATTTACTGCCTCCTGCACACCCTCCACTGGGGATCGAGTCTACAAATCTGGGCATGTGCCCTGACCTGGATTGAACCATGACCTCCTGGTTCATAGGTCAACACACAACCACTTAGCCACACCAGCCCAGCAATAATCTTAAAGTTTTAATACTAAAATTAAAAAAATTAGAAAACAATAATAAAAGGGCATATAATTAACTGTGGACAGTTGGTATACTAGTATAGCAAAATCATAGTATAAAATCCAATGTATGTTTCTGGTTCTTAATTTTTAAAAATCTTTTTGGCCTTTATAACATTAAACTAAAGTAGGCTAAAGTTTTTTGTTTGTTTGTTTGAGGGAGGGGAGGACACAAAAGCATCATCAAGAACAAAAAGTCCAACTCTTGGCTTTGAATTCCAAAATTGGTCCTTGAAATTCATGGCAGAATCAACAGTATTGAAAGCCAAACAGTTTTTGATTTGCAAGAGCTGGACCTTTTGAAAGGAAAAAAATAATATTTATAAATTGCAGTAAAGTCTGGAAGGTTTAAAATGTAGAAGTTAAATCAAGAATCTTAGAGAAAGCTACAGAGCTGGATGCCAAAGGGCAGAAAGAGTCTTTCGGAGTTAGATGATAGAAAATAAGACACGTTAGAGGGATATATTCTACAAAAGAATCTCCCGGAAGAGCCTGGAGAGCCTGTGCATATCGGAAAAATCTCATCCTGATGCCATCTGAGAGTTAGTATCTAAGCAGCCTCAGAGGATTAGCATACACCAGCAAGAGGGAGGAATGGCAGCTAAAAGATGCACAGTCCTTGTGGAAGGTCCACACATCCTGAGAGGTCATGGGAGGACCATGAAAATCAGAAGAGACTAACATAGAGCTGTGCAGCTCAGATGAAACTGACAGACGTCAGTGAGGAAACAGGAAGCCTGCAGACCAATCCCCACCTTGGAACTCAAATCAACCATCACTCAAGAAAAAGAGAAGAAAACGATGGGAGGTAATTTTGAATCAGAAACAGTGTTCACTGTTTATCAGCATTTAAGTGTCCTTTAAAACACCCTTTCTTTCTAAGTTCTTTCTCTACATCTCCTAGTTTGAGTTTTCTTGTTCAGTGTTTCCAGATATTCTCTTGGATAGCATTCTTCCACTGTTTACATAGCTGTTCCTGCTCCTAATCTGCCTCTTAAAAGCAGGGACCCTTATCTTTGTATCCCCATTATCTACTACAATACAGTAACTTGTCAGTAAATATTTATGGATTAAAAAAGAATGTATTGATCTGGAGTATTGATAGTAGTCTGGATTGGTGATATAGATTTCATGGAGTTATTGGAATGCAGACAAGAGTAGAAACTATGAGAGTGTATAAAATTGCTGATGGGTTATGCATAGTGAAAAGATAAATTATCACAGAACCCTGAGAAATACTAATTTTTAAGGGTTGAATAGAGAAAGGAGACCTCATTAAAGAATGATTAGTGAGAAAAAAGGAGAATCAAGGGAGGGTGGTACCCTGAAAGCCTAAGATAGAGAAAAATTCAAGAAGGGAGTATTCAACAGAGCCATATAACAATTGAAGATAAGGGACAAAGAAATAACTATTGGATTTGATGATTAGGAGGTAATTGGTGACTTTTTCCAGTGACATTTTGGTGTCATGGTGGGAACAAATATATGCAGAATCAATTTTGTAGATCCAGCTTTTCCTATGAGTGGTTGTTTCAGGATGTCTGGAGAAGTAAGTATAAAGGACCAACTTCAGCTTCCTGTTTAAGCCATGTTCTCTAATCCTACTTCAGCAGAGGGCTTTGTTCTTTAGGAGTCTATTGGGGTTCCATTAAAAATGCTTTTATAAACACATGGCTCTTTGTATCTATTTTCAAAGGATAGAATTTAGAGAGGTCGGGTCTATGATTATAACCTTTAAACCTCCCACAAGGTCAACTCCTTACTGAAAGTTAAAATGCCTGACAGAATTATTCAGAGCTCAAATAAACAGAGGTGGTTAAGTTACTCAAGCGAAACACATTAAAGTCAATTACAGCTCAATATCAGATTTCTTTCCCCTGTGACTTAAAGAAGCAAAAAGAAGAACTTGTGGGGATAAAGGTGGGGTTGTACCCGGGGTTGACAGAGAACATCATAAACCAGGAGCACAGATAACCTGTGCCTCTTTCCTGGAGGATTAATTAATCAAGTCTGGACATGTTTCCTCAATTTGAACTATTTGAAATATAAAAATATGCATTTTGATTCAATTCAACAAATACTTACTGAGTACTGTTATGTGTTGAGCACTATTTTAGGAATTGAGAAAAAAGCTTGATCAAAGAAAAACAAACAAAAATAAACAGCATGGCTTCTTTTTTCAAGGAGTTCACAGACTATTACTAGAGAAATATAGAAAATTACTGTATGATTTCAAAGGTTTTCTAAGAATGGTATGTACAGAGCACTATAGAAACACAGAGGAAGCTATCCAGTCCGCCTTGGGAGGGAGGTAGAACCAGGAATGCTGCAGGTGTGGAACTTAGCTCTTGCAGGTTGATTAGGATGGAGGGCAAAAAAGCAGAGGTGGGGTCGGGGGGGAGATCTATTGTTTTCTAGAAAATCTGTAGAAATAGATGTTCTAAACCTTCTAGGGTAACAAGTTCAGGTCTTTAAAAACCTATGCAGGAAGAGAATTATTCCTGTAGTTACCTCTAACGTCACGGCCTTATAATTCATTTTAAGCCCTCTCCTTTCTCTTTTTTTCACAGAGGAAAGAAAGAAAAAAGGAACAGTTAACATGCTATTTACATTTCTGTTAGAAATATTTCCCAACAACTCTGTTATTTTCCAGAAAACAAAACAAAAAAACCCTCCCCAAATCACTTTACCCAATGCACACCCATTCATCATTTAGTCTTTTTGTTTTAAAGTGAATGCTAATCTACTTCCATTAAAAGGCTCCCACAGGGCCTTAGTTCCAGTGAACCTGGAACAGTTTTAACTGATGGGCTCAAGGGATGGAAGAAGCTGTACGAGAAGTCAGCAAGAACATTCTTTGATAAAACTAATAAAACTAGCCTTAATCAGAATTCTTAAGATTTGGACAGGGAATCACGTTTGTTTTATTGCCAGGGGACTCTCTTATTTTCCGTCTCAACTAAGTAAATTAGGAATGGTTATTTCCATGGTATTTCTCCCCAGGCTGGGCATTAAATCTCAAGTTACACCAAGCTGTGTTTCTAGTAGGGCAGAATAAGCACCCAAAGCTTTAGCAGAATTAAAGTTCTTATGGCTTTCCTGAGGTATACTTCCAGCTGGTTTTTGTTCCTATGTCATCTTTCCTTAAACACACACACACACACACACACACACAGAGAGACACACACACACCCCTTACAATGTTCTATAGTGGTAATGACTGTGAAATACAAATTCGACATTTCTCAAACAGTATTGAGAGAAAGAGAATAAAAAGAGAGTATGAGATAATTTTAGAAATAGCAGGGACTGGAATATTTATAGGCAAGGTAAAACTAAGGCTCTCTGATTTCCTCAAGGTCAAGTAGCAATTTAACCGCAGAGCTGAGAATAGAAGCCAGGTGAAGGAATCAGGTCCTCTGTTGGCTACATCATAGGCAGGGCTGCCCACTGCACAACCCAAAGGGCAGCATCCACACAGAATGGGTGAGCACCACCACACCCTGAATGTAGCGCTGGGACCAGGCATGGAACCAACCCCAGTGCGGGCTCTGCCGACTCCTGTAATACAGCAACCTCAGAGCTACCAGAAACCTATCAATTGTTTCATTAGTCTTCTGAGATGCCTGACTAAATAAACAACATTCAAGGTGGAAGACATCCTGCCAGTTTTGATCCTTCTACAGGGTCAGTTTCCCTAAGAGAAGGGGGAGACTTTGTGGTTGACCAGTGCACCTCACCATAACTCATGATTTAACGTGTTTTCTTCACCGCCTTCTTGTACAATACCAGTGGCTTTGGGAAAGATCCTACTGAGTCATACTTGTAGGCTTTATATAGCATAAGCCTTCTACATGATTTTATAAACCAGAAGAGAAAATAAACACAGCCTCCCTCCTTCATCCACATTAAAAAAAAAATCTGCCAGTTTTAGGAAAAATCCTGGCTTTAGCTAAAATCCTTGAAGCCCTTGTGAAGCCTCAAGACTTTTTCTTCCCCACCACCACCCAGGAGTGTACACAATGGTGGTGCATCAGTGGCTTGAGGAATTTTAACTCCAGGCAGCCTTCCCCATGTATGCTCGTTTGAGTGACACAGCTGATATTACACACTACAGTTGCTGCACCCAGCAAACATAATATAGAATGGTTGTTTTGTAAAGAGTTTGGGGATTTATGTAGCTAAAGGAGGTAATAAAGTGTAACAAAATCATAATACTAAATGTTAGCTCATTATCTGAAGCACTGGTCCACCTCGATGAGAAAACATCAGCAGGAGGGCAGGAATAATGAAGATGAAGATGCAAATCATTAAAGAAAACCATTTGCCACCTCAACTGCATAATAAAGTGGATACAGCCTGCTGTAGCCCCACACTCACAGTAAACCTAAAGGATTTTCTGCTGAACAAATGCAAGGGCATGCAAACCAAGGCAATGCATTGGCTCTGGTGTGAGGTGCGTTACAAGGGAAAAGAGGCAGGGCCTCTGGGTTTCTGTTGTTGACATCTTTTAATTTTTAGAAGAGAGCTTATGTTTGACCTCAGACTTGGGAAGTGTATTTTAGGAGAATGAATCCCTCAGTACCCTGCCAGTCTTCAGTATCTAGATGTCTTCATCACCAAAGCCTCCCGACTCCAGCAACTACAGAGGTCTCGGAGCTCAATCTGACCTCAGAGGCCGCAGGCAGTGGGGAGGAGGCCTACCGCTGGCTGGTGCGGTGCCCTGCAGCAGACAGACAGGCAACCAGTGTGCTCACCTTCCATCCCGGAGAGTCCGGGTTCAGCTCGATTCTGAAAACAATGTTCGCTTTTATCTGCGCCCTTCAGCCCGAGTGGAAACCTTTTGGGTAGCCTGATTCCTCACCCAAATCCATTTTCCCCTCAAGGAGACTGTCCTCCCAGGACATCATCGGAGGGTGGGCCTGAGAGGTGGCCTGTCCCCCTGTGGGCCAGGCTTGCCTTCTAGCATGGCGGATTAGCTGAGTTTCAATTATTTTCATTGGTTATTCCCAACAATTCTCCAGCGAGGTGCGGCCACCTCCACTCTGCAGAGGCAGGCACGTGAGCGGCAGGGGCCGACGGAAGTCTATCACGTGCAGGTGAAGTTTGCTCTTCTTGTCCATTTGGTTGAGCACATTCCAAATGCAGCATGGAGCTTCCTTTCTATGAAACAAAGACCTTTGTGCACTGTTCTTCTGTGGTAAGGCCTTCCTTCTCTTCTCTGCTTTTCCTCCATCCTTCCATTTCCACACACTTCCTCCACTCAGACCCACCCAGCCCTCAGGGCCCTGTCCCTTGGGAGTTCTCCCTGCCTTTTTCTAGCTGTAAGAACCGCGGGGAACTGCTCTCTGCTGAATTCCTATTGGCAGTTGGAGCACAACTGTTTTAGGATGAGGACATACCACTTGACTAGATAATTTTCTTCTTCTATAAATGTCTTCAGTTCAGTGTGCTATAAACTTTCTGGAAAATGGGACTTTGTCTAATTTATCATCCTTTCTCCCTATAGACTACTGCACACAAAGCTTCAAAGGAAGAATAGTATTTGTCTATGAATTAAGACAGAGAAAAAACACACATGATAACAGTCCTCAACCTAGCTTTGAAAAAAAATAGCTAATGTGTTCCTTAATTCTAATTTTGTCCTGGTTTATATTTTAGATAGGAGCCTCTAGCTAGAAGCCAAAGGGCACATTTCCCCAGGGGACACTGGAAAATGGCTTATAAAAATGAGCAGCAGAAGACTTTTCCAGTGTGGGAGGAAGGGAAGGGGGGAGGAAGGAAAAGAGGGAGAGAGGGAGGGAGGGAGACATGGTAGCATAGGCCCTTACAGCTAGAACTTTAACTTAATGCTGCCAATATCTTCTTATAAACCAGTTCAATTCTATTCACTGTTCAATAGAAACATATGATGTGAAGGTTCGTTCTTTCTTTCTTTCTTTCTTTCTTTCTTTCTTTCTTTCTTTCATTTTTTGGATGGTGGGGGTAGAGAGAAGAGGGGAGCTGGCCGAGGGGATGGGGGAAGGGAGGTGGGAGAAGAAGGGGGAGGGACTGTTTTCAAAAAGATCTGAGGTGGATAAGGGCTTTTCCCTCCCTTTTCCTGTCCTTCTTAATTTTGCTATTAAAAGGATGCATTTTATAGCTTCTCTATTTTCCAGCAGCTATGTCCTTTGATGGAAACATGTTCTGATGTTTATAGTGATTAAACCTGTCAGTGGGTAAATTCAGTGTTCAATTTAGAGACAAAGCCACAGGACCAAACCCACCACCTTTTATTGGAAACGTCAGGACCAGCGAGGAGAGGCAATTCATTAAATGTAAGCCTATATGGAGCAGCCTGCTCTTTTTGTCTGCTCCGTGTCGTGCCACAACAGAAATATTGCACTGTACCTCTGCCATTAAAACAGCCCAGGCACGCCAGGAGCTTGCTAATCAATTCTGGTTACAGTCAACAGAGCCCCAAGACACTGTTAAGAAATTCAAGGTTTTCAGTGATAGCTGAAAAGGAAAACAAATGATTGGGCCTGCTTTTCTCTGCATTTCCACTCTGCTTGGTGGAGGACAAATAATGTTTGCTGGCGACTGAGAATGCGATGTACCATCGACTTCTTTCCAGCATGACTGATGCTCTCAGGCCAGCCCTCTGTTCACTGAAAGGTACTGTGTCCTGACATAGCTGTGCCCGCAATTAAAGGGCACTGAATCGCTCCAAACCCTTAGCAGTACCAAATGGACTATTAGGCAGGACTGAAATTGAGGTGACCCCTGCAATTCACAGCTCAGAAATACATTGGCCACCGAATAATTACCTCATACCCAGTCACATGATCCTGTCTTTTAGTCTGCACCAGGGAAAAAAGCAAAAAGGTGACGAGCGAATAGTGATGGAGCATTTGTTGAGTTGTTGGTGCTAAGTAGTTACTGGTTTATTGAATCCTCACCAGATCTCTCTGCAAGGTGGGTTTTTATGCTCCTTTTAAGAAATGGAAACTAAGGCAAAAGAACTTGACAGCCCTGAAAAGCATCTTCCATGGGAATCTGTCTATTAGTAGAGAAGATAGAAATCCAGATCACTATATGTTTATTTTCTCACACCCATTTTCTTGCTGGTTAAATGAAGAGTAATGACACCTACTTCAAGCAGTTGTTATGAGGTATAAATGAAAGAGCACATGTTATTTTTACATTTGCAGTTTCCTCTGCCTGACTTTTTGCATAGCTGACTCCTTCTCATCCATGGTGTCTTAGCTTAAGGGTCACTGTCTCCAAGAAGCCCTCCCAGATTACTCACTTAAGGTCTCCTCAACCTCCTGCCTCACTATCACACTCCCCCTTCTCATCTTTATAGCCCTGTCACTATTTGTAAGTATCTTATTATTATCCATCTTCCCAACAGAATACAGCCTCCATGAAGAAAAGAACTGTTTCTATTTTGCTTAGCACAGTGCCTGGCATGTAGCTGTTGCTCAAAAATACTAGCTGAGTAAATGCATGAATGCATGAATGAATGAATGCATGATAAATTAATCATCTAGAGCTACTAAATAAATGGAAGTTCCCTTCTATTTCGTTCTTTCCCTCTGACCATTTTTGGGTTCACTTTCAATTGACCTCATTTTTCATCGCAGTGACCAGTGCTCCTGCATCATATTACATTGAACTGAAGTTGAAAGGTGACTTTGCTCCTGCTCTGGGCTGTTTTTCTTTTGTCTTAGGGAAGCGGCCTGTCTATTTTGGGCCTGAGTGGAAGGAACCGTGTGGGTAGAAATTGAAAATCTGGTGATTCTGTGTCTATAGAGAGGGAAAGAGACTTAATAATGGAAAGGAAGAAATGGCTCCTATGGTGCAAAGAAACATGCCCTGACCATATGCCATCCTCATCAGAGAGCTGAAAATGCCTCTCCATGGTGCCAATCTGCGCTTAGCTTCCAGGTCATGGCAACAGTCAAAAGTCCTGCTTGGATCCTGAACTTCTAAAGTCAGGCTCTGCCCTCAAGACTTGGGTCTATCCAGAACTCAGACAGGAAGTACGAGTTGCCTATTTTCTGGCCCAGGGGTGGGAGGACGCTTCAGGGTTTTTACAATTGGGCTCTACAACCCTTGAAATTGCTGACCTTTCAGCTGTCAATTCAAAGTAAAATGGGGGTGACAAAGGATGGTCTGATCACCCCTTTTGAAGAGTCTACAGAATTTGCAGCAAGTAGACTTTCTCCATGAAAGTCAGCTTCTCTTTGACTTAGAAAACGTTTCAATAATCACAGATCAAAGCACAGGTCAAATGTTCCTAGACTCTGTGAAGCTTTCTCTGGCTTCTCCGGGCATGTAGGAGAGCTCTCAGATTTCCCATACCACCACATCTATGTCTTTTATAGGACTTACCTATCTGGTGTAATAGTCATATTATTATGTGTCTTGGGCCATGTCCAGATGGTGGTCCCATAGAGGCCATGTGTCTCATACATTTTTGCATCCAATCTAGATCCTAGTTTCTCGTTAGATGCCAGGAATATAGCAAGTATACAATATATAATTATAGGGTATCTATTTAAAAATTAGAAATTTGGAGCTAAAAGTTACCCCAACTAGTGGTTTGATATTTTATAAAGCCCAAAGAGAGATAAAGTTATTGTCCAAGGTAGCTACAAAGTAGCAGACAGAATATGTTCAAATATACATTACTTATTTCTTGGAATTAAATCATCATGATAAAGACTTTCCAGAAGTTTTAAAACCTACAGCAATTTGAAACACTTTCTATCTAATTATAATGCCTAGAAAGATATTATTTAATATCTTTCACTCAGGTTTTAAAAGACCATAAGTTTTATATTTCTGAGAATTTGTCAAATAATGATTGTCCTATAAATAAATGTTGATTTTTCTAATATCCTTGAAAGTATATGCTTGATGAATACTAATTTGAGTTAATTATTTACTAATTTATATTTGTGTATGTATATTGACAAACCAATGACCAGATGCTAGGTATACAGACAACATTAGATGATATTTGATGTGCGATCTCTATGAACTCTTCTACATTGATTCCCTCTTTAAAATACTTTTTTTTTGGATACTTAAGTATCCCAAGCATTAGGTCCCAGACACAAAGACAGGTACTGGAAAAATAACACACTATCTTACAAACAAAATAGATAATCCCCGTCTTGAAGTTACTCAGTCTAATGGAGGAGTCAGACATAAAAACAAAGAATATTTTAATGACTGCAATAGCACTACAATGGAGGCATGTACCTAATAGTACAGAGCACAGAGAAGAGAATAATCACCCACCTGAAATGAGTTAGGAGATGCTGTCTTCTAAATAACCTTTTAAGTAAATTGGATTGGAAGTTGAGGATTAAGTACTTATCAAGAATTCAGTCAAAGTAAATGAAAACATTAGTTCTGCTATGGAAAATATATAGATAAGAGGAATGCCTATAAAAATCAAGGCAGTATCTTAAGGTGATGAAATAATTCATTATATTCTTAATCTCCAGGTAGTGTGGTCTTGAATTATAAGGACTGTATTTAAAAGTACATGATAGATTCGATGGTCCTAAATGATAGACTTAAAGTAAATACTTGCATTTCCTTTTCCTGATAGGTGGAAAACCATATTGCCTATATTTAGGTTTTCCCCTTTTGATGTAGCTAATCAAAGAATTCACCTTTTATTAAATAGTGTTATGGGTTGCCTGCAAATGTTAGAGTCCTAAGCACAGTAGCTCACACTATGACTTTGTTTGGAAGTACGGTTGTTGCATAAGTAATTCATTAAGATAAGATCATAGTAAAATAGGGTGAGCCCTAACCCAACAAAACTGCTGTCCTTTTCTAAAAAAAGGGGAAATTTGGACAGATGTGCACACAGGGAGAATGCCATGTAGAAAGGAAGGCTGAGATTGGCATGATGCTTCTATAAGCCAAGGATTGCCAAATATTGTCAGCAGTGCATGACAAGCTAGGTGATAGACTAAATATTTGTGTCCCTTCGAAGTTCATACACTGAAATCTGAACTGCCAAGGTGATAGCATTAGGAGGTGTGGCCTTTGAAAGGTGACCATGCCCTCATGAATAGGATTAGTGCCCTTCCCACCACATGAGAAGACTACCATCATCTATGGACTAGGAAGCAGGCTCTCACCAGACCCATAACCTGCCAGTACCTTCACCTGGGATTTCCCAGCCTCCAGCAGTGTGAGAAACAACACTGTGTTGTTTATAAGCCACCCCGTCTATGGTATTTTGTTATAGCACCTTGAATGAACTAAGACTCTAGGGAAAAGGCATGAGATGGACTTTTCCTCATGACTCTCAGAAGGAACCAACCCTATTAACACCTTGATCTTGGGCGTTTAGCCCCCAGCATTGTAAAACAATAAATTTCTACTTAAGTCACCCAGTCTCTGGAAATTTGTTATGGTCATCTTAGAAAACTAATAGAGACCATAAATTCTTTTGGGGGCATGGTGAAGGACCACAGAAATTTTACATTAGAATCTATACAATACTAAGACATTAACTTCATTGAGAAAAAATACCTAATCGAGTTAAGAGATTACTACTCCTTTTTCAGTTTCTCTATGTAGTAAGTCTGTAAAAGCATTCAAATAGAAGGTATATATGTATTTTAAACTTTAGCTTAGTCTAGTGTTTGGCTAAAAAAATAAAATACGGTTTTTACATTCCTTTCTGCTAGGTTCTTAGAAAGCTACTCTTGTGGTTGCACGTGTGTTGTTCTTTGGGATCTTAACTCTAGCTGATGACTTTCAGCTCTTAAATGATTGGCTGTTACCAAGTGTGGATCCTTCTTTTACTTGTCTTCCTAAGGTGCAATATTGACCATTATTTCACACAAATATACTTTGAGGATGTGGAACAATAAAAAGAGCACTGGACTGCATGTCTGGAGACCAGGGGTCTAGCCTCAATTTTAGCCCTAACAAACCTTGTGGCCTTGGACCAGAGCTTCATTTTCAAATAGCTACCAGCTCAAGAAAAACTTGGGTCAAAGCAGCTTCTGACCTAACTAACGTTTGCAAAAATTTCTAATATCCATGCTTCCAAATGAGAAAGAGCTAGTAGAAAGCCTGTAAGAACAGCACTGCAAACCCATTTCAGCAAGCAAAAGAAGTGATGACGAGAAAACAATCTCATCATTTTGTTCAACTGAGCTAAAGAATCCCTTCTTATCATTCCTCCTTGTCAGTGTACAAAGACGACCTTAGTGAGTTAGCAAAAGCAAACGATTCTGAGTTAATATTTTGTTGTCTTTAAAGTTACAGAGGCATCAAATGATTTTACAGCCCACTGGGGCCAGAAAAATCACTTGGAAGCAGGGTGTACCTACGTGAGCAAGTTGTACTACATAAAGCGGCAAATGATCTCAGACGATTACAGAAACCTTTACATCTCAATCAGTACCCTGGAGACAACCAATAATGTTGGCAGATACTGCTAAAGCTGTCAACAGTAAGATGTGAGGGAAACCCAAACCAGAACTTTTAACAAATTATGAGGTTCTGAAAAGGAGCAGGAACCTCTGTGGTAATGGCTTACATTACCAATACAGCTGCCTCTTCAAGCTTCCCAGGTCATAAAACACTACCAGCGTGGAACTGAAAGAAAAACACGTGTGCGCTACAAGGAAATGGAGATTAGGAGAAATGGACTTTGCATAGGGGTGTGTATGGTGGCTGCCAAATCAGACGTGGAAGACTGGCGCTCCCCTGATGTGAAAACAGAGTCAACCATGACATGCTCGTAGGGAATGAACTCAAGGAGACCTATTTATCTTATCCATAGACCATGGTGCCTAAAGGTGGCTGAAATTGGAACAGCTGAGCTTGAACCAGTGCTGTGGTGACTTGGGCAAGTAGCTGTTTCTTTATCTGTTCAAGATGGATAATAGCAGTGCCCACCATATAGGCAGGTGTGAAGAGGAGCCGAGTTAATACAGGTAAAGCTCTTCAAATAGTGCCTGGTAATTGAATACTCAATAAAAGTTAGCTATTAACGTCTGCTCCTGCTGCTCCTACTAGGCAAATAAAACAAGACCATTTTCCCAAATATTTAGCTAAAACCAGAAAGTATTATAGAATCCTGGCAAATTCATTCAAGAGTTGTTATTTAGGCACAAGTCCCTGTGTTTCCACTTTGTTGATTTATTCATTTTGTTATGATTTATACAACAGATATTTATTGAGCCAGGTGCTAGGGCAGTGTGTTAATGGTTCAGATTCCAACAATGAATACCATACATAGTCTGTGAACTCAAACAGCTCACAGCCTAGTTGGTGGAAAGCAGACAGAGAATTCTGAGGAGCTATGTTTGAGCTAAGTGGAGGGTCCTGGGGGAGTCCAAAGAGAGAGGGGGAAGAACACTCGATCCAGATGGGGTAGGCGGGCAGGTATCATTTCCTAGAGGTGAAATCTGAACTAAAATGTGTGTTAGGATAAAAATGGCCAATCAAAATGGCCAGAACACCTTGGGTTTCCTAGTATCATTAAAAAAGAGCCTGAAGTATGTTTTTAAAGTTAATGCCTACCTTTGCTTTTTTTTTCTATTGATAGCTGCTTATATTTCATGATTTTATGTTAGTTGCTTTTTCAAAGGAAATATCACTTTTAATGACTGCAGCATACATTTATAAATGGTAATTTGCTTCATTTATACTTATGTAAAATCTGTTTGGATGCATGAAGTCCTGTCCTATAGAGCCTAGGGTTGACCACTACTAACCAATAATAAGGTTCTCTAGACCTGGAACCCTAGGACAGAACTACTCTGGGCGCTGATGTGAAATTGGGGTTTTGTTATGCCATAGTAGGGCAGGCGGTGAAGGTGCTAAATCTTATATCATTGTAAAAGGAAGGAGGAAAAGAAGGGGGAAGGAAACTTAATTATGAGCAGATGGGATGTTAATGATAGACAATAGATGTTGTATTGTGAAAATGTTAAGATTGTCCTGCTCAATACAGCCATTGGAGGAACAAGCTAAACCACTATAAGGCAACACAGTTTGTTTCTGAATGTGGGGAGAAGTTATCTCAAAAACAGTCCCCAGCACCAAAAGGCAGAAATAAAAAAATGTTGTCATGAAATTGACCATTTATTTTAACATGTACTATGAGAGACATTTTAGAAACCTCTTGAGAAATATTCAGTAAAAGTATACAAATAGTGAATAGACTTCCTGGTCTTCAATTCAGCTTAAACCCTGCCCCCCCACACTTAAAAAATGAGCAACAGACTGAGGATGTTCAAAGAACAGAATCCTGCCCCGCCCTAGTTCCACCCACAAAAAATAGCAAACAGTATTTTCCTTCCTTCTTATTAAGTTGTGATCCTCAAAATTCATTTTCTTAATTCAAAGAATCCCCCAAACACTTGGCAATTTAAACATTTGGTTTAAATATGTGAACAAACTAGGTTTCATTTGCTCGGAATCAAGACCATTTGGAGAAGAAATGGAAGAGAGATGCAAAGAATGTCTGACCATTCATTCCTTTTAAAACCACATTGCATTTTCTCAACAACAACAAAAAAAACCCGACAACCTTTTATTTTTAAATTCTCTTTCAAGGTGAAATTGTCTATGTCCAAGCCATAGCCTGGAGCAAAATTTTACAGCTGAGTAACAAACCTCTTAAAACTCAGATTTATAACAAACGCTATCCGAAAGTTAACTATAGTGGGCTCCAGAAAGGTATAATTTTTTTCATCAGTTTGGAATTTGGCGAGAACACCAGCCTGACGGGACCATGCTCATCCCCATACTCAGACCCCATTATTTCATTTTGTTGGGCTGTATGGCAAAGGCCAGAGAGCAACTCTCCTTTCTTTACTTTATAGCCTCAGTTTGCCCAAAGGTTTCAGAGGAAAAACAAATTCTTTCAGAAGAGGCCAGTATCAATAACAGGAGTTCTAAGTTACAGCAGCCTAAGGGCAAGAAAGAAGTCGTGCCTGCTCTTAAGGAAGAAAGCACTGGAAGCACACACTTAATGAAGGCAAATTTAAAAAAAAATTTAAATCTTAACCATCTTTAGATATTTTTTTTTAGGACTTCGACAGGGTGGGGTTACTCTTTCTAGAACATCTGTTTTCTAAAAGCACACCTAGTACCTCACCAAGGACTGTAGATTGTAGCCTGTGACACAAGAGACCGGCTGAGACAATTTATCAATTTCTTGCTTAAGCCAGTGCTTCTCAAATTCTACAATCACCTGGGGGATTTAAAAAAATCTACCTGCCGGATTCCCAATACCAGGGATTTAGATGCAATTAGCATGAGGTGCAGCCTGGGGGTCAGGGGATGTAAAGGCTCTTTAGTGCAGCGGTTCTCAACCTGTGGGTCGCGACCCCTCTGGGGGTCGAATGACCCTTTCACAGGGGTCGCCTAAGACCATCGGAAAACACATATATAATTACATATTGTTTTTTGTGATTAATCACTATGCTTTAATTATGTTCCATTTGTAACAATGAAATTGGAGGTCACCACAACATGAGGAACTGTATTAAAGGGTCGCAGCAACCCTGACTGGTTTGGCTCAGTGGATAGAGCGTTGGCCTGTGGACTGAAGGGTCCCAGATTGGATTCCAGTCAGGGGCATGTACCTTGGTTGCGGGCACATCCCCAGTGGGGAGTGTGCAGGAAGCAGCTGAATCGATGTTTCTCTCTCATCGATGTTTCTAACTCTTTATCCCTCTCCTTCTCCCTTCCTCTCTGTAAAAAATCAATAAAATATATTTAAAAAAATAAAAATAAAAATAAATAAAGGGTCGCAGCATTAGGAAGGTTGAAAACCACTGCTCTAGTGGATTTGAATGGGAAGCCAAGACTCAGGATCTGTGCTCTCTGCCCTTCTACTAAAAGTAGGAACCATGGATCAGCAGGGCCAGCATCACCTGGAAGCTTATTAGAAGAGCAGAATCTCAGGCCCCACCCCAGACCTTCTGAATCAGAATCAGTATTTTAACAGGTTCTTCCGGGAATTTTCGTGCACATTAAAGTTTGGGAAGCATCGCCCCTCAGCCATTCCAAGCCTCTTAAGAGTCTTGGAGTCAGACTTACAGGATTTCCAAAGACTTACTGAAAGCATGATCTGCTGCACGTTCCCCAAAATAAAAATAGGTAGGGAGTGTTCTTTCATCTGATGAGGGGTTGGAAGAGAACAACAGGATGGGAGTGACGAGACATGTCTCTCAAGCTTTCTGCACTCTGGACCCAGGACAGATACAGAGCCAGGAAGTGGGACTATGGGAGGGAAGGGAGGGGAGGAGAGAGAGACAGTGGCTCAAATCAGTTATGATACATCAATCTGTTTATATTGTGCCAGTCATTAAGTATTTTTAAAACCACCTCTGTTTTTCTGTTTCGGCCCACCCCAGAGCATTTCTTGTCATTGCCCGGAATATGTCAGACTCTTTCCATCACAGAGTCTTTGTACTAGGTTTCATCTTGCCCAAAATGTCCTTCTCCAAATCACTGCATGGTCAACTACTTCTTAAAATACAGATCTCAGCTTGTTCCCTCCACAGGAAGACCTTCCTTGATTACCCAATCTAAAGTAGCCACCCAGAATTTCATAACATCATCCTCACTTTAATTCTCTTCATAGTACTTAGGACATCTGACAGCTTTCTTATTTGTTGGTTTGTTGTCTTTCTTCTCTCTTTAAAATTTATACTTCATGAGAATAGAGACCTTGTCTTAATCAGTGCTGTATCTGCATTTACTCACTTATTCAACATGTATTGGTTGGTTTTGGCCATCTGTTATATTCAGGTACAGTTCTAGATGCTGGGGATAAAGTACTTTTAATAGTATCAGCCCCATGGTAACTGTTCAATAAATATTTGTTGTTGAAATAACTCACACTCTTCTACAAACATTTTTAAAAGGCCATTATAGACTATGCAAAGAGCTTTGAGTTGAAGAATTGCAAATGCAGTTTCAAGCTACAAAGTTCATATTATAATATAGAAGTCAGATGTAATATACACCTAACAATAATATGGCCTCAAAAGCACTCAAGTGGCCTTCAGAACAAAAAGCTATGGGCATGAGACAAGTGAGTCAAGTGACATTCCTAGTGTACGTCACAGGTAAACAGGAGGCACCAGTCATAGACATGACAGAACATTCTAGTCAGAGGACAAAGCTAAGTAAGAAACATTAAATAAAATAAAATGGGTGCGGGTGTGATGTGGGTGTGGTGTGGGGGTGTGATGCGGGGGTATGGTGTGGGGTGTGATGTGGGGGTGTGATGTGGGTGTGGTATGGGGTGTGATGTGGGTGTGATGGGGGGGTGTGGTGTGGGGTGTGTGGTTTTGGGGTGTGATGCGGGTGTGGTGTGGGGGTGTGATGCGGGGTGTGATGTGGGTGTGATGTGGGGTGGGGTGTGGGGTGTGATGTGGGTAGAATGGTGAAGAGGTTAATGGGGCTGGAGGGAAAGTTACATTCAGGTGGAAAGTGGCAGAAATGATGCTGGAAAGTCAGGGTGGGGCCCAACTGTGACTTCTTCCTGGAAAATAATGTAGATGAATATATCAGGAATTTTAAAGTTATTAATTCTATTTGACTCAGTATTCCCATTTTTTAGGATTTATTTTAAGGAAATAATCACACATCTGGACAATGATTTAAGTTTAAGAATGCTTGTGGAAAAAGGGTTTACAAAACCTTTCCCCATTTCTACATAAAAATTTGACCTTCAGTTACCTGTGAATTGGATGAGGGGGAGGGTCAAGTATGCGACAACTAGTCAACACAACTTTGTAGTAAAACAGACTTGTAAGTGGTATCTAGACTAGGGGTACTATAAAGAACTGATAGGATCCATAGCATTGGGCTTCCCTGAGTATGATGCTCTTGTAACTGAACGTGTCTTTTACAAGGACTTTCAGACCTATTGGTACGGAATTTCTATAAGAGCTACAGGCTTCTTTGGGGGAATAAGTCTCCTAAACCAAGACAGTTCCTGCAATTACCTGATAGTCATCCTTGCACGTGATCCGCTATGGACCCATGCAAGGACTGCTTTAGGAATGGAATGAGCATCACTGCCCTTCTAGCAAGTGATGTTGCCTGAAGTCTATACCCTTTGGAGTAGAATGGTGTCAAAATAGTCTTGAGTCTGAATGTTGAGTTGAATGTGTAATCCAGAGCTTTTTTCCCCCTGTTTTTTTGTTTTGTTTTGTTTTAAGCCAGAGCTTTTTAAAAACAAAACTAGGGACAATAGAGGAATAGTTAAATATAGTTCATTCATAAAATTGAATATATACATCTCTGAAAGTGCATTGTTTCTAAACAATATTTAATGTCAATGAAAATTAATGTTCATGACATATTAACTGAAAAATAAATACATGATATATATATAATAAATGCTTTTTTAAAGTATATTTTTATTGATTTCAGAGAGGAAGGAAGAGAGGGTGAAAGATAGAAACATCAATGATGAGGGAGAATCATTGACTGGCTGCCTCCTGCACAATCTCCATTAGCAATCAAGCCCACAACCCAGGCATGTGCCCTTGACCAGAATCGAACCTGGGACCTTTCCGTCCGCAGGCTGACGCTCTATCCACTGAGCTAAACCAGCTAGGGCCAATAAATGTTTTTATAAAACATAGAAGGAGTTTCAACAGAAGAGTACAGAAAATTAGACAAATTAGAAATCTTATATTTTGTCATTTTGTCCCTCCTCTCTTTTCCTTGGTACAACTAATTTTTCCCACCCAAATATTTGTGATTCATGCCATTTTGGCCACCTCAGAGCTCAGTGCCCTGGCTACAGTATTTAGCCCATGACCCAGGTCTATCCATCAGGGTATCCTATCCCATTCTCCATAGTGACTAGAGCATGTGGCTCAGGTAGAGCCAATAAGTCATTATTGGGAATCACACCTGCACCACACCCACATCACACCCGCACCACACCCACGCCACAACAGAAACTATTGATTTGTCTTTGTATGGAAATAGTTGCTGCCGGTGCCCAGGTTCCTATGCTAAGGGAGAAAGCAACAGTTACCTTTCATTCTGTGGACTGCCCACTGCAGACAGTTGAGCAGAAGGGTTATAAGGTCACACAATCTTAAAAACACTGAATAAAAAAGGAGTTTATTGAAGAACTTCCTTAATAAATATATTTGCACTAGAACAAGAAGAGGATGCAGCGTGTGGTATTTGTCAAATTTATTTAAATAACAAACTTTTTTTTCTTTTGAGAAAAACTGGTAGCAAGTCTGCTAATATTTGTTCTTTTTAAAAAAATATATTTTTATTGACTTCAGAGAAGAAG
Organism: Myotis yumanensis; assembly: GCF_028538775.1. Classification (NCBI taxonomy): domain Eukaryota; kingdom Metazoa; phylum Chordata; class Mammalia; order Chiroptera; family Vespertilionidae; genus Myotis; species Myotis yumanensis. Next base: position 26,887,359 of record NW_027223764.1, on the reverse strand, counting down.
GAAGAGGGCGAGAGAGGTAGAAACATCAATGATGAGAGAGAATCATTGATTGGCTGCCTCCTGCACATCCCCTAACAAAGGCATGTGCCTTTGACCGGAATCAAACCTTCAGTCCTCAGGCCGACACTCTATCCACTGAGCCAAACTGGCTAGGGCTAATATTTGTTCTTAGAACACAAAAAAGAAATACTGCTCTGAGAATATAATAAATTAGTCTACGTGTTATTACTTTCTGCTTTGCTTCATTTTCTAATTTTTCTATGACTAAAATTGTTTAATATACATTTTAAACATAATTTATATATAATGTTCTTATATATAAAATGCAATATTTAATATGTTGTCCACTTCTATCTGCGAAAGGACTGAAGCTTTCTCTCCTTTCATAAATGTTTTAGTAGTATTTCTAACATATTAACACTTTTTTTTACCCCAGATTTAAGATCGAGAGTATATCCCCGTATACTAATGGATGCATACAAGTTTTATTTTTAATTTCAGATCTTCTTTCTTCTCTGGTTCATAACCTTGTATGAGGGCAGTTAAGTTCATCGCATAATCATCATTTTAGTGTATTAGGAGAAAAGGAGTTACTTGTTACCTGTAAATTATATCTTACTGCATTTTTTTGTTTCCTGTGCAAATGTATATACTATGCATATATGTGGTTTACAGAATGGTAACATATACAAATGATTTAATAACTTAGTTTTAGTATTTAAACTTAATCATATGTGACAATGTGTTGATTTGCATCCTTCCATGCCAGCACACAGAGCTCTACCACTTAAAATCTTTTTAATTACTTTATTTTATTTATGTATTTATTAAATTTATTGGAGTGACATTGGTTAATAAGATCATATAGGTTTCAAGTATAGATTTCTATGATACATGATCTCTACCACTGTTTATTTTTATTTTAAATATATTTTATTGATCTTTTACAGAGAGGAAGGGTGAGGGATAGAGAGTTAGAAACATCAATGAGAGAGAAACATCGATCAGCAGTCCCCTGCACACCCCCTACTGGGATGTGCCCACAACCAGGGTACATGCCCTTGACCAGAATTGAACCTGGGACCCTTCAGTCCACAGGCCCACTCTCTATCCACTGAGCCAAACCAGTCTACCACTTTTTATTAACCACTCTTCTTTAGCCTAGTATGAACTGTATGGATGGAGTCACACAGATGTTAGCTATTTGACCTCATTGAACCTCTAAGTGTTTGAAGTGGAGATAACCTACCTACATGGAATATTTGCTATAAATTTAAATTAAATACTCTAGGTCAGTGATGGCGAACCTTTTGAGCTCGGCGTGTCAACATTTTGAAAAACCCTAACTTAACTCTGGTGCCCTGTCACATATAGAAATTTTTTTATATTTGCAACCATAGTAAAACAAAGATTTATATTTTTGATATTTATTTTATATATTTAAATGCCATTTAACAAAGAAAAATCAACCAAAAAAATGAGTTCGCGTGTCACTTCTGACACGCGTGTCATAGGTTCGCCATCACTGCTCTAGGTAAATCACTCAATACAGTGCTGAGACAGAATGTAAATGGAAGCTTTATCATTATTACTACTAAAGGATTATTATTCTGTTACTGTTGTCACCAATGAGTAACTGGGTTATTCCCAATTTTTGCTTCAACAAAAAAGACAGTAACACACTCAGTGCACCCTTGTGTGAAGATTTCTATAGAACTCCAAAAAGTTGAACTGCTGGATCAACCGTATGTCCACTTTCACTTTTGCTACCATAGCCAAATTTCTTTTCAGAAAGGTGTTCCCAAAGGGCACTCTCACCAGCAGAGGGTGCTGCTTGCTGCCCGCCTTTCTGGAAAGGAAACGTGGAAGGGAAGGGAAGGGAATTCAGCAGGCTCTTGAAGTATGGCTAAGGTATAGAGAGGCAGAAAAGAAAGGGCAGTCCTTTGAGGTGTGTCAGGGGTTCTTAAGAGCATCCTTTGGTTTGATGCTTTGTGAGAAGGACTCACAGGACTCAGAAACGCTGCTATGTCACTGTTTTACAGTAAAGGATGCAGATTAAAATCAGCAAAGGGAAATAGGCACAAGGACAGAAGTCCTAGGAGGCTAGGTGCAAGCTTTCCAGGAGAAGCTTGGGACAAACTTAATTCTTGCAGCAATAATATGTGATAACCCAGGTGAAATGTTGCCACTAGGAAACCTCACCTGATTGGGGTGTCCAGGATTGCGAATGGGGGTCAGTCACAATAGACACCCCCAAAGCCCACTTGATTGAGCTCAGCTACGAGCTCATCACTAGAGCCAAAACAGGCCTTCACCCTAAATTAGGATACCCATATATGGTCAAACTAATATGCCAAGGCCTTAAGCATACACACAGGTGTTTCCCATAAATACAGTATGGTCCAAGGCCTCAGACATACTTATTGGTCTTTTCCATAGAATCATATGGTCTAAGTCCATTAGCAAACAAAAACAATCTTACCAGGAAGAGCATTTTAGGGGCTCAGAGGTTATCTCCCAGAAGATGGCTCAGGACTAGTCCTGAAGACATGCATTTCTTTGGAATATGCAGGGTTTGAGCAACCCAGATCTGCTGAGTTAACCCTTTCTTCCCATGGGGGAATGGCATGAGCAAAGACAGTGGGAATACATAAAGCATGATTATGGACAAACACATACACTAGTGTGATTCAAGAGAGGGGGAGCAGTGGGAGATAAGTGGAAAGTAGTTCGGGAAAGTGTCTTCAATGCATAGAAGGGTGGGTTTAAGGGCATTAATATGCTAGTGATTTTAAAGATGAGTTGGAGTGAAAAGAGTCTAGATTCCAGGAAACCTGCTAATAAGCTATGACATAGGAAGGCCTGAAGCAGTGTGACAGCCATGAAAATGAAAAGACCTTATGAGAAAAACAGTGAGAAGCAGCCACAAGATTTAGAGTCACTGAAGACAGATGGAGGGGAAGGAAGAGTAAAAGAATCTTTTAGGATTGTAAGCTCATGTGGTTAATGACAAAAAGCCTCATTGATAGACATAAAAAGATGTCAGGACCGCCTTCAGATACATTCATATATTTAACAACTGTTTATCCAGGGTCTACTAAGTGCCAAACTACTGTCTTCAAAATATGGTCCATGAAGCGCCTGCACCCTATCACCTGGGGAGCTCACTGATAAAGCATATTACTCTTTCCAAGAGTTACTGAATTTAAGTTTAGTCCAGGGTTTAAAAATCTGCATTTCAACAAGCTGAAGTCTGAGATTATCACTACTGAAGTCTGAGATTCTCTGTTTCTGTCCAGAAAATCCTCTCTATTGGGGACTTAAATATCTCAAGTTGTGAACATAGGAAGGAGAGAAAATGTATGGAAAAACAGATACTTTCTTTTATCTCCAGGCAATTCAGGGTGGGAGTCTCCAAGAATGAGGCTGAAACTACTATTGCATTTTACTGGTTGGAAAAAAAATGGCACACGGGCCTTGATGTTAGAAAACAATAGCTCAATCTTTCAGACTTGGGTATATTCAAGTGCATGGTCTGGATATGCAATCCAGATTATAAAAAGCACAATTCTCCTTCCCTAAAAGTGACAAGGTCTTTGCTCAGCACAACCTATAATTGCTACCAAAAATATATGGCATATATTTTGGAAATAAGCACATTAAAGAGATGCCTTTATATATATATAGAAAGTATAGAAACTGTTTAAATTTGAGCAACCTTTTAGACCAGTGGTTCTCAACCTTCCTAATGCCATGACCCTTTAATACAGTTCCTCATGTTGTGGTGATCCCCAACCATAAAATTATTTTCGTTGCTACTTCATAACTGTAATGCTGCTACTGTTATGAATCGTAATGTAAATATCTGATATGCAGGATGTATTTTCATTGTTACAAATGGAACATAATTAAAGCATAGTGATTAATCACAAAAACAATATGTAATTATATATGTGTTTTCCGATGGTCTTAGGCGACCCCTGTGAAAGGGTTGTTCGACCACCAAAGGGGTCTCGACCCACAGGTTGAGAACCGCTGCTTTAGACCGTAGAATATTTATGAAAGGGATATTTTTTTAAATGAAATTTCAGAAAAAGCAAACATTGCAAGTGACAGCTCAGAGCTCAGAAGATAAGACTAATTAAATAAAAATCCAAGTATATATTTTCTTCTAATCTCTTCACCTAGCTTTCCCCCACTTCCCCACCCCCTTTTTCTCCTTTCCTAAATGAGTCCTTTCCACTACTGGGTGACAGTGGTGAAGACAGTATGCTTCAACATATGCAACTTCCCTCACTTAATATAATGCCAATGATTTCTGTCATTAAGTTTTAGCATCCGTCTGAAAATCTGGCAAATACTATGATACATGCTATCTCCATTAAATGCATTAAAAAAACATTCAATCAGGAAATTAGTTAAATAGTCTCTAAATAAATTACATTTAAGATGTTACATATAAAATATGATAATTCTGAGAACAAATCAAATTATGCATAATATTTTAATGTTCTGTTGAATAGAGTAAAAACATAAGCTTTAGAGGCAGACAGAGATCAGCTTGATTTATGGCTCCAGATTCAGGGAAGTTATCTAGGCTTTCTGAATCCATTATTAGATTCTCATCCATTATCATTGTCTGAATGAGGCATTATCGGCATGTGAGGCAGGATAATCTTTGCTGTGCGGGGAGGTTCTGAGCAGTGCAGGACTGGTCTCACCACCATACTCCTTCTTCTAGCTGTTTAAATATGAGTAGCATTCCTACCTCCAGCTTCGAGACAACCAAATGTCCCTACAAATGTGCAAACGCCCTCAAGGAAGATGGGGACACTCCTATTTCAGAGCAAATGCACTAAATGGATCACAATTACAGGCAAAAGTAGGTTTATAGTTGTGAGTACACAAAACACAGTTTATTTGTGTACTATTATTTATTTATTATTGTATTGTTTTCTGTAGAAAAACTGTACACCTACCTTTGTCCCCCCCCCCCCCCCCCCCTTTAACACCTCTTTGAGTTGGGAGCATTTTCCTGAAACTTTTGTGTTAACAAAGAGGCAGTTAAGAGAATGTAGTGAGGTCTTTTCAGACCTGGGCTTAATCCCAGCCCTGTCAATACAAAATGCGTGTAGTGAATTGCTTAATCTAAGCGTAAGCATCTCATCTATAAAATTACAACAGAGCAATACCGGCCTCAGAGGATTGCTGTGAGAGGTGCAGAGTGAGCACTCAGTCAAGTCAGCCCTAGTTGCTGCAGTCATTCTTGTTATTAAAGCCAGATGCCTGCCTGAGAATAAGGAGAGGGGAGGTGGCAAGGAAATCAGACACCTTAACAAGTTTTGCAAAAACAGAAACGTTGGAAATAAAGAGTAGCTGGAGTGTGCAGAGTTGTAAGCATCCTGCCCTGCCAAGATAGGGAGGTGCTGTGTATATTTGAAGGCAGAGGGGAGACAGATAATGGTGAAAATGTGGCTGAGATTCAAGAGGGTAGAAAGGATGGATCCGTGAGGCCATGTGATGAGGAAGCCCGCAGGCTTGAGCACACAGGGAGAAAGATTACTGGCGTTCCACTGTGGCTTTTCCAAACTCGAAGCTGTGTTTATGTGTTCATACAGTTTGCCCAATTTCATTGGCATTTTCACGGGATTCTACACTTTATTAGCACCTCACTCTCAAAGTGATGGCCAGCCATCAACAGAGCTGTTTTAATGTAACCAAACTCAAGAAAAAAGAATCTGGAATTAAGAGTGTGCCCGTTAAATAAGGGAGACCAATATAATAGGAAGAGAAGCAAGTTCTTCCCCACATGTTTCTGGCAATAGATAGATCTTGGCCTCAGAGCTCTGATATCTGTTAGCATTTCAAGGGCCACTTTTACATTTTTTTAAATATTGTTTTCAATGATTTTTTTTAAACCCTCAGTTGCCCATTCTTTTCTCCTCTACCTTCTCTATATACTACTAAAAAACCTTTTCATATCTGATTTGTTCCAATGTCCTTTCAGTTTCTAATCTCACCTTCTTATGCCAAAAAGAATTTGCCAACACAATTATTTTCAAATGTTCCTTCACATGAACTGCAGAGATTCATTCCATATTCTCTGTGATGACCCAGTAATCAGAAAAAAATGCAGTCTCTGGCTTCTAGGAGGTAACACTGACTAGTGGTATCATTATAGGTCATGTTTCAAAAATTAAAAAAAATAAAGGAAAATAAAGTTTGAAGAATATAGTGCTATATTAAAGCTGTTCAAGAAGTGACTTGCCCTGAACAGTGTACTCAGTAGTTAGAGCACAGGCCCTTGCACTGAAGCATTGTAGGTTCAATTCCTGGCCAAGGGCACATCCCTGGGTTGTAGGTTTGAACCCCAACCCCCATTGGGGTGCGTGCAGGAGGCAACCAATCGATGTATCTCTCTAACACTGATCTCTCTCTCTCTCTTCCACTGATCTCTCTCTCTCTCTTCTCTCTCTTCTCTCTCCCCCTCCCTCATTCTCTTCCACTCTGTCTGAAAATCAATGGGGAAAAATATCTTTGGATGAGGATTAACCAAAAGCAAACAAACAAACAAACAAGCAAAAAAGAAGTGACTGAAAGGTTAAAAATAGCTATGGAATGCCAACTCTTCATAATGTGTCCTCCACAGGACACTGCTCTTCGCAGACGCTCTCCAAATCCAGGGTTTCATGACATCAGAGACTCTGCCTACCCTACTCCTCTTCACAATGCACCCTGCACCATTTTATCATTTTCTACCCAACTTACCTAAGGATGTTATGCATGTTTAATGCGATTAAACATTAATATCCCACAGAACTGGTGTTCTGAAGACCAGTGTGGTGAAGGACCAGAATTAATTTGTTTGTTTTTGTTTTAGTTGTTTTACTGTTTCTCGTTTTAAAAACTTCTAATCAATTGATGGCTAAGATTTTTGCTAAATGCAAAAGCATATGTTTGGATGTCATGGCAATGTAAAGTTACTATGAAAGTTTCCAAACACAAAATATCTGAATTGTCTTGTCATAGCTTGGTAGCAAGCAGTTTTCAGGTGGGTACTGGTCCATGAACCATACTGAGAAGCAGCTCAATCATTCATTGTGTACCACCTTAACCTGGGTGGAATGCGTGTCACTAGGAAGAAGAAAATGGAGTAGATAAATACCGCCCCCCACCCCCAAATGACATATTGAAAGTAGCATGCCTTTATCTTGAGGAATGTCCATGAAAGTTACTTTCTAAATCAATAATCTTATAATATTTTAAAGCAGAAGTCTGGACAAAATATAAATCACCTTCCTAAATTCTTTTTTAAGAACACACCTTCAACATAAATCATGTTCCCATACTGTATTTATTTATTTATTTTTTTAAAAAACACTTACTCTTTTGTTGTTAATCCTCATCTGAGGATATTTTTCATTTGATTTTTAGAGAAAGTGGAAGGGAGCAGGAGAGACAGAGAGAGAAACATTGATGTGAGAGAGACATAACTATTGGTTACCTCCTGCTTCTGCCCAGTCCAGGGCCAGGAATTGAGCCTGCAACCAAGGTATGTGCCCTTGACTGGAATCAAACCCAGGACCCTTCAGTCCATGAGCCAACACTCTATCCACTGAGCCAAACCAGCTAGGGCAAATATAGGTATTTAGCAATAATGAAAAGATGGTCAAAGTCTTTCTTTTATCTATTTTCTTTAAAAATGCATAAATGGAGTTGAGAAGTAAGAGACACCAGTTCTCTATTCTTTGTTTGCTAGGGTACTGATGTTCATAAAACATACAAGTCCAAAGCATGGTTAAACAAGCCAATGTGTTCCTTAAGTAGCAAGGTTTGCTGAATTCAAATTAAATCATTTTTGAACAGCTCTCTCTCTCTCTCTCTCTCTCTCCCTTCCTCCCTCCCTCTCTCCACAAAAGGTCAGAATGCAATAATGGTATGACCTTTTTATTTTGAGCAATTAACTTGCTATAGCATAATTGAAATTCAAATTCTTGATTTAACTCCAAACAAGCATAAGTCAACCAAATTACGTTTTTCTATCAATGTCATTAAATGATGGATAACTATTATTTTAAAAAGAACAGAAGAATGGTACAGTGTGACCTACACTAACTACAATTGAGGAATTGTTCCATGTCTAGGGCTGTCTCTTAAATAGTAATATTCAGAATCTGTTCTCAGAAAAACCAGCTAATAGAGCAAAAAGTGGGTGCCTATCACCCCGAGGAATTACCACCATGAAGACCAAAAATGACAGGAATAAGGATGACAACAGGAATGATGGTGATGAAGGTGACCGCAGAAATGACAGTGATGACAGTGATGGAGAGGAAGACGGTGAACGACGATGATAGGGATGACAGTGATGATGGGGATTCAGAGATGATAACAGACAATAACAGCAGCATCTAAACCTTACTTCTCCCAGCAATGGACTGAAGGCTTTGTCTGCATCACCCCATTTAATTCCCATGAACTTCCTGTGAGGGAGGCACTGCAACTGTTTCACAGCTGGCGATTTCAGGGTCAGAGAGGGCCAGTATATATAGCTGCCAAGTTCATATAGCTCTCCAGTGCAGGAGCTGGGATATACCCAAAGTTCTGCCTGACCTAGAGCATATACTTTTGCTTATTAAGCTATGCCACCATCCACTATGTAATAATGTCTAGGGATTCATAATGCATGTCTGCTGAATGCATGCATGAATTCTTACAAGGCCATGTAGTCCACTACCTATTGCAGATGGATTAATGTTTATTCTAGTTAGATTTTCATCTGGTTTCTTTTTAAAAGACCTACAAATAGAAAACTTGACAATCAGGTTATTTGTGGAGTGAGGTCCACTATCAATAAAGACTTTAACATCTATTCCAAGACGCCTCTCATATCATCTCTCTGACATTAAAAAAAATTTACTTTCTTCCACCTAAACACATTCCTTGTTTTCTAATGTCTGCCTTCAGTGCCACAGCTCTCCTAGTCTCCAAGATTTTTAGGCTTGAAACTATGAGGCCTAACTATTGGGGCCCTGATTCCTACATCCCTCTTATTCTTTCTACCCAATCAGTTTTTGATACTTGGCAAAATATCTTCAGCATTTCTTTTAAATTCATCATTTCCTATCTACTCTCACTCCCTTTGTGCCAGTATTTCATTACCTTAGTCCCAGTTGTTGGTGTTACCTTTCAATTCTGTCTTATTAAATAGTCTCATTCTTATGAGACTTTAGACTTGGCTTCCTTCTATGGCTGGGTTAAATCATACCAAATGGTTCCTCACTGCCTATCATTTCAATTTCAAATATTTCACTCTGTTACTAACTATCCCTTTACATGCAACCTCACGTTACCCAACTTTATCTGCCTTTAGTCATCAAAGCATGTCTTGGAAGCTTGGTATCCTTGAGGGTTTGCTACTGTCCCCCCAGATAAAGAATAAACCCACAGTACACAGGGCCTATTCATCCTCAATTCACCTTTCCAGCTTGAAGTCCCTAATTACCCCCCATCTACTACCTTTTGTGGTAACACTTCTGTTACTCTGAACCAAGTTAAAATTTTCATGTGCTCTTCTCCCCTGCAGTCCCTTCTCTGATTGCTCAGTCACACTTCTCTATTAAGACCCAGACAAGAAAAAGCTAAAAGAGTTCATTACCACCAAACCAGTATGACATGAAATGTTAAATAGTCTTTAAGAAGAAGAAGGAGAAAAAGATTAAAAATATGAGACATAAAATGGCAATAAATACATATCTATCAACAATTAAATCTAAAAAATAAAGTAAATGAACAAGCAGAACAAAAACATACTCATAGATACAGTTGGGAGGGAAGTGGGGCATGAGTGAAAAAGTTGAAAGGATTAAGAAGTACAAATTGGTTATTATAGAATAGTCACTGGGATGAAAAGTACAGGCATAGAGAATATAGTCAATAATATTCTAATAGCTATCTGTAGTGTCAGATGGGTTCTAGATTTATCAGGATGATCACTTAGTTATATAATGTCTAATCACTATGTTATACACCTGAAACATATAATATTGTATGTCAACTATAATTTAAAAATAAAACATAAATACAGAACATAATGAAAAAAGAAAAAATATTTGTTTTTAAAACTTGTATGCCAAATTCTTTTTAATATATTTTTGCATCTTATTAACTTTTTGCATAATCATACATTCATCAAGTTTTCACCCATAATTTAATCTCCTCTCTTCTTAAGTTTATGATTAGTCTTGATCCATTATATTCTTACTAGAAGCCTGTGGCAGGAAGATTCCTGCAAGAATAGGGCTTCCTGCTGCCCCGTTCCCTCCTGTCTCCGCTGCCTCAGCTCCACTCCCATCTCCGCTGCCTCGGCTCCGCTCCCATCTCCGCTGCCTTGGCTCCCTCCCTTCTCTGCTGCTTTGCTCCCTTCTGCAGCACTTGGCTTCCTTCTATGCTGTCTTCAGTCTTCGCTCCCTGCCTGCATATGCAAATTAACTGCCATCTTTGTTGGGTTAATTTGCATACTCATCCTGATCGGCTGGTAGGTGTAGCAGCATGACACCAATTTGCATATTTCTCTTTTATTAGTGTATATATTATTGCATTTTCCCATTGTACTTGCCAGAACTTCATCTAATATCTGAAAGCTTATTTTCCTATTTAATAACATATTTTGAATTTTAATTCTACCCTTGAAAGCATTAGAAATGTCATCTCTTACAGGAACTTTAAATCTGGTAAGCATATTCTGAGTTCCATTTCTTGGGTCATCAATTAAGTACAAGTTCTTTGACTTAGCTGAGGGCTGAATTTGATAGGTTCTTCAAAGTTGATACTTAACTGCTGATAATTATCCTTTAAGGGAAACCTTTAGTAAAATTCTACTTTTCTAACATTCTTATGAGACTTTAGTCAAATTCCTATTTCCCTGAGGTTTAGGGAACCTTTAGTCAAATTAACACTTTCTAAGATTCTTATGGAAATGAAATCAGTACTATTCATTCTTCTGCCTTGTGTATGTGTGGCGGGGGGAAGGTTAGGAGGGACATGTTAGAAAATAGAACTTATATTGGTCTGATATCATATTATTTTTATAAAGATTTGACTGGTAACATCCAAATATTTAATGTTTTAGTTGATTGAAATTAATTCATTTCCACGATTCATTCTATTTTCCTTTCAATTCTGTCATTTTTGTATTTTGCGGTTCTACTGTTAGGTGTGTGTATATATTTATAATTGTTATATCTTCCTGGTATTGACCCTTTTATCATCATGAAATATCCCTCTTTCTCTTTAGCAATATTTCTTGTTTTAAAGTCTATTTTTGTCTGATAGTGTTATAACAACTACAGGTTTCCTATATTACTGTTTATATAATATGTCTTCTTCATTTACTTACTTTGAAAAGATTTTTGTCTTTGAATCTAACTGGTGTCTCTATAGACAGTATATAGTTGAATCTTGCTTTTTAAAAACACTACACCAATCTCTGCCTTTCGACTGAGATGTGTGGACCATTCACATTTAATTGACATGGTTTGATTTACATCTTCCATTTTAGTATTTGTGTTTTATATGTATCCTATCTTTTTTTATTCTATTCCTCCTTTAATGCCTTTTTGTGTTAAGTATATTTTTAGTGTACTATTTTAACCCCTGTGTTGATTTTTTAAATTATTTCACTTGGAGTTATTTTCTTAATGGGTACTGTAGGGATTATAATATCCATTCTGACTTATCACTATCAACTTTAGACAAATTAATTGCATTGAAATACAAAATAATTATCTCCTTTAGAGTTCCATTCCATTCTCATTCCTTGTGTTATTACTGTCATATATATAATATATATATGCATGTGTACATACATATGTAAATGCAACAACACAGTATTATAATTTCTCTATAGAATATTGTCATTTTAAGAAGTTATCAGAAGAAATAATAAAAATATACTTAGAGAGCCTTTTATATTAACCATTTTATATTTGTATTAACCTTTTATATTTACCATTTCCAGTATTTTTCATTACTTTCCGTGAATTTGAGTTATCTTCTACTGTCACTTCCTTTTAGCCTAAAGGACTTCCTATGGTATTCTTGTAAGACAGGTCTGCTAACAATGAGTTTGCTCAGTTTTGTTTTTTAAAAATCTGGATGATTATATTTCATCTTCATTTTTGAAGACTAGTTTTGCTGGATATATGAACATGATTATTGGTTGGAGTTTTTTTTTTTTTTTAGCACTTTGAATTTGTCATTCAATTGCTTTCCGGACTTCATTCTTGTAAATGAGAAGTCAGTCATTAACTGCATCAATTCCTCTCCATGTCATGAGCTATTTCTCATTTGCTGCTTTCAAGATTTTCTCTTTTTCTTTGGCTTTCAGCAGTTTGACTACAATGTAGATGGTTTTGTGTTTATTCTTCATAGGCTTCATCAAGTTTCTTGGATCTATGGAGTAATGTTGATTTTCAAATTTGGGGTGTTTTTGATCATTATTTCATCAAACTTTTTTTTTTCCCTTCTGCTGACTTCTCTCTTTCCTCTTCTTTTGGGATTCATATTACATGTATGTTGCTATTCTTGATGTTGTCTAGATCTCTAAGGTTTTCCTCATTTTTTCTTGTCTTTTTTTTCTGCATTCTTCATATTGTATATGTATAATTTCCACTGACCACCCTCAAGTTCTTTGATTCTTTTTCCTGCCATCTTAAACTGCTCTTGAGCCACTGTAGTGATTTTTTTTCATTTCAGTTCCTGTATTTTAACTTCAAAATTTCCTTTTGAATTTTTTATAATTTCCATCTGCTTATTGCAATTTATTACTTGTTGATTTATATTGTCATAATTTCCTTTAATTATTTAAAAATGATTTTATTTAGATGCTTTGAAGTCTTTGTCTATTAAATCCAACATCTGGGGATACTCAGAGACAGTTTCTATTGACTGCTATTTTCCTTACTCACACTTTCCAATCATTTTTAATTTTTTTTGTTAAAAACTGAACACTTTATATAATATATTGCAGCAACTCTGGGTTCTGCTTCCTCTCCCTGATGGTGGTGGTTGTTGGTTTTTATTGTTGTTGTTTGTTTTTTATGTAGCAACTTGCCTGGGATAAATCTGTGAAATCGGTCTCTTCATGGAGTGCAGCCACTAATGTCCCCGCTAGGTTTTCTTTCTTTTTTTATTCTTGTTTTAATTTTTAAACCTGGATTTCCAGGGATCACACTTGTTTATGACTGTGTAGTTTAATGGTCAGTTAATAACTGGACTGAGGTTGTGTTCAAACATCTTGAGCTAGTAAAGCTTCCATCTTCTGAAGGATAGATCCAACATTCAACAGTGTTTTAAGCATAAAGCTTCTCAGGTCATTGTATGCCTTTGGTTGATTCTAAAGAATTTGGTTGTTTTTTCAGTTTTGTCTAGTTTTATAATTGCTTTTTTGGGAAGAGGATTTCCCAAGCTCCTTCCTTGGTCATAACCGAAAGTCCTTAAAATCAGGATTTTGACTTTTTGTCTCTGTATTCCAGGGCTTAACTACAGTAGACTTGTACTAAATGCTGGCAAAATTTCACTTTATAATTTCCTTTTAATTAATATGGATACATTTACTAAAGACTCCATGGAAAATTTTCTGTTAACTATAATTTTTCTAACTAATGGCTACTAATTCCACAGGTTCCCAAAATGTCACATCATAGAACTTGCTTATTTGAAAATGTTTAATTTTTCCAGCTTTAATTGAGATATAATTGAAATATAACATTGTGTAAGTTTAAGGTGTATGACAATGATTTGCTACATACATACATATATGTATGTGTGAGTATATATATATATATATCTTCATATATATCTTGAAAAGTAATCATGTTGGTACTCTTTATTTCTTCTCTTATTCCAGTTGTGTTTTTTTATGTTTCTGTTTCTCAAAGGCCAAATACAAATTTTCTTTACAAATTCTGGGTCTTTGCTGCTTCTCTTTGTTCATAACACTTGGTTCCTGCTAATCAATAACTTCATATTATATAATAAAAAACCCTTTATATTTTATCCTGTGCATGCAACTTTACTATAATTAAGAAAAATAACCTCATAAATAATCTTCTTTTAGATTACCTAATTTTGCAAGTTAACAATCAAGTGAATATAATAGAGATAACTAGAACATTGCCATCACAATAAGTATTATTTTTTTTATTATTTTATCCAGAGTTACATAGCCTTAATTACATCTTATTGAAGGTACTCTTGTGAATAACATTCAATTTCTTATACTTCACAACCCTGAAAAGTCATGTCTTGATAACATATATGTCAGCTACAACTTATATCAAGATTTGATAAGCTGAGAACTCAAAGCAAATTTTTATTAGAATTATTAAATTGACTCTTGTTGGTTTTGCTCAGTGATTAGAGCATCATGAATTTGATTCCCAGTCAAGGGCACATACCTGGGTGTAGGCTCAACCCCCAGCCCAGGTCGGAGTGCATTTGGGAGGCAACCAGTCGATGTGTCTCTCTCACATCAATATTTTTCTCTCTCTCCTCCTTCCCAGCTTCCCCTCCTTTCCACTCTCTGAAAATCAACAGAAAAATATCCTCGGGTGAGGATTAAAAAAAGAGAGAGAATTATCAATCAAAAGTATGAATAACATAGACGTTCCTAAGGGTTCTTAGTAATAGCTTTTTAAAATATCAACAGCTACCACACCAACTATTAGGATATTTAACCATTTTTAAAGTTCTAAATCTTTAATATAGTGACAAATCTTCTTCAAAAGCATAGGCTTCCCTCTTGAGAAATGCACTTCACATATGTTCTGAGTATTCACTGATAAAACACAGTAACAAATTTAGAAGGTAGCATTTGATATTTAAATGTGCATATTTGTACTTTCTTACTACTGCCAACCATCACTTTCTATGGAAATGGGGGATGTGGAATGGGGACAGGAAAGATAGTAACATTCCTAAACACCGTCCACATTCAATCTCTTTTTCCATAAGAGCTTTTAATAACAGGAGAAAAAGAATGTATGAGTTTGGTCTCATTTTGTCTCTCTACTCCTACTAGTATTTACTTCAAAAAACACTAATGAGAAGTGAAAATGTCAAAAGGTAGACAGAAAAATGGAAGAAGAAAAAGAACAAAGTGTTTGGATAATACATAGAGCAGATAATGAGCCCATAAATAATTTATTTCTAAACATTAGTTTTCTAATCTTTCCATCAATCACTCTTTCATTAGTAACTGAAGATAGAGACTAATAGGACACCTTTAAAGTTATTATATCTTAATTTCTTTAAAGTTGAACTGCAAGACAGAGAAGGAGGAAAAAAATAAACAGGGCAGATAAAGCATGGCAAAAATTTTTAAATGGCCAGTTGAAGTATATCTCTCTATATTTAGGTCTTTAATTTCTCTTGGCAATGGTACAAAGGTTTCAGTGTATATATCTTACACACAGTGAGATTTATCCCTATGCATTTCTTATTACTTGTTCATGGGTCAAAAGACTCAATATTATTAAGATGTCAGTTCTCCCCAAAATTGATCTATAGATTTAACAAAATCCCAATAAAAATCCCAGCAAGTTTTCTTGAGGAAATTGAAAAACTGATTCTGAAATTCATATGAAAAGGCAAAGAACCTAGAAATGACAAAACAATTTCAAAAAGGAAGAACAAAGCTGGAGGAATAAAACTACATGCTTTCAAGATTTATTTTAAAGCTATGGCGATGAAGACAATGTGGCATTGGTGTAAAGACAGATAATTAAGTCAATGAAACAGAAGAGCGGGTCCAGAAGTCAACTCACACATATATGAACAACTGATTTTTTGACAACGGTACAAAGGCAAGTCCATAAAGAAGGAATAGTCAGTTCAGTGAGTTGTTCTGGAACCACTGGATATTCATATGCATAATATGAACTTGGTTCCATAAATTGCACTAGATATAATAACTCAAAATGGATTGTAGGATTAATATAGAACTTAAAATCTATAAAGCTTCTTGAAATAAAGTTTGAGAAAAAACTTTGTGCTATAATCATAAAAGAATAAATTCATATATTCTCTCCTTCAACATTAACAATTTCTACTCTTT
Organism: Myotis yumanensis; assembly: GCF_028538775.1. Lineage (NCBI taxonomy): Eukaryota > Metazoa > Chordata > Mammalia > Chiroptera > Vespertilionidae > Myotis > Myotis yumanensis. The sequence continues at coordinate 26,871,242 of NW_027223764.1, read as the reverse complement.
AAAAGATACTGTTAAGGAAAGGAAAAGATAGCCAAAGGGTGAGAAAAATATTTGCAAAGCATATACTTAATGACGGATTTGAATCTAAAATATGTATAAAGAGCTCTCAAGACTCAAAAATAAGAAAAGAAGCAACCAAATAAAAAATACGCAGATTTGGATAGACACTTTGCCAAAGCAGATATACAGATGGCAAATAAACACAGGAGAAGATGCTCCACAGCATTAGTCATTAGGCAAATGTAAATTAAAACCACAATGAGATACTTCTACATACCTATTAAATGGCTAATGAAAAAGACTAATTATACTGTGTGTTGGCAAGATGGTAGAGAAACTGGAACTGCTGGTGTGAGTGTAAAATGGTATAACCATTTGGAAAACAATTAGACAATTTCTTAAAAAAGTAAGCATATGTCTCACACATAATCAGCCATTTTACTCCTAGGTATTTGCCCAAGAGAAAAGGAAATACATGTTTATGCAAAGACTTGCACACAAATGGTCAAAGCAGTTTGTTACAGCCCCAAACTGGAAACAACCCAAGTATCCACAACAGATGAGTAGATAAACACATTGTTGTATATTTATACAGGGAATACTCTATTATTGATAAAAAAAGGAATGAACTATTGATACCTGCAAAAATTCAGATGACTTTCAAAACAATTATGCAGAGTGAAAGAAGACAAAAAGTTGTATATACTGTATGTTTCCATTTATATAAAATTCTAGACAAGGTAAATGTTATCTAGAGAGACAGAAAGCAGATCAGCGGTTACCTGCGGATGCCAGGGATGAATGGTGGTAGGAGAAATAAATTACAGAATCAGAGGACATTTGGAGGTGGGGTTATAAATATGCATATGATCTTAAGTGATTTCATGGATGTACACATATAGAAAATTTAACATATTACAAATAAGTGTAGATTATTGTATGTCTAATATACCTCAATAAAGTAGTTTAAGAAAAAAGAAAAAAGGCCAGCCCAACTAGATTGGTTCAGTGGTTGAGCACTGACCTATGAATAGGAGATCACGGTTTGATTCCCAGTCAGGGCACATGCCCGGGTTGTGGGCTCGATCCCCAGTGTGGGGCATGCAGAAGGCAGTTGATCAATGATTTTCTCTCATCATTGATGTTTCTCTTTCTCCTCCTCCCTTCCTCTCTGATATCAATAAAAAATATATTTAAAAAAAATGGCCAAATGTTACCTATTAAGAACTTCAAATAGTTAACTATAAAGAAAAGACCAATAAATAAATGAGAGAAAATAAAATATAATATTAAAATATGAGAAAGCAGAATGAACAATGAAATAAATGAGAAGAGAGGTTAAAGGCTAAGAGAGCAGAAGTACCAGAAGCCAAATTTTCTGAGATTACTATCCAGCAATGAGTGTGCCACATTCTTTTGTAAAAGCAGAAAACGAAGTAATTTGGCCTCAATTAAAATGTTTGAGAGAGGAATTTGGGTCATATTTGTGAATGGCAAAGCTGATAACATTTAAAATGAAGTGTATGCATTTGAATATTGAGAAGACCTTTTAAAAAATATTCTTTGTAGTCAGCTCAGACTGCATGGCCTCTTTTAAATTGTGATGTGCTCTTCAGAACAGACAAGTGATTAAAGTGAGGATCATTATCTGTAGTAAGATACACTGTACACAGCGGTCCTGCCTTGAAATCCAACAGTTCCTAGTCCTGCTCCCAATTCCATTATGGACCTGAACTCAGCTTGAGAGCAAATGATTTGCCTTTTTAATATCTTCTAATTTAAAAATGGGAAAAGAGAGCCCCGTGTTCTATATGAAGAGAGGTCAATTAGGGTTTTCAATACTTTCAGTTCCCTGGAGATAGTCACTGGCCAGGTAAAGTTATTAATTTGCCTTTGTCATTGCTGTTTCATAATGGAAATGTTAAGTGTCCTCTTACTCTCATTGGTTCTAAGAAGAATGCTTTTGTCTGTTCAGAAAAAGAAAGAAAGAAATCAATTCTCCAGTACACTAACTGATTACCTATGCATTTCAATGGCACTTTATCACCATGGCACCCAGGTCCTCGGACCCTGGCAATAAATTGGGAACAAGAACATCAAAACCACAGCTCTGTGTGATGAGGCCAGAATGAATTCTAGGACATGAGTCTTTTGAAGATGTTCCCTTTGTGTAAACAAGTAAAAGGCCAAAATGGATGTGGAGTATATGGTTCCCAAGGTGACTCAAATTGAAACTTAATAGCAAGGACCTCCTCAATTTGAGTTACCCATTTTCTCACAAAAACAGATAACCTCTTTGCATAGAAGACCACATCGATGCATCAGTCCTGTTGAAGAGATGCTCTTGTCAGCAAATTCAACCAAACAGCCATGTCTGTGTATCCGTAAGGCGCAGTTCATCATCTGAGATTTTAAGTCAATCTGTTTGTATTCTAGAGCTTTTTCTACATCAGAGCAAATATTCAGATTGTCATTTCTTGTGAGACAAGAAGGTAAATTAAAAAAGCTGGCCTTGATTGAACTGTAAACTTTTTTTATGAATTACTGATTTTTTTTTTTTTAAATTGAGCAACTAAAGGTAAGATATTGCTAGAAGATTGTCCATTGTATAGCTAGAGACACCAGCTATATTGGAAAATTGGCTAAAATAACATGAAAAGGTTCTTAAAACTCTTATTTTTTATTTATTTATTTATTTAAAAAACATTTTTATTGAGTTCAGAGAAGAAGAGAGATAGAGAGAGAGATAGAAACATTAATGATGAGAGAAAATCATTGATCATCTGCCTCCTGCATACCCTCTACTAGGGATCAAGCTTGCAAACCCAGCATGTGCCCTGAACTGGAGTTGAACCATGACCTCCTGTTCATAGATCTACGCTCAACCACTGAACCACTCTGGCCGGACTTAAAACTCTTTTCAAAATAAACTTTCTGCATAGATTTTTGGCTTGATTTTACATGAGGAAAAAAATAAAACTATGTTGCAAAATGCTAATTTCAACTTGTTCACTTAATAGTCAACCAAAGGACACGATTTAAGCTGATTTTGGAGCAAGCTGTAGCAAAACATTTACCTTTTAGAAACTGAATTGGTGAAATTATATTGCAGTGCCTCAGGTAATTCTCCAAGATGTTATCTTAAGTTTGTTAAATGTCAAACAGTCTGAAGTTGTTTTAAAAGAAGCACATGAAGTAGGTAGTTACTTTAATTGTAGCTAATTCTCTATTGAATAATTTTCAACTGAAAGATTGTCTTTATACTCATCTCTGAATTTTTTAAGCTCATGGAGTGGAAACTCCTACAATCTTTACCTAAAAAAAACTATGCACATACAAAGTGAACATTAGTCACTACTATGACAATAAATTACCACACGAGATCAGATAATACAGAAAGTTGTTTATTTTTTTAGCATCAAGAATCCTGATTATTTGCAAATGTAAACATACTTTTTGCAGGAATAATGTGTTCTAGTCCTCCTAAAAATAACTTTACGGGCTGCCAGTTATAATAAAAACCCACTTAAAACTATGACGTATTTATTTTGTTTATCTTTTATTCATGTTGACGCACAGGCTATTCAAAAACTCCCGAATTCTAAGGCTGTACAATATAGCATCAAAATATTAATCTTGTCATACCTAAAACTGGGATTTTTTTTTAAATTTAAAGTTTTGTTTTTCTTGTAAAATTCCTTGAAGTGACTACAGGTACATAATGAAGCCACAGCATACAAATCACCTGGGAGTTTTAACAGATTAAAACCTAAGAAGGAGGGGGAAAACAACCCAAACCTTGGGGCATTTCAAAACCTTATCAGAAATATCTTCCTTTGTTAGGGCCTAAAATAGACTGAAATGGACCCCATTCCATCAGTTACCACTGTATCTCCCTCTTTTTTAAAAAAAAAATGTTTTTATTGATTTCAGAAAGGAAGGGAGAGGGGAGAGATAGAAACATCAATGATGAGAATCATTGATTGGCTGCCTCCTGCACCTCCCCCGCCCCCCCCCTCCCCCCCAGCCCTTACTGGGGATTGAGCTCACAACCCGGGCATGTGCCCTGACTGGGAATCAAACGATGACCTCCTGGTTCATAGGCCAATGCTCAACCACTGAGCCACACCATCCAGGCCAGCTATTATCTTTATAAGATGGAGTATATAATACATTTGCTCTTACTATCTCACAGTGATTGTGTCAAAATAAATGGTCTTCACTTAAGTGAATGGGGTGTACTTAAAGGAAGGAAAATCAAAAGGGGTTTGTGGGGGATGAGAGAAAGGGGAAATTTGGGATGAAAGAAGAGAATGTTAAAATGACTATAAGAGAGGGCAGTCTGTGTGTATAAGCGGGGAGGAAAGGGGGAAAAATATAAAAACTTGGTTTGGGGTTAGCCTCACTGACAAAGAAATTCAAGATGAAGGGCAACAGGAGTGGAAAGGAGAGAGTGTAGATATGCGTATCTCAGCATTTTTTCTTTTGGTTCAGGATTTAATGAGTGTCAGTTTCAAGTGGGAATTTTGAAAGAAGAAAGAAAGAAAGAAAGAAAGAAAGAAAGAAAGAAAGAAAGCAAGCAAGCAAGCAAGCAAGCAAGCAAGCATATTTGAAAAAGTGGAGCAGGATAGAGGAAAGCTGTTTGAAAAAGTTGTGGTGGGGTTGCAGGAGACAAAAAGGGGAGGAAGGCAAACATTTTTAACTTGTCTATTCTGCCTTCCATATGGGTTGCAGAATGCAAAGGGGACAGAAGGAAGAGGGGAGAGAACATTTATGCACATTCTGGAAGGAGAGAAGTAGCTCAGAAGGAAACTTCAAAAGGAAAACGATTTGAAATTATCGATCTATGAAAGGAGGGGAGCAATTGCCCAATAGACAGAGTGAATATAGACTTGAATGTAAGCATCGAAAGCAATAAGTAAGACCTCTGGAATGAAGGAATTGGTAGGATTTTTAAATTGTAGAGCTGAAGTTATTATATTAGGAGCAAAGGATCCAGAACTTCCAAGAGAACTATTTAGAATTTCATTATTCTGGGAAAGGCGAACCTTCGAGAATGGGGTAGGAGAAGGAAGGCTCTGTGGCTGACTGTTCTTCAGACGCTGAAATGCAGAAAAAACCGCCTGTTTGGCTTTTGGAGTAGAGAATCTTAACTTGAACCAGAATTTGAGAAAGGGAGACAGGATGCTTTTGAGAATTTGATGAAACTATAAACCCTTTCCCAAAAGAAATGCATAGACATCTTCACACAATTTCAAAGACTTTAGAGGCTGTCTGTGATCAGGTGCCCCATCCTTTCGCCACACCCAACACACAACAAACTGGATTCCTTTTAAAAAACACTTCATTTCATGGAAGACAAAGGTTAAAGCTGGAATAGGGAAATACGTGCTGAACAGCTCAAGAAGTGGGTAGTTGTAATTCAAGAAAGCACTTCCCTATGGTGTGCAGCCAGGGATGGTTCCAAGTTTGAGAACTACACCTTACCTACTATTTTTTTCAGAGGGAGACTCTGGAACTTTTGTGGGAGTACAGACATAGCTCTGGAGATGGCCAAAGGGCAGGGCATTCTAAAAGGGAGGTAAGAATAGGTATACTAATGGTTGAGAACCTCATATCGAACGTATTGCTTCCCTGGGAAACATGTCAAAATGAAAATGAAAGGAAAGAGAAAAGAGAATGGGCCTATAGCATGGGCCCCAGTGAGAATTAATTTTATTGGTAGCAGCAACAAAGGTTGGGGGAGGCTATGAAATCTGAAGTAAATGAAAAATGAGTAAAATTAATTTGAAAAAGTGAGTTCAGAGTTGTTTTGGAAGACAAACTGAATTTGTTGAAAATATTGGAGAAACACACTTAAATTAAAAAGCAACCATATAGATAATCGACTCAAATCAGTTCCCTGGAAGCAGAGGGGCTAGATGGAAGCAGCACAGAATTAGCTTATTTTCATGTCTTCGTGTTTCAAGGTGAAAGAAGATGACAACCATTGGGATGCAGTCTTCAAAGGACAATAGCCCACAATGAAAGAGAAGTGAAAAGGCTCAATAGAGGTGATTTTCAAAAGCTGAAATGGGAGAGATACTAAGTAAACACAGTAAAGAGAACGGCGGGTTTAGAAACAAAAAGCTATGGGAAACAACAATAGGGTAGTCTTTTACAAAGAGAGATGTCAAAGGCAGAACCTTGAAAAGTAGAAGTCATGGATTTGAGAATGTGGGCATTAAAAGAAAAGATTTTTATTTAAAACCAGGAACAGGCAGGAGAAAAAATAAGACAAAGCAGAAATGTCATGTGAAATATCTTACATAAGAAACGGATGACTGAAGCCAGTAAAAGTTCTGGGAGAGAACAAGCACCTGTCCAAAGGGAAGGTGTGAGGAGAAAGAGACTCAACAACACCTGGTCTCTGAACACAGCATACCACTGAAAGATTTTTAGAGCCAACTGGCTAGAATTTTGGAAGAAACTTTGAGTAAATAGAGTTATAAAACAGTGTTTATGAGATCATTTAGGAGAAAAAAAAGCAGAAAGTCCTGGTCAAGAGCATAAAATTTATCTAGCTATGATTCACCCATGGATGCTAAGTTTGATGAAAAACAGGATATTTACAGAATCTCAAAGTATCCTCCAAATTGCTTATTAATTACAAAGGAAAAACAGTAATTTGTCAGTAGAGAAATCAACAAACATCACTTAACCAAGTGATCACCACCACTTACCATGACCGAGTTAGCTTCACTAGTGATGGGATAAACCAACATCATGTGCCTCCTAATCATAATGTTCTGAGACAGACACACCTCACATCCAGCCAAAAAATGCAAAACCTGAATCTAATCATGAGAAACATTAGACAAATTGAAATCAAGGGTCACTTGTATTATAATTGCTCAGGACCCTTCAGCTTTTCAAAAATACCAAGGTCATGAAAGATGAAGTTTGAGGAACTGTTCAGATGAAAGAAAACTAAAGAGACATGACAACTAAATGTAACATGTGATCCTGGAATGAATCGTAGAGCAGAAAAAAGTATTTTTTTCCTGTTGTTATAAAGGGCATTACTGAAACAATGGGAAAATTTTGAATAAAGTATGTAGATTAGATAATAATATTGCATCCCACACTAATTTCCTGATTTTGACCATTGTACTACCATCATGTAAGAAGCAACTCACTCTCACACAGTTCAGAAATAAATGCTAGTACTATTGTTGTTATGTATGAAATTAATAAAACAAATGTTATAAAGTATTAACATTTGGAGAAGCTAGATGAAAAATATATAGAAATCCTTTGCATTATTCTTTCATCTATTTTTCTATGTCTAAAATTATTTCAAAATTAACAATGAAAAATTCTGTGGTAAGAACATATTAATGCAATTCATGAACTTGGATCTTAGTTTGTGGAAAAACAACTATAAAAAAATCTGAATATAGACAAAATATTAGGTGAAATTACAAAATGATCGTCATTTTACCCAGGTTTGACAATGATGGTGTGCTTATGCAGAAGAATGTCCTTAGGCTTAGCAGTGGTTCTCAACCTTCTGGCCCTTTAAATACAGTTTCTCATGTTGTGACCCAACTATAAAATTATTTTTGTTGCTACTTCATAGCTGTAATGTTGCTACTGTTATGAATCGTAATGTAAATATCTGATATGCAGGATGGTCTTAGGCGACCCCTGTAAAAGGGCCGTTCAACCGCCAAAGGGGTCGCGACCCACAGGTTGAGAACCGCTGGCTTAGGGGATGAGAGTTGAAATAATTAAAGATACCAGGTACAAGTGCTATGCATGTGGAAGATTCCATTGTTGCTCACTCGATATGGCAGCAGCAGCTGGGCACTCACCAGTCTGCCCTGCTCTGCTGGGCACAGTATTTATCTGCCTATGACTATCTAGATCCCCAAGGGACAAAAACTCTCATTTGATTAATACTCTTTTAGATGCATTTTAAAGCAGGATTTCTTGGTTCCAGTGAATCCCAAAATTTAGTGTAATGGCCATTAAGCATTTCCTTATAGTTCCTTTTCTCTCCCCAAGATTCAGGCTTGTGTTTCTAATAGCTAATATGTCATAAGCTCTTATAAAAATTACTTGTTATTGGGGCTGCTGTTTCAGGATTGGCTTTTTTGTTTTTGTTTTTGTTTTTTACATAGAAGACAATCCCCCTTGTGCTTCCCCTCATAGGATGTTTCTCAGCTGTTCTGCAAGTACATTTATTTGGACCACCCCACAGTAGCCAGACAGACGTAAATCCCCGAAGTGGACACAGCCCGAGTCATTTCTTAAGAACCTTTCTTTATAGGCTCCTCTCCCCTCTCCCACCTCAGCAACCAATTTCTGCTGGCTCTGACCAAGCACATTTGTCCCCATGTGCCCAAAGCCCAGCTGTGGACCCTGCCCATCATCCATCTGAGACCCCGAGAGGTACATATAAGAAATAGGCAGACCAGCCAGCAAGAAGGATGTACTACAGTCGAAAAAACAAATGTCAAACAGATAGAGGGGGAAGTAATAACTTCTTGCATAGATTTATAAGATATACAGGTTTTTGGAAATTCTCCTATTGGCAGGAAGAGGCACGGAGGAAAGAATTATGAACATGTGTAATCATAAATATCCTTTACAATGAAACTGTAAATATTTAATGACAGCAAAATCCTGCTTACGATTAGATAAGAATTTTAATAGTTTTCTAGGCTGCTATTTCGGTTGATGAGCCAAGTAGAACTTTTTGACTAATGGGATCTGAAACGTGAGGGCTTATTCTCAAATACCTTAGCTCCACGTTAGCTCCTGTTGCAGACTGAAGAGGAGGCCTCTGATTCATTACTGCACCAGAAGAATCATCTTCCAAGGTAACTCCACTGGAGGCAGCAAGGAGGGCCTCAGTGAGCAGCAGCTTCAACAGCACTTGGGAACTTGATACAAATGCAAATGAATGGGCTCCAAACAGAACTACTGAATCAGGAATTGGGAGGGGGGGTTAGGCCAAGCAATCCATACTTAATAAGCCCTCCAGATGATCCTGAAGCATGCAAAAATTTGAGAACTACTGGTTTAATCTGAATCTAATGAAGAAACAGTGACACCAATTCAGATCATCAGATTTTCCACTGGCCTGAGCTCTTCAAAAAACGTCAAGATCACAAATTACGCAAAAGTGGAACCTGGAAGGGACTGTGGGAGGACTGTTTTAGATGAAAGCAAAAGAGATACATCTACCGAATTCAGTGAGTGAGCTTTGATTTGAACCTGAATTTAAAATTAATTTTAAAAAAACTGTCAGGGTGTCTGCAACTGATCAACTTACTTTCAAATGATTCAGGAAAAATAAACAGCAACGAACAAGCAAAAATAAATAAAAAATAAATGTAAATAAAACCTATATGGTTTTATCTGTATATAGAAAGAAAATAAGTCCGAAACAATGGTAACAGTTGATATAGATGTTGTTGATTTATTTGTTTTTTAAAACTTTTTCATAATAAGATGGATAAAAATTAATGCAAAATAAGTCTAAAAACCAAAAGAAAGGTGAATATTCTATTTAAAAAAAACACAAAGAAGTCAGAACACAAAACAATTCTGTAAATTTGTTTTTGCAAAGTGAAAGGCTCAAGTATTCTGAAGCAACTAAATGCTTGCCGATTGTAGAGGCTGTATTGAGAGAACTGGGTTAGTCACTGAGCTCTGACAGTTCTCACCCCTGCATTTTATAGCCACCCACACGTGGACTATATTAAAAACTGCTGCACTTCCAATTTTTCCTTTTACTATAGAGGAAATGCAGAGAGAGTTAATAACATCATCAACCATAAGCTTTTAAGGTTCAGCATCCTAATAAAACTGATGAATCTTGACTTGCAGCCTCAGCAGTTAAATTACTGCTATGAAAATCACTGCCAATGGCCAAGTTGCATGAAAGAATAATTATACATGTTTACTGTTAACCATCAGTCAAGTCCAAGAGCTAGGGAGATGAAAAATGAAATGCAATTAAATGTGAATGCATAGTCTGAGGGCCTACCTGCCCCAATGAGACACACACACACACACACACACGAAATGAGTATAATACTTTCCTTTGGATATTTTTCCTGGTAATTTTAAAAAGATCTATTGAAAAATACAGAACAGTAAGTCTTAAATGACATCCCTAAGAGAAGGGGTCCAATCAGCAGCAAACAAATCAATAAAGAAAGTGCTATGTTAATGGAAGTATTAAGCCTTTCATTTTACAATCATCTGTTCTTGAGAAACTGTACTATCCACAGCAAGATGCTCTCCCCATATTTAAAGTATATGATTTATGGCTCACTTTTTTTACAGCTTTTATGAGAAGGCATTTTTTAGCTCTCCCATGTGAGTTGCTAACATCTGCACAGATGAAAGAATTGTAAAGAGCAAAATTCACAAAGGATTACCACTATCAGATTTTTAAAAAGAGAAGCAATACATTATTATTTGATATACTGGTAGTTTTTGAAGTACTTTCCAATGTAAACTTCAAAGTTCATAATAAATATTTAATTTCAATGCAACACATGTTAAGAGTTCAAAATTAGTGGCCACTAGGAAACGAAATCCACTGATAAAAGAATGTAACCATTTATTACATCCATGGGCATGATTTTGGGCTGTGATTATATGTAAATCTAATGTCTCTACAATTGATAACTGTGGGATTAACTGGATAGTTCTAAAACCTTAAAATAGAGTAAACAGGCAATAGAAAGAAGAGTTAATCAGTTAATAGATAGCAGTTGCAGCTGCAAAATGAATCACCATTCTTAGAAATTGAAATTTTAATCTTGAATAGTCTCTATTACTATACCAGTAAGCACTATTTTGAAGCCTTTTATTATTAATCTTCCCCTGTCTTTAGTTGCCAGCTGTGTAGCCATTAAACTTGAGGAAAATAGCAAATTCCAATTGATAAACAGCTTGAATTGAGGGTTTTTGAGTGAAAAGAGCTCTGGTGAGGAATCAGTGCTCTATGCAGAGAGACAGACCTGTATATGATTAACCCTATCACTTGCAATCTGTGTAACCTAATGAAAATTACATCATTTTTCCATGCCTGTATTTCTCCATTTGTAAAATTGGTTTCTTAATGATTTTCTACCACACAGGTATGTTGTGATGATTCCATGAGAAAATGTATGTAGAATATTTGCCAGAATGTCTGACACCTAATGAGTGCTTAGTAAATGTAGCTAGGATTATTGCTACTATTGTTATTTAGTGTTATTGTTTGATATAATCCCAATGAACTTTCCTACCATTTTCCCAACAGTAGCTTGCGACTTACTGGTGATGGTTGTGGTTCTGGGGTTGAGACTGTAGCAGCTATTGGGGGTGAAGAATTAAAAGACCCCAGTCTTGGAACTCCGTGTCTTTAGGTGGAGGCCTGTAGCTGATAATCACCCTCACTTTCCCAGTATTCTACCACATCTGGAATGTCCATTTGACACACTGTTTATATAGAAGAGAACTATGTAGCAGTGAAAAGAAACATGCTCTCCAATAATGTCAAATATTCCCATTTTCAGCTTATCCCTAAATATAACTGTTGATGAACTGATTTACTCTCACCCTCCTTCATCCTTTCTCAAAGGCACTGCATATTTCCCTCTGGGTCCCAGGATGCAATAGTTTTAGAATGACTGCTTTTCCTTTGGCAAGACCCTTTTGTTATTGTTACTGGGCTCTCAAATCCCTCCCAAGATTGCCCCTGTGGAGTTAGCTCTCCTCCTACATTCCTGAAATGAATTCCTCTGTGGTTCTTATTGACCCCCAGGAAAGTGATACTGAACGAATGCAGTACTTTGAGGTTCAATGTCATGACACTAATGAGAGAACTCATCATCACTTCCTTCTCTATTTGTCTGATCATGATTTTGTGACACGCTGGTCTTTGACACTGGCAAACAAAAACAGGCCATGACTGCTCATTATCCTGAATGAGGGGCTAAACTGCATTTGCCAATGAGCTCCAGGAGAAAATGGACTGCATATACCTTGTTCCTTACAGCATTCCCAACACCTAGCATAGTGGCTGGTGTGGGTAAATACTGAGAAAGTATTAGCTGAATGATGAAATGAATGGCAGGAAGAAAGTAAGAGAGAGAGAGTGAAGAGAAAGGGAGGGCAGAAGGAAAGAAAGAGAACAGTTCTAATCTCAGTTCTGAACTCAGAATAACATATATAAAATGTTTGATTACCATTTTTTAAATGCCAGAAAATGGTGAGGTTGGATATTTAAGAACAGTTTAAGTTAAAAAAAATGAAGAATTTGCTACAACTAAAAATATATATGCAAAAAGTGATTAAACAGGTGAGCTGTTCTCTGCCAAGGACATAATATAAAAAGGGAAGAAGGCTAAAATACCTATAAAAAAGAATAGCCTCACAGCTATGATTATGAAATACTAAAATAAGATACCAGTTGGTCTTTCTTTCTCAAATACCTTTGATAAGAGTGATACCCATCTGCCTGAGACAGTTTATGACCGTTTCTGCCAAGATGACGTATCAAGCCCCATTCCAAGGTGGATACATTTTTCATAGTCTCCTTTCTAGCTATGTCCAAATGGTCATGTTAAGTCACCCCCTGGGATAGTAACATTTGGAGTTCATGTGCCCACTGAGGCTTTTAATATGAATGAACATTTAGAGAATAATTTAGGGTTGGAAATCTCAACCATTTCACATTTCCTGAAAGTATGTCAAATTTATGTCAGACTTATATAGTCTACTATCTAAGATAGAAGACTATATTTTCCCCAATAGAATAGCACGGCATATATACTATTTGAATGCATATTTGGGATCATATGCACTGTATGGTATAACTCAACATTTCAGTTATGGTCTAACTCAACATTTGAGATGACTCAACATTTAAAAATTTAAAACAAAACCAAAAATATTTGGGCAGATAATTCTAACCATCCTGATATACTTTGCAAGAAAAAGCACAGAAAACAGATTTTTAAAACCTTTTAAATATTTCCAATTATTCAAACAAGCAAGAAATTATCTAACAATGTCAATTAAAATTTCCACTGACTCATATCAAAAGCTTCAAAATAAACTTTCCACCAAACTTCTATCCTTAAAATGCTTTACTCACTAGTGGTCAATTTATAGCAATACCTCTGTTAATAAAGAGAATATATTTGTATCACCAGAGATGAAAATAAATACCAGATAAGCAAGTTAATATTTAGTAAAGGTTTACTATGTAACAGGCACTATATTAATTAGCACCTTACATACACTTAAAACTTTAATCTACATAAAAAAACTATATCAGGTATATACAATTATTATGCCCATTTTACAGATTAAAAAACTGGGATTTTGAATGGAAACATAGGGAAAGATAAGAATATGGATTAGCAGGGGTCCTCAAACTTTTTAAACAGGGGGCCAGTTCACTGTCCCTCAGACCGTTGGAGGGCCGGACTATAGTTTAAAAAAAAACTATGATCAAATTCCTATGCACACTGCACATATCTTATTTTGAAGTTAAAAAACAAAATGGGAACAAATACAGTATTTGTATTGGCATGTGGTCCACGAGCCGTAGTTTGAGGACCCCTGGATTAGAGTGAGGGAGAAATCTATTATGAAAATGGGGGTTCAGTGGGCATCACCTCCCCCCCTCCCTATCAAGCCAGTCAGTGGTGGGTTCCTGGCCTTCCAGCTGCAGGAGACACTCGGGCCCCCCTCTCTCAGGAGCATGACTTCTCAGTGACACACAGGTCACGGTGATTGCAGCAGCTCTCTCAGTTCCCGAGTGGCCAAGATGTGGGGTATGAAAGGGAAGAGAATGCCAGAGTTTTGGGCTTGAGCAACTAGAGTCAGATAGAATTGTCATTTTCGAAGATGGTAGAACTGTGGGAGGAACATGTTTGTAAAGGGAGAACTCAGAAGTTCCTCTTGGATGAGCTAAGTTTAAGGTGCTTATTGTACAAGCAGGTTGACTTTCTGAATTAGCCCTGAGTTCAGGGAGAGACCCGAGCTGAAGATGTACATTTGGGACTGAAAGTGATGAAACTGGATAAGGAGGGTATAGATGAGGAAGGGAAGAGGGCATTGGATTGAGTCCTGGGACATGCCAACATTTAGAAGTCTAGAGAGAATGAGAAGAAGACACTAAGAGAGGTCAGAAGGGTAAAAGAGGGAGTTTTGCCTGGGAAGCCACTGAAGACAGCATTTCAAGGAGGGAGTGTCACTAATCTAAGCTCAAGTCCCCGAGGTAGGTCAAGTATGACGAAGGCAGACGATTGATAGTTGGATTTTACAATGTGGAGTTCACTGATGTTCTTGATAAACTGATAGTCATGCTGTAAATGTTACTTGGTTTCCTTCCCACCTCTGTGCCCTTTGCTTGGAATGCAGGGTTCCTAGCACCACTTGGCAATGCAAAGGGCAAAGGTTTTGGAATTAGAACTATATCCCAGCTGTGCCTTTTTCACTTAGTAATTGTGTGGTCTTGGCAAATTACTGAATTCAGAAACTATTTTATCATCTGCAAATGGTGATATTAATAACCTACCTTATAAGATGGCAGTGAGAATTAGAGAAAGTTGCCCAGCCTGTATGGCTCAGTGGTTGAGCATCAACCTATGAACCAGGAAGTCAATGGTTCAATTCCTGGCCAGGGCACATGCCCAGGTTACAGGCTCGATCGCTAGTAGGGGGTGTGCAGGAAACGTCTGATCAATGATTCTCTTTCATCATTGATGTTTCTATTTCTCTCCCCCTCTCCCTTCCTCTACCTCTAAAATAAATAAAAATATATTTAAAAAAAAAGAAATTACAGAAAGTAAGACATCAAAAGTATCTGCCAGTAACTATCTATAATGCTTTTAAACTTTGTTTTTGAGTAGGCTAATAAAGGCACATGATTCAAAACAAGAATGTATAGAAGATTAGATCTCCCTTCCACCACACCCCGAAGACGAATTCCCCTACCAGAGGCTAATTTCCCCCCCAATTTTTGCACATCCTTTTAGAGATATTTTACAAATGGTGGTATCCTTGACATCTAATTTCACTTCATAATATACCATGGAGAGCCTTCCCTGTCTGTACATAAACATTTGTCTTATTCTTTTTAAAAATAGCTATAGTGTTTCATGGTATGAATGCACCATCATTACACTGTTCCAGTAATAACAGACAATACATTATTGGCAATTTTTGCCAACATTTTAGAAAAGTTTTCAAATATACACAAAAGTTGAATTTTATAATAAACATTCATATACTCACCAGGTAGATTCTATAAATAATATTTTATTATGTACTTGCTTTATCACATATCTAGCAACCCCTTCATCCCTCTACCCATTCCTCTTATAGTTTTAGTAAATATGTTGCAGAATATGTTGCAGATAACATTATATCTGCCTCAAAATATTTAATGCATATGATTTATTATTAGATGTTAAACATTTGCTATTATAATTAGTTTTGCAATGAACACTTGTATAAATGCTATTTCACATGTGTGTGAACACTTCTTAGAAATTGAATTGTTGGGGAATGTGTATTTATAATTTTGAGGGATATTGCCAAATTTTCCTCTGCTAAGATTATAACAAATGACCCTGTCACCAGAAATATAGGCAAGTATGTGTTTCTCTTTACCTTTATAATACACTATTATTAAATTTTTAAGAATTTGCCAAGACCCAAGGTGAAAAAGTATCTTGTAGTTCTATGTTGTATCTTACTTTTTCATATGTGTAAGAGCCACTGCATTTCTTTTTCTTTCAAATCTCTATTCCTTTGCCTATTTTTCTACTAGATTACTGGCCTTTCACACTGATTAGTAGAACTCTTATATCAAGGAAACTAGCTCTTTCTACTATGAGTTACTAATATATTTTCCCAAGTTTGTCAGTCCTATTTTGATTTTAATATGAATTATTTTTCTAAGCATAGCATTGTTTTTATGGTACTGTAATTTATTTTCAAGAAGTACGAAATACTGATTCAGTATTTTCCATCGTTTATCACCCCAGTCTCAACCCTCACAAGTGCTTCGCTCACATTCTACTGAATTATTTGCAGGGCCCAATTGGGCTGTGTTTTTTCCACCTACGGGCTCTTGTTTCTGTTGCCTCTTGGTGAAACATTCTCTCAGTTCTCTTCTCCTGGCTGATAGCTACTAGTCATTCAAGATTCAGCTAACGGCTGCTTCTACAGCAAAGGTCTCCCTTAATTCCCTGAGGAGGGCTCCAGTGGTCTTGCCTGTTCTTTCATAATGCCTTATATGCACACTCATGAGAACACTGTCCTTCTTAATATAATTAACTATTTCTTTACTTCCTCCTCCAGATCTTTGGAGGGAAGACTAAGATTTATTCATTCATCATTGTATCTTTAGCCTCTAGCTCCCATCTAGTATACAAGTAGATGCTCAATAAAGGTTTAAAGCAAAAAGTAAAGAAATAAGAAAAAAGGAAGGAGGGAGGGAGAGTGAGAGCAATACATATGGGCTGAATTGTGTCTCTCCAAATGCGTATGATGAAGCCCTAACCCCCAGTACCTCAGAACATGAATGTAACTGGAGACAGAGCCTTTAATAGGTAATTAAGATAAAATGAGGCCATTAGGATGGGGCCCTGATCCAATCTTCCTGATGTCCTTATAAGAGGGAATGTAGACACACAGACACCAGGGATGCAGGCACACAGAAGAAAGATCATGTAAGGACACAGCAAGAAGGCAGCTGTCTGCTAGTCAAGGAGAGAGGCTACAGAGAACCTACCAACACCTTTATCTTGGACTTGGAGTCTCCAGAGCTGTGAGAAAATAAATTTTTGTTGTTTAATTCACACAGTCAGCGGTATTTTATTATGGCAGCCCTAGCAAGCCAATACAGTGGGTTGAAAGATAGAGAAGGGTAGATAGCTAGATCAGGGATTATCTAAATGGAGGCCTTTAGGAGCATGGAAGATTCATATGTCCTGGAAAGTATGTCACAACTGAGAAAAAAAAATGGTTCTTCATTTTCCATTCAGAACAAAGAGATGAAGCTGATTTTACACTAAAACCTCTATTCTTTAGATTATAATGTGCACATATAATTAAATTTATCTTGATTTGGTAAGGCTCTCTCAGTTATAATTCTCATGGATTTAAGTCATAAACTTAATGGATTTACATGGTTGTGAGAATTTAGTCTGATTATAATAAGCCACTCAAGCTTAAAGAAGCACATGCACTCCTAGCAGTATCACATTGTTGGGACTGTTGAGAAATCCCTATAATTTCTAGTCCGTCTATAAAGTTGGATGGTATTTTTCTGATTTAGTATTTCTCTTTTTACAACAGAATTAGTTTGTTTCAAAGAGATGTTTTTCTTAGAAAATGAAATTTGACACACTGGCGTATTCAATAGCATTTTGAAAAAAGAAAAATTAATCATGAGACATGAAGTCCTTGAGAGTGCTTTTGTGGTTGTACATTTCATCTCTGATGATGGCCATATTTTTGTACTAAAAACTATATGCCAACTTTGACAAACTGTTCATTTCCCTTCATGTTTTGGGTAAGTCAATATATCTGCGACAGTATATAAATCATGAAAGGAAATCAAGCTTTGTCTGCTTTTCATCTCAATGTATGATTGAAATATATGAAATTATATTCTGTCTATATTAGGACAGCTATGATCTGGAGACTACATGGTTAATTTCCCTGACAGACTATAAAATCACCCAGCCAGGAATGGTGAAAGCTGTTAATCAGGAAGATAACCTTTGAAAGCTTTGTTCCTTTCATAATGGTTGCTAGTTACATATGAACATCTGGAAAATCATTATAAATTCATTGTGCATAAATCTATTTTGCCCTATGCATAGAACTCCTTTTATTACAAACAGACTTTACATAACAAGGAAAGAATAGATGTATCATTAGTTTTTAACATGCACATATTTGATGCACCATTTATTAACAAAAATCGACCTTGCCCTTGGATGTCCATAACGCTGGCTATAAAATGGGGATAACAATATTTAGTTGAAAACATATCTAAGAGGTTTACTGTTTTAGCAATGTTTTGAGAATTTTAATGCATTGAGTGTGCTAATTTTTATGATGTTGTCTTAGAGGTTCGCTTTGATATTATCTTACTTGTATATAATATAAACTGAGTGAAATGTCCTTTTGTCTTACAAGCACATACATTAACACAGGTTAATAAGTTTGAGAAGTGATTTCCACAAGCCATTCTTTATTCTTCTAATATTTTCTACTGGTAATTTAGAAGTAATCTTTCAACATGGGCATGTACATCAACCAGGGAAGAGATTTCTTCTAGACTTTTTATAGACACAAATACCTAAAGTCCTCAATTACTTATGAACAGTGAAAAGCCAAAGATGGGGTTGTATAATTTTGGGGTGAATAAAGATTTTCTCACCTAACAAAACTTGATTGCCAATGCCAGAAGATTTTGAGAGGCAATCCTCATGCCATTTTAAAAGGAACACTGGAGCCTGGCTGGTGTGGCTCAGCTGGTTGAGTGTTGACCTATGAACCAGAAGGTCATAGGTTTGCTTCTTGGTCAGGGCACATGCCCAGGTTGTGGGCTTGATCCCCAGTAGAGGGTGTGCAGGAAGCAGCCAATCAATGAATCTCTCTCATCATTGATGCTTCTATCTTTCATCCTCTCCGTTCCTCTCTGAAATCAATTAAAAATATAAAGGAAAAAAAGTAAAAGGAACACTGAATTTAGCACAGTGGGAAACAATGAACAAATTACAGCTTTACCTAATGCTATTAAGACATTAGGACTCTTTTGTTATAAATCTTAATTTTCTGAAGTATATAACTAGGACAGAGCCTAATCCCAAATGAAACCTAATTGGAAGTTGTTTTTAAAAACATGGTAGGAGAGATTTCTCTTTTTAGTGTTGCCAAATAGAACTGACTTCGGACGTTTCTTCATTGTCACTTCAGCCAAGTTAAACCATAATGAGAACCAGTCCTTTTGTCTTTAACCCAAGAGATAATAAAATTTAAAATCTAGATTCCTTATTAAAATACATAAAAGGGCTTTCACAAAGCTTGGCATTAAGGGTATACATATTTACCCATAGCAGTAACTAACATACATATGTATAACATAACCCACAGGCAAAATACAGTGTGCATCTGTTCATTTATACTTGTGGATAAGACATTTTTATTCCCTACAATAAGCTTTCCTGCATTAACATTGGGAAAAAAATATTTCAATATGTTAATATGAAAAAAATGTAGCTAAAACAGAAGGCTAATATACTATGTAAATTAGGTCAGAAAATCCTGTTGAAGACCCTTATAACATGTAATTTACATTTGTGACATGTTACAAAATTGTAATTGAATAAATATTAGCATAATTGGTTTGGCATTCATCTCTCCCATTAGACTAAGAAGAAATGGGATGCTGAACCACTTGCATTGAAGACTCACTATTACCTAAAGAGAGAGGAAAGGAGCAAATAAGAAATAACATTTATTGTCCACCTACTATAAGTGATCTCCTATGGTATAGATCAGGGGTGGGCAAACTTTTTGACTCGAGGGCCACAATGGGTTCTTAAACTGGACCGGAGGGCCGGAACAAAAGCATGGATGGAGTGTTTGTGTGAACTAATATAAATTCAAAGTAAACATCATTACATAAAAGGGTACGGTCTTTTTTCTTTTTTAGTTTTATTCATTTCAAAGGGCGGGATCCGGCCCGTGGGCCGTAGTTTGCCCACGGCTGGTATAGATGCTTCTTTTAATACTCACAACAGCTCTGCACAGAAATTATCAGAGTCTCCATTAAGCGGCTGGGAAACAAAGATAAGAGAAATTAGGTGACCCTAACTGGTTTGGCTCAGTGGATAGAGCATTGGTCTGCAGACTGAAGGGACCCAGGTTCGATTCCGATCAAGGGCACATGTCTGGGTTGAGGGCTCGATCCCCAGGGGATACAGGAGGCAGCCAATTAATGATTCTCACTAATCATTGATGTTTCTATCTCTCTCTCTCCCTCTCCCTTCCTCTCTGAAATCAATAAAAATATATTAAAAAAAATAAAAAAGTAATTAGGTGACCTTCTACATTAGCAGAACTAAGTCCAGGATTAGATCCCTGCCCAGTATTTTTTCCATTTGACTATGGTGCATCCTCAAGGAAAGACAAGATAATTTGTTTGGCTTTTGTTTATAGAAAACCAGTGCTTTCTCCAGCCTCTGACCTGTGGTTCTTAAACTTGGCTGTTCATCAGAATCATCTGAGGAGCATTTAACAGGGGTCCTCAAACTATGGCCCATGGGCCACATGCAAATACAAATATTGTATTTGTTCCTGTTTTGTTTTTTTACTTCAAAATAAGATATGTGCAGTGTGCATAGGAATTTGTTCATAATTTTTTTTTAAACTATAGTCTGGCCCTCCAACGGTCTGAGGGACAGTGAACTGGCTCCCTGTTCAAAAAGTTTGAGGACCCCTGATTTAAAACGTATCTGGGTCTCACACCAGAGACCCTGATTCAGAAGGTCTGGGATCCTCTCAGGCATTTATCTTTAAAAAAATCTTCATAGGTGAATCTGATGCATATTCAGGCATGAAGTTCTGTGCTTTTCCAAATCCAGCAACTATTCCTTCCCAAATTATAAGCATCTTTCTGGTTGAAAGAAGACTAGAAGTGTATGCACACTAATACTTACTGAACTCCTCATGTAATCTCCTTTAATAGGCAGCAGACATCAGATCAATGTTTACATAAGCCCAGTTACCATTTCTTTAATCTCATAAAAACAATAATGACATATTTCTGAAACACACCGTATCTCTCTCTTAAACATTTCAAATATCATTGTTCGGTTCAAGATTTCACAATCAAATTTAAAAGAAAAACACACAGAAAAAGTCTTCTAAACTCAAGAAACTTAAAAACCCATGTGGTGCTGTCTCCTATTAAAACACAGTATCTCAAATACCCTGCAGAGCCCTTCACATATTTATGGATCTTCATTGGTTACTCTCGTGGGCTCTTAAAACAAGCCCCGTCAGCTCCTATGTGGGCCTGATATTTTTCTTTTCTGCTTTGCGTATTTCCCAGCCCCATGCTGTCTGAAACCCAGTCTCTGAGGTCTTCAGTGTTGTCTAAAGGTGCTTATTGGCTGCCTCTGGCTGACATCACTGATTTGCCACCGTAACTTGCTGGACATTGTGCCTCTGCCAAGCATTGTACCCATTTCCGATGGATACCACTGTCTCCTGCGGCTTTCCTGACAGTAAGCAGAGTCCTTGAAGTGCTAAA
The DNA here is from genome assembly GCF_028538775.1 of Myotis yumanensis. Lineage (NCBI taxonomy): Eukaryota > Metazoa > Chordata > Mammalia > Chiroptera > Vespertilionidae > Myotis > Myotis yumanensis. Next base: position 26,849,902 of record NW_027223764.1, on the reverse strand, counting down.
GTTGCTTTGGACTCTCTGAAGTTCATAATATGTATGTTACCCTTCAATGCATTACAAGTGGCCAAGAATGCCTTATTCTCTGATTCAGAGTTGTATTTTTCCATGTGAGTACTGAAACAGCATTGTTCTACAAGTTCCAGGACTTCAGCATGGAGCTCTCTGTTTTTCTCTATAGTTCCCTCCTGCCTATGTCATAAGATTTGTGTGTCTTAAAATATTGGAACTTCATCCTGTAGATAACGGGGATCCACTGGAGGTTTTTGAGAAATGTGTTATGAAATTCAGTCTACCCATACTGAGTAACAAGGATTAATGAAAGAGGACATCACGGCAGTTGTGATGATGGTACAAGATCCACATGCCTTAAGATCCATGTGGTATTTTAAGTGGGAATGGATGATAGACAAAGTAAGTGGCTAACACCATGATATTCTCAGACGTATCATTCCCAGCAATTGCTAAAGCTTTATTACGAGGTCAACTCTATCTGACTTCATCCTCCCTGTGAAGGAGTGCTCTCTCCAGAACTTCTATGGAATTTCTCCTAAGAATTGTCTTCTGTCAGGTGAGTCACATCAGTCCAACAGATGTGCTCAGACATCTGTGAATTTTAGTGATGGGTGTGTCTTAGGCTCAAATGAGAGACCACCATGACACCTACATCAATATGAAACTGCTTCCTAGAATATGAGTGGGGCGGGGGGGGGGGGGGGGGGGGAAGAGATGATTGAGATGGTAAACCAGCAGGAATCCTATACAATGACTCTTCTTAGCCTTCCTCTATGCATCATGCACAGAGTTTGGACTAGCTGCATCTCTAAATACATGTTTTACTGAACATATGCAGAAAAACTTCCACCCGGAGAAAAAGTTCTAAATTCAGAAGAGAATGATTTCCCCAGAATACTGGCCTATTGAAAACAAACCCGGGAGAATTATTGGAAGTTACGAGTTATCAGGAGCCAAGAGTCTATGTAAACACTAGTTTATACTAACTTAGACATTCCTGGTATTTTCACGTTTCCTTTTATCCCCTGTTCTTCACATCTCCCCCCATCAAAGTCTTTACTAGTCTTCTTGTTCTCCCTCATCAAGAATCGTATTTACTTCCTGTCTATCTGTATGGTCTTTTTCAGGCCTTGCTGGAAAATGTGCTTAAAATATTTTCTGTGCAAAGCAAGTCATCCAGTTCCAGGGTTAGCCTTTTTCCGTGGTTACTCTATTTCCTGGTTCCAACTTTCAAAGATTGCCTTTTAGGGAATTCATTGCATGGTGTTGAAGGAAGGTGGAAGCAATATAGAGTCAAGGCTCAGAATAATTGTGTTTAATATTTTGACCCTGTTTGTCTCAGGTTTGTGTGTCTTAAAATATTGGAACTTCATCCTGTAGATAACAGGGAACCACTGGAGGTTTTTGAGAAATGTGTTATGAAATTCAGTCTAACCATAACGAGTAATAAGGATTAATGAAAGAGGACATCACGGCAGTTGTGATTATTAGAATATAACAGAAAAACTGGGTGACAGATTAAAAAAATAAATGAGGTTTTCAGCGAAGGATGTATGTGTCAGTAATAGAAATGCAGCTAACAGAACTGACAGCAAATAATTTAAGAGAGAATAAAATGTACTAAAGTTGTGATAAAACACATTTCAGATAATGGTGTTTGAGGTAGCTAATGAGACAGGACTGGATCTTAGGGACGTTATAAACATAAGTACAGATAAAAAGAGTTAAAATTGTGGCACAGGGCCATATTAGCAAAGAAAAGAACAGAGCGATCCGAACACCAAGAACTAAATAAACCCTGGGAACACCCACAACACCAGGATGGAAAGTGAAATAGATTCAGCTTTTAGCCAATAAGTGGACATTAAAGGGTGACCTCTACCATAAGTCTTGTTAGATGATGTTACCAAGAGACAGTAACTGTTGCTTCACTTTTGCCCTGTGGAGTAAATGCTCAAACGAGCTCTGGCAGGCTCAGCTCACTGGCTGGTGCTGTACCAGAACATCACCCTAATGGTGTCTTTGAAGACTCATCTGCTAATGAGGACTTTTGTACACTTCATTAACTACATTTCCCTAAAATGAGGCCAACCCACTCTTGCCTTGGTCTGAAGCAATGTTGTAGTGTGATTCAAAATATTCATCGATACATTAAAAACGTGCAGTATAGGACAGGCCGTGCCTGAAATATAGAGGTTTAATAAACATCTGTTGAAAGAATAAATGCATGATTGAAGGTGCAAAACTTGAATTCTGCACAAACCGGCTACAGAAATTGAAATACAAAATAAAAATGCTAAATGGCAGTGATATTGTAGAAGTTGGCAAATAGATGCAACAATAGAGATTCAGTAGTGTAGATTTTTCCAAGTGAAACCATTCTGAACCAATAAAGATTTAGCAAGCCTGGTGTTGAGTATCCATGACACAAGAAACCTGTGCCTCTACAAAAAAATGAAGATTAAACACAAGCCAATGATGCTATGCTATAATTTTAAAACCAAGTTTTGGCCGAAGCCGGTTTGGCTCAGTGGATTGAGCGTCGGCCTGCGGACTGAAGGGTCCCAGGTTCGGTTCCGGTCAGGGGCATGTACCTGGGTTGCGCGCACATCCCCAGTGGGAGATGTGCAGGAGGCAGCTGATCGATGTTTCTCTCTCATCGATGTTTCTAACTCTCTATCTCTCTCCCTTCCTCTCTGTAAAAAGTCAATAAAAATATATTTAAAAAAAAAATAAAACCAAGTTTTGAACAAGAGTATTTTCAACATGTGACATAGGAAATGCCAGGCAATCACGCCTTTAGGCTCAGCACTGGGCAAGCCTTATAAGGGTATTGGTTAGCTTCAGTTTTAAACTCTGAAAACATCTAGAGAGGATTTGGAAATAATCCCAAATAGACTAAAAGGTAAGAAAATTGGCCCCCAAACAGAAAGCCAAGGAAATGTGGTTTATTTGTTCAGCCAGGTATGGCTCAGTGGTTGAGCTTTGACCTATGAACCTGGAGGTCACGGTTCAATTCCTGGTCAGGGCACATGCACCGGCTGTGGGCTTGACCCCCAGTGCGGGGCATGCAGGAGGCAACTGATCAATGATTCTCTCTCATCATTGATGTTTCTATCTCTCTCTTCTTCTCCCTTCCTCTCTGAAATTAATAAAAAATATTAATAAAAAAGTGTAGTTTAAATAACAGTGTTCAAATATTTTGCCAATGTGTCAAGCAGCTGTTCTGCTTCCCTGTAGACAGGACAATGGAAAATAAGTTTCCACAGTGGAAGCAGGAAGGTGGGCTGTACCACTGGTTTTTCCCCAAAGAACTTCCCGCCCACAGGGGCTGGAGTGTAATGTTTGATAGGAGCATAAAAGGCAGCAGCATTTCTCTCTCTGTACCTTCCTTAACATGAGTGAGTATGCAGCTATATATCTAAACAGCCGTCCAGGGGAGAGGGAGAAATTCTATAAACAAAGAAATCCTTTTCTATCTCTACAGTTCCCCAAATCATCACGTACACTTACACATCAAGAGATGTGAGAAGAAACTTTCAGAAGAAACATTTTTCTTAAGATTTGTAAAAGGGTGAATTCTAAACCTTAAGTCATAAAAATATTTTTAAAAGAAAATATTGATATTGATTCAGGTCTACTTTGCATATGTCCCATTATGCCATTCAGAAAATAACTTTATGCAGTTATGTATATTCCTAGCCAAATGTAAAAGGACACTCTACTTCTACTTTCTGTTATTCCACAAAACTAAACGTTTACAGAATTTTTGGAGAAGTTACGAGTTTCCTGAAAGAATTATTCAAATGTCAGTTTAAGCCTATAAAGCACAATGATTAGATGGTGGCATTTTTATTATTGTCCTGTTCCGATTCTTTTCTCCTTTAGAAGTAAGGGGTCACTTTACATCAGCTTCCAAGCTCAGGAACATTTGGCTATAGTCCATCCTTTCCTTTGAGTTTAGAAAATTACAAAGAGCAAAATGAAAGATGACTCTCTCCCATTTCTTTCTTGGATTCCAAAATATCAGACTCACAAGTCATTGTAGTTTTTTGGTCATAGACTCAGTTTTAAAGGAAGCCAAGGAAAGTGATCTATAGACCAGTAGTCCCCCTGATCCACAGGGGATATGTTCCGAGACCCCCAGGGGATGCCTGGAACAGCAGATAGATTTTTCCTATACATACATACCTATGATAAAGTTTGATTTATAAATTGGGAAAAGTTAGGCATCAACAATATCAAATAATAAAATAGAAGAATTATAACAATACACTGTAATAAATGTTATGTAAATGTGGTCGCTCTCTGATAACTAAATGGCTACTAAGTAACACATTTATTAATACAATATTGGCCCTACATATAAACTTGTGCCATACACTAGCTGTAGCTAATTTTTCAGTATAATTCAAGTTCTAAAATTCCTTGCCCTAGACCAAAAGCAGATCACACTACAGTTTATTTCCCCCATCCTACATCCCGATTGGGACATCTAAACTCCACATGAGAAGTACAGCAAAAAGAAACTTTACTTGTCTAAATCATCTGGGGAGCAAAATATGTTGTTGTGGTTGTTATTGTCCTTTTGTGTGTTTAAGAGATACTTGGACCAAATATTTAATATCAGAATTAATTCTTTCATTCATCCTATCCCATAAAAAATCCTGCTGATCATCCCTGATGTGAAATATATTCTACAGACCATAAGGATCCCGTAAACCTCCTCATTTCCTAATACAATGAACCTTTTTCACATTTATAAAGTCCCCAGGAAAGCCCTAAATACCTGCATATAGAGCATCTAAATAATAAAATAGTTCTGATGGCTGAATCTGTAGCAGTGCAGAAGAGCATTCAAAGGTAAGGGAAGATTATTTTCTCTAAACAGGGTTTCAGCAGGCCTTGGTTTTTATTTTTTAATTTATTTACTTATTTTTTGTTGACACAGAACTGTGTTCACAAACAATGAATGCTCCAGGAGTTTGCAATCATAGCTTCAATGTGCAGATCTCTACATCTCTCTCTCTCTCTCTCTCTCTCTCTCTCATCTCTATCTCTCTATATATACATACATACATGAGAACAGTTAGTGGTATTCAAACTGATCCTGTGGTGAAGGAAGTGATTTCCAGACTTCTAGATCACTATATCTTACTAGAGTAGATATTCAGGCTTGTTATTAAGACCTTACAAGTAAATACCCACAAAGAAGAAGAATTCAAGTCAAGTGGGTGGTAAAGAATAGCGCTTTTTATTCATTTGACTAGAGTGCTGCTGTGGGTTACAGCTAGTTTAGTAAAAACATTATTTGGTCTGGTACATTTCTGTATTCATTTGCAACATTAGGTCACAGTTTAAGCAGACACTAGAGATAATACAAATATGCACTAGCTGTGCAGTTCTCCTCAGACCCTTCAGAAATCACTATATGACTTTCTCTAAAAATCCTAGCCCAATGCCCACAGGAGCCAATCAAGATTTGTGGGATGAAGTGAAGTTCAAGTGAATGTGCTTACCGAGGTGCAAAGCTGCACCTCAGCCCTTGTTTAAATCTACTTCATCTTCACAGTCTTGCAATGAATCATAGCACTTCAACTATGGCCAATGAAAATCAAGTAGGCCTACTGATGACTTTAATCAGATCAAAACAATAAGAATTATACAGCAACTGCAACCTTGAGCAAAATATATCACATCCTTAACTACCAAATTTAGAACTCATCTTAAAAGGAGTATATGTAAAAATTCAATAATACAGTCCCTCCCTTCCCCAAATGATAAACTTCCATTTAAACACAAAGAATTGGGCATGTTTTTTTTCTGCTTCCTTATTATTTCCCAGTAAAATGACAGTAGATACATAAAAAATGAATAAACACAAAAGGACAAAAAAAACTGGAAAAGAAACAAGAGTAGACAAGGCACAGCAACACAATTTTAAAAGCTATTTAGTAGATGGATAAAGGATAATTGCCTGAGCTCATTAGAGATAGCTGAATTCTAAGTTTGCAAAGGAGGTAAGCCCCGGGAAGCCAGCTTCCAGAAATCTAGCAGCCAGACCTTTAGACTCCCCACCCACCCCTCACAACTCTACCCAATCCCACCCCCAGAACACTAAACATCCTTCCTGAAAAACTGACCAGCCGAAGAGAAAGGCCTACAGATACTAACATTTAGGAATAGGACCCTTACAGTTTCTCAGGTTGTTAAATATACAAGGAACATTGGTTAGAGAGGTGAGTGAGGAATGATATCCAACCCAGGCTCCACTTACTAAGCCCTGTGCTCTGGAAAGGGACTAACATTTTCTAATTAACATAAAGGCATCAACTGGTCAACAACTCAAATGTTCCAGGGTTCACCTTTTCCTAATTCACACAAAGGTTCTGTCAGGGACAATCAACTTCAGCCCCATTTGAGAGGTCCCCTCTAAAATGGTTAAGAATTTAGTCTCATTGTCCTTCAATGAAATGTGCTAGTCTACATGCCACCCCCCGCCTCCACCTCCCCAACACACAGAGCTTTCAACCGGCATTTAGTCATACATTTTTAAAATATGAAAGGACAACGAAGGGTCACCAGTAGTGAAGAACACATAAAGCAAAAAGACATAAAACAAAAAATGCAGCAATGGAGAGGAAAGAAAGAAAAAAATCATGAAAAAAAATTTGTTATCCTCAGATGAATAAGAGAAGACTTTGTGTCTATAAAATAAGAAAAGATACTATGATAAAAAATAAAATTTTAGGCTTTGGTCAGTTATTTCAGTTGGCTAGAGCATTATCCCAATACACCAAAGTTGCAGGTTTGATCCCTGTAAGGGCACATACAAGAATTAACCAATGAATGCATAAATAAGTGGAACAACAAATTGATGTTTCTCTCACACACACGCTCTCGCTCTATCTCTCCTCCTCCTCTCTAAAATCAATCAACACAAAAATTATTTAAAAAAATAAAATTTTAAATTCTCAGCAGAGGACTAAAAGATAACATTGAGGAAATCTTTATAAGGTAGATAAAAGTAAAAAAGGTGAATTCATAGGAAATAGAGGGAGAGCACCAGGCAGGATCATTAAAAAGGTTAATAAGATAATATATGGTTTTCCAGAAATGCACTTGATTCACTCTCTGATAAATTTAAAAAATGAGAATTTGCTTTAAAAAAAAAAAAAAAGTCTGATGGGAAGGTAAAAAATGTATGAATTAAGTATTATTTGATAGCAGTTGAACTGAACAAATGTTTCTCAATAAATGTTCCTAAGTCATTGGTCCCAATACTTGACCTAGTCTGTAAGAAATATTTTTCAAAGTAGAGGAATTGCTGCATTACAACTGGAGAGAACCAAAGAACAGCATCTCATGAAAATTGTCATGATTACATGGAAGGATAGAGTAGTACATCAGAGGGCAGCCTTTCATTAAGAATGACCTTGCAGGTTAATAGGCATTGCTAGGGCAACAAAAAGAAACACAACTATAGAAGGGCATATTTAGGTACTGAAAAGAAAGGGAAGTATAAGAGAATAATTTCTAAACTCATCTTTTGGATAAATTGTCCATTTTAATTTATCTCTGCTACAAACTAGATTTATCAGAGTATCTGAAAAAAAATTCACATGAGATTAGGTACATTTACAATTCCACTTAGTCTAGATAAAAGCTTTCTAGAGAGAGCAAGGACATTCAAGTTATGAAGGCAATCTTTTTTTCCTAGTTAGATGTTAGCAACACAGGCGGTCACCACCTCAAGCCATTCAGAGATCTCAATGCCACTAAATCATAGCTGCATATTTCCTACCATTCCTGAATTTCTGCCACCTTTATTCATTCACCGATTTTCATATAATGGCACATTCTAAGTCAAGTCAGGGCACTATCTTCTGTCAGAAATTCCCTTTAAAATGTTCATTCCAAAGACCTAGTAATAATTTTTACAGCATTCCAATGATGTGTGTAGTATTCTCATGACTATATATCAAGTAGAATGACATAACTACTTTTTGCTCTTGTGTAGAATTTATTTGTTCTGAGATTGAATGGCTTTAAGTTGAATAAGGAGAGGGTGAATGAGGAAATGTTAGGTCAGCTGTTCAGAGGTAGAAGCAAAATCATTATCACCTCCCAAAGACTGTTGAGTAACCCTACATTTGATGAGGCAAATCAAAGGTCAACAGAATTGTTTGCTCCCCCTCCACCCTCCCACCCCCACCCCCAAAAGTATCTGCTTGAGACATATTTAAATGAGACTTGTAAAAAGAATTGGGTTACAAAGACCCTTATAAACTTTGGAGGGAGGAGAGAATTTGCCATCAAGTAGAATCTTAAATTGACATTTAAAATAGCTTTTATATTTATATTAAATGTATAATCTAATTTGTACCTTTACATTTTATGTACATGTTATAATAAACAATCATTACACATGCTATACTGACACTTTGCAAGACTTAGAATATGTTTTATTTAAGTTATCATAGACGATTTTAGTTATTTCATCTTTTATTTTATGATAAACTATTGTTTATATCTGAAGTTGAGCCTTTGATTAGGAATGCAACTTATTATTTGCTACTCCAATGGGAAAAATAAATGATTTGTTTTTCTATAATCTAATTTTTTTTCTTACTGATTTCAGAGAGGAAGGGAAAAGGAGAGAGAGACATAAACATCAATGATGAGAAAGAATCATTGATCGGCTGCCTCCTGCATGACCCCTACTGGAACCAAGCCCACAATCTGGGCATGTGCCCTTGACCAGAATCAAACCCAGGACCCTTCAGTCCATAGGCTGATACTCTATCTACTGAACAAAACTGGCTGGGGCTATAATCTAATTTTATGGAATTGTTTCTAATGATGAAATGCAGCAAAAGGTAAGGATTGATTCTATTGAGGAACCAATGAATAATAGAATTCAAATTTTTACTATGTACAAGACATTTCCATAGGTTCATGAAAGAGTACAAAAAAAGCATAATTCTTGCCTTATAAGAAACTTAAATCCTGGTAGGACAGATATGTACTCAAACACTTAGATCATAGTTAATATTATACAAAACCTAAGGATAAAGTGTTAGGTAATCACAAAGGGTTTTGCAGGTTGTTTATTGATTACAACATCAATAGTAATCTATTGAAAAAGAAATTGTAGATATTGAAAAATCTGCACAACTACAGAAAGTCAGTGAAAATAGAGGTGGGAAAGAACCACTAAAATCAAATGCAGTCACTTATAAATGAGGATCTGGCAGAGAAACCAGGTAATTAAAGACAAGACAAGATAAGTGACTGACATGGGTCTTTTGAAATAAAATAAAATTAAAAGATGATTTACATAAAACTGAGCTCCTAGAATATTTTTAAAAAATTATGTGGCTGTTACAAATGTCAGAGTTGATGTGACTGAAATATTCTATCTTACAATTGTCAGAAAATTATGCTAAAAATGCAATAAATACTTTAATTGTCCTTTGTACATTCAGGAAATTAGCACATAATCTCAACCACAACCTAAATGTTATTAATGATAAGTAAAACAAGCTTATCTTCATAATTTTTTATTGCATTTTTCAATTAAACTCCTAATCCTTTTATTCCTATTTACTAAAAAATTTTGATCCCTATTTAATGTTGATTCTCCTTAACTGGACTTTTCTCTAGTACCAATGATTCTTGGTTAGAAAGGACCACCAAAATTTACCAAGTTTTACTTTTGGCTGAGGATATAAGGAAGCAATACAAGGAAGTAGCCTTGTAGGATGGACTGGGTCTTAACAGAAGTGAGGAAATTCTAGAGATAGGAAGTGTTAGGAAAAGATACAGAAATGGAAATGTGTAGACATATCAAGACAAAAAGAAATAGGTTAGTTTGACCTGAAAGGTCACTTGAAATCATATAAAAGAGGTCTTTGAAGACCTAATTTTTATTGGTAGGCACCGGGGAACCCCTCAAAGTTTATATGCACAGAAGAATGAAATGATCTGAGGTATCCTTAAGAAGATTATTTTGAGTTCAGATATGAAGATGGATTAAAGTAGGATTTGGCTAGTGACAGAAAGATTCCATAAGAGGCTTTGTTAAAGTGCAGGCACAAAGTAAGGGACAAGCCAATGGGGTGACACTGCACTGAACATAAAGGAACAGGTTTGGTGAGAAGAGTAGGTGTCGAAATTAGCTTTGCACCAGTTGAATTCTGCAAGCTGCCTGAGCCTCGGGTCTAAATCTTGGAAGAGAAATCAGGGCTAAAAATAAAGATGTGTGATCTTCTGTACAGAAACTCTTGGGGTAAATGAAATTGCAAAGAGAGAGGACAAAGAAAAAGAAGATGGCTCAAGACAAAGCCTTGAGTACTGCCTATATTTTAGGAGGAAGGAAGAGGACTAATTAACAAAGAAGAGAGAAATAATGTGATCTCAGAAGAACAAGGAGTTCAGATGCAGAGAAGCCAATGGAAAAGAGCTTCATAAAGGAGGCAATGAAATAAGGAGGATGAAAGTGGAGAAAAATTCTATATACAATGAAGAGAAGGTCACCGGAGATGGCCTTTAAGAGAATGGTTTTATCAGAGCATTAACAAAAGAGGTTTAAATTTGTTTCATGGACCTGTCCACACACTTACTTCCTTAAACTGGAGACCTGCAGCATTATGTAATAGAGAAGCCTGAACAAGATGTCATGATGCATAGGTTCTAGCCCTGGCTCCCCTGAACAGCTATGTGGCCCAGGACTGGTCTGGACATTAACACCCTCATTTGTAAAATAGGAGATGGCAGAAACTTGGGAGAGGGGCTCACACCCAGCTGGCATTTCACATTAACTACAATGACAAGAAATAACATTCTTTCTCCAATGAACAAGACTTTAAGAGGTTATTAAAAGCATTGACTTTAGAGTTAGACACACCTGAGATTGATACTAGCTTGGGTGCCTAATAGACCTACAGTACATAGTACACAAGTGATTTAACCTCTAAACTGTGGTTTCCTCTTCTGTCAACTGAGGTCAATGCCAATATCTTTTCTGGGGCTGTAAGCAAGAATTACATGAGGCCTGGAAAAGTATTAGTATAGTTCCTGGAACCTAAAAAAGGCTCCTAAATACTAGTATCTGTTGGCTGAAAGAATAAATATTGGCTAGTATTCTCAGAGAGGAGCAAAAACAGGATAGAATCATGCAAGGAAATAAATATAAAGTGAGGAGGATAGTGGGGGTTTACAGGGACAGTAATAAAAAGTTAAATATCAGCTGTCAGCTCTGTCACTTAATGGTAGGGTAACTTGAGCAAGTGAACTAATCCTAAATCGTGGGTACTGGAAAAAATTGAGGCAAAAATGGCAGACAATAAATTAAATCTGAGAATTAGGCCCGTGAATGCTAGCTATATTGGTCTTGGTTATTTTTAATATATGTATTTGTAATATTTCATTATCTAAAAGTATCGATTAAGCCCTGGCTGGGTAGCTTAGTTGGTTAAAGCATCATCCTGATATGCCAAGGTTGTAGGTTCGATCCCCGGTCAGAGTGCATACAAGAAGCAACCAATGAATGTATAAATAAGTGGAACAATAAATCGATGTTTCTTTCTCTTTCTCTCTCTCTCTCTCTCAAATCAATAAAAAAATATTGATCAATTGGAGCAATATTTGCATAATATGAGGATTATGTGAGATTTAAACAAAACAGCAGTTAAAAATCATAGCAGTGTTTTTTGTATATGGTTAGTGCTGAATAAATGGTTGTTGCTGCTGTTATTTATTAGTATAAATAGCATATTATTACTCTATCATTCTAGGAAATAGAAGTTGAAGCAGAGAAGGAGGAGTAAGCATACGGGTACGATGTGTATAAGTAGATATGCAGGATGAGAGGAAAGCAGTGAAAAGAACAGAAATGACACTAGCTTGACTAAAAATAGCAGGGAAGTCTAGGTAACAAACTGTTAAGTTGTTATGATTTAGAAAAAAAGTATATCAACTCAATATGGTAACTATGGTTGATCAGGCTGACCAGAAATTTTCATGTAAGTTTTTCATCAATGAAATAAAACATTAAAATAGGTTGATGATCTATGTACACATCCTAGAATGTATACAACTTGCTCACCAAGGGAAATGTACATAAGAGCACTATCCATTATAGCATCAACTGAGGAACTACCCAAATGCCCATCAACAGTGAAATGGATAACGTGTGTTGTATCTACACAATATAAAATTACACAGCAATAAGAAAAATGGTTTTAACCACACATGTTAATAAGGTAATTCCACACACAAAAAAACAGTAAGTGAAAGAAGATAAGCACTTAAGAGCTCATACTGTGTGATTCAATTTAAATGAAGCACAGAAGCAGACAAAAAGAACTATGCCGTTAGAAGTCAAGGTAAGCCCGGCCAGCGTGGCTCATTGGTTGAGCAGCAAGCTATGAACCAGGAGGTTATGGTTCAATTCCCAGTCAGGGCACATGGCTGGGTTGTGGGCTCGATCCCCAGTGGTGGGGCGTGTAGGAGGCAGCTGATCAATCATTTTCTTTCATCATTGATGTTTTTATCTCTCTCTCCCTCTCGCTTCCTCTCTGAAATCAATAAAAATATATTTAAGAATAAAAAAGTCAAGGTAATAATTACTAGAAGAAGTCAAGGATGGGAGAGTTAGTGACTAGAAGGGAGTGCAAGGGGGATTCTCAGGGCGCTGTGTCTTTTATTTCTTGACGGGTGCTGGTTATATGGGTGCATATTCAACTTGTAAAAATTCATCAAGATGTGTACTTAATATATGCACACCTTTCTTTATATTTCAATGAAAAGTTGTTTAAAAGGACAAGGAAAAAATGGTGTTGATGATGACAACTTTATAAGTGAACTCTTTCCAAATCCAAGGGTCCCTGGGGGAACTTGGAGAAGAAAAGAATGATGTACTTGTTGAGTCACTTGAGAGTTTCAGCAGCAGAAAAACATAATTGATATTCAGAAACAGTTAATATAATACAATTGTGTGGAAATAAAGAATTTATATGTGATTTCAAAACAAGTCTCAGATGCAGAGAACCAGATGGGGCCTTTATTGACTCACATGTGATTCTGACTGGGAGAAAGATCTATCTTTGGAGATTAACCTGTGACTCTCACAAACAATGAAAGTGTCTGGCACGCACATAGGGAAGATTGACTCTGGGCCCAGAAGTTCGCTGATTTTGAAATGGATGTGCTAAGAAAGAACTTTATTTAAAAGAGTTGACTAGAAACAGCTGCACTTTGTCGTCAGAATAAAAATCCACAAGTATTCTAAGACTTCAAAAAATATAACAAACAATGTGACCTCCTTAACCCTTAGAAGAGACATTTCTGCTATGGTTGTATTCAATCACAATTTATTTCTCCTCAAAACCTCTTGCAATGGCTGTCCATAGAGATGCTTCTAGAAAAGAGTGAAGGAAGCAGAAATGAAAAGAAATAATAAAACTCTTCTTCATTCCTAGTGAAAATGGTCATAGTGAAATCTGATGCTTTCTTAATAATATGTTTGAACGTGTTTAGTCGAAGTTTATTCTTAAGAAGGCTTAAGTATGGGTTGAAACATTTTAAAAAAGGCAAAACAACAGGAAAATTGAGGAAGATAGAGGGGATAGTCTTAGACATTATCTTGTCATTTCCTTTTTCCAGATTTTCACACGAAGAAACCTACTTAAGAAAATGTATGTGACTGCTGACTTAGGTTACTGAGGGAAGGCCTGACATCTCCCTGCTGGAAAATGTTTAAGGAAGAGGTTAACTAGCCATTTAAAATTATTTGGAGTTAATTCTTCCCAAAAGTCGGTGGCCAAATAGGATGTCTTCCAGATATATGACTTCATTTTGTTCTCTGCTTCCACAAACAATAGAGTCTCTCTCTCACAGGGTGACACATTCTGTACCCGCCAGAAAACATAAGCTCTGAACCTTAGTGAATGTGAACTGTGGTTTCAAGGGATTTAGACATCGTTTCTACAAAACTAAGTGAGGTAAATAAATGATAAATTAACCAATTAATTCAGGAAAAATATTTCCAAATTTTGAGAGGGGAAAAAAAGGACCCTTTGATTAGTTTCCTCATTTTCTAAGTAACCAGGTGAGTCTACATTGCACTTTGTGTAGATATAGCTCAATGCCTTCTTGAATAAATAGCACTACCTCAGAGTGAAAAGATTTTACAATTTACAAAATGCACTCATACATAGCACTCATATATGTTTCATATTGAAAATACTAAGAATTTGGGAGGTATGATTTAACAGTTAAGATAACAAAGGAGAATTTAAAAAATCAGCATACCCTCTGATCTTAGAGGACTATGGAGACCATGAGTCCAAATCTGTCATACTTCAATGAAAAGAAAAGAACCCAGAGTGTAGGAATGAGAGTTTTTCCATAGAATACAGAGTCACTATGAAGACTCCTAGTTTGGTCTATTCTCCCTAGAGCCCAACAGTCACCAGAGTATAAGCTCCATATATAGAGGATGCTATCTGTTTTTCCACACATTTTCTCCAGCATCAAGTACAGCATTTGGAACCACAAAAGTTACTCAGCACATATGTTATAAAAATTCATCTCTGTAGATATCTAACTTGCTTTGTAACATGGACACATCTAACATTTTTTTAAATATCAGGTCCATAATTTTGGAGTTGATGTAATATATTTAGAAGTTAAATAATTCAAAATAAAGGTTTACAAAATATATCTGTATTTACTTTTAAATACCCATCAAGCTATTGGAATGTATCAAATGTCTTTCATGATCTAATTTTTCAGTATTTACATTTATTCTGTCAATAGATTTTAACCATCATCTATGAACAAAACACTGTTACCGCTTTAATAATGTAATATACAAACTAACAAAGGTGAGTTAAATTAGACTTCGTCTCTACCAGAATGTCAATATAATTTCAAATATTATATTTATATTGTGGTAAAAAAAAGTATTTCAATTATCTGTGTTTCAAAATATAAAACCTTGTTTTCTTATTTTGTGAAGTCTTACTTTCCTAACAACACATTTTTACCATTAGAAGATGTAGTTTTAAAAAATGCCTGTGGGACAACTATGCTAGATTATGCAGCATAACTCCTAAAAAATTGTAAGATCCCCAATTCTTCCAAAAGTCAAAGACAAACACTTCATGAGCTATAATGGAGGCTCCTGGAACAGCAATTGTTTTCAAGTTCAAGAAGTGAAAATGTTCTATAACAAGGCACTTTACTACCTATTAGACATGTGACTATAAAGTATTATATTTTTCAACAAATATGTAGGAACTAACACATTCAGACAATTGTGCTATTTCAAAAGTGATGCTGTTATACCAAAATTGTTACTATTATTATAAACATTTTGAAAAGTCCCCTTCCGGAATTGCTTCTAGAGACTGCGGCTCATTCTTCTGAATATCTGCAAGGACAGCAAAACGTTTTCTTTTGAATGGAGAAAACAGTTTTAGAAGAGTCCAAATTATTGAGGCCATGGCTAGAGAAGTAGGTGTGTATCAAAAAGAATGTGTGACCACAGCAGCAATTTGAAGAATTTTTCCAGGGTGGCTCCAAATACCCAAATAGACTCTTGGGTAGTTTCCAAAAAAAAAAAAACACACCCAAAACTTTGTCCAAGTTTTATTTAAAATAGTTAACTAAACCTTTATTTAAAATAACTCTCCAAAAGTTTCCAAAAACCATTGAGAATTGTGGACTAAATATGAATGTCCAGAGGAACTCTCTCAAGGATGACACACATTTTAAATAAATTCTATCTAAGTAACTTAAAAACGAAGTCTCATTATTTTATGGGCACACCACATGTAGTTTTCTCATGTGTCATAGATTAAGCAATGTGTACGGTCATTTGCTAGAAGCAGAATAATTTGTTCCCCTTAATCAGAAGTTGAGTTTTGGGAACTCCAGGTTGCTCTCCCACCATGATCAGGAATCACATTTCTGGATAGTGTGGTAGCTCACTACAGGTCTCTCCTGACTGCATTTCTTAAGCCACTTGAAATTGAAATTCTAGAACATGGTTTCAATAAAGAAAAGAAAGCCCACTTCTATCAGTTGTCTTCCATGATAAGGCTGCTAACTGTGAAAACTATATGAGCATTTCTATTATATGGAGAACATATTTATACTGTGAACAGTTTCAAAATGGAATATAAATCAATATGTAAACTGAATTCTCTAACTCAAAGTTTTCTAAATGGCAATGAAAAATTTAAAACTTTTTTGAAAAATAAACAAGGCTACTTAGATAACAATGGGAAAAAAAGAACAACGTGTCTGTGTACATGTCTTAACTCCTTTTCATCACGATGCAATTCTTTTGCTTCATGTTGACTTTGGCGGATTCTGGCTTTTCTCAATGAAAACAGATACTTGGCCATGCTCTGCAATTTAATGCTGAAACAGGATGAAACATATCCTGGAATTCCCACATATCGTTTCTTATTAGCATGTAGTATGTCATGCAAGTGGCCCACTATGTCTGACACGTTCAACCCCTTTGGCCTTCAACAAGTAGCAACAAAATGAGAAGCACATGAACCTTTCTAGACTGCTCCAAGAATTAGTCTTTTTTGTTTTGATTCATTCAAATATTTATTGGGCAGATAGGGAGATACAAAGGTGTTTAAAACCTGGTCAAAGAGGTGAGGCAAATGCACAAGTAGAAAGAAAAGTTCCCTGAACCACAGCAGTCAAAGGAAAAGCACTTTAGGAGATAACAGTGCGATTACCCTCAGCCTGGAAGGGGGCATGGGTGAGTGGACAATCAGAAAGGGGTCTGAGATTACAATAGAAGACTTCAGTCTGGACTGTTGATGATATGCAGTATGGACTATATCTGTCTCTCCTCTTCCTCTTTCCCCATCTTTGGGCTTAATTCACCAGTAATTCCCAGGATTATTTGATATGCTTTTTCTATACTTGTTTGCAATTTTGCTTTAATGTCCTCTACAAAACCAGGTCCTTTTTGTATTTTAAGTTTTTTCCTGTTTTTTGTTTAGTTTTGTTTTTAAGGATTCTTGATCATTTGATATTGGCATTGATGGTTTTGAGTCTTTCCCATTCTGGTTTGATTTTTGTGCTTTTTTGGCTGCAGTATCTCATACAGATTTCTTTACTAGAGCTTTTTCTTCAGCTTCCTCATCCTCAAAGTCATCATCGTCATCATCATCATCCTCCTCATTAACTTCAGCAGCAGCAAATTTTACTTTTTCTGTGGAATCTCGCTACCACTTCCAGGGGCAGAACACTTTCCAGACATACTTAGGGATTTCACATCCTCCTCCTCTTCATCTTCTGACTCTGCATCTTCCTTCACAGCGACTAAGTGCTGTCCACTAATATGTACAGGCCCTGAACCACACTTCAACCATAAGACCCCAGCTAGTGTTATTTCAAAGCCACCAAAGGAAACCATTGGCTGTACAGACATTTTCAAAGTTGCCAGTGTTACTTTCATTGGACTGCCTTCATAATTCCTTGCCTCTGCTTCAACAATGTGCAATTCAACCTTTGCACCAGCCCTTAAACTGACTGTTCATAAAGATAATTGGTGCTAATTTTCATCATTATCCACCTTAAAGTGATGATCTTTGTCGGCCTTTAGTTCACAACCAAAAAGATAGTTCTGGGGCCTCAGAGGGCTCATGTCCACATCCATTGAATCATCCCTGGGGTGGTGGCACACACTTAAGTGGGAAAGAAGGCGAACAGAGATAAAGGACTTCTGTTCCCCAGGACAGACGCGCAAGATGGAATCACACCAGGGAAGAATTAGTCTTGAGAACACATTGTACTATCGTGCACCAGAAATTAGGAAATTAGGGCAGCAAGATTTTGTTTATGAAAGAAAATATTCCTAACCTTTTTTTTTTTAGCTTGAGAAGACAAGTGACCCTAACAACAGCTCCTTCTTTAGCCTTATAATTTATATCTCTATATTCTAGTCAAATCTGGGTCTGGGTCAAACTGACCCGAGGCAAGGAGAAATATCTTAGTTGTGCCGCTCTGAGTCAATGTATGGTACTAACAAGGACTTCCTGTCTTTGATGTTTTTCTGGAGACTCTTTATGGGGGAGGAAGTCTCGGTGGCTGGCATGCCTGGTTGGTGAACATGAGGATATGGCGAATCAATGGAACCTTGCGCAGTCCACTCCAAGGACATGATGAGGCATTTCTGAGGATACAGAGTTAAAGAGGGGAGAGGCACCTTTACATTTTTCTTAGGGGATAATTCATGTTACTGCTAGAGTCTCTTTCCACTGAGTTTGTAATTAATTACAAGCCTTGACTAAAGATGGATCCCCATGATAGAAAAATTCAAGGTTGCAATGAATGGAGAGCTAGCCCATCAGATTAATGTAGGCCTCCTTGACCATCTCCCCCCGCCCCCAACCCCCACCCGAGTCTTTAAACCTAATATCTTGGAATCAGCTCTGAGAATGTAAGTGTGAGGCTGAACTCAAGTATGATTACACTGTGCTGCAGGCACAGGAGCTTTGGTGAGAAGAGAAGGAAGCCCAGGGAACCACTCATGTGACCAGGAGTGAGAGGCACAGATTTCCCTTTTGGGTTCTGTTTTGGACTCATTAGGTGTACTTCGAAAAATATGCTTTTAATTGCTTTTGTTTCTCCATCTAAAAAAGACAATATAGACATCTTCCAGAGACGGTGACATTCCCAGTTCCAGCACAAACTTATTTCTGTCACTGTGAAGTCTTACTTGGTGTGACGCCAGTGATCCTGCAGTGAGGTCTGGGCATGGGGTAGAAAAAGTTAAATGATTAACTTGCCAAATTCAATTGCTAGGAAGAGATGGGGCAATTTCAAGCAGTAAAAACAGCTATGCATTTAGAAACTATTATCAGGAGCACTAGACAGCACTGCATGATGTTCTGCAAACCACAAGTGATGTCAAAGCTGCGAGGCTGCTGGGCTGCCAGAGGCTCAGCGATAATAGATGCTAAAATTACTGCTGAAGAAGCAGATTTGATTACAAAGAGACCTGAGAGCCGTGAAGCCCTTGGAAAGCTTCCCTCTGAGTTTTACAAGTAATAAGATAAACAGCATCTCCAACTGTAATCACAAAATATAATAAAAATGCTCTGGGCTCTCATAGGACTTGCAAGTATATCTCCCTTGAGTGATATAAAGCCATGCCGTTCCTAATACACAACGTTGAGGACAAAGCTACCACCAAACTGAGGTAATGTCTAGATGGAGACATGGACAACTCTGTAAAGAATCTTTTTAAATGGATTTTAAAAGAAGTGGACTTGTTTAAATTGACCCCAACCTGTATGCTCCCACCTTTATCCTCATGTCTTGGTTATACAATCTGTTAGCTCAATATTTTTAGCCTAATTCCGCATGGCATTTGATTATCCTGGAGCCTTCCTCCAACCCCCAGCATCCCTCCATCCTCTACCCCATTCCCCATTTTCATCCCCAGCTCCTACTATTTTCACCCTAGGTTTTGCCCAAAATCTCTTCTTCTCACTTGTGAAGTGGAAAGTTCAGGTAATGATAACAGTGAGAAAAAATGAAAAACCTTATTGTGAATTTATTTCAATATTTTTAAAAAGCCTTCTAAAATTGGTTATTTAGGAGTTCCCCATCTTCTTCTGAAACTTCTTAAACAACACTTTATGCTTGCTTGTTATATATTTTATAATTTAGATGGACCAATGGGTTATCTACTGGTTGTCCAGTACAATCAAAATTATCTTTTTAAGAAATTACATCTGGTTAAGAAAGACACATGAGATGAAAAAGTTTAGAAAAAATGTCTGTGGAAAAGCAAACCTAAAATATACAAAGACATTTATTTAACAGAAAAAAAATGGTTAAAATGTACTAAATATACACAAAAATACTTTATATACCTTATAAAATATTTTAAAATTAATTATAATAAAATGCAAGGCATACCACATGTGACGTTTTTGAATGAATTAAAATGACAACAGAAGTAATCTTTGACCACTGGGTTCCAACAATCTAGTCTATATGAGAACCAGTTTCTAAAATAGGTCTTAGTGACCTACTAATTATATGAAATCTGAACCCTCAAATAAAATACGTATTATTTGCTTTATTGGAGACACCATACATGTTTTGCTTTCCATTGGATAAAGTGATGGGATATTAAGAATGTGATTATGAGGACATTATATTCAAAATATTTATTTTCTGTTAAGTCTGAACAATTCAAGGCACAACATACAGTGTGGTCTCTAGCCAGGCAGCCTGGGCAGGAATCCTTGCTCAGGTTCAGCCACTTACAAGCTCTGTAATTTCGGGAAAGTTACTTAACTTTTCTGTACTTCAGTTTCATCATGTAAATGGGGACAATCATGTTAGGACTGATGCTAGAATTAAATTAGTTAATATAATTAAAACACTTTTTGCATGTTTATGTTTTAAACAAATGTTTATATGCTTATAGGCACCTGGTCAATAGTAAGCACTATTTAAGTGTTAGCTATTCTTATTGTTTCCCCTTTCCCTTTTTTATTCAGGGAGAGAGGATATCTCTATATCCTGTTTGCCTCATTAAGAATGCCCAATGGAATAAAGAAGGACAGATATCTGCATATTTTCATCCTTTTTGACTGGTCTGTAGCAGAGATAAATTCACCCTGATAGACCCTCCCTCATGTCTTTCTACCTCCAATTTCTACCAGTTTGAAGAACTAAACTTATCAGTCTTCTCTGTTGTTTAACCCTGATCTTCTGCCTTTTCCCCATTTATTCCTATCATCAGCCCATAAAAAAAATAATACTGGTAAAATTTGGATAGGAAAAAATCTTGTGAGGTATGTCTAATTATTTGGCTATCAACTAAGAGTCTGACTTACTCGAGTCTTTTCCAGGGTTCTTCTTCGTTCTAACAATCCAAAGATAATTTAAAATGTCCAGTGTAGCATATAGGTAAGCAACTCTGACAAGAACAGATGCTCTGCATTGCTTGATTTCAAAATAACAGACCAAGGTGGGCCCCTGGATGACATACAGCCACTGAAGGAGACAACTTCAGTTCCTTAAGTGTATTTAGATGACCAGTGACTTTCAGTCTTCTTTCATGCTTTAGGTGGAAAATATCTCTATGGAAAAGATGTTCTCATATAAGAACATAAAAGAGTTTTGTTTTGAGTTTGATTTTTTTAAATAAATGGTTGGAAGACAGCATGCTGCTTGTGTTGTACTGTGTAGAGTACAAAATGAACATTCCCATCTTATGACCCATTGGGGCCATGGGATAATGCCATTTGGCAGCTGTTGGATAAGGCTGGTAACACTCCAGGGTGTGCTCCCCTGGACACCTCTGCTCTCTGCTTTTTTGGGTCCCTACCATTAGCAACCTGCCTGGTGATGCCCCTCTGCTGCAGCACTGTCCTACTGTAAGGCCCCCTTCTTAGCTAGAGCTGTTTTTCTGAACGCTGCTTCCCAGGCATTTCACATAATGTGTATTTTCAGTGTAGCAAACCTCTAAGATGCTCCCTATATCTTATCCCAAACTTTTACCTTCACTTTTCTAGGATGCTGACCAAAAACTTAAAGTAAACAGAGAAAGACTTTAATAAAAAGGGAACAATATAGAGTCAATATAAATTCAATAGCACAATTCATCATTGTGTTAAAGAGCTGACAGTTTAGTTCCCAGGAACTTCCTTTTATCAAAAGACATCCTTTTTTTTGTCAGTTACTACCATGATATATATATATAATTATAAACAATGTGAGACTTGTTTCAAGAAAAAAATATCCAATGTATGCACTTTAATTAATTGGCCATTTTAAATAAAAATATTTTCTTTATCAGTAGCACTAATAAATAGCAGCTAAGATGATCATTCTGAGGTATTTCAAGAATTTGAACCTATTCAGTCATTCAATAAATAATTATTAAATAAAATATTATGTGTATGGGTATATGAAATGAAGTGTCTTGAATTTAGGGTTATTATTGAGAAAAAATATATATGTCAACTACAATGCCATTGAGAAGTAATTGTAAAGTATATAGAATATGGCATGATAATTCTGTAATTACTTTCACATCAAGAATAAAAACTAAAATTTAAAACTACAGAATTCTCCAAGTATTGTAAGTAGATTTGACTCCATATTCACTTTTTATATCTATCTTACTGTGAAGTCATTTTTAAGTGCAAAAGAGTATTTTGGCACTGTTGCCTATTCAAAGCATTTTAAAGCATTTATAAAAGGGAAAAATGCTTTGCTGATCTTTTTACCTGCTTAAGCCAGAAATAAAACTATGAAATTATAAAATACATAATGGTATTTTAAAAACATTGAACAGTTAAACTAAAGACAGAGTTCACCGATTTATGTTGATTGCAATTAAGTAAGGGAATTAAGTTTTGCCTTTTGTGATTATTGCAAGTAGGCACTTTTTTTCTTACTTCAATATAAAAAACAAGAAATTCAATGAACACTACAACTGAGGAAACTTCTAATAATAAAAGTGTTTAAAAATAGTTGATTATTGGCTTCATGTTAGGGATAAATAGAAATTTTAAAATGTAATCCATGATTCAGAAAACTTACATCATATGTCAATGATTAGAAACATATATATTATCCAGGCAAGAAATGTTAATACCTTTCTTAACAAGCCATAAACTTTTTTGTTGAGCAGACTAAATAAAACTTCTGGATAATAACTGTTAGAAAATCCAACAATATTGCTTCAAAGACAACAAGAACTTTCAAATCCTAAATTGAGTTCTTCAAGAAACCAAAACAATAGACAACAAATGTAAATGTTGTTTATATGGTAAATGACATGAAAAGAATCATGGAAGGATTATGGTATACCAATGACAGGGTTCCAATAAATGCTTATCGGATTAAATGTATGGTATGCGTCTATGTGTATTAGTGTGTTGGAAATGAAAAGTTGAGGAGAAATGAGTTTTTTCATTTCATTATTTTGAAACAATGGCCCTAAAGGGTATGTCAACCCCTCGAGATAATCTTCAGAGACATCATGTCCTTAGTTCAAGACTTTCCTTTTCTGTTTACTTTTAAATTGTTTTCCCTCTCTTCACACTGATTTATGATAGCACTAAAGAACAAACTCCACCTCCATGATCACTGTGCAAAGTAGAAGTAGTTACGAAAGTGCTTCCATCTGCCAGTCTTGGCGTGTGCATGTTAGCATTGGGATGCTATCTTGAACTTTATGAATTTGAAAAGCACATTTTCTTTCAAATAATTAGTAGGGTTTTACAGAATTTACTAACAGACACATCCTTGGAACATTCTAAGCAAAACTAATTGCAGATAAATTAGAGTCTATCATGGTTAAAGTAAATACATTTCCAAATATCAGCATTTTGAAACTGCAAAGCAATTTTGGCTTTTCCAATTATGGGTAGGATATAAATAATCTGTGTAGGGGCAAACCTTTTTCACTATAAAGTAAAGAGAATGACCTCATTAAAAGATCTATGCCTCAGTAAGTTCCTACTCATTTCCAAGTGAATTGCTCAAAAGTTCCTTAGAACTCATTAGACTATCAGTACTTGACTCAGCAAAACTGTAGGATGTAAAGGTGCTTTCAAACTATTAGAGAAAGCAGTCAACTGGAATTATTTTTAAGAGAGGAGAGGTAAATTCCTCACAATTCCTACATAGAGTATCCCATTAGAAATGGTTATAATGTTCAATATGATTATCATTTTTAGATGAGTTATAAGCAATTTTCATTAAAAACATTGTTGATGAAAATAATTACTGGGTATATTAGTTTTCTCTGGCTGCTGTAACAAATAATCATAAACATAGTGGCTGAGAATAACACAAATGTAGTCTCTTACAGTTCTGGAGGTCAGAAGTACAAAGTAGGTCTTATGGGGGTAAAATCTGGGTGTCTGTGGGCTGGTTTCCTTCTGGGGGCTGTAGAGGAGAATCTGTTCATTGCCTTTTCTAAAGGCTGCCCACATTCCTGATTTGTAGCCCCTTTTCCTTTTCAAAGCCAGCAGTTGCATCCCTCTGAACTTTGCTCTTATCATCACATCTCATCTGCAAATGGGAGAAAAGTCCTACACAAGTTTCTGCTGTATCTCATTTAGGGGTTTTACTGTGCTAACAGAACTGCTTCATAGAAATAAAAATCATTTATGTTTGTAAAACTTCAGAAGTCATTCAGCTAGACATAAAGAAGATAGTCATCTGCTTTTCTTTAATGAGAGTTCAGTGAAAAAGCAGGATAACAGTGAAAAATGTTTTCCCTTTGTTAACTGATTTTTCCCCTCTTTAACATATGTAGGTGGATAGCAGGCGATAAGATAGTTGAGGCTAAAAAGAGTGCAAGTTGAAGAAGTCTTACTTTCTCATAATATAATCAAGTACACAGGAGATTTTTGTCATTCAATTACTAATTTGTTCATTCAAAATTATTACTTGGGACAGTGCAAGGTGGTAGAAATAGAAAAGACTCAAGGAACTCAAGTTTAATGGATGAAAGAGACAAAGTAATCATTATTTTTTAAAAAACACAACTATTAAATCTTGGCTTGAATATGAACTTTTCTCTTTCTTTCCTTCTCCCACCCCCAAATCCAATGTCTTCAGAATAGGTGCAAGCTTGTTAACCAAGGTGGTTTGTAAACAACAATAAAATATCTCTCTCTCACTCACCCACTTTAACATTTTATAAACACACTTTCTGACATCTTTAACTTATGAACTCATGGTCAAATAACTCACATTTCAAACAGCAATTATATACACCTGGCCTTCTTACAAACAAACCTGCCTTTTAAAAGAATCCTTTTAGGTTGGATTTTAGATTGAGAAGGGATCTTAGGGATCTAGATTTCCATGCTCTCATTTTACAGAGTTGGAAAATAAAGTCCAGTTACACTGGCATGTGCTCTCATTAGAAGCTGATAATGAGAATTCTATGTAGAATTGTAACTATTCTAATTTAATTTAATAGTTTGTTCAGTTTTTTCATAGGAAGTAGACACCCAAAGTTCCTTTTTTCTCAAATCAGAAATTCTTGTTACATTGGCAGTGGCTGAGCAGTTGAGCCACATGGGTCAGCTGTCCATCTTCTTCCTTTTAAATATATTTTTATTGATTTTAGAGAGAGGATGGGAGAGGAAAGAAGAGGGATAGAGAGATAGAAACAGCAATGATGAAAGAGAAACATTGACTGGCTGCCTCCTACACACCCCTCCTGGTCTAGGCATGTGCCCTGGCCAGAATCGAACTGTGACCTCCTGGTTTGTAAGTTGATATTCAACCACTGAGCCACACCAGCTGGGCCATATTCTTAATTATATCACCTCTTTATGCCTGATGTCTTCAAGCACCAAGAAGTACAAAACAAAGACAGAGAAATAGTATACTGAAGCAAGCACAGATTTTCAAAGTTTACCACTTATGATTAAAGAAAAGTCAAAATATCAACAAACCTTTTATTAAAAATCAAAGTGATAAACTTTTATCAAAATTTCTAAAATACTTCCAAAAGTCCGAAGAAAGAAAGCACTCACCACACCCCCTTTAAATACAATTCTTCTTTCAGTTGATACAGAAAAATAAACTGCTGCAAATGGCAAGACCTGAGAACTATTTGGGGAACTTTGGCTATCCATAGACTAAAAATCACATTTATTTATAAAAGTGCAGATCTCTCTATATCTTAGCTTGTTAATGACATCATCAGACATCCCAATCTGAGTATTTGAGTTTGTGCTCAAATGAAAACTTCTACTGTTGTGATCATAATACACACTCATTTTTCAAAAAAAAAAAAAAAAAAGGTAAAGCACTGAGAATTGGAAGACATCGGCGAATGGGTGGAATTAAAAAGATGGCAGGCTTTGGAGTCAGTATGTTGATTCTTCTAGTAGGTAGTTTCATAGAAAGTAATTTTTATCTCCCTGGTCTTCCCCTATATAGTAGGGATAATACAATACGTGGTTGTTTTAAGGATTGCTGACAAGGCACGTAAAATACTGAGACTATAAAAGATACTCATAAACTGAAGCTATTGCTATTTACTCTAGTTCCAAATTCCTAACTGGCCATGTGTTTGAAGAATGTATAGCAGCAAGGCAATGATAGGGAGCTAAACCTTAGCAATAAGTACCAGACATGTAACAAATACAAATTAAATAGCAGCAACAGCAGCTTCCTTCATTGACCACTGATCATGTGCCAGCAATTTACTAGGTGTTTTAATAAATTATCTTATTTAATCTCCCCAAATACCATGCTGAGGTAGGAATCATCACCTCAACTGCGCAGAAGAGGACTCAGGGAGTCAGAGAGGTTACATAATGTGCCCAAGGTCACAGAGCTAACAAGCAGTGGAGCCCAGGCAAGCATGAAGGGCAGAAGAAATAACCAGAAATAACCTAAAGCCTAACTGTATAAAAACAACAAATTTCAGAAGCAACTAGAAGAGAAGTGCAACAGACAAATCTTCCCACTATGAGCTCCTTAAGAACTGGGACCAGGGCTCATTAACCTATGAATCTGGGACAATACCTAGAATACAGTAAGTGCTCAGTAGATGTATATGTAGTATAAGTAATTGAAATGCAATTGGCAAAGCAGGCAATAAGGAATCACATTCTCTCAAAGCAGTCTTTGTGATGACAGTACATACAAAAGTTAGGACAGTAGTGAGAATGTTCATGCGTAAGGACAATAGTCACAGGTTAAAAATATCTTTATACATCTACTCAGTGATAATGACAATCGCATTCATAGAGCTTTTCTACATTATATTATTATATAAAGACTTCAATCACTGTTAGTGGCATTACCTTAAAATGTTAAGGACGATGCACATGATCACACACACACACACACACACACATACACACACACACGTGTATTTTGGGGATGGCTTAAAATTCACTTGGCTGTATGTGCTCAATGGAAAAAAAAAGTCTACGTGAGAGAAAATCCTCTATGAAAGTTGTAAAAATGAATCAAAAGCTTGTTCTCCTTTATTCAAATAGTATTTATAATTTAAAGACTTGGCAAAATAAATTCACAATTATGTTAGATATGTACAACTGCATTTATACAAGTGAAACCTCAGTAATTTGATAGCTTACTTTTTTTTGGTGGGTGGAGTGGGGCTATTATGAAAACAAAGAGAACTTTGGTATATCAGAATTTTCAAAGAAAATAGCACTTTAGCCAAACCAAAATTCCCCACAGCAACAACGTACATATAGCCACATCCAGTGACTAAATTGTGTTTATGCTTTCCTTAAGCAACAGAGTTCATTCTGACCATTTATCTACAAAGAAGTCTGCGGGAAAACTGCCTATTCATTTCCTACATTCTGTTTGGTAAACAAAACATGACACATAGCAATATAAAAGAAAAATATAATCCCGGGGATGCATCTGCAGCGATTGCAGAGAAGTGCTCAAAACTGTCTGAGGCCCGTGGCGCTGGTTTTCAGATCAGCATTTAAACACTGCCCCATGCTGTTCGTCTGTGCGACCTGCAGCCTGTGGGCACCCGGCCTGGACTCAGCAGAAGGATGAGTCACAGGCATATTGATGAAGCTATTAGCTCTTTAAGAGCCACTGGTCTTGTAAAAGAGAAGCGCATAGCAATCTTGAGAATTCGTAATTCTTGAGAATTAATAATTTCTCATTCAGATTCTGTAAAGCACCCAATTGTAGTCACGGCAAAGCAGTCTCCGGGAGCATACCGTTTCCTAGTAAAGGAGCAGAAACTCAACCAGGAAGGCTTTATTTGAGATGTATTTACCACTGTGTTTGCATTTTTTTAGTTTACAGATTTCCTAACATTCTCTCTTTGTCAGCTAATTCTATGCGGTGCCACACAGGAACCATGATCTTTAAATATATGAGTCTGGGTATATCTTTAGATACTCTAAAGCAGTGTAACATCCAGATGCCTGTAATGTACTTCAAGGAGGGAATCGTGTTCCCTTCAGTTTTGTCCTTCCTGTACTTGGTAAGAGCGGAGATGCTGAGAAAAGGCTTGTTGAGTTGCTCAATGAATGAATGAATGATTCGGCATAGTTCAGAATTTCAGAAATTTTTAGAGAATGACCACTACCGCTTGGATATTGCTCCAGATATTCTATGGCT
Source organism: Myotis yumanensis (assembly GCF_028538775.1). Taxonomy (NCBI): domain Eukaryota; kingdom Metazoa; phylum Chordata; class Mammalia; order Chiroptera; family Vespertilionidae; genus Myotis; species Myotis yumanensis. Next base: position 26,821,726 of record NW_027223764.1, on the reverse strand, counting down.
CACACTTTCACTACCTTCAGGTCTCTGCTGCTCAAAACATTTTGTCACAGACCTGCTCATACTATATATAAAATTACTTCCATTCACTTTTTATTCCCCCTACCTTGCTTCATTTTCTTTACCAACACTTTCTATTATTTCACATAGATATTTTCTTATTTCTCCTCCTCCCACTGGAAAAGAAGCTCTTTGGAGCTTTTATTGTTTGGTTCACTGCTGCATTCAGGGTTCCCAGAACAATTTTGAGCACATAGTAGATATTCGATACAAATATATATATAAAGAAAAAAATGAGTTAAACATCTGAATAAAAGATTAATGTTACCATTTAAAAAAATAAAACTGGATTTTAATTTCTCTTCTTGGAATAAAATGTCATGACTCCATATGCCAATGGCAAGTAAAATTATAAGATGCAAAAAAAAAAAAATCTAACAAGTCACAGAAATGGAAAGGGAACTCTGCTTTGGGTATAGTGATTTTAACGGGGCTAATTCATGGAAGAAATTTTAGGAGAGACCAACATTTAAATAGCTTCCTCAAAACCAACAGAGATTCCTACACTGTTAAACATAGAATGTTTTGTGCTAGCTACTCAAATACTCTCTTTTGAGTCTCTCTCTCGTTCTTTTCTAGAAGCAAACCTTCAAGTTAGAATGAGAAAATGTCAGACTCTGGAAATGGGATTTCGGAAGAATGATGACTGACCAGAATGTCTGGTCAGCAGATAGCCACGTCTCATTCATCTGATGCAATAGAATAAAAAACTTCTCAAATGAGGTGCATTTGTGAAAAAAAGAAACAAATTTAGAAAAAAGCTGGTCCAATGCAGAATGGTGGTATTCCTTAATCCCGCCCTTCCTCTCTTTTAATCTTAATATTTAAAATTTCCTACTTTAGGAGGGAAGGGGGGCTGAATGAAAGAAGGTAAAGGAATTAGCCAAAGAACATATATGCATAATCAATGGACACAAACAATAGTGTGGTGATGGCCACAGGGAAGATGGGGTGGGGACTGGGTGGGGATGGGCAAAAGGTAGGAAAATGAGGACATCTGTAATAGTGTCAACAATAAAGTAAAAAAACAAAAAAACAAACAAAAAACAAACCTCTACTTTGACATCAGATTTTGATTGTGGTAATACTTTCTTATTTGTGTTTAGCACATTTCATTTGAATCTTCAGAGACTTGTGCCAGAAAACAAAAATTCTTAGTTCTCAAATCTCTTCTCTCTTTAAAGTGTCTTTGCCAGCTCAGATGGGAAGAAGTTAAACTGAATTCAGTGGGTGACTCAGTTGGTGATAATGATGCAATTCAATAAATTATAGCTCTCTGTTCTTTCATCTCACCCCATCTCTAGTTCTGACATTTCTTTTTAAAGCCTTTTGGTATCAAAGAACTCTGAATTAAAAATAAAATTATAAGTTCTGAAGGCAGCATTAAGAAAGGATCTTCTGTTAGAGGTGCAATCTGGAAGCCTAGTTTCAAACATATATCTACTGGCAGCATGTGTACAAGAACAAAAAAGTCAAAATAGCATCATCACTGATGCATTTATATCAGGTTTGGGGAGATCACACACATTTGTGCTGGGTACAGGCACCAAAAGGTACACTGCCTCACGCCCAGCCGGTGTGGCTCAGTGGTTGAGCATCTACCTATGAACCAGGTCACAGTTCGATTCCCAGTCAGGACACATGCCTGGGTTTTGGGCTTGATCTCCCGTATGGGGCATGCAGGAGGCAGTCAATCAGTGATTCTCTTTCATTATTGATATTTCTATCTCTCTCTCCCTCTCCCTTCCTCTCTGATATCAATAAAATTATATATTTTTAAAAAGGTACACTGCCCCAGTTACTAGAACTTGGAGAAGATCTGGATCCCACATCTGTCACTCAAGAGCTCTGTGACCTCAGACAAGTTAATTTAATTTCCCTGCTTCTCACTTTCCTCTTCAATGAAATGGGGATGAAATACTTCTTGGGAGGTGGTTGAGAAGAATAAATGATGCAATGTAGGTAAAGTGCTTAACAAGTATTCCCAAAATGTTCTTTGATACTGGTTCTCATCACCATCATCTGGTTATCCCTCTTACTTCTTTTTTTCCCCAACACAGTTCCCCAGAGGGACACAAGTAGGGGAACTGCTTCTGTCCTGCCAGGACCTAGAGTGGGTGGTAAGCACAAGTAACAGTAGTGCCAGGTCACTCTAAACTCCAAGATGGGTGGGAGTCTCCTCCATTTCCACTGACGCCTGCATTTCTGGAGAGTGGCAGAGAGGCAAACACTAGCTTGGGTTGCCTCTCAGGCACTTAGAGAGGAAGAATGGAAGATTAAGCAGAACCAACTCTCAGCTCATAAGCTTGCAGTCAGCCCAACGGAGCGGCTAATATCTGAAGAAGTTTAAAAAGTGAATTATTTCCCCTCCTACGGTGATGATCTGCTAGAAAAAGCAATGAAGCATGTTACTTGATGAGGAGAAGACTTTTGTTTCCTGTGCTTTTAATAAAATTTTCAGCAAATGTCAAGAAAAATGAAGAAGTTAAACTTATTTTAGTAAAAAGAATTGGTTCCCATTTTTTCATCAATGTTGATGGAAGATTCTAGAAGTTGTAGAAAGGAGGTTGAAAGTGCTGATTATGAACAATATGCTATCATTATATTCTATAGTATGCAATAAGTTATAAGTTTTTGTGGTATAGCTTACTAAAGTTCTAAGTGTCTAAGGATAGTGCATATGTTAAGATTAAAAACCTTTTAACAATGTTCCCTCCCCAAATCCTGCAAATGTTTTCTTCCTCCCAATCCAATTAGGTAGAGTTATTTACCATCTCAATGTATCCAGCCAGGTTTAAAAGATAGATTCAGTATTTCTGGTGAATTAGGACCTCTGATGTTTGCTCAACAGATGTTCACATTCAAGGCTCAACACATTCTGCCCCTAATCCACATTTCCAGCTTTATTTCTCCAAATTCCCCACCGCAAAGCCTTTCCTCTCAGTCAATTTTCAGTCCCCACAATAGAAAACAAGCATATCTATTTCCAATTTTTTTGCTAAGATCCTTTTTCCTCTCCAAAGTATTCCTTCCTTTTCTCCTGCCTGTCCTTCGAGATTTCAGATTGTGTCATTCATTCATTCATTCATTCATTCAGTAAATAGAGACCAAAGGCCTACCATACATGAGACACTCATAAAGGAATCCTGAGAAAACAGGGACAGGTAAGTCAGGGCTAGTTCCTGTCTTCATGTACTTTCTATCCTACCACAAAGGACACACCTTACACAGTGAATTAAGTCATTCATTCATTAAGATTGTGATGCTTGATAAAGTTGGCAAATAGAAGAAAATGTAAAAAGGTGGGAGAAAAACAAAGTGAAATAAATAATAGACATCAATGGAAAGGTTGAAGAAAGATAGTAGTTTTTGCAATAAATAGGTTGAATTCCCCTATCAAAAGAAACAGACTTTCCATGTTGGGTTTAGAAACTCAGCTGGGTTATATGTACTCTTATATGTATTCTCTGAAAACATATAAGTAAACATAAGATACCACAAGGGGCATTATCCACAATCTCCACAAATACCATAAATGATTACATAATAAGGCTAATAAGAGATATGTAGGATCTTAAGATTAAGATCCAAAAGTGTACTGAAGGACATAGAAATACCTACATAAATGAAGAATTGTTTGATTTTCTTGGATGCAGGGTGCACTATTGTAAAGACATTAAATCTCCCTAAATTAACACTTTAAATGTAATTCAAATCAATATTTCAACAGGAACTTTTAATGAAACCTGATTACAGAACACACAGAAAGAAATAAAACATAGATGATTTAAGAAAAGTTAAGGCAAAAGTCACCAAGAGGGCCTTATTCTATAGCAAAATAGCTTGTCCTGAGGAAAGGCACTTGGGGAAGAAAACCTGTTTCAGCTTTGCACTCGCAAAGCAATACTTGATAAAACTGGAAACCTAACATATCTATCCAACTGCTTTAATACTTCAAGGTAGATCCAGAGAATAGAACAGGATGCAGTAAAAATCATGACACCCATGAACATTCATTGGCATTGGAAAGATATTCCTAAAATATTATAAAGTTTGAAAACAGAAAAAAATATTTTTATTTCTACCTTTAAACATCTCTAGAAATATGTGTTTACTGGGTTAATGTCTACGAAGCTACAATTATGACTATATTTTATTTTACTTTTACTTGCAAATTTTTCATCAATAAACAATAAATACAATTGAAATGGAAAAAATACATAATATTAGAAGAAAAATGATACTGAACAATTTTATGTGAATTAGTTAGAATGGGCCTAAATTTGTTTCCCTGTAATAATATGGGGTTTTGTGAATTATATTATAGTGATAGCTTTATATATATTTGATATTTCAGTCATCTTCAAAGTCCTCTCCAGTAAAAATTCAGACAGGAACTGCAATATATACTGATATCCACTAGAGGGCAACATATAGCTTTGTAAATGGATGTCTCTTCATAGAAACTGAAAATGTTTAATACATACTCAAGAGATTTAAAGTTCTCCACACACAGAGAGAAAAGAGATTAGCTCATTCCTCATACTGAGGTCATGACTGAAACTTATAAAGAGAAAGCAGATGTTTTTAACCTCTTTGTTTTAGACCCACAGGTATTGTGTCAGAATTGTTAGGACATTCTGTTAAGGCAGTGGTTCTCAACCTGGGGGTCGCGACCCCTCTGGTGGTCGAATGACCCTTTCACAGGGGTCGCTTAAGATATCAGATATTTACATTACGATTCATAACAGTAGCAACATTACAGTTATGAAGTAGCAACAAAAATAATTTTATGGTTGGGTCACAACATGAGGAACTGTATTTAAAGGGCCAGAAGGTTGAGAACCACTGTGTTAAGGGGTTACTGGCAGAGTGGGTTATTTCATAACAAGAAAGTAAACACAGAATGATTTGCATGGGGTCCAATTCTAATTGAGACAATACAGCACCCCAAAAACCATTCCATCAATCAAATGTACCAAGTCAGTCATGCTTAAACTTTTCATCATAAAAAGTCTACATATTCCATCTTATTCCTCCACTAAAAAAAGAAAAGAGGAAAAAAATGTTTTTTTTCAGCATGATTCATTTTTTCAGATGTTGTCAGCATTATCCTTTTTAATAGTAAGACTAAAGTATCCTCATTTTTAAAGTTATGACTATTCAAAAAATGTAAGGCATCTAAAAATCATCTTAAGCAATAACCGATGTAAAAATGTTTCTGTCAAACTATTTTTGGTTGATTGAAAAATATAGATGCATCTTTTTTATTTTTAAGTTTAAAAAATTTTGAAATCTTTCATATTAATAAATATATTATCATATTAGTAATCACTAGCATTCAATCACCCACAGGTAAATATATACAAAATGTATACAGATAGTGTTTTGAGGCAAAATACTTTAACTGAATGTCTGCCCTTCCGGACAACAGTATTCTTCACAAAGTTGACAGAAAAAGCTCCATTTAAAGATAACTGATGATTAGAGAGGGGCCTATGCAGAGAAATGGAGAAAGACAACAAAACATAACAGAACCTAACAAATGAACTGATGAGAAATACATATTAGAAAAAGTTTGCCAGAAAGCAGAATAGCTCAACAAACCCTCAAGCAATGACCTGAAAACAGTGAAGAATTGTAAGGCCTCTTTGAAAGAGTATCTCAAGGAAGGGAGCGAAAGGAACACTTTTGACAACTACATGGATGACATGGAGAGAAGGCTAGAAAAAGAAAGTTAAAAAATAATGCAAAGACCAAAGATGAAAATGAGTTGAGACAAAATGCAGACATGGGAGGGAGATGCTTTATATTTTTTAAGATATTCTGAGATCATAATAAATGGACCAGAAATAATTCCTCAAGTATTAGAAGAAAACTTAGCTGAAAATAAAGGGAAAGCTGAATTTTCAAGTAAAAAATGGGATAACATGCCCCTGCAAAGGTGACACAAAACTATTATAGTTCTTTATGAAATTACTATACTCAAAGATGAGTGAATAAAGGTGCCTCCAAAACAAAGTATCTCCGAAAGGTGAAAAGTAAAAAGGATGTACCAGATAAATGTAATGCAGATATATTATGAATCAAATAAAATCATTATCAAAAATCATAAAGCAAAAATTGCCCCCTACCCCAGAAAGATATAAAGAAATGCAATACTAGTAGGAGGATTAAGTTCTCTCTCTCAGCCCAATACAGTTCAAGTACTCTATATATATATATATATATATATATATATATATATATATATATGATCTAAATAAATTTATTTTTGGAAGGCCCTTAAACATATCTCAGGTGTTATATTTTATATGTCACTAATACAAATATTGATGAATACTTTCAAAATGCATTGTTGAAGGATCTATGTAGCTTTTAAAAACTGAAATATGTAGCCCTGGTCAGTGTGGCTCAGTTGATAGGAGTGTTGTCCTGTACACCAGAAGGTTGTGGGTTCGACTCCTGATCAGGGCACATAAATAGGTTTCAGGTTCAACCCCAGGTTGGGGCAAGTGGGAGAGGCAACTGATCAATGTTTCTCTGACCTCTCTCTCTCTCTCTCTCTCTCTCTCTCTTTCTTAAAAAAAAAAAAATCAATGAAAATGTCCTCGATGAGAATTAAAAAAGAAATTGGAATATGTAATTTACAGCACAACTGAATACACTGACCAATAACTGTTTTAGTAAAATGTTAAAGTATGTTATTTAACAGTCTTGAAATCAATCCAGTTATTACAGACTCCATGGCAATAAATAATCCTACCTTAAAGTGACTTTGGCAACAGACTAGAAGTAGACTCATGACAGAGATCTTTGACATTAGTGTTCTAATTTGCCTATAGCTACATAATAGATATCTCAATCCCTTCTATATTATTGCCTCACACTGTACTAGAAAAGAAGCTATATTGTTACTGGGTGGTGTAACTGATATTTAAGGAACAGCAAATTGCTTTCAAGATGTAATAAGCAGCAATTTTCTTCCTCTGAGAACAATTTCTATTACAGTTCTAAATCTCTGATCTATAAATTATATTTAATACCAGTTTTCTTTCTAATAGTGACATAAAAGGCCATTCCTCAATCAAATTCAATGTCAGCTTTAGTCAGGCAACAAGTCAAAAGCTCCAGGCACGTCAATATCCACAGCCATTCCCACATGACCCAAGACCTTGCCCAGCAGCGCCAGACTCTGCCTTATTTTAACTCATGGGCTTCAAGGCAAGATGAGGTGTCCTCTAGAAGTCAATGGCTTTGACGTGTCAGGCTCAATTAGACAAAATGAAAGGAGAAAAAATAGTGATGCCTGACATAGGTGGAGGCCAAGTGAACCATAGAAGAGCATTCCTTAAGAACCTAGGCCAGTGGTCGGCAAACTCATTAGTCAACAGAGCCAAATATCAACAGTACAACGATTGAAATTTCTTTTGAGAGCCAAATTTTTTAAACTTAAACTATATAGGTAGGTACACTGTTATTAACTTAATTAGGGTACTCCTAAGGCTTAGGAAGCACCACACTCAAGGGGCCAAAGGGCTGCATGTGGCTCGCGAGCCGCAGTTTGCCGACCGCTGATAGACAATGGGAAATCTATGGAGACAGAAAGTAGATGGCAGCGTGTTTAGGGTTAGGGGCAGGGATGGGGATGGAGGGACACAGGTGATAGCTTTAGGATGTGGGGTTTCTTTTTGGGGATGATTAAAATGGTCCAAAATTGGGGATGGGAATAGTTGTATATATTGGTGAATATATTAAATAGCATTGAAATGTACATTTTAGATGAATGAATTGTATGGTATGTGAATTATATCTTAAAGCTGTTTTTAAAAAAAAGAGGGGAGAAGCTAGGTAAAAGGTGAGCCAACAAATCCCAAGCAGGGAGGAACATGAGGCTCTTCCTCAAGAGCAATCCAAGATGAGGTTTGCCAGGGGTTCACGTAATCAATGCTTGTGTCAGAAAAACCTTTTCTCAGGAGCTCACAAAGAGGTTGCTCTTCTTGTAGGCTAAACTACTGAGCATCCATCAAAATGATTTGCTTCTCAGAGGCAGGAGCAGTAAGAAAAGCGTTCAACTCTTCACTGGTTAAGGAAAAAAATTCCGTTACGTGTCTCTGTTTGACCAAGACTAATCCTGTGAACCAGGCCATTGTATCAGTTTATAAAACATGCAAATCAGTAGGATCCATACTATACCCTTTGCTAAGAGAGTTAAGCTGAATTCTTGCTCTTTCAAAAAAAAAAATCCCATTCACAAGGTAAACAAACAGCACAGGCCGAGACTCACAGTTCACGATGTCACCTTGAAGCAGCAGAATCTGAGGAACCGGCATCGTGAGCACAACAATGTCAAACTGCTCAGGGGAGCCCGTTTCCTTGGAGACTTCCCACTTGTCATTTCTCAGGTTGATCTGGGTCACACATTGTCTGAAACAGATAGCAGCACCTGTTCCAAGAGCAAAGTCATGTTCACATTAGCAGACTTTCCCATAGGAATAAATGGGGAGAGAAGGGCTGCCTACTGGATCCATTCAGGTGAATGAATGGTGCAGTTTTCCTCTACAGCCCCTGGGGTTCCCTTTCTTTCTCACTTCGGGGGAATTCCTCTCCATCTGTCGCACTTGGACCTGCCTATCAATGTCCATTCTGAGTGTGTGTGGGGTGGGAAATACTATTACAATTAATAAGGAGAGTAACCATAGCTATTTTTTTATTAAGCATCTACTATATGTCAAGACTATGCCAAGCACTTAATATACATACCAATTAATTTGACAGATAAGGAAACAGATTCAGAAATGGCATACCATAATTTGAAGCTGCATCCCTCTGACTTTCAGCTCATTATCATTGTAGAGCAAGTATATGTTAGTAAAGGTGTTAATTCTTCTAATAACAGCAAGAAAGAGCACCACTACCTATTGTTCTCTATTAAACCTGAAAAAGGTCTTTGTAAGAGAAATCCAAGTACTCATCAATGGATCGATTATCTTCATTAAGAAGAGTTAAGAGAAATACAATCTAGAATATCCTCTCATTGCATGTTCCTTCTTTACACTTGTCACAAAGGTATTTTAATAATTCTTAGAGTAATTATTCAATTAATATTTTCTTCCCTTTTAGTCAGTAATTAAGGCTGTTTTGTTTCAATATATAGCATATAGCATATATAGTATAGTACTTGGCACTTACTAGTGTTTAATCAATATTTATTTAAGATGGTGATGTTCTTTTTTAAAAAAATATATTCTTATTGATTTCAGAGAGGAAGAGAGAAGGAGAAAGAGATAGAAACATCAATGATGAGAGAGAATCATTGATCAGCTGCCTCCTGCACACCCCCTACTGGGGATCAAACCCGCAACCCGGGCATGTGCCTGTGACCACAATTGAACCTGGGACCCTTCAGTCTGCAGGCCAACGCTCTGTCCACTGAGCCAAACCGGCTAGGGCTAAGATGGTGATTTTCAACCTTTTGCATCTCATGCACTAATTACTGAAATTCTGTAGCATACCAGAAAAAAAACAGTTTTATCAATCTGAAAAAAAAATTACAGGTATAATTTTGATTCATTCACATAAGACGGCTGTTGTTGTGTTGGCTGTTATCATTTCTTTATTTGAGAATCTAAGGGAAAAGAGGTCAGTGCCCCTGACTAAATAGTCAGGAATTGCATGTTTAAAAAAAAAAAATCTTGTGGCACACTGGTTGAAAATCACTAGTTTAAGAGAATGAATTATGAATCAGAAACTGAAAGATGGAATATAATTAAATCAGTAAGTCTCTTTGGTATACTAGCATTCACTTCACATTCCAGTTTTCAGAAAACTTAGATTTAAAAACAAATTCACTTTTTTTTCAGCCTCAGGAACAGAAAGGAAAGATGTGAAAAATAAAACGAGAAAAAAAGCACCCTGAAAGGGAAACCTCATGTTACCAGCCAAGAAATATCCTGCTTAAGTCCAACCTTGGCCATGAAACTTCCTTTTTGTAGCTATTCCAACCCAAGGTGATCCTTCTCATCTAAGACATCCTTTGATCATCACTGCTTTTACCACTCATTCAAAATCTGTTTGCTACAGGTATGTCTTATCTACCCAGAAAGCTTCTAGGCTTCCCCAAGTCAGGTCTCCAGATCTCATATACCTTTACATCTTTCACTGTCCCTTAAAGAATGCTGCAATATAGCAAAAACTCAGATTTTTAAAGCAAATGCAAATTAGCACCATTCTGTTCAAAGATTAGAGCAAGGGCTTGTAAACAGTACCTCAGCTTGCCTGGAGGTTTCTCTAAGGCCCCTGCTTAGGAAGGCACAAAAGCCAGAGCTTTCAACTCAGCAACCACCATCTCCTTTACTCCAACCAGAGCAGCTCCATTTCAATCTGTTCTATTTATTTAGGATGTCTCACCCCCAACTTACTTGCCTCGCTCTGTCCTGGTCCTGCCTGACCTGGACCTCAATGAAGCCAATGGATTTTATATTTTATTCAGTTGTGTCTTCACATAATATTCCCTTTGACAGGAGCATACTTTCTTATTGGTGCTGGTGAATATATGTGTGCGTAAGGGAACTGAAGTCCACTGACCTAGAAATCCTGCATATCCAGCCTTGGACCTGTATTCCAATGGCCCCAACATGTTCTGCACTTGGGAACTTGTTAGAAATGTACATTCTCAGGCCCCAACCCAAACGTGTTATCAGAATCTCCAGGGATCAGGCCCAGCACTCTATATTAAACATATCCCCCTCTTCCCCCCACAGGCTTAATAATGCACACTAAAGTGTGAGAACCTTGGCATGAATGACAGACCCAAATCCAACACCACAACGGGCAAAATCACCCCAAAAGGAGTATCTATCTCAAGAGTTAGGGGGTGATAGCATAACCATTCGTATAAACCAGGAAGTTCTCCTTTCCTACTACTAGGAGTGAAGTTTCTGGGAAAGTAAGTTTTCCTTATGGAAGTAACTTTCCAAAGGGCTACATATTAAAATCTGTGGGCTCTGGAAACTCTCAATTTTAAAACAGAGAATTACATAAAATCTCTCGAAAGTTACTTCTGAGCTTAGGAAATCTGACCATGTCTATCTCTTGTGTAATATTCTTCGATGGCTTCCCACTGCACATAAGATAGAGTATAAAATATTTAACATTACTTACAAAGCCCCTTATGGTCTGGCCCCTGTCTTAGTCTTGAACTTCATCTCTTAGCACTTTCTCCCTCATTCACTACTCTCTAGTCATCATGACCTTTTAGTTCCTCAAATGCACCAACTTGCTCCTACATTAGAACAGTTCTAACTCATGTGTCCACTGCATGCCATTATCACCATTAGCTCTTGGCCTAGTTCACTGGTGCTTACCTTTGGGGTACCGTGAAGACATTAGATCCTCAGTGACACTTTCTCTGATATATCTCCCTCCTCTCACTCCTCTGAAACTCACATTAGGTTAGGCCTTCTTATTATACACTCCCTCATATGCTCTCACTCCTTCTTAGCATTTATTACATGTTTTGTGTGTATATGTAATTAATTTAACATCTTTCCTCTCTACCTCACTCTACATTAACAAAGGCAGGATCCACATCTCTTATTTACCACTGTTTACCCAGCACATCATATTTAATAAATTTTTTAAAAATATGCAGATAGCAATAAATGTATCAGAATATGAAGGTTTAAACATTTTATAAAAACAAATGTGTTTCTGTTATGTATTTATTTAACTTAATCCCCTGCCTTCCTCCATTTTAAAGAGAAAATCTAAATTCATTTTCCGACTATAATTTCCTACAAATAGGTTTTAGGGAACAGCAGTTCAGAACTGATCAGATGACACCTGAAGAGATGTGAACAATGTCTAACTAAATGTACTGCTTGAGAGAGAGAGAAAGAATAGATAGATAGATAGATAGATAGATAGATTTATTATAAACATAGACCAAACATGGTATAGAACGGCTTATGTAAAAAATCCCATGTGTATTTTTAAAAAGAATAAATATAAACCTATATGAATAGAAAATAGAGACAGCCATGTAGATTGACAGCTGTATAAACATTTCTCTGGAAGCACACGTTGGGAACTGTTATTAGTGGGTTACTTTAGCTGAAGGGAACTAGCTATTGAGTGGTGAATAAGAGAACATCTACTTATACCTTTCTTTCAAGTATGAATATCTGATTATGTGTATGACTTTTGTTTTAAAGTGCTAATTTAAAGGAAGGCAGAGAAAATCCTAATCCCACCTGATTCTTTCAAGTAATGCTTAATAATTGAAGAAACTCCTTGAGGTGCCACAAAGTTACAGTCTCCTGCTTTCATCACCGTGCCTTCAATAGGAGAGGTCAGAGGCTTCAAAATGCCATGAGCTAGCAGTTCATCATAAAAACTGAAATAAATCAACATATATTACATAATGGTCTTCTATAATCAGCTCTAACATACCGTATTCTCTTGCAAGAATTCTTAGAGATTATAATACTAAATAATAATTAGATGTTGTCCTATGGTCAAGTCAACATGTTTTGTGTTAATAACATTTGCAATTCAGGTGAAGAACAGAAATGTCTTGAGAAGCCATAAATCTTTTGCTGACATTAAGCAAAGGCCTATTTTTTTGTCCATGTCAAAAATAATGTCAGTAAGGATAAACAGAAAGGTATTCTGTACAACCGTTTCGAATTGGTTACGATTGACTTCCATCACTGCTATCTTGTCCTCTTCCTCAACACCAGCATAGTGATTCACATTCACGAGCCCTTACTGTGTCGCATGGAACATCTCATCTGAACTTCACAAGGACACTAGGGGGCATGTATTACCGTTTTCCCATGTTACTTAGGTTAACCTCTTACTGCTAATACCATGAAAATGACAATAGCATAATAATGTCACTATCCTACAAGAAGCAAAGTTTAACCCTGTCAAAAACGGGTGGTTTACAGTATGTTTTCACCTCATACAGCAAATTCCACCCCGCAAGAGCTCACCTTTGGTGCTTTTGGGCATAGTGGGGCGTGCGCGTGATGTACTGGGCGCCCAGGTCCACGGTGCTCTGTGGATTGTGGGGGCTGCTGGTGGTGGTCATTCTTCCCCCTTGAATTCACCCACAGGAAAAGGTCTCTGCGTTAGAATGAACCTTGTAATGCTACTCGCTGCCTCAGAATGAACCAAGGAAAGCGATTCACCCCATGTTACCGCCCCCCCCCCCCCCATGGATTCCGTTACAGCTGTTGTAGGAAACATTTTCTACGTGTTTTTTTTTTTCAGTTGAAGGTTTTGTCATCCAATGTTGGCAGGAAGTAGTTAAGAGACAATTTGGTCCCTGATTGTGAGATATTTTTTAAAGGACACGTGAGGTGCGTATAGTTACTAATCTGAATGAATGAAAGGTGAGACTGAGTCAGTCAACGCCAGCTTTCCCCCTCTCGGGCAGGACTCGGGGAATAACAGGACCCTGAGCACCAGATCGCCCTGGAGCCTTGGTCGGGGGCACTTTGGGATCCTCCTGATCGGGGCAAAGCTGCAAAGGCACCGACAGCCCGTGCTGGGCGTCTATGTACTAGCGACAGCCGGAGGCCCGGCGCCCGGCCTGGCCCCGCCTGGGAGCCTGGCCCTCGTCGCCGCCAGCCTGGCCGGTGGCACCCCACCCTCGCCGGGTGTCTGCCGTTCCCGGCGGCGGAAGTCTCCCATCACGTGTCGCGGCGCAGGCCCGCCCCGCCGGGGCCCGAGGAGCCCCATTTTCATCGGGGCTTTCCCCGCTGGGGCTGGCGCCACCGCAGAGGCCGGCGTCTGGGCGGTGTCTTTTCCCGCGATCCGGCCAGGAGACGACCCACCTGAGTCGCCAGCCTTGTCCCACACGGCCAGGTGGACGGGGTGGGCCGCCTCCCTCCGCAGGAGCGCCGCGCACAGGCTCCCGGTCAGCCCGGCGCCCACGATCAGCACCCGCGCCATGCCCGGCGTCTCCAGCGGCGGCGGCTCGCGTGCCCGCGTCCCCGAGCAGTTCCGCCGCCGGCCTGCAGGGGGCGGGGCGGCGCCCGGAGCCCGAGGCGGGCCAGCCGTGGAGAGAGCTGCCCACGTGGGCTCTCCGGGGCTCCTGTAACCTGCGGGCGCCCGTGGATAAGCTGCAGACTCCGAATAATAAAACTCATGAGATCCTCAGATTTGCTTACTTGACTGTCTCTTCCAAGCCTGTGAACTCAGAATAGACAGTGTCTCATGTAAGAGAGTCAGAAATTGTTTGATGGTGGAAGGAATAGAAAGGAAAGAAGAAATCAAAGAGACACATATCAGTTCTGTTTCTAAGGTTTCTATACCTCCAATACTTTTTGGTATAGACCCTTTCTTATACCCCTTCTCCGCCACCAGAGCCCTAGTGGTATCTATTCCTCTATCTTCTCATCTCCTATAGTGATCCGGCCGGTCATTGGTTATTCTGTATGGAAAATGGCTGGGTTTGGGAAGAGGTAGGTGTAGACCGGGTTGGTCAGATGGTGTGTCTGGGGACGATTAGGGTAGGAACAAAAAGGCATGATTATTTTCTTAAGATATAGTTGAATAAAATGAAATCTGTTTAAATGCATTTAAATCATTTGATTTTTATTTGTTTAAATAGCATTCACTTTGCAATTGCATATTATGTGCCTGGCCTTCCCTATTCTCAAGTACATGAATCTACATGGCAAGTAAATGTGGAGTATTTTAACGTCCCCAGAGGACACTGTTAGGTTTAGTGGAGCTTTATTCTTTTCAGCAAATAAAGAAGAAAAAGTTGAGGTTCTTTCTATATGGACAACAATTTCTACTTACGTTTTGACTCAGTATCATTTCTTTGTGACACTTTCCAGAGAAATAACTCTTGAACTTTAAAAGAATAGTGATTTAATTTTATTCTTTCAAAAATATTGGGCAATTTCTGGTGATCACAATGTGCTAGAGTAACTGAAACAGTAGTACATTAAGTATAAAATCCTATAATTAGGACATTTTTAATAAATAAAAACCAGAATTGGTTGGGAACAAAGGAATTCATAGATATCTTCCGAAATGTGAGCTCTGAAGTTATTTATCATTCCATTGTTCTCAGCAGACTATTTCAGAAACGAAAATTGCCAATTCTTTAGAATTCTGCCAATTAACTTTCTGATTGTCCCAGTACACATGGCATCCCTTGGTTTCCCTCAATGTTTCTCTGGGTATGTGAAGAGTCTAATCTTCTGATTTCCCCCAAAGCACAGAATTTCCAGTCAAGTTATTAACCAACTAATTCAAGATCTATAGACTCTTGAACCCCAACTGTCTCCTCTGCTACACATTTCACTTAATTTCTGTGGTTTTGAAGATCTGAGCCAGCACTTTTGATATTGGGAAAGACTCATGGGATGTTACATTAAGTCATAATAAGAAGCAAATTTATAAGCAGAGTTTGGAAATTAATCTTTATTTATTTATTTATTTATTTATTTATTTTGTCTTGGTGAGTGAACTGTTTCCAACTACTGGGTTTATATCAGCATGGAATTATATCTGAGGCCTAGTTTTGTAAGCTCAAAAAATTCTTGACAAAGATGGCTTCAATGGAACAAAGGTTCTGAGTCCTCTGTCACCTATTTCTGCTCCCAATCAGGAAAGCAATTTTTTTTTTTAAGTGCAAAGTTTGGAGTGACTAAATATTGTTCTGCTTGAAGCTATAAAATATTCATGTTTGCTTTTGATCATAGTCTAGTTCATGTGAGAAAAAAAGGCTGCAGGTACTAATCTCATTTTGATTATAAAATACATGATCTATAAATATTAAGTGGATGAAACTATCATTTTGAGATTAATGACTGTTAACTGAATTGTGTCTCCCCCTCCACCAAATTCACATGTTGAAGTCCTTAACTCAGAGTGGGACTTAAGTTAAATGAAGTCATTAGGGTGGTCTCTAATCCAATATGACTGGTGTGCTTATAAATTCGGACACAGACAGGTGTGAAGGGAAGACAGTGTGATGACACTGGACGGAGACAATTGTCTGCAGGCCCAGGAAAGAGGCTTCAGGAAAAAAACCATGCTGACACCTCAAACTTCCTGCCTCCTGAACTGTGAGAAAATAAATTTCTATAGTTTAAGCCACCCAGTCTGTGATATTTTGTAATGGTAACCTTAGTAAACTAATACAGTGACATTCTCTGCTCCAGAGAACTCCAGTAGCCCAGAAGGTGAACTATGTCTATAATCTGAAGCTCTGCTCTTCCCTGGAGCCTATGGAAATGTGCATGTCTTTAGCCAGTGACTATTCCTGAGCTGACTTTCTAATTTGTAAATTGAAGATGATACTGGCTATCTCACAGGTTGGCTCTAAAGATTACACATTACAATTCAAGTAAAAATGCATATAACATACAAGTGCTATTTAAAACTAATGGAATCTTAATATTTTTAGTCTGTTTGACCCACTCTGGGCATCGCATGACCCAGCCAAAGATCTCTTTGTTTCTCAGGCTTCTGTCATACAGTAGGTATTGACTAGGGTAGCAGATTCTGTCTATAAATTCTTAGAACATCCACAAGTTTTCTCCCCAAAATAGTTCTTCATAATTCTATCCTAATACCTCTGTCTCTTAGCCAAAACCTCCTTCCTCTATTTGCCTCCATTGTGGTAAAGACTTCATAAATGTGCCTTACCCACGTGTTGTCGATAGGAGAGGAGGGGCAGGGTCAGAACTCAGCAGGATTAAGGCTGGAACCTATTGAATCTGAAATCAACACCCTTATCTCTGGACCCGCAGGATCAATTCAAGACCAACTGGCCAGATCAGGACTGCTCTTTGTCTAGAAATTCTAAAACACACCTATCTTTGTTTCTTCAAAAGAGTCAACAAAGCAGATCTGATTTCAATAACGAATTTTACTGTTTCCTTAAAGATTAGAAAAAAAAATATTGTCTCTCCCCTAATCTTAGTCTGTGTGTAGGTCACCAAAGTTTGTCCGATATGTTAGGACTACTGTTATGGACTTTTATATTTTACTAACATATATGCAAGTGGTCTTTTTTCTAGAAGCTATGGATTTTAAAGCCAACTCACTTTTACCACTACTGCTAATATTAATAAAATGCACACTCTCTTCTAGTAAAGCGTGGTTTTACAAAAACCTAATGTTGCTTTTAAGTATGATTATTTGTGAAAACTCTTTTCTTTCTTTGTATTCACTTAGCCTACTCCTGCGCAGTTCCAAGTGACTGACAGGATAGGAAAAGGCCACCCTCTGATCCTAAGGATGCAGCAACTTATGCAATCAAATCCATAACCTCATTCACCTTCTGTCTCTGCCTCCTATAATCAATTGGATTTGATCTGGGGACATGGAGCATTTCAGGACATTTACTATAAATTATTGACACAATAAAAAAAAATCTTACTACTAGATACAAAGCTCTGGGTTTTACTGACAGTGGAACTATTTTTTTCTTAGTGGTGTCTTTCCTATTCTTTCACCGTATCCCTTAAGTTTTACTAGAGAAGAAGTTACTCACCTTGGAAATGCACAGACCTAAATGCATGCTCATTTCCATAGGCCCCAGGTAATAAACATCTGTCCTTTATAAATGTCATTGCCGACTATTCAGAGTGATAAGGGCCTCTCTACGTTTCTAAGAGGAGTTGTGATGACAATGTAATCACTCGCAAAAGATAAAGAAACTTTGGAATTTTATGAAGACAATCAAATGGAGTCATTTCATAAACACCAGGAGTTGTCTTATGTATTTGTGAAATGATGCAGGAAATAAGCTAATTCACTTAATATCTAAATACCAGCACCTGCTGAGTGAAAAGGCCCACACTGGATTCTATAGTGATAGAGATGTGTTCTAATGAAGTTCATCTTCTTGAACTAATAGGGCATGCGCTAAAGTCATTAAGAAGCAATACAAAACAGCAGAGATCTATAGGCCAAAATAAGTTTTATTATCACCAAAGTACAATAGGAGGTCATAAGGAAAAAAAAGACATGAATTGGGGCTGGGAATTTCAGGAACACTCCATTCCCTGGAACAAAGAAGATTCTCTAAAAATGTCTATTGAATGGAATACATTATTTTCTATTGAACTCCATACTTGGGACAGTGGGAACTGTCTCAAGTCTTCAAACCAAAAGTGATATCATTGGATTTTCACTTTAGGATTCAAATTAGATAACAGTTTGGTGATGCATTGAATAATGAAAAATTAGAGGCTAGAATAGCAGTTAAAAGTGATAGTAACAGTCCAAATAAAAAAGAAATGGCCATAGGACCTGAATAGACACTTCTTCAAAGAGGACATACAGATGGCCAATAGACGTATAAAAAATGCTTAATGTCACCAATCATCAGAGGATGCAAATTAAAACTACAGTGAGGTATCACCTCACACCTGCCAGAATGGCTATCATCAACAAATCAACAATCAAGTGCTGGTGAGGATGTGGAGAAAAGGGAACCCTGGGACATTGCTGGTGGGAATGCAGACTGGTGCAGCCACTATGGAAAACAGTGTGGAGTTTCCTCAAAAAATTAAAAATGGAACTGCCATTTGACCCAGTGATTTCACTTCTAGGAATATAATCTAAAAATCCCAAAACACCAGTTAGAAAGAATAATCACCCCTATATTCATAGCAGCTAAGATCAGGAAACAGCCCAGTGCCCCTCAGTAGATGGGTGGATAAAGAAGCCATGACACATTTGCACCCCACGGTACTATGCAGCTATAAAAAAAAAAATCTCTTGCCCTTTGAGACAGCAAGGGGTGACCTAGAGAGTATTATGTTAAGCAAAATAAGCCAGTCAAAGAAAGACAAATACCACATGATGTCACTTATATGTGGAATCTGATGAACAAAATAAATTGAGGAATAAAATAGACGCAGAGGCATGGAAACATGGAACATACTGACACATCTCAGAAGGAACAGTGGAGAGGGGGGTGGGAAGAAATTAATCAAATAACTTAAATACATATATGCATTGCCCATGGACACAGACAATAGGGCCGTGAAGGCCTGGAATGGGGTGGGAGGGGACTAAGTGTAGGAGGCTAAGGGTAGGGGGGAGAAGGGACATCTTTAATACTCTCAATAATAAAGATTAAAAAAACACAACAGTGTCATGGTGGTATTCCTAAGGGAAATAATGGCTGAGCTGAGACCTAAAGATGAAGAAAAGTTAGCAAGTGGAAAAGGAGAGTGGAGCAGGGTTGAGGAGGTTAGTGGGACTGTTATGAGTAGAGAAAGCATCGTGTTTCCTCATGGATCTAATACATACTGCAAACTGGAAACTAACTTCCTTTTGCTAGTTTACATGACTGCCACAATGACCTCTGGCTAATCAGAATTTAAGGTATTTATAAAGAAGCAAGAGCATGTTGATTGTTTGGTTGCATTATTGTAAGAATCATAGATCTCTTTCAAAGACTACTAGTCTACACTAATAATAGACAAACATGGTAATTGACCATACCTTCACTATGCCCGCCATTGGCAGATCAGAGGGATATGCAAATTAACCGCCAACAAAGATGGCGGCTAATTTGCATACTGCAGGCAGGGTGGGACAGTGTGAGCCGCCATCCAGGCCCCCGTGTGCAACCTGGGGGTGGGGGCTCAGGCGAAGCAATCCTGCCCGCCTGGGACACAGGGTCCACTTCTGTGTGCTACCCGGGGGCGGGCGGGGGCTCAGGCAAGGCGATTGGCATCGCTTGCCTTCGCCTGAGCCCCCACCCACCCACCAGGGACACGGGGCCCTCTGAGAGAGAGAGAGAGAGAGAGAGAGGGAGAGAGAGAGAGAGAGAGAGGCGGAATTTGGCACCCCGCATCCCTCCCTGATCTACCACTGCGATTCCAAGCCAGCGAGGGCTGCCTTCAGGCCGCAGCTCCAGGTCCCTCACCCCCACCCCAGGCCTGAGAGCACAGTGCTGGGCAGGGGCACCCAGGGGTTCGGGAATGCAGCGCGAGGGGCCTGCATGATGTGGGGGGGGCTGTGTTTACACCGCCAAGTTCCCCACTTCTGCCCTGGCCCGCGCATCCCTCCTTGTTCCCCTCAGAGGCCCAGCTCCTGCCTACATGCTTGCTGGGCAGGCCCAACTGCCCTGGGGAATGAGCCATGGCAATGGGGATGGCCACTTCCTGGGATGGGACAGCTGGACCAGGGCAATTCATGAGGGCGATGAGGCCCGTGGGGCATGCGCAGCCCTTGGGTGGCAGGGGTGGCCGGCCAAGCTGAGTCTGGCTTCAGTGGGGCCGGTGGGAGCCCGAGACCACCCCAACCCCCACAGGTCCTGGGCAGACGGTGGCTGAGTGGAGAGCGGTGTCTCCATACATGGTGCCAAGGGGTGGCTTTGAGCTGCTGCAACCCCACCCCAGGCTTCAGGGATGGGGAGAAGGCTCGCAGCCACCAGCACCCTAGGCTGCACCGCCTGTGCCTCAGCCTGCCAGGTTGGCAGGGTCCAGAGCAGGTGAGCTGCTCCCTTCCCCCAGTGGTAGAACAGGGAGGAGAGCACTGGGTGCAGGGAGGGGACCTCAGCTGGGATCCTCCTGGTGTGGGGAAGGGGCCCAGCCTGGGCCCGGTGGGGAGCTTAGGAAGTCTGGCTAAGCAGGCGCTGGTTCATACCAACTCTTACTCTGCCATCTTCCTCCAGCTCTTCAAGCTAGCCCCCCTACCCCACCTGTCTGGGGGAACGGGCTCTGGGTGACCTCCCTGAGCTCAGACTGTGGACCCAGAGACCTCAAGGAAGAGTGCCCGGCCGGGCCCGGGCAGGAGCCGGTGCAGAACTATCAGGGCAGAGTTGCTTCGATGTCTCGGTGAAGTTTGCAACTGACGCAAGGAGGAAACCCGAGACGGGAAAGGCCGGGAGGCATGAATTGCCAGCACTTTAGCCACTTGAAAACAGCTCCACTTGGAATGTGAGGCGGTTGTATGTTCAGCTGAGAAGTGAGGGGGCTGAAGTCCACCGTCACTGGGCTCCTGTCAGTCTGAGGCCCAAGCGTCCACACGACAAGGAAAGAACAGAGCGAGGGGCCTGGAGGAAGGGAGGACAATTAAAGAAAACTGTGTCTAGACTTTCCCCAGCCCTCTCCTTCTTTCTGCTGCCTACAAGAGCCCCAGGCCCGGCCACAGTTCTGTCTCCACCTTTTAGTCCCCTATTCTCCAACCACAGAGGAAAGAAATAAGGAAGGAGTCTATGCTGCCTTCAGAAAGTATCTATATACCTGATCAGCCAGTTGCCTTCCACAGAGGGAAGCCAGACTGCAGCTTAGGCCCGCTCCCCACAGGGACATCAATAGGACATCCTGTGAGGGCTCCCAGATTGTTAGAGGGGGCAGGCTGGGCTGAGGGATGCCCCCCGAGTGCACAAATTTTTGTGCACCGGGCCTCTAGTATTTATATATGTCCAGATTCTGACTCCAAATTATTTTCAGCCACAGTAAAAGGCCAAAGGAACACATCCTGCATTCTCTTGTTTAAATCTACACAAGCAATGACATGAAGAAACATGGTTAATCTACTTCCCACCTCCTAGTGAAGTAAATTCAAATTGCATTAGGATAGCGAGCAAAACCCTCTCCCTTCGTGTTGATCTTTATGAGAATGTGTCACCATCTTTTACTTTCAGAAATGTTATTGTCATGAAAATCAGCCAGACTCAAGCAAAGGGAAGATATTTGCAACATAAAAATATGTAAATACACGTGGTATTGGACATATCCTAAATTGTTTTCCTAGTTTATTGAAACAATGCAACTCCAATTAATTGTATTTTGATGGTTGGTGGAAAGTTGATTTATAACTTGCCATTTTTGGTATTTAAGTATGAATAAAAAAATAATAATTTCTAAAAATAAATGGCAAACTATTTTAAGAACTCAAAATATGATTCTCTTTTTCTCTTACTACGGGCTACAGATTTGCTCATGGTGGTTGCAAAAAATCAGCTATATTTTTTAATATAAATGTTTTAATATCACAAGTCACTTGTAAACATAATGATAATATTCAAACTCCAAACAATGATTTTATATAATGAAAATGATACCACCCATATGTTTTTAAAGGGTGGGATTGGGTTTGGTACTATATATTAGCTAGACTATTGTTTGAAGGTTTAGAGACCCTGATCAAAGACCATCATAAAACACTAATCCTTGCTGATTACATATATTTGCAGGTGGTTATCTAACCATCCGGTCAGAATAGTTTGTGCACTGTATTTTTAAAAATCAAAGAGGCCTTTTGTTACCTCAGGCCTTTTTATCTGAGCCATACTGCATAATAATTTGCATTATACCGTGGGTTTAACAGTTTTTATATGTTTAAGATATCAAGAATAATTTTGAATGTTTTCGAAATCATTAGTCATCAAAACTCCTTTGGCCAATATTTATGATTGTTAAAAATTGAAGGGGTGAGCCCTAACCGACTTGGCTCAGTAGGTAGAGCGTCAGCCTGAGGACTGAAGGGTCCTGGGTTCGATTTCGGTCAAGGGCATGTACCTTGGTTGCGGGCACATCCCTAGTAGGGGGTGTGCAGGTGGCAGCTGATTGATGTTTCTCTCTCATCGATGTTTCTAACTCTCTATCCCTCTCCCTTCCTCTCTGTAAAAAAGTCAATAAAATACATTTTTTAAAAAAAGTTGAAGGGGTGAACTCAATACTATGTGAAACTGAATGTAGTATTTTTAGAAGTTAATTGAATTTATTGGGGTGACATTGGTTCACAAAATCATACAGGTTTCAGTGTACAACTCAATAAAACTTTGTCTGCACACTGCATCATGTGGCCATCACCCCAAGTAAAGTTTATTTCCATCCCCATTTCCCCTCCTTTGCCCACCTCTTTCTACTCCCCACCCCACTTCCTTTTGGCTGTAGCCACTCTGCTGTGTGTGTCTTTGTGTTATATGTATGGGGTTTTTGTGTGTGTGTTTGTGTGTTCTTGCTTAATCCCTTCACCTTGAGTATAATATTTGAGTTTTAGGTTTGTCCTTTTATAATTAGATGATGTTGAGATATTAAAGACATGGCAATTTAATCAGTGAGTGAGTAATTCTGGCCATTGTTGAGCTTTTGTATATAAGAAGTAAGTGCAAGATTAACAAAAATACTAACTATCCAGCAAAACATAGTCCTATATCTGAGGAGACTGTGAGTATAGCTTCTGTTGAGCAAAATTAATATTTGAGTTATTAGATTCATTTTTTTCTTTAACCCAATTGTGCATTCTTAAAAGCCTATATATTTGTTGAATATTGATCTATATAAATGTTTCTATTTGAATTAAAGCTTATTCTTCTGGGATTTGATTTATTTTTTCATTTATTTTTATCTGTACATAGGATTCTGAATTACTAGATGACAAATGTGTTTATTAATTCAGCATTTTTGTAATGAATGTTTAATGTGCGTCTAATATCTTTTATTTTCCTTTTTGAGAAGTAATAGATCAGCCCTCATATGAACTGACTTTATTGATATGCTATATTGAATCATTTCATTTCATCCAAATCAACTGCTATTGAATTAACCATTGTAAATACTGTTGTTAAATTTTATAGGCTACTAATGTATTTATTTAAATTATAAATCCCTAAAAAGAAGTTTAGGCCAAATTATGTAACTCTCTCTGGGGATGTTCCATGTTGTTCCAAGTAGATGCTGGGCTAGGTTATCCTAAAGAAGCATTGTAGTGGAGAAGAACATAGTCTTTGGAGACATACTACCTAGTCTCAAAAATGGGCTCGGTTGCTTTCTACATACTTTTAGCCTTGGTTTTCTCATCTGTAAAATGGGGAATATAATGCTACTTAACTCATAGACTTAGCATGAGAATTAAGAGAGGTCCTACTAAAATATCACTGCATTTTCCAATGTTTAATAGATGCCTAACATGTTCTTAATAACTTTCCTTTTATTATCTTAATGAATTCTTATGATAACTTCAGAACCTGCACTATTACTGGCCCTATTTTATGGAATAGGAATCCATCTTAAAGAAGGTAACTCTATTGCACACACAACATGTCAAACACACTATCCAGCACATAGTAAGCACACTGTAATGTAAGTGTTCTTACTGCCATTATTCTAAAACTTGTCACTAGGTATTTTGAGAACACTAGTCTGCCTTTGAACTTAATAAATATTTATTGAATTATTAATTTCAGGCATACTAAAAATAAATTGCTTTAATACTGTTCTCTACATGGCATTCCTTCAAATATTTGAGGACAAATATCCCTTCTCCCTTGAAACTTTTCCCCAGCTTAGTACCTGAAGATTCTCAAACTTGTAGTTGGTGATTATAACATAGGACATTTAGATGTTCTGGGTCTAATGTCAAATATTCTGTGCTGAGAAACAAGTGATAATTGCCATCAGAAAATAAAAAATCTAGCCAGTTTGGCTCAGTGAATAGAGGGCCGGCCTATAGACTAAAGGGTCCCTGGTTCGATTCCGGTAAAGGGCACTTGCTTGGGTAGTGGGCTTGATCCCCAGTAGGAGTCGTGCAGGAGGCAGCCGATCAATGATTTTCTGTCTCATCATTGGTGTTTCTATCTCTCTCTCCCTCTCCCTTCCTATCTGTAATATATATATGATGTACAGTGCTGTCAAAATGGTCATTTGGAAAAAAAGAAAGCATATAAGTTGCAATTTTAATAAAAATGTGAAACTTGAATGGAACACTAGTTCAGTTCTACTGAGTTTGAGTATATTTAAAATTCCTAGTTACTGTATGAGAGAAAATGCTGACCAGTAGCCCAGGGACAACATGTTGACAAGCAAGGCTGATAAGTCTTAAGTTGGGCAACCCAGGTGTAGCTGGGACCTACTAAGTTTTTATGAGAGATTAGAGCTAATATGCACATCAGTTAGACTACTTTCAATGTAAAACATTTCATTCATTTTATAGCAAGCACATTTTGTCATTGGCCTCTTGGCCTATATTGCTTTACAACTACAAGAAGCCTAACAAGTTCAGTGTTTTATTTTTACTTTTAAAAGTATACCAATTTATTTTCATAAATGGTGCTATATTCACTGTACTATGTGTACTAAATATACTGTATTCAGTGCCTTGCTCTTACAATTCATCTAGGATAACTTTTCAGATAAGCACAAATAGATCTACTTCACTATTCTCCTTGAACAATATGCATGGCATTCTGTGGTGTGGTTGTACAATAATTTAAAATTATGTTCTCTACTGATAGGCATTTAGGTTGTTTCCAATCTTTCCTCTTATAAATAATGTTGTAATGAACATCTTAGTACATGCATTTTAGACACATTAGTAATTATATTTGAAGCTAAATTTCTAAATGTGGAATGGAAGGGATATATATATATATATATATTTAAATTTTTACATTCCTCTTGAAAGACCTTGCAAAAATTTATATTCCCATAAATAACATTTAAGTGTCTGTTTTATCTAACTTTGCCATTACTGTAATTTATCAAGCTTTACTTGATAAAGGTGGAAAGTATTATAACATTCTTGTTTTAATTTATATTTCATTGATGATAGATGAAATTAAGAACATTTGCAAATGTTTTTAAGTCTTAAGGTTTTATATAAAAAGCTTTTTATGTACTGTACCAATTTCTATTGCTGTTGCTCTTTTTCTTACTGATTTATAAAAGCTAACTAGATATTAAAGAAATTAATCTTTTGTCATAGGAGCTGAAAATATTTTATGGAGATTGACATATTTTTTTGACTTTTTAAAATAGCTTATAAAAGCCAGTCAATTTTGATAAAGCAATTATGGGAAAGATCTATTATTTAAACAATAGAACTAAGTCAAACTACTTGAAACTGTCATTAAATTATCTAAGAAGTAAGTTGCTATTTTTTACCTATAAAATATGAGTAGGCTGAATTGGAAAATTGCTTTTCAAATCATGATACAGATTTTCCTTTTTGTTGCTTAAAGCTTGTGAAAAAAATATATTTTACCGTCCAATACATTGACACTTTATATTTGTCAAGGCCTACCTAAGTAATTTCAATTAGGTAATAGCACTGAAAAAAATTAAAAGTGCAAAAGCTTTCTTAAAATTATATTCACATGTCACTCTAGTTATGGTAGCATTTTGAGAAGGTGGAGGTAGCTTCTAAATCCACATAATTACCTTATGATAAATATCTATGGAGTGACTATTATAAACAATATTTAAAACATTATAATTGTTTTGAATACTTGTTATATCGAGATAGCATCTAGAAGAATCAAATGCCCATACAATGCCTCACACACACACCCCAACTTTGGACTCTCAAAATAAGATAAATATAAGGCATAATTGGAATATAACATTATGCCAGACAACTAGAAGACTTTAAAAAAAATTTTTTTTTATTGATTTCAGAGAGGAAGGGAGGGGAAGAGAGAGATAGAAACATCAATGATGAGAGAAAATCAATTAGCTGACTCCTGCACACCCACTACTTGGGATCGACCCCGCAACCTGGGCATGTGCCCCTGACCAGAATCGAACTCAGGACCCTTCAGTCTGTAGGCTGGTGCTCTGTCCACTAAGCCAAACCAGCTAGGGCTAGAAGACTTTTTAAATCCTTACCTGAGGACATGTTTTTATTGATTTTAGAGAGATTAGAAGGGAGAAGGAGAGAGAAAAACAAACATCGATGTGAAAGAGAAACATTGATAGGTTGTCTCCCGTATGTGCTCAGACCAGAGATAAAATCTACAACCTAAGTATGTGCCTTGACCGGGAACCAAACCCACAAACTTTTGGTGTATGGGACAACACTCCAACCCACTGAGCAACCCAGCCAGGGCAGAAGACATTTTTTTAATCAATTAAGTTTTGTTCAATATCACTTCAAAACCAAATGGAAATGTTCCTAAACAAAAGGAATCAAATATAGGGAAAACATGCTAAGCATTAAAATGCCTGGGCTAACATCCACGTCTCAGGTTTTTGCTCAACAGAATATAATAAAACCTAAGCATTTCTCTACTTTACATGAAGATAAAATGAACAAAAATAGGAGGAATGAAAGTGTAATAGATTAACCATGGCACAAACTATCTTCTATTTCAGGCAGAACCAAAATGTGGTTACTATTAACAGTGGCAAGTTTGATATCTGCTCTTGGAACTACACACGGTTTCTTTGGAACATTAAGTCATGAAAGCCCTGAAGTGACTATGAATATTGTAAGTTACTGGAGGAAAAACGCACACCTACAAAACCAAGATATTACCATGACTTAGGATTATAGTAGCTTTTGCATGCTCAATTAAATATAACAATATCTGCTTACTAGATGCATTTAAGAAGTAAACTAAAAAAGTTTTGATTTTTCCTCACCAGAGTCAGATGATTTCTTATTGGGGATACCCAAGTGAAGAATATGAAGTCATAACTGAAGATGGTTATATTCTAGAGGTCTACAGAATTCCTTATGGGAAGAAAAATGCAGAGAATAGAGGTATAACCTTCTTCGCCTTTTTTCCTTTCCCCCTCTCCCCCCTCTTTCTTTCTTCCTCCTTCCCTCTCTCTTTTCCACCATTCATGTCTTCCTTGTTCTTTTCCTCCTCTTTCTCCACCTTTAATTTTTTCCTAGACTTAATCCTTGATCATTCTGGAAATGCAACAGTGATGAAGTCATTTCTTCAAGGAGGTCACCATCAAACGAATGAGAGGGATAAACAGATGATTATAATAATGTGTGATCAGAGCAATGCTAGAAGTGTGCACAGGATATGAAGCTAGAAGTCCTGACAAAGGCTCCTAACGAGGAGAAGTGAAGGAAAGCTTGCTCTCTGAAATTAAACTGAGCGCAGTCCTAGAGGATCTAGGAGAGAGAGCCAGTGTGTGTGTTGCAGAGGGAGAAAGGGGAGGCAATTCAAGGCTCATTTGCTAAACAGATAAAGGTCATTTTTGCTAGTACTATTAAAAATTTATCTTTTTCTCATTGTAGAAAAGTTATTCAGTACAAAAAGTATACAATTAAGCAAGGCCACTTAAATTAACATCATGCTGAATTTTTTAGGATATAATTTTTTCAATAGTTTTTGGAGGCATAATTGGCATACCATAAACTGCACAGATTTAAAGTCTATCATTTGATAAGTTTTGTCATCTGAGAAACCATCACCATACTTAAGGTAGGTGACTAAAATAATAGTCAACTCAAGCAAATGTTTAATTCTAGTGATATGAAAGTCTGTTTCTATCATTATAATTTATCTTAGAAGGAGAAATGTGTTTTTACAGCTTTTAAATAATATTCTTCTTTAGGCCAGAGACCTGTTGTGTTTTTGCAACATGGTTTGCTCACATCAGCCACAAACTGGATTGCCAACCTGCCCAACAACAGCCTGGGCTTCCTTCTGGCCGATGCTGGTTATGACGTGTGGCTGGGGAACAGCAGGGGAAACACCTGGGCCAGGAGAAATATATACTATTCACCAAACTCCGCTGAATTCTGGGCTTTCAGGTAAAGAAAAGGAACAATTAACAAGGGACACAAAAGTAAATATTGAGTTTAAAAAGCATGGGTTTTCACCCCATTCAATTCAGTCCCACTTCAATATATTATATTCCAAGTAAGAAGAGAAGGAAGTAATTTTCATTCTAATTGTTTCTTGGATTCTTCCATACACCTCATTGCAAGGGCAGTTTTTTCTCCCAGGGTAGTTTTTCACTTTCTGTGATCTCATTACCCAGTATTTGGGAATTATGCTTTATGTTTCTGATTATGCTTTTCCAAATGGAATGAGCACAATGACTGAAGCAAGGACATTTTCTCTCCGGAGTTGATTTGAAAAGGAACATCCATATGGATTCAAGAGGATGTTAAACCTAGTTGGGGGTTAAGAACAGCAATCTGAGTCAATATTACTACTGAGGTTGGGGTAGGAGCAATGAAATTTGACACCATGGACATATTATCAAAGCCTTTCTGTTAGGGTCCCTTTTGTACCTTATTCCTGAAAATTACTCATGGAAGTGGAGAACTGAAAACAATTTGGCTAATAATTCTGAGGCATAAAAATGCTCAGAACTGAAAGGAAGCCTGTGTGTCCTGACTATAGTGAGGAAGAGGGAGAGCGACATGAGAGGAGACTAGAGATGTTGACAAGGGCTGTGTAGTCCATGGTAGGGCCTTGCAGCTCATTCTAAATTTAATGAGTTGCCAATGAAAAGTTTTAAACAAGGGAGCAGCATAATCCCATTTTCACTTTCAAAAGTCATTCGGGCTGATTTGTGAAGAATAAAATAGAGAGGGATATGGTTCATATGAAACAACAGTGGAACACTGCATACAAATTATTATTAAATCTGACATTGTTTTAGGGGTAGAAATAATCCCAGCTACAGATATTACCTTGCTTTGATTAAAATGTGGCTTTAATGCTATGCTTCAGAAATGATGTCAACTGTTTATAAAAAGCCACCCCACAGAGCACCTGGCATTCACTAATGCTTAGAGAATCTAGTGTTCAATTTCTCAAAAGAAGCCTGAGCTATAAACACGTTTGACTTTTAAAAATTATAGCAAGGAAATATGTTGTCTTATTTTGTCTTTTTTTCTTGCAGCTTCGATGAAATGGCTAAATATGACCTTCCAGCCACAATTGACTTCATTGTAAAGAAAACTGGACAGGAAAAGCTACACTATGTTGGCCATTCCCAGGGCACCACCATTGGTAGGTAAAGTAGTCAGAAAAGGTGGTTTAATTCACATAGACCCTTTCTAGTTGTTATGCAGGTGTGTTAGTCATTGTGCTTATTGCTTTCTATTCATTACATATATAATAGAATGTCTTCAACAACCTGATGATATAGGAACAATTATTATTCCTATTATATACATGGGGAAACAGACAGGATGTAAATAATTTGTGCAAAGTAACATAGTTATTACAAACTAGAGGCCTGGTACACAAAATTCATGCACTGGAGGAGAGGTGTCCCTCAGCCCAGCCTGTGCCCTCTTGCAGTCCGGGAGCCCTCAGGGGATGTCTGACTGCCAGAGAATGTGGGGAGCAGGCATAAGCCAGCAGTCAGACATCCTTAGCACTGCCGTGGAGGTAGGAGAGGCTCCCGCCACTGCCACTGTGCTCACCAGCCATGAGCCTGGCTTCTGGCTGAGCGACACCCCCCTGTGGGAGCGTATTGACCACCAGGGGGCAGCTCCTGTGTTGAGCGTCTGCCCCCTGCTGGTCAGTGTTCATCATAGTGACCAGTCGGTCCACTGTTTGGTTGATTTTCATATTAGCCTTTTATTATATAGAATGAGGTAGCTCATTTACCAGCCCAGGCACTCTGACTCCCAAGCCCATGCTCTGAAACATTGTACCACACAGCCTCTGCCCTGAATTGATTCCATTCACTCAGTCATATTAATCAGGCACCTACCAGATGACCTGAGAATACAGCAATAAATAAAACAGATTAAAATCTCTGTCTTCCTACTACTTATATTCCAGTGGGAGGAGGCAGAGAAAATAACAAAGATTAAAAAGTAAAATATAAAGTTGATTAGATAATGGTAATGCTATGGAAAGAAAAGTAAGTGAAGGAAGGATATTAGGAAGCATTGGAGGGTTACATGGTGATTTTAAATAGGGGACAGCACCAACTACCCTAAACAATGAAAGAGGTCAGGGAGTGAGGCGTGGGCATTGCATACCTGGAAGACTGGTGTTCCAGGAAGAGGGAATGGCAAGTGCAAATGGTCTGAGCCTGGAGTAGTACAAATAACTCTTTTTTGCAAAAATATCATTATCCTATTTCTAAAGTCAGATAAAAGAGCTCATTATAGCCGAAACCGGTTTGGCTCAGTGGATAGAGCGTCGGCCTGCGGACTGAAAGGTCCCGGGTTCGATTCCGGTCAAGGGCATGTACCTGGGTTGCGGGCACATCCCCAGTAGGAGATGTGCAGGAGGCAGCTGGTCGATGTTTCTCTCTCATCGATGTTTCTAACTCTCTATCTCTCTCTCCCTTCCTCTCTGTAAAAAATTAATAAAATATATTTTTAAAAAAAGAGCTCATTATAACCTTTTAAAAGCTCTAGCCCCGTATCCTCATAGAGAATCTATAGGAAAAAAATAAATATTAAAAAATAATAGAATCTGATTAAATTGAACAAGCACTGATGGTTAATCTCCCAGGTTTCCTCAGATGACAATCCTATTAAACCTAAAGTAATATCACAGTTGTAACATACATGCATGCACACACACATACACACACACACCACACACACACTTCACCTATTTCTTTCTTGTTCTGTTTCAGGTTTTATTGCCTTTTCTACTAATCCCAAACTGGCTAAAAAAATCAAAGCCTTCTACGCATTAGCTCCAGTTGCTACTGTGAAATACATCAAAAGCCCATTAAAAGAACTTAAACTTATTCCTTCATTCCTCTTCAAGGTATGTGATTCTTTTTAACTGAATGTAAGATATCAAATTGTCCATGGATTTCAAAGGGATAGAAAGACACAAAAACACCTAGTGACCAATCATGTTTGCATTCAGAATAAAGATGTACATATTTACTAGTACTCTACTATTTCTTGCATAGCACTGGCCACGTTTGAATACCCACTAAAGCCTGTGAGATCCCTGTACATATCTTTGTTCTTGATTACTTTGTGTGGCTTAGCAATGCCCTCATAGATATTTCATATACCAAGCACTCCATTCAGCGCTGTCAAGACTGGGATTCCACCACTGGAGTAGGGAAGGGGAAATAAAACCAAAACAAAATAGTCCAATAAGAACTGAAACTAGCCCTAACCGGTTTGGCTCAGTGGATAGAGCGTCGGCCTGCTGACTGAAGGGTCCCAGGTTTGATTCCGGTCAAGGGCATGTACCTTGGTTGCGGGCACATCCTCAGGAGGGGGTGTGCAGGAGGCAGCTGACCGATGTTTCTCTCTCATTGATGTTTCTGGCTATCTCTCTCCCTTTCTCTCTGTAAAAAATCAATAAATATATATTTTTTTAAAAAAGAACTGAAACTAACTAGGCCAACAAAACTATGAAGAGGAAGAATAAGATAGAAAGGGAAGGGAGGGGAGGGGAGGAGAGGGGAGGGAAGGGAAGGGGAAGGGAAGAGAAGGGGAGGAGAAGGGAGGGGAGGGGAGGGGAGGGGAGGGGAGGGAAGGGAAGGGGAAGGGAAGAGAAGGGGAGGAGAAGGGAGGGGAGGGGAGGGGAGGGGAAGGGAAGGGAAGGGGAGGAGAAGGGAGGGGAGGGGAGGGAAGGGAAAAGGAGAAAGAGAAAAATAATGGTTGAGTGAGGCAAGGACTCTGAGACCACTCTTTAAATACTCTCGGCTTTCTATGCCTTTTCCTAAGAGCTCCTTTCTCTTTAAATAGGATTTCTTAGGGCAGTAGCATAGATTTCAACAAACCATAAATATTAAGTAGGCATACCTGGCAGGGAATTAACAATATTTATTTTTCCTGAAGCTTAATCACCTACTTCTCCCACCCGTGAAAACCAACACATACACAGTTTCCTTTAAGAGAATAGTTTAGCCTCAAGCTATTCAATGTAATGATGACATTTCCTTGTCTGATTTTGTCCTATTCACTTCTTTTGACTCTTAATGAACATGTGTGTCTAAAGCCTATGAAACTTTACTTAGAATCAAAGCTTTTACTCAAAGTACAAGATTTGATGATGATCCAGGCTACGTTGATACAGAACTTATTTCCTACTGGTACTCATATTTTCTCACAGGCGATGTAGAGAGTAGAAAAAACAAACAAACAAACAAACAACAACAAAAATACATTAGACCTTAAGTCAGAGTCTTGGATCAAGATTCTAGTTATAATCAGGTCTAATTAGCCCAAGACCTTGACTATTAGCCTCATGTTTTCTCATGTATAAAATGGGGATGACAAAATGTCTATTTTGCTCAAGAAGAGTTAAGTCCAATCCTTTCCATTATTAAACTACCTAGCCTCGCCCTAACTGGTTTGGCTCAGTGGATAGAGCGTCCGCCTGCGGACTGAAGGGTCCCAGGTTTGATTCCAGTCAAGGGCATGTACCTTGGTTGAGGGCACATCCCCAATAGGGGTGTGCAAGAGGCAGCTGATGGATGTTTCTCTCTCATCTATGTTCCTAACTCTCTATCCCTCTCCCTTCCTCTCTGTAAAAAATCAATAAAATATATATTTAAAAAAAAAACTACCTAGCTTCCTTGTCTTTCTGAAGACTTAGCTGAAAATATGGTTCAGCATCACCATTTTCCTTTCTGATCTTTTCATGATTTATTATTGAAATCACACATCTTGAACTTAGTTGTGACATTCTGCATTCTGCCATGCTGTTTTATGATTTTATTTCATAACTCTTATTACCCCAACTAGACTATAATTCTTTTGTGTTTTATACTCATTCTCAGCAGTCAGTACAGTTCTCAATGTAACACCAAATACCCAGTATTAATATATCCCCTACTTATTCCACAACTTTATTGTGGGAATTATTTGAATATGTTTGAAATTCCTAAAACAGCATTAAAAATATGAAAATATCAGCCTATTTACACCTGAACTTGTAAATTAGACAAATTAGTTAGTACTTTCTGCAGCTCGATTTTTCTAATCCTCTGATGCTTTTATTTTTCAGGTTATATTTGGTAACAAAGAATTCTTCCCACATAATTATTTTGATGAATTCCTGGGCACTGAATTGTGTTCCCGGAAGATACTAAATGAGCTCTGCAGCAATGCTTTATTTATCATTTGTGGATTCGACCATAAGAACTTGAACATGGTTTGTATGCATTGAAATTTCTATTCTGAATATTTGGAGCAACAGTTTTTTATTACTTGTCCAATCATCACTTAGAAATGGTACTTTATAAGAACTAGGAGTAGCTTCAGAATTGTGTACGTGATATGCAGATAAGCCTAACAGAAATCAGAAGTCATTGCTCCCAGTTTTGTCCCCTGCAGATCCCTTCTATCACCCCATTGTCCCTTTATGTAGAAAAAATAATCACAACTCAACATATATATATTTATACACACACACACACACACACACACACACACAGTTCTTCAAAGCAAGAAGTTTCCCATTTTGATAAAATGGAGATGATAAACTCTCCTCTTTGAGTGGCTACGAATTAGATGAGTTAGCCTATGCAAGCTCTCAAGTGACATACAACTGTGTTGTTCATATCCTTCCAGTAAATGCTGCCCTTAAACACTTGAACTGGTTCAGAAAAGCTTACATCTTAGCTTAAATATTTATGTCTTTTCAGCACAATATCAGGAAAACTTACATCTTAGAAAGAAAATAAAGATCTAAGTGTGAGTGTGCATGTGTGTGTTTTCTTTCTAGAGTCGCTTGGATGTATATCTATCACATAATCCAGCAGGAACTTCTGTTCAAAACATGCTCCATTGGTCCCAGGTATCACTTCGCAAATGCTGTTAAAATTTATTTTGTGAGCCTTAACCTAAAGCACATTTTCAAAATATCCTGTCAAATGTTCCTGTTGGGGAATTTTTCTGGCATGGGACTACCAGCTAAAAATAACTATCATTCCATGTGAGTGGAAATCCTATGAAAACAGGTACTCTGGGCAGCAAAGAAATGAATGATTTTTATGAAGGCAAAGCTGCATTTGAACTTGCATCAATACCTTGTCCTGGGTGATGAATAGATTTAATTTTCGGAAGGAAAAAAAAGTTTTTTAATACTTGTAATTGTTTTAATGGGAAGTTATACTACTCGGACATGTTTGGGTTTTATATTTCACATAGCAATCAGAGTTTTTATTTCCTTGTGTTCTTCATTTCTCTACATTAGGCTGTTAAGTCTGGGAAATTTCAAGCTTTTGACTGGGGAAGCCCGGTTCAGAACATGATGCACTTTAATCAGGTAAGCTTCTTAAAGTTAAAATTATTCACATTTTCAAAGACAAATCTTTAAAAGGTTAAAGATGAAATTATGAAAACTGTGCATATATTTTCCAAAGGAATGTTAGTGCCTAAACCTAGCCTTAAAGAAATAATAAAGTAGAATATTATTTCCTTGTCATTCCTTCATCATGTCAAACATCACCCCAGTCTCCCATTGTCCCAATGGGTTCTCATGTTCCAGTGGCTGTGCTCATTCGAGCTGCTCTGGAAATAACACATCCCTACATGTGACAAACTTAGAATGAATTCATCTCCCCTCACCACATTAGACAGACCTGCTCTGTATCCCAGACTCCCCTACCCCAGCAAGCTGTTCTCTCCAAAGTGCAATTAACTAGTATAATAAACCAGTAATTCTGACTGTTCATGAGATAGAGCTGGAATCTCCAGTCTTTTTAAACAATATCCTCTCCTTTGTTGTCAGCCAGGAGAGTGACTCCATCACATTTCCAGATATAAAAGAAGGATGGTGTGCTTGCAGGTCTGGGGTGGGAATCGTTTTCAGCAGAAGGCCCCATGGGCTGCAGGCAGACACATTGTGTGCTCTTCCCACTTTTTGTAGCACAAAGAACCCAAACTTTGGAGTCTGCCCTCTTTGAGGTCAGTATGAGTTCAGGCAATAGTTTCTTCATCTCTACTCCTACATTCAGGGAGTTATTGATAATATTTAATGGGATAATGTCTATTAATCCTTCACACAGAGTAAACTCTCAGATTACCACTGGCTAAATATGAACAAGGGGAACACCTACATTTTTTTTGTAATTCTCCCCTTCTCCTCCTTACCATACCCCAAAATTTTCCACCCAAGTGGTAGCTGAACAAAACTACTAATTTTCATCTGCTTCCATGCCTCAATATTTAGAAGGGATTTGTCTTTCATCACAATATCCTATGTGTAGAGAAGATGCCCCCATTTTTAAAACATCTTTGATGTCTTTAAAGATGTTTTTAGAACATCATCAAATCAAACATTTGTTGAAAACACTCTCCACCCCCAACCATCACCTCCTCAAACTCTCGAAACAGATACTTGCTTTGAATCTGTCTTTCTACGGGGCTCTAAAACCAGTAATCCAAGGACACCATTTTGAAGGATTAAGTGAGACCAGAATAACCTAATCCCAAATCCGCCCTCCCTCCAAACAAGCTGTTACTTGCTAAGGATGGTCTTCAACTAAAATAGGGTATTAAAATATTAAGGAAAACTGCACATAGTAAAATCCTTTGTTGTGGAAAGTTGCCTATTTCCTAAGGTGACAATAGAAATTGAGAATATGACATAAAACAACTAACAAAATTCTGTAGGAAAATTCTCTCTTTCTCTTTTTTTGTGGTCCTGCTTTATGAGCCTTTATAAAGGCTATATGTGTGAATGGCAATTTTCTAGAAATAGGAAATGGGTCTGATGATAGCTTTTCTCAGAATTTGAACCAACATTATGTAAACTCAGGCAAGTATTTAACACAGACAGCTTCTTAAATGAACCGATGAATCTACAGACTGACCATACTGGTGAGTCAATGCAAAACCAAAATAAATGAATCAGGATATTTTGAGGAGATCATACTTTAGACTTTTTGGGTAGAAACAATCTATTGCAGTTAGAACCCAAGAAAGTTTACTTCCTTAAGCAGGAGTTGAAATATAAATTTTTAGTTTGTAAGCATTGTTATCTAAAGCCTCACTATTCACACATGGTTCAGGAACAGCAACAGCCGCATCACCTGGGACTGCAGAACCTAGGGTCTTCCCCTAGATGTGCTGAATCAGAATTTTCATTTTCACAAGATCCCTAAGTGATTCTCAAGCTGTTAAATTTGAGAAGCACTGATCTAAATCATTTTGCATCCAATTTGCTCTCTGGGTATGGTGACTTTCTTTGAGCAATCGTTGTTTAGAATTTACTTGTAAAACTAGGTCATGACATTTGCGACAACATTGATGAAATTTGAGGGCATTAGACTAAGAGAAAGATAAATACTATATGATCTCAGATGTGGAATCTAAAACAGAAAAACAACAATAAAACTGAGCTCATGGCTATAGAGAACAGATTGGTGGATGCCATAGACAAGGGTAGAGGATGGGCAAAATGGGTGAAAATGGTAAAAAGGTTACAAACTTCCAGTTATAAAACAAATGACTCCTGAGAATGGAAATGTATAGAACGGTACTACCATTAATAATACTGTATTGTATATTTGAAAGTTGCCGAGAAAGTGAATCTTAAAAATTCTCATCAAAAGAAAACAAAATTGCAACTATGTAAAGTGAAGGAAATTAACCAGATTTAGTGTTTTGATAATTTCACAATATATACATATATCAAAACATTATGTTGTACACCTAAAATTAATATAAGGTTTTATGTCAATTATACCTCAGTAAAAAATATGTAGGCCAGTTTAGGTTGTATAAGCTACCCAAGGAATGCGTATTGGGGTTTAAAGTGCAGATACCAATGAAAACTGTGGTTCTTTCTCTCTTGTATCTTAGCCCACACCTCCCATCTACAGTGTGACAGACATGAATGTGCCAATTGCAGTGTGGAATGGTGGCAAAGATTGGTTGGCTGACCCTCAAGATGTTGACCTTTTGCTTCCAAAGCTCCCTAATCTCATTTACCACAAGAACATTCCCTTTTACAATCACTTGGATTTCATCTGGGCAATGGATGCCCCTCAAGAAGTTTACAATGAAATTGTAAACTTGATGGGAAAAGATCAGAATTAGTTCTGGATTTGAAGAATTATCCATTTACTTTTCCAAATACTTTTTGTTTTCTGTCGCATGATTTTCTGTAATGGCTGAGATGCAATGCTTCTTTCAATAATCTTGACTTTAGAAATATATTAGCATCAACCAACTTTCTGTTTTTCATTTAAAAGAATTTTTGAATTTGATTTTTCACTTAAAAATTGATTTAGAAACATTTGAAAGAACACATTTCTGGAGAGGTGAAACTTCCAATCTCATTTAATTTATCTTCTGAACTCAGCATAGATTATGATCTATAAACCATGGGTGTCTCCAAAAGACAATCCTGGGATTGAATATTGACACCTTGCATGCATCCTTGAGGTTGAATAAATTGCTTTCAATTGTCTACTATTGCTGAAGCTGTCTTTCCATCTTCATAATCGGAACATCACCTGCTCTTTCGCATGTTTAACCCCATGAAAAGGCAAATTAGGGATAAAATGAGTTGTAGTCAGCTCACTTTCACTTCCTAGGGAGAAGAGAGCAAGGATAGGTTAGGAAGCAACAGAAATCTGGTTTAGGAAATTGGGAAGCAAAGGGTGTGCTGTCCATTCCTACTACTGTTCTGCCCCCATATCCCTGGACCTCAACCACAAAACAGGCAGCAACTAAACAAAAGATTTTTGAAATCACTGCCACTTTCCTGGCAACCACAGGATCCAGAAACATTCCCACTGCTATTTAAGTCAGAATGTACAACTCCCAGCAGTTGATACACCTCCCCGCAAAATGATGGCTCCCCCATACTTCCAAAATTTCCAGTAAGCACAGCCTCACCTGGGAAATTCTATTAACCCCATAATATTATGACCTCATATTTAATGCAATGCAGCTTTGGGAGTCCCACTTATCATGCTGTGGTAGGGTTTAATGTATAAAACATAAATGAGATCAAGAGTATCTTATACCTAGCATAGTATATAGAACATAGTGGATAGTCACAAAAATCTGTTAATGATTTTTATTATATTGTCATGTCCTTCAACCTTTGCTAGAAAGCCTTTGTGAAAGCAGAGGCGGGTGGAAGTTGAACACACAGGGCGTCTATGTCATAGTGAGAGACACCAAGCTTAGGAAAGTCCCAGTCTTGTATAAGGGACTACTAGCAAACCTGTGCAATCTCTGCCCCAAAGTGTGTTCTTATTATACTGGTCAAACCTGCCTTCTAGCCTGAAAAGAGACACGCCTCTGTCTGCTATACAAACAGAGGGCAGGTTTTTTTTTTTTTTTCTGAAAAGATAGTCTGGAACAAAAACTGATCCGAGAAGTGCAGAAATACCCCAAAGAATAGTCTCCCAGGGTCAATCTTCAGCATACATCAAAGTCACCTAGAAAGCCCTAGCTGGTTTGGCTCAGTGGATAGAGCAACAGCCTGTGGACTGAAGGGTCCCGGGTTTGATTCCTGGTTGGGGCACATGTCCGGGTTTCGGGCTTGATCCCAGTGCTGGGCATGCAGGAGGCAGATGATCCATGGTTCTCTCTCATCATGGATGTTTCTATCTCTCTCTCCCTCTCCTTTCCTCTCTGAACTCAATAAAGATATATATATATATATATATTTTAAAAGTCACCGAGAAAGCTTTTCAAACACAAATTGCTAGAACTAATCCCAGTGTTTCTGACTCAGTAGAACTGTGTTGAGTTTAAGAATTTGCATTTCTAACAATTTCCCAAGCGATACTGATGCTGCTGGCCCAGAAGCTCTACTTTTCTTAAAATTTTTATTGATTTCAGAAAAGAAAGGAGAGGGAGAGAGAGATAGAAACATTAATGATGAGAGAGAACCATTGATTGGCAGCCTCCCACATGCCCCACACTGGGGATCAAGCCAGCAACCCTGGCATGTGCCCTGACTGGGAATTAAACCTGACCTGGTTCATAGGTTGATGCTCAACCACTGAGCCACATCGGCTGGGCAGGAAGTTCTACTTTGATCATCCCTACTTTAAGTCTATTAACAGATCATATTGTGTTGTGCTGTTGTTGATTTGCTTTCATTTGACTGTGCTATATAGTCAGAAACTCCCAATTCTAACTACTTATACCCATGGTGATCTTTAATGTTATTAAATCAGGTAAATAACATACCTTCTACTAGGGACAATTCTCATCTATGTATATAAAGCCTAAGCAATATATAAAAGCCTAAGAAACCAGCCGACTGCCAACTGGCCAGTAGCTATGACGTGCACTGATCACCAGGGGGCAGATGCTCAACGCAGGAGCTGCTGAAAGACAGCAACTTTGCAGAGTGCCCTCTCGCACTCTGGGACCCCTCGAGGGAATGTTGGACTGCTGGTTTCTGCTGGATCCCCTGCAGGCCAGGCCAACGAACCCCACTAGAGGTGGGCCTCTAGTATCATATAATGTTGTTCAGCTGAGTGACTTTTGTACCTAGCTATTACCAACTACAGTTTATCTAGATATGAAACAAAAGAGACCATTGAAATTATAGAAAAAAATCCTACTTATGAAATTATTATAATAATAGTAATGGTAATCTCATGCTTGATGTTGATATTAGTGATATTTCAGTCTAAAACTACAAGACAGACTGATTAAAGCACAGATGTTGGCATCATTGAATAGTATTATATATTTCAGATTACACACTGGTCCAGAAAACTATTCCTTTAATATGGAAACATGCTTTGTGGCTATATCAGAATTGCTGCAAATATACCAGTGTTTTCTTTTTATAGCTCTAAAATTTAACTGTTCTATTAAATTAATTTCATAAGTGTCCAAACAGGGACATGTATCTTATTCTTATGATAAAAACACTTACTGTTGTTTAAATAATACTTTCATATTCACAATCTATTTTAACCATTGAAATTTTATAGAAACTATAGTTACCCAAATCTGCCACTAGAGGGTGGATTTGGAGATTTCCTTGATTTTCCCTTTTAATTCAGGGTATTTACATACTCTAATCAATAGATGGTGCTTGGGGTCCTTTTACTTAGCATGTTAGATTCCCTTGTTAAAAATGGTACAGATTTTATCTTTAAAAAGGGAATTAAGTCTTAGAGAAGTTTACAAATGAAAAGTAAGGGTCATTGTTCCTGTGCCGGGACCTCCTCAGTGCAGGGCTGACTAGCAGTCATTGCTGCTTACTCCGCCCTGGAGATTCCCTGAGACCCCACCCTACCCAATTTATAACCCCACCTAAGCTATGTGCAGTGGCTTTTGCATATGAATGGCCTGTTCTTTCTCAGCCTAAAACCTGTCAAACAAGCTGCAGCTGGGTCAGGGAGCCCCAAAGCTATCAAAAGAAGGCCCAAGGCCACACCAGCACCAGCCTGCCTTTCTTCACTGCTGGGCCTTGTCTGGGCACTCCCAAACCCAATACAAAGACGAGGAATCTGCAGCTCTCTCTGTAGCTCCTGCTGGGTGGCCCCAGGAAGTGACTGACTTTGCACCTTCTTGGAGATCCAAGAGCCAGTGTACCCAGTGGTCAGTGTGAGATCATACCAGATTACAACTCTTCACATCCATAAGTGACACACTCAAGGGGCAGACTCAGTGAGCACCAAAGCCCCATTGAAGCAAGTCCTGCCCCATAAGGGTGTCTCCTGCACAGCAGTTCTTCCATTGTAGACACAGTTGGTCCTCACAGCCAATTGGCCTGGAGATCAATTCCTTCCAGTGATACCAAGAGCAATCAAGGCTCAACTACAAGACTGTGCACACAGCCCACAAAGGGGTGCACCAAGAATGTCTACCTTGGATGACTGGGGAGGCTGAGCCACTGGGCCCTATAGGACACCTACTACACAAGGCCACTCTATCAACTCAAGGAGACTTAGCAGCTACCCAATACATAGAGACAAACACAGGGAAGCAGCCAAAATGCAGAGATAAAGAAACATGTCACAAATAAAAGAAATGGAAGAAAGCAAACTACTGGATATAGACTTCAAAACCACAGTTATAAGGTTTCTCAAGAATCTACTAGAGCCATAGCCGGTTTGGCTCAGTGGATAGAGCATCGGCCTGCGGACTGAAGGGTCCCAGGTTCGTTTCCCGTCAGGGGCATATACTGTGGTTGCAGGCACATCCCCAGTGGGGGGTGTGCAGGAGGCAGCTGATCCATGTTTCTCTCTCATTGATGTTTCTGACTCTCTGTTCCTCTCCCTTCTTCTCTGTAAAAAAAATCAATAAAATACATTAAAAAAAAAAAAAAAAGAATCTACTAGAAACCTCTGAGGAGCTTAGTGAGACCTTCAAGGATCTTAGTGAGAATGCCAAAAAAAAAAAAAAAAAAAAAGGAAAATGACTAGTCAGAAATTAAGCATACACTGACTGAAATAAAGAATTATATACAGAGATTCAACAGTAGACTAGAGGATCCCAAGAATCAAGTCAAAGATTTGAAATATGAGGAAGCAAAAAACACACAACCGGAAGAGCAAAAAGAAAAAAGAATATGAAGATAATGTAAGGAGCCTCTGGGACAACTTCAAGTGTACCAACATCCAAATTATGGGGGTGATAGAAAAAGAGAGAGAGCAAGATATTGAAAACCTATTTGAAGAAATAATGACAGAAAATTTCTCCTACCTGGTGAAAGAAATAGATTTATAAGTCCAGGAAGAGCAGAGAACCCCAAACAAAAGGAATCCAAAGAGGACCACACCAAGACACATCATAATTAAAATGCCAAGGGCAAAAGACAAAGAGAATCTTAAAAGCAGCAAGAGAAAAATAGTTAGTTACCTACAAGGGAGTACCCATGTGACTGTCAGCTGACTTCTCAACAGAAACTATGCAGGCCAGAAGGGAATGGCAAGAAACATTCAAAGTGATGAATAGCAAGAACCTACAACCAAGATTACTCTAGTCAGCAAAGCTATCATTTAGAATTAAAGATCAGATAAAGAGCTTTGCGGACAAGAAAAAGATAAAGGAGTTCATCACCACCAAACCAGTATTATATGAAATGCTGAAGGATATTTTTTAAGAAGAGGAAGAAGAAGAAAAAGGTAAAGATAAAAAATTATGAACAACAAAGTGACAACAAATACGTATCTATCAACAAGTGAATCTAAAAATCAAATGAATAAAAAATCTGATGAACAGAATAAACTGGTGAATGTAATAGAATCAGGTGCATGGAAATGGAGTAGACTGACAATTCTTGTGGGGAAGGGAGTGTGGGGAGGGTGCAGCAAGAGATTGGACAAAGATCTTATATGCATGTATGCAGTGTGTATGGACACGGACAGTGGGGTGGCGAGGGCCTGGGGTGGGGAGGGCCTGGGGTGGGGTGGGAACCGGGTGAAGGGGAGCTATGGGGGAAAAAAGAGCGACATCTATAATAATCTGAACAATAAAGATTTTTTTAAAAAGTGTGAGTCTTTTTTATGATGATATCTTTAACTGCCTTTTAAATCTCTTCTAAGATATATTCAGGTCCTCTATTGTTCCTAGAGTTGATATCGGTCACTTTAATTTCACAAAAAAAAATTCCATTTCATCCAGAATTGTCTATAAAGATAATGTGCATTATAAATCTCTATAAGTACTAAATAAAGGCTTTTAAAATGTTTTTGTTGTTTAAGACATCCTTCTGTAGTACTATTTTTCTAAGTTGTACACTTTGAGTTTTACTCAAAGAATTAGCTTTGAGTATGTGTGTTAATGCTTTTTCTGTCTTTCTAAAAAAAAAAAAAAAAAAATCTTTAAAAAAATATTTTATTGCCCTAGCTGGTTTGGCTCTGTGGATAGAGCATTTGCTTGCAGACTGAAGGGTCCCAGGTTCGATTCCAGTCACGAGCACATACCTGGGTTGTGGGTTCGATGCCTAGTAGGGGGAATGCCGGAGGCAGCCAATCAATGATTCTTTCTCATCATTGATGTTTCTAACTCTCTCTCTCCCTCTCCCTTCCTCTCTGAAATTAATAAAAATATATTTTAAAAATATGTATATATATATATTCTGTTTTCCCTTAATGGAAAAGAATTTTCAATCAGAAATCACACTAAGAATTTGTTTCAGAAAACCGAAATGTCTGTACTTTTAAGTATTTAAGCTGAAAGAAATAAAAGGAAGATAAACGAATGAGCAGATAGAATATATTAATGGGAAACAAAAGGAGAGAGAAAAGAGGAAGCCAACACTGTAATAAGTAATGGATGAGATAAATTTCTCCAATTTTTTTCCAGTTTTATTGAGATATAATTGACATACATCACTATGAGTTTCAGGTATACAGCATGAAGGTTTGGCTTACATATATTATGAAATGATTACCACAATAAGTTGGTATCCTAATACTTATCTTACAACTGGGAGTTTGTACCTTTGATCACCTTCCTCCAAATTCCCCTCTTCCTTCCCATGCCTCTCTGGCAACCACTAATCTGATCTCTTTTTCAGAGGGTTTTTTTTCCTCCTCTTAGATTCTATAAATAAGTGAGATCCTAGAGTACTTGTCTTTGTCTGACTTATTTCACTTAGCATAGGCCCCCAAGATCTATTTATCTTGTCTCAAATGGCAGTGTTTTTATGGCTTAATAATAATGTATTATATATATTTATACCATAGTTTCTTTATGCATTCATCTGTGGATGGACATTTAGGTTATTTCCATGTCTTGCCTATTATAAATAATGCTGCTATGCACAGGGATACAGATATCTCTTTAAATTAATATTTTCATTTCCTTTAGCTATATTCCCAGAAGTGGAATTGCTAGATCATATAGTAGTTCTACTTAACGTTTTGAGGATCCTTATAGTGGCTGTACCAATTTACAATACCACCCACAGTGGACAAAGGTTAATTTTCTCCACACTCTCACCAGCATTGGTTATCTCTT
This sequence comes from Myotis yumanensis, assembly GCF_028538775.1. Taxonomy (NCBI): domain Eukaryota; kingdom Metazoa; phylum Chordata; class Mammalia; order Chiroptera; family Vespertilionidae; genus Myotis; species Myotis yumanensis. The sequence continues at coordinate 26,777,125 of NW_027223764.1, read as the reverse complement.
GTCTTTTTGATGCTAGCCATTCCAGCAGGACTGAGGTGATATCTTGTGGTTTTGATTTGCATTTCTCTAATGACTAGTGATGTTGATCATCGTTTCATGTATTTGTTGGCCATTTGTATATTTTCTTTGGAAAAATGTCTGTTCAGTTTCTTTGCCCATATTTAAGTTGGATTATTTGGATTTTTGCTATTGAGTTATATGAATTATTTGTATATTTTGGATATTAACCCTTTATTAAATATGTGGTTTGCAATATTTTTCCCATTCTTTAGGTTGTCTCTTCACTTTGTTATTTCTTTTGCTGTGCAGAAGCTTTTTAGTTTAACGTAGTCACACTTCCCTGCCTTTAGTTTTGTTGCTCGTGCTTTAGGTATCATATCAAAAAACTCATTATCGAGGCTTATGGCAAGTAGAGACCTATGGCAAGTAGTTTTTTTTCCTTTGTTTTGTTTTTTTTAGGGGGGGGGTCATGATTTCAGGTCTTACATTTAAGTCTTTAACCTACTTCGAGTTAATTTTTGTGATATAAAGATAGGAGTCCAGTTTCATTCACCCAAATTAAATCTGTAGCCTCATAATTATGAAAACAAAAATTAGAAATCTATGCAGGCCTAAAATTCCTTACAGGTTATCTAACATCAAACCTCCACCCAGAACAGACGTAGGAGCTGCTTGTGTGGTAGGATAGAGACTGGTTAGGAGAAGAAAAAAGCCTGTTTTTTGCCTTTAGCTACCCGGAGATCTTGAATGAGACACAGTCATTCTAGGCTTCAGTTGAAAGAACTGGATACATTTTCTACATTTCCTGCCAGTTTAAATACCCAGTTTACTGAATAAGGTAGAGGAAATTTAGGGAAGTCAAAGCATTAATTGGAAATAAACAGCATGTTGGGTATTATAGTTGGATGATGATGCAGGATGATTATAGACCTTTTATAGAGATGCTCCTATGACTGGGTTATTGCATCCATCTTTGGGTGAAAACTATTTTCTGAACTGAGAGTCTATAGTCTGCCGAGAAGCTTCCAATTCATCTAACCCTTGAGGCACAAAACTCCGGGACTGGATTGGCAGGTGCAGGGATTTTAGTTCATTGCAACCCTTTTTTCATCACTGGTTAAGAACTCACCTAACAAGGTTGCCTGGGCGGCATCTGTTGTATTTGAAGTCATAATTAATCTGCTTCACTTGAGAAATTTCTGATTGCAACATCTTTTGGACTGTTGAGAACAGAGCATGCTTCAGTGACAGCTGCCTCTGGAAGGAGCTGGAATCACCTGAAGCTCCCAAGACTTGAAGACAGATCCCCGGAGGATTCAGGTAATGATTTTTGATCTTTTTGAGGAAACTGAGTCACAGTGTTTCAGTGGCCTTGAGCATGTGTGTTCTTTCTTGCCAGCAGGGTCACCTGCAGGGAAACGTGGGACCAAATGATTGGCAGGAATCACTGCACTAAGTTACATTCCTGCTTATGGGAATTACAAACACTCTTCTAATAGCTTGTGAAGGACACACCATTTTCATTTTCTATTGCTTTATAGTGAAAGTTTACTGGGTGAGAAGTGAAAAAGTAGTTCATATTATTATGAATGTTATTTAAGAGTATCATGTTCCACTAACTCTCCGAATTGCAGACCTGCATTGAAGGCTGGGGATGAGCCAACAGATGGACTAAAATGCCCCCTAGAAATGAGTGATGAAATGATTGTCCTTTAATTCTATATATCAAAGCCAAATGGTTGTTGTTTTTGTTTGTTTTTATAGTATACTTATCCTTTATTTTTCATTCGTAAGCTATAAGAAAGAAGTTGTTACCAGACTTTAAAAAAAGAAATCAGTTCAAATATACGATCACACTTAGCACACTTAGCACTTGAGACTGAAAATATGAGTGTAGAACTAAATTGGGGGATGAGAATATGGTGTTAAAGGAGTCATTTTACTCGAATACAACTTGCTTTAATGTTCCTCCTTCAGCCCATTCTGGTCTCCTTTACTTCATTAAAAAAAAATGAAGAAAAAATTATTTCCTCCACAGCACCTCCCTTGTTATCTATTTTATTTTTTAAACTTTGAAGCAACAGTTTTTCTGAGTAAAAGTGCTTCATCCTCAGTATTGGAGAAGAGCCATGAAAATAGTGTGCCCTCTAGGTGTTTGCTGTATTTTTTTTTTTTTCTCCCTTGAGCCTGTTAATCCTCATTCATCCTCAAACTCTTCTCCTCTGCTGACTCTGGGCTTGAAGCACAGGGCTATTGGCCTCCCAATTCTATTTGTAGATCCTATCAAAGCTGACCAGTCCTCTTCCTTTGACATAATGCGCTGAATCCTCAGATCTGAAATTTGCCAGCCTGGATATCCTATTGTGCAATGATTTTCTTTCATTCACTTGTTAGTAGTCTCACTCTTCCTGATTCATTTCGTCTTTCACTCTGGGTGGAGGAATTCAGAGAGCAGTGAAACAGCTTAGATCTAGATTCTGATTAACCTAACTAATGCTTGTGTAACCTGGCGAGTGACTGTTCTTTGGTAAGAGTAAGAATATCATAACTTTGTGAAGGAGAAAGCTCAAGTAAAGACATAACAGAATCTAAATTTTGCAAACTTTCCAATCTGTTTTAGATTGAACAAGGCAGGTAAAAAGAGAAAGTGTGGCAGATGTCACAATGTTTTCATTGACAGACAACAGCCTTTTGGCAAACCCAGTCATTTGTATCACTGACAAAAATCCCTTAATAACCCCAAACTCCAGGCAACCGCAGAAGTAAATGGCTAGTACAGGTGGAAATACTAAAACTTGTGGACTTTGTCCCATAAGACCTCCTAGGGTCTTTACTCAAAGGTCACTGAGTTTAAATGTATACCTTATTATTTCTAAATGTCTTAAGTATATTTTTATTATAAGACTAATTCATACTAATAAAATAATTGAGAAAAATATATATAACCAATAAATAAATTAGAAGAGGAAAAATTTTTATTCCCAGTATTCAAATATAACCATTATTATTTTGGAGTAATCTTTCCACTCTTTTTGAAGAGCGTAGTATTTTGGTTTGTTTATTTGTTTAAATACTTTAAAAATAAAATTGTAATTATATTCGTGAGCTGCTTAAAAATGGTTTTGGCTTCTATAGCCCCAAACAAATTTTGCAAAACTCCATACATACTTGAAATATTTATTCTGACATATAAATTTTTTGTGTCATAATTTTAAATAGTTGCAAGAAATGAACTTTAAGGGACATTGCAAATATTGATAGTTTAAATAAAATTGTCACACATTTAAGAAACTATATCCAATAGAAGAGACTTGATAACTAATATCCATTGGGGGAAAAAATCTTTTATTTAATAAATTGAAATTTATATCTTTTGTTTTTTGTTTTCTTGAATCCAAGTTCCCATTCTACTTTTTTTCTAGAGGTGCTACATATTTCCATAAACATATATCCAAAGGAAATATATTACTATACTTAAAGTCTTTTATTGATGAAGTGATTCTTCTTTGCAACTAAAAAGTGAATATGCATTGATATTTTGCTTTCATTTTTTATAACCAAAGGTTGCATTTTCTTTTACATTTTTAATACTTTTTCATTGTAATTTTTATTATTATATTGGTCAAAAGATCATAAATATATTAAAAGTTTAATGAATAATTATTAGGCTTTAAAATCAAATTTTTAGCAATGAATCTCTTAATGACATGAATGGACCTTTTCATTTTAATTATACCCAGTGATGAGTGATAATTATTATTTATTGGTAGATGAATGAAAATTCAGCAGCAGTGTTTTCCCATTTATTCAACAGATGCTGCTGAAAAGCCGTGTTTACATATCGTTCAATTCTTCAAACTCTTTCTGAAGTTCTGTGTCACAAGTCACATAGTGATGCATCCACAAAAAAAATTATTTTTAATGATTTATCTCCTAACAGCTCAAGTAGATCCTTTTTCAATTTTTTGAAAGCAAAGAATGAGAAGCTAACTCATTTGAATAGGTTAAATGCCCTTGAAAAAGATGAGTACTTTATTAACAATGGTCTTTTCAATACCAATGTCAATATTGTCAAGTGTTCCTTTGTTAGGGGCTTCAGACTTCTTTACAGCAGCCTGGGACAATAACCATAGATTCAGGAGAGAAGAGAGGCTTTGCTTTCTTTGTAAAGTTAGAAAAGAAGAACCTGCTTAAAGCTGCACATTCTCAGGTCATATCAATTTTATGAAAGATTATATATGGGAGTCAAAGTCCTAGAATTTGATTTTTAAAATTCTATATACCTCCCAGCCAACATGGCTCAGGGGTTGAGTATTGACCTATGAACCAGGAGGTCCAGGTTCAATTCCCAGTCAGGGCACATTCCTGAGTTGTGGGCTGGATCCCAGTGGGTGTGCAGGGGACAGGCAATCAATGAAGCTCTCTCATCGTTGATGTTTCTATTTCTCTTTCCCTCTCCCTTCCTGGCTGAAATCAATACAAATAGATTTTTAAAAAACAAAACAAAACAAAAACTTTATATACTTGTATATACCTTTGGAAAGTCATTGCATGTATTGAAAGACTGCTGGTGTATACAATTCTTCCTCCCAACAACATTCCCCCTTCCCCCAATTTAATGTAATATTACAAGTATGTCTTCATGTTATTATGATGTTTTCATAAAAATTTTAATGGCTTAGTCCACAATATTCAATTACTTACCTAATGTATATAACTAACATATTATAGCTTAATATATGCATCCCTTTATAATTGAAAATTTGTTTTAAATTTTTATTTATTGCAAATAACAACCATAAAAGTAATTTTGTACAAAAAGATCCCCCCTTACCTTCAAATTCAGAATGTATCCTCTTGGTATAGATTTATTGAATGGAAATTTATTGAATGGGCCTTAAGATATGAATGCTCTTAAAAACTCCTGATTAATATAGCAATACTGTTTACCAATTAGGTGTACTAATTTATGTCAGCATTCATAGTAATCATTGAGAACATCTGCTTTGCTACTTAGTTTTCAGATTCTTTTTATTAAGTTATACTTACATTCAGTAAAATTCACAAATCTTAAGTGTACTGTTTGTTGGGTCTTGACAATTACCATAGTCAAGACAGACAGTACTGCCATGACCCTTGAAGTGTCTTCTTGTACCTTTTCAGTCAATCCCACCACCAAGCAAACACAGTTGTAATTTCTATTACAATAAATTTGTTTTACCTGTTTTTGATCTTCATAGAAATAGAATTCTAGGGTACGCATTCTTTTGTGTCTGGCTTCTCTTACTGAGCATAATGTTTGGAGATTTAAATATGTTGTTCATGTGTCGGTAAGTTCCATTGAATAACTATAGCATAGCTGTGTATTTCTTCCACTATTGATGAGCATTTGAGTCAATTCTGATAATTTGCTATTATGTATAGTTTCAATGAACAACCTTGCAAACAACTGTTTCTATAGACCTATGTTTTCTTTTCTCTATTCAACTACCTACAAATAAAATTGCAGTCTCACAGGGTTTTAAGAAACTGATGAAGTTTCTTACAATCATAATATAATTCCCATCAGCGATGCATAAAATCCAGCTGCTCCTCATCCTCTTCAACTTTTCGTGGTATTGGTCTTTTTAATTACTGGGTATGGAGTAGTAGCTCATGAGGGTTTGAACTTTCATTTTTCTGATGACTAACAATATTGAGCGTCTTTTCATGTGTTTAATGACCCTTCATATATCCTCTTTTGTAAAGTGTCTGTCCAAGAATTTTTCCCATTTTTAAATTTAATTGTGTCATTATTTCTTATTTTATTATATTAGTATTTATTATTATTATGTCCTAGATATGAGTACTTTATCAAATAGTTTTTAAAATATTTTCACTTTGTGAATTGCCTTTTTATTTTATTGTATTTTGGTAACCAGAAATTTTTTATTTTAATAAAGTCTTGTTTATAATATTTTTTTCTTTTATAGTTAATTTTCTATCCCAAATTTTAAACATATTACTTTCTGTTTTCTTCTAAGAGCTTTATAGTTTAGTTTTTATGTTTAGGATTGCAATACACACTGCAAGTAGATATTTGGGTATGATTTGAGATATAGATCAAGGTTTTCTTTTGTTTTGTTTTTAAAAATTGTTCCACCGGAAATAATTGTTAAAAATATTTTCCTTTTCTCATTGAACTGCATTGAAGCCTATGAGTTATTAAATTACATATAATTTGGTCTATTTCTGTATTCCATTCTTTTCATGGATCTTTTTAAATCTTTTCATCAACACCACATTGTTTTAATTATAGTAGCTTTGAAGTAAATCTTAAAACCATGTAGTGTATTTCTTCCACCTTTATTATTTTTCAAGACAGTTTCATTGAAGATCTTACTGGTTTTTTGTTCAATTTATTTTTTATTTTTGTTTTTATACTATTTAACTCATTTAAAAATTATGTTTTCTCAGCATTTTTTGTTAGCATAAGGCAAACTATTGCTTTATCATATTAGTATCCTGATACTTTTCTGCATCACTTGTTACAAATATTTCAACTGATTGAGGAATTTCCTACGTATCTCTACTTTGCTGAGAATTTTTTTGTTAGGAAGAGGTATTGAGCTTTGTCAAATATATTCTCCAATTTCAAAACCAATCAGCTTTTATTACTAATTTGATTAATTTCCTTATTATTCTAATAATCATAGCTACTACATTATCCAACCAGGACATGAAGAACAACTTGTCAGAAAAAAGAGCACTCATTAGCTTTGAGTAGCCCCAGAACGATTGCAGGGTTACCGCTCAGAAAAACTGTTGTTGAATGCAATTATGACCCTGATCTCTCTCACTTAAAATCGTATTTTTGCCACTTTTAAATAGATAAGAAATGTATAAAACATTTAAATAATATTTTCAACTAAAAAGAGTTAAAACCAGCCATGACAACAACAATAAACCTTTGGGAAAAAAGCAAGTAAGTTACATCTACCTATTTATTCTTACACTTATTTAGCAAAACCATACCCTAAATTCCTATAAATGGTGAACCGAGAATGTGTTTACTATAAATACAGCACCACTTCCTCAGATGTTTTTATTAGAATAACAGTAGCCTCGTTCTGATTATTCCAGACAGTGTGTTTTTATCATTCCTGACTCTACACTGTGAGTCATCTGAGCCAGTTTGTTTTCCTCTTCTCATTAACACAGCACCTGTTCAGCCTAATTGCAGCCTCTGTGGGCATCTAAAACTGACTCATCTCTGCTGTTCCCTCTCACTCTTCTGTTTACCGACCTCAGAATAGTCCTGTTTAGAAGCCCTTTAAAACCAAGATGCTGATTGATTCTTTTTGCTACAGAGGGAAGGAGAAAAGAAGGGAGGAAGAAGGAGAAATAGAGAGAAGGAAAAAGAGAAGGGGAAGAAGAGAAAAAGGGAGGAAGAGTTTGAAACGAAGAGAAAATCTTGGAAGTCTTCCATTGCCGTGGTCAGTAATTTCTGTTTCTCCTGAGTAAAGTTTAATGCCCCCCCCCTGCCCCCACCTCTACTTTTTTTTAACCAGAGGACTAAGAATGAAGAGGCTAGAAAGATAGGTAACTTCTTTTGAATAAGATAATCAGCCTGTAACTTTTATATTCATTTTTTTTTTAATTTTTATTGATTGATTTGAGAGCGAGAGAAGAAAAGAAGGAGGGAGAGGGAGAGATCTGTTGTTCCACTTATTTATGCATTCATTGGTTGATTTTGTATGTCCTGACTGGGAATGGAACCTGCAACCTTGGTGTATTGGGACAGTGCTCTAACCAACAGAGGAACCCAGACAGGGTCTGTATTAAATTACTGAAAATTTCATAAAATATAGTCATGCTGATAGTCATCAAAAGAAATGAAATGATACAGGCATGCTCTACCATCTATATAAAAGTCACCTGGGGGGAGGTGCTGGTTAAAAAATGCACTTCTTGAGTCTTTTTCTTTACCTTATAATCAGAATCTCATAGATAGAGTTGAAGATTCCAGTTTTTTTAGCAATTACCCCAGAGATTCTGAAATTACCATGGAAATAACATGGTAAGGATATTGTACCACTGTGATTGTTTCTTCTTTTTATTTTATTTTATTTTTTTGTTAGTCCTCACCCTAGGATATTTTTCCGTTGATTTTTAGAGAGAGTGGAAGAGACACAGAGAGAGAGAGAAACATCGATGTGAGAGAGATACATCAATTGTCGTATGTCCAGGGATCAAGCCTGCAATCCACGTACTTGCCCTTGACCAGAATTGAACCCGGAACCCTTCAGTCTGCAGGCCAACACTCTATCCACTGATCCAAACTGACTAGGGCTCTTCTTTTTATTTTAAACTAGAGGCCCAGTGCACGACATTTGTGCACGGGGGGGGGGGGGGGGGGGCGGGGGGGGGCGGGGGGGGCGGGGCCCCTCAGCCAGGCTTGCACCCTCTCATAATCCGGGACCCCTCAGGGGATGTCTGACTGCCGGTCAGACATCCCTCTTGCAATCCGGGACCACTGGCTCCTAACTCCTCCACCTGCCTGCCTGATCGCCCCTCGCCCCTAACCCCTCTGCCTGCCTGCCTGATCGCCCCTAACTGCTCGCCTGTCTGCCTGATCTCCCCTAACCACTCTGCCTCGGCCCCTGCCGAGGTTTCATCCGAAAGGACATCCAGAATGACATCCAGAAGGTCATTTGGTTGTCTGGTCTAATTAGCATATTACGCTTTTATTATTATAGATAACTTTATTGAGGTTATAATTTTGCTATTGTAATATAAATACCCATCATAAGTGTATAGGTCAAAAATTTAAAAAATAAATAACACATGTAACAATCATAAGACCGATCTGGATATTAAACATTTTATCACCCTAGAAAGTACCTTCATGTGTCTTTGTACCCACTCCCATCCCTGGTCTAGCTCACCCTTAATCTGATTTTTATTAACCATACTAGTATTGATTTTTTCCTCACACTTCATTTAAATATAATTGTACTATAAATACTCCTTTGTGTCTGATGTCTTGCTCAGAACGTTTTTGAGGTTTATCCATGTGGTGTGTGTATTAGTAGTTTGTTTCTTTTTTATTGCTGAGTAGTATTTCATTGGATGGATACACCACTATCTTTTTATCTAATCCATCATTGACAAACATCTGACCAATAATAATGGGAGCCTATTATAAATAATATTTGTTTACAAATTTTTTTGTATACATGTTTTCATTTCTCTTGGCAAATACCTGAGTGAATATGAATCACATGTTCATGGTGTATTGTATACTTGACCCTATAAGACCCTATAACAGTGGTTCTCAACCTGTGGGTCACGACCCCTTTGGAGGTCGAACGACCTATTCACAGGGGTTGCCTAAGACCATCAGAAAACACACATATAATTACATATTGTTTTGTGATTAGTCACTATGCTTTAATTATGTTCAATTTGTAACAATGAAATTGGGGATCACCACAACATGAGGAACTGTATTAAAGGGTCGAAGCATTAGGAAGGTTGAGAACCACTGCTCTATAAGATGCTACCTAATTGTTTTATCTAGTATTTAGTGTTTTACATCTCCACCAACAATGCATGAGAGTTCTAGTTGTTCAACTTTCTTGTCAATAATTTGTCTTTCAAATTGTGGCTGTTATAGTGGACGTGAAGATCTATCTCATTGTAATTTGCATTTCCTTATGACTAAAGATATGGAGCACATTTTCATGTAATTATTAGTCATTTATATATATACTAGAGGCCCGCTGCACAAAAATTTGTGCACTCGGTGGGGGGGGGGGGGGTCCCTCAGCCTGGCCTGTGCCCTCTCGCAGTCTGGTACCCCTCAGGGGATGACCACCTGCTGGCTTAGGCCTGCTCCCCAGGGGATTGGGCCTAAGCTGGCGATCAGACATCCCTCTGGCAGCCCAGCAGCCCTCGGGGGATGTCCACTTGCCAGCGGGGAGCAGGCCTAAGCTGCAGTCGGACATCCTTAGTGCTGCTGAGGAGGCAGGAGAGGCTCCCACCACCACCGCTGTACTGGCAGCCATCAGCCTGGCTTGTGGCTGAGCAGAGCTTCCCCATGTGGGAGTGCACTGACCACCAGAGGGCAGCTCCTGCATTGAGCGTCTGCCCCCTGGTGGTCAGTGTGTGTTATAGTGACCAGTCATTCCCAGTCTTTCTGCTGTTAGGGTCAGTTTGCATATTACCCTTTTATTATATAGGATAGAGGCCTGGTGCACTGGTGGGGGCCGGCTGGTTTGACCTGAAGGGTGTCCCGAATCAGGGTGTGGGTTCCGCTTGGGTGCCTGGCCAGCCTGGGTGAGGGGCTGATGGCTGTTTGCAGCTGGCCACACCCCCTTCAGGGTGGGGGTCCCCACTGGGGTGCCCGGCCAGTCTGGGTGAGGGGCTAAAGGCCGTTTTCAGGCTGGCTGGCAACTGAAGTTCCCAGCCTCTCCTTTTTTTCTTTTTTTTTTAAAATTAAATCTTTATTGTTCATATTATTACAGTTGTTCCTCTTTTACCCCCCCATAGCTCCCCTCCACCCGGTTCCCACCCCACCCTCTGCCCTTACCCCCGCTCCCCCACTGTCCTCATCCATAGGTGTACAATTTTTTTCCAGTCTCTTCCCGCATCCCCCACACCCCTTTTTCCCCCCAAGAATAGTCAGTCCACTCCCTTTCTATGCCCCTGATTCTATTATAATCACCAGCTTATTCTGTTCATCAGATTATTTATTCACTTGATTTAGATTCACTTGTTGATAGATGTGTATTTGTTGTTCATAATTTGTATCTGTACCTTTTTCTTCTTCTTCCTCTTCTTAAAGGATATCTTTTAGCATTTCATTTAATACTAGTTTGGTGGTGATGAACTCCTTTAGCTTTTCCTTATCTGTGAAGCTCTTTATCTGACCTTCAATTCTGAATGATAGCTTTGCTGGATAAAGTAATCTTGGTTGTAGGTTCTTGGCATTCATCACTTTGAATATTTCTTGCCACTCCCTTCTGGCCTGCAAAGTTTCTGTTGAGAAATCAGCTGACAGTCGTATGTATACTCCCTTGTAGGTAACTGACTGTCTTTCTCTTGCTGCTTTTAAGATTCTCTTTGTCTTTTGCTCTTGGCATTTTAATGATGATGTGTCTTGGTGTGGTCCTCTTTGGATTCCTTTTGTTTGGGGTTCTCTGCTCTTCCTGGACCTGTAAGTCTATTTCTTTCACCAGGTAGGGGAAGTTTTCTGTCATTATTTCTTCAAGTAGGTTTTCAATATCTTGCTGTCTCTCTTCTTCTGGCACCCCTATAATTCGAATGTTGGTACACTTGAAGTTGTCCCCTAGGCTCCTTACACTATCTTCATATTTTTGGATTCTTTTTGCTTTTTGCTTTTCCAGTTGGGTGTTTTTTGCTACTTCGTATTTCAGATCTTTGACTTGATTCTTGGGATCCTCTAGTCTGCTGTTGGAAGTCTGTATAATATTCTTTATTTCAGTCAGTGTATGCTTAATTTCTAGTTGGTCCTTTTTCACAACCTCGAGGGTCTCACTAGACTTATTGAGGATCTCATTAAATTTATTGGTGGTCTTGCTAGATTTCTTGAGTGTCTCACTAAGTTTATCAGCGGTTTCTAGAAAATTCTTGAAAAACCTTAAAAGTGTGGTTTTGAACTCTATATCCAGTACTTTGCTTTCCTCCATTTCTGTCATTTGTGACCTGTTTCATTGTCTCCGCATTTTTTATGCTTCCCTGTGTTGATAGAGTGGCTTTCTGTGCTAGGTGTCCTATTGGGCCCAGTGGCTCAGCCTCCCCAATTACCTGAGGTGGACACTCTTGGTGCACCCCCTTGTGGGCTTTGTGCACAGTCTTGTTGTAGGTAAGCCTTGATTGTTGTAGGTACCACTGGGAGGAATTGACCTCCAGGCCAATTGGCTGTGAGAATCAGCTGTGTCTGCAGTGGGAGAACTTCTGTGCTGAAGACACCCTTCTGGGGCAAGACTTGCTTCAGTGGGACTTTGGTGCTCACTGAGTCTGCCCCCTGAGTGTATCCCTTATGGATCTGAGGAGTTGTAATCTGGATGGTCCCACTCTGACCATTGGGTACACTGGCTCTTGGATCGCTAAGGAGGTGCTAATTTAGCCTCTGCCTGAGGCTACCCAGCAGGAGCTCAGCTGTGAGGAATGCAAGCTGCTGTGGGGCCTTGGGCCAGCTGCAGTTGGTTAAGTAATTTTCAGATTGCAAAGGGCTAGGCCTTTCATATGCAAAAGCCGGCACACAACTTGGGCGGGGCGGGGTCCAAGGGGATCAAGAGGGTGGAGCAAGCAGCTATGGCTGCTCCTCAGTCCTGCCCTAAGAGGCCCCGCTTCTCAGTGTCCTGGTAATCGCTGCAAGCACCTCTGAGAGAAAGCCGCCCTCGAGGTCCGACCGATGCCAGACAGTCTAGCCTCTCCCCGTATGAGTCTGAGTCCCCAGAGACTCGCCCAGAACTGTAGTTCAGAGCAGTTGGGAGCTTGAGACTCCCTCCTGATTGAAAAAGACAACTGTGTCCTCAGCCACCAGCCCTTTCCGCATGCACCTCTGTACCTCTGCACTTTACTTCCACACCGCACCTCCTCTGAGTCTCGGTATGCTTTTCTCTTCCCTTCTAGTTGTAGAATTTCCACTCAGCCAGCCTTCCTGTGGTTCTGGATGACGTCTGTTTTATCTTTTAGTTGTATTTTTGAAGTGGTTGTGCGAGGCAGCAATTTCCAGTGTTTACCTATGTCGCCATATTGGTTTCTCTCTCTTTTTTTTTTTATTCTGGGATTTATTTACCTTCTATAATTGAAACTTTGTGTCCGTCACTGGAGCTGAGAGCTGGCTCCTGCTCGCTCCAGCTCTGAGGCCACGGCCTGCTGAAAGCAGGTATCTGGGGTTTGTTTAGCTTCTATAATTGAAACTTTGTTGCTTTCGGAGCTCAGAGCTGGGCAGCAGGCAGGGAACCTTGGCTTCCTCCATCACTGGAGCAAGCAAGCCTCCTACTCGCTTCAGCTATGTGGCTGCCGGCCGCCATCTTTGTTGGCGGTTAATTTGCATATCTCGCTGATTAGCCAATGGGAGGCGTAGCGAAGGTATGGTCAATTACCATGTTTGTCTTTTATTAGATAGGATATATATATATATATATATATATATTCTTTTGTAAGGTATTTGTACACAGCTTTTTCCAATTTTATTATTGGTCATTTAACTTTGTATTAAACAGTAAGAGATTTTATATATTCTGGATAAAATTTCTTTGTCAGATACTTGTTTTTAAAAGATTTTATCTAAGTCTATGGCTTTACTTTTAAGTTTCTTAATGGTGTCTTTTCAACAGTACAAGTTTTTTAATTTTGATAAAGTTTAACTTGTTATTTTTTTCCTTTATGTTTTTTTGTGTCCTAAGATATCTTTGCCTACTCCAAAGTCACACAGATTTTCTGTGTTTTCTTTCAAACTTTTATAGCTTTAGTTTTTAGGTTGAGACAAATGATTTACTTTTTACTTTTGTGAATAGTGTAAATTAGGGGTTGAGAATAATTTTCTTTAATATAGTTCTAGCACCATTTTTGAAAATATGATTATTTTCCATTGAATTACCTTGGAAACTTTGCCAAAAATCAATCGACCATTTGCGTATGTATCTATTTGTGGAATAGTTATTGTATTTCATTACACTATGTATTTATCTTCATAACACTGCCAAATAGGGTCAGTCTTGATTACTGTATCTTTCTAGTAAGCCTTTAAAGCAGGTAGTGTAAATCATCAAACTTTGTTTTCTTTTGCAAATTTGTTTTGGCTACTTTAGGTCATTTTAATAAGGTTCGTTCAGAAGAATGCCTTCCTTTTCTATTTCTGAGGTTATTTTTTCTTAACTTTAATCATTATTTTCTTAAATGTTAAGTAGAATATTCATTATGAAACTACTAAGGTCTAGAATTTTGTGTGTGTATAAATTTATGATATGATTGTTCTTTCTCTTCCCACTCATTCTGTCTTCCTACATTTCTTTTCTCATCCTCTGGACTCATTTGTCAATAAAACATGAAACAAGAAAAAATATGCCATTATTGATAACAGGAAAGATATGATTGCATGCCTCTTACTAATATTGTATGTGGCTTTCATATATATGTATAATTTGTTTCCCAATCATCACATCTCCCTCTGGCTGTGAGAATGGCACACATTTTATTTACATTTTAATATGTATGTTCATACCAGCTCTATGTTGTGTCATTTGTTTGGTTGTCAAGCAACCTGCATACACAGGATGGTTTCACATTTCTAAGCTTACTCCCATTTTCAGTTTTGTCACTGATAATAATTTCATACTCAAATCTGTTTAACCAAAATTGCTCATCTGTTTTGATCCTTTTCTGAGTTATACTGTGTCCAAACTTTTTAAAGTCTATTCATACTTTGAGAAAATTTCAGTAAAGAATAATTTTATATGAGGAAACAAGAATCAGTGAAAAGAACATGGAGTAAAATAAATCTTGTTCAAATCCTAAACTGACATTTTCTACTTATGGAAAAAATAATAATTGGTGTATTGATTAAGCATATAGATGCTCAATATATGGTGTAAAAATTATAAAGATTATACACAATATTTATATACTTTATACAGCATAAAATGAGAATACTTGGTAGAGGGTTTAAGCAAACAGAAATTCTTAACTGCTTGACATATGTTTCTTTTTGAGAAAAGATGTTGGTATAAACCAATCCGTCATTTAATTACAATTCAGTTCAAAGAATTGTACCATATCTAGCATCAGCAAGCTAGAGAGATGCATGAGAGACATGAAAGTTATAAATACAGGCAGAGTGTAAATGTGGTTCTTTCCTTTAAGAAATTTATGGACTCATTTGACAGCCAAGCCATACATCTGAAACAATCACTTCATAATAGAAGGTATGTTATATCAATAGCTACCATTTATTGAGTGCCAGCATTGTTAGATGTCTTATAGACATTATTTATCATCTTACTTATCATCTCAAGCTAACTCTAGCAGGTGTTATTATCCCCATGGTACAGATAAGAAAACTAAGTTTCAGGGAGGTGGAACTGACTAACAAAGTCACTCAACTAATAATAATAACAGTGATAGTCAACACCGAGTGTCTACAATGTTCATCTTCAGTGGGACACAGTGATGGATGGTAGAGCCCGGGAGATTGCTGATGGCCAGTTTTGCTCCCTGTAGTCCAAGGTCTCAGCGGTGCATTCTCATGGCTGCCTCATTCTCTAAAGGACAGAGCCTGATGTTCACCTCAAACTTCTTGCAGAGCATTCAGGAACTAATCATTCGTCTTGCCATTGAACAGACTGAGATTCATCAGAGAGCGATACATAGAAACTGGCCTTTATGTGTTTCCAGAACCAAAGCTTGCTTAGAAATACTGTGAGCTCATTGCACCTGTATATTCTGGCTAATTCTCATCTCCATTTTTGTAACACAGTTAAGAATGGAGGTGTGGATTCATTGAGAATGCTATCCAAGCATCAACATAAGCCTTGGTTAGATGTCTGCCTGATAAGTCTGACAATAACTATAATGGGGCAATGAGAAGAGTGAGATGAAGTTCTCTATTATTTCTGATATTCTTTTGTTGAGAAATTTATTTCATCATTAATGTATTTATAGGTGGAAATGTTTTCCTTATGAGGGTTGCCTGTATAATCTACATGCATTTGATGTAAAATATTTATACCTATGTGAAACAGAAAATGTACCAATATTCTCTTGAAATTCTCCTATATACCCCTGGCTGCAGTTGCTAGAGGGAAATACAGAACATAACCATAAAGAAGGAAGAATTTTGAGCAATGGAGGAGAATGTTACAAGTGGTCACAACCAAATTCAGTTAAGTCTGGAACAGCTCTCACCGCAGACATGGAGGGAACCTATCTGCAGAAAACTTAAAAGATGAAGTTCCAATTTTTGGATACTTGTGTAATTTTAGCCTCCCCTTCATTTCACTGGTTTTCTTTTTTTGGTATAGTAAATAAAAATATAAATAAATATCAGAGCAGTTTTCCCAAGTGTATTCCTTAGAAAATCGGGGTCATATATGTTTAATTGGTGTTATTCAAACACTAAAATTCTAAGAAGAAATAAGGCTGTGAAAAAATAGTTTTAAACAAAGTTAAACAGTTTCTTGACTATAGGATTATTCTCAGCCTTAATTATGCTATTGTAAGGTAAGGCTGTCTAAACAAGTCATGTATGTAGCATTGCTATGTATATATATTTTTCTATGACTCTCCAAGCAAGTCATATATATGCACCATGTACAGTTTAACATTTATCCATCTATCCATTCCAAGTTTCCACATGACCTAGAGCTCTTTTTTACAATAACATCTTATGGGAGTCATGCTATAGGAAAGCAGTGGGAAATGTGGATTTAGAGTGATAAGTCAACAAAATCTATATAGATTGTATATGATTTAGTCTGGGCTAAGGGTCTCTTCTTTAAAAACTGAGAGATGCCCTGACCGGTTTGGCTCAGTGGATAGAGCCTGCGGACTGAAAAGTCCCGGGTTCGATTCTAGTCAAGGGCATGTACCTTGGTTATGGGCACATCCCCAGTGGGGGGTGTGCAGGAGGCAGCTGATCGATGTTTCTCTCTCATCGATGTTTCTAACTGTCTATCCCTCTCCCTTCCTCTCTGTAAAAAATCAATAAAATATATTTAATTAAAAAAAACAACACTGAGCGTCACCTGGAATTTATAATGTCTGCTTTCTTCTTAGTCTAACATCCTCATATGCATTAGTTTGAATCAGCAGAATGTTAATGTGAACCCATTCATCAGGGAGCCATTATAGAAACAGGTCAAATAAATTAGAGGACTGTTGGAGTATCATTAACAAGAGATACCTGAGTCAGGCCGACTTACCCAGCAATTACGGTTAATAATGTAAGGCTTAGATAAACACACCTCTGGAAAGCACAGACAAACACAGCCCTGGTGAGAAGTGCCTGAAGAAAGGCCGTTTCGGTAGGACCCGCCACTCCTACAAAGTGGAACACACAGACTCCTCTTGACTGGGCGTATCACCCTCGCCAGACCCATTACACAGAAGAATGAAACTAAGGCAGCTGAATGGGCCCTCTGCCATGGCTGCAAAACTCAACCTGTCATGACTAGCACACTCTGTGCTGTCTCTTGGGACTAGACAAACACAGCACACAGTGCTAACCACCTACTTCTCCTCCGCTGCACCATTATTTGCAAGACATGTTAATAAATCTCTTCCCATGAAGTCTGTGCCAATGCTCACTCCCACCATCAGAAGAAAAATACTACTTTATCTGCTAACTAGAGTCACTGAATCTGCTTTGATTAATATATTGGCTGTTATATTCTTTTTCTGCAAATTATACATTTCCTTCTTTTGTCCAATTACCTGTTGGATGCTTAATTGACGTTGGTTTCTTCCTTTCTTCCTTCTTCTATCTTTCTTTCTGAAAAAGTTACCATTTTAGATTCTTCATGGGATAAATCTTGAATAATTAAGTATAGTACTTGTTTAAGCACAACTAGAACTATGTTTCTACTCCCTCCCACAGTAGAGTGGTAGGTTACACCAAATTTCACTTTTAGAATTCTTTCTGATGACAAAAATATTGACATTTCCATTCCCAGGAAGACCCCAAATGTGGCAGCTTCTAGCAGCAGCATGCTGGATACTTCTTCTTGCACCTCTATATGGTTGTCACAAGAAAGGAAGCACCACAAATCCTGAAGCTCATATGAATATTGTAAGTCACTCATTAAGGAAAAAAAAATTAAGATAAAGAATTAATTATGAAGTTATCATTTTAGTTATAACTGATGTGCTTCTCTAGTTTTCAACAATTCTAAATTGACTAAATCTGTGCCTCCTCCCCTGTTCCTTGACATGGCTATCTAATCTAAGGGCTGAAAGATCTGATTCAAGTTGGGGAGTAATATTCCTTCTCCTGGTAGTTGAGTCACCATCTGATGGTGCCTTACTGGAGAACATGTTCATCAGCCCATACTGGTGATCTCTATAGAGTATCCTTGAGTTCTTCCTGAGTTTTTTCTAGAGCAATTTCTGAGATTTGTGAGCTATATCGGTGTACTCTTTTAGTTTAGTAAGCCAAAATTGGTTTCAGTTGTTTTTAACCAAAAATACCTTAACATGGAGGAATTCATACCGGAGGTGGAATGGAATAAAATAGAGTGATAGAGCGGAATAGTGCTGGGGGAAAAAAAAAAAAGACAAATGACCAATGTCTACTATAGGCTTTATTCTAATGGAATACTCTATATTTCTGTATACAATTATACACTATTGATGTACTTGCCCACACCACTTTATATTAAAACTTTAAGGATGGAACTACCAAAGTTTTAAAATTAGTGTCTCATCTTTTTGCTCTTTACAATGTATCCAGCAGGTACCCCTAATCTTCTATCACATTGCTGAGCCCACAGTCTATGAATATACACTGAGTGGCCAGATTATTATGACCACCCCATCAGTATAATGAAGTGAATTAGTTATGCAAATAATCATAATAAAACCTTGAGAGTATTTGCTTAGGAAGTTTTCAATATTCAGTATTTTTGGAAGTGTCAATGAAGTACTGATGGGGTGGTCATAATAATCTGGCCACTCAGTGTATTTCTTTAATCCAAATTTTCCTTTCCTCTCATATTCACACACATCTTCTTGTCCTGGTCTAAATGCTTTTTGGCTCTTAATTATTCTATAATGATAATAAGAATAATGAACACTATATAGCACTTACTTTGTGTCAGGCACTGTTCTAGATTCTTTGTGTATGATCCTCACAACAAATCTGTGAAGAGTTACTATTATTATCTTTATTTTATAGTTGAGGGAAATGAGACCAGAAAGGTTAAGTAACTTCCCCCAAAGTTTCATAGCTAATAAGAGGAAGCATTGGAATTTAGTGCCATATTGTTAGTCTCTAGAGTCTGAACTTATAACCACTGCTTCATGTGGCCCCATATGTATACACACCTCTTGAGTGCCTGGCATGGGTTAATACCTAATTTTGTGTTAAGGGCTTGCTTTGGCACTAAACTTACTTTGGCTTTAATTGTTATCTTTATCTTTTCCTAGTTGTACAATCTCCAACAGATTGTTAATCTTCTGGAAAATTAGTTTTCTCAACTCCAAAGAAGGATATATAGTCAAACCTTGTTTCTCGAAAGTCTCTCATCTTGAACAATTCGGTTTTTGACCAAGTTGTTCACAGAAAAAATGTCTCGGTTGTCCAATCAAACTTTGATTATCAACCTGACAACCCTTTCACACTGATAACTCAGTATGACAAAAAGCACCTCTCAGGCAACAAAGGAGAGAATACTTTTGTTGCTGTTGAAATAGATTAGTACAGTTTTAAAATATAAAGAAGCAATCAAGAGTGCTAATGTTGCTAAGGGTGTGAAAGAAGCAATGATCACAGGCAATGTTGTTGATCTGCATAAACGAGAGAGAAGCAGTTAGCTAGTGACAACATTTCGGGGCAGTGATATATGAACAAGCAAAGATGCTGCAAGCTGGTCTGAAAGACACCACTGGCCTGGACCGAGCACTCAAAGTGATTCCTTTAAGGCTAGTAGGGGCTGGTTCAATAGCGTTAAGAAAAGAAGTGTTTATTTATAGATTATACAGTACATTAGACATGCACTGTATATAAGAAAGGATAAAACAGGGAACCATTTGGGCGTCTGGAACTGATTAATTCAATTTACATTTCTAATGGGGAAAAATTATTCTGTTTTGGAACAAATTGCTTCTCAAACAGCCTTACAGAGCAAATTAAGTTTGAGAACCAAGGTGCCACTATAATTTTATCTGAAAGGTTATATATTGAGTTTAATAAAACAGGGGATATAAACCATCTTCTATGCAATCAACAATAGTTCTCCTCTTCTTTGTACTGTTGTAGTTGATATATCTTATGTTTACCCCTCTAGAGCCACTCTGTATTTTCTTACATTGTTTTCTGTCTAAGAGGCTGACCTGTAAGAACTAGGTCAATAAGCTCCCCTGAATTTTAGTTTTTAGGTCAGTTCATACAATGGAAACCCTGAACAGGAGATCAGAAGGAAGGAGGAGAGTGCAATCAGATGAGTTATTGTCCTGGAGGTCACCTTAGGCAGGCTGTCTCTGCTAGAGATCACAGGTCCTCTCAATGTGACCCTCTCTACCTGACTTTCTCATTCTGATTCTGGTAACCACTTCCTCTCATCTCCTTTAAGGTAATAAGGAGGTAACAGCTCACTTGGTACTAGCCTCAAGGTACTACACTATCACCTATGGTTTCTCTCATTAGATGTCCACATAATCTTGTCAAAACATTTGGAGAATGAGCCAGTGTGTATTAATAATACCAGGCCAGCCAGGAGAACCCAGGTTGTATAGTCACCCAACCTTGCCTCACCCATGCTTTGTATGCATCCATCCCCAGTTTAAAACCCTCTTCAAGTTATCCTGATTTTCCTGCTTTATTCTGTCTCAATATACTGGGGAAGAGTAGGCTGTGGCTGAAAGTACTATATTGCAATGCAGGTATAAAAATCAAAAGATCACAACATAAATAGATATATATCTATGTTTTTCCTCTTTTCAGAGCCAAGTCATTTCGTACTGGGGTTATCCTTATGAAAATTATGATGTTGTGACAAAAGATGGCTATGTCCTCGGAATTTACAGGATTCCTCATGGGAGAGGATGTCCAAGAACAGGTAGGGTTTATTTTGTTGTGAAAGAAATAATGCCTAAAGCAGAGATTCCTCGATGTGCTGATAGCAGCAAAGCAGTTTTTATTCTAAACAGAGCCGAGTGCCTTCCCATCAAAGGAGGAAAACCATCACCTCCTCCTCTACTACTCTCTTTCATTTGTATAAGCCTTTGGAATTTTTCCAGAATTTTCCCATACACTGTCTATTTAGCCTTTTCTTCTTCGCTTTATCCTCCTTCCTAACAAGCACAAAAAGAAAACTTTTTCTTACTCTAGAGATAACTACTTTCCAGCTTAAATCTAGAAACTGAAAGGTCATTTTGATACTTTCTTCTCCCTTACCTCCTATATACAGCCAGTCACCAAGATCTATTCATTTTGCCTTCTAAATTTCTTTCTGATTCACAAACTTCTCTCAGCTTCAATATCGCTCAAGTGTAGGTTAACACACCATTATTATCTATTGCTTCAACTAGTACAATAGCTTTCTAACTGGTATTATATCAGTTGTATTAATCTTCCACCCAATTCAGTGGAAGTTTATGTTCTTAAGTAAATCTGACCCTATTAGTTTTATACTTGAACTTAATGCAAGAGCCATTTCTAGCTCGCTGCAATAGATGTTAATATCTGTAGAGAAAAGAGGGATCCACTTGGCAAGAACTGTACTTTCTTTTCTGATTTTTAGCTCCATTTATTCTTTGGAGTGTTGTATAACAAACTCCCTAACATTAGAAAGGTTAATTATTTAAAGAGACAATCTAAATTGGAATGGTGTTGACTTAATAGAACCATCCACTCCCACAAATAACTTTATTTTTAAAAAATATGTTTTTATTGATTTTTAGAAGGAAAGGGATAGAAAGACAGAAACACCAATCAGTCTTTCCTGCACACCCCCTACTGAGGATTGATCCCACAACCTGGCCATGTGCCCTGGCCAGGAATTGAACCTGTGACCTCTGGGTTCCTGAGTTGACATTCAACTGCTGAGCCACACCGGCCTAGCTACTCTAGTTTCTTTATAAATACTCATGAGAACTTTCTTTCCACAAGCTTTTATCTTATGATCTCTGCCAGGTAGCTGCCAAAATGCATGAGATGGAAAGCTGCCTCTAGAAGAAGAAGCTGCCTGAGGGCTCAGATCAGAGAGGGGCTATAGACTATGACTGCTATCTGGTGGTACTTAACTTTAGTAGAATTTGGAATACCTCTTCTTTCTGTTTTCTGAAAAGGTGCATAAATGGGCATAGTTCCTTGCTTCCAAATGGCTGAAGGCTCTCTGAGAGTCCATTCTAGCCTACCCAATCTCAGGTAACTGGTGCAGCACCAAAAGTGACCTTCACAAACCATTTATAAAAGACAAAATAATTCTGGTCACTGGTCACTCTTATCTCCTCTCTAAGTTTCCCAGCTTCCTTCTTTTTCTTTTCTGTTTCTTAGTCAAATTGTTTCAATTCTACATTATCAATAGGGCTTTTATACCAAATTAACAATTTTATATTGCATAACATTTCACTTATCTTCTTGAATTTTGCTTTCTGAGAGTACAAATTAAATTAAGCTGTGTTTGTAAAATCTAGCATAGTGCCTGGTATTCAACAAATGGCATTTTTATGTTTTTTTGTTATTATTTTGAGAAAAAGTTAGTTTTGTTATCATATACTCTTTGAGGAATAAAATATTATCAATATAAATAATAATAGAGCAAATATTTATTGTGCTGGACAGTCTTATGTATTTTAATTCTAATTTAATTCTTGTGACTACACTATGAGATAACCATTTATTATTGCCCATTATACAGATAAGTGAACTGAGTTAACCATAAAGGTTAATACATAGTAGAATAGATTTTGAACCAGGACTATCTGACTCCAGCTCCTACAGCATAATACAATACATGATATAAAATCCGAATTTTACAAAGAAAAAAAATAAGACATAGAGAAGGTAAATAACTTGCCCAAGTAAGTAGTTCAGAAAGGACTAGAACCTGGGTTTGCCTGGCACCAAATTTCATCTTTTCGTGTATATACTACAGGAAGGCAGGAAGGAGACTTCTCTTATAGACACTAAGAAAGTTGACATGAAATTCTTGTTGCCTGTTTTGCAGATCCAAGACCTGTTGTGTATTTGCAACATGGCTTAGTTGCATCTGCCAGTAACTGGATTTGCAACTTGCCCAACAATAGCTTGGCTTTCCTTCTAGCAGATACTGGTTATGATGTGTGGATGGGGAACAGCCGGGGAAATACCTGGTCCAGAAAACACTTGAAATTCTCACCCAAATCACCAGAATTCTGGGCCTTCAGGTAAAAAAAAAATTTATATATATATAAAATAAAGTGTGTATTTTGTCATTTATATATGAATGAACACCCTTTGATTTTTCCCTTTCTGTTCAAATGCATCCAATGGAATTCACAAGAAGAAAACGAATATTTCCACCTCTACTCCGACTTTCTTTATGGGCTCTGAAAATAAGGCCCTTATGATTGCACTTATGTTTGATTTTAAAACACCACTTGCTGTATGCATGTATATGCAAAATATATATGCAAAAAAAAATCAAAATGCAAAAGTCAGCTTTAGAAAGGTTAGTTCCAAGACTATCACTTTGTCCATATGGACCCCAAAAGAAGTTGATATAGTGCTCTTATTAAAGAGGAATTGATTGAGAAATGGGACCAGAAACAAGGTTTTAGTTGAAAAGCTTGTGAACCAGACACTCAAATGTTTACTCTCCAAGAAGTGAAAGAACTCTGCCCTCCCCTGGAGTCAGGTCTTGGTCATAGGATCAAACCTCTGTATTTGCATAAGAGCGAGGAACCATACCTTGAAGGTCATTAAAGCAGTTTTTCCTTGGCCTCATTCCTGCCTTATACCTGGAAGCGATTTTGCATTTCCTAATTCCACACCCAGTGCAGTTGTGTCATTAAACTATTGCAGATAACATGTTGGTTCCCTACATGAGTATTTTCCAACTACACACATGAATAAAAGCACCTGAGGTGATTGATAAATACTCAGATTACCACGAGTCTTCACTGACTCAGTGTTTCTGGGCTGAGGTCTGCAAAACGGTGTGCTTTTATCTAGGTCACTGTTCTTTTTAAGGGAGTTTGGTAAATCTGCTGTAGAATTAGGTGAAATATGACTGGCCTTTTAGGAAAAGCCTTTGTAGATCTTTGCAAATCAGATTTTTCTGGTTCCATTTTCTTAACAACGTTATTCTTGCAATCAAGGTGACATCCTCAAAAGTCACAGAGACCCATAATATCATATATTGACTCTAGTCTTAATATTTAAGAAAAGCGAATGTCTGCAGTGAATGTGTTTGGATATTGCAGGCCTAACAATGAGATATGTTTTTCCAATTTTGTTGTTTTCTTCTTTTGCAGTGTGGATGAGATGGCTAAATATGATCTTCCAGCCACGATTGATTTTATTGTAGAGAAAACTGGACAGGAGCGACTCTTCTACGTGGGCCACTCCCAAGGCACCACCATCGGTGTGTTTGGGGCAGGTGTGATCTGAGAGTGTCAGAGGATCTTCTTCCATATTTATGAAAGGGATCAGGATTTATTCCCTCTGTGCAGTCTCTAGCTTGGGGACTTGAGGTGGGAAACCCTTTCCTCTGGCTGATTTTTGAAGATTAAATGAAACAAGGACCACAACAGTGATTTCTTTTCCCGTTGGACTGAATCTATGTAGATTCATAAAGATGCCAGAAGGATTATTTATAATTCTCTCATAATACATAAATGTATTTATTTTGAGAGAATTATTTATCTATGTGCACAACAAACAATTTCCAGACACTGGGTAAGAAATAAATATGATATACATCTTTCCTTTAAAGATCTCGTAGTCTAGAGAAGACACCAAAAGGAAAGCAGAAAATTATAAACCCACTGATCATATGCCACGATTAGTGTGCCTTTCACTTCCCAGGGTGCACTGGGCTAGAGTGGATGTGGATGGGGCCATGCCTCAAAGCCATGAGACACTTCACTCCTTTCACTGCTCCCCATTCAGCTACAGACCTCAACAATGCCAACAGCACTTCCCCCAGTCTCTTTCCTATATCTTAATCCTAATTAGGTTCCTAGTATAAAGCAGGTCTTTATATGCCTGAACTATACTGTGCACCTTACATACATTCTCTCATTGAAAACTACAGACATGTGAAACCATTATCATTCATATTTTACAAATGGTAATATAGAGATACTTTCTAATGGTGATACTGCCAAATAATATGTATGTATTTTAACCGTCAAAAGAATCATTCTATGAGGATTCTATTTTCCACATTTACAGATTAAGAAAACTGAGACTTATACAGGGTAGATAACTTACCCAAATCTTCACACAGCTGGTAAATGGGAAGCCAAAATTATAGCTCAGTTTTGTCTGATACTAAAGACAGTGGTTGAGCAGGAATGGTCCTAGCAGTTTACCTAGACATACCCTACAAGGGATATTTGAACCCTCTATGCAACTCTTGTCCTCTCTGGAGACAGAAAACACTTTATTCTGCATTAGCCAATTCCATCCTTGAGAAATTTAGAAAATTCCTTCCTACAAATGGTGTTTACTCTGAGTTATTTTATATTTGTTTTGTTGTTGTTTTTAATATAATACTTCTGCTATTATTTAAGATAAATTAAGAATTGTTATAAACTAGTGTCTTCTTCCCTTTCAGCTTTCATAGCATTCTCTACAAACCCAGAGCTGGCTAAAAGGATTAAAATATTTTTTGCATTGGCTCCAGTCATTACAGTGAAATACACCCACAGTCCTCTGAGAAAATTAACAAATCTTTCCAGAGAAGGAGTCAAGGTATGTGACTTCTCCAGTTTAAACCTGTAGAATGAAAACTAGCTCTGTTCCCACTGATTTCAATAGAAGGAAACCAGATGACATTTTACAAACCTCTGAGACTATAATAAGTGTTGGAGGTATCCATGTAAGCTTACTGATGATGTGCAATTTTAGTAATAGAGTTCAGGGGGCTCACTCTGATGCCATTCTACCCTATTATCTTCATCAGTGTCTTCTCTCTCATGTATGTCATTCCTCAGTTACAGATAAAGCAAATGCTGAATTGAGTAATTGATTTGTTTAATCTAGTAGGTTAAATTTCTCCCAGTGGCCCCTGGTTTCTGAGGGGCAGTATGAGTAGTGGTTGAGATCACAGCGTGAAGCCAGATGGGGTCTTTGACCCCAGATTTTTCTACTAGCTGACAGCTAACTAAACTGATCATTTATCAAGGAGAATTGGTCTATGTGTATTGGTGTTTTTTCCTGTTGCATATTAATATGGCTTCTCCCCTACTAGACAAAAGGTAATCACAGTGTATAATTGAAATCAATGATTTCAATTAAAGCAAATAAAGCTGAGACAATTTTTATAGAAGCCAGGGATTTTGGTTGGTAAATAATACTAATAATAATAATAAGCAAATTAACCTATAATGAGTCAATTCTATACTTATACAACCCAGAAACACAGTAGCAGGAAAACCACTAAGCAACATAGAAAATGCTCACAATACCCCCTTGTGCCATAGAGATTCAGCCTAGACTGGGCCCTATGCTGAGTAAAGAGCTTGCTAATTTATTTTAGCATTTCCACACAGTTAAGAGATATTTTGAGATGGTGGGCTCTTTCTATTTTTCTCAATTTGTACAGCTCTGCTTCAGCCTTTCACATGTTTTGATATGCCGGTGGTGTAGTGCAGTTCAATTCAATTCTGTGAAAATATATCTAGGAGCTACTATTTCAAAAGCATAGCATCAGAAAATGGCTATGTCTATAAAGGTACATTCAGCTGATTGATATGACTGAAAATTAGGGTGCATGTGAGAGTCATGGTAGACTTGACTAGGGACAGTAGGGGACAGTAAATGGAAAGCAATTGTGTCATGTTAAGGAGTTTAGATTTTTGTTCTGTTAGTAATGGGAAGCCAATGGAGTATGTTAAGCAGAGAAATGGCTTGATCAGATTTGTAGTTTTCGAAAGGCTGCCCTGAAAGAGCTTTAACTCCAATAGAGGAGCTACCACATGTGGCCCACTAATTCCTAATTCTCTTTCTTTTCTCTAAAGTATAGCTTGCTTTGACCCTTTGCTTTTTTTTAACATATTATCTACAACAATAAGGATTATTAATATTGCCTCCATTTCTTAAAAGAAGAATTTGAGTTTCAGAGAGACTAAGCATTCTGTCCCAAATCACCTAGTGAACGGATGACAGAACCAGAATTTGAATCCAGATCTGATCAGACCATCCATGGTCAGTGCCCTCTTTATATGTTGTCATTTTCCATGCCAACCTGAAGAAGTCAGTCTTAGATCCTTATGCAGCCAAACAGGCTATCGAATCCAAAATGTAGCTATTTATGGAGCTCAGCTATTGAATCCAGACCATGTTCTGCTTGGCCAGCCATGTGCCCTGGCATGGGGCCATGTGTGCAGAATAAAAGGGGAGAGGGCTTTTCTAATTCTCATACAGGTGCCAAAAGAGTTAACAGAAAAAGCATATCTCTATACTGCTATGAGACAAACATGCCCCCTCCAGAACAAACTTGGAATTACAGTGACAAGTCAGCATGTTTATCACTCTCCAAGTGGATGCTATATGGCTACTTAGTCTGCATTATTACCCCCGCTTTTAGGTTAAAAGAGCAATAATTTGTTCTTAGGTAAATGTGTGGTAGTTTAGCTGAGTCATTCATGCATGGACATAGCAGTGGAGTCAAGTCAGAGACTACTGTGCTAATTCACTCTGTCTTTTAGAAAAGTCAACTCTCAGAACAAAGAACAAGGACCCCTTATGATAGCTATAACCTCTTTCTTCAATAGTATTTCCCTGGTTGATTATTCTCTGAATTGGCTGTTTTCTTTCACATGAATTTTCTGCCAAGTGTGGATGACCAAGATATTGGTAAATGAAAAACAAAAATGTCCACTGAGTAAAATCAGATCCTGCCTTCTACTTTAACTTATTCCTGTGGAGATCTATTTAGGTTATCACACTTGAGAACATAGATGTCGACATTCTATTAAAAGATAGGTACTATTATTAAACTACCATGTAGACAGTTATATAGGAAGAGTTACAATTTGTTAAGTGGATTAACCCACTGATTGGGATAAAGTGAATAAGAGGCCAGAATAAATTAGATAATTTCTGCAATGGTTAATTATTGTTTGTCAGACCTAAAGAAGTATGATTTGAATGAGTTTAACATATTGTAGCCTCTCCCGTCTTTCCTTATTTCCTCCCTCTCTCTGGCACTAAGGGTTATATTACGTCATGGCGTATCATATACTTCATTAATATTCCATGGAATATAAGATATTCCATTGAATGAAGATTATCTTTGACTGTATAAGGTAACTATTTTTTAAGCTCAGAATTTAACAAATTATAACCAGTAGGAATTTACTAGACCTAGTTTACCAAAGATAGTGTAACACATTGTAAGGTATTTGTGTAATAAAAGTAAATGCTATTTATTGTTGTCTTTTAGTCAATTAATGAAGGATTCCAGGAGAGAGATATGACAGTTGTTTTTTGGGTTTTTTTTTTTTTTTTTTTTTTTTTTTTACTATAAATGGAGGTTTCCAAAAGTTTTAAGAATAAAAAGAAATCTTTTCAGCTTTATATCTAGTTTATTTTCCTAAGATTATAAAAATAGTTATTATTTTTAAAAATGCAAGATTGTACTTATATGCAAGGAGTTTAGATATTAATTTATGTTTTAATTTCAAGAATTAAATTAAATTTCTTAAAGTTCAAAAGATAAGTTAAACGTACCTGTAACATTGCTTGAAATTCCACTAGTGGAGATTCATTTCTTTGGGTTCAGCTTTTGCCTCTAGAGTTCATGAAAAGATTCTGCAAGGAATGACTCTTTAAGTCTGTGTCAGTCACTAAATATAATAATAACATTGTATTTGGAATTTTTACTGGGTCCTAGAAAATGCATGAGGTGCCTTTTAAACATGACCTTTTATCTTCACAGCAGTCCTACTTAGTGCATATTAAGTTTCCATTATAGTTGAGAAATTTCAGGATAATAGAAAGTAAATACTTTCCTAAGGTATAAGAGACAGAGTCCAAAATCAAACCAAAGTATCCCGTATGCCAAAGCCTTAACAGTGTTCTGTGGGGACTCATTTCTTAGGGGACTTTACAAAAATACTCCAAGTAAAGGATCTTGGGAAAAGAGGTGAGTTGGAAGAACTACAAGGACAAAATTTAACAGAACTCCCACTTTCACTGAGTTATAAGTACTAAGGAGATGTCATCTTCTGTCCAGTTCTTATCTGAATTACCACTCATTTTCCACTCTTGACATGCACATCTATGAAATTTGATTGTGTCTTAAATTGAATTTGCAGGTGTTATTTGGTGACAAGATGTTCTCTCCTCATACATTTCTTGAACAATTCATTGCCACCAAAGTGTGCAACCAGAAGCTATTTCATCGTATTTGCAGCAACTTCCTATTTTCTTTTTGTGGATTTGATCCAAAAAACTTAAACATGGTACGTGTAAATAGTTGGATTGGGAAGGCAAATGTTTTGTTAAACAGCAGCTAGGAGATTTCACTATAAATTGCATACAAACTACATTCAAGATCTGCTTTTTTTGTCTCTGGAAATGTGATTAGCATGTTCGTGGCTTCCCACCAAAGCTGAGTCCACCTGGTTTCGTAGGAGGATTTGAGAAGAAGGTTTTTGCTGAAAATACTCATCAACTCTTGCTAGTGGCCAAAGCACCACACCGAAAAGTCCTTCACTTTGACTATGGCTATGGTTTTGAAATTAATCTTGCTGAGCTTGAGCCCTATCTCAGACCTACTGAAGTAGAATTTTAGGGAGTGAGCTCAGGTATCTCTATTTTTTAAATCATTTTTTTTTACTTTCATGAGTGATCTGGAAATGGCCATTTTGTGAGCCACTTCTTTAACTCAAAGGGATGGAGGGGTGGCTCTTCAATGATAGCTATACATTCACTGTTTAAGGGATATTGAGACGAATAAATGTTAGAGTTCTTGTCCAGTCCTTTCCAGCTTAACTGAGATCCTTTCCTTTTTTTAGTTACCACTAGCTGACCCAAAGAGTGGGAATGAAAAAGAGGGGAAGTTACTGCTTACTCCCCAGCCAGGGAGGAGATATGTTTGTAACCAGAGCTGAAGTTGATTTCCACCTATGCCACAGATTCTGCCCAGAGACTTGTATCTCTCTGTCAGTGGAAAGCACTGATTAACACTTTCCTTGCTTTCAAGCAAGATTTATAAAAAATTGTTTATGCAAAACATGCTTTAGCCACTGCCTTTTCACATCTTAGGGAATCTATGCTTGCCTATCACTTAGATGGAAGCATTTCATGTAGGTAAAGGTAAGTAAAAAGACCTTTAAGCAAACTCAATAGAGATAATTTCAAAAGCACCCTCTCAACATGGTTTGAGAGTTTGCTAAAGAAAGACGTCACAAAATAACAGTTGAACATAAATTGGGGGGCCCCTGTTGTATATTTATATAGTAAGAATGCCTTTTTTCTCACTGTTGGGTACTGGACTATGGAATATTACAATGCCTGCAAGAATGTTTATTTTAGTACAGTATAACCAGGAATACCTAAGCAGAGTGTTTGTAGAACTTTGAAAGAATACACATGTCCAGAACTCAGTCTTAGAGATTTTAATATTGATTCTAGGTTTGGGTAACTCATAAGTAGTTGTATTTTTTTTTAAGCTCCAAGATGTTTCTGATGTCAACTTTGGTGGAAAATAACTCTTTTACATACTAAAAAAAATGCAATTGCCGAAACCGGTTTGGCTCGGTGGATAGAGCGTCGGCCTGTGGACTGAAAGGTCCCGGGTTCGATTCCGGTCAAAGGGCATGTACCTTGGTTGCGGGCATATCCCCAGTGGGAGATGTGCAGGAGGCAGCTGGTCGATGTTTCTCTCTCATCGATGTTTCTAACTCTCTATCTCTCTCCCTTCCTCTCTGTAAAAAATCAATAAAATATATTTAAAAAAAAAAAAAATGCAATTGAAATTATGAAAAAAATCAAGGGTTTTTAAAATTCAGAATAAATTTAAAAGTTAATGGAGGTTAAAATATTGGATGGATTATGCCCCACAAACTTTCGAAGAACCTTGCAGAATATTACCACATTTTAAAAATCAGATGACAAAGGGAACATTCAGATGTGTTCTCAATGTCTTACAAAGAACAACTTTCTTGGAATGTCTTTGGGACATGACATCGGGTGAAGAAGAAGGTCAATGACTTCTTGTCTTCTTAGACCTGTCCCAGGCAAGACTGGAAAGAAAATCTGTATTATCTTCTGTCTTTGACTAGTGGGAGGCTCTCTGTGGGCTCTATGAGACACTGCTCAGGACAGAAGAACAGAGCTAAGGGAAGGGAAAGTTCTTAAAGGTGGGCTTCTTTGGATAATGAGTCTTCAGAGGTTATGCTATATGTTTATTCCTAAAAGAAAAACAGAGAAAAGATATTCACATTTCCTTGTGATGTGATTATATGATGAGCCTTCAAATGAGACATAATCTCTTTACTTTATAGAGTCGCTTGGATGTTTATATGGCACAGAGTCCGGCAGGAACATCTGTTCAGAACATGCTACACTGGGCCCAGGTACGTGCTTCCTGTTTCTGATGTGAGACACACACATCTCTGCAAGATCCCCAAGGAAAGCTCCCAGAGAACTCTCTGCAGGGTTTTGCAGGCACCTGCCACTGTCCAGCTGGTGTTCTAGAATCAGCGTAAACTCATGCGGATTTCCTTTACACCCTTCTAGTCTTCACATCTTCCGGGTCTGGAGTTTGGGCGTGGTTCCTAGACATAGTCACTGACTTCTGATCCTTAGATTACTCCAAACTGCTTTTTCTAGGAAAACTTGTATTTTCTCCTCTTGGAAATCACTAGCTTTAATAGAACTTTATGTGTCACTATTTCACCTTCTAGTTGGCATATAGGCCATTTCAGAGTGTGAAAATAATTCAGAGAAATAATTCAGAGAAAATTAAATATTAGGGAGGGATTAAAATAGATTAGTGTTGTCTATTTTTACCCTCAGCTTTGTATGTGCATGTATTACTCTATTACTCAATATTTGACAAGCTCAAAGGTAAGTCAAATTCAATTAGTATAGTTGTCTGACCCAAGTGTGTGTGTGTGTGTGTGTGTGTGTGTGTGTGTGTGTGTGTGAGAGAGAGAGAGAGAGAGAGAGAGAGAGAAAGAAAGAAAGAAAGAGAGAGAGAGAACTTCCCAAAGTTTTAATATAGCTGAGAACTCTAGGAATTTAACCTACACCCTGTTCTTTGCTTTAAAATTTAGAATCACTGCTATAGATAGCCTGACACACTAGTTGAGAGTTTTGGAAATTCTTTGAAGAGTTCTACCTTCAGGAGATAAGCCTTCACACTCAAATAGGGAAAATGAAGTTTGAGTCATAGGGCCTCCTACTGGTGAGGAGACGGAGCCTCTCTGATGGCCATGACCTTCCAGGCAATACAACTTCAATTTCATATTTATTGAGCACTTACTATGTGTTCTTCTGCTATTGTGTACATGGTTTCATTCAGTATCATCAAATTCATTCTCATAACAATCTTTCAATAAAGACATTGATATCTCCATTCTACAAATGGAGGCTCCTCCAGTTGCAGGCTCCTCCCTGGCCTGGGCCCCTGGTCGGGGCTCATACAAGAGGCAACCAATTGATGTGTTTCTCTCACATCAATATTTCTCTCTGTCTTTCCCTCTCTCCTCCACTCTCTAAATAGCCAATCCCTTACACATGCACAGCTGACTCTTCTTAAAAAGTACCCTTCTCTGGCAGGAAGAACTCTTCAGGATAGAAATAAAGGTGGGGGATAAAATATT
Source organism: Myotis yumanensis (assembly GCF_028538775.1). Taxonomy (NCBI): domain Eukaryota; kingdom Metazoa; phylum Chordata; class Mammalia; order Chiroptera; family Vespertilionidae; genus Myotis; species Myotis yumanensis. Next base: position 26,744,410 of record NW_027223764.1, on the reverse strand, counting down.
TGGTCATAAGTTACATAGACAAAGATGCAGATGATGGTAGTAATATTAGTGAAAAGAGATTTGTTGAACATTTCTAGGTGCTACATGTTTTTATGCATTGCCTTATTTAATCTTCACAACCTACAAGAAGAATATTATTGTCATTCCTATTTCACAGGTGAAAAAATAGGTTTAGAGAAGATAAATATCTTGTCCTGGACCCACCGGTTCAATATTCTGTTAAGCCTGGATTCAAACCAGGTCTGTTTGATGCCAGAATCCAAGTTCCTAGCTAGTACAGTCTATTGCTTCCCATTGTTGAAAATTTGCAGAATTTCAATAACAAAAGGTTGCTGCCTCTGTCAATATAAATCTGATGGGAATCATTTAAAACTAAAAATCAAGTTTAAATCAATGAGTGTGAAAAAAACCTTTAGAGCCTTAGCCAGTTTGGCTCAGCGGATAGAGCATAGGCCTGTGAAACAGAGGATCCTGAGTTCGATTCTGGTCAAAAGCAGGTACCTCAGTTGCAGAGTCCTCCCTGACCCAGGCCCCTGGTCAGGGCTCATGCAGGAGGCAACCAATAGATGTGTTTCTCTCACATCAATATTTCTGTCTTTCCTTCTCTCTTTCTCTCTCTAAATATCAATAGAAAAATATCCTCGGGTTAGGATAAATAAATAAATAAATAAATGAGTTAAAAAAAAAAAACCCTTTAGAGTAGTCAGAATAATTTAATGAAGTGCTTGATGTAAAGGTAAAAATTATCTGTCTCAATCAAAACAACAATGAGGTACCATCTCACACCTGTCAGAATGGCCATCATCAACAAATCAACAAATGACAAGTGCTGGAGAGGATGTGGAGAAAAGGGAACCCTCCTGCACTGCTGGTGGGAATGCAGACTGGTGCAGCCACTATGGAAGACAGTATGGAGTTTCCTCAAAAAATTGGAAATGGAACTCCCATTTGACCCTGTGATCCCACTTCTAGGAATATATCCCAAGGAACCAGAAACACCAATTAGAAAGGATATATGCACCCCTATGTTCATAGCAGCACAATTCACCATAGCTAAGATGTGGAAACAGCCTAAGTGCCCATCAGTAGATGAATGGATTAGAAAACTGTGGTACATCTACACGATGGAATACTATGCTGCTGTGAAAAAGAAGGAACTCATACCGTTTGCAACAGCATGGATGGAACTGGAGAGCATTATGCTAAGTGAAATAAGCCAGTCAATGAAGGAAAAACACCACATGATCTCACTCATTCATGGATAATAAAGACCATTACAAACTTTTGAACAATAATAGATACAGAGGCAGAGCTGCCTCAAACTGATTGTCAAACTGTAGCGGGAAGGCCAGGGAGGGTTGGGGGACAGGAGGGAGGGGAGTAAGAGATCAACCGAAGGACTTGTATGAATCTATATAAGCATAACTAATGGACATAAGACACTGGGGGGTAAGGGAGGGCAGGGGTTTGTCAAGGGTGGGGGGGATAAAAAGGGCACTTATGTAATACCCTTTGTAATACTTTTAGCAAAAAAATAAAAAAGATCAAGAACAAGAAAAAAAAAATTATCTGTCTCTTCTAATCGGCATGGGTGGCAAATAACAGAAAAAGGAACCCCTAGGTGTATGAATGTTTCTATTCCAACATCTGATCTAAAATTAAAATGCAAACATAGGCATGCATGGCACCTCAGACATGCAGCCTGTGGCAACATTACTGATAAGGCGGCAGGATGTTTGGCCTTGCCGACAAAAGGACACAGCCATGCCACACCTTCCACAGGAAGCACTGAGAAGTTCTGTGAATAAACATTCCTTTCAATAGTAAGAAAATTGTTTAAGAATAATGAGTAACATTGTAATATCCTAGACCACCTGATAAGGATAGAAAGGTTTAAAGTTGTTTAAGAATACTGGCAGTCATTGTTTAATGTAGGAGTTACGTAGGTGGTGCCTTTAAAAAATATGAATAAAAATTCCTTAAGCCAAGATATTTAAGAATCATTCAGTTCAGCATCTTTTAAAAAATGTCTGTGTATAGCATTGTAACACTTAAAAGCATTGCAGTCTGAGGATTTTCATTGGAAAATTATAGGGAGGAATATAAGCTTGATAATCAGTTTCATTAATTAGTATAAATTTGTATCATTGTTATTATTTGGCTTATTAGTCTTTATGAAATTTTCTCATGTGCTAAAAAGTGGAACATAATGTCAATCTTCTCTGTATATTTCTTGTTTACTGTCTCTAAATGTATGCTTTTATATCATTTTAATGTGTTTATTCTTTTTATTTTGTTATAGGCGGTTCATTCTGGTGTGTTCCAAGCTTTTGATTGGGGAAACCCTTATCAGAACATGTTACACTTCCAACAGGTATGATTCTAACAATCATCAGTTGCATATCGCAAATGAACAAATAGATATAGGGTGGGGCAAAAGTAGGATTACAGTTGTGAGTATGCAAAAACAGTTTATTCTTGTATTATCATTATTCATCATGTTATTTTTCATATGAACAACTATAAACCTACTTTTGTCTCTACTCATTAAGCACTTAGTAGGTCCCAAACTATGCCAGCTATTATTTGTAGATCAGATGTTACTTATTGGTTTCTTACCATGTGCTGTATCATTATTTTTTATCTTCATAATGACCTTGTAAGGCTCAGAGGGATTAGGTAAATTGTTGAAATTATTTAGCTAGTAAAGAACCAAAATATGATCCAGGGGTTTCTGGATCTAAAGTCCATTCTTCTTCCACTATCTTCTCAAAAAAAGAGAGAGGAAGGAAGGAAGGAAGGAAGGAAGGAAGGAAGGAAGGAAGGAAGGGAGGGAGGGAGGGAGGGAGGGAGAGAGAGAGAGAGAGAGAGAGAGAGAGAGAGGGAGAGAGAGAGAGAGAGAAAGAAAGAAAGAAAGAAAGAAAGAAAGAAAGAAAGAAAGAAAAGAACTCTTAGCGCTTGAGACCATATTTTAAAGAGAGAAATAAAGATACATAATTTATATTTCTAGAACATGTCCTCTGACTTCTTATCCATCTCTCATAAAATGAGCTAACACTGTCTTGTTAACACTGTCTTGGAAAGTCATTTGCTATTCATTTTTTAATAAACAATAAAGGATAATTAAAGATACACCAAACAGAAATATTCCCCTCAGGAAGAAGCAGTGCTATCAGCCAGAGAATGGTATGTCAAGATATTTCCTGACATTATCTGTGAAAACCAGGTAGGGTACATGCCTAGGTTGAAGGCTTGATCCCCAGTAGGAGGTGTTCAAGAGACAGCAGATCAATGTTACTCTCTCTCCCCCTCTCCCTTCATCTCTGTCTCTCTCTCTCTAAAACATAATAATAAAATTTGTTTTAAAAAGATACAAGGGTTTTACAAATCAGGGCTGAGGAAATTTGGAAACTTTTTGAATAGCAAATTTAAAGTGCCACCATATTAACTACAACAGTAAAAATGCGTAACTTAATTGGTGTGAAAAATCCGATTTTCCTCTAAACTGCTATGGTTATATGTGTGTAAGTGGGTGTGCCCAAACACACAAACATGCTATGGCGAAGTACCATTTACTCTTGTAATTAACCAATTCCCTGCTTTAGCAAGAGTATATAGCTGCCCCAGAAAAAGCTGTTAGATGGTGGCCTCACCATGTGAGACTCAGATATCTGTTTGGATAAGTTCTGACTCACAGGTATTAGCTTTATCATTAAGCTTACAGATTCTATTTTTTTAAAATGGTGATTCAGGTTTCGCTATGAAAAGTTTGTGTAGGACTTTGGGAGAAAATAAGAAAAACCCAAACAAACTGAGGGTAAACTGTTTGCTGCCAAAATTAACTATTGTATATTCATCTGCTCAGGCTGAGATTTAAAAAAATACCGTAACTGAGCGGCTTAAACAACAGAAATGTATTTGTCACAGTTCTGAAAGTCGGAAGTCTGAGAACAGGGCAGCGGCCTAGTCGGGTTCTGGGGAGGGCTCCCTTTGGCTTGCCGAGCGCCTCCTCCTTGCTATGTGCTCACATGGTCTTTCCTCGGTGTGTGCTCTTGGAGAGAGAAAGAGACCTCTGTCTCCCCTCCATTAATCCTATTGGATTTAACCTAATCACCTCCTAAAAGCCTTATCTCCAAATACAATCATATTTGGGGTAGGGTTTTAACATGCGAATTTAGAGGGAAAACAAGTTAGTCCGTAGCAAATGGTAAAAGGTAAGACTTCCAGTTGCAAGTAGCAGAAACAAACTCTATTATACTGCTTTACTGAGCTAAAATGTACAATGGTGAACTCACAATAGCCAGGAACTTAAACACTGGCATTGGGGTTCGCTCTCTCTTGCTTTTTCTCTCTGAATTCTGCCTTCAAATGCTGTTTCCATTTTTAAGTTCTTTCCAAGATAGTAGTCGTAGGATGGTGACTGATGTATCTAGCTCACACAGTTCTTCCAACTGCAAACCCAAAGGAAAAGGCAATGTTTTTCTTTTTTTAAAAAATATATTTTATTGATTTTTTACAGAGAGGAAGGGAGAGGGATAGAGAGTTAGAAACATCGATGAGAGAGAAACATCGATCAGCCGCCTCCTGCACACTCCCTACTGGGGATGTGCCCGCAACCAAGGTACATGCCCTTAACCGGAATCGAACCTGGGATCCTTAAGTCTGCAGGCCGACGCTCTATCCACTGAGCCAAACCGGTTAGGGCGGCAATGTTTTTCTTAATAGCTCTAGCAAAAAGTTCCAGAGAGAACTCGGGCCCTGTTTTAGTCATCTTATATAATCGCTGTGGCCAGAAGAATGAAGAACAAATTAGCCAGGCCTGGTCCCCTGGACTACCCTGGAACTGGGGGAGTGGAATTTGTCAAATCAGCATGAGTGGTGTTAACAGAAAGAAAGGGGCAGGAAAAACTTGCCAGGCCCGATTTTTCTGTAACAGGCTGGCTTTTTAACATTGTATTTCAAATGTGTGTTTTTATGTACGTGTCTCAACGCTCCCTGAAGAGGCTTCTCAAATGTCAATAATTCCCTGGGCCCAGACTTCAGCATATGTGGAGGGGTATTGATATTTGTCCTATTTTAGCCCATCCAAAATTTTGTTTGAAAAGGACACATTCCCAGTCCAAGTGCTACTAGAAAGATGCCCCACCAAAGAAATGCGTCCGTTTTCTCTAGGATCCTTTTCTATTTCCCCAAAAATCAAATCAAAAGTATAATGGTGGTCTTTTAAAATTTACAATTCATATTTTTGTACTAAAGTGTTTTCAAGTAAATTTCACATTTTAATGTTTATATATCACTAACTGTATCCTAACGGCACATTTTTAACATTTAAAGTAGATGCTTAAAAACTGATTTTGTTACTTCTCTAATGTGATTTTTCGTGAAAACTCTTCTTTTTTCTCTCCCTCTCTTTAACTGTATTTAGTTTACACCTCCCTTATACAACGTGACTAAGATGGAAGTGCCAACGGCAATGTGGAGTGGTGGACATGACATTGTGGCTGATCCCAGGGACATTGAAAGCTTACTCCCGAACATCACCAGGCTTATTTATTACAAATGTATTCCACACTACAATCACGTGGATTTTTACCTTGGACAGGATGCGACCCAGGAAATTTACCAGCACCTAATTAGAATGATGGAGGACTATTGCTAAAATTAAACACACTTACCTTTTTCTAAGCAGCAAGTTTCCATGATAATTATGTAGCACACAGACCCAAAGGTGACCCCTCCAATGATTTTCACCTCCTCATGTCCGTGCATTTGTGTAGCTCACCTTCCTTGAGTTCGGGAGGCACCTGAGACTTGCTCCTAGAATTAGCAAAGGTGATGGGATGGCACCCCTTAATTAGATTATGTTTATAGCAAAGGTGCTGGGATGTCATTCTCTGATTACTTTATATTCTGTAAGAAACCATCTTAGCAGACTGGAGCAAGAAATTCCCCTTGTTGGCCTGATGAAGCAAGCAGCTATGTTGAGGAAACCCACATAGAAAGGCACTGTGTCTGGCTTCTAGGATCTGTAGGTGACAGCCAGCTAATAACTTGCAAAGAGTCAGGACACTCAGTCATAAGACCCTAAGGCAGTGGTTCTCAACCTTCCTAATGCCGCAACCTTTTAATACAATTCCTCATGTTGTGGTGACCCCCAACCATAAAATTATTTTCGTTCCTACTTCTTAATTATAATGTTGCTATTGCTATGAAGCGTAATGTAAATATCTGATATGCAGGGTGTATTTTCATTGTTACAAATTGAACATAATTAAAGCATAGTGATTAATCACAAAAACAATATGTAATTATATATATGTTTCCCGATGGTCTTAGGCGACGCCTGTGAAAGGGTCGTTCGACCCCCAAAGGGATCGTGACCCACAGGTTGAGAACTGCTGCTCTAAGGGAATGAGTTCTGCCTAAAACTCAAATGAGCTTGAAAGCCCATTCTTTCCCAGGAAAGCCTGCAGTTGAGAAAGCAGCCTGGCCAACACTTGGATTGCAGCCTGGGGAGACCTTGAGCAGAGGATCTAGCTATGCCATGCCTGAGTACTGACCCACAGAAACAGTGAGGTAATAAACATATATTGTTCTGAACAGCTACATTTGTGGGTATTTGTGATCAGCAATAGTAAACTACTACTATTGTAATAATACTAAAGTATTATCATTGTTACTAGAGACCTGGTGCACGAAATTCATGTAGGCGGGCCGGGGAAGCGGGGAGGAGAGGAGTACTTCAGCCCGACCTGCACCCTCTCCAACCTGGGACTCCTTGGGGGATGTCCGACTGCTTCTCGCAATCTGGGATCACTGGCTCCTAACTGCTCACCTGCCTGTCTGCCTGATCACTCCTAACCTCTCTGCCTGCCTGCCTGATGGCCCCTAACCACCTCTGCCTGGCTGCCTGATCACCCCTAACTGCTCCCCTACTGGCCTGATCGCCCCTAACTGCTCCCCTGCTGGCCTAATTGCCCCTAACCACCTCTGCCTCACCCCGCACCCGAAACCCAGGCTTCCCTCTCTCTGATCGGCCACAGGCACCCAGGACCCAGGCCAGCTTCAACCAGGCTGGCCACAGCCGCAGGGGATCGTGTGGGGGCAGCTTCACCTGGGCCGCAGCCACAGCTGCCCGGGACCACGGAATGGGTAGCTTGCCCCTCTCCCAGACCACAGCCCCAGCCGTTGGTGCCTGGGACCGTGGGGCGGGTGGCTTGTTCCTCTCCCGAGCCGCAGCCTGGCTAGTCCCCATTACTCTCTCGCGAGCTCATTTGTGCCTGGCTGGTCCCCATTCCTCTCTCCCCAGTGTTGAGTGTCTGAGCCATTATGGTGTGATGGTGTGATGGTGTGAGGGTGTGACAACCACTTGCATATTAGCTCTTTATTATATAGGATTATTGTTGTTTTGTCTCTGATTAGAAGCTTGAGAGACCCTGCCCTTATTTCTCTTTGTCTTATTTCCTTTGGCCTGAGGAACTTTGATCATAGCTCGTTTTGCAGATCTGCTAGTGATGGACTTTCTCAGTGTTTTTTTCTGCAAAAAAATTTTATTTTGCCTTCATTTCTTCATGTTTTATTATAGTTAGGACATTTAACATGAGATTGACCCTCTTGATGGATTTTTTAAGTTATTGTTACTATAGGTACTATGTTGTACAGAAGATCTCTAGCACTTTTTTTCTTGCCTAACTGAAACTTTATACCTATTGGATAACCCTTTTTTTCCCTCTCTCCCAGGCCCTGGCAGCCACCATTGTACTCTTTGCATCCAAAAGTTTGACTATTTTATATACTATTTTATATACATGGAATTATGACGTATTTGTCCTTCTGTAACTGGCTTATTTCATTTAGTATAATGTCCTTTAGGTTCATCTATGTTGTTGCAAATGGAAACGTCTTTTTTGAAGGCTTAATTACTATTGTATGTATATACCATGTTTTTCTTATCCATTTGTTCATCAATGAACATTTAGATTGCTTCCAAACATTGGCTATTGTGAATAATGTTGGAATGAACCCAGAGTACATATATCTTTTCAAGATCTTAATCTCAATTCTATTGTATATATGCACAGAAATGGGATCACTGGATCACATGGTAGTTCTATTTTTAATTTTTTGAGAAACCTCCATACTGTTGTTTTCCAGAGCAACTTCACCATTTTGTATCTCCACCAACAATGTACAAAGGTTCTAATTTTTCCACATCCTTGACAACATTTGTCTTTTGTTTTTTGATAATAGCCATCCTAACAGGTGTGAGGTCATATCTTATAATGATTTTGATTAGCATTTCCCTGGTGATTAGTGATGATTGAAAGAAGACAAAGAGGCTCCCAGAATTTCTAGCTGGGCTGATTGGTGAATTATTATTATTTTGCCTTCATTTCTGAAAGATTTTTTTTCTGACAATAGACTTTTAGATTGTCCTTCTTCATAATTAGTTGTTATTCTTTCAGTGCTTTAAAATTGTTCGTTGACTTTTGGAATGCATAGTTTCTGATAAGTATGCAATACCATATAAGTTTCTTTGTACTTAATGTACCTTTTTTGTTTTTAAATATACTTTTTGCCAATAATTGCCAGCAATTTGATTTGGGTAAACCTGGTTGTGGTTTTGTGTGTATTTTACTTGGAATTATAAAAGCTTCTTAGATCTGTGCATATACAGCTTTCATCAAATTTGGAAAAATTTTGTCCATGATTTCTTCAAATACCTTCTGTGCTTTACTTTTTCTGGGTCTCAATACATATATGTTAGACCACTTGCAGTTGACTCACAAGTCACTGAAGCTGTATTTTTCCCCCCAGTATTTTTCTCTGTGTGCTTTATTTGAGACAGGTTCTGTTCCTATGGCTTCACATTCAAAAATCTTTTCCTTTGCACTGTCTAATCTGCTGTAACTATAGCTGGTGCATTTTTTAAAATTTTGGATACTGTATTTTTCATCTCTAGAAATTCCATTTAGGTTTTTTTTATATTTTCTGTACCTTTCTTCCTTACTTTCCTGTTCTTCTTTAAATCTTAACATCATACACGTATTTTAATACCTGATTTAACATACTTTCTGTTTATTTTAATTTTCTCTGTCATTTGTGCATTTGTTCTATAGATTGCCTTTCTTCTGACTAAGGGTTATATTTTCCTGCTTCAATTCCATACTTAAAATTTTTTTATTGGGTGCCAGACTTTGAATTTTGCATTGCTGAGTACAGACTTTAGAAATTGCTGGTAGGCAGAAAGCTAAGGTTTTCATAGGGTTCACCTTACTTGTTTTCATCACAGTGTTGCCTGCTTGCCAATGTCTGACAACTGTTGTTTATTACTTTGGTTCCATTTTCTAATTTTTATGATAGGATGATAACTCCAGACCCTGTTATTCCCTCATGACTAAAAGCAAAAGTCAAGATTCTTTTGAAAAATTATATCATTCTGCTAATGTGTAACCAGTATAACTTCACATAAAGAAGGTAATTGTAAAAATATGAAATAAAAAGAATATGTAACTTAAAATTTTTAACTTTTCTCTGTTCTACCTGAAATTGTCTGTCTTACTACCAGTATGTTGTGGAGAACTGTAATGGAGTCCAACCCTCTGAATTTAGATATAAGTAAGCACAGTCAAGGAGAAGTGACTTGTCCATGGTGTATAAGTGTATAAATTAGTAAGATAATATATGAACTGTATTTTCAGAATGCTGGTCAAATGTAGTATTTCTAGGACATTAATTTTTCTCTGCAAAAGCTTTACTGCTTCCTTCCTAATGTCTTTAATTACAAGCATTTGCACTGATCCATCTTCCCTATTACTTTTGAAAATGGTTTTTCACCATGAAATACCACCATACCAGAATTTACAATAACGCTCTGCTTTTTATTTTATTCCATCAAACCCTAACCCCCAGCTGTCTTTCAAAGTTTCCCATAATCTGACTCCGCCCACTCTTCCAGTTACATTTTGCCTCTGCTTCCTTAACTAGATGCAAATGTTTTATTCAAAAAAGATTTGTACACTTAAGTCTTCCTACACATCTTTCTCACTCTCGTGGACAGGATTTGTCCACACTGTTTGCCTTAAACTGAATGAAAATATAATTAGATCATAACATTGCATTTCTTAAGCAAGTAGGATTTTCTTGTTTTTATTGCTGTATCTTAAAAATACTGTTTTAATTTATATTCAGTAAGAATCTCAAGTACATCACCATCGCTTTCATCAATTATATTAATTTAATGTTTTTCGTTTGATTTTGTACTATATGTTTAGGATTCTGAACACTGGCAGCTTCTAGAAGGAAGAAAAATTTCACATGGAATCATTTTTCAGTTTAACCGTAAGCCTACTTTGTGCAGGACTTGGTGTATCAGATGTCTCCTTAGTGTTGGGTAGTTTCCGCAATCCCTGCCAAAGAAGTTTCTGAACAAGTCCTCAAAGTAACAGGTTATTAATTTTAAAAATGTACCCTGCATTTTTTTATATGTTAGAGTCTAGAGATATGGGAGGAAAGAAGAAAGCCAGGTTCTTACCCTTACGACTTATATATTGAGTTTAAAATATGATGGGAAATTTCAACCAATGAGGATGGTAAGTAAAATAATGAACATTACGTAGCATTTATTATGCACTTATTAACTTATTTAGCTTTTATAAAAGATATGGTCATTCATCCCTGTCCATATCTTTGTGATACAAGTACTATGCTTATCTATTTTGTAGAAGACCACTGATGCTTAGAAAATTTAAATAATTTCTTTTCATAGCTCATGTCAAATATTTAAGAATTTTAAGCAAATCTGGGTCTTGAGTCTAAATCCAAATCCTAGGCTTTAAAACTTTCTTGTTTTGTATCCCAATAGTAAGTCCAGGATAGCTCATGTAGACACAAAAGTATCTGCTTGTTAGAGGATTCTTGGGGCTCTGTACAGAAGACAAGACCAGAATTTAAGACAGACTTGAAATAAATAAAGTAACTAAAACAAAATCTATGTCATCAGAGCTACTGAGAGGGAATGACTACATCAACAGCAGGGGCAGGGAATGAAATGGGCAATGCCAGCACATAACAGGGGTGCATACAAATATGTAAAGCAGGCCACCCAAGTGCTGAGTCAAAACCAGGTTGACAGCTTGGCTGGTATTCAGCTGACAGATCTGTTGACAAGAGTGTTGTGATGGCTTTTGCGTAGCTACACCACTTAAAGGTAGCAGCTCAGAGTCATCCCTCTGACCTTTCCCAATGTAATTCCTCTCATTGAAGCACTCCCTGCAGCACTGGAAAATTACCCAAGCTTCAGCAGCATCTTCTTCTCTTCTATATTGAATAGAACTAGACATTTTGAAAAGTCACTATCCTCTGTAAGCAATGGCCTTCCCTTTCATTTCATACCTGAAATTTCTTACATGAGGCTGAGTATTTTCACATTTTTAGGTTCCATCAACCTAGACCTTTTAGTGATGGTTTCAACGGTTGTATCCTGCTAATATGGTGTCAGGGGGATATATTGGTTTAGTGAAATGAACTGGTTCTCTCCTAACCCTTCCTTCTAAGGATATCGTGGATACTGCTGATGTTTATCAAGATCATCCATAACAAAAAGTCACTCTCATTTCTATGGCACTTCATTTCAAAGTGCTTTCACAGATATCATGACCTTTCCTCTTAAGGATTGAGAGGTAAGATGGAATCGCTATGGAAAGAATGCTCATGTTAGGGCTAAATAGTGGACGTTCCAGAGCCACCTCCACTAATTATTACCTGTGTGCCCCTAGGAAAGTTCTTTATCATTAATTCTACAAAACAGAGTCATTCATTTCTGCCTACCTAATATGCTGTCATGAAGACCAAAGATGTTCATGAAGCACATTTGTGTAGCACAGTACTCAAACATGGGCCTTCAAGTCCAAATGGTTTAGGTTTGGTTCCTAGCTCCATTATAATATTTATAATCCATAGACAAGTTAATTACTCTAATCCACATTTCCCTACCTGTAAAGTGGAGATAATGTTAGTAACTCTATTATCTGATTTTCAAATGAACTTGGGTGGGAGACTAGCTGCCTCAATATGTCTGTCTCATTTAATGGCTTTGCATTCAAAATGCTGTGAGTGGTTAGGAAGGCCTACAAACCAGGCTCTGCCTACCTCTTCAAGCTCATCACTCCCTGGCTCCCTATGTTTCTTTAATTCTCTTCAGGAAGCCTAGCTCCTCGCCACCTGAGCTATTCCCCTGCCTGTAATATCTGTCAGATTTTACAGATTTTAGCCAAAAATTCATTTCCTCAGAGAAGACTTTTCTGTCCACCCTGATGACAGTGCACTTCATATCGGTGGATTCGGCACAATTACAGCAAAGATTTAACTCTGTGAGTAAGCAGCTGTAGAGTGATTGCACCCACAATCACCCAGGCACAAAGTCAGTGATTAAAAAATAGTTGTCACATGGCTGAGAATGTCCTCTCTGTCCTCCAAGCACTTGATTGGGTCTTGTGGAAAGGGGGGTACTTTTAAGATGCAATTAATACATATTTGGCTAAGACTCATTGCTCAAGAATTTCTTGGCATAATCAGGAGCTATTGATCTGGAAGGGAGGGAACTGAATGAGATCTGAGCCTTGGCAGGGGAAGGCTGGCTGGCAGGACACCAAACAACTTCACAGGGAGGCACCTTTTGGGGGACTGGGACATACCAGACTAGCATATCCTGATATGTAATCTTGTAAGTGTGTCGGAAATGACTGCACTTACACATGCTGAGTCACATAACTGAAATTTACAAGAGTTACAAAGCACAAATCAATAACGTGTTTATAATTTACATTAAAAACTCTAGCTGTCAAAAGAACTATATCAAGTTTTATGCCAAACTAACAGATTCTTTACCTGTAAATAACATAGGAAGTCCTAGTATAAAAATGTCGCTTGTTGTACAAAGATGAAAAAACACAGAAGAAGTATAGGATTTGACAGAAACCATTACCTACACAATCACTCAAGTGCATAAGAAAATAATAGTCTGGCACTTAATATTTCGGTTTCACAATAGCTTAATAAAATGGTACCATTTGTATCCTTTCTTTATACATCAGGAAACTAAAGCTTGGAAATATTGGGCAACTCGCCTCAAAATATCAATTCTCTAATCTCTGAAATCTTGACTTTAGATATCAAGCTCTTAATCTTTATGCTATAATATTTTGTATCTATTATGAACTAGCCGGACATTAAGAACACAGAGTAATAAGGTTCCTGCCCAAGTGGAACTTACAGACTAATGTAAAAGGCAGACACTCTACAGCTGCTTACTCACAGAGTTAAATCGCAATATGAAGTGCACCATCATCAGGGTGGACAGAAAAGTCTTCTCTGAGGAAATGAATGTTTGGCTGAGATCTGTAAAATATGACAGATATTACAGGCAGGGGAGTAGCTCAGGTGGCGAGGAGCTAGGCTTCCTGAAGAGAATTAAAGAAACATAGGGAGCCAGGGAGTGATGAGCTTGAAGAGGTAGGCAGAGCCTGGTTTGTAGGCCTTCCTAACCATTCACAGCATTTTGAATGCAAAGCCATTAAAGAGTTTTAATCCCAAGAGTGCTTAAAACTGAATTATGTCAGATGTGTGATTTAAAACAATGATAATACATGCCTTGTTGGGAATAAATGAGATGGGTACAGGGAATCTAGTTCGAAGGTTGCTGTGGTCCAGCTAGAGATGAAGGCAGTTTAGGCGATTTGGAACCACAAAGTCAGCCATGGATGTTTTCTCAGTTCTACATTAAGGACTCGATCTTAGAGACAAGTGATGAATTTGTGCTGATACCCATGGTCTCAAGAAAGTCACTATGTTAATTACACACGTATGTAACCATTGTTGTGTATTCAATCAATACTTAGATCCAGGAAGCTGTCAAACTTGTAAATGATTTTAAATGCTAACATAATCATTTTGGTGACATTTTCTCTATCAGAGAATTTTAAATCATTAAGGAAAGCTTTTAAATGACAGTTGGCATTTATTGTTAGAGTAGAGTCAATATAATAAGCTTTTCTTCTAGATTTGCTGACCTTGAGAGCATTGATGGATATTGTGCTTTTGATAAAGAATTATAGCTAAATATTTGTGCCCATGTGATTTTTGCTAGGTCGTCATACAGAAAGCTCAATTGAGGAACAGAGGCCAAGCACGTTTGAAGATATGTTTGATGATTCAGGTAGTAGGAAGTTCGGTAGGCAGAAACATTCAATTCAGGTCAAATGTATGCTATAAAGTATGTCTTTGGGGTGAGTACTACATGAACAAATAAAGAATCTGGTTAAAGAAACGTTTTAGAAAAAAACAAACAAACACAAGACTGATAGTACAGCCACTAGTCAAATGTAGCTATCAAGCACTTAAAATGTGATTAGTCCTAATGAATATGCTGTACGTATATCATAATCATCACATTTCAAAGCCGTAGTACAAAAAAGGAAAGCCTCTCCATTATAATATTGATCACATGTTGAAATGATAATATTTTGAATGTATTAGTTTAAATGAAATATAATAAAAATTGATTTTACTTGTTTCTTTATACTTTTTTAAATGTGACAATAAATAAATTGATTTATATATGTAGTTCACATTACATTTTTATTGGATAGCACTGGTATAGAGAATCAAGAGTAAGGTTATTATTGCCTAAGAAATCTGGTTATTTGTAGAAAAACTTGAATAATTCATCATTTATAAATTTTGTTTTAATGTATGAGGAAGTGAGAGAATGTAGAGTGTATGGAAGATCAGGTTGTGCTATAGTAGTCAAGTTTGAAGATAATTAGAAGGCTGAAAAGCAGAAAAACAATTATTGAGTAGTAATTTTTAGTATTGTATTACTGTACAATGCAATCCTAATATATAAAAACCCTGGGCCCATCACATTCACAATGACTGGAGGTCGACCTAATGCCCAGGCTGTGTGCACAGCAGGCTCTGGTGGGTGGGGACTTGTGGCAGCGGAGGCAGGATGGGGAAGGTGGGGCCGACACTCACACTCACTCACAACCACACACAGGCACAGACACACACAGTGCCCACCAGGGCACAGCCTTTTCTCCTTTTCTTTCCCTCCCTCCCAGCTTGCTCTCAGAGCCTCTCTCAGAATGAGAAAACAAAACAGACTGGATCTGAAGAGGCCTGGATGGAAGGGAGGGCAGGCAGAGGGTGGAGTGGCCCCCATTGGCCCCACCCCCTCCCAGCCAGGAAAGAGGAGGAGGAAGACAGGGAGGCAGGGAGGCCTGGAGGACTGCTGAGAAAAACAAAGAGAGACAGAGACTGGGCAAGATCAGGCTGGCAGGGGAGGGCAATAAGGGGTGATCAGATGCGCAGAGGCAGTTGGGGGTGAGGTCAGACCAGCAGGGAAGAGCAGTTGAGGGCAACCAGGCCAGCAGGGGAGGGCAGTTGGGGGTGAGATCAGGCTGGCAGGGGAGAGCAGTTAGAGGTGATCAGGCAGGCAGACAGAGAGGTTAGGGGCAATCAGGCAGGCAGGCAGAAGCAGTTAGGGGCGATCAAGCAGACTGGCAGAAGAGCGGTTGGGAGCCAGCAGTCCCAGATTGCAAGAGGGATGTCCAACTACCGGTTTAGGCTCCATCCCTGTGGGGTCCCCGATTGGAGAGGGTGTAGGCTGAGCTAAGGGAATTTCCCTCCCCGCCCCCCCCCCCGCCCGCCCCAGTGCACAAATTTTGTGCACTGGGCCACTAGTGTAAGAATAATGGTAGGCCTATTCCAATGAAATACAAAAGCAAAATACAATTGATATTTCCTATGCATTAACTCTCCTCTATTAAATTTACTGTAAAAAAGTGTTAAGAAATAATGTCCTTTGAAACATACATAAGAGCAAACATCCATTAGAATTTATGGGCAAGCTGGTAACAAACATTATTACTATTCTTCAGTAATTAAGCAATTACTCTATTTGTAGAGTCGTTCATTCATTCTTTTATTAATTCACTCAGCAAGCAGTTTTACTATTGATAGTGATTGGGAGAGAGATAAAATCAAGACACTGTGATACTAAAAAAAGCCATCTACCCATTTTCAGGCATGCTGGGAAGATTTGAAGGTGATTTGACAGTAACTTAGCAATATAGACAATTAACTCTGGAAAGAAACGGGAGCATATATCAAAAGAGCCATTGTTACCTCTTTACACATTCCAGTCACCCGATATTTACCTTTGCAAATTGATAAGACTGTATCTCAAATTAGATCCAACTTGAATTTCTGGTTGTGTTCTGTATCTGGTTTTTCAAAAAAAAGAATCTCTATTTGAATATACCTCCTACAGGAACTCAAATACAAATTACTTAATGCCACTCATTAAGTAAGCAGTTAGGCAGGTAAACCGGCTTGGAGGAATGGATGGTATAAATTTCCTCCCACTATGGTATGGTCCTTCCTCTTCATTCTCACAAAGCTTTGACCTTTTCCACCGGTAGTGTCCTGATCCTGCCACTGCGGGTCGTGGATGTCATCACAAGCAATAACCAGCACTCTTGGTAATAACTTCTCTTTAAATGTAAGTGATCTTTCTTTTGAGCATTTTGGTTTGGGGTGGATAAATATTCATTTAGCTTGTTATGGCCTCTTTTTAAAAACCTTCAATAGTTCACTCATTTATGATGGATAGAATTTTTTATTTGTCATTTCTCTCTTCTACTTTTTTTTTTTTTATCATAGCTGTACTGTATTTGAAGATGGGTCTAGTGTAGTGGAGCTGAAATTGAGATGCATTGATACCAACACTAAAGAGAACATGCTCCACTCTAATAGGTAATCTCAAGAACAACACTGTTTCTTATAGATATCATGAACATTGACAACTTTACTTTATGGGTAAAGAAATAAAAATTTGAAATATAATTTAAAATGCCTTTCCTAATGCCAAAATGTGCTAATCAATCATCTTACACACACACACACACACACACACACAGCTTTGTTGCATCCTGTTTGAATTTTAGTATGCATAAAGAATTACATAAATTATCTAGTTAGCTGGCAACAAATTCTGTGGTCCTGTTCATACACAGTCTTTTCCTCCAAGGCAAAATTTGTCTCAATTTGTAAGGTTTCGAATTATTCCTTTTTCCAAATACTTAGTTTCTATTTTGTTGGTTATGCCTAATATTTTTTAAACTTTGAGTTGTGTGCAAGGGAAAATTATGCCCCCTTTGAAACAGTCATGTGTTACTAAAAGGCAGTCTTTGGGGGAAAAGAAGCGAACATACAGACAAAAAGATGATACTTAATAGCAAATATATTTTGAATTAGAACATTGGGAGAAAAATAAGAACTATTTTCACAGATAGATACCAAGGTCAAGGATCTATGTTCAACCATGTATTTTCAGCCATCTTGATAATTAACTGGGCAGCCATCATTAAACAATTTGCTGAGGCTGTGATATGATCCTTGGGTCAAGATATCAGAAATACCACAGGACTTCTGAAAGGCTGCTCCTTAATCTACATTTTGGCCAACATTCCTTTCCAGCTCTAATATCATCTAGCTTTATGAAAAACAAACAACAACAACAAAGCAAAAAAACAAACAAAAAACGGGAAATTTGAGCTTCTAGAGCAGTGGTTCTCAACCTTCCTAATGCCGCGACCCTTTAATACAGTTCCTCATGTTGTGGTGACCCCCAACCATAAAATTATTTTCATTGCTACTTCATAACTGTAATTTTGCTACTGTTATGAATCATAATGTAAATATCTGATATGCAAGATATATTTAGGCGACCCCTGTGAAAGGGTTGTTCAACCCCCAAAGGGATCGCGACCCACAGGTTGAGAACTGCTGTTCTAGAAAGTAGGAGCCATCATTTGATATTTCACAGAGCCAAGGAAGAAGTTTCAATGTATTTCATTTTAAATCATTTCAATATATTAAATCATTACTAAAGTAGCAAACTTACATTGTAATAAGAATGATGAAAACATTGTGGAAAAATTAGCTTTATTTATTTGATATGGCCTTGTATCTGTCAAATAAAAGAATTGGAAGAATTCTCCAGATTATTTAAATAATCCTCAGATAATCTTCAGAGTTGAGGAAGGAATATAAAGAGGCAATAGCATTGAAATTCTTCTGAGATTTAAGCTGATCTACAATTTGAAAAAACCTGAGCAGTTTAACCATATTCATGCTATTTCCACATTGAGTCATGGCAACAAATCAACATTAATAATGATAATAATAATGTGCTTCCTAGAACTCTCCAAAGAGTCCATTGAAGTTTTGTTGGAAAGGGTTGTTTTAGAGTCATAACCCATGAGAGATTCCAGACAAGTCTACACACTTCTACCATTGTACTGTCCACAATGGCAAAGCATGGTTGAGTCCCTCATCAAATACTGAGTATGGGCTGCTACATAATCTTTCCACTTAGTCCAGCAAGCTGAGTGTTTCCTTTCACACCACATTTGTTTAAATGGCATAAAATTTCTCACACAGTGGAACAGATCTTAGGATTTGGACAAATATGAATAATATTTTTGTTTTTGAAAGTATTTGAGAATGAGTCCAAACTAATAAAATTGAAACTCCTGTATCATGCTTAGTAGCAATGTAAGCCTTCTTCCTGTTGGAAAATGAACAAAATGTAATGATTGTGTGTACTCTACAGGCATGCAAAGTGAAGTGAAAAATTCAATCACATACACCTCCATTATCTAGTATTTCAGGTGGGGCATAACGCTAAATTGTCTTTATTCTCCTCAGGTCTTCAGCTCTACCTGTTTAAGGCAGAGTCTGTTTGTAGATTAGCTCCCACAATGGTTGCTGCCAAGGTTGGCAACAGGTTGAATCCCTTTAGCAATATGAGTCTGTTTTCTCTGCCACACTGCTAGTTCCAAACTTTTCCTGGACTTAAGAGTTGGGAGTCAGGATGGCCTCACCTTGTCAGTTTAGGTACAATCAATCACATCCCTGCACACTAGATCAGTGATTTCAACTTTGTCATCTCATGGCACACATAAACTAATTACTAAAATTCTGCGACACACCCAAAAATATATTTTTTGCCAATCTGACAAAAAATAAGTATAATTTTTATTTATTCACAAAAAAGTATTAGTAATAGTCTGCCCTTTCTGCTTCAGAGTGACTAAAAAATCAGGTGCCTATACATGTATACCATAAGGATTTCTAGTACCAAGAATTAACCAATCAGAGACAACCTTATTATGTGACGTGACCAATAAGATGCAACTCTGTTATATAACCTAAGTATTTATGGTTCAGGATAGGGCATTCATACCAGATGGCTATTGTTGTGTTGGCTGTTGTTGCTTTTTAATTTGACAATGTATGAAAAGTGAGGTCAGTGTCCTGACTGACTAGTGAGGTATTGTGTGTTTTAAAAATTCTTGAGGCACACAAGTTGAAAATCGCTGCACTAGGTGGTTGACATCAGTACTGTCACATATAGTTGACCCTTGAACAACAAGGGAGTTAGGGGTGCTGAACCCTTACCTAGTCAAAAATCTATTACTTGACGCCCCAAAAACTTAACTACTAATAGCCTACTAATGACAGGAAGCCTTACTGATAACATAAACATTGATTAGTACATATTTTGCACATTAGAGGCATTATATACTGTGTTTTTACTATAAAGTAATCTAGAGAAAAGAAAATGTTATTAAGAAAGAGAAAATGCATTTACAATATTTTTTGAAAAATATCCGCATATAGGTGGACCCACCCAGTTCAAACCCATGTTGTTCAAGGGTCAACTATACATTGTGTCATTTGATCGTCACAGTAATGCTGTGGGGTTGAGGAGGTAGTTAGTATTATGTCTTATCTTATGTATAAGGATCCTGAATACATTTTACTTCCCCATTTGACTCATTGGTTTCAAAATGTTGCTGAACCCTCCCAACAACAATAGACAATGGAAACATGAGGATTCAGTCAAACTGGTTATTTGGCATCATATAGACCATTATTTCCCAACCCACAAGTGCATTGTGGCATTTGGTGACTGGGAAGACGCCCTGGGTGTGTATCATAGTCCAAGGTTTCCCCATTTCCCCGGGTTTCCTGTCTCTCATCTGTCTGACTTCTTACTATCACTGCAACCGTATCTCATTCTTCAGCCTGATGTCACATGCCGAAGATCAGAAGTTCCTAATCCACAGGAGTCCTCAGTAGCAGGTAAAATCAAGATTTATCACAACCAGGAGGCAGTTGGCTTGAAAATCAGGTTGTAAGGGCTCTTCAGTGAGGCTGCCTGTGTTCTTGTCGTAGTTCTTCTGTCACCTGTTGGCCCTGTGACCTTGGGCAGATCTTAAGTTTCTTTCAGCCTTTGTCTTTTTCATTGATAAAATGAGGATAATAACAGGAGCTACCTCATGGAGTTTCTTTGAGGTTTAAATAACAAATGAGAAGTGATTAGAACAGTGCCTGGCACAGGCCAAACATTCAATAGATATTAGCTGTTATTTATTTCAAAAATGTTGTAAATTATATACCACTTACAGATATAAAACTGTCTTAACCAGATAGCAAGTGTACGGAAAGTATTTAATTTCAAAAGTAAATTCTGAATTTCTAGAAGTCAGTCATTAATTTGTTATAGCCAAGGCTCTCTGCTATTCCTCTCTCACTCCTTCTTACACTAAGCGATGAAAGAGCTTACACTGCGCTTAGTGTTCTATGTGTCACTTAATCCTCTCTCTAACCCTGTAATCTTCCTTATAACCATGTAATGTTATTATCCGCTACCATCAAGGAAACCAAGAGACAAAGCCACTAAAAATAACTTGCCCAAGGTTAAGAATCTTGTGAAGTCCAGAGACTGGACTTCAATCTCATGCCGTTGGAGCTCTCATATAATGAGTGCTTACACTGAGATGACGTTGTCCTACTTTGAAAAGACATGATTTAAGCAATGCCAAGAGGACAAATTGCACGTTCATTTAACGTTTGCCATTGGGTGTCCACAAGAGAAGTAGTCACACCAGTAGAAACTTAGCGCCAGCTTGTTTGTGTGTTTGGAGCTTCAGTTCTTGTTTGCTCTGTGGAGTGGTGAGCTAGACTATAGGGTACCTCCACTTTCAGCTTTTCCAGGGTGTGGAAATATGTCTTCTGAGTCTCTAGGTGTTCTGGAAAATCTCAGGTGAACAAAGACTTAAAATAATTGAAAATTTTTCATTAAAATAAGAGATAAAAATAAGTCTTCACACTAAACTAAATTCATTTTATTTTCAGAAGTGGGCTATTTCAAGGTAGTTTTTGTGTGAAAAAAATAGTTCAATAATGCTCAGAGTTAGGTGGCTGTACTTGTTCTCTTCCACACTTTCTCAGGGTGTTAGTCACATTTTTATTAGGGTACTATTTTCATTTCATTAATCAACTCTGATGTATAAAATTAATCTGTAATTATTAAATGTTTTATATCAGGCATTCCAATGATGTGGCTGTTTTTAACAACAACCTGTTTGATTTGTGAAACTTTAAATGCTGATAAAATCTTTAATTTGGAAAGAGAAGCGAATCCTGAAACGTGGATGAATACTGTAAGTCATGGAAAATTCCAAAGAACACCAAATAAAGCAGATAATAGGTTATAAAATTATTAAAAGTCCTGTTAGAGCTGAAAATCTCTGATAAGAAAACAGATAAAACAGGCTATTTTTTAAAAATATTTTTTTATTAATTTCAGAGAGGAAGGGAGAGGGAGAGAGATAGAAACATCAATGATGACAGTGAATCATTGATCTGCTGCCTCCTTCATGCCTCCTACTGGGGATCAAGCCTGCAATCCGGGCAAGTGCCCTTGACCAGAATCGAACCCAGGACCCTTCAGTCCACAGGCCGATGCTCTATCCACTGAGCTAAACCAGCTAGGGCTAAAACGGGTGATTTTTAATATTTCTCCAAAAGTCAAGCTAGGTTGGCCTGCTCTTTTGGCTGAATAAATAATACTTTCTAGTCATGCAAAGCAGAACTGTATTTTTAAAGAAAACTTATATTTTTAATAATATTAATAATTTATATTTTAAGCCACCTGGATGATATTTATAACTGCTCTCTATTGGCCTGTGATCTTATTATCTTTAAACCAAGAAAGACCTCAAAGACAATTGACTTGAGAATATAGTTTGTCAAAAGAATGGGTCAATGCTAAATATTATCTCCCCCCCCCCACTAAAGAAATATCAATAATAGACATTTTCTAATATTCTACTTATTTTTTATCAATACTTTATTTAATAAATTAATTTTATAGTTACCTGGGGCTACAGATTACAGATAATTCACCCTGATAAGCTTACAACAGATACTTTGTTCTAGTTTCTTTTGATAACCTTTCTAGAAAATGTTTAGCTAATGCCTGTGTTTTCACTGGCCAGAGTGAAATCATCACCTATAATGGCTACCCCAATGAAGAGTATGAAGTTATCACTCAAGATGGGTACATCCTCAGTGTCAACAGAATTCCTCACGGGCGAAGAGATACTAGGAGTGCAGGTACAAGTTGTGCCCTTCCTGATAAGGATTGGATAAAACTAAAATTTAGTGCTGGCTTTTCTTTAAGAGAGTGACTGATATATCGAACATTTTTTGAATTTTTGCATTAGTCTTTAAATGGTTAGCAGGGAGTCTCATTCTTTTCTAATTCTCAGAAGACTGCCAAGAACCTAAAAATAGCAAGGACAAGACTGATCTTGTTGACAGCAACTAGGCTTGCTTGTTTGGGTGTAAAGGCAAAGGTGGAGCCTATGTTTTGTAAGCTCATTACTGATTTTCCAGGTGATGAACTTCTGTATTCCAAGAAAGTGGATTTCCTCACCGTTGGAAAGGGATTTGTTGGGTTGTATAAAGTTGGTTGTGGGGTGCCCCGAAAGAGTATGTCTGGCCCTCACTAGGATCAATAGACCATCCTCTTCATGATAAAAGTTTAACTTAATGATTGGCATTTCCGAAACTTCTTCCAGGAGAGAAAACTTTAACATTCACACATGCTCTGATCTAAGAGACAGATGGTTTGTGGAATGAAAGAGCATGGGGTTAATATGGCCTTGTTCTAGAATGAGGAGCCAGCCATGCACAAGCAGAGGGGAAACTAGAACTGCAAAACCTCTGAAGAGGAAGAGAGAAGAGCAAGCAAAATCTCTGCAAAGCCTCAGTGACTACTCTGCATCATCTCCCCCACCACCCACATTCAGAGGCCGCTTTAATCATGTTGTTTGACACTTTCTCCCCCTCAGAAAGAAATCTGTAATTCAAGAGTTTTTTAAAAGTGGGGAGAGTGTGATGTGAGTGGGATTACCTGACAAAACACGAGACACCTAGTTAAAGTTGAATTTCATAAACAACAAGCAGGCTTTTGTATATGTCTCACTTGAGTATATAGAAATCAGATGAAAAAGTTACTCATTGTTTTATTCAAATTTAATAGGGCCCCAGGTCTTTTTATTTATCACTTTTGTTTGTTTGTTTGCTTTTGGCTAAATCTGGCAACCAAATCTTTTTCAGGAGTGGGGGAGCGGGAACTATGAAATACAAAAGGGGGAAACTTTTTCAAGGAAAGGTTTTGCTTCAGGAGGAAGAATTTGGGAAGATTTGGAATTAAAAGTCATTTCTCAGGAGTATCACTCTTAGCAAACCTATGAGGTCAATACTATTAATCGTTACTAGTACTATTAATCGTTACTTTACTGATGATGAAACTGAGGCAAGCAGGTTATGAAATAGACTTGAAGTCACACAAATAGCAAGTGACAGAACCAGGATCCAACCCCAGGCCACCTGACTCCAGAGCCTGTGCTCTTAACAATTAAATTATAATTTAACATTTTACCCTGGTCCTTCTCATCTCCCCCAATGAATACTCTATCCATTGGGAATTTGAGAGTTGGCAGAGGGGTGTTGAGCTGATTTTACTATTATAATTTCCAAATGTTCTTCCGTGGGTGGAGGCTGGGTGTTTGGTTAGAAGCTTGGTGAGAAATTAGTGATTGTTCATTTATACTCACCCCCTCTTCTTCCCTAAAGGAAGGACTGGAAGAGGCATAGGACTCCATTAAACATGATCGCTTCCATGTCGCTGTAAGCCAAACCCAGAAGACATATAAATGTGAAATCATAGAGCACAGCAGTTACAAGCACATGCTTTGGCATGAAATAGAGCCCAGCTTGAGTCCTGACTCAGTACCTTGTTAGCTGGGTGACCCCTTGGGAAAGTTACTTAATCATCTTAAGTCTTAGTTTCCACACCTGTGCAATGAGGATCCTCAAAATAGTAACTAATTTATAGAGTTATTGTAAGAATTTAATAGGCTCGAGCATGTCAGCCAATGGCCATAACACCAGGTACACAGTATTTGCTCAAGAAATTTGCTTTGTGCTCCTAAAGTTCTACACTAATGACAGGGAAAAGGTGAATGGTGTTTTTGGTTTTTGCTTTTTCTGGTATGGTGTGTGAGTGTATGTGTGTGTGTGTGTGTGTGGTGTGCACACGCACGCACACACACACATTTCTATCATGTTCCTGAGATGCTCTATTTATCATAAACTATTTTCTCATTAACTACCTATCTCTGTTGTCTCTCTTTTCCTCCCTCGCTTCAGGTCCCCGGCCTGTTGTGTACATGCAGCATGCCCTGTTTATAGACAATTCCTCCTGGCTTAAGAATTATGCCAATGGAAGCCTTGGATTCATTCTCGCAGATGCAGGTTACGATGTCTGGCTGGGGAACAGTCGGGGAAATGTTTGGTCAAGAAAACACAAAACACTGTCAGTGACTGAAGAAAAATACTGGGCCTTTAGGTAAACTGTGTCAAGTTTGAGACAATTTTGAATATAATAGTGTGAATGATATTAATAATCTATGACCTTTGAAGTCACAGTTCCTTGTAGTTCCTACTAACATCTCAAAAGTCAGAAATAGCAAGAAGCTTTGATTTCCACTGATTCTCCCATAGTCAAATTATATCATTTTAACAAGATTATTTTAACATCCAATTTTATCCAATGCTATACATTAAAAGTATGTCCCAAAGGACAGCACAGGAATTCTTATGACCAATGTATGCAGTCAATCCATATTTATTTAGTGCCTAATATATGCACTATTCTAGGCTCTGAGCATACAAAAGGGAACAATGTCCCTGCCCTCACAAATTTTCTATTCATTCTAGTGCTGCTAATACAAGTCCTTTCTTTTGGACAGCCAATCAATTTCACAATGATGTGTATCAGTACTAAATTTTTTTTTAGAGAAACTATGGTTGAATTTTATAGAATACTATTTTTTGTTTTGTTTTTAAATATATTTTTATGAATTTCTGAAAGGAAGGGAGAGAGAGAGAGAAAGAGAGAGAGAGAGAGAGAGAGAGATCAATGATAAGGAAGAATCATTGATTAACTGCCTTCTGCTCTACCTTGACTAGGGATTGGGCCCACAACCCAGGCATGTGCCCTGACCACCTGGAATTGGACTGTGACCCCCAGGTTCGTAGGTTGACGTTCAACCACTGAGCCATGCAGGCCAGGCTAGAATACCATTTTAGAAAATTCTAATTTGAGATCTTTAAAACTTTGTTAATGGGCAATGGAGAAGAATCTTTTGATATGCTGAGTGTTTCTTTTAGTGAAAGTGTTTCTGGGGTCACCAGAGGACAAGCTGGTGCCCACAGTAGGCTTTCCTTCATAGGCCTAAGTTCACTGTCATATGCAAAGTAATGAAATACTCAGAATCCACTGGCAGGTTGAGAAGAAAGGAAGGTTAGAATAAATTGTTAGAGTCAGAGCTTTCGAGCAGTGTGGTGAACACTGGGAAATATTTTGTGTCACTGGTCCTTGGCTGGGAGCTAGGATCTTGTTTACTGTAAGGTATCACAACTCCCATACTTGGGAGTATCAACCTAGATATTTCCTCACATGTTGTTTATTAAAACAGTCCTCTAAATCATGGGATACCTGACTCAACTAAATGTTATGTACCAATTGTTCTCCTGTATCAATACTAGCTGAACTGGTACTGTAAGATTTTGGTATATGTTGAATATATATGTTCCTTTATATAGATAGAAATGTTCATAACAGCAACAACTAATTGCAGCCAGAGTCATTTCTTTAATACTATCCAACCTTAATGACTTCCTTATAGCAGGTGCTATCAAAAACTAGTACATGCGATCGTGATTTACAACCAATTCTGTTTCCAAAGTGGGGCATTAAAATGGCCCTGAGAGTCTTAAGTTCCCTGGGGGAGTCTA
Source organism: Myotis yumanensis (assembly GCF_028538775.1). Taxonomy (NCBI): domain Eukaryota; kingdom Metazoa; phylum Chordata; class Mammalia; order Chiroptera; family Vespertilionidae; genus Myotis; species Myotis yumanensis. The sequence continues at coordinate 26,718,124 of NW_027223764.1, read as the reverse complement.
AAGGAGTGGCATGCAAACTAGATTGGGGGACGGGGGAAGGGAAGTGAAGCAAACACAATGGAAGGAAGTGAAGAGGAGAAATAAGACTGAACTTCAGACACTATACACAAGTCTAGAAATCATTCCTGTTATTAGAAAGTAACCCATGTGAATGCAGTAAACAAAAGTTATAATAGCCTACATGTAACTGGATAAATAATGAAATATACACCAAGTAAGTGTAAAAAATGTGATCAAATGCTCCGAGTTTCAAACTTAGTTGGGAGTATTTATAAGACCCTGTTTTATTTTGCAGTTTTGATGAAATGGCCAAATATGATCTCCCGAGCATAATAGACTTCATTGTAAATAAAACTGGGCAGGAGAAGTTGTATTTTGTTGGACATTCACTTGGCACTACAATAGGTATGTTTACAAAGGTCAGTGTTTTACAAGGGTCAGAGTCTTGTAAGAGTTCACCTTTAAACTGGAACAGAGTTACTGCCATTAATAGTGTCCTTGATTCTCTGTCCTTTCTTAGCACATAATCCCAGTGCCCTAAGAGGCTATAAACCTGAATTTCAGAGACTGTACATCGGCCAAATATCTCCTTCGTTTCTGACCATAACTACACATTTGTAATGGTGATGTAATTTCCCAGAATAACATGTACACCAAATCCAAAGAAGTATCAAAAAATAAGTTTCTATACTCCCTCTGAGCTGAAAATGTAAAGCCTAATGACATAAAATAATCCCTGAAGAATATAATCATACCTTCCTCACAACCCACATGGAATTTTTTAAAAATAAATAAAAGGGAGGAACTTACATTTATATTTGAACAAATTGAAAAGATATGATTATTTTTTTTTGAGTTGGAACATGAAAGTTTACTAAAATAAATCAAGTGGAAATATCCATTTAGTGTATAATATAATATGGAATACCAATTAAATATAAGAACTATGTAGAATTTTTTTAAAAGTCCAAAGGCTCTGCTCTTTTAAAACATACTTTTAAATGATTTCCTAGATCTTTTTTTTTTGAGTGGGAGGATCAATAATCTAGTTCCAAATAAAAATGTAAAGGGATCTATACAGTTAAAAATGTGAATTTGCTAGTGATCTTCCACTGAAGTTTCCAATTTTAAGAGATTGGGCTACGTTAAAACTATTTAAGTATGGGTGAAACTGTGCAAGAGACAGTAAACATTCTTACAGTAGTCTCCATTATTATCAACAGAAAATATATATTTATCATTGCTTTATATTGATCAGCAGCTTACAAGCTTAGAATAGGCAGTGAGCATCAGAGGGCATTCTATAAGGGTATCAAAGAACTAATAGGAGATCCCCCCCCCCCAAAAAAATAATAACTGCTACTAACAAGTAAATAATTGTACTATCAAAGCTAACATTTAGTGAACATTTACTGGGTTTAGGACCCTGTGTTTAGGAGCTTTCCCAAAATATCTCTCTTTAAAACTTTCTGTTATTATTTCTGTCTCCCAGAAGAGGAAACATACATTCAAAGAAATTAAGTGGATTATTTGAGGTCTGTTAGCAAGTAAGAGGCAGAACCCAGGTTAAACCAGGTCAGTTAGACTTCATCCATAAGGTGCTTCGGCTTCGGATGGAGCAGGAATGACTGGAGTGGAGTCCAGAAAAGTGAGTAGGACTTTTACAGGATATGCTCTTATATGTGCTCTTCAAGGAGAGCAGAAAATTTGATCATCAGTGATCTGCATCGCATTCAGGGCATAACATTTTTTAGTGAGTATTATTTGCATACGGGGCAGAGCAATTTTTGTTTTGTGGGAAAGGCCCACTGTTTGCAAGACACTTAGCTACCAAGGCCCCAACTCATTAAGTGATAATAAGGCTCCGGAGTTAGTGTGGGCAAAAAAAACTACAGAAGTCTTCTAGGGGGAAGTATTATGTCTGTTTCAGAGTTTTTGTATCAACTGATACAAAGTCAGCTCTTTTTTTTTTTTTTTTTTGGCCAGGACAGTTTCAATAAGAATTTCGGGTGGGGCGGCGGGGGTGTGGTGGGGGGTAGAAGCTTCTGCTATGGAAACACACACACACACACACACACACACACACAATGGAGGGGGGCCAAGAAGGCACCTTGGAGAACCAAAATACACAGAAACTCCTCGGAGCTTCTTCTGTGTAGTGCTGATCTCCTCACGCTCACAGGGCTAGCAATGGGTGCAATGCTATTACTTAAAGTTCAGAACAAATGGACACACCTGGTTCTTCCTGGGACCACAGAGGACCGAGGGAAATCCCCTTCTCTCTTGAAAGCAGGAAAAGAATTCTGGAGGGTTGGTAAGCATCTGGTGAAGCAGTGAGAGCAATGAAATCTCATTCCATTGTGAGAAAGGAAAACTGGAATCACTCGATGATACTGCAGAAAGGCCTTCTTCGTGAGTCACCTCCCAGGAACTGATTCTTTACTTCTGGAAGCTCTGGACTCATTCTAGCACCTCAGCGTTGGGGGCAAAATGACAATATTGCCAGAAGTTCCTCCAGGCTTTGAAAGTGAGGTTGTCCATAGTTCACTTGCCAGTAGCAGCTTATCCCTCACTTTCCCCAACCCAGTTACACTGTCCAGTATTTTAAAAAAAAGAAGAAGAAGAAGAAGACTTGAGAGCAGAGAGGACTGAATGCAGATTCTCTTTGCAGAGACTCAGAAGAGTCTCCCAATTCATTCCCAAGATCATGGCAATAGATGGATAAAAATGACAGAGTCCCTACTTTTCTTAATAGAGACATTGTGCAGTTCTCATTTTTACAAGCGTGTCTTGTCTCCTGTTCTCTCAGGGTTTGCAGCCTTTTCCACCATGCCTGAAGTGGCACAGAGAATCAAAATGAATTTTGCCTTGAGTCCTGTGGCCTCATTCAAATACCCCAAGGGTATTTTTACCAGTTTTTTTCTACTTCCAAGTTCTGTAATCAAGGTAGGCTCCCCATTTCACCAAAATGTACTTGAGGGTCTCATTTTGGATCATAGATACTCATTATTTTAAAGTCTGTGATGAAGTAAAAGTAGGAAGTTTAGATGAAATCTGTGGAAACCAGAATCTGCAACCAGGTGCTTATTTGTGTGTGTGTCCGTGTGTGTGCGAGTCTGTACCACACTATCTACAGCTGTCATATACAAGTTACTACACTCAATCATTAACAGACTTGACTATATATCAGAACTGCTAGCTGTGCTGAGTGCTATGTCAGCTTAAAGTCCATTCATGTTTTCTTGTTCCATTCTTGTTCCACTGGGCTGGTCAATGAACTTGCAATGTCCAAATGGAAGACAGTTTTCTAGTTTCGTATGGTCACTGATATCCTGACTTTGATGTTAAACATGAATATGGCAACTTGTTGTAATTTACTAAAACTATGATTATAAAGCCTAATTGTCTTACAACTCAATTATTTCTTTGAATATTTATTGGTTATTTTCCAAGGATTGGAAAAGCAGTTTGATTGCTAATTGTGGTTTTGGAATTTTATCAATTTAAATTATTTTTCTATTTGCCTTTTGTTTCTTTAAAAAGGTCATTGGCACAATGAACATAGTATTTTACCAAGATTGCACCTTAAATTTGGGGTGAAGGATAAAATCAATTTTGGCCAAAGTGAGGTCAAGACCAATTAGGGTATCACAGTAATTCATATATAAGAAGAGACCCTGGTTTATGGTGGAGAAATAGATATGGAAAACCATTGTTTGTTGAGCTAAGACAAGGAAGAATTTCCATAGGGCCTAATGATTGGTTTGGTAATAGTTTGATTGTATTATCTACTTGAGCTCAAGTAATATAACTTCCCTTTTGTGTGGTTGATAGTTCTACTGCAAAGTGTATTGATATCAGTGTTGGATGTTTCCTATATTTGAACAGATTGAACAGACAAATTAGTTAAAATCAGAGAGACACCTCTATCACCAGTTTTACATATATATTGCTTTGCCTACAAAGATTGGGTCTGAGGCAAATATTGTCCCTGGCTTATCTGTTTCATATCCCCTACTGTCAAGTTTCCTGCCACTGTAAGTCGCATTCCCTGACCTCGCCTGGCACTTGATAATATCTGTTGCCCAGAGAAGCTCCAGTCCTCTCATCAGAGATTCCCCACCCAATCTTACTTTCCCAAGCTCTAACATGCCACCTCCCTTTCTGTCCAGTGGCATTCTCTACTTTTCAGCATAAGCACTAGCTAATCTGGGACACTCCTAGAAAAACAATGTGCACATGGGTAATAGGGAAAATCCTACTTTTCCTTCTTATTTACGGCAATATTTAACCTTAAGGAGAAATATTCTGCCTTTCTTGCCAATGATATTAAAGATGAAGTCAATTACTGATTTCCAGACTACAATGACAGAATACAGAGAAGCTTCACCATGAAGAAGCGAATTTGGGGTTGAGGGTGCTCACTGCAATCTCCTTATAAATTACGCCTGGTGATCTTCCCTGGGTGCAGATGGATTCATAAGTATCATAGTTCCTTTGCCTGAATGACTTGGTCTCCTTGACTGCAAGAGCAAATACAAATTGTTCCTCAAGAATCCTTATTTCGAAGCTGGGGAGGTTCAGCTGAGAGACAGTCTGCAGCCAGGAAAGACAGAAAACTCCTAAAAAATGCGGATGGTTAGAGATTGAGGCTGAAACCTCCCTCTGGGCGCCAGCGCAGCGGCGAGACCGCGCCATCTCAGGCAGCGTTTACCAGCATCCAGAGATCGGCTACTAACCCGGAGGCAACGATTCGCAAACAGCGCGACTGCAAGAGCCAAGGGAAGACCTGCACCCCTCCACGGAAAGATTCAAGCAACAGCGGCCTCCTGATCACCACACGCTCTGCCTGGGGAACAGTTGCTGCGTCTGAAGCCTCCCTCCACCAGCCAGAAGAGCCACCACAACTGTGAACAGCACCCATCAGAGGCCCTGCTATCAACAGAGGAGCCGCTGCTACCACAACCGCCCAAGGAGCAACCACAGACCGAGGAGCCACTGCCACCCAGGGAGCAGCCACTGCCACCCAGGGTCCAGCCACTGAACGATTCAACAACTAGTAATGTCAGTGAGATCAAACATGGGTAGACAAAGAAACCCCCAAAGGAAAGAAAAGGAGGACTCGCCAGAAAAGCAGCTAAGTGAGACAGAGATATGCAACATGACGGAAAAAGAATTCAGAGTAAGGTTCCTAGAGTACATGCACCGGATGTTCAAGAAGCAAGAAGAAACAGATGAAAAACTCAACTACGTATGCAAGAAGCTAGAAGAAACAGATGAAAAAATCAACAACTTAAGTAAGTCCCAAGAAGAAATGAAGAGCGACTTAGCTGCAATAAAAAACACCATTGAAAGTATCAATAGTAGACTGGGAGAAGCGGAGGACCGAATCAGTGAATTAGAAGACAAGGAAGCAAAACACACTCAAACTGTACTGCAAATGGAGAAAAAAATTAAAAGACAGGAGGAGAGCCTAAGGGAACTTTGGGACAACATGAAACGAAGCAACATACGAATAATAGGGGTGCCAGAACAACAGAAAGATGAACATGGATTAGAAAACCTATTCGAAGAAATAATATCAGAAAACTTCCCTGAGGTGGGGAAGAAAAAAGTCACACAAGCCCAGAGAGTCCCAAACAAGGTGAACCCGAAAAGACCCACACCAAGACACATCATAATTACCATGGCAAATGTTCAGGATAAAGAGAGAATCTTACAGGCTGCAAGAGAGAGACGGAAAGTAACATACAAGGGATCTCCCATTAGATTATCAAATGATTTCTCAACAGAAACACATCAGGCCAGAAAAGAATGGACGGAAATCTACAAAGTGATGCAAAGCAAAGGACTGAATCCAAGAATACTCTATCCAGCAAGGCTATCATTCAAAATTGAAGGGGAAATAAGAAGCTTCACAGACAAAAAAGGGCTAAGGGAGTTTATCACCACCAAGCCAGCCATGCAAGAAATGCTAAAGGGACTGGTGTAAAAGAAGAAATATCAAGCTCAGAAAGAAAACAGCCACACACACACACAAAAAAGAAATGGCTACAAACAAGTACCTTTCAATAATAACTTTAAATGTAAATGGACTAAATGCTCCAAATAAAAGACATCGAGTGGCTGAATGGATAAAAAAACATGACCCATACATCTGCTGTCTACAAGAGACCCACCTCATTGGAAAGGACTCACACAGACTGAAAGTGAAGGGATGGAAAAATATCTTTCACGCAAATGGAAAGGAAAAGAAAGCTGGGGTAGCAATACTTATATCTGACAAAATACATCTCAAAGTGAAGGCCATAACCAGAGATAAGGAAGGCCACTTCATAATACTAAAGGGATCAATACAACAAGAAGATATAACCCTGGTAAACATATATGCACCCAATGCAGGAGCACCCACATACATAAGAAAACTTCTGGAAGATATCAGAGGAGATATCGACAATAACACAATCATAGTAGGGGACTTTAATACACCATTGACATCACTGGATAAATCCGCTAGACAAACAATCAGCAAAGAAACAGCAATCCTAAATGACTCACTAGATCAGATGGACTTAATTGACATCTTCAGAACACTACACCCCACAGCTGCGGAATATACATTCCTCTCAGGTGCTCATGGGACATATTCAAAAATAGACCACATATTGGGCCACAAGCAAAGTCTCCACAAATTCAAGAAGATTGAGATCATAATAAGCATCTTCTCAGACCACGATGGCATAATGTTAGAAATAAACTACAATAAAAACAACCCAAAATACTCAAACACTTGGAAGCTGAATAGCATGTTATTAAATATTGATTGGGTTACCGATGACATCAAAGAAGAAATTAAAAACATCCTGGACACTAATGACAATGAAAACACAACAATCCAAAACCTCTGGGACACAATGAAAGCAGTCTTGAGAGGGAAGTTTATAGCTCTACAGGCCTATCTTAAAAAACAAGAAAAAATGGTAGTTAATCATCTAACTCTACAACTCAAAGAATTAGAAAGAGAGCAACAAGAAAACCCCAGAGTGAGCAGAAGGAAGGAGATAATAAAGATTAGAGCAGAAATCAATGACATAGAGACCAAAAAAACAATACAGAAAATCAATGAAACCAAGAGCTGGTTCTTTGAAAGGATAAACAAGATTGACAAACCCCTCGCCAGGCTCACCAAGAAGCAAAGAGAAAGGTCCCAAATAAACCAAATCAGAAATGATAGAGGCGAAATAACAACAGACCCCACAGAAATACAAATGATTGTTAAACAATACTACGGGCAACTCTACTCCAACAAACTAGACAACCTGGAGGAAATGGACAAATTCCTAGAAAAATACAACATTCCAAAACTCAATCAGGAAGAATCTAAAAACCTCAATAGGCCAATAACTATGGAAGAAATTGAAGCAGTCATCAGAAAGCTTCCAGCAAACAAAAGCCCAGGGCCAGACGGCTTCACAGGGGAGTTCTACCAAACATTCAAGGAAGAACTAAAACCTACCCTCCTCAGACTACTACAAAAAATTCAAGAGGAAGGAACACTTCCAAGCTCATTCTATGAAGCCAGCATCACCCTAATACCAAAACCAGGTAAAGACATCACAATGAAAGAGAATTACAGGCCAATATCCCTCATGAACATAGATGCCAAAATCCTCAACAAAATCTTAGCAAATCGGATCCAGCAGTACATCAGAAGGATCATACACCATGACCAAGTAGGATTTATCCCAGAGATGCAAGGATGGTACAACATCCGTAAATCAATAAATGTGATACATCACATAAACAAATTAAAAGAAAAAAACCACATGGTCATATCAATTGATGCAGAAAAAGCATTCGACAAAATCCAACACCCATTTTTGATAAAAACTCTCAGAAAGGTGGGAATAGAAGGATCATACCTCAACATAATAAAAGCCATATATGACAGGCCCACAGCCAACATCATACTCAATGGACAAAAACTAACACCATTTCCCCTAAGAACAGGAACAAGACAGGGATGCCCACTCTCACCACTCCTGTTCAACATAGTACTGGAAGTATTAGCCATTGCAATTAGGCAAGAAGAAGAAATAAAAGGCATCCAAATTGGAAAAGAGGAAGTAAAACTGTCCTTATTTGCAGATGACATGATATTATACATACAAAACCCTAGAGACTCCATCAAAAAGCTACTAGACTTAATACATGAATTTGGCAATGTAGCAGGATACAAAATTAACCCCAAGAAATCTGAGGCATTTCTATACACCAAGAGTGAACTTTCAGAAAGAGAGATTAGAAAAACAATCCCATTTACCATCGCACCAAAAAAATTAAGATACCTAGGAATAAACTTAACTAAAGAGGTTAAAGACCTCTACTCAGAAAACTACAGGACGTTGAAAAAAGAGATAGATGAAGACATAAACAGATGGAAGAACATACCATGTTCTTGGATTGGTAGAATCAACATCATTAAAATGTCCATACTACCCAAAGCAATCTATACATTCAACGCACTTCCCATTAAAATACCAATGCCCTTCTTCAAAGATCTAGAACGAACTCTCCAAAAATTCATCTGGAATAAAAAAAGACCCCGAATAGCTGCAGCGATCCTGAGAAAGAACAAAGTAGGTGGGATCTCAATGCCAGATATCAAACTGTATTACAAAGCCACTGTTCTCAAAACTGCCTGGTACTGGCACAAGAACAGACATATAGACCAGTGGAATAGAATAGAGAGTCCAGAAATTAGCCCGAACCAATATGCTCAATTAATTTTTGACAAAGGAGGCAAGAACATACAATGGAGCCAAGATAGTCTCTTCAATAAATGGTGTTGGGAAAATTGGACAGATATATGCAAGAAAATGAAACTAGACCACCAACTTACACCATACACAAGAATAAACTCAAAATGGATAAAGGACTTAAATGTACGACAGGAAACCATAAAAATTCTAGAAGAATACAAAGGCAACAAAATCTCAGACTTATGCCAAAACAATTTCTTCACTGATACAGCTCCTAGGGCAGTTGAAATTAAAGAGAAACTGAACAAATGGGACTACATCAAAATAAAAAGCTTCTGCACAGCAAAAGAAACCATCAACAAAACAACAAGAAAACCCACCTCTTGGGAAAACATATTTGCCAACGTCATATCTGATAAGGGCTTAATCTCCAAAATTTATAGGGAACTCATACAACTTAACAAAAAGAAGATAAACAATCCAATCAAAAAATGGGCAAAGGATCTAAATAGACACCTTTCAAAAGAGGACATTCAGAAAGCCAAGAGACATATGAAAACATGCTCAAAGTCACTAATCATCCGAGAGATGCAAATCAAAACAACAATGAGGTACCATCTCACACCTGTCAGAATGGCCACCATCAACAAATCAACAAACGAGAAGTGCTGGAGAGGATGTGGAGAAAAAGGAACACTTGTGCACTGCTGGTGGGAATGCAGACTGGTGCAGCCACTATGGAAGGCAGTATGGAGGTTCCTCAAAAAATTGGAAATGGAACTCCCATTTGACCCTGTGATCCCACTACTAGGAATATATCCCAAGAAACCAGAAACACCAATCAGAAAGGATATATGTAACCAGATGTTCATAGCAGCACAATTCACCATAGCTAAGATCTGGAAACAGCCTAAGTGCCCATCAGTAGATGAATGGATTAGAAAACTGTGGTACATCTACACGATGGAATACTATGCTGCTGTTAAAAAGAAGGAACTCCTACCATTTGCAACATCATGGATGGAACTGGAGAGCATTATGCTAAGTGAAACAACCCAGTCAATGAAGGAAAAATACCACATGATCTCACTCATTCATGGATAATAAAGACCATTACAAACTTTTGAACAATAATAGATACAGAGGCAGAGCTGCCTCAAACTGATTGTCAAACTGCAGTGGGAAGGCCAGAGAGAGTTGGGGGGCAGGAGGGAGGGGAGTAAGAGTTCAACCGAAGGACTTGTATGCATGCATATAAGCATAACTAATGGACATAAGACACTGGGGGGTAAGGGAGGGTAGGGGTTTGTCAAGGGCGGGGGGGAAAAAAGGACACTTATGTAATACCCTTTGTAATACTGTAAGCGAAAAAAAAAAAAAAAAAAAAAAAGAATCCTTATTTCTGGGATGATGAGAATGTCAAAAAGTTTGAAACAATTCTTGAAAAGAATCATTTTTTTTTTTTTACTTTTACAGAAATTTTTTGGTACCAAAGGTGTCTTTTTAACAGATAAGTCAGAGAAGCCACCTTTTGCCACAATGTGCAACAATAAAATATTATTGGTGCTATGTCGTAAAGTAATGGACTTATGGGCAGGATTCATCAGGGACAATCTGAATATGGTATGTATAAGGATTATGGGACCGTTGGATGTTTTGAGAAATTCCAGCTTTCCTTTGATTTAGTTTGATGTATCTATTACTCTGCATAAATTAATATGGTATTCTAAGCTCTTACATGCAGAGGTTTGCTTGCTATCCATAGATTAGGAATTCAATAGCCTATGAATGTGAAGACTGGGAAAAAGAATAAATAGGCAGCTTCAACCTTCCATCCCTGATTAAGTTTAGGAAAATGAATGTTCCACAATAGGTAGTAGTTTCACATGTTCATAATCAGCCATCACTTACTACCGTGAGTTTGATCTTACAATTAATATAGTGCATTAAAAATAAAATCCTAGAATGAAACTGAGAGTCGTAGACACAGACAGACAACAGCATGATGGTTACCAGAGGGAAGGGGGAAGGAGGGACAGCAAAGGGGGTCAAATATATGGTGACAGAAGATTATTTGACTTTGGGTGGTGGGCACACAATGCAACATACAGGTCATGTATCATAGAAATGTACATTTGAAACCTATTTGACCCTATTACCCAATGTCACGTCAATAAATTTAATAAAAATTTTAAAAATAAAATAAAATTCTCAAAAAGAAGTGAAAAAGCACATATAAGCATTGAACTTATTTTGTGTGTACCCTCACATGTTGGATGACTCTGGCCTCAAATGAATCTCATCAGTTAACTTAGAACTTAAAAGACAGAACAGAATGGAAAAGGAATCCCTTTTCTATGAAGAAGCAGCAGTCCTGTTTCATCAACTCTTTGTTTCCTGTTACTGAGAATTCAAGGAGGAGGAGGAAGAGTTGGCATCTGCAGAGGAATGTGGTTGGATAGTTAGCTCTGTCATATTCCAAATGGCAGCCAAATGAGACTAGTAAAGCTAGTCCCAAACGCTTGTCTATCAACCCACCCTACTCCTATTTGTTAAGAAGCTAAGTTGTGTTAGACCAAAAACCATGAGGAGCCATTATTCAAAGCCTACTTATTCAAAAGTAAAGATTTTTTAATAGTTCCCTTGATTAGTTTTATGATATTCTCAGATATAAAATTATGATTACTATTGTATCTCTATAATGTTTACAAAGATCGAAGAACAGTGCACATATAAATGATTGTTTGTTAGCTTTTCTTTTGTAATATTTTATTTTATCTTCATAAGAGCCCACCAAATTGGTAGTGTGATTTTCATTATCTTCATTTAATAGATGACAATACAGAAACTTAGAGATGTTAAATAACTCGCTCAAAGTCACAAAGATTATAATTAACAGAGTTAGATCCTGAAGTTTAGGTATTTTTGATCTACTGATCTGCAATAGTGTGTCTAGGCACACTTGCACATTGCACCTTTCCTCCATGATGTCCATTCTTGCTTCTTTTACTTCAAAGTAAACAAATTATCTTATAGTTTCAGAGCTGATGCAGGTTTGCTCTCAAGCAACCCATGCCACTGGTCAGCCCATAGCTCACTCATGTTCAAGTGTCTGACAAAATTTCAGACTTATCTAGATGATTCACATAGATATTTTCAAAACCCCCAGTATTTGTTTACTAAGTTTTAGCTGAATTGTTTTCTGTTTTTGAAAGGCATAGTTTATTTCTGTGGGTGATTCTTGCTGTAACATGTGGTTTATTTCCCTTCAGAGTCGAATGGACGTGTACATGTCACACTCTCCCACCGGATCGTCAATACAGAACATCCTCCATATAAAGCAGGTAGTGACTTTGTCATGGAAAACCATTCTCATTCCTATTTTCATTATATGTGAAAGGACAGAGTTAACAGGCCTCCTCTAAGAACTTTACCAGCTGGCTTCCATTTTGTCCTTGTCACATCTTAAATGGTCTGATTTCCCTGGGTTTTAAGAGAAATGACAAAATATGGTGCAGAACAAGTAGGTAACATAAATAATTCCCATCTTAAATCAGAGCTTGTAAGAGAGGCCCTGAGCTAAAGCAATAGGTAAGCTGGGAAAACCTCAGGAATCGGAGCCTTCCCCAGAGAGAGGAATATGACTTCTCCCTAATGAGTTTTGGTTTTCCATTAGCTTATCCTACAAACCACGGGAGATCACTTCTCTCTCTCTCTCTCTCTCTCTCTCTCTCTCTCTCTCTCTCTCTCCCTTGTTTTTCACAGTAAAAACAGGTAGTGACTTTGTCATTAACCCATGACTTTGTCACTACCATCTTTTACTGGCTGGGAAGCCTTATTTTCTTTCTAGTGTACAGTGTTTTTCTAAGATTTGCTGTTAACATTAATGATTCTGAATATTATATTACTAAAAAACACACACATTTATTTCAGCTTTACCGATCTGATGAATTCAGAGCTTATGACTGGGGAAGTGAAGCTGAGAACATGCGTCACTACAATCAGGTGAGTTATTCAGAATGCCTCCAGAAGGGTGGTTTTGAGACATTGTAAAAATAAGTTATTTGAGAGTGAGAAGAATCCTGCCTGGCAATTGGTGGCATTCACATGGATAGATAGAGCTTTTTGAAAATTTTGTGATTTTGATATGTATTCATTGTGAAAAATCTAGGGGAAAAAAGGAAGCATATGCTAAGGAAATTAAATAATTTATAACCCCTCCACCCAGAGATAACTAGATATATCAATATTTTGTTGCATTCATTCCAGTCTTCTCAGCATTACTGCTCTTACACAGCTTTTAGCATTTCTTTTAGTATGGTAATAGCAAGACATAACCAATGTTACTGAGGTGTTTTTTAACATAATCTTAATGGCTGCATAATAGTGAAAATTGTTTTACAAAAATCTACACAAATTTACAGAGTAAATGAATACACATTTCTTGATACTAACACCAAGAATTTGGATACAACATGAACATTAAAAAAGTATTACCCACCATGAAGACTTGTCTTAAGGCATCTTCCTCCTTCTAACGTTACACATCCAAATCTATAGATTCCTTTGGCCCTCCTGTGCTTTAACCAATGTTGTTGCCATCATTTCTTTTCTCAAAGTCAGGAGCTGGGCTTCTCTGTTTGAACTAAACCCATGAAATTAAAATTTTTCAATGTTTTCCAAGACTGACATATTTAAAGCTATTCTTAATGCAAACCCACATTAATTAGGCTGTTTCTGACCATCAAAACAGTCAATCAGACCAGTTATTTCTCAATAATATATTGAATTGTTAGAGAAATGATTCTCCTAGCTTTTAAGACAACTATAAGAGCTATGCATATTCTTATTATTTTTAACTGCTTGATTATGGTGTTGTTTACATACAATAAAATTCACTGATTTTACATGTGCAAGTCAATGAACTTTGACAAATATATTCATTTGTGTAACCACAACACAATCAAGATACTATAGAACATTTCCATTACCCAAAAACTTTTCTCCTACCACTCAAACTATATATATTCACAAATGCTTAGAAAAGGGTCAGAAAAAAAAACCCCACCTAACAAATGTTAAAGTTATTATCCTCAGAGAGGGGAGGAAAGAAAGGGTGAAGTAAATGGACATGATGGAGTAAAGGAGGCTCTATTTTGGATTTTACATACTTCTGCTGTCATCCATTATTTTTATTAAGCGGGTTATATATTGTTTACTTTTTTAATATCTATTTTTATTGATTTCAGAGAGGGAGAAAGAGAAAAAAAAAACATCAGTTATGAAAGAGAATCATTGATTGGGTGTCTCTTGTATGCATCCCACTGAGGATCAGGCCTACAACCAGAGCATGTGCCCTGATCGGGAATCTAACCGTGACCTCCTGGTTTATAGGTTGATGCTCAACCACTAAGTCATGCCAGCTGGGTTATATTGTTTACTTTTAAAAGAAAATGGAACAAAATATATCACAGTTAAAACCATTATAATAAAGTTCTTCTTTTCAGCTTTATTAAGGTAAAATCAGCAAATGAAATTTTAAGATTGAAGTGTACAATGTGATAAGTATGTGATAGTGTAAATGTCCTTAGAATTTATCCAGGCTGATCCTCTTTTATTTGTGTGTGATTTTAGATCATTTTGAAACAGGAATTTTAGGGGTAAATAAGACAGGTTTAGGAGATTTTAGAAATTTTGGAAACTAAGGGGACCATGGAGGAAGCACAGGGTTGCAGAGCAGCAGAAGGTATATTTCCATAGAATGGGAAAGCTGAAAAGCTGCAACCAGTATATTTCCATAGAATGAGGGAGCTGGGAACAGCAAAAGGTCTATATTTATAAAATAAAGAGAAGGAAGCCCTTCATCCAGAAGCAGAAGAAGAGAGCCCAGGGGGGAATAGGAAAACAATAAGGAAGGAGGGAGGGAGAACCTCACATGTCCCATGTGAGGCTCAACCTTAGAGCCCAGGGGTTAGTATAGTAACCAGTCTACGGGAATAGTGGCCAATCAGAGGTGATATCAAGGCATCAGGATCTGCAGCCTTTGTAAGCCATAGGGAAAAAGAACTCATTGGGACCCTTTCCCCCTCCCTACTTGGGAGTCCATTCTGTGGGACTCTTTCCCTCTCCCCATGTGGGAGTCTGTACTTGTTCTTCAATAGATCTCCACCTTTGCTAAATCACTTTCTGTCTGTGGATTCAATCTTCAATTCCGGCGGACAAACAATCCAGGTTCCAGTCCAAAAATTCCATTTCAATTTGAAGTCAATTTTTATTACATTCTAATTTTATCAGTTTGCCCTCTTCTTAAGTTTCCAGCACAATCTCTGTGCCTACTCTATATTTTTTCGGGAATAAGAGGATTAACCCATGCAAGCTCCATGAGGATAGGGATTACCTTCTCTTTTGTTCACCAATGTTTTCTCACCTAGCAGAGTACCTGGCGTTTACTGAGCCCTCGATATTTATTTGTTGCATGAGTAGAATTTCTTAACCTCCCTCTTACCACCTGAAAATGTCTCTGGCCCCTTGATTCTAGCTATCTTTTCTCTCTCAGAAAATGAAGATCCTCTTATTTTCCAAGTTCACCTGCATGTGCCCTTGACCCTCATTTCTTTTCATCCCTTCTTTACTCTTACTCCTTTTATTCTCTTCAAAGAGCTCCTGTACCTCATGAAAAACAAACAGTTACAATAGTTTCCTTGCAACTTACTCCCCTAACTTGGATTTTGTAACGCAATGATTTCTGATTTTTTTCTTTCCCTTTTTGTTTGCTCTCTTTGTCCTCTACACTGGCTACTCTCTGTTTCCCACCACTGTCCAACTGTCAGCATTTCCCAAGATTCTTAACATCTCTACACTAGTATCTCTCTTCCTTGGAGAAGTTAGCCATCTCCATAATTTTAATTATCTCCTTCTGTGGACCATCCATATTGCTTGACTAGATTTTTTCAGGAACCATCCTTTCTTCAAGTCATTTCACAAACTCATGTTCATACAGGCCTCTTAAGACAGAAATGAACCTGCTTTGAGAAATGAACCTGCTTTGTCCCCAAAACTTCTGAAACATGTCCAAATACCCTAGCCTGGCATTTAGACTTTGACTGTCTGTCTCCAATCTTATATCCTACAATATTCTTTCAAATGTTTTCTTCTCTGGGTATACACTGGACAGCTTGCCATTCCTGACCATGGCATACAGGCTCTTCCTGCCTCCTAGGAAGCCCTCCCACCCTCCTTCCTATCTGTCAAATTCCAACCATCACTCAAGAGTCATCTCAAATGACTTCTTTGTATATGAAGCCTCCAACTGGAAATAACTTCTTCTTTGTCTTCACTTTGATTGTCTTTACAGAGTGTTTTATAGCATTTAACATACCTTATTTTGCATACAAATGTGTGTTTGGTTATCTTGCCTGTGTCTTCAAACTCCTGAAGATAAGAAGCATTGCATGTTTCCTTCCTATTTCCCTCAGTGCCTGACTGAACAATTGACTTGGTAGATACCGACTTGGTAGCCTCTCTACTTATTTGAATTCAGTTGTTTCTGTGAGGAGCTTCCTCTCATGAATGTCCTTTCTTTCTCCCCCATAGAGTCGTCCCCCACTGTATGACTTGACTGCCATGACAGTGCCTACTGCTATTTGGGTTGGTGGAAATGATGTCCTTATAACAATCCAGGATGTGGCCAGGATACTCCCCCAAATCAGGAATCTCCGTTACTTCCAGCTATTGCCAGATTGGAACCACATTGATTTCATCTGGGGCCTTGATGCTCCTCAACGGATGTACAGTAAAATCCTAGATTTGATGAAGACATATTCCTAACTACAATACATCCACTTTTCCATTAAAGCTTGCTCTCAACCCCAGGAGGCTTTGGGAAAAAGAATAATCAGCAGTGAGGTCTACTCCAGCATCCTCCACCTTGTTGATATTGCTGAATGTTCCCTTGTCAAGGAGTCTCAAGGAGAACATCCCCCAATCAATGGTATCCCACAGATTTTCCACTGGTGATTTGCATTCTTCATGAACAAGGAGGAAGATCTTTCTCCCTGTCTTGCTGATTCACCCACCTACAGAACCAAACAAGAGACAGAAAGGAAAATTCCTCAAGGCAAGCCTCATGTAGTGCTAAGCATGGAGCAGAATTATCCCTAAACATCCCCATTCTTGCCTAATTGTAAGTAGGTTGGTGTTCTCCCAAACTAGTCATTCACATTCCTCACTCACCTGAGCCATACCTGCATGCCACCTATGATACTGCTTTTACAAGTCTCAGACTCAATTTGCTTATTTATATTTTAAAAAAACCTTTTTGGAGCTACTATAAATGGGAGGAAAAGGTATTATTTACCCCAACTTGAAGATAAACATGAACTGTAACAATGAAAAGCAAATAATTGATAATAAAATTTCTAGATGCCATGACTAGTCAAGGCCCCTGAGTTTTAGAACTGCCTTCTTTTTGGTAAACATGCCCTCTTGATTTGAAAGGGAGATTGGCAAGTGCTAGAAACAAAGACATAAACCAGAGTTTGGCTTCCTCCTTGCGCTCAGAAGATTGAAAGAAATTTGACAGTGAGTCTTTGGTAGGATGTATCATGGCCCCCAAAGATGTCCATGTCCTACTTCAAGAAGCTAACCCTACCCCCTTATATGACAAAAGAGACGTTGCAGATGTGACAAAGTTAAGGTAGTTAAGAAACTTGAGGTGAGAAGTTTATCCTGGGTTATCTGAGTGGGATCAAAGTACTTACAGGGGTCCCCATAAGAGGGAGGCAGGAAAGTCAAAGTCAGAAAATATGACAGTGAAACAACAAGAAGCTGGAGTGATGCACTGAGTCAAGGAATTCTGGCCGCCTCTGGAATCTGGAAAAGGGAAGGAAACAGATTCTCCCAGAAGTTTCCATAAGGAATGCAGCCCTACACCTTGATCTTAGATTTCTGATCTTCAGAACTGTAAGAGAATAAACTCACATGATTTTTAAGCCACTAAGTTTCTGGTAATTTGTTACAGCAGCCATAGCAAACTAATACAGGGACTAACTCTCATACTATGTGATTCAATGCTATTTAATACCATACTTGTGTATCTGCTAAAATATATCATAGCTCCTGTGGTACATAGCCTACACTTGGGGAAACACTGCCAACAAACTCACAAGGTCATCATGGAAAATGGTATTCCATAGACTAACGCAACTGCAGAAGGATTTAGGCCTGAGGCAGTGAAGCTGGTTGCTAAGATGATGGTTGATTATAGGGGAAGCTCTGTGTGGTCAGTGTCCTGCTTCCTCCTCTACCTTGACTCCCTTTATACTGTGGCATCCGAGCTGAGACACCATTCCTGAATCAGCCCTCCTTCCTCAAATGGACTCTGTGCTGAGGTAGGTCACAGCTATGGTTCTTTCTGCTCTTAAATTCCAGTGCCTTTCCTTTAAATTAAAATGGGCTTGGGAATATTTTCTTACATTAAAAAAGATTTATTTTATTTTTGTTCCATTTAGAAAATAGAGAAACTAACAAAGAAAATGATGAGCAATATCATCACCACTAAAAGAAAAACTACTTGGTTAATATTTTAATAGATTTCTCTCTGGTCCATTTCTATTTATGTCCGTTTATAACTTTAAAATATTCAATAAACGCTATTTAGTAACCTTCATTTTCCCCATTAAAATATATTAGGAATACTGTTGCATTACCTACAACAAATGTCTACAATATATTTATAATGAGTGAATAGTGCTCTGTTGTAAGAATGAACTAGAATTTATCAAACTACTTCATTCACATGGTTGTTCATGTCATTTTCAATTTTTCACTCTGGTCCTTTTGTTCACCACGGATGGCTCCTAGGAATAAGTTTCTGAATTTATATTTATTTTTTATACATATTGCCAAATTTTCCATCAGAGAGTTTACATTGGAAAAAAAAGGACATTTTTAAAATATATATTTTATTGATTTTTTACAGAGAGGAAGGGAGAGGGATAGAGAGTTAGAAACATCAATGAGAGAGAAACATCGATCAGCTGCCTCCTGCACACCCCCTACTGGGGATGTGCCGCAATCAAGGTACATGCCCTTGACCGGATTCGAACCTGGGACCCTTCAGTCCGCAGGCTGACGCTCCATCCACTTGAGCCAACCCAGTTAGGGCTGGAAAAAAAAAAAAAAAAAAGGACATTTTTAAAGGGAATTAATTGCAAACTTGAGTGAATAAAAAATGAGAGAAATAAGTGGTAACCTTTTTTTGGAAAAGAGCGAGAAGAATCTTTTTATTTCATATTTCATGTGATAAGCAAGAGAATATGCCTGCCTTCCCCTTGACTTGCTCATCTGTTGGAGAAAGAAGAGGCATAAAGAGATGGTCTGGAATCAGATTAACTTCTTAAAGGGGGGGAAAAAGTAAGGAAATTTTTTTCTGAGGGGTATTTAGATGAACGTATCAACTCTTGTGGTGTCAACCTTTTCAGGCTGCAGAAAGCTGTAGCAAGTGAACATTCCTCAGTATGGCCAAGTGGAAAGGTCTATTTCAGACTTTGCCTACTTCAGTAAAAGTCTCATGGTACACACTCGGTCAACAATAGATTTGATGGTTTAATCAATAAAGACCATCACATTGTGTAACCTAAGAAAATTTCTCCTTTGGTTGTCTACACAGCTTGTTAGACAGAAAACTCCAAATAACTCACTTGCTAAGTGTTGTCATGGAAAAACCCATGACAGCCAGAGTGGCTGACTGAGCATTGGGCTAGGCAGCTTTGACTAAACTTCACCTGCAAATTGGTAACTCCTAACAAGTGTAATCTGTTGCCAGAATCGCCTGCATACCTTACGAGTCTAACTGAATTATGAGATAGAACATTTCCAGGGAATTCGCTTTATTTTCAGCCTTCTCCACTTCCAGCTTACAAACTGATGATAGCCCTAGTAATCAGGATGATGACAATACAGCAACAACATATTAAGTAGCTTCTGGGTGCCAGGCACGATGCTGTGCACCTCACACATATATTAGATTCACAACAATGTTGCAAGGAAGGTATTGTTTATTAATAATAATAACAGCATATAGGTAAGAAAAGGAAAAATCAGAAAAGTATCCAAGACCCCACAGCTGGTGAGAAGCATAGTTGGGATTTGAGCCCAGGTCTGTCAGATTCCACTGTTCCCTATTGTCCCTTGTAGGTGGACTTGATGCTAGGTGTCACCTGTGACTTGAAGCTTCGTGGTATTTCCAGACTCCATAACTAAACCGGCACATCCTCATGCTTGCCCCTTTAATTGCCCCAGGATAATTTTTAACAAACAATGACAGATAGAGTCTTTTATGATCCTGAATAATTCCTGCTTTTATTAGTTAATATTACAGATTTGAAAGAATAGGGGGAAAAGTTTTTCTTCTATGTCTTTAAAGACATTGTTTATAAAGTTTCTGGATTTTTGTTGTTTTTGATCTATTTTATTTGGTGTGTGTTAATATGAGTAATAATAGGCTGCATGTTCCCTATTGGAAAGATATACGAGGCTTATTGCAGACAATTGAATAAACAATTCAGGGCAGAAAGCCTTGAAGAGGATCTTCTAGAAATAATCTAATCTAATAAAAGGGTAATATGCTAATTAGACCAGACATATTCCAAACGACCTTCTGGACATCCTTCCTGACAAAGCCGGGCCCAGGCGCCTGCGGCCAGCGCAGGAGAAGCCACCTGCGGTCCTGGGCACCTGCAGCCGGCCAGAAGAGAGAAGCCTGGGTCCTGGGTGCAGGGCCAAGGCAGAGGTAGTTAGGGGCGATCAGGCAGGCAGAGGTGATTAGGGGTGATCAGGCAGGCAGGCAGAGGGGTTAGGGGCAATCAGGCAGGCAGGCAGGCAGGCGAGCAGTTAGGAGCCAGTAGTCCCTGATTGTGAGAGGGATGTACAACTGCCTATGTCCCTTCCACAGAGATGGGGCCTAAACCGCCAGTCAGACATCCCCCAAGGGGTCCGGGATTGGAGAGGGTGCAGGCTGGGCTGAGGGACCCCCCTCCTCCGTGCACAAATTTTGTGCACTGGGCCTCTAGTATGTCATATGTCAATATTAATGACAGCACTAGGTAGGTACCTGCTGCTATGTTCTGGAAATAAAGAGAATCCCAAAAACAAGAATTCATAGGAAGGGGAATCAAATTCTGAATACAGAGACACTTGCCATTTAATTCTGTTAGAGGGGGACAGTGGTTATTGCTAAGATGTCCCCTGAATACCAATGAGGTGATAGAAAGGCCTCCCTCTTGAGTCTATATTTTCTTTCCATTCCACACTGCCCCTGTTTGCCTTAGCCCCATCATGCTGAAACTGATCTTAAACATTTGGGCAAGTTGTTTCTTTCTTCTAGGTCTGTTTTTATTTTTATTACCATTGACAGACCAGTTTATATTAGTTTCAGGTATACAACATAGTCATTAGACATTTATATAACTTATGAAATGATCACCCAGATAAGTATAGTGCCCATCTGACACCATACATAGTTATTAGAATACTAGAGACCTGATGCATGAAATTCGTGCAAGGGGCTCGGCCCTCGCAGCCCCAGCTTCGTCCGGAAGGTCATCTGGATGGTCTTTCTGTTGTTCGGTCTAATTAGCATATTAGCTCTTTATTATATAGGATTATTGACTGTATTCCCTATGCTGTACTTTATATCCCCGTGACTATTCTGTGACTACCAATTTGTGATTCTCAATCCTTCCCCTTTTTCACCCATCCCCAAACCCCTCCCATCTAACAACCATAAAATTATTCTCTGTACTTACAGTTTGTTTCTCTTTTGTTTGTTCATTTATTTTCTTTTTTAGATTCACATGTAAGTGAAATCATATGTTGTTTGTCTTTCTCTGTCTGACTTATTTCACTCAGCATAATACCCTGTAGGTTCATGCATGTTGTAAATGGCAAGATTTCATTTTTTATGGCTAAGTAATATTCCATTGTGTACATACCACAGCTTTTTTATCCACTCATCAAACAATGGGCATTTAGGTTGCTTCCATATCTTGGCCATTGCAAATAATGCTATAATGAACATAGGGGTGCATAGGTCTTTTTGAATTCGTATTTTGCCTGTTTTATCTGTAAAATCAGCTTACCTGCCAGGACTTTGTTAGCCTCAATATGCTATCCTCCAATAAATTTGATCACTTCCCAAAACAGAGTTGAAAAATCATGCACTTCTGCACCCTACTAGCCAGGAAAATTCCAGTCTCGCCCCTTTCATGTCTTTGGTGACGCTTCCCATGGTTTAACTCCCCTCTCCCTTCATAAGGATTTTTGGTGCTTTATGCTGCTCTCTGACCCTAAACCCTAAATTGAATCCACCCAAGCCTGACTCTCCCCTTAAGTGCTCCAGGGCTAAAGTAAACCCCAGCCTTTCCACTACCATGTTCATCAAAATTTTCAAAATCTTAAAGGGTAACAGCATAAGTAGATATTTTCTAATTTTTTAAAGGAACCCAGATGTAATGTCAGAGGAAAGAGAGATTATAGAAACCATCTTGCCTAGTGATTTAAAAACATTTTTTAGAAGCAAAAAAATATTTGCCAAAATAAATTACACAAGGCTACAAAAAGATAAGATAAATCAGTAGTAGATGGCTAGTATGTATGTATCATATAACATCCAAATTTATAACCTTCACCCATTATAAAGTTACTTTAGTTATCCCCAGACTCAGAAATGATTATAAGCCACAGTACTCTGTTTGTATGTCTTGGCTTACACATTAGTGCTCTCTCTATATATTTTTGGCTCTAGGATATGATAAAATCTGCACAGAAAAGCAGTTGAAGTCATAATTGGTTTTGAACAATTTCAGTTCTGTTCAATTATACAAGATAGCAAAGGAAGTTTTACTCTAAGGTTCTAGCACAAGTTAATGGATATAGTCACTGATGTTGTGAAATTTGATGTATAACATTATACATTTGAGATTACGTGTGAAACAAAGTTAGTTAAATAGGTAAAATTTCATTTGAAAACAAAATTTAATCCATACATTGGCAGATGCCTTGAAGTCCTTCTGAAGAAATCAGGCTTCCACAAAACACTGTTTGGAAACTATCCATCTAGTTCCAACTGAATTTGATAGATTCCAAAGCCTAGATGGGGAAAGTGACCACCCTACGGTCATACAAGTTGCTACGAAAGGACCCCAGGCCCTCACTCTTACTCCAGGGCTCTTTCAATGTCATTTGCCTACCTTATTAACCAAGTTGTTATTTTTTATTACTGAAGCTTCAAGCCTTATGACAAAACAAAGAAAAAATATTTTCATAATTAGAGGAAGAAAGATGTTTGGGAACAAAGGAACTGACTTAAGTAGCTCCTAAATTACTTATCTACCTTCCTGGATAAATTAATCCTACCTCTGATTGCTATCAGGTTTATTTATCTGCATAAATTCATTCACAAATCTTAGATCATTTTATGTTCAATATTTATATTTCTTATTCTGCTGGTTTACAACAGGTTGAAAAAATGCCAAGACCCTCCTTTTCCTAATGCTATTTCTCAAATTGCCCTAAGCCTTCAATCACTAGCCCAGACCCCTTGCTCCAGAAACCATGAACCAGTTAGGCTTCGGAAGGAGTTGAGAGTTAATACTCAAGCCAGGGCTATTTGGAGACAGAGGCAACTTTGCTGTCCTAATCTTCCATTTTGGGGTAATGTGCACATGGAAACAAACCCTTCCTTTAGCCACCATCCCATTTCCTGCCATGTTTCACATCACCCAGAGGACAGATTGACTGCATACAAATGTCACTAATTCCCTAGGGTCAGGAGGGGCCTCAGAGACAGACACTCTGATTTCTGCTCCTCCCTTTCTTTTACTAAAATGCACTCTATGAGGAACTATGTCTAACCAGCTCTTTGATTTTTTTTGGGGGGGGGGGGGGAAGCTAATTCTTTCATCACAAATATCTTCCTTCATGATTTGCAAATATTTTATTTTATCAATTCACTTCAAATTTTCTTTCTTTTTTGGCACATCCTTTGGGAAACTATTTTGATGATAACTATAATGGAACTATGGAAAGCTGAAACACTGGGAATGCCAAGATAGAAAGACTCCAAAATAACCATTTTGTTTTCTAACTATTAAGGGTACTTAAGAAAATTATTTTGCTGCCATGGAAGCAATTATGGAAGTTCAGGCCCTTTACTGCTGTTCTCGTGCCTCTGTTATCTCTGGATTGAGTGGCCTGGATGCTAAACAACTCAATAAACTATGGAACGTTCTACTTATCAGAGTATTTGCAAAATGCCTCCATGAGTAGCATTAGGTGATTCATGGCATTTTCCACTTGGCATCATTCAGACCAAATCCATGTGACCTTATTCTCTAGGCTTTGCTGTATTTGTTGTTAAATGTAGCCCATTTTTATGAAACTTAATAAAGCAAAGTGCATGTTTAGGTCCACTTTGAGATGAAAGAAAACTGAGCTAACATAAACCATCATTAGCAATTAGAAATGAGTAACCTGAATGTCTCTTCAATCCCTAGTTTCGCCTTATACAATTTTAAAGCCTCATAGAGGTTGTAGTTATTATAAATCATCATCTTACTACATAGTTTATGCTGGTGGATACAGGGAAAACTTTAACCCTAAAATAAAGTTTTATTTCACTGTCTGGGACCGAATTCCTCTCTGAGGAAGGAGATGGAGCAATTTGCCTCACAGGGATTCTCTCCCTGCAGGCAGGGTGTCTGAGTGCAGCACACAGCAGCCCCCAAATCCCGCTCTTCCTTAGAACCATGTGGTTTATCTGATAAAAATACTAAGTCCTGGGCCCTAAACCTGGAGACTCTGCCTCAGATGTTCAGGGTGTGAACTGAAATCAGCATCATCCATCAGATGATTCTCGGTCTGTTTTTCTTAAATAAGAGAGGTAAAGTCAAGGTGGAAAACCTCATCACTCCCTGGTCTTATTAAAGTCAGTGCTTTGAAAAGAAAAAAACACAATCAGGATATGCATTTATTGTCCAGAGGATGAATGTGTTCTACAGCTGATGAGAATAAAATATTGCATTTGTGGAGAACTGGGAACATCTCATAGAAATGCCAATGAGTCACATTTTTCTCACCTGGAAAACAGACAGCTACTAAATCAATGATGACAAGCTCATATGCGAAACAACTTTTGAAAGATTTATCAACAGTTAACAAAAACTCAATGATTTTAAATACTGACTTTAAAAAAAAACAAACGTGGTTCATATACCTTTTCTAAGGAGCATTTGTTTTTCAGACATATATTCATATACTGTGATGATTCTAGGCCAAGATTTCTCAACTTCAGCACTATTGACATTTTGGGTCAGTAAATTCTTTTGGGGGGAGTAGCTATGTATTGTATGTAGGATGTTTAGCAGCATCCCTGGTTTCTGCCACTAGAGTTCAGTAGCACTCCTTAGTGGTGACAACCAAAAATGCCAGAAGTTCCCTGGGAGACTGTCACTCGCAGTTGAGAAGCACGCTCGAGGAAATCATGTAAGCTCTCATGGGCTTCAGGATTTTGTAACATAAGATGCAAGAGAAAAGATAGCATTCATAGCAGTGGAGTCAGAAAAGACTATATAATAAGTGATAGTGGCAAAATTAAATAACGCTTAGAAAAAAATAACCCAGATTCAATATCTACCCATACCAAAAAATAAATTTTAAATGGCCCAGAGTTCTAAATGGAAAATTTAAGAAAATAAAGGATATATTTTTATAACCTGGGGTAAAGAAATCTATCTAAACAAATCAGAAAGCCCCAAAACCAAATATGAAAATTTCAAGAGCCTTAAGTCCATAACATTTTAACGCTTCTTTATGATGAATTGAATAGAAAAGATCAATGAAACTAAGAACTCATTTTTTAAAAAATATTTTTTATTTATTTTGGAGAGGAAGGAGAGGGAGAGAGAGATAGAAACATCAGTGATGAGAGAGAATCACTGATTGGCTGCCTCCTGCACGTCCCACACTGGGGATCAAGCCCGCGACTCAGGCATGTGCCCTGACCGGAAATTGAACCATGACCTCCTGGTTCATAGGTCAACACTCAACCACTGAGCCACCACAGCGGGCTGTTTATTGATTTCAGAGAGAGAGGAGGGGACAGAGAGAGAAAGAGAGAGAAAGAGACATTGATGTGAAAGAAAAACATTGATCCGTTGCCTCCCATAGGTGCCCCCACTGGGGATTGAACTCACAACCTAGGTGTGTGCCCTAGGAATCAAGCCACAAGCTAACAAGCTATTGAACCTATTGGTGCACAGAACCATACGCCAACCAACTGAGCCAGGACAGAACTTATTTTTTGAAAATATATACAAAATTAATGAAACTTTAGCTAGACTAAGGAAAAAAGAAAGATGCCTCAAATAAAATCAGAAATTAAATAGGAAACATTACAACTGATACTGTCGAAATATAAGAAACTACTATGGACAATTATATTTCAACAAATTGGATAACCAAATTGAATTCTCTCTAAGTTTCAGGGTTTTTTTTCTTTACTTTTATTTTTTAACTCGTGTTACTGTTTGTTTGTTTTTAAGTGTTTGTTTTGTTCTGTTTTGTTTGCTTTAACCATTTCCATTTTTATAGTGTTTATACTATAATGGATAAATTTTTAGAAACATCTGAAGTCAATGAAATAGTATGGTATATTCTTGAATTTTCTAGAATTTCCATGGCAAGTTTAGGATATGAATATTTATGTTTTAGAAATTAACTCACCTAAAAAAATTATGACTTCTATAATCCCAGCAATCTCAATATTGTTCATTGTTATTGTATTTTCCCTCTTGCCTAAGCATAAACATAGGTACATTCTGTTATCTTGTTTTGTAATCATGTTTAAAATATTTCCCTAAACTTCTAAAATTTTAAGTTTGACTAAACTTATTTTAGATTTTAATAACTTTACTCTAAAATAAAATAACATATTTTTCTTTAAAGAAGAACCATCACATGTTGATTAAAGTAGCTGAGAGAAATTGATTGGAATCAAAGTGAGAATCACATTTTTCAATTCTGAGAAATTGGGAGGGTAGATAAACCATAGTCCATTTGCCTGCAGCCTGGAGTGTCCTGTGAGAAAACTCCTGTTGAGAGGACTAGGGCACAAGTTTGAGCATCTGGTCACTTCATCGTAGAGTGAATCTGACAAGAGCATTGAGTTGGACTTTCAAAACGAGTTCTTGGTACAACTCCTACTGGGCTCAAAGCTTCTGTTTATAAAACCTGAAAGAATTGTTTTAATAAAATTCAGTTCAACATTGGGGAAAAGCAGCACTAACTTGAGAGCCTATTTAACTGGCGACTGAAAGAGAAAATAGGAATTCTCTCCCAGTTTCAGGGTTTTTTGTTTTACTTTCTTTTCTCTCTCTTGTGTTACTGGTTGTTTGTTTGTTTGTGTATTTGTTCTGTCCTATTTTGTTGGTTTTAACTGTTGCAATTATTATAGTTTTTACACACAGTGCATTTATAGGTAAGGCTGATTTTCTGTTCATTTTTTTAGAAAGGGTTTTCTCAACATCTCTCCTATTTGACCTATTGTTGTTATGTAATTTTTATATATTATTAATTTGTTATAATACACATTAGGCAAGACCCATTTTGTTAGTTTCAAGATGTTGGAGTATTTTTGATCCTCTTTTTGGAGATGATAACAATAACAACAATAAAACATTTTAAAAGGTCACAGAGATCCTTGATAGAAATCTCTGAAGAGCCCTAGCTGGTTTGGCTCAGTGGATAGAGCATTGGCCTGAAGACCGAAGGGTCCCAGGTTCAATTACAGTCAAGGGCATGTACCTTGGCTGCAAGTTCCTCCCTGGCCCAGGCCCTGGTCAAGGCATGTTCAGGAGGCAGCCAAACAATGTGTTTCTCTCACATCGATATTTCTCTCTGTCTTTCCCTCTCTCTTCCACACTCTCTAAAAATCAATGGAAAAATATCCTTGGGTGAGGATTATTTAAAAAGAAAGAAAGAAAGAAAGAAAGAAAGGAAGGAAGGAAGGAAGGAAGGAAGGAAGGAAGGAAGGAAGGAAGGAAGGAAGAAAGAAAGAAAGAAAGAAAGAAAGAAAGAAAGAAAGAAAGAAAGAAAGAAAGAAAGAAAGAAAGAAAGAAGGAGAAAAATCTCTGAAGAAAAATTAGCTTTTTCACCCATCTCCCCAATCCCATCTGGCAACTGTCCAACTGTTCTTTCTGAGTCTATTTTGTTCTAGTTGCTCATTTATTTTGTTTTTTAGTTTCAATTCTTGATAGATTTGTATTTATTGCCATTTTATTGCTCATATTTTTCATCTTTTTTCTTCTTTTTCTTAAAGAAATTCTTTAACATTTCATGTAATAGTGGTTCAGTGGTATTACATTTCATGTAATACTGTTTTAGGTAACTCCTTTAGCTTTTCTTTTTGTGTCTGGGAAACTCTTCATCTGTCCTTTGATTCTAAATGACACCTTTGGTTGTTGGTTCTTGCTTTTCATCACTTAGAATATTTTTTGCCACTCCCTTCTGGCCTGCAAAGTTTCTGTTGAGAAATCAGCTGACAGTCTGATGGGAACTCCCTTGTAGGTAACTGCTTTTCTCTTGCTGCTTTTAAGATTCTCTCTTTGTTTTTAACCTTTGGGACTTTAATTATGATGAGTCCTGGTGTAGACCTCTTTGGGTGCATCTTGTTTGGGACTCTCTGAACCTCCTGGATTTGTATGTCTATTTCCTTCACCACATTAGGAAAGTTTTCTGTCATTATTTTTTCAAATATGTTTTTACTTTCTTTCTTCTCCTTTCAGCCAGCACCTCCATGCTGCAAATGTTGAAACACTTGAAGTTGTCCCAGAGGCTTCCTATACTATCTTCATTTTGGGGGGGAATCATTTTATTTTTTTCTGTTCTAATGGGTGTCTTTGCTTGCTTATATTCCCAATTGCTGATTTGATTTTCAGCTTCATCTACTATACTGTCGATTTCCTGTAAATTAATTAGTCTTCATTTCAGTTGGTGTATCCCTCAATTCTGACTGGTTCTTTTTTATGGTTTCTGTCCTTTTTCATGCTCTTGAAGTTCCTACTAAGTTCCTTGAAGTTCTCACTAAGTTGCTTAAACATCCTTATAACCATTGTTTTAAATTCTGTATCTGGCAGTTTATTTGCCTTCATTTCATTTAGTTCTTTTTCTGGAGATTTCTCCTGTTCTTTCATTTAGGATCTTTTTCTTTGTCTCTGCATTTTGGCTGCTTCCTTATGTTTGTTTCTGTGTATTAGGTAGAGCTGATACATCTCTCGGATGTGGTAGAGTGGCCTAGGGTAGTAGATGTCCTGTAGGGTCCAGTGGCACAGCCTTTCCATTCACCCAAGCACAGCACTCCAGGTTCACCCCTCTTGGACTGTATGCATTGTCCTGTTGTAGTTGAGTCTTGATTGCTTTTTGCAGCACTGAGAGAGATTGACTTCCAGGCCAATCAACTGTGAGGACCTGCTGCAACTACAGCAGAGGAGCTATTGTGCAGGAGCTAACTGTACAGATCAGGATTTACTTCAGTGGGGCTTTGGTGCTTGCCGAGTCTGCCCCTTAAGTGTGTCACTCATGGAGGTGGTAGGGTTATAATCTGGTGTCATCTGAAGCTGTCCACTGGGTGGACTGGCTGTGGGGCCTTCTGGGAGGTGTAAGGTCAGCCCCTGCCTCTGCTCTGTCTGGGGCCATCTGGCACAAGCTACAGAGTGATATGCAGATAGCTGCTACTTTTACTGGGCTTGGAGATTCCCAGGAAAGGCAAATTAAGATGAACTGCTGCTAATGTCTGGCCTGGGTTCACTTTGCAAGAGGTAGGGGGGTACACAGAGGCCAGATGCTGCTTGTTTGAGAGATTTTAGGAAAGTCCAAAGCATGAGGCAAGAGAGACCATTCATATGGAAAAGCCATTGCAAACAGTTTGCTTGAGCCTACAAGTTGGGTGGGGAGAGGACTCAGGGAATCACCAGCAACTGGGCAAACAGTGTAAACCAGATTGATGGAACCTCAGTGTGGTACTCACCTGTTGGCTCTGTGGGGAGGTGGAGGGAGGGTGTCTCAGAAAAGGAACAATGGCCTCTGCCAGCACTTTTTTCTGGCAGGAAGCTGACCCCAGCCTCACCCTGATCCCAGACAATTCAGTTGCTCCCCATATGTTCCTTTCAAGCCTCTGCCCCAGCACTGGAGCTCAGAGAGAATGAGTCTGAGTAAGTCTGTGCCCTGGTCCTTTAATAGGAACTGCCTGGGACTCCAGCAGCCCTCTGTCTCCCTCAGTCTCAGTTCCAGCTGGGTTTTACAGCCAGAATCTGTGGGGACTTCTCTTCCTGGCCCTGGAATCCTGGGCTGAAGAGGTCTAGTGTGGGGCAGGGATCCCTCACTCCTCAGGGAGGACCTCTACAGGTGAGATATCCCTCCTAATTTTTACCTGCCATATGTGGGTATAGAATCAGCCCATTCCTTGTCTCTACCCCTCCTACTAGTCTCAATGTGCCTTTGTCTTTAAATCCCTAGTTATAGGATTTTCATTCAGCTAGATTTCAGGTGGTTCTGAATGATGGTTGTTCTGTAGTTTAGTTTTAATTTTGATGTCAAAAATTATTTTAAATTTTAAATCCAGGAGAAAACTTTTAAAGAGATAATTCACAGAGATTTATGCAATTGCTTTTGATAGTATGTGGGGTTTTGTTCTTGCACAGGGCAGAGGATATTGACACATTATTTTTTTCCCATGTGGAATAATAATAAACAGTTGATTAAAATGCCTGAATTTTATTTCTGGCCTTGCCGCTACCTAGTAAGGTAATGTTGGGCAAGTCATTTAACATGTCTTCACATTTCTAAGAAATAAAAGAGCCGAATGAGATTTTCTTTCCTCCTGGCTATATAACATTTTAAAATCCTAAAATGTCAACAGTAGGCACCAAAGCTCTTTTCTACAATTGCATGTTGGATACAGAACTTCAGAGTGTGCTCAGTGGGTACCAGGACATGTGTCTCTTGAGTGTTAGACAAATGCTCCCTCTGCTCCTCTAATTAGGTCAACTCACTCCTCCTTAGCATGCATCAGATCAACAAGGTGGCAATGTTGAAATTATTCTAGATGAGAGCTGCAGCTTACCTCATACAGGTTCTGCCAGCCCAGAGTGGGTGAGGCTGAGACTGTAGGCAGATACTTTCTCATGGACTCATCATTCCTGTTCTAGCTTTGGCTCCTTTGCCAACCACATTCTAAAAGTCTACAAATTAGTGTGACTGCTGTTAGCTCAGTCCCAAAGAGTTGCTGTAAAAGTAAAGAAATATTTTACTTTAAATGATAGTTTCCTTAAATTTTAACACATTCTTTAATTAAAATGACAAAATTCTATTCTCCTGGCCTGCTTAAATATTAGTAGTCTAAGGAGTTGATCACATTGCCACACAGTGAAATGACTAGGTTGCGATTCATTTTAGTTATTGCTGAGAGTTTCGAATTAATCTCTCAGCAATTAACTAGTGATTACAACTTAAAATAAAAATGTTGTACATGTCTATTTAGTTGAGCTAGATAGAAACGGCCTTAACATGTAAGATTCATTTTCTTCCAATCAATGTTCTCACCCATCACTAAAAATAGAAAATGTCCTAAAATTTTTTGACATATTAAATAAAAGTATTTATTACTACATTGATCTTCAATCAAAGGATAGTAATTATTAAAGCCTTAGAATGTGACTATAGGAACTTATACTATTTTCTGTAGACTGTATCTTTCTACCTATCAAAGGAAGAAAAGCTAAGAAAAAAGCAAAAGATGCTCCCTATGGTCCTTATTACCTGACAGTGAAGAACAGGGATGTTATGGGCCGTATCCTATATACATAACTCCAGGTTGCGTCAAAGAAAGTTCTACACGCCTTCAAATTAAGGGATTGGTGACTGCAAATAGTGTGAGGGAGTGGGAGGAGCCAGATGGTATTGGGTCATCCTAGACAATGTTTCCATTCCAGCTCTGTGTTCTTTCATTCCTATCAACTGAGCTTATTTAATTTGCTCCAGAATTTTGGGAAGGAATTACAGCTGGAAAATATGTGTTTTTAAACCTACAGATCCTTCTGACTTTAGAATTAGTTGTTTATTGCCAGGAAAGCGTAAAGGCAGATGTTGGACCATGTCAAAAATCTTGTCAAGAGAATGGTTGTTTCACACAGAACTGAGATGTGGCTTCTGATGCTGGTGGTGTATGTGTTCCAAAGAAATGTGAATTCAGTACGTATGCCGACCAAAGATGTGGACCCCGAAGCGTTCATGAACATTGTAAGTTTGGATTTTCCATTATGTTTTAGGGGGGATGGAGTGCCTTACATGTTAATGTTCACATCTGTGTATTATCTGCATTATGTGCTATATTTATACATGGTGGTGATTTTTGTTAACATAGGAATCATAAATTAGCATATTGTACTGTAAAGTGCTAAACTGCTAAACTGGAAAAAAAAATAAAAATTAAAAAATAAATAAACTGCTAAACTGGGTGTGAGTAGACTGGGTTCTCTTCAAACAAATTCAATAAACTTGGGTGGATGACTTAGTCCTTTTGGCCTTGAAACACAATTTGACTTTCCCTTGAATTCTTAGATTCATTCTATGAGCAGAGAAATTGTTGCAGTATCTTAGGCCAAGCCCAGACCCTCCATTATTTTCATTTTGTCTGTGTTTTAAATTCTTTTTCTACTTTCATTAGTACTAAAAGAGCATTGGCAACTATAATACTGTATTATAAAAGTATTATCCCTCACTTCTTACTATTAGGGCACCCACTTCTGGTGGCACCCTTCACCCTTCAAAACCTGTATACCCAGGTTTTGGAATCAGTGTTCTGGTCCGGAAATAACTCCATTGTTATCCTGTTGACAGACAATAAATAAACGAACCCTAATGATTGCTAGAGAAGGCCTCCTGTGAGTAAAATTCATAAATGATGTGGTATCCCAGATGATTTTTTTTTGCCTACTTTCAAATTCTTAGTTGAGTTTTAACAAAGTCTGCCATATGATAACTTATCCCATAGAAGATATTGTAATAAAACCTGCAGAAATGCTAATTTCACTTAATCTTCACTGCCCTTCCAGTAGATATGAACATCCCTATTTTTCAAATCAAGGAACTGAGATTGAGGAAGTTAAACAACTTAAATTAGGCCACATTATCAGTAGATGGTAGAGCTATAATTTATAAGCAGGCCTTCCCAAACACATAATTGTAACCAGCATGCAGTAAACCCTCCTGGGTGAGCAGTAGAAGCTACCTCCCGGTGAGTGAGATGATTGCGTGTAGTATTAACAATCCATACATTTCTCATAGATTTAACATGTTTAAATACAGATTTAAGACCCTTTTTACAGAAGCCTCCTTTGAATGGATTCTATAACTCTGACAGGTCCTAGAAATCTTTTGAATCTACATGATGCCAAATATCAGGTTTCTTTTGATCATTCCAAAGATTGGCTGTCTTTTGGTGGTTTGTCCAGAGAGTTAGCAAATTGGCGTGGGTCCTTAGAAGCCATCTTCTGGCTCTGAGAAGGTCCCACAAAAATTCCTCTGGGTTACTGGGTGGAAGTAATCCCTTTAGCTATAGGCAAGGTGATCTCCCTGAGCCTCACCCACTGTTTGTGCACAGCACCTGCACACTGTTGGAGCTGCAGGAGCCCTAAGACTAAAGTTCTGACATTGAGCAGTTATGCATAGAGAGGCAAAGTAAAATAGGAAATTCAAATGATTGCCGGTATAAAGTAAATGAGATAGATGAATGCGGTTCAGAGTCTGGATAGGTTTGACTCTACACTGATTTATATGGCTATAATCTATCTTATATTTTGGTATAAAATTGACTTTATTTATGTATTTTCTTAGTGTTAACTGAACACCTATTAGGCCCTTGATACTGTGCTATGCACTGAGGTTACAGAGAGATCTAAGAATATCAAAGCCTTTACTTCATGAAGCTTACAGTCCAAGTAGGGAAGGGAGACACATTACTAATTACATGAATAGTGAAATCAAAAAAGAAAACATTGCCTGACCTAGGCAATTTAGGAAAGTTTTTCTAAATAGGAAGCTGCAGAGATCTAAAGTATTCTCACTGCTCTTGCCCGTTGCCATCATCTAGAGAAGTAGGGGATTATTTCTAAGAGCTGCTGCTTTAAAAGGAATAAAAAAGGAGAAAGTCAGGTACCAAATGCCCACTGTAGTATAGAAGGCAAACGGGCATCATAGTTAAGAGAAAGACCCTACAGTCCCATTGCTTGAGTTTTAGTCCTGGCTCTAACACTAAAACACGAACTAGCTATATGATTTTAAGAAGTTTATTTAACCTATCCCTATTTTTCAGTTTATTCACTTGTAAATTAGGTATACCAATGATTTATACTCCATGGAATTATTGCAAGAAATGTAAAAAGATCACGTATGTATAACACTGACTGAATTACCTGGCATATAGTAGATACTAAATGAGCATTGGCAACTATAATAATTAAACATCACTCCCACCCTTTCAAGTATCTCCTATTTATCTTTCAGATTTCAGGTTAAAACCATTTTTCCCCCAGCCTGTGGTTTTAAAGATGAAAAGAAACTGAGGAAATGCATAGCCCAGGTGTTCTCATAAGACAAGTGCCTCACTGACTGCATTAGAATTATCTGATCCCTAACCCAAAGCCAGCCCGGGAACCTGCATGTTTAAGTGCCTCAGACGATTCTGATGCACACCCAGGTTTTAGAATCAGTGTTCTGGTCCAAAAAGAACTGCAGAGCACTGGCCAATAGTTCTGAGATAACATGATTAGCTAAAGTAAAGGAGTTTTATGTTTATGCCTTCCAGCATCAAGAAATCAACTTTTTACTCTGCGGTAAGTGAGAGTATGGCCTTACAGAACCAAACTCAAAAGAAATTGTGCTTTTTCTGTAGAGTGAAATCATCCAACATAAAGGCTATCCCTGTGCGGAGTATGAAGTCACAACAGAAGATGGGTATATCCTTTCTATTAACAGAATTCCTCAAGGCCTAGTGCAACCCAAGAAAACAGGTATGGTTTATCCTATGTCACCCCAGCATGGCAGTGTTCCCTACAGTAATGATTTCCTTGTAATATGTGTGTAAAAGGGAGTCCGGGTTATTGTTACCAGCCAGGGCCATTTAGGCCAAAATATGACTTTAGTTTCCCCATAATCTCCATCACCACCACCCCATCTCCAATTATCCCAAATAAACATAGTGCATATGTCCAGCATGTTCTCAGCTCAGTGCCTTTGAACTTACAGTTCTCCCTGTGGAACCCTATTTCATCAGATATCGACAGTTTGCACTGGCCCTTCTTTCAGGCCCTGGTCACCTGACCACCCTAGTCAATATAGCAATCCCTTGCCACCGATTGAAGGCTAACCCCTTGTCTGCTTACATTTTCTTATAGCACTTAACACCGCCTGATATGCAGATATTTGCTTATTTATCTATCTCCCCCCAACCAGAACATAAATTCATTGGGAGCAGGAACTTTCTCTATTTTGTTTAAGACTATCACCAGTGCCTAAAAGAATGCTAACCGCATTGTCGGTGCCAATAAGTATCTGTGGAATGAATAAGTTGATTTTATATAAATAAATGAATAACCTGGAGACACAGATAACTTTCCCTAACCCCACAAATCCTTGAGGGTAAGCAAGGCACGGCTGTGCCAAGCCATCAAGTGCCTGTGGCAGTTCCTAAGCTCAGGAGAGACACCTGCAGCTCCCATTCATGGCAACTTGTTTTCTTGCCTCGTGTTCATTTACATTGTTCTCTCTTGGCCCAAGGAAGAGCTTGGTGTTCAAGGTGTCAGCCTTTGTGGCCCAGTTGGTGCAGAATACTCCCCTCTAGTGGCTGATGTTGGTCCTGCGTCTTCCATTGGCCTCTAAAAGGAGGAAATCTCCCTGCCTTAAAGGAAAGCAAGATTTCTCAACATCTCTTCAAAAAGAGGGCCAATGAAATTCATACTGAAAACAACCAAAAGGTGTCCATAAGCTTGTGAAAAAAAGCCTTTTAAAAACCTTCCTTCATTTTTGGCTTCAAATATTTAC
The DNA here is from genome assembly GCF_028538775.1 of Myotis yumanensis. Taxonomy (NCBI): domain Eukaryota; kingdom Metazoa; phylum Chordata; class Mammalia; order Chiroptera; family Vespertilionidae; genus Myotis; species Myotis yumanensis. Next base: position 26,682,209 of record NW_027223764.1, on the reverse strand, counting down.
ATCAAAAAAGAAAGTAGGCTGGGCCATCCTAAAAAAATGACAGCTTTTTAAAGAGTAGTTCTTACGCACTCGCCTATTGGCTATAATTTAAATGAAAATTCATGACTCCAAAGAATGATTGAAATGATGCCGATCATTTATGAGTCAGTTGTCTCACTAGATGAACCACGAGTACAAACTTCTGCCAGGTAGGGCCAACCTGGCCCCAGCCTTGGGAAATGTCCTAAAGATTTCAAAGGACAGCATTGATCCTCCTTGGTTTAATTTCATCATATTGAGGTCACCTCCTTGAGGGCTAGAGGATGAACTCAATGACCAGACATAAAAGGAAAACTTAAAATAACTCAGTTTCATTCTCCTGGTCCTGTACTAGGCCCTCATGTTCTTTCCCCAGAGGAATAAAATGAGGCAAATGGAATTCATAAAGCTTGTTGTAAAAGGCCTCTGTCTATAGAGAGACTGCACTTGGAATCAGTTAAATAATAACAGGATCTACCATCTGATGAGGTGAGGTGGCATGCTGACTGCTCAAAGCACAGTATCTCAATGAACCCTCAGCACAGTGAGGTAGGCGTTGTATTGTTGTTATGTTAACTAGGACACTGAAGCTCTGAGAATAACTGCCTTTGAAAATTACAGCACTAATAACAACAGCAGCAAAGCTTCTCTTGTCTTCCTCTAAAACAGGTACTATGGTGTGGATATTACACTCACAATCTGATCTAATTCTTATAAGCCCCATCAAGAGCATGGTGTTTGCCCTTTAAAGATGCAACATTTGATTATCTTTCAGTATAACTTTCTAATGTAAAAAATAATGTTTATCTTAATTTATTTAACGTGTTAGGATTCTAATGCCTTGATCCTTTCTCTCCTACTGATATTCTTATAAATTGTATTTTAATATAATTTCAAATTTACAGAAAGTTTTCAAAAATTGTACAAGGAACTACCATATACCCTTTACCCTGATTTACCAATTGTGAATTACATTTTGCCACTACGTACTTCCTTTCTATCAAATATCTTTGACATTAAATTTGAGACATCATGCCTATTACTCCCTAAATATTTCTTAATATTGGGGAGGGAAAAATAACTTTTTCTCCTACTCATTTTCGGTTCTATTAGCCTAATGGAAGACAAGTTCAAAATTTTTCTCTTGTTCATCAGTCTTCCATTAGGCTAATAGAACCAAAAATGAGTAGGAGAAAAAGTTATTTTTCCCTCCCCAATATTAAGAAATATTTAGGGAGTAATAGGAAGTTTATTAGCAGGGGTATCCCACATACGTATGGGAGCACTCAGAGATGAGTAACTCAAAAGGGTGCTTAGATTTTTGGGGTCTATATACCTAACTCAGTAGGGAAAAGGGAGAGGGATAAAGAGCACTTGTGGAAAAGCAAATGACTTTTTGGAAAGCTAAATGGCCCTTGGGAAAATAGATGGCAGATAAGATAGCATATGATAATGTTTGTCCAGTTCTAGTGCTAACTTCTCCTTTCCTAAAAAGAGAAGATTAAAGTTGCTACAGGGCAGGGAATTTATGACAATTGAGTTCTTTTGAGAGGCTCTGTTTTTAGGCAGACAAGGAATTTCAATAACTCAAATAAATGCCTTCAGCATAAAATAATCCGTATTCCAAAGTGGCATATTTGGAGGAAGTAAGGAAAATATCCTGATCCCCTTCACTCATGCATTTATTAAAATGAGGAAACTAACACTGATTGATATTAATATCTAATCCATAGTCCATGTTCAAATTTTGTCAATTGTGCCAAAGTCATTTCTATCCTCCCCTCCCCCAACCCAGTATCATCCACTTTATTTGGTTGTCTTTTTGTCTCCTTTCTAAGCTGAAAAAATTCCTCAGGTTTTCTTTGGTATTTTTGACCTTGACATTTTTGGAGAGTTTTGAACAGCTATTTTATACAATGTTCTTCAATTTGGCTTGTCTGATATATCTTCATAATGAGATTCAGGTTATACATTTTGGCAGAAATACCACAGAAATGAAGGTGTGTCTGTCCCACTGCAGCAGAGTATCAAGCACATGATAATGGCTTATTACTATATTGACAATATTAGCTTAAATTTTTTTGTCTTTCCCTGGTTTTATTGAGCTTCTGCCCCTCATTTCTGTGCTATCTCTCTCTTCAAACAGAAATTTGTAGATTTACTATGGACATCTGTGGGTTCTCACGGCTGGCACCAAGTGGTCTTTTCTCACTCAAAACAGATTTCTCTAAGCTGTAAAGAAAGATTATATTAAAAATGAAAACACAGGCTTTATTTACACACTCTAAGAAAATAGAGGGTTGGCTGTAGCCCTGAGAAAAAGCAGAATCCACACTTTTTATTGCTTAATTGAAATGTGAAGTCAGTGTTATATACATATATATATGTATGTGTATATATATACATATATATATGTATGTGTATATATATATATAATATATCCTATATAATAGAAGTGATATATATATATCCTATATAATAAAAGTGTTATATATATATATCCTTTATAATAAAATCCTAATATGCTAAGTGTCCAGTCGACCAGTCATCCATTCAACCAATCAAAGCATAATATGCTAATGATATGCTAAGGCTGCTCAACTGCTCACTATGACGTGCACTGACCACCAGGGGGCAGACAGTCGACCGGTCAACCAGGTGCTATGATGTGCAATGACCACCAGGGGGGAGATGCTTCAACCGGTAGGTTAGCTTGGTGCTGGGGTCCAGCTGATCGGGACTGAGTGAGACGAGCCAGACACACCCTGGAGCCCTCCCAAGGTCCCTCCACAGCTGGCCAACCTCCTGCATCCTTCCTCAGCCCCAATCATGCACCAGTGGGGTCCCTCAGCCTGACCTGTGCCCTCTCACAATCCAGGAACTCTCAGGGGATGTTGGAGAGCTGGTTTCAGCCCAATCCCGCAGGCCAGGCCGAGAGGCCCCACTAATTCATGCAGGAGTGGGGTTCCTTGGCCTGGCTGGCCATTGGAGCCAATCAGGGCCGCCGTGCCCAGTCCCTATTGGGCAATCGGGTCAGCCGTCCAGGGAGGAGAGAGGCTGATGGGGGACAGTAGTGGGAAGGGACTGATGGGGGCTGGCTGGCAGAGGGGTGGGAGGGACCACAGGAGGTTGGCCGACAGGCCCAGATTGGGGCCATCGGGGCCGGCAGGTGGGGTGGGGGAGGGACCACAGAAGGTTGACTGGCACAGGAGGTTGGCTGTGGGAGTTCACTGACCACCAGGGGGCAGCTCCTGCATTGAGCATCTGCCCCCTGGTGGTCAGTGTGCATCATAGGGACTGGTCGTTCTGGTTCTTCCAGCATTATGGTTGCTTAGGCTTTTATATATATACTAGAGGCCCAGTGCACAAAATTTGTGCACAGATAGTGTCCGTAGGCCTGGCCAGCGATCAGGGCCGATCTGCGGGGCGACTGGCGGGGCGATCAGGGGGCCCCTGCTAGCACCCACCTTGGCTGGCCTGGGGCCTGCGGGCTGGGGGCAGCTCCTGCATTGAGCATCTGCCCCCTGGTGGTCAGTGTGTGTCATAGCAACCAGTCATTCCACCATTTCTTCCACAGTTTGGTCAATTTGCATATTAGGCTTTTATTACATAGGAGATTTTATATATATATATATATCATCTTCTCTATCCATATTTTCTTTATCCATTCAGTATTCAACAGACATTTAAGTTGTTTCCATATCTTAGCTATTGTAAATAGTGCTGCAATGAACATGGGAGTCTACATACCTTTTCAAAATACTAATTTCGTTTGCCTTGGATATATATCTAGAAGTGGGATGGCTGGATCATATGGTAGTTCCATTTTTTATTTTTTTTTGAGCAGCCTCCATATTGTTTTTCCTAATGGATGTACCAATTTACTTTCCTACTCATAGTGTACAAAGATTCATTTTTCTCCACATACTCACTAACACTGGTTATCCCTTCTTTTTGATAAAAGCCAAGTGTGAGGTGCTATCTCATAGTGGTTTTGATTTTAATTTTCCTGATGATTAGTGATATTAAGATCCTTTTCTTATACCAATTGGCCATTTGTATGTCTTTGGCAAAATATTCATTCAGAACCTTTGCCCATTTTGAAATTGAATTTTGCTATTGAGTTGTATGATTCCTTATACTTTTTGGATATTAATCCCTTATCAGACACATGGTTTGTAAATATTTTCTTCTGTTTCATGGGTTCTTTTTCATTCTGTTGATTGTTTCATTTGCTGTGAGAAACTTTTTAGTTTGATGTAGTGGCAATTGCTTATTTTTGCTTATGTTGCCTGTGCTTTAGAGTTATATCCCCCAAAATATTGCCAAGACCAATGCCAAGGTGCTTTTCCCTATGTTTTTTCTAGGTGTCAGGTCTTACATTTCAGTCTTTAATTCATTTTGAGTTAATGTTTGTGAGTGGTATAAGTTAAGTGTTCAGTTCTATTTGGTGATATTAGCTTTGATCACTTTCTTAAGATGGTGTCTGCCAAATTTGTCTATTATAGAGTTAGCATTCTTCCCTTTGTAATTAATAAATATTTGTGAGGAGATACTTTCAGGATATGTAAATATCCTGTATCTCTTCAAACTTTATTCACTAATTTTAGCATCCATTGATGATTTGATAATGCCATCAATCTTTCTATATTTATTTAAATTATATTGTAAATAAGAGCTTTTACTTCTCCCCTAATTCTTTATTCATTTCATTGATATCAATATTGAGTCATGCATTCTCAATTTATATAATAGGATATAATTTATTACAATCATTTATTTTGATGCTCAAATTTTCCCACATTTAAACATTGGGAGATCCTTCACACTGGCTTGTGGGTTTTTCAGACATGAAGCACCCATAATCATTAAACCATTACATATATAGAATAAGCATATATTTGTATATATTAATATTAGAATATAAATAATTATAAATAACATATACTTACATACAGTATAATATTAATACATTAGGATATATAATATATTTATATATGTGGATATTTATATGTGTGTATAATTAATATAATAATATCAATAATTATATCTAGTATTTATATAATTATTTTATTATAACATTAATATATACATATGTAATTATATATAATTATACATTTGTTATATTATACATTACATAGTATAGTAACATATTATAATGTATGCATAGTATAAATACATAACAATGTAATTTTTTATTCTTATTAATTTATAATAGCTATGATTATTATATATAATTATCTTAATCATTATACCAGCTCCTGGAGCACTTCAGTATCCTCTCAGGTGCCCAGACAAGTCTAGTAATAATAACTTTACAAAAACAACAATGGAAAAGCATTGGCCTGCGGACCGAAGGGTCCCAGGTTCAATTCCAGTCAAGGGCACATATCTCGTTGCAGTCTCCTCTCTGGCCCAGGCCCTGGTCGGGGCTCATGCAGGAGGCAACCAATAATGTGGTTCTCTCACATCAATATTTCTCTCTGTGTTTCCCTCTCTCTTCCACTCTCTAAAAATCAATGGGAAAATATCCTTGGGTGAGGATTAAAAACAAACAAAACAACAGTGGGAGATGCGCTTTGATTCTTTCTCTGTGCCATGCATTGTGCCATCTGCTCCTTGTGCACAATTTCATTTCATCATAACAAAAATTCTACTTTTCTGATGAGGAAATCAAGACACATAAAGGTTAAGTAACTGACCAAGATAATCAAGCTAGCAAGCAGCTGAATCAACAATTAAACACAGGTTTGTCTAACTTGAAAGCCTTTGCACAGTAGGGGATAACCAGAAGGATAGAGAACATTTCCCCCGGTTGAAATTCTCTTTTTTTGTAGGTTCCAGGCCTGTGGTGTTACTGCAGCATGGCCTGCTTGGCGATGCCAGCAACTGGATTTCCAACCTGCCCAACAACAGCCTGGGCTTCATTCTGGCTGATGCTGGTTTCGACGTGTGGCTGGGGAACAGCAGGGGAAACACCTGGTCCCGGAAACACAAGACCCTCTCCATAGACCAGGATGAGTTCTGGGCCTTCAGGTATATGAGAGTCTCGAGAGGAGGTGGACCTGGATGTCTTTAGAAGAACTGGGTAAAAAAATCATAACTTCTAGCATTTGGAAAATTTACTTTGGTTGGCTCATCCATATCCTAATAGGATAGCCTGCAATTGTCTTAATTGACTAGTGATTCTTTTGGGAAAGTAGTGGGGAAAACTATGTTCCTTAAGAAGATTGGATCTGGTGAATGTGGTGAGAATGGTGGGTGGTGTCAGGTGATCGAGACTGGAATGAGAGAAGTGCATGTCCATTTGCTTATAGATGGATGTCCTGGGACTAACTCTTCTGTGAGTTATGACAAAGACTGGTGCCCCCAGGAGGAGATGAGATCAGACAACATTAAAGATATAAGGAAACTATGAAGCCTTAGGGACTATCAGTTCAACTAACACATTTCTTACAAAAGACTTTTAGTATTTGTATTTAAATTACCTATGGGCATTCAACCTGCTTTTTATCTATTTCATCAGAGAAGGGCCCCATAGCATCTTTAATACTTTTCATATAAGTGAATCTGCATGACCATCTGCTATTCTACTAACAGAACAACAGGACACCTCTACTAGGGAGGCAGGTCTTGTGCCCAGTAAATATTCATTGAAGATGATTATTGCTCTGTAACATCTGTAGAAAATAGCAGTTTGCTGACAACCTGTGATTTCTGAGGCACCCGGGCATCACAGGTTTGAAACAAGTCCAAACTGAGTGTTGTGAGGGACACAGTAACCGTCTTGGGTCTGACAACTCAAGGGTTTGTTTATAAACTCCGGGGGCTGTTTTTGTTTGTTTCTAATTATAACTTTTCATATAACTTTGTCTTTTCCTCTTGTAGTTATGATGAGATGGCTAGGTTTGACCTTCCTGCAGTCATAAACTTTATTTTGCAGAAAACGGGCCAGGAAAAGATCTATTATGTCGGCTATTCACAGGGCACCACTATGGGTAGGTTCAAAGGAAACCAGGTTTGTATACTCAGAGGAAATGTGAGCATATGGTGTACAGCTGTGCCTGGGATCAGTCTTCTCACACTTCACTCATCTGGCCTTATTCTCTTCGGCGACTCTAAGAGCAACAGGAAATGGGTATGAAATTGAGGGAGGCTTCAGGTAGAGTAGGTAGAGCAAAGGCTTTGGAGTCAGACAAACATGTATTCAAAGGTTGGCTCTACCACCTCTTAGGTAAATGTCACTGAGCAAATTATTTAATCCCTCTGGCCTCAGTTTCCTTATCTATAAAATGGGGATAATGGCTCCCTCTTAGGGGTGTTATAGGTGATGGACTGTTCAATATGACTGATATAAGCTCTGTGAAGCAAGGCTGTGAGAGCAGTTCCTGGCCCATAGTATGCACTCAGTAAATGCACTGAACGAATGAAACATAGTCTTCAGTGTCTGGCACATAACAGACAATCAATAGACACTAAGCACTGTCATCATACTATACACAGAACTGCTGCAGGGAGTTTACTCAAGTCTTTCTCTCCTTTTTTCTCTCTCTCTCTCTCTCTGTCTTCTAATGACAGTGTCTGCAATTCCGTGCTGGTGTCCTTTTGGTTTTGATGACTTTGTGAAAAACCTTAACTCATGGCCCCAGAGGATACATATCACCTACTTGGGGAGATGGGAGTGGAGGCTGGCTATCCTGGCCCTTTATTAGATCAAAGTCAACAGGAAAAAAATGTGCTTGGCCCTGGTTACAATGAAGGGAGATCAGCAGAGGCAGAGTATGTGCCATGAGAAGGCTCTTGAGAGGGGGCTGTGAAGGGCTCTGAGCTAAAGGGACTCCAGAGGCAGCCAGGCATCACCCGTGCAAGGGATTCTGAGAGAGGTGAACACTCAGTGGAAACTCAGGGCACACATTCCATTGGTTCATTTTAACTGTCACTCTAGTGACTAAAAAGAGACTGGCTTTCACATTTGTACTTTCTGGATTTTTCAACAACATTAACTGATCCTAAGGATGCTGTGTCTCACCACGTACTTCACAGAAAGGTAAAATGTTATGCCTGCTTCTACTTTCATTTCCAGAGGTCTTAAAACATTTTCCCTATACTAAATTGTTCAACTTGACATGAAGACAAAGGTGCTAATGATGACGTTAAATGTTACTCTGAGAAGAAGGAAGTGGCCAAACAAGCCTAAGACGATTCTATTAGTCAACCGCGGAGCTATTAATGCGGAAAACTCGAACTTGCTTTACATAAAGAGAGGAATTAATGGGAGAAGTTATCTAAAGTTCCCAAATCTTGACATTTGAGGAATTAAGTCTATATAGTCAGAATTAAGCTGGAATATAGGAATGTATTTGAAAGTATTTTCAACCCAGTCCTACTGATGGTACAGTTGGGAGAGCCAGAGCTAATACCAAGTCACTCTTCTGCCTGCCTTTGCATGTGGCTGGCAAAACAAATCATGTAAAGAGAAAAGAAGGGAAGGAACCAGTCTTTCTTAACACTCACTCACCTCCTGGGAACCAGACAGAAGTCATGTGATTTTATGTTGTTTTTTCTACCCAACCTCCTTCCCCACAGCCTTCAAGCATCAACCTAGACAGAGCCTGTACATGCTCTATTGAAATAGACACACAGTATTTCCAATATAGTGACCATGCCCTGGATTTATATAACAGCCTTTTTCTCCCAGAAGTTCCACAGAGATTAGCCCTGTACAGTGGTAATTTGGGAAATTTGGCTCTATTTTATAGGTCTAGAAACTGAGGCAGAGACTGACTTAACTAGTGTTCCATACCAAGTCAATGGCAAAAATAAGAGTTGGAATCCAGTTCCCTAGACACTTGTCTACTACATTACTTTATAATTTGGGTTCCAGAACAATTAGGGAATCACAAAAACCCCAGCAAAACCTTGCCATACCCATTATGGTATTTTACAGAACATGCTTGTTATTAATAAACAAGGAAGTTTTTCTTATTTTTTTCACTGTAGAGATTTGAATTAAATGAAGTAAGAACCATGAACATCATAAGCAAAGTGTCAAGAATATAGTTACCCCTGTCTCTCTCTCACAAAGTCCACATTATTATACTGAATAATTAAATTCACCAATTCAATGAGACCCTACTACTGGATATCAAATAAGATAGATGTCAGAAGGAACACTAAGGCATTTTTCCTGCTGTCATTTTCCCCTCTCAATGAACTTATAATTTCATGGGCGAGTTAAGACACAATCACAAGTAATTACTGAAATATCTTGACAAAAGTAAGTAAGCATTTTATGAGTTCGAGGATATTCCGTATCCACGCTGACCTATTTCTTCTCTTGCAGGCTTTATTGCATTCTCCACCATGCCAGAGCTGGCTCAGAAAATAAAACTGTATTTTGCTTTAGCACCCATAGCCACTATTAAACATGCGAGAAGCCCTGGGACCAAATTTTTGTTGCTGCCAGATATGATGATCAAGGTACGTGACTCCTCAGAAAATTTCTTGTCTATGTAGAAGAGTCCACCTAATAAGGTAAGATTACACTTTTCAATTAGATGCACTTATTTTTTACTATGATGTAATGACTACTCTTTTGTTTCCTATTTTTACAGGGATTATTTGGCAGGAAAGAATTCCTCTACCAGACCAGATTCCTCCGCCAGTTTTATATTTACCTTTGTGGTCAGATGATTATTGATCAGATTTGCAGCAGCATCATTTTACTTCTGGGAGGCTTTAACACACAAAACATGAACATGGTAAGTGAGAACCTAGTACATTCTCAGTTTCCCAAAGCAAAGCTCGAAGTTATTGCCAGTAAAGACTTAGAGAAATGTAATCTTAGTAATCCAGTTTTCTCCAAATACACTAATATGTGGGACATGCTTTAACATGGGTTGAGGTCAGGTTAACGGAAGGACATTGCTAGATATAAACTTCACAGATTATAGATGGAAGTGATACGAAAGCAGCTTTATGCATTGAATTAGCAGATGAAAAATAGTGATTAGAACCCAGTAGTCAAAAGAGAGAATCGCCATGCAGCATCTACCTCTTCTTTTCTACTTGGGTCCTTCTGGTCCTTTGATAAGATATCTGGGAGTTCCAATTTGGCTTAGGTAAAGCTACGAGTTGGAAGGTGGCATAGTGTGGGTTCCCAAGAAGCATACTCTGAGATAGAGATTAGTAGGTAGAGTGATTTGGGGTTATGTGCTTGGAATAACACCTAGAGAAGGAGTGAAACAGGATTGGTTAGATGGAAGAAAATAATTTTTTTTAAAAAGCTGTGATAGCCCCTTAATGCAGCGGTTCTCAACCTGTGGGTCGAGACCCCTTTGGCGGTTGAACAACCCTTTCACAGGGGTCGCCTAAGACCATCCTGCATATCAGATATTTACATTACGATTCATAACAGTAGCAACATTACAGTTATGAAGTAGCAACGAAAATAATTTTACGGTTGGGTCACAACATGAGGAACTGTATTTAAAGGGCCAGAAGGTTGAGAACCACCGCCTTAATGGGCACCTCTGGTGATCCTACAGGGATTTGTGAAGATGGGATGACCCTTCAGAACTCTCCCAAGTGCAGTGAGAGGGCTGAGTGTTTATACCCCCATATCAGCCAGTCATTTAATGCAGATGACACCGATACTGGGTGATACATTGGGCAATACAGCTCTCTCCACCTGGGACAACCCCCCAAGGAGGCCCCACAGTAGCGGGCTACCAGCTGGCAGCTGGAAGAACACATCTTTAATTCCTGAAGTCTTTTTATTCTTTGTTTAAAATAATACGATTAATAGCTACCATTTAATAAACATTTATTATGTGCCAGGCTAACAATCCTATGAGACAGATATTATCAATTTCCCACTATGCAGATTAGTGTCCTGAGATTTAGTGGATTAAATTATTCCCATATCCACCTAAAAATTAAATGGCAGAGCTAGGATTCGAATATAGGCTTGTTCTAGAGTCTTCATCCTTAATTACTGTAGTAAGATTTAAAAAAAAATGAGTTCAGATATCTACCAAGAAGCCATCCTCGGATGAAAAATATAGGTGCTCAGGAATACATTTAGTGGCATGTTTATTTATGTGCATATTACTGTTTCATAGATAAGGGCTGATAATTTAATGATGGTCCCATTTCTTAGTCTGACACCTGGAGATTTGATCTGGACAAAGTGCATGTCTTATGAGTTTTTCCATGTCCCACAAACCACTCATGCTTTGTTACAGAGCCGAGCAAATGTGTACGTCGCTCATTCTCCTGCTGGGACATCTGTGCAAAATATCCTGCACTGGAGCCAGGTAGGAATGATGTTGAATTTGTCCTTTTCCCTAAGTAAGTATCTGTGGGAAAGAGTGCCCTTTTGATAAACCAGGGGTTATTGCATATTTCTTATGAGATGAAATGTAATCCAGAACATTGCAGCTTTTCAGGAGATGGGAGGGAAGGATTGGGCCACGGACGTCTTTAGTGGACCTTAAAACTGTGAGGGCAGATGGTCCCATTGACATCTTTCTCTGTCTCTCACCACCTCAAAATGAGGCTGGAGAAGATAATTGGAGGCTCCTCTAGCAGCATGGTCAAGTAGTAACAAAAGTAGAAGGCAGGACCAACCACCCAAAGAGGCCTCACAGGAGGGAAAGACTACCCTGCAACACAGGAGGGCAAGTCTTGATCACCAGTCACATGAACTAAAGAAGGCAGAGCTGGAGTAAGACATTCATAATGGATTCAAGGATAATGTGAATGCGAATTATCCTTTTGCCAGTGAAGAAGCACTGAACCTAATAATATTGCTCATTATAGATGATACAATGGAGTGACCCTGATTGATTGTGGAAATAAGGATGGATATAAGGACAGAGCTAGAGAATAACTAACCTTGGATTCTCATGTATTAAAAATACCACTTTGTTTTTTAAAAAGGGCGGGGGGAGGGGGCTGTTAACTCAAGCAGAGACTTTTAAGAATAGTGATGGCATCTATATATCATAAATATTGGCCCAGCTGCTTTCTGTTTTTGTAGCAACTTAGAGTCTAGTGAAATTGTTCTTGTACAGTTGTTATATTTGCAAGAGAGAGAGAGAAAGAGAGAGGAGAGGAGAGAGATGAGAGAAATATTTTATAATTAAAACTAAAGAATTCTGAATTGTATTAAGTGTCGGTCACCTTCTCGCAGTCACCAGGGAGAGCTTTCCCCTGTAGCCCAAGAGTTGTACAGATACCATCTATGAATGGGGATGCACCTCCTGGAGTTGTATGACATGGGGGCCAAGTATGTCTGCAGTACATACATTTTCTCCTGAAAAGGTCTTCCTCTTGCCTTTGTACTTCCCTGAAGATTATCCTAATGCTGAACAGAAGCCTCAGTCTCTGCTCTCTGCTTCCCCCACAATTGCAGACTTGGGAGCACATTTCCACCCCTCCTCCCACTCTTTTCCAGCGATACATTTGAACGCCATGTACATTTTTGTTTCCTTTTAGGCAGCGAATTCTGGGGAACTCCGGGCTTTTGACTGGGGGAGCGAGACTAAAAATCTGGAGAAAGGCAATCAGGTAAGAAAACCAATACCACCTTTTTGAAGTGCACGACCGGGTAGGTCTAATGGCAGTTTACTGTAGAGATGGAAATAAAATATGAGTACGCGAGTGGAAAATAATAGTCGGGGTTTGACTCCATTTGAAAATGGGGACGTTCACAGGTGGTCACAAGGCCTGCTGCCTTCACAATGGAGTAGGAGAACTTCTTTGAGAGAGGCTGCTTCCATGAAGGGGGCCCTGGGCTTCGTAGGAGCGAGATGGAGTAGGTTTAGAGAAGGGAAGAATGTGGTCTCTGGTGGCTACTACTACAAGAGGCCTTTCTTGATAAGAAACCCTGAAATCACCAATGAAGATGGCAGGAGTGAGGTTGTTTGTATAGTACAATACAAAGACCATTCATCTGTGGTTGCCAGAGACAGGGGTGAGGGGTTGGGTGGGAAATGGGTGAAGTGGGTCAAAAGGTACAAACTTCAGTTATAATATAAATAAGTCAGAAGGTATAATGTACAGCATGGTGACTCTAGATGATAATACTGTGTTGTGTATTTGAGAGTTACTGAGAGTCGATCTTAAAAGTTCTTATTAGAAGCAAAAAAATTTGTAACTATGTGTTGTGATGGATGTTAACTAAACTTACTGTGATAACCATTTCACAATATAATACAATCTTATAACTCAATTTAAAAACCTTGCTGCATAAAGAAAAAGAGCATTAATTGGTGAATGAGGATTACTGGGTTAGTCTTGCCTCTACACCAGTGATGGCGAACCTATGACACGTGTGTCAGAGGTGACACGCGAACTCATTTTTTTGGTTGATTTTTCTTTGTTAAATGGCATTTAAATATATAAAATAAATATCAAAAATATAAATCTTTGTTTTACTATGGTTGCAAATATCAAAAAATTTCTATATGTGACACGGCACCAGAGTTAAGTTAGGGTTTTTCAAAATGCTGACACACCGAGATCAAAAGGTTCACCATCACTGCTCTACACTATCAACTTGTGTGATCATGGCTAGGCCGCTTTGATTCTTCAGACCTCAGGTTTTTTTTTTTTTCTTTAAACATTGGACTAGATCATTCTTAAGAGTTCACCCTGGTCACACATATAATGATTCTGTAATTTGCAAGTAAAGACATTTTTTTCTATTTTAAAAAATATTTTTATTGATTTCAGAGATGGGGAGAAAGAGAGAGAGAGAGAGATGATGATAATGAGAGAGAATCCTTGATCGGCTGCCTCCTGCACACCCCACACTGGGGATTGAGACCATAACCCCGGGCATGTGCCCTGACCAGGAATCGAACTGTGACTACCTGGTTCATAGGTTGACGCTCAACCACTGAGCCAAGCCAGCCAGGCAGTAAAAAATATTTTAAAAATGCTATCACATTATCTAAGAAATGTGTAGTCAATGCTATAGAACAAAATTAAAAACAAATGTTGTGTAGAATCAGAAGTAGACTTTATACTCTTCTGAGCATAAAATCTTCACTGAAGATTAGTAGCAGCTTGTGTGTGAATATAAACAAACATTGACCCTACAAATTTAAAGTTGGAGGGAGCTGAATAGATACAGGCAAATCTTTGAGTACCATAGCATACATAATATCTATTTCTGTACATCAATCTAGATATAAAAGGCTAGGAAATTGGACAGACTGTGCAATGCCCATGAATAGCAAACTCTATGAAAGGTCTGCTCCTTTTTTTTTTTTTATTTTAGCTCCATCTTCACCATTTCCTAAAGCATGTCTTTAGAGGAAGCATTCCAGTTCCAAAGTAGTTTTAAGTTTTCACATTTAATGTCATGAGTTCTAGGAAAATCACTTGTGCACAGTAGGTGCCAGAAAACGGTCTGATGGTGGGAAGGAAGATACAACACCCACATACAAAGGTGTCGCAGAATCACAGAACCTTAGCACTGGACCTGAATTCAATTCAGTCTTCTCACCTGTAATATGATTTTAAAACATATATTACTGGCTCCATAGAATATTCCAACCTTTCATATCTAAGTTAGGCTATAAAAGGTGTTTCTGATAATCAAATTCTGATGTTTGTGTTTGGGAAGTTTTCCCATACCAGCAAGCAATTCCCTGAACACCAGCAAGATGTCCTACAGTTCTACCCACTGCTGGGATAGCATCAGATGCTATGGCTTAAGAGCCTACAAGACTGCCTCCCTCCCACTTCCGATGCCAACCTGGACTTCTGACCAACTGTCTATAAATCAGAGGTTTCCATGACAACTCCCTCTGGCTAGATTGGCTTACAGAACTCAGAAAAACATTTTACTTACTAGATCATCAGTTTATTATGAAAAGCCAGTTGGAAAAGATGCATAGGGCAAGGTATACGGGAAGGGGCACAGAGCTTCTATGCCCTCTCCAAGCGCACAGTTCTCCCCACATTCCCACTTGTTCACCAAGCTGGAAGCTTTCTAAACCCTGTCCTTGCTGAGTTTTTATGGAGGCTTCATTACTTAGGTATGATTGATTAAAAATTTAGCCATTGGCGATTGAACCCAAGAAGTATGAAACTGGAAGTCTCAGCCCTCTAGTAACATGATTGATTCCACTGGCTAAGAGCCTTCCTCTGGTTTCAAGTCACCTCATTAACATAATGAAAGATACCTTTATGGCTCTCATCCCTTAGTAAATTCCAAGGGTGTTTTTGGGCCTGGGATGTGGTGGAGACTAAAACAATAGAAATGTACTCTTTCCCAGTTCTGGAGTCAGAAATCTAAAGTCAGGGTTTGGACAGGGTTGGTTCTTTGGAGACTCAGCGAAGCTGCCCCATGCCTCATGCCTCCTCCTAGCTTCTGGTGGTTGCTTGTAGTTCATGGTGTTCCTTGGTTTGTAGATGCATCACTCCATTCTCTCAACCTCTGCCTACATCTTCACATGGTTTTCTCCTCTCTGTCTCCTGACCTTTTCTTCAAAGAACACTTGCCATTTGAGGGCTACCCCAATCAAGTATGATGTCATCTCAGGATCCTTAACTAAGAGTTTTAGGAGCTCTGTGCCAGAAATGGGGATGAAAACCAAATATATATTTGTTATTATACATTACAGCATCGCAGGCTATAACTCCAAATGTTTAGAAAGTCACAAAATGGCACAAGGATGGCCTGGATTGGAACCTCAGCCCCAGGGTGGATTTTCCAAGTAAGAAATGGGCCCCAACATTCCTGTGGAAAGTTCTGGGTGCTGATTAACCTCAAAGGCTGAGCCAGCCAATCTGATTTCATAGCACTGCTTAAATAAGAGAAGTTCTCAAGGGTTAAGACTCCTAGAAACCCTTCTTTGGGTGATGGGGCACTAGAGCAGGGATCTAATTTATACCTTCCCTTGGTTCAAACTACCTATGTTCCAGTGCCATTGACTTCCCATGTTTTTGGAGATAGTCAAGCAGGGCCTGCTTTTTAAAATAATATTTTTTTAAATGATTTCAGAGAGGAAGGTAGAGGGGGTGAGAGATAGAAACATCAATGATGAGAGAGAATCATTGATCGGCTGCCTCCTATATGCCTCCTATTGGGGATAGAGCCCACAACCTGAGAATGTGCCCTTGACAGGAATCAAACCTGGGACCTTACAGTCCATAGGCTGACACTTTATCCACTGGGTTAAACCAGCTAGGGCTGGGCCTGCTTAAAGGCTTTCTATAATCATAGAAAATATCTGTGCAGCCCCAGAGCAGAGTCCTTCTCAGTAGGTTCCCTTCTCTTGACTTTCTCTGTAGAATATCTCTAACTCTGGCCTCATGAAACATTTGTGAAGTTATCTTTTAAAGGTAAATTATGCTTAAAATATTTATTAATAGGAAGAAAAATAATTAAAAAGTGATGCTTAAAGTGCTAGGCAATTTACATGTTTTCTCATTAACCTAGTAAGTGATTACAGATATCCCCATTTCACAGAGAAAGAAACCGAGGTTCAGTAATTTTACCTTCAAGTAGGTGCTGAAACAGAAACTCTAAATGCAGATCTGCTTGGCTCCAATGCCTGTGCATTTTTTTTTCATCACAACACATATTTAGAAGGTTTATTTGGAATGTAAACGATGAGTTTGGAAGTTCAAATGTGATCTACAGCTAACAACTTTTCTTTTTCTAGCCAACTCCTGTAAGGTACAAAGTTGGAGACATGATGGTCCCTACAGCAATGTGGACTGGAGGTCAGGACTGGCTTTCAAATCCAGATGATGTGAAAACACTGCTCTCCGAAGTGAACAACCTCATCTACCATAAGAACATTCCGGAATGGGCGCACATAGATTTCATCTGGGGGTTGGATGCTCCTCATCGTCTGTACAATGAAATCATACATATGATGCAAGAGGAGGAGACCAGCCTTTCCCAGGGGATGTGTAGGCTCAGGCTGTGAAGCATCTGATACTGACAAGTCATAGGAAAAACCTTGTGGACAATGTGGCTGGAGTCCATGAACAGAGGATGGATTTCAGGAATTGAAAACCTATCCTATCAGTAGAAGGGAAGAGGAGAGGGGGAGGAGGGAGGAAGTTGACTATATATTCCTTCAGGTGTCCTGTATTTGGCACTAAAACTGACATTAACTTTTTTTTTTTTTAGTTAATTAAACTGCTCATTGGCTGAACATAGGTTTCATGTGCTATTATATAGTCCACCATCTTGAAGGGCAGGCTTTATTCAAGAGCTAGAAATTATCAAAACATTCTCTATGTCACTCAGGTAAACTTCCCTAAAACATGTACTTATTTTTCTATAAGCCATACTTTGGGAATAAAGTAAACTGAAAAATTGGGATGAGAGGGAGGTCTTGAATCTCTGGATTATTGTTGACTTTCACAAAATAAATTAGACATTTTCGTCTTATTGCCATAGAGACAACACTACCTCAGAAAGCCAAGCTACTTTAACAATCAATCAATCAATCAATCAACAAACAAACCAAAACAAAAAAAAATCAATGTACAGTGTGGATATAATATATTTTCAACATCTTCAAAAGGGTCAAGTTGTATAGTTGAGTCGCAGATGTCATACTTTTGTAGAATTTTTATGAGTTTTCCAATAAATGCAGTACACACTGCATAAAGTATCTATGTGTATTTGAGTGTCTAAATTCAAGTCCAAGCTTGTTTGGGGTTGCAGAAGACCTTTTGATTAGAAATGTATGACCCAGCTTTCTGCCTCCAGAAATGAAAAGCTGAGAAGAAAATGTTGTAATGTCAGCAACATAATAAAATGAATTGTCATGTATGTTATCCTTTGATCTTGACAAAGTTACTGTTAGGCAATTTCCCTGCTCATTAAAAAAATCTGGTTATTTCTTTTAAAAATTGTTCGCTTTTCACACAGTTTAAAATATGACAGATATAAAGTATATGAGTAATAGTACAATTTTGCAAAACTCTGGAACCAATAGCTCAATTTTTAAAAAATATATTTTTATTGATTTCAGAGAGGAAGGGAGAGAGAGAGAGAGAAGCATCGATGATGAGAATCATTGATTGGCTGCCTTTTGCATGCCCCCTACTGGGGATTGAACCAGTAACCTGGGCATGTGCCCTAACCAGGAATTGAACAGTGACCTCCTGGTTCATAGGTGGATGCTCAACCACTGAGCCATGCCAGCCAGGCTAAGCAAACATCTTTATAGTTACATAGTCTTGGTCAAAATCAAGATAGCCTTTATTTGTAAACTCATAGCAAAATGTTCAGCAGTGTGTTGGTAAACTGGTTCTCGAGAAAGGAAAAAATAAAAGGCTTGATTTTAGCATTTGCCAATTTCAGTGGTGAAAAACTGCCACCACTGACAACTGATAAATGTTTTTGCTGAAGTTGTTTTGCCAAAGGAACATCCACATGTGAACCTCTAAACCCACACACATACACACACCATCCTATACAAATATACACACTTCCACCCCTCTCACTGCTTAAAGGGGCCTGAGAGGAACAGTGTCTCCTGGGCATGGTATGGACAGGACAGCCTCCATCAGAGCACACAGCTGAGAAGAGATCACTGTCCAAGATAATGCAGATCTTCTACTTCGGGAGAGACTGATTTTGAAGCATCACATTTTGTCTGAAGTGGAGAATTCAACAGCTTTAGTGTTTCCCCTGGAAGGATTGGGGCCATGGTGAAGTCCATTGAGCAAAAGCATGACTACAGAGCTCTTCAAAAACGTTATCCATGGCAACCGTCATCATCGCCATAAAATGGCTGCATCCAGTTGAGTGGCCCGCAGACCAATAGTCCAAGATGCAGACAGGATCCAGTCCTTTAACTGTTTCTACTTCTCCATCTGAGGCCACAAGGGTTAGGATGCTTTCCTTAGCATTAATTCAATCTGGGAAAATTTTAATCTTCGTGCGATATCCAGGGAGCTCTCACCATTCTGAGGAGAAAAGAAATGATAGTTTCTTAAGAGTCCAGCCAACAGTTTAGACTGATGGACTCTCAGGCTTGGCAAAGACTTTAAATGTTATTCAGATCTAACAGTAATAGGATAACTTAATTTTTTAATAGGATGGTTAATTTTGTTGTTTACATCAGAAGCAATTAACGTAATTCCACACAAGGCCAAAGTTAGAAGATCATGAGCTGGGCGAACTTCGGGCCATGGGGCCACAGTTTCTTACCTTATTTCTTACCGCGGGGTCTGCATGGGCTTGAAGGAGCAGAGGGATAAGGGTCTGGTTTTTCATTTCGCAGGCATAATGTAACGCCGTGCAGCCGTACTGAAACACAAAAGACCAACACTGCAGCTCACCCATCCGACTCTACAGACCGTAGCATGAGGCTTCTTAGCAAGCGCTCTTCACATTTCATAGTAAACAATAAGCAAAACAGTCTGCAACCATCTATGTGCAATGGTATTTCTTGTTCTTAAAGTCTTTTTTCTGCCTCAATATGTACATTATTAATGTTCTATAAGCTATCAATACCTTCCTTTCTCATTTTCTATTCAAACTGAAAAATGCAACTTATAAAAGGCGAATGCTGAATTTCTTGGGATAATTTCTGTACATCTGGCCAATCAGCATTGTGATCATGTGACCATCTCTTCCCTTAGAGCAGTGGTTCTCAACCTTCCTAATGCCATGACCCTTTAATACAGTTCCTCATGTTGTGGTGACCCCCAACCATAAAATTATTTTCATTGCTACTTCATAACTATAATTTTGCTACTGTTATGAATCGTAATGTAAATATCTGATATGCAGGATGTATTTTCATTGTTACAAATTGAACATAATTAAAGCATAGTGATTAATCACAAAAACAATATGTAATTATATATGTGCTTTCCAATGGTCTTAGGCGACCCCTGTGAAAGGGTCGTTTGATCCCCAAAGGGGTCGCGACCCACAGGTTGAGAACCACTGCCTTAGAGTCTCCATATGGGCCACTTTGCAGATATCATCCTCTATGGTTTTTTTTTTTTTTTTTTTTAAATCCCACAGTCTGTGGCCATTGCTCATATTTCTACAGCTTACCTGTAAGACCAGTGCAGTTTGACATAGAAATCTCCCATACTTGGTTGGTTGTAGCATATATTATGTACTAGAGGCCCAGTGCATGAATTCGTGCATGGGTGGGGTTTGGCTAGCCCACCCTGATCGGGCTGATTGGGCCAGGCTGGTGGCAGGGGAGGGACACAGGAGGTTGGCCAGCTGGCCCCACCCCCTGGTCAAACTCCCGGTCCAGGGGACAATTTGCATATTAGTCTTTCATTATATAGGATTATAAAATAATGGATCTACCTCGTTGGCACTAATTTAAAACACTAACTACAGATTAAAAGAAATGTATAGCTGGGACATTTGTGCTAAATTTTTTGCCTTTCAAATCCAAACAACCATAGTTTTGGTAAGTGAAGAAATAATATCCTTGACTATCAAGATTATCGGGATTAACTTTGGATCTTTTTCCCTAGAAACTCCTCTAAGATCATAGGAAATAATACTGTGATCTCATTTTTTTATTAAGTGATGGCATGAAGAATGCAAGATCTGGTTCTGAATTTTTCCATGTGAAATAAAGAAAGTCTAAAAGACACAATACACTGCATTACTTGGAGTTGGAAATTGGATCTTAATATACAGGTAGTTTTTTTTAAATGGTGGTAAAATATGTGCATGTATGTGCATATATGTATGAGCATGCACAGGAATGTAATTATCATCAACTTTCTCTCTCTCTCTCTCTCAGAGAGAGAGAGAGAGAGAGAGAGAGAGAGAATGAGAACTACCTCCATTTAAACATGATACCAATATAACCCAAACTAAAATTATATAAATGATAAATAGAAACAGGAATAGGGACATTTTATCTATCACAGAACATAGAATGGTAGTATATACAGATGTGTACAACAGAAATTAGGGATCATAAACAGAATATTGGTTATTTTTAAATCCACTTTTGACTGGCCTACTTTTTCAGTAAAGAACTAGAAATAAAAAATGTCATTTAATCAATATAAGCAAATAAAACTCCTTACAAATAAATTTTTGAAACACTTCTGATCATGTAAGGGAGAAAGATGAGTTCAAGGTTGCAGTTGTAGAAGGTGAAAGCAAAACCTTATATTAGGGGGAAGTTAGCTGAGGCTGCTCTTACCAACATTTGGATGTTTCCTTGACCCTTGCCCTTAGTTGTCTTTAATTCACAGGTGGGGACTCTCTTTCCTGATTGGGATCTTGGCTTCAGTAGCAGCTGCTAACGTTCATTGAGCATGTACCATGTGTCAGGCACTCTGCTAAGTGCTTTACATGAATCAGCCCTGTAACTTATCAATATGCTCATGTTACAGAGTAGGAAACAGAAAGACGAGGAAGTTTATAACTTGCCAAAATGCACACAGGTAAAAAGTGGCAAGCCTGGGTTTACCCGAAGGCATTCTGACTCCAGCCTCTTAACTACCAAGGAAGAATTTTGTTGTCAGAGCCTTCATCTTCCTTAACTTCTCACAAATGGTGGAGCAGTTTTTTTTTTTAATGTTCTGTATTCAATAAAGATGTTAATCCCGCGAGTTTAGTGGCCGTATATAAACAACCTCAAGATCACCTAATTGGCAGTGAAAAAAGAAATGCAAAAGTGTCAAGGAAAATAAAGCGAGCAACTTTATATATGACAAGTACATACCTACAAATACCACTTTGGATATTATTTCACAGTGACTAAAAGTACGAACTTACACAGTCTGCAGCATTAATGTCCACCCCAGCATCAAGGAGCATTCGGACAAGAGTCTCATTCTGCTTTGTCTTGGAGACCTATGACAAATGGCAAGTACAAGAAGTTTGTTTACAAACTTTTTCTTTGTCTTATGTCTGGATTATTTCAATTAATAGGCTTCATTTTAATGCCAATACCCCCTATGTGCCCATGTACTATTGATTAATTGATTTGGCTACCTTCCTTCTTGCTTTATTCTTTAATCACAGCATCGTATGTATGTTGGAAATGTCACTTACAGAATACAAGCCAAGAGCTTATTCTGTTACTATTCCTTTATCTCTCACTGGCCCAGCAAACCTTGATGGGTCATGCTACTGATCTCCTACTCATTGACCCTTTGCTCTCACAAGTATACTCACCATGAGAAAATATCCAATGAGCAGGACAGGCATTAGGAGGATAATGAGTAGATAATCAAAGAAGGTAAATTTTTTCTTCACAGCATAATGCAAGCAGGTTCTCTCTTTCTAAAAATTAAGAAAAAAACCTCTTCATGAATAAATATTTCACTTCAAATTTCCTGTTTTCAGATTACCCTATCAAAAATTAGTTTGTGCTTTTTGTTCTTATGGTATCTAGGCCACCTTTTTTCTGTTGAGTATATCTAATGAATAAACCGAGGTTTCCATTGATTAAAACATTGGACAGAGTACAGTCTAAAGAAGAAGCTGGGGGAGGGCCATAGAAAGAGAACAGGTGAAATGTACATTTTATAAATCATCAAATATGGATTTTCATACTCATTTTAGTTTTTTGGAGAAAATACATTCAGATATAAACAGAAGACTAAATTCAATATGGAAATCCTAATTACCAATAGTAAACATATAGTGATTCATTTTGTGGTTTGTTAATGAACAAATCTTAACCACATGGCAATTTTTCTGTTTCTACATGCATATAGGCAAGTGCTAGAAGAAAGGAAATAACTCGATTTAGTTCTTCAAGTACATAAATGTAAGTTTCTAGAGATTGTGAGGAATGTACAGCCTTGGGCCTCATAATCAACCAAGGGAGATAGAAACATGGCCACATCAGTACAAAGCAGAACAGGCGGTTGTGATTGGAAATCAACCAAATCAATGAGAAGAGAGGGAAAGCCAGAGAGAAAAAGAGAGGTTAACTTCCACTTGTGGGAGGCACTGTTCTTAAATAAGACTTTTTGTTTTCCTAATATAAAAGTATGTATGTTCTCTGCAAAAGTTTTGTAAAGGAGGCAATAAGATAATAATAGAATGAATTAAAATCACCCATTACCACACAGTCCAGAGTTAATTGTTGACATTCTGCTGTATTTCCTTCCCATCTTTTAAAATGTATACAGGTGGATTTTTTTAAATGTAGGTTCATACAGCATTTGCAATATTTTATATGCTTTTTTTCAATTAAAATTTAGAATATGTGCATCTTCCCATGCCATTTAATGTTTTCAAACATATGACTGTACAGGCTGTTTGGCTTTTAATGGAATAGAACTACTCTGATTTATTTAGCTAAACCCTACCCATTGGGCATTTGAGTCTTTAACTTTTGATTTTTATAAAAATAAGACTACTTGAACATCCTCATTCACAAAGATTTGTCAACATTTATCTTTAATATAAGTTTCTAAAAATGTGATTCCTGGCATAAAAGGTATTAGTGCTTTTCATATTGTGCTACTACATTGTGCGCCAGTAAAATGATAATGATTTAAAACTTTCTTCCTGACCAACACTTGATTTTCATTTCTAATCTGGGTCAATTTCACAGGCCAAAATACATCTATATCTGTATCTATGTCTGTATCTGTATCTGTATCTATTTTTATGCTTTAATTTGCTTTCCATAGAATCGATGTTCTCTATTAAGCATATGAATCTAAATTACCAACCGAGCTTTTTGTAATTTTTTAAGGCTTTTATTTGGTACTTTTGAAAATAACTCATATAGATCAAGAAACGAGAAAGCACTGGTTCAAATTGTTAATGTACAAAAATTAGCATTTGGGAAAAATGAAAAAGATTAAACACTTAAAACTCATGAAAGTATTTTAAAAATAGAAAATGCAAACCAAACACTTACTCTGATAAAATCTCTACTTATTGAAGGTATCCACTAAAGTCCTTTCCATAATATTTATAAACAAGAGGATCCCAGGAGGCTGGCTCAGGTTCTGTGTGAAATGGAAATAAAGGTGCCTCCTCAGCCCTGTCCCTGAGTTGGCAAACCTCTCCCTCCCTCAGCTTCCTAATAGTAAATCTCCTGAGAGAGGATGTGACTCATTGACATCTGTCTTCACCACGCCCTCTCACCACTCCACACACCTGGTTCTTCAGCTGGGAGATCATGTCATACTGTACTAAGTTGCAGATCGGTTAGATTAGCACAGGCATGACTTTGAAGCCAAACCAAACAAACAAAACAAAAAAAAATAGTAAGCCCAAACAAGCAAGTCCAGTAATGATTTCTTTTTGTGATAATGAATTATTACTCCAAATGGCTGATCTTTAAAGTGACTTAGAAGAGGCAAGTGGGGCCCTACAGGCTGTTTTCCCTCATTGAATATACATGAGTGGATATAGGGCATTAATAATTACTACAAACAATGACTTTTTATGTTTACTCAGCGGACGTTAAAGGCTGCCTTTACTATAATGCAGACACTGATAGCTCCAGAGGCTCTCAAAGGATACAGCTATAGACACACATTCTACTCTTCCTTCACTGAAGACTCCACGTCAGCTAATATTGCATCTTCCATGCCTTTCTATGTGGCTTCCCATAACCTCTGGCTCATGGGCTTATTTGTCTTTGGCAAATTTTTCACTAGCATTCTTCTATTCTGTATGCAGACTATAGGATATTCTGGAGATCAGTACACTGACATAGAAGGTAAAAAACCCAACAAAACCAATGAAATATTGACCAGCAGATCAATATCCCCCCACCCTCCTGCCCGCCCCCCTGGAAATTTTTCCCATTACCCCTTTAATAGTGAGGAGGTGGAGCTGGGATAGAAGGAGGGGCAAGGAAAAACATGGGGAGGAGAAAGAAAAGAAAGGAAGCTCTAGCCAGACATATGAGTGAGCGATTTTCTTCCTTTTCAGAAGTTCTAAGGACATAATTAACCACAAAATATGCCTGATGATTGAATTTTTTATTTTGCTTTCTAGCTTAATAAAATACCCTCAATATGTGTCAGTCTCTCTAAAGCAGAGGTTCCCAACGTTTCTTTGACCATGCCCCACCTAAACATCTCTGAAATCCTCATGTCCTCTCTGTGACATATAATTCTTATTATTCAAAAAGTGAACTCCTATTCCCATGGAGGGAGTCTAAAAGACCATTAACTTGGTTTAAACAAGCTTCCAAAGAATCTGGCATCCATGAAAGAGAAAAATTAAAGAACAAGAGGACAGTTAAAGAACTGAGGCAGAAATCACTAAGAAATTGTTAAAATAATAATAATAATATGAAGTGATATGAAAAATAGCAACTAAAGTTTCAAAACATAATAGAGAACTAAAATGCATAAATATGTCACAACATACATTTATATACTGCACATGAGGCCCCTCGAATCATAAGAAATGCAAAAAAATCACTGTTAATAACTCATTCTCGAACTGCCCCCCTTAAAAATCAAGTTGCCCCCCTGTGGGGCATGTGCCCCACATTGGGAGCCACTGCTCTAAAGTAAGGTAAAAAAGAAATTGTTGGTGTCAGGAGCTATAAGCATCAGAAAATGACATTCACTGCTCCCATCCATGCTAAGAGTAAGTGCCATGGTCAACTACTTTCCACTGCTGTGTCATGGCCTCACCTGGTTTGTGAGGTTCACATCAGCATTTCTCCTTAAAAGGAAGGAAACGATTCTCAGGTGCCCTCGCCTGCAGGCGCAGATCAGGGGAGTGTCTCCATTGAAGCCATCTTGAACATTGATGTACTTGCTGTCCTCCCTCACCCACCGCCACACTTGACCAAAGTCGTTCTGATAGGCTGCTTGGCAGATAGGCTGAGGAGAGATAAACAAAAGCAGATTTTGAAATATAATTAAAACACAAACATAAGAAAAAAAATCACTACCCGGTAACTTAAAATTCAAGTGTTTCCAAATCATAATATATTGCTTTGTCGATGGGATTTTTGGTCTCGGTTATGCCCAGTGTTAAGTCTAGAACAAACGTTGAGTCCCTAAGGAACCATGACACACAGAAATGTAAAAACTTCTGTAGCCCCCCAAAATGGAAAGACTTGACAATACTGGGTACACATTCCCACAGGGCATCAAGTAAAGCCTCCTCTACTTGGGCTCCTCAAAATCCTTACTGAAACTTAACTAAAGCAAGAAAAGGAGAAGGCGGATGGTTTTCCTCAGCCGCTGGATGTCTCTGAGTGCTTTCTCAATCCCACATGAGCGATATTACTTAAATATTAAGTGGTTAGAGTGCCAGCCGGGTTCATTTCTGGTAAAGGACACATGCCTGGGTTGTGGACTCGATTCTTATCTTTCAATATTTCCTAGGCTCCTTGTATCCTAGACACAGAGTTTCTGTTTTGAAAAGTAAAGTATATGCCTGGCTTAGTTAGACGTACAAGTGATTTGTTGCATGGATTGTAAAACCGCCGAAAAGATTCTGTGCTGTTATAAATTCTCAGTCTCCGCTAGGGGGCAGTTCAGTTTCATAAAAGCACTAACAAAAGAAGACAGAAAACCCAGTAGAAAAGTGCTGGTTGATCCAGAGACAGAGAAGCATCTGTCAGACCATAAAATCTCAGAGGGAAGGTAGGGGAGGGTGGGGGCAAGGGGGTGAAATACACCAAAGGACTTATATGCAAGCATAGAGGCCTAACCAATGGATACAGACAACAGGGGGCTGAGGGCATGAGTGGGGGGGGGGGGGGATAGGTAATGTGGGGATAAGGACACATATCTAATAACTTAATCAATCAATAAATTTTAAAAAATAAAATAAAATAAGAAAAGAAAAGTGCTGGTTGGCCAGCTAGGAATGGAAAAGAGAAGGGGAGCTGTCCCTTTGGGTTGAAGGAATAGTATGAATTCTGTTGGCCTCTAAAGTTCTTAAAACTTGGAGGAACTCGGGCTGTAGAGGAAACCAGTGAGAATTTGGAAACTTGCCATGATAATTCTAAACACAATCGGATCCCTCCCGCCCATCCTCACTGCCCAAGCACTAGTTCAGATCATAATTCTAACCAGGTCTATTGCAAACATGGTCATTAATTGGCCTTACTTCTTAGCCTCACACATTCAGCTCCAACCCATCCTCCAAAAACAGCAGTTTCTTATCACTTCCCTCCTGGAAGCCTTCAGTGGTAACCAACCAGATTAGGATGCTGACCCCAAGCTGGCACGCTCGACTCTTCAAATCTCACAAGTCCTGTCTTTCCAACTCCATCTCCCACCACTCTCTATCCGTATCCTTGACCCAAGTAAATAAAGACGTGTGTTATTAACAGCTATCCCTCCAAGACTGTAAACTCCACAAGAGAAGTATTATGTCTGTATTTGTACAACTTTGTATCCTCAGCACCCAGCATATGCCTAACAAAAAGTGGGTATTCAATATATATTTGATGAGTAAATAAGTAAATGAATAAATTATAATGAGCTTTTGCCTTAGCCGGTTTTGTTCAGTGGTTAGAGTGCCAGCCCGGGTTCATTTCTGATCAAGGACACATGCCTGGGTTGTGGGCTCGATCCCCAGTAGGGGGCGTGCAGGAGGCACCCGATCAATGATTCTCTCATCATTGATGTCTCTCTCTCTCCCCCTTCTCCCTTCCTCTCTGAAATCAATAAAAAAAAATTTTTAAATTATAATGAGCTTTTATTGAGCACCTCATTTATTTCATTTAACCCTCACAACAATTCTATAAGCTAAGTATTATTATTATGCCCATATTGTACAGGCGAAACTGAGGTAGTTTGTCTTTCCTGCTGCGGTCACACAGCCCATAGTTGACAATGACAGGAAGCAAATTCATGCATTCTGGCTCTAATTACTTCAAGCAATTTAAAAATAGCTTTTGGAATGTCATCTGGCTATAAGACTTTGTGTTTTAAGACTTTTTTGGTTGCATTTGCACCCAAAATTAAGCTACAGCCTACAGTCCCAGAAGACTTATCAGTCTTCTTCTGCCCTGGCCTGCTGGTGTCCAAGACTTCTTGGTTATAGATCCAGATTCTTTCTCCAAACTGACCTAGAATTAGCAATATTTACCAAGAGGTAAAGAAGTGGTTAGAGAGGTTGCTGAAGAAAGCAGAAAAATATATTGCCCAGATGAAAATGTTTCAAGAAGGAAGACAGAGTCAAGAGAATGAAGTATAAGAAAAGATTGCTGGATTTGACCATTAATGACCATTCAGAGATCAATTTTTATAGAGTGAGAAGGCAGAAGACAGAATACAAAGGCCTGCATACATACTCTATGAAGAATTAGAGGAGGTGATTGGAGAGGAATTTGTGGTAAATTTGGCAGCGAAAGCTAAGAGGGAACTTGCAAGTGAACAGGAGTAGCAGAATATGGCCATCATTCTGCACATTTGTAGACAAAATGGTGTTGTCTACTGGTTACAAGTACAGGCTCTAGAAGCAAATTTCTGAGTTCCAATCTCAATTTGACCATGTAACAGGTACTTGGACAACTTACTTAAACTTCTTATGTTCAATTCCCTTCTGCATTTAATAGTTACATCTTATTTATCAGGTTACAGAAAGTTTTAAAGGAGATTGTGTAGATGAAGTGCTTCACTCAGATCTGACTCACAATAAACCCTCAATTAATGTTAGCTACACTAATAATTATTAAAACACAAGGACCCAGTGATGATGGGCAGGGGTGGTTATGAAAGAGTAGGTAATTGCTGGAAGAGAGTGAAGAGGTGATGGTCTAGAGAACAAAAATGGATGCATGTGCCTTACTAAACAGAATGACAACTCTGGATCTAAGGCCAAAGCCAGGGAAGAAGAACAGAGATTTGGAGTAGAGAGAACTTTACATTTGGTGATATTTTTGCCAGAAAGGCTGAGGTTTCATCTTCATTCTTTATACTAATATGTACTTATCATCGAATATAATAATAGAGGAATATGCAAATTAGCCAGGAAGCTGTAACGTCACGACCAATCTACAAGCGGCGGAGAGCTATAGGAGGGCGGGGCAGTGAGCTGGGAGCAGCAAAAAGCTAGCAGCAGCAGTGGGCGGAGTGGCCAGCTGAGGCAAGCAGCAGTGAGCTACTCGCGCACGGTGCACGAATTCGTGCGCAGAGCTACTAGTAAATAAATAAACAAAGACAACTCTGTAAGTAGCAATTATGTTTACATAGATGAATGGGTTAATAATTTAGGAGAGAAAATTGTGACAAAGGTGGAAAAGGCTCTTTAGCATGATGAGGGATATTTAGGATAATCATAATGAAAGTGTTTTCATGAGATGCATAAAAATAAAAAATTGTTTGAAGCATCAGGTTGTAGAAATACATTAAGAAGCTACAGTGGCCTGAGCCTGTAGTATAGGTCTTTTATACATTAAAGCTATTTCCTTTTTGAAATGTGACTTAGTACCACATTATAATTTGTAAAATCACTTATAATATACAAGGGAAGACTTAAAACACCAATTGGGGTGGAAGTCCCTGGGTGCTCTTTTTGAATATAGAATGCCAAAAATTTGCTAGATGCAGGTAGAGAAAGAGCTGGTGAGACTGTGAAGGGAGGCAATCCTTTTCCAATTAGCTTGCATTCCCTTTTCCTAAAACATAGAATGAACATCATGTTGAACATTATCTCACTCAGCTCTCTTGTGTTAGAACTATTAGATCAGGATCTCACCCAGCTCTTATTAGGACTACTGGAACTCTAACTTAGAGAGGTTAAATGATTTCCCCAAAGTCCCACAGACTTCCTGGCACAGTTAGAACTAAATTCTAGGTTTTCTTGATTTCCAATTCAATAGCCTTCCCATTAGTCACATCTCTATTCTGTCTTCCCTGAGTTCTCCTCAACTCTACCAGCTCCCCCAATAAACCCTGCTCAACCTAAATTGCACTCTCTGGACACTATATATTTTAAAACAATACCTCTCTTCTTTGAACTATGTTTCTTTTTCTCATAGTAGCATCTGAAAAATAGACCCATTCCTAAAGATTGATATTAAGGGTATATGTGTGCATGAGCACATACATGTATGTTATATGTGTTTCATGTATTCATATGCATGTTGGGTGTTGTATATCCCTCTGCTCATAATAACCATATCATTAGACCTTCTCAAAGTTTAAAAGGATACATTATTATGACATGATTTTCAACACTTAGCAGCACATATGCAGAGTAAGAGTAGAATATACTTCATTGGAACCTGGATTTAGTTTACCCCATTCTTTTCACGAAGGGAAAAGAACAGTAATATATCCTAGTAGAGAGGAATACCAGAAGAATGGCAGAGTGGTTAAGACCAACTCCTTTTGGGAGTATGACACCCCTCTTGAGATAGCAAGTAGAAAAAGAACCTAGTGTGCTCATCAGTGATGTAAGCAGAATTCTCCTGAATATACAAACATAGTTCTCATATCCCAGCCCCTGATCTCCAGCCAGTAAGTACTTTTTAGCTGCATAACTCTGGGCAAGCTACTTAAACTATCTTTGCCTCATTTTTGTTATTGGTAAAATAAGGACAATAATAGTGACCAACTTATATGGTTGTTGTATGAACTGTGTTAATACATAGGAAGTGTTTAGAAATGCCAGGTATATAATGTCCTCATTACATGTTTGTAAACTTACCAACATATTGTAAATAATATCAACATAAATATGTGTGGTAAGGGTTTAAATGAATCAACCCTGTTTAAAAGTCCAGCTTACACAGCTGGGGTTGGTTATTCCAAGCCACGTTCTCTCACTGAGCTCCAAGCATATCCTGTATTGTAGATGTTAGGCCCAACTCTGGGATGCTCCCACATTCTCTCTGTCTTTTTTAAAGTATATTTTTATTGATTTCAAAGAGGAAGGAAAAGGGAGAGAGAGACAGCAACATCAATGATGAGAGAGAATTACTGATCGGCTGCTTCCTGCAGGCCCCACACTGGGGATCGAGCCCACAACCCAGGCATGTTTCCTGGCAGGGAATCGAACCGTGACCTCCAGGTTCATAGGTCGATGCTAAACCACTGAGCCAGGCAGGCCTGGCTCTCCTTCTTTCTTAAAAACATTGGAAACAGTATAAATGCCAATTGGTGGATGAATGGATAAAAAAATTTTGTACATACACACACACACACACACACACACACACACACACTGGAATAATAGTCAACCATAATAAGAAGGGAATCTTGCCATTTATGACAACATGGCTGGACATTGAGGGCATTATGCTAAGTGCAATAAGTCAGACAGGAAAAGATAAATCCTGTCTGATCTCACCTATATATGGAATATGAAAACAAAACATAGAACTAGAGCACATGAATATGGAGAACAGATTGGTGGTTATCTGAGGTCAAAGGTATAAGTTTCTAGTTATAAAATGCATAAGTCCTTGGTATGTAATGTACAGCATGGTGCCTATAGTTAAAAACACTGGCCGAAACCGGTTTGGCTCAGTGGATAGAGCGTCAGCCTGCGGACTGAAAGGTCCCAGGTTCGATTCCGGTCAAGGGCATGTACCTGGGTTGTGGGCACATCCCCAGTAGGAGATGTGCAGGAGGCAGCTGATCAATGTTTCTCTCTCATCGATGTTTCTAACGCTCTATCTCTCTCCCTTCCTCTCTGTAAAAAATCAATAAAACATATTTAAAAACAAACAAACAAAAAAACACTGAATTGTATATTTGAAAGCTGAAGGAGGATGGATCTTGAAAGTTCATGTCATAAGAAAAAAATTGTAACTATGTATGGTGATGGATGTTAACTGGACTTATTGTGGTGATGATTTTGCAACATATACAACTATTGAATCATTACATTGTATTCCTTAAATTAATCTAAGTCAATTATACCTCAATTTAAAAAATATTATCATCATGTATATATATCAATATATAACATATATATGATATACATATATTATAGATCATCACTATTAGCAATTCAAGGTTCTGAAAGGTAGCAGAATATTCAATTCAAAATACAACTCTCAGCATAAAGACTATTTTTAACTAAAGGCAATTGAGAAGAAGCTGGTACAAGGAAAGCTCTCCACTCTACCCCCATTTAGCTGAAAGCAGGACACAAATTTGTGAAGGTGTTCCCCCTTCCCTTTAAGAAGACAAAAGTAACTCTTGTCAGCCCAGAGAAGGCGCCATCTACATAATAAAATTTACCAAGTAGCCCTTATCTTCCATTAGCTTCCCTAAATATTTGCCTTCTCATAATTCACCACTCCCAGAAACTCAGCCTGTTTCCTTTGTCTTGCCACTAAAAATTTATTATTTTGTTAAGATGCTGTATGAGCCCAAGTTCTAACCACACGTTGAGTTACTCATCTCGTATGAATGCATGATGCAGGTGTTCATAAACTCCTGTTTGTTTTTCTGCTGTCAGTCTATTTTACAGGGCCCCAGCCAATGCACCTAAGATGAGTAAAGCAAAAAAGCATTTTTCCTCCCCTACAGCTTTTTTTAAAAAAAGATAAGCCTGTGTGTCCAATCTCAAAGAGCTTCTCACATTCCAAGTGGAAAGTTGAATTTTACAAAAAAATTAAATAAAAGTAGATGTGTCAGGACAGTACAGAACCAGGGAATGGGGCAGGACTGGACGTTTCTTGCCCTGTTCTTATTTAATGGCTCACATTCTTTATAGGAAATGCAGGGTGACTGGTACAGGGTGAATGAGAGACTGGCACATGCACATGAGTAGGTAATGTTTAAATATTTGAGAGATTACTCCAGAGCTTCGAAACCTTTTTTAAATTATGCATGGGAGAGTGTCACAGAGGATTCACCACAGACCTTCTGGATCAGAATACCAGGAGAGGCTAAGCTTGTTCATTTTCCTTTTCCATTCACATGTAACTCCCAAATGCAACTGAAACAAGCAACCTATGTTTTCTTCCAATCTAAAAGAACCCATTTCCCTTCAGCATTTTTCATCCATCACCGAAGTCAGATTCTAATTCTGGACATTTAACAGCATGATGTTAATCCAGATATCGAGAAGTTGATATCTTGGGATACTGAGGATTTTCTGAGTCTTTGGCAGAATCAGTGGAGCTCTCAAATCCATTGCTCTGGGATACCGTGAAATCTGTCAACTGAAAATGAGGAATGTCTAAACCCATCAGCCAAAATGAAAAATCTCTGTGGGAATTCAGTGAGAGCACCTCTCATACTAGTGGAATATCTCCTGGGTTCAGGGCTGCTGGAGAGTAACAAGACAGCAGAGCAAACACATCCAAACATAGCCATTCCCCAAACAGCATCCCGCCACAGCTGTCATGCTGGGAGATGAGACATTTACTCTGAAACCTGCTACTCTAAGTAGTTTTGCAAGTGCCTTTACCTACCCTCATTTATAGCTACTTTTACCTAAAAACAGGAAGAAGGAGAAGGAGGAGGAGGAGGAGGAGGAGGAGGAGGAGGAGGAGTTGTTGATATTAAGGGGAATCCTGAAAATTGAAAAATTATTTTCCAAAAAGGTAAATAATTTTTTCCTAGAAATGACTGAGTTGGCAGGTGTTTTTGTGTTTTTAAAGTAGACAGTGTACAGTATTAAATGGGAGAGCCTAAAATCCACTTCCACTTGTCAAACTGAGATGCATGGCAACATTTATTTTAGTTCTACCTTAGACTGTTTTTGGTTCAATATTAATTATGAGCTTTGATTAGTTACCTATGGTCATCTAGGTAAATTAGGGTTTTACCTCTCTCTCACTCTGTGTGTGTGTGTGTGTGTGTGTGTGTGTGTGGTTGTTGTATTTGTTTTAAAATATCATAGTAAATTCCAAGTTGCTTTGTCCTCAATAGATCTGAAAAGTGAAGCATATATTCCACTTCTGGGCATATTCTCATTAATATTTACAAGTGATTCAACATGTCTTGCCCTGCTTTGCCGTGCCTTGCATGACTCAACCACTTGCCAAATCAACACACAATCAACAAACAACTGCACTGCTCAAGCAGAGTTCTTTTTTTAAATGTAATTATTTCCAGGGCCTAGACTACAGTTAACTATCCACTGGCTATGCACAGTGTGGTATGTGGACCAACAAAAGCATCAGTGAGCTGATATGTATAATCTTAGGTCCCACAGGCCTCACCCAGAGCGGCAGAATAAGAATGTGCATTTAAAACAAAATCTTGAGGTGATTGGTGCACATTAAAATTTGAAAAGCACTAGCCTAGATCACTGTGGTAGTAAACTGATCACCTGCATCAATACTACCTGGATGCTCTTCTAAAAGTAGGTTTCTGACACTACCACAGATAGGGAGACACACTGTAGGGAGGAGGCACCTGAATCTACATTTTAAACAATTTTCTCTCGCTGACATTTAGACAATCTAAAGCATGAGACTTATTTGAGTGTTTCAAGTGTTGTCATTTTCACCAGACCAAAGTCACTGGGCAAGACATTACCTAGAATTATAAACTAATCAAAGAACACCTTGACTATAAAAAAGTAAACACACACACACATACACACACACACACACACACACACACACACATCCCTGGCATTAGAAGTAACTGCAAATGGGGAGAAACTGCCTTTAGTACTAGAAGAACCACCCAATGAGGTTCTGCTGAGCATCTGTAATGAAATGCAGACTAACCGGTTGATGTGTTAGGGAGCAAATAGTGAATAATAATGCCGTCGCATCTCTTGTACTTGTTGAAGCATTACTCACTTGCACTCCTTTGAAACGTAGTTAAAAGTTAATTTGATTCTAATAGGCTACTTTCAATATAGGAAAAAGCACTTTTTGTATCCATCAGATGTGAAAAAAAACTAAAAAAGTATATTTGAAAATGTATTGTTTTTTATTTCTCTTCTATACAGAGAGTCTTCATTAACAATTACTAGAGGTGAATTTCCTTTCAAATACCAAGCTGAAAGGCGGTACTCTGTATATGCATTTCCATAAGAGAACCAGTCTATCTTTTGTATGTTTAGAAAATCCAGTTAGGTACAATTTTCACTTTTCCTCGGGATGTTTGACGTCACAATAGGACAACTCAAACTCCACTTTGCAAGGTCCAAATTACCCTGCAGACATGTGGATTCGCGAAATGTGTGTTGTATTCCTCTTTACTTACATGTAGCTAACATTTTAGAATGGCAAGAACGATTTGCCCTAAAATATTAAAAATATCAGAAAGATGAACACACGGGACTTTGTTTTGACTTGATGCGCTCACAGAAAGTTCAACAGAAGAAAAGGAGACAGATTAACAGGGACAGGAAGTTACATTCGAAAACATGAGCAGTTTTTAACACGTTTGGAGTCTGATTTTCAGAAAGATTACCTCAGAGTATAGGATCCCCATGCTGGTCTCTCACAGACTTACTTCACCCCCACAGCTTCTCGAATCTTCCGTAGGTATTCCTGATTAACATCAAAATGCTTCCCGGCAGAGAGGAAGGTCCCAGAAGTCCAGGTCAGTGGCAAACCCTTTCTTTCCACATCTGTGAGTGCATTTCCAGCGACACAGACAGCAACACCACCTTCTAGAGGGCCCAACCCAATGAAACAAAGGTATTGGTTACCCGGTAATGACCCACGCTGTGCATCATCTAAAGTTACAAGCCTGAGAAACCGGTTTCTGAGTCACATCTGCTCTGCCAGGGGTAGCAAGTGGGAAGAAAGAAGCAAAATTGAGGAGGAAAGGAAGCTTCTCACATTGGCAGGAAGGACACGGAGTTCAAAACGGGGTACTGTGTTTAGGACATTTCCTCATTGAAATCTGGTTTTCAGAGGCGATTGCGAAAGGCTAGAGACCAGCAAACCCGCTGGTTAGAACCATATGTCTGCCATAGGCCTTGACTTTCATGAAAAATCATCTTCAAAACTCTGGCTATGGTTTATTTGCTCTCTTTAAGTAAAGAGAAGTTTATTTTTTCTTGATGTTGATTAATATAGGCTACTTAAAATAATAAATTAAGGTCAATTTATAAGCTATTGTACACATAATGTTTTATTTACTTGATATACATGAATTACTATTATTTTATATTTTTATAAAAATATATTATTTTCTATACATAAATGTGTCCATAATCACTTTCAAGGAGATCTTTGAGTCAAGTTTCAACTCAAATGGAAAATACTAAACTCTCTGAAGAATCAATCCATTAACATCCTAGTTAATTAAATTATTATAAAAGGTTTAAATGACATTTATAGCATTACTATACTTAAGTTTTGTTTTTAAGCACTTCAATTCTAAGCCTAACAGGGAATATTTTCCCAACTAACTAAATGGTTTTATAAATCTAGTAAATTATACTAACATAATAAATATTAAGTTGTCTTAAACATTTTAATGCTGTTTACAAATTTAGCCAAATTATTTTATAATATTCAATTTAAAAATTCTAGGTCTAAAATCAATTACTCTATTATACATTTTAAATGGAATTACCAGGTCACTTGGTCAAACATGGTAACATGCCAAATCCCTTAAACATTGTAAACATTTTCTGTATTAATATCAGATACTCACACATTTTCTCTGAACTTAACTCAGTCATCACAAAGTGTTAAATTTTCCCATATTTAAAATACCCACACACATCCATGAAAGAAACAGTTCAGTCATTCCAAGCAAATTGATGTGGTTGATCCAATTAGTTAAGGTTCTTTAGTGGCCAAGATCAAGGACCAGGATTCAAGTCCTGAGCCTATTCAGGGAAATTCTTCCTCCTCCACTGATCACATGTGAATCATTTCTATTAATGTTATAAAAGAATTACCTACTTTACTATGGACTTGGACTTGGGACCAACCTGGTAGGAGTTTAAGAGTTTGGTAGTCTGATGGAGACAGAAGTCTGCAATATCCTCTAAGATTGCAGTTGACTTCCTCATTGGCTTGCTTTTCTTTGAATTTCTTTAGTTTCTTAAAACATTTAAGTGTCTTTTCCATAGACTGAAACATTGGTATTTCCATCAGGCCCATCACTTGCTTATGCAAATCTTTCATAACCCCTTTTAGTTTCTTTTGTAACCTCCTTTAACTAGCGTGTGTGGCGGAACTCTTTGCTCTCACAACCTCTCTGCTAAGGTTGCTGCTAGCTTCCTTCTCCAAGCTCTCTCTGATGGAACTCAGGTTTCTTTAATTTCCTATCAGGACCACAATCACCTAATTGGATTCGACATCTCTCTCTTTGCTGCGTCTTGAAGGTTAGCAAAATATGCCATTCTAATACGGCCTTTTTGGTATAAAGATTACGTTGAATTGGTTATTTTTGAGAAATTGTAGACACACAAGAGAGTCTCTGAAAATAGAGTGAAATTTAACCTGTTGGAAAGGATATTTAAATTTATAAAATAAATCTCCATTTGTAAAGGTGTCTCCTGTCCGTACCAGGAGGAGAAGGGTGACTCGAAATCTCTGGAAACTCTTATGATATGGTTGTATTTAACCCAGTTATTCATTAACTGGAAAGGAAAAAGGGGAGGGTCAGATAAATGTATGCTCAATGAGGTCTGGGTGACTTAGGGAGAGTGCTTGTCTCTCGGCCACACCTGGGAACAGGTCATGGATCAGAGTAGGCATGGTGACTGCGAGCATGGGAAGATTTGAGACACATCAGCTCCTGAACGAAGGAGTTCCCCCTCTCGCTCTCTTGCTGCTTGCCCCTGACTCCTGGCTTGCGGAGCTCTTACACTCTGCACCGGCCCACATGGCCCATAGCCTCAATGGACTGACTAATGAACTGGAACTAATCTGATGCTGTACTGAACTCAACTCCGCCATGGAATAGAAACTCTGGACGCTGGCTTTGCTTTTAGGTCTGCTGAATCCCTAGCTGTTCCTTTTCCAGGACAGGTTTAAGGGAAATGGGACTTTAGAAACCCAGGGATGGATGTAATTCCACTGAAATAAAGCTTTCCACCACATCTCATCTTCCGGTGGGGACCTCCTGGAAATGCTTATTTCAGTGGCACCCCAAGAACCCCACTCCCACTAGCAACAGAGCGAGACAATCCATGAAATTCTCCAATAACATTATCAGTGGAGAAGCCATAGACCCTGCATAACAAACTTGATCCTTATTTGCTGTACTTTTCCTGGTAACCTCCATAACTGCCCCTACCCAACATCTTTCTTTTTTCTTTAGCTCAAAATGGTATTTCAAGTGGGGGCTTTGGCCACTTCAGGGAGTTTTACTCAGTTTTCCTGGGTATCTCCCATGTATACATGAGTTGTACATGTTATTCAACTTCTGTTTGTTTTTCTCTTGTTAATCTTTCTTTTATTATGGGATGGGGAACCTCAATCAAGAACCTCGAAGGGCATAGGAAAAGTTATCTTTTCTCCCCTACAATGTGTTTCTAAAAGCACAATGCTCATTATGATTATGAAAGGTGAACTCTTTCAATGTAGAGTTGACTCTTAAAACAAACCAATCAAAACACAATTGAGTCATGGCAATTGGTAAAACCCTTATATTTAACTCTAGGCCAGTGAGCCCTTACCCAGAGAAGATTTTACCTCCAGATAAGGCTGCCAGATTCAGCAAATAAAAATATAAGATGTTCAGTTAAATTTGAATTTTAGAGAAATTTCTGAAATATTACATGGGATATACTTATAGTAAAAAAGTATGTCTTGTTTAACTGAAATTAAAAATATTTGGTAATGTCTGGAGACATTTCTGACTGCCACAACCAGAGTGGCGGCATGCTACTGGCATCTAGAAAGTAGAATCCAAAGATTCTGCAAAACATCCTGCAGTGTGCGGACAGCCTCTCGCAGCAAAGAGTTATTCTGCCCAAAATAGTGCTGCAGTAGAGAAACCACAGGGCCTCTAGACCAGTGATGGCGAACCTTTTGAGCTTGGCGTGTCAGCATTTTGAAAAACCCTAACTTAACTTTGGTGCCGTGTCACATATAGAAATTTTTTGGTATTTGCAACCATAGTAAAACAAAGATTTCTATTTTTGATATTTATTTTATATATTTAAATGCCCATTTAACAAAGAAAAATCAACCAAAAAAAATGAGTTCGGGTGTCACCTCTGACACGCGTGTCATAGGTTCGCCATCATGGCTCTAGGCCAACAGTACAATTAAAGATGAAGGAAGAGAACTTGATAAACTCATAGTGTTGGAATGAAATATGTTTGCAGAGGAGGAAAAAAAAATCTTTCCATCTATCCTTCTAGGTTCTTGGCTGGGGCTCTGTAACAAAAGACAGGGGTTGAGTGTGGGGCCTAAGGTTTCGCAGGCTTGCTCTTTATTGGTGAATTTAAAACATAACAGTGGGAATTTTAAGTGCAGGAAGAGGAAAAAAAAACAAGTTGCCCAAATCGTCAGTTATTGAACTCGGACAAGATCCTTAAACATCGGAGCCTCAGTGAGGTGAGGCAGGCTGGCTCTTTATCTGGTTATGTGGCTGGCGATGTGATTATTCCAGATGGCCACCTCTGAAGTAAATGTCCCTTTGAAGTGAAGCCTCGGCAATCAAAGCTTAAGTCAGGTACTTGCATTCTGAAAAAGAAAAAGAAAGAGAAAGAGAAAAAGAAAAAGAAGAACTTTCAGGGCTTACACTGCCCACACCTGCTTCCTTGGTTCCTCTTTTAACACACTACAAATCTCCCTCTTGCCCAAACTTACCCCTCGGGAAGAGCTCTTCGCTGCTTGTGAAATATTGTACTCCCCAACTCATGGATTGCTTTCCCTTAAATAAAGGACATCAAATTCATTACTAAGTAGTTTTATTTTTATCACTTGACAGCTAGTATCTTTCCGGTTTAAACACACACTTCTACATTTTGTTCTGTGATGCTACACCAGTCGTCTGTAAGCTAGATCTCCCCTCACCCCCCCAACTGGCCTCTTGTTAGGGTCTCCCATTAGGAAGCACTCAAGGGAGACCTCAAGGCTGAGGCCTGAGAAAGAAACCTACTCATTTCCACATGTGTGCTGATCCTATCAGCATAAGCTTAGACTCCAGAAGCAGCAATTGGTTTGCTTTTGTTTTTGTTTTCCCACACTACGGGAACCAGCCTAATCATATCCTTCAGAGGCACTGTCAGCAGCTGTCTCCTTCCCACAATGCAACTTGATGCAAACCCTCCGTTGACCTCCTGAAGTAGCAGCAAGCAGACAGCGGCCCCCTTCAAGGCCTGGGTCCCAAGAATTTCAGGGTCCTTCCTCAAGCGCTTAGATTCTGATAACCCCAACGTCTGCTCTGTGTTCCCCAGTCCCAGAGGTGGCAGCTGCTCCAGCAATTCTCCCTATTCCCTTGGTTTTCCCTCTTTGTCTATTCAGCCCTTCAGTAGCCACTTAACCAATTCCTTAAATTAAATTCTTTGTGAAAGTAACTAGTACAAAAAAAAATACCTAGTATGGTTTTTGTTACTGGACCCTGACTGAGATAATACTCCAGAGATGTTTAGAAGCTACAAATAGCAGGAATTCTCAATCGGATATAAGATATGTGGGAAATGGCAAATGAGGGATAACACACATGTGGGATATTTGGTGGATTTTTGATAGCTTTGTCAACCAAAATTAATTTTAAGCT
Organism: Myotis yumanensis; assembly: GCF_028538775.1. Classification (NCBI taxonomy): domain Eukaryota; kingdom Metazoa; phylum Chordata; class Mammalia; order Chiroptera; family Vespertilionidae; genus Myotis; species Myotis yumanensis. Next base: position 26,641,685 of record NW_027223764.1, on the reverse strand, counting down.
GTAATAAAGAATAAAAGTATATATTTGAGCAAAAAGAGCTACAGCCAGGGAGACACAAATTCAGGCAACAGCATAAATTGTGTCCCACCGACAAAAGAGAAGTCAACTTTTATAGAGAATTTTTCCATCTACAGTTCCCATTTTAGTCCATTTTATATTAATGAGATTTTTAAATTGTACAGTTTTGGTAGGTCTGAATAGTACCATTCTGGTGGTCAGCATAGTTGCAAACGATGGTATAATATGCATAATTCTGAGTGGATAGGGTAGATCTTGGTCCATTGGTTGAAAGATGAAACCAGGGCTTCACCGCAGTGGTTGACTGCAGGGTAAATAAGTGGGCATAGTTGGGGAAGCCGAGAGTTCAGCCCGAGGTTCATCCCTGTATACAGAGCATGTGAGGAATCATTGTCAGCAAATGGCTGCTAGCCTCTTATTATTCATACAGTTTGGGCCTTTGGTTTACCATGAGAGTCCATTTCAGCAGGTAAACTCCTTGTCAGGGTTCACATCGAATGACTCTTTTTTCCTGGGGTCCACACCGTGCACCGAAATGCAGAACACTGGAAGAGAAGTGGGACTAGGAGAGGGCTGATGAGAGATTATCTGTTCCGGTCTGCATCAGTTATGTTAGGGACACATCTGTAACACAACTAAGTGGAGATATCCAACAGGAAGTTTGTTATATGGTTCTGGAATTTTAAAGTAAAAGTTGTTCTAGAAATAAAGATTTTGAGAGTCGTTAGCATATAGACCAGTAGTCTTTAATGTAAAAAACATGAGGCAGTTTAGATCCCTTATTAAAGTTTTCTATTTTCTTCTACAACCTGTATCAATTTCTTTTGTTTTTACTGATTAAAGAGAAGAAAGGAGAGGGGGAGAGATAGAAACATCAATGTGAGAGAGAATCATTGATCCACTGCCTCCTGCACAACCCACACTGGGGATCAAGCCTACAAACCAGACATATGCCCTGACCGGGAATCAAACAGTGACCTCCTGGTTCATAGGTCAGTGCTCAACCACTGAGCCACACTGGCTGGGCTTGTATCAACTTCTTTTTTTAATATATATTTTTAAATATATTTTAATTGATTTCAGAGAGGAAGGGAGGAGGAGTGGGAGAGGGAAACATCAATGATGAGAGAGAAACATTGATCGGCTGCCACCTGCATGCCCCTTACTGGGAATGGAGCCCACAATCCAGCCATGTGCCCTTGACTGGAATTGAACCCAGGACGCTTCAGTCCGCAGGCCTATGCTCTATCCATTGAGCCAAACCAGCCAGGGCTGTATCAACTTCTTGATTGCATAAGGTTATTACTTCTTTAAATAACACAAGGACTTCTCTTTTCATTTTATATCTTTAATTGCTATCTCATCCAATAAGTACTTTGGCTAATCAGAATATTTGTGTTTCTGAGTTTTATACATTGGAGTCCTATTGTCTCTCTTTCTGTAACTCTCTGGTATGTGAATTCTTATATCATTTGTTCACTTAAAATTAAGCTCATCATTCAGAGGTTAAATTGCAATCATAATTATTATATCTTGTATTAATATAGAATGTTTATTCTCAAGACATAAAATATCTTGTCAAATTTAAATGAATTTTGAATTTCTAGTAAATAAGACATTTATGGTAATGGAGGGGGAAATGGGGTCAGCCAACCCTTAAAATTAATATATATATATATATATATTGGTGGCACTGTAAGTTTAAATTTAAAATAGGTCATTTAATTGTTTAGCACTTATGCAACACTTAATTCCATAGTGTGTTCTATTTCTGTGTCATCCTTTATGTACTTGCAGAATTAGTTATCATGCTGCTTTAATGAAAACACAGGGGACACTAAATATCATGCTCACAGTCTCATAGTCATTGAAATGCTATGAGTTATGTTTTCTAATTTTTGAGATACTTTATCGTATCTGAAGCAAGGGAGTTTATTTATATTTCTTAGTAAAAACAGAAACGATAACTAGGAAGTAGCTATATTTACTGACAAGTCCTGTTACATTGGGTGACTGTTTCGAATAGAGCCACCTACTTCTGCAAATTGCCCACTGTCTCTTCTCTCCAGTGACTCAGGGATCTGCTGGGTGACTTACCTTGTGAGCCTCTTTCGATTTTGCAATAAAACCAGTTTCACAGTGTGAGACAAGCTACATCTTCAGAGTATGTTTACTACTCTGACCTAGGACACAGGATGCCATCAATTTTACACCTTGAACTACAATTTTCTTTTACTCCTGGTGCCTTTAAAGGTTAAAGAGAGATGATTTATGTCTCCTTTCTTGTGGGGCTTAAATGTTTATTGCATTACATTTCACTCCAAACCTATGAAATACAGTCTCGAGTTCGTATATAGTCTCAAGGTTTTGTTTGTTTGCTTTGTTCTATTTTATAATGAAGATTTTTTTGGTGGTGTTTGTTTATTTTTTATTTAAGGTGTTGTTAAGTTCACAGCTGTTAGTCTTTGGATGGCCAGATTCCAATACTTCCTCTTTAGAAATTGATTAACTTTTCCAGTTTTTGGTAATGCCTAGACCTTTTCAGCCAACCAATCATCATAGAATAAGGCAGGGTCCAAGGTCATAGTACCATATACCACTCTAGCAAATCAAAACATTCCTTCTTTTTTTGTATCAATCTCCACTCCACCAAAACAAATGAACAGAACTATTTACTGACCTGAAATAAAACATTCCATCATGTTGATGTTTTAAAATCGCTTTGAGAGCAGTAAGAGTGGCAGCATCTAAAAGTCTTAAAAACCATAAACCATAAGCTACATTCATAACCAACCATTTTAAAAGGCACTTAGCACTCTAACTTATGGAGTTTTCTTCCATGTTCTTGGCTTCCTTTCCCCATCCCCATTTGATATTTCTTCCTCTCACAATTATGTGATGAGTCAGCTGTGTGATGCAGTATTTTAAAAGACTAATGAAACTGTGACACATAGGAATTCTACATGATTTTTAGAGTCTAAGAAACATCACACAGTCAAAGTATAAGTGGTTTGAGCCTATTTTAAAAGGTTTTGAACAAACCCAACATTGATCAAATTCCCCGGGTTTTCACCTTCCTTGGGATATACCACAACCCCTGAGGTCTGGCTTACAGTAATCACTCAATGCATTGTAGCTATTCTTGTCATTAGCATCATCTTTGTCATCAATATATAATGTGCCTACTAAAGACTTGGGAGCTGGCTAAAATGTAAATTCCCCTCAAGCACATCAGAGGTAACAAATCAGAACCTCTAGGTGAGTACCTGGGAATATGAATTTTAATCAGCATTCCAGATGAGTCTGAAGCTGGGGTTCAGGGGTCAATTTGAGAGAAGGTGATTTTCTATCTGATTCAGAAGCTTGAAGAGGAAATAGTAGAGTGATGCCTATAGCATTCTCTCCAGATTTAAATGCACATTTGCACTTATGTTTAAATGTGTTTGATTTGAGGCTTTAAAATTTCTTCACATAAAATTAATGAATGTCCTGCTGGTAGGGTTTCATGGTTGAGCATCAACCCATGCACCCAAGAGGTCGCCAGTTTGATTCCTGGCCAGACCACATGCCTGGTATTCAGGCTCCATCCTCAGCAGGGAGTGTACAAGAAGCAGCCAAAAGATGTCTCTCTCATCAATCTTTCTCTCTCTATCCCTTTCCCTTCCTCTTTCTCTAAAACCAATTAAAAACACATATTTAAGCCCTAACCGGTTTGGCTCAGTGGATAGAGCGTTGGCCTGTGAACTGAAAGGTCCCAGGTTCGATTCCGGTCAAGGGCATGTACCTTGGTTGTGGGCACATCCCCAGTAGGAGGCGTGCAGGAGGCAGCTGATCGATGTTTCTCTCTCATCGATGTTTCTAACTCTCTATCCCTCTCTGTAAAAATATATTTTTTAAAAAACACATATTTAAAATTATCTGAAGCAGTATAGTGAATCATGCTACTTACCATAGTGCCTCTGCTCTCTCAACAGCTACACCCATTTCTCAATGGGCATTTGGGGGGTTAAGGCTGCTTGCTCATTTCTATTCCAGGCATAAAGCCTAAAAAAAGCCTTTATGGTAAATAACTCATGAAATAAGAATAGGTTCATGCATGTGTCTGCATTTCTGGTACCAGAATTTTAAGCCACTAAATTCCCTGGACACTAGATCTTTCTTCCTTGACCATCAATATTTTGTTGTTTTCCTTATTAATTGTATTCTCAATGAAGATAATATCACTTCCCATCTCTCAGCTCCCCAATCTCCCCACCCACCCCTGCTCCACACCCCTGCCCTCCCAAAGACAAAATTGCTGCTCAGAGGGAGAATAAAACTTTACAATTTTTATGACTATGGTACAGATACAAATACAGAACATATGCAGTATATCTGTGGCATTAAAATTTCATGGAGGAGGGGCAATTGGGGGGGAAAAAGTCTACAAAGTTTCCTTAAGGAGAGACAATGAAAAAGTTGTTCAACCTTGATTTTCTATTTTTTTAAAAATTCAGAAAATAGAGAAGAAACAAATTTCCAAAAACTCTTGCCACACACACGTAGCATTATCAAGCCCATAGTGCTTATTGTGTCAAAGCCCTTATCAAACCAACTCAAAAAGAGTAGAAGTTTTTCCTAGAAATAAATGATAGAGATTTATTCAAGGTTTTTGGAGTTTGCAAATTGGGAACACAGCTAGGCAAAAAAACCCAGCAGTGCTTCAAAAAAAGAAAGAAAAACTAAAAGTTCTTACAGTAAAAAGTACATTTTTAAGAAGTGTCAGTCCTGCACTCAGTCCTAGGATTGGTCCAGGAGGGTTATCAGTCAGCTGTCAGGTGGACAGGATGATGGATGCCAGGTGGTCCAGAAGATGGGTGCTAGAGGGTCAGGCCAGGTCCTGGCGGTCTGAATTATGGCTATCAGGTAGATGTCTACATGAGTCTTTCAGGAAGTAATCAGGTGAGTGTTTGGGGGATAATTAGAGGGTAACCCGGAGGACTGGAATGTTCAAAAAAGGCTTAAGTTCCCAGGCTAGTTAGAATAAGAATGGAGTTTTTCCGTATGCCCCAACTTTCATAATGTTAATATTAGCAGCTTGGTTAAAATGACTCCATTTTACATATCCCATATCTTCACTCTTTCCTCACCCTTTACATGTATTAATTTTAATGTGATATGGCTAACAATCCTATGACTTAATAGATTTAACAGATGAGGAAGCTGAGGCACGTGACAGTAAATAACTTGCTTAGGGTAGCGCAGCTTTGGGTAGAGGAACACACTGACCCTGAATGTTCCTTCCAGCTTCCGATTCTCTGATTCCTTAGGCCAAGAGCTGGGTTATTTATGGGGTGTAGTCAGGACATTAAATGTGGGGTCAAATATGCTTGTTTGAGTGGCTGGGGATAACACATTTGCATCAAGGCCCTGGTGATCAAGAGATCCAGGAAGACATGTGGACTGCCCTTTTGATGAATCTCATCTCCTTCCAACTCTATTCATCTCTGCTTTCAACAGCTCTTATTGCATCCTAGTGTTGGTGGAGCCTCATCAATGACATGCAGTTAGTGTGAGGATGGAATGAGCCATCTCTTGTCAGTGGTACAGCATAGAGAGTAAGAGCACATGCTCTGGACTCAGAGTTGGATCTACTTGCTATAAAAACTTGGACAAGTTACTTTCATTTACTAATTCAGTCAATATAAATTGAGTGCCTACTATGTGCAAGGCACTATTTTAAATGCTAAGAATACACCAGCAAATAAGACTGACAATGTTTCTGGCCTCATGGCATTTATATACTATGCCTCCATTTTCCTTACCTAATAAAATGGAGATTTTAACAGTTCATAGCTCAGAGGACTGTTCTAGGATTAAATATAGTATCACATCCTATCTGATAAAAGACAAAAAGGGTAATTGATTGTACCTTCGCTACGCTTCCCATTGGCTAATCAGCGTGATATGCAAATTAACCACCAACAAAGATGGTGGCTAATTTGCATATGGAGGCGCCAAGCGATGGAGCGAAGCTGGCTGGCCCTGGGCAGGAGCAGCGAGCGAAGGCCGGCATGGTGAGCGAAGAGCAAAGAGGGAAGCCCGCCGCGCCGGCCCCTCCCTGTGAAGAGCGAAGGCCTGGGTTCCGGGCGCCGGAGGAAAACTGGTGCCAGCATCCAGGGGAAGGGGCCCCGAGGGGCCCCAGACTGCGAGAGGGCACAGGCCGGGTTGAGGGACCCACCTGAGTGCACAAATTTTTGTGCACTGGGCCTCTAGTCCTATATAATAAAAGCCCAATATGCAAATCAACTGAATGGCGGAACAACCAGTCACTATGACGCGCACTAACCACCGGGGGGCAGACGCTCAATGCAGGAGCTTCCCCCTGGTGGTCAGTGCACTCACTAAGGAGCAGCAAGCCGAGCGGTAAGGAGCAGCGAGCAGGTGGGCCTAAGACTCGAGGGGTCCTGAACTGTGAGAGGGCGCAGGCCGGGCTGAGGGACTCTCTCCCCCCAGTGCATAAAATTTCATGCACCAGACCTCTAGTATATAAATAACAGCCCAGTATAAAAACTCAATAAATATTACCTATCATTGATAATACTATTCAACCTAGTCTTCTTAGAAATATGCCAAAGGAACTTGTAATTGTCTTGCTTGACTTACCTTATTTGAATATATTTTATAGTAGCCATTTCAATAGAAAAATATTAAAAATGAAATTCAATATTTTCCAATATTATGTTTAAACTATTAAATAGAAAACAGAAACAATAGCAAAATTTTCCATATTTATCTGTGACTATTTTATATCTCCAAGAAGAAGATAAGAAAAAAGTGCTATTTTTTCAACTGTCATCACCCATACTTTAATATCTCAGAAACTGTAAAATAGAGAAAATGCAGAACCATTCCTTAAGGAAATTTATCATGTGGCCAACTTAGTGAGTTGCATCCCCCATGCATGACCTTTTAAAGTTGGTTTGAAACTAACCTTGACTTTTAGTTTATAATTCTGACCATTAGTGGACCATATTCAGGAATTTTGGAGGTGACTCAGGAAGAGATCAAGTGTGGGAGAAAGAAAGAGCTATCAGATAAAGAAGGTGGTGACTTAGCTGGTGCTAAGAAATATGACACTTTCCAATACATACATTCAGCCCATAAACTCAGTTAACCACACAAAAAGATTGATGATTTAAAAAGGAAGATTACACATCATTAAAAGCTTGAAGTTTAACCTCAATGTAGGGGAGTATAAACTGGCATGCCCACTCTGGAAAACTGAAAGTTTTCTACCAAAATTTTACATATGATTATCCTATGACCAAGAAATACTACTCTTAGGTATAAGCTGAATCAAAATGTAAATACTAAAGACATACAAAAATGTTCAAGCAGTATTATCTGTCAATAGACAAGAGTTGGACCCGACCCAAATTCCATCAACTGTAGAATGGATAAATTTAATGTATTAACATAATGCAATACTGCACAACAATAAAAATGAGCAACTATTATTATCTTCAAAAATATGAATAAATTGTACAAACTATGTTGAGCAAAGAAGTCTTTAAAATTCCATTTTTATAAAGTTCCAAAGAGAAAACTAATATACTTTATGATGTTAGAATCAGAGTAGTGGTAACCATTGGGTAAGAGAAGGAGATAGTAATTGGGAGTGCACTTGAGAGAGTTCCTGGTTATTGGCAATGTTGTATTTCTTGACCTGGGTTACAATTTCACAGTCATATTCACTTTAGGATAATTACCTGAGTTATGATTGAACATATGCCTACATGTATGCTACTCTTAAAAGTAACACACACACACACACACACACACACACACACACACAGGTCAAGGCTCCTACAAGATGAATGGACTTAAGCCTCTAACAAATATAATTTTTTAGGATCCCCTCTCCCACAGTTGCTTCTTCGGTCCCACCATCTCACCATTTTAGAGAATCTTCTCATTGTTAGTTTTGCTCTTTTCATGGTTACCCCGGGTGGTGGTAACTGAGTCCTACCTATGCCTATTGCAGGCCTTGGACACCTAGCATAGGCCTCATCCCAGCCCTAAATCATCTGTGGCCCTATAGGAAACCATCTTGCTTGAGAAATATGATTTTTAAAAATCTGGAATCTGGCAATATCTTTTTTTCCTGGAAGAATTCTGGTGTACTCTGACTTGCCCTCCTATCATCAGGCCATAGACACACACAACAACAACAACAACACACAGCAAAATAAAATAAAACCCCAGCTCATCCAATGTAGTTAGAAGAAAGCGGAAGTGTAATTACACTTAGAGTGCCATCTGCTGTATTTTTTTGCCAAGTGCCTTGAACACCTCTGCTAAGAGCCATATAATTTAAAACCTTTCTCTGAGGCATATTATAGACCTCTTTCTTTGGATTTAACCTTTAACAGAGTCCTAAGAATTCCTCATAGGTATCAATTTGAGAAATATAGACTAACTACTGTTGTAGTGGGCATTTGTCTATGTTTTTGCCTGTGGTCCTGAACAAGCTATGTTTGGTGACTTCCCCACTATAGAAACTGTGGAAAAACAAATATTGGATTGCCCAGATTCCTTTTCACTTCAGACATGGGCACATGAAAGAGGGTCTACCAGTTAGGAGCATCTGTCACCTGAGCTTACAATTGGAGACTCAGAAGAGAAAAAACTGAGACTGCCAGTTCCATTCTAATGACTTGTGTCCTGTTTCTACGGACAACAATGGGAACTGTTCTAGAAGCAAGGTATAAAAACTGAGGGTCTGAGATTTCACCCTACTTGCAAGCTAACAAGTTCACCTCCCACAGTTTCATGGATGCAGGTAGAAGACACTAGACCCTTGGGTGAAAGACAAAAAACTCTGCTACTCATGGCACATCAAGCTGCATGACATCAGTGTGTGCACCAGTTCCCTTTGTCCCTAATTCTCATAGGACAGTGCAGATGGGCCCAGGTAGCAGCCTAAACAAACAATGGTTGTGTTACAGGAGAGGAACTTTTCATGGCCTGCTGGTAGAAGGGCAAGTCAGGGCACACCAGAATTCTTCCAGGAAGAGAGGAAGGGTGTTGCCAGATTCCAGTTTTTTCTATCGTATTTGTCTGGATTCTTTATAATGGCAATAAGCATATCTGCCCTTAACTCTAGAGGGAAATGCTATCTCTATCTCCCAAGGCTTCTGCTCTGAAAATATTCTTGAAAGATAGTCTGGAGCAAAGCCTGTCAATGCTTCTGCTTGCAAGGCATGCAGAAATGCAAGATGTCAGTGGAGAACTGTCTCCTAACACAGCATTCAATGACCAGCATTGATTGGAATTGGAGCCATTACTTGCAGTGACTTAAAGGCTCCATGGTGCCAGTAGTGTCTTCACCAGCCCAGTTCTGCAGTGTTATTTCCAGCATTGGCCCTGGCTGCATTGTCTCTAAACCGAATTCTTTGACCCATCTGGAGTTACTGAGCTCTGGTCCATATTTTCTGTGTGGTTCTTCTCACTGACACCTATCAACCCTGACTGACACACTAAAGATAAGTGAGGATTCACCTCCCACAATTTCATGGATGTGGGAAGAGTTTCATTTTCCAGTGAAGAGTAGAATGAAATGCCTATAGGTACCCACTCCTTGTCCTTTATTTTGGTTGGTTCATTTAGTCTCTTAGATGTTGGGTACATCATCTGCCTTCTCAACCACCTAAGCCAGGTGCAAGATCACTTCTGGGTTCAGTCATAAAGAAAAAGAATCTGTGTCACCCAAGGTCCTATGCTGGAGGTAAAAGTGTTGGATCCCTGACCTGCAAGTTGCTAGAGCCCTGAAGATTTTGTCTTAATCTGATATTCAAACAAACAAACAAACAAACAAAAATACCCACAAAACAAACCAAATAAACAAGAACAATTGTTTCATGAGGACCATTGATTAATTTAACCATTTGTTGGTCGCTTACTCCAGAACCACGCTTCCTAGGGTGGGGTTTCACAGTTCTGGCAAGATAGAATTTTTGTTCACTGATTGCTGGATAATGACATGACTTTTAATGCTTCTTGGTTAGCATACACTTTCATTGCTGAGAATCATTTTAAAAAATGTTATTTTTGAAGAATTGCTCGCAAACAGGTCACAATTTACCATTACTATTTTAGACGTCTGGACATTGAGGCTTAGAAAGGTTTAGTAACTTATCTAAAGACAAAGAGCTTGCAAGTGATGGAAACAGGATTCTTGTAGCACCTACGTCAGTGGAAGGCATTTAAATGTCATCTAAATCTGTTAAGATGACATAGTTGGAAAAAAATTATATTGTAGGAATATATTTAAAGATATGGGAAAATGTTCACCATACAATAGAAAAAGAGGATGATTATTAAGAGCATGTGTACTCTAACACTAATTTGGTAAAATAAACATTAGAGTGACATATAAAGAGTGTGTGTGGTTGTGTTTGAATATGTAGATGAATCTAAGAGCAAATATTTCAGAGCATTGGTTCTTTCCATGTCTAAGATCATAAATGATTTTTATTTTCCTTTTGAAATCTCTATTTTAGAAATATTCTGGTTTTATACTAATAAGGAAATAGTTGGCTGTTTTCCCAAAAAAGTTGGTTGGGTAATTGGTTAAAGGGTATATATTAGGGTTCTCCTGAAAAACAGAGCAAGTAGGGTAAATACAGATATATATATATAGATAGATATAGATATAGATAATGAGAGAGTTTAGCTCACATGAATATGGAGGCTGAGAAGTCCCATGATCTGCCATCTGCAAGCTGGAGGCCCTGGAAACCTGAAGTGTAGATGCAGTCTAAGCCTAAAGGCCAAAGGGCCAGGAGGGCTTATGTTTGAAGGCAGGATAAGATGGGTGTCCTAGTTTAAGCAGAGAGCAAATTCTTCCTTCTTCCACCATTTTGTTCTATTCAACCCTCAACAACTTGGATGATGCCCACTTACAGTTGTGAGGGTGATCTTTACTTAGTCTACCAATGCAAATGCTAATCTCTTCCAGAAATGTCTTCATGGACATGTGGACATAATGTTTCACCAATTACCCGGGCACCCCTTAGCCCAGTCAACCTGACACATAAAATTAAGCATCACAAATGATAACTTACAAAGCCTGCAGTGAGAGGGCAAGACTGTTTGTATCATTATGAAGAGGGTGGTGTACAAAGCAGATGTGGATACCAACTGTTTCTAAGCCAAGCCTCAGGGTCTCATCCAAAATTTATCTCAGATTTTCTCATCGGAAGTCTCACCTGAGGGCCTATAGCTTTTATAAAACGTTCAGATCTGTCTCCTAAAACAAAGGCTTTAACCTGCATCCCCCACCCTCACCCTGCAGCATCAGATATTATGTCTACCCTTTCATGACAGATTTTTTTGCAGTGAACAGGTAGACCAAAAACAAACAAACAAAAACCCCAAAACAACAACATATTGGGCAAAAACCTATTTTAACACCTTATGCCCAGATGATTGCTTCGGGTCCCCTCCTCTCTAAATTGTCTTGAATGCAGTGGTATGATTTTCCTTTCAAATAATGTGTTAGTAAGAGGTGAGGTGTATCAATTTTATAACTTTAAAAAAATTATTATATAAATTATAGACATTTTTTCAGAAAAATTGAGAAAAATACTACAATTAGAAAAAATACCAAATTTGAAGAAACTAAAAAAAATCATGCATAAATCCATCCCCCTCATCCAAGCACTACCAGAATTCAGATCATTCTCTAGGCACTGATAGAATGTCAGAGTAAGTTATTCCTATTGCAACAGCTTCCTTAGGCCAAGTCAATCTAGATTTTAATCAAGCTAAATCAGATCTTAATGAGACACCTGCTGTCACATGAATTTTGTCTCCTTAGCCTAGCCTGCATTGCAAATGTCTCTTTTTGGCTCTGGTGTCAGGGCTGGAAGAGTAACCAAATGCTTACAAATGCACACCATTTCCTAGGTTAGTTAGCTTGGATATTTACATGCTAAGTGGCCTGTAAGTACATAGACAGACCCTGCTGCCTCCCTCCCCCTACTTCAACCCCACCTCCCGACACATAGAGCTTCTTTATTACTATGTGGCTAATGAACTCTCAGGATAGCTCAGGAATCTCTCTCCATCGTACTGGGCCCTTCTGATTGACCTGCTAATGGGGAATTCACTTTCACCACGAATGGTAATGATGACTATTGACTACCCCCATCATGCTAAGCACTTTAGTATACCAACTCAATAAATATTTATGAACTCACTTTGAAGTGTTATTATCCCTGTTTTATAGATGAGAAAACTAAAATTCTGAGAAGTTAATTTATTGCCTCAAAGGTCACACAGCTGCAAAGTGGCAGAACTAAGATTCAAACCCAGGTCTTGCTGATTCCAAAGCCCATTCTCTTAACTGTTGTAGTAAACAGCCTCACTTTCTGCAGACATGGCTCATGCTCATGGTTCTAATGATAGAAGGAGAGAAGAAAACACTGGACCAAAATAGTGTACACGGTCATCCGCTGAAATCTTACCTCCCTAAAGATCCACCTTGTAACCTAAACATCAATACTCTGGGGTCACAATTGCTGCTTGGTTGAGTATAGATGTCTGTTAAATTATTATAGTTGGAACATAGCTCTTGTCTCCCAGAAGTCCCTCTACCTGATGTGATTTCAAATAAAAGAACTTCATTTTGGGATGCATACCATACATTTTTGACTCTGTACTTTTCTTTTCACCATTTTCCTCTTCCTCAGATGACTGGTGGTGACAAGAACACATGTTCATATATTTCTCGGTCTTCCACTCTGTTCTTGGACTTGAGGAGATAGTAGTAAGAGACAGGGAGAGGCTTCTTGCTAATTCCTAGTCTCTCTTTCTTTGTAGGGAATCTGACAATGTGAGAATAGGTCATTGGGAAGACTCTAGGAGGCTGTGTAGATATACATAATAAAGAGAAAAGGCTTGGAGTAGAAGAGGAACACAAAAACCTTGGCGTAGCTGCAACTTATAAAATACTAAAAATAAGGGAGAAAAAATGAACATTGCGAAACAATTCCTTTGGCATCTTTGTGACACACGGCCATGTTTTAAATCGCTATCTAAAGTCTGGATACCTAATGACTATTTCTTTGAAAGCAAAAGTGTGCTAAGAAAGAGTTACAGGATAGCAGAACATGATTCAAGTTTGGTCCTCTTCCTTCTGAAAATGAATCTTCACACTTGCGTTATTGAGCCCATCCTGTCCTGTGTCCTTCAGGATTTTACTCTCTTCATGATCTCTTCCCATATTCCACAGTCCTCCATCTCATTCTTTCTACCAGGTCCTTCCCTCTGCTTCCCTTCATAGAGGAAGAAACTCTTAGACCTTATGACACCCTGATTGCCAATCTAGTACTTGCTTTCCTATGGGATAACTGTCCCATTCCTTTCCCAACACCCACTCCATTCCCTGTCACCTGGGTATGTGCCCACTCCATGACCAGTGATTATAAATGGTAAAATCAACCTATCTTATTTTAAACTTTTTCTTGCCATCTCTGTAGCATGTGGCCCTGTTCATCATCCTTCCTTCTGGAGATCTACTCTTCCCCAAGGTTCAGGCCTGTGGTACCTTCTCACCGTGCTGTATCACCCCATTTTCTCCCAGGACCTATCTCATTGGATTGTGTGGACTAAGTGCGAAGATGCAGGCAAACTACTCAGCACAGGTCCTGGCATAGGTAGGAGTCAATAAAGCTTAGCAGTTTTATAATTAATATTACCCACACTCAGTCACACCTGGCTCACCTAACCTCTGAGATCGTTCTTTCCTGGTTTCTCTTTCTTCTGCTATCCCAGTACATGAGGACATTTGTTGAGGTACAAACTTTGGTGCTCAGGCCTTCCCCATTCACTGTCCTTGAAACTTTCATCCATTCTCTAGGTTTTACTTATAACAGCTCAATAGATGATTCCCAAATCTATACCACAAGGTTAATTTCTTGAGATTACTAGTCATTCCCACTTGGCTATTCTACATTCATATGAAATACATCACCATCTTATTATAGCCCATATTATATATTTGCACTTTTTTCATTTCTAGTAATAATAACACCACTTTTTTTGTAGCCCAGGCTAAAAAACCTCCATGCACCCCTTCCTGTCCTAGACATAGTGCTAGATGCTTTATAGATATGATCTCATTTAATCTTCATAAGAGTTCTATTGTATTTACTCATAAGGAACTGAGGCTTAGAGAAATTTATCAACTTGCTTTTGAAGTCCAATCTGTCCAACTAAAAGTACCCACTTTTTGTTCCCTGCTATTTACTACCCAACTTTCACAAATTCACTTATGCCTTTATAATATGTACCAGAGGCCCATGTGTTTCTATGTGGCATTAGAGTTTCACTTTAATTATGACCCTTATTGTCAAGTGTGTTGCAGATTTGCAGTATTCTCCCCTCCATTCCTTTCTGTGCCCAACTTCTAGAAACACAATCCTTCATCCTTTGGCCTCAATATGGCCTTCCTGTTTTATCAGGTTGTTAAGAGAACCAACAGACATTATGCCCAGGAAAGTATTACCTACTCAGTAAAGGCAGATCAATAAAGAACAGCTGGTGGCAAGCTAGCAAGTTTCCTGACTGTATTGGAACAGATTCAGTGACTTTCACTACGACTTCCCAGATCTCAATTTCTTCTTCTCTGAAGTAAAGAGGTTGGACTAAATGATATCTGTGGTACCTTCTGATTCTAAAACTTGAAGACTCTGATTGTTCAAAATGTACCCCATTTTCCACCTCAAGTAATGGTAAAGATTCTTCTAATTAAACACACACACACACGCACGCACGCGCTGTTAAGTCAGAGTTCAGAGAAAGGCAATGTCAACAACCGCTTAAAATATCCCCCTTCTCTGTTTGTAGGGGAGGGGGACTCTTTGTGTTTATTTGAGTCTCTGAAAACATTAGTAATGTATTAATGCAGAGTGATCTATAATGGCAAAATTCGTTATTTAATTGGAGAAACTGAATAAATCAATATGTACAATGACAGATTCATGGTTATTTTGTTCCTTGGAATACAAAGAATCTGTTGTTTCCAAGAGACTTGTATGAAACTATGGTTTCCTTCAAGGTCTATTTTGTACCTATTTTTGAATTGCAAATAACTAGCTATGGATTGAATTGGGTCCCCTCCCATACCATAAATTCAAATGTTGACCTCTAATACTCATTGTGACTCTTTGTGAAGACAGGACTTTGAGGAGTAATTGAGGTTAAATTATAACCTCTTCCTTATAAGAAGAGGAAGCGAGAGGTATCTTTTTCCTTCCCTCTACCTCATAGGAGTACGCAGTGAGAAGGTGGGCGTCTGCAAGTCAGGAAGAAAGCTCTCACCAGGCACGGAATCAGCCATCACCTTGATTGTGGACTTCCAGTCTCCAGAATTATGAGTAAAAATTCTGCTGTTTAAGCCACCAGTCCATGGTGTTCTTTCATGGCAGCCTGAGCAGACTAAGATATAAGTGTTATCACATTATGAGCCTCCAGCAGCACATGCTTAAATATATAGAGAGAGACCTGCTATTTTTACTATTTGTCCTTGAAAAAGGTCATGTCTTTGCTTATACAGCCATAGATAAATGTAAGAGTTGTATTTTAAGAGAGTATAATTCACTCCAGGAAAAACCTCAGTGTGCACATTTTTTTCTATAAACAGACAACAGATTCTTTTTCTGCTGACCAAAGAAATTTTAAATTGTAATAACCAATATAATGCCATCTTGTGTGTTTTGTGCTTTGTCTTTTACAAGAAAGCTGCCCAAACCTCCTGAATAGCTGTTAAAGAATATCTAAAGCCTACAGAAGAAGGATTTCTATTGCTTGAAGCAGCCTCAGGGGAAACTTGACTGACACAGGATCTGTTTTGACAATGAAGGTCAGACCCTGTTCTACCACCTCCCTCCCACTGGCCCTTCACTTTTCTGTCCTTCCAAACACATCCTTTGTATCTGTAAATAAGCTACAAAAAAAGTCTTTAGAGAAAAATCTGACACCCCAAACACTACAGGCATACCTTGGAGATAGTGCAGTTCAGTTCTAGACCACCGCAATAAATTGCATATCACAATAAAGCCAGTCACACAGATTGTGTGGTTTCTCAGCCCATGCAAAAGTTATGTTTGCACTATATATAGTCTATTAAGTGTGCACTGGCATTATGTCTATAAAAACCATGTACATACCTTAATTAAAAAGACTTTCTTGATTAAGAATGCTAACCATCATCTGAGCCTTCAGTGAGTCATGATCTTTTGCAGGTAGAGGGTCTTGCCTTGATGTTGATGAAAATGCAATGCCTGCAAAGCACAAGAAAATGAGAAATACCAGTATTTATATGTGTTCCACACTTACCAGCTAAGGTCTTATGTACTTAAGTCCAAGGGGTCAAATAATATCCGCTGAAGAGAGAATTTACGTTTGCATCAAATGTCTGCCTGGATATTGAAATGTTCCATAGTAGTAAATTTTATATCTGCAAAGCACATAATAGTTTTCAAAATGCTTGCACTCTCATTAGCTCCATAACTACCGTAAGAATGATCTAGTAGAACCATGGTCGGCAAACTGCGGCTCAAGAGCCACAAGCAGCTCTTTGGCCCCTTGAGTTTGGCTCTTCCTAAGCCTTAGGAGTACCCTAATTAGGTTAATAACAATGTACCTACCTATATAGTTTAAGTTTAAAAAATTTGGCTCTCAAAAGAAATTTCAATCGTTGTACTGTTGATATTTGGCTCTGTTGACTAATGAGTTTGCCGACCACTGATCTAGAGCCATTATTCACATTTTCAGTGGAAAAACTAGGCTCAAGGGAAAGAGGCCCAGGCCAGATTCTAAATGGTAGGAGAGGACAAGTTTCAAGGAATTCTGAAACCTCAAGTGTACTGCCTATGGGGACATAATGGACATAAAATTCCCAAGCCCAAAGTCACTACCAGGAAGAGAGCACCAAAACATCTTGGGCTCCTCCACCTTCTCAGAGAGTCAAACATGCCTGCAGTTTCCATTTTAGAAGCAGTTGCTTCCTGCACTTAGTGACCTGAGCAAGTTGCTATAGTTACGATGAATTTCCTCCCATGAAAAATAGGTTATTCAGAGCGCGTTAGCTCCTTAATAGCATAGACCAGTGGTTTTCAAATATTTTGGCCTCAGGATTTCTTTACATTCTTAATAATGATCATAAACACTATAGAGGACTCTAGGGTGCTTTTGTTTATATAGGGTACATCTATTCGTTTTTACTATATCTGTTAAATAAGATAGAAGTTTAAAAATATTTTGTTAATTTATTTAAAATAACAAGCCAATTATATTGTATTATATTTTATTACAATGAAACTATATTTTCCAAAACCAAACAAAAATTGGCATTGTTTTTTTATTTTTACAAATATCTACCACATCTGCCTTAAAAGATGTCTGGATTCTCACGTCTGTGTCTGCATTCCAGCTGTGGCGCAATCACATACGGAGCTCTGGAAAACTCCCTGAGAGAATGAGGGTAAAAAAGTCAAATAAGGGACTTGCGTTTTTATGAAAATAGTTTTGATCTTGCAGTCTGTTTGAAAACCTTTGGTATAAACAATAACAAAACCCAGAATTTTAAGAATACATGTTTTTGAGAATTTGACTTCTGAGATAGATGATTTTAAGTACATAATAATTAGTCAATAGAATCAATTGGGTATCAATTCTTGTCTTTCTCTTGACTTTCAAGATAATCCAGAGCCAGAAAATTCTAACTCTGTGAAACAGAGAACAAGACCTCCAGCACATCTGGTCTCAGAAGGGACCCCCAGCGAGGGCGGCTATTACTCCACGGAACACCATTCTATGTGCAAATGCCAACCAACTATAGGAGCACATGGATGTAATTTTGGTTTCCTGATTAATATAAAACCACTCTGCATATTTGCTCTTTGTGCTGTCAGTTCCAACAAATACGATTCAACTAGGATGTGGACAGATTGACATATTAGAGACTATTTCAAATACTTGGACTTTTGGGTGACTCAGAGAGAGTGGTAATCCTCCATTTGATGGCTAATCAGGATCAAAAAGGAACCTCTTTGTCTTGAACACCAACACCCTTGGGCTCCTCCACCTTCTCAGAACAGATCTATTTCTGATGTTGTGAGGCAGGAAACAACCTGAGTGCTGGTTCCACGTTACTCATCCAGTGAGAAGAGTATTAATGCTTTGCCACTTGACACAGTTGGGAAATACTCAAATGCAGCATTACTTAATAAAGCAATTCAGAATGTGAATTGCTGACCTTATCTATGCCATAAACTAAGCAAATGACAGGGAAGTCACAGTCCCTTAACTCACCAGTCAACTTTGTGAAATAGTGTGACCTCCCTTCCTTCCTTTATTCTTTCCTCCAATATTTATTATGCACCTGTTATGAATGAGGCACTGCGATACACACAACTTCAAATTATTTGGCTAACAATTCTGTTTATTTTAAATTATTACATATTATTGTTTCTAAATAAGAGGAAAGCATGCCCATTAAGGAAAATTATAATAAAATATAAAGAAGGCAGATATAATTCCCCATAACTAATTTCTTTGGGGTAATTTTATTTTTTTATTTTTTAAATATATTTTATTGACTTTTTACAGAGAAGAAGGGAGAGAGACAGAGAGCCAGAAACATCGATGAGAGAGAAACATCAATCAGCTGCCTCCTGCACATCTCCCACTGGGGATGTGCCCGCAACCCAGGCACATGCCCCTGACCGGAATCGAACCCGGGACCCTCCAGTCCACAGGCCGACGCTCTATCCAACTGAGCCAAACCGGTTTCGGCACTTTGGGGTAATTTTAATAAACTCGCTTATGTTTGTTTCACATTGTATAATAAGCAGCTTTAATTTTATTTAAAACTAATCATAAACATAATTATAATGTCCAAAGTTGCTGATAAGTATCTCAATGAAGTAATCTTGTGTCTCATTACAGATTTCTATAGGAGAAATTGCTTCCTGGGAGTGGAATTACTTGGGGAAAAGAATTGTGTACATTTTACAGCTTCTGTTAACATACTGACAGATACATGCCCTGCAGTGTATCAAAATTACACCACCAGATGAGGGGACTCATTTCATTGTGAGGGCCAGCAGAGCTTGCCACCGCAAAATATGCCTTTTGGAATGTTGATTATTTTAAGTTGGTTATTCTTAAGAAACAAAAGATTTAAAAAAAATGTTTGACATCCCCCCGACCCCCACTAAAATAATTCAGATAGAAAACCTGCTTCGGGAAGGGAACGTTAGCATACTCACCTTAGCATCTACAAAGTAAGTGTGGTGGATGGTGAGAAGCTAAGCAAAGTCTGTCTACTAGATTCCCGTCTGTACCCCATTGTTTTTGGGTGGCCTGGCAAGAATGGTTTAACACATGTTGGCTCTTTCTCATCCACCTGTGAGTTGCCTACTTTCCCTTTGAAGTCCCAGATCCCTGTCTCCCTCTTCTTAATCCAGAATGGCATCCAAGCCTCAGCTGGCCAATGTGTCCTCAGATGCCATATCCTTAGGGAACCTCTGAATGTACATCAAAACAAATGTGGTCATTTTCTCCTGCTTATCTGTTTTATGTTAATTGGATTACTAATCCAGCCAGAAGGATTTAGAAAAAAAATATATTTTTCCTACTCCTCAGCTTCATCCTCACCAGCATTGAGCGAAATGCTTATTTATATGCAATCTTTGCTAATAAGCTTGGTAAGAACAAAAATCCTATCTTTAAAAATATTGTATTTGGGGTAAGTATTGAAATAGAATTTATCTTTTCTTTAGAGAGAGAGGAAAGAGAAAGAGAGAGAGAAACATTGATGTGAGAGAGACTTAGGTCCTTTGCCCATTTTTTCCCTATACTTATTGGGGTTTAATTTCTTTTCTTTTTAAATTTAATTTATTGGGGTGACATTGGTTTGCAAAAATAGAGGTTTCAAGTGTACAGCTCAATAAAACATCTTCTGCAGCCGGCATTGTGTGCCCATCACCCTAAGCAAAGTCTCTTTCTGTGCCATTTTCCCCTCCTTGACCCACCTCAGCCCCCTTTCCCTCTGACTATCACCACACTTTTGTTTGTGTCTATGTGTTGTGTATCTATGCAGGCATGTGTTATGTATATATGTTCTTTCATCCAGTCCCCTAACCCCCTCCTCTCTGACGGGTGTCAGTGTCTTCCACGTATCCATGTCTCTGTTTCTATTTTGTTCATTAAGTTCTATTTTGTTCACTAAGTTCCACATATAAGTGAGATCATATGGTGTTTGTCTTTCTCTGACTGGCTTATTTTGATTATTGTTTTTGTGTTGAGTTGTATGAGTTCTTTATAAATTTTGGATATTAACCCCTTATCAGATGTATCATTGGTGAATATCTTTTCCATTCTGTAGGTTGTCCTTTTGTATGTTAATAGTTTCCTTTGCTGTGCAAACACTTTTTAGTTTGATGTAGTCCCATCTGTCTATTTTTATTTTGTTTCCCTTGCCCACGTTTCCCTTCCTTCTATATAGCGAAGAGAAATGTCAGAGATTTTACTGCCTATGTTTTCTTCTAGGAGTTTTATGGTTTTGAGTCTTAGATTTTATCCATTTTGAGTTTATTCTTGTATATGATGTAAGAAGGTGGTCTAGTTTCATTTCTTGCATGTATATTTCCAATTTTTTCAACACCATTTGTTGAATAGACTTTTTTTTAGCCCATTATATGTTCTTGCTCCTGTCAAATATTGATTGCCCATAAAGATATGGGTTTATTTCTGGGCTCTTTATTCTGAACCATTGATCTATATGTCTGTTTCCATGCCAATACCATAAAAAAGCAGCTTGACTACAGTGACTCCATCTTCTTTCTTCACTCTGGTCTTCAGATTCTAGGCAGCAAGACCATGATCAGTTACCACTACAAATATTTATGTGGAATTCTTTTGTTTCATAATACTTTTTAGGAATCTGGGCAATTGTGACTGTAGGTTATGAGATTTTATAGTTCAGATCTGCAAACACAAATGTCTACCATAGCCTCAAATGCCAGTGGAGGTGGGGCATATAGCAGTGGTAGG
The DNA here is from genome assembly GCF_028538775.1 of Myotis yumanensis. NCBI lineage: Eukaryota > Metazoa > Chordata > Mammalia > Chiroptera > Vespertilionidae > Myotis > Myotis yumanensis. The sequence continues at coordinate 26,620,559 of NW_027223764.1, read as the reverse complement.
GGCTGTGGAAAACGGAAATGCATCTTTCCAGTGTGAAGAGGGCACCTATTACTTGGCTCTGGCTGATGGTTGCTAGAACCTTCCATGGACCACAGGTTGCCAGTTCTTCCAACTTTTTAGAACATACCAATAGTCTGAATTTTTGTGAAATTTTCTGATTTAAAAATTTGGAACCAAAATCAAAATTAGAAAAACAACGACACCATTGCTTCTTAAAAACCAAGACTGCAGGCTGCCTCCAAGAGTCAAACCTCTTTATTTTAAAAACCAATGCAGGAAGGTAAGGCCTAAAAAGTTGAAATGCCTGAGGCTAAACAGGTCAGTCAGTGATGGAGCCAGAGCTAGATGTTTGGTCTCCAAGGGAAAATTAGATGAGGAAAAACGCATCCCACTTCCCCCCTCTCTGCCTCTGCCTTTGCTTTTCTCACTTGCAAGTTACCTCCCAACCAAACTCAGGAAAGGCAGAAAAGTGCCTGCTTCATCCAGCAGCAGCAGCGTTTGTAAAACATTTATAAATTAATAGAATCTTTCTAGCCAATAAAAGTAGCTTTTGGTGTCAGATCAGATTTTAAATCTTAACTTCTGTGTCTCCGTCATGGAAAAAATAAGTACCACTTATATGGGCTATGGAGAGGATGAAGTAAGATTTCAATGTTTGCAGTGTCGGGCACAATACCAGGACCATACTAAAGACCCTGCACTTGATAATTGTAATAATATCCGGATGATGTCATAATAGTTTGCATTACCCATGGGGACAAAGTGGGGGTGGGGTGGGGAAGAGGATAAAGTATTTCATGGTGGGGGCAGGTTATGGATAAATCTCAAGATGGAATTCCTAATAGGAGGTATAGGTGGGATTTTCTTATAAAACCCCATTTTTGCCTGACTCCAGTGGAGTTCATGATCAAATCCATCTGCATCACGGTGTGTACACTGCAGTCTTAAAAGGCACCCATTCCTGTCCACTTTGGCTAAATGAATGGTGGAAAAAGTGAGAGTCCAGGTGGTTCTGGGCCAAGAAGGGGACTTGCTGGGTTTCAGATGAGAAAGTCGCACCCTTTCGTTTTACTCTCACTTTAGGGCAACCGCAGCGACCTGCCTCCACCTGCGAGCTTTTTCTGCAGAATGCGGGAGGCCGCAGTCGCGGAAGAGGGGGCGGGGCAGAGGCGGAGGCGGCACCCAGGGGCCGGGGCAGGGGAGGCCGGGACCATCGCAGCGACAATTTCTTTTCCTGTTGCAGGGGCGGCTGCAGCAGGCTCGGATCGGCCCTGCCTGCCCGTGGCTTTGCTAGGTCTCTGATCGCCCCCGGCAGCGAAGGGGAGGAGGAAGAGGGGAACAACGCACGCAGCCAGAGCGAGGGAAACTAACAAAGCTCCATCGAGAGGTCCACAGAGAGGGGTGGACGCACGGCCGAGGCCATGGGGCTGGCGCCTCCACGCCGGGGGCCATAGCGCCGGGCTGCAGTGCCTTCTAGCAAAAGCCAGCGCGGCCGGGGCTGCGGCGGCCAGACGGATGCCAAGGCCACACGACAGGCGCGGGGGCAGCCGCTGCAGTCGCCGCCCCACGCGGGCTCCGGACATCCAGGGCTGCTGGTGAGTAGGCGCGCGCGCTGTCAGCGTGAGTGTGAGTGCGCCCCGGCACGAGCGAGGGTACCCGTCGGGTCCGTGTGCACCGTGGCCTGGCGCGCCCCTGTCCCTCTTCCGATGGCGGCGTCGGGTCTGGGGTTTGTTCCGCGGGAAGAAAATGCTTTTTTGCTGGTTCCTCACTTCCTTCCAAGTGCCCCGATCGTCCGCCTGCGTCTGCGCTGCTTCTGTGCGCCCTCAGCCAGCTCCTGGGGGTTCCTTTCACCTTGATGGGGAAGGCAGGAAGCTGTGGCTCTGGGTGGCAGGGCGGGACTCTGCCAGTGACCTACAAGCGTGTTTCTGGTTCCGACTTGGAGACGGTGTCGGCACTGAAAGAGATCGCCGCACTGTCTCTGGGGGTGCGTGGTGTGGAGAGGGGAGGGCGAGGGCTGGAAGCGCAGACCTTTGCCCCAGCAGGACATGTGACATGCCTCTAGATGGCGTTTACTTTTATGGTGTTTATTAGCATAAACTGTCTTAAGACATTAAGTAATTCATGAGTAATTTACGTCTTAACTGAATATCTTTAATGAAATGCACAAAGAAGTATAATGTCATTGGAACATAATTTTCCAGAACTCTCTAAAACAACCCACACTGCTGATAGCCAAGAGCCTACGGTGAAATTAACAATACTACAAAACCTATATAATTTTATTAACCAATGCCACCCTAATAAATTTAATTTTAAAAAATTAAAAATTGCATACGTCATAAGTAATTGCAGAAACAGAAGTTGATCTAGACTAGAGGATGGGAGGGGGAGGATCTTAAGTGTTTGAGTGCCTTGGGGATAGGGTGGCTTTCTGGAAATCAGGTAGTTAGGAAAACAGACATCTTTCAAACTAAGCTCCACTGAGCACAGTGATTTACAAGCATCCTGTTAGTCACTAAGAAGAAAATGAAGCCCTAGGTTTTAGGGAGTTTCTGAAATTATAATGAATATGAGTAAGATGCTGATTTATGATTTCATGCTCAAGGCCCTGTCAATGGTAATAAATACAGCAGATTTGTTCCAGCAGATAAATTACACCAGAATTTTTTTTTAAAAGATATATTTATTGATTTTTGGAGAGGAAGAAAGCGTGAGGGAGAGAGAGAAACACGCATGTGAGAGCAGAACATTGATGGGCCGCCTCCTGCGTGCCCTCTCCTGGGTTTCTAGCCTGAAACCCCGACTTGTGCCCTGACCAGGAATCAAATGGCCAACCTTTGATGCAACAGACAACACCCAACCAACCAAGCCACACTGGCCAGGGCTACACTTGAAGTTTTGACTTCTGTGTGAAGTTTTTATTCAATGTTTTCTATGATGGCTTTATAGAGATTAAGCCACTGGGTTTTATTTTTTCCCAGACCCTGTTTCAGTGGACAGTCTTATTTATGTTTGTGGAATGGATGCTCAATTAAATTTCAAAAATGTACTCTATAACTGTATGTATAATAGTAGCATTTTGTAGCTATATATGTCAGTTTTTTTAAAATTCAAGTTAATGCCTTTGAGGAATAGACTCCTCCTGTTTACTACTGGCTCCATTACAGCTTCTTTATTCGAAGCCATGAAATGTTACTGGAATCTACCTGGAAAATGAACTGGCTGCCTCTTTTCAGTTCAAGCATATATCCAGCACATTCATTGTTGGCCACTTGGGAATCTAGGTGGAATTTATGTATCAGTTGATTCTTGGGAATTTTAAAAAGAAACTTGGTTGTTTTTTGTTTGTTTGTTTTAAATAAAACAAGCACCATCTAAATGATCATGCAGATAATCCTAGTCTTTTACCCATATTGTGGTCTTGAGGGCCAGTTTCTTGCCTACTTTTGCCTAGTTTCATAGGACTGATTGCCAATGCGAGGCTTAGAGAGAGACATTGAGGGGAGCAGTATTCCCCAGGAGATTTGCTCCTGAAGAGGAGAATGTCTCTGGGTTGGCTTCTGAGAAGGACTGATAAAAATAGTTAAAGAAATGTTAGTAATAGTTACCTTTTTTTTTTTTTTTTTTTTTTTTTTAGCACCTAGGCCTTAACTAAACCGGTTTGATCATATTCCTCCTTCAAGGACTCTTCCCAGTCCTACTTACAGCATCAATCCAGGGAGTGAGGTTGCTTTTCACAGAGAAGAAAAGTAAGGTAATTCTTGCTCAACATATGAGGGGTAGAAGACATGTAGATGCTGCCCAGGAAATGCCAGGTGCCTTCCCGGAGGATACATTTACAAATTAGAGACATTCTAATCCGCTGGATTTGGGATTCTGTCTAAAGTTAGCATTTTTTCTCAACCCTGTGAAAGATTTATAAGTAACTTCAAATGATACCACAAAAAATGACTCATAGTCATCCCTGAAAATATTGGAGTCAGCTTTCTGTCCCTTCCGGCTAACGGATTACAGATGCTCAATAAATGTTTGTTAAATGAAAAACAAGTCTGAAATGTCTTTACTTCCCAATTTAACTAGTTCACATCTAGTATGATTGTTTTTAGCCATAACTTTATAGGAACCTTTCATCAAATTGAAGCTCATGCATATATTCAACTAAGATCAACTTCCTCCATCAAGGAACAATAACAATCTCTTCGAGATAAAAACAAACAGACAAAAAGCACTGTCCTGGCACCTGTTGACTTGCTCACTCCATGAACATGTGAATTGTTCAGCGGGATGTGTGAGTTTACATTAAAAAAAATCCTGAGTTGACATCAGGGTGTTCAGCCCAGGAATAATCTGGATGTGCCTTTTGTCACAAATTATTTGCATTTCTAAGCAAATCACATGAGTTTCTAGTACAATCCAGCATCTCCTCATGCTAAATGGAAAAGCCAATGAAACCTTTGGCAAATGGCTAAATGTTCACAGCACATGGCATTTGATTTTCCTTTCTAAATTTTAAATTCATCCGTGTTGTGTTTGTCCATTGATTTGGCTGACTTAGAAACTAATTCAGACTGGTGGTTACTTAGTCACTTGCGTTTATTAAAAGCAGCTCCTTTATATAAGCACAGTAATTCATGTTTTAATTGCTCTAGTTAGCCTTTTAAAGTCCTCTTGGAAATGGTTGCATTGTATGATCTTGAATATTAAGAGTGCTATGCTTTTTTTTTTTTTATAGTTCTAACTTTCCATTCCAAGTCATTAGAAATTTAGCCTATGATTCATGTTTTAATTTCAGGACTAAAGATTATTAGAAAGCTGTCTGAAGTTTGCCTGGATATTAACATGATCATGCATATTAATAATGCACATTTTCTGTCTGGCATTCTTCTGTCCATGTCCTCCAATCAAGCTTGTTTTATTCTGAATAAAAATTAAATGAGACCCTTAAACATTTAATTTTTTTTTCTAATAAGCTATGTCCAAAATAAGTACAATAAAAAATTGCTATCACTTTGTTGAAGTAATACAAATACTGATATCCTCTGCATAATGAAACATAGCCATTCTTATCAGGTATTTACTTGATTAGTAGGAACTTGAATAAGGGTTAAAGGCCTGTTCCTTTCATGCCTTACTAAGGCCTGTGAAAGTCAGGGAGTGGAATTTTGATTAGATAAGGTGGCCAATTCAAGGGAGGTTCCTGGAAAGGATTCAGTGATGAAAGCATCTTTTCGAAGAATATTTTGGCCATTGGGTGGGGAGTGGATTAGTGGAAAGAGGGAGTGAAGGTGTTAATCTGGTGTCAGATAATGATAGCTGCACTTTTCATCCAAAGGCTGCAATGGAGAAACGAAAACTTAAGACAGTCAGACATCAGAAGTCTTTGTTTTATGTGCAAGAGGGATAGTAAACCTGTGGCACAAGGGTCATCATTCACATATTCCACATTGATGGAACATCACCCACATTCTTTTCGGCTGAGCCCTTGTGTAACCTCAGAATCTTGCAAACATTTGACAGATATTTAGTAATAAATATTAGTTCCTGAGCATGTGCTATATGCCAGGCACTGTGTAAAGGCTTAACACATTATCTTAAGGGTGATGGCATAGTTAGGAACATGAATTCTTTTTGCCATTTACTAGTTGTGTGTCCTTGGGCAAGTTACTAACTTCTCTGAGCCTCAGTTTCCTCATCTTTTAACAGGGATATTAATTTCCCTCTCATAAGGCTTGAGGGAGGGATAAATGAATAAATAGGTATAAATGAAAAGTGATTAGAAGTGTCTGGCAAAAAAGTTGTGCTATATGTGTTTGTTGTTGTTATTTATTAATTCATAAAACAACTTTAGGCAATAGGTATCATTGTGCAAATTTAAAAATTGAGGTACAGAGAGATTCTTGTATAAAGTGTTTGCTTTAGTTGTATTTAGTATTTTTAGTATTTTGTAAGTGGTATTTTTCATTAAGTGCTTTATTAAGAAGTGTTTCAATTTATATTTTTACATTTGCTTTAAAAATTGTTTATTTTTTGTTTTTGCCTAAGAGTTGACATATGCAATACATATTAATTTGTAACATCTCTCCTTATACCCAGTGATTCTGAGCTGGAAGAAAGGAGGTATGTCTTCCTAATATAGTGTATAGCATATAGCTCATCCTATATAATAAAAACGTAATATGCTAAGTGTCTGACCATTTGACCTTTCAACCACTGACCACCAGGGGGTAGATGCTCTGACCGGTAGGTTGGCTTGCTGCTGGGGTCCGGCCATATGTGGAATCTAATGAACATTGGGACTGGGTGAGATGGGCAGGACATGCCCTGGAGCCCTCCCGCGGTCCCTCCTAGGCCCCGATTGTGCACTGGTTTGGTCCCTCAGCCTGGCCTGTGTCCTCTCACAGTTCGGGACCCCTCAGGGGATGTCAGAGAGCCAGTTTCGCCCTGATCCCTGCAGGTCAGGCTAAGGTTCCCCACTGGTGCATGAATCTGTGCACTGGGCCTCTAGTATTATATATTATATAAATAATGTGCAATGTAATATTCTGTAATTATATAATATATATTATATATGTCATATGAAGATGTTATATGCATTATACTTGGTATGTATTATAATAGTGTACTTATATATGCATTCTCTATGTATACATGGTATAATGTATACATTATAAGTTATATATAATATGTAGTGCATTATATTAGGGAGACATTTATGTTATATATAATGAACAACTGGGTATAAGGAGAAATGTTACCAATGAGTATGTGTACATTAAATTATTGGGCAGGTATCAGTATTCTGAAAAACTTCTGTGCCATCCACCTCTCTCCAGTTCCTAGAATCTTATATATCTCCCATTCATGACTGACAGTGGAGTTATGATGACATTTTATAACTGTTTTTATTCAGAATGTTTTATAGATTAACCACAGAGTAAATTTCAGCTGTTCTTTGACTTGTTGAAGTAATTACGTCTTAGTTATAAGAGGCCAGATTTTAATTATAGGTGGGAAGGCTGCTATAGCAACCAATAATACAAAATTCTTAATTCCCTTAATGCTGCTTTAGGATGCAATATGCCATCACCAGTTTTAATATTTTAACATTATATTAGTCCTTATATAATTTCTTGTTCTTATAACTAACTTTCAGAAATGTGTAACTAGTATTGTTTTTTTCTAAGGAAGCAAAACATTTTCTTGGTCTTATGTAAAGTTTGTGAGGTAAAACATGACTATTTAGTTGAAGAAAAATGTTCAAATCTCTTTAAAAATATGGTGTGCATCCTTTGTTCCTTTGTTTTACCTTTTTTTGTAAATTACATGTCATTATTTAACTAAAGTTCAATTCCTTGTCAAGGAACTGTTTTTAAATTTAGTGAGTTTATCCACTCCTCTATTGATGGGCACTTGGGCTGTTCCTAGATCTTAGCATAGTGTTGCTATGAACATAGAGGTGCATATATTCTTTCTGATAGATGAGTGGATAAAAAGTTGTGGCACGTTTACACAATGGAATACCATGCTGCCATAAAAAAGAAGGATCTCTTACTTTATTTTTTCATGGTTTTTTTTTTTGCTTTTTTTAAAATTTAATTTTGTTTTATTTCTTAAAGTATTACAAAGAGTATTACACATGACTCATTTCCCCCCCCCCCTTGACATTCCCCCAGCCTCCCCTACCCCCCAGTTTCTTGTGTCCATTGGTTATTCTTATATGCATGCATTCAAGTCCTTTGGTTGATCTCTTACCCCTCCCCCCCACTAACCCTCCCCAGGCTTCCCACTGTAGTTTGACAGTCTGTTCAATACTGCTCTGCCTTTGTATCTATTTTTGTTCATCAGTTTATAATGGTCTTTATTATCCATAAATGAGTTAGATCATGTAGTATTTTTCTCGGCTTCCCAGGGGCCATCGCAGCCTCTCAGGGGCCGTCTCAGCCTCACAGGGGCTGTCTCAACCTCACCGGGGTTGTCTCAGCCTCACGGGGGCCATCTCAGCAACACGAAGTTTGGCATTCTATCTTTTGCTGGGCAACTCCTTGCTGGACAAAATCTCCAGGTGTTCTTGCTGGCTGAATTTCTGGTATGCTTTCTTGGATTTTGTTTTCTACTAAGTGCACAAACTGCTTGTCTGCCGTCTCCCGGTATCCCATGTGAGAATGGTTCTGGTGGACCTGTTTGTGCATTTGCTGGTACTGCAGTTCCATGTTGCTGGCCCAGCCGGGTTCAGTTCTGGCTTCCTCCGAACCTGATTCTGCTTCTTGAGTGTGTCCCTTATGGGTGCAGGAGTTGAAATCTGTAGTTTGTTGGGTTAAGCTGCAAAATTGCATGTGGTTTCTTTTGTGCCACTGGCACAGCTTGGGCAGTGATGTAAATTGAGTAGGGCGGGGTCTCAGGGAATCACTAGGGCAGAGCAAACAGCAATGGCGTCTCCATGACTCCTCACCTCTCCGCAATTCCGAGTCTCTGCGTCCCCGAGTGCGAGCGAGTAGCTTCGTGAGAAAGCCGGCCTCACTTTCTGACCCGCTGCAAGGCCGTCCCGCCTCTCCCTGTAGGGGTCTGGGACCTCAGAATCCCACCCCAAACAAGCTCAGTGGATTTGAGAGTTTGTAACCCCTTTTGATTGAAAAAAACCACGCATCCAGTTTCAGCCCGCCTGGCGCGCGACTCCATACCTCTGTTCTTGGCGCCTCTGCATATTCTACTCAGTCTCAATGCTCTTCTTTCTTTCCTTCCAGTTGTAGAATTTCCACTGGGCCAGCTTTCCCATGGTTCTGAATGATAGCTGTTTTGTCTTATAGTTGGTATTTTCAATGTTGTTGTGGGAGGCTGCACGCATAGGTCTGTACCTTACGCCGCCATCTTGGTTCTCCAATCTCTTACCTTTTGAAACAGCATGGAGGGACCTGGAGAGTATTATGCTAAGCAAAATAAGCCAGTCAGAGAAAGACAAGTGTCAGATGATCTCACTCATATGTGGAATCTAATGAACAAAATAAACTGATGACAAAATAGAAACCGAGACATAGAAGCATGGAACAGAGTGACCAATCTCAGAGGGAAGACGGGGAGGGGTTGGGTGGAGTGGGAAGAGATTAACCAAAGAACTTATATGCATATATGCATAACCCATGGACACAGACAATAGTGTAGTGAAGGCCTGGAAGGGGGGTGGGTGGGGACAGGGTGGATGGTCAGTGGAGAGGAAAAAGGGGACATATGTAATACTTTCACCAACAAAGATAAACTTTAAAAAATTTCGTGAGTTTAAACTTGATTAAGGATGATAGAATTTGAGTTTTGGTGAATTTGGTGTTTTGTTCTTTAAAATTCTGCTATACTTATGTTTCATTGGCATCATAGTGACTGAACCACAAATTCAGTAAGAGTTCATCTAAGATCTAACTGTCCAGGGACCCATCACAACTTACTAGTATTCATTCTGATTGTTTGATTTGATGACTGTCTGGGAGAATTTGGAAACAGGAAGCCAGTGATGACTCATGTCGAACCCTCCTTGGCTCGGGGTGAACACTGCCTGCCTGTTTTGCCTTTTTCTGGGTTCAGAGAGAAACTCCAGTGTGGATCCCTTTTGAGAGTGTTTACATTTCAAACTCAAATGGCTGGGCAATTGTGCACCTTTTAATTAAAGGTGGAAGGAAGACTACAATCAGTAATTCTGATCTTGGTTAAATTGAGCTCAGCTAAGGACCAGGTGAGTGTGTTTTTCCTGTTGCTGGAGCCATAGTTTTTAATCCTGGAAATAAGCATTTCAACCATCGAGAAGAGTCCTTTCTGCTTCAGTCTTCTGGTGGATGGACTCTAGCTCTTTTCCAGTCTGTTTTGTCCTTGCAACGTTGGTTTGTAAACTGTCCCACAAGATAAGTTTTCTTTAAAAGGAGAAACGAATGAAAAGAGAGGCCTGGAGTAAGTCCTGCACATGTTTCTGATTTTGTTCCGTGGGGCAGAGAAACTGGAAACTGAATCAATATAGTACGTTAAGAAAAATAAATAAGAAGATGCAAGTCAGTTGGAATTGTTAATGGGTATGGAACTTTATTTTCTCAATTAAGAAATAATTCAATAGATTAAAATGTAGGATTTGAAAGAAATGTAAATGACCATCACCCTGTTATGACATAAAGGTTATTTTTCTTTGGCAAATATAATGTTATTGAAAACCTTAGAAAGGTAACTAGGGAAGTGCTTCTCAGACGGAAATAAAACAAAATGTCTTCCATCCCACCCCCATAGATTAGTCAGTAAATTTGGGTGGGGCCTGGGAGCCTTCATTTTGACCACCTTCTTGAGGGATTTTGATACAGGTGGTCACTTAAACCACACTGAAAAAAACCTACATAAGAGTTAAATCTAATTTTATATTCAGATTTGTGCTTCTTTTGTTACCCTTTCTGCATTTTACCTCCTGATTTCCATAGACATTTTCATGTCATAACATACACATCAAGGCTGCCTTGGAGTTTTCATAATGGCACTCTATACTTGTTTCATTTTCTTATTAACACCTGTTTTTTGATGGACAGATTCAGAAAACCACAGGGCTGGTGGGAGTTTTTAGACAGAATGGCAGATGTCAGGATAGGGCATAAAGTGTTTGATCAAAAAAGGAAGTAGGGGAAGACATATTTTGGGGGACAGTGGAAAATGAAATCTAGTAATGCGCAAGAAAAGGGGTCAGATCTCTGGCCCCGAAGGGCTGGTGAGGGTGTTTAGACCTCTTTCTGTAGGCACTTGGTTACCAGAGTGCATTTTGGGACAGAGAGCTAACCTGATGAAGTAAGCATTACATCGGAGCTAGGGACATACAGTACCTGGTCCAGATCAGAGGATTAAGAAACATGTAGGCAAAGCCAACTGGTTTGTCATCATAAAGGCCAGAGGGAATAAGGGTGAGCAATTAGAGCCTTGAATTTGGCAGGACTGACTGTGAAGGGTTTATGCAGCAAGGTTCTCTGGCTGTGTGTCCCAGATCTGTAGCCAGTATATTTCTATTTCCAGCAACTGCGTGTGCGGCTGTGACACTAAGACCACCCAGCTCAGCCAACAGGCCAGACCAGCCCTTCTGGATTTAGCCCTTGAATAGCTGCTACAACTACAACTGCCTTAACAATATTGCAGAGCAAGGGGGACACAATGATTCTCAATTTAGATCAGAGGAAACAGACTCAATAATTTATCAAAAGTCACACATTTGGAAACAGATGTGGCAGGGCTCGAGTTCAAATCTGGAGCTACCGACTCAAAACTTATAGGCTGAAAAAAGTGTAATTTGTCTGATTATGAAGTGAAACACAATTGTAACAAATTGTACAGAAATGAACTGAATGTGAAATCCTTCATGATTCCATCTTTAAGAGAATAGGGGAGAAAATTCAGTATACATTGTTTGGACTATTTTCTTGCAAATGTTAATATGCATTAAATACATGTATATTAGAGTATTACAGGATGGAGTCGTACTTTATATTATTCTACAACTTGCTTTTTTTCACTTAATGCTATAAGTTGAACAACTTTCTGATTCCATGAGTATGGATGTAAGCCCTTTCTCATGGCTTCACCCTCTATAGAGATTCTTGTTTGTTTGTTTTTTAATTTTTATTGTTGAAAGTATTACATAGTTCCTCCCCCCCATCCCCACTCCTCCCCATTAACCTCTTCTAGCCCGCTCCTGCCCTCTGCCCCTCCTCCCCAGGCCCTCACCATCCCACTGTCTGTGTCCACGGGTTATGCATATATACATACAAGTAGAGATTCTTTATTTTAAATAACCCCCTTCTGATGGCTATTTAATTTTATTTCCAAAATGTTAATATTTTTAAACCATGCTGTAATGAGAGAGAGAGAGGGAGAGAGAGAAAATGAGAATTACTTGGGTAGGATAGTCAATGAAGAAAACTTAGAATTGGAAATTGCTTGTTCAACAGGAATGCATATTTAAAAAATCCTTTTTCCCCAGCCAGTGTACTCAGTGGTTGAGCATCAACCTGTGCACCAAGAGATCACAGGTTTGATTCCCAGTCAGGGCACATGCCCGGGCTGCAGACTTGATCCCCAGTGGGGGCCATGCAGGAAGCAGCCAAATGATGTTTCTCTCTCTCTCTTTCCCTTTCTATCTCTCTAAATATCAATAAAAACATGTTTAAAAAGTTGCCCATATTTTGTCTTTGTAGCAGTTACCACCATTTTAATGTTATAATGGTGCAGATAATTGTTTAGTATATTTATACCTATCTGCCCCATCCCATACCTCTAGCAGAATGTACGTTTCATAAGATCAGATACTGTCTCTTTGCTCACCATTGTATCATTAGCTGCTAGCACAAAGTAGGTGCTTAATAAGTTATTTTGGATAAACACACGAATGAATGAATTTAGTTGGTAGCAATATTTGTGGGAAAGACATAGCAGCCTTGAAACTTAGTGAGTGAGAAATCAGTTGGATGTCCTGGTGGAAATGGATGGAGGACATTTGAAGACACAGTGCTGAAGTGCAGGGCAAGCTTTACTTGAAACATGAAAAAAAGGTGTCTTACAGAATAAAGGTATGTTAAGTGGAAAGACAAAAGATTAATAGTTGAGATGCAGGGTGAGGTAAGTAGGAGGAAAAAGGAAATATGTCTACTTTTTGAAGCCAAGGCAAGTGTCTGTTCTAAAGTAGGGAATATTCAGCTGACTAAGGCCAGGTATTTGGGAGTCATCTGTAACTGTCTTAGAGAAATGTTTTCTGATAGAGTGAGTCTCAAGTTTTAATGTGCATAAAAGGTCTCCAGGGCTGCTTTATCTCATTTCATCAATCTAGAGATTCATGGTTCACCCTTCCCAGAATGTCTGACTTGCTGGGGCCTAGAAATCTGTTTCTTGTAATAACCACTCTCCTCTTCCACCAAGTAATTATGGGGTAGACCGCCAAGGAATCACTTGGAGGAAACTTAACATTAAAGTAGAGGGATGTCGGCTACGGGGAAGGAACACAGGAAAGGGGTGAGTAGTGAGCAAAGAGGAACAGCAGACTGCCACCTGCTGTTTCAGCATTTAGAAATGGATGACTGGGAAGGCCATGGATGGACAGAGACTGTTTTGCTTTTGTCCTTTGCATTGAAGAGATTGTCAGGGGCACCATTGAGAATGTGAATGCAGCTGGCTTCTGGAGCGTGAGGGACAGTTAGGATGCCTGTGGTTGGGGAACAGGGGAGGGGCACTAAATGAGAAGTGTTCCAGGAGAGCTTGTGCTTTTCAATAGTAGTGCTGTACTCAATTCACCTTGCTGAAGTACTGTCCTTAGAAAATGTATGAAAATTAAATAAAGTTCATTAATAATGCCTAAGGACTGACCTCATCTTGGAGCTTCAGGCAACTGGCAGGCAAGAAGATGATGCTATTTTAAAAATTTATTTCTGACTCATGCTTCGTTGAATTAGATAACTTCTGGATAGCATTGTCTTAAAAGCAAATTGCAATAAAAAGGAAAGTATGTACATTAGAATTTTAGTGGCTTATGGGTGGCTTTTCTTTAGAATACATAATTTCCAGGAAATTTTCGTATTTCAACAACAGGATAACAAAGTGAACATGCTCCAATGGATTTATGATGGCAAAATAAGTGTGTACAAATCTGAATTCCTCCCTTACACCTAAAATTTATTTTCCAGTGTTTTCTTATGCATATTAATTAAATCATCTCAGTAAGAAAACAGAATGGCATTGAGTATAAAAACATCAAAGAGACTGTTGATGTACTAACTGAATGTTTTAAATCTTTCACGATGAACAGCCCAGGTCATTTTTTTTTCCCTAAAGCAGGTCCCCATCTGTCAGAGCATGACTTGGGAGATCCTCCTTTCTGCCTGTGTCATTTAAAGTGGGAGAATGACAGTTTACCTCCCTTTATCCAAATCAGGTTAGACCACTGCAGACCACAGTCTACGTTATGACAACTTCCTTTGTTTATTTCCAGCTCAGTACATGGCAACAGGTAAGCACGAACTCTGACCTAGTGGGGTAAAGGAAGGCCGCTGGTTGGCCAATTAGAAATGAGACTCCAGGGGGTGGCATGAGGTGTTTGGCCTCTCTCACCTGCTGATCCAGTTCACCACAGCCTTCAGGTTGACAGAGTGCCAGGGAGAAGGTGAGGCGCTTGGGCGAAGTCTCTCTGGCTCTCCTCTGGTGCCCAGTCTCTAGGGAGGTTGTTCCCTGCCTGCAAGTGTCTTCTCTGTATTTGGGAAATGTGGCTTTGGGTGTGAAAGTGGGTCAGGATTCTGAGTTTAACCACCCAAAAGGTCTTTAAAAAGAAAGGAAGAAAAAGAAAGTTAACGGAATCGAAGCTTAAAAGGTCACACCATACACACTGGGCGAGGCCAGATATTTTTCTCGCTGTTCTGTCCTGGCATGATTTGCTGCTGGTTTTTAGAGGCTGGACTGCCAAGCTGCTTCCACATTTCCTGCGGGGAAGTTGGGACATGGAGACATCAAATTGGGGCCCCGCATCAAGGGTGCTGCTGCTGGGCTGTGCCACTGTGAGGGCGCAGCAAGAGTAAACTGCCATCAGCTCAGAGCTGTGACATGGCACATTGGAGGGAGCTCCTGCCCCTCGCAGGCCACTCACGGACCACACTCATTTTTGCCACATGCCCTCTGGGCCCCTTGGGGAACTGCTTAGTTGGTTCCAGGAGCTACTTGTTAGCTGAATCCATGGATCATAGAGGGGTTGTCCTTTGTGTGCTCATTGTGAATATATGGTGTGGATATCTCCTCTGGGCCTGGTTCCTCAAGGCCTTGTATGTGAGGATTAACAGGAAGCAGACACTCCCCTACTCTTCTTTTTAATTTAAAATATATATATATATATATATATATATATATATATATATATATTGATTTCAGACAGGAAGGAAGAGAGAGAGAGAGACAGAATCATCAATGATGAAAGAGAATCATTGATTGGCTGCATCCTGCATGCCCCCAACTGGGGTTTGATCCCGAAATCGGGACACGTGCCCTTGACCAGGAATCAAACCTGGGACCCTTCAGTCCACTGAGCCAAACCAGCTAGGGCTTCCCTACTCCTCTTTAGAAGGATATTTAAAAAGGAAAATGGTTGTGTCTTCAGAGGCTATACAGTGAGGCAAAGAGGCTAGAGAAGATAGGAAGTTCTAAAGCAAAGGAACTTAACTCTCAAGGGGTACATGACAGGTTAAATGTGTCCCAGGCTGTAGTTGAGATGTTATCACATCAGGAATGTGGGCTGTACTGGGGGTGGGGAGTGGGGAGCAGGTTGACATTCAATCGACATTCCTGATGAATGTTTTCTATAAGCCACGCTGGAGTGATGAGGCAGGTGTGATGAGCCGCCTGGGAATGAGGAAAGTGAGCTGGGAGGGTCTAGGAAGGATGACTAGCAAGTAGATACAGGGCCCACGTTCACACCCAGGCTGACTGGCTACGCTGCCTTTGTGCTCTGTGCCCCAGCGCACGTCAATCCTCCACTGAGAAAAGAGAATTCATGTTTTATTCCTGCCTGATGTTGAACGTTTTCCTCCTGCCTTTGGTATTCTCTGGGTGTCTTGTTTCTCCCTTACACCTGAAGTTTATTACACCATAGCTGCTGAAGTGTGAGGAGCTAGAGAAGTCAGCTCTGCCAGCATCCGGCTTGATCCACTGCTGTCCACCTCCTCGTCCCACCCAAGACACTGTCACCTCTACCCACTGACATCCTGCTTCCTCCCTTGTCCCCATAGTCTATTCTCACCAGCAAACCCACAGGTCTCTTTGAAAACAATAATGTCATTTACATCACACTTTTGCTCAATACCCTATAGCTCCCCATTTCACTCAAGGTACAGTGAAAGTCCAAATGTTGATCTGTAAGGCCTCCTTACTTTCCTTGCCTCTCTGATTTCTTTTCCCACTGTTCTCGTCTCCACTCTTTTTTCAAGAGGACAGATTACCTTCTAACTTACTATGTAATTTATTTATTCAAAATTTTTATTGTTATCCTGTCTCTCCTGACCAGAATGTAGACTCCACAAGGGCAGAAATCTTTGCAAACTTTATCCATGCTCCACATACCTAGAGCAATGCTTGGCACATCCTAGGTGGACAATGGACGTTTGTTGAATGAATATATGATTGAAAACAACGAATCAACCTGTATTGAGAGAATTAAGTGAGCTATCTATAAGTTTTTAAAGGCTGGTGCATTTGTCGGGGGAGGGCATATTTTAGCATGGATCTAGGGCAAAATATTTACTAAGCTTCTATTACATGCCTGGGAATGTGATGGGAAGTATATTGTGGACTTTAAGGAAATTGCTTCTTCACTCATTAATTTAACAAATATATATTGAGCCCTTATTAAGTAGCAGGCATTGTTCTAAATGCAGGATAGAAGATAAATAATAACAATGAAATGTTCCCGGTACTGGGCACAGTGGTGCCAGATCCTCTGATATATATATATATATATATATATATATATATATATATATATAACTTTTTTTAAAGAGAAGCTGAAATCTGAATTTTTGTAGGAATTTCCCAATTTTTAAATTTTAATAACTAACTAAAAATCTAAGTTTACTGTAACAGCTAAATTAAACATTTATGATGACCAAATATTGCCTTTGGGACTGTAGCTTATATCTGTTATGTTTGAGGGATTTTGTGATACTGATTCTAAAGAAGTACAACTTCTGGATGGATAAGTGGGATCTCCCAGGCTGGGCAGGTCTCGGGTGCGCTGTGGGAGGAAAGGAGGAAGTGAGGATATTTCTGCTTCTCCCTGTACCTGGGCCAAAGGTGTGGAGGGAGGCGGGACAGGCATAGTGCCGAGGTGGGAGGGATGAGGGAAGAGGTGTATTTCATTATCTGTATTGGCAATAGTCTCCCTGGGCTACACTGAATCATCCTTTCTAGGTTAAACTTATTGCCTGTGTCAGGATACAGCTGCCTAAACAAAGACGAAGTACTAGACAGGATGGAAATTGATCTCTGTCATAATGGTCTGCGTGCAAGGAAACTAGACCACTCCTCTTCTCTTCTTGCTTTGCCGTGGCTCCTCCTGGTGACTGAGGTTGGCTCACCTGTGTGGCAGTATTCCAGCCGGCAGGCAGGAAGGCCAAGGGCGATGGAGAGGCCATGTCCCTTCCTTTAAAGGGTAGGATCCAAACTTCTATTCATACCCCATTGGCCCGAACGAGGCTGACCTAACTCCAAGAAAGGCTGGAAAATGTAGGTTTTACCTGGGTGGCTTTGTAGCAGCTAAAAATTGTATTTTCATATTAGAAAAAGAGAATGGGTATTGCAGAACAAGCAGCAGTGTGCTGCATTTGCTCCCCTGGGCCTCAGGTTGTATGAGGTAAGGTATCTCTTACTGTATGCTCAGTTTTCTAATTATTTTAACAGATCTCAGTAGCACAAATGGAAGGTGACACTTGACATTCATTTTTCCCTCTTTTAGATTCTCCTATGTGTCTGGTTAGATTGGAGTAGCATGCTCTGTTTTGTTTTGCTTTGTGTGTTTGTGTGCACAGTTGATGTAGAGCAGCAGTTTTGGTATTGGGACCCCTTTGCACTCTTAAAAATTACTAAGGACACTAAAAAGCTGAGTGTGGGTTACATCTATTTCTATTTGCCATATTAAAACAGACATTTATAGGCATATTCAAGTAAGCATTGCATGAACTTGAACCTCTAGAAATACCACTATACAATTGTTAGAGATTGATGGTAAAAAGCCAGTAATGTTTCAGTAATATTATGAAAATAACTAGAGGGCTGGTGCATGAAATTCGTGCATGAGTAGGGTCCCTAGGCCTGGTTGGCGATCAGGGCCAATCTGTGGGGTGACCAGCAGGGTGATCGGGGGCCCCCCGCTCGTGCCCACCTTGGCTGGCCTGGTGCCGCCTGCTCGCCAGCCCCCACGGCTACCACCAGTCGCCTTCCTTTGTGGGGCAATTGGGACAGAGGGGGTCCGCTGACACCCACCTTGGCTGGCCTTGGGCCTGTGGGCTGGGGGCAGCTCCTATTTTGAACATCTGCCCCCTGGTGGTCAGTGCACATCATAGTGACCGGCCGTTCTGCTGTTTTGGTCGATTTTTATATTAGACTTTTATTATATAGGATATTGACCACACACACACCCTTGAATAGGATCTTGGGGACCTTTTCTACATTTTGACAGCCACTGATCAAGAGAACCTGTTTATGTTGATTTTAGTAACTATAACATATCACAACTAATAAGTGCTAGGAATGGAGTTAAAAAAAATAAAGAAATTAAGACAGGATCAGTGCCATGGAGCAGTTAATGGTAAATAATAGTAAGTTGACCAACCAATCTACAAACTTGTTTCATCTTAGATTTGAGAGGAGTTGGGTCTCTTTCTATTTCTGAGTTGTACATAAGTTTATGTGTGGGAGTTAATGGTGTTTAAGATATATTGAATTAAACATTTCATACATTTAAAAGGTCATTACAGAGAAGTTTGTTTGATTTTTGTGCATACTTACCATTGTTGTGGGTCACTTAGCCCTGAAACTGTCTTTTCTCCCTTGCACATCCCACTGCCTACAGTGGAAGTGTGAAGAGCTGTGTGTTTGCATTTTCAGCCACCCTTGCAGCCAGGCTGCAGGCATGTGACCTAGGCTCTGCTAATCAGATACCTCCTCTCAAACTTTGGAACAGAAACTAGTGACTTGAAGAACTGGAGGCAGCTCCCCATGTTTTCCAGGGCAGCAGCGGGTGTTGCTGGTGGAAGCTGCAGGCTCCCCAACCCATCAGACAGGTGCTGCTGTGTGAAGTGGGATGATCTTCCTGGATATGTAGCCTCCAAGCCTGGTTTCTCTGGTCTTCCTGGAATTTTTTTTTTATAAATAATTTTTTATTTTCCAATTACAGTAACCCACAATATTCTTCCTGGAAATTTGTGATCTTTCCATTGTCCTCTGAATTCAGGAATCAGTGCTTTTACTTACAAGAATCCTGCTTGATACATTCTCAAATGCAGTGTCTCTGGAAGTATTGTTTGGAAACCTCCTGTGTCAAAATCACCTGGGCCACATCCTAACATGTAGTGCCTATTGGTGGGCTTAAAACTGATGGGTTCAGAACCATGTGGGGGAGTTCTAGGAGACTGCATTTATAAAAAGTCCTAGGTTTACAATGGGGGAAAGGGAGGATATATATAATATTTTCCACAATAAAGATTTAAAAAGGAAAAAGCAAAATAAAGACAAGTCCCAGGTTTCTGTAATTTTTAGATAAAGTAAAATTTAAAAATCACTGGTTCTTATGTTTCCAACTTCTTAAATGATTTTTTCTGTTTAAAGTTCTGAGTAACCCCAGAAGGTTTTGCAAGACCCTAATCAATGACTACTATTTCCTGGTTCCATTCTCTTCCCACCCAGCTCCAAAGTCCCCAAAATCCTCTTTGTTCTGTTCTCTTTAATACTTGTAATGTCTTTTTTTTTTTTTCATGGTTTAGTTCTCACTGAGAGGTGGTAATTCCCCAAATGGGATTACCTACATTCAATGGTGACTGAATTAATTTGGGTTTTAAACTACACTCTGACCATGACTCTCTCTCCAGGTTATCTCTTTCTGGTGCATTTCTGCAACCTGCAAGCTTGGATCTCCAGGGATCACTAGAGAGAAGGAAGAGGAAAGTCTAGAATATGCTGTGTGACTTTCCTTGAAAGGTTTTTCAGCCATGGATGTAGGCCAAAAAATAACAGATGTGTTGAATGATCTACTTCTGAGATATCTAGAATCACAGAACGTTATAACTTGAAAGAATGTGGCTTAACCCTCTCATTTCATTAATGAGGAACTGACAAGGAGGTCTGTGTCCATCATCACATCAGTGACTAGTGGCATATACAGGCCCAAATACTTCTAGAAGAAATAGGAAGTGGTGATGCAAAGCTTGATCTAACTACCATAAAGAAGGAGGAGGCTCACATTTGAGTGATTCTTTGAACTTGGGTATATTCACTTAACATCTCTGAGCCTCAGTTGCCTCAACTACAAAATAAAGATTCTATTAATAGTTAAGATTTATAGGATATTGGCTGTGTGCTAAGGACTATTCCAAACACTTTATATGTTAATTCATTTAATCCTCATCACAACTGCATGACAGAGGTACTATTGTTTACCCCATTTTTCAGATGAACAGAGAGGGCGTTTAACTTACCTGCAGTCACACAATTAGTATGTTTGTTTTCTATTGCTGCTTTACAAATCACCACCAGCTTCATCACTTTATTATCTCAGAGTTTTGTGGGTCAGGAGTCTGGGGATAGCTACGACTTCAGCTTGGGGTCTCACAAGGCAGCGATGGAGATGTCCAGCAGAGTAAGGGTCTCATCTGAGTCTTTTTTAAACCCACGAGGTTATAGGCAGAATTCATTTCCCTGAAGCTGTGGGACTCATGGTGGCTGAGTCTTCAAGGCCAGCAGGAGAGCGTTTCCCTCTTTGAAAGGTCTCTCCTGATCACGTCTGGCCCACCCTGGAGAATATCCCCTTTGGTTACCGTAACATCAAATGTTGAGGGGCCTTA
Organism: Myotis yumanensis; assembly: GCF_028538775.1. NCBI lineage: Eukaryota > Metazoa > Chordata > Mammalia > Chiroptera > Vespertilionidae > Myotis > Myotis yumanensis. The sequence continues at coordinate 26,599,974 of NW_027223764.1, read as the reverse complement.
ATGTATTTGCAAAATCTCTTCATCTTTGCCCTACAACGTATATAAACATGAGAGGACTATCCCATCACCTTTGCTATGTTCTATTGATTAGATGCCAGTTACAGGTCTTGTCCACACTCAAGGGGATGGGAGTTGACCCGTGGATACCAAGGGGCAGGAATCACAGAGTCATCTTAGAATTCTACCTCCATAGCTGGTAGGGCTTAGTTTAAGCCCAGACTGACTTAAACTACGAGTCCATGGCCCCTGAGTTCATGCTCTTAACCACTATGATCGTTCTCACTTTGAAGAAAGTAAACCCACTTAATAACCTTGCATAGGATTCAGAGTAAGATAATGCCCAGCAGATTCATTCTGGGTGGTAGGCAATAATTAATTTTCTTCACACCTCCACTTTCAAGAAACCATAACCACCTGCAGTTTTGTATTTTCAGGAAGTTATTTTCAACGGTCGGTCGCTCTAAAAAACTGAGATTATTAAAGTAACTTCAATTTGTTCATATTCTTCTGAGGCAGACATAACCCTCAAGTTTTAGATTTGAGGCAGGAGTCCTTAAAAAAAATAACCCAAGCCTGGCCAGGATGGCTCAGTGGTTGAGCTCGACCTATGAACCAGGAGATCATGGTTCGATCCCCTGTCAGGGCATATGCCAGGGTTGCAGGCTCGATCCCCAATGATGATTCTCTCTCATCATTGATGTTTCTATCTCTCTCTCCCTCTCCTTTCCTCTCTGAAATCAATAAAAATATAAAATTAAAAATAAATAATAAAATAAAATTATTTTAAAAAATAATCTAAGCTCTGCTTTTTTGTTTTTGAGACAGATGAAGTGATCGAGAAGAAACACTGAACACCCTCATTTTGGAGACAGGGCACCATGGACTGTGAATTTACTGTGAATTCTCTGGTAGGTAGCACCACCTGATATTTTAGATATGGTTGGAAAACCCAAAAGGGGGAACGGAAACAAACCAAATGTGAAATGAATCACAGTTACTTCAAGTAGTTTAGCACTTGTCACTTATCATCCATCTGTGTGGCCCCCTCCTTTGAGGAAGTGACTAATAAAGCCATCTTTGCTAGAATTAAAAATAATTTTTTCCACATGATTGTAAAGTGTTGCTTTGTCCGGTTAGATTCTAGAAGTGTAGTCCTTTAGCAGAACACACTATTTGCGAAGAATTTCAAAGCTTACTTTGCAGCAGGTCCATCTACCACTTCATTTGGGCCTCAGTTTTGTAGATAAAAGGTGGAGGCTTACCTTGTGTGGTAATGACCGAGGAAAACATTTTATGGTTAACACCTACGTGTTGCTTTGGGATCTTGTGTAAATGTCTGCATTCTTGGAACTCTTGTTTTTCTCACTTTCCACTTTCAGCCCAACACCGTGCACATTTTCTCTAGTTACATCTTAGAGGAAGCGTGTGCAGGAGAGGAAATAACAGGGGCTTTGGGGTCACATGGGTTTATTCTGTGTCCCAGATCAGTCTTCGAGCGTGAATATAGGCATATTATATAATCCCCATGGCCCTGTTTTTGTACTCTGTGCCTTATGACAATTGGAAACAATATTTTTAATGTTCCCAGCCTGTCGCAGGGGCTTGATAAGTGGAAGTTATCATTATTATCATTACCTACCCTCCTCCTGATGACCCTCCCCAGCCCACTCACTGCAGCCCTGTGGGTAAACCCTGAGAGCAGCAGTATATTGCATACCCTCTACACACAACGGGTCCAACTTATGAGGAGTGAAGGAACATTAAAAATATTGTTTCCAATTGTCATAAGGCACAGAGTACAAAAAAGGGCCATGGAGGTTATATAATGTGCCTATATTCACACTCAAGACTGATCTGGGAGATTGATATGTCTCCTTTTCCCTTCTGCTCTAAATTGAATTGGCTTCCCCACCCAGTCACAGGAGGGATAGCTAGAGGCCTCCAGGGTGGGAAGCCCAGGCCCTGAGAGCATCCTTGGGAAGAAAGAAACAGGGAGGAGGAAATGCACCCACTGTAGGCCGAGTCAAAAGAGTGATAGAAGGTGCAAGAGGCATAGCCCGCTTTGGACTTCATGTGGCCCTGGGAAACCCAGTTATGTATGGCTCTCTGGTTATATATTAAACCTCTAGAAGCAAGAGTCATTCCAGGTCTCTAGGATTCTATCTGCTATAAAATTACCACCCAGGTAGACCAGATGGCTTTGGAAAAATTCAAGGGATCTAATTCACTGCACCTGGCCCCTAAAGACTGGATCAGTAATTCATGGCCAGACTAAAACTATGTCTACCTTGATTTCTTTTTAAATTTTCTACAGATCTTAATCAAATGCTCTGCCCACACCTTAGTGAGACTTGTAACCTACCCTCTGACAAGCTGAGAGAGACTTGGGAAGCTAAATTTGTTCTGGTCTAACTCCATTCTTGGGGCATCAAAAGATGGTAGAGTGGTCTAAGGTAGTGCTTCTCAAACTGTAACATGCATCAGGGCCTCTGGGAAACTGGTTACAACTTCAAGCCAGTCTCCAGAGACTTTGAGTCTATGGAAATGAGGTGGGGCCGGTTAGGAATTTGCATTTTTTAGAAGCCTGTGGAGGCCGATGCTGCTGGTACAGGGAAGAACTGGCCTAAAGCAAGGGTCAGAAAACTGTGGTCTGAAGGCCCAATTCATCTGCTTGTTTTTGTCAATAAAAATTTAGAACAGAGCCAGGATCGTTTTGTTAAATACTATGGCGTGTGGCTGCTTTCACACCAGCACAGCTGAATGGCTAAGGTGGAGACAGTGTGGCCCGCAGAGCCTAAAATACGTGCTGTATGGCCTTTAACAGAAAACAAACAAAAACTTGCTGACTTTTTTGCCTTTCTGAAGCACTTTCTCCCGAATAATTGAATTATTACCTTGAATGTGTATATGTTGTGTTTTTCCAAATGTGCACAGATGCTGTTTTTATTAATAAAATACAAATATATTCATATCACTGACTTTTTCTTAGTAATTGCAGTCAGGGACGAATTAGTGTAACTACTATTATGTGAAGGTCTGAGAGTATTTTTAATGTTAAAAAAAGGGGGGGCAGGTGTCCATAATGCAAGGAAAGGCTTCTCTGGGACTTACCTGTGGAATTTTATTCACTTGGTGAAGACACAGGGAGGCCCTGGAATCTCCTTATTAAAACTAGATATAGTCTGGGACAGAGCTGAATCCTCATAGCAACCTTGAACCCAAGCTGCATCTTGGAGACCCTTCGGAGTAGAAAGACACAAGCCCTACCCTGGCAGGAACCCTTTTTCCGTGGCCCAGGATGGAAACACCCATGAAGAAAAAGAATCAATATTTTACTTAAAATGACCTTCAACATTTGCATACCAGGAACTGCCACATAATTGTACTCTAAAACCTAAAAGAGATCTTCCCTCAAAAAAAAAAAAAAAAAAAGTATATTCATCCTTGGAGATGTGTGTCTTTTCGTGTGTGTAGATCACATGGTGAAGCAAAAAGACGTTGCTTTCATCATCTTATTAAGTCTTATGAAAAGCTTTCCTTAGATGTTGGCGTCAGGTATTTAGTACAGAAAATACACCCATCATTTCAGTCAGATCCATTTCTTCTTATAATCAGAGGTTCAAACTTTGCTTTGCAGAAAAAATTAGCTGCTATGCCCGACCACACGGACGTGTCCCTGAGCCCGGAGGAGCGGGTCCGAGCCCTCAGCAAGCTTGGCTGTAACATCACCATCAGCGAGGATATCACCCCGCGCCGCTACTTCCGATCCGGAGTAGAGATGGAGAGGATGGCATCGGTGTACCTGGAAGAAGGAAACTTGGAAAATGCCTTCGTCCTGTATAATAAGTTTATAACGTAAGTCTTTGAAGTGAGAGAATTGGAAATACATCGACGTGATATTTTGGTGAGACGGTTTGGATGCCGGGAATGTTTTCGTGTTCAGACCAATTTTACAATCTCCAAAAACATTAAACGTGTAGGTTTTAAAATGACCAAGTAAGTGTCCTCAGAGGCATCCCATATCATGTCCGAGGCGTGGGGATGGGGAGAAGGTCGGGGATGTGATGAGGACTGTGAGAATCCCACTCACTAGGCCAGCATGGTAATCTGCATGTCCCTGCCTTTAACACTCTTCTCAAGTAAAATTTCTTTTTGTTTCATGTCATTTTACCCCTGCAGGACTGCAAGCTTTATGAGAGCAGGAACCATAGTGCGGCTCTCGCTACAGCTTCTAACAGTGATGGCGAACGTTTTGAGCTCGGCGTGTCAGCGTTTTGAAAAGCCCTAACTTAACTCTGGTGCCGTGTCACGTGTAGAAATTTTTTGATATTTGCAACCATATAAAACAAAGATTTATATTTTTGATATTTATTTTATATATTTAAATGCCATTTAACAAAGAAAGATCAACCAAAAAAATGAGTTCGCGTGTCACCTCTGACACGCGTGTCATAGGTTCGCCATCACTGATCTAGAACATGCCATTCACATTTTAAAAATTTGATTTGATGGGTTGAGTCCGGAGGATGCGTTAGCACTGGTAGAAGGAGATGATTCCAGGATAGACTGTAACAGTCTGTTTGACATTGTAGTTATTTAAAAACACACACACACACAACAACCAGCACATACAATTTATTTAGCTGTGTAATAAGCTAAGTATAAAGGAATTTCCAAAATGTTGAGGGAAAGTGGCTATCTCAAAACAGCCAGGTGAAAATATCATACTTCTCAGTAGAGAGATATTGTTAGTAACATATCCTAGTTTAAGACTTAACAGAAATGGGATTTGGATTTTCTTTACCAATTTGCCAGTTTACAGGTTGGGAAGATCTGCTAGCAATAATTATTTAAGCTGAAACCCTTATTTTTGTTTTAATTAGATGTCACTTGTTGATTAATTTCACTAGTTCAGTTGGGGACTTAACCTGAGAACATTTGAGAAGTCGATGACTGGCAACCTTTGTTCCACCTGGCACAATTGTTTCTAGAAAGTTAAACAATAAACATTAAATTGGAGGTTATCAATTGTCATCAATAGCACATTTTCCCCCAAAATTTTAATTTCCTAAGTAGTACAGGTTACTAATTGGCAATATTTCTTTTTCACTTTCTGTTCAAATTTTGCACACATTTCTATGGAATTGAAAGTGTGGGAAAGGGAAAGGCCACTATACTCTCAGTTACTGACTAATCAGAATATATTAATCCTCCTCGATCATTACCCATGTGGTAATTTGTAGTTCACTTACCTTCCCTGGGCTTTAATTCCTTATCTACTAATGACTTGAGGATGAATGTCTCTGAGGTCTCTTCAACTCGAAATGTTTGTGACTTTATTCTATTTAAAAAGACCTAGGCAACTAACAATTTATGTCGCCTCTTAAAGGCTTAATTCTCATTTGAGAAATGAGAGTTATAATACCATTCTAGGTTACCTATAGGTGAAATGACGAATGCATGTGTGCTTTGTAAACAACAGAATATGAGTAATCATATTAGCTGATCAAAAATAGTATCTATAGCCCACCACAATCCATGAAGGGTTATTCATTCATTTAACAAATATTTACTGAGCACTTATTATGAGCTGTACACTATTGTCCAGGCTGGGGATACATCAGTAAGAAAATCCAATGGAAACAATATCTGGTGGAAGCATTACTTGTAGTTTACTGTATCTGGAAGTGATGTACCTGGTTGGCTTTAAGGATTTGCCTTTACTTCTGCTGTCCCTGGTTCCTCAAAAAGGAACAAGAAAAATAATTACCTCCTAATTAGCACCTAATCCACTAGGGATTCTAGCTGTTATTTCTCTTGGCTACAAATTTTCAGTTAAGAGTTTTTGATATATCCACCATGACACTCCTGAATCACCAGTGGTCTTTTGAGTCTTTTTCAATCATGAGAAGGGATTATATTGATCTTTCCAAACTCTTACATTTTACATGATACTCTGTGTTGCCAGCTTCACACGTAAGTATGATGGTGCTGTGGTGGGATTAAGTAGCCAGAACCCTGAGAAAGACCAAGTGACCTGGTCTATTTAGGGATCATCCTGACCCTCTTGACCTCAGGTCTTAGTTTACTGAGCTTAACACTCCCGTGAAGCCAAAATCATACTCAATGCCATTAGGCAGATGAAATGAATATAGGTTAAATAATACTTTATTTAGCATGTCCTTTTTGAAAGGGAGGCTCATTCTCATAGTAAAATGATCATTGATCTTTTTCTGTCAGATAATGCTGAGATGTGCTTTCTCCTTCTCTAGCTTGTTTGTAGAGAAGCTTCCCAACCATCGAGATTACCAGCAATGTGCAGTCCCCGAAAAGCAGGACATTATGAAGGTATGGTGGGGTCGATTCTCCCCTGCGGCATCAAATGTCCCACAAGTATCCATTACTGGTTCACACCCCCTTCCTTTCCTCCTCTGACTCATCCTCTTGAGAGTTTAAGCACCAAGATTCATTCCATTAGCCATGACGTTTCGATTTCTTCTTCGACCTTTAATCATTTCTGAGCCAGTGTGGGATGTCTAATTGAAACTGAAGTGGAGGGAAGGGGAAGAAAAGAAACAGATCAAGAATGTGCTCAGTAACTTTATGGCGTGAAGAATAAATTATTTCACTGTTTCTCCCAGAGATTGACAGAATGGCTATCTATTTCTCCATACTTGAGACTGTCTGGCTGGGTGTAATTATTCCATGCAGTCCTGAATCTCCAAACTTTGAAAAGCATTGAGTATTAAGGTGCTAGTCTAGTCTACACTAATAAAAGAGAAACATGGTAATTAGCTTACGACCGCTACCCTTCCCATTGGCTAATCAGCATATCCTTATGCAAATTAACTGTCAGCCAAGGTGGCGGCCGGCAGCCATGCACTGAAGCGAACAGGGAGGCTTGCTTGCTCCAGTGACCTCGGACTCCAACGTTCCCCACCTCACTTGCCGGCCTCTCAGCTGCAACTCTAAGCAACTATGTTGCAAATATAGAAGCTAAGCAAAACCCCAGAAACCTGTGTTAGTCAGCCAGGTTCAGCCAGCTGGACCGCAACATTGTATCAAATACAGAAGGAAAAACAAAGGCCAGAAACCAGCTTTCAGCAGCCGAGGCCTCAGAGCTAAAGCTGGCCCAGAATAAAAAAAAAGAAAAAAAGCGGTTGGGAGCTTCAGTCAACCCACCAGCTTGAAAACAGCCCTCAGCCCCTCAGCCAGGCTGGCCAGGAACCCCAGTGGGGACCCCCACCCTGATCCAGGACACTCTTCAGGGCAAACCAGCTGGCCCCCACCCGTGCACCAGGCCTCTATTCTATATAGTAAAAGGGTAATATGCCTACCGGCACCGGGATCAGCGGAGCAACGAGGCCTCCCAACACCGGGATCAGTGTGACAGGGGGCAGCGCCCAAACCCCCTGATCACCCTGCGGCTCTGTGTGTAACAGGGGGCGGGGCCACAACCTCCCTATCCGCCCTGCTCTGTTCGTGACTGGGGAAGGCGCCCCAACCCCCTGATCAGCCCTGCTCTGTGCCTGATGGGGGGAGCTCCCCAACCCCCTGATTGCCCTGCGGCTCTGTGTGTGACAAGGTGCGGCACCCCAACCCCTGCCCCCCTCACGGGCCCTGCTCTGTGTGTGACAGGGTATAGCCATAACCTCTCCATCGGCCCTGCCCTGAGTGTGACAGTGGCGGCACCCAACCCCCTGATCGGCCCTGCTCTGTGGGTGATAGAGGGTGGCGCCCCAACCCCCCTCCACGGACCTTGCTCTGTGTGTAATGGGGTAGAGCCATAACCTCCCCATTGGCCCTGCCCTGAGTGTGACAGGGGGCGGCGCCCCAACCCCCTGATCCACCCTGCTCTGTGTGTGACAGGGGGCAGTGCCCCAACTCCCCTATCGGCCCTACTCTGTGAGTGACAGCAGGGAGCTCCTCAACCCCCTGATCGGCCCTGCTCTGTGAGTGACAGGGGGAAGCGCCCCAACCCCCTGATCGGCCCTGCTCTGTGCATGACAGGGGGTGGTGCTGCAACCTCCCCATCGACCCTGCCTTGACTGTGACAGGGGGCAGTGCCCCAACCCCCCAATCGGCCCTACCCTGAGCGTGACTGAGGGTGGCATCGCAACCTCCCGATCCACCCTGCTCTGTGCATGACAGGGGGCGGCGACCCAACTCCCCAATCGGCCCTGCTCTGAGCCTGACCAGGGGCTGCACCTAGGGATTGGGCCTGCCCTCTGCCACCCGGGAGCAGGCCTAAGCCAGCAGGTCGTTATCTCCCGAGGGGTCCCAAACTGCGAGAGGGCACAGACTGGGCTGGGAGACTCCCCTGCCCCCCCCCAGTGCACAAATTTTTGTGCACCGGGCCTCTAGTCCTATCTAATAAAAGAGAAACATGATAATTAGCCGTACGGCCGCTACCTTCCCATTGGCTAATCACTGAGATATGCAAATTAACTGCCAACCAAGATGGCGGCCGGCAGCCAGGCAGCTGACTCGAACAGGGAGGCTTGGTTGTAGGTAATAAAGGGTTTAGGGGGTAGCCTGAAATATTCTCAAGGAAAAGGCAGATTGTTGAAATGTATTTATTTCTCGTCAACATTTATAACATACATAGTTTCAAATATCTTTTCCTGAGAATGAATCCTTTTAAAGTAACATTTAAAATATCTTTTTCATGTATTAGTCTTAAACAGTTTGGGTTGCTTTTATATGAAGGAAGATAAACAATGTAGACAAAGCCAAGCACAGCATGAAATGTGAAATAACTCTCCAAAGGTATTTTACCAGATAGTGGAATAAAGGCTCTCTTACCAGTTACATAGAGCCTGAGGCTGCCTGTAAGCAGAACCCAAATTTTGTCAAATGGTCATCACTATTTTAAAATTTTTCTTTGCATACTTATCTGAAGGGTCATTCATTTCCATGCTATTGTGTAACATTTCCCCTCAATTCTGTTGTTCATTCAACCTCAGAGGGTTCTGTGTAGAAACCAAGTTCCCAGGCTGCCAATGTGACTCATTTACTCTAATTTGGGGTTATTCTTGTTTTTGCTTGTAGGCAAAATTCTTCAAAAGCATGTCTTTATGCTGGATGGATGGATGGATGGATGGATGGATGGATGGATGACGAAAGATTATGAGAACAGAAGTTTAGTGGGAGAGCCTGGAGATTCAAATTCTAGTCATAGGGGGCAAGCCTTTTAATTTCTCTAGACCTTTGTTTCCTCATCTCTAAAGAGAGGGTTGGGGGATTGTGCTTGGACTATGTCAGGTTTCTCAGCCATGAAGAGTCACTGGGAAGTTGTTTGAGATCCAGATTCCCCAACCCTTTCCCTTCCAATAAAGATGTGGCTTCGGTAAATCTGGGTTTTATGCCTGGAAATCTATTTTTATGGAGAGTTCCTCAGTGCATTTTATAGTCTGTCAAACCTAGGAGCACTTATCTACCATGTTCTTCAGTGTCCCTTCGGAGCATGGTGACATATCTTTACATACTGTGGAATGTGAAGTTGAAAACCCACTGCCTCAAAATGGGGTCTCTATCCAAACAAAATGCAGATAAGCATTGCAGAGGGGTCCATTTCTCCCCTCCCCTACTGAGGAGTTACATTTTGGAACCTAGAAAAGAGATTTATTTTCCACCACCATCTTTGGTTACTTGTGTTTTGATTTCTAATTCACATTCCAGCTGTTTTTCTTTCTCAGCTGATGATCTGAAAGACTATATGAAAACCCCACTAATCCATATGTATATATATTTTTAAAAGAAACTGAAGGAGATTGCATTTCCAAGGACAGATGAATTGAAAAAGGACCTTTTAAAGAAATATAACGTAGAATACCAAGACCATATGCAAAGCAAAGTAAGTCCAATAAATTGGTACATTTATTTCATGCATTTTCTGTGCAAATATACTTTTGAATTTCATTTTTATATGAGTTTTTAAATGTCTATGCATTTGATTAAAAATTAAAGATGCAGTGATGTAACGCCAATAAAAAATTCATGTTGATTTCCGGGTTAAGCACTTGCACCAGAGATGTGGTATTTCCATTTCCCTCCAACATCTAATAAAGTGGTGCATTAGAAAATAGATTTCCTACAGAGATTTTAAAAGAGCTTTTTGATCAACTCTTGCCAATGTAACCTTGAGCCAGCTGACTGCTCTTTGATGATGAATGGAGGTAATAGGTGCTAGGAAGAGCAAGTATATGGTTTCTGATGTATCTAATTTGTAGACCTTGGAGATGTGAATTAGATTCTTATATATTGCAGTCAGTACTTCACTGAGGTAGAATTATAATTGTATGAGTGAAATATAATCATATCACCAAGGGATGATGGCATCTGGGTTCTTATTAAATAAAGACTGAAAATGATAATGAGACTGAAAGGCTTTGAAAGAAGACATTGGCCAGTTTATAGGAGACCCAAGTTGAAAACATGAATTCTTAATGTTTTTCGCTTTCTTATAAAGATTGTTTTGCCTTTTCTGTTCATGTATTTATATGCTCTGGGAGTCATCACCTTTGCTGACTCTCACTTCAGTTAGTCTGGACACGGTCACAGAACTTCCCTACGTTCTTTGAGCATAGCCAGAGGTGAGGTTTGAGTAATGTATGTGGTTTTTTTTAATATATTTTATTGATTTTTTACAGAGAGGAAGGGAGAGGGATAGAGAGTTAGAAACATCAATGAGAGAGAAACATTGATCAGCTGCCTCCTGCACACCTCCTCCTGGGGATTTGCCCGCAACCCAGGTACATGCCCTTGACCGGAATCGAACCTGGGACCCTTCAGTCTGCAGGCCAACACTCTATCCACTGAGCCAAACCGGTTAGGGCTTGAGTGATGTTTTTGACTAAGTGACAGAGGAAATGTTGAAATCAGAAGATTCCTGCAGGTGTGGATATTGATGACTTGATTGGATTTGAACTATGAAAGATAAAATGGATTCTGGAGGCTCAGACAAGGCAACAGCAAGGGGAAAAAAGCCCAGTTCAGTCTCCCTTCCATAGCCAGCAATGCGTCTGGTTGTCCCCTCCAGATTTCCTTGGGAGAAACAGCCTCAGCAGCTGTTGCACGGTCTGACTTCACAGTTCACAGTAGTAGCATCCCATGTGTATGACATGTAGAAATCTCCTTTATGCCTAGGAGAGATGAACAGACACACCGGTGAGTCCTGGCTACAGGCAGCACCAGTATTACCTGGGAGCAGTCAGAAATGCAGAATCTTAGGCCCCACCCAAGCCTGCTGAATCAGAATCTGCCCCATGACAAGTATATGGTTTCTATGTGGGGCTGTAAGCTGTGCCCTCCCCCGCCCCACCCAACTACCTTACAGTAGCTCCCACAGTCTATTTTCACAATTATTTGGGGGAACTTCTTTTTAAAAATTATATTCTTACCTAATAGTACCTGGATATTTCTGATAAGACGGGAACTTGGGAATCTTCATTTTAAACAAAAGTGCAGGTTTGTTGTACTAGAGATGATTGGACCGCATTTTGAGAATTGTTTTTTATTGATCCCCCTTCTCTGTAAAGTTCCTGGAGTCACGTGCAAAGGGTACTAGGGCAGCCTGTCCCACACCACGGCCTGCGATGATGGGAGTGCTCTGTGGAACTCGCTGGCGGGGGAGACACTAGCCACATGGTACTCAATTCCTAGCAGGACTGAGAAATTGCATTTCTAATTTCATTTCATTTTAATATATTTAAATTGAAATAGCCACCTATGGCTAGTGGCTCCTGTATTAGCCACTGCAGTCTGGGGTGTTATAACCACTTCTGAGATACTTTGTCCCTCAGGGTTTGGTGAGGCAGGCTGAGCAAAGCATCGTGACCTTGACTCTCTAATATTTAAAAGCGCAGGGGAATGGAGGGAAGTTGACTGTCATGGCCTGTCTCTGGTAAAATATGAGTGGATTTAGAACTGCTGCCCGAATCAGGTTAAGGGGCTTTGGCTAGGACGTTATATATTTTCCTCACTGTCACACGAGTGTCCCCTACGGGCAGATGGCAGTATCTCGCTGCGTCTCTGTCTGCTGGAAGATTGAATGTCTATTCCCAGGGTGATGTTCTTGCCTTGGAAACTAACTTTTTGCTCTGGCAACCACATTTCTTTTAAGAACAAATATAGAGCCGAATTTCTCAAAAAACTGGAGCATCAGCGATTGATAGAGGCCGAAAGGAAGCGGATCGCTCAGATGCGCCAGCAGCAACTGGAAACGGAGCAGTTTCTGTTTTTCGAAGATCAACTCAAGAAGCAAGAATTAGCCCGAGGTCAGATGCGAAGCCAGGAAACCCCAGCGCTGTCGGAGCAGATTGATGGCAGCGCCTTGTCCTGCTTTCCCAAACACCAGAACAATTCCCTGCTGAACGTATTTGCCGACCAACCCAATAAAAGTGATGCCACCAATTATGCCAGCTACTCTCCTCCGGTCAACAGGGCCTTAAAGCCAGCTGCTACCCTCAGTGCTGTTCAGAGTAAGTGTGAAATGGGCCCCTGAAAGACATTGAATCTCTTCTAACGGGACCGTATTTCTGGAACATCTGGGAGGGTGCTCATTTCGTTATCAATCGTGGTAGGACCCCCTCCATCATATGTATGCATAGACAGAGCTAATCCTTCTGTGGCTTGTACTACATGGAACTTGAAAATTCAGGATTTGCCCTTGAAAGAGCAGAGACTCAAATACACGGGACTGTATTCAGTCACGGTACAGAGAGTCTAAAAGAGAAGAATTCCAAGCATTATTTTTTTTCTTTCATGTATTTTATCAAAGAAACACGTGAATCTTAAACACTGTATACTGGGGGTGAAAGATGTTGAGAAACTTGTTTGTCCAGAACTTTGCTTGGCAGTTTGAATGTAAATGGTTAGCCTTGCCCTAGGCCAGGAAGATCTCGTGCGCATGGGGCGTTAGCCTCCAGATGGGTTATGGGTTTCTGCCAACAGTTAGTGCTGCTGGGCGCTGCCATGTCTGTACTGGCAAGTTTTCAGAAGCAAATGAGGAGTTCTTCCCAGCAGACACTGTCAGATTGAGTTTGTGTTTCTATTTATTTTTGAAAAGTCATGGTAGACAACCAGTGTATAAATTGAGCTGCTGCTCATTATTTCTGAAAACACCATCTTTTTACTTACCACCAACTTTCATAAAGATATAAGAAACATATGAGAAACACAGTAAAGAGTATCCATCCTGTGTCTTACAGGATGCAAGGTGTCGTCTGTGTAGCCTGTGACTTAACAGTACACTGGTTTTGAGCCAGAACAAAACTCATGCTTCCGTGCAAATAGTTGATCTGGGGCATGAAATGTAAAAGTGCTTGCACTTTGCCACCTATTTATAAGTTTAGGGAATCTTACCTTCCTTCTAGTCACTGTTTACTTGTAAGAGTTTTAAACTAACACATGGAAAGTGGAGGATCCGATCATTTAATTTTTGATATTTATACTTATTTGCAGTCACTCGCCAAAAACTGTTTTGAAGGATGGGCTGTAAGATTTGTGTTTTTTTAGCTTCTTCTCCCTTTTCTGTTTCTCAGATTTAGTGGTTGAAGGACTGCGATGTGTAGTTTTATCAAGAGATCTTTGCCACAAATTTCTGCTGCTGGCAGAATCTAATACAGTGAGAGGAATAGAAACCTGTGGAATACTCTGTGGAAAACTGGTATGGCCTTTGTTTCATGTCTCTGCACAGGAAACTTTCCAAAGTGCTGATGTTCTTGTGATAAGCAGAGCAGACTATAGCATCCTATGAGTTGCAAATATTATTAACTTTTCAGAAATTAATTTCATAAAACTACTGTCCTTATTCATGAACTATCCTTCTAGAACAGTGGTTCTCAACCTTCCTAATGCCGCGCGACCCTTTAATACAGTTCCTCATGTTGTGGTGACCCCCCAATTACATTATTACAAATTGAACATAATTAAAGCATAGTGATTAATCACAAAAACAATATGTAATTATATATGTGTTTTCCGATGGTCTTAGGCGACCCCTGGGAAAGGGTCGTTCGACCCCCAAAGGGGTCTCGACCCACAGGTTGAGAACCGCTGTTCTAGAACATGAATGGTAACATTTCAGGTCTTCGGATTTTCAAAACCATCTAATTTTCTAAGACAGATTTTTGTTGCAATTGTTAGTTTCACAAACATTTATATAATTAACTCTGCCTGCTTTTATCCGTGGGAGGTATTGCCTTGCCACCGCTTTTTCAGATATGCGTGCAGTACAACTAGAGTTTTGTGGTTTCCTTTAAGGTAATAGTTTCAACAAATGAAATCTTATGGCACAGGCCCTATTTAAGTATGGAAGATTTTATCTGAAATATGTGATGAAAGACAATGTCAACATAGAAGGAAATAAAAGAGAGGAGATGAAATTAATTTCTTACTTTCAAGAAAGATGAATAATATATTTTTGGAAGTGGCCTTTCATAGTCTCCTTGGGTATAAGTTTCCATGTCTGGGTACAGGAACATTTTCAGCCCTAAACATTTAGCGTAAGAACTGTTGTGTAATTGAATACATGCTCTGTTTTATTCTCCAGTACACATTCTCCTACAGTATTCCCGTGTTTCACCCTCCCCTTTCCTAGGAGGAAGGAAGCACAGGTGGCAAGCACAGCAGAACGACCTGCCATCTTGGTCACCTTATTTGCCCTTCAGGGGGCAGTGTGCTGTGGATGCCTCCTCCCAGGACCATGTGTTATACTAAGTTTCCTTCTTTCCTCCCTTCCTTCCTTCCTTCCTTCCTTCCTTCCTTCCTTCCTTCCTTCCCTCATCAGACAAATATGTGCCAAACACTGTGCTAGGTGTTGGCATTCGGTAGCCTACAACAGCCACAGTCCTTGCTACATGACGCTTGCAAAGACTGAGACAGATGATTAATTAGAAATGGGGCTGGGTGCTCTCAGCAGAAGTGCAGGATCAAGAGGATGTGTAACTAGGAAACTGACATTGTCTGAGAGGGTCTAAGAAGTGATGCTTACCCCAAGCCTGCAGGATACATAAAGTGAGCCGTGGACGAGGGACTGGGATGGAGGGAAGAGCTGTAATGAAGGCTGGAGGAAGAGTGGCCAGTTTTCAGGGAAACCCTAAGACTAGAGAGAAGTCTACGGCTTCTGAGCTCAAAGAAGGAGTGCTGTGGAGGGATGGACAGCTAAACACAGCATAATAGCTCTTATTGAGGTTCCTGCCACCTTTTTATAACCCTCTTCCTTGCAACTCTTATCTTTTACTGGAGGCGGGTAATTTATTTTAACTTTCTCTTGATCTAATTGCAAATCCAAAAGATAACCTAATTATGGAAAATCTCAGTGAGTCTCCCAATAGTAGAAGAAAATTGTAAGTCAGGGAGTGAAATCCAATATAATTAAAATAAAAACAAGACCATCAACCTCGGAAAGCCTTAGAAATGCCCTCTAGTAACACCACCAAGGTATGGAACTAGTATTTCCCCCTCCAAATAAACCCACTATTATTTTGTTCTGATATTCCCATTATAGATGTAATATATCCAACATTATTTATTAACTAAACTGCCATAGATCAGTCTAGGACAGTGATGGCGAACCTATGACACGTGTATCAGAGATGACACGCGAACTCATTTTTTTTGGTTGTTTTTTCTTTGTTAAATAGCATTTAAATATATAAAATAAATATCAAAAATATGTCTTTGTTTTACTATGGTTGCAAATATCAAAAAATTTCTATATGTGACACGGCACCAGAGTTAAGTTAGGGTTTTTCAAAATGCTGACACACCAAGGTCAAAAGGTGCGCCATCACTGGTCTAGGATGCTAATACCTATTTATGGTACATTTTCTATTGTGAAAATGGCTTTCAAGCTCCAAACTGCTGACTCACATTTTGGGCAAATAATTCATTTCCTAGTTCAGTACCTGTGCTTTGTCTTTGAATTGTGATTGGGGGAGGGGTGGGAGGTGGGGAAGATGATGCAAGTTGTGGGGCAGAAAATTCAGGACTATATGAATTTTTTTTCTGCCAGTTCTTTTCTTTTTATGCCTCTGTCAGTAGATGATACCTTTTTGCTAATTGTTTTTCAGACGCACAACGAATTTACCATTACCCACATCATCGTGCCAAAGCAGTCTGCAGGCCCAGACTACTGCGATGTGGAGAACGTGGAGGAATTATTCAGTGTTCAGGATCAGCACGGCCTCCTCACTCTGGGATGGATCCATGTACGTTTGCCCTTTGGGTCTCAGTTGTGTGTGTGTGTGTGTGTGTGTGTGTGTGTGTGTTGTTATTTTCCTCCTTGAGGAAATTCAGCTTAATTTAAATAGTCCCAACCTTTCAATATTTTTCAAGTTCAATAAATGTCATCACATAAAAGCATTTTCTTTAATGTTAAGTCTAAATCTGTCAAATCTGAATCTGGCGAGGGTTATATTGTGCTTTTTTCTACAAGGTTAAAAGAGGGAGAGACGTCTGAAAATTAGTGACTTGTTTCGATGATTTTTAGAGTAGAATGGAGGCCTAGTGAGATTTTTAACTAATTTGTCTAGACAATTATTAATGTTCCCTTTCCCTTTAAGAAAATGTTGGAAAATGTTGGAAAATGTTTCTTTTAAACAGGTTTTTGTACATACATTGGGGCCTTGACTTACGAGTTTAATTCATTCCGTGACGGAGCTCGTAACTCAAATTACTTGTATGTCAAATCAAAAGTGAACGAGTGAGACACGTGATGCTGGGCTGATGTTGTGGCGTTCACTGTGACGTTCGCTGTGCCAACTAGCAGTGGGGTATCTGAAGCTGGCTCGTAACCCGAATTTTAGCTCACAACTCAAAGCAAAAAAACGGCCAAGAGACGGCTCATATCTCGAAAAACTCGTTAGTCTGGACACTCGTAAGTCAAGGCCCCACTGTATTAAGTAGGGACCATATATTCCATTGTACCTCCCCTGCAGGCCAACGATGTATAAACTGTATACACAAGCCACAGATTAGAGCCAAAAGGAGGGGGCTGAAAATATTAGGTCCTACCATCCCCCAGGCCATCGCAGGAACAAGAATGGGCTTAGGAATGAAAAGATGTGAGTTTAAATTTCAGCTCTGCTAAGAGTTCCTTGGCAAGTTACTAACGCAATCTGAGTATCAGCTTTCCCACCCATGAAACAAGGATCAGAATAACTGACGTAAGGTGATGGTGAGTGTTAGATGAGATGATGTCAGGGAATTCCTTAGCACGTTTTTCTAGGGACTCAGAAAATTGCAGTTGTTGGTTTTGGTGCTCATGCTCTACTTTTCTATCCTTAGTGTAATCTCTCGGGGGATATTCTTCCATTCAGTCTCACACATCTGGGCCTGGGGTAGGGACAAGTCATCTCACCGTTATGGGGTCCCAGCCAAGATTTCCAGGGCACATCCTGGGGACCTTCAAGAGCCCCTGACGAATGATGTGACCATTTTTTTTACTTGCTTTATAGAGAAGTACTGAACAGGGGCAGGACACACACACACACACACACACACACACACACACACCCCTACACCCACAATGTCACGGAACATTTGGTGTTCTGTAATTCAGGAGCGGAGAGGAGAATTCACCTGTAAATTTCCATGTGCCCTTGGTCAGGACTCCTAACCTCCTTGCTTCCAGGTTCCCTCGCGGGCCAGGTGGGGCTGATATAAACCCTCTCTCCCTCACCAGATTTGTGTGAGCTGTAAGCAAGATGCCAGGTTGAAAGCCTTATGAAAGTATAAACTGCCTCTCAAATACAAGAGATTATTTATAATGAAGAGTTTGCAAAACATTCCCTATGTCTATTTGTTTTACTTAACAGTAAGTAATGTGCCTTACTGTTTGCTTAGAAATTGCTGAATTTTAAAGGGATTATTTACTTTAATGTGATTTTCTGTAACAAGAAAGTATTTTAAAGCAAAAATAAAAAATTGTAGCGAATAAATTGTAACATAAACTTAGGAAGAATGACAGCCCATTAAATTTGCTTACGTCGAAAAGTCAATGCTAGTTTATCTTACAAAACATTTCCCTAATTAGAAATCAGAGTTTTTCCCTTATGTCCTAGGTATCTAATGTATGCAATAATGAAATTGGGTCATTTGCATAATGGATTTGGCATAATTCTAGAATTCTAGGATTTTGCTTTTTGTTTAGTTCACTATACCAAATTTTACGGTTCAGTGGAAACACTAAAATGCTATATGTCTAAACTTCAGTGATTGTAATGACTTTTTGTGAAGATTTTTATTGGCACAATGATAGGAACAAATTCTCCAGCTAACGTTTTTTTCAGATATAAATTAGTCACAGGAAAGAAGGGCTGAATTGGAATCAGACAGATCTGGAGTTGAGTTTAGACTTTTCAGCTTAATGAGCTGTATGACCTTCAGAGTGTTACTAACTCTTCTGCTTAGCTCGGTTTCCTCATTTGTAAAATGGGGATAATGATAGCACTTCTCTCATCTTGTTGCTGTAAGAATTAAATGAGATAATTCATGAAAAGTCATTTGTTCAATTGCAATAATTGACATCTGCTGCTATTGTTATCATCATCGTCATCATTTTTTTTTCCCATAAAAAAGGTGGGGAAGGGAAGCACCATTTTCCCATGGGTCAGTTGTCCTCATGGAGTAGAAGTGATTCCTCCTGGCAGCAACAAAGGGCTCAGAATGTCTTGTGTGCATTCAGTCTGGAACGAAAGGGACAGGTGGAGTGACTGGTCTACTTGACAGCCTGCTCGCTGCCTCCAGAGCCCTAGAGTTCCTCTGAACACGTCTCACTTTCTCACCGAGGCCTACATGGCTCTCTGTGTCAAGGGAAGATTTTCACTGAGACAGGTAACAGGCAGTCAGGCCCTCCCACCCATGCCTTTACTGAAGATTTGGGTTTTAAAAAATGAGGTAATTTCCATTCCTCTGTTGATCTCGGTCTTTGCAGACCAAGAGTTACTTTTTTCTTTGCAGAACATGTATCGTTCTGTAAATAGATATGAATGGATCTTTTTATCTTCATTCTAGTAAATAAAGTAGAAAGGAATTTTTAAATCTTACATCTCTTGAACAAGCTATTGTTCTACATAATGGCATGAAGCTGTTTCTTTGAGCCCATGCCCATTAGTGGTGAGAACATTAAATTAACGCCAGCGAATGGTTTTGATTTCTTTCTATGTGCTAGGCATTCCACATGGATTGTCTCATTTAATTTTCATAATCCCGTGAAGAAAAGATTACCCTTATGTTAGAGTTGAGGAAATGGGCGTGGGGAAGTTAAGGAATCGCCACAGTGTTGTACAGCTAGTGGAGGAGGCCAGACCCAGGCAGTGCACGCCAAGGACCTGGGTTTCATGATGTAAATGGTCACATTCCTTTTTTGAGGGTAATTGGGTTGACTGTGAGTTTTAAAATCATTGTGGCGGCATGGGTTTTTCATATCCAAGTATGAACCTCTGATTTGCCTCTCATAAATACGTGTGTATATAAGCCCCAAATCTGGAAGATAATTCCTTTACTTTTTTTTTTTAATATATTTTATTGATTTCTCACAGAGAGGAAGGGAGAGGGACAGAGAGTCAGAAACATCGATGAGAGAGAAACATCGATCAGCTGCCTCCTGCACATCTCTCACTGGGGATGTGTCCGCAACCCAGGTACATGCCCTTGACCGGAATCGAACCCGGGACCTTCCAGTCCGCAGGCCGACGCTCTATCCACTGAGCCAAACCGGTTTCGGCAATTCCTTTACTTTTTTATCTCTTCCTTCTTGCATTGTGCATATTTATTGGCTGTGCAAGATGAGTCCCAAACACCTTGAACAACCTGAAGAGTTCCGTTCTCCCATTGGTAGGGAATGGCGATCCACATAGGGGTAACAGCACCATGTGGGGAATTTATTGAAAACTTTCCTTTCGTGTCCAGGGTTTTGTGTAAAGTACCTCTGGGTTTCCAGTCACAGCTCTCTCCTCCTGACCAGCTGTGTGACCACAGGCAAATTACTTAAAGGAACCTCGGGATCCCTGGGTGGAAAATTGAGATAATAATAGAGGTGCCTCCTTAGATGAGTTGTGATGATTAATTTCCAGTTCTGTCTTTTCCAATAAGCAGAACAGACATGAACACTCCCAAGAAACGCTTCTCAAAGTCATAGTTTTTTCAAAGATGCAAACAGGGAAAGTATAAGTCAGCAGACACCTTAAGAAGTTTATATCTGGTTAATGATGGTAAGAAGGAAATAGCAAATAACTAGAGTTTTCTCTTCGCATGGTCTGTGGCCTTGGCTAAGACTCAGCTACCCCATAAGATTGTCCTCTTCTCTTTCCATAGACACATCCGACCCAAACTGCATTCTTATCCAGTGTCGATCTTCACACTCACTGTTCCTATCAGCTCATGTTGCCAGAGGCGATTGCCATTGTGTGTTCACCAAAGCATAACGAGTAAGTGAATGAGTACCTGTATGTGGAGGGGCTCCAGTGAGGCTGGGACTGGGGCTGCTGGGTTCAAGTGTGTCCCCTCCACAAGGCAGGCACACCATGCCCTTGAGGGAAAAGATTGGTGGCAGTCAGTTCCCATGTCTCTTTAGCTTTAAGGTCTTTCTTTTCAAGGTCCTTTTCAGTGGGAGAATTGCTGGTTCTTTTTCTCCAGTTAGCATGACCTTGAAGTGGCTAAATTGAATGTTATTATTCCAGTTTATCATTTGAGATGTTAGTTCTCCTGTATTATTTCCTGTTGTAGGAAAATGTCCAGCCTTCATTTAATTACCTCCAAAACCTTTCTAGGTTTGGGAGATGATTATTATTGTAGAGTGATTATAAGCACAGGACTCATGTCAAGTTATATAGGAATCCAGTCTCCACCCTCAACTGGTGTGTTTGGCAGGATGCCTGACCACCGTGAGGCTGGGCCTCTTCATCCCTGACACCTGCCCGTCACAGGTTGATGTGAGCATGAAACTCAAGGTGACCGTCTATGTAAAGGGCTTAGCATCGTGCCTGGCCCCCAGCCAGCACTCTGTAAATATTTGCTGTTGCGATCACCACTATTGCCATTGTTAAAATAATTAGAAAGATCTGCCACCCGCAGTCTCCTCCAGGGGGCCTCGGCTTTTCCGCTGTGGTCTCCCCAGTGGGTCAGCTGCCTCTTGCCCTGACAATCTTGCAGGTGTTTGGAGTTAGCACTGGCCCCTCAGTGTGTCTCACCTCTAGGCCAGTCATCCTAAGATTGGTTCAAAAAGTCATGTGGAATTCCTAGTTTGTGGTGCCTTCCTCCTTCCCATTTGAGGAAAATGCTTGTGCCATTCAAATAAAGGATCAGGAAAGCCCAGACAATCCTTAATTTTTGTACCTTTCCTTCACCTTGAAACTCAGCACTGGCATCTTCCGGCTCACCAGTGCTGGCATGCTCGAGGTCTCCACCTGTAAGAAGAAGGGCTTTCATCCGCACACCAAGGAACCAAGGCTGTTCAGCGTGAGTAGATACTGTTGGATATTTAATTTTAAACAATATATTTTTATTGATTTCAGAGAGGAAGAGAGAGGGAGAGAGAGAAACATCGATGATGAGAGAGAATCATTGATCGGCTGCCTCCTGCACACCCCACACTGGGGATCGAGCCTGCAACCCAGGCATCTGCCCTGACCAGGAAACAATCCATGATTTCCTGGTTCATAGGTCAAAGCTCAACCACTGAACCATGTGGACCAGGCACAGATATTTACATTTTTATCTTCTCGCTTTTTTTAGCAGTATAATATGGGATAAAACATTGTAGTGCTTAGTTTGGAGTTTTCTTATCTAGAACATTAATTATTCTTTGTAATTTGTCCTATATTTTATTTACCGGCCCATGTCACCTTTCCATTTATGTATCTTTGTGATATTTAAATACAGTTTTCTTCAGATTCCAAGTAAGCAAACAATCTACACTAATAAAAGAGAAACATGGTAATTAGCGTATGACCGCTACCCTTCCCATTGGCTAATCAGCATATCCTTATGCAAATTAACTGTCAGCCAAGATGGTGGCTGGCAGCCATGCACTGAAGCAAGCAGGGAGGTTTGCTTGCTCCAGTGACGGCGGACTCCTACATTCCCCGGCTGACTTGCCGGCCTCTCAGCTGCAACTCTAAGCAACTATGTACTATGTTGCAAATAAGAAGCTAAACAAAACCCAGAAACGGGCTTTCAGTCAGCCGGGCTTCAGCCAGCCGGACCGCAACATTGTATCGATGTTTTCAGCAGCGAGGCCTCAGAGCTAAAGCTGGCCCAGAATAAAAAAAAAAAAAAAGAAAAAAAGGAGCAGTTGGGAGCTTCAGTCAACCCACCAGCCAGAAAACAGCCCTCAGCCCCTCACCCAGACTGGCCAGGCACCCCAGTGGGGACCCCCACCCTGATCCAGGACACCCTTCAGGGCAAACCAGCCAGCCCCTACCCATGCACCAGGCCTCTATTCTATATAGTAAAAGGGTAATATGCCTCCCGGCACTGGGATCAGCGGAGCAGCGAGGCTTCTGGCACCGGGATCAGCGTGACAGGGGGCAGCGCCCAAACCCCCTGATTGCCCTGCGGCTCTGTGTGTGACAGGGGGCGGGGCCACAACCTCCCTATCTGCCCTGCTCTGTTTGTGACAGAGGAAGGCGCCCCAACCCCCTGATCAGCCCTGCTCTGTGCCTGATAGGGGGCAGCTCCCCAATCCCCTGATTGCCCTGCTGCTCTGTGTGTGACAGGGGGGAGCTCCCCAACCCCCTGATCGCCCTGCGGCTCTGTGTATGACAGGGGGCGGGGCCACAACCTCCCTATCTGCCCTGCTCTGTTCGTGACAGGGGAAGGCGCCCCAACCCCCTGATCAGCCCTGCTCTGTGCTTGATAGGGGGGAGCTCCCCAATCCCCTGATTGCCCTGTGGCTCTGTGTTTGATAGGGTGCGGCGCACCAACCCCCTGATCAGCCCTGCTCTATGTATGACAGGGTAGAGCCATAACCTCTCCATTGGCCCTGCCCCGAGTGTGACAGTGGTGGTGCCCCAACCCCCTGATCGGCCCTGCTCTGTGGGTGATAGAGGGTGGCGCCCCAATCCCCCTCCACAGGCCTTGCTCTGTGTGTGACAGGGTAGAGCCATAACCTCCCCATTGGCCCTGCCCTGAGTGTGACAGGGTGCAGCGCCCCAACCCCCTGATCTGCCCTGCTCTGTGTGTGACAGGGGGCGGTGCCCCAACTCCCCTATCGGCCCTACTCTGTGAGTGACAGGGGGCAGCTCCTCAACCCCCTGATGGGCCCTGCTCTGTGCGTGACAGGGGGGAGCTCCCCAACCCCCTGATTGACCCTGCTCTGTGTGTGACAGGGTACAGAGCCCCAACCCCCCTAATGGACCCTGCTCTGTGAGTGACAGGGGGCAGCGCCCCAACCCCCTGATTGGCCCTGCTCTGTGAGTGACAGGGGGTGGCACCGCAACCTCCCCATCGACCCTGCCTTGAGTGTGACAGGGGGCGGTGCCCCAACCCCCCAATCAGCCCTACCCTGAGCGTGACTGAGGGTGGCATCGCAACCTCCCGATCCGCCCTGCTCTGTGCATGACAGGGGGCGGCGCCCCAACTCCCCAGTCGGCCCTGCTCTGAGCCTGACCAGGAGCTGCACCTAGGGATTGGGCCTGCTTTCTGCCACCCGGGAGCAGGCCTAAGCCAGCAGGTTGTTATCTCCTGAGGGGTCCCAGACTGCGAGAGGGCACAGGCTGGGCTGGGGGACCCCCCTCCCCACCCCGAGTGCACAAATTTTTGTGCACCGGGCCTCTAGTTCTTAAGTAAAATGATATCGAATGTCTCATGAATTATTTCCACACAATGTGGCTACATTACTTTTTTTCATAGCAGTAACTTCTTAATCAGCATTGTGTAGCCCAAAAGAAACATTATCTGGCTACAACGTTTCTTTCTAACTGATTCCTTGGTGGTTCTCTGGCTGTAACATCTGAGAAACATTAGTTTGAAGTTAGTATTTATTTAAAATAAAAATTACTTGGCAGCCTCTGTAAATATTTTTTTTGTTGTTGAAAATGGCTACACTTGATTATATTTGTTCTTATTGGAAATATTTTTTTTAATTAGGAACATTTTAAAATTAGGAAATTCATATTCCCTCCCTAAAGAGAATTTTGTTAAACATTATGATCTAAAGACATTTTTTTTTCTTTCCTAGGTATGCAAACATGTGTTGGTAAAAGACATAAAAATAATCGTGCTGGATCTGAGGTGATATGTTCTGAAGATTAGCACGGTCACCACCGGATACCTGCCCATGGACATGTGGTCCCTGGATTTTCTTAAGATGTTTCCAGAAGTGACTGATATTTTATATTTATACATTTTAGACCAGAAAGTTTGATATTTATTGCTCTTGTGCATTTTGAAGTTTTCTTTTTGGGTTGCTCTGTCTCAAGAGTGGTCGCAATGATGTTAAGTCAATACCCATTAATGGACCCAACTACTATGACCAGATAATAAATTATGCTGCAAACAATAATATGACCAGTACTTAAAGAGGTCTCTGCATACGTTTTCAGAGCATTAGATGTTTTGCTGTATTTTTTCTCATTCCTATGAAATATAATCCCAAACAAGGAATTCTGAGTAGCAGGTGGTCTCCAAGCCAGGCCATCTGCTTCCACAACCTTTCCCTGTACTAGGAGATGGGCTGATCCCACATGTGAGAAGAAATGAGGCTGTATATGGGCTTCATAAGCTAAGAAATTGAGGATAACATCATTCAGGAAAGAGTGGGTTGTCTATGGAGCTGGACATGCAAAGTTAATTTGCCCTTAGCTGGTGGTGTCCGTAGACTCAAAGCCCCATGCATAGACCAAGCCACACTCTAGTTCTATAGTCTAGGATCTGAAGCTTCCAAGTCCACAAGTTGTCATAAGGAAGAAACAAGCCACTGAGCTACCCATAGCAGGCTCTTTATGCGTGTGAACCGGACCAGAATCTGGGTGGCACAGTACTAGTACTAGGGAGTAGACCAGTGCGGGAGGAATGCTACCTTGTCCACACACAGAGTGCAGGGAATACCCCTCTTTATAAAACAGAAATCATTGAACTTCCTGGTGGGCGTTAGTACATGCAAACAAGGTCATGTAGGCAACTCAGATATAAAGCCAGGAGGAGAGCGAAGGCTAGGAAAGCTGTGGTTGGCATACAAGACATTGACTGTGAAACCTTAAAATTGTTTACTCAAATTAGTCACTGTCTGGCTGGGTCCTGGATGTAACAGCGGAATGATGGTGAATCTGCAATCTTGAGTCTGAAGAGGATGCTGAAAATTCCTCCACAGCTTTTGCAGAGGGAAAAGCATTTATAGATTACTCAAGAAATAAGCTCCATTATGTTTCCTTCTCATATAAAAGCTTATGAATAAGAAAAAGAAAACAAGCAACTAGCTGACATTTGTTCTATTCCGGACTTTAGGCAAGGTTTCCTTACCAACAGAAATGAAGTGTGTGTGTGATTGATTTAGCAGTTTCCTGTCAGCAATAAAATGTGTTACCTATCCAAGTTTTGCCTAGGGAAATACATAATTTTTAATTTGTTCCATTTATAAAAATAACTTATTGAGGTGAAATTCACAGAAGATAAAATTCAGTGACATTTAAGATATTCACATTGTTGTGTAACCGCCACTTTTCTCAGTCATTGGTAACCAATCCACATTCTGTCTCTATGGATTTATCTATTCTGGATATTTCCTATAATTGGAACCATACAATATGTGAATTTTTGTGTCTAACTTCTTTCAGTTAAACATAACGTTTTTGAAGTTTCATCCACGCTGTACCATGTATCATCAGCACTTTGTTTTGTTTTTTTAGGGCTCAGTAATACTCCATTGTATGTATATACACAATTTGTTATACACAATTTGTTATACACAATTCACCCAGGGATGGAGGTGTGGGCTGATTTCACCTTTTGGCTGTTGTGAATAGTGCTGCTATGAACATGTGTGTAATGTACTTGTTTCAGTATCTGTTTTCAATCCTTTGGGGTATATATTTAGGAATAGAATTGCAGGGTCATGTGTAACCGTATGTTAACTTTTTTATGCCAACGTTGTTTCCCACAGAAGCTGAACCATTTTACACAACAATATATAAGGGTTTCCATTTCTCCACATCTACAACAGCACTATTTTTTAAAAAAATTATAGTGATCTTAGGTGTGAAGTGGTATCTCATTGTGATTTAGAGCGATACGTTATGAAGTTCTTTTAAGTCAAATTTTTGACAGTCAAATCAGAGTTGGTGAAGATGCCGAAGAGTGCTAGAACCCACTCTCATGACACTCTGATTGTTGTGGAACTCCCGTCCTAGGCCTTCTGCACATTGGAACCATGTGCAGAAGCAGAACTTTATTTTATCAAGGATGGTCAACTCTTTTGACTGGGTAGGATCAGAAAAACAAAAGAGAGAATTACTAACAAGAGCCCCCAGTAACAGCACTCTAAAATACTACTCTGCTTTCCACTGAACTCAAGGCTTACACATTTGGAAGGGAGAAGACTGACTACTTTGGAACATACATCTGAAATCACAAACCTTTTTTAAGAACAAGGGCTCGTTCTAAATGTGTAGGATAGGATTCACCTGCGTAATATATTTTTTGCTGAGTAGATGAAGCCATTTTTGTAAAAAAAGAATGAAGTTAAATGATTTTAGGCCATTTCTTAAGGAGTTTCAGGCTGTAGAATATGCAGAGAGATCTAAGGAGGGGAGAAAATAATTGATACAACGAAAGGACAGAGGAATGAGGCTCAAACTAGATACAGAGGGGAAGAAATAGAAAGCATGATCTAAGAATATGAAAAGAACATCTTTTGATTTGGTGTGTCTACAGTACCACACATTTTTCTCCGAGACCAGGAAATCCGCTTAAGAACAGTGAACTTGAGGTCTCTGAAAAACTGTGTTAACTACACTGTGTAGGAGCTTGTTCTACCATTGACTGTCCTTGAAGGTAGCATATGTTTACAAACCTAATCAGGAGAATCGTAATCATTTATATTCCCTTTAGTCTTTAAGGAGCATAAAGTTACTACACAAAGAACATTCTAGAATAGCTGTAGCTATCAGAAACAAATTAGAATGAGAGGTAGTGTTTGAATGTTCATTTCCCAGATGCATTTCTGAAAATGAGATAAAGAATTTAACCTGCAAGATGAAATGCTTGAGAATGTCAAATGAATCAGAGATACCAAATTTCTCACTGGAAATTTCGCTAATTGATTGTAATTGGTGTCTGATTTCAAGACAGAGATTTCACAGAGGAAATGTTATGAATTCTACTTTGGAAAATTATAGTCAAGTCATAGTTGCATTTTTAAAGTCTATGTGTGATCCAGTTTTGGGGGTTCTCTTTCCAGTTCCACCTCTGTAGTACACTCTCCCACTTCTGGGCCTCTGTCCTGAACACAATCCATCCTCTACCTGAACCTCAACCCCTTTGCTTCCCCCCTTGTTTTCCTAGCTAAGTCAGTCTTGTCTATCTATCTATCATCTATCTATCTATCTATCTATCTATCTATCTATCTATTATATTCAATATTATTTTGTATTAATTTCAGGTATACCACATAGTTTAGACCAGGGCTCCTCAAACTTTTTAAACAGGGGGCCAGTTCACTGTCCCTCAGACCATTGGAGGGCCGGACTATAGTTTAAAAGAAAACTATGAACAAATTCCTATGCACACTGCACATATCTTATTTTGAAGTAAAAAACCCAAACGGGAACAAATACAATATTTGTATTTGCATGTGGCCCACGGGCCGTAGTTTGAGGACCCCTGGGTTAGACAATGATGTCCTTTACAGAGTGGTCCCCCAATATTTCAAGTACCCACCTGCCCCCATACATAGTTATTACAATACTATTGACTATATTCCCTACGCTATAATCTACATCCCTGTGTTGGCCCTGAGCGACACCTCCTTCACTACAATGGGAAGTTCCTCAGACTGCTCTGTGTCATAAATCCTATTACAGAGACTCACACTCAGCTGACTGCACAAACGATGCTGCACTGACAACCGAGAATTATTCACTTTTTAAAAAAAAAAAAAAAATAGTAACACTTCCTCCCACCTATCTGCTCACAACAAAGGCTGTGTGATGTGAATCAATCTTACTACAAAACCACGTCATCCTCGGAGGTTGCAGATGCCTATTGTGGGAAAATTGATGGTCATACAAGAAGGCTGTTTTGCTATTGTTAGGGGAGAGAAGAGATTCAGGAAGCAGCCAGGTCTACACGCTGCTGGTTTTATCTCTTCTGGAAATTCACGTGAGGCTCATCAATGAGACTGCCCTTCAAGTTCAGCCCTTCAAATCACTGGGCATCTTATATCATCAAGGGGAGGAGTCACTGGTTTATGATGGAAGAAGGTGCGTAGGCACTGCAGCTGGGTGCTCACAAGGAAAGGACATTTCACTAAGGCAGTGGGTATTTCTGATTTTCCTGATTTCTGCCTCTGGCCATGCCTGCTTCGGATTCTTTGAGACTCTGCCAAGCACCCATTCCTTTACCAGAGAATTCGCGCCCTCTAGTGGTAAACGTCAAGTACAGCAGTACACGGACTTTCTTACTTTAGTAAAACCTGAAGTGATGATGGGAATGGTTGGTGCTTTTGCTTAAATTATGAAAATGGTCTGTTGCAAGTACCTATACTCAAATCCTTCACTTTAAGTCTAGTGGGTTTGAAGTTTCCTTGCCCGATAAGCATACATTTGCAACTGGAAAATTTCCCTCAATCATAGCATGTTACAGTGGTTCTTGAATTTTGATGTGCTAAAGATTCATCAGAGAAATATGATTAAAAGTCAGGTCCTTAGCCTCAGCTCCAGAGGTTCTAGTTCAACTTTGGGTGTAGCCCCAGAATCTGACCACTTAAAATGAGCCCCTCCTAAGCTTGACCTGTGTGGCCTGTTCTTTAAGAAATGCTGACATAATGGCTGAGTATGGGTTGGGAAGCAAGTTCAAGTATGATATTAGGTATATTCCTTAACCACTCCTAGCTTCTGTTGCTCCATCTGTATAAAGGCAGAATACCTAGCCCATTGGGCAACTGTAGGATAAAATGAGGTCCTAATATAAAGGGCTTGAGACTTTGCTAAAATCTCTCAAACAAGTTACAGCTGGTGACAGCATGCCCCAAACCTATCAATGCAAGGCCCAAGACCCGGTACTAGCACCAACCTGCCTTGCTTCACAGCTAGGTCTTGCCTGGGCACCTCCAAGCCCAATAAAAAAGGGGGGGTGTGGTACAGGATCTGGTCATGACAGGTAGCCAGCTCTTATTATTTGTAGTATCAATCCTAATTTACTCAAACCATTGGGCCAGAGCAGACCCAGGGAAGCTTGGATGTCTAGACCAAATGAGCATTAAATTTTAGGACCCAAGATCTCTACAGTGAGATGTTGCCATAGACAGAGACCCCTCCCTCCCAAGGACAAGCAGTGGCTACACACAAAAGGACAAGTAGCTCCCTGCTAGGAAGCCTCTTATGATGCTAAGCTGCCTGAGTGGAAAAGCTCTTTGAGACAAAGACCATTAAGGACAGGGAAAGTGTTTTTATACATCTTTGTGCCTCCCAGGTCAGATGGGTAAAATAGAAGTTGAAGCTGGCAGCTCTATTCCTTCATCTATAAAATGAGCATGACAATAATATTTTCACCATACAGTTATGAAGAACAAATAAATGAGTTTATGTGTAAAATCCTTTGTATGATCATTTCCTGTGGTCCTTGGAAAGTATTGTCATCTGTCACATCCCTTCTGGTGTAACTGTGTCTTTAGTATCTTCCAGAGACAGATACTGATCTGGAGAAGGGAAACAGATGCTCCGGATGTGTGATGAGATTTTAGAACAGTGTTTCTTAATGTCTTTTTAAATCCGTTTCCTCTAATAAACTTAAAGTCATATCTTCTTTAAATATATATTTATTAAGTTTAATATGTTGTATATTAAAAGTCATATTTGTGTGTATGTATAAATATATAGGGTGTCCCCACAAAATGTATAACACTTTAAAAACTGATAACTCACTTAATTTTCACTTCTTTTCAGGTTTAACTGATTTGAAATAATGGGTGATGCCAGACTAAGCTTTGAACAAAGTAAATTTATCCTAAAGTGCCACTAGACTATTTTTTTATGGGGATACATAAAAGAAAGATAAAGTTTATGGTATAAAAACAGCAACAGTTGATGAATTGAGAGCCCACAATTACCAAACGAAATGAGTCTTGGATGTTTGCAATTCCATTGCTTTGCATTATCAGCAGTGCCTGGACCAGAACGGTCATAGATTTGAAAACAGGCATTGACAAAAAAAAAAAAAGACTCATTTCTGTAGATTATTTTAAATTTTGAAAATGAACTGTATATTAATAACCATTGACTTTATAATCATTCAAAGTGTGTATACATTTTTCGGGGACACCCTGTTTATACGAATGTATGTATACACACACACATCGTTTAGGCTAACTGAGGTTTTTGTTAGGTTTTTGAAAAATATATTCTTTTTTATTTCAGAGAGGAAGAGAGAGAAACATCAATGATGAGAGAGAATCATCGATCAGCTGCCTCACGGGAATCTAACCGTGACTTCCTGGTTCATAGGCCACACCAGCGGGGTTAGGCTAACTGAGGTTTAAACAGAGCAAAATAATAACATTACTCAGCAAGTTGTAAAATCAGGATTATCCTATTGATACACTTTAATCTACGTTTATATTTATCTTCTATATGTTTTCAAGTTCTTTCCACTAACTCATTTAGTCGGAACTTCTCATATTAATGCGATTCTACCTTTTTCTGGGTAGCACACGCATCCTAGTCGTGTCATGTCCTCGGCTGCCCCACTAGAGGGAGCCATTCTGCAAACGGTGAGATCAGCCTAACAGAACCATGGGACATCTGGGTGCTGCAGAGAGGCCAAGGCTACAGGTGACAGGTAACATAGTTCAGGTTTATTAAAAAACACATAGGCGACAAGTCAGAGCTTTGGCAAGGAATGATATGGAGAAGAATTGAAGGCATTATTCCACAAAACATTCACAGTTGTGTGCTAGAGACAAAGAGAGCAGGGAAGGATTTTAGAAGCATTTGCGGTGGACAATGGATGGCCCGGCTTCATCGTACTCCTGTTTGCTGATCCACATCTGCTGGAAGGTGGACAGAGAAGCCAGGATGGAGCCGCCAATCCAGACCGAGTATTTGCGCTCCGGAGGGGCAATGATCTGTTTGGTCAGGAGGAGAAAGAAGGGCCATTAGTGTGCGAGGGCGGGGCCTGGGCTGCTACCAGGGTCCGGATTTGGTGGATCTGGCTGAGGTCTCATGGACATCAGAGACAGTCTGGGCTGTCAGATGTCTAACCTGAACCCTAACCCAGGGGACTGTGGAATAGCTTCTGGGTTTAGAGAGTCTTCGTTGAGCACATTTGTTTTTCTGGCTTCCTTTACACCGTCTACTCCAAAGCACCCATAGCACCCCACCACGTTCAGTCTTCTGATGGGCAAGCTGAAAGTTGGCCCCAAACCCTGCAAGGCCCCCACTTAAGAGCCCTGATGAAGTCTTTGATGTCCATGAGCTGAGCCTCAGAACTCAGCACGACATACTTTCTGTAGAAACAACCACCGGAGTCTTCAATGAAAAGTTTGGATTGTGCCAGAACTTACTGAACAAGTTTGTTTTCCCACCGGATTAATCCCACGGAGATGCACTGTGTAAAAGTGAGGGGTGAGGGGTTCCCAGCTGGGGTGATCTTTTTCCCGGGACAGGTCCAGGTCAGGACAGAAGCCTGACATGGTAATATTTAATATGCTAATATTTCTTAAATAATTGAATGAGATGCAGAGAGTGGTGAATCAGGCCAGGGGTCTTGTCTACCTGCAACAACCCCCAACATGGCTGAGGCAAATTCCACTCCAGACTTGGATATTTGGGTAGAAATGAATACGGACACTTTGGCCAAACAGAGAAGGCATTTCTGAAGCCACGGTAAAAAGGTCTAATTTCTGTTTATCCCCCAAGCTCTGGTTGAACATTTATTTTTAATACAAATAGTTAATATTTACTGAGTATTTATTATGTGCCAGGCATTATGCTAAGCATTTGTCCTGATATGTATTATCTGATTTAGATTTATTTATTTATTTATTTATTTATTTTAAAATGTGATTTTAGAGAGAGAGAAAGAAATATTGATCGGTTGCCTATGGCACAAAGTCTCAACCAGGGATCAAATCCGCAACCTGGGCATGTGCCCCGACAGAGAATCAAACTCACCATGCTTTGGTGTATGAGATGACGTTCCAACCAATTGAGCCTCACTGGCCAGGGCTCATTTAATTTTTCTAACTACTTCTAACCCTAAGTATTCAATGACTCCCACACTACAGATGAGGAAACAGAGACTGGGAAAGGCTTACGTAACTGGGCTAGCTCACACTGGTTGTGTACATGTCAGACCCAACAGTCAAACTTGGACCTCTCCCAAGTGTTTTTGTGGTTTGGTTTGGTTGCTTTTTGGGGGGATAATTTTAGATTTACAGGAAAGTTGTAAAGCTAGTGCACAGAGTTCCTGTAGACCGGTCCTCCAGTTTCTGTTTCCCCCTAATGTCATGATCTATGGCCTAGGATTTAGTGGGTTTCTCTTACCACACTGGAGCCCAAAGTTCCACAATCATTTCTATTCAAGAAGCCAAGTTTGGAGAACTAGGAACTATGCAACTCGAGCTACAGCCTCTCTCTGTAACAGACCCCCAGCCTAGGCTCCCTTTGTCCGTGAGCTCAGCAGCTGGGTTCGCCTGGTTCTCCACAGGGTGGGAAGAGGAGGGGGTGAGAGCAGATCAGAGTCCTCAGAAAATGGTCTCATCTCTCACCTACAGTCTCTTAGAGCCGACACTACAAAGTACTTCAGTCCAGCACTCTTTTATGTGACCTGCATACCTTTTCCAAAAAGACAGACAGAGAGAGAGAGAGAGAGAGAGAGAGAGAGAGAAGGGAGTGCAAATCACAGAACTTATTCGAGTGCTTTTCATGTGTGTGAACTGCACCTGCACTGCTCCTTCTACCGCCCCGTGTGACTGGGACAAGAGGGTCCCAGCATGGCCCCTGATTTTACAGAGCGATAACAGCTTTTGAGAAGTCGCCAACCCTCTGTGAGATTGCCTCCAAAGAATGATCTCTGTTTAACCTCTGAGCTCCCTTGACTGGGACTCAAACCTGACATACTACAGAGGTCCTGGGTGACTCCAGGACTGAGCTTGGTCATTCTGTGCTTTTGAGTCCCTATATCAAAAGGTGTGCCAGACAGACAGGTAAAGGTCAAATCCTCATTCCTGGCCACTGAGAGGTGATCACGTTTAGTAGTGGAAGAAGGGTGTATGCTATTGAATATACAGGGCTTAAACCTCTTCAGAAATATATCTGACTCCTCTGTCACTTTTTTAATGTTCTACACATGAGATGCACTATTTTGTGATGAGGAAACACAACTAAATTTGTACTTTAAAGAGAAATGGGCACACGGCAGATTTGTTGATCTCTATCGCCAGCTGCTAAATGAAGCTGATAGACAAGAATAATTACAGATTAAGTGTTGTACAAGACAATTCAACTTCTCTTATGAGCTGGATTGACTTATGTCCTAGAAGGTGTGGAACTTGTGCACTCGGACCCTCTGCCTAGTCCTAAACCATGTGACCATGTGTGGCCTCTGCAGAGTCCTTCACTCCTGGTGGCAGGGTTGGCACCAGCAGCAGAGCCGTGAGGTCTGTCACCAAACTGTACCTTGATCTTCATGGTGCTGGGTGCCAGGGCCGTGATCTCTTTCTGCATGCGGTCAGCAATGCCGGGGTACATGGTGGTGCCCCCTGAGAGGACGTTGTTCGCATAGAGGTCCTTCCTGATGTCAATATCACACTTCATGATGCTGTTGTAGGTGGTTTCGTGGATGCCAGCGGACTCCATCCCTGGAAAAGAGACGCAGGCCATGGTCCTTGGTTGGTGGGTCGACCCAGGTCAGACAAGGAAGAGCTACGTGGAAGATCTTACGCTGACTGAAGCTAAGCAGACATGATAATCGAGGAACCTCCCATCTCAGAGACCAACAGGTCCTTGTAATGCTCCATGTCCTCCTACCTCTTGTCTAGTGAGGAGGCCCTGCTGGGAGGAGGGGGGCTGCAATGTAATGTCGCCGATTTTTAATACTCACTACTAAGTCTGGTTTGAATCAGGGGCAAAGTCTTGAGTCTCCCTGGAGAAGGCTCCGCACTGAGCCCATGTAGCAGCCATTGCTCACAACTCTCCCAAGTCTCTCCTTGGCTGCTGTCTCGTTCTCACCCCTGAAGCTGAACCATCAGAAAAGTGCTCATCCCATTTGCACAAAACTCATCTTTCTTCCATCTTGATAATGTTTTTTTTATCTGAACGTTTTGTTAATTTCTGATCTGGATCTTTTAAACAGAACCTCTAAATAGCCCTTATCTTTTGCAGTGCTGTGATGATGAATAATAACAATAGTAATAGTAATAGTAGTAGTAGTAGTAATAACAATAATAATAATAATACCTAACTATTAATTTCTGACAATATCTAATGATTATTGCTAGCTTGTTTTGGCCAGCCCCTGGGCTAAGTGCTCCACACATATCATGTAATTCTCACAGCCACCCTATGACATAGACATTGGTACAATCCTCATTTTACAGATGAAGACACAGAGGCTTGGGGAAGTTAAGTGATTTTCCCAAGAACATGAAAGTAGAACTAACACTCAAACCCAGGCTCACCCCTCCCAGAGCCTGCCCTCTGTAAACAACTCTGCAAACCTTTCTCTCAAGGTCAGTGCTAATGTAGGCACAGGCTCTTCCATTTTTCTCTCCCCCTCCCATTCCCAAACTCTCAGCATTCAGTATGCCCTTCCCATCCATCCAGTGGCTCCACTGTGTCCTACGCATGAATAATATTTGACTTTCACCCTAAACCACACACCAAGAATGCTTCTGGATTAACTACTACATAGTGTTGCCTGGAATGAAAAGTCCTTTCCTGGCCTTCTTAAGTCTTCTCACTTGATAAACATGACCTTCTTTGCCCTGATTTAGAAATGTGTTTGGCCTCGTGGCCCTGTCACATGCCCCCACATGCAGAAGAGCACTGGTGGCCAAAGGCTGGCTGAGTAGGGGGGGATGGGGTGACCCTGTCCCAGGATGTGACGCTGTTGCCTACCGATGAAGGAAGGCTGGAACAGGGTCTCCGGGCAGCGGAAGCGCTCATTCCCAATGGTGATCACTTGCCCATCTGGCAGCTCATAGCTCTTCTCAAGGGAGGAGGAGGTTGCGGCAGTGGCCATCTCATTCTCAAAGTCCAGAGCTACATAGCACAGTTTCTCCTTGATGTCTCGGACAATCTCACGCTCAGCTGTTGAGATACAAACATTAGGGTAGTAAAAACCTCAGTCCCTCCCACAGTACTGGTTCCTTCAAAACAGTATGTAAGTTTAATATTCTGCAACCCCAAATCCATGATGGTAATTAAATTATAGGTCCACCAGGGAACCACTTCTCTTCCTAGCAGAGTGCCTCACACATAGACCCTTAGTAAATATTACCTAGCAAATGGTGACAGTAATAAAAGGAACTGGCTAGAGAAAGGCACAGAGCAGGAAATGCTTTTGTACATTGTGTTTTTGCAGGATTAACTGATGACTCTCTGTTTTACAACCGTTAGTTATATTGGATTTTCGGTTGACCTGGAAGTCTTATGCTGAAAAAGTCTTTTTGGGGCCCTCACTTTTTCAAAAAGCTCTGGAGATCCATGTCTCCTAGACCAGGTAGATTCCAATTCAAACCATTGGCATATTCATCACCTTCTAGAGAGGGGCAGGCCCTGGCTCAGGACCAGTCCTGTCCAGGAGTCTCCAGGTGCATGTGGAAGGAGGTATGGAAGAGTGGGCAGGCAGACACCTTTCAGACTCCTGCATTCCGAAGTCCTAAGCTATTGGTTCCATCTGGATCCTGGGAACCTTTTGGAAGTATCTTGGGGGTACTTGTGGGAAGTAGAGTCAGGAACAAAATTAATTTAACTCTCTACTCCTAGAGGAGACTTTAACATCTTCGGGGCTCAAACTTGGAGCCTAGAATAAGCCACAGGCATGTTCAGAAACCTACACATTTAGACAATACCAAACTGGTGAGGGGAGGGCAGGTAGCCAGGGCCAAGGCCTCTGAGGATGTCCCAATGTCTCTATAACATCCGACTCTGCTTCTTGTGGGTGGAGACCAGGTGGCACCAGCTCAGAGTCAGAAGATACACATATCACTGCCTGCTGGGTTGTTCTTAATACTCGCTAATAACTATTGCATGCTTACTCTGTGCTGGGCTTCCATGTGCATTATCTCATTTACTACTCACAATCACCTGAGCGACTATGGCCTAGTGAGGTTGGGGAACTTGTTCAAGGTCACACAGCAAGTGAGTGGTAGAAGTGATCCCCAAGCCCTGTCCAGATGTCTCCAAAGATTGCCAATCACCATGCATACTATCCTCAGTGTCTGCACTCTCTCTTTTCTGTTTGTGAGTGGAGGGGACTAACAAGTGTTCAGAAAACCCAACTCTGACTAGCTCATCATACAAGATGGCTATTACTGTTCTTCCAAGGAAACAGCATAATCATTTTGCAATTTTATCCAATTAAAAAAAAAGCCATGCTTGGCTCTGCAGTCCATCTGCAGCCTCCCTCCCATCATTTCCTTAGATAGTCCCTGTGGTCTGTAAGTTACTAGGAAGGACATATCCTCCATTCCTTCCCACGGGCCTCACCCGTAGTCACGAAGGAGTAGCCACGCTCCGTCAGGATCTTCATGAGGTAGTCGGTGAGGTCTCGGCCAGCCAGGTCCAGACGCATGATGGCGTGGGGCAGGGCATAGCCCTCGTAGATGGGCACGTTGTGGGTGACACCATCTCCAGAGTCCAGCACGATGCCTGGTGGACAATTGAGCACAATAAAAGTCACAACAGCAGCCTGCATGTGACTTGCTGGTCTAGGAGAGAGGAAATTTCTAAGCTTCTTATTTGAAAGAAATAAAAGAAAGCATTTGGTTGGCTAGGAGAAAAGGGGCTTGGGGAAATGAAAGAGTAGGAAGAGAGCAACAATAGAAGTCCTGTTCAAATACGAGCTCAAGGGCTCATTTTTAAACATTGACAATAGACCTATTAGGCCTAGGATGGCCCTGCCAATCCTCAGTAACCCTCAGTCATCCCAACCCACCTATTGACAACCTTCAAATCCCATGACTGATGGTGTATCCCGTGGAGGCTCCCATTCCTCTCAGGCACCTACCAGTTGTACGTCCAGAGGCGTAGAGGGACAGCACCGCCTGAATAGCCACATACATGGCTGGGACATTGAACGTCTCGAACATAATCTGCAAAGCAACCCAAAGAACTCTGTTAGTGACGCTGTTCATCTCCTTGTTGGTGAATGCAGAGCTTGGCTTTTCTGGCGTAAGGAAAAAGACCTCTAAACCTGAGGCTCAGATGGGCTGTGATTGGCCTCGTTCTGTGGTTTGTCTGCGGTTCTACGTAATTGGTTCCACTTTTTATGTAGTTGCTGGGTCAATGCCAGCCCTAGATTCTGAGGTCGCTCTGGCTGCGGTGGAAGGAGCCCTGTTTCCTGGCAGAGGACCACATATGAGGGCCAAACACTCCGCCCAGCTCATGCAGTCCTGGGAACAGATTAGAACAAGAGCTCCTCTGAGTCACGCACGGCCAGTTCGTGCACACTGAGATGCCCTCAGGCCTGCCTTTCTCCATCTGCCAAACCTTCCCAGCTCTGACCGCTCACTAGAATGTCTGACATCATTTGCTAGAGAGCAATCATCCTCAACTATTTTCCTGCCTTCATGCCACTCACAGGAACAACCATGCCCATTGGAAATGTGTCTTGCTATCTGGAGCGACTCCCCGGCACACGTTTCCCTGTAGAGAATAGCTGCTCGTGTGTTGCTGTCAGCGCTGGGAGCTCCTCCCAAGAAAAGGCCTTGCAGTCTTTACATGTGTTATTCTCCAAGCCCAAAAGATTGTGGGTCAATTCCAGGCTCAGGCCACTTCTACTGTGTGACCTTGGGACATTCACCTAATGTATTAGAGCCTCAATTTCTTCATTTACATAATTAGGATAATGATACGTTCTGCTTCACACATTGTTAAGATTTAAAGAGACAATGCATATAAAATGCTTGGCCCAGTGCTTAACCACAGTGAGCATGAAATTGACATTAGGTGTTTTAATTGCATAGCTCGCCCAGACCGGAATCCTGTGTCTGGCTGGTGGAATGGATGGTTTCCTGCTGTCGGTCACAATAACAACAGTAATAACTATTACTTATTGAATGTGTAGTGTGCCAAACACCAAGGTACACATTTAACATTGTGACTCACAAATCTTTATGAGCTTTTTGAAAGATAATAGTGCTAATATTCCCAACTTTTAAACAAGGAAGCTGAAGCTCTGAGAAATTAGGTGGACACTTCAAGTTACATGGCTAATAAGTAACAGGTCCAGTTTTCAAACTAGATCTGTCTGACTCCAGATCCAAAACTCCCCACTGTATGTTGTCCTGCATTTTGAAATGACTTCTCCTTAGAAGTTTTGAACCTAAATGAAATCTCTTAAATGTCTTATTGCTCGTGGAGGTCAGAGGGGAATAGCTCCTGCAGTGAGAATGTGAGTACATTAGGATGCTCCTGTCCTTTCGCATCCCCAAGTTCCTGGAACACTGTGGATCTGTGAGGGGCCTGCTGGGCTGGGCCAGCTCTCTGCTGTCCTGTACAGCCCCTTCCAGATGGACTTTCCCAACCTGAAGTGCTGGGCCCCAGAGTGGGTATTTACCTGGGTCATTTTCTCCCGGTTGGCCTTGGGGTTCAGGGGTGCCTCGGTGAGCAGGGTTGGATGCTCTTCAGGGGCAACACGAAGTTCATTGTAGAAAGAGTGGTGCCAGATCTAGGGGGGCGATGGAGGAGAAGCACAATGACGTGATGTTGGGGCACGGCAGACCCCAAAAAGGGACCAGCATGAGCTCCATGAAACCGGGGCCAAATAAAATGTGACAAGTACTCATTATGTGTCTGCCCTTTAACCAATGAGACTGAAGCTCCAAGACTCCGAGTATCTTACCCAGGGATTTACAGCCAGCAGATAAATGAACAAAAACCCAAACCCAGGTCTGTGAGGCAGGATGGTGTAGTGGTCAAGGCACAGGCTTTGGAGTCAGGTCTGAGTTCAAATCCCAGCTCAGCCACTTCTTGGTTGTGTGCCCGTAGGCAAACTTTAACCCCATTCAGCTCCAGTCTCACCATGGCTAACATGAAAATCATTAGCATTTCTTGGCGAGAATTAAGTAAGGAAAGCCTAGAGTTACTGTTTAGCCCAGTGCCTGGCCCAGAGTAAACGTTATCTTTTGTCTTCTTGAAGCCCTCATCCTATTTTAGTTCAGGCTCTCGGGGAAATAACTTAGTTAAGTAACAGGACAAATGCATGAAAACATGAATGGAAGGATGAAGCTGGCCTGAAGATCTAGTTGCCTTTTTAATACTTTAGGGAAGTTTCCCTCTGTGGTATATGCTTAACGAAGGCAGGTCACCCTGCTTCCAGCCTCCCCCCGCCACCCCCATTGGCTCTCCAGGCCTGGGAGAAGCCGCCTCCCCTGCGCACTCTAGCCGTTCCGTTCACTGGCACAGGTTTGGCCTTCAGGTATTTCCAAAGTCAGTGCCCACGTACAGCGCGTTTGTGTGACTGTACTTTGGACATACGTGTGCTGTGCTTCCTCTTTAATCCCTGGATGCCACAAAAAGCAACACCATGGTACAAAGGGCTAAATGGATTATTTCTAAAAGTATGACAATTCTCACTGGCATCATGAATATTAGATATTTCCAGAATTAAAACAAAGCAAGAACTGCTGGCGGAAGATTATAAATTCACAAAAGCAAGATCAACTTTATACACTCTTTATCTCGTTCCGGTTTCTTTGGCTTTGAATTCGTAGTTTCTGGAAATGAAATGAGATTTCTGAAAGCTCTTTCATGGACTAAAAGCATCAGAGTACTCAAGAAATCCTGCCAGTCATATTACGTGCTGCGGTTACCATGAAACATCATTTAAAAAGCAACCAGTTCTCTCCCTTTCTCTCTCTCTCCCCCACCCCCACCCCATCCATTAGAAACAATGAAATGCTTTATTTGTTCTCCAGGGGCTTATGTTCTGAGATGCTGGCAGCTCCACAGAGACCACCTGAAAGAATATTTTCTCCGCTATTAACATCCTCTCTTCTGAGCAAAGTGCAGTATTACCCAAATCCAGAATCTTAGACCAAACAAATCTAATGCAATGCAATTTTTGTCCAGAAGCCGAGGTTCCAGCATTATTACTGATCAATTCTAGCAGCACTATTTTTTTAAAACTGCTAAGTGTGTGCATGTGTGCACGGAGCTGATGAATAAAACTCCAGATGTTGTGGTTCTAATATATTTTGCTGCTCTTAACAAATTTTATGCCACTTTCTCATTGTTCCTTCTGCCTTTTCTCTGACCACCTGTGTTTCTAGGGTGCCTCATAAAACACCAAAACCCTAGGATTTAACTTAGCTCCTCATTAGCACTTTTACATGGTCCTGGGAGATAACAACTCCACTTAAAAGACACTTTTAAAAATATTTATTTCGCCCGGCCAGTGCGGCTCAGTGGTTAAGCATCACCCATGAACTTGGAGGTCCCCATTTGATTCCCAGTGCGGGGCGTGCAGGAGGCAGCCAATCAATGAACCTCCCTCATCATTGGTGTTTCTATCTCTCTCTCTCTTCCTTCCTCTCTGAAATCAATAAAAATATATCTTTAAAAATATTTTTTAAATACTTATTTAAAAACGTTGTTGGTTGTTGTGCTTCAACATGTTGAGGGCCATTCAGGAATGTGCCAAATCCACAATGTCACAGCCCTCTTTTCTGCAGTGAAACTATCCCCCCCCACCCCCCCCACCCCCACTCCCTCCACCCCGCCTGCCTTTTTTTTTTTTTTTTTAATGCTCAGGGCAAGTTGATGAAACGCTTTCAAGAATGGGTGGGGTGAGGCTACTCCCAGCTCCTGAACTGCTCTTTAGCTGTGTTGCCCTGAGAGGCAGAGCCGTGCAGCCTCTGATGAGAGAAGGATCATCCCCGGCTGATGCTCAGACCATGCAGGTCTGGGACGTAATCCGCTTGACTGAGCAATAGACTGCGATCCCCACTGCTGGCAATGGACGACTGTTCTCACCTACAGAACTTTAATTAGTTTATAAACCCTGATAGGCAAGGAATTCTTTTTTAAATAAATACTTCAGGATTTTTTTTCTCAGTTTGTGATCATCTAGAATAAACATGAACAAGTCAAAACACAATTGGGCCATTGCAGCCTGACCTTTAGGATCAGGGCCCTGCAGCCTGAGGGCTCAGCCTGCAACGAAGCGCCAATACCTTTTCCATGTCGTCCCAGTTGGTGATGATGCCATGTTCTATCGGGTACTTCAGGGTCAGGATGCCTCTTTTGCTCTGTGCTTCATCACCCACGTAGCTGTCTTTTTGTCCCATTCCTACCATCACTCCCTAAAAAGATTCAACGCATTTCGAGTCAGCCTCTCCCCAAACTTATGTATTGATGACAATCCAGTCACGATGGGTTAAATTACTGGGAGACCAAGGTCCTCTTTTGGTACCAAGAGCAATATATTGAGTCCTATGATCACTATGTTCTTAAGCAACATCCCTGAGTTGATTGGAAATAGGCCCGAATCGGCCTCCAGATGGCAGAGGACCCTCTGGGT
This sequence comes from Myotis yumanensis, assembly GCF_028538775.1. Lineage (NCBI taxonomy): Eukaryota > Metazoa > Chordata > Mammalia > Chiroptera > Vespertilionidae > Myotis > Myotis yumanensis. Next base: position 26,558,067 of record NW_027223764.1, on the reverse strand, counting down.
AACGCAACTTGACCTGTGTGTTGTACCTTCTGTGTTCCTCAATGGGCAGAGAGATTGTGTTTGTCTGCTTTGCCGCTATAACAAATTGCCTGGCACATATTTGTCATGCAATAATTATTTGTTGAATGAATGCATGAAATTTTACATATAAATTAAATGACATTTTTCTCTTATAGACTGTTCTTTTAAAGCTGAATATTATTTTCTAATCATTATGAACTGAAGCATTATGTCTACATACAAATGACCACCAGTGCTTGATTTCTGACCAATACTAATCACCATTAAAACATTTGTCAGATATTTTTTAATCATTAAGGTGACACTTAAAACAAGAAAAGAAAGAATTCTCACTAATGGAATTTTAAATTGCACTACAGTGACTGATTGCTCTAGAATTGCAAAAACAGTCATGGCTACTATAGATTCGTAGAGTGGTTTGTGCAAAATATCTCCACTGCACACAGTTCAACAAAGAGACTGTGTATTCATTGGGGGAGGCTTCTGTTATTTATTCTTGAGAATATACACCAAATTGAGAGCCATAGATATCAATGCACAAAATACATTTCTGATGTGAAGGAGAATTTCTGGGGTGAAATTCTCAATTTTTACCATGTGGCTGCCTCCAACATTTTGTTTGTACATAATATTATGTAAAAAATTACCATGTGGCCAAAACCGGTGTGGCTCAGTGGATAGAGCGTCAGCCTGCAAACTGAAAGGTCCCGGGTTCGATTCCGGTCAAGGGCATGTACCTGGGTTGCGGGCACATCCCCCGTGGGAGATGTGCAGGAGGCAGCTGGTCGATGTTTCTCTCCCATCGATGTTTCTAACTATCTATCTCTCTCCCTTCCTCTCTGTAAAAAATCAATAAAATATATTTTTAAAAAATTACCATGTGGCTGTTCAGATATATTTTATTGACAGCTAACGGTGTGTAAAATTACAGTTTGTAACAAAGCTTACTTTTATCTAACATCAAGCTCTTTGAGAGTGAATGACCTGGGTTTTAGTATAGTTTCTCTCCAAAGAGCAGGTATATATTAGAGGATGATAATGATGATGATGATAATGACAATGATTATATTTACACAAAAAAGAACTTATGAAAAAGGGGCAAACTTATATCTGATAGACACCCACCAGATAATCTGTGTTATATATGACATTGGCACTTATTTCTTGACATTGATCACCAGAGGTATGTTCTTAGCAAGGTTACATAGTTTTGAGGAAGCAAACAATAGACAATCTATGGATACCCATTGACACTCAGACATAGAGGGGCCTAATCTATAGCTCTGTTTCTCTCTGTTCCAAACAGACTCTTGCTCACCTGATGTCTGGGACGTCCCACAATGGATGGGAAAACAGCTCTGGGAGCATCATCCCCAGCAAAGCCCGCCTTGCAGAGCCCAGAGCCATTGTCACACACCAGGGCGGTGCTGTCCTCTTCTTCACACATCTTGGCTGGAGTGCGTCACAAGATCCTGCAGGGAACAGGGAGGAAACGGCCCCAGCTGTCATCCAACAGTTATGACACTTACCTGACCACTCCCACCTTCCAGGCTGGGTTTGGGGCCCCTCCTCTGGGCTCCTGGGGCACTCTCGCCTGTCCCTTATCTGACACATTTATCTCAAAGCACTTCCATTAGACTGCTGGCTTTTTATAAGTCAAAACTCTGACTTCCATGGTTATACACCTGGCCTCTAGCACAGTGGCTAGCATGTCTCATGTGTTCATAAGCACTTTAAACACTGACTAACTGAGCAAATGAATGAACAGCTGTAGAGACCAGGTGGGAATATCAGACTGTGAGACCAGATCCTCACAGGGACAAGTCACTCGTCACATGTTAAAGAAGTAAATGAAATTTGCTGTCACGATCCACTCAAATTCACATTTCTTTACCTATAGCTTAAAAGAATTTTTTCAAAAATGTAGATTTTGAAGGGTGGGCAGTATGAAAAATTTGGAAATGTTGAACGGCTGAAATGTTTAATGTTAAATGTTTAAAAGAAAAATACCTTGAATCTTGAGGACTTTTATTTTACCCTTGGTAAAACAGTAGGCCCATGAAAACATTCTAATAAGCAGGTGCTTTAAATTTTAGGGGCCAAAGTTATTCTCCATTAAGAAAAATCATGGCTAACACAAAGTCCAACAAGTGAGGGAGAATCTAATAAATTACTCACCATGCAGTCGATTACTTTGCTGCCATTAAGAAAGATAAATAAAAGGCTAAGCTACAGGTATATTTTTATGTAAGAGAAATAGGTTAGAAGAAATAACATTGGTGATCCCATTGAAATGTATTTTTATACATTACAAAATGATTAGTCATATATAGCAAGATACTGATGGGGGGTTATTTTGAAGTGGTGGATCTTGTATATGTTTTTATCTTCCCCGGTCTGTGCATGTACTCTGAGGCAATCAATCACAACTGATCGATGTTTCTCTCTCACATTAATGTTTCTCTCTCCCCCTTCCTCTCTCTAAAGTCAATAAAAAACATATTCTCCAGTTAAGGTTAAAAAAAACATTTAAAATTATTTATGGGCCTGGCTCGTGTGGCTCAGTGGTTGAGAATTGACCTATGAACCAGGAGGTTTGATTCCTGGTCAGAGCACATGCCTGGGTTTCAGGCTTGATCCCAGTAGGGGGCGTGCAGGAGGCAGCCAATCAATGATTCTTTCTCATCATTGATGTTTCTATCTCTCTTTCCCTCTCATTTCCTCTCTGATATCAATAAAAATATTTTTCTTAAAAATAAAATAATTTATGGTGCTACATGCATTGAGTTCTCAATAAGTATTTGTTCTTTAATGATTATTATTAATAGCATCATATGATTATTATCATTATCAGATCTTTTTATTGCTAGACCAGTGATGGCGAACCTTTTGAGCTCGGCGTGTCAGCATTTTGAAAAACCCTAACTTAACTCTGGTGCAGTGTCACATATAGAAATTTTTTGATATTTGCAACCATAGTAAAACAAAGACTTATATTTTTGATATTTATTTTATATATTTAAATGCCATTTAACAAAGAAAAATCAACCAAAAAAATGAGTTCGCGTGTCCATAGGTTCGCCATCACTGTGCTAGTCTTTGCTTTCTTTCCATAGTGCCTCCAAGCTTAGGAAGGACACCCTCAACTTGTGGATTCCACTTGTAAGAATGGAAATGGAAATGGCTTGCCCTTTCTTTTCTCACCTTTCCCTGTGGGAGTTGGCTTCTTTCCTAGCAGATAAAGAGGCTAGGAGGGAAGTGAGACAGGAGTGCGAGGGAGACAGAGCAGAGAAGCAGTCAAGAGTCCAAGTAATTTGCTAGAGCGCCAGCACAGGATCACAGCCACTCTTCAGATGTGCTAAGCAGACTTTCCAAACCAAAAGTAAGAGCTGAAAACAGGATAAGATGTTTGGAAAAGGACACAATACAAGTGTGATGAGATGCTCAGCATGAATACATGTCTTTAACAGCCCTTGTGTTGGGCAGGGAGGGTTGGGGGGGAGTGTTTGAATTTACTGAAGAAAACGTAGGCTGACCCTCTGCATCAGCTAGCATGCAGACCAAAAGAGCTCAAAATTCAGTAGATATACTTTCATTTAGAAGAAAAAAAAAGTTGCAGAGGGATTTTATCATCTCTAAAAGGAGCACGGTCCTTACAGAAGAAGCCTGTGTCCCCGGAAAGGAGTGGCTCAGTGATTTCCAGCTCTTATCTAACCTGCCTGGGCAAGACGGTTTGCAGTACGCACAGCATTTCCTAATTAGGTAAAACACACTCCAAAGTCTGCTTTTGGAACTGCACCCGGGTCAGGGGGTTTGCTCCAACCGGGTGCATCTTGTGCCAGAAATGAGTAGCTAGTGGGAGGGGGGGCGGGGGGAATGTTACAGTTCCCAGCTCATCTGTCTTGAAAAGCAAACCATATTTAGTCATGAGTCACGAAATGGAAGGGGAAAATCTCAGCGTGAAAACTCCCAATTTCAGGCCCAACCTGCCAAGCCCTGATTTATGGCAAAGTTCAGCCCGGGGTGGCAGGGCTGGGTCCAGGGTCCTGCCTGCCTGAGCAGGCTGAGAGAAATGCAAACCACACAGGCAGAAGGCTTCGGCACAGGCAGCTGTCAGATGCTCGCTCTGCGCCCTCCCTCTTTACTTGTAGAAAAAGATTCAGCTGGTTTCCTGCTGCGCTCTGCTGCAAACCACCCAGAGACCAGACCAACTGCTGGCGTGGAAGCTCACAGACACATTCAAGAGTCATGCCTTTCCCACAGAAGACACTGCCGGCTAGAGGCAGAGGAACCCAGAAACACACACACAAACAGCCAACACCAAAGACCAGGCAACTACAATCCAGTTGCAGACACCTCCACTGCACCAAAAATCCAGTCCAAAGAAGACTCGCCACAACACATCTGAATCCCAAATATTAGAGTTCCCAGTGCCTAAATATAAATAAATGTGTGATTGATACAAATTATGAAAATGCGAACAGCTAGACGGCATCCCTGACATGTGTTACAAGATCTGGGCTGTTGGTTTAGCATAAACAGACTGTACAGGTGACGCACATTTCATTTCAACTTCCTCTCCCTCTCCTCCCCCACACCAAGCTGCTCCTTAGCCTTCCTTTTAACGTTAGGTGATTAGAGCTAAAATTTAGTAGTACAATCATATGAGTAGTGCAGTCTTCATTCAAAAATTTCCGAGTGCCTGAGCCCAGCCAAATCCCTTTGGACAGCGTCTGAGGATACTGGGTAGCATCAGAGCCGCTGGCATCGCTAAGTTGGGTCCCTGGGCAGTGCCACTTACCCTGACAGTGCTGGCTGGGCTTCTCGGCTCTGGGTGATGTTCAGGGAAGCTGAACGCTGCAGGGTTATATAGCCCCTTGGCCTGCTCCCCTCCCACTGGCTTCCCAAACAAGGAACAAAGACAGACTTGAGCCAGTCGTTCAGTCTAACACAACCATATAGGGACCTCAGCACAAAACTCTCTAATCTGGGTGGCCAGCGGCCTGGGTCTCTTCCACTGCATTCCACGGCACTGCTCATGAAATGGGAGGCAGCTCAGCTGCCTGTGGAAGATAAACACTCCAAGCCTTCAGAACAACTGCTGAACCTTCCAGAGGCACTGAGCCGGTGCAAGGGGGTAGATGCAGGCGCCGGTGGCACATTCCTCGGAAGATGCCAGCCTGCTGTCCTGCTGGCATATTCTAATGAGCTGAGAACCGAAAAGAGCGGCCTTTTAAGAACTCCCCAACAGAGGTGGCCAGCATTAAAGAAAGATATTGCTTCCACTGTCCATAAATAGATTCAGGGAGTGACGGTTTTATGGTAGTCAAGGCTGTTTACAAATGGAGTCCGTGAGCGGTGTTAATGGAATAGGAATTGAAGTGGAGACAGGGCTGCTGGGCTGTATTTCACGGGGAACTTGGCAGTCTGCATTACCATAATCACTTTAAATCTTTGGTACATGAGATATGTCTGCTAATTTGAGCAATTTAGCAGCACAGCTAGGGGACATTCTTTGAGTAGAGTGTCCACTCAGTGTCCTGTCACAGAAGCAGTTTGAGAGAGAAAAGAGCATGCTTAAGGGAAGTCTCCCTGACCCTCCTCTCTCCCTACTGACCCACCTGACAGGTGATAAAGCAGGTGGCCCAGGGATTTCTCAAATTCAGGTATTGAATGACCACCAATCGGGCCTTAAGCTCTCATTCTCAAGTGTCAATGTCAACCTCAATGTTTTATATTGGTCTTCCCTCCACCTCCAAGCTAAGGTTCTAACTCAATTTATGATAAAAATACTTTTGATGGATACCTTGAATATTTCTGGGCTGCTGACATCCAACATGTGGCAGGGGGCGGAGGGGGGAATCCCAGAATGAATGGCTTTATTTTACAGCTGTGGCCATCTATTCACTCATGTTACTGTGCCAGATCTGTTTGATTTATGCTATCGATGTATTTCTCTTTGGAAAATTGCACTGTTGATTATTTTAAATTTTCAAATAGACTAAGACTAAATGATAATAAATTTCTCTGTGTTGTTCAGAAAACTGTGTGTAGTTTTTATCAATTGGAAAACACAACTGTCCAAATGTTCAAATATGGAGATGACATAATCTACACTAATAAAAGAGAAACATGGTAATTGGCGTACGACCGCTACCCTTCCCATTGGCTAATCAGCGTATCCTTATGCAAATTAACTGTCAGCCAAGATGGCGGCCGGCAGCCATGCACTGAAGCTAGCAGGGAGACTTGCTTCCTCCAGGAACTGCAGACTCCAACATTCCCCGCCTCACTTTCCGGCCTCTCAACTGCAACTCTAAGCAACTATTACTATGTTGCAAATAAGAAGCTAAACAAAACCGGCTTTCAGTCAGCCCCAGACCGCAACATTGTATCCATGTTTTCAGCAGCGAGGCCTCAGAGCTAAAGCTGGCCCAGAATAAAACAAGGAGCAGTTGGGAGCTTTTAGTCAACTGCCAGCGGGAAAACAGTCCTCAGCCCCTCAGCCAGCCTGGCCAGGCACCCCAGTGGGGACCCCCACCCTGATCCAGGACACCCTTCAGGGCAAACCAGCCGGCCCCCACCCATGCACCAGGCCTCTATCCTATATAGTAAAAGGGTAATATGCCTCCCGGCACCAGGATCAGCGGAGCAGCGAGGCTCCCGGCACCAGGATCAGCGTGACAGGGGGCAGCGCCCAAACCTCCTGATCAGCCCTGCTCTGTGCCTGATGGGGGGGAGCTCCCCAATCCCCCAGTTGCCCTGCGGCTCTGTGTGTGACAGGGTGCAGCACACCAACCCCCTGATCGGCCCTGCTCTGTGTGTGACAGGGTGCAGCGCCCCAACCCCCCACCCCCACGGGCCCTGCTCTGTGTGTGACAGGGTAGAACCATAACCTCTCCATCGGCCCTGCCCCGGGTGTGACAGTGGTGGCACCCCAACCCCCTGATCGGCCCTGCTCTGTGGGTAATAGAGGGTGGCGCCCCAACCCCCCTCCACGGGCCTTGCTCTGTGTGTGACGGGATAGAGCCATAACCTCTCCATTGGCCCTGCCCTGAGTGTGACAGGGTGCAGCGCCCCAACCCCCTGATCCGCCCTGCTCTGTGTGTGACAGGGGGCGGTGCCCCAACCCCCCTGATGGGCCCTGCTCTGTGAGTGACAGGGGGCAGCGCCCCAACCCCCTGATGGGCCCTGCTCTGTCAGTGACAGGGGGCAGCGCCTTAACCCCCTGATTGGCCCTGCTCTGTGAGTGACAGGGGGCAGCGCCCCAACCCCCTGATGGGCCCTGCTCTGTCAGTGACAGGGGGCAGCGCCTTAACCCCCTGATTGGCCCTGCTCTGTGCGTGACAGGGGGTGGCGCCACAACCTCCCCATCGACCCTGCCTTGAGTGTAACAGGGGGCGGTGCCCCAACCCCCCAATCAGTCTATCCTGAGCATGACTGAGGGTGGCATTGCAACCTCCCGATCTGCCCTGCTCTGTGCATGATGGGGCGGCGACCCAACTCCCCAATTGGCCCTGCTCTGAGCCTGACCAGGGGCTGCACTTAGGGATTGGGCCTGCCCTCTGCCACCCGGGAGCAGGCCTAAGCCAGCAGGTCGTTATCTCCCGAGGGGTCCCAGACTGTGAGAGGGCACAGGCTGGGCTGGGCCTGCCCCCCCCCGCCCCCCACCGCCCCCCCCCCCCCCACCGCCGAGTGCACAAATTTTTGTACACCGGGCCTCTAGTATAACATAAAGTTGAACATTTGGAATTAAGCCAATAGTTTTTCTGACAGGGATGATGTGAAGTAAAAAAAGACTATATTTCCCTGATTCAGAGGCAATTTGAGTAGAGGTGGGGTTTCCCCCTCCCCCCACTTCTGTCTCAAGCAGTGTCTGTGTAGCCCTTGGTAACTTTACTAAGTGAATGTTCCTTGAAACACCAAAGAAGAGAGTTTTGGTATTTACCTTTATGGTTCTTATGTCATTTTCTCCCTTGACTAGAGTGTACATCCACAGGCCTGACAGTAATTATACTATGATAAATAAACAGACATACAAGGAGACGCTTCAAGGTTTCGTTTTTCTTACAAGCTTTCCACCCCCTTTTTTCTTCCCTTCCTCTTTCCCTCCTCCCTTCTTTTTTTTTTTTTTCTCTTTCCTTCCTTCTCTTCTTTCTCTCTTGCTCTGAAAATAAATTTCTGAGCAGTTGATTAAATGGTCTCATTGTCTGGGCTTGAGATTTATACTTTCATACCCCATCCAAGTGTCTTCCGTGAAAGAAAGCAGCTCTGGATGAGAATGTGTGTGTAAAAGAAATCTCCAGTCGAGTGGCCAGATAGTCTCTGGGGCTCTCAGCCATGTATCCAAGGAGCTATGGAGCAGTTAGGAAAACAGTAGTGTCTGATGACTTGGTTGCAGTTCAGAAAAGCTATAAAATAAATTCTAAACTATAAGCACAAAGTCAAGAGTCATCTCCAGATGTGTTGTTCTACAAACCTCATATACCATCTTAGTAACATTATTTAGTGATGATTTATTATAAATTCCCTGAGATCTGGGACAATTTTTAACTCTTTTTGGGCCCAGTCCAGAGCTGAGTAAGCAGTGTGTGCTCAATAATTACCTAACAATTTCTTAATTATTCTTTATTCCCAGAATTTGTTGATTTAAATTAGGCCATGTCAATACTGGCAAACATCCCCATAATATGGATGTCTGGTAAGGGAAATTATTTTCTGGTGCTGTTGAAAAATTGGGCTGTAGGAGTTGTTTTCTCTAGACTGGTCACACTCATTAGCTATTAGTTCAGCTTATAAAATTTGTTTTGTCTGACAAGACACAGTGAGAGCAAGGTATCTTTTCCATCTCCCATTCTTGAAATTCTCCAGGTTCTGGAATCCTCAGAACCAAAGGCTGAGTTCTTCTAAGAGACCCCAAGCAGACAAACTCATCAAACCCATGTTGGTACAATTACCACTCTAACCACATCTGCAGGGATGTGGTACAAGAAGTACCTAGAACACTGCCTAGCCAGCCGTGGGCAAACTACGGCCCGCGGGCCGGATCCGGCCCATTTGAAATGAATAAAACTAAAAAAAAAAAAAAAAAAAAAAAGACCATACCCTTTTATGTAACGATGTTTACTTTGAATTTATATTAGTTCACACAAACACTCCATCCATGCTTTTGTTCCGGCCCTCCGGTCCAGTTTATGAACCCATTGTGGCCCTCGAGTCAAAAAGTTTGCCCACCCTTGGTAGCCCATGGGAAGCTTTATGTAACTATTACCTGTTATTATCATGGAGTTCTGTGAGAGGAAGTTAGATCTAGACCTGAGAAAGACACTTTCTCAGACAACAAAAGTGCAGAGGAAACTAGACACCTTGGGCTAGTTTCCTGTCGCTGCTATGACACATCACAACAAATCTACCGGCTTCGAACAACAAACGTTTATTGTAGGACAGTTCTTGTGGTCAGAATCCACAACAGGTTTCACTGGACTATAGTCAAGGTGGTGACCTTTCCTCTAAGCTCTGGTCAGTCCCTTTCTCCACCTTCAATGCCAGCAGCGTAGCATTCAAACTGCTCTTCTGACTCTGACCATCCAGCCTCCCTCTTAGAAAGACCCTTGTGATTGCATTGGTCCCTGCTGGAGAAGCTAGAATAATCTTTCCATTTTAAGACCATTAACTTAATCACATCTGCAAGTTCACTTTATTTTATTTTTTTTTTAATATATTTTATTGATTTTTCACAGAGAGGAAGGGAGAGAGATAGAGAGTCAGAAACATCGATGAGAGAGAAACATCGATCAGCTGCCTCCTGCACATCCCTCACTGGAGATGTGTCCGCAACCCAGGTACATGCCCTTGACCGGAATCGAACCTGGGACCTTTCAGTCCGCAGGCCGATGCTCTATCCACTGAGCCAAACCGGTTCCGGCTGCAAGTTCACTTTAAAAAACAATGTTTTTATTGATTTTAGAGAGAGGAAGGGAGAGAGGGATAGAAACATTGATCAACTGCCTCCTGCTGCACACACCCTACTTGGGATCGAGCCTGCAACCTGGACATGTGCCCTTGAACTGGTGACCTCTTGGTGCATGGGAGGACGTCCAACAAACTTAGCCACACTGGCTGAGCTCCCTTTAAAAAAAAAATCTGTGTCAGATAACACATTCACAAGCTTTGAGGATTAGGATGTGAACAAGCTGGGAAGGCCATAAGCCTATCCCTTCATACACAGATGTATTTCCTATTGCATGTCAAGGCATTTATAAGAGTTTCTCAGCTTAAATTTTTTTTTCACCTGTGGCACTGACATTGGATATATTACTAACATTTAATAGACACTTAAGAAATAGCATACAAGTCCTATGTTAGGAAAGGGATCAGAAAACTAAAACTGTCTGTCTACCATCTCATAGAGGACAAATAGGAAAGTAGAGTGAGCTTGTTCATTTCTTTAGTCTTTCAGAGTGTCCAGAATATGCCATGAATTTCAAGATTAAAAGTGCACCTTCAAGTACTATTTTATTTTATTTTATTTTATTTATTCACTTGTACAAGAACAAAATGTGTGTTGGATTGCAGAATAGCACCTTGTTAGATTTTGGAGCCAAAACAACTTCTAGCATTCTTGTTGTCACCAAAAGATAACTTGGGAAATAAGGTTTAAACGTGAAGCACAGAGAGCTTTACAAGCCCAGTTAAATTCCTGGAGGACAAGGGCACTATTTATTGTCCCTTTGTTAACAGCGTTTACATTTTGCCTGCTTTTCACCTTATGTACCCTCACTCAGAAGTAGTGTGCTCCAACACTTCCTCAATAATCCTGAACAATGGACTTTTCCGCTAACAAATCAGACTCACAGCTTAAGACCTTTGCCCATGTCATCCCTCTGCCTGGAACAGCTTTCTGCAATCACCTCTCTAACTCCACCCCTCACTCAAGTTCTTCTGGCTCTACTCATCCTCGACTCAATTAGGTGTCACCACCCCCCAGTAAGACTTCCCTGCTCACCGCCACCACCACCCCAGTTTACGCGGCCCTCCTCTGTTTGCCTAGACCACACTATGTTCACCTCTCTCGTAGGACTTACTACATTGTTCTGTAATAATACCTCTAACTTCCAGGCTAGACTGTATGTGTTTGAGGGGAAGGACTAGTTGATTTCACCTTTGCTGTAAAATTTTTGTTGATTTCACTAGAGCCTATAGCATGCAGTAATTGTTTATTTTTTTAAAGCTTATCTTTATTGTTGAAAGTAATACAGATGTACGCAGTAAATGTTTCTTGAACGGAACTTCATCAAACACAGGAAATGTTTAACAAGAGGTTTTTAAACAATAAAGGTCAAAGGTATTCTAAGGAGAGGGCAAATAATAATAATTTCAATGACTACTTATCAGATAACACTATGAGCTATTTTTCTCCTTCTATAAACTCATTTGATCTTCACAGCAACCATAAGGGAACATATTATTCTTGTTTTACAGGTGAGAAAACGAAGGTTCTGATAAGTTAATGTCTTACAAAAGGCTTCTTAGCTAGCAAGGGGTGGAGCAGGGATTCTGATCCAGATATGTGTGAGTTTGACCAGAGACTGAATTCAAGGACATACACAGAGGTGTGGGTAGTGGCCTGGCTGTCAGCATCCACCGAGCTAGCAGGGAGCAAGAGGCTAAAACCATCATGCGAAGGCAGATGACTTCACTATTCAACATCCCTGCCTCATGAAATTCTGGGCACACAGGACAAAGCTCTCACCAGCTGGCTCAAGTTAGAGAAAACATTCCCAGCATCAGATCCTCCCTTCTACCCCAACTAGACTCAAAGCTCCCAGCTTCCAACTGGCTGAAGCTCTCCTTTGCAGAGGCCCTGGATCTCTAGCGTGACTGTCATGGTCTACCCATACCTGAGGGACGTGAGACTTTCAGTGATTGAGCAAGTCCCAGGCAAACCAGGGTAAGCTGGTTATTCTTCACCAGTGATAAGAGTGGCCTGCCCTGTGTATTACTCACAAGGAATGTGTAGGGGCTCTTCCTTTCAGAGGCTCTTGGAGAAGACCACAAATATCCCTCCACACCAATGATATACTAGTAGACTAGCTTTGTCCAACAGAACTTTCTACAAAGATGAAAATATTCAGTATCGCCGAAACCGGTTTGGCTCAGTGGACAGAGCGTCGGCCTGCGGACTGAGGGGTCCCAGGTTCGATTCCGGTCAAGGGCATGTACCTGGGTTGCGGGCACATCCCCAGTAGATGTGCAAGAGGCAGCTGATCGATGTTTCTCTCTCATCGATGTTTCTAACTCTCTATCTCTCTCCCTTCCTCTCTGTAAAAAATCAATAAAATATAAAAACAAAAACAAAAACAAAAACAACAACAAAAAAAGAAAATATTCAGTATCTGCACTGTCCAATACAGTAGCCACTAGCCACCTGCCAATACACATCACTGCAATGTGGGTAGGAATTGATTTATTTTATTTTAATTAGATTTATATAGCCACATGTAGCTAGTGGCTACCATATTGGACAGCACGAGGATAGAAAAATAATTTTTAAACTTGATTGCAACTCAAATCATTTAAGAGAATTTTAAAAATATCAATGTCCAGGCCACATTCCAGATCAATTAAATTAGACCACCTGGGATGGGACACAGGCATCAAAAGTACACCCAACTATGAGAACTTTCAGAGCAGACCAGGGTTCTCAAAGCATGGTCTGTGAATTGATTGCATTGGAATCAACAAGCGAGTGTGTCCATAATCAGAAACCTGAACCCCTTCCCACCTAACACACCTTCTAAATTGAAATCCCCGGGGAAGATCCCACATTAAATTTATTACAATAAACTTTTCATTTTAGAATATATTTAGGTTTATAGAAAAGTTATAAAAATAGTACAGCTTCCGTATACCTCATATCCAGTTTCTCCTATTATTAACATCTTACATTAGTATGGTACATTTGCCACAATGAATGAACCAATAGTGATACCATATTATTAACTGAAATCCATACTTTGTTCAGATTTTCTTAGTTTTTTTATTCCAGGATCCCACCCAGGACACCACATTGCATTTAGTTGTCATGTCTCCTTAGGCTCATCGTGACTGTGACAGTTTCTTAGGCGTTCCTCATTTTTAATGACCTTTACAGTTCTGAGAAGTTCTGGTCAGGTATTTGTGAAACGTCCCTCAATTGGGAATTGCCAGATGTTTTTCACGTGATTAGACTGAGGTTATATGGTTTGGGAGGAAGACACCAGAGGTAAAGTGCCATTCGCATCACTACAGGCTATCTAGATAATTATCACTACACACCTGGCTAAGGTTTGTCAGGTTTCTCTACCATAAAGTTACTCTTCACTCAACCCCTTCCATACTGAGAGTTGGGAATCACTGGGCGAAGGGGCAGAATCACATGACATTCTGGGGCTCTTTCCAACTCGATGACACTGTGATGCTGAGTGTGGATGACATGGTGGAAGGGTGGATTCGCTGGGTTTCTGTGGAGACTGATAGTCACTTATTTAGTCTAGAAACCAAGCTGTGGATCTTCTAGACACAAATCAGTGAATAAATATAGAATTGTTGATATTACCGCCATGGAGTGTTTGGGAATTGGAACCCAGCACATCAGAGGAGAAAAAAAAGCCATACCGAGGAGGATATACGTAATGCTTTAGACCAGAATCATGGTCTCACAGTTGAGGAGTCAGGTAAAGAAGAGAAAGTATCAGCTGTTATTAACTAGAGACATAATGATGGTGTGGTGGAGCAAAGGATCCTGGGATAAAGAAAGCCGTGTGTAGAGGGTCACATGGCTGTGGGCAGTAGCAGGCACTTCAGAGCTGCAATAGCATTACTAACAACAACAAACATCTATTCATCTGTAAGCATTATTAGGCATCAATTGTACTATTAACATAGCCATTCTTTAAATTAGGAAACTGAAGGTGAATTCAAGTAACTTATCCAAGGTCACAGCATCACTGAGTAATGGGTTTGGGATTCAAACTTAAGTCTCCATGACTTTGAACCTGACGTTAAAACAAAGGATTAGCCAGCTGTATTCTGAGAGGGTCAGGGCATTCCCAAAGGTAGCCAAAGGATGTACAGCACATACTAGTACAATAGCTGAGACGCAACCATGTTCCCACTCAGGAAGGTGGAACAATGAAGTGTCTTTATTAAAGTCATTGCTTCAGAGAAACAACATAGGAAAGGCAAGCGGAAGAAGAAACCATCAGCAAGAGGTTTGGCACATGAACTGTGGAGAGAGTTTATGGTGTACAAGGTAATTCAGAAACTCATTTATCACTAATGGAAGCCTTGAACTAGTAACGAAGCTCCAAGAGGAGAATGTTTTTTGATTTCCTTTTACACTGAGTGGCCAGATTATTATGACCACCCCATCAGTACAATGAAGTGAATTAGTTATGCAAATAATAGTAATAATAATAATAAACCTTGAGAGTATTTGCTTAGGAAGTTTTCAATATTCAGTATTTTTGGAAGTGTCAATGAAGTACTGATGGGGTGGTCATAATAATCTGGCCACTCAGTGTATAAAACACAACAAATTTCTGCAGCCTGGACGCCCGCTTGGCTTTAGCAAAGCTGCAGTTCAAGACTTGACCTCTTGGTTTCTCAGCAGTGTTACATTTTAATAATCAAGGAAACGGCCAGTGATGTGTGGGGAGGGTTGTGAGAGGCCCAGAAGCCTGGCCACACAGGAGCAGCTCTGAGTAACTGAGAAGGTTCATTCAGAAGTGAGGACCCTGGGGGAGACACAAGGGCTGCCTGGCGCACTGAGATGATATGAGGCAGAAAAGTGGGTGTCTTTCACGTTCCTTGTGAAAGTATAGCTAGCACCAGGGCTTACATCTGCAGGAAAACAGATTTCATTCACCTTCACCTAGAAACCTAGGTTAAAATTTCTAACAATCCAATAACAGAGGATGAATTGCTTTTTGGAATAGAGAGTGCCTTGTACACTCAGTTAATTAATTAAAAGCAAGATGGTTCCAGGACTATTATAGAATGGCTTCCTGTACTCTGGGAAATTTGAATAGACCTTTAAGTACCCCTTCACTGTTTACTCTCCAACCTTTTGATACTGTATGAGTGACACTGTACTGTGTCTTGAATGAGTATTACTGCCCATCTCTGTTCCTTAAAAAAATAGAGATCAGCCAGCCTCCCTTTTTTGTACGCCATACCTTTTGACAATACTATAGACTAATTACCTTCTAGCTAGACTTAAAGTTTCTTTCTCATTCTGCCATCTCACCTCTGACTGATATCTGTTTGTTCCAACAGGCCCTAAGTCTAGACTACACATCCATCTATTTTGCATAGAATATCTACATATTTTGTTGGCCTCCTGCCCTCTGTGTAGCTACAAGAATTCAACTATTATCAGAGCAAGAACACTCCAAGGAGGCTCCCTCCCACGCCTCTCATTTGCTGCCCCCTTGCAATTTTCACTCCAACTTTTACAAATGTTTTAACGTCGTAAAGTTTCCTTTTCCCACAGCACACAGGTCCTCATGCGTCCCATTTCCAGAGCCTGAGATACTTATCTGCTTCTTATTCTGCTAAGTCATGCTCCTGTCTTATTTCAAAAGCCTGCTCTAATAAATATTGTTAGGTTAATTTTTCCACACTGAGAATGCGCTATCGTTCCAGTGGTTTTCTTATCCCATTTCCTGGTTGTAAGCTCTTGTATTTCTTCACATCCTCCCTACACTCTCCATTAGGTTGCAAACTTTGTCAGACAGCTGCTGTGATGGAATTTTCTTAGGACACACTGTCCTTCCACACAGAGAGGGAACTCAGGAATGCAGTTAGTTACGCAATTTTTTATTTCCCCCGAACCTTAATAGAGCTGCAGTGACCATCTCAGACATTGTTATTTTCAGGAAGTTTTCCTAGCTTATTTTAAGAAAAGAATAGAAAAAAATGCTCAAGATAAGGAAGTTCTCTGGCTCTAGGTTTTCTTTCGCACATTTTTAAGATTAAAATTATACTATGACAGCTTTGTCTTCTTTGCCTTCAACAGAGTGTGGCTGTCTAGCACCCTGGCTGCAGGAGGTCAGTGGGTCTATCCATAGACATCTACTGGCCCTGGCCGGGTAGGTCAGTTGGTTAGAGCGCTGTCCCGATAGGCCAAGGCTGTGAGTTTGATCCCCGGTCAGGGCACAGACAAGAATCAACCATGAATGCATAAATACGTGGAGCAACAAATCAATGTTTCTCTCCTCCTTCCTCTCTCTCTTTAAGGAAAAACAAAGCATATCCTGCCAAAACCCAATGCCCAGACAGAGCCTCAGCCAGTAGGCTAGAACAGGTTGGGAAATCAGATGAGTGGGCAGTGCAGCCAAGGGTGGCCATCACACTTCTTTTTGCACTTCCACAAAGAGCAGATTTTGCTAACGATGACTTTTCATGTTTTTTTGAGTCTACATGTTTTTTATTTTTTTATTTTTATTGAATGTATTAGGGTGATATAGATTCACAAAACCATACAGGTTTCTAGTGTACAACTCCATAAAACACCATCTGCCCACTGCATTGTGAGCCCATCACTCAAAGCAAAGTCTCTTTCCAAACCTATTTTCCCCCTCCCCTTGCCCACCACTGCTCTACTTATCTCCTTTCCCTCTGGCTATCACCACACTGTGGCCTGTGTCTACATGTTATGTAAATATGTTTTTGGCTAATCCCTTTACCCTCTTTCATCTTCCTCCCCTCTGACAGGTGTCAGTCTGTTCTATGTATCCATGCCTCTGGATCTATTTCATTCCTCCGTTTATTTTGTTCATTAGATTCCACATGTAAGTGAGAGCAGATAGTACTTGTCTTTGTCTGACTGGCTTATTTCACTTTCTGAGTGAAGGAGCAGCAGACTCCCTGGACGCATCTCTGTCTATGATATGCCGCCTTCTGCCTGATTTTCTGCTCCAGCGGTTCTCAACCTGTGGGTCGAGACCCCTTTGACGGTCGAACGACCCTTTCACAGGGGTCGCCTAAGACCATCCTGCATTTACATGACAATTCATAACAGTCGCAACATTACAGTTATGAAGTAGCAACGAAAATAATTTTATGGTTGGGTCACAACATGAGGAACTGTATTTAAAGGGCCAGAAGGTTGAGAACCACTGTGCTAACCTATTGTCGATCACCATTACGGCTGGTCTCTGGGATAGCCTGACAAAAAGTAAACTTTCCTTAAATGCAGCTAACCAATGTTTTCCCCACCCCAGTCCTTGGAAATAGTGAGAGCAGAGTTTCTTAAAACGTGGCCTAAGCTTATAGGATCATAGTCACTGGATCAGGAGAGTAGTTTGTTAAATGTGCTTTCCTGGGGCTCACCTGAGCCACATTCTCTGGTCTGGGGCCCGGGAATGTGCATGTAAACAAAAGCCACCCAGAAGCCCCGGGAAAGAGGGCAGGAGGAGAATCTGACATCAGGCTCCGAAGTGTAGAAAAAGAGTGAGGCCTTTGTTCTATTTTAGGCTCTTCCACTAATTGTCTTTGTGACTTTCAGCAGCCTCCTGGCTCCTCCGGCTTTGGTTTTGTCATCGTAATTACTGTAACTGTCAGTGTGTGGGCCTATATATTCTAAACCCTTTTTTTTTTTTACCTCTACCCATTTCTGATTAAAATAAAAACTCTCCTTGTGACATCTATAAGGTACGAGGCCAAAGGGGTTGATAGTTTTCACAAAAAGAACCTGAGATTTAGATACAGTGTTGAAATTCTGCCCCGGGAGTCAGTCCTTATCATAGACTGGCTGTGTCAGTTTCCTCCTTTGCAAAATGACAATGACACCTGCTCAACCCCTTCACAGGGTCCCTGAGCTCGTGGGATTTATAGAAAGACATAAACTTCTCAAGTGTCTTGAAAACTATAAAATGCACATTATCAGTTGTCGCCTGAATTAATCAGGTGTCTGGGAGATGCTTAAATGCTGTTGTCCAGAGTGATGTGGAGGCTCTGGCGACGTAGGTTTCCATTAGAAGATCCTGAGGCTTGGTCAAGAAGATGCTGTAAAGAGGCCTGAATGGCACTGAGGGGGGTCAGGCTGTGTGCCAAGGTTGGCCTGGGAGTTTACACAACACTCTGTTTTAGCCTCAGACATATTTTAGCCCCTAGAAAAGAAAGGGCCCCGCGAGATATCTTTGGTCGCTTCAAGAATCCTAAAAGCTGCAACTTGGAATTCGAGGCATTCACTTCCTTTTCCACTAAAATTGAGACTCTATAGGGTAATTTCCTACTGAGGCGCTCCCCCTTCTTTAAAAGCTGATTGGAATTTGAGGTCCTTGGGACAGGCCAAGACTCTGATTCTCTATCACGAAAGGCAGCATAGAGCAGGAGCAAGAGTGTCGGCTTTGGAATCAGGCTGGATTCAGCTGCCAGTTTTTCAGCCACTTATTCTGCGTCTTTGGGCAAATCATCCAGCATCTCAGCTACCTGGTGTTCTCTGTGTGATCAGGTGGTTGTGAGAACTGATGAGAAAACACAATGGAATACTGAATTCTGGTGACTTGCAATATTAACGTTCCTCAGCATGGCTCCATTCTTATGTGCATCTTATCATAATACATATTGCCTAAACCCAAATTGCTAAACCCAGCACATCCTGGTAACCTCCAAACAAACAAAAATAAGCTTAAGAACCCTTGTTTCTTAAAGTGTTGAAGAAGAAAAGTAAACATATAAAGTAGCCTATATAATAAAAGGCTAATATGCAAATCAACCTAACAGCAGAATGACCAGTTGCTATGATGTGCACTGACCACCAGGGAGCAGACGCTCAATGCAGGAGCTACCTTCTGGTGGTCAGTGTGCTCCCACAGGGAAGCCGGGCTCACAGCTGGCGAGTGCAGTGGTGGTGGCGGGGAGCGGGCCTAAGCCGTTAGTCGGACATCCACTGAGGGCTCCTGAATTGTGAGAGGGTGCAGGCCAGGCTGAGGGACGCCCCCCCGCCCCCCCCCCCCCGCAAGTGCACAAATCTCATGCACCAGGCCTCTAGTTATTTCATGATTTTCTTACTATAAGCCATGTCATAAGGCCAACTGAAAAACAAAAACAGGCTGAATCTCTGTGAATTACTTCAGCCAGTCCAGAAGCAATGAAGGTTAACACCCCTGAACCTATTTTATTTATTTTTAAAGATGTTTTATTGATTTTTTTTTGAGAGAGTAAGGGACAGGGAGAGAGAAACATTGATGTGACAGCGAAACATCAATCAGCTACCTCCTGCATGCCTCCTACAGGAGATCAAGCCCAAAACCCAGGCATGTGCCCTGCCCAGGAATGGAACCTGTAACCCTTCAGTGCAAGGGAAAATGGCCAACCGAGTCACATCGGCCAGGGCACCTGAACACATTTTGATCATCACTAAATTAAAAATAGGGAGATGGCTAACGAAGTTGTCCTTCCCCCCACCCTTACCTCCATCTCCACCTTGGGACACTACTTGGAATAAATATAAATTTTAATTTTTTTTAATGAACGTATGACAAGATTTTGATGGTATGATCATCACACTACAAGCTTATATTTTATCCAGAATTCAAACAACTACAGGGCCCAGAAAACAATTGCTTTTCTGCTATAACATATAATAACAATTGAGATTGTCCAGTTGTGACCTGAAGGTGTGTCATGTCTGACATTTTCTCAGAACTAAAATATTCAATTCAATAATATATATATATATATATATATATATATATATATATAATCTCCTAGAGGCCTGATGCACGAAATTCATGCAAGCGTAGGCCTTCCTTCCCCTGGCTGCCAGCTCCGGCTTCCCTCTGGCACCCGGGACCCAGGCTTCCCTTGCAGCCCCGGCTTCGTCCGGAAGGTTGTCCCTAAGGATGTCCAGTCTAATTAACATATTATGCTTTTATTATTATAGATATAGATATTTGTATTTAACATGTATGTTGTATATTACATTTGTAAACATACAACTCAGATATGTTAGATTTAATAACTCTCATTTATCCAGAACATCTGACTAACCATGGAATGTATGTTTTTGTATTGGCACATCTATGCATTTAATGAACTTCCTTATTTTGCAGCAATGTTCTTTTATGTACTATAGGTAATTTCTCTTAGGTACAGAAACTCAGCAAACTACATGTAGGGTCTCTGGTCACCTAGGGCTTAAAATTCATAACAGAATTAAAAACATGTTTGTTATCCTGAATCCATGACAACAAGAACTCTAATCAAAAACCAGCTGTGGATGCTGGTAACTGGGCACGCCACTGGCCTGAAAGAATGCGGGCAAGGTCTGTACTGCACACACATATTTGTCCATGGAGGACTTTTTTTGGTAGAGAGGAACAGAAAATCCTGGCTTCTTCAGAGAACTGGTGTGGGCAATCCCTCCTCCAAAAGTAGTCAAAATACCACTCCAGAGAACCTTGACTTTATAAGGGAAGGCAGCTTCTGAGTCACAGAAAGCCTGTTCCTGCCTAATCCTCACTGGCTAGCCTGGAAGGAGGCTCTGCTAAAAATGTTTCAGGCGACTGTTGACTTAGGAATTTCTGTCCTCTTTTCTAGTAACAGACTGTGGACATGCTGTGGAGATTCTGCAGGTCCCTGGACCTCACTCACCCCTTTTAGAGTCTCCTTCTTGGAAAATGCATGTGGATGCAAGAGTTCCCGGACTTTGAGAAGGCAACGTTTCAGTCTGTCAGAATTTTGTGTAGGTTTAGTATTTGGGGTACAACATTACATTATTTTGTTTGTCCCCAGACTACATACAGATGGATTCTGAGTAGATTTTTCTCAATCAAGAGAAACATCCCAGAAAATATCAAGTGTTCAGAGTTTGGAAAGCTGTTATCCGTCTTGTAATAGGACTTTATTTTTTTTCTCCTCCCACATTGAATAGTACTATAGACAATGTTAGAGGTCGGATCTTGATTGTTGAGCCAGGACGTACAATCCCAATTGGTGGGAGTTGGGGAAATTGGAACACATTGTTGTTTTCATCAGATTGAAATAGATGTTTCTAATGCTCCATTCGACTTGCCACTTCTTTCATTCTCCCACCCATAAATTCGTTGATTCAGTGTCAATATTCCATCCTTAAGACAACTGCTTTGGAAGAAATGAGTATTCCACATTCTCAGGCTGTGCCTGAGCCCATGCTGTGATCTGAGAGGTCTCTGATGTCTCCACTAGAAAGGAGAACACATGCCCAGAATGGCATATTGTCTGTCCTGTAAAGGACTCTCAGATTTTGCCTTCATCTGTTGTGCTCATTTATTAGCTGTTTTACTCCTGCTCAGACTTTTCAGACCTCTAAATAATTTCTGAAGGAAGCCTTCCCTGAGCACCACACACCCTCTGAGCTGGATCTTGTTATACATTTTAATAGCACTCCACTTTCCCCTCGTAGTACTCATCAGTGTTTGTAATCGTATGTTTACATATGATTATTTCATTACCATCTGCCTTTCTCACTAGGCGAGGGCAGGGATCTGATTGCTCACCACTGCATAGGGCAAAACAGGAGCTCAGTAACTATCCCATATGTGGATGCTGATAAATGATAAACTCTTCTTGAACCATAATTTATGATGAATAAAGGCCTCTAGTTTTTCAGGAAATAGGCATTGTTTGAAAAATACACTACCAGCTTCTTCTCAGTCACAGGCAAAGTCATCACTCCATCTAAGTATTTCTCCAATAAGCATCTCTCCAGTCTCGGCCTCCTATTCTACTTTCAGGAAACACCTCGAAACCCCAGTAGTCCTGTTGGCCTGCTTTCTCTCACCTTTGAGTTCCCTTGGACTTCCATCACTACTTTTACCCCAAGGTTTCCTGGGAGCTCAGACCCCTGTTCATCGGAGAAGGCATTCAGTTAGCAATGCTGGGACCATCTGAACAGATCTAGTTCTAGCTCAGACCAGCAGTGAGTACGAGGGGGCAGGAAGGACATAATAGCAGCACATTAAAATTTCATTTGGATAATTCAGAAATTAGACAGTCTAAACAGTTCTAGAATTCCTCCTTTGATATTGATGAATCCAAAATCTGACAAAGAGGTGTATGAGTTTGTGTCTGTCATTAGGATTTCAACACCAAGAGATAGAATATAAAGACAAACTTTGTCTTCCTTCATCCGCATCCTTCAAAGGATATGGAGTAATGGAGTAATGGAGTCTGATTTTCAAGTACCTCCCAGATAATTGTGCATTTGGGCAGGAAAGGGTTTTCTAGAACACCTAAGCTGGAGAAGGTAGACATTTTTCTTACCCTCACTTTTCCTAAAGTTTAAAACTTCAACTGCTTGAAAGGGTATCTCATTTCCAAGTAGGTATATTTATTTTGTACCCTGAAATTATTAATTCAGTAAAATAAGTCCAGCTAAGGAAAAATACAAACATAGAATGAACCAACCCCATGCAAGATACTCAGTCAAGGTTCAATGGGATGGAACCATAAAATTCTGTCTGAGTCTTTGTCCACATGTCCCTTTTAAATTCAAGTTAGAGTCTGAGTGTTTGGGTAAACAGTATAAGCCTAAGAGTGAGTGGGAGACATATGTCCTTAAAGCTCATCTGCTAAAGGTTTAGGTCCAAATCTTGTTATTTGACTAATTCTTTCCTCTCTAGATGATTTGGGTTTGAACTTTTTCAGATGAGCTTTCCAGAAGCAGAAGGGACAATGCTAACCACTTGAAGAGTTGTCTGATGGTTTGTTTTCACTAGTAAGACATTTGTAAAAGCAGAACTATAACACAGACAGCGCCACAGCATGTAGCATCTTCAGCAATTTGTGCAATCTCTCTCTTCCTGCCCTGCCCTGGCTGCACCATTTTCCCCCTAGAAAATAGCCAAGAATGGGTGTTCAGAGGGGGCCATTCATATGGTTAGCTGATCTGTAGCTTCTCAATAGTTTATTTTAGCCAGAACTCTCGTTTCTGGAGAACAAAAAAGGTCCTGCCAATGGAACACTTGTTAATTATCCATTTTTAATTAAATGAAGCAATCTTGTCCATTGCTAACAATTAAGAGGAGAGGATTTTTTAAATTCAGCTATTGACTGGCCTTCAAGCATCGGGAAAATATAGGATTGGCTACTGTTAATCTATATTTAAAAAAAGCTAATATGCAAATAGACTGAACTGCGGAACAACCAGTCGCTATGACACGAACTGACCACCAGGGGGAAGACTCTCAATGCAGGAGCTGCCCCCTGGTGGTCAGTGCGCTCCCACAGGGGAAGCACTGCTCAGCCAGAAGCCTGACTCCACGGCAGCGCTGTGGGGAGTGGGCCTAAGTCGTCAGTCAGACATCCCCCTAGGGCTCCCAAACTGCAAGAGGGCGCAGGCCAGGCTGAGGGGAACCCCCCCTCAGTGCACAAATTTCATGCACTGGGCCCCTAGTTTTTAACAATGACTATATCACTATTATTGCTCCGGGATTATAATATACATCCTTAAATTTTCAGTCAACTTAGACTTACTATTGTACCATTTCATGGACAATGTTGAAACCTGACAAGTGTATATTTACTCCTCTCTTTTTTGCAATGTACATTGTAAATTCCATACAATGGTATAATTTTTGCTCTAATATTCTCTACATTATTTATATTTTAGTATATGCGCTCTCAGAATGAGCATTCCATTATCTTTTGATCTGTTTGCCCAATCATTATTTGCACTGAGAATCCTAAAGGTAATTTCATATAGCATTCTAGGTATTTTACATGGCAGATATGATGCCTGTGTGTGTGTGTGCGCCTGAGTGTGCTGAGCTATTGAAAAGAGACATTATAGAATACTAAAGCAGATTGAACCCATATGGAGTTTGTGGTTGTTTTATTTTAATAGCTAACTTTGTACGTCTCTAGTCTTTCCAAAAATAAATTATAACTTCTAAGTTTCATTTTTCTATTTTTATTTTGCCTGGACCTTCCCTTCCATCCCCCTCATCCTTTCCTCTGTGTGACCCATAGAGTCAGGAGTTCCTCTGTATTGGGCTAATTCCTGGCACTGTTTTTGGAGACAGAGCCCATGAAGATTGACTATGGAGATCCCTGCCTAGACCTAATGGATTGCCACCCTTGGGGACCTCCAGGCTATTGTCACCATCAAACAGAACAGCATTCATGGACTCAGGAAGTGGGATATGCTAATACAGAGAGTGATAGGGTAGTCCCACAGATTGGAGGACGGGGGAGAATTAAGAACTCTTTTCATAAAGTTCACAATAAAAAGAACACTTTATTAGAAATTATCTTGCCGAAACTGGTTTGGATCAGTGGATAGAGCATCGGCCTGCGGACTGAAAGGTCCCAGGTTCGATTCCAGTCAAGGGCATGTACCTGGGTTGTGGGCACATCCCCAGTAGGAGATGTGCAGGAGGCAGCTGATCGATGTTTCTCTCTCTCATCGATGTTTCTAACTCTCTATCTCTCTCCCTTCCTCTCTGTAAAAAATCAATAAAATATATTTTAAAAAAAAAAGAAATTATCTTACTCTCCCTTATTAGAAATGCTGTCTCTCTCCCCCTTTCTCATCATCCTGGTTCATCAATTTATCAAGAACTCATGGATGTAAGGCAATGAGCCCTGTAGGTCATATTTAGGATGCAATGCTGTGCTTATTCCTCATTCCCTTACCTCAAAGTCCTCTTTAAAATGGACCGTTCTTTCTTCAGATACAAGGTGCTTAACTGAATGAATCCCAGCTGGTCCTCATTCTTTTATAGACATTTGAACAAAATCGATATTCATTTCTGCAGCTGAACCAAACTCACCTGGCAAACTAGTTTTTGTCAGGCCAAATATAAAGAAGTATACATACACTTGCATACATAATTACTTGTTTGTTTTTCAAAGCTCTATAAACATACTATCAGAGCTATAAGTTTTTGTTAAATTTTAAAACTAGGACTAAACCAGGCCTTGAGATGAACTGTAAATATAGCCTGACTACAGTGATATTTCATTTGGCTTGAATCTTTACTAAAGAAACTGGCTCCCAAACCCCTATTTAGGAAACCAACAGCAAATAGAAAAATGTTCCTGGTATTTTTCCCAAAATAGATGTCCAAAGAATTTGCCCTTTAAATGGGATGCTTTATGTATTAAATGTGAGATTGAAGCTAAAGCCCTACCCAATTAATTTTTTAAAATGTGAGAAAAGCAATTGTCATAGCATGTAATTTATTAAATGTTGGTGATCTTTTCCAAAATGAATTTCTCTGGTAGTCAGATAGATCCATTTCTGGTTATTAAGTTAATAAAACTGTTTTCGTGAATTCCACCTGACCATTGACCTTGGCATAGTTTTACTGAAGACTCTGGTAAAATAAATCTTTCTTTTAATTAGGAAGCATTTTAGCGAACCTGACTAATGGTGTATATGTGGAATGTGGCCCCTCTTTTAAATAATATTCTCAGTGATGGGCAGGAGCAAGGCAACGTTCCGGGACAAACAGCAGAGGTTATAAATGGTCTAGAGCTCAGTCTCTAGAGTTAGCTGAGCCAGTTTCAAACCCCAGAGCAGCGACCTGCTGGCTTTGTGGCCCTGGACAATTTACTTCACCTCTCGAACTGCATCTTTAAAGTGGGGAAGATAAGGTTATTTGGGCAATTAAATGAGATAATGCAATTTGTTTGGGGCAATGTCCAGCATGTAATTAATGCTCATGCACTTACTAGTAACTATTACTACAGATTGTATTAGTATCACGTTAAGTTACCAACTGACGTCAAAGGGAAACAGTGTTGTAAGTCACCCATTATAAAAGACAACCCTCAAGCAAGAGCAAGCAATGACATTGCCTCTGTATTTTCTAAACCTTTGAACATTTGGGGATTTTAAGGTTTGTGAAGAAGACTTTTTATAAAAAAGGGTGGTGATAAGTCAGAGGCAGAAGAAGACTCACGCTGCAGTGAGGTACTGGCCCTGAGAAGAGGAATCAGTTAAGGACACAAGTTCTGTGATTTTTATTAAGGAAATTGATAATACACAAGGGTTTGGTTTCTTGTTTGTTACGGATTATAGATAACAAAACCTTTTCTGTCATTCTTCGTTTCCCAGAACTCTGACACGTCGAGCATCTCAGACGGAAAGGCAGGGAGAACATGGACGTACAGAGAATGGAGTCACTAGGAAACCAATCCGTGGGTTCTGGACCCTGTGAAACTGGGGCCTGGCCTGCTTTTCCCCTGGATTGAAAGCTGCATAAAGGTAGGGAATTTATTTTCATTTCTGCATCTCCATGACATAAAACCGTGCCTGGCACACAGTGGGCTCTCGATAAATATTCTAGGATAAAAGCAAGGACATAAGCTGGCAGATACTGAACTGCCCCAGTACTCGGAGCCTGCCTTAGGTTTGGAGAATGGTTGGTGTGGTATTAGTGTAGAGATGAGTACTGTAGTCCTAACACTACAGTGTAACACCACAGTACATAGAGCTATAATTCAATGAGTTTAATTTAGAATCAATATTTGTGACAGAGGCCTCCTCTAGCTCCTTTTCATTAGATTCTCGAATTAATTGTTTCCAAGATCTGTGGTCCCTCTCAAGCATAAGGCCAGAGCCAAATGACCCAGCTGTGAATCTAATGTCCTTTTCAGATTAGGACTCTTTCATAGATTATGGTTAGGAATTTTTATTAATAAATAATTAAAGTAATAATATAGTGTGCAATAATATGCAATGAATATATTAATAGATAATATTATTAATATCATATAAATGCCAGAGCAAAGATGAGAGGAGAGTATTTAGTCTCAAAGTGGTTGAATAAGTTTGGGGTCAAGATATTGGTTCATTTTGAGAGTCATGCAAAATGGGGAGCAAATTAATCATATTTAAATATTCCTTCCATTGTACTGATCTAATTCAAATTTTTTTGACTCTCAGATTTTTTGTAATTGTAAAGCTAAAATCCACTTTCTCTTCATATGTGTAAAGAATCCTAAGTATATTGAGCAGCAATTCAGTGATATGATATTGTATGATGTAAAAATACTTGCTAAGTATTGAGACTGATTGTAATTTCAAATTAACACAATTGTGTTCCATTGACATTTCAAACTGTGTATTTGTAATCTAAAAGGCTATGATAGTAAGAAAATGTTGACCAGAATTTCTTTAAAATATTTTATTAAATAAAGCAAAATGCAAATGTCCAGGCACTTGGATACAGTTGAGGTTTGAAAATGGAGTAATTCTTTCTTTTATTAAACATGATTAGACCTTACTGTACCTGTCTTTGTGCAGGGTGTTTACATTGTCTCGGGTGCTTAACTCTGGTTTAGGGCGTGTTGCCTAGGTCCCCAGATTCCTTTGGATAAACAGCAAAATGTATTCCTATGGATCCCAAAAGAGAAACTTAATCCCTGCATGTCTGTCATCTAATGAGTTAATACTTGTGTGGACTGGATTATTTTTAAAGTTTTTTTAAGAAGTTCCTACACTTCCTTTCACATAAATGGTGAAGCTGAGAAAACATAGCTGTCAATGCACTTGTCGTAACTCTACAGATCCTGTTTTCTTGGACCCTGGGAGAGCTTCTGTCAAGCCTGCTCTGACCTGTCTGCAAGTGTCAGGAGAAACAAGATACTGTTCTATTAGAAACTAACCGCAAAACAAAGAAGAAATGACAGCCAGCCAGGCTCATGCTGAGAGCTGGGCCCCCGTCATTAGCCATGCTCAGTCTGGAGTGTCAGCTCACCTAACTGCCAGGGAACCCAGGGGACCACCCTGAGGGCGGAGTTTATTAAAGTGAGTCTTCTCTCCCAACTCTGCATGTTAAATTGTCCCAACCCCAGGGACAGCTTCTCCATAAAGCCTTCTGTGATATCTAAAGCTTGACGCAACCCTTCATCCTCGTGTCCTTCATAGCAATTTTGCCTCTCCTACATTAGTAATAACACTAATAGGAACTCATATTCATCAAGAAATTCCTATGTGTCAAATACTGTGCAATACCCTTGCCATGAACTACTGATACCCTCGTAACAAGCATATAAAATACATTCTGTTATCATCTTTTTTTATTGATTTTAGAGAGAAGGAGGGAGAGGGAGGGAGAGAAACATCAATGATGAGAGAGAATCATTGATTGGCTGCCTCCTGCACACTCTTACTGGAGATCGAGCCCGTAACCCCGGCATGTTCCCTGACCGGGAATCAAACCATGACCTCCTGGTTCATGGGTCAACACTCAGTCACCGAGCCACACCAGCCGGGCTGCTATTATCTTCTTTATACAGATCAGAACACTAGAATATCAGAAAAACTAAGAAACTTCTCCATGCCCACGTAACTAATGTGTGTGGAGCCAGAATTTGATTTCCAGAGTCCATGCTGTTAGCCCATAGATTATTCGGGCCTGCCTGAGCTCTTCCAGGGGACAGGGCCCATATCCTGTTCACCTCTGTATCCTAAACCTTCCTTTTCTTCCATCAATGCAAAGAAAGTGACTTGTCAAAAATTCCATAAATATTTTTGGAAGGAAAGCCTAGAAGCAAATTGCTCTTCAGGCCCATGTCTGGGCCAAGATAGGCTGGTCTGTTATTGCTTCCTCACTGAGGGATATGAAAAGGGTATACAGCAATATGAGCTATGTGGGTATAGAACAGAAGATGAAAAACCATCTTCATATACCACATACCTTCAGAGTTACCACCAAGTGGAAGCCAAACTGTGGTAACCTAGAATGTTCCTCTTCTCCCTTATCCTGTTTAAGAAGCCCAGTCTGTTTTCCATGGCCACTCCACTGTATACAACTAGAATCCTACCATCTTCCATAAGATGACAGTAGAGAAAGATGCTTCCATTCAAGTGAGCCTTTAAAAGCAGAGGGGAAGTGTGGCTCCTCCAGACGGAAGGCTCGGTCTTCAGAGGATGCTGAACCCTGACAATTTCCCTGTGGAGACATCTGCACAATTTCCCCCCCTGTCCTGATCTACACCCACACTAAACAAGTCCTTGTGTCTCCTCTGCTTATTGGAGGAAATAATAGGATGGCCAGAGGCAGGAGAAAAAGATAAAGAATAAATGTGCATAAAAAATAGGCATGGGGGGGGCGGGGAGGAAGCAATGTCATGTTGTTTTATGTTTAAGAACATGGTCCACTGCTGTTAAGCTGCTTCTAATGGGTTACATTGGTGTGTGTATGTGTGTTTGTGTGTGAGAGAGAGAGAGAGAGAGAGGAAGGGAGGTGAGAGCTGAGATACAGAAAAGAAAAAACGAGGTCAGCAAGTTTCCGAGCTCTGCAGAAGGGTGCTGCTCCGGCAGCCCTGGCTCCCACGGAAGCCAGGTCTTGTGATTCATCACAGCCCAGACTTCAAAGAGAGATGCTCACCAGGAGAAGTTGCCAACAGTCAGGAGGGATGAGAGTCTGGTAAAATAACTGTCAAGAGCCCTTGAAATATATGCCACTCGACTTGGGGTGATATTAAACTCTGGTGCAGCAGCAATAACCCTAAAAAGAAGGGGGAAATGAACGTGAAGGTCACAATGTGTTCATCACTGTGAGGAGAATGGCTCTTTTTGAAGGAACTGCCCACGGCTTTATCCTTCTTCATTATGGCTTATGGACTTTTGCACAACATGGGGAAAAGGTCGAAAATTCTATTTGGGGTGAGGGCCACATTAGTGTCCAAGAAAAGAAAAACAGAACGAAGAGATGCGATCTTTGGGCATGAGGAGGTGCCCAGGGAAGGCGAGGGGGGCATTTTCCAATTCTACCCCATGTCTACTGTGTTACTAGAGCCACACAGAGGTCCTTGGGCAGGGGTGGGAGACATGGTGTCATAGGAAGCAGGAACTGTGAAAGAGGTGGGAAAATCGAGATGGGGAAAAGGGTGGGAAAAGGTTAGACAAAGTGTTTTAGACCCTTCCAGAAAGCGTCTCAGCCCTTGATAATAAGTATTCTATGCTCCGATGTATGCGAAGTTTCAGATGAAGCCTCTGTTTAAAAACCAACAAACACCAGGAAAACTGTCTCATTCACCTAAAAAGGCAGGAGATATCAGGATACTTTGCAAAAAACCCAGGCTTTAGAGTCAGACAGACCTGGTTCCCTTGCTTGCCTGTTTATTTGAATAAGAAAAGTTATTCTTTAGTTCAAATCCCAGCTCTGGAACTTACTTGCTGTATGAAAAAGACAAGAACCATAACTGCTCAAAGCCTCAGTCATTGCACCTATATAATGGGTATAAGAAGATCTACCTCACAGGATTTTTATGAGCATTAAATGAAACCCTATTTATAAAGCCCCTAGAATAATACCCAGCTCATATTAAGTATTCTAAACGTGTTTGGTATTATTATTAAAAGTTAATCTAAAGCTGCATGTATACTAATAGCTTTTAACATGAAAAAAAAAACCACAATAGATTTTTTAGATGAGAGATCCCACCGAGCTTAATTTTTTTTTTTTTTTTAAGGAGAGGAAAGTTAGACATAAAAGGCAGAGTATGTGGCACAGGACTGGAAGCTACATGGTCCCACGACAGGAATAAAGAAGGCAGAGATTCACTGAGGGGGGAATTCATGGACATTTATGGTCACATTATTCTGATTGGCTGAGGGAATCAGTAGGCTTCTGGCCAGTTTTCCTTCTGTTCACAGAAATAAAATCTCAGTGTGTTTGAAAATGAACTAAGTTTTATTTTTCTCTTTTTTTCTTGACAGGAAGAATTTATTTCTGTAGTCAAGGCAGACTTGTTTCCGCTAAGTGAAAATTAGGCCTAAGTAGTATAATCATAAGCTAAATGTGCACTGGATAAAAATGTGTTTATTATGAGCTGATTTAGTTTGTTGATTTTCCTACATGTCGTACCTACTACCACAGAAGAGATCTGTGAATAAGAATACAACTGGCCACGATGTTAAAAGTAGAGACCGCTAGTGAATCTGTATGCGATCAAACTACACTGGGGGGGTGGTTTCCCTGAGCATGTTAAACCTTTGCCAACAGAGTGATCTTTCCAGATGTTGCCGTTGGGGACTTGTGGGAAATACAGAATTGCATGCTCTTCTTCAGACCTACTGAAGCAGAATATACATGTTCATAATATCACCCAGTGATTTATCTGCATATTAAGGTTTGGAAAGCACCGAGTTAGCGTTATGGTCACACAATCTTAATGATTGGATCTTTACCTCAATCCAATTCGCATGGGCAAGATTGTTAGAAGGGAGACTGAATATAAACAACAAAGTTTCTTGCTCAGTGCAATACAGAATTTCTTTAGCTCACAAAACTGCCATCTTGGTAAATAAATAGGATATTTATCCATCCTAGTAAAGCATGTGTTCAACAGAACAACAAAACAATGAGGTTTTGTACTTCCTTAGGGCGTTGACGATTTGATCATAAGGTCACTGATGCAACTGTTTTGAAGGGGAAGCGGATTCAGCCCAGACTTCAGAAATGCACTTCCGCCACCTAACACCTATGTGACTTTGGGTAAGTCGCTCCACTATTTTCCTCTGTCCAATGAGGTGGGAACAGGACTTACTTCATGAGGCAGTGAAGAGGCTTAGATGAGCTAACAGGTATGAAAGAATTCACGAAGTTCCCCAGCACTATGTAGCATTAGTTATTATTATAAATGGTACTATATTTTTGTTTGATCTGACCATTCTATCTCCTTAAATGATTCCTCCCGACATATTTTCATAGTTTAAGTAAAAATAAATTTGAAGAAAATTTTATGAAAGAATTTTGATAAACTCCATGGATACCTTGGAAATTCCAAGGGGATTTCAAAGCCAGAGTGGGAGAGGGGATTCCTGCTTCATGCCTTTCCTGGGTGTGAAGGTTGCTTAAAAAGTTTCAATTCCCCCCAGTTTACTATGATTAGTCAGGCTGACTCACTATTCTTGTTGCCTGGCTTAAAAATAACTCGGGGCAGGGGGGGCGGGGGGAGGGGGTAAGAGATCAACCGAAGGACTTGTATGCATACATATAAGCATAACCAATGGACACAAGACACTGGGGGGTGGGGTAGGGGAGGCCGGGGGAAGGTCAAGGGGGGGGGGGGGGAGGGGGAAGGAGACATATGTAATACTCTTCGTAATACTTTAAGCAATAAAAAAATTTTTAAAAAATAACTCTTAAGACACATGCTTGTGAAGGGCTATGGGGAGGTTTCTGATGGCAAAAATGCCTTTTCCAACCTTGGGTTGAGGGGACATTGACTACTCTCATGTTTCCCACGGGGCTCTTCAGGTCTGTTTATAAGTAGTGTGCTTTGCCTAGTGGATGTTGAACAAACACTTGTCAAACTACAGGAAGTTGTGATATCTGGGAGAACATCTAACCACTGGAAAGTGTTCTGAGATGGAATGAGCCTCCTTGAGAGGCAGTGGGAGCCATTGCTGGAAGGATTCAAGCTAAGGCTGGTGTCTGGCTGGTGGGGCTGTTAGAACAGAGTCTGGTTTAAAGAGGGAGGTGTTGAGCTGGTGGCCCCAAAGGTGTCTCACACCCCAGGATTCTGCAGCTGTAGGTCAGAGGCTATCAGAAGTGGGTCAGAATGGCTCAGATCTCATACCCCTGAAGGGCCTTAAATATAGATCCTTGCCCTGGCTGGTTTGGCTCAGTGTAGAGAGTGTTGGCCTGCGGACTGAAGGGTCCCAGGTTCGATTCCAGTTGAGGGCACATGCCTGGGTTGAGGGCTTGATCCCCAGTGTGGGGTGTGCAGGATGTAGCCGATCAATGATTCTCTCTCATCCTTGATGTTTCTATCTCTATCTCTCCCTCTCCTTTCCTCTCTGAAACCAATATATATATATATATATATATATATATATATATATATATATATATCCTTGACACTAGCCTCATGTGAGATTTTGCATTGAAGTTTTAAGCATTAAAAGCATCAATTTGCTAAATGGAAACACTTAAGGCATCCCACAGTTTTCATCAACCCATTTTAATATTTTTGTTGATTTTTGTTTGGCTTTATTTAATTTACCAGAAGAACTTCAAAACCCAGATCTTCCCAGGTGGTGTGGCTCAGTGGTTGAGCATCGAAGTATGAATGAGGAGGTCATGGTTTAATTCCTGGTCAGGGCACATGCTCAGGTTGCAGGCTCTATCCCCAGTGGAGGGTGTGCAGGAGGCAGCCAATCAATGATTCTCTCTAATCATTGATGTTTCTATCTCTCTCTCCCTTCCTCTCTGAAATTAATTAGAGATAGAGATAGAGATAGAGATAGAGATAGAGATAGAGATAGAGATAGAGATAGAGATAGAGAGATATGCCAGATCTGGCCCAAGTTCTCTGAACCAGGCCTCTCTCAAGTTCTGGCAGGTCTTGCTCTAAATGTATATTAATTTCCTGTTTCAGCTGTCTCCTCACTCCCTACTTCTGTTGGGCCCCTTCACCCTTCCACAAGAAATGCAGCCCAACCAAGCATATGGTGATTGTCCACAAAGAGAAGACCCTTCGAACAGGGCATAACAAAGAGCATTTCTTTGGGAAAACATTTTTATCACACAGGTCTTTCCCCCAAGTCATTCCTCCTGACCCCACAT
Organism: Myotis yumanensis; assembly: GCF_028538775.1. Lineage (NCBI taxonomy): Eukaryota > Metazoa > Chordata > Mammalia > Chiroptera > Vespertilionidae > Myotis > Myotis yumanensis. Next base: position 26,524,486 of record NW_027223764.1, on the reverse strand, counting down.
GGACATCACCTCCCTGGCTCCTGCCTCACCCCATCACCCTTACCCCACCCATATGATCTGCACCCCCAATCTAAGTCTCTGAACCCCTTCTCGTGCGAGGTCATTCTGTTCAGTCGCAGCTGCTCCATGCCCACAGTGATGTTCAGGAGAATCTTCTAGAGAACCATCCTTCCTAGAAGGCAGTATGTATATGGAAGGAGGGGTGCTTAGAAACTTAAAGCAATTTTAAGGTGTCTATCCAGTTGAGACAATTGAGTCTGAGGGAGGTTAAGTATTTCTCATTGTGGTATTGAACAATGCAGTTTGCATTTAGTTATTCATGAAATCATTGGGCCTATCTGAATGACGGAGTCTTTTATGGAGAGAGAGAGAGAGAGATGGGGGGGGGGGAGAAAGAGAGAGGGAGAGAATCTCCTCCTCACCTTCAGACTAAGAGAGAGAGAGAGAGAGAAAGAGAGAGAGAACCTCCTTCTCACCTTCAGACCACACATGATCAGAGGCAACAAAAGGTAATCATGAGAATGAAAAGCCTAATCTAATGATTCCTTTTTAGTTCTTTTCCAGAAAAAATTTTAAAATCCTATTTTCTTTGTGGAGAAGCGAAGATGATGGAGTGCAGGCAATGCTTACACCCTCTAATCTGGTGAAGGAGGAAAACAGTACAGGAAAGTAAAAGGCACTGATGTTGGTAGGTATGGGCAGGGCCCACCTAAATTGTCACTTATAAGAGCTGTTGGTGGTCCACGTGGCCTTGAGAGGACCATTTGCAAATTGCAAAAATAAGATAAAATAAACTTCTGAGGGGGATCATGCCTAAGCTGGCAATCAAATATCCCTCTTGCAGTCTGGGAGCCCTCAGGAGATATCCGACTAAGGGCTTAGCTGTTAGTTGGACATCCTTAGTGCTTCCACGGAGGTGGGAGAGGCTCCTACCATCGCTGCACTGGCCAGCCATGAGCCGGCTGCTGGCTGAGTGGTGCTCCCCCTGTGGAAGTGCACTGACCACCGGGGATAGCTCCTGCATTGAGTGTCTGCCCCCAGGAGTCAGTGCGTATCATAGCAACGGGTCCTTCCTGGCCATTCCACTGTTAGGGTCAATTTGCATATTACCCTTTTATTATATAGGATTAATTGATAGACCTGAAATTATTTAGTTTCCTCCTTACTTGGCTGAGATGGTATCTGGCACCCTCTAGTGATAGAAAAATTCTTTAGTAGAAGGAATGTTCCTAGTTATTTTGCTATTTCCTCAGGCTTGGGTAGACAATTATCTTTACTTAAGGCTGAAATTGTAATAGTTAACTTGGTAACAGGATTTCTTATGCTGATCATAAGCTCTGGTGATATATAAATTAGGACTCTATTAGTTGTAAGAATCAGGGTTAAGCAAAAATTGAAACTGTATGGAGTTGGGTAACTGTGGGAGTCCAGGGTTTGATTTCAAGATGACAGCAGGACTCAGGTGGCACGATCAGGCTTTGCCTCTCAGCACAGTTTCTTCTCAGCCTGGGCTGACTCTGTCCTCAGCGCTGGCAGGCCCACAAGCTTTCTTCACAACCGCATCAGTCTCACACTTCACATTGTCCCACTTCAAATCCAGTGGAGAAGGGATCAGGTCCTCCTGTTCCCAGCAAAAGTCATGTTTACTCCCATTGAATATGATGTGCTAGTTGTCTTAACCAAATGGAGTTTTCTGTCCTCCTCATGGTCCTCCCACCTTCATACACACAAAAGCCCTGGGTTGGTGTCCATGCTCCTGTGGTGGTTGATCTGACTAGGCCACAGGACCCAAATACGTGGTACTACTTTGGATGTTTCTGTGAAGGTACATATTTTCTTTTGGGATGGGATTAATAATTAAATAAGAGCTCCCCTGAGAGAGAGGGAATTCAGCCAGCAGACTGACTTTGGACTCAAACTGCAACTCTTTCCTGAGTGAGTCTCCAGCCTGCCAGCCTACCTTGCAGTTTGGGACTTGCCAGGTTCCACACTCACATAAGCCAGTTTTTTAAAATCCATCTGTCAATTTAAGCATAATAGATACTTCTATATCTATATCTCTTCTAATGGTCCTGTTTTTCTGAAACTGACTTCTACAAAGAGTTAAAAAGAGGGAAGAGGGTCAATTTTCCCAAAGGCAACTTGGAAGTGCTGTTACCAGGAAGAAGGAGGAAAGATGTAGGAAAAACAGTCATAGATGCTCATTACAGTTGTGAATGAACAAAGTCAACTTATCGGGGTAGCAATTTGGTTGACAAAAATTTTTTGAACATTAGGTCCATGGAGAAAAGGAATACACTTGGTGGTGAAAAGATATTGAAGGTTTCTTCCCTCAGCTTCTTACATATTTAGATACGTGTTTAAATGTTATTCAGGCCGAAATCGGTTTAGCTCAGTGGATAGAGCATCGGCCTGCGGACTGAAAGGTCCCGGGTTCGATTTCGGTCAAGGGCATGTACCTTGGTTGCGGGCACATCCCCAGTGGGAGATGTGCAGGAGGCAGCTGATCGATGTTTCTCTCTCATCGATGTTTCTAACTCTCTATCTCTCTCCCTTCCTCTCTGTAAAAAATCAATAAAATATATTTTTAAAAAAATAAATGTTATTCAGAATGATGTGTTCAATGGCCAGGGTATCTTTAGAATAGAAGCAGGCTTTAACTTATGTGGCACGTTTTTTTTTTTTGGGTACAATCAGGATGGTTGGGTCCAAAATATCTCCCACATCTGGTAGAATGCCTGAAATTCTACGATTAAAAAATGATTTGTTTATTTGCTCTTGAAGGATTGCAGGTCTTAGGAATGTATAATTAAAGTAAAAATGACCTTGGCCCTGGCTAGGTGGCTCCGTTGGTTGGAATGTCATCCTGTACACTAAAAAAAAAAAAAAAAAGGTTGTGGGTTTGATTCCCAGCCAGGGCACATACCTAGGTTGTGAGTTTGATCCTTGGTACATACATTGATATTTCTCTCTCTCTTCCTCTCCCCTCCTCTCTGAAATAAAAAATACAAAAATAAATGAATAATAAATAAATAAAGTAAAAATGGCCTTTAAAAATGTCCAAACTGTTTTCCCCAGAACACCAGCATCCATGAAGTGATCATTCAATAGGTCCTCTTCAAAGGACTCCACAAAGAAGACAAGGAAGTTTGGGGGGAAATTCATATCATAGCCCCCTCTTAGACAGTCAAGATGCATGTTAACATATTAAAACCTCTTAGAATTTTTGGATTAAGAGGCCCCTTTAAATTAAATTAACCCCATATTTTCTAAAATCATTTGACCATGAAACATCCCCCCCACAAAGCACTTGTTGAACTTGGGGGAACTAGGTGTGGAAAAGGGGGGTGGTTAGGAAGGTGAGGACCTTGGGAGCAAGAATATCAAAGTTTAATTCCTGGCTCTGCTGTTTACCAACTATCCAACTTTGCCAATGTTGCTTCAACTCTTTTGGCTACAATTCTTTATTTGTAAAGTAAGTTTACTAGTCACTTACCTCACTGGGCTAAAATGATAAATATTAAGTATGAAAGAACCATTTTTTAAAGTTGCCGGCTCATAATTCACTCTAAAGAGATGTTGATTTTGTCAACTGTCTTCTCTCTGTTCTCTCTTCCCTTCCTTCTTATAATTTTTTTTATTTCAATGAACTTTTTGTTTTATAAAAGCTTTAGATTTACAGGAAAGTTGCAGAGATAACACACCATCAGCCCTAGCCCCATTCCCTTCCTTTTATGTTATTCTGTGCAGGGAACTGTAGGAACAGGACTGGCACACCATGGTCTTCCTCGCAGCTCTCACTAACCTCCCCGGAAGGCGAGGCAGAGACAAGCACACCAACACCTACAAGACTGGTCACAAGTGCAGCTCAAAACACAAGTCATGTCCTGGCTGGTGTGCCTCAGTGGATAGAGCATCCGCCTGGGAACTGAAGGGTCCTGGGTTCCATTTCAGTCAAGGGCACATGCCTGGGTTGTGGGCTTGATTCCCCAGTAGGGGGCGTACAGGAGGCAACCAATCAATGGTTCTCTCTCATCATTGATGTTTCCATCTCTCTCCCTCTCCCTTCCTCTCCGAAATCAATAAAAACATATTTTAAACAACCACAAAAAAACCCCACAAGTATCATACAAACTTCCCCTCGTGCAAATTCTTGCCAACTACCTAAACAGACAGATCTGCTTTTCCAAAATAACTTTGAGAGGTGTTAACCCGAGCACCAAAGAACTACCCCTACCCCACCTCTTTTTTTTTATTTAAGAAAATCGACCAGGAAATGAGTAATAAAGGAGGTGAGGGGAAGTCATTGTAAACCTTAAATACAGCCAGAGCTCGGGGATTTGTCAGGAGTAGGAAGTAAGCTTTGTTCTCCTTTTGAGAAGTAAAAGCCAAGGAGTCCTCCGCCCCTTGCAGAATCCCCGCAGCACAACGCGTGAACCTTCTCGGTGGATCACGGTCGCTGTACACACTAGTCAGGACCCCCGCGACGCCCCCTCTCGCGGCTGAGCGAGGGCGGGTGTTCTCAGCCACCAGCGGAGGCTCCCGGCCCCGCGCAGGGCTAGTGCGTTCAGAGCTCCCAGTCAGAGCTCAAGTCCTGCCCAACCTTCCCAGTTAGAACTAGTGAGGAGTTCCCATAGGACAGCAACGCGGGGTCCTCATCGGAGCGGGAGGAGACAAGCGACCTCGGAAATGCCCCCTGAATGGGGAATGCCCATTTGTGCAATAAACCTCACTCTCTCCACCCCCAGCTCTGCGTCCCATCCCCCCCAGACCAGGAGCTGAATCAATTTCGCTCTCCCCAGCCAGGAGTTCCCCGCAGGGCTTCCTCCCCTCCCCACCCCTCCCCCTGGCTCGGGAGGGAGGGGGTGTGCATTTCCTTTGGTCGCTTCAGGGAGCATTGCGCACAGGTGCTCAGAGACACTCTGGAGAGAGAAGTAGGGAGCTGTGAGTCACCCCGCCCTAGTGCTGGGCCCCGGGAGAGGCCGGGCGGGGCTGTCATTTCTCCCCGCGAGCGGTGACCCGAGCTGCCGGGACTTGGAGCAGCCCTTCTACTTCGTCGGATCGCTCCCCAGCTATGCCCCGGATCGGGGTTCTCCTGCTCCTGGTGAGTCCTCCCCGCCGGAGTGGGGCGGGCGCTGCGGCGCGGGAGAATGGGGGGGGGGGGGCGCTGGAGGGCGGCCGCGCCCCGGGATGGCGATCCACAGCGCCCCCGGGGCTGCTAGGAAGCCCGGGAACTCGCTTTTCTTGGGGTTTGAGGCGGGGCAGACCGAGCAGCTCCGGGTGCCGGGACCTGGGGGTCCGGGGGTCGCTTACCAGGGCAGCCACAGGTCCGCTCCGGGCGGCGGGAGTGCGCGCCCGGCGGTGGGGAACGCGGGCTGGAACTGACATCGCCGGTTTCCCCCCAAAGTGAGGGAATAAGCCCGAGGCGGCGGTTGCACCTGAGGCTTCTGGCCGCACCGTTTCTTTTTGCAAAAGTGAACTTGGAGCTGCAGGCGCCTTGTTTACTCTCTTGTCACCAGGCAGAAAAAGAAACTGTTTTTGTTTGCTCCCGGAAATGCCTCCTTTCCTTAGCACTGCAAGTCAGTCACTGTCTCTGTGTTGTTGTTCTTTTCCTTCCTGCTTTTCATTTTCTCCTTGGAATCTTTCTTAGCGTGCACTCCCACGCGGGTTTGTGAACTCGGGGCTGGGGGCAATCTCGGCCTCAGCGCTGTGCTGCCGGCTCGCGCCGCTCACGCGCCCTGGCGTCTGCACTTGACGTGTTTTGGAATCCGCTTCTCAGCTCGCCGGTGGCTCATAGAATAATCGTGGCCTCAGCAGGCTCAATGACATCTCGAAGCCTCTGAAAGCCAATGGATTCTTATTTTATTGAGTCCCACCGAAGTTCCAGGCACTGTGTTAAGAGTGTTAATAAACATGATCTCAATCAATTCTCCCAGCAGCTGTGTAGCGAGGAGGATGTCCTCATGTCCGTTTTACAGATGGCAAAATGGGGTTTGGAAAATTTTTCAACCAAGATCGCACAGCTAATAGGTGACAAGGCCGGGATTTAATTTAATTCCAAAGTCCAGGGAGTTTGTTGATTGCACCCATTTCCAAAAATAAAACAAAAACATAAGTTGAAAGAAAATCAAACACAATAATGTCTGGCACCATCTTATGATTTGGGGGGGGGGGGGGTTGAATTCTCCCTGATTGGAAAAATTAATTCTCCCTGGTTTCTTCAGAAATAAGGTGCAATATTTGGGGCCTTTAGAAACTTCCTTAGAGAAAATTTAAGAATAAAAATTGAGAAACCATTTATAGTCTCAAATCACATCCTTCTTGCCCTGGCGGGTAGTTTGGTTGCTTAGAGCATTATCCTGATACACCCAGGGTGTGCGTTTGAGCCCCTGACAAGGCATATAAGAAGAATTAACCAATGAATGCACGAATAAGTGGAACAACAAGTCGATGTTTCTCTCTCTCTCTTCCTCTCTCTCTCTAAAAATCAATCAATAAATTAAAAAAACCCACATCCTTTCTCTTCCTTGTAATTAATGACTACATTATTGCAATGTTGTTTGCTTTGGAAATCTCTCCTAGTTCAGGGAGAGCAATACTAGTACACGTAGCAACATTATCAAAGCCGGGAGCTATACTTACTTAACTTTATACTATAGCATCTTTACCAGAGGTGCATATTTAAAGCACAAAGGAAACCTTGCTTTTCTGAAAGAATGCATGCACACACATTCATCTATATACATACATTTATTTACATATTCACATTATTATGCTATCTATAATATCATAAATTAAATACAATTTATTTATTATACAAGGTGTTCCAAAAAATGTATACTTTAACAGCTTTTAGTTTAATTTTGAAAATGAAATGTATTTTAATAAACATGGCCTTTATAATTATTCAAAGTGTAGTTATATATTTTTGGGACACCCTTTATTTATAGGATATGTGGCCTAGAAAATTAAGATTTATTAAATATAAATTAAATATAATTTATAAATGCAGATGAGTAAAAAGAAAAAAAACTGACATAACCCTGTCACCTAGATAATCGTTGTTTACATTCTGTAGTCTGTCCTCCATTTCTCCCTCCTAAAGTGACTCTTTTAAATTTAGTTACACAGAGGCCTGCCTTGCACCCATACTTGCCTAATATCACACCTCTATTCTGAAGTTTCTTTTTTTTTAAATTGAATTTATTGGAGTGGCATTGGTTAGTAAAATTATATAGGTTTTATATGTAAAATTCTATACTACCTCATCTGTTTATCGTATTATGTGTTTACCACTCCAAATTCAGTCTCCTTCCATTGTCATTTATCCCCTCTATGCCCTCTTTCACCTCCAACTACCTCTTTGTGTGTTCATCTTGTTTGGGACTCTGCACTTCCTGGACTTGTGTGTCTTTCTTCTTCACCAGGTAAGGAAAGTTTTTGGTCATTATTTCTTCAAATAGGTTCTCAATCCCTTGCACTCTCCCTCCTTCTGGTACCCCTCTAATGCAAATGTTATGCTTCATGTTGTCCCAAAGGTCCCTTAAACTATCCTCATTTTTTAGAATTATTCTTCCTTCTTGCTGCTCTGATTGGGTATTTTCTGCTACCTTGTCTTCCTGATTCGATCCTCTGCTTCATCTAATCTACTGTTTATTCTTTTCTAGTGTATTCTTTATTTCAGATATTGTATTCTTTTTCTTATGCATTCTATGTCATTTTTCATGCTGTTGAAGTTCTCACTAGGTTTCTTGAACTCTATTTCTGGTAATTGCTTACTTCCATTTCATTTAGCTCTTTTTCTGGAGGTTTCCTATTCTTTTATTTGGAATTTATTTCTTTGTCTCCCCAGTTTGGCTGCCTCTTTATGTTTGTTTCTATATATTAGATCAGTGGTTCCCAAACTTATTTGGCCTACCGCCCCCTGTCCAGAAAAAATATTACTCAGCGCCCCCTGGAAATTAATTTTTTTAAAAATTTTAATAGCAATTAAACAGAAAGATATATGTATTAATGTTTCTACCTTTTTCGTAAAATATAGTAAAGAAAGGTGTAAATTAGAAACATTGAAGTTTGAAATTATGAAACTATTTATTGAACTCAGAATAGAAAGGTAATACAAAAAAAGTTAAAACAAATGCACCTGTGGCCATCACCGCCCCCCTGGATCGCTGCAGCACCCACCAGGGGGCGGTAGCGCCCACTTTGGGAATCACTGTATTAGATAAATCTGCTATATCTCTTAGCCTTTGTATAGTGGCCTTATGTAGTAGGTGTCCTGGGGGACCAGTGGCACAGTCTCCTTGATCAGTTGGGTTGGGTGCTCCAGGGAAGTCCCTTGTTGGGTTATGTGGCCCCTCCTGTTGTAAATGAATCTTGATTGTTAATTGCCCCATTCATGCACGAGGCCATCCCTCAGGCTGGGTGACTGTGAGGATTGACCCTGACTGCAGTGTACAATCTGCTGTGCAGGTGCTGACCACAGGAGGCAGATTACACCTCAGCAGGGTCTGGTACCACTTTTGAAGCTAATTGGATCCTGCTCTGATGCTGTCTGAGGCTGGCCACTGATCAGTGTCAGACCAGCAGTTTATCAGGTCCAAAGAGACCAAGATTTGGCCGTGTGAAGGGAGGGCTCTACACCAGTCTGGCATGTGAGGGGGAAAATGGCTCCTGTCCTAGAGCCATGCAACTCAGTGTTTCCAGATTCTGTCAGGAGTTCAGTCTCAGCAGGGTGGGGACATATGGAGTCAGGAGGATGGGGCTAGTGGATCTCCCAGGAGGGAGAGGTATCCGTCAGGCTTGGGGGGTGGGGGGTAGTGGCTCCCACCCCTGAGTCACACAACTCAGTCTTGCCTGGATTCTGCCCAGACCTCGGCAGGGTGGAGCCACTAGCAGTCAGGAGGTTGCATTTGCCAGGATCCCCAAGCATGGTGACAGCAGATTTTTCATGGTGGGGAGGCATTGCAGGTCAAGTTCATGAGAAATTAGGGGGCATGTCCTCCATCCCAAAGCCACACAATGTAGTCATTGACATCCCCTGAGTCTGCCTACACCCAGCCCAGGCAGCTGACTGCTCAATAAGGCATAAGCTCCACAGGGAGGGACAGCAGGGAGTCCAGGGGAGGCTATTGCATTCCCCCAGGCTGATGCCATCTGCAGGGGAGTGCTCCACCCAAGAAAGATAAGGTCTGTGGTATGGGAGAATGACTCCTCACAGGAATCCTGGTGGGTGGTCCTTCAGCTCTCTCTTCAGAGTCACAAACCCCAGTCTCTTTCTCAAGTGACTCTAACCCACTCCACCAGATCCCAGGGTGAGTGGCTGTGAGTGAGATTTTGTGACCCTTTAGGAGGGTACCTGTGTCTCTAGCAGACTTTCATTTCTGCCTGGTGGGCAGAATTCCCACTGATATTCATAGCCAGATGTTTTGTGGGCACCTGTTCCCAGCTCTGGTGCTCTAAGCTGGAGAGGTTGGTTTGGGGTTGAGACCCAACACTTCTCACTTTGTGGCTGAGGTATCCCTCTGGCAAAGAGGGTGTTGTTTCTGAGTAAATCTCTTTGGGACACTAGTAATTTCCTTCTAAATAGTTCTTATAGTGGAAGCGTCAATATTTCGAAGGAATCTCTCTGAAGGCCACAAGAATGCTTTAGGGCAGCTGGATCACTATAGAACAGCTGTCAGTTGGAGAGAATAACTGTTTGCTAAGAAATGATCAAAAACCTGAATAAGGAAATTCCCCTCTTGAAAACCCCTTGTGAGTTAAATACCTTTTGGCAAATTATCTTGGGTTTCAAAAGTCCCTTAATGAGTCCCATGTTTTCTAATAGGTCTTTAGTACCTATTAGAAAAAATAATTTTAAAAATAATTTAAAAAATTTAAAAAAATAATAAAAGTACATAATTTCAAATTTGATCCATAAGATAAAAAGCAAGTTAACCCAAATTAGGACAGTGACTCCATCTCTTTCTCCTTTTTTAAATAGGTAAATATAGAGACATTGATCATATGATGTAAAACAAAAAGTAATTCTTGAAAAAGAAAAGTCATTCATTATTTCACCACCTAATACAAGTGTTTTTTATTTTACTTACAGCCTCCCTGGCCTTGTATACACATGTACAAAATTGCATATGCATTCAGTGCTTTTTATAGCCTGCCTCTTGTCAGTTTGTGTATTCATCAATCTTTTTCTATTTTTACATAATTTTCATATCATAATATTTATTGGATGCATTATAGAGAGAGCATTTATTAAATGACCTTATATTACTATAATTCTTATCACATTATTTTATTACTTATAATCCTATATAATAAAGTGACAATATGCAAATTGACCCTCACACCCTCACAGTGGCAGCAGCAGAGGTGTGTTGGGGGCATCGCCTTCCCCTGATCACTGGGTCATCTCTCACCCCTGAGGGCTCCTGGACTGTGAGAGGGGGCAGGCCGGGCTGAGGGACACACCACCCCCGCCGCCAGTACATGAATTTTCATGCACCGGGCCTTTAGTTTACTATAAAGGAAACATTTTTTAAATGTACTGGGATATACACACACACACACACACACATATATGCATATATACATATATATTTATTATTACCAAAGCCATATATATATATATATATGTATATGTGTGTGTGTGTGTGTGTGTGTATATATGTATGTGTATGTGTGTGTGTGTGTATATATATATATATATATATATATATATATATATATATGTAATTATCTAAAAACTATTTTAGAACTATTGTAAGTACCTTACAAAAGGTTTCTGGATCCAGTAGACTGTTTTTTCACATGAGTATAGATTTAGGCCTGTTAAAAAACTGGCCCTTCACTGCCCCAGTCTCTGTTTTGTTTAGCCCATGTATTATTGATACATACATTATGTATGTATTGTACTTTTTGTGCTGTGTGTGTGTGCATCCATTCACAAAAGTGGGAAAACAGCATTTAACTACCTCATAAGTTATAATCATTTCCTGGAAAACCCTGGCTTTAAAAAGAAAAAGAAAGTGTTTTTAGCTTTTTATGTTGTTGGATTCCCAACACCAAGTAAGTATCTTTAATCCTTATTGTTTTTTACTTTTATTTTATTTTGATAAATTATTTTGTTAAACTTTTTGAAGTGAGAACATGAGTAGTAAAGCCCAAATTAGAAAGTTGATTGTTGTAAGATTGGTGACTCCATCTTCCATAGAAGGAAATGAACAAGATGTCCCCTTTGATCACAGCTCTGTTCTTGATTTGGAATGAACTTTTGTGCAACCATGCCACTCCCACCTATGGCATTTAGAATCAGCATTCACAGCAATATTTGACAACTAGCACATGTTCCATTAAGTGGGTATGACAGTGAATTTAGTATGAAGTTACGCATTTTGAGCAAGGAAATCTTATAAATTTGCAAATCTTACTACAAATCCAGCTGGTGGGTGTACTCAGCCTAGCAAAGTGAGCAAGCCTACTGCAGGTTTTGTTAAGCTGTGGACTGGAATAAATTTGTATATTTACAATAAACTCAGCATTGGATTCATTAACAACAGGTTGTCCTTTCGTTAAAACTTGAAGCATTATAGATTTACTCCCCTCTGTGTTCTGGGAGGCCATGAAAATATAAGATGTGAGAAAGGTCAATATTGATTTCTGAGGGCAAAGATCTTGGAGGTGGTGGGGGAGGGAAGAGAGAGAGAGAGAGAGAGAGAGAGAGAGAGAGAGAGAGAGAGAAAGAAAGAAAGAAAGAAAGAAAGAAAGAAAGAAAGAAAGAAAGAAAGAAAGAAAGAAAGAAAGAAAGAGAGAAAGAATGAATTTAGAGCAAGTGGGTTAAGGTTCTTGCCCCTGACTGAAAATTGAGCTTTGGTTTCTAGCCATCCTCACAAAAGTTGTACCATAGACTGTTTTTTTCATGTAAGTGTCTGTATGGATTTAGGCCTAATTTCAAAAGTTGGGCCTACACTGCCCCAGACTGTTTTATTTAGACTGCATGGTATTAACACACAGAATATATATGTATGTGTATGTATATATTTTTAATATTAGTTGCCACCATTTAAATGTTGGAGGATTTTGGTTTCTCTTAGAAAGATGTGGCACACGCCATGTGCTCTTACTCTGAACCAAATGGCATCCCCTCTAGACAAGCCCTTTAGACAAGTCCTTCCTACTCATTCTTTTCTGCTCCCTCTGAATGCCTTACTCTTTCTGTGCTCCCACTGTGGCTCCTCTGGGCATCAGGACTATAGGGCTTTAGTTTAGGATTTTATAGCCCTTCCTTTATCCTTTTCTTCCACCAAAAATGACCTGTTTTATTCAGGCTTATTTTTAGAAGGGTCATGATTTCTCCATGAAAAGTCAAATTCTGATTTGCAAGTGCAGAACACTTACAAATGTTGTTAATCTATAAAGCTCTTACATCCTCACATGTAAGTGTAACTTAACAACCTTTATTTTGCTTCCTTTTTTTAAAAAAAAATTTTTTTAATTGATTTCAGAGAGGAAGGGAGAGACAGAGACAGAGAGAGAGAAAAAAACATCAATGATGAGAGAGAACCATCAATCGGCTGCTTCCTGCATGCCCCACACCAGGGACTGAGCCCACAACCCAGGCATATGCCCTGACCTGGAATCAAACAGTAACCTTCTGCTTCATAGGTTGACGCTCAACTACTGAGTCACCCCAGTCACCCAGAGCCCAGTTGTTCTCCACTGCAGTGAATATCACAATAACTGGGATGCTTGTTGAAGATAATCACAAGGAGAGCCTCATTCTCAGAGATCCTGAATCTTTGGGTCTGTAGTGGGACCTGAGCACATATTTTTAAGCATCACTACTTGATTCTGATGTCCACCAGGGTTTTGAGAACTATTTTTCAAATGCTAGCACTAAACTCAAAATCTAATCCCAGACGGAACTTTCTAGGTTCCTCATTTTATTTTATGTATTGCTTGATTGGTCAGGGGTCTAACCTGCCTCAACTATCTGGCTCCTGGTCTTCCCAGAAACTGATCTTTAGGAAGAAAGAAGACATTATTAGGATAAGATTACCTGGTATTTTTACTTATATGTTTTTTTAAAAAGAATGAATAGAATCTTCACTTGCCTTTTTCATGTAGAAAATTTATCTATTTTTATGACAGTTTTTCAATAATGTACCTACCTCAAAATGTCATAACTGTTTCCTTATTTTTTACACAAATATGTTAGAGGTGCATTATATAATTGGAAATAGTGAACTATTCATGGTATCTTTAGAATTTCTTTTTCTGCTAGTGTTGATAAGTAAAAGTCTAGAAAACAAGTGAGCAGAATTAATCAGTGAGCTTCCTGTATCTTTCCATTTGTGTTCTCAGCGGCAGAGGACAATGAAATGTCAACCCACCTAGTGGGGCCTGGAAGGCTGGGAAGAAGCTGTTCGGGCTCCTGTCAGCCGCTATGATACCAGTTCTAAAAGCCATTTGAAATCTTTTGTTTATTTAGCTCAGTATTAGTGCAAGATGAGAAATGCTTGTGCTCAGCTATGAGGAACCCATGTGCTTGTGTGCCCTGACATCCTTCAGGTTCAGAATCTGAGGGAATCAAGAGGCTGTATTGATTTCTTAGGGTTGCACCACACGTACCACAGACTGGGTGGCTTAAACTACAGACTTTCATTTTCTCACAGTTCTGGAAGCTAGACATCTGCAGTCAAGTTGTTGTCCAAAGGCCATGAGGAAAGGCCGTGTCCTAAGCCTCTCTGCTTAGCTTATGAATGCCTTTCTCTCTGTCTTTATACCTTCTTCCCTTTGTGTCCGTGGCCAAATTTCTTCTTCTTTCTTATAGGGACACTAGCCCTGTGAGTTAGGGCATACCCTACAGACCTCACTTTTAACTTAATTATCTCTTTAAAGACCTTATCTCTAAATATGGTGAGACCTGGGGGTACTGGGGGTTAGGACTTCAATCTAAGAATTTAGACTTGGGGTAGATGTGATTCAGGCCATAAGAGTCCTGACTCTCTTGAGGTAGCAGTATGCCGTGGGCAAATCCCTACACGAGTTTGGGGGCGCAGCTTCCTCTGAGGGGCTTGAATTGGGTCATCTCTAAAACCCTTTCTGCTCTAAAGTGGTAAATAAAGTGAAGTACCAAATTTCAGGTTATATGACTAAGATCTTAGGAATTAGCTAGAGACTGCTGGTGTCAACACTTTTTAAAAATACATATATATTATTGATTTCAGAGAGGAAGTGAGAGGTAAAGAGAGATAGACACATCAATGATGAGAAAGAACCACCGATCGGCTGCCTCCTGCATGCCCCCCACTGGAGGTCGAGCCCACAACCCGGGCATGTGCCCCCGACCGGAATCGAACCTGGGACCCCTCAGTCCACAGGCCGACTCTTTATCTACTGAGCCAAACCACCCAGCACAACACTTTAAAAAAAAAATCTCACTTTTTCTTTCTACCATCCTCACAAGTAACCCACTGCCTTCTGTTACCTCTTAGCTGAATTTTGAAAGAGAGTTTGCATGGTAGGTAGAGGGGGACTCTTTTCCCTGGAACCCCATCATCCACCTACTCTCATCATTCTGTTGGAAGTTCCCCACGAGGAGTTAAAATGTCCACTTTCAATTTGAGATGTCTAACTTTTAAGTCACTTTATTAACATGCATTTTTAAATGACTAATAATTTTATTTTATTATACTGGATAATAACACTTGTTTAAGGAAATATATCCAATTAAAGGTGAATGGTTATGATGTTGGATTTAGTAAGATTATAGGACTACTATTGAAACCTAGAACAGCGAAAGATAGAAAATTTATATGAAGGATAAAGTGCTAATAATTAAATGCAAATAATTTAGAATATTTTCCACCTTCCAAATACTAGGCTGCTGTTACAGATTCACTACTGTTATTATTCAGATTGTCTAATCTTATTAAAAAAAGAATAGCACAAATGATAAATCAAGTATCTTTAGGTTTAACGCAATCCTGCTACCTCTACAGTTGTCCCTTTTTATTTTATTTTTTATTATACAACTAACACTTGTCCCGTATAGAAAAACATGTGAGTTAAGCAAAAACACACACACATACACACCCACAACCACAACAACTCACTCATAGTCTTGCCAACTAGAAATAAACACTCAACATTTTGTTGTGTTAAAATAATTTTCTGCTGAAACATTTCTTTATTATTGAAATGTTCCCTCTGTTCCCCCTTCTTTCTATTTTCTTAACCCCTGACCTTCCAGCACTGAACCCTCTCCATGACCCCTATATTCCTTGGTGAACACAGCATTTTCCTGCAGTATCTGAGCACAATGATTGTCTTGAATAAACTCCCTTCTGGGCTTTGGTTAGAAGTAGACCACTTACCTGTAAACTCTTTGAGAGTAGAATCTTTATCTGTTTACTGCCGTACTCCAAGGTATCTGTCTGGCACGTAGTAGGTATTCAACAAAGTATTTGCTTAATTATTCATTGATTAATGGAGTAGCTAATATTATTATTCCCAGAAGAATATACAATTGAGTTTTCTCTGATTTTTAATCTTTGTTATGACAGATTTAAAATTATTTCGATTCCTCTTTTTCCCCATTTGTTCATTACTTGCTTTAGTTTATTCACATTTCAGAGTTTGATTTAACTTATTTTTACACCTTTTTAAAAGATTTTTCTGATTAAAAAATTTTTGAGCACTCAGCTCATTTACTTCTTTGTGGGTTTCCTGCCTTGTCACAGTCAAAATGCCTCAGCTTCTGCCTGGAAAGTTTGGGTTACATCTTTGCATACTGCAATCTTGAGCTAAATGCAAAAACTTTTTAAAAATACAAGCTATATGGAGCCTTGCTTACATCTCATCATGCAGCAGTCACAACATACTTTTCAAACCCAGCTTTCTTTTTCATTCTTGACATAATTTTCTGATGCTGAACTAAATAAATGTTTCCAGAAATTCAACTCTGTGAAGCAGGTGTGAACAAATATGAGTGAGGTTGGTATCAGTGCTTCATGGCCAGGATATTTGTGTCTCTTCAGTGCTCTACTTCAGGTTGCACATTGCTCCAATTCTGAATGTACTTTGCACAGTAGATTTTGATTTCCAATCAAGAACTTGAAAGCTAAAACAAAATAAATTAGGTAGTTTCTTTTAGACAGCTCCAGAAAGCTGAGTATATGCAGTTTTCCAGAAAGAGCACTAATGCAACACTCCATAAATATAAAATGTGCTGTGTCCCTGAGCATTTGATCATTTAAACCAAGGATTGTGGGCCTGGTCATAAGATAGCCTCATGAATATTAGGTAAAATTAGCATACCAAGAGGGATAGGGTCCTCTAGCCATTGGACACACACACACAATTGGGTATCAACTCTGGATGCTTTCATGTGCTGGCAATGTCTGGAATGTTAAATGGTTAGTATATTTAATTCCAGGCTATCACATAGAACAATGAGGTAATAATGGAATAAGGATCGTAAAAATTTGAATGATTTCTTGTGAAAGCCCTTTCCATTAAACATTTTGGTATGCTTTCAATTGCATTATTATTTTCTAGAGTGCCCAATTCAATTGCTATTTATTAGCTGTAAATTCTCTGATCTAGAAGAAGAATTGATATTAACAGGAAGGCAGGATGACCTGTAGAGAAAGTAAGAAGTAGGGAACTGCCCTGAAAAGATAAATTGATGCTAATACATTTTTTTATTCAAAGCTGTATGAAAAGATCATAGATTCAAATGTGTTTTAAAAAGTAAGAGTCATGCAAATATTAAGGGCAAAACATCCCCAAGTTATCAATCTATTACATATCACGTGCTCATGTGCAAATCTGCTTCTGGAAACTAAACATTCACTTTTTATTACAATCAATGTTTTTAGTCCCAGAACCTGACTCAAGAAATGTCTGTTGGACTGAAGACTCAGTAGCTAGATAGTAAAGACAGCATATTCAGACATAATTCCTCTGATCTGTGTCTTAGTTGTTCTCTAGACAGAGTTGTTCTCATATAGAAAGTAAGCTGTATTCTCTGGTAAGTTCACCTCCTCTTGGGTGGAAGGGAAACAACATGTAATAGGCGTTAAGAGACTTAGACAAGTCCTAGCTCTTTATCTTTTGCTGACGAGTGACCTTGAACAAGTCAGATATTTTCTTGCTATTTTGGTATTATTTTCCCTCCTGGAAGACTAGATATTAGTAATGCATTTTTAAATACATTCATCTGAGGAGGAAAAGCGGGCAGCCATATCTTCCTTCTTCCTTCTTTGGAGGTCCCATGGTATCCTGTGACCTGAAGGGGATATAGGCTTGGTGACCACAGGGGCAAGGGCTGAAAGGGAAGAGATAGGGGTTCCTGTGGCAGTGATTGATCTGTGTAGCACATTTAGTTCTCATGACTCAGAAGATGTCAGTATTATCGCTATATCATAAAATACAAAAAATATATATGCCATGAAAACTATGAAAAATGACCATGAGAAAAAATCCCCAGAACTAATAGTTTAAACTTTTGGATGCTTGGCAATAGAATGTACATTTTACACATAAGATGAGAGATTATTTGAATTCATGTTTAGAGAAATAAAAATAAATAAATAGTAGGAAACCTGGGGGAAAACATTACCCTCAAGTGTTTCCAAACATTTTTTTAATCCTCACCTGAGAATATGTTTCTTGATTTTAGAGAGAGAGGGAGTGAGGGGAGGAGAAGAGGGAGAAACATCAATGTGAGAAACATTGATTAGTTGCCTCCCATATGTGCCCTGACTGGGGATCGAACCCACAACCTACAGGATGATGTTTCAACCAGCTGAGCCACCTGGCCGGGACCCACACATTTTTCTAGGAACTCTAGTCTATAACAGATACATTTGATACAACATCACTTGGATGAACTTTTATCTCCAGAAGACAGGAGCCAAAAATAGATTAAAGATTGGTTCTCTATTAAGTGAAGTTCCTTTTTTCTGAACAAAGATGAAGAAAATTCTGTTAGATTTATTGTATGATTTGATAACCAGAAGGATTCATCAAAACTGTTGATTCTATGACAATGTATAAAAGGGGAAGAAATAGAACATGCTCTAAGCTACATGCCAGGCTGGGAAGAAAGTATCACTTTTTACCTTCACAATAACCCTTAACCCTCAAGACAGGAAGTACAGATCAGGAAATTGAGGACCGGTGAGGTTATAAAACTTGCCTAAAGTCACATGGTGGCAGAGCTGGGATTCAAACAGCAGTCATTTTGAAATGTCATGGTTTTTCCTACTCCACTATGCTGCCCCTCAGTGGAACTTTATAATAATGGTAGCAATAATAATTCACAATAATACTGCTTATTGACTATTTATTTATTTTGAGCCATGAATTGTGCAAAGACCTTTAAGTGCATTATTTTATTCAATTAACAAACCCATGAAGAGGAGATTATTTGCACTTTGTAAATAAAAAACACAAAGACTCAGAGAACTTAAGTGATTTCACTTAAAGTCACCAGGCTAGTCAGTGGGAGCCAGTGTTTACTTTTGAGCCCAGAGCCCATTCATGATGCTGTTTCTAGGGCAGATTGGAGAACCGACATCTGAACTGTCCTTCAATGGACCTGCTCCTTTTTTGGAGATGGGTCAACACAACAGGAGGGTGGAGGCCCACACTGATTTTGCCTGTGTACGGCGGCAAATACAGCCATTTGGGGCAGTTTATCCTTGTTTACCAAGTTCTTTAGATCAGAAGCCAGTGAAAATCTCTTCATGCTTTTCTTTTGCAGATACTTGCCATTTGCGCTGAATCATCGACTAAAGCTGATAATGCCCAAGTGACTAATACCTACTCTGAGCTGTTGAAATTGAGTAAGAACATTACCAAAAGAGAGTCCGGGTGCCCGGAAGGCCAACAGCGTGAGGGCAGTTTCTGCTGTCGGCCATGTCTTCCTGGTATGTCACACACACATGCAGCAATTAGAATGAGAATCAGGGTGATGAATAGCATATCGTAATGATGAAGAAAATGTTTTTACAGCACCTGGTTCTCCTGTATAATTGCATTGCTAAGCACAAAAACCAACTAGGAAATTATTTTACCAAGACATGTTTAGCCCTAGCCGGTTTGGCTCAGTGGATAGAGTGTCGGCCTGCAAACCAAAGGGTCCTGGGTTCGATTCCGGTCAAGGGCATGTATCTTGGTTTCAGGTTCCTCCCTGGCCCAGACCTGGGCTCTCGTGCAGGAGGCAACCAATCAATTGTTTCTCTCACATCGATATTTCTCTCTGTCTTTCCCTCTCTCTTCCACCCTCTCTAAAAATCAATGGAAAAATATCCTCGGGTGAGGATTAAAAGAAAAAAAAGACACGTTTAATTCATCTTTATCACTTGTTGGATGTGGATATAAATAGGTATAATTTATAAATGCTATGTACCTCTGAAATGAGAGAATTTATCTATTTAGCTGCATTTTTCACTAGCAAAAGAAGACTCATTTGTGGGTATTAAAGCTCATCATTTCAGAACGGATTAGGATATTTCATAATAATTGTGGCAATCTGAAAGCAAGTATTTCAGTCCTTCTGCACAACTAGAGACACTGAAGCCTGCAAACAGCATTTGCATTTTGCAGCCTAATAACTAGCCAAGCTAGAAAAGCAACAGACAAAAACCAACGGTTTTTAAACATCAGTATTTTGAAATACAAACTAGTTTCAGATCGGAAATCCTTCAAACACCAGCAAATTGGAAGCTAAGCAGAATGCAATTGTGCAAGCCATTTTTCAACATGGAGTAAACTGACGACTATTTCATACAGATATGAATCTCTTCTTGCTGCTTTGTGAAGTAAGACAGGAAGATAAAGGAAAACAACACATGGATATATGTGACAGATTAGCAGAATCATAAAGGATTGTGTAGGGTTTCATGGTTGGCCTCCCAGAATCCCAGCACTCAAGCCATTTATAAGACTAGAGGCCCGGTGCACAAAATTTGTGAACTGGGAGGGGGTGTCCCTCTGCCCAGCCTGCACCCTCTCCAATCTGGAACCCCTCGGGGAATGTCCGACTGCCGGTTTAGATCCGATCCCACAATCTGGGACTGCTGGCTCCCAACCACTCACCTGCCTGCCTGCCTGATTGCCCCTAACTGCTTCTGCCTGCCAGCCTGATAGCCCCTTAACTGCTCCCCTGCCAGCCTGATCAACACCTAACTGCTCCCTTGCCGGCCCAGTCGCCCCTAACTGCCCTCCCCTGCCAGCCTGGTGCCTCCTAATTGCCCTTCCCTGCCAGCCCAGTCCCCCCCAATGTCCCTCCCCTGCCGGCCCGGTCACACCTAACTGCCCTCCCCTGCCAACCTGGTCTCCCCTAACTGCCCTCCCCACTGGCCTGATTGCCACAACTGCCCTCCCTCGCCAGCCATCTTGTGGCTGTGGGAACCACCATCTTCGAGGGCATGGCAGTCAATTAGCATATTCCCCCCTTAATTGGCTGTGGGTGCCGCCATCTTTGTGATGACATGAGGGTCAATTAGCATATTCCCTCTTTATTACATAGGATTCTATAAGTCTTCCCTGGTCTTCTCTCCAGGCATTAATAATGCTGTAGAAGATCTCCCTTATAACCCAACCCTCTACACTTAAGGCCATTTACTCTTCTCCAAATGGGAAAAAAAGAATGCCTCTTGACTTTTGATAATTCGCTAAATACATCAACTTGTCCTGTGGATTTAAATTTTTCATTTCTTTTTCTTTTTTATTTTATTATTGATTATTATGTGTCCTTATCCCCTGATTAGCCCCCCCCCCCCCCCCCCCAATCATGCCCTCATCCTCACCCTCTGTTGTCTGCATCCATTGGTTAGGCTTATATGCATGCATACAAGTCCTTTGGTTGATCTCTTACCCTAACCCCCACCCTCCCCTACCTTCCCTCTGAGGTTTGAGCACCTAATCGATGCTTCTCTATCTCTGAATCTGTTTTTGTTCATCAGTTTATGTTGTTCATTATAATCCACAAATGAGTGAGATCATGTGATATTTATCTTTCTCTGACTGACTTACTTCACTTAGCATAATGCTCTCCAGCTCCATCCATGTTGTTGCAAATGGTAGGAGTTCCTTCCTTTTTATAGTAGCATAGTATTCCATTGTGTAGATGTACCACAGTTTTTCAATCCACTCATCTGCTGATGGGCACTTAGGCTGTTTCCAAATCTTAGCTATTGTAAATTGTGCTGCTATGAACATAGGGGTACATATATAAATATTTCATATTTTTAAAATGCAAATAAAAACAAAGGTAATATGCTTTGAATGTCAAATTGTCAAGGATTTTGGTTTTCTTGCTTTTGTTTGGTCTTGCTTTGTTTCACATTCATTTAAGGAGTGATTTCAGCCCTGGTGAGTTTGCTTATGAGCTAAGAATGTTTATATACCATTATTTCTTTTTAATTGGAGTACATGGGTCAAAAACTTAAAGACCTTTTTACCTACTGATACAGAAATCAATTTATAGGAAAATGTTTTAAGAAAATGGTCAAAATAAAGGGAAATTCCGTATGTGTGACATTTTATTATGATACTCAATGATGTGGAATTAAGTAAATTTTGGAGTAGTCAAAAGCTAGAATATTATAGTCAATCAAAGACTTGGTTTCTGATATATTTCTAATATATTCCTCAATGTACACAAATTCCCTTAAGGGATTTCTTTCTTCTTCTTTTTAAATTCTTTATTGTTGAAAGTGTTTCCTTCAAGGATTTCTAACTGATCTGCTGGCTGAATTAACTGGTTCTCTCTGCTCCATCTCTAAAATGTCCTGGATGGCATCCAACACACGCTGAACACTCCACCCACTTCTAGTCCCTCCTGTTGAATTTTAGGCTTTATTAGTATTCAAATTGCTTCCAAATCTGTGATATAAATATGATTTTATTAAATATCATATAATCAATGGTATAGGAATACAAAGAGAAGACAGATTTTACTTCTGTGAAAACTACTTTGAATGCTTTGGAGAACTTCAGTAAAGGTGAGCTGCTAAACTGAGTTGATGACTTAGGTGAGGGCAAAATCAATGGAAAAATTATAAAATTATAAATATCTTGAAAGCTTCTCATACAGATTATTGGTGTCTTTAAATTTTCTCAGGTTTGATGCTGGTCAAGGGCATTCTGGTTGCAGGTTTGATCCCTGGCCCTGGTTGGGGCACATGCAGGAGGCAACCAATCAGTGTGTCTCTCTCACATCACTGTTTCTCGCTCTCTCTGTCTCTCCCTCTCCCTTCCACTCTCTAAAAAAAAAATGTCAATGGCAAAAAGGATTTGGGAGGATTCAGGTGAAGATTAACAAAAACAAACATTATTTTTTTAGTGATTTTCTATCATAAAAGTCCTTGCCACATACCATATCCAATAAGAATTTTACAGTGTACTATATCATATACAGATATGCACATACATATTACATATACATATACACACATGTATATACGTATACATTGGTATTATAAGAGTGCACCAAAATGATAAAAATGGTTATCTCAGGCTAATTAATATATTGGTGCTATTTGTACTTTCCTGCCTTTTCCAAACTTTCTACAATGAGCATATGTACAATTATACTCAGAAGAAAAATGTATTATTTTCAAAAAAACAGCTACTCATTTTTATATTTTGATAAATTTAGGTTGTGTACATTGGAGGAAAGAAAGAAACCTGTGATTTATTCTCTCCCTGACATGTTGTAGGCATTGTGCTAGGCACATTCTGCAGGGTTGTTCATCAAAGAGGACAATTCATTTAGAAACTAGGATAATGCCACTGGCAAGCAAATAACATGTACTTTGGCTTGGTTTTCTTTCAAGTATTGCCACAGCATTATACAGCCCCAGTGCACCGTATTGGAATTCAATTCCAGGTTTCCAGGTTTTTTCTATTGACGGAATAGTGTCCTTGTTTACGAAAATGTCATATGTTTATATTAATTCGTTTATGTAGTAAGCATTTTGCTTTGTCAAAAAAATGCTGCGAGGTTGTTGAGCAAGTCATATGCCTGGGAAAGACACCATCAATTATGTTTGCTATACATGTGTGTAGAGCAGATTAGACTTTTCTTGTTCTTCTTAATTATTTATACCATCAGTAATTGGAGTCACTAGTCATGCTTCCTCGTACATTCCCCTTTATATTTTCTGACACTTTCTTTTTCGTTCTCTATCTTTTTTTGCCCTCATCTAGTTTTCCCCATAGCATTTATCACCACTTGATGCCATATATTTATTTGTGTGTTGCCTGCTTTTACCCTGAGAATGTGAGTCTTGGAGACCGAGGCTTTGCTTATTTCCTGTAGTACCTCCAGCTCCTAGGTAGTGCCTGGAACACAAGAGCCTTTAATAAACACTTGTTAAATAAATATATTTTCCAGGAAAAGCCATTGTTGTGTAATGCTTACTCACAGCAATAGGATGACTTGTTTTATTGTTCAAGTCAATGAAAGCAAACGGGAATATCATTTGAAATTGTGTGCATTAAGATGACAAATCTGATGATAAATTTTATTATAAATATGTTCATACCTGCCCACCACAACTTACTCTGACCCGTAATGGCAAAGGAATAGAAAGAAGAGGGACTGTGAGCATTTGCTAGGCAGGCCCTGTGCAGTTCTGGTAGCAATGCAAGGTATTATCTCCATCTTATGCGTGAAGAAATGTAGGCTCAGAGAGATGAAGCATCTTGTTAAAGCTCACAGGGCTACTAAAGATTTCACCAAAGTCTTTAGAACCTCAAATGTGCTTTTCCTTACATGTAGTCTTATCCGCATCTGTGGACTTTGGAAAATGAAATGAGAAGCCAAAAAAAAAGTGAATGCTTTAGGTCATCTCAGTGGCCAGCGGCAGCTATCTCCTAGCAACCTCTCCCTTCCCCCACCAAAAAAGTTAATAAGGCTTTTTTTTTTTCTGGTGCATTTGGTCATTCCAGCCTCCCCCTCCCCACTCCGTTTTCTGTCACATGTTACTATTGTTAATCATCCTGCATCACTCTTTCAGCTTTTGTCTTGGGAGACTTTCTGTCTCTTGACATGATTTTTACAATAAGCATTTCCTCTATTGTCTATAGATCATTAGCCAAATTTCCCTGTCTTAGCAGTGCTTTGCTGCTGTACCTACATACTTCCCATGCTGCTGCATTCAAATACTTGCTCCACTTTTCTGTCTCTTGTTTTGGCAGGTGAACGGAAAAAGGATGACTGCAAAGCTGATGGGGACAAACTTGTCTGTGAGCCCTGCTCGGAAGGGAAGGAGTACACAGACAAGGAACATTATTCTCCTACATGCAGAAGATGCGGGATTTGTGATGGAGAGCATGGTACGAGTCTTAAAAAACCATTGGAAGTGGCTAATTGTGATGCTCCATGTAGAATCATTCATAATATACCTATAATTGGAATTTGGGACCTACTCAGGTGCTATGTTGGTATACAGGAAGGGGTAGGATGGGGCTGACTGGGGTAAAGCAGGGTCAGGGACTGAACTAATCACTGGGATACACTCTTATGAGCCAAGTCTGGGCAGTCTCCCAGATGAGGAGACAGACTAAATATGAACCCTATGAACAGGGTTCATTAACTCCAATCAAAAATGCAGAAACTTTTTTTCCTGCCTTGATTAATGCATGTGCAATGGCTCTTGTTCATGGCCAGAGGGCGCTCAGAAACCTTCAAATGCAAGGTCAGAAGATCCTGAGAGGTGGGTGGGATGCTTCACCTTCTTTGGGGATCTAGTTTATCCTGATAATTCCAATTGGACCCCTGGATTTTCATGACTAGCCCAATCTATTTTGAGGGCCCAGACTAAAATGTAACAGAAGTACTCCCAGTTTTGCTTGACATTAAGAAATCTCTGGACATAAGTCTTTCTTGTCTCCATTAGAGCCCTAAAGCAATGTTTCTCAACGCTGGCTGTACATTAGAATCACATAGGGAGCTATGAGAAATGCCAATGTTTAGGTCCCACCTTAGACCAATTAAATCAGAATCTCTAAGGGCAGGCTTTGGCATTGGTCTGCTTGCCCAGGTCGGGGTGAGGCTTGACAATTTGCTTTTCCAACAAGCTACCAGGTGATGCTGATGCTGTTGGTCCACAAGCCACACTTCAAGTAGCCAGGCTTTAGACTAGAAGAACAGGGGAGCTATTTAAGCAAAGGTAGGGGTTTTCTTGGTTGCTGGATTGTCTATCCATTTAACACTCTGCTAAATGATTTCAACCATTTCAACCTGGGGTTGCCTGTTTTGCGTGTAAACACTAGTTGTATTCCTAACGTCATGATGGTGTGACTGCTCATATAAGCAGCAGATCTCAAAAATCAATGCTGCTCCTGCCCATCATTTCCATAGCCAGTGTATAAGTAGCTGCTATAACTAATTGTCTACAAATTGAATTTCTAGGCTTAGAAGTGGAAAAAAACTGTACCAAGACCCAGAATACCAAGTGCAGATGTAAATCAAACTATTTTTGTAACATTCCTCCATGCGAACACTGTAACCCTTGCAGCACGTAAGTTTTGTTCTTTTACTGATTAAACCACTAGATATACCTTGAGAGATAATGTCTTCCTAGGGGGAAGCAGCACTGGGTTCTAGTCTTGCTTTGCCTTCAAACAACTGGATAACCATTTGTTTATTCAGATATCCAGGCTCCAAACATGTATTGAACCTCCTGTGGGCTGGCTAGTTCTAGCCACTTAAACTAACCATATGAGCAAGACACATTTCTGGCATCGAAGCTCTCAGGCTAGAGGCAAAGACATTAAAAAAAAAAAAAAAGGCGTGGTTATTGAATCAACACCATGTGGCAAACATCAGAAGAAACTCGTGCCTAGTGTGTTATGAGTTATTTAGAACTTTTCAACCTTGCTGGGGGAGATGCAGTGAAGATATGACACATGGCTTGAGTCTTGAAGGAAGGTGAGCATGGATCTGAAGGACAGTTCAAGCAGGGAACCAGCAGGTGCAGAGAGACAGGGGAAGCTCCAGAGAACAGGGTACCTGGCTGGAGTGTAGGAAAGACTGAAAAGGAGCCAGGGCCAGATCATGAAGGGTCTTGTCTTTCATGCTAAAGAGCTTGGTTTTGACCCACAGTTAGAAAACCTGACTGTGCTTGTCACTTTTCTCCTCCTCCTCCTCCTCCTCCACCTTCTCCTCCTCTTTCTGTTATTCCCTACCCGAGGATATTTTTCCATTGATTTTTAAGGAGAGTGGAAGAGGGAGGAAAGGACAGAGAGAAATATAGTGGGGCCTTGACTTACGAGTGTCCCGACTAACGAGTTTTTTGAGATACCAGCTGTCTCTCAGCCGATTTTTTGCATTGAGTTGATAGAGTAATTTGAATTAACGAGCTCGGTCTCAGAACAAATTGAACTGTAAGTCAAGGCCCCACTGTGTTGATGTGAGAGAAACACATCAATTGGTTGCCTCCTGCATGTGCCCCGACCAGGGCCTGGGCTGGGGAGGAACCTGCAACCAAGGTACATGCTCTTGACGGAATGGAACCCAGGACCTTTTGGTCCATTGGCCGACGCTCCACTGAGCTAAACTGGCTAGGGCTAAACTTTTCTTCTGATTAACAGAGTAAGTTTAAGCAGACCACTTAACCTCTTTGAGCCTCTGTTTCCTCACATTAAGATGCAGACAATCGTCACTTGTTTTTAGGTCACATATTTGTGAAGATCAGATTGGGTAATATGTATTATAAAAATAGCTTTTACTTTGTAAGACACTGCTTTGCATACATATAAATATCATTAAGATTATATCAATGTACCGCTCCTTAAACTTGTAATCATCTTAGGAGTCACTTAGGAGTTCACCTAGTAGGCTTGAAAAGTAGGAACATTATACTTGATGTCTCTTATTTACTAGAAAAAATTTAAGGTATGTGCACTTAGCCTCTCCTTTCTAGCCCCAAGTATCTGAGACAGCCCTCATGATGACAGAAGTAGGGATTGGAGTTGGAGGGAGGGACTAATGTAAGTCAAATAATAACAACAATAGCAGTTCTAAATGCGGTGGTTAAGTAACTTGCTCAAACTCACCGAGTTAGGTAATGGACAGAGCCCACCTTTAATTCAGACTGGGTCAGTGTTTGTCTGAAAAAAAAAAATAAGGAAACCTCTGGAGTATCCTAATGGCCACTTGGTGTTAAGGAGCGAACCCTCTAAGGCCTAGTGGAGTAGGTTGCCTCAGGAGCATCATGGGTAGTAGCTGTTGTCTGGCCATTTTTATTGTTCGATGGGACTGCTTTGAAATTGCTTTTGGTAGTTTATCATTGTCTCCTAATCTTTTAAGAGCACAGCTTATGACCAATTTTAAGTTTATGTCAGGATCTATTTCGTCCTTTTTCTTTTCTGCCAATACTTTATTACCTTCTTTTAACTCTGGGTATTTTAAAACATAGTCATTCTTTGTTCATCCAAACATCCAAATTATGTTACAGATTTTTACCAGCTCTACCATGCTAATCTAGAAATAGTTGAGGGAATATGTTTGCCAGAGATGCAAAAATGACTACAATGACCCGAGATGTATAGTGTGTCGTTGAAAATGATCAAGGAATTAGCCCACCAGGCTTTTTGCCATTTCTCTGTATTTTTTTTAGGTGTAAACATGGAATCACTGAGGATTGCACACCAACCAGTGACCGCAGATGTAAAGCAGGTTCTTACTTTTTTTAATGAGTAGACTCTCCTTTCTCCTATTCCCACGGTAAAATCTGAAGAAAAGCCCATCCCTTTTGATTCTTTGAGAGTACCTTGTTTAACCTTAAAGACTGCTCATTTTCATGTAAAATGTCCAATGTTCCAACCTACAGGATCCACATCTCACTTACACTTGCTGTGGCTCCTGCTCCTGGTTCCAATAGCAGCTGCATTCATATTTTGGTGTAAGTTCAAGTTGCACATTGAAATAACTTGGAAAGGACTTGTTCAAAGAATTCCCCTCTGTCTCCAACCTATAAGAAAGCTTCCACTGGGTAGGTAGCTAGCCCTGGTATATTTTTAATTCCTGCCACCAAATGCACTCATGAACGCTGAAAGAATAGATTATATTATCCCTCCGCTACAGTTTTTGAGCAACCATTTTGGAGCACTGAGTGGCTATTCCCATCCTCACTGTGTTTTCATCCTGGCAGCAGCCAAGTTTGCCAGGAATCAAAAGTAATCTTTCACCGTCCATTGGGATGGTCCTGTGCATTAAGATAACACATTAAGAAGCAAGGGCCTTGCTGGGAAAGGCATTGCAGGGGACACTTGGTAAATTCGTCCCTCTCTGCGCCTCCTCACCCTTGCTCAAACTCCATGATTTTATTATTTATCCACCATAATTTAAAATATTGTGCAATACATTTTATGCAAGGGTTACCTAGGAAATCAGCAGATAAGCCAAATAAGCCCAAATTGAGGGTAATCATAATTACACCAGAAAAATCCCTTTTAATCATTTCTAAAACACAGGGTGATGCAGCTTTCAATCACTCTGAAGCATCCAATTGGAATAGGCTCTGTTTCTTCATTTTAGCTGAAGGTAAAGAGGTTGCTCAGCTAAAAATACATACAGTATTCTATGTTTAAATACCATAACCATGCTTGCAGACTTACACATTCCTTTCTCCCATCTCATACTGACTTCAAGGCAGATATTCATTGAGTGTGTATACTTGAGTTATTTGTGAGTGCATGCACTTGAATTTCTGGGCATTAAATGCCACTCCATGGCAAGCTGACGTCAGCTTTCCATATCCTGTGCTTATATGCCCTGCTGTAGCCATGACATGTAGCTCCAGGTTGATGAGAGGAAATAGTGATGTCACTCAATAAGTCAAAAGCCAGCTTTAGGCTAGGCCACTGAGAGGTAATTGGATGTCTCAATTAAGGGGTGGCATACTGCCCGCAGGCATGGCTCAGTGGTTAAGCCTCAACCTATAAACCAGGAGGTCATGATTGATTTCCAGTCAGCGCACATGCCTGGGTTGTGGGCTCGATCTGCAATGAGGGGAGTGCAGGAGGCAGCTGATCGATGTTTCTCTCTCTCTCTCTCTCTCTCTCTCTATCTATCTATCTATCTCTCTCCCTTCCTCTCTGAAATCAATAAAAATATATATTTTAAAATATGTGGCATATCTCCAGAATACTTGACCTGGTGGGGTGAGATTGTCCAAAATCAGGACAATTGTGTATTTTAGGGTCACTTT
Organism: Myotis yumanensis; assembly: GCF_028538775.1. Classification (NCBI taxonomy): domain Eukaryota; kingdom Metazoa; phylum Chordata; class Mammalia; order Chiroptera; family Vespertilionidae; genus Myotis; species Myotis yumanensis. Next base: position 26,495,249 of record NW_027223764.1, on the reverse strand, counting down.
AGATTTCAATGAATTTCTGCTTTTTTCTCACACTTCTCTAGTGTGACAGTAGTATTTCCTCCAAGGCTGAGACCTGAGTCTGATAGAAATTTCTTTCATCTTTTAGGGGTGAAAAGACGGCGCCGGAATAATAATCTCCCTCTCTCTGAACCTACATCTCCAGATACTGTAAGTGTTGAAACATGCATCAGCTTTCTTAAAAACATAGAGAAGGTAGTAATTCAACTTTTTATTCGCCACTTTTTTAACACAAGCATTTATTGTGTCTGTGTGTGCATGGGTTAGAAGGCATCAAAAAGTAATTCAGACATGAGGCACAGTGTATAAGTAAGCTCCGTACAACGTAAGAGTTAACACAGGACTTAAGTGGGAGGCTGCTCAAGGTGAGTTGGAAAAAGGATGTGGCCAAGCAACAGGTCCCGCGTCGGTGTTATTCGTGCAGAGAAACTACAGACATCCTTTACCAGAGCATGGATTCGGTATCCAAGCCCGAACAGACAAAGCTCTACAGCCCACTGTAGATAGGGCACAGCTCAACTTTCTCCAGCCACTCGTTACCATAGCTCCCACGATATTTCTTTTCCAACATGGAATCAAAGCATTTCAAATAGCAGAAGTTACACAGGGAAGATAAACCAGTTCACTTCATGAATAATGCTTTTTCTCATTTAGGGCTAGGGCTCAGTGGGAGTTAGGGTTTTTAAAATCAATATAGTACAAAATAATTTCAATTTAAACCATTTTCTCATGTCAAAAGGAAGAATAGTTACCGTGCCCCAGCCGGCTTGGCTCAGTGGATAGAGCGTCGGCCTGCGGACTGAAAGGTCCCAGGTTCGATTCCAGCCAAGGGCACATGCCTGGGTTGCGGGCTTGATCCCCAGTAGGGGGCGTGCAGGGGGCAGCTGATCAATGATTCTCTCTCATCATTGATGTTTCTATCTCTCTCTCTCCTTCTCCCTTCCTCTCTGAAATCAATAAAGAAATATATATTTTAAAAAAGAGTAGTTACTATAAAAAGAGTTTTTGAATGATTATGTTTATTATGTTTGTTTTCGTGAGTCTATATGAAACATAACCTCAGTACATTCCATGTTCCTTGAATGTGTAAAAAAATAAGCCAATATTCTTTAGTTTCTGGAAATGCTGGAACCTTTCAGAATAAAAATTTTAATGATGAAAGAATCCTTAATCACTTCATCTAGTTAATTTTATATATCAAGCAACTGGTTGTACTTCCTTCAGTATTAAGAAAAAATTTAAAGATTACATTTAGACTATTCTAAGTGTATTTTTATTTTTTTCTCTTTCTGTCTGTGTGTTGTTTTTTTTTCTGTCCAGGAAATGCCCACAATGATTTCTCCAGGTAAGGCTTTTATCATTTTATTTCATCGAGCTGGCTTCCATAGGAGTAGCAGGCCAATTTTAGAGTAAGATAATGTTGCTAATTTCAGTGACATATTGTGGGGTCTCGCTATTCCTTGAACTTATAGTTCTTCCCATTCACCATCCAAGGTTTTTTAGGCAGTTTGTTTAAATTTATAACTAATATTCCTAGTTAAAAATAAATGAGGTAGCAATAAAACACTATATTCTGAGGCTTTGGAAAATTTTCCTTTTACAAACATTTAGGTGTATTATAGAACTTCTGCCTAAATTGACTTAGAGGTTAATCTAAATTGTAGACTCAGTTATTATTGGTGTGTACCAGCTCTGTAACATCAAATTATTATTCTATTCAGTTCTCTTTTTTGAGCTGTGATTCAGAGATAAGATGATCATAAACCCTTTGCCTATCTATTAGGTTTGTAGGTCATTGAACATCAGACCCATAAGGGACCTTAGGGGTGATCTTTTCCAACCTGTTGATAGATGAGAAAAGAAGACATAGAGATGTTATGTATCTTGTTCAGGTCATAGAGCAAATTACTGGGGATATAGGACATCTTGGGATTAGAAGGCAAGGTTATTTCTGTTTTTGCGTTTCCCTATCAGCTCTTTAGATCTCTAGGACTAACCTGTATTCTTAAGTACTATAAGAGGAGAAATAAATGGTTTCCAGTCATGGCAATTTTGTTTACCAGAACCAATTTTCAGAGACTATTCTCTTTTTTTCAGACACTGACTTGGCTGATTACATTAGCACTATTGCTGAGCTAATGACAATAAGTGAAGTTACAGATTTCGTTCGGAAGAATGGTCTCAAAGAAGCCAAAATAGATGAAATCAAGAATGACAATCTCCACAATACAGCTGAACAGAAGGTCCAGCTGCTCCGTAATTGGTATCAAGTTCACGGGAAGAAAGACGCAATTACCACTTTGATTACAGGTCTCAAAAAAAGCAAACTTTGTGCTCATGCAGATAAAATTAAAGATATAGTCCGAAATGACATTAATAGTAAACTTGAAAATACTAACATCACAAATGAAAATGAAAGCCAAAGGTTGGTCTAAAGTAAAAAAACAACTAACTCAGTTTTGAGCACAGACATTAGATAGAAAAATTAGGTAAGTTAGGTGAGGGCTCAAATATTGCTTAACTTTTTACTGAGCATATTTTCCTTTTTACATTTATTATACTTGCAGGGCTACATATATATGTGTTTCAAGGACCTCATGATTCTGTCTTCAAGACTATTTAAAATCTAGACATGCCTGATTAAGAATAAATGCAGTGGCATGTTAAGTATGCACATAGGTGTGTTTGCAAAGACAAAACATTGGGGTCACGTTCTAGTATCTAATACTTTATTAGATTAAAAAAATTAAAGTTAAAATCATTTTTTGGTATTTCTGGTTATCCTTTTTTGTTAAGACCTTGTTTTTTTGTTTGTTTGTTTGTTTCCATTTCTCTAACCACGGCTAACTGTAACCTGTTTAGGAGTCTTCAATGCTTTCTTTCATCTCTCAGGGAGTATTTACCTTTTAAACTCCTAATAATTTCCTTCATAGGCCATTACTGCCCCAAAAAACCTTCCTCAAAACCACATTATTATTTATCATGTGAGGATTTATTATGACAGCATTATGTGTAAGGCACTGGAAATGTGGATAAGAAAGTAAATATTTCAAAAGGTAGGTTTTATTCATAGGTATGATTCTGTAGATGTGAATATAATTACTATACAAGAATACAAAGATCTACCTACAGGCTGACCCCATCCATCAACATAAGCTATGACCTCTTGATACAGTGTCATAATCACTGGAAAAAGCAACTTTGCCTCTAACCTCCCCAGTTCCTGGAGGATGATTCTAGAGATTTTGCAATAGTATTTGTCAACTTTGTTTGAAACTCAGCATATTCAGGGAAAGCTTATGTATACCTCTGAATGCAGAATTTAAATAAGGTTCTATTTCAAAGATGTTTACATAGATTATTGGCATTTCATTGTGAAAGATTTCAATTTTGGATTCACATAGAAAATGCCAACTCAGTTATGCTTGAAATTTTATATTTGTATGCCAGCGTACTGCATCAAAATAATCGACCACTTTCTCAGGTGCCAAAACAGTTCCACCAGGAAGTATTCCTAGAGAATCATCACCTCTTTGTTTTTTTTCTTGATGTGTGTCTTGAGAGCCTCTACACTCCCAAACCTGGAAGCACTATCTATGAAACACGATGAGCCACTGTAAGCTATGCTGCTCTTAGAAACGTCTAGCCTGGTTTGGAGAAATTCACTGCTCTCATAAGAGGTAGCTCTGTGGTACTCACAGACCCATGTTGCCCACCAAAGTTAATGAGGTAGTTTCTTATCTTGCCCTGTCCCACACAAAATGTTCAATGACTCCCATTTATTCTCTTGCTACAAATGCAGCTTACACCCAGGTTTTAGGACTTGTTATTTCTTGCAGCATCTTAGACAAACAAGCCCCTCTCCCCACTGCCACTTCCTCACTTCTACATTTAGACACTTTAAAAATGTAAGTTAATGTGAATTTTAATAAATAGTATTTATATTTGTATAGATGTAAACTGAAGATAGTTATAAACTGAAACAGATATCTCAAAATACCTAAACAGCTTCCACTAAAGGAAAATTTTCCCCCTTATGTTCAGAAATGTAAAATGTAGATAAAAATGTTTAATTAAAATCATTTTTTGGTATTTCTGGTTATCCTTTTTTGTTAAGACCTTGTTTTGTTTGTTTGTTTCCATTTCTCTAACCACGGCTAACTGTAACCTGTTTAGGAGTCTTCAATGCTTTCTTTCATCTCTCAGGGAGTATTTACCTTTTAAACTCCTAATAATTTCCTTCATAGGCCATTACTGCCAAAAAAACCTTCCCCAAAACCACATTATTATTTATCATGTGAGGATTTATTATGACAGCATTATGTGTAAGGCACTGGAAATGTGGATAAGAAAGTAAATATTTCAAAAGGCAGGTTTTATTCATAAAAAAGCTCAATAGGGATTTTGAAATATTCTTTCCTGCATACTTTCCATTGTGGTTACTTGGTGACCACTGGACTATCTCTTTTTAAAAATTTAATTTTAATAATATATTTTATTTAACCCATTAAGCCCAAAGTATCATTTCAACATGTAATCAGTATAAAACCATTAATGAGATCGTTTGCATTTTTTTTTACACTAAAGTCTTCAACATCTGGATTGTATTTTATTTATACTCACAAGCACATCTCAGTTTAGCCGCATTTCAAAGGTTCAATAGCCTCATGTGGCTGGTGGCCAGCACATTAGATGGTTCAGGTCTGTATCTTTGTCAGGACAGGTTCAGCAGCCTTGACTCTGTGCTGGCCTGTCAGGCCTGCTACTTCCTAAGCCTGTTCAATGAGGTCTCTTCACTCTGGTTGGTGGGAAAGTCAATCCCTCTCGCCGACAGTGCCTTACGGTTCTGTGCCTGGCTCTTGGTGTCCTCCCTGTGCATGTCCACAAGGTATTCAGTCAAAGGCTCCAGGGAACCCCTGTACAGATTCCTGTAGCTCTCGCTCTGCATAGCGTCCTCCTTTTTCAGCTCTCGGTTTCTGAAAAGTCTGGGAGCCTCTGTCTCCTGAACTCAAACCTCTGAGCTTCCACTCAGCAAGGTGACAGTGCCCTGCTTAGGGTCCCCTCCTGGGCCAGGGTCTGGAAAGTGCCTCTGGGCAGAAAGTCTGAGTGGTCATCGGGCTCTCCTCATTAGGTTTTCTTCTCTGGAGGGTCACAGTCTGTGCTACCCGCTGTCCTGTTTTCTAGCGGTAGACAGCACGAGGCAAGTCTGGCACTGGTTATTCTTCATGGTCAAAAGCAGAAGTCCTACTTTGCAAGGTGAAGTCGAGTTAGAGAACATGATGTGCTCGCTCTGTGAGTCCCAGCGAAGAACTTGGGGTTCCTTTGGGAGGAGGGCAGAAGTTGGGAAGGTCCTTGGACTCGGTGATATGGGTCCTTCCCTCATTGTTTCACCTGCGTGGGACTGCTCCCTTGTCCACAGTCATAGCCATGTACCCGAGTTTGAGGTTCTTAACTGGCCTTCTATCTTTTTACTCTTGCCCTTCCAATCCGTACTCCAAACAGCAGCCTCCATGATCTTTCCAAATGGCAAACTTCATGGTGTTGCTTCTCTGCTTAAAATCCTCTGGTTTCCCATTGATCTTAGAATAGAGTCTACACTCGGTTTAAGAGGCCCTATGAGCCCTGGGCTTATGTACCCTTCTAGCATCTTCTCTCAACACTTTCCCCTCTCCCACTCTAAAACCAGGTCAAATTACTCTTTGTTCCTTAACACTGCTATCCTGTTCATCCTTGCCTCTGAGTTTTTGCTTTCTTGCTTCTTCCCCCATTTGTCTTGTTACTTCCAATTTATCAGGTCTCAGCTTTAATGCCATTTCCAGTGGAATGCCACCCTGATGTCTGAACCATGTACCTCCAATGTGGTCACATATTATGCTATTTTGTATATAGTTGTTTGTCTCTCCCTTGCTAGGCCATAAGCCACCCGAGGGCAGAAGTCATGATTCACAGAATCGATGCTCATTCAATCAGTATTGCTTGAATGAGCCAGTTAATTAAGGAACAAGTGTATGCACTTGTCTTTTTTGTGTTGGTTTGTGACTGCCTTTTGGTAGGAAAGTTAATAGTGAGCGACTGATCACTCATTATATGGGGAGCTTCATCTTTTTCATGAACAATGATCATGTCATTAAATTTATCACATGTATCCAAGGCCTTTCAAGATGTTCGTTTCCTCTCCCTCTGTAGTATTCCAGCCTCCTTTCCCACTGCTTCCTCGATGCCCCACACTCCTTGTTTCTCACACCATTATTCTGAGTCCAGATCTTGTCCTTGGCTACTTGCATCCTGTACTCCCCCTCCCCCCCGAAATTCCACTAAATTCCACTGGCTCCCTCAAGAAGCCATTGCCTACTTTCTGAAAGCCTCGAGTCTCTTCTGAAGTTATTTGTGACTATCTTCAGGACCTCCTCTGGAATCATTTCAATAAGCACTCTGTATTATTTGATTTTATTTGGCGGGTGTGTGCGCACGCGCGCGCACACACATTCGCATGTAGTCCCCTTATATACTCTGTAAGGTCTTTCAAGTGATTAAAAGGGCTGGCTCCAAAAATAGTACATTTGGAGATTTGGGACCTTGCCACCTTGCGGAAATCACTTAACCTCCATAGGCCTCAGTTTCCTCACTTCTAGAAGAAGGATAATAATAGAAGCTGCTATGTAGAGCTGCTCTGGGGTTAAAGGAGATATCCACCTACAGCACATGGGGTGGTGTTGAATATAGCTTTCCTATGATTACACTCATCTCCAGCATCCCATGGACCCATGAGTGATATTGGTAAGTCATCCATGAAATTGGGTGCTTGAAAAGACCACACAAAGAGCTGATGATATTTGGATATACATCAGCTTTTACATAAAGCTCTGGCTTTAGAAATAAACAAACTGATTTCTTAACAGAAACTTTGCAGGCCAGAAGGGAGTGGCAAGGAACATCCAAAGTGATAAAAAGCAAGGACCTGCAACCAAGGTTATTCTACCCAGCAAAGCTATCATTTAGAATTGAAGGTCAGATAAAGGGCTCCATAGACAAGAAAAAGCTAAAGGAGTTCATCACCACCAAACCAGTATTATATGAAATGCTGAAGGGGTTCATTACCACCAAATCAGTATTACAAGAAATGTTAAAGGGTCTTCTTGAAAAGAAGAAGGAGGAGGAGGAGGGAGGCAATATGAACAATAAAATAGAAATAAATACATATTTTTCAACAATTGAATCTAAATATCAAAATAACGAACAAGGAATCTAATGAACAAAATAAATTAAATTAAATAATGAACAAAATAAAACCAGATGCATGGGAACATAGAACAGACTGATGAATCTCAGAGGGAAGTGGGGAGGGGAGTGGGAAGAGATTAACCAAAGAACTTATATGCATTACCCATGGCACAGACAATGGGGCAGGCAGGATCCCGGTGGAGGAAGGCAATGGGGGGAGGAAGGGGGAACATCTGTAACGCTTTCAATAGTAAAGATATAAAAGAAAACATGATAAAGTGGCACCATGATGCATTAAGTGTACATTTGATAATAATTTTATAAAAATACCCTCCCTCCCAAAGAAGTAAACATGATTCTGCAGTAGAATGCAGGAAATGGCCACGAGAGGGCAGTCAAACACTGTGACGGATGACATGGTACCAAGTAAAAGGTTAAGACTGCTCTCATTTCATGCTTTTCTTTCATTCTCTTAATGAAGATGCTACGGTAAAAGGAATGGGATTGTTTCCACACTAGTCAATACCGGCCAATAAGATAACGAGAACATTTTGAAGAAGGGCCATCAGTTCTGTGCACTGAAGTGAGAGTAGCCAGAAAGTGTTTCTTTTCTGGGTGGCAACCTCCCACCACCTGTCACAAATCCCGCTGTCTGAAGCACACAGTTCAGATTATGGATTGCAAGGATTTAGATTTGTCTCCTACACCTGGCACTCAAAGCCCTCTCTTCAGTGGGCTCCCAGTCAAGCACATCTCATTTGAAAGTCTCCCCAACGATTCTAACAAATGGTCCAGCCACCAGATTTAACGATTGCCTCTGCTCTGCACCTTCTCTTGGATTACTTTTGACCTGGAATTCTCTTCTCCCCGTCAACAAAGGTCAAATGCCAACCTCTTTCCAGGCTTAGCTGAAGGCCACCTCTTGTACAAGTATGAAGCCTTCTCTAGTATCACAGGCCAAAGACACCTTTCTTAAGCATTTGTGGAGCGTATCAGGCACCCGTTTGTGTAAAGTGGTACCCAATACCCGTTTGTGTAGCAGGGCTCCTGTGCCCCCTCCACTTGTGTAGTGTGGATTAGAGATGAGTGTGTTTGTGTGAACTAGCACAGTGCCTGGTTCACACAAACATGGAACCTGTTACTGTGTCATAATTATCACTCTCATTGCAATTAGTTATATATGAAGCTTATTGCCCTAAAAGCAGAGGGTAGGAGGTATGTTGGAATCATCTTGCATGTGTAAGCATTCATGGAAAGCTTGCTACACGAATGACCACAAAAACGAGTGAGCTAGTCAATTCCTAACTCATTCCTGAAACAACATTAAGAGCATATGACTCCCTGTGTTTTTGTGGTTGTGATTCTCAAGTACAACCCAGCAAATACATTAATTGAAGCCAATGCAGAGTCATTTAGAAAATTCAAACAATACAGAAAGGTTTAAAGAATAAAGTGTCAGTTAAACCAGTCTCACAGAACAGAGGTAACCACACTCATGAATTTCTAGGTACTCATTACACACACATACACACAGACACACACACACAGTTAAATAAAAGTGATCACACCAAATTATATGCTTATAATCTGCTTTTTACTCAACAATGGGTTACAGGTGCTTTTCCATTTTAATAAACAAACATAGATAATTCCTTTTAAATATTCTTTTACAATATAATATCCTATTTGGATGGATAGTGTTCCACTATTCTGAGCTATCATGCTTTATTAAAATAGAAATGCTATCATTTATTTTGCTAAAATATAAATGTTACATAGGAATGTGAAGACATTTAACCACTATGGCCATTGACACTTCAGTTTTTACTAGACTTGTTTAACCTTAAACTGAAGACTTGGAGGGGAAGTTCAAGGAAGCAATGGCCCAGAACCTGGGCACTGCCAGGGTGCGGGCCCAGGTAAGCATGGTGCCTAGAGGTGGCTGAGGAATGGGGTGACCCTGGACTAAGACTAAAGGAGAACGGGTTTCTAAGTAGACACATTCAGGTCAGCCCTGCCTGACGTTTCGGGCCTCTCTCGCTCTCACTCTCAACCCCTAATACAAGACTTAGCCAAGTTCAAAGCTGCCAAGCCTGGAGCTGCTCGGAGCAGGAGATTGTTTCCTTATTACTCAACGCAGGTCAATAAGTTAATGAGGAAGTTACAAGAAGGAAAAAAAAAATATAGAGAGGGAGGCACTAACTTGATTGAGTGTGTACTATGAATCATGCTCTATGCTTGTGAAGTCCAGCATTTGACAAAATTCCACATCTATTCTTGATGAAATTCTCACCTGGCAAGGATGTCTGGGAAAAACCCATGACACTTAATGGGAAACATTTAAATGTAGGTTATCTGGTGACTCCTTCCAATGGCCCTTTTCCAGATGAAGGAGATCAGGGTTGATAAGGTTGATAAACTCATTCGAAGTCACACAAGCAATAAGAGCCAGAATGTTCTAAGAAATTACCAGGCTGCTGTCAAGCAGAATTGTCATTTCTCAAGGTCTTGCGAGGACTCTCAAATCGTGTCTAACCTCTCCTGACCTTGAAATTTGGATTTAGTAGACAGGGTTTAGCAGCGACTTTGAGATATTTGGCAGCAATCTCACAAAGACAGTTTGGGAGATATGATTTGAGGAGATTTAGGGTGATACTGTTGGACCAGGATTAACCTCAATTATATGTTCATTCATTTATTGTTCATTCAATAAATGCTTATTGCTCATCTACTTAGTGCCAGGCACTGTGCTAGGCCCTGGTCTACAAACACTTACCTCCTGGAGGCTTCAGTCTAGATGAAGACATCAATGGAATAGTGACACAGGCAAGTGCTACATGACAACTTAGATGCCATTAGAAGAAAAAGTTAAAGGGGTAGCAGAATAGGAGGCTTTGACCTAGTGTGTAAGGTCAGAAAAACAACTGATGATTTGAAATCTGAAGGAAGGACTAGCGTGCTAAAGGCTCCAGTGACTAAGAGTGGGCAAGAGGAGTGGAGAGATTGAAGGAAGAGCAGTTGTAGAGCAGGGGGACCAAGAGGGGCCTGGAGCTGGGGGATGGGCAGAGGGGTTGCCGACCATGGTTCTACCATGCAGCAGCTGGGGAAGTTTGCCTTATGGGACAGGGGATGCACGTGTGTGGGTTTCTAAAACTGAGGGCTCAGCTGTAACTGACAATTTGCATGGATGCCTGGGGTGGCTTACGCAGATCTTTGGTTATCTGGGAGGCTGATTGTTTCATATCTACCTGACCAGATAACACTAGCTGTTTGGGGGCTATCCAGATAGTTCTGTGGTCTGTATAATGTAGCTGCCCCGTGACAGCCCCTGTGGTGATTTCCATAGGAGTTTGCAGAGGTCAGGATGCTGGAGTTCAAGGGAGGAGAAGAGTACGGGGTGAGGGTGCTACTCCCCAACGCTGAGATCACACTTTGGTTTCGTCAGGAAGATTTTGTGACCATAGAAAAAAACAACAACAAAATCTTTAAAAATTAAAGTTAAAAAATAAAAAGACTAAGGTTCTAGAAATCTAGAATAGATTGGCTCTGGAAAGTATTTCAGCGGGTCCTTTGGGTCTGCTGGCTATTTTATGGCACTAAGGATCTTGTGGTCTGGTCCCTGACCTAGATGAGTAAATTAACGTCAGCTCGGAAAAAATCTCAGCTACAAAACCGAAGTCCAAAGCTAAAGGACCAGTCACCCGCACCAGTGGAGACTGAGGATGGCTCAGCACAAATCCATTCACTAAAGAGGCACCAAGGTGAGGCAAGCGGAAATGGGCCCTTGTTCAGGAACAAGGCTACACTTTGCTTTCAGGGGGCCACAAGGTGGCAGTGTTTCTCCTGCTTGTGTTAAACTTGTCCCCATGGCCCTATATCCCTGTCAAATATATTCACATTTCTCTTTTCTTTTCTTTTCTTTTCTTTTCTTTTCTTTTCTTTTCTTTTCTCTTCTTTTCTTTTCTCTTCTTTTCTTTTCTCTTCTTTTCTTTTCTCTTCTTTTCTTTTCTCTTCTTTTCTTTTTTTTCCTAGCAGAGGAGCAGCACATTGTGGGGGAGGTCAAGGATTGGATCTAGAATCATGCAAATCCTGGTTCAAATTCTAGCTCCGCTGCAATTTTAAACTGTATGGCCTTGGATTTCACATCTCTTAAATTTGGTTTCCCCTATAAACAATGAAGACACATGTCACCTGCCTCTTCTTATAACTGTGAAGAAAAAGAAAAAAATACCAGTGCCAGTGTAATAGATTATAATGCATCATGACATTGGTCCTTAACCACTACTGTGTGCAAGACTCGCCCGAGGACATTTTTAAAATGCATGTCCCCAGGTCCTGCTCCTTGAGATGTTTCAGGAAGTCTAGCACTATGTATGCCTTGGACTCTATATGTTACCAAGCAGTCTTGATAACTGTCTTGCTGAAGGCCCTTGGATCACAATTTAAGAGCAAATGCATTTCACTGGAAGGAGAGAGGTTAAAGCACAGAAGTGATTCTTAGCTTCCCTTATATTGGAATTTATCATATTCTCTTTTGAATAAAAATTTTACAAAATTTCCTCTATTCTTTTTTTTTCATTAGAGATAGAGTGGAGGGGATGGAGGGAGAAGTAGGAGAGAGAGAGAGAGAGAGAGAGAGAGAGAGAGAGAGAGAGAGATGAGTGAGACACATTGATTGTTTGCCTCCTGCACTCACTCATCTGGGCTGAGGAACGAATCTACAACCAAGGTATGTGCCCTTGACCGAGAATCAAACCCACGACCCTTCGGTGCGCTGACCGATGCTCTGCCACTCAGCCACACTGGCCAGGGCTCCATTACTCTTAATTAAGAGGACAGAAATCTGTATTCTGGTAACCCTCTTCATTCACGGCAAGTACTTGGAAATATTTCTTGGGTGACAGCCAGAGCCGGGACAGTCTGCAGAGCATTTCCAGACGTTTCACCTCATTTATGGGTATGTTTGGGCAATAGGACTTGGCAGACTCGACAGAATTGTTCTGAGGTTTGCCTTTGTACCTCAATGAGCTCATTTTTTTCTACCAAATAAGTGACCTCGTGCCTTCTGGCAATGACTGAATCACGGGCTTCGGCCTCCTAAGACAGGTGGCTGTGCAGGGTTAGCAAGGAAAGTGCATGAACCCTCAGGAGCTCTCTGACATTATGGCTTTCGAAGACCACCAGGAGTTTTTGACCAGTACTGGCAGGGTTTTTACAATTTCTAAGCAAAGACTCAGCCCCCCTACTTCTCAGAGGATGTTTCCCGACCGGGCTGTTTCGCCAGCAGAAAAAGTCTGATTCAAAGAGTCAATATACCCAGGGATACCCAGTCTGGCCCCTTCGGCTCATGGCCCGGGTACAGAGGCTGGCTGTGATAACCCCAGCACCTGGACGTGGGAGTTCTGCTCTCATTAGGTAACAGCAGACAGTGCTGTTAGCAAAGCTTTCAAAAACGGCTGCGGAAACTTGCTTCGCTTGGACTGTGTTCAAATGTCACACTAATAGAGCAAGGAAGCTGTTTAAAGGGAATTGCAGGATTATCAGTCTTTCAGCAAACATTTATTGAACAACTGCTATTTTTGGAGCCAGACACCCTCCTAGGTTTTCTACTGAAATGTTAATAAAACATCCAAAAGCTGCTCTTTATGAAACAGAGAGTCTAGCATCAGGAAACAGACAATAAACAATCAATGGACTTAACTGCTCTTTGGAGGGTCTACAAGGCCATTGGTTGAATTAGCTGAACTCTGAGTCAGTGGGGGGGGGGCGGCAGGGGGAGGGCGGGGGCGGGGGTGGGGGGGGTTCCATGCCGTGCTTTCTACACCCACTCTGCCGAGTCCTTCCTGTGCAGAGCACATCTGCCCGTGGGCTTTCTCTCCATCTGCCAGCCCTGACTTTTCCAGGGATGGACCTACTCGTATGCATCACACCTTACTCATCCTTTCACTGAGGACAGACTTTCTTAAGCACTTGGGATTTGGAAAGTCCCTTTCTCCCCTGCTCCCTGTGTGGTTTGAATGGACACATGATTTACACAAAGTGCACGATTCAGTGGTTTAATAGACTGACAACATTGCACAATCAGCATCTCTACCTAGTTCCAAACATTTTCAGCACTCCCAACGTCAACCCAGTTTCCATCAGCAGTCACTTCTCCCTCTCCTCTCCCTCCAGCCCCAGGAACCCGCCCATCTTCTCCCGGTCTCTGTAGGTGTAACTATTTTAACCCTTTGCATGCCAACCAGTATCCTAGGAACTATGCTAACATTGCCAAGGCATGTTTGCTGATTTTACGGCAGTTTAGGAAAAAAATTATGAATCGCAAGTAAATGAAGTTACATATTCAAAAACTTAAGGAAACCTTGACTACATTTATTTTCATCTTTGACATTTATTGTTTGCTGATGTATTATAAAATACTAGTAGAAAAAAATAATAAAAGCAGACTTAGAACTGGACGCCATTTCGAAGCTTTAGGGCTACAAAATCTGGGTAAACTTCATAAAATCGTAGTACCTGTAAAAAAATTAGGCAGATAAATGCCAGGGGTCAATTTTAGAACTACAAACATTCGGCATCATAAGTAATCTGCACTTAGGTGCCATCTGTCAATGAAGAGTGAACTACTAGCATCTAATAGTGACACTGCAGGAGGAGCACGATCGCGCTCCCTGGCACTCCAGGGGTTAAATATCTCATCTAAATGGAACCACATAACACGTGGTTTTCTATGCCTGGCTTGTTTCATGAAAGCACATTTCTTAGTACTAAGATCATTCAAGTGACGCCGCTGATTTTAATTATTGCACAGGCAGAAAAGGAAGTGCCATCAAAGGCTTTTCTGACTTCTTCAGCTCCGGGGGTTGATAGGAGGAACTCTCTCACATTTTGATGAGCTGTCAAAACTTTGCAGAGTGGCCTCACCGCTTTACATTTCCAGCAGCAGCGAAGGCAAGATCCAATTCCTGCACATTCTCCCTAACACTTGTTACTGTCTGTCTTTTTCATTACAGTCATCCTAAGTGGATGTGACATGATAGCTCACGGTGGTTTTGATTTGCATCTTCCCAATGACTGATGATGTTGGACATCTTTTTATGTGCTCATGGGCCATTTGTGCATCTTCTTTGGAGAAATGTCTATTCAAATCCAGTGCTCATATTTTAATTGACTTATATGTATTTTTATTATTGAACTGGGGGGGTTGGGTGGAGAGATTAGGGCCGTGCTAGGCCGGAATGACCCGCCACATGGACGTCACGGTGGGAGGCTGGTCGTGAACATTCCATGACCTTCCTGTGGAGCTCAAACTAAGGTCTAGTAGTAGGTTTTAGAGTCAGACCCTCAAAACGGAGGGGATCTGACCCCAGGTCCCCCACAGGCAGCTGCCAGGGACCCTGCCTTCCCAGGGGCCGAGCAGAGCATGGGGCCTCCGCACCACTCCACCCCAACATCGTTCCTCACACTCTGCCTTCCCTCCTGCACACCCCAAAGCTGCCACCTCGGCTGTCACAGTCTCCACCTTCTCCGCATCGTCCTCGAGGAGGGTGCTGTCGCCTCCTGCTGTCTCCCTACTTCCTTGTCCCCTCAGTCTGCTCCTGACACAGAAGCCAGCGGGTCCTCACCTACAGCCCCACACCTCCCCCTGCACTCAGGGGACGCCAGGTTCTCACGGGCCCTCGTTCCCTGCAGGATGTGCCCCCGACCCAGCCTCGACCCCCTTCCACTCGGACTCTTGCTCGTCCTGTTGCCCTTCCGTGGGCTGTCCCCGATGCCCGATGCCCTTCTCCAGGCGTCCGCCTGGCTCTCCTCCATCCGTCCACTGTCCCTCAGCGAGCCCCTACGTGGCTTCATTCCCATGCTTTCATGGTGCCCGTGCCCTCTAACGGCTGCACCTCATGACTGTCCAGGCTGTTTCCTCCCCGCACCCTGTCCTCTCCTGGCGGAACCCACGCTCTCTGAGACAGGGCAGCTGGCTCTCTGCTGCTCTGCGAGCATCCCCTGAGGCACCACCTGGGACACCTCGGGTGCTCAGTCAGTGACAGGTTGCGTAAGGTGCTCAGGCAGCGGCACTAGGTGTAAAGGCCATTGGAAGGCAGACTTACTAGTTGCCAGGGCCAGTGAGCTCTCGGCACAGCGTTCAGGGCGGGCCGTGGGAGCCAGGTATTCGTTCTCCCGCAAGAAGGCGGGACATAGAGAATGAAAAAGGAGTAGTGTGTGTTTTCCCTCAACTACTTAAAAGCTGATGATCTCAATTCATTCTTAGAGCTATGAATAGAAACCCTTAGATCAACCGTGTGAGGCGAGTTCTGGGATTATCTGAGATTCAGTGGGGAGTACACAGGCTTTGCCAGCCACAAGGACGGTTCTTAGTAACCACCAGCTTTTAGTCTTGTGATTCGTGCACTGGTGGGGGGTGTAGCTTGTGGGGCTCATCCCAGTCAGCACCCACTGTGGAAGCCACTGACTACCAGAGGGCAGCTCCTGCACTGAGCATCTGCCCCCTGGTGGTCAGTGCGCATCATAGCGACTGGTTGACCAGTCATTCTGGTCCTTCTGCCATTCGGTTGCTGGGCTTTTATTATATAGGATATATCAAGTCCATCCTATATAATAAAAGCCTAATATGCAAATAGGCCAAATGGCGGAACAACAGAACAACTGGTCACTATGACATGCACTGACCACCAGGAGATGCACGCAGAACATGGTGGGCATGGTCAGCAGGCGGCAGAGCATGGAACATGGCGGGCATCGGCCATGGAGGGATAGTGGAGCAGGTGAGTGGGGGTGCCAGACCAAGGCAGGGCACAGTCTCTGTCATTGGGGTGAGCCTCTGGTTGTTACTGAAAATTCTTTGCTCCCGTGCACTGTGGTCTCGCCCAGCGCTCGCACCTGCTGCCAGTGCCAGCCCTGCTCGCACCCGCAGCTGGCACTGGAGCCACTGTTTGCACCTACTGCCGGCACCCAGCACCCGGCTCCAGTCCCAATCACTTGGCGCTGTCAGCAGGTGTGAATGGTGGCTGCCAGCCCCAATTGCCCCTGAGGGGTTCTCCACCTCCCCCTTCTTCTGATGGGTGATCAGGGAAGCAGCTGCTGCTCACACCCACTGATGGCACTGGCCCCATTCGCACCTGGTGTGAGTGCTGGCCCCAATCACTCTGCGCTGTCAGCAGGTGCAAATGGTGCTGGTGCCATCAGCACATGGGAGCAGCGGCAGTGAGAGCGCGGCTGCTGGCAGATAGGGGACTGGGAGCCACGGTGGGAGGGTTCGGGTGGGGGCACAGAAGATGGGCTGAGACCTGCCCCTGTGCCCACTACAGCCTCACAGCCCACAGCTCCTTTCAAGGTGCACGAATTCGTGCACTGGGCCCCTAGTAGAAATATAATACAACATTATAGAATATGACACAATAAAACATCCATGTATTCACTGTTCAAGTATCAAATATCATCAGTTTGTCATATGTGTTTCAGATATTTTAATAAAAGAAAACATGTTAAATATACACCCAGAACAAAAGCACTACAAAAATATTCACACCAAAAAATTGCATTCTAAGAATTTTTCATTGTACCTTGAATCAAGGAGGAAGCTAAGATGCACGGCCTTAGGAAAAGAAAACTAAAATAATTATAGTACAAAGCTCTGAGAAACAGGAAATTAAGAAAAATCTGTACTCTTAAGAGGAGGGGAAAATATCATGAGTTTCCTCTTATAGTGGCAGGAAGTAATTTACTTCAAGAAAATAAGGAAAGACTAAACCACACCTCTAGTCTATGTTTCCTGGAAAAATACAATCATACATACGCACTTGCTAATTTGCCCGAGTGTTTTTTTCTTCATGGAATTTCCAAAATCACTGAGAGGCCAAATTTACGTTGCTTCTGATTTCTTTGGCTCTTACTATCTAAACCACCGTCACCTTATCATTTGCTATTATATTCCTTTTTTTAGATGGTTGAATAGCCTATTACATAACTCCTTAGTTCTGTTAAGTCTTATCACTAAATATTTATAATTCCATATCTTATCCCTTCAACTGGGTTGTAAATTTTTTAATAAGACCTGGGTGTTAGTGTGATTTTAGAGCCCCAGTGCTCAGTGAATGGAGATGTTGTACACATTGTAAATCTCAATAAATACATGTTGCTTGATTGGGTAAACTGATATTTTCAATGTTTGTGATTAAGGATTTTTTTTTGCATTTTTCAACTTTCTGTATTAACTCAGAGTAAATGCCTTCTCTTCCCGAGACCATCACTAAATTCTATTAATTTTTTTTAAAATATTTTATTGATTTTTTACAGAGAGGAAGAGAGAGGGATAGAGAGTTAGAACATTGATGAGAGACAAACATCAATCAGCTGCCTCCTGCACACCCCCTACTGGGGATGTGCCCGAAACCAAGGTACATGCCCTTGACCGGAATCGAACCTGGGACCTTTCAGTCTGCAGGCCGATGCTCTATCCACTGAGCCAAACCGGTTAGGGCAAAATTCTATTAATTTTTAAAAGCCCATCTCAAGCCCATGCTTCTGAAAGAAGGCTTTCAGCCCTCCAATCCACAGACATTGACATTTTTAATTCGTACAGTTCATTTGGAAAGTTTGGAGATAACTCATATTTTCCTTTACGTGCATTGTGCTTACATATTAAATAACAATACAAGAATAAGCTCTGTGTTTTGCTTACTCACAGCTGTGAACTTTCTTTTGCCCCAACCTGTATGAGCAATCTGATGGCAGAGATTACAGAAAGTCTGCATCCTGAAATGTTTCTGAAGTAAATGAATAAATAACTTACACCCTCCTACTCTCAGTTTCTTTGTCTATTACACAGGTGTAATTGAATCTAACTGAGAGGAATATTGTGAGGACTGAATGATGCAACGTGTTAAACATGATCATATCTATATAATAAAAGCCTAAGTGACCCTTATGGCAGACGACCAGTCGCTATGATGCACAGACATCCCCCGAGGGGTCCCAGACTGTGAGAGGGCTGCAGGGACCCCCTACCCCCGCAGGACACGAATTTCATGCACCGGGCCTCTAGTATAATATAAAATGCTTATTTCAGGATATATTGGCATATGCCTGCCTTTTTGTTTCTCCCAGATTTAGTGTTTTTTTTTATTTGGTTTCCCAAGACACCTTTGTCTTTGCCTTTGAAGGAAAATAACCCAAGTTATCTATTCCCTTTCTCCCTGTACCTCATTTACTTCTCTTATGGCACTTAATGTGATGCATACTTTTTGGTGTGTCCACCACTTTACTGTTAGTATCCTTCTCTGGACATCCAAGCTCGTGGTGTGTCAATCATCTCTCCGACCCACGTGCACTCACATTGAGCCTGACATCCCATTTGGACCTTCTTCTGAGGATTATCACATTTGAGCTGCATCGATGTAGGCCATGCTCCTGAGCCACTTGTGCTAGGCAGCTCAGGACAAGAGGAAACAATCTCAGCTCCCACTCCATCCTAATGGTGAGATAATGAGAATGTAAGAGGAGGGGTGCTTTCCTCTGAGGGGGGTTGGAGGAAGGCTGGCAGGAATAGGTGGGAAATTCCTCCCAGGGGCTGGCAAGTTCATCGGCTCCTCCTCGGGGGAGGTCTATTAACTCCTTCAGGACAAAGGGGCTCATTTTATAAGGACCTTCTTAAGCAGGAGTTTTCTAATATTTGAGTGCATAAAAATCACAGAATGGGTTGTGTAAAATGCAGATTTCCCAGGCCCCACCTGCTAGTAGACTGATTTGTCATGGGTAGTGCCCAGGAATCTGCATTTAACAATCATGATTCTCCTCCTCCCCATGATGCTAATGCAGGTGATCCTCTCACCCTAACTCAGGAAGGATTATTAGGCTACCAAGAATTATTTTCTCTAAATGGGTAGCACCTTCCTTGGCAGAGCCAGGTCAGTCCAAAGCCACAGGTAGCATTGATTAAGCTGGTAGGATGATACCTTTACTGCTTTGGCAACACGAATTCTAGTAGAACCAGAAGCAATAAATAGGTATAGTCATTTAAATCCTCAGCAATAAAATAGCATAGATGGACCTAGAGAGTATTATGCTGAGCGAAATAAGGCAGTCAGAGAAAGATAAGTATCGCATGATCTCACTCATATGTGGAATCTAGTGAATCAAATAAACTGATGATCAAAAATAGACCCAGGGTTTCACCCATATGTGGGATATAATGATCAACATAAACCAATGAACAAAAATGGATCCAGAGACAAGGTGGCACTGAGCAGACCGTCCAACCTCAGGGAGAAGGCAGGAGAGGGGATGGGGGGTTAGAGATAAACCAAAGGACTTGTATGCATGCATATTAGCATGACCAATGGACACAGACACTGGGGTGGTGGGGGCTTGCTCTGGGAGTGGTAGTGGGGGATTAGTCGGGGGGGGGGGGGGGAAGAGACATGTAATACTTTAAAAATAAATAAGTAAATAAACTCTGTGCTTTGCCTAAGAAAAAAAATAGACCTAGAATCATGGAAGTATGAACACACTATTGAACCTCAGAGGGAAGGTAGGAGAAGGTGGGTGGAAAGAGATCAACCAATGAATGCATAACCTGCGGACACAGAAAGGCGGCGGTAAGGGCTTGGAGAGGGGGAAACAGGAGCGGGCTGCTAATGGGGGGGAAAGGAGGACCTATGTAATACTTTCAACAATAAAGATTTTAGAAAATAAAAAATAAAAAAAATAAATCCTCAGCAATTTAAAAGATGAACTCATCTTCCTTTTCTTGGGGTTGTGTTACTACCCAATGAAAGCTTAGTGAGGGCAGTACTGTTGATGCCTAAACAACACACTCGCATTGACTAGAACTCTGCTTTACCTGGGTGCAATTTTTTGGAAAAATAAATTTTACAAAAAAAGATGAACTCAAGACCCCCAAATTCTGTCCAATTCTAGATAATGCACTTTTAGAGTGTTACCGGAGAGGCCCAGGAAAAGATCAAGATGGTGATGGGTTTAAAAACCACAGCATGTGTGGAGTGGCTGAAAGAAATGAAGGCTCTGCAGGCCATGGGAAGGGGGCTGCCTTCACACAGCTGCAGCAGAGCTGTCATAGTCTGGAGTGGGTGGAGGGGCATTCATTCTGTGTGGCTCCAGAAGACACAACATATTCATCCCCGCAGAACTGGATCCTGATCTATGTCCCAATGATTTGTCTCACAAACATCGCCGTGACCACAATGACATGAATTATAGCATAAATAAATTTAAATGATGATCAAAATTTGGGTAAATCTTTGAAGCTGAGCAAAATACTTTACCATGTAGTAATTCCAAATTATCCTGTGCTTTCCTCATTCTATTTCCAGGTCTTCTTCACTCACTCAGTTTCCACTCTCAAGTATCATTCCTCTTACTTCTCTACCTGATATTTGATTTATTCTTAAAATTAGGCAACTACCCTAGGAAGTCCTCCTTGATTTCATGTCTTGTGAGTGAGGTACTAACTGTCCTTTTGTTCCTGGCTGTCTTTTCAAGGATGTCTATATCGAGAGCAGCCTTGGAAATAAATATAATGCCTCCATCTGAATGACATGGCAAGTTTGTTTTCTGGGTAGTATAAAAGATTCAGGTTCCCTAAACTCACAGGCCTCAGCTGTGAAGCAAGTCCACTGCTTGTGCAGCCTCCAAGGGGTTCCCTTCAAGTCAACCTTGTGAAAATTGCTGAGTAGCAGAAACTGATGCAAACATGAATTCATGTTCATGTCTTGAATAAAAGACTTCTTTGTCCTTGATCCAGGAGTATGGTGTCTTCTGCCAGTTTCCATTAAAGTATGTTAGACAAATTCTAGCTTACACGGAAGGTAAAATCTCGGATCCTCAGTTCTTGGTAAATGGTCTCCCTGATGACTTATCATAGTATTTCTCATCTCTCACATTGAAATTATCAGCTTATACTGTGATAGCCTCGAGAGAAATAGGTGACTGTTTCTGACTCACCTTTGCTTTCCCAATATCTAGCACATAATAGAAGAGTCTACTTAAGGGTATTTGAAGTTTCAAAAGCCTGTATATCTAAGGCTATTTTCAAAAATCCAGGAATAACTAAGATGATATTGCAGAAGAAAAAGAAACCTGAACGTCTTATACTACTGAATATCAGGACTTCTTATAGAGCAGTTAAGAACTTTCAGTATGAAGTAGAAATGGACTAGTGGAACAGAAAGGACAGCTCAGAAACAGGCCCACTCATATGTGGTCACATGATTACTGCAGTACAGTACAGAAAGGGAAAGGGAAAGGGAAAGGGAATGGGAATGGGATGGGAATGGGAATGGGAATGGGGATGGGGATGGGGATGGGAATGGGGATGGAGATGGGGATGGGAATGGGGATGGGAACGGGGATGGGGATGGGGATGGGAATGGGAATGGGGATGGGGATGGGGATGGGAATGGGAATGGGAATGGGAATGGGGATGGGGATGGGAATGGGGGTGGGGATGGGGATGGGGATGGGAATGGGGATGGGAATGGGGATGGGAATGGAGATGGGAATGGGGATAGGGATGGGAATGGAAATGGGGATGGGGATGGGAATGGGAATGGGGATGGGGATGGGGATGGGGATGGGGATGGGAATGGGGATGGGGATGGGGATGGGGATGGGGATGGGGATGGGAATGGGAATGGGAATGGGGATGGGGATGGGGATGGGAATGGGAATGGGGATGGGAATGGGAATGGGAATGGGGATGGGAATGGGGATGGGAATGGGGATGGGAATGGGGATGGGAATAGGGATGGGGATGGGGATGGGGATGGGGATGGGGATGGGGATGGGATGGGAAAGGGAAAGAATGGTCTTATTAAATCATGCTGGGTCAAGTGGATAGCCATATGAAAATAAACTTTTACCCCTACTTCTCACTGTAAATAAAATTAATCCCAGGTGGACAGATGGTATTACAAATAAAATAAAACTTCTTCATTAAGATACAGAATTGCTTTATCACCTTGAAATAGATAAAAGATTATATAAATAAAATACACTCAAAAGCACTATCCATAAAAAACAAAGATACTGTGGACTACATTATAATTAAGAAGTCAGTTCATGAGGAGATATTATTAAGGCAGTGAAAAGACAAGCTACAGAATGGAAGGACATATTTGCAAAACAGATAGCTCAAAAGGGAGTACTAATATAAGCAACATATATTTATAGAAATGAATGGGAAATAGATAATGCAATAGAAAAAAAGAGTAAAAAATACATGAAAAGGAACATTACAAAAGGAAATATTCAAATGTCTAATCAACATAGGTTTTAGGGAAATGCCAATTAAAAACAATTTATTTTTTAAAATATATTTTTATTGATTTCCGAGAGGAAGGGAGAGGGAGAGAGAGATAGAAACATCAATGATGAGAGAGAATCATTGATCAGCTGTCTCCTGCACACCCCCTACTGAGGATCGAGCCCGAAACTCGGGCATGAGCCCTTAGCTGGAATCGAATCCGGGACCCTTCAGTCCGCAGGCTGACACTCTACCCACTGAGCCAAACCAGCTAGGGCCAATTAAAAACAATTCAAATACCATTTTACAATTACATTAATGGCTCAAATGAAGAAGACAAGCAACTGCAAGTATTGGTGGTACAGCACTCTCCTATATACTGATGGTGGGAGTGCATGTTAGTGTTAAGTACTTCAGCATACTATTTGGTGGTAACTAGTAAAACTGGAGATAAGCATTCTCTACCACCCAGCAATTTCATTTGCAAAAAAATATACCCAGAAGTAATTCATATAGATAGTCATCATAAAATATGTATAAAACATGTAGGTGACACAATTACTTGTAATAGCCCCAAACTAATACCAACTCAAATGTACATCAAGAGTGGAATCTATATATATAAAGCATAATATGCAAATCGACCGGACAGTGGAACGACCAGTCACTATGATGCGCACTGACCACCAGGGGGCGGACGCTCAACGCAGGAGCTGCCCCTAGCCCACAGGCCCTGATCACCTGAGTGGGACCCTGATCACCCCACTGGTCACCCCACACAGAGGGCGCCTAGTGGCGGTGGTGGCGGGGGGTGGGGCTGGCTGCCGGCAGCCGGGGAAGATCGTCCCTGATTGCAGGCCAGGCCTAGAGACCCTACCTGTGCACAAATTTTGTGCACCAGGCCTCTAGTGAATATATAAATTATGTACAAGGCAATCTCTTCATCATATGCATGTCATAAGGTAAAGAGAGCTGGGAGTTAATGTTTCTGAATTCCACTCCATTTATCAACAGTTCTTTTAGTTTGTGGCCCCTACAACGAAGAGTGGTTATCTGCCTCATTAACAGTTCAGGGGAGCTAGTCATCGACACCTGATGGATGACCTAGTTCCCAAATCCTGCAGTGGATTTGGAAGTTTCTTAGAATACCCCAAAGCAGTGTTTCTCAAAATGTACTTTAGAATCACCTGAGCCAGCCTCTCTTGGGAATCATTTCCCTTGTGGGTGGGACCCTGGTATCCAAATACACTTCCTTCTGCTCTGGTTCTGATACTGAGCTGGGAAGCCAAGCCCAAGGCCACCTCAAGAATTTTTATAAGGAAAGTTCAGAAATCTATGTCTTAGCGGGGTATTGCCTTTTAGATATAAGGGGGGAAAATATCAATTTTAAAATGCCTAAAAATAACCTTGAACTATGGTTATTATCTCTATATATAAAAGCCTAGGCAACTGGCCAACCGGCCAACTGGCTGACTGTCCAGTAGCTATGATGCACAATGACCACGAGGGTGCAGACGCTCAACACACAAGCATGGAAACATGAAACAGACTGATGAATCTCAGAGGGAAGCGGGTAGGAGGGAGGTGGGAAGAGATTAACCAAATATCTTATATGCAAAGATCTAGAGGCTCGGTGCATGGATTTGTGCACTGGTGGGGTCCCTCAGCCTGGCCTGTGGGGATTGGTCCAAAACCAGCAGTCCAACATCCTGCGAGGGGTCCTGGATTGTGAGAGGGCGCAGGCCAGGTGAGGGACCCCACCGGTGCACAAATCCGTGCACCAGGCCTCTAGTATTTATATAAAAATGCAATATTATGATTTCACTCTTAAGAATGCATGACTGTCATTTTGTTGTTGTTATTGTTTATATCTGTTTTATCCAGTAGCAGGATAGATTTTAATTGAAATATTCATGCTGTTTTGCTATGTTGTGAAAAAGCTGGGTAAGGATCAAAACCAGGAAAATCAACTGGCCCACACTGGCATCAAACATATAGGATTATGCACATCAGATAACTCTCTGAATGGACCCATTACAAATAGCTGTGAATTACATTATTATGCAGGTTATCATTATTTAGGTGGCTGAATTTTCTATTCTGATGATCTATGCAGAGAATAAATTTCTTCTCTGTTTGTTTGTTTTTTTAACAGAAAAAGAATGAAGATTGCATGGTCAGTGTGATAAACATGAACCAACCCAAGGGGGCCAACATTTACCAAATACATTTTCAAACTCAAGCTAAGCCAAAATGTAAAACTCAAAAAAACGGTGTTCCCAGGTAAAACAGAAATACTGTGTGGACTATGGGGAGCTAACTGCAACAATAGAATTTAATAGTAAGTCACATGTCCCCTACACCGGCCATGATTAGTGTAAGGCAATAATTATACCAATGATGTGGAAACACCAAGATATTATCTGAATGAAGCAGTAATTAGAGCAGAAAAGATTTAAGAGATAACTGTGAGAAATCACGTCATCAGACCTATTGGACAAATGATCATTGTTGAAGCTCAGTGATACTTGGAGCGTCTAGTCTCTACTTTTGTGTATCTTTGAAAAGTGATAAGTGTATATGTCAATAAAAATTATGCTAATTTCTTAAAAAGTGATACTCAAATAAGGAAAGTGTGGAAAAACCAAAATCACATATTTAATTCTCTAGAAGAATAAAGTTTTAAGTGACAGGTTACAGAAAAAAAGTGAATAATTCTGCAATGAATATAATTGGACTTTACCACAATGGAATTCATATTCATTAAAAAATGTGCAGTGAAAAAAAGTAAACCTAGTTGCCAAACACACACACACACACACACACCCCAAACTTGGCCTCCAGCTTCTGTGTGTGTTGAAGTCTTGAAACCTAGACAGGACACAGGTTCCAAACATGTTTTCCTCTTTGAGTTTCCTGAACTATGACTGACTTGGCCCTTCCAGTAAATTCTTGGCTTGTCCCCTCTTGGAGCTCCAATCCTCACCTTCCTGCCTGACCCCAGCTTGGCTCAGCCCCATGTGTGATCCCAGGTCCCCACCCCATGGACTGGCTTCATGTCCAGTCTATGGCTCCATCTTCTCAAGTTTTGCCTTCACATTAGCAGTCTCTAATTAGCTTACAATCTGAGTTGATGATATCATCTATGTATATAAAAGCCTAGCGACCATTATGGCAGAACGACAGGTCACTGTGACGCTCACTGACCACCAAGGGGCAGACACTCAACCCAGGAACTGCCCCGTTGTGGTCAGTGCACTCCCACAGTGGGAACACCGCTCAGCCACAAGCCGGGCTCATGGCTGGCAAGTGCAGCAGCGATGGCGTGAGCCTCTCCCACCTCCACTGTAGTGCTAAAGAGCAGCAAGCCAAGCTCTACATCTACAGGCCAAGTGAGCAGGCAGGCATTAAGGACAGCGAGCCAAGTGGTAAGGAGTAGGCGGGCGGTTAGTAGCAAGCAGGTGGGTGGTTAGGAGCGAGGGATCCCAGATTGCAAGAGGGATGTCTGACTGCTGATTTAGGCTCGATCAGGCCTAAATCAACAGCCAGACATCCCCCAAGGGTTTCAGGATTGCAAGAGGGTGCAGGCCAGGCTGAGCCCACCCCCTCCACCCATACACGAATTTTGTGCCTCAGGCTTCTAGTTATTCAAATAAATCTTGGTAGGAAAAATTAAAATGTTAAGAAAGCTTTATTTTGCAGACAACATTAGTTTCCTCTCTCCCCCTTCTGGTTTTTATAAAGCTTCTACAAACTAAAGGCATAGAATCTCCATCAGAGGAGGGGAAAAAAATAGTAAGGTAAGAGTTGTGAACTGAAATGCCTAAACAGGCCAGGTAGATGAAATGATTAAGTATTTGTAAAAGTGTGTTTTCCTATAAAAAGAAGAGAATATGCTTTTCTCCCCCCCCCCCCCCGCCATTTTTCTAAAATTATACAGCTCTCAGTCTAAACTTGTGGGTATGTTCACTACACATATGAAGAGTAACAGTGCAAATAAAATCACTAAAGGTAACTCCTCTTAGGGCAGACAGGTGCTGTAGTCAAGTGTAGGGCTCATGCCTATGATAGATAGGTGACACTCTGTTCCACCTGCGTGGACCTGTGAAGAAATAGAGTCCTAGTACCTAGTAAGAGATAGACTTTATATTTTTAGGTAAAATCATTTGCCTGGTAAATTTTAATTAGAAAACTTAAAAGACTATGGAAGCCAAATAAAAAGATTTGGGGCTGGATTTAGCCAATGGGTCATTTGTAACCTCTCCTATGAGCTAGTTGTATATTCATTAAATTCATCCCTTCATTAAAGAAATTCCAGAGGGATATTTGTTTTGAAAATACCTAGAGATCCTTGTGCTGCGTACACGTTTTGGACCAAGCCTGGAAGAGTCAATGTCAACCACTTTTTCTCAGATTCAGAGACAAAACCAGGTTTAGGTGAGTAAGCCAATTCATTCATTTACTCAATAAACATTTATTGAGCATCTGTTTTCCAGATTATTTTAATTTGCTTCACTTGAATTACTTAATTATTCAAATGAACAACCAAATGTAAGCAAATACTCAAAGTAAGAAAGCTCTGGGTCGAATGGCAGGCCTGGACTTAAGATTCAGGAGCCATGACCCTCTATGGGAAAACTTTTTGGCATCAGCTTTTATGGTGGATACTCAGAAGTCAGTTGTGGGTCTAGAAGGAAATTAAAAGCCTCTGGTCCTGGCTGGTTTGGCTCAGTGGATGGAGCGTTGGCCTGCGGACTCGGGGGTCCCGGGTTCAATTCTGGCCAGGGGCGTGTGCCTTGGTTGCGGGCGCATACCCAGTGGGGAGTGTGCGGGAGGCAGCTGATTGATGTTTCTCTCTCATCGATGTTTCTGACTCTCTGTCCCTCTCCCTTCCTCTCTGTAAAAAAAGCAATAAAATATATATTTTAAAAAAGCCTCTGAAAAGTGACCTTTCAAACCAGTGTTGTCATTGCTCAATGCACATTTAAGATAGAGGAGCAAAAGACAGAGAAAGAGCTCACTAGACACAAATAGTTAAATAAACTACTTCATGCAGAATGATATGTGGAAGTAGAAATAGAGGTTGGACCAAGGTTCTAATAGCTAAGGAGGCATCCAAGAGCAAAATCTGACGTGTAATCTATCCCACTTTTCAGTTTATTTTTGTTTTAAAGGGAAAGGCACAAAGTCTAAAATCCTGTCATCCCAATAGTCTTTTATTTTGGAGAGTTGAGGTCACTAGCCTTTTTTTTTTTTTTTTTGTTACTTTCTCTGGGGTCTACTTTTTTCTTACATCTACAGGCCAATCTTAAATAAATATTTTTCTTCTGACAATATCACCCAAAGACCCAAACATTAATTTTTTCTGATGACAGCAATTACCCTTTTATGTAACATCAGTTCTCCTATTCAGGGGCTTCCCAGAGAAAATGTTGACATTGCCAACTCAGTCCATATTGAGTATAAGGCCAAAGTGAATCCTTTCCTGGAACCAAAGTACGTCTTTCTGAACTTTGTTTACAGAATTCAATTTCTTCTCTTTTTGGTTCCAGCAGAGCTTGTGACAAAGACATATGAACACATTCTTTAGCAACTCCAAGGTCAACATCATAACCCAAAAGGGCCCTGTGGTTTGTTCCTTCTTATCAACATTTGTGCAGATGAAAAAGGATTGCTAAATTTCCCTGCATTAAGGTAGTCAAAATGATGTCTGATTCTGAAAAAAAAAAAAAAAAATCTTGGACTGGATTTTGTTTGCCTTGCCCTTATCCTCATAAAGAGAAATGTAAATGCTTGGCAGACTCACCCTGTGTTCCCGTAACCTTCCCAGGCCCATATTCCTTTCTCCATACCTACTTCTTCTAGCCTAACATCCGCTGATTTACGGGCATAGGATGGTGCCTTGGTGAGCATAGCGTAGGGCTCACTGCCTCCTAGATTCTCTCAGCAGTGACATTTTCTAGAAGATGTTTTCCTAGGGTCACTAGTATGATGGAAAATTCCTAGATTTAGCCTGGCTGCAGCGGCTCAGTAGTTGAGCATCAACTTATGAACCAGGGGGTCACAGTTCGATTCCCAATCAGGATATATGCCCGGGTTGTGGGCTTGATCCCCCCGATCCTGTAGGAGGCAGCCAATCAATAATTCTCTTTCATCATTAATGTTTCTTTCTCTCTCTCTCTCCCTCTCCCTATATCTCTGAAATCAATAAAGATATATATATTTTTTAATTTTAAGATAATTAGAAAATTCCTGGACTTGGACTCTGATGTCTAGCTGGACAAGTTCATCTCAATAGCTTCAGTATCCTTGTATGTTTAAAGGAGATAAATAGCCATATCACAAAGTTGCAATAAAAATGAAATTACATGAGGAATATGAGATATCCAAAATGGTATTTTGTGCAAAAAGCGTTCTGAATAAATCAAGGTTACATATGAATTCCTAAGAGAACTGGCTTCTTGAATATTGATCACAATGTTGCATATTATTCACAAAACTCCAAGAGAATAGGCAATATGAAATATTTGTCAATATGTCTGTTTTCTTGGTTTTAAAAAGCCTGAATGCTCTAGAAATTTCCCCAACTAAGCATATATGTAATTTTTAAATAGACAGCTCCAAGTTGTGCTTCTATGAACACCATCACAGAACTCAAACACATTCTCCCACAAAGGAACACATAAATTTTTGAAATTCCAAACCCAACTATCCAGAAAATTAATATAAAGGTCAAACCAGAACAATTTTTCTAGTTTAAAATCCTGTTAATCAAGGGTCATTCTCTGTAGAAGATCAAACCCACCTATTCTCTTGACTGCCAGTCTATACTATTCACTGAGACTCTGCAGCAAAAACGGCACGCATTGCCCTAGCTGGTTTGGCTCAGTGGATAGAGCATTGGCCTGTGGACTAAAGTGTCCTAGGTTCGACTCCAGTCAGGGGTCTGGGTTGCGGGGCCAATTCCCAGTGGGGGGTGTGCTAGAGGCAACCGATCAGTGATTTTCTCTCATCATTGATGTTTTCATCTCTCCCTCTCCCTTCCTCTCTTAAATCAATAAATATATATATATTTTAAAAACTCCACACATGCACTTTTTTAAGAAAAATGCATTGACATATAGCATATCTGCAATAAAGTGTGTATGTCATAAGTGTGCAGCTCAAATAAAGTTTACAAGCTGATCACACCCACATAACAAGCACCCAAAATAAAACAAAACAGAATAATACCAGCATCTCAGAATCCCCTGGGTGTCCCCTCCCCAGCACTGTCCACCCCAGGGTAACCTGATAGCATAGAAGAGTGAGTTTTACCAGTTTTTACATGTTATATAAAGTGACTCATACAGTAGGTACTCTTTTTTGGTCTGGCTTTTAGCCGAACCAGTATGTTTCTGAGACTGATTCACATTTTTGCATGCCTTTGTAGATCATTGAATGCAGTATTTCGCTGTGAGAATATATCACAGTTTGTTTCCCTAATGTGCCAATGGCTACTTGGGGCTTTTTTCTTCCAGTTTTTTGTCTTTACAGGTAATGTTACAATGAGCATTCTACTACTTGTCTTTTGGTAAGCATATGTATATATTTCTGTTGGTTATAGACCTAGAAATGGCATTTAAAATTTTTTAAATAAGCCTATCTGTGGCTTTAGTGGATGATGCCTAACAGTGATATGAAATGACTGTGCCAAAATATACGCCTACCCACAGTGTATGAGAATTCTGACTGATCCAGATCCTCACTGACCCTCATTGGTATTGTTGGTCTTCTTCCTATGAGACATTCCTCTGAGTTTGTAGTGTTATTATATGGAAAATGTGTGTATTTTGAAACAATTTTATTTGTATAAAGAAAATAGGTATATCATTCTGGCCTTAAGGAAATATTGTCAAGCAAAGAACTTGTATGCATATATGCATAACTCATGGACACAGGCAGGGTGGCGGCAGCAGGCTACAAAGGGTCAAAGGGGCGGGGTGGGGGGGGGGAAGAAGACATATGTAATACTTTCAACAATGAAGATTTTTAAAAAAATAAAAAATATTGCCAAAGAAGTAATTTTTAGGAGTAGTAGATGAGCTTTCTACATATTCTTCACAAAATACAGACACACAGCTTAGAGTTTTCGAGACCAAATCTCCAATGAATTGAAGCCACAAATGAGCTGGTTAGCTTTCCATAAAATGAAACTTCTTCCTGTCCAGAGAGGTACACCCAATGTTTGCTAGCAACTTTGTAAATAGCGGTTGGTCATTCCCAAGGCCCATGGAATAAAGTGGTTGGGTGGATCACCACAAAGCCATCAGGGAGATCAGAAAAACTCATTTTCTTTTTGTTTTTCCAATAGTACCTCTACAAAATTCATCATTCTATACTTAATATAAAAATTCCTTTTACTACATTAGGGTACTAGTTAAGCATAGAATCTGGAACCAGGTTGCTAGGATCTGATTCCTAGGTCTACTAGCTGTCTGACCTTGTCCAAGTTTCTTAGCCTCTCTGTGCCTCAGAGTCCTCATACATAAACTGTGGAAAGAATAATACCTACTGAAAGTGTTGTCATGAAGATTAAATGTGAGTTATATAAAGTGCTTAGAATAGTTCCTAGAACATGGTAGGTATTGTAGAAATGTTGGCCATTATTTCATAGGACTATGTCATGAAACTATGCTCCTTTACCTAAGATAACCCTGCAATAGTCCCTAAAGTCTGTCATCATATGTGGACAGACTCCTTCCAGAGAAGTCCATGAGCAAAGGAGGAGAAGTTACTAGCCTCAGACTAACTCAGAAGTCATGGATTACTGAATCAAGCACACTGATCAGTATGACTTCTGGGATCTCCTGCATCTGTGAGATTTCCTAACTCTGGGATGAAGCCAGAAAGTGAATCTTAGAATAAGAAATGTGGCTTAGTATCTGGGCTTGCTGACTTTTAAATCTTGGAGCTTCTTGCCTATTTCATGAATAAAATAGACCAAATAAAGACCTATCTTAGGGAAACTTATCCAGAAGTTAACCAAGAAATAAAAGGCTAATCTTGCTAAGCAATTATATCTGTTATGTTAATTGTTGAAAATTATAGAAGTCCAAACTCAAAAATGTCCAATGATAAGAGGAAATTTAGTACTTGTGAATAATCATGCTTCAGGTATATTTCGATCAGTGCTCTAACCCCATTTCTCTGAAATTGTTGCAATTCCCTGCTCCATGCCTCGAGATGGCTGCCCACAGAATCGTGGCTGCCTGCTTTCTTGTTCACATCCAAAGACAGAGAGCAGCTCTTCCTACCATCATTAAGCCAAAGTCCTAGGCAGCACCACAACTGAACCCGCAAGATTGGCTCTGAGGTAGGAGCTTTGGTGGAAAGGGCAGAAATGATCTGAATAACCTACTACAACCAAAGCACACCCTGGAACTTGGCATAGGTAAACCACCCAAATCTCCATGCTGCTATGTTTCTGGAGGCGTGGAATAAATTTTACGGTGGGCGGGGACAAAGGCGATGTTCCCATGATCAGAGATGGTCACAGCATTAATTTGGATGTGGGAAATTGAGTAGGGGAAGGTAAGATGGAATCACATTACAAAAGAGCAAGGAATGTCATAGAGAAACAAAGTAAAGAGAAGGGTAAGATTCTCATAAAGATTATACCTGAGGCCAGTTTATTATTTTTTTCTTATATGTTTTTTAAAATTGAATTTATTGGGGTGACATTGGTTCACAAAACCATACAGGTTTCAAGTGTTCAATTCAACAAAACATCATCTGCCCACTGTATTGTACCCCCATTACCCAAAGTAAAGTCTATTTCTGTCCCTATTTATCCCCACTTTGCCCTCCTCCACCTACCCCACCCCTTTTCCTCTGGCTATCACCACACTGTTGTCTATGTCTATGTGAGATATATAGATATATATATATGTGTATAAAATATATATAATATATTATAGTGTTAATTATTAACTATATATTAGGCAGTGTAATAAGCACATTATAGAAGCCAACTAATTAAATGTAATGCTCATAATAACCATATAAGGTAAGTACTACTTTTATTTCTATTTCATAGATAAGGAAATAAGCTCAGAAGCAATTAATAAAAGAATAGTCTATAAAACACAATAAGTTTTTTATTTTGGAAAGATATCGCCTAGGATTTATATGACTTTGGTTTATGAAAACCACGAAAGGAATGGATAATGTAAGGAGGATCTATTTCACTGAATAAATGTTCAGGGCGATGTCGACACCCACTAGAACTTAAAAGAACTAGCCATGTGCAATACTACTACCAATATATTTATTTGTTTGTTTTTGCTTAATCCCTCCACCTTCTTTCTGAGACCAGTTTTATTTAACCTGTCCAGAAAATATTCTGGAGGAAAGAACCAAGATTGTAGATTTGTTGATTTTTTACTTACTGACTTACTCTTGTAGCAAAACACATAGATTGGAAATAAACTGTCGGTAGAAAGACTGCTACAGTGATGAGTGGGCAGAAAAATCACAGGTTTGTGTCAAATTGGGCAAGGGCTTTTAGAGTTAAATATGCATAACTCAGATTGTCCTGAGCATGCCAGACTCTTTCTAGGCCAGTGGTTCTCAACCTTCCTAATGCCACGACCCTTTAATACAGTTCTTCATGTTGTGGTGACCCCCAACCATAAAATTATTTTCGTTGCTACTTCATAACTGTAATTTTGCTACTGTTATGAATCGTAATGTAAATATCTGATATGCAGGATGTGTTTAGGCAACCCCTGCAAAAGGGTTGTTTGACCCCCAAAGGGGTCACGACCCACAGGTTGAGAACTGCTGTTCTAGGCTCTGTGCCTGTATACATGAAGTTCCCTGTGTCTGAAATGCCCTTCCCCACCTCCCTACCTTTCCTCTTGGAAAACTACTGCCACCCTTTAAAATCTATTTTAAATGTCATCACTTGTATAACACCTTTTTTTATTTTCCCAAAGAGAAATAGTTACTTCAGCCAATGTGTTTTATAGCAATCGCTATATGCCTGTAACATAGTATTGAATTTACCATATTGAGATTGTTTATGTAGTTGTTTCCATGGCCTAGATTTGCACTGTTCAACTACTAGCTACATGAGGTTATGTTCAGTTAAGTAAAATTAAGTAAAATTAAAATTT
Organism: Myotis yumanensis; assembly: GCF_028538775.1. NCBI lineage: Eukaryota > Metazoa > Chordata > Mammalia > Chiroptera > Vespertilionidae > Myotis > Myotis yumanensis. Next base: position 26,461,574 of record NW_027223764.1, on the reverse strand, counting down.
CAGTTCCTTAGTCATGCTAGTCACTTTTCACATGTTGGAGAGCCATGTGTATCTAGTGACTACTGCTTTGGACAGCGCAGATACACATGATTTCCTTCATTGCAGAAAATACTATTGGGCAGTGCTTCCAGACTATAAGCTCCACAGGGGTGTTAGTATTCTTTTATTCATCTCTGTATACATAGGGCTTAGTACTACATCTTGCACATGACATATCCTTAAGGCATATTTTATTGATTGATTAATTGGTGGTTAATGAACATAATACTAGTTAATATTGTTAAGTACTAACTATATATTAGACACTGTAATAAGCACTTTACAGAAGCCATCTAATTGAATGTAATGCCCATAATAACCATATAAGGTGAGCCCTATTTTTATTTCTATTTTATAGATAAGGAAATAAGCTCAGAAGCAATTATTGAAAGAATAGTCTAAAAAACACAGTAAGTTTTTATTTTGGAAATATATAGCCTGAGAATGATATGACTTTGGTTTATGAAAACCATCAAAGGAATGGATAATGTAGAGGATCTATTTCGCTGAATAAATGTTCTGGGTGATGTTGACACTAGAACTTCAAAGAACTAGCCATGGGCATTACTAGTACCAAAAAGTCTGATGAAAGAATATGAATGATTCAGTTAAAATGAGTCACATAGAAATATCACTCAAGGCCTTGTCAAGGAGGAAAGTTAAACATCTTTTAAAGATATAATCTACACTAATAAAAGAGAAACATGGTAATTGGCGTACGACCGCTACCCTTCTGATTGGCTAATCAGCGTATCCTTATGCAAATTAACTGTCAGCCAAGATGGCGGCCGGCAGCCAGGCACTGAAGCGAGCAGGGAGGCTTCCTTGCTCCAGTGACTGCAGACTGCAACGTTCCCCGCCTTGCCGGACTCTGAGCTGGCAGTTTGAAACATTCTAACAAATATAGCCAGCTGGGATCTCAGAGCTGAAGTTATACATTGTTTCGATTATAGAACGGCAAACAAACCAGCAGTGGAAGCCTCAGAGCTAGAGCCAGAGCTAAAGCTGGCCCAGAAGAAAAAAAAAAAAGAAAAAAAGGAGTGGTTGGGAGCTTCCCGCCAGCCTGAAAGCAGCCCTCAGCCCCTCACCCAGACTGGCCAGGCACCCCAGTGGGGACCCCCACCCTGAAGGGTGTGTGACCAGATGCAAACAGCCCTCAGCCCCTCATCCAGGCTGGCCAGGCACCCCAGTGGGGACCCCCACCCTGATCCAGGACACCCTTCAGGGCAAACCAGCCGGCCCCCACCCGTGCACCCAGGCCTCTATTCTATATAGTAAAAGGGTAATATGCCTCCCGGCACCGGGATCAGCGGAGCAGTGAGGCCTCCTGGCACCAGTTCAACGTGACAGGGGGCAGCGCCCAAACCCCCTGATCGCCCTGCGGCTCTGTGTGTGACAGGGGGTGGAGCCCCAACCTCCTGATCGGCCCTGCTCTGTGTGTGACAGGGTGCGGCGCCCAACCTCCCCCCCGCCCTCCACGGGCCCTGCTCTGTGTGTGACAGTGTAGAGCCATAACCTCCCCATCGGCCCTGCCCTGAGTGTGACAGTGGTGGCGCCCCAACCCCCTGATCCACCCTGCTCTGTGTGTGACAGGGGGCGGTGCCCCAACTCCCCTATTGGCCCTACTCTGTGCGTGACAGGGAGGAGCTCCCCAACCCCCTGATGGGCCCTGCTCTGTGCGTGACAGGGGGGAGTTCCCCAACCCCCTGATGGGCCCTGCTCTGTGCGTGACGGGGGGGGGGGGGGTGAGGGGGGGGGCAGTGCCCCAACCCCCTGATTGGCCCTGCTCTGTGAGTGACAGGGGGCAGCGCCCCAACCTCCTGATTGGCCCTGCTCTGTGCGTGACAGGGGGTGGCACCACAACCTCCCCATCGACCCTGCCTTAAGTGTGACAGGGGGCGGTGCCCCAACCCCCCAATCGGCCCTACCCTGAGCGTGACTGAGGGTGGCATCACAACCTCCCAATCCGCCCTGCTCTGTGCATGACAGGGGGTGGTGCCCCAACTCCCCAATCAGCCCTGCTCTGAGCCCGACCAGGGGCTGCACCTAGGGATTGGGCCTGCCCTCTGCCACCCGGGAGCAGGCCTAAGCCAGCAGGTCGTTATCTCCCGAGGGGTCCCAGACTTCGAGAGGGCACAGGCCGGGCTGAGGGACCCCCCCTTCCCCCCCGAGTGCACAAATTTTTGTGCACCGGGCCTCTAGTAATATATAATAATAAAAGTATAATATGCAAATTGACTGAAGGACTGAACAGAACAACTGTCCGGATGACCTTCTGGATGACCATGCTGTGACACACACTGGCACCAGGCCAGCCAAGGAGGGTACGATGCGATTGGTTGGGTAGGCCCCGCCATCACCCCATGATCACCCACAGAGGCAGGCCCAGGCCAGCCAAGCAATTGCACCCTATGCCTGTCGCCCACAGAGGGAGGCAACTGGTGGCAGGGGAGGGAGGGCAGCACCGCACAGATGGCAAGCAGTGGCAGCGGTGGGGGCAGGGCCAGCTGCCAGCAGCCTGGGGAAGAAAAGCCCCAATAGACCCTGATTGCCAGCCAAGCCTAGGTACCCTACTCAAGGGGTCCCGGATTGTGAGAGGGTGCAGGCTGTGCTGAGGGACAACCGCCCCCTCCCCCATGCACGAATTTTGTGCATTGGGTCTCCAGTTATTAATAATTTAGAACAAATAGGACAAATAAAGAAAAAGACAACTTGTCATGGCAGGTAGTATACATAAGAAATCTACTAACCTCAAGGGATAAAAAATAAAACAAGAAAAAATAAATCAATGAATAATAAATCAGTTTAAAGGTATAAATATATTTTAAAAATCACCCTTAGTGAATTGGAAAATCTGGGAGACATCCCCTGTTCTAATATCTGGTCTGCATTTAGGACTGGATGAATCACAGCCTTGAACCATTGTGGCACTTCTTTCGATTAGTTCCAGTTTGATCATTTAGAAGCAAAATGAACCTAGTCCCCTCACCTGTAAAATAATGGCTATAATACCTGTTCCATTGATCTGTGAGGCTTAAACATGAATATTACAAAGGGTTAAAGCAACACATTTTTTCAGTTTTGTAGCTGAGGAAAAAATTAATGATCTGTGTGGCTTGGTTATGCTTGACACTGGATAGAAATAATGTAGTGAAGTCTTTTTTGAATATAAGCCTCAGAAGGGACAAATCATTTGCACAAGGAAAAACTCCTTCAAATGGTCAGCGAATGCAGCTTCAACACCTGCCTGGGACTGTGAAATGCTCTGCTTCAGGCAGATGGTCTCCAGATGACAGAAAGCTGAGGAATTAGCTCAAGTCCATTTGCAATGTAACAAAGACTGGCCTGTTTCTCATCAGACACTGTTGTTCAATTGAAAGAATTTCTTTGGGCAGACTCATTAGGTTGGATTAACATAATTTAGAGACAGTGGGGTCTGAGGAATGATCTGACAAGGGAGGTTTATCTGCTGGCTTTCTCCTTAAGACATTTGCTGAATTTTGAAGTTGCCTGTGGAAGTCCATTAGGAAGTGGAAGAGAAAACCTTCACAAACCAAGGAGGTATTTGGGCAGTTTCCACATTCTGACAAAACAGCTAGAATGAGGGATCCAGCAGTGGGAAGTGGTCCTGGGGCTTTCAGTTAGAACACTGGAAGGCCCCACTGTGGGGAGGAGCCTCCTCCTATTTGGCATTTAATCTCAGGGGTGAGAGGTAGCCATAGTTTCCTGATTATTTAGGGTCTTAGTCCTAGTGGCCAGGTGTGATGGTTAATTTTTTAAATTTTTATTTTGTATTGGTTTTGGGGGTACAGCTTAGTGAATTAGCAATCATATTTACTTAGTGTTCCCCTCAATATTTCCCGTACCCCAACTGGCACCCTACATTGTTATTGCAATATTATTAGCTATATGTCCTATGCTTTACTCACTTCCCTGTGACTCTTCTGTAACTACCAATTTGTGCTTCTCAGTCCCTTCACCAACACCCCTCCCCCTCTGGCAACCACCAGTTCTCTCTGTATCTTATGAGTCTGTTTCAATTTTGTTTGTTCGTTGCTTTTGTTCTTTAGAATCCACATATAAGTGAAACCACATGGTATTTGTCTTTCTCTACCTGGCTTTTATTTCACTTAGCATGAAACTCTCCTAGTCCATCCATGCTGTAGCAAAAGGTAAGATTTCATTCTTTTTATGCCTGAGTAACATCCCATTCTATATATGTACCACAGCTTTTTATCCACTTGTCTATTTATGGGCATTTAGGTTGCTTCCATATCTTGTCTATTGTACATAATACTACCATGACCATAAGGGTGCTTATATTATTTTCAAGGTTGTGTTTTGAGTTACTTTGGATAAGTCCCCAGAAGTAGAATCACTGGATGATAAGGCAGATTCATTTTTAATTTTTTGAGGGAACACCATGTTACTTGTCAATTTGGCTACATTATGGTGCCCAATTGGTTGGCCAAACACTAGTCTAGGTGTTGCTGTAAAAGTATTTTATAGATGCGATTAACATTTATAATCAGTTGACTTTACACCTTTTATTTGTGTCTGTCACTGGCCTGGGAGCTCTGGGAAGGCAGTAGTCTCCTTCATCTTGCTCATTGCTGTAAGTAAAGATTGCCCTCAATAATGGTGATGGGCTTTATCTAATAAGTTGAAGGCTTTAAGAGTAAAAACTGAAGTTTCCTGGAGAAGGAATTCTGCTTGAAGACTAGCATAAGAATGCTGGCCTGATCTATGAATTTCAGATTCAAGACTACAACCTCAGCTCTTGCCTGAGTTTTTGTCTGATGCCAATCATACAGATTTCAGAGTTGCCAGTCCCCCACAAGTTCATAAGCCAGTTCTGTTTCTCTGAGGAATTCTGATTGCTATTCCTAGTCATCAATCCTAACATGGCCCCCACACAAAGCAGATCCCTTCAAGCACATCTGAATTCTTAGGGTGCACAAATAATAGGACCTCATTTTGGGAAACTCCATACGTCACTTGTAATTTGTAAAGTTACTAACGGTAAATTTGCTGAATGTGACGGAAAATACCGCCATTTCTGTATGAGGCTGTTTCAGGCTGTGATTAAACAGATTAACACAGAATTTTTAAAGCTGAGTAACTTAACTGACTCGTTTATTACAGCAAGTTAAAGGACCAGCTGGAGACATCTAACATCTAATATCTAACATCGCTGCTTAAACAGCTGCACTGAGGCAATGGTTATTTTCAGACCAGATTGCTTACATTTTAGTCTTAGTTATAAACCATTTTTAAGATCTCAATTTGTATTAAAGGCCGCATCCATTTTATTTAGTGCCACAGCCCACAGAACCTATTGCAGGGACAGATTCAATTTAAGCTAAAATGTCTTTAATTATTATATAACGAATGACTATGTTGAGTGTGGAAATTGTTTGCATTTCATCGCCAAATTTTCATGAAAATCATGAAGAATATAAAAGCTGCAGATAAAGTTCAATAGTTCTTTATAGAGCCAATATGAACATTTTGTTTTGAAGACATCCACATTTTGTCTTAAACACCCCTTCATCTGTCTTCGTAGCTGTTATACAAGTATGTCATTCATGATGAGGCCCCTTTGGGCCACAACACTGTCTATTTTTTCTCTCCTTTCTCATCTTTTTTCCCACTGTCTCTCCCACCAGCCTCTCACTGCCCTTCTCAATTTAATGTGTAGGATGGATCCTTCTTAGTAGCATTTTTTAAATCAATTAAAATAAAAGCTATCCATATTTCAAACAACACATTGTATTATGAACTGTCCACTCTGAAAGACTATATTCAAGACATGGAATGTTAGCTAAAATATATTTTCATTAATGGGCTATCTGTTCTTCACAGTTAGAATGAGAGCTAGGGCTTTGGCCAACATGTAAGTGTCCATGAGAACAAGGAGTTGTTATTTCTTACTATTTGGTAGATATTTAAAATTTCCCCCTGCATTTTGAATATAAATTTATTATGGATTTTAATGAGTGTACAGAAAACATTTGTACATTTATCAACATTCAAAAGTCCTTTTAGAACATTTTATGGGCCAGGTAATGCACATTGCACTTGTGATATTACAGCTATAATCCTTTTATGAGTGGATGGGCAATCCCAATATAAGGTTGGGGAGTGTGGCTGGCACATATAGAAAGAAAGAAAAGCTTTGAGGGATATTGTGGCCTATTTAAAATGGATACGTATTTTTAAATTCATGAGGAAAAATATGGAACAGCCTTGAAGGCTACTGCAAATGTGAATGATTTGTATTCATCAGAGATTAACATAATGTGACTCCAAGCAGTGGGTAGCTCCAAGCTAAGCTGGTTAGAAGAGGTTCAGAGCCTGGGGGGTAAGGGGGCTGAAGGGGCAGGTCATAGTTTAAAGAAGCAGTAAAAATACAGTGGAAAACTAAGGAGTAAGACATGAAAGAGAGAATAGCCCATTTTCTTAGATGTCTCTTTCTGGAAGGTTTCCCATGGCTAGCTTGATCTCACCCTTCAGGCTTTCATTGACCTTCCAATCCAGACGATTCTCCCTCCCTGTCCCCCATTGATCTTTGTCCTGCTACTCTGTTTATATCCACCATCGCAATTCACCATAATGTGAAATTGTTACTTACACCTTTTATTTGTGTCTGTCACTGGCCTGGGAGCTCTGGGAAGGCAGTAGTCTCATTTAGCTTGTTCATTGCTGTAATCCTCAAAGCGGTGCCCAGCACATTATTGTTGAATGATGGATTGGTTGGTTGATTGAATAAATGAATGAAAAACTAAAAGAACTAATTTGCTTCTAGGCAGAAGCAATCAAGCGTAGTGGATAAATTGGTAGGCAAGAAGATTTGCATTCAAATTTTCAGTCCACCACATACTAGTTATGTGTGGTCAAATGCCTTAACTTCTCTACTGCTCCATTGCCTCATCTACAAGTAGGGTACTATGCCCTACCCTTTTCAGTGGCTGTGAAGATAAGAGATATTTTGTGTAAACTCATTAGCATAACACTTGTACTAGTTACCTATTGCTGTGTAATAAATTACCCCCCCAAAAAACAAAACCAACTAGAAACAAGGAACATTTATAAATATTTTACCAGTTCTGTGGGTCAGGAACCTGGGAGCAACTAAATTGGGTCTTCACAAGGCTGCAGTCAAGGTGTCTATCTAGGCTGAAGACATCTCCAGGTTCATCTTGGGGAGGATCCCCAAGCTCACTCATGTGGCTGCTGGCAGCCTCAGAAGATCCACTCCCAAGCTTTCACATGAGCCTCTCTGAAGGCTGTCTCAAAAGATGGCAGCTGGCTACACCCAGAGGAAGCAATCCAAGCAACAGCTAGGGAGAAAGCTTTAGGGCAAGTCACAGTCTTCATAACATACTCCAGTGATGGCAAACCTATGATACGCATGTCAGAGGTGACACGTGAACTCATTTTTTTGGTTGATTTTTCTTGTTAAATGGCATTTAAATATATAAAATAAATATCAAAAATATAAATCTTTATTTTACTATGGTTGCAAATATCAAAAAATTTCTATATGTGACATGGCACCAAAGTTAGGGTTTTTCAAAATGCTGACACGCCGAGCTCAAAAGTTCGCCATCACTGACATACTCTCAGAAGTGACATCCCATCACGTCAGCCGTATTCTGTTTGTTAGATGTGGGGCCTCGAGAAGAGATTACATAAGGGCATAAATATGAGGAGACAGGGATCAGTGGGGTCATTTTGGAGGCTGCCTATCACAATAACTGAATAGCTAACACTTGACGTGGTTAACTACCAGCCAGGGAAAGCACTTTATAGATATTACCTATTTAATTCTCACACAGTACTGTGAGGGAGATACATTTAGTGGTTGAGGAAGTGAAGGCAAAGAGGTTAAGCAATCCTATGAACGTCCAATTAGCATGTAGCATCCTCGAGCTTCAAAACATGATAATCTGACCTGAGGATCATTGTTTTAAGGTCCAGCTAACCTTCCTCTCAGAAAAGAGTTCAATAAATGCTAAATGTTGTCATTAAATGCAAGGACAACAACTGTTGTGCAATAATCACAGAGCAGAGTAGGCAGACAGAACCCAGGGAGATGGGGAGCTTGACTCAAGATACTGAGAAAGAAGCTGAATTTTCACATCCAGGAGCAAACACAGGGATTTCCTATACATTAAGCCCAGAGATTAGGGCCAATGGGGAGCATCTTGGAGGCTACAAAGAATGGGTCTGACTCAGAAAGGCAAGAGTCTTGCTGAAGACAGTATCACAGTCTTACAGTATTGGACAGCTTTCTCGGCACAGATGCCGGTCAAGATTTACAGAGCCTTAAACGTTTGCCACACTAGCATGGTTTTTTACAGGGTAAATAGTTTGGCCCCAGACTAAGTTATTGTTTTTGGCTAGAGAAAAAAGAGCATTTACCAAAATGACAGGACACTTTTATCTGTTTCTCTGTATTTTAAAATATTGTTTCTAAAAACGATCCATGACTCAAGAGTCAGGGTTGGAAGTAACGACTCTGCATGTGACTCCTGGCAAGCTGGCCTACCACTCGGGGCCTTGACAATACTTATGGGTCTGGCAAAAACGAGTTATTAGGAGTGAAGGCAGCCATCTCTTCTAAGCTACACACATGTTCACAACATTTGGTTAGAGGACAGGAAACAGTGGGAAAAGGTAATTTATTTGGGTTTATGCTTGCAAGGGACATCCAAAAAGAGAGTTTCAAAGGAAGCCACAGCTGGTGTTCAGATAATCAGCCAAGCGTGCTAGCAAAGCCCCAACAGAAAGTGGTGTTGAGTCTGTGAATTTTTTCAAGGAAAGAGAAAAAAATGGATTCCTTGATCACTCTCTAACACTGAGCCAGAATAATGACATGTAACAAGCTCTTCTCTTTCGAGAGAATGGCTCACTTTAAGAAATGCAGTGTGAATTTTAAAACTGGAGAATGAATTATTTGGAGGGTGACTATACTGCATTCATAAGTATCGTTTCATTTCCGAAAGGATTCTGTTGAAACTTCAGTTTCTGTTCTTCAGAAGTTTGCTTGGAATCATGGGATTGCAAATTTTTGGAGCTGAAGAGGACATTACAGATCAGAGTCCATCTGAGAAGTGGTGTTTGAGGACTAGGGATGCGGAAGGAGGTTGCCTTGCTGCTAGTACAATAAAGTTCTACTTGATCATGTTTCTGACTGGGCAGAAAGAGGGGTGGAACAAGGAACAGGCTGAATATATTATGGAACTTGCTTCTTTCCCTAATGAATGGTTGTGGTAGGGGAGGAAGATGCACCAGAAAATCCTATTTCAGGAGTCCTCAGGTTGTATTTACTGAATTTCCCTCATCCCAAAGCAGTTTGGATGAAGCTCTTTACTACACCTGAAGAGCGATTGAGTCCAAGTCCCTGTGAAAAAGTTTGATCTCAAAGGTGTTGAAACTGTGGAGTGCTGTGATATTCTTTGAGTACTATTACATCACCTGTTCACACTTCACCACCTGAGTCAGTATAAAAAAATCTAAACCTAAACGTTTTGAGGGCAGAGTTCCATCTACGCCATTTTTGTATTCCTCGCTCTACCCAAGGTGCTCAATGAGTTGCCATGAATATTTTTCCTGAGCATTTTTATAAGAGTTTTTCTGAGCCAACTGATGAGATATGCTGGGGAGCAAAATCTCAATGCTCCCACCATGGAATTGGAATGGTAATTAGTAACACTTCCGAGTATGCCGGCTGTGAAAGCTCAGATCAGTATGTCCACAGCCTGACACCTATACCCTCCACTTCTCACAACCTGAGCAGATCATACCCTAATACAGGGGTCAGAAGCATCGAAGGATGGTTCTTTTGGAGTCCTGGTGTTATATTGTAAATCAGAAGACACCTTAATCAATAAGCCAAATTTATTTGGAGTCCTCTTCATTTCACTAGTGCTAGTGGGCCCAGAGGAAATCTTGCTTTTCAAATTATGGGGCCCAATATGGTGGAAGTCTTCCTTATTTATATGTTTTTCAGCTCTTTGTCTTCCAAATTTGGAACAAGACTTCCAGACTTTCTGAAGAAAAAGTCCTGTGTGCTGGGACAGGGCCGTGAGACCATATCTCAAGGCCTGGCCTGGCACCAGCACTGACACCTCTGTCTGGGGCATAGTTTATGGCCTCTCTGGAATGGGAAGTCTTATTTTTCCCTATTATTTAAGCAAGCAAACTTAATTTTTTTTTTCTTACTTTCTGTAAGAAGCCAGAATAGCAGGGTTAAAATTTTAAACAGCAGTTTTTACCCAAGATGGAGGTTACTACGCTTCACTGGCTGATTCTTGAAAGCATGTATCTATCAATTAAGTAATTAATGTGTTTAATGAGCACCTTCATGTTAGGCACTGTCCCATGTGCTTAGGATCAAAAGATAAACAAAACATAACACCTTCCCAAAAAGGGCATCTTTTTTTTTCTTGTACAAGAAAAGCATGATTCAATTTATAAAATGTCTACGTACATTTCGCTTATCAGAAATACATCTTTTGCCTACAGCTGCATACATCTACAGTCAAACAAACAAAAAACACTCAAAATCTGTCATTTATGTGGAGAGTAGGTCTCATCTTTGTAAATGAAGCATAACACACATAAATAGTCAATAAATACAGACATTTTTCAAAAAAGGGTCTAAGACTAAAGACTGGGATTCCAGATCTATTATCTCACTTGCTAGAAACATCAACTTGGACAAGTCATCTGTCAAATGGGTGAATGAACATTGCCCATTACTGTAGTCTCAGCACTCAGCCTACAATAAATAAACAATAAATACATCTTAAATAAGTCACTGAATAAATACTATCTCTTCTGCATTACATGGTGTAGTCTTATTCTCTCAGAATATGAAGAGCCCTGAGTAATCATCTGCTGGAGGCTAATTCCAGCAGGGTCATAATATATGCAAGAAGTCCTCAAAAGGTTGAATGGACTCTTTCAGCAGGGCTGAAAATCTGCATGTTATTACCCAACCTGATAATACTTTATTGTTTACCAAACCTTACCTTTGATATGTATATCTGCTTTTCTAGAGGGCAAAATGTGTGAATAAAAAAGCCCTGGGTGGCCCTAACCAGTTTGGCTCAATGGATAGAGCATCGGCCTGCGGACTCAAGGGTCCCAGGTTCGATTCCTGTCAAGGGCATGTACCTTGGTTGTGGGCACATACCCAGTAGGGAGTGTGCAGGAGGCAGTTGATCGATGTTTCTAACTCTCTATCCCTCTCCCTTCCTCTCTGTAAAAAACCAATAAAATATATTTTTAAAAATATATTTTTAAAAAATATATTAAAAAAATCTCTGGGTGCAGAGATTCAAGGAGCTTAGTCACTAGAACTAAGTTTCCCTCTGGCACCCAAAAATGCCTTCCAAATTCATATTTCATCTCTCTCATTCATTTATGCACAGCCCTTCTCCAGATTCCTGAACCCTTGCAGATACAGGGAAAGACCCCAGCAATCATCCTTTGGAATGACACGTGAAATCAGTCATTCATTCAACAAATACATTTTAAGCACCTATTATATGCCAGACCCTGTGCTGGGCACTGGGTATCAAGTTGTCAGCAGACAGGCTCACTCTGGAGAGAGGCAAATTATGAGAGTATTTCAGAAGTCTAGCTAATATCTGGAGTATTATCATTTATTTAAAAAAACTAGTGGCCTAGTGCATGAAACTCATGCATGGGGAAGGGGGTGTCACTCAGCCCAGCCTGCACCCTCTTCAATCTGAGACCCCTCAGGGGATCAGGCCTAAACCAGCAGTTGGACATTCCTCTCGCAATCCAAAACCGCTGGCTCCTAACTGCTCACCTGCCTGCCTGCCTGATTGCCTCTAACGACTCTGCCTGCCAGCCTGCTTGCTCCCAACTGCCCTCCCCACTGGCCTCTCACTCCCAACTCCCCCCCCACCCTTACCAGTCTTCTCACCCCCAACTGCCCCTCCTTGCTGGCCTGCTCACCCCCAACTGCCCCCCCCCCCCACCAGCCTGATTGCCCCTAACTGCTTCTGCCCCAACCCCACCACCATGGCTTTGTCCGGAAGGACGTCCGGAAGGTCTCCCAATCTAGTTAGCATATTACCCTTTTATTAGTATAAATGACTCCAATTAATATGGCAGTCTGGGCCTAAAGTTGCTACATCATTTTCCCTCAGGAGTAGAAATTGTGAAGACTACAATTTTGAGAAATGATCCTATTTTCATCTATAATAATTTTACTTCTTTTCTTCAAATTCTCTTTGTTTCTTCTGCATATTTTTTGTTCAAGCCATCTGCATTGGAATAATTCTTTTCAAGGATGACATTCAAATATATTTTACATTCTGTCTAGTTCAGGCAACAAACAACTGACACAGCTGTGGGGCTGAAGCCCAGACCTGGATATCCTTAGACACAGGATTATAAGGAGGTTCTGAGAAAGGTTCTTGGGAAGGTGGTGGGAGGGTTCAGGCTCAGGACAGCATCTAACTACACAAGCTGTAATATTGCATCTCAACATTTCCACAATGGCACAGCCATGAAGATGCCAAATGAAGCATTTGCACAGCTAGTCTCTGGATACTGCAGAGCTCCAGGCAGTGCTAAGCATTGGAAACATTTACTCTACTTCTATATGCTCTGCAAAGTGGAACTGGCCACCATTATAACCCCCATTTCAAAGTACTCATGTGTGGACTTGTATACAAGCTCTTAACTTGTTGTTAAAATTGCAATTTCTAGTTTGTGTCAGACCTAAAATTGAGTAGAAATATAGACTCTTTGCTGTTTCCTGGGAAACAGTGGTTTAAACATTTTATACCTAGTTTTGTATTTGTTTCACCCAATCACATGGATTTCCCCAAATGGCAAATCATGAACTGCAAGTTCTAAGAAGCTGACATTTCAGTTACTGTTATATCTTGTTTATGTAGATTGTTATTTATTTAAAAAATAGTATGGGTTGCCTCTGGTTATTTGGAGTAAGAGGAAGGATTAAGCAGAGCAGGAAATAACTCTGTCTTTAGTTCAAAACACAGAGAAGAGGCTCAACTTGCTCTAAGAGGTTGGGGGACACCTAGAGAGAGCAGAGGGTTCAAGTGGAGGTGCCCTTGGAAGGTGGCTGATGCTGAGATTTAGAGAAAAGACAGGGGCAGGGGCAGTAATGCCTCTTCATGAGGATCTTCAGGCTAGTGGGTGGTGCTTTTCAATAGTTTGGGGGAAAGTCCACTGAGCACTGAAATAAGAAAAACCAGGAGGACAAGAAGTAATTCTGAGGGAAAATAATGCAGAAAATGATCTTGTTTTACTTGGACTTCTGGTTTTGCACTGAATTAATGGTCATTTGTAATGCTATTTCATTAAGCATAATGAAAAGGTTTTGGTCATAGTGACAAAATGAAGACAGTGGGAATGTTAACCCATTGAAATGAATTGGTTGCCCCTTTCTCTCTCTCTTCTCCCTTCCCTGTTGTTTTCTTCTTTATTCTCTTTCTTCTTCCCCACATCCTCCCCTCATTCCCCCTTTCCTCTTCTCCTCTTTCTTCTTCCTCCCCTCTTCTTTTTCTGAAAGAAGGAAGGAAGGAGTTGTTCCATTGACTCCCACAGGCTTACCTTACAAGTGCAATACCCATTAGTGTTCTCTAGGAATTAAATCTCATTGTGTACCCAGCACCTAATGACCCTCAACATATAACTGCAATATTTGTCTAGACTTTCCCATTTGCTAGCTCTAACATGCCCCATTTCCCAACCTCCACCACAATAAATACCCAAACACAACCTTTGGGTATAAACTTAAGATAAAAAGAAATCCATGATTTACTGATTTTTAGAATATAACAGACCATCAATGCTCTCATCATTGTTTCCCCATTTCCTAGCATAACACCTATCATAGGGGAGGCATCCAGAGTAAAACATTCTTGAATAAATTATGACAAATTCATAAACAAAGTCTCAATAGAGACTAAATGTAGATTTTCCACAATGTTTCATAACAAAAGTTAATTGCTTTTATCAAGTTTTATTTCTCATCCCATGGCCATTTCACAACAAATTGTTTATTTGTCGACCAGATTTACAAATTGATGAGCAGTGAGTGGAAAAGTCAGCTTTATTCTCTTCTACTCCCCCCCATCCCCGCCAAAAAAAAAAATATTCTTCATGTGAAACACTATGTTGGGTACCAGGGATATACTGTGAACAAGATGGAATCGAATCAGTTTGTGACTCAACAGAACTTACCTTCTATTGGATATATAACCTGCTCAGATTGTCAGATGGGTCAGACTCTTCAGAACTGAGTAATTCTCTCCAGGATATTAGTCAAAATTTTAATTACTACATGTCTCTGGCTAAAAATTATAGAAGTTAAGATCATGAATGCTGAAATTATACTGCATTCACACGTAAGCACTGAGTACATCAAAAGCATCTAGGTAGGTGGCCTTCTGTTCTTCCTAGAGTCAAGGTTACTTATATTGGGAAGATGTTTTTATATGCATTTAAACTTTTCAGCCCATAAAAAATAATTTAGAGCTTATAATTTTGTCTAATTATTTTACAACAACAATTAAAAAGAACCCCAAAGCTCAGACAAGTGATTTATATTCAGTAATGTGTGCGCTAGGACTTAATTTTTCCCAAGAGGACATAAATTTTCATTGTCTCTAAATATGACACACATTGATCCCTTTTTCTCTGTAGACAATAGCTAACATGTGAAAGTCAGCTCATGGGTGTGGTTCATGGCCTGACACATTGTTAAACAGCTGCCCACACAACACTGGAAATGACTTGTGGTGGGTCTGGAGCCACTGTGGAATCTGTCCCCACGCCCACTTCAAGGCAGGCCTTGCCAGTAGAACTTCCTGTGTGCACAACACACAAAGAGGAATGGCTTCAGGCTAAACAAAGCAAACAAATCGAAATCACTTATTACAACATAAAGTTGTTCATGATATGTTTGAACCAGGGCATCCAATGTCAAGAAGCTGAACACTGAGACCAAAAGGAAAAAAGAGAGAAGGTAAGAAGGGTAACATAAAGTCAATAATCCAATATCTGAACCAAGAACCCATCCAGAAAGGGAGGCAGAGTGCTTCGGCGCCGAGCCAGATGCACAAAGGTCCAAGAATGTGTTTGTGAACAACAAGCATTTTTAAAAATTCTCGTGCTCTGACACAAAATGGCAGAATCAGCAGTATATAGAAACAGTGGGAACAAGCTAGAAAACACCTGAGCTCATTCATATGGAGAACATGACTTGCTATGGGAAAAATGCTTGTCCAACCTCCAAGTTCATGTCTTCTTCCTTTCCTTAGGCACGTTATACCCACTGGAATCATGAAGAGAACGTTCTTAACCAATTTCCATCCCTTTATGTAAGCTTCTGAATGAAATTTGAAATAATAGTAAAAGAACAGAATAATATGAATAATTGTAACTATCTATGGGATGGAGATCAATAGTCTCTCAATCATTCAGATACTTAAACAGCACATCACAGAATTTTGTCTCTTTGGCAGCAAAACATTAAGATGATTGAGTGCACTTTCCATCTTTCCTCTGTATATGTAGAATCCTATAAACGTTTGTGCACATTAACCAAATTCTTTTTTTAAGAAATAAAAAAATCTACCTCCCCCTCAAACAAAAAATCAAGATTCCCAAGATGTCTAACCTCTAAGCCTAACTTTAATTTCCAAGTTTCTAAGGAGAATTCTCCAAATAATTTTTTTTCTAAAAATGACGTTTTAACATTTCATCTCTTTAGGGGAGTTTGTAAGGAAGTTTCATGAACGAGTTTGAAATAGAGCAAGCATCTTCATTCTCTGACAAAGACCCAAACCAAGCAACCAACAAATCTATATATATAAAAGCCCAGCGACCAAACAGCAGAATGACCAGTCCCTATGACACACACTGACTGCAGGAGCTGCCCCCTGGTGTTCAGTGCACTCCCACAGTGGGAACGCCACTCTGGGATGAGCAGCGCTCCCACAGCAGGCCAATCCCTGCAGCCATGCCCCCGCACCAGTGCACGAATCCATGCACTGGCCTCTAATAAGTAAGAAATAAATAAATAAATAAATAAATAAATAAATAGGAAGATACAGCTGCAGTAGGTGAATCAATGGTCCCTAGTCTTGTGCTTAAATGTGCCTGCTAATGTCAAAGCTTAACCTAATGTGCAGCATAGGATAGGCATTGGGAAACTTAAGTTAAACACCAAGGTTGTGTTTCCTAGATCCTCAATAATATTCCAGTTGAATCTCTCACATGCCTCTGTCATAGTTACTTTTTTACTCATGAGACAGGAATATGTCCCAAGGTCTAATGTATGTACTTTCCATTTCCTTATGTGTCATCTCCCTGAGAAGCCTGAGGTTGTCCCAGCATTGTATTTGTCCAGTGTCACACACTGCCTTAGGATAAGGTCTCACAGAAAAACCACACAAGCATCTCTGGGATGTGAATTTAAAAATGAGAGGAAGGGACAAAATGAAAAGATTTGGAAGATAGTGGGGGGAGAGAGGAAATTCCAGCCCTGGCCCATGTTAACTCAATTTGTTGGGCATTGTTCCATGCACCAAAAAGTTGCTGGTTCAATTCCTGGTCAGGGCACATGCCTGGGTTGCAGAGTCCATCCCCAAAGGGGGTGTACAGGAGGAAGCTGTTTCTTTCTCATTGTTGTTTCTCTCACTCTCTCTATCTCTCAACTCCCTTCCTTTCTATCTAAAATCCATTTTTTTAAAAGATGAAATTCCAGGAAATGGGAAAAGAATAAATTAAGAAAGTGAAGTCAACATGAGACCAAGTATCACTGGTTGACAGTACCAGGGCAACCTGCATGGGGGTTGAGTTCAAAGCTACCAAACTTAGGATCTCCATTTGAGGACACGGCATGTGTGCTGTTGGGAGCTACATGAGTTTTTCTTTTCACTGTACTCCTCTGAGAAGCATTCATGGATAGCAGCCAGAACCTCACCTGATGATCATCCTAAAGTGTTCCAAAATTTTGCTTAAGGGCCTACCTCCCAAACTACCCACCTCATAAGGACAGCTCTTTCTTCAGTAGCCCAAGTCATTCATAAATTGTCTATCCTAGACACTTAGGTTGGAGTTGATATTGTGGGATGGAAACCCTTTCACACCTGAACAATTTGGAAATAGATTGACATTGTGTTTTATCATGAGTTATTTCTGGTATATTATAATTTTCTGGTGGTTTCTTCATTTTATTTAAATTTTTAAGTTATTTACTGGTGAAGGCTGAGACCAGCAGGTCATAAATGCGAGAAGTTCATCAGAAGGCTGATGGGACTTTTAATATTCAGCAGGGCTGAAAATCTGCATATTATTACCTGCTGTTGGCTGAATGGCCGAAGGCAATTCCCTAACCTGATAATCCTTTATTGTTTACCAAACTTTACCATTGATGTTTGCTTTGCTAAAGGGCATATGTATATTCTAGTAAATAAAAACAAGGGGATAGAAGATTCAGGGAGCTTCACCACTAGAGCGAGGTTTTTGCCTGGCTTCCCACAATGCTTTCCAAATTTATATTTCTTGTCTAGTCTCTTCATTTATGTCACAGCCTCTTCTCCAGATTCCTGAACACTTACTACGAAAAGACTGGGGCAATTTACTTATAATTATTAATATTAGCTTATTATAACCTGCTTTATTTATTAGTTATATACTCCTTTTTTCATAATATACTAATGTGTGGTTTCTCCAGAGTTTGGTCTATTTTGTTAGCTACTTGAAAATAAGATTAACTTGTGCTGTGTTGTTCTTCTCTATTGTGTAATAGTTTAGTTTTAAAGTCTATTTCATTGATTCCTAATTCTATGTTTATTATATCTTTCCTTCTACTTTTGGCGGTTTATTTTGTTTTTCTTTTCTTCCTGCATAACGTGTACACGTAACTCATTATTTTTCAGCTTTTGTTTGGTTTTCTAAAACAATTATTTATGGCTACATATTTGCCTGAAAGCACCATTTTTTTTCTACACTTCACAAATTTTGTCAGTCTTTTAAAGCTGTCATTCAGTACTGTCTCTTAACATTTTTATTATGATTTCTTTTTATCCCATAAATTACATAGCAGTTTACTTTATTTTCTATATATGTGGGGGGTTTACCATTAATATATTTTAAATTAATTTGTAACTTATACTTATTGTGGTTAAAGACAATGGTCTGTAGGATGTGTATTTTTAGAAATTTATTAAGGTTTTTTTTGTAGCCTGATATATAATCAATTTTTAAATATATCCTGTGTGCTTGAGAAAAATGTGTTTTTTTGTAACTGTCAAATACATAAATCTGTATGTACCCATTAGTTAAGAATGTTTTAGGTATTTTTTACATCTTCTATTTCTTTGCTGATTAATGTGTATAACATTGAAAATCAAGAGAGATGTTTTGAAGTCACCCACTATAATGGTGGGTTGATAATGTTATTCTTATAATTTTATCTATTTTGCTTTATATATTTCAAGATTATTTTATTAGAGGCATACGTGTTTAAGATTGCTTTATATTCTTAGTGATTTAAGACTTTTATTTTTATATAGTGATGGCTTTCTTAGCTGATAATATTTTAGTTTTAAAATATATTTTATCAGATTCAAATAGATTTATATCAGCATTTGGGGGCAGCTATACCAACTTAAGATTGTACCACTACCCCCACCCTTGAAAGGAACTGTTTTAGAAATAATCCCCCAACAAGGGCATACACACACACACACACACACACACACACACACACACACACACACACTTCCCTACTGAATTCACTGGACAAATTAATTTTAACTTTGGAAAATTAAGAGAATATTTGGGGTGACTTGCAGCAGGCAGATGTACGTTGTACTATCCATATGCATCCTTGTCCTACTCACTCCTCTTCCATGCCCAGAAAAGAAATGCTTTTAGTACTATCATATGCTACTATATGATTGCTGTTTACCTCTAACATGTACATGTTCCAATTCTTCAACCAGACTTTTTGTTAGGAATTCTAGATAGAACTTTTATGACTTTATATATCCTATAAATCCTTGTGTAATAATCTGAGCCTATGTCCCCCTCTCTGATTGTGCTCAAGACTGCCAGTACCCAATCTTCAGCTTAAAATTGTTTTAATTCTGCCTCTTTGAATTGTCCTCCTTTTTAAAAGGTCTGTCCTTTCTCACTCCTATTGGCTTTTTTGCCAAGAAATTCACCTTCTGCATTTTTTGCCTTTTACATTCTTAAATATAATTTTTTCCATTATAACATTACATATATATATATATATATATATATATATATATATATAGAAGCTTAAGCGACCAGCCAACCAGTAGCTATGACATGCTCTGACCACCAGGAGGCAGACACTCAATGAAGGAGCGGAAACCACTGGCATGCAAACATGGAACATACTGATGAATTGCAGAGGGAAGGGGAGATTGGGAGGGCAGGGAGAGATTAACCAAAGATCTTATATGCATACTAGAGGCCCAGTGAACGAGATTTGTGCACTCGAGGGGGTTCCTCAGCCTGGCCTGTGCACCTCTCGCAGTCTGGGAGCTCTCTCAGGGGTTGTCAGAGAGCTGGTTTTGGCCTGATCCCTGCAGGCCAGGCCAAGGGACCCCACCGGTGCACAAATCTGTACACTGGGCCTCTAGTAAGTAAATAATATAAGTAAAATAAGAAGAAATATTTTTAAGTACAGAAAAAAAAGGAATATTCATTTCACCAGCAATCATACCTCTAGAGACCACCATTACTAATGTTTTGCAATATTCCTCCTGGTGATTTATATATACATGTTTCTTTTTACGAAACTGCTATTACCTTCTGTATTCTGTCTTATGATTTTCCTCTAAGGGTTATATCATGGTGTGTTTTTCTTTTTCTTTTCTTTCTCATGGTAATAATACTCTTAAGGACATGTTTTTTACATTAGCTTTTGGTTGCAATTCCTATCCAGTCATATGACGGTACCAGAAGTTATTGAGTCTATGTCCTAGTATATTTGGGTTGTTTCTACTTGGGTTGTTGCCATTGAAAAAAGAATGTTCATATGAACATTCTTGCTCACAAATCATTGCCTACATCTCTGATTGGTTTTCATACTAAGCTCTTTGAAGTAGATTTCTGTCTGACACTTTGTTTTGTTTTTCTTATCTCACTGTTTTTGATTATTCCTTTTGAGAAATGATCACCAACTCAGGCTCCTGCAATATCGCATCCCAGCTGAGTCAATGGCTTCATCAGGCCTCTGTCTGGGAAGGCAGAAGAGTCATACCAAATGCTTCCTTTGATTTTATTCATGTGAAAGTCTTTGGTCATAGATGTAGCCAATCCATTCATAATAGTAAATTCTTAGTGAGAAATAGTGAAAAAGGGTCCTTTATAAATCTCCTTGCCTAACACCCAGTAGGGTGTGAGCATCATCCACTTTAGCTGCAATGATCCTGTGCCTGGTTATGAAAACCACACTAAACATTGTGACTTCACAATCATTTGAAGCATTTAGATCCTGCATTTTTTAAAATCTAAATACAACTACCAGCATTTCCTAACACCCCGGCTATCCATTGTTCAAATTTTAGCTGAGCATTATCTGGAAATTAAGGACTAGATTTATCTTTTGACTTTTCCACTGGTCTGATATGCAAGTTTGAATAGCTTGCATATTGGACAGTGCACTTCATATTTTCCCATTTTTGGTTGGAATTGGGGCCTATAAAGAATGTACTGAGACCAATTAATGTATAGGGCAGAGGTCTCTGACTATCCACTTCTGTTCTTCTGCATCATACCCTGAAGGCTCTGTTGTCTACTTAAGGACAATCTGGGGATTTAACATATATGTTAAACTATAGAACATAGCAATAACAATAGCTCCCCATTTATCACATTCTTTCTTTTTTCAGAAGCTGGATTCTATACTTTACATGCCATTTCCTTCAATCCTCTCAACATCCCAAAACACCTCTGAGATGAATATGATTGTTTTCTCTATTTTACAAGTGAGAAAACTGAGGACACATCAGGTAGGGAGTCTGACACAAGACTAACTCAGGCGAGGTATTAAGTCTTAAATTAGAGATTTGGGAACTGTCATCCACAGATGATTGTGGATACCATGGATACATAAAATAATGAATAAAATAGAAGTTAAGAGAATCAAGGACTGATTTGGGATAATATTTAAAATGCAGGTGGAGAAAGACGAGTCAACAAAGGTGACTGCCAAGAAATGGTTAGATTAGTGGAGAACCTGAAAAAATATGGCAAAGGAGAAATGATTTTCAAACAAATACCATCAAGTGCCAGAGTAATAATATAATACTTAAACTATAGCTATTACTCAAAGTATTGTCAAGTGGTGGTGAATATCCAGCTCAAATTGAATACAAACATTTATAACAGTACCAATTTGCATAGTGTGTAGTGTGCATGTGTAAGTGTGTGTGTGTGTGTGTCTGTGTGTGTGTGTGTGTGTGTGTTTGTGTGTGGGTGTTATAGTAAGTGGTTGTAGGAGTAGAGAAAGCAGAGAGTTGGGTGACGCCATGGTTTGCTATCTGCAGGTGTGTAGATAGGGAAAGAGCCCTGGAATGTTGGAGATTCTGACATGAGGATGAAGTGGATTAAATGATGCAGCATGGGGAAGGCCTGCATAAAAAAGAAGTAAAGCCAGGAGATGGGTAGTGTATGGGGAGAAAAGGCAGCTGCAGAGGGACTAGAACTCTTGATTATGTTAAAGTGATGGCATGTGACTTGGGGACTTGAAGGGAGAGAAGGTTATGGTACTAGTTTCTACCATAGAACATTTCCAGTTGGTGTAAAAAACAGGTAGACAGAGCCAAAAAGGAAACAAAGGCCATTGCAGTGGAGACTATCAAGGAATTTTGAAGTGAGGGGGCTGCTTGAGTAATGCCACTGCCATCAGACCTACACACAACAAAGGGGTCTCCAGCTTGTCTACCAGCAGGGTGCAAGCGACCTGCCGATGGCAGCAGCATGGCAGAGTAGACTTGCCTTGTTGAAATAGCTACTGTCTTTCCCATAAACCTATGAGGTGTTGCAACAGAAAGAAAGTAGAGTGGGAGCTGAGAGTTTTCAAACCTAGTGAATGAGGAAAGCTAATGATGCAAACCAAGGATGCGGTTGGAGTAGCTGGAGAAGAGCTAAGGACATGGTGGTGAGTCATGGTAGCTCTTCAAACAGGCCACCAGGATCTCATCTCCTACCCTCAGCCACCACTGATGGAAGTTCTAAAAATATCCAAAGAAACACAGTCCCAAAGGCAGCACTCCTAGCAGACTGCATCCTCTCTTCTGAGTGTTTCTGGAAATGAAGAAAGAAATATATTCTCTGGCCTCTGGAAGATGTTCCAAGTTTAAACTGCCTTCAGTCTTGGAAGATGCTGATGTCAGAGACTAGTTTTCTCCAGGAAAGAGTTCATTCAAATCAGTGGAAGCTTTTTGCTAAGCATTTCCAGTTTCCTCAAACGTAAGAGATCTAATCTCTCCCATATGACTGTCTCCACCCAGCTACACTTGGCAGCTCACAGGAACAGATGATGCTAGTTCCTATTTGTTAGCATCAGTAATTAGTAACTCTATCCTCTTCAACGACACAGCCTGTTGCTGCAGAGCATACAAACTGTGCACCCAGAAGAGATACAGGAGAGAGGAAGGACCATGCGTGGTCTGTACAATGGAAGAGATGTACATCTTAGAGGCAGGTCCATCTGAATGTGAATTCTAGCTTTGCTACTGAGAGCTCTGTCATCTTAGGACATTAACCATTTTATCATCATAAAACAACTAGAAGCCCAGTGCATTCATGCATGGGTAGGGTCCACCGCTCAACCCTGATCGGGGGCCCAATCAGAGCCGGGCCAGCTGGGGGGGAGGGGCTTTGGGCAATTGGCCCATGGCCCTGCCCCTGATTGGTGTGGGGGGGGCTGTTCAGGGGCAGGGCCAGCTGAAGGGAGGAGCCACCAACCTTGCCACTGATCGGAGTGAGGGGGGGCCAATCAGGAGTGGAGCTGGCTAAGGGGAGGGGCCACGGGCCAATTGGGGTGATGGGGGCTGATTGGGGGTGGGCCGGCCATGAGGAGGGGCTGTCTATCCTAAATGGCTGTCTATCCCGAATGGGGTGGGGAGGCCAATCAGGGGCCAGTGGCCAGGGGAATGGGCCGTGGACCTCTCAGGGTGGTGGGGGCCAATGAAGGGTGGGGCCAGCTGGGGGGAGGGGCTGCAGGAGGTTGGCCATAGGCCCCACCCACGATGGGGCTGATTCACTGGCCACAGTGGGTATCATAGCAACCAGTTGTTCTGATCCTTACAGCGATCCAGTCACTGGCTTTTTATATATAGGCCCACTGCAGGAAGATTCCTGCAAGAATAGGGCTTCCTGCGACTGGAGCGAAATAGAGAAGGGAGAGAAACCCGCTGAGGCAGGCTTCACTCTCGCTCCACTGCCCGGCTTGTTTCCCTCCGGCCTCCCGCCTCCTGCCTCCCGCCTCCACCTCCACCGCCTTGGCTCCGTTCCTGTCTCCGCCGCCTCTACTTTGCTCCCTTCTGCAGCACTTCGCTTCCACCTTGTTTTCAGTCTTCGCTTCCAGCCGTTATATGCAAATTAACCGCCCTCTTGGTTGGGGTTAATTTGCATATAGTCGCTCTGATTGGCTGGTGGGCATAGCGAAGGTATGGTCAATTAGCATATTTGTCTTTTATTTGTGTAGATAGATAGATATAGATATTAAATTATGTACTTAACCAAAATGACAATAAAAGGTATCAAACATAAATTCAGGCTAGCAAAACTTTAGTTCTTAAAATGAAGAAAGATGGGTGTCTTAAGTTAATCAAGTAGCTGATTAATACAACATGACACATAACTATTTTATGAAACATAGAATCTTTGCTTTCTCAGTAGAAAACTTTTCTTAATATTATGTCTGGAAAAACCTTGTCCTTCTGACACAGTGAAAAAACACACACAAAAAACTTTAATTCTGTATTAGCTTACTTTTGCAATTTAAACTCATTTACTTAGTTAAATTTATTCCAAGTAACCTTTTTGAGCCACAATTTCTTCATCTGGAAAGGGGAGACAATAACATTCACTCTACAGAGTTCATGGCCAGATTAGTCATGATGACATGTGTCAAATGCCTGGTGACAAACAGTAGATGATCAAGTAATAAATCACTTATTCCCATCCTATCACTTTTTTTTTCTTATATAAATGCCATGCCCTGGGTTTTGCAATAGTGCAGAATGTAATGTGTCACCTCACATTCCACTATTAAATTCCTATGACTAAAATAAAATCATAGCTTTTTTCTTATTTGATTTTTATATTTTTTCAACTATTTTTTTTTTTTTATAGGTTGACATCTACCTCCTTACATCATTCTGTATTCCATCTCCTATCATTAGATGGTATTTACCACAAAAACTCTTTGGAATACTAGCTTCTGGAACCCCTAATAAGAATGCTGGATATTATGTCACAGTTCAACTCATACACTACCCACCCAAAGGCTTTTGAACCAATCGCTTTTTTGGAATTACCCTTCACACATATAAATTAATGCAATACAAATGCAGGTAGATGTAAGACTAGTTCCTTAAAATCTATACATAATCTTGTTCCTTTAGAAATCCAAGCACTATAGACCCAAAGATATTTATTTATTATAATTAATTATCCTCCAGATATTTTTCAATCATGCAGCAAAAATCTACTAGGACAGCAGTTCTCTAATTTTGCTGTACATTGGAATTACTTGGGAATCTTTACAAATTCAGGTTTTTCCTTGCCACTCCCAGATATTTAGATTTAATTGATAAAGGGTTTGACCTGGGCATCGGGATTTTCCCAGAAGATTCTAATGTTCAGCAAAGTTTGGGAACTGCTATTTGAGGTTAGTAGCTACCCAAGAACCCTCATAGAAAAGCTGCTTACATCTGTACACGTGTGTTTATATTAATGTTACTTGGCTTGAGTTTGCGGATTCATTCAATAAATATTTGTATAAGACGTTGGGAGATAACAACGTTGTTATAATATGTTGTTTTTAGTAGTTCTGTTTCAAGATGAAGCATAGAATTTGTTAGTGAAAAGGAACCATTTTTGCTTTTTGGTGTGGTTGTTGTATTTTGTTTTGTTTTTTAGTAAAAGGCAAACTATACAACAGACTAGCCTGTATCACTTTTCCTTTCACTTTGTTTTGCTCTCTCAGGATACTCTGCTTCTAGCCACATACAAAAGTACAAAAGCAAGCCGTGTAGATGTGTGTGTGTGTGTGTGTGTGTGTGTGTGTACACACATACATATTTTTGTCCAGGGACAACAGGCTTGCTCAGGACTCATAGAAATCACAATGACACAATTCTCAGTCTCATACCTACCCTTCTCTACATTCTCTTAATCTGCTACTTTTTCTAATCCCTACTCTTTGTAGAAGTGGCAGATCCATCATCATGCAGGGGATTATGGAATGGGCCCCCATCTTTCAGACTTATTTATGTGACTGGGTGTGGAGGCAAAATAAATAAAGTGTTGGAATAAATTTAATATGCGCTTTGGAGTCAAAAGGATTAGTTAATTGAAATATTTACCTTTAGCATTAGCTGGCTACCTGGCTACTTAGAGAAATCAATGCTAGGGCCCCACCTTATAGATGCTGATTCATTTGGTTTGGGTAGAGTCCAAACTTAGGGCATTTGGACTGGCCAATAGTATCTCATACCTAGTTGGTGCTCCCTAAATGTTTACAGATTGAATACACACGTGAGCAAGTAAATGAAATGCTGAGAACCTTGAAACTTGCTGAAAAAGACACAATCTGGCTCCTGTGTTCATAAAATCTACAATCTAGTGCAAGAGTCATGTGATAGATACATACCCATGACACAATTAGAAAATAACATGGGACATCCTTCCTCAAAAAAAAAATATTTAATGAAGCAATTGCTGAAGCAATTGAGGGGAGCCTTCTTTGAGTGATTAAGAAGGGGAAAGATAAGCATAGAACTAACAAGTTAAGGAACAAGGCTTTGTGAAGGAAATGAAACTTAAACTGGATCTTGCAGTTGTGGCAGAATTTGGGGGGTGAGGCTAGGCATTATGGAAAGTGAAAATTAAGCAGATGCAGATAATGATGGGTAATGCGTGGTAGCATTTGAATAAGGAGCTGGATGTCTATGCAACTGGCAATAGTAACAGAGTTTGGAAGAAATCATGTGACAATAGACTCTGGGTGAGTGGGACTTGCTCACCATTACAGTCCTAGTTCCTAGAAGAATGTGTGGCTTATAGTAGATTTTTAATAAATGACTAAATGAAAAAAATTAGGAAGGAATAAAGAACGCAGTATCCATTAGGCATTTATTTATTGTTCAATGCTTGTTAAACACCAACTAAATACCTGGTTACCTGCTAGTTAACTAGGGACACAAAGATGAATAAACATGTAGTCTTTATTGTTCTTATAGAGTATATTGCAGTGGTTCTCAATTTTTTATTTGCCTAAGAATCTCCTAAAGAGCTTAGTAAAAATGCAGATTCCTGGGATTCAGTCAACAGAGATCCCTGAGACTCTGACTGAGAAAGCGAGGAGTGGGGCTCAGGATCATGCATTTCAATAATTCCTTCTTCCTGCCACCAGGTGTTCTGATGCCAGTGACCCAAGGGTTATGCTTTCAGAAAACCTCACCTAGAAGAAAAGATCCAACAAGCACCACACCATAGAAATTCCCCCAATAAATGTCAATATTGGGGAGTTGATACTTTAACAGATGCTCCCTCAGAGGATAACTGAAGTGGTGTCGCTTGAACTGAGACCTGAGGAGAGTTGAGCTTCCTAGAGAAGTAGGAAAAGAGAGAAGAGATTCCTGGTAGAATGAATAGCAAGAGGTGTGAAAAAACATAGGAGATCCCTAGCTGGTTTGGCTCAGTGGATAGAGCCTGAGGACTGACGGGTCCCAGGTTTAATTCCGATCAAGGGCACATGCCAGTGTTTCGGGCTTGGTCCCCAGTGTGGGGTGTGCAGGAGGCAGCCCATCAATGATTCTCTCTCATCATCGATGTTTCTATCTCTCCCTCTCCCTTCCTCTCTGAGCTCAATAAAAAATCAAACAAATATATATTTTTAAAAAATAGAGTCAGGAAGTTGCAATTGGTTGGTACAAAGATTTGTTGCATTTTTGGATACAAATTTATCTGAATACCATAGAGTATTTCAGCTGCTTGGTCTGAAAGAAAGGACAAGCAATTTTTAAGTATCGTCAGATTTAGGCTCAATTAAGAACTTAAGAATGTTGTGAAACAGAAAGACCACTGGCTATCATCATGTTTCTAAGAATCTAACTCTATCCCGCTGCCCAGGTTTGGGTTTACATATTAGTATAATTAATTTGCTGTTTAGTTCCCTGATTACAGGATCTTCAGTTCTCCAGTTCTGGGGAAATTGGGCTGAAAAAAAAAAGCAGAACAAAACACAATCCTAGCACTGACTTCCTTTGTACCAAGAATATGTTTTTGTTTAATCAAAACCATCTGACCTTTCACCTCAATGATCAAGAAAGGAGTAAATGACTTTCCAACTAAATGCGGAAAGCTTAAATATAGTTCTCAACGGAGAAATGTGGGCTATTTGTGAAAGCAGGTGAACACATCCAGAGCCACCTTTTGTCACCCATATGCATCGAATGGCTAATCTCTTAACTTTACTGTCTGGAAAGAACTCACAGAAAATGATCCCAACAACAATAATATAATTGGTGGTTTTTTTCCCCTGATGTTCCTTGTTACCTATAAAGCCTACGGGAGGTGAATTTTATGAATTATCCAAGGGGAAAGAACCAGGTTGGCAGAGTCTACTGACTCATCGTCTTGCATAACTCAGCTATTTCAGCTCAGGCAGGCTTAGTGATTCCTCAGACATGAGACACCCTTGGGGAAAAGACTCAACCATAAATTGGGGGGATCCTAAGGACATAAGCTCCTAGGCTACCCTCTTAAATAATTAAAACAATTATTAATGTAAAATTTGGATGTATTCTGGGCCTTCTATACCTGCAGAATTTGTGGAGGGTTTGTTTTCTTACACAGGCTGGTGGCTTGGGTACGGGGACAGTATCTCCCCAGCTTCAAGTAGAACACAACCATTCTTACCTCTCCATGCAAGAGGCTGTTAGGAGGACCCCTGGGCGGGGGAATGGGAAATTTTTATTCACTCACTTGTGACCTACAAGTCACATTTGCTCCCTCAATGCCAAAGCCCTGCCCTGGGTCACTGACCCTCCTATCTGGGAAGAAGAAGCGTTAATGGTGATGCTCCCACCTTGGCTCCTCCCTCCAAGCTGTCTCTGTCATGGGGATGCTGCAGCCCCTTGCAGCATTTCATCCCTTAAAAAGGGACAAAATAGTTTCCTTCACATGTACAATCTACCACAAGAGGTGGGTCCTTTTAACAGCCAAAACAGCTGGGTAAGTGTTTCTACCTCAGGGAGAGCTTTTTTTTCATGTCTGCTGCTTCCACACCAAACATATTGGATTCTCCTGGAGATTGCCCTGTTCCTTTAAATTTTAAAGCAAAGTAAAGGCAATTTATTTGGGGGAGCTTGTGACCAAAAGTGGGATCTTCACCTCCTCACCCTGTCTGTGAAACTCTACCTCGAAGAGCTTACTAACACTTACTGAGCTGAAATAGCTGAGTTTGCTAGAGGATGAGTGGAGTAGACTCTGCCAACCTGGTTCTTTCCCCTTAGATAATTCATAAAATTCACCTCCCATAGGTTTCATGTAACGAGGAGAATCAGGAACATCTCTGAACCCGACTTCCCTTTTCAGTGTTGTTTCCTGTCATTGCTTCATCTTTCCTTTCTTCTTCCGCTCGAATTATTTTTATTCATAGTGAAATCAGTGAGAACATAGAGGGTGGAATAGTCATTTGATCTTCTCAAGTCCCAGTTGGGTCTGATTTCCCAACATTTTGCAGTGTGTTCCTTTTCGGAAGTCTTAAAAATTATGTGAAAGTCTTCCCTTCCTGTGGATGTCTGGTTGGCAGCCTGGCATGCAAATCCCAGGAACTATAGATATTATGGACAGCCTCTGACGTGCTGCCAGATTTCCTCCCAAAGAGGACCCTCAAAGCCTAGAGCCGTGGTAGGCAAACTGCAGCTTATGAGCCACATGCGGCTCTTTGGCCCCTTGAGTGTGGCTCTTCCTAAGCCTTAGGAGTACCCTAATTAAGTTAATAACAATGTACCTACCTATATAGTTTAAGTTTAAAAAATTTGGCTCTCAAAAGAAATTTCAATCGTTGTACTGTTGATATTTTCTCTGTTGACTAATGAGTTTGCTGACCACTGGCCTAGAGTAATGGACATTCTTTGTTTCTCTATCTCCAAGGCCAGGGACCTTATAGCAGATGCTATTTGTGTGCTGCTCACCATGAAGGACACCTGCAGACAGTTTTATTCAGGGCAGGGGCTTCCTGCAGCTCCCTACCTAGGACTATTCATTCACCTTATATTCATCCTGTGCATAGGACAGGTGGAAAGAGCAAGGAAGTGAGGTCTTAGGAATGAACCGCACTATTGAAGAAGGAGAGAGTCAGTGGTGGTGTGTGAGCAGACAGTCGAAGGTGAATATTGCATTGATTTAAGAACCTTTCTTCTGTAGGTAACTCATTTGTATTGAGCTCTGTTTTTGAATGTGGTTTTTGTGGTTGAACCAAGGTAGGATACAATTATAGTACAGAATGATTACATGAAATAGGACCCGGCTTGCTATCTGATACCGTGACTATTGAAGATCATTTGTTTCCACTGAATCATAAGATAAATTATCCTCTTGAGTAGAATCTAATTGTTTTATTATCAGTTGCCACAACCTGAGCAAAATGAATGGAAAGTTCAAAATGCAAACTATTTCTGCTATAATTTTCCATGCGTTTGGTCAGAACTATAACTTTCTTCCTAGCATTACTAAATCATTGCCTCAATTTATTCCTATAAATAGATGCAGAAAACGCATTTGATAAAATCTAGCACCCATTTATGATAAAAAAAAAAAAAACCTCTCAGCAAAGTGGGAATATGGGGAACATTCCTCAACATAATAAAGGCCATATTTGACAAACCCACAACCAATATATACTCAAAGGCCAAAAATTAAAAGTGTCCCCCTTAAGATCGGAAACAAGATGGGATGTCTGCTTTCACCACTCTTATTCAACATAGTACTGGAAGTCCTAGCCACAGCAATCAGACAAGAAGAAACAAAAGGCATTCAAATTGGAAAGGAAGAAGTAAGACTGTCACTACTTGCACATGACATGATACTGTATATAGAGAACTCTAAACATTCCACCAAAGCATGACAACAAACAAGTGCTGACGAGGATGTGGGGAAAAGGGAACCTTTGTGCACTGTTGGTGGGAACACAGATTGGTGCAACCACTGTGGAAAACAATATGAAATTTCCTCATAAAATTGCCATAGGACCCAAGAATTCCACTTCTGGGAATATCTCGGAAGAAACCCAGAACACTAATTTGAAAGAATATGTGCACCCTATATTCATGGCATTGATATTTACAACAGACACGATTTGTAAGTACCCCAAGTGTCCATCAATAGATGAATGGATAAATAAGCTGTGGTACACAATGGAGTATTCTCAGCTGTAAAAAAGAAAATCTTACCTTTTGCGACAGCATGGATGGACCTGGAGAGCATTTATGCTAAATGAAATAAACCAGTCAAAGAAAGACAAATGCTATATGATTTCACTTATATGTGGAATCCAGTGAACAAAATAAACAAAGTAGAATCAGACTCATAGATACAGAGAACAGATTGAGAGGTTTCAGAGGGAAGGGATGTTGGGGCTGAGTGAAATAGGTGAAGGGATTAAGCAAAAAAATAACTCAGAGGCATCCGTATGGCGATTACCAGAGGGAAATGGGGCTAGAGGAGGTAGGAGAGGGTAAAGAGGCGATAAATGGTGACAGCAGGAGACTTGAGTTTAGTGGTAAATACAATACATTATACAGATGATGTATGATAGAATTGTACACTTAAAACCTATATAATTTCATTACCAATGTCACCTCAATAAATTCAGTTAAAAAATTTAAAGACACCGTTGATAGAGTAAAAAGGAAGCATGTAGCATGGGAGATAATATTTGAGAACTGTATATCTGGTAAGGGATTAATATCCAGAAAATAAAGACAACTACTAAAACTCAGTAACTACAAAAACCTCTATTCAAACATGGGAAAAGAACTTCAACAGGCATTTTTTCAAAGAAGATGTATAAAATAGCTAATAAGCACATGAAATGATGCTCAACATCATTAATAATTTAAGAAATGCAAATCAAAGCCAGCATGAGAAAACCACCTCACACCCCTGGAATGGCTATTATGAAACAAAAAAATAAAACACCAGAGAATAACAAGTGTTACTGAGGTTGTGAAGAAACTGGAGCCCTTGTGTACTCTTTGTGGGAATGTAAATAGTTCATCCTCTGTGGACAACAGTATGATAGGTCCTCAAATAATTAAAAACAGAATTGCCATATGATCTAGTAATTTCACTTCTGGGCCTATAACCAGAAGAACGGAAAGCAGGGTCTCAAAGAGTATATTTGTGCTCTTACACTATTATTCACAATAGCTGAAACATGTAAGCAACCCACGTGTCTAGCAACCGGTGAATGGATAAACAAAAGGTGGTATGTCCAAACAGTGAAATACAGAGTGGGGCAAAAGTAAGTTTACAGTTGTTCCATCTGGAAAATAACATAATAATACAAGAATAAACTGTTTCGTGTACTCACATCTGTAAACCCACTTTTGCTCCACCTTGTATTATTCAGCTTTAAAATGGTAGGAAATTCAGACATATTCTACAACATGGATGAATGTTGAGGACATTATAGTCATTGAAATAAGCCAGTCACAAAAAGACAAATACTGTATGATTCCACTTATATGAAGTATTTAGAGTAGTAAAATCATAGAGACAGCCTCTGATGGTTGCCAGGAGCTGGTATGAGAAGGAAATAGGGAGTTATTGTATAAGGGGGACAAAGTTTCCATTTTCCAAGATGGAAAGAATTCTAGAGATGGGTAGTGGTGATGGTTGCACAACAATATGAATTAAAATCAGTACACTTTAAATTAGTCAAGATGGTAAATTTTATGTTGTTGTATTTATCACAATAAAAGAAACTGCAAAACAGAAAAGAAAACCGAAATGAGAACAATTTGATGAGGGGAACCAAAAGAGGAAAGGAGAAAATATCTAGAATGTAGAGACCAGGAATTCACCTCTCTACCTCCTTGTCAAAGCTGATCCTTTAGGCTCAAACTCACTTGCCCAATGCCACCACCTACTTTCTGGTAACATGTTTCCAAGAGCAAATTACCCTGCTTCCTGGGCACCATTCCTCTAGTCTCTCGAGTCTAGAGACCTTGGTAATTGAGATGTCTCCCCAGGAACTTGGACCTGCAAACATTTGCATAAGCAGAGAGTAAATTCTAGGTTTCCTGGGAGCCAGAAAAAAACGGCTCAGCCTACAGAGCATTAGAAAGGAAAAAGGAAAGGGGCAGAAATGTGGGTGGCAGAGCTACTGCATACTCTGGAGGCTCTTGAAATTTCTCAAAAGGAAAGCAGGCATGGGTACTTTTAAGAAAATCAATTTCCAGATCCTTGCATGTTTTTACCAACTTTTAATTTCAAAAAAATCTTTAATACAAAATAAACTTCCATAAGCAATTTACTTAGATTCTGCAATTGCTAACATTTTGCCACATTTCCTCTCTTCCTCAATCTCTCTCTCTCTCTCTTTCTCTCTCTCTCTCTCTCTCTCTCTCTCTCTTTCTCTCTCTCTCCCCCTCTACACACACACACACACACACTTATTTGTTTGTGTGTTTGTTTTTATTCAACAGTTTGTGGTCAAAAGGTACAAACTTCCAGTTATAAATAATTAAGCCCTGGGCATCCTATCTAATAAAAGAGAAACATGGTAAATAGCCATGCGGCTGCTACCCTTCCCATTGGCTAATCAGGGAGATATGCAAATTAACTGCCTACCAAGATGGCGGCCGGCAGGCAGGCAGTTTGAAGCGAACAGGGAGGCTTGCTTGCTTCAGTGACGGAGATGGCCAAGCTTCCCTGCTTGCCTTGCCGGCCTCTGAGCTTGCAGTTTGAAACACTGTAACAAGTATAGAAGCTAAACAAAACCCCAGAAACCTGCTTTCAGTCAGCCAGCAAGACCGCAACATTGTTTCAAATACAGAAGGTAAACAAAGGCCAGAAACCTGCTTTCAGCAGCTGAGCCTCAGAGAGAACGCCGGCTCTCAGCTCCAGTGACAGTCATGGAAGGCAAATAAATGCCAGAATAAAAACAAAAAGGAAAAAAAGGAGAGGTTTGGAGCTTCAGTCGCCCGCCAGCCTGAAAACAGACCTCAGCCCCTCACCCAGAATGGCCAGGCACCCTAGTGGGGACCCCCACCCTGAAGCACCAAGATGGTGGCTAATTTGCATACTGAAGGCAGGCGCAGCAGGCAAGGCTGTCTGTGGTCTGTGACCCAGATCTATGACCCTGCCAGATCGGGGGCAGTGCTTGAGACTGTCCGCGGTCCCAGGACCTGGATCTGTGATCCTGCTGGGCGGGGGGCACTGCGGGAGGCTGTCGGCAGTCTGGGACTCGGATCTGTGACCCTGCCGGGTGGGGGGGCAGTGCTTGAGGCTGTGCACGGTCCCAGGACTTGGATCCATGACCCTTCACGGTGGGAAGGCAGCCATCAGCGCCCAGGAGTGACTGCGCAAGATCCGCCTCCTGGCCCAGAAGGTGCAGGATCGCAGGGACAGCCACCGTGGCAGGCCAGACTGACGTCCTCCTGGCCGTACCACGGGGGTTTGCGGATCTGCAAAGCCAGAGGCCTCCTGTGTGCACATACACCCCTGGCATGCGAACATCCCCCAGCACACTGACCCTCCCACGCCTGCAACAGTTTCAAACCAAGGCGTGCACACGTTCCCCCTGCCTCTCCCCCGCACTTCCATCAATCTGGCATGCCTAACACCCCCACAGGATGTGCACACATCCCCTCTGATGCGCTCACATCCTTTGGAGAGTGTCTGGGTGTCCTGGGTGCTGAGAGTGGGTGCCTGTGAGATGACAGTGAGAGGGCAGAGTGGTGATGCCCTGTTCCCACGGAGGCCAGTACAGCTACGAGATCACCTCTGGGGAGTTAATGCAGGTGCTGAGGCAGGAGCAGGTGCAGACAGACACACCTGGTGGGCGAAGGCGGCCCTCTCTGAGGTGCCTTCGGTCAGCGTTCAAGATCAAGAGCCCAGAGGCAGAGAGGAATTCCGTCCTCTCAGTGAAACAGTGGGATAGTCAGGGTGACTGTAGAGGAGGAATGTGCACTTTGGGTGCCAGCACCCATGAGTGAAGGCTGCCCTGACTGAGCCTTCCTTGCTTGGGGCCTAGCGCACTCCTGCCGGGCAACGGGTGACAGGACGTGCTTTTCCAAATTAATGAGAGAAAACATTGATTCTCCTGCTGCCCACGAAGGTGGAAAGTGAAGTGGTGAAACATGTGGGGAATGAGCAAGGTTCCCTGTCTGGGGGTTCCAAATCTGCTGTTGGTTTCTTTCACCACTGACTAGAGATATACAGGGTGTCCCCCCATAATGTATACACACTTTGAATACCTACTAATTCCAATGGTTTTAAGTATAAGTAAGGAACAACAATGGAGCTGTTATCTGTTAAAAGTGTGGGCACAAATAGGTAGTTGGACATTCCCTGACGGGTCTCAGATTGGAGAGGGTGAAGGCCAGACTGAGGGGCCCCTTCTCCCTCCCCCACCCCAGTGCACGAATTTCGTGCACCGGGCTACTAGTCCTATATAATAAAAGGCTAATATACAAATCAACCAAACAGCAGAACGACCAGTCGCTATGACATGCACTGACCACCATGGGGCAGACGCTCAATGCAGGAGCTGCGCCCTGTTGGTCAGTGCACTCCCTCAGGGGGAGCGCCGCTCAGCCAGAAGCCTAGAAGCCAGGCTCATGGTTGGCGAGCACAGTGGTGGTGGTGGGAGCCCCTCCTGCCTCCAGGGAAGTGCTAAGGATGTCTGACTGCTGGCTTAGGCCAGCTTCCTGCAGGGAGCGGAGGCCTAAGCTGTCAATTGGACATCCCCGAGGGCTCCCAGACTGCAAGAGGGTGCAGGCTGGGCTGAGGAACCCCTCCCAAGTGCACGAATCTCATGCACTGGGCCTCTAGTATGATATAAAGCATGGTGACTGTAGTTAACTATACTGCATTCTATATTTGAAAGTTGCTAAGAGAGATCTTCAAAGTTTTCATCACAAGATAAAAAATTTAACTATGTATGGTAATGGATGTTAACTAAACATCGTGGCCATCATTTTGCAATATGTGCAAATATTGAATCATTATGTTGTACACCTAAAATTAATGTAGTGCTATATGCCAATTATATCTTCTTTAAAAAAAAAAAGCTAAAGTGAATTCTAATATACTCAGGGCATCTTTGTTTGGGGAAGTGTGACACATAAAGTTTAGAGAATTTTGGCTCCTAAGAAAAGAAATTAATGCTGATGAACTAAGTGAGTGCATGGAATAGCTAAGGGCAGTAAATCAGGCATCTTCCATTGAGGGACAGTTACGTTTTCCAGTTTTGTTTATTCACAAAACATTTTAATATGTTCGAAACTAAGGATTCAGGTGACTTAATAAACATGGCCCATAATCTCAAGCTGACTAGGCCCTACAGATAAGAAGATGAAAGCCCATCTCTTGTCCTCAAGGAAATTAGTTTGTTTAGTGGAGAAGACAGATAAGTAAACACATAGCTAGTCAAATATATAGCAGCATAATTTAAAATGTTCTGGACTTGGGAATAAAAAGTCATGTCAAGTCTGAGAGGAAATAATTTTCAATGACACATCCCAAAATCTATTCATCCTCAAGGTTTAAAAACAATGTTGTTGGTTTAGAATAGAGAACAATGGGAATAAAGGGTAAAAGAACTCAAATGTCGTGAGTTAGAGGAAACGGAAAATGAGTCAGAGAAAAACTTTAAAGAAATTGGGTTTGAGAAAAGTAACACAAGAAGAAAAGAGAATTCCTGGGATCCAGACAAAGGTTATATTCCAAGAAATATTATAGTGCCCTGAAAGCTGGAAAGAATCAAATCAGACAACAAAAAAACCACACAAGAAATCTGATTTTTAAAATGGGCTCACTGCCCAGCCGGTGTGACTCAATGGTTGAGCATTGACCTCTGAACCAGGAGGTCATGTTTCAATTCCCAGTCAGGGTATATGCCTGGGTTGTGGGCTCGAACCCCAGTGTGGGGTGTGCAGGAGACAGCCGATCAATGATTCTCTCTCATCATTGCTGTTTCTATCTCTTTCTCTCCCTTCCTCTCTGAAATCAGTAAAAAATATATTAAAAAATGGGCTCAGGATCTGAATAAACATTTTTCCAAAGAAGACATACAGATGGCCAACAGGTACATGAAAAGGTGCTCAACATCAGTAATCATCAGGGAAACACAAGTCAAAACCACAGTCAGATACCACCTCACACCTGTTAGAATGACTATTATCAAAAAGGTAAGAAATAACGAGTGTTGTCAAGGATGTGGAGAAAAGAGGACTCTTGTGCACTGTTGGTGGGAATGTAAATTGGTGCAGCCACTATGGAAAACAGTATGAAGGTTCCTCAAAACATTAAAAAGATAACTACTATATGACCCAGCAATTCCACTTCTGGGTGTTTATAAAATAAAATTAAAACCCACAAAAATACTAACTCAGAAAGATAAACACACCCCATGTTCATTGCAGCAGTATTTACAACAGCCACGACATGGGAGCAATCCACTAGTAAGTGTCCAAAGATAGATAAATGGATTTTTTAAAAATGTCTGATAGATGATAGATAGATAGATAGATAGATAGATATAAATAAATCAACCATAACAAAACTTGCCATTTGTAACAACATGGGTGGACCTTGAGAGCATTATGCTGAGAGAAATAAATTAGAGAAAGACAAATACCATATTGATCTAGTTCTGAGTAAAGGAGTCATAAGAGAAAAATAAGGCATGTGTCCTACCCTTCTCACATACATGTAGTTATCAGGTATCTAACTGCTTAGAATTGATTATAAATGTTCAGTAACAGGAGAGGTCAATGAGGGTAAAATAGTCAGGGAAGTCTTTTTGGAACAGATATGAGGCTGGAAGAACTGGTAGAATTTGGTTATTTGGATGTGTGGAGAGAAGGAAACTGACTGGAATGGTGTGTGTGTGTGTGTTTGTCTGAGGGTATGTTCACGTACAGTGTTTTAGGAGTTTTAGAGGGACAGTAATGGCACCAATTTGATGCGAGGAAATAAACAGTGCTCAGACTCTTAAGAGAGGTAGATTCAGATACAGAGGCCCTGGAAGTCAAGACAGAGGCCTTTGTAGGTCAGGCAGCAATGGGTCACTGTCCTTCACTGCATAGAGAAACACATGATGTATTACTTTCCAATGGCTGCTGTAACAAATTACACAGACTTGGTGGCTTAAAAAAAACCACAAGTGTACAATCCTAAAGCTCTGGAAATTAGTAATCCAAAATGGTTCACACTGGGCTAAAATTAAGGCATAGACTGGGCTGTATTCTTTCCGGAGGCTTTGTTGTTTCTTTGCCTTTTCCAGTTCCGTGAGGCTACCTGCACTTCTTGGCTTGTTGCCTTTTCTTTCATCTTTGGAATTAGCAATCACATCATTCCAACCTCTGTTTCCATCCTTACCTCTTCTTCTCTGATTCTCCTGATTTCCTTTTCTATCTTTTAAGGACGTTTGTGATTACATGGGGCTCACCGAGATAATCCAGGATACTCTCCCTATTTTAAGATCCTTAACTTTATCACTTTTGCAAAATCCTTTTTACCATAAAAGGTAACATATTTGTAGGTTCTGGAATAGGATGTGGACACTTTGGGCGACCATTATTCTGCCTACCATATATTGTACACTGGAATCACATGGAATTAGTAAATCACCGTCAGCTTTCAAAAGCTGGTACCAATGTAAAGATGCTAAGCAGGAGTGAATAAAAAGCTTTGTTCCTTGTGATAACTGCTCTTAGCATAAGGCTATATTTCTGATGCACATATCAGTTCTAAAAAGCACCAGCACAGAAGAGAATACTGGAGGCCTAGGACATTTGCCATTTTCCCCATCATCACAGGCAATTCAGATTGGCCCGGCACTTGGGAATTCCGCAGGTATAAATAACTTAGGAAGAACATGATCCCCAATGAATGGAAAACGGAAGGACACTAAGATTTTAGGAACCAGTACAGATATATCTAAACTGAGTGACCACAGGAAGGAACTGGGTCATGTTAACCAATCCACTGAGTGCTTAATTTCACTTCCCCTTTTACATTAGTTTTTTTTTCCTTCATTAGTTATCAGTGTAAGTTGTTATATTTTGGTCACATGGATGGAGCAAATGTCCATGGATCTATTTTAATGCAGTAAGAAGTAGTGATACTTCTAAATCATTTCAAAGCTGACTCATTCTTTTAATGAATGTATATTGCAAGCCAACTTAATGCCAGGCTCTCCGAACAGGAAAAAACATGGCATTCAGTTTTTAACCTTGAGGATTTTATGATCTGGTAATCCTCACAATAGTCATGTGAGATGGCTGTATCATCCACAGTCATACAACTAAGAAATGGCGGAGCAGAAACTTGA
Source organism: Myotis yumanensis (assembly GCF_028538775.1). NCBI lineage: Eukaryota > Metazoa > Chordata > Mammalia > Chiroptera > Vespertilionidae > Myotis > Myotis yumanensis. The sequence goes on along the minus strand of NW_027223764.1, from coordinate 26,422,666 downwards.
ATGCACATCTACCTGAGGCAAAGGCCCACCCTCTCCCTACCATACCACATGGCTTTCCTCTGGACTCCAACCCTTTTATCAAAAATACTTTATATCTTAACGTTTTTGGTTCATACTCTATCAAATGCTTATATTCACTAAAACAAAGAGAGTATTTTACTTTGTAAAAACTTACACAAATTTTTATTCAATCAATTTTATATAACATGCCTTATAATTCTGCAATTAACTAACTCACCGATCAATTGTGGTTGTGGCATGTTCACTCCACCTTATGCTGACCCACATTAACAATTTTTAAAATACTCAAGAGAATTTTGCACTCAGTAAATGCTACAGGAGATCAGAGGGGGCAGATCAAACCATGGTCTAGAGGAAGTCAGTGAAAGCTTCTAGATAAGTCAGATTTGAACTGAGTCTTAGGGGTGCTTGGAATTTGGGAAGGCAGATAGGATAAGAGAATAAAGAGTAAGAGGTATGAATGATAAGAAGCCCATAGTATTTTTAGAGCCAGTAACACAACTAGTTTGAAAACAAAGAGTGTTACTTAAAATATGGAAGGTACCCTAAAGAGTTCTGTGAAAGCTCTTTCCAGTCTTTCCAGACAGGATAATTCTTTCCTTGTCTACGTTCTCATAACATTTATTTGATACATGATTATTGTGGCATTTAACACTTTGCATCATAACGTTTCGTTTGTGATATCTTACTGACTATCAAATCCATGGCATGGGGCTCAGAGTAGAAGAGCAAGAAAGTATTGATTGACTACTGACTAAATGAATACCTCTTCCATTAGTTGTGATTTCTATGGACAACACTTGTGTCTTACTCTTCTCTGTATCTCCAGCTCTGAGCCAGCACCATAGGTTCTCAGTAAATGTTTATAAAAATAATTTTTCAGTCAAACTCCAGCTCATTCTTCAAGGGTCTCCCATCCTACACTTTCCCCTTCCCCCTTATGAAGTCATTCCTAATCACCAGGCAAGGAAAAGTGGAACACACCCACAAAACTAGGCACCTCCTGCCTCGGCCTCAGTGGTTCCTCATGCACCAGGATGCTATTGACAATAGGATACTGGAGCCATCTCATCCCAGATCCTGACAGCCAATTATAAGATGTTCAGGGATTTTGTAAGTTATCTGTTAAACCTGAGTAAATTATATAAAATTAAAATTGAATAAATTATATTTAAAACAAAGGATAATAAACACCCAAAACGCATCACTTCTTAGTTATTTTTCAATATTTTACTATTATTCATGCCCTTGAGATTCTTTATGTCAACTGCAACTGTATAATAAAAATAATATATAATCGTGTGCTACTGTGCATCTCTTCCCAACTTCAACTCAGTGATGACACATTGATAGCTTGAAATGAGACAGGGAGTTTTCCTAACACAGAAGTTGGCAACTACTATATAATAGGGTGTGATTTATTGTTCTGTTGACTGTCTAGAAAAGAGCTCAGGAGACTTTTTCTGTAAAGATCCAGACGATACATATTTTAGATACATATTTTAGTCCATGCCTGTCACAACTACTGAACTCTAGGTATAACTTGCCTGTCACAACTAGTGAACTCTAGGTATAACTTGATGCACCCATACACAACATGAAAATAAATGGGCATGCTGTGTTCCAGTAAAACATTTTTTAATAAAATCAAGGTGGGTTAGGGTGATGAGGTAAATTTGGTTGGAATTTGACAACACCTAGTCTAGACTTAAGAAAGCAATAGAAAAACTTTAACAATGCAGATTAAACTTAACAGTGTTTCATTACTGCTATGTTGTGACTAGTATCAACATTTGAGGATTATTTTTCTAGTGTTCTAAAACAATGATCCAATTCAGCAAGAAAGTCACTCATGTAATTGATGAACAAATGAGGTCCCAATACATCTTTGTTGTTTCACTTTCCTCTTATTCATTAATGTATATGAACATAACAATAAACATTTCTATCAGAACTACATTCTTTTGTCAATTGTAACAGCAGATTGACTGCAGATACAACAGCAGGTTTGACACAGGGAGGCTACGTGTCAAACATGGGACTTGGGAAACAAGATTCTAGTCTAGTTACCAAAATCAGTGAAAGCTGATTCCTTGAAAATCAACTGGTTATATGGAATTTACTATACAGGGTATTGTATAATTTATTTACTTGGAAATTGTGTGCTACAGGTCCTTTATATCAATAAGATTTATAATAAATGTATATATATATATGTAAGTATCATTTTGTCTTTTATTTTCCTTGATCCTTAACTTTAATTCAATCTCTGTTACTTAGAAGCAGGACTTAGTTATATCTGAGTCCTCTAGTCAAATAACATCACATGGACCCCAATCTCAAATCAATTGGAGAAAGACAAGTTTTCTGAAACTTACCTCCTGCCTAATGCAAATACTCTGAGAACTAAACTAAATTCTGTAGAGCAGAATTGTTTCTGCAATAGCTTAAGTCTCTAAAAGTCCTATTTAGATTAGCCTTATTACTATTTAGTCTGCCATACTTCACTCAGTCCACTTTTACTACATGGAAGCACATCTGGCTTAAATAAACTCCATTCCTACACTGAGTTAAAAATCAAAAGACAACATCCTGAAATAAGATGGTCTTGAAAGGGACGGATGGTGTTTGACTCACGCTATTCATAATCCCTCGTATACAAAATCATCATCTGCCAGAAAAGACATTTCTAGCTCATTTTAAATATCTGAGATTTAAAAAATCAGATGATGGTTTGGAATTCGAATATGGTTCTGATGAAAACACAGTGGTTGAAGAAACATTCTCACCAGATATAGAGAATAGGAAAAAAGATAACAGGGGGAAAAAGAAAATTACACTGTCTGCAGCTCAGCCTCTGCACTCCAGTTAGCCTGTGTGACCAGTGTGGTCAGATCCATCTCAACCACCTCTGCACAGGCTGCCTGGGCAACTCCAGTGATGCTGCCAAGAGAGGTTGGCTCACATTCCCTCAGCTCCTCTGCATCAGAAACAAGATTCTAGTCTAGTTACCACCTTGTACTGCCACTGTTTTTCTATCCATTGTTCCATCTATGAACAACTTGGCAGTGAGGGTGGAGAGCTGTTTCCCCTTGTAATCTAGTTCCTAAAATAGTGGCTGGGACAGAGTCAGTGTTCCATCAAGATGCACCACCTAGAGGTGTGAAATAACTAGAGAGCGTCTTGTTACCAGTTTTATGTCTTGTTATAATTTAAAAGTCTTATCCACACCAATACTGTGAGAGCAATGACGCAGAAATGATTGAAATAATTTTTATGATGAAAGAACTGACACAGAGGGAGGCTAAGTGTCAAACATGGTAACTAGAAGATTCATGAATAAATTCCAAATATTGAAGCAAATTTGAGAATCCTAATAGTGATATAGACTCGGGAAACTTAGGAAGGCAAATAGAGCATACTTTCAGTAATCATGGATCTCAGAAGTTGAAGATGTTAGGAGTTTGGCTTAAAAAGAATGACCAATTTTTTCAATTTTGAAGAAAATAATTAATAATTTTATTTTGGTTGCCTCAGGCAGTTAGATGCCAAAATTTCCAGTAACTAGTATATGCCATACAGACCATATGAAGGAATAGGTTTCCTTTGCCCTGCCTAAGGCAAAATGATTATTTCATATTTTCAGGGAGGATGTATTTCTCTGATGACCACAGCCCATTCATTGCTAGGACTCTAGTTAGCCATCAGACACAGGCCAGGCATAAAAACAAAGGGGTTAGAAAGCTGTGGCTCTATCTAGGCCAGTGATTCCCAAAGTGGGCGCTACTGCCCTCCGGTGGGCGCTGCAGCGATCCAGGGGGGCGGTGATGGCCACAGGTGCATTTGGGGGAGATGAGTAACTGCTATTAAAATTTAAAAAAAATTAATTTCCAGGGGCTGAGTAATATTTTTTCTGGAAAGGGGGCGGTAGGCCAAATAAGTTTGGGAACCACTGGTAGGCAAATAGCTCTCAACCTGATTCTCAACATCAAGTCACCTGAAGGATTTTTAATAATGCAGATGCCGAGGCCATAAGCCAGAGTATTTCTATCAGAACCCTCGGGAGTGCCACCCAGGGATTAGTATTTCTGAAAGCTCTTTGGGTGACTACATTTAATGCGCAGCCAAATCAACAATCCCTTCATTGTGGGCCTTAACACTAATTTAGTGAATCACAACCAGCATTTTATAAAAGGAGTGGAATGGAAAATAAAATATAAAAGGGTATTCTTCATAATAAAGGTAGGATCTGTTTTAGTAAAACTTTTGTTAGTTGTGTGTGTGTGTGCTTGCACTGGGTTGCAATGTAAAAGACACTCACTCTTTGCTGTGGTCTAAAATGTTTGATAGTGATTTGTGTGGGTGAGCTCTGTGCTCAAGAGCCCTGGAAGGAGAAATATGTAGATGGGGCGCTGTTCTCATTTCCTTCCCCATTTCACTTAGAATCAAGTTTGTGGATTAGTCAAACTTCAGAAAATTAGACACATTTCATGGGTTGTCAGATTGCCCCAAGACAAAGAGTCTGTCTCAGACGAGGGGAAATTCGTGCTTCATTAGAAACTGTGCATAGTCTATATAGCACATCCTTTCAGGATATCCTATTGTAATTCTATGGGAGCTCTTTTACAACTCTGAAAATTATACATAACTGATAGAAATGAATGCTTACGTAACAGCATGCAAATTCTGTCCTGTCCAAGGGAGGTTCAGTTGACTCCCCTCCCTGGCTTGGAAGAGGCTAGTGTTGTCTCACCATGCACATTCATTCCAACATTCCTTTATTTCATATGTATTTGTGCTTTTGTGACTTCTCCTTTGAACCAATTATAACATCCGCATGGTTCCTAGTTAAGTAAAATATTTAGTACATGTTCACCTCTCCATCTCTATCAGAAACATGATTTTATGCTTGTGTCAGTGATAAATCTCTCTTTGGAACAATATGACAGGTATTTTTATTTTGTGGTCTCTTTTCTGTAGGCCAAATGGTCTCCACTTCCTGACCTCAGACCACCCTTGCAACCTGTCTCGGTCCAGCCACAAACAGGATCTGAACTCACCACAGATGTCGTGCTTGGATCTGACCCAGCAAAATCATGCCCATGGCTAAGTTAAGTAATACCCGGGCATGTCTGTGGTTTTGTGTAAAACAGAATGTACACTGATGAAATATTGAAAATTAAATTATACAGAAAACTAGCAAACTGCTGAATTTACTAATTCACCTCTCTTTTTTTTCTAACAGACACAACTTTCAGAGTACTTTCCCAGTCATGAGATTTATTCAGCAGACAGTTATAGGAAACTTTCTTTTCTGACATCATAACAAAAAAGATACACTGCAAAATCTCCCACTAGAAAATACCTATAAATCACAGAAAAATTAAATAAATATCCATTTAAATATAAAGCAGCACTTAAAAGAAAATAGAACAGACAGTGCTAAACAAATAGCAAAAAAATGAATTGAATCTAGACATAGGCCTTACACCCTTCCTAAAAATTAACTCAAAATGGTTGATACACATAAATGTAAAATGCAAAACTATAAAACTCTTAGAAGATACCAAAGGAGAAAATCGAGATGACCTTGGATGTGGTGTGACTTTTGAGATACAACACCAAGGGCTTGATCCATGAAAGACATTATTGATACACTGGGCTTCATTGAAATTAAAAACTTCTGCACAGAACAAGAGTGCAAGCCACAGACTAGAAGAAAACATTTTCAAAAAACTTACCTGATAAAGGACTGTTATACAAAATGTACAGAAAACATAAAATTCAACAATAAGAAAATAAACAGCCCAATTAAGAAATGGCAAAAGACCTCACCAAAGAACATATACCAAGAAGATGACAAATAAGCATATGAAAAGATGCTCAACATCATATGTCATTAGGAAAATGAAAACTATATTGAGATACCACTACACACTTATTAAAATTGTCAAAATCCAAAATACTGACTACACCAAATGCTGTGAAGAGGTGGAACAGCAAAAACTCATTGTTGAGAACACAGAATGATACAAACACCTTAGAAGGCAGTTTGGCAGTTTCTTATAAAACTAAGCATGCTCTTAACATACAATCCAACAATTGTGTTCCTTGTTATTTACTTAAAAGAGGTGAAAACTTATGTCCACACAAAAACTTGCACACAGATGTTTTTAACAGCCTTATTCATAACTAGAGGCCCAGTACACAAAATTCATGCATGGGTAGGGTCCCTAGGTCTGGCCAGCCATCAGGGCCAATCTGTGGGGTGACCAGCAGAGTGATGGGGGGCTCCCCTAGCTGCCACCGCCAGTCACCTCCCTTTGTGGGAGGCAACTGGCAGGGCAATCAGGGGGTGGTGCTGGCCCACTCGCCAACCCACTTGCCAGCCAGCCCCACCCCCCACTGCTGCCGCCAGGACGACCGGCCAGATGATCAGGGGGCCCCACTGGCACCCACCTTGGATAGCCTGGGTCCTGCAAACTGGGGGCAGCTCCTGCATTAAGCATCTGCCCCCTGGTGGTCAGTGCACATCATAGCAACCGGTCTTTCCACTGGTCATTCAGCCATTTGATCAATTTGCATATTAGGCTTTTATTATACACTAGAGGCCTGTTGAGCAAAAATTTGTGCACTCGGGGGCGTGCCCTCAGCCCGGCCTATGCCCTCTTGCAGTCTGGGACCCCCTCAGAGGATGTCCACCTGCTGGTTTAGGCCCGCTCCCTGGAGGACTGGGCCCAAGCTGGCAGTCAGACATCCCTCTGGCAGCCCGGCAGCCCTCAGGGGATGTCCACTTACCAGCAGGGAGCAGACCTAAGCTGCAGTCGGACATCCTTAGTGCTGCTGAGGAGGTGGGAGAGGCTCCCACCACCACCACTATGCTGGCAGCCATCAGCCTGGCTTGTGGCTGAGCAGAGCTCCCCCTGTGGGAGCACACTGACCACCAGGGGACAGCTCCTGCATTGAGTGTCTGCCCCCTGGTGGTCAGTGTGTGTCATAGTGACCAGTCATTTCCAGTAGTTCTGCTGTTAGTGTCAGTTTGCATATTACCCTTTTATTATATAGGATAGAGGCCTGGTGCACTGGTGGGGGTCCCGCTGGGGTGCCTGGCCAGCCTGGGTGAATGGCTGATGGCTGTTTGCAGCTGGTCACATCCCCTTCAGCATGGGGGTCCCCACTGGGGTGCCTGGCCAGCCTGGGTGAGGGGCTGATGGCTGTTTGCAGGCTGATCAAGCCCCTCCCCAGTGGGGACCCTCACCCCATGGAGGACTGGCCAGCCTTGGTGAGGGGCTGAGTGCTGTTTTCAGGCTGGCCAAGCCCCCCCGGCGATGGAAGCTCCCAGCCTCTTTTATTTTTTTCTTTTTATTTTTTTTATTCTGGGATTTATTTACCTTCTATAATTGAAACTTTGTTGCCTTCAGTGGAGCTCAGAGCCGGCCACGGCAGGCGGGAAACTTGGCTTCCTCCATCACTGGAGCAACCAAGCCTCCTGCTCGCTCCAGCTCTGTGGGTGCTGGCCACCATCTTGGTTGGGTTAATTTGCATATAGTCACTCTGATTGGCTGGTGGGTGTGGCTTAAGGCATAGCAAAGGTATGGTCAATTTGCATGTTTGTCTTTTATTAGATTAGATTATTGCCAACATGTCCTTTAGTAGGTAAATAGATATTAACTGTAGTACATCCAGACAATGAAATATTGTTCATCACTAAAAAAAAATGAGCTATCAAGATATGAAAAAAAAACAAGGTGGAACCTTAATTTCATATTTTAAAGTGAAAGTGGTAGATCTGAAAAGGCTATAGATTGTATGTTTCCAACTCTCTAACATTTTAGAAAACCCAAAACTATGATGACAGTAAAAAGATCAGTGGCTGATCAGGGGTTAAGGGGAAGGGAGGGATGAATTGGTGAAACAGAGGATTTTTAGTGCAGTAAAACCACTCAGCATGATACTGTGATAGTGGGTACATGTCACTATACACTTATCAAAACCCATAGAATGTGCAACACCAAGAATAACCCCTAATACAAGCTATGGATTTTGGGTGATAACGATGTGTCAATGTAGGTTCATTGATTATAACAAATGTACCACTCTGATATGGGATGTTGATAGTAGGGAGGCTATTTAGGGTGGCAGGGTCAAGGGCTACATGGGAATTTTCTGTGCTTTTCTATCAGTTTTGCTGTGAACCTAAAATTGCTCTAAAAAAATAAAGTCTATCATTAAAAAAAGAAAAAATAGGGAAATAAATCAATGCTAAAGTCATCTTCCCACAAAGAAAATACCGACCTTAGTTTCAAAAGGAAAGTACATTCGAATACTCAAATAACAAACTATTCTAATCTTATATAAAATGTGCCATAATATGGAAAATGAAGAAACACACCACAACTGATAAATCTAACAATCTTCACTCCAAGTTTCTGAGAACAGAAACCATTTATCCCCGTACTCAGCCTGGACACTGAACCAAAACTCTTCTTACTGTCTATGATAACATGACTTGTGCTATTTCTTTGTATTCATTAGTATGACTTTATTCGCCCAAGAGTCTCCTACTCAGGCAAATGATTATATGATTCTTCATTATAGGAATTTCCTGGAAGACTCATCAACTCTTCAGTGGCAGACATCAACAGAGCTTACACATTAAGATTTTTTTAGTCCTTCATGGTCTTTCCATCAATCCTGAACTGTTGTATCTTAAATATTTACTCACTCTTAATCAGCCCTGCCTCCTTTAAAAGTCCTACCTTTAAATCAAACTGTCATTTCTGTAAACATTGGCCTTACCTTCTCCTTCTCATGGACACTGCCGTATACTCAAAGCTTTGCTGAGCTGGTGTTCTGTTATGGCTATAAGAAATAGTCTCATCATATTGTCAGCTTTGTCTCATCAACTGAATTAGTGCCTTGATAAGAAGAGACCTTGCTTCCACTCTCTGCTCTCCACCCTACGAGGATACAATGTGAAGACAGCCATCTGTAAACAAGGAAGCAGGCCCTCTCCAGACCCTGGATCTGCCAGCACCTTGTTCTTGGATTTCCTGGCCTCCCACACTATGACATAGAAATTTTTGTCATTTAAGCCACCATATCTATGGTAATTTATTATAATTACCCAACAAAGCAGCCAGAACTAACTAAAACAGTAGGGTAGGTATTGACTGCAAATGAGAATAAGGAAACTGTGTGGAGCAATGGATACGCTCTGTTCTATCTTTGGTGATGGTTACATGACTCATACATTTGTAAAGAACCAACAAAATTGGTGAAGTTAATTGTAGGTAAATTGTGCCTCAATGGATGAATAAAACAGAAGAGAAAATTCAGAATTATACTTAATCATATATGGTTAAATGTTCTTCAGTAAAAGTAAATTTTATTAAAAATAAACATAATATAATAAAGATGAACTAAAATATTGGATAATGATATGCAAAGTTAGAGTGTCAAGATTCAAAGCATTCTAAGGTCATTATACTGTTTAGGTGGAGAGTACAGGTGCTAATTTTCTTGAGTTTCTAAAGTGAAGTATACATTTTTTAAATGTTAAATTTAATTACCAAAGTAAAATACTGTAAAAATAAAATGTATGAATTCAAACCAAAAAGAAAAGAAAAAAAACTTTTTTTAATCTCTCCAAGAGAACGCAAAAAAGGTTTTTTAAAATAAGGCATATGTAACAGTTTAAATAGCACAAAATGAGACAGTAATTTATAATTTATGTAAATTATAAAACATGTAAATGGGTTATATTTGCCCAGTAAATGATAGACAGTGTCAGACTGGAATACCTACTATGTGCTTAGAATATGCCTGGCAGGAGGGATAGAAAAGTAAGGAGCTTATGGAGAAATGACAAGTCAGGCAAAGGGTTACTCATGGTCAGTACCATGAAATATGTCTGAGGGCAGAGGTCATCACGAGGCATTACAGGAGAACACGCAAGAGGGGCATGATCCTCTCCGTGGAGTCATATGTCTTGGTGAAGGTGGCCACAAGAGTTGAGTTACCCAGGTCAAGAAGTAGGGAAAGGGTATTTATGGCAGAGGGAACAGTCTGAGCAAAAGCACGGAGAAAAGAGAGAGCATGATGTTCTAGAGATAATAAGCCCTTTCATGTTGCCAGTCTAGGATATGAGTTTTGATGAATATGAACTGATAAACTCATCTAGACCTACATTTTAGGGACCCATTTCGTTCTCTGTCTCAGCAGTACAACATCCCAGAAGAGGATTATTTTAGAAGTTGCCAATTATTGCTAAGTAAGGACTTTTATTTTCAAATACTCCAGTGCCTCAAGTAGTTAGTAGAGTTTGTTAGTACATGGGTTTGTACATTCAAATTTGCTAATTGAGTATATTTTGATGACTCATGTCTATATCCTACCTAACTCAAGATTTATTTCCTCCTCCATAAATCTTTCTGAATAAACTTCTGTCTGAGTTGTTAGTATATTTACCTTTGGCTTAAGAAATTTTCCATGTTCTCCCTCAGTCTTTACTTATTTGTACCCTCACCTTCTGCAATTTCTTGAAAGACAGAGCCCATGTCCATTTCATTTCAATGACAACACAAATGCACTGCCTTGCACATGATGGGTGGGTGCTCTGCACTAAGATGATGGAATAGTTGCTGGACTTTCTGCAATGTTCTTTCAAATATTATTTTTAAATGGTATTTTGCTTGAAGTTATGCATGATATTATCATCAGAGGGCTCAGTATCTGTACCACCTTTTTCTTTATTTACAATCACTCCTTGCTGACCTCCTTCAATCTAGTGGCATTGATTTTAATATCCATTAGATGATGACTCCTTAGTGATAAAATTAGATGGTGCTTTCAATTCACCATAGCTAAGATCTGGAAACAGCCTAAGTGCCCATCAGTAGATGAATGGATTAGAAAACTGTGGTACATCTACACAATGGAATATTATGCTGCTGTAAAAAAGAAGAAACTCTTACCATTTGCAACAGCATGGATGGAACTGGAGAGCATTATGCTAAGTGAAACAAGCCAGTCAATGAAGGAAAAATACCACATGATCTCACTTATTCATGGATAATAAAGACCATTACAAACTTTTGAACAATAATAGATACAGAGGCAGAGCTGCCTCAAACTAATTGTCAAACTTCAGTGGGAAGACCAGGGAGGGTTGGGGGGCAGGAGGGAGGGGGGTAAGAGATCAACCAAAGGACTTGTATGCATGCATATAAGCATAACTAATGGACATAAGACATGGGGGGTAAGGGAGGGCAGGGGATTGTCAAGGGCGGGGGGGGGGGGGAGGACACATATATAATACCCTTTGTAATACTTTTAGCAAAAAATAAAAATAAATAAAAATTAGACTGTGCTTTTACATAAATTTTAATGATTTTGGAATTATCCAAAAATAAATAAAAGAATATTTTAAAAATATGTTTGTTCCTATACATTTTAGAGACCTAGGAGATGAAGTAGTGGCAAAATAAAGTCATTTCTGACAGATACTTCTGCAAAGAAGGCCGTAGTACCACACTGATCTTGAAATCGCAGAAAGTGTAGCTTGCTGCCTCAGTACCAGGTGAGTGCTGGCTGGAAAGCCCCTTGCAGCTCAGGATGGTACTAGCATTGAGAAGCTGGGAAGCCAGTAGAATCTTTCTGCGTAAGCTCCCTAAGATTTCTGAGAATATCTCCATCCTCATCCTTCTGGTATTTCCTACAGCTCAAGAAAGACTCTTTTTTCCCCATAATTTCTTTTATTCTTCAGTTACGTCTCAGTCTAAATTAATGATATTGCTAAATCCTGAAAAAAAAAATTTTCCATTAACACATTTCATCAAGTACTAGTAAGCCCTCTCCTGACCCCACTTCTGTCATAGACACATTTCTTTTCTTTCTTCTTCCCTTTACAGCACATCTTGAAAGAGTTATCTAGACACATTCCCCTTGTTTCTCTCCTTTTCTCTCTTACATCTGCTCAGAGTAGGTTTTCTCTCCCCACATTCCATCTAAAAAAGTTTTTCTCAAAGACACCGATTATCCCTATGTTGTTAAATCCAGGGGTCATTTCTCAGTCCTCACCTTGCTGACTTGCTATATCAGCAGCACTCTCTCTGCCTTTGAGATAGATTTACATTTTGATCCCAGGACATCACACTCACTTGATTATGCTCTTACAGTTCTTACTGTTCCTTCTCAGTCCCTTTGGTTGGTACCTTCTCTTTCACTTGTACATATTGGCATGCCTTAGGGCTCAGGATCTATACCACCTTTTTCTTTTTTTTTTTTCCACCTTTTTCTTTAATTATAATCACTCCCTCCCTACAATCACCTCATTCGATCTACTGGCATTAATTGCGATATCTATTAGATGACCACCCCTTAATAATAGTGCTAGCCTGAAGTTTTTCTCCTGCAGAACAAACCCATGTAGACAACTGACTTGCCATCCACAGCAACCTGCATGCTCGCTCCCTGGCTTCCTTCATCTTCTTACTCACAGAGTCACTTTCTCAGAGAGGCCTGCCCTGAACACCCGACAGTTCCAGCTCCCCTGCCAAACAAGTCACATTTTCCTCCCCCGTTTAACTTTGTCTTCTCCAATACATTTTTTATTTACATATGCTTATTATTTCTCTCCCTCAACCTGAATGTCAGCTCCACGAAGCAAGGGTTTCTGTTTCCTTGGTTCTCTACCATGTCTCCTGTGCCTAAAACAATGCCTGGCAAGTAGTTGTTGCTTGACAATCACTGAATGAGTGTAGGATCCCATGTTATAGTTGAAGGAACACAAGTTCAGAATGGGCATTCCCATGGTCACAGAGCTAGTGAACTGCAAAGCTGTGAACTGAATGCTTTCATGTCTGACACCAAATCTCTTACTATTAATCAATATCATATACTGCCTCTATATGAAAGAGTATTATAGGGTCACATTCCTTCTTCAGCTTTCGTTTTGGTAAATGATATGGTTGGGAGGAGGATTTAGGTCTATCCTCTTGAGCAGGACTGCATTCTCTACCAAGACATGTTAAAACAACAGTTCTCAACCTGTGGGTCGCGACCCCTTTGGGGGTCGAACGACCCTTTCACAGGGGTCGCCTGAGACCATCGGAAAACACATATATAATTACATATTGTTTTTGTGAATAATCACTAGGCTTTAATTATGTTCAATTTATAACAATGAAAATACATCCTGCATTATCAGATATTTACATTATGATTCATAACAGTAGCAAAATTACAGTTATGAAGTAGCAACGAAAATAATTTTATGGTTGGGGGGTCACCACAACATGAGGAACTGTATTAAAGGGTCGCGGCATTAGGAAGGGTGAGGACCACTGTGTTAAAACATGTCTAAGCAATGAAAGGAGGTGTGGGATGCATCTTGCCTGAGGCATGTTGTTTCCAAATGGTCCTACTTAGGAGAACTTGGTTGAGAACAAAAAGGGAAATGTGTAATGCTTCTGCCTAATTCCTTCCTGTTACCCCCTCTTTCCTCTGCCTCTGCTAATAAGTCTGGGATATTCTTCCCACAGAATGAGCGTAGAAAGTAAGGGTTTGTCACTTTCTATGGCTCCCCTAAAAACTAGGTCGGATCACAATATCAGAAACACACTTGTTCCTTTTCTCTGACTAGACAATTAGAAGTAAATGTCCTTGCCTCTTTCTGCCACTGTGGCCTCAGGACAGGGACTGGTGGAAAGAGAGGCAACTTATGCAGAAGTGTTACTCCTGGTTCTGCCATTTCCAGAAGTGGATCGACTTCTCCCAGCTTCATTTACTTATCTCTAAAATGAAAATAATAGCACTACTTTGGAAGGTTGCTACAAAGATTAGCGATAATGTACCAAAGAGCTTAGGGCAAGGCTTACAAGCTGTTATGAAAGCCTACTTGTTTCTGACTGCAGTAAAACCAGATCTAATTTGTAAGCTTTGTTCCTGCTTCTTCACTCCAGCGGTAAGCAGATTGACTTCCTTGGGATAAAATAAAGAGCTTTTCGGAGCCCTAATGTGAGCCATTTGCTGTGTAAACACTTGGCACATATTATCTCTAGGTCTCACAATGACTCTGTAAGGTAAGTGGAATTAGCTCCATCTCAGAGATGAGGAAACTCTGGTTCAGACATGATAAAGAACTAGCTCCGGCTCATATAGTCAATAAGTGGCAGAGTGAGGGTCCCAACTCAAGCCTAACTCCAACGAATACCATTTTATGTACCAAAGCAGCACCTTCATCATCCACAGACGTACCTCCCAAGCCCCTCACCGCAAGCTCACAGTCTTCCTTATGGATTTTTATTGCATGCCAATCAGAGACTTAACTGTGAGTATCCCTAGACGTTTTCTGAATTCTGTCCTTATGTATTTTTTTTTTGCAAGCACCGAAAGCAAAAGAAACCAACAAAGAATTTGTGAGAGGACCTCTCAGAAGGAAAGGATCAGCAATCACAATATCCTTGATTCTGCCTCTTCTGAATTTCCACCTCCATCTCTGCTCTAGTTCCTCCAAGGTTTTCCCTGCATCTCGGGTGATTCAGCATAATGGACAAGGCATCAGACTTGAGTGTAAATCCAGCCGCCTTAACTAATTGCTGGAGCCTTGGGAAATTTATTTATCTGGACCTCAGCACTCTCATCTAGAGAATGGGAATCATTTTACCTGTCTGGTAGTGAGATATGATGTAGGTAAAAAGCTTAATGCTGCTCCCCTCACTTAGTATGCCTCCACCAAATGCTTATTTGAAAAAATGATTTACATGAATTTGTTTTATACTATGCAATTGATGCAAAGAAGATGAAGAAGGAAGAGTTGACTCTCCTTTTCAGCCCAAAAGCCCACGTCATTTTGAAAGTTTGAGCATTTTTCCTTCCTGTTTACTCTTAGGTTCCGCTTTCTTCTGAGAATGGGAGTGATCATCTGTTTACCCTATTCAAATCCAGATGTCCTGATTTAGATGCTTGCCTCATGGAGAATTTACTCAAAGTTTCCAGCAGTTTTCATGAAGTTTGTGGCTAATTCTGTTTCTAGTCCAACTGTCAAAAGTAATGAAAGCAAAATAAACGAACAAAATAGGTCCAGAGACATAGAAGCATGGAACAGACTATAGAACCTCAGAGAGAAGGTAGGAGAGGGTGAAGGAATGGGAAGAGATCAATCAAAGAACTTGCGTGCATACATGCATAACCCATGGACACAGACAATAGGGTGGTGAAGGTCTGGGGGGTGGGGGGGTGGTCCAACAACAAGAGGTCAATGAGGGAAAAGGGGGACATGTAATATTTTCAACAAGAAAGATATTTTTATTTTTTAAATATATTTTTATTGATTTCAGAGAGAAAGGGAGAGGAAGAGAAAGATAGAAACATCAATGATGAGAGAGAATCTTTGATTGGCTGCCTCCTGCATGCCCAGTGCTGGGGATCGAGCCCGCAACCCGGCATGTGCCCTTGACATGAATTGAACCTGAGACCCTTCAGTCTGCAGACCAATGTTCTATCCACTGAGCCAGACCAGCTAGGGCCAATAAAGATTTTTTTAAAAAGTAGTAAAAGCAAGTATCTCATTAATTACTGATTGAACTACTAACTAGTATTACTGATGGCAACATGGTTAAACCAACCCCATGGAGCAATAATTTTCAGTTTGTTCACTGTCACATTCCCATCACTTACTGGCAGATAGCAAAAATTTAATACTGCCCTAACCGGTTTGGCTCAGTGGATAGAGCGTCGGCCTGTGGACTGAAGGGTCCCAGGTTCGATTCCGGTCAAGGGCATGTACCTGGGTTGCGGGCACATCCCCAGTAGTGGGTGTGCAGGAGGCGGCTGATCGATGTTTCTCTCTCATCGATGTTTCTAACTCTCTATCCCTCTCCCTTCCTCTCTGAAGAAAATCAATAAAATATATATATATATTTTTTTTTAAATATACGGTATATAAGTATATATTTTTTAAATATATTTTATTGATTTTTTTACAGAGAGGAAGGGAGAGAGATAGAGAGCTAGAAACATCGATGAGAGAGAAACATCGATCAGCCGCCTCCTGCACACCCACTACTGGGGATGTGCCCGCAACCCAGGTACATGCCCTTGACCGGAATCGAACCTGGGACCCTTCAGTCCTCAGGCCGACGCTCTATCCACTGAGCCAAACCGGTTTCGGCTAAAATATATTTTTTTAAAAAAAAGAATTCAATACTGAATATAACTGTGTGTCTGTGTGTGTGGGGAAAGTAGGTTACATCATGTGAAATTGCTTATATTTGACCATTTGTGACTCACAAAAACAGCAATTTTATGTGATCCAATTTAATAATTATTAAAAAAAGATATGGAAGAATATATGTAAATTAGTAACAGTGGTTATCTCTTGGAAGGGGAGTGGGACTAATGATTGGTGCTCAAGGGATATTTTGATTATCTGAATGATTTGAATTTTTATAATGTGAATTATATATGTATTACTTTTATAATTAAAACTAAGGTGAGCCGAGCTAGCATGGCTCAGTGGTTGAGCATTAACCTATGAACCAGGAGATCATGGTTCGATTCTCTGTCAGGGCACATGCCCAGGTTGCAGGCTCGATCCCCAGTGGGGGCATGCAGGAGGCAGCTGATCAATGATTCTCATCATTGATATTTCTGTCTCTCTCTCCCTTCCCCGTTCCTTTCTGAAAGCAATAAAAATATATTAGAGAATTAAAATTTTAAAAACCTAAGGTGAAACTTACATTTAATAATGAAGGAAGAAGGAAGATAGGAAAACATCATACATACTGGAGACCCAGAAAAATTGAGGAGTCATGGAAAGAAGGGAAAAGGGGAGATTTAAAGATTAGAAAAAAAAAAGAGGGGGTGAGAGGAAATATTGTTGTGATCCATGTATGTTCCAACCACACCTCAGGTATTTTCTTGCAAGATTAAGCAAGGATTTAAATTTAGTTCAATTGATTGGAAACAATCATAATAATCACTATAAAAACAAAGACAACAGAGCTAACTGACCTTATTAGGCAAGAGGGAACCAGAGTTAAAAAACGAAACTGTCATGAGATCATTGTCTTTGGGCGAGCTTCAAACAGTATGTTACATGAGTCACATATAAAAATGCTAGTTGTCTCCTGGGGAAGATTAATTTTGATGGCAAGACAGGCAACAGAACCAACCTCATACGGTATATAAGTGATTAGAAAATGTGTGGGAAAACTCTTAGGCAATACTGTTCGTTCCGCACAGCCTAGTGCTGGCAGAGGGTCACCAGTTGGGCACCATAACCTTTCTCTCCCAGGTCGTGCCCTGGGGCCCACTTCAGGGTGTTGCACATGCAAGATGCTCAATAAGTAACGGTCACTTTGATTTTACTTATGAGCATTTAGCTTCTAAGTTTAGTGGCTTCTTTGGAGGTGAAAGTGGCTTTGAAGATGGAAAGGTAACAAAGCTAATAATTGCATTGCTTTATTAAGTGTTCCCTGTGGGCCCAAACACAGGGATTGGTACACTATGTGTATTATCTTATCAAACTCCCTCCCAATGATCCCTCCAGAAAGAACTTATTGTGGTTTCTAAATGAGGAAAATGAAGCTTAGAGACATCAAGTAACCTGCCCAATGTCACACAGCAAATAAGAAGTGTGGATGGGCCTGGATGGTGTGGCTCAGTGGTTGAGCGTCGACCTATGAACCAGGAGGTTATGTTTCGATTCCTCATCAGGGCACATGCCTGCGTTTGGGTTTAATCCCCAGAAGGGGGTGTGCAGGAGGCAACAAATCAATGATTTTCTCCCATCATTGATGTTTCTATCTCTCTCTCCATCTCCTTTCCTCTCTGAAATCAATTAAAAAAAAATTTTAAGAAATGTGGTTGGGAAATGAATACAGACCTGTCTAATCTAAAGTCTGGGTTCTATTTCAAGGAAATAAAATTCAAGATCACTTTCTCCACCTCCAGTTAATGGACCACAGAGGTAAATTCAGACTGTGTCCCACTCAGGGTTTCACCTCTGGCCTGCATTTTTGTCCTCTGCACATGTGGTAGCGAGTTTATGGAACCTTCCATCCCGTGTTAGATTTAAACATGAAAATAGGAATCTAAAGATATGTACTTGCAATGCAGAATGTATCTTTTATTACAATGTAAGAAATACATACATTTACAAACATGTGCTTATGTGTCCAGCTATCAATAAATGCTAGTACATGTTATTCTGATAAGTTTGTGAAAAAATATAAAGAAAACTGTGCACATAGACAGGTGCAGCCATATGAACAGGTCTACCTTACACATACTAACCACCACACACTGATTCCATGACATGGTGTGCTATCCTGAACCCTCATTTGGGGATGGTACCATCTTAGATCAACAATACTCTTTTGTGTACTGTGCATTTCAGGAAATTCTGAAATGGAGAAAGTTGTGGGTTGCTTATGTGTTAATCTGTTAGCACGGTCATATCCAATCCTGTTGGGTTACCAAATCGGCTTCTCTAAATGATACCTATCTGTACTGCCCAAGGGAAATTAAAAAAAAAAAAAACTAGAAAAATAATTCTTCCCAGATGAGTCAGGGTTGGGTTTACCCTCTGGGACTCTCTGGTTTAACTTAGATTTTATGTTACAGCTGAGAAGTTTCCCTCCCCTCCTCTCTATTTAGCAATGTGAACTGAACCAACTCACTTTCCTCTTTTGGTCTCATGTCCTCAAAAATAAAATGAGGGACCTGGGCTGGATCAATGGTTTTCAAATTATTTCATTTCAATTCCAGGTAAGAACACTTTTTTATTGTGATTAAAAAACACAAAGCATAATTCACCCACTTAACAAATGTTTAAATGTGCTTATCCTACAGCATATGCATCGGTTGTACAATAGACTCTATTATCTTGCATGGCTGCACTCTATACTCACTGAACAACTCCCATTTCCTCCTTCTGCCAACCCCTGACAACCGCAATTCTACTTTCTGTTTCTGTGAGTTTGATTACTTTAGGTACCTCGAGTAGGTGGAATCATATAGTATTTATTTTTATCTTTGGGATTAGTTTATATTACCAAGCATAATGTCCTCCAGGTTTATTCATGTTGTAGCATATGACAGGATTTCTGTATTTACAAGGCTGAATATTATCCCATTGTAAGTATATAACACATCCTCTGATGTAATTTACTGACAGCAGATTACTCCACTGTATGCTGGAGGCTAAGTCCAGTAATCTTCTTTATTCATTAATCTGTGGAAGGGGGTTTTCACATCTTGGCTAACTGCGAATAATGCTGCAACGAAATGGGTGTGCAAATATCTCTTTGAGATCCTGTTTTTCATTATTTTGAATATATACCCCAAAGTGGGATTGCTGGATTATTCATTCCTTCTTCTCAGTTCTATTTTTTATTTTTTAAGAAACCTCCATATTGTCTTCCATAGAGGCTGCACCATTTTACAATCCCACCAGCAGTGTGCAGAGGTTCTCATTTCTCCACATCCTCACCAACACATTATTTTTCTGGGTCTTGGTGTTTGTTTGTTTTTAATAGTAGTCATTCTATCAGTTGTGAGGTGAAATTTCATGGTACTTTTGACTTGCATCTCCCTAGTGATTAGTGATTTTGAGTATCTTTCCGTGTGCTTATTAGCGTTTGTATATTTTCTTTGGAGAAATGTCTATTCAAGTCTTTTGCCCATTTTAAAATCTGGTTGTTCATTTTATTATTATCAAGTTGTAGGATAAAATATTTTAAACTTAAAAATATTGAGCTCCATGTGAAACAGTAGTACTTATTTCTGGGGTGGTTTTGCTAGTGAAATTGAAGAGTGAATATAAATCACGTGTTTCACTCCTGGTATATGCCAAGTATTCAATAAATGAGTCATTTTTTTTCCTTTTCACATGTAACCAAATTCATTTTCTTACCTTCTTAGCAAACATCAGGATAAGCTCTTCCCACTATCTTCGTGAATGGATTTCTACTTCCTGTAAATGTGTCTTTGTTAAGAAGGTAGCTTTATGGTGTTTTGAAGAGTTCAGCCCATGCATATCTGTTCATGTAAAATTACTACTAGAGTACAGTACTATGTGATGTGTCCCAGCACTCAGATACACGCCTACCAAAGCCTCTGGCTTACCTGCTTTTCTCATAATGTCGTGTATGGCTGTGCACTAAAAAGTGAGCACGAGATAGCTTTCTTTTAATTTATCTTTGTTGTTGAAAGTATTACAGATGTCCCTTTCTTTTCCCCCATTGACTCTCTCCTCCCCACTCCTGCCCCCTTCCCAGGCCTTCATCACACTATTGTCTGTGTCCATGGGTTATGCATATATACATATAAATTCTTTGGTTAATTTCTCCCCCTTCCTACCCTCTTTCATCAGCCAGTTGCATGCTTCCCTGTCTCTGGATCTATTTTGTCAGTTTATTTTGTTCATTAGATTTCACATATAAGTGAGATCATGTGATACTTGTCTTTCTCGGACTGGCTTATTTTGTTTAGCAAAATAATCTCCAGCTCCCTCCAAGTTGTCTCTTTCTTACAGCTGCATAGTATTCCCTAGTGTAAGTGTACCACAGCTTTTTTATCCACTCATCTCCTGATGGGTACTTGGGCTATTTCCAGATCTTAACTATTATAAATAGTTCTGCTATGAACATAGGGGTGCATACATTCTTTCTGATTGGTGTTTCGGGTTTCTTAGGATACATTCTAGACGTGGGATCCCTGAGTCAAATGGCAGCTCCATTTTTAATTTTTTGAGGAAACTCAGCACTGTTTTCCATAGTGGTTGCATCAGTCTACATTCCCACCAGCAGTTAACTAGGGTCCCTTTTTCTCCACATCCTCACCAGCACTTGCTGTTTGTTGATTTATGATGGTAGCCACTCTGGCAGGTGTGCGATGATATCTCATTGTCATTTTAATTTGCATTTCTCTGATAACTAGTGGCATTGAGCTTTTTTTTTTTATTCATGTCTCTTGGCCATTTGTATCTTCTCTTTGGAGAAGTGTCTATTCAGGTCCTCTGCCCATTTTTTAATTGGGTTGTTGTCTTCCTTTTGTTGAGTTGTATGAGTACTTTATATGTTTTAGAAATTAGCCCCTTATCAGGTGTATCATTGGCAAATATTTTTTCCCATACAGGGGGTTCCCTTTTCATTTTGTTCCTGGTTTCTTTTGCTGTACTGGAGCTTTTAATTTTGATGTAGCTCCATTTGTTTTTCTTGCCCTAGGCCAGGGGTGGGCAACCTTTTTGTGAGTGTGTCCCAAAACCAGCAAAATCTCTGACTCAAAATTCTTCTGCGTGCCAACCTTAATTTTTTGAGAACATGTTAGACCTACTTGATATCTCTTAAGGTGTATGTATGTGAAGAACCTTGAAGAAATAATAAAATTCATTTGAGCGACAAAAACACAGTATGTGATGATGAAAAATACATTTATTTTTTAATGTATACATGTACACTGATAGTCCGACAGAAAACTTTATGACTCCGTTTGATATTATCAGTGGGACTTTTGCTGCTGCATCACTGATGACAGAGATTTTACATCAGGCTTATATTTTGTGACCTTCAGAGATATGCACGAGCTACTACTTTCATCCGTCAGGCTACTCCTATTACGAGACTTAACAAAATTCATCACTGAGAACAAAGATTCACAAGCATATGTGGATGAAAACATGGAGAGAAACGCTGTTGCAAAGTTTTTTAAACAGAAAAAATTTTCTGGAATGGCATTCCAAGTCCTCATAGTTTGTTTTCGACACTTCTCTCTGGTACTCCTGTCTCTAATCACTTTTTTTCAATGTTTTCCAAGTCAATTTTTAGGTCAATAAATTTCTGCTTCTAAATTGAGCTACTCTGAAATTAAATCAACTGCATTTCAAAGTCAGCCATGTCTATCCATGAAAACATTTGTAAGTTTAGTTCCTCCAGTTTCATGCTGTCTGGAAACCTCATGAATTTTGCTGTCTCTTCCAGTTCTCTGAATTTCGCAAATCTTGAGAAGAACTTCTCAATAGTTGACTCGATGATGTTTAAAACCAGCTTTTGAAGGCTTTGACAGTCTGTTCTGTCATCTTTTGGGAGGTCTTTGATGTGCCTCTTGAGGTTTGGGAAATATCTATATCTCTCACCATCCACATCCCTCTTAAAGACTTCCAGTTTCTTTTCAAAAGCCTTTATGTAACCAAACATAACATCAAGTGTCTTGCCAATTCCTTGTAATTTAACATTTAAGTCATTCAAATGTTCACAAAAATGGTAAATGGAAGATTACAAGAGAGGGTTTCGGGTGCCAGCAAAAGTTACTGGCTTGCCATGTTTGGCACGCAAGCCAGGGGTTGCCTACCCCTGTCCTAGGTGATGTATCAGTGAAAACTGTTACGTGGGATGTGTGATATTTTGCTGCCTACGTTTTCTTCTAGGATTTTTATGGTTTAATTACTTACATTTAAATCATTTATCTGGATATCTTAACCCAAAATATAGTCTTGATATTGCTTATTATACATTTTAGTTGTTCAATGACATTTATTATAAAAGGTGCAGTCACTTGTAGATGTTCGTGATTCATTCAACCACATCACAAAGATTTCTTCTTATCAGTTCTCATTCAAAGTGCTGGCATTCTTTTGATGTAGGTGCTATTTATATCACTACTTCACAGGTGAGGAAATTGAAACACAAAGATTTGAAATTATTCCCAAGACTTCACATCTGATATGTGATTCTGTGAGAACCTCACTATTGTTTTCGCCATTCTAGGAGGGGAAAAAATACCATCAGGTTCCTAGGTACCTCAAGAGGGGCAAGAAGTTACCCCAGAAGGAGGGACTGAAGATATGATTTTACTTACTTTTCATTTCTGCCTTTGATCACAAAGGGAGGAAGTAGAAAAAAGCAAAGGAAGTCAAATATTGTAATAAAAGAAGATTTGACTTGGGGTGGTGAACCCAATACAATACACCAAAGATGTATTATAGAATTATACACTTGAAACCTATATAATTCTATTAATCAATGTCACACCAATAGATTTAATTAAAAATTTTTTAAAGGAATTGAAAGAAAGGCTGAAGAGAAGAAGGTGGATGTGGGGTCAGGTGTGGGACCTGACTGAACTTGGTGCAACACACTAGACTGAGAGTGAAATGAAAGCCCTGGAACTACCAGGGAACAGTATGCAGAGACCCTGAGAACTTGTGTGTAGAAAACTCTTTAAAGTTTAGAGGAGGAACAGGAAGGAAGAAGACACCAACTAACTCACCTCTGCCCAATCCACTTTCCTGGGAGTTAACACTAGGTAAAATAATCTCTAAATATTGAAACATTATCACCCATCAATGGAAGCCAGAATCTTTGTTATAGAGGGCTAGAACCATATACAACAAGAACCCAAAGGTAAAAAATTATATTTAACAAGCATTTATTAACAGAAGGCTCTATGGGGAATAAATATGAAGTCCATACATCCTAGATTCTGCTATATTTTTATAATAAAATTATTATCATTAAAAGTAATCGGTTCCATGTAAACTATCTTTTAAATTTTGCAAGATTTTTCATGAAATAAATTTATAAATTTAAAATAACTTTTGTTGTGCTTGGAATATAAACATTAAAATTCTGACTGTGAAATTTATTAATTCTGTGACTCTAGGTAAGTATTTTAACCTTCTGAGCCACAATTTTTTCATTGCTTAAGAATAATAAAATATTTCCTGCTCCTTTCACAGTCTTCTTTTGAGGAATATAACATGATATGTGAGAGAATAGGTTCTAATGGATGGATGAGACAAAGGAACCAATGGGAGGCATGGGCTTTACCACAGAGAGACCCACTCACTACAGAGCAACCCAGGGCAACTTTCTTAATCTTCCCAAACCTCAGTTTCCTCAACTGTGATATGGAAATAGCAACAGGAGTTTCTTGAAAGAATTAAAATGAAAAAAAAGAGTTAAATGAGATCATGTAAATATAATATATATCTTCATATAGCAAGTACTCAAAAATTGGTACCTATCATTCCCTTATTCATTCCCTATTGAGAATCTGTTATGGGGCTAAAGATGTAGTAACCAACAAAATACAATCCCTGAATTCAATGAATGTATATTATAATGGAAGGAGACAGGCAGTAAACAGAGAAACAAATAAATATCTAATACATTAAGACATAATAAGTGTGATTAAGAAAATTAAAGAAGGAAGGAGATGATAGAGAGTGACAGGGGCGCTAGCCTGTGTCAGGTAATCAGGGCAGGCCTTTCTAATGAGGTGCCATCTGAGCAGAGACATGAAGGAAATTAGAGAAAGAGCCATGTGATTAGATGGAGGAAGAGGATTTCCAGACACAGAAGGAGCAGGTGCAAAGGCTCTGAGGCAAGAGTATGTTCAGTGTTTCCCAGGAACAGCAAAGAGGCCAGCATGACTGGAGGACAGTGTATAAGCAGAGACTTGCAGGAAATGGTTTAGAGCAGTGGTTCTCAACCTTTCTAATGCCGCAACCCTTTAATACAGTTCCTCATGTTGTGGTGACCCCCCAACCATAAAATTATTTTCGTTGCTACTTCATAACTGTAATTTTGCTACTGTTATGAATCATAATGTAAATATCTGATATGCAGGATGTATTTTCATTGTTACAAATTGAACATAATTAAAGCATAGTGATTATTCACAAAAACAATATGTAATTATATATGTGTTTTCTGATGGTCTTAGGCGACCCCTGTGAAAGGGTTGTTCGATCCCCAAAGGGGTCGCGACCCACAGGTTGAGAACCGCTGGCTTAGAGAGAAATACAAAGAGCATTGTAGAGCCTTGTATGCTATGGAAAGAACTAGAACTTCACTGTGAATGAAATGAGAAGCTATTGAGATATTTTCAGTACAGGCACAGTGGGAAAGGAGGGGATGAGTCAGGAGACAATTGTAAGAGCCCACATGGAGATAATAGTAAACTACATTAAGGTAGTAGCAGTGGAGAAGGGCTTGGTTTCTGGAGGAAGAGCTGATAGAACTTCCTGATGGCTAAGATATGGTAGGACTGAAATAGAAGAGTGAAGAGTTTCTTTTCTAAACTGAGCAAGTGGAAAAAATGAAGGTTTCATTTACTGAGATGGGAATGACCATGGAAAGGAATAGATTTGAGTGGTGTCAAAGGACAAAAAAAAAAGAGTTCAAGTTTTGGATATACTATGGTGGGAGGGCCTATTGGACATTAATGTAAAGATATTGTGGAGATACAAGCATAAATCGGAGGAGAAATAATATTGGAGATACAAATTTGGGAGTTGCCTGCCATGAGATTATATGTGTTTACTTCAAGAGCTTGTGCTGATAGATAAGGGAAGCTGGTAAAGGAGGAAGCTCTGAATTTGGAGAGTTCGGAAGGGAGTAATGGGGGGGTGGGGGAGGG
The DNA here is from genome assembly GCF_028538775.1 of Myotis yumanensis. NCBI lineage: Eukaryota > Metazoa > Chordata > Mammalia > Chiroptera > Vespertilionidae > Myotis > Myotis yumanensis. Next base: position 26,397,217 of record NW_027223764.1, on the reverse strand, counting down.
TAGTATGAGGAACTACCAAAGGAGAATAAGGAGAGAATAGTGAATTGGGGGAAGACCTATAAGAGGGCAAGTTGTGAAAACCAAGGAATGAATGCATTCCTAGAAGAAGGAAAGAATCTGTTACTTCCAGCATAGGGTAAAGTGAAGCCTCAGAACTGATTGTGGAATGTGGCATGTAGAGGTCTTTAGTGACTTTGAAAAGCACTGCTTTGGCAGAAGGGTAAGGATAAGAGCCTTGTTGAGTGGGTTCAAGGGAGAAGGAAGGAAAAAAACTGGAGACTGAGTTTAGACAACACATTCAAGAATGTTTCTGCAAAATAAAAAGGGAGAAATAAGGAATCGGGATGAGGGAGGGTGGGTATTATTATATTCTTTTAAGATGAAAGCTACTAAAGCATGTTGGAAAGCTGATTAGAAGAATCCAGTAAGAAGAGGAAAAATGAATGATACAAAAAAAAAAAAGGATACAGTACAAAGAGTCCTGTCTTTGAGTGGGAGAGAGAAGATGGGATCCAGGAGCAAAATGAAGTGGTTGGCCTTAGACTGGGATGTGGATGGCTCATCCTTAGAAGGAGGGAAGGCAAAATATGAGACAGGTGAGTGGAAAGATGTCGTGGTGAAAGTGCCAGAAAATTCTGTTCAAATTGCTTCTTTTTCCTCAGCAGAACAAAAGAAACAGTCATCAAATGAGAATGAGAAGGGTACAGCAGGTATTGGAGATTGAGGAGAGAGTAGAATCATCTCAGAAACTGAGTTAATGACTGGACTAGAGCAGGGGAAAGGGTTACTGCTGAGCACTAAATGTCCTTTTGGGGTTACTGATGCATTACTTATATGGTTTAAAACAGTCACTGGTGACATACTAATATTTTTCTTACTAACTTTGTGATATTTCATGGAATTTTTCAAACTAATTAATTTAAAACTCAGCCTAAAGAAAATTTTCTCAAAGAGCAACTAATTCTATAGTTGTTACTGGATCTATAAATTAATTATTCTCAGGAATGTAATTGTAATATGTTGAAAAATATGTCTTTATATCATGGATCTTTAGCAAATTTTAAATGTAGATTATAAAAATTATGTGTTTATTTTCTCATTTGTTCATCTACTTTATCCTTTTCTACATTGTAAGCTTTAATCTTTTCAAAATCTCTCTCTTTCTCTCTCAGGTAACTAGTTCCATAATATAAACAGGCTTCCAAGATTGTTTCTATGGGCTGTAAAAGTAACTTTAACCTCTAGAGTCCTTTACTTCGATTGGCTATCTCATTTAATGATATGATGGCCTGATAATATTTACTTTGGTATTTACATTCCTTAAAAGGAATAAATACTTTGAGTTTCCATTGTTATGATCCTTATTTGGAAATTCCCTTTTCTGAAATACTGCTAGAAATTAAAAATAAAATAAAATCTATAACTACTGTATTTCTTTTTCTTTTTCTTTTTTCTTCTTTTTTTTTTTTTCACGTCAGACAGGTCATGTGCCAAAAGTGTAACAAGGTTCATGGGCGGCCCATCTCACACAGCAGCGTGAACACCCAATCATCACACTTATGAACTACAAAAGGATCCTGTATTTCTTCTTTATACAATGAGTTTAAAAGTTTGATTTAATTTAAATTAACAATGAGCAACTCAATAATAATTATAGACTATTTTGATGGTAGAAGATCTATTTTTAAAAAAAAAAAAAACCCTTTCCTCAAATAGACTGAGATTAGGCAATGATAAAATCCAAACCATTTTTTTTGGTCTTAATTTTATGAGACTCAATTCCAAGAATAGATAGTAGGGCTCCATATATTTCTAACCTTAAAAAAAAAATCCTGTTGATAGCAATTTAATGAAGATATTTAATAAAGTAAATAAATGTGGAAATACATTTACTCTAAAAGAAGGATCAGCATAAAAGGCCCTTTTTACTTTTATATATTTAATATTTTAAAATATTTATTCATTTTTATTTTACAATAAGCATATACACTAACATGACCAAATTCATTCACCCTTTAATAGTTTCCATATTTTACTAACTGCATCAACATTTAACCTTTTTTGCCATACTCTTAGGGAAATGGGTCTATTTATTGGGAAATGGGTTGGTTTTATTTGGGGACTCTTAAGCCTGTAAAGCAATGAAACTGAAAATGTAAAGCATGTGTTTTTTATTGCTTTCCAAAGAAAACCCACACGTTTAAGAGGTGAATGGACTAGAATGACAGTTCTCTGACTCCAGCTTCTTCATAACTCTGACTCTTTTTAAAAAGTCATATGGTTTTAAGAAAAACACATCATTGGGACTGGGCAGCACTGGAATGAGAAAGACCCATTGTATTAATCAGTCAGAGACCATTGACCTTTATAAGAACATTTTTTTTATGATTTAAACAAGCGGATTTCTGGTAGATTAGAAGATTTCAATAAAATATGCCCTCATCTGAATAAATCATAACATAGTTATGACCAGTTTCCATCATACACTAAAAGATGTGGATACTTTATGCAAATTGATATCTGTTCATCAATAAGAAGGAAGGAAGCAAGGAAGGAAGAAAAGGGGGGAGCTAGAAATGAGACAGAAGAAAGATGATTTAGAAATAGGAATGAACTTTATGGTGATCTTAACTTTTCATGGCCTATAACCCACCAATTACTCCATCAAAGTAATTAGATACAAAGATAACTAGCAAGATTTATATAAACTAAAAATTGCAATGTACCAATTACTTTCTATATGTTATATTACTTAATCACAACTCCATGAGTAGCTTTTAAAATTAACTTCATCTTGCCCTAGCTGGTTTGGCTCAGTGGATAGAGCGTTGGCCTGAGGACTGAAGGGTCTTGTGCTTGATTCCAGTCAAGGGCACATGCTCGGGTTGCGGCTCAATCCCCAGTAGGGGGCATGCAGGAGGCAGCTGATTGATGATTCTCATCATTGATGTTTCTATCTCTATCTCCCTCTCCCTTCCTCTCTAAAATCAATAAAAATATCTTTTTAAAAATAATTTAAAAATAAAATTAACTTCATCTTAATGTTGAAGATAAAGCTCAAGAGAGGGTAAGTAACTTTTTCAAAGTCACATAGCAAAATTACAAAACTGAGATTTGAACTAAAGTGTTTCATGCCAATATCTTTCTTTCCTAATCCTTATAGGAAGAAAACAATTAGCTACCACCATTCTCCCTCCTTCAGCTTTTGGGCTTTCCCACCATTCTGTAATTATTTTGATAATTATTAAATGTTATCTACATTCTTCCTAGATGTTCTGTTTCAACTACCTTATATGTACAGTAATTAAGACGCAATGTACTAAAGCTGCTATAGTTCTTATAACTTCATTTTTTAGAATAAAAATAACAATTGCAAATATTATTAATGTATTTCTTTCCACTAATAAAGTCAATTAATTTTTAAATTAGAATCACAGCCTTAGAAAGCTCTTAAATATTCCCTTGCCCAGGCTCCACCCAGACCAATTAAATCAGACTTAGGTGAAAGCTTTCAAGTAATTGGGGATTTCAGAGCAGATCTTACTTTGAGCACAGCTGCTTTTTCATCATGTCAGGAAATTAGGGGTTTTTCAATACTGTTTCTATCAATGGACTTGACATGCTTCTCAGTTTCATGTCATACATAAACTTGATCATCATAACTTACATGGGCTTATCTAGATTACTAATATGAAACAGGGTTGAACCAAGTGAATTTGATTGAACCAAATACATTTACCCACCTGGGTTTTATTTATGGGTGGTCTGAGAATCAAAATCATTCCAAAATTGGTTCATAAATAATTTTATTAGCCCCATAAATCCGTTATTGTGTGGTGATGAATAGCACAGGGTTTTTTCGTGACAAAGATCTTTACTGAAGACCCAACTCTGACTTTTTTGTACAATGTGACTCTTGGCAAATTATTCTCTAACTCACAGTTCTTTTGCCTGTGAAATGTGGATATTATACCACCTTATCTGGAAGAGTTGTGAAGAATAAGTTAGAACATCCATTAAAGCATTTAGCTCATGATCGGTACATGAAAAGAACTTAATAAAAACAGCTACTCTCATTATTATTATTTGATTTAGAAATGTGTCACATTTTCTGTAATGTTAAAAACCTTTTACTATTCATTCTTTTATATTTGTGGTTAGCTGATTTGCTGTTGAATTAGTTGGCTTGCTTTGATTTGGATTGGATTGATTTTCACTTTCTGTTTGAGAATACTAAGACAAAGCAAATTATTTTCCACTAGACAGTGCTTTAAACTTTGCTAGTATATAACATAAAACCATTAGGTAATGGCTTCAATTTTCTGCTAAGAAATGAGTGGCAAATGTTTTGTTACTCACCTTACATTAAAAACTGCTGATTTCCAGTATAGTCTCACACCTAGACTTAAGTGGTGGCAGAAACTAACACAGTGCCCTGTTTATTTTCTCAGTTATTAGAATTACAGCATTATTTGTAAGATTAGCTGCAAAATTTTTGTCCCCTTCACTAGGTAAACTATACGCATTTGAAGAGCAGAAATTTCATCTCTAGCACAGTGTCTAGCTCACGGTAGATGCTCAATAAATATCCCAAGAGAAATAAATGAAATGTCTATTGTACATCTAATATTCCTTGCAATGACTCATTTTTTTAGAACAATCTTTCAATGTAGATGGTATTAACCCCATTTCACAGATGAAGAAATTGAGTCCAGAGTTAATGAACTGAAGACTGAGATTCATGACCTAAATCATAGCCTTGGATCCTTAGGGCTGGTGGCACCTCACAGGGGCAACTGACCATTATGCTTTCTCATAAATCCAATCTTGGTGTTTTCCTTTACATAAGTAGAACTGGGTCCTGTACCAAGCAAAACAAGCTTTATGCGTTTTCCTGAGAAGTTACAATAGACCTTCAACTCCTGTATGCGTGATCAAGATTTACTCTTTACAAATTGGATTGGAATTCCAATCTGGCTGGTGGGTCAATTCTTCCATGACAAATAGGTTATAACCCAGTTCCAGAGAGAAAAATGTGAGTAGGTGTCTGAAAGGACAGACACCACCAGCAAGATGAGTTCATTTTTCCTGTATCGGCAGGCTTTCTGCTTATGCTGGCTCCTTACTGTGCGTTTGGCCCAGGTGGACTGAAAAACAGGACTTGTCAGGAAATTGAAACTTGTAACCAAACTGGAGAGGCCACTTGCCGTGTAGCATGTCTCAACATTGCTCTCTCAGCATCACAGCTTGCATAATCTCCTATTTGGAATTGGATATAACTTTGAATCTGTAGCAGTGTTGAGTTTTTATTTCATTGCATCTAGTAGAGAATTCTTGACTGGAAATTCTACCTGTGGTTCTTCCAGTAACTTTGTGGTATTAGGAGACTTTTAACTTCTCTGGGAATAAGATAGTCTGCAAAGCCAACATTCTAGAGAGTTTTAAGGAAAAAATAAAATTTGTCTATGTGAGAGAACAGTGCTTGCTGGAGAGAAGGCAGCATGGCTGCTCATGGTGATTAAAATGGAGCAAATGGCCTGGCTGGTGTGGCTCCAAAATTGAGATTAACCTATGAACCAGGAGGTCATGGTTTGATTCTCAGTCAGGGATGGATCCCCAGTAGGGGGTGTACAGGAGGCAGCTGATCAATGATTCTCTCTCATTGATGTTTCTATCTCTCTCCTTCCTCTCTGAAGTAAATATATATATTTTTTAATGGAGCAAATGGCTGCCAGTGACTCTTGTGGACACATTTCAGAAAGTAGAGGAGGCAGAGAACAGGTTGTGGGCACCAGCCAAGTAGAACCTGGTGGAGAAAGAAAAGCTAAGAGCAGTTGCAGCAGGCACATAGCGGGTGGAAGTTGGAAGTTGAGCTGAGTACACTGAGCCTAAGGTATTTTCCCTTGAATTATGCCAGAGATATGGTGACTGCCATAAACGGGTATCAGAAGTAGAAGATGAATTGGGGGGGGGGGATTAATAGGGAATAGCAACAGAATAGTTTTAAATAAAAAGAGCAAAAAAAAAAAAAGGAGGAAAAGGAGAGAAAGCAGATTCTGGCCATTGTATTTTCTGTGTTACAGAAGAAAGGAGCGGTACAATTCAGGATGAGGGTCATGGTGTGGAGAACTTTAAGGATCATTTATGGAGAAGAAGGATGTCAGAGGAAGAAACTCCAGGAAGTCACCTCAGAGAAAGAATTACTGTGAAGCATGTATTGGATGAAAATAAGTAGAGTTAGACACCATACTTCCAGCTGCAGATGTCTATCTGCTAAGGCACAGAACAAAGGACATCAAGTATATGTGAGTTCTTAACCCAAAAAGACAAGTCTGATACCATAAATATCAATACTACCTTATTAAATGGAATTCACAATCAAAATGTAATAGAAGGATTTTTCCCCCAAAGCATAGACCTGATCAGATTGAGGAGAGGGGTGGGGGTGGAGGTGGGGGCGTGGGGGGAGAAAGGGAAGCAATTTGGCCCGGATCTCTGAAGTAAGTTTACATAAACAATCCCAGAAGATCCTCATCACACAATATATGCATATAGTCAACTTAGAAAAGTGTTAGACTGCAAATAGAAAACTGAACTGTGTTTTAAGCAATTAAGGATTTTATCTCTCAGAATCTTTCTCTTTTTCCATTCCACTATATTTGACCAAAAAAAAAAAAAAAAAACAACAACAATGCAACTGAAGCCTTCATGTCCACATTTCAGGCCAAAAGAAATGGAAGGATGATGGGCAGAAAGCAAAGGGTGCTACTTATTTTATTTAAAAAGGACCTCCCTCGCCCAAGGGCACCTGCTACCTTCAAATTTAGCAAATATGAAATCAGGTAAATAGAGGACCAGAGGAACCTTAGAAGCATGTTCTTAAATGAAGAAAAGAGTAACGGGTAAGTCTTTTTCATCTAAAATATGATGTTTACCTATATACCTTTTTCTCCAGCTGACTGGGATCATTTTGGATCCTACTCAACTTGAACTTTGACTCCTGTACATTGTGATATGCAGGCTCTCCCTGACCGTACTTAAGTCATTGAAGAAAATGTGAAAAACAATAGCACTGAGGTCAGATCCCAGTGGTAGTTCTCACCCCTTACTGTCAGGGAAATCTAGTTATTCAGCTGGTCTCATTTCCACTCAGAAAAAAATATATATCAGTAAAGGAAAAAAAGGATACTGGGCAAACAAACTGGGAATCACAATAGGAATTAATATTTGAAATAGATCTTATCATTATTTACAAATATATTTGTTCTATATATAAAACTATATCTCAAAAATAAAACCAGTTAAAATATATAATGGATTTCAGCACTGTATTTTAACTTAATTGTTTTTTTAAATCTACTAGCTTCATAAATTTTTAAATAGTTTGGGTTTCTCATCTTCTGAAAGATGTTGACACTGACATAAAGATAAATGTCTGTGTACATACAAGTAATGCATACATCTAAGGATGAAGAATTAGAGAAAATGAGAAAAGTATAGAAATAATAAGTGAATAAATTCTAGGATTCTCATTTACCAGGTGAAGGACATAAACATATATCCCTGACAAAGATCGCTAAACCAGCAAAAAGTGAAATAAAGTGGTGATAGAAAAGCTCTCCTATTGAGACATCTGGTAAAATTAGCAAAAAGTAGAGAATTGAATACATTTGTGACCTTTGTTTTAAAAAGTTAGTTTCAAAGAAAGGGAAAGTTTAAAAAAAAGAAGAAGAAGCTATTTCCACAAAGAGGAAATAAACCCACATACTAGTAAATAGAGTTAACTAATCTTCTACAAAGGAGCAAAGGCAATACAATGAAGAGAAGATCATCTTTTCAACAATTGATGCTAGAAAAATTGGACATTTACATAGCAAAAAAATAATAAATCTATTTACAGTGCTTATGTCCTGCACACACAAAAATTAATTCAAAATGAATCATAGACCTAAACTAAAATGCAAATTTTAAAACCCCTAGATTTCAGAGGAGAAATAACCTTAGGAATAGCAATGACATTTTAGTAAAACACCAAAGGTATAATCCATGAAAGAAATCACTGATAAGTTGAACTTCATAAAAAATAAAAAAACTTCTGCTCTCCAAAAGACACTATTAAGAGAATAAGAAAACAAGCCATAGAAAATATTTGCAAAGAACTATCTATAAAGGATGGTTATCCAAAATATGCCACACACAAAAACTTTTAAAACTCAACAGTACAAAAATAAAAAGAGCTGAACATACACCTCACCAAAGAAATTATACAGATGATAAATAAGCATATGAAAATATGCTCAACCTCATGTGTCATTAACCTCATGGGCAAATAAAATAACATTGAGATGCCACTATATACCTATTAGAATGGTCGAAATCTAAAACATAGCAACATCAAATGCTGATGAGGATGTGGAGCAAAAGGAACTAATTGCTAGTGAGAATTCAAAATGGTACAGCCACTTTGGAAGATTGTTTGTCTGTTTCTTACAAAACTAAATATAACTTATTATATGGTCTAGAAATTGTGCTCCTTGGTATTTACCCAAATGTGCTAAAAGCTTGTGTCCACACAAAATTTGCACACAGATGTTTATAACAGTTTTATTTATAATTGCCAAAATTTGGAAGCACCAAGATGTCCTTCAGTAGGTGACTGGATAAACAAACTGTGGTACATCCAGGCAATAGACTATCACTCAGCATTAAAAAGGAACGAGCTATTAGGCCACCAAAAGATGTAGAGGAACCTTAATTTCATATTGCTGAGTGAAAGAAGCCGACTGAAAAGGCTACATGCTGTGTGATTCAACTCTATTACATTTTGGAAAAGCCAAAACTATGGAGACTATAAAAAGAATCAGTGACTACCAGGGGTGACGGGGGATGAAGGGATGAATAGGTGGAGCGCAGAGGATTTTTAGAGCAGTGAAACCATTCTATATGATACTATAATGGTGGATACATGTCAAAAGACATAGAATATACAACACCAAGAGTGGATTATAATGTAAACTATGGAATTTTGGTGATAATGATGCATCAATGTATATTCATTGATTATAACAAATGTACCACTCTGGTATGGGAGTCTTTATAGAGGTTCCTGGTATGTAGCAGGCACTCAAAAATATTTGTTCCCTTTTTTCCCTCTTGGTTGCACAGAGTGTGAGTGTGAGGGCAAGAAAAGGGCTTCTTTTTTCCTGGCTGTAGTCTTTCACAATTTATAAGAAGCACCTAGGAATTAAACCCCAAGATTGTTAGCTCCTCTGATTCAAACAACCCCTCTGTTCAAACTGCAAGACAAGATAAGCTACTTTCAAGGCTCCATTCTTGCATACCCCTCCTCCATGTGGTTTTAGTGACTCCAGGGAACATGGTACCAGAGAATTTCTAGTTAGTAGAAATACTCTACTCCCTCCCTTTCAAACCCAAGCTGCTCCCCTTTCCAACTCTGGTTCTAAGAATGGTTTACAGGCTTGTGAAGACGCTGATAAAGACACCTCCCAAGAACATCTTCCCGGACTAAAATAGCAAACAAGCTTTCAGCCCCAAAGACAACCCCCCTCTTATCTACTCAATTTCAACCCCAACCCCACCCCTTTCCTTGTCACCTACCAACAGCAGCCAAGGCTTTAAATGGGAGATCCGCTTCTTATTCTTTGCCCTTGTATTGATTAGCAACGCACCAGCCCTTCCTCTTCTGGGAAAATAAAATAAATTTCTTCTCTGTATCTCTTCTTTTAGTTGTTAATTCTTTCACAGCCCACATCACCAGCCAAAAGCCCTAACACAGAGAATGTGTTTTTCTTATTTCTCTTAAGGGCAGTCTGGGAGGGAACAACTGCTCTACAGATGTTAGAACTGGTGAGAACTACCACTGGGATCTGACCTCAGTGCTATTGTTTTTCACGTTTTCTTCAATGACTTAAGTACAGTCAGGGAGAACTTGCACGTCACAATGTACAGGAGTCAAAGTCCAAGTTGAGTAGGATCTAAAACAATCCCAGGCAGCTGGAGCAAAAGGTCAAGTTTAAGACATGCAATTGAAAAAAGTGAGTGTAAGCTCCCACATCTGGCTCCAACTCAAGTGTATACGGACAAACATCATATTTTAGATTGAAGAGACTTATCCCGTCACTCTTTTCTTCATTTAAGAAGAACATGCTTCTAAGGTCCCTCTGGTCCTCCATTTACCTGATTTCATATTTGCTGAATTTGTTGAAAATTTTATTTTCGATATGTTGTACGTTAATTTATATGTAACATAAGCCCTTAGCCAAGTGCAACTATGTGAAACTTGGCACTTTGGCTTAAGTTTTAATTTATGAGAAAATGAATGAAGTCTGTGCCTGAATGACTCAGTTAGATGAGATGCTTTCTTTCATTTTCCCCAAATGTCTTCAGGCTATTATAACACAACACGGCCAAGATGATGTGGAGGATAAAGCAACATGCTCTTTCCTCATATGTGAGACTCGTGTTCTTTAATACAGGAAATGCGTCCTTAAAATCCTGGGGGGAAGAAGGGGAAATGGAAATCGAGAGCAATTATAATTATGAGTAATTAAGTGCCACTACTATTATAGAGCCAAGAAACAAACCATGTAAGAATAAAAATATCTTTTTAATACTAAAAATGAAGGATAATGGTAGTTTCTTCAGGATGATTTTGAAGACACATGAATGCAACAGTCCCATCCTCCCCAAGGACTAGAAAATGAGGGAAATTAAATTGTTGCCCTTGCAGAATGAACGTCACTTTCCAATGAAGAGGAGAAATATTCTACATCCATAAAAATAACCAGATGATTGGGGGATGATAATTCAAGTAAAGCAAGAATGTAGCGACTGATGGGGTTGAGGATATAGAGATGTGATTTGGAGAAACACAAAGGAGGCAATGGTTCACTGAGGGCAATGTGGCTCAGTATTCAACAAGCAACCATCTGATGCCTAGGTCAGCTCTCTAGGTGCTGAAATACTAGAAACTGTGTCCTCTGGACAAGGGATGACCCTACTTGTTAAACAAAACTATGTACATATATGTATATGTTTTATATATTTATATTACACATTTATTTATAGGAAGTTTCAGTAAAACTAATCATCGAGGCTGGGCTGCATATTGGATGCTGCTGTGCAAAGGTGATTCAGTTGGACTTGGTAAATAGTGAGCTCCATATCACAGCATCATGCCAGGTTCTGAGATCAGAGCAAAGAATTAAAACAAAAAGATCCTGTTCTCGCAGAGTTTGCAATTTAATTTGTTCTGAAGGATGTCATGATAGGCAACCAGTTGCCTCCCCAGCAACCTCACAATACCAAGCACTGTCTTTTAGATCCTGAAAGATGTTAAATCTGGGTGAAATTTCCCAGGGTGCTGGTGACCCAGCAGAGGCCAATCACAAGAAGCCAGATTACATTCTTCTGCAGCACAGAGAGCTCTTTCCTGTGGCAGGTAATAAATCTATGATATTTTACAGCCCTAAGCTATAACACAAGAGAAAAAATAACTTGGTTCAAGAAGTGATTGAAGGAAATAAATGTATTAGACACTGATCCTGGGTGGCGAGGCTCCAAGAAGCTGCTGCAATGAGGCGGGATGTGGGATGAGAGAGACACTGCGGCTTCCTCTGGTGGTTGAATTCAAGAAACACAGAGTGCCCTCTCCTCACACATCTCTTAATGCTGGTGCTAAGAATGGAATATTGATCTGGATTTACCATACATCATCAATAGGAGCTTATTCTCCCTGAGGTTCTGATAAAACCCCACCAGGAAGGCATGCCTTCCTTCTATATTTTTTGTAATGAAAATAACAAAAAGTTACTGCCGGGTATGTGTTGGCCATACAAAAAATGTGGAGGCATAGAAAAGTGTTTGCAAACTAGGGACAGACTATAAGTCTGACAGGTAAGCAAATTCTTAGGTTTGAGGAAAGCAGCAGAGTGTAGTGTAAAGAAAAATAAACTTTGAAATTGAAAGACCTTCCCTAACTCCCAGCTGCATAATTACTCACTGTGGTACTAGAGCTTTTGTTGAAAATTTCTTCATCTGGAGAACCTTGTACCTAATTAGAAGTAGCCATCTCACTTACACAAGAATAAGAATAAGAATAAGCCTGCTTCTCTGTCAGGACAATTCACTGTGAGGGTGATCTAGACAATTGCATGGGGTTGAGATAGGGAGGGAGGTAGATGACCACAGCCAGAGATTCAAGCAACCCTCTCTCAACTCAAAGGCCTCTCCCACCCATCCCTCAAATTAAGCACAAGAATCCAAATGTGTACATCAATCTAAACCTGGACAGAGAGCCCTAGCAGGCTGCTGACACTGAAGAAAAGATGCCTTATCACTGCATCTGTGAGGGAGCCTGTAATGACATCTGATGGAGCCAGAGCCTCAGAACACTCAGCCGGGGGACCTGGGGCTAGCACCTGGCCATAGAAAGGGAGAGAAAATCTCTTCAATGCCTTGCATCACGAATTTTCCCCAAACACTGTTTGTTGGAATTGTAGCTGGATCCAGGGCAAGAAGGTCTGAGAGCAGAAATAACCCAGAAAATAGTGTTGGAATATTATTTGCCAAGAGATGTTACTAGACGCCCTAGACAAAACAAGGTTCTTTGGTCCAATTAACTTGGGAAACATTGCAAACTAAATCACCCCCGTGAAGATTTGCATTTCACAAGAGCACATTGAGGCTCTTCCCTCTGTTACTAATTTGACCCACAGTGGCCTTTCACTTCTTCAGCCACACCAACATAACGTGGGGTTTTCAATGAGCCATTTCCTCTGCCTAGAGTCTTCTCCCTTCTAATCATCACATGACTGCCTCCTCCTTGTTATTAGGACCTCAGATTAAATGGCACCTTCCCAACACACTTTCCTGACCGCCAAACTGAAACCATCAGCCCAACTCTATCAAATATTAGTAACAACTGTTTTCATTTTTCTGCATATTAAGTAAGCTCCACATAACCATAAATTTTTCTTCGTTTTCATCAGTGAATCCCCAGTACATATAAGTATCCAACACAGTTTTAGCACTCAATAAGTGTTTGTGAATAAATTGTTAACTGGACATCTGCTGTTTCAGATACTGTAGTTTGGAATATAATATCTAGTTTCAGCATATTGTTGTATAGGTGGGGAAATGTTTGCCCACAGAGATACACTGGCTTTCCCAAGTCGTGGTGTTCACTGCAAGCATGAGAAAAAGCAAAGTAGACCTAAATCCCAAGATGAGAAAGAAGGAATCAACATTTGTCGAATGACCGCTATGTGCTTTTCGGTGTTAAAGCTTATAGCATCACTAAGTACTTACAACTCTGCCAAAGGGGCCTTGGCATGTGTGTTACTTCGATGAGGAATCCAGGGTTCAAGCCAATTACAGGCAGGACTTAAATATGAACCCAGGTTCAAGGAAGCCCAAAGCTTGTGACCTTTTTACTGGACCACACTGCCTTTCTGGAGTGGAAGAATCTACCATGGCCTTAATCATCAGTGGTAAAAGTGGAAGCATACCTAACCAAGAGAAATACAAGCGCCCCCTCACAGACACATAAGTTCAAGGTCAGAGCGTGCCCAGAAACAAGCTGCTGAGATAAAGCTGCTTAAATCCTGCCTTTCAAGAAGATCACTGTTCCCAAACCTGGAGTCATGATCAGTCTGTTGGACGGACCCAAGTGCTTTCCACTTGGAGGGTTTTTAATGTGGAAATAAGAAACAAAGCAGGTCATTATACATACTTACAACAGAAGTGGACTAGTAGCATATCAGGAAGCAGAAAACCCTCTCTAGATCTTCTAGTTTATTTATTTATTCCATTGGCACATAAATATGCAATCTAAGACATATATCATTCATTCAACAAGTATTTAACGAGTGTTTGCCGCATCCGGGCACTGTGTTATATGTTGGCAATACAGCGGTGAATAAGACAGAGAGATCCCCTGCCCTGTCCAATCAATGTTTCATGAATGAATGAATATAGGAATTAATGAATACAGCTAAAGATGTGCAGGGCTTCAAGAGCTACTTGCTCTGCTTTGAGAGTTCTGCATTTAACTTTGCAACATACATATTTCGGGGGGAAAGCATTGGATTACCCCACTATTTCTTACGTACTAGTAAGTGTAAATTTAACCCGAGTAAATTTGGTTTTGAGTTCTGCTCCAGAGAAAATTATTTCATTGTGCCTCTGTTTAATGAGGCAAGTCAAATCAAGCACCAGCTACCACCTGCTTGTTCTAAGTCCTGGTAAACTGACACCTGAGAACCTTATCTGAACAACCTTGTCACTTTCAAGAAAAGATGTGGTATGACCTTGGTCAGGGTTCTCCAGAGAAACAAAATTAATAGGATGTGTATATATTTATACAGAGATTTATTTGAAGGCATTGGCTCATGGGATTGTGGACACTGCCAAGTCTTAAATCTGTTGGGTAGTCTGGTTGGGTGAAAACTCAGGCAAGATTTCAATGCTTAGTCTTAAGGCAGAATTTCTTTTTCTCTAAGAAATCTGTTTTTGCTTTTGAGGCCTTCAACTATTTGGATGAGGGCCACCCACTTTATCAGTGTGGTCCAGTAGAAAGTCAACTAATTGTAATAATTACATCCATAAAACACCTTGACAATGGCATCTAGACCGGTTGTGTTTGACCAAACTATTAGGCACATAGCCAAGGTGGCATATAAATCACAACCTCTTAAGTGGCCAAAGTTTTCTGTATGACTTAATAATTTGATTAAGTTATTGTTTTCTATTTCTCAACAACAGTCTCAAAGTCAATTATTCAGAAAATAAAACAAGTGAAGTTAGTAAGAAAAAAAAATAAAACAAAGCTGTGTTTTTATTGTTCACAGAGACACTGCCCAAACTCTACTGCTTTTCAAAGGACAGATTGCGTGACATGCAGTAAAATAAACAACCCTGCAAAATAGCCAGCCTATTTGTGCTGTCACCATAAAGCCAGGATGCTGCCAACAGGGAGAATTATGACCGGATGCCAAAATCAGCAACATCAGAACCAAAGAAACTGTAGAGAATTATATAGACTTTAGAAAGTAAGGAGGAGAAAAAGAAGGGAGAGAGAATGATAAAAAGGAGAAGAAGAAAGGGGAGAAGAAAGAGGAAGAGGGAAGGATGAAAATGGAGAAGGATTAAAAGGAGGCAGAAGAGGAGGAGGAGAAAGAAGGAATTTGCAGAGAGGGAGAAGGTGGGAGAGCAAAGGAAACGAGAAACCTCTTGGGGGCTAGAATCTGTTTTAAACTGGGGTGTGTGTGTGTCTGCAGCCTCGGAGGGAGGGTGGGTGGCACTAAGAGAATAAGCTGGAGAAAAGCAGAGTAAGTTCTGTGCCTGCCTCTCCCCTCCATTCGCCTGCTCCCTCTGCAGAAATCTGCAGCAATAGCCAGAGCCCAGATGCAGGGTCTTTGGAAATAAAACCACAGCAGAGCAGAAGCCAGCTGGGGTGAGGGGTGAAGAACACGGTGGGACTGAATGGTTTCAGGAATTCACGGCACCCAGTGGAAGCACCCAGAGTTGCTATTTTAACATGTAGAGGACTTAGAACCTCATACACTGTTGCTGGGGGTGCAGCTACTATGAAAACAGTTTGGCAGTTTCTAACTGTGGTGATGGTTGCACAGTACTGTAATCACACTAAGAACCATTTAATTATACACTTTAAATAGGTTAATTGTATAGTATGTAATTATCTCTCAATAAAGCTGCTAAAAAAAGAATCCTCTCTCTAACCCTAACTCTAATCCCATGCATTCTCTCTGAGGGTTTGAAAATGAAGCCTTGATGATGATTGCGGAAAGGTTGCTAGGTGGGTGATTTCAAAGATTAACTGTGATTTTTAACGTTCTAGGGCTCCTATCCTTCCCTCTCCTTGAACTTACCAGGATGGACATGGACTAGAGCAGTGTCTCAACAGCAGTATTGGCAATCTGGACCGGATTCTTCTGTGCTGGGAGAGGCTGTCCTGTGCATTGTAGGATGTTTAGCGGCATCACCTGCCTCTATCCAACAGATGCCAGTAGCTCCTCCCAGTTGTGACAATCAAAAATGTCTTTAGACATGGCCAAATATCTCCTAAAATTGCCTCTGAGAACCAGTTGAGAACAACTGGACTACAATCTGACTTCTGGCCCTTCTCCAAGAAGAGTTGCCAGAGTGGCCAACCTGAACTCACAGACAAGACACATCTGAGCAGGATGACTACCTCGAGAGGAAAACAATGGACTGGACAACATTTACTCATGAACAAAAGTATTAGAACTAGAGGAAACAGTGATTTTAAATGACAGTTAGAAATAACTAAGAGAAAAGGGAAGGTCTACTGGAAACTATGATGAGGGGTTGTCTCTGGGGAAGAGTAGCAGGGGGATGAAGGACTGGGATGGGAGGGAGAGTACATGTTTCCTTTATAAAAAGTATTTTAATTGCAATATGCAACACATGGACATAAAAGAATGTTAAACACAAAAGAACAGCTATTTTAACCATTATTCCAGACCACAATTGCTTTCCTTTCCCTAGAGATAGCCAGTATCCTGTATCCTGCTTTTTATTATTATTTCTTTGTTTTTAATATCTTTACCACTGTGCATGCATCCCTATACAATACAGTTCAGTTTCAAATTTCTATAAATAGAATGTTATTACATTTATTCTTTGTTCAACATTAAGGTTGTTAGATTCATACATATTGTCACATGTTACTGTTATTTATTCATTTTGATTGCTGTATAATAATGAATTGCATGAATATACAACTCATGTACTCATGTTATTGTTAATGGACATTTAGGTTGTATCTACTTTAAGACTATCATGAAAAATGCTTCTGTAAACCTTGTACGCTCTCCTCAGATGCATACTGTTCTCTAGGGCACATACATAGAAGTGGAATCGCTGAGTCACACGATCTTCATAATTCACTTTTACTAAACAATCCAAATAATTTTCTAAAGTAGTTTTTCCCATATACATTAGTTCCCCAATTATCCTCGGTCCATGTGTTCCAAGACCTCAAGCGGATGCCTGAAACCAAGTCTAGTACTGAGCCCTAATCAGGCCTACCCCTTGGAGATTCTGTGGTTCAGTTTCAGATAACCATAATAAAGCAAATATTGCAATAAAGCAAGTCACATGAACTTTTTGGTTTCCCATTGTATATTTACACTATACTATTAAGTGTGCAATAGCATTATGTCTTTTTTAAAAAAAAAAAACAATGTGATAAACAAGTGGAAGAATATACCATGTTCATGGATTGGTAGAACCAACATCATTAAAATGTCCATACTACCCAAAGCAATCTATAGATTCAATACAATCCCCATTAAAATATCAATGGCATATTTCACAGATCTAGAACAAACACTCCAAAAATAATATGGAACAAAAAAAAGACCCTGAATAGCTGCAGCAATCTTAAGAAAGAAAAACAAATTTGGAGGAATCACAATACCAGATAGCAAGTTATACTACAAAGCCATTGTATTCAAAACAGTCTGGTACTGGCACAAGAACAGACATATAGATCAGTGGAACAGAATAGAGAACCCAGAAATCAACCCAAGCCATTATGCTCAATTAATATTAGACAAAGGAGGAGGAGCATACAGTGGAGTAAAAACAGTCTCTTCACTAAATCGTGTTGGGAAAATTGGACAGGTACATTCCAAAAAATGAAACTAGACCACCAACTTAACACCATACACAAGAATAAACTAAAAATGGATAAAAGACTTAAATGTAAGTCGTGAAACCATAAAAATCTTAAAAGAAACTATAGGCAGCAAAATCTCAGACATCTCTCATAGCAATATATTTACTGATACATCCCTTCGGGCAAAGGAAACTAAGGAGAAAATAAACAAATGGGACTACATCAAAATAAAAGGCTTCTGCACAGCAAAAGATACCATCAGCAAAATGACAAGAGAGTCCACTGCATGGGAGAACATATTTGCCAATGATTCATCTGATAAGGGGTTAGTTTCTAAAATATATAGGGAACTCATACACTTAACAAAGGTAAGACAAATGATCCAATTAAAAAATGGGTAAATGATCTAAATAGATACTTCTCCAAAGTGAACATACAGAAGGCCAAGAGACATACAAAAAAAATGCTCAAAGTCACTAATCATCCGAGAGATACAAGTCAAAATGACAATGAGGTACCATCTCACACCTGTCAGAATGGCTATCATCAACAAATCATCAAACCACAAGTGTTGGCGAGGTTGCGGAGATAAAGGAACCCTAGTACACCGTTGGTGGGAATGCAGACTGGTGCAGCCACTGTGGAAAACAGTTTGGAGTTTCCTCAAAAAATTAAAAATGGAACTCCCATTGAACCCAGTGATCCCACCTCTAGGAATATATCCTAAGAAACCAGAAACACCAATCAGAAAGGAAATATGAACCCCTATGTTCATAGCAGCACAATTTACAATAGCTAAGATAGCCCAACTGCCCATCAGTATCAGTAGATGAGTGGATAAAAAAGTTGTGGCACATTTACACAATGGAATACTATCTCGCTGTAAAAAAGAAAAAACTCTTATCATTTGTAGCAGCATGGATGGACCCACAGAGTATTATGCTAAGAGAAATAAGCCAGTCAGAGAAAGATAAGTATCATATGATCTCATTCATATGTGGAATCTAATGAACAAAATAAACTGGTAAACAAAATAGATCCAGAGACATATAAGCATGGAACAGACTTTGGAACCTCAGAGCGAAGGCAGGAGAGGGTGAGTGGATGGGAAGAGATCACCAGAAGAACTTGTATGCAATGAAAGAAAAATACCACATGATCTCACTTATTTACGGATAATTAAGAACATTATAAAGTGATGAACAAAAATAGATACAGAGACAGAGGCAGAGCAACATCGAACAGACTGTCAAACTACAGCGGGAAGGCCGGGGGAGGGTTAGGGGGGGTAAGAGATCAACCGAAGGACTTGTATGCATGCATATAAGCATAACCAATGGACAGAAGACACTGGGGAGTGTGGGAGGCTAGGGGAAGGTCAAGGGGAGAAAAACAAAGGAGACATATGTAATACTCTTTGTAATACTTTAAGCCAGGGGTCCTCAAACTTTTTAAACAGGGGGCCAGTTCACTGTCCCTCAGACCGTTGGAGGGTCGGACTATAGTTTAAAAAAAAACTATGAACGAATTCCTATGCACACTGCACATATCTTATTTTGAAGTGAAAAAAAAAAAAAACGGGAACAAATACAATATTTGTATTTGCATGTGGCCTGCGGGGCCGTAGTTTGAGGACCCTTGCTTTAAGCAATAAAACAATTTTTAAAAAAAGAACTTGTATGCATATTTGCATAACATATTGACACAGACAATAGGGTGGTGAAGACCTCCAGGCTGGGGGCGGGGGGGGCTAGAAGAGGTCAATGGGGGTGGGGGGAAGGGCACATATGTAATACTTTCAACAGAAAAGATTTAAAAAATAAATAACATTAAAAAACATGTATAGCTTAATTAAAAATATTTTATTGATAAAAAATACTAACCAGCA
The DNA here is from genome assembly GCF_028538775.1 of Myotis yumanensis. Classification (NCBI taxonomy): domain Eukaryota; kingdom Metazoa; phylum Chordata; class Mammalia; order Chiroptera; family Vespertilionidae; genus Myotis; species Myotis yumanensis. Next base: position 26,377,643 of record NW_027223764.1, on the reverse strand, counting down.
TCTGAGCTTTCAGTGAGTTGTATTCTTTTTGTTGGTAGAGGTCTTGCCTTGATGTTGATGAAAACTCAATATCTGCAAAGTACAACAAAGTGAAGCATAAAAAAATGAGCTGTGCCTGTATTTAAGCACTTATCACATACTATGGCTTTATCTTTTGCAGTTTGAGCTGCAAACATAATACTAGTATGAATTTCTTTTGCCCCCTACAATTTCATAGATAGAAAATTTGCTCTTAATGTAGATCTTAGCAACCTTAGCATATGATTTTTTTTCTTTTCTTATTAACTCAAGAACTTTCATGTTTTCACTTAAAGCAGAGGTTCTCAACCTGTGGGTCACGACCCCTTTGAGGGACTAACGACCCTTTCACAGGAGTCGCCTAAGACCATCAGAAAACACATATATAATTATATATTGTTTTGTGATTAATCACTATGCTTTAATTATTTTCAATTTGTAACAATGAAATATGGGGTCACCACAACATGAGGAACTGTATTAAAGGGTCGTGGCAGTAGGAAGGTTGAGAACCACTGACTTAAAGGAAGCTCTTTACATCTTCTCTTTGGCATATTCAAATTGCCAGCATCAGGATTCTTGCACTTTGGGGCCATTGTTAAGTATAATAAGGTTCACTTGAACACAAGCACTGAGATACTGAGACAGTCCATCTGATAAGGAGGTGGCTAAGTGACTAATGGGCAGAGAGTGCATACATCTTAGATACACTGACCAAGGGATGATTCACAAACTGGGTGGAATGGAGCAGGAAGGTTTGGGATTTCATCACACTCCTCAGAAAGGCACAAAATTAAAGATTTAAAAACTATGTCTGGACTTTTCCATTTAAAACTTTTGGACCTTGGTTGATCATGGGTAACTGAAACTGCCAAAAGTGAACCTATTTTACTAGCAAATTTATTATACAAGGAAGAAATTACAGGTATAATGAGAAAGCAGGAGGGAAATCTACTATTATTTACAAATAATTTTATTGTGAATATGAAAAACCCAAAAGAGCTGAAAGACAAATGCATACATTACAACGGCGGGTATACCTTTATTTAGAAATCATTACCTTTCATCAATACAATCAAAACTACATAGAAAGCCGAAACCGGTTTGGCTCAGTGGATAGAGCGTCGGCCTGTGGACTGAAAGGTCCCAGGTTCGATTCCGGTCAAGGGCATGTACCTGGATTGCAGGTACATCCCCAGTGGGAGTTGTGCAGGAAGCGGCTGATCGATGTTTCTCTCTCATCAATGTTTCTAACTATCTATCTCTCTCCCTTCCTCTCTGTGGAAAATCAATGAAATATATTTAAAAAAAAAAAAAAACTACATAGAAAGATTAAAGAGAGTGGGTGACCCTAGCCGGGTTTGCTCAGTGGATAGAGTGTTGACCTGAGGACTGAAGGGTCCGGGGTTTGATTCCGGTCAAGGGCATGTACTTTGGTTGCAGGCTCCTCCTCAGCCCACGTCCTGGTCAGGTTCTAGCAGGAGGCAACCAATCGATGTGTTTCTCTTTCACTGATGTTTCTCTCTGTCTTTCCCTCTCTCTTCCACTCTCTCTAAAAATCAATAGAAAAATATCCTCTGTTAGGACTTGAGAGAGAGAGAGAGAATGAAAAAATTAACAACAGGACTAGTAAAATACTTTGGAATAAGTTTACCAAAAATTGTGTATGATCCCATGTAAGAAAATATGTAAAAAACTGGAAAGACACAATGACTTGAAGAACTGGACAGATAGAGCATGTTCTTGAATAGAAAAATTCAACATAATGAAGATATCTATTCTAATTATAAATTATTATAAATTTATTGTACTGGCAATAAACTGCCAACAGTGTTTGGGGGAACTGAGGACACTGAAAACAAATTATTGGGAAGTTAATAAAGAACAATCAAAAACAAGAATGGTTAAAATTTTTTTGAAAAAAGAGTAACAATGTGAAGCAACTAGCCTGATCAGATAATAAAACATTCCAAAACTACAATATCTAAGAGCTACTAAATAGGCTATAAAATCTCCCACCCACTCCTGCCCCCACCTGATCATGTCCCACCCACTGCTTTCCACTACAGATTACCTCTGTTATTGGTCTCTTGTGAATCTTTTCAGAGTCTCTCTCTCTCTCTCTCTCTCTCTCTCTCTCTCTCTCTATATATATATATATATATATATATATATTAGAGGCCAGGTGCACAGGTGGGGTCCAGCCAGCCCACCCCGATTGGGGCCAGTTAGGGCCAGGCCGGCTGGGGGGAGGGGCCAAGAGTGGTTGGCCAGCTGGCCACGCCCCCAATTGGGATGGAGGGGACCCAGCAGGCCATAGTGCACGTCAAAGCAACCAGTCTTTCCAGTTATTCTGGTGTTCTGGTTGCTCGGCTTTTATATGTATAGGTATATATCCTTATTCTCCCTCATTTTTACACAAAAGGTAGCATCTCATTTCAAAATCTGCTACGTGTCATTGCTTCCATTACTAGTGTCATCCAATCTCCTACCAAGTCTCATGTAGACAATTAACTGACCCACTAGATTGTAAGTTTCTGAGTGGTAAACAAAGTGTCTTGGCATGTGCCTGTCCCTCGTGCTATCTTGCTGAGAGCCTAATACTCGGTGGTACTCAATATGTATTTGAGTGAGTGTCTTGCCATCTTAGAAGGCAGGAGTCTGGTCCTTCAGAGGGGAAATGCAGAACAAATAAATTCAGGGTTGAGGGAGAGTATTACAGCAGCAAACCCTGAGGGCCTAAGGAACAGCCAGGAGAGTAGAAGGGCACTAACATTTATGGGACAGCCACTGAGCCTGTGCACAGAGGTGTCTGCAGGTGAGTAAATGTGCCCATCACTCTGCCAGTCACCGTGAGGAACACAAACACCTATGAGACAGGATCCAGGCTGGCTAAACACTTTGGAAAATGGAAACAACCCAAAGCTTCACAGCTGCCTTAGAGACTTACCAACACAGATGGGCAGGTAAGACATAGCCAGACAGATGATGCAACAGGTCTCCACATACTGACAAAGCCAGGGCTGACCCCAACTGATGCGAACCCCCAAATTTGTGATACTCCACAAAGTTCTTGGATTGGAGCCCAAACTTCCCATGTCAGCAAATAAAAGATGTTTAGACAAAAGGGTAGATAAAACAGTCTAAGAAATGGCCATTGTCCACATGCCAGGATACACAGCAAAGAACAGCAAATCTGAAGGTCCAGAGGCTGAAAGTGAAGTCAAGGTCAGGAGCCAGGTGTTCAGAAATCGGCAGACAGCTCCTCACTGGTTGGGAAGAAATGCTGTGATGGGTTATTAAAGCACCCCCCCCCCCCCCCCCCCCCGCTCCCAGAGTCCAGGAAGAGCTCTCAGTGAAAGCACAGCCAGTGAATTGAATGGGATGGCAGAGGCCACTTATTCATGTTTTACCTGTAAGAGAACTACCATCAAATTCATCTCTGAATATACACAACAGATAAAGGCACTTTTTGGCCCCAGAATGTTCTTTGTGAGCTGAGCTTCTCTTGTAAACTACGTAACTCTGCCATAGCTTTCTCTGAAAAGCTGGTGCGTCTTAGTCACATGTGTTTCCTTAAGTTCTTTTATGACAATCATTTCCTTGACGATATTTCCGGTTTTCTTTGTTACTGAGGGCACATGTCGTGTTAAAAATTTCAGCCTATTCTGAAGGCTGAGGAAGAAATGAATTCCAAGATCATTGGGTGGGATAATTGCGCTCTACCACCATCAGCACAATTCCCCCAGGTGCACAATTTCACACGAGGGTGCCCATATACCCTAGCACACACTTATACACCCACACACCACACACACATCCCACTCAAATGCAAGCACAACACACTGCACACACCACACACAGGTACTAGACCTGCAGACAGAGGAACACACACATGTGCACAACACACACATATACAACACTCAAAAACAACCCCATGACATAACACCACACACAACCCCACACCAAGTACACTATTCTCTCTCTCTCTTGCGCGCGCGCACACATACACATAATGAATACACCACTCATATGCACACACACCACACCACACACACGCACAAGAAAGAATTGCTTTTATAGTTTATGTGTCTTTCTCTCACACAAGATTGTAAACATAAAGAAGTCAAGCACTCTGGCTCATTCCTTTTTTTATAATATAGTTTTATTGATTTCAGAGAAAAGAAAGAAGAGGAAGAGACAGATAAAAATAGAAATGATGAGAGAAATAGCAATGATCAGCTGCCTCATGCATGCCCCCAACTGGGGATTGAGCCTACAACCTGGGTATGTGCCCTGACCGAGAATCAAGCCATGACCTCCTAGTTCATAGGTCAATGCTCAACCACTGAGCAACACTGGCCGGGCCTGGCTCATTCCTTTTTTATCTTTATGACCTCCTTGCACCTACTTGCATAGGGCTGGCTGCAACATAGGTTTTCCTCAGGAAAGGTAGAAATCTAGCAGCTGCCACAGTGAAAATTACAGTGAGATTTCTTTTTTCTGTATGACCTGATATAAAGTACTATTGTTCTCTGGTTTATAGCTGTTTTGCCTTCCAAATCCGTTCATCTTGAGCTTTGTTAAAGGTGATCTCAGATGAAAATGGCAAACCACACAACAGCAATCGGGAATATCAGTAAGGGGCTGGAACGCCCTGTCGGTGGATTCCGATCACAGCTCTGGCCCTTTACTGACCATGTGGCCTTGAGGGGGCTGAGTAATATCCTCAAGCTTCAGTTTCCTCCACTTCCAAATCAAGGGAGATATTAACAGCAACTCCCCAAACTGTTGTCAGAATTAAGTATTATAATGTGCTATCCTTAAAGTGTTCGGCACCCTCCCTAGTTTACCCCGAGTGCCCAATAAATGTTATTTGTTCTCAAAAGAAATTGGGAGCTTTAGAAACTAGTCAATACAACCCTGACCTTCATTTGAAAATGAGCTGAAATAATTTCTGGAAGGAGAAAAGTCACAGTAACTTCAACAAATAAGGGCAAGTTTGAATCAGCCTGAGGAATGCTAAGTGTGAGGGAATCATACATTTGTGGTTTGTACCTTATTCATGGGAAATACATTCTAGGATTGTGTGTTGCAGAGCGGTAATCCAGCCCAAACATGCAAATTAATAAAAGGGGCATAGGAATAAATCCTGGTGGTTGAATCTCTGTGGACAACACTCAGTCAAATGTTTTCAATCATTGAGGCAAAAATTCTCTCTTACATTTCTATGTATTTGTAACTGTTTTCTGTACATGTTTTGCCTTTAAAAATGGGCTAAAAGAAAGCAAAATTAATTTTGCTGATTCTGCTAAATTCACTCTAATTCCTTCTATATTCCATAAGAGAAGTGTGGCTTTTGATCTCATTCACTGATAAGTGTTTTTGTTGTTGTTTGTTTTTTCTTTGTTTCCCTTGCCCAAGGAGATATATCAGAAAAAGAGATTGCTAACAGGATATCAGAGATTTTACTGCCTATGTTTTCTTCTAGGAGTTTTTTATTTCAAGTCTTCTATTTAAGTAGAACAAGAAGAATCTCGCTCTCCAACTCAGGATGGTCTACTTTAGTAAACCTCACCATGACCTTCAGTATATCATTCATTAACAAATATATCATTGGAACTGCCAAGATAAATTCCCTACCTTGAACAGTAGTCACCTCCCAGAAGCCACAAAAATGAGTGGATTCCCAGCACCGTAATGCTACTCTGAGTTCATTTTTTCAATACCTCTAGGAAGTCTTGATCCTTTGTAGTGAGAAATGTGGAGGAAGACTTGTCTCAGTCTTAGCTGGTTTGGCTCAGTGACTAGAGCATCTGCCTGCAGACTGAAGGGTCCCAGGTTCAATTCTGGTCAAGGGCATATTGCCCGGGTTGCTGGCTCAATCCCCAGTAGGGGGCATGCAGGAGGCAGCTGATCACTGATTCTTCTCATCATTGATGTTTCTATCTTTCTCTCTCCCTCTCCCTTCCTTTCTGAAATCAATAAAAATATATTTTTAAAATAATAAAAAATAAAAAGTTTTAAAATTGAAAAATAAAGACTTGTTTCAGACCACAACCTCATATTTACTACAAAGACAAACAGAATTTCCTTCCAGAAAACTTCAGGCCAAATGCTGCTTGTTATGCAAAGTCATATAGTCATATGTTGAAAACCTACACCCCAAATATGATGGTAGAAGGTGGGTCTTTTAGAGGGTTATAAGTCAAGAGGGTGGAGCCCTCATTAATGAGATTAGTGTTCTTATAAAAGAGGCCCCTAGAGATTCCTACCCCCTACCACCATGCAAAGAGATAGTAAGAAGGCACTGTCTCTGAACCAGGAAGAGGGCTCTCACCCAACCATGCTGGTGCCTTGATCTTGAACTTCCAGCCTCCACAACCATAGGAGAGAGATTGTTGTTGTTTATAAGGTACAGGAGGATCCTGGTTTGGATTTTGGTTACATATTTGTTCCACTTGTTTCCCTAGAGGGGAAAAACATCAATGGGCCAAAGGGAAAGCTTCTGGCACTTTAGCTCAAACTCTTGAATCAGATAGAGCACACACATACGCACACACCCCAAGATCAGTTATGAGGAAGTTCACACAGTGGCTCATGAGAGTCACCCTGTACAAAGAGTCAGGAGAGGTAACCTCAAATCTCAGAGAGGGAACATTTGCTGAGGGCAGTCAGAGCTGTGATCCCTTGCAGGGGTACTTGACTCCTGTCCCAGATTGCCTCTGTGAGGACATACCTAAATTCCTCAATAGAGGGCACTCTCGATGCAGGCAGAGAACCTGGCTCAGATAACATAAGTCCAACTAAATTGTTCTGGAAGCCCATGCCCGCCAAACAACCCAAGGGAGAGAACCATAAGGGAGACCATATATGGGAAGCTGAATGGAGAGGGCACACACAGGCATATGGAGGACCCAATTGCTCCAGGCCCCTGACCACACAGGGAGAAATTAGGGAGACAGTGCAAGACTGGCCACTGGCAGCACTCGTTTATTCAGTAGTCCTTAGGACAATCTGTTATCTATTTGCACAATCTAGCTTATGCTCTTGGGAAAATGTTTTTAATAACATGTGTCACATTTCATAACAAATAGTGGAAGATTTGGAAGCAGGACAATCTTATCTAACATTTCTATCACTCCTACACAAGTTTGTCAGAAATCCATTTTTTTAGCTTGGTTTGCAACCCATGATTCTTTTTCTTTCTTTCTTTTTTTTTAAAGGAAACATTCCAGAAATATCCATGCCTTGCCATTATTTTGTGCATAATTTTTACAGAGAAAATTGTGGTAAATGAGGCTTGCATGTGACACCTGTATGCAATCTCTATAAATTCCTTTCTTCTCTTACTCACTGTAGAGCTTCTGGATCCAGTATCTCTCATGCTGTTTCTGATGACTACATTATTTATGTGGAGATAGAGGTTCTAGCTTTGTGTATTAAAATGGGACCAAATGATTTGTTACAAAAGGAGAATTTTAGGAATAATCCCAAAAGAGACAACATACTCATGTCTTCATTTTGCTGCGCTTTAATCCTCACCACCTGTTCTGATCCTATCTCCTACCCATCCCATCTCATGTAAACCAATATGCAAGTCAGCTAAAACTCATCATTTATCATCAGCAAAATCTCCTTCCCACAACCATTCACCTCTGTGTCCTCACTGAAGTCTGACTATCCCCTGAGAACACAGCTTCTCCTGCAGCATTCTTAAATGCTGCCCTCCCAACCCTGTATAGTGTATAGTGAAAATAATGATGGGTGTGTAGGTGCCTTTCTTGTTCTTCAAAGCTACTTTCAACCATTTTCCCTCTTTCCTCCCTAAATCACCTAGCTTTAATTCTCATGTCAGCAGATTGTATCATCCTCTATCCAACTTTGTTACTTTTATCTAAAAATCCCTGGGATAGCCCTGGCTAGTTTGCTCAGTGGATAGAGAGTTGGCCTGCAGATGAAAGGGCATGTACCTTGATTGCAGGCTCTTCCCTGGTCTGGGCCCTGCTTGGGGCGTGTGCAGGAGGCAACCATTTGATGTGTTTCTCTCACATTGATGTTTCTCTCTGTCTTTCCCTCTCTCTTCTACTCTCTCTAAAAATCAATGAAAAAATATCCTCAGGTGAGGATTAAAAACAACAACAACAAAAACTAACAAACAAACAAAGATCCCTGGGATATTTCTTCTCATTTCTTGAAGATTTTAGCTCCTGGCTCACTGTTTTCTCTCCAAAAATATTCTTTCCAATTCCCTGATCTCTGAATTTCATAATCTCCTGTCCTACAGTGATCTTGTCCATTACACTACCTTAGTCATTCACTTCTACAGTCATAACCTAGATGTTATCATTACCAATAACTTTTCCCACCAAAATTTAATTTCACAATTCTGTTTTAACCACACCACAGCCTATATTTGCACCTCACTCCATCAGTCCTTTGACCCCACCCAGACCTTTAATCCATATTCCTCCCACTTTTCAGTAGCCTCACCCAGTCCATCTCACTTTCCTCTTTCCCCAGGTGAAACGCAATGGTCAATTATTACAACCCTTCCCTTGCTCCATAATTGTTAGCAATCATCATGAAATTGTTTCTTTTAATAATATTTATATTTCTCTTAGCATAGAAATTTGAATCTTATGTTTTTGAAAAATTGAACAGAAAAGAAAAGGACATAGGAAAAAAACAATTCTAATCTTATCACCCAGCAATTACTTCTGTAAAAATTTGGTGTATATATTTTAGACTTCATATATGAGAAACTGTATCCTTTTTTAAATTATTTATAAATGTAGACATTTGTATGTAATTTTAGTGGTAAAAGCATATAATAAAATTATTTAATAAGGAAAATGATTCGTTTCCTAGTGACTTCCTATTGTAGAGATTTTATTTTTAAAAGTGTTTATCTGTGGAGTAATGATGAGAAAAGTTGAAAGGCAGGTGCAGTCAAGGCCAAATTTCATACAAAAGTCAATTATCTAGAAGGAACTTCTAGTGCTATGACTCTTCCTGTCATTTTGCTGTCTCCACAGAGTCCACAGGCTATGCTCTCATTGCTTAATTCCAATTTATCGTATCAGACAGCTGCAGATACCAGTCTAGCTGGCTTTCCCAGAAAGGCAAGAACCACTCCATTCCTCCCGGAATACACACACACACACACACACACACACACACACACACTCATTTTCTTCCACAAGTACTGCTACAAACTGCCATAACCAATGTGAGTTCCAACTTGGCCCTATAGTCATCTAGATATGCTTGCATCTGTGTTCTCTGTACCAGATCCTATCTAGGTAACAGACTAGCGCTGGTCATGGCTCTTGATACTTTTCTCCACTCCTTCCCATGCAGTGTTTTGTTCTCCAGAGCCATCTGAGAAAAATCACCTGGCTGGGAAACAACGCGGCTACTTTACATTCCCCATCACTCAGGATCACAAGTTAGAACTCTGTTGTATTTCTGATTATAACTTATCAGAGCTGGAAAGGAGATTAGCAGTTGAAGTTCATAAATGAAAAATGAAGAAAACCAACTAGAGAAGTGAACTGTTGCTAGGCTATACCTGGTGGGATAGGACTATGGAGATGAATAAAACCCATGATATTTTTAACTTTTACTCCAGAGTTCTTTATGAAACAGCTGTATTCTATTCCCTACAATCAGAACATTACTTTTAAGGATAACTGTTAACAGATTTCATTCATGAAGAAGAGTGATTCTCAATGACAAAGGAGGAGGCACTTAATTGGGGCAAGATGGAATTTGAGATTTAAATGTTAATTAAAATGGAGTCAGTCATAGGTCCCCAAAAGTTAACACAATATATTGTTTCACTCTCTCTGCTTCCTGCTGCTGTGTCGGCAAGGTGGGGGAGCCGAGCTAGCTCGAATAAAGACTCTTATGCTTTTGCATCGGACATGGCTGGCTCCCTGATGTGGTTTTTTGGGGATCCTGAAATCTGGGCATAACATTTGGGGGCTCGTCCGGGATTCCCAAGACCATCCAGGGACCCCCAGTTCGAAGAGTCTGACTGGCCGCGGTAAGTGTCTGTGTGTTGTGTATTCTGTTCTGTGTGATATATGTTATCTCTAAGGGACTTTTCCTGTATCTGGAGGAATGGCTTCTAGATGGTACTCACCGTCAAAACTCAGACTGGCTAAGGGTTCGAATCTGGCCTATCTTTTAAAAAAGGTAGAAGAGAAGCATTCCTAGGCAGTTTTCTACTGCCTCTGTTCAGGGACTTGTTCTGTATCTGTTCTGTGTGAGCTCACTTCTGAAATCTGTAATCGCCCGCAATGATCTAAGTGGACGCACAGGGGGATCAAGGGCGGGAGGAGTCGGGGGACGCCTCGACCCTCCATCTGGAGGGGTGTAGTTTTGCTTCTGCGGAGTCGGAAGGTCTGTAGAAACCCCCTCAATCTGAGAATCTGAGACGAGGCGGGTCGCTCCCGCCAGTTTGGCGTAAGGCCATCGTCTAGTTGCTTCCATGGAGTTGGAAGGCTGTTCTTTGGGGCCCTCTGTTTGTCTGTGTCTGTGTTTTTCTGTTTTCTGTGGACTTACTGGACGGATGTTATGGGACGGACTCAGACTGCTCCTTTGGGTATTGTGATTGATCATTTCAAGGAGATTGGGGGAGGCTGTAGAGCTCCCTCAGGAGTTGGAAAGTTGGTATTGTTTAAACTCTGAGTGAATGTCTGGTGAAAGTGTGTGAGTGTGGAGGGAGGGGGTCTGCCATCCCCCCCTCTTTGTGTGGCTCCACGACTTTGGTCAGGTGGGCATCTGAGTGAGGATCTGTGAAAACAGGTCACCTCCTCCCCAAGTAAATGCGTCTGGGATTTCTGTGCATGTGTAGAGAGAAAAGCTGGCTTAAAACTAATGCGCGCACTGTCCGATTTTGGATAGAGTTTTGAGCTAGAGTCTCTTTGCAGATGTGCAGGATGGAGCCCAAGACTGATCATTTACCCAAAGAAAAAAACGGATGCTAGCTAGATTCTAGACTGATTGAGAAATGCTGAATATTTTGACTTGCCAGCTAAAAGTTTAAGGTTTGGATTGAATTGGGAAAAATTGTGTTATTGTGGAAACTAAATGCCTTTGCTTATTGGTACAGCCACCATTTTGGGCTGCAAGCTTTGGCAGCCGCCATGTTGGCCGCATGGTTTGCCGCTCCCCTGGGGGCTGCCATCTTGAAACAGCAAAGGCCCCGCCCTCTGATTTAGTCAGGGGTGGAGCTTTAAGGCAAAGTTTTATGGGGCTGCAAATGTGCTTGCTTTGTGGATTTATTTTTTTAAGTTAATCTCTTAAATCTAGAAAACCCTGCTTTCCTTAAACTAAGGACAATCAAAGGTTATGTCAAAGTCTTTAAAAGGGACTGATAGCAGTAATCCAATTTCTAAAGTCAGATAGAGACTGTGGTTTCATGCTGAACCTAGGTTACCCAAGGACTCTAGATAATCTGTTTAACCACAGCTGTGGTTTGGATTGCATGCTGTCTCTGCTTCTGTAAATTGATCTGTCCTTATTGCTTAAATATGTATCCTTGTTAAATTTGAATGTATTGTTAATCTGAGGAATGTTAATTATTTACATGTCACCTAAAAATTAAGTCTAAAAGTTTTAACTAACTGAAAAGCATGGTTTTGGTGTGATGGGAGGAAAGAAATTTTGAATGGATGGTAGGCCAGTAAGCTGGAACTGGTCACTGGTGGTGGATTGTGAGAAGGGCTGGACACTGCCTAACTTCTCCTTCCTTGGTACCCCTGAAACATCAGAGGGTACTTCTGGCCTTGGTTTTCTTGGTTTCTGGTTTTGGATTTGTTTTTGTTTGTGATGAAAACCGTTTCTATCTGAATGAGACATAGGTCAAGAATCCTGTCCTGGAATGTGGGAAAGGGAAGACCCCCACATCTGTTCCTGTCAGGCCCCCATCAGGGGACTTGGGCGATGTTCCTGTTATCAGCTCAAGAGCCCAAGACTGTAAAAATACTTGTTCACTGAAAAGGTGTAAGTGTAAATGTTTATTTGATGTTTGTAAGCATCTCTGTTTGTTTGCTGGGAACTTTGATTTGCTATGTGATATTCTGTGCTGGGTTGGGATTTTGGAATTCTGGGGTAAATTTAAAAGGTATTTGTGGCTTTTCTAGTCTGATTGGGACATTTAAGGATGGGGCTCACAGTTCCTCAAGGCAGAGATTTCATGGGCCCTTCCCCCTGCCTGTGAAAGGAAGGCAACGGGCCCTAGAATCTGTACGAGACCAGCCCCAACCCCAACTCCTCCTCATCAGCACAGACCAGGAGATTGGGTCTACAGCAGAAGGCACCGCCAGGAGACCCTCGAGCCACGTTGGAAGGGTCCCTACACTGTGGTGCTGACGACCCCCACCACTCTCAAGGTAGACGGCGTCGAGACCCGGGTCCATCTGTGATCCGGGAAGACTTCATCATCAAATGGAGCGTCGATCGAGATCAACGCAACCCGCTCAAGCTCAAGCTACGGCATGCTCGACCTGCCTGATGCTGGTAACATTGCTCGCGATCACTCCTGCTGCCGGGAGCCCCCACAATACTGTGTAATAGACTTAGATGATGCCTGCATCTTCATGGACATGGCTCCAAAGAGACAAGGACAATTTATAGGAAGGTCAAGAATAGACTTTAGTAGGATTTGGCTGCCTGAAGCGGCCATGATGCCAATATTATGTTTCATTATATTGATATGTTATATTGACCTTTGATTCTCTTGCAGGTTTGAATGTATGTTGACTGTCCTGGAAGGGGACTGTGTGGGGTGAACCCCAAGAGTAGAGGGTGTCTGGCTGCCAAGAGGGCAGGTGCCCAACTGGGCAGGGAAGGGTGCCCATCAGGTTTTGGTCTCTGTTGAGAGACAGTTGATGGTTGGCAGCCTGTATATTGTCTTGCAGGCCTGCGTAACCATGCCCATGTCAGGGGTAGTACAAACCTCAACTGTAGAAAGCTGGGAAAGGCCTGTTTGGAATAGAAGGTCTAAGGCATGGTTATGCATAGAAAGAAAGTTTAATGCCAACAGTTACTGTTTTGTTATAACTCCATGAAAAGGAATTGGCAAGGAAAAATCAGAAAAATCTTAGAGCAGATCAGTATGTTTCTCTCCTTACATAATTCCTCTGAAATATTGGCAATGCTAAATAAGTCATGGCAATACATTTCTTTGCATAGATTCAATAAGACTGGTACCTAATAGTGGTTTTATTAATGGAAAACTTTGACTGGAGTATCATGTTTTAAAGAGCCCTGTCTGAGCTCTAAAGACTTGAAGCCAGTAAAAATGCCACGAAGAAAGCCTGGTATCCTGCTTGGAAGCCCTGAAGATGGCTGGCGCTGGAGCGTCAGGCCCATGCCCTACCATTATTGGCGGTTGGTAAGAGTAGAAGGGGAGCAGTAGGGATGCCTCTGCGTTCCTGCGGAACCCCCACACACTCTGGGCCGCAACAAGTAGGAGGGCTACTGAGATGGGCTTAAAGCCTAGAGCATGGGCTAAGGTGGAGTTGCTACAGGTGAGGGATTCACCTAACTCAGCAGATACTGCAGGCGGGTCTGATGGCAGCTGGGTGGCACGGCTTCCTGGCCCTACGGGGCACATTAAGATTCAACCATGAGATTCCAGCAAAGGTAGTCAGTTACCATTCTTGTTGTGTTTATGCAAACATCAGGACAGTAGATAAATTAATCTTGATTTGGCTTTTTGATAGCCATGGAGGAATTTTAAGAAGAAAAATCCTATTTCAATAGAAGTTGTTAAAGCTAAAATGGTTTCTTTCCCTTCCACCAGACCATTTGTTAAGATATGCCCAGTACGGGCCTCTAGCAACGGTGGAATAGAAAAGCAGTCCGTCTCATGATTGAGCTGGAAGTTCCAAGACAAAGGGGGGAATGAACGGGCGAGGGCTAGGCCCTCCACCTTGCCCCAGGGTAAGGGCTACGCCCTCCACCTTGCCCCAGGGTAAGGGCTAGGCCCTCCACCTTGCCCCAGGGTAAGGGCTACGCCCTCCACCTTGCCCCAGGGTAAGGGCTAGGCCCTCCACCTTGCCCCAGGGTAAGGGCTACGCCCTCCACCTTACCCCAGGGTAAGTGCTCCATCTTACCTTGGCCACATGCTTGGCAAGGAGCTTCTTCCCGGAAGTCTAAGCCTCTGCTGGCCACACCCAGGAACAAGACACAGACTTGTGCCTGGCCAATCAGCAGAGCACAGTCCTTTCTCCTCCCCTTCCTCCAACTCCCCCTATATAACCGGTCTCCACACAGAGTTATCTCTCTCTCTGCTTCCTGCTGCTGTGTCGGCAAGGTGGGGGAGCCGAGCTAGCTCGAATAAAGACTCTTATGCTTTTGCATCGGAAAAAAAAAAAAAAAAAAAAAAAAAAAAATATATTGTTTCAGTAAAAGAACTCTAATTAAATGCCAAAAGGCTTCTTAAAAGGCATCTTCAGTTCCCTTAGAAATCTGTGTAAATTATGTTAACAGATTTTATAAATTTTGTTGTAGTGTTTCCCATTCAGCTATTTCTAGGTAAGAGCTGACAAGACTGAGGGGTAGCTGGGATGACAGACCTCATCAATAATCTGGGGATATCTTGGCTATAAAAGACTTATTTGTTAAAACAAGAATACCATAACTGGTTCGTTTCAATGAGACATTATGGGACTAATTTACACCTCCTGTAAAGATATCACTGTTGCTCAAAACATTCTGGAGGGGTGAGGCAGGGGGTGGGGAGCTCTCTTTTAACCTGCCTTCATAGGTTTTTGTCTGCTATATATTATTTCAACCATCCTCTGGTGTTAAAAACCTTTTTTTGACATTGGAACTGATTATGGAACCAACATCATTTATAATGATGCTTCTTGTTTAAAAAAAATTACTTAATATTCTAAAATAAAATCTGTCATACCTATTTCTAAGCCTATTTCTAAGCCTTCTTTGTGGACTAATTGCTTAGAATAACCCTTTGTAAACATTTATTATGTACAAATGTCAGTTGTTAATACCATCTAAACCTCATGCCTTTTAGTCATAATATTTAGCAACTATCAAAATATCATAGTCACAAAGGAATTTGGTTTTTCCCATTCTGTCCTGATGATAGATTTCAATAGACATTGCTAATAAGATATCTTTCTTCGAAATAATGTGGTTAAAGAGATTTTCATTATGTTGTTCTGTCATTCTTTCCACATTATTTTGAACACATCTTGACTACTAGTTGATACTTTGGGGCCTAGTTCAGGCTTTGAAAAACGTGCCTAAATACTTAAAGCAATATACAACTCAATGCAATTCCTATTAAAATACCAATGGCATTCTTCTCAGAATTAGAGCAACTAATTCTAAAAATTATATGGAACCACAAAATAATCTGAATAGCCAAAGAAGTCTTGAGAAAGAATGAAGTGAGTAGTATACACTCCCTGATATAAAACTATACTCCAAAGCTACAATAATCAAAACAATGTGGTATTGACATACAAACAGATATATAAATCAATGCAATAGAATAGAGAGCCCAGAAATGAATCCTCACTTACATGGTCAATTAATCTATTACAAAGGAGACAAGAATGTACAATGAGGTAAAGACAGTATCGTCATAAGTGGTGTTGGGAAACTGGACAGATAAATGCAAAAAAATGAAATTGGACCAATTTCTTACATTATATACAAAATAAATTCAAAATGGATTGAATATAAGCCTGAAACCATAAAATTCCTAAAGAAAACATAGGCAGCAAAATCTCAGACATTTCTCATACCAATATCTTTTTAGATATGTCTTCTCAGCAAAGGAAACAAATAAAAATACGGAAATGGGACTGCATCAAACTAAAAAGTTTTTGCAGCGCAAAGGAATCAATCAACAAAATGAAAAGACAACTTACTGAGTGGGAGAGAGTATTAGCAAATCATACATCTGATAAAGGATTAATATCCAAAATATATAAGAAATTCATACAACTTAACACAAAAAAACAAACAATTCAATTAAAAAATGGGCAGAGGGCTTAAATAGACATTTCTCCAAAGAGGACATACAGAGGGTCAACAGACATGAAAAGATGCTCAATATTACTAATCATACTTAAAAATGCAAATTAAAACCACTATGAGATATCTCCTTATACCTATCAGAATGGCTATCATCAATAAATCAACAAATAACAAGTGCTAGAGAGGATGTGGGAGAAAATGAACCTTCATACAATGTTGATGCAATTGCAAATTAGTGCAGCCACTATGGAAAACAGTATGAAGATTATTCAAAAAAATTAAAAATGGAGCATCCATATGATCCAGCAATACTACTTCTGAGTATTTATCTGAAGAAAACTAAAACACTAATTCAAAAAGATATATGTACCACTATGTTTGTTGCAGCATTACTAGTAGTAGCCAAGATATGGAAAACATGATGTCCATCAAGAGATGGATGAATAGGGGAATTGAGGGAACCAAGATGGCAGTGTAGGCAAACACCTGTACTCACTGCCTCCCACAACCACATCAAAATTACAACTAAAATACAGAACAACCATCATGCAGAACCACTGGAAAGCTGGCTGAATGAAAGTCCTACAAGAGAAGTAAAGAAGAAAGCACACTGAGACTGGTAGGAGGTGTGGAGGCACAGAATGGGCTGGGCTGGCACTCATTTGGGCTGCTTCTTTAATTGGGAGGGAGATTGCCTCTGCAGAGGCAACCCAGAGGAGCAAGGGATCCCAGCCCCACACCACACACCCCACCCAGGGTCCCAGAGCTGGGGAAAAAAGTCCCTACGGGCATTAAGAACTATGGGCTGTAAAAACCAGTGGGGATTGGGCCTCAGTGACACACAGGCTGCTAGAGACCCAGCTGCTCCTCTTAAAAGGCCAGCACCACGAACTGAACTTACAAGCTCCCACTTCCTATGAGCTTCAGTACCCGGCGAGGCTCTGGGGGACCCAGACACATATGAGGAGCAACTGGACTGTCTGCCATCAGGGATGGAACTCAAGGCAGCTTTCTTCCAGATGGAGGTGCTTGCAGTGGTCATTGTTCCTGTGCTGGGACAGGTTGCAGGGCTGACTGGCAGCCATTTCTGTTTGCTCTGCCCTGGTGATTCCCTGAGACCCCGCCCCACCCAATTTACAACCCCACCCAAGCTGTGCACACAGCTTTCTCAGGCTAAAAACCTGTCAAACAAGCTGCAGCTGGGTCAGGGAGCCCCAAACCCAGTGGTTCTCAACCTTGGCTGCACATTAGAATCACCTGGGAATCTTTTTAAAATCCTAATTTCGGGCCTCATCCTCTGGAAATTCTGTTTCTTTGTTATGGGGTGGGGCCACAACATTAGTAACAAAGAAACAGAATTTCTGGAGGATGAGGCCCAGACATCAGGATTTTAAAAAGATTCCCAGGTGATTCTAATGTGCAGCCAAGGTTGAGAACCACTGCCCAAACCTATTAATAAAAGACCCAAGACCCAGCACCAGCACCAGCCTGCCTTGCTTCACAGCTCTGGGCCTCATCTGGGCACTTCCCAACCTGACATAAACAGGAGGAATCTGCAGATCTCTCTGTAGCTCTAGCTGGGTGGCCCCAGGCAGTGGTTGACTTTGCAATTCCCTGGAAACCCTAGAACCAGTGTATCCAGTGATCAGTGTGAGACCATACTAGATTATAACTCTTCACATCCATAAATGACACACTCAAGAGGCAGACTCAGTGTGCTCCAAAGCCCCACTGAAGCAAGTCCTGCTCATAAGGGTGTTTCCTGCACAGTAGCTCTCCCACTATAGTTGCGGCTGGTCCCCATAGCCAGTTGGCCTAGAGGTCAATTCCTCCCAGTGACACCAACAGCAATCAGGGCTCAACTATAACAAGACTGTGCACACAGCCCACAAAGGGGTGCACCTAAGGTATCTACCTCAAGTGACTGGGGAGACTGAGCCACTGGGCCCTATGGGACATCTACTACACAAGGTCACTCTGTCAACTCAAGGAGATTTAGCAGCTCTACCCAATATATAGAAATAAACACAGGGAAGCAGCCAAAATGCAGAGACAAAAAAACATGTCACAAATGAAAGAAATGGAAGAAAGCAAACTATTGGATATAGAGTGTATATAAACCACAGTTATAAGGTTACTCAAGAATCTTCTAGAAACCTCCAAGGAACTTAGACTTTCAAGGATCTTAGTGAGAATGCCAACAAAATGGAAAAGGACCAGTCAGAAATTAAGCATACACTGACTGGAATAAAATATAATATACAGGGATTCAGCAGTAGACTAGAGGATCCCGAGAATCAAATCAATGATTTGAAATATGAGGAAGCAAAAGACACCCAACCAGAAGAGCAAAAAGAAAAAAGAATTAAAAAATATGAAGATAGTGTAAAAAGCCTCTGGGACAACTTCAAGCGTACCAACATCCAAATTATGGGGGTGCCAGAAGAAGAGAGAGAGTAAGATATTGAAAACCTATTTGAAGAAATAATGACAGAAAACTTCCCCTACCTGGTGAAAGAAATAGACTTACAGGTCCAGGAAGTGCATAGAACCCCAAACAAAAGGAATCCAAAGAGGACCACACCAAGACACATAATAATTAAAATGCCAATGGCTAAAGACAAAGAGAGAATCTTAAGAGCAGCAAGAGAAAAATAGTTACCTATAAGGGAGTGCCCATACGACTGTCAGCTGATTTTTCAACAGAAACTATTCAGGCCAGAAGGGAACGGCAAGAAATATTCAAAGTGATAAATAGTAAGCATCTACAACCAAGATTACTCTACCCAGCAAAGCTATCATTTAGAATTGAAGGTCAGATAAAGGGCTTCACAGACAAGTAAAAGCTAAAGGAGTTCATCACCACAAAACCAGTATTATATGAAATGCTGAAGGGCATTCTTTAGGAAGAGGAAGAAGAAGAAAAAGGTAAGATGAAAAAATATGAACAACAAAGTAGCAACAAATACATATCTATCAACAACTGAATCTAAAAATCAAATGAATAAAAAATCTGATGAACAGAATAAACTGGTGAATGGAATAGAATCAGGGGCATGAAAATGGAACAGACTGACAGATCTCAGAGGGGAGGGAGTGTAGGGGATGCAGAAAGAGATTAGACAAAGATCTTATATGCATGTATGCATTACCTATGGACACAGACAATAGGGTGGCGAGGGCCTGAGGCTGGGTGGGAACCAGGTAGAGGGAAGGAAGCTATGCGGGGAAAAAAGAGGGACATCTGTAATAATCTCAACAATAAAGATTAAATAAATAAATAAGAATGAATAAAGAAGATGTGGTGTATGTATAATGGAATATTATTCAGCAATAAAAAGAATGACATTTTACCATTTGCAACAAGATGGATGGACATAGAGGATATCATACAAAGTGAAAGTAGTCAGATAGAGAAAGACAACCTACGACTTCACTTATATGTAGAATCTAAAAAACAAAACAAAACAAATAAAACAAAACAAAAACAGACCCATAGATAAAGAGAACAAGTAGAACAAGTAGATGGTTGCCAAAAGCGGGGCGGGGGGGGGGGGGGGGGGGAGGTTTAAAAATGTGTCAAAAGACCAAATTCAGACTACAGCTGCAGTTGAGGTCATCTTCCCAGGCCTTGATCCCTTCAAGCCCCACAGCTGGGGGCGAGCTGGAAAGTTTGCAAGCTACCATTCTGGGGACTTCTGGAGAATAGGGATGGTTCTAAGATTATCTTTAAGATCGGTGCTGAGATTCTTAGTTTGCCTAGAATTCACAAAATCTAGAAGTGTAGTTGTCACCTCTAAAAACAAGCAATTACCTTTTCTCTCCTGCACCTTTCACACCAGGATTCCTCAAAATGTGGCTCATGAACCATTTGTAAAAGGACTCCTAGTCCCTATCCCAGGTCTGCTGAATCAGAATAGAATATCTAGAGTATAGTTCAGGAATCTATGGTTGTTGTTTTTTACAGTTTCCGGGAGTGATTCTTATGTATTCTAAAATTTGAGAACCATGGTTTTACAAATTATTAAAGCCTACCTCTAGGATGCTTATAAATTATACCTGACAATATATCAAGGCAAAACCTCATTGAGCTGAAAGATTCATTAGTGTTATGTATTTCATTCTTTATTAGGACCAAATAGCAAGAAGTACCTGTCCAGGTCAGCAATTGTGAGAACATCAAGACACATAGGCCCACATTCATTCTCCTTAATATACTTACTTCCTTGTGTTCCTTTAGTTTAGGTACTTTTGTCACTCAAACATAGATTTTTAAAAATATACTTGTCTATTTAACAAATTGCTAAACTAATCAGTTCCTGCCATGAGACAGGTCTTGTGCTTGTCATCAACAATATACAAATAAATATGTTAGGATCCTGTCCATCCAACGGTTCACAGTCTAATCCTTTCTTTCTGGTGTCCTCTAGCAGTTGCGATAGAACAGCAACCACATTCCCCACAAAGAAATTCAGACATGGCCTAGTCCACTGGTCTTTCACTGTGTTCCTTAGAGCTCTGAAGTGTCTCCGATGTTCCCCAGGGGATGTGTGGATGGCCGACCAAGCAGGCTCCATATAACTACCTGCCGTTCAACCATTAAAGGTCCAGTTTTTCCTGCTTATTTTTTATTACATGTCCACATGACATTCTAAGACAAGAAACTTTATAAAATATCACCCTATAACACATATATTTTCAAATATTTATCTCTGACAAATAGTTTTAATGCTGTATTCCATTCTCCCCTTTTTGTTGTTTCTGGTTAGTCAGCGAGGATACCTCAGATTGATGCTGACATGTCATAAACTTCCCACCAGTTATAATTTGATAAAGGTGTTTGCCCTCAAGCGGACTGGAGGCAGTTAGAAACATTAACTTTCTCTGAAACCACTGCCTTGGCATTTCACTTGGAAAAAGATGTTTTTGAAACCACATCAAGCCACACAAGGAAATTCAAAACCACAAACCTTAACTCTCCCATTTCCTGCATTCTCATTCCAACCTGCTCCAAACCTGGTCTAAGCTGATCTCTTTGCTAAACTCCCCATTGAGCTGTGTATTAGCACCTGCTTCCACTGGATTAGAAGATATTTCCATTTTCTAAATAATATTTGCTTTTCACATCAAGAGTTAGTTCAATTGTTCACAAGAACCTACATGTTAAAAGAGAACAAGGAGGGCCTTTTATTTGTCACTGATTAATGATATACATGAAGGCATGTGCTTCTATCAGCATGCATGTTTAAATACGAAAAAATCATGCCCGCCAGACCACATGTTAAGCTCGGAAGTATAGAAAGGACCATTTAGGGGGTGTAAGTGTGGGTTTCTGAGGGAATAAAGGTATTGCCAATCCTTGAGAAGGAATATAGCATCGTAATCTGGCTGAGTGACAATCAAATATGCTGGGTTGTTTGTGCTCTCTACCAGACATACCTCTGTAGGTCAATAGGGACCACATGTTTACATGGGGTATGAACATCTGCTTGGTCTTGGGGTAGTTCTTGTTGAAGCAATTCTTAATAGACAGCGATTGGAATTCTTCCTTTTACTGTTTATGTTGGCACTTGTAGCTGATTAGGTTTACAGAAAGGGCTATTTCTGGAGAAGGCAGTTTACAAAGACATGGATTTATTCTACCAGAATATTCACTCAACTCTAATTAGTCTAAAACCACTATAATAATTTGGAGATATTTTAAATGTTCTCCACATTGCTGTAGTGAATCTTTGGGTTTGGGACTTAAGGAAAGCAAAGGATGTGAGTCTCTACAACCTCCAAACAGATGCAGTGATTGCTAGGGGCCTTCTGGAATGAAAAGCCCCAATATGGTTCTGGACTCTGATTTGCTTTGTGAATTTGGACATCTTTTTTGACATCACTAGCTTAATAGTCCAGATTTCTCTCTTGCAAGACATAAAATTACCTATCCACCTGACCTCACAAGATTACAATATGGCTCTAAGGTCTTGCCTATAAGAACATTCTATAAAATCCTGTATAACTGCAAGGGAAATATAATAAACTATTTGTAACTATTACTGAGGTCATTAAATAAAGTCATTAAGTGGGCCCAACCCAGACCATAGGCCTTTCTCAGAGCCACTGAAAGCTAGTGTGTCTGCTGCCTCCAGCTCCTTTAGTGCAAACACCATTATTAAAGCTAAGCTGGTAGGGTAGGATCTCTGTGGACCATAGCATTTGGGAAGTTGGCCTAGGGAAGAAAATATGCCCAGATGAAAACTATTCATGTCCTCTAACGTATTCTTAAATGTATATTTCCTCTCACATATGCATAAAGGCACAGCTAAAGGCATAGAACAATACTAAGCTGCATCTTCTGGAAAATTACACATGAAAGGGTTTATTTCATGGAAGACTGCCTCTAAGACATTCAGTGGCTAAAGCACACACAGGTACCTGAAGAAAAATCTTCCAAGATGAACTAAAAGAAAATAGCTCACTTTCGCCTGTGTTTTGGCATCAGACTGCCAAATCGAGCTACGTACACAATTTCTTTCACAGCATGCTTTGGAAGGTGGCAGGCACATAGGGGCATATGGAAGGTGAATACTCAAAGAAGAGTACAAATGCAGGCATACCCACAGGGTGAGAGGTGATGTGGTCAGGTTGCTTTGGCTCATGTACTCAGAATTATAAAAGCATGGAAAGCACTTCCAAGAATGATTGAAAAGAGGAAAGCAGGGCTGTCAATGTAGCTGTCAACAAAATCTTCTCTCCTCTCTGAATAAAACACATTAACGGCACCAGGGCCTCCTCATGCATGTCTGCAAGTTGTGCTCTGCGTGGCTCCAAGGGTGTATGACATTGATACATATGAAAATGACACTCCCGGAGTTGTTCCATGTACAACCTGCATGGCTGTGCATGGAAGGCCCAGGAGAGTCTCTCTAGCATTTGAGGGAGGGAGTAGCATAAAGAGAGGAGGTCTGTGGAAGAAAGAGGCTTTACTCGTATCCTGGTTTTCATATCATTATAGACTTCATCAGGGGCAAGTCATGTAACCTCTCCGAGTCTCAATTTCCTCCTCTGTAAAAAAAGTAATAATAAAAGATTTCTACAAGATTACCAGGGTAAATGAGGGCTAAGTGAGATCATGGAGATAAAAGTGCCTGAAACACAGAAGGGACTCCTAACTGACCATTACAATCAGGCACCACTTAACAATGGAAATGCATTCTGAAAAATGCATCGTTTAGTCGATTTTGTCAGTGTGTGAACATCTGAGAGTGTACTTGCACAGGGCTAGTGATATAACCTCCTATGTGCTATCCTTTTGTACAGCTGGCAGCGCAGCATGTTTTTTTACACCAGCATCACCGGAAACATGTGAGTAATGTGCTACCATGTTAGGATGGCTACCACATTATAATGGATGCGGCATTACCATGGCTATGACATTACAATGGCTATAACTTTAGGATGGCTATGATGTTAGGATAGCTGTGACATCAGCAGGCAATAGAAAATATTCAGCTCCAATATAATCTCACTCGCGGCCCGATACACAAGATTCGTGCACTGGGGGTTAGGGGTCCCTCAGCCCAGCCTGTGCTCTCTCACAGTCCTGGATCCCTCGGGGGATGTTTGCCTGCTGGCTTAGACCCGATCCTTGAGGGGGGTTGCAGGGAGTCTCACAGTCCAAGACCCCTCACTTCTTACCACTCACCTGAAGTGGAGGCGGGAGAGGCTCCTGCCACCGCTGCTGCGCTCACCAGCCATGAGCCCGGCTTTCAGCTGAGTGCCACTCCGCCCGTGGGAGCACACTGACCACCAGGGGACAGCTCCTGCATTGAGCCTCTGGCCCCTGGTGGTCAGTGCACATCATAATGACTGGTCGTTCCACTGTTCAATTGATTTGCATATTAGGCTTTTATTATATAGGATGATACCACCATCCTATATGTGGTATGTTGTTGACTAAAATGTCATCATGCAGCACATGGCTGTATTAGCATTGACTACATGGCCAAGCAGATACTAGAGGAAGGAAGCCCCTTTATTTATAAAGATAGATAAAAATTGCTATAATAAAACCCCTTTAAGTGGTGTTCAATGTATTACTATCAAAATAATCTTTTTGTAGGTACCATCAGTAGATCCATTTTATAGATTAGTTAAGTCACTTTACCAAAATCACAAAGTTAGTAAGTGGAAAAGCCAAACTCACATTATTCTTTTGATTAAAAGCCCTATCTCTGAGTCACTGAGCAAGAAACAAAAGGGGCGTGGGTAGAGGCACTTGAATGACGCTCCATTGGCAGAGTGGGTTGGCTACTGAGCTTCGCTGGCAATGGATTTTATGAACCCATGAAAATTTATTTAAGAGACTTCCTTTTTTCTCCATCAGCCACCTTGAGACTGCTTTTGTGCAACTCAGAGGCAGAAGAGAGCAATCAGCTCTCAGACCACACACAAAGCCCTAAGAGAAAGAAATAGAAAGATGTGAAATTTAAATGTTGGCTCTAACATAAATTACTTCTATTTTGGTAGGACATATGTCTTTTTTCTCATCTGATAATAGATGTGTGTCAAGATATGAACCAGTTCAACAACACAACAAAAAGCAGAATTTTCAAAGGAGTTTATACTCTAATCACATTCCTCACTCTGCCCAAAGTTTGAATCCTCTACATCTAGAATAGCATACTAGTCAAAACTAAAGACCGTGAAATCTAACTGCTTGGGGTTTTATCCTACTATGTAAAATTTTGTGCAAGGTTCTTCATCATTTTATGCACTGGTTTTCTTCTCCTCTCTAAAACTGAGATAGTAAATCCCAAATAAACTCTTAACAATGAAGGAGCTTATGTATGGAAAGCATGTACAAGAATGCTTGTCACACAGTAGGTGTTCAATAAATTAGGAATGCATAATAATCCTAAATGTTCCTATAGCTCAAGTAACAGAGTTCAAAATACATAAAACAACACTGATTGACCTAAAGAAGAAACAGGCAGACACACCCACAATTATAATCAGAGATTTAAAACACCCACATTCAATCATTGATAGACCAAGTAAAAGGATAATCTATAATAATAAAAGCATAATATGCTAATTAGACCAGGCAAAAGACCTTCTGGATGAAGCCGAGGCAGTGGCAGCTGCTGTGGCTGTGAGGGCCGAGCCCCTTGCACGAATTTTGTGCATTGGGCCTCTAGTAAAGATATAGAAGACTTGGATCACACTTTAATCAACTTGATGTAATTGACAACTACAAAACACTTCACCCAACAGAATACCTATTCTTTACAAGTACTGAATGAATGTTTGTCTCACACCCCTGCCCCCATTCATATGTTGGTCACCTAACCCCCACGTTGGAGGTAGAGCCTTTGGAAGGTAATTAGGATTAAATGAGATCATGATGGTGGGGCTTCCAGGATGAGATTAATGTTCTTTTACAAAGAGAGAGACCAGTGCTTTCTCTCTCCTATCAGGTGAGGCTCTCTATAAACCAAGAAGGGGACCCTCACTAGGAGCTGAATCTACCAGCCCCTTAACTTTGGATTTCTCAGACTCCAGAACTGTGAGAAATAAATGTCCCAGTCGATGGTACTTTGTTATAATAGCCCAAAACTAAAATTTAGAACATGAGGTCCTGGATTACTTTATCATCATCATCAGTATCTAGTATGATTGAAAGACCATACACTATACATATTTTAAGTGCACAATTCGATAAATTTGGACACATGTATACACCTATTAAACCAACACTACAGTCAAGACATGAACATATCCATCATCTGTGAAAGTCTTCTCATGCCCCACTGTGATCCATCTTTCTGCCCTCTCCCTCCCCCAAACAACTGCCCATCTACTTTCTGTCACAATGAATTCATTTGTATTTTCTGGAATCTCATATAAATGGAATCTTATATAAATGGAATCATATAGCACACACTATATCAACAGACCATAGAGTGCATGTTTTTTTGGTCTGGGTTCTTTTACTCAACATAATTATTTTAAGATTCATCTTTGTTGTTGCTCGTATCAATAGTTCATTCCTTCTTCTTGCTGAATTGTATTCCATCGTATGGATGCTTCTTAAAATGTTTTCTAAACAGAGAGTGTCAGAGTTCGCAGGAATAAAACACAAGTCCACACCAATAACCCACAAGTTATATGGCAGGACCGATCTTAGCAAATTTTGAAATGAACACTTCTCTCAAGTTGCTACAAATGAGCAGAGCTGTTTATGTGGTGTTCATGCAAATGCTTTTTTAAAACATACAGATTCTTTCTAATAGTGTCCCAAAACCACATTTCTGCTACTCAGCAAGAGACAGCCCCCAGTGGCTTTAGGACCCAGAGCATGGGAGGGAAGCAGCTGGGAGAGGCAGGAAGGATGCAGGCCTTTGAACTCCAACTCAGCTGTCTGATTAAGGAAAAGCCACTTTTCATTTGAACCTTGGTTTCCCTATTCAGAAAATAGGGAAACTGGACCGTGGTGTCTCAGCCTTAGCATTCCTAGAATCTCTGACCTTGACAAGTGTCAGCCATGTGACCTACCTTCCCTTGGCAATGCTATATCTCAGGCTAATCAAACCCACTGCCAAGCATGAGCCACGCTTTCTCCCTCCACCTAACTGGGGACTCAATCTACCTAGTAAGGGGTGACTTTTTTCTAGTTAGTGTCCAACTGCAAGAGGCTCCTTCTTTCAAAAGCCCTTCTCCGCTGCCAAATTCTGCTTACGCAACAGGCGGCAGCTCTTGGCTTGGAGCCTGTCGTTAGATTAACACTACTTCTGACTCGGACACAAATACTACTGCTCAGGCTACTTCTGCAAACTGTGCTGTCCCGGGGTCAATTTCCCCTAACTCTGGTCCCTCTGAGGCGTCCCTCCCCTCCTATATTCTTCTGAGAGTCAGCAGGAAGCAGGAACCAGGGAGTGCAGAGGAGAGGAATACAGGAAAGGAAGCTGTGTGGAGTGAGAGGCGGTGGCTGGATTGAGGAAGCCATGAAGGAGCATCATCATGGCAGAGATGGAGGGCAACAGGAGCCATTGCACCTTTGTACCTTCACAGATGTCTGGGCTCCACACTGTCACACTCACTGACAGAGTAACCACTCATCCACTCAGCATCCTGCTGCTCTAGCTCACTCGACCTTCACGGCAGCCTGAGGAAGCAGGGAAGGCCAATTATAATCACCCCAACCGCCACCCATTTCACAGAGAGGAAAACTGATGTTCAGAGTGATTCGAAGATTTCCCCCAAAATAAAAATCAGGCAGCTCAACCCCAGCTGCTTCAGGCTCCAGATCCAAGAGCCTACACTCCAGAAACAGTGACTGAGCACTTCCTAAACTGTAAGATCCTTGAAGGAATCAATGATCTGTAAGGCCATGTTCTCTTCTTTCAGAGAGCTTCCTCTCTGGTAGAGAAGGCAGAGAGTGCAGTTACTGTAAGAGCTGCCAATGAAGTAGGGGTGAGCAGATGAGAGAAAGGGGTCTTCAGCTACAGGGAGCAAGGAAAGCTTTGCTTTGCCTTTGACCTGCTGTTTCAGGTATAAAACAGTCACAGTGGCAAGCGATCCATTCATGGACGCTGTGGAAGACAGACAACTTAAGTTTCTCTTCTTGTTTTGAGAAGTGATCAAAAGACATCAGAACAAGGAAATAAGCAAAAACTATTTAGAGAGGGCTGGGCCTTTGTCTAGAGAACTTCTGTTCACACTAACTTGCTTTTTTTTAACTTTTAAAAACAAATGAATATATCACAACTGAAAGGAAGGAAGAAAGACACAATGAACGACTGATTTCTGGTTTGGCACCAAAAAAAGGAGTTACCTTTGATTATATCTGCAATGGAAATGAATTCATTGAATGGGGATAGAAATTGCTTTTTATTTTACACTGTTTTCTCGCATTTGAAATTTTTCCATGAGCGTGCGTTACTTTTATGATCAAAGAGAAATCCATTTCTTCCTCTACACCTCATCTCCACTTGTTTTGGGACAAACGTATTGTCTCTCACCTGTATCCATAACCCTTTTGTAACAACCAGTAGCAAAAGAGATTCTATTTACAGAGTGTTTGCTCTATGTGAGGCAGAGTGCTAAATTCTCTAAATATTTTACTTATTTCTTACCACAATTCAAGGGTAGGCACTACCACCCTCTTTTTACAGATGAGGACATTGAACCTCCGAGAGATGAAGTGATTTGCTCAAGGTCACAAAGTTCATAGGCAGGGGAGCCAGGTTTGGAATCCAGGCAGAACTGAATCCCTACCACCATTCACTGCCACCCATTATCTTCTTAAACCAGATGGAATCATATCACTTCTTTGCTTAAAATCTGTGGCACCCCCAACCCTCCCCTCCATTGCCCAGAGAACACAACCTAAGCTTCTTAACATGACATTTCCAAGTCCAGTTTTCAATGCATTTATTCATGTACTCATCATAAATCAATAAGTAATAGCAAGCCCTAACATTTGTTTCAAAGCAGTTTTATATACAATCTCCCCAAAACCATGTGGCATAGGCAAGTGAGCAAACAGTCCTAAGCAGTTTCAATGGCTTGTTAAGAGGCAAGAAGACATGCCTTGACTTTCCTCCCTTGTCTTCACAGTGCTCTGAGCTTCCCACTAAGCCTTAAGTATGTCAAGTTCCGTCATCCCTCTCTGATTCTGTCACACTGGTTGTTTTCTGGTGGGCACGCCTGGGAACACATACAAATCCTTCATGATTTCTGTGGCTCAACTGACCCATGTTTCTTTGGGCTTCCTCAACAACCTGTCATTCGTCTGCATGATCACACTGGCTACATCAGAGTAGATTCATTTGTTTGCTTGACTCTCTTTTGCAGTAGACTGTGCACCTCTCTAGAACAGGGATTATGGGTTGTGAGCATGGCCTTATCTAGGAAGCTAGGATAAACTAGTGATGGAGGATGGAATGGATAAAGAAAGACATGATTAATGGCAAAGGTGTGTTTCTACTGCTTCCAGGAGTCGTGCAATACTAAACCAATCATTATCAAGAATGAGGCATGGTAGTAGGGGCAGAGAGAAATGGAGGTGTGTTTGGTGTGTATGTACATGTGTGTGTGTGTGTGTGTGTGTGTGTGTAGAAAGAGAGGGCAAGGGAGTATGTATATAGTGGATATACATATATAGTTTCTCTCTATATGTATAAAATGTTGGCACATGTACATAAAGTGTGTATATATAATATGTGCACATATACGTAGTGTGTATAAAGTGTATAAGTACATATAGAGTACATACATGTATAGTTTATTTATATATATATATATATGCATATATATATATATACTAGAGGCCTGATGCACAAAATTTGTGTAAGAGTAGGCCTTCCTCCCCGCACCTGCTGGCACCAGCTTCCCTCTGGCACTGGGGACCCGGGCTTCCCTCACAGTCCCAGCTTCCTCCCGAAGGTCATCTGGAAGGATGCCCAGTCTAATTAGCATATTATGCCTTTATTATTATGTATATATAGTATACATGAGCTTGTGTTATAGTGTGTGGATATATAGTTTGTATGTGGCATGTACATAAATAGTGTATATATATAGTGTGCATACATATATAGTGTCTATTCATACATATGCTTGGTATATGTGTGCATATACCTCATCTGTGTGTACTAGAACACCATGAAAGCAGAGACGTAAAGGGTGCACTTGAAGATGGTAGGAAGGACATTTATTACACACAATTTAGATATTTTTTAATAAAATAGAAGCACCTTGAGGCTTGCCTCCCTCTGAGGAAAGCAGCCCCTGAAGGAAGAAGAAACAGAATTAGGAAGGAAAATAGAGAAATCTTATTAAAAGCAAGCAAGAACCGAATTCCAACATGAGGCTAGTTAGCAAAAGAAAGACCTTACAAAACAAATCCAAGGCAATGGGAAAGCGAGGGCAGGGCATAGGGAATCAATGGACTTGATAGTTAGGAAGATGGCAGTGAACAGAGGTGAAATTTTCAGGAAGCGGTGGGATGACTCATGGTGATAAACTAGAGTCAGACACTTTCCAGTCTATCTCTTCCCGATACTTTGGCTTTGAAAGATGACAAGCTAAGCAGCTTTCATGGAAGCAAAATAAAAAAATGGCTTTCTTTGGTTCCCGGTAAAAGGAGAGAGCTCAAACATGTTTGTGGACAGAAAGCTACAGTCCTGGTATTCACATCATGAAACATCCATCATAGCAATCCTCCAATCCACCTAGTAGTAGCTCAAAATCTCTCGCAACAACTCTGTGAGGTAGGTTCTATGATTACCTACATTTTATAGGAAAGGAAGCAAGGCATGGAGAGATTAACTTTTCCAGAGTCCCTCAGCTTTTAAGTCTCATAGTCAAGGTTGCCCCAGGCCATCTGACTTCAGCCTGAGTGCTAGCTGACATGCCGTGAAGGACAGGGAAAACAGAGCCCTGACCTCCTGCTTTCTCAAGCCCACTTAGATGACCTAGGCCTACTTTCCCTAGCTTTCCCTCCTGCCCAGCAGAGGCTTGGAACCCAGGGACGTCCACATCAAAAGAGTGGGCTAGGGGGGCACCATGTTGAGGGGCAGTGGCTGGGGAGGAATAGTGGAGAGGCCATTTGTTGGTGCGGCAGAGTTTGCAACTTAATAGCATTTGGTAAGATGGAGATTATCTTAAGCTTCATCAGAGAAGAGGGATAGTATACACTACCAGACCTAAGGTCGAGAACTGGCTCCAACTTCTATTATTTTAGAATCTGGAGTAAGTCACTTAACCTATGGAGGTACCAATTCTCTTATCCAGAATGTTTGATAATAATAATAATAATAATTTTTTAAATGATGATAACTATCCTACCTCCCTTAGAGCAATATAAGGAGCAATGTGTGTGACAGTGAATGCAAATGTGAACTACTTCATCACCATCATTATTATTGTTATAACTATTAGACCCTCAAGCTATCTGAAAAATTGCTCATCCTCTCCACTCCACTTCCACCTCTCAGGGTATTACAAACTGATAAGACATTCGATTTTGAGAAAGTCTTTCTAAGCCCAAATAATTTCTATGTGGACAATTTGACCCAAGTGTAAAATTCCCCTGTAAAATTCCCTAATAAGGCGCGGCAACATGACACATTGTTAAAAACTCTCAGAGAGTGAGCTGTGACTGTCATGATCCAAGGTTTGCAGGCAGCTCTGGGGAGACTGGAGCTGCTCAAAACAACAAATACTTCTATCAGATGTTCCACACCTGCCCGTTCATCCTTCTTTGCTATGTTAATCATGATAGTAACATTCGACCTCCAATCAGCACTTTCCCCTTACACCTCACTACCTGCTTTCGTGGATTTCACTTTTATACATCAATATAGACTTTAAGTCCCAGCCTGGTCTTGCTAAGGACAGAGGAGGCGATAACTTTAGTGAAGAAGCCAAGAGAGCACACACATTGGGAAGGAAAATGCCTCTGAGTTAGTTGCCAGGCATTCTAACTGCATTTTGCCAAAGAATTGGAGGAATTTCATTTGGCAGACTGTGGAGACAAGGTCTTTAGATGGATTTTTCACCTTTAGACACATAGTTTGGTTCATATATGTAGTGAGCCTAAAATTAAATGCAAAGCTGCCATTCTTTATACTTTTCTGTCTAAATTGTATTGACTTGTAACTTTGCCCTATCTAACTACACTCCAAAGATAAAATTAAAACAATTGGGCAGCAGTTGAATGGAGAACATGATGAGCAGTGATAGGGACACTTACTGTCACAAATAATCTTCAAGAACATTGGAGGCACCTTGGCCAGTTTGGCTTAGTGGATAGAGCATCAACCTGCAGACTGAAGGGTCCCAGGTTCAATTCCAGCCAAGGGCACATG
Source organism: Myotis yumanensis (assembly GCF_028538775.1). NCBI lineage: Eukaryota > Metazoa > Chordata > Mammalia > Chiroptera > Vespertilionidae > Myotis > Myotis yumanensis. The sequence goes on along the minus strand of NW_027223764.1, from coordinate 26,345,733 downwards.
CCTGGGTTGCAGGCTCAATCCCCGGTGGGGGCATGCAGGAGGCAGCCGATCAGTGATTCTCTCTCATCATGGATGTTTCTATCTCTCTCTTCCTCTCCCTTCCTCTCTGAAATCAATAAAAATGTATTTAAAAAAAAAAAAGAAGCAGAACATCGGAGGCACAATCTCCTTTTAAGGTGAGGAACTAGGGATGTAGGGTCAAATTTCACTTTTTTCCTTTGAGAAATGGACATGCAGTTTGCATGTTTGTTTACTTAAGAAAAATGAATATACAAAATTCCCAAATAGCCGAGACGATGCGTATGATCGTCATTTGTACTAGATTGCTTCATGAAAAAGGGGGATGCACTCTGAACCCCTTTCTGTATCTACCAGGCCCTCGAATGTACCCATTTGACTCACCACTTTTATAAAGCAAGGCACCCCAGTAATTCTATTCATCCCCAACACTGCCCTCCCGCCAGATAAGCAAATGGTTGCTCAGTGTTAATCTCTCTAAAACTTCACAAGGTAATTCTTTAAGTTGCCTGTGAGGCAGAAAACAGTTAAAACACATTTAGAACAATAGTGTTTTTTCCTCTTTAAAATCTCTAGGCCAAAACAGACAGACCCCTTCTCCTGCCTTTTCCTCTCCTGTACCCTCCCCACCCCCTGCACACCCCATCACCAGATTTCTCTCATCCCAAGGTGGGGCAGGGGAGGCTGGGACAGAAACCTGCCATCCCAGCTCCCTCGCCCTGTTTTAGTTTTTTTACTCAAAATGCCAATGAAACAGGAGCCAGTACTTATTTGGTTCATATATTTTTTAAGCATAAATAACATTTCTTTCCATATAAATATAAAATTCTGTGAAAAAATAGGAAAAAAGTACGATCATCTTAGTTACTGTCCAGCAGAAACATGTTGCATTGTTTATAGCATCAGGCATCAGATTCTCCATTTAAAAAAATATGTTTTTTAGTCTCATTCTAGGACACTTTCAAACATAGGAAATTCTTTGTCCTACAAACAAATCCGTTTAGAAATGATTTAAATATGCCAGTGATAAATGTCTAAATCGATCCGGGAATCAAGGCTACTGAAGTGAGCTAGAATTCAACACCCAGTATACAATTATTGATACACAACAATTGATATAAATTACTTCATCAGATTGCACACAAAAATACATCAGATTGTCTCCAGAAATTTCCAGCAGGTAATAAATTACTTACTAAAATATAAAAATAAAAGCGCTCAGGCGTGTTTCTTCTGATTCAAGTGTGAAAACGCGCCAACAGTCCTGGTTCCGAGGGGCACCCCCTGCCCTCCGCAGCCACCCCCACCCGGGAGGGGTGCGGGCTACCTGGCGCGAGGGGGCCGCAGGGTCCCCCAGAGTCTGTCCCAGTGCGTGAAGTACGGGGCGAAGTTGTAGTTGAAGTGAGAGTGATGCAGGTCGTGGTGCACCACGCCCCCGTACCACCCGAAGGGGACCAGCCTGTGCGTGGACCAGGGGAAGTCGTAGCCGGAGTGGTCCTCCACCGACAGCCAGATGTTGAGCGTGTGGAAGACCAGGACGGTGAGCGGGTGGCACTGGAGCAGCCAGACGTTCACCACGTCGAAGAAGCCCAGAGAGAACAGCTCCCAGACGCTCACGTACTGCGTGGCCAGCGCGAACGAGGGCGCGTTCTGGTGGTGCACCTTGTGGAAGGTCCGGTACAGCCAGGGCACCCGGTGGTGCAGCACGTGCCACGCGAAGAACTCGGCGTCGAAGAGCAGCAGGCACAGCACGACGTGGCCCAGCAGCTGGGGCAGCGCGGGGGCCTCGGGGGGCGGGAGGGCCGGGCTGCGGGCCCAGTGCAGCAGCGTCAGCGGGAACACGATCACCAGGTGCTGGTAGAGCGTCTGCCGCAGGCAGGACAGCAGCTGCCGCGCCGAGGGCGCGCTGTCGGGCTGGATCTTGCAGCGCCGCAGCGCGGGCACCCAGGGGCACAGGAGGTCCAGCACCACGAAGGGCAGGCAGAAGCTCACATAGGTGGTGATGGCGAAGATGACCGGGAAGAAGGGCGACTGCGTGAGGGCCTCCCGGGTCCGCAGGCGGTCCCAGACGGGCTGCAGGAGCATCTGGCCGGAGCTGCACCCGGCGGCGGCCTGGAGCTGGGAGGAGTTGGGGCTGCTCATGGCGAGGCGCTGCTTGGCCGCCGCTGCCGCGGCTGGCGTCCCACCGACTTTATAGAGACTCGAGCCCCGCCCGGCGTGACGTCAGCTGCCTCTGCCGCCCTTTCCCAGCTGAGCGGCGCTTGCATCCGAACTGGCCCCGGGGAGGTGACTTTAGCTGCTCCACTGCACCCCCGCGGCTGCATTTCGATTTTGGATAACTCGATCCATGTGTCATCACCACGCCCAAGAAGAGGGGGATGTTCCCATCACCACCAGCGCAGAACTACTCGTCTTTAAATGCACACGTAGAATTAATTGCCTGTGTGGATCCATGAAAACGCCAAGTACAATTGCACTTCTAAGAACTTTTTAAAGTGGCTCACCTTTTGTAGTCCTAATCTTTGCTGTCTGCACACCCTGTAAATTTAACCCGGAGCGAGTGGCAAACTAGCCTTTCTCGGAGGGAGTCGCGGGGGCGATCGGCGCAGGAAATCAGAAAACCCGCGACCGGGTGGCGGGTCCGGAGCCTCTCCAGCTGCGGTCTTTGGAGAGGATGTATCCCCGCCGGTTCGCCGCGAGCTCCAGATCCTGCCCTTCCCGGATCCCTCCACCCCACCCCACCCCACGCCCGACACACACACACACACACACACACACACACACGCACACACACACACACACAGACACGCACACACGCACACACGCACACACGCACACACACAGACACGCACACACACACACACAGACACGCACACACACACACACAGACACGCACACACACACACACAGACACGCGCACACACACACACGCACACACGCACACACGCGCGCGCGTACAGTCTGCTCAGAGGAACTCGCAAACCCCGGGCCACTAATCAGCCCTCCGTGACGCTGCCGAAGCGCGCAGACCAGTGACGGGAACTGAGAGACGGCGAGACTCCCCGGCAAAAGAGGGGACCGCGACTGTTCTTCGCTTTACGTACTTACGCATATATACAGACATGCATATACATACATGCATACATACATACATACATACATACATTCTGGCTTTAACTTCTAGCGCTGCCCAGAACTGGCTAAAAGGACGCTGCATCTCAGGAAGCAATAGAATCAGTAAAGCACCCACCTTGTCCCTAAAGGGAATGTTTGCGTGTTCCTAACGCCTCGCGGAGCTGCCGGTTGGACAGATGTCGCGCCTGTCTTGCCCTTCTCTGGGCTGGCTTCGTGGCGCCGATTTGCCCTTCGCCTTGGCCCCCATTCCTCCAAACCACCCCAAGGCGCAGCGCCGGCCTGCGGGGCTGGCCCCACACCTGCGCTTCTCTGCCATCAAACTGGGGTTGACTGGGCGAGGACTGAGTGTGAGGAGGTGGGTACTAGAAGAGCTCTGGGGAGACACCCCCCCCCCCCCCGCCCCCAGACCACCAACAAAGCCTCCTTTGACCCGGTGGTTGAAACACAGGAACACCTAGCAGATAGGTTTGGACGAAAACTTGGAAGCCAGGGACGCCGCTTTGCCTCTGGTGATGTGAGGTTATAGCCAGCACTTCGCTCCTCCAAGCTTTGCATTTTCAGATCTACCCCCGCCCCAAGGGATATGATAATAGTAGCTATCTCACGAGTCTATTTCGAGCTTAAGTAGGAAAATAATAATAATAGTAATAATAATACCATGTAACATCTGTGAGGCACGAACTAAATGTTTTATTTGAGGGGATTTCACCCAGGCCGTGTAAGTAGGCATTATTATTATTGCTGTGGTCTGACAGAAGTAAAAGCATAGTGCCTGGCACATAATAAGCATACAAAATAAGACACATCATTTTTATTTTATCACCATTTATCCCTTCTATGCCCTCTTCACCTTCACACCCCCCCCCAAGACACATTATTTTAAATTTACATTTCACATTTCACCTAAATCATAATGAAGGAAAATTTGCAATGAACATCAAATAAAATTATGTAAAAAGATATAAAGCTATATATTGTGAGGAAAGAATGAGTACAACAAAAATATAGACCAATATCTGGGCGTAGAAATATATAGGCTATGTACATACCCTAATATATGTATCTATATATTAGACCCGGGGTCGGCAAACTGCAGCTCGCGAGCCACATGAGGCTCTTTGGCCCTTTGAGTGTGGCTCTTCCTAAGCCTTAGGAGTACCCTAATTAAGTTAATAACAATGTACCTACCTATATAGTTTAAGTTTTAAAAATTTGGCTCTCAAAAGAAATTTCAATCGTACTGTTGATATTTGGCTCTGTTGACTAATGAGTTTGCCGACCACTGTATTAGACACATTGTATATAATATGCCAGTTTATAATGTATAGTCATATATTAATATATAATAACATAAGATATACATGGGGTCTATAGGATGTTATACACACACACCCATAATAGGCCAATTCATAATTCAGAACCACCCAACTAGCGTGTGTCCCTGAACTGCCACTGATGGGTCATGAATATTCCTTAGCAGCCCATTCTCTGAGCCTCAGGGCTCCGTGTGCCATAGGATTATTATGATATTCTGCTTGTGTCTTGAGGAGATAAAGGTTCAGAGGCAGCTTTGAGCTTCCTGACAGCCAATGCCAAACAGGAAAGAAAGTGGTGTTTTCTACTGTCTTGGCTGTCTGGATGGTAGCAGAGGCAGGCGCAACGCAGGCCCTTGGCCTCCCTGCTGGTGGGTTTCTTCCAGTTAGAAAACCTGTCCTTTCTGATCTCTTTGGTGTTCCCCGTCCTCCAGTGCTCTTCCCAATTCACTTTTTGCGCCACCAGGAACTGTCTTCTTTTCCATTCCTGGTAAGGATCACCCTGCCCTTGAATTGGGTGTGGCTCAAGCAGCATCTCAGAGAGAAGAGGAAGGGCTTCTTTTCCTTGATCTTCATTTATGATTTTAAAATAATAAAAATAAGAAAGTTTACTTGAGAATCACACCACACTACTGAAGATAGCATATGCCATTTACTCAGCCTTCATTCTTGGGCTCCTCAGAATTCCCAAGGGTCCATCAAAACTCACTTTCTCAGGCTTACAATTGAACTCTGCTCAGATGTCAAATGTCACTCAGATTTGCCCTCAACAGAAATCAAGTCAACCGTCAAATCTCTGTCCAGTACATGCTGTCCTTTCCTTGTGGTTTCAGTCTTCACGCTTGGATGGTTTGGATGGATGCTCGCATAGATTTTTTAAGTGGGCGGCATTGGCAGGTTTGCTTAATTTATACTTAGCTATTAGATTGTTGTCAGGACTGCCCCCTTTGAGCCCGTAGCTCTAACCAACCCATTAATCTTCTTCGGTTCTTCCATCCTCTATCACTAAGCTTGTTAGAATATTCCCCAGAAAGCCCAGTGCAGCAAGACCTGGAAGCCCTGGCCTGCCCCTGGTTGTTCCAGGCTCTCCCCCTCTTGCTTGTGGCACTTTGAAGAATAGCCACCAGCTTCTCTGCCTTTGCATTCCATGCAGCCACCCGGACAAAAGGTTGTGTCCAATACACAAGTGCAACCATGGCAAGGCAAGTGGTCGGTTCAATTATCATCAGTTGTCCATTCCAGGCCACAGAGGATGCTGCAAACGTAGGCACAGGATGTTGGACAACCACAAACAGAACATGACTTAATGGAGCCAAATAAAATAGAGCCCTATTTAGTCTTGACTGAAGTGGCATCGTTTCTTGAGTTGCAAACATGCATCTTTAAACACTTTTACTTACACAAAATTGATTTAACAGCTTTGCTAGATGAATGGGTCTTTTTAGGGCACAGATTCTATCTCCGAGATTTCTTCCCACAGCGCCAAGCATTATACCTTGCACACACTAAGCGTTGAAGGGTTATTTGTGGACTCAATGTACAGTTTAAAAGATATTGGCTCTAAATTGAGGCTAAAAAAATTGAATCTTTTTTTTTTTTTTGAGCACTGGTTATGTAGTTTAGGTCTACTTATCCCCTGGGATGGTTTTTCATAAAACATGTCATTTATTTATTTCAAATGGTGTTAGGCCTTTGGCCACACTGTTTCTGGTGCTTCTCCTTTTGATTTGACTTCCTGTGTATTATTTTTATCTTGGCAAGGTCTTTCTGACAGGGCTAGAGTGCAGGAATCCTTTTCTCTCTAGCTACTGCAGAGATCAAATCACTTCTCCGAGAGTACAACATCCAAGTCTATGCATGTTTAATACAATCTAGATGCTATTTGGTACCAACTTACCAAAAGACTTTGGGTACTACCTCCCCCCACCCAATAAAAATAGAATATGTCGTTGGAAAGTGCATTACCTACTACATAAGGTCTTCTTGTGTGACCTTCATGTTTGATTCCTTCCAAAATGAAGTGAAACTGTCTTAGCATCTATCTAACCAAAACGATTATCCATCTAACCTGAACAATTATTCCTGGATAGGGAAGACGAAAAGTGTTGTAATGTTTTACAACTGTAACACATCAAGACTCATAGAGAGTGGATAATCTAATCCCTGGTTGTAAAAGCGAAGACTCAGCCTCAGAAAGGTCAAGACTAGCTAGAGTTAAATAGCACAGTACAGCCAATCTGAGCGCAAAACCTGGTCAGTGTCAGTTTCAAGACAGGTGCCCCTACATCAAAAGTGGTGTTGGGATGGGGCATTGAAGTTGCATTTATAGGCAGTTTACAAAAGACTTGGAAAGCATTCATTATCCACGCCAAAACAGGGGGAATGCTGGTGAAGAATATGACACGGATGCTGGTGCATATTTGGTTTTAAACACTTTATATTTGTGATTCATCTGGGTCACATATGTGTGGGTGCTTCTACTGATATTGGAACTCTCATCAACCTATTTCCAAATAACATTTCTTTTAATGGGAATGATTTACAGAGAAAATACCTCACCTGTCAAAGGTGTTGTTGCAAAGATCAAAGCCTTATGAGAAGGCTTTAAAAATCCAGAAGGCACAATGTAAAATGCAAAAGTATTTGTGTTTGTACTACTAAAACATGTGGGCAGAGAATTTTCTGCTTAGTTTGGAATTGAACTTGAAATCTGCACCTAAAACAATACAATAAATACTCTTGAATTAATTACAATTTTTTTAAAAAAATCAGAATTATTACAACCTGATGTTGCCTTTCAGGGATCACATTTTGAAAATCTCTCCATATGTTAAAAAATGAACAAAAAGAGTTAAAATTAGTGTATTTTAAATGTTTTCATTGAACAAATTAAGGCCTTTAATACCCACAAACACAGAATAATCTTCATTATTTGGAGATAATATCAACAGTCCTGTGATAAGTGTGAGGCCTAAGGTTAAAGACATTTCCATTTCCTCCCCCCAGCCTGAGGTTCTGACCACTCTATTAGGCAAATTTTTATTTTCATGTCACATTCCAGACACAGCTACTCTTTGAGAACATCTTTCAGATGTTATGCATTAGACAGGATTAGTCATAATCCTAGAAATGACCACAGACATGGTTGATCTTACCAGTCCTCCAATGACAAACTGGCTCATGAATCAAGAGCTCTCTGCCTCGCCGAAACCGGTTTGGCTCAGTGGATAGAGCATCGGCCTGCGGACTGAAGAGTCCCAGGTTCGATTCCGGTCAAGGGCATGTACCTGGGTTGCGGGCACATCCCCAGTAGGAGATGTGCAGGAGGCAGCTGATCGATGTTTCTCTCTCATCGATGTTTCTAACTCTCTATCTCTCTCCCTTCCTCTCTGTAAAAAATCAATAAAATATTAAAAAAAAAAAAAAAAGAAAAAAAAAAAAAAAGAGCTCTCTGCCTCTCCCCAGAGGAAGGGACTAGAGAAAACCTTCTGAAAAGGTTTGGAAGCAAAGCCAAGAGTGCCCTCTTGTGGCAAATGAAAAATCATAATTTTGTTCTCAGTTGTGACTTCATTTGGTGGCTTTGCCCATGTAAGTATCCAAGAGTCCCAAGTTGGCAAATATTAACTAGTCACAACTTGGCTAAGTTAATATTGCCACACAGGTCTGTGGACATCTTTGTGACCTGCTCAATAGAAATACATATATATTTTTTAAATATATTTTTATTGAATTCAGAGAGGAAGGGAGAGGGAGAAAGAGATAGAAACATCAATGATAGGAGAGAATCATTGATCGGCTGCCTCTTGCACATCCCACACTGGAGATGAAGCCTGCAACCTTGGCATGTGCCCTGACTGGGAACTGAACCATGACCTCCTGATTCAGAGGTTGACACTCAACCACTGAACCACACCAGCCAGGCAATAGAAATATATTAAACGCAGTTGATAAGTGTGGGGAAGCATGGGGCTTGATTGGAAAGTCTGTGGGGAGGATTCCCTGGGAGGCCAGAGGCCCCTGGGGGACCTTGCCGAAGGCGGCAGACCCTGCCTTGACTTTTCCAAACAAGTCTGAGTCCTGGGTGTCTTACTAGAATCTTTATGTTTAGACTTCAAAACGTCCTTGTTTGAAAGACACTACAGATGCAGGTGCTTTCTCAAGGATGCCTACCCTGCTGATTGTATCTAGAGGTTAATTTTAGTTCAAGCTGTTGTGACAATAAAAGCCTACGGAAGCAGGCAAACAGGGCTTTTCGCTCCTAAGGCAAAACAGCCCCTTAGCCTTCTCTTTCACAGAAATGTGTGTCAGAGTAATCATTCATCCATCGTTCGGGGTCTGCCGGCCAGCCCTTTGGATAAGGAAATCAGAATTCCTACAAACTTGTTACCGAACTTCTTGAGGCACATGCTCCAACCTTGTTCTGCACTCTCAGCCAAGGATGAAACAAAGCTACATTAATGCAGTCTGGTTACAAAGATATGAAACTGGAGCAAGAATGGCTATGCAGCATTTCCACCTCCAGACTGACGCACATACTGAAGAAAATCCCCAGGGATTTGGAAAGGAGGTGAAAGAAAAACACTCCAATAAAAGGTAGGCGCTATAGAATGAAGCCTCCGCTTATTACTATGGCCTGGTGACCACAAGTTTTCAAGGGCATCTATGGGAGCCTCCATGGCCGTAACCAAAGCAAGAGAAACCAGGTCACCTATGGCACTGAAGCCATCCTCCAATGAGCTCTCTGCCACTACTGGTGTAAAACAACAAACAAAAACACCTGCTCATCGTTCCTTTCTTTCCAGCCCTAGCAACGAATCTTGTGCCTGGTTGGCCTTGATCAAAGGGGAGTGGCATCCTCCTGGGGATGTACATCCTTTGGATCTAGTACAGCTTTACTCTTTTCTGTGGTTGCCATGGAAACACAGATTCCACAAATGTGCAGTCCCAGATGTTACCTGTGAACCTAATTTTATTTCAGTAAATGACAAAGTTCATCATTTTTCACACATTTTGTCAGTGCACACATTTTTATTGACTCACTATATTCTAAGCTGTGTGTTAGATTTGGGGCAAGATATACTTTCTGCCCTCAAGCTCAGAGTAATAGGAGAGATCACATTAGACCCTAAAATCTAGATTTATGATCCTTGAAGCATGACTCATCTCTGCCAGTTCTGGTTGCTTCACTTGTTCATGGCAGGAGTTGGATGGACAGTCCTTGAACCCATGGTCCTGCCTTTCACAGACCACTACCTGCAGATGGGGTTAATCGCTATTTAGTGTCCACTCAGCCTCCCTCTGTGGACCCTGCAAGATGACACTGAAGGCCAGTGTTTCCAAACTATCCCCGATGTTCTTTGTGTTTGAGACGCTCTCTGCTGCCCATTGGAGAGGATCAAACGTCCACGGGCAGTATCGGTGATGTTTACACAGAGTAAGGGAGAGGGGGAGAAGATGAGAAAGAAAGGGAAAGAGAAAGGGAAGTAGAGAAGGGCTATTAAATAAAGACACACACACACACTAAATCCGTCAAGCCTCTGAGACTCACTGAGTTTTATTGAAAAGTTTAAATAAGACTTTTTATGTTACAAGGAAGTATTATGCTGTCTCCACATATTAGCCAATACCAAATATTGTTGATTATTGCAGCTGAAGTAACTATATCAGAAACACGTATCAGTGTTATTCTGCCCATCGCACAGAACTGTAGGAAACACAGCTGTGAGCAAAGCAGCTGAACCTGGGCTTCCTGACACAGGGATGCAAATCAGGAGCGAAAACATGGACACACACAAAACTAAAACACAAAGTGATTCCCTGCGCTGTGATCTGAAAGCACCCGCGGTCATGTTCCTCTCGCGTGCAAAATGCATGAGGACACTTCTGGGGGCAGTCTTGGGGCTTTTGTTTCACACACATCCTTGCTGAGCTACAGCCACGGGCTGAGAGAGCACATTCATTTGAGGAAAACTAGTGGCATCGTCTCTCCACAGGACTTTTCTTCTCCAACAAGTCGGTTGATGACCTGCCTTACAATGAGGAGTTCAAGAATATAGAAGGATGCGTGCATCCATCTTCAAGTATTTGAAATACGGTTGTTGCGTTGTAATGAGCAGAATTTGCTTTTGAAATTATTTTGCTTCCTCTGAGCAATGTAAACACGTGCTACATAACGGCTATCACAGAGAGATTTGATAAAATGCATTATAGGATTTTTACTACTGACACGGCTGAGGCGTCACTGGCTTTGACTCAGCACCCATTGAGTGACTACATGAGGAAGTGTCATTAGATCCCTAAACTCAGGGCCATTCCTCTGGAGAGTCTTTTAAGGCCAAGAGATGAGAACAGGATACTTACACCCTGAGCTTTCCTCAAGGCAGTGTCAGGTTATTTACCAATGAGCAGCACAGTTTAAAAAAGTCCAACGCAGAGGTCAATGTGTCCTGCATGGAGCAAAAAAAGCAATACAGTCTCTTTTAAATTGTATGGATAAGCAGAATGGCTATGACCTTCCACAAGTCAGTGATATTTTTAGAAGACTTAAAGAAACTACATTATTGTTAAGACACAAGCTGCGTGTTTGACCATGATTAAACAATCAAAAAAATAAAATAAAAGCAAGTGCGTTTCTACCCTAACTGGAGAAAACTGGGCATCTTCAACATCATAATTTTCTTAGATCTGAACATAGAAAAGGCCTGGGAAAGAAAAAATAAGTACTTTAGAAAAATGAAGCCAACAAATTTTTAAGATGATTCGACCATGGTAATCACGGTCAATTTCTGTTTGGCTTTCACTGATACTTTCTCATTAGATTGATCATTTTCTCATAGAGCCGCCAAGGGGCATCCAAGCCCCAGATGAAGTCGAGGTGCTCCCATTCCGGAATGCACTCATCATACACCAAGTTGGTGATCTCGGTCAGTAAGATGCTGACGTCCTTGACGTCCGCCAGCCAGTCCTGGCCGCCGCTCCAAACGGCAGTCGGCACGAGCATGTCCTTCACATGGTAAGCAGGAGGGTACGTCTAGAAAGAAAAACCCACAGAAAGCTTTGTCACGGTTGCTTTAATTTACAAAAACACGGCCGACAATCTCCATGGAACACTGACTCATTCATTGAGTATAAAAGACTATATTGTGAAAGTCACTCTGTTTACTTTTCAAGTCACTGCTACCAGAACAAAAATAAACCTAACCCGCAATGAAAGCACAGTTAGTGTAGGAGCCTGGTGGGCATGGTACCAACTGCTTAAATCCAAGGGGAGGAAGGTATTCTCCCAAGTAGTTGATTCAAAGCAACAGAAGCCAGTGGTTGGGAAGCGGCTTTGGAGTCCATGCCTTTCTATGCTTTTCTTCCCTCTGGGGTGTAACACAAGTCACTGAAGTTCTCTAAGCCTCGGTTTCCTCATCTTTAATACTAATAATAACCGTAGGGAATTTGTGAGAACTAAGTAAGTAAAACATGGCAAAGTGCCTTACACTTCAGAGTACTCAGCACTCAAAAATGGTAAGCTGGACAAAATAAGACCTGAAGCAGGGAGACATGGAACAGACTGACATACCTCAATGTGGGGTTGGGGGGATGAGAAGAGATAAACTAAAGAACTTATATACTTACTAGAGGCCCAGTGCACGAAATGCATGCACTGGTAGGGTCCCTAGCGGCTGGTGGCTGCTGGCCGGGTACTCCCTCCCTTCCCCTGGCCAGCCCCGCCCCCTGGTTGAACTCTCGGACAAACTCCTGGTCAAGGGGACAATTTGCATCCTATGCTGTTGTTATATAGGATATGCATAGCCCATGGACACAGGCAATGGGCTAGTGAAGACCTGGGGCGGCTATGTCAGGGCAGGGAGGAGGGAGTATAAGTGGGGGGGGAGGGGTTGAAATGGGAGATATCTGTAATGCTCTCAATAATAAAATATATATTTAAAAATGAAAACAATGGTAAGTTAATTGCATATGGGAGAAAAGGCTTAGGTAATGTCATTTGGCCAAGGCCCTCCAGCTACCAGATCACAGACTTAGGCTTGTCTGACTCTATGTCTGTGTTCCTGATCACAATGAGTCATGTATGACAACAGTGAGAGTGACAATTGTTACACAGGGCCAAGGAAATAACAAAGAGGGAATGCCCAGGCCACTACACCAACCACAAAGCTCAGGTTGTTCTGGGATTGAAACACTATCTAATCAACTCTCCCAAACATTTCCACAGCCCTGAGCCCAGAATCCTGACAACTCGGGCTGACTTCCTTGATGAGTTTGCAGGGCCCACTGTTTCTACAGACGTTGAAGACTTTACCTGGTTGTAATGAACATAATTCCTGGCTCTGCTCCCCCAGTCGAAGGCTTGGAACTTTTGCAACTTAAAAGTCTAGAAAGAAGATAATTTGGACAAAAAGTTTATCTGACACAGATGTTTGAGATAACATCACAGGTTGCTAGAGTTAGCCACACCCTCAGAAATCAATTGTACACCAATACTCAGGTTTACTCTTCATTTCCAAGCTGTAATTTAAAGTAAGTGGCATTACTTTGCTCTCTTTTGCTAAGTGACTCAATTTCTTATTGTATGATTGGAAAACAGCTACTGAAGGACACAATAAAGCAGCTATAGACATGCTATAAATTATACAGGATTGGGGCAAAAGTAGGTTTATAGCTATGAGTATGTAAACACAGAGCTTATTCTTATATTATTTATTAATTATTATTTTCTATACAAACAACTGTAAACCTACTTTTACCCCACCCTAGATCGATGGTCACACTCAATTGGATAAACTTTATGCTGACATTTTTTTTAAATATATTTTTATTGATTTTTTACAGAGAGGAAGGGAGAGGTATAGAGAGTTAGAAACATCGATGAAAGAGAAACACCAATCAGCTGCCTCCTGCACACCCCCTACTGGGGATGTGCTCGCAACCAAGGTACATGCCCTTGACCGGAATCGAACCTGGGACCCTTGAGTTCGCAGGCCGATGCTCTATCCACTTAGCCAAACCAGTTAGGGCAATGCTGACATTTTTCACTGAAATGTAAATCTTAAACTTTTCAAAAAGTTAACTATCTTGCTTAGGGAAATTATATATATATATATATATATATATATATATATATATATATTACATACAATATATATAAATATACATGTATGTAAATTAGAATATAAATATTAATTATAAATCACATATTTATATAAATTAATATGATCACTGTATATTCATATATGTATTAACATATTTCTGTATGCTTATATATAAGCTCCATATATAATCTCCATATTTTCTATATATTTAGTCTACTTGACTAGTTATATTACTTAATATTTTAATGATTTTATTGTTTTGACACTTTTTCTCGAGTACCAGTATCAGAATAATCACCAAATTGTACTGCACACCAGCACAATTCTAACTAGAGTCATGAAATAATATTGTATATAAAATTCAAATTATGCATAGATAGCATGATATAAAAGTATTTAAAAGGGCACTTATTTTTAAATTTTTAAATAATTCAAATTCACACCTCCTCTATACATATCCCCAAATTAAAAATATGTCAAGACTTAAATCCAAAATCGGCAACCCAAATGAATTGGAAACTGTTCAAGCTTTGGCCAGCAGGTGGCGTCTGGTAAAGAGGAAAAACATCCTCTGTGGGAACTGCTGTTGATTCATGTGAGGTTCCAGGTCTTACCCGTTGCCTAAAATTCTAGGGTCTGATGTAATAAAAGACGGCGTGAGCTTGGAAGCCACAGGGGATTTCCACAGGAGAAATGCTAGCATCTGCTTCTGCCCACTGCAAAGGACAGAGTTTAAATACCTGTGGCACATTTAACAAGCAGAACAAAGTATGGATTTACAGCTAGGGCGTCTGTGCTCTAGCCCTGGCTGTCAGTGAAAAAATATCAGCGCAAGCTGTTCACCACTGTAGACAGTGTACCGCTTTCTCACATATGTCTTTCACATTTACATAAAGCACCCTAGTGAGTATGGAACACACAGGAAAAACTGGCCTAGGGCTCAGACTGAACTTCTAAACTTGACTTTTGTGCCTAGCGTCATAGGAAATCTCAGAAGGAGAGAAATTCGAAGATGATTATTTGTAGTAACAAAAACATGGAAATAAGCTAAAGTCCAATCATAACTATTTGGTTATATACATCATGTTACATCAATAGACACAACAGTATGCCACTTTTGTAAATACAAAGATAATAAAGTAGAATAATATTTAAAAATAATACTAAGTGGGGGGGGGGGGGGGAGTCAGAAAATGAAAGTGAGCAAGCTCTATGGTTACACTTACATGAAAATCCTATGTGACCAAAGATCAGGAGGACATACTTACACTATTAGGATAATAGGATAGATAGATTTTAAAGTGACATTTTAAAAATTATTTTTATGTCTTGAATGGTGATAAAAATGTCAATAGGCTCAACTTTTCTAAAGTACAATCTGTATCAGAAATCTTAAAGATATGCCTCCCTCTGACCACTAAGTCTACTTCTACAACTGCACCCTAAGAAAGTAATGAAAGATCTTTAATTCAAGAATATCTGTCCCAGAATGGTTTACTATTGCAAAAAAATAAGCTATTGTAGCAAAAATAACAGTAACAATTACAATAATAATAATGAAAATGTTAATAATAATTTAAGCAAAGGAAAACTGTCTGCTGTTACAAATATTTTAAAATTTAGTTATTGACCTGGAAAGGTATTTTCGATTACAGTAGAGACAGCTAATTGCCCATTCTTGCTTGCTTCCTTAATCCCCAAAGCTCTTGCTAAGCACATGGCCACCAGGGGAGGAACCACATCTTTATATGCTTCCTGGGGGCTGGAACATACGTGGAGGCAACCTGGCTCCCACCAGGTAGAAGGGGCAGCATGCCAGGAGTGGCAGAGCTGCAGTGCGGGGGGAGCTGGGACCCTGCATGACTCCCGGGAGCACTGTCACACCCCCTCCACCCCGATCCCGTGGCACTGATGTCTGCACTGTATCATGAGAAACAAAAGCTATTTTAAGGCTGTATGATGGCATCTCTGATTCAGCAACTTAGCAAATATACAGCTATTTAGTTAAAATAATTTTAACGCGTGCATAGTGTAATCTGCTTTTGTAATAAAACCAATTATACAGAAAAGAAAAAATAGAAGATGGCACTGAGAGATTTCAGGACCTGCCACCACAAAATATGTTACTTTGGCCATTTTTAAATTATTGATTTAAAGGAATGTGAGAAACAGCAGATGCAAGGAAGATACACTGATCTTCCTTTGAAGCAAGATATAATATTCCCATGTGAAAGAAGCCACCCCTATGCCAGAAGGAAGAACTGTTTTTATTATCAGAGTTAGAGGGGAAGCCTAGAAAAATCTGTATAAAAAGACCTGGTTAAGCCCTGCTGGTGTGGCTCAGTTGGTTGAGCATCATCCCATGCACCAAGAGGTCACAGGTTCAGCCCCCATTGTGGGCTTGATCCTCAGTAGGGGGGCATGCAAGAGGCAGCCAATCATGCCGAAACCGGTTTGGCTCAGTGGATAGAGCGTCAGCCTGAGGACTGAAAGGTCCCAGGTTCGATTCTGGTTAGGGGCATGTACCTGGGTTGTGGGCACATCCTCAGTGGGAGATGTACAGGAGGCAGCTGATCGATGTTTCTCTCTCATCGATGTTTCTAACTCTCTATCCTTCTCCCTTCCTCTCTGTAAAAAATCAATAAAATATATTAAAAAAAAAAAAGAGGCAGCCAATCAATGTTTTCCTCTCATCAATGCTTCTATCTCTCTATCCCTTTCAAAAAAAAAAAACCTGGTTAAAATAACTCTTATTTCCTTTAGTCTCCTATTTATTTTAGTTACTTCTTCACAATTGCTACTTTGTTCAACCTCGTACATAAGCACTTAGGCCTAGTCACTTCTGTGGGTCTTCATTTTTCTTGTGAGGGCTCCCATGTACATGTAAATAAAATTCATATGTTTTTCTCCTGTTAATGTCTTATGTCAGACCCAGTCAGAAACCCTAAGAGGGTAAAGGAAAACGTTAACTTCCCCTAATATACCAGCATACTACCAGTAGTTATCCCGGGTAGGGGACATGTGGGTAATTTATTTTCTTCTTTGTACTCACATGTATCTTTAAACTCCATAATGAATACATACTACTTGTATAATTTAAATTATACTAAATGTCTTTTTACAAAGTTTTTAAGACCCTTCCTAATGTACATTATTTGTTAAGCACTAGGTTTCAAACGATAGAGAACATCAGAATCACACGAGGAACTTCCTAAAATGCAGATCTCAGGGACATACCTCCAGGAATTTGAATTCTCAACAGGTCATGGGTAGGCCCAAGAGCCTGAATTTTTTATAGCACCCTAAGTATTTCTGGACAACACTGTAAAGATAAGCTAGGACCACCCTTCTTCAAATCGGACCGAGTTCCTGGGCTCTGGGCATGGTCAGTGAGGGGGTTAAAGGAGGCTTGGGGCGGGGCGGGGGGGCAAGGGGGCAAGGGGTCTCCAAAACTTGTCAGATTTATAAAGAGAATAATATCTGTAAACTAAATTTAAAAGCCCAGTAAAGAACTAGGTTTTGGATTGTCAACTACTATGCTGTACACCTGAAACTAGTACAAAATAATATTGAATATAAACTGTAATTGAAAAAAATTTTTTTAATTTAAAAAACGTATTTTTTTAAAAGTAGGAAACATAGAAAAATAGAGATCCATGCAAAAAAACAAAACAAACAAACAAACAAACTATGTTTGGGAACTGTTTTTATAAAATGGAATGCTAATTGTTTAAACAAGAAGTAAACTTCTGAATGTTCTAGGAATCAAATGACCTTGTAGGGCACCCTCAAACTCCCACCATAGGAACCCCCAAACTTCACACTTGAATCGTAGCCCTCAGCCTGCCAGGGCCCAGGCCCCACACCTTCAGCAGAAGCCTTCGCCAGCAGGCACCCAGGGTGTCCTTGGCAGGCAGAGAGTGGCAGCCCCTGGCCAGCAGCCCAAGGAGGGAGAATCAAGGAGAAGGTCCTACGAAACAGCTGCACAAAGCAACGCTTCTTGACAAAGATGACTCAGCGAACAGAAGAGCAAAGGGCAGGACTGCCTTCCGCAGTGCATCTGGACTTCGGAAATGTTCATGAGGCACATTCCAATGTGGTTAGAGCCTAAAACCACAATGGGGCCCCAGAGTCGGGCTCTAAGCCTCAGTTTGCGGCCTTCGACCCCGGCCGGCTGCTAGATTAAAGGGGCTGGGACAAGAACAGAAGCCTGGATTGCAGCCGATCCAAGAGCTCTTTTGCAGACCTGGCGCGTGGTGGAGGCCTGCCACCCAGAGGGGTGGAGCGACCCTGTCCTGTAACATCAGCAGGTGGTCTGACAGCCGAGTCTGCCCCCTTCCCAGGGGCCCCTGAGCCATGGTGCCTGGGGAGCAGCTGTACTTGGCTGAGGCGCGTGACACAGCACACGTGGCCTGCAATGGTCACTAAGCTGGGTAGTTCAGCAGCTGCCTTCAACTCGGCGGGCCATCCTCCCCACAAAAGTGCACTAATCCCTGAGGTGACAAGAACTGGGCCTTTTTAGAAATTATCCATTAGGTAAGAGGGTAGAATATGTGCCAAAAGGCAGGGGTATTTGGTGACAGGGTACATAAAGAAAACAAGTGACCATCAACAGAAACGTGGCTGAGGAGAGAAGCAGGAAGGGCGGGCAGAGAGGTACATCATGGGATGCATGGATCTTCCTGGCGCTGATTTGACACAAACCCCACTGCCCCCCGGGAATGCCTACCTGGCTCCAGTGTATCATGTTTTGCACGGACGTCCCAGCAGGAGAGTGTGTCACATACACAGATATTCTAGACTGCAAAAAGAATGTTGAAATAAAGAATTTTAAAAAACAGTGTTAAGGAGGCATTGATAATACACAAATTTTGCACTTCAAAGCATTAAAAACCACAGAGCCACAATCTCCATGATATGATATTAAGAGCAGGAAAATATTCTTTGACTACAAATATGTCATAGCAAAAATATGTACAAACACACACACACAGAGTTCATGGCAACAGGGTAACTGTGGGGCTGTATGGGTTAAGATAACTGCTCATTTTTATTTTCTTCTTCATACTTTTCTGAATTTCCAGAATTTCATATAACAATTATACCTTACGTTTATCATCAGAAACAAGAACATTTAGTATCACTTTAAAAAGTTCACTAGTGTGAATGACCATTCCAAACTTAAACAATTATATAATTTTTAAAAGAAACAAATCACTAGAATATAAATGTCATTCCTACCTCTCCAGCATGCTCCAACACAAATACGCATATTCACAGATAAATTAAAATCATTCAAAGTTAAAGCAAGTCTCATTATAAACATACATACCATATTTAAATTTCTCTCATTAAATCCACACAGAAGGAAAAAAACATTTCCGCAAAGCTCTTTCAGAATGACATGATTGCAGACATGCAGACTCAGCCACTTCAAAAATGCATTCTGGGGGAGAAATTCTCTCTCCCCAAATAAATCCTGCAAAGAAAAAGAAACCCAAGAAGACCTCAGCGTTTCATTCTGCTACACGGGCCTCCGTGACCACCTCAGAAGCAGAGACAGGAGAGAAGTGGTAACCAGTGGAATCTAATGAACAAAATAAATTGATGAACAAAATAGAACCAGAGACATGGAAATATGGAACAGACTGACGAATCTCAGAAGGAAAGGGGGGAGGGGTGGAGAAGAGATTAACCAAAGAACTTATATGCATCTATGCATAACCCATGGACACAGACAATAGTGTGGTGAAGGCCTGGGTGGAGGGGGGAGTGGGGAGGCAATGGGAGAGGGGTGGAGGGGGTCAATGAGGGGAGACATACGTAATACTTTCAACAATAAAGATAAATTTTTAACAAGAAGAGAAATGGTTACCAGTGGACGTTCAAACTAGGGTACCTTAGCAATCTGTTTACTAAGGCAACAGCAGATGTTACAGATGTGCATTTAAAGTTTCAAATGAAGAAAGGGAGGCAGAAAATCCAGTACATTTGCAGTGGACTTTTACAGTGGGAAGGGGCCTCAATGATCACTCATCCCAGGGCCATCTCAAGTTTCACTTGACCTTGATGAATTGGTAGTGACTTCCGAGAAAGAGTCAAAACTGTGATTGATCAGCAACGGGCACATACATCTAATCTGACTCCACTGGCCAATGGCTGCCCACTGCCTATTGTTTTCTTTCATACTTTTTTTACTCTTTTTTTTTTTTTAATCCTCACCTGAGGACATTTTTCCATTGATTTTTAGAGAGTGGAAGGGAGAGGGAGAGGGAGGGAGGGAGAGAGAGAAGAACATCAATGTGAGAGAGACACATCAATTGATTGCCTCCCACACGGACCCCAACCAGAGCTGGGGATTGAGCCTATAACCAAGGCACATGCCCTTGACCAGAATCGAACCTGGGACCCTTCAGTATGCAGTCCAATGCTCTATCCACTGAGCCAACTGGCCAGGACCATACATTTTTTTATTGTGGTAGAACACATAACACAAGATTTACCATTTTATCCACTTTCAAGTATTCAGCTCAAGGGCATTAAAAACCCTCACGTTGTACAACCAGCACCTCTCTCCAACTCCAGAACTCCCTGGACATCTCAAACTGAAACTCTGTCCCCATTAAACAATGACTCCCCATTACTTCTCTACCAACATGCCCGCTTCTGTAAATAAAATTTACTGCAACACAGTCACACTCATTTCTTTACACTCAAATGTTTCTCTGGCTGTTTTTATACCATAAGGGCAGAGGTGAGTAGTTGCCAACAGAGACCATTATGGCCCACAAAGCCAAAAATATTTACTCTCACAATCTTTACAGAAAAAGTCTGCCGACTCCTGGTCTATATCAGTGTTGATCAACGGCCGCCGAACCTGGCTCAAGTATTTCTGGGACAATCACTATGATCCCTAATCCCAAGGCAGATCTTCACGTACTTCTGCACCAGGAAATAAGAAAAAGATCTTTCTTACATTGAACCCAAATTTGTTCCCGTACAACTTACACTTTTGCTGATGCCTACCCTCTGGAACAGCGGTCGCCCACCAACCGATAGTCCGCGGACACTGGTGGCCCGTGAGGTCCGAAAGGTTGGCAACCGTTGCTCTGGAAGGTCAAGCAGGAGTGAGAAATTCAAATCCAACAAAAGCAGTTCTATGGGTTGAATTGTTTCTCTCCCTCACCTCCCCCACAAATCCACTGTAGTCCTAATTCCCAGTATCTCAGCATGTGGCCTTATTTGGAGAGAGGGTCTTTACAGAGGAAGTCAAGTTAAAATTAAGGTGTTAAGCAATCTGACCGGTGATCTTATAGAAAGGGGTAATCTGGACATAGACACAGAGGGAGGTCTGAGCACACACAGGGAAAGCGCCATGTGAAGACAAAGGCAGAACTTGGGGTGATGTTTCCACAAGCCAAAGAACACCAAGCAAACCCCCAGAAGCCAGGGCGAGTCATGGAACAGCTTCTTCCTCACAGTCCCAGCAAAGGCCTGTAAATGTACATGTTAAAACAGCACGTGCAACAGGCCACCCTGCCCCGAGTGATGGCTAGGGAACACTGAGGACAGGCGACCTGGAAGCTATGCACAGCCTAATGTATGCAACTGCTTTGTGGTACACAGCGTCCTTTTTATTCCCCCCAAATAATCAATTATCAAGATTTCCATGCTCAATATTCCGCTTTTTAAAAATGAACTACTAATTTAACTTAAAGCATGGCATGGGCTGTATTCAAAACTCTTAGGGCAACTGTGGTCTGCCACAGCCTGCGATCTGTCTTCTCCAAGGCAACCAATGGATACCCAAAGACTGATACCAGGACTCCTTGAACTCCCTTTCCTCCAGATTAGTCACGCTAATATTAGCTGGGAGAACCAGGAAGTAAATACCACGTGCTGATAAGGTCAAGGGTGATGAAAAGGCATCAGTTTCTAAAACTCATGGCTCTGAGTCTACATAATAGTCACATGTAATAAATGCATATATGTTTGAGGTTCTCTACTAACAAGTTAATAGGATCAGGACTTAAATCAACAAGCTGAGCTCTCCTTTTGACTGACAAAGAGGTGAAGTTATCTTGCATCTCAGAACTGTCACCCAAACACTGCTGTGGCCAACTCCGTTGAAAATTACTGCAGAGCAGGACAGCATTACAGAAAAAGGAAAATTCACCTGACACAGACAGGCCTGCTCCTGTCCACCCTGATGTCTTCTGACACACACCTTTGTATTCTGAGAAAGAGTTGTGACACTCAACTTTCATGGAAGTAGCATAGTCTTCCCAGAATAGCAAAATTCAAAGGTTGTACTCTTTCACTTTGTCACGCTCCAGGATATTATAAAACACTAATGTCTGGACCAGTAATTCCTAAATACCAGTCTCTTTAGACTGCATGAGAAACATACAGGGTACAGATCCTAGACCGCACTCCAGATTTAACAAAACACCATCTCCAATGTGGGGAGGGGAGTTTGTGTGTTTACAAAGCTATTAAATCACAATCTCCAAGAACTAAATTAAATTGAATGCATTCCTATGACACAGTAGGTTCAGCTCTCCATTAAAAAAAAAAAAAAAAAAAAAAAGGTACAAGGATGCAGCAACAGCAAATCAGCAGCAAACTTAATATCCACCACAGGCATCTGGCAGTTCTTTATCAATGGAAAACTTACTTTGCAGCAGTTAAAAAGCATGTGGTAGAGTTTTATGCATTAACATAACAGCTCTTCAAGAGTGAAAAGTATAATCTGCAGAACAATATACACAGTTGAATACTGTCTGCGTTAAGACAAAACAATATATGTCTCTGGAAAGTCACACACAAGGTCTATAGGAAGAGACCCTAAATCAGTGATGGCGAACCTATGACATGCGTGTCAGAGGTGACACGCGAACTCATTTTTTTGGTTGATTTTTCTTTGTTAAATGGCATTTAAATATATAAAATAAATATCAAAAATATAAGTCTTTGTTTTACTATGGTTGCAAATATCAAAACATTTCTATATGTGACATGGCACCAGAGTTAAGTTAGGGTTTTTCAAAATGCTGACACGCCGAGCTCAAAAGGTTCGCCGTCACTGCCCTAAACTGAGCACTGTGCTTAATTATGAAGAAGGCACCAAGAGAAGCTACAGTAAAGGACACTTTATCTGTAATATTCGAATTGTCTATAATGAAAATTTTAATAGTATTACCCAAGGCATTATAAATTAATTTGGTTTGAGGAAGCCACATCTTATCTGCATATCTGGTCACCTATGCAGAGAAACCCATCTTATGTGAGAGTCAGATTCTAAGCTCAGGGTACAGGCTGTATTTCTTATGAAAGTCTCTTAAATGGCCAGTAGATGTGCTCTTCCTGATTTGTAGTATATATGCCTGAATGGGATTTCATATCGGTGTGGGTTTAAATCTGTCATACATAAAAGTATATAATGCATGCTAATGGACCATCTGGCCTCAGCTGTCTCTCAACTCCTCATAAAAACTGCTTCCTCCTTGAATAGAGCTTGGGGTCACACAGCTCAAGGGCTAAGCCCCCATGAGGTTACTGGCTTGTGTTTAGATCACCCTCATTGTGGTCAGGGTCAGGCATGTATGTGGGAAGGGTGCATTTCCTTCTCCCACCTCCTTCCTACTCCTCTACACCACTCACTGCATAGAATAAAAGGCAAGTCCAAGAGGACTAAGCTACCTTCTCCCAGACTCTCTTGTGCTCTCTTTGCTTGATTGGTAGATATCTGCACTGATATGTTAACTATGAACATGGGCTTTAGGTGCAGAATTAATGATACACCTTCCCTGACTCCCCATGATCTGGAAGTAGAGGAAAGGGGGAGAGAAGAAAAACCTTGGAGAGAGAAATCCCACTTTCCATTGATGGCAAACCATAAAGGAGAAAGCGCAAATTCTCCCTCTAATGGCCAATTCTTCAGATCTGGAAAGGAAATTGGGGGAGGGGTGGGTTGAGTACCTTAATGAGAGGATCTGGAAGTAGTCCTAATTTAGCTAGAGGGCTACTAGCGAACTCGACTGAAGCCACAGGACCCAGAGCAAAAAACATCTTAATCTT
Organism: Myotis yumanensis; assembly: GCF_028538775.1. Lineage (NCBI taxonomy): Eukaryota > Metazoa > Chordata > Mammalia > Chiroptera > Vespertilionidae > Myotis > Myotis yumanensis. The sequence goes on along the minus strand of NW_027223764.1, from coordinate 26,322,089 downwards.
TTTGGCCAGCTCAGGGATCTGTGAAAATGCTATAAAACCTGTGGGAACAAAAGGAAGGAAACAGTCATTTGATCGTCTGAAATTTTTTCTGAAAAAGCAGACTGTCAAATTACAGCGGGAAGGCTGGGGAATAAGAGATCAACCGAAGGGCTTGTATGCATGCATATAAGCATAAACAATGGACACAAGACACTGGGGGCGAGGTGGGGGGCGGTACAGGAGGCCAGGGGAAGGTCAATGGGGGGGGAAAAAGGAGACATATGTACTACTATTTGTAATACTTTAAACAATAAAATTAAATTTTTTTTAAAAAAAAAGCAAGGGCAGTTGTGTGTGATACCCTCTAGTGGCAACCTGAGAGACATGCAGGCAAACACTTGAAAGGGGCCCTCTGAACTATGTGCACAGTTTGCCTAAACTAGTAAATCAAGTATTTGTTAAGTGCTTGTTTCAATTTTTCAACCTAGTTATGCACTGGAAGAAATCTTCGTTGCTAAAACCAGAAGATGTTTCCTATTCCTTTAATAATGTAAACCAAGCTCCTGAAAGATTGTAGTCCTAACAGCTTGGGAGGGCCCCACCACGTCCATATTCCTAAGAACAATTTACAAAGCCATTCAAATACATTAGCAATGACTCGGAAATGACTGGCACATGTAGCGTGCCCTAGCGTTATAATACCTCTTAGCGTCCTTTCAGGTCACTGCTAGCCTTAAACATGGCTTTAGAATGCTACTTTAGAGAGCAGTGGGGCAAAGGGCATTCAGTAGACAAGTCAAGAAATTTGAATGAAGAAAAATGCTTAACTTAATGAATAAGAAAGGCAAAAAGATACCCACGTTACTTTTTGAGTGTGTGTTCTAATGAGACCATGTGACATGAACATAAAGATATTGGTCACAGCCGAAACCGGTTTGGCTCAGTGGATAGAGCGTCGGCCTGCGGACTGAAAGGTCCCAGGTTCGATTCCGGTCAAGGGCATGTACCTTAGTTGCGGGCACATCCCCAGTGGGAGATGTGCAGGAGGCAGCTGATCGATGTTTCTAACTCTCTATCTCTCTCCCTTCCTCTCTGTGAAAAATCAATAAAATATATTTAAAAAAAAAAAAAGGTATTGGTCACAGTAAACACTAACAGGGAATTATTCGAATTATGGAACGGTTCCTAGTCCCTAATCAGAGGAACTCTTGTTTGCTAGAATTATGGGCAATTTTTATTTTCTTTAAACTTTGCTCATTTTCTCTTTTTGTTTACAATGAACACATATTACTTTTATAATCACCACAAATAAAAAATGCATATGACTTTTAAAAACCATTTATAAATAAAAGTGTAACAGCATTGGCAAGGTAACAATGAAACGGGATGATTTTTGCATATCTAGTAACAACACTACATCTTTGTAGTTAGCTTCATCCCACTGAACTTTAAGTCAGTGTACTTTCTTGTTTTCCTTTTAAAAGTCTTTGCACTTATGAAACTTGTTTTCCACCCTCTCACATCCCCATGTTGCTTAACTAGAAAAACACGTAATAGGCTATGGCTTAATACCTTTAAATTCAAGAGAACCATGAACAGCATGGTTTATCCATTTATTTTAAAGTCTGAATTTTGAGAGAAGATAAAATATTACCAAAATTCTTTGCCCTATTCATTATTTCTGCTTGGTAATAATAATAATAATAATAGCAGCCCTAGCTGGTTTGGCTCAATAGATAGAGCGTTGTACTGCGGACTAAAGGGTCCCAGGTTCGATTCCGGTCAAGGGCATATGCCCGGGGTTGCGGGCTCGATCCCGAGTTGGGGGCATGCAGGAGGCAGCCGATTGATGAGTCTCTCTCATCATTGATATTTCTATCTCTCTCTCCCCCTCTCCCTTCCTCTCTGAAATCAATAAATATACATTTAAAAAAAATAATAATAATTTTAAAAGTCTATTTAAGCTAACATTTTTTTATATTTCACTTTTCGGAACAAATGTAAACTCTGTAATAATACATTATATCAACTTCCAATCTTTATTATATACATACCTATTGTAGTGCCTTGAGAATGACCCACATAGTACACTTGTTGTTGGCCAGTTTTATTCAGAATGAAGTTAATTGAAGCTGGTAAGTCATAATTTGCCATCTCATCATAACTGAAATCCAAAAATGGAACTCTTTCATTGAGACATTACATACAAATGCAGCACACACAAACAGTAACTGTGCAGTTTGATGACTTTTCATAAACTGAACCCAGCTGGGAAACCGTGGCTGAGCACAGGAAACAGAACTGCCAGAACTGCAGAAATCCCCTGAGCCCCTTCCCAATCGTGCCTCTAAGGGTAACCATTATCCTCATTTTTTACACCATAAATTAGTTTTACTCATTTTTGAACTTTTCTATAAATGAGACCACAGTATGTATTCTTCTGTATTAGGCTACATCCAAACTGTCACACATAGCTATAGGTTGTTCATTGGGTAAATAGAACACACTGAATTTGTCCATTCATTGTGAATGGACAAATTGGTAGGTTCCAATTTTTCACTCTTACAAACAAAGTGACACGTCGCTGTACACGTCCTTGGTAAAGCTCTCCTTCTTGCATTTCACGTCCTTAGGTAGGCTCCGGTATAACAAATGGGAAGCCAGTCTGGAGGATCCATAGCCTGCTCTTCTCTGTGCCTGGTATCAACACAGAGCCCGGACCCGTGGACATGTGAGCGCTCGTCATCAGGAGAAAGATGAGCCAATTGTTGCCACTGCTTATGATGTACCAAGTTCTTTCCCTGTCTCCTCTCCTGTAATCCCCCAATAACCTTATCAGATAGGTGTTTATTATCCCCATTTTACATGAAGAAAACTGAGACACAGAGCGCTTATAGACATGCCCCATGTCACACAGTGATTGACTGGTAGAGCCAGAAGTAAAAAAGAGAGGAGGAAACTGTGTGGATATAGAGTCGTGAACATTTGGAATGTGTGATTTTGAAGGGAGGAAGAAGGTTCTGGGACACAATTTACCCAGCAACTCCCACACCACCAGGAATGTCAATATCACTAAAAATTTCTACTTGAAACTAATTCTTAAATGTGATCACGTATTTAAAAAGTACCTTACTGCCGAAACCGGTTTGGCTCAGCGGATAGAGCGTCGGCCTGCGGACTGAAAGGTCCCAGGTTCGATTCCGGTCAAGGGCATGTACCTGGGTTGCGGGCACATCCCCAGTGGGAGATGTGCAGGAGGCAGCTGATCGATGTTTCTCTCTCATCGATGTTTCTAACTCTCTATCCCTCTCCCTTCCTCTCTGTAAAAAATCAATAAAATATATTTTAAAATAAATAAATAAATAAATAAAATGTACCTTACTGCTGTTTATTAAATTCCTAAAAAGGTTTAAAACATTTCACGGTCCACCAGTTCCTTCTCTCCTACGACCTCGAGTTACCCGTCTATCTGCCGCCCTGGTGTCCGCCCTGGTGTCTGCATTAAGGATACGAAGGAACTAGACGCCTGTCAAGATCAAGCCAACTCTACCTGAAGGCCCAGTATTCGTCCTCAAAAACTGAAAGGGTCTTGTGTTTCCGAGACCAGGTGTTTCCCCTGCTGTTCCCCATCCACACGTCGAAACCAGCATCTGCCAGGATGAAGCCCAGGCTGCTGTTGGGCAGGTTTGTGACCCAGTTACTTGAATCTGCCAGCAAGCCGTGCTGCAGGAACACCACTGGTTTGGGACCTGAAAGACATTTATGTGTAGGAGCTAGCAGCACCTCGCTTCTAAACAAGCGTGAATCTTAAAGCAAATAATGAAATAGAAATAAATGGAAATATTAAGGTAGCAACGCACTCCTATATAACATTAGTAAGTATATATTTTTTAATAGCGCTGGCAAGGTAACAGTGACACTGGACTATTTTTGCATATCTAGTAACAAGACACATTGACTTAATCATCAAAAAATTTTTAATTTTTTTAAGGAACTCATGTAATGTTTCTATACTTTGTTGCAATAGATTTCTCAGAATGCATCCTAACAAAACAAACCAAAAGATAAATATCACACAGACACAAATTCATAAGTATATATAAACATATATATTCATATGTGTGTACAAACATATATATATATTTATATGTAAATTTATCTTCTACTCACCCATAACTGAGACAGTGATATAGTAGAAAAAACAAAGATTTGGGAGTCAAAGAAACCCGACCTCTGGCTGCTAACAGTGTTAAAGCATCCAGTCATTCACTAAACAAGCATTTATTAAGCACCAACTATGTGCCAAGCAACCCAACTATATGCTGAGGACTCCACAGAGAACAGAAATAAGTGAGAGAGAGAAACCTCACTGTCATGGAGCTGACATTATACTGACCATGAGTTTTAGCGTCAGACCCTCCTGGGTTCAAACCTGTCCTCTCCTAGTTCTGATGTGCATGTTGGGCACAGCATATCAACATCCCCCTGAAATTTGTATCATCCCCTGCAGCACGGAAATGTAATATGTACCTCACAGGGAGTAATGAGATATGAGATACTATATGAAAAGTTCTTAGCAAAGTATCTGACACACAGTTAGAGTTGAATAAACATTAGTTCTAATTATTATTAAGTTGCTTAACCAGTCTGAGTCTTAGTTCCTTAAAGAGCTGTTAAGAGGAATGAGTTAGATAATTAAGTGTCTGGTACAGTGGTGTCTGGTACAGTGACTGACACATAGGTCAAAATGAATAAATAAGAACTCCCTGTGCCTTCTGCCCATTCTTTATAATAGTGAAACACTTGAGATAAACTAATTTGTCGAGGGGACAAATAATTCATTGCAACCTAACTGGTGCAATAATTAAGCTATCAATGAAAGGACTGTAGCAGCACATAGCCTTGAAGGGGGGGAAGAAGAGTAAAGTACAAAATTATAGTCTACTCTGTACTCCAGCTATGCAGCAATGCTGTATGCAAATGAGGAATGTAAGATATCAGCAAATAATGAGAAGACTGATTCATGGAATACTCAGATGGGAAGTGAACTGACAAATTTTTCTTTCTGTTAGTTGGATTTCTTTTCACCTTGCTGAGAAAAGCTCATTGAAATAACAGCTAGCTGCGATTGCATGCTTATAAGCTCTAAGGTATTGTGGTGAACATCCCGTGACGCTGGTACTATTCCCATTTAGCAGAGAGGGAACTGTGGCTAAGAGAAGTCAAGTAACTTGACCACTGTTGACTGAGAGCTAGTAAGTGGGAGAGTTGGGATATGAACCCAGGTATGTCTGATACCAGGGTCCATCACTGTCATTTCTTTGCTATAGGAAAGGAGGTTAGCCAGAGAGAAGTCGTTCTAGACCAGTGGTCGGCAAACTGCGGCTCGCGAGCCACATGCGGCTCTTTGGACCCTTGAGTGTGGCTCTTCCACAAAATACCACGTGCGGGCACGCATGTACAGTGCAATTGAAACTTCGTGGCCCATGCGCAGAAGTCGGTATTTTGTGGAAGAGCCACACTCAAGGGTCCAAAGAGCCGCATGTGGCTCGCGAGCCGCAGTTTGCCGACCACTGTTCTAGACCACAAAGAAAGCCCTCAGAGAATAAACAACCCAAAGAGGGGAAGCTATTTTGCAGGGAACTGGACCAAATGCTTGGAAGAAAGCAATCTCTGGTGGGTGCAGGAGATAGAGAATGGGAGACAGGGGCATGATACTCAACCTGGCCCGCTCAGGCAATTCTTCCAAGAACCAGCCTGGTCCATGCACTCCAGCACCTGAGGCCTGGTGTGTCTGAGCAACATACTAATATGATAAGAATAGGGCTGCCTTCCCCAGCTGTGCCCTACAATTAGTTTGTTTGTCCCAAACTGGCTCTGGGAGGGCTGGGGACTGAAGGGTAGGCCTAAAAGCATCTTGGACCAGAGAGGGCAGGTGACATTATCATGGTCACCTAAATAGCACAGAGTCAGCAAAGGGAAGCAGCCCAGTGATGACCCATCACAGTGCTGCCTGCCGTGAGTAGGCCCAAACATGTGTGGAAGTGAGGAGGGGATTGCCCAGGCTCCAAAAACCAATCTGCTGAGCCCACAGTCTCCCAAGAGGAAGATGACCGGGTGAATGAGGAAGTTCCTCCTGCCTCCCAAGCCACTGGCCTTCTCTGCCAAGGCAGAGTCTGGTCAGGCCTCCACTGGTCAGGCTCTAAAATGGTGTGAGAAATCAGCTGAGGTGCAAGGACAAACCAAAAGAAGAACAAAGATCAAGGCGTTGGCGTGAAGCAGACCTTGGTTCTAACTCACTATGAAACCCATGTAGCATCTACTCAAGGTCCTTTCTAAAGTGGGAAGGATACAGTGGCTGATACACAGCAAAGCTCAATAAATAATGGCTCATAAAAATATTAATGAGCGTATAAATTTAATAAAATAATACTAGAACAGAAGTCACAGGCAGGAGCGTGAGAGAGAAAGAGAGGGAAGAAGAAGAAGCAGAAGGAGGAGGAGGAGGAGGAGGAGGAGGAAGAGGGGGAGGAGGAGGAGGAGGAGGAGAAACAACAACACTGCTGGCTTTGAAGATGGAGGATGGGGCCAGAAGCCAAGGAATGCAGGCAGCTTCTAGTTGCTAAAAAAGCCAAGAAAACAGATTCTCCCCTAGAGCCTCCAGAAGGAACACAGTCCTGCCAACACCTTGATCTTAGGCCTTCTGACCTCCAGGACTACAGGATCATAAATTCGTGGTGTTTTAAGGCACTATGTTTGTGGAATCGGCTACCACAGCAATAGGGAACTAATAGAGTTTTTACCCCCATTTCTCTGATAAGGACTCTGAGGCACAGTGTGACTAAGTAACCTGTGCATAGTTGCACAATCAGCAATCCCGAGCTTGGGCTCAGAGGTGGTAGTATGCCTCCTGGGCCTAAAGAAGACGGGGCCTGGCTCCTTGTTAGTCTGGCAGGAGCTTGCATAACCAAAACCTTTCAGGAGCTCTTAGAAGATAGGCTGTAAGTAGCATAAGGGCTCCCTCTCCTCGGCAAAGAGAGGTTCTAGACAAAACGGCACCAAGGACTTAGCTCACGGTACATAACCTTCCCACCACTTCACAGTGAGTAATGCAAAGTCAGAACCGCCCCTCACTTTAGACCTTTCTGCAGTCATCTATGGGACTAAACAAGTCAAGGAAGCTCGACACCCAGCAAAGCAGTCCTCGGCTTGCGCAAACCCAAGTCCAAGGACTGGGTCAGCCATCCCTTTTGGCTTTAGATCACCCAAAGTTTCGGGGCCTGGAAGGCTTCCTGAACCTGCCCCAACCACTTGAGATAAATCCTAGAAAACATTCTGCTACCTAGTTGATTAACAGTTACCGATTATGCACACAGCACTTCATTTCTCATGAATTAAACTGTTACAAAAGAGCTATTAAGATCCGGCCCATGTTAAAGATAAGGTAACTGATTCCTGGAATCAGAAATTAAGAAACCTATCCTAGAAGACTCGCCTAGTAGAGAGCCAGAATGGAAACCCAAATCAGCCTCCTTCCAAAGCCCTTGCTTTTAACTTCTTCTCTAAAGATTCATTAGAAAACAGAAATGGTGGGGAGAGGAGGTATGCTTATACGTATTCCAGACATTTCAAAGCAAGCCAACCGCTGTTTCCCCTGCGTCTCTAAATCACCTGGGGACTTGGAAGATAGACATTTCTGGCCCTGCTTCTGATTTAGGGAAGCCTGCAAATATTTATTTTTGAGACACTCTCTCGGCTCTTCTGATACAGCCCATCCATAGGCATGTTCCACATGGATTCATCTAAAGGGGACCATGTCCAGCCCTCGAAGGGCAGCCCCTGAGTCTTTGCCAAGGCAAAGTTCACAGTGCCCGTCTGTGCCCACTGAAGGCAGCCGTTCATATCCGGAGCACCATCAGATACACAACTTGCAGATGGTGTTGGTGCTTCATTTGATGATTGTCTTATTGGACAATTTATTTCCCAATTAGGCAAGGAGTAAGTATGCCTTGTTGCTGTTTATTTACTTTAGTCAAGGCCTATATGTCTATCCTTTTTTCAGCCAAATAAAATAAGTATTTTGTCAGGAGACTTACTTGCTCAAGACTTATTACACAAGGCCATGTTCTCTAGTTTTAAACAACACTATCTCAGATTGGCTGGCCTGCTACCCTTTGACCTGAAACAAATCTCTTTCCTTCTTTGAACTTGGCTGCCTCACCTAGTAAAATGAGGACGTCGACCTAGAACACAGGTTTGCAGCCCCATGGGCTCTACCTTGGAATCCACAGGAGAGTGTGTTCAAAATGAAAGCTCTCCAAAACCTTCACCCAGGCAGGACCCTGAGATCCTTCCAGCACTAACATCCCATGACCTTCTGGAATAAGGCCGAGCAGATAAAAACAGAACCACTTCCCTATAGATGATGACTTCCTGAATTTCAGTTCCCTTATGGAGTTAGTGCCAAGCAGGGGTAGCTCAACACCCAATAGAGAAGTTTGCTTGACATTGAGAAACAGCCTGCACTTACTTCACAGATCACCAAGAGCTTCCCAAACAAGGGTGCGAAGCTGCCCTAGTTAGTAGAGGTTTGACCAGACAAGCAAATGATTGTCTAAACCAGGGAATTCTTTACTGGGTCCATAAACTCACTACAAATACATACAAAATTTCTGTGCACACAGGTGTCTTTTATTCTACTAGAGACGAGGCCCACTGCCTTCATCCAGCTATGTACCCCAATTCTGAAGACTGCCCTGATATCACTGTCACTCAGGCTGACTGTGCCAAGCTGACTCAGGCATCTAGTTGTGGGTTCGGTCCCCAGTTGGGGTGCTGCTAGTCGCTCTAAGGGATACAAAGATGACAAAGACTCAGCCTCAAAAAGTGGCTGAGGGAGCAAGGATGGGGAGAAAGAGGCACAAAACTAAGTCAACCCAAAGCAAAATAAGCAAAGCACCTGCAGAGGGGGGTTAGCAAGACTCGCCTAGTAGAGAGCCAGAATTGAAACACTTGGCAGTCCAGAGAAAGTGTGTGTCTCCTTCCGGCTTAAGCAATCCGGGAGAGCTGGCAGGGAAGCGGGACTTGGAAGGATGAGAGGAATTCTTTGTAAATACATATAAAAATGAAGACAGTAGGCAGGGTGGGCAGCATTCCAGGGGTTGTGTCCACCAGCTGAACTCCAGGGGACTTTAGAAAAAAAGGAAATAACTCAGTTGGATTTGCGTTCCAAAAGGAGTTCTTTGATACTTTTAACATAAAATCACAACTTTGATTATATCACGCATAATTGGGCTATGGAGCCTATTTAAACCTGTGCAGTTGATAAACGATGAAAGTTCCTTAGGTAATGGGTAAACACAACTGGCACCCCACAGTTCTCAAGCACTCCTCGTGAGCCTTGTGAAAGAGGTATTCTACCCCGTGCTACAGGGGAAGACACTGTACCCACCAGAGCTTAGGACTGCACTGGCTAATTCGGGGAGTCATATCCATGGTGAACGTCAAAGGCCTACTGCTTACAGAATGGGGGCAAGCAGTACAGACAACAAGACAGAAGATGAAGGAAAGGTTCCTGTAGATTGCTGACTGGCAAAATCACTTCATTATGCCTGGGCTCTACCATGTTTAATCCTGAAAAATTACACGAGAGGGGTGAAAACAGGGAGGCTGGAGAAAAGAGAGCAGTTGGCATGTGTAGAGGAGCCATGTGCTAAGCCCTGTGATCATAAAACCTCCAAGAATCTCCAGATGAGGCTCTACATGTGCCCAGAGGGGACCACTGTGGCAGGACTGAAGGATGGTCTCCATATGGCTGTAAACTCGGGACATGGCAGCACCACAGTACAGCCAAAAAGCCGAGGGAAAAACCCTTTTAAAAGGGTAATAGGAACCGTTTCACTTAGCCCCCATAAATGAATAATGTTTCAGTGTTCCTTGTAACGACTTATAAGTGGTATAAGTCATTTACTATGGTGTTATTGCTGTATTAAAAGCACTAATTTCTTAAAAGATAAAGCAGACTGAATTTTCATATTCCTGTTTCAAAATTCTTTCTTTTTTTTTTTTAACATATGGGAAGTCTTTAAAATGGACCTGGCTGAAGCCTCTCTCAAATTCTGAGCTGAGTTCAGGCGTCCAGTTAAATGGTAACTAGAACATAAGGTAGGGTGACAGTACCCTGGCCAGGTGGCCCAGTTGGCTGGAGCATCATCCCATGCACCAAAGAGGTTGTGGCCTTGATGCCAGGTAAAGGCACATACCCAGGATGTGGTTTCGATCCCCAGTTTGGAGGCCTGCAGGAGGCAACCGATCAATGCTTCTCTCACTCATTGATGTTTCTCTCTCTCTCTAAATATCAATAAAAAAAATTTTTAAAGAAAGAAGATAGGGTGGCAGCCTACCAAAGTGAAGGACGGAATAAATTGAAGCCACATCACATGAGCAGCCTAGAGAGGACTTGACAGCCACTTGACGATGGGAGTCAGAAATGATTCTGCAGTTTCCAGTCTAGGTCATCAGGAGGGCAATGGTGTTATTAATAGAGGAGGAAGTTGGAGAGGAAGCTGAATGAATGAGAAGACGACGCGCTCTGTGTGAAGCATCTAATGAACTCTGTTTGTCTATTTGGCTTAAAGGAGCCAAAGGAACACCACTGACCACACTGTTCCTGCATGAGTGCAGGACGATGAAGAGCCTCTGCCTTGGAGCGGGGGCAGTGCTCAGGGAAACCACAGATTTCCTTCAAACTCCCCTGCCCTCTGAGCTTAGCTCACAGCAGGTGTTATGTACACACCACTGATCCCCTACAGGAAGGCCTCTGCACAACAGAGGAAGAAGGTGGGGAGCTCGTGCTAAGGCCAGATTTAGGGTACTTTCCGTCTCTGTTCCCCATTTTGAAGGCCAAGGGTATCCACTGCTCTACACACTTGCCAAAACAAGAAGAATATAGACTGTAGCCCACAGAAACAGAGAGTGGGAAAGACTGAAGGGGAACTTTGAGATTATTTCAGCCAATCGGCTGTTTTTACAGAGGAAGAATCCAAAGCCCAAAGATGTGAAACCACACAAGCACTTAGGGGCTGACCCAGACCTGGCACTGGGGTCTCCTAGCTCTTCTTCCTACCACCTGGGAGCAATTAAGAATCATGCTCACTTTCCTCATACTCCAGGGCACAGCACCTTCCCCAACAACAGCCATGATACGCACAAGTAGGGTATGTGGCACAACTTGCTTAATTGACATATGGACAGAGAAGCCTGGAGGTAGTGATAAAGAAAAAGAAGAGGAGGCACATTCTCTAAGCTTGTTTTTACTGAGGATTCCTGCATCTTTTAACAATGACTCGCCTACTAATTACATTAGTCAACTCACCACTTTTAAGAGAAATCATACGAATACATATTTTCCTTTATATATGGAATCTGAAATCAGTATACAGGGTTTACTTAAAAAAAAAAAGAAAGAAAATAAGGAAGGAAACCAAGATCATATGATCTCTCTGAAATAAAATATATGTTTTGTGTGTTTTGAGCAGGAGGAAAAATAGAAACTCTCACAATAGCTCATTACTCATTTCTGTAACATGCTTATTAAAAGGAAGCTTAATAGTAAGTATCCATACGACATAAAAATCTCAAGAGGTAGAAATTAAATTTCTGGCCAAATTCCAAGCTTCCCTATCTTGACACAGAAAACACCCATACCTTCGTCAGAATGGTTCTTCCTCCCATGAGGGATTCGGTGGAGGCAAAGAATATACCCATCTTCGGTCTCGACTAGGTGTTCCTCACTAGGAAATCCCCAGTAAGAGATAATTTCACTCTACAGAGAAAAAATAATAATTATAATGGAAATTCTACAGACAGAATCTGATAAGATCTCCCATATTTACCGGCAAAGGAGAAGACACCATGTCAATGACATTTTCCAGGCTTCACTTAAGAAATCGACTGTGGCCCTGGCTGGTTTGTCTCAGTGGTTAGAGCATCCAACTGCAGACTGAAAGGTCCCGGGTTCGATTCTGGGCAAGGGCACATGCCTGAGTTGTGGGCTCGATCCCCAGTAGGGGCCATGCAGGAGGCAGCTGATCAATGATTCTCTCTCATTGTTGATGTTTCTATCTCTCTCTCCTTCTCTTTTCCTCTCTGAAATCAATAATATTTAAAAACAGTTACGAAATCAACTGTGATTGAAATTTTAGCCTGCTGAATCTAGTAGCACACCCACCACAAGAGTAAATCCTCCACTTGTTTCATCTGTGTGTTCTACACACAGGTGTGTGATTACATTTGGCATCATCATTCTGGCATGTTCTGCACCAACAGTGACTAATTTTATCATAGCTGTGGGCCTCTTTGTTTTCATCCTTGCTCCCAGGCACAAATAAACACTCTTCTTTCTTTTTCTTTTCTAAATGTAACAGCTAATCAGGGCACATGCCTGGGTTGTGGGCTTGATCCCTAGAGTAGGATGTGCAGGAGACAGCTGATCAACGATTCTCTTTTCATAGCTGTTCCTACCTTGCTCTCCCTCTCCCTTCCTCTCTGAAATCAATAAAAATATATTTTTAAAAAGAAATAAATAAATGCATCCACTAATTATGTGATCTACCACTATTCTCATTTTAAGAGGTCCTCTCCTGTTTTGTTTTGCTTAGGAATCTCTGTTTTCACAATCCTTTGTGCATAAATAAGGTATTTCCAGACTTTATTGTTTACTTAAGATTAAAAACTTCGACATGTTTTAATTGCTCAAGGGGTTATTTTTGCTTGTATGTTCTAACTAACAAAATGTTTTTGAGACATTTTGAATTTTGTATTGAACTGTGCTTCCCGGACATTGCTGATCACAATCCTTGTTCGGTGTATTGTAAAAGCAGCACTCAGTAACATTCTTGCAAAGTTTTGACTTGTTTTAACTGTTCTTCAAACAAATTTAGTGAGACTTAGACATAATTTATCTCAGTAAGAAGTATATAGTTTTAACAATAGGATGCAATCTGCAAAATACACCTCACCTGGTGGGAAGGTGTGGTGAACTGAATCTAAGATTTCAGAGAACATGAAAGCACTATGAGATAGAAAGAGATTCGAGCTTGTGGCTGCACGTAGCCCATGTAACTGAATTTAAGAAAATACTTTGCCAAAACCGGTTTGGCTCGGTGGATAGAGCATTGGCCTGCAGACTGAAGGGTCCCAGGTTCGATTCCGGTCAAGGGCATGTGCCTGGGTTGCGGGCACATCTCCAGTGGGGGATGTGCAGGAGGCAGCTGATCAATGTTTCTCTCTCATCGATGTTTCTGGCTCTCTATCTCTCTCCCTTCTTCTCTGTAGAAAATCAATAAAATATATTTATTAAAAAAAAAAAAAGAAAATACTTAACATCTGCCACATGCATCTTAAAAGCAGGTGACTTTGAGAAACTTACCACGTTCATATTTGTTTCAGGATCCACGACTGCCCGCTTCCCTCTAGATGTCTCGGAAGGCAGGGTCCCAAGGGCCACACAGAACACCAAACCCAAGAGCCACATTTTCATTCTGCACGAAACAGTCTCTTGTTATTTGTCCAAGTTTCATTGCACATAATTATGCTGATAGATTAATGTCCCCATAAAAAGTTCAGAACCAGGTTTAGGGCAAGTAAAAGTTGGGTAAAGGGTAAATAAGAAACAAGTCATATCTGGAAGCCAAAAAAAGGAATTCTGTTTTACTAGGAAACCTCCCCAGTAGCTACCCCCAGTTAATATGTGACCTAGCACACCCACTCACCTCTTCACCATGAAGTTAAATAAATTGTTCCTGGAGAAATGGAGGAATTGGAAGAAAGTAGGCCGAGAAAAAGGAGGATCCTCAAAAGTCCCGAGCCTGTTAACCTCCCACGTTTTCCTCCCTGATTGTGATTTAAACATTTTTTAGTTTGGCCCATATTAGCTCTTGCCCCACCCCCCACCTCCACCTCCACCCCCATTTACTCATTTCCATTCTTGCTCAAAATTATATGTCAGCATTCAAAATTCGCCACCCCAGGGGGAAAAGCAAAATAAAAGAAAAGATCCTGCAAGAGAAGTGGAGGCAAAGAAACCACCCCTCTCTCCTTCTGAGACCCTCCAACCATCAACAAAGACCATCTCCCTTCTGGCAGCCGTGGGCACAAAATCACAGCATGGCAAAGACTTGGGGATGGATGTTAAAGGCAAAGTGAGGTGACTCTCCCAAGGACACCCCAATGGTTAGAGGCAAGGCCCAGGCCTCCTAGCTTTTTTAAAATAAATATACTTACTTATAAGGATCGATGTGTCGCCCTAGCCAGTTTGGTTTGGCTCAGTGTATAGAGCCTCAGTCTGCAGACCAAATGGCCCCAGGTTTGATTCCAGTCAAGGGCATGTACCTTGGTTGCAGGCTCCTCCCAGCCTGGGCCCTGGTCGGGGCATGTGCAGGAGGCAACCAATCGATGTTTTTCTCTAACATCGATATTTCTCTCTGTCTTTCCCTCTCTCTTCCACTCTCTCTGAAAATCAATGGGAAAATATCCTCAGGTGAGGGTTAAAAAATAATAACAAAGATCTATGTGTGTATGCCCATACAAAGACTTGTACAAAAATGTTTATAACAGATTGTGCATAACAGCCCAAAACTGGAAAAACTCAAATGCTCAAATGAGTGAATGAATAATCATATTATGGTATACACATGCTAGTCAGCAATACAAAAGAATGAACACAATAACATGGATGAATTTCAAAATAATTACAGTGAGTGAAAGAAGACAGGCCCCACCCCAAAAAAAAACTACATATGATTCCATTTATATAAAACTAATCATATTGATTGAAAGTCTGAGGAAAAGTGGGGTGGAAAGAACGGGTTACAAAGGGATATGAAAAGGAAGCTTGGGGGGGGGCAGTGATGGATAGGTTTATATATTGAATTTACTGATTTTTCACAGGAATGTACATAGTCAAGCTTATAAAATTGTATAATTTAAAGTATGTCTTTTTATTTCATGTCAATAATACAATACAGCTGCTTTTAAAAGACTATGCTTAAATTGAGTAGAGGCATATCTCGGTGATAGTGTGCATCTGGTTCCAGACCACAGCAATTCAGTGAGTGTGGCAATGGAGCTTTCTTTATTCTGTCTGGAACCAAACACAAAATATCTCCAAGATAGGCCTGTATTCCATGAATCTTAAGAAACTGGTTCCTAGGAGATTACAAAAGTGGACTGACACCTTCTGTGGATGCAATTCCTACTGGTGCTGCACTTATTTCTACAAGCAGTGGTGAGCCCCGACCTTGTAGGCAGCGGGGATGTCATGTTGGGGACTACATGGGAAAAGCAAGCCTACTTGCGTTTACTCAAAAGTTTGTATTTGTTCATGGTGGTTAGAAGGGCTGTACCATCCTTGGCTACCTTTTATCATAAATACAACCTCCCAAAACTCCATTATTACTAGGGAGTAAGGGGTAGGTTGAAAAGAAAAAAATGAAAGGTTATAACCGCAATTGAAAGCAACGAGGCATCCAGCAGGAGCTGCTGCTCTCCGTTCAGCACCTACAGACCTGGGACCAGCTGTCCACAGGCGTCTCCAGGAGGTAACCGCTGAAGCCACTCAAGGAAATAGCGCCCAGCTAACTTTCCTTCCAACACAACACTAGGCACGTTTCTCAATCACTTTCTCAAGTGATTCTTGCCGGGATGAAGGCTGACGAGTGTAAACGGAGAGTAAAAGCCCTTTTCAGGGAGCATTCCAGAGCTGAACACCGAGTGCTTTTCTAGGCTCCCTTAGCAACTTTCCCTCAGTCCTTCCCATATTGCAACAATCCAATGAAATGCTTGTCTGCCTTCATTTCACTCCAGCCCAAAGGCAGAGTGGGTGTCTGATTCAACCAGGACCCAACCAAGTGCCACTCACGTAACAGATGCACAATGCAAATTTTGCAATATGGGATCGGGACAGTCCAACAGTTCAGTGGCTGAAGAAAAGCTCCAAAACAGCTTGCCATGTAGCTTTATAATAATAATAACAACAACAATATCTTGCTATAGGGTCTTGGGACTTATGATGTTAATTACTCTTCTACCAACTTTATGCAGTACCCTTACACCCTTTTTTCGGGAAACTGAGGTTCACCCAAGTTAAGTACTGAGAGCAGAGTGACAACTGGCTAAGTAGTGTCGCCTTAATTTTCACCAGGATCAATGCCAAAGTCCACCTCGACCAAGCTCTGAGCTAGGTCGGGCAGGCTGCCTGAAGGAGCTAACGGGGCGTAGAGGAGGAGGAAGAAGGGGAGCTGGGAATCAATAATCAATAATCATCGCAGTCGGAAGGCTCTAGGAGTCGGAGGGCACCGGGGAGGGCAGACAACTTCAGAGGGCTACCTACTCCTGGCCACTGGAAGGTGCCTCAGGCCACCTGCTGGTGCTCGGGCAGGGCTCCCAGGCCGAGCGCAGAGGGTGCTGCCGCCGGCCTGCAGAGGCTCAGGGATGGCGGGACTGAGACCCCGGGAGCCTGGCGAGAGCCGCCCCGCGGACCGGCCCAGGCTGACCCGAACTGCCGCACCCGCACCTGGCGGAGCAGCGGGGACTCACCTGGGGACGTCCTCCCGGGTCGCTGTGCAAAGCGCAGAACCAGCTCGCAGAGGCCGGGACTCGGGAAGGGACTCGGGAAGGGGCTCGGGGAGGGGCTCGGCGGGGGCGGAGACAGGCCGGCCCGAGGGTGGGCGTGCACGACCAGCTAAGGCTGCTAGCGCAGCGAATCTGAGCAGCGGTCAGTGCGGCGGAGACTCCACCCCGGCTGAAGGCCCCGCCCCGGCTGGAGGCCCCGCCCCGGCTGAAGGCGGAGACTCCGCCCCGGCTGAAGGCCCCGCCCCCGCCGCCGTTCCCGCGGAGCATGCGCTGTGGGCGGGCCCTAGATGTGCGGCGGCCGGGCTCCGCCTCCCAGGCCGCGGCAGCCGCTGCGCTACCTGCAGGCAGCAATCCTCTGGTCTCCCGGCTCCGCACCGAGAGCTCCAGTGGGGCCAGCACCCTCTGCTTCAAATTAAGCATTTAGCATTGTGCCTGATGCAAAGCAATCTTGCTGTCCATTTTATTTTTATTACTAAGTATGCCAAGCATTATTGAGAAACTGGGAGTATAGCAGCCAACCAAACAAGGTCTGGCCCTCCTGCTATCATTCGAATGAGAAGAGACACACCATGAACAACTAACCATATAATATAAAGTAGTAGAACGTGCCATGAGAACAACAACAAAAGAGTAAAGGGATAATGAAGAGCATGCTATGTTACATATAAGGTAACCAGAAAAGGACCCTCTGATGGAGTGGCATCTAAACACAAGCAGGAAGGTGGTTGAGAACCATGTTGATGCTGGAGGAATCACATTCTCACATTCTGGGGTGTGAGAATAGCATATGCAATTAGGATATTAGGCCCTGAGGCAGTAATATCCCTGGTTGGTTCTAGCAAAAGCAATGAGGTCAGTGTCACTGGAACAGAACGCGTGTGGTGAGTGGTAGAAAATGAAGTCCTAGTGATAGTTAGCACCTTAAGGGTCAATGGTAAAGACTGCTTTTTCTTCTGAACAAGGTGAAAAGCTGGTGGAAGGTTTTCCATAGAAAGGCAACATAATCTGGTTTAGAGTTTAGAAAGACCACTCTAACTGCTAGGGTAACTATGGAAGACACTGCAATAAACCAAGTGAGAGTTAATGATGGCTTGATCTAGGGTGGTGAGAATAGTAGAGGTGAAGAAAAGTACTCCACTCTAGGTATGTTCTTAAAGCTGAGCCAACACCACTTGCTGGTGGTTGGATACAGGTATGAGAGGGAAAGTGGTGTCAAGGATGGTGCTAATGGGTTTAGTAAAATGGGGTTGCTGTTTTACTAAATACTCTCACCTGCTAAGGCCCCATCAGGAAACAGAACTGTTCTAGGTATTCCAAACAGAGGAAATACTGGGGTCCAGCCCCAGTGGGTCCAGGGGTTCCCAAAGGTGTGGACGGTGTCGGCGATGAAGGAATAACACGGAGTCAGCATTCAGGTGATCATCATGGTTGAGTTCTCTCTTTATTGTGCTATTACACCTATATTTATACTATTTGATCCCATAAGCATGCCTCTACAATTACATCATGGTATGTTTTGGGTAATGTTATACAGTTCCTTGTTTCTTATCTAACCTTAGCCAAAAATCCTGTCTCTATCTAGTTCTGTTGATATTAATCTTGTCCAGGTTAATCTCTGTGTTCCATTACAAGGGCTATTCCAAGGTGACTATTCTATTGCTCTGCTGATAAGCTACAAGGAAGTGACTGAAGGAGTTTATCCTACCCAGTAAAGGTTATGTCCTCCCAGCCTCGCTGCTTGCCTTCCCTGAGACTGCCCTGTGTCAGTGGGTCTCCAGGGGTATAGGCTTTGGTGCTTTCCCTGGTGGGCAGACCCCTGGGGATGTGGGCCCAACAAATCCCAAATTTATTGCCAACAGTCTTAGTCCAAGTTCTTCATAAGTAGTACATGGTATTTCTGTAACACTAGGGGGATTTACTGATTTATTCTCTTCCTAGTCCTGTTAACCCCTAGCCTGGGGAAACAACCTTTCTTGGGGAGGTCGTCCTGGTTAAAACACATAGCGCTTAAGAGGGGGTACAAACATATGTCATATATGCCAGGTTCCTTGAAACATAAGCTGTGCAGATGTTTCTTCCCTGCAGCGCCTGTGTCAAGCAGCAAGGATGGACCGGCTCCCGGCAAGGAAATGGTTACACAGTAATGCAACAGGGTTTAGGGAGACCCCATGGAGATTAGCAATAGCAGGAAGGGCTCAGGCATTGGGGGAAGATAAGGTCAACAGAGACTACAGGTTGCAGCGTTGAGCAGCAGCATCTGCCAGAGACACTGCCCAAGGATGAACGACGGGATCTAAAAATGCCATGGTTTTTCCTTCCTCCTGTCCTCCAAGCTCCCACCAGTCCCTGCTGTGGATCAAATGTAGCCTGTAGCTGGCTGACACGGGAGCCTAAAAAATGCAGCCTGCAGGGTCAGACCCCTCCATAAGACAAGTAGAGCAGAGGAAGGAAGGGGGGGGGGGGGGTGAATCTGGGGACAAAATGGCAAAAGTCAGCACTAGGATTTATAGGTCTAATGTTCAAAGTCAAATTCCAGGCCAGAGATACAATTTGGGAATAATCAGCTTAGAGACGGTATTTAAAGAGACTGGATATCTCCGATGGGGAAGGCATATAGAGATTCAGAAGATTGAAAAGCTAAGGAGACAGTGAAGTTGGCGGACAATTGAGTGTTGTACTTGACACCCAGTGGAGAGAAAAAAATTGAGAAAGAATATGAGTAGCCTGAGCCAGTACCAATGAAACCTGAGTGAGGTGAGCATTGAGAAATAAGCATCAGATTAGCCGCATTTCTGAGCACCAGGCATTGGGCTAAGTCCTTTACACAGTGTCTCATTCAATCCTCAAAACTACATCCACGTCCTCATTTCACAGGTAAGGCTTTGAAAGGTTAACTTTATTGCCCCCAAATCCAATGTAGAAAGGTACAAAGATAGAAAGTGATGTGGCCCAAAATGAAAGCCAGGCTAATTAAATCCAGGTTGCCATCTATGCAGGTATGAATAAAGGAAAGTGCAACCAAGGAGTTCCTTCACCCAGGTAGGGGGGGATTGCCCCATTTCCTGCTTTGGGCCATTGTAATCCATAATGACTGGTAGATGACCCATACTTTTATTATAAAAATAAAGCTTTACAGAAGACAGGGGGAATGAGGTGGTTTATAGGGGTGTGTATGTAAGCCATCTGTATGTCTTCTTTAGAAACTGTCTATTCAGATTTTATGCCCATTTTTTAAGTGTGTGGGTGTGTGTGTGTTTGCTATCGAGTTGTATGGGTTTCTTATATCTTTTGGGTACTAACCCCTTATCAGATATATGGTTTGCAAGTATTTTGCCCCATTCCACAGGTTGCCTTTTCATTATGTTGATTGTTGTTGTTTTTTGATGTGCAGAAGATTTTTAGTTTGATGTAGTATCACTCGTTGATTTTTACTTGTATTGCTTGTGCTTTTGGTGCCATATCCAAAAATTCATTGCCAAGATGGATCATATCCAAAAGGTCATTGCCAAGACGGCTGTCAAGGAGCTTTTTTCTGCAAGGGAACCATAGAGTAGCGAAGGGAGCTAACAGGCTGTCCCACCAGGGGGCGAGCTTGGCTTACTCACCTGCCCCTCCTGAGCTGGTCCGTGCTGGCCAGTCTACCTTCCTCCTCCACAGAAGCTGCCTTCTACATCCTCCACAAAAGTCAGTGTTTAAAAAAAAAACACGCCATTTTTCTTTTAAGTTTCTTATTTGAAAAAGAACACACAGAAACTTTAGAAAATACCGAAAACATCAAAGAAAATAACAAAAATTGCCCACAGTTTCAGAACACTGGGATTCCTTTAGCAATTAAGTGTGGAAGGAATTGAATTTTCTTTTTTAATCAAACTAAACATCTGGCATCCAAATTCTTCTTTGGCAGATAAGTTTTTTCATATTTATTGTCATTGCATTTTTTCTCTCTTTTTGAGAAATACAAACTGACACATGTTCAGGATTCAGTGTAAGAACATCTTGTGCCTTGGCATAGGAAGGAGAGAGATGGAGTGTGGGGGCTGACAAAAGCGATTCAGAGCTGCTCTTGTCTCATCTTTGCAGCACAGCAGGAAGCACGCTGTCCGTGGCTTTAAGGAGCACGTGATTTCGAGTCAATGGGCAGACATGCACCATGTAAGTAAGTATTGGGGCTCTTCCCTACTACCCCCTCAGGCTTCTCCCATTCTGGGGAAGCAGCATTCTAAGCCAACAGTTAAATCTCCTCCCACACTGCTTGGATGAGCCCCAAGGAAGGTGAGCATTCATGATTCCTGCATCCAGGTAACTGGACCCACATAGATTCTTTTCATGTATGACACCCAATGATTTTTGCAAAAAGTATTTTGCATGGGCCATTGTTCTGTTTTCTGAAGCAGAAAGTGAGTGTGAGGAGTGGGAGATGGGAGAAGGAGGGGCACGCTGAGCTTTTCCATAGCATGCCTTCGACCATGAGAAGATACTAAAGAAAGGAGGATGGGTTCTAGGGCTCCTATAGGCACGGGCCTTTCCATGTCTGATGGGAGGGAGGTGACTTCCCTGGGGACAGACTATGTTAGAGTTCCCTTCCCCTCAGAGCATACATAGATGCAGAATGACTTGGTTCGCTGGTGCTGCTGTTATTTTTAGAAGAGGCTTCTGGTGCTATGACTTCTTCTGCCATCCTCCCGGAAATCAAGAATGCATTTTATTCTTCACCACCTTCTCAAAGGGCTTTCAATCTGCGGGTGGCCCAGCCCTGGGGCTCACATAGCAGAGACTCAGTTAGGCAACAACAGCACTGAGTGGTAAACTGTGGGAGCTTTGTACTGTGTCCACGTGGCTAGACGGAACTGTGTCTCCCAGAATTTTCTCCTTTGTCTGATTCCAGGCAGAGTGAGTAAGTCAGGGGACATTTTTGCTTGTGGTTTGGAGAGTGGAAAAAAGAAGCACTCATTTTGCTTTTTGTGCTTGGAATGGCAGGATGGGTGTTTTTGCAGCTCATGGCTTACTGTTGCTTATCTCCTGGCTCCATCCCTGGGTGTGCCTGGCCTACCACTGCTGCCCCTCCCCTGGACCCTCCTTCATTGTCTCTGAATCCTGGGTTTCGGTGTGTTTAGCTCCGTGGTGAAGGGCACCAGCTTCTCCTGCGGAGCCCACATCATCCGAGTTGGAGGCAGTGAGAGCTGACTTGCATTCCAGTCCACTGTTGTGAGGATGCGCACAGCACGTGCTGTGGTCCTGTTGTCTTTGTTCTCCCACGTCACCTCCATCTCCCCTTCTCCACTGCCTGCTTGTGGACTTTAAGCTCAAGATCAGACAGGGAGACAGCAGTCTCACAGACACTGCTTGGCCAGCTCCCCAATTACATAAAATCCAAGGCCTGTAAGAAATACGTATATATTTCTCCATTGGCTCTTCTTCTCCCACTCAACTCTAACACACAAATAAAGAGACTTCCTGCAACTAGGAATTAGGAAATTAGTGATCTAGTTTTATTTCTGCTGATTCTGGTTCTGTCACTTTGTGGGAATTATTTTATCCTTTTAGGCCTCAGTTTCTTTAAAACACAGGAGTTTGACCAAGTGATCCCGTTCCAGCTCTGGGGCTATCAAATGACTTGATGGTTCTTTGCCAAGTATACCAGGCCTTTCATAAATAGCTCTCTAATTACAATATGTGGAGATTATGTTATGACTTTATTTATTTCTACCTTATCTCCAACCCTTAACTACACAGTTTGTGTGAGCAATGCCAGCTCAGGTCAGAGTGTGACCTTTCTGTAGAGAATGTTAACCTGCAGGGGGCAGAGTTTACAAACATGGGTGCTGGACCCAGACAAGGCAGGGTAAGGGGAGAGAGGCACCTAGGGCATATCATTTAAGGAGACACTCACTCTCACCGCCATGCAAGTGCAGGGTCAGCGTTTATAACACCCTGAGAGCAAGTGTCTCTTTAAATTTTACACCCTAGGTGCCTCTCTCACCTCACTCTAGTGCTATGTCTGGTTCTAGAGCCAGACTAATGGGTTGGAAGCACAGACGCAGCACTTGCTAATGTACAATCTTATGAAAGTAATTTAATCCCTTTGAGTCTGTTTCCTGGTCTCTAAAATGAATCACAAAGTGTATCATAAAACTGTTTCAGAGATTAAAACACCATAGTGTATATAAAACAGCTAAAACGATTCCTGGCACATAGTTATGGATCAATTAATATTAGCTCTCTTTATTTTCATTTTTTATTATATTCAAACATTAGAGGCATAGAAGAGTGTCTGACATGTAGTTGAAATTTAATAATCATTGAGTGAATAAATAAATGAAGAGAGATAATGGATGGATAGACAGATGAACAAAATATTTACTCTGAGTTCAGCATCCTAAATTTCCCCTCAGCTATTAAAAAAAATACAAATAAAACAAAAGGAACAATCACTGATAAATTATTAATGATTGTTTTTAAGTGAAGAAAACTATTTAAAACAACCTCTGCTGATCATGATTGGGTTTAGGGATATGACTGGGTTAGTGGCAGTAAGATGTCTTCATTCATTCATTCATTCATTCATTCCCCAAGTAAAGAAAGCACAACTTGCAGTTTGAATGCCTCCAGTGTCTTTTACTCTATGGTTTTTTTATACAAATAACAACCCCCTTCCCACTCTCTTTATAGAAATACTAGAGGCCTGGTGCACGAATTTGTGCACAGGTGGGGTCCCTTGGCCTAGCTGGTGATTGAGGCCGATGAGGGGCCGGCCGGCCGAGGGGAGGGACCACGGGAGGTTGGCCAGCCGCGGGAGGTTGGCTGTGGGAGCGCACTAACCACCAGGGGGCAGCTCCTGCATTGAGTGTCTGCCCACTGGTGGTCAGTGTGCATCATAGCAACCAGTCAACTGGTCATTCAGTTGTTCAGTTGCTTAGGCATACATATATATGTATGTATTTTTGGTTTTGGTTTTTAAGTGCCTCAGTCTCACTTAGCTGTATTACAAACGTAACTTGAAAATACAAAGTGCTATAAAAATGTGAGGGACAGAGATGACATGCTGCTGTTTGGGGAACCTGTTATACAGCCCTGCCTCTTTCTTCCCTCTCCCTCTCTTTGATCAGAATAAGTGCTATGAATCAGGCTCAAGGTCAAAGTCTTGGTGAGGCCCCCATCAGAGTGACAATAGGAGAAAGAACCATTCGTACTCAAATGATTTCCTGAGTTTCTTTGAGGAAGGATAAGGAGGATGGTTTCCTTTCCTCTGTTCTATTGGCTTCATGTCTCTGCTGAAGAAAAAGGAAGGGGTGACAAGGCTAGTGATCTGCTTCCACGAGACTTTTGACAAACAAGAGAGGCCATAGCTGGACTGACTCCAAAGCTAAAGTCCAAAACAAGATTAGCTGGGATTTGAGTCACTGTGCCCTCAAATCTACAATCCAGACTTGTGGGGTAAGCCTCTCTCTGCTGCAGTGTCAGGCAGGTGTGGAGAAAGTACACAATGACCAAGCAATAATATTTGTAATGAACTCTTACGAAGAGCTTATGATTTGTCAGGCACCATCCCTGGGGCTTTTCTTGGTTTATCTTACGTAATCCTTCCCACAAATAAATGTGGTAGGAAGCAGAGGCAGAGAGGTCAAGTCACTTTTCCAAAGCCACACAGCTAGAAAGTTGTCCTATTTTACTTCAGAACTGGAGAACTTGACAATTTAAACTGTTAGTTTAGGATATTAGCCCCCAAAAAAAGTAAAAGAGAGGCTCCAAAGAGTGCCTTATGCTTTGGAAAAGCAAGGACTCTCATAACATATCACTGAATTGTAAAAAATATGAAGTCTTAAGTTTAGATAAAAAATGTAATAATAGAAGCACACAGAATATATATTACTGATACCTACACTCCTCATACAAATTATATAGAATTTATAATAGGATATTATATGATAGAATATATTATTTTATATATGACATAGAAAAAAGTATATAACATATAAATACTGTGTAATATTATTGATATATATCTTATTATATTTATGTTATACTTAAATATTCTCATATATTTTACATATTAATATTTATACTTTATAATGTAATATGACTTTAATTGTATGTTTTATAGAATACAATTTAAAATAATATATAAATTATTTAAATATATAATAAGTATGTTATAATAAATAAAATATATTATAACGAAATATTATATGTACACATGTATAATGAGAACACGAAATGGGAGAGATTTTTGTCTACAACTGCTTCATTGAAGCTCACATAAAATACTTGAGAGAATATCTTCTGTGAACAATGAGTTGTTATCACAAAGAACCCCCTTTTGGCTACATTAATAGAAGTGGAGTCGTTCAAAAAAAGGGAGAGGATAAGTGTTCTAAGCTTACTAGTCATGAGATTCTGTTTGATGTGATGTGTCCATTTGAGACTCCAGGGCTTTCAGGATGAACCCAAAACTGACCCTCCCACTACCTGCCCTACCTTTGATGATAGACCCCACCTTCTTCCCTTCCTCTTAGCTTAACGAGTTTAATCTCCAATGAGTTGAGTCAAAGGGGACTATTCTGTAGGAGAGGATGGATGAAGAAGGTAGGGAGCGAGTTTGGAGAAGCATCCAGAATGACCTTTCTATCTGAGTGGCAAGTGGTGGAAAACAGGGCAAGATGGGAGTGGAGAAAGCTCCCACCTTCAGGAAGGATTTCAGATTTCCAGATGCACGGGTGTGAGCCACCTGCCATGACCCTAGCTTGGAGCCCAGGGCTTCTACACAGAGCACAAGAAATGATAGAGAACCAATGGAGAAATGCCTCCACTTCCTGAGAAGGGGCTTTGAGCTGAATCTTGACAAACAATACATTTTCTTGGCCTTGAAACTTCAGAAGAAGCATGAAGAAACAGGAGTAGAAATGCCATTCATAGAGGCCTTTTAGCAAATCCCACCACTACAAGAATACTTTACAATGCAGGCAAATTTTAACGTAGGACAGGAAGTCTGAAAAGGCGCTGAATTATTTATAAAGGTTTATGAATTCTCACCCAAAATTGCCTACCTGCTTCACCAGATCTAAGACTACTCTGGGAGAAAATTCAAACAAATTCAAATGCAAAAGCATATGAATCAAATGGAAAAGGATAAATTATACAGACCCTAAGGAGATATGCTACAAATTCTTTTTCTAATAAGATGTCTTCATTTTTATTTTTTCTTCCAGTTTTATTGGCATATAATTAACAAACAACATTGTTTAAGTTTAAGGTGCACTTCCTGACTCACACAGGCTCTCCATAATGGAAGATTTTAGAAATCCTAACCAGCCAGTGGCCAGAAGCTGAAGTAGGAAGAGATGGGAAGATAGGGTGCTGGTGCGGGAGGCTTTGGGGGTAGGGGAGGGGTGAGTTTATTTCATTCTGTTGTGGGCAAATTTTAATCAGTTAAGGATGCAAACCAGGCAGAAATGTTCTTACAGGCTTTTATTTTTCTGTTTATTTGAAAGGAAAAGTCAGGAGTTTGGGGTTATCTATCTAAATAAAACCCTAATATGCAAATCGACCAAACAGCGAAATGACCAGTCACTATGATGCGTACTGACCACCAGGGGGCAGACACTCAACGCAGAAGCTGCCCCGAGTCCGCAGGCCCTGACCAGTGGTGCCAGCGGCAGGGGGCAGGGCCAGCAAGCAGAAGGCACCAGGCCAAGTGGGTGTGAGCGGGAGCCCCCTCAATTGCCCCACCAGTCACCCCACAGATCGGCTGTAGGGACCCTACCTGTGTACGAATTTCATGCACTGGACCTCTAGTTTAACTGTAATTTTTAAAGGAAAGGTATTTCTTTATCAGAGCTCAGCAGTGGCTGTCCTAGTAAAGGGTGGATTTAACTCACTTTCTCAAAGAACAACTGTCAGGCACTAACCCTAACGCACATCTCCAAGAACCAAGTCCAGTTTCTCCAAATATTTAGAGAAGCGGGACTTGGTTGGTCCCAGTGCCCATCCTCCCTTTCCTGTTTTGTTTTTAAGCCTCGATGATCTTTAAATAACAAAAGAACACTCATACAACAACAAAACTAAAATTATGAAAAACACTCCTAAGGATAAAAATACTATAAGCACACTTATACCCCCCGGAAAAGTACCAGCTAATATAAGGGGGGGAATTCGTATCATCTATTTTATATAACCAACCAGAAATAAAACATTTCAACACTTATAAAACAGACTTGGGGGGATTTTTTTTAACTTTAGAGTGCATATTATTTACAGTTTCATCTTGTCTTTTTACTTAACATATATTTTGTGAAAATCTTCCCATGTTAATAAATTTTTAAAAATATTATGACTATTGAAGGCCTCATAATAATGTTGCAAAGTATGGATGCATCATGACTTCTTTCCCTTGATTCTTTCTTCCCTCCATCCTTCCCTTTTTTATTCCTCATTTTCTCCTTCCTTAGTTCTTTCCCTCCTTCCTCCCTTTCCGATTTCTTCTTTTATAGTCTAATCAAATGTATACACTCACACCACTGAAATAGTCAACGTGATCTACAAGGTAGGAGAAGTAACAGTCCTTCACCTTATTTCCCACTCCCCAAAGGCAACCATTTATAATTCTTTTAGTGGCTATTGTGTTATTGCCTTATACTAAATAATATGCTTATCTTGGAAATTCTAAAAATGTTTTAAAATGGTTAGGCTTTATGTATTGGCTTTTCACCACTGAACTCCCTCCCCCAACATACACATGCACACACAGCGCCTCTCCCAGCCAATGGCATTGTCTTAGATTAACATTCACTATTTAGATTATTACAGTCACATGAATGCTATTTACAACTGAGCCCTGTTTTGTTCTACAATGACCTCTGTTTTCCTGTACTTTGTTTCATGTTTCCCCCACGTTAAAGGAAACGAACAAAAAGGTAGTTGTGTTGTTTCCTTTTTTTTTTTTTAAGTTTTCTAAGTTATGATCACTATCTCAGCCCCAACCAAACTCTCCTCCAGTTGAATAGATCTCCTCTCCCCATTTTCAAATATTAGGTAAGCTGACATGTTCACATTTCCGTGGAAATCACTCACAGGATATGTGACCGGCTCCTGTCTACACTGGTCGCTCCTGAGACCTGTAGCAAGGATTTCCCTTCCCCCTCATTTAGGGTTTTCCTTCACCTCCCTCTGGTACCGGCCCTTCCCTTGCACTGTGTCCTGTGCTTCCTAAATCCCGTTTCTTTATTTCCCTGGGTTTACTGCTACTTCTCCTCCCAGCTTCCTGAGGAACAGTGCGTATAAACATTTTACTTTTATGTGTAAAAGTGTCTTTATTTTTTCCTCCCATTAGTTTGCTATATTTAGAATTCTATGCTAGAAATTACTTGCCCGCACTATTTTGATGACATTTCTCCCTTGTCTTCTAGCTTTAACTATTGTTGATGAGAAGTCCAAAAACATTTGGATTTTATTTTATAAGTCCCCCCCGCCCCCTGCTCCAGAACATTTAGAATTCTCTTTGTCATCAGTGTTCTAAAAGCTTACTTGGTAAAGGTTTATTCATTTTTTCCCACTTGGAAACTTATAGCTTTCAATCAGGGAAAATTTATTGGATATTTTCATGAATATTTTTTTCCTTTCTTTCTTTTTCTTTCTTTTTTTTTTTTTTTTTTGGCCTCTGTAGAACTCTTACTATTCAGATATTGATCCTCATAGACTGCTCCATGCCGTTAATTCCTGAGCCTTTGGTGTAGTCTGCAATATAAATTGGGTTGATTCTTGGACTTCCCCCACTGCTGACAGATGTAGTTTTCTCAAGTTTAGTACAACATGAGGAAATTACCTCTTGTCTAGCTCTTTCAGAGTTTCCAAGATTTTGTTGCCTTTGTGTTCTCTACTATTCTCTTCTCCTTGAGGATTTGATTTGAGGAGAAAGCTAAAACAAACTCATGTGTTCAACTGATAGTTCCATAATGCCTTTAAGTATTTTTTATGAACCATCATTTAGTTTGTTTAAATTGTTAAGCAGTTGTAACTAATCCTGCAATGAACACCCTTTGTTCATAAACCTCTGTATCAGTCAGGATTCAACCGAAGAAGCAGAAGCAAGAAGAGGTACATAGTAAGAGATTTACTGTAAGGAGTTGGCCTATGTGATTGTGAGGGATGGCTAGGCAAGTCCAAATCCATAGGGCAAACCGGTAGGAAAGGCAGGCTGGGACTCTGGGGTGTGGGTTGTCACTGGCGGCCACAGGCAGCAGCTCTTCATCAAAGAAGCCTCAGCTCTGTCTTAAAGCCTTTCAACTGATTAAACCAGGCCCACCCAGGTTATCCAGGATGATCTCCTGCTTCAAGTGAACTGATTACGGCATTTCATCACATTTGCAAAATACCTTCCCAGCAACATCTAGATTAATGTTCTAACCACAAAATAATAGGTGTGGTTAAGAGATCGGGGAGAGCAGACACACACACACACACACACACACACACACTTGGTTAATTGATATGGCACTGTACTTATTGTGTGAGAAACTCTGTCTCTCAATTTCTCATCTGTAAATGGGATACCACCTGCCTCCTGGGGCGGCTGTGCATACTGAATGAGATGATTCCTCACCTGATTCATGTTTATTGCTCCACATAATGATAATGCTAATACTGTAAATCACATGTTCAGATGCTTCCTGTCTACCAGGAACTGTTAGAGGCACTTTTCAGGTGTTATTTCATTCAATCCTCACAAAAGATAGGAGCTAGACAGCTTACCCCAGGTCACAAAGAGAATACCCTAATTTCATCTGCCTATTAGTCCTCAGACCCTGGGTTTTGATTTTTTAAAATATATTTTTTATTGATTTCAGAGAGGAAGGGAAAGGGAGAGAGAGATAAAAACATCAATGATGAGAGAGAACCATCGATCCGTTGCCTCCTGCACGCCCCCTACTGGGGATCGAGCCAGCAACGTGCCCTTTGACTGGAATAGAACCCAGGACCCTTCAGTCCACAGGCCGACGCTCTGTCCGGCAAACCAGCTAAAGCTGGGTTTTGGTTTTTAAGGTTTCCTCTCTGTTTTCTGTATGTCAGGTTCCTAGCAGGAAACTGATGTCAAACTCAAGCTGAGTAATTCAAGAAGGTTGAATACTAGTATAGAGGTGGGTTGGGTTTAGAGATAATAAGAGAATATGCAGTACTCTGGGGCTGATTACAGTAGCCTGGAAGGAACACGAGAAGGGAGAAATTACAGACCACTGTGTAGCTGATGCAGCTCCTCAAGGTGGCCTTTTCTCATTCTGGGAATAGCAAACAAGGTCTCTCCTTAGTCTACGTTGAGGCAGGGGCAGCCTGAGGCCTATGTAAAGACAGACAGAAATATTTGTAACAAGCAGAGGAAGAGGAACTCTCGTTTCATTTTTCTCAAAACAGAAACAATTTCCAGGAGAGAGTGGTTTCCTTTCCAGTTTCTATTTCCCAGTCACACCATGTATTCTCACTCTAGCCCAGCAGCCAGAGCAGGTGACTCATCCCTGCTGAGATCACACCCGGGCTGTGGCCACACAGACTCCTGAAAGGTGAATCCGTATTTCTAGGCCAGTGGTTCTCAACCTTCCTAATGCCGCGACCCTTTAAATACAGTTCCTCATGTTGTGGTGACCCCCAACCATAAAATTATTTTCGTTGCTACTTCGTAACAGTAATGTTGCTACTGTTATGAATCATAATGTAAATATCTGAGATGCAGGATGGTCTTAGGCGACCCCTGTGAAAGGGTTCGTTCGACCCCCAAAGGGGTCGCGACCCACAGGTTGAGAACCGCTGATCTAAGCGCTTCACAACACAGTGACCACGTGCTTTCTCTGAGCTTCTCCCCACCCAGCACCTTCATGAATAGGATTGAAGCATGTCTATCTAACAGTTTCCTTGAGTGCCAATTCCCAAAAAATAAAACAAAACCCACAATGTTCCTAATTTCCTATTCCGGCACTTCTTGCACATTTAACAATACGTTTCTATAAGTACGTAAAAGAACTTGTAGGAAAAGTGAGACCTAAAAGAACGGATTTCCAACGGAGACAGGCTTAGCTGTGTAGCCTAATAAAAGGGTAGAGGATTGTCAAGAAGCATAGCTTCCACCAGGTCCTGGCAGAAAAATGCACAATAAATCACGCTTCCTCCAAGACCCAACCACCTGGCTCGTCAGCCTCAGTCTGAGCGTGTGTTTCTCCCAGGCTCTGTGTAAGTTCCTGGCCTCAAAGAAACCAGGTGCTATTAGCTCCCTTCCCCGCCTTGGGTCTATGTACATGGTAATCCCTTTGTGATTAAGGGTATGGATAAGGAGAGAGCAAAGAAGGTACATTTCCTCTATCATAACACACCACTACGGCTGCCCATTGCGGTGTGGGGGTGCAGAATACCAAGGCAACCCACGGGGGCTTACACGGGTGTGGAGCCCAGGGAAGCCAGCGATGTGTAGAGGGGTCACGGGTTGTTTTCCTTGAGTCAGTGACAATGATGGGTCATGAGATGTCAGGCGAAAGCTCTGGAAAAAGCAAATGTCGCAAGTTTCCCTTCTGGTTGCCATGGTTAAAGCCCTGAGTTATTCATTAAAATAAAAACTAACATTTCCTTATTGTGTGCCGGGCATTATTCTCCCTAGAAGAATGTGTTTGTTTCGTGTGTCCACCCATGTGAGCCCCAGACACCACTGTGAGTTGGTAGAGTATTACCTCCATTTCAAGGGGAAGAGACTCAAGCATGGAGCCATTCAATCATTGCTAGTGGCCCAGCATTCAAAAGCAGCCTAGTTTCTAATCTGGAGAGGATGACATCAGAGTCCACTGTTCTATCCTGCATTCATTCATTCAACAACTACTGCCCGGCCAGAATGGCTCAGTGGTTGAGCATCAATCTATGAACCAGGAGGTCCTGGTTCAATTCTCTCTCAGGGCATATGTCCAGGTTTCGGGCTTGATCCCCAGTGGATAGCATGCAGGAGGCAGCCGATCAATGATTCTCTCATCAGTGATGTTTCTATCTCTCTCTCCCTCTTCCTTCCTCTCTGAAATCAGTAAAAATATGTATGTATTTTTTAAAAAACTACTTTTGAATGCCTGCCGTGTGCCACCTATTATTGTAAGAACTGGAGGTTCAGCAGTGAATGAAACTGACCAAAGACCCCCCTTCCCATTGGAGGTTACCTAACGGCTCCTGGCAGTGGCCGGCCAGTCCTATTGGCGATCAGGGTGGGCTGGCTGAGGGTGGGTGGCCACTGACCACTGCAATAAGGAGGCAGGTGCTGGGAAACTGTATCCTCCCCGCTGGACGCCCTGGATGTCAGCTGATGCAGGACATCAACACAATTCACCAAGGGCAGTTCCCTCTGACTCACCGCCCGGGGGGAGGAGGAGGAGGAGGAAGAGGAGCGCCCCCCCCCCCCCCCCCCCCGCCCCCGCCCTGGCTCTTACTGAAGCTTCCCTTCCCTTGGAGCCCTGCCTGTTTCACTTTGCAGTTGCAGTTTCTCTTTCCCGAAGCCTTTTGCCAGAAAACAAGGCGAAGGAACGGGGGTGCCTCCATATATAAGTGTCTTCAGCCCTGACTGCAGACAGAGGAGGAAGGTAGCTGAGGAGCAAGCACAGCAGCCCCAACAGCAGCCTCCCCGCAGCACAGCACAGCGGAGAAGGACGCGGCGACCATGAGGTAGGCATTCCCTGCGGCGCTGGAAAAGTCTGACCAGTCCTGTTGTGGACGCAAACCCTCAGCGGCCTCCCAACAGGCAGGTGCCCCGCAAGCTTTGCCTCTGAGTTGGTTCACAGCCTTCCCCAGGCTCCCGTCTCTAGGCTGCGGGCTTGTTTACTCCGACTCCGTTTTCTGCCTCACACCGTCCCGCTTCCTCAGGGCGACTGGCCCTGGAGAAGCTGAGAGCTGAGTTCCTAAGGGAGGGAGGGAGGCGGAGGGAGAGGACAGAGGGAGGGGGTGCCATCAGCAGGTTCTTCACGAAAACGCGGGCCTGCGATTGCTCCTGGAGACTCCTTTTTGTTTCTTTATTTGCAGAACTACGTGAGGAGTTTTTAATAAGATTCTTATTTAACAAAATAAGAGCAATGTTTAGAGTGTTTGGGCAGTGGTTGTTTTTGTTTGTTTTTGAGCAGTGTTTAAAAAGCAGTCAGGGTAGCAACCCACTTCATGTGAAGGTGGAATTTATTTACTTTTTTATGTTCAAATTCTGTTATGTTTGTTTGTTATTTCGTTGTTGATACATCATTCATATCCCTTGTGCCCTCTCCCACCTTCCCCCTCCTCTTCAATCACCACACTATTGTCCCTGTCAGTAAGTTCTTTCCCTTTTTGGCTCAATCCCTCTGCGGGCTCATTCCCGCCCCCCCCCCCCCCCCCCCCCCCCCCCCCAGCTGTCAGCCTGCTCGCTGAGTCTGTCTCTATTTTGCTTGTTGGTTATTTTGTTCATTAGATCCCACATATGAGTGAAATCATATGGTATTTGTCCTTCTCTGTGTTTACAATTCATCTCAGATCTGCATCAGGACGGACAAAATGCATTCATTCATTCATTCAACAGAAATATAATTTACCCCCAAATTCAACTGATTGGCTAGAGTCGTCCTGTCTGAAGTATAAACTGGAGATGCTCTTCAGAAACAGAAGTTTGCCCTGAGGAGGAAGTACTAGCTTATTGGGTAGGAAGAGAGCTTGCTTTTTTCTCCAGTCTGAGGACGGGTTGACCAGACTGGACACCCAAGCCTCGTTCCTGGGAGCTCCAGAACCCAGGGACACCGGCCCCAGCATTACCTTGGAGGGCACATTGCCACCCTTCTTGAAGTGTCCTGGTCTCTCTTCTGGAAAGGTGTTTTTTTCTGTTAGTCTCCATGTTTGCCTGATAGAAAAAAGAAAAGATTTGAGATATTTCCACATGTGTGTTGCTATAGTAACTCAGCATTGTTTGTACTTAGAATTTCAGCATGGTCTTCTCATCGAATCTTTCTTATGATCATACAGACCCATCAGTCTCTCTTCTAATTTGATTCTTAGCTATAGGCACCCTCACCAGGCATTGCCCCCAGCCCCCCGCCCCCGTGCTCTAAGACAGTGATTCCTATATTTGAGCTCAAATATGAATCACCTGGAGAACTTGTTAAAGAGAGATTCCTGGGCTCAACCCCCAGATTCTGATTTGGTAGAGCTGGGATGAGGGCCAAGGGTGTGCATCTCTAACAGCAGAGGTTCTCAACCTGTGGGTCGCGACCCCTTTGGCGGTCGAACAACCCTTTCACAGGAGTTGCCTAAGACCATCCTGCATATCAGATATTTACATTACGATTCATAACAGTAGCAACATTACAGTTACGAAGTAGCAACAAAAATAATTTTATGGTTGGGCCACAACATGAGGAACTGTATTTAAAGGGCCAGAAGGTTGAGAACCACTGTCTAACAGGGTCTTCCTGGGTGGTGCTGCTACTGCTCTCACTCACTGCGGGGCAGCACGCCTCTGGCCTGGGGAACAGTGTCCCTGTGGATTTTCTCCAGACCTGGAAGCAGGGCAAACACATTGTTGTGCTGTAAACAGTTAGGGCTCCCAGCGGCATCAGGAGCATACGTCACAAGCATAAGTCCAGGAAGCAGGTATTGGGACCAGCTTCTGATTTGCCGGTGGACAAAATAATCCATAATTATGCAGTGAAATTGGTTGGCTTTCGAAGGGCTGCTCACAGGGATTGTATGTAAATGTGTACATTAACTGTCTCTATCCTGCAAGTGCACAACGAACTCTATGTCTGAGATCATTTCAGCTGTATTCATTCTCTGTGTTTCTGCTATAAAATGAGAAAGGAGCCAAGAAAGCTCATGTGCTTTAGGAAATCTTCCTGTGAGCTCACTGAGAAGGAAGGTAGGTGAGATTGGACATCAGCTTTCCAAGGGGAGGCTGCTGCCATTACAATGCAGACGCCAAGCAAGTCACGCTCCTGGGCTCTGCCCCACCCTCCCGGTTACACAGGAGACTTCAGACAACCTAGCCCTTCACTAAGACCCGCCTGGGTCTTTGAAAGAACACACGTTCCTTCCCTGAGAGGAAATCCCTACCCACTTCCCTCCTATATTTTGTTTATTCTACTTGAGGTAGTTAAGTTTCCATTTGTTTCAAGTAACAGAAATGAGCAGGTGCTGATTTAAAGTTCCTGGAATGATTCCCAGGATTCCACACACAGGACCATAGCAACCCCAGGAGGACTAGAACAGGACACTGGGGCGCTTGGGGGACCCAGACCCTGTCCTATCCAAGTGCATCTGAGTCCCTCTCTGCAGTACATAATGCAGAATGCGGTCCCATCAGACCCCCAGCATGCACAGTTCCCTTCTTAATGTGTGAAAACCACCTCAGGCTCCCTCACTCCCTCTCAGTTCCATTCCCAGCTTCCCCCTGAGTCTGGGTACCCAGCCACGGTCCAATCAAATTGTGGGGTGGAAGGGCCTATACAATGTGAAAGCTAGGGGACAGAAGTAAATGAGGGAATATAATCTTTCATTTGGGCAAATATTTCAAAAGTCATCGATCCTTGACACATAACATGTCTTCCCAGATTGTCTTGGCTGCTCATGTCAGAATCCATACTATTTAGAATATCAGCTCCTGATAAAAAGGCCAGGGAATATATATCATAAAAATTTTTTTAAGTGAGCAAAAGCAACATTTCAGAGACTTCTTGGCAATGTAGAAAAACAATTTGGTGCTATTCGTGAGTTATAATAACCTCCTCATCGGTGAAGTTATTCAAGACAGGGTTATTTGTCTGTTTGCTGTTTCTGTTTGGTTGGGTTTGTTCATTTGTTTGCTTGTTTTAAGGACCAACACTAAAGGGAATGAGAAATGTTTCTAGAAGAGTTGCTAGGGTGCCCTAAGTGAAAGAGAGCCTTTCCTGTGAGGGAGGAAGCTGGCTGTTTTGTGAGCCTCCTCTTGTAGCCACACATCTAACAACTTGTCATGAAAACAACCCACAGAAAAGGAAAAATAAAATTTCAAAAGAAAATTATTAAACAACAAATGCAAAATTATTACTAAATCAACTCAACAAAACATGTTAAGAACAGAAATCAACAACCTAAGAAGTTGGGGGTGGGAGTGATTATATTTATTCCACAATAAAAGTTTAAGACATTACTAACATATATAATACTAGAGGCCCGGTGCATGAAATTCGTGCACGGGTGGGGGGGGGTGGGTGTTGTGTCCCTCAGCATGGCCTGCACTC
Organism: Myotis yumanensis; assembly: GCF_028538775.1. Taxonomy (NCBI): domain Eukaryota; kingdom Metazoa; phylum Chordata; class Mammalia; order Chiroptera; family Vespertilionidae; genus Myotis; species Myotis yumanensis. Next base: position 26,286,240 of record NW_027223764.1, on the reverse strand, counting down.
TCTCCAATCTGGGACCCCTTGGGGGATGTCCGGGATCGGGCCTAAACCGGCAGTTGGATATAACCTCTCACAATCCAGGACCACTGGCTCCTAACCGCTTGCCTACCTGCCTGCCTGACTGCCTCCTAATTGCTCCCCTGCAGGCCTGATTGATCGCCCCCAACTGCCCTCCCCTGCAGGCCCAATCACCCACAACTGCCCTCCCCTGCCACGACCTGCCTGAGATGCTGGGACCAGCCTCCTCCACATGGAGCAGCGGCCTCCATCTTGTGGCTACGTCGTGTGCAAGGACCACCTAGGCTTTTATTAGTATAGATTAATCAGGTTGGGAGGTAAAAAATACAAATGTAGGGGAAATGAGTAAAAATTAAGAATGGTTGAAATTAAGCCTGATCGGCATGGCTCAGTGGATGAACATTGACCTATGAACCAGGAGATCATGGTTCAATTCCCAGTCAAGGCACAGGCCTGAGATGTGGGCTCAATCCTTAGTGTGGGATGTGCAGAAGGAAGCCAATCAATGATTCTCTCTCATCATTGATGTTTCTTTCTCTCCCTCTCCCTTCCTTTCTGAAATCAATAAAAATATACTTTTTTAAAAGAATGGTTGAGCCCTAACCAGTTTGGCTCAGTGGATAGAGCATCAGCCTGAGGACTGAAAGGTCCCAGGTTTGATTCTGGCCAAGGGCATGTACCTTGGTTGCGGGCACATCCCCAGTAGGAAGTGTGCAGGAGGCAGCTAATCGATGTTTCTCTCTCATCGATGTTTCTAACTCTCTATCCCTCTCTGTAAAAAATCAATAAAATATATTTAAAAAATAACAATAATAATAAAAATAAAAGAATGGTTGAAATTAAGATTTAAATGGTTAAAATGGAAAATTTTAAAACAAGGCTATAGAATGTCAAAATAATAAAAAGACAAAACCGATTTGATTTTTAAAAGGTTTGGCTAAACAAAGAAACTCAATTAAGTATATATGAAAAGCTCAAATAATTAGGCAGGAAATAGAAAGTAATAGAGATAAAAAAGACAAATTAAGGGGAACTAAGGAATTAAAAGTGTAGATGCTAATATGGCATTGAATCTCAGAAGAATAGCCAAGATTAAAATCAGGTTGGCAAAATGTTAAAAGAAGACAAAATTATAAAGCTACAGTTCAAAAGTGAATGTATGCCCTAGATGGTTTGGGTCAGTGGATAGAGCATCGGCCTGTGGACTGAAGGGTCCTGTGTTCGATTCTGGTCAAGGGCACATGCCTGGGTTGCAGGCTCAATCACCACCAGTGTGAGGCATGCAGGAGGCAGCCAATCAGTGATTCTCTCTCATCATTGATGTTTCTATCTCTCCCTCTCCCTTCCTCACTGAAATCAATTATATATATATATATAATTTTATTTTTTAAAGTGAATGCTAGTAGGAAAAAGAACAGAAACAAACAAACAAAAATCAGTGAACTAGCCTTCCCAGAAAGCACAGAAAGCCTCCACTGGAATCAATTCCACAGCTTTGGCCGCCCCTGCAGAGGCCCCCCAAGAAGAGAGCAGAGGGCTGGCCACCCTAACAAAGCTGCCTTCTTTAGGGAAACCTGCCCACTGCTCTCTCCCTAATTCTTCCGTTGTCCAGTCTCTTGATTCCTGCTTCCCCGTGCTTGAACGCATATGCCAAAATACAGAAATTTTAAAAAGGAAATGTTTTTTAAAATATATTTTTATTGATTTCAGATAGGAGGGGAGGAGGAGAGAGAGAAACATCAATGATGAGAGAGAATCATTGATCGGCTGCCTCCTACACACCCCACACTGGGGATCGAGCCCGCAACCCGGGCATGTGCCCTGACCGGGAATCAAACTGTGACCTCCTGGTTCATAGGGCGACACTCCACCACTGAGCCACAGTGGCCGGGAAATGTTCTTTTTTGATTGGGGTTCACTCCCTTTCAGAGGAGGAGAACTGCGTTTGTCTTGCTCCCTGCTTTGTGCCGGGTAAGTCTGTGCTGTGTCTCACATGTCCATCTCTCTGCTTTTCCCCACAGCGAGGCCACCGAGAACTCCTTGGAGAGCAGCCTACGGCGGCTAAAATGCCACTTCACCTGGAACTTAGGGGGAGAAAATTCCCTGGATGATTTTGAAGACAGAGTGTGTCACCAGACCGAGCTGCAGAACGGCGAGTTCAAAGCTACAGCGTACAACTTGCTGGCCTACATAAAACACCACAGAGGCCGAGGCGAGGAGGCGCTGCAATGCTTGCGGCAAGCCGAAGGGTTAATCCAGCAGCAGCACCCTGACCAAGCAGAAATCCGAAGCCTGGTCACCTGGGGCAACTACGCCTGGGTCTACTATCACATGGGCAGACACTCGGAAGCTCAAGTCTATGTAGACAAGGTCAGAGAAACGTGCAAGAAGTTTTCCAGCCCCTACAGAATGGAGAGTCCTGAGCTGGACTCTGAAGAAGGGTGGTCGAGGCTGAAGTGTGGGAGAAAGTACACCGAAAGGGCAAAGGCGTGTTTTGAGAAGTGTCTGGAAAAGTGCCCAAACCACCCCGAGTACACCTCGGGACTGGCCATTTGCAGCTACCGTCTGGCTGAATGGTCAGGGCCTAAGAATCCCATCAATGCGCTGAGGCAGGCCATTCGGCTCAATCCTGACAACCAGTATATTAAAGTCCTCCTGGCTCTGAAACTGCAGAAGATGAACGAGGAAGGGGAAGCAGAAAGGTTAGTTGAAGAAGCTGTGGAGAAAGCCCCCTGTGCCATAGATGTGCTTCGCGGGGCAGCAATGCTGTATCGGAAAAAAAATGATGTGGACAAAGCTATCGAACTGCTTACACAGGCTGTCGAATGCTCGCCAAACAACCCCTACCTGCATTGCCATCTTGGGGTGTGCTATCGGGCAAAAGTCCACGAGTATGAGAAGAGAGGCCTGAGCGGAAGGTATGGGGAGAGAGAGGACTACCAGGAACTGATCAGACGTGCTGTGGGTCATTTGAAGAGAGCGGATGAACTCAACGGAAACCTGGCCAATGTCGGCTCCTTTCTTGCCTGCCTCCACCTCCAGGCGGGTCAGTACGAAGAAGCAGAATATTACTTCCAGAGAGAATTCAGCAAAGAGCTCACGCCTGTAGACCGGCAAGTGCTCCATCTCCGATATGGCAACTTTCAGTGGTTTCAGATGAAGTGTGAAAGCAAGGCCATCCACCACTTTCTAGAGGGCGTGAAAATAAACCAGGACCTAAAGGCGACAGGAAAGATGGAAAACAAACTGCGAGGTATTGCCAAAACCAGGCTTTCCAGAAATAGAGACGATCCCGAGGCTTTGCGTATCTTGGCGTGTCTTGAGGAGCTGAATGAGAAAAGGCAGCCAGCAGATGAAAACTCTGAGAGGGGTGTGAACTCCGGACGCCTCAGCCCTTCGGCATCTTTCGTGGAGGATTGAGGAATCAGGATGTGGTGCCCATAGGGCTACTCCTGGGAGGGAAGCAAAACCCCTTCTCGCAGTTGGTACCAAAATATTTAACTATGAGTATGGCGTAGGCATGGACTAAGAGAGTGGCCACAGTCCTGGATTGGGCCAAGTGTTAACACTTGAGTTACTCAGGGAGTTTCAGGAAAGGGACTAAGTTGGGGGTTGCAGCGGGGGGGGGGGGGGGGGGGGGGGGGGGGTGTCCTTACAGATGTCCCCAATTGACATCTGTAACACTGGTCCATTTTTGCAATGCTTTCCCATCGCTGGTGTCATTTGAGATCCGTTACAGGAATGTTCTAGGTTCATCCAAAGGCTGGGGGACCAAAGCTTATCAAAGCTTAGATAGGGCTGGGTGTTCTCTCTCTCTCTTTCTCTCTCTCTCTCTCCTGCCTTCTTTCTCCACTGCCCTAGATTATCCTTAATCTAGATTGTCCTACATGACAGCAGTTCAATCGTCCTATTAACTGAGGTGGGACCATAGTTTGAAAAATAGCAGAAAATAAGTCAAATCCAGAAGGGACATATCTCCAAGAAGTAATGGGGTCAGTCAATCATACTACAGAGATTCGAGATGCACATGGGGGAGATTTTGCCTTCACTCTGCTCTCCCTGTAATCATAATACAACATGTGAAGAATTTTTTAAAAAAAGGATTCTGGCCCTGGTCAGTGTGGTATCGTCCCATGCACTGAAAGTTGCCGTTTGATTCCCCATCAGGACACTTGCCCAGGTTTCCGACTTGATCCCTGCTGGGGGCATGAAAGAGGCAGCCAGTTGAGGTTACACTCTCATGTCGATGTTTCTCTCTCTCCCTCTCTGTTCCTCTCCAAATAAATAAACAAACTAACTATTATTTTAAAAAAGGATTCTGTACAGTATGCTAGAAACCAAAATAATACCTTTCTTTAAAAATAAATGTCTCACCCGTAGGGATAGGAACAGGGTAGGCAAAAGAGACCAAGAGAGAGGAATGCTGGTTTGTCATTGTAGATTGTAATCATATGGAGAAATTTTCATTTCCGTAGCCACTATTAGGAAAATTAATTTGCTTTGTTTAAAAAAAAAAATGCTTTGTTGACCCCCAGGTTCAAGATGATAGGAAAGCAGCAGAACAGGGAATTATTTGGTGGCTAAGGAGCTAGTGAAAGGTCTTGGGAAATTACATCAGTAAAGGAAGAATTTCCCACCATTAGAAATGTAAATTCGGTGATATAAAAGTTCTCTTAACCCTGAAACTTTTTATGAAACACCCAAATTAATGGTATGTTTGGAGCAGTTGGAATTTTCTAGGTAGCTACTGAATAGCCTACAAATGTCAAGTTCTGTGTGACCCAAAACACAGTCAGCTGACCGAGCACGAGACCATCTGTTATTCTCCGGGTTGCAAAATGTTTGTCTGTTGGAATCACTTCAAATTTAAAAGGTGGTTATCTGGGGCTGGAAGGAGGGGGCGGGGATACAAGAGATTCTGTTTAAGGGTACAAGCTTGCAACTAGTAGATAAAGAAGTTCTGGAAATCTAATGCACAGGACAGTGAATATAGACAATAATACTGTTATAATCATCAATCTTGTTAAGACACTAGATCTTAATTAGTCCCACCACAAAATATGTCAAACAATTGCAATCATATTACAATATAAAAAATGTAGCAAGTCAACATGCTGTATACCTTAAACTGACACAATGTTATATAAGAAATATGTTTCAATAAGATTAAGTCTATATTAACATGTTCATCAAGCAATTAAAACATTATATGTAAATCAAGGTTCTTTTTCTATTAAAATTTCCAACTACTGTAACAATGGCTTTTGTGTTATTTTCTGTATCAGAAATAATGTTGTGCCCTGAGACCATCCGTATGCACAGTATGGATTCCTGAAAAAAAAAAGTCATAGATTTAATTAATACATAATGTATATGTGATGGAACATAAAGGGATGTTCTGGTTTTTCTGAAAGTTTGGTGTACCTTACCTCCTCCAACTCAGCTACAGATAAATGAAATGTTACCCTGGGTATGAACTGGCTCCAATAACCTAGGCTGGTCTCACATCACAGCCACTGAAAAGAACATTTTTCCCCCTCCAGCTTTCTTAAAAGAGTTCAGGACTTCGGCTTAGGCTCTGACACCCACCACCATGCACCCTTGTGCACATAAATGCCTACCTCCACACTGACAGTGGGGAGGCGGGGGCGGGGGGGGGGGGCTGCTGTCTTTTTCTCCATTAAATCTTGTTAATATCTGCTTCTATCCACATTCTCTCTCCTTGTCCAACTCCATCATGAGAAATGAGGAGGTGCCCCTGATGCTGTGTTATGCCCCACCTGGAGGCAGTCTCAAAGGCATAATAAGTAAAAAAGAGTTTTTCTTGATGAGTAAAGAATACAAAGAAACACGAAGCCCTGAGTCTCTCCTGTTTTTCAAGAGGCCTCTCTGGCGGAAAACATGATTCATACCAGCCGCAAAGGTAAACTGCTTCCATTGGACGGACTTGGACAGGTGTACGTCTCAAGGGAAGGTTTAGCTCACTTTGCCTGAGTAATTACTGGATCTGGTGCCTGGGGAAGGAAACTGGGCATGTTCTGTTGACCGGAGTGAAGACCATTGGCACCTCCAGTGTGCTAAAGAAGGTACAACAGGTGTATGCATGTGCATTGCTCAAGGATGTCATACTACTAGGAACAGAACCCTAAAAGGAATAAGGTGGAATGGGTAGGCAAGAGATATGACATATTACACTTAATATTTACTTGAGGACTTAAAACTAACAGAGACATTTGGAAAACAATGAAGAACATTTTATTTATAACTATGTTTCCTGAAATGTCACTATCCAGGAAACAAATGGAGCCACATTAGTTGGAATGACCTGTAATTCCCTGGCTCTTAACCACATCTCCCGGTGCAATACATTTAACTCTCCTCATAAGCTCACCCTGGTAAATAACATGCCCCCAAGAGGTGCCTCCTAAGTGTGGATGAACTAGTCTGTCAGAATGAGCTATTGGCATGGTTCCAGCACCCACAGCCCTCAATGTCTTCTCGAAAAAAGGGCTCCAAGACATCTCATCATTCCCTGTAGTAATTGATTGCCACCCGGAGAGCACCGATATCCCTGCCAACGCTGTTCTCAAGTGTAGTCAGACCCATGAAGGAATGAGGAGAACCTCTCATCCTTGTCTGGGTTCCAAGTCGCACTAGTTGTTTCTCAGCCGCAGAGTCCTCAGTGAAGGGTTTGTCGTGCGTTTCCCGCAGAGCTCGGACACAGCCCGTGGAGGCAGCAGACCTGAGTCATGCTCCCCACTCATCTTCCTTCCCACCTCATGTCCGTTGGTTAGGGGGACGTATCATCTGACAGATAGAGCACCTGAGTTAATCTAAAAAATAATCACATTATTTTGAAATTCTAAAATGCATATATGCATGGGAGCAGAGAGTTAAGTTTCTTATATGGGAACAGAGGGTTATTTTTTTTTTAAATCTAAGTTTCATTTCTCAGGCCAGTGCACCTGCGTACCCACTTTGGTCCCGAACAAAGTGATGGAGAAGGTGATTCAGCTACAGACAATGTACACTGTACCCAGCATGCAAGCAGAACTGTTAAGCATGATCAGGCCGACCCCACCAGGAGTCAAGCCATCATCTCATCGCCAGACAACCAAGAACAATGGTTGACGTCTGCTGACCTTAGGACTGCATGAATCGCATTCTGTACCCAACTTCAGCCCAGTCCATTTTCCCTATGTAATCCGGTCCCCGGCACCTTGCTGTAAGGCAGGTTTGGGATGCTTATAAGCCCCTTGTCTTCTTGGTTGGCTGGCCTTCTCAGTAAGCGCCTTATATGATTCAACCCTGCCTTCGTTATTGGACATTGCGGCAGGCAGCCCGGGCCCACCCAGGGGTTTCCTGGTAACTAACTGACTCGCACAGTCTGTGTCCGGAAGTGAGACAGCACTCGAGTCCTGAAGATAAACACAAATAAGACTGGGTTAGGATCCCTGCCATTAGCACAATCAACCTTGGATTTCAACCTGGGAAATGTGGGTTCCAACTGGAGACCATAAGCTCCTGTCTCCTCGCTCCCTGCCTCCACCGTTTCCCCATCATTTACTTTGGGGAAAGGTAATTAGTTTGTGGTAGGCAGTTAGACAGGAGCAGAGCAAGAACGATGGGCCAGGTACAGAAGGTCACCAGGGTGGAAAGCCCTGGGTGCCTAGCAAAGGACAATCGTAGGGTGGGACCTTGCCCCCAGGGTGACCTTTCCTCCATTAGTATATCGCTGGTCTTGCGATTTGAACCCCCTGACCTTTCCTCTCTAGAGATAACATCTAGGCCTCAGTCGTATTTCAGCTCCAGGCTCAGATAAGCAACAAAACCAGCCACAGCTGACCTCAGGACCAGCTGCATTGAATAATGCCCCCATGCCCTGGTGCCCACCAACCAATCAGTGGAGAGAGACCACACCCCTGAAAGGACACACCTGGAAAGCTGCTAAATATTCTATTAAGATCTTTCCCTGGGACCGCCCCTAAAATCTCCACCCTTGAAGCCCTTAGGAAGGAAGACTCAGTGCACTCTCCCTCCTGGGAGCCGCCAGGAGGCTCTGGCCTTTTCCCTCTTCCCAAGTCCCCCTCTTTCTAGGCGAATTACCATTACCATCCTCCCTCCCAGGCTACTAGGGCCCTTCCTTTGCCTCCATAAAGTACTTCCTCAGCACACCTCTTCTACGAATGGCTTCTTCTATCTCTGTAACTTTCTAAATAAATGTCCTCTTATAGTTGGAGTCTTGGCTCTGAACTCTGTCCTTACCAGAACTCAGTACCGAGATTGCTGATCCTAGGTCCAGTCTGACGCCATGGGTCTAACACCCAGTGCCGTCCCCACTGCCTACAACAACTTGGTTAGATGAATTAGAAATTTTCCTTATGATAGACAGTGCCACTGTGTTATTGCTAGTAATCTACACCTTATTGGGAGGCTGCAAGGGGGTGGATCATTAATGACTAAAATCCTTAATGTAAAATGGTGCAGCAACTTTGGAAAACTGTTTGGCAGTTCCTCAAACTGTTAAACAATGCATCACCATACAACCCAGCAATTCCATCCCTAGGTATGTACCCAAGAGAAATGAAAACATATATTCACATAAACCTGTACCTGAATGCTCATAGTAGCATTATTCATAATAGCCAAGAAGTAGATTCATCAACTAAGGAACTGATAGATTAAAAAGGTATATCCTTACAGGAGAATGATATTTGGCAATAAAATAAATTAAATAGTTACTGATACATGCTACAACATAGATGGACCGTGAAAACTGTTAGGTCAAAAGGGGGTTCAGGAGCTGATGTATGCCTCCGCCAGGCAGATGGTGACGTAGATACTGGGCCCTTCCTAGAATCCTAACAGGCCAGTGCACCAGGTAGATGGTAACGCAGATACCGGTCCCGCCCTGGAATTCCTAACAGGTCAGCTCCCAGACAGATGACGACACCTGGAAACTGTGACGACCCCCGAGGCGGGAACTCCCATAACTCATGCTCTCCCACCCTCACTGAACAGCTGTATAAAAAAAGCGCCCCCCTCCCTGTTGGCGCGGATCCACGAGCCCTGTCTTTGGGGTTTGTGGGCCCCCCGGGGACACGGAATAAAGCCTTTCCTTTCTTTCTTTTCTGATTAACTGGACTCTCTTTATTTCCTACACCACCTCCTGAGCCACCTAACCTAACAAAAACATTACGCTAAGTGAAAGAAGCCAGTCACAAAAGGTCACACACTGTATGATTCTTTTTATTTTTATTTTATTTATTTATTTATTTATTTTTAATCCTCACTCAAGGATATTTTTCCATTGATTTTCAGAGAGAGTGGAAGAGAGAGGGAAAGGTAGAGAGAAATATCGATGTGAGAGAAACACATCGATTGGTTGCCACCTGCATGGGCCCTGAGCAGGACTCGGGCCAGGGAGGAGCCTGCAATCAAGCTACATGCCCTTGACTGGAATCAAACCCGGGGGGGTGGGGGGGGGGGGGACCCTTTGGTCCACAGGTTCTCTATTCACTGAGCTAAACCAGCTAGAGCTGTATGATTCTTTTCTTTTTAAATATATTTTTATTGATTTCAAAGAGGAAGGGAGAGAGAGAGAAACATCAATGATGAAAGAAACTCATTGATTGGCTGCCTCCTGCATGTCCCCTACTGGGGATCGAGCCCAGAACAGAGGCATGTGCCCTTTTAGACCACAGGCTGACACTCTATCCACAGAGCCAAACGGGCTAGGGCTGTATGAATATTTTTATATGAAATGTCCAGAATAAGCAAATAGAGAACCAGAAAGTAGATTAATGGTTGCTGAGGACAGTAGGAGTGGAGGTAACAACAAATGGGGTGTGGAGTTTCTTTGGGGTTAATGAGAATATTCTAAAATTGACTGTGGCCTGCCTGGCAGGGTAGCCCAGTTGGTTTGAATGTTGTCTCCATGCACCAACGTTTCTCATTCAATCCCAGGTCAGGTCAATAAAAATTCAACCAATGAATGTATAAATGGAACAGCAAATCAATGTTTCTCTCTCTGTTTCCCCCATTCCTCTCTCTCTCAAATCAATAAGCAATCAAAAATAATAAAACTTAAAAATGTATTGTGATGATGATTGCACAGCTCTGTGAAATGCTAAAACTATTGAACTCTATACTTTAAATGGGTGCGTTGCATGGTATGTGGATTACATTTTAATCAAACTTAAAAATGTGTACTCATTACAAATGTGTACTGTATAAGGAAAGCAATCTTTTCTTCAATCGCCTTCTATTTTTAAGCTCTGGGTTTGCTTGCACTGTCTTGTTCCTATCTAAATTCTTTTAGGGAGTTAAGGGAGAGGTCAAAGCTTTTCTTGAGTCTGCTGGCTTAGTTGTCCTCAGCTTAAAACAGTCCACACGCCAAAGTGGCACATTTTGGGGAGGTTCATTCTAAACCTCTTCAGAAATTTTATAAAAATAAAAAATGTGTCTTAAGGTAGTATTCCTCCTTCAGAGTTCAAGGAATAAATACAGGCATGTAAATTTATCAGCTAACTAGCCAGCCACTACACAATATTATGTGTTACTACTTCCTATTTCACAGCTGGGAAGACCAAACTATTATCTCAGACTACTCAGAGATTTAAACTGCCCAAGATTATCTCCAGGGGTTGGCTTTCTATATTTAGTCTGGGGCAAAACAGATTAGGGCATGGTGATGTGATTCAGGGCTAACCCAAGTGCTAGTTAACTGAACAAACAGAACTAAATCCAGTTCTCCAAGTGCAAATTGTCTCCCACAGATAAAGTGGATGAAACTACTTTTTAGAAAATATTTCTGGAACAATTTTTCACATCATGTGGTCCCAGAAAACCCTGGTGTCTGAATCTCCTACAGACTATTCCTGGGACCCACCCCAAGGAATATGAGTGGAATTTAAACAATGTACTTTGAGTCATAGCAGAACTCATCTAACTTGTTTTATTTTCCTCCTCCTGATGTGAAATCACTTTCACTTTCCAGTTCCTCTTCCCTCTCCTAAAGGCAATCTCTTAGAAACGGGGAGCAAGCCTTCCCCCCACCTCCACTTCCCCTTTAAATAGCTGATTCAGCATTTACTGGCCACAGACAAGGAAGATTTTCCAAGAGCCAATCAGCTTGGACCCACCTTTTGAGACATGCTGAGAAGCAGTTTGCAGTCATGAGGTCAGTAAGATAACAATGCATAGATACCATTGATCTTGAATGCAAAACAGCGTTTCTCAGGTTCAGACAAGGTCCTGAGTTGTCCTGTTACTGCGGAACTAAATGTGCCTTCATCAGCATGGCACTTTTCATTTCCGGGGCTTTTTCTGGAGTAGGAGCTCAGCTCTCTAAACTTCTAGAATTGTTCCCTGGAACACCTGGTGGAGCTGGGAGCCGGGCGAGGGAGGTTGGGCAGGAATGGTTAGATCCACTCAGGCACAAAGTTTGCTGATTCAGTGGCAGAACTAAGGAATCCCTCTTTATGGGGTTTTCTTGTTGTTCTCCTTTGAAGGACCGAGGGCCTTCTTCTTGTCATTTTCTTTTCAGCAGACATTATTCAAGATGGAATTGGAAGTCCAAACCCAACTCACATTGAGAGGAATTGAGCCCTGAAAGTTTGATCACTTCAAGGTGGGAATTCTTACAGATGGGCATTTATTTTTTCCATTTCTTATATGAGAACAAACCAAAGGCTTAGAGTTGATTTTTATCGCTGTGATGAGAGCTGGAAATCATTTCTCTTCAAAACATAATGGCCTAATCTCTTGTCTAATATGTACTGATCTAATTTCTAGTGGTAGAAAGCAGAGACATGGTTGCCGGAGCATGGAGGCCGGTGGGGCTGGAATCTACTAGGAAGGCACACGGGAAACCGAAGATCAGGCAGATAGTCTACAAGGAGTTACTCCTGGTGGTTACTTGGGCATATACATTTGGCAAAACACATCGGACTGTACACTTAAAATGGGTGCATTTTATTGTAGGTAAACTATAACCTTAGCACACGATTTCAAAAAGTGCATACAGACCAGTTGGAGCTCTGCCATCACACAGAACCTCAGAAGAGAGAGGACAGAGAAAAAGAAGCCTTTCCCATCAAACAGCTGTGGGAGGGATTGATTGCCTGGGTGTAGCTGGACAAGTGGAATGAAAAGTTAACTAGAAGAAGACGCTCTGCCAGGAAAAGGCGGGGGCCTGCAAGCGGGCCACGTCAGAACAAAGTCTTGCACACAAGACTTATTGTTCAGAGGCAGAATTCCCTTGACGTGATAAATAGTCCATGAGGGAATGGAAAGTTCAAGGGAGGGTGCACTGCTGCAGGTGGAAAGGGTCTTTGTATAACATAGGAAATTAATAGTGTAATGTAAAACTTAGCTTAGATGATCTCATAAGCATGCCTGTTCATCATTGTCACTTACTGTACTCCATTGTTATTTGCTGTACTCCCCAAATAAAAGCCATGAGAGCTTTGGGGGCTTGGCTATTCGCCTGAGCGAGCGGTAGCCCTCTGCTTCTCTAAACTTAATCCTGCACGCCAAGCTCCTCTCAGTGTCACCGTTCACAAAGAACATCAATACTGGGGAGGAAGGATCCAAGTGACCACTCAGGCAGTGAGGAAAGGAAGACCCAAGGGCTCCCAAATCCCCTGCAGCGGAGAGGAGTAAGAGGAACTCACTGCCAAGTGCCTCGGTCACCTTTTCCTGTAGAATGGGCTCCTGGCCATGAGTAATATCAATTGTACCTGCATGGATAAGCTTGACCAGAAAACCTGCCGCTGTCCAGAACCTCGGTCTGTCCAAGAGGTTTTGCAGCGACCTGTGCTTGAGGGTGTCCAGAGCACTGACCTGAGGGCGTCTGATGCTGGGGTCCAACCCCAGTGGATCCAAGGGTCCCCAAAGGTGTGGGCGGAGTCGGCGAAGAAGGAATGACACGAAGACAGCCTTCAGTTGATCAGCAGCCTAGTCAGGACCTCTAGCCAGGATCTCCAGCCAAAGTTCTGGTCGGAGTTCTGGTTAGGAACTGATCAGGATCTGATGTTTATTGTCTTGTTACGTATTTATACCAGCCGATTTTAATCCTGTCAATTTCTATTACAAAGGTTAGGGCGTTTCTTATCTCCATTCCAGGGAGTAAAGATTATGTAGCTTAACTACCCGCCTGGCACTTAATTAAGGGGTTGTATCCCCTCCCTAACCTCAGGGAAAAATCCCCACCTGGGGAAACAACCTTTCTCAGAGAGGTGACCTTGGTTAAAACACATGGCACTAAGGAGAGCAAACATATTAAGAACAATATGCTATATATGCCAGGTCCCTTGAAACATATGCTGTGCCGATGTTTCTTTCCCGCAGCGACTGTGTCAAGCAGCAAGGATGGACCGGCTTCCGGCAGCCTGAGAGGGGCATGCTGGAGTATGCTGGACTAAAGCCCACACCAGCGTGTCCTGTTCCCAGAGGCTGTGTGGGCCACCGGAGTTAGGTGCTCCTCCCCAGCAGTGCTAAACATTGTCAAAGGGAGAGCCACATGGGGAAACGCCCAGCACCTGTTAGCTGGTTCATGGGTGCCCTCCTCTGTCCCATCCACTGAGAAACTCTGTGGTCCCCTTCACCCCCTCAAAATCCACTTAAAATTGTAGCACTAATTTACCAGTAACCACAGTTGTACCAGTTTCTATGCGATCAGTAGTAGGTAGTGTCCTGTTAAGTGCTTTATATACATTATCTCCTATCATCTTTCCCATAGCTCTAGGCAGGAAGAACTGTTATTTTTTTTTACTAGCCTCATTTTCTAGGCGAGTAAGACGGGGTTCAGAGGGCAAATCACTCACTCAAGTGTTTGAATACAGTAAGGTGCCAAAATCCAGCGCCAAGCATGTCCCAGCTCTGGGCACAAAGGCCAAAAGGGTGAAATGTCTCAATCCTTTCAGTTAAGCTCACGTTGGAGAGAAGGGGCAGGGACTGGGAGGACTAGGCCCTCGGGGTTTTTATTGGAGGGTGAGGACCACTCTTGGATGGCAACTCACTCCTTAGGGCCACACCTTAGATCAGTGGTTCTCAACCTTGGCTGCACATTAGAATCACCTGGGAATCTTTTTTTAAAATCCTGATTTCTGGGCCTCATCCTCCGGAAATTCTGTTTCTTTGTTACTAATGTTGTGGCCCCACACCACAACAAAGAAACAGAATTTCCGGAGGATGAGGCCCAGAAATCAGGATTTTAAAAAGATTCCCAGGTGATTCTAATGTGCAGCCAAGGTTGCGAACCACTGCCTTAGATGAAGGTAAGAATGGATCTCCCCATGGCACAGTTTTCTATAATTCGGATGGAAGGAAAAAGTCAGTTCATTCTAGGCCATTTTAAAAGTAAAGAAATGAGGCTCGATGATGTGATTCAAGAAATATCCCAGAGCTGATCAAAGAGATACCCTAAATCCAGGTGTCCTGTGTTTATTTCCCTCTATTCTAGATCGTCTGATTCACTACATTATCTTCTGCAAGTAAATAGGAAGCTGCTTTTCCAAACACCTCTAGGATAGTGTTTCTCCATTTGTGGTACAGGGACTCCTGCAATAGAACACAGAGAGTCCTACAGCACAGCACTCACAGAGCCAAACACTAGGCACCGAGAACTGCAGGGGAGAAATACTGGCTATTTTATGATGAATGGTGCCACCCAGGAGAACAGGAAGCTTTTGAGCAAAAGCCCTAACACCCTGATGGTGTGTAGGTTACAGATTATACAGGGCAAAATCACAAGACACTATGGATTAGGGGGCTCATGATGACAGCTCCTTGGTCGGAGGTGAGGTAAGGGCAGTGAGTCATTTCTTCAGGTCTTGCTCTGAGATTCTTGCTGGCATCCCTCGGTCTGGTTGCCGGAAGCCGGTCCCCAGGACCCTCTGGGGTTGGACCCCAGCATCTGGTCTCCTGGGAAAGTAGCCAGAGGGCCATTCCATCTTAAGGCTCAGGAGCTGAAACATAACTAAGGTCAAGATACCAGAGGCCCCCACACTGTGATCATTAGTCAGATTTGGGCTCCTGTCTTCTGCTACGTGGGGGGATTGTCTGGGGGAAAGGCTCATTTCTGAGGGGTGTATCTATAAAGAGAGAGATCATTTCTATAATTAGGATTTAAAGTTTAATTTAATCAAAGTCATAAGGACCCTGGTTTCACTCCTGCAACCGTAAATCCAGGGAGTGTAAAAATGCAGATTCCCGACCCCGAGCCCCAGCCCCCCCCCCCCAACCCCCCGCGTTGGATCAGGTCTCTAGGAGTAGGGCATGGAAACTGCAAGCCGTCTCTGGTGCCTTTTCCAGTCGTTCAAACACAGTTTCAGAACCTGAGTAGAACAATATTCCCGGGCGAGAGTGAGCTGAGCGCTCAGACCTTAGTTTCATTTCTCCTCACCAGGAATCCTGACGGCATCGCATCAGTTTCAGTTTCCATTTCCTCTCCATAAAAGCACAGACCTAAGGGCCAGAGCCAGGGCTTGGAAACCTCAGCGGCACTGGCTTGCGATCCACCAGCAGAACAGAACATCAGCCTGGTCCCCAGCTTCTCAGAATCCCAGGGACACCGCCATCATGAGGTAACGATGCCTGGCTTCTCTGCTAGCAAGTGGAGAGCATTTCTTACAAACCTTGTTCTGGCGGGCAACTCCCAGGATCCTCCTGATTCGGTGTGTGCTTATAGATTACAGATGCGTTGCTCTTAACTTGGTCATGAACCTCTCTGACCAATTCCTGCATTTTTATTTCTGTCGCTCTGTCTGTTTACTGAGTCCGGCAGCCTAAGGACACGGAAGAAGGTGCTCGCAGGAGCGCTGGCGGCTGCAGCAGGGCAAGGACTGGAGTTTCTGGAGAGAGCCCGAGGGCTAACCTGCTCCGCTCCTTCCAGGCAAAATCTGGGCAACGGGGAGGGACAGCGGAGGTCCTGGTCCCTCTTTTGTGTCTTAGATTTTGTCAGACTAAGCCAGCGGTTTGTGAGCTCTGTGGTGGTGGTGGTGGTGGTGGTGGTGGTGGTGATTTTTAAAGTATGCTTGCTTCTCAGCAAATGTGCTAATGACTAATTCAGAGCTGCAAAACTGCAATCTAGAATGAGGACGCTTCTACCTTACCATTGGCTCTTTCAGAATTGAGGGATGTGTCTTCTTAGTGACCTGCCAGACCGCCTCTGTGAGCAGGGAGAGAGTGTTGTAGTTTCAAGCTGTGTTGCAGCTGGTGGGTATGATAAAGCAGAGTGCTCTATTAGAATGCAAATTACTGGGCCCTGCATTCTGAAGTCCTAATCAGACTTAAAGCCTGGGGAGAGAGAAGGGGGGACAGAATACATATTTATCTATTTATTTTATTTTTTTAAAAATATATTTTATTGATTTTTTTACAGAGAGAAAGGGAGAGAGATAGAGAGTTAGAAACATCAATGAGAGAGAAACATCGATCAGCTGCCTCCTGCACATCTCCTACTGGGGATGTGCCCTTGACCAGAATCGAACCTGGGACCTTTCAGTCCGCAGGCCAACGCTCTATCCACTGAGCCAAACCGGTTTCGGCAGAATACATATTTAAAGAGGACCACAGGTACTTCCTAGACACTCAATGCTCCCTGCCGAGTGTGTGTGTAAATGGGAGTGGAGGAAGCCCAAAGTGGGTGGCCAGTGGGGGTGTGGGAAGGATGTTCCTATAAAGCAAGGCTTGCCTGTTTAAGGGCCATTTAGGGATGAGAAACTGGTGATTGGAAATCACTTCCAAAAAGTGGTTAGGCCCTTGCTACTCACCGTGTGGTCTGAATCCAGCACCTGCTGAGAGGAGGTTGTAAAGGCGGCATCCCGGACCTGCTGAGCTCAGCAGTGCATTTCAGCCAGGTCCTCGGGTGATGTGGTCCATGTGCATGGGAAAGTGCGAGCAGCCCTGCTACGGACAGTTCCTTGGCTCACTTTTGGAAGAAATGGGCTCCTCGGGTTGTGCCTGTTCTGACCAAACAACTGGCCACGAGTTCTGCTCACCAAGTGACACAAAAAGGTAGCCCTGTAGAAGGTCAATCCAGGTAGGGGAGCAGGAGAAGGAGGAAAGACTGTAAACGGGCTGGTTCTGGGTGTTTCCTAAGGAGTTGCAGTGCTGCTTTTATCTGCTTTGGTCAGCGAAACCTCAAGGCTGCCGTTGGAGGCCGTGAGAAATCTCTTCCTGGACCAGAGGGACTCCCGCTCCCCAATGTTTTCTACTAGGTACATAGTCTCCAGGAGGGAAGAGCATTCAACTCCATGTTTCACCTGAACGGAGACATTCTCTTCCTAAAGTTACTGCGGCCATCATTCCACCTGCTTGCTTGTCCTCCCTTCAAATGTTTGATTTAATTATTGTTCAGTAACTTACTGAATTTTATACATATACATATAAAGAGTATTTAGAGCCACTTTCAAGCACACATGATAGAAATTATAAGCGAGGAAAGCTTGGCAAATGGAATATTGGTTTTTAGAAAGGCAATCGTATTTTAATTAAATCAGAATTATCTTCAAATGTTTCATTTGTATCTACTCAGTTAAATATGTTAATGTTATCCTAAATGTGAATTACATAGGAACATGTACATAAGTCAATGAACAAATAACAGATATATAATGAAAATTTGAAGGTGAAAAAAGCAGAGCATTTCATGTACTTAAATTCACTCTCTCTGGGATCTGGGCTGTCGGGGAGACTGCTTCAATCAGACTGAAACCCAGCTTTCATGGGTCCTGTGTGGTGGTGGAGAAGATGAAGAGAAAAGACTAAATCACACAGCATGGTGGCAAACATTCCCTGGGTTTTCATTCTTTTCATGGCTCCTTCTAACCTGACGGTGAGCTCCTAGGGGCAGAGACAGCCAGGATAACCTTTATTTTTCCTAGTATTCCCCAAAGATCACCAAGTGACACAAAAAGGAGCCCTGTAGAAGGTCAATGGATGGCTAAATAAAACTCCCCCCTCAGAATGTGTGAGGACTGAGCCCTGACTTAGTGAGTGAGCAGCACAAGAGAGATCCCAGTTCCACTCACCATAGGTTTCGCGTCTCATCACCTCACCCCGCCTCCTGCATGTCTATTCACATGGTGGCGGGGATATGCTTTGTGGGTTTTTACACAGACCACAGCTACAGAAAGGTGAGTCCAGGAAGCAAGAGGAAAGTACCTACTCTTCTGTCTGGGAACACTTAGGGGTGTGTATAGTCAGAGTTCTCCAGAAAAACAGAACCCATGAGAGACACATAGATAAGCTGCAGGTTGATGTCAGGCCCAACCCCCAAAAGCTGGGAAGAGGAAGCAGGCATTTGCTAACGGTTGTTCCAGGCTCTTCCATGTTTTGCTGGCCAAGAAGTAAAGTATTTTGAGCACCACAATGAAGGAAATTCAGTCAGGCAACTGCGGAACCCAGACTTCACTGAAGGCTTGTCTTTCTTCGGCTTGCACTTGAAGGTGAATGGAGGACGGAGAACTCTTGGCTGTTCTACCATCAGCTCTGCCTGGCACTGTGGTCATCAATTTTGCTTAGACCAAAAGCAGGCAGGTACAAGTGCTGGGCTCGCAGCGTTTGACCTCAAGTTATTTCTAAGTTATTTTGTACATTTTCAGCTGAGAAACCAAACTGGATCTTCATCTTTATGTGCATTTCTTGCAAGGGGAGAGGCTTTATACAATTGGATGTTTTGCTTTTCCTCTTTGAGAATTTTAAACCTCTTTTGTATTATTTCTACCTAATTTGTAAATATTCATTTTTTTACCTGCCTTTTAAAACACTTCTCTGAATTTTTTTTTTTTTAAATAAAGATTCTCACCTATGCTGGTATACATACATACATATATATATATGTATACATATGTGTGTATACAGGGTTGGGCAAAAGTAGGTTGACAGTGAGTACGCGAAACACGGTTTATTCTTATATTATTCTTTATCAGTTATTGTATTATTTTCCATAGGAACAACTATCAACCTACTTTTGCCCCACCCTGTACATATATATGTAAATAAGCTAGAGAGGGAGAGAGAGAGATTATGAGGAATTGGCTCACATGATTATGGAGGCTGAGACATCCTTGATTCACTGTCTGCAAGCTGCAGACACAGAAAAGCCAGTGGTATAAGTCCCAGCCTGAGGGGATGTTCCAGCTCAACCAGAGAGAGCAAATTCACCCTTCCTCCGTCCCCCTCCCCCCTCCCCCCCAGGCCCTACAATAGATTGGATATTGTGGAGGGCAATCCACTGTACTCAGTCCACTGGCACAAATCCTAGGCTCTTCTGGGAACACTGATATGCCCAGAACTGATGTTTAACTAAAAGTCTGGGCATCCCATGGCCCAGTCAAGTTGACCCACACAATTAACCTGTGATCGCACCCACGGTGCGATGCTTGGCAGGTACACCTCAGAGTGACCATGTTTATTTTCTCCACAGTGAGGTCAACAAGAACTCTCTGGAGAAAATCCTTCCACAGCTGAAATGCCATTTCACATGGAAATTACTTAAGGAAGAAAGTGTCTCCCATGATCTAGAAAACAGAGTATGTAACCAGATTGAATTTTTAAACACTGAGTTCAAAGCTACAATGTACAACTTGTTGGCCTACATAAAACACCTAGATGGTCAGAACGAGGAGGCGCTGGAATGCTTGCGGCAAGCTGAAGAGTTAATCCAGCAGCAGTACCCTGACCAAGCAGAAATCCGAAGCCTGGTCACCTGGGGCAACTACGCCTGGGTCTACTATCACATGGACAGACTCTCAGAAGCTCAAGTCTACGTAGACAAGGTGAAACAAGTGTGTGAGAAGTTTTCAAATCCTTACAGCATTGAGTGTCCTGAGCTTGACTCTGAGGAAGGGTGGACCCTGCTACAGTGCGGAGCAAAGCGAAATGAAAGGGTGAAGGCGTGTTTTGAGAAAGCTCTAGAAGAGAAACCCAACAACCCAGAATTCTCCACGGGGCTGGCAATTGCCATGTACCGTCTGGATGATAAACCACCGAAGCAGTTCTGTGTCAGTGTTCTGAAGCAGGCCATTGAGCTCAACCCCGACAATCAGTACGTCAAAGTTCTCTTGGGCCTGAAATTGCAAAAGATAAATAAAGAAGCTGAAGGGGGGCTGTTGATAGAAGAGGCCTTGGAGAAAGCTCCTGGCCAAACAGATGTCCTCCGCAGTGCAGCCAAATTTTACCAAAGAAAAGGTGATCTAGACAAAGCAATTGAACTGTTTCAAAAGGTGTTGGAATCCTTGCCCAACAATGCCCACATCTATCGCCAGATCGCATGCTGCTATCGGGCAAAAGAGAAACAAATGCAGAGCGCAGAGGACTCTGAAGCTGGTGGGAATAGAGAGAAGATAGAAGAACTACGGACATCTGCTATGGACTATTCAAATAAAGCTATTGAGAAAGGACTGAATCCTCTGTATGTATATTCTGATCTCACTGAGCTGGAATCAGAAGAATGTTATCAGACAGCTTTCGATAAGGCAGAGAGAAAACAACTGCTTCAGGGCTATTCCAACTTTCAGGAGCAAAATGGGAAGTCTGAAGACACTCCTGACCAGCATCATTTAAGCACAAAATCTACTGCGAACGGAGCTGAAAGGCAGCTTCCACGGAATTCTTGGTATCTCCAAGGATTAACTCACAAG
The DNA here is from genome assembly GCF_028538775.1 of Myotis yumanensis. NCBI lineage: Eukaryota > Metazoa > Chordata > Mammalia > Chiroptera > Vespertilionidae > Myotis > Myotis yumanensis. The sequence goes on along the minus strand of NW_027223764.1, from coordinate 26,265,574 downwards.
CTGAATGGAGATCTGCTGCGAGCAGCTGAATGTTTTGAGAAGGAACTGGGCCACCTCCTGAGGAACAGCCCTTCCGGCATAAGCAGTTTTTTCCTGCCAGCAGAGGAGCTTGAAGAAGGCAGAGAGGAAGTGGGCCAGGGCGCAGGCAGCTCCACTCTCAGCAAGCTCTCTGATCCCTCAGCTGACACAGAGGAGTGAAAGGAACAGAAAGGGTGAAGCCTGGAATGGTGTTTGTGAGGGGGAGAAGGTTGGAAAGGCAGGAGTTCCCTAATCTGAGTTTGATGAGCGAGGTGGTCTTGTTTATGGTTTTCCGGTACATGGTTAGAGAGTTGTTTTCTCATGTCTATGTCTGTCTCCCTTGTTCTATACCAGCCACACTCAATTGTCTTGTAGCATATGACACCCAGGAACAGCGCTTCAGCCCTGGGAGATGTGATTATCTCAGTTTGCACTCAGTTCACCAGAAATCCCCCGTTTCTGCCCTGCTTGCCAAGGGTCATAGCTGGTAGACTGCCTACCAACAGAATCTCACCTCCTCACCCCATTACTGTTTAACCTTCTGGGCCTCCTAGAAGACCAGCTTTTGACTAACCCTGCAATATACCTTCCATGTTGTGCTTCACCTCAGCCATGTATATATATGTATTTTTGATAGTGTTACTATAGTAAATACTAGTATGTATTGTTGCTAGTAATGCTACAATAAATGTCAAAATTTCTACTCAGGATAGAACTGTGTGGTTTGCATGTGTGACTACGAGTAATATTAATTCTCCAAGTTTCTCTTGTTAGGGATGTGGGTACTTACTACGGCTGTGCCACCCTGTTCTCAACATGTCCATTTTAGCTCCTCCTTGGAACTAACACTCACCCCATAGCCAGCCCATCCTAGGGCTATGGGAACTATGACTCTCACTGCAGCCCAGGAGCCAAACCCGAGCCCAGTGCCCAGTTCACAGCTGCTGCTGTAGACCAGGGTTGCTGTGCACACACAAATACCTTGGCAATTGCTTCCCTGCTAAATACCATTTCAGTCTCCACCCCCCCCCCGCCCCGCCCCCCCGACCCCCCTCCCTACCTCACACACACACACACACACACTCACCATGGTTATGGAGAAACACTGACTCCAATTTGAGATAATAAACAGAAGAGTTTTGATGTCCCTGCTCCTTTCCCCCTGCTAAAGTATGTGGAAACTTCCCTGCAACTGGGATCTACCAGGAGATAGACTCTAATCCCAGGTATGCCTAAGTATTGATGCTGTGTCCCTAGCCCATGTTCCCATGGGTTGGGAACCTAAGGGCATGCCACTTGTGAAAGGAGAGTCTTACAAGGGGAATCTTCACAAGAAATTGGGTAGGTTAGAGAGAGAGCCACACTTGGCCAGTCTTTGCCTGTCTTTTCTTTGCTCCACCAGGTGGAGAGAGCATTTCCCAATCGCTGCAGCATTGTTTCTTCCAGTGAGAAGACTCAGAAGTCAGCAACAGAAATTCCCAAGACACTTCCTGGGTCTGGTGGTTTTCACTAGAAGGATTCATAGACCTCAACATAGAGTCATATTCACGGCTGATATTTATGACAACAAAAAGATATGGAGCAAAATCAGCACAGGGAAAAGGTGCCTGGGTCTAAGAATAATGAAAATGAGGCACACGCTTCCCAAAGTCTCTCCCAGCAGGATCATACAGCACCTGCTTGATTCCTCCAACATCAAATTGTGACAACTCTTGTGAGCTCGTTAAAGACTCCATGGCCAATGGTTTCATTGGAGACTAGTTACATAAGGACCCTGTGCTTAGCACATAACAAAATCCCAGACTCCCAGAAGGAAAGCAGATGTCAGTGTTAACCAGATCATTTGCACAAACAAGAACCATGCTTCTCGGTTAGGGAATGGTGAGAACACTCCAAAAATCCAAGTCCCCAGATGCCAGCTAAGGGCTGACCTTGCAAGCAGACTTTTCTAAGGTCATGGTCTCTGGCCTAATGCTTATCTGCGTCGTCCATCCCCTTGGTCCTTAGCCAAGGTGTCTTTGCCGTCTAAGTGTTATCAGTAGCATCCCACACAACAGGGTCATCCCTTATAGTATTGGCCTCAGTTATGCCCTTTAGGGATCCTTAATTCAGCGGTTCTCAACCTGTGGGTCGCGACTCCTTTCGGGCCGAACAACCCTTTCACAGGGGTTGCCTAAGACCATCGGAACACACATATATAATTACATATTGTTTTTGTGATTAATCACTATGCTTTACTTATGTTCAATTTGTAACAATGACATGGGGGGGTCACCACAACATGAGGAACTGTATTAAAGGGTCGCGGCATTAGGAAGGTTGAGAACCACTGCTTTAATGAATAAAGTCTGTTTTTTGTCAGGTCACTTCCTTCTTGAGTTTCTTTTCTATCCCTTTTACCTGGTGGCACAGCACAACCCTGACCAATAGACTGACCTGACTGCCTTCCATGCTCATCAGATACACACCTAAGAAGTACAATCTCAGAAGATACACGTAGTGCCCCTGGAAACAGAATGACAATTGTTTGGTTATCCCAGGCAGGGCATACCTCCGTCAGGCAGTACAGGTTAATAGCCCCCACCAGGTGTGGCCTTCCACTGTAGGGCTGCCCGTCCTGGGGTTTCAGTCTAGTCTAAAAAAATCAGTTGAGTCCTTGGTTTTAAAGGGACTGCCTGACAGTTCCAAACATTTGCTCATCCCTGATACCAGTTCATTTGCCTCAGGAGTAAAGATGACATCTAAGGTTTTCTGGGTGGAATGTTCAGGAGCTGGCCCCCAGCCAGCCACCCCATTGCTGTCCCCCTTGTTCATTGGCTCAGCAGTCTGAATTCAAGCACTAGCATAAGTTGGAAAGGTCAGATTTCCTTCGGAAAGAAAGGAAAGCTTCCCGGAATGATTCTGAAAAACAAAGATCATTAATGCCCCTCCCTTCCCCATCCCTCCCTAAATGCTGAATTTTTATTTTTCTTCATTGTTTCAAATCAAAGCGCCTCATTCAACACTCATAACTTTTTTCAATTTTCCCCACTCTCTTTCACGCAGACCTTTCAACTTTGACAGACTATTTGCAAGAGAGACAAAAGTGTTTTCACAGGAAAACATTTTATACAACTTAACCAGAAAGAGGCATTGTATTTACAAACGAGTCAAAGTCCTGAATTTAAATTTAAAAAAATTCAAAATGGGTTTCCATCACTCCTCACCCCTCCATCCTGATCATGTATGTGGTGAGCCTAAAGAAGAGTGATTGTTTTCTGGGGTCACTTGCATTTAACAATCAGACTATGCACCTTACGAAGGTGTGCATACTAGGACAAAGGTGAGGGCCATGGAGTCGGGCTAGCAATCCATTCTCTCAGACCTCACCTATTTGGAAAAGTTGAAAAGAGCAAGTCAACAACATTGAGAGAGTCTGGAGAGGGGTCAAGAGTTCAATCTGTCAGGAGTGGGAGGAGAGGGTCATGCTCCCTGTTATGTGTCTTCTCCCAACTTGCAGCCTTCAGCAAGAATCACTGGTCAGCAGCGTAACTAGCCTCTGTATCCTGAGGCCCATTCAGAAAAAGCAGGCACAGGATGAGCTCCCTGCCCGCCCCCTCAGCCTGAAAGCAGAAGACAAATCCTCCATGTAAACATCCCCCACTACCTCCACCCCCTCCCCCTCGCTTCACCCCCCCCCCCTCCCGCCCCCCCCTGCCCGGGCCGCCAGATCCTATACCAGGAAGGGATAACAGTCTTGTTATCAGAGAGGAGATGGTACTGAAAGGAGTATAACAAACAAACCTTGTCTTCCTAGCTCTTACCATCCATTAATTTCCCCCATATATTTACTTCCCCACAATTTGCAGCCCCTGGAAGCTTAAAGTCCCTATCCTTTGTCTTGCCAATTTTCTACCAATGTATTTTCCTTTTGTTAGGGTGCTATATAAGCCCAAATCCTGAGTTACTCACTACTGGGTATCTCCATGAATATGCATGATGCACATGTTATTGAACTTCTGTTTGTTTTTCTCCTGTTAATCTGTTTTTTGTCAGTCTAATTTTCAGGGCCCCATCAAAGAACCCAAGATGGACAGTGGAAAAAGATTTATTCCCTCCCTTACAATAAAAATTAAAGAGAGAGAGAGAGAGAGAGAGAGAGAGCTGACCTGCCACTAACTATTTCAGATGGTCAATCAGAGACATGCCCTTTCCTGTGGGCATTTGTTCGTGACCCAGGAAGTTGTGCAGGCATCCATGGTACTTTTATGAAGCAGGGCCCCATGGAGGGGTGTCCTACAAGTGGGAATGTCCCAGAGTCTGCTTCTGTTCGCTGAGCCCTCTTTCAGGTCAACACAGGGCAAGCCAGGGCTGAAACAGCCCAGCAGCAGTCAGCCCCGCCCAGGTTTCAGCTTGGAGTCAGGGCCAGGCAGTCAGGACCTGTGAATTCCAGATTTCAAGAGTCAGCTGCTTTTCTTCCAGCAGCAGCAAAGCACAAAGAAAACTGTGGCTCCCAGAGGCAGCCAGGTGATTGAGGCTTATCATTGCAGTGTTGATAAACGATTGGCAGGTCCATATGTGTGTGTGTGTGTGTGTGTGTGTGTGTATTGATTTATTGATTTCAGAGAGGAAGGGAAAGGGAGAGATAGAAACATCAATGATGAGAGAGAATCATTGATTGGCTGCCTCCTGAACGCCCCCTACTGGGGATTGAGCCCACAACCTAGGCATGTGCCTTGAGCAGAATCAAACCTGGGACCTTTCAGTCCAAGGGCCCACACTCTATCCACTGAGTAAACAGCAATCATTGGCAGTTCCAATCCCTCTCTGCTGGTCTCAAACCTGACAGAATGAATTTGCTGACATCATGAAGTCAATCATTTTTTCTACGGCTTCATAGCGAGGTATGGTGAATCCTGTCTCCAGAAACACATGAAGTCGTCCCTCCCCTGCCTCCCGGACCCTGAAATCTGGCTCACCCCTCAGATCAAACACACACTGGAATGCCAAACAGTCCCTCTCAAAATCTCGCTGAGGACATGGGAAAATATTTCCTGCTCAGCTGTTGGATCTGGCCAACCATAACCCTCCTTGCTGACTCGCAGCTCTTTCTAGCCTTGTTGACTCCACAGAAAAGAAAAGCGCTTTTCGGACTAATCCTTGAGACATTTGCAGACCTTATGATCAGAGCCATCTCCCTATTGCCCTTATTGCAACAGTTATTTTTCCCCACGTAATAAACTTTATTTTTAGAGCACTATTAGGCTTATAAAAAATGCACAGAAAGTACAGTTCTAATATACCACCTGCTCCACACCCTCACCCACTGTACAGGTCCCCCTAAGATTAACATCTTGCATTCTGTGATTTTGTAGTTCCTACTGATGAACCAATATTAATACATTATTACTAAAATCCATAGTTCACACTGGAGTTCATTTTTTTTTGTATTGTATGTAACATCATGTATGCACCATGACACTATCATAAGAAGGGTTTCACTGCCCTAAAAATGCCCTGTGTTCCACCTAGTCATCCATTCCCCACTCCCTCTAACCCCCTGGCAACCACTGATCTTTTTTTCTATTTCTATAGTTTGACCTTTTCCAGAATGTCATATAGTTAAAAATCATATAGTACGTAGCCTTCTTAGATGCGTCTTTCACTTAGCAGTATGCATTTAAGGTTCCTTCATATCTTTTTGTGGCTTAATAGCTCATATATTTTTACTGCTGAATAATAGTCCATTGTCTGGACGCCCCAACCTTTGTTTATCCCCTCACCTACTGAAGGACATCTTGATTGCTTCCAATTTTGGCAATTATGAATAAAGCCGCTTCAAACATTCTTGTGCCTGTTTTGTGTGAACATAAGCTTTCATCCCATTTGGGTAAATACCTGGGGACACGGTTGCTGGATTGGTAAGGGGATGTTTGTTTAGTTCTGTAACAAACTGCCACACTGTCTTCCAAAGTGGCTGGACAATTCTGTATTCCCACCTGCAATGAATCAGAGTTCCTGTTGCTCCACCTCCTCATCGGTACTTGGTGGTGTCAGCGTTAGGATTTTAGCTATTCTAGTAGGTATGCAGTGATAGCTCACTGCTGTTTTAATTTGCAACACCCCAAGGGCAAGTAAAGGACATGCACCTTTTTACTAGTGTATGTTTATCTTTTTTAAAAAATATATTTTATTGATTTTTTACAGAGAGGAAGGGAGAGGGTTAGAAACATCAATGAGAGAGAAACATCGATCAGCTGCCTCCTGCACACCCCCTACTGGGGATGTGCCCACAACCAAGGTACATGCCCTTGGCCGGAATTGAACCTGGGACCCTTAAGACCGAGTCTCTAGCCACTGAGCCAAACTGGTTAGGGCTTCTGCCCATTTTTAAATTGTTTTTATTTTTGTTTTCTTGTTCAGTTTAAAGAATTATTTGTGTATTCTGGATACAAGTCCTTTATCAGACATGTATTGTGCATATATTTTCTCCCAGCCTGTGGCTTGTGTTTTTATTCTCTTAACAGTGTCTTTCACAAAGCAGAAGTTTTACTTTAAATAGAATCCAACTCATCAATAATGAAGTCCAACTTATCCCCAGCTTTCATCAATGGTGCTTTGGGTATTGTATCTAAAATCTTATAGCTAAATCCAAGGCCACTTTGATTCTATCCTGTGATATCTCCTTTGCATTTCTATGTAGGTCTATGATCCATTTTGAGTTAATTTTTGTGAAGAGTATAAGGGCTGTGTCTAGATTCTTGTTTTGTTTTTGTATACAGATGTTTAGTTGCTCCAGCACAAAAGATTATCCTTTCTTCATTGAATTACTTTTGTCCCTTTGTCAAAAAATCAGTTGTCTATATTTGTGCGGGCCTATTTCTGGTCTCTCTATTCTGTTTCCTTGATCCGTTTGTTTCTTCTTTGGCCAGTATCACCCTGTCTTGATTATTGTAGCTCAGTGGTAAGTCTTGAAGTGGGGTAGTGTGAGATCCCAACTTTGTTCTTCTTCAACATTGTGTTGTCTATTCTAGGTCTATTTTGCCTTTCTGTAAAAATGTTAGAAACATTTTCTTGATATCCACAGAATAATTTTCTGAGATTTTGATTGGGATTTTTTAAATTATATAAATCATTTTGGGGAAAACTGGCATCTTAACCATATTTACTCTTCCATTTGATTAATATGAAAATAGCTCTTCTTTGATTTCTTCCATCAGAGTGCTGTACTTTTTCTCATATAAATCTTTTACATATGTTATTAGATTTATCCCTAAGTGGTTCTTGGTTTGTTTGTTTTTTTGGACGGGCGGGGGGAGTCTGATGCTACTATAAGTGTTTTTTGTTTTGAATTTCAAAAACTAATTGTTCATTGCTGAAATAAATGATAGTCAATGACTTTTGTATAATAACCCTGTAACCTATGATTTTACTACTAGTGGCCTGGTGCACAAAATTCGTGCATGGGGGGAGGGGTGTCCCTCAGCCTAGCCTGCACCCTCTTCAATCTGGGACCCCTCGGGGGATGTCCAACTCGCAATCGGACATCCCTCTCGCAATCTGGGACTGCTGGCTCCTAACCGCTCACTTGCCTGCCTACCTGATCGCCCCTAACCACTCTGCCTGCTGGCCTGCTCACCTCCAACTGCCCCCCCTTGCCAGCCTGCTTGCCCCCAACTGCCCCCCCCTGCCAGCCTGATCACCCCCAATTGCTCCCCCCTCCTGGCCTGGTCGCCCCTAACCGCCTCTGCCTCGGCCCCGCCACCATGGCTTTGTCCAAAAGGACGTCCGGAAGTCTCCCAGTCTAATTAGCATATTACCCTTTTATTTTATTTTACTATAGTTGTACATTAAGTACAAAAGTTAGTTTATTGACTTCTTGGGAATTTCTATGTAGAAATCATGTCATCTTCAAAGACAGTTTTATTTCTTCCATCCCAGTTTGTATACCTTTCATTTTCCTTTTGTCTTATTGCATTAGCCAGGAATTCTAGTATGATATTGATAGGACTAGTGAGAGGGAACATCCTTGCTTTGTTTCTGACCTTAGAGGAAAAGCATCTGCTTTCTCATTATTAAGTATAATTGTGACTAAGTGTGATGCTAGCTATAAGCTTTTTGTAGGTGTTCTTCATCAAGCTGAGGAAGTTCCCCTCTGATCCTAGTTTTCTGAGAGTTTCTATCATGAGTGGGTCTTGGATTTTGCTTTTCTTGCATCACTTGATATGATCTCAGAAGCACAGACTTACATAGCCAAGGCAGAAAGTACTGCAATAAGTTTGCAAGTCTGAGAATCCAGCATCTAGAGATTGCTTGTGAGAAAGAATTGGCAGGATAATAATGTGGAAGATAGTACAATGAAAGGGTTAAGATGTGTTTCAAAAAAGTTCTGGAAGAGAAGCCTAACAACCCAGGTTGTTGGCATTCCAATGAACTATCACCCCAACCCTAAAAACTGGGCCATGGAGCTGGGTCCTGAAAACTGGTATGTTAGAGTTGTCTTTGTCAAGAAACTTCAAAATGTTTATGAAAAAGCTGAAGGAGGGAGGTTAAAGAAGCCATAGGGAATACTATAGACAACAGATCATGTTTTTTTCTTAAAATTTGTCTTTATTGTTGAAAGTATTACAGATGTCCCATTCCACACACACGCACATCCTCGCTCCATTGACCCCCTCCACTCTGCTCCAGTCCCCTTCCCAGGCCTTCCCCAAACTACTGTCTGTCCTTGGTCTATGCATATATGCATATAAATTCATTGGTTAATCCCCCCCCCCCCCCCAAATACGCCAGTCTATTGCAGATCATGCTTTTTAATAAATGGGATGCCTGCACTCTCTACTGCCATCATCTGTTGCAACTTCTACCTGGAGTAATATGAAGTCTTTACACACAAGAACACAGATCGTTTAAGTGGTTTTTATTGGAAGAAATGGCAGAGAGAATGGCGTTACTAGTCTCCTGTTGAGCAGGGATACTATGTGTATTTCCCCATATATAGCCAAAGATCACAGTGCCCAGAAAATGTGGGCAGTTGCTCAATGAACCGCATAGGATGTAAAAGCTGAACTCTCAAGAAATTGAGGTCTCCCAAGTCATCTGCTGTTTCCATCCAGGTGCGTGGAGCAAGCCAAGCACCTCACAGTGCAGGCCTTTATCTAAAGCTATGCTGTTCATTCCCATAGCCACTACATAGGTATTTAAATTAATTAAAATAAAATCTAGAAATGAATTTTTCAGACCCACTAGTTTCATTACAGGTACTCAATAGTAACCTGGGGATGGTGGCTACCACCTTGGACAGCACAGATTTAGAACATTTCCATCACTGCAGAAAGTTCTTTCAGAACAAATTAGTGTTTCTCAGTCTTGGCACTATTGCCATTTGGGGCCAGATAATTCTTTGTAGTGGGGGCTGTCCTGTGCACTGTCAGATGTTCAGCAGCAGGCCTGGCCTCTGCCCACTAGATATCCTTCGCATACCCATCTCCACTTGTGACCATCAAAAATGCCTCCAGACATTGCTAATGGTTCCCTGGGGTGGGGGAAAAAACACCTCCTGCTGAGAATCACTTTTCTAGAGCCATCACCAGTCCTGACAGAGATTGGTCACGCCCCCCACCCCCAGGAGATAGACCCCCAATACAGAGAGACTGGCTGAGCTGGAGGCTAAGAGTGCCAATGAAAGACCAAGCCCCCCTACACGTTACTCCATGGCCACTCAGGATCTCAACATGGCCTCAGCCTATGGTCTGTTACAGATAAGGGATCTTATCTGTAATCATGAAAATTCAGTTAGAACTAGAATACATGGGAGTCAGTCGGAAATGTGAATCACGGTGAGCCAAAGATAGCCACCAAGACCCCTGAGATGGTATGAAATTACTGGCACTTTCAGAGCAGACTAGTTCTTGGTAGCTGAGCATTTTCTCTAGGGATGATTGGCACACGTTTGCAAGCATGAGTAATCTCCAGAGCAAACACCAGACACTCTGTGTAGAGGTCAAAACACTTTGACCTACATTCCTTTATCATATTGTGTGAATTATTCAGGTGCACACAGGGACACCAGGCACAGAGAAATTAAGTTACTGATTCAGAGCCTCATAGAAAGATAGGTATGTATAGAATGAGTCCCTGTCCACCCTCCATGGCATTTAAACCTGAAAAGGGCCTAGGAATCATCTAAGAAAGTACCTCTCAAACTTTAATATACCAACAAATCACCTGAACATGGAAAAGACTCTAATTTAGTAGGTGCGTAGAGGGGGCTGACATTCTGCATTTCTAATATGCTTTAGTTGATGCTATTGCTACTGGTGCATAGACCACACTCTGAGCAGCAAAAATCTAGCTCAGTGATTTTAAGCCATGATTACACAATAAAATTACCTTGGGGCCTTCTGTTTTGTTTTTGTTTTGTTTTTTAAATTACTGATAATTCTGATGCCTGGGCCTCACACCCAGAGACTCTGATTCATTGAACTAGAAGATAGCTCAGGCATATAGGTGTCCCCAAAAAATGTATACACAATTTTTTTCCCCCTGATAGCTCAATTGATGTTTCTTTCTTTTCAGATATAACCATTGTGTATACATTTTTTGGAGACACCCTGTATATATTTAAAGATTCACATGGAATTTCCTAGTTTGCAGCCAAGATTGCAAACTATTGTCCAAGGCCAATCTATCTACTTAACTGATAAGGCAACTAATAGAGTTTCAGTTAAATCCAATTCATCCAGCTTTTCAACCAAACACAGAGCTGGTCCTTGAATCCTGATATTGAACTCATACTTCAGTGCTTAAGTTTCATTGCTTCAGGTAGGAACCCTGTCTATTAGAAATTATTTTTCCCTCTCTAGTTTTCATTGCTCTTTTCTATTTGTAAACACACACACAGACACATTTACACACTTGTTATCTGTTTTCTCTCTCCTTAATGCTACTCTGTCCTGTGTGGTTCATGGGTCTGTTTATGCCAGATACACACTGTGCAGCAGAGAATCAACTAATCAGGTGAGCCAGAGTCCCACAGAATCAGGACTGCTGCCAAATCTACACAGGCACACACATACTTCACTGGGAAATATTTCTTGGCCACAGTTAGGTGGTGAAAAGGAAGGTCACTGTATGTCTTCTTCACCTGAGTGGTCACCACTCAGGTGTGAGTTTAAGAAAGAACAAACTCTGATCAGGACATCACCGTTGAGGCCTGGGGAAGGTGGCTTGGCAGTATGGGGAGTTTTGAAGTCAAGACTTGGGGAGACATGAGAGGGTCATACTGAGCTGACAACTGTATTCGCAAAGACAGTAGTATGCCTGAGAATCCTGTGCTCACCTGGATTTATGGCTTTTTCTCTCTCCCGTTGTTTTCAAAAGGGAATGTTACATAGTCTGTTTGTGATTAGATTACAGTTATATATTGTGAGTCAGGATGGTAAGATTTATATAAAAATTGCTATCCATTGAGATAAAAAAAAAATTCATCAGGGTTCCCTCTGGGATCTTTCCTTGGGACTAACGGGTGGAAGATATGTTGAGTATGGAATATAAGGTAATTGGTTGAAGACACAGATGTAATATAACTACATAGGATGGGAGGATGACCTTTTCAAGTATTAGAGAGATTTATTTCTCTCCTCTCATGTTCTTGGAAGGGAAAGAGAATGCCGGCTTACTTCAGAGGAGGTTTGAATAATGGAAAGAAAATTTCTTGTCCACTGACTCATTTTTATTCTTCCTTTCCCCTGGGTAGCTAAGCTCACTGTAATTGTTGAGATTTTGAGTTCCTGTTAATAACTATGCTGCAGGGTTACCTGACAGCAGGCTCACTGAATTCCAAAAGTGGGACTTACGACTTCCTTGCATAGGCACAACTGTTTACTCATCCCCCTACTTCTGACCTGTGCATGTGCAGTAAGTTCATCATTGAGAAGCGGTTCCACCAATTTTTCAATATCTCAGGAATTGGTTGAGTAGGTTCACTCAAGCATAGATGTCAGGGTAGTACCACAATTCTCCACCCCGGTTTAAGTATTCATGAAACCATATTTGGTTCTCATACCATATTTTGCTCAGAACCCTTCCTGGGAAGTCAGAAAACCAAACCATGTTTATATGTAGGGAATATGGAAAAGATGAGTATGGAATTACCCTTCTGTGAACCCTCTGTCCACATTTCTTCAGACAGCATTAGTGATGCACTACAATGTTGAGAAAAGTCAGGAGAGAAGGGCTTTGCAGTATTGAGAGTGGTGCTGAAATTATTCGACATGAGAAAAACAAATCTCTTTCAGATTGCTTGCTCATAATTTTCATGGTGGAATCATGAAGTGATTAGCATTTTCCCAAGGTTTTTATGTCAACCTGCTGTCTGTCCTAGTGACACAATCATAGAGCCCTGGGAGGTGCTCTATGATAATGAATCAGGAACACGAGGGGGTAATATTTGACTACTCAAAGTTCTGGCTTCACTTCCAAATGAGCCTGAAAAACTACATATAATTATTGTCTCTTTTTACAGTGATGAATTAAATGACAAGCTCGAGGACAAACTTGTTCAACTGAGATGTCACTTTACATGGAAGTTACACATTGAAGACACTGAACTGCATGATTTAGAAAACAGGGTCCTCGATCAGATTGAGTACCTAGACAACAACTTCAATGTGGGAATACACAACCTACTGGCCTATGTGAAACACCTGAATGGCCACAATAAGGAAGCCCTGGAGAGCTTGAAAGAAGCTGAAGACTTAATGCAGGCAGAGCACGCTGGCCAGTCAGACGCGATGCAGCTGGTTACCTGGGGCAACTATGCCTGGCTGTATTACCACATGGGCAGACTGGCAGACGCCCAGATATACCTGGACAAGGTGGAAAACACTTGCAAGAAGTTTGCCAGCCCCTCCTGCTACACAATGGAATGCCCTGAGATGGACTGTGAGGAAGGATGGGCCTTGCTGAAATGTGGAGGAAAGAATTATGAACGGGCTAAAGCCTGCTTTGAGAAGGCTCTGGAAGTGGACCCTGAAAACCCTGAATTCAGCACTGGGTATGCGATTACTGTCTATCGTCTGGATGGCTTTAACACAACATCACGCTTTCGGAAGGCATTTTGTGTGCAGCCCCTAAAACGGGCCATCAGGCTAAACCCAGAAAATGCATACATTAAGTGTCTCCTCGCCTTGAAACTTCAGAATATAGGACAAGAAGCTGAGGGAGAAAAGTACATTGAAGAAGCACTGGCCAAAATGACTTCACAGGCTTATGTCTTTCGATATGTGGCCATGTTTTACCGAAAAAAAGGCTCTATAGGTAAAGCTCTTCAGCTCTTAGAAATGGCCTTGCGGGCAACACCTTCCTCTGCCCTCCTGCATCACCAGATAGGGCTTTGCTATAGAGCACAAGTCTATAAAATGAGCAAAGCTACAAACTGGCAGCCTAGAGGATGGGATAGAGAAAATATTGACAGAAAAACAAAATTAGCCATATCTCATTTTGAATTTGCTGTGGAACAAAAGCCAACATTTGAAATTGCTTATATGCACCTAGCAGATATGTATTCAGTTGCAGGCAATAGCAGAAAAGCTGAAGACACTTATCAAAAAGTGTTCTGCATGAAATCACTTGAAGAAGAAAAAATTCAAGAGATATATTTCCAGCAAGGTCAATTTCAGGAATTTAAAAGGAGATCTGAAGTCGATGCAATTATCTATTATTTAAAAGCAATAAAAATAGAAAAGCCATCATCTGTTAGAGATAGAAGTATCAGTTCTTTAGAGCAAGTGGTTTTAAGGAAACTTCAAAGAAACGCAGAAGACGTGGAAAGCTTGAGCATCCTTGGGTTCATCTACAAATTGAAAGGAGAAATGAATAAAGCCCTGGAGTACTATGAGCGGGCCCTGAGGCTGGCTGCTGACTGAGAACTCTGTGGGACATGCTCCTTAGGCGCTGAAATATGGACCACGTTGACATTTCATTTGATTTTACGTTAAGGTGCACTAATCATCTTCTCTGCTTGCTGCTTTCAGAAGCATGTAACTTTTGAACAATCACTCAAGCCTGATAAAATACTACTTGTATTCAAAAAAAGAATGAAGCAGAATATATATGTCTCTGTGTATGTAAAAGAGAAAGAGAGACATAAACCATTTCTCTGTGAATGTTATGTAACAGAAATAATTTGTTAAGTAAACTTGTAGCAAATAAAGCTTGTAGCAAATAAAGCACTTACTTTCATAGAGTAAAATGATTCATTCATTTGATCAACAAATAGTTTTCAGTGCTAGATACCAAATATACTATGGTGATGTAAGGAAAATTCTTTTCCTAGACCCATCTTAGGGTTTTTGACTGGGACTCCATAATTTAGACTAAGAAAGACAGAATGAGAGAAAAACAAACAAAACTTGATAAACATGTGCATCTTACATACACATGGGAGTACCCAGTGGGGAGTAACTCAAAGAGGTGGTTAGATCTTGGGCTTATATAGCATCTTAACAAAAGAACAATACATTTTCAGAGAAGTGACAAGACAAAGGGAAAGAACTGAGTTTTTAGGGTGTCAATTTGTAGGAAGGTAAGTATATGGGGCTAAACCACTGGAACATAGTGCTAGCTGGTAAGGTTTGTTATCTAGGCTCACTTGGTAGTGAGTCTGGACTGAGAAGGACCTGGAGCTGTTTCAGGTGGTCACCTTCTCTCTGGATGGAGGGGAGGGGGACCAACTTTAGGAAATGACATCCTGCTTTTGAGGCAGATAGGGAGATGGCAGAACTTTTCTTTACAGCCCCGCCCCCGTGGAAGAGTAAAGCATTTCCATGAAATCTTTCATAAGCCCAAGAGCATAAAGCGAAGAAGCAATTCCCTTAGGAGGCATTTTGCTAATGGAATCCAGATAGAGCACAGATGCTCACAGGCAGGTCAACGCCACTGCTGACATGCGGAGATGCTGAGTGTACCTCCCGGGAAGGAGGTTTGAGGCTGGGGTAGTGCACTGCCTGTATAAAGGCTCCGTGCAAAAGAAATGAACGAAGTACATTATTTTTGTTGTTGTTGTTGCCTCTTTTCATAAAAGCAAAAACCCTCTTTGAAACTTTCAATTAGCAAAAACAGGTGCTAATGTATGTCTTTCCTGAAAGCAAAATGGCATAAAGTGAACTTTCGAAAAGCAGGAATACCTGTATCTGTGTCTCCTCAGTTGCTTCAGCTCAAAATAATCCTTATGCCAAGGTGGCATACTTTGGAGTGGCTTATGCTGCTTCTCCTCAATGAACAAAGCAGACATTTTCTCCAAACCTCAGGCAACTAACAATCTAGTAGAGAGACAGACAGTAAAACAAGTCGGTCATACGCTGATTAACAATGGGGATAGTTCTGAGAACTGCATGGTTGAGCGGATTTCATCACTGTGCAAACGTCAGAGTGCACTTACACAAACCTAGCTGGTATAGCCAACCACACACCTACACTATATGGTACAGCCCATTGCTCCTCGGCTACAAACCTGCACAGTATGATTCTGTACTGAATACTGTAGCAACTGTAACTCAGTGGTAAGTATTTGTGTATCTAAACATGTCTAAGTATGAAAAGGATGCAGTAAAATACAGGAAAAAAGATTAAAATAATTATACATCTGTATAAGGCCTTTGGCATGAATGGAGTTTGCAGGACTGGAAGTTGTCTGTGAGTAGTGAACAAATGTAAAGGCTTAGGGCATTACTGTATTCTTCTATAGACTTTATAAACACCATACACTTAGACGACTCTATTTGAAAAAATATATTTTCAATAATAGATTAACCTTAGCTTACTGCAACCTATTTTATTTAACTGTATAAACTTTTACTTTTTTTAACTTTAATTCTCATAATAACACTTTGCTTAAAACTCAAACACTATACAAAAATACTTGTTCTTTATATCCTAATTCTATCAGCTTTTGCTATTATTAATTTTTTTTTTTACCTTTTAAACTTTTTGTTAAAAACTAAGACACACATTTGCCTAGGACAGTGGTCGGCAAACTGCGGCTCACGAGCCACATGCGGCTCTTTGGACCCTTGAGTGTGGCTCTTCCGCAAAATACCACGTGTGGGCGCGCACGTACAGTGCAATTGAAACTTTTTGGCCCATATGCAGAAGTAGGTATTTTGTGGAAGAGCCTCACTCAAGGGGCCAAAGAGCCTCATGTGGCTCGCGAGCTGCAGTTTGCCGACCACTGGCCTAGGACTACACAGAGTCATGATCATCAATATCACTGTCTTCCTCCTTCACATCTTGTCCCACTGGAAGGTCTTCAGGGACAATAGCAAGCAAGTAGCCGTCATCTCGTATGACGTCAATGCTTTCTCCTGGAATACCTCCCCCCACAAATGCCTGAGGCTCTTCTTGAGAAGATGGCATTCTTTTCAGAAATATGTTCTCATGGAGGTTTGCTTAGTTTGTTTCTTTTTTTTCATCACAGATTTGCTTGTAAGCTGATAATGCACCATGAACATTCCTCTGTAGCAATAAAAACCTTTTAGTTTGGGGGGGGGTCTATGTTTTCAAACTCTTTTAGGAACTTGTTGAAGTTTGCAAAAGCTTCTGCTCAACCCTCCACTGTAAATTTCCTGTGGGGGGAAGGGCCGGGGGGGGGGGGGGCGGTTCTTCTTCTCTTCTCCTGCAGTTTCCTTTACTCTTGCTTCTTCTTCAGCTCTGTGTTCCTCTTCCAGGTCCAACAACTCCTCAGTCAATTGTCCAGGAACCACCTCAATGTCCTTCTCATCCAAGTTGTTTTCCATCTCAACCACAGCCTTGTTGATTTTTGCAAGTTCATCATAGGCAAATTCACTGAAGTAATAGATTAACTTTTTGAGTATCTTCTTCAGATGGCAATCATACTCCTAGGTGACCTCATCCCAAGCCCAAGCAAAACTCTTGAAGTGGGCATAGATGTTTTCATTCTTCCAGAATTGTATCAGTGTCTTCCTCAGTGGCAGCAATAGCTTGGGCAAAGCTCCTCCTGAACTAGTAGGCCTTAAAAACGGCTATAACTCCTTAATTCATTGGTTGGCTCAAAGAAATGGTGTTTGAAGGGAGAAATACCACTTTGATATTGGATGAAGGTCACCAGCGAAGGGGGATGTCGAAGAGCATTATCAACAACAAGCAAAATCTTGAAAGGCCCATTATTCTCCAAACAGTACTTCTCTACTAAGCCGGCAGAGCAATTCGGGAGGGCATCTTGGAAGAGGAGCCGGGTCATCCATGACTTCTTATTGCTCCCGTAGAACACTGGCAAGTGTGCTGATTGATATCCTGAAGGCCCTGGAGTTCTCAATGTGTCCAATCACAAAGGGTTTCAATATATAACCTGCAACATTGGCCCCTAGCAAGACCATTATCCTGTTCTTAAAGGCCTTGAAAGCTAGCATTGGCTTGGTATTGTCTTGACATCCCCAACTTCTCTTTATCTTTATTCAACTTTTCCTCTCCTACCTGAACTCCATTTGTTATCTCCTTCCGGCTGTGCTGTGAAAACTAATCTAAAAAATGGGTATATTTAGGGTGCCCCCTAAAATGTGTACACACTTTAATAGTTGATAACCCACTTAATTTTCACTCCTTTTCAGGTTTAGCTGATTTGAAATAATGGGTGAAGCCAGACAAAGCTTTGAACAAAGAAAATTTATCCTAAAGTGCCACTAGATGTTTTTTATGGGCATACATAAAAGATAAAGTTCATGGTACAAAACTGGTAACTGTTGACAAATTGAGGGCCCCCTAATTCCAAATGAAATGATTCTTCATGCATATGATTCCATTGCTTCATGCGTTATCAGCAGTGCCTGGACCAGAACAGTCATCAGTTTGAAAACAGACACTGACAAACAAAATTATTCATTTCTGTAGATTCTTTTAAATTTTGAAAATGAACTGTATGTTAATAAACACTGACTTTATAATCATTCAAAGTGTGTATACATTTTGTTGGGCTACCCTGTATATGAGAGTATTATTTGTAGAAGTGATTTTTAACTAGGGTCGAGGAGATCAGAAGGAATAGGAGGATTCTGCCTTTTGGGGCAAAAACAAGTTGCATTTGGCAACATCTAAAGACATTTTCAAAAAGTATTTTTTTTTATTGGTTTCAGAGAGAGGAAGGGAAAGAGAAACATCAATGATGAGAAAGAATCATTGATCAACTGCCTCTTGCATACCCCCTACAGGGGATTGAACCCACAACACAGGCATGTGCTCTGACTGGGAATTGAACCCTGACCTCCTGGTTTATAAGTCAAGCTATAAACCAGGCCAAACTAAACACACTAATTTTTTTTTTTTTTTTTTTTACTTTTTTGAACATATTTTTATTGATTTCAGAGCAGAAGAGAGAGGGAGAGAAAAAGAAACATCAATGATGAGAGTGAATCATTGATCGGCTGCCTTCTACATGCCCCCTACTGGGTATTGAGCCTGCAACCTGGGCATGTGCCCTGACCAGGAATGGAACCATGACCTCCTGGTTCATAGGTAGACACTCAACAACTGAGCCATGCTGGCCAGGCCTAAAACACTTAAAAAATATATATATATATTTTTTTTTTATTGAATTTTTACAGAGAGAAAGGGAGAGGGATAGAGTTAGAAATATCGATGAGAAAGAAACATTGATCAGCTGCCTCCTGCACTCTCCCTACTGGGGATGTGCCCACAACCAAGGTACATGCCCTTGACCAGAATCAAACCTGGGACCCTTCAGGCCACAGGCCGACACCCTATCCACTGAGCCAAACCGGCTTGGGCCTAAAACACTTTTGACTGTCACAACTATAAGGTGCTATTGACATCAAGTGGATATGCACAGTAATGATGGGTAAATATCCTACAATACATAAAATATCTTCCTACAACAGAATTATCCAACCCAAAAGTCAATGGTTCCTGTAAACCAGGAACTCTGGTTTACATCCATCTCCTGGAAGTGTCATTGAAAATAAGTGTTTATTCTGAAACTTGAGGAGTCATACCAATTACTTAAGTTTCAGTTTCCCATGCAGATTTTAATCAGTTGTCGTGTTTCACTTTTTATTTCCCTTTTACTCATGTTGATAGGAAGAAATTAAAAGACAATACAATAATGATTTCCCCAAGGATCCATCCAAACCAACAGTCTGCAAAAAAAGTTTGATATTCAAATTCCATCTAGCAATTTCAGCATGTTCAACACCCACTCAACAGCCAGGTCTTTCTTCTCAATCCTGAAAATGTATTTTCCTTTAAATTTTTTGATGGGGTTTTTGTCTCTTTGAATTTGAATTTCTAAACAATACAATTAGATAGCCAGAAGGCGTTTTTTTCTTCTAATTTTTATCATTGATTGCTTACTTGTTATCCATTTAAACTTTAATAAGCAAAAATTATCTCTTGGACCAGATACAGATGAGAGAAAGAAGTAGAAGAAGGAAGAAAAAAACATAATAAAGGCACTATTAAATTTTTCTACATCCTTGGTGAGGATAAAATCTGAATTTATTTTTTTCACCCTAAATAAACTGTTCAGTATTTTTTCTAAAATGTCAGGAATTTCAATCACACAATAGACACCAGAGATCATCATAGCCCTAGTTCCAGCCCTCGTGTACTTCAAAATCACCTGAGGATTTATATTTAATATTGAAGTTAATATTAAAGTTGGGGGTCCCTTCCCAGAATCAATTGGTCTGGGATGAGGCCTAGTTAGCATTACTCTCTATTTTTTTAATATATATTTTTTATTGATTTCAGAGAGGAAGGGAAAGGGGAGAGAGATGGAAACATCAATGATGAGAGAGAATCATTGATTGGCTGCCTCCTGCATGCCCCCATAGGGGATCAAGCCTGCAACCCCAGCATGTGCACCTGACCAGAATCAAATCTGAGACCCTTCAGTCCACAGGCTGATGCTCTATCCACTGAGCCAAACCAGCTAGGGCTAGCATTACTCTTAAAACCTCCCTAGATAATTCTACTGTGCAGTAGGGGGTTGGGATCTAATAAGCTATTCCAAATCAGTTATTTATCAAATATGGAAAGTGAGGCTTATAGAGGTGAAGGGGCTTATCATTACTGGTCATTACTGGTTAGTCATTCAGGGAGCGGATCCTAGCTAGACTGCTGGGAATGGATTCAGCTCAATGCTGAAATTTCATTTTCTAAAAGTTTCCTTTTCTCCAGTTCTTGTTTTCTTTTCTAACTGTACACACACACACACACACACACACACACACACACACACACTCTTCCTTGTCTATTTTTCTCTCTTTAATACATGTCTGTCTTGCATCATTCATGGGTGTGGTTATGTCAGGGAGGCACCATTCTGAGTACCTAATCAGCCTGAGGCAACTGTAGGATTAATATTAGGGAGGAGCTCCACCTCGTTACAGGGGATCTTAGTCATCCCAGGAGTTGTTGATGCAGACTACACAGGAGAAATACAGATTTCACTTTCCCCACCCACTATAACTATACAGATTCAGCCCAATCAGAGAATTGCCCAATTACTCCTGTTACCAATACATAAAATAAGGACAGCTGTTACCCAGGAAGCTAGAGGGGCCAGAGGCTTTGGATCTAGTGATGCAGCATTTTGGATACAAGAAATCCATGCTACCAGCAGTGGGCAAACTACGGCCCTTGGGCCGGATCCAGCCCGTTTGAAATGAATAAAACTAAAAAAAAAAAAAAAAAGACCGTACCCTTTTATGTAATGATGTTTACTTTGAAATTATATAAGTTCACACAAACACTCCATCCATGCTTTTGTTCCGGCCCTCCGGTCCAGTTTAAGAACCCATTGTGGCCCTCGAGTCAAAAAGTTTGCCCACCCCTGTACTAGACCTACAAAAATTTTACAAATTCAGGGAAAACCAATTGAAGGTCTATTGGATACAGGAGCAGATGTTTCCTGCATAGCAGGGAAGGATTGGTCCTCTTCATGGTCCACGCACACCACCTCCACTTCCCTAGTAGGATTAGGCAAGGCATCTAATGTAAAAAAGAGTTCTCAGATTTTAACTTGGTCTGATGAAGATCAACATTCAGGAACATTCTGTCCCTATGTAATTACAACTATTCCCTTTATATTATGGGGAAGAGATATCTTGTCTCAAATGGGAGTTCTATTATACAGCCCCAGCGGTGTTTGATTTATTCCTGTTACAAAAAAATTACAAGAAAATGAGTTTAAATATTCCTCTCCTCATCATGTTCTACAACATACTCTATTTGTAATTAATATACTAAATGTAGATTCTGAGGGAAATTCCCCGATATACAGACATTGGAACCCTGATCTAACTAAACCTAAAGTCCTCGTCAAATGAAAAGACTTGCTTACAGGAACCTGGAAGGGACCTGATGTACTTTTAACCTGGGGGAGAGGATATGCTTGTATATTTCCACAGGATGCAGACTCACCTGTGTGGATTCCAGACCATCTAGTCCGACCTTATGTCTCACCGCCCTCCATCTCCACCTCACCCTAGCACACCTGACCAGTGCCCATCAGCAGCTGATGTGCAGTCCTGAGCTGGAACAACCTGTCCATTGGGAGGATCACATGTGCCTCCTTTTTGTCTTTCCATATGTCCCAGCTTTGCCCCACATCTCCTTTCCTTTTACTTTTTCTTTCTTTTTTTTTTAAATCTGACTACTTGTTTGCTGGTTCTTTAGCCTTTCTCCTTCTCTCCTAAACACAGCCTTGTCTAGAATCTCCCTACCCTACTGTTCCAGGAAGGGCACCTCCCTTTTATGCCATGACTAGGGGTGTTTGGTATATGCCCCATACGTGGAGTTGTCTTGTGCCAAGAGCCTGACATCCTGGGCTGAGAAAGCCCTGTCCCGGGACTCTCCTTTGTACTGTATTGGCCCCTCTTACCCTCCTGTCAAGAGGGACCCTCTTCTTACAATCCAATTGCCCATAGCTGTTGCCTGAGCTCTCTGTTCATGCTGAGGTTGAAGCCTTATGGTGGCTGGTACCATGGATCTGTCTCTAGCCTAATGGTGTGAGCTGGGCCCTCCCTGGAGAAGAAACCTGGGTTCCCCAAGATATGTGATCAATGCCAGGACCCCGCCAGCAGGCGAGCGGATCCCAAGGCAGTTGCTGGGCGTGGAGGCCACAGGGGCATAGGCTACCAAGGAGACAGAACTGAACCTCACATCACCCTGCTTGGCCCCAGAGGATGGCTGGTTAGTCAAAGACAGGTAAGATTCCTCAGGGAGGAACGACCTAAGACAGGCACAGTCACAGAGGAGCCGGCAGGAGAGAACTTTGGGGTCAACGGAGGTGGGGCACAGATCCTCACCCCCGCCCCCCCAACTATGCAGGGGCTTGAACACTCTCCCCTTCTGAGGGAGGTCTCCTGCCCCCATGGCTGCTTCCCGCTTCCCACGCCCAGCTCAGATCGGGACCCAGGGAAAGACAGAGACTGGCTGACAGCAGCTGCCCCCTCACTGCAACAGGACTTGTTTCCCATTTCTACCTTGGACCACAGGGAAAGGGGCAGCTGAAGGAAAGGGCTGTGTCAGGATGCTGCCTTCTTCCCTTTCTTCTCCCTCTTTTTTCTAAACACTTCCATGCATTGTAGTTCTTTTGCTTTCTCTTCTTTTTCTCTCTACTACCCTCCATCTTCCATAACAGCTGACCCAGACAGCACAGCTTACTCCTCCTCGGACACCAACACCACCATAAAGCACGACCCTGATGGACCCTTTGATGCAGCCCTTCAACTCACTGACGCTTTGGGAAGCCCATCGCCAGTGACGCTGCCCACTAGCCAGACCAACAAAGACTATCAAACCCCCAACTTGAGGACAGCTGAAATCCCTTGACTGAAGGGGCCAGCAACCTTCTACAGGAACAAGGCTCCTTGTGCACTTCATCCACTATGTTTATAGTTATGCTCACTATCATTGCTTGTCAGTCTTCTTCTGAGTCTTAAACAACCCAATCCAGGAGATGGCCGCTGATTTATACACGCTATCATTTAAAAAATAAAAAAGGGGGAATTTGCCGGAAGCCGATCCATCCTTGCTGCTTGACACAGTCGCTGCAGGAAAGAAACATCTGCACTGCATAGTTTCAAGGAACCTGGCGTATATGGCATACTGTTCTTAATATGTTTGCTCCCCTTAGCGCTATGTGTTTTAACCAAGGTCACCTCTCTGAGAAAGGTTGTTTCCCCAGGTAGGGATTTTTCCCTGAAGTTAGGGAGGGGATAAAACCCCTTAATTAAGTGCCAGGTGGGTAGTTAATTACTTTAACTTCAAACAGTCACGCTTAAGCTACATAATCTTTACTCCCTGGAATGGAGATAAGAAACACCCTAAACTTTGCAATAGAAATTGACAGGATTAAAATCAACTGGTATAAATAAAGATGTAACAAGACGATAAACACCAGAACTTGGCTGGATCCTAACCAGAACTTCGCTGGAGATTCTGACCAGAACTCGGCTGGAGATCCTGGCTAGAGATCCTGGCTAGGCTGCTGATCAACTGAAGGCTGTCTCCGTGTCATTCCTTCATCGCCGACTCCGTCCACACCTTTGGGGACCCCTGGACCTGCGGGGGTTGGACCCCAGCAGCTGCTCACTTGTAGCTCACTGCCCCACCCTCTTGCTGATCTGTGATCCGGTTGTTACTGGGTCGGTCATTACGCTTCAGGTGTAACGACCATTTGCATATTACATATTACCTAATAATAGACAAACATGATAATTGACCGTACCTTCTCTATGCCTCCCATTGGCTAATCAGCATGGTATGCAAATTAACCACCAACAAAGATGGCGGCTAATTTGCATACTTCAGGCAGGGCAGGATAGTGCAGCCGCCAGCATGAGCCATCATCCTGGGCTGCAGGCCGGCCCCAGAAGCCCCAGAAGCCAGTGATCAGGGGAGATGGAGGTCCCCTGCTCAGGCCTGAAGCCTGGGCTAGAGGCATCAGGCCTGGGGGGGTGCAGAGCCGATGATCGGGGGGATATGGGGGTTCCCTGCCCAGGCCTGAAGCCTGGGCCAGAGGTGTCAGGCCTGGGTGGGGGGTGGAGCCGGCAATTGGAGGGGTCTGGGGGTCCCCTGCCGAGGCTTGATGCCTCGGCCAGAGGTGTCAGGCCTGGGGGGGGGGGGGGCGCCGAGCCGGCAATTGGGGGGAGATGGAGGTCCCCTGCTCAGGCCTGAAGCCTGGGCCAGAAGCGTCAGGCCTGGGCAGGAGGTGGAGCCCTGAATCTGAGGGGTCTGGGGTGCCCTGCTCAGGCCTGATACCTCTGGCCAAGGCATCAGGCCGGGAGAGGGGCTGATCTGGTGATCGGAGGGAAATGGGGGTCCCCTTCCCAGGCCTGAAGCCTGGGCCAGAGGCGTCAAGCCTGGGTGGGGGGCTGATCCCGTAATCAAAGGGTCATGGGGGTCGAAGCCTCTGGCTGAGGCGTCAGGCCTGGGCAAGGGCGAAGCCGGCAATAGGAGGGAGATGGGGGTCCCCTTCCCAGGCCTAAAGCCTGGGCCAGAGGCATCAGGCCTGGGGGCAAAAGGGGGCAAGCCGGAGATTGGTGTGACTACAGAGGAAACACCTTTTCTTTCTTTCTTTTTTTTTTTATACATATGTCTCCTTTATTCCCCCCCCCCCTTGACATTCCCCCTGCCCCTACCCCCCAGTGTCTTGTGTCCATTGATTATTCTTATATGCATGCATATAAGTCCTTCGGTTGATCTCTTAATCCCCCCACAAACCCTCCCCAGGCTTCCCACTGTAGTTTGACAGTCGGTTCAATGTTGCTCTGCCTCTGCATCTACCCCTGTTCATCAGTCTATACTGGTCCCCATTATCTGTCCCGACCTCACCGGGGCCATCTCGACCTCACCGGGGCCGTTTCAACCTCACTGGGGCCATCCCGACCTCACTGGGGCCGTTTCAACCTCACTGGGGCTGTTTCAACCTCACTGGGGCTGTTTCAACCTCACTGGGGCCGTCCTGACCTCACCAGGGCCACCCCGACCTCACCGAGGCTGGGAAACACCTTTTCTGACCGTTCATTGCTTAAGCTCCCTGTATGCCACTGGTTATATTCTTAGTAACTTGGGTAATAAGAATCCAAAAAGGGCCTTAACTGGTTTGGCTCAGTGGATAGAGCATCAGCCTGCAGGCTGAGGGGTCCCAGGTTCGATTCCAGTCAAGGGCATGTACCTTGGTTGCAGGCACATTCCCAGTAGGGAGTGTGCAGGAGGCAGCTGATCAATGTTTCTCTCTCATCGATGTGTCTAACTTTCTATCCCTCTCCCTTCCTCTCTGTAAAAAATAATTAAAATAAAATAAAAAATTCTCTTAAAAAAAAAAAAAGAATCCAAAAAGGTGGTCCAGGATTTTTCACCACCCTCCTGGCGAAAAAAATGAAGGTCTGCTGCTGGAGGGCTAAGAAATGTCATATCCTGCCCTAGCCAGTTTGGCTCAGTGGACAATGCCTTGGCCTGCCGATGGCAGGGTCTGAGTTTAATTCTGACCAAGGGCATGTACCTAGGTTGCAGGATCCTCCCTGGCTGGGGCCCAGGTCAGGGCTCACGGAGGAGGCAACCAACCAAAGTGTTCCTCTCAATTTGATGTTTCTCTCTGTCTTTCCCTTTCTCTTCCACATTCTCTAAAAATCAATGGAAACATATCCTCAGGTTAGGATAAAAAATAATAATAATAAAGAAATTATTATTATAAGAAAGATGCATCTTGAAAATACCTAAAGAAAGTTGTCATTTTTTCATGGTGAAGGGACTGGAGTCTGTGTTGATGAAAAAACCTTGCTGGCTGCAGTGACTGGCAGTGACTGCAGCAGCGGGGTGATGGGGATAGTGCCTTCCCCTGATCAGCCCAGTCACCTCCCACAAAGGGAGGCCAGACTGTGGCTTAGGCCCTAACCCCAAGGGGAGCAGGGAGCGGGCCTAAGCCATCACTGGAGCTCCCAGTATGTGAGAGGGGGCAGGCTGGGCTGAGGGACAACCCCCCCCCCCCCCCCCCGTGCACGAATTTCGTGCATCAGGCCCTTGTTCTTTATTATATAAAACTAGAAGACCGGTGCACAAAAATTTGTGCACTTGGGGGGAGGGGGGGTCCCTCAGCCTGGCCTGTGCCCTCTCACAGTCTTGGACACCTCGGGAGATAACGACCTGCTGGCTTAGGCCTGCTCCCAGGTGGCAGAGGGCAGGCCCAATCCCTAGGTGCAGCCCCTGGTTGGGCTCAGAGCAGGGCCGATTGGGGAGTTGGGGCGCTGCCCCCTGTCATGCACAGAGCAGGGAGGATCAGGAGGTTGTGATGCCACCCCTAGTCATGCTCAAGGTAGAGCCGATTGGGGGGTTGGAGCACCGCCCTCTGTCACACTCAAGGCAGGGTCGATGGGGAGGTTGCGGCGCCACCCCCTGTCACACACAGAGCAGGGCTGATCAGGGGGTTGGGGCACTGCCCCTGTCACACACAGAGCAGGGCTGATCAGGGGGTTGGGGCACTGCCCCTGTCATGCACAGAGCAGGGCCCATCAGGGGGTTGGGGAGCTCGCCCTTGTCACGCACAGAGCAGGGCCGATCAGGGGGTTGAGGAGCTGCCCCTGTCACGCACAGAGTAGGGCCGATAGGGGAGTTGGGGCACCGCCCTCTGTCACACAGAGAGCAGGGTGGATCAGGGGGTTGGGGTACCGCCTTCTATCACCCACAGAGCAGGGCTGATCAGGGGGTTGGGGCGCCGCCACTGTCACACTCAGGGCAGGGCCGATGGGGAGGTTATGGCTCTACCCCGTCACACACAGAGCAGGGCCCGCGGGGGCGGGGGGAGGGGGGGGGGGTTGGGGCGCCACACCCTGTCACACACAGAGCAGCAGGGCAATCAGGGGGTAGGGGAGCTCCCCCCTATCAGGCACAGAGCAGGGCTGATCAGGGGGTTGGGACGCCTTCCCGTCACGAACTGAGCAGGGCAGACAGGGAGGTTGTGGCCCCGCCCCCTGTCACACACAGAGCCGCAGGGCAATCAGAGGGTTTGGGCACTGCCCCCTGTCACGCTGATCCCGGTGCCAGGAGGCCTCGCGGCTTCGCTGATCCCATTTCTGGGAGGCATATTACCCTTTTACTATATAGGATAGAGGACTGGTGCACGGGTGGGGGCCGGCTGGTTTTCCCTGAAGGGTGTCCTGGATCAGGGTGGGGGTCCCCACTGGGGTGCCTGGCCAGTCTGGATGAGGAGATGATGACTGTTTGCATCTGGTCACACCCCTTTCAGGGAGGGGGTCCCCAATGGGGTTCCTGGCCAGTCTGGGTGAGGGGCTGAGGGCCGTTTTCAGGCTGCGGGTGACTGAAGCTCCCAACCTGTCCTTTTTTTCTTTTTTTTTTTTTATTCTGGGCCAGCTTTAGCTCTGAGGCTTGGCTCCAGCTCTGAGGCCTCAGCTGCTGAAAGCAGGTATCTGGTTTGTTTGGGTTCTATAATAGAAACACTGTTTCAACTCCAGCTCTGAGATCCCGGCTGGCTGAAAGCAGGTTTCTGGGGTTTTGTTTAGCTTCTATATTTGTAGCAATGTTTCATACTGCAAGCTCAGAGGCCGGCAGCGGCAGGTGGGGAACGTTGGAGTCCTCTGTCACTGAAGCAAGCAAGCCTCCTGTTAGCTTCAAGCTGTCTGGCTGTCAGCCGCCATCTTGGTTAGCAGTTAATTTGCATATTGCCCTGATTAGCCAATGGGAAGGGTAGCGGAAGTACGGCTAATTTACCATGTTTCTCTATTATTAGATAGGACTAGAGGCTCAGTGCACAATTGAAATCATGCAAGCAGGCACCCTATGGGGGAGCGGGACTCACACCTGACTCGAGTAGCGCCGGCCAGCATTGTGTCCCTGGGGTGGGGGCGTGCCCTGAGCCCTGCAGCAGCTGCTCTGAGCATTTCCCCAGCCTCCACACTGTGTCCACTGGGGTGGGGGCAGGCGCTCCTGTGTGTTATGTCTCCATTCTAGCCCGCCCCCAGCCCCAGCCTCCCTGCAGCCGCTGGGGTGGGGGTAGTATGCAGTCCCCTCCTGCCCATCTGCCTGGGCAGCTCCTCCTGAGAGGTCATGATGCAGCTCCTCCAGAGCGGTTGTGATGCTCGGCTAATTAGCATATTCTCATTTATATATATACTAGAGGCCCGGTGCACAAAAATTTGTGCACTCGGGGGGAAAAGGGGGTTCCTCAGCCCATCCTGTGCCCTCTCCCAGTCTGGGACCCCTCGGGAGATAATGACCTGCTGGCTTAGGCCTGCTCCTGGGTGGCAGAGGGCAGGCCCAATCCCTGGGTGCAGCCCCTGGTCGGGCTCAGAGCAAGGCCGATTGGGGAGTTGGGGCGCCGCCCACTGACACGCACAGAGCAGGACCCATCAGGGGGGTTGGGGATCCATACCCTGTCACACACAGAGCAGGGCCCAACAGGGGGTTGAGGAGCTCCCCCCTCTCACTCACAGAGTAGGGCCAATAGGGGAGTTGGGGCACCGCCACCTGTCACACACAGAGCAGGGCGGATCAGAGGGTTGGGGCGCTGCTCCCTGTCATGCACAGAGCAGGGCCCATCAGGGGGGTTGGGGCTCCATACCCTATCACACACAGAGCAGGGACCATCAGGGGGTTGAGGAGCTCCCCTCTGTCACTCACAGAGTAGGGCCGATAGGGGAGTTGGGGCACCGCCCCCTGTCACACACAGAGCAGGGTGGATCAGGGAGTTGGGACGCCACCCTCTATCACCCACAGAGCAGGGCTGATCAGGGGGTTGGGGCGCCGCCACTGTCACACTCAGGGCAGGGCCGATGGGGAGGTTATGGTTCTACCCTGTCACACACAGAGCAGGGCCCGTGGGGCGGGGGGTGGGGGTGGGGGGGGGAGTTGGAGCGCTGCACCCTGTCACACACGGAGCAGGGCCCGTGGGGGGGTGGGAGTTGGGGCGCCGCACCCTGTCACACACAGAGCAGGGCCAATCAGGGGGTTGGGGCACAGCCACTGTCACACTCAGGGCAGGGCCGATGGGGAGGTTATAGCTCTACCGTCACACACAGAGCAGGGCCTGTGTGTGTGTGGGGGGGGGGGGGGGTGGGGGGGGGTTGGGGAGCCACACCCTGTCACACACAGAGCAGGGCCGATCAGGGGGTTTGGGTGCTACCCCCTGTCATGCTGATCCGGTGCCAGGAGGCCTCGCGGCTCCGCAGATCCCGGTGCTGGGAGGCATATTACCCTTTTACTATATAGATAGAGGCCTGGGGGCCGGCTGGTTTGCCCTGAAGGGTGTCCTGGATCAGGGTGGGGGTCCCCACTGGGGTGCCTGGCCAGCCTGGATGAGGGGATGATGGCTGTTTGCAGCTGGTCACACACCCTTCAGGGCGGGGGGTCCCCACTGGGGTGCCTGGCCAGTCTGGGTGAGGGGCTAAGGGCTTCTTTCAGGCTGGCGGTTGTTGATTGAAGCTCCCAACGGCTCCTTTTTTTTTATTTTATTCTGGGCCAGCTTTAGCTCTGGCTCTAGCTCTGAGAGCAGGTATCTGGTTTGTTTCGGTTCTATAATCGAAACAATGTATAACTTCAGCTCTGAGATCCCGGCCTATATTTGTTAGAATGTTTCAAACTGCCGGCTCAGAGGCCTGCAAGGCAGGCAGGGAACATTGGAGTCTGCAGTCACGGGAGCAAGCAAGCCTCATGTTCGCTTCCAGCTGCCTAGCTGCCTGGCTGCTGGCCGCCATCTTGGCTGACAATTGATTTGCATAAGGATATGCTGATTAGCCAATGGGAAGGGTAGCGGTCGTACGCCAATTACCATGTTTCTCTTTTATTAGTGTAGATATATATAGATATTTGTATTATAGTAGATTTCTTCCATATATAGGAGGCTAACTAAAAATGGAGCTGTCTTCCTCAATTCTTCCTTTACTGTGCAGTCATCCAGAATCCAGCCACCACCTCCATGATGAGCAACAATGGGCTTAAGTTCTCCTTTAGAGTATGAGGCAGATCTGGTTCCATCCCTGACCAGTGACTGGGGTTTTGCAGCACTAGATACACCCTTCAATTTCACCCCAGGTCCAGTCATTGGTAATCGGGTTTCATACAACTCAGAAAACTCACCTAGAAACCTCATAAGACACAGCACATGGTCTTAATGGTGAAGCTGTGGGTGAGAGATGCCATCAGAACTTTCCATCTCTTATCTCAAATTCTCTATTTTTCTTGACTCAATCACCTGATATTCTTCTCTGTGACTAAGCTTGCCTTGCTTTTATTCTTTTCAGCCCACATAGAAAAACATGGCTGACAATGGTACCCAAATATATATATGTTACAGGTCCAACACTTCCCCGTGTCAGCTTTCCAGTGAAGCCCATCTAATTGTCTCCTCTCAGTAAACACTCCCCCCCATGGTTAAATTAACTGTGGCTAGGTTTAAGTTTGCTTTGCAAATCTGCCAGGGACTCACCACTTTTCTCCAGGTATCAGGAGAGTGGAGAAATTTCCAAAGAAAAATCGGGAGAAACGGGAGCTTGCCAGACACCAGTAAAAGGAGACTAATCTATACCCAGAATCCCAGCCTCCCTATTTTTTTCCACCTCTTTCCACACACAGCACAAGTACAGAAGATGACATGGGCCAGATGGGGTAGGCCAAGCCTGAATGCCATGGGCACCAAGGGACTGGACAATGCTCTTGCATAGGTGTGACAATCATGTCTGGTGAATAAGAACACATTAGGTAATTACCATAGAGAGCATTTGTAATGCCCAGATTTCAAGATCCCCAAGAAACCAACATCAGGGAGCCAGCCAGTCTGATGCAAAGGCATAAGAGTCTGTATTTCAAGCTAGCTTGAGCTCCCCGTCCACCAGACTCACAGACACAATGGCAAGCCAAGTGGCCGAGAGACAGAACCCCAAGTAGAGACGGGGTTTTATAGCGTTGGTTGGAGTAAGGGGAGGAGAAAGGACTGTGCTCTGCCGATTGGCCAGGCGCAAGTTGGTGTCTTGTTCCTGGGTGTGGCTAGCAGAGTCTTAGACTTCCGGGAAGACGCTCCTTGCCAAGCACGTGGCCAAGGTAAGATGGAGGGCGTAGCCCTTACCCTGGGGCAAGATGGAAGACCTAAGCCTCGCCCTTTCAGCATTAAAAATAAGAAAATACTGCCATTCAGCATTAACAATATTTTTGTTGTTAATCCTCACTGAAAGATATTTTTCCCATTGATTTTTGGAAAGAAAGGGAGGGAGGAGGACAGAGAGCAAGAGAGTGAGCGAGTATGTAAATGTGTATATTTGTATTTCCCCCACGTCCCACGTTGGTCAGGGTTTAGGATCTGGAAGAGGGGCCGCACACAAAGGAAAGAGATGAGATAAGTAATAATTTGGAAATATTGGGGGGCCAGGTGGGCAAGTCCAACTCAAGGGGAAGGACTTCCACTGGTGCTCAGGCCTCAACAACCTTTTATTGGTTTGGGATCCACCCATAGCTCATAGGCAGGCAATTTCCAGGAACAGGCAGACTAGCCCATCAGCAAGGATTTACATAATAATAAATGGGGAAGTTGCTTCAGCTACCATTGTCTGGACTAACAGTGGGTGCACAGCCCTGACCTTTGCCAGGGCTTCAAGGGTCACCAGCCTTCCCGGTTCCTTGTCCACACCTCTCTGCTAGTGAAGACAATAGGTGGCTTCCCACAAGAGAGAAACACTGATGAGGGAGACAGCTTAATTAGTTTCCTCCTCCTACACGCTGCAGGGCAGGGAATCAAACTTGCAACCCAAGTACATGTAATTAACTGGGAATTGAACCCATGACACTTCAGTCTACAGGCTGACACTCTAACCACTGAGCAAAACAGGCCAGGTCAGCATTAACATGTTTTGTTTAAAGTCTCAAGATTGTAGTACATACATTTTCCCTGTTCCTGTCTATAAGGAAGATGTTACAGGCCTCTTATAGTCACTGACCATTCTCCAGAAGGGTATGCAAAGGCATAGAATAATTCATAAGACACAAGATCTCAGAAAATAGGAGCAAAGTTGGGTTAAGACTCCAGTTTATCCCGGCCAGCCGGTGTGACTCAGTGGTTGAGTATCAACCTATAAACCAGGAGGTCATGATTTGATTCCCAGTCAGGGCACAAACCTGGGTTCTGGGTACCATCCCTAGTAGGGTGGGTGCAGTCGATAGATGATGCTCTCTCAACCTTCATCTTTCTATCTCTCTCTCCTTCTTCTCTGAAGTAGATATATAGATTAGATATAGATATAGATTAGATATACATATACATATACATATACATATACATTTAACTCCAGTTTAGAGATTTGCAGAAGTGTGTACCATAAAATGAGCCATTTCTGTTTCCAGATGAGCAAACAGGCACAGGTCTGGGGCATGTCCTTGACAAGCTCACACAGCCAATTGTCATAGGTGGCCTTGGCTGCAGATTCAGTGGACTTGATATAATTGGCATCTCCCGACTTCCAGGTTTCTATAAGGCAGAGTAAAGACTCAGAGAGGAATTGGCACATCACTGAAACTGTTCTTCACCATCGTCACCTCAATCCCTTCTCAAAACCAAGCAAAGGAAGCACTTACAACTTTTGTTTCATTTTCACTGGCAGGAACTCTGAAGGCATCAGTTTCACTTTCCAGTTTCAGTTTTTACTGTGGTTTTCAAGTCATTCTTTAACAACACGCCCAGTTTACCTGAGTAGTCAGCTGTTTACCTCCCTTATATAGCCCTGCCCTGATCTTGTAGATCTCAGTGGAGCCCATCCAGCTAACCAGAACACTGCAAACTGCTGCCTGAATTCTTAGCAACCACAAGGTAAGGATTTCTCTGCTTCTCTGCCTTTTTGCCTAAAGTTTTTGGGGAAAAGGTTAATCATTATTATCTCGACAGACTTAGTTTCAGTGATGTCAAGTCTCCTCACTCTTCTGTTTGAGCATCTGCTTGTGGACTGAGTGTGTGTGTGTGTGTGTGTGTGTGTGTGTGTACATTCACATACATAGATAAATTGTTGTATTTATTCAGGCATTTTCATTTTTGTTAGCATTGCCCTGAGGAAACTTAACTCGTGTTAAAAAGTCCAAAGAAGAGGAGGGAAACAGGAAAAGGAATTTCACAGGGAGATGATCCCAATCTCTGAAACTATTTTCCACCAAACTCACTTCTGTCTGACATAGGGAGGGAATGGACAGTTTGTCTGGATAGAGAGATTGCTTTCACCGGGCTCCTGGCTGTGGAAGAAATGCAGGACCCACACAGCTGTGTGAGCTTCGGTCCTGAGGTCTCTCAGATGTCTGGAGGGAAATATTGGGGGGATGTGGTGGGAGCAGCTCACTGCCTAGAAGACAAGGCCTTGCTCAGCAGGCTTCTGGTCTCACTGTCAGCACTGCTGAACTCCTTCAATCCAACTGGATTTAAGATCAGCACATGACCTCCCTCGTGGGGAAGCCAGGTGCTCTGCAGATCCTTGCTAGCCTCCTGTCCCCGGGGCTTGGCTGCTGTTCACTGTATTGTCTTCTTTCAATAAAGGGCCTAATGTGGGAATTTCTATATTATCCAAATGGAATCTAGATTCAAACAATCCCGGAGAGCAGCAGATTAAAAGAAGGCATAAATCAATATTGATCTGTGAATTTCCCCTCAGTGCTCCAATGGGTAAACTTTTGAAGGGGCAAAAGTTCCAGAAAATGCACAATTACTGGCCCCAATCAATCCTCCATGCCTCCTTTGGTCCACAGAAAGAGAGGGCTGTCACTAGTAATTATTATTATTATACTATAAAGGTAGCGATCACTTCCTAAATGTTCATTAAATGCCAGCTGGCTTCTAAAATTATTGTGTAAATTATTGCATTTCACCCTCAAAAGAAACGGTGAGGCAGGTACTCATACTGATTGTGCAATAATGAATCTTAGATTTTAAAATGTTGAGATCACACAAGTAATAAGTGAGAGAGCTGAGACATGAATCAGAGTCTCTATTCCATGACACCTTATTTAATCTTTAAACCAATGTTTCTCAAAGGGTACCAATGGGGGTTTATGAGATAAGTTCAGACAGCCTACTAATTAGCTTTTACATGTTAATGCTTTTGTGTGTTTTTTAACATGTACATGTAGTAGAAAAATATACATATATAATTTGAAGAATTTCTGTTCAGGTTAATAATATGGTTTTATTATTGTGATAAAATACATGTAAGATAAAATCTACCATTTTAACTAATTGTGAGTATACAATTTTGTGGTATTTAGTACATTTGCAATGTTGCGCAACTATCACCAGTATCTACTTCAACAAAATTTTCATACCCTAGCTCAGTGATTCCCAATGTGGACGCTACTGCCCCCTGGTGGGCGCTGCAGCGATCCAGGGGGGCGGTGATGGCCACAGGTGCATTTGTTTTAACTTTTTTTGTATTACCTTTCTATTCTGAGTTCAATAAATAGTTTCATAATTTCAAACTTCAATGTTTCTAATTTATACCTTTCTTTACTATATTTTACGAAAAAGGTAGAAACATCAATACATATATCTTTCTGTTTAATTCCTATTAAAATTTAAAAAAAATTAATTTCCAGGGGGCGCTGAGTAATATTTTTTCTGGAAAGGGGGCGGTAGGCCAAATAAGTTTGGGAACCACTGCCCTAGCTGGTTTGGCTCAGTGGATAGAGCATTGGCCTGCGGACTGAAGGGTCCTGGGTTCAATTCTGGTAAAGGGCACATAGCTTGGATGCAGGCTTGATCCCCAGTGTGGGGCATGCAGGAGGCAGTCAATCAATGATTCTCTCTCATCATTGATGTTTCTATCTCTCTCTCCCTCTCCCTAACCAATGAATATATACATATATATATATATACACGTGTATATATGTATATATATAAAATTTTCATCACTCTGAGGGGAAACTCCATACTCATTATGCTAGTGGTTCTCAACCTTCTGGCCCTTTAAATACAGTTCCTCATGTTGTGACCCAACCATAAAATCATTTTCGTTGCTACTTCATAACTGTAATGTTTCCACTATTATGAATCATAATGTAAATATCTGATATGCAGGATGGTCTTAGGTGACCCCTGTGAAAGGGTCGTTCGACAGCCAAAGGGGTTGCGACCCACAGGTTGAGAACTGCTGCATTAAGCAGTCACTTCCCTCTCATCCTTTGACCCAGGCCCTGGCAACTATTAATCTACTTTCTGTCTCTATTGATTTGCCTCTTGTGGATATTTCCTATAAATGAAAACATACAATACCTGGTCTTTTGTGACCAGCTTATTTCAATTAGCATAATGTCTTCAAGATTCATCCATGTTATAGCATGTATCAGAATGTCTTTCCTTTTAAAAAAAATATATTTTTATTGATTTCAGAGAGGAAGGGAGAGGGAGAGAGATAGAAACATCAATGATGAGAGAGAATCATTGATCAGCTGCCTCCTGCATGCCCCCCACTGGGGATCAAGCCCACAACACGGGCATGTGCCCTTGACTGGAATCGAATTTGGGACCTTTCAATCCACAGGCTGATACTCTATCCACTGAGCCAAACCTGCTAGGGCTGTCTTTCCTTTTTAAGGTTAAATAATATTCCATTGTATGCATATACCACATTTTGCTTATCCATTCATCCCTTGATGGACACTTGCTTTGCTTCCACCGTTTGGCTATTGTGAATAACGCTGCTATGAATACAAACCTTCAAATATCTGTTCCAGTTCCTGTTTTCATTTATTTTGAGTATATGCCCAGAAGTGAAATTGCTGAATCATATGGTAATCGTGTGCTTAATTTTTTGAGGAATCATCACCATTTTCCACAGCAGCTGCCCCATTTTCCATTCCCACTATACACAAGGGTTCTAATTTCTCCACATCCTCACCAACACTTGTTATTTTCTGGATTTTTAAAAATATAATAGTCATCCTACTGGGTGTGAAGTGGTGTCTTATTATGGTTTTTATTTCATTTCACTAATGATTGATATTGAACATCTTTTCATGTGTTTATCAGCCATTTGTATATCTTCTTTGGAGAAATTGTCTACTCTAATCATTTTCCCATTTTTCAATCAGTTGTTTTTTTTGTTGTTCAATTGAAAGTCTTGTATATATAATCTGCGTATTAATCCCTTATTGATACATGATTTGCAAGTATATTTTCCCATTCCGTGAGTTTTCTTTACACTGTATTGGTAATGTTCCTTGATGCACAAAAGTTTTAAATTTTGATGACGTGCAGCAAACCTATTTTTACTTTTGTTGCCTGTGCTTTTGGTATCCTATCCAAGAAATCATTGCCAAATACAATGTCATGGAGTTTTTTCCCTATTTTTTTTTCTAAGATTTTCATAGATTCAGGTCTTACATTTAGGTCTTTGATCCCTTTTGAATTGCTTTTTCTTTTTCTTTTTTGTATAGGCTGTAAAGCAAGCATGTCAAACTCGCAGCCGGTGGGCCATTTAAATAAATGAGGCATGTGGCCCAAAAGCTACGAGTTTGACATGCTTGCTGTAAAGTAAGGGTTCAATTTCATTCTTTTGTGTGTGGATAATCAGTTTTCCCAACACATTCGTTGAAACATTGATCTTTCCATATTAAATGGTCTTGGCACATGTGTCCAAAATCATTTGACAATTGTTATGGTCTGAATTGTGCCCTAACCCCCCAATTCATATTTGAAGCCCTAACCCCCCATGTGACTATATTTGGAAATAGGGCCTGTATGTGAAACCCATGATAGGAAGGGCTGACTATATGGAAACAAACCTAGGTGCAACTGGGCCCAGCCAGTTCAAACCTGTGTTACTCAAAGGGCCAACTGTAGAGAAACTCTAAAAAACAATTAAAAAGTAAGGCAGGTATGTCCTTTGCAAGGCTAAGCTATATATGTGAAGTGTCTTACTTGGCTTCTTTCCATTGGCTGTTTCTCACCTAACAAAGAAAATCTGCTTTTATTTTCATAGTATGAATGCTGATGAAGATCAGGTCAAAGCTAGGCTGGCACAGTTGAGATGCCACTTTACATGGAAATTGCTCATTGAAGACACTGAACTGTCTGACTTAGAAAACAGGGTCCTCGATCAGATTGAGTACCTAGACACAAAATTCAATGTGGGAA
The DNA here is from genome assembly GCF_028538775.1 of Myotis yumanensis. NCBI lineage: Eukaryota > Metazoa > Chordata > Mammalia > Chiroptera > Vespertilionidae > Myotis > Myotis yumanensis. Next base: position 26,228,430 of record NW_027223764.1, on the reverse strand, counting down.
TACACAACCTGCTGGCCTATGTGAAACACCTGAATGGCCACAATAAGGAAGCCCTGGAGAGCTTGAAAGAAGCTGAAGACTTAATGCAGGCAGAGCACGCTGGCCAGTCAGACGCGATGCAGCTGGTTACCTGGGGCAACTATGCCTGGCTGTATTACCACATGGGCAGACTGGCAGACGCCCAGATATACCTGGACAAGGTGGAGAAGACTTGCAAGAAGTTTGCCAGCCCCTCCTGCTACACAATGGAATGCCCTGAGATGGACTGTGAGGAAGGATGGGCCTTGCTGAAATGTGGAGGAAAGAATTATGAACGGGCTAAAGCCTGCTTTGAGAAGGCTCTGGAAGTGGACCCTGAAAACCCTGAATTCAACACTGGGTATGCGATTACTGTCTATCGTCTGGATGGCTTAAACAAAACACCACACGTTGATGAGGCATTTTGTGTGCAGCCCCTAAAACGGGCCATCAGGCTAAATCCAGAAGATGCATATATTAAGGCTCTCCTCGCAGTGAAACTTCAGGAGCTAGGACAAGAAGCTGAGGGAGAAAAGTACATTGAAGAAGCACTGGCCAACGCGTCTTCGCAGACCTATGTCTTTCGATATGCGGCCATGTTTTACCGAAGAAAAGACTCTATAGATAAAGCTCTTGAGTTCTTAAAAAAGGCTTTGCAGGCAACACCTTCCTCTGCCTTGCTGCATCACCAGATAGGGCTTTGCTATAGCATACAAGTCAATAAAATAAGCAAAGCTGCAAGCGGGCAGCCTAGAGGACGGGATAGAGAAAATATTGACAGAATAGCAAGATTAGCCATATCTCATTTTGAATTTGCTCTGAAACAAAAGCCAACATTTGGAATTGTTTATATACACCTCGCAGATATGTACAAAGAGGTAGGCAATAGCAGAAAAGCTGAAGAGGCTTATCAAAAACTGCTCTGCATGAAATCACCTGGAGAAAAAATAATGCAAAAGTTATATTTCTGCTATGGTCAATTTCAGGGATTTCAAAAGAAATCTGAAGCCGATGCAATTATCTATTATTTAAAAGCAATAAAAATGGAAAAGCCATCATCTGAAAGAGATAAAAGTATCAGTTCTTTGGAGAAAGTGGTTTTAAAGAAACTTCAAAGAAACGCAGAAGACAGGGAAAGCTTGAGCATCCTTGGGTACATCTACAAATTGAAAGGAGAAATGAATAAAGCCCTGGAGTACTATGAGCGGGCCCTGAGGCTGGCTGTGGGACATGCTCCTTAGGCGCTGAAATATGGACCACGTTGACATTTCATTTGATTTTAAGTTAAGGTGCACTAATCATCTTCTCTGCTTGCTGCTTTCAGAAGCGTGTAACTTTTGAACAATCACTCAAGCCTGATAAAATACTACTTGTATTCAAAAAAGAGTGAAGCTGAATATATATGTCTCTGTGTGTGTAAGAGAGAAAGAGAGACATAAACCATTTCTCTGTGAATGTTATGTAACAGAAATAACAATTTGTTAAGTAAATTTGTAGCAAATAAAGTACCATACTTACATAAAGTAAAATGATTCATTCATTTGATCAACAAATAGTTTTCAGTGCTAGATAGCAAATATACTATGGTGGTGTAAGAAAAATTCTTCTTTTAGACCCATCTTAGGGTTCTTGACTGGGACCCCATAATTTAGACTAAGAAAGACAGAATGAGAGAAAAACAAACAAAACTTGATAAACATGTGCATCTTACATACACATGGGAGAACCCAGTGGGGAGTAACTCAAAGAGGTGGTTAGATCTTGGGCTTATATAGCATCTTAACAAAAGAACAATACATTTTCAGAGAAGTGACAAGACAAAGGGAAAGAACTGAGTTTTTAGGGTGTCAATTTGTAGGAAGGTAAGTATATGGGGCTAAACCACTGGAAGATAGTGCTAGCTGGTAAGGTTTGTTATCTAGGCTCACTTGGTAGTGAGTCTGGACTGAGAAGGACCTGGAGCTGTTTCAGGTGGTCACCTTCTCTCTGGATGGAGGGGAGGGGGACCAACTTTAGGAAATGACATCCTGCTTTTGAGGCAGATAGGGAGATGGCAGAACTTTTCTTTACAGCCCCGCCCCCGTGGAAGAGTAAAGCATTTCCATGAGATTTTTCATAAGCCCAAGAGCATAAAGCGAAGAAGCAATTCCCTTAGGAGGCATTTTGCTAATGGAATCCAGATAGAGCACAGATGCTCACAGGCAAGTCAATGCCACTGCTGAGATGCGGAGATGCTGAGTGTACCTCCCGGGAAGGAGGTTTGAGGCTGGGGTAGTGCACTGCCTGTATAAAGGCTCCGTGCAAAAGAAACGAACGAAGTACATTGTTTTTGTTGTTGTTGTTGCCTCTTTTCATAAAAGCAAAAACCCTCTTTGAAACTTTCAATTAGCAAAAACAGGTGCTAATGTATGTCTTTCCTGAAAGCAAAATGGCATAAAGTGAACTTTCGAAAAGCAGGAATATCTGTATCTGTGTCTCCTCAGTTGCTTCAGCTCAAAATAATCCTTATGCCAAGGTGGCATACTTTGGAGTGGCTTATGCTGCTTCTCCTCAATGAACAAAGCAGACATTTTCTCCAAACCTCAGGCAACTAACAATCTAGTAGAGAGACAGACAGTAAAACAAGTCGGTCATACGCTGATTAACAATGGGGATAGTTCTGAGAACTGCATGGTTGAGTGGGTTTCATCACTGTGCAAACGTCAGAGTGCACTTACACAAACCTAGCTGGTATAGCCAACCACACACCTACACTATATGGTACAGCCCATTGCTCCTCGGCTACAAACCTGCACAGCATGATTCTGTACTGAATACTGTAGCAACTGTAACTCAGTGGTAAGTATTTGTGTATCTAAACATGTCTAAGTATGAAAAGGATGCAGTAAAATACAGGAAAAAAGATTAAAATAATTATACATCTGTATAAGGCCTTTGGCATGAATGGAGTTTGCAGGACTGGAAGTTGTCTGTGAGTAGTGAACAAATGTAAAGGCTTAGGGCATTACTGTATTCTACTATAGACTTTATAAACACCATACACTTAGACGACTCTATTTGAAAAAATATATTTTCAATAATAGATTAACCTTAGCTTACTGCAACCTATTTTATTTAACTGTATAAACTTTTACTTTTTTTAACTTTAATTCTCATAATAACACTTTGCTTAAAACTCAAACACTATACAAAAATACTTGTTCTTTATATCCTAATTCTATCAGCTTTTGCTATTATTAATTTTTTTTTTTACCTTTTAAACTTTTTGTTAAAAACTAAGACACACATTTGCCTAGGACAGTGGTCGGCAAACTGCGGCTCACGAGCCACATGCGGCTCTTTGGCCCCTTGAGTGTGGCTCTTCCGCAAAATACCACGTGTGGGCGCGCACGTACAGTGCAATTGAAACTTTTTGGCCCATATGCAGAAGTAGGTATTTTGTGGAAGAGCCTCACTCAAGGGGCCAAAGAGCCTCATGTGGCTCGCGAGCTGCAGTTTGCCGACCACTGGCCTAGGACTACACAGAGTCATGATCATCAATATCACTGTCTTCCTCCTTCACATCTTGTCCCACTGGAAGGTCTTCAGGGACAATAGCAAGCAAGTAGCTGTCATCTCGTATGACGACAATGCTTTCTCCTGGAATACCTCCCCCCACAAATGCCTGAGGCTCTTCTTGAGGAGATGGCATTCTTTTCAGAAATATGTTCTCATGGAGGTTTGCTTAGTTTGTTTCTTTTTTTTCATCACAGATTTGCTTGTAAGCTGATAATGCACCATGAACATTCCTCTGTAGCAATAAAAACCTTTTAGTTTGGGGGGTCTATGTTTTCAAACTCTTTTAGGAACTTGTTGAAGTTTGCAAAAGCTTCTGCTCAACCCTCCACTGTAAATTTCCTGGGGGGGAGGGGCGGGGGGGCGGTTCTTCTTCTCTTCTCCTGCAGTTTCCTTTACTCTTGCTTCTTCTTCAGCTCTCTGTTCCTCTTCCAGGTCCAACAACTCCTCAGTCAATTGTTCAGGAACCACCTCAATGTCCTTCTCATCCAAGTTGTTTTCCATCTCAACCACAGCCTTGTTGATTTTTGCAAATTCTTCATCATAGGCGAATTCACTGAAGTAATAGATTAACTTTTTGTTTTGTTTTGTTTTGTTTGTTTTTTTCTTTTCTTTTGATTAACTTTTTGAGTATCTTCTTCAGATGGCAATCATACTCCTGGGTGACCTCATCCCAAGCCCAAGCAAAACTCTTGAAGTGGGCATAGATGTTTTCATTCTTCCAGAATTGTATCAGTGTCTTCCTCAGTGGCAGCAATAGCTTGGGCAAAGCTCCTCCTGAACTAGTAGGCCTTAAAAATGGCTATAACTCCTTAATTCATTGGTTGGCTCAAAGAAATGGTGTTTGAAGGGAGAAATACCACTTTGATATTGGATGAAGGTCACCAGCGAAGGGGGATGTCGAAGAGCATTATCAACAACAAGCAAATTCTTGAAAGGCCCATTATTCTCCAAACAGTACTTCTCTACTAAGCCGGCAGAGCAATTCGGGAGGGCATCTTGGAAGAGGAGCCGGGTCATCCATGACTTCTTATTGCTCCCGTAGAACACTGGCAGGTGTGCTGGTTGATATCCTGAAGGCCCTGGAGTTCTCAATGTGTCCAATCACAAAGGGTTTCAATATATAACCTGCAACATTGGCCCCCAGCAAGACCATTATCCTGTTCTTAAAGGCCTTGAAAGCTAGCATTGACTTGGTATTGTCTTGACATCCCCAACTTCTCTTTATCTTTATTCAACTTTTCCTCTCCTACCTGAACTCCATTTGTTATCTCCTTCCGGCTGTGCTGTGAAAACTAATCTAAAAAATGGGTATATATAGGGTGCCCCCTAAAATGTGTACACACTTTAATAGTTGATAACCCACTTAATTTTCACTCCTTTTCAGGTTTAGCTGATTTGAAATAATGGGTGAAGCCAGACAAAGCTTTGAACAAAGAAAATTTATCCTAAAGTGCCACTAGATGTTTTTTATGGGCATACATAAAAGATAAAGTTCATGGTACAAAACTGGTAACTGTTGACAAATTGAGGGCCCCCTAATTCCAAATGAAATGATTCTTCATGCATATGATTCCATTGCTTTATGCGTTATCAGCAGTGCCTGGACCAGAGCAGTCATCAGTTTGAAAACAGACACTGACAAACAAAATTATTCATTTCTGTAGATTCTTTTAAATTTTGAAAATGAACTGTATGTTAATAAACACTGACTTTATAATCATTCAAAGTGTGTATACATTTTGTTGGGCTACCCTGTATATGAGAGTATTATTTGTAGAAGTGATTTTTAACTAGGGTCGAGGAGATCAGAAGGAATAGGAGGATTCTGCCTTTTGGGGCAAAAACAAGTTGCATTTGGCAACATCTAAAGACATTTTCAAAAAATATTTTTTTTTTTTATTGGTTTCAGAGAGAGGAAGGGAAAGAGAAACATCAATGATGAGAAAGAATCATTGATCAACTGCCTCTTGCATGCCCCCTACAGGGGACTGAACCCACAACACAGGCACGTGCCCTGACTGGGAATTGAACCCTGACCTCCTGGTTTATAAGTCAACGCTCAATCACTGAGCCACACCGGCCAAGCTAAAGACACTATTTTTTTTTTTAACTTTTTTCAATATATTTATATGGATTTCAGTGCAGAAGAGAGAAGGAGAGAGAAAGAAACATCAATGATGAGAGTGAATCATTGATCGGCTGCCTTTTACAAGCCCCATAATGGGTATTGAGCCTGCAACCCGGGCATGTGCCCTGACCAGGAATGGAACCATGACCTCCTGGTTCATAGGTAGACACTCAACCACTGAGCCATGCCGGTCAGGCCTAAAACACTTTTTAAAAAAAAAAAAAAAAAAAATCTTTTTATTGAATTTTTACAGAGAGAAAGGGAGAGGGATAGAGAGTTAGAAACATTGGTCAGAAAGAAACATTGATCAGCCGAAACCGGTTTGGCTCAGTGGATAGAGCGTCGGCCTGCGGACTGAGGGGTCCCAGGTTCGATTCCCGTCAAGGGCATGTACCTTGGTTGCGGGCACATCCCCAGTAGGGGGTGTGCAAGAGGCAGCTGATCGATGTTTCTAACTCTCTATCTCTCTCCCTTCCTCTCTGTAAAAAATCAATAAAATATATTTAAAAAAAAAAAAAAGAAAAAAACATTGATCAGCTGCCTCCTGCACACCCCCTACTGGGGATGTGCCCACAACACACAACCAAGGTACATGCCCTTGACCAGAATCAAACCTGGGACCCTTCAGTCTGCAGGCAGACACCCTATCCACTGAACCAAACCGGCTTGGGCCTAAAACACTTTTGACTGTCAGAACTATAAGGTGCTATTGACATCAAGTGGATATACACAGTGAAGCTGGGTAAATATCCTACAATACATAAAATATCTTCCTACAACAGAATTATCCAACCCAAAAGTCAATGGTTCCTGTAAACCAGGAACTCTGGTTTACATCCATCTCCTGGAAGTGTCATTGAAAAATAAGTATTTGTTCTGAAACTTGAGGAGTCATACCGATTACTTAAGTTTCAGTTTCCCATGCAGATTTTAATCAGTTGTCATATTTCACTTTTTACTTCCCTTTTTCTTATGTTGATAGGAAGAAATTAAAAAACAATACACTAATGATTTTCCCAAGGATCCATCCATACCAACAGTCTGCAAAAAAAAGTTTGATATTCAAATTCCATCTAGTAATTTCAGCATGTTCAACATCCACTCAACAACCGGGTCTTTCTTCTCAATCCTGAAAATGTATTTTCCTTTAAAATTTTTGATGGGGTTTTTGTCTCTTTGAATTTGAATTTCTAAACAATACAAGTAGATAGCCAGGAGGGGTTTTTTCTTTTAAATTTTATCATTGGTTGCTTACATGTTATCCATTTAAACTTTATTAAGCAAAAAATTATCTCTTGGACCAGATACATGAGAGAAAGGAAGGGAAAGAAGTAGGACAAGAAAAAAAACACATAATAAAGGCACTAGAAATTTTTTCAAACGTTGGAGCTCTATTAAATTTTTCTACATCCTTGGCGAGGAGTAAACTTGGATTTATTTTTTCACCCCAAATAAACTGTTCAGTACCTTTTCTAAAATATGTCAGGGAATTTCAATCACACAATGGACACCAGGGATTATCATGGTCCTAGTTCCAGCCCTCATGTACTTCAAAATCACCTGAGGATTTATATTTAATATTGAAGTTAATATTAAAGTTAGGGGTCCCTTCCCAGAATCAATTGGTTTGGGATGAGCCCTAGTTAGCATTACTCTCTTTATATATATATATAATTGATTTCAGAGAGGAAGGGAGAGAGGGGAGAGAGAGATGGAAACACCAATGATGAGAGAGAATCATTGATTGGCTGCCTCCTGCATGCCCCCCATTGGAGATCGAGCCTGCAACTCCAACATGTGCCCCTGACCAGAATCAAACCTGAGACCCTTCAGTCCGCAGGTTGATGCTCTATCCACTGAGCCAAACCAGCTAGGGCTAGCATTACTCTTAAAACCTCCCTAGATAATTCTACTGTGCAGTAGGGGGTTGGGATCTAATAAGCTATTCCAAATCAGTTATTTATCAGATATGGAAAGTGAGGCTTATAGAGGTGAAGTGGCTTATCATTACTGGTCATTACTGGTTAGTCATTCAGGGAGAGGATCCTAGCTAGACTGCTGGGAATGGAATCAGCCCAATGCTGAAATTTCATTTTTTAAAAGTTTCCTTTTCTGCAGTTCTTGTTTTCTTTTCTAACTGTTCACACACACACACACACACACACACACACACACACACACTCTTCCTTGTCTATTTCTCTCTTTAATACATGTCTGTCTTGCATCATTCATGGGTGTGGTTATGTCAGGGAGGCACGATTCTGAGTACCTAACCAGCCTGAGCCATGGAACCAAGACCACCACCAGTTCATAGCAAAGACAAAAGAAACATTTTGTCTGCCTCTTTGCCTTCTATCTAATTACAACCCAACTGCTTTTCTCCACAAGAATTCCGAATACACCTTGTTCACCAAAAGGAGATAGTTTCTAATGCCTTTATTTATTACTTTCTTATAGCCTGAACTTTTATCAGAATAAATGGAGCAACCTGTCTTATTATTCAGAACTTTTTATTTGCGCAGATCTTTCTGACTAGTTCAGGATGTGGTAAGCAGAATCGAGGTAAAAGGGGTGCTGAGTTGTGAAACTAACAATCTTTGTTGAGCAGTCTAGCAGAACAAGGCTGTGCCTTGAAGGGCTGATCACAAGACTGCACCTGTGCTGGAATGAGCCAGCTTCTACCTATAATGGCCTGTCCCCTTTTTGATGAATATGCATAACTAATCCCAGAAAAGGTAATTCCCCTGTCCATTCGGGGAGACACTGCTTTGGGAGATGTCCCCAGTGCTCTCCTTGCTTGTTGCAAGTAATATTCTCTTGGTTGAGGTTCACTGGGCTGTGCTCACCAAGAAATGAACCCTTTCTGTTCAGTCCCAGTGTCCCAGTGGAAGCTGTTAGATTTGGAGAGGACTGAGACGAGAAATGAACTAGGGAGGAGGGATTGAGCAGAAACTTTTCAGATCTGGCAGTGTGTCCAACTAAGTGTTTCTAAGAGGAAAATATTCCTGCAGCTGTCCTTCTTCTGTTTATTATTTTAAGTGACAAAGTATGGGTAGCTTTTTTTTTTAAAGAAGAAAGCATTACTTTAACTTGATGACTTAAAATCACCATCAACATCATCATGATCATCATGATTATCATCATCACCTCTTATTTGGATGCTTCTATGTGCCAGGTAGATGCTAATGTTTAAACTCAAGTGCTATGAACTATAGTTAAAGTTAAGTTTAGAATTTGACTCAGAATGTGGGTATCCAGGCTGGAGCAATAGAGGGCTCTCCAAGCCAAAACACAGCACTTTGCGTTTACTTCCTGCCCAAGTGATCCGAGATTAAGAGATTCTCTTGGTATTTGGCTTGTTTCCTTTATTCTTGAACCAGGTGGATTGTTTATTTCTTTCAAGCTGAAACCCAAAGTAATAGTATCCTGGGCACTTAATTAGGAGTGGATGTATATTATATTATACTAGAAGCCCTGTGCATGAATCTGTGCGCCAGTAGCTTGCCAGTAGCTCGCTGCTGCCCTCCAGTAGCTCTCTTCCCGCTGCCCCACCCCCTTTCCCCTTCCCCCTCCTCATAGCTTGCTGCCCTGCCCCCTCCTGTAGCTCTCCAAGGCTCACTTGTAGCTCGCTGCTCCACCCTCCTGCTGATCTGTGATCCGGTTGTTATGTGGTCGGTCATTATTCTTTACGGTGTAATGACCATTTGCATATTACATCTTTATGACATAGGATATTTTATTATAGTAGATTTCTTCCATATATAGGAGGCTAACTAAAAATGGAGCTGCCTCCCTCAATTCTTCCTTTACTGTTCAGTCATCCAGGATCCAGCCACCAACCTCCATGATGAGCAACAATGGCTTAAGTTCTCCTTTAGAGTATGAGGCAGATCTGATTCCATCCCTGACCAGTTTACTGGGTTTTTGCAGCACTAGATACACCCTTCAATTTCACCCCAGGTCCAGTTATTGGTAATCGGATTTCATACAACTCAGAACTCACCTAGAAACCTCATAAGACACAGCACATGGTCTTAATGGTGAAGCTGTGGGTGAGAGATGCCATCAGAACTTTCCATCTCTTATCTCAAATTCTCTATTTTTCTTGACTCAATCACCTGATATTCTTCTCTGTGACTAAGCTTGCTTTGCTTTTATTCTTTTTCAGCCCACATAGAAAAACATGGCTGACAATGGTACCCAAATATACATATGTTACAGGTCCAACACTTCCCAGTGTCAGCTTTCCAGTGAAGCCCATCTAATTGTCTCCTCTCAGTAAACACCACCCCCCCCCCCCCCCCCCATGGTTAAATTAACTGTGGCTAGGTATAAGTTTGCTTTGCAAATCTGCCAGGGACTCACCACTTTTCTCCAGGTATCAGGAGAGTGGAGAAATTTCCAAAGAAAAATTGGGAGAAACGGGAGCTTGGCAGACACCAGTAAAAGGAGACTAATCTGTACCCAGGATCCCAGCCTCCCTATTTTTCTCCACCTCTTTCCACACACAGCACAAGTACAGAAGACGACATGGGCCAGGTGGGGTAGGCCAAGCCTGAATGCCATGGGCACCAAGGGACTGGACAATGCTCTTGCATAGGTGTGACAATCATGTCTGGTGAATAAGAACACATTGGGTAATTATCATAGAGAGCATTAAAAATAAGAAAATACTGCCATTCAGCATTAACAATATTTTTGTTGTTATTAATCCTCACTGAAGGATATTTTTCCCATTGATTTTTGGAAAGGGGGAAGGAGGAGGAGAAGGAGGAGAGAGAGAGAGAGAGAGAGAGAGAGAGAGAGAGAGACTGATATGAGGGAGACAGCTTAATTGGTTGCCTCCTACACGCTGCAGGGCAGGGAATCAAACTTGCAACCCAAGTACATGTAATTAACTGGGAATTGAACCTATGACACTTGGGTCTACAGGCTGACACTCTAACCACTGAGAAAAACAGGCCAGGTCAGCATTAACATGTTTTGTTTAGAGTCTCAATATTGTAGCACAGCCCTAACTGGTTTGGCTCAGTGGATAGAGTGTCATCCTGTGGACTCAAGGGTCCCAGGTTTGATTCCGGTCAAGGGCATGTACCTTGGTTGTGAGCACATACCCAGTAGGGCGTGTGCAGAAGGCAGCTGATGGATGTTACTCTCTCATCGACGTTTCTGGCTCTCTATCCCTCTCCCTTCCTCTCTGTAAAAAAATCAATAAAATATATTTTTTTAAAAAAGATCGCAGTACATACATTTTCCCTGTTCCTGTGTATAAGGAAGATGTTACAGGCCTCTTATAGTCACTGACCATTCTCCAGAAGGGTATGCAAACGCATAGAATAATTCATAAGACACAAGATCTCAGAAAATAGGAGCAAAGTTGGGTTAAGACTCCAGTTTATCCCGGCCAGCCGGTGTGACTCAGTGGTTGAGTATCAACCTATGAACCAGGAGGTCATGGTTTGATTCCCAGTCAGGGCACATACCTGGGTTGTGGGTACCATCCCTAGTAGGGTGGGTGCAGTAGATAGATGATGCTCTCTCAACTTTCATGTTTATATCTCTATCTCCTTCCTCTCTGAAATAGATATATAGATATGGATATAGACATAGACATAGACATAGACATACATATACATATACATATATATATACATATACATATACATTTAACTCCATTTTTAGAGATTTGCAGAAGTGTGTACCATAAAATGAGCCATTTCTGTTTCCAGATGAGCAAACAGGCACAGGTCTGGGGCATGTCCTTGACAAGCTCACACAGCCAAATTGTCATAGGTGTCCTTGGCTCCAGATTCAGTGGACTTGATATAATTGGCATCTCCTGCCTCCCAGGTTTCTATAAGGCAGAGTAAAGACTTGGAGAGGAATTGGCACATCACTGAAACTGTTCTTCACCATCGTCACCTCAATCCCTTCTCAAAACAAAGCAAAGGAAGCACTTACAGCTTTAGTTTCATTTTCACTGGCAGGAACTCTGAAGGCATCAGTTTCACTTTCCAGTTTCAGTTTTCACTGTGGTTTTCAAGTTATTCTTTAACAACACGCCCACAGTTTACCTTATTAGTCAGCTGTTTACCTCCCTTATATAGCCCTGCCCTGGGGCTGAAATTTACCTGAAAATCTACAAGACAAGCAGGTCAGATCTCAGTGGAGCCCATCCAGCTAACCAAAACACTGCAAACTGCTGCCTGAATTCTTAGCAACCATGAGGTATGGATTTCTCTGCTTCTCTGCCTGTTTGCCTAAAGTTTTTTTTTGAAAATGTTAATCATTATTTTCTCGACAGACTTAGTTTCATTGATGTCAAGTCTCCTCACTCTTCTGTTTGAGCATCTGCTGTGGACTGAGTGTGTGTGTGTGTGTGTGTGTGTGTGTGTGTGTACATTCACACACATAGATAAATTGTTGTATTTATTCAGGCATTTTCATTTTCGTTAGCATTGCCCTGAGGAAACTTACCTCATGTTAAAAAGTCCAAAGAAGAGGAGGGAAACAGGAAAAGAATTTCACAGGGAGAAGATGATCCCAATCTCTGAAACTATTTTCCACCAAACTCACTTCTGTCTGACATAGGGAGGGAATGGACAGTTTGGATAGAGAGATTGCTTTTACCGGGCTCCTGGTTGTGGAAGAAATGCAGGACCCACACGGCTGTGTGAGCTGCGGTCCTGAGGTTTCTCAGATGTCTGGAGGGAAATATTGGGGGGATGTGGTGGGAGCAGCTCACTGCCTAGAAGACAAGGCCTTGCTCAGCAGGCTTCTGGTCTCACTGTCAGCACTGCTGAACTCCTTCAATCCAACTGGATTTAAGATCAGCAGATGACCTCCCTCGTGGGGAAGCCAGGTGCTCTGCAGATCCTTGCTAGCCTCCTGTCCCCGGGGCTTGGCTGCTGTTCACTGTATTGTCTTCTTTCAATAAAGGGCCTAATGTGGGAATTTCTATATTGTCCAAATGGAATCTAGATTCAAACAATCCCGGAGAGCAGCAGATTAAAAGGAGGCATAAATCAACATTGATCTGTGAATTTCCCCTCAGTGCTCCAATGGGTAAAATTCTCTCATCATTGATGTTTCTATCTCTCTCCCTCTCCCTAATCAATTAATATATATATATATATACACACACACACACACACACACACACATACATACAGACACACACACACACATACATACAGAGAGAGAGAGAGAGAGAGAGAAATTTTTCATCACTCTGAGGTGGAAACTTCATAGTCATTAAGCAGTCACTCCCTACTCATCCTTTGACCCAGGCCCTGGCAACTATTAATCTACTTTCTGTCTCTATTGATTTGCCTCTTGTGGATATTTCCTATAAATGAAAACATACAATACCTGGTCTTTTGTGACCAGCTTATTTCAATTAGCATAATGTCTTCAAGATTCATCCATGTTATAGCATATATCAGAATGTCTTTCCTTTTTTAAAAAAAAATATTTTTATTGATTTCAGAGAGGAAGGGAGAGGGAGAGAGAGATAGAAACATCAATGATGAGAGAGAATCATTGATCAGCTGCCTCCTGCATGCCTCCCACTGGGGATCGATCCCACAACCCAGGCATGTGCCCTTGACTGGGATCGAATTTGGGACCCTTCAGTCCACAGGCCGATACTCTATCCACTGAGCCAAACCGGCTAGGGCTGTCTTTCCTTTTTAAGGTTAAATAATATTCCATTGTATGCATATACCACATTTTGCTTATCCATTCATCCCTTGATGGACACTTGCTTTGCTTCCACCTTTTGGCTATTGTGAATAACGCTGCTATGAATACAAACCTTCAAATATCTGTTCCAGTTCCTGTTTTCATTTATTTTGAGTATATGCCCAGAAGTGAAATTGCTGAATCATATGGTAATCGTGTGCTTAATTTTTGAGGAATCATCACCATTTTCCACAGCAGCTGCCCCATTTTCCATTCCCACTATACACAAGGGTTCTAATTTCTCCACATCCTCACCAACACTTGTTATTTTCTGGATTTCTAAAAATATAATAGTCATCCTACTGGGTGTGAAGTGGTGTCTTATTATGGTTTTTATTTCATTTCACTAATGATTCATATTGAACTTCTTTTCATGTGTTTATCAGCCATTTGTATATCTTCTTTTTAATCAGTTGTTTGTTTTTGTTGTTCAATTGAAAGTCTTGTATATATAATCTGCGTATTAATCCGTTATTGGATACATGATTTGCAAGTATATTTTCCCATTCTGTGAGTTTTCTTTTCACTGTATTGGTAATGTCCCTTGATGCACAAAAGTCTTAAATTTTGATGACGTGCAGCAAACCTATTTTTACTTTTGTTGCCTGTGCTTTTGGTATCCTATCCAAGAAATCATTGCCAAATACAATGTCATGGAGTTTTTTCCCTATTTTATTTTTCTAAGATTTTCATAGTTTCAGGTCTTACATTTAGGTCTTTGATCCCTTTTGAATTACTTTTTCTTTTTTCTTTTTTGTATAGGCTGTAAAGCAAGCATGTCAAACTCGTGGCCGGTAGACCATTTAAATAAATGAGGCATGTGGCCCAAAAGCTACGAGTTTGACATGCTGGCTGTAAAGTAAGGGTTCAATTTCATTCTTTTGCTTGTGGATAATCAGTTTTCCCAACACATTCGTTGAAACACTGATCTTTCCCCATTAAATGGTCTTGGCACATATGTCCAAAATCATTTGACAATTGTTATGGTCTGAATTGTGCCCTAACCCCCCAATTCATATTTGAAGCCCTAATCCCCAATGTGATTATATTTGGAAATAGGGCCTGTATGTGAAACCCATGATAGGAAGGGCTGACTATATGGAAACAAACCTAGGTGCAACTGGGCCCAGCCAGTTCAAACCTGTGTTACTCAAAGGGCCAACTGTAGAGGAACTCTAAAAAAAAATAAAAATGTAAGGCAGGTATGTCCTTTGCAAGGCTAAGCTATGTATGTGAAGTGTCTTACTTGGCTTCTTTCCATTGGCTGTTTCTCACCTAACAAAGAAAATCTGCTTTTATTTTCATAGTATGAATGCTGATGAAGATCAGGTCAAAGCTAGGCTGGCACAGTTGAGATGCCACTTTACATGGAAATTGCTCATTGAAGACACTGAACTGTCTGACTTAGAAAACAGGGTCTTTGATGAAATTGAGTTCCTAGACACAAAATTCAATGTGGGAATACACAACCTACTGGCCTATGTGAAACACCTGAATGGCCACAATAAGGAAGCCCTGGAGAGCTTGAAAGAAGCTGAAGACTTAATGCAGGCAGAGCACGCTGGCCAGTCAGACGCGATGAAGCTGGTTACCTGGGGCAACTATGCCTGGCTGTATTACCACATGGGCAGACTGGCAGATGCCCAGATATACCTGGACAAGGTGGAGAAAACTTGCAAGAAGTTTGCCAGCCCCTCCTGCTACACAATGGAATGCCCTGAGATGGACTGTGAGGAAGGATGGGCCTTGCTGAAATGTGGAGGAAAGAATTATGAACGGGCTAAAGCCTGCTTTGAGAAGGCTCTGGAAGTGGACCCTGAAAACCCTGAATTCAACACTGGGTATGCGATTGCTGTCTATCGTCTGGATGGCTTTAACAAAACACCACACGTTGATGAGGCATTTTGTGTGCAGCCCCTAAAACGGGCCATCAGGCTAAATCCAGAAGATGCATATATTAAGGCTCTCCTCGCAGTGAAACTTCAGGACCTAGGACAAGAAGCTGAGGGAGAAAAATACATTGAAGAAGCACTGGCCAACACGTCTTCGCAGACCTATGTCTTTCGATATGCGGCCAAGTTTTACCGAAGAAAAGACTCTATAGATAAAGCTCTTCAGCTCTTAAAAATGGCCTTGCGGGCAACACCTTCCTCTGCCTTCCTGCACCACCAGATAGGGCTTTGCTATAGAGCACAAGTCTATAAAATAAGCACAGCTACAAACTGGCAGCCTAGAGGACGGGATAGAGAAAATATTGACAGAATAGCAAGATTAGCCATATCTCATTTTGAATTTGCTCTGGAACAAAAGCCAACATTTGGAATTGTTTATATACACCTCGCAGATATGTACATACAGGCAGGCAATAGCAGAAAAGCTGAAGACGCTTATCAAAAACTGCTCTGCATGAAATCACTTGAAGAAGAAAATATGCAAGAGGTTTATTTCCGCTATGGTCGATTTCAGGAATTTCAAAAGAAATCTGAAGCTGATGCAATTATCTATTATTTAAAAGCAATAAAAATAGAAAAGCCATCATCTGTTAGAGATAGAAGTATCAGTTCTTTGGAGAAAGTGGTTTTAAGGAAACTTCAAAGAAACGCAGAAGACAGGGAAAGCTTGAGCATCCTTGGGTTCATCTACAAATTGAAAGGAGAAATAAATAAAGCCCTGGAGTACTATGAGCGGGCCCTGAGGCTGGATGCTGACTGAGAACTCTGTGGGACATGCTCCTTAGGTGCTGAAATATGGACCACGTTGACATTTCATTTGATTTTACATTAAGGTGTACTAATCATCTTCTTTGCTTGCTGCTTTCAAAAGCATGTAACTTTTGAACAATCACTCAAGCCTGATAAAATACTACTTGTATTCAAAAAAGAGTGAAGCTGAATATATATGCCTTTGCGTGTGTGAGAAAGCAAGAAACATTAACCATTTCTCTGTGAATGTTATGTAACAGAAATAACAATTTGTTAAGTAAATTTGTAGCAAATAAAGTACTGCACTTACATAAAGTAAAATGATTCATTCATTTGATCAAAAAATAGTTTTCAGTGCTAGATACCAAATATACCATGGTGATGTAAGGAAAATTCTTTTTTTAGACCCATCTTAGGGTTCTTGACTGGGGCCCCATAATTTAGACTAAGAAAGACAGAATATGAAGAGAAAAACAAACAAAACTTTATAAACATGTGCATCTTACATACACATGGGAGTACCCAGTGAGGAGTAACTCAAAGAGGTGGTTAGATCTTGGGCTTATATAGCATCTTAACAAAAGAACAATACATTTTCAGAGAAGTGACAAGACACAGGAAAAGAACTTGGCATTTCTAGGGTGACCAGGGTGACCCCCCAGGAGCAGGAGCCTGCAATAGTGTAGGTAGCAATTAGCAAGAACCTAGGCTAGGGCACCTATCATTTACTTTACTACTGTGATAGGTGCCCTGGCCATCAATGTCTCCGTTCTCATGATGCTGCTAGAGGTGAAACTGCATTGGAACTAAGGACCTCTAGCTATATCCTGCCTCCGCTTAGATTACCCACCATCAGTGTGAGTCCCCAGCCAGACCAAATGTGATACAGACACCTCTACTGGAGTCCCATGCTCAAAGGAATATGCCTTTTTTGACATTCCCCTTCATCTCCATCCTTTCGCGCAGGCCTCTTTCTGAATTCCAACACTGATTCCTCTGAATTCAACATTTCTTCTATCTAACTCTACCTTCTATCTCTTGAAGGCTGTACTGTGAAAAGTAATTTTTAAGAAATAGGCATATCCATGAGGGCATTATTTGTAGCAGTGATTTTCAGCTCAGGTTGGGGAAAGATAATAGGGAAGAGGAGAATTCTGCCCCTCAGGGCAAAAAGAAATTGAATCTGGCCAACTTCTGTAGACAATGTTGGTTGTCACCACTACAGAGTTTTACTGACATCTAGTGGGGATGCTGGGTAAACATCCTCCAATGCCCAGACAGCTTCCTACAACAAAGAATTATCCAGCCCCAATGTCAATAGTACCATGGTGAAAAAACTGATATACATCCATCTCCTGAAAGAGTTATTGAAAATGAGTGTTTATTCTGAAACTTGGGTATTTACCTATTACTTAAGTTTCATTTTCCCAAACAGATCTTAGGTCAGTTGCTAGGTTTCACTTTTCATTTCCTTTTTTCTCTAGTTGCTGTTTTGTACATGTTCATAAGAAGAAATTTAAAAACACACACACACACAAACCACTATTGATTTTTCCTAAGAATCTACCCAATCCAACAGTCTGTGAAAAAAAAAAGATTGATATTCAAATTCCATCTAGTAATTTCAGCA
This sequence comes from Myotis yumanensis, assembly GCF_028538775.1. Lineage (NCBI taxonomy): Eukaryota > Metazoa > Chordata > Mammalia > Chiroptera > Vespertilionidae > Myotis > Myotis yumanensis. The sequence goes on along the minus strand of NW_027223764.1, from coordinate 26,210,651 downwards.
TGTTCAACACCCATTCAGCAGTCAGGTCTTTGTTTCTTCTCAATCCTGAAAATGTATTTTCCTTTAACATTTTTACAGATGGCTTTTGTCTGTCTGAACTTGAATTTCTAAAACATATAAGTAGATAACCAGGAGGTTTTCTCCTTTGATTTTTACTATTGATTGCTTATTCATTCAAACCTTAATAAGGAGAGACTGTCTCTGCCCAGATAGAGCTGAGGGAAAGGAAGGGAAAGAAATAGGAACAAGGAAGAAAAAGCATGGTCAAGGCACTGGAAAATTTTCAAACATTGGAGATTTATTAAATTTTTCTACATCATTAGTAAGAAGGAAATTCTAGGTTTATTTTTCTACTGACACCATTCAGTACCTTTCTAAAATGTGGTTTTGCACTTAACATAAATATTACAATAGCCTACAGGCCACCACCATCCACATAACCTCTCTGATCTCATGTCTTAGAACTTCCCCTGCTCTCTTCACTCTGACCACATCATCTGGGCTAGCCAACTATGCTCCTACCGCCAGGCCTTCCTGCTTACTGTTTCCTCTGCCGGGCACACACTTCCCTAACTGCACATCCACTCATTTGCTCAATTGCCACTTTCTGTGAAATCTCCCCTCACCCACATATCTGTAACAGAAAAATACATTGAACTTCAACCCTCTCTATGCTTTTTTGCCATAGAACTATCTTATAAATAATGGGGTTTTTTGTCCTTTATCTTAATCTCATGCACTAGAAAATAACTCCATAAAGGATAGATCCTTTGTATATTTAATTCATTGCTGTTATCAACAGTGCCTGAACAACCTGTGGTTCTTACAATTTATTGAATGAATGAATGAATGAATGAATGTTTGAAGTCGAAGTGGACTAAAATTTAATGTGTGGATATTTAGCCTTTTTTGCTTAGATTGGCAATACCACCCCTATCTTTATTGGGACCTTCAGAAGCACTGTTGGCATGGGCACAGAAGGCAAACACTATACAATTGTGAGTGGGGGAGGGGGAGTGTATAAACTTCTCTACAAAGCTATTCAGCAGTACCTACCAAAATTTAAACTACATACACATTTTGACCCCCAAATTAATCTAAATTTACCCAATGGAAATAATGGCACAGATGTGCACACATCATTGCAATGCTGTGTGTTGCTTCCGTTTCAGCTTAGGATGCACAAAGCTGTAAAGAGTATCACTGCCACTCTTACAACAAAAATAACACTGAACTGCCTGTCATTTTATTAGTAGTATTATTTTTAAAAGGTTAACCTAGTGGCACGGGGACTCAGGGAGACCGAGGTCCAGAGGCCCAGCTGCAAATTTAACTCGAAAGGACTCTGAGGTCCGCAAAGGTTCCCTCTCCCCTCCCCTTCGCGGCCCCTAAGTCCCCCGCGGGGACAGGGAGGGGGGCTGCGGGAGTAGGGGGTCCCCCGTCATCCCTTCCAGAAGTTTCCGTTTCCTAGAGCTGGACTCCGCCTCGTCGGGGATCCGATTCCCTTCCCACTTTTCTCTTCCCGCTCGGGCCCTGCCTTTAACAAAGACAAACGCCCAGGCTCCGACCCAGCTCTGCGGACGCCTTGCGGGAAGCGCGCGCCCGCCGCCCGCGCCCCCGCCCGCCGCCCGCGCCCCCGCGCCCGCCCCCGCCCCCGCCCCCGCCCCCGCGCACAGGCACGCGCCCGCCCGCCGCTCCGCAGCGCAGCATCCCGGTCCCGCGGAGAGAGCCCGAGGGCACTGCCGCCTGCCTGCACGACCCGCGCAGCCCAGCCACCATGAGGTAAGGCCTCCCCCGGCCCCTCCACCCCCGCTCTGCCTAGGCCTTTGTTTCCCTTCCATTCCGCGTCCAGCGCCGCGCTGCGGCCCGTGGAGAGGCCGAGTCCCCTCCCTCCCCCCACCCCCTCCGGGCCGAGCAGCCAGGCGTCTGACTGAGGACGCTCGCCGGGAACCTGGTCCAGGCCCCGGGCGTCTGGAATCGGGCCTGTCGGGGAGGGTCCCCGAGCGGACTCTGCTCCGGAGCCCGGGCTTCCCAGGCGGCTGCGGTCCGGCCGTGTCCGGGCGATGCGCCCCGGGGGCTTGTCCACTCCCCGCGGCTCTTCTGGGCGGCGCCCGCGCTGGGGGGCCCAGGGCCCTTCGGCGGGGCCTCTACGTGGCGCGGGGCTCCCGAGGCCCATCGCCGCCCTCCCGTTCCCGCGGCTGCAGTTGCCATTCCCTCATCTTGGCAGACGCAGTGTGGCCGCAGCCCCGGGCGGCGCATTGGTCTCCTCCTGCCATGTTGCCTTGCGGGTTTCGGGGTCTGAGCGCCTCCCTGCCCGTGAGCTGCCTTTGCGCCACGGACGGATTGGTATTGTTCCACCCGATCCGCTATTTCAGGAGGATTTCTTTATCCTTGACTGCTGGGCGGTGACGGCGCCTCTCCCTCGCCCCTGTCCTGGGCGTGGTTGGTGTGCCCGTCGCGTTTATAGAGCCGGGGAAGGAGAGGTTACGATCCTGGACGCCCGAAGCCGATAACCCCTTTGTTCTGCTAGTTGGGTGACCCAAAGCAAAGTTGTTTAAACTCTGTGAGTCTGTTTCTTATCTGTCGAAGATGAATGGCATCCATCTCATAGGACTCATATTAGAAGTAAAATAATAAATCCCTAACCTCTAACATTTGTAAGGAGGAAAAGGGTATACACTGGACATGTATATGCAGGGGCGGGGTGGGGGCGGGGAGAGGGGTGGACTCCATTGGGGAAGTGAGATGGGCTCCCAAGGACAGTGAAAGACTGCTTCTCACTGAGGGGAAAAAAAATTGCTGAAAAGATAAATGTTGCCTCTTCAGGCACAATAGCCTCTCTCTGCCAGCTTTCCAGAGACAAAGTTAAAATATTAAGTTGACAACGTTTAAAAAGGAAAACTTCTCATGGCCGAAGAGATGGGCCGAGCGCGTCCGTGGCCGGCTGAATGCCCCTTGCAGATCTCACATCCACAATCGTAAGCCCAGGCAGCCCTCCGCACTGTCTTGGGCTGCGGTGGTAGAAGCCCTCAGAACAGAAGCCAGTGTTCATGTTACTCTCTGGGTGGGCAGGGGGCTGATAGGCTCAGATGGTGGTGAATCTGGGCAGGCTAGTAAGGTCCTGGCAAAACTTACCCATGATTTTGGTGCAGTTACACCAGAGAACGGAACAAGTTCTATAGGGGAATCATACCAGGTCTCCCAGTGAGGAATGTCAGAAACAGTTCAACACCTATTTTCAAAATCCAAACATAGAGCCAGACAGAGAACATGCCAAGATATAAAGACAAATGGAGAGGGAAGACTGAACTGGGAAAAGTTTGGAGCCATTAGCAGAAGGGAAGAGTTAGAAGGGATCCCTTCATCTGAAATTCAGGTGCTTTTCATGCTAAGCCTACACCTCTGGACAGCCTACAGAAGCTGCCAGTATGTAAGTTCATTCACTCATTCATTCATTTAACAAATATTTATTTATTGAACTTCTATTATAACTGGAATAATAGATGCTAGGGACACAGAAATAAAAAAAATAAAATTAGAACAAGGTCCCCATTCTCAAGGGGCTTACATTTAAATGAGGGAAATAGACAAGTATGTAGTATATAAATGAGTAACCAACATAATTCAGAAAGTGGTAAGAGCTATAAGGAAACTAAAGCAGTGTAGTGGCCAAAGAAAAGGGTCTAGAATGGAGGAGGCTATTTTAGATAGCTCTGCCTCAGCAGCCTCTTAAATAGTGAATATTTGAGCTGAGTTACAGGAGATAGTTACTCAGAGATTTAGGACCAGAGCATTCCAAATAGAGTAAAAACAACAGGTGTAAAAGCCCTTGAACTTGGTATGTCACTACAGAAAGAAGGTCACTGTGAATGAGGAGGGAGAGTAGTGGGAGAGAGGTTGGATGGATAAACATGGCCAACTCCTTTAGGGACTTGTAGGATATGGCTGGATGAATATCTAAGGGTGTTGGAAGTCATTTGGAGATTTTAAGACTGACATAATCTGGTTTATATTTTCAAAAGTTTACTAGTTACTATATGGGGACCAAGAGTAAAAGCAGGGAGACCAAATTTTTGTCCCAGCTCAAAGGAAAGGTAATTGTGGTTTATACTAGATAAATAGCAGCGGGAATGGAGAAAAGTAGGTGGATTTGAAATGTGTCTGGGTGATAGAATTAACAGGACTTCCTATTGGATTTGGATGCAGGTTGAGAGAAGAGGAACCAAAAATTATTCCTCAGTTTTGACCTGTGGAACTAAGAGTTGCCAAACAAGGTGGGGAAGACAGGGGAGAACAGACTCAGGGGCCCAAATTTCTGTATTGGATATGTTTATTTGAACTAAAAATGAGATAAGTCTGGAATTCAGAGGAGAGATCAGAGATGGAGGAAATACTTGGGAAGGGCATCAGCTATGCAACAGCAAGTCTTTAATTGGATTGTTCGGAAAAGTATTTTAATTCACTTATCTTAATAATGATAATTATATCTTTGTTAACTAAGATTCTTGCACTTCCTTCAGATCACCTTTAGCACATTTTTGCCCAGCTCTCTTGTTGTTTGAGAGAATCACTAACTGTCTTTAAATAAATATATATCTCTGCCACTCCCTATCTGAAGCACTTCGTGAAGCACAGCCTGGTGAGAAGTAGCCCATCTCAAAACAATTCCAACAAAGTACAATGTTTTGACCTTTAGGGCTCATATATGAAATTGTTATTTTCTTAACCTGAGACTTTTATCTGGTCTATTTTGCCAATGGTCAGTCACACAAACCTCTTACCTGCTCTTTAGGCTTCTCTGAAATCCCTTCTTGTTCTCTTTAGGTACTCCTTCAACGAAGTGAATTTTATATACATTAGATATATCCTATGTTTTAAAGAAAACTATTCTATGAAAAGCAACCCTCCAATTTGTATATGAGAAGTGGTATAATGTGACGGTTGAAAGGCATAGCTGTTGAATCAGGTAGAACCAGGTTGGGATCTTGGCTCAGGCATTTTATAGCTGTGTAACTTAAGACATGTAATTTAAACTCTGCCAGTACTCATCATAAAATTGTGAAAATATTATTGATTTTAATATGTTTTTATTGGTTTTTAGAGAGAAAGGAAGTGAGAAGGATAGAGAAATAGAAACATCATCAATTGGCTATCTCCTGCATGCCCCCTTCCCTACTGCGGATCAGCTCTGCAACCCAGGCATGTGCCATGACTGGGAATCGAACCAGCAACCTCTGGGTTTATGAATTGATGCTCAACCATTGAGCCACACCAGCTGGGCAAGAGGTTTTTATAAAAATTACTGTAATTTATATGAAATGCTTGGCACACTGCCTGGCATGTAGTAAACCTTCAGTGAATTGTAGTTTTAGTTATTTGTTTTTTGAGTACTCATATGATTCTAGACAGTATATTATAAATAGTATATATTTATTCTATTGAATTGCAGTAAACCTGGTGATATGCATAAAGTTGTTTTTAAAATATATCCTTGTTTATCATTTAATTTAGCACTTCACCTTGAATAAAATAGCAGAAATTTAAAGTTAAATGAGAGCTCTAACCTTTTAGGCTTGAGGCCTTTTTACCCGTTAAGCCCCAAGGTCCACTGTTTCTTCACTGTTTCATACCATAGCCACCAGTCCTATGTCACAAATTAAATTAAGTAAAACAAAAATTCAGTTTCTTCATTATACAAGCTGCGTTTCAAATGACCAGTGGCCATGTGTGGCTAATGTTTACCATATTATAGAGCACAGATAAGAATATTTCCATCATGGCAAGAAGTTCTATTGGAAAACTCTAGTCTAGACCTGCAGTCACTAAAATGTGGGGCCTGTATATACGGTATGAGTATATTTATATACACAAACAGAGAGAGAAAGAATAAATGTGAAAAATTATAAAAATGGAAATTAATAAGCTAATTTAAATATCTACTAGATAGATTAAGTCCATTTTAATATTTACATTTAGTATTTATAAAAATTAGAAAACATTTCATGGAATAGTATATTAGATTATGTGCCCAGACCAGAATCAACCTCACAACCTTTTGGGGATGATATTCTAACCAACTGTGCCACCCATCAAGGGTTGGTTTTATTTTTTTAATCACTACTACTAATTGTGCAATTAATCCAGTTCTCTAATTTTTCTGTCACTTTTGCCTACTAGGATGGCCTCTTTCCAATTCCTAAAGACTCAGTCCAATTCATTTTAATCTCATATTTGACTCAAAGCATTCTCTCCTCCTTTCCAACCCCAGCAAATATCGCAATAAGTGCCACGAAAGACAGGAAAATGTGATAGACTAGACTTCAGGATGACTGGCAAGGTTGGGGCGGGGGGGGTGTGCAACTTTTATCTAAGGCAGTCAGGTAGCTCTCTTCAGAGAGCTGAGATTTGAGCCAAAGACCAGAATTATGAGAATAAGTAAGCCCTGAAACTCTCTTAGGAAGAATAAGGGAAGAAAAAGAAGGTACAAATGCCCTGAGATAGTACATAGTTGGCATAAGAAATAATAAACAATAAGGATTTTTTTAAAGGCCAGTATGGCTGGAGTTCAGTGTGTGAAAGGAAAGTGGTACAGAATGAGGCCAGAGAAGTAAAAACATGGGCTGGAGATGAAGGACATAGCAACCATGGTTAGGAGTTTCGGGCTGGAGATAAAGATTTAAGCATTATTTAAAAATAGCTTCACTTCTGCTTTGTAGTCCATCTTTCTCGAAATTCAGGTGACATCTTCACTTGAGTATCTAACACACATCTTCAAATTAACATTTCCAAATAGTCCTCTTGATTTATTCACTCAGCTCCTGAAGTCAAAAGCATAGCAATCATCTGTGCCTCCCTCATGGCCTCGTGGCTCTCCCCACACCCAGTTCATCAGGAAGACCTATCAGTTCTGCCTCCAAAATCTAACAATGCAGAACTCACTAACCCACTACTACAACCTGAGTGGAGGCTTGCATATCCCTCCTTGGATTACATCAACAGCTACCTTCATGTCTCTTTTAGGGAGATTTGCTCTGGCCATGCTACCCATTTCCCTCTCCTGCTTTATTTTTCTCCTTAGCACTGTCATCATCTTACATATTCTGTATTTTCATTTATTTTCTTTGGTCTTTTTATGGCACATCCCACCCCCTGTTAGAATGTAAGCTACATGAAGTCAGAATTATTTTTCCTGTTTTGTTCACTGCTATAGCCCCAACATGAGCAGTGTTATGCATATAGTAGGCTCTCGATAACTATTTGTTGAGTAAATAGCTGTTGCACTAGTTTCCCAACTTCCTCTCTTGAACCTCTATCACCCATTCTCCACAGAGCACCCAGAACTTTTTAAAGCTCTGCTCAAACATTTTCCTTTCCCTCCTTAAAAATTTTTCTCCAGTGGTTTCTGCAATTAGAATTACAATTTAAGTCATCTGTCCCTGCCTGCTACTTCTCATCTCCTACTACTCTCCTTTTCCTTTATGCTTCAGCCACACTTCCTTCTGTCCCCTGAACGCTGCCAAGTTTGTTCCCACATCAAGGCCTTTGTGCTTGCTGGTACCTCAGCCCAAACCAAGGTTTCTCGCCTCAGCATTGTTGACATTTTGAATTAGATCATTCTTGGTTTTGGGGCTGACCATTCCTTCTGTGGTGACAAACGAAATTGTCTCCACACATGACCAAAGGTCCCCTGGGAGTTAAAATCACCCTGGTTTAGACTATTCTGCCCTCAAATCTTTTATGACAGCCTCCTTTTCATTGTTGGGCTCATACTTCAATTGCTGCTTTTTACAAGGGCTATTCCTTAACAATCATAACTAAAGTATCCCACCACCAGCACTTAATCCCATTACTCTGATTTTCTTCTTAACACTGATTACACTCTGGAATTATGTTGTCCACTGATTTGTATGCGTGCTTATTTTCTGTCTACACCTTTTGTTCCTTCCTTTTCCAGAATGGAGTTACCGTGAAGAAAGGGCCTTTTTCTAGCTTGTTCACTGCTATATCCACCACAACTAGAATACTGTCTCACACATATGATGTGATCAATAAATGTTCATTGATGGAAAACTACTCTAGTTCCCATAAACACTTACACAAATACATATTTACACTGTGCATACAAGGGGGGTCCTGTGTGCGGCAGAAAAGGAAATATACACCCAGACACACTGTACACTGTTCATTCCACCATGAGAGCATTTCCCTCTTTGAGAGAAACCCTAAGTAATCTTTTTTTACATTTCTTTTTATGTCTCTGAAACTTATGCTTTTCCCCATCTTTTGGTATGCCTGTTTCTGTGCCTTTTCTCTCTGTAAGCTTTCCTTCCACCCTCCCTCCACACCTTCCTTTCTTTCTTCCTTTCTTCCTTTCTCTGAAAAAATGATATATTTGTGTGATTTCTCAGTCTCCTTCAATGTATTTATTTCTCACTCACTTTTTTCTCTTCCTTCATTAATAATATAGAGATAAAAATTTTATATTAATTATTGACTGTATATATTTATTGTTCTTAATTTTCAAGGCTAGTAAATAAAACATTTAAGTTCTCCTTTCTAAAAATAGGTGGTTCTTGTGGGATAGTGGCTGCCAAAAGGAAATAGATACCCTATACCATAGAAAACACTATCATCTCCAGAATTTTGCAATAAATAATGAGAATTTAATGAAATATTTTTGGGACATAACTGTACACATAGGAATCTAGTATGAAGTTATAGTAGCCTATGATTTAACTGTAAGATCAAACAAAAGATAAAATTGGTTATTAAGAAAATAATAGTACTATGGTTTAAAAATTGTTTCCTTTGTTCAAAAATTAAAAAGAATTTTATCTTTGACAGTGAGCTTCCTGAGGACTCCTTGAAGACCATTCTGTTGGAGTTAGAATGTCACTTTACCTGGAATTTACTTAAGGAGGACATTGATCTGTTTGATGTGGAAGATACAATTGGGCAACAGCTTGAATTTCTTACGACAAAATCCAGACTCACTCTTTATAACTTACTGGCCTATGTGAAACACCTAAAAGGCCAAAATAAGGATGCCCTAGAGTGCTTGGAACAAGCAGAACAAATAATCCAGCGGGAACACTCAGACAAAGAAGAAGTGCGAAGTCTGGTCACTTGGGGAAATTATGCCTGGGTGTATTATCACATGGGCCAGCTTACAGAAGCTCAGGAGTATACAGACAAGGTAGGGAACGTCTGCAAGAAAATGTCCAGTCCTTTTAACTACAAATTGGAGTGTCCTGAGATTGACTGTGAGAAAGGGTGGGCACTTCTGAAATTTGGAGGGAAGTATTACCAAAAGGCTAAAGCAGCTTTTGAGAAGGCTCTGGAAGTGGAACCAGACAATCCAGAATTTAACATTGGTTATGCCATTACAGTGTATCGGCTGGATGATTCTGACAGAGAAGGGTCTGTAAAAAGTTTCTCTCTGGGCCCTCTGAGGAAGGCTGTAACCCTGAACCCAGATAACACCTACATTAAGGTTTTCCTGGCACTGAAGCTTCAAGATGTACATGCAGAAGCTGAAGGGGAAAAATATATTGAAGAAATCCTGGACCAGATATCATCCGAACCTTACGTCCTTCGTTATGCGGCCAAGTTCTACAGGAGAAAAAATTCCTGGGACAAAGCTCTTGAACTTTTGAAAAAGGCTTTGGAGGTGACACCAACCTCTTCTTTCCTGCATCACCAAATGGGACTTTGTTATAGGGCACAGATGATCCAAATCAAGAAAGCCACGCGCAACAGACCTAAAGGCAAAGATAAACTGAAAGTTGATGGGCTGATTACCTCCGCTATATTTCATTTCAAGGCAGCCGTGGAACGAGACTCTATGTTTGCATTTGCCTACACAGACCTGGCCAACATGTATGCTGAGGGAGGCCAGTATAGCAATGCTGAAGACATTTTCCAGAAAGCCCTTCGTCTGGAGAACATAACTGATGATCACAAACATCAGATCCACTACCACTATGGCCGCTTTCAAGAATTTCACCGTAAATCAGAAAATACTGCCATCCACCATTACTTAGAAGCCTTAAAGGTCAAAGACAGGTCATCCCTGCGTACCAAACTGACAAGTGCTCTGAAGAAATTGGCTACCAAGAGACTTGGTCACAATGCGTCAGATGTGCAGAGTTTAAGTGCCCTAGGGTTTGTTTACAAGCTGGAGGGAGAAAAAAGGCAAGCTGCTGAGTATTATGAGAGGGCCCAAAAGATAGATCCAGAAAACGTAGAATTCCTTACTGCTCTCTGTGAGCTTCGACTTTCCACTTAACTACATACTCTAGGAAATCGATTTTAAAGCTCTTCTCTTTATTTGGGGTTCTTATACTTTTATTATTTTAATCCATTCATTACAGAGACAGTTTTTATTGAGTCGTTATTGTGTACCAGGCATCATGTTAAGTACTTTATATACATTATGATGAATCATTTGTTTTCTACTTTTGAAAATTAAAATACTGTAATTCACTAAGAAACAGCAACGTTCCAGCTGTTTTAACTTAAAAATGACCTGGCCATTATGACTTTATACCCTTTATGCCTGCTGTTTATAATGATATTCTGATTAAGTTTTGTCAAGTTTCCCATAATACTCACTTATGTAATGAGTATAATCCTACATAAATCTTCGACACCAAGGTCAGGAACACGGTTTCAGGAGTGCAAAATTTTATAGTTAAGTTCTTAATTATGTAACTTACAAAAGGTAGAACCTTCCAGTTATAGATGTCCTGACTTCAATGAGGATATTTAACCATCAACCTAAAGAATCCTCTTTGTTGGAAGAAAAAAGTTCATAATAAAATATTTGTCATCTCTGATGACTCAATAAAAAAAAAATTAGAACATGAGAAAAAAGTATTATGTCCTAATATGTTCATTAAGTAGCTAGAAACAGTTATGAGAAAATAATAGATAATGGAAAACCATTAGTCTCAAGTTTCTCTGGTTCTTTAACTAGAAGAATGTGCCTAAACTGAATCTAGATTAAATTAATTTTATTTTTTCCAATTAGAATTGCAGTATTTTTAGGTTACAGTCATTGAAATAGAAAGCAGACCAATTGAGAAATTGGAAATAATGATAAGCAAATGCCTAAAGTAGAAGTCCCTAACCTATATCCCTAGATTACCAAAATTTCAATGATTTAGTTTTGGGTCTGGACTGGGCAGAATTCTCATACTCCCAATTTCTGGCCTTTGGTTAATTGTTTTAGAATTTCAACTTACTTCTGTGAAGCTATTTCTTTTATCTGAAGTTTTCAGATTGACATGCCTTCCTATAGATCATCCAGTAATAGGTAACCCCGGCTTTTAGTTTTAATATTCACCTTGAAGGGTCACTGTTGAAGGGCTCTTATCTCAAGGGGTTTTTAAAAATATCGTTATTGTTGAAAGTATTACTGATGTCCCCCTTTTACCCTCAATGACTTCCCCCTCCCCCCACTCCTGCCCCTCCCTAGGTTGGGATGTTGCTAAAAGTGGCTTCTTTAAGGTTATTTCTTTATGTTTACTACCAGTATTAGTGGAAAAGTGTGCCATGTGATTTAATTCTCTATACCTCCAATGTAATTCTTAAAACTAATGTGTATGTGTATGTGATTTACTTTTTGTTGCTATTTTTATTTTTATGGTTTTGATTATTATAAATGTAGTGAATTATCATTGTAAAATTTCAAACAATGCAGAAGTATATGACTTTAAGAGCACTCCCCTTACCCTACTCCAATCCTACACCCTCAAGGTAAACTGTTAGCAATTTGATATGTATCCTTCCAGATATGTTTTTCTATGCACATTCAAACATACATATATACTACAGTGTATCTCATGATTAAATTCTTTTTAATGTTTGTTTTACTCAAATCACTTCTGTTTTTGTTTATTTCATTGATTTTATTTGTTTATTCAAGAAGGAAGAACAGGGAAGGGAATGATCTTTACTCAAGTATTTTAGAAATTCAGGACTAGAATATTTTATTTTGCAGAAATCATTTTCCCTTATTGGGAATAATGTAATTAAGGTTGTGCTCCCAAATAGGCACTTGACATGCAATAAAAGACAGTTATGGTATCAAAACAAAGATATAACTATAAGCCTCTATATTTAAATATTAGACATTAAAGTCTATGAAGTGATTTTAAAACTCATTAGATATTAAAATATTGAAATATATAAGAAGTCATAACATGCTAAGAAAGTATAAAATCAGTATATGAAAAGCACTATACTGAACTAAAATTAATATGTTTATAATAACTAAATTTTGTCAATAATTGTACTCCCTAAAATTCATAACTATTTAGAAATTATTTCATAGACTCTTGGGTTTAAAAAAGATGTCAGAGTTCGCTTTTATCAATTAACCATAAAAACTTCAAGTTTTAATGACATGAATTATCTTCCTAAATGATAATTTCATCTGCAGATAGTCCTTATTCTTAGAAATGTATTCCCCCCATTTAACTGAAGAGTTATGGCCTGAAGTTTACACATTTTAGTCTGTCTTTAGGGACTTCAGAGATCTAATCTGTTTTTGTTTTTGTTTTTTTAGACAAACCAAAAATGTGTCCAGGGAAGTGGTTGTAATTGCCCTTTGGGGTGATTTGACCCCAAATATCCAAAGTGATCTTGGAAACTATTTTATTGAACAGTAAAGCTATGCTACCAGTCTCACAAAAGATGAGAAAAAACCCTTCACAAGAGAATCAGCTGGCAGGAAAACTGGCTTCAGCGTAATGAAGCTCGTAAACCTATTTTCTGTCGTCTCTGGGTGCAGAACTAGTCTTAGCAGTTGATCACATGCTATCTGCCAGAGTTTCAAGGACAATATAAGCAGTCACTGTTCCTTTCTAGATTGAGTCCTTGAAAATTATCTCAGTGCAAGAAGAACTGCACAGACCCACAGAACATTAGAACCAGGAGGGCCATAAGAAAATGCCTGCTCTAGCCAACTTTATTGGTAAGAAAATTGGGCCACAGATTGGTGACGCGACTTTAAATTTCACAACTAATTTCTTCTTGCTCCTGGTTCAGCATCATTCTTCCCTATTTGACAGTTTCTACGTATAATCAATATTTGTTATACCAATTAAACCTTAACTGACAGTTTATCTGGCCATGATGTGATTATAATACAAGCAGGCCCAAGGCGGGCTCTTTTATAGAATGTGCTTATTGTTGAGATTAAAGAACATGACAGAAGTATAAAATGTGGAAATGTTGCATGCTCTTTTTATAACTGGTGGACTACAAGAAATGAGACTCCATTGGCCTGGATACTTAGAATAGTCTCCTTTGAGTAGTTCAAGAAATCAAGGGACTCAATCTAAGGAAGAGGCTTGTCTGAAGAGTTGGATGTTGGAAATCAGAAATTTGGAATATATTCATCAAACCTACTTTGGAAGGTTGAAGAACCAGTAAACAATTAGAAGCCAGGACACCAGGCCTTTGTCCTTGGGAAGTAGGATGCATCTCCCATACAAAACACCAACCAGAATCAGAATCTTTACCCAGGGTGAAGAGTGCTGTAACACACGTAACAACCAGAGGTAGGCTGGGCTCACCTTCCTCGGCATCTCCTGTGTTTGCCTTGAGCTTCCAAGTCAGGGATTTTGGAGAGTGCCTCTGAGCCCCGAATTCCATTGAATATTAATTTAGCCTAAGAGTAGCTTCACCTCTCTTCACATGCTTTCCCTTTTCCATACCACATTGACACCAACAATGTTATGCTTCAATCGCATCTAAACAAACAAAACAAAAAACCCAAAATAAAAATCATAGCCCAGCTGGTATGGCTCAATGGTTGAGTGCTGATCTATGAGCCAGGAGGTCACAATTCGATTCCTGGTCAGGGCACATGCCCAGGTTGTGGGCTCAACCCCCAGTAGGGGTCATGCAGGAGGCAGCCGATCAACAATTTACTCTCATCATTGATGTTTCTATCTCTCCCCCTTTCCCTCTGAAATCAGTAAAAATATATTTTTTTAAAAATCACAGGTAATTTGTGTATAAAAACCTTTTATTAAGATTTCAGGAGAGAAGAGTCTACAACTTAAAACTTAATATTAGATAATTCCTGTTCCTCTTTTGAAAGAGAGAGAATGCTCATAGAAAGAGGGAGGGAGAGGAAAGGGGGAGAAGGGAAAGAGAGGAATGGAGTGAGAAGGAAAGACCCTCAAATATTTCGTGATGTTCCTGCCTCTTTCCATGATTCTAAGCCTTACCTCTTTTCGTATCTCTACTCTTCTTCCTCTGAAATAAAAACCAAATCCTCCATTTTCCTTAAACAGAGCAATTCAGTTCTAACTCTTTCCCTCATACTCAGCCATGACCCACCCATGCATAACCACATTCACCAGATTACTTAGTTCAACAAAAGGGTCCTTCATTTTAACATGATATAATCTCCTTTAAATGAAATTGTTATAAATAAATAGCATCCCTTCACAATTTCACAGGAAATACACATATTAAAGTAAATTCAGCCCTAGCTGGTTTTGCTCAGTGGATAGAGTGTTGGCCTGCAGACTGAAGGGTCCCAAGTTTGATTCCAGTCAAGGGCACATACCCAGGTTGCGGGCTCGATCCCCTGTAGGAGGTGTGCATGAGGCAGCCAATCAATGATTCTCTTTTATTATTGATGTTTCTATCATTCTCTCCCTCTCCCTTCCTCTCTGAAATCAATAAAAATATATTTAAAAATAATAATAAATTCAATCACTAAATCTGTCATAATTCGTGTAAAGTATAATAAGAATGATGTGTATGTGCTGGGGTCCAGCCCCAGCAGGTCCAAGGGTCCCCAAAGGTGTGGACGGAGTCGGCGAAGAAGGAATGACACGGAGGCAGCATTCAGTTGATCAGCAGCCTAGCCAGGTTCTCTAGCCAGGATCTCCAGTCAGGTTCTGTCGCTAGGTTCTATCCAGGTTCTGTAGCCAGGTTCTCCAGGTTCTCCAGGTAGGTTCAGTCACCAGGTTCTTTAGCCAGGTTCTATCCAGGTTCTTTTGCCATGTTCTGTCTAGGTTCTCCAGTGAAGTTCTGTAGCCAGGTTCTGTCCAGGATCTTTTGCCATGTTCTCTGGCTAGGTTCTGGTTAGGATCTGATGAGGATCTGATGTTTATTGTCTTGTTACATCCGTATTTATACCAGCCGATTTTAATCCTGTCAATTTCTATTACAAAGGTTAGGGCGTTTCTTATCTCCATTCCAGGGAGTAAAGATTATGTAGCTTAACTACCTGCCTGGCACTTAATTAAGGGGTTGTATCCCCTCCCTAACCTCAGGGGAAAATCCCCACCTGGGGAAACAACCTTTCTCGGAGAGGTGACCTTGGTTAAAACACATGGCACTAAGGAGAGCAAACATATTAAGAACAATATGCTATATATGCCAGGTCCCTTGAAACAGCAAGGATGGACTGGCTCCCAGCAATGCTTCCAAATTGACACAGAATACACTTCCCTATATCATTTTGTTTCAACATTTCTCAAAATTTGAATTCTGATATGTGATTGAGTTCTTTGTGTTACACTTTAACTTTATCCTTTATCAACTCATATCAAATAAATTAACACATTAGTTGGGGACCAAGAATGAACCCCAAGATGGCAATATGGGTTCCCAAGAAAGGCAGAGGGCTAAAAATGTTTACCAATGGTTATTCATAGACAAGTCAACCAAAATCATCATCATACTAACTTTGATATTCCACATAGAGAAATAACCTGGGCACCAAAGTACTGAAAAACACCATACAGCATCTTTATCCCTGTATTTGTACTTGCAAGAGGAAGAAGATAAATGTGGGATGGGTAATGAGCAGGACTGGGGATGAGAAGAGTAGGAAACAACAAACTTTAATGCTTCTTCTAAGGCTGACCTTGTCCAGCTGAACTATATAATTGGAGGCATCACCAACTTCTGGGAGGTGATCTCACTAATTCCAGCAGATGGCAGTGCCACATAACATGTCAATAAAGAAAAGGCTTTCCTGAAGTGCTAAACTCTTTAAGAAGAGAAAACTTGCTCAACATCATCAATCATCAGAGATGTGCAAATCAAAACCACAATGAAATATCACCTCACACCTGTCAGAATGGCTATTATTAAAAAGTCAATGAGGGTTTGTGAGGATGGGGAGAAAAGGGGACCCTTGTGCACTGTTGGTGGGATTATAAACTGGTACAGCCCCTATAAAAAACAGTATGGAGATTCCTAAAGAAGCTAAAAATAGATATACCATATGATCCAGCAATTCCACTTCTGGGTATTTATACAAAGGGAGGAAAAACTAATTTGAAAGGATATATGCATCCCTATGTACATTCCAACATTATTCACAATAGCCAAGATATGGAAGCAACCTAGGAGTCCATTGATAGATGAAAGGATAAAGAAGATGTGGTATATATACATTGGAATATCACACAGCAATAAAAATTGAAATCTTGCCATTTTCAACAACATGGATGGGTCTAGATGGTATTATGCTAAGTGAGAAAAACCAGGCAGAGAAAGACAAATACCATGTGGTTTCTTTCATTTATATGTGGAATCTAAAAAACAAAACAAACAAAAAGACTCACAGAAACAGAGACCAAAGGAATCGTTACCAGAGGGAGGGAGTGGTAGGATGGGTGAAAAGGGGAAGGGGAATATAGTCAATAATATTGTGATAAGTATACACGGTGACACATGATTACTAGAATTAGTGGGGTGATCATGTAAGTTATAAAAGTGTCGAGTCACTATATTGTACACCTGAAACTAATAAAACCAATGTAAGATTGGATACCAAGTATACTTAAATAAAAAATAAAGAACAAACACACCAAAAAAGAGAGAACTTACAAATTATCCCTTTTTAGAGTTGAGAGATGAATAATCCTATACGTAAAACACTAATATGTAAATCGACTGAATGGCAGAATGACCAGTCGCTATGATGCTCACTGACCACCAGGGGGCAGATGCTCAACGCAGGAGCTTCCCCCTGGTGGTCAATGCACTCCCACAGGGGGAGCGCTGCTCAACCAGAAGCCGGGCTCATGGCTGGTGAGCGCAGCGGCGGTGGCCCAGGGGGATAGGGCCTAAGCCGGCAGTTGGACATCCCCCAAGGGGTCCTGGACTGTGAGAGAGCACAGGCTGGGCTGAGGGACCAACCCCCCCCCCCCGCCCCCCCCCCCCACACCCCCCCAGTGCATGAATTTCATGCACTGGGCCTCTAGTGAAGTATAACTCAATGCCCTGAAATTTTGTTTTCTATTTAAAGAAGCCAAGTGCAACCCCCAAATCCCAGCAATCCCAAAAGTCCCAGATAACCTTATGGGTCCCCTCACCAGAACACTTATTAGTGTCAACTTGTATGTGGTTCTGCATTGGCCTTAGAAAGCCACATAAAGAGGCTGCCCAACACCCATTCCCTTATTCCCAGCTTCTTCCCCTAAAAAGAGTAGAGGCTGATTTCAATCCATACCTGGCCTGTGTTCCTCAGAACCTCCTCAAATTTCTCCAGCACACGATGGATTCTTCCTCTCCTAAACGCCAGAGTATGCAGTACTCTTAGCCTCAGTAGTTAATAACTCGAGGTGTTGCTCTCACCTGTGTTACTTTCAATTTACCAATTAGGCAGTGAACTTGAAACCGTGGTGGGGGTGCTATGTGTATTTTGAATTCCCTACCATATACAACATGGTGGCAGATTCTGAGGAGGTGCTTAATAAGTAGTTATTATCTTCTCTCACCCACTCTTAAAAATGCTTGGCAGCATGCTGATTATCAGTAATGCCCTATTAGTTAGAGGCCAGCATAGGACTAAGCAAAAGACTCTAGTCAGGAACTTTTGCTCCTAGTCAAACCTTAGTCTAAAGTTTTTGTGTGAAGTTAAAACAGCTAGTGTGGTGACTATATACCTGTAATGCCATCTTTTCATGCATGAGACGCAAGCGCTCCATCTTTTCCCAATGTTCAGGCCTCCAGTGTGAGCAGCGTCCTGCTCCCAGCCCTGGCACTCTATTGATTCCGCCTGTCTGTCTGGGCTGAACACAGTTGTATCATTTTTTACAGTCAGGCCTCAATCAGGTAGCAGCTTTGGCAATAGGTATAAAAATCTATTGTTTGGTAGAGTTTTCTTTTCAATGAAAAACTCAAACTTTGAAGTATGAGGAGAAAAACTCAGATATCTGCCTCGAATTCACCCTGTTTCATTTCAATAAATAATTTCAGAATTATACCTATTGGGACCAGGAAGGTGAGAGTCAAGCTGACATTACCATCTTCATCGTCACTGGGCAATGGTGCAGGCACTTCAGAAAGAACTCAACTCCTGACTGAGAAAGCTGACTTTGGTGATGTGGAAGGCAGAACTGTCTTTTGTGACAAAGTGTGCTCTCCAACTGTCTCCCTGCTCCCTCCACACAAATGTCCCCAAAGAGGAACCTGGATCAATAGACACCAATGAAATCACTTAGCCTGGAAGTAGTGATCTTGATAGAACCAGACGCTTGGGAAAACTCTTGGAAATTTTCAACCTAGAATCTCCCCATCTATACTAATTGGAAGATTCAAGTATAATCCAAAGGATTTTATCTGCCCAAGGAAGGGCCTGTTTCCAAAGGGCTTCTTAAATCCACATAAGAAAATGATCGGAGTGGGCAGGAGAGAAGGAGGCAGGCTCCAGCATCAGCTTCCTAGTTTTGCAGGGTTTCACAAGGTACGGGACCTGATGCTTGTTTCCACACCTATAGAATGGCGATAATTTAGGCTCTCGGGGGATTAAATAAGCAATAGGAAGTGCTTAGCACAGTAGCTAATACATTGGAAGTACTCATAAATGGTTTGGGGTTTTGCAAAATATTTGATTGCTACCACATCTTTTATACAAGTTAAATCTTAGTGTGATTCAGACAGGCCCACGCACCATCCAATCCAAACCCCTTGTGTAGCGGGAAAATGTTTTTCCACACACGACTATAAACTCATTTTATTAAGCTTTTGAAAAAAGAAAATATTAGCATAAATTTCTGATTAGAGACATCACAATTTGAAAAAGGATTGACAGTACTTAATTTTCTTTGTTTTCCTACTCAATTTCAGAGTATAGCTTGCAGTGACATAAAAAAATATTTAAGATCTGGCATCATCTCACCACAATTTTGTCCTTCATCCCACAAAACACATCATTTCCACGAATCCTTCCATTTGAAATAAACCGTTGTGTGTAGATGACAATGATAGTCTCTAAGATCTACATTTCCCTACTGGTTTTCTAAAAATGCTGCCCCCCCGCAAGAAAAATAAAATAGAAATTTATGCATGTATAAAGTCAAAGTATCTCAAATATATTATACAAATTTTTAAAAGCTCTGATCTCTATGCTCATTTTTCATGAATATTTATAATACTTTAGAGAAATTATATTTCAGGACCAGAGAAATAAAATTTTACTATGATCACTTCTAGGAAATATATATATAATAATATTAATAACTGTTTCTATTTCAAAAAAACTTTAGACTTGAAGGTTCAAGAAATGACATTTAGTGTAAAGTGCTATTCTAAACACATGTAACTTCATTTTTAACTTTGACTTTTTACAGATATTTTCCAAATATTGTTTTAAAATTACAGAGAAGAAAAGAACAATAAAGAACTGTGGACATGGACAACAGTGCAGTGACTGTGGAGGTGGGTGGAAGAGGGTTTATGGTGATGAATGGTGATGGAAAAATAAAATAAAGGAAAAACACATTACTCAAAAAAATTATAGGTGACAAAGTTCACAACTAAATTATCACATTAAGTAAAAAGATAACAAATAACATTCAAATTTCTTTGAAAAACAACTATGAAATATTACAGTTTTCTCCCATCAAATCAAGTCAGTATTTCATTCTGAAAGCAATACATTAATATGTAGTTTTATTAAATAATCCAGTTATGTGCAAAGACTTGCTGAACATGCTTAGTTCATCTAAAATCTTCCTCATTGCCGTGTTTTTTCCCCTCTCAGTACCTCTGGCAGGGCATTTGTGAGGTCTCTTGGAGGACAGTGGATTAAATGGCCTTCAGCATCAAAATATTTCCTTGAGGTTCAAATTGAAATGTGTTCAATAGTTAAAATCCACTTTTAATCATATAACTTGCCCCTATTTAAAAGTGTAACATAACTTGGGGTTCAGGATTACCATGCTGTGTAATTAAAGTGATTAGAGACAGGTTGGGGGGCATCTCTTCTCTCCCCATGCTTTCCCTCTTCAATCTGAAGACTCAGAAATTATCCCAAACCATTGGAAAGTAGAGTACTTGGGAATTAGTAAACTATTCTAATCCAGTCAATTAAAGTGTTCTATGAATTATAAAATATCACACCACTAGCCTTCTTAAACTTCTTCCTCTCCCCTGATCAAAGTTATAATTTATGAGAGTACTGTGATGCTGAAGTTAACCCCTGACACCTTCTCATTCAGCTAAAAATGTCCACTAAGTTTCTAATGAGTATCCATGAGGATAAAAAGTAGTGGATAATTGAGCAGGCAGTAACACAGAGAGAAAGGAATCTCACCTTCAGAATATCTCTAGAATAATATTTTTCAGGCAAACCCCCCAGATCCTGTTTTGGGCAATGATGAACCTAAATGTCTAATCTGAAAAGAAAACTCTCACCAGAGACCTGCTGATTCAAAAGTTCAATTCTTGGCCAGTTGGAATACTGCCAATATTTTTCCATTCCTAACAGGAATGTGTCTGCAATTCATAAACAAGAGCTTTTTCCCCAAGGAGGAAAAAAACAAACACACCAAGTGTTGGTGTTAACATTAAAGGTAGAAATCGCCCTTGCAACTTGGTTGTTTTGCTAAATTAAAATAAGTATTGGATGTGATAGTAACGAAGGTGAGAGTCTGGGACACAGTTTTAGGAAAAAACCTTTCAGTTTCCAGTGCACTATTTCAAATAGAAGATCTTACCAGCCACCCTTAGGATAATTCCCAACCACGGCATTCTATGATTCTTTGGATTCTCAAAATGGTGCCTACCATTACCAAAGGCAAGGGCTAGCTGAAGGAATAAGAAGGGTGGAGGGGGAGACAGTCAGTTTCATTCTGTATCAATCATTGTCCTGAAGAATCTAAAGTATTCTTTAACAATCCTGTTTAAAACCCTAATGAGAAGCTCCACTATGAAAAAGGTTTGGCACCTTCACCTTCCACCACTATACCTCAGCTGATCCCTTCCTTCACACAGTACAAAGTAGACAAGCCTACATGTCAATGATTCTCTGCACCTTCTAACTGAATAAGGAAGGTGGAGGCCCAGAGGGTTTGAGACAAAGCTGCTGCCCAGTGTCATCTTCTTTGTTCATGCCTTGAAATTACCCCTAATCACAGCTAACTACATCAGCTATGTTCTAACATTCTCTATGGAGTGATGCTCACTGCCTGAAAGATGTGAGTTCCATTGTGAGTGCAAATCCCAAATGAGGAAACTCTGAGCCAGTCCAGCTTGCTTTGTTACTTGCTATTTCCCCCTATAAATATGTGAACAAAACAACAATAATAATTTCCTTGGAAGGCAATGCTTCTGCCAAAATAAAATGCTTTAGAAACAGGTACAAGCCAGTGGTCCCACCTCTCTTAGCCCTGCAGATTCCCAAGCTCAAAGCCATTGGTTATGTGGGATTGTAACCAGGCACAGCAATAGCCACAGATTCCCGGTCTTTCTGATCTAATTCACTTGCTACAGAATAAGCCACCGATCCGTTGGTCCATAGCTGCAGTTTGGCATCAGATTCTTTGGCAAGGATCCGCACCTGGGTTTTTTTCATCTTCTTCACAAGTCTAGCAAAGCCGAGCAACACAGAACTAAATATCATTGAAAATCCACAGAGAAGAAATGCGGCTGTGTAGCTGCCAGTCGTGTCCACTAGCCATCCTGTAACAAGCAACAGCAAAATCATATTGTTGAGTTGAAAATTCAATTACTTACACACTCTGAAATCTAATAATTTTTAAGGCTAATAATAACAGATTGCTAGCACTACCATTATAACCTTGACACAAAAAGCAAACATCCTAAAAATATTGTGCAGCAGCTGAAAATGCATTATATTTTCTAGGGAAACTTCTAAAATGGATTGTTATTATGTAAAGTGCCCAGAAGAGTGTCATATTCTTTGTACCCACAAAATAAATATTAAATATTATTATTATTAATCCCATGAAATATGGTAGAATGATAAAAGTAGCATCATTCAAATTATTGATGTTGGGATCAATTATCTAAGGTTTTAAGAGAAAAGAATCATATAAAATGCTATTAGTATTCCCAGCACCAATATTCCATCTGTCTTCAATACATGTTTCTGGATAAAGCAGAATCCAAATTGTCAATTGGATTCAGTCATTGTACTCCATCCAGTTTGAAAACCAGAACGTTAGATCATTTTAGAAGTTGCAAATGCAAATTTCAGAAAGCATAATTCTGTTATCACAGCTTTTTTCCCTCTTATCTCTTGTTACAACAGGTTAATCTCAACATCTATTCCAGCTCTATATTTTGAGGAGAACCAGGGCATATGTTTTGCAAATTATGGGCCACACTGATTAGAGAGTCGATGGGGTAAAGTTAGACTTTAGCAGGCAATTATTTTATATTAAAAAGTTAAATTCCTCCAAAGTTTTACTTGTACACTAAGAAAATCCACCAGAGAAGCATATACTGTCTCCTCTCACCCACTTCAAATCCATTAGTTAAAAAATGGCATGTAAAATTAGTCGGCATGGCTCAGTGGTTGAACCAGGAGATCAGAATTCGCATGCCTGGGTTCCGGGCTTGATCCCCAGTGTGGGGCATGCAGGAGGCAGCCGATCAATGATTCTCTCTCATCATTGATGTTTCTAGCTCTCTCTCCCCTATCCCTTCCTCTTTGAAATCAATAAAAATATATTTTTTAAAAATAGCATATAAAAATTGTTATAAGCCCCACAAACTTTCCTGCAATCCAAAGTGCTCTCAAATATTCTAGTTACCTTGTGATTTGCTTGTGCATTCTGAACCAAACAGAAGAAACTGAGTGGAGAGTTGTCATTTTTAAAGATAACTAAATAACAGAAGTATTACAATAAGGACCCACACCTAACCCTCTACTGCCTGGCAATAAGTACAGTGTCTGATTTGCCAAATAAAGGCCCTAATTGACAAAAGGATCCAGGAATCCTAATTTCATTTCATGTCCAATGACTTTTTAACAGAATGACACTGCTCCTAAAGGTTAGCAAACAAAAACTGGCTATAAAGGGAGGAGGGAGGAACATTTTGGGGGCAGTTTTCATACAGGAAGCACTAAACATATAGTCCTGTATCATAGAGTTTAAACTGACCAGGAATTTTCATCTGCAGCCATCAAGCAGCCATAGTTTCCTCTTGTTTGCTGCTTTTAAGCACTTGCTGGAGTTTGAAAATAACCCTCAACTATCTACTCACAACAGCAGCTAAAGCAGAAATCCTGCCTTCTTTTAAAAATTCCCCTATTTGCTTCTAGGCAAATGTTCGGCTCATTTCTTTTTGCCTGTCTTCAGAGACCTTCATTCTCTTGGTTTTAATTTAGGCAGGTACTAATCTGGACCAGTTCGTCTCAATCAAGTGAGACGGACTGTCACAAGAAAGCTGGCTGAGAATTTAGATTCCTGACACTCACCCCCAAAGATTCAGATCACAGAGGGATGGTCAAGAAATCTGCATTTTTAACAAAGGCATCAGGGGATTCTAATGTAGGTGGTCCCAGAACCTCAATCTAAGAGAAATTAGTCTTGACCACATACTCTGGGAAGGAGGGACAGGGTTCTGACGCATTTGCTGCTATAGCAACAGCACCGAGCACAAGGCTGGTGTCCACAAGCAATAAGTATTTATTGGATTCACTTATTTCATCATGCTTTAAATTTCTTTAGCATTTTAAAGTTTGCAAAACATTCTAGATACTTTATCTGGTGAATCCTAAATCTGTATGTCAATTGTATCCTCCCTCTAAAGCTCAGATTTCATCCCTAAAAAGTTCTATTGGTCATTTTGCTGGGCATTTCATACATCTCAATATGTCTAAACATTAAATTCATTATTTTTTTCTGGCAAAGCCACTTTCTCCAACTTCCTTATTACTTTTAACCATGCCATTGTTTTCTAAGTGATTTTGGACTTCTTTCTCTCCTTTACCCTCATATGCTTAATTTAGTTGATTTGGGGTTTTTTTCTTCTTATTGTTTTTTGTTGTTGTTGTTGTTGTTTTTTGTTTTGTTTTGTTTTTTTTACAAAACTTCCTCCTTGCTCCCAGAGCTTATTTTTATTCTGCTGTATCAGCCACAGTTTAGGCCTTTATCAGTTCATTCCTGAACTATTAGAATGGAATCCTAACTGCTTCTCCCCTGAATGACCAGATCAATTGCTAGATCACATTTTCTGAAATATACTCTTTACTATATTACCCCTTTGCACAAAAACTGTAATACTATCCAGAGTCTCTAAAGAATATAGGGTTCCTTTGGCTGGCACTCAATATACTTCACTATGATTTATCATTTCAGCCTCACCACCCATCTCCTATTAGAACCCTGTACTCCCACCAGACTTCCCTATGAATGTGCCCAACCTAATGTGTAAGTCTGAACAGCTGCTCCATTCCATTGCTCTCATCATTAACATGGAATGGAACCAAGACCCTAATTTGGAATGTTGCCTTTCCAAGGAGGCTAAGGTCCCTACTTGGTTAGAAGATTATAAAACAAGGATATAGGTGAGATCATGATGTTTTGGTGGCTCTTACATCCCTTTCTCTTTCACTCTTCCCCAACTTACTTCCAACCCTCATTTTCTGTGTGTGAGTTCACTGTTTTCACATCAACACAACAAAGAGAAGAGGTGTTTGGGGTTCTCTCTAGAAACTTACCTGAAATGGGTGGGCTCACCAAGTATGGCACTGCATGAAGAAAGTACACCACACCGAGTGCTGATGACAAAGAGGTGGTCCCCACTATTTCTGCAGTCACTACTGGGATCAAGGTCACATAGGCACCATCAAAGTAGCCAAAAGTACAAGAAAAAGGCACAAGCAGTGGGAGACTTTGAAGCATTGGTAGGCAGAGATAGCAGAGCCCATCTAGTCCCACGGCAAAGAGGTAGCAAACATACTGGTAATTCTTCAGACACCTGTGGATTTGAAGAATAAGAATGAGCGCATGTGCACAGGTTCTATCAAAGAGCTTTAGAACCAGGCTAGACAGCAGTAAGCATGGCAGTTACTTATAGAGATGGCCTCCCCATTGAGTGTTATCTATGTTGTCTTCCTATCTTTCTTTTTTTAGAATCTTATTTTTCAATTACAGTTGATATTCAGTATTATTTTTTTATTAGTTTTGGGCATATTCCTATTTTTCTTCTGGCATATGCAAATGTAAGAATTTATCTCTCTAGGGAGCATGGTGTGGTAGAATATAATATATGCTCTCATTAGAAAGAAGTTTGAATGAATCCTGTCCTATCACCTACTAATTGCCTAACTCTAACCTCAATTTCTTTAGCTATAAAAAGGGAAAGTTATCTCATAGGATTACTCCAAGGATAGTCATAAAGTAACTTGTAGTGTTTCAAGATACTAATATATTCTAGCAGTCTACCATATTAGATGCTTTCAGATATGTTACTCATGGCTATCTGCCACACATCTGTGCTCAAAAATAATCCAAGTGGTTACATAAAGAGAAAAACCATAATATCAAGACATTAAAATGATTTGCCAGAGACTATGAAGGTCTTGTACTAGGACTAAGTCTTATTTCAAGACCTCCTCAGTGGAGGTAATATTTTCTCTCTGTAGCTCCAAACCCATCCAAGATACCAATTATTTCAAACACTATTTATAATATCACACCAGCAGTTTATGATTTACAAATGTTTTTCCACCCATAGTCTCATTTGAGCCTCCAAAATGCTGTGAGGTTTACAGGCAAATATTGCACCGGCCCGTTTTACAGATGAAGACCTTGGGGACCTGAGGGTTAGGCCATTTTCCCTAGGTCCCAGTAATAATAAAGGGCAGAGCCAGCACAAGAATTGAGGTGTGGTACATCTCAGACAAGAGGCCTCTCTATCAGACCTACTCCAGGCTGCTTCTTGTTGAGTTATTTGATTATAAAGACAGGTACTCCTTGCTCTCCCCCTCTGCCTTAACCATTAAAAATGTGGAATTAATCCTAACTATTACATTCATAACACTGCAGAGTGGCAGTTGGATCCTGATTAATTACCAAAGACATAATGTGTGAGAAGCCACAGGATCATAGCTCCAGTGTGAAGAGTCCATCATTTAGGAGAATATGAGCAGCTTGCTGTCTTCAATCCAAACTGATAAGCATTAGCTGAAAAAACTACTCAGTAGATTTCTTATAACTTTGGTTTCTAAGCCTACAATTATAATGTAAGTATTTGCTACCTGCACTGTCAAACGTAAGTGTGTGGCCTCAGATAAGGTGTAACTGGTCCTCCTTCCTAGCCTGGATTCTTTTGCTCCTCTCTCCACTGCCGGCCAGTCTCTGGAGTGGTTCAAAGGAAACTAAAACCACGACACCCAGCCATAAGTTGTCTTACCTGTGGACTGACTTGACTTAGGCTGGAATTAAATCTATCACCAGAACTTAGAGTTGCCCTAGTGTTCGGCAATTTAGAAATACCCACCATCTTAAACCATCTAGAACAGGGGTGGCAAACAATGGCCAAATCCAGCTCACCACTTGCTTTTGCACTATCCATGAACTAAGAATGGTTTCCCATTTTTGAATAGTTGGAGGGAAAAAATCTAAAGAACAATAACTTGTGACATATTAAAATTATATGAAAAATTCAAAATGCAGTGTCCATAAATGAAGACTTACTGGAACACAGCCACTTCCCTTTGTTCATGTATTGTCTATGGGGGCTTTGGGGCTACAACAGCAGAGTTGGGTAGTTGTGGTCATATGACCCACAAAGCCACACATGTTTATTATCTGTCCCTTCACAGAAAAAGTTTGCCAACCTCTGACTAGAAGACCCTTCAGACACTGAAAACTTGTTAACATTCTTCAGACTTAGGTATCCTACAGGGAAAGGAGATGAAGGAATATCACAACTTGGAGTCCCCTGATGGGGAACCAATTGTGGTTTCATGAATTTTACCTTCTGTCGGTTAGCCATCCAAATGTGATATTGCCAACGATGTCAATCACCCCAAGTATGGACATAAGGAAAGCAGCTTGCTGGTGACTCACTCCAACACTCAAAGCATAAGGCACCAAGTACACAAAGAGAGGGCTGCAGCCGTAAGCCATAAACAGAACCGAGATGGCTAATACAATGAAGTCTGACATCAGTAAGAAACTGTACTCCTGCTGCAAAGAGCAACAGAGGCAGGTCTGCACCCATTCTTTAGTCCAAGTTGAACAAGGAGATGTCTGCTTGAAGTCTTGTTTCTGAGTTCTACAGACATGGTTTGGCTCTTGACTTGTCTGGTACTCTTTAAGAGTAATTGGCCGCATCAAGGCACCGCAAACACAAAGATTCAAAACAAAGCCCCCAAGAATGAGTAGTGCTCCCCGCCAGGAAAACTGTTCAATAAGGAGCTGGACCACAGGAGCCAGGATGAAGGTGCCAATGCCACTTCCCGACATGGCGATCCCATAAGCAAGGGCTTTCCGTCTGCTGAAATACTTGCCAACCATGGCAATAGCTGGAGAGTAACTAAGTGCAAATCCAAGACCTGGAGATAAAGAGAACTCTGTGAGTGCTGGTGCACCAAGAACAGCCAAAGAAAGAAAATACCTCAGAATGAAGTTATTTGCATTAAAGAGAATCTGACCTTCTGTTACCCCTTTTAAAACACCAAGCTAAAAAGGAGTCTCTCTCCCTTCACCCGTCATCCACAATTTGGAAAGTATAGCATGTATATGACTTTCTTCTTGGGAAGAAAAACCTTAAGGAAATATGACTTCTTTAAAAAATTAAATGAGCCCTAGCTGGTTTGGCTCAGTAGATAGAGCATTGGCCTATGGACCAAAGGGTTCTGGGTTCGATTCTAGTCAAGGACACATACCTTGGTTGCAGGCTTCTCCCCAACCCAGGCCCTGGTCAGGGAGTGTGCAGGAGGCAACCAATCGATGTGTTTCTCTCACATCGATGTTTCTCTCTGTCTTTTCCCCTCTCTTCCTTCCACTCTCTTTAAAAGATCAATGAAAAAAATATCCTCGGGTGAGGATTAACAAAAACAAACAAAACAAACAAAAAAAATGAAGAACTTAAAAACTATTATATAAACTAAATTTCACCCAGCCGGCATGGCTCAGTGGTTGAACGTCGACCTAAGAACCAGGAGGTCATGGTTCGATTCCCGGTCAGGGCACATGCCCAGGTTGCGGGCTCAATCCCCAGTGTGGGGCATGCAGGAGGCGGCTGATCAATGATTCTCTCTCATCATTGATGTTTCCCTCTCTTTCTCCCTCTCCTTCCTCTCTGAAACCAATAAAAAATATATATATGAAACTAAATTTCAATTAACTAAAAAAATCAGGATAATGCTGAACTAAGAAACTTATTCTCCTCAACACCTCCTTTTAATTTAAATTATCCAGAGAATTGCCTCAAATATTCACTGCATATGCAGACACAAGTCTGATAGTCTGGACTACTCTGGAATTTGGGGGTAAGTAATTCTTATGTTCCCACGGAAGTGCCAGAGTAATTTCACTTAATTGGAAAACATCATGCCAATTTTATACATGGACACACAGTAACTTGAAAATACCCCTTGAGATCAGCAGAAAGCCTCTTAAAGATTTTCAGCGTCTATTCCTTTTAAATCGAGAAAATCCAAAGGGCTTTAAACCTGGAATTCTTGGCATCTAATGTCAAAGAAGGAAAAGGAGAAGTCCCTTCTGCTCCTGTTCCAAGCTGCAGTGCAGGAGGGAACAGGAGCAGTGATCCCAACTGGCCCTGAGGGGTGTCCCAGATGTGAGACCCAGTGCTAAGACCAGGACAGTCCCTGGGAAACTGGAATAACTGGACACACGAACAGCCAGGCCCTTTGGGTTACATAGGACAGATCCCTTTCTGAGCTCACAGAGCTAGATTTATAGCCCCTCTAGGAGCTACATCAGTTATTGCCCTGATCATGCTACCCCTTGGGGCACAGTGCCTGGACATGAGTTAGTGCTACTTCCCACACCCCACTGATTGATGAGGCAAACTGCTGCCCAGTCCTACCAACCAACCCCACCTTGACCCCACTCATTCTCCTTATGGAATACATATGTTGCTTCTCTATGAGTTTCATTATGAGTCCCTAAAGCAGCGGTTCTCAACCTGTGGGTCACGACCCTTTTGGCGGTCAAATGATCCTTTCACAGGGGTCGCCTAAGACCATCCTGCATATCA
The DNA here is from genome assembly GCF_028538775.1 of Myotis yumanensis. Classification (NCBI taxonomy): domain Eukaryota; kingdom Metazoa; phylum Chordata; class Mammalia; order Chiroptera; family Vespertilionidae; genus Myotis; species Myotis yumanensis. The sequence goes on along the minus strand of NW_027223764.1, from coordinate 26,181,179 downwards.
GATATTTATATTACGATTCATAACAGTAGCAACATTACAGTTATGAAGTAGCAACGAAAATAATTTTATAATTAGGTCACAACATGAGGAACTGTATTTAAAGGGCCAGAAGGTTGAGAACCACTGCCCTAAAGTGTACATCCATAAAGTGGAGAGAAAATGTGAAGTATGAGAATATTCTCAACAGGGGCTTTCTTTTTTAAATTGGAAACCCCCATTTATTGGACAATCATATTCACTTTAAAGCAGGGGTGACTCGAGTCAACTGCAGATAGTATTTTAATGTCAAAGATATTGGGAGAATGATCACTGCTGGAAATGTATGTTGCCCTGGCTCATAGCTCATGGCTTCTTCGTACAGAATCTCAGCCATCTACCTCTGCCAAAGGGAAAGCCAGCAGTTACTTTTATCGTGTGGCTGAATTAAAGTGGTGGTACATTTTCATTACAGTTGCACAATAAATTGCACTTCCAGCTCTTTTGTTTTAACTGCTAGGTAGCTAGACATAGGCTAGGTCAGCTAAATTATGCATCTAACAAAGTGAATAATTCATGAATTATTGTTCTGTTGATTGGATGACAACCCCTGAATGGGGTGGGGTGAGACAAGTGGTACAGTTGTCCTTACCTGTAAGAACTCCCAGAGTGAGGTAGAGATGCTTCAGACTGGTGGCAAAGGAGCCCAGGATGAGACCAGTAGATGCAAGCAAGCCACCCAGCATGATTCCCACTTGACAGGATAAATGGTTACTGACAACACTCCCAAGAGGAGCTTCAAAAACAAAAATAAATAAGGTCAACAGAAAGGCCTTGGGGGCACGGTGAAAAGGCTGGGGTGTTGCATTGGCAGAGTAGAGAACGACCGACCTTTAAAGCATCAAGCGTCCCTCCCCCTGCACCCTCAACCCTACAAACTCATTCTACAGATTTGGAAACTGAGGAGAGAGAAACTGACTTGCCCATAGTCACACAGTGTTCCACAGGAAAAGGCCAGGGAGAGAGATGATAGACAAATGTCACAATCTGGCACTGTATTCAGGCTTTAGGAGATCTCTGGATGAGAAATTGACACCCAGAAAAATCTAAGAAGATGCTCACACCCATGGTGACATTTTGGTTGCCCTCACTCTATTTGTGGTTTAACAATGTGTCAGCATTGTGCCAATTTCCAGGTTTATAAAATATTAATTAAAGCTAGGAGAGACCAATGAGAAATTGTAGCCCAAGGGAATATGACATGCCCAAGATCACCAAGAAGTGTAGCTCAGAGCACCTGATACCAAGTTCAGGGTTATATCACTATTCCTCTGGCTCAGGGGTGGGCAAACTTTTTGACTCCAGGGCCACAATGGGTTCTTAAACTGGACTGGAGGGCCAGAACAAAAGCATGGACGGAGTGTTTGTGTGAACTAATATAAATTCAAAGTAAACATCATTACATAAAAGGGTACGGTCTTTTTTTTTTTTTAGTTTTATTCATTTCAAATGGGCCGGATCCGGCCCGCGGGCCGTAGTTTGCCCACGGCTGCTCTGGCTTCTGATGGCAGGGAGGATGGGTAAGGAACGCATGTGAATTCCTTTCTAAGGAACAATTCATGCTGACACCAGTACTTCTAGTAACGAGATCCGAAGAGCCAGTTCTCTGAGTACCAGTGGGGTATAATTTTTTTATTGATCAGGTTGAAATTTAGGCCCGATTCAAATGTACATGACAGAATCAGTCATCAGCCTGATTGATGTCTGCTATCCAGTTAATACAGTGGCTGACTGTATACAGAACCTCTGGAGAACAGGAATGAGCAAATCTCCTAAAAGTATGTCTAATTTTCCCGACAGCTGCTGCTACGGTTATTGGAAAAGTGACAACATTTTAACCAAATTCAATGAAAACTGTTAACTTCTCTGTTTATTATAGGGCAGTTATGTCCCCAAAGAGCGTCTTAGATGTGATTCTGCAGCCTCTTGTTCATCCTCTGTACTCAACCAATGTTGCCAGGTAAGCAATTGGGTACAACAGGCCTTGAGTCCTTGCATGGAATTTAAATATGCTGCATACTTAAGGTCATGCTAACATGACCCTACTTTGGCTCAATGTCTCATGTGGTCATTGTGACCATATTGGTCACTCAAGTTCATTTATTTCTCTTTTGGGGATTATGAATAGTCTCCAAAAGATAACAGTGAGGGAAATGAGCCACCTGTATCCTTTGAGAAAGACAAACATTGCTCTCTTGACTTGCTTATACAAACACTGTGACTAATGTGACCCTGAAGACCCAGTGATTGTCTCACCAGCAAATAAATAAATAAATAAATAAATAAAATATATACACACAAGATAGAAAACCCAGAGATATATATATTTTTTTTATCCCTTAAGACCTTCCAGTGTTATTGGTAGAAAGAGTCAATTTAGCCTTCCCCTGAAACCTGCCTTTCGGGTTTGCTCTCAAATTCCTTCTAACCAAGGAAATAAATTTCAGAATAATTGAATTGATTCCTGAGTATGTACATTAAAAAAATAAATATGAACTAGTACCTAGAATGGAATCAGGTGACATCATTTGTAAGTTACTAAATAATATAATATTTCCCTTTACCACAAAGACATGGCCTGGAAAGAGCAATTTTCTAAAATACTCAGGATTCATCTCAATAAGAGGATTAAATGGGTCTAGCCTGCAAATGGGTTCTATCAATTTGACTCAATCTCAGAAACTCTCTAAGCCACTAATTGAACAACTTTGGTTTGAATTTTTTTTAAAAAAATACACCTTCAAAGTTAGCTTTCCTTTACTAAATATATGGAGTGAGAGGTTCCATTTATTTTGAGAACACTCTACTTACCCTATATATTGAATGAAATGACAGCTATGGTGAATGTATTTATCTCAGGATTGCACCATCCTATCCTTCCCTATTCCTTCTCTTAAGAATGAAGATTTATGCATGAAAAGTGATGAAATCTATGAGACAAAGTTTGAAATCTCTGGGAAGGAAATGGAATGAAAACAAGACTTGAGAAACAATGCACATATTGTGTGCACTCACTTAAGGGGATCCTATAGAAATGGCTCACGGTGCTATCCAAGGACTTACAGGACTGGAGAATGAAGGGATGACAGCATTTGGAAGAAGCCACGTATACACTGTATGGCTAGCTACTTCCAAAATCAGGTAAGTCCTATGATGCCCAAGTCCTCTTCATATAGAAGAACCAAATGGGATGTGTCCTTCTCAGTTATTCACTGCCTGTTCCATCTGACATCAGCCAAGACCATTAATTCCAAGAGCATGTCTGGCTGGGTTTGGCTGAAGGTAGGATCGACCTTTTCTTTTCATCTTAGCCAATTTTTACCATAGTCTTTCTACTAAGAAAAATTGGTAATCAAAGGCAGTAGAAGGTCATTGTCATGTACAATTTGCCAGTAGGTAGTAGCTGTCTATCCTTGGTAAGTGATACTTACCACAGAGCATGGTCATACAGTCTACAATGGAATGGATCCACGCTGTTTGTGCATAATCCTGAGTGAAGTATGTCTGGAACTCCATAAAAAAAACTGAAATACATCTGAAAAATACAGTGCAAGTATGTTATACAAAAAAACAAACAAAAAAGAATGAACATGAATTTGAATCAGAGCTTAAAGTTTTAGTTCCATCAACTATTCCATGGGTTTAAATTGGTTTTCAGTGATACTCTGCTGGACCATAATAAGTGGGAAATCAGAAGCTGACCATTGAGCCATTCTAAAGGATAAGAACAAGTGTTCATTCACTGGAGGGGCTGCTGAAGCCAAGTAGATATGAAGATCACTGCTGTAGGGAAGATCTTATGAAAAAGATGGCAGGTCAAAAACATGTACTTTTATTCATCTTAATATTTAACTTACATCTGTAACATGTAAGAGGTTGTTATATAAATTAAAATCTATAATAATAAAAGTATAATATGCTAATTATACAGGACAAAGCTGTGGCGGGCGGGGGCCGAGGCAAAGGTGGCCACTGCAGCAGCAAGGGCCAAAGCCCTCGCACGAATTTTGTGCATCGGGCCTCTAGTTTAACAATAAAGAGTTATATATCACCCAGCAATTGCATTTCTAGGTTTTCGGGAGTTTTTTATCCTCACTCATAAATATGTTTTTATTGATTTTAGAGGGAGAGAGAGAAACATCAATCGGTTGCTCTCCATACTGGGGATCAAACTCACAACCTGGGTATATGCCCTGATTAGGAATTAAAACTGGTAACCTTTCCGTGTAAAGGACAACGCTCCAGCCAACTGAACCACTCAGCCAGGGCTCATGTCTAGATTTTAACCAAAGGTAATAAACAGATGCCGATGAAGAAGATGAAATTAGATACACATAAAAAATATTCTGGAGAACTCTTCATAATAGTCAAACATTATAACCAACCTCTTTGTCCATTAATAAGGGATTGGTTAAATAAATTTTGGAATACCAAAAAATGAAATATTGCCACGGTTGTCTCCGTGGTTAGAGTGTCAGCTGCAGACTGAAGGGTTTCCTGTTCAATTCCAATCAAAGGCATGTACCTCAACTGTAGGCTGGTCAGGGGTACGTGCAGGAAGCAACCAATCCAAGTGTCTCTCTTACATCAATGTTTCTCCCTCTTTTGTTCTTCCCCTCCCTTTCACTCTCTCTAATAATAATAATATTAAGGATTAAAAATGATGGTTTGATCTGTTTTGATTTGGAAATAAATTCACAATATAATGTTAAATTAAAAAGCAATTTACAAAATAGTTTGTATAGTAAGGGCTTATTTTTATAAATACATATTTATGTAAATTAAAAAAACACCTGAAAACATATAAACTAAAAACTACCCAGTCATTATATGTGAATTGTGAGATAATAAATTATTTCATTTTTAATTTTATTCTGCATTTTGAGTTATTTTACAATGAACATGCTTTCTTATATAATCAGAAACATATGGATATACACACACAGAGGTGGGGGAGGCATACAGAGACAGAGATGGAGATGAAGACAAAGAGACAAAGAAATTTTTATTTTGAAAAATGGTTAATTACAAGAACTCCGAATAGCAAAGAATCTTGAGAAAGAAAAACAAAACAGAAAGTATCACACTTCCTGATTTCAAGCTATACTATAAAGCTATAATCATCAAAACAGTATGGTGCTGGCATAAAAATGGACAAATAGATCAATAGAATAGAATTGAGAGCCCAGAAATAAACCTAAGCATATATGGTCAACTAATAATTGACAAGGGAGCCAAGAATACTCAATGGAGAAAAGACAGTCTGTTCAATGGTGCTGGGATAATTGGATATTCACATGTATAAGAATGAAAAAAAGAAAAAGAAAATGAACCCATATCACTCACAAAAAATTTAACCTGAAATGGATGAGAGACTTAAATGTAAGACCTGAAATCATGAAATTCCTAGCATAAAACATAAGGATAAAGCTCCTTGACATGAGTGTTGGTAATGATTCTTTTTTTATATGGCACCTAAAGCACAAACAACAAAATAAAAATCAAACAAGAGGGACTATATCAAACTAAAAAGCTCTGCACAGCAAAAGAAGACATCAGCAAAGTGAAAAGACAACTCATGAAATGGGGAAAAATATTTGCAAATCATATATCTGATAAAGGATTAACATCTAAAACATAAATAATTCATTCAACTCAATAGTAAAAAAAAACAAATAACCCAATTTAAAAATGGGCAAAGGACCTAAGTAGACATTTCACCAAAGAAGATATGCAAAAGGTGAACAGATACATGAAAACATGCTCAACATCACTAGTCATTAGGGAAATGCAAATTAAAACCACAATGAGATATTACTCACACAGTTAAAATGGCCACATACAAGCGATAAAAAAATGCTGGAGAAAGGGGAACCCTTGTGCACTGTTGGTGGAATTATAAACTGATACAGCCACTATGGAAAATAATATGGAGGATCCTCACAATATTAAAAACAGAACTACCATGTGATCCAGCTATTCCACTGCTTGGAATATATCCTAAGGAAATAAAAACACTAGCTTAAAGAGTTATCAGCAACCCCATATTCATAGCAGCATTATTTACAATAGCTAAGACATGCACATGCAACCAATCTGTGTCCATCAACAGATGAATGGATAAGGAAGTATATATACATACATATATATAATGGAATATTATTCAGCCATAAAAAAGTTAAGAAATCCTATCATTTGTGACATGAATGGACCTTAAAGGCATATGCTAGGTGAAACAAGTCAGAAAGGGAAAGACAAATACTGTATGATCTCACTATTTGGAATCTTAAAAACAAACAAACAAAAACCAAACTAATAGAAAAAGGGATTAGCCTTGTAGTTACCAGAGGTGGAAAGTGGGGGAAAGGGTAGGTGGAGGATGGTGGTTAAAAGGTACAACTTCCAGTTATACAATAAACAGGTACTAGGGATGTAATGTACAACATGATGACTATAGCTAACACTGCTGTATGATATAGGGAAGTTGTTTAAAAAGTAAATCCTAAAGAATTCTCATCACAAGGAGAAAATCTGATTTTCCTATTTTTCCTTTTTTTAATTGTATCTCTATGAGAAGTGGGTGCTAGCTGAAAGTGTTGTCATCATTTCACAATATATGGAAATAAAACCATCATGCTGTATGCCTTAAACTTATACAGTGATGTACGTCAATTATTTCTCAGTAAAACTGGGGCCGGGGGGGGGGGGGGGGAGAAAAATTTAATTGCCCGACAGGCACTGGTTCTCTGAACTGACAAATCACCCTGCAGGCTACTTTCCTTGTCCATCTCCAGTTCTCTTGGCTGCTTCCTGGTTCATGACATTTAGATTCTGATCTGGCTGAGTCTTCACACTTTTCTTCCTCTGAGCTTATTCTGCTCAGGTATCCTCCCCTCCGCCTCTCCCAGGAACCTCAGATAGCAGGCCTTTGCTGCCAGCCACAATCCTCTCTCCTGGCTTCCAGCAGCCCTTCTTATGAAGCACTGAGCTCACTTCCAGAACTTTCCCATCGTAGGATGATGGGAGCTTCCACACGTAAGAACCAAGAGACAAGAGATTCCTTTTAACTCTATGACCTCCTCACACCCCAAACACAAGATCCATAATACAGTGGATGCAATATCAAACTCAACCCCAGCTGTATAATCTTAAGCAAATCTACAGTGTATTACGACACATAATTAATCAGCCTTTATTGTGGCAAAAACAAACATCCTGCTTCTTTCCTGCATTATGTGTTTGTTATGAAGGTAACATCAATGCTTTTATTAATGACTAGAGGCCCAGTGCACAAGATTCGTGAACTGGTTGGGGCGGGGGGTCCCTCAGCACGGCCTGTACCCTCTCGCAGTCTGAGACCCCTTGGGGGATGTCCGCCTGCCGGCTTAGACATCCCTCTTGCAGTCAGACATCCCTCTCACAGTCTGGGGCTCTCACAGTCTGGGACCTGTTGCTCCTTACCGCGCTCCTGCAGCAGAGGCTGGAGAGGCTCCTGCCACCACTGCTGAGCTTGCCAGCCGTGAGTCCAGCTTCTGGCTGAGTGGCACTCCCCCTGTGGGAGCATACTGACTATCAGGGTGCAGCTCCTGAGTTGAGCGTCTGCCCCCTGGTGGTCAGTGCACGTCATAGTGACTGGTCGTTCCGCCATTTGGTCGATTTGCATATTATGCTTTTATTATATAGGATGCCATCAAATAAAGTTATTAGTGCAAACTGCTTTCTTTTGCTGCCATGGGTGAGCTGCCAGAGGAGAACAGAGTGCAATTTGAATGGGAGCACCTGTAGAGGAAAGAGCTGGCACCTGCAGATTTCCAGTATGTATTTGTTCTAATGAGTCTCAGTGTGTACACGTTTAACTTAAGCACTTTCAACTCTATGCCCTGGGATAAAAGAAAAAGAGAGAGAGGTGCTCACTTCAGCAGCACAAATACTAAGATTGGAACAATACAGAGGGGATTAGCATGGCCCCTGTGCAAGGATGACATGTAAATTCGTGAAGCAGCCCATATTTTTTATGCTGTGCACCTCAAACTAATACAACACAATATTGAATGTAAACTATAATTAAAAACAAAATTTAAAAACCAAAAAAGAAACTTTCTCCGAATATAAACATGTGAAAAATAAAAAGAGAGAGAAGGAGATATGAGTAAATAAGGAGAGAATCCATGTATTTATGCTGCTGCTCTCGTCTTCAACCTAGACCTCAGCCTCCACCACCAAACACACAGCCAAATGCAATATGAAGCGAAAGAACTTAAATGAAGGTTTTAAGCTTCGAAGGGCTCAGTAACTAGTAAGTCAAGAGGTTTTCAAGGACTATTTTAGCCTAATATGTTTTTCCTTTCTGGGATGAGCTGTGTATGAAGACAGGTGGCTGGAATAGCCACAATATTTGGTCTAAAAATGTCCTAACACTTCAGGTTTATGTGTCAGATATTATTCTACCACAATGCAGAACTTTTTTAAGTGTCAGAAAATCACATTCCTCACAAAGAAAAAGATGTCTGAGCAAAGAAAATACACACACACACACACACATTTTCACAATGGCAGGTTCAGAAATAGAACAAAGCAGACTTAGAACAACAACAACAAAAATAACCAGATCATCTTAATAAATCAAGAAGAAAATGCCACTAACCTGGTTACTGCCCGGGTACAGATGGTGACGAGGAAACAGCCAGCCACAATCATCCAGCCCCAGCCTCCATCCGGTGGGGAGGTGGACCGGGCTCTATTTACTTTTGTCATGGTTTTGATTCTTTTTTTCTTCTTTTCCACGTTACTCCAACAGCCCAGTTATGATCCTGGAAGAGTTTACTGTCCCGTGACTTCCTGTTGGCATTCAAGATTGGCATAGAATGCTACCTGGCACATGGGTCACTGTGGGCCATCTAAAACCAAAATCAGGACATATTTATAATTTATTGACATCTCCAACGGTTGATTTTTCAGTGGGCAAAGATGATTAATACTTTCCTGTTACATATGATTATTTGTAACTAAGAATATTGGACTGGGGCAAAGAGCATTAGTGTCCTTGGAGCCCCTCCGCCTTCTCTTTCATAGTAGATCCTCTCGAATTTTAGCCAAACCACATGCACCCAATTTGATGCCATTTTCCCTAGCCTTTCCTGGAGGTAGGGATAACAATGTTGTTTTAGTCTTGATGAAAGGGATGCAAGAAAAAGTAATAGGTAACACTGCTGGCTCATCAGATCAAAGACAAGGGCGCTTTCCCAGGACGTCCACAACCCCCTTTCCCACAGACTGGAACATGATGTGGAGACAAGAACTTCAACCACACAGACCAGGACATCGTCCTGGGGCTGGCGGAACCACAGGATAGAAGGATCCTGGGTCCCCAGAAGACTCTTTGGAGAAGGCTGCCTCTCTAGCTCTGGGTTTCACATACCTCTCACTGTCAGAAGAAAGATAAAATAAGCATCAGTTATATTTGAGCCTCTGTATTTCTTATCTCTTTTTTTAATTAAATATGTTTTTATTTATATTTTTGGAAAGAGAGGAAGGGAGAGGGAAAGACAGATACATCAATGAGAGAGAAACCTTGATTGGCTGCCTCCTGCATGCCCTCTGCCGGGGATCGAGTCCACAACACAAGTATGTGCTCTAATTGGGAATGGAGTCAGTGATCTCTTGGTACATGGGACAACACTCAATCCACTGAACCACAATGGCTGGGCTGTTTCCTATCTCTTTGTGTTTATGGTATGTTTTAGATCTAGCACTCTCTCTCACAATTCAACAGGAATAGCATTCAAGCTTCTACTTACACCTGCACACAAAAGAATAACTCACCAATTAGACACAATTAGGTGTCAAGTGTCATGAAATGACAGAATCGATTATACAAGTTAAAAAGCCAAAGCTGCCCTAGCTGGTTTGGCTCAGTTGATAGAGCGTCAGCCTGCAGACTGAAGGGTCCCGGGTTCGATTCCAGTCAAGGGCACATGCCCAAGTTGTGGGCTCGATCCCTAGTAGGGGGCGTGCAGGAGGCAGCCGATCAATGATTCTCTCTCATCATTGATGTTTCCATCTTTCTCTCCCTCTCCCTTCCTCTCTGAAATCAATAAAAATGTATATTTTTTAAAAAGCCGAAGCTTAGAAACTTCTGTCCTGATCTCTTCATGGGTTTTTCCATTAAAATAACCCCCAAGGTTAAACTATTTTCCAACTAATAAAGACCATTATAAACTTTTGAACAAAAATAGATACCGAGGCAGAGCTGCCTCAAACAGACTGTCAAACTGCAGCGGGAAGGCCGGGGAGGGTAGCGGGGCAGAAGGAGGGGGGGTAAGAGATCAACTGAAGGACTTATATGCATGCATATAAGCATAACCAATGGTCATAAGACACTGGGGGGGGGGGGGGGGGGGGGAGGCCAGGGGATTGTCAAGGGTGGGGGAAAAAGGAGACATATGTAATACCCTTTGTAATACTTTAAGCAATAAAACTAAAAAAAAAAAAAAAAAGAAAAAAGTTTAGGAGAGCAAAAAAAAAAAATAAAGAAACTAACTAAAAAGATATAAAAATGAATGAAAAAACTAATTCTGAAGATATAAAAAATTAAGAGAAAACTATCCTCAGAATATGGTTAAATAGCAAAAAAATAAAATAAAATAAAATAAAATTGGAGAATAGTTGAGCTGCCCTTAGAGAAAAAATGGAAAGTTTATCTTCTGGAAACATTTAACCAAAAAGAGATCTGAATTCTGGAAACTTGAATTTCAAAGTAAGATGCCCAAAAGAAAGGTTCTACAGATAATAGCTTTTATGAAGGAGGATAATGAAATCAATCACCCATTCTATTACATGGTCCAACAGTCAAAATATCCTCATCATAAACGCAGAGCTTCCAATAACCTTCTGAGGATTAAGTTTTTATCTTAAACTTAATGAAAATAACTTCTTTCATATAGAAGTATCTGGTACAGTATCTTCGTGCCTGCATAAACAACCATAACACTACAGAAACTATATGTAACAGAGCAGAACTGTGATGCCTGAGGGAAGAGAATCAAGATCAGCCTTATGATTACCTCAGCTTTTTATTTGGAAGCAATTTCCAGACTAGAGCATAGGTAGGGAAAAATCAAGTAAAACTATCTTACTCAAGTGAAAAGAACATAGATAAAAAGTTGGGGAGGCCCAAGGACCTGAAATTTGCAGGACAGCATACCAGGGAACCATCCAGAAAAAAGAAAGTTCTAGAAATCTTCATAAAGATCCCTTCAAGTCTTTGAATTTAATTCTGGTCATGTGTTAAGTAGAATTCTAGAAAACTAGCAAAAATGTAGTATCTAAAAAACTAGAAGCTAAACAATTCCCAGAGTTCACACAGGGTTGGGAGATAGTGGAATTCCTATCAGTCAAAGAGGAGAGAACTTTTTAAATGCTCAAGACATTCACTAGAAAGGGAGTTTATCACCACCAAGCCAGCAATGCAAGAAATGCTAAAGGGACTGGTGTAAAAAGAAGAAATAAAAAGCTCAGAAAGAAAACAGCCACACAAAAAAAGAAATGGCTACAAACAAGTACCTTTCAATAATAACTTTAAACGTAAACAGACTAAATGCTCCAACCAAAAGACATCGAGTGGCTGAATGGATAAAAAAAACATGACCCATACATCTGCTGTCTACAAGAGACCCACCTCATTAGAAGGGACTCACACAGACTGAAAGTGAAGGGATGGAAAAATATCTTTCAGGCAAATGGAAAGGAAAAGAAAGCTGGGGTAGCAATACTTATATCGGACAAAATAGACCTCAAAGTGAAGGCCATCACAAGAGGTAAGGAAGGCCACTTCATAATACTAAAGGGATCAATACAACAAGAAGATATAACCCTGGTAAACATATATGCACCCAATGCAGGAGCACCCAAATACATAAAAAAAAAAAAAAACTCCTGGAAGATATCAAAGGAGAGATCGACAACAATACAATCATAGTAGGGGACTTTAATACACCACTGACATCACTGGATAAGTCCTCTAGACAAACAATAAGCAAAGAAACAGCAATCCTAAATGACTCACTAGATCAGATGGACTTAATAGACATCTTCAGAACACTTCACCCCAAAGCCGCGGAATATACATTCTACTCAAGTGCTCATGGGACAGATTCAAAAATAGACCACATATTGGGTCACAAGCAAAGTCTCCACAAATTCAAGAAGATTGAAATCATAAAAAGCATCTTCTCAGACCACGATGGCATAATATTAGAAATAAACTACAATAACAACAATCCAAAATACTAAAACACTTGGAAGCTGAATAGCACGTTATTAAATATTGATTGGGTTACCAATGACATCAAAGAAGAAATTAAAAACATCCTGGAAACTAATGACAATGAAAATACAACAATCCAAAACCTATGGGACACAATGAAAGCAGTCCTGAGAGGGAAGTTTATAGCTCTACAGGCCTATCTCAAAAAAACAAGAAAAAATGGTAGTAAATCATCTAACTCTTCAACTCAAAGAATTAGAAAGAGAGCAACAAGAAAACCCCAGAGCGAGCAGAAGGAAGGAGATAATAAAGATTAGAGCAGAAATAAATGACATAGAGACCAAAAAAATAATACAGAAAATCAATGAAACCAAGAGCTGGTTCTTTGAAAGGATAAACAAGATTGACAAACCTCTAGCCAGGCTCACCAAGAAGCAAAGAGAGAGGACCCAAATCAACAAAATCAGAAATGATAGAGGCGAAATAACAACAGACCCCACAGAAATACAAATGATTGTTAAAAAATACTATGGACAGCTCTACTCCAACAAACTAGACAACCTGGAGGAAATGGACAAATTCCTAGAAAAATACAACATTCCAAAACTCAATCAGGAAGAATCTAAAAATCTTAATAGGCCAATAACTATGGAAGAAATTGAAGCAGTCATCAAAAAGCTTCCAGCAAACAAAAGCCCAGGACCAGACGGCTTCACAGGGGAGTTTTACCAAACATTCAAGGAAGAGCTAAAACCTATCCTCCTCAGACTACTACAAAAAATTCAAGAGGAAGGAACACTTCCAAGCTCATTCTATGAAGCCAGCATCACCCTAATACCAAAACCAGGTAAAGACAACACAATGAAAGAGAATTACAGGCCAATATCCCTTATGAACATAGATGCCAAAATCCTCAACAAAATCTTAGCAAATCGGATCCAGCAGTACATCAGAAAGATCATACACCATGACCAAGCAGGATTTATTCCAGGGATGCAAGGATGGTACAATATCCGCAAATCAATAAACATGATACATCACATAAACAAATTGAAAGAAAAAAACCACATGGTTATATCAATTGATGCAGAAAAAGCATTCGACAAAATCCAACACCCATTTTTGATAAAAACTCTCAGCAAGGTGGGAGTAGAAGGATCATACCTCAACATAATAAAAGCCATATATGACAGGCCCACGCCAACATCATACTCAATGGACAAAAACTAACACCATTTCCCCTAAGAACAGGAACAAGACAGGGATGCCCACTCTCACCACTCCTGTTCAACATAGTACTGGAAATATTAGCCATTGCAATTAGGCAAGAAGAACAAATAAAAGGCATCCAAATTGGAAAAGAGGAAGTAAAACTGTCCTTATTTGCAGACGACATGATATTATACATACAAAACCCTAGAGACTCCATCAAAAAGCTACTAGACTTAATACATGAATTTGGCAATGTAGCAGGATACAAATTAACCCCAAGAAATCTGAGGCATTTCTATACACCAATAGTGAACTTTCAGAAAGAGAGATTATAAAAACAATCCCATTTACCATCGCACCAAAAAATTAAGCTACCTAGGAATAAACTTAACTAAAGAGGTAAAAGACCTCTTCTGAGAAAACTATAGGACGTTGAAAACAGAGATAGAGGAAGACATAAACAGATGGAAGAACATACCGTGTTCATGGATTGGTAGAATCAACATCATTAAAATGTCCATACTACCCAAAGCAATCTATAAATTCAACGCACTTCCCATTAAAATACCAACGGCATACTTCACAGATCTAGAACGAACTCTCCAAAAATTCATCTGGAATAAAAAAAGACCCAGAATAGCTGCAGCAATCCTGAGAAAGAAGAAAGTAGGTGGGATCTCAATACCAGATATCAAGATGTATTACAAAGCCACTGTTCTCAAAACTGCCTGGTACTGGCACAAGAACAGGCATATAGATCAATGGAATAGAATAGAGAATCCAGAAATCGGCCCGAACCAATATGCTCAATTAATATTTGACAAAGGAGGAAAGAACATTCAATGGAGCCAAGATAGTCTCTTCAATAAATGGTGTTGGGAAAATTGGACAGATATATGCAAGAAAATGAAACTAGACCACCAACTTACACCATACACAAAAAGAAACTCAAAATGGATAAAGGACTTAAATGTACGACAGGAAACCATAAAAATTCTAGAGGAATCCAAAGGCAACAAAATCTCAGACATATGCCGAAACAATTTCTTCACTGATACAGCTCCTAGGGCACTTGAAACTAAAGAGAAAATGAACAAATGGGACTACATCAAAATAAAAAGCTTCTGCACAGCAAAAGAAACCATCAACAAAACAACGAGAAAACCCACTGCATGGGAAAACATATTTGCCAGTGTCATATCTGATAAGGGCCTAATCTCCAAAATTTATAGGGAACTCATACAATTTAACAAAAGGAAGATAAACAATCCAATCAAAAAATGGGCAAAGGACCTAAATAGACACCTTTCAAAAGAGGACATTCAGAAAGCCAAGAGACATAGGAAAACATGTTCAAAGTCACTAATCATCCGAGAGATGCAAATCAAAACAACAATGAGGTACCATCTCACACTTGTCAGACTGGCTATCATCAACAAATCAACAAACGACAAGTGCTGGAGAGGATGTGGAGAAAAAGGAACACTCGTGCACTGCTGGTGGGAATGCAGACTGGTGCAGCCACTTTGGAAGACAGTATGGAGTTTCCTCAAAAAACTAAAAATGGAACTCCCATTTGACCCTGTGATCCCATTTCTAGGAATATATCCCAAGAAACCAGAAACACCAATCAGAAAGGATATATGCACCCATATGTTCATAGCAGCACAATTCACCATAGCTAAGATCTGGAAACAGCCTAAGTGCCCATCAGTAGATGAATGGATTAGAAAACTGTGGTACATCTTCACGATGGAATACTATGCTGCTGTAAAAAACAAGGAACTCTTACCATTTGCAACGGCATGGATGAAACTGGAGAGCATTATGCTAAGTGAAATAAGCCAGTCAATGAAGGAAAAATACCACATGATCTGACTCATTCATGGATAATGGAGACCATTATAAACTTTTGAACAATAATAGATACAGAGGCAGAGCTGCCTCAAACTGATTGTCAAACTGCAGCGGGAAGGCCGGGGAGGGTTGTGGGGCAGGAGACAGGGGGGTAAGAGATCAACCGAAGGACTTGTATGCATGCATATAAGCATAACCAATGGACATAAGACACTGGGGGGTAGGGGAGGCCAGGGGATTGTCAAGGGCGGAGGAAAAAAGGACACATATGTAATACCCTTTGTAATACTTTAAGCAATAAAAAATTTTAAAAAAAGACTAAATTAAAAAAAAAAGACATTCACTAGAGACCCCAGAAGAGTCATGCCTTACTTATTACCAGTTAATAAGTAATAAGTTAATAAGTTATTTAGTACCAGGACTAAATAGAATTAGAGCAGAAGCCACTGTGAAAAGTGCTAACAAAGCCTGAAGGCAAACCTCAAAAAAAATAAAGCAGATCCTGGAGGAACTTCATTGTCTAACAAAACTTAAGGATATTTAAAGGAAGAAAACAAAATGCAAACGTTCAACCACGAAAAGTCATAATGTCCAGCATCCAAACCAAAATTGCCAGACATGCTAAGAGGCACAATTCTTTGACTGATACCAGAAAAAGAAAGGGAGGTGGGGGCAATAAAGAGATTCCAAAACGACAGGGATTATGGGATTAGCAGATAAGGACTATAAAACACCTATTATAATTATACTCGAGGATTTAAAGGAAACTGGAAGATATTTCTTTTAAATAATAAAATGGGACTTCTAGCATTGATATATACAAGTACCTGGAGTAAAAAATTCAGTGTTATCAGCATCATGGTGGAATAAGATGTCCCTCATATTTGTTCCCCTCCCACAACAACAAAATTTTGGCATCTACACATAGACAAAAGTGCATTTGAGGGAGCTGAGGGACCCTGGAAGAGTCTCACCCACCCATGCATTGGGTAATAGGCAGAGATAACTCAGTCCTGCCTGGGGATCTGCAGTGGTTCATGAACCAGCTCTAGCCCATCTTGGCTGTAACCTGGGATCTCCTGGAAAACACTGTCTTAGACAATCACCCACAAATGAGAGAGCCAGAAGTACAGGTTTTCAGAGGAAAAGTTCCAGCACACCAAAGAAGAAAAATAAAATAGTTTGGAGAAATTCAAGTGGGTAATAGGAACAGCTTGCCTTTACTCCATCATTCCTTCCCCAAGCAGAATGGCTGAGGGCCCTCATAAAACCAAACATAAAGGAACACCATTAACTGATATTGCCTAATGAGCATAGAAGCAAAATCTTTAACAAAATATGAGCTAATCAAACCTAGTAACATATAAAATAGACAATACATCATGACCTAGTGATGTTTTCTTCCAGGATTTAAGATTCATTTAACATTTGAAAATCAATCAATTTTCCTACTTCCAGAATTAAGTAGGAAAATTATATAATCTTAATAGGTTAAAAAAAAGACATTTCACAAAATTAACACTCATTTACAGTGAGCATTTCAGAAAGCTAAGAAGTAGAGGGGAAATTCTTCAACCTGATAAAGAAAATTTATTAAAAACTTGCACCTCACCTCAAAATTAATAGTAAAATCAATAAATCCTCTATGCCTAAAAAAAAAATAAATAAATAAATAAATAAACTATTTTCCAACTCAAAACTCTAAATCCACCTACCCATAAATGTCCAGTATGAGACCAGCCTGGCTTAGTGCTTCCAGTGCTATTAAAGACTGCTGAAACAGGCAGCACTGTGCAACTGCCCTTTGAACAGTGTGATGAAATAGAATTAGAAAGTTATTCATAGTCTTAGAACAATGACCTCATTTCTAAGAAGTTATCCTAAGGAAACAATTTAAGAGAAGCTCAATGCTATAGACCAGACCAAAAAAAAAAAAGTTGTATTATGAACAATATATAAAATAGAAACAACTTAAGTGCTCAACAATTGGCAAGTGTTTAAAGAGTTATGGCACATTAAACAAATGGAATAGTATACAATTGTTTAAAATTATACACAAGAATATAATATAATATGGAAAAATATTTATGATGCAATGGTAGAGCAAAAAAGAAGTCTCTAACATTGTGTGTATCTTGTAAGAGAAGCTATGCAAAAACCACGTAAAAGTTGTATACTTATAACTGTCACAAAGAATAGGCTGAATATGCAAAAAGAAATATAACTAGGCTGGTATAATTATGATTCACTTTCAAAATGGTATTCAATCCCATTTTACACATAACTTTCTTAAACAGATATTTCAGTTCTACTCTTGCAGTGTAAATCTAAACACACATTTCTTCTTTGTATAGCTTCTCAAGGGCTAAAAATGACCACATCATTTATTAAGACTGCACAATGAAAGGCAGGTAATTATTCCTAGAGGGCACACTGTGGGTAAAAACCCTCGGCAAAATAAAATGCTCTGTTTCTTTACAAAAATATTTTTTTAATTAAATCTTTATTGTTCAGATTACATTTGTTCCTCTTTTTTTTCCCCCCCATAACTCCCCTCCTCCCAGTTCCCGCCCCACCCTCCGCCCTCACTCCCCACCCACTGTCCTCATCCATAGGTGCACGATTTTTGTCCAGTCTCTTCCCGCATCTCCCATTCCCCTTTCCCCCGCAAGAATAGTCTGTCCATTCCCTTTTTATGTCCCTGATTCATTATAATCACCAGTTCATTCTGTACATCAGATTATTTATTCACTTGATTCTTAGATTCACTTGTTGATAGATGCATCACAATTTGTATCTTTACCTTTTTCTTCTTCCTCTTCTTAAAGGATACCTTTCAGCATTTCGTATAATACTGGTTTAGTGGTGATGAACTCCTTTAGCTTTTCCTTATCTGTGAAGCTCTTTATCTGACCTTCAATTCTGAATGATAGCTTTGCTGGATAAAGTACTCTTGGTTGTAGGTTCTTGGTATTCAGCACTTTGAATATTTCTTGCCATTCCTTTCTGGCCTGCACAGTTTCTGTTGAGAAATCAGCTGACAGTCGTATGGGTATTCCCTTGTAGGTAATTGAGTCTCTTTCTCTTGCTACTTTTAAGATTCTCTCTTTGTCTTTTGCTCTTGGCATTTTAATGATGATGTGTCTTGGTGTGGTCCTCTTTGGATTCCTTTTGTTTGGGGTTCTCTGCGCTTCTTGGACCTGTAAGTCCATTTCTTTCACCAAGTGGGGGAAGTTTTCTGTCATTATTTCTTCAAATAGGTTTTCAATATCTTGCTGTCTCTCATCTTCTGGCACCCCAATAATTCTGATATTAGTGCACTTGAAGCTGTCCCAGAGGCTCCTTACACTATCTTTGTATTTTCGGATTCTTTTTTCCTTTTGCTTTTCCGGTTGGGTGTTTTTTGCTTCTTCGAATTTCAAATCTTTGGCTTGATTCTTGCGCTCCTCTGGTCTGCTATTGGGTATAATATTCTTTATTTCAGTCGTGTATGCTTAATTTCTAGTTTCTTTATCGTAGCATCGAGGGTCTCATTAGTTTTTGTGAGGCTCTCCTCAAGTTTCTTGCAAGCCCTCAAAATTGCGTTTTTTAGCTCTATATCCTCCATTTCTGTCATGTTTTTTTGTCTCCGCATTTTTTATGCTTTCTTGGTGCATTCCCTTGTGGTCTTTGTGCACAGTCTTGTTCTAGTTAAGCCTTGATTGTTGTAGTTAATACTAGAGGGATTTGACCACCAGGCTGACTGGCTGTGAGAATCAGCTGTGTGGAAAACTTCTGTCCTCTGGAGAGGTGCTAATCTAGCCTTTGCCTGAGGCTATCCGGCAAATGGCTCTGCGCAGGGCTTGGGCGGGGCGGGCTCAACAGGGCGGGTGGAGAGAGCAGTTATGGCTGCTCTCAGTCCCGTTTCCAGAGGCTCTGCTTCTCAGAACCCCGGCAGCCGCTGCAAACCTCGGAGAGAAAGCTGCCCTCAGATTCCAACTGATGCCGGACAATCCTGCTTCTCCCGTCTGAGTCTGAGTCCCTAGAGACTCGCCCGGATCTGGAGCCCAGAGTCTGAGACTCCCTCCCGACTGAAAACGACAACCGCGCCCTCAGCCACCAGCCTGCTTTGCGCGCACACCTCCGTAACTTTGTATTTTCCACACTGCACCTCCTCTGAGCCTCGGTTTGCTGTTCTCTTTCCTTCTAGTTGAAGAGTCTCTCCTCAGCCAGCTTTCCTGTGGTTCTGGGTGATGTCTGTTCCGTCTTTTAGTTGTATTTTTGAAGTGGTTGTTTGCGGCAGCAGTCTCCGGTGTTTACCTATGCCGCCATCTTTCTTAAGTCCTCTTTACAAAAATATTAAGCATCATTAATTTTTACTTTGCCTCGGCTGTTCCCCGATTCCATTTTCATTTGTTTTAGTTGAGCAGCCTCTCTTGGGCATTCCCAGATTTTATAAGTTAAGAACCAATTTGTGAGGATCTCTCAAAAAAAAAAAATGCAATGGAGTAAGTCCAAATGAAAGATGGAAAACACTCCCAAGCGTGGCTATGGTGACAGCATAAGGAACAAAGGTCTGTTGTGAGTTAGAGTCAACCTGGGTAATACCACAGAGCAAGGAACGTCCTCCCAGGATTCCAGGGTGGGGAGACGGCTTCTCTGAAAGCAACTGTACGCAGTAGTATTATTCATACTTCCTCATGAATATCTGGGCTGGAGCCTCACCAGCCACAGAGATGGGCACTGCTTTCCCCCTTTCACGATGATGAAGCTGAAGCTCAGAGAAGTGAAGGGACCCGCCTGACATCGCTGCATCTGAATCCGAATGGAGTCGAACAGCTCTGGCTGCCCTTGGACAGGGCACTGGCCCATCTGCCCTCCAGATTTCAAAATTGTTACTGGGCACATCAATAAGCCATCCAAGCAATGCCACAGCTCAAGCACCTATTCCTGTGATGGGGAGCCCGCAAGGTTAGCACAGGGGTGTAACTTCTCATAAACCACCTCCTCTGAGTTTCTTTCAAGACAGGTCCTTTAGCAGATTTATGTCAGAAGACATGCAGGGGCCGGACAGCAGCCTGCAGTGCCCCTAGAATTATAGCCTGAGCATTCCTGTGAATAATTAACTCACCTGGTGGTACACAAACATGGAAAAGCCTTTTATTGAGTTGATAGGATACCTAAAACTAAGCAAAACAAGCATGTTACTGTCATGCAATTCTTCATTTTACTAATCAGCCTCAAGTTTATTGGATTTTGACATCCAACCACTAAAATATAATTGAATTCTGCAACTCATTCTGGTATATATATAATTCTTAAATAAAGGGAGATGAGTGCTTCACTTTTTAAAAAACACTGTTTCTTTCTGCTTAGTCCTCTAACAGATCCTGGTAACGGAGGAGTAAATAATTACTGACTTCCAACAAATTTTTGGATGTTTGTCAGGGACCTTTGGGCACTAAACTGAAATGAAGCATTGACCTTTGCTAACGAGGCTGCCAAAGTTTCTACATTGTGTATGAGGCTTTGGGGACGCGAATACTTTACATAAGACCAAGAATAAATGGCAGAGTGATTTATAAGGTATTTGGTCTACAGAGAGAGAGAAAAGGTACCAGTCATGATTCACAGAAGAGGCAGAGGGAGTAGAAAGCAAGATTCTTTCCCACCGTGTAGGCTCCTCATCCACAGAGCCACTGACCAGGCAACGTCAGAAAAATGCGTACTTCTGAGCCTAATCGTTTGTTGACAGTACAATTCATAGCCAGGAGCTTGCCACCTGCTACCGTTCTCGGCAGTAACAGAGTTCTTTTCTCTCTTAGTTGGAAGTACATGTAAAAGAAGTGGTAGACCTGAGCTGAAGCCCACTTTGAAAAAAAAAATATAGGATGTAGTCAGTGCCCCGCACAATGTCTGCTCTAAAGCTGGCACTCAAAAAAATGGGTGGTGATAAATGTTTGTGTCTAACTCAGTGGCGTTGCACAACTCTAATTTTGCATTTTTATAGCATATGGAGCTATTAGGTCCAACAATGTTGTATTCGAGGTTTCTGGGCTGCAGAGGAAACACTTGGGGCCTGACATGCATTTCACAGTCTTTTTGTTAGTCAATAGAGAGCCTTTTCTTGAAAAGCAGTGCCGCCTGTCTACACCACCACATTTTCCTCACTGTGTGATCCGCCACGTTGTTGAGCTGGGAGGATATAACAAGCCAAATATGTCTGTCCAGTGGTTCCAGTTAACCCGCACATCACGGAGTGTTGTGGAGAATGGAGTCTGAGAGAGAGTGGAGGGAGAAGAGTGGGAGCCCCCTAAGGGCGGGCACCGTGATGCTCCTAATTGCCACTCTGTCTCCAGTGCCTGGGACAGGGCACGAAAGAGAACAGGCAGCCAATAAATATTTGGTGAATGAAACCTCCAATTCTCGAGTGCCGGACCATTTCCCAAATCACACAGGGAAGGGGTCCAGGGAGCTTGAGGAGGAATGCAGGGAAGAAATTGGCCAGCCTTTCTTTGTTCCTTTTATTCACTGTCAAACCAGGTTAGCCAGCCTTCCCAGCATCTGAGTAACAGCGCCCGAAGGAGTCTCACTGAGTACACCGAGACCTGGCCAGGCCCTGGCCCAGACCAGGCCAAACCTGGGAACAGAGCTTTACTGCCAGGTTGGCCCTCTCTCCTCGTGTTTGCAAAGTGGCTAAAAATGAGTGTGGACTGCTGGAGGGCTCACCTGCAGGGCCTGGCACACAGCCCACCGTCTGCCCCACGTGCACAGGCCGTCAAATTCCACAGGCCCTTAGAGATGTTTATTTTTGCACTCCATCGACATTGCTCACTGCTTGAGCTGCACAGCGGGTCACACAAAGGACAAGGTGTTGCCAAAGCTGAGAATGTGATGGACTCTTTTGTGCAAGACCGAGGACCTGAATTTCGTCCTGGAAATGAAAAAATTAGAAACATTTTATAAAAATTCTTTCAAGATGTGGGTGGTCATCTTTGTCTCTATCCTGATAGTTGAAATAGTTAGGACTGAACCAGTTCATTCCACATCCTTCTAGTTTGGGACCAAGGAAAAGGTTGCTGAACTTTTAGCAACAAAGGCCTTGGAAGTAGTTCCTAACTTTTTTTCAGTTACAGTTGACATTCAATATTATTTTATGTTCATTTCAGGTATATAATGTGGTGGTTAGACAGCTATATATTTTATGAAATTATCTCCCGATAATTCTAGTATCCACTTGACACCATGCTAGTGATTACAGTGTTGACTATATTCCTTATGCTGTACTTTACATCCATGTGACTGCTCTGTAACTGCCAATTTGTATTTCTTAATCTCTTCATCTTTTTCATCCAGTTCCCCAACCTCCCTCCCCTCTGCCAACCATCAGTCTGTTCTCTGTATCTGAGTCTGTTTCATATGTTCATATATATTTTTCTTTACATTCCTCATATAACTGAAATCCTATGGTATTTTTTTTCTCTGTCTGATTTATTTTACTCAGCATAATACCCTCTACCGGTATGTCCATCCAATGTTGTCGCAAATGGTAAGATTTCATTCTTTTTATGGCTGGGTAATATTCTCTTGTGCATATGCACTACATCTTCTTTATCAACTTGTCTATTGATGGGCACTTGGGTTGCTTCTCTATCTTGGATATTGTAAATAATGCTGCAATGAACATAGGGAGGGGTGCATAAAGTCTTTTGAATTAGTGTTTTGAATTTCCTCAGATATATATCCAGAAATGAAATTGCTGGGTCATAAGGCAGTTCCATTTTTAATTTTTTGAGGAACCGCCACACTGTTTTCCACAGTGGTTGCACTAATCTGCATTTCCGCCAACAGTGCACAAGGGTTCCCTTTTCTCCACATTCTTGCCAACACTTATTGATGATAATCATTCTAGTAGGTGTGAAGTGATATCTCATTGTGATTTTAATTTGCATTTCTCTGATGATTAGTGACATTGAGCCTCTTTTCATATGTCTATTGGCCATCTGTATGTCCTCTTTGGAGAAGTATCTATTCAGGTGCTCTGCCCATTTTTTAATTAGATTGTTTCCTTCCTTCCTTCCTTCCTTCCTTCCTTCCTTCCTTCCTTCCTTCCTTCCTCCCTCCCTCCCTCCCTCCCTCCCTCCCTCCCTCCCTCCCTCCCTCTCTCCCTCTCTTCCTTCCTTCCGGCTGTCTTTCTTTGTGTTAAGTTGTCTGAGTTATTTATAAATTTTTAATATTAACCCCTATTGAATGTACCATTGGCAAATATCTTCTCCCAGTCAGTAGGTTGCCTTTCATTTTGTTGATGGTTTCCTTTGCTGTGCAAAAACTTTTTAGTTTTATCTAGTCCCATTTGTTTATTTTTTTTCTTTTGTTTCCCTTGCCCGAGGAGATAGATCAGAAAAAAAATATTACTAAGAGAATATTTTTACTGCCTATGTTTTCTTCTAGCATTATTATGGCTTTGAGTATTTAATCCATTTTTAGTTTAGGCTTGTATATGTTGTAAAAAGGTGGTTTAGTTAATATTGTTTTGAATGTATCTGTCTAATTTTCCCAACACCACTTATTGAATAGATTGCCTTTATCCCACTGTATAGTCTTGCCTCCTTTGTCATATTTTAATTGACCATATAGCCGTGAATCTATTTCTGGGCTTTCTATTCTGTTCCATTAATCTATATATCTGGTTTTATACCAGTACCATGCTGTTTTGATTACTATAACCTTATAGTTTAGTTTGATATCTGGTAGCATGATACTTACAACTTTGTTATTCTTTCTCAAGATTGCTATGGGTATTCAGGGTCCTTTGTGGTTCCATATAAATTTTTGGATTATTTGTTTGAGTTCTGTGAAATATGAAGTTGGTATTTTGATAGGGATTTCACTGAATTTATATTTTCTTTTGGCTAGTACAGACATTTTAACAATGTTAATTATTTTTATCATATGAGCATAGTATATGTTCCATTTATCTGTATCTTATTCAATTTCTTTCAACATCGTATAATTTCCCAAGTACAAGTACTTTTTAAAAAAATATATATTTTATTGATTTTTTACAGAGAGGAAGGGAGAGGGATGGAGAGGCAGAAACATCCATGAGAGAGAAACATCAATCAGCTGCCTCCTGCACACCCCCTACTGGGGATGTGCCTGCAACCAAGGTACATGCCCTTGACTGGAATCGAACGCAGGACCCTTCAGTCCGCAGGCCGATGCTCTATCCACTGAGCCAAACCGGTGAGGGCCTAAGTACAGGTCTTTTACCACCTTGGTTAAATTTATTCCTAAACATTTTATTTTTTTTATTTTTTGATGAGATTGTAAATGGGATCATTTTCTTCATTTTTCTTTGTGATAGTTCATTATCAGTGTATAAAAATGCAACTGATTTCTGAATATGAATTTTGCGTCCTCCTACTTGACTGAATTCATTTATCAGTTCTAATAGTCTTCTTGTGGTATCTTTAGGGTTCTCTATATATAATATCATGTCAACTGCAAATAATGACAGTTTTACTTCAATTTGGATGCCTGTGACCAACCCAGGGCCACCTGGTAGGAGCTACACAGTGATCCACAGTCTGTAGCTGCCTGTGCAGGACCTGGAGTTGCATGGGAGAGGTTACACTGCAAACCAAGTTCAGCTGCCACCAGTACCAGGCCTGTGCAGGTCGGCTAATGGCACCAGGCACCTGGAGGCCTGCCGCTGCCTGCCCACTGCCCATAAGGCTCAACCGACGAAAGAGCCTCAGGCAGTATGCGAATTGGGTGAGGCAGCATCTCAGGAAGTCACCAGGGTGGGGCAAGTGGGTTCACCAGGTTAATGTGGATTTATATTTGGAACCAGTGCTGAGTCTGGGGCTACTAAGCAAACGTCACCAGGCACGTCGAGGCCAACCACTACCTGCCTAGAGCGTGCAGACCTTTGAGAGTTCTGTTTTATTTTGTTTTTTGAAAGTCCATAGCTTGAGCCAAGGCTAGCTACCTCACATTGAAATAGTCCCTGGCGGTGTGTGAGTTGGGTGGGCAGGATCTCGGGGAGTCAACAGGGTGGGGTAAGTAAAGATTGCCGGGAGCCGGTCCATCCTTGTTGCTTGACACAGTCGCTGCAGGAAAGAAACATCTGCACAGCATATGTTTCAATGGACCTGGCATATATAGCATACTGTTCTTAATATGTTTGCTCCCTTTAGCGCCATGTGTTTTAACCAAGGTCACCTCTCCGAGAAAGGTTGTTTCTCCAGGTGGGGATCTTTCCCTGAGGTTAGGGAGGGGATACAACCCCTTAATTAAGTGCCAGGCGGGTAGTTAAGGTACATAATCTTTACTCCCTGGAATGGAGATAAGAAACCCCTAACCTTTGTAATAGAAATTGACAGGATTAAAATCGGCTGGTATAAATACGGATGTAACAAGACAATAAACATCAGAACCTCATCAGTTCCTAACCAGAGCTCCGACCAGAACTTTGGCTGGAAATCCTGGCTATAGGTCCTGACTAGGCTGCTGATCAACTGAAGGCTGTCTTCGTGTCATTCCTTCTTCGCCGACTCCGTCCACACCTTTGGGGACCCCTGGACCTGCTGGGATTGGACCCCAGCAAAAGATCACTAGGTAAATGCAGATTCAGAATTGGCTGCATGGGAGGAGGGCTGAACACAGGGACAATGGCGGCTGTCCCTCCAGCCCTCACCCTGAAGCCACACAACTCAGTTTCTCCCTCTCTGTCCCTGGTGCCTCCCAAGCCTCTGTCCTCTACCAGAGCCCAGGGTGAGTGCCTTGGAGCCAATGAGTCTGTGCTTGGCCCTATACGAGGTCATCTGGGTTCCAGCTGCCCTCCATCTCACCCAGATGTTGTGAGGGCTCCTCTTCCTCACACTGGTGCTCCAGGCTGAGGATTCTGGTGTGGGGCTGGCACCCCTCGCTTCTCAGCTGAGATATCCCTCCTGATTCTCAACCATCACACATGGGTGTGGGGCCAGCCTGTTTCACGTCTCCACCCCTCCTACTAGACTCTATGTGGCCTCTTCTTTATATCCTTAGTCACAGGACTTCTGTTCAGCTAGTCTTCAGATGATTCTCCAGGTGGATTGTTCTATAATTTAATTGTAATTTTTACGTGGTCATGGGAGGAGTCAAGCACAGTATTTACTGACTCTGCCATATTAATCCAGAACTCTGCCTAATTTTCTTTGTGTGTGAATTCACCCACATTTTAAATATTTCCATAGCCAAACATGGCAATAGTTATATTTTTAATACAAGTTACCTATTGGTTAATATATATAAAGACAGCAGTTAAAATGAATTTCATACTATTTTCAAATACACCTTTTTATTTTATGCATCAGTGAGGCACTTACAAAACATTTGAACAATCATGATAACTATGTAAGATATTCTGTCCGCTGAAAATGCTGCATGTATTTGTGGATTTGCACACCCTGTACTAATTCTGTTGCCTCCTCCCGAGTCTGAGACTTCCCGATTTGAAGACCCCTCTGTTTATTAAGGGTAGGGCTAGAGCCTTGGCAAACATAAGTTCCTTCTGGTCTACTAGGTATCTTAATTATTCCAGGTCCCAGTAGGAACTAGGAAACTTGGGAGACTTCAACAAATACACTACTTATAAAGGTAAGGACTGTGTTAATAAAATCTAACAAGGTCAGCAGAGTCCCTGACACTACTACCACCTCTAGGCCTGAGGGGCTATGGGAGAGAACAGCTACTGGAACTTTCTACAGAATAACTGTAGAGAGTCTTGGGTAAAGGAGAGCAGCTAGTCCACAGGATCTAACCATAAAGGAATCAATAAAATAAATACATCAACCTCACACTCCTCCTGCCTTCCAGGTTCCATCAAGTCTAAACCCAAGGGAGCCTAGTTGATGAAGCCCATGCATGGATCAACTGGATTGAGAACAGAGTGGGAATGCGATGGACAGTGACCTTGGAGGGGCAAACAGGAACTGTCCTGCACACCAGTGTAACCTGTAAGCTTGCCCTCGATTGCACTAGGGTAAGCTTGCCCTCGATTGCACTAGGGCTATGACTGAAAGATGAGGTTAACTAGCTGGTTTGGCTCAGTGGTTAGAGCGTCAGCCTGTGGACTAAAGGGTCCCAGGTTTGATTCCGGCCAAGGGCACATGCTGGGGTTGTGGGCTCGATCCCCCCAGGAGGGGGCGTGCAGGAGGCAGCCAATCAATTATTCTCTCTCATCATTGATGTTTCTATCTCTTTCTCCCTTTCCCTTCCTCTCTGAAATCAATTTTATATTTATTTATTGATTCATTTATTTATTTATTTTTTACGGAAAGATGAGGTTAAGTTCTAAGCCAATGGTGGGCCTTGCCTTTAAACTAGATCAAGTTGCTCAAGGTTACCAACTCCAATCTTTGGGCATATTTCAAATACAAAACTCAATTATGAAACCAACCTCCTCTTTTTGTGCTCTCACTTTAAATGACCAACTCCAAAATCTACACCTGTGCTGCCAATCTTCTAAGTTGCGGACTCAGATTTCCAACAGCCTCAAGGTACCTCAAACTCACATGCCCAAAAGAGCACACTGGTTATTCTCTCCTGGAAACAAATTTTTTAAAATAATTTTGCTATTTTCCAAATAGGCATGCTAGAACACTTTGAGCCCTTCTGACAACTCCCCAACTTTCATAACCGGTGAGTCCAACTTTCATCACTTCTGCTTGTATCCCTCTCACATCTGCCTTCCCTTTTACATCTCCCATTGCTTTGTATGTGAACTAAGCCGGAGCCTGTCCTAGCTGGCCTGGTTCAATCCCGACTCTGCCACGTATACAGTGGCCCTATTAGACTCCTCGGCCACTTACTCATTGCAAGCTATGATTTAGTGTCTCAGTGGTTTCCTTAACTGTAGGACAGATCCATTTTAGAACCTGCAATTGGAGACAGAGACCTCCTTTCCATTGATTCCATGTGGCAGGAACTTCAGTAGAGTTAGTGTCATGGCCTTTCTCTACCTCCTCACCATTTTCCATAGGAAGCAGAGTTTGTTTTCTGACTCATGAGTTTGGGAGCAACACCTGCGCAGGCTCAGCCCAGCCCTTCTCTTCCTTTTTTTCCACTTGGGATCTGTCTGTTAGAGAGTACTCATCCTTTCCAGTTCTTCCATGCCAGAAATGAAATGGGGGCAGGCGCCCTTGCAAGTCAGTCTGTGGTTGTTTGGGGCTGTGAGGGACTGCGACTGGCCATCTGTCTTTTTTATGGGGAAAGTACTGTATTCCTACTTGGCTGGTAGTTCTAAGCCTCGTTCCCCAATTATCAGTATTATTAGCACTTAAGATGGCAGTTTGATACCTATTTCTACCTCTAAATGGGTTTTTGAACTGAGGGAGAAAAAGAGTGTTTTTATTGATCTTTCCAATCTCAATTCCTACCCTCATGGACTTATCAAGAAAAAGAAATGGGCCCTAGCCGATTTGGCTCAGTGGATAGAGCATCGGCCTGTGGACTGAAGGGTCCCGGGTTCGATTATGGTCAAGAGCATGTATCTCGGTTTCAGGCTAGACCCCTGGCCCTGACCAGGGTGCATGGTGCCTGCGGGAAGCAATCAGTCAATGTGTCTCTCTCACTTCGATGTTTCTCTCTCTGTCTCTCCCCCTCCCTTCCACTCTGTCTAAAAGTCAATGGAAAAATATTCTTGGGTGAGGATTAACAAAAAAAAAAAACAAAGAAAGAAAATGAAATGAAGTAATCCATGTTATATCACAAAGCATATTAAAATCTGCCCATATTAAGCATTTACATCAATGTTAGCTACTGGTATGGTTGTTAAAGACTGCCTCCATGAGCCTTAAGGAAGGGATAAGGCATTTAAATTTGTATTATCTTATGATTAGTATAATATTTTATATCAAAAAAGTGTGGGAGAATAGCAGTACATCAAGTGGAACTTCATAAACTGCAAAGAAGGTCCATCCCTATTTCCTTTCCGAAGACTTCACATAGAGGCGTTTACATGTGTTCCCAGGCAGGCTGCAAACAATGTTCTAAAACAGCGGTTCTCAACCTGTGGGTCTCGACCCCTTTGGGGGTCGAATGACCCTTTCACAGGGGTCGCCTAAGACCATCGGAAAGCACATATATAATTACATATTGTTTTTGTGATTAATCACTATGCTTTAATTATGTTCAATTTGTAACAGTGAAATTGGGGGTCACCACAACATGAGGAACTGTATTAAAGGGTCGCAGCATTAGGAAGGTTGAGAACCACTGTAAAAGCACATTTCTCGGAGGGGGAGGCTGACAAGAGGCCCTTAGGCCACGACGCAGCTCTGTTTAGTAACACAACGTAGCTCAGAAAAAAAATGTTAGAAATAAAAAAGAAACCCACATTCCTCTGACAGGATACTTTTCTCTAAAGAATTACTGGGGCTCCCCCAAACTCCTCCATTATACTACTGCTCTTAGAGGCCTCTAAAACGGTGCTACACACATGAATTCCCATTACATTTTTAAGCGCATAGAACAGAGTGCACTTGGCATGGGGTCAGGCATATCTGGCTTTGAAATCCAGCTCAGGTGATGAGGCGCTGTGTGACCTTGACATGTGACTTAGCTTGCTGCATCTCGCAGCCTCCTTCTATATATGCTGGGGTTCACAGGGCACCTGATACCTATTAAGATATTCATATGAACAGACATTTGTTTCCTGCCCTCTACTATCAGAAAATACATTTTCATCTGCATTTATTTGTTTCAGTAACTTTCCAAATGAAAAAGTAAAGTGATTGCACACCTTGATAGCTATACGGTGGTATACCGTGGGCACTCAATAAAAAGATCCAAGAAGTTAAATTTATAGCAGTTTCTAGTTCAAATAACTCAAATACGAGTGATTATTAGTAAATAAATACCTTAATCACAGCTGCAAGTACCCATACTTATTTTCTTGGAGTATAAAAAGAAAAAAAAAGTCCAGGAGAGACCCAGCAGCTGTATCTCAATGGCAATTTTCCTTTATGATATAAAGGCAATACACAAGCGTTAAATAATTAAATGGGAAGAATGGCCAAGAGAAAATGACATGGAAAACAGCCTAAGAATACCATGCTCCTCGAATATTTAAACTAATTTTTACTTCTTTGCAGTATTTAGTTGCTTCTTGCTTTTGAATTATGCACTAACATTCTCTACAGGCAAATAACCATCTCCCCAATATCTGTGTCCATTTTCTCTCCTCTCTTTGATGATTTTTCCTAAATTGTACACAGATGGTACGTCTATGGCTCATTACCAAGCCTTTACAAATGAAGGCATGAGAACTGTAGCAGCACCGAAAAATGCCCAAGTCATGAGGCTCACATACTCAGAACACCGAATGTGTGTGCTAGGAGTGCAACACAGAAAAGACACATGGGTCCCACGTGCAGCCCTGAGTGTTGGAATCAGGGGGCAAGAGGAGTTCTATTACTGTTGGGATGACATCAGCCTGAGGCTGTTGGTGGCCATCTTACCTTCACAGAGAGCCCCGCTAGAAAGCCCCCAGCACACAGGGAGGTGAGCAAAGCTGAGAGCTGAGGAGAGATGAGTCCTGCTGACTGCCCCGAGTCCCAGGAAGGAAAACCTCTCCCAGCGCCCTCTGCCTCCTGATGGATCCCGGGGCTTCCCTGTGTGACCCTGCACGGTATGGCATGTCCCTTCTTCTGAGAACCTGACGGCTCATCACCTTCATTGCTTTTGGGAGTTCCAGTGAAAACTCTCCCGTCATTTCTCCACTAGTTGTTGTGATTAAGTCCATGTACTACATCACTACATGCTTCTCAAACTGGAAGGTGCACAGCCCCAGTTCTCTGCAGGAAGAATATAGAAGAGGTATCGGATACATCTTCCTGGAGTACCCAGTTTATTCCAAGATTCAGAAGAACCCAGTACTTTAATAAGAACTGTCCCCCTACCCCACAAACATGGAAGAAAAGAAGAGCGGGGATGGGGAGAAAGGCCCCAGGAAAAAAGTCTCTGACGTTTCAGCCACGTGGTGGCTGAGGGGTGGGCCTCTAGCAACAGCAGCCTCTCCTCTTGCCCCCAGGGGCCTCCAGGCAGCCTCCAAACTCACCAGGGATCTGGGTAGAACGCATCTGAAGGCCACAGAGGTGCGGGGGACCCTCCTGATTGGAATTGTGTGCAGAGAATGCTGAGGCAGTTTGCGTGCCTCCATCATCTTCCGGACCAAGTCCTTTCTCCTGGGGGTTCCTCACACACAGCGTGGACTTCTTGCCCGGCTCCCACCCACAGCTGTTTGTGCCCAGGCTCTGGCTGATCTCCTGCATCATGTTGCCACCCTCCTAGAGCTCAACATCAGCGCGTTCACATTTAAAATGCAGGGAGTGTGCAGATTGCCCTTCCGGGAGTCTTTGTGGCCCTCCCTTGCCATCCACAACTTAAAACATTACACTTGGGTCCTTTTGCCATGCTCTTTCTTGGTGGATGGCGTACAGCATTTACGTCTTAATACGGAGCGGCCGCCCGGTGTTGAAGGAGTGTTCATTGTTGGCTCGCTCTGGGAATTCACCGCTGCAGCTGCTGCTGGTGCAGTGTGTGGAGGGGAAGGTCCCCGGGCCACACTGGGTGGACTGGGCTGGGAGTGGTAGTCCTTGATTCCAGGATGATTGGGGGACTGGCAGGCTCTCTGCCCTGATGGCTGAACCTTCCAGGTTAGGGAAGGACAATGGCTGTTGAAGTCTAGGGAAGGGAAAGGAAGGATCTCATGGTGATGCGGCAGCCCTCCACTTAGGTTTTGGTTCTTGGTATCAGGTACACGGCCATTACTCTGTCATGCCTTCTGTCTATTGAGTCCTGGATCTGGTCCCACTGAAACCCCAGGTTCATCATTCCCTTGATCACCTGGGGGTCCATGATGTCACAGAGTGACTCACTGTAAGGCCTCAGTTCCTCCGCCTGGCCCATGTTTAGCCATGGGTCCATCATTCATTCTTCTAGAGTTCCTCTGTCGCTGAGGTCGAGACTTACTAATTTTTTAACAGTTTATGGCATTCATAAGACATGAAATAGGGGATGTGGTAGTGCCCACTCAGTATCTGTTGCTGTAGTCCCAGAAGTCATCTCCCATGAAAAGCAAGGTTCCCAGTGACCATCTTATGCAGAACCAAGCTCTCCTGTCTACTGCAGAGCCATCCTAGTTGTGGCCCACGAAGGCATTAGGGAGGGCTCTGGGAGGGCATCAGGGAGGCTGCGATGCTTAACTTGTGGGTGATAAACTCAGTGCTGAGGCCCAAATCTGCAAGTTTGATATTCAGTTCTCTGGCTTCAGGTCCCTGTGGACAATGCCCCTCTGGTGGCAGTACTACACAGTGGACACCAACTGCTGGAAAATGCCTTGGGCCTCCTTCTCAGAAATGTGGCCACAGTCCTGTAGATAATCAAACATGTCCCCCTTTGCTCACATGCTCCATGGGGAAGTACACTTCCTCGGTGTCAATCACCTCGTATACCTTTACAATATTTGGGTGATTTAAGGCCTTCACACAGTGAACATCTCAAAAAAAGTCAGAGGAGCCCTGTTGATTACAATGACTTTCACAGCCACCTCTGTTCTAGTCAGAATGTGCCAAGCCAGCCTCACCTTTGCAAAGGTTCCCTAGCCAGTGGTTGTTCAGGAGCTCATAGTGGCCAATATGATCCTCCCTTGAAGTTATCCTTTATGGCCTGAGCTGAGGCAATTTAGGACAGAACAATAGAGAAGGATTACAATTATCTCTTGGGTTTTTTTGTTTTCTGTCAGGCATCCATGCCCTTTCCTTTAGGCAACAACATCTCAGTTTTCCTTTGGGCATCTTACCTGTTCTTACCACATATGCTATGGGAACCTATGTACATGCCCCTGGAGAGGCCTGGCCAGTAAGAGCCACAATTACTCATTCAGAGACTTATGAACCAAGCTAGACTAAACCAAGTCAGTCCTGGGACATTGGCTGGACCCATGGAGAAGTACCCAAGTCCTAGAAAGGAAGCATAGAGCTGCTGGTGGCCATTTGTATCTCCACCTGCAGAGATCCCACCTAAACTGACATCAAACCAGGAAAGAAAAGGAGTGAGAGGTAGAGAAATACATATTTCTCAAACTGTGTAAACATCTGAACTCAGCTGTATCTAAATTCTGTCCTTGGGATTCTCTGTTAAGTAAATAAATGAATGTGTGTCTTGCTTTTAGTCACATTGAGTTTGATTTCTGTCACGTGTACCTAAAAATCCTAATTTTTTATTTTATTTTATTTTTTTGGTGCCGAAACCTGGGACCGAACCAAAAATCCTAATTTTTTAAAAGCATTATTATTCTTATTAACATAGCTCAGAGCTTACATGAATTTCTAAGATCATATAGTAATAAGTGGCTGAGCCAGGATGCAAACTCTAAACTGTCAAACTCCCCATCCGTGGCTCTTTCCCATTCCTCAGCTTGGCTCTCCATATAGGTATATTCTTGGTGTTTTGCAGACCTAAATAAATACATTTTCCTCTCTTCTTGCACAAACTCAATTAGATGGGCCAGCAGCCAAGTCAGAAGCAGGAGGATAGGGAGAATGAGTTTGTAACATAAAGCAGACAAATGAAGGGTTCTCACTAAAGTAATTCTGTCAAAGCAGACTCAGACCAAATCACTCCTCAATTCCTCTCCTGCTACAGGTTCTGGAAGCCCATGAAATTGAAGGATTGTGAGTCCCATGAACCCAGTAGAAATAAAACCCAAGTAATTGTATTAGCTCCACTCCTATTGGTAAATTAATCACTCACAGTCACTTTTTTTTTTTAAAGAATTGTAATACAGCAATGTTTAGTATTGAGTTTTTTCCTTTTCTAATATACAAGACTGCCAAGATTATTATATAAGGCATTTGTTTTAAATCCAACAAAGCAATCCATTAGTCCAGGACCAAACAGGACATGTAGCTAGTTTATTAAAAAAAGATATTTCATATTGTTGATAAGAATATTAATTTGTTCAATTTTTTTGGAGTGATATTTGGCAGTATCTATCAAAATTTTCAATGAACTTCTGACCCAATGCTTCTGTGTTTAGAAATTTGTCATATAGCTGCACTTCCCCAAATGCTCAGATACGTTTGCATAAGGTTCCTTTTGCATTATATATAACTGCAAACAGTGGAATACTTTTCCATTAGCAGGGAAGCAGTTGAATAAATTGTGGTACATTGAGGTTCTAACTTAATAGAGCAGATCCTAGGAATCAACCAGGTCATGAGTGCATGTGCAATTGGCACCTACCGGCCACTTAAACACAGCTTCCCAGCATGCTTTGTTTGGGCCTCCAGGGTGACTTTTTTTTTTTTTTTTTTTTTTTAGAAATTAGAATCAGTTTCCAATATTTCAGATCCAGATAATTTCATATTAAAATCCAGATTGCTTGCTTTGCTTTAAAAATCTGGAAATTCTGACAACCCAATCCTGCCTGGCAACAGTACTTGGCCTCTACGCTTACTACCTGACTGGCCCCCAATACAGTTCAAGACCCTCAGCGAAGTGACTCACAGAGGTGACACAGTAAGTTGAACCAGCAGTGAGATGAGGACAGAGACGAATGGGCCCTTTGCTACACAACCCTGGAGACACAAAGGTTGGCCATTCTCCAGAGGTTGTCCAACTTGCCAACACCTGCGTCCCTAATGCTCAGAGCAGTCTAGACATATAAGCTACAGAGCCATGTTCTGACACGGAGCCTGGCCCACCTGCATGGAGCCCAGGCATTCAGATCCATGGGGGGTGGAGGGGTGGAGAGGGAGATCCCTCATGGTTCTAAGCTTACAACCCCCTCTACTCACTGGATAGGAAGTAAACTTTCATGGCTGGTAGCTGGATGTCAGGGAGCTCTAGCACTGGATCCCCAAGAGGTCCTGAGCCTCTGTGAGCTGGGAGGGAGGAGAAGTGATTTTATTAAGAGTATGTGGTTCTTAATTAAAGAGGACCTTTTCTAACAAGATGTACACTAACATTTTCCTATTGAGGTCAGAATTATATTTTATGTATGCATGTTAACTATGTAGTTATTTGCCCAAAATTGTATAAGGGCACACAGACTACCCAAGATAAAGATAGATGTAGGTACCAATTTTTATGTTATCTACTTCTGTACTATTTGAAAATTTCAAAAGAAATAAGTGTTACCATTATAACCAGTAAAAAAAAAAAAAAAGTAACATATCTAGTTCAAGTGATTGAATTTATTACCTTAGCTCTGATCTCTCATTTATATACAATTGATAAAGTATAATTCCTGACAAGGGAAGTTGTTTCAGATATATAGTTATGTGAACAAATTAAGTTGTACAAGTATTATGGTCTGCCTCTCTTAAACATACTAGTATATAATATGTAAAATATCCTCAAAACATCTGGAACGTTGTATTTTAAAAGGTTAAGATATAAAAAGGAAAGACTAAGGCAAAGGTATAAAATGGAACTACAAAGGATGTTAACACAGATAAAATCAATCCACTTCCTATTGGGGAGGGAACCACAAAACTTGGCCTTAAGAGTTCTAGCACATACACTACAAAGGGAAAGCCAGCTGATTACATAATCTGTAATGTCTGTAAGGCAGACAATTTTTCCTAACAATAATACTAGTGAGCACTTACACAGTGCACACCATACATATGCCTGGCGCCATTCATTAAATCCTCTCAACAGTGCTTAAAACTGTGGGCACCAGTTGACAATGGGGAAATGGAGGCACACTGGAGTTAATGACTCAGAAGGTCACACGGGTACTTAAACACTGTCTGGAGGGCTGGCTCCAGGGTCTCTCTACAAATTCAGGTTGAGACTGGAACTCAGACAGAGCAAGTTATAACTGCTACAATACCTCCTCAGTCAATCAGAGGGAGAACTGTGGGGTAAGACTCACATCCTCAATAGCATTCTCACAGCAGGCACAGTGACACATTTTGGAGGGTTTTTTAGACGGCACTGTAAATGTAGTTACATGGATGGATGCAGCACTATTGACGGGACCACATCACTCCACTGCTTAAAACCCTCCAATGGTTTCCTCATCGCCCTGAGAATGCCACCTAACCTCCTTTACAACCCACAAGGCCTTGAATGATCTGACCCCCTTCAAATCTTCAAATCTCAACCTCTTACCGCTTTTCTCCTCAGTCATGGTAGACAGCTTCCCAAGCCTTCTTTCTGTTCAAAAAACATGCCAAACTCAGTTCTGCCTCGGGGCCTTTGTGCTGGTTCTAGGCGTGTCCTCCCCTCCCCCATCTTCACACAGCTGGTTCCTTCTTGTCTCTCAGACTTGGGGTCAAATGTTTCTTCCTAAGAGATTCCTTCCCCACCATCATAATTTATGATGTCCCATGCCCTCAACCTTTAGTAACTCTCTATTAAATTAGGCTGTTTCATTTTCTTCGTAGCACATTTGTCACCATTTGAAGTTGTCACATTTATTATTTGTTTATGGTCTGTCTTCACTACAAAGCTGTCAGCTCCAGGAGAGAGGGAATCTAGCCTCTCTTCTTTACCACTGGATTTCCAACACCTAGAACATGCCTCACCTACAGCAGGCCCCCAATAAATATTCATTGAAACTGAAAAAATAACTGCCTCATAAATCGCAGACCATTTGATCCTCACCGTGTTGCTTTGAGTGTCAGTTCTGTAGGTTAGCTACTCACCAGGACCAGATTCACAACTGCTTGAAAGCCCTGCCTCAGTCTAGGGCAGTGATGGTGAACCTATGACACGCGTGTCAGAGGTGACACGCGAACTCATTTTTTTGGTTGATTTTTCTTTGTTAAATGGCATTTAAATATATAAAATAAATATCAAAAATAGAAGTCTTTGTTTTACTATGGTTGCAAATATCAAAAAATTTCTATATGTGACATGGCACCAGAGTTAAGTTAGGGTTTTTCAAAATGCTGACACGCCGAGCTCAAAAGGTTCGCTATCACTGGTCTAGGGAGCATTCAGCCTGCACAACCACCATGTGATGCTGGAATTCAGCCAAGAGGGATGCCCACAGAAATGTTCCTGAGACACTGCGCTTTAGATCCCGTATACACTCTCCAGCCGACAGGCACTGCTCCTGAGCAGGAGTCAGCCGCTTGCCCAGAAGTTTGCAGCATTTCAGAGCTGTGCACTGGAAGGCCATCAAAAATGTGTCAAGTGTCTTGAGCCCTTGGGATTATAGGAGCAAATAAACGTCAGTCGTCTTGACTAAAGATTTGCCAGGCATCAATAAAGTCAATACCCTTCCATCAGGAGCGTGCAGTGAAGTTTCCAGCTGCCATATCTGGTTGCCATAGATGGAGACCAACACGATGCTTATAACTATTAATTTGGTAGAGGATCAAGAATTCCCCGACTTCCTATCAACTAGACTCCATCTGTCCAAAGAAGCCAGCCGTCAGCTTTCTCTTACTTCTCTATCAAAGACTGAACAAATGAGGAGCAACAGTGCAGAGCAAAGCGTGTAGGAAACCTGTGCTCTACCTACAATCAAAACTGCAATCTGAGGTCAAGGGCAGGGGCTCCTATTTGGTAATAAGCACATCATCAACAGACAAACACTTAGTTCATTTCTCTCTGGTGAATGTCTTCAAAAGCAGCCCTGTGTTGCTCAAAACATCAGGCAGCAAAGAGGATAAGGCAACCTGCTCTTCATATAACAAATCTTATTAAATTATAAATACATCAAACTTATCACTTACCAGACTTTTACTTTTTTTTAAATATAGTTTTATTGATTTCAGAGAGGAAGGGGGAGAGAGAGAGTTAGAAACATCAATGATGAGAGAGAATCATTAATCGGCTGCCTCCTGCACGCCCCCTACTGGGGATTGAGCCCACAACCTAGGTATGTGCCCTTGACTGAAATTGAACCCAGGACCTTTCAGTCCGCAGGCCAGTGCTCTATCCACTGAGCCAAACGAGCTATGGCCAGACTTACTTTTTTAATATTACTTTCTTTTGACGTGAAATATGCCATATGAGATAGGTAGGTTCTTGATTCATCTCATTATGTAAATGTAGACTTGCTTGATTTGAAAAATATTTTAAAAATAAGGTGGTGACCTGTTTGGGCAAAAAAACAACAACAGCTGACAACTAGCATAATGCTATGTAATCCATAATTGCTATCCCAGTCCCGCTAAGAATTCTATAAAGTCCCTGTAAAATCCATTATCCTGTGAAGGCCTCTCCTAATGGCTCACTGCCTTCTCTGTGCCCAGATTCAGAATGATGAAATGGGTAAAACATGGAGTGAGCACACATCATGGGGACAGAGAGGAAGGAATGTCCATGTGCCTAAAGAAAAAAGAGATATAAACAGGTAAATCATATACAGTGACCTGAAAAGGACCACAAGGCCAGGTGGGTCAGGAGGGGTGGATGTGTTCAGAGCGATTGTAGAAGGCAAGCCCACGATCAGATTGAGAAGGATGGGAAGGAAAAGTGTTCGCAGTGGAGTCTGCAACTGTCCCCATATGATTTGGGCCACTAAACACTGCTGTGACTGGGACTACAGGGCTGGAAACGATGGCAGGCCCCTACGAGGCTGTGGAGGATGACGAGATGACATGACACAAGGCTGGGAGTCAGGGAGGAAGGTGACAGAAAACCAGAACCCCAAGTTATCCACTGCTTCTTTTTTTAAAAAAAAATACATTTAATACATTTTTAAATGTATTTCAGAGAGGAAGAGAGAGGGAGAGAGAGATAGAAACATCAATGATGAGAGAGAATCACTGATGGGCTGCCTCCTGCACGTCTCCCACTGGGGATCAAGCC
The DNA here is from genome assembly GCF_028538775.1 of Myotis yumanensis. Lineage (NCBI taxonomy): Eukaryota > Metazoa > Chordata > Mammalia > Chiroptera > Vespertilionidae > Myotis > Myotis yumanensis. The sequence continues at coordinate 26,142,004 of NW_027223764.1, read as the reverse complement.
CGCAACCCAGGCATGTGCTCTGACTGGGAATCAAACCATGACCTCCTGGTTCATAGGTTGACGCTCAACCACTGAGCCACACGGGCCAGGCTACCCACTGCTTCTTTTGTGAGAGGTCTGTGTGAGAAAACTGAGTACCAGAAACAAGTGTTGAGATGTAGTGAACAAGTGTCTCGTCAGATATAATATGATTAAGAAATGGAATTACTCTTGCGCCTCCCCAATAACAATCTGTCCTCAGCTTCAACTCCTTCCATCTCTAGGAGGCCCCAAATTTAGTCATCAGATCTTTCTCACATCAGCATAAAACCTGCACAAGTCCTAACAACTCGAGCCCAGACTGTTCCAACCATCTCTTTGACTTTACTTCAGATTCTTGGCTTTCAAAGTAGGCAGCCAGAATCATCATGTCAAAACAAAACAAAACAAAAAAGAGCTCCCACAAAAGGTCACTGATCATTGATTAAAAGAGTCAATCGAGTATAAAAAGACCCTTAACTAATGCCTTTCCTTATCATCTACTCACTCTCCTTATCCTTAAAAAGCAAACATATTTTGTAACCCACTCTTTCAGCCTGCACACGATCAAATATATATTATGTAAACTGGACAACCTTTTTTCATAAAGGTAGTACTTTGCTCCATGCAAGGACTTCTTTCAGCTCTTTCTGCATCAGTACATATTCAATCCCGACTGCTTTTTAACCTGGCATTACGCTTGTTGTGAGCCTTAAGACTGTTTGGAAAATTACGGAATATAGAATTTCACAGAATAGGAAGAAAGTGGCCTTCCCTTTCATTTGTAATCAACTAAGATGACCAGCCATAACCTTATGGAGTAAACAGACCCCAAGAGGAGATTTCTTTGTGCTAAAAATCGAAATAGAGGAGAAAGGCAGACTAAGGCACCAAGAAGCTGAATGCTGGTTATAATAGTCACTGTAGTCTAATCCACTGCCAAGGAGCCCTGGGTGTGCTTCGCTGAACATTGGCAGTTGGGCCTCAAACGCTGCATCACCCATGGACAGCCTCAGCTCATGGACAGCCTGAGCCCATGGACAGCCTGAGCCCATGGACTGAGCCTCAGCCCATGGACAGCCTCAGCTGGAGAGTGGCAATGTGATGAGGGCAGCATCAAGTCCAAAATCAACAGCCAGGGGCAAAGAGGATGTACCCTCAACCTCAGAACTGATAGAGCTTGCTTCTGAGTTTCAAATCTTTTTAATTACACATATTACACATGCTGAATGCAGAAAAAAAAGAGAGAATAGAGCAAAAAGACAATAATAAAAATCATTTACATCCCGCCACCCAATAAGCACTCTTTTTATTTGTAGTCAATCCTTTAGACAATCTTTTCTGTATTGTATGCAGATAGAAATTCATCTTTGAAGAAACAAAACTGAGATTTCACACCCATTCCAATGGCTATTATAAAAAACAAAAGCAAAAAAACCCCAGAAAATAACAAGTGTTAGCAAGGATGCAAAGAAATCGAAATGTTTGTACATTGCTGGTGGGAATGTAAAATGGTGCAGCCTCTACAGAAAACAGTATGGCAGTTCCTCAAAAAATAAAATTACTATATGATCCAGCAATTCCACTTCTTGGTTTATACCCCAAAGAAGTGAAAACCAGAACTCAAACAGACATTTGCAAATCCATGGTCATAACAGCATCATATACAAAGAGCCAAAAGGTAGAAGCAACTCAAGTGTCCAGGTGAATGGATAAACAAAATGTGGTATTACCTAATGGAATATTCAGCCTTTAAAAAGTAAGGAAATTATGACACATTACAACCTGGTTGAACCTCAGAGACATAATGTTAAGTGAAATAATACAGTCACAAAGGGGGAAATATTGTATGATTCCACTTGTGTGAGATGCCTAGAGTAGTCAAATTCATAGGGACAGAAAGTAGAATGATGGTTGCCAGGGGCTAGAGCAGCCGTGGGCAAACTATGGCCCGCAGGCTGGATCCGGCCCGTTTGAAATGAATAAAACTAAAAAAAAAAAAAAAAAAGACCGTACCCTTTTATGTAATGATGTTTACTTTGAATTTATCTTAGTTCACACAAACACTCCATCCATGCTTTTGTTCCGGCCCTCCGATCCAGTTTAAGAACCCATTGTGGCCCTCGAGTCAAAAAGTTTGCCCACCCCTGGGCTAGGGGGAGGGAGAGTGGGGACTCATTGTTTGGTGAGTATGGAATTCCAGTTTGAGAAGATTAAAAAGTTTTGGAGATAGATGGTGGTGATGTTTGTACAACAATGTGAATAGACTTAATGTCACAGAACTGTACTCTTAAAAATGGTTAGAATGGTAAATTTTACATTATATCTATTTTGCCACAATTTAAAAAACAAAACTGTAATCATTCTGTAATTTACTCTTTTCACTTAATTTGATACCGCACATGTTAATAAGTGTACTTTGATCATTCTAATAGCTGCAAAGTATTTGACTGTATGAAGTACTATAATAGAGTTTACAAATCCTCTGTTGTTGGACAGTTAGGTTGCCTTGGATTCAATCATGTGACATGTCAGGCCAGACTACATTCCTGATGATCCTTCGTTTGGCCTCACTATGTTCATTTGCAAATGTTCTGAAAATCTTGCACTGAATATTCTGCAATCAGAGAACCTCTACTTCCTCACCGTTAAAAATATTTATTAACTACTTTCAGCTGTAACATAGTAATAATTAATAACAAATGTAATGATTAATACTTTAATTTATTAATTATTTCTACACTGTTAAACCTACTTTGGTGGAAAGAAGTCTAGACATGTTACCAATTGAACATGGCCAGTATTCAAATTATTTAATAAGAGACTGATGGAGGCACCAGTCACTCAGAGGGGAGGTCGGCAAATTCATTATGACAACCCAAGGCCACCTCTTTAGTACCTATAGCCTGTGAGGACTTCAGGTCCCTCCAGTGGAACAGGTTGGGAATGCTAAGACCCTGGCTTGGCCTGCTGCCTCCTGGCTCAATGCAGCACCAAGAGAAGATTAGGAGCTCCTGGCACATGCAAAGAAGCTCCAGGGATCACATCCTTAATACCCATTAATTTTTTTTAATGATTTGAGAGAGCGAGAGGAACATCGATTTGTTGTTCCACTTATTTAAGCATTCATTAATGATTCTTATATGTGCCCTGTCTGGGGATTGAACCCACAACCTTGGCATACGGAGACAATGCTTTAACCAACTGCACTACCTGGGCAGGGCCCTTAATGCTCATTAATTTGCTAAAAACTGTCCCAGGGCACTGAAGAATGAACAGAATAGTAAGAATCAGAAGGCTTTCTTCCCTGCCAGCAGCCTACATTTCCTCCTCTGAAATTATCAGTTTTGCCTCACTTTGCAGGCCCAGCATAGTTCTGGTTGTTGAAACTGCAGATAAGTGCAGTCACAAATGCTTCTTATCCCCACTTTCCCACGTGTTTTCCCAGGTCCCAGCTCCTAGGCTTGTTATTCTAGTGACCTCATCAGAGTCACACTGCAGAAAGCCAGGCCTGCGAGGACTGCTCCCTGCGGACGGATGGCTTCCTGGGGAGCTCCCAGCTCTACACCCCACTGTGGAATCCACTAGCCCAGGTCGGGGGTCGTACACCACACTAAGTTGTTAACTGCAGAAAGTCATCGCAATCAGTACAAGGGCGGATGGGATTTTTCACAATGCTTTCTTTTCAATTAGATAGCAAACTACAATAAAATAAACCAGATGCTACCTCAGAGAACTAATAATACTTTATAATTGTGGTTATTGGGCAAATTAAGGCAACAGACCAAGCAGAATGCCAGAAATAAGCTCCCTCTACTTATAAATACAGTATTCTCACTTACCCAGAAATCATGTAGCCAGAAATATTAGCTAACACAATTGAAATTTTGTGCAGTTTGTTTACGGGGACATGTTTACTTTTACTTTAGAGATCATTCTAATTGGCTTAGTTATTCGTTTCTTAACAAATGTGAACTCTGGGATTTTTGTTCACTAATGTCTCCTGCAACAAGGACAGAACCTACGTGTCTGCTGAAGGTGAGAGAATGAGCCTTTACACGTTCTCTGGACTGAGCTATGGCCCAGCCACCTCTCTTAAGTCACAACTCAGCTATTCCACACCTAAGCCTCCAAAAACAAAAGACATTTGACTTAGCAACCCTAGTTTAAATGCTGTGGCAGACCACTTACTTGTAAATGGATACTCGAAATAACAGGTAAGATATCTTATAGGGATATCAATATTCTCTCTGTGATCTTGTGTCCACTGGGAATCTGCTTAGCAAACACCCTGTTTTTCCCAGCCAAGATAAATATCTTGTTTCCTACTAGATTGTCAACGCCTTTAGACTTATTAGGGCAAACTGATTGAATTGAGCTGGAAAAAAAGACATTTTAGCTTATTGCCTAGCCTTCACCCTTTGAAGGCTCTCCAATCTGAACTCCACCTGGACAGGAGTAGTCTGGGTAATTGTTTTGATCTCCTCATATTACCGGGCATGTTGTAGGAACCAAGTGATCTTTTCATTTCCTATTGGAACTGCAGCACTTCTTTTGGATTAACATCCTGTTCAAGTTACCACAGTTTTGTGGCCAATCTGGTATTTCTAATAAGGGCCAGGAGTCCACTAAATCCATGATAAGTAAACTGTTCTTGCCAAGATCTAATTAAAAAAAAAAATCAGCCTAGCCAGCATGGCTAAGTGGCTGAGCATCGACCTATGAACCAAGAGGTTACAGTTGGATTCCGGGTCAGGGCACATGCCAGGGTTGTGGGCTCGATCCCCAGTAGAGGGTGAGCAGGAGGCAGCCAATCAATGATTTTCTTTCATCACTGATGTTTCTGTCTTTCTCTCTCCCTCCCTTCTTCTCTGAAATCAATAAAAATAAATTTTTAAAAATTCAAATGTTTAAGAGCCATGTTTTATTTTTTTAATTAAAAATGAAAATAGCTTATTGAGTCCTATTGGGGAAAGGGGAGGTGAGAGACGTACATTCTTATAACCTAGAACACCAGCTTTATTAAACAGAAGACTGTTAGTACTTTTTTAATCGAGAAGCTTCTGTCCAGGCATCTTTGGGAAATAATCATGCAGGGGCAGTTGGGCAGTTCTCTGACCTTTTATATTTACATAGCACTTTACCATCCACAAAGTGGGTTATCAGGCATTCTCTATTCTCCAAGCAACTCCTCAAAAGACTGACTACCAAATTCCTCAATCCCAAAATAACATAAATTGTAAATTATCCCACTGACTAAAAACAGCTTTTCGAGAAAAAGGAAGAGGTAAGAAACACTAGCATATTAAATCCATACATCTAATGCCAATCACACCTTATCTCAGAAATGTTAAAATGAGGAGATAAAATAGTACACCTTAGATTTGGAGAAACTGAGACTAGACTCTTCTCATTTTGTAGCTACTTGCCCAAAGTCAGTCCAAATCTGTACCTGCAGAACTAGGGCTGGGCATCTTTATGTCTTTCACGCAACAGTAGCTGGGCACCAACAAGTTTCGGTTGAAAAAGAAGGAATTTTTGCCATTTGCAACAGCATGGATGGAACTAGAGAGCATTATGTTAAGTGAAATAAGCCAGTCAGAGAAAGATAAATACCACATGATCTCACTCATTTGTGGAATATAGGGAACAACATAGACTGATGAACAGGGACAGATCCAGAGACAGAGAAGCAGCAATCAGACTGTCAAACCTCAGAGGGAAAGTAGGGGAGGGTGGGGGTAAGGGGTAGAGATCAACCAAAGGACTTGTATGCATGCATATAAGCCCAACCAATGGACACAGACAACAGGGGGATGAGAGCATGAGTTGGGTGGGGGGGGAGGTTAATGGGGGGATGAGGACATATATGTAATACCTTAACCAATAAAGAAATTAAAGTTAAAAAAAGAAAAGAAAAATAGAGATGAGCAAGGGGTAGCCCCTGGCCCTCCTCCCAACCTCTGCAGGGAAGGGCTCTGTTCTCTGCTTGGGCAGACAGGTACGAGCCAGGGAGAAAGCCAGAGTGGCACAAACAGCTCTCCCTTCCGCAGAGGCTTGGCTGCCTGGACATTCTTGCTGCTAAACCTGGCAGTGTCCCGGTTCCCAGAGCCCAGCATGCCATGAACCTCACCCAGGTAGGTCCCGGAGAGGACAGCACATTCCTGACCCCAGCCTTTGCCCTCACAGCTGTCCGGTCTGGCCGGAGACAGGCATACCTGAGGTTTCCTTGAGCAAGTTTTACATGCAGAGAAGGTGGCCTGGGAACACACCCATCAAACTGTTAGCCCTGTAAGCCTGAGGTATGGGGACAGATAGGGGGAGCAGAATGCCCTTTATTCCCTCTGTAATCTAAATTATTTTAGAGATAATTTTGAAAATTCAAACCTGGAAAAAGAAACCAAATAAAGATCATGCAATTTGAATGTAGAAAGATGTGCGTTGAAATCTAGACTTTCACATTGACTGGTTGTGTGACCAGGTAGAAGCAGCCTCCCAGGCCTCCATTTTCTACTTACTTCACAGGAGCTGTTCTGGGGTCCTCCCCAAATAATTTCGTTCCTGCCACAGCACTCTCTCCACCTTCCTCGCAGTCCTGGTCACACTGTGGGGTCAGTCTGTGTATGGGCCCCTCCAAGAAAAGGGTGGGCACCCTCTTTTGCTTTTACCTATTACCGTACCTGGCACATTAGTGTTCTCGGGAGGGGAAAACATAAATACATGGTAGGGGAACGCACTGAGATGCAATATGGCTCCAGCAGCAAATGCATCTGGAAATGTTGGACTCAACTCTCTGTAGCCTCAGGCTTGGTGGACTATAACCATCATGCCCTTGGAAGGAGGTTCATGAAAGTACAGAGTGTGACAACTGCCTGATATTATCTGCTAACTTAGGACTGCATTGTTCTTTCTGGTGGTCCAACTGACTACCCACCATTGGTTTTACTATTAACCCCAAACAAGAAGAAACCCTGTCCTGGGAAGGCTGTGGATACTTCCTGGCCAGTCGGTCACCACTGGGAGCGGCTACATTGCCGGTGTACGTAAGTTTCTCCTATTAAAGCACTTATGGCCCAGCCGGCCTGGCTTAGTGGTTGAGCATGGACCTATGAACCAGGAGGTCACGTTTCGATTCCTGGTCAGGGAACATCCCAGTTTTCAGGCTCCATCCCCAGTGGGGGTCGTGCAGGAGGCAGCTGACCAATGATTCTCTCTCATCATTGATGTTTCTATCTCTCTTCCCTCTCCCTTCCTCTCTGAAATCAGTAAAAAATATATTTTTTTAAAAAAAGCTCTTATGAATTTGAATAAGCTATGTGTCAGTTCTCCAGAATGGGTCCTGAATTTAGATTTTTGGGGCTTTTCCCCAACATAAATAAAAAATGAAAATAAATAAAATTATCTGGAAGGGTATACAGGCAGAGAATATAAATAAACACCATTTATATTGTGTACACTATGGTCATGACTAAGATTTTTTTAAAATCTATTTCAGAATAGTGGCAGTGCCTTCCTCTAACTCTCCATTGCTACATAGCTGCATTCACCAATATATCATGTTGCGGGTAGGAAGAGACGGGGAGAAGTATTTTAGGAATTGTTGAAAAAATTACATGAGAAGTGGAGTCACATGAATGAAAGTGTTTTTACCTCCACCACTACGCCAAAACAAATACTCCAGATTCATCCTTCCTCAGTAACAAAAAAAAAAAAAAGAGTACCTCCCACTTCATTTTTCCCATCAGTTTACTCAAAGCTTGTCTTAGGGGTATAGCAGAGGCCCCAGTGTGAGGGCCAGAACTATGAATAAAAAGCAGATGTGTCTGAAAAATGGGTCATCAGGGAGTTTTATCTGCATGCAGATTGAGAGCAGTAACTCACCCTACAGGGAGATGAATCAAAATGCAGTTTCATTTCTCCCCAGGACTTTAGGAGCTAATGGGGAGTAACTGACACGGGCTGGATTTCCTCAAATTCCAGTGCAGGATGAGCTACAGAAACACTGTTTTTATTACAATTGTGAGGGGGCCTGGGAAAAGTAAGTTGCATGGTATCAGAACAGTTCAGATTTTCTGGAAATATTTTATGACCCCAAGCATATGAAACACCATACGAGTAATCTCAAAGGAACACTCCAAGTGTGTCATTCTCACCACTCAAAAACCTTTTGTGAACACACCAGTCAATACCATATAAAAAGTTCAATACCTAGCTATTCTCCTTCAGGGAAACTCTCGTAAGGGTAGAAACCAAAATATGGAAGAAGTTCACTTCACAATGATGTTCAAAGCAGGGCAATTTACAACTTTGTGACTTCATTGCCTGATAGGTCTCTTGACCACTAAACCTCAATGCAATACAAATCCAGGCTGGACTTCTACATTAAGTGCAGATGAAACAATATATACAAGAACCTTTACATTTGTAAATCCCTCTATAATTTCAAAAGCAAAAATATACCAAAAAAAAAAACCTTATATTTGAAGAAATAAAGGACTAGTGGGAAGAAAAGCATCATATTCTACACCTGTGTTTTGCAAATCCTTCGTGCAGTGAGCCCTGAACTAGTTAGCTACAGGTAATCTGTGGCAAATAACAGAGCAATTGTCAGAGGCCCCATAGCCAGCTGCCACTACTCAGTCACATAGGCCACGAAATGGAACTCTTGGGTGAAACTGAGCCCACTCTTGTTCTCTGCCCCTACCCTTGAGCCTTACTGTTCCAGATTTCGGCTTACCTGAGATCAGAAATAAAGCATTTACTCTAATATGATGGTTACTTGATATGTTTTTAGTGAGCAATAAAGAGAATGCATTTAAGCCTGTAGCAAGTGCCTGGAACAAGTAAGTGCTCAGTAAATGGAAGTTGTTACTCTTATTATTATAGTTGTTGTTATAATTATTATTACTAAGAGAATAACTGCCATTTGTATAGCTCCTTAAAGTGTTTTCAAGTCCCACAACGATCCTATAACAGAAAACAGAGGCTCACAGAAATTGGTAATTTGTCCAAGTTCAGACTGCCAGCAAATGCTGAAGTCTAGGACTTGACCACTAACCGAGGATCTTTTCCCTTGACAAGGCTAAAATCTCCTCATAATGGCCTCAGCCTTCTCTTGGAAATCAACATCCAGTCCATCCCCAATATTAATCAAGGAAATTACAGAAATCCTGTCCCCCCTGCCAGTCATGGACTGAATTGAGGAAAAGGCAATGGCCCAATCCTTGCCAATGACTTGAGGAAAAGTCTTCTGGGAGCTTCTTGGAAAGGTTTCCTCACTACTGAGGAAACACGAAGACATGGGTTTGCCCCTTCCAATGGGTGTTGCCTTTCTCAATGTGACCCTTCAAACTACTACTGTAGCCATCCTGGAACCATGATGTGAATTAGATAGAGAATAAAACCAATTCATGGCAGGAACAGAGTCAAGAGAATCACAGAGAAGCAAAGTCAGAGCCCAGACCTCCTGCTCCTGAACTTTCTGCCACATCAAGGAATTCTTCTCCTTACTAGTGAAGCCAGTCCAGGTTGGAGTTTCTGTTCCTTACACCCCACTGATACATTATCTACACATGCCATTTACCTGTCACACCCAGACACATAGTCTATCCCTATGCAATAGCTCCATGTCTTCACATGTGATGCCTTCTAAGCTTATATCAGATCTAAATTTAATTTCCTGAAATCCAAAAGGGGTAGGAGAGAAAAGGAGACACTGGTATGTACAGCTGGACAAAAGGAACACAACTGCTGGTTCCCATCACGTGGCTAACTATAGAAGCAAAGACACCACACTGATTCCCACTGATGTTTCCAGCCCCTCTCCCACGACCCCCACCCTCACAAATGACAACAAACTCTACATCTGGAAGCCTGATGACCTTCAGTTGCCTCTCTCTACTCAAACAGTGCTGTATTGTGTACTACCCGGAGAAAAGAAAGAGGAGGGAGAAGGAAAAGGAAGAGGAGATTTCATCAGAGTATGTAGTCTTTTCTTCCCAGGATAATAATGACCTTTGGCTGAAGCATTCAAAGTTACTGGTGAAATATGTTGTTTTGCAATTGATACCTTAAGCTTTTCCCCCTCAAAATTGACAGTACAAAATATAAGCTATTCAACCGTTCTTTGAAAATGACAATGAGTGTTGTTTATTGCATGCCAGATATCAGCTATTCTTTTGTACCTTTCCCTAATCCAGGAGTGGGGAACCTTTTTTCTGCCAAGGGACATTTGGAGATTTATAACATCACTCAAGGGCCATACAAAATTATCAACTTAAAAATTAGCCTGCTATATTTGGTCAAACATTTAATTAACTCACCCCTAATGCCTTGACAGGGCTAGACTAAATGGCTTCTTGGGCCCTATACAGCCCACAGGCCAGACATTTCCAATCCCTGACTAAGTCGATCACATATCTGAGTTTGCAGCTTTCTAAAGTCCAGACCAGTCCTTAGGGCTTCTGGGCACCATTCCAATGAGTTTAGTCAATACCTACTCAACATCTCTGCTGATCTCAGCCTCAACTTTGACCTTGTCATGTCCCATAATCTTCACCTCAAATCCATTTCAGTCACGTATTCCCAAAGTCACACCATCAACCTATCATCACTGATGCCAACATTCACTTCTAAAATCTAGGGTTGTTGTGAGAATTAAGTATCCCTTTCTAACCTCAACTTTCTATCTCTACAAGTCTCCAACTTTTCAATTAGTTTTCAATCTCCTTGAGCCCTTAGGCTCCTTGCTCCTACATTTTTTCTCATATCATCAACTTTTCTTTTAATTATTATTTTTTTAATATTTATGGTTGAAAGTATTTCATATGTCCCCCTTTTTCCTCCCATTGACCCCTTATAGCAGTGGTTCTCAACCTTCCTAATGCCACGACCCTTTAATACAGTTCCTCATGTTGTGGTGACCCCCAACCATAAAATTATTTTCGTTGCTACTTCATAACTGTAATTTTGCTACTGTTAAGAAACATAATGTAAATATCTGATATGCAGAATGTATTTTCATTGTTACAAATTGAACATAATTAAAGCATAGTGATTAATCACAAAAACAATATGTAATTATATATGTTTTTTCCGACGATCTTAGGCGACCCCTGTGAAAGGGTCGTTCGACCCCCAAAGGGGTCTCGACCCACAGGTTGAGAACCGCTGCTCTATAAAATAGTAACTAACATATTTTGAACACTTTCTATGTTCTAAGCATTATTAAAATTACTTTAAATATGTTAACTCACGAATTTCTTGAAACAACCCTGGGAAGATGAAATTACTGTTCTAATTTTCCAAATAAGATAGCTGAAACATTGAGGGAATAAGTATCTTGCCTGAGTTTATACAGTGACTAAGAGGCAAAACCAGGACACAAAGCTGTTTACCATTATGCTGCACTGCTGAAAATGAAGGGTACATAGGTCACCTAGGATTTTGAATAACCATTGTGTGCATAGGACAGGTACAACATAGAATTGCTGAGTCACTCCAAGAACTTAGTCTGTGTTGGAAATGATAATTATGTTGTATCATTAATCTGCAAGGTTGAGAGATTTTCTCTAGCAAAACTTGCCTTACCAGTTATAGGAGTGGAAATGTTTGGATGTTTTCATTGACGAGGAATTGGGGATCGGTGACTTGGAAGGAGTGGGGGTGCCAGAAAAAGAGCAATTGATGTGATGGATCATGAGCTTTAGCTTCTACGAAGGAAATGAGAGCAGGAAAAGTTGATATGGGGGTGGGTTTGTGGGTGGGAAGAGATCAACCAAAGAATTTGTATGCATATATGCACAACCCATGGACACAGACAATAGGGTGGTGGAGGCCTGGGGTGGGGGTAGGAGGTGGGCTATCAGGCAGTGGTTCTCAACCTGTGGGTCGCGACCCCTTTGGGGGTCGAATGACCCTTTCACAGGGGTCGCCTAAGACCATCGGAAAACACATATATAATTACATATTGTCTTTGTGATTAATCACTATGCTTTAATTATGTTCAATTTGTAACAATGAAATTGGGGGTCACCACAACATGAGGAACTGTATTAAAGGGATGCGGCATTAGGAAGGTTGAGAACCACTGGACTGGCTCCTCATCCCGTTTCTCATTCCCACCTCAGTGGAATGGAATATGCCTCCTGCCCCCCTTACATATAGTTCAAGCTGTTGTTGATGATGCACAATGAGTCCTAACTCTGCCATTCTTAAGTAGCTGACCTCTTAACACTGTTGGCCGCTCATTACTGAACTTCTCCTTGGAATTTCCACGACAGGAGTCTCTCCTGCTTATGAGTTTCTAATCTAAGTTACTACACTGTTTCTGGGTGAGCCTTGTAACTAAATTTGCCAAACAGCTGGCCAGCATTGAGGGCAGGGTCTGTGTCAATGAAACTAAATGAAGCTTTGGGCCCATATGGAATGGAACCTGTCCCTGGGCCTCACCGGGACCACACCTAGAATGTAGCAGTCATTGCTCTAATTCCAAAGGAAGAACCAAGACATGGGGGAAATGTCTGGACTTTAAAAGTCAAGGAACCACAATACTTCTTAACAAATCATTTTATGCCAAAAAATATTACAATGGCTGTCTGCACTGCGAATCCACTAGCTAAACACTCAAGTTTAACTTCACATTCAGTGCCTAAATATCCATGTAGAAGGAACCCTATAGTTTTGTGCAAGATGCAGCGTTTTCAAAGAAAAAGAAAACTTCCTTGGCTGGTTTCCATGGCTTGTGCTCTGACCCCACTCCACCACACACATACAGACTCATGCTCCAACACTCTTGACAGTTATGCACAAGCATATGTCAGAAAATAGCAAATTAATAAATAAAAAAGGAAACTCCATTGACCAATGTGCATTAGGTTAATATGAGTACAGAAGAGGGCACCTGACCCCAAATAGCTCTTCCTCAGGATTTCATCTTTGACCCATCTCATGTCTCTTAATAAACACTCTCCTTTGGTAAGTAGTTCCACATATACCTTTTAAACAGAGTCTCTATGTTGATAGCTCCCAATCTATATTGCTTGCCCAGAACATCTAACTGCTCATTTGGCTTTCTCTCCCTACAAGCATGGAGAATATAAAGTTAATGAGACCAGCCCGGCCAGCATGGCTCAGTGGTTGAGCATCAGCCTATGAACCAGGAGGTCACAGTTTGATTCCTGGTCAGGGCACATGCCCGGGTTGCAGGCTCAATCCGCAGTGTGGGACGTACAGGAGGCAGCCGATCAATGATTTTCTTTTATCATTGATGTTTCTATTTCTCTCTCCTTCTCTCTTCCTCTCTGAAATCAATAAAAAAACACACACACATATTTTAAAAAATCAACAGTTAAAGTATAATTTGGGAAAGCTAACTGGTAACGGTGGGGGAGAATTTCCATGAGTATTTAAAAATAAGAACAAATGTCATTACAAATAGAGTAGTGTGCTAGATCAGTGTTCTTTATGTTCTATATCAATCATCTCACCACATTTTTTCAAAGATAGTAAATACTAATGACAAGGAACAACTTAAAATTAGTCATATTTTAAGTCACATGAGGCCAGATTTAAACTGCTATCTTTCTCATATGAGTCCTATACAATGTTTTCCTTATATAAAGGTCCTATATTTTAAAAAACTATTTTGATTCAGTTAAATTAAAAAATTGTCCAGAGGAAAATGTGAGCATTAGGGTTAACAACTCAAGCAATTAAGGAAACTCATAATAAACAAGGACATATCTGTAAGCATTATAGAGAAAACAGATTGTTATAGAGAAAAAGATCAAATGACTGTCCTCAAGAAATATACCTATGACACCACCATCACCAAAAACATAAAACAAGTTGGTCAATTGATTGGTTAGCTGACTGCATTAATACCAATTAGGTTGATTTGGTTATTTTGACATTGTATAGACATAAGCTCAGTGAATCCCATAAGGGGAGAAAAATCAGTGGAAACTTATTTAAATATTGGGAGGGCTTCTTATATACTGAGTGGAAACTGTATGAAGAAATTGCAAAAAAAAACAACCAAAATTTAAAAAGTATATCAATCAGTAGCTCACAACCCTACCTGTACCTGAGATTCACTAGGGGAGCTTTAAAAAACACTGATGCCCTGATCCTATCCAGACCAACTGAATCAGAATTTCTGAGGGTGGGTACTTAGTACCAATATTTTTTTCCTTCCCCAGTTGATTCTGTGTAAGCAGGGTTGAGAACCATTGATATAGACTTGAGTCAACTGAGTGACGGATCACTCAGTTGTCAGACATCACCTGGACAAACACTTCTCTATAACAGTGACCCCTGTGAGTTGGGCTGCCCCATTCCTGAGTAGTTAATAATGATGATTAAGGTTGCTTTTTGCTAGTTATCTGATTGACCTATATCTGACTGAAGAAGCAGCACTCCATTCTCCCTTCAAGCAGATCTGACTTCGATGTGAGCGTGGGTTTCAGGTTTGGGGGTGGGGGGAGGGTCGGGTTAGCAGTTCCTTCATGGACTACGAGTGGGATTGTTTCAAAGTTACAGGTTCAGAGACCTGAAATCAATATTTCAAGAAATATGACTGCTTTCAAGAGATAAATATGAGCTCACTCCCATGAAAATTATAATCTTAACCTGAAATGTTAAATGAACCAGAAAATGGTTCGTTGTTCTCAGAAATATTTTGAAAAATTATAAAGTCAACAGATAGTTTAAGTGTTGGTGTAGTTAAGATTTTATGTTACAACTTTGTTCACATGCATAAACCAGGGAGCCATAGACAGATGTGGGTGGGGGGAGGGTTGTGATTTTTATGGTGATTTGGAACTTGAAAACTAGGTTCAAGTCTCCTCTACAGTCTTAAGTGACTCATATTACACCCATCAGAGAGACTCAGAACATGGAATTTATCTCCAGACACAGAGAGATGAGCTATTTTCAAGAGACACTTGGTACCCTAAGAAAATGAAACATTAAGTTTTCTTAAAGCAATCAGAAGTCAGTAAAAGGTGAGAGTCAAAAAGTTGATATTCCATATTTCAAATATTTTCTTTCAACTTTAGTCACATAAATAAAAGTAAAATCATTCATTATCTTTGACTATCAGGTCATGATTGGAACTCTGTGTTGTCTTTCTTGGGTAAACCACTCCCAGATTTCCTGTTTCCATTTCTGTTTGTTCATTTAGTTGTTTGTTTGTTTTAAGATGAACACGTGTTAAAATTTTTATTGAACTCATGTGAGATCCAGGCAGATGTTGTATGTTCTACAGAGGCATATTGGTTTTACCGAGGGAGAGGAGGGTTGCCAATGGAAAGGTGGGAATTTGCAGGTCTACAGATAAGAGTGGTTTGGTATTGCTATCAGCTGCTTATGATTTACAGAGCTGTATAATCTTTCAAAGCAAATGTTACTACTATGAATCAGATAGCCCAGGAGGGTGTGTTGAACAGAGATGATGCATTGAGTGATGGTAACTGAGTCACTGAAACGCAAAATTTTATTTGCAGAAACCCATCCTTCATTCAACAAACACTTGCAGAGGTCTGAGCGTGGAGGCACGGGCTGCATCCTTAGAAAGGTGTTTTGGTGAAGAAGGAAGGTGCCTGCCTCCTTCTCAGTGGGGCAATAGATAACACGGCCTCCCTTCCTCGGGCCCAGTTCTCTCTAAGGCCAACGCTGCGCCTGGAGCTTGCATTGCCCCTGTGCCATGATCCAGCATGCCTCCTGCTTAAAGTATTACAGATGTCCCCCTTCTTTCCCTCATTGACCTCCTCCATCCCGCTTCCATCCCCTCCCCAGGCCTTCACCACACTATTGTCTGTGTCCATGGGTTATGCATATATGCATATCATTTCTTTGGTCAATCTCTTCCCACCCCCGCCCCTTCCCTTTGAAATTCTTCAGTGTGTTGCATGCTGTCATTTCCCTTTCTTTCTTTCTTTCTTTCTTTCTTTCTTTCTTTCTTTCTTTCTTTCTTTCTTTCTTTCTTCTTTCTTTAAATACTGTATATTTTTATTGGTTTCAGAGAAGAAGGGAGAGGGAGAGGGAAAGATAGAAAAATCAGCCGAAACCGGTTTGGCTCAGTGGATAGAGCGTCGGCCTGCGGACTCAAGGGTCCCAGGTTCGACTCCGGTCGGGGGCATGTACCTGGGTTGCGGGCACATCCCCAGTGGGGGGTGTGCAGGAGGCAGCTGATCGATGTTTCTCTCTCATCGATGTTTCTAACTCTCTATCTCTCTCCCTTCCTCTTTGTAAAAAATCAATAAAATATATTAAAAAAAAAAAAAAAGATAGAAAAATCAACGATGAGAATCATTGATCAGCTGCCTCCTGCACGCCCCCTATTGGGGATCAAGTCCGTACCCCGGGCATGTGCCCTTGACCGGAATCGAACCCGGGATCCTTCAGTCCGCAGGCTGATGCTCTATCCATTGAGCCAAACCAGCCAGAACTCTGCTTCCATTTCTTAAAAGTACTTGTAACTTAAAGACCCTTGTGAAAAAACCTGAGTGCAAAATCTTTCTAGATTTTTTTACTATAGTTTTCTAATCTTTTACAGCTGTCTATTTCATACCAAAGTAGTATTAGCTTGTTTGTTGATGTTGCTTTTTTTAACTTCATAGTATTTTTTAATTGAGATAAAATTCACTATTTTGATGATTTTAAAGTGTACAATTCAGTAGTTTTTAGAACATTCAGAATATTGTAAAACCATCACCACTATCTAATTCTAGAACATAGCCATCACCCCCAAAAGAAACCCTGTACCCATTATCAGTCACGCTCAATTCTCCCCAGGCCCATACCCTGACAACCACTAATGTACTTTTTGTCACTACGAATTCACCCCTCCTGTGGACATGTCAGATAAATAGAATCATATGATATGTGGCCCTTTATATCTGACTTCTCTCACTTGGCATAATGTTTTCATGGTTTACCCATGTTGTAGCGTGTGTCGATGTTGTTTTTTAATATGGCTTACTTTTATGAGCTTATACAGCAATCAACTTAGTTTTCATAGAAATAGCACTCTCTGTTTGCCATTCACATTACATCAGTAGTATTTAATGAAATTGCAAAATTACAATACACGTACTACTAGAATAAGTAGGACTATGACCAAACACTAGTGTCAGTGTGCACCTGAACTGATAAAAAGCAAAGTACACCATTGTACTATGATGATAGTTATTTGCCACAGAGATCTATGCTCTGAAACAAGTATATGTTTCAGAGGGAAAGGAAGAGGGATGGTTAACCCAATGAGTCGTTTTAGCGTTGGTCAATACTCCATTACCCAGGACGGAAGGGTATGCATGCTGAGGCTGAAGAGGTGACAAGCGTCTATTATACAACCCTACACATCCTCAACTGGTCCCCACAAGGAAGTCTTCTATGTCTTCAAAAAGAAGCATCGATGTGCTCCCATACAGACAGGTGTACCCTTCTGCCTCTATAAAAGCTGTACCATCCTCCCCATCATCAGCTCAGAAAGTCTTCCCTAAGCCTTGACTCCCCACAGTGCCTACATGCTCTCTCTCCTTCCTTTTAATTGCCAAAGCACTTGTCTATCTCACGGTGGCTTTAACAGGCATTATGGCTAGTTATATAATGTCTTTTCTTCCTACCAGGGTGTTAGTTGATTCAGAGGCAGGTCTGTGCCCTGATATCCCCGACAGCCACCAACATAGGAAAAGAGGTGCTCACAGCACAACCTTTACACGAATCTTTAAAAAGAAGTTCAACAAACATTTCGTAATAATGAACGAGCACATTAGTTAAGTACTTAATTGATGGTGCGGAACTTTCTACCTGGCTACAGCAACTCCATTCATCAACGAGTGGTAAAAGAACTGCGGATGCGGATCCCAGAGCACCGTGGGGGGCAAATGAAGAAAATCAACTGCTCTGGGTGCCTGGCATCAATCACAAATCATGACGCCCCTCCAAGGGTTTAACAGAGATCACTTTCTAATGAGACGCTGTGATAGTGACACTTCCTGATGTCCTTCGATGTAGAACAAATTGAGAACAGAGAGACGATCCTTGTCCTCAAAATCTCCCTATGTCTTCAAATGTGGATTTGTTTTTTCTCAATTAAATTATGATCCCACTTTAATGGATGAGTTTTTAGATAAACTAGAAAGATACTCGTAAGCATAGCTTCCAAACAGGCGATTTTTAAAAGCAAAGCAACTGGTTAGGTAAGGAATGCATAAACAGCCCCCAAAGCTGCACTGAGCACTTTTTTTTTTGGCTGTATACAACTGAAAAACTGCCAAGATCATTTTGATAAGCCTTTGTTAAAAACAATAAACATGCCTGAGCTTGCAAACCATGCCATTTTGAAGAAAAAGCAATTGAGAGAATTGGAAAAGGCATAAAACTACAAAGTCTGATTAAAAAGAAAAACCTCTGGGGTAACGGATTAACCAGTAAGTCACAACTCGTAATGTGGAGAAAAATGGAAACCAATGTAAGATGAGGCCAAATAAAAGCAGAACACCGTCTTCCTAAATAAATAAGCTACATCTCACAATTACAATTACCATCTGCAACACTAAGGTGGGGGCACACTGAGAAAACGAATCCTCCCATGCTTCAGTAAGTTTAATGTCAGCACAGTGATGTCCCTGCACTAAAGGAAACGAAATTTCAGGGACTTTGAATGAACACACATAAAATAACCAAATGTGGGGATTAGTATTCTTAGACAGTGGAATGTCAGTTCATAAAACGTCAAAGTAACTTCATCTGAATTTGCTTCTTTGTTTTTGGTGACTATAAAACCAGCAGAATCATAGGATGGGAAGGAAGATAATTTGGAACATTTATGTTTGTCTCTCTACTTTAGCCAAAACTGACATTCTCCTCTATCAGCCAAACAAAATCCTGGAAAAATTCTAATGAATGAATTGTAACTTGAGCTCCACAGGGTCAACGTTCTTTGTTTTGATCGTTGACCTATCCCAAATGCCCAGAACAGCACTAGGCACAGAGTAGACACTCAAGGAATATCTATTCAATTGAACTAACTGTGAAAACATGAAAAAATGTGCAATGCAATGCTAAATAAGTTCCTTTAAAATTCCTTGCTCAGCTGTGTTATAGGTCATGGTGTTAATCACAACACACAAATGGTCTGCATACAAACCACTTTTCTAAAGTCGGCTCCAAAGTCAAATCACACCTTTAACTAACCAATCATCACCAGAGGGAGCTGAGAATCAGACCATGGAGAGAATGGGGTAAGTTTAGTCCGCCTGTTGTGATTATGTTACTTCTCTTCTTCTGAAAGTTCACCTGGGATGTATCAGCATATTCATCTTCATATAAGAAGAATGTAAATATTATTTAAAATTAAGGGTTTCTGCCCATCAGTGTGGCTCAGTGGTTGAGCATCGACCCATGAACCAAGAGGTCACTGGTTGGATCCCAGTAGGGGGCATGCAGGGGCAGCCTACTGATGATGTTTCTCTCTCATCAATGTTTCTATCTCTCTATCCCTCTTACTTCCTCTCTCTCTAAAGACCAATAAAAACATTTTTTTTAATTAAGGGTTTTCTAGACGGTTTAGCTCAGCGGATAGACCAATGGCCTACAGACTGAAGGGATCGGGTTCCATTCCAGTCAAGGGCAGGTACCTTGATTGCAGGCTCCTGCCGTGAGGTCCTGGACTGGCACATGCAGGAGGCAACCAATAGATGTGTTTCTCTCACATCAATGTTTTTCTCTGTCTTTCCCCTTCCACTCTCTCTAAAAATCAATGGAAAAATATCCTCGGGTGAGGGTTTTTTAAAAATTAAGGTTATTTTTAAAAATTGTATTACAAAGGTGGTTTGACTAAATCAACATATCTATTTCAGAAGCCCACCAGTTAAGAAAAGATAGATAAATAAAAAATAAGAGGAAAATGATATGATTAGGTGATTCTAGCCATGTAATTTTTTTGTTCAAAATGCCTGTTAGCAATGCTTTGAAAACTGAATTCAGTGGGAAGAAGGCCTGGATTCTAGTGCTGGTTCCATCACCATTTCACAGTATGAGCTTAACCAATCCTTGCCAACTGGAATCTGAACTTCCTGGGCTGTAAGTTGAAGATTTGAATAGATGATCTGTAAAATCCTTTCCCATTTTCAAGATCCTGTGATTCTAAGGGACCAAATGCAGGCACCTAATCACTGCTCCTAATTTCCATCCTTTATTTCTTCAACAGACATGTGTTGGGCACCTTAGAGGGTCAGACCCAGTAGCCTAGTTTGGCATAACATTTATTTGTGGGGGGTGAGGTGGAGAGACAAACTATGCAGGGGCAGTTGATGGTTTTTAAAGCTAGTGGTCTGGGACACCTGTGGAGATCTGTGTTTCTGAAGTTGGCAAGCCTGAAGACTTCCCTCCTGGGTAAGCTGGCTGTGCCATCAGAAGCCCAGGTCTGGCAAAGGAACAAGTAGGGTGAACTAATTAGAGCCCCTTCAGAATGGAAGGGTTTATCCAGCGTGCTGGCAGTCCCACTGACTCAACATTAAAAAAAAAAAAAAAATGTTACAAGAAGTTCAGAATGCTGAGCTGTGAAAACGGCGGGCTAACCAAATAGCCCCAGGACTAGATTCGTGCCCCACAATTTTGCCACGAACACTTTTCTCTCAGTCCGCACTAGGCATATCATTGCTTTTCTCTGAGGACAAGAAGCAACTGAAAAATTAACTTCAGTCATTAAAGGTGTTGAAGGCCGCTGTGCTTTTAGTACACCGCACACGAGAAATAAGCATCCTCAGCTGAGGCAGAAGGGAGATTTTAAAATACACTGAAAACACAATCCTGGAGAAAGGCGGTTTCCATTGCGCGGATTAGTCTGCACTTGAGAACCGCGGGAGGCGGAGATCAAAGCCGCCCCCTGTCCGCAGCCACCTGCGCACACACTGCCGGAGCGCCGGCCCCAACCGACGGCCCAGCCGGCACGTGTCTCTCCGGCCCCGCAGCGCTCCGAGGGACCCGGGCTGGGGTGGCGGGCTCCCGGCGCCTTGCTGGGCGCTGGGGCAGCGGGGAGCGAACGGCGTGCCCTCCACCACCTCCACCAAACCAGCCCTGCACCCCGCCGCCCGCCCCCCAGGATGTCCGCCTCGCTAGAGCCACTGCGCCCTCGGCACAGCCGGGAAGAGGGTAAAACAAGCGGCTCCCAGGCCCTCGCGCTGGGGGGTCCGGGCGCCGGAGTGGGGGCCGCAGGAGACAGCGTCCTGGCGCCCGTGGGCCAGGCACCGGCGCCGCGCGCCCTCCCAGCGCGCGCACATCCCTCACCCCCTTCCCCTAAGCCCGGCCTTTCGCCCGGCCTCGCTGCGTCCTCACCTCGCGTGGACCGCTGCAGCCCCGGCGGTGGCGCACGGACATGCCTCCAGGATGCACCCACCGCGCCGCGTCCTTGGGCGGTGGCCCCTTCCCGGGCCCCAGGCGCCGTGGTCCGCGCTTCCGAGGGGCGGGGAGCGCAAGGGGCGGAGGCGCCGGCGGGGCCGGTGTGGGGGCGGCAGGCAGCGCTCGGGGAGAAGAGCGCGGCGGGGGAAATCCCAGTGCTCAGCCCCCCACTCCGCCGTGGGCTCTCTGCCGGGCGGGCGAATGGGACTTCTCCCTGGAATCCGCTCGACCCGTGCGACTTGGCGAGGGGTGAGGGGCGCGGGGAGGAGGGACGCCTCGCGGTTATGTAATAAATGGGCCCGCGGTGTCCCGAGCCAGCTCGCTCCAGGACTGTCCGACCCGACCCTCGAACAGTCATCCGTGCCCCTGACCTAAGCGAGCGGAGGGGACCTGGTGTTCTCGGAAAGAACTTTTCCCTGCAGAGTCGAGGGCAACATCCCGAGAGAGAATTCAAGGGCTCTCTTAGAAGTACGTGCGTCTGGACTCTGCCAGCCAGCCCTTCCCATTTACAGCACAGGAAACCGAGGCCTCAAAGTGTTAGTTAAAAGCACTGTCTCGTGGCTCAGTGGTTGAGCGTCGACCTATGAACAAGGAGGGTACGGTTCGATCCCTGGTCAGGACACTGCTCGCAGCCAATCAATGATTCTCTCTCATCACAGATGTTTCTATCTCTCTCTCCCTTCCTCTTTGAAATATTTTTTTTTTTTAAAGTTGCCTTTAAGTCCACTCTTAAGTCTGCTGTCTCACTGGCCTGAACAAGGAGCTGCCTGAGTTAGCCAAGTGGTACCCCATGGAAGGCAGGTGCCAGACTCACCTTCAGGTCTGCATCCTTGCTACTCAACAGCACAGCCATCCTTTGGGGGCTTGCTGGAAATGCAGTATCTCAGGCCCAAGCTCAGAATCTCTAAACCATAATTTGCATTGTAACAAGAATCCCTAGGTTATTTCGTTGGTCATCCATCAAAGTGTCAAAATGAGTTCGACTTTCTGGAAAATCTGACAAGGGAACTAGAAAGGTACTGTGCAGAGGCCACACAATACCTTAGGGTGTTTTTATTTATTTCAGAGAGGAAGGGGGAGAGAGAGAGAGAAACATCAATGATGAGAGAAAAATCATTGATCAGCTGCCTCCTGCACATCCCACACTGGGGATGGAGCCCATAACCCGGGCATGTGCCCTGACCTGGAATCAAACTGTGATCAGGGAGCCACACCAACAGGGCCCTTAGGGTATTTTTTAAATAGACTAATGCAGTACGATCCTTCCTCATTTTACCCTCTGGCTATTTTGTTTTTCCTCCTCCACTCATTTTCCTGCTCTTTATAAATCTGGATTGAAGTCCTATTTTGCACTTACAAAAAAACTCTGGGTTACATCTAAAGAATGATTAGTGAATCTATGTCTAAAACACACAAAAGAATGAGCACATACAGCTTGTAAAAGAATTCATTAGCATTGAAAGTGAACTTATAAACGTAGAGGCAGGGTTGAGCCCTGAGCCCTCATCTGTGAAGGTCTTTAGGTTAAAGGCTTGAATACTTTTGCGGTTCAAAAAAACACTTCTTTTAGTTAAACATTGTTTGGGGTGGCAAATAAGCCCTATTCTCCATTTAAATAATGTAGGACAACCAGTTCCTTTAAAACGTTTTGGATATTGGAAAGAAACCTCACAGCCTTCCTTCCGAATCACCACTTATAGAGACTCTAGCAAAGCCCAAAGCAAGTATTTTGTTTATCTCATTAAATGCTGTGTGTTTGGGTTTTGTGTTTGTTTTTTTATTCCGAGAATGTTCAGATTTAGTTTGTCTGCTTCTCTCTCTGGCAGAATGGTTCTCATCTTTTGTGAATTGAGTAATTGTGGATTGTTGAGGAGGAGAAGGAAGAAGAGGAGGAGGAGGAGGAGGAGGAAGAGGAGGAGGAGGAGGAGGAGGAGGAGGAGGAGGAGGAGGAGGAGGAGGGGGAGAAGGAAGAGAAGGAGGCTAATGCTGATAGGCTGTGCCTGGGTCACTTCCATTTACCCTTTGAGGTATCCCCTCAAGGCTGTTGAACAAGCTGATACCATGGGGGTGGGCAATGTGGGGTGGAGGAAGGGAAGATGGAAAGAGAAAATGAATCTCTTTTCTCTGAAGTCAGAGGGTTGAAGAAGCTGGAAAGGGAAGGAGAAAGCCCTTCTGCTTGCCCTAAAATTCAACAGGAAGGAAAAGAAAAATGCGGAATTTCTCCTACACAGTGCTATCCAATAGGTTTTCCACAACGGTGGAAATGTTGCATCTTTTCAATGCTGTTTGTAGTTATCTTTAGAATAACTATTTGCGACATCCAAAAAGGCTATGAAAGGTAGCTATTTACCTTTAAATTTTAATTAAAATTCAGTGTGTGTTTGTTTTTCAGTGCCCATCTGTTAAATTAACCACATTTCCAGTGCTCCATACCACCATGTGGCTAGCAGCTACCATGCTAGACAGCAGATAAAAACACTTCTTTCATCACAGAAAGCGCTATTGGACTGCAGTCCTGAGAGGCGAGGGTTTTGGTGAGAAGGTGAGCCTAGATATTCCAGCTTTTCTAAATCCTCATCAGAGTCTCACCTGTCCTACGGCAGGTCGAGGAATTGATCATTAAACCTAGATCTTTCGGTCCTTATGAGTCACACTGGTATAATCCATAGAAAGTGCTGAATGCAATGCCCTGCACAAAGTAAATGCACAGAAATCTTAAACAATGTGAGTATTAATAGTCATCTTACATTTAAAAAATAGTTGGGGAACATGGCACGACAGTGCATCATTAGTAGTTAAATAACCCTTTGCTGATGTGCTCGGGCGCTCTGGTACATTCACACCATTTACAGCTGTGCTCCAACCTCCGCCCCAGGCTCTTCCTCCCCCTCAGAGCTGGGCACCACCTGTACTAGCTTGGAGGTACAGCACACCGTTTTTATCCAATAAATAACAAACAGGTTACTTGAAATAACATTGCGCCATGGTACAGGGGAATCCATTTTCAGAGGCAATTCTCAGAAGCATGACGCCATAGGGTACATCTATTGTGGAAGGAATTGTTTGTTCCTGTTGTTTGGTCAAACAGAAAAATGAGAACATTGACTTCAAATAAGTAATATTTGGGGTGTCCCTTGTCAGACTGGGGACAGAAACTTAAGGCTTTTGCCTAAATAGAACCTAAATAAAACCTAAAGTTTATTTTTGTGACGAATAAAAATTCTAAGGATAACTACAAACACCATTAAAAAGATGTATTTTAGTCTGGCAGTTATATAAATTAGGGCAATACATAGAATGGGAAATAGTGAAAATTTCCCCTATACACACACACACACACACACACACACACAGAGATTTCTGTATAATCTTCTCAAAGTCCCATTCTTCTGACTTTTTAAATCAGATCACATCCTGATTTGTCTTTCTTGTCCCTTTTTCATCACTTCTTTTCTTATGAACATTTTTGTAGAATGCAACCACTGTTTCTCTGCTCTCCTTCTTAACCCATATCCTGATCCCCCATTTTCTGTGGCTAACACCTGCCTGTCAAAGGCTGCGCATTTCTGGTTCTGACTTCTCTCTGAACTCCAATTCTTATCACCAGACCCCCAGTGGATATTGTCACTGAGATTCTCCATACCCCTCACTTCAAATGTTAACCCATAGGAACTAAAGTTATCATTACAATCTACTCTTAGCTACCCCAAAACTTTCTGGTTTCTCCTCTCTGATATCATTGGCTTGGTTTTTGGTGCTAAAATTCTCTTGTTCAATATGACTTGAAACCATGGAATCATTTTAAACTATTTTAAACCATTTTTCTTCTTCATGCATAGAATTTAAAAGATCTCAGTAAAAGATCCCACTTTTGCTACTTCTTAGCAGCATGAACTTAGGCAATTTCTTATTGGGTGCGGCTGCAGTGTTTTGGACAGGTTCAAGCCTTGGACTAATGAGAGGGCACAGTCCTCTCGTGGCCACGTGCAAGTCTCAGCTTGGAGGGCAGAGCCTTCCCAGCACAATTATAGCCAACAGCTATAGCTGTAAGCTTGAACGTATGGTCCGAACACGTGGCCCCACGTGCCGGTTAGAGCTCAAGTGCATGTAGTTGAGTAGGACTGAAAGACACGAGAATGTTATAAACATCTTGATCACGCCTTTACTCTGCCTCCTGGCATCTGCTATAAAATAAAGACACGGCTTGTGGGCACTGGCGCTGTCCATCAGAGGGGCAGCGTCCCACCGAGACCCAGCTTTCATTCTCTTGTCTGTCTTTTCTAAGCCTTTCATCGCCCCCACTCAGGGCCACTGAACCAGGCTGAGCTGGCATGAGTATGCCATGGCCATGCCGGCTCCCCACAATTTCTTTTTGTTTAAATATATTTTATTGATTTTTTGCAGAGAGGAAGGGAGAGAGATAGAGAGTTAGAAACATCGATGAGAGAGAAACATCGACCAGCTGCCTCCTGCACATCTCCTACTGGAGATGTGCCTGCAACCCAGGTACATGCCCTTGACCGGAATCGAACCTGGGACCTTTCAGTCTGCAGGCCGACGCTCTATCCACTGAGCCAAACTGGTTTCGGCCCCCACAATTTCTTAACCCTCCTAACTAAGCCTTGAGTTTCCATCTATAAAATAAGATTAATAGCACCAATCAAAAAATATGACTTGTGCAGCTACTCATCCCAGCCTCTGTGCTAATTAGGTTAGGTGCTCATCCTCCACACTAATGACATTTTGGACTTGATAATTATTTGTTGTGGGTCTGCCCTGGGCATTGTGGAATGTTTAGCAGCATCCTGAGTCTTTACCCCTTAGATGCCAGTAGTAACCCTTCTAGTCATGACAATCACAGTTGTCTTCAGACATTGCCAAATGATGAGGCACATAACTCAGCATCAGTTTCTTCACTTGTGAAATGAGCATAATAACAACACATTCCTTGTAGGTCCATTGTGAAGGTTAGGTAAGAAATATACTTCTGAAGTGCCTAGCACAGTAGCTAACTCATAGTAAGTACTTAATAAATGTTAGCAGAATTAATCACAATAGCCATGATATGGAAAAAGAAAATGTAATATATATATATATATATATATAGAGAGAGAGAGAGAGAGAGAGAGAGAGAGAGAGAGAAAGTAAAATGATGATTGCCAGGGGCTGAATGATGAGGGAAATGGGGAGATGTTGGTCAAAGGTTATAAACTTTTAATTATAAAATAATAAGTTCTGGGGGATCTAATGTACAGCATGGTGACTCTAGTTAATACCGTATTGCATTCTGAAATTTGCTAAGTGGATAGATCTTAAGAGTTCTCACCACACACACAAAAAGGGTAATTATGGGAGATTATGGATATTTTAATTAGCTAGATAGTGGTAATAATTTCACAATGTATATGCAAATCATCATGCAGTACACCTTAAATATATTCAAGTTTTATTTCCTCAGTAACGCTGGGAGGAAATAAAAACAAGTAAATGTTAGCTAAAATAAATCAAATACAAACACTCCCCCCTTAAACACATAAAGTGTAAGCTCTTTGACGGCAGGAAACTTCTCTGTCTCATGTACTATTCCCCGAGTGCTGACAGAGTAGACACTCCATAAAGCTTCAGAGAATGACTGAATATTAGTTATGCATCACTTTTGCTGTTCACCACTGTTGTTCTTCCTCTTCGGGTTCATTCAGTTAGTATTTATGAAGCATTTATTCTGAACAAACTCAGCAACCCTGGGCAGGGCCATGATGGCCCCACACCTGATGCCATATGTAATCCCCGATATCAACAGTCTCCCCCATCAGAGAGGCTGTGAAACTTGAGAATTGTCCAAGTCAAGCTTTTCTTAGAAAACATCTGGAGTAGAAATGCATGTTAACTGGAGAATGGGAAAGAGAGAAAAGCTACTGGTTATGTCACCCAACAAGATGTGGAATATTAAAAAAATGAAAGGGAGAAATTCCCCATTATCTGATCCACAGACTTGCTGACCTACCCTTTCTTGAATCCATCAGATCAGCACACAGGCCCTACTGATTTTAATAAAACTGGCCTTCATTTCCCAGTTAATTTTTTCAAAAATTTTCAAGTTATTGTTTAAACTTTTATGTCTTTTTTTTTCTGAAGTATGTGTTTGATTTTAGCACTTTGTTTCTCCAAATTAAATTTAAATAAAATTATTTCCATAATGTTAAGAGCTGGTGTACACCACTTTCCCTTCTCTGAACAGCTGGAGGGAGAGTTGTAAAGAATTTATTGATGCCCCAGGCCCTGTGTCTACATTTATTTGATTCTCACAGTACTTATTTTCAGATTGAGGAAAAGTGGCTCAGAGTGGTTAAGTGAATTGCCCAATATTGGGCAACTATAAAACAGTGCTAGCTTATGAAGCAAGGACTGTCTAATTCTGGGGTAGATCGATTACAAAGCAGCTGGGATTCTGTCCACCTCTGTTTCCATATCTTTTGCAATGTGAATTTGTAGCTCCTTCCACCAAGAAGTGGGGCCTGTTTCCCCACTTCTTATTTCAGGGCTAGTCTAGTGACTATTTTAGCCAGTGGGGAGAAATGTAACTGTGGACCAATTCTGAGTCTAGGCTTTAAGAGGCCATGCCCCCGTCTGGCTCTCCGGCTCAGAACCCTACCTCACCATGAGAACCAGCCTGGGGTAGCCTGATGGAAGATGAGAGAACACATGGGGCAGAGCTCAGGCAGCTCAGTCACCCCAGTTAAGGTCCCAGATACCAGGAGAGCCAAGCCAAGATCAACAAAGTTGGCTACTATCCCCATAGCAGGCTTCAAGTGCTAGAGTGAGCCCACCAAGACCAGTTCAGATGAGCAGAACTGACTACTCATGCACAAAAATAAAGCTGGGTTGTTGTAGCCATTGAGATGTTGTGGTTGTTTATCATATGGCATTATTTAAGTAAAAGGTAACTAATATAAATTCACAATGCCTTCAGATCTTATATATGTCTTATTATAATACTAGAGGCCTGGTGCATGAAAATTCATGCGGGGGGGGGGGGGGGGGGCGGTGGCCCTCAGCCCAGCTTGCGCCCTCTCACAGACCGGGAGCTTATCTCTCTGGGAGGTGACCCACAGGCCGATTGGGGGATGGTGCTGGCCAGCAAGCAGCCAGCCCCACCCCCCCATCACCCCTCTGCCACCGCCAGTTGCCGCCGCCCTCTTCTGCCTGCTAGCACCCACCTTGGCTGGCCTAGCGCTACGCACTGGCCGGCCCCACCCCCACCAACCAGTCATTGTGCCGTTCAGTCAATTTGCATATTAGGCTTTTATTATATAGGATAAAGAAAAAAGTTGTTGCAAGCACATCTATCAAAAGTCATTTTTCCATTTTTTATCACGCTATTATGTTCTTTTCAATTACTCAGAAGGGTAAAAAACATGTTTTGAGCAAGATATTAGAAAAGAAACTAAATTATTTGTGTTTAATGGGCCAATTTAATGAGCAACTAAATTGCAGACTGAACTATAATGCAAGTCTCTCCTTCTATTCTATCATCAGACAAATTCAATGCAGACAAATCAACTAATATTTTTTAGTATCTTGTCTGTATAGGCTCAATGCTACAGTACAATGGTGTTTTAAGACACGGTCCTGTTTTCAAGGACTTTATAACCTAATTGAAACATACGAAGCCATGCGAATGAGAGAAGTTAAATAACAATGAAATATTTCAAGAACACCTTCACCACAACTGATGTTTCAAAAAGAAAATATGCACCATCACTTTGCTTTGATAAAGCAAATTAATTTTACACTTGCTAGGAGAATACAGAAGAAAGAATACAGAAGAAAAGTAAAATGCTTGGGAGAGAAGCGACCCAGGTGAAGGCTGACTTTACAGGGAGGGCTGGAACTCCTTCTTAGAGCGTTTCCATAAGCAGATAAGAAGGCTCTCTTGGTAGGTAGAACTGCAGGTAATATTAGCAGTGGGAAAGAGCAAGGTGTATTTGGCAGTGAGTAAACAATACGAGAACAGAGGAAATCAATAGAAAAAGTGACTGATTAGATATGGAGTCGAAGGGACAGGAGAAGCATGTGTGTCTCCAGCCAGGAGGATGGTGATCATTAACAGACAAAAAAGTTAACAGGTGGCAGCTGATGAACTCTTCAATGTTAGATATCTGGAACGCTGGGTGGGAGTGAAATACCCAACAGGCTGTTAGAAATTCAGGTCAGGGGCCAAGGGGAAAGGTCAAAGTTAGAGATATGGCTTGAAAATCTTCAGTGCAAGAGAGCTGAGACAAAGCAGCAGAAGGGCAGACTGGACCTCAGGGAATGCCTGAAATGTCTGGTAAGAGAGATAAGAAAGATGCCTGCTGACTGCTAAGCAGGAAGTAGCAAGTGCCATGAGTCACATTAAGTGTGATAACCATTTAGAGAAGGGAGAGGTGTACAGCAGCAGAGCGGAAACGTTCTCTTTCAAGAGAGAATTGACGACAATGAGCAGGACAGGCTCACAGCGGAACCAGATGCTTCTGTAAGTCATTTGAAGGGATGCATGGTTCTGGCTGGATGGCTCACCTGTTAACAACAGAAACGCAGGGGAGACTGATTGAACTTATTTGCGAAAAGAACAAAATTAGCCGACTTGGTTTGGGGCTGGTTTACTCTGTTTGATTCTGTGTTGATCTTAATGGCCTAAATTTGCAAGTTTCTGCTTCACCTTTATTCATTTTGATAAATTCAGAAAGTGCAAATTGCAGAAAATATTTGATGAGGATAAAGCCAGCTCAAATAATCAAGTTACATGAACAATGGCCAGTTCCTCCTTTTACTATTGATGCTATAAATACATCTTAAGTTCCATACAAATTACACATACAGGGTACTCTTGTCCCTGCTTCATTAACAGAGACACATATTTACATACCCACGTTAATTAGTTCTCATGTTACAGATG
Source organism: Myotis yumanensis (assembly GCF_028538775.1). Taxonomy (NCBI): domain Eukaryota; kingdom Metazoa; phylum Chordata; class Mammalia; order Chiroptera; family Vespertilionidae; genus Myotis; species Myotis yumanensis. Next base: position 26,111,640 of record NW_027223764.1, on the reverse strand, counting down.
ATGCCATCATGACATCGTTAAGAAAGTACAATTCATCCCAACCACTGGTAGAACCAAAGAGCTCTAGCAATGTAAATACTAGTCATCGGTTATATTTCATTTCGGTAGAGTGTGAAGAATAGAAAAGCATACAGGTTTTTAAAAAGCTACCTTGCTTTTTTATTATTAAATTTGGGAGAGAGAGGAAGGGAGAGAGAGACAGAGAGAGAGAGAGAGACATTGATGTGAGAGAGAAACATCGATCAGTTGCCTCCCATTCTCACCCGACCAGGGATTGAACCCACAACCTAGGTATGTGCCCTGACCTGGAATCAAACCGGCAACCTTTTGGTGTACAGGACAATGCTCCAACCAACTTAGCCACTCAGCCAGGGCTACCTTGCTTTTCATTTTATTTTTAAAGTTTATAAAAGAAGCCATAAGTCCTTAGTCACCAGACACATACACATTAACTATTCTGGTCTATATCTGCTCCAAGTGCTGTGCTCCAGGAATACTATGTGTAGCAACTGCTATTTTAACTAGCTTTTCAAGTGGCTCAAACCCTAAAATTTGAGAGCCATGACCTAGGTGTTCTCACGAGACACAAGGGTAGTTGAAAGGGGGCAGGCGCCCCAGTGAACAGGACCCAGCCCTTCCCTTTGCCTTTTCTCCCTGTTAAGTGGAGAAGCTCTGCTTTATGGTCTTCTGGCATTGGGCTGTCATCCTTTCCATTCATTGAGCCAGAAATCTGGGAGTCACCCCTCCCCTCCCACATCAATCCATCAGCAAGTGCTGTCTATCATCTTATCAAAATATATATCCAAATCTGCCTCCCCACCTTAAGCAAGCCTGCCATCTTCTTTTGCCTACTCCTGCAAAATCCTTCTAAGCCATCTCCTTGTTTCTGCTCTTAGCCTCCTCCAGTCCATTCTTCTTGGGACACCAATAATTTTTCTTCAAAACTTAAATTAGATCACGTTGGCTCACAACTTAAAAGCTTTCTATGCCCCCAAAGCATTCAAACAAAATCTGGGCTCTCCTGACCATGGATCATGTGCGTGTCATACCCCTGCCTATCTCTATATCATCTTGTGCCACACTCCCGAGGTCTCAGTATCATTCTAGTCACATGTTTGCTTGTTTGTTTCCTCAGCACCAAGCCAAGGAGGCAGAGGACTCTGCATTTGCTCTCCTTTTTGCAAACACCTCAGCTTAAATGTCACCTCCCAGAGGTCTTTCAAGACCATTCTATTTAAACTCAATTTCCCTCTCTCCGTTTTTCTCTATCTTAGCACTTTTTGTTTCCTTCAGAACGCTTATTACAACTTAAATTTTTGGTTTGCTTTCATTTTGTTTGGCTCTAACCTAAAAGCTCAATGAGTGTAGGAACCGTGTCCGTTGTGTTCACCACTGCGTCTCTGGTACCTAGTATGGGGCCTGGCATACATTAGGAACTCCTTTCTTGGATAAATGGATGAAATCATCCAAAGTTATCAAGGCGTGGAAATCCCTGACACAGACAAATTAGAAACTTCCATTTTGGGTGGGGTGACAGTGAAATCAGGTGGTGACATCAGCACTTGGCGCTTCTCTCAGAATGTCAGTTTGACACAAGGATTAGCCACATGTAGTCAACAAAGAAATAGCACTTTTCTGAATGGTGCCAAAATATGTTTAGTCCTTGGTTCCATGAAATGACTCTTAGGTGCATTTGAAATAGTCCCAGAATTGAAGCCCCGACAGCCTTCACTTGACTCTTCCTTCATCTCCTTATTCATTTGAGCTCCTTCACCATACCCACATGTTTATTGTATTTTCCTGTGTGATACTGAGTCACTTTTTCTTAATTTAATAGTAAAATCCATATCTATCTTCTTTTATTGGGTTTATGGAATAATAGAATGTCTGGCTTGCCCAGAATTTCTTCAGATGTTACCCTGAAGCTATTTTCTAAAACACTGTTGTGCGCCCGACTGGTGTGGCTCAGTGGTTGAGTGTCGACCTATGAATCAGGAGGTCATGTTTCAATTCCTGGTCAGGGCACATGCCTGGGTTACAGGCTTGATCCCCAGTAGGGGTGTGCAGGAGACAGCCAATCAATGATTCCCTCTCATCATTGATGTTTCTATCTCTCTCTCCCTTTCCCTTCCTCTCTGAAATCAATGACAATATATTTAAAACACTGTTGTGCCCCCAGTTACCCACATTTTACAGCACCATCATGATGCCTATTTGTAACCGGTGGCAGCTGGAGTGGTGCATCTTTTGTTTTCTCACTAGTCCCTCTGCAGTAATCATTCTTTAGATTAGGTACTATGTTCATTATTAGTATAAATCACACACTTTTTAAAAATGTTTTTTAATTGACTTTTAGAGAGAGGGGGAGAGAATGAAACTAGTCGGCTGCCTCTTGCATGCTCCCCACCTTGGGTCAAGCCTGAAACCCAGGCATGTGCCCTCACCAGGAATCCAACTGGCAATCTTTGGTGCATGGGACAGTGCTCAACCAACTGAGCCACACTGGCCAGGGCTAAATCACTCTCTTTTGAATTGTCTCAGCACCAACATTGCCAAGTAGTGTGGCTCACTTCAAGCCTAACTGTAAAGTTGACAATGGTTGCGTCACTCATTATCAGACATTTACTCCACTTTTTTCAGCTATTTTATGACTGAATGGAGAGAATATGGATTATGTGGTAATGTGGGCAAGTCATTAACTTCTCTGAGTCTGTCATAAAATTAGAGGATTAGATTAGGTTGGAGGTTAAACTACTGAACAATGAGGAAATTTAGCTCTCAGATGAGCTTGGAATGGCCCTCACGGTATTTTAAATGTTCTCATTCATTGGCAACCTTATAAAATTGGGAGGTTTCCCATAAAACTCCAGATTTCCTTCTTCTCTTGAAAGAAATCTGAATTCCCTTGAAAAATCTGGCTTCAGAGATTCCCATTCTTCTCACATTCACAAATGACAAGGGAAGGAGTTCCGACTAACTGACCACATTTCTCTTCTGATAGCAGCTGAAGGCGGTTAGGCCTCGTGCCTCTTTTTCTGGTGAAATCCAAGGGACTTACAAGAACCAGATTTAAAAAAGGAAACTCTCTTAATGGCCTAGAAAATTCTTCGAGGAAAGAGGAACAGTGACCTCACCTCTACCATAGCCTTGGGTCACGGTTCATGTGTGGTCTCGAATTTTTTCAATAGGTATCACAGTTTGTTGGCTTGTTGTTGTTTTTTCTGGTTCACTGTTCCTGGAAGTACTGAAACAGCAGATTGATGCGTGGCGTGGACAGAGCAAGGTCCTACTTCATCTCCCCCCAAAATCCACTTAACAAAATGTCTTCAGCTGGAGGACATACCAGATGTTAAACTGATAAGAGCAGATACTACACTTGATCTGAGCCAAAAAGCTGATAAACAATGAACAGGTTTGTTTCTTTAAAATAATTGGGAGAGCCCAGGCCATTGCGACTCAGTTGGATGGGTGTCATCCGTGCACCAGAAGGTTGCTGGGGCTCCATCCCAGGTAGGGGGGCATGTCTCACTCCCCCTCTCCCTCTCTCTCTAAAACCAATAAAAACATATTTTTAAAAAATAGAATTTCTATAAAAAATAATGATAATTGGGAGGAGTGAAGTTGAGAACAAGGTAGTTTATTTTGCCCCACCAACCTTCCTGGTTCTCCGAATCCACCTTTCCTAGAGCAGTTCTTGCCATTTGATGACTTAGGAGAAGGGGTATTTGTATGGAGGAGAGTGGGTTGTATTTTGCATTGTAAAAAGGAGAGAAGAAAATTCTACCTGAACCAATTGGAAGTCAGAAGTCTTTTAAGTAGACACCTGCTCTTCCTGTAATGACAGTTCCCACGTGGCCCCGTTTATTTGTTTATATTATCTGTCTGGCCCTTTGGGTCACCTGAGTTTTCGCTAGATAATCTGTAAGTCCCCTTCCATCTTAATAAATCTAAACATTTTAAAATATTTTGACAGTGCTGAGCCCCCACAAGCAGGTATTCCCTCCTCTCCTGGCAAAATACCACCAATCTAAACACAAAGATGCAACCCTTGTTCTTCAGTTAAATCACCAGCAACCATAAAAATCCCCAGCACCTATAAGGCACTCAGTAAGTATTTGTGGAATGAAGTATTCAGGGTTAGCAATTACCTTTGGAAAGGGTCCATGAAGATTAACAGAGCAAATGAGTGTTTAAGAGGGCACAGAATCACCTTAATTGCTATATCATTATGTTTTATGTTGCCCATTAGAGAGGGTTAGCCAGCTTTAAATGTTTTGGATTAAATATTTTGTAGTTTAGGAGGAGACCAAGATGGCGGCGTAGGAAAACACCGGAGACCGCTGCCGCAAACAACCATTTCAAAAATACAACTAAAAGACTGAACGGACATCACCCAGAACCACAGGAAGGCTGGCTGAAGAGAGACTCTACAACTAGAAGGAAAGAGAACAGCAAATCGAGGCTCAGAGGCGGCGCAGTGTGGAAAATACAAAGGTACCGAGGTGCGCGCGCAAAGCAGGCTGGTGGCTGAGGGCGCGGTTGTCGTTTTCTGTCGGGAGTGAGTCTCAGACTCTGGGCTCCAGATCCGGGCGAGTCTCTAGGGACCCAGACTCAAACGGGAGAAGCGGGATTATCCGGCATCAGTTGGAACCTGAGGGCAGCTTTCTCTCCGAAGTTTGCAGTGGCTGCCGGGGTTCTGAGAAGCAGAGCCTCTGGGAACGGGACTGAGCGTGGCCATAACAGCCATTTGCCGATCGCCTCAGGCAAAGGCTGGATTAGCGCCTCCCCAGAAGGCAGACGTTTTCCATACAGCTGATTCCTATAGCCAGTCGGCCTGGTGGTCAAACCCCTCTAGTGTTAACTACAATTAAGGCTTGGCTAGAACAAGACTGCGCACAGAGACCACAAGGGGGTGCACCAAGAAAGCATAAAAGATGCGGAGACAAAAAAACATGACAGAAATGGAGGATATGGAGCTAAGAATCGCAATTTTGAGGGCTTGCCATAAATTTGTGCAGAGCCTCACGAAAACTAATGAGACCCTCGATGCTACGATAAAGAAATTAGAAAGTAAGCATACACGGACTGAAATAAAGAATATTATACCCAATAGCAGACCAGAGGAGCACAATAATCAAACCAAAGATTCGACAAAAAACACCCAATTGGAAAAGCAAAATGAAAAAAGAATCCGAAAGTGTGAAGATAGTGTAAGGAGCCTCTGGGACAGTTTCAAGCGTACCAACATCAGAATAATAGGGGTGCCAGAAGATGAAAGACAGCAAGATATTGAAAACCTATTTCAAGAAATAATGGCAGAAAACTTCCCCCATCTGGAGAAAGAAATGGACTTACAGGTCCAAGAAGCGCAGAGAACCCCAAACAAAAGGAATCCAAAGAGGACCACACCAAGACACATCATCATTAAAATGCCAAGAGCAAAAGACAAAGAGAAAATCTTAAAAGCAGCAAGAGAAAGAGGCTCAATTACCTACAAGGGAATACCCATACGACTGTCAGCTGATTTCTCAACAGAAACTTTGCAGGCCAGAAGGGAATGGCAAGAAATATTCAAAGTGCTGAATACCAAGAACCTACAACCAAGATTACTTTATCCAGCAAAGCTATCATTCAGAATTGAAGGTCAGATAAAGAGCTTCACAGATAAGGAAAAGCTAAAGGAGTTCATCACTGCCAAACCAGTATTATATGAAATGCTGAAAGGTATCCTTTAAGAAGAGGAAGAAGAAGAAAAAGGTAAAGATACAAATTATGAACAACAAACATGCATCTATCAACAAATGAATCTAAGAATCAAGTGAATAAATAACCTGATGTACAGAATGAACTGGTGATAATAGAATCAGGGACATAGAAAGGGAATAGACTGACTATTCTTGGGGGGAAAAGGGGTGTGAGAGATGCGGGAAGTGACTGGACAAAAATCATGCACCTATGGATGAACACAGTGGGTGGGGAGTGAGGGTGGAGGGTGGGGTGGGAGCTGGAAGGAGGGGAGTTATGGGGGGAAAAAAGAGGAACAAATGTAATAATCTGAACAATAAAGATTTAATTAAAAAAAAAAAAAATATTTTGTAGTTTAACATGTCCTGGGTACAAATACAGCTTTTATAGTGTATTTTTTATTTCTATTGAAGGCTAGGTATATATCCTGAGCAGTAATGAAACAAAAAACAGTAAGCCTGATACTTAAAGGAATAAAGAGTTCACTTCTTTGATTGAGATTAGGCTTAAATACTTCACTTTTCTGAAAATCAGGTTTCTGAATGGAGCCAGGGTGGGGATAGGTGACAGAACAGTACCCCCTTGTGTTTAGTGTTGGGACTTACATCACCTTTCTTAGCTGACGGCCCCTGAGAGTTAACCCATACATGCTCCAGGCACCTTGATAGACGCCAGGGGGCGTCACCGAACAAAACACACCCAGCTCCAGAGATTTCATGAAAGACTCATCAATGATATAATCATTCAAACACATATTGAATTTTAAATTGCAGTAACTGTTTTGGAGACAAGGGTATGGTACTTGGAGAATCATTCATCTTTATTCTCTGCCTCACAAGATAATTAGCATAACATAGACTAATTTATTGAGAACCCTATATGCTCAGGCAGTGAGTATGCTAAGCACTTCTCATGCATTATCTCATTTCATCTTCTCAAACAGTATAGGCAGGTAATGTGTAGATAAATAATTTTCACAAGATCACACAACTAGAAAATGGTCAGACTAAGATTTTAACTACCATATTGGTTACTAACTAAGGGGTGGGGGTATAAGCAACCCAAGATACTAGAACAGTTTCTTAAATATGAGGAATGTGTGAACTCATCTTAAAGTTCTCACAGATTTCCCCATCACTATATCCAGGGTCAACTTGTAAAATAGGCTGTTAATAATTTTAAAACGTAACTTATAAGGGAGGAGTATACAAAATGGAACTCGTGTATTTGTTTATCATTATATACTTAAGGCTCATTATATATCAAACTGTGTTGGGCACTAAAGGTACAAAGAAGCTCTGAACTATTATCACCAGACAGGACAAAGGCTTTTCATACCAATATTTACTTTGTCAAGTCAGAGTTACTTCATGTAAACAAACAAAACAAACTAGGAATTTTCTGTACAGGGGCCGCTTACTTAAAATTGCTCTAATTTTTCCACAGCATCTTCTCAAACCTTCGATAACAGTCTCAGAGAAATGCTCAAAATGGAATTGCTTTTTAAATTGTTAAAATTCTTGATGAGCTCTGAGCTTAATTATACTGATGACTTTAAAGATAATAACATTTTAATGCATAATATAAATCCCTATGAGTGTGAATTTTTAAATCCTCAAAATTAGTCACAATGAGCATACGTTACAATGCATTTCCACAAACACATTTCATTTTGTGCTCATAAAACCCCATAAGAAAGGTGTTATTTACTTTCATCCTTTTCTAGAGGATTAAGCAAGCCCAGTGGAGTTTGCCCCTGATCCAGACTCTAAACTAAACCATTTCATGTGGACTTCACAACAACATTACAAAATCCCCTGTACTGTTTTGCTATTTCGGCCTTGATAGGGATATTATTATTAATTGACAACTTATTTCAAAAATTCATGTTAAGGTAATTCTTTCAGGATGAAAGGGACCGTTGTTTTGAAGCAGTCTGAAAAGTATTATCTACTGTCCCAGAAGCAACTGTTGTCCTTAACAATGGTGAGGTCCATGACCTATTGTTGACTATAGTGGCAAAGCTCGCAAAATGGCTCATTTGTTAGGCATCGCTTGGTTTTGCAGTGGAAACAAGTCCTCAGGCTGACAGAATTGCACACTTCAGTTCGTTTCGCTATGAGCAATGACCAGGAAATTTCTAGGAAAGTAATGCCATCTAGTGGTAAAATCACGCCAATGTATTGTACCCACAATAAATTGCCAATAAATATATAAAATAATTATTCAGCCATAACAGGGAATGAAATACTGGTACATGCTACATCGCTGATGAATCTTGGAAACAAACTAAGTGAAAGATGCCAACCCCAACAGGTCACAAATTGTATGACTCCATCCATATGAAATAGCCAGGAGAGGTAAATCCATGGCGACAGGAAGCTCCTTAGTGAGGCCAGGGGCTGGGTGAGAGGACAGCAGGGAGGGACTGCTTAATGGGCAGGGGATTTTCCTTTGGGGTGCTGCACATGTTTGCACAGCGTTGTGAATATACTAAATGCCACTGAATTGCTTGCTTTAAAACGGTTAATTTTATGTTATGTGAATGTATCCTCATTAAGACAAATTTTTAGTGAAATACATACATAGAACATATTAATGTATAATATCTGCATTTACACAAAGCATATGCTAAACCATATTTTTCCTGTCATTTGTTGACTCAGATAGCGTTCTAGCTGCTACGAGCATATGAAGATCTATAATCCAGCTTCTCTCTTTAAAAATTACAAGTCAATGGTGAACAGTCATACATTCAAATAGCAATACTAGAAGGTAGACTGTGATAGTGCCGCAGGGAGATAAAAGACAACAACTCCGGTCAACTGGATAAGAGTGGGCCACTCTTCACAGTAGGGGCCCAGGCAGATGGCAGTGCGGGGAAGACACCTGGAGAAGGTGACTTTGGAGCTAGACTTTGATGAACCAACACACTGAGCTTAAATTTAGATACGGTGCCATCAAGCCCAACAAACAGTGATGTGCCTCTCTCTGATGCCTGTTCTAGCCCTGAGATCCAGGCACTGACATTCTGAAAGGCAGCTCTGAACTAGCAGGCACGAGACAAGTAGTTAGAAGAGAACTCTCACCACCCGCCACTTTTTAAGTTTCAGATTCCTGTGAATGCAGCTATCCACATTTATTTGTCTGTTTACTTTTCTCCATTTCATTTTCTTTTTTGCATCACCATTTATCCCCCCCTACCATCTCCCACCTCCACCCCCGCTCCTCCTCCCTGACCACACACCGCTTTGGCTGAGAGCTAAGAGCAGTATATGGAGTCCCGGACACCCAGCGCTGGGGTAGGTGATGGGGAAGGGTGGTGGTTTGGGAGAGTTCGCCCCATCATATCAGAGCCCAGATCCAGGCAGGCTGACTTGGCCAATCAGATCAGAAGTGAGTGAGCAGAACTTAGATTCAGATGTGAGCATACCATGCTCATTCTTCCCACCTAGCATTTTTTTCTGCCTTGCTACCTTTGGGCAGTCATCTCATTTATTCACCATTATCATCATGCAGCAAATATTTACTAAGTACCAGAAACCATCTAGAACTTGGAAATATGAAAATAAAGAACCATTCTTGCCCACAAGTGCTCATAGTCTACAAAGAACTGATCTGTTAACAATGATCATACAATCACATACAGTAACTACTTTAATGATGATGTACACAGGGCACAATGGTACCAGGAGAAGGGACTCCTAAGTCTGATTGGGAGAAAGAAAAGCGCCACTGTTGCCCAATCTTATCAAATCCAACATCCCTTCCGTTTGACTATCCTGAAGTAAAATTCCTGGATGTAATTTTAAAAGAACCAACATAACACTGTAAAAATTCATACAAAGGAATAAAAAGAGACAGTAGTTTATAATACAAAATGTTTCAACAGGTAAATAGTCATAACGACATTAAAAGATAGAATGAAATAGCTTATGCCTATAGGTAGAATTACCATGAGTGTGACAGCTGGAATGCAGAATGATGCAGGTATATAGTGTTGATACCTTAAATGCACAGCCATTCATAAAATCCCATACAAGAATGTTCATGGCAGAATTATTCACATTAGCCAAAAGTGAAAACAATCCAGATGTTCATCAAATACCATATGATCTCACTTATATGTGGAATCTAAGGAACAAAATAAACTGACATAAAATAGAAATGGAGGCATGAATACATGGAACAGTCTGACAGCTGTCAGACTGGATAAAAGAAGGTGAAGGGATTAGCCAAAGAACATATGTGCATAATCCATGGACACAGACAACAGTGTAGTGATGGCCAGAGGGAAGGGGGGTGGGGTCTGGGAGGAAGGAGGAAGGAGGACATCTGCAATAGTGTCAACAATAAAAATAAAGGAAAAAAGTTATAGTAAGCTAAGACTAATTTATCATTAAAATGTTTAAATATATTTAGTGTAGCTTAAGTGTACAATGTTTATAAAGTCTATGGTAGTGTACAGTAATATCCTAGCATCCTTCACATTCACTCACCACTCACTCACTGACTTACCCAGAGACACTTCCAGTCCTGCAAGCTCCACTCACGGTGAAGTACCCTGTACAGGTGTACCATTTTTAAATCTTTCATACCATATTTTACTGTACCTTTTCTATGTTTACATATACAAATACTTACCATCGTGTTACAGTTGCCTGCCATATTAAGTACAGGAACATACTGTACAGGTTTGTATCCTATACAGGTTTGTATACCATATAGTCTAGGGCAGTGGTCAGCAAACTCATTAGTCAACAGAGCCAAATATCAACAGTACAACGATTGAAATTTCTTTTGAGAGCCAAATTTTTTAAACTTAAACTATATAGGTAGGTACGTTGTTATTAACTTAATTAGGGTACTCCTAAGGCTTAGGAAGAGCCACACTGAAGGGGCCAAAGAGCCGCATGTGGCTCGCGAGCTGCAGTTTGCCGACCACGGGTCTAGGGCAGTGGTCGGCAAACTGTGGCTCGCGAGCCACATGCGGCTCTTTGGCCCCTTGAGTGTGGCTCTTCCACAAAATACCGACTTCTGCGCATGGGCCACGAAGTTTCAATCGCACTGTATATGCACGCCCGTACGTGGTATTTTGTGGAAGAGCCACAGTCAAGGGGCCAAAGAGCTGCATGTGGCTCGTGAGTCGCGGTTTGCTGACCACTGGTCTGGGGGTATAGTAGGGTATACATTTGGTTTGTGTAAGTGCACTATGGTGTTCACACAATGACAAAATAGCCCTAACAGCACATTTATCAAAACATAGCCCCGTTGTTACGTGACACATGACTGTATACCCAAAACCCATCTTATTTCTCAACATAGGAAGCTACCTTGTGATCACCTCTTATCTCTCTCTTCTCCTCTCATAACCTTATCTTGAACTTCATGTTTATTATTCCCATGCATTTTTATATTTCTAATTTCTAACATGTAAGTATGTATCTAAAGCCAACCTATAGTATTAAAATTATATATTTTTCATAAATACTTTTAAGTGCAAGTGAATAGATAAAAAGTTGGAAATGCATACACCAAACTGACACCAGTGTTTACTTTGAGGGAGAATGGAATAGGATAAGAGTAAAGTGAGATTTTTATTCATGTGTCATTGAATTGTTACAAGGTGGTTGTATAACTCTTATTATAATTTTTTAAATTGCCAAGAAAACAACCGCCCATTGATCACGTCATCCTCCTGAACAGAAAAACTTTCACTAGTTTCCTTCATCTCATTACCTTCAGCCAGAAGCCCTCATTAAGTGTTGTCGGTGCTGAAATATTACGAATGCTTGCCTTCAGTAATCTTTGCTGCCCATAACCTGGGGGTTCTCAACCCTGATTAGAAAGATTCGGGGAGGTAAAATACTGACCTGACCCCTTTCCCAACAAATTAATTGAAATCTCTGAAGATAGGGCCAAGGAATTCCCATTGTTCCAAGCTCCTCAAGGGATTCCTAAGCTTGTTAATGGTTATATTACAGACCATACATTTAAGCAGACTTAACCTGACTGAAGACATCTAGATGGCTCTTGACCTCATTAGCAAAACAAGTATCTCGTGCTGAGAAAACTACTGGATACCAAGTAGAAAGCATGCTTAAAAAATTAAGCCGTGTTTATTTTTGTAATAAAATCTTGTAGATAGAAATCCAGTGTCTATGTAAACACTACGTGTTGCTTTAGCAACAGCTACAGTATCAAAGTGCATTACTGATGGAGCTTTACAGTCTGCAAAGCTTACTGGGTAAGGAGAGAACAGCTTTTATGTATTGTCTTCATAAAAGCCATCTCAGAGCCATTGATACAAGTCAATCTTACTATATGTAACTTCAGGCAAAGTAGAACTAAGCCTGCTCCAGTATTTCCTCATCATTGATTATTGGGCTAGCTGTGGATAGCTTGCATTAATTGTATATTGTGGATCTGTTTGTGTTGAATTTTTTAATCATTGTGCACAGACGCATCATTGGAAGCTTTTATACGCAAATGGTCATTTCAGATGTATGGTGTTTTTACACTACAAAGAAGTCCCCTATGTGGATATTTCTTATACTAATTGTATCATAAAGCTGTTTATTCTTCCTTGTAAGAATTCTTTACTATAAATATGGGTTAAAGCAGTGGTTCTCAACCTTCCTAATGCCGCGACCCTTTAATACAGTTCCTCATGTTGTGGTGACCCCCAAAACATAAAATTATTTTCGTTGCTACTTCATAAGTGTAATTTTGCTACTGTTATGAATTGTAATGTAAATATCTGATATGCAGGATGTATTTTCATTGTTACAAATTGAACATAATTAAAGCATAGTGATTAATCACAAAAACAATATGTAATTATATATGTGTTTTCCGATGGTCTTAGGCGACCCCTGTGAAAGGGTCGTTCGGCCCCCAAAGGGGTCTCGACCCACAGGTTGAGAACCGCTGGGTTACAGTATAATGTATTAGACAGTTAAATACTTTTAATAGATGTTTCTCTTGTTCTATATAAAGAAAGAAAGAAATCCAGTGTCTAGGTAAAATATTCATCAAAGTCTTTGCATTGCTGTGGGCTACTTAGCAGGCTCGCAAAAAAAAATCTCTGGGTTGAAAGGATGAATAAATCAGTGAACAAACAAAAATTGCCAGTGAGTCCAGATAACCCAAGGAAAGTCTAACTTGAGGAAACATTCATTTGTTCAAGATTTTTCTGTGCCAGACTCTGCGCTAAACACATTAAGATTCTACCAAGATGAGGACGTTGAGGACTCTAATAGCTGAGGTCAGGAGAGAGATGCTGACAACATGCATTTTGCCTCCACACACTCTATTCTTCTCTTAATCTTTTCTTTTTCTTAAGATTTTTTATTTATTTTTAGAGAGGAAGGGAGAGAAACATTGACGTGAGAGGGAAACATTGATTGGATGCCTCCTGCACACCCTCTACCAGGGGTCAAGCTGCAACTCGGGCATGTGCCCTGACCAGGAATCCAACTGGCAAACCCCAGGTGCACAGAACATGCCCAACCCACTGAGCAACACAGGCCAGGGCCTTACTCTTTTCTGATGAGGAAAATGAATTGACTTAGTTCCAGCACTAAGTCTCCAAAGACCCAGAAAATGAAGTAAACATCCTTACAAGAGGACAGACTAAGTGAGCTGGAAGGAGGTGGGAGGCCAGGGTCCTGTAGGTGCCAGCCTCTTACACTCACTCTCCCAAAAAGCTGAGCACATCTTCAGAATCACTGTTTCTGAGTTAGCATTCCAAATCTTCTCTGTGCTTCCCTGAGGACAGGGTCAAAGAGGGTAAATTACATCCCCTCAGACTTCAAAGCAGTGACATTTTAAGAAAATTCAAATAGACTGCCTTGCTGGTAGTGCAGAATGCCCCTGTAATCCTGCCATCTGTGTCAAATTATGAGTGCCACCACTGCTAGAGTCTCAAATAAATATTCGAACCAGCTGCCAAGATGAAATTTGGTTAATAGCACATTTTCAAAGCATGTAATTCCAAGTGTGATTTATAACAGAAGTATGAAGAGTTTTTAAAAGGCTAGAGAGCCTTTTGAAAGTAGAATGGAATGTAAAGATCAATTATATGCTTATTTTGTTTTCCCCACTAAAACCAGAAAAATTTGCCCTTCATAATCACACCAGTTGACTTTTTTACTCAATGTGTGTTATTAATCACCATTATAGCTTTATAGCCCTGAATTGATTTAAACACAAAAATGTGGTGTGATCATATGATTAGAATGTTCTTTATAGTCCCTGCCTTTGGATGATTAAAATACCAACTTTAACTTTTTTTAAAAAGAGTGGTCTCTGGCTCCAGCCTGTATTGCTGAATTGGTTGAGCGTCATCTCATGCACTAAGAGGTCACCAGTTCGATTCCTGGTCTTGGCACATGCCTGGGTTTCGAGCTCAATCCCCAGTAGGGGTCATGCAGAAGGCAGCCAATCAATGTTTCTCTCTCCCTCTCCCTCCCTCTCTCTTTAAAATCAATAAAAGCATTATTTTTTAAGTATTGCTTTTAAAAAGAAAAGAAGAGAAGTTGTCTCTTTCTCCTACCCCATATCAGTACCTTCAGGAAAGTGAGGATTATTGAAAGTAAAATAACATAATTATTGAACAAACAAAAAAAGAGAGATAAAATAATCACTAGGCAGTGTTGATTCTGGAATCAGAATGTGCCTCAAATGTTTTATTTTATTTTTTTAAAATATATTTTATTGATTTTTTACAGAGAGGAAGGGAGAGGGATAGAGAGTTAGAAACATCGATGAGAGAGAGAGATCGGTCAGCTGCCTCCTGCACGCCCCCCACTGGGAATGTGTACATGCCCTTGACCGGAATCGAACCTGGGACCCTTCAGTCCGCAGGCCGACGCTCTATCCACTGAGCCAAACCGGTTAGGGTTGCCTCAAATGTTTTAGCAAACATGCCTGCTCTGTGGCCCTGGTGGGTCGCCAGCTGTTAGAACAGTCAGCTGCATTAAAAAACGAGTCTTGCCCTGGCCGGGCAGCCCAGTTGGTTGGAGCACCATCCCCATATGCCAAGATTGTGGGTTCGATCCTGGTCGGGGCACATACAAGAATAAGCCAATCGATGTATGGATTAGTTAGTGGAACAACAAGTGGATGTTTCTCTCTCTCTCTCTCTCTCTCTCTTTTCTCTCTCTCTCTCCCTCATCAATTAAGAAAATTTAAGTAAAATTTAACAAAACAATGCATTTTGGCTCAAGTGATGTGATTTGTTCACATGTCAAAATCATTTGGGAATTTTGTATAGCCCCTATTGACTCTGTTTTAACTGCCACAAGGAAGCCCCTAGGAGGTCATAATTGTATTAATTAATAAAAGTTTACTTTAAATAGAGTTTTTAATGTGAATTTTTATTAATGATAAGATCCTAATATATAAAGAGCCAGGGTCCGTCATGACCTAAACATCTGGATGGATGACCGAACACCAGGCTAGGGTCCCACAGCCCCTTCCCCCTCCATGAGGTGGCATTGACTGGCGAGCTGGCTGAACTGCTGACCTCTTGGTCCCTCCCCCTCTCACCTCCCATGGGCGGTGGCGGCTCCCTCCCACCTCCTGTGGGCGCTGGCGGCTCCCACTGGCCTCCAGTGAACTCACTGTAGCCAGCAAACCAACCCGATCAGGGGGTGGGGCCGGCCATCCTCACGGCCCTTCCCCCCTCTGGCCTGCCCCTGATTGGACTCTCCCATCCAGATCAAGAGCGGGCTGCACAGAGCCCTAGACCCTTCCTGGCAGCCCCAAGTCCCTGGGGTTGAGAATTCTAATGGCCCTGCCCAGAGAGTAGAGGTGCCCGACGGGCAGGGACAGGGACCACAGGCCTCCAGGGAGCACTGCAGAGTTGGCAAGGAAAGGAGAGGGCCTGCAGAGGGGAGGGGAGGAGGCGAAGCCAGTGGACATCAACCCAGAACCCCAGCCTGAATTGGAAGAGCCCGAGGGAGGCTTCAGGAAGCTCTATATAGAGCTGTGCGTTGAGAATGAGAGATTTCGTGAGGCCCTGACCGAGACTGGCTGGCGCAGCTCAAGGTGGAGCTGGAGCATGCCATGCAGAGGCAGGAGCGCTTTGCAGAGAGGCTGGCCCTCCTGGAGCTGGAGAGATTTGAGTGCAGGGCCCTGGAGCACAAGGCCGCTGAGCTGAAAGAGGAGCTGAGGGCCTGTTTAACCTCCAGGCTGACAATCAGCGCCTCAAGGACAAGGACACGGCCCTGATCCGCATCATCAGCAAACTGTCCAAGTGACCCTGGAGGACTTGCCCCTGCACCTGCATTTATCCAGCTGCTTTTGCCACACGCACCCCTTCCCCTGTGTGAACACGAGTGACAGGGCTGCCGGGGAGTCTCTGAGAAGCCATAACCTCCCCTCGGGACCTCCAGGCTGGGAGGGGAGGACAGAGCTGCCAGGAGCCAAGGGGACCATCTGAGGCCAGGATGGAGAGGGGAGGTTGAGCCAGCTAGGGTGACCAGGGCTGCAGGCAGGACCAGGAAGGAACCGAGGACCAGGAAGTGCCAGGACCAGTAGCCAGGACCAGAGTGGCCATCCAGAAGTCTCCTCTCCTGTTTGCTGCCACCAGTCACCCCTCCTGCCCCTGAGCAGGGATCCAAGAATGTGCCAAGCATCCCGCTGGTCTGGGCCAGGTGGGCCTGTATATAGGGTCCGTGTGCAATAGGGAGGGATGTCTTCTATTTTTTTCTGCCCCCTCCTCAACGCTGGGGGAGAAGGTATTTTTGAGCAGTTGGGGGTGATCAGGCCGGCAGGGGAGGACAGTTGGGGGTGATCAGACCAGAAGGGGAGCGGTTAGGGAGTGATCAGGCTGGTAGGCAGAAGCGGTTAGGGGCAATCAGGTAGGCAGGCAGGCGAGCAGTTAGGAGCCAGTGGTCCCGGATTGTGAGAGGGATGTCTGACTGCCAGTTTAGGCCCAATACCAGCAGTTGGACATCCCCCGAGGGGTCCCAGATTGGAGAGGGTACAAGCCGGGCTGAGGGACACCGCCCCCTCATGCATTAATTTTGTGCACTGGGCCTCTAGTATAATAATCTATGAACAGACTTTGTAAGTCCATGAAACAACTATGTAGATATAAATGTAGATATGTCCATATATCTTTGCAGTAAAATGACTTATATAGCTTAAGTTTTCAAGATGATAGATCTTACATTTCCAAAATAATATAGTATATACAGAGCCAAAACAAAAAGCAGGCTTTTAAAAAATGTATTTTCACTTCATTATCACCTCATCAAGTTGGGGCTGGGGCATGTCTATGGTCCTACATAAATTAAATGACTCTGGGAAGAAATATTTTAGCAATTTTTAACTTAATATAATTTTAATGTAATATAATTAAAATAATTTTTAATGTGATATAATTAAAATAATTTTTAATTTAATATAATTCAGGTTTTTCAAAGAACATGGTTTCAGGATATACTGGAAATTGATAGAGGGCTTGGTAAAATACCTAAGTACCTAGACCAGGGGTCCTCAAACTTTTTAAACAGGGGGCCAGTTCACTGTCCCTCAGACCGTTGGAGGGCCGGACTATAGTTTAAAAAAAAACTATGAACAAATTCCTATGCACACAGCGGCGGCAAAAACAACCGGCGGGCCGGATAAATGTTTTCGGCGGGTCGCATGTGGCCCGCAGGCCGTAGTTTGAGGACCCCTGACCTAGAGGAATAAGTGATTTGCAATCATTAGGTAATCATGACATTCCAGAGAATTGAAAATTTAAAACAACCTCTCTCCTCTTTCCAATTCATGGGAATACTACTTATTTTAAATTAAAAAAAAAAAAAAGAGGAAGAAGAAGTGACTTTCAATTATTTTATGTTGAAATCTGGGGGAAATGGAAATACATCTTTCAAGATAATGAGAGGGCTCCGGCGATTGAGAGATGGGATTTGGGATTAGATCCTGTGCTGGGCTCACAAGACATGATTAATACATACTTGTTGAATTTAGTCCGCCTTTTATAGAGTGGATTGGTAAGCAGGGTTTAACTTAATTTCCATCCTGGAGACCTTTATAAACATGCTCTGCATTAGAAAATTGAGGGTTTTTTGTCATAGATTTTTGTTGCTGTTTTTGGAGAAAATCTGGAATACCCCTCAGTGAAGAAGCACTACATGATTGTAAGGTATGGTTGTTGTTTTCCGTAGCCCCAAAGAATTCTACCACAACACTGCAGCCACCATGCAGTACGATGGTCTTCTGGGAAGAAATGGAATCTTTACGTTTCCGTGCAAATTGTCCTTAAAGTTTTCAGTGTGTTTGCAGATCACTTCAAAAATGCCAATTGTGAGCAATCAGAGATGACAGAGCAATAATATGCACAGGCCGACCTTACGAAGATGTCTTTTATCACGTCCATACTTGGGGAGAGGATACTGGCTTACCCAAGATGACCTTCAGACAATCTCAAGCAGAGCAACTGCCCAGATAAGAGATTCCTTCTCCCCTGCAGACTAATCTCAGAACATTCCCTTCTGATGCCAAAGGCGGTATTAGGAAAACACGGAGTGGAACAGGAACTGAAAACTAGACTACAAAACTGGACTGGCAAAGCCAGATCCAACATAATGAAGGGGCACATTTGTGTCTATTGTTTTAAGGGGTGCCAGGCATCATGCAGTAGCCATGGTTGTTAGCCATCTATGAGGTACCATAATTTTGAACCTAAAAACAGAAATTAGGTTTGTTTAATGAGTAGTTGATCATGGAACAATGCTGCTTTCCTGCAAATGGGTGTGACCTGCCAGAGAATCCGGGTGGGTATGGGTGTTGTTGTGAGTGTACAATTCTATAATGCATAACCTATATGCTATTGCATGTGTGCTCACCACCCAAAGTCTAGTCTCCTTCCATCACCATATATTTGATCCCCTTTACCCACTTCATTCTCCCCCCACCATCCTCTTCCCCTCCATACTGTTGTCTATGATTTGTTTGTTATTGTTTGTTCACTTGCTGCTCTGTTTTATGTCCTAATATGAGTGAAATCACATAGTTTTCCTTCTTTTTTGTCTGACTTATTTTTCTTAGCATGATACTCTCAAGATTCATCCATGTTGTCACAAATGGCAGTATTTCATCCTTTTTCATATGGCTGAGCAGTATTCCATTGTATGTATGTACCACATCTTCCTTATCTAATCATCCATCAAAGAACACTTGGGTTACTTCCATCTCTTGGCTACTATAAGTAATGCTACAGTGAAGATAGGGGTGATATCATTGCAATATCCTGGTTATTACTTAACAGGAAAAGAGGAAAACTAGATATAGATATGCCATTTATAGGTGTACCAAAAAGCTACATTTAACATTCTCCAAATCTGTTCTTTCAGTGCTTGGTGGGGGAAGGGACAAGACAAAGGTAGTTTAGATGCATATCCCATAAGGTCTGAGTGACATGGAAAGGTGCTTGTCCATCAATCACACCTGAAAGCCAGTCAGTGGCGAGAATGGGCATGGCCACTGGAAGCTGGCAAAACCTGAATATTTAAAACTTCCAAACAAAGGAAGTTCTCTCTCTCTCTCTCTCTCTCTCTCTCTCTCTCTCTCTCTCTCTCAGGGTCTGGCCCTCTTGGGACTCCTGCTACAGGGGGCTTCCCTTCCCTGTGCCCACATGGTGCACAGCCAGGTTGTACTCCACACATGGACTAACGGATTTTAATCCGTCCTGAATGCTCAGCTTCACCAGGCTACAACATGGAATTGAAGCTCTGGACACTGGCCTTGTTTCTGGCTCTGCTGAAATCCCAGCTGACTTCTCCAGGACTGGCTTAAGGGACAGGGGATTTTGGAACCCAAGATATATTTTTAGATGCATTCTGGGCCTGGCAGTGTGGCTCAGTGGTTGAGCATTGACCCATGAACCAAGAGGTCACTGGTTCGATTCCTCGTCAGGGCACATGACCAGGTTGTGGGCTCAATCCCCAGTAGGGGGCGTAAAGGAGGCAGCCAATCAATGATTCTCTTTCATCATTGATGTTTCTATGTCTCTCTCCCTCTTCCTTCCTCTCTCTGAAATCAATGTGTGTGTGTGTGTGTGTGTGTGTGTGTGTGTGTGTAATGCATTCTGGGATCCCACTCCCAGAGATTCTGATTCTGAAGGTCTGGGTGTGAGAATAAACAAATCATCTTTTCTGTCAAAGAACAGTTTAGACAGCTGCCATTTTGGATTGTGTGACTTGGCAGCCACCATGTTGGCCTCATGGCTTGCAGCTCCCCTGGGAACCACCATCTTGAAACAGCAAAGGCCAGCCCCTCCCTTTGAATTAGCCAATCGTGAAAGACTGTGCGTCTGAGCTCCAATCAAGAGCAAGGGACAGGTCACGAGTGCCAGAGATTATAAAGCCGAGCAGACCACCTGCTCGGTGTGCGCCTGCTTCCAGGCCATGTGTGCGTACCCTTCTATGTAGAAGTAAAGATATTTGCCTTGCTGCCTGGCTCCCGAGTATGTTTTGTGTTCTACCAGGACCCCTGAATTGGGGGGCTCACCTTATTTCTAACATGGGTCCCCAAGTAGGTATTTTAATAAAACTTATTCTGAGGCATGGTGGCCTACACCATACTTTTAGATACTCTATATTACCTTTCATGAGGGATATAATTGTCAAATCACCATATTGTACACCTGAAATGAATATAATAGTATATGTCAAATATGATTAAAAAATAATTTTGAAAAAAAATTTTTTAGATACCTGTATTATGAGCATTTTCTTCAATAAAAGCCATCTGACATCTGAAATGCTATGATTACTTAAGCAATTGTGCTGGGCTAAGTTATTGAGAACATAGGATTCTATTTAAAAAAGAAAACTGACTGGGTTGGCTCAATTGATTGTTAGTCCATGCACCAAGAGGTCACCAGTTAAATTCCCAGTCAGGGCACATACCTGCATTTCAGGCTTGATCCCCAGTAGGCGGTGTGCAGGAGACAGCTAATCAATGATTCTCTCCCATCGAAGTGATGTATCTCTCCCTCTCCCTTTCTCTCTCTCTCTCTCAAATCAATAAAAAACATTTTTTTAAAAACTATCTCTGACCTACATCATTTTTAGGGACAAGGAAATTGAACAGAAATAAAAAAAATAACAATAAAAAATTCCTTTTTAACTATCTTCAAAGAGGGCAATGGATTTAGAAGATAAGCTCTTAATAACAAATTATAATCAAGCAAAATGATAGGTCATTTAAAAAATTAATTAGCTATTGAGAAGAGGTTTATTTGCTGAAATTAAACATTGCATCACCACTAAAAATTTTATTTTTATTTTAAAGAATTCCCCAATTCTTTTTTTTTTAAGGGGAGAATGATGATTTTTATTTTTATATATTTTGTTGATTTATTTACAGAGAGGAAGGGAGAGAGATAGAGAATTAGAAACATCGATGAGAGAGAAACATCAATCAGCTGCCTCCTGCACACTCCCTACTGGGGATGTGCCCGCAACCAAGGTACATGCCCTTGAGTCCGCAGGCTGACACTCTATCCACTGAGCCAAACAGGTTAGGGCACCACTAAAAATTTTAAATCCAGTAAGACTGAAAGCCAAATACCATAATTTCTATATATCTCTCCCAAACTTTAATAATTGAAAGATTAGTAAAAAAAATCAAGATAAACTAGTTTCATAAGTATAAAATTTCAAAAGTAACATCAGAACTAAGAAATGTAAGTTATTGAGTAAAATAGAAAATATTTATCTCAAATCATAATAGAGAAAATTGATATAGAAATCAATAATTGTTCCATTTTTCAAAAATAATTTTGGCATGGGTCTTCACAGTGACAAATCAGTGTTTTGTAGACCAGTATTTTTTCCTGGACAAAATGAAATATATATTGTTTAACCAAATAGAGGTTTAGCCAATCAGAGTTTTGTTTATTCTTTGCTTGTTTTGGTATGTATATATTTGTTTTTTTAAATAAAGGAGGTTAGGTATATGGAGTACCAGGCACATGAAGTCATAATCTGTCATTGTTATGAATTCTTTTTTGTGTAAACACCCTTTATTCCCATGTGGCAGGCTCCATGCCTAATCATTAGAATCACAGAAGTGCAGGTTTGGAAGAATGTCAAAGGCTATGTCTGCTCCAAGCTCTCTCTCTCTTCATCCAGTGCCAGGTCAGAACTGTGAGAGTGCAAAGCAAGCTAGTAATTTGGCACCTTCCTAGCTGATAATCCCTAAACAGTGATTTAGTATTTATTTAGAAGTTTAAAAATTAGATTTTAAAATGTATTTTGCCCTTCTCATACTTGGTAACCTTGCTTTGGGCAAGCCCTTTAAGCATAGCTTTGCAACCTACCACTTGAGTGATCAAAATTAATGCCTCCGGAGTTGGAATATAGCTCTGTTGTTGTTTCCAAGGTCTCTTTTGCAGCACTGGATCAATGAGTAAAAGTTGACATTAAAACATGAGTATTAGTTCATCAATAATTAACAAATGAATTAAGAAATCTCTACATCTTAATATTTGCATGCCAGTGTATTTAGAATTGCTTGGCATACAAAAACAAGGCAGAGTTTAGTGATTTCTTTTTAAAACAAATCTTAGTGTCCTATAACCTTTTATAAAGGTGTATTTCTTATATCCGAGTGAAGTTATATCTTGGTAATGTCCTTCTCTGTGGCCAATAAAACAGATGAAATGATCCTTAAGGTTCTCTAAGACCAAGCTCTCTAATGGTCAGGCATCCAGACAGCTTGATTTTGCTGAGACAGTCCTCATGGTTAATTAATGTCCACAGCCGTGACTGCCATGACAGCTGAGGTCAGACATGAACTGTAGAAGCACAGGCTAACGTATGGGAAGAACTGTGGAATAAAACTCAACCAAACCATTTTCTCTGCAATTGCTGGACGTTGTGTGGGTAGGCTCTCCAGATAATTGCCTCCCTCCTCCGTTTCATTTGGCCTGTCTAAACATTGCCTAAATAATTACCTGATAAACTCAGTGTTAATGCTGGCCCATGAACAGACGGACAAGAGTGATTGCTCATTTTGAAATTTATAAATCCAATATAAATAGTAATCAAACCCCAAAGAAGAATGCTTAAAATGTTCCTGTTTAAAACTCACAATCGCATTTAACTTGCCTAATTTCAACCCACACACTTATGGAGCTTAATACTAAAAACATTCTTGGCCTCTATTTAAAATAAAGTGACATATAACAAATGATTCCAGTATTAAATTTACAAATATATTCTACCTAAATTGTAGTTTTAATATAAACTCCCTAAATCCATTATTTGCAGGATTAACTTTGGATCTCTTTATCAACACTCCAGGTATACACGCACACACAATGTAAATGCTAGAAAACATAGTCTGAGAACATACTATGGAAAAAAAGAGCTTTGTCAGGGTAAATGAACTTAAGTAGTTAATGGAAAACCAGCATTTTAAAATTGAAGTATCTCTTAAAGATACACAAGAAGACATGGACCACCTGCCTCACTAATGGAACATGCTAAAATAGACACAATTCATTAGCCACGTCATGGCAGCCAGATGGCATGAATTCTTTAGATGCCAGTCCTGGTTAAAATAGAAGCAAATTTCATGAACTGAGTGAAGGGGAGGAAGAGAGAAGAAAAGTCTAATATTAAACAAGTCCATTTTTCCCTAGTGGCTATATAACCAAAGGGAAAATTTAAAATTATTCTTAAGCTATAACTACCAAAATTAAAAAAGAAATCCATGTGTTTTTTTTTAAATAAAAGAAAACTTAGACAACTGAGACTGTCATTAAATCAGTGCCCCTCCTGTAACCACATCAATTTGGGGCCACTCAAATTTGACTAAATGTACTTGGAGGTTGTGTCTGAAAATATGAGTATTCAAGGAAAGTACAGGGAAAGAAGGTGGAAAAGCAAAAACAACAAGGAGAATATTTTACAAAATTGAAAGTGACACCAGTTAGGTTTAAAAAAAAAAAAGAACATCCGATTAACATTCATAATTTCACTTTTGCACTGTATTCAAAGAAATTTTTCAATCTTCAAATTAACATGCTTTTGAAAATCAGCTTTATTGAAATATAATTCACATGCTATTTAATTTATTTAAAGTATATATCTCAATGATTTCTAATCCAGTTGTACAACCATCTCAGTCAATTTTAGAACATTTTTTAATCACCCAAAAAAGAAACCTCATACCTATTAGCAGTAACTCTCCATTTCTCCCAAACTCCCAGCCCTAGAAAACCATTAATCAATTTTCTGTCTCTATTAGATATGCCTAATCTAGACATTTTACATAAATGAAATCATACAATATGTAGTCTTTTGTGACTGGTTTCTTCCACTTAGCATATTTTCAAGTTTCATCCATGTTGTCATCAGAATTAGTGCTTCATTACTTTTTATGGCCAAATAATATTTACAGCTGTAGATTTTCCCCTAAAGCACTGCTTTAGCTGCATCCAATAAAGTTTTGGCATGTTGTGTGATCATTTTCATTCATCCCAAAATATTTTCTAATTTTCTTTGTAATTTCTTCTTTGACACACTGATAATTTAAGAGTATACTGTTTAATTTTTACAGAATTGTGAATTTCCCAAATTTCTTTTGTCCTGGCTATCTAATTTAATTCCATTGTCAACACAGAACATAACTTATATGATTTCAATCCTTTTACATTCATTGAGGGTTTTTTATGGCCTATTTTCTGTCCTGGAGACTACTCCATATGCATTCAAGAAGGCACAGTCTGCTGCTGTTGGGTGAAATGTTTTATAGATAGTCTGTTAGGTCTAGTTGGTTTATAGTACTGTTCAAGTCTCATATTTCTTTATTGATTTCAGAGAGGAAGAAGAGAGAGAGAGAGAGAGAGAGAGAGAGAGAGAGAGAGAGAGAGAGAGAACATCAATGATGAGAATCATTGATCAGCTGCCTCCAGCATGTCCCCTACTGGGGATTGAGCCCACAACCCAGGTATGTGCCCTTGGCCAGAATCGAACCCAGGACCCTTCAGTTCACAGGCCAATGCTCTATCCACTGAGCCAAACCTGCCAGGGCTTCCTTGTTGTTATTTTACCCACTATGGAAAAAGGGGTGCTGCACTCTCTACCTGTTATTGAATTTTCTATTCTTCACTTCAATTCTATTCCTTTTTGCTTCATGTAATTTAGGGCTGTGTTATTATATTCTCTAGACTTAAAAAGAAGTAGTATCTCCAGATTTGCTAATATATTCCTTCTCTTTCTCCTTCTTTGCTAATATATTTGTATCTAAATTTTTATGAGGTAATTTTCAGAAAGTTTTATAAAAGACTCTGAGATGACTATTTTTAAGGATCCATCCCTGCTATTAAACAACAGGACAACTTAGGTTGATTCGCCTTTTTTATAATACAAATGTAATGGAGGCTTAGTTTATTGTGCTGCAGAATGAATGTACTACTCCTAATATTAATTCCACTACACTTGTAAGGAAAATATTTTAACTATTTTGCACAGTTTCCAAAAACCATTAGACATTTTAGAAATGAAGGTTACCTACAAACAACTGATACATTAATTATAATTCATCCTTATTTACTTATTAGAATATATTATACCAAGTTAGTTCACCTGGAATAAAATGGTAGTTTGGCACTTTTTAACTTTTAAAACCTAAATTTTTATCCACGACCTGCTACCTATTTACTCTTAACCTAAAGAACTTGCTTTGGCTTTGGTCTGTCTTGGTTTCCTCAACTGTAGAAATAATACTACCAGTTAACCTAGTTCATTAGGATACTATGAGAATAAAATAGCTTAATACATAGGGCGTTTTGAAAATTAAATGTATTTAACAAACACATTTTTATAACTGCAGCCCTTGCATCAAGAGAAAATAATTACACATTAGCATTTGCAAAAGACCGAAAAAAGAAAGACAACGTGCAGGTCACATTCATAACTCTTGGAGGCAGAGGCAGATGTGAATGGTGCTCCCTCTGGGGCTTGCCTATCACTGAGTTTTACTAAGCACCAAGGCCAGGCACAGTTCTCAGCTCTTTACGTTATCATTTAATCCTCATAATCATATAAGGGAAGAACTGATTTTAATCCCAATTTTACAGATGAGCTAACTGAGGCTTTCAGAGGTTAGGAAACTGAACCCAAGGTCACATAGATAACTAGAAAGACAGGCCTCAACCAAAGCAGATTATAGAGCTTTTGCTAACTCAATTTCAATGCCTTCTCAAATACTGCAAGACGGCTTCTCTTTTGACCCAACAAATTCATTTTAATAGCCATTATTAAGCCAAAGCCTCAGGAATAGGAAGATCTTGAAGACATTTTACTTATATTAAAATAAGCTAGTTTTTACCTGTAAGATTGACAAAAATAAAAAGATTGACAATACCTAATATGGGTGAATAAGTAGGAAAATAGGAATTATTAATGTTTACAGTGTGTATACTCATACTTTTTGGGAGGGCAATTTGGCAATAACTGCCGAAATGTAAAATATAGAGTCCTGGATTGATCAACATTTGACATAGTTGTTAATAAGGCAGTGTTGAAAATACATGTTGGAGCTGAAATAGAAAGTTGAAATGTTTCTAAAAGCTTCCAGGAAAGAGAGAAAATAATCATTCAATGCAGAGATTAGGAGCCAGAATGCTATCAGGCTTTCTCATAGAATTCCGGCTCCTGATCTCTGTACGTAGGAACTTGGTAATAATAGGGTTATGCCTTCAGAATTCTGAAGAAAAATAATAACTATTCTAAAATTCTATACCTTGCTGAATAATCAATCAGTATGCATGTGGAATAAAAATATTTTTAGAAATTTTTAGACATGCAAGTGCTCAAAAAAATTGTCCCTCATCACATTACCCTTCTTCTGGGAAGATCCTATGCTCAAAATAGTAAAAGAAAACATGGATACTGCTATTTTTCATGTGGAACTATAGATTCTATGCATGTAAAAGCTGTTGAATTTTTTTTTAAATACTAAACTTTTGCCCTGCCCAGTTTGACTCAGTGGAGAGAGTGTCAGCCTGCAGACTAAAGGGTCCCAGGTTCTGGTCAAGGGCACATGCCTTGGTTGCGGGCTTGGTCCCTAGTAGGGGACGTGCAGGAGGCAGCCGATCAGTGATTCTCATTATTGATATTTCTATCTCTCTTCCTCTCCCTTCCCCTCTCTAAAATCAATAAAAATATTTTTTTGAAACTAAACTTTTTTTTTTAAAGATGAATTCTCACTGAGGACTGGTTGAGAATTTTTTGGTGACATTAACTGAAACATAATTAATTCTATTTTGGAATGTTTTGCGTTTACTTTATAGAGTATAAAAAGAGGCGGAGAGTTTTAATACAAAATTTCTTTTATTTTTGTATTGCCAGTGATGAATACTCATAAACTAACCTTTTTTTAAAAAGGCTCCACATAAATAGTCATACTGTGGCATCACCAATATACACCTTTTGGAAAATGAAACATATAATTAAGCTCATTATGAGAGTGGGTTCTTGTGTCTTGGTTAAAAAGAGTCCAGTGTCAGAATCAAACATGGATTCAAAAGTGCTGTATGTCAAACTTAGTGTATTCTGGGTACTAAGTGACTCTGATCATGACAAAGGCATTGACTATAAAGATTCCCGTGAACAGTTCAAATAATATTGTTTCATAAAATGAGTAGTGAAAAAAGGTGCGTTACTAAGTAATATATTATTTCATGTAATAAATTTAAAGAGATATGCAACTAAATATTCTAAGTAAAATAAAAAGAAAATAAATTGGTTATCAAACTGTTTCCCCCAAACATCTTTCATTCTCATGGTGATAATGAAAGCAAGATGAACTTGACTGTTATTCCTCAAAAGTTGAAGCCATAACTTATCCCTATTTGTATCTCATGTCCATCTAAGGAAGTCCTACTTCTTCCTCTCTATCACGCCACCCTGTTTTGTTTCTTCATAGCTTTTATCACTATCTTTTATTTTGATGTTGATTTATTGGTTTATGTGCTTAAAGTGCTTCTCCCTCACGAGAGTATAAGCCCAATGAAAGCAGGGGCCTTACAACTAACTGGATCCTAAATGTTACCCAATGCATCTCAGCTCATAGGCATTAGGTCAAACTTAAATATATAAAGAGTGAAAGAATGAGCACCTGGTAAACCCCATGGAAAATGTGCACTAATTCAATCTTCCTCCCACATTTGAGGTCATTTTCTGATCACCTGGAGGAAAAGTGCCTTCCTCCCAAGCAGTTCTTGCAAGTGTGGAGTATATGGTGACCACTGGTGCTGAGACCTTTCTCCTCACTGAATAGAAACACAGTCGAGTTGTAGCTATTAGTAGCCTTTGTCCTTCGGGAAAATTCTCAAGAGTTTACATAACCATCTTAGTTACAGAGAACCGTGGCCCTCAGCAGATTTGGCTCAATAGGAGAAAGAAAGTAAACATGAGAACGGAGTGGTGCTATGTATTCAACAGCACATTAACCGGTTTACTTGTTGACCTCCACGGGACATGTTGCTCGGTTATCACTCTGAAGCCAGATTCATTCCAGTTTCACTTTACTTGGAACTGTGTGGTGGCTCCACAATGACTACAGAAGAGACCAAAATCTTCAGCATGGAATACGAGACCTTCCATAATCTGTTTGGTTTCTTCTCTCCCAGGCATCTGGGTTTCTAACTAGGCTCCAGGTGGAGTGTCTAGTTCCCTGAATAAGCTAGGGCCTAGCTGCTAGGCTGATTCTTCTCCCAATGCTTCCCACCCTCCTCTCTGCTCGTTAAGCCCTCCCGACGTGGTCCACCCCATGGACTCTCCTTGTTGGTTAAGACTGAGAACTTGTCTAGCCCGCACCCCGCCTCCAAAAGTTACCAATCTCCTGTGCAGCCTTCCCCCCTCACTTAGGACTTCAGGTAGGACCTCTTCCTTGGCTGTGCCTAAAACTGCACTTCCCACTCTTTGCTCTAGGCACACTGGCCTCCTTGCAGTTCCTCCAAACCTCCATTCTCATTTGACAGGAGTAAAATATTTTCCGCCGGGTGTTCACATGGTGCGCTCCCTACTCCATTCGACTCTGCTCAAATGTCACCTAAGAGATGTTGTCTTTGATCACTCTAAGCAGTTTCTCCACTTCTCATTTCCTAAACAGAATTACACCCCCGCCCCAGCCCCTTACCCTACCTTACTTTCTCTCTTTAATAGTGAGCTACTATATTATTATATAATTATTAATGTATATCTTCCCTTCTAGGAAGGTAAGCACTGTGGGGATGGATCTTTGTTTTGTTCACTGCTGTAAATACTTGTGAACAAATGCATTATACCTGAGATACTTTATTGCATGAGTTGGCTAAGACTTCTGTCCTCAACCTGCCAGACAGCAGGGGCTGTATCCTAGCCTCATTTCCTTCCTGGCACAGAGTAACTTCTTAATATGCCTTGTGTGGCTGACTGGATGATGTCCAAGTATAAATTACCTGTAACCACAGTTCCCAACAAAGGGACTCAGCATACTACATAAGCTGAAGTATACAGCTCTATTTCCACAATCCTTTTATCTCAAAATACTGGGACCAGATATATCCCAAAATTCAGAATTGTTCACTACTTAACACCCCTAGTAGTGTCTGGGGCAGAACCGTGTAATCAAATACATTAATAGCTTTGCAACAAGACATGTGAAGGGTCCTACAACGTGTGATAAATAATGCTCAAGTAACTTTTTCTCTCAAGTGAGAGATCAATGTGAACAGCGTGGGTTTTGGAATTGTGAATGAAGGCTATAGACCTGTACTAACATGGGGAGATCTGTGCCATATCTCTGATAAAATGGGTTCCCCACATTCCAGAAGGCTAAAAAAAAAAAAAATCCCCGATTTAATGCATTCGTTTAAAACATCTATTTTCTTTTCAGTATGGCTAAAATTAATGAAGCTTTTATTATGTGTCAGCCCTTGTGCTAATCTCTTTAAATATGGAGGTAAGAACTACCATTTGCCCCCATTTTATGAGGGAGGAAACGAGGGTTTAGTGAGAGGCTTAGTGACTTGCCTGCAGAGCTAGTTAATGGCTGAGCTGGGTCCAAACTGAAGCTGTCTTGAAATCAAAAACCATGCTCTGCCCCCCTGATCATATAGTTCAAGCTAAAAATTCTTCATTCTTCCTGACGTCGAGCCAAAGGAAAGTTTCTGTCATTCAAGTAAGGGGGAAAACCCCCAGGCTCCAAGCCCCTCATTGTATAAAAGAAGCTGGCTATCTGTAGCCAACATTTAACTGATATTTGCAGAACAGAATGAACTTATTTCCTGAGCTAAACCAATGTTTTAAACATTTGTAAGGACAGATCAAGTGATTCCAGGTAATTGAAAACAAAATTATTTAGTCACACCAACTTGCCCCAATTTCTTTTGCAGAACCATGATCCAAGGTGTGCTATTCCCTGACAGATGAGAGTAGGAATGGTAGAAAAGATCAAAAAAGGCACTAGCATAGGTGATATGTAGTTTTCTTACACTTGTCTCTTTCAAGGACATCTTAGCTGTTTAAATTTCTAAAAGCCAGGTGGAAGTTAATCAAATGTATTTATGACTGGATCCTGAAACTCTTTTGGAATTACCAAAATATAGTAGTGATATTTTTGGGAATAAGGAGTTAATTATGTATAAGAAAACTTTTTTTAAAGCACAATTCCTGCATAGAGCTACAGCTTCAATGGAAGACACAGTGTTTTGGACTTTTACCACACTTGTGTGACAGCTTCAAATTATGAAATGTAGAGTAGCAAAAACACAACACATTCATTCTATGGTACAGAAGCAGATAATATGAACATAAAGGTCAGGAAATGAAAATAACAGATACACTAAAAATAAAAACATCACAACAGAAACGGGCTTTATTTCAACCAGACAGATGAGTATTTCAATTAACATCAACTTCTTCAAGAATCGACGATATGGAAATTAAAGACGCTGCTCAGAATGCAGAGAAGGAAAGATTCGTCATGGAGCAATGTCCAGCCCTTACCAAATCCCCTTCAACAAAACGCTCAATTCCAAAAATGAATTCGTTCTAACTCATTAAATCTCATGGATTTCAATGATCACCTAAGATTCAGATTTGAAAGTTACCCATCAGTCCCAATGATGTCTTTTAAAAAGAAAAACTATACATAGAGATCAGTATCATAATTTTTTTAATTTTAGAAACGGAGATTGAAATAGTTTTTAGTTGAAAAGACTCCAAATGAAAAACTTTCTTATTATTTAAGATGACTTGCTACAAAGTTCCTAGGTATATACATGTACCAAAAAAAAGATATTACTACCTGACACCTCAAACGCGACTTCTCTTTAACCCTCACAATGTGAACAGTTAATCTACCGGGAGACGCTGCCCTATAAATTTTAATGTCCTGCACAAGGATTTGCTGCCATTGGTACTTTGTGCATGGCTGAGGACATTTCGTCATAGAATATTTCCATTTAATATAACCTAACAAAATATATCCGACAAGACACTGTGTATGACAAAATTGCATAATTTTCAACTTTTGCCAGACTCCTTAAATTCATGAACACTTTCAGAGTATCCCCTGCGAGGGCACTTTTGAGAGCTTTAGTCTCGTGTTTAACTTTGTATCGAGTTGGACAGCACCTTGGTTAATATGAACAAATACAGCACAGGAAGGTCTGGTGGGGAGGGGGAGTCATCTGAAGACAGAAACGGGGGCAAAGACTCTTTTTCCATAAGACATTCAAACAGAGAAAACAAGACAATAAAAGGTAAACAGACAAACAAAATAGTGTTCACAGTAAAACATGCCAGATTGGTAGTTTCATTTGAAACCAAACAGCAAATCATGAAACGTCATGAAAAATATAAGTAAAGGAAAATCTCCTAGAGTAATTACTAAACGAACTTAAAATTACCACACTGATCAGTAAACCCCAGAAGAAGTATAAACAACACTTACATTTCAGGTCCTTCTTTTAAACATAATATAACTTTACAAAATTAATGCATAAAATTGGTAGGTTTGGCCACACTGCACAAAATGGTGTTTTTTTTTTCTTCTTCTTCTTCTTAAAAATACAGTATACAGAAAAAACTCTTGTATTCCCCATTTTGAATCATAAACTCAAAACCCAAGAGTAAAAGATCAGCTAGAAGGATTTTAAATTATTTACAAATCCAGCAGGTGTGTCTGCCATGAATGGCTTGGCTTTCGTCTCATGGCGGCTGTCACCTTCTCCAGCAGCGGTTCCCAGGGCTCTGTTCTCACGTAAGGCTGTTGTTCCATCACCTAGGGCTCCTCTCTACTGGTCACCAGTCACTTTGAATAGTTCCAACAGTGCCCCAACAGCTCCAAAGTAACCCTACAAAAACAATGGGAAAGCAGTATGATTACCTCTGAACTTAGCCACAAATACCTATTGTTGTTAATAACCTTAGGATTGCTGCCCCCTACTGTTGTAAGATAAATTTAAAACCTTAACTCTGCTATGAAACATGGTGAAGTAAATAATAATAATTAATAATAATAAAATGTATTGGGTATTGGCTTATTATACATATTAAATAAGTTGATGTAAATGTTTAGAAAAATGGCACACAGTGTGTGTTCCAGAGGGCTGTGTATTGTTAGTATTTCATTTTTAATTCTTGCCATGGCAAAATTTTTATGATTACCCCCATTTCACAGATGAGAAATGGAAAGTAATAAAGTAAATTACCCTTGCAGGATCACACGACATGTGCCTGGGCTCACCCTCAAATCTATCTGACTTCAAAGCTGTAATATCCCACCGCTTCCCTCAGTAGATCTTGGAAAGGCAGCTAAATCAGCCCAGTTTCACTTTGCCCATCTGTAAAAAAAGAGCCTATGTTTCTGTGAAAATGACAGAAACTGAAAAATGGAAACTTTTAGAGAAACTGATTTCCAAAAGGCACGAGACTCCCACTCCTCTGGCGTATGCCTGACTCATCAGCTACTGCAGAAGCAGGTGCCAAAATGCCAGAACGCTACAGGCACGGCAGGATCTTTGCCTCTATTGCCGGTCGCCAGCTAACACTCATTGAGGGCTCACTCATTGTTCTAAGCACTTTACATGGACTTAGTCGTTTAATCTGCACAGTAACTTTAGGAGACGTACCATTACACCCCACTTCACAAATGCGAACACGGAGATGGAGAGGTAGTCACTGGCTCAGGTCTCCCCGTCACGAAGAGGCTGCGGTCTTAACTGCTCCGCTAGACTACTTTCTCTTAGGAAATGCTCACTAATACAAACTGAGAGACTGTGAGTGACGCCACTTAAGGCAGGGCAGGAAAGCCCCCCTACCAGGCAGTGGTCCCCCAAAAGTTCTCTCTCCATAGTAAGGCCTGCCTAAGCCAGAGTGAACTTAAGAATGTAGAGAATTTTCTGATACCTACACGGGGTTATAAAATCGTTCCAGCTTCATTGGCTATAGAGGCTTGAGTTATGCGTGATACACAGTAACAAACCAAAGCCATCGTCCACAAAGGCCTAGGGTTGTACAAAGTGACATGCATTTTTACCCAGACAAGTGGATTTCCCCAAAACGTTGGATCGTGTTCCCTATCTGACCACCAGTGTGGCTTTGTAGATAGATGGCTTTTAATCCCTGGTGGCTTCCAGGTTTGTTTTCTGCTTTAGTCCAAGAGAACCTGCACTCAGGGTTGCCAGATAAATGCTGGATAAAATAACTGTGTCCTGTATTTTTAATGGCCAAATATGGCAACACTAGCTGGACTAGAACAGTGGTTTTCATTTTTAAGTATTTTTAAAGCTAAGGTGATTTTTTTCTTTTTCAGACAAAATCAATGTGGAAATCAATATATAAGCAGATAAAAAAGCGAGCTGCTCACCCTACCTAGTTTTGCTCAGTGGATAGAGTGTTGGCCTGCGGACTGAAGGGTCCCAGGTTCAATTCTGAGCAAGGGTACATGCCTGAGTTGCAGGCTTGATCCCCAGTAGGGGGCGTGCAGGAGTCAGCCGATCAATGATTCTCTCTCATCATTGATGTTTCTATCTCTCTCTTTCTCTACCTTCCTCTCCGAAATCAATAAAAAAAAAAATTTTGTTTTGTTTTAAAGGGAGCTGCTCTATATGGGAATGGGAAAGCGAAAATTCTGGGACTCCATTCCCATAACCCCCCCCCCCCCCCCAAAGTTATATCACTTCATACTTTGTGCTTTTAAAAAAAAAAGAGGGGGGTAAAAAACATTTTAAAGCGGGGGGGCGGGGGGGGGGGCTTCCTATAGCATTAATTTCAATCATTGGGCCTTAACTATTTAGTATTTAAGTTCCTTTTGTTTTATGCTCTTTTAAAAAATATATATTTCTGTATTGATTTCAGAGAGGAAGGGAGGAGAAAGAGATAGAAACATCAATGATGAGAAAGAATCATTGATCGGCTGCCTCCTGCACACCCCCTACTGGGGATCAAGCCTGAAACCCAGGCACGTTCCCTTGGCCGGAATCGAACCTGGGACCTTTCAGTCCGCAGGCTGACACTCTATCCACTGAGCCAAGCCAGCTAGGGCTGTTTTATGCTTTAATAGAAGCAAACTATGGGCTCAGCTCTAAAGAACTTACAAATGCATCAGCAACTTTTCAAATAAATAATTCAGTTCAGCGACTGAAATTTATACCAGTTCTCAGTATTCTTTTCTGCTGCAATATTCCCTTGGACTTAGGTACCTCCTGTGATAAATAGTTGCTCTTTATAGTACTGAACTTCAATGCGGTAGCAAGAAAGGAGTGCCCCTCACTCACTCTCAGAAATCTCTGGTTTGTATTAGTGTAGAACTTGATGGAAGGGGCTCTGAATTAACTGAGGCTCTCCGTTTCCTCTGTAAACAGACTGCTTATGTCCTGACACCAACCGCTCAAGGCCATGAAGCTACTCTCACTGGCCAAACACTTGTTTTCTCACCGGCTGGCTATTTACTTACCAAAAGTCCATTGTGTTTTTCCCACAAATTTGTTTATGACAGTTTGATTGTTGGTGTAATAATCTAATTTAACTATATACAAACTCAAATAATAAAAGGAGTATAAAATGGTCACTTCTATAAAAATCTAGTTAAATTGTTGAAAATGACTGGGAAAAAGGCAGTTAATGCTGAAAGCTGCTAAGTGAGTAAATCTTTTTTCTTTTTTAAAATATATTTTCATTTATTTCAGAGAGGAAGGGAGAGGGAGAGAAAGATAAACATCAATGATGAGAATCATTGATTGGCTGCCTCCTGCATGCCACACTGGGGATCAAGCCCGCAACCCAGGCTGTGCCCCAACTGGGAATCTAACTGTGACCTACTGGTTCATAGGTCCATGCTCAACCACTGAGCCATGCTGGCTGGGCACTAAATGAGTAATTCTTAAAATTTCTCATCACAAGTTAAAATAATCTTTAAAAATGTGTGGTGATGAATGATAACTAAACTGGTAATCATTTTGCATTTATACATATATCAAATCTTTATGCTTTATATATAAAATTTATACAGTGATATATGTCAATTATATCTTAACAAAACTGGAACCAAAACAAAACAAAGGTCAAAAAAGCTAGTCACAAACATTGCTATTTAGGTGGGTGTCACATATGAGAAAGATGGAGGGGAAAATCTACAATTCTACAACCAAATTGCTTTATAAGTGTCTTTAACTTCTTGATCCACTTTAAAGAAACAAACCAGACATCAAAGGTGCATAATATAAAAAACAGGATAATTACAGAGCTCCAATCAGCAGAACTCATGCTCAAAAATAGGCCTTGGTCTGACATAAAAAAAATTGGTGCACAAAGGAACATGTATGCATTTCTCTTAAAATGGTTAAAGTAGGGAGATATTTTTTTAATGACTACGCATTTTAACTGATTTTTATTTTTTATTAAACAACTACCAGTCCTGATTGTTGGATAAGAGAACTTCCATTTTGTATATTGTTCTTCATTATCCTCTGCGTAAATACAAACGAAGGGACCCACACATGCTAGGTAAACCAAAAAACTTTCACATCGTACAATGACGCCCATGCAAGCTCAACCTACCTCATGTTCCAAAAACAGAGCTTTCAGCTGTCCCTTGGACCAAAAATCCATGGCATACGCTAGCAGCTTCATGGAAACCATATTGATTCTAAGAAAATTCCCAACAAACACAACTCTGTCGATATTCTGAGGGGGGAAAAAGAAAAAAAAACAGTTCAACCATGACATAAATAGCATTTAGCAAAAACCTAATGTTCCATACATCACTGTGCTCCCAGAACCCCACAGAATACATTTTTATTAAAAATGGAATTATTCCAGCATTTCCAAGATGACTTTGAGCAGACCTCAAAGGAGAATCCACAAGAACAAGACGGTGAGATTTTGCTTGGCCTAGGCAGAGACTGACATTGGGCTAATTTGCCGTCATGTTAGGTTGCCTTAAGTCTGATATGAAATCCAGCTGCCAACA
This sequence comes from Myotis yumanensis, assembly GCF_028538775.1. NCBI lineage: Eukaryota > Metazoa > Chordata > Mammalia > Chiroptera > Vespertilionidae > Myotis > Myotis yumanensis. The sequence goes on along the minus strand of NW_027223764.1, from coordinate 26,075,397 downwards.
CTCATATATAAAATTGTAACTGGTGCTCAATTTCAGCTAAATTTGCTATTGCATTCCTTCAATCCTCCAAATGTCTGACCATAAAATATTATTATAAGCAACTCATACATAAAGTGGCCATGGCATGGGTTATTCATCTCATGTATTTGCTCAGTTTGCTCTGTGCCTAACACAGGGAATACAAGAAGAAACACTACTTACTACTTTTAGAATATCCTGTTTGGTCAACATGGGGATTAAAAGATAGTAACAAAAAATACATTTATGTATTTTTGTTGTCATGGATACAGACTTGCATTCTGAACAACACACGGCACTGAGCTCAGCCTGTCTCCCATGCAGAGGCTGCTCACCACTCATTCACTCGCAGAGCCAGTTGCTATGGTCACTCATATCAAAGGGAAGAGAGCTTGGAAGCTGGCATTATTTTCTGTTCAGTCTATGAAGAGTAACAGGGTCTGGGAACATCACCTTTTAACCGTCTCGAGTTTTAAACGTGCATGTTCATTAACCCATTAACAACTGTGAGAAATTTCCATGAGTAGAGGGGTGGGAGGTGGTATTAATAAATTTCCACAAATAAGAACTGTAGCCACAAACCACCCAGACTGAGAGGTGGCAAGGAACACTCAAAATAAGAAATTCAGATTAAAGAGGAATTTAATTAAATTTAGGAGTTTCACCTCCCGCCCCCCCAAACGAGGGAGTCAATCGCTTAAAACCCCAGTCCTGCTTTACTCAGGTAGAAAGCAGAATAGAAGTGGCATTAAAAGCTGATGGACATTCCCTGTTTCAAACAAATTTCAGGTGGGTGAGTGATATAAATGTTAAATTTTAAAAAAGAGAAAGAAGCCCTAGCTGGTTTGGCTTAGTGGATAGAGTGCTGGCCTGCGGACTAAAGGGTCCCAGGTTCAATTCCAGCCAACAGCACATGCCCAGGTTGCAGGCACGATCCCCGATCCCGAGTAGGGGGCGTGCAGGAAGCAGCCAATCAATGATTCATTCTCATCATTGATGTTTCTATCTCTCTCCCCCTCTTCCTTTGTCTCTGAAATATATCACAATAAAAATAATGTTGAAGTAGTAAAGGTGTAATACCCATAATTCACAAAAAAGACACATTTACTTAAAAAAATCAAATATTTATTCTGGAGAAAAACATCACCATTAACTAACCCAAATGGAAAGCAATAATCAGAAAATATTTTTAGTACATATAACATAAAATGTATTATTTTCCTTCAGATCAATAAGAAAAGAAGACCAACCATCTAATAGAAAAATGTGTGAACAGTAATGAGTTCTCCTTCAGGGCTATTAAATAGATTTGTAAAATGCTCAGCCTCACATAATAAGACACAATTTTGAAACCAAAATAGGTAGCATTTCTTTTCTTATCTATTACATTGGAAAAAATAAAAAGATTTAATGACTCTCTGTGGAGAAACAAACTCTGCTGATGGGAAATTAATTAGAACCAACTCTATCTGTCAAAATTACAGTCAACATATTCTTGACTTGGCAATTTCCCTTCTAGGAATTTATCTTATAGGTATAATTCCATGTATGCAAAATGGTGTGTATGTGTATATATAAAAAACAATTTTTTAATAGTGGCAACGTCTAGAAAACCCTAAATATCATTATATCATTAGGAAAATGACCAAATCTAGAATAGCATATCTACATGTTAGGATGCTATATGGCCATTAATAAAATGAAGCAGCCCTAGCAGGTTTAGCTTCAGTGGATAGAGCACCGGCCCGCAGACGGAATGGCCCCTGGTTTGATTCCAGAAAAGGGCATGTACCTCAGTTGTAGGCTTGATCCCTGTGCAGGAGGCACCCAATTGATGTGTCTCTCTCACATCTATGATTCTCTCTCTGTGTCTCTCCCCCTACACTCTCTCTAAAAATCAATGGAAAAATATCATCCAGTAAGGATTAAAAAAAAAAATGAAGCAATTATAAATATATGAACAATCTCAAGATGTACTACCATGCAAAAAAACAAGAAGCAACATTTCCTGGAGTGTATATTGAAGTATGTAGTGTAGACTGATAATGTCTGGGGTTTGCTTTCTAATATTTTAGCAAAAAAGAGAGGAAGAGGAAGAAAAGAGATGGGTGAAACATGTATGGCAAAGACTTAATAACTGTTGGGACTGAGTTGATGGCTACATGGAGGTTCTTTATTATTCCTCTCTCCTTTCTGTATCTTCACCAATTTTATACTAAAAGGTGGATAAACAACTGAAGAAGGATGTAGAACAGTATGTACAAAGTGAATGGCATGGGCGTAGCATGTGACTCTATCTCAATAAAACTGTTGTTAAAAAAAGAATGTTATATGGAGCTTGCTACCTTTCAAAAGATATGTTTGTCCTATATTACGTACCATGTAGAGTTTTAAAAAAACACAAAACTAAACTAAAACAAATGGCTGCCTCTAGTGAGATTAACATTGAGGGTCAGTGTGGACATGGTGACACCCTTCCCCGAATACCCACCTGGTGTCTCAGAATTCTGTATTGTGTGTTTGCATTATTGTCTCTTCAATAAAACGACTGAAAATATTTCATGGCTTTCCAATAACCACAGCAAAAGTAATTTAGATTTAGTGCGTGTGGTTGAAATCAAATATTCTCCCATCAGTGACTCCGGGGAGCAAAACCATAACAGAAGAACTTGCATCAGTGCTCTCACGGGGCACGTGGTGTGTCCACAGGGAGCCTGCCCTGGCAGGACACCAGCTAACAGAGCCCGTGCCTGAGGCTGTCGGCAATGCCTCTCATTCATTTAACTCCACAGAAACTTCTAAAAGTTTCTCAGACGAGTGTGTGACACTTTCAAACAGCCTCTTTTGCTGGTTTTAAAATAAACTGAAACTGAAATCAAAAGTTGAAAGTAAAATCAGTTGTCCTCCCTCTAGTCTAGAGTGATTACGCTACCTGTGAAAAAACCTGCTGGCTCACTCAAGCTCTGAGGAAAGCAGGGGAAAGGGCATCCATTGCTCTCTTCCCATTGAATTGACCTTTGAGAGTCTATGAGTGCAGCCAGCTACACACAGATTGGTCTTAGGGTTTGTTTGGCTCCTTGGAAAAACTCTCTTTAAAGGTTAATATAAAAAAAAACAAAAACAAATTCTCTGTTCCACTGAATCCCATGACCAAAGTGGACTTTGAAAAAGCATGACTCCAGAAAACATTCTTTCATTGGAATATCAGCTTTGCATTTAATATCCATCTGAAATGGGGACTCACAAAAACCATGAACCTGACCAACAGGCCAGTGGCATATTCTATTCAATATGGTGAAAGGAGGGTGTCTCTCTTGTAACCCCAGAGATCAAAGGCAGGCTGGCCCCTAACTGGCATAAAGGCAGCCTCACACTCTGGTTAATACTCCACTATTCAATGAGGATTAGAGGGGGTTTCTGCAGTACTTGTAATGTTCTATTTTTTAACCTGAGTGTTGGCTGTACAGGTGTGTGTGTGATAATTCAACAGGCTATACACTTACGATTTGAACCTGCTTCTGCGTGTATGTCATATTTACTAAAAATCATATTTTAGACTGAGCCAGTTTGGTTCAGTGGGTAGACCATCGACCTGTGAACCAAAGGGTCCCGGGTTTGATACTGGTCAAGGGCATGTACCTTGGTTGCAGGCTCCTCCCTGGCCCAGGCCCTGGTCGGAGCTCGTGCAGGAAGGCAACCAATAGATGTGTTTCTCTCACACTGATATTTCTCTCTGTCTTTCCTTCTCTCTAAAAAATCAATCGAAAAATATCCTCGGGTGAGGATTTAAAAAAAAATAAAAATTATACTTTAAGAAACTCTATTACTGATGCTACTATGATTATTTAATACTTCTCCTATTACCTGTTCCATGCCCAACCCCCCTTTCTTGTCTTCCTAACACTGCTCAGTAAGAACTAGTCCACTTTACACATCTTATATTTCAGAAAAAGGGTTCCTTATTTTTCCCCAAAGGAAATTTACAATATTTTGTACATTTTGTCTGTGACCAGCTCTATCTCTTCCTGTGCCTGGGGCTCTGGCTGGCCTTAGCTGTAGCAAGCTCTCTGTGCTTTGATAGCCCTGTACAATGCTGCTTGAACTCCATGCCACAAGGCAACACTGTAAAGAAGCTGAAAGCAGAGAGAATATCAAATATTGCAAGTGGAACGCTTTACCCACGAATATTTGCAAGGGTGCACAGAGCTTTTCCTCACACTTCAGTAGGTACATGGTACTAATGATGGGTAGAGAGGCTAAGGCATGGTTTGTTATTTTCCCATGTTTCTCCCATGGATGGTTTTGTTATCATCCAATGCCTACTTAAAAATAAAACACATATTCTTTTGCGCCCCCCTCCCCCCCCAACATATACCCTTCTAGTTCTACAAAGTGTGACTACAATAAAGGACAGGTTTCTCAAAGACTGTAATTTGTAAGGGTCAATAGTCATTGCACTGCCAAAGGTGATGTATACGAATGACACATGGCTTTCCCTAGGTTAAGGCCTTACCTCATTCAGTGCACACATCCGAGCAATGGAACCAATGTTGTTGGTGATGGTGACCAGCGTGGCTCGGGCGAGGTCTTCCTTGCTGATGGACTCTCGCTTTTCTTTACTCATCATGTTGCCAAAGCTACGTTGGAAATATTAGCGAGAGTGTTCAAAATCATCCTCAGGCAGACCCCATGCTTCCACCAAAGTACTGTGGCAAGCTGTATGAATAACTCTGCTCAAACTCGGATGACCTGATTTCGCTGCCATGGTTTACAAGCAGACAAGATTACAATATGAATGGTTGGCTGCCCTTTTCTTAATAGGAACAAAATAGCATGGCTATTAATGGGGGAGAATTTTTTCTTTTTATGCCTCTAGATATCTGGACAAGAATGAAACAGGAAACTGTTGCCATTTTCCAGAACCTTCTTTCAAAGCTGCCCTATTTTAAGCACAAGCATCAAGAGCTAAACATCTTGGTGCATCATGACGGGCAGGAGATCAAATCTGAACTCCAATCCCATAGATAGTTGCACCTGGTGGGTTAAAATATTTAAAATTAACTATGTGAATAGCCAGGGTGGAGAGGTTGCCTTGTGTTTAACCATGACTGTTCCTAGCCACTTCGTCTCTACCTTGATGCTACAGCAGATCCTTGAAGGCCAAATCGCTCATAGTCTCCTCCGTAAATGTCCTTCACCAGCTTATCAACATTGGTGCTGTCGCCTTTAGCTGCCATTTCCATAGCTTCTTCAAAGGTCTCACAACCAGTCAGCAAGCAACATAGACCTAGGAATGTTCCACCTCCAAGACTGAAGGAACAATAATGTTTATTTTTAAATTTTACTTAAAGATATGCCCATCCAACTCCCCAACGACATCAAGACCACTGATATAGGTTAATAAAAACAGAAGAAAAACAAAGAGGCACTTGCATGAAAGTGCTAGGGTACAAAAGAGCTTTCGGGTGGACTGAATAAAAAAAAAAGGAAAAGAAACATCAAGGGAAACTTGTCCCTGAATTCAAGAGCAAAACCAGAGGGATTCTCACTGATTTCTGTTGTGAGACCTTCACCTTAGCCACTAATGTCTCAGTCTCCCCACCTATAAATGGAAGCCAAATCGATTGCTCTTATTCGGGTGGTCTGAAAGTAGTAGATAACTAGCAGGGAAATGATGGAGCCAAACTCTGATGGCAAATATGAGCTGGTACTCAGGCAGGCACAGCCAGCCCCAAAGCTGTACCTTTCACCTGACCTCGCTTGACTCTAGCTGAGATCATCTCATGTAACCTCCTTGGAAATTTCTGAAAGGAAGCCACTAGTTGGTCTCATATTATATTTGTTTCTAGGAGACTCTGGAAAAGGTTTTTAATATTTTACTTACCACCAAGAGTCAAAACTAGTTTTTAAAAAAAGGGGAGGGGGGGGGGCGCAAAATGGTTCCAAAGCTCAAACTATGTGTTAAAACAGTGTGTTAATAACAAAGTTACCTGAGGGAAAGAACAGCAGATTCAAAGTAGAGCTGACTAGTGAACTCCAGGTAGCACAAGGAGCACTGACATGGCCGTGGGTATTACTCCCTATTCACCTCGCAGAATGCTAAAGGTGAAGGGTTAATTGCTCACATCAATTTGTTCTGAAGCTCCAAGAGCTATTAGCCCTGGAAACCCCTTATGTGTTTGGATACTAGCCTCTAAAAGAAAATTCAGGTTGAGATTAAGGTTATTTCTAACTTAAATTTGAAATAAGAAAACTTAGGGTAATGTAAATTCACTGTCCATAACTACTAACCAGGAGGTACCAGATTGTCGATAGGTGCTTTAAATCACATCTAAAGCAAACTGTATGTAATATTTTATAACTACTGATTCTTAGAAAAATACATGCTCGATGGAAATTAAGGGTCCTCATGGAAAAGCTGTAGCTAGGCACCACCAGTGGCAGCTATCCAACTGTAGGTGCAGTGCCATCAGGATATAAAGAGCTCCATGGACACTGTTGCCTAGACAACCCAATCACAGTGGAAATTTTGGATTTCCTCTGAGAAAGTTTACCTTCATTTACATTTAACATGGCCGGTTATGCTCTGGTGTCAGTTTCAGTCTACCCTGCAAAGTTACTGTGTTTTAATGGGAACACTTTTTTTGTTGTTGTTTTGTTTTGTTTTGGGGTTTTTTTGCGTGCCAGCTGGATTTGTCTTGTTTTCTCTCTGTATATATTGTTTGCTCCTATTTCTTTTTAGCTTTATCTTTCATCGATACAACCTTTCTTTGAACATCAGAGACTGGTATTCATCAAGGCATTCAACAACCTACTCCAAACATAGGCAACTGAAGTTACTGGCTGACTTAGAAAGAAGGCAACTCATCAACTGATGTGTTGGTATGAGTGAAAGAGAACAAGTGCTTTGTATGACTGGGAAATGACAGGTGACTCCAGACAAAGACTCGGAGCTGAATGGGGAAGCGAGCATGCGTTTGCACAGCTGGCACACTGCAGATAGCAGGGAAGAATGCACAGTCGTAGAAGAGCACTTTATTAATATCCCCAGCCTGCTAAACGTTATTTAATCAAGTGATTCTCTTGTTCATAATGACACATCTGGTTGTTTCGGCAGGCACACAATAAGACTCTCAGCAAATGATAGACAAAACATATCGCTAGAAACAGCTGTTGATTTTTTTTTAAAAAAAAAAAACCAAAACCAAGCAACCTTGAAAGTAAGAGATTTTAGGGAAAAGTAGAAGAAACCTCCAATTACCGAGTGCTTGTGCTCTTAAAATAGATTCCAGAATAATGAGATAAACTGCACTACAACTTTCACAGAAGTTTCAAAATTCTTTACATTACTCTTTTAATAGGCCACAAATTCTAACAATGTCAATTGTAAAGTCCTGTGGTTTTGGTTTTTCACTGACTCCAATAGTAAAATTGGAATGTGTCGATAGAAAGAAACACATTGGCTACCTAATTTAGGATGCATTAGACTGCACAGAACACTAAAGCAAACCATTAGAAAGCATATTTAAAATAAAACTGTTATATAAAACTGTTATTCTGTAATGACGTGACTTCCTAAAAATAAAAATGCTTAATGAGGAAATAGGATAGTAAAACAACCTGGAATTACAGCTATCGGCTCACAACATTTGCTTAGATCAATGACTGCCAAAATCTGTTCCATACACTGATGGTCATTGCCGACCACAATTGTTTATATCAGTGGCTTCCTAACTTGGATCAAAAGAAAACATTGGTATAACAACTCTGGTTGGACAAGAAGGATCTGGGGCCCGGACTGGTGTCTCATTCGCCTGCCCTACCTGTGACAGCCCCTGGGAGGGCTGTTTATTAACATTCATTCTCCTGTAGCCATTCCCACAACGACTGGTTAGAGAGAGCTTGTAGCTAAGCTTGGACATCCAGGCGGGATTTGCTGATGATTGCAAAGCGCTGGTCATTAATGGAGCATTTACCAGTAACTGAAATTTATAGGCATTATTACACATGGACTAGAAGGCAGGCACCACCATTAGTTCATTAGTAGCTATTCAAGAAGATGACCCCAAGTCCCTGGATGTCCCAAGTTTGAGAAAGTTTACCTGTAATTCATGAATTTAAGTGTTAATCAACAATATTTTATAAATATCTCTAATTGTGGAGAATGTTTAGCTTGTTGTTACCTTAGGAGTCAACAACTCCTGGGAGGAAGTCTGTAGTTTCTTAAGAATTGTGCCTTTGTCAGAAAATCACTCTGAGGTAAAAACCAGCTCAGCTGAAATATTCATTTGCCTCTAATGGGCCTGACAGTCCTACTGAGGCCCTGGGGTCAGTGTGATTATTGTGGAGGCAGGAAGGCTTAGTTCTGTATTCTCAGCTAGAAAATGTATGCCTAGCGGCAACTAACTTACACACCAAAGCCCATGTTCTGGACACAAGCAGGATTCAGTCAGAATATGTGTGTACTAGTGTGTGTGTGTGCACATGCGCGTGTGTGTAAGCCAGGGTTTCTCAACACCAGCACTACTGACTTTTAGGGCTTAGTACTTTTTTCTTTTCTGTTGTAGGGGGCCCCCTAACCCCTAGCCACTAGTTGCCAGTAGTATCCCACCTCCAGTTGGGAAAACTAAAAAAAGTCTCTAGAAATTGCCAAGATCCCCTCCGAGCATTCATCTTTCTTTTCCCAATGAGAACCACTGATTTTTATAGATCCATCACAAGTCATGGGAATGGTGTAGAAAGCAGTGCTCTCGTCCTCATGGGCGAATAATACTGCAGAACTCCAGCACAAACTCTCTAAGAAACAATCCCCTTCACGGCACAAATGAGGAAAACTGAGGCCCAGAGAAGTTACACGCTATCTTCATCCATCAAAAACAATGGTTTCAATATCATGTCCCAAACCGTATTTCATACAGCACTAGTTCCTTAAGATGTTCCTCCAAAAATGGGTTCTATGGTCCAATAAGTTGGAGCAACATTCATACCAAATTCTTCTCTTAGAAGAAAAACCTTATTTAATTTTGTTTCTGCCAGGATCTCAGGTTTCTGACCCCAGATCCTTTTCCCGGGTTGAATTCCCATTAAGAGGAAGCTGAGCCGAGTTGGCTCAGTGGACAGAAGGGTCCCGTGTTCGATTCTGGTCAAGGGCACATGCCTGGGTTGCAGGCTCGATCCCCGTAGGGGCATACAGGAGGCAGCCAATCAATGATTCCCTCTCATCATTGATGCTTCTATCTCTCTCTCTCCCTTCCTCTCTGAAATTTATATATATATATATACACACACACACACACACACACACACACACACACATATATATATAAAGGCTGAGCCATCTGCTCTTGGGTATGTAAGCTGTATGCACGAAAAAAACAAGGCACTCTACCCAACTGTGGTGACAGGGCTGCTTTCCTGTCTATTACATTCCAAAATTCCCTTCGAGGTATGCCGACTAATCCAGTTTTCGGCCAGAGCATGTACCTGAGGGTAACAGACATTCCTTATAATCCAGTTTGGTTTACTGGTTACAATGACCTATTATTTCAAGCAATTCATCCCCAGCTAGGCACCAAGGTGGTTCCACAAGATGGTGTATGACCTTCTTCCTTCAACCTGATCAGTTTCCAACAGGACAAGGACTGTGTTTTATTACCTTTATGTAAATCACCCTCATAATGTACCCAATAAACCCTTTTTGGTTGACAGAGGGTAAGAACTTTCTTTTGAAAATGTATTCACTGTAAATAACGTTTTTATAAACTGGTCTTCAAGGAAGAGACCTGGGTTTAAGTATAAAAAGGTTTCCTAGTGACACCACATTTACCTGGTCCCTGTAACTCTTTTATAGTTGTCCTTGGAGTACACTGCTAGGATGCTGACCCCTGAGCCCATGTTCACCAGCAGCATAGGGTACGGGTTATCAAGGCAGTACGGCTTTTTTTGACACAATTCAGGATTTGTGGGATTTTCAAAATAGTAACATTCTGGCTTGCCATTGAAGCCAACGGAGTCGACGTAGAGCAGGCCCTGAATCAGACAATCCAGTTCGTCCAGTTTATGGAGCTGCAGGTCCGCGATCTAAAAGAGAACAAAATCTTGTGATAAAGGCTGCCACGGCCTTAGGGGAGGTGCCAGAGACATTTAGGGGGACTTAAAATGTGTCACTGAAACACCAAGTTGTAAATCTTGATGATCAGGAGCCTTGGCCAGACTTCAGACTTCCTCTCTGCCCACAGTTCGAGCTGAGGGGAGGTAGCTTGACTGGCTGCTAGAAAAGCATCTCGCTACTGTGTAGTGTGGGTTGAAGGGTGGCCCCTGAAAGATTATGTCCATGTCCTAATTCTCAGAACCTGTGAATGTTACCCTATATGGAAAAGGGGGCTTTTTGCAGATGTTATTACGTTAAGGATGTTGCATCCTGGGTTATCTAACGGGACTCCAATGAGACACTCGGGAAAGGTCTGATAGACACTGAGAAGGCCTTGCTAAGATGAAGGCAGAGATTGGAGAGCTGCACCACAAGCCACGGAAAGCCAGCAGCCACCAGGAGCTGAAAGAGGCAAGGAATGGCATCTGTCCCAAAGCCTCTGCAGGAAGTGTGGTCCTGTCAATCAACCCCTGGATTCATTCTGGCCACCAGAACTACAACTGGATAGATTCCTGTTGTTTGAAGACACTAAGTTGGTGGTGACTTGTTACCGCAGCCACAGGAGACAAGTAGAGCATACCACTGAGATAGGAGCTCTCCCCCAAGGTGAAGAGGGTGAGAATGTTCCGAAAGCAGCAAGAATCCTACACTTCATTGGCAGGACTTGAGGTCCTGAGGGTGGCACGCTGAGCCTGGAAGTGGGGGACAATCTCCTGAGCCGACGAAGTCCAATTCCCATTTTCCCAGGCCTGGCTTTACAGGTAGGCAGACCTGGCTTTGAATTCTGGCTCTAATACTTAACTCCTGAAGCCTCATCTCCTCATCTGTAAAATGAGGATAGTAACACCCAACGCATAGAGTTGTTGTGAAGATTACATGATAATAATATATGAAAAACGCTTGCACAAGGCTTGGCATACACAAGGGACTCAACAAATATGGGCTCTTTTATTAATACCTGGTGTGGCCTCAGAGTCTTTTCATGCTCTTATGAGACAAACACTCCTATTCTCCTAGGACAGTGGTCGGCAAACCATGGCTCGCGAGCCACATGTGGCTCTTTGACCCCTTGAGTGTGGCTCTTTCACAAAATACCACGTGCGGGCGCGCACGTACAGTGTGAAGTTGACTTAAAACTTTAAGTAAAGTTTATTAAGTTAATTTTAGGGAATGTTGTGGAGTGAAAGAAGATGTAGTATTGAGGATTGAGAAAGGTATGTTGAGATGGTTCGGACATATAGAGAGGATGAACGAAAGGAGATAGACGAAACAAGTATACCAGATGAGTGTGGATGGGAGAGTTGGAAGGGGTCGACCTCAGCGAACGTACCTCAATCAGATTGAGGACGTTTGGTTTTTTTTGTTTTGTTTTTAATATATTTTACTGACTTTTTACAGAGAGGAAGGGAGAGGAATAGAGAGTTAGAAACATCGATAAGAGAGAAACACCGATCAGCTGCCTCCTGCACACCCCTCACTGGGGATGTGCCCGAAACCAAGGTACATGCCCTCGACCAGAATCGAACTCGGGACCCTTCAGTCCACAGGCTGACGCTCCATCCACTGAGCCAAACCGGCTAGGGCAAGGACGTTTTTAGCAAAGGCCAGCTTAGGAGTACCCTAATTAAGTTAATAACAATGTACCTACCTATATAGTTTAAGTTTAAAAAATTTGGCTCTCAAAAGAAATTTCAGTCATACTGTTGATATTTGGCTCTGTTGACTAATGAGTTTGCCGACCACTGTCCTAGGTACAGAGGCAAAAAAGTAAAGGGGAATGATTTGGCCAGGAGCGAGTGGCCACTTTGCATCCTCAAAGTTTAACTCATGATCTTTGAGAACGGTATTATTACTGGACCTGAGGTCTGGGTTGATGATAACTTTCCATGACCAAAAAGAAAAAAAAGAAAAAATCTAGCAATCACCAACCTGAAACTGAACCAATTAATGAAGATAATTTATACAGTATAACTTAAATGTTTTTTAAAATCTATTTAAGAAAGTAATAACTGGTATTTATCATTTACTACATGCCAAGCACCTGTACTAGATCATTTAATTCTCACAAAACCCTACAACTAGGTACTATTATCCTCATTCTATGGTTAAGGCTCATAGAGCTTAATAACTTTCCCTACGTGATACAACTTGCAAATATCTCCCACAGCTTTGCTGTCTTCTCTCATCTTCATTCTTTTTAAAATATATATATATACTAGAGGCCCGGTGCACAAAAATTTGTGCACTCGGGGGGAGGGGGGATCCCTCAGCCCCGCCTGTGCCCTCTCGCAGTCTGGGACCCCTCGGGAGATAACGATCTGCTGGCTTAGGCCTGCTTCCAGGTGGCAGAGGGCAGGCCCAATCCCTAGGTGCAGCCCCTGGTCAGGCTCAGAACAGGGCCGATTGGGGAGTTGGGGCGCCGCCCCGTCATGCACAGAGCAGGGCGGATCGGGAGGTTGCGATGCCACCCTCAGTCACCCTCAGGGTAGGGCCGATTGGGGGGTTGGGGCGCTGCCCCCTGTCACTCACAGAGTAGGGCCAGTAGGGGAGCTGGGGCACCGCCCCCTCACACACAAAGCAGGGCGGATCAGGGGGTTGGGGTGCTGCCCCCTGTCACACTCAGGGCAGGGCCAATGGGGAGGTTATGGCTCTACCCTGTCACACACAGAGCAAGGCCCGTGGAGGGGGGTTGGGGCGCCACCCTCTATCACCCACAGAGCAGGGCCGATCAGGGGCTTGGTGCGCTGCACCCTGTCAAACACAGAGCCACAGGGCAATCAGGGGATTGGGGAGCTGCCCCCTATCAGGCACAGAGCAGGGCAGATAGGGAGGTTGTGGCCCCGCCCCCTGTCACACACAGAGCCGCAGGGCGATCAGGGGGTTTGGGCGCTGCCCCCTGTCACGCTGATCCCGGTGCCGGGAGGCATATTACCCTTTTACTATATAAGATAGAGGCCTGGTGCATGGGTGGGGGCCAGCTGGTTTGCCCTGAAGGGTGTCCTGGATCAGGGTGGGGGTCCCCACTGGGGTGCCTGGCCAGTCTGGGTGAGGGGCTGAGGGCTGTTTTCCTGAAGCGAGTGACTGAAGCTTCCAACAGCTCCTTGTTTTCTTTTTTTTTTTTTTTTTATTCTGGGCCAGCTTTAGCTCTGAGGCCTCGCAGGTGAAAACATCGATACAATGTTGCTAAAGCCTGGCTGAATGAAAGCCGGTTTCTGGTGTTTTGTTTAGCTTCTTATTTGCAACATAGTACATAGTTTCTTAGAGTTGCAACTCAGAGGCCAGCAAGTCAGGCAGGGAACGTTGGAGTCTGCAGTCCCTGGAGCAAGCAAGCCTCATGTTCGCTTCCAGCTGCCTGCCTGCCGGCCGCCATCTTGGCTGACAGTTAATTTGCATATACTCACTGATTAGCCAATGAAAAGGGTAGCGGTCGTACGCTAATTACCATGTTTCTCTTTTATTAGTGTAGATATTCTATCCACTGAGCCAAACCGGTTAGGGCTGTCGTCTTCATTCTTAATGGGTACTGCTTCTGGGTTCTGGAAACAACCTATAAAAGTACTAAGCTATTTTTCCAAAAAGGGCATCATCTTCATTACAAAAGTTAACAGCTAGAAGAAAACATTTGACTTTGTGTCACTCATCTGAACTTCCCAATCAACAAAACCCACTGAAGCTGTCGCTGCAGAACGGAATTAGTTAGAACAGGTTACTGACAAGGTGTTGCACCCAAACAATCATTCTAAGTGATTCCCGGCAATAAATTAAGTCTATCTCATAAAAGGTTCCAAGCATTTTCTTTTTTTCCAAGTGAAACTTTTGTGTGAGATGTACACAATTATATACAATTTAAGGGGGTAATGCTGGAAGTATAAACCCATCTGGAGCTGTAGCTCGTCTGGCTCAGTGGATAGAGCATTGGCCTGCGGACTGCAGAGTCCTGGGTTCGATTCCAGTCAAGGGCACATGCCCGGGGTTGTGGACTCGGTCCCCAGTAGGGGGCATGTAGGAGGCAGCTGATCAATGATTCTCTCATCATTGATGTTTCTCTCTCTCCCTCTCCCTTCTCTCTGAAATCAATATATATTTTTAAAAAAACATCCATCTGGAGACCTAAGACTATAGTGAGACATAGCAGTGCAAATGCTACTCTCTCAGTCCTGGATTCCTGAGAATGACGCTCAGAGCATCTGTCACATTCTGGTTTGTTTTCTGGTTCAGTGGATGCCCCTGAGCACCATGATCAAAGGCCTGTCCATAATAGACACGCAATAAACATTTGTTAAATTGAAACAGGAAAGTTATCACTTCCTGGATCACCCAAACGGAAAAGTAGAAATTTCATCAGTCAGTCTTGGGATCATAGGTTAAGCTGCTTAAAAATTAATCAGAAGTCTGTCAACAATATTGATAGCCATGTCCAGAGACAACATCACAAACATGGACAGAGACACAATCTGTCCAGCTGGACATCCTGAAACTATGCTAGGGAAAAAGGGAAACCTGTTAGGGCAAATAATCTAAGCAAAGCAAACACTACTATCTCAACTTTCCCCTCAAAATCATTTCAAAGTAAGTGCTAGCAACAAACAAACATCTCCTCTACACATTGTACTACATATTCTACACAGAGGTCTAATTTAATATTGTCTCATGGTTTATAGCTCTTTCTTATTCCTTCTAAATTGGATGAAGAATATGAACTTTAAGTACATTTATCATATATGAACAGGATATAGTCATCAGACATAACTGCTAATTATTCAGGGTCTGCTGAACATCTTTAGTGAGTCCTAATTACTCAGATTTTTAAAAACACCTATCTGGCCCTACCTGGTTTGGCTCAGTGAATAGAGTGTCAGCCTGTGGACTGAAGGGCCCCAGGTTTGATTCTGGTCAAGGGTACATGCCCAGGTTGCGGGTTCAATCCCCAGTAGGGGGTGTGCAGGAGTTAGCTGATCAATGATTCTCTCTCATCACAGATGTTTCTATTTCTCTCTCCCTCTCCTTTCCTCTCTGAAATCAATAAAAAAGGCATTTAAAAAAAACAAAAAACAATAAGTTTAATGAACAACATAAACTGATGAACAAAAATAGAACCAGAGTCATAGAAGCATCGAACAGACTGTCCAACCTATGATGGAAGGCGGGAGTAAGAGATCAACCAAAGGACTTGGTTGCTCGTATGCATACATATGAGCATAACCAATGGACACAGACAGGAGGGGGGTGAGGGCATATGCTGGGGCGGTTAGGGAGAGTCAATGGGGGGAAAAGGAGACTTACGTAATGCTTTAAACAATAAAGATTTTAAAAATAATAAACAATAAGTTTGCTGTAAAACAGTATGCCATGTTATGCCAGCAGCAGCCTCACGCGTCTGGTGCTTACCACATCTCGTGATTGTATCATTTTCTTTTGTGCTTGTTTTAATCTCATGTTGTTTTGTACAGTAACATGCATACAGGCGTGTAGCCTAGGAGCAATATGTTATTATATTGTATGGTGGTAGGCTATAGCCTGTAGATTTGTGTAAGTGTACTCTATGTTTGCATAGCAATGAAGTTTCTCAGAACATTTCCCGTCGTTAAGTGGCACATGGCTGGCACATAACCCTGCTCCCTTAGGCACCAACAGCTTGCCTGCAGGCTTCACCTTGGTTGTAATAAGTTGTGTCCTTTCCCAGTTCAGAATCTTGAGAAACACACTTGCTCATGGCCAACAACCATTGAGTAACTTCCTCCTAGAACACACATTACCCCAGAGGAGAGATGGAGGCACTGATGGATGTTGCATGAACGCTCCAGGTCACCTTGGTTCATTTCAGGCTCTCCAGGGAAGAAGGACAAATAGTGAGAAAACTGGTGAGCTTGACAGCAATAGGGTTGGGTCAGCATTCCTTTCGCCTGAATCAGAATTTTGGTGATGCCCCACCTCTTATCAAGGGGGCACTCCTAGAAACTCTTAATTCTACTGTTGGGTAGGGAAAGGGGACACAAAAGAAAAAAGCCAAAACCTGAAGATAATTAATCTCAGGATACTGTGGTAGGACTCCATTGCCAGCTCTTCTAGACACTATTTAGATACAGTGGTTCTCATGTTGTGACCCCAACCATAAAATTATTTTTGTTGCCACTTCATAACTGTAATGTTGCTACTGTTATGAATCGTAATGTAAATGTCTGATATGCAGGATGGTCGTAGGTGACCCCTGTGAAAGGGTCATTCGACCGCCAAAGGGGTCGAGACCCACAGGTTGAGAATTGCTGATTTAGAACAATCAATGAGATAAACGATGTTACCTTTGACGATACTAATGCAGTTTTCATTATGGCTTAATACCATGAGTAATGCACTGCCTCATTAATTTATTCATTAATGATAGACTTTATGACAAGACAGGATTATATTAGTTCCACGGCAGTGTTTGCCTCAGCAGCATATGTCCATTACTTCCATGACAAAATGCCAGTGATCTGTACTCTAGGCTTACCTCTCTGTATTTTATATCTTACCCTCACTATATTTTCAACTTTCTGGCAGGACTAATCCCCAAATCTCCCAACCCTTCCTTCTCCTATGTTCCATCACTTCTGTTAGTCTTGTTTCCTTTCTTTTCTCCACCTATTATTCCTTTTCTTCTCACTTTATTCCCTGTGAGATGAGGCTGGACAGTACAAAGATTACCTTGACTGTAAAGATGGGCAAATGGGAACATTTAGGTGTTAAGGGATTGCTAAATAAAGGCAAAGTTTGGTCTCCATGTCATTCAGTCATATCTTCCACTGAGCTAAATTTGTCAAATCTAAATGAGCAACACAGAGTTGGAATGTACCTCCAGTCAGGATACGACACTATTCTTACTATGTAGCACCTCCTACATCGTGTTCATTTTTTTGTTTGTGAGCAAAACTTTTGAATGACATTATAAAACAAAAAGACAGTGCAAATGGGTAGACAGAAGTGGTAACTTTTAGTAAGATTTCTAGATAGTAAGATTTCTAGAGAACCTTTCCTGTGGGCCACAGTCTACATACCTATAAAACTGACTCAGTGATTATGCTTTCCAAGAAGTTGGGTAGTAAGTGTCTGAGGAAAACTCGAGAGGGAGTTTTATATCATATTGTCTTTAGCATACTGTGCAGCACTGATTATAACAAAAGTTGAGAATGGCAACACATTTTTTTGAGCATTAATGAAGTGCCAGGTACATATTACCTCATCTAATCCTCCATGTAACAACCCTATGAGGTAGTAACTATTCCATAGATGAGGAAACTGAGGCACCGAGAGGTGAAGTGCACTTGTCCAAACTCCCAAGGCTAGTTAGTAGTAGCCTAGTCCTTCGGTATGAGATGCCATGATTATGAATATATCAGAGGTTTCCTTTCTTTCTCTAAGAGGTGGTTCGGCTGTTTTAACAAGGACAAACCCACTTACCATTCTGAAGTCCTCTTCGAACTTGAAAGCCCCGCCTCCCGTGGCACAGAGGGTGGTATGAAGGCTGGAGAAGTTCTTTTCGCTGCCCATCTGAATGAACATGTGCATGGCACAGCTGGGGAAGCGGATGAAGTGCAGGTTCCCTTTGCGTCCACACATGGTCAAGTTTTTTAATTCCAGGTGGACATCTCGGATCCCGGTTTTCCCATAAGCAACGTTGGAAGTTAAATACTTCCTGATGCTCTTCAGGTTCTCCACTTCCTCTTGTTCCTCTTCAGCTGTAATATCCTTTGGTTCAAAGTAGACCAATTTAACCAGTGTTCCACCGATATCCATGCCAAACCATGGGAATGCTAGGACAGAAAGACAGTGCCACTGAATTCTATGCATGCAAATAAATGATTTTTTAATCTTCAGTCATGAAATGCTATGGTGCCACATCTGCATGTGCATTTAACATTCCGTTTACTTGATTTCAAATATATGCACCAAAAGAAAAGACAGGCGAGGACAAATTCACAATTTAAATGGTGCCCATGATTCTGCCCATACTCCACTCAATTAGAGTCTGCATCGGGATTGACTTTGAGCTGAGAAACAGGATCTGCAGTTCCCTAAGCCAGTCTCAATACTCATGTGCTGCTCAGGGCTCGAAATCTCACCAAGCTGGGTGCAGTTCCAATACTTAAAAAATACGTATTTTGCATATAGCATGGCTCCCAAATGCTAACTATTTTATCAGAACTTTAGCCAAAGAAAAATGGCCTCTTCTGGAAAAACCAGCTGTGCTAGGTGTGTCAATAGATGGCATATGGATGGCTAATCCTCACGGTACCTCCCAGGGCACTTTTCAATGATAATTTTTACAGCATTTGCTTTTTGCCTCCATGAACTGACTTCCTACGGCATGACTCCACTGCTTTAAATAAATAGGAAGCAGAAGGGGAGAAAATGTGGAATATCAGAGGTGATGGGCAGACATAATGACCCCTGTGGTGGTGGGATTCTAAGGAGAACAGCTCCTGTTACATCTCCTTTCTTTCTTCCTTTCTGTTAGAGAAAACAAAAGATTCAGAAAGTATAATATATGTATGTATGTATGTATGTATGTATGTATCCTACCTGGTTTGAAAAGAAAAAGAGGCGAGTGTGAGAGAGGGGAAGGAGCAGAGACAGAAGAAAGACCCCTATGTTTATGATTATATGAGACCACAGAAATGTTACTATTTTTAGGGGGTAGCAAGCTGAGCAGGTTGTTTGGGTGGAGGCTAGAGATCGGGGAGGAGATGGAGAAAATTCTACACTTAGAACTTTCAGCACACACCGAAGGAGGAGGAGGAGGAGGAGGAGGAGGAGGAGGAGGAGGAGGAGGAAGAAGAAGAAGAAGAAGAAGAAGAAGAAGAAGAAGAAGAAGAAGAAGAAGAAGAATTATTATTATTATTATTATTATTCAGTATTCAGTGATAATGAGAATTAGGAACCATCTCAGGACAGAATGGACAGAACAGCAGTGTGAAACCCAGAAAATAATCTAGTTCTGCACCAGAAATCCATCTTCATCCAGCCACGCCTGTCACCGGGCCTCTAGGATGAAGCGTCGCTACATGGCCTTTTATGGCCTTCTCCACCTATTATTCCTTTTGTAGGGATAGGCAACTGCACAAAGTCTCACTTTTCAAAATGCAACAGGGGATCCTAAACATTATGTTACTTAAGAGTCCAGGTTTCTTCTTCCTGCTTCACCTCCAGCTCATTTTTCAGCCATTTCAAAGCTTTTGTGGGCAACTCAACAAAACAGTGAGAAAAAGTGTGTCAGGTTCTGAAAATTCAGGCAAATGTTTTATCAGTAGTTTTGGTTAAGGCAAAAGGGAACAGAATTGGAATACTGTATTAGTTTACCTTCATGAAAAACTGGAGGTTTTTGTATTTGTATTTTAATGCTTTTATAGAACACTGTCATATTTCAAATGTAGTTTTATTTATCTTCCTGATATCAAGGTCTCCCTAAAGTGACGCTCCCCCTACACAAGCTGCAGAAGAGATAGAAAAGAAGAGGAAGGACGGACTTCCTAGCGCAGTTACCACTATGATTCACTAGGATACCCAGATGTTTAGATAAATTCAGCTGAACCACTGATAAGAATCTGTTTCATGTCTGCCAGAAGTGATGGTGGGTCCAGATACAGGATGTTTGCCTTCATCCTTCACTCCTCCGTCTTACACCAGATGTCATTTTCAAAAATTTCTAGACTATTCATCAAGAATGTTCAGTAGATGAGGTTCAAATTGCCCAAGAAGACTTATGCAACAAGTGAACTGATCTGCTCATTCAAAATGGTTTCTACCATAGTGAGGTGTGTCCAAAATAAGAAGCTTAATGCTCATAAAACCAGGTGCTATAGATAAGTAGTTAAATCAGCTAGATGTATAGGTTTCAACATGAATACAGCTCAAAAACAATGCTGAAGGAAACCTGCTTTAAAAGCGAGAACTGATGAGTAGGTCATTGCTTCCAGGCCAGGCATGAGACCCTCTAGAACTTTCCCATAACAATCGGAAGTATTCCAGGTAGTGGCTGATCTGTCAGCCTAGTCCTGGAGTGAGGATGCAGACAATCCTCAGTGACAGCATGAGCATGAAATAAATATTTGTTCTTTAAACCACTGAGATATGGGAATTGTCTGTTACTGCAACAGAACCTGGCCTATTCAACAGCAACAAAAAGTGTGACAGTGGCCTAGAGGCAGGCATCAGGGAGTGAGGAAACAAATTCTGGAGGCTGGCAAAGCATTTGGTAAAACTATCATGTATGAGAACTTGGAAAGCAGATATATATACCTAAATAATTAGGAGATCTCGTGTAAGAGGTTCAAGGGCAAATATTCATAGCAGGTGTTGGTGACTATTGGCTACTGTTGGCTAAGCTTTCTTTGTTTTTAGAATATCATTCAGCTTTAATTTTTGTTTTATTAATTGCAGAGAGAGGAAGAGAGAAGAGGGAGAAACATCCATTGGTTGCCTCTGGCACACACCCCAACCTGAGACCAAACCTGCTACCTGGGTAGGAGCCCTGACGGAGAATCGAACCTACCACCTTTTGGTGCAAGGGATGACACTCCAACCAACTAAGGCCACACCGGTCAGGGCCTGTTGGCTGAATTTTAAAAGGGGTAGCCAAAACAAGAGCGAGAGATGGGCTCAAAAGTAACCAACTGGTTTACAAACAAAAAGGAAAGGGACCAGAATCCATCAAGTCAGACTTGTAAGGCTGAGAAAAAAGCAGCTGCTTCTCTTCCCCAGCATGTAAACGATAAAAGTGAAAAAGCCTCAATAAAACTGAGAAAGCCTCTGAGTGAAAAAGCTCACTTAGCACTTAGCATTAGGGTGAGGTTGGGAGAAAGAAAATGACTATCACACTTACTCTTAGCACTCTGAAAGAGTGAAGGTGTCCCCAACTAAACATGGCTTCTTAGTTAATTCTTTCCATTAGAATAGCTCAGGGGGAAAGAAACTAGAGGTTTGGCTTTCCCACCAGAGCCTGACAGGTTCAAAGTATCACTGACCAAGTCAATAAAGAAAGGCCGGGAGCACAACACAAAGGCACACAGTGAATATAAGGATGATGCCAAGAACAGAGCGCTGGGCATATGGAAATAAAGCACAGTGAAATAGTAAAGAAGCCTATTTCCTTTCCTAAAAAATATTTTTATTGATTTTTTAGAGAGAGAGAGGAAAGGAGAGGGAGGGAGGGAGGGAGGAAGAGAAACACCAATCGGGCCGTCTCTTACATGCCCCCTACCGGGGATCGAGCCTGCAACCAGGGCATATGCCTTGACTGGGAATCGAACCGGCAACCCTTTGGTGCATGAGACAACACCCAACCAACTATTAATACATTAATATACAATGTATGGGGGTGGTGAAAAGCAGGTAACTTGCCTCTTTTAGTTCAGAAGTTTCTAGATTCGAGCTGATGTCAAAATGACTTTGTATCACCCCCTAATTTAGAGCCTGCTGTGCATCATGCAGACACTGTGACTGGGAAGGACTTCAGGGTTGTTTCCTTTGGGGAGGGGATGACTGTATCTCACTTGCAGGCGGGAGAGCGAGCCAAATATCCAGCCATCAGAAACACAAGCTGTGGCAGTCCCTAGTGCTGCTGGCCAAATACTTCTTGTTCTCTTCCTTCAGGCCCATGGGGCAGGCTGTAACTCCTGGCCATTTTATAACAGCAACAGTGAGTCAGAATGGAGCCCTCAGCCACCTCTCAATGGACAAACCTTTGTGAATGAGACAAACCTTTGCTGTTTTAAGCCACTGATATTTGAAGGTTATTCATCACTGCAGAGTGATCCAGACTAATACATCTTCCATCAGAATCTTTGGCTGCTTTCTTTTCCCTGAAACCCTCCCTCCTCTCCTGCAGACCAGACCCAGGGACTGCCAATATCGCCGATAAACATGTGGTAGCTGAGCACTAACAAAAAGGTATGTAGGTCCTGCTGCATTTTTTTCTGTCTAAAAATGTCTCTCGACACAATTCTCCAAGACTGGCAATCTGGTAGCCATTAAAACCTTGAAATGAATCTGTATTCCAAATATTGTGGTGAAAATAATAAAAGGGTTTATTGGTAGTCGGTGGCTTTAAAACAAAGCCTGTTTCTTAAAGACCTTTTCAGAACACTAGAATAGTCTCTGTGGGGCACTTATGTTTCCTGCAGTAAGTTTCAAAGGTTACAGAGTGAACTCCAAATAGCAAAAATGAGGAAAAGTTTTTCTACCAAAGAAGCAATTTTAAAGAGCTAAGGGAGCCTGGCATTAGAAAATCTACCTCCCCTTGAACAACCAGCCACAAAGCTTTAAGAGGTGCTCCTGGTGAGGTGAAGGCCCCTAACACCAATATTTCTTCCTGTATATAAATTAGGCACCGAGTGCTCAAGATCAACTCCTCTAGGCACTGATGTGACTCAGCAACCAGCTGTTGTCACAGTTTAACAGACCTCTCGAGGGTCCACCGAGATGTCATTTATTTCTGCCATAATTCCTTCTGAGTAGGGAGTAGCAGGACTGAATTGCTTTTCCCACTATTTGTAAATAGATTTGTCAAGCACACTAATAGGTGGGGAAGATGTCTGAGGATTGTGTTACCAACAGAAAAAAAGACCTTTAAAGCATTTCGGAGATATTTTTGCACTACATAAATGCTAGTTCCGTTGCAGCCGCCTAAGGACCGCTACAAGTTAAAAACAAACAAAAAACCTGACCTTGTTAACTTAGATTCTGTTGTGTGATATGATTATGTTTCTTTAAAAATTTGTTGTTCTCCTTCCCTTCACTACGCCTAATTTTGATTGATAGTATAATGTAATTCTTTGCAAATATAGTCATAGCCATATTTAACTTTAAGAACTGGACTATCCTGTTTACAGATTAAGAAAAGGCTTAGAAAGATCAAGGACTTGCCTAAGATCAGTCACGCTAGGTATCTACAGAGTCCATTTTCAGTTTCATGAGCCAATATCCCCCGTTTTGCAAGAGTTGAGTTGTTTGTTGATTGTTAATTGAGAACATCCCCTGACCTCTAAGGGATCCCAGGAGACTTGCAACCAGGGGAGCAATGG
Source organism: Myotis yumanensis (assembly GCF_028538775.1). Lineage (NCBI taxonomy): Eukaryota > Metazoa > Chordata > Mammalia > Chiroptera > Vespertilionidae > Myotis > Myotis yumanensis. Next base: position 26,052,171 of record NW_027223764.1, on the reverse strand, counting down.
GCAGCGGCAGGTCGTCCCATGCTAACCCTCCGAACCTGTCTCCAAGGCCTCCTTTTCTCTGACTTCCCAGTGAGCCAAGGTAGCCCAGCCTAGGCTCTCCTGTTGCTCCTTCTATATTAAGCCCTTCCTTGTTTCCTTGTCCTAAGTATATTTTTAATGCAGTCAAGAAATTCTTGTTTGCTTTTTCACACTTCCTCTCTTCGTTGAAATCTTTCCCTCAAGAAGACAAGAATTGAGGCCTCTTCATCTCACTGGTAACACAAGGACCTTGAAAAAAGTGGTAAATGTAAAATGTAATAAAAGGGTTTCTATAACACTGTAAGGAAACCCATACTTATTGCACACAGACCAATATGCTAAACATTACTCAGTGCAGAGAAACTTGAGTCTTGGTTTCTATCAAATTAATGCATACCAGATTTCTTTAGTTTGAATTTTAGTCGCATGGCAATACCAGTGTTGGCCAGGGTACAAGGATTCAAGCACTTAACAGAGTGCTGATGGCAATGTAAACTCGTGTAGCCTTCCCATGGGCTATTTGAAAATATATATTTAAATGCTCCAGAGTGCTTATACCCTAATACATTAGTTCCATTTTACAATAAGTAAATAATTATGCATACATTCAAAAATTTACCTTAAAAAATCATTAAAGGTTTGGTAATAATGAGAAAACTAATTTGTTGTCCCAAAATAAAGGGAAGGTTAAATAAATGATTATCCATTTTGCAGGATGGCACTTAATGATGTGAGAATGTTCATTATGTATTATTAAGTGAACAGGTCAGGTGATTAAATTGTACACTTCATATGACTACAATTTTGTCTAAAAATTAAGAAGAAAAATACAGGAAACTTTAGGCCAAAATGTTAATAGCCGTTATCTCTGTATCATGAATTAGGGTGACTTTATTTCTCTTCTGGCTTTTCTGATGATGCTTTCCAAATTTTTACAATCAATACATTTAATCTTCATAATCAGTTATTTTAGAATTCTTAATAAAAAAATTTCTCTGCAATGAGGCAAAAGAAAAAGAAATTGTGTTAACTTGGCTTCAATGACCAGATAGCTGATTTCTGGCCCTGTCCATGGAAAAGAGCAAGCCAGCATTCCCACCTCACCATTTCCTTCCCTTCTCAGGCAAGACCCTACCCACATCAAACCTGCTATCCCTTAGACACAAGCATCAAGAATGACAAGGAAAACCGGTTTGGCTCAGTGGATGGAGCGTCGGCCTGCGGACTGAAGGGTCCCAGGTTCAATTCCGGTCAAGGGCATGTACCTTGGCTGCGGGCACATCCCCAGTAGGGGGTGTGCAGGAGGCAGCTGATCGATGTTTCTCTCTCATCGATGTTTCTGACTCTCTATCCCTCTCCCTTCCTCTCTGTAAAAAAATCAATAAAATATATTTGAAAAAAAAAAAAAAGAATGATAAGGAAGGGCGGGGCAGGGCAAGAGGTCTGTACTTATCCTCAGGGTGCTGGGAAGAAGAAGAAGGTAGAATTAGAATAACATGTGATGTTGGAGTAGGAGGACTTATCTTAGGCTGCTGGTTCCATTGTAGGGATAATCATGCAAAACCAAGAATCCAAGAAAAAAGTTCTAGAGAAGGAATTAAAAGTAAGATTTTATATTCAAGTGCCCACCTTGATCCTAAAAGAAAACAAACCAATGGCAACAGCAGTAATTGAAAACCCAAATACAACTCACTGAATTCAGTATGAACAAGCTGAGATCAACTATATAAAACATTGTACATACCATAAGATGGCTTTCAATCAAGTAACATAAAAGTTGTGTTGTTGTTTTTTAAAAAGGGGGCGGGGGGCTGGCCATTGTGGCTCAGTTGGTTGGGCATGGTCCCATGCACTGAAAGGTTTCAGGTTTGATTCCTGGTTGCATGCTCAAGCCCCGGTAGGAGACATTCAGGAGGCTCAATGTTTCACTCTCACATCAATGTTTCGCTCTCCCTTTTCTTCCTCTCTCACTCTCTATAAATCAATTTTAAAATCTTAAGAAGGAAGGAAGGAAGGAAGGAAGGAAGGAAGGAAGGAAGGAAGGAAGGAAGGAAGGGAGAGAGAGAGAGAGAGAGAGAGAGAGAGAGAGAAAGGAAGGAAGGAAGGAAGGAAGGAAGGAAGGAAGGAAGGAAGAAAGAAAGAAAGAGAGAGAGAAAGAAAGAAAGAAAGAAAGAAAGAAGAAAGAGAAAGGAAGAAAAGGAAAGTCTGCCACCCATGAGCAGAGTTGTTTAGCCAGTTAGGCAGCTGACATGACCAGGTCTCAGGTAGGAATGTAGGGTGGGAGAGGCCTGATTTATCCACCTACATACTAGTATACTATTGTCAGGGAAAAACCCTTCTGTTGAATGTAGCATTTCAAAATACACTTAAAGGGACAAGGATATGTTTTCAGGAAAGGATCACTGCGGGAAAGACCACAGGACCTTGTGGCAATAGCCCTTCTCTCACTGACACAGCCTTCGCCCTCTCACCCACACAGGTGGGAACAAAAGAGCTGATCAGATTCTCACATTCCAGAAGAAAGAATAAGTAAGGGCTGCTTTCAGGACTTCTGAGGCAAGAAATATCATCACATCAGCCACCAGGTCTGAAGTCTGGGTCTCCTCACCTTCACCATGCAGTCCCGAACTACCTGTGAGCACAATGGGCTCAGTGCCTAGGACCTGTGGTGCTTTTTAACAAGCACAAACATATTTTAATTTCTTTTAAAATCAGGGGGGAAAATTCAGCTAAAAAAACCCCAAAACATTGTACTATACCATATCAATGCATTAATCTTCATACCAACATAGTAGTAAAATATTTTTATTTAATTGTAATGGCCCGGTAGACATTCCTGTTCCCATGAGGACCTTGAACACATCTAATTGCTTGTTAATAAAATTACTTATGGACAATTTATTACATGAGTACTGCAGGTGCTTTTCCAATTTTAAATACAGCTTTTGAGTGGATGATACAGTTATTATCCATCTCGTATTAATTAAATTCTGTCATTGTGCGCCTCTCTCCCAGTGGCTCCTGTTTTAAAGGTAACCGGGCATTCCTCCATAAAGAATTTAGCTCCCATGCCCTGACCGGTTTGGCTCAGTGGATAGAGCGTCGGCCTGCGGACCGAAGGGTCCCGGGTTCGATTCCGGTCAAGGGCATGTACCTTGGTTGCGGGCATGTCCCCAGTGGGGAGTGTGCAGGAGGCAGCTGATGTTCCTCTCTCATCCATGTTTCTAACTCTCTAGTCTATCCCTCTCCCTTCCTCGCTGTAAAAAATCAATAAAATATATTTTTTAAAAAAAGAATTTAGCTCCCTCACTTCTATGTAGACTCTAATGAACAAAATAAACTGACAAAGTAGAAACAGAGGCATGAATACATGGAACAGACTGACAGTTGTCAGAAGGGAGGGAGGGGGCTTAGGGGGCTGTATGAAAGAAGGTAAAGGAATTAGGAGATATATATATCCATATATCCATCCATCCATCCACCACCCAGACACAGACAACAGTGTGATGATAGCCAAAGGGAAAGGAGGGGTAGGGTAGGTGGAGGTGGGCAAGATGGGGAAAATGGGGATGGAAAGAGACTTTGCTTGGGTTGATGGGCACACACTGCAGTGTGCAGATGATGTTTCATTGAATTGTACATTTGAAACATGTACCCCAACAAATTTAAAAAAAGAGAGAGAGTAAGAAAGAAGTTAGTTCTGGGAACAGCACTCATGTATTTAGGTCAGGCAGGCAGACATTCTTTGATTTACAAACCATGTGGTTGGCCTTGATACAGACAGAAACACCAACATAAAAGTTGTTACTTTCTCTGGTTTTTCAAGGTTAAGATTTGAGAAAGAAAGAATAAGTAAATAAAAAACTCCTGCAGGGCACCATTCTGGTGGCACCAGTAAATGCATTCTTAGCTTGCAGCTGGACCAGGAGGAAGCAGGGCAAGATGGAACTGGAGCTGAGAGGATCCAAAATGTCAAATCCCTGGAGTTAAAAATTCGTTTCCTTGGTTTTCTTCCTCAAGTTCATGAGCAGCTCCATGAAATATACTTTCCCAAGGTCCGAGGGCCTCTCCCTGCCACCCAGTAGAAAGAGGGGTGTCACTCTAGTGACCAGCGAGCTCATTTTCTCCCCATTGTCCCTACAGTCAGCCCTATGTTTCTGCTCCGGGACTTAAGGAGAGGAAGTGAACGGCAGATGAAATGTGTTTCCCATGCCAAAGTAATGTTCTCAGGCTGAGGAGACGGGGAAAAAAAACAATTGCAGACATTTATGGTCATCATCCCTATGTCCCACCAAGCAGCAGCCTGTCCTACAGAATCTAGAGGCAAGGGAAGGTGAATAGCAACCTTCCCCGTGGCCCTGACCTTAATCACACCACCTTCTTCAGCAGAAATAGAGTCCCTGGACTAAAGAAGATTCCACAGGTTTCACTATGCAGACATGTGCCAAGGGGCATGAGTGCACCTGTGTGACTATCTCCAATGAAATGGTTTCAGCAACCAGAGCTGATCACAGCTTCTACCCATAAGGGCTCCACCAACCATCCACTGCCCCTCCCTGTGGCTCAGGATGGTAATCTCATTACTTGCTTAAACAAATCCCAGTTTAAATCACCAAGAGGTTTAGCTTGCCGTCCTGACAAGCCACCAGAGCATGCTTATTGACTTCAGGGATGCTCCTGACAATTTAACACCAGAGAGTGGCTAATTACGGAGAGAACAGCACTGCTAGTCGGCACCGCCAGGGAGAACAACAGGTCTACTGGAAATAGAGTTTGTTCGTTTATTTTAGCTGGGCCGTGAACGTCTGGCAAATCTCTAAAGTTGAGCTGAGTGGGGATGGAGGAAGGATGTGCCAAATGCTCACCTGCAATGCAAACTGAAATACAGAGGTCACAAGCACCCTCGCCAAGTAATCCGAGAACAACTACGTGCTCATGCATCCACAGACTCGCTGAACAGATCTGTATTTGTTCCTAGACAGTGCGAGGCACTGTGGCACGGAGTTGGGGCGGTGGCAATGCACCTGCCCTGTTGGCACTTACATTCTAGCTGCAAGGACTTACTGTTAATCAAGAACAGTCTGGAAAGGGGGGAAAACTCTGCTGAGTGAAACTCACATTGTCCTAGTGCCGGACACCACTTAATTAAAGCAATCCTTTAATATTTACCAATTTCAGCTCTATGCAGGGTTCCCCCATAAGCACAGTAACGATAACAAAGTAAAACCTGACACTTCCTAGCCATTCAAGGATCTTATTTAACTGGAGATGACATTCAAACCAAAGAACGTTTAAAATCACAGGATGTCAGTGTTGGAGAGACGTTAAGAGCTTTTAGGGAAACACACATCTAAACCACAATAAGATACCACTTCAAACCCACTAGGATGGCATTAATCTAAAAAAATGGAAAACAGCAAGTGTTGGGTTAGGCCAGGGGTGGGCAAACTTTTTGACTCGAGGGCCACAATGGGTTCTTAAACTGGACCGGAGGGCCGGAACAAAAGCATGGATGGAGTGTTTGTGTGAACTAATATAAATTCAAAGTAAACATCATTACATAAAAGGGTACGGTCTTTTTTTTTTTTTTAGTTTTATTCATTTCAAACGGGCCAGATCCAGCCCGCGGGCCGTAGTTTGCCCACAGCTGGGTTAGGATGTGGAGAAAGTGGAACCCCCCTACACCCCTTGTGGGAAAATAAAATAGTGCAGTCACTTTGGAAAACAGTCTGGCAGTTCTGCAAGAGGTTAAACATAAGTTAGTTTAGTATCTGTAAGTCCACCCTTAGGTATATACCCAGGAGAACTAAAAACACATGTCCACACAAAAACTGGTATGCGAAAGTCCATGGAAGCATTACTCATAATAGCAAAAAGTGGAAGTCCATCAAGCAATGAGTAAGTCACGTGTGACATCACCGTACAATGAAATATTATTCGGAAATAAATAGGAACAAAATACTGATATAATTTAGACATGATGGAACCTTGAAAACACTAAGCTAAGCGAAAGGAGCCAACCACAAAGGACTACATATTTTATAAATTGCATTTATATGAAATGTCTACAATAGGCCAACCTATGGAGACAGAAAGATTAGCGGTTGCCTAGGTTTTGAAGTTGTAGGGGGGAAAGGAGCATGACTGCTAGTAAGTTTTTTGGGGTGACGAAGTGTTCTACAGTTGTAAGGTACGGTATAGGGAAGAGTCTTAATCTATAAATAAGAGTAATATGCTAATTAGACTGGATGACCTTCCAGATGAAGCCGGGCTACAAGGAAAGCCCGGGGCCTGGGTGCCAGAGGGAAGCCGGTGCTGGCAGCTGGGGGGGAAAGAAGGCCTACTCTTACGTGAATTTCATGCATCAGGCCTCTAGTAACTATAACTGTATGTGAATGGATGGTTGCTGGACTTATGGTAGTGGCCACTTTGTAAGGCATATAAATGTTGAAACACTATGTTGTACACCTAAAATTAATATAACACTGTACGTCAATTTTAATTAAAAATAACTGAATTAAAAAATAAAATTGTGCTGATGATTGCACTCGACATGCTGAAAACATTGAACTGTACACTTTAAATGTTATATCTCAATAAAGCAGATTTTATACATATGCACAGCTCTGGTCTTCATTTTATAGATAACACTTAAAATATAAATGCCCAATTCTAATAGTTTTAGAAAGAAATCTTTTAAAATCTTTCCCACATTCTTAAAAAAAAACACTGTAGCTCTTTCTGAGGACTCCGGGTCATATAAGAATTCGTTAGTGTGCCTACCATAGACTGTTGTCCTCAGAAACCACAGGAACCTCTGCTTCCCAGGTTGCTATGGTTTAGGTTTAAGTATTCTTTTGACTTTATTACAGCTTTCTATGTCCTGCTATCAGACTAACTGTTCATTTCTTGCTGCTGCCGGTCGGTTTTACTCCAGCATGTCTGTCCCGAACCTGCAATGAATGCAGAGGAACCAGAACAATCAAGACTGTTAGAAGTGTGACTTTGGTAAGAGTCACAGAGACTCAGAGAGAGCACAGGAAGTACTCCAGGTGTAAAATACACGAGTATCTCCAATGTCATCTACTCGGCAACATGGATTTTGGTTGTTCAGAAGTGTTCGCTTCCTTCCAGGATCTCAGTTGGCCTCTGGGTTATTGCTGGCAAGTTACCAGAAGTGATGATCACTATAATTAGTAATAAATTGGGTTTTTTTACGATAACAATCTTTATCAGAGGCACAGCTAGATGTAAAATCTCACTGAAAAATGAGATTAAAACGTAAAAGTGTACAAATGAACTTTAAAATTTTATTTATCTGGTGCCATTTAGTTTGGGGCATAGTGCCCTTCTATATCATTAAGGTGAGATTTTTCAAACTCTTTGGCATTGGCACTTTTTTTGTTCTATTACATCTTAACTCTGGACCTCACATACGAAAGAAATAGAAAGAATCTTATTTGCATGGTTTAGTTTACAAAAAATAGCACATTGAATGTAAAGTTAGTGAGAACGATGCAGTTTTGATGAACATAAAGGCTGGAAAACTGTCACTGGAAAACAGCTGCAGTTTCATGAACTTCAGCATCCAATGTGTTTCTGCACTTTGTGTGGATGGCACGGCGGGGGGGTAGGGGGAGCGGGGGGGGGGGGGAGCCGGGGGGGGGGGGCCTGCTTTACAGAGAGGAGGCGCGCATCCTAACTGGTTTTCAAACAGCTTTGCTTGCAGTCTCAGGGATTTCTTGGCTCAAAACTGATTCCGTCGCTTGAAAAGACTCGCTGAAAATGTTTCACAAAAAGCTGAATACTAAAAATATCTAACAACTGTTCACTTTGCTTGTAATAGATATAAAAATAAGACTAAAAGCATCTACACCTTATAACAAGTGTTAAAAATCTAAGAACAGCATTACCAGGGCTTGACAGGTTACCCATTTATTTGTTATTGCATAACTGACCTAAGCCAGAGTGAGAGCATTTGCCAAGCAAATATGCCTAAGCCTGGCCTCAATGTAACCGAGTTTGGTACACGTGGGCTGAAGTGGTGTACTGGCTTGTGCAATTTTGTGTGGACATATATGCACAGGCCAAACTTTTTAAATGACTTCAGAGCTACAAACTTGCCAATAAATGGCCTGTTTATAAAAATTCAGAAGCTTATTCCAACGTCTATAATGAGTTAACCCAACACCAGCATTGTACCTACTAACATTAAGGGCTTACTATATGCCAGGTGCTGTGCTTTACATCCAATATTTAACTTAATTCTCATAACCCAATGAGGAGGGCAGGCACGACTATTATACCCATTTTACAGATGAAGAAACTAAGGCTTAGAGAGGTTAACAAACCCACTCAAACATTAGTTAGATGGACTTCCGTATGCTTTTTAATTACAGCTTTTAAATAGACAAAAATGTTTTTAAAGAACAATTTTAAATATATTATTTGGACCCCTTAGAAATTCTATACTGTACATGACTTCAGAGGAAAGGAGAGGGCTAGAATTCTTTTAATACTGTTTCTAATCTCTCAATCTCAAACCAGAAACTACAGAAGAGATACTAATCATTCTAGTCCAGCGATTTGGAGTGATACCAAAGCACTATTTTTTAAGTTGATTTCAGAGAAAGGAAGGGAGAGGGAGAGATGGAAACATCAATGATGAGAGAGAATCATTCTGCTACCTCCTGCATACCTCCTACTAGAGATTGAGTCTGCAACCCAGGCATGTGCCCTGACCAGGAATCAAACTGTGACCTCCTGGTTCATAGGACGATGCTCAACCACTGAGCCACATCGGCCGAGCAAAGCACCTTTCTCTAGCAGCCTACTATTTAGCACCAAGAATAAGGTTTCTAATCGCAGCCTAAGAAAAAAATGGTTAAAAATCAATCATAAAAGAAGAATAAAAAAATAAATTAAATAAAATAAATCAATCATAAAAAATAATAACAGGTACTGGCAAACAAATGAATCCTCACAGGCAACACATTATTAGATTATCATCTCTCTATCAAACAGAATCCTATAAGAGAAACATGCAAATTAACCATCACTCCACCACACCCACCAGCCCATCAGAGTGACTATGCAAATCAATACAACAAAGATGGCAGTTAATTTGCATACACAGAGCGAAGACTGAAGATGACTGAAGATGGCGGTGTTCACAGAACTGGAGCAAGCAGGAGGCTTGGGTTGCTCCCCGCGATGGAGGAAGCCAAGCTTCCTGCTGGCCCTGGGCTCCGCTCAAGGAGGGGCTGGGGGCCTGGGTCGCCGGCGGAGAAGCCAAGCCTCACTGCTGTGGCCGGACCAAAGGCCTGGGTCCCGGGTGCTGGAGGAAAACCGGTGCCGGCAGCCAGGGGAAGGAAGGCCTATTGCTCGAATCTTCATGCAACGGGCCACTAGTGTAACAATATGCACCGTGGTTAGATACGTGAACTTATCTATTGTGCATCATAAAATACTATATATAGTCTCTCAACTAGGTATAATAAATTGTTAACTTCTTTTTAGCAAGTAACAGAGTACAGTTAGGTTTTTTAGAGTTCTTGCCCTGGCCTGCGTGACTCAGTTGTCACAGTGTCAGCCTATGCACAGAAGGGTTGGCAGTTTGATTCCAGTCAAAGGCATGTACCTGGCCTTGATCGGTTTCACATTAATGTTTCTCTCTCCCCACCTTCCTTTCCACTCTCTCTGAAAATCAATGGGAAAATATCCTTGGTGAGGATTTTTTAAAAGGGTTCTTATCTTTTAGAGATACATGTGAAAACATTTACCACTGAAATGATCTGATATCTGAGATTTGCTTCAACAGCACTTAGTTTGGGAGGGGAAAGTTCCCTTGTAATAGATAAAATAAGACTGAACATGAGTTGATAATGATAGAAGCTGAGTGATGAGTAATTAGCAGTTAATTATACTCTACACTCGGTTTTTTAAATAATTTTGAAGTTTTCCTAAATAAAAAGACTATTTAAATCTCAACACTTTCCAAATACTCCTTTAGGACAGTGAGAGGACAAATGGAGCAGCAGGTTACCTTTGTAATAAAATTCAATTGGGTATAAAGAAAAAAGTCCCTTTTTTTTAACCTCACAAATTTTGTTTATGGAAACAAACATTCCAAGTGCCTTTCCCTCTTGGCTAGGACAAATTTCAACCTGCCCGCCCTAGCCAGAATCATGAAATAAAGCTATTCTGGCAACTCCACCCTGCCATTTCTGCAGCAATAAATACATTAGAAAGGTGCCAGTCTCCAGTGGGGCCAGAGATTTTCTCCTAGTTAAAGAAAAAAAAAATGTTGGTGTTCCCAAACCATAAGTCATGAATGCGAAACTCAAAATATTCCAAGTCACTCAAAATGAAAACAGTCAATCATAAAATAAGGATAAAGAAGTCCAAAGTTATTATTTTCCTTTGGTTAATACTTTACTGCATGCATATCTATATCTATAATATCTATATCTCTATATCTCTATCTATGTCTGTATCTATCATAAAGACATGAAGACATGTAGTATATTCTTTTCTTCTCCTTTCCTTGGTCCCCCTGCTGGTGCACATTGCTGGTGCACTAACCTCTGCTTGTTCGGCTTATTGGGTAATTCAGCACTAAGCCCAACTATATTTGAGGTAGGAATTTAAGAGGGAAAAAGGTGGGGCAGATAACAATGTGATTCCAAAGTCTACCCTTATACCATAGAAGGCCCTCAAATATTTGTAGAATACTTTCCTGAGAATAAGGCTCCCTCAACTAGCTCGTCTTCTGGCATTGTCCTACTTAGCAGAGGCCCTGCTGACCTGTTCCTCCCATTCTCTGCCTCACATGCTTTAATAATTCAGTTTGCATTACTGATGCTCTCTGGGACTTTTCTCTGAGTGACATGTGACCTGAATCCTAGTCAGTGGTGTGCCGGTAAATGTTTAACAACTGGCTCTCTGAAAATAAAGCCCCGATTTTCAGCGTTTGCCAGTTTTCATTGTATAAATACTCCCACGATGGCCATTTTCAAGCTACTAACACAAGGACATTGAATGCAGAGTTAGGAATTAATGCATACAACCAGCTCCCAGAGCCTGTAGGAGTCAACTCTAGCATACTGCTGGGACTCCTGTGGTACCCCCCTACCACTCTTTAGAAATATGTGGTCACCCCAAAGAATAAATCACATTTGGGCCACTTCCTCATAGTAAGAACCTTCCTTAAAAGGTAAGATGTGATTATCTCCTTGGCCAAACTGATATTACCTTCCTCCCCCTAAATATATAGCATCTCTTTAGATATTTTTCATCGAACATAGGCAGTTGGGCAAGTGTTAATAGTAAGCAGCCTCAGCTATGTTCAAGTCCTCTGGCTCAAATACCAACAGGATAGTGACACGGAACTACCACAGTATTTGAGTGAAATCAAGCCAGGCAACTGGCTTCAGGCTGCACTCCAGCTTAGAACCACATGAAACCGAGTGTGTCATCCAGAGTTGAGCACAGTGCCTGGCCCAAAGGAAAAAACAACAACTAGTTTGTCCCTGTGGGACCTATAGGGATTATTAAATCTCAGTGTTCAATTAATATTAATATTAAGATCAACACTTGCCTGATCCCTTTATGACAACCCCACAAAGCCACCCTCCAATCTAAAGCTTTAATACTTTCTGGCAACCTAATACAACCTGCTCTGAATCTCATGGGTGATCAAGTCTGGCAGATGAAGGTTTGTGTCTTGGTCCTTCAGAGGGTAGGACCCCAAGAAACAGCCAAGATAAAATGACTGTCTTTAAATATCTAATGAGCATCACGTAGAAGACAGATGCTATACTGTCTTGTCAAGGAACACAGGTCAAAGTTATGGGGAGGCAGATTTTGACTTAATATAAGGAAGGACATCTAACACCATCACCCCTAATAACAGCTAACCCTTACTGAGTGCTTGTGCTTTGCTGGAAGTCTCACCACACTGCTTACACATACAGAGCTTGAACTTAACTAAGTCTGTCCCTGCCTCTCACTCCTGGACAGCCTACTTCAGGCTACACAGGAGTTGTTTGTCCAGGAGCCCCAGGAGGTTCCTAGTAACTGGCACTGCCCAGTCTGGTCACAGGTCACAGAGGTTCAGGAAGGTCCAGACTGTCCTGAGCTGCTATCTAAAGTCCCTGCGGCCTCAGGTTCAGCATAGGGTCAAGGTCAGGCATACCAAAAAGTTCACAGGCTGGTTTCAAAGGCAACAGGTGCCCAGAAATATCCGTCCTCTCATTTACCAGAAGAAAGTTTGCTGGGCTGGGGTTAAAATGAAGTTCCAAGAACTGAATGCAGCAGTTCTGAATTCTGAAGCCTTGTTCAATTCATGCAGCTAAAAGCTGAATTTATAAAGGAAAAGTGCTCACTCTCCTAATCCTTCTCATATCTTTTGTGCATGCATATCTGACTCCTTCAAGGCCTGAGATAACTTTTTAAAAAAAGGAAATTTCTTAGGCCCTGACTGGTTTGGCTCAGTGGATAGAGTGTCAGCCTTCGGACTGAAGGGTCCTGGGTTCGATTCCGGTCAAGGGCATATACCTTGGTTGCAGGCACATCTTCAGTGGGGGGTGTGCAGGAGGCAGCTGATCGATGTTGCTCTCTCATCGATGTTTCTAACTCTTTGTCCCTCTCCCTTCCTCTCTGTGAAAAATCAATAAAATATATTTTTTTAAAAAAACATTGAAGGAAAAAAATAAAAGGAACTTTCTCCTGAAACTAGATTAGCAGTAATGTAAATTACACATTCTTACAAAATTGCCAACATCAGCCCAGCCTGTGTGGCCCAGTGGTTGAGTATCCATCGACCTATGAACGAGGAGGTCATGGTTTGATTCCCAGTCAGGGCACATGTCTGGGTTGCAAGCTGGATCCCCAGGAGGGAGTGTACAGGAGTCAGCCCATCAATAAATTATTGATGTTTCTATCTCTCTCCCTTCCTCTCTGAAATCAATCAAAAAATATTTTTGAAAACAATAACAACAAAATGTCACCAACATCACTCTCCCGCAGGGTACACCGTACTCGGTCTCAGCAGTTGATATGAGGAAATCTATGAAAGTGACAATGAGGTCAAGACTTGTGACACAGGTCGGGTGTCCTTCTAGAAATGTCAGAGGGAATTAGGGGAGCTTCCATTCAGGTGATGTCAGCTCAAGTCAGAGCATACCCTGAAACCCAGTTCCCAAAAGGATCTCAGTTGGAACAAGATGAGTTCACAGAAATCCTGAGGTTTCAGAAAGTTTAAAAGCCTCTGTGCCTAACAGCACTAATATTAATATTAAATGCCCTTTATTAATAATAGCTAGCATTAATAGCAAAATATCTTTTACTAAGCATGTACCAGGGTCCCAGCATTCTACTATACACTTTATTTTTGTTTACTACAATTGGTCCTCACAACTGATTTAAAAAAAAAAGGCACCATTATCTCTACTCAAAGCAAGCTTCTAAGAAGTTAAGAATTTCACACTGTTAATAATTAGTCAAATGAGGATCTGATGGCTCCCAAGGTCTAGAAGGCTCCACCCCAGAAACTGTCCCCACTTCTTTGAAACCCACTAGAATCCTGAGTGGTCCAGTGGCCCAACAGGGTCAAAATCTGAACTTAGATGGTTTTACCCAGAGTATGTGGGCCCTCCCTCAGTTTCTTCACCTGTAAAGGAGGATCGAGATAATACCTGTCTTACTCCATTCGGGCAGCTCTAACAGAAATACCATACGCTGGGAGCGTATATACATCAAACTATTTCTCACGGTTCTGGAGTCCAAGGTCAGGTGCAGGCAGATTCGGTGTCTGGTTAGGGCCCACTTCGTTTATTGCTGTCTTTTTGCTGCAACCTCACATGGCAGAAACGGTTGGCTAGCTCTCCGAGGTCTCTTTTATAAGGACACTAATCCCAATCATAAGGTTCAAACATCATGACCTAATAATCACCTCCTAAAGGCCCTGCCTCTTAATACCATCACCTGTGGTCAGAATGTCACTATATGGATTTTGGGGGACACACACACATTCAATCTACAGCAATACCTATCTCACAGGGTGTTTGTTAGGAGTGTCTGCTGCTGTTACTTCTACAAGCACATAGATGAGCTTTTTGCCAAAGGTGTAAAAATTGCACACACTTAACTTTGCTGAAAGTTTTACAGAACATACTTCGTTCACCCCCCGCCCCCCCCACCCTCACCCCAACATAAATATACAATAGGCTTATTGTGGCAGAAAAGAATGTCAGCTAGCTGGCAATGGAGTTAGACTTGGGTTTGAATTTTGACCCTGCGATTCACTAACTACAGGGTTAGGGCAGGTTTCTTCCCTTCTTTGAGCCTCCCCTTCCCCATCTGTCATATGAAGAGTGGGAGTGGTCAGTGCGTATTTTTGTAAAAACACATACAAAACAATAGGCACATAGTTGTTGCTCAATAAAAGCTACTCGAATTACTCAGTCAACCAACCCGACTACTGTAGGTACCCACTATTGTCATAAGTTCTTCCATCCTCTTTCCAAACTATAAAGACATCTGTAGAGGTCCAGATCATTTTGATGTAACTGCCTCTAAAAATAAAATTTCCTTGACCCTTTGAATCATCTACTTCTTTCCAAGGAAAAACACAGACACACACACGTGCATGCAATGATTAGCCAACTCTAAGCATCTAAAGATGTCATCAATTGAGTAATGAGATACCAAGCTTGACACCTGCATGATCTAGAGAAAAGGTCTACTTAGAAATTCTGCGAACCACACTGGGTACACTGAACAGTTTCCATATCTGATTCGGAATGCTGTCATCCCAGGGTGAATGCTGGCTTACAAATGAAAACTAAAGCATGTGTAATTAAATATCACAGAAGTCAAACCTTGATTTATTTTTATTTTCATGGTAATTGGTCAGTATTAAAACACACACACTCAATTAAAAGGCATGCTATCACACATAAAAAAAAGAAAACCAAAAACCTGTCAATTAAAACCAGTAGTCCTTTGTTTCCCTACTAATTTTGTCTCTAAAACCATGATGGATTTTGTTTTATTAACTTGCTTAATTTAATGTCCCACATGTTAAAAATTGATTACTATGCCAAACAAAATATGCTTTGTATTAATGTTGAAATCCGCTTACTGATCTTTTGGGGAAAAGTGGTATTCCTATGTCCACCAGATCCTGATTCCTGACCCAACCACTTTGATGGTGGCTGCTTGAGCCTTAAATTCGTAATCTTCAGTTCAAATGTGCACTGGACAAACTTCACTGACAAACAGGAATCTGACCACATCCCAGAAGGTAGCAACGCTGGAGTAGGCTCCTGCTTTCCATTTTGCCCTTTTGTTCTTAAATTGCAATGCTTCCCATCCATGTAGAATTACTGATTTTTTTAATACGCATGTATCCACACTAGATGCAGATTCAACCAAAAAAATTCTACCAATATCTCTTTTATCCTGCTTTTTCTAATTAGCCAGATTCAGAGGTCGTGGAAAGCCCAAGTGCCAAAGCTAAATGTCCCGAAATTTAGAAGCCTTGTACTCTCACAACGGTGGCTCCCTAAAACTGTTACGGATCTGGGTTTATTTGTTTGTACACAATGAACTCTCACCTATTTTCTGCTAGTGTTTACCTGGATGATCTGAGAAGTCAGAACTTCCCCTCCGGGAGGCCACCACCCTGATCCAGCACTTACTCCAGCCTGTTCCAATGCCCTGGGAAGGAGGAAGGCAGCTCACATCCTCCAGCCTCCTGGTGATGCTCAAATACTTGTCTTTCTGTAGCATAGTGTTCAGTGACTCAAACCGTTCTCTCCTTTACAATTTTCTCCTCTGTCCTCCAGTGGGGCTTATCTAGCACTGTCCTTGGGGTCTAAAATATCCAGGATTTCAAGGCAACATCTACATACTACTTTGTGCCATTTCTGTTCCTCCTCCAAAAAGTAGACACATATCAACCAATTTTATCGAAAATAACTTATTGGGTAGAAAAGTCATGTACAAAGGTGGTGCTGCAGCCCTAGTCAAGCCAGACCCTAGCTGCAGCCTAAAGCTACGCGACAAACTAAGCAAATTATGGTATGCTCATATAATGGACTATTGAGAAAAAAAATAAAATCATTAAAAATGACGTTTTAATGCTAAAAAGAGAATTCCAAATGTCATTTTAGTACTACCTTTCAGATATGGCACATTTTAAGTGGATGTTTTCTTTGAATGATGGGACCGTGGGTACTTTTTCCAGCTTTTTGGGTATATTTTTGTATTATCTAATTGAAGGGGGAGGGCAAAATAAGGCAATTATGGGACTACAAGTGTTACACCTAATCAAACAACTTTGTGGTCTTTTTTATCCTAGGCCATTTTTTTTTTTCCTTTTTTAATCCTTCACCGGAGGATTATTTTTTTCATTGATTTTTAGAGAGTGGAAGGGAAGGAGGGAAAAGAAAAAAGAGAAACATTGATGTGAGAAAGACACATCGATTGTTTACCTCCCACATACGTCCCAACCAGAGCAGGGGCATGGAGCCTGCAACCCAGCTACATGCCTTTGTCCAGTAACCAAACCCATAGCCCTTCGGTCTGAGGGCCAATGCTCCAACCACTGAGCAAAACCGGCCAGGGCAAGGCCTTTTTGTTAAAACTAAGAAAGTCAGTCTGAGGTTGTCTGTCAGCTCAATTTTCTTGTCCTATGGATTAATGGTGGACAGTGTTCTGTATGGTGACGACAGTTGGCATTTACTGAGTGACTGCTATGTATCAAGCAGGAATCTAAGTTCTCATATTCAATCCTCACATCAACCCAATGAAGTAGTATGATGATCTCCATCCTACCGATACTAAAACTGAAGCACAGAAGTTAAATTACTAGCTCCCGGCTGCAATTCAAACTTAAGCCCTCTGGGGTTCAAATGACTATACCATTTACAATGGGACATCAGGCACTTGTTGCATCTTATTAGGACTATCTATCATTCATTTCAAAATATTTGGGAGGTGAGCTGCCTCCATAAGGTGCTATTTATATATAGCTTTCAAACAATCAGAGCACCCAGCAGACCCAAGGCATCTCCCTATTGACACCATATGGAAACTCTAGTGAAGGACTTTGCCAAAGTCTATGGCAGAGATGGAAACAACTACCTCAATGAGGTGGTGATGCCACTTATACCTTTTCCTGTGTGACATCAAACATTCATGTGCAAGGAATAAGACAAGAAAATACATTATCTATAATCACTCTTCCATCTCAATTGGGGAGATAAGACAAATAACATAAAACAACTGGCACAAGGTAAAAAGGCATAATGAAATACTAAAGCACAGAAGTCAGGTCCAAAGTATCATAGTATTTTTTTTTATAATATATTTTTATAGAATTCAGAGAGGAAGGAAGAGGGAGAGAGAGATAAAAACATCAATGATGAGAGAGGATCATTGATCGGATGCCTCCTGCAACACCCCTACTGGGGATGGAGTCCGAAACCCAGGCATGTACCCTTGACTGGAATCAAACCTGGGACCCTTTAGTCCGCAGGCCGAGGCTCTATCCACTGAGCCAAACCAGCTGGGGCAAAAAGTATCCTGGTATTTTTGAAGGCACAAGAAACAACGCTTGGAGATCACCTAGCCAAGCCCAGCAGTTCAGGATGAGTGCTAGTAACTTGAGGTCACACAGCTAGCTGCTAAGTAGCAGAGGCAGGTAAAGTAGCCAAGATTGAGGAAGCAGTTTTGGAAAAGCTTTGCAAGAATAATGTAGGGTGAGGTGATGGTCCTTTAGGTGAAGACAGCAAATAATATTCCCCCTTCCTGGTTTAGTGAAATCAATCTGCCACTGGTCTGATTTTTAGATGACAAGATTGTGAACAGTCCCTGCACTGAGGGCTCAGATTTAAATTTTGTAAATCATTGAAAACTACTGACCTGTTTATTTTTTTTCCATTTATTATTTTAAACATTAGGCATTTGAATGTGCTATCATATTCAACTCAAAATATTACCAAATAGAAACACAGCTTCCCACACATGCATTCCAGGTGCCTGCCTGAGAAGTGATCATCTGACTGTCCTAACATACAGTTGTTCGGACAGAAGTAGGTGTCTGATGTTGTAAACTGGTAAGTAGAAATTACTTGTCCGGCTTCGGTGCTTCCACCACTAACACACTCTTAAATACTCTTTGTAATAATTGCTCACAGAAAATCTATCAGACTCAAGAAAATAGAGACATGCTTAACTCTCAGTAGATTCATCATAGCGTACCTAAATATCAACTGATTGAGCAGTAGTATTTTTATAAGAAGATCCCTGAATGTTTACAGGCAATGTATGAAGATATTAAATTAAGCCTAGTTTTAACTAAGAAATTTTGGTGGTGAACACAGCATATGTGATTCAGAACGTGTAAAATCTATCTCTGAAATGCTTGTTCAAATCTGAGAAAAGAAAACATGGTAGGAGAATAAAGTTAATTTTGACGAATCCTTTTTAAAAGTTTGTAAGTAAATATGGTTGCTAAACTTAAACTAAAATGCTTATTTTTGTAAAAATTACAAACCATTTTACTTTTCGACACAAAGCACAGACATAATGTTGTATTTTCTTGTATTCTAAAATAATTCCTGTGGGTTTGCAAGTACGAGTTAAGGCAAAGTTATTTTTACTTTGTCTCCAAGCCATTAAGAGTGTATTTTCACTTCCTCAAAATTATTTTAAGAAGTGTTATATCCTCAAACATAGATCATTCAAGCTAGCAATACTAAACAAAAACTCAGTACAGTTCTTCATTATATTTTAGCTATTTACATTGCAAACTCTCATACTATTTGCTAATGTAGATGAGAGAAATAACTAAAATGTAGTTTCCAAAGAAATAAGACAGGTTAATAAGACAAAAGTAATCAACATTTAGTCCATAAATAATCATTTTCTAAAAAGTCTCAAAAAAAATAAAAAATAAAAGAAAGAAAATATAAATTCAGGTGCTAAATGTCTTCCTTACAACCAAGGCCAAATCTGCTGTGTGGCTTCAAAGTTCCAGACAAGATCTAACTTTCAACCTAAATATTTCTGACCTACAAAACACAATATCAGAGTCACCATGTCCCACAGTCAGGTTAAAATACTTTGCAAAGTCTCGGAGACTTTAATTGAATGTAAGAAAGCTAAGAGTCTAAATGGATCAACAGAGAGAAACAAACTGAAGCTGTTTGCCAAATATTAAGCTTTTACAGAAAAATCCAAAACTTATCTAGCAATGTCCCTATGACAGAATAACCTATATGCAAAAGGTGCATGTTTTAATGCAATCACTTTTTAGCATGCATCTTACTTACTTTGTTTTTTGCCATTTTTAAGCTTCATTAAAGACACCCAGAAAGATGTAACTAGTTGAATGAGGTTCGGCTCAGATAGGAAAAACCAGTTCTAAACTCGACCCACAAATTTACATCCCAGAACGCCCTGCTGGGAAGGTACTCTGCAAGCTAACATTACATCTACAAGCTTTAGATTGTGAAATAGTGCGTTACAGCTTTCTGCGCTGTATATTAGCATTAGAAACCCTCAACTCCAGTTTCCACTACCGAAAAAAAAAAAAAAAAAATCCACCTCCAGTCCTCATTGGCCCACATAGTTCCGGCCCACATGGTATCAGTGGGTGTGTCTGGCCCAACCGGTCCTTTCATTGGCTGCGAAAAAAACAGCGTTTAATAGGCTGTGATTTGGAGGGTTGTCAAACTCCACGCCTCCAGCTCTCGAGCTCACCAATAGACCCAAGGTGCTGGCTGCTACTTTACGATTCAAAGGGCAAGCTGGCTGCTGGAGCGCCAAACCCAGCCAGACGAGCTCCGATAAGGCAAAGGGGAGCTCCGACAGTCCTTCTAGTTCTACCCTGGCTCCCAGGCACCATCAAAGGTTCCCACGCATGCAATTTTCCACCGACAAGTCAGAAAGCCGAGCAGTGCCTTTGCCTTCCACAGAGCCGCGATCTAAGGAGCACCCGAGGCTCCGTGTCCAATCGGCCCATTCTACAGGTGGAAGCAGTCAAGGCTCAGGCTCAGACAGCGAGTTTTAGTACTCAGCGCTCCTTGGGAAAAAAAAATCAGTTCGGGGCGTCCCTCCGATCAGTGCCCCCGACCCCCACCCCCGACGCCGGGCGCTGGAGCGCACGGGGCGCGCGCCCTGGCGTTCCCGGGTGCCTGGCCCCGCGCGCTGCCTTCTGCCTCCCGCCGGCGCTCCCCGCCCAGCGGACTTACGCGGCCGGTTCTTCTTCCCGGAGTCCGTCCTCCTCCGTAGGCGGCATTTCTTGGCCGGGGAGTCGTGCTGAGGGGGCGGTGGCTGCGGCTGGAGCTCGGGCAGGAGCGGGAGGCGCGAGGGCGCCGCATCGCCGCCGCCCGCAGAGCCCCGGCTGCAGAGACGCGACGGCTGGACGGGCGGCGGGTGGAAGCCGTTGTGCAGCAGCCCGTTCGCCGCAGCGTTGCCGGCGCCCGCGGGGGCTCCCGGGGCGTGCAGGGCCGAGCGCTCAGATTGCCCGCTGTGAGCGTCCATGGCAGAGGCTGGCGGGGCGGCGCGCGGGCCCCGCCTCAGGCGGCCTCGCTGGAGGTCATTCTCGGGCGTCTTTATTTCCCCGGATCCTCCCTGCGGCTTCCGATTCAGCAGCCGCAGAGCCGGCGCCGGGGGATGGCGAGCTGGGTGCTCCTCCCCTCCTCCCACCCTCTCCCCCAGCTCCTCCACGTCCTGCCCCCCGCGCGCGGGCTCTGCAGCGCCGGCCTGAAGCATGCTCTCCCCGGCCACGGAATCGGGGATCCCAGCGCCACCCCAGCTGGGGCCCCCGCCGCCCGCCTCCTCCGGATCCCGGGGCCCAGCGACTTCAAACGCGGCTTCCTCACTTCCCAGACCTGTCCCCGCTACTGAGCATGCCCAGTCCTGCCCGCCGCCGCCGCCACCGACGACTCTCAACATGGGGACTGAAGTTCTCCGGGTCTTCAAAGAAGGGATAGGCGGGTTGGGCTTTGTGTAGCGAAGAGAGCCGAGGAGAGACTGAGCGAGGCGGGCAGCTTCCGGAGGAATGCACGGGGAAGACGTTAAATACTGGAATTTGTAGAGGTTTCAGGTTTGCTACTCCTCTCGCCTGTGGGCTAGATACCTTCGCAAGGTCATTCGCGTTGTTCCCTCCTCCCTGAAACCCTTGTGAGTGTGTTTGAGTTGAAGTGATCCAACTGCTCACAGGCCTGAGGGGAGGGAGGAGAAGGGATTATTTTTAGAAAGGTAGGCTGATTTGGAGAGGGTGGGGAGTGCTGGCGCAAACACGAGCACCACGTGGTCTCGTGGAGTTGTCTTTTGCGGGGAGGAAACCTAGGAATACAGTGTAAGGACAGTGAAGGGCACAGCTGTAGGCAGGATTAGCCAGAGCTGGAAGAGACCGAGTAAACAGAAGCAGCCCCGGCTATAAAAAGCGCTTTCCTCACCCAGAAAGGACTTTAAGAGACAATGTCTTGCTGTTTGTGGAGTGAAGGAGTTGCCTGTGTTTTAATGAGGTGGGATAGCCTCAGCATCAAGTGGTGGTCGACACCAGAAACTTGGGAGTCAAAACTGGGCTCAAATTTCAACTTAGCCAATTAAGCAAGCCGAAGAAAATCATTGCTAAAGTTAACACACCTGGCCATAGGAAACAGGACTGGGCATGCTCAGTAGGCAGGACAAATTCGGATGGTGAGGATCTTCCCAAAGTTGTGTAATCCCTGAGGCCTCAGCATTTGAATCTACCTGAACGTACCTGGTACAGTCTGTCACACAGTAAGTGCTCAAAAGAGATTGTTAGGGGCAGAAATAGAATAGCAGAGAGTAGCTATAGTTATAAGAAATATTAAACATGCTCTGTTAACCGTGATTGTTTTGTTCTGATTAAAGAAAGCATATTTTCATCTGGCTGGGAGTTGTACACCCCGGGACCTGGGAGTTAACCTTGGAATGCCTTCCATTCTCATCCAAGAAATGCCTATCATTACGGAAAGATTAACAACCTTGTTACCAAAGAACAATGGAGTCCCAGAGGCATCCACACTTTGCAACCCCCCAGCCCACATTACCTATAATCTGTAACCATTTTACCCGTTTTCATTACTTTTCCATACCCATTCTTATTCCTTTTGCCTACTTCCCCATGTAATCCTTGTTTTTCTACCCAATATAAGCAGTTGGTTTATTGGGGGGTAGGAGATAGAGAGTAGATTTTTGTGATGACCTGTTGCTCTCCCAAATTGGCTGCCATTATTGTAATAAAACCTCACATATGGCCCTAGCTGGTTTGGCTCAGTGGATAGAGCGTTGGCCTGTGAACTCAAGAGTCCTGGGTTTGATTCTGGTCAAGGACACATGCCCGAGTTGTGGGCTTGATTCCCAGAAGGGGCCGTGCAGGAGGCATTCGATCAATGATTCTCTCTCATCATTGATGTTTCTATTTCCCTCTCCCTTCTTCTCTGAAATCAATAAAAATATATGTTTAAAAAAAAAAACCGCCCTGACTGGTTTGGCTCAGTGGATAGAGCGTTGGCCTGGGGACTGAAGGGTCCCAGGTTCGATTCCAGTCAAGGGCACATGCCTAGGTTGTGGGCTGGATCCCTGGTGGGGGGCGTGCGGGAGGCGGCCGATCAGTGATTCTCTCTCATCATTGATTTTTCTATCTCTCTCTCCCTCTCCCTTCCTCTCTGGAATCAATAAAAATATATTAAAATACAAAAAAAACCCACAAAAACCTACATATGATCCAACCCTGTTTGCTTAATTGGCTTAAGTAGTGACAGGCAGCCCAGACCCATTAGTTGTCTGGTTTCAAGGTCATTATTCTAATTTCATTGTTATTATTAGTTCACCCTTCATTTCAAACAACCGGAGCAAACCATGCTCGCAGCCATATTCATTGTGTGGTGTATTGTGCGTGATGTTCTCCATTATTTGTACTTAATCCATGGAGGAGTCAGAGGCTTCCCTGCATTCAGCAGCAGCCAGATTGGCAATGCCTTCAGCAGAACCTTACCTAGAAGCAGACATTTAGAACCCACTTGAGCGCTCTGGTCCTGTGGTAGGCAGTTAGACAGGAGCAGAGCAAGGATGATGGGCCAGGTATAGATGGTCACCAAGGTGGAAAGCCCTGGGTGCCTAGCAAAGGACAATTGTAAAGTGGGACCTCACCCCCAGGGTGACCTTTCCTCCCCTAGCAGTTTGGACCCCCTGACCTTTCCTCCCTAGAGATAACATCTAGGCCTCAGTTGTATTTCTGCTCCAGGCCCAGAAAAGCAAAACCAGCCACAGCTGACCTCAGGACCAACTGCTTTGAATAATGACCCCATGCCCAGGTGTCAGCCAGCCAATCAGTGGAGACCACAACCCTGAAAGGACACACCTGGAAAAAGGCTGAATATTCTATTGAGACCTTCCGCTGGAATCTTCCCCAAAATCTCCACCTTTAAAACCTGTAGGACATGGACCATGTGCGCTCTCACTCCCGAGAGCAACCTGAACCTTTTCTGTCCTTGTCCCCTCTCCCCAGGCTCCTTACCATTAGCTTCCTCACTCCCTAGCTCCAAGGGCCCTCCCTTTAACTCTATAACTTGTTTCCTAAGCCTGTTTCTTCTAGGAATTACTTTTTCTACTTCTGTGATTTACCAAATAAATGTTTTATATTTTGGGTCTTGGCTCTGAATTCTTTCCTAGCCAGAACTCAAGTACCGAGGTTGCTGAACCCAGGAATGGTCTGATCCCACTGGTCTACCACCCAATGCTGTTCCAGCCTCCGACAACAGTCCATCCACTCTTTCTTTTCAAATAAGGAAACGGAGCCACAGAGAGATGGCTGAGGTTATTAAGAGCAAAGCTAGGGCTAAATCCTAAATCTTCTAATTATCTCTGCTTCCCTGACCTTATCATATGTGAAGACAGAAAAACACCTAGGTTATCTTCTTATAGAGTAGTAAGAAGCTAGGAAAATTCCAGGACCAGCGGAATGGGGAAACTAAGACTGATAGCTAAAAAGCAGTTTGCAGCCACCTAGTAAATCCTATCTTCCCTAAAACAAGGACACACGAGGAAATGGTTTGCACTTCTCCTTCCCAACTAGAGGGTGAATAGCTTAAATCACCCTACTCCGGGAGACAGATAATAGCAATCCAATTAGTGCCATTTGCCCACCACACCCAAGGATGACAAATTAAGAGAATAAATCTCCTTAGGTACATCTGCATAGAGCTGATGAATATTCTACTGATACTCCCTAAATGCCCAGCCTTTAAAGCCCTGGAAGACAGAGGTCCCCACTATCCCCTGAGCTCTAAGGGACCCCATAAGGCTTGCAACTGGGGGAGCCCGGGGCTGTGGCAGCTCCTCCCGGGCGAACCCCCTGAACTTTTCTCTGACTCTCCAGTGAGCCAAGGCAGCCTGAGCTCCCTCTACAAAGCAGCCTTTCAGTCCCTTGAATGATTATCTCTTTGCTGTTTCCATCACTTGAAATTCTCTTCCCCCAGACCTCTTTGCCTGCCGGATTCCAACTCAATCCTCAGATCTAAATCCTCATTTAGAGAGAACTTCCTGATCCTTAAAACTAGATTCCCTACTTCCTTCACTTTACCTTCCTGACTATCAGTTTTAACTCTACAATGGGAATAATAATATAACATTACTGAGTTGTTACAATGATGAAATGAATATATCTGAAAAGGGCCCAGCACATCATAAATACTATGAAAAAGTTAAATATTATTCTTTGTTTGTATGTCTCCCCCCACTAAGTTTCCTTAATGATTCCTGTTCTTAATGACTCTCGTTCATCATTGTATCTCTAGGAAGCTCTTGGTAATTATTTGTGACTGAATAAATGACAGGTGATATTTCACCCAGGGTGTCTCACTTTCTACTGTAAGATTGCTAAAAAACACATGCGTGCGCGCACACACACACACACACACAGCAACAACAAACCTTCATTGCTACTCCTAAATATTCAAATATATAGTTTTCAAATTCCTACATAATTTAAGCTGAGTAGTTAAGGTAGCAGTTTACATCACAGATGGAAATAAAAGCTTTAGCAATGCAGAATCTCCAAGGACATAATCTGTCCAGTTTGATTCCCAGACCTGGGGAGGAAGGCCTGAGCCAGGTGGCTCAGTCCCAAGCAGGCCAGAAGTGCTGGTCCTGGGGACAGAACGTTCTCCACCTGCTTCCTTTCTCCTGCCCTTGTCAGGCTGGTGCCCTGGATCAGTTACACCCAACATGTGGTAGGGAGGAAGATGGGTGGCATCTCGCAGGTTTCAAAAGGGGGGAGGGTTTCAGAGGTGTAACTTTGAGGCATGAGCTGTCATGTGCTCCAGAAGGGGCAAGGAACAATAAGGTCTGGGAGAGAGTGAGGGAAGAAACCCACAAGCCACTTCTCTCCCTTTGTTCATTCATTCATTTATTTGCCAATTATTTATTAAGTGTATATTCTATACTGCAGACCCTAAAACAGATGCCTTCACTGCCCTCTAAGTCCTTACAATTCTTTGGGAGAGAGGTAAGTCAAGGGTTCTCCAGCATCAGTATACATAAGACTAAACCAGGGAGTTGTTCCTGGCTAACTTTTTGGTAAAAATAATATACACAGAGATATGTACACATATCCTAAGGGTAAAGCTCAATGAATTTTGCACAAATAAACACCCTGTGCAACCTGCACCTGATCAAGAAACAGAACGTTACCAGTAACCTAGGAGATTTTTTTTGTAAAGCAGATTTGGGCTCAGCCAGTGTGGCTCAGTGGTTGAGCATCAACCTATGAACCAGGAGGTCATGGTTCAATTTCTGGTCAGGGCACATGCCTGGCTTGTGGGCTCCATCTCCAGTAGGGGGAGTGCAGGACACAGCCAATCAATGATTCTCTCTCATCACTGATGTTTCTCATTTTTTTTTAGTCAACAGAGATGGAAAAATATAGCATCAGTAGCTGCCATTACTAGTAATAACTGTGTATACATGAATGAACTTGCTTCATGTTCACAAGAACAAACTTCCTATCATTCACTAATACTTTTTGAGCACCTATCCTATATAATAAAAGGCTAATCTGCAAATTGTCCCCTTGACAGGGAGTTCGACCAGGGGGCGGGGCTGGCCTACCAACTGCCCTCGGCCCCTCCCCCCCTGCCGGCCCCACCCCATCGGCCCCTATGGGGGTAGGCCAGCCGGACCCAACCTGCCCACAAAGTCTAGTTAATTATGCACCAGGCCTCTAGTTATTTATGACTTTGGGAAGAGGGATGGAGTGTGACTACCTAGATATTTGATAAGATATGATCAGAGTAAGTATTGGGCATAATTTCAGGAATGGAGCTGGGTTTAGCAAAATTATAAATCTTATTATCAAATATTTATTGAGTTGTCATATGCCATGCACTGTACTAAGCACACTGTTTTGTTTTGTTTGTTTTTTTTAAATTGATTTCAGAGAGGAAGGGAGAGAGAGAGAGAGAGAGAGAGAGAAACATCAATGATGAGAGAGGATCATTGATAGGCTGCCTCCTGCACACCTCCTACTGGGGATCAAGCCCACAACCTGGGCATGTGCCCTGACTGGGAATCGAACCATCCAACTGTGACCTCCTGGTTCATAGGTCAATGCTCAACCACTGAGCCATGTTGACTGGGCTCTAAGTGTCTTTTTAATCACAATAGTCATGTGAGTTGGGTACTGTTATTATTCTCATATTCCAAATGAGGCCACTGAAGCTTAGAGAGATTAACTGGTGGAAGTTCACACAGCAAAAAGCATATAATTCACATTTGAACTCAGGTCTGTTTGGTTCTAGAACCTGCACAATTCATAACTCAACTGTAGTGCCTCCCTAAAGGTGGTGTTTTCCCCATTACCTGCAGATTTTGCACCATGGTCTCAATCACCTGATATAGTATTCCACTGCCTGCATAGCATTGCCTTTCATAACAATTATTGGGTCCCTTTTTTTTGCAGTTCTAATATCTTAGATTCTTCCAAAAGAGCTTTTTTCCCCCTTTAAAAAATGTTCTAGGTATAACAATCTCTACTATAGCTATCTCTGTTTTGTATATCTATTCAACAAATATTTTTAAATGATGTTACCATGTGCAAGCTACTAATTCAAGTACTATGGTTACAGTGATGAGCAAGGCAAAAACATCTCTGCCGACATACACTCTTGGAGGGGTGGACAGGGGATGACAGAAAATAAGTAAGTAGATGTAAATCAATACAGACTATGTTAAGTGACATGAAAAAATTAAACAAAATGACGTGAAAGAGAATAACTAGGAGGGAGGGGGCAGTTGAGGAAGCCACATTGATGCTGGTACCTGGCGGTTGAGAAATTGACATGAAAACTGTCATGCAAAGAGATTTGAAAGATCCCTGGCCAGTGTGGCTCAGTTGGTTGGAGCATTATTTCATGCATTATTTCCTGGTCAGGGCACATTCCTAGTTGTGGGGACTTTCAAACACAATTCAAAAAATAAATAAAATAAAATGTTGTCTTTGTTTTTTTTAAAAAATATATATATATTTTATTGATTTTTCACAGAGAGGAAGGGAGAGGGATAGAGAGTTAGAAACATTGATGAGAGCCAAACATCAATCAGGTGCCTCCTGCACACCTCTGACTGGGGATGTGCCCGCAACCAAGGTACATGCCCTTGGCTGGAATCGAACCCGGGACCTTTCAGTCCATAGGCCGACGCTCTATCCACTGAGCCAAACTGGTTAGGGTGTTGTCTTTGTTTTATATTTCCTTTAGTTTTTAACCTTTCTTTTGATAATAGCTTAATGGAGATATAATTCATATACCATACAATTCACCCATTAAAAGGGTACAATTCAATGCTTTTAGTACATTCACAGATTTGTGCAACCATCACCCACCCAAAAATCAATTTTAGAACGTATTCTTCACTTTTTTTCTATCGATTTGCCTATTCTAGATATTTCATATAAATGAAATCATACAATATGTGGTCTTTTGTAACTGGCTTCTTTTACTTAACATAATGCTTTCAAGGTTCATCTATGTTGTAGAATGCAGCAGTACTTCATTCCTTTTCGTGGCTGAATAATATTCCACAGCATGGATATAGCAATTTACTTATCCATTCATCAGTCAATGGACATTTGGGATGTTCCCACTTTTGAACTATTATGACTAGTAGTGTTATGGACATTTGTGTACAAATTTTTGTGTGACTGTATGTTTTCATTTCTCTTGGGTATATATTAACTTTTAAAGTATAAAAATGCAAAGGGAGCCCGGCAGGCGTGGCTCAGTGGTTGAGTATTGACCTATGAACCAGGTGGTCACAGTTCGATTCCCAGTCAGGGCAATATGCCAGGTCGTGTGCTTGATCCCCAGTGGGGAGCATGCAGGGAGCAGCCAATCAATGATTCTCTCTGATCATTGATGTTTCTCTCTCTCTCTCCCTCTCTGAAATCAATAAAAAATATATTAAAAATAAATAAATAAAAATAAAAAATCGATGGAAAAATATCCTCTGGTGAGGACTAACAAATAAAAATTGCAAAGGGACCTGAGGGATACTATTGGGGGCAATGATAGATTATATCATGATTGCAGTAGTAGTTACATAGCTCTAAATATTAGCCAACACTCATTGAATTGTGCACTTACATTGATGAAATTAATTGTATTTAGGTTATATCTTAGTAAAGCTAACCCCCCCAAAAATAAAGGTTGGAATTGTAGGGAGATGAATTTGGAGACATATTAATACATATAATGTTTTAGCATTATGTAATGCTTTTCTATATACCAATATTTTCGCATAGTCTCACTAAAACAGAGGAAAACTATGATCATTTCAATAAGCCAGTGAGATAAATAAGATACTGTGTCCGTTTTAGATATGAGGAAAAGAGACCCGCAGAGGTTGCTTAAGTGATTTGCCCAATAGCATAGAACTGCTAAGTAGCCGAGGCAGAGTTTCTTCCACCTTTCACCTTTGTGATTTTCAAATACTTAAAGTTGCTTACAAAAATGGAAGGAGAAAAAAAGCTACACCTGCAGAGATTTCATATTTGAACATGGAATAAAGAAGTTCCCCCACATGCTGGCTCTTCTATAACCTAGAATAAAAATGAAAAAAGTGATAAATCACAATGATGAGAACAGAAGCTCCAAAAAAGCAAGAGAAGTTTTAAAATAGCCCACCTTTGACTGCAATGCTCATTTAAGTTGCTCTAACACTTGAGCTTTGACTTTATTGAGAATAGAATGTTCTACAGCTCCTCCTGTTTTTACCAGTTTCTGTGATTCCCACTCATGTGTGCTCACATCTCCGGCCTGCTATCCCCTTGCCGTGCTCAGAAGGCCAGAAGGCTGGCTTCTGCATGCTGTCTTTCTCAGGTTCCAGTGTCAGTTGTCTCCCTGCTGGCTTTAGTCCATGGGAGGCACTGGTGAGAGAATGGCAGGGTCTTCCTCTTCTGAGATATGTCTGCCTTGACTCTGTCTTTTACTGGGCGGCCTTATCTCCGGGGCTCCAATTACACCACCTTTTCCCTGCGTACAGTGGTGGCGGCTTCCTGCATTGCCCCACTGTCTTCTGATTACTTCTCCACTTCTTCCTCTTTCCTGCACCACAGTCCCCCTTTTTGAGCATCCAGGGTGGTTTCTCACCTAGTTGGACCTTGAATGATAGATCAACTGTGATGTTGACTCAGGAACAGATCTAAGACCATCCCTAAAAACAATTTTAAGGCTTTAACCACTTCACTTTGCATCTCTCTCTCTCTTTTAAAATTCTCACCCAAGGATATTTTTCCATTGATTTTTAGAGAGAGTAAGAGAGAGAAGGAAAGACAGAAATATCGATGTGAGAGAAACACATCAATTGGTTGCCTCCTGCACACGCCCCAACCAGGGCCTGGGCTGGGGAAGAGCCTGCAACCGAGGAATGTGCCCTTGACCAGAATTGAACCCAGGACCCTTTGGTCCACAGGCTGACACTCTATCCACTGAGCAAAACTGGCTAGGGTCACTTTGCATCTCTCTTTTTTTTTGCTTTTTTAAAAGTTTTATTTATTGATTTTATATTTTTTAATTGTTTTATTGCTTAAAATATTACAAAGGGTATTACATATGTCTCCTTTTTTCCCCCGCCCTCCCCTACCCCCCAGTGTCTTATGTCTATTGGTTATGCTTATATGCATGCATATATATGCATATAAGTCCTTCGGTTGATCTCTAAACAACCCCCCCTCCCCCCTGCCTTCTGCCTCTCTACTCTCCCCAGCCTTCCCACTGCAGTTTGACAATCTGTTTGAGGCAGCTCTGCCTCTGTATCTATTTTTGTTCATAAGTTTATAATGGTCTTTATTATCCATGAATGAGTGAGATCATGTGGTATTTTTCCTTCATTGACTGGCTTATTTCACTTAGCATAATGCTCTCCAGTTCCATCCATGCCGTTGCAAATGGTAAGAGTTCCTTCTTTTTTACAGCAGCATAGTATTCCATCGTGTAGATGTACCACTGTTTTCTAATCCATTCATCTACTGATGGGCACTTAGGCTGTTTCCAGATCTTAGCTATGGTGAATTGTGCTGCTATGAACATATGGGTGCATATATCCTTTCTGATTGGTGTTTCTGGTTTCTTGGGATATAGTCCTAGAAGTGGGATCACAGGGTCAAATGGTAGTTCCATTTTTAGTTTTTTGAGGAAACTCCATACTGTCTTCCATAGTGGCTGCACCAGTCTGTATTCCCACCAGCAGTGCACGAGTGTTCCTTTTTCTCCACATCCTCTCCAGCACTTGTCGTTTGTTGATTTGTTGATGATAGCTAGTCTAACAGGTGTGAGATGGTACCTCATTGTTGTTTTCACTTTGCATCTCTTTATGTCCCATCCCGCAGGCACATTTAGATGTGACATCCATTATTCCATTATGGGTGGGTCAGAAATTTCATTATATTCGTGTCAGAAAAGCAACCCTTAGAAAATTAAAATTTATCAAATCGGCTAGTTTGTGTTCATTCCACAGCAGAAATAATATATTTATTAGGTCTGGGATCTCTAAATAAACATTTAGCTACCCATTTGTCATATAACCTTCAGCATGTTAAATTAGTATAGTGGAGATTTAATGAGCATCATTAACACTAGTTTCTGTGATAAATAATTCTAAAAGCTGAGTGACTTAACACATGAAAAGTTTATTTGTGACTCACAAAGAGTTCCGTGTGGACAGCTGGGGCTTTCTGCTCTGTTCAGTCCCTCGGGAATCTAGTCTTGTCCTAGATGTTGACATCCAGCTAACAAAAGAAAAGAGAGCATAGAGGGTTGTAAGACATATTTTAGGTAATAAGCCTGGGAACAACATTTATCAACTTGATCTACATCTCACTGGCCAGAGCTCAATCCTGTGGCCCCACCTAACTGCAGGAGAGGCTGACAAATGTAGTTTAACTTAATGCCTAGAAGGAAAAAAGAAAGACCTTGGAAAACACATGGTCAGTCTCTGCCACTGTTTGCCCTTCGGTTGATAAATAAATCTGTTGCACTCTCCCTCCCATATACAAAATGAAGTTCTCCCTTCCCCTCTCTAAAAACGGAAGAGAAGTCCCAAAGAGTGGAACCTGGGGAAAATATGGAGAAAATAATTCCTCTCACAGAGGAGAAACACAGACTAATTAAGACATTTCCCGAAGCTTCCAGGTCAGGGAAATCTTACTTGAGGATGGACCTGGAGAGTATTATGCTAATGAAATGCGCCGGTAAGAGTAAGACAAATACCATGTGATCTCACTTATATGTGAATGTAATGAACAAATAAACTAAACAAACAAAATAGAAACAGACTCATAGGTACAGAGAACAGCCTGGCAGCTGTCAGAGGGGAGGAATATTGAGGGGCTGGGTGGGAAAGGGGAAGGGATCAAGCAAGAAAACCAACAAAACCAACTCATAGACACACAACACTATGGTGATTATAAGAGGTAAAGGAGGTTGTGGGGAGGTAGCTGAGAGGTAGCAAAGGGTAAAGGTTGGGGGGAATAAATGCTGAAGGAAAGAGACTTGACTTTGGGTGATGAATACACAATACAATATACAGAAGATGTACACTTGAAACATATAATTTTTTTAATTTATTACTTTTAGAGAGGGGAAGGAAGAGAGAGATAGAGATAGAGAGAAATTGAGAGAGAGAGAAAGAGCGAAATATCAATTTGTTGTTTCACTTATTTATGCACTCATTGGTTGATTCTTGTATGTGCCCTAACCAGGGAACAAATCAAGACAACACTCTAACCAATGGAGAAAACTGGCCAGGACAAAACCTGCATAACTTTATTAACCAATGTCACCTCAATAAAAATGTTAAACAATCACACGACTCCTGAAATGCACTGAGAAGGCCACAATCTCACTTCCGTCTATTCTTGCCAAAAATGCATAACATAACTTCAATCATGAGGACATCAGACACACCCAACTTGAACATTCAATAAAATAACTGGCCAGTACTCTCCAAAAGTGTCAATGTCATAAAGGGCAAAAAAACATTGAAGAACTATCTTAGATTGAAGGAGACTGAAAAATCATGAGAACTAAATGCAATGTGTGATCCTGAATTGGATCCAGGACCATATAAAACATTAGTGTGACTGTGAAATTTGAGTAGGATTTGTATATTAATTAATAGTATAATATCAAAGTCAATTTCCTGACTTTCATAATTGTAGTATCATTATATAAGTTGTGAACTTTTGGGAAGCTAGGCAAAGGATATATGAGAACTGATTTGAGGGTTTTGGTGATTTTTAAAAAATATATTTTTATTGACTTCAGAGAGGAAGGGAGAGGGAGAGAGATAGAAACATCAATGATGAGAGAGAACCATTGCTCAGCTGCCATCTGCACGCTCCCCACTGGGGATGGAACCCACATACAACCCAGGCATGTGCCCTGACCGGGAATTGAACGGTGACCTCCTGGTTCATAAGGTCCACACTCAACCACTGAGCCACGCCCAAGGAGGCAGCACTCCTTTCTTACATATACAACCCGAAGATGTAAAATTAAGTATTACAAAAGACCATCACATAGTTCTACTAATGTAGGCTGCATCTATAATTCACAAATATGTCAACAAAATAATTTCTCTGCAACCACATTTCATTTAATTTAAAAAATCCTTTTCTTGCTTTATTTTAAAAATTCACGTACATTTGTAGTTCTATTTCATAATATGCATGGGTTGGGTTTATTTTAGAACAAATCTCCTCTTTCAATTTTGTGAAAAGTTGATGACTCCAAGAAGATATTTATCCTGTGAATATAGAAACACCTGTCACTTGGCCACGTACACCAATGCCAGCGTGAGAGGCCAAGTATGGAACCCAGAGGACTGAATTTCCTGAAAAACGATCCCTCTGTGTCTAATAATAGGGAATAGTTAAGTGAATTATAATGTGGCCAAATTACACACTATTAAACAGCCATGAAAATGGCTCATAAAGAGCATTTTTTAAAAATGGTAAAAATGCTTATTTTATAATAATAAATAAAAAAGAAAAAAGGGAATGCAAAGTTGACTATAAAAGAAACAGGCAATAGTAATAATAGCTGACATTTTTTTAAAAACATACTTTATTGATTTTTTACAGAGAGGAAGGGAGAGAGAGAGCTAGAAACATCAATGAGAGAGAAACATCGATCAGCTGCCTCCTGCACACCTCCCACTGGGGATGCGCCCGCAACCCGGGTACATGCCCATGACAGGAATCGAACCTGGGACCCTTCAGTCCGCAGGCCGACGCTCTATCCACTGAACCAAACCAGTTTTGGCAATAGCTGACATTTTAAACATGTATATGAACACCCCCCCACCCAAAAAAAAAAGAAAAAAAGAAAAAGATGAACATGTTAACATTTGGGTGGTGGATCATCAGGAGTTTTTTTTTTTTTTTTTTAAATATATTTTTATTGATTTCAGAGAGGAAGGGAGAGGGGAAAAGAGATAGAAACATCAATGATGAGAGGGAATCATGGATTGGCTGCCTCCTGCACGCCCCCTACTGGGGATCGAGCCTGCAACCTGGGCATGTGCCCTTGACCGGAATCAAACCTGGGACCCTTTGGTCCGCAGGCCGACGTTCTATCCACTGAGCCAAACCAGCTAGGGCAGGAGAGTTTTTCTTTGTACTCTCAATTTTCTTGGACTTTTTTTCATAATGTAGATGAATGTCTAAAATGGTTAGTAAGGAAAAAGTGAGCTGGGGTAAATACAGGTGGGTCCAAAGGTCTTACTTAAGAAGACCTAAATTGGTATAATCCCTTATTTAGGCTGTTCAGAGGACTCCATCCCTGGTTTTTTTTTTTAATGTGTTTTTGTCAGCTGAGGAGGGGGATGTGCAGACCAGTTGTCTGAGAACAATAAAATCTTGCAATTGTCTTCCAGTCCAGCTTGCTTACAATGAGCTTGTGCTGCTGGAACAAAGGGCTTATTGAACCAATCCGAAAAGATTTCTCTTGTAATGGGTGCTTTCCTGTTTGTATAATAATGCACAGGTAAATTGCAAACACCTTTTAACCATCTTAGATATAGGCTTTTTGCAGTCACTGCCAATTTTATCTTGAGTGTGCCTGTGGCATTCGGATTGCCAAGAACCGTCAACCTTTGCTTATTATCCTTGAAACCTGTTGGTACTTTCCCTCAGCCATTGTTAAACTCTTTCTAGGAATCTAGCAGCTGTACAGAGCTGTTTCATCAACATTGTAAATTTGTTTAGGGCAAGAAGAAGTTGGAGATATTATCTTAGCAAATTTATCAATGTAATTTTCAGCGTTTTCAACAGCCTTTTCACCACAGATTTTAAGATACTTGATCCCATGATGCTTTTTAAATTTCTGCAGCCAGCCCCCTGAATATTCACACTTGCCTTCAATGTTCAGTTCTTCATGGCATAGTCTAGCTCAGTGATGGCGAACCTATGACATGCGTGTCAGAGGTGATACGCGAACTCATTTTTTTGGTTGAATTTTCTTTGTTACATGGCATTTAAATATATAAAATAAATATCAAAAAATAAGTCTTTGTTTTACTATGGTTGCAAATATCAAAAAATTTCTATATGTGACACGACACCAGAGTTAGGTTAGGGTTTTTCAAAATGCTGACACGCCTAGCTCAAAAGGTTCGCCATCACTGGTCTAGCTTGTTTCATGACCAACAAACCAGTCAGTGGAATATCTTTACTTCATTGTTGTTGAATCCATTCAATCAACATGGTCAAGATCATTTTTGGTCCTATGCAATGTTTTTCTATTTTTCATTAGTTCTTGGTTATCACTGTCACTGTAAAATTTCAACAACTTGTCTTTCTGTTTCTTTAAGTCATACATGGTGGTAGCTCCCACACCATATTCTTCGGTAAGATATCTCAGACATTCCACCATCTAACTTCTGCAATAACTCCACTCTGGGTTATAGATAAAGACAGATGCTTACTTGTCTTATTCTCACTGTTACCCAGAGACATGTCTTTAACTCCTGTGGGTATTTTCACAGTGCAATTGTTAATCCCCAAGTCACAAAATGTCAGCAAGTAGCAAAAGGTGCATGACTTTTGCTCACGGATATGAGCACTGAGACGTGTTTGTCCACAGCAGGTTTTGCTGCCAAATAGTCCTGGTACCAAACTTATAAAAAACACTTTTGGTTTCAGAGGGTTTTTGTTTATGTATTCATTTATTTTTATCTTATTTTGGAATTGCGCAGTAGAGATCGTGGCTATTACTTGTGTTTTCTGCTTCAATTCAGTCTCCTAAAATTTACTTTACTAAACAAAGAAATTTAGGGGAGGGTATTGTCTGCCAAGATGATTTGAGTTGGAATATTTCTAGCAACAGAACCTGATACTCTTGGCTGTTTGACTGACACAGTCGGTAGCTGAGCCCCATGCTGGATAACATGAAGATGCCTTGGCAAGAGGCTGGAGATGCTAAATTTATAGTCATTGAATATAGATGTTTCTTTTTGTACCAAATTATCTGTTTGGTACTAATCTGTCATGTATTGCCCCACAATGAGCAATCGGGAAAAAAAAGAGAAAGAAAACAGTTTATTTCAAACATGTCACACACACGCCCACAAACTTCCCCAAAATATCCACTCATTTGAAAGGTTTTCTATTTGTTTTTATAGCTGTTCCACAAATTGCACATCACAACTGTGACTCAGAATTAAAATGTATTTCAGGAATCGTACTAAAATATTTCCTTCAACTTAGAAAGAATTCATTAGAATTTTGAATGACTTTTAAGCTTCTGTGGTTTGGGCCCTATTTTTGGAGAGCCAGCTTTTCCTTCTCATCCTCATCATCCCCATATTTTTCTCTTTTCTTTTCTTTTCTTTTTAAAATACATTTTATTGATTTTTTTTTTTTTTACAGAGAGGAAGGGAGAGGGATAGAGAGTTAGAAACATCAATGAGAGAGAAACATCTATCAGCTGCCTCCTGCACACTCCCTACTGGGGATGTGCCCACAACCAAGGTACATGCCCTTGACGGAAATCGAACCTGGGACCCTTGAGTCCACAGGCTGACGCTCTATCCACTGAGCCAAATCGGTTAGGGCTTATATTATTTTTCTACATTGGACTCTCATGTTTCATTGTAATAGTAACTAGCATTTATTGGGGATCATCTGTACCTAAGAAAAACGGGCACTTCGGAAGCATCAGGTTCAGAAAGGTCCATTGACCTTGCCCAATGTCCTAAACTTCTAAAGTGGCAGAGCCAGGAATCCACCAGTCCATTTGTCTACGTAGCCTTACTTATTCCCCCACCCCCATTACTTCAACATATGTTTTCCTTTGCCTTGAGCAAACATTCTGTGCTCCCACCTCTCCCTTCATTATAGTCCATTCACTTACTTTCTAAAAGAAAGGCATACCCTCACTTATCTGGAATCTTCTATGGTGCATTGTCTCACGGAGTAAAATATGACTGACCGTCAAAGAGACAATTCAAATGATTGGTTTTGGGGAAGCCCCCTTGAATAATTAGTCAAAGCACATAAAAACCTGCCTACCACTTGTTTTTCTTACACATATTTCTATTAATGGCAAGGTGTTGCTTTAGAACCAGGGTATTTTGGCCAGTGTTGAGACATTCTGAATTAAATTAGAATAGGCAGTGGGGGTGACCATACCTCTACCTCCGTTAGACAACTATCAAAAAATGCAATGCACTTAAAAAAATATTTTTTTATTGATTTCAGAGAGGAAAAGAGAGGGAAACATAGAAACATCAATGATTAGAGAGTTTTTGATTGGCTGCCTCCTGCACACTTCACACTGGGGGTTGTGCCTGAAACCCGGGCCTGTGCCCTGACTGGAATTGAACCGTGACCTCCTGGTTCATAGGTTGATGCTCAACCACTAGCAACACCGGCCGGGCAGTTATTTGTATTTTTTTTTAACTTGATTACCTCTCCCATTAGAATATAAGCTCCTTGAGGGTAGTGTCTGTTTTTCTCACTCTCCTCCACTGTTTCCCTAACTCCTACCCTCGTGTTTTATAGGAGGTTTTCAATAAATATTTCAAATGATAAATAAATGCAGGATCTGGAGGGTTAGAGATCTGGGAATTAGTTAACAGCTAGTAAAAGCAATAAAGGCATTATATGAGGTATGAAAGGAAGTGTGGATTTAGGGTAGACTTGCCTGAGGAGCAATGGAGACTGACATTGAGCCCACTGAAGACTTGAGTTCCAGCCTAAATAGGAAAAGGGCATCTGTGGAGTGAGGGTGGGGGGGTTCCCTCTGGCAGGTGGGGCCCTTCGGCCTGACCTGTGGGGATTGGGCTGAAACTGGCTCTCAGACATCCCCCGAGGGGTCCCGACGGCACTCTGCAAAGTTGCTGTCATACAGGGTGGGGAATGCAAATGCAAGTGTGCAGTAAACAAGATTCGGGCCAGGTTTTTCCTATTTCCTGCTTTCTTCCCTTTTAAAGCTACTTTCTTTTCATTTTTACTCCTGGCCCTGCATCCTCTTCTTTACTCCAATCTGGTTCAACTCAAATATAATTATTTTGTGGGGGAAGAAGGCAAACTGAGTGAGGAGACAATGGTAAGTTAGTGAGGGGAGAGAGAGGTAGAGTATGGGAGATATAAATATCTATACAGGCAGTCCTTGGGTTATGTCGGACTTGACATACGTTGTTTCGTGGTTACGTCACCATCTCCCATTTATTTATAAAAAAAGAGTTCCATCTTTTGATGTATGTATATATGTGCTTTATGTTTTTTATTGTTTATTTACCACAAGTAAAGGTCAGGAATTGTTATCTTTTTTTAACATTTTTTTTTTTTTTACTGTTTCATTTCATTACTGCTGTGTATGTGCCCCATGTGAATGCCGTAGGTGTTTATGTAGACGGGTTCCAACTTACAGCGAAAATCGCATTACATCACACCATAGGAACGGATTTCCGACGTAACCCAAGGACCTACTGTATATATAAAAGGCTAATATGCTAAGTGTCCCTCCCAGCATCTATCTGATCAGTCACTATGACACACACTGACGACCAGGGGGCAGATGCTCAATGCAGGAGCTGCCGAGATGCCGTGACTTGGCAGCAGTGGTTCTCAGGTGACGCACCCCGAAACCAGAGAGGAGGGAGCCCGATTCCTTGCAGGGCCCCCGTGATTCCACCTTTGGCTGTGGGTTATGTTGTTGCTGGCCCGAATCTTGTTTACTGCACACTTGCATTTGCATTCCACACCCTGTATGACAGCAACTTTGCAGAGTGCCGTCTGGCACTCCGGGACCCCTTGGGGGATGTCAGAAAGCCAGTTTAAGCCCAATCCCCGCAGGCCAGGCCGAAGGACCCCACCTGCCAGAGGGACCCCACTCACTCCACAGATGCTCTTTGAGCCATGGTGCCACCCCAGGTGGGGCTGGCTGGGCCAGGGAGGGATGGGGAGAGGGGGAGGTTGGCTTCAGGGCATGTTTGTCCCGTCTCGCCCACTCCTGCCCCACGGCCATCTTCTAATTAATTTTCTTTCAATGTGCACTAATCTGTGAACCAGGTCACTAGTAGAATGACAAGGAAAGGAAGACAGTAGGTTCATTAAGCTACCTATTCTAAAAATGCCACTAACCAAGTAAAATAATTGAAAATAAGACCACATGTAGGAGAGTGGGTCTTAAAGTCAATCAGCTGATTTTAAATCCCAGCTCCACCCATAATACTCTTATACCTTTGAGCACATTACTTAACCATAGGACCTCAGTTTCCTCTGAATCTATCAGTACCTACCTCAAAGGGTTGTTCTTAGCATTAGTAAGACAATGCGTTTTATAAGCCTAGCACCATGACTGGTACGAAGTAAATGAATGTTCAGTTAGTTAACGTTAGCAGTTGTTTTTCTTTAAAATGAAGTACAGCAAGCAGGGGGAGACGACCTAAGCAGTAAATCCTTGTCATGTGGCTGTAGTAACACCACACTCAGAGGAAGAGGATCCCTTTAAAGGAAGCAGAGAAGGATGTCCTGGCACTTAATTCTGGGCTCTGCAAGACCTTGCCTGTGCATGGAACTCAAGATTGTCACCGTACAGCGCCTCACAGCGGTGGCTCTTTATATTTTTAAAAAGAAAGTAAAGAGAAAATGCTTTTAGACATCTTTTCTGGGAAAATTTTATTTCGTTCATTAGGGCCGCTCTAGACGACAGGTAGGGTCCTGCACCGAGAGAAGTGACCCTCGGGGTGCGGGCGGCGCTCCTCATAAGCGCCTCTCGAGACGCGGGTCCCGTTCTGCTGCACGGGGACCCCGCCATTCCTGGACCCGTCCTAGGGGAGTCGCGGGGCTGTCCGGTGGCAGCGGCCTCACCTCCGGGCCCCGGCCAGGTCTTCAGTGTCTCTAGGACCGTACCCCAGACCAGCGCCCCCACGGCGCGCCCAGCCCCGCGGTAAGCTCCGCCCTCCGCTGGCCGGCCCCCCACCAGCTCCTCCGCCCATTGGTCGCCCGGCGTTCGGAGGCCCGCCCCCAGATTTGAAAGCGTCTTCCGGGGGCGGGTGGAAGACTGCGGCGCGTCCCGGCGTCATTCTAAGAGCCCCGCCCACTCCCAGCATTCAGTGCGGCGCCCTGGCCGCCATCGTTTGAATTTGAAAACACATTTCGCCGTGGTGCTCGCAGGTCGAGGGGGCCAGGCCGCGCTTCCTCGCCGGTGAGG
The DNA here is from genome assembly GCF_028538775.1 of Myotis yumanensis. Classification (NCBI taxonomy): domain Eukaryota; kingdom Metazoa; phylum Chordata; class Mammalia; order Chiroptera; family Vespertilionidae; genus Myotis; species Myotis yumanensis. Next base: position 26,011,891 of record NW_027223764.1, on the reverse strand, counting down.
CGCTGGCCCAGGTGAGGGTGCGAAGAAGGAGGGGGGCGCCTGCGCACACGCCAGGCCCGAGGCGGGGGAACGGCTCTGGCGATCTGAGCACCCGCTTAGGAGGCTCGGTACGCCCCTGAGCGGACGCTCGGGAACTGGGTGCGCGATGGAGGCTTGCGCCTGAGTATCAGGGTTTAAATTTCGTTTCCCCCTCTTGTTAGCTGAATGACGCAGGGGAACGTATTTAATCTTTCTGGGCCTCGGTCTCCTTATTGCTAAGTGGGGGTAATAATAACAGTACCTACTCTTCAGGTTCTTGTGAAGGTAGAGTGACATAGGTGAAGTTGTTAGAAACAGGGCCGGTATACAGGAGGCACTAAGTGTTTGCAGGCATTAATATTTTCATTGTTGCCGCTATTATCGAGGCGTGGGCCTCTATTGCCAAACCCCTTTTTCCTGGATCAGCGAGGTGAGCACTTTGCGTGGCATGGGACGTGCCCTCTTTGCCGGGAGGTGGGGGGGCCCTGTCGCGGTCCCCTCTGCACTTGTTTTCAGGCCGGTGCCTGGGGCTTGTCCTTTTGGGCTTTGCGGTGCCGAGCGGAGGGGGTGTGTGCGGCGAGTTGCAGTGATTGCTGCCTGTCTGTCATCCGCCAGGTTAGAAAGTTTCGGTTTCCCCCATCCCATTCCACCTCCTGCCCCCGAGATTCCTGCCTGTTGTAATTCTCTAATAAGATTCCTTGCCGAAGGACTAGTTAACGGAGTTCCTGGCCTGAAGTTGTCCTTGCTTAAGGTGATCACATTCAGGTTTGTTTTTGTTTATCAAACAAGGCAGCGCCCCGGTGGTGTGGTTGAGCGTCGACCTGTGAGCCGGGGTTCGCAGTTCGATTCCCGGTCAGGGCACATGGGATGCGCACAGCAGTTAGGCTCTCATGGCTAGAAATAAGCGTATGGAGCTATGTAAAAAGAAGATGGATGGGTAGAAGTTTTGAGGCTGGCACCTCATTGGGTTTTTGCACTAACGTGCCTGGCCTGCTGTGTGGATCAGTGGACAGGGACCATGTTTGATTCATTGATATATCACCTCTGGGTGCCCAGGACTGTTTTTCCTGAGCCGGAACCACAGTTTGGGAGTCCCTGACCTGGGTATTTCATAATGTTGTCAAAAGAACAGCAGGGAGCTCTCTTTTTACTCTGGTATTATGCACCCAGTAGATTCTCGGTAAATGCTTGAATGTTAATATTTTTTTCAGTTAAGGTTATCCCTGATTATAAGTTTAGTGACTTGATGTTTCATTTAGTTGTAATAGTTTACTGACGCATGGAATGATGCATTGACTGATGTGTCCGGTACTGTTTTGAATATGTCCACATACTTTATTTCCATTTTCATTTGCATTATTTGGAAGAATTCAGTTGAAACGAATTGTCCAGGTAACTAAGTTGAACGCCTAAATGCCAAAACATTACAAAGTCTGTAAGTAACGTTCTTTAGAAGACACTAAATAACTAAAATAACTCAAGGTTCTAATTACCCCACCCTTACTATTTGATTTCTGAGAGGATTTCAGGCAGAAATAGAAATGTTCTATATTGTCTGACCTTTGCTAATGAAATCTCCTTGGATGAATTTGTCCATAGGTGGATCATATGAATAATAGTTGAAGGCTGTTGTATTTGATTCAGAATCTGTAAGTAATTTGGTCTTTTGTCTTTTCCATGGGTCTTCATGTTATAGAGCAGGGGTGGGAAACCTTTTTTCTGCCAAAGGCCATTTGGATATTTACAACATCATTGGAGGGCCATTCGAAATTATCAGCTTAAAAATAAGCCTGCTATATTTGGTCAAACACTTAATTAACTCACCCCTAGTACCTTGGCAGAGCCAAATGATTTCAGGGGCCTTGTACGGCCTGCAGGCTGGATGATCCCCACCCCTGTTATAGATGAAGCAGTTTAATGTTTTCCTTCTCTGGAAATGTAGTTATATGGGGGAAGTATGGGCTGGACTCAGACTTTTTAAACTCCATAGTCTTAAATGGTGCTTTATTACAGATGCCTAAAGAAGTTGTTATTCTTGCAGAATGGAATCTAATGTAAATAAGGATGGGGTGCCTAGACCATCTTATGTTTTTAGTGCTGACCCAATTGCAAGGCCTTCAGAAATAAATGTTGAAAGCATTAAGCTGGATCTCTCTCGTGAATTTTCCTTAGTTGCTGCAAGCACTGAGGTAAGTACAAGAAAAATATCATGTTATCATAATTGAGTGGAAATATCTGCGGTGCACACAAACTTGCAAACAGGTACGACTAGAGCAGACGTGGTTTAGGGCAACCTTCTAAAGAGGACCAAAGTTTTGCCATCTTAAGATGAGCCTTTTGGAATATTGATTTTAAGTTGGTTATTAAAAAACAATGACTCAGAAAGAATCTTGAACCTCCCCCTTTCTTGCCTAAGGTAATTTGGATGGAAAGGCCTGCTTCAGGAGGGGAATCTTAGCCAGTTTACCTTAAGGATTTTCACCTTAGCCTAATTTGAATTAAGTATGGTGGATAGGAAAGATCCAAGCTAGACCCTTCCATGTTTCTGGGTTACTTGGCAGGTATTTGTTTGCTTGATTCCCCTTCAGAATCCCTGCCCCCCACCCCTTTCTTCTTTTTCCATGATGGCATATAAGCTTGAATTGCCCAGTGCCTCTTTGGGATTTTCATATTATTATGGACCTGGCAGTCTGTCTTTGTTAATTTGATTTTTAGCCCAGCTAGCTGGGAAGAAAATTATTTTTTTTAGCCCTCACACTTCTTATCTGAGTAATTTTTTCACAATGCCTTAAATATAGAACAGTTACTTTTTTTAGTAATAGGTCCACTATGCCCCTAGGAATTGCAGGCCTTACTTTAAAAAAAATTACAGGTTTTTAAAAGTTAAAATAATTCAGTAGTGTTTAAAAATAAAAGTCCTACTTACTACCACTGTAATGTTTGGTTTGTGTCTTTGTAGACTTTTTGAGTCAGTCCATTTATATTCTACTAGAGGCCCGGTGCACAAAAATTTGTGCACTCAGGGACCAGGGGGAGGGGGGTTCCCCAGCCCGGCCTGTGCCCTCTTGCAGTCAACCCCTCGGGAGATAATGACCTGCTGGCATAGGCCTGCTCCTGGGTGGCAGAGGGCAGGCCCAATCCCTAAGTGCAGCCTCTGGTCAGGCTCAGAGCAGGGCCAATTGGGGAGTTGGGGCGCCACCCCGTCATGCACAGAGCATGGCGGATAGGGAGTTTGCGATGCCACCCTCAGTCATGCTCAGGGTAGGGCCAATTGGGGGGTTGGGGAACAGCCCCCTGTCACACTCAAGGCAGGGTCCATGGGGAGGTTGCGGCGCCACCCCCTGTCACTCACAGAGCAGGGCCCATCAGGGGGGTTGGGGTGCTGCCCCCTGTCACACACAGAGCAGGGTCGATCAGGGGGTTGGGGTGCTGCCCCCTGTCACTCACAGAGCAGGGCCCATCAGGGGGATTGGGGCTCCATACCCTGTCACACACAGAGTAGGGCCGATCAGGGGGTTGAGGAGCTCCCCCCTGTCACTCACAGAATAGGGCTGATAGGGGAGTTGGGGAACCGCCCCCTCTCACACACAGAGCAGGGCGGATCAGGGGCTTGGGGCGCTGCACCCTGTCACACTCAGGGCAGGGCCAATGGGGAGGTTATGGCTCTACCCTGTCACACACAGAGCAGGGCCCGTGGGGGGGGGGGGGGTGGGTTGGGGCGCCACACCCCGTCACACACAGAGCAGGGCCTGTGGGGGGGGGGGGGGGCGCCGCACCCTGTCACACACAGAGCCGCAGGGCAATCAGGGGGTTTGGGCGCTGCCCCCTGTCACGCTGATCCCGTGCCAGGAGGCCTCGCTGCTCCGCTGATCCTGGTGCTGGGAGGCATATTACCCTTTTACTATATAGGATAGAGGCCTGGGGGCTGGCTGGTTTGCCCTGAAGGGTGTCCTGGATCAGGGTGGGGGTCCCCACTGGGGTGCCTGGCCAGCCTGGATGAGGGGATGATGGCTGTTTGCAGCTGGTCACACACCCTTCAGGGTGGGGGTCCCCACTGGGGTGCCTGGCCAGTCTGGGTGAGGGGCTGAGAGCTGCTTTCAGGCTGGCGGTTTTGACTGAAGCTCCCAACCACTCCTTTTTTTCTTTTTTTTTTTTTTCTTCTGGGCCAGTTTTAGCTCTGGCTCTAGCGCTGAGGCTTCCGCTGCTGGTTTGTTTGCCGTTCTATAATCGAAACAATGTATAACTCCAGCTCTGAGATCCCGGCCTATATTTGTTAGAATGTTTCAAACTGCCAGCTCAGAGGCCGGCAAGTCAGGCGGGGAACGTTGCAGTCTGCAGTCACTGGAGCAAGCAAGCCTCATATTCGCTTCCAGCTGCCTGGCTGCTGGCCGCCATCTTGGCTGACAGTTAATTTGCATAAGGATATGCTGATTAGCCAATGGGAAGGGTAGCAGTCGTACGCTAATTACCATGTTTCTCTTTTATTAGTGTAGATTTTCTAGGTCTGTTTTGCACTATAGTAGCAGAGTCGAGTAGTTGTGGCCATCATAATAGGGCCTGTAGAGCCTAAAATATTAACTATCTGCTCATTACAGAAAAAAATTTGCTGACCCCTCACTTAGCATGGTGTGTTTGAGACTCATTATGCATCATGTATCAGTAACTTGTTAGTTTTTATTGCTAAGTAGTAGTCCATTGTGCAGATATGCCACATATCTTTCCATTTACAATTCGATGCACTTTGGATGGCTTCCAGTTGGGGCCCTTACAAATAATGCTGCTGTGAACATTCATGTGGAAGCCTTTCTGTGAACTTATGCTTTCTTTTCTTTTGGTTAAATACTTAGGAATATAAGTACATATTTAACTTCATAAGAAAGTGCTAAATTGTTTTCCAGAGTGTCTCTACCAGTAGCAGCAGTGCAGGTTTCAGCTTCTCCAACTTCTTTGCCATCGCTTGGTAATTTAAAAAAAAAAAAAATACATTTTTATTGATTTCAGAGAGGGAGAGAGATATAAGCATCAATAATGAGAACCGCCAAAACCGGTTTGGCTCAGCGGATAGAGCGTCAGCCTGCGGACTGAAAGGTCCCGGGTTCGATTCCGGTCAGGGGCATGTGCCTGGGTTGCGGGTACATCCCCGGTGGGGGATGTGCAGGAGGCAGCCGATCGATGTTTCTCTCTCATTGATGTTTCTAGCTCTCTATCTCTCTCCCTTCCTCTCTGTAAAAAAATCAATAAAATATATTAAAAAAAAAAAAAATAATGAGAACCATTGATTGGCTGCCTCCTGCAAGCCCCCTACTGGAGATGGAGCCTGCAACCTGGGCATGTGCCCCAATCAGAAATCGAACTGTGAACTCCTGGTTCATAGGTCGATGCTCAACCACTGAGCCGCACCAGCAGGGCAACGCTTGGTAATTTTGTGAGTGTGTAATAGTACTTTATTATGGTTCTATTTTGCATTTCCCTAATGAGCACTTTTCAAGTATTTGTTGGTCATCTCTGTACCTTCTTTTGCAAAATGTTTCTTCAAGTCATTTCCACATTTAAAAATTAGGTTGTTTGTCTTATATCTGAGAGAATTTTATATATATATTGTGTATACATATCCTTTGTCAGATTAATGGTGTCTTCATTAGCAGAGGTTTATTTTCATCTAATAATGGTTCTAAATTTTGTTTTAATTGTTATTTTGTTATCTATCTAGTTTTTTTTATGATAGCACTTTTTATTTTATTTTTTTGTTAATCCTCACCTGAGGACACCTTTCCATTGATATTTAGAGAGTGGAAAGGAGGATGGAGAGACAGAGAGAGAGAGAGAAAGAGAAACATTGATGCGAGAGAGACACATAAATTGGTTGCCCCCTGCATGTGCCCCAACCAGGGATGGTGATCAAGCCTGCAGTCGGGTTCTACGCCCTTGACTGGAATTGAATCCAGGACCCTTCAGTTTTCAGGCCCACGCTCTATCCACTGAGCCAAACCAGCTAGGGCTTGAACTAGTTTTTGTGTATAGTTGATATAGAGGTTCAGGCTGGATTATTTATTTATTTTAACTTCCATTTATTTAATTATTTCAGCATTATTTTTTTCTGTTAATTGTTTTAAGTGCCTTTATTGACAATCAAATGACTATGTGTGCATCTATTTCTGGATTATTCTCTTCAATTGACCTATTTGTCTATCCTTACAGCTATACTTCATTATCTATTTTTGTAGTTTTATAATAATTCTTTTTTTTTTAATCCTTACCTGAGGAGTGAGGATATTTTTTCCATTGATTTTTAGAGAGTGGAAGGGAGTGGATTGAGGGAGAGGGAAAGAGAGAGAGGTAGGAGAGAGAGAGAGAAAAACATCAGCTGGTTATGTTGGGATTGAACCTGCAACTGAGGTATGTGCCCTTGACCAGGAATTGGGCTATAAGCTGAAGCTCTAACCTTGAGTAACCCAGTGCAAGTGTTTTTTTTTTTTTTTTATTGATTTTAGAGAGAAAGGGAGAGGGAGAGAGAAATAGAAACATCAATGATGAGAGAGAATCACTGATCTGCTGCCTCCCTCATGACCCCCACTGGTGATCGAGCCTGCAACCAGGGCATGTGCCTCTGACCAGAATTGAACCAGGGACCTTTTAGTCCACAGGCTGAGGCTCTAACCACTGAGAAAAACCATCTAGGGCAGTGGTTCTCAACCTTCTGGCCCTTTAAATACAGTTCCTCATGTTGTGACCCAACCATAAAATTATTTTTGTTGCTACTTCATAACTGTAATGTTGCTACTGTTATGAATCGTAATGTAAATATCTGATATGCGGGATGGTCTTAGGCAACCCTTGTGAAAGGGTCATTCGACTGCCAAATGGGTCGCGACCCACAGGTTGAGAACTGCTGATCTAGGGCATTTTTGACATATGCATATATTCATAAGACCATCACTATAATCAAGTAGTGAATATCTCTATTACCCCTAAAAGTTTTCTTGCACTTCCTTCAAATTCCTTCCTCATACCACACATCCAAGTTACTACTGATTAGTGTTCTGTGTACATCAGCAGTTCTCAACCTGTGGGTCACGACCCCTTTGGGGGTCGAATGACCCTTTCACAGGGGTTGCCTAAGACCATCGGAAAACAAATAATTAATATTGTTTTGGTGATTAATCACTATGCTTTAATTATGTTCAATTTGTAACAATAAAAATACATCCTGCATATCAGATATTTACATTACGATTCATAACAGTAGCAAAATTACAGTTACGAAGTAGCAACGAAAATAATTTTATGGTAGGGGGTCACCACAACATGAACTGTATTAAAGGGTCGCGGCATTAGGAAGGTTGAGAACCACTGGTCTACATATTAGTTTGTGCTTTCAAGAATTTTATATAAATGGAATCAAAGTTATGTGCTCTTTTATTTTTTGGTTGGGTTCTGGTTTCATTCTCTTAGCATAATTATTTTGAGTTTCATGCATATTGTGTGTAAAAGAAAGTGTCCATGGTATGGATATTCCACAATTTGTTTATCCATTCACTTGCTGTTTACGTTGTTTGGCTGTTATGAACAAAGCTCCTGTGTACTTTTGTGTACAAACCTTTGTATGGACATAATAATTCCATTTTAAAAATGAGGTAGGCTCATTTCTTCCCTGAAGGAAACAGTAAAGAGGATGCTATATAGCAGAAATATTCTAAATTCATGATGGAATTGAGCATTTGGTTTGATAGGGGATTCTGGTTATTTGTGATTTATTCTAGAGTTCTGTGTTTTAGTGCTTTAGACTCTGTTATTAGTAAGAAAGGTTAGGATTTTATGGAAAAAATGGCTTATTGTAAACTTCAAGCGTAAATATAGAAGGTAGAGGAAGTTTTGCAGTATTTTTTTTTAAGATTTGGTTTTTGTATATATAAAATGGTCAAAAATGACAATCATTGTCTGCTTAGAGATTTTGTATAATCTCAGATTGATTGTTACATAACAGCCACTTTAAAGAAGAATAATCTCTGAAGAGTCACGTTTTGTATTTTTTAAATACAATTATTTTGTTCTTCATTTATAGGCAAACAGTTTGGAATCCAAAGATTATCTTCAGGTTTGTCTTCGAATAAGACCATTCACACAGTCAGAAAAAGAACATGAGTCTGAGGTTTGTGTTGCATTATATCTTCATTAAATGGGCAAAATATAATTGTTTTTATTATTGTTTTTATTGTGGGATTATTTTTATTTTTTTGTTCTAGGGCTGTGTGTATATGCTGGACTCACAGACTGTTTTGCTGAAAGATCCTCAAAGTATCCTTGCTCGGTTAAGTGAGAAAAGCTCTGGGCAGGTGGCACAGAAATTCAGTTTTTCTAAGGTAAATACTCATATGAATCTGAAAATTTTTCTTTTTCTTTTTAAAAAATATTTTTATTGATTTCAGAGAGGGAGAGAGAGATAGAAACATCAATTGGCTGCCCGGGAATCAAACCCAGGACCCTTCAGTCTGCAGGCTGATGCTCCATCCACTGAGCCAAACCGCCTAGGGCTGAAGGCAAAGATACTTGTCTTAGGTTAAATTGCTACATATTTGTATATAATTAGCTATATTTATCTTCTGCTTATGGAACTGAGATCTTAGGCACCAGTATTTTTTTCTCAAGGGTAGAACTCAAATTCCAGGCCTGTAAATTTATATGTGAATAAGTCACAGTTTAGTTTTTATAATAAATTTTTCTTAAAAAATTCCCCCCCCCGGCCCCCCCCCTCCCTCCCAATTCAGATGAAAACTTGTTCTGTTGGGTCAGAATTTTATCTTGAAAACTTCATCATAGTAGGTAAACTATCAAGTTTACTTGTGAGAGTTAGGGATATGGCACCTGTTTTAAGGATGAATCATAAAATGATTTAACATTTTTAAACATGAGAGATTAATTTACAAAAATAAATAAATTTAAACATTTATCTCTCTCTTTTTTGGGGGGTTCTATTTCTCCTCTTCAGGATTTTCATATACACGGAGGTAGGGTAGAACTCATTGTGAATATTAACTTGAATTTTCTAAAAAGATTTGTTTTTAAAAATGCTTATTTAGGTTTTTGGCCCAGAAACTACACAGAAGGAATTCTTCCAGGGTTGCATTATGGAGCCAGTAAAAGACTTTTTGAAAGGACAAAGTCGGCTGATTTTTACTTATGGGCTAACTAATTCAGGAAAAACATATACATTTCAAGGTAAATTGCTTTGTTGCTTTTTTTTGTTGTTAGAAAAAATGAAGTACTAATATCCACTCATAATACTTGCATGTAATTATGTTTCCATTACCTAGTACATTTGCTCCATTTTTAATAGTAATGAATAATTGAATGTGTACTGCTGGTGGCTTTTAATTCACATTGAGTTAAGTCATTTATGAAACTACTTTACCCATGTGATAGAGAATTAGATGATAAAAATTCAGAAAAAACGATTGATGTGACATAGTGAATTGAGCATGGATAACCAGGGAATGACTTTGTTTCATTTTACTATTATACTTTGTGATTATGGGTGATTGCAAATCTATGGCATAATCTGAATGTGAAATTTCAGGTTTTGCATCAAAATAGTAATTGATAAAATGTCTATTATACAGTGAACCAAAGTGATAAACTGAGTAATTCTTCACCTTCTCTCACATTTGTCTTAGCTGTTTACTTTTGTCTATGGTGGTATAAAAGGAGCATTGGTAGTCCAGGGACGTTCTTGCTTTCTTAACTCTGAGGGAGTATAAAACAAAAATTCTTTTCACAGGCACAGAAGAAAATACTGGCATTCTGCCTCGAGCTTTGAGTGTATTATTTGATAGTCTTCAGGGAAGACTATATACAAAAATGAACCTTAAACCACATAGATCCAGAGAATATTTACGGTTATCACCAGACCAAGAGAAAAAAGAAATTGCTAGTAAAAGTGCATTGCTTCGGCAAGTGAAAGAGGTATGGAAGTATTTAGTATGTAAATATATCAAAACCATGACCTATTATAAGCTCTTTAGTTTGTTTCAGCCTATATTGGAATATTTATGGTGGTGGTAGTTGTCTTTTTGAGAAAAGTACTGAAAGCTTGTTTGAAGACATCTCTTCTTTTTCTATTTTGTACATACAGCAGAAATGTTTAAACAAAACAAATGTAAATGGTTCTGAAATCTTTCTTGGTTGTAGAAACACATTGTACTTACTATGCAATGATTTAAAAAATGTTTTATTTGTAAAAGTAATATATATATATACATATATATATACAAAATCTAAAAGGAATATGAAAAAAAGTGAAAATTTCTTATAATTTCATTTTTGAAGGAAAAAACTCCCATTAACAGATTGGAAAGTATCCTTTATGATCTTTTTCTCTCTATTACAAAAATCTATAAACAGCTTTCTATACAGGGATGGGCAAAAGTAGGTTTACCGTTGGGAGTATGCAAAACAGAGTTTATTCTTGTATTAATTATTTTATTATTTATTTGTATTACAATGTTAAACTTACTTTGCATATATATATATACACACGTATAGTATATGTACATATATGTGTGTGTGTGTGTGTGTGTGTATATATATATATATATATATATACACAAAAAAGTCATATATATGGTTGCATATATCTTTACAGGTAGGATATAGTCTTGTGTGAACAAAAATGAGATTTTACTATACATACTTTCTATAACTTGCTCATTTAATACATTTTAAGTCTCTTACTATCTTAATTCTTGTGTCTCTTACCTATTAGGTTATGTTTTGATCTCTTTTATTTTTTGTCTATTTCACCTCTGCCTTCTGAATTTTATGTTTTCAGAAATTTATCTTATTATGCTTATTAAAAATTACTGACAGCTTTTATAAATATTATCAAAATATGGTGGGGATTTTCTTTTTTAAGATATTTAGAAATCAGGGTGTCAAGGTAGTAAAAAGTTGTTGATTAGTGGAGTTCAGAGTTCATGATGATGGTCTGTGAAAGTAAAATAGTATATTAACAGAAATCATGGAGATGGTTAGGAAATTTCGTAGATAATAGAGAAAATTAGTCATTCATAGTGAAAAAAAATTTCCTAAGTTATTTCTATTTAAAACAAAATAGGATTTTGCCTATAAAATTAAAAATGTTAAAAAATGAGTTACTTTCATATACTGATTATAAAGTGTATTTCTAGAAAGCAATTTGGCAATACTGTTAAGAGTGAGAACTTAAATTTTTTTTATTACTTTTTATTACTTCTACCAATTAAGACTTAGGTATATACCTAAGGAAATGATTAGAAGGAAAAAAATTAAGATGTCTTGTTACTTTTAATGACAAAGCTTTGTAAGTAGTCTAAATGTTCAATAATAGAATAATTAAGTCATAAAACATTCAGTTATGTGGCCACCAAATGTTTACAAATAAATTTAATTATAGAGATAAAAAACTTACAATGTAATAAGTATGGAGAAAATAATAGATGGGAATATATTGAAATATTAAGAATAATTGCCTCTGAGTGGCAGGGATTATATATGATGATGTCTTTTTTAATACTTGTATATAGTTTCCCAGATTTCTTTTGTGAGAATGTATTATTTAACTAGGAAAAAAGTACCTGGCCATCATGGCTCAGTGGTTGAGTGTTGACCTTTGAACCAGGAGGTCACGGTTCAATTCCTGGTCAGGGCACATGGGTTGTGGGCTCAATCCTCAGTGTGGGGCGTGCAGGAGGCAGCTGATCAGTGATTCTCTCTCATCATTGATGTTTCTATCTCTCTCCCTCTCCCTTCTTCTCTGAAGTCAATAAAAATATATTTTAAAAAACCGAAAAAACTAGGAAAAAAGTTAATAGGCGGTTGGAGTGTTGTCCTGATATGCCAAGGTTTCGGGTGTGATCTCTGGTTAAGGTACATACAAGAAGCAACCAATGAATGCATAAATTTCTCTTTCTCTCAAATCAATAAAAAAATATTAATAGAGGTCATTGAGTAGATGAAAGGTGTTTGGTTGTTGACTTATTTGGATAGGTAATTAATATATTGGTTATTTAATCTTAGCTAAAAATGTTTTTTAACTTCTAAAAATATCTTTCTTTTTTAGGTTGTTATGCAAAATGACAGTTATGATACTCTTTATGGTAAGGTTTCTTTTGTCACCTTTAAAATGATTATATTACAAAGCTTTTAATTTTGAAAAGCTTGTTATTTAATTCTTCAGTGACATAATAATACTTGGAAAATGGTACATAGCTATATGAAATGTCATTTACTATAAAGTTTATTTGGATTTAATATCACAGATACCCATTTCACTGGTTGTGACTTTCATGTTGAATTTAAATGTCCTTTACATTTACTTTCATTTTAGACATTGGTATATTTTCAAAAAGAAAAGGGAAGCCAAACTTTGGTTAATACAAATATTAGTTACATCTGCTTTGATCCAAAACTTATTTAACATTGCTGGTCAAAAGATTTAAGGTACTTAGTTTTTGAAGTGTAGGATTCTTGATCTATTCTGTTGTCTCATTTTTCAGTCAATTGCTTAATTTTGTGATTATTCTTTTTTATTTTTTGTAGGAAGTTTAACAAACTCTTTGAATATTCCTGAGTTTGAAGAATCTATGAAAGATTGTGAGCAAGCTAGCTTCAATATGGATAATAACATAAAATTTTCTCTGTGGGTTTCTTTCTTTGAGATTTATAATGAGTATATTTATGACTTGTTTGCTCCTGTGTCATCCAAGTTTCAGAAGAGAAAGATGCTACGCCTTTCCCAAGATGTAAAGGGCTATTCTTTTATAAAAGGTATACTAATGGGTACTTATTATTTTATTGTTCTGAAGTAGCTTTTTAGGGCTTGTTATTAGCTATATGAAAGCAAACTGGAAATTGAAAAATTTATTACCAATTATTAACATCAAGATAATAAGGGAAGTTTATGCTCTGCAAATATGTTTTGGTATGCTAATTAAACCTGAATACAAAGGGGTTTATTTTAGTAAGTATTGTGTTTATTTGAGTATCATTGATTGAATTTTGAAAAATGGGAAAAGCTATTGATACTCACATTATTCTGTTGCTTTGTAATAGTGTCCAAACTTTGGGGATTCGGAAATGTTTTTGTTCTTCTACAGTGATATCTTTCCAACCTTTTAAGCCACTACTCACAGTAGGAGTGCATACATATTAATAATATATGTATACAATATATTTACAACTCAGAAGTTTTATTATACTTACCCTTACTACAAGGAATGCACTTTGATGTTTTCTATATCCTACTTCCATTTTTATAAAATGCTATTTATGAATATAAATAAACTTGATTTTATGATTCATTAATGAGTTCTAACACAGCTAGGTAGTCTTGTAGGTTTAATATGTACTGTGTTTTGTTTTTCTTTTGTTTTTCCCTGGATGTTTAATTCTAAGGAATCTTACCCATTTTATTTATTTATTTTTTACTTTTTATTTTTTATATATATTGTTATTGATTTCAGAGAGGAAGGGAGAAGGGAGAGATAGAAATACACAATGAGAGAGAATCATTGATCGACTGCCTCCTGCATGCCCTGCACTGGGGATCGAGCTAGCAACTGGGGCATGTGCCCTGACTGGGAATCAAACTGTGACCTCCTGATTTCTAGGTCAACACTCAACCACTGAGCCAGGCTGGCCTGGCTCTTACTCGATTTTAATTTTCCCTTTGGGTGACTTTGTAAAATAACATTTGCGTGTCTGTATAACTTAAATACTAGAAAGTTATTTAAATGTCCTTTCTTTATATACCTCTTTTTTAATGGAATATGGAATAGTTGACTCCACCATGTTATTAAAAGAAAGATTTCATTATATGTCTTTTGGAAAAGAGATTACAAATCCTCAATGAGATTACATTGTACAACAAATACTGGGTTTTTATTAATTGACTAGAGGCCCAGTGCACAAAATTCATACATGGGTAGGGTCCCTAGGCCTGGCCGGCGATTAGGGCCTATCAGGACCTTCCAGCTGCTGGCTGCTGGCTGCTGGCTGCCGGCTGCAGGCCGGGACCTTCCTTCATTCCATGCCGCCCCCTGGTGGTCAGCACATGTCATAGCGAGCAATCGGTCTCCTAGTCGAACTCCCAGGGGGACAATTTGCATATTAGGCTTTTACATATATAGATATAGATATGTGTCCTATTTATTTTTTAAAGATCTACAATGGATTCAAGTCTCTGATTCCAAAGAAGCATATAGACTTTTAAAACTAGGAATAAAGCACCAGAGTGTTGCCTTCACAAAAATGAACAATGCTTCTAGTAGGAGGTAAGGAGTAAATCCTGTGATGTAAGCCTGAGGCACCCAGGTTATGCTAATGTAAATGCAACTAACTTAAGTTTAAAGTGGGCAGTAGGTTTTCTGATATGTTAAATGAGTTCATAGGCATAAAAACTGTGAAGAGTGCTAAACACGTAAGATTATCAGGACTATTTCTTATTTTGACAAAGCATTTACTATATTTTTACTCTTTCTTTATATGATTAAGCTTAATATGTGAAGAGCTGCCTATAATGGAGGACTTTGTGTCTTTTCCAGTTAACCCATGAACACAAACATACTGTTACGAGAGAATCTCAAGGCATTAAAAATATGGTATTTTGATGGGAGGAATTGGAGGGTGAGAGACAAAAGGAAATACTTTTAAGTAATGACATTTAAAACATGTCTTTTCTTAAGTGTAAAAGAGCCTTGACCCCTTAAATAAGCCCTTATTTTGGCCAAATATATGCTTTGCTTTAGGTATATATTTAAAGAAGATTAGCTGTACATAATACTACTTTAATAACATGATCTTTGTAAGCAAATTGAGACTTTATTATAAATGACTTACATTAGTAGAAGTTGGAATGTTAAGAGGAGCAGGTTTAAGGGATTTGGAGCTAAATGGAAGGTAAGATATTTGGTTTTAGACACACAGGTATATAAGTGGCATATAAGTGGCAGTGGAACACTGAATTAAAATACCTGCAAGCTAGTTGGGAAATGCAATGCTAGAGGTATGGCTAGTATTAGGGTATAAGTAGATGTTGATTTAGATGCTTGTTTCTCATATTCAGAATGCAGAAATTAAAATGGAATATAACACTTGATCTTTGTATATTTCTTTTAGTCACAGCATATTCACTATTAGAATATTGCAGATTGAAGATTCTGAAACACCTCGTGTATTGCGAGTCAGTGAGTAAGTTGAGCATTTTTGAAATTGTAATTATATATATACTAGAGGGCCCAGCGCATGATTAAATAGTGTGCGTGTAGGGTCCCCTAGGCCTAGCCTGCCATCAGGGCCATGTCCGTCGCCTGTCTGGCATGCTCTGCGGATGCTGCTGGCACTCCACGACACTCTGGGGATGCTGCTGGCACACCCTGATGCTCCACTGACGCTGTCGGTGCCCCAGGGGGAGGAGAGGAGGTGGTAGCGGGGAGGGCCTGAGAGGTGCTCCAGCACCTCCTGGTGACCGGTTATTTGGTTGTTACGGCGTCACTACCACAGGCCTTTTATGCTATAGATGTATATACATATATATATATTTAAATATATATTTAAGGTATTTTTTTTTATTGATTTCATGGAGGAAGGGAGAGGGAGAAAGAGGTGGAAATATCAATAATGAGAATCATTGATTGGCTGCTTTCTGCATGGCCCCACTAAGGATCGAGCCCGCAACCCCAGCATGTGCCCTTCACCAGAATTGAACTTGGAACTCTCAGCCCAAAGGCTGACACTCCATCCACTGAGCCAAATCAGCTAGGGCTATAATTATTTTTAATTGTTTTGAAGAACTTTTAAAGTTTGTTTTGTTTGTGTTTATTCAGATTGTCTTTATGTGATCTTGCTGGTTCAGAACGAAGTATGAAGACCCAGAATGAAGGTGAAAGGTTGAGAGAGACTGGGAACATCAACACATCTTTATTGACTCTGGGAAAATGTATTAATGTTTTGAAGAACAGTGAAAAGTCAAAGTAAGTGTTGCTGAAAGTGTTATTAGCATATTAAGTGTTATATTTAAACTTTCAACTTCACTAGTTTTAGAAAGTTGTTCTTAACCTGTATGACTACATATAGATTATGATTAAAATACTCAGAGATTGCCCTGGCCTGTGTGGCTCCATTGGTGGGAGCATTGTCCTGTGCACTAAAGGGTGGTGGGTCGGATCGCTGTCCCGGCATATGCCCAGATTGTGGGTTGGATAGCTGGTTGAGGTGTGTGCGGGAGATGGCTGACCAATGTTTCTCTCTCACATCATTTCTCTCCTCCTCTCTAATATAAAAAATAAAATACTTGGAGATCTTGGGCTAAAAAAATTATAGAAATAAAAAAGCATCAATTCATGCCAGTGACTCCTCAAGTAACCACAATTTTTTTCATACTAAATATCTATCAATAGATATTTTGCACAGTACGCTTCTCTAAAATCATTTTATTCTTACTAGTGCATTGTATTATTCTAGATGTGATAGGTTTCTGCATTAATTAACCTTTTAGGCTGAGTAACTTCTAAATCAGCCTTCATTATTTTGATCTAATCAAGGTGTTTCATGGCATATATTTATAATTGCTCTATATTAAAGAACACAATGCAATGTTGTGTGGTTTTTTGTTTTGTATTTTAACATTTTACCCTAATGGGTTGTTTTTACGGGTATTATTATTATTAATAGTAATTGAAAGAAAACAACATAAACAGAAAATGTTACACATAAAACTAATCACTAGCCTAGAATTAAGTCCATTATAGTTAGGTTATCTATTTCTCTGTAAAATTTATCAGCATCCTGATTTAATGGGATTTGCTTTAACTTAAAATTATTTGAATTTTTTCCGTAGGTTTCAGCAGCATGTGCCTTTCCGGGAAAGTAAACTGACCCACTATTTTCAAAGTTTTTTTCATGGTAAAGGGAAAATATGTATGATTGTCAACATCAGCCAGTGTTGCTTTGCCTATGATGAAACACTCAATGTGTTGAAGTTCTCAGCCATTGCACAGAAAGTAAATATATTCATACTTCTATAGAATGTATTAAACCTCATTAGAATATTAATGATTTTTTTCTTAGGCTAGATAATTATTTTGCACTTATAACTGTAAACCTAAGAAATAATTGAAAATTAAAAATGTAAATGTTTGACCAAGTAGGAGGATGTGGGTGAAAATAAAAAAGTAACTCCTGCTAGGATTAAAATGACCTCAATAGTAAGTGTTAACTTAATCATAGGCACCTTTTACAAACTATGAGCACTGTTCTTGGAAGGAATTGTCGGCTTTTCCATCCTGTTTCATTTAGTGACTAATTGGGTAGCTTCCTGCTAGGAATAGTACTAACAACCTAGTAAATTTACTTATAGTGTACATGTGTAATTAGCTTTTTTGTTACCAGAATGTTCATTTAAGGATGCTAATTCTTTCTTGAATATTTGTTTGTGTAGGTCTTATTTTAAACACTCTAGTTGTCATTTTACTTAATATTTATAAAATTATTTTTTAGTGGTCGGTTCTTGCCTTTTCTGTTTTAAATGTCACATTGGATATTTTAACAGGTTTGTGTTCCAGACACTTTAAATTCCTCTCAAGAGAAATCACTTGGACCTCTCAAATCTTCTCAAGATATGCCATCAGACAATAGTTCAGATAATAAAATATTAAATGTAAAAAGATCTACGATTTCTTGGGAAAGTAGTCTGGAAGATCTGGTGGAAGATGAAGATTTGGTTGAGGATCTAGAAGTAGCTGAAGGAAACAAAAATGTGGAGACTGAACTTACTGATGAAGAGCTAGATAAAACATTAGAGGAAGACAAGGCTTCCATTAGCCATGAGGAGAAGAGAGTATGTATTAAGAACTTAAACTTCTAAGCTTGGCTTATTATTATTCTGAAGTTAGAGTCAATAATACTTAAGGCTCCCTCCTAATTTTTTCCAGTAGCACACTAAATTTTTGTATCTCAACTTTATATTTTGAAAAATGTCAAAACTACAAGAAGACTAGTACAATGACTATCCATTTACACTTCATCTGGATTTGCCGTTTGTTAACATTTTACTATATTTACTTTAATTCTTTTTCTAAGAGTATTTGAATGCACATTTTTTTTCTCTGTAGCATTTGAAAGCAAGATTCAGACATAATGATACCTTATATGTACTTCAGCATATATTCCTTAAGAACATGGATATTTTTTTTATGATGAGAGACCATTTTCATACCTAAGCAATTTAATACTGCTATAATAGTATAATCAATGTATTATATTGTCCACATTGAGATTTCTCCAGCAGTTCCAATATGTCTTTTATAGCCACTTTGTATTTTTAATTATTCTAATATAATATAGCATAATATTTTTAAAAAGTTGAGCTCAATTTAGAATACCCCCAATCTGGATTTGTCTGATTATTTCCTCATGATCCGGTTTGATACTTTGGGCAAATCTATTATACAGGTGAAGTTGTGAAATTTCCATTGCATCGCATCAGGAGACATGTGATGTTTGATTTCCCCATTCTTGGTGATGCTAATTTTTTTAGTACATTTTATTTGATTTCAGAGAGGAAGGGAGAGGGAGAAAGAGAGAAACATCAATGATGAGGGAGAATCATTGATCAGCTGCCTACTGCACGTCCCCTATTCGGGATCGAACCCATATCCCTGGCATGTGTCCTTGACCAGAATCGAACCTGGGACCCTTCAGTCAGCAGGCCGACACTAGCCACTGAACCAAACCACCTACGGCAGTGATGGTGAACCTATGACATGCGTGTCAGAAGTGACATGCGAACTCATTTTATTTTTTTGGTTGATTTTTCTTTGTTAAATGGCATTTAAATATATAAAATAAATAAAAAATATAAGTCTTTGTTTTACTATGGTTGCAAATATCAAAAAATTTCTATATGTGACACAGCACCAGAGTTAAGTTAGGGTTTTTCAAAATACTGACATGCTGAGCTCAAAAGGTTCGCCATCACTGACCTAGGGCATGATACTAAGTTTTGCTCACTTGCTTAAGGTACCGTGTTTCAGATCTCTTCATTGTAGAAGTATGTCATCTGTGACATGCACACTTTGAAACTGTGAGCATACCTTGTTCCCCAGTATCTTTTTACGCAATGATTTTAGCATACTCCTTCCAACTTCTACTTTGCAGTCTTAGGTACAGATGCTCAAAATGTCTACCTAGTATCAATTATTCTATTCAAAAACCTGAATTACTTGATTCTCTTATATTTTTGGTAAATAAGGTTTATTTTTAATAGCCTCTGTCCAAATACAGTAACCTATGTTCATGGGTGTGCTTTAATGGTGTTAACACATCTCACATCATAGTACTTTTTTGGGCTGTAGAAGTCCAAATAGATGGACAATATAATGTGTTAAATACTCGTTTTAATAATTTACTTGATTGTCCTTGAAAGTCATCCTTGCACCTATTTTGGAATTGAGAATGAAGACTGCAGATGCTACTGGTTCCAGTTTTTCTGGTCACTATGTGATTGGACCTCACTTGTCTTGAGTTTCTGTAATGTAGTATTTCCCTGTGATAAAAGAAGCCATTAATAGTCTTATTTTAGTTTGTAGTAATTTATTATTATTGTTGTTATTATTATTATTTTCAGAGAGAGAAAGGAGAGAAGAGATAGAAACATCAATGATGAGAATCATTGATTGGCCTCCTCCTGCATGCCCTCTATTGGGGATTGAGCCCGCAACCCAGGCATGTTCCTAATATTTGAAGCATCCCACTTGATTTTTCAAGTACTGAATCTGCAAAGAAATAATTTCCAGTGTGAATATGATTACTGCTAAAAGGATGCATAATCATAATTGACTACATGAAAAGAGTTTTATTTTAAACACTTGGACAATATTTCTCTTGGGATATATTTTACTAGAACTTTAATATTTATATGTTTTAGAAACTGTTGGACTTAATAGAAGACTTGAAAACAAAGCTAATAAATGAAAAGAAAGAAAAATTAACATTGGAATTTAGAATTCGTGAAGAAGTTACACAGGAGTTTACTCAATATTTGGCTCAACGGGAAGCTGACTTTAAGTAAGTTATTTCTTCCATGTCCTGGTAAAAATTGAGAATTTTATTCACTTGTTTAATTTTTTATTTTTATTTTTATTTTTTTTTACTAATTTTATATTAGGTGGCTTCTGAATTCTCACCTTTATAGTTTTGAAAAATAGCTGTTACTAAACTCCATGATGATTCTGAATTACACATGAATAATTACTTAAATCTGCTTTTAATTTATAATGTCTTTAATCTTAGAAATTTAAAACAAAAACACAAAGTAGGGCTTTTTGGTTTTTCAATGGAATTCATTTGTGTTATGCAGGGAAACACTCCTTCAGGAACGAGAGATATCAGAAGAAAATGCCGAATGTCGTTTGGCTATCTTCAAGGATTTGGTTGGTAAAACTGACACTCAAGAAGAACCAGTAAATCAAGATTGTGCCATGAAAGTTGAAGCCAAAGTATGTTAACTGAAATATTAAAGTATTGAGGATTTTGGTACCAGGATTTAGTGTACCACATCAATGATGTGAAACATTAGTATAGTTTAGAATTAAAAACTTACTGTATAGCTTTTTAAAATTAAATATTCTTTGTTAAAAATATAAGGACACATCGTTTAACTATAGCTGTAGGAGTTGAAAAATTTGTATATCTGTTATATTTATATCTCATTTTGGTGTTGCTTATAGGTAGGTAGGTTCCTTTTTGTCTGATTATGGGGTACCCTTCAGATTTGTCTTAAACTGAAAGAATTTTAAAGTTATACAGAGCCTAATGGTTCATTTACTTACTGCTCTGATTAAAACAAAAACATTTATGTATGAAAAGGATTGCTCTTGCTAGCCAACCAACCATTCCCTACTATTTGAAGAAAACATTATTCTTTTCTGCTGTTTCTTTCTTTTTTTTTTTTATTTTATTTTAATAATTTTTATTTCTTAAAGTATTACAAAGAGTATTACATGTCTCCTTTTTTCCCCCCCTTGATGCTGTTTCCACTGAAGCTGAAATTGATCACATCCCTTTGGGGTTTTTGTTGTTGTTGTTATTTTATTTTTTATTGATGATTTTAGAGACAGGAAGGAGGAGAGAGAGAAAAACATCGATCTGAGAGAGAAACATTGATCGGCTGCCTCATGCGCCTGAGCTGAAATTGAACCCCCCATCTTTTGGTGTACGGGACGATGTTCCAACTGAGCCACCCAGCTAGGGCTTGTTTTATTTAATTACTCAATCTGGGGGCTTGTGTTCATGATGTCCAGGCTTTTGCTGTCAAAGCAGCATTATGTCTCCCTGACATGGTTTGGGTCTTGGTCTAAGCTGGGAAAATGGAGCTTTGTGTTCTCAGTTGTCCCACAAAACCTTTAAGATTCATTGTGTAACTGAAAGTACACCTGACCTAGATAATCATAATTGTTCTGTAATGACTTACCACAGTTTGCAACATTGTTTGAATGGGGATCTGTGTCTCATATTCCATAAGACAGAAAATGAATAATAGAATACAACTTTTTCATAATTGGAGATACTTGATATAATTTATTTAAAAAAATTTCAAGTTGTTAATTCTTTTGTTATATTTTTTAAACTGTCTAATAAATCAGATGGTATCTCACTGTAAGAGTGAAAGCCACTGTTAACATAGGCATGTGGTTTTTGCTATTTTTAGGAAGCACATACTTACTTAGGAATTGAAGATATTATTGATTCTCTTCAAGATGATGTCACTGATATTAAGAAACAGGCTGAAATAGCTCACTTATATATTACATCTCTTGCTGACCCCCAGGAAGCTATTGCTTGCTTAGAAATAAAGTACAATCAAGTTAAAGCTGAATTAGCTAAAACTAAAGAAGAATTAATCAAAACCCAGGAAGAGTTAAAAAAGAGAGAAAATGGTAAGTAGATGTATTTTACTCTTAATTTGGATGATATAAATGCATAAAAAGACAACTGGTTAATATAAGAGATTTTTTTGTTTTTAAATCCTTACCGGATGACATGTTTATTGACTTTAGAGAGAGAAGAAGAGAAAGAGAGAGAAACAAAAACATCAATGTGAGAGAGAAACATTGATCAGTTGCCTTCCATATGCGCCCCAACCAGGATCGAACTTGAAGTCTAGGTATTGCCTGGACCAGAAACTGAACCCACAGCCTTTTTGGTGTGCGGGATGACGTTCCAACCAACCAAGCCACCCAGCCGGGACAGTATAAGAGATTTAGGCAACTTATTTACCATTGTGACCAGAAAATTATGTGATTTGGGTAACATAGTTAATATTTTAACTTTTTTATGGCTTTATAATAATTTACTATTAAATTTATTTTTGCTTTTATTTGCTTTTAGACTAATATTAGAAAATAGACCTCTTAAAATAAAAGAACTAAGTATTAACTTCATCAGCAAATTAAGAAATCTCATGGCAAGTTGTAAAGTTGTAAATTTGTTCTTTATTCTTTATGAACTCTTCTGTATTTTTATTTTTTTATTGATTTCAGAGAGGAACGGAGAGGGAGAGAGTGATAGAAATATCAGTGATGAGAGAGAATCATTGATCAGCTCCCTCCTACATGCCCCACATTGGGGACTGAGCCTAAAACCCTGGGCTGACCGGAATCGAACCTGGGACCTTTCTGTCCACAGGCTGACGCTCTATCCACTGAGCAAAACGAGCCAGGGCAACTCTTCTGTATTCTTAATGAACTCATACAGTAGTAGATTCTACTCTTGGCTTGCAAGTTTGGGATAGAGTGACTCCTCTGAATGGTCTTAAGAAGTCTATGTGATGCTTCATTCTAGTTCTGATGATCATATCTGGGTTTTAAGAGCATTAGTTAGATGAAATACTCTGCTCTTTCCCCTGAAACAAGATTGTAGAAAATAGCAGGTAAGCCCGGCCAGTGTGGCTCAGTTGGTTGAGTGCTGTCCCATGAACCATGAGGTTGTGGGTTTGATTCCTGGTCAGAGCATATGCCTGGGTTTGGGGCTTGAAGCAGCTGATCCAGGTTTCTCTCTCATATATGTTTCTGTCTCTCCCTTTTCCTTCCTCTCTCTGAAATCAATAAAAACATATTTTTTAAAAAAATGAAAGAATGGAAATAGCAGGTAAGTTGTGCTTCTGCATTATAAAGCAGTCCAGAAAGGAACTAGCTTCTTGTCTTCTCTGAAGTTATGCCAGAAATTTTTTACTATTTAGCATATGTCATTCATTTTTATTCTGAGTGTTTAAAGTAGCTTTTTCAGAAACATTATCCTCTGGTGATAGAATTAATAGCTGAATGCTGTGCTTCTGGTGCTTTCAAAATCCTTTTTTCTAAATATAACACTAGTTGAAGTGTCTACTGTAGCAGCTTCTGTTTTGTGATTATTCAGTGATAATTTTTTTTTAGGTGCTTAATTGTTTGTTTGTTCAATAATTTTATTTTTTACAGAATCAGAAATTAACTTGAATTCATTGGTTCAAGAGCTTGAGAAATCTAATGAGGTAATACTTTAAGCTTTATTTTTATCTTGATAAGAAACTTGATAAGTAATTGAAGGGACATGAATTATAACAAGCTACATTTATTTTAAACATAAAATATTAAATTAATTGATTGAAGAAATTGTAAAATATGTGCCTTCACCCTCATACCCCTTTTCAGCAATGGCCACTGGGAAGCTTCTTCAGGCCTTCCAGAAAATATTTACTTATCTATATAGAACACATACACACGTACATACACCTGTTAAAAAGTTTATACTAAAGGGATTGTTGTTCCGTGTCTTCCCTTAAAAGTTGTCTTGGACATATCTCTGTCATTTTTTTAAAGCTAGGTGCATGGTGATGATTTAAACTGTGTTTATTTTGTCTGAAATTACTGAGTGTTTTAAATTATAGGATATGGCGCAGGTGGTGTGGCTCAGTGGTTGAGCAACTTATGAATCAGGAGGTCTCAGTTCAATTCCCAGTCAGGGAACATGCCTGGGTTGTGGGCTCGATCTCCAGTTTGGGGCATGCGGGAGGCAGCCGATAATGCTTCTTTCTAATCATTGATGTTTCTATTGCTCTCTTCCTCTCCCTTCCTCTCTGAAATCAATAAAAGTATATTTAAAAAAAAAACAACTATAGGATGTGGCCTGAGCAGTGTGCAGCATTGGAATTCTGAAGATCTCTGGCACCTTTAGATCAGATAACCATTCCAAATGGTTGTGTATATTTTTGACATTGATAGATCTAAATATGAAATTACAAGTATACATGGAGGTGAAGTTAATTTAGAGCTCTAAAGTTACTATGTTTCCTGACCTTCTCTGGCATGAGTCTTCTTATTTTAACTTACATTCATCCTATTGAAGAACTAAATATTTTAGGATATGACCAGATATAGATAACTCAGGGTCTTCGTATCTAATATCTATATTTAAAGAAGTAACCACAATAATGTAGCAGAAGACATTATAGCTACTGTTTAGACAACTCTTAAACTTTTATTTTTCTAGCTATAAAAATAATAGATGCTAGTTGTAAAAATTTAGTTATATTAAACTATGCAAGATAGAAAATAAAAAAGGTCCCCCGTAATCTTTTTCCTAAATTACAAAAAAGAGAGAATACCAATAAGTTTGTTGGTATCTCTTTTAGACTTGTGCTTTACATATATTCATTTAAATCTCAAAAGAACTTTATGATATAGATACTATTATTTTTTATTTTTACAGAGACATTAAATAACTTACCCAGGGTCCCCCCACTAGAAGGTAGAGAAACTAGGATACAAACCCAGAGTCTGATTACAGATTCCTCTTACCTAGTAGGCTATATTCTTTCCTTTGTTTTTATAAACACTTTATTTTCATTTATTTATTTATCTTTAGAGAGAGAGGAAGGGAGAGAAAGAAACATCGATATGAGAGAGATATATCAATTGGTTGCCTCCCATACACACAGCTTGGGATTGAACCCACAACCTAGAAATGTGCTCTGACTGAGAATCGAACCTATGACTGGTGCATGGAATGAACCTCCAACTAACTGAACCATATGGGCCAAGGCTAAACATATTATGTTTGAAACAAAAATAAGGTCATGCTGTACATAGTGTGTGGTCTTTGGTATTTTTGCTCAGTCTTTAAATTTGAAGGAATTCTAAAACTGCATTGTATTTTATCCTAAAATATATTTGCTAACCATTGCTATTTTTCTTCTTTTCAAAGAAAATAATTATTCAGAATCAAAGAATTCAAGAGTTGCAAGATTTAGTTAATCAAAAAGAGGATACTATTAACAACTTTGAGAACCTAAAATTTCATGTGGAAGACACATTTAAAAGCAGTGTAAGAATTTTACTTTATTCTTCTGCATTATAGATTACATTAAGAAGTGTGTTTTGGTTGAGACTAAAATAATTTAAAATAGCTTACATAAGCTAATTTTCTAAGAATGTTTACTTGTTTATTCTGGTTTTGAATTCAGTTTACTATTGTGAAAATCTTAATTTTTTGAGTACTTCAAAGAGGGCATTTGGCCTCTTTGAACATAAGTAGAAGAAAATGAGATGAGAAGAATTTGTAGCCCTTGCAGGTCTAAGCCTCAGCTAGTTGGAAGGGACCTTTGGGGTAATAGGAACTTTGATATGCTTAGATATCCAGAGAGCATAAAGATCCCGATCTCTTTTCTATAACCTATCTGTATCTATATATAGAACCATACATGAAATGGTTTGGTTATTTACCACATACTTTTGCTCTAATCACTTGATTTGAATTTTAAGTCTACTGTTTGTTTTGGTGAAGGAAAACAAGAAAAAGAAAAGCCAGAAATATCATTTTGGTGACTACAACTTCAAAGAAAATTGTTGGAAATTTAACAAGGAATAACGTTTATTTATTTATTTATTTTTAAATTAAATCTTTATTGTTCAGGTTATTACAGTTGTTCCTCTTTTTACCCCCATAGCTCCCCTCCACCCAGTTCCCACCCCAACCTCCCCCTTCACCGCCCCCCCCACCCCACTGTCCTCATCCATAGGTGGACGATTTTTGTTCAATCTCTTCCCGCATCCCCCACACCCCTTTCCCCCCAAGAATAGTCAGTCCACTCCCTTTCTATGCCCCTGATTCTATTATAATCACCAGTTTATTCTGTTCATCAGATTATTTATTCACTTGATTTTTAGATTCACTTGTTGATAGATGTGTATTTGTTGGTCATAATTTGTATCTTTACCTTTTTTTTCTTCTTCCTCTTCTTAAAGGATACCTTTCAGCATTTCATATAATACTGGTTTAGTGGTGATGAACTCCTTTAGCTTTTTCTTATCTGTGAAGCTCTTTATTTGACCTTCAATTCTGAATGATAGCTTTGCTGAATAAAGTAATCTTGGTTGTAGGTTCTTGGTATTCATCACTTTGAATATTTCTTGCCACTCACTTCTGGCCTGCAAAGTTTCTGTTGAGAAATCAGCTGACAGTCGTATGGGTATTCCCTTGTAGGTAATTGAGTCTCTTTCTCTTGCTGCTTTTAAGATTCTCTCTTTGTCTTTTGCTGTTGGCATTTTAATTATGATGTGTCTTGGTGTGGTCCTCTTTGGATTCCTTTTGTTTGGGGTTCTCTGCGCTTCTTGGACCTGTAAGTCCATTTCTTTCACCAGGTGGGGGAAGTTTTCTGTCATTATTTCTTCAAATAGGTTTTCAATATCTTGCTCTCTCTCTTCTTCTGGCACCCCTATAATTCGGATGTTGATACGCTTGAAGCTGTCCCAGAGGCTCCTTACACTATCTTCGTATTTTTGGATTCTTTTTTCATTTTGCTTTTCCGGTTGGGTGTTTTTTGCTTCTTCGTATTTCAAATCTTTGACTTGATTCATGCGATCCTCTAGTCTGCTGTTGGGAGTCTGTATAATATTCTTTATTTCAGTCATTGTATGCTTAATTTCTAGTTGGTCCTTTATCTCAATATCAAGGGTCTCACTAGATTTCTTGAGGGTCTCATTAAGTTTATCGGCGGTTTCTAGAAAATTCTTGAAAAAACTTAAAAGTGTGGTTTTGAACTCTATATCCAGTAGTTTGCTTTCCTCCATTTCTGTCATTTGTGTCCTGTTTCTTTGTCTACGCATTTTTTTATGCTTCGCTGTGTTGATAGAGTGGCTTTGTGTGCTAGGTGTCCTATAGGGCCCAGTGGCTCAGCCTCCCCAATTACCTGAGATAGACACTCTTGGTGCACCCCCTTGTGGGCTTTGTGCACAGTCTTGTTGTAGGTAAGCCTTGATTGTTGTAGGTACCACTGGGAGGAATTGACCTCCAATTGGCTGTGAGCATCAGCTGTGTCTGCAGTGGGAGAACTTCTGTGCTGGAGACACCCCTCCTGGGAAAGACTTGCTTCAGAGGGGCTTTGGTGCTCACTGAGTCTGCCCCCTGAGTGTGTCCTTTATGGATCCGAGGAGCTGCAATCTGGATGGCCCCACTCTGACCACTGGGCACACTGGCTCCTGGATCTCTAAGGAGGTGCTAATCTAGCCTCTGCCTGAGGCTATCCAGCAGGAGCCAGCTGTGAAGCAATGCAAGTTGCTGTGGGGCCTTGGGCCAGCTGCAGTTTGTTAGGTAATTATCAGATTGCAAAGCGCCAGGCCTTTCATATGCAAAAGCCTCTGTGGGCGGCTTGGGCGGGGCTGGGTCCCAGGGGATCAACAGGGCAGGGCAAGCAGCTATGGCTGCTCTCAGTCTTGCCCTCAGAGGCCCCGCTTCTCAGTGTCCGGGCAATCACTGCAAGCACCTCCAAGAGAAAGCTGCCCTCGAGTTCTGACTGATGCCAGACAGTCCAGTTTCTCCCGTATGAGTCTGGGTCCCGAGAGACTCGCCCGGAACTGGAGCTCAGAGTTTGAGACTCCCTCCTTATTGAAAAAGACAACCGTATCCTCAGCCGCCAGCCCTCTTCAGCATGCACCTCCGTACCTCTGTATTTTACTTACGCACCGCACCTCCTCTGAGTCTCGGTATGCTTTTCTCTTTTCTTCTAGTTGTAGAATTTCCACTCAGTCAGCCTTCCTGTGGTTCTGGATGATGTCCGTTCCGTCTTTTAGGTGTATTTTTGAAGTGGTTGTGCGAGGCAGCAATCTCCGGTGTTTACCTATGCTGCCATCTTGGTTTCTCTAACGTTTATTTCTGTAGGTTGTTTGCATACCACAGTGTGTTAGTAAGTAATGTTTAAGTAACAGTAAAAAAGCAATATAAAATAAGCAGAATTCCTAATTTAGTAGCCCTTGCCTATAAATACACTTTTTAGATAGGCTCTAGATTAGTGATGGCGAACCTATGACACGCGTGTCAGAGGTGACACGTGAACTCATTTTTTTGGTTGATTTTTATTTGTTAAATGGCATTTAAATATATAAAATAAATATCAAAAATATAAGTCTTTGTTTCACTATGGTTGCAAATATCAAAAAATTTCTATATGTGACACGGCACCAAAGTTAGGGTTTTGTCATTTGTCAGTGATGCCAAGATGCTGATTGTGAGAAAGTATGGAGTTTGTTCTTCATGATATTCTTTGTTTAAGGATAGCTCAAAAAATGTTGCTTTTATTTTTTTCAATAATCCATCACTATGACTTAAAAGTCATTTTATTTATATCTCTTAAGAATAATGTTTGCTAATTTTATTTATTTATTTTTTAAAATATATTTTTATTTCAGAGAGGAAGTGAGAGGGAGAGAGAGATAGAAACATCAATGATGAGAGAGAATTGATTGGCTGCCTCCTGCACGCCTCCTACTAGGGATTGAGCCTGCAACCCAGGCATGTGCCCTTAACTGGACCCGAACCCAAGACCCTTCAGTGCACAGGCCGACACTCTATCCACTGAGTTAAACCCCTAGGGCAGTGGTCGGCAAACTCATTAGTCAACAGAACCGAATATCAACAGTACAACGATTGAAATTTCATTTGTGAGCCAAATTTTTTAAACTTAAAACTATATAGGTAGGTACATTGTTATTTATTTAATTAGGGTACTCCTAAGGCTAAGGAAGAGCCACACTCAAGGGGCCAAAAAGCCGCATGTGGCTCGCGAGCCGCAGTTTGCCGACCATGGCCTTAGGGCTATTTGCTGATTTTATAATGTAAACAAGGTCCCAGTGCACGAATTCGTGCACCTTGAAAGGAACTGTGGTCCACGAGCCTGCGGTAGGCACAGGGGCAGGTCTCGGTCCATCCTCTGCATCCCCGTCCAGCCCCTCAAGCCGTGGTCCCTGGTTCTCTGTCTGCTGGCAACCCCGCTCCTGCTGCCTCTGCTCCCACGCGTTGACAGCACCGGCCCTGCTTGCACCCACTGACGGTGCGGAGTGATTGGGGCCGGCACCACAGTGGGTGCGAGCAGGGCTGGCACCGTCAGTGGGTGCGAATGGTGGTTGCTGCCCTGATCACCCCTCAGGAGCAGGGGGAGGTGGAGAAGCCCTCGGGGCGATCAGGGCCTGCAGCTGCCACTTGCACCGAGTGATCGGGACCGGCACCGGTCACTGGCAGCAGGTGTGAGTGGTGGCTCCAGCACTGGCTCCAGGGTCGGCTGCAGGTGCGAGTGGGGCCGGCACCAGCAGTGGGTGCGAGTGGGGCTGGCGCTGGCAGCAAGTGCAAGTGCCGGGCGGGACCATGGTGCGTGGGAGCAAAGAATTTTCAGTAACCACCAGAGGCTTGCTGCGATGACAGCGAGCCTTGGTCTGGCACCCCCGCTCACTTGCTCCACCATCCCACTGTGTCCGACACCCGCCATGTTCTGCGCACGCCCCCTGGTGGCCAGTGCACATCATACTGACCGGTTGTTTGGTTGTTTTGGTTGTTCCACCGTTAGGTATATTTGCATATTAGCCTTCTATTATATAGGATGAAATTTTTTCTCCATAGTTTTTTTCAAAACGGATTGCTACCAGTATATAGGGTTTTAAGTAATTTGTACATTAAAAAAAAAAAATCCTTGCTTTTACCATACCTTTGATTACTATAGACTTGCACTTAACTGCTGAGTTTTATCCTTCCTCTTTCTGGATAACCTGTATTGTACCTCCTTTCTGCTAGCCTTTTAGGGAGGCATAGTATTTGCCTTAAAAAAATAAAAATCTCAAAGATTTTTATCATTTAGACAAACTAAGAACTCAAATTTAAAGTCTGTATATCTTTGACTATACAAGGCTAGAGACTAAGGTTAAAACTTTTTCTGGGAGTTCTAAAAGTGAGACAATACTGCTTATCTTTGAGCAGCTTTGGTTACAAAACATAACTATTGAATTTCTAGAGTGGGGCCTCAAGATTTTAAGTAAAAGTATAAAGAAACAATTTCATCTTAGTGTTTTCATGTTTTTCTTTTCAAACCACATTAAAAATGTGACTAAAGGGTAGGTGTTTTAGGGTTCTGTAGTTATCCCAAAACAAGTCTGTAATGTACCCGATCACCTTAGAAAATCTAAAGATGAATTAGTTTTTATATATCAGGTGAAACTACATGCTTAACTGATTTTAAGACAACGTTTTCTTGTCCTTATTGAGTGTACACATTATTCAATATTACTCATTTGCAGAGTCCTCAGTTATCTTAGAGTGAGATATAAGAAATAACTTAGAAAAGTGTTTCAACAAATTTGAAAATAAAACTTTTATGATGCACTATCAAACAGTTTATATAGTTTTTACATTTATTGTAGCTTTCTATATGTGAACTAATCTGAATTTATTTTATTTTAGGACAAGGCTGGTACATCTGTAATATTAAACAATAAATTGGCTTATAATGAACCAGTTGAAATGCCTAAGGACAACAAAAGTAAAACTTATTCAGGAAGAAAAAGATTAAACGAAAATGAATTTCAGCAAGATGAGCCACCAGCTAAGAAAGGTACTGCTTCATTTGCCAACAAGAGGCCTTTAAGAAAGCTAATTCCTAAACCAGTAAGCAGAACAGATGCAAATGGAGGAAATTTACTTGTCTAGGGAAAAAACCCTGAAGAAATCTAAATGTCACTAATGTTTATGCTAACATGTTATGAACCTGAGGATGGGTGTATTTAAAGCTCTTTTATTATAATAAATATATTTTAGATATTGTGCTTTTATCACTTTTGCATGCCTGTAATTCTTTTACTTCTCTGCTTATAATAGTTAAAACATATCACTTTCATTTTCATAATCATAGTACCTTTTTTTCACCCAAATCTTTCCACATTGCTTTCTACCTTTGCATTTTTTTATTCATTTGGAGAAAAGGAAATCTGACAGGAAGACTTTGAACTAAATACTACTAAAGACAAATGTGCTCGAGAATGAATTCTGTTACTATAGAATTTATTTAAAAAAAAAGTGGGTACATGCTTACTCTCTACCTGTATATGTGGAAGAACATACCAGCATTTACATTCTTTGTAAACTGTTCATTATTTCTTTTGGAAAACTTTTGTAGTATGATTCAGGGGGGTAGGGCTTTCTCAGAGAACGTGCATTAGCTTTAGAAACCTGGCTAGCTGCTTCACCTTGAGAAAAATGGATGAGTTAAGTCTTAACTTTGGACATTAGTTAAATAAAATATACAGTACTTGCCTCCTGAGGTTGTCAAGGTTGAAAACAGGTGGGTAATACACCAACATACTAAACACCTCACAGAACCTCAGTAAAATGAATGTTTTCAAAAGTAGGTGCCTTAAGGATAATACAGCATTAGGTAAATGTTTTGTAGGATATATTATGCTTGTGTGAGCTAATAGATTGAGACAAATATGCATATGCCTTCTGTCATCCATTGAAGGAGGTGTGCTTTGCTACTGGGAGGATAACCTTGCTGTGATTTCCATTGCATTCTTCCTCTCTTTCATTCATCTTTGTCATGTCATAGACTAGTTGAGAATATAGATAACTAGGAATTGGCCAGGAGCCAGTGTTATACACAGATGATAGTCCTAAAGATAACTCATTCATGAAGAAGATTATTTAAGAACTATAGCTAAATAATTTGGATGTGAGTAGATTTGAGTAAGTTTAGCTAACATAACAAATTTTTATTACTTCTTAAAATCACAACCACTTTGGCTATTTCTCCACTACTTATGTTATTAAAAAAATATAGGGATTACATAAGGGATCACATAAAAACTATAGATATAACCACCCTCTTTCCTCTCCACCTGCTACTAAAAGATATCCAGAACAAATATGTGACTATTATAACTACTAGGATAGAAGGAGGTTGATAGTTCCATGGGAAGCATGTTTTCTGTTCTTAAAAGGAAATGCAGAGAAGATTTGACTTTGGGTGATGTGCAATATACAGATCTTGTAACATAGAAACCCACACCTGAAACTTATATGTTCATGTTGACCAATGTCACCCCAATTAATTTAATAAGTGTGTGTGGTTTTTTTTTAAAGGGAATACAAAGCCTTTTCTCTATGAAAGTGAATTTACTTTTTGAGATCACTGTATCTATACTTGGGGGAAACTGGTAACCAAACAGTCCAAAAAATAATTTTCAGATAGTGATAAAGGAGACAAACCAGAGATATGATACAGTCTATTTAGGATTTTTCAATCAAAACTAACTTTTTACAACGAAAAGAAGTAATCTGTGTAAATATAGGTTGCATGTAGTGTAAATATTGAATTAAAGTGTTAACTGTATTCCTTTCTTTTTGTTTACTTTTTAAAAGTAAACTAGATACAGTAGAGTTTTTCCTATCTTTATTGCTGGATTGATTTTAATTTCTACCTCACAAGGCTGTCCTGAATATGTTCTATAAATCTTTTGACATACTAGTAAAACTTTTTAAATTTTTTGAAAAAATAGTACAAATATCTAAAAAAAATCAGATAAAAATATTTTGGTTTGATTTACCTTGTATTTTGTATTATATTTTGGTTCTTTTTTAATTAAATTTTTTTGCCATTTCAGTTGACATATAATTATTATATTAGTTTCAGGTGTACAACATAGTGGTTGGACATTTATATAACTTAGGAAGTGATCACACTATGTATCCTGATTCTTGAAATATAGTGAAATTATATGAACAATATTACTTGATAACAGGAGCTTTCTGTATTCACTTCAGGGTATAGGGACTACATGTATATAGTGTGCATGACTCCAATCTCTTCCCTCAGGATAGTCAGGATGTATTTGTGAGCTCGGGATATCTGTTTGTTGTCATTTTTAAGTTGCTTAGATCCCATCTCCATTCCTAATAAGAGTTCAGACATTTTTAAAGGGTAAGAGGATTTTTTAAAAAACATGTCTATTATGAGAAAAAAAATCATCCAGGACTCTTAACATCATCATTTGGTTTTCTCAATTAGTTATTTCCATTGATGAATTCATAGGTATGAAAATATTATCAAATAGAGAATTAGGTTGCATGGAAAGTAGAACAGAGTGAACCAGTGGAGAAGACCAGGTTATTTCACTTTGGGATGACTTGCCACGGCTTTATAAGATGCTGGGAGATCTAATGAAAAACAATACATTGGTTCAAGATTATTATTAGAAATCTATTAGATTTAGTGGGCAGCTTTGTTGTAAAAGTAAATAAGGCCAAATCTTGAAGATTTCAGAGTAGCTGGAATTCTTAGAATAAACCGAGAATCCAAGGAAGTGAGGCTATACAACAGGGGTAATTCCATGCTTCCGCTGTTCTCTCTGAGGCAGGAGACAGCCATGTAAATTATTGATAATAAAATTTTGTCCATTGAACTTCTAAAAAAAATATATTTTATTGATTTTTTTACAGAGAGGAAGGGAGAGAGATAGAGATTTAGAAACATCGATGAGAGAGAAACATCGATCAGCTGCCTCCTGCACACCTCCCACTGGGGATGTGCCCGCAACCAAGGTACATGCCCTTGACCGGAATCGAACCCGCAACCCCTCAGTCCGCAGGCCAATGCTCTATCCACTGAGCCAAACCGGTTATGGCTGTCCAATGAACTTTTACAATCAGAATGTATTTAAGAAAAGAGATCTTGGGATCCCATAAATGGGATCACACAATTACAGCTGCCCCAAAGCATTTAGACAGTTGGTGAAGGAAAAGAATATGGGTTGTATTTGTAAAGTAAAAACACCAGCCAGGGCTAAAATATACTTTTTTAATTCATTGCACTGAAAGTAATAGGTTTTTTAACGAATAGGATTTCAAGCCAACCCCCTACCCCCCAAAAACTGTCTTGCTTTTTTGGAATAGTATTGCTTGTATTTCATATTATATCTGGGACCTTTAAGCCTGAGGAATATGAATCTTACATGCTTAGTGAGGACATTAAATAAAAACAGGTGAAATCAACAGTGAATAAAGGTCAAAAGGACATATGTAGTTGATTATATCAGAGCAATGTTGTGTAGAAAGTTTAAACATCAAACCATGAAGTCAAACAGAAAAGGAAAAAATAAAATTGGAACCACAGAGTCAGATTCTTACATGTTTTGAAGTAATTTCCTAGGATTTGAGATAACCACCAGACCCTGATTATAGTAATGGAAGTTGTATGAAAACATATAAAGATAAATTTGTGGCCCTGGCCGGGTGGATCAGTTGGTGGAGCAATGTCCCGTACACCAAAAGGTTGCAGGTCTGATTACCCGTGAGGGCACATGCGTAGGTTGCAGATTTGATCCTCAGTTGGGGCACGTATGGGAGGTAACCTATCAATGTTTTTATTTCACATCAATGTCTGTCTGTCTGTCTCTCTCTCTCTCTCTCTCTCTTTCTCTCTCTTTCTCTTTCTCCCTCGCTTTCCTTCCCTTCCTCCTTCTCTCTCTAAAAATCAATGAAAATGGCCTCAGGGGAAGAAAAAAAAGAAAATGGCCTCCGGTGAGGATTAAAATAAATGAAGGAAGGAAGGAAGGAAGGAAGGAAGGAAGGAAGGAAGGAATGAATAAATAAATAAAATAAATATTGGATATATACATATATAAATTTATGTATCTAGAGGACTGAGAATTATGTTTCAAGATTTAATCTTACAATCTATGAGAAAAACTTGAACGTAATTTTTACTTGACAGTTGTATGAATGAGGTGAATTAACTTGTCAAAATGAACATTAAAAGTAACTTTTAGCCCTAACCGGTTTGGCTCAGTGGATAGAGCGTCGGCCTGCGGACTGAAGCGTCCCAGGTTCGATTCCAGTCAAGGGCACATGCCCGGTTGTGGGTTTGATCAGTAGGGGATGTGCAAGAGGCAGCCGATCAGTGATTCTCTCATTATTGATGTTTCTATCTCTCTCTCCCTCTCCTTTCCTCTCTGAAATTAATAAAAGATATATTTAAAAAAAAAGATTTGTGTTGGGAAATTTAAATAATACTGAAAGTTATAAAATATGCTAACTCTTTCCATTATCTTACAGAACTGTAGTTTTTACATAAATGGGCTTAGTTTTTTCATGCAGTAGTTTGTGTTTTTCATTAAAAGTTTGCTTTCATGTTTCCTATGTTTGAATATTGGCTTATCTGTTTACTTTTTAGTTTAAGGTTTGCCAGATTAATAGCAATTTTCCTATTTTTAAAGGACCTGTACACATTAGTCCAACTGTCACTGAAGACCAAAAGAAAAGTGAAGAAGTGCAAGAGAGCATTTCAGAAAATGAGGAAAACATTCGAGTTGTACAAGAAAATAATGATAATGAAGAGCTGAAAGCAAGATTACTCACTGTTGAGAATGAACTTAGAAATGAAAAGGAAGATAAAGCAGAATTAAGTAAACAGATTGTTGCTTTGCAGCAGGAGCTTTCTTTTTCTAAGAAGGAGAGCTTTTCTTTAAGTATAGATGTCCAACAAATTCAGTCAACTTATGACAATGCAATTTCTGAATTACAGATACAGAGAGGTATAAATCAAGAACAGGAGGAAAAGATCATGAAGTTGTCAGAGGAGATAGAAGTCGCTAGAAGAACCATCACTCATAATGTTTCACAAATAAAATTAATGCAAGCAAAAATAGATGAACTACGAACCCTTGATTCATTTTCTCAGATCTCAAACATAGATTTACTCAATCTCCAGGATCTCTCACGTGGTTCTCAGGAGGATGATTTGCCAAATACAAAGTTACACCCTTTGGATAATGATTATTTGGTAAGTAAGCAGGTTAAACCTAATAGGGAAAGTTCTTTCCACTCTAGTATTGATGCCATTTGGGTAGAATGTAAGGAGATTGTAAAGGCCTCCTCCAAAAAAAGTCATCAGATCCAGGAACTAGAACAACAAATTGAAAAATTACAAGCAGAATTAAAATGCTATGAGGATGATAACAAGAGACTAAAAACAGAAAATAAAAATCAAGATGACCTACTAAAAGGAAAAGAAAGTCTTACACAGCAGCTGAAGGAAGAATTGCAAGAAAAAAATGTTAGTCTCAATGTTCAAGTACAGCAAGTAGTTGAGGGAAAAAGAGCACTTTCAGAACTCACACAAGAGGTTGCCTACTATAAAGTGAAAATAAATGAACTTGAAGCCATGTTAAGAACTCAGAAAGTTGAATGTAGTCATTCAACCAAGTTAGAACAAGAAATTTTGGAAAAAACATCTATCATCTTGGAACTAGAAAAAAATCTAAAGGAATTTCAAGCAGATCATCAGGATTGTATCAAAAACATCAAAAATTTAAACCAAAGGGAAGTCAAGT
Organism: Myotis yumanensis; assembly: GCF_028538775.1. NCBI lineage: Eukaryota > Metazoa > Chordata > Mammalia > Chiroptera > Vespertilionidae > Myotis > Myotis yumanensis. The sequence continues at coordinate 25,975,166 of NW_027223764.1, read as the reverse complement.
TGAAAGAAGAAATCACACGGTTAACAAATAATTGGGAAGATGCAAAGCATTCCCTTCAATTAAAGGAAGAAGAAAAAGAAACCAACTGGCAAGAGATGGAAAAGTAAGCTAAATGTTATTCAAATATTTATAATATGCAAAGCATTCATTGTATTGATTTTGTTATGTAGCTTTTAAGTAATTTAGGTGGGCATAACTTAATCTGGTGCAGTATAGCATTTGAGATGAGTGAAGACTTGGACTTTGTTTATATAAATCTTTGGAGCCAAGTTATATGCAAAGATCTTTTTATAGAATCTGAACTTTTCTCTAAAGGACTCATTCATGGTTTGGACATTCTAAATTTGTGAAAAGATGTAATTTTGTAGATTGTTATTGTCTCACAAATATGATACAAAGTGATTAATGGTGTGTCACTATAGGAAAGTGGTTTGTGTTTTATAGATTGAAAGAGGAGCTCTCGGCAAGCTCTGCCCTTACCCAGAACCTGAAAGCAGATCTTCAGAGGAAGGAAGAAGATAATGCTGAGCTGAAAGAGAAACTGACTGATGCCAAAAAACAGATTAAGCAAGTACAGAAAGAGGTAGGCTCTTTGAAAGCTGTGCATTCAATTTAAATGGTAAAGATGGTTTTCCTTATGTATCAATAAACCTTGGAAATGTGAGCCAATAATTTCTCCCTGGAATGTCTTTGTTGACTTTTCCATGATAATGATTTTGCTGTTGCATGCAAGATGCTATGTTGATTCTTTTTTGAGAACACTTACAAGTGTTTGAAATTCTTAAAATGTAAGAAGAAAATTATTTCTTCATATGCATTCTCCTTTAGAGTATTAGGAAATATCCTGATAATTTGAAGCCATATCTTATACTATGTTAGAATCTAATTTGTTAATGTTTTTAAAAATTTATCTTTATCGCCCTAACCGGTTTGGCTCAGTGGATAGAGCGTTTGCCTGCGGACTCAAGGGTCCCAAGTTCGATTCCGGTCAAGGGCATGTACCTTGGTTGTGAACTAGAAAAAAGTGGGGAGTGTGCAGGAGGCAGCTGATTGATGTTTCTCTCTCATCGATGTTTCTAACTCTCTATCCCTCTCCCTTCCTCTCTGTAAAAAATCAATAAAATATATTTTTTAAAGAAATTTATCTTTATTGTTGAAAGTATTACAGATAATTCCCCCTTTCCCCCCAGTGGCCGCTTTAATGAGTTTTTAAGGACATGAATCTTTGAATCAGTGGCCATTAATTTTAAACAAAAAGCATTTAAAAAAAATTTGTTTTATAATCATTACTTTGTAGGTATCTCTAATGCGTGATGAGGAAAAATTACTGAGGATTAAAATGAATGAACTGGAGAAAAAGAAAAACCAGTGTTCTCAGGAAATGGATATGAAACAGCGAACCATTCAGCAACTCAAGGTATCAGTTTTTTTAAAGGGTGGTTTAATTAGAGTCCATGTATTTTAGTGTCTAAAAAAATCAGTTTTTTATAACAAATTCTCTTTTAGCCTTTTCTGTAATTGAAAAATTGGTTAAAATCAAATAAGGTCATAGTAATTTGCTTCTAATGACTAGAGTATGGGAAGGAAAAAATAGTAATTTTACAGTAAGAAAACCTGGCAGACAACACCTTAACTTTAACCAAGTGTTTAAGAATATAATCACCAGTGGTAAGCCATATTGGTAACATGTATTTCCTGATTTGATGTGACCAAAAGGGCACATCTTTTCTGTGGTACTCTTCCTCCAAATCCTTTAACTTAGTCTAATTGTGAGAAGACATCAGACAAGCCCAAACTGAGAATGTTCTACTAAATACCCGACCAGTAGAAAGTGGCAAAGTCATTAAAGTATTATTGAGACACTTATCACAGATGAGATACTAGTGAGACATGAAGACTAAATGTGGCATTGTATCATGATTGGATTCTAGAACATTGTTGGAGAAACATGAAATCCAAATAAAGTCTTCAGTTTTGATAGTATTATACCAATGCTAATTTTTTTCCCCATACAAAAATAATTGTTTCCATTTTCGAGACTAAACTTCTCATTTGTTTGTGTCCAATGTTAGTTAATTTCTTGATTTTAAAATAATATTCCATGGTAATAGAAGATGTTGAAATTAGGAGGAGCTAAGTGGAGGTTATACAGGAAATTTCTGGTATCTTTGCAATTCTTTTATAAAATCTAAAGTTATTTCAAAATCAAAAGTGAAAAGAAAAAGCTCAGGACCTGTAAAAAAAAATTTTTTTAAGAGGACACTTAAGCCGAAACCGGTTTGGCTCAGTGGATAGAGCGTCGGCCTGCGGACTGAAGGGTCCCGGGTTCGATTCCGGTCAAGGGCATGTACCTTGGTTGCGGGCACATCCCCAGTGGGAGATGTGCAGGAGGCAGCTGATCGATGTTTCTCTCTCATCGATGTTTCTAACTCTCTGTCTCTCTCCGTTCCTCTCTGTAGAAAATCAATAAAATATATTTAAAAAAAAAAAAAAAAAAAAAAAAAAAAAAAGAGGACACTTAAGCATTTATAAATGGTTTTATATATATATATATATATATATATATATATATATATATGTATTTTTTTTTCCAGATGATCAGCATAGTTGGGTTCTCTTTTTATTCTCCTGTTTCCTAAATGGTTATGTTTTACTTAACATCAATTAATTGGATAAAGCAGCAATAAAGAAAGGTTACTGTAGTCTTTACACATTTGCTTTTAAATGAAGTAAACTAATGAATATTCATATATAAACATGTGATTTAAATTTTTAACTGAATACCGTTTTAATAAAGCAATCTATACTTTCATAATACAATTCAGAGATCTTTAGGTTCTGTAATGATTTATTCTAAGACTTATAACCTAAGAAGGTAGTGCTGAAGTTAGATGAGGTAAGGAATGGGTTGGATTACTTAACAAGTTAAAACTGGAATTGGCCCTGCTGCGGTGGCTCAGTGGTTGAGCATTGACCTATGAATCAGGTGGTTACAGCTCAATTCCCGGTCAGGGCACATGCCTGGGTTGTGGGCTGGATCCCAGTGTGGGGCGTACAGGAGGCAGCCACTCAATTATTTTCTCTCATCATTGATGTTTCCATCTCTCTCCCTCTTATTCTACCAATAAAAAAATATTAAAATAAAACAAAACTGGAATTGGAGGATTTTTAGTGCTAATAATTTAATCTTTGCCCTTAAGGCTTTGGTTATTCAAACCTTCCATCTACTTTCTACATAGAGGGGGTTGGAGGGTCCTATTTTTCTGCATTTTGAATTTACTGATATGGAACTTTTTAGTGGTTTTTCTTATTTGTCCTTTGTTAACTACATAGTGAACCTCCATTTCCCTGTTTTTGCTTTTTGTGGTGCATAAGAGAACACAATAACGTAAAATGTTAAGTAAAATGACTGGGCAGTAACTTTGAGGTAGATTAAAGGTATAAAATTTTTACTACTATTTTTTTCTTTTTCACTCTCACTCTGCCCTTTCCTCCAAGGTGTAAGAAACTTGGAAGCTCAAGACTAGTAGTCAGCTTTATAGGAGACAGATTTCGAACCTAATATTGAACCTTGTTTTCAGGCCCCACTATTAAATATTTTTGTGTGTTTATTATATTTGCATTTCATCCATATTCTTTCATTTTGCAGGAGCAGTTAAGTAACCAGAAAGTGGAAGAAACTATACAGCAGTATGAGAGAGTGTGCAAAGGTCAGGAACAAACCTCTACTTCTAATACTAAAATGATTGACAAAATAGTTGCAATACCAGTTTGTTTAAACATTTTCCTTTGAAAATTCTAAAGTAAACTAAGGGCAGCATAGGCTATAACACTGTCAAAAGAAAGCATTGATTGATTCTAATGAGTAACTTATCAGTATAAAGTTTATTCTTGAAAATTAAAACATTAAGAAATATTCAGTCAAAGGCCCATTGAGCTCTAGGAAATGGCCAGCATTTTGTGAAAAATAAAGTTTCATAGGTCACAATGAATGGAATAGATTTCTAGACAAAATCATGTAAACAATATACTTTAAGTAAAACAGCTTTAAAATTAAAAAAAAAATTTATAAAGTTTAAAAGGAACATTTACAATTTTAGGTTCAAATTGTATGTGCTGAATTTTGCTTTTTTCAAACTCAAATTGTATTGATTTTTTTTATTTAGAATGTTTTAAAAATTTCTTTGTTGATAATTACATACAGTAGGTTTACATGTTCGTATGGGGAAAGACATGCAGGGTATGATTATTATAATAGTTTTATTAACTCAAAAGAATGTCACAGGGCACAGTGCACTTAGGTACAGTCTCTTATGTGTTCAAATAGCTGGCCTTCATTATTTACACATTTTTTGTAGTCTACTTGCTATATTCATGCACATTTTGGCACAGAGTTCTTACCCACTTTTGTCCATCCCTTAATTTCTGTATGTAAAATTATGCAGATTCCTTTCTTCCCCATCACTTACTCATCTCTTAATAAAAAATTGCATTTTCAGCCTGGTAAGTGGTTGAGCGTAGACCTGTGAACCAGGAGGTCATGGTTTGATTCCTGGTGAGGGCACATGCTCAGGTTGTGAGCTCAATCCCCAGTAGGGGGTATGCAGGAGGCAGCCAATCAGTGACTCTCTCTCTGGTCATTAATGCTTCTATCTCTCTCTCCCTCTTCCTTCCTCTCTGAAATCAACAAAATTAAAAAAAGTTTTGCATTTTCAGTTCTTGAGGCTTTTCCTGACTTCTACATTTTTATTTAAATACTGAATGCCATTCACTTAGCTATCTTAATAAGTTTGTTTAAAAATTTTTTGAGATATAATATATAGTATCACATAAAATTTACCCTTTAAAAGTGAACATTTGGCCCTGACCGGTTTGGCTCGGTGGATAGAGCATCGGCCTGCGTACTCAAGGGTCCCAGGTTTAATTCTGGTCAAGGGCATGTACCTTGGTTGTGGGCACATCCCCAGTGGTAGGTGTGTGGGAGGCGGCTGATCAATGTTTCTCTCTCATCGATGTTTCTAACTCTCTATTCCTCTCTGTAAAAATCAATAAAATATATTTTTTTAAAAAAGTGAACATTTGTGTGGGTTTAGTATATTCACAAGGTTGTACAATCACTGCCACTCTGAATTCCATAATATTTTCATCACCCCCCCAAAAGAAACCCTTCCTTAGCTAGTCCCCGTCAATCACTAATCTACTGTCTGTCTTTATTGGACTTGCCTGCTGTAGACAGTCACTTATATGAATTCTTGTAAATTGAGTCATATAAGGTGTGGCCTTTTGGGTATGACTTCTTTCACTTAGCATGTTCTTAAGTTTTATCCATATTGTAGTATGTACCAGTACTTCATTCTTATTTATGGCCAACTAATATTACATTTTATTTATGTATCAGTTGGTAGGCGTTTGGGTTGTTTCCACTTCTTGGCTTTTATGAATATTTGTGCACAAATGTTTGGGTGAATATATATTTTCAATTCTCTTAGGAATATATATCCAGGAGTGGAACTACTGGATCATGGTAACTGTATGGTTAACTCTTTGAGGAACTGTCAAAATTTACTACAGTGACTGTACTTTTTTTTTTTTTACTGTATTATTCTGTGTTCCTACCAGTAGTGGATGAGGGCTCCAGTTTCTTTATGATGTTACTAATACTAGTTATTTTTCATTTTTAAAGTTATAGCTATCTTTCTTAGTTCCCTAGGACTGCTGTAACAAAGTATCACAAATTGGGTAACTTAAAATAACAAAAAACTTATTCTCCTACAGTCCTGAGAACTAGAAATCCAAAATAAAGATATTGAAATGCTTCTTCTGAAGGTTCTAGGAAAGAATCTTTTTTAGTTTCTGGTGGGTAATGGCAATCCTTTGTATTTCTTGGTTTGTGCCTTTGTTTTAACATGGTATGTCTGTATCGGTGTCTTCTTATTAGTGTTGTACAGATTTCCCTCTTCATTAAGTACACTGGTCATACTAGATTTTGGGCCCATCCTAATCCAGAATTACTTTTATTCTTAATTTGATTACATCTGCAAATTCCCTATTTCCAAATAAGGTTACATTCATAGTGGGTGGACATGAATATTTTGGGAACACTATTTAACCTAACATTCTGATGAGTGTCAAGTAGTATGCCATTGTTATTGATTTGTATTTCCCTAATGACTAAATACTGAGAATCTAGTTTTCAGCTGTTGGCCATTTGTATATCTTATTTGGACAATTTTTTGTTAAGTCCTTTGCCCATTTTAAAATTGGGTTACTTGTCTTTCTTATTATGGAATTGTAAGAATTCTTTATATATTCTGGATACTAGGCCCTTATCAGATAAATGATTTGCAAATGTTTTCTCTAATTCTTTGGGCTGTTCTTCAATTACTTGATAGTGTCCTTTGATGCATACAAGTTTTTCATTTTGGTGGAAGTTCAGTTTACCTATTTTGTTTTGATAGCTTGTTATGTCTAAGAAACTGTTGCCCATTCAAAGTTATGTAGATTTTCTAAGAGTTATAGTTTTAGTTCTTTTTTTTTATTTTTTAAAATATTTTTATTGATTTTTTACAGAGAGGAAGGGAGAGGGATAGAGAGTCAGAAACATCGATGAGAGAGAAACACCGATCAGCTGCCTCCTGCACACCCCCCATTGGGGATGTGCCCGCAACCAAGGCACATGCCCCTGGCCGGAATCGAACCTGGGACCCTTTAGTCCGCAGGCCGACGCTCTATCCACTGAGCCAAACCGGCTAGGGCAAGTTCTTTTATTTTTAGATCTTTGATCCATTTTAAGCTCATCCATTTGAGCATAAGTTTGTGTATTGTTTGAGATAAGTATCTTTTGCTTATGGAGCTCTAACTGTCCAAGCACTATTTGTGGCAAAGACTGTTCTTTCCTTCATTGCATTGTCTTTAAATCAGTTGACTATCAATATAAGGGTTTATTTTTGTACTCTCAATTTTGTTTTATTGATCTGTATGTCTGTCCTTACGCTGGTATCACACTGTATTGTTACTGTATGTTAGTTTTGAAATGGGAAGTGTGAATGCTCTCACTTTTGTTCTTTTGCAAGATTGTTTTGGCTTGGGTTCCTTGGATTTGTACCTGAATTTTAATATCACCTTGTCATTTTCTGCAAAAGAGCCAGTTAGAATTTTGATGGTGATTTTGTCAAATCTGAGGGTATATTTGGGGAAATTGCCAATCTAACAGTATTAGTCATGAATGTGGGATATCATTTCATTTAATTAGACCTTCTGGAATTCCTTTCAATGATGTTTTTTAGTTTTCAGTGTATAAGTTTTGCACATTTTTGTTAATTTATTATAATAAATAAATTATTATAAATTTAATATAAATTTAAAATTAATATAAATTATAAATAAATTTAATAATAATGTATATTATTCTTTATAATGCCTTTGAAAATGGAATTATTTTCTTAATGCCATTTTTGGATTGTTCATTGCTAGTGTATAAAAAGAAAATCAATTTGATTATATTGATTTTGTATCCTGCAATTTTGCTGAACTAGTTTATGAGCTCTAATAAAGTTTTCTTTATTTTTCTTCCTTTTTGGGGATTCCTTAAGATTTTCTATATGTAAGATCATGTCTTCTGCATATAGAGATAGTTTTACTTTTCCCTTTCCACTCACTCTGTTTGCCTCTACTTCTCATTCTTGCCATCTATCCATTCATTCTTGCAATCATCCAAGCATCCATCTGCACATTAAATATTTATTTGGTGCTTCATATATGCCAGTGCTGTTCTAGACATATAGGGTACAGCAGAGAACAGACAGTTTCTGTTTATATGGAACTCATATTCTATTATAGTTAGTAAAAGTGTATTTTAGTTTTTAGAAGAACTCAAGAAAAATTGGATATCTAGATGGAGATGTTAGTAATTTCTAAAATGTTCACTCACTATTTTTAGATCTAAGTGTTAAAGAAAAAATAATTGAAGACATGCGAATGACACTAGAAGAACAAGAACAAACTCAGGTAGAACAAGATCAAGTGCTTGAAGCTAAATTAGAGGAAGCTGAAAGGCTTGCTACAGGTAAAACAATATTGCTTAAATATCTCAAGACATACTCTTGCATTTTCTTTATTTCCCTAGATTTCTTTCCTTTAAAGTATTATAGTACTTGTAATAATTCATAATGAAAATGTATTTGGTATGTCTTTGGAATGTCCTGTCACCTGCCATTTTCCAATGTGATGAAAATTATTTTATCTAAGTAAAATTGTGTATAGTAAAGAAGGACTGAGGACATGCTCTTGCAATGTTCCCCAGATGTTAAGAATAAACTTTCAACTAAGTTTTACATTTTTCTAGCTCTTAGTATTATTTCTGTATAAATACTCTGATTTCATCCCTGAGAATACCATCACAGTTTAATTTTTGAGAATTACCTGAAGTTTCCTATATAATTAAGACTGACATGCATTTAATTTATATTGTATAAATTTGAACACTATTCAGTGGGTGCCCATGAGGTCGCTGTAGTTCCTCTTCTCTAAGAATTTGGTAAGAACTCTTAAAAGTGAGGCTCTTAGTGTAGTTCTAGTTCTGTCTTAATCTGTGTTCTTTTTTCTTATTTGTATCCCATGCCACATGTATCTCTAAATGGTATCACTTCTGCTTGCTTTTAAAAATAATTTTATGTTTTCAAACAGAATTGGAAAAATTGAAAGAAAAATGCAAAGATCTGGAAACCAAAAGTAATCAAAGTTCAAATGAAGAACTTGAGGGTAACACAGATGTGCTTAGTAAAAAGCTCAATAAACTTCAAGATGAGCTACAGGTAGGATTTTATTTATCTATGTGTGTGTGTGTGTGTGTGTGTGTGTGTGTGTGTGTGACTAATTTGTGCTGAGTGGCCAGATTATTATGACCAGCCCATCAGTACTTCATTGACACTTCCAAAAATACTGAATATTGAAAACTTCCTAAGCAAATACTCTCAAGGTTTTGTTATTATTATTATTATTTGCATAACTGATTCACTTCATTGTACTGAATATATATACACTGAGTGAATATGTACTCAGTGAATATATATACACTGAGTAGTCAGATTATTATGACCACCCATCAGTACAATAATATATATATTTATGTGTTCATTATATTTCTGATGAGAGGAGAATTCAGTAAATATTTTATGGTTGCTTCATGTATGGGTAAAATAATTCCTAGGAGTAACTAATATATTGATATAATTTTTTTCAGTATACATTGAAAAGACACGGGGAGGAAATTCCCAAGATACAAACTAATTGCAAATGAAAATACAGTGGTTGGGTCTTCAGTTTTATATTCTACATATTTAATACTTAAGTCACCATCTCTTACCTATTTTTCTACTCTTGAATTTCTTACTCATCAAATACTGCTATGGGAAAGGTGACTTTTAGGAAAATTATTTTGATTATTATAAATATGTAATTATTTACATATGTAATTATTGAGTTGGAAAAGAACAGTGTTAAATATCTGGACACTGGGATATATTTGAAATCATACTATATAGAAGATATTGTGTTTGATGTTTATATTTTTTTCCATGTTCAACTCAAACATACTATGTATGGAATATAACATATAGGAGAAATATGTTCTTAATGGGATTTACCAAACACTGCTTAAAATTTTGTAAATCAGGAGCTGCATTCATAACTAGATTCGAGATTAAAGAAAACATAATGTTTTGAAAAGTTGACTAAATCTAAATTATTTTCTTAAGTGCAGGCTGTATGTAATTGGGTACTGAACAAATACAAAAAAATTGCTACTTTTTTTTGTAAGGGTTAATTATATATTCTAGAATTTACCCTTTCTATTGTGAAAACCCCAAGTAAATATACTGTTAATTATGAAAAAAAATGCATGAACTATATTGAGAATGTTTATATTTAGGAGTATTGGTATGTTTGCATTGCTCTCAAATGATGTGATCACATATCTTAGATTATAAGCTTTATAATCTTGGAATGGACTACTATAGTTCTAAAAACAGTGGGATATATATTTTAAAGTGGTGTTATTGTTCTTGTTTACTTGGGTTTTGAATGTATAACTTAGATGCCTTTGAACCCAGTTTGAAAATTACTGGTCATTTGTATTCTTGGTCCAGATGTTCTCAATGATCCTTAAACTAATAAATGTTTGTCCTATTGCACATGTTATTTTTTATTTGGCATCTTATATACCCAGGAATATTTTATTTTTAGACCCATACAATTAGAAATGACCATCACATGTAAAGCAAGGACCTACAACCAAAATTACCTAGCAGAGCTACCATTTATTTTAATTTTAATTTTTTTGTTAATTCTCACCTGAGAATTTTTTAATTTTTTTTTTAGTGCTGAAACCCGGGATGAGAATATTTTTTACCATTGATTTTTTTAGAGTGAGGGGGTGGGAAGAGAGAGAGAAAGAGAGAGAGAGAAACAGAAACATAGGTGTGAGAGAGAAACAGTGACTGGTTGTCTGTCACACATGCCCCAACCGGGACTGGGGAAAGAACTTGCAACCAAGGTACATGCCCTTGACCAGGAGTTGAACCGGAGACCCTCCGGTTTGCGGGCTGACACTCTAACCACTGAGCTCGCCAGCCAAGGCACAAAGCTATCATTAAGAATGGAAGGTCAGATAAAGAGCTCCCCAGACAAGAAAAAGCTAAAGGACTTCATCACCACTAAACATTATTACATGAAATATAATGAGTGAACAAGCAGAACAGAACCATACTCATAGATACAGAGAACATTTTGAAGGTTGCCAGATGGGAGGCAGGTTGGAGGGATGGCTAAAAAAGGTGAAGGGATTTAGAAGCACAAATTAGTCATAGCCCATGGACACAGACAATTGACAGGTGAAGGCCTAGGATTGGGTAGAGGGAGGGAAAGGGGGGGAAATGGGGCCATCTGTAATACTCTCAACAATAAAATAAAATAAAAAATAAAAAAGGAAAGACCATCACACACAAAGTCTTTTTTTTTTCCTGTCATTTAGGAAGACGTGTGTCTAACTTTTTCAGGAATTTAAATTGTTTATTTCTTCTTATGCTCACTGACTTAAGTCTTTAAATAATGAACTTCATAGCAAAGTAAAGTTTATAGGGGAAATAGTGTTTAGGAAAGCAAACCAGCAATGTTTATTTTATAATCTGAAATAAACTGATCTTGTCATTGTTGAAAGACAAACACTTTTAAGGTTTTAAAAAGTGATGGGTTTTATGAAAATGGTATAAAAATAGATTTTTTGACTACTTAAGCATCTGATAGTTATTTGTACTGTTTTTATATATAGAAATCTGAACAGAAATATAACTCTGATAGAAAGAAATGGTTAGATGAGAAAATGATACTAATCACTCAAGCTAAAGAATCTGAGAATCTACGAAACAAAGAGATGAAAAAATATGCTGAAGACAGAGAGCGTGGTTTAAAGCAACAAAACGAAGTGGTTGGTAGCAATTATACTTTCTCTTTGTTGTGTTTCACCTGCTTTCTTGGGCTTGTTAAGTTTATCTCTGGGATTCTTATCTGTCTGTGCATGGCTTGTTGTTTTCCTTCTTTTTTTTAAAGGCACCTTTTCTATTTTTATTGTGAATGAAAAAGGGCTGTAGAATAAACCTGACAAGTTGGGGTAGGGGATGGAGGAGCACGTGGCAGGTCTGACAAGCTCAGTGACTAAGAGTGACCACACAGTATGCTCTGATCACAAATTCCTAACTGGACAGGCCATGGTAGGTAGTCGAGTCACAGGCCCAGAGCTTCCTTAGCAAAAGTCAATCTCTAAGTGAGTGAGTTCTGTCCATTGTTCTTATGCATCTTTTTCTAGACCCTTGAAAGCACAACTGCAGGCACCAGAGCACAAGACCACCATAGCAAGAGACCACAGAACCCCTCATTGTTATCATGTTCCCTGCCTGCTATCTTTGTAAATGTTAACTATTAACACTCCTGTACCTACCACTGTAAAAGAAGTGTTTCTCCATTTTGCCTTTTATTTAATCCTAGAAATGTCCCTGCTTTGCTTTCTCCTGCCTCCTTAATTGGCCACAATAGATTTCATGTAACCTTCCTTATGTTTTCTCCTTTGGCTAATGCATAAAAGGAACCGCAAAACTGCTATTCTTCTGAGCATTTTCTCAATCCATTGAGATCTTGCTTCTGGGCATGCCCTCAACAGTCTGGCTCAAATAAATCCTTACAAAACTTTTCTATAGGTTTGGATGACAGTAAGATGACTCTTCTGTCCCATTTTATCTTGAAGTTCACATATGTTCTTTTTTTTTTTTTTTTTTTTTCAGTTTATTTAGCAATTTGGAAAATACCTAATTACATTTCTGTCTCGATATAGAACTTAAAATTTTCTTCCTTTTGACTGCCACAGGGCTATCCCTACTGTGTTGTGAAACTTGTTTTGCATTTTGAACTGTACATTCTACTAGCATGGTGTGTATGTTTTATCTCATATACAACTTTTATCAATATATACTTTAACATTTTCTCTAATTTCTGGTTAGGAAACACTGACAGCACAGCTGGCAGAGAAAGACAGCAACCTTCAAAAGTGGCGAGAAGAACGGGATCAACTGGTTGAAGCTTTAGAAAAGCAGCTGAAAGCACTGATATCCAGTAACTCTCAAAAAGATAATGAAATTGAACAATTGAAAAAAAGGATCACATCAGAGGCTTCGAAAACAGTCAGTAAAATCTTGTTCTTTCTATGCCTTTTAAAAAAACATTAAACAAAGAAAAATTTCAAAATTGTTTAAATCCTTAAAGGTTAAAAAAGTAAGTTTCCAATAGATCAGAGGGGAATCAGAGTTTGAAAAATTCTTTGGATATTTTTCATGAATTTTGAGTTTTTAGTTCAGAGATAATATTGTCTTAATAGAGTTGTGAAACTTGAGAGCATTTGTAAAAGACAATTAGCACAGTTCAGTTTTTACCTCAGTGAAAGTACATGCTATTATCTCCACATTTTATTCAACAGAATCTTATTTAACAGTTATGGGTAGTTGACATGGAGATGTATTTGACTTTTGATTTTCTTTAAATGTTCTATTTCTTTAATACTCACCCAAGGCTATTTTTTCCATTAATAAATAAAGAGTGGGAGGGAGAGAGAGAGAGAGAGAGAGAGAGAAAGATCAGCTTGAGATAGAGACACATTGATTGGTTGCCTTCTGCCTGCATCCCTTCTTGGACTTGGGAACCTGTAACTGAGATATGTGCCCTTGACTGGGAATGGAACATGAGACCTTTTGGTCTGCAGGTCACCACTCTAACCACTGAGAAAAACTGGCCAGGGCTGACTTGATTTTGATGGTAGTGATGAGAAGGCCCAGGTCGAAATTTATCAAGTTTAAAAATGTAATCTAATACTTCTTTGTAGATCCCTAAGTAGATTTAGGAATAGAACATAACCTATGACTCAGAAAGTGGGATGAACAGTGTGCAACAAGAAAAGGTTTAGTTATCAATATGGTCTTTTCTACTGTAATGCTATAGTTTCATTTCCAAAACTCTAGTTTTTAAAAATTTTAAAAACTCTAGTTTTTAAAAATCAAAGTTCAGATCCTAACTTAGTACAGACCTTGGCCATATCATATTCTATTTCCTCATCTGGAAAGTAGAAATGATTCTTGACAAATTAATTCAAGAGTTACAATGAAAGTAAAATGAGAGAATATATGTAAAACACCTTGGAAGTTGGAAGTAATCTTTCAAATTCTCTTTATATCAAACTCAGAAGAGGTTGGAATATTGTCCAGCCTTTCCTGAGGATGAAAGAGAGGAGAAAGGAGAGTTACGTGCTCATTGAAGACGTCTTTGATTGCTTCCCCTATTTTATCTGCCCAAGTCTTGATTTTATAGTCTTTAGTTGAAGTGTTTTAATTTATTTTTGGTTACAATGGCTTGTTGCTTTAATATTTACTTTAGGAAAAAGAAACCATGGATATCAAGCCCATACATATGAGTTCAACAGATCTTGGTGGAGTTGAAACTGGACCTCAGTCTACAGGTTTTGAAATTTCCAGCAATGAAGTAGAGGTGGGCATTTGGTAACACAGTCCACTTTTTTACCCTCTTTACTTACCAGTGACCATTAATAACCAAATAACACATGCAAGTATAATTTAATCAACCATTGTAGTTATCTTGCTGTATAATTAGCTATATCTGCTCCCCGCTGTGGGGAAAAAAGGTAAAGGTTTTTGAGGAGATGTGAAATTCTTTTGAGAGATTAGATCTCCAAATAATACCCTCTCAAAGTGAGATTGATCTCAAATAACAGATCTGTTAATATAAACAAATTTGTTGACCAGAAATAGGAAATCCCACAAAAGATATGAATGATTATTGGCCCTTCTAAGAGACCCTTTAATTAGCATTTTGAAATCATACCCATTTAATAACTTGATCAACAATCTTACTAACTCACAATGAAATTTCATAATTTGTAGTGAGTTTAGGATTCTATGAATCACTTTGGATAATACAGATTCTCCGAAATAGATAAAACTTCTGTGCACTTAAAGTTTTGAAGATAAAATTACTTAAAAAAATTTTTTTTAACACATTTATTGGGAGCATTTAGTGTTGGGAACCTTGCGAAATACTGAGAATACATACATAAATAAGCTATGATTGCCACCCTCAAGGAGGAAAAAATCTGGTAAGACAGATACATAAATGACTACCTTGTTTGACCTTACCTTTTGGGCTAAGTGTAATGTATGGACAGAGTACTAAGAAACACTGACTGAGAAGGTTATGATGAATTTTGCCTCAGTGGTTGAGGATGTGGATTAGCGAAGGGTAAATAACATCATAACATTATCCAGGGTTGACTAGAATTTTACCAAGCAGAGAACAGGAAGAGAATGGCATTTTAATCTAGGGAAATACTCTGAGCCATTCCCTTTCAGCTTATTAGTATTGACCTTAGAGACTACTATAGATCATAATGTTCATATAAAAGATTGAAGTGGAGCCCTAACCGGTTTGGCTCAGTGGATAGAGCATCGGCCTGCGGACTGAAAGGTCCCAGGTTCGATTCCGGTCAAGGGCATGTACCTTGGTTGCAGGCACATTCCTAGTAGGAGGTGTGCAGGAGGCAGCTGATCGATGTTTCTAACTCTCTATCCCTCTCCCTTCCTCTCTCTAAAAAAATCAATAAAATATATTTGAAAAAAAAAAGATGGAAGTTGATCCACAAACAAGATTTCTTTCTCTATAAATTTGTGTATGTTCTCCTGAACCTCCTGATTCCAACTTCCTACTAAGAACTCCAGCAGTTATTGTGTACTTGACAGTTTTGGAGAATGGTATTGTTAGGCTGTTTTGCATACTTTTCCTGCCTTTATGAAATTAATATGCTCAACTGGGCTAAAATTCCAAAATGATTCATTCACAGAGCTGATTTGGGAAGTCAGATGGACCTATAGAGAACCTCTCCCTATGGCTTGGGCTTCTTATAGCTAGATTCTGAAGTGGGACATTTTGAGGAGAGGGGTGTGTCCTGTAGGTTAGTGTTCTGACAATGCAGAGTGGAAGTTAGAAGATTTCTTATGATTGAGCCTCAGAAGAACATCCTGTTGGTCATGGGAGTCACTAGGGCCAGCCCAGATTCTAGGAAAGAGAATGAAACTCCATCTCTCAGTGGGAAGAGTAGTAGCGGAGCAAAGAATTTGCAGCAAACCTTAATCTACTGTAACTGGGTGCTTATTAAAAATTCTAGGCTCTCCTTGGAGAGTTCTGATTTAGTAGGTTTGTGGTGTGGTTCCACGAATCTTTTAAACAAATTCTCTAGATAATTCTTAGGATCATACTGGGAAATACTAATTTCTAAGTTTCCCTCGATATTAACATACCTAGTGTAAGCTTGAAGAGGGTAGATGATAATTCAATCTCTGTCCTTGCTCTATTGAATTTGACCCCAGCACAATTTTTATCTTTTCTAACTCCTTTAGTAGGTATTCGAGAGTTAATTCTTTGTGATTTATAAATTTATATTCTTCAAATAAGGTTTGTTTTCATTTTTAATCCTGTTATAGGATGAATTTGTAGTTCTTGACTCTTGTGAAGTGTCAACAGAAAATAATCAAACTACTCGATTTCCAAAACCTGAGTTAGAGATTCAGTTTACACCTTTACAGCCAAACAAAATGGCAGTGAAACACCCTGGTTGTGCCTTACCAGTAACGGTTAAGATTTCCAAGGCTCGGAAGAGGAAGAGCAATGAAATGGAACAGGTAAATACTTAACTGATGAGTAAATTTAACAAGCAAGCATTATTGTTGTTGAGCTCATTTACAATATATACTTAAACTCTGCTACACTTCCCTCCGATTCATAAGCACTGCTGTTAGAGACCAAAATCATGAATTATGGCATATTCTAGAATATCACTGTAGTTAAATAGTCATCAAACAAAAAGCTTATAGATATTAAGATTATAGTTTATCCGTATCTTAGGTCTCTATTGTTATAACTCTATGGTCTCTTTTAGAAGAGAAATTCTTTTTCTAACAGCCAGTATATTAAAATTTGGACCTCTATTTAGTGGAAGGCTAAAAAAAAATCTGTTTATTCTTATTGCAGCTTTTTCTTTTTCTACTGCAGCTTTTTGATTGTAGGGTTATCCAATCCTCTATCATGTCACACAAACTTTCTGACCCCCCTGTTTCCTCCTTTTGGGAATAAAAGAGTAGATGTAGTATGTTTAAAATGCTTAGTTTGAATTCCACATGTCATAGATAGGTAAGTAATTTGTTTTAAGTTTAAAACTAATTGTAAGCTCTTCAGCACAATAACTATCTTCAACAATTTTTTTTTTTTTTTTTACTCTTTTAAAGAGTACTATATTTTCAAGCTGGTGGAAGAGCAGAAGTAGTACTAACTATACTCCTGAGGCTCTCCGTCAGGTAATAAATGTACTAAATAAATATTAGACTATTTCCTTCTTCACCTAAAACACCTTTAGAGGTTGTTTTCTATAGCCTTTGTTAACTTTTATTCTATATTTAATTTATATCTAATACATTTTAGATACCATTAAAATCCTAAGTATTTTATCATCTATGTTTATTTCCTTGATTTATTTTTTCAAGGGAAAAGGAAAATTTGTTGTGTATGCAGTATTAAAATACAATTATTCGTTTTACTATTGGTCTGTAATCTCCTTTAGCTCCATGTGTATTTCAGAATAGATATACAGATTGTTGTAGGCAAATCATGTAAAACTTAAAAGTTTTAATTGATTTTACTATCTCTTAACTGCTATAATAAACTGAGGCTCTCATGAAAATCATATATACAGTGTTATATTCTATTCCAGTGAAGACTCCAAAGTGCTCTTTATTGAACACTACAAGTGTGATGGAGTTAAAATCTGTCCTGTTTGTTTGCTTCCCATGATGCCACCTGCCTTCCCCTTTAAGAAAGTCTGCTTCTGCCCTAACCGGGTTGGCTCAGTGGATAGAGCGTCGGCCTGCGGACTGAAAGGTCCCAGGTTCGATTCCGGTCAAGGTCATGTACCTTGGTTTCGGGCACATCCCCAGTAGGGGGTGTACAGGAGGCAGTTGATCGATGTTTCTCTCTCATTGATGTTTCTCACTCTCTATCCCTCTCCCTTCCTCTCTGTAAAAAATCAATAAAATATATATTTTAAAAAAGGAAAAAAAAAAGAAAGTCTGCTTCTTTTGACCCTTAATGGCTTTCACTTGGTGACTTGAATTCTGAGGTTCAGTCATGATCCTTTATCTGCTTCTGTTCTGGCGCCCCCCCCCCCCCCCCCCTTTTATCCTTATAATCTTTGGTATAACTAGGATTTGTGCCAGTTCAGTTCAGTTAACAATGCTACAAAAGCTTTTCCTAAGATGTCATGTCTATTTAGAAGGGAAGAGAGAATATGTTTTCACATTTTACCTGTGTTTATACTGAAGATTTTTATTTTATTTTGTTTTCAGTGCTGTCAAATTTCAGTTAGAGGTCGTAGACATAGATGCTTTGCAGAATTTGGGAGTTGAGGAAAGGGAAGGTATATTGTTGTACTGTGTGGGTTCAAATGAAAGATGTTCTCCCTTATAATCTTTTTCATTTAGCTCATAATTTCATTATATATGGTATGTGGAAAATTCATACCTTTAATCATTTTGCAAATGTATTAAATCATCATATTGTACACCTTAAACTTCTTATGTTATATGTTAATATTTCAATAAAATTGGGAAAAATTTATACTTTTGATCAGGGTTTCTCAACTTCAGCACTATTGACATTTGGGACAAGATATCTCTTTCTTTAGGAAAGTTGTCCTGAGCATCATAGGGGTGTTAAGCAGCGTTATGGCCTCTACCCACTGGATGCCAATAAAATTCCATTTTCCCCAGCAATGACAGCTAAATGTATCTCCAGACATTGGCAATGTTCCCCAGGGTCAGAAATCACCACTGGTTAAGAACTGTTATCTCCTTTTCTTTCTTTTCTTCCTCTTCCTCTTCCTCTTCCTCTTCCTCTTCCTCTTCTCTTCCTCTTTCTCTTCTCTTCTCTTCTCTTCTCTTCTCTTCTCTTCTCTTCTCTTCTCTTCTCTTCTCTTCTCTTCTCTTCTCTTCTCTTCTCTTCTTCTCTCTTTCCTCTCCTCCCCTCTCCTCCTTTCCCTTCCCTTCCCCTTCCCTCCCCTCCCCTCCTCTTCTCTCTCTCTCTCTCTCTCTCTCTCTCTCTCTCTCTCTCAACTCCAGAGAAAGAAAATATTGTCAAGAAATTAACCAGTGCTTAAATATATTATTTTTTAGGAGTTGGTGAAATGTGAAAATAAGAATACTACACCCAGAACTAATTTGAAGTCCCCTATTTCCGAGCATAAAAATTCTCCCGTCAGAAAGGAACAAAAGGTTTGTCTTTTAATTTGTCCAAAATTGACTATTTCAATTCTTTATAAAGTAGAAGGCAAAAATAAAGATGTCACATTTGATTAGTAATTTTTCAGTTTTGTCTAATTATAACTCATTTATCTTTTATTTCTATTCATCTGATCAGCTTAGAATGTAAGCTTTAGCATTTGGCCAGTAGCAGGCACTTCTTGTTCACTTCTCACTTACCACTCTGCCTATCACACTCAGTGTGCCATTCTCCGGTCCATACATCCTTCATTCATATATATATATATATATGTGTGTGTGTGTGTGTGTGTGTGTGTGTGTGTGTGTGTATGTATGTATATGTATATATGTGAAGGATGTATATATATTTTAATCCTCACCTGAGGATATGTCCATTGATTTTAGAGAGAGAGAGGAAAGGGGGGGGGGGGGGGAGAGAGAGAGAGACATTGATCAGCTGCCTTCCACATATACCCTGATCAGGAATCAAACCCGCAACCTGTTGGAGCATAGGACAGTGCTCCAACTAACTTAGCCACCCGGCCAGGGCTCTCCTTATATTCTTAATTGATAATTCCCTGTCTGAGAATTCATAACCTGTGTCTGGCCTCTTTAATTCAACGGTGGCTATAATATTTCCTTCTAACAGTCCTCATCAACAATAACAAAAAATGTTTGTTTATTAGGTTTCCTCACGGTCATCATCTCATAAAACATATTCTTTACGGAGTCAGGCATCTGCAGTTAATGTAAACTTGACCGCTAAGAAAAAAGAAGGAACACTACAGAAATTTGGAGACTTCATACAACGTTCTCCAACAATTCTTCAATCAAAAGGTTTGCAGAAAATTAATTAAATGCCCTTCAATGTTAGGTATTAGGGTATTTCCTAATATCTGATTGGTATATAAACTCATCACAGTGATTATTATATTTCAAGTATTCACTGTCCTATGTTAGGTACTGTGGGAGGAAACATGAAAAGGCCTAGGAGCTTACTATGTGGTGAAGAAAGACCTATATTTAAGTAATTGATCCAGAGTAGGCTGCTCTGTAGTTATAGAGATACAAGTAGGGTGTGTGGTAGTATTGAAGGGAAATGAGCTGTTCTAATTACGGACTATGGGAAGATTTTACAGAAGAATTTAGCCTAGTAATGAAATGTTGGCAGAATTACATCTGCTAGAGATAAACACTGTTAGTATAATTGTATATATTCTTCTAGTGTTTTTTTCTATGTACAGATAAACATTACCTATTCATATATATAAAAAACATATACTTCTATAAATGTCCATTGAGTTTAGTTGCTGAATGCTTTTTTCTTAGCCACATTAATACCTGTGTATTAATATATGCTCAGATGTACACTTTATGTACATGTATACATAAACAAAAACATACATATATATGCGTACACACACAGATACGCACCTACCAGAGGAACAGTTTCGACATAGGTAGAGTACCAGGAAAGTATAGGGAATATGCAGGCTATTCCAGGTTGTAATATTCGTCTGGCATGTAGAATGTGGGGAGATTATTGGGGGGAGAGGGCAGGTAGAGGAGTGGGATTTCATGAGATTACCTGAGTGGTAGCAATAGGATAAATTGGAGAGTAGAGGTGAGCAGAGTAGGGAGGGATAGGGACTATGAAGGCAGGGGAGAGTTGAATTGATTCAGATAGATTGTGTAAAAGTACTTTTCTGTAAAAACTTACACAGAGGTTCCCAAACGTTTCTTGGTTCATAGTGCCCTCAATAACTCAGTGATTTTTTTATTGTGCTTCTGCACCCAAAGAAACACCTCCATTTCGCACTTAAGGCCAAACAACCACTGAACATTCAGCTATAATTACAATACATATCTGTTGTTGATCAGTTGGAAATATAGAGAAAAAAGAAGAAAATTGAGATTAAGTCTTAAAATTCTGCTGCTCTGATAACCACTGTTAATTCCTTATTTGGTATCACTGGTCTTCTAACTTTTACTTCTTGCCTATCTCCTATCCGTTCAATACCCGGCAGACAGTGTTCTTTTCAAAGTGCAAATTGAATTAAGCTATAATTTTTTGTTTTCTTTTGCACTAGGAAAAAAGTGCCTCAAGTGCAAAATGTCTGTCAGGCTCACATCCCCAGCTCTTAGTATAGTGGCTGGGGCTTAGTAGTAGCAGTCTGGTGCCTCCAGGCCAAAGTCCTGTGGTGGTTTTGTTTTTAAGGCTGACCATGAGCAATTACAGAGGCTTTACTTGTTAGGCCTCATGGGGAGAGCTGCCCTCCCCACACCAAACTTAGTGCACACACAGTGCATTGCAGTCTCTGAAGGGAGTTATAGTCAAGGACTCAGGTCCGGTCCAGCCATGCGTGTACGAAACTGGATTCCTAGCCTAAGTGCCTTCATTTGGAGCCTCTTTGGGGCCTTCAGCAGAGAACTTCCTCAGGTGCCTCTGCTGAATACCTTATGACAGGGATGGGGAGGCAACCTTGCAGACACCTTTCTCCCCTCAAACTCTATTTTTTCACACCTAGCCCCTCGGCCTGGCCTCCAGCCGCAAGGCCTATAAAACTGCAAGTGCATGAGTCTTTTGTTCTGGGTTCCCTTGGTAATGAGATGGCCCTCAGTTTTATGCTGATCCTTCTGACCTAGACCACATGCTGTTCTATGGGAAAATATGAAAAGGAGTGGGCGGGAGCTGTGATTTCTCAGGTTTAGCTTCTTACTCTGTTCTCAACCTTCCTAATGCAGCGACCCTTTAATACAGTTCCTCATGTTGTGGTGACCCCCAACCATAAAATTATTTTTGTTGCTACTTCATAACTGTAATTTTGCTACTGTTATGAATCGTAATGTAAATATCTGATATGCAGGATGTATTTTCAGGGGTCGCGACCCACAGGTTGGGAACCGCTGGAAAGGCTTCAGTGTTACTTTCATTTATTTGGCTTATCTTAATTGTGTACTCTGACATCTGGCAGCCCAGCTTTCTCAAGCTCAGCTCAGCCCTTTATAAGTGCACCCTCATTTTAGCATATTTCCTTAAAATGTTTTACTATTTTAAAAAATATGTAGTTTATCCTGTGTATATGGATTTATTTTATCCAGGAGTTTTCCCAAATGGAAAAATACTATTAAAACCAACATGTGTCTTTTAAAAAATAAAACAAATGTGCAAAGTAAGACATTTAAAAATTCCTTTTTCTCTTCCCAGAAGCAATTAATTGTTAACAATTTACTTTCTCTTACGCTGTGTATGTGTGTGTATGTATATGTGAGTGCATGTGTTAACTATAAGTAAAGGTCTCACAATAATAAACTACCTTTACTTAATATTCCTGTGGACATCTTTACATGTGACTACTGAAATAGATCTGTGTCCTTACTTTTAATGCTGCATGGTCCACTATGTATGTGTCCTGTTTCTTTGCATAGCATAAACCTCTTTCAAATCATTAACGACTCCTGCATTTTACTGGTGGTACTATAATTTACTAGTCAAATGATATTTTACTTACTTATTTTTGCTCTTAATCATTATTTCATGTGTTTATTAGGCATTTCATTTTTTTTTTGTTAATTGTCTATCATGTCCTTTCACCATTTATAAATTACAGTGGTTTTCTTTTTTGCTTGGTATGTTTTTTTCTTTATTAAGAATTTTAAACCTTTGCAGTTAGAAAATTTTTTGTTTCAGGATTTAACTAATCTATAATTTTTCATAGCAAAGAAATTAATTGAAACGATGAGCTCTTCAAAGCTCTCGAATGTAGAAGTAAGTAAAGAAAATGTATCTCAACCAAAACGGGCCAAACGGAAATTATACACAAATGAAATTTCATCTCCTATTGATATATCCGGCCAAGTGGTAAGCTACTACTTCAGTTTTCTTAAAAGTAAACTTGTTTGTGCTATTTTAAATTCTGAAGTACTCATAACAATTTGAATTTTACAATAGTTTGAATTTTTATTCTTTAGATCATATTTCTACAACATGCTTTAAATATTATGCTTTTGATATCAAATGTGTTAAACTTGTAGTAATTAAATATAAATGCGGCATTAATGCATACATTTATGAACTAATCGGAGGAATTTTAATTCCATCAGAATTATCACTGTTTAGTAATTTATTTTCTGCTAGCATCTATTTTTGTTATCTTTATCACTGTTGTACAAATCTGGGCCTCAGTGTGCCTGGTAAGAATCTGGAGTTGACATTCAGTCATTTCCTCCCACCTTCCCTCTGAGCCTCCCAGGTTCTTTTGAGAAAAGACTGCAGTTTGTCACCATGGCTCTATGACTCATTCTCTTCATTCAGAACAGGCTGTGCTGTTACAGGAAAAGTTCTGATTTTTTATCATGCTTACATTTGCCTACTGGATGAAAGTGAAAATAGAAAAGTAATTAAAGGAAAAGCCTTCAGCAGGAAATGGCCAAGAAAAATCAGGGGAGAGAGTCTTTTTGCAACAGCAGCTATCAGATATGAGATAGACACTTAAAAGCAAGTGGCATAGAATTGGCGTCAGTTAAGACATGCTGTCAGAAGTACTATTCTCTTCATCACTTTTCACCATCTGTTTGATTAGTACATAATTTCCTCCCTTGGCTGAAATTATTATTTCTTTACTTGCAATACAATGCTCTTTCAACTTTCTAAGTTATATAGTTGTTACTGAGAAAGATAATTTCTTAAAAGTTATTTGAGCCTAGCCGGTGTGGAGTGTCGAACTATGAACCAGGAGATCACGGTTCGATTCCCGGTCAGGGCATATGCCCAGGTTGCAGGCTCTATATTAAAAAAAGAAGAAAAAAAGTTATTTGAGCCTGGCTGGTGTGGCTCAGTGATTGAGCTGGAACCCATGAACCAGGAGGTCATGATTCAATTCATGGTCGGGGCACATGCCTGGATTTTGGGCTTGATCCCCCATTAGGGGGTGTGGAGGAGGGAGCCGATAAATGATTCTCTATCACCATTGATGTTTTTATCTCTCTCTTCCTCTCCTTTCCTCTCTCTGAAATCAATAAAAATATATTTTTAAAAATTTATTTGAGTTACATGTCTCCAAACATTTTAGTAATTATTTCAAGCTGTGTATACCTGAATACAGAATGTAGATTATTTTAATTCTAGAATTATGAAGTGTTGAAATAATCTTTTACAAAATCTGTTACTTTAGGCATGCTTTTTTGTAGAAGATAGTATACCTGTAAGTCCAAGAAGACAAAAAATATAATGTACCTATTATGTCTAATAAGCACATGAACATATTTTACTAGTTAAAATAAGCTTTTATTTTTATTTAAAATTATGTAATTTTTCATTTCAGATTTTGATGGATCATAAAGTGAAGGAAAGTGATCATCAGATTCTCAAACGACGACTTCGAACTAAAACAGCCAAATAAACCACTATGGAGAAGGTTTTAATATAAATTTTATATTCATAATCATTGTAATTTGCATCCTGACTTTAAAGATAGTTGTATATATTATGGCATTAAATCCTTCTGTATATACATCACTATTTTATATATAGTGTAATTTTAATTCAATAAAGAAAATAAGTCAAGGCTTTTTTTCTCTTTTTTTTTAATTTTAATATATTTTTATTGATTTCAGAGAGGGAGGGAGTGGGAGAGAGATAGAAATACCAATGATGAGAGAGAATCATTGACCGGCTGCCTTCTGCATGCCCCCCACTGGGGATCGAGCCCACAACCAAGACATGTGCTCTTGACCGGAATCAAACTTGGGACCCTTCAGTCTGCAGACCAACGCGCTATCCACTGAGCCAAACTGGCTAAGGCTTTTTAAAACTTTTTAAAAATTTATCTTTATTGTTGAAGGTAGTATAGATGTCCTTCTTTTTTCCCCATTGACCCCGTCTAGCCCACTTGCCCCTACCTTGGTTTATTTTTATTTATTTATTTAAATTTTTAAATTTATTGTTGAAAGTATTACAAATGCTCACCCTCCTTTCCCCTCCCCCATTGTCTAATGCTTTTTTATAATAGCTTTATTTCAACTGTATGTATTGTTTTCGCAGGCATGGGATCAGTGAGGATCCTAGGAAAGATAGGATTATTTTTTTTAGCCATAGATGCCACAGGTCAGGTATTTGGTTTATTAATATTTAACAGTGTCTTTTTACTCTGTTAGGAAATACAACCGATTTTACATATCTGTTTGGATTATACCTAAGATCCAGGGAGTAAGTGTGTACAGATCTCCTGTTACCAAAATATGTATAGTTGTTCACCCTCCTTATCCATAGTTTTGCTTTTCTTGGTTTCGGTTACCTGGGTCAATTGTGGTCGAAAAATATTAAATGGAAAGTTTCAGAAATAAGCAATTCCTAAGTTTTAAAATTGTGTACCATTCTGATATTGTCATGAAATCACACCATCCCATTTCATCCCACGTGGATGTGACTCATCCCTTTGTCCAGCGTATTCACACTGTATACCCTCCTCCCATTAGTCACTTAGTAGCCATCTTGGTTATCAGATTGACTCGTGGTATCACAGTGCTTGTGTTCAGTAACCCTTCTTTTACTTAATAATGGCCCCAAAGTGCAAGAGTAATGATGCTGGCAATTGAGATATGCCAAAGAGAAGCTGTAAAGTGCTTTTTTTAAGTAAAAAGGTGAAGCTTTCAACTTAATAAAGGAAGAAGAAAACTGTATGCTGAGGTAGCTAAGATCTACAGTAAGAATGAATCTATTACTGAAGTTATGAAGTGTGCCGCGCCAACATGGCCAAGGGTGGACCTGAGGAGGGGTGGTGAAGGATTGAAGAGAATACAGCTGGGGCTCGGTGGATCTCCCATGCCTGGATGAGGACACAAAAGACCCAACCTGCAAGCCAATGCTTTATTTTATAGTCTGATTAAAACAACGGTAGATTAACATGTATACAAATGTTCTTGTTTGGCAACACTTGCTGCACTTCCTACAGCCCATTAGCTACTTAGGAAGAAATTAGGGAGGGCTACAAGGTCAGGCTTAATTATGCTAAGAGAGCTCTGCCCTCCAGGCTGGGACTTGTTTGTGGCTCTGCCACAGGTCAGCCCAAGGCTTGACCCTAGAGCTGCTCCCTACAATGAAGAAGGAAAAAGAAATTGCTCATTTTGCTGTCATACCTCAAACTGCAGAAGTTTTGGCCACAGTGTGTGATAAGTGCATAGTTAATATGGAAAAGTCATAAAGTTTGTGGGTGGAAGACATGAACAGAAAATGTGTTCCGATTGACAGCAACCTTTGCACCTGAAAGCACTGAGCCTATACGAGGACTTCAGCAAGGCATCTCCTGAAATAGTGACCACAGTCACATAACTTTCATTACAGTACATTGTTGTAATTGTTCTAGTTTGTTACTAATCTATTACTGTGCTTAGTTTATCAATTAAACTTTATCGTAAGTATGTATGTAGAGGAAAAAACAGTATATATTGGGTTTGGTACTCTCCCTGGTTTCATGCATCAACTGGGGTCTTAGATCATATTCTCTTCAGACAAGGGGAACTACAGTATATACATAATTTAGAAAAAAATCCCAAGTCTTTAATTAGAATACCCTATTTATATATATAAAAGCCTAAGTGACCGTCCAACTGTCCGACCAGTAGCTATGATGCGCACTGACCACCAGGGAGCAGACGCTCAATGCAGGAGCTGCCAAGCTGCGGTGACTTGGCAGCTGCAGTTCTCCGGTGACGTACTTGAAACCAGAGAAGAAGGAGCCTGATTCTGGGGTGTGTCACCCGAGAACCACCCTCTTGCTGTCGGATGTCGGAGAGCTGGTTTTGGCCTGATCCCCACAGGCCAGGCTGAGGGAACCCACCGGTGCACGAATCCATGCACCGGGCCTCTAGTCTTTTATAATATAATAGAATTGTCTTTCCTATTTTTCCAAGGCATAGGAGATCAAAAGCAGGAAGCTAAAAAAGGAGATAGCATCTGGAGGCCAAAAAACATTGATAGCCAGAAAAGAGAATTTTAGACCTGCAGGGACCTTAGGGATGCATTGCCTTCATTTCATAGATGAGAAAACAGACCTATACAATTTATTTCCTCTAGATTATACAGCTAACATAAATTGAGCTTTGGCTTTAGAAAGAAAACAACCAATAAGAGACAAAAAGCAAAGAGGCCTCAAGAATTGTTGCCAAATACAGCTTTCTAATCTAAGAACAAACATATATCTAAAACCTTAAAAGCTTCATTGGATTTTAATATTATTTATTAAATGATGAACCTAAGTCAGGAAGAAAAATTATCTTTGGTGTCTTGTTTAGGGGATAATACTATGTTTAGGGAAAAGATCCATCAAAATAGTTAATTACATGATCTCTTTAAGCACTGAAATATTTTTTTTTTAATATTTTTATTGATTTCAGAGAGGAAAGGAGAGGGAGAGAGAGAGAATAGAAACATCAATGATGAGAGAGAATCATTGATCAGCTGCCTCTTGCACGCCCCCTTCTGGGGATCGAGCCCGTGACCCAGGCATGTACCCTTGACTGGAATCGAACCTGGGACCCTTCAGTCCGCAGGCCAATGCTCTATCCACTGAGGCAAACCAGCTAGGGCAGCACTGAAATATTTTTATTATGCTACCTGGTTTTATTATACTGAAAATATATGCATAGTCAATTCTCATTATTCAGAGAGTCCATATTTATAACTTTCTTGTTAAATTTATTTGTAATCCCCAAGTCAGCACTCTAGGCACTATTGTAGTCATTCTTAGACATGCAGTGTGGCAAAACATTTGAGTTGCCCAACATGCATGTTCTCAGCTAAGGTTGAACAAGGTGAACAACTGCTTTTTGTTTCAGCTCTTAGACTAAACAGATGTCCACATCCCTGCATATAGACTGAAATCACACCTCAACAAGATCTGCAAGAGAGACAGTTTGCCAAATAGAAGGTCATTAGAAACACCTTGGGCTTTCCACAGATTTATACTAACAAAGCATACCTAAATTGAAGGTAGTATTCAAATTGCCCACTGGAATAAAAACACTCTACAGAGGAAGATACAATACAAATTCTCTATAACATTTGTTTTATAATGTGTGACATGAAGTAAAAAATCAGTACATATGGAAACAGCCAAATGAGTTCCATGGTAAACAACAACAAAAAAACCCAGTCTATGCTGCCATCTTGATTCTCCAAAAATTAATATTTTAGAGAGAATTTTAAAAATTCTCACCCAGGGACACATTTTGTTTGCTTTAATTTATTCTAGAGAAAAATAGCAATGTGCCTCCTGTACAAGCCCTGACTGGGGATTGAACCTAAAACCTGGGTACCTGCCTGACTGGGATTTGAACCCATGACTGTTCAGTGCATGAGATGATGCCCTAACCAACTGAGCCACATTGGCCAGAGTCAAAATTATTTCTTTTTGGCCATAGTTAATAAGTTTGGTCAGTTTAGTTTTTATTTTCTCCAGTTAATACCTTTCATGTATATCAAAATTATAGATCCACTAGAGGCCCGGTGCATGAAATTTGCACGGGTAGGGTCCCTAGACCTGGCCAGCGATCAGGGCCTATCAGGTTCTCTGCCTCCCCACCTCCTCTTTCCCTCACTCCCTCAGTGCCCCCCCCCCCCCGCCCCCCACCGTTGGTTGCCTGCCATGTTCTCTGCCGCCCCTGGTGGTCAGTGCATGGCATAGCAAGCAATTGAACTCCCAGTCAAATTCCCAAGGGGACACTTTGTATATTAGCCTTTTATATATATATATATGTATATATATGTATATATATATATATATATATATATATATACACATACACACACACACACACACACACACACACACACACAATAGCAAACGGGCCTCATGGTATGGACTTGGTATGGGTAGGTTCTATATACAATTTAAACTTAGATACATAATTTTTTGCAGTGTGGACACCAACTTAGCAATATGATGAGCGATGGCTGCTAGTCCTGAGAAACTGTAGTGTAGTTAGGCCAGTGATATAGTGAACATGTGGTTCAGAACACAATTTATATACTAACACTTAGCTCCCCTGTGGTGTCACTCCATGTATCATTTCTTTTGGCACTCTCCTTATCCTTATATGGCCATTTTAAAACTTATTTGGCAATAAATCACCAAAAAACCATTTACAACATCAAAAGCCGTTGAGATAAAATATGTACATGGATTATTGGTCAAAGTTAAAACTAATATTTGGGGCAAAAATTTTTTTTTTGTTACTCCTCACTGGAGGATGTTTTTTCCATTGCTTTTTGGAGAGAGAGGGGAAGGATTGGGGGGTGGGGGGAGAAAGAAACATTAATGTAAGAGAGAGACATCAATTGGTTGCTTCCCGCATGCTGCCCAACCAACCAGGGGTTGGGGAGCGAATCCACAGCCCAGGTATGTGCCCTAGACTAGGAATTGAACCAAAGACCCTTCAGTACATGGGCTGATGTTCTAATCACTGAGCTCACTGGCCAGGACTAATTTTTAATAGAAAACAAATGAGACAAAATGTGTTCTCAAATAACACATTATGTCGAAATTTTAAGACACGATACATATCATTGATGCAGTAGACGGGGTCTGTTTATTAGACCATAGTCATGCCCTTTAGTTACGAATTATCCGAAGTTGCATTTGTGCTATAACAACAGAGTTGTTGCAAAGCCTAAAATATATATATTTTTAAATATATTTTATTGATTTTTTACAGAGAGGAAGGGAGAGAGATAGAGTTAGAAACATCGATGAGAGAGAAACATCGATCAGCTGCCTCCTGCACACCTCCTACTGGGGATGTGCCCGCAACCCAGGTACATGCCCTTGATCGGAATCGAACCCGGGACCTTTCAGTCCGCAGGCCGACGCTCTATCCACTGAGCCAAACTGGTTTCGGCCAAAGCCTAAAATATTAACCATCTGGCCCTATACAGGAAAACGCTTGTCAGCTCTTGTAATAGACAATCCAACATAGATATGCCAGCAGGACTGTTTTTAAAAATATATATATTTTTATTGATTTCAGAAGGGAAGGGAGAGGGAGAGAGAGATAGAAACATCTGCCTCCTGCACACCCCCTATTGGGGATCCAACCCGCAACTCAGGCTTGTGCCCTGACTGGGAATTGAACCATGACCTCCTGGTTCATAGGTTGATGCTGGCTGGGCCGGACTGGTCTTTTTAATACAAAATTTTATACTAATAATGTATGTATCATGATGAAAACTGAGCTGTGATCAGTAGGAATTAGTTTGAGAAGCTTTTTGAAAAGGCAGTTACCAGCCTGAACCTATTTATCTTCATTTGAATGTCCTCTAGGATATGTAAAAAGTAATGAATGTATCTCCCATGCTACATGTATAATCAAAGCTTGTATAACTGTATATGTGCTTTGGATGCATTTTGCTCTCAAGATTATCAACTGTGTTTGACAAATGTATATTAAATAAGCCTAATCAGTTAAAAAAAATAGCAAGCTGAGAAAGAAGCAGATCTTGGCAAAGTTTTAAAAAATATTTTTAAAAACTACCTTTTATTTGTAAATAACTTCAAGATTACAGAAAATTTGCAAGAATAAGGATATTACATAGAATACTCATATAGTCTTTACCCTGATTCTCATATTCTTTTTATAGCTTTATTGAGGCTTGACAAAATTACATGATATTTAAAGTGTACAAAGTGCCCTGGCTGGTTTGACTCAGAGGATAGAGTGTTGGCCTGTGGACTGAAGGGTCATAGGTTCCATTCCTGGTCAGGGCACATGCCTGGGTTGCAGGTTCGGTCTCCAGTGGGGGGTGTGCAAGAGGCAGCCAATCAATGATTCTCTCTCATCACTGATGTTTCTCTTCCTCTCCCTTCCTCTCCGAAATCAATAAAAATATACTAAAAAAAATAAAGTGTACAAAGTGATCATTTGATCAATGTGAAAGATTCCCCACACCCCATCGTTAACTAACACGTCACTTCACATATCCTTTTGTGTGTGAGAGAGAAAATTTGGCAGATTTCAATTATACAATATGGTGTCATTCAGCCAAGTTTAAAGCAGGGTCTGTGTGGGCACCTAAGTTCCCCTAGGGCTCTTACTTAGGTTGACACTCATGGGAAGAAGGAACACCCACCATCATACGTACTTGAGAGAATTAAATGGGAAAATGTGTAACAAAGTTGCCCATAAACACAAATGTACCCAACTCAGATTGAAACTACTTAACAGTTTTGCCCAGGGACCGGTCAGATTGTGTGTTTTCTCTGCACATTCTACCTCATCATAGGGAGAGTCACACAGGAAGTCATTTAGATGTAGATTTGTTATATTCTTACCAGCTCCTTGACATTTTCCCCTCTGGAAGTTGTAAAAGAGCCTCTGTCAGATTTCAGAGCTTTCCCATTTAGCTCTTTTTCCTTTTGGCAGTTTTGGAGGAATGATTGTCCAGTATGTCTCACCAATTTAGAGTTTCTTCTAATTCAGTGGTTCTTAACCCTAATTGCACATTAAAATTACCTAAAGATCTTTTTTAAAAATACTGACTCCTGGTTCTCTCCCAGACCTGGCTGAATTAGTCTGGAGAGGGGCCTGGGTATTGGGATTGTTTGCAAACACCACAGGTGATTCTCAAGTGCAGCCAGGTGTGGGAACCACTGCTGATGGTGCAAAGATAAGGTTGTCCACCAGATGGAGACAAAGCACTTCTCCCTGAAAAGGCTCCACATAAAACCCATTCTGTGACTTCACAGCTGCAGCCGCTCCAGTTTATACCAAGCAGGGCAAGATAGGGAAAATTATCTTTGGTACTGTTGCTTGCTAATCAAAGATATTATTATATTTTTAAATCCTCATCCGAGGACATACTTAGAGAAAGGAAGAGAAAGAGAGAGCGAGAGAAACATTGATGTAAGAGAGAAACATGGATCGGTTGCCCTTGCGATGCTCCCAGACAGGGATCAAACCTGAAACCCAGGCATGTGCCCTGACTGGAAGTCGAACCAGCACCCTTTCGGTGCACGGGACAATGCTCAATCCTGAGCCACTCTGGCCAGGTTACCAAAGATATTCTTTTCAAAACTGGGTAGATTTCTAGGAACTAACTTTAAAAATATGTGGATAGCCCTGGACGGTTTGGCTCAGTGGATAGAGCGTTGGCCTGCGGACTGAAAGGTCCCAGGTTCAATTCCAGTCAAAGGCATGTACCTTGGTTGCGGGCACATCCCCAGTAGGAGGTGTGCAGGAGGCAGCTGATCGATGTTTCTCTCTCATTGATGTTTCTGACTATCCTCCCTTCCTCTCTGTAAAAAAATCAGTAAAATATATTTTAAAAAATATGTGGATAAAAAGATGTCTTATTCACCAAATTAACTGAACTAGCATCTAGAAATATTTTCAATCCTTTTCCTACCTCACTTTGATAAAATAGGGCATATAAAAGAGGATGGTATTACTGTTTATGTAGAGTGGAAGATTTTGACATAAGATTGCCTCAAGTATTGTGCAAATAGAAATCAACATCAGCATGAATAAATCAGCTTAAGCTATGCTCACAGATATTTTAGGAAATATGCAGATGTGATAAAGTAACTTAGACTTATTTTTAAGTCTGAACTACTTGATTGGCAGCTTCCAATGTTCATTGCTCCCATCTTTGCCAAGCTCTCTCACAGACACCGTGAAAGCTACAGGTCTGATCTCTGTCCCCTTGTAGCTGGAGATGGCCAGTGAGATGGAGGTAAGCACCAGCGGGGACGGCTTTCCTTCTAGAATAAAATGACAAAACATTCTTTCCTTTCCCTCAGCCCTCTTTTCCCATCTTCTTGGGGACACAAGACTTGCAAGTGGAGCAACCATCATTGTCCAGGAGGTGACCAGTATGAGGACAAAGCCAGTATAATTAAGGATGGCAGAGAGGAT
The DNA here is from genome assembly GCF_028538775.1 of Myotis yumanensis. Classification (NCBI taxonomy): domain Eukaryota; kingdom Metazoa; phylum Chordata; class Mammalia; order Chiroptera; family Vespertilionidae; genus Myotis; species Myotis yumanensis. Next base: position 25,942,344 of record NW_027223764.1, on the reverse strand, counting down.
AAGCAGGAGGAGCAGGATGGGTCCTGCAGGGCAGCTACTATGCCAGTCGAGGATTGCCTATATCTTAACTTGCTATGGGGGTGGGGGCGAGGCTCCCTGTGATTGGCAGGTACAATTATTCCTAATTGAGCCATCACCAAAAACGTGTTATGTTGGCACACAGACATAAATATATTTCTTGTATTGACCTAGACCTTATCTTTTCTAGTTATTATTTTTTTCTTTTTTTTATTTCTAGTTAGTTTTTTTAACCTTTCTAGGTAAAGAAGTCCTGTGGGCTTTAGACAAAACTAGGAGTTTAGAAGCTCAACTTTGCTGGTTTGTAAATGCCAGGCCGTCTACCAAAGATTCCTGCCCTAACCACATTCTTCAAACCAAAAAGCATCGTCTGACATATCACCTGGTTATCTGGTGACTATTTTCAACAGAACGGAGCTAGAAAAGCCAGGCCCTCCCGTCACCCTCCTGACACAGCCTGTGATTCCCCAGGGCACACACCAGGTCAGGGCACACAGACCCTGCCAGGGCCAGACACCCAGATAACAGAATAGGAACAACACACCAAATAGCATGGACAACAGTATTATAGCAACACAGGCCGCGTTTGATCTCGAGGGCAGATGGCACGCAAAGGTATCTGATTGCACAAAGATGGGAAAGAGCAAGATTCCCACATTCTGATAAGCACAGAGGCGATTTGGGATGCAAAGGCCCGGGTACTCAGGATCATTGCTGGTCTATCGTCCAGCCCAGCGAGGGAGGACTTCATGGGAGAGGATTTCACAGAATTCAGGGGCTGCTCAAAGAACTCAGGGGAACTGAGCTGACAAAATGTGGGGAAAGATATGATCGGCGTAGGGTGTCTCCTGGGAAAGGTCACGAAGGCCTAGTGGGCCCTCCCTTGAGCACAGCCCAGACAGGTGTCGCGGGCGTGTGCTGTGCACCAGCTCTGTGAGCAGCCCGACGGCGAGGGTGGGCTTCTAGAGGCAGAGGTGGGAGGGAGGACGTCCCCTCCAGTGTCAAACTCCCCTGGGGCTGCTCCTGATGCTCTCCTCACATTGCTGCTGTTAGCACATGCTGGTAGCTCTCCAGCCTTTATCTCCAAACCTCATATCCCCCGAGTTTCAGACTCACTGCCAGCTGCCTCCTGCTTATCCACACCTGGATGTTTTCACAGTCATTGCAAACTCACCGCGTCCAAGAAGGAACTCTTTAAAGTATCTTTTCTTCCTGTATATTGCCTTTGTCATTCTGCACATTTGGGCAACTATGCACGTATTTATTCAGCTTTATTAAGGTATAATTGACAAATAAAATGGTAAGATATTTGAAGTGTACAGTGTTGATGATTTGATATACATGTACATTATGAAAGGATTCCTCCCGTCAGGTTAATTAAAACGTCATCACCTCGCATATTTACCTTTTTTTTTTTTTTGGTGAGAAAATTTAAGTTCTATTTTCTTAGCAAGTTTCAGTATTATCAACTCCAGTCACCACGTTATACATTAGATCCTCAGACCTTGTTTATCATGTAACCTAAGGTTCATGCACTTTTCCTAACTTCTCCCCATCTCCCTATTTCTCTCACCCCCGCACCCGGCAACCACTTTTCTATCCTCACTTTCTTCCTAGGAGTTCTGTTCGCAGTATTTGGTGTTTGTCCTTCTCTCTGACAACTGTTTCTTGATGCTGACTCTGTGCTGCCCCCTTTGCTGGTGCAGGTGAGTGGATGTGCCAACCCAGACGAGGGGCGGGTGCCCTAAACAGGCAAGCGCACCAGTGATGACATACTTCAGCCTGCGAGGATGCAGGATGGACACGGGCTGAGAGTCAGCAGGGACGCTTTCATGCCTAAGTAGGCAGAGTGTTACCCCCTGGTCATCCAACCTAGGAAAACCAATGTCCCCTTTTCCTTACCCTTTCGTACCATTGAAGGGAACCAAAGTTTTGCCACTCTGAAGCTGCCTTTTGGGATATTGATTTTAAGTTGTTTATTAAGAAACAAGACTCAGCCCTAGCCGGTTTTGCTCAGTGGATAGATCGTCGGCCTTCAGACCATAGGGTCCAGGGTTCAAGGGCACGTACCTAGGTTGCAGGCTCCTCCCTGGCCCAGGCCCCGGTTTGGGGTGCGTGCAGGAGGCAACCAATCGATGTATTTCTTTCACATCGGTGTTTCTCTCTGTCTTTCCTTCTCTCTTCCACTCTCTCTAAAAATCAATGGAAAAATATCCTCGGGTGAGGATTAAAAAAATAAAAAAGAAAAGAAACAAGGCTCAGAAAGAACCTCTGACCCTCCCACTTCCTACATAAGAGATTCCGATGGAAAGGCCTGCTCCAGGAAGGGAGTCCTAGGAGGCCCCTCTTAGCCTAAGTTATCAGTATGATAAGCAAGAGAATACCCTCATTGCCCCACTGTTCCTGAGTCATCCAGCCAGAATTTGCCCACCAAAAACCCCACCAACAAACAAAAACAAAAAACGAAAACAAAAAACCACCAACAAAAAGACAAAAAGTATTTGCCTGCCATGTGTGTCCCCCTGTTCCTCAACTACCTGTAAATCGCTCATTCTCACTTCTGAAATCTAAGACACCATTCCCCACCTTTTCTCCTTTGTCCAAAATGTCTTACATAACTAATGTTGCCTTACGGCCCTGCCATGGGAATGTTCATGCCTATGTGAATTCCCCATGTGCATGTATTAAAATTCGATTTTCTCCTGTTAATCTGTCTCTGTTAATTTATTAGCCCAGCTAGAAAAACTCACAAGATAGGAGGAAAAGTATTAATTTTTTTTCTTGTACCCACGAGAAAAAAATATACAACCAACCACCACATCTTGCCTATTTGACTTCTTCAGTATTTCTCAGGCTCATCTCCTCTTTCCCTTCCTCATTAGCCCAGCTGAGACCATCTTCTTCTTCTATGGGGACTCTTTGATGCCAGGATTTTTACACTTTCCCCCTTGCCCTTCACTCCACCCTGCATCCCTTCCCATACTGCCTCCAGACAGCTTCATCCAAAACCTGCATCTGACCATGTCACTTTCTTGCCTGAAGCTTTTCTGGTAGTTTTTTCATTTTATGTTGTAAAGTTAGATTTTAACCTCATTGTCATTTTTTTATTCCCCTGAGTTTTTACTTGAGCAACACTGTACTGTTGGTGGTGGAAGTGGGGTTCTTGGGGTACCACTAGAATAAGCATTTCCGCAGGCCCCCATGGGAGGATGAGTTATAGTAGGAAGCTTTATTTCCATAGAGTCACATCCCTGAGTTTCCAAGATTTCATTTCCCTCAGTACTCCCAAGAGAGAAGTCCCATCTTGCCTTTAGCAGGGCTAAGATCAGAGCCAGTGTCCTTTCCACGTGGAGCGACCCAATACAGCATTAGGCTAGCTGAGTTCCTGCTCCTGTGCAGCCCATCAGTTCACTGCATGTGCTGCCCGCAGGGCACGTGGCTATGGAGGAAACTCGGGCAAAAGAGCCTCGGGAGCCAAGAGTCAAGCGTAACAAGAGAGCAAACTCCTTTGTTCAGGGGATTATGTATTCCCAAATATTTGTGTGCTTGCAGTGGCCACACTCATTCTGGCCAATAATCTCTGTTCCCAGGTGTGCCTGACAGACACCTTTCCTGGTCTCCCCAACTTCACTGCGTAAGCCGGAGGGAAATGGGAGACAGGAGCATGTGGGGAATGGGCAGTGGTTCCCTGGGGAGTCCAAAGTTGCAACTTCCTGGTGAAGCTGCCCAGATGGCCATGCTTATAATGTCAGGCCTTCCCTTTGCTCCTTTTCTATTATTAATAAGTAACTAATTACAGTGGTCCCATACTAGTCATAGTCCCTTGAGCACATGACGGCATTTCATGCCTCTGAACCTTTGATCATGCTTTCTTGACCTCTCATCTTTGTCTAACTGTTAATTTGCTTCTGTCTCACCTGACCCTCCTGTGTTTTTAGTGGTTCATGCTTATTTACCCTCATTACAGCACTGAGCATACTCTGTTCTATTTGCATATTTCACATTTGCCTCCCTTTCCAGAATATCAAAGAGGGGGCCTCACTTTACCCATTTCTGTGTCCAGCAGTATTCTTGGCAAAGGCAAATTGTAATGGAGCTCATTAGAAAATGGAACCGAAGTGAGAGATATTAGTTTACTTGGGAGGAAATGTAACTTGAAGCCAAAGACACAGAAGCAATTAATGATTTATGGTTTTTAAAATTTACTTATTTATTTTCTATTTTTTAATCTTCACCTGAGGATATTTTTTCCATTGATTTTTAGAGATATTCATGTAAAGAAAATGCCTTCGGGAGAGATCAACCATAGGCTTATATGTATGCATATAAGCCTAACCAATGGACACAGACACCTGGGGGGTGAGGGCATAAGTGGGGGTCCGGGGTGGGGGGGCAATGGGAGGGTAAGGACACATATGTAATACCTTAATCAATACATTAAAAAAAATAAAGAAAATACCTTTGACCCTCCCCCCCTTTCCTACCCAAGAGATTCAGACAGAAAATCTGCCTCAGGAAGGAAATTTTAGGATGCTCCACTTAGCCTAACTTGAATTAAGTATGGTAAATAGGAGGGGTTCAAGCAGTGGTCTGTTAGCGAGATACCCCTGTGTCCTATTGTTTCTGAGTTGCCTAGAAAGAACTTGCCTGCCATGTGCGTCCCAGCTTCCTCAAGGACCTGTACATTTCTCATTCTCACTTCTGAAACGTAAGACCCTGTTGCCTCCCTTTTCTCCTTTGTCCAAAAGGACAAATATACCCAATGTTGCCTCACTGTGTTTGGAATTTTCATGGTTATGTGAATTCCCCATGCGCATGTACTACAAATTTTATTTTCTGCTGTAAATTTGTCTGTTAATAATTTAATTATTAACCCAGTTAGAAGAACTTTGAAGGTGAGAGGAAAAGTAGTAATTTTTTAGCCTTCACATGCTTCAGTGACTTCTAAGATGGGGCATTTATGGGTCTTGGTACTTGGACTGCTGGACAAGCTGTATTTGAAACATACTTATATTAATTTTGCTGTTTTTAATCTGATATTCCAATTTAATGCATGTCAGGTGTTTTATCTGGTAATTCTACATCAGTGGTTCTCAACCTGTGGGTCGCGACCCCTTTGGGGGTCAAATGACCCTTTCAGAGGGGTCGCCTAAGACCATCGGAAAACACATATATAATTACATATTGTTTTTGTGATTAATCACTATGCTTTAATTATGTTCAATTTGTAACCATGAAATTGGGGGTCATCACAACATGAGGAACTGTATTAAAGGGTTGTGGCATTAGGAAGGTTGAGAACCGCTGTTCTACATAGAAGTGGCTTGAAAAAACATACCCCAACTCAGGGGCTGCTTGACCTGGGGGCACTAACCAGGTACTCAGAGCTCCTCCTGGAAATGCCATTTGCATTCTGCCCCAGGTTTCAGGGAAAGAGGCACAGGGGACATCTGATGTATTAAAAAGCTGGTGTGAGGGCAGAGAAAAGGAATAAGCTTTCCAGGGAACTTGTCTGCAGAACAGAAGTCACCAAAATCATACGGAGTATTTATTAAACAGTTTCCTGGACTTTGCCCCACATTTACCAAACATAATTATTAGGAGTAAAACCTGGGAATCTGTTATTTTATTAAGTACCTGGGGGGATTCTAATGTGATATGAGGTTTGGGGATCATTTGCTCTGGGGTAGTGATGTTCTAACATTTTTGACCACTCACCCTTAGTAGTGAAAGAAAAAAAGTAAAATATGCATTTATTTCTCAAGTTCTCACACACTCTCTCTCTATCACTCCTACTCATCTCTTAAGTTTTACCTCTTGAGGAATGGCTAAAACGGCTTGGTTTATGTTCTTAATGTGCCTGGGATCTTTCTTTTCAGAACACACTTGAGTCTGCTGGACTTGAGTTTCATAAGGGCAAAGGACTATCTATTTCAGCAGTTCTCAACCTGTGGGTCGCGACCCCTTTGGCGGTCTAAGGACCCTTTCACAGGGGTTGCCTAAGACCATCCTGCATATCAGGTATTTACATTACGATTCATAACAGTAGCAACATTACAGTTATGAAGTAGCAACGAAAATAATTTTATGGTTGGGTCACAAGATGAGGAACTGTATTTAAAGGGCCAGAAGGGCCCTAAACGGTTTGGCTCAGTGGATAGAGCGTTGGCCTGCGGACTCAAGGGTCCCAGGTTCGATTCCAGTCAAGGGCATGTATCTTGGTTGTGGGCACATCACCAGTGGGGAGTGTGCAGGAGGTGGCTGATCGATGTTTCTCTCATCGATGTTTCTAGCTCTCTATCCCTCTCCCTTCCTCTCTGTAAAATATCAATAAAATATATTTAAAAAATAAAATAAAATAAAGGGCCAGAAGGTTGAGAACCACTGATCTATTTCATTCACCTTTACTCTCGCAGCAGCACCAGGTTTGGCCCATAGGAGGCATTCAGTAAAATACAGGTTTGAGTTGAATTGGGGATGACCCTTTAAAAGGGAGAGATAGCTTGTCCGTGGAACAGTGCTGGTTAATGCTAACTTTGTATGTCCAAACTGCTTCATGTTTCCATGGAAACAGAACCAGTAGTTCATGTAGGCACCTCTACCTGTCAGTGCCAGGTACCCAAAGAGAATTTAAAATCCCATTTCCTGGTCTCCAGCTGGGCTTCTCTTGAAGTGGCAGAACTCCAGCAGCAGGAGAAAGGCCCCGCCATTGAAAGAGCAGCGGGAACACCGGTAAGAGGCTTTCAATCCAGACAAGTAAGGAGGAAGGCAGTGGAGCAGCTTCATTCCACAAACAATCCCTCCCCTCAGGTGGCATGACTCAGGGGGAAGCCTCCTTGGACAAGGAGGCCAGAGAACAAACCCACTTCCCTCTCTTGGGGGCCCTTATTGTTGAGTCCCAGTGATTGCTCACATCAATTATGCCATCACTACTTAATAACCCCTTTGAAAATAGGGGTTGCTGGCTTTGGAAAAACCTCCTCAGCTTCTTCACTAGTATCTGCAATTGATGGGAAAGATCAACACCAAAACGAAGATTGCGTGGTTATATAACTGCCTCCCGGCCTGGGGAGCAGATGTTCCGCACATTCCGGATAAATTGTAAAATTGTGGAAGGTTGCAGCTGGGGAAATCTCCGAGTTCCCGACCTTCAGGCTGCATCATCGCTGAGGTAGGTGCCGTAAACTAACTTGCTCAGGGAACAAATGAGGTTCTTTTGGGCAAATGAAAGTATGTTGTTCTGAATAATTAGGAGCTGCTGAGGGGGTTCTATGCTCCTACTACAACTTTCTACTAGATTATGGCAAAAGCAAGTTTTAAACAGAATCCTGCCACAAATGCTCCATTGAGTAGCAAGGAGGCCTTCAAATGATCAGGTCTGATCTTCGAGGTCTTCCGACCATTGTTACAGAAAAAGAATTGTTTATGACACTTGTTAACATAGGAAGGCAGGCTTTCTTCAGGACTCTCAAGGTCAGGATAGGAAGTAGTGCAATGGGGTTTTGCTGTAAGGGGGAGAAATTGGGCTCAACTCCTAATACAAGGAATAGTTGGAATTTACAGCCAAAAAAGAGTGTGTGGGGAAGGGCATCATGGTGGGGAATTGGTAGATGGACAACTATTAAGAGGAAACATCAAGGGTAAGGGAGGCATTGTGTCTAAATTGACCTTATAGGATTCTTGCTGAAGGCAGGGTAGGATGACCAGATAACCCCTGGATGATCGGGGAGGATGAAGAGTTTGACAAGACAGCGAAATGTGGAGGATGGGGGATTCTGGCTAATCTGATTTAGAATTCTTGGTGAAATTTTTGGGCTCCTTAGGATGTGCACAAGGATGAGGCCTAGTTGAAAAAGAACTCAGAGGCGCCTGATTAGAGCTTGGTCAAGAAGAGAATCTTTGTCACCATCCCTCCATGAGAAGAAAGTGTGGCACTATTCTGGAAGATAGATTCGGCTAACTTTAAAGTTGAATGCCAATCGTAAGAATCCCATTAGTTCAATTAGGTCTGGAATCAGCAGATGTTCTGTCCAGAATTGAGCCTGGGATATATTTCAAAGGATTCAGACGACTGCACTTGCCAGATGTGTCTACCCTACTTGTGTAAGAGCAGCAAGAACCTTTAAAATACATTTAGCCACATCGTTTGAAGAGCATCACACTAGAGAAAAGCCCGAGTTCATTATCACTGCCTGGGGCTGATGTACAGACAGCTGAGACTGCTGTAGGAGCCACCTCTGAGAGTGGCTTTCTGTCACCGTCTTTCAAACACTAACTACAACCTGTGGATTGGTGTTTCCATAGGACAATGGGCCACACCAGGAGTGTAACTTGGACAGCAGGCAATCAATGCCAAGAATGCAATGTAAATTACAGACTCGCAGGAGAGTGGTACTCAGAATGGAAATAAAATCTATAACTATAACCTGAGTAAAACAGGGCAGTCTTGTGTTTCTTTCTTGTGCAGTGCACTGGTTGTGCATAGGGATGATTTTAAGGAGAAAACATATCAATAACGAAGGAGTAATTTAAAAAACTTAGTCTAATGAGGTGGCAAAGAACATTGCTAATGTACAGAACAGCAAAACTTAAAACATTTGTTCCAATCATTACCCCTCATATTCCTCATGGACAGAAAGCTCCAAGAAACTTTCTCATTTTCTCTCAAGTCCCAATTCTGAATATTCTTCCAAACCCTTCTCTCTCTCTTTCTCCCCTCTTTTCTTTTCTCTCATAATTATTCTTTCCCTTTCCTGTGGTAATCTAGGCTGTCCTGCCGATTCATCAGCACTCTTCTATCTGCATAACAAAGCACAGAAATGGGAGGTGATGGGGACTTAGGGAAGAATGCGTGCCGATTTCAGAATCCTTGGAGGGGAGAGAGTGAATATTCATCCCCTCCTTATGTAATTTACTCAAACTTCAGGTGCATGTGTGAGTTGGCCATGGACAGTGGAGGTTAGCACTAGGCACACCGCCGACTGTAGGACAACGTCCATGCACCCTGGAGCACAGGGCCCTTCCGGTTACTAGTCCCAATGGCTGGAAGGATGTTCTTTTCTTCCCTTTCTCTTCCTTGGTGTCTGGAATTAAATTCAGGCTGACTTTCTTTGATATATATATATTTTTTGCTTTATTGTTTCATTTGGTCCAATGCATGGGAGAGGGCTTCAGGGTGGTTAAAAGAATAGTAGTTTGGGGAAGAGGCTCAGGTAAAAGCCAGACACCAGGGGATGCAGAGGGCCCCTCAAAGGCCTCTGGGCTCCAAAGGCTCCTTCCTAGTCGTGCTGGAGGGTGAGCCTTTCCAAGGATACTCGCCCAGCCCAGCCTGAGGGCTGGCAGCCTACAGAGGGGAACCAGGTGTCACCCATCTTCTTGATGAGCTTCACCTCTTCGCCCAGGAAGTGGTTCTCCCGGAAGTCACAGAGCTGAGGGGCTGTGGGTAGATCCAGGGCCTGCAGCTCCCAAAGGGCCTGGCCAGGTTCTTCTCCAAGGCCAGGGCGCCTTCCATGGCCCTGAGTTTCACCCACTCATCTTGGGGAGGCTCAGCACGTCCTGGAGAGAACGCGGCCACCGCGCTGGTTTTGCAACTTTAAGAGCCGCTCAGCGCCCTCGCGCTTCTTCTCCACCAACTCGTGGAGGAAATGGCCCTCGCCCTAGAGAACCACATCGTCGTGTGCAGAGAGGTAGGTGGGACTCTGCAGATGCAGGCCAGGCGGTTGACGCAGCCTCCCACTGGGTGGAATAATTCTGACGGGTTTGGGAGCTCATGGTTGTTCGGCAAGAAGGAGTTCAGGTACAAAAACACCCGGTGTGTTGGCTGGTCCCGGAGGTGGCTCTGAAGGCGGTGAGGGGATAAGACGCTGGAAGGTGGTCGGAGGCTGGAAGAAGGGGCGTCCCGGGGTCTGTTCCGTCCAAACACTGTTAAAGCAAGAGACAGGTCCGGGACCGCCGAGGGCACTCTCTTTGAGATTTTTTGAAATCCTCAAGGTGGAGCTAAGGGTTAAGGATTGAGAGACCTATGCTATATAGATAAGGGTCAAGATAACTAAGGACAGAAAAAAAACAAAAAATGGCTGCCTTTTTAACTTGGGCTTTTCAATTGGAATTGCTTTTAGAGCAAATAAACCTACCAGACATACACAGAACAGCCTGCCCTATAGCTGCAGAATATACATTCTTCTCAAGTGCACATGGAACATTCTCTAGGATAAATCATCTGCATCAAATCATCACATTGTACATCTTAAACTTATACAATGTCATATATCTCAGTAAAGTTGGTGGAGAAAAGGTCACTCTTGCTACTCTGTTCAGAAAACTTTAAGGAGGTATGAGTGATGGGCTGAGGAAGAAGCACAGAGAGCAGTTATTAGGCTGTGCGAGAGGTCGTGGAGGTCATGGAGGTCATGGAGGCTTGGCAACAGTGAGATGATAGGAAGCGATCAGATTCTGGATACATCCTACAGACCAAGCCACCAGAGTTTCCTAAGGATTGGATTTGAAGTATATGAAAAAGAGAGGACTCACTCATATGTGGAATCTAATAAACAAAATAAACTGTTGAACAAAATAGATCCAGAGACATAGAAGCGTGGAACAGACTGGAATCTCAAAGGGAAGGCAAAGGAGGGTGGGTGGGAGGGAAGAGATCAACCAAAGAAGTTGTAGGCATATATGCATAACCCGAGGACACAGACAATAGGGTGGTGAAGGCCTGGGGCGGGTGGCAGGGGCTTGTTAGAAGGGGGTCAATGTGGGGGGGGGCGGGTAGGGAAGGGGACGTATGTAACACTTTAACAATAAAGATTGAAAAGAAAAAGAGGAGTTGAGGAAAACTTCAAAAATGGAGAAGTCTGTGGAGGAACAGTGTTTCCTTTTCTTGGGGAGAGGAGTGAATGTGAGGAGCCGGAGGTAAAGTCAGAAGTTTGGCTTTGGACATGTTGTGTCTGAGATGTCCAGTAAACATCTGAGGGGAGAGGTGTGCCTAAGGTGTATCCTTGGCTTATGTTTCACCTTCTTTGTGTCTTTATTTGGATATCACTTGGTGTCTTTAGTAGAGAAAGAGACACCAGGGATGTGTACACATAGAGAAAAGGCCACATGAGGACACAGTGAGAGGGTGGCCATCTGCAAGCCAAGAAGAGAGGCCTCAGAAGAAACGAACTTGGCAACACCCTGATCTTGAATTTCTGGCCTCCAAAACTATGAGAAATAATTTTCTATTGTTGAAGTCACCCAATCTGCGATGATCTGTTATGACAGCCGATGGGTGGCATTTGGCATGAGACCCCTCGCTCCTATCTTGGGCAGCACCATCAGGGCAAAAGGGAAGTGACTTGGGCAGGAAAATGGGGTTGGGAACTTAGTCAGGTGCTAATTTGGATGTTTGCCTAGGTCTGTGCTCTCTCCGCTCTGCAGAAGAGAAGCACGCTGAGTACTTGAGTACTTCCTTAATGAACCTTGCTCCCATTCCAAGTGAAGTGTTTATGCTGGGGACTCGGAGTGCTGGGTTGTTTGTTCTATTCATTCTTTCATTCATTCATCCAATATGTGGTAGGTACCTACTATGTGCTAGGTTCCCGTGATATAGAGGCGAATACAATGTGATCCCCACCCTAAAGGCCATGAACAGGAGTATCTCTCGAGTACTCCTTGGTCAATCCTGAAGAGTTAGCAAAAGCCAAATTGAGCCAAAGAGAGTAAGTTTGGATCGTGTGTATTTAGAGTCTTATGTTCACATAGCGCCCTCCAAGGTTTCCATAAAACATTGCACAAAGCCTCACTCCTAAGGATGCCACATTCCTAAAGGCACGCATCTTCATGCTGAAGTTGTTATAATTCTGAAACCTCATGGACTAGATAAATGCTCTTGATGAAATTTGGGCTTCAAATGTTCTATTGCACCGCAGCAGATAGTACACATATTTGGCTGCACTATGCGCAAATATGTGTAAATCTGCTGGCCATCTGTCGTGCCTGAATTTCTATGGGGACAGCATTTAACCTCCGGGTTAAATGGTTCTTAAGTGGCACAGTGAGGGGGATAATGTCATATCAGCACATTAAAAATTGCCTCTATCTCTCCAGTGGCATTTTGTGCTTTGTGAGACCCCAAAGTACAATTTAATGGGAACTGTTTTTGTCATGGAATGCTGAGGGTATTTTGTCTCAGATTCAGTACTGGCTTAGAAACAGGAGACAAAATGAATAGGTAGAAATGCACATTTGTTTGGAAAGAAAAAGGAAAAGGGAGATAGCAGGGCTTCTCAAGGGTTGGTCTGGGCCAGTCTTATTTAATACCTTTATAAATGGTCCAGAGAAGGGTTTGCACAGTGAAATCTCCAAATCTGCAGCCAAAGCTGAACTATTCTGAACAAAGAAAAGCCAAGCTGTGAGGACCAACTGCCTGGAAACCTTAGGAGGCTGTGCGAATGGGTAGGAAAATGGTCAGGGAGCGGAAGTGTGCGCATGGACAATGTAATGCATTTAGGCCAAAAAAGTTCAAAATATCTCAAAAGGATGGTTCTAAAATATGACACGAGAAAAAAACTCTTGAGTCACCATAAATTCTTGCCTAATGACAGGAGCCCACATGCTTCTGCAGCCAAATATGTGCATTATCAGGAGGGTAAACAGGGACAGTTATAATCAGCATGGCATTTGATTTTCTAACACTTGGGGGCATTCATTTAATTTATGTGTTTATGGAGCACCAACTGTGTGAGTCATGTTGGGCAGTGCGCTGGATAGGGACTCTCTGATAAGTAGGCAGCGGGAGTGATGGGGGAAGACCAATGAGGACCCTTTAGGTTGCCAGGAGCCTGGCAGGCAGCCTGGAGTGAGAATCTGCCAAGGACCTCAGGCATTACTGGGAACAGCTGTGGATGAGGAAACCTCTAGTGATGGGGTCCTTTAAAGTTTTGCTTTTACTCTTCTGTTTATTCTAGACAACAATCGTTGTCACTTAGAAGTGCCTACTCCGAGCTCTTAGTCTCTGTGCTAAATGCTTTACATACTTTATTTTGACGTTGAGAAATTTCCCCGCTTTTTTGTGTTCTGGGAAATGGTTGAGTGTAAGGGACCACCTGCCCTCTCAAATGCCAAGACAGGACCGACTCCATCTTTCCTCGTGACTCCCATAAAACCTGAGGATGACATTCTTGTGTACTCAGACCCCTTTCCTTTTGATAAAATGAACCTTTTCCCTATTACAGTAACCTAAAACAAATCATCTCTTTAGTTGTCTGGTACATTTTGCATTTTGTCTTTCATAATTTGAAGTAATCCATTACAATCAACTATTTACTGGATCACCTATGCTCTGTACGTTTGCTCATCAGGCACTGTGCTGGGCTCCAGATGTGTAGCACTAAGCAAGGCAGACCTGGTTCCCTTAGGAACTTCCAATTCTCATTCTAGGAGCATCAGATGATTAAACAAGGATTTATAATAAAGTGTGATGAGTGTTGAGATAGGTGAAGTGAATGGTTGTTACAAAGAAAAGGATTTAACCCAGCATTGAACAATACACTGTTTGCATTCCCATTAATTGCTTCTTTAACTTACATCTTAACATCTGGACACTGTTATTGTTGAGAATAAATAGTTGAAAGAGTTCTGGCCATGCCCCTGTCCTGGCTGTTCTTGGGCCTCCCAGAATGGGTAGTTAACGGCTGGATGCATTGCCTTTGTTCGTTGATGCTGGGGTAGACTTCACAAGCAGTCCATCAAATCTCAGCTCTGCCACAGTTCCCAGACACAGGTTTGAAGGTGGAGGAGATTAAGGTGGGTTTTCTCATGTGATGCATAAACCTAAGTTGGCCTGGGTTTTTGATGTTTGGACAAAAGCACCAGGAAATTGTTAATGATTCATTTGAAAGACATGAAGACCCTTGAACCAAGGCTTCTTAACAAGAAAGCATTAGAGATATTTCCTTTGGTATCATTTTATTTGGTGGATTGCCATGGCAAGGTCTTGGGAGGAGACAATCAATTCTACTTACAAATATTTTGTGTCTGAAAACTTCACTCAGAACTGGATTTGATCTAGGACTGCCTGACTCCCAGAGTGTGTGGAACGAAATGTTTCAATATTTTCTAAGAGTCTGGTGCCTAATTATTTTCTAAAATATTGCCAGCTGGTGTGGCTCAGTGGTTGAGCATCGACCTATGAATCAGGAGGTCACAGTTCAATTCCCAGTGGAGGGCATGCAGGAGGCAGCCAATCAATGATTCTCTCTAATCATTGATATTTCTCCCTTCTTCTCTGAAATCAATAAAATATATTAAAAAATAGAAAAAAATATTAAAAGTTATACCAGGACCTTGAAAGGACCCTGAAAACATAGATCCTGGTTACTATAAAAAGCTATATATATAAAAGCCTAATATGCAAAGTGTCCCCTCGGGAGTTTGACTGGGAGTGCGATTGCTCGCTATTACATGCGTTGACCAACAGGGGTGGTGCGGAACAAAGGAAGACCCTGGCTGGTGGCTGGCAGCTGGGGAAGGGAGGCCCCAGAAGGCAGCCGGCAGCCGCTAGGGATCCTCCCCATGCACGAATTTTGTGCACTGGGCCTCTAGTTTTATAATAATAAAAATCATTGTTTATTATTATGATTACTATAAAAGTGATTACTATGAAAGTGATCAATTGTAAAAATGCAGAGAAAATGACAAGAATGAAATAATATTTAATATTTCCTCATTTTACACATGAATCTATATGAATCTATATATATAAAAGCCCAGTGATCGAACAGCGGAATGGACAGAACAACCAGTCAACCAGTTGCTATGATGCTCACTGACCACCGTGGGCAGATGCTCAATGCAGGAGCTGCCCCCTGGTGGTCAATGTGCTCCTACAGTGGGAGCACTGCTTGGCTGAGTGGGATGAGCAGTGCTCCCACAGTGGGCTGAACCCCACAGGCCACGTCTCCCACCAATGCACGAATCTGTGCACCGGGCCTCTAGTACACTAATAAACTTAAGGTTGAAAACTTAGGTCTGTCTGCTGCAAAGCTCACACTCTGCTGCTATACTGTTTCAAATTCTTTTTGTTTGTTTCAAATTCCTAAGGTTGTCATGTGAATTCCTCATGGCCATTATCTTTAAACACTGATTGCTTTAATAGAGAAGTTGCCCCAAAGCTGATGTAGGAAGGAATATTTTCACATGATAAAATTTGCAACCTCCTTTCTGGGAATAAATGAACATTCCTGATAAATTGCTTAAGTAATTTTCTGGTAAACATTAATGGAGCAAAGTCTTATTCTGGGAAACCAGTCACCTATCCACCCTGCTGACTGAGGCTCAACAATCTAGTGACTTTTAACAAGCATTCTTTTCTTTTTGTATTTTTCCTATCAAAATGCATTTTGATCATCTTACTGGAGGCTTTTCCCCTTGCAGCAAGATGGTAATAAACTTCGACAATGCTTATAACTAAGGAAGCCTCTGAAGGGTTTCATGAATACCCTAGATTCAAGTATCTCTGTGGCATCTAGCTTTGTTATAAACCCGATGGATGAGGATCCTCTCAACTGCCTACAGCTTACCAACCCCCTTCCTGCTTCTCCATCATTTCCTCCATCCCTCAATGATTTTTGTTCCTAATTGATCTGGACTGGAGATACTAAGATGGCTTAGTCCTTACTTCTATTGGAACCTTGTCTTGGAGCATCTTTTCCTTGAAATGATTATGAGCCACATCTTAAATACCAAGTGCATTTTTTCAGGAAAGATGTCATGGGAGTGATGCCTCATGAAGATAAACCTGATTGACCAAGATCTTGCCTGGAAAGATGAGAGGGGAGATAAACTCCAGGCTAATCGATGGGGTCAACAGTCTGATCTGGATACCAAAAGGGATTGTTTCACCAAATAATCCTGAACAAAGGAGAGAGCAGCCTCCTTTGAAGCTTAAGTGAGCTATGCTTAGGATAAATAAAAGGAGATTCTACCTTGTGTGGTAGGTAGTAAGCCAAGGGACATATGAGATTTAAAATGTTTTGATATATTCACAGATAAAAGAGCCATGATTAAAGAACCATAAAATGCTTGGAAAATGTTGTTCCTGTCAAGACTGTAACCAGGGGAAACTTCCATTCCAAATCTATTGTTGAAGATACTGTTGGGCTAAATGGACCATTGATCCAATCCAGAAAAGTTATCATTTCTTGTTTTTGTTTTGGCTGGAAGGCTTTGTTTTTTATTATTTTGATAAAAATTACAGAGAAAGAGGCATATTGTTACTTATACAACACCCTGCTAAATTTCCCTATGACAAAGGGAAGTGGGGTAGGTTGGCCACAAAGAGGGGTCAAATAGTGTTATATACCATTCACTAAGGTCTTCATCGTTAAAAAGGCTGGAGAGCACATGGCTCAGAGTTCAGACTTGAGAGTCTGAATCCCACCAGGCTCTGCCAAGTACCAGGTAGGAATTTTTCAGCGAGTCTCTTAGACTTGCCCAGCCTGTTTCCTTTTATATAAAACTAGAGGCCCAGTGCACGGATTTGTGCACCGGTGGGGTCCCTCGGCTTGGCTTGTGGGGATCGGGCTGAAACTGGCTCTCCGACATCCCCTGAGGGTTCCTGGATTGCAGGAGGGCACAGGCAAGGCCAAGGGACCCCACCTGTGCACAATCGGGGCTGGGGAAGGACCGCAGGAGGGCTTCAGGGTGTGTCAGGGCCATCTTGCCAAGTCCCAATCAGCCAGACCCCAGCAGCAAGCTAACCTACCAGTCAGAGCATCTGCCTCCTGGTGGTCAGTGTGTGTCATAGTGACCAGTCATTCCCAGTGGTTCTGCTGTTAGGGTCAATTTGCATATTACCCTTTTATTATATAGGATAGAGGCCTGGTGCACGGGTGGGAGCCGGCTGGTTTGCCCTGAAGGGTGTCCCGGATCAGGGTGGGGGTCCCGCTGGGGTGCCTGGCCAGCCTGGGTGAGGGGCTGAGGGCTGTTTTCAGGCTGGCCACACCCCCTTCAGGGTGGGAGCCCCCACTGGGGTGCCTGGCCAGCCTGGGTGAGGGGCTGATGGCTGTTTGTAGGCTGGCCAAGCCCCCCAGCGGGGACCCTCACCCCATGGGGGTTTGGCCAACCTGGGTGAGGGGCTGAGGGCTGTTTTCAGGCTGGTCACACCCCCTTCAGGATGGGGGTCCCTACTGGGGTGCCTGGCCAGTCTGGGTGAGGGGCTGATGGCCGTTTTCAGGCTGGTCACACCCCCTTCAGGGTGGGGGTCCCTACTGGGGTGCCTGGCCAGCCTGGGTGAGGGGCTGAGGGCTGTTTTCAGGCTGGCCATGGCCCCGGGCTGGAAGCAGGTATCTGGGGTTTATTTATCTTCTATAATTGAAACTTTGTAGCCTTGAGTGGAGCTCAGGGCTGGCCAGGGCAGGTGGGAAGCTTGGCTTCCTCCATTGCCGGGGGCAACCTAAACCTCCTGCTCGCTCCAGCTCCATGGCCGCTGCCATCTTAGTTAGGTTAATTTGCATATTTGCTCCTGATTGGCTCACGGGCGTGGCTTGTGGGTGTAGTGGAGCTACAGTCAATTTGCATGTTTCTCTTTTATTAGATTAGATGGGAATACCTTCTCTACAGTATTTCTGAAATTACCTGCTCCCGTTTTGTTTTTGTTTTCCTTTGCATCATTTTCTTTTCTTTTTATTTTTTTTATTTTTCGCTAAAAGTATTACAAAGGGTATTACATAAGTGTCCTTTTTCCCCCCCCACCCTTGACAAACCCCTGCCCTCCCTTACCCCCCAGTGTCTTATGTCTATTAGTTATGCTCATATGGATGCATACAAGTCCTTTGGTTGATCTCCTACTCCCCTCCCTCCTGTCCCTCAACCCTCCCTGGCCTTTCCACTGCAGTTTGACAATCAGTTTGAGGTAGCTCTGCCTCTGTAGCTATTATTGTTCAAAAGTTTGTAATGGTCTTTATTATCCATGAATGAGTGAGATCATGTGGTATTTTTCCTTCATTGACTGGCTTGTTTCACTTAGCATAATGCTCTCCAGTTCCATCCATGCTGTTGCAAATGGTAAGAGTTCCTTCTTTTTTATAGCAGCATAGTATTCCATCGTGTAGATGTACCACAGTTTTCTAATCCATTCATCTACTGATGGGCACTTAGGCTGTTTCCAGATCTTAGCTATGGTGAATTGTGCTGCTATGAACATAGGGATGCATACATCCTTTCTGATTGGTGTTTCTGGTTTCTTGGGATATATTCCTAGAAGTGGGATCACAGGGTCAAATGGGAGTTCCATCTCCCGTTTTGTTTTTGTTTTCCTTTGCATCATTTTCTTTTTCCTTTGGTAATAATTTTCCTTTAGGGAATAACCTCTTCTTATCTTGATTCCAAGAATTCAAGTGAAATTGATTTCACATACCAGCTCAAAGGGTCAGCAGGTGACTCAGAGAAAACTCCATAGTGATTAGTGTAGTGGTGGGTATGTGACCCCACACAGGCTGATCAGAATCAATTCTGGGACTTTTGCTGAGTTTGTTGGGTTGTGTATTAGTCAGCTGGGCTGCTATAACAAAATGCTACCAGCTGGGTGGCTTAAACACTTGAAATTTATTCCTCACAGTTCCTGAGACTGAGAAGTCCAAGATCAAGGTGCCGGTAGAGTCAGTTTCTGGTAAGGACTCATCCTAGCTTGTAAGTGGCTTCCTCCTCTCTGTGTCCCTACCTGGTGAAGAGAGAGAGCTCCCTAGTGTCTTTTTCTCCTCTTGTAAGGACACCAATTCTATCAGGCCAGTACCCCACTCTTACACCCTCACTTAATCTTAATTACCTCCTAAAGGCTCTATCTCCAAATACAGTCATATTGGAGGTTAAGGCTTCAGTGTATGGATTTGGGGGTGGTCACAAGTCAGTCCATTGCAGGTTGTTGTGTTGATAGAATGTAAGCATGGGGCTAATAGCATTCATTTTATAAGAACATAGAGATAAACTGAGAACATAGCAATGCAGTAGGAAGGAGAGCTGAGAGGAAAGTAGTGTCACCATGACATTGTTGAGGCTGTGGACCCACCCATGTCCTAACTTAGGCCAACTGTGTTCCAAGACCTCCAGGGACCTGAGGCTATTCTTTTTCTTTTACTTAAAAACTTTTGAGCTGGATTTTTGCCCTTTTGCAACCAAAAAAATTCTTGACTAAGAGTGAGTTATTGGGAAGATAAAATGAAATTGCACACATAAAATGCTTAACACGGCACCTGGAGGAGAGTAAGTGCTCAATAAATACTAGCTGTTATTATTATCAGTGATTGCATCAATGACAGAGTCAAATGGTTTTGGATTTCTTGAGACAACTCATGAAACATGGAACAACTTATCATCTGAAAACCATGGTGAGGGTAATTTAGAGAACTTGGAATTTTGTGGAAACTCATTTTTGAAGGGCACAGCGTTGTTGGACAGATTGCTCTCAGCAAAAAAGAAACAGCCACAGCAGCGCACAACTCATAACTTTTAGACAATGTGATTTGTCTTTCCAATGAGTTGGAGAAAGGGCCAGTGGAGATATTTTAAAATGGAGAGCTTAAGTTACAGAAAGTGATTGCTTTTGGTCTTCAAATCAATTCAACAAAGTATGGTGAGTACAAGGGAGAGGATGAAAAATAGGAAAATATATAATGTTGCACCAAACCATTTAGCTATTTTATTTAAATAAACATAGAACAAAACTAATGGTCTGATGTTTTGGTTTTCATACTAGATGAGATAGTATACTGATGGGAAAAAAACAACTGTCATGACATCAGTTCTGTCCAATTTATGATTGACTTTCATTAACATCACGGGATTTATTTTGGTTTAATGGCAGAAAATACATATTCTTACTGTTTTAATTATGGGAATCTTTCCCATTTAGATTTATTTATTTATTTATTAAATTTTATTGGGGTGACATTGGTCAGCATGAACATATAGGTTTCACGTGTGGATTTCTAAGTTACAAAATCTGTATATAGCACCATGTGCCCACTACCCAAAGTCAAATCTTCTCCTGTCCCCTCATATTAGGATCCTCTTCTCCCCCCAGCCCTCTCTCTCTGGCAACCACCACACTTTTTGTGTTCATAAGTTTTAGTTTTATATCCCATATATTAGTGACAGTGGGGGTGTACAGGAGGTAGCCGATCAGTGATTGTCTCTCATCATTGATGTTTCTATCTCTTTCTCCATCTCCCTTCCTCTCTGAAAGATCATTTTTTTAAAAAAAAAATATTTTTATTGATTTCAGAGAGAAAGGGAGAGGGAAAGGGAGATAGAAACATCAATGATAAGAGAGAATATTCATCTGCCGCCTCCTGCACGTCTCCTACTGTGGATCGATCCCTCAACCCGGGCATGTGCCCTTGACTGGAATCTAACTGCAGACCCTTCAATCTGGAGGCTGACGCTCTATCCACTGAGCAAAATGGGCCAGGGCTGAACAGTACATTTTTAGTTTAAACCTATTTCTCTTTCCTTTTCTCTCTTCTTACAGGGGAACATTATAAATAGGATTCTAATATTTTTATCTAGAGTTTAGATAACTTTGAAGTACTTAGAGATATTAATAAGAATGCAGTCTTTACTAAGTGAAGAAACCCTACTCAAATAAGTGTGTGTGTGTTAAGGTAGAATAAGAAATTTTCAAAGCAATAAAAATGTCTAATGATGTGTAGGGGTGGAGAACCTGGAATTTAATTTTCAGAAGTGACTCAGCTTCAACGCTCTGTCAAAATATAGAAGGCTCAGGGCTTTAGAAGAGTATCTGGGTTTCATAACCTCAAAAATAAGAAAATAAATACAAATCCTGAAACTTTTGCCATTTCAAGAGATAAGGAAATATAAAACATAAAAATAAGCTCTCTGGACAGTCCAGGGACATGTTGTTTTGTATTTTCATTTTAAAATTACTGACATAAGCAAACATTTCTGTTTTGTACTAAGCACTGTGTTTGATGTGACAAGAATTTTTAGCAATGTGATCTGGATTTATTTTTTGTGTTGCCATTAGTAAAGACAGACTATAGAAAAATACACTGTAGAGCATGTTGAGTTAATGAGTGAGCCAGTGGGGAATTGGGGTCACTGACATCGAGGTGCCTAACTCCTCGACAGCAGAACTAGAATGGCCTGGATGGAATGTTTTTGTATCCTTCTCACAACCTTCACAAGTATAAAAATATGATTTTACTTTCTATTTAGTCCATTAGTAGAAAAGGTGAAGGTTTGCATTAATGTTCAGAATCGTGCACTAAATTTTTCAGAATTTGGTGTGTAGTAATTGCTTTCCCACATTTATCTCTCTAGGGTATCTGATATTAAAAAGAAATAAAGGAAGAAAAAGTATTGGTAATGATGGCAAGGTCAGTTCACTCATTGCTTTCAGTCAGTGGACAAGTATTTCTACAGCACCTTCATATGTCACAAGTATGTTAAGGTAGAGGGCATGGAATGGTGTGGAAGGCAGGCATCTGTCTTACCCTATTGGAGCTTCTAGTTTAGCAGGGAAACAGGCTGAAGATCCCAAAGGCCGATAGAATCCTTTATCTAAGTTGGTGAAATCACATGAATTGGTGGAATGCATCTGTAGTCACTTTAGGTGGATCAGCACACCATCTGAGGCCCCTACATTAAAGGAGTAATTGCACAAATGATTGTGTTAGTGGAAATGAGATAAGGACTAGAAAGAAGAGTGCAAGATGCCGTGAGGAAGTGGCTCTTCACTATAATTCCTGAGGAAGGTCACACTTTTTTTTCAAGTAGAAAGACACAACTCTTTTATATATATACTAGAGGCCCGGTGCACAAAAATTTGTGCACTCGGGGGGGAGAGGGGGTCCCTCAGCCCATCCTGTGCCCTCTCGCAGTCTGGGACCCCTCAGGAGATAATGACCTGCTGCCTTAGGCCTGCTCCTGGGTGGCAGAGGGCAGGCCCAATCCCTAGGTGCAGCCCCTGGTCAGGCTCAGAGCAGGGCCGATTGGGGAGTTGGGGCGCCGCCCCCTGTCATGCACAGAGCAGGGCGGATGGGGAGGTTGTGATGCCACCCCTAGTCACGCTCAGGGTAGGGCCGATTGGGGAGTTGGGGCGCTGCCCCCTGCCATGCACAGAGCAGGGCCGATCAGGGGGTTGGGGCGCTGCCCCCTGTCACACACAGAGCAGGGACCATCGGGGCTTGGGGCTCCGTACTCTGTCACACACAGAGCAGGGCCCATCAGGGGTTTGGGGAGCTCCCCCTTGTCATGCACAGAGCAGGGCCCATCAGGGGGTTGGGGAGCTGCCCCCTGTCACACACAGAGCAGGGCCAATCAGGGGGTTGAGGAGCTCCCCCCTGTCATGCACAGAGTAGGGCCAATAGGGGAGCTGGGGCACCGCCCCCTGTCACATACAGAGCAGGGCCCGTGGGGGGAGGGGGAGTAGTTGAGGCGCCACACCCTGTCACACTCAGGGCAGGGCCGATGGGGAGGTATGGCTCTACCCCGTCTCACATAGAGCAGGGCCCGTGGCGGGGCTAGGGCACCGCCACTGTCACACACAGAGCCGCAGGACAATCAGGGGGTTGGGGTGCCGCCCTCTATCACCCACAGAGCAGGGCTGATCAGGGGGTTGGGGCACTGCCCCCTGTCACACACAGAGCAGGGCCGATCAGGGGGTTGGGGTGCCGCCCTCTATCACCCACAGAGCTGCAGGGCAATCGGGGTTGGGGCGCCGCCCTCTATCACCCACAGAGCTGCAGGGCTGATCAGGGGGTTGGGGCGCTGCCCCCTGTCACACACAGAGCCGCAGGGCAATCAGGGCGTTTGGGCGTTGCCCCTTGTCACGCTGATCCCGGTGCCGGGAGGCCTCGAGGCTCCGCTGATCCCGCCCGGCAGGGTCACAGATCCGGGTCCCAGACAGCAGACAACCTTGCCTGCTGCCACCTGCCTTCAGTATGCAAATTAGCCGCCATCTTGTTGCTTCAGGGTGGGGGTCCCCACTGGGGTGCCTGGCCAGTCTGGGTGAGGGGCTGAGGGCCGTTTTCAGGCTGGCGGGCGACTGGAGCTCCAAACCTCTCCTTTTTTTCTTTTTTTTTTTTTTTTTATTCTGGCATTTATTTACCTTCTATGGCTGTCACTGGAGCTGAGAGCTGGCTTTCTCTCTGAGGCTCGGCTGAAAGCAGGTTTCTGGCCTTTGTTTTCTGTATTTGAAACAATGTTGCGACTCCAGCTCTGAGATCCCGGCTGACTGACAGGAGCTTTCTGGAGTTTTGTTTATCTTCTGTAAATGTTACTATGTTTCCAACTGAAGCTCAGAGGCCGGCGGGGAACGTTGGAGTCCACAGCAAGCAAGCCTCCTGTTAGCTTCCAGCTGCCTGGCTGCCGGCCGCCATCTTGGCTGACAGTTAATTTGCATAAGGATACGCTGATTAGCCAATGGGAAGGGTAGCGGTCGTACGCCAATTACCATGTTTCTCTTTTATTAGTGTAGATTTTTATATTTTTTCTTTATTGATTAAGGTATTACATATGTCCCCTTTCCCCCCCATTGCCCTCCTCCCCAACTCATGCCCTCTCCCCGCTGGTGTCTGTGTTCATTGGTTATGCTTATATGCATGCATACAAGTCCTTTGGTTGATCTCTCCCCCTTCCCTCTGAGGTTTGATGGTCTGATCAATGCTTCTTTGTCTCTGGATCTGTTTTTATTCATCAGTTTATGTTGTTCATTTATATTCCACAAATGAGTGAGATCATGGGATATTTATTTTTCTCAGACTGGCTTATTTTGCTTAGCATAATGCTCTCCAGTTCCATCCATGCTGTTGCAAATGGTAAGAATTTCTTTTTTACAGCAGTGTAGTATTCCATTGTGTAGATGTACCAGTTTTTTTAATCCACTCATCTGCTGATGGGCACTTAGCTGTTTCCAAATCTAAGCTATTGTAAATTGTGCTGCTATGAACATAGGGGTGCATAAATCCTTTCTTATTGGTGTTCCTTTTTTCTTGGGATATATTCCTAGAAGTGGCATCACTGGGTCAAACTTTTTTTGACCTAGCTGTCCATCGCTCCTGACAGCAGCAGCCACAAGCAGAGCTGAATCTCGGTGATTCAGGAGAAACTGGAAGCTACAATTCAACAGTGACCTGAAAAATTAGTAGGAGTTTGTTAGACCCTGGGGATTGAGGAGAAAAGATTTAAGCTGACTGCGACAGTAGAGGGAACAGGATATTTGAAGTGTTAATATAGTTGCAGCCTGAGAGTCAGACAGGAAAAGAGCAAGGGATGAGCTGAAGTTTTAGGGACCAGAAAAATATGAGATTGAATAGGTCATCCTGAGAATTTAAAACTGAATGGGAATTCAGTAAACAATTGTAAACAAAGGAGTGACTTAATCATGTGTATATTTTTACAGGAATAGTCTGGTGAGGGTGAGTAGAATTGAACGGATGTGGCAGGGACAGTTGAGATGCTGTTGCAGTAGTTCAGGTGAGATGGGTTGGGCTTGGGTTGAAGGTTGACATGGAGAGACAGTTTATCACTCAGGATTAGGCGTAGCTGTGCCTGAAAACCCCATATTACAGTATCTTGGGCCGATAAGTATTTATTTTTCTATCACATAGTTGAAGTCTGCACATAGTTAGCCTCAGATCGGTGGCTTCACAATCGCCAAGGATGGGATCCCTTCCCTCTTGATTTTCAACATGTGGCTTCCACCACCTGGTCCAAGATCGCTGCTCTAATTCCACCCCTGTCATTTTCATTACAGTCAACATGAATGAGGGGGGAGGAAAAGAGGATGTCCCATCCCTTGAAGGGCGTTTCTAGACATTACACATGACACTTTGAGCTACAACTCATTGGACAGAACTTCGTCACATGGCCCCGTGTGTTTGAAGGCGTGTTGGGTAATAAACTGGTTATTTTAGGGACTGCAGGTCCAGTTGAAGACCTGGGGTTCCAATGCTAAGAACAAAGGGAATAATGAACATTGGGGCACAGCCAGTATCTACCACAGAAATAGACAAAGTTGAGGTATGTTTTGGAGGTAAAATCAGCAAGATTTGATGATTGATTTCATGGGGGGTGGGACAGGGCAAAAGGAGAAGGAAAAAAAACACCTGACTTCCACTTCTTGAGATAATTAATGGGATAGGTAGTAGAACCCTTTTAAAAATGAAGAGATGAAAGGAGGGGCAAATCTGTGGCAAAGGATAAGAATTAATTAATTGCTGGAGCTGGTCTACCTTACCCTCAACATTACAGGGAAGCAATTTATCAGGTTTTTTTGTTATATCCTCCCAGAGGACACACACACACACACACACACACACACACATACACACATACACATTAAAAATTATTTTACAAAATGATAGTGTTGTAAAATAGAGGGCATGGAATGGTGTGGAAGGCAGACATCTACACCTTGATTTTACATATACCTTGAATTTCTCCCTTAATATATTTTTGTGATAACTCACTACACTCGGACCAGTGCAGCCTTAATATATTTTTAAGATGTTTCCATATAAGAATGTGAAGAGGTGCCTTACTATTTTTAATCATTATAGAATACTAGAGGCCCCCTGCACAAAAATTTGTGCACTTGGGAGGGTCCCTCAGACCAGCCTGTGCCCTCTCACAGTCTGGGACCCCTCAGGGAATGATCACCTGCTGGCTTAGACCCATTCCCTGGGGGATTGGGCCTAAGCTGGCAGTCAGACATCCCTCTGGCAGCCCGGGAGCCCTCGGGGGATGTCCACTTGCCAGCAAGGAGCAGGCCTACCTGCAGTCAGACATCTTTAGTGCTGCTGAGGAGGCAGGAAAGGCTCCCACCATCACCGCTGTACTGGCAGCCATCAGCCTGGCTTGTGGCTGAGCAGAGCTCCCCCTGTGGGAGCACACTGACCACCAGGGGGCAGCTCCTGCATTAAGCATCTGCCCCCTGGTGGTCAGTGTGTGTCATAGTGACCAGTGATTCCCAGTCGCTCTGCTGTTAGGGTCAACTTGCATATTACCCTTTTATTATATAGGATAGAGGCCTGGTGCATGGGTGGGGGCCGGTTGGTTTGCCCTGAAGGGTATCCCAGATCAGGGTGGGGGTCCCGCTGGGATGCCTGGCCAACCTGGGTGAGGGGCTGATGGCTGTTTGCAGGCTGGCCAAGCCCCCCAGCGGGGACCCTTACCCCATGAGGGTGTGGCTAGCCTGGGTGAGGGGCTGATGGCTGTTTGCAGGCTGGCCAATGCTTCCAGTGGGGACGCTCACCCCATGAGGGTGTGGCCAGCCTGGGTGAGGGGCTGATGGCTGTTTGCAGGCTGGCCAAGCCCCCCAGTGGGGACCCTTACCCCATGAAGGTGTGGCTAGCCTGGGTGAGGGGCTGATGGCTGTTTGCAGGCTGGCCACAGCCCCTTCAGGGTGGGGGTCCCTCCTGGGGTGCCTGGCCAGCCTGGGTGAGGGGCTGATGGCTGTTTGCAGGCTGGCCACGGCCCCCAGCCACCCAAGCTCCCAGTGGAGGCTGGCTGGAAGCAGGTATCTGGGATTTATTTAGCTTCTATAGTTGAAACTTTGTTGCCTTTTGCGGAGGCCACAGCTGGCCAGGGCAGGTGGGAAGCTTGGCTTCCTCCATCGCCGGGGCAACCAAGCCTCCTGCTTGCTCCAGCTCTGTGGCTGCCGGCTGCCATCTTGGTTGGGTTAATTTGCATACAGTCGCTCTGATTGGCTGGTGGGTGTGGTGTGGGCATAGCAAAGGTACGGCCAAGTAGCATCTTTATATTTTATTAGTGTAGATTACATTGTATAGCTGTGCCATAATTTAACCAGTCTCTAAATTGTTTCTAGGTTTTTCCTATCATAAAAAACTAGTAGCCCTGCACACGAATTCGTGCGCCAGTAGGTCACTGCCCCGCCCTCCTGTAGCTCCCCCTGCCCCCCCCCCCCATAGCTTGTTGCCCTGCCCTCTCCTGTAGCTCTCAGCCTCCCACTTGCTTGCTGCCTTGCTCCGTCCTGTAGCTCTCTGCCACCCGCTTGTAGCCAGTAGGTCGCTGCTGCCCTCCTGTAGCTCTCTGCCCACTGCCCCACCCTCCTGTAGCTTCCCCTGTCCCCCTCCCTCATCCCCCCCAATAGCTTGATGACCTGCCCCCTCCTGTAGCTCTCCACAGCCTGCTTGTACCTTGCTGGCCCACCCTCCTGCTGATTCATGATCTGGTCTTGATGTGCTTGATCGTTACGCCTCAGGGTATAATGGCTAATTAGCATATTCCTCTCTTATTATATAGGATTATATAAAATCCTGCAAACCCTGCCCTTATACATGTCATTATCACATGATTGAATATAATCATGGGACAAATTCCTTTAAGTAAAATTGTTGGGTTCAAAGGCACATGCATTTAAAATTTCGATTTGCCAATTTCACTTCACAGAGGTTTTAGCAATTTATACTCCCACCAGCAATACGTCAGAGTATCTCTTTTTCCATACTCTTGACAACTCAAATGTGGTAAGCTTTCTGATCTTTGCCAAAACTACAGCTTAGAAAACAGTACTTGATTTAGCTTCAATTTTTGCTATTCTTACTATGAGTGAGATAAAAAACTTCACATTTAAAAATCAGTTCTTTTCCTTCTCTAAACATGTCTTCATTTTTGCTATCGGATTATTAATCATTTTTTTAAAGAATTGGTGCTATATTAAAGGGATTATCTGTTATGTTTTGCAAATATTTATTTTCCTGTTTGTTTCATTTATTATGTTTATTTTATCCTCACAGTAAATTTCTTTCTGTAAATTAAATTTATTTGATTGTTATTATTTTACTGAAATATAATTGACATATAACATTATATTAAGTTAAATATATGTACATATTACAAAATGATCACCACAACAAATCTAGTTACTATCCATCACCATACATATTCACTGTTTTCCCCTTGTGATGAGAACTTTTAAGATCTCTCTCAGCAACTTTCAAACAGACAACATAATAGTATTAACTATGTGCTGCACATGACATCCCCGGGATCTGCTTATTTTACAACTGGAAGTTTATACCTTTGAATCACATTCATCCATTTCACTCCCCATCCCTCTCATATATTGGGTCCTCAATTTTTTGAGATTTCAAAAATCTCTTAGCTTGCAGCTAAGACCAATAAGCCCAGGATTTTGGTGGAGTGCATTTTTCAGAAGGCTCCTTATATGTGGTATCTGGGAGGTAAATTTACATGTCAGAGCAATGCTTTAGTTTACCTCATACTTGGTTGATAGTGTGGCTGGATATAGAATTACAGGTTGGAAATAATTTACCTCCTAAATTTTGTTACATACATAATACTTGCTCATTGTAAAAAGAAAAAAAAATTAGAAACATATAAATATAAACAGAAAGAAGAAAATAAAGGTAGCCTGAAAGCTGTACCCTCATTAACCACCAATATCTGGGGGGAGCCTGGTGGACAAGGGCGCCAGAAGGTCTCACTGTTTGGTGTGCAGACTCTCACTTGTTCCCATGTTGTCAGCACAGCCGTACTGTCTACAGGGGAGCCTGGGGCCCCAAAGTCCAAAGCTTTGTTGAATTCACCTCCGGAGGATAAACCTCCAGTCTTCTACCAGTGGGGAGGGGATATGAGTTCCCAGTCATCTGTCTTCAGACTTTCAGTGACTCTCCCAAGTTTTCACCCATCTGTCCCACCACAGGGTCCTTGTCACCTCCAGTTCAGAGCTTCTGAGGGACCTGAAGCAGGAATGAGCTGCTTACACTTCTGCCCCTGCTGGCTGAGATTTTGGCTTCCTCATGTTTGCCAAAAAGTTACTACTCCTGCCCTAACTGGTTTGGCTCAGTGGATAGAGCATGGGCCTGCGGACTGAAGGGTCCTGGGTTTGATTCCGATCAAGGGCACATGCTTAGATTGTGGGCTCGATCCCCATTAGGAGGTGTGCAGGTGGCAGCTGATCAATAATTCCCATCATTGATCTCTCTCTCTCTCTCTCTCTCTCTCTCTCTCTCTCTGTCTCCTTTCCTCTCTGAAATCAATAAAAATATATTTTAAAAAAGTTACTATTCCTACATCTGAATTCTTGCTTCCAAAATTTTGCTATTTTCTCCTTGCCACTTCTATTTGTCCTTGTGGTTTGACCTTTTAACCTAATCCCTTTACTATTATTTTAGTGGAGTTATAGGAGAGAGTGGAGGTAAACATTTATGCTTATTTTTAAAAAATGATTAGTGGGAAGAGTCTCATACATTCTTATACACATTTTTATGCACTATTGAAGTTTAAACGAGTGTTCTGGGATCGTTATAGGTAACTTGTTTGTCGTGTGTGTGTGTGTGTGTGTGTGTGTGTGTGTATTAAGGATAAGAGGGCATTAGTGCTAGACTCAGATGGGTAGTTGAGGCTTAATTTTATGCTATTCCTATATTTATTTAAATTACAAATTTAATCTTCCTTACTTATTTTGTCCACATATATTATAAATAGCTTAAAATTTCAAACCTATTCTTTCTTTTGCATACTGATATTAAATCTATGTCAAAACAACCTCCTTTCCAGGAATGAACAGAACATGTCTTGTTTGGAACTATCAATTTTTCAAAATACAGCAGGTCCTTTCTCTTTTTTTAAAAAAATATATTTTATTGATTTTTTACAGAGAGGAAGGGAGAGGGATAGAGAGTTAGAAAATTCCATGAGAAAGAAACATCCATCAGCTGCCTCCTGCACACCTCCTACTGGGGATGTGCCCGCAACCAAGGTACATGCTCTTGATCGGAATCGAACCTGGGATTCCTCAGTCCACAGGCTGACGCTCTAGCCACTGAGCCAAACCGGTCAGGGCACCTTTCTCTTCTTTTTGTTAAATGTGTTTGTGGCCCACCTACACACATTAGGAAAAACAACTTTAAAAACTACGGGAAAATTTAAAATTTGTCATAACTCTAGATATGAGGGTTACAATAAATCTACCATCATTTCAGTTTTATTACCCCATTTTCTTATCATACTTAAAATTCACTGGAGCCCTGGCTGGTTTGGCTCAGTGGAAAGAGCGTCGGCCTGTGGACCCAGATTCGATTCCCGGGTTCGATTTTGGTCAAGGACACATGCCCGGGTTGCAGGTTCGATCCCCAGTAGGGGGTGTGCAGGAGGCAGCCAATCAATGATTCTCATCATTGATGTTTCCATCTTTCTCTTCTTCTCCCGTCCTGTCTGAAATCAATAAAAATATATTTTAAAAAATTCACTGGGGATCAAGCCTGCAACCCAGGCATGTGCCCTGACTGGGAATCGAGCTATGACCTCCTGGTTCATAGATCGATGCTCAACCACTGAACCACACCGGCTGGGCCTATTCTGCCGATTTTAATGGTTTCTAAGATGCCTTTGTCCCTATGTTTCGTTGAGAAGAGGAATTAACACTTTTGTCATATGTACTAATTACTATATTCCAGCCTGAAACCGAGTTTGTTTAGGTTGCTAACAGTAATGGAATGAGTTGCATATGTGTGATCCGTCAACCAGGTGAGTAGTTTGCCAAGGGTCATACACACATGTTGTGTCTTTCATTCTGCTCCCCACCACCTTCCACCCGTTTGTGGAAATGGCTCCCCCCCCCCCCCCCCCACGCAACCACTCTTCACAACATCATAGGGTGGGTCCCTGGCTGGCCAGGGGAGGCACCTGAGCTACACTGGACCAGGCAGAGTTCAATCCCTTTTGTCTCAGTTGTACTTGTATCTTTAAACTCAGGAGCTCACAATAGCCATGCTTTTCTACCATATAGAATGGAAAATTGGAGGAAGCCAATCAACACAGAGATGGTGGCGGCTTGGGCAGTAATTTAGTGAAGGAAGGATAGAAAGTGTGAGCATTTTTGTTAAAGTCAAAGCATAGCGGAGTGAGAGAGTGAAGAATGAAGAGAAGAGTCAGAGAGGAACAAGGAGAGAGAGAGAGAGAGAGAGAGAGAGAGAGAGAGAGAGAGAGAGAGAGAGAGGAGATGAGGTCTTTGGGAAATGATGAAGTTATAAGGGCAAAGCCTTCATGAACGGGATTGGTGCCCTTAAAAAAGAGGGTTCAGAGAGCTAGCTCTCCCCTTGTGCCTTGTGAGGACTCAATAGAAAGATGACTGTGTGTGAACTGGAAAAAGGCTCTCACCAGATACCAAGTCCTTTGGAGCCTGGATCATGGGACTTCCCAGTCTCCAGAACTGAGAGAGAGAAATATTTGTTGTTTATAAGCCACCTGTTATAGCAGCAGCCCGACTGGACTAAGATAGACACACATTCTTAAGCAGCTTCACCAATTTTCCATTGATTCAGAGTTCAGCCCAAGTTGTTTTTGAGCTTCATTCTCTATTTCTCTCTGGCTATTCTCTCCCTCTCTGTCTCCCTCTTCTTTTATGTTAGAATCAAAGGCACCAAAACATCTAAGAATTTTTTCCTGGCTCATTTTTCATTTTCCCTCCTTTTGTGAAATGTCGGGAGGTTGGGACTGATGAGAGACCTTTAGAAGGTCAAGAGTGATTGAAGGTAGAAAATTTTTAAAAATTAATCTTTATTGTTGAGATTATTGCAGATGTCCTCCCCCCCCCCATAGCTCCCCTCCACCTGGTTCCCACCTCACCCCAGGCCCTTGCCACCCTATTGTCTGTGTTCATAGATAATGCACACATGCATATAAGATCTTTTTTGAATCTCTTCCTGTGCCCCAACACCCCTTGCCTCTGAGATTCGTCAGTCTGTTCCATTTCCATGCTCCTGATTCTATTCCATTCACCAGTTTATTCTGTTCATCTGATTTTTTATTCGTTTGATTTTTAAATTCAATTGTTGATAGGTATGTATTTGTTCCCACTTTGTTGTTCATATTTTTTATCTTTACCTTTTTCTTCTTCCTCTTCTTAAAGAATACTTTCAGCATTTCATATAATACTGGTTTGGTAGTGATGAACTCCTTTAGCTTTTTCTTGTCTGTGAAGCTCTTTATCTGATCTGCAATTCTAAATGATAGCTTTGCTGGGTAATCTTGGTTGTAGATCCTTGCTATTCATCACTTTGAATATTTCTTGCCACTCTCTTCTGGCCTGCATAGTTTCTGTTGAGAAATCAGCTGACAGTCATATGGGTACTCCCTTGTAGGTAACTAACTGCTTTTCTCTTCTTTTAAGATTCTCTTTGTCTTTTGCCCTTGGCATTTTACTTATGATGTGTCTTGGTGTGGTCCTCTTTGGATTCCTCTTGTTGGGGTTCTCTGTGCTTCCTGGACCTGTAAGTCTATTTCTTTCACCAGGTAGAGGAAGTTTTCTGTCATTTCTTCAATATCTTGCTCTCTCTCTTCTGGCACCCCCATAATTCGGATGTTGGTACACTTGAAGTTGTCCCAGAGGCTCCTTACACTATCTTCATATTTTTGGATTCTTTTTCGTTTTGCTCTTCTGGTTGGGTGTTTTTTGCTTCCTCATATTTTAAATCATTGATTTGATTCTCGGGATCCTCTCTGTCATTGAATCCCTGTATATTATTCTTTATTTCAGTCAGTGTATGCTTAATTTTTGACTGGTCTTTTTCCATGTGTTTGGCATTCTCCCTAAGATTTTTGAAAGTCTCACTAAGTCCCGTGGAGGTTTCTAGAAGATTTTTTTAAAAAATATATTTTATTGATTTTTTACAGGGAGGAGGGGAAAGGGATAGAGAGTTAGAAACATTGATGAGAGAGAGACATCGATCAGCTGCCTCCTGCACGCCCCCTCCTGGGGATGTGCCCGCAACCAAGGTACATGCCCTTGACCGGAATCGAACCTTGAGTCAACAGGCCGATGCTCTATCTGCTGAGCCAAACCGGTTAGGGCTCTAGAAGATTCTTGAGTAACCTTATAACTGTGGTTTTGAACTCTATATCCAGTAGTTTGCTTCCTTCCATTTTTTTCCTTTGTGACATGTTTCTTTGTCTCTGCATTTTGGTTGCTTCCATGTGTTTGTTTTTATGTATTGGGTAGCTGCTAAGTCTCCTTGAGTTGATAGAGTGGCCTTGTGTAGTAGGTGTCCTATAGGACCCAATGGCTCAGCCTCCCCAATCACTTGAGGTGGATACTGTAGGTGCACCTTTTTGTGGGCTGTGTGCACAGTGTTGTTGTAATTGAGCCTTGATTGCTATTGGTATCACTGGAATTGACCTCCAGGCCAATCGGCTGTGGGGATGAGCTGTGACTACAGTGGGAGAGCTGCTGTGCAAGAGACACCCTTAGGAACAGGACTTGCTTCTGTGGGGCTTTGGTGCTCACTGAGTCTGCCTCTTGAGTGTGTCACTAATGGATGTGAAGAGTTGTAATCTGGTATGGTTTCACACTGACCACTGGGTACACTGGCTCTTGGGTCTCCAGGGAGGTGCAAATTAGCCACTGCCTGAGGCCGTCCAGCAGGAGCTACAGAGAGATCTGCAGATTCCTCTATTTGTATCGGGTTTGGAAGTGTCCAGGCCCAGCTGTGAAGCAAGGCAGACTGGTCTTGGGCCTTTTATTGATAGGTTTGGGACTCCCTGACCCAGCTGTAGCTTGTTTGACAGTTTTATTTAGCTGAGCAAGGACAGGCCATTCATATGCAAAAGCCACTGTACACATCTTGGGTGTGTTTGTAAATTGGGTAGGGTGGGGTCTCAGGGAATCACCAGGGTGGAGCAAACAGAAATGGCTGCCACTCAGCCCTGCACTTGGGAGGTCCCAGCATGGGAACAATGACCCCTGTAAGCACCTGTTTCAGGAAGAAAGCCACCCCTGAGTTCCTGCCCTGATGCCAGACAGTCCAGTTTCTCCTTGTATGTGTCTGGGTCCCCCAGAGCCTCTCCTGGCACTGGAGCTCAAAGGAAGTGGGAGCTTGTAAGTTTAGTTAGTGGTGATGGCCTTTTACTAGGAACAGCTGGATCCCCAGCAGCCTGTGTGTCACTGAACCCCAATCCCCCCTGGTTTTTATAGCCCATAGTTCTTATTTCCTGTAGGGACTTTTTTCTCAGCTCTGGGACCCTGGGCTGGGCGTCTGGTGTGGGGCTGGGACCCCTAGCTCCTCCAGTAGCCTCTGCAGAGGCGATCTCCCTCCCAATGAAAAAAGCATCACACATGGGTGTTGGACCAGCCCCTTCCATGCCTCTGTACCTCCTACCAGTCTCAGTGTGCTTTCTTCTTTTCTTCTCTAGTTGTAGTACTTCCATTCAGCCAGCTTTCCGGCGCTTCTGGATGATGGTTTTTCTGTATTTTAGTTGT
This sequence comes from Myotis yumanensis, assembly GCF_028538775.1. Lineage (NCBI taxonomy): Eukaryota > Metazoa > Chordata > Mammalia > Chiroptera > Vespertilionidae > Myotis > Myotis yumanensis. Next base: position 25,908,080 of record NW_027223764.1, on the reverse strand, counting down.
AATTTTGATATGGTTGTGGGAGGCAGCGAGTACAGGCATTTGCCTACACTACCATCTTGGTTCTCTCTTGTAGAAATGTTTTAAATAGGAGAAAGTCAATATGTGTATGCACTGGTGTGTGTGTGTGTGTGTGTGTGTGTGTGTGTGGATGGCCATGGCACATGGAGCAGGGAGGAGACCCTGACATATTTGGGGGCAGGGGTGGGCTAGGGCAGGGCTGGATTCTGCTCTTGTGTGTAGAAATGGAGCTGGAGAAGCAGAGTTTTGTTTCTCCTGTTTCTACTGTGACCCTGGTTTTGACTCTAGACTGGAATGACCCGGGAAACACTGGTGACAAAGGGATATAAAACCAGTTACATTTACTGAAAATCTGTTATTGCTGGAGCTCATTGAAAGCAATTAGCTAATGTCAAGAAGCCAATGAAAGAACTTATAAAACTGTTGCAATTCAGTGAAATTGATCAATAAAAATAATTGACTTTGCCTAGATGTGGATAATAAATTTAAGTTACAAAATAAACCTCCAGGATTAGAACCCATTAGGAACATCATAACCTTCCTTCTATTTCCATCATAAACTTGTGCTCATAGGGCCAGAAGCTGCATCTGCAGTGAGAAGGCAGCTTCTGTCCTGCCCCTCCTCCTCTGCTCCCTGGACCAGGTCAGTGACAGAAGGTGCAATGCATCGGGACTGGAGCTACACTCAGGTCAGGGGCCTTTCTAGTTCTTTGAGTCAAGGTCCTGCTCCCAGGAGCTTCAGGAAAATGTGAGTCTCTGTGGCCCTCCGGGCCACTCTCAGTCTCTATCACCCATTTCAGACCCATTAGGAGGCTCTGGTGTCTGGGAGCATCGCTGCATCTCAGGCCTCCATGGACCCAGCGGCTGCTCTCTTCCTAGAGCAACTGCAAATCCTGGAGATCAGGGACTCTCACGGGATCACCTTTAATTGTGGGGAATGCTCCACCTTTTCCATCAAGTACTGCGGTTGCTGAGCTACCATGTGCAAAGCACTGTGCTGGGCAGGGAGGGGAAATCTGGGGGCTCCAATACCCGCTCCTCCTCCACTCTTAGGAGTATCTTGGGAGAGAGAACACACATTGAAATTAGAAAAGAAAGAGAGAAGAAATCAGAAAGCCAGTGTCATGGAATGGCTAAGAGCTTGGGCTCTGAAGTCCCAGACAATTATATTCAAATTTCAGTTACTGCAGGGGACTTTGGGGAAGCTGTGTTAACCTCTTTAAGTTTCAGTGTTCTTCTATATAAAATGGTAATCATAACAATACTTGCATTTGCCCCAGATGCAAAACCACCCGAGGGCTGTGCAAAAGAAACACCACTCTGGGCAGCGGGAAGTATTTGCTCACTAGGCCATCCTTCCATAGCCATGGTCAGGCCAGTGGCCCAGGGATGACCCCATAGGTGTGGGCTTTTGAGCTCCTTGGCACCTGGTTGACCATAGCCATATGTAAAGGGACTGCCAGCCCAGCAGTGGCGAGGGACCAGACCCTGGTGAGGGACCTAGAAAAGCACAGGTCCTCTGAGGTGGGGGACAAGGGTGTGGGCCCTTCATCTGCCTGTAACTGCTCCTAGGTTGTTGTGATGATGATAAGAGCCTCTACAATTAGCATGACTACTAGCACATAAACATTTCTCAAAAGTTGTGCTATTGTGGTTCCAATAGCAACAATTGCCAGACTCCTGAGGATGGACAGCAATCTCTCGGGGGAGGATTTAGGGAGGAGAGGCCACTGGGGTGGGGAAGCTGAGAGAAGGTACCATCCTGCAGATGAGCCATGAGATGGCCTTGAAAGTGTCATCAGGACATCGCCAAGTGACAGGCCTTGGAACAATAGGAGGTAACTTTTATTAAAGAAATGTGACTTGAGTTCTATAGATCAGAGAGAGCAGGAGGGTTTCCAGGGGCTGGTTGCAAGGGGAGGGCGGGGCCTGGGGAGAGCCAAGGCCCGGAGGCTGGGAAGTTCAGGGGGAGTTTTGGGAACGGTGGGTAAATGCCACCTCTCTCCCAATTGGAGCAGAGGTTTGATGCAACCTGTACAATTGCAAAGAGCTGTCTTATAAGATTCTGATGAAGGGAGAAGAACCCATGAAGGCCAAGGGCACACAGGGAAGCCTCAGGGAGGGTGGCGTTGGCTGCATGGGGGGGCTGGGTAGGAGATCTCCCAAAGCAGGACTCACCAGGAGAAGTATTTCTCCCAGCCCCACTGGAGTATAGTTCTCTCCCCAACTAATCTGAGGCTGCCCTGGGCTGCTGAGCCAGAGGTGGGAGGCCTGAGGCCGTGCCACTTTCTCTAACAAACAGTGCTAGTGAGTCCCGAGAAGGATTAATGCCGCAAATTAATTTAAAACGTAGGAAACACATGCACTGAAACAAGACCTTTGGATTTGTAGCCCCAAATAGGCAAACAGCTCTGTTCAAGCGATGAAGCCACTGTGACGATAATTGGCAGCCAAACACTGTAGCTGTACTCAGCTCAGGTTCAGGAGTGCCCTAGACTAGAGCAGGCTGCTCAGGGTGGGCTCTGCACGCTTCTGGCCGCCAGGGCCGCTCCTGGCAGCGTCGTGTACATCCACAATGCCACAGCTCTCCTCTTTCCTGACAAGAAAAGGGAAGGCTGAGAAAAGGTCCTTCGCTGCTTTTGAAAGAGGGGCAAGGTGGCCTTTGCAAGGGCAGCCTTCAGAGACCATGGAGAACAGAGGGTGCCAGCAGGCCACTTCACTGGGGGGTGTGCTCCATCCACTCACCAGCTTCCCGGGAGCCAGGCTGAGGGGTCCCCACCGTCCTCTCCAACAGGCCTCACACTGTCTCTCAGAAAGGAGTGCTTTAAACAGCACCATTTTCATTGTGTTTCTTGCCTGAAAAGGAATATACAGAAAATTTGGCCAATACAGAACAGCACAAAGAAAGAAGAATTGCCCACAGTCCCTGAATGCTAACTCTAGATTTCCTCTGTGACCATTTTACTGTGTAATGAGCTGGATTTTCTTTTTTTTTAAACGAAAGTAACAGCTGGCATCAGAACTCCTGTTTGGGGTGAAGGTCTTTTTTCTTTCTCTCTTTTTTGTGTGACAAGTAAATGGATACATTTCGTGGACTCAGTGTGGGAGAACATCTTGTCCCTTGGTGTAAAAAGGAGAGAGATGGAGTGTCTGGGCTGGGTGTCCCCTTACAAAAGGAAGTCAGAGATGGGGGCGACCTGGATGATATGAAGAGGCATTTGTTATTTTGGGGAAGCTTGAAGAGGTGTTAACTTTCATGTCTAGGTCAAAGCAAACAGCATAAGCATGGTGGCTGGGAGGCAGGAGCTCGAGGGCCTGGAGCACTGAAGCCCACAGAAAGCTGCAGAAATTTGGGCCAGGCCTTTGGACCGCCACAGGCTGTGGTGGAGTGTAGGGGTGAGTCAGCTATATGTACGAATTGGGGGAAGGGAAACACACAGCAAGGTTATCAGTGTTGAGCTGGAAATTCATCACTGGAATGAAATGTGTAGTGTAAACACCTGACAATTACGTTTTTGATTATAATGTGTCTGACATTAAGCTTTTGGTGTAGAGACATCTAATTCCAAGGCATCCATCTAAAGTAAACACATTGCTAGCTACACACAAGATAAAGATAAAGAGCCAGGCCGTCCCCACCATGAAGTTCCCCCTTATTTGTTTATTTTAATTATTATTTAAAAAATTGACTTCAGAGAGAGAAAGGGAGAGGGAGAGAGAGATAAAAACATCAATGATGAGAGAGAATCATCCATTGGTTGCCTCCTGCACAACTCCTACTTGAGATTGAGCCCCCAAACCAGGCATGTGCCGTGACCTCTTGGTTCATGGATCCACATTCAACCACTGAGCCATATTAGCTGGGCTCCCCCTTTTATTAGAGAGCTCCACTTGACCTAGATAACTCACCATTTGTCTCCTTGCTTCTTTTTTATGACCCCAAAGGGATCTCTCTCTCTCTCTCTCTCTCTCTCTCTCTCTCTCTCTCTCTCCTTCTCTCTCTCTCCTTCTCTCCTTCACTGTGTGGCCACGAGTGTGCCATGTACCCTCCAGGAATTGTGAGTAATAAACCTTCATTTTTTTTTTAAGGTTCCCTGATGGTTATTACTGAGGGTGTCTTGCAATAATAATAAGAACCACAAGGGGAAATGTCTGTAGGGCTTGCCATCAGTACTACAGGCCTAGGTCCGTGCTCCCAGGAATTTCCAGCCGATAGCATCACTATCAATAGGCTGAAAATGACCCATATAATAATATTGTTATTATGTGTATACTTTTTAACCTGTTGTAATTTCTTACTTTATATTTTTAAACATTTCCCATGTCCACTAAACATATAAATATGTATATATACATAAAATATACACATATATGTATATATACACATAGCATATATACATATGTGTGTAAACTTAAAATGTTTAAAGACTGCAATGTTCCATCATGTAGATGGAATGCTGATCACTGAATTTGGATGTTGAGGCTGTTTCTGTGACTGTTAAAGAGCCCTCCCAATCTAATTTTGAGTTTAGGGCAGTGATGGCGAACCTTTTGAGCTCGGCATGTCAGCATTTTGAAAAATCCTAACTTAACTCTGGTGCCGTGTCACATATAGAATTTTTTGATATTTGCAACCATAGTAAAACAAAGATGTATATTTTTGATATTTATTTTATATATTTAAATGCCATTTAACAAAGAAAAATCAACCAAAAAAATGAGGTGGCGTGTCACCTCTGACACGCGTGTCATAGGTTCGCCATCACTGGTTTAGGGGCTGAGCATTCACTTCCGAAATACCTTCCACAGCTGACCTTCCCTGCTCGCCAGGACCACGCAGAAGTGCTGGGCACAGTGGCAACCGTTGTCACATAGCATTGGGCCATTTTAGTGGCATTTTCCCATTTCTTCCACTGCACCGGGGACTCCCTGAGCTCAGCATACCTCATGTTTCATTTTTGCAGCACAGTGTCAAGCACATTGTACAGGTTTAGTACATGTTTTTAGTGAACACAAGATTTTGAGTCAATGGGAAGACACACACAGTAAGTAAGTATTGGAGCCCCCCTCTCCTTCCCCTACCTCCATCAGGCTTCTCCCATTCTGAGGAAGCAGCATTCTAAGCTGACAGTTAAATCTGCTCCCATACTGCTTGGATGAGCCCCAAGGAGGGTGAACATTCATGATTCCTGCATCCAGGTAACTGGACCCACATAGATTCTTTTCGTGTATGACACCCACTGGGTTTTGCCATGAATATTTTGTATTGGCCATTGTTCTGTTTTCTGAAGCAGAAAGTGAGTGTGGGGAGGGGAGAAGCTGAGGTTTTTCACTGTCATGCCTCGATATACTTTTATTATTTTTACTTTAGGTAGCTAGACACTTTAAAGATCTCATTTCAATTCTGAAAGAACTTAATACTGCCACAGGAAACATGAGGACAAAACCTATGTTTTGCTATTTTGAATTTGAGTGGCCAGTAGCTTCTCTTTTTTTTCTTTTTAATAATTATTTATTGTTGAAAGTATTGCATATGTCCCCCTTGCCCCCCAATTGGGCCAGTATCTTCTGATAAAAGGGCGAGTCCAGGTGCCTGTGTGAAGCAGGTCTCTTTCAGTGACAAGAAGAATAAATGGAATGGCCACTGGGCAACAATTCCTTTTTCTCGTCCTAGATCATTTGCTGAAGATAATGCAATGCCTACATATATTAAGCTCAGAGAAAAGGAAAACTATAGTTCTTTTTCAGACATTTTATTCAACAAAAGTTGGCCTTTTCCAATTTTTTTCTCTTTCACATTCTTATTTCTTTAACAGAACTTCAAGGAGTTAAAGTACTTATGACCAAATCAGCAGCATGGCCATTATACTCTCCATAACATAAAAATAGAAACTGATCTTAAGAAGAGAGAAATACATGTTCCACAAAAACACATGCTTTTCAGAATGCATAGAATTTTAGAATCTACAATCTTGAAACACTAGAGTGCCCACAGAGGTAACATAGCTAAATGCTGGGGACTCTACACCAGTACACCTTTTAGTGACCATGGTAGACATCATTAATGGGTAACAGTAGTTTTCACACTGTGCAGAGACATGGCCTCAGCATCCTTCTCAGCAGACCATTCCGATCCTTCTCTATAAATTCATGGGAACTGGTACTGAAGACAAAAGCTCTCTGCCCAGGGTGACATATGATTTAGACATACCAACCACTCTGTGAAGGCAGTTTCTCTTATATGCCTCGGGTAGGTGATTCAGGGCTTCCCATATCTGCTTCCCACTTATCTGTAGCTCCCAACAATGAAAAGTACCATGAGGTTCAGCCAAATGGAATCCTCTCTGGTCCCCAACTAAAGCTTGCATTGTTCTTGCATCACAAGGTAAGTCTTTGGAGATGTCCAGTGTTGTCAATGCTCCCAAAACATCCTAGCATTTTTCAATTAGCATCTCAGAGCTGCCCCTGCAGCACAGTCTTCTAACCACTCATGCCTTGTGGAATGTTATGTGGTTGCTTCTTTACCTAAATCCGCACAGCACTCTCTACACCTGATAATAAATAAACGCTGGCAGACATTTTGTCTCCAACACTTCTGACATTTTTGGCTGCTTTAAAATTTTCTCTTGGCCACCATTTTTGGGTTTTAGAACATCTGGATAAAATGTCAAAGACTCAGCTAATCTTTGCAATGTTTGGTCTGCCCAGGGCTAACGTCGTCTGAAATCTTTTTTGTTTTCCTGGACTTAATTCATTGGAATTTGATGTTTTCCTCGCCAAGAAATTACTTATTCTTGCTTTCATTGCCCTAGTCAAATCTGTATCTTAGCAACTATTTTAGAGGCACTTTTCAGTCGAATATGTTTTTGTGCAAAGGTAGATAACGATATCCTTCTCAGAGCATAACAAATATATAGACACAGCTACAGGCTCTCTAGCCTGATGATCATAAATTTCATGGTAGAAACTCGTTTAAATCTCCAGAGTATTGTTATTAATAATAAAATAGAAGTCAGAATAAGGTGAGTTTCTCCCAAGGGAACTCAGGTTATGGTACAATAAAAAAAAATCCAACTTCATTATATGGCAATCGTGGCCTTGGAAGTCTTATGCCCAAATACGGCCTTACATTAAAAAAGAAGTTTCTAGCCTAGGCTGATTTTGCTTAGTGATTAGAGCATCGACCCATGGACTGAAGGGTCATATGGGTGCGAATCGGTCAAGGGAACGTACCTCTGTAGCAGGCTTCATCCCCAGCCCCGGTCAGGTGAGTGCAGGAGGCAGCCAATCAATGTGTCTCTCTCACATTGATGTTTCTCTCTCTCTGTCTCTATCCCTCTCTTCCACTTTCTCTAAAAAAAATAAATCAATGGAAAAAATATCCTTGGGTGAGGATTAACAACAACAACAAAATAAGTTTCTAGGTAGTAGAACGGTAACATTAAAAACATTTTGAAAAAAATAACAACTCTCTGACTAAAAAAATAATGAATCTCTCTCATTACATGTGTCATGAAAACACAGACTTCCTTAAATCAATACATGTCTGGGTATTCTCGTTAGTTCAACCATAGCTCCTCCGATTTCTTCCTTAGATTTAATGCAAAACTCCATCTTCAAGCTGTCAGCAGCCTCTTTCTCTGTCTTCAGTGGAAGAGGATTATGGGTAACTACCATTGCTCGTATGATGCTCTTTCATTGCTTCAAAACTTATAGTCACCTTCTGTCCTTCCAGCTGAAATGATCTGCTTAACAGCCGCCCTCTTATTGCTCTCTTACAGATCCTCTTTGAGTTCACTAGGTTTGTTCAGTCTGAATTGAACAGAGTAGTTTAGTAAAGGTTGTTTCCCATTGTTCCAAGGCAGGTCACTTGGTGATACCTTGACGGGGACTGACAGGTGATACTTTGTGGACTCTGAAGTAGCACCCAAACAGCTTGAGCAGCAGTGCTCACCTCATTTGTTCAGGGACTCACTTAGCTATTCAACAATAACCTTCTTAGCAAATGCTCAGTGCTAGGCTAATATTAGAGGTTGTGCAAAATTCATCTTATGAGCCTTTAGCTCTGAATCCTGTGTGACCACTTTACTTGCTGTTTTAGTTTTTATCTAAAAGTTTTTGGGAGTTGGGTCAGAGCAATTTTGAATGCACTTCCTCTACCTTAATTAAAAGCAAATGTCCTCTGCCTTCAACCATTCAGTACCAGAGTCCAGGAACACAACCTAGGTTCCTTCAACTCATTTTTGCTTGAGGGCATTTGCTGTTACCAGGGCATTGCCCCTCAGACTGAGGCCATTATCTGTGTATCTTTGTGTAAATCTTGATGTTCCAGTCTTCAATTTCTTTCCATCATTTTTCTTTCTTTTTTTTTTTTTTTAATATATTTTATTGATTTTTTACAGAGAGGAAGGGAGAGAGATAGTTAGAAACATCAATGAGAGAGAAACATCGACCAGCTGCCTCCTGCACATCTCCCACTGGGGATGTGCCCGCAACCCAGGCACATGCCCTTGACCGGAACCGAACCCGGGACCCTTCAGTCCACAGGCCGACGCTCTATCCACTGAGCCAAACCAGTTTCAGCTCCATCATTTTTCTTTGCCGGTTCAAAGATTTGTCATATAAGTTGGACACATGTTAATTATGTAAATAAAGATACTACAGTTTAAGTGAAAGCTTTTATTCAATTTATTTTAGAAATCATTACAGTCCATTTATTGAATGCCTATTCTATTCCATACCATTCTAGTCAATGCCCTCTCCACAGGGGGCTCACAGCCTAAGAGCTAGAAGCAGTAATGTATATAAATGAAGTTACAAAGCATTACGTAGAGTGTGGAAACCAGAGTTCTACCAGAGCACTAGGGACAGGAAAAATTGGGAGCTGAATCTCAAAAGGTCAGAAGACACCAAACTTCCTGTTCTAGTTATGACAGAATAACAGGTATAAAATTTATCTTCTTGTCATAAAAATCTATAATACTGTAAAAATAACACGAATCAACTGTTTACAACTACAGGGATAGATTTGAGAATAGAAAAATGCATGAAGTAAGCTCTCATTCACCTCAGTTTTTTGCCTGGAGGCACTTTCCAAACTTCTGCACTAGGAAGGGAATCCACACCCAGATAGGTAGTCTCAGTGGAGGGAGCAGAGTTTGGTGCTATTGGGTGACTGGAATTTGCTATGCTGAGTGGAAAAGCCAGTCACTAAAGAGTAAGTACTGTATGGTTCCATTTATGTGAAGCTCTAAAGCAGGCAAAGCTAATGTATGGAGATAGAAACTCGGAATGTTTGTTATCTCTTGGCTTGGAGTAGGGAATGAGATTGACTGGGAAGGTGCAGAGGGACCTTTCTGGGGTGTTGGAAAAGTTCTGTATATTGATAGGATGTACTTTTTTTTAAAAGGTTTTATTGAACTATATACTTAAATCAGCGCATTTCTTTGCATGGCTGAATAATAAAGAAAAGCAAAGCGAAATGAGTCATATCAATAATAAGATAATTAATAAAGTGAGGCCAAACACACACACACACACACACACACACACTCACACTCACACACACACACACTCAGCAGAAAGGACTCACCATGACCGAAGCATATGGAGTTGTGAAAAAATCTGTTATATATGGCACAGTCTGCCTGGAGAATCCAGTTTAGTAAGAAGATGGCCAGAGGGGCAGGATGGGGCCTGATGACTTCTTATAGTGATCCATGATAGTGCTCTTGCTATCCAGGGCTCAACAAACATTTTTTGTAAAGGACAAGATAAGAGCTACTTTAGATTTTGAAGGCCATATACAGACTCTGTTGCATATTCTTCATTTATAACCCTTTAAAAATATAAGAACTATTCTTAGCTTAATAGTTGTACCAAAACAGCAGGATGAATTTGGCCTGCATGCGGTAGTTTGCTGGCCCCTGTCCTACACTAAGCACTTGAGGTCCTTCCAGCCAGAACCACCACACCAGGTTACCAGAGAGACTTGGGAGCACAAAGGAGAAGATGACTCATTCTTCCTAGAAGAGTCTTCTCAGAGGAGGTGGCATTCGAGTTGGGTTTTGGAGGATAAAAAACAGTTCATGTGAAGAAGAGCAAGTTACAGGGAGAGATCTTTCTACTGAGAGTCTGGCTCTGCTATTTGACAGATGACATGGGGTATGGCTCTGCTGGTCTGAGTTTCTTCATCTTTACGACGGGTCTTATAACACATACCCTTCTAACCCGAGATGAATTGCAACGAAGATTAAAAAAAAATACCCCAAACAACCACTAACAAAAATAAAAAAATCCTGCTTGAAAGTATAAAGTGCCTTAAAAATGCATTTCTTACCTCAGATCTTTCATCTTGCATGAGCCAGCACAACTAATGCCACTCCTGTGTGCACAGTAATTGCTGAGATTATTGGGCTTATGCTGGAGTGTTTGGAGCCTACCTCTCAGCTCTCAAGAGAGGACCCAGTGAGTCAGGAACAGACATTGGCATCTCCTTGTTGATCGTTATGTGAGCCATATTGATCTAAAACTAAATTTGTTCAGCTCTTTGTTTCTTAAACGTACAAGTCAGATGATAACTTGGTATTATCAGGATCTGGTCCTCTCTCCTAAGCTATTAATTTTTTTTTTTTTTATTCCACAATGCCTGACACTCCAACACCATGGTTTTAAGCCTTCTTTAGAATGAAAATAACTTTTGGGTGTATGAGGAGGGGAGGGGGACACCATAAACTAGCTATCAGCCAGACAGATGATGTAGTGCATCAGATTCCTGGAAGTGATGAGGTTTGGCTCGGAGTAGACTACCTGGGGCCAAATTCTGAGTGCGAATTATTTAGTCTTTCTGTTTTCTTGTTTCCTTTTGTATGACATGAGGATAATGACACTACCGAGTAGTAGCTATTAGGATGTAATGTACAACCATATGTCAGGGACATAATACAGTGCCTGTCAGGCAGTAGTATTAGCCATTATTGTTATTGCTAGTCATGACCAAATGGGAACAGAGGTCTAGTTTTATAGCCAAAGCTACAAGTGAGAGGAAGGAAAAAGTGAAATGGGACTAAATATAAATATTATCTAAATTATTATTTTTTCACATTCTGGGAAAACCCCAGTATTGTCTGACATGAGCCAGTATTTCAATCTAGAATGAAAGGTGTCCTTATCTCCCTACTCTCTAAACTAAAGGCTTCATCATAGTGTGACTTAGATTGTTCTTCTGTTTCTTACCTACTGCATCTGTTTACTTGACTGTCCTTTCTGCTCTAGACAGTGAGCTACTTGAGGATAAAGATTCTGTTGTTCATATTTTTATTTTTATTAATAGCACAGGGACATTGGGTACAAATTTGATTCTCAATGAAATGTTCCTTGAGTGAATTCATAAATGGATATCCATATACTTAATTCTTGGGAAAGGTTTATTGCATATATGTGTAGGCAGATATACTTTCATATTTATATTCACAATTACATTATTTGGTCATCAAAATTAATTGCCAAGTACTATGTGAAAACCTGAGCAAATTCCAGAAATACTTAATCTACTTCATCAAACCAATTCATTTCTCCTTCAGTTCTAGAGAAAACAGAAATCCCAAGCAAAATGACATAACCATTTAAACTCTTAAAATATTTAAAGAGTAGGAATGTTAACCACTGGAACGTAAGCTGAATCTAATTAAGATGGAAAAGAATTGCTCCACTTTTATTGACAGTGAGCCAATATGATATTGAAACAAAAAAAAAAGAAATTCAGTGAGAGAGACAGCCAATTCCATCTTTGAGAATTCAGTTAAGAAAGAAAAAAACCCAAACCAGATTAATTGGTGATTTTCCTGAAGTGACCTGTCAATTTGTTCAGAAAGGTTAATTTGGCAGAATCAGCCTTAAATTGGTTTCCTGGGTGTACCTTAATTGTCTTACTTTTCAGCAAAATGTTTCTGTCAATCAGAAGATATTTTTAGAAGTAACCTGCTTGCAAAGCTGAGGTCAAGGAAAACCGAGACTCGGCTGGGGGGCCCCCAGGAACCTGCATCATGCCTTGGAAGAGAGAGCGCCCCCTGTGGAAATGGCATGCTGGGATGTTCAGAGAGCACTTTGGGCAGTAAATTCATGTTGACCTGCTCTCTTTTGGGGGAAGTTCTGCTGTAGTAGAAAGAGTAAGACATCATGGATTCTAGTCTTGGGCCTCTGAGTTTCTTTATTTTGAAGGTTTATGATCTTTGGCAAGATACATGTCTTCCCTATGTCTTGATATATTTAATTAGAAAATGCAAGCTGAATCAGATGCCCTTAAAGAATTAAAAAAAAGAATTTAGTTCTAAACCTATGTGAATGTGCAAATTATTCCCCAGAATCTATTTCTGAGATACTGAGGGGGCTTTTAAAGATACTGGGAGGTGTTTACAAAGTCACAGACATTTAGAACTGTGTGGAATCAAGGGATACCTAAGGCAGCGTGGAATATCTAGCCTTGGGGGCGGTGAGCAGACAGGAGGCTCAGAAAACAGGAGTAGGGTAGATTAAATGTCTCTTCCTTCAGCTCTTCCCCAGCTATGATGAGGCCATTATGAGTTGACTGTGTTGATGTTTGTGTTGGGCAAGACCCACATGACCAGTGTTTGTGAAACACTCGCCCAGAAGACAGTGAGAAGCAGGGAGCTTTTGGGGGGCAGGCGAGAGTGGTAAAAGACTCTGAAAAGATTTTTACTGAGGGAAAGACAGATGTGTGGATAGATTTCAGGCCATTTATGCCATAAATACCTACTCAGTACCCAGCTTGTCATTGACACTCTGGATGTAACACGCTCAACAGCACAGATAGAGATAGGAAACAGAGAACTTATAGCCAGTGGAGGAGAGAGATATGTAAACAGGGAATCCTTTTACATTTGGGTGGGACACCTAACTCAGGTTTAGAGGGTTTGGGAGATTTTCTGGAGAAAGAGATGTTTATGCAGAAAACGGAAAGATACATGGATGGGAAAAGTGAAAGGAAGTGTTTAAGGCAGAGGGAACCAGCATATCCAAAGGCCTGGAAGTGATAGACAGCAAGGCATTTTCAAGCATCCGAAAGCAGTTTAGTATGGAGGGTAAGAGAGGAAGGCAAAGAATGAGTGGTGGAGACAAAAGTCAGATTCTGGAGAACCTTTCTAAGGCATAGGAAAGGAATTGGTTGGTTCATTCATTCATTCATTCATTCTCACTGTAGTTTATTGTCTTATGTAAAACTTATTTTTCAATTACAATTTCCCTGGGTCTTTTATTTAAATGCAATGGGAACTTTTGAATGACTGTTAAGCAGAGCAGTGATAGGGTCAGATTTATGTTTTAGGACATTCTTCCTGGCTGCAGAGTAGAGAGAGGATTGAAGGGAGGAAGGCTAAAGATGAGGAAAGATAGGAGAAGGGTAGAAGGCTTTTGAAATAGAGAGAATGACAGTTTGGGTTATGACATGGGCAGTAGAATTGGAGAGAAGTGATGGATTCAAGATATATTTAGGAGGTAGACTAGGCAGGATTCAATGAATAATGAGGAAACACAAATATTTAGTCCATAACAGGTGGCATAAACATTTTCACAGTGTAGCTCTACCATGTGGACATGCTGATACATAGTAGTTTCTAAATGATCATATGTTGGAGGTATTAGTGCATAGAAGTTTTGGAATTGTCTAGACCAGTGGTTCTCAACCTTCCTAATGCTGCAACCCTTTAATACAGTTCCTCATGTTGTGGTGACCCCCAACCATAAAATTATTTTTGTTGCTAGTTCATAACTGTAATTTTGCTACTGTTATGAATTGCAATGTAAATATCTGATATGCTATATGTTTTTTCCAATGGTCTTAGGCGACCCCTGTGCAAGGGTCATTCGACCCCCAAAGGGGTCGTGACCCACAGGTTGAGAACCGCTGGTCTAGATGCAGAGTTAATTGCTGTCTCTTAATCCGAGAATGGCCTTCTCTCTGTTTCCTTCCATGATCCATCAAGATTGGTTTCCAAGCTGCAATTTTTGTTTTATGGGGCCCTAGTATAATGATCCTATCCTGTTTAACAAGATATACCGAGTTGCTTTTCAGAGACAATAGATCAGTGGTTCTCAACCTTCTGGCCCTTTAAATACAGTTCCTCATGTTGTGACCCAACCATAAAATTATTTTCGTTGCTACTTCATAACTGTAATGTTGCTACTGTTATGAATCGTAATGTAAATATCTGATATGCAGGATGGTCTTAGGCGACCCCTGTGAAAGGGTCGTTCGACTGCCAAAGGGGTCGCGACCCACAGGTTGAGAACCGCTGCAATAGATCAAAACTGCAACTCAGGAAGCCAAAGCACATGCAGAGGAGGGACCTTTGAACTCTAGCTGCACCCAGAATCAAAGTCTCTTGTCCCTTTCCCCCACCCTTCAGCAACCAAAGGACCAAGACATATCCAGAACTTGAACAACGGATCCCTTTCAGAAGCCAAGGGTTCATTGTCCAGGGAGATCCTCTGTTAACACTCCTTCACCATAAATGACCAAGTTCCAAGGTCCTCCAGTTAAAACTTGTCCCTCCAGCACTTCCGCATACCCGTTTTCCCCAGCCTCTTAAAAAACCCTTAGCCCAGTCTAGTGAGCAAGATGGATTTGAGGCATCACTAGGTCTCCTATCTTCTCGGTCGGCACCTTCTCCATCAATAAAGCTTTTCTTACTCCAAACTCTGATGTTTAAAGTTTTGGCCTTTTGAAGTGTCAGGCACACAAACTTTACTTAGGTAACACTAGGTCTCCTGGTCTTGGTTGATTGGACAAAGGATAGAAACTTAATAAAGAAATAGTTGGCTTTTTCTACTGGGGATTTAAGATTGTCACTATTCATGTAGCTGGGTCTTTCACATGTAAACTCGGGAGCTGTAATATGGACATATTTCCTACCATAGAGATTGGGAAGCAAAGAAAGATGGTGGGCAGAGAGAGGAAGGAAGGCAGTGCAGAGATGAGCATATATCAGAGGTAGAAAGAGAGTCTTAATGTTCCTCCTGTTGCTTCTTCAGACCCAGCTATATTTTTTGCTGTTGGATTCCATGAGATTCTCTTGTATCCTTCTTAGAGATCCCCTCTCCTTTTTTTTCTGGTTAGCTTGAGTAGGTTTCTGCTACTTGCAACAAAAGGGTCTAAGTAAAACACATAACACACTAGATTCCTGGCAAAAATATAGGTCTTAACAAAGCCTTCTTGACTGTACCACCTGGGGTGCCATTTTATATAGAAGCTTTCTGGAGGTGATGTCCAATTAGCTCAGTGGTGGCTCTAGACAGCTCTACTTTGGCCATTACTCACAGGGTAGTTCCCTTTCTTGGTAGATATCAGAAAAAGCTTAGAAATAATTACATCTATCTCCCTTCTGAACCAAAGCTGCTTTGATTTGGTATTGTGCCAAGCATAGCAGCTCAGCTCTGATGGATTCAGTCCTTTTAAGAAAATTATGATTAGAAATCAGGAACACTGATAACATTTTATAACCTGCTGAGGGCAATGTTTTCCTACAAATAATGCTCATAAAAACTTAATTTTTCTGTAAATCTAGCTCTGAACCCAGGATGTTTTGGCAAGAATTACAGAGCATTTCGGGACTTTTATCACATGCTGCTCTCTGAATTTACTAACTGAGTGAATGCATTATGTACCAAATTCTTCTTGCTTAAAGAAATAAAGAATGATGTTTTCAAACTGAAGTCAGTTTAAGGTTTTGCAGCTGTTAAATTGAAAACAAAACAAAACAAAAACCACCAACCTAACCATATTTGGGCTGAGTCTACATAGCATAAGAAAATCGGGGAGTTGAGACAATTAGTGATCAAATCATGATGATGAGAATTTAGAAGGGGACATGGGACTTAGTGAATAAGACAGCCGTGGGCAAACTACGGCCCACGGGCCGGATCCGGCCCGTTTGAAATGAATAAAACTAAAAAAAAAAAAAGACCGTACCCTTTTATGTAATGATGTTTACTTTGAATTTATATTAGTTCACACAAACACTCCATCCATGCTTTTGTTCCTGCCCTCCGGTCCAGTTTAAGAACCCATTGTGGCCCTTGAGTCAAAAAGTTTGCCCACCCCTGGATTAAGAGATCTGGTACTGGGATTAAAGACACCTGGGTTGAAGCCTGACCCTACCTTTATCAGCCAGGTGGCTTTGAGCATGTTTTTACACTCCAGGCTCCTTTTCTATGAAATGGGGATTGAACTAGCACCTACCTCAGAGGTTTTGTGAAGATTAAGTGAAACGGTGCACATAAAGCCCTTGGTGTAGTCATGGGGCATAGCAAAACTCGTTGCATGTCAAGTAATTATTGGCTTTAGCGCAGGGATGGGGCAGATTAGGGGCGGGGGTATGCACAGTAGGATGTCCCACTGCTAATTTAACAATCCTCTGGAACAGGGTATGACAAACAACATGCCTGAGAGCCAAACCTGGCTGCTAGCCTGTTTTGGCCTGGCCCACAAGCTGAGAATGGTTTTTACATTAAAAAGAAAAAAAAAGATGAAGTTGAATGTACTTCACCTGAGCCCCGTGTACCTAGAAAAAAAACAACTATGAATAAACTCTTGCCTGGCTGGTATGCTCAATGGTTGAGCATGAGCCTATGCATCGGGGGTTACCAGTTCGATTCCCAGTCAGGGCATGTGCCCAGATTGCAGGTGGATCTCTGGTGGGGGGCATGCAGGAGGGAGCCAGTAGATGTTGATGTTTCTCTCATAAATGTTTCTCTCTCTCTCTCTTGCCCTTCCTCTCTCTTTCTCTAAAAACATCAATAAAAACATTTAAAAAAACCCTAATTCTTTATCTTTTGTTTTCTGAGGCTTTTTGTGGACAACCACTCTACCCTATCATATCCTGAGATCCATTCTTCCATAAAACTCATGATGATTCCTCTGTGTGCCCCAGGTCCCCTTCCCTTTCTCTGAGACATTCCTTATTAACAAATGTTGATCCTATTCCAATAGCCTCAATAAAGCCATTGCCTTAATTATCTGATGCATTTTGTCTTTGCCACAGAGTTATTAAAAGCAAACAACAACAACAAAAACACAACAGAGACCATTGCTCTCAACACCTAAAATATTTACTATCTGGCTTTACAGAAAAATTTGCCAACTCCTGTGCCTAGGCTAAAAGGGTCTTGACCCAAAGCTCTGTATCTGCCATAGGCAATCCTTCGTATACTTGTTGAACATGTTAAGTGATTCTGATTATAGCTCAGATATGCCATATAGAGCATTGGAATAGAGGAAAAAAATGAGCAATCTGGAAATTGTAGCAGATGAGGAATGGTCAAGGTATTTGTGCTAATATTTCCTCAATATTATCTCCTTTAATTCTGCATGCATGAAGGATAACAGAATATGCACCCCAAAATACGCCTCTTTGCCATAAGGATTATTTTGAAGTGACTGTCTTGAGAAACAGCATATATAGGAGAAGCTTTGAAAACAGACTAGAAGTTACCTTTTTGAAAGGGATATTTATCAATAAAATCTCCATCTGTAAGAGTGGCTCCCTTTCTGTACCAAGAATAGAAAGACTCTAATAAATCTCGGGAAACTCTTATCACTGGAGAAGGCACTGACTTAAATCTGCATAACAAACCTTACTCTTGCTTACCTGTGATTCTCCTGGTAACCTCTCCATTACTGGCCTCCACCCCTCTCTAATACTTTTTTTCTTTTTTCTATAGCTAAAGATGGTATTTAAGCTGGAAGTCTAAGCCACTTAGGAGAGTTACTTGTTTTGTCCTGGGTATCTCTTATGTCTACATGAGGTATACATGCTAATAAACTTCTATGGTTTCTATTCTTGTTAATATTTTTTTATTACAGAGGTCTCAGCTGAGAACTCAGAAGGGTAGAGAGAAAATGATTTTTTGTCCTCTACACAAACTGCAGAGTAGGAAGTTATCACACTTTTACAGAGTAGATAGTTGAGTAGCAGCTAAGCCATGTGACCAAGATCACGGTGCTAATAATTGGAATGTAAATCTTGAACCCTCTGGCTCTACAATTCACATTCCTTCTACTAAAATTGTGTTATGTTCAATACTTTAAAGCTCCTTCATGTAGAATAATGAACAGACTGGTGCACTCCACTAGGAGGATGGAACTAGTCAGATTCCAGCTCATTAAACAGAAAAACTTCCAAGAACTATGGGTTCCCAACCAAAGGCCAGGTCTTTGAAGTTTCTCATCAGCCTTTTGTATATCTAAATCTGTGATTCCAAGATTTTGAGAAATCTGGAATTTTGGCTACAGGATATTTTAATGTATCCAATATAGACTTTTGCAAGATTTTGATCAGTGCTCCTCATTGATTAGGATAGGAGAACAGGGTGCCTTAGAGGAGGAGCACATCAGGATCTGTCATTTTAAATGTTCTAATAGGCTTCAATGTCTTTGAGACACACTCTTACATTCATGAGTGTGTCTTTAGGATTTGGGCTAAAAAATATTTCAGTACAAGTGCCACAAGTTATAACTTATAAGTATCAAAACTGTAAGAGCCTTTTGCATCCTAATCCAGGGATAAATTTTTTCCACTTAAAAATACATATTTAAAAAATATTTTTATTGATTTTAGAGAAGGGAGAGGGAGAGATAGAAACATCAATGATGAGAGAGAATCATTGATTGGCTGCCTCCCGCATGCCCCCTACTGGGGATTGATTCCGCTCCTGGCCTGTGCCCTGACCAGGAATCGAACCGTGACCTTCTGGTTCTTAAGTCAAGCTCCACTTAAACATATTTAATATTATTTTTCAACTTTACATTGTTCTTTTCAAATATCCCCAATGCCCTGAAATCATTTCTGAAGTCTGCCCAGCTGTTAAAAGCAAATAATTAACTTTAATACTACCGTTTCCTGTCCCCAGAGCTACCCCAGTGTAATTTCCCTTTAAGCCTTTAAAATTGTATTAAAATACTGACTTTATTCTGTTTCCCCTGTTTTTTGGAAATAAAAATGATTTAAGAAATCCTAGAATAGTTCCTTATATAGATATGCTAATTTGACATAAGTTATGTATATTTCGTGTCATGCCTTGCTGCCCACTTAGGCTGGGGCCTGGGAGTAAATAACCTGCTCTCACTGGTCTTTACAATGGTGATTCGAGTCTCTCTCTGCAGAAATAGTGTGATGTGCAAGTATTGGCTCTGGACAACAGGATCATATCTTTTGTTTTTAAATGTGAAAGTTTATTTTTTAACTAAAGGATGAATGTTCTGTGGTATTCTGCAAACTTTGCATGTGCATGAAGGAATTATTTCTTTCTTTTTTTTATGTGAAGGAATTATATATGGTTGAAAATTATTTGACTTTAACATGTCAGAGGAGGGTCTGTTAATTTTATGTAGCTGGTGCCCTAGGCAGAGAAATCTTTCTGATATTCAAAAGCTATTTAAAAAATTGGTTTGTCTTATGTGGATGTAACTTGATTGGATTTTCAAAGACATTTCAATTTCAATAAAAATGATTAGAGATTATTATTCAACAATGCCTGAGGTTGCAATTGAGAGCCACATTTGTCATCGTTTTGAGCTTTTTTCTTAAAATTCTGGTTTTAACTTAGTAAAACCTACAAGGAAAATATTAATTGAAAACACAAAAATTGTAGGAGGGAAACACACACACACACACACACAGAATAGATGGACTAAGACCTATCTATTTTTTATGTCAGTATAAGTAGCTTTCATTTCTTTAATGCAGTATAAATAGCTTTCATTTCTTTATTTTTTGTATCTACTATGTTCTAGGTCAGGGGTCCTCAAACTACGGCCCGCGGGCCACATGCAAATACAAATATTGTATTTGTTCCAGTTTTGTTTTTTTTACTTCAAAATAAGATATGTGCAGTGTGCATAGGAATTTGTTCATAGTTTTTTTTTTAAACTATAGTCCGGCCCTCCAACGGTCTGAGGGACAGTGAACTGGTCCCCTGTTTAAAAAGTTTGAGGTCCCCTGTTCTAGGTATTAAACTAAGTATATTCATATATATTATCTCATTTCATGATCTTAATAGTTCTTTAAAATATATCCTATTCTCCCTGTTTTAGAGGAAAAAAAGGTGAAACTTTATAAGATTAAAACTTTGCCTAAGGTCTCAAAGCTCTGTAGTAGTGGGGGACAGCACTTGACAATGGTTCTGACTTCGGTGTTTGAGTTCTTTTGATATTACTTAGCTGTCACCAAAGCCAATGAACAGGATGTCACCTTTATAGTGGGCCAGCGTGATGTTCTATAGAAAGTAAAGAGGATCAAGGCCCTTTTAGACTCCACCGTGACAGAAAGCAGGAGGCGACTTGCTTTGGAGCAAGACAGTGAATGTAGGGTGCTGTCCTCCCCACAAAAAACAAACTGGTTTTGATCTCTTTACCCCTGGGGACAGCGGAAGACACATACACCGGATCAGTCACTTCAGACTAAGGCCCAGCGTCTATGTTGTTCTGTGTCAGTTAGGATAATTCACCCAGCATGGCAGCTACAAATGCAGGCACCACAATAATCCACTGTCATCTGCCACGATCCGTTTTTTTCCCCCCTCTTCTTTCTTAATGTGCTTTACTGTTAAGTTGAATGGACCAACACTCTATTTACAAAGTAGCCCTCACAACAATCTTGAAAGGTGGGTGCTATCCACATTCAACACTGGAGGAAACTGAAGCGCAGTAATGTTACCTGACTTGCTTAAGGATGCACAGTGAATAGTGGCAAAGGGTGGAATACACCCTGGTCCATCTTTGAAGTTAGTGCTCTGCTCAGTACATTATGTAGCCTGTCTATACAGCCCCTGCCGGGTCATTCTGCATGGGAGACACTTTATAAGAGAGATACTTTAGTCTAGTGACTGGTCACTACAATGTAAAAAAAAAAAAAGGCGGAGCTGGATATTTGTATTGACTAGTTAATTTTATTGTGATCGGTTCATTTAGAGTGCTTATTATTCCTTTGGAGTTCATTAGTCTATTTTGGATAACTGAATTTATATATAGTGGAATATAAAGTATGGATATTTAGATAGGGAAGTTAACTTGGACCCAACTTGTTTACTGAAACTTCAAATAGTTTAAACTGGTACCCTGAGTAGCCACGATTATATATTTTGAGGCATTAACTTTGTGTAGCACTGACACAGTCTTTGGATTACACAATGACTTTATTATCTTCTAGTTAATCTTTTATTTTTTTAAAATATATTTTTTATTGATTTTAGAGAGGAAGGGAGAGGGAGAGAGAGATAGAAACATCAGTGACAAGAGAGAATCATTGATCGGCTGCCTCCTGCACACCCCCCACTGGGGATCAATCCTGAAACCCGGGCATGTGCCCTTGACAAGAATCGAACCTGGGACCATTCAGTCCGCAGGCTGATGCTCTATCCACTGAGCCAAACCGGCTAGGGCTTCTAGTCAATCTTTTTAAAAAATGTTTTTATTGAGGGAAGGAAAGGATGTGTGGGTGGGAAGAGATTAACCAAAGAATTTATATGCACATATGCATAACCCATGGACACAGACAGTAGTGTGGTGAAGGTCTGGGGCGGGCTAGAAGGGGTCAATGGGGAAAAGAGGGGACATCTGCAATACTTTCAACAATAAAATTTAAAAAGTGTTTTTATTGATTTTAGGAGAGGGAGAGAGAAAGAGAAACATTGGTTGCCTACCTCCTGCACACTCCCACCCCCCAACTGGGGATTGAGCCTATAACCCTGGCATGTACTCTGACTGGGAATTGAACTATCAACCTCTTAGGGCATGGGCCATCGCTCAACCAACTGAGCCACACTGGCCATGGCATCTTCTAATCACTCTTGATTCACTTGTTTGAGGTGGGTAAGCAAGGTTATCTGGAGTTTAAGATTACGGCCACAGATTACATTTGTTTCTGTAATCTATTGATTTGTTTTGTTTTGTTCTGACATTAAAAACGACATCATTTTTACCCCAGGCCATCCAATTTATACACTATAATGGGTTATGTGTGAACAAATTAAGGGATTTAGATCTTTATTAATAAAACCATTTTTTTAGCAGCAGTTCTGTAAATGGATATCTTACTTATTAAACAAAATGTAATTGGAAAATAAAATACAGTGTCACCCAAAT
Organism: Myotis yumanensis; assembly: GCF_028538775.1. NCBI lineage: Eukaryota > Metazoa > Chordata > Mammalia > Chiroptera > Vespertilionidae > Myotis > Myotis yumanensis. Next base: position 25,885,906 of record NW_027223764.1, on the reverse strand, counting down.
AACAGGTCATGTTACAGATAATCAGTTTGGCTGCAGCTACAAGATTTTTTCTGTCACAATAGTAAATTAAACACTTCAACAACTTTGTTAAACTAATGACAATTCCAATCCCATATGTTTTGTTTAATAAGATGGACAATAAGATGTTTTCTTTTTTTTTAAATTTACATTAGAGTGAACGCAAAATAAATTCACAAAGTTTCTAGTGTTTTCCTGGGAAAATGAGGTTATAGAAGTCAGAAATGTTACTAGTTGCTTAAAACAATAGAGTTTATGAAGTTTCCCCCCCCACAATTTGATACTTCAGGGGTAAGTGGCTACTAGAGTAGGCTCACCCTCTCAACTATGTCATCAGGGACCAGAGATTTCTATCTTTCTGTGCTGTCATGTTTAGCAAATTTGTTTTCATTCTCCCGTTTGTTGAGTCATGGTTGCAAAATGGTTGCAATAGGTCTAGCCATCAGGGAAAAAGAGGAAGGAATATCTATGATCTTTTATCAGTCCACTTCCACATATGTCTCCTAGAGCAGAATCATGGCACTCGTCCATGTCTAATTGCAGGGAAGATGAGCAAGTGAGGGAGAGGATTGCCATTGTTGATATGGCCAACCACGACTAATCCTCAAGTATGAGGCAAATGCTGCCTCCAAACAAAATTGGGGGGTGCCTTTCAGAAAGAGAAGGGGCTGGATAATGGTTCCACTCCAGAGGTTTGGTCAGCAATCCCTTCCTCCTCCTATTTTCTCAGAAACAGTCTAGTCAAAGTTGCTACCTTACCTATAGCCATTCTTAATGTATACTTAAGGGTGTAGGAATTCGGATGTGGAGAGGTCAGCGAGGACAAGAGTGGCCGTGGACTATCTCACGAAAGAATAAAATGGGAGCGCCAGTAGGATTAAGGTAGTGGGGAAAGGAAACAGCATTCCAATAAGGATTGTGCAAGTAAAGTCAGGGAGGTCAGCCAAGCATTTGTCTAATGAGAGAGCATGGAATCACTTTCTGAGGAGAAGAGCTGAGACTGCCAGCGTTACGCATGTCTTTTTATTCTGTTTCTTTGCCATTTAGGATCTTGCTGACCTGGAGAGACTCCCCCTTCCAGGGCTGGCCAATTCCTAGAGATAGTAAGTGACTAGCCTGAAAACACATGCAAAGCAACCAATCTAGAGCCTGTATCTCGCAACTGCCTCTTTTATTGAGACTTTACACTTTGGGTCACTATCCACCTGCCCTAATCATACCAGGGCCAAGTGTGAAACATGTAGAGACAGTCCTTATACCCAGAGCTGCTGAAAATATTCAAAGTAGCCAATCCCAAGTCGGCTCCCCTTGCCTCACCCATTCCTTCCATGAAAATCACAATAAAGGCTCTTACCCCCAGTGGATGGCTGCCTCCTGCACGCCCCCTACTGGAGATGGAGCCTGCAACCCAGGCATGTACCCTGACTGGGAATTGAATCCAAGACCTCTTGGTCCATGGAACGATGCTCAATCCACTAGGTGACCTGAGCCACAACAGCTGGGCTGTATTTCTTTCTTTTTTTAAAAAATTAAATGTATTTTTATTGATTTCAGAGAGAAAGAGAGAGGGAAAGAGAGATAGAAACATCAATGATGAGAGAGAATCATTGATTGGCTGCCTCCTGCACGCCACCTACTGGGGATCTAGCCTGCAACCGGGTCATGTGCCCTTGTCCGGAACCGAACCTGGGACCCTTCAGTCCGCAGGCCAATGCTCCATCCACTGAGCCAAACCAGCTAGGGCACAGCTGGGCTATATTTCTGTTGACATGTTAATATTTTGTTGTTAAAAATTTTAGGAACCCCGCTTTGGAGAATTCATGAACCCCAGGGATTGTTAATATTTTATTGTTGAAACAGAGGACAAATCAAAACTAATAAAACTTGTGGTGATTATCATACTTACTAGCATGATGTTTCTACATAAAAGATCTGCAGTTAAAATGAGAAGAGAGGAAGCTGTGAGGTGACCTGGCCCCTACAAAAATGGGCCGTAGCAGAATTGCCACTGGTGCTGAGTTTCCAGAAATTTCCTCTGGCAAATAGTTGTACTTAGAGGCATGAGTGGGACCATGTAGAGAAGAGGCTTGGAAACCCTGCTGAGAGCAGTGGATGAAGAATTGTGGTAACTGTTACCTCCTCAACGTACTTAAGCAAATAGGACTCAATTAAAGCCAGTTCACCCATCTTTGGTAAATCTAAAGTTTCAGAACTCTTGTTATTAAAATTCAACTTACTGAGCTAGTCCAAACCATGTTCTTTTCCAAATTATAGGTGGTGAAATCTGTGAACGATAGAAAAAGACTCAACTAAATATGGAGACCAGAAAAAGACTCCTGCACCCCATTTTCTTACGTGTTTGATAAAAGCCAGAGCGCCTAATAGAATAAGATACTGAGAGAACCAGGGTAGCCGGCGGAGACAAGGAAACAGCCATTTTAATTCATAAAAAGCTTCATGGTAATAGCCTTCATTATTAGGTGCTCATTCTAAAGTCATTTAAGAGGAAAGAGAACATGTTGTTCAGATGTAGTAAAAAAGCAGAGAGGCAAAATCCCTTTAAATGAGGTTCGGAGATTTTGTTTTTTATTAAACCCATTTTGTAAATGGGTTTTCCACTTGATTTAAACTAACCGTTTTTGTTCTTCAAAAGTCTGGATGGTTGTTTTGCATTTTACAATACAGTCATTTCGCAGGGCACTGTCTCTGTGATTAGGGGGAGAATTTAGAATCCCTTCTGCCCCAGAGAGGTGTGTGTAGAGGAAAGAACACCAAACTGACAAAGCAGCTTGGCTCTGCCAGGTAGCAAATTAGGTAAATCCGCTGCCTCTAGACTTCACTCTTCTCCGCTGTGATGTGATAAGGCTGGACTAGAATCAGTGATGGCGAACCTATGACACGCGTGTCAGAGGTGACACGCCAACTCATTTTTTTGGTTGGTTTTTCTTTGTTAAATGGCATTTAAATATACAAAATAAATATCAAAAATATAAGTCTTTGTTTTACTATGGTTGCAAATATCAAAAAATTTCTATATGTGACGCGGCACCAGAGTTAAGTTAGGGTTTTTCAAAATGCTGACACGCCGAGCTCAAAAGCTTCGCCATCACTGGACTAGATGGTCTATGCCAGTGGTTGGCAAACTGCGGCCCCTTGAGTGTGGCTCTTCCACAAAATACCACGTGCGGGCGCGCACACACAGTGCGATTGAAACTTTGTGGCCACACTCAAGGGGCCAAAGAACCACATGTGGCTCACGAGCCGCAGTTTGCCGACCACTGGCTATGCAGTCTCCTCCTGCCCCAGGATTCTGTGATTCCCGTCTCCATGACATGTGGCTGTGCAGTCCAGGAAGGTAATGTGATGGGAGAAGAGGGGCAGCTGCAAACTGCAGGACTGAGGAGTAGGCACCCAGGCTGAGGAGCACAGTGACCGCTGAGCTCAAGTCCACAGGTGCTGGCACAGTCCCAGGGCCAGTGGTGCAAACTCTGATTTTTTTCAAGAGAGGCTGCTCATTTTGCGCTCAGATTTATGCCTCCGTTCCCCCTTCTCTGCTCTAAATTGTAGGTATGTATGACTCCTATAGACCGTGGTTCCTGACTCCCATGTCAGCTGGCTTTGCCTGGGTCCTGCCAATGGGAGGCTTTGGTGGGAGATGGGGTGTGGGAAAAATGAGAGAAGCCAAGGTATTGTTTCTAACCCTGCCTCTCTGCCTTGGATAGGGCTTCCTGCAGCAGAAATATCTCCGCAAGAATGCCTTTTTGTGTCTTTCTTCCCCTATCTCTGCCTCCTCCTCTCCTTTCAGTTCTAGATGTCAGACTGTCTTTGATGAAATCTCTCTGAAAAGTTCTGCAGCACAAATTACAGCCCAGAATCAGTTCCATCTTGAGGACAGTGGTTGACCAACTCTACCCCATGTGTTAGTCATTGGACAACTACCCAAGCTTTGGAAAACCCATCCTTGCTTCAACCATATTTAGGCAGATATGATTGTCTTAACCACATTGCCTGGGGTACAGCATGGTGAGGTCAAGGAGACACCAGAAAGTTTTGCAGTTTTGTTTTACTCACGACAACCTGGAGAGAATACCACACACCATGCAGGGCCACATGGAAAGCATCAGGTTGGTTATGAGGCAGAGGGAGAGGGGAGCTAGGGGTAAGTGTCTTTATTATGGTTTCTGTGGGATGAAATGGGTGAAGTACAGCAAGTAGGCCTAGGATTGGTTAATTTGAATAATTTCAGTGGACTCTGCTGGCATAGGGGCTGCCCTGCTTGTCTGGTACCTGGTCCTGGGACAATTAGGGTGATTGTATGGTGGCCTGAAGCTTAAGATTCCCACATGGGAGGTACTTGGGGTATGAAATTAATCTGCTGCCCAAGAAGGGGAGCTGACAAGCTTCTAACCAGGGCCTCAAAACTGGGTCGAGATAATGCACAAAAAACCATATTATAGTGACCCACACAAAAACTTCTACAGGAAGACCTTCCTGGGTTGCAGGAAGGTGTTGCCTGTCCAGAGAGTCAGGGAAAGCTGCCTGGTTCTCACCTCTGTCAACACTGCCGTGTGATGGTGCCAACACTTCCTGCTCAGCAACGAGAGAGGTTGGGGGCAGCCGATGTTTACCGCAGGCAAAGGGCAGGGCCAACAGCAGGTTCATGGCTACACCATGGCTACTTCTATCAGTTCTCACAACCTCACCGAAGTAAGCTGTGCTCTGGACTTGATTGACAGTTTTCCCTGGACTCCAGCATGACATACAAGCACATTCCGCCTAATGATCATTCTTAGAACATTTCCTTGAGAAAGACCTTTTGTATTTAAACACACTCAGAGTTGAAAATGACTAGCTTTGAGGTTATAAAAAAGCATCATATATATTTTTTCTCCTTTACCTAGATTAGTTCAAAGTTCAAAAGCAGCAAACCATAGACTGTGAACACTAAAAGGAGCCTCATCTTATTGCCTCTTTGGAAACAGGCTCAGAGAAATTAAAGGACTTGCTAAGGTCATGCAGCAAGTTTGGTGACAGAATTAAAACTAGAATCCAGATCCCTATGTTGCCTGGCTAGAGGGTGAATGCTCCTGGAAACCAGTTGTCCCACCCACATAAAACTCAATGCGTATCTAGAATTGCAAATATAAAGGCTATTATAGATGGACTTTGTTTGTTAAAGGTTATGAGAGGAACCTTTGCCTGCTCAGTTCCTTAATGAGGGCAATGAAAATGGCCCGAACCTAAATCAAACAGCAAATGTGTGCAGAAGACTCCGCATGTCTGCTCCTCTGGGTGTTGTCTGCTCAAAGAGAGATGTGTTTGACCCAGCCTGGGTAGCTGGGTGAATAAACCCAACTAAGCACAATGGCAAGTTTAAATGACTGCTCACTCTCTGGTTGTGTGTTTAGTGGTTGATGCTCCATTTAATCATCGAATCATCCCCCGGAGCAAAAGATGCTGCTTGAAGAGACCCTGAAAGATAGCACTCTCAGAAGGGCCTCCCTCAAAGAGGAGCCTCGCAGCACCTTGTGACAAGCATGGAATGAAAGCACATTTGCTCACAGTCTGCCCAGATTCTCTTTACGAAGAGGAGGATTGGAAATTCATAGTCAGCTTGTTCTTCTAGCTGAAATAATCTATTCTTTTCACCTTCCCAACCTTTCTCAAATACTTGTCAGTGGCATTGAGCATCTATTTGTTGACAGGTTTATCATTTTCAGTGGTTAACAGTTATCTCGAAGTGATTAATTGCCAACAGCATCATTCATATTTTACTAGTATAGATAAAGACAAACTCCTCTTTTGGAATTTTTTGTGTGTGTGTGTGTGTGTGTCGTGACTCGGATCTTTTGGAAAATTTTGATGGCTTACAGAACAGTGCTAAAACTCCTTGGCTCGATGTGGAAAGCCCCAATGATCAGATATTACTTTCTCATACCTCTTAGGCTTCAGCCAATTAGACTCATTGATTCAGCAATTATGTTTTGGACCCCCTGCCATGGAGCAGGCACGGTGCTGTGCATCAGGGAGAGAGTGAATCAAATAAGCTCTCTCTTCACCCTCAGGTGCTCATTGTCAACACTCACTTTCTCATCCACTCCCTGGGTTTTCCTAACCTTGTGTCTTAGCTCTCCCTGTTCCTTGATTGCAGTGTTCTCTCTCATCCTTTCATCAGAAAAATGACTACTTATCCATTAAGGTCTCTCCTCTGAAGCTGTTCTTGGTATTCCCCCCTCCCCCATGTGTTTCTATAGTATTTACCATTTTACATCCTGCCTTCCAGTCAGTTTTTACAATGCAGATTATTCAAAACATTCAGTTGTAAGCTATTCGTGAACAGGAACCATTTATCTCATTCATCTTTTAATCCTTGCTGCCTGGCATGACGCCTGGCAGCTGTGTAGGATGGATAAAGATTTGCTGGACTGATGGGAGCAGTGATCTGGTCTTCTGTCTCCTGATGCTGTGGTTAGGCTCCATATATACATATAAAGTCAGGAGCCTAATATATATATATATATATATATATATATATATATATATATTCTCATTGACAGTGACTTATGTCTCTATTAGGTCCAAGAAAAAATGTTCATTGCCTGTGGTGTGGAACTCTTAGAATTGCTTGAACAGAAGTCAATCTGTGGGAATTTCCCCCATGTTCAAGTGAATCATTCACTGAGAAACATAAGGTTAAGGTACACTTGTTTTTTGAGAGTGTTCATTTGTTAAATGTTTATTAGCATTCTATTTACTTGTTCTGATAAGGAATCTTGGTTATTTCCACTTACTTTGATTTTAAGCTTTCAGCAACTGCTTTGAGGAGAGTGAAAATAATTTACTTTTTTTCTAAAAGAGTAGAGTGAGTACTGTATGGAGGATAACCTCTAAAATGTATTGCTCATATGGTTGCTCAAATGACTGGTTATTAATGTAGAACATCCTTTTCATTTCAAAAACTGTTCACTGAACCTAATTGATTTTTTATTGTAGAGCTAGCAAAATGTATCAATACAAATCACCACGGACTTTATAATTTGAAAAGGTGAGGCATTTATTTCTGCTTCAGTCTTGAACTAAACAAGGATATGTCCTTCTGTAGGATTTTTACTTAAAAAGTTCATAGTTGCATATTCACTTTCATATATTAATTCAATTATGAATTTCAAGGGACTTAAAACCAGTCATCTGTATCTGTCTATCTATCTATCTATCTATCTATCTATCTATCTATCTATCTAATCTACCTATAATCTATATCCATCCATCCATCCATCCATCCATCCAATTTTTGCAGAGAACTAGAGGAGTAGGATGTGTCTTATATTTATTTTTGGCTACAGTGTGTAGTTGGTTTGTTCACTTCTTAGTTAATTTTGGTTTTATAGTCTAGGGGTTTGCTAGAACTCATAGATGAGTTTTCTCTTAGAAAAAAGTAAGTTTCTAATCTTTCAGGAATTACAGGAAATGAAAGAAGCCCAAATAAATACATGGGAAGAAATCTCTGGGTTAATTTGATTCTTTCATAAAAGAGGGAAGAGGATGGAGTTTGAATACTAAAGTCTCGTATCTTTGAAACTAATATTGGGAATAAATTATTGAAAGACAGTTATTAAACATTTAGAAAAGGAAACTGTATTCACTAATATTCTCAAGGGTTTAGGAATGATATATTTTGTTAAAATAATGTTTTTTTCTCTCTAATTGCTTGAACAGGGATTCTCATCATATTTTGTTTTCTGAATGATTATATGCTACTGTGCCTTTTCTTCTGCCACTCTTTGGAGTTTGTGCCTTTATTTATATTCTTGTCTATTTAAAGTTTATTCATTTATCAAGATGCAACTCAATGTTTTAGCAAATCCTTCTCAAATTCCCCAATCAGTATAAGTGCCACTTATCATAGAATGAGTGGTTTATCTATTTTCTATTCTTTTCATTCTGTGTTATATTTTAGTGTTTGCAAATCTGTTCTGTTTGCTTAATTGAAGACAAAACCTGCCCAACTATGCCCATAGTTTCTTTCAGCTTCTCCTAATTTTCAGACTGTTGTAAAGATTTATTGCTCCAGTCTCCTCTCATCATCTTCTTGGTCGCGTTCTTCCATCCACCAACCTCTCCTCAGGCTCCTTATTGTCATCAACTTCTTAGTTATTTTATATCTCAGGTCAGATGTCTTGACCTCCAAGAAATGTTCCCTGAGGAGTAGTGCTCCTAGGTGATCTGTATCTTGCTTACAGGAGCACGCTGTATCTTGACTGTTGGAGTGCTGGCATTGATTGTACAGCCACTGCCTGATGTCTAAACTGTCTCCTCCACTGCTCTGGGAGGACAGAGACCACCCCTTTCTCTATGGCTTATTTCCAGCTCCCAGCATAGCACCTGGTAAATGGTAGGCACTCAACATACATGCACTGCATAAAGCAATGAGTAAAGGAATGAATGGTTTCAGGTCTGGATGAGGCTCCCATGGATTCAAAGATCTACGAACCAAGAAGGCAGACGTTCTGGTCTCTAATATACAATAGTGAAGCGCACTATTACTGTGCAACAAACCCACCCATTCCACAGCGGGGAGAAAGGTGGGCCTCCGAGCAATACTGGTTGACTGCACGTTTGAAGTTTCACTGTCAAATGCTCCTGGATCTCCCACTCTCAGGGTGGAGCTTATTCTTAGATTAGGCTTGGGTCCTGCTCTCTTGGTGTGGCTCCATGTTCATTGTTCTTTCTAGTGCCTGGCTTCTCCCCCCTCAGAGATGTCTTTCCTTTGCCATAAACTTCCTGGCCATTTTAGAAAATGGAATTAGAACGTGTGCTTTGAGTAAATTTGTAGCCTTTTTTCCACCCAGAGAAAGTTGGGGGCCTACAGACCCTTTCACAGCTTGATGAGGGTCAGTGTGGCCGAGCTCAGGCTGGCAATGCTTCTACCAATACAGCCATTTCTCTATATTTGTGGGTTTTCTATATATTTGAGTTGAGTTCACTCTATGTGCCGAAGACCACATCAGCACATTTTTTTAGGTAGGTTCTCTGGGCTTAATTAATCCTATTTTCAGCATAACTGGTTGCTGTGGGAGCATTCCATCCCCTGAGCTTTATAGAAGCATTTTTGGTGCAGCTGAGAAGATACTTTATTTTTTTTTAGAGGTTTTTCAGAAGGATGTGCAAACAAACTCTTGATTTAAACTTTACCCTGAGGGCATGCCTTACTGCAGTGCCCTAGATCTTTGCCCCAGGATTGATCTTAATTTGAGACTCTTGCTGGTTGGAAAGACTGGATATGAGAAACTACTTTATTTTTCAGATCAGCAGGTCCCTGCATTTCTGGGCTATATTTCTTCTTAGTTTTCTTTGCAAATTTGCTACTTCTCACTTGCTTTCATCTCTCTCTTGTAGCATCTGATCATAAACAGCTAAAAGTAACCGGCTGATGCTTTTAACATTCTGTCTAGAGATCTCCTTAGACAAGTTCAAAAATTGATTACATACAGTTTCTATCTTCCACCTTACTGTAGGTGACAGTTTTATGAAGTATTTTATGTCTACATTATTTGGGCCACCATTTCTCTCTCTCGCCTCCTATACGTTTTCTAACCTTTTCTCTAGCTTTATTTACAATTTCTCTCCCGTTTTCCCAGCCTCCATTCACCCTGTAGTTCCAAAGCTAATGTCTCATAATTTAGTTTTTTGTTACAGCAGCACCCACTTCTAGGCACCAATTTCTGTATCACTATCTATTGCTGTGTGACAAACAATCCCAAACTCATTGGCTTAAAATGACAATAATTTGTTAAGTTTTAATAATAAACAGTTCTGATCCACATGGCCAAGGGAATTGATACAGACAGGGGTGACGGATGGCCATTAATGCAAACTTCCCCAAAGATTAAGGCATTTCATCTTGGAATTATGGAGAAAACATTTTTATTCATGTGTTGGATAATGGTGTTATTTTCTCTTCACGCATTAAAAAATGCTTTGATTAAAGGGCACTGTTTCCTTTCTAAGAAAAAAAATCAAAGGCAGGTTTTAAGTGCAAAAATCAATAAAGAAAGAAAACTGTGGCTTAAAAGTTGTAAATTCAAGTTTGAAGCGACTAAGATTTTTACGAGCTCTTACTTCAAAGGGTAGAGCACTGAGCAGGGCAGCTCGATGGAGGAAAATCTTCTCTTTATTGGCAAAGTCACTGTAGGAACCAATATGTTTTCTTTCTGCCAAGGCCCATAAAGGAACCTGTAGTTCTTTGAAGTCAATTGAACTAAAACCTTTGGGGGAAATTATTCAATAAGGCAGAGGCTGAGAATGAAGAAACTGGGTATGGTGGGAAGAGATATAGCCTGATAGGACCTTAAGACCCTATCTGGTTTGGCTCAGTGGATAGAGCTTCTGCCTGCGGAATGAAGGATCCCGGGTTTGATTCTGGTCAAAGGCACATGCCTGGGTTGTGCACTCAATCCTCACTAGGGGACATACAGGAGGCAGCTGATCAATGATTCTCATCACTGATGTTTCTATCTCTCTCTCCCTCTCCCTTCTTCTCTGAAATCAATAAAAATATATTAAAAAAAGAAGACTTGGGACTCTGGGGTACCATGAGTGGAAAAAAGCAAGTTGACAGCTCTTTCCTTTAGTGCTTTGTGAAAAAAAAAAAAAAGGGTTGGAGTTCATAATGGTAAACAGTTGCAAATAGAACCATGGAGTGAGGAGCTGAGGTCTTTTGCCAATTGCCAGCAAGGAAATGACGCCTTCTGCCAACAACCCTATCAGGAAGCCACCTGGAAAGCGAATCTCTTAGATCCAGTCAAGCCTAAAGATGACACAGTCCTGGTTGACGGCTTGACTGCAACCTCATGAGAGACCCTGAGCCAGAAACACCCAGGAAGTCCACTCTCAGATCCCCGACTCTCAGAAAATGTGTGAGTTGATAAATGTTTGCTGCTTTAAGCTGCTAAGGTTTCCGGTGATTTGTTACGCAGCAGTAGATAACTAATACAGGGAGTGAAGCATTGCCCATGAGAGCGTTTTCTATTCTGAGCCTGTAAGAAGCATAAGCTACTTCCTACTCCATTCCATTGGCTCGAGCTGACTCACATGATCACACTTACCAACCTGAGAGAGAGGCTGGGGAATATAGTCTAGTTGAGTGCCCATGAGGAAAGGAAACATTGGATGAAGAGTTGTCCAGTCTCTGCCATATTCAGTGAATTTATTTTGGGAAGGTTTGGACTACAAGGAGCTGGTGCTTGTTTAACCACATTCAGACAAAATTCTTAGAGGAAATAAGGAAGCCTTTGAAATATTAGTATTTAATCTTAGTCCCTCTTCTGGAGTGATGCCAAATATCTCTGGAGTTACTCAGGAAAATATTAAGAGGCTTTGCTGTGTCTGATTTACTATTGCTATGATAATAATGATAATAATAATAATAACAGTAGCAGCACAACAGTGATACTACCACCAACAACTAACATTATCGAACACCCAGGCCTTGTAGGAAGCATTTTATTAATCATCACAAGAATAGAATGAAGTGGGTACAATGATCTCAATTTTACAAATGGGGAAAATGAGACAAGGAGCCCTAGGCAACATGCTCAAAGTCTCATCAACATCTGTGCAAGGCACAGATCCAGCTGTTTAAGTTTGTATTCCTCCAAGAGCTTAGAAACTTGACCTCTAATCAGGATGCCAGGGTTGTGAAGGGAGGGACTGCATTCTGCCAGGAGTGTTTTCAGCAGATGGTGCGGCAGGAGCCCTGACATGCCACCCAGTGCGGGTGGAGTGAGGGTCTGGCATGCTCTCCTGCACTGGGGAGTAGCATGAGGACACTGGAGGCTTCTAATACAGCTAGCGTCCTAAAAGCAGGCATGAAGACATCATCTAAGTGAATAAAACTTTAACTTGGCCAAGTTCACATTTTTTTCCTTTAGCACAGCCTAAGTTAGATATATGTGAGCCTCTGTTTCTTCTTCTATATACCAGGAATAAAAATACCTGCCATAAGGACATGTTGTAGGGCTTGAAGGACATGATTTTTGTGGAAACATCTGGAATATTAAAATACTTTTATTACATTTATTGGGGTGACGTTGCTTTAAAAAATAGGTTTCAAGTGTACAATTTTATAATTCATCATCTGTACATTGTGTTGTGTGTTTACCACCAAAGTCAAATCATGTCTGTCACCATAGATTTGACTCCCTTTTCCCCCTTATTAACTCCCTCCTTCCCTCTGATAACCACTATGGTGTTGTCTGTGTCTATGGGTTTTTGTTTGTTTGTTTGTCTTATTTCTTGCGTTCAGTTTTATATCCCACATATGAATGAGATTATATGGTTATTGAATTTCTACATCTGGCATGGTTTTGGGCAACACTACAATTTTTGTGAGTACTTCTATTACTAATGCCATAGTTTTATGGAGACTAGAGGCCATACTTATTTAATATTATGTCCCTAGTGCCTAGTAGAGTGTCCAGCACAAGTGACTGCACAATACATTTTTGTTGATAAAACCATTTATTCTCCATTCTGCCTGAGAATGGGGAGCTCAGTCCAAGATGTGCACTCTAATAATCATCTCTTCCCTTTGGGTGCTGCTCAAGAGTTCACAAAGTGCTTTCACACACAGTATCTCATGCCAGCCCCCCACCAGGACATTGCCACTGCCCACTCCTAGAGCAGTGGGAGGCAACCCTTATTAAAGCACTTTGTCCAGTTCAGGATTGAAGAAAACCTTACCAACTCAGAGAGTGCCCAGAGGAGAGCAATAAAAATTGATTAAACAGAACTTCTGAAGAAAGGTTAAGAGAATTGAGATTATTTTAGCTAGAGCTGCTGGTGGGGGAATAATAAATTTTCAAGAAACAAAAGACTATTTTAGAAAACTTTGTGGTTACAGTGGGCTATTCCACTGAGGACAGCAGAAAAGGAATTTTGATGACTTTTCTGTTTGATATTAACAAGCAACCTCTCTTACCCTCTCCACCAATGGGATTGTAACAATCACTTGCTCTCTGAAAAATTTTTTATTGCATTAGGACATCCTCTCAAGAGCTTTGTGGGTCTTAAATACTGTGAAGTCTCTGGGCCAAGGCCGAGAAGAGACATATTAACTAAAAGGTTAGATTATATTTATCCCCTGACTTCGCACTTCCCAGACAGAAGACAATGAACCCAATTAACTAGGGGCCCCAAAGACAGTTATAGGCCCTACACCTCCCTTCTTTGTTGACCTCCCATGACTTCTCAGGGCTAACTCTTATAAATCTACTACATTCTATAATGTGCCTGAATAGCATACTGGCTTTACTCTTGTTCAATTATCCTATAGTATTTATGGACAGAGGAAGGTTTCCTAGGAGAACAGGAATCTGGAAATGGGTATTAGCACTACCACTAGGACTATGCTATTCCTTGCCCAAGCCATGAAGTTAACTTGTATTAATTTTACACAACATATATGCCAGGTGCTGTTTTAAGCACTGAGAATTCAATGGTGAATTGCATATATTGGTCCTTTCCCACATAGGATCTAAACACAGGCCAGTGGGGGATACAGACAAATAAAGAGACAAGTTTAATATAGTCAGACATGTGCTATGAGACCATATAAGAAACCAACCTAACACAGAGTTAGGGAGTCAGCGGAAGCTTTTTGTTGAATATGATGCCTAAGTGATCCATGAAAATGAGTATGCATTATCAATTCTTCTATCATTCATTTCTTCTTTGGCTACATTGTCAGTCCAGATATTTCTTATTTTAGAAATAGGCATTATTACCTAATCCATTATTACCCCTCTTCCACCATTTATTATTATTTCATTTTATTTTCAAATTATTATCTTCATGAGTCAACCATCACCTGCATGGTTTAGAGATGAAGAAGGTCTCCAGGTATAGTTAACCCAGGTTAAACTAATGTCAAGAATCATATGCCAAGAGGCAATGCTCTCTCTTGAAGCACTGTATTGGTAAAACATCCTGGCAGCCCACAAGTTAATGTACTTCTGATCATGAGGTTCAAATAGAAAAGAATGTACACTCACTTGATTAGAGAGCAGCAACAGTCCATACAGGGAGCCCAGGGCACTTCTACCTCATTGGTGAACTATTATGGTTTTCATTAATTTTTTTGTTTAATAACCTGAATGAGGCCCCAGTGTAATGACATTACATTTTGAAATTAAATTTGAGTTACTCAAAGTTAATTAATTACAATTAGCTTTGTAGCAGCTATACAAAGGGGTGAGTTCCCTGCTCAGGGTGGTTTCTCCCTCCTTGGGATAATACCCCCACACAGGGGCTGGCCTTCAGTGGATCTACATTTATAGCTGACAGATCCAGGGCTAGGCACCTGGGCCAAGCTGGACCAATTCCATATCATGTCAGCGATTTTTGAGTTGGGATAGGAAAGAATGCAAATCAGTGTCTTGGTGGTAGTAGCCACTGCAGAATAGAAGTCTTGGGCACTCGTAGTGACCATGTGTCTTTCCCTGGTCTGCATGAGAAGGATGTAAAGAGATCCCAGGCAAAATGGGAGAGAGAATGAACATTTTAAATTTATTCAAAGTTATAATCTAAAATCTCAGTGAAATCTACCACCTGTATTGCAAGGAGACTGAGGGTTCCTGAACAGAAAGAAACAAAGGCTGAGAAAGATGGCACTGGATATTAGAGAGTGACCCAAACTGGGTGAGTGTGCAGAAGGTTTGGTCCAATAGATCATGGACAGGCCACATTTTGTTGAGAAAGATTTCAGAGCTGGTTAAAGAGTATGGTATATTTGTCCTTGGCTCCCATTGTTCCCAAGATCCAGTTATTTTTGTGACTGTCCTGCAGTTTGACTATGTGAGATAGATTATTATTCTTTTAATACATTCCTTGTGCTCTGCTTAAGCTACATGAAGGTGGTATTTTGTCTCTTACAACTATGAGTCCTGGTGAAGACAGGCCTGTGGTATAGGTAGTTAGACACCTGCTAATTAGCCACCCAGTGGTAGACAGTCAAGGGACAGAGCATAAGGCTCTCTGGCCTCCCACTTTATGAGCTTGCCATCAGGAAATCTTTGGGGACATAGAGAGTCTGAGAGGCCACACATTTGGCTCAGCTAACGAGGTTCTATTGCAACCTCAATGCCAGGCTGCACACTGCCAGACTGTGAGCCCATCAGCTCTGTAACTGTTTCTAGGTGCTCTTAGTAGGAGGCAGTACTGTGTGGTAGTTACCTACCCAGGTTCTGGAGCCGGACAGAATGAGCTTGGGATTCCAGCTCTGATGTCTATGGGCAACCTTGTGACTTGTGTTAATTACTTACTCCCCTCAGTCTTGGCTTTCTCATCCAGGAGGAATGGAAGCCTCACTGGGTATTGTCAGGAATAAGGAAGATTTTACATCTAGAGGATTGGGCAGAGAAACTGGCACATAATAACTGCTCAGTAAATATTAGCAACTATTTTATTACAAGCCAGGTCTACAAATAGGAAGGAAATGTGCTTGTCCACTCAACTGGTACAACAAGAAAATGGATAGAATCAACTTTTAAGATTCATAGAGTTACTTTAATCCTAGAAGAATGCATAGACAGCACTTTAGTACCTCAGAAGAGACCTGAACTGGATAAAAGCAAATTATGATCGCATTGCTGCTTATGACATAATTGAATAGCCTTGCTCTCCTCCTTTTTCCTTGGAAAAATTGCAGCAAAAAGCTTTCTAAAATCACAACCTTGCTCTATTATGCTTCACTTTATGCTGGAGTCCCACAGACCCTCTTCAGGGGGTTTAATTACCCAAACTATCCAAAGAAACTAATTATAATAACCCAAGATTGCCCTGAAGTTGCATTTATGCTCAACAAAAAAGGCCATAAAATCTTTCCTGCTCATAGCTCCTGTTTAGGTTTTCACAGTTTGAGGTAAAGATTGCTGATCTTAAGAAGAGTTTAAGGTCAGCCAAATTTCTTTCTGGTTTGTAAAAAGAAATTTATTTATTAAAGTGATTGGGGTGACATTGGTCAACATGAACATATAGGTTTTAGGTGTGGGTTTCTCTGTTATAAGATCTGTATATTGCACCGTGTGCCCACCACCCAGAGTCAAGTCTTCTCCCATTACCATATATTAGACTCCCTTCACCTCCGGCAATCACCACACGGCTGTTTGTGTCCACGAGTTTCAGTTTTACATCCCACATATGAGTGAAATCATATGGTTCTTAGCTGTTTTGGACTGGCTTATTTCACTTAGCATAATGTTCTCAAGGTCCATCCATGTTGTTGCAAATGGTACTATTTCATCCTTTCTTATGGCTGAGTAGTATTCCATTGTGTATATGTACCACATCTTCTTTATCCAGTCCTCTATCACGGAACACTGGTTGTTTCCATGTCTTTCTGGTATTTTTTATTTTATTTCTCTACTCTGAAGCCTTTCTCTCCCCTTTACCCCTAATATTCCCCATTTCCTGCTCCCCCTTCAAGTTAATGAGAGTTTTGAAAAATGTAACTGTTGAGAGCAGCTTTTGAGTTAGACATCTCTGAACTTCAATCCTATCTCTAATGTGGTCATAAAAACACTTACTTCCCCTTAGGAGTATGAAATACATGCTCAATAAACGAGAATTGATAATAATTGTTATTATTGAAAGCAATTTCTTTTATTAAAACACCGAAGTAATGATCCCTGAAATGTAGTCATCAGAATTACCTGGAGTTCTTACTAAAAATGCAAACTTCTGGGTCTCATTCCAAAGTTATTGACCTCTGGGGGGTGGGACCCAGGAATCTGCACTTTTTCACAAGCCCAGATTATTCCTACACACATTAAATTGTAAGTCAATGAAATTGAGGATGATGGGGGTGCAGTGTGTTACCTTTCTCAGTGGTATTCATTATTTTGACCTGACTTCTGACAGTGAAGTGAGAGAATTTGGGACTATGTCTCGGGCATTGATAAGCTGGAGTACAAAGGCTTTTATGAACTCCAAGGACATCTAGTACCCTGAGATCACAGTGAGTCCACATCTAAGGCTGACTCCAAAGGAAATTCTGCTTTTGCTGTTTTGGGGAATGAATAGATTTTCATGTGAGTAAAAAATGAAGAGCCCAGGTGGATGTTTTTGGGCCATAGGTAAACAGAAGATGGTGCTGCATTTTGCTTTGGTTAACAGAGGTCTCAGGGAGTAAATCTCCCACATTTACAGGCTGCTGACTCAAGGCACTCTCAGGTTGCATCTGCACAGAGCTGATGGAATCCTGTTGGGACTGGTCCGTGTAGCAGTGGCTGAAATAAGAGGTGGGGTCAAGCCAGCTGACGTGATGCACTAGGGCTGATAAACGCCTCTCCTATATAACCATCACAGCAAAGCTGATCAGGGTGGTTCCCCACTGCTAGGTATCTATCACCGCACTCCAAAGTTAGTTCTGTTGAAAGATTGCAGTTTCCAAGAGAGTCATTAAAAGAATCAATAACACTTGGTGAATGACTCCTCATCTATAATCTAGAGTTGACTGCTATTGAGTAGCTGGTAAGTCTTTTGACAGAAAATCCTATCTATGAACAGAAAGGGAGATGTGAATTAATTAGTTTCTCTCAAAGGAAAGCCATGTGTTGAATATACTGGCCCAATTACTTGTGAAGCATTGTATCGTCAAATTTGAGAAGCTATTTGGCATTGACTTTCACTTTAATATTTTCTCTGCTTTTTCAGAAGTTCTCCATTGAAATAACTGTAATTTTCAGAGAAGCTCCATTCAACTATTTGTTGAGGATTTCCTCACTTTTTTTTTTTTTTAAGACCGCCATTCTCTATTTCCATGCACCACAAAGTTTGAGCAAATCCTTTAACCTGTTTAGGCTTTGGCATATTTTTATGTTAAATTTAGGTTAGTTCAGTGGTTCTTACACACCAGTGGACATCAGAGTCTCCTAAAAGAGATTGTGAAAACAGATTGTTGGCTGTACCCGCAGGGTTTCCTATTCAGGGGGTCTGGGATGGGGCTGAGAATTTGCAAGTCTAATAAGTTCTCAGGTGATGTTGCTGCTGAGACTGAGACCACATTCTGACAACCCCTGGGCTAGACAAATGGACCCTAACTCTGATGATCAGAACCACCTAGGGGAACTTCAGACTAATAAGGATGCCCAAAGTCCATCCCTGTGTGCATTGGTATCTCTGGGAGACTGGGCTAGGTGGGTAAGTCACTCAGGGGGCAAAATTAAAGAGGTACTCACTTTTAGGGTTGTGCAAGTGTGGACCCTGAGAGTGGGTGTCTCCTTAAATTTTGCATCCTCAGAACTCACTCATCTCTCCCTAGGCTTGAAAATCAGAGTTTATTAATATATATGGATTCAGGATATATTATTAAGGTTCTGCAGAGAAACAGAACCAATAAGAATATCTATATCTATATCTATTGATACATATATAGATCTATAATTGACCTTGAACAACACGGGTTTGAACTGTATGGGCCCACTTACATGTGGATTTTTTTTCAATAAATACAGTAAATGTATTTTCTTTTGTGATTTTCTTAACATTTCCCTTTCTCTAGCTTATACTTTACTGTAAGAATATAGTATATAATACATACACTGAGTGGCCAGATTATTATGACCACCCCATCAGTACTTCATTGACACTTCCAAAAATATTGAATATTGAAAACTTCCTAAGCAAATACTCTCAAGGTTTTATTATTATTATTATTTGCATAAATAATTCACTTCATTGTACTGATGGGGTGGTCATAATAATCTGGTCACTCAGTGTATAACAAGGAAGTTTCTGGAAAAGACCAGCGTATTGCAGGCAGGTGTTTTTTTTTTAATGTTTTTAAATTTTTTATTGATTTCAGAGAGAAAGGGAGAGGGAGAGAGAGATAGAAACACCAATGATGAGAGAGAATCATTGATCGGTTGCCTCCTGCACGCCCCACACTGGGGATCCAGCCCACAGCCCAGGCATGTGCCCTTGACCAGAACTGAACCGGGGACCCTTCAGTCTGCAGGCCGACACTCCATCCACCGAGCCAAACCGGTGAGGGCTGCCGGCAGTTTTTAATCCCATTCCTCATGAAACCAAAGGTGGTGTCCAGGAAAATAAATCTGCTGATTACATGTTCTTCGAGTGGTGTTTTTGGAAGTTCTCGTTGTTTCCCGGTGAATCTCTGACAAAATATTTAACCCATAACCTGGGGACTGTAGCAAGGAGGGTGGAGGGAGAGATAAGACACAATTGCTTTCGGTGAATTTTGCTTTCTTGAAAAGATTTCAGGCTTTGCAAAATTGTTTGCTATTTTTGAATGTTCTCATTTTAATGAGAAGCAGACCTGCCATCATGTAATGGTTGAGTTGGTATGATAATTGCATTACAATAAATAGCTGAGGTGCTCGACCTATGACCCACTGTTCTCTTCCAGCAGGGAACTCTGTAATAGCAACAGATTTAAAAGGGCTGGTATTCCTTTGGACATTTTTTCAGGCTGTAAATAAGGAAAAGTCTATCTTAAGGGCCTTGTGTTGGGTTTGAGTAATTTTGTGTATTTGCTAAGATGAGGAGTGTTATTATCCAGAGAAAATTATGCTCACACAATTTAGACAGAAATGATATAGGAGATAGTTGGAAAAAATCAAACCTTTTGTTTTTCAAGCAAGAAATTAAAGTATCTTGGTATTACCAGGAGGAAAATGGACTGCAAATAGCAATTTTTAAGAACATAGATATCTTTAGAATATGGCAGAAAAATACTGGTATCTTCAGATTTATGTATTAGATGTATGAAGGCATGTTTCATAAATATTTCCCTCCTAATTCCATAATTAACGTAAGGTGTAAGTTTATAGGGGGAGAATAAGCTGTTTGTAGCACCAAGTTTATTAGCATTGAAATCTTCAAATTTCGGGAATGGTACAAGATGGAATGAGAAAGTTATAGTCTAGCTGTGCCCTTAACTATCTTATGATTATGGATGGGTCAGAGGGGTTGTGTCAGTGTGAGTATGTGTGGTGTATATGTGTGTGTTTGTGTGTATATGTCCATGTGGTAATGATGTGTCTAATGGTCACGACATTGTTACACTTGGCAAGTCAGAGCAAGAGGGCTGGCTGGATGGCAGCCGGGGCCTCACAACATGGCATTTAGCTCGGTGAAATCACTAAAGTCCTAAGGATTGGCTCCTAGTATTTCAGTATCAAAAATGGATTCCTCGGTGTCCCAGAGTTAAGTGGAGTCAGTGATGCTGACTCAGTTTCACAAACTTACAAAAGCTTAATGTATAAATCCAGAATGCCAATTGATTACTCCGCATGGGAATTATAGCCCTCACTGGACAAACTGTCACCTGATCAGAGTATTCTTTCCTTGTAGTCCTACCTAAGCAGAAGTTTGCTTGGAGTCATGGAATCAGAATCAGGTTGTTTAATTATCTGATTTCAAAATATAAGGGCATCATACCTAATTAGCGGTAGCTTCCATTTCCTAAATGAAAGGTAATAGAACCCATCCTTGAGCCACGATGGGACATTCTTTTCTGGACGTTGTTGAGACCAGCAGTGCTCGTGGTGGCCTGATACTTTTACTTGTGCATCTCCATGGGTGACTGAAGACCCTCCATCCCTTTTTGGATTGGCACATTCTTTTTTTAAATAGAATCTCTTCTTCTTTGAAAGACGGTGAGTTAACAAAATTGGCTAAACTAAAAAAAAAGTTAAAAGTGATGCACACATACTTACATTTAAAAAAATGACAGTTATTTTTGCTCATCAGTTTATCTTGGTCATTAGATTCCACATATGAGTGAGATCATGTGATAGACCCAGAGACATAGAAACATCGAACAGACTTTCAAACCTCAGAGGGAAGGCAGGAGAGGGTGGAGGCAGGGGAGGGAAGAGATCAACCAATGAACTTATATGTGTATATGCATAACCCAAGGACACAGACTGTGCGTGGTGAAGGCTTGGGGGGGGGTAGGAGGGGGGAAGGGGACTGGGAGAAGGCAATGGGGAAAAAAGGGACATAAGTAATACTTTCAACAATAAAGATTTATTTTTTTAAAATGGCAGCTATCAATGTAAATTTATCCGCTAACCTTTTGATGTAGGGCCATCAAGTCATATTTGCTCTCTTAGTCGGCTTGCATAAATGAAGCCCAGTATGTTTTGACTCTAATATGCTTAAACTCAACCTGTTGTATTAGAGTAGCTAGTCACCCCAAAGTGAGCATTCAGCATGCTGGGGTATGGTCAGCTACATCGCAGACAGCATTGGGGAGCTTGGTTAGTCCAGGGAGCTTCTACTGTATATTAATTGTTCACTTCATTTACAAGTTAGATCTTGCTTGCCCAGGAGTCATTTCGTCTCTGGCTTTGCATTTCTCTTTATTGGTTCATTATGTGCTAGTGAGCAGTTAAAGAACAAACTCATTTCCCTTCATCAGCAGCATGTGCCTCTAGAGATTAGTTTTCGCCCCCCTCCCTCTCCTTTCTAGTAAGAGAGGTGCCAGAAAAATCATTTTGGAATCACTCAAAGCAACCACACTCGATGCCACACATCATCACAAGGGCAGATGTGACTGCGCTGGATCTTCGGGGAGCTTCCACAGGGGCCATTGCAGGCGGTATAGCCCCATTATTCAGGGAAATGTAGTACAGCCAGATCCTTTGTGTTGAAAATGTAAAGCTACCTGCCTTCTTGGGTTTCCATGAGGGGAGTGGAAGGCTTTGGTTCCAGGTTTATGAAGTGGTGGTGCTAGAGCCAGTCCTGACACAGTATTCCTTGGGTGGGCTGGTGCTCTGAATGGGGATGGTTATGTAAAATGGGAAAGCTGGGCTGTAAAAATGTGGGGTCCCAAGCGCGGGCTACTCTGGACTAAGTGTTGCATGGAGAGATGGGGGTCTTCATCTCTGTGAGGTGAGGGGTTGGTAGTGGTGAGGATGGGACTCCAGTGATAATTGGGAAAGGAAAAGTGAGGTGACTGCAATTCTACATTCTTTGTGGAGTAGTTTGTATCAGTCATCTAGAGCAGTGCATTACTCTTGAATTATTTAGGTAAAGCTCTTTCTCTTTCTCCTTGTACTTCTGGCAGGGGCATTTAAAATCGGTCCTGACTGTGGTAGAGTGCAGAGGTGAAGAGCCTGAGCTCAGGACCACACGGCCTACAGTGAATCCTTGAGCAAATTGCTTGTCTTCTTTGTGCTCCTCTTTCCTCCTAAAATAATGTCTTGATTATTAAAGTTGCTGTGTGATGAAATGAGATGCTATAAGTAAAGCATGTAACTATTCCCTGACTCATATTTAGTAATCTGTACACATTTTAATGATTAATTTAATATCCTTTTGCTGTATACTTATTTTATTTCATTTATCTCTTTTTCATTTCATTGTTTTTTTTTCTTCTCTCCGTGAAGGTCTGCCCACCCATTTCTTCTTTCCTGTATGTAAGAGTATACTCCTGTGCTGGTCTTGGAAGGTATACATATGTCATATTTTGAATGACCTATCCCTGGCCAGACCCTTCCTTTTGAGCTCAGGTTTGGCTGCTTGTTAGGATCTCTTCCTGCATATCCCACAGACACCACAAATACAATAATTTTAAAACCAATCTCAGACTCTTTCTTGCCTAACTTTCTTCTAGAATCACCATGCCCCAATTTTCCAAGGCAGAAATATTGAAGCTATATCAGATTCTTACTCTTCTCTCACTCCTCTTATGCAATTGTTCATCAAATTCCTACAAATTCTAGGTTTTGCTTCGCCTCAGTTCCTCTCATTCTCTCGTAATCCCATTTCTGTAGCGTAGGCTTAGGCTCTCATTATTTCTTTGCTAAAGAAATAATGATTTTCAATGATCTAACAACTCATTTCCCAGGTCCCACCACTGTCTTCTCCAATTAGGCTGACATATAATTTGTCAACCAAACGGGGACACTTTTGAGAGTGAAACAGAGGTGTTATTAAACATTACACTCAGAAAGCAGGCATCAACAATAATTGTCCCAGGCAAATGAGGACATATGGACACCACTCTAATTTATTCTGCACAGCTGTCAGAACATGCTTTCTAAAACACTTGTCTGACTTGTCACTTGCTCTCCCATATAATGTGTCTACTAAGGGGAAAGTGTGTACTGTCCTAATGAATGGAGCATTCTGCTCTACTTGGCTCGGTTTCTTGTTATAAATCAATCAATTAACTGTCTGCATTACTTACATTTTGGGGTAAATTTGAGCAAGTAGAAGTCTTTCCAGGGTTGGATCACTTTTGAGTATCATTAAAAAAGCAAGCTTTGGGATTTGCCAAACTTGAAATGTCCGGATGTGATGTAGGCATGACCCAAGATGATTCTGCCCCACTCAGCAGTGGCACCTCTCAGAGACATGCCACCACGAGGCTCTGCCCCTCAGCTGTCATCTCTCAACTTCCGTGTGGCCAATGGTTGAATAAATCAATGAGAGAACAGCTTAACAAATGAGAGAACCAGGCACAAAGTGGTCAGTGATCCTCACTAAATATATCGGAATTTTCCACATTAGCTTTCTGTTTTTCAGGCAAAGTAACAAAATAAAATATTCTTTCCTGATAAAAGATATTAACAAACATTTAATATACTTTAATGCAATTTACTTTGTATTCATTGAAGGAGTCCTTTTTGACAACCTCTCTGTGGAAATCAGCTATTCTTTCAATTGATATTTGTAATCTTTCCTAACTATAAAAATTTCATTATAGTAGAAATCTATTGCAAAAAATAGGAAAATACAGATTAACAAAAGGAAAAAATTACCTATCTTTCTACCTTGTACTTAAAATTATATTTTGTGTACATTCTTCAGATGTATTCTATATTAATATTATAAAAATACTCATATAACAAAAATAGGGACATACTAAGCATGCTGAAGTGTAACTTTCCTTTTTAGCTTAGTAAGAAAAAATGCCGTTGACATCTATAAGTGTATCTCTGTATCCTTACTTAAAAAGGCTGCACTGTATCCATCGTATGGTTGCTTCATACTTTATTTAAAATCCTTTATTTTCTGACACTTATGACATTTTTAACTTTGTTGCCATATTTAAGAAAATGTTCTCTGGATATCCTTGAATATTTTTCCCAATTTGATTATTTCTTTTCTTAAATTATTATTTCTTTAGGATTAATTTTAATGAGAATGTGGTGAACGACTTAGATTTCTGTGCTCTCTGGCCAACTCGATACGCTTGACATCTGTGTGTATTTTTGAGCCTCATAGCTAGAGCTTCCCTAATGGATCTCAATTTCTTTGGTTTCTTAACAGAAAATAACTTTTAAACTCAAAGGAATCCATTAAAAAAACTTCATTCCAATCCATTGGCTATGATTGTGCAGGCAAGCTAAAATGGGATATGATCTGAGGAATTTGTTCACAGAAAAATTCAAGTACAATATACATTTTTTTCTCAAAAGTACTTTTGTTATGGTTTTCTCTTCCACTCAGGGTCATTGGGGAAAAAAACTATGGCTTCACTTCCTTTCTATAGATTATCTAGTTTATGTGGATTCAAGATAATAATTAAACATTTCCAGGGAAGACATTAACAAACATTTAATGTGTTTCTAATTTTGAGTGGATAGCTACCCAATTTAAACATTCTGAATTAACCAGGAAAAAAGGATCAGGTTGTGATATATAATTGAACTTTGATGTTTTATTCTTCAAAGTTCTTTTACAGAATTTGGTATTTTTCTGGACCTTCTGAAAGTAAAGTTTTTATCCGAGTCCCTAGTGGTTAGCGTCAGGTAAAAACTGACAGCATGACTTAGAATTGTGATGGATCATGGAAAGTTGACTCCTCAAGAGAAAAATTACTATGATACTCAGAGATGACAATATTCAGAGGAGTATACATACTCTCAATTTAAAAAGATAACGCCAAAGTGAAAAATTTCTTTAGGTATTTTCTTATGACAATACCTAGATATTTGATGTTCTACATTACTTTCCTCCTCCTCAATCAATCAATCAATAAATCTATCCATCCATCTATCTCTCTATCTTGTTTGTTTACTTTTGCTGAAATTTGCCCAAAGTCCACCCTAATTCTCTCTCCAGAGGGGTCTTCAATTTTTTGTTGTTGTTGTCTTTCCACATGGGCAGGAGTGGGACAGGCTGGGAATGAAAATTGAGGCTTTGTTTGCCTCTGAGGTGGATTCTTGCTTTCTGACTTCTGAAACCCTAAAACATTAACCTGTGGGACAGAAAGTATGAACCAGCCTCTTCTCTCTCTAGCACCAATTTTTTAAATCTATTAACAGTAACTTCACAATAGTGTACAATTACAACAAAGGCCCTAAGCGATGGAGCACTTTATGGGTGGCAAATGTAATAGCTAGCTAATGTTACGATCATGTCAATAGAATTGAGAGACCATTCAGATTTTCTAATGAAGCACTGGCAATTTGAAGATGTTGTGGTTTCAGTATTAGGCAGTGTTCGCTCACTGCATTCTGCAATAGGCAATCTATAGGTCACAAGCCTGCAATTATCTATTGCATCTATAGAAACTCTCCTGTCTCTAGAATTCATGAATTCTGGGCATTCCTCCTACCCTAATGATGTTTAGTATATGGGAGGGCCCCAAATCCAAAGATATCCACAAAACCCCATTTTCTTAAACAGATGCTGAAGATACTAAACTCTAGCAAGTTGATGTGATGGCTTCTCTTGGGATAAAGAGTGAGATTTACAGGAGTCTGATAAATCAATCTGGATAATGATCCTTTTATCCTTGATCATAAGATATGTTAGCTACAATGTGGGAAATTGGGGGATGGAAATGGGAGGAAAAAATGTTGGAGAAAGGGGTCTTTGAGATCCACATAAATCTAAGTTAAAATGTATACATTTTACACAAATTTAAGATGCCATGTCTTCAACTCTTGTCTTTTTTTTTTAACTCTTGTCTTTTTTAAGGAGACAAAAGAGCTTGAATCATAAAAAGAGAGGTCCTGGCAATCATAATAAATAATATTAAAAATATTGGAGCCCTAACTGGTTTGGCTCAGTGGATAGAGCGTCGGCCTGCGGACTGAAAGGTCCCAGGTTCGATTCCGGTCAAGGGCATGTACCTCGGTTGCAGGCACTTCCCCAGTAGGGAGTGTGCAGGAAGCAGCTGATCAATGTTTCTTTCTCATCGATGTTTCTAACTCTCTATCCCTCTCCCTTCCTCTCTGTAAAAAATCAATAAAATATATTTTTTTAAAAAAAGATGGGAGTTGCCATCTTTTTAACCAGACATATGTGTTCTCAAACCAGTTTGTTAGAAATGTGGGTGGTCTGGTAACCCTTGATCTTGTGCCTGGTGTGTGAAGTGAGGTCAGTCTTGTGGGGGACAGGGCCCTTAACCTGTGAAGCTTAATCTAACTCCAGGTCACTAGCATCAGAAGTCAATTGCAGAGCTAAACAATAATTTGGAAACTACTGAAATAATATATTGCTTGGCACAGAATTGTTGCTCAAAATATGTAAGTTATGTTCTATACTGGAATGAAATGAAGTGGATAAAACCAACCATTTTGCGGCACCTAACTATGGCAACACATTCAAAATAATCATAAGTAGAGACAACTTATTCAACAAGTTTGTCTTCTGAAAATATCTGTCAAAGAACAGTTACTATAAATGAAGGTAAACATGTGAAAACACCTAGGCTTAAATATTTAAAATTTCACTATGAAGAAAAAGTGAAGAGAATTTACACTTAAACAGTACTCCAGCACCAACAGAGAGAATATTTGCTTGAGCAAAGCTATTCTGAATCTTAAAAAAAAAAGTCAATGGAAGATGCCAACTTCTAATTTATTAATCATAAAGTGTATCTTTCAAGAAGATTGTAGGCAATCTTATAGGACTTAAAATAATATAATTATGTTTAAAAATCTTTTAAAATGTGACAGTGACATGATGTCTTTTAAGACAGATGTGGCTGAAAAACTGACATATGTGACTATATACTATTTCACTCAGAACAAACACCAAAGTCCTTGGATAGCTTGTGAGGCTCTCTCCTAAAGTGTTCTTCTCCTCTGTGACCTCCCTTCCAACCCTCTCTCCTGGGTTACCTGCTCCAGTTACACCCTCTTTGCATTCTGCAGGCACACTCTGCTGACCACAGTAAAAAAGATTAGTACACCATAAACCTGGAAAACAAGTCTGAAGTCTCTTATGCTCTGAATGTGCCTGTACTACTGTACTGCTAATTATTAGTAATGAAATAATTTCGTACTCCCTTTTCATTGGTTTTAACCAAATGAAGTTGCCAAATGTTGAATCTCAGAGGGAAGGTGAGGGTGGATAGGTGGGTGGGAAGAGATTAACCCAAGAACTTGTATGCATATATGCATAACCCATGGACACAGACAATAGTGTGGTGAAGACCTGGGGTGGGGGTGGGTGTGGGCTGGAAGAGGACAATGAGAAAAAGGAGATATCTGTAATACTTTCAACAATAAAGATACAAAATTAAAAAGAGGAAGTAATTAAATTAATTCCCAAATTGTTAGCCTCAATCTCTCTAAAATGAATTGACAAGTGCCAAGCAAAATAGGAGATTACATAAAGTGAGAAGATCAAGACACTGAATAGAAATATTTATATATCACCATGGGAAGATGCATCTGTTCATATGTTTGCTGACAGGTGTCGTAAAATCCACAGGCTTAAATGTAATTAACCCCAGTTACTAAGGGACCAATTATCAAGTCTAGTTTCCATGAACTTTATTTTTCTTTAAACAAGAGGTTTATACTGCCTTCTCCTCTCATCTCTTTCCATCCTTTTGTTGATGCCTTGCTCCTGCCCCCCACCTCTTTTACTTTCAGAATTTACTAGTGACCCTTTAATTACCAGACAAAATAGCCTTTCGTGAGTCATTACCCAATTGTGCATGAAGGGCTTTTAATAGTTGATCACCCACCAATTCAAGCACTTTCCATTTTGGGCCCCTGACACATTCTTTCCTGCAGTGCTGTGACCCTTTTAATCTCTCCCCATTTGTTGGTTCCTGTTCACTCATAGCCTCTTCTATTCTTGGTCTTCTGTCATCTGCACTCATTCCTCAAGTGAGCTCATTCACCCTAATGACTTGTCACCTCCTGTAGCACTGACTACCTGATCTCTAAACTCAACCTTACCCTCTCACTCTCTCCTCTGTGCCACATTCACAAAGACTTACAGGAACTACCTGCTTTTAAAGTACCACCATGCTCTCAAAAATCAACATAGCTCACATTGAATTCCAGACCACTTTTCTTTCCCAATCATCTCATTTCTGTCTTGGCCATTAT
The DNA here is from genome assembly GCF_028538775.1 of Myotis yumanensis. Taxonomy (NCBI): domain Eukaryota; kingdom Metazoa; phylum Chordata; class Mammalia; order Chiroptera; family Vespertilionidae; genus Myotis; species Myotis yumanensis. The sequence goes on along the minus strand of NW_027223764.1, from coordinate 25,857,557 downwards.
TTCAATCTCCGAGGCAATAAGACTTCAATACAAAAGAAAAATTTAACAAATAGGAAACTGAAGTCATTATCTTCCCACCAAAGAAATTTCTGCTTTCAGCTTCTTTGTGTCTTCAACGTATACTCCCGCGTCCCTGCATTTGTGGTGGTCTGACAACATTCTTCCATTTCTCATTCTCCAAATGTGATCTATTTCTCCAAGCCTTTTCCTACACTGTTCCCTCTGGTTGGTTTCCATAAATCCTACTTATTCTTCAATGTTCAGCTCAAATCTCATCCAGAGCCTCCAGCCAGAATTACTCTCACCAGACCCCTCTCCCCCTCCCCTATTCATTTAGCACTGAGGAGTTGTTGGTGAATAGAGATATTTCTATACATGTCTCTCTCTACAGCAGCGGTTCTCAACCTATGGGTCGCGACCCCTTTGGGGGTCAAATGACCCTTTCACAGGGGTCGCCTAAGACCATCGGAAAACACATATATAATTACATTACAATTCATAACAGTAGCAAAATTACACTTATGAAGTAACAACGAAAATAATTTTATGGTTGGGGGTCACCACAACATGAGGAACTGTATTAAAGGGTCGTGGCATTAGGAAGGTTGAGAACCACTGCTCTACAGCTAGGTGGTGAGTTCCCAGAGAGCTGAATCCAGGTCTGATTCTTATGCTTTCTTATTCCTCACAGCACCCAAATTCTGCTCATTAAGTGTTATTATAATGGAACAGGATGGAGTCTCTTAGCAGGGGCTATAGCATAACCACCTGATTCTTGCTTAAGCATTTTCAAACCTTCTCCTCCTTATTACCTGCAATTAAATGTTAATGAAGAATCATTGGAAAAATGAAAATGCATGAGGCATAGCTAATAATGTAAGAGGGATGACAGTATAGCTAAAAACCCAGGCACACATTCACATCCCATCAACTAGTCCTTTAACAGTTGTCTCCTGAGTTACTGGACCTGTAAAAACTGAAGTCACACAAGCAGAAACTTAACATCACACACAAAAAAGTGCCTGACCAGACTGACAACCTTCGTTAGAACTAATGTCTACTGCCAGAGCCTGCCAAGGTTTTTGTTTGCTCTTCCAGATCCCTTGCAGGAGGGGCTCTGATGACAGGTTCTCACTCCCGTCTCAGCTGTCATGAAAGGTGTTCTGATGAGTGTCCCCAGCCCAGGATTCGGAGTAAGGATTCTCTGGTACTGTTCTCTGCAGGGGTGGCCTCAAGCTAACTGTAAAGTCAATTACCTTCTTCTTTCCCCTGTCCTCAGGGCTGCCCCAAGTTCCTTTTCATCCACTCTCTCCCCTGTCTTTCTCCCCAACCTATACCTTCCCCGTCAATAGGGGCAAAGAGGTTGGAAATGCTGGGAGGAGAAGTCAGAAAGGTTTATTTTAAAATCAAAATGACACATGTGCATATTTTTTTTAAAGTCAAAGAGTATTCCAAGGTTAATAACAACAATAAGAAAAAAGCAGTTACTGCCTCCTTTTTTCCTTCCTCATCTCCTACTGAGCCACTCAGACACAACCACTTTCAACTACTTGAATTTACCTTCATTTCCAAAGAATTTCCTTTGTCTGTCCCCTATGTTGGATGGCCTATTTCTTGTGTTTGGTTTTTTTTTTTTTTTGGTCCTCATTTCAGTGAAATACACATTCCAGTACCTTCCTGATGAAGGAGCACAGGAGGTAAATTTCTTCAGAGCTTGCTTTTCTTAAAGTGCCTTTTTTCTATCTCCAACTTAATTAGTAGTAGTTTAGGATTTGCATTTCTAGGTGAAAATTACTTCTGCTCAGAATCATATTGCCTATGAGAAGTCCATCCTGTTTGGTTAGCTGTCTTTGGTATGTGAGCTGTTTTTTCCCTCCTCCTCAGGGCACCATCAAATTTCCTTTCCCTAAATCAAGATGTTCCAAAGCACAATTATAGAATGTCAAAATTAAATCCTCTATACCATTTGACCCCTTGCTTAAATTAGTTCATTTCTTTCTTTCACAAGATCAATTTAAATGTCTTCTTTTTCACAACTTTGTTTTCAATAATTGCAATTTGCCAAAAGCTTCAAAAGCTGGAATGTTTAGCACTGGGTTCCGGGCACTGGAGGAAAACTGGTGCCAGCAGCCAGGGGAAGGGGCCCCCAAGGGGCCCCAGATTGCGAGAGGGCACAGGCCGGGCTGAGGGACCCACCCGAGTGCACAAATTTTTGTGCACCGGGACTCTAGTGATAATAATAATTCACTATGTGCTGTCCATGTTCCATACACTGTGTTACGGGCTCTCCCTGGATTATTTCATTTAATCCTTTCAACAATCTCATATGCCAGGCACTATTGGTATCTTCACTAAAAAATTATTTTTATTGATTTCAGAGAGGAAGGGGGAGGGAGAAATAGAAATATCAATGATGAGAGAAAGAATCATTGATTGTCCTTCTGCACATCCCACACTGAGGACTGAGTCTGCAACTGGGCATATGGCCCGACCGGGAATCGAATAGTGACCTCCTGGTTCATAGGTCTGCTCAACCACTGAGTCACTCGGGCTAGGCCATCTTCATTTATAAAAAACAAGAAAAGTGACTTAAAAAAAGGTTAAACAACTTACTTGTCCTAGGGCATTTAGCATGTATGGATGAAATAAAAACTGAACCCAATGAGTTTGATTCTGAAACGTCAATCTTAACCCCAAACATCTCCACTTCCATCAGATCCGGGCTAAGCAGTGGTCATTTGTGTGGTCACTGTGGACAGGCTACAGAGTTGCCCTTTTCAGATGCTGACATGGAGCCAAGGGATTGTTGGTGGTTCTCAGAGGTCTTGTCACCACTATTCAGAGCATCACCTTTCATCTTGCACTGCCTTTCTGGCGCAATGGGAATATTGTTTGTCTCTTGTCCGTGTGTCTCTCTGTGGAAACTCTGTCCAAGTTCCAGCTTCTGAAAAGTGGTCATATACCCACTCGACAGTCCCCAACTGGGAGAAGAAAAGTGGCAATCCCAATTTGTTTTCACGTCAAGTAAATATCCTACGTCAAAGACATGGAAGTTGGCTCATAAGTAGCAACCCCAAAACAGCTCATAAGTTGGCTCATATAAATATCAGCTTGAAAAGCACCGGGGAATGTGCAAAGTAAAGAAGGGCTGAGATGTACTAGAAATTGCTTACAACTCCTCTGTGTGTATGTGTGCGGGGTGCGTGTATAATTGTGTAAGTCAAGCTAGTGTCACAAATATTAAATTATTCAATTAGGCAGCACAAGATTAAGCCCATAAAATGTGTTAATGTGACACATCATTTCACAAATGGGATCTTAGGATGGCTTGCTGGGATTCTCCAACATGACAAAAATACCCATTAACTTTTACTGCAGCTTAAGATTGAGATAGAAACCAGCTAATAGTTCAAGGAAGATGCGAGAGTAGAGTGAGGAGGGGCGTTTGAAATCAATGTTCTTGAGCAGTGATGTTGCCTTTGTAATTTTCTTTGGTGCTTTTAAAAATTCTCTTCAGATATACAAATAAACTGTCCCAGTTAATCACTTGACAATAATGTCTACTCTTATTGAGTTCTGTTCTGGTGAATAAACCATGCTTTAAAGAAATAAGCTTTATTCAATGTATTATTTATTACATATTATTTGTTATGTGCTATTTGTTTTTCATGTATTATTTGTTATATACTAAATGTTGGAAAGAATCCACATGCTCAACAATTGGAAATGAGTTAGGTAAACTGGGACATGTCCACATCATGAAATATTATCTAGTTATTAAAATGATGTTAACAAAGAATTTAGAATAATGAGGGAAACACTAATTATATGAAATGAATAAATTAAAAATTTTTATGCGATGCAATTTTTATAAAATATCCATTGGGAAAGACTGAAGGAAACATCCCAAAATGTTAACACCATTTATCTTTGGGTTACAATGTATGAGCATTAGCTTTTTTCTTAACTTCTTTCTATTCACTATTCTTTCTGTGTTATTCATATTATCTGCCATAAGCGTTATTTTCATAACCTCAAACCAAACTCAAAAATCCATTTAAGAGACGTTTGAAATATTCATAAGTAGCAATGAAAATTTCAATAAGCAGAGTCATCATTATGTTTTGGGTCTCAAAGTAGCTCCCAATATCAGGCAATTTTAGTATTTTCAGCAAAAGTGATTTGTTCAAAGTATGAAGAAATATGGCTTCATTATAGCTTTTTATCCAAATTCCATTTATGACAAAAGAGTTGAAGGGACTTGGACTGCACATTGACTTACTGTTGAGCTTGCACTGTGTGAGTGTAATGTTGGGGAACACAGATGTAGAAGATACCTTTCAGTTCGCTATTGGGGTCCCTTGCCTGGAATGCCCTGTCCTGTCTCCCTGCTCTCGCTCACCCTCACTCCCACTGGCTCAGGACCTGCTTAGAGATTGTCTTAGGGAAGTCTTCCCATGCGCCTTTCTCACTCACCACTTAAGCCCCAAAGAAAGGTTATCCTGCTAGAAACACCCCACCAGCACTCTGCAGGGGGCCCTTTCTACAACATGACTGTATCTCTGTGTAATTTATGTTTACCTGCCCTCCTGCTGTACTTTAAGCTCCATGAAAGGAGGGACTGTGTCTGTTGGTTCCCTAGTGTATGAGATGGCCATTGCTTTGCAGCATCATTCAGAACACTCAGCAATAACTTTCCTAATGACTGTTCAGCACCTAGCACAGGACCTAGTCCATAAGAATCCAGTAACTCTTTGTGGCCAGCATGAGTGAGTCCATCACATATTGGAGATGCTGGATGTGAATTGCAAATGTGTAAAAACCCCCACACAATTGAAATCATGTTTGAAGAAGAAGCCTGGGAACATGATGGGAATTGGTTGAGGGCTGTGCCTTCTTGAAATACAGTAGGGCACGTGTGTGTGTGTGTGTGTGTGTGTGTGTGTGTGTGTGTGAGTGTGTGTGTATGTGTGTATGAAAGTGAGTGTGTATTAGTCTGTTAATCATATCCTTTTAGTCAAAGATGAGGTTGAATTGTTGTATAACATTCCGGCTGAGTATGAAAGCAATGGATTGACTACTTGGGTTTGAATTCAAACTAGTATTTACTATATCCATGAATACAGCATATTACTCAACACCACGTTGCCTTAGTTACCTCATCTGTATAATGGGGTGAATCTAATGAGCAGAATAAATTGACCAACAAAATAAGACCTGAAGCATGGAGGCATGGAGCAGACTGACATACCTCAATGTGGGGTTAGGGAACGAGAAGAGATAAACCAAAGAGCTTATATACATAAAGGCATAGCCCCTGGACACGGACAATAGGGTAGTGAAGACATGGGAGGAGGGTAAGGGCTGGGAGAATGGGGGAAAAGGGAAAAAGGGAAGATATCTGTAATACTATCAACAATAAAACGTTTATTTAGAAAAAGATTATTGTAAAGAGAAAATGAAATAAAGCACATAAAGCGCTGAGCACAGAGTCCTGAAACATTGTAGGTGTTCGAAAAGTCTCTTCAACAGAGGCAGTATTGTTATTATTAATAATTTCTTACTTTCTAAAGTCTTTGCCAATTTTCTGAGACAAAAATTTCTCAATGACCACTAGATGGCATTAGGGTTAATTTAAAATGTTCACAGTGTGGTCCTCATTCATATCAGTAAAAACACACAGTGAAAAGTAATTTCATACATTTTGATTTATAAATAGTGATTTAATAACATAGGATTTTTCTTATTTTATATAGGAAAATCCTAGAAAAGTTCGTATTTGATTCAGCTATGTTTCCATCCAGAGCTGGCCATGCTTCTTCTGTTTTTCTGGAGGTGGCAACGTTATTCCTGAGTGTTCTGGATGATGCTGCAAAGCAAATGGCCATCTTGTGCACTAAAAACAAAATTACTGTTTTGTAGCCACGATGGGAAGTACTGATGATCAACGATGTGCCAAATTCAATGGTGAATGGGAGGAAGTCGTGGTGGCTTTCCTGAGCTAGGAGCCGAAGACAAGAAGATAGTGATTGTGTGTGAAATATGTGAGTGCATGAAGGAAGTGCCTGAAAACACCCAGAAAAATCCCACTTACTTCCACCCTGCTCAGGGATGCTGCCCTGTGAGGCCGGTGCTGCTGTTTCTTAAACTTTGCAGAGCAACAAAATGCAAATATAATTATCCTTCTTAAAGACAATGCAGTGCACTTAACAATTTAGTGTTGCTGAATTTTTTGTTGATTTTCAAGCATTAATTTGTGGCTACGTTATCAAAGGCATTATAGGGAAACTATGGCTTTAGAAATTCAAAAAAGAGAATAATTCAGATGATAAGTAAACTTTGCTTGATTGGGTGGCTCACTATGAGCAGAGGTACATGAAGTTTGAAGGGGAAAAATTAGCTTTGTCATAAGGGTCAATGAATCTGAGCTAGGTATACTGTCAACTTGGAAATTTTGTTCAAGCTTAGAGGTGGATTGTCAAATGGTTCAATTCATCCTCAACTGTGAACAACATAACAGAAGCAAAGGTGTGTATATGTCACCTCTGTCCAAAGCAGAACATGGTACCTACAACATAGTAGCACTTGATAAATGTTGGTTAAATGATGTGTAGATGAAAACAGGGCCACATGCCAAACCTGACAAGCTCAGAGGAGGGCTGCATGGTGGCCTTACAAACTCAGAGACCTAAAGTAACCACGTGGGATGGTCTGAAATGAAAACTTCTTAACTAATAGCGAGCCCTGTGTGTAGTCATGTGCTAGGTCAGTATCTTCCTTGACAAAGGGCAATCTTTACCTTAACTGAGCTGTCCATTGTCTTTTTGCACCTACAATAGCATTTCCTTTTCCAGATCTCTCAGGGTACAATCTGCTACCAGAGCAGGAGATCACAGAACCTTTCATTGTCATTTTGTTCTCCTCATACCATGTCCATGTGCCGTACATGTTAATTGTTAACTATCCTGTACTCATCAGTGTAAAAGAAGTATATGTCTATCCATTTTACTTTTTATCCAGGCTCAGAGAGTTCCCCGCTTTGCTTTTTCCTGCCTCCCTAATCTGTCACCAATAGATTTCATGTAACCCCTTATGTCTTCCCCTTTGATTCTGATGTATAAAATAAGTGCGAAAACTGCCATTTTCCGGAGCATTTTGTCAATCCATTGAGATACTGTTTCCCTCAATTGTCATACATTTGGACCAAATAAACTCATAAAAATTCTCTACACGTTCGGATGTTTCTTACATCAACAAATGAATGAAAATTTCCAGTCAATTAGACTAACTAAAAGAATGCTATTGGAGGTCAGCAAGAGCATTCTTTTTGGGGGTCAAAATGTTACAATATGTTTGCAACAAAACACTTCCCTTTTGTTCCAAATATATAAGAGAATATAAAATATAAATAGAAAAATAAGGTAAGCACTTATAATAAACCAGAAATAGAACATGATCTCAAAGCATTGAATAAGGTTGAAGTTATAGAATACTCTGTGTAGAAGAAGGCAGTAGATTTGGGAGTTTTGTTCTTGTGCATAACAAGTAAATGTTCTCTTTATGGGATAGGGAATTGGGCCCTGGCTCACTGCTTATGTTTAATCCCCAGAGATCTTCACTGGAATTATTAAGAATGTACTTTAACAAAAAGAAAAGTGAACCCGCCACAATCTAGATAGGAGTAAAAAAGGGTGTTTTTCTGTTGGTTTTAGCCAATTTAGAAAGGAACCATCACTCATGGCAATAATTCAGATGGCAAGGCTCCAGACATTGATGTAAAAATCACAAGAAAAAAATAAATATCCAAGGCATTCTCTCCTTTGTTGGTAAATTATAATCAGAAGTTTGCTTAGTGAACACTGAATCAGAGCAACGGGAATTGGTTATGTAATTAAAAAGTTTTATGGTAAGGGTTGGCAAACTTTTTCTGTAAAGGGCCAGATCTTAAATAGTTTAGGCTTTGTGGGCCATGTGATGGCCTTTGTTCAGACAACTCAGCTCTGCCATTATAATGCAAAAGCAGCCGTAGACAATGGGAAATGAGTGGACATACCTGTGGTCCAATAAAACTTTATTTACAAAACCAGGATTTAGCCCAGGGGTTTACCAATCCCCGTTTTGTGGCACTAGGTTCTGAGTGTCTGAAAAATCCATCTCCACCATGTTGATATTGGCGCTGTTTACATGACACTCCACATTCTTTTTTTTTAAAAAAAAATTCTTCATTGTTTAAAGTATTACATATGAATCCTTTTTACCCTATTGACCTCTTCCCACTCATCCCCCCCCCCCCCCCCACACACACACATGCCCTCACTCCCCCTACTGATTGTGTCCATGGGTTATGCTTATATGCATGCATACAAGTCCTTTGGTTGATCTTTCCACCCTCCCCTCACATCTCCCCCTTCCTCCAGAAGTTAGATGGTCTGTTCAATGCTTCTATGTCTCTGGATCTATTTTAGTTCATCAGTTTATATTGTTCATTATAATCCACAAATGAGTGAGATCATGTGATATTTATCTTTCTCTGACTGGCTTATTTCACTTAGCATAATGCTCTCTAGTTCCATCCATGCTGTTGCAAATGGTAAGAGTTCCTTCTTTTTTTATAGCAGCGTAGTATTCCATTGTGTAGATGTACCAGTTTTCTAATCCACTCATCTGCTGATGGGCACTTAGGCTGTTTCCAAATCTTAGCTATTGTAAATTTGCTGCTATGAACATATGAGTGCATATGTCCTTTTTGATTGGTGTTTCTGGTTTCTTGGGATATATTCCTAGAAGTGGGATTACTGAGTTGAATGGGAGAATCCATTTTTGATTTTTTGAGGAAACTCCATACTGTCTTCCACAGTGGCTGCACCAGTCTGCATTCCCACCAGCAATGAAGGAGGGTTCCTTTTTCTCCACACCCTCACCAGCACTTGTAGTTTGTTGATTTGTTGATGATAGCCATTCTGACATGTGTGAGATGGTATCTCATTGTCGTTTTGATTTGCATCTCTCGGATGATTAGTGACTTTGAGCATGTTTTCATATGTCTCTTGGCCTTCTGTATGTCCTCTTTTGTAAGGGGTCTATTTAGGTCCTTTGCCCATTTTTTGATTGGATTGTTTATCTTCCTGATACTCCACATTCTTGACCCAGGGCTTTCTCTCCCCTAGTAAAGCAGAGACAAAATTAACTCTGGGACTTTGCTTTTCGCAGGCCCCCATGGTTATGATTAAGGTTTTATCTAGATATGATAATTCCCCCAATTAGAGTCATTTTATTAGTTTAAGAGGCTGTCGGTCTTTTTAAGATGACTGCAAATCTCTCTTTTAGTTCACTTAGAGTTGAGCTATCAGGGGACATTTCATTTCCCAACCCCACACTGGTCCCTGGTCCCTCTTACTTCCCATTCTAAGAGGTTTCTCATTACTGCTCCCACATTGATCCTGCGATGGTAGTTCATGGGGTGGATCCTGCAGAGGAAAGTGTTACAGTGTGGAAATCAGTTGATGCTTGAGATGCTTATTTCTCCCTGCTGTCTAATTCCAGGGAAACTGCCTTAAATGTTGTAGCCCCTGAGCCTTCCCTGTCAGTCTGGGACACAAACACCTTTGCCAATTCTACATTTTAAACAAACCAACAGGTAAAGGTTTGTTTTTCTCATGAACTGTTTTAAATTTCTGTTCTAATTGTTCTGGTCCATGGCCACTGGTTCCTTTTAATCTGTTACTTTAGTTAAATGTATAGGCATGGCCATTTCTTATCTTAAGAGGTTTCAGGGTCTACGTTAGCAACTTGTGACTCAAAGTGTGGTCAAGCAGGGGTATTGCTGCATTAGCACCCCCTGGGAGCGTGTTGGAAATGCAGAGTCGCAGGGCCCCAGACCTACTGAATTCGAATCTGCATTTTAACAAGATCACCAGAGAATTCATGGTAGTAAAGTTTTGAAATCCTTCACTGACTTACATTGCATTGGAATGTTAATTATTTTTTTTAATTTGTAGTTTTTTAATTTTTATTTTTTTCAGCTTTATTAAGGCATAATAGATCTATAAAATTGTAAGATATTTAATGTGTACATCATGGTGATTTGATACATAAACCTTGTGAAAGGACTCTCAACATCTACTTAATTAGCATCCATCACTTAATATTAATTAGGAAAAGATATATCCTTTGGGTGGCAGAATTAGCAAAGGTCATAGATTTGAGCACAGTGGGTATTATTTTCCCCATATTTTTGTGCCTTTGGGCAGAGCGTGAGGAGATTTGGTGGCCTTGATTGGTATGGCCATCCCTAAGCTCATTCACGTTCCAAATTCATACAATGAGCGGGAGGGGGTTAAGAAGACTAAAATAAAGTGAAATTCGATTTTATCAGCAGCCTTGTTTTTCCAATTTTTAAAAGCTTATTTTCATTGGAAGTGTGTGGAATTCTCTTTCCTTCATTTCTTTTCATTAAAATATTGGCAAACTGAAACAAACCTCATTCCTTTCAGGATCTTGAAAATCTGGGCCTTCACCTTCTAATCCTGGGGTGATAAAACTCACATGCACAGGTTCTCAAATGCTCACACAGCGGTTCATCAAAGCATACTTCGGTTAGCCTCCACTGTGTGACACAAAATGGCCCACATGAGGCAGTTAAAAGCCTTACATGAAACACACATTTAGGGACCTTAAATACTCTAGCTGTATTTGAAGACAGAAGATAAATATTTGAAACTTGGTTTTTCCAGATTAATGCTTGTGTATCCTTGGACAAATCATACCCTCCCCCCAAAGACTGGTGATTTATAACAAAATAACTTCCTGTGTTTCTGTCATTGGCCTTAGAATTTTTTTTTTTAAGGCTTCCTAAGTGACTCTAATGCTTCGCCAGTTTTGAGGACAATTAACAAAGTCTTTGAGCCTTGATTTCTTCATGTGTGAAATGGGGACATTTTTTTTCAAATGGTTGTTGAGAGCATTACATAAAATTACAAGTGTGAAATGCTTTCTAAAGCACAGAGTAGTCTAGAAGAGCACATAGTAGTTTTTATTGTCATGACCTGTTTGGTAGCTGTGTCACAAAGACATGACTTTTCATAGTGTGTGAAGAAATAAAGGAAATGTAAATGAAAGTAGGGACTGAGGTGATGGAACTGAAAACAAATGGAAGCCACCTCTATTTCCTACCATGTAGAATTTCTACAGTGCATGCATGCTATCTGCAGGACGCCAGGACTCTGAAACACCTCTACCCATAAAGCTGAATTTCTAGTAAAGAACAGAGCTTACTGCCGAAACCGGTTTGGCTCAGTGGATAGAGCGTTGGCCTGCGGACTGGAGGGTCCCATGTTCGATTCTGGTCGGGGGCATGTGCCTGGGTTGCGGGCGCATCCCCAGTGGGAGATGTGCAGGAGGCAGCTGATCGATGTTTCTCTCTCATCGATGTTTCTAACTCTCTATTTCTCTCCCTTCCTCTCTGTAAAATATCAATAAAATAAAAAAAAATAAAAAGAACAGAGCTTACGTCCACATGATGTCTAGACAATCCTGTGTTCCTCCCTTATAATATTTCATCCTGTCTGTCTTAGCTCCAAAAATTGCAGGCACTTTGAGGTCAGGATTTGGGTCTTTCCTTTCCCACAGGAACTTCAATTAGAGTTCTGGTTACAGAGAAAACTCTCAACAAATGTTGATTGGTTACAATTCTTGGGCTTTCATATTAGTAGTTGAAACCTCTCAAATGACTCAGTTTTAGAATGGGGTTAACTAAGGATGTCTTTCATGACCAGCTCACCCCAACATGCTATTACAATATTTTTATGAGGCATGGAAAAAACCAAGATCTCTCTGAACATAAACACCATAATTGCATTCCATTCCTACTTGTGTCATAAGGAACTAAGTTTGTGGGAAGGATGGGTTTGAAATCTACACTGTTTCTCCTTTATTTCAGAGCTTGTTTTATAATAAACTCATCATGTTCCCAAACAAAGCCAAGTCACTTTCAATTGTCTCCCTGTTGTCAAAAGAAGCCAGCTCCCTCAACTTAGTGGGAAACAATGAACTGGCTGATGTGAGATGACAAAGACCACCCTTCAACTGATGGCTCATTTTCTGTCTTGTTAACTCATTGCAGTATAGACACAGACTCTGATAAACAGATTCTATGATTATTCAGAAGAATAATCCTCCAAAAACAATTCCGTTGGGGAAAAAAAGATCTGTGTAACAGCTACTCAGCAACTTCATCCATGACCTGTGTGGGTGCTAAGAGAGAGATAACAAGTAGTTGGCTGAATTTTTCTTTCCTTTTTCTTCTCACACAGTGTTGGCCAAGGAGATGTAGAAAGGAGGAACTTTGTGATATTTTAGAAGTGTGTCTGTACTTGTCTTCTTATTAAAAAGGCGTCCAGGGACTCTGCTCGGCTGTTGTTCTTGACTGTAGGGCTGGCCCTCAGCTGAGGGCAGAGAAAAGGGGGATTGAGTCAGGAAACCAGGATGATGGCTGTGAAACTAAAAGATGTTCCTAAGAATCAGATTTGAAGGACTTAACAATGAACCTTGACCTAATCCAAATCAAAAGGATTAACACTGGGTTAGGAAAGACTGAAGTAGAAGCCAAAGCCAAGTGGAATCCATTCAAAATCAACTTTTAGGCCTTAGGGAAGCTAGCATGATAGTTGCTGGTATAGCCCTTCAGTTATACCTATAATATACCTATAGTTATACCTATAAAAGAGCAAACAGGTACAGGTGGTTAACTGACAGATAAGAATAATACTGCCTATTTGACAATGTACTCAGTTCAAAGAATGGTGCAAAATGTCTAGTATGTGGCTTTATTTTTAACTTCCTCCTAAGGTTGCCATAAACCTTTTACAGAATCTGCCACTACTGCACAATGGGGAGCCCCTTATCTTGCTGGTCCCATCTTTTGTAAGTTCTTCTCTAGATTTTCCATCTTTTATTTTTACACTTTGTACATACTCACCTCCTTCCCGCTCCCCCACTCCAATTCTGGTGTTCAGCTCCATATTGAGGTTGGTCACATGGTTCACAAGGTCACGAAAATCACCGGCTGTCTTAGAAGGGTGGGGATAGGACCTTGCTGTCTGCCAGAGGGGTAGGCTTCAGGCACTCAGATTCTTCATAGAGAAACAGCTGTAAAACCAACAAAACCTTTTCTTGATGGGTTTTCATTTGCTAAACTTTGATGAATTCTTCAACCATACTAGCAGCTCTCTCTTCGATTTCTTATCAAAGACCCTATTCACTAGGAATAACAAGAGAAGGAAAGAAGTGGGTATGGGGGAAAGAAAAACATTGTGTCTTTATGTTGCTGAGAAGGGAATTGGCTATTATGTGGAGAAAGAAGACAAGAATGTTATCTAAATCTGACTACAAAAGCTTGAGAAACAGTATTTACCCAATTTTGAAGCATCTATTTACCCAATTTTGAATCAGTGTCCTACTATTTTGGCCACTCAGCCCTTGTACTGAATTGCTTAAAACCTATTGTGGTGAAACTTGTATCTTCTTCAATCATTTAAGAGGAAGCCTTACAAATTTTCCCTGGGGTTCATATTTATGGAGACTTTCCCTTTAAGAGGAACTTAGAGATAGGTTAAAAAAAACTCCAAAGTGATGTCAAGGTGAAATAAAGCTTTGGGTTAGGAAGAATTATTCATGGGCTTCATAATTGACAATCCTGTGCAGGATAATTGGAACATCATTTCAGAAAGTCCTTGTAACTTGATTGAATTTAAGTTGTGTCCCAGTGTTCAGACTAAAGGTACACAGCATGCATAATTATGTTTGAAATAAAAACTAAAGGAATTTTGGGTAAAAATTTGAAAGTAAAAAAAGTGGACATTGATGGACACAGACCCAGAGATCAGGGTTGTTCCAGGACACAGTCCACACATAAGCTGGCCCCTAACAGAAGTAAAAGATTAAATAAAGAGGGAATTTTCTGAGTAATGATAGTAAGAAGCTTGGAAAATTCCCTGGTGAGTGGGATGGGGAAACTAAGACAGATAGCTGAACTAACTGGTCAAGCAATTTACAGCCAGATACAGAGGGTCACCAGGGTGGAAAGCCCTGAGCGCCTAGAGATGAGCAAAATTGGTCTCAGACCTCACCCCCAGAGTAGTCTTTTCTTCCCTGGCATATTGCTGATCATTTGGTTTAGACAATACCCTCTCCTCCCCACCCCCAACCTTTTCTCCCTAGAGATAATTTCTAGGTCTCAGTTGCATTTCAGCTCCAGGTTCAGAAAAGCAGCAAAGCCAAGTGGGCAATGCCATGACCAGCTGCAATGACCCCGTGCCTTGGTGCCCACCAATTAGTCCTCCATGATTTAGTCAGCTGTGACTTCCGTCCATGATCACCAGCACCCAGAGCTGTAGGACTAGCCCTCCAGAGTAGGGAAACCATGAAGTACTAGTTCTGCAAACCCAAACTTATAGCAAGTGTCCAAAGCAGTTGGTTATTTTTAAAAAGAGTCCTCCTTTCTGGATTTGTCACATGCAGAGAGCTACAGAAATATGGAAAGTCGATACCAGTTTTAGACATTTCTCTGGTTTATGAAGATGTTCTGACATTGTTTTCATCATTTGTGAGGGATGGTGATACATTGTATGAACATCTGTGTGGTGCTCAGGGTAGCTAAAGTAAGTCCTTCTATAGTCTAGGCCTGCTATCAAAGGCAGGGAGAAATTGACCAATAAGATCTGGATATGCATAAACTTAATATTTACCTTTTGTAAAATATGGTAGGTTATATCATTGAGAGGAAGAATGCATAGTAGCTAGCCTTTTAAAATAAATTTAAAGAGATTACTCGAGACAACTTTGGAGATGGTGGAAGTCTTCAGTAAAGATTTCAATCAGTGTTGAGTTATGGTAGAGTCAGGGTCATTCCAGTCTTTTGTAAACCGTATAAAATCTTGTTCCTTTCTTCCAGAACTGTCACTGTACTCCAGTGCCTCCTGAAACAAATGGCCTAGGAGACTTCCCATATGATGACACAAAGAAATTTCCCCTGGTGTGAACTGTGCACAATGGCCATACACCAGAGATGCTCTGGGACCACAGAGGTCTGGGAGGTCACAGCTCTGTCGTATGGCCGGCGTCTCCAAGGCGGGGGAGACCTCAGGGCATTAATCATTATTATATTCTGTTCCCAGAATAGAAGCAAGTCTGTGTAGCCTACTTCTGGCCCGCTACCCAGAGGAAGAAGGACATTTAGCTAATGTTTACAAGGAGCTTTCACATATGCTACCTTATTGGTTCTCTCTCTCTCTCTCTCTCTCTCTCTCTCTCTCTCTCTCTCTCTCTCAACAAAAACAAAATAAAAACGATGATGTTGGGATATTCCCAATTTTACTTGTAAAAAGACTGAGGTTCAGTGGTGGTAGCTGACTTGAATTAATAGGCCTTTTGATCCACCCAACATCTCAACTGCTTTTCTTTCTTTCCTCAGGTTGTATTTGTACCATCCACAGAGCTGAGCACTCTAGCAGCAAATGAGGGGATGCTCCTAAATGCTGACACCCGATTCAGATGATTATAAATATTTTTCAATCAAAGAGGCACTGTCAGTTTACTTTCTCTTGGGATTCAAGGCTAAGTGTCTTTATCTGGCAACTGACTCTGGGTGCTGTGAAGAATGAATCTTTCCTGTTGTCCTTTGGACTATGTTCTTTTGTAAATTTCTTTTCTTTTCTAGATTTTTCCTCCCATATTTTCTATGCTCCAACCTTGTACCACTCTCTACCTATGTTTCTCTTTCCTCCACTGGGTCTAAGGCATAGAAAGAGATCTGGGTTCCAGGATGGAGCCATAGATTTAGTTTCAAGTAGGATCAACTTGCAAATAGTTGTAGCTATGGAAAAGCTAGGAGAAAAAATAACTCTTAGTGTTTGAATTTCCACTGTTTTAACTGTTGTCTATTTGGTAACTGTAGTCTCTTTTTTTCTTTTCCTTTCCCTTCTAAACTAGATATTTATTAAAATATTATGAATTTCTAATAATAAAAAGTAAAATTATAAATATTTTTTGTAGAGTAACATGGTTGAAAGATGTGGTCAGTGGGAAAAGGGAAGGGGTTATTGTGATGCCCAGATACCTGGCTCAGGTGCTTACAATGATGGTGGAGATCAGAGAGGAGGACCAGTTTTGGGGAAAAAGTTCAGGACTGGATGTGATAAATGTGAGGGCCTGTGGGATGTTCAGGAATGGCCATGAAGCATTTGGATTTTTGGATCTGAAACTCAAAAGACAAAGATTTTGCTGGAAACAAAGATTTGGGCATCGTTATCTTAGAGTGATTAATGTCCTGTAGTAGATGAAATTGCCCAAGAGACCCATGTATAGAAATATGAAGCCAAAACCCCAGTGATTTAAGAGATAGCAAAGAAAGTGAAATACACAAATGTGATCAAAAGTGTGTGTGGGGAAAAAGTCTTAGCATAGTTGAAACTCAGAAATGACAAGATGGAATGAATTGTCATAATTGGGGCTCCTTTCCCCCCAAATTCCAAAGTTCTCTAGGCCAATACCTGTTCCCCATTCCACCTGGCCATCTGTGATGGCAATGCTTGGATCAAGGGAGTGAGTGTACCACACTTCTAGTCTTCATGGGCAAAGGAGAACTCCATAGGGACATGATGATTCATTTTTACTCTCTTTCAAATACAAATAAGACTCAATAAGATATGAAGCCCTTACCAACTAATCTAGACTTGTTTTGGGGTTTTAACATTTTGGCTTGAACCATTTGTGTAAGTGAGTGTTTAATTTAATTATTTGGATCTTTGTATCCACCACTATATAAATAAAATCCCTGGTAAATTGCTTTTGTTTTATCTGTTTTCCAATCAGTCAATATTTCTAAGACAAAAGGAAGGAGTAGGTTGGGTTAAAAATAATGTCATTGGAGAAAACTTGTGTGTGTTAAGTAATTTTCAGAGGGGCTTTATATCATCAGAATGGTTGCTTTTCTTAGAACTATCTGAATCACACTTGGGAGGCCTGGCTCATATCCCTGAGTGGTACTTGAGTTGAACCCCAGTCTGCAATTTTCTCAAAAGCAATTACTAAGAAAAGGCCTTATTGGAGAGGCAATGAAACCATTCATCATCACAAGAACACTTCCCACCAGGCATGAAGACCCTTATGAAACACTTGCTGGGCCGGGTAGGGTGCTTTGTTTTTTGAGTCTTCTTGAGGCTATCCTTACCCAGTCAGGGAAGTGGGAAGTGAAGGCGAGAATCTGAAATGAACAAGACCAGAAGATTCTGTTGTTGAAGGAACACTGACATTATGATTTTTCTAGAGTACTCCAGGCCCAGTATCTACGTGAACCCACCCAGTGCTCTCATTTCTTGTTCCCCTGGCTGAATGCAAGCATGTCAATGCCCCCCTTGTAGTTTCTAGATGTGATCTCGCTAGGGCACGTCATGCCACGTGGGCCATGCCTTCCATTCGGCAGCCAATATGTCCAGGTGTGCATTTTTGGAGGTCTCAGTTATACCTGGATTTGAGTCCTGTCTCTGCCATTCCCAGTATGACCTGAGGTGAATTAATTTTGGACAATTCAGTTCCTGTATCTGTAAGGTGGAGAAAATAATAGTAAGAATAGAATTCATTTCATAAGGACATTGTGAGGATTAAATAAGTGGATGCATGTATATAAAATGCCTGCAGATAGATGGTCCATGTTCAGTGAATGGGAATCATTATTTATCAAGTGATGAGACTGAAATAGTCTATGGTCTCTAACAGTGCGTATGATCTGGGGAAATTGTTAAAAAGTATTTGGGGGCTTATTTCCCAAAGATTCTGATATTTTAATTCTGGGGTGGGAACCAGGAATCTGCATGTTTAGTCAGTTCCCTGGTGATTTGGACACTTTGTAAAGACAGTTTGAGAACCACAGGAACAAATGCCTGATCTCCCAGAGCCCCCTTAGAGCACTGAGGCTCTTAGACTCCAGTCTCAAGTAGAGAGAAGAGGAAATTCACCTTTGAGTAAAACAAGTGCCAGGCAAAGTTCTGAAGGTAGGAGGATTCTGGTGGATGGAGAAGGGAAGGTAGGAAAGTAGAAACTTGTCACCGACAAAGGGACGGCAGACACAATGACTCCAAGGTTATATGAGGAAGGAAGTGTGGCCAGGAAGGAGCTGGGCATAACTGGAGGCCACAATGGGAACTGGAAGGTAGAGGAGAGTTGGCTGAGGAAGAGACTGGTAATGTGCACGAAGAGCTCCCCGCTCCCTCCACCACGAAGCTCCTGGTTGGGAAGATTATTCCTGGGATGTTGTACATGGCAGCTGAGAAGCCCTCTTGCAGCTGGCAAGTGTCAGGTCTGGGCTCATTAGGTCCTGTGTTAAGGTGACAGCCTTTGGAACAGAAAACCGGCAACAACATCTCTAGGGTGTTTTTGAGTAACGATTCACTGAATTTTAAAAAGTGTTCCAGTCCAGCTCTGGGGAATTGCACAGGGCCAGAGTTGCTGTAAACATGGACATTTCACCATTAGAGAGTGAACAGGGAGTTTGCCTCAGAGCAACAAAACATAAAGGTATGTAAGACGTAATAATTGTTGAAAAGACTGATATCCAAGCACACCCTAGTCACCTCTCCTGTGGTGACAGGGGGCATACCTTGACCCTAGATTTGTTATTCTCTTGGGCTCTGTTTCCATCTTCAAAATTTGCCCAACACAACCCATATATTGAAACAGTGGGGGTGGGAGGTGGGGAGGGAGATGGGGAGAAGGTCTCTGACATGCCATTGAGCTCTGCCTGTGTGCGCCTTCTGTTCCAGCTCGCTGGGTACCAGCTATAGTGAGAGTGATGCTGAGGCCCCAGGGACTCAGTCTGTTCTCTCTGCAGTGGCTGCTGGATCCATCCTGGCAGTGGAGAGTTGAGAGCCAGGATACCTAGTTTTCTCTTTGCTTCCAGGATTTATTCTTAGATGTGGTATGGAAGGGGGTGGGGAAATGGATTTTCGAAAAGGAAGATGGATACTAAGTTTTGATTGCTATGACAGCAATCCTTTAACTGCCTCTGGGAACAAGCTGTACTTGAAAAAACAACCACCCATGACTATATTGGTATTAATTTCTTACTCCAACTCAGGATTACAACTCTAATCGCTCTTAAATGGTTTACTTGTTCTACCACAGCCAAAAATGTTTAGAGAGCATTCTTGTACTTGTAACTCAGAGTTTCCAATCTTTTCACTGAATTTGCCTTGAATCTGGCCAGGGACTTCTTCAAGCCAGCTTAGCTGCTGTTTCACAGCAACCCTCTGTAAAACGTTTCCCCTGTACTTTAATCCTTTCTTCCTTCCTTTTCACTTCTTGGTGGTTTGCTTTTTGCTTTCTGCTTTAATTATTCTTATTTTGCAAGAAGGAAATCTGTGGAGTAGAGGAGTCACGGGCCAGGTGCCATGGATGATCACTTTTACTTGGCTTTGTAGAGCAGAGACACATGGGCCATTACTGTGAGTTTCTTGAAACTTAAGTGAAGATTTTAAATGACCTGGAACAAAGATATCACAATTATCCTGGAAGAAAGATGGGAACAGAGCCCAGGAGAAGAACAGATCTAGGGTCAAGGTATGCCCCCTGTCACTACAGGAGAGGTGAATAGGGTGTGCTTAGATATCAGTCTTTTCAACAATTATTACGTCTTACATACCTTTATGTTTTGTTGTTCTGAGGCAAACAAATGTAAAATGAGTGTTCTCCATAATAATAAAAACAGTAGAGCTAAACAGATGTTAGTCACAAGCAAGGCAATGTGGTAAATACTTTGTGTGCTTTATTTATTTGAATCCTTCAAACACTTTATGAGGTAGCTATAATCTCCATTTAATAGGAAAAAAATAGGCTCAGAAAAGTTAGGTACCTTATCTAAAGTAAGTGACAAAACAGTAGTGTGTGGATGTTAGATTTTTGTCTGTTATGGAAGGATTTTAATGAGATGCGGAATATTAGTGTATTTTTTCCCATAGAATTAAGGAGCTGGAAGAGACCAAAGGATGTGAATGTTATCTTTTGTGTGAGTGTAAATTAGGTGGCACTGGCCAGACAATATTGGAACCGAGGACCCAGTTCTACCAGAAAAGCCTTGCAAGATAATTGTGAATGCTGGCACCTAAGGCCTTGATCTCAGATAAGGGGATTATCAGATATGTTAGGAAAGTTATGAAGCCTTGGTGTAGACCTGGAACAGAGATACCACAATTATCCTGGAAGAAAGATTGAGAGTCCCAATATGAAAGTGATGCCAATGAACTTTGATTAATGAAACATTCTAGCATCTCAGGACAGGCATAGGAGGCTAGACAACTCCCCTTGGAAGACAACACTGCAGAATAAGAACAGAAAGCTTTTAGGCCCTGGCGATTTGACTTAAGTGAGCAAGTCACAGGTGTAAGGGACTGGCTTCGCTAAGAGGTAGAGATACAGTGAAATTGCCTTCCAGGATGAAATAGTCAAATTTGAATGGGCATAGCAATAATGAATCCAAGATGGACTATTCTCTGGACTTTTTCAGGTATATGGTGCTTATTCAGAGGTTGAGAGTTCAAGGTCAAGTCTCCCGTCCAAGGGAGATGGGGATACTGGAGAAGGAAATGAATTGGAACTTGGGTATAGGGATCAAGACAGGAGCCTTAACTGAGCCAATGGCAGGAGGTGGAGGGTTACGGGTGGTTTGAGGTCCATCAATGTGGGATGGACATAGTTGGATAGTCATTCCTGGGGTTCTATTCCTTGTTCTAATTGGCAACAGAGTACTCAGGGAGCAACCTGAAATCATATTTCTTATCATTAGCACCCTGATCTTAAGTCTTACAGGAATACCTAATTTATTCTGTGCACATACACTCTGACTTTGAGATTGGATTAGTCAGAGACTGGGACGAAGTAAAACTTTAGGAAAATCTATCGTTAGGCCAAACTGTGGTCAGACATGCAGGACCACAAAGAAATAGGGAGGAGGCTTATCTGGGCTCTTCAAAGGGCAACATAGATCTACACAGAAGGTCCCTAGCCCCGCAAAATATGCGAGTTTACCCAGGAAGTAATGCCTGGTGGTTGCTCAGAGAATATGTGGAATTAACTCCAGACCTGCTCCACTTTTCTTATTTGTAATTATCCTGTATTTTATTTTTCTGTTTTCAATTCTATTCCATTCTTAGTCTTACTTCTGCCTTTATTCTTTCCCAGAACCCTTTCTGGTTCTTGAACTTTGCCTTCTGTTGCTTTTCCCTGGTAGGTCACTTTCATTAACTAGCCCTACTTGATGTGGATCTAGACCGCCTACAAACGTTTACTGCTTTCTCATGCAGACCCAATAGGCAGGGCTCAATCCTATAAATTAACTTGGGATAGTTGTTGTTGGTCCTTGTACTTCTGAACTATTCCACAGTCTCTGGACTATTTCTATCATGGCTCATCCTCAATACATTTGACAAAGCAACATTTCTCAAAGTATGCTCCGTGGAATGCCAGCCCCACAAGATTTTCTGTACAAAGGGTTCTTTGGCCATAGACGTATGGGAAGCAGAGTGCATTATATCCTCCTCTTGGAGACATACTATGAATATTCGTACATTAAAGCCTCTGTGAAGCCCTGCAGTAAATGAAACTCTTCAAAAACAAAAATGTTTCCCAAAGTTACTCATTATAATACCTATAAAATTTCTCTGAACATAGTGTTCCAAGAAACAAATTTGGGGAAATGCTATCACAGAGCACGGCTTGTGTTAGGCTTTCTGTTTAAGTGGTTAGGCTAAGTGAGATTTATTGATAGCCATCAGGTCTAGAAGATAATAAAATGTTTTTTGCAAATAAATATTTTCTCTTGATACTGCATTTTCATGACTACAAAATCCCGCTATCATCTGTATAGAAGATTTAGTTCTATTTGTGACGATCTCAGATTAAAAGGAGAAGAAATAGAAACAGGTACCCTTCAGAATATCATTCAAAGATGATTTTGATTTGGGAAAGGAGAAGTAAAACATATACTGACTTTATTTATAAAATGCACAACAAAGTAGAAATAACATTGTACTGGTCAATATGAACTGGCCATAAAAGTGTTGATTCTTAGAATTAGTGAATTTCTCATGAAGGAAGATACAGCTGTTGAGTCAGTAATAAATAGGCCTCCACTTCTATCAGTGGGTCATTGAAAGACAATGAGAAGTAAACCCATGTCTCTTATATTGTAATTTCAGGGGAGGGAGATTCTTGGGGGTTCTGATTCAGGGTGCAGAGGAGCACTATAAAATGTCTGAGCCTTATTCACAAGTCAGGGCTTGTTGGTTGTTGTGGAGTGCAGTTGCATCCTTTAAGCGTATATCCATTAGGAATTCAACCACACTCAGCAGGCAATATAAGAGGCGGTGGGAGTGGAATTCAGCGGAAACATAATTTCATACTGCTGGTGATTCTGCTGCCATTAGGCTCAGTAAGTATGTGCCTGGAAGAAAGAATGAATGGAAGGTGAGAATCTACTTTTCCCTATTCCCCAAGTGCCTCTTCTAGCATGGCATGCCACTGCTTGGAGGGTGATTTTAGTGTTCAGTGATGCGTATTCCTCATGAATATGGCCTTCAAACCAACGAAGACATTACCTGGAGCCAACTGAAAAATCAGTTATTTGTTCTGCTGAACTTACTAAGAGATTGTATATCAACAAGGTCATGCCTTGCAATTTTTACCTTGTGCATGGGCTTTAGAGCTAACGTTGTCATAGAAGACAAGATCCTGCTGAACTTAGGTATCTTGTTCACTTGCTTTGAGTCTTAATCCTATTTCTCTGATGCTCCTTCTCAAGCAGGAGCGTTGGGGGTTGGAGGGCAGAATCAAGTTCTAGGAAGGGCCAGGAAAGATGCATTTGTCACTAGCCATGTCCATTCTAAGGAGGAGAGTGTCCTGATTATTCATGTACCCTTTCCAGAGACTAGGGTGGGATTATGGTGAGCATGGGAAGTTAATACCACTTTCTTCTCTGTTGGCTACACACAATAAATAAGAATTAACTCCATTATAAACTGCTTGATTTGGCCACATGGCTTAGATTGGTAGGACTGTGGTAAATAGTTTTCACCATCATAATTTTTTTAGCTAACTTAAGTGCCAATATACAAGAGCTGGCAGTGCAAACCCATTTATTTTTTTGTGTGTAGAACTCTTTATGAAAATAAATAAAACTTTAATCCTATTAATAAAAACAAACAAATGATAACATATCTGTCTAGAACTTTGAAAATGTCAAGTTGATTCATAGCTATAACCTTAATGTAATTCACCTTGGTAGTGTCTGCTTATAATAGTAAAACAGATCACAGCAAACCTGAAATAGATAAGTGTCTACCCATGACCGCTGGCATGGGTATAGATTGCTGTATCATTGCATGTACTAGCAGTCATTTATACTGATTATTAATTACTTTATTTACTTATTTAAAAATATTTTTACTGATTTCAGAGAGGAAGGAAGAGGGAAAGATAGAAACATCAATGATGAGAGAGAATCATTGACTGGCTGCCTCATTCACTCCCCCTTCTGGGGATCGAGTCCATAGCCTGGGCATGTGCCATGACCGGGAATTGAACAGTGACCTTCTGTTTCATAGATCGATGGTCAACCGTTGAGACACACTTGCTGGGCTGATTATTAAGAACTTTAAAGTATAAAGTTTCTTTGTACAGATGAACAAGGAATAGTGGTTATTTCTGGGAGGGGATCTAGAAAGATCAGGGAAGATGGTTTAAATTGTTTTTATTACAAGAATATAACTATAGTTAAAAAAACGGGGGTGGGGGTGGGAGAGGGGAGAACTATGGGAATATGGGTGGAACCAAACTGTTCCACTAAGCCAAGTCACCAGAAGAGAGTGGGGGAAGGCCCATGAGCTGAATAACAAAGAATCAGATAATTTCCAGAGAAACTGACACATGGCTGTAGGAGCCAAAGGAGGAGGCTTAACTGAGCCAGAAGCATGCAATACCAAGACGCCTACAAACAATGGGTAATGTGGGTCCATTCCTGAACTCCACCAAGCAGAAGATCTGAGGGGTACCAAAAAGGAAAGTCCTTTCTCCTAGCTTTCATCTTTGTCCTGGCATCAGAAAACAGTGAAATACAAATTTTGGTCTATGCCCAGAATTATCATGAAGGACTTGGATTTCATCTCCTCCTTTTCTTGCCCCATTTGAGATGGAGGAGCTAGCAGTATAACAGGCCCTCTGCAATACAAGAGGGGGCACAATGTGGAGAAGCAAGAGACACAGGGGTTCCTTGAGCTGAGGGAGCAGAGTGACCCCTCCCTAGACTCTGCCAGTCTACTTTTATTCTGTGCTTCTAGAAGAATAGAGTCTTATCTACTTTTCACCTTGATAGATTTTTCTATGTGCTGTCAATGCATATCTCTCTTCACCAAACATCTCTATGATATTAGCTCTATTATTTTTTCAGACACTTTTTATTTTTTCAAGACTTCAGGCAGAAGTGTAGACAGCTGTGATTCTCTTTGGCCTTTTTGATGATTGATGAAGTTGTCTTGAGATTCCACTCTTGGTTTCCACCTAGTCTCTTTAGTCTTGAAGGCTTTGGGACTGTGTCAAGGAGAAAAGTGTGAAAGATGTCTACATATTCTATGGACTGAACCCCACTCCCACGCCTAATCATGGAATTTGGAAATAGGGCTTTAAAGGAGTAATTAGGATTAAATGAGGTCATAAAGGTGGGATCCTAACCTGAAAAGATTGGTGGCCTTATAAGAAGAGGAGAGATCTCTCTCTCGTTCTTGCCCTGTGCACACACACCGAGGAAAGACTGTGTGAACATGGGAGTGTGTGGGGCAAGCTGAGTCTGCCATTCCAGTCCCTGGAGACCAAATGTTACTGAGATCCCAGAGGGAGAATCCTCTGTCTATTAGGGTTTCATAGTGGTGAAAAGCAGGGGCTGTGGGAGTCTGATTGGAGCCAGCTTTTGGCATCCTGGCTCTACAGGGTGGCTGTGTGACTTACGACACAATACTCAACCTTAGTTTCATTGATTAAAAGAGGATAATTATATATACATCATTTGTAGGACTTACATGGAATGTGTGTAAAGCACTAAACACAGTGGCAGGCACAAACAAACACTGAAAGCATGAACAGGAGTAAGGAAATCCCAATTTCCCCTCTTTAGGCTTCCCTGCCTAGATTTATGCTGCCCCTATTTCCAGTCTGTGGGCTAAGAATAAAATTCATCAAAGCCAATTACCTTGTGGTGAGGAGGTAGAGAAGATGGTTTTGAACCAGCCAGTTGACAGTGTTATGAGAAA
Organism: Myotis yumanensis; assembly: GCF_028538775.1. Classification (NCBI taxonomy): domain Eukaryota; kingdom Metazoa; phylum Chordata; class Mammalia; order Chiroptera; family Vespertilionidae; genus Myotis; species Myotis yumanensis. The sequence continues at coordinate 25,832,211 of NW_027223764.1, read as the reverse complement.
GCAGAAAGTATGGGGCTGCTGCACCCAACCAGCTGGCTGAGGATTTGTTTGCACCTCTGATTATTCATTTACTGTCATCCAGAAGTTGCCTAAATGTTTTAATTATGTTTCTTTCATTGTATTTTAATGAAGTAATGAATTCTTCCACCCACTTTTTATTCTACAATGGGCCAATAACTATAACACCCAGAAATCTTTTTAAATTGCCAGGAATCAGAATTCAATGGAGCTCTTTCTTGGGTAGTAAAATGAATCCGCTAATTTTGTTAGCTACCAAGCATCTGGGAATACCTCCTGGGAGTTGAGCCCCACCTAGGTTGGGAGGGAAGTAAGGTAAAAATAATCAGAAGTCTTCCTTAGCCTTCTTTTTACCTTAGAATGAAAATAAGTCATCTCATCTCATTTAATTTATTTATTCATTTACTTACTCAATAACCATTGGTGGAGAACGCACTGCATGCCAGACACTGTGCCAGGCATGTTGTAACTGGATATTACTGGAGCATAAAGTATGAGGTAAGGATTAGAGAGAAAGGAGCTCGAGGTAAAAGGGACCAGATCTTACAGATTTTATAGAGAATTTAGTGAAGGGGAGCCATTAATGGTTTTCAACAAGGAATGACATAGTCTGATTTACATGTTATATAAATGACTTTGGCTATAATGAGAAAAATGGGTTAAAGAAAGAGTTACTGGTTATGATGACAGTACTGTGGTTTTGCAGGAGAAAACGAAGACAATGGAAATAGGATTGGATAGTGGACACCTGAGAACTCCTCTTTTCCTTCCTCCTTTCTAGGAGTCATGATCTCAACTGGGATCTATGTGGTTCTGGGGAGCTGAGTCCCACTGTGGTTCCATAGGGGTCCAACATGTAATTAGGCTAAGTCAATTACATTTGGTTTAGGAAAGTGGATGTACTGATAAACATAGACTAAGTTACATGCGTTGCCTATAGAGCTGGGGGTTGGTTTAGAGGTGAACATGTTACCTAAAAGAGCCTAATCACACAGGGATTCTCAACTTTTCTGGGGATTCTGTGACCAGATTGTCTCTCTTGCTCTGAAAACTGTAGTGGAAAGATATGAGATGGGACTCACTGGAGATTGGGAAGGCGGACAAGAAGAGGCTGTTATTTTCCAGAGCCAATAGGAGGCAGAAGCAAGGGCAGATGTGAGGTTCAAAGCAACTCCCGGGAGAGCACTTGAAACCTACCTACTTAGACTGAGAGAGTCAAAATGCCCAGAGAACAATCATAGTGGCTTCTCTCACCTTAACCACTCTTACTGTTTCCCAGGTTTGTTGTTCCCTGTATTTAAGCCCTTTCTATTTCACATACATAAAAGGTTTTCTTTCTTTTCTTTTCTTTTCTTTTTTTTTTTTTTACCAACCGAAGACTGGCTGATGCAAGATGATAGTTAAATTCATGAAGGAGATTAATATTACTTAAGAAAGTTGTCTCCAGTTTGGAGGATATGTGGATAATATGAGAAACCTCAAGGAATACCAATATTTGGAGATCAGTGGAGGAGGATAAGGAAAGAGACTAAAAAAGGAACTGTCTAAAACAAAGAAAAAGAACTCACAGAGTATAATAGCATAGGAACTAAAGCTTTAAATTTCAAAGAGAAGGAGGAATTACCAAACTAAAGTGAGAGAATTTGGCAAGATAAGTAAGGCCTAAAGAGTGACCAGTAGATTTGGTGGATGAAAGATCAAGTGGGACCTTAGCAAGAATAGCTTCAGGAGAGTGGTAAAAGATGAGGCCGTATTGTAGGTTTAACTGAGAGAATTGGCCCCATCCCTCAGTCATACAAAAAAAAGGTAGCATGAATTTTAGCTGCCTAATGCTTTGTAAACACATTTCTACAGTTGGATAATTTCCCCATGTATCTTGGTATCCTGAGGTAGAAACTAGACACTCACTTGTTCCCCAACCTTCCTTGCTACAAGAGCACAGACATGTACCTTCAGCTTTTCTAACCAAAGGCACCCATTTGAGATTTAAAAAAATATATATATTTTATTGATTTTTTACAGAGAGGAAGGGAGAGTGATAGAGAGTTAGAAACGATGAGAGAGAAACATTGATCAGCAACCAAGGTACATGCCCTTGACCGGGATCGAACCTGGGACCCTTCAGTCCGCAGGCCAACGCTCTATCCACTGAGCCAAACTGGTTAGGGCCCATTTGAGATTTTGATTCAGAAGACACTGACTAGAAGCAGGAAACAGCACAATTCTGGTAAAGATAGCTGAGGTCCATATTGAAAATATTTACAGTGAGGTATCGTAGGAGCCAGAAATATCTGTACCCTTTGATCCAATTATCTCACTACTCAAAATTGAAAATAATTATTAGAAGCCAAAAACTATACTTATGAAGATGATCACTGCAACATCTTTATTTCTAAAAAGAAAAATTTGAAATGAACTAAATGTCCATCCTCAGTGGAATGGTCTAATAAACCATGACATATCTACTTGCTGGAATATTGTTCAACTTGTAGCTTTCCTATTAGTACCTGGTAGGCATTTATTAAAGTAGTAAGTGCTTAAAATGAAAACTATGAAGACTGTGTATGAGAAAACTTTGATGATTTGTAGTGATAATGTTAACAAAAGCAAAATTTCATATGGTGATTACAGCTATGAAAAGTAAAAATATGTTGGTACATGCACTCTACATGGACTCAAGACTCAAAAATGAAAAAAAGAAAATATTTTAGGTAGAGTAGAAAGTATGTGAGTGATTTTTTCTTCACTCTTTAATAATATGACTATGTTTGTTACTTATATACTTATCCCAAAATAATTTCACTTTGAAAATGCAAAAAAAAAAAAAAAAAAGCTAAACAAGTCTAGTGCAACTCCTGCTTTGCTCTGGCCTCTGACTGGCTTCAGGCCATTCTGCCATTTTAGGTAATCCCATCAACAGGCATCAAACATTTCTATTGATTTGCCCACGGAGCCAGAGAAATTATGACTCATGCCTCAGGAAGTTGGCTGCTTCTGTGACATTGCCATCCATCAACACTTTCTCTGGAGACTCCCACCCTCATGCACCTACTGAGAGAAACAATGAAGAGGGCAAAGTCTGTGCTTGGAGCTGTGCTCTGCTTCTCTGTTTGACAGCTTTAATTGGGCTTGTGAGAAGCCATAGCATCTGGGAAAGAGAAGAGGCTTTGGAGCATGGATTAGCTGGCTTTTGTTCAGGTGCAATGGAAAATCTTACTAGAGTGACTAAAATATTTTTGAACCCTTTTAATTTCCTCATTTCACAAGAAGTCTGAAGTTAGATGGTCCTGCACGGCTTGGTGCTCACTAAGGAGATTAGATATCCAGGCTTTCCCAGCCTTCATTCTCTCTGTGTGTGGCTTGTCTGCTCCTTGCCCAAGAAGGCCATAGCAAGCTCACATTGCTGGTAGAAAGATGAGTCACCTATAGACTTTCACTTACATCTCCTTGGCCAGAACTTGTTACAGAACCACCTTTAGCTCCAAGTAATGTTTGGAAATGTTTTTTTATTCTCTGATTCAGCTTTCCCATTTCCTTATCTGAAAGGGGACGTTCAATGAACTTTCTCAAGTGGTGAAGACCCAATGAATGAATGTCAGGAAAGCATCTCACCTAACACCAGGAGCATAGGCTGTGCTCAGGATATGCTGCATGAAGCTGGGTCCCCAAGGAACCAAAGAGTAAAGTCACATTGAAATGAGATACACATGTAATTCCAAAACTGTTAAAGAATAATGTGAATATATTTTTTATTTTAAGAAAATTAAATTTTAGTTTAAAAAAATAAGAGAATAATAGTTTAATAGGACATAATAAAACCGATGGTCTCTCATCCACCATACTTCCCTGTTTCCAGGATGTGATTACTCAGAAGCAATCCCTATGAAATTTTGGGGGTGTGTATCTTTTGGAATTTATCTCCTGATTTCTAAATAGCATATTTCTATTGATATCTATTGATATCAGTATGAGGTATCTACTGATACCTAGTGATATTTCAGTCTTAGTATCTATTGAAAAACTACTATGAAAAGTGAGTATTTGCTGTCCTACACTTTGCCCCACACTACACACACACACACTTCCCCACCCCTTAAATAAATGTATCATCGTTTTGGTTAAATAATTATACAGTTTTTGCCTCATTATTTAGAGCTGAGCCATGCAGTTCCTGCAATGATTAAACTTTGTTTAGACTGAAGTGAACAATTGCTTCATTAAAATTTTTTTGCTGAGTTTTTAATGTACCTATCAATAATTCACACTAAACTTTGCACTAGAAGTATAAATCTCATCTCATATGGTAAAACACACCCCGCATCCTCTTCCCATCCTGGAGCTCTCTGTTGCCTTGTTTGACTCTAGGCTGCTGCATAGTATTCCTCCTGGGATTTTTTTCCCCCCTGGGAACTCTTTCACTACTTTGCTGTGTAAAATGACTGTCTTCTGGATCCTCTGTCTTTACCCTTCTTGGATTGTGCCTTCATTTGGGTGTCATGTTATCTTGCATTAATTCCCCGAAAAAGAGTTCTTGAGGTAAATTATAAAACATCTGAAAATGCTTCTTTTCCTATCCTCACCATCAATGTATAGTTTGGGTGTTCATAGAAATTTAGTGCGCATCTTGTTCTGGAAGACCGAAAGCTTTGCTCCATTGTCAATCTACATTCTAACCTTTTCCATTGTGATCAAGAAATCTGATAAAATTCTGATTCCTGATCCTTTCATGTGACTGTTTTTCCTTCTTGGAGAAATCTTAGAATCTGCTCTTTTACCCAAAATGAGCTTTTCGGGGGTTGGTTTCTTTTTGTAGCTTCTTCTTATTTTATGGTGACAAAAATTTTTTCTTTCCCATGTTAATGTGTGTATTGGGGTAGGTTTTCTTCTGCTTCATATTGTCTCTTAGAATTTTTACTGATTATTTTATTACTTGACTATTATGTGGAGGATTTATTCAATGTCTTCTGGTTCCTAGCTGTCATTGTTGCAGAAGACCAAATAAATACCAAGCATGCTTCCTAGAGAAAGGGAGGGACCCCGTTTATTAACACTAGTGGACTCCGGGAATAATTTCCAAATCAGAGTGAAGTAACATGCAGAGTGATTCACTTTTTATAACTTTCTGAGGTCTTTGTCTTGCAGATATGGTTCTGCAACTCCTTATGAAAAACATTGCAATTAGACAACTACACCTATTTTTTTCTTTTTTTTTAAGTGGGAGAAAAATACAAGCTCAATCTGCAATGATGCCTTTGGGAAGTTAGGATACTTTTCTGAGCGGCCATCGTCATTCAAGTTCAGGTAATTATAGTACAATACTACATTAAGTTAAGAGCATTGGCCAACTTTCTAACAAAAGTGCATGTGATTTTGGCTGTCAGTATAAAAAGTATGACAATATAAAGAGTGTCCCAAAATTCATGCAAGAAGTAATTTTGATAGAAAACACAGGTTTATAATTAAACATTATAAATTTTTTATTGATTCATAAATTATACAGTATAGGGTTATGTATGGAATAGCATGTCGGGTAAATGGATTATCATGTCTCGATAGCGAGCACCATTAATGTTATTGCCTGAGCAGCCGCATTTTCGAAGAAGAATGGTCTGATGATGCCTCCAGCCCAAAATCCACACCAAACAGTGACACGTTGTGGATGCATTTGTTTCTCAACAATCACTCGTGGATTTTCTGAACCCCAAATGTGACAATTTTTCGATTAACCAAGCCATCAAGATGAAAATGAGCCTCATCGAAATTCAGCCACATTTATGCAAACGGTCATGGAAAATTTCAACAAAAGAGTGTGTATGTGCCAGCAAAACCGTGGAGGCCATTTACCCGATATCCTATTCCTTACATAACCCTATACTGTATACTTTATGAATCAATAAAAAATTTACAATTTTTAATTAAAAACCTCTGTTTTCTATCAAAATTACTTCTTGCGTGAATTTTGGGACACCCTTTAATATAGGTATTTGCATTAACTTCAGTGAAGATTTATTTCATTTTTCTTTGGTCAAATTTGGTATTAAAGATGATGTGAGAAATGGAGAGATGAATAAAACATTTTCTTAATCTAAGAAAGTTACAATCCAGAAGAGAATTTTTAATCTAGAAGGGAAGAGAGCTAACTCGTTAGATAACCTAAGAAAAATTAGGAAAAGGCCACCATGGAGGCACAATAACAAAGGAATTGGCATAATTCCTTTGGAAATGTCTACCTTCTTTCTTGCAACTATTAAAAAGTTGAAGAGAGCTTTATTCTCCAATAGAAAATATGGAAGATAGAAAGGAAATACTACGCTTTGGGTCCAAAGAGAAAGGATGAGTGGCAGCACCAGGCCCACTTCGAAGGCAACTGTATTTTTGTTGTTGTTAATCCTCACCCGAGGATATTTTTCCCCATTCATTTTTTTAGAGAGAGTAATAGGGAGGGGGAGAGACAGAGAGAGAAACATCGACGAGAGAGAGGCGTATTGATTGGTTGCCTCCTGCATGTGCCCTGAACAGGGCCAGGGATTCAGCCCCGAAGTACATGTCTTTGACCAGAAGCAAACCCACAACCCTTCAGTCCTTGGGCTGGTGCTCTAACCACTGAGCAACCAACTAGGGCATGATTGTATTTCTTTTTTTAAAAAAAATTTTAAATCTTTATTGTTGAGATTATCACAGATGTCCCTCTTTTTCCCCCCAATAGCTCCCCCCACCTGGTTCCTGCCCTGCCCCAGGCCTTCACCAGCATATTGTCTGTGTCCATAGGTAATGCATACATGCATATAAGATCTTTGTTTAAACTATTTCTTCCTCCCACCCCCCTTCCCTCTGACATTGGTCAGTCTGTTCCATTTTCATGACTTTGATTCTACTTTATTCACCAGTTATTCTGTTCATTAGATTTCTTATTTGTTTGATTTTTAGATTCAATTGTTGATAGGTATGTATTTGTTGCCATTTTGTTGTTCACATTTTTTATCTTTTTCTTTTTCTTCCTTTTCATAAAGAATACCTTCAGAATTTCATATAATACTGGTTTGGTAGTGATGAACTCCTTTAACTTTTTCTTGTCTGTGAAGCTCTTTATCTGACCTTCAATTCTGAATGATAGCTTCGCGGGGTAATCTTGGTTGTAGGTCCTTGCTATTCATCACTTTGTATATTTCTTGCCACTCTCTTCTGGCCTGCACAGTTTCTGTTGAGAGATCAACTGACAGTCATATAGGCACTCCCTTGTAGGTAACTAACTGCTTTTCTCTTGCTGCTTTTAAGATTCTCTCTTTGTCTTTTGCTCTTGGCATTTTACTTATGATGTGTCTTGGTATGGTCCTCTTTGGGTTCCTTTTATTTGGGGTTCTCTGTACTTCCTGGACCTGTAAGTTTATTTCTTTCACCAGGTAGGGGAAGTTTTCTGTCATTATTTCTTCAAATAGGTTTTCAATATCTTGCTCTCTCTTCTTCTGGCACCTCCATAATTTGGATATTGGTACACTTGAAGTTGTCCCAGATGCTCCTTACACTATCTTCGTATTTTTGGATTCTTTTTTCGTTTTGCTCTTCTGGTTTGGTGTCTTTTGCCTTCCTCATATTTCAAATCATTGATTTCATTCTCAGGATCCTCTAGTCTACTGTTGAATACCTGAGTATTATTCTTTTTTTCAGTCAGTGTATGCTTAATTTCTGACTTGTTCTTTTCCATGTGTTTGGCATTCTCACTAAGATCCTTGAAAGTCTCACTAAGTCCGTGGATGTTTCTAGAAGATTCTTGAGTAACCTGATAACTGTGGTTTATATATACTCTATATCCAATAGTTTGCTTTCTTCCATTTCTTTCATTTGTGACATGTTTCTTTGTCTCTGCACTTTGGCTGCTTCCCTGTGCTTGTTTCTATGTATTGGGTAGAGCTGCTAAGTCTCCTTGAGTTATAGATTGGCCTTGTGTAGTAGGTGTCCCATAGGGCCCAGTGGCTCAGCCTCCCCAGTCACCTGAGCTGGGAACTCCAGGTGCACCCCTTTGTGGGCTGTGAGCACAGTCTTGTTATAGTTGAGACTTGATTGCTGTTGGTGTCACTGGGAGGAATTGACCTACAGGCCAATTTGCTGTGAGGAGCAGCTGTGACTACAGTTGGAGAGATGCTATGCACGAGACACCTCTGTGGAGCAGGACTTGCTTCAGTGGGGCTTTGGTGCTCACTGAGTCTGCCCCTTGAGTGTGTCGCTTATGGATGTAAAGAGTTGTAATCTGGTATGGTCTCACACTGACCACTGGGTACACTGGCTCTTGGGTGTTCAGGGAGGTGTAAAATCTGCCCCTGCCTGGGGCCACCCAGTGGGTGCTACAGAGAGATTTGCAGATCCCTCCTCTTTGTATCAGGTTTGGAAGTGCCCAGAGCAGGCCCAGCTGCCATCTTGGATCTCTACTCCCATGATTGTTTTCTTAAATGCCTATCTTGTGTGGGAATGGAACACAATTGGGGTGGCCTGTACTCCTCCTAGCACAGGAAGCAAGGCAGGCTGGTGCTGGTGCTGGCTTTGGGCCTTTTATGGATAGGTTTGGGGCTCCCTGATCCAGCTGCAGCTTGTTTAACAGGTTTTAACCTGAGCAAGGACAGGCCATTCATATGAAAAAGCTGTTGAAGGCAGCATGGGAGGGGTTGTAAATTGGTTGGGGTGGGGTCTCAGGGAATCACCAGGGCGGAGCAAATAAATGGCTTCCAGTCAGCCCTGTAACCAGGAAGATTCCAGCAAGGTTACAATGACCACTGTGAGCACCTCCTTCTGGGAGAAAGCCGTCCCCCGAGTTCCTGCTCTGATGCCAGACAGTTCAGTTTCTCCTCGTATGTGTCTGGGTCCCCCAGAGCCTCGCCCGTCACTGGAGCTTGTAAGTTCAGTTTTGGTGCTGGGCTTTTAGGAGGAGCAGCTGGATCTCCAGCAGCCTGTGTGTCACTGAGCCCCAGTCCCCACTTTTTTTTTTTTTTACAGCCTGTAAATCTTACTGCCCGTAGGGACTTCTTTTTCCAGCTCTGGGACCCTTGGCTGGGGGTTTGGTGTGGGGCCGGGACCCCTTGCTCCTCCAGGTGACTTCCACAGAGGCAATCTCCCTCCTGATTAAAAACGGACCAGCCCGTTCTGTGCCTCCGAACCTCCTACCAGTCTCAGTGTGCTTTCTCTTTATTTCTCTAGTTGTAGGGCACCCATGCAGCCAGCTTTCTGGCGGTTCTGGATGATGGTTGTTCTGTATTTTAGTTGTAATTTTGATGTGGTTGTGGGAGGCAGGAGTACAGGCGTTTGCCTACTCTGCCATTTTGGTTCTCTGCTCCCATGATTGTTTTCTTAAATGCCTATCACGTGTGGGAATGGAACACAGTTGGGGTGCCCTGTACTCCTCCTAGCACAGTGAGTGGTTTAGTGTGTGATGTGGGTGATTCTGGCTGCTTTGTTAAAAGATTTCCCCTGCTGCTTCTCTCCTAACTGACTTAGTTCCTTGTTCTCAGAATATTCAGGTTCAGTGATTCTAGAGGCTACAGGTTACTGTGTAACCTATTGGGACATGGAAGACGTATCCTCAGAAACTCCCACTGGGCAGTTACGTTCAACGTGGATAATAAAACCAAGTGTTCAACAGGGCCTTAGAGTTCATCTTGTTGGATCTCTCGTTTCCTTGATATTTCTGATGGAATACCACTCAATGTCTATATGAATACTGTGTCAGTTGGGAGCTCACCACTTCCCAAGGAAGTTTGTCACTTGTATGATAGTGCATATTGTTAAAAAGTTTTTTAAAAAAATTTTGAGCTAAAATCAATAATCGTCTTGAGCATTATAAAATTCTTCTTCTTCTTTTAAAAAATCTTTATTGTTGAAAGTATTACATAGGTCCCCGCCCCCCCACCATTGACTCTTCTAGCCCACTCCCCTACCCTGCCCCAGGTCTTCACCATCCTATTGTCTGGGTTATGCATATATGCATACAAGTTCTTTCTTTTTCAATATATAGGATAATATTGAAAAATTCCAATTTTTGAAATCATCCCCGAGGAAACTTTTCACAAATCAAAATGCCCTTGGTCTCCTTTATTCCCAGTTATCTACCTTTACACCTGGCTTTGATTTCAATGGAAGCTTTGTAGTTCACAAGGCTCAAAGCAGCAATAGATACATTTCTAGACAAGAAGAGCAAATACTGATATTTTCATTTCCAGCCAATCTAGCAGCACCAAAGAATGAAAACCTGGCTTTTCAAATAAAAGACTTTTCACAGAATGGCTTCTTTTCCATTTTTTACACAGAGCAGCTGCTAGAAATTAACCAGCAAGGATTTATTGAGTGCCTAATGCTTGTTCAGACAAGCAGCATTAAGGATGCATAGAGGTAAAAGATTTAGTCTCAAGTCTCAAGTCTCAAGGAGCTTTCTGTCTAGCTAGGGAGACAATGATATATTTGAAGTACAAGCAAGCACTTCATGGCAGGTTGGAAAATACATAAAACTTTTTGTACATTCAAAATACAATTTTAGTACTGTCTGAATGAGAAAAATTTGATCTCATGGATTAAATCCAAACTGAGAAATATTTACTGCCTTTCATCTTTAATTAGGGTGATACATTTTATGAGCAAATACTAGAAAGAGACTTTTCCTCCAAATCTATTTACTTATTTATTTTTATTTTTTTATTTTTCGCTTAAAGTATTACAAAGGGTATTACATAAGTGTCCTTTTTTCCCCCCGCCCTTGACAAACCCCTACCCTCCCTTACCCCCCAGTGTCTTATGTCCATTAGTTATGCTTATATGCATGCATACAAGTCCTTCGGTTGATCTCTTACTCCCCTCCCTCCTGCCCCCCAACTCTCTCTGGCCTTCCCACTGCAGTTTGACAATCAGTTTGAGGCAGCTCTGCCTCTGTATCTATTATTGTTCAAAAGTTTGTAATGGTCTTTATTATCCATGAATGAGTGAGATCATGTGGTATTTTTCCTTCATTGACTGGCTTGTTTCACTTAGCATAATGCTCTCCAGTTCCATCCATGATGTTGCAAATGGTAGGAGTTCCTTCTTTTTAACAGCAGCATAGTATTCCATCGTGTAGATGTACCACAGTTTTCTAATCCATTCATCTACTGATGGGCACTTAGGCTGTTTCCAGATCTTAGCTATGGTGAGTTGTGCTGCTATGAACATCTGGGTGCATATATCCTTTCTGATTGGTGTTTCTGGTTTCTTGGGATATATTCCTAGAAGTGGGATCACAGGGTCAAATGGGAGTTCCATTTCCAATTTTTTGAGGAACCTCCATACTGCCTTCCATAGTGGCTGCACCAGTCTGCATTCCCACCAGCAGTGCACAAGTGTTCCTTTTTCTCCACATCCTCTCCAGCACTTGTCGTTTGTTGATTTGTTGATGATGGCCATTCTGACAGGTGTGAGATGGTACCTCATTGTTGTTTTGATTTGCATCTCTCGGATGATTAGTGACTTTGAGCATGTTTTCATATGTCTCTTGGCTTTCTGAATGTCCTCTTTTGAAAGGTGTCTATTTAGATCCTTTGCCCATTTTTTGATTGGATTGTTTATCTTCTTTTTGTTAAGTTGTATGAGTTCCCTATAAATTTTGGAGATTAAGCCCTTATCAGATATGACGTTGGCAAATATGTTTTCCCACGAGGTGGGTTTTCTTGTTGTTTTGTTGATGGTTTCTTTTGCTGTGCAGAAGCTTTTTATTTTGATGTAGTCCCATTTGTTCATTTTCTCTTTAGTTTCAACTGCCCTAGGAGCTGTATCAGTGAAGAAATTGTTTTGGCATATGTCTGAGATTTTGTTGCCTTTGTATTCTTCTAGAATTTTTATGGTTTCCTGTCGTACATTTAAGTCCTTTATCCATTTTGAGTTTATTCTTGTGTATGGTGTAAGTTGGTGCTCTAGTTTCATTTTCTTGCATATGTCTGTCCAATTTTCCCAACACCATTTATTGAAGAGACTATCTTGGCTCCATTGTATGTTCATGCCTCCTTTGTCAAAAATTAATTGAGCATATTGGTTCGGGCTAATTTCTGGACTCTCTATTCTATTCCACTGATCTATATGTCTGTTCTTGTGCCAGTACCAGGCAGTTTTGAGAACAGTGGCTTTGTAATACAGCTTGATATCTGGCATTGAGATCCCGCCTACTTTGTTCTTTCTCAGGATCGTTGCAGCTATTCGGGGTCTTTTTTTATTCCAGATGAATTTTTGGAGAGTTCGTTCTAGATCTTTGAAGAAGGCCATTGGTATTTTAATGGGAAGTGCGTTGAATGTATAGATTGCTTTGGGTAGTATGGACATTTTAATGATGTTGATTCTACCAATCCAAGAACATGGTATGTTCTTCCATCTGTTTATGTCTTCCTCTATCTCTTTTTTCAACGTCCTGTAGTTTTCTGAGTAGAGGTCTTTAACCTCTTTAGTTAAGTTTATTCCTAGGTATCTTAATTTTTTTGGTGCGATGGTAAATGGGATTGTTTTTCTGATCTCCCTTTCTGAAAGTTCACTATTGGTGTATAGAAATGCCTCAGATTTCTTGGGGTTAATTTTGTATCCTGCTACATTGCCAAATTCATGTATTAAGTCTAGTAGCTTTTTGACGGAGTCTCTAGGGTTTTGTATGTATAATATCATGTCATCTGCAAATAAGGACAGTTTTACTTCCTCTTTTCCAATTTGGATGCCTTTTATTTCTTCTTCTTGCCTAATTGCAATGGCTAATACTTCCAGTACTATGTTGAACAGGAGTGGTGAGAGTGGGCATCCCTGTCTTGTTCCTGTTCTTAGGGGAAATGGTGTTAGTTTCTGTCCATTGAGTATGATGTTGGCTGTGGGCCTGTCATATATGGCTTTTATTATGTTGAGGTATGATCCTTCTATTCCCACCTTTCTGAGAGTTTTTATCAAAAATGGGTGTTGGATTTTGTCGAATGCTTTTTCTGCATCAATTGATATGACCATGTGGTTTTTTTCTTTCAATTTGTTTATGTGATGTATTACGTTTATTGATTTACGGATGTTGTACCATCCTTGCATCTCTGGGATAAATCCTACTTGGTCATGGTGTATGATCCTTCTGATGTACTGCTGGATCCGATTTGCTAAGATTTTGTTGAGGATTTTTGCATCTATGTTCATGAGGGATATTGGCCTGTAATTCTCTTTCATTGTGATGTCTTTACCTGGTTTTGGTATTAGGGTGATGCTGGCTTCATAGAATGAGCTTGGAAGCGTTCCTTCCTCTTGAATTTTTTGTAGTAGTCTGAGGAGGGTAGGTTTTAGTTCTTCCTTGAATGTTTGGTAGAACTCCCCTGTGAAGCCGTCTGGCCCTGGGCTTTTGTTTGCTGGAAGCTTTCTGATGACTGCTTCAATTTCTTCCATAGTTATTGGCCTATTGAGGTTTTTAGATTCTTCCTGATTGAGTTTTGGAATGTTGTATTTTTCTAGGAATTTGTCCATTTCCTCCAGGTTGTCTAGTTTGTTGGAGTAGAGTTGCCCGTAGTATTGTTTAACAATCATTTGTATTTCTGTGGGGTCTGTTGTTATTTCGCCTCTATCATTTCTGATTTGGTTTATTTGGGACCTCTCTCTTTGCTTCTTGGTGAGCCTGGCTAGGGGTTTGTCAATCTTGTTTATCCTTTCAAAGAACCAGCTCTTGGTTTCATTGATTTTCTGTATTGTTTTTTTGGTCTCTATTTCATTGATTTCTGCTCTAATCTTTATTATCTCCTTCCTTCTGCTCACTCTGGGGTTTTCTTGTTGCTCTCTTTCTAATTCTTTGAGTTGTAGAGTTAGATGATTGACTACCATTTTTTCTTGTTTTTTGAGATAGGCCTGTAGAGCTATAAACTTTCCTCTCAGGACTGCTTTCATTGTGTCCCAGAGGTTTTGGATTGTTGTGTTTTCATTGTCATTAGTGTCCAGGATGTTTTTAATTTCTTCTTTGATGTCATCGGTAACCCAATCAATATTTAATAACATGCTATTCAGCTTCCAAGTGTTTGAGTATTTTGGGTTGTTTTTATTGTAGTTTATTTCTAACATTATGCCATCGTGGTCTGCGAAGAAGCTTTTTATGATTTCAATCTTCTTGAATTTGTGGAGACTTTGCTTGTGACCCAATATGTGGTCTATTTTTGAATATGTCCCATGAGCACCTGAGAGGAATGTATATTCCGCAGCTGTGGGGTGAAGTGTTCTGAAGATGTCAATTAAGTCCATCTGATCTAGTGAGTCATTTAGGATTGCTGTTTCTTTGCTGAGTTTTTGTCTAGCGGATTTATCCAGTGATGTCAGTGGTGTATTAAAGTCCCCTACTATGATTGTATTGTTGTTGATCTCTCCCCTGATATCTTCCAGAAGTTTTCTTATGTATGTGGGTGCTCCTGCATTGGGTGCATATATGTTTACCAGGGTTATATCTTCTTGTTGTATTGATCCCTTTAGTGTTATGAAGTGGCCTTCCTTATCTCTGGTTATGGCCTTCACTTTGAGATGTATTTTGTCAGATATAAGTATTGCTACCCCAGCTTTCTTTTCCTTTCCATTTGCGTGAAAGATATTTTTCCATCCCTTCACTTTCAGTCTGTGTAAGTCCCTTCTAATGAGGTGGGTCTCTTGTAGACAGCAGATGTATGGGTCATGTTTTTTTATCCATTCAGCCACTCGATGTCTTTTGGTTGGAGCATTTAGTCCATTTACATTTAAAGTTATTATTGAAAGGTATTTGTTTGTAGCCATTTCTTTTTGTGTGTGTGTGTGTGGCTGTTTTCTTTCTGAGCTTGATATTTCTTCTTTTTACACCAGTCCCTTTAGCATTTCTTGCATGGCTGGCTTGGTGGTGATAAACTCCCTTAGCCCTTTTTTGTCTGTGAAGCTTCTTATTTCCCCTTCAATTTTGAATGATAGCCTTGCTGGATAGAGTATTCTTGGATTCAGTCCTTTGCTTTGCATCACTTTGTAGATTTCCGTCCATTCTTTTCTGGCCTGATGTGTTTCTGTTGAGAAATCATTTGATAATCTAATGGGAGATCCCTTGTATGTTACTTTCCGCCTCTCTCTTGCAGCCTGTGAGATTCTCTCTTTATCCTGAACATTTGCCATGGTAATTATGATGTGTCTTGGTGTGGGTCTTTTCGGGTTCACCTTGTTTGGGACTCTCTGGGCTTGTGTGACTTTTTTCTTCCCCACCTCAGGGAAGTTTTCTGATATTATTTCTTCGAATAGGTTTTCTAATCCATGTTCATCTTTCTGTTGTTCTGGCACCCCTATTATTCGTATGTTGTCCCAAAGCTCCCTTAGGCTCTCCTCCTGTCTTTTAATTTTTTTCTCCATTTGCCGTACAGTTTGAGTGTGTTTTGCTTCCTTGTCTTCTAATTCACTAATTCGGTCCTCCGCTTCTCCCCGTCTACTGTTGATACTTTCAATGGAGTTTTTTATTGAAGCTATGTCACTCTTCATTTCTTCTTGGGACTTACTTAAGTTGTTGATTTTTTCATCTGTTTCTTCTAGCTTCTTGCATAAGTAGTTGAGTTTTTCATCTGTTTCTTCTTGCTTCTTGAACATCTGGTGCATGTACTCTAGGAACCTTATTCTGAATTCTTTTTCCGTCATGTTGCATATCTCTGTCTCACTTAGCTGCTTTTCTGGCGAGTCCTCCTTTTCTTTCCTTTGGGGGTTTCTTTGCCTACCCATGTTTGATCTCGCTGACATATGTAGATGTTGAGATGTTCAGTGGCTGCTCCCTGGGTGGCAGGGGCTCCTTGGGTTGTGGTTGCTGCTCAGACGGTTGCGGTAGCAGCTGCTTTCCAGTTGGCAGCAGCTCCTCTGGTGGGTGTTATTCACAGCTGTGTTGGCTCTTCTGGCTGGTGGGGGGAGGCTTCACATATAGCTGCTGTTCCACAGACAGAGGGTGTGGTGATCAGGAGGCTGTGGTGATCAGGAGGCTGCGGTGATTAGGGGGCTGCTGTTGCTTGGATCTGCTGCGTTGATTTAAAGGCACAAAATACAACAGAGCAAGGCACAACGTACCAGGCACTGAACACAAGTATATTCACAATATTAATAACCCCAAATAAAGGTGACCACCCGAATTAAGAGAATTAGGGGATAAGGGAGAAAGAAGAGAAGAAGATAAAAGAGAGAACAGAAAAGAAAAATAAGAAAAAAAACAAACAAAAAAGGAGTGCAAAAATAGAATTGGGAAAAAAGAGGGGGAATAAAAAGAGAGTGAAAAAAGAGAATGAAGTAGAAGCGGGGAAGAGACTATTGGTATGAGGAGCAAACTCCAATAGAACTGCCACTAATCTCAACAAATTCCAGCAACAGATCCCTGGAGATGAATGCAAACTACAAACCACCAATAATATCCAGAGGGGTAAGGGAAAACAGAAGCACAAAAATAACCGGGGTGGGGTGGGGGAGGGAAGGGAAAAACCAGCAGAAAAAAAAAAAAAAAGAAAAAGAAAAAGAAAAACAACCTCACAACCAGTCCTAAAAAAGAAGAAAAAACACAAAACAAAACAAAACAAAAAAAAAAAACAAAAAAAAAAAAGCCCAATATATTCAACAATCAAGAAAACAATAGATAGATAAGAGAGAAAAAAATGTTTGGAAAGTGAAGAAGGATAAAGAATAGGTGTATAAGGATTTAGAGCAGTAGATTGGAAATAGGATATATAAGTAGGGTGGAATTAGACAGGGGGTAAAAAGAGGGAATTGGGAAAGTCTGGAGCAGGAATAGGGTAAGAGAAACAGGACACCAAAAGGGGAAAAGTAAGGAAGAGGGTTTTAGCAAAGAGGTGGAATTGAGATAGGGAAAATTAATGCTAAAGGAACGATGAAAATAGAATGGAGAACACTAATCCCAAAAGAAAATAAAGAGAAAATAAAATGGCACTTTAAAAAATGGTAAAATGGTAGCAGTAATAATACTGGTTAAAAATAAAAATGTGGTAATTGAAAGGGTAAAATCAGGTGATGGAAAAAGAAGAAAAAGAGAAAAAAAAATTGGTTTCTTAGTAAAAAGGTGAAAAAATTAAAAAGAAAAAGAAAAAGAAAAAATTTGCAGTAGTGATGGTCTTTCGGTTCTTCTACTCTTCAGCCTGGTTCGCCTTAGTCCTGCCAGGTATTTAGGAGAGTGTTGAATTTGCCTGCATTACACTGTTCCTCCGTGTTGTAAATCACAGTCCTGATTTTAAAGCAGGCCGTATTTGTGATCCAGTCTGCCTTAATTTGTATTCCCCTAAGAGTCAGTTTGTGGCTCAGCCTCTGGGTGGCAGTGTTTTTGGGTTGGCCTCTGAGGCTATACAGCTTCTCTATCCTTTTTTAATCCTTACCCTGCTCTGTGTTGTTGGTGGGACTGAAAATCCCTCTATAGGCCAGACCCTGGTAACTCCCAGGGACTAATCAGCTTGTTTTAATCCTTTATCTCATACAGGGTGGAATCTGGGTGTGGCTGTGCTCCTTGCCTCGGGGGCTGGGGGGAGGAATTCCACCCTCTGGAGGAATGGCTGCCCCAGTCCTGGGCCCAGGGGGGTCTCAGCACTCAATTCGCTGCCACCTCCTCCGGCTCCCCCTCTTTCCTCAGCCTCTCCCCAGATTCCCCTCATCTGCACCTTCGCCCTCTCTTCAGCACAGGTGAGTGTCTGTATCCGAACTGTCCTATGAGCAGGGTTCAGTGAAAACAAAGAAACAGACAAACGCCAGCCGGCTGCGGAAACGCTCCTCTCTTACCGGTCTGGGAAACGCTCCTCTCTTACCAGCACTGCATGATCTGGGAAACGCTCCTCTCTTATGGGCACTGCATGGTCTGATCAGTTCCTCAGGATGCCCCCTTTAGTCTCAGTTCTCCGCAATCACAAAATCCAAATCTCAAATCTCCTGGCGCCAGCAAACCCGCGGAACTCCTTACCCCGGTCAGGGTCTGTGTCTGTCCCAAGAGACGCGGCTGTCTGCCATGCGGTCTCCCTCCGACCCTCTGGACTCAGGTCTGGCCTCCTCCAAATCTATTTAATCTATCAGTTCTGCCCCACAGAAAGACAATGCAAATCATATGTATAATCATAAACTTTTTAAAACACTAAAAAATTAAACAGGTACAATTAATTTTAATAATGTGTTACTGAATCCTTTATATCTAAATTATTCCAATTAGTAATCAATATAAACATTAAAGAGTTTTACATTATCTTTTCATACTGAATCTTTAAAATCTATGTCTTACAGTACATCTCAATTCAGATGCTAAATTTTTATCAGGAGTAATTGCTTTGTATTTAGATTTCATAAAATTTACAGTAGAAAAGTAAATTCACATTGCCAAGGTGTTCCAAATGCACTTACTTTTTTAAAAGAACCATGTCAAATATTAGTTTTAAGTTAAAATTAAAATGAAATAAAAAATTAAAATTCAGTCCCTCTGCAGCACTTGCCATGTTTGAAGTGCTTAATCACTACAGTTGAAGTGTTCAATAGCTACATGAGGGTAATAGCTACCATATTGGACAACTCAGGTCAAGAAGATGAGATCATATTCAGGGTGCTAATATTTGAAGACTTTATAATGTGGACCTAATGAGATCCTGTGGTTTCGTGTCAAAGTGACTTTCATAGGTCATTTAAAAAATATACTTATTAAAGTATAAAATATGTACAAAAAGTATATACTTCAATGAATATCCACAAAATGAAAATGTACACCCAGACCAAGAACAGAACATTACCTGCACTCTGCAAAGGTAGGGGTCAAGATTCCTTCCTCCCCCTCCCATAATATAAATATTGACTCAGCACAATGTATGAAAAAGGTAATCCTTTCCCCACTCCACTCCAGTCATCTTTGCCATTAATCAAGGTTATGTACATGTGAGGGTCGTTTCTGGACCTGCTCTTCTATTTATTCCTCTGTTTGCTTATTCTTGTGATAATAATTCACCGCCTTGATGATTACAGCTTTATAATAAAACTTTCTGGTAGTAGAAGTCCTCAAACTTTGTTCTTTCCAAGATTTGTACTCTTCTTGGCCCTTTGCATGTCCATATATATTTTAGGATCAACTCACCAATTTCTACAAAATGCTCTGAAAATTTTGATTGAAATTAGATTGCATCTATAGATCAATTTGGGAACAACAGACATTTTTTCAGCATAGATTCTTCCAATCTATGGCCATGGCATGCCTATTTATTTAAGTCTTCTTTGATGTCTATCAATATCCTTTTTTTGTAATTAAAAATATTTTTATTGATTTCAGAGAGGAAGGGAGAGAGAGAGAAAGATAGAAACATCAGTGATGAGAGAGAATGATTGATCGGCTGTTTCCTGCACATGCCAACTGGGGATTGAGCCCATAACCTGGGCATGTGCCCTGGCCGGGAATCAAACTGTGACCTCCTGGTTTATAGGTCAATGCTCAACCAATGAGTGACGCCGGCCAGGCTTGAAATAGAATTTTTATAGTTTCCTCTACCCATTATTTTTGTACATATTAAACATAATAATTCAAAATTTCATTATAGAGAACTTCATTATCTGAATGCCTTATAGGCCTATTATTTTGCTTGTTTTTGGTCAAGTATTTTATTTTTAAGCTCTTGCTGGACATTGTTTATAAAAATTGCAGAGATAAGATGAGGCTCTGGTAGATCATATCTCCTTGCAGAGAGGTTTATTTTGCTTTTGGCAGGCAGTTGGGGTAGGGAAGACCACCTTAATTCAGTTTAGGATTGAATTATTCAAGGTTGGGTTGCAGGCTTTTTTGAGGGTGAATTTATTTCTGTTTCTCCTTTATTCCTAAAGTGTAGCCTTTTAGGGGTTCCGAATGAAAATGTGGAATGTTGAACAGGGCTTCCCCCACCTTGACGTATGCCCAAATCCAGCCATCACCTATGAGATTTTCCAAAGGTCTGCTCAATTTCTAAGTGGTGCGAGCTACCCTTCTGCGCTCAGGTTTGTAGGCTCCAGGCTCTGGTGGCTCCTTTTCAATTAGTATAGGTCTTGATAGGAAAAGTGTTGCCAGATGGCAGGCTCACCCCTCTGAACTTTCTTCTGTCTGGAATCTTAATTCTCCAAGCACTCATGGCCTTCAGAACTCTCAGATGCTTTTAATAGGTTAAAAAACAATTTTGTCCAGCTTTTCTAATTGTTCTCAGTGGGAGGGTTGATCTGAAACAAGCAAACCTGGCATTTCACTGTAAAATCTTCCTAGTGTTTGCCTCTGTCTGCCTTAGTGACTTTGCCTTCCTTCTCCTCCCACTGTGCTCACTGTGCTCCTGCCACACTGAAGGTATTTATTAGGTGAGGAGAAGGAGAGAGGGAATTCCAGGCATAGGAACAGCAAGACCAAAGATCCTAGGTGGGGAGGAACGAGCTTAGCTTCCCATGTGAGAAGTCCTGCTTCCCAGATTGGGTCTCTCTTTTATAAACTCTTAATCCCATTTACTTAATCTTTATAGCACTTACCACAATTGTATTAAATTATTATGCAATTAGTAGTTCAATGCTTCCCAGTGTAATAATTTCATATGGCTGCTGTAACAAATTATTACAACCTTGATGGCTTAATACAGTACAAATTCATTCTCTTATAGTTCTGAAGTCCAGAGGTCTGAAATCCGATTCCTGGGGTCAATGTTAATGTGTTGGCCAGGCTTGCTCCTTTTGGAGGCTCTAGGGAACATCCGTTTCCTTATCTTTTCTAGCTCCTCTAGAAGCTACTTACAGGCACTCTTTGGCTTTTGATCCCTTCCTTGTGTCATACCAGTTTTTTCCTTCTGTTGTCACATCTACTACTGACTAACCTCCTCTCTCCTCTTATAGGGACCCTTGTGATTTAATTGGGTTTAACCCGGAAAATTCACAATAATCTTCCAATTTCCAAATCCTTAATTTAATCATATCTGCAAAGTCCCCTTTTGCCATTGAAGGTAACATTCATAGGTTCTGGGGATTCAAATGTGGGTACTTTTGGGGGGCCCTTTATTCAACCTCTCACTTTCAGCATAGAGAGTAAACTCCAGAAGGGCTGGAATTTTTTTTTTTTCTTGTTCACCAATCTCTAGCGCATGGTCTATAGCAGCTTCTTGAAATTGGTAGAATGTGTTCTTCATCTCCAGGCAGCAAAGCACCTAAATGCATGTTAATGTAAAGGCTTTCTCAAGAAAAGTGACTGAATGGAAAATGCTAGGGCACGGGTAGTTGCACTGAGCACCTATAAAATACCAGGGATTAAGCTAGGAGTTTTACATCATTGCCTCCTTTAATTTACATAAACCTTCTGAAGTCAGTCCTGTCATAGTCATTTTGTGGACAAAGACATGGAGGCTCAGAAAGAATATAGACACTTCCACAAGTTCATACAACTGGTCTGCAGAAGAGTTAGAATTTAAAGGCGGTTCTGTCTGAGCCCACAGCTTAATAATGTTTTCTCATTTGACGCTAGGAAAAGAAGTGGCTGAAATGTTAGAGTTTCTTTACAGGCTTTCTCTTCTTATGTTAGCTAAGGAATAAATTATTCTTGAAGTCTATGACTAATTCATATATTTGAGAAAATGGGTTGGTTTATATTTTTTTGAAGTCAAAAGGACAGATTTTATTTGTGGCCCTTTTTGCTTCTAAATTTTGTTGTATTTATGGGTATAATCTGATGTAAAAAAGCTTGCTTGAAAGGAACTAGAAATGTCTGAATTTTCTATCAAATAGCAATCTGTTAGCAGGAGTGTTCCTATGTGGTTAAATTTGGGGGAACTAAAAGGCTTCTTCACAAAGATTAGCGAGGCAATCCTGAATGGATCACTGAGCAACAGATGGAAGGAGCCTAGGTCCCTCCCCTCATCATGCGACCGCACTGCCTTTTGTAAGAACAAGTGACAACATCCCATCTGCCTGCCTGACAGCCACAGTTTGGGGTTAAAAACTCCTTGAAATGCTACCTGATTGTTCAAACACCTTTCTAACAAGGAAGAGCACCCTCTGACTCCCCAGAAGGGAGAAAAGGTGTGGCAAAATAGCTCTCCACTGTTCTTTATTTAAAAGTTTCAATTTTCAAAGTTGCCTATTTTTCCTGATTATAAGATTAGTACATGCTCTTTACAAATAGAATCAGAATGTCATTTATCTATAAACCACCCAAAAAATCTTGGTTAATATTCAGGTGAATATTCTTCTGAATATTTTCATATATATATATGTATATATATGTATATATATGTATATATACACATTCATATATAATTTTTAGAAAAATGAAATTCTGTTCTTCATAGTGAGTTTTAAACTTACTTTTTTACTTAATATATTGTCAATATATCTAAATTAGTTTATATATATTTAATTTAAATATTTCTTAGTAGGAACTATAACATCCTTTCCTTATTTAGGGGCACTTTAGTCTCTTCCATTGTTTTCTATTATAAACAGCATAGTAATCAATCCAAATATATATACATATACCAATATATATATATATATATGTGTGTGTGTGTGTGTGTGTGTGTGTGTGTGTGTTTCTACAGATAGTCTTTCAAATCAAGCCAGCAAATATTTCTTTATTTAGGTTATGGAGATATACATATGACTGAGAGAGACATTGTCCGTCCCGGTAGGCTTATAGTAGAGGAGTGGAATTAGTCATTAGACAGGTAATTACAAGCAGTAAGAATGTTATTAAAGGGAAAACTTAGAGTGCTATGGAAATGTATAGTAAATAGTTTTTGCTTGGTATTGGCATGCCAGGTACAGCCTATCAGAGGAGAAATCATTTAAACTGACACTTGAAGGATGAACAAAAAAAGTTTGCAGATGAAATTGGTCTAGTGTCATTGGGTACTTTCGGTTGAGTGCACAGCATGTTAAAGGCCAGAAGTCAGAGAAAGCATGACATGCTCATGACTGCGAGGAAGGCTAGGATGGAGAATGAGCAGGAAAGAGGCACAAAATAATGTTTGAGAGTTAGAGGGAGCCTAGATCCTGTGAAAGGAATATTAAGTATATTAGAAAGGAATATTAGAGGATTTTAGGCAAGGGAGTGACATGCTCACTTTAAATTTAAAATTTCACTTATAAAATTGATAGCACTCACCTGGTCAGTGTGGCTTAGTTGATTGGGCATCATCCTGTGCACTAAAGTGTTGCTGGTTTGATTCCCCATCAGGGCACATGCCCAGGTTGTAGGCTCGATCCCTGGTGGAGGGCTTTGCAGGAGGGAGTGATCAATGTTGTGGTCTCACATTTATGTTTCTCTCTCTCTCCCTCTCCCTCCTCTCTCTCTAAACAATCAATAAAAGTCTAAAAAATTGATAGCACTCTTTGATTATTTAGTTTTGGGGCATGAAAGAAAGGGTGGGGTTTAGTAAGAATCTCAAGTTTCTGGCTTCAGCAATATAAGTGGAACATGTGTGCCATTTCTGCCATGTCCATGGTAGAGAAGCAGCTTCGAGGAGGGAGAAAGATGGTAGTAGGTTTAAACATTTTGAATTTGGGTTGTATCTAGCTATCAAAATGAAGATGTCTGTCAGTAAGCATATAGCTTTACAGCTCACGTGAGAGGACTGAGCTAGACATATAATTTTTTTGACTGATCACCATTTAGATGGTAATTAAAACCATGGGAGAAGATGTGATCCCTCAAGGACAATATGATGAGGGCCAGGGTAGAGAGCTAAGGAATTCCTGTCATTGAGAGTGGTCTGGCGGAGATGGTGACAGCAGTAGGTACTAAGAATGGTAGGAGGAAACCCAGAGAGTGCAGAGTCACAGAAAGCAAGAGAAAAAATATTGTTCTGGATGAAGAAAGTGGTAAATTGTGTCAAATGCTGAGGCAAGTTAAGTGATCTTGGAGGTAGGAAATGTAAATTTAATATCATGGAGACCTTATCGAACAAATGTAGTGGAGTTGAGAGGACGGCAAGGGCAGTAGAATAAGGGGGTAATAATGTGGAAATGTGTACGATACTTTCCTTAGGTTGTAATTCAAGTAGTAGAATTGACAGGTCACATAAATTTTGATACATTTCGCCTATTTACTTTTCAGAAAGGTTTTATAAATTTATGATCTTTTCTACAGTTTTGTGAGTTTTTATTTTCACGTGCCCTTGCCAGATTTTTAAAACACCATCCCAAATTTAATAAATATTAGTGAAGCTCAGTATCTTTTTAAAAAAATCATATTTAGTTCTTTTTTTCATATACCTTGTTCTGTTTGTTATGCACTTTAATTTTTTTAAAATTTATTTGTAAAATCTTTATTTGTCCTGATGATTTTAACCTATATCTGTCATATATACTATAATATTTTATCTTGTTTATTCTATTTTTATCATATAAAAGTCTTTAAAAGTTCTATGTGTAACATCTAATTGTCTTTTTCATTGTGGTTTTTGACTTTGTTCTTTTGCCTACTGGGGTCTTCCTCAGTCCAAGTCTATACACATAGTCACTAAGTTTTTCTCTAATAAATTTATGGTTTTGTATTTTGATTCAGATTTTTAATACACATAGAATTCATTTTGGTGTGACATCTAAGATGGGAACTCAATACCTAGTTGTTTCTCTCAAACTGTTCCACACTAATTTAGAGTTGGAATCTGGAGAATGAATAGATTAGGTAGGTGAAAGGGAGATTGGGATGAGAAAAGCATTCTAGGTGGAGGGAACAACAGTATGTTCAAAGGCCCTGCCTGAGGTGGAAGGGTGCCTAGTGATGTCAAGTGTTTGTAAAAAGGCTAGTTTGACTGGAGCTCGGAGAACAGGGAGAAAGTAGTTTATATAAAGCTGGAAAAATAAGTGTGGTTCTATTAAAGATTTAGTTTTTATTTCAGGGCCACAGGAAGCCAAGATAATATTTTAAGTGCCAGCATGATCATTTTTCAATTTTGAAGAAAACAAAATGCACTTAGTTTGACATTGGGATAAGGACTGGGAGAGAGCAAATGTGTTTGTAAGGAGATCATTGGAGGAGACTAATTTAGTAGTCATGTAATAGTTGATAGTAACTTAGATTCAGCTATGGGCAAGGGAGATGAGAGAACTAGTAAAATTTAAGATATTTAAGATGAAAATAATCCAAGATCTGGTTTATGGAAAACATCAGTCAGAATGTGGTTGGAAAATAAAACTACTTAAAGGTATTGTGATCAGGAAAGAATTTAATAGAGGGGATTGGGTGTTTATTAAACCATTGTAAGTCCATAGGAAAAGACTGCCATGATCACGTCTCTTATATCTGGGTGGGTGATTCATAGGAAAATATCTATAAGCCACTGTAGAAAGAACTTCCTGCTGATGCAGAAGAAAAAAAAAATAAAGGCTTTTGATTTTCTTCCACATTCTGAATTTCATGGTAATGCCTCTTATTGTGGCAATCTAATCAAGAATCCACTGTAAAATAATACAATGCCCCAGATTTCTACTCTTTATTCTTTATGAGGAAAAAATAGGAACCCTCCTATTTTTAGTGCTGAGTTACTAGCAGACAGTTTGACACAAGAAGTGAAGGAGAGAAAGGTGTCGATGATGATACCTATGTTGCTGGCACAGGTCACTAAATGGAAGGCAGTGTCATTTGATGATACTGAAAACAGTGGAAGATGATCACATTTGTAGATCCTGACAGTAGTATTAGTAACTGTATAAGTAATAAACATTTATATGATACTAAAATGTTCCAGGCACTGTTTTAAATGCTTTATATACATTAGCTCATTTAAACTTTACAAAATTCCATGAAGTAGCTATTAATATTATTTTCATTTACAGAGGAGAAAACTGGCCTGCCAGGAAGAAACTGGACAGAGGACACCAAGGTAAGTAAGTGATAGACTTGGAATTTCAACTCAGACAATCTGGCTCCAGTCTGTTATTTCAATCCCTGTAAACTACTATGGAAAAATTTATAACCTTGGTTTTGGACATATTGATTTAGAGATGTTGTTGAGACCTTTGGGGAAAAAAAGTCAAGTGGGAGTATGGTTTGAAAGCTTAGAGGTGAGGTCTGGCTGGAGATGTTTAAATGATCATATTGTAAAGTATGTTGTGGGTATGAATGAGATCAAATGAGTAAGTGCATAGTTAGAAGAGATGACTGAGCTGGGAGGAATTCAAGCACTTCATGGTCCTGTAGAGAAGCTTACATTTTCCCAGCATCTGGAGAAGGAACAATACAGAGGCAGGAGTAGAATTAGAATATTGTAGTATTCTAGAATCCAATGGAAGAGGAATTTTCAAAAAGGAGAGTGTGATCAAGAATGTCATACAGAGTATATTGGTGACCTTATTCAGTATTCATTTGATAGAGTGACAAAGATAGAATCATAGGAACCACTTTAGAGTGGTAAGGAGGGAAGGCGGGGTGAGGGAGGATAGAGATAGCACGTACTAACTATAACAAAGAGAAGAGAGATTCTGCTTGGTTTGCAAGAGAATTCCATTCAAGAGAGATTTAGGGAAAAAATAGTTTGCTTGTTTTGAAGAGGGAGAGACTTAAAACTCTCCCTGTTTAAAAGCTAAAGGGAAGGACCCAGTTGAGGGGGAAGAGTTTGAATACATAGGATAAAGATGGTATAATTATTCACATGAAATTCCCAAGAAGGGTTAGAAGGATGAAATTCAATACTTGTGGAAGGTTAGCCATAGATAGGAAGTGAGTTACTTCTTCTGTTAAAATCCTAGGTAAGAGAAGATAGTATCAGTGTGCAGGGCTGATTAGCATGAGTTTGATGAGTTTCTGCATTATGGAGTTAGTTTTCTCTATAAAATAAGAGATGTAACCTACTGGAGTGTGTGGCAGGAAAGTAAGGTAGGGGAGGATAGAGAATTGAGCAGAAGATTTGAAATTATTGTGTTGATCAGGATTGCTCAGTGGTTAGAGCGTCAGCCCTCAGACTAAAGGGTTACAGGTTCGATTCTGGTCAAGGGCATGTACCTCGGGTGCATGTGGGAGGCAACCAATTGATGTGTCTCTTCACATAGATGTTTTTTTCTGTCTCTCCTTTCCACTCCCTAAAAAAATCAATGGGGAAAAATATCCTCAGGTGAGGATTAACAACAACAACAAAAACAGACGATGGACTCTAAGTTAGATAAGAAGGGAAAAAAGAAGGGGATAATGAATTGGCAGAAATTAGAAGGATCAATGGACTAGAGGTCACATGGAGGTCAAAGAAAGGTCAAAGTGGGAATAACTGTTAAAGCAAAAAGAAAGGGGACAGAAGGTGAAATTCATGGTTAATGATTGAGTGGTAGAACAGGTTTTATGTCACACAGTCTCAGGGTCAAGAGACTGAGTGGCTGAGGTAGGAAAAACATCATTGGAGATGAGGCGATCTAGGGGTGAGAGGTTGGATGGAATGTCCAAATGAATATCAGAGCCAATCAGGATTATGAAAGAACTTGATTTGGTGAGAAAGAACTTATCCAGGTATATTTTATATTACATTACATTATGCTATGTTAATTATACTATATTACATGAACAAAAGGAAAATAGCCAAATGTTATCCTTTTAAAACTTTACTCAACAATGAGAAAGAACTAACTGTTTTGCTCACATTGTGAAATTCTCATTAGGCTCAGGGACTTTGCAGCTTCTAGAAGAAATAATATGTTGCTACTGGTCTGATGGAGGTGGTATGGTATTGATAACAGTGAACTTTAGAGTAAGATAAAACTGAATTTGAATGCTGATGACACTTGGTAATTTACCTCACCCCTTTGAGCCTGAATCTTCAAATTATTAAAGTGGGATTCTTAATGCCAATGTTATGGAGGTGCTATTAAAATAAAACCAGATAAAAGGTATGACATGTTGATCACAGTGCCTGAAATTTAGTATGTGCTCAATAAATCTAAATTCTTCCCTTGTGAGGAGTCCAATCCAGGGAAATACCAGTATTGAGGAAAAAAACCCTGCAAGCTGCCCCATTGGATTATGGTGGAAAAACAATTTTCTAAATAATAATTTTGTGCAAAAAGACAAGCAAATGAATAGCTTGTCAAAGGTGGCAAGACACCTCTCTTCCTAAATTTCTTTATAATATGGAAATTTAATTCCATTCTGCAGTGATTACAATCCAGTCTCTGGAGATAATTGCACCTAATTATGATCTTGTTAGAATAACTTTGTAGAGAGAAATTCATCCAAACAATGAGGTTGATTACCTGAGGTTTACAGCAGAGAAATGACAAAAATAGGCCAGCGTCCTTGGCTGAATATTGATTAGTGAATGAAAGCCAGGATTTTCTTTGCGATTCCAGAAGTGTACTCTTTTCTTTTACCTCAAGTGAGGCCGAGGCAAGTTAGTGGCAGTTGTAACTCTTTGAAGGTAGAAAATACTGTTTTTACTAGTTAATAATATTAAGTACAATTTATTGAGCGTCTATCATACACCAGGAGCTT
This sequence comes from Myotis yumanensis, assembly GCF_028538775.1. Classification (NCBI taxonomy): domain Eukaryota; kingdom Metazoa; phylum Chordata; class Mammalia; order Chiroptera; family Vespertilionidae; genus Myotis; species Myotis yumanensis. The sequence continues at coordinate 25,803,779 of NW_027223764.1, read as the reverse complement.
TCCAGGCATCGACTAATCTTTGCAAACACTCTCTGGGTGAACACATTGATTACCATTTTCCAGATGAGCAAGTCGAGGTTGGGAAAGTTGAAATGACTTACCCAAGGTTAGGCATTTGGAAAATGGCACAATAAGGACTCAAACTCCTGTCTATCTTTAAAGCCTAAGTCTACTCACTATAATACCCTGCCTCCAGGCAAAGCCATGGATAGCATAGATGCTATATTTCTGGATTTTTCTAAAGGAAACATGGATATCAAAATTTCTTAAGAGTCTGTTTTAGTCAGGGTTCTCCAGAGAAACAGAACCAATATGAGAATCTATCTATCTATCTATCTACCTATCTATCTATCTATCATCTATCTATCTATATATAGAGAGGATTGGCTCGCATAATTATGGAAGCCTGGAAGTCCAAAATTTGCAAAGTGGGCTGTCAGCCTGGAGACCCCCGAGAGGCAATGGTGCACTGCCGGTCCAAAGACAGTCTGCTGGAGAATGCCCTCTTGCTCAGGGTTGCTGGTCTTTTTGTCCTATTTCAGGACTTCACATAATTGGAGGAAGCCCACCCATATTATGGAGTGCAATTTGCTACTTGTAGTTCACCAATTGAAATGTCAATCTCATTTTAAAAAGCCCTTCCAAGTTGACACATGAAATTAATCATCACAGAGATTTAAGTGAGCCTGCTTTTCAAAACTCCTTCTCCAAGAGGTAGAATTTGCCCAGCACAAATCATATAATTTCCTATCAATAATTAGCAGAGCCCACTTGCTGGGCTCATGGCAGATTTCAGTAGGTTAGATGGTGTGATAAAATTTTAAGAATGAACTATAGTTCATAAATTCATAGAAAATAAATAACTAAGCACATGAATTTAGGCTCTGAGATTTAGTTTTAAAAGCTACCACCTCAGGGATAGCAACCGTCTGTTCAGACTAGCCTTTGTAATTATCATGATCAAAATCATCATCAATAATAATCATATTTAATTTTGACTGACTGCTTCTCATGTGGTAGGCACAAGTTCTGTGTACCTTCTGTATCTCATTTAATTCTCTTAGCACCAAGAGGAAGGTACTATTATTATTCTTTTATATCTTTTATATGTATGGAAACAGAGTTGCAGAGAGGTTAAGAAAATTGGCCGTGCTAATACATCTACTAAAGGGCGGATCTAGGATCCAAAGAAAAGCATACGTTTTCAACACATGCTATGCATAAGGATGACCTGGGACACGAAAGTACAGGTGCCTGAAAATCTCTCATTATTTGTCAGCGTCTAAAGTTGCCACCTTTAGAGGAATCAAAACTTTGGAAGACCAAATTATCAACACTCAGTACTAATTGTGCATCCAGCCCCCATGTAGGCTCCAGGGAGGACAGAAAGAATAATAAAGTAACCTCCTAATAGCGAAGGAGCTTGCCGCCTGGAACAGACCCAGGAGAAATAAATCCTTGGACTTAATTGCTTCCATCAGTTTGGTACCTTGTCTGCTTGTTTTAGGGAGTGGGCATTCTTGCTTTTTTTAAATGAACCATTTCAGTTCTTTCCGAAGCCTTGAGTGGGCCAGAGGCAAAGAAGGTGGGTAATTTGGGGGACGCTTAGGTAAATGCATTTAGCAGGATGCTTATCAGCACTTGCAAAGTAAATAAAACATACTAATGATAGCATTGATTTGATGAGAACTCACTAGATTCCGGGCCTGGGCTGGAGTACCAGGCATCAGGCACATTAATTACATTGGAATGTTCCTCACAGTCCAGTAAAATGTGAGCTTCGTGAAGGCAACCACCTTGTGGTGGTTGTTTCTAGCCCTTGGTAAAGAGCCAGACAAGTGGGGGTGCTCAATAGTTCTCGGCAAAATAGGATGGACAAATGTGACAGTTCACTTCTAATCATTCTTTGCTCTGTCAATATCTGCCTTGAAATGTGGCAGTCAGAACTAGGTGACTTCCCGCAGTACCTGAGTAGGAAGAAGATGGCCTTTGGAGTCGGGCATACCTGATTCTGTCACAATTTTGCCATTTACTTAAAATACGGCCCCAACTGCTTCACTTTTAAGCCTCAAAGGATTCTGCAAGATAGCAGGAGCAGAAGTTTATCATTGTATAACCACCTCCACTCCACCTATAAACAGAGAGAGCAACTAGACAATAAAACAAAACCATGACAACAATAGACCCCCATGGACAGCATTTACATTAGAAAGATGACAAGGTATCCTGACAAACCCCAAAGACAAATGGTAGGCACAACCATCAGCGGCCAGGAGGCCTGTGGGGCATCCATGTTTGTGTGCGATAAAGAAAAAGGAAGCACTGGAGTGTCTGATGGTCATAAAAACAGGAGAACCCCCAAGACAGACGTCTGGTATTCACTAGAAAACTACTGCGCGCACATCTGCCAACAGCTACTGGAACTGGGAGGGTTTTGGTGCAAATCCGAAGCAGGTGGGTGTAACAGTTCCCATGACTGCATGCTTCCCGCTAGAGCTCGCTTTCTCTCCACCCCCTCACCCTTTACCTGTACCACTCCTAGTAATTGTTCAGTTTAAAGCTTAGATGTATCACTTTGCTTCATGTATTAGCTTCTTATTGCTGCTGTAATACATGACCTCAAGCTGACTGGCTTGAAACAACACAGTTTTATTAACTTACAGTTCTGTAGCTTAAAAGTGCAATATCGGAATTTAGTTTACTCACTAAATTAAAACCGAGGTGTCCGCAGGGCTGCCCCTTTGTGGAGAGACTCTAGAGAATCCATTTCCCTGCCTTTTTCAGCTTCCAGAGGTCACCCACATCCCAGGCTCCTGATTCATTTCCTCCATTTCCAAAGCCAGCAACAGGGGGGTGAGTTTTCTTCATAGCACATCACCTCAACTTCCTCTTCTGTAGTCAAATCTCTTTTCTGTCCTCTTACACTTGTAGGGACCCTTTTGATTATATTGAGCCCTGGCCCTGTTTAATTCTGGATAATCCCCTCATCTCAAAATCCCTAATTTAATCACACCTGCCAAGTCCCTTTTGCCATGTAGGGTAGCATATCCACAGGGTTCTGAGGATTAGATTCAAACATCATCGAGGGGGCCATTATTCTGCTAACACCCCTGAGAAGCATTTCCAGGGTTAGGAACCCCTCCTGTGAGGGCCCATAGGTGCAGTCCTGATTGCCTGTTGACTTGTTGATGAGGTGTCATTATCAGCCAGTATGTGTCTTTGCCACTGAGTTCCCACCGTCTAGCATGGTTCTGTCCAACATGTATTTTGTAAGAAAAGTTTTTTTTTTTTTTAAATTTTAGAGAGAAAGGGAGAGGGAAAAATAAAGATTGATCAGTTGCCTCCTGCATGCACCCTACTGGGGATTGAGCTTGCAACCTCTCCGTGCATGGGATGACACTCAACTTTAAGCCACACCAGCCAGGGCCAACGTAAACATAATTTAAATCATACATGTTGTCTTACATTTTCTAGTGGCCACATAAAAAAAAGGGGGGGAGGGAAGAAATTGGTGCAATACATTTTGAGACTGTATTCCATTTAACTCAAAATATCCCAAATGTTGTCATTTCAACAATGTCATCAATATAAAAATTATTAATAAGATATTTTACATTCATTTATTTGGGCTAAATCTTCAAAACTGAGAATCCAGTTTACACACATCTGGCACATCTCAGTCAGGACTAGCCACAGTCCAAGTGCTCGGTGGCCACCTGTGGCTGGTGCAACCCCTGGTGCTCAGCAGCTCTCCTGTGCATTTGTTGAACAGCTGGGCGAGTGACTGCTGTGGAGCCAGCACGTGCCCACTCCCCGAAGAAGCGAGTGCCAGCTTCAGGGTTTCTCACCTGCTTGTGGCTTAAGTTTCGCTAGATTTTGCATAAAAAAACAGAATCCAAATCCAACGCCTTGTGAGCAAATCTATTTCTGTTTCTTATTTGGCAATGTGTGCACTTGGATTAGGCACTGGCGGTTTCCTGTGACAAGAGAGCGCCCAGTAAATATTTATTTGGAGCCCTCTTCCTGGGCTCCCAGGAGTGGGAGGTAATTAGCTCGTGAGGTGGAAGGCACATTTGCACAACATTTCTGAAGGTTTGCCTTTGCTCTTTCAAAATATTGTCTTCCAACTGCAGTTTGAAAGCTGACCCTACTCACTCTGGCTTCCCAAATCTCTTGGAAGTAACAGAACAGTCTGAATGCAAAGCATTCTCACAGTCTTGTGACCGAAAATAAACACACATCCTTCTTTTAAAGAAATATATTTTTATTGATTTCAGAGAGGAAGAGAGAGATAGAAACATCAATGATGAGAATCACGGATCGGCTGCCTCCTGCAGGCCCCACACTGGGGATTGAGACCACAACCCAGGCATGTGCCCTGACTGGGAATCAAACCGTGACCTGCTGGTTCATAGGTTGATGCTCAACCACTGAGCCACAATGGCTGGGCCATCCATCCTTCTGAAGGGAGACTCCAGGCTGAGCTTCAGAGCGAGGTCCGCCAAACAGAGGAGGCTGACAGGTGTCCAGGACTATTTTGCATGCTCTGATTTGCTCTTTCAAAAAACCACTGGCATTTCCTGAATGTGTGCACACCTTTTCTCAAAAAAACAGCACACATGCAACATTCTCGGATTGTGCTTACGTGTAGAGAGCACTGTGATCCAGCAGGATATTAAACTATAATCAGGAACAAATTGTTGCTTCCCCTGCCAACAGATGGACTATAAACAGAGACAATCCCATAACCACAGCATTCTATGTTCTTTCCCTCTCTGTACACCTAGCAACTGAGCAAAGAACCAGCCACATATTACATTGCTAAATGGTGTCAAATAAACGAATGAATGAATGCTATGAATTCTCTTCTCTTGCTCTCAAATTTGCACAGGAAATGAGAGGAGAGATTTGTGGCTTGGGATCCCTCCTCTATAGAACACATGTATAGCAAATTCTCATGAGAGAACCCCACGTTTCCAATACCGTCCATTATAAGAGAGAGGAGGAAAACACACACACACAACACATGCCCCAAAATGTTGGGTTGTAGGCTTGTACGTAATCTAAAATTAAAACAAGTCTCCAGGTAAACAGGACACTGCCTAAAAGCGGAGGGTCACGTTGCATTCGCCAGAGCAGGACTAACAGGTTGTCTGATTGCGGGTAGTGGAGTGAGTGTGAAGATAAACCTTGGTTGATTGAGGCTGTCTGCACACATGCTGTGTAATTGACTTCTGTGGTTAACATGAATAATTGGCAGCATATTTTATTTTTCTCTAGCCTGCCTGCCTGGTTCAATTTATGCAAGCATCCTTTAACCCAATGTACTAAAAAAACACCCACAACACACACCGGAAAGGAACCTCCTTTATTGGGAACATAGATGGGAAAGTAAAGATAAGAATGGCAACTGTGTCTTAAACCTCTTCATTCTGCTACACAGGGGCCAAAGTAGAAGGTGCTCACAGGTCTGAGCATGCTTCCTATTGCAAAGGATGTATAGGTTGTGGTAGCTATGCCCATGGTAGCTATGACAGTGGTTCCTCTGGGAGGGTGGGTGCTCATCTTTCTATTCAGGAGAGAAGAAGTTGGTCCTGGGGCATAATTTGAATAGGGAGCCAGCAAAAGCAACTGTAGGGTTCAGTCCACATCTCTTCACCACACCTTCTGCAGTTCCAGCTTCTCACTGCCCTGCTCCTCTGAGGTCGCCACACTGGGGGAGGGGGGGGAGGGATGCTGTCTGTGCACACATGGGCTTTGTCACTGGCTTATTTCCCTTTAAGACCAAGGCAGGGGAGGGTTTCGAATTACTTTTCATTTATGGTGTGTTTCAGACTCAGTCTAATATTTGAACAGAAGCATGCCCTTGAATCCTCTCTTTTCTTCTTGTCTAGCATGAGTAGGGGATTATTGTAGAGAAAAATGTGCCCACACGGTCTCCAATGCATCTTCTTTAAATCCTAAATCTCCAGGTTTCATCAGAAAAAATAATAACTTGGACACATACGTGCTGCAACACAGAAAAATAGAATTGTTGGCCAGTTTGTTTAGGCCAGGTGGTGGGCAGTGAAGATTAGTTTAGGACTTGGGATGTAGAAGATTTTGAAAAGTGTTCATAAGTAGAGTTATCTATTTTAGGGACATGCAGGACCATGAGGTGTAAGGCCAAGTGCAGAGTCTAAGCTTTCTATGCAATCGGGTACAAGAACAGGCCAGAAATGGATTTCAAATAAGCCAAATGAAAAGAATAGCCAGAAGGCACATTTTGGACAAGAGAAGGTCAGAAAATTGTCCTGGAATAAATACAAGTGAATAGGGACAGATAAGACAGAAAAGATGGTAAGACCCCTGAGTCTATTTTCCTGCTTCCTTTCCGGTTCTGTGTGTCCTGGTGAGTATAAGCAGAGACGTTCTGCAGCTGCACGCTATACAATAAAGAGGAAAGCTTACTAGTGAATAAGCTTTCTTTCTGGCTTTTGGAAATGAACACTTTATTTGTCCAATTTTTTTTTTTTCATCGTAATCATAAAATTGGCTGGTGTTCCATCTACATGTGCCCTCCAAAGTTCTGGTAGAAAATTAAATGCTTGGATGGGTGATTCTCAGGTTGACATTTCAAACATTTCCTCTAAAACTAGAGGCTTCAATAACATTGGATGGCCAACCGAGTTGGATTCATTTACTTGATGGTGTTTACCCTGGGCTTATTTTACTAAGTGCTTGGCTGTGGGATTCCATTTTTATGATTGTCAGATTACTGTTTTAGTTCAAGTTTGTGGCTCAGGAATTGAGAATCTCTCTCTCTCTCATTATGTCCTAAATGAGTAAAAATGTTAAATGCTTTAATGAGGGGAATTGGCATGGGGAATGGGGCAAGGAAATGCTGGCTATGCTTTTCCATCACTGATGGCAAGCCTGCCCCCGTGGGACTGGCACCAGCAGCTTCTAAGCAAATGATTCTGTATTTATATTTTTTTAGTGGTTACACTTAATTAAAAAGAAGAAAAAAGAACATCAGATGTTCAAAATGGAATTACTTGTCATTCTGAGTTTGTAGAAAGTTATCATACATCCATTTATATCTCTCTTTTTATTTTCTTTCCTTTTATTAATCATCTCTTCTCCCAAATTTCATCTCTGCCCACCGTAAGTTAAATAGCACCCATTCTTATGCTATTCAACTTATATAAATGTCATTTTGTTAGATATTCTTATTCTTCTACTTTTTTACATTTAATATTAGTTATCCTATCATTGACATATGGTTTTCATTTGTTATTGGTAAATATTTTCACACATGTCTCTTTGTGTACATGTGTGTTTTATTTTCTGGAAAATATTCCCAGTCATACAATATAGACACACAAATTTTCACTAAATAATTTCAAATTGGCTCCTGAATGAGCACATAATCTTCCCCCAACATTTTAGAAAAGAGTCATTAAAGGAGCCACTCATTATACTGACAGAAGAGGGTATTATTTTTTCCCAGCTATGTTGAGATACATATAACATCGTATAAGTGTAAGGTGTACACCATGATAATTTGATACACATATATTGCAAGATGATTACACAGTAAAGTTGTTTGCACCTCCATCCCCTCACATAATTACCATTTCGTTTTTGTGTGAAAACATTTAAAATCTACTCTCTTAGCAACTTTCAGTTATTGTTAACTATATTGTTAACTATAGTCACCATGTTGCACATTAGATCCCCAGCATTTATTCATCTCATAACTAGAAGATTGTACCCTTTGACCAACACCTTTTATTTTCCCCACCGCCCAGCCCTGGCAATCACCATTCTATTCAGTTTCTATGAATTTGACTTTTTAAGATTCTGCAAATAAGCAATATCATTCAGTATTTGTCTTTCTCTGACTTACTTCACTTAGCACAATACCCTCAAGTTTCTTTCATGTTGTAAATAACAAGATTTTCTCCTTTCTCATGACTAAATATTCCAGAATATCTCTCTCTATCTCTCTCTCTATCTCTCTTTCTATCTCTCTCTCCATCTCCATCTCCATCTCCATCATCTCCATCATCTCCATCTCCATCTCCATCATCTCCATCATCTCCATCATCTCCATCTCCATCTCCATCATCTCCATCTCCATCTCCATCTCCATCTCCATCTCCATCTATCATCTCTAGCTCCAGCTCTAGCTAACTCTATCTCTATCATCTACTAGTATATACCATATCTACTTTATACATTCATCTATACTCAGGCATCTTGGTTGTTTCCATATCTTGGCTATTGTGAATAATGCTGCAATGAACATGGGAGTACAGATACCTCTTTGAGATACTGATTCAATATTTTAAAATATATACCCAGGAGTGGATTTTTGGATCATGTGGTAGTTCTATATTTAATTATCTGAGGAACCACCATACTGTTCCCCAAAATGGCTGTACCATTCTACATTCCCACCAATAGTGGGCAGGTTTCCTTTTCTTTATATCTTCATGAGCATTTATCTCTTTCTTTTCATAGTAGCCATTTCACTGCAGTTTTGATTTGCATTTCCCTGATGATTAGTGATGTTGAGCAACTTTCATGTACTGTTGACTATTTTTATGTCATTGGAAAAATGTCTGTTTAGTTCCTCTTAACATTATACATTGGATTGCTTTGTTGTTTTTGTTATTGAGTTGTTTGAGTTCCTTATATATTTTGGATAAAAACCCTGTGTCAGATAGATGGTTTGAAAACACCTAACCCTAATAATTTTCTCTCATTATTCAGGTTGATTTTTTATTTTGCTGATTGTCTATTTTGTTGTGCAGAAACTTTTAAGTTTGATGACATTTTATGTATTTATTTTTGCTTTTGTTCCTTGTGCTTTTGGTGTCATATCCAAAAAACAGTTGTCAAGACATGTGTCAGGGAGCTTTATTTTTCTGTTTTCTTTTAGGAGTTTTATAGTTTTAGCTCTTATATTTAAGTCCTTCATCCATTTTGAGTTAATTTGTGTGAGTGGTATAAAATAAGAGTTCAATTTCTACCTTTAGCATGTGTATATCCAGTTTTTTCTAACACAATTGATTGAAGAGACTGTTCCTTTTCAGTGAGTATTCTTGGCTCTTTGTCAACTAAGTTGAACATATATGTGTGAGTTTATTTCTGGGATGTTGATTCTGTTCCATTGGTGTATGTGTCTAACTTTATGCCATTAACATACTATTTAGATTATTACAATTTTGTTATATACATATAGTTTAAAATCTGGAAGTGTGATGCCTCCAGCTTTGTTCTTCTTTCTCAAGATTTCTTTGGTTATTCATGTTATTTTTAGGTTCCATATGTATTTTAGGATTGTTTTTTCTAGTTCTGTCAATAATACCATTGGAATTTTTATAAGGATTGCATTAAATCTAGATAGCTTGGGTAGTATTGGCATTTTAATAATAATCTTCTCATCTATGAACAAGGGTTAGCTTTCCATTCATTTTTCTCCTCTTCAATTTCTTTTGTCAGTCTTATAATTTCCAGTGTGCAGATCTTTCACCCCCCTCGGTTACATTTATTTTGTAGTATCTTATTATTTTGATGCTATTGTGGATGAGATTATTTTTTAAATTTCTTTTTAGATATTTTGTTTTTAGTGTATAGAAATGCAACCGATTTCTTTATGTTGATTTTCTATGCTTCAACTTTACTAAATTTGTTTGTTAGTTCTAACGGTGTTTTTTTCTAATGGAGTCTTTAGGATTTTCTAAAAGTACAATTATATCATCTGTAAACAGAGATAATTTTACTTTTTCCTTTTTAATTTGGATGCCTTTTTATTTCTCTCTCTGTCTAATTGCTTTGGCTAGGACTTCCAGTATTATGCTGAATAGGAATAGTAAGAGTGGACATTCTTGTCTTATTCCATGAGTTTGTAGAAAGCTAAAACAAATCTACATATAGTTTTCCTTTTATTTATTTCCTTTTACTAATCATCCCTAGTCCAAAATTTCAACACTTGGCAGCCATCATAGAAATAAGCAATTCAGATAAGAATCATCAAAGGATGTTAAAATTAGAGCATGAAAATTTGTTAAGGAATGGATTATTAATACAACACTTCCCTCACTTGCCCGCCCCGCCCCCCCCAAGCCTCTCCATAGAATACGTAGTATTCTTGACCAGAATTGAACCCAGAACCTTTCAGTCCACAGGCCGATGCTCTATCCACTGAGCCAAACCGGCTATGGCAAATGATAACCGTTTTTGAAGTTAAAAATTAGTGGAGATTAAAGTACTAGATGTACTACATGGCTTATATAACAATTATAATTTTATAGTCGTTAAACAGTACATCTTAGAAAGATATAAAAAGTAATATTTAACAGAATTGCAAGGAGAAATTAATGTAATTACTAAGTAGAAGCTTTCTGAAACTGAGAGACCAAGACAACTAAAGACTATACAAGTTTTGAATAACAAAATTAACAAGTTTTATTTGATAACAAACATACAGAACCCTGCACACAACATATAGAAAATTCACACTCCTCTCGAGCAAAAATGAAGCAGCTTTTTGAAAATGACCACTTCTAGGCAACAAAGTAAGTCTCAACAAATCCCAAAGAATATTATACTGACAGCATTTCTAACCACAGCATAATAAATCAGAAATCAATTTTTAAAAATGCTCAAAGTAATAACTTGCATGTCCCCAAAATACAATTGGAAACTGAGGAAAACAATTCTAGATACTTAAAGGGTTGAAGAAGAAAGCTTAATGGAAGTTGTAAAATATTTAGCATGAACTATAAACGAGAACGTGGCTAAAATGAGTTTGCAGCTAACAAGCTATTTGGGAGAATGCTTTATAGAATTAAAGCATATATCCAGAAAAAAAGAGTGATTGAAAATTAATGAACTAGGCATTTAACTCCTGAAGTTTGAGAATAACAAAATATTCTCAAAGAAAGAAGTGTAAAAAGATCAGAAAATGAAATTCATAGAAATGTGGGAAGATTTGGGGCTAACTCCAGTTGTAAAAACGGGACTCAAGCCATATTTAGCCAATTGGAGGGCGAGGATGTGTGTTCCAGCAAACATCTATTTTATTCAATAATAATCTGCAAGAGATATTTCCTCTGTGTTACTAGATATTGAGTTTTGTTCACAACTTCCAGGCAAAGGCACTAAAACTTTTTCCCTGGGAGATGTTCAGGTAGAATATTAAACTTGTTCACTGTGCTCAGGTCAGCCTTGGAAATCTTACTTCTCACCCCTCTGCTAGCATGCTATTACTGGAGTAGGGGAGAAAAAAAATGTCCTTCTACCCTTGTAGGTTCTTTGGCTGTGTGTAATCAAATTAACATAAGACAGATCAAGAGGATGTATGTACATGAGCCCCATAAAAATATGAGACCCCAAGGCAGTTAGGCAATTAAGGTTTACATGTCATTCTGAACTGGGGAATGGAATCGGGTCTGGGGCTTTAAAGGGTAGGAGGGTGATTTACATGATGATAAAAAGAGCTGATGTTTGGTAATAGATGTTTGTCCTGCCATATAGATAGGTGTTTCCTATAAAAATGATCTCTGGCCCGAGCTGGTTTGGCTCAGTGGATAGAATGTTGGCCTGTGGACTGAAAGGTCCCGGGTTCGATTCTAGTCAAGGGAATATGCCAGGGTTGCAGATTTGATCCCCAGGAGGGGGCATGCAGGAGGCAGTTGATCAATGATTCTCCCTCATCACTGATGTTTCTATTTTTCTTTTCCTCTCCCTCTCTGAAATCAGTAAAAAATACACACACACACACACACACACACACACATTTATTTATTTATTTATTTATTTATTTATTTATTTATTTATTTATTTATATATGATCTCTGGTATTAGCTTTCTTTCTGAGCCAGGCTCTCCTATCTGAATTCTTTTAGGTAGTTGAGGGAGAGGTAAAATTTTTTCTTAAGTCTGCTAGGTCTTGATTCTCTTCAGCTTAAAATAATTCACCTGTGAAAGTGGCACATTCTGCTCCCCCCACCACTGGCAAAATCATATCAATCATTTGTTATTATTTCCCATGAGTGTCGTGATTCTAGGCTCTGATATAATAGCAAATCTCTTACCTTCTCTGAAGAATTCTTTCAAAAAATTTACCATTATTTTTTTCTCCAAATGAATGTCTGTGCATCCCTGACCCACCGTAATGTGAACCCTATATGTTTTGTTATCAGAGTCCAAAAATAACCCTTGACCTTCAGAATTCTCAATTCACCAAGCTATCTTATGACAAATATACTGCCTTTAAAATAGAAAATATTTGGATTTTGTGTGTGATTCAAACTGAGCAACAACTCCTTTTTCAGCTGAGAGCATTTTCTTAATAATAATAATAATAATAATAATAATAAATAACTGGTTCCCAAAGTAAAACTTTATTTTAGAATCAGATTTCTCTATAATTTCAGAGACTGAGAGAATACATCAAACCAGATATTATGTTCAAATCAGTTATTACATTTTATAGATAGCCTTTTGTGTTGCTAGTACAAAGGAATGAATAAATCAACTAAATCAATATATATGTATTTACCAGGGCTATGTTTTCACACTTTTCAGAAATGTATTATCTAGCATTGCTGCCTAATATGCTCTGAGAATATTGTTTCCCTCTGTGTTTTCTGATATAATCTGGAAAGAGAAAAACCAGAAGCAAACAAAATTCTGTCATTCTATTTTTGTTGGAAGCAAGGCAGTTGTTATTTTATTCAGTTTGGGGAAAATAAGGCAGCATTTCAGATTTGGAAAGTTTCCCAGACTTAAAAATAGTATTTGACATTGTGAAGAGCAGAGCCCGTGTGGCATCCTTTGTGTTCAAGGCAGAATAAATCAGTTTATTTGCAGTGATTCTTTTCTCTTTTTATATAGTCAAATAAACCCCACTCATGTATGAAGCTAATTGTAGGCACATTGAAAACCAATGACAAAGCACCCCATTTTAACAGTAAGCTGTTAGGAAATGAACTGTTCAGGAGACTGAGGTATAGTGGCGAGTTGAGCTTCGGAGTCAGATACACCTGGCTGAATCCAGCTTTGACTTTAACCGGCTGTCTGACCTTACTTTTCAAATCTCCAGAATGGGAATGAGTGAGTAGCTTGTTGTGAGAATTAAATGAAACCGAACTCTCTAAAGCTCGTCACTCTGTGCCTGACCCGCAGGAACCCCTTCCCACACCTCCCAGGAAGCCACTAGTGCAGACATACGAGAAAAAACAGGGAATCACTTCACAGTTCACGTGAAACATACAATATTTGAGAATTATTGATGAGTTTGAGAACAGAGAAAAGAAAGGCAATGAAGATCCCACTGGGGGCAACGTAGGGAATAAAGGTGCGTGGCTTTAGGAAAAAATACTGTTACAGGAAGGAGCAGTTCAAGGGAAATCAGGGCCATCTAGGTACAATGGGACTTTGGGGATGATTATGGTCAAAGACAGCCCATTGTCATGCAGGATGCTATGTGCATCCGAACTAAGCCCCAGCTCCTCACTTCTTGCCCGGACAGGAAAGCCTCCACAGGTAGCTCCAATGAACTCCCACACTCTTGTTGTTGCTCTTTCCATACGACCCGTGCTCTGTGCAAACCTGAAACGAGCCTGCACTTTCTGGCTTTGTTCCTGCTACTCCTTCCAGTTTGCTTCTTCTTTTCTTTCCATCTTCTTCAAATTTCTAGCCATCTTTTTCCTATTCCATTGAAATGCCACCTTCTCCTTTCCAGATTCCAGCAAGATTGAATTCTTTCTCCTGTACAGATTGCCACCTCTTTTGGATTCCCATAGCACCATTTTTGCACATTTTTCATAGAACCTGCATTAGTCATCTTGGTTGTGGTTATTGCAACTGTGTCATTACTCCTTCTAAGTTTGTAGCTGGTACCTGGTAGGCACGAAATAAATGGTGGTTAATAGGATAGTCAGATCGCAGATGTATTTCCAGCATGGCATTTTTTTATGATCACATAATGGTAAAAATGGCATCAATTATTTATTAAGCATCTACTGTGGACCAGGCACTGTGCTCGAGTCTGTGAACACGATTGGTTTGATTCCTTCTCCCCTATGGTTTACAGTCTGATAAGAAAAACAGATTTTAGACAATTAATTAGAATTGCGGTGAGTATTCGGAAAGAGATACAAGAGAAAGGCTCTAACTAAATAGCCCATCTCTCAGAAAGAAAAAATGATGTCAATACTAAAAAAGTTAAGAGGTTTCGTTTGCAAATTCTGAATGCCTGTACCTGTGACTGATTTAGGTGTGAAGTTACAACATATTATGAGTCACAGGAGCTGCTCTGTGCCCTAGCAGAAAGAGGTGGTCTATAAATTCAAATTCATTAATAAAAGAAATAGGTTAGGAAGTCAGGATCATTAGCTGGCTGAAACAAAGCCCTAATGCAGCATGAAATATACCGAGGTCTGCCATTTATTGTCCCCTCAGCTGGCATAAAGTTGTTGTTGAGTTTTTGGCTGAAGTAAAGATGGTAAAGTGATATAGAGGCATGATATCTATTACATAAAAATACAGGCATATACTCTCCGAATATAGAGACAGATGCTCCCATTTTATCTTATTCCATTAATTTAACTTGGTACTAGGATGCAGGACTTATAGCACAGTAAATCACTGGAATAATTTTAGGACATTCACCTCAGAGCAATGCTATCTCTTGGGCTTAAAACCACTCCAATCACTCCCAATACTTTCTAGAGAAAAACACTTAACCAGATATTCCATATTCTCTTAAGATTCATCTTTCTAAAAGTAGATGGCAGGAAAAAAGGACTTTGGGTAATATAATGATATCTCAGGATTTTAACATTTAATTTCAATAGTTCCTCTGAATGAGGACATAATTTGGCCTACAAACAATAATGGCCCTTTGAATTTTCTTTCTATTTTACTTGAATTTACATCAAGTAAATATAACTTGGGAACATGTCTGAGCAAGGTAAGAAACTTTTTTTTTTTAGAAGTTAAAGATAAAGTGATTAAGTAGCTAAAGTGTCAACCAAATCACTTTCTTACAATGTTTCTTAGTTCTCTTTAAATAAAGAAGCTGGAAATATACAATTTAATAGCTAGAAGTGATTGATCTAAGAGTGGTTCTCAACCTTGGCTGCACATTAGAATCACCTGGGAATCTTTTTAAAATCCTGATTTCTGGGCCTCATCTTCCGGAAATTCAGTTTCTTTGTTACTAATGTTGTGGCCCCACCTCATAACAAAGAAACAGAATTTCTGGAGGATGAGGCCCAGAAATCAGGTTTTAAAAAGATTCCCAGGTGGTTCTAATGTGCAGCCAAGGTTGAGAACCACTGACCTAAGAGATTGGCTCACAAAGGAGGAGCCTGAAATGAATCCCGCTTGGTGATGATGTGTCTTTTTAAATTTGTATTGTAATTTTGAATTCTCTTTGCTAGTATTTTATTTCAGATTTTTTTGGTATCAACATTCATAAGTAATATTTGCCCAGAGGGAGAGCGCTCTGGGTCCTCCGTCCTAAGGGTTTTAAGGGTGGAGATTTTGGGGGAGGTTTCAGGGAGAGGTTTAAACAGAATATTTAGCAGTTTTCCAGGTGTGTCCTTTGAGGGTGTGGTCTCCACTGACTGATTGGTTGGCGTCAGGGCAGGGGTCATTATTCAATGCAGCTGGTCCTGAGGTCAGCCCTTGGGGTCACTGGTCTGGTTTTGTTGCTTTTCTGGGGCTGGAGCTGAAATACAACTGAGGAAACATCATGGGATCCAAACAGCACGACCAGTGATACGCTAGGGAAGGAGAGGTCACCATACAATTGTAGGTAAGGTCCCACCTGCAATTGTGCTTTACTAGGGACCTGGGGCTTTCCACCTGGTGACCTCTTTGCTTTGCTCATGTCTGTCTAATTGCCTACCACAGTTCTATTGCTTTGGGTCCCCCCCACCCCAACCCCCTCTGGGGACTCCAATGAAATGTGTATTTGATTTCTCTTGTCTAGCTTCTTTATCATTTCTCTTTTTACACTTTATTTCCTTTCTGTCTTTTTCATTGTGCTTATTTTCTTTTGTGTATGTGTTTATCTGTTCTTGAATTTCTTCTAATTTAGTAATTATCTCTGAAACATCATTTTTATCTAATACATTTTAAAATTTCAGTTACCATTCTTTCACACCTCCCATAATAACTCCTTAAGGTGTTAGAGCATATCCCTCTTCTTCCTTCCTTCCTTCTTTCCTTCTTTCCTTCCTTCCTTCCTTCCTTCCTTCCTTCTCTCTCTCTCTCTCTCTCTCTTTCTTCCTCAGTTGCAGTGTAATTGACATGTAACATTATATTAGTGTCATATGTACAATGTAATGATTCCATATCCCTTTTTTCTTTTGCATGTTTAGGTGGGATAGGTTTTCCTGGGCTGCTGTAAGGGGGTCCTATGGGAGGGATAATAGGTCAGAGCTATTTTCACAGAGTCTTATCTTGAACATTTCCTCTTCAACACGTGGCTTTCTCTGTGGCCACATCTCTGTCTCTCAGAGTAAATTTGATTCAAAGAATTGTTCTGCCTCCACCTGTGCTTCTTGCCTCTAAGGCGTGGCTCTCACCCTTGCTATGGGATTCGTGGCCTTTCTTGCTGGCGTGTGTCCTCTGTGTCTGTACCCTGAGATGCCGCCTTTTCTCTCCAGTGTTCCTGTCCTGCCCCACTTGGCTACCGTTGCCAGTAATTTTTCCTGAGAGAGAGGCCTGTCCCTCTGGAAGGGAATGTTTTATGTACATTTCTGATTTTCCTCAGGGCTCCTCAGAGCAGCAAAGCCTGCTTGCTTTATTTTTTTAATTCCATGTCCATGAACAGTATATTTTAAATTCACTTGAAGCCTCTGAGAATTTTCCCAATTGTGCTACAGTCTCAGAACTTTAGGTTCTGTTTAGAGAATGTTCTTCACTTGAGATTTTTTTTTTTGGTTTTGTTTCTGCATCTTGTTGGTGATGTTGGTTGTCCCTGTTCACTTTCTGCGTAGTGCCTGCTGCCCTTGGGGGTTGGACACCCTCAGTCATACTCCAGGGTTCACACAATTCCCCCTCACCTAGAGGTGTGGATGCTGTTATTGATAGATTTAGAAGAAAACTATCCTATTTGTCCCTTTGGATTTTAGGAAGAGTTTTGAGGAGATTAAAATATAAACTAGCACAATGACAGCAGTCTATCTCTTCTTAGCAATAGTTAATATAAGTGTAAAAAACCCCTAAATTTCTGACATTGTTACCAGAAATTTTAATCTAGAATTAAAATATAATCAGCATTGATTTCAAAAAGTAGCATATAGAGTTGTGTCTATGGAGATAACTAAAGAAAGTAGGTTCTTTATTTCAATTAATTTTAAGTTATTTATCTATTCATAGTTAAATATATTCACTAACAGTTTAAATCTTCCTAATTATCTACATATGGATATAATTTTAAATTTGGAATATGTCTTTGGTAGGGCATTTTTCTGGGTGTGCATGCACTGTGAATAGTCACCAAAAGTTCCACACACCGAGTCTATAAAGATATCATCCCCCTGTTCCCCACACTATACTCAGTGAGAAGTAGGTCATCCTGTACTTTTCATTTTTGACACTTATCATAAATTATAATTATATAGTAACTAGAGGCCCGGTGCACAAAAATTTGTGCACTCGGGGGTCGGGGGGAGGGGGGTCCCCCATCCCGGCCAGTGCCCTCTCGCAGTCTGGGACCCCTAGGGAGATAACGACCTGCTGGCTTAGGCCTGCTCCCAGGTGGCAGAGGGCACACCCAATCCCTAAGTGCAGCCCCTGGTCAGGCTCAGAGCAGGGCCGATTGGGGAGTTGGTGCGCAGCCCCCTGTCACACTCAAGGCAGGGTCGATGGGGAGTTTGTGGCGCCACCACCTGTCATGCACAGAGCAGGGCCGATCAGGGGGTTGGGGTGCTGCCCCATGTCACAGAGCAGGGCCAATCAGGGGATTGGGGCGCTGCCCCCTGTCACACACAGAGCAGGGCCGATCAGGGGATTGAGGAGCTCCCCCCGTCACTCACAGAGTAGGGCCGATAGGGGAGTTGGGGCACTGCCCCCTGTCACACACAGAGCAGGGCGGATCAGGGGGTTGGGGCGCTGCACCCTGTCATACTCAGGGCAGGGCCATTGGGGAGGTTATGGCTCTACCCTGTCACACACAGAGCAAGGCCCGTGGAGGGGGGTTGGGGCGCCACCCTCTATCACCCACAGAGCAGGGCCGATCAGGGGGTTGGGGTGCCACCACTGTCACACTCGGGGCAGGGCCGATGGAGAGGTTATGGCTCTACCCTGTCACACACACAGAGCAGGGCCCGTGGGGGGGGCGGGGGGGTTGGGGCGCCGCACCCTGTCACACACAGAGCAGGGCCGATCAAGGGGTTGGGGAGCTCCCCCCTGTCAAACACAGAGCCGTAGGGCAATCAGGGGATTGGGGAGCTCCCCCTATCAGGCACAGAGCAGGGCCCGTGGGGGGTGGGGGGTTGGGCCGCACCCTGTCACACACAGAACAGGGCCGATCAGGGGGTTGGGGAGCTCCCCCCTGTCAAACACAGAGCCTCAGGGCAATCATGGGATTGGGGAGCTCCCCCCCTATCAGGCACAGAACAGGGCTGATCAGCGGGTTGGGGTGCCTTCCCCTGTCACGAACAGAGCAGGGCAGATAGGGAGGTTGTGGCCCTACCCCCTGTCACACACAGAGCCGCAGGGCGATCAGGGGGTTTGGGCGCTGCCCCCTGTCATGCTGATCCCCGTGCCGGGAGCCTCGCTGCTCCGCTGATCCCGGTGCTGGGAGGCATATTACCCTTTTACTATATAGATTAGAGGGCTGGTGCATGGGTAGGGGCTGGCTGGTTTGCCCTGAAGGGTGTCCTGGATCAGGGTGGGGGTCCCCACTGGGGTGCCTGGCCAGTCTGGGTGAGGGGCTGAGGGCTGTTTTCCGGCTGCCGAGTGACTAAAGCTTCCAACCGCTCCTTGTTTTCTTTTTCTTTTTTAAATTCTGGGCCAGCTTTAGCTCTGAGGCCTTGCTGCTGAAAACATGGATACAATGTTTCGGTCTGCCTGGCTTTCAGTCCGGCTGATTTCTGGGGTTTTGTTTAGCTTCTTATTTGCAACATAGTACATAGTTGCTTAGACTTGCAGCTGAGAGGCCGGCAAGTGAGGCGGGGAACGTTTGAGTCCGCAGCAAGCAAGCCTCATGCTCGCTTCAGTGCCTGGCTGCCGGCCGCCATCTTGGCTGACAGTTAATTTGCATATACTCACTGATTAGCCAATGAAAAGGGTAGCGGTTGTACGCTAATTACCATGTTTCTCTTTTATTAGTGTAGATTTTTATGCTGTAATTGTTTCCTAGGGCTGCCATAACAAATCGCCCCAATCTTGGTGGCCTAAAACAAGGGAAATTTATTCTCTCAAAGTTCTGGAGTCCAGAGTCCAGGAATCAGGGTAGTGGCAGGCTGCGCGCTCTCTGGAGGCTTTGTGAGAGACTGTTCTCTGCCCCTCTAGTTCCCGGGGCTGTAGGCAATCCTTTGTGTCCTTTGGCTTGTTCAGGTTGGAGTTACTTTGGACCTCCCTGCGGCTTCCTTTCAGTTGTCCTAGCCGGAGACGTTTTATTACCCCTTAGGTCAGGGCTGCTTTGGATCTAACTGTGGCTGCTTTAATTGCCAGAGATGCCCCATTCCTCCTGGACCCCACCTTCCTGTATGAAGCTAGCCAGTTAACCCGTGCCAGCAGCACCACTGCAAGCTCTGCCTCCCCTTCCCATCCCCTTCTCTCTGTGTCTAATCTCTGCCTCTCTCTCTTAAGGATACACATGATTGCACTTAAGCTTGACCCAAATAATTAAGGAGAAGTTCTTTAACTTAATCACATTTTTGCCATATTAGGTAATAATCACAGGTTTCAGGGATTAGGACATGAACATTTCCTGGGGCCACCGTTTAGGACACTTCATGTACCAACTATATGGCTCTTGTACTTTCTAATCTCCATGATCATGTCCTTTTCTCTTTTGGTGAATCGCTAGTTCCCAGTACTGTACCCAGTTTATAGTGGTTAATAAGTAAGTAGCTGTCGAATAAATCCACGAATTCTTTATAATTGCATCTCCATGTTTTGAGTTAGTCTGTGGCCTTAACCTTAAGCAATCTGTTCTACTTATAATTAAGTGGAACATCTTAAGAAACATCTTTTGGATTCGAAAGGACCAGACCAACATTTGTATAAAGATATGGTTGATGCATGGAATAGCTCTTTTTGAATTGCTTTAAGTTCTTTCTAGAATTCTGGAATCATTTTTTTTTTCATTTTACCGTACTTGAGAGCTCCATTAGTTAGCTTCTTACATAACCTATAGCAACTATTTTAGTGTCCTATTGTTATCCATTTTTCATATATGTTTAGCTTGGTGGAGTTGTATTAAGACAATTGCTTCAGGGCTGATGGATTGACTATCTTAATGGCCTGCTCATGCTACCACTTGTCCTCAGCATTTCTTTAAAAACTAATTTATATTCTATCTACTTCTAATACAATTTTGAAATCACTTCCATACTTAATTTGAACAAGAAAGACAATAATCAAAGTAAAATGAAGTTTGTTTGGTGCAGTACTTGTCAGAACCTTTGACATGTTGAAGTTATTTGTAAATCTCTAAGAAGTGCAAATTAACTAGTAAATTCTCCTCCCAAACCATATATTGCGTACTGCATAGAAATCTCTAAGACATACGCCAGGGACCGCACATTTTTGGGCAAACTGCACGTTATTTAAATCATCATAACTACAGATCATAATGCACTTTAGGTGTTGTTTTTCAGTGTTTTACAGCATTCTCATGAGTCTCAACCCTACTCAACTACATGCACCTAAACTCTATCACAAGGCACGTAGGGCTACGTGTTCAGACCATAAGTTCAAGCTTACAACCACAGCCGTTGGCTATGATTGTGCTGGGAGGGCCCTGCCCTCCAGCTGGGACTTGCACTTGGCAGTGAGAGGACCCTGTCCTTTCATTAGTCCGAGGCTTGAACTTGGCCAAAACACTGTAACCGCGCCCCACAGTGGACAAGACAGTGTGTTGACATCTAAGGGCCATAACGGCACGTGAAAAACAAAAACACTCGTGAGCGGTCCTTAACAGATGGCGTGCGAAACACGAGAAAACTCCTGAGCAGTACGCAATGTGTTAACTATTCAATGGTATGTCAGTGGGAAATACTATTCTATTATGTTTCTATATTTCAATAAAACTTAAGCAGAAAGTAAGAGAATAAGAGAGGCAATGTGGCATACCAGGAAATACACTGGTTCTGGGAATTAGGCTAAACTTGCTTTTCCATTTTAATTACTTGTTTGA
Source organism: Myotis yumanensis (assembly GCF_028538775.1). Lineage (NCBI taxonomy): Eukaryota > Metazoa > Chordata > Mammalia > Chiroptera > Vespertilionidae > Myotis > Myotis yumanensis. Next base: position 25,782,397 of record NW_027223764.1, on the reverse strand, counting down.
CATTAAATTTCTTCCCTTTTCTAAACCATAGATTTTATTTTTTTAATTATTAGTTTTTAATTCTCACCTGAGGATATTTTTCCATTGATATTTAGAGAAAATGGAAGAGAGAGGGAAAGACAAAAAGAAATACTGATGTGAGAGAAAGACATCGATTAGTTGCCTCCTGCACGCCCTGATTAAGGCCAGGGCTGGGGAGGAGCCTGTAACTGAGGTATGTGCCCTTGACTGGAATCAAACTCAGGACCCTTCAGTTCGCAGGCCAATGCTCTATCCACTCCCTGACTCCAAATTGGAAAAGAACTACTAGACTAGATTATTTATAAGCCTATCCCAGGTGAATATTAATTCAGTACCATTTCAAAAAAGAAAGGTCTTTTTTAAAAAAAAACACACACAGAAAAACCACCTATATTGTTGAGATTATTACAGATGTCCCTCTTACCCCCCCACCCCCATTGATTCCCTCTACCCAGTTTCCGTCCCACTCCAGGCCTTCACCACCCCTCCGTCCATATGCATAGGTAATGCATATATGCATACAAGATCTTTGTCCAATCCCTTCCCGCCTCCCCACCCCCTTTCTCCCTGAGAATCGTCAGTCTGCTCCATTTCCATGCTTCTGATTCTATTTTGTTCACCAGTTTATTCTGTTCATTAGATTTTTAAAAAAATATATTTTATTGTTTTTTTTACAGAGAGGAAGGGAGAGAGATAGAGAGTTAGAAACATCGATGAGAGAGAAACATCGATCAGCTGCCTCCTGCACATCTCCTACTGGGGATGTGCCCGCAACCCAGATACATGCCCTTCACCGGAATCGAACCTGGGACCCTTCAGTCTGCAGGCCGACGCTCTATCCACTGAGCCAAACCGGTTTCGGCTCATTAGATTTTTTTATTCATTTATTTTGATTATTAGATTCAATTGTTGATATGTATGTATTTGTTGCCATTTTGTTCATATTTTTTATCTTTTCCTTTTTCTTCTTCTTCCTCTTCTTAAAGAATACCCTTTAACATTTTATATAATACTGGTTTGGTGGTGATGAACTCCTTTAGCTTTTTCTTGTCTGTGAAGCTCTTTATCTGACCTTCAATTCTAAATAATAGCTTTGCTGGGTAGAGTAATCTTGGTTGTAGGTCCTTGCTATTCATCACTTTGTATATTTCTTGCCATTCCTTTCTGGCCTGCATAGTTTCTGTTGAGAGATCAGCTGACAGTTGTACAGGCATTCCCTTCAGGTAACTACCTGCTTTTCTCTTGCTGCTTTTAAGATTCCTTCTTTATCTTTTGCCCTTGGCATTTTAATTATGATGTGTCTTGGTGTGGTCCTCTTTGGGTTCCTCTTGTTTTGGGTTCTTTGTGCTTCCTGGACTTGTAAGTCTATTTCTTTCACCAGGTAGGGGAAGTTATCTGTCATTATTTCTTCAAATAGGTTTTCAATTTCTTGCTCTCTCTCTTCTTCTGGCACCCCCATAATTTGGATATTGGTACACTTGAAGGTGTCCTAGAGGCTCCTTACACTATTTTCATATTTTTGGATTCTTTTTTCTTTTTGCTCTTCTGGTTGGGTGTCTTTTGCTTCCTCATATTTGAAATCGTTGATCTGATTGGAAGAAATAGTTTATTATTTCCTTTAAAATATTTTAAAAAGCTAAAATTTATTTTCTCCTTCACACTGGAAAATTCCCAACAGATTTGGTATGATTTATAGGGTATCAGGAAGCCCCAACTCAAATAATTTTCTAAATGAGTGCAGAACTGATCTTGAATTCTCTAATCAGAATTGAGGTTGTATTGAAAATGTTTTGAAAGTGATTGCGCTCTTGACTTTTTAATCAATTTCAATTTATGTCTTATTTAAGAAAGAGAATACTAAGTTGAGTGAGCAAAGAATCTTTTGAACTCAAAATTCATTCAGAATGTAGCTGGAAAGTGAAAAATTGAGCAATTCTGTAAATATATAAGAACTAGCTTAAACTATGTAAACTTTACACACTAGATAAGAATGATTTCTTTTTAGGGCTCAAATTGTCTGATTGGGTTGTTTGTCCTGATTAAATTAATCAGATGGATATAAGTTTGCTCTCTACCTTACCTTTCCAGGACAATGACCCTGATGTAGGTGTTTTCATAGATGGATCTTTTTAAAAAAAATATTTACAAATAACCTATATTAGTTGGTTGAGAAATATTTCCCTATTAAAATTAAAATTTTGCATTTCTTAGGCTGTGACTAGAAGATTTATTTTTGGAGATTTCTGGATGTTAATTGATTGAAGAGCCAGTAACCATGGTATGGGCATCCATGTACCAGACAGAGTTATGGATTGGAGTATATTCCTGGCACCTCTGTCACTTCTTGATTCAAGTCTTATACTCTTTTCTTGATCTCCATGTTCTATTAAACCAGGAGCAGTTGCTGATATCCTTTTTAGGTGAAGTTACAGGATCTTGCTCTCATTGATCTCCTGGAGAACAGCCAGCATTTATTCCCACAGAGATCCAATGGAAGCTACTGGGGTAATAATCCTCTGTTTCCATTCTCCTCTGTGGTTGATATGATTGGGTGAGGAGTGGACCCAGATCTCTCTTTTTTTTTTTTTTTTTTTAAATATATTTTATTGATTTTCCACAGAGAGGAAGGGAGAGAGATAGAGAGTTAGAAACATCGATGAGAGAGAAACATCGATCAGCTGCCTCCTGCACATCCCCTACTGGGGACGTGCCTGCAACCCAGGTACATGCCCTTGACCGGAATCGAACCCAGGACCCCTCAGTCCGCAGGCCGACGCTCTATCCACTGAGCCAAACCGGTTTTGGCGCAGATCTCTTCCTGAAAGATATACTTCACACCTCAGGGCATTCTAGCCCTTAATTATCTTATTGTAGGAGCCAGAGAAACCCTAGTGGTTTTTAGAAAGGAAGTGAATAATCAGCCCTCTGCTAGTAGATCTGTTGCCAGTGTTGTGTGGTCAGAATTACATAGTTCCATCCCAGGATTCTGAGAGGCAGGATTGGTCAACTGAAGAGCTTACTTTATCCTGACAATCTAGGGGCCGTGATTCTTCAGCAGTGTTGGGGGATCACATAATGGGTTTTATTATGGGACGACTTCTACATGATAGAAGTTTTATGCTTTTGGAGGGAGAAAATCATGTTTAGAAATGGGGGAACATATAGTGATGATTTGGGACACTCAAATGCTGAGATGTAGTGGCAAAAGGAAGTTTGATTCCCAAGAGAAGACAGAGTTGGACTGTTCCTCCAATATTACTTAAAGGTCACCTCAATGAAACTTACCCTGAACATACTATTTGAAATCAGACTCAAAGACACTCCTAATCTGTCATTGCTGGCTCTACTCTACCTTTTTCATAGCCTTTATCTTTCCTATTTTCTGTACCTTATTAATGACTAAGGTTTAATATTCTTCATCATACATCTCTCCATTAGAATGTATGCTCCACACAGGTAGAGATCTTTGGTTCATGAAAATTTAGTTGAACCATATAAAATGAAATTTATATTTTGGGGGGTTAATACAGTGCTATGTCTTGAGAATACAGAACAGTGCCTGGTACAGAAGAGGCTCTGGTTAAGTGTTTATTGGATGGATGACATGGAAGCAGCACTGATTCTACAGCCAGTAGGACAGCAAGAAAGACTATGTGGGAATATATTAATTTATGTTTCAAAATGTCTTCACATGCTCTAAGCAGGCTCTTCCAGAAAAAAATAAGGGCTCAAAATATTCATTTGATAGCAAATATTTTTTGTATGCTAATGTGTATAAAGTGCTATGAAAGGTATTGGCATTAGCATCTGTACCTACTCCTCTTCCAAAAATTCATTTCAAGTATCCCACTCTGACAGCCAGCTGGCTGCCTCACTTACACTGGCAGAGAACAGGAAAACACCCCAGTGAGTCTACAGCTTTCCCCTTATCCATTTACCCTTTCACTTCCTCATGTCCATCCTCACACTCCAGGGCTCATCATTATGGTCAGTCTTTTGTAAGTACCCTCACTCCTTTGCCCTTGTCTCCCTTCATCACGCCTTTTTGGCAAATCCTCCACACTGCCTCAGACCAACTCTGCACTTTCACCTGCAAAATTGAATCAATGTCAGTTTTTTCAGATAAGGAAATCAGAGCTTAGCATTAGGATTCATTGGAGGCACACATAGCTAGGAATGGTAGTAATTTTAATAATAATAAGCATTTATTAAAAAAATGCTTTGTGTCAGGCATTGACACAACATGATCTTATTTAACTTTCATAAAAATTTCTTCCCATGTAAATTAATATGTTGAGGTTCAAAGTGGTTGAATAAGTTGCCCAAGGTCACCCTGCTGGTCAATAGTCCACATTCAATCATTCAACAACTATTTATTGAGCCCATAATCTCTGCAAACAATGTACTGGGAACTAAGTCTACAGTGGTGAATAGAAGAGACATAGTTTTTATCCTTATAATGGCATAGTACTGGCCAATTTTTATTAAGCTCTTGCTAGTCCTAGGCATTATTTTATTTTACTCTTCCCACAACTCTGTGATGTAGCTACTATTAATATAATATACAATTTTCAGATGAAAAAATGTATTTTTTATTGAATTTATTGGGATGACATTGTTTAATAAAATTATATAGGTTCAGGCATACAATTCTATAATATATCTTCTGTATATTGTATTGTATTGTGTGTTCATTACCCCAGTTCAAGTCTCCTTTCATCACCATTTATCCCCTCATACCCTCCCCTCCTTCACCTCTCCCAACCCGCTTTCAAGAAATTGAGTCTTAAAGAAGGACCACTAGTAGATAAATTGATTAGAATGGGTGTATGATCCCATGAAACCTGACTTCAAAGTTCATTCTTCTTATCACTATGCTATGCTTCTTCCAGTAGCTTGAAGTCTAATGGGCAAGAAGTACACTAACAGTAAACCAGAGGTAAACACACAACACCTTCAGGTTGCTTTTGGGACACTTTGGAAAGATAGACTAGGGCTGGTGGACCTCTTATTATACTTCAAACACTTTCTCCTGGCCTGCTAGGTCCATGGGAGTTATGGAGCTGTGTGTGTGGATATCTGCCAGGTTGTTCATTTTTATAATTTGTGTGATGTTAAGCAAACCCAACTTTTACATAATAATCTATTTAATGCAAAAAAAAAAAAAAAAGAAAAAGAAAAAAAAGCCCATCAAGTTAAAGAGAGAGAAAGTGCTTATAAACATCCCAACCATTTGTTTTGTGTTGGCTAGAGTTGGAGTCTAAATAAAAGCTGTAAGTGTGACTAATAATTATAATCTAAATTAGTGCACTGAATCAGAAAGGAGTAATTACTGCATAGGACTTTTTGGAGTAAATGATTTATGGTTGACCTACAGTAAATTATTAATTTGGAAAAGGGATGAATTTTAATGCAAATTAATTAAGTTTGGAGTCTTTTCTGATTTGCTTGAGAGAATAGTGGAAAATTCCAGGGTCTTATGTTATTTGGCTGAATTTGGAGTTAGGATACAGGATCCACATTCTGATGGTGTCTGTAGAACTTGGGTGTAAAGACACAAGTCTCATGCCAAGCTCAGAGCCTTTCTGATCTGATCAGGAAAGAGCCATGAAAGAAAAGCTATCTCCTTCTTTAAAAGCAAAGTGTATCCTCATAGGGTATTTACATGCTCTAAGATTTTTGTACCCTTTCCAATTGGTTGGCCAACAGAACCACTATCACCACCACTTACTGATGCTTACAGTGAGCCAGATATCATGTCCAGGGATTTCCAGTTTCACAATTGTGTGTGATGCTGTTTTGTGTATGTAGGATCTTGAGCAGCATGCCTTGCCTCTAGTTACTATATACCAATAGCACCCCCTATTTGTGACAACCCAAAATATCTCCAGCCATTATTGAATATTCCCTGGTGGGGGAAAAATACAGAACCACTGTATTGGAAAATTTATGTGCATTATCTACTTCTTTCCTTACAATACCCTATGAGGCAGGTGTATTGGGCCCATTTCACAGATGAAAACTCTAAGACTTAGTGACATTGTGTTTGCTCAAGTCACATAGCTATTACATGTTGAGGCCAAGACTCAAACACAGATCTGCATTGACCAAAGCCTCTGTTTTTAGACCAACCAATTGGAAAGGGCACAAAAATCTTAGAGCATGTTTTGAGATTATTTAAGTCACCTCTCTAATTTTTAATAAATAAATAGAATTCAGGCAATTAAGTGATTTGGTCAAAATCATATAACTAGCAGAGAATGGGCTATAACCCAGGCATCCATAAAGCTACTGGTCATGGGAACCGGAGATTCAGCTGATGAGTGAAAAGCACATTCACAGTGACCTTGGCTGTGTTGCTGGTCTTGAGTTTCTTCTTTTCTCTCTTTTGAATGTTATTCTTTTATTTGTACAACTTAGCTTTTGAGTATAAAGTGGTCTTTCAAATTTGAGTCTGCTAACTGTAAAACACATACTGAGAATTTAAAATCTGTTTCTTAACATTGGAAAGAAACAGATCCTTGGGTTGTTGCTGCATTACAATTATATATAAAAACATTCCAACTCACTCAAATGGGTTGCCAGCCCGTCCTTCCACCAACAAATAGAAAGAAAGCCAAATAATCCAGTGAGGACTCTGTTCTATTACTAGCGTACTCTGATCCTGCTGGTAGGCCAAAGGGTATGGGGATAGGTAGCTGCATGATTATAATAAAACAGCAACAGACAGCCTTGGATTAGAACTAAGCAATGGCCACTCTAGTCAGCATTATTATTCAACTCTCAATGTAACACAGTGGGGCTTGATCCTAAATTTCTGCCCAGTGGGTGCCTAACCACAGAAATCAATGTTTTCTCTGTAGGAGATAGGCAAGTGCTTTCAGAATCTGTTAGGTTGAAGAAATCTAATAGAAAAATCTGCATAATTAGCTCTTTGACTAATCTTGTTCTTGCCTTGGGGTATGAGGCAATTTAGGCTGGAAAAAAAAAGTTTCAAATGTTTGAACTGTAGGGGGAAAAAAGTTCAGGCTTTACAGAACTAGTGTGAGAAGCTTATTCTCTCTGAAAGGTTTTCAGCCTTTGGGGGTATAAGGCTTTCCTGACGGCAAATTGATTTCTTCAGGTTCCGAGGTGATGGTGAGTTCCAATGAATGTATGCTCATAGATTATCTGAGGAGAGGGATCCCAAGCATAGATTTAGTGAGTGAGCAGGACTCAACCAAGGGGAAGAAGTTGGCAGGGCAGAGTAAGAATTAGTATCAGCAGGCAAATAATGCTTACCTGGTGATACTAGAAGATGTAAAAGAAATCATTTCAAGATTTAAAAATAATAGTATAGTACAGTGGTCGGCAAACTCATTAGTCAACAGGGCCAAATATCAACAGTACAACGATTGAAAATTTCTTTTGAGAGCCACATTTTTTAAACTTAAACTATATAGGTGGGTACATTGTTATTAACTTAATTAGGGTACTCCTAAGGCTTAGGAAGAGCCACACTCAAGGGGCCAAAGAGCCGCCTGTGGCTTGCGAGCCGCAGTTTGCCAACCACGGGTATAGTATATTTTTTTAGACTTTAAGGTTGACCCTGCTAGAAAGAACCACTGAGGGTAGAGTTCAAAAGCCTATTCATGGGGTTAGATCACCTGCATTATAGTCCTAAGTCTCTCATTTACTGGCTGTGTGACCTGGGATGAATGTTTAATTTCTCTTGGTTTTGTTGTCCTCATCATAGGATGGGTAAATGATAAGAGCAACCTCGTGGTGTTGTTTATAAAGCTTAATTGAGACAATACCAATAAGGACTTAGATCTGGCCGTAACAGGTAGCACTTAGTGAATGCTGGCTGTTATTGTACAGACTATCTCACTTATTAATGGGGTAACTAAGGCTCAGAAAAGTAATGACAAAGCTGGACTCCATGTCTTCTCTGTCCCTGGAACCAGAGGACTTTCATATGAATCATTATAGCACCTCCTCACAATACATTGGCAGGACGGGACTCTAGGTATAGAGTGAGTCTGGCACAGATGGGAGCTTTCAGAGCTCCTGAAAAGCAGCACAATCTCCTCCCCATCTAAAGAATCTCCTTCTTCAACACATCTGGGACATCTGTGAGCCATTGCTGTTGAACACGAGAAAATAAATATTGATGCATATCTTATCTTCGTCCATTAGGACACTATTGTGTACACACATGCATGGTTTAAACTTTAGGATAAAGCAGAAGATCCTAAATGTCTATAGGAAGATATTACTCTCAATATCACTTTTGAGATGATCATACCTTGAGGCAAGGTAAAATGAGATCCCTCCCTGCATATGTTTAGATGTTGAATATACTTTGATTAATCACATACCTCTTTGAGTACATAGAGAAAATATAGATTTTACCTGGTCAGCATATCATGGCTATAAATGCTATAGGTTTCACTGTCTAATAAACCTGGGTTTTCTAAGCAAGGACAAGCAATTGAACTAATAATCCCTGGATCTTCCATGATCAGTCATTAAATAATTAGTTAGTAAGAAGTAAACCTCAGTTTCTCAGACAACAGTAGTGGGAAGGGGCAAAGGAATGAGGCCAGTTTTGAGATAGCTGGGCAGAGAATGTGGACTGGACCATGAAGGACCACACTGCAGTCATGTGATGGGCCTCAGAGGTCAACCGAATCCATCCTTTAATCTCCTGAGACCCAATTCATTCTTCCAACTTTCTTCCAAACAAGTGCTTTGTCAGGCAGAGTTCAACCCAGCCTAATCACAATTTAGGGGGCCATTACTGCATCCATCACCAGTCAACTTCATCTTTAAAAACAGGAAGTCTGAATCATCAGCATATCCTTCCCTGAGTCTAAGATAAAAATGTGGGAGAGATGTATGATTGGTGTTGCTTTTCTTCCTGTCCACTTTCCTTTTTTAAAATGCTCAATTTGATCAGACCATGTTGAGGTAAAGAGGATTAAAGCAGTTCAAGATCAATTTCTCATTAGCTCAGCTGACATTTGTAATAAGGTTATTACACATCCACGGTGCAGATCAACTCTTGTGGAGGTAAAGGATAGAAAAAACACAACAATCACCTTTACCTTATGAGGCTTTAGGAGTGGGGTTGGAGGTTATTGGCAGTCAGGGATATTTATGGATGAGATGACACTTTAACTCTAGGAGATTGGGATTTGGAAAAAAATGGTGTCATTTTTTTTGACAGCTGGGACAGCTCTTGAGTCTGCATATCTCTGATGTGACTGTTAGGTGCTTTGATAAAAGGAAGGATGGTTTATTTATGCTTTTAACCTTTCCCATTTCATCCTTTCTACTTTGGGTTAATGACTTTCCTTCTTCAGTATTGTGGATGAATTAGGTTGTGTCAGAAGGAAAAACACACAATCTGCAAATTCATCATTTTTGAGGCTATGAATATCAACAAAATTACTGACTTTCAGGTAAACAAAAAGAATACGATTTATGTTATATAAACTTTTGAAATTGAGTATGTATAGTTTTAAATTGCTCTTAACCTTAAGAAAGCAATTTGAGGGTTTTCCAGAACTTAAAAACAGCTTATCCAATGAAAAAAAATTTTAATGGAATTTCTTTTAAAAACATTTTGAGGCATTTCATCATAAATCATGTAGGCACAACCAAGGACCATTAACAATCCTTTAAGTACAGAAATCCCATGGGCCATTGTATTAGTAAAAGAAGTAAAATGCTGATTTACTGTTTATTCAATCATAATAAGTTTTCTCATCTCAAGTGAAAAGGGACTTATTTATAAGAGCATATTCAGTTTCATATACCAATAAAAATGAAACAGAACATAAAGATAACAAATATATAAATTTTCATTAAAGAACACATCACTTTCCCTGTAATAAAACACATCCAGGTGCTGACATTTAAAAGCCATGTGACCTTGGGTGAGGGGCTTAATTTCATTATGCCAGTGGTTCTCAACCTTCTGGCCCTTTAAATACAGTTCCTCATGTTGTGACCCCCAACCATAAAATTATTTTAGTTGCTACTTCATAACTGTAATGTTGCTACTGTTATGAATCATAATGTAAATATCTGATATGCAGGTTGGTCTTAGGCGACCCCTGTGAAATGGTTGTTAGACTGCCAAAGGGGTCTCAACCCACAGGTTGAGAACCGTTGCATTATGCTCTACTTTCCTCATCTGGAAAATGTTGCTAGGAGGCTTAGTTGAGATAATGTATATAAAGTATCTGGCACTGTGCCTGTCCCAGAGTCACTACTCTATAAATATTAGTTATTAATTTTCCTTTTTTGCAATTCACGCTATCTTATTCAATTTTAAGTTATCATAAACCATCTTTAATCTTTTTGAAGCAGGCAGGGGTAAATTACAATCCTATCTAATAAAGAGGGAATATGCTAATTGACTGCCATGCCTTCAAAGATGGCAGCTCTCACAGCCACAAGATGGCGGTGCTCAGTCCCCTTAGCCCCACCAGGGCGGCAGGCCTGCGGCAAGGCTCGGCTTTGCCACGTGCCTGCCTCTGAAGTCCCCCAGTTCCCTCAGCCCCCTAGCCCCCAGGGCTGGCCCAAGGTGCAGGCAAGCCTCGGAATGCGGCTGCCAAGCTGCCTAGGGCCACCTGAGGCTCAGGTAACCAGGGACAGCCAAGGCTTGCGCTGCCGGCAGTGGCAGCAGCAGAGGTGTGATGGGGGCATTGCCTTTCCCTGATTGCCGGGTCACCTCCTGCCCCTGAGGGCTCCTGGACTTGACAGGGGGCAGGCCGGGCTGAGGGATGCCCCCTCCAGTGCATGAATTTTCATGCACTGGGCCTCTAGTTTAATATATTTATTGTGCAGTAGCCATCGAAATGGAGAATGACCCTTTAATATGGTATTGCCTGTTGTATTTGTATCTCACAATATCTACCTCCTCTACTGAACTGGAAAAAGGGTATTGACCAAAGGATGGGAGAGAGGGACTGTCCCAAACTGGGGGATGGCTCAGACTAACTTCTCAGAAGATCAGAGAATCATTTATCTGCTTTGCCAAGAACAGGCAGGACTCATACCTGCTGTCTTGGCATAATTACTCATAGCTCCCCTTATCTAAAGTGTTCTGGTTGGACAATAAACTTTCTTTGGCCACACTAATGATTACTCCACAGGGATTTCCCTGGAAAGAGGACAAGTTGATACTGGCTGAGACAGGGGCTTTGAGAGAAACCAGAAAATTGTTGCTGAGGTCTTGGATAAAAAATAAACCTATGTCAACTTAGAGAAAAGACTTTTTCACTGTATCAGTCCTAATTCAGATTTAAGGAGTTTTTCCCGTGATTTCATTAAATATGAAAAAAATAGAGCTTTCTAAACATAATCTGATTAATTAGATCAACTGGGTCTTAAGTCTCCATTTTTCCTCATTTCCATGTGTTAGCATCATGGACATGAACAGGCTGTTTCTTTGGGTTCCTTGGGATGACTGGGCCTTGGCAGAAGTCATTGGAGTTTAGGGTCTGGTTCTCAGCTATGCAGATCCACAACTGGATTTTCTAACAGGCCTTTCAGAACCAAAGGACTAAGTACAGCAAGTGCCAACCTTTCTTCTAGGTACTTTGAATAAGTTATTTGATCTCTTTTGTGTGGAAAGCATAGGGTGTGAAGTAGAGTTTTCATGGGCATGACCAGGCCTAATCATGCTTAGGGTCATAGGTCTGGAACTCAGGCTCATTTAATTTCTAAAAAATATATCTACACATTTCAGAGACAGAGAAAGAACTTTAGAAGTAAACCTTTTCTAAAGTAAATGCTCTAGATAAAGGGAGTTCTGGGGAGAAGTCTCTTTCCTTATTTTCAACAGGGAGAATTAAGCCTTTTAATTTTAATTTGTGCTTGTCCTTACACCATTTAGATATAGGTAGCTGGTTTTGTAAATAAAGACAAAACAAAACAGAAGACCTTGTTTTCCTAACCACAAGGATGTGATTTGATGGTGTTGGAGACAATGACTTGCTGAAAATGTCCTCACGATCTCAGTTCAGATTCATTGGAGTAAGGCAGAGTTTCCCCTCCCCACAGTCAGTCTATGATAAACTTGCTTTAAATCTTTGGCTCAAAGTTTCCAAAAGTATTACCTAAAGGGTGAACCTCTCCTCCTGGCTGTGAGGACTCATGCACCAGGCTAATAGGCAAGCCCTTAGAAGTGTTACTATATCCCATGGAACTAGAATAAAGGAGTCCAGAAATGATGAAGCCAACCTAGAATCATAGATTGCTGAAGCCCAAAAGTGCCAAAAAGAACACATAGTCCAATATTCACCTAAGAACATACTGGTGCCCAGCCAAGGTGAGGGTGTGTCTGAATCACTTAACTCACATGCTAATGTGTACTATAGAATAGGACAGGGGAGACAAGTAGATTACTTCTTGTCTTACAGAGAAGCTCTGTGCCCAGATATCCTATCTGTGGTCTCTAGATCCCTGTTATGGAATCTAGGAAAAAGCATGTCAGAGCTACTGCATTTGGGATTCAGTGTTCTTTCAGGTGTACATAAACTGCTTTCTTACCTACCATTATGTGAAGCAACCATGACAAAGCCATTTTGCTGGTAGTGATTACAAAAGACAGTGACTTCAAAGAAGAGGCTCCATCTGAATTTGAGAGGCCTAATTAAAAAAAAAAGAAAGTAGAGAAACAAACTTCTATAGCATGAGAACCTGGAAAAGCTTGCAGTGTATTCACCACTTTCATCTTGCAGATGGGAAAATAGGTAGAGTACCTGTTGGGTGAACAGCCTTAAAGGATGAGAAAGAGGCCTTGGCTTATAGATCAGACCTGGCCGAAAGATCTGTGAGGTTGTTTGACTTCACTTGAGCCCTATTTTCTCTCTTCTTCAGCAGTGTACTCTCAGGTGATGTTGATCATGGATAATTCAATGTGTGTGGGCCCTGAAGTCCAATCGTGTTGTAACCAGGGCATATGCCATGCCACTATGGACCAATCTTACTCAAGGCATCCCTGCCTTCAGACCCACTATAGGAAAAGATAAGTTTGGTTGGTTACTGGAAGATTATACGATTTTATGTAGAGCTTGACATTCCTGGTTCTCACATTGTCAGTAATTCATAGTCTGCTTCTAGCACATTCATATTTATAAAAACAAGGGAACTTAGAACATTTTTCTTCTTCAGATTTTTAAAATTTACATTTTTTTTTGGAAAAATATTGGCTTCAGACCCTAGTTCTTCAGCTGTTATCTACTGTAATGAATCAGCTTGAATTTCTCAAGTCATATTATTTCCTTTTTCTTTCCAACATAATGGAAAAAAATATAAGCCTTCCCAAGCACAACACACTGAGAAATATGGGGGCAAAATTGGACAAACTGGTTTCTGTGAAGGAGTTAATGGCTGACATTTACAACATTCTTACCGTGTGTTAGGTGTACGTTGGGCTTTAACACAGTGTTTGCCTCCTCAATTGTTTTACTTCTTTACTTTGGAAATGTATCAAGCCCTTCATAGTTGAATACCATTTATTCATCTCAGAGAGGTTAGGTATCAGTGGTCCAATGCTATTGTGTTCACCATTGTAGAATATCGCGTGAAACTCTTCCCTATTTTACTTTGTATTTGGCATCTTGGGCTTACAAAATGAACTCATTCTCAGATATTTAAGATGAACTTCTTCATTCTACTCATGTATTTCTCTCTGAAGATAAGTCTGGTTGGTTACTGGAAGATTATACAATTTTATGTAGAGCTTGACATTTCTGGTTCTCACATTGTCAGTAATTCATAGTCTGCTTCTAGTACATTCATATTTAGAAAAACAAGGGAACTTAGAACATTTTTCTTCTTCGGATTTTTAAAATTTACATTTTTGGAACTTTTGATACAAAAACCATCTTTATTAGACAGGCAGATTTGAACAATTTTAAACAGACATTATAAATAAATTTTTTAAATTCCTTTTTAATTTCATGAAGCATTCTCATCTTCTTGTCAGCAGTTGTCATTACCCAGACTGAATATACAGCAAAAAGTAGGCAGATGCCAGAAAAAAACAAACACAAAGACAAAACATAAAGAAACAAATAGTAATCTACATTTGAAGTTTAATGCCTTGGATGCATTTTGAAAGCAAACAAAACTCCTAAAACTCAAACGTGGATTCTCCTGAGCTAGTTTTCAATCTGCAGAAGCACCTTGATTTCCCCTTACCTCAGCCTTGAAACCTCCTTCCCATCCATCTGCTTATGCAATGTTGAGTACCACTGAGATTTCTACTGAGTTATTTTTGTTATGGGATCTGATCTGCTGCTGCGCTAGTCAACATCTCATCTCTTGTTTGGGTTTTCTGTCTTTCATATCAGTCCTAACCCTGGTTTTTTGTCAGCTTACTGCCCTAAGATCCTCTGAAAAGACCAGGGAAAGGAGAGAGGGAGAAAGGCAGGTCCCAGCTCAAATCTATACTCATCAATCCTGGCAAGCCCTTCTTCCCTAAACATATAATCCCTTACCACCAATGTTTCCTAAACTAAATCTCAATAGTTTTATCTAGGAAAAAAAAGTTTTCTGTTCAAATAAATTCAGGAATTGCTGACTTAAAATGAAATGTTTATTATTACAGACCTTCTCTAAGCTTTTAATACTAATATGCATTGTGATTCTCTTAGAAGGTGATGTAGTATGCAGCATTTCACAAACATTTCTCAAACTCACTTTACTGCAAAGCATTTTCTTTTTCTGACAGTACATTTAGGGACTAATATTTTATGGAATATGACTTGATAAAACTCATTTTAATTTTTCTCTTTTCTTTAGCTCAGTATGTTCCATACAATTATCACTTTCATAGTTTTGCCAACAACTTGCTTTAAATTAATCCACTATTTTTTTCTTAAATACATTTATTTAAAAAGGAAATGACTAGCCCTAGCTGATTTGGCTCAGTGAATAGAGCGTCAGCCTGCGGACTGAAGGGTCCCAGGTACGATTCCATTCAAGGGCACATGCCTGGGTTGTGGGCTTGATCTCTAGTAGGGGACATGCAGGAGGCAGTCAATCAATGAATCTCTCTTATCATTGATGTTTCTATCTCTCTTTCCATCTCCCTTCCTCTCTGAAATCAATAAGGATATATTAAAAAAATAAAAATAAATGAAAAGGAAATGACTAAAAATGGAAAATCAAAATCATTTGTCATAAATGGAAAATAATCATGAGAGTAAGTAGAATGAAGCAATGTTACTAATAAAATAAATTTAACACTTAAACTAAAATTAAATAGTGGAATACAAGCAATAACCTATTAAATTGATTAAATTAAATCTATTAAATCTACATAAAAAATACATGCTTAAGAATAAGTGCCTCTTGAGAAGAATGGAGCCAATAAAAGCCAAATAATAACAGAGGTAATCTGGTCACTGTTGTTTATTTTGGATGATTATTTTGGAGGAGTCATTACTGAGAACATTCTGGTTATTGGTTGACAGGGAATCTTGATTCCTCTGTGCATCTGGTCAAACAGGCCAAAAGTTATTTAAATACTTTTGGAGCTAAAGTTGGATGCTGAGAATTGGTTTCTTTAAAATTTTTTTTCTTTTTGGCAGGCATTTGTTTTTTTACCTTATTATTTATGAAAAAATTTCAAACCACAACGTAGAAAAAAATGCCACAATAAAAATGCAAGTAACCATCTCCTACAGTAAACAAATATTAACTTTTTTTTCAATTTTTATGTCATTTCTTGGCAGAATTATTTTTATGTAACCTTTTTATTGATTGACATTCACTATTACTGAACAATTTTAAGGTAATTTAATGATATCATGATACTTTATTCCTAAATTTTTCCTCAGACAAAAATAATATTTTGCATAACTGCTATACTAATGTTAGCATCTTAATTAGCTAGTTTATGAATATTAACAATAGGAAGAGAACAAAGGGGAGGCCAGACATTATAAGTATGGTCATCTGGGCAGCTTCACCAGGAAGCTTCAGTTTCATGCTCCCCAGGGAACCATCCTTCCACTCCCTGCAGATCACTGGGGGAAGGGATCAAACAAAGGGGGAGTTGGCATAAGGCAGAGAAGTTGGGCTGATGTAGGGAAGGTGCTTGTTTGTCAGCCTAGCCTGAGAAAAAGATCATTGGCTAAGAGGGTAGAGTTACTGCAAGTGCACAAAATCCTGGAAGGGTTAAGAGTTCCCTCTCCCTTGTGCTCCTTGTTCCCCTTGCATGCTCACTTTGCTCATGACTCAGCTCACCCCGTGTGGCCCTAAGCAGCCTTGGAACTACTGGGGTTGTCTGTCTGGATTTGGGCACTTGTGAATGGGGAAATGCCAGCTTCCTTGTTGGGAGCAGCTGCAGGAAGGGAGGATGACGATCTGAGGGAAAGGGGAGATAGATGTTTATACCCGGTGATAAAGGCATGCTGCAGGGAGTAGTCAGGAGATGTTTGCTCTGCTTTCTAACCTCTAGGAATTGTGACCAGCGAGATCAGAGTGCTTCTAATGATAGGCAGAGGTTTTGTACTTTCCTGGCCAGGGTATAACACAAAGAAAACTAATTTACTTTGGTCAAAACTCAAAACACTCAAAAATGCATTCTGTTGTATCCCAACAGAATGAAATATTGTTTTCGTTTATTTTAAGTTTCTGTTTTTGCTATTTTCAAAATGACTTTAATTCTTTAAACACAGACCATGGGCTAGTCATTCTATTGAGAGCTTTACCGGCATTATCTAACTTTACTTGATTTTTCACAATAGTCCCATGACAGGGAGAGCATCATCTCATTTTATAGTTGAGGAAACTAATTTTTCCAAGCTTATATATACAGTTAGAAAGCACTGAGAATTAGAGTTCAATCTGAGATTGGCCTTACTCAGAAGTCTATATACATGCCCACAATGTTATGCTGCCATCCTTTGAGAGATCTGGGGGGAAACTCTGGGGTTTCATTGGAGGGGGCTCTGAAGCTAGGGAAGGCTATTAAATTACCTGCAGTCAGTGTCTGTTAATTAAGTAACAGGTAGAAGGAGGAAAATCGGGAGTGACGGCCTCTTAAAGGGAACAATAAAGGAGAAGAACCACAGTGACTGGAGAAGTCTGTGAATGAGACGTGAGCTCATTTTAGAACAGAAATCACACTTAACATCAATAGGGTTTAGTAGAAGGAACACCAGAGAAAAGGAATCCTGACCATGTGTGGGCAAATGCTCAGCAGGTGGGAGGTGTCAGGAGGATCAACATTTTAATTTTAACCTAGCAAGAAATTTAGACAAAGAAGGCCCCACTTCCTACCTTCCTTAATTTTCTATCTTCTTCTCCTTTAAAGATATTTTAGCTCTATTGAGGTATAATCCTATATAATAAAAGGCTACAATGCAAATCAACTGAACAGTGGAATGACTGGTTGCTATGATGTGCATTGACCACCAGGGGGCAGATGCTCAATGCAGGAGTTGCCCCCTGGTGGTCAGTGCACTCCCACAGGGGGTGCACTGCTCAGCCAGAAGCCAGGCTCGCATCTCCCAAGGGCTCCCGGACTGTGAGAGGGCGCAGGCAGGCTGAGGGACCCCTCCTCCCCAAGGGCACAAATTTTGTGCACCAGGCCTCTAGTGTACATATAAAGTTGTAAGATATTTAAAGTGTACAGCATACTGATTTGATATAGGTATGCACTGTGAAAGAATTCTTCATATCCAGTTAATTAATACAACCATCACCTCACATATTTACCATTTTTTGTGTGAGAACATTTAAATTCCACTCTATTAGCAAATTTTAATTATACAATAAAGTGCTAGCAACTATAGTCATCATGTTATACATTAGATTTTAAAGACTTCATTCATCTTAAAGCTGAAAATTTGTACTCTTCCCCTGTCAGTTCCCCTACCTCACCCTGCCCCTGGAAACCACTTTTCTACTCACTGTCTATATGAGTTTGCCTTTTTAAAAAAGATTCCACATAAAAGGAATCCATGCAGGATTTGTCTTTCCCTTTCCTTTATTTCTAGTATAATGCCCTCAAAGTCCATGTGTTGTCACAAATGTTATTTCCATGGCTGAATAATAATTCTCCTCCCTCTACTTTCAGCTGTGGCATGAATAAGCCTGAGGAGAAGTCAGAGCAAACTTTTTGGTGGACTTTCGATATCCTATTAAGCATTAGAGACTTATAAGAGTTAGAGTAAGAAATTATAAAAACAAAGTTTTATCTAAAAAGAAAGTAAGAGAAACACATTTGAGTATTCCACGAACGTTCTAATAACCTAAGTTGAAATTGTTTAATAAACATTTTTATTGTAATACAAAGCAGTGACATAGGAAGAAAGACTAAATATATATTTTTTCTTATGCCTACCAGTATATCTCAGGGCTCAAACAGAATTCCAAACAAATCTCAGTTCCCCTTCTTATGACCTTGGGCAATTTTTAAGTGAAGACCTGGGTTCATCAACTTTAAGTGTGGTAATGATGGTACTTAATTCTTAGAACTTTTGTGAAAATTACATGAGATCCCATGTGAAGCACTTAAGCATTTGGTAAATAAGTGTTGGTTCTGAGAAAGTTTCATGGCTGTAGCCATAAGCAATCCCTCTTCCCCACCAGCAGGTGTCAGTATATAAAAATTTCCAGGGCAGGTTCTCTCAGGTTAGTTCAACACACACTTATTGAGCACTTAGTATAGGTAAGACACTCTTACCCAGTGCTGGAGCCAGAAAGTTTTCAGGAGTTTATAACAAGGATTGCAAACTCTGGGCCAAATTGGACAGGAAGAAGTGTGTTATTTGGCTGACATTCTTTTTTAAAATTTTTTATTGATTTAAATGTCTTTAGGTATGATATATACTCTGTACTTCACCTCACCATCCCCTTCTCTTGTATTATACCCAGCCCAATTATGTTACCTTTCTGGCCCTGAAACACATTTGAGTTTAGACCTTTGGTCTACTAATGGGTTAAGTGCTAAATAATGCAGACTAGGAGAAATAATGTCTTGAGAGCGGAATCTGCACAAATATGCACCAACAGGAGAAAGGTAAACTGGGGTGAAACTAATTTGACCTATTTAATAGTTTTGCTGCGGCCTACACAGATCTATTGCTGTTATCTGCTATACAAAATTGTTTCCTGTTCTATTCACTGAAATTCCAAAAAAGTTACAAAATAAAGAAAAAAGCACAAACTGCTGATTGGTTTCTAAAATCTTCCAGATGAAAGGGCTGAGTAGTGAAGCATATCTATACCTATAAAATGAAGCTTCATGTGGGAGATATTAAAAGTAGGAATTGCTATAATGGGCTGAAAAATAACGGTGTAAGCCAGTGCTAAAGCTCCGATTTTGACAGCTGCAAGGAAGATGTCCCACCTTCAGAATCATAAAATCTCAGCATTGGAAGGGAAATATATTTTGTAAATGGGGAAACTGCATAAATGACTAAATGGCTTGTCCCAGGTCTTACACATTGTGGAAAATGGCAGTACAGAAACAAAACCTCTGGTTGCCCAACTTCTAGTGCTCTTTTCACACAATATGACAGAAACAGAATATTTTTGGCCTGAATAAATCAGATTTTTGGTCTATATGACCTAAGTTACCAATAATTCTCCCTTTGTTTCTTCCTGAAACAAGTTTTTGGACCTTGGAATTCAGTGGATGTGTTTGTACATGTAGCAAAGATTTAACTAATACTTAGGTTGTATATCCACAGGAAAAGTAAAATAAAAGCTTCATCTTGTCATTTGAGCAATTTAGGGAAAAATAAAAATAATCTGACACTGAAGGGGAAGAAAAGGGTGCTCAACATTGATTTTTTTACATTGATTCAACCTATTGGGTCTTTGCCCAGTTTCTCTCTTTTCTTTGTATAAATGGAGCCAAGATCATAAAGATAAATCAGGATCAACTAGTTCAAAAGATATGACTTCCTTCAGAGATTGTACCTCTCAGTAGAATACTTGAGAATAAACAAATCCATTCTCTAAGCTGCTCTTGTAGGGGGCTCTAATTCAATCTTATACTCTTCTGAAACCCGCTGCCACATAGCACGAAGTGTGGAAGGCTTGTGTTATCTTTAGAGCATTCACCACTCTTTGAAATTTGTTCCTGGGCTCATTCAATCTTTAAACATACAGTTACTGGGGGTGTTTATGGATGAAGGTGAATAGAATAAGGAGCATACGACTTACTCTGAATGATGGGGGATCTGATAAGCATAGGCATTTCTATCACACCAAATAGACCACAAAAACAAAAGAAAAAATCAGTTATAAAGAGTATTAGGGGAATCAGAGAAATCTTTGCAAGAGAGATTGCATTGGTTTTGGGTCTTGAAGGATGGATACAATTCTTATGAACCTTGGCTCACACAAGTATTTACTAAGAATGGCCACCCTGCATTTTAGCTGATGAAAAGTAGTGAGTGAATAACTATTTTAAAAGTACTATTTGAAAGCCTACAATGTTCTGTGAAAAACTATGCATCCTTTGCAGCTCAGTTAATGTTACAATCTTATCTGAGTTTTAATCATATAAACATCTTAGCAAAGATTCCTTCCTTGTTTGCATTTCTGATCTATTTAATTTATACTGACGATTTGGCATAAACCATATACCTACAACTGTGTATATTTTTGTATATGTTACATTTAACTACTTGACTTATAATCTCCTTGAGGAGAAGTATGGTTATGTATATGATTTGAATTCAGCCCAGCATTTAGTACAGAGCAGGAGTTTAAAAAGAATCTATTGTATAAAATGAGCCAGGTAATTGCCAAATCTTTACTTTTTGTATGTGTGTGGAAATAGTCTATGTTAGTCATTTCTGTCTTCATGACAAATGCCACCACCATCGTCAACCTGCCACATGTTGCATTTCAGATAGTTGAAAAATAAAATGTTAAGATAGATAGATCTTGAAGTTCTCTATGTCTCCTGGGCACGGCCTATTCTATTCTGATATTTAATTGTAATGGAATGATTTTGAATGTTATGTAAATCTATTTTGTAAAGAAAATTTAACCTATGTAGAAAACTATATGAAGATATATAACTTTGAACTCATGAGGTTTCATTAGTTTGGTAAAGTATACTAGTATGTGTGCTGGCTCCAATATCTGTTACAATCAGAAGCTTTGGAGATTAAAAACTGAAAGAGTTTGTGCAGAAGACTGCTCAGGGGCTGAAGTAATAGAGCACCTCATCATTTTCTACACTTCCCCATCAGTTCAAGCCTTTCCTTTGTCATATAAAAAATACTGAGGTTAATAGGCTGGCTTCAGCCTTGTTCCCCAATTTGCCAGAGGGGTTTAATGTCAGAATCTGAAGGATGCATATGACACCCAGTATTGAGTCTGCCTAAATTGTCTCTACACATGGACCCGCCATGAAAATAAGAATGTATGTTGTCATTTTTCATGCTCAAGAACCTTAAGAGGAAGATACTTTTATTATCCAACAAATGAGAAGTTCAGGAAGTTTCTGTAAATTGCCCAAAGTCATTAAGTTGTTAAGTGATAGAGTATTGAGTTGAACCCAGGCAGTCTAACGCAATGCCAACAATAAATAATCCCCAATTTTTTTTTTAATATATTTTATTTATTTTTTACAGAGAGGAAGGGAGAGAGATAGAGAGTTAGAAACATCGATGAGAGAGAAACATCGATCAGCTGCCTCCTGCACATCTCCTACTGGGGATGTGCCCGCAACCAAGGTACATGCCCTTGACCGGAATCGAACCTGGGACCTTTCAGTCCGCAGGCCGACGCTCTATCCACTGAGCCAAACCGGTTTTGGCAATCCCCAATTTTTTTTTTTTTTTTACCTTTGTTGTAATTCCACTTCCCAATTTTACCCAACACTTGAGAATATGCTCACCCACCTCTGAGAAAACAGACTAGTTAGAGAGAAAGATTCCACTATGGGTTCTAGATTTCACTAAAAGTTGGTTTTTGCACCTTCACAAATAGATTCTGGTATAATTAAATGCTGCATAAATATTCCCTGAACCAATAACTAGCATGTCCCGAGGTAGATCCCTTCTTTATTAAACTTTTCATTGAAATTTTCATTAACTCCCTAGTTGGATGCAAGATTGAATAGTCAGTGGAGTTTAAAAGAATATTCCTCTCTTCTAATCAAACATTGCCTAGAAAAGGAGAGCATCTGGATATGAGTATTGGCAGGGTATTTCCTATGCCCTCATTGCATTTGTGAAATTGCTATTAATTTTCCTCAATCCACTACCATTTTAAAAGCTGCTAGTCTGTGATTACATAGAAATTTACTTGCTATCTTTTGCTTTTCCATCAACGATGCCAATGCATAATTAAACTATGTGCTCCGGGGGAAAGACACTTTTGAGTATGAAGGTATAAGCAAGATATTGTCTCAAGAAAAGAGCACAGAAATCAATTTAAATGCCAAGTTAATGTTGCTCTATTAATGTCAGTATATACTTTGGCAAGGGAATCTAACTTGAACAATTTGTTTCCATGGTGCTTTTTAATTTATTGATAGTGTGTTGTTATTGAAGTCTTAAAGATATGGTTCTCAGCCAAAAAAATCTTAACACATTACATAAGAGAACTAGAAAAAAATAATACGGACTTGATTATTTAGATGTAGGGGTTCAAAGTGACAAGATTACCTTCAGAAAGGTAATACACATATCAAACACCTTAATATAATACTTAGGGGGTTTTGTTTTTTTGCTTTTTGTTGTTGTTATCGATAAGACACAGGCATTTTCAATATGTAGCAGGCACAAGATGAGCAGATGCAAATTAATCTCAATCCTCAGGAAGTCATTTTGACACTAGTTTCTTTGGCATTTTCCCATTTCATAAATAAATGCATCCTATTACATTTATTTACATTTAGCTGCAGGCTAGTAGAGAAAACCCATTTAACAAATTTCAGGCTAAATTCTGCCTGATAATTCGGCAGGGTACATCTCACATGGCAAGGCAGCTATAAACTGTAAACACCAGGCACAGAGAAACTAAACAGGTACAAAATACCATCTACCACTCTGTTGGCTCGGCTATATTCTACAGATCATGGGTTGGAGGGAAAATTTCAGGCATTTCCCCATTTTTCTTCCTCTACTGCCTTGCACACTGAGAACTTAGGCCAACAATGCTTTCCTTCTTAAGCTCACTTACCCCTGGAAATGAAGCAATTGTTTACCAGGAAAAGAGAGCTGCTGGGTTGGTGAATGCTTTAAGTTCCTCACCAACTAACCCCATCCCTAAAGGCAGAGGAACGCCACAGAGCTCTGGGCAGCATCTTCTAATTTCCTTTGGTCAAATCCAGGTAACAAGGCACAGCAAGAGAAAATAAGACTAGAACAAAGGGAAATACTTTTGAAGGAGCCCAGCATAGCCTGGGGCCACTTCATAGGCCTCAAACACTCAGTTTCTCCAGTGTGAATTTGAGGGATTTAGAGTGAGTTAAAGTGAGCACCCCTGGGGAGTAACCCTGCTGTGCCCCAGGCTCCAGGAAATGCAGTTCTCCCAGGGCAAGGCTGAGTGTTCCGTTATAGTATTTACATCACATGACATTGCATGCTAAACTTACAACATTTGAGATCCATCCAGGATCCATTCCACGAAGAACTGTCCCTTCAACGGAGTACATTTTCAGGGTTCTAATTTTTGGCTTCATGTAATCATTTTAAATATTTTTGTCTTTTATTATTCAATGAAGAAATTCGTGTTTTTTTTTTAAATAATCAAAGCATAGATAAAACAAACATACCTTCTGACCTTCCTGTGTCAATGGGTGTGCCTGAGAATAAAATAAATCCCTAAAGCCTTCTTTTTTTATTTTTTTCCCTGAAGCTTGATACAGATAAGATGTCCATAGCTTTGGAAGTTGTGACATGGGCATATTAGCACCCTAACTTGAGTAATTGCACAAATGTGTTTAGTCCCATGGTACTTGGCTTTGGGTAATATTTGTTATGTGATGTTTGACAAGCAATTATTAGACTTACCCTCAGGAGGAGGGTCACTAGGGCAGTGATTGTCTCTTACATTATGTAGGTCATTTATCAAAGTCATCATTAAAATGTGGAATCCTATTTTTACTGCATGGCAGAAGCCTGTTATTTTAATGAACCCAGTGGTATCTTAGCACCATATATACCAGATTTCCAAATTGGGACTCCAGCAGTATGAGGCATTTATAATAAAATAGTGCTCCCCTAAAGGTCTATAAGAAGATATTCAAAACTTCAAGGCCTGGAGCATTTCTAGCCAGTTGTAAAGTTGAGGGCATAGGCCTGGCCTGCTTTCCATGCTTACTTTCTCCCTGTATTTTATATATCAACATTCCTTCTGATCTTGTCTGTGCAATATTATTTATAGACTAGAGGCCCAGTGCACGAAATTGTGTGGGTAGGGTCCCTGGGCCTAGCCTCCTGCAATCAGGGCCATCTTCTGCCTGTTTGCCAGTCCCCAGGCCAAACGCTGCCTCCACTGCTGGGCTCTCAGGCCATTGGGATCACCAGCTCATCCGCAGATGCTTGGGGGCTCAGGCCTGCGGGAAAGCAGGAGCCAGTGACTTCACCTCCATGCGTATGCACTGCTCCAGCCGCTGATGGAACGCCGCCACCACCACCGCCGCCGCTGCCACTGCTGCTGGGGCTTGAGACACTGATGGAAGCTGCGGGGCGTGCCCTCGACCTACCTGCCCCAGTGTGAGTGGCCGCGAGCGGGCAGTGCATTCCATTAGCAGCCACCCAGCACACGCGAGTGGAGGTGAAGTCACTGGTGCCTGCTTTCCTGCAGGCCTGAGCTTCTGAGCAGCTGGGGATGAGCTGGTGATCCCAATGGCCTGACAGCCACCCCAGTCCTTCCACCACCCACCCCTATTTCCCCATTCACCATTGCTGATCCATCAGAGCCTGCGGGCTGGAGGCAGGGACCAAGAGGTCAGCTGTTCAGCTTGCTCACCAGTCCCTAGTCCCGCCCCACTGCTGCTCGTGGGCAGGGGTGGGGAGGGACTGAGAGGTGGTCAATACCACCTCATGGTGACCGGTTGTTTGGTCATCCTGGTCATCATGGACACTGGCTTTTTATATATATAGATGCTTTAAAATATTTTCTATATTTTTACCTTCTCATTTTGATATTTCATTTCTCCACTGTAGTTGTGAGTTTAAGGTGATGCTTAGCTCATAACAATTTTGTTTCACTGAGAATCATCCTCACCTGTAGTGATGGGTCTTTGCAGGCGATTTTGTATCGTCTGACTCTGCCCCCTCTAGATGCCCAGGCATATTTTCCCTCTGTGAGCCAGTCTGTGTGGGTGCCTTGAAATGAGCTGATGAATACTCATAAAGCTATGAGGCTGCATCTTCCATGACCTGTGCTGGGAAAAGGAACTGGATACTCAGAGAGTAGGGGTGGAGAGAAAGCGCAGCTGGTTTTCTGGGTAACTATGTATTTACTGTTTCCAAAGCCTCCTGAGGTCTGGATCTTTCCTTGAGCTCAGTGTGTTACTCAATATCCTAATAAAAATTTTCCCCTTTCTTAAAACAGCTTGAATTGCGTCCTATTACCACTAGAACTGTGGCTAAGTCATGCTATTAACAAGTGAAAAGCCTCCAATAGAGTCCTCTGGGAGCAGTCAGTTTCCTTCTTCATGTTCCACTTTGTGTCTCTCAGAAAAATTACACCAGTATTTTCTTTTCTCAGAGCCCCATAGGCAACATGTTGTGCCCGTTGGGTTCCTTTACCACTTGAGATACGTGTTCCTATTTTGAATTGTATTTGTCCCAAGCTCAGGTGATTTTTCTTTCTCTGACAAGTATTCCTCTGAGCTCTCTTCTCCTCTCTTTGTTTCTTGTGCTTCCTGCTCTCTTTTAGGCTCAGATACTTCACATTCTTTTGGACTCGAGCTCTACCTACAGTGAGCTGGTTGTTCACATTGGCTTTGGTCTCTCTTGACATTAATCCTTTTGCATCTTTTCTCCCACTACAATTCTTCTCTGGGTTTTTGACAAAGCTTTTCCTACTGAAACAAGTCTTTTTGTCTTCTTTCTTTTGCAAAAATGATTTTCTCCCTACTGTTTTCTTTCTTTTTTAAAAAAAATTGTTTTTAAATTATGGTTGACATACAATATTGCATTAGTTCCAGGTATACAACGCAGAGTAGCATTTTCTCATGGTAGTTCTTATTCATCCCAAGAGTCCTCTTTTCCTCTTATTTATTTCCCTCTTGGAACATAACGCATTTTTTTCTTTTAAAAAATGTTTTTATTGATTTTTAGAGGGGAAGGAAGAGGGATATAAACACTGATGAGAGAGAAATTTCATTGATTAGCTGCCTCCCACACACCCGCTTCTGGGGATTAAGCCTGGAACCCAGGTATGTGCCATGATCGGGAATTGAACCGTGACCACCTAGTTCATAGGTTGACACTCAACCATTTAGCCACACTGGCCAGGTTAAAGCTTTTTCTTTATATTCTTCAAACTGTTCCTGAGGTCTTATCCTATTGTGTTCTTATTGGCTCATGTGTCATTTTTGCATTCATTCAGGATGAGAAAATGTATCCCAGTTAATTCGGGGGCTCTGTCTGTTCTCCCTTTACTATGGCCAGATCTTAGAAGATTAGTCTGAGTGAGTCCTTTGTAGGTCCAGAGATTACAAAAGAGGAGAGTGTATAAAATATATATGGAATTGGCTAATGTCATTATGGAAGCTGAGAAGTTCATGGATCTGCAGTCAGTAAGCGGGAGACCCAGGAGAGTCAATGGTAAAAGCTTCAGTCTGAGTCCAAGTTCAAAAGCAGGGGTAGATAGATGTCTCAGCTTAAAGACAGTGAACCACAGAAAGTGAATTTTCCCTTATTCAGCCTTTTTGTTCTATTCAGGCCTTTAACAGGTTGGCCTATAGTCATTGAGACCCACCTACATTGGGGAGGGCCATCTGCATTCCTCAGTCTGCCAATTCAAATCTTAACCTTGTCCAGAAACATTCTCACAGACACACCCAGAATCTTGTTAACCAAATATCTGGGCATCCTTCCACCCAGTGAGGGTAGCACCTACAGTTAACCACAGAGAGTTAAATAAATTATCTCAACTGCTCGTCCATGTCTTGTAGTCCTCCAAGAACTGGTGAATCCCTCAGGGCTCACCTTCCCTTGATCTCCTATGGATTTGCGTTCTTGTTCTCAGTGAGCTCTTTACTTGTTTACTTCTCTCACACGTGTCTCTCATGACTACCCTTTCTCTTTAGTCTACAACTTGATCTAGAGAAGGAATGAATTTGCACAAAAACTGCCCATATAAGGCATTTGAGGATAGCTAGGCCTAAGGAAGGGTTGGGAAACAGAGATTGTGCACTCCATCAGTGTCATAAATCAAAATTATATGGTAGATAATTGTATTCTTAAAAAAACATTCCCATTCACTTCACCTTCAGGATTTCTTCACTGGGCTCCTTCCCTCCATCCAATGCCTCAGCTACTTGTTTCCTCCTCTCCCTCTTATTCTACGTCCTGGATGTCCTGAAGCCCCAAATTCCTGTTTGTTTCATATGGACAGCAGTTTAGCTAATTCTTTGCTGTGGTGAATCCTTCCAAAGTATAAATGCACAATTCACTAGTCCTACCCAAAGAGAGTTTCCTCCTGAAAAGCTATTAAAATGCCCATTTGTTCACTCTGCTTTGCTTATTCCTAGAAGTAATCATGCATTTATTAAACTTTAACAAGTACCCACTTAGCATCTGCTAAATACGGGCATGCAAAAGTTGTGTCTGAACAGTGCTTTCAGTGATGCTCTTAGCGCAGTGATGGCGAACCTATGACACGCGTGTCAGAGGTGACACATGAACTCATTTTTTTGGTTGATTTTTCTTTGTTAAATGGCATTTAAATATATAAAATAAATATCAAAATATAAATATTTGTTTTACTGTGGTTGCAAATACCAAAAAATTTCTATATGTGACACGGCACCAGAGTTAAGTTAGGGTTTTTCAAAATGCTGACACGCCCAGCTCAAAAGGTTCGCCATCACTGTCTTAGCATGTGTGCTACGATTTAGTACTTACTGTATTGATAAGGAAGACTTAGAACAAGGAAGACATGCATTGTCTCATAGCTTTAGAAATTCCAGCTAGGGTAAGGGCTAAAAAGAAAACTAAAATGGAAATGATGAAAGAAATAAATCACACCTTTGTTGAGGCTGCTGCTTAAAAACAATACCCCAACAAACAGGGAATTTACAGACTAATAGGGGAAATAAATAATCAAAGTAGAAATTGAAATTCAGTGTCATACAGTGAAGGTAAACATGGGACGGCATGGATTTAGCATGGATGGGCAGTAGTCATGATAGAATATTTTCTAAAAATGGTGCTACATAAGCTGAGTCTTAGAGGATGAGTAGACTTAAGCAAGTAGTGAAGCATTTGTGTGTTCTCATGTATTGGCAGGTAGAGGTGAGATGTGATGATGAGAAACTTTCAGCATCTCCACGAGGATGTCACACTAGGACTCAACACATCATAAATTAAACTCTCAACTTTCCCTCTAGTTTTGCTTTTCCTCTGAGACTCCCTTCTCAGGAGATGACAATAACACTCGCCTAACTGTTCAAGCCAAAACCTGGACATCATTTTTACATATTATCTCCCCCTCAGCAATCACATAGAGTCCATCAATTACCAAATCTGGCCATTCTGAACAACTTTCAGAACCCTTAGTATGCCATGCCTCCTTTTACCTCTGAATGTTTGTAAATAACATTTCCTCTGTCTGAAGTATGTTCCTCTCTCACGTGTCACCCACCCTTGTTTGGCTAACTCATACTCATTCTTGAAGTCCCAGTTTAGACATCACTTGTACCAGGAAGCCTTGTGTGGCAACTTATATACAGATTAGATGCTCTTTCCCCAGCATGCCCCAGCAAAGCATTTATGACATTTTATTGCACATGCCTGTTAGTTTGTCTGTCTCCTTCACTAGTTTATAAGCTCCAAGAAAAGAAGGTATACATTTTTTCTCTCTCTCTTTCTCTGTTAAACTAACAAATTTTATGTTATACATATTTTACCACCACCAACAACAAGAAATCAATAATATGGAATTCCATGTTGCTTAACAGCAGGTGGTATTACAGGTATTATGGAATATTGATCTCTAAACCATGATTTCTCTTGAAGAAATAGAGTACCTCTTTGGATATTGTCTCTGAACTGTAACTATGTTCACAGTGACTAGCTCAGTGGTTGGCACACGGTAGGTATTCAATAGGCATTTGTAAAATGAATAAGTAAATGAATGACAAATTTCACAGGTGGAAAGTTGCAATGAAGCTAAAAGCCATGGTGCGGATATGGGTCTGTGTGGCAGAACAGAGTTGGAGCTGAAAGTCATCAGCACTGAGAAGGCCAAGGGCTTGTCTATCTTGTAGGCGTCTGGTGGAAATTAAAACTGTTCAGGATAATAGTTAATGAGGAAGTTAATAGCCACAGCCAACATAGAGAGTCAGCCAGATGGTAGACAGATCAGAGATGAGAAAGGGCAAATAGTGATAGTACGATTGTCAAAGAAGAAGGAATTTACTTTACAAACCAGAGGAATTTTTTTTTTTTACATGAGAACAGTTTTTCTGTCCATATAAAACTCTCAGGTTGTCTTCAAGCCCCATCTCTAGCATAGATTTACTGCCCTCAATAGCAGCTTTAATTTGGGACCTCTAAGTTGAAAATGTCTGGTGAATATTTCTCATTGTTGCTTTTCAGTTTTTCATTCCCAAGTTTAGACTCCAAGTCTGCTACCCCTTTTATTGAGACTGCCAGTCCATCACAGTGCCTTTGAAAGCAGTCACAATGCCTCCTACAGCAATTGTTTCCTCCCTGGAGAGAAAATCCATGTTTTTAACCTCAGCTTTCAATGTAAGCTCTCTCATTGGCTCATTCATTTTCTTTTAATACTCTCTTCAAAGTCCAATTTTTCTAATGCTGTGTGGCTCACACTGAATGACTTATTTTCAGGGATTCGAATGACTGCAAACAGGTCTCTTGGGTCTGTCCCAATGAAATCAATAATAGGCCTACCATGTAATGTCTTTCCAGGCAGTATTTTGTCTCCCGTTATCATCATGGTAATCTTTATATAAAAGCACCCTTCTCTTACCCTTCTCTGCCTCAAGCTTCCTTTTCTTGCCCCTTCTTTTTCAACTCCTGTAGCTGGTAGGAAAGGCACAATGGAGAAATCAGCAATATTAGTTTTTTTCTTCTTCTTATCCTTCTCACATTTATTTCTACTTTTCTTCTCTTTTACTTCTCCTATTCCAATTCTTCAGCTGTATTTTTCTGGCCAGTTTATTTGTTTGTTTTTTGTTTTTGTTTTTTAATGGCTCACCCTAGCCAGTTTGGCTCAGTGGATAGAGTGCCAACCTGAGGACTGAAGGGTCCCAGGGTTGATTCCCATCAAGGACACATGCCTGAGTTTCGGGCTCGATCCCCAGTAGGAGGCATGCAGGAGGCAGCCGATCAATGATTCTCTCTCATCATTGATGCTTCTATCTCTCTCCCTCTCCCTTCCTCTCTGAAATTAAAAAAAAAGAAAAGGCTGACACAGAGCTTCTAGAGTCACCATCTCACTCTGAATGAGACACAGACTCACTCTGGAAAGATTCAGAGTGCAGCACTTTGACCTTCAACCCCATAGTTGGGGCTCCTCCCACCTTAACTTTTGCCACCAGGTTTTGCATGGCTTGAACAGACCCATGCTCACTGTCATCATTATTCTCTGCTCTCCAGTTTCTAGTTTTCCCCTTAGGCCTACTGCAATATCCCTAACAGTTACTCATTCTACTGAAAGACATACAGTTCTACCCCAGAAGACGGCAGCTTGATTTGGATGATTGAATTTGATCAGACACTGAGGGAAAGAAGGCCTTTGGAGATGAACTTGTATGAAGTCATTGTCACTGATTTGAGGTCTGTTGGCAGACAATGAATAAAATGGTGCCATATAAATTAGTGATGTGTGTATATCATACAGTATTGAGAGAAAGTGGTCTTTATTCTTTGAGAAGGTTATCTTCTTTGATCAAGAAGGCAGCTTCAGTGGAAAGCATAAGAAAGGAGAGGGAAACTAAATCAGCCCTTGTAACCAGTAAGTGACAGATGTCATAGATACATCATGGTTATGTCCCAGTAGAATTTCTTTTCACAAAATCAAACAAGGACAGTGGTACTATAAATCTTGGCCTGACTACTTTTTCCTCTGGGTATTTTAGAAAGGCTCAAGTTAAAAAGAAAACACAGAAGTCTGGGGTTTTCTTTGTGTTGATAACATTTTCCCTCACTACTAAGATTACCCAGATATATCCTCCTCGACTCTCCAACTTTTGGCCTGTAGGTTGTCAGAGGAGAACTTTTCTCAACCATTTCCTTCTTAGACCTTCTTTATAAGAAATACTGATTCAGAGCCCCGAGCTTCTGCTTCCTCATGGCTCTGATGTTTCTCTACAATCGGAGAAGCAGGTGGAAGCAAAGGTCAGCAGGTCAACTCATCCAGCGTAAGAGGAGCTCCAGGACAGCATGCAGCAAACCTGTGCCCACCACCGACTCAAGAGCAAAGATGTAGGCATTTAGAGGCTGTTTGTGTTACTCCAGTGGGATGGGAACCAGAAGACGATATTTTTGTGTTTTCTTTTTCTGTGCTTTTAAAAATCTATTAGGCCAGTAGAAAAACCACTGTTATACCATTTTAAAAATGAAGAAATGGAAGCAAAGACATGAACCACATCAGAGAAGCAATTGAGCCCAGGCCCCAGTTTGGCCTGAGGACTAGCCTGGCCTCTTGTTGGTGGGATAAGCTGCTTCTCCCTAGCCCTCGTTTTTGGTTAGCAGTCATATTATTCTGAATGAAGAGAAGTTACACTAAAAAATTCTAAGCATGTAGCTTGTTCTTCCATCACTGAGCTGATGCATTTATCTAATCTGTACACACAAAGCTCTGACTTCATTCTGTTTTGCTAGAATCCCATTCCAGGGCTTTGTGGTCGATATTATGCAATGCCACTTTGCCCATCTGTGTCTCTGCCAATTTTTGGAGCAAGCTTAATTATGCAAATGTACCTGATAATAGATTATTCATTTTAGTCATGCTCAATTATTTATTTTTTTATGCCTGGCCCCGATGACTTGGACAGAGCTTAGCAATAGCTCATTTCATATCTACCAAGGAGACATAGGACAGGACACTATTCGGATGCAGGTCAACTGCTCTGATGGGCATCGGGCTGCTTTAGAAAAAGTCACATTTGAAGTAATGCCAACTATTTCTAGGGAAAATGCCAGGTGTTATTGCTTATCTGTTGTTCCAAAAAATGAGAGGCCATTTTGCGAGACTGGAGGAGCAGTGACAGGACAGGAGAGGCAGACAGGACATTACTTAAAATTATGGGTTTTAAGGTGAATGGAAAAGAAACCTGTGTGGTTACTTTCGCTGATTCCTAAAGGACAACAGTTCCCCATTTGTCCTCCTTTGGCTATAGGAATAATAAAAAGGGGCC
Source organism: Myotis yumanensis (assembly GCF_028538775.1). NCBI lineage: Eukaryota > Metazoa > Chordata > Mammalia > Chiroptera > Vespertilionidae > Myotis > Myotis yumanensis. The sequence goes on along the minus strand of NW_027223764.1, from coordinate 25,749,825 downwards.
TGGAGGGAAAGCAGTAGAGACAAGTGGAAATAGTCCTGCTAGAGTGTTTTGCTCTTCTCAGAAGAAAGTAAGAGAAATGATGCTATTGAGCAGAAATAGAATGGCTGGCTTTCTTTAACTCTATCATCTTTCCACATGCACCATGATCTTATTGACAAGGACATATGCATATTTTAACTGGACTTCACTCTAAGGCACCCCTATAATGTTCTCTCAGAATCAGGTACATTACTAATCCTGCCACTTATGTCATTTAAGGAAGTTACTTGTTATGGTGGTAAAGGCTATGTCTATGGTTTATTGATGGACAGCCAGGACCTAACTCAATCCATGGGAGATGGTAGGCACTTAATAAATATTTGTGAAATGAAAGAATAAATGGCCCTGGCCAGTTTGGCTCAGTGGATAGAGCGTCGGCCTGCGGACTCAAGGGTCCCAGGTTTGATTCCGGTCAAGGGCATGTACCTTGGTTGCGGGCACATACCCAGTAGGGAGTGTGCAGGAGGCAGCTGATTGATATTTCTCTCTCATCAATGTTTCTAACTCTCTATCCCTCTCCCTTCCTCTCTGTAAAAAAAAAAAAAGAAAGAAAGAAAGAATAAATGAATGAGTGAATAAATGATAGGAAGCTGTGATGGGAAGCTTTGCTTTTGTCCTTAAAACCCAGGACTTATCTAACTTTGTGTCAATGCCTTTTTCTAATTGTGGAACACAGCAATATATTTTTTAATGTATAGTTATATCAAATTGATTGATGAGTTTTGTAAATACAGTGGGTAATGGTAGCTATTGTATTTGTTCACTAAATTTTGCCTTAATCTTCTTTTTTTTTTTTTTTTGACCTATTCTGTCTCTTCTTTCTTCCACTTCCCCCATAGTCACCAGATGGGTGGGAATAGTACCTAGGCTCTTCACCAGGACTGACATTGGAAGAAGGCATTTTATTTTTTGATGGGGTTATTGCATTAGGGGATTTGGATCTGAGACCACTGATAGCCATCTGGTGTACCATCTCAGAAAGAGTCTACAGATGAAGTCAATTTGATCAAGCAGAAAGTCAGAGTCCTAAGATCATGATTCTTGCACCTTTCCCCCACCTCCTATGGCCTTCCCCAGAATGCATTCCAATTAGGAAGCCAATAAAATAACTTTTTAAAAAGTCAATATGAGTTTGATTTCTGTTTTTTGTAACTAAATGAGATCTGGCTTATGAAATGATTAAAATGCATTTATTTTTAAGAAGCTAGGGAGAGTCAGCTGAAGTCAGGGGAAAAGGCTGCCAGGTTCTCAGTTTCCATGTTTAAATGGGCTTCTGACTTAAAACTCAGAGTCCTGATAAATACAAAAATTGTTACCTCAGGCTGACTTTAGGTGTCATGTTCTGACAACATTTTTGGTGTTGGTGACTAACTAGGAGGGTACAAGAATCAAACAAACCAGCAAAAATTAAATTTGGGATTTTAAAGAAAGTACATTGACAAAGAAACCCCAAGTATGGCAAAGAGTGCCCCATAATTAGTCAACCTCTAACGTACTTGTACCAATAAAAAGTGGGATAAATCGTAACACAAAGAGATAGTATCAAGTCCTAATTCTATCTCAGACTTACCCAGGATGGCCGACAGTTATGGTCAACTCTTTTGGTAGAGAAATTAATACAAGGACTTACTCTATGGCCAGGGAGATGAATCCTTGATCTTCAGATTCAGCAATATGCTGTAAATGCTGTGGGCTCAGAGATAGCTGATGTTGCTTCTCCTTTCTGTGCTTTCCAAATGGGAGTTTTTATTGCAGACATTATGTGCTCCTCCATCATTTTATATTGGCTATGATGGGCTGGTTAAAGTTATCATTTGGCAAGAGTATGAGAAGATTTGGGATTGGATATAGCAGATGATGCAATTTGGGTTGTCCCTTTGGAAAGGGTGGATGTGTTTTATGTACATGCGATACTGGCATTTTGGTAGGTGGGCATTTTTGAATTTAATATCAGGGGAGAAGAGTATGTCATACACACTAGGAAGTCAAGGGGTAGGATGCAGTAAACTGTGATAGCTGTTACATTCTTCACAGAGCTTTACCATTCTCTTCTCTGGTAAAATACTCCTTCCTTTCATTTCTCCATCACCTCTCACCACTATTCCATCCAGAGGGCCAAAATTGTATCCTGGGGTTGAGATATCTAGCCCTAGGAGAAAGATATTCTCTTTTCTCCTGGGTATGCCTAAATGGGGAGATGTGAATCGGTGGCTGCAGAGACTAGAGGTAGAAAAAAGTGTGTTCTCTGGATTTTATTTCACATTTCTGAGGCCCTGAGACCCTGGACCCTGTTACTGCTCATGCAATCCCAAGGCTATTCCTGTATCCTAGTTACCTTTTTAGGTCAATAAAAATCTCTGTTCTGCTTAATATAAATTGATATGGATTTATATCACTTGCAACCAAGAGTTGTGAGCTCTGTGTCACCTCCTCTGGAAGTCCCTCTCTGACCACTCTAGCTAATTTAGTGTCCTTTATGCCACTTGTCATTTTTATCTTGTTGTCCTATTGTATGTTTCATAACACTGATTTCTCTATGAAATTAGTTCCTCAAAAAATGTCGAATTTTCTGTTTATTGCTTGTTTCTTCCTCCTCCCCATCTGATACTAAAATATAAGTTCCATGAGGTCAGAGATTTCATCTTATTGATTTATTGATTTATTACTTTTCCCAAGGCCTAGAACAGAACCTGGCCAACAGTAGGTGCTTCTTAATAAATATTTAATAAATTGAATCAGTCGCTAACATAGGTATAAAAACTAAGAAGTACCAAAAGGAAAGGAGCCTAAAAAAAGAAGGCATCCATTTATCTGTCCATTCTGATTCTCCTAGTTTTCCTATTACCTCACCAACTGATGTTAAATATTTTCCCTTTCTCTCTCCTTCCACTGCCCTTTTTCTAGAGCAGGGGTGGGCAAACTTTTTGACTCGAGGGCCACAATGGGTTCTTAAACTGGACCGGAGGGCCGGAACAAAAGCATGGATGGAGTGTTTGTGTGAACTAATATAAATTCAAAGTAAACATCATTACATAAAAGGGCACAGTCTTTTTTTTTTTAGTTTTATTCATTTCAAACGGGCCGGATTCGGCCTGCGGGCCGTAGTTTGCCCACGGCTGTTCTAGAGCAACCTTACTGCTTAGTCTCCACACTGCTGCTTCCTGTCTCTCACCTTTGCCCCTCTGCTGCTTTTCTGTCCAAAAACTTCAACCTCACTCTACATCTAGCTTCTATAAATAACCATACACTAGTGATAATTTGATTAGTAAAGACACGAATTTTCCTTTTTGGTTCTCTACCCAAGGAGCTTACCCCACCACAATGCTTGAGCCCTTTATGACCTGCCTAAATACTTTTCCTAAAGCTTTCTATGGTAGGAAGGTGATTAAGAGACCTATGGTCTTAAATGTGGGTAACACTTTAATTCTTTGGAAGCATGTTTGAATGGATGCATCTCAGCTGGCCTACACATCCCTTATGAAGTAAATCAGGGTTGGAATTGGTATGAAAAAATCCAGAGATTAGAAAACCAAGCTCCAGAAAAGCTGGTCGTTCTTCTCAGGCAAACAGATGTGGTGAATCTAAAACCTGTACTTGAATTCATTCTTTTGCTTCTTTGTAACTTACGAGACACTAGAGAAGACTGTCCATTGGAATGAAGAACAAATAGAGAGCACTGGTAAACCGGTGGAGTCTAGACCGCACACTTACTTGTGGCTGTATTTTACTAGATTTACAAAACACACTAGGAAGTCAAATCTGTATTTCTAGTCAAAATCGAATACTAAAAAAACCCACTGCCATTTAAAATTTCTATTGGTACCAGTTATCATATTCCAGCCACAAAGTGATAGAAAAATATAATGTTTGAATAGCTTGCATTTTGCCCGTTTTAAGTAAAATCCAATACATCATAGGCCCAATGACATTTTAAGAATTTCAGGTCTGTGATGGCTGTCATGACATGAATCATTCAAACAGAGGCCACAGTGCTGAGCAATGATGCAGAGTAAACAGCTTAAGGAGAGAAAAACACATTTTTCATATTTTTCCTTTATTTGCAGCCAACATTCAAATGAAATAAACCCACCAAAGCCATGACGACCTTGAAGAAGGCTGGATGCCTCTACTGTGTCTACAGCAGAAGCATATTCTTCAGGAAAGGTCACCATACAAAATGCAAGGACTTCTGAAGGTCAGTCCATGAGCAACCACTAATGAAAAGTGTGAATTCAGGCAGGTACTTTCGCTTTTCTGGCCTACACTTATTAAATGAGAGAGAGTTAGACTACATAGACTTAGTGGTACTTCTTATTATGATTTGTTGCTTTGGGGTCATCTTAGTTTAAAACTAGATCTTTATTAATTGCTGGTATTTTCTTACTTATTGAGAGAAGCTATGACACTAGGTAAGGTCACCTCAGAGCATGACAGGTGGTAAGTTTTTCCTGACTCAACTACTGTTGTGGTTAAGAGATAGAAGACACACAGTGATTTATCACTTAAATGGCAAATACTTTAATTTGCACATGGATGTCTGTGTACCTTGCAGGGAGTCACTTGATTGATTAAGGTATTACATATGTGTCCTTATCCCTCCATTACCGCCGCCCCCCCACTCATGCCCTCATCCCTCTGGTTCTTATTTACTTAGTGTCCCACCAGAAAACATCCTTTGTCATGGAAAATTCAGTAGCCAGTAGTTCTATTGTCCTTCTGTGTGCTTTGCTGTCATCACTCCCAAATCCTGACATTGCCCATTATCCGCAAGGAGAGGAGAAATGAGTAAGTCAGGATATAACTGTTTTATTTGTAGCAGAGACATGATGGAGCAGCCACTGGTCTGAGGGATGGGGCTGGTCTCTAACTGCCACAAGATTGGATGATAGCGGAGAATATTCCTTTAGATCCAGGGACTCATTACCTGTCCTTGCAAACATGATTGAGGGACTGTTTTGCTCAGGCCAATGTCATTCCTTGATGGAGACTTTTGTTTGTTGCTAGAAAACTTCTTCCTTAGGGTCAGATTTATTTTTATGGGTATGGAAGTTGAGAGGTTGGGAGTTCTGACTATTTCAAATTCCTATTTTTTCAATCAATAACATTCAAGTGCTTTAAAGATTTACATTTTTCCATCAAGTGCATTCTCATAACCTAATTCTTTTGTAACCGAATGAAACCCATTGAATCTGAATCGTCACACAATTCTTGCCATTGATTACAAATAAGTTGTTTACAACTGTGGAGCCGGGGCAAGAACTCAGTAGCCTTCTGAAACCATCACCTGGGAGGCATCACAGGGGTTCCTGTCAGGGACATGCCTGTCCTCACAGAGGATTTGCCAGGGTTATCCAGGATGGGCAGTTCTAGGGGTTCAGTGTCCCTAGGATTGAATGCAGCAAATGCTAAGAGAATCATGGTTTGTATGTGTGTGTGTGACTCAGGGGTGGGCTTAGCGGCTTCTAGTGTAGAGTTGTTGTTTTTTTAATTTGGGAAAATATACATAACATAAATTTTACAATTTTAGCCATTTTAAGTGTATAACTCAGTGGCATTATGTACATGGATTTTTAAGAATTTTTAAGAATTTTTATGGATTTTTAAGATTTTTATGTAAGTATCACCAATGTCCCTGTCCAGAACTTTTTTCATCATCACAAACAGATGATGTACCTATTAAGCAATAACTCTCTATTCCCTCATTCTTCCAGCCCCTGGAGCCCTCTATTCTACTTTCTGTCTATGAAATTGCCTCTTCTGGGCATCTCACATAAATGAATCACATAAAATGTGTTCTTTTGTATCTGGCTTTTTTCACTTAGCATGCTTTCAAGGTTCTTCCATGTTGCAGTGTGCATCATATTTTCACTTCTTTTTATGCCTAAACAGTATTCCATTGTATGGATATGCTGCAATCTGTTTATCCATTCATCTGTTGATGAGCAATTGGGTCGTTTCCTTTGCTGTGAATAATGTTGCTATAAGTATTGGTGTACAAATATCTGTTCGAGTCACTGCTTTCAGAAGTGGACTTGCTGGATCATATGGTAATACTATGTTTAACTTTTTGAGGGACCACAGAACTGTTTTTCACAGATGCTGCACCATTTTACCTTTCATCAGCAATGTGTAAGGGTTCCAATTTCTCCACATTCTCAGCAACACTTATTTTTTTTTATAACAACCATCGTAATGGTATGAAGTGGTATCTCATTGTGGTAATACAGTATTTTTGATTGAGCAAGGGAAGCAAGGAATGAGAAGAATACCCTTACTTGGAAATGCAGCCACTGACTATATCCTAGAAGATGCAAGTTCTGCCTCTCAGCTCTGACGTCAGTTTAGAGCTACTTGCTTAACCCCTGATGCAGCACTTTCCCTCAGTATGTGTGATCATAAAGATCAAATTAAATAAACCACCCAGCAAAAACTGCCTGCACCAGCCTAAATTTTGAACACATACTAAATGGAAGGCTATGTTTCTTGCTGATTTATTCACTCTTAGCAAATTATATGTATCGCACAATTTGTCTAGACCCAGAATGTAATAAACTCCATTTCTTGAAATGATATACATTATAACTCCTAACTAAAACCCGTTACTTAAAAGGCATTCCATTCAAAATATTGGCCAATTTATGTCTTAAAACTATAAGTTGGAGTTTCTCAAGCTAATATTTTAGTTAAGAAGGAGGTGGTACTTAACTATTGCTATTCTAAAGAGAGATATTTATTTTATGCAGAAATCTATTAGGAATAATATAGAATTACATGCCGTTTTTATTGACCTCCCATCAGCTTTAGATTTGTGAACAAAAAGTTGGTTAAATCAATTCAAAATACCTTTCTCTTCCTCTCGCCCAACACTCAGCTACCAATGCTTATACAGTCTGAAACATAATATTCCACAAAACTGCAAATGAATAAGAGTGCCCCTTAATCAACCAGGCAAGCTTTTCCAGTGTGATAAAGCATTGCTCTGTCCCAACTTCTCTTCGTTTTGATTGGTTTCTTATCATCTGGTGACACATTGGAATGAACATCCCTTCAGATAAGGCCACTGTTTTCAATATTATGATCTAAGAGAGATCTTGGTAGACAACTTGACAAGCCATCTAATTATATCGGAAAAGAAAGACTACTAATTGGGTATACTAAAATGAAAAACAGTTTTGCAGAGAGCAACTAATTTTTAATTAGTTCATATTTAATGATTTCACATAGTTAGTCACCTCACTCAGCACTCTTGGCATGTGTTTTTTTGTGAAAGAATTCGCAGGAAACAAGACACCTCAAAATTACACATTCCATGAGTGATGTTTGGAAGTGATGGAGCAATCATTTGGATTCAGTTAGCTGTGAAATATTCTGGATTAAAGCAATTTTTGACTATTCTATTTGGCTTCTTCTGGATTATGGATTACCTTTTAAGTCTGTGGGGTTAAGGTAGAGGGATGCAGGTATAAAGATAAATACAATCTCCACTTTTCTCCTACATATTGCCTGAGTAACCTTTTAGAATGGAGGAGAAATGTATATCCATGTTAGGTTCCTCAAACTTCATAAAAGGATGTTAACTGGTCTCCTAGTTCAGCTGCCCATTAAAACGTGGGATTTCAAATTTAAGCAGCAAGAGGAAAGTGCCCCGAACCAGGTAATTGTCAAGGATTAGAAATCTGAATTTTCTTCTGTTCTATTCAAACTCTTAGTTTAGGGGAAAATATTTATAGACAGAGCTTCTGAAGACAATAAATCAAGTCCTCCAGGTGTTTCCTAATTTCTCTTAACAAGGGAGGTAATAAAATTAGTATTTACTAAAAACAAGAACGTTGATATTTAACTACTTCTACAGCACTGACATTGACCAGTCAAAATGGATGGTGGCTGCAAATAACAATATGATAATATGATTTCTGTCTTTGAAGATGAGGTTTTTTTCCACATCCCAAAGTCACGAGGAGCCCCTGGCACACCATCACCCAATGATAATAAGTGTACTTTTAATATCTATTGTCAAATAGAGAATGAGAAAATAAGCCTTTATGAATCTTGTATCAAATTTAAATTAAGTGTATTTTAGAATCATAATGGCATTTACACACATTCGAACATATTTTTCATATACATTGATGAGAGAGACAATTATATATGGAATACATTTATGAAGACTACTTCTGGAACTCTTGCAGAAACTTTAAGCTTCCTCAGGGATTTGTGCACAAGTTAGGAGTCACAGAGTAACCCAAATAGTTTATGCCGGGTAATCACCAGGTGAAAAGTAATAACATCTATTGGAGTGCGTTGAGGGCCTGGTTCATTACATCACGTAGTGCCAGACCCCTTGGGGCAAAAGTTTTGGCTTTTGTTAACAAAAAGCTGTTATTTTTCTTTTCGGCAAGTGGTTTGGCTTTTATCTCTGTAAAGAAACATTCTATGATGCTCTAGAAAAAACATAGACTGTTGGAGAATTTGGAAGCAAATGTGCCACTTTTCCAGGGCTAGCAAATACCGCTTGATGACAGGTGATTTATAGCCGCCCCTTGCCTCACTATTGCATCTCCGTGCTTCTTCTAGTGTCACCCACCTTCAATTTGTTATCTTGATGTATCTTGTGTGTCTGTAAAAGGTAATATAAGTCTTTTGGGGAATATAGCTGGATATCAATAAACAAAATAAAATGACTGACGTCAACAGAGTGGCAAGTCAACATAAGCAAAGGGACAGAGTCTTGTTTTGTTGTTGATTCCTTGTAGAAGGTCTATGGCCAGTTGAATGCTGTATTAAGATTTCTCTGCAAATCATATCAGCTCCTGCGTCACTGAGAAGGTTGATAGGTATGGTGTAGCTGGGAAAATTACCGGAATGAGAGACAATTCTGGACTTTAATTCTCAGCTTGGGTGTTAACTAACTGTATGATCTTCATCAAGGCTGTTGGGCACTGGTTCTCTTATTTTAAAAGTCAAATGTTGATCAGTTCAGAAATCAGAACTCAATGTCTCAGTGGCTCTGCAAGGAAGTGAGTGTGTGAAGGGCGGGGTGTGAGACAAAGGCAGAAGTGGGTACAGCGGGGGCTGGAGAGCACCCGCCCCACGTGAGGCATGCCGACCTTCTAAATACTGTGCCAGCTGAGCAGAGGGGTCAAATTTGTCCAGAGACTGCCAGCTGTTTTTTATTTGTTTCTTTAAAAAGCATTTTTATTGGATTTATTGAGGTGACAGTGGTTTGTAAGATTTTATAGGTTTCAGGTGTACAGTTCTATAATATATCACCTGTACATTGTATTATGTGTAAACTACCCCAAGTATCTTTCCATCACCATTTATCCCACTCCCTTCCCCTCTGGTAATCACCATACTGTTGTCTATATGTCTGTGAGTTTTTATCTTTGCTTAATTCCTTCACCTTTTTAACCCAGACCCCCAAACCTCCCTTCCTTCTGATAGCTGGCAGTCTGTTCTCTGTATCTATGAGTCTGTTTCTATTTTGTTAGTTTATTTTGTGCATTAGGTTCCACATATAAGTGAAATCATATGGTACTTGTCTTTCTCTGACTGGCTTATTTCATTTAGCATAATATGTTTCAGGCCCATCCATACTGTCACAAAAGGTAAGATTTCCTTCTTTTTAATGGCTGAGTAGTATTCCATTGTGTAAATGTTGTGTAAACGTACCACAGCTTTTCTTGTACACTCCTCTACTGATGGGCGCTTGGGCTGCTTTCAAATCTTGGCTATTGTAAATAATGCTGCAATGAACATAAGGATGCATATATTCTTTCAAATTAGTGTTTCAGGTTTCTCTAAATATATTCCCAGAAGTGGATCTCTGTGTCATAAGGCAGTTCCATTTTTTAATTTTTTGAGGTAACTCCATACTGCTTTCCATAGTGGCTGTACCAATCTGCATTCCCACCAACAGTGCACAAGGGTTCCCCTTTCTCGGCATCTCTACCAACAGTTGTTTGTTGATCTATTGATAATAACTATTCTTACAAATGTGAGGTGATATCTCATTATGGTTTTAAGTTGTATTTCTCTGATAATTAGTGACATTGAGCGTCTTTTCATATGTCTAGTGGTCATCTGTATGTCCTCTTTGGAGAAGTATCTTTCAGGTCCTTTGCCAATTTTTTAATTGGATGTTTTGTTTGTTTGTTTGTTTTTTTGGTGTTGAATCATATAAGTTCATTATAAATTTTGGATATTAACCTTTTATCAGATGTATCATTGGCAAATATGTTCTCCATTCAGTGGGTTGTCTTTTTATTTTGTTGATGGTTTCCTTTGCTGTGAAAAATCTTTTTAGTCTGATGTAGTCCAATCTGTTTATTCTTTCTTTTGTTTCCCCTGCCTGAGGCGATAGATCAGAAAAAATATTGCCTATGTTTTCTACTAGGAGTTTTATGGTTTCAAGTCTAACATTGAAGTCTTTAATACATTTTGAGTTCATGCTTTTTTTCAAGTTGAGATATATTTTTATTGAATTTATTGAGGTGATATTGGTTAATAAAATTATATAGGTTCAGGTATACAATTGTACATCTGTATATTGTATTGTGCGTTTGCCACCTCAAGTCAAGTCTCCTTCCATCACCATTTACCCTCTTCTACCTCCTCCCACCCCTGGTTCCCTCTGGCAATCACCATACTGTTGTCTGTGTCCATGAGTCTTTTTTTTTTTTTTCTTAAACCCTTCACCCTTCTCACCCAGTCCCCAACCCCCACCCCTCTGACAGCTCTCAGTCTTGTGAATGGTGGAAGAAAGTGTTCTAGTTTCATTTTTTGTATGTATTTGTTTCTTTTTGTAACCCCTGGTCCGTTCAATGATTCTTCAGGGCCCGCTGCTCTGACCATCCACAGAGGTAACTCTAGTGTTCAGGCCAGTGCACCTCTTTCAGACTCGGCCGGTGTGAAAACGGAAATGGACACCAGAGTGAGGGATCGCAAGCAGGGAGACAAGAGAACCCCTTTGAGAATTTATCGACAGCCTTGGCACAGGGCTTAGCTGCAGCTGGCTGAGGAGCGGCAGCAGCTAACCCACGACCAGACAGGCTGCTGGGGAGGATGGGGACTGTCCTTTCTGAGTCTGACTTTGGACTGACCATGAATCTAAGAAGCAGGATCCCAAATAGTGACAGGCGGTAATAAATAACTCTTTTCTTTTTCCGCTTCCCTTTCTTCCCTCCCCTAGGCCCTTAGGCATTCAGCCTACTTTCTGCTCCCGTTCACAGCTTTCACATTATATTCCACCCGTCACTCACACGCAGTTCAAATGCCAGTTCCTCCTCGCAGCCCTGCACTGTCTCCTCAGTTGGCATTCTCCTCTGTGCTCTCCCAGTGTTGGGTTTGGCTTTCACTGAATGCAGATGCATTCTACCAGGCTCTAGAGAATGATTACACACATGCCTGCTATCCCCTGTGGGAACATGAGCTACTTGAGAGGAGGGACTATATCCTCTCTGCTTTCCCAGATTCCTCTGAGTGCTAGAACAGTGTCTTGTCCAAAGTAGGCGTTCAGTAAATAACGTATGAATGCCTAATGTTTAGGCTTTGTGGCCAGGAAACCAGCATCAATCTTGGCTGCTGGATCTACCGGCTATGTGACTTTTGACGAATCATCAACCTCTCTAAGCCTCCGTGTTTATTGTTAGTTAATTTTTTTAGGATTATAGGATACTATCTCGCATGGCTCTCAGTGTAATGATACCTGGTGCCTGGAAAGTGCAGAATAAATGTTGAAAACAATGTTGCTTTGTGTAGAATTATATGTGCACTGTTGCCACACCTTTCTTCACTAAATGAAAAATGAGTTTATGCATGTTGATGAAAAATAGGGCTGTGTGGATGACGGCTTTGTGATAGGTTAGAAACATATTGACAAACATTGGAAAACGGGGAATCTGGATCTTAGGTATAGAGGGATATGGAGGAAGGGTGACTGATGTTGGGAAGCAGCAATTGCAAACTAATTATGAAGAGAAGACCAGAGGGAAACAAAATAAAATTAATTCAGAGGGGCAGTTGTACTCAGTATCCAGGATGATCAATGTTTTTTTTTTTCAAAGAAAAAAATAGGGAGGTGAGGGGTGGGGTGGGAGAGAGAATCAGAAGTAAAGATTAGGCATCAACTGAGAAAAATTCAGAGAGAATCTTCTTGTGGAATCTGTCCTAGGACTAGAGGGTGTGGGGAATTCCATGTGTCGATATCTGAGGGTTGAGCTACCCACTCAGAGGCCTGGGGTTGCACCTGCGACAGGGATTCACACTGGGTTTCTCCAGAAGGAGCCAGCACCCTCAGAGTTCAGGGAAGAGGGGTTCTATTTTCTCTGGAAGAAAGAAAACCCCAAACTGAGAGTCCAACTCAAATGTTAACACAAGCCAAGTGCAAGTTGGTGATTGAGCCATGGCCTCGTAAGTCCCTCTTTCTCTAGAGCCAGGGATTTCAAAATTCCTTATAATTTTTGCAAGTTGATCTTGATTTCTAAAGAACCTGTAAGATGAATAACTAAAGTTGCCATAATGAAGGGATTTGGGAGTGGGTGAAGCTTCATGTGAAGCCAAGTAATTAGAAGGTTGCATGCTGAGCATGGAATTAAACTATAATATTTCATTAATTCTGAAACACATGCATTATCACATTTTAATATCTCAAAAATTATGCTGTATATTAGACAATGGTGTCTTATGATTGTGTTCACCAGGCAGTCATTGAGATGTGGTTTGTTAGATCTACATAAAATAAAAAACATCAGCATCAAAACTTGCAAGGTCAGCACTTTGGAAGAAAATCTAGAGACAAATGTGAGTAACTCTTTTTAAAAATGTGCACTCACCATGACCTTGATGGAGAGGAAGTGCATCAGTGAGTGTTAGGCAAAAAGCAATTAGGAAGAATTAAATTTGTATTGTGAAAAAATTTCAAAAATAGTATTTACTTTACTTGTATTTTTCAGTTTACCTATGTACAAGATAAAAATGCCTACATTGATTTCTATCAGCTAAGACTCAACCAGAAACTATTTGGTAGAGAAACATAGGGGAAGTGACCTGGTGCTGGTAACAGCAAAGACTTTGCCACCACTGGGCCAAAGAACAGGGGATGTAACTAGAAACCAGAGGGAGAGAGCCATGAGTGACCAGCCCAGTGACCCTCAGGGAGGTAGCTGGACAATAAATATTCTCTCTCTCTCTCTCTCTCTCTCTCTCTCTCTCTCTCTCTCTCTGTCACTCTTTCTCCCCTCTGCATTTCTTTCCGTGATAGGGTGAAACCACCTCTGGGACCAGGCTGGTCAGAGTCTTTGGGACAGATTTCCTGTTCCATAGGTGGAACACCATGTACAGGGTAAAGCAAAAGCAGGTTTACAGTTGTTTGTATGGAAAATAATCCAATACTTAATAAATAATAATACAAGAATAAACGCTGCGTTTCACGTACTCACAACTGTAAACCTATTTTTCCCCCACCCGGTATATTTATCTTAGAAACACTTGGTGTTCTAACCTTCCCTTGCTAATGAAGCTCCCCTCTGAGAGACACATTTTATCTTTTAAACTTATGAATGCAGACATGAATGGGTGAATGAATAAACATTAATGGCCTAGAAGCCATTGTGCCTGCTTCAAGGGACTGTGCCTGTCGGCTCTAATGGGATGATTTTATACTTTAATGTCCACAGGGCAGTTTTATTTTATTCCCTATTTCCTTTCACCCTTGGAAAGATCATCTTCCTGTCACCCCTGGACTCCTTGCCCTATATATTTATAGACTTAATGAGGAAATGGAACCGATCAATACTCCCGTCCTCAGTCATTCTTCCCCACAGGCCCAGCCGGGCTTCTCCAGTCATGGCTCAAGGGAAAGTGAGTGCCATCTGCAAACTGAAATGGCTTGAATTTATATTTGCAAGGGAAATGGTAACCTAAGAGCTATTCTTCCAGGGGAGTAGAGCGCCAGCTGATATTGGCCTCTCTTATTTGTTTCTATAAATTTTTAACAGCCTAAAATGGCAAGAAAGTTGGTGGAGAGCGCAATATAATGCCACTGATCTTACATTGCTTTACAGGGGTGAGAGCAGCAATCAATCCTTTTCTGCCGGCCATTTCTCTGCATTGACATGTCTTATTGCTAGAGTTGGCTGATATAAGTTAGAACACAAGTATTCAATTTGAAATGTCTTTTTTTCCTTCCCTCTGCTCGTCCACAGATTCTCTTTCTTCTCTATTCCTCCTTCTCCAAATAACTGTACCTTTCCCATCTATCTTATACCATATCATATCTTATCATACTATCTTCCTATACCTATCGACTTGCAAAATCTCAGTGTTTGGCCATCCTGCCATTTTAGGATACATTCCTGCCCGGCATTCTGACAGACATCTTTTGAGGGGACATAGCAAGACTTGATCCTGGGTTTCTAAGAGCTTGTAGTCTTGCAGAAAGGATAAGTCAAGTGCACAGGTAACAGAAACTCAACGCTGAATATGGTAGACTATTAATTAAGGGCAAAGGCTAGGCAGTTGGTTTGGATTCTGTGCCGTCTCTCCCACGTTCTCCCTGTACATCCCAGGCAAATCCTTTGCCCTTTCTGAACCTTGGGTTCTGATCTCTAATACAAATCAACTGCTAGGGTTCCTGTGATAATCAATGAAGCATAAAGTATTAGGCACAATGCTATTTATTGTCATAATTAATACTATAATTTGTGCTCAAAGAGATGTATAAACAATGAACTGCCCCTAAGTTATTGTTAACAGTAAATTTGCCCCACCACCGATAAAATGTGTCAGGTTTGATTTACTTTTGCGTGTATATTAGAACAGGCTGCTTTCAGAAACAAAGCTAGCCCAGATTCCCTGAGAAGTCACCAGCATTATACATATGGTAAAGTTGTTTCTTTACACAAGTGATAGGCTACGAGTAAGAAAAGATACTCCTAAGCACACCTATGTTCATTGCAGTATTATCTACAATAGCCAAAATTTGGAAGCATTCCAGGTGCCCATCAGTAGATAAAAAAGATGTGGTACATTTACACGATGGACTACTACTCAGCCATGAAAAAGAAGGAAATCTTACCTTTTGTGACAGCATGGACCGACCTAGAGAGCATTATGCTAAGTAAGATAAGCCAGTCAGAGAAAGACAAGTACCATATGATTTCACTTATATGTAGAATCAAATGAACAAAATAAACTAACCAAGTGGTGATAGACTCCTGGCTACAGACAATAGACTGACAGCCTTCAGAGGAGAAGGGGTTGGGGCCTGGGTGAGAAGGGGAAAAGGATTAACACTACGGTGTCGGGTGAATTTCCCGCCAAAATATAAGATGGCGCGGGCAATTATTTAGGTTTCCCGCGCAAAATCAGGGATTTTTATGATACCTATTACCCCAATGGGTATGAAACGGTTCGCATACGCAGGTAGGTATCTTTGTGAACGGCAAACAAACAAATATTTGGTAATACGCAGTTACAATCGGCCCGAGTTTACACGTTTCCCGCACTCCACCGCAAATCTATATGAACCGAGTTAAGACGGCTCCCGCGGAGTACGCGCAATTCACGCGAGCCGACTTAACTCGTTTCCCGCACTCCAAGTGGATTAAGCAAAGAAAAGAAAGACTCATGGACACAGGCAATGGTATGGTGATTGCCAGAGGTAAAGGGGGTGGTGGAATGTAGAAGAGGGTAAAGGTGGGATAAATGGCAATGGGAGGAAACTTGACTTGGGGTGGTAAACACACAATACAATATAGAATTCTGGAATTCTATGTACTCTAGAATTGTATACCTGAAATGTATATAATTTTATTAACCAATGTCACCCCAATAAATTTAATTTGAAAAATTAAGAAACCAACCAAACAAAAAAGGTACTCTTAGAATTGTGTTGCATTCAACCACTGTTTCAACTAATCCCCACTCTTATAAGCAATGATATCCAAATGTGCTACCTTCTTAGAGCTGGCATTCATCTAGAACAGCCGTGGGCAAACTACGGCCCGCAGGCCGGATCCAGCCAGTTTGAAATGAATAAAACTAAAAAAAAAAAAAGACCGTACCCTTTTATGTAATGATGTTTACTTTGAATTTATATTAGTTCACACAAACACTCCATCCATGCTTTTGTTCCAGCCCTCCGGTCCAGTTTAAGAACCCATTGTGGCCTTCGAGTCAAAAAGTTTGCCCACCCCTGATCTAGAACAAAGATAATCCTGTCCAACCTAGGTCATCATATCTGCTGTGCTTGGTCCCATACAAACCCAGCCTGCTGCCTTCTTGGCCATTACCTGTGCTGAGTTTCTTCCCATCTGCTATTATACTAGGGAAAGTTTCATCACTTTCCACTCTTGCACCTCACCCCCTGCCATTCCAACACAGCCATCAATGATTCATTTGGGTTGTGGGGAAGGAATAAGTCAGAGGACCAAAGGAGGCCAAGCTACTTTGCTACTTTTGCAATCTGGAGTTCCCACTGGAAGAGAGGAACAATGGGAGAAAATGTAAAAGGCCTAGAATCATAACCTCAGAATGCCTTCTGGCCCCAGTTCTGATTTACACCGCCAACACTGATCAAATTACTGAGACTTTTGGGGCCTCGGTTCACCCATCTGTATAGTAAATATATTGTGCTATGTAATTTCTCAGGTTATTTTATTTACCAGTTCATTTTACATTTATAAAGTGCCCTTTCTGTATAATAGACTATGCAGAATACGAGACACATTTCTATAAGGACATACACACACAGAGAGACATACGTGTGCATGTGCACGCACACACACACACATCATGGCTCAGAATGTATTAGAAGTCACAGTAAAGATATACTAGTAAAATGTGAGGCGATTATGAACCTTTAAGCTCATTCTCATTTTCTAACAGAAGGTCAGATCTGTGATTTGTCTCTTCAAGTTCACTCACATATCATGGAGCATCACTTCTCTGGGACTTTCTCATTTCCTCATCTCCTCTAGATAATGAGGCAAAATAATGTAATAGCTATTTCAAATGATTTTTTTTAGAGTGTAGGCGGAGAGATTAAAGGAGAAAAATCCAAGGGGATAAAGTAGTTTAGTTGTCACATATTATTATCTTATTCATCTCCAAACTTACTGTGAGTTGCCCAGGGAAGATATCCTTACCTCCTTTTGCTACAGAAGGAGTTAAGACCCCTAGAGGCAGGAGCACTTCTGAAAGATAAATTAGGGTGAGGATCCTCACTCTAGTACTGTGAGTGCAATGCACAGAGAAACAATTGCTTTGTTTATTCTCCAAACTCAAAACTCACCTTTGCCATTAATATTATTTTCTCCTGGTCTGTCTAGTGGAGGAGATATTGTATGGTGACATTGGTTTCTTGGTTAATAATTCCCGTCTGAGTTGAGGTTGGAGGATTTGTTGTTATAATGAGCTCAGCCAGACAATGTTTCCTCCTGCCAATAGATGGCA
Organism: Myotis yumanensis; assembly: GCF_028538775.1. Taxonomy (NCBI): domain Eukaryota; kingdom Metazoa; phylum Chordata; class Mammalia; order Chiroptera; family Vespertilionidae; genus Myotis; species Myotis yumanensis. Next base: position 25,732,332 of record NW_027223764.1, on the reverse strand, counting down.
GAGGAGGCAAATTTGTCTGAAAATGGAACTAAAACATAAAAGAAGGGAGCCTGGGTTGGGACCTCCTGTTCGGTCTACCTGTTTTTTGTTTGTTTGTTTGTTTTTTGCATCTACATTGCAGAGCATTAAAGACTTGAATAAGACATGATCTCTACATCTTTTGGAGTTTCCATTTAGAAGATTTATAACAAGACACATTTTGTAAATGGTTAGTAGAGTAAAAGAAGCATACGGAGCAAAATACGACTTTGTTTAAGAAACTCTGCATTTATCTTTTTTCTTGATTTAATGCATTTCTTAGTTCTCTTTAGACAACTTCTCTGACATTGAGGCAACCAGACTTGCTAATTAATAAACCTGAGACAAACCAAAGCTACAACAACAAAACCCCAAAGCTTTGGCTCAAACGGAGGGCCCCAGCCTTTTCTAAGGAAGAAATGCCCTCTTCTTTTTCTATTAACTGGTGCCACCTGAAGAACACAAGAACTTTCTAGCACAAGTTGTCTTTGTCCCATTCCTTTGAATAACAAAGGCAAGCCACCGAAACAATTTATAATTTTTAACTTACATAAAGATGACACAACTTGTGAACAATAGTTTTAACTGGTCTACACACATGTTGAATTTTTAAAAGGCAAAGAAGGGGGGACACAATACTGGTAAACTCTTATTCATGCTCCAAAACCCAGCAAAATTGGTGTCTCCTCAGTGAAGATTTTGCTTTCTTTTTAACTTAGTCCTTCTCTCCTCTGAGCTCCTATAGAACACTGTACCTTCTGCCATCACACACCCTTATCTTAGGCTCTTTTAACTAATTTTAAAAAATCTGTACATTTTTCTCTCGAAACTGAGCTTTGGAGGTCATAACCATATACTTTATCTTCTTGATTCTACAGTGCCAAATGCAGTCATCATTTATTGTTGGTTGCAGGAATGAATTTATAAATAGAAAAATGAGTGGAAAGCAACAACTAGAATGTATTCTAAACTGTGTCACATTTTTAGAGAAACGTGGAGGTGACCATTCAGAAATTGAGGCATGACAGAAAGCTCGGTGACCTACCTGAAACACATCCACTAGAATATGTTTAAGAGCCATGTCAGAGTTCATATCTCTGTCACATAGTATTAATAATTTAGCATCTTTGAGTTTGTTTATGCATGTAAAGTCAGAAAAATAGCAATGTTACCAGCTAAAATAGCTAATAAACAGCTTTAAGATACACATTTTAACACGTGTACGTGAAAGGGATGATGACTACTGCTAGTATCTCTGTGATGAATGATTTTCTCTTTTAAATGCTATTGGATATGTTTACAGGCAGCAAAATCAGCACACAAATCAAAAGTAGTTTATTTTTTTTGCAGATAGTAGAAACAAAGGTAACACCGTTTTTCTTGTGTCACCTTCGTTTTGCTACTGAGGAAGTAAAGGCAATTTTGTAGGTGGAAAATGGTTGGTTCATTGAAGAAAAAAATGTATTTTATTCAGTGGTTATTTTAACACCAAATTGAAAAACATATCCCCATAGAGATCCTGGCTTGTGTTATCTTGTGATAGCTTTTAGATGCTTTCTGAGGGGACTTATAAAGTAATATTATAAATATATAAATATATTTGTGGAATATGATTAGAAGTATGATTTCAAGTTGAATTGGGTTCCATGTGATTTTGAAAATAGAGAACGCTTTAGGCAAAGAGAAACTGTCCAAAGTACATTTGTGGTTTGGCAGGCTGCTTGTGGAATGATTCAAGAACTGTGGCCGGGGATTCAGAGGACTGGCAGCCTAAGCTCGATTGGCCCTGTCACCCGTGGCTGTGCCATTTCCTCTGTCCAGCTTAGTCCTGGACCATGGTAGCTGTGTCCTTAGCTGTTGGGCTGGAATGTATGTAGATGAACAGGTCTCTCATCGAATAGCTAAGCCGGTAGAACTGAAGGACTTTGAGGGTCAGGCACCAGATCTTACCATAATTAAAAGACCATAAAACAGTAAGAGGGAGGACACAATCCTCACCTGCTGAATTCACCTCAATTCCTTCAAGTTATTTTGAGGCCAGGCCACTTGCAAAGCCCATGCTTGAAAAGTGCACTGTGATTATATGGCTCCCAACTCTGTTTTAAGCCACATCCAAGAGGATTTATCCTTACTTGTGCTCATGGAATGAGATTTCTTTTCAAGTGCTTGAGGGCTTTCTTTCCATGGTGTCCTTTGGATGCTTTAAAACGAAGCCTTCTCATTTGTAATCTTTCCCTTTTCTTAGACAGAATGGCCTCTTGTAATTTCATCTTTTTTTACTTTAAAAAACTGAAAGAAAAGGAGAAAAAGAACAAGCAGCAGAAGGAATCTAGTTGGAGCCTGCAGCCCAGGTGTTCCAGAAACAACTGCTGGAGTTGGTTGTTAGAAATGGCTCACAGATTGAAAATCGACCTTTGCTCTCAACACTTTCCTCTGTGGCTGGAGAAATTCCCAAATTACTAGAAAATGATTTAATGAAATGGCCATTTAAACATGTTCAAGTACTTGCTTCAAAGAGAAACAAAAGTGTTTTGAAGCATCTCTCTCCTGAACCCAAATCTTGTGTAATCTAAGTGGTGCAATGTGTGAATGCTGGTGTTTAAATACTAAATCACTCAAAATCTGTTCTCAGTATGAATTTTTCTCATCAAGAAATCTCACACGTGATTTAGCATAAATTGTAGCCTATTGTGATGACGATCCGTAAGTGAAATACTCTAAATTGTGTTGTTCGCGAATTGGGGGAATCTGAGAAAGATCGCAGAGTAGCCATCTGTAACTACTCGGGAAACAGAAAGAGGTTCCTAAGGAAAAAATAAACCTTATTCTCAATCACTCTGTGAGCTTTGAAACATCCAAGAATCCTGCAGGGGTTATTGGAATATTGTGGCAATCTAAGTGACACAAGTTAGAATGAGAAAATAGTGTAAATAAAAATAACTAGACTGTGAATATGAGCAGTCTCATACTTCACTAATACCAATTTTCTATAGGAACATTTGGCAATTCTTTGAGAAAATTTTAAAGTGTGCCTATCCCTTGGTCCCCCAAATCCATTTCTAAAAATGTATCCTAATGGAATTTAGGATGTATGCAAAGGATCACTTATAAGGATGTTCTCTGCAGAATTATTTATGATAGAGAAAAATTGGAAGCAATCCAAATATCCAGCAATGGGGTGCTGGTTAAATAAGTCATGGGATAAATTCCTACAATCCTATACCATTCAGCTTGAGATGCATTGTTCAGTAAGTGGAAAAAAATTTGCAAAAGTATGCAAGTATAATTCTTCTTATTTTTGCAATCAAAGCATATAAAAATATCTAGAAAATGTACTTTAAAAGGTTACTGATAATGGTTAGCTTATAAATCATGGGGTTATAGGTGTTTCTTTTTATCTTTTTCGCTACTTGATATTCTCCACTTTTCTACAATGATCATGTGTCGCTTGTATATAAAATTGGCCCTTGGCCCACACACCTCCACTCTGGGTTGGCTCAGAGCCTCTCAGACCACCGTGATTGTCCTGGGCATAACCAGAATCTTTATTCTAGAACATGGAATTGTCATCTTTGATTTAAATGCAAAGATTTTGCAGTTGTAACATCTTAATACTTTCTCATTTCACAATATCTTCTTGCCTTTTAAATATACACTTCTTCAAAGTACTATATGGCATATGCCCATGTTTTAAATTAAAAAAATTCTTTCAATTGATTATTTCAGAATATCTTATGAATTTTTATGTAATTGGGAACACCCAGCGCTTGGAATCACTTGTCTGGAATGGAGATTTTATTTTAACATACCCTTAATGGATTTGAATCGCTTAGATATGGGTACTGAAGAGTAATCCTCAGAATTCTTTTCAGCAGATTGGAACTGAAAACCAAAATATAGTCAGAAAGGAAAATCAAGGGAACTCAAATGAGGAAAATGCTCCTCCATCTTCATTCCTGTATTAGTATCCCTTGTCCTTACGTTCTGTGAATGGGACCAGTGGACTCTCTCCCTACCTCCCTGAATCATGAAGCCCAGTAGTAATGATCTGGGTCAAAGAACCAAAAGCCACACATTGTGGACTATAATAGAAAAAAAAACTAGCCTTCAGGCATACCATTTTTATAATTTCCCAAAGGGCATTATTTTCAACCATTGCTCTACCTGATGCCTCATGTTGTATATCCATGTTTGCTATACCATTTGGATCCTAATGCTTGTCAACCTAAACCCCATCAATGCTATACCCTTATTATTAAACTAGAGGCCCGGTGCATGAAATTTGTGCATGGGTAGGGTCCCTAGGCCTGGCTGGAGACCAGGCCCAATCTGTGGGGTGACTGGCGGGGCGATCAGGGGCCCCCACTGGCACCCACCTTGGCTGGCCTGGGGCCTGTGGGCTGGGGGCAGCTCCTGCGTTGAGCGTTTGCCCCCTGGTGGTCAGTGCGAGTTATAGTGACCAGTTCTGCTGTTGGGTCGATTTGCATATTAGGCTTTTATTATATAGGATTTGCATTGCCTTTTTGGCTAGGTCAGTGGTCGGCAAACTGCGGCTCACGAGCCACATGCTGCTCTTTGGCCCCTTGAGTGTGGCTATGAAGTTTCAATCGCACTGTACGAGCATGCCCACACATGGTATTTTGTGGAAGAGCCACACTCAAGGGGCCGCAGTTTGCTGACCACTGGGCTAGGTCCTTAGAGGGGGGTAAAACTGGAATTAAGGTGATCAAGGTCTCGAGAAATAATTCCATGGAGATTGGGTTAAAATCCCTTCCTTCTGTGTGAATTAAGTTATCCCCTTCTCCCCCCCCCCCCCCCCCCCCCGCCTTTTTTTTTTTTTGGCTTGGTTCATTCAGACTGTGGGTATAGTTCATGCTAAATGAATGAGTAAATTCCAGATTTTTCTTTTCCAGAATCATGTAGAGTTTGCCTTTAACAACCAACTCTTTTACTAATTTACTATTCAAATAGAAAACTACTGAGCTTAGGAGACCCCAAACTAAAAATGTTTCTAAAATTCTCATTATACTGTAGTAAATTTCCCATGATATTTCTTTATTGACATATTCAACCCCCTCAAATTCCTATCCTCCCACAAGGGCAAAATTAGAGGCTTTTTCCTCCACAATAATACATTACCTTGTAGAGTCTTTAACATAGCACTCATGACATAACATGGGAACAATTTATTTTGCCCGTTTTCTCTTAGTAGGCTTTGAGCTCCTTGAAGGCCAGGCCTATGTATGACTTTATTCATCTTCCCATATCCAAATCCTATGTCTGCCATGAAAAATGGACAACCAATGCATTAAATACCTGTGGCACGAATGATGGGGTAACAGTCAGAATTGCATATTCTCCTCATGAAGAAACTCCATAGGATGGAATGTCCATTTACTGCTAAGAATAATAAACTTATGTCTGGACCAGTAGTGATAAAAAGCAAGAGAGGGAAGCAATGATATTTTATAGTGCTTATTTAATGATATATAATGCTGGAAAAAAGCAGGAGGTCTTTTTTCTCTATTGTGTAAATCAATTTGATAAAGTGGATATGTTACAGCTCTGACTTCCGGGGCCTTTTATGCATATGCAGTTACTGCTCAATCTTGTCAGATAAATTTTTTTCCAATAAAATCGCAGCTAACTTCTGCAAACAGCTGATATCATTCTGCCACTCAGAAATCTTACACTGTATCAGAGTCGCTGCACCAAATATCAGCCAGCCCACTCAAGGTTGTCTGGAGCAATGAGCAGTCGGTACAGCAGCGGATTTCATTTCAAAACCACAGTGTAATTGAATAAGCTTTTACTTTCCTGGGCACTAGATAAAACTTGGTTTGAATGTAGCATTACTAAAAACCAGTTTTGCTGTGTTTGTTTGTTTTTTCCCCTACCCATATTGATTTATTTCTACAATGTAGGGAGCTCTAGTCATCCCACATAATTTAGGGGGGGAAGTGTCTCATAACGACAGGATCAAGGAACTTGTAGAAGCACTCCGGAGTTTACATAGTAAAACATATTGGGTTAAAATTTTGTCTTTAGTTCTGGGATCTGGAGGGTATAAGCCAGACACTTCACCATTCTCAGAGGTCAGTTCAATAGCAAAAAAAACATGCAGTGTAAATGAAGTACCAGACAACGTGCTGGGCTCCTGGTGGGTGTTGGAGGTAGAAAGAGGAAGGAAGGGGGTTGAGCATGTCAATAAAGAAATATCATGGGAAATTTACTACAGTGGCTTTTCTTCAGGGGCTTACAGTCTAGTAGGGAAAACTGACCACTGTCTATGAAAACACCCAAAGGGGCTTTGGAATCCTAGAGGAGGGATGGATCGTCTTCCACATCTTTTCCGACTACATTTCTTTTGGGATTTTATTACTTGTAACCAAGGAGTCCTGGCTAATATGGTCTCTTCATGCTAGTAATACTGGATTCCTTCTTCTCTGCTTTTGAAACTTGTCATTTGGCTCACCTGGTTACACCCTCCTGGGTTCTTCAGTCCAATTTTTTTTCCTCTTTCCCTTTCTGGGTCCAAACCACACAACCCTGTCACAGAATTCTCTTGGGAAGTTGCTAAATGTCGCTGCCAGACAGGGACGTATGCCTATTGTTTCAAAAGCTCAGCAGATTTGCTGTGGGCTCACAGACCTCAAGGAGACACCTGGCCCTCTCGGGGGTGGGGTCGGGGTGGGGTGAGGGTGGGAGAAGGGTTGCCACTTTCAGGGGCAATTAGAGCACATTAGGCCCAGTGGAATGGAAATTTAAGCAAGTATTTCCTATTAATGAGCATACCTCGCACCTTCTGGGTGTCGGGCACTGTGTTAGGAACTGGAAATATGTAAATGCTCTAATGTAATTGATAGTCAAACAGGGGAGGCTGACATGAAACCAAATAGCTATATTGCACTGTCACAGAAGCTAAGTAGAGGCTTGGGGGTGGGGGTACCCCAAGGACTGAAGAAACCTCTACAGAAGAGATGACACTTCAGCTGGATCTTAAGAGATTGGTACTTCATCAAGGAGCATGGAGCAGTCAGTTCAAAGGCATTGGCGTTGGAAAGAATGCAGTGTGATTGAGGGATGATTTCAGTGTCACTGTGGAGGAGGAAGGAGGGTTCAAGGGATTGACGAGTTATGCCTGAGAGGGAAGTGGATTGCTCTCCTCCCGCCTCTGCACCTCCTGCCATGTTTCTCGTCTTCTTAGTAGAGAAGAATTGCTACTTCATCTCTTCCTGCCAGGGGCCAGCGTTTTCATGACTCACTACCCTCAAAATGATAATTGCAACATATTTTTGGGGGGAAGAATATCACATTTTGACCCTGATCATGGATGCTAAACTTTATTAGGTGGTATGCAACTGATATGAAACAATGAACACAAATTTTTTAAAAGTGAAATTGACTCTGATGCATAGTTTTACCATCCTACAGAATGGAGCCCTGCAGCCCGTACACAACTGCTCTAGTAACGCGCTTCCCACTGGTACAATGTTCTCAGCAGATTGTAATCCTCGGGGAGACCCCTCATGTTCTGAGACTGAAATACATATGAGTAACAAGATTCTTACTATAAGCATTTATACTTTCAGAACTTCAAGATTAAATTTCAGAACTTCAAATTTTCAAGATTAAAGATGAACAAATCAGAGAGAGAGAGATGGCCTGAACTGGTGATTCTCAAGCCAGATGTACATCAGAATGACACATCGAACTTGTTAAAAATAAAGAGGGGACAGAGTTGGAAATAAAAACTTTTATTTTGAAATTCTGTAAGTGACTTTGGTGCACAGTCAGGTTTGTGAATTCCAGGATGCGATGATCTCTTGTGAATATGTCTAGTCATAAGATTTTATGCAATTTTCTGGGTGAATTTCTAAATGATGTAAAAAAAAAAAGTTTGAAGTGGACGTGAAAAGAGGTTGTTGGAATAGACTGCCCAAGTATTTTTTGGAATTGTGAAAGATTGTTTTGAAAACCATACTTTGAACTCTAATCATTCTGCTAATCCAATCTAGAACTATATATGCAATATATATACTGGTAGTTCAGTATAATAGAGCATGGTCTACTAGTTAGTAATACCTCTGTCGCTTTGGCCAAGAATTCATAAATGTCTCCCACCCCCAGGCAAACGTAAGTAGGGATGTGCTATTAGGAGGGCACAGTTATCTTCTCTTGCTGAAAGCAGGTAACTTCAAGCTGTACAGCATCTACAGGAATTAGGGGGAAGAAGAACTTCCTGCTGTTGTGAATTCTCATGTAGTTGGTTGGTTGGTTGTTTTATTGTATTTAATCTTTATTGTTAAAAGTATTACAGATGTTCCCCCTTTTCCCCATTGACCCCTTCTAGCCCACTCCTACCCGCTAGTTCAGTGGTCGGCAAACTCATTAGTCAACAGAGCCAAATATCAACAGTACGACGATTGAAATTTCTTTTGAGAGCCAAATTTTTTAAACTTAAACTATATAGGTAGGTACGTTGTTATTAACTTAATTAGGGTACTCCTAAGGCTTAGGAAGAGCCACACTCAAGGGGCCAAAGAGCCGCATGTGGCTTGCGAGCCGCAGTTTGCCGACCATGGATCTAGTTGATTGTTTTAAAAAATATATTGACTGAGTCTTAAGGACTCCAGAGGTAAATTACTTTAGAAAGAAAATCAAGTTAAGCACAGGCCTCCGAATAACATGAAATATCTATTCTTTTCCTTATGGCACTTGAAGTGTGTGTCTGCTGAAGGGAGGCCCAAAGTGGTGAATTTCTTTCCAACCCATAGAGAACTGGGTTGGAGAAGAGAAAAGTGTCCTGGCAGCCATGCCAGAACCAGGTGGGACTATGAGGGACAATTCTTCTGAGGCAGAGGGGGCATTGTTACTAGGGGGAGGAAAAGGATGCTAGGCAGATAAAACCAATATAGATCCACTTAAATTGTAAATCAGAGCACATTGTTTTTATTTTCTCTAAACCTAACATGTAATCAAGGGTACATAAAATAAGGCTGATACATTTGGCTTTATGTTTGAGCCATTTTTGGAATGGATCATAGAGGTATGCATCCATTGGCCACTTCATAAATGCCTGAAAAAAGGGAAAGAAGGTAGTTAGGCAGGCATTTTCCTACATGACAAGGTTGTGTGGTTATGCTTCAGAGAGGAATATTGTTCCAAATGTAAACTACATTCGATACAAAAATAATTATAAGACAGTATGGTTTTGTCAGCTAAGTCCTTAAGTTCTGAGATTTGCCTGTGAGATGAACACGAGTTGTTTTGGTTGCTGTCCCAATCACATTTGCTGCTCATTGGTATCAAAGCTGTTTATGAAAGTGAGCAGATCAGGCACTGCACTCCACTAAGTAACAAATGTGAAGTTGCAAGTTGTTATGTATCATGTGAATAAGCATTTGCTGTTGGCACTACTTCCCAAGGCCAGTGGTTTGTCCAATAATTTATATACACAGTTTATGTACATAATTCACAGCCAAACCACCAAGTAGATCCTCTCTCCATTTTACTCTCGTCTTCTGCTCTGTTACTTTCACTTTGATTCTCTGATTTTCTTTTCTCTTATAGTCTCTTCCCGTTCTGCAGTTCAATCTATTCGAAATCCTAGTCTCCATCCGCTCTTCTATTATTACATTACCCATTTCTCCTAAAGATTTTATTATTTTTAAATAATGGTTGTATCTTCTTTTATTTTTGATTTTGATTTTTAAATTGCACTTGACATTCAATGTTATATTAGTTTAGGTGTACAGCACAGTGGTTAGACACATATAACTTACAAAGCAATCCCTCCAATAAGACTGATACTCACCTGACACCACACATCATTGCTTAACTACTCACTAGCTATTTATTGTTGGGTAAATTACTAAAACTCCTCGAATCTCAACTTCATCATATAAAAGTGATGATTTTTATAAGAATTCAATAAGATGCCGAAACCGGTTTGGCTCAGTGGATAGAGTGTTGGCCTGTGGACTGAAAGGTCCCAGGTTCGATTCCGGTCAAGGGCATGTACCTGGGTTGCGGGCACATCCCCAGTAGGAGGCGTGCAGGAGGCAGCTGATGGATGTTTCTCTCTCATCGATGTTTCTAACTCTCTATCTCTCTCCCTTCCTCTCTGTAAAAAATCAATAAAAAAAAAATTTTTTTTAAAAAAAGAATTCAATAAGATAAGATATAGTCAGTTTTGCTATAACCTAACATATGCATTCCTAAAAATCACTATGCTGTGCAAAATTACACAATAAAAACCATAGACTATGGGGAGAGTGGAAAATGAGGTTAGAGGCATGACACTAAAATAGTGACATACATTAAAAAAAAAAGTACCCTAGCAAAAACAGTAGTGAATTTTACATGGAAAATGGTTAAGAAATACATAATTACTACAATAACTATGGCCCTTTATTGGAAAAAATACCTGGAGTTTGCTTCTGAGACTGGTGTCAGAAGGATGCAGCTTGTGAGCTATTGTGGAGAGGTAGGGTGGGAGGGTCCCAGAAATTGGATGAAAAGTGATGATACTGGATATGGATGAGGTGACTCCTAACAGGTATGGACCTGCGGCACCTGTAGGTGTTTGAAGTATGTGCATGTATGTACTTTGTGTGTTCCTAAGCAGTTTGTTTCAGCTGATGAAGTCTTTTGCTCTCACCCAGTGTTCCTTGTACACAAAATTGTGCCTAAGCATGTGAAATCCATGTTATTTCCAAATTGTTCCATAATATAGCAATTATTTTGGGACAAATTTGTGTTGTCAAAACAGGCATTTAAACAGAATTGACCATGGAGTTGTTAGCACAGCTCTTATTACCACTCAAGAAATGTTAGCTCATTCCTATTAATATGAGGCCTCATTGAATGTAAAAACAAAAAGACATATTCTCTTCAATGGCATTAATGTAGGTGACGAGAGAATGGGTGGGTGTCCAGCAAGGAATCTAGAAAAAGGAAGGCCAGGAAGCAAGAATGGTCAGTGTGTTGCCAGCACTGCCCAGAGATTCCAAGCATCCTGCCTTCCTGGCAGGTAAATTGCAATTTGGATTTGACTGTGTCAGGCCTAATGACACCAGTTATTAAGGTCATCCAACCTCCCCCTTCTGCTCCAAGCCCATGCTCACCTCGCAAACTTCTGATTATGATTTACCTCTTCGTGCTGTTAGGAGGCTGCGTTCTCCTGCTGACGTAAACATTCAGAACCGCTCGGCAGTTACATTTCTCAGTGTAAATTGCTAACCTGGCACGCTGCTTTGCACATCAGTCTCTCGCGAATTCCCAGGGATTAATCAACTACAAGCACACTGACACATTCCATTTTCTGGATCTGCAAAGCTGAGGAGCAGATGCTGGGATGCCGTGACCCCGGGAGATGAGTGCTCCCTGCCAGGCCTGGCAGCTGCCTGACCAGATGACACACTTACCCATTCTCTGACTCTAAGAGTGCGGGCATACAGCCACATCAGAGCTGGACACATGTGCATGTGAGCAGATATAAGGTAGGGACTTTCTATGGTTCCAATTCTTTTTTTCAAGGTGTCACTCTTATGGAGTGAGGACCGATTTCTTCTTTCACTAGTAATGAGTTTCAAAAGCTGGGATCTGAACTTTCAGGCATACCATCTTCACTTACAACACTTGAATTTCGGGTAGCTGACTTTGAATAGATTTGCACCTGCAAATACTCATTTTTCTCTTTGTTCAGGAGGTAAATTACCTTAGAAAGTAGAGAGTATGACATTCAGCTGTCTACTCTATTCCCTATTCATCCGAACCTGAACTAACAAAGGAACACATGATTAGTGTCATCAAAGACAAAACTTGGAGGGAAATAGACTCTTTTCTTACTTTGCTTCATTGCAATACTCTCAGACACCGGACTCCATGATTGGGCCTACCCTGCACCGCTTTTCAAGGTGCCAGGCTTGCGACCTTTTCTCTTAGCAACTGAGAGAATTTGTAGGCTTTATCTGTGAATGAGCACCTACAAATACAAACAAACCAGAGACAGTTGCTGACATTTGTTGTAGTTTGAAGGCAAAAATAATTGGTCAATTAGGTAAATTGGAACCACGGCCACTATCTGAAAATATTCAAAACTTATAAAGTTCAATACTATTAATAACTGCCATCTCATAAGAATAAGTTAATATTTAAACTAATTCAATTACAGTTTGCATCTTTTTAGGATGAAAGATTGTGATTGCATGCTTTTTCATTGTCTTTAAGCATTCACTCAAGAACTCAATCATTTGTTCAACAAAAATTTTATTAAATACATTCACTGAATTCCAGACACTAGGCTAAGGATATGATAACTGCATGATCCTTGGTCTCTGAGAGCTTGAAGTCCAGTTGAGGCAAAATATAAATAAATGCTTATTACATAATTCATTCATTCATTTATTCAACATATCTTTTTTGAGCATCTAAGACATTGGGAATGCAACAGTGAATCTGAGAAACAAGATCCTTGCTTTGGTAAGATTGCATTGCAGGAAACAGTAAATTAATAAATGCATTAATAAACAAGATAATTTCAGATAGCCATGAATGCTGTGAAAAAAGCAGGGTGAATCGATATAGAATGAGTAAAGAGGCTAGTTAGCTGGGGTTGTTTGAGATGACTTCTCTGAGTAGGTGACATCTGTGATGCAATATGAATATGAGGAAGTGACCAGCTGGGAGGATCTATAGAAGGAGTTTTCCATGCAAGGGAGCAGCAATTTCAAAAGCCTTGAGAGAGCAAGTTTGGCATATTGGAGGCACTGTAAGTAAGTCAGTGTGGCTGGAGCAAGACTGTAGGATACAGGATCAAAGGTGTAGGCTGGGACCTCAGGACCATGGTAAAGCATTGCGATTTTATCTTAAATGTGATAGCAGCTGCTGGTGCTGGGGCAGGAATGGGGTTGTTGAACATTGAAATAGCCTGACTCGTGTTTTTAGAAGACTGCTTTGGTAGTTTGTGCAGGAGCTAGACAGTAATGGGTGAACAAGGTGGCTTTGGTTATAATTCATAGAGGAGATGGTGACAGTGAGCACAATCTCAGGTGTGATTAGGAGTGCAATGTAACTGGAATTATAAAAATGGTATCTAAAAAGAGCCACAAGAGCACAGATGCGTGTGGGGTTGATTTTGCTTTGACAAGTTGGAAGTTCATCAGGAGAAGTGTGTAGACCTTGCAAGTGAGACCAGAAGAGGGATTGGCAAACTTTCTTAAAGAACCAAAGAACAAAAACACTGTAGGCTTTGAAAGATGTTCAATTACCTGTTGTAATGGTTCAACTCTGTTGTTATAGCTCAAAAGCAGCCACAGACAATGTGTTAATGAATGGGTGTGATTGTATTCCAAAAAAACTTTATTTTCAAAAACAGGCAGTTAGTGGACTTGGCCTACAGGCTGTGATTTGGTGATGCTTGGTCTAGAAGTTATCATCTCTAGCACTGCTGCATTTCTTCTCTTTTCTTCCTTGTGTCTTATGACATTTCTTTTCACCCTCACTGTTTCGGTTTTGTTTATGCTAACTTTGAGAACCCAGATTTTAATATATTTTTAAATTGATTTCAGAGTGGAGAGAGACATAGAAACATCAATGATAAGAGAGAATCATTGATTGGCTGCCTCCTGCACACTGCATATCATGGATCGAGCCCGCAACCAGGGCTTGTGCCCTGACCAGGAATCAAACTGTGACCGCCCTGGTTCATAGGTCAGTGCTCAACCACTGAGCATGCCAGCTGGGTCTGATATTTTAACTACATTATTTACATAATTTTCAGTATTATCAATTATAATGTCCCTCAAAAAAATCTGCTCAAAGGATTAGTCTCATGGCTTATGATAGATACTAGAGGCCCAGTGCATGGATTTGTGTACCAGTGGAGTTCCTCAGTCTGGCCTGTGGGGATCGGGCTGAAACCAGCCTGGTGCACAAATTCATCCAGGGTGTGTCCAGTCGGTCTCGTCCAGTCCCAATCAAGGCCTATTGGGGCCATCTCGCTCAGTCCCGATCAGTGCCAGCTGGCCAGGGAGGGACCACAGGAGGTTGGCCAGCCGGGGAGGGACCGCAGGAGGGCTCCAGGGCGTGTCCAGCCTATTTCTCCCAGTTCTTATTGGATAGACCCCAGCAGCAAGCTAACATACTGGTAGGAGCGTCTGCCCCCTGGTGGTCAGTGCGCGTCATAGTGACTGGTCAAATGGTTGAATGAACGGTCAGACACTTAGCATATTAGGCTTTTATTATATAGGATGATCTGAAACTCACACCCACTTCTTGGTGAAAAGAGAAGTCTTCACCACGCTGTCTTCTAACTTGGTTTTCTGTCTCTGAAAATGATTTATTACAGAGGTATTAGAGTCTATTTTATTAGTCATTGTCTTTACCTTCTATATGTAATATAATAGTGAGTTGTATTGATACTTTCTCATATAGTTTTCTGTTCATCTATTATCTTCTACATAAGTCAGGATCCAACCAGAAAACAAAATACTGTAAACATTTAAAGTTTAAGAGAGAATTGGTATCATCAGTGATAAGGCTGAAAAGACATATAAGAAGCAGTAACATCACTCAGAGATTAGCAATGGCAAGAGGCTGCTACCGGTCCTTGGCAAGGGTGGGGTGGGGACAAAGAAGGGGACTGGGCTTTCTGTGGCCCAGAGACTGGAGTCCATTGGCCAAACGTAGCCAGCAGCCAGCTGACACAAGAGCCTGTGAAACCAAGTGAGGCAGAGCAGAGGGAGGGCAAGGAGTGGATCTGAGGGAAACAGACCCAGGACCTGTTCCTTCTCGCTTCCTTTTGACAGCACCCTGGTTTGGGCACTTGTTGTCCACCTGACTACTGTGATAGCACCTCCCTGGATCCCCAGTCTCTCAAACAAGTTGATTCTTCAAGTTGCACTCTTCCATGTGCTTTAGTATCAGTCTAAACTGTAGCCAATTTTTTTGGTAAAACTCAAGTCCCACCTCTTTCTTAAAATGTTATTGCTCACTCTAAAAATCCACATTGGAGCCTACTGCTTTTGAAACCCTGTACCAGCCATCATTTCTAATAAGTCCTTGATACTTAAACATATAGGGTGTTTTCCCCCAAAATGTATACACATACATTTTTTGATAGCTCAATTGATGTTTCTTTCTTTTCAGATTTAACCCATTAGAATTAATAATTATTCAAAGTGTGTATATATTTTTCTGGGACACCCTATATGTTTTCTTATATTGGTTCTAAACACTTCTCCCAATAGGCTGTAGGTTTCTCAACTGCAGGGACCACACCTTCTATTTCTTTGTATTGCTTATGTGATTTCAAACAAATATTCACTGAATTATTAGTTCTTAAAGTGATAGAATCTTAAAGGAAAAATCCCCTGTCAATTAACTAATTTACAATCTCTTGTATAGTCACAAAGAGATTCTTAAAAAGTCAGAAGGAGAAATTGGTATAGAGAAAATAGAGAAAGGTTTGCAGACACACACACACACACACATCAGGGTGGCAGAGAGAGCAGCAGGGCCTGGGATCTAAGGGTGGTGCTCTGGGTATAGATACAGGGTGATATTCTTATCACACATAGTTAGAACAACAAACATATGCAATAGTTGGTCTTATAAAGGTAAGTAATTTCAGATGTGCTTAGAGGTACAGTTACTGGAGAAGTCTCCAGTTCCCCCTCTGAGGGACCCACTACCAAGATGAGCTTTTTGTCAGAAGCCTGCCTCAAGGACAGCTTCCCCAGGCCCATACTGCCAATCTCTGATATGAGCTGCTGGGAGGAAAAGTTCAGAATATATCCGACCAAATGCCTCAGAGCCTGAGGTGACCCAAAATTTCCTTGTCACTCACAGCTGATTGTACAGCCTTGGCTGAGCTCACCTGGATGGTCTGAGAGATTCCCCTTCGTTGATTCAGCTTCTCCATAAATCAACAGCCTCTGTGTTCACAGTTTGTAACCCTGTGTAATCATTTCCTGACACATTTTAAGGAAGTACCGGGGCAATGTACCATGTGCAGTGCAGGCAGTTTCTTTCCATGGTGTCCATTAACAGCTCTTCCACACCCATATGAATGTGCCTTGTAGTTATACCAGAAACAAGTTCATGCTCGTGTCCTCCAGGGCCTGACGTACTTTACAACCAGTGTTTGTCCGTCCAACTCCTGGGGTGATGGCATAAAAGGTAAAACAATGTCAGTAAGCTCTCAATGGCTCTGCTGAGGGAACTCCCTTTGAAAGACATACCCCTTGAGAAACAGGCTCATTATTCTCTTTCCCGGACACAGACAATAAGAGTTTGGTGAACTGGAGATCATCAGTGACTCCAGGTGACACCGGGGACATGACAGAAGCAGTCGCTGACACTGCCTCCTTCAACCTGCTGACCTGTGGGGATTCCTAAAGGAGAAGTGACCATATCTAGGATCCACAGCTTCTGGAGTTTAGGAAATATTTATATTCTATGCATAAATACATTAGGTAATTCTCAGAAATATTTGAGGAAGGTCATACTCCCTGGGTAAGAGTATTTCCAACTCAAGAGCAATGGGGAGTCTTCAGAGCAGGAGTTTCATGGGATTAATGCACCCGCAGTTGCCTTCTCAGTTGGCTAGTGATGCCTAGCACACCCGGATTACAGGAATAGTTTCCTGACAGTAAGAAAGAACTCAAAACTGGACTGTCTCTGGTGAAAGTGAGGGTTTGAGTGGTTCAAGCCGAGATACACCTAGTAAGCAAGGATTATTGAGGAGACTTGGGTTTTGTTTTCCAAGCGAATCATATGACTCTTGAAGTCCCTTCTAACCTCTAGATCCTAAGGTAAGGATTTTGGTAGATTATTCTTACTGGGAAGCCCCCCAAAGTGTTCTTATCAGTCCCTGGGACTTCTCTATTATGCTGTTATGAGGCTGCATATCTTTATCATGCCATCTATAAGTTCCTATCATCTTCATCAAGAATATGGGGGACACAAGGATGGGGTGGCAACAGAAAAGATGCATGAGAAGCAGTTTGGAAAAAACAAATCTTCTGCCAGCTTCTAGATCTTAGAGGAATTTAGTCTTACAGTTGCTTTAAGGATCCTGGACGGTTGCCTAAAATCTGTGTAGTAGGATGTGAGGAACTTCAAATGCAAAGTTGTGCTCTTCATCCTTCCCACTTGCCCGTATGGCCACATCAAGTTATATAACTGACAAGATATTTTTATGGATTTTTCTCAGTGGGATAGCAAATTGATCATTTGGGGTTAATTGAGGAAAACTGTCAAGCAGCCAATTGATGCTTACACATTGGTAAGCTGACCCTATCGCTAACCTGGTTCAGAGAACTTGACAGCACCGAGCGTCAACAGTTTACAATCTGATGGATCGCTTTAGACAGGGAAGAAAGGAAATTACCCTTTAAATGAGTTGATAAGGTTGAAAATATGTAAAGAGAAGCAGCTTGCTCCTTAGAAAAAGCCCAGTATCACATTTGAATCGTAATATAGTAGACATTTGGAGCAGGAAGATTAATGATAATCTAGTAGAGTAAAATTAAGTTCCTCAGTGAAATGAAAGAATTAGGACAGTTTTATGGATGTGATAACACAAAACTCTCCAGCTTCACACGGTTAATATGGGCATGGGATGGTACTGACATACTGCTTAGTGCCAGGAACAAAATGACATTTTGCAAAAACAAACTCACCAACCAAATCAACAGCCAATACAAGATTAATGGGCCAGTTGTGCTCTTCAGTTTACTTCACCTTGTCCTTGTAAGATAATGGGTCCAGACACAAGTCCATGGATAGAGCTGTCATTTCCTTTATTTAAATGGCTTTGTTTTGAAGAAGAACTTCAGCTATTGTTTTTTTTTATTTTGTTTGTGTGTACAAAGGCTTTTGTTTATAATATTAAAATTTTTTTCCTTTTTTTTTCTTTATTGATTAAGGTATTACATATG
The DNA here is from genome assembly GCF_028538775.1 of Myotis yumanensis. Classification (NCBI taxonomy): domain Eukaryota; kingdom Metazoa; phylum Chordata; class Mammalia; order Chiroptera; family Vespertilionidae; genus Myotis; species Myotis yumanensis. The sequence continues at coordinate 25,714,366 of NW_027223764.1, read as the reverse complement.
TGTCCTTATCCCCCCATTCCCCCCGCCACACATGCCCTCACCCCCCTGGTGTCTGTGTCCATTGGTTAGGCTTATATGCAGGCATACAAGTCCTTTGGTTGATCTCTTCCCCCTACCCCCACCCTCCCCTACCTTCCCTCTGAGGTTTGATGGTCTGATCTATGCTTCTCTGTCTCTGGATCTGTTTTTGTTCTTCAATTTATGTTGTTCATTATATTCACAAATGAGTGAGATCATTTGATATTTATCTTTTTTTTGACTGACTTATTTCGCTTAGCATAATGCTCCCAGTTCCATCCATGCTGTTGCAAACGGTAAGAATTCCTTCTTTTTTTACAGTAGCGTAGTATTCCATTGTGTAGATGTACCACAGTTTTTTAATCCACTCATCTGATGATGGGCACTTAGGCTGTTTCCAAATCTTAGCTGTGCTGCTATGAACATAGGGGTGCATGTGTCCTTTCTGATTGGTGTTTCTAGTTTCTTTGGATATATTCCTAGAAGTGGGATCACTGGGTCAAATGGGAGTTCCATTTTTAGTTTTTTGAGGAAACTCCACACTGTTCTCCACAGTGGCTGCACCAGTCTGCATTCCCACCAGCAGTGCACAAGGGTTCATTTTTCTCCACATCTTTGCCAGCACTTGTCATTTGTTGATGATAGCCATTCTGACAGGTGTGAGATCATAACACCTTGTCGTTTTGATTTGCAACTTTTGGATGATTAGTGACTTTGAGCATGTTTTCACATGCCTCTTGGCCTTCTTTATGTCCTCTTTTGAAAAGTATCTATTTAGGTCCATTGCTCATTATTTGATTGGGTTAAGTTGTATGAGTTCCCTGTAAATGTTGGAGATTAAACCCTTATTGGTGATAACATTGGCAAACATGTTCTCCCATGCAGTGGGCTTTCTTATTGTTTTGTTGATGGTTTCTCTTGCTGTGCAAAAGCTTTTTATGTTGATGTAGTCCGAATTGTTTATTTTCTCTTTAGTTTCCATTGCCCTAGGAGCTGTATTGGTGAATAAATTGCTTTGGCATATGTCTGAGATTTTGCTGCCCGCAGACTCCTTTAAGATTTTTATGGTTTCCAATCTTATGTTTAAGTCCTTTATCCATTTTGAATAGTGACAGTTTCACGTCTTCTTTTCCAATTTGGATGCCTTTTATTTCTTCTTCTTGTCTGCATACAAGTCCTTCGGTTGATCTCTTACCCCCACCCCGCAACCCTCCCCAGCCTTCCCACTGTAGTTCGACAATCTGTTTGATGCTGCTCTGCCTCTGTATCTATTTTTATTCATCAGTTTATAATGGTCTTTATTATCCATAAATGAGTGAGATCATGTGGTATTTTTCTTTCATTCACTGGCTTATTTCACTTAGCATGCAACACCATTTATTGAAGAGACTGTCTTGACTCCATTGTATGTTCTTGCTTCCTTTGTCAAATATTAATTGAGCATAGTGGTTTTGGTCAATTTCTGGGTTCTCTATTCTATTCCATTGGTCTATATGTCTGTTCTTGTGCCAGTACCAGGAAGTTTTGAGAACAGTGGCTTTGTAATACAGCTTGATATCTGGCATTGAGATCCCTCCTACTTTGTTCTTCTTTCTCAGGATTGCTGCAGCTATTAGGGGGTCTTTTTTTATTCCAGATAAGTTTTTGGAGAGTTCATTGTAGGTCTGTGAAATATGCTGCTGGTATTTTAATGGGGAGTGCATGAAATCTATAGATTGCTTTGGGTAGTATGGACATTTTAATGCTACCAATCCATGAACAAGGTATGTTCTTCCATCTGTTTATGTCTTCCTCTATCTCTTTTTTCAGTGTCTTGTAGTTTTCCAAGTACAGATTTTTTACCTTTTAGTTAAGTTTATTCCTAGGTATCTTATTTTTTTGGGTGTGATGGTAAATGGGGTTGTTTTTTAAATCTCTCTTTCTATAAGTTCACTATTGATGTATAAAAATGTCATAGATTTCTTGGCATTAATTTTGTATCCTGCTATATTGCTGACTTTATTAAGTCTGATAATTTTTTGATGGAGTCTTTAGGGTTTTCTATGTACAGTATCATGTCATCTGTGAATAGTGACAGTTTCACGTCTTCTTTTCCAATTTGGATGCCTTTTATTTCTTCTTCTTGTCTGATTGCAATGGCTAGTACCTCCAATACTATGTCAAACAGGAGCAATAAAATAGGGCATTCCTGTCTTGTTCCTGTTCTTAGGTGAAATGGTTTTAGTTTTTTGCCCATTGAGTATGATGTTGGCTGTAGGTTTGTCATATAAGGCTTTTATTATGTTGAGGTATGAGCCCTCTATTCCCATTTTGCTGAGGGTTTTTATTAAGAAAGGGTGTTGGCTTTTGTCAAATGCCTTTTCTGCATCAATTGATATGACTATGTGATTTTTATCTCTCATTGTTTATGTGATGTATCGCGTTTATTGATTTGCGGATATTGTACCATCCTTGCATCCCCGGGATAAATCCTACTTGGTCATGGTGTATGATCTTTCTGATGTACTGCTGGATCTGATTTGCTAGAATTTTGTTGAGGATTTTGGCATCTATGTTCATGAGGGATATTGGCCTGTAATTCTCTTTCATTGTGCTGTCTTTATCTTGTTTTGGTATTAGGGTAATGCTGGCTTCATAGAATGAACTTGGAAATATTACTCTTGAATTTTTTGGAATAGTCTGAGGAGGATAGGTCTTAGTTCTTCCTTGAATGTTTGGTAAAACTCCCCTGTCTGGCCCCAGGCTTTTGTTTGCTGGAAGCTTTTTGATGACTGCTTCAATTTCCTCCATAATTATTGGCTCTAGCTGGTTTGGCTCAGTGGATGGAGCATCGGCCTGTGGACTGAAGGATCACAGGTTCAATTCTGGTCAAAGGCACATGCCTGGGTTGCAGACTCAATCTCCAGTAGGGAGTGTCCAGGAGGTAGCTGATCAATAATTCTCTCATCATTGATGTTTCTATCTCTCTCTCCCTTCCTCTCTGCAGTCACTAAAAGGATATTTTTTTTTTTTCAAAAAGAAAATAGATAGATATAACATAGACTGAAATTTTTATTCAACAAATATATTCTGAACATGTGCTCTGTGGTAAGCCTTCTGCTAGATGTTAAGTTATACAGATACTAGAGGCCTGGTGCACAAATTCGTACATGGGTGGAGTCCGGCTGGCCTGCCCCAGTGGGGGCTCATCAGGTGGGGCCAGCCAGGGTGGGGGTGGGAGTCTAATGCTGGAAGCTATAGCTTTCCCCCAGCTGGATGTAATTATACATTAAGGATGGCCAAAAGAAAACTCACAACAGAACTGTTTTGCCTTTCACGTGCCATGAGATGAAGTTGTTTATATGTTGTTTGCAAATGTATATCAAGATGGATGATGGCCCTTTAATGATTTTTGCATTCTTCCTGGGTCTCTGCTCTCAGTTTCTCAATATGATCTTCACGTCTGTTTGTTTAAAACAGCGATTCCTAACCTGTGGGTCGCGACCCCTTGGCAGTCAAACAACCCTTTCACAGGGGTCGCCTAAGACCATCCTGCATATCAGATATTTACATTATGATTCATAACAGTAGCAACATTACAGTTATGAAGTAGCAATGAAAATAATTTTATGGTTGGGTCACAACATGAGGAACTGTATTTAAAAGGCCAGAAGGTTGAGAACCACTGGTTTAAAAGTTTTTCTGTTTTTGAATGTGCCTACCCTTCACTGTTGCTCCTGGCAGCCTGTGGGTCCTCTTCGCTGACCCTTTTAAAGAGAGAGAAAGCTCACCTAATCTGCAAGGCACTGCAATTTCACAAAATCCCCACCCAGCCTCTCTACATTCCTCAGCAAAGGGCCATCATCCCATTAATGCTTAGGTCACCTTTTGGCTAACCTGGAAGGTCTCCTGGGGCTGCAGGCCATGGAGGGAGAATTCCACACCTTGGCTGCAGTATTAGCAGAGCCCTCTGGAGACTCTGGTCAGGGACAGAAGGGATTGATAATTATTTTCTTGTGCTTTCACTAAATGTACATGCACCAGGGAGCCAGGCAGAGATTTAGGGGTGGGGGGGGCAATTGAGGGGCCGGGCCAGCCGGTCCTGTCCCCAATCAGGGTGTTGGGGGCCAATTGGTGGCAGGGGTGGTGATCAGGGCCCGGATTGGGCTGGTTGGCTGCCGCAGTACACATCATAGCCACCAGTGATTCTGGTCTTTCTGCCATAAGGGTCGCTGGGCTTTTATATATATAGATGTGATAAAATTTTTTACATAATATATTTAGATATGAGTGTATATATTCACCTCTAATATAATTATGTGTGTGTGTATATTCATCTTAAACTTTTCCTAAACGACGGAATTTGTGGGAAAAAAATTTTGACAATTCAATGTATCAAAGTCTCTGCTGGGATTAAACAGCTCCCTTTTATTTAGTTCAATCTCTTTTGAGTTCAGGGTTAATCTTTCTACTAGTCTGTTTCCCTTTCAAGCATTCATCCCAAATCCTCTCCCTCTCCCAGGTGGGATCTGGAATAATGGCAGATCGTACATGTCTTCTACAGGACAGAGGCAGCTAATGGGCCAACGGGTCCTTGGGTTGTCCTTGTCCTTCAGTGACCAGTTCTTATCCGATGTATGTGGCTAGTGAGACAGGTGTCCTCTTCTCTTGATGCAGTGATGTTCCCTGGGAGTTCAACCATCTCTCTGCTGACCCATTTTCAGGCCTGGCCCAAATGTTCTAAAGCCCGCACACTGCCCTACCTCAGTGAACTCTCCCTGCGCACCTCTATTGGACCAGAACCATCAGCTACCTGACTGTCTCCTGTGAGTCCACAGGACCTTCTGATGCCCTCTAACAGCATACTCTGCGGAATCTCTCCCCGCCCCCCCCCCCCCCCCCCCGCCCCCAGAGCAGACATATATATCATTTAACTCTGTGTGGCTGCTTCCTCTCAAGTCTCCTTCTCACTGCCCTTCTGGATGCATCTTTTTCCTCCATTCACAATATACCTGGGCTTCTCATATAAATTTCCTTTCTCTCTAAAAGGGGGTAGAAAAGGGGAGGGTTTGCACAAGGTTTTCCAGGCTCTGGAACCAGAAAGCATTCACCTGTTTCCTGTCAGGTGGGACTTGTTCACACGGCTTCTACTGTTTACACTATGGCTTCTAGCAAAGCTTTCCTCCTGTGATATGTAAAGATGAATTAGGTGAACTTTGAAAATCTCTTTGCTCTCTCAAAAAATTTTTTTGTTTTCAAGACAAATGTTGCCCATTCCAAGTTTCACAGGTGAGTAAATTTCACCTGTGAGGCAGGAGCTCACATACTTTCTTGAGGCTGAAATACTCAATTGTCTTCAGTTGGCGAGAAGAAAAAGGAGTCCCAGTGGGGACCTTGGTCCTCAACCTGTCTCAATCTGACCTCCACTAGTTGCCCCCTCCTCATGAGGACCACTGCCAGACTTCAGTCTGCTCACCCCACCCCTCACTTCCTTCTCTATATCTGCCTACTTTTAGATAAGGGGAAGAGAGAACCGCTTTCTCTATAATTGAAAGCTCTGAGGATATGGTAAGGAGTCCTAGGTCTTCCTCAGTAATTCATCTGAATTAAGGCAATAAAGCATGGAACCTCCACTATGGACTCCAAGGCCAGAGCTTCCTCTTTGACAGAGGAAGAGGGAAAAAAGAGGAAATCTCACATTTCTGAAATGTTGCAAAAGTACATTATTAAAGAAAATTTTGTGTGCATTTTAAACTAAAACATGAAATTTCAAAGAAATGACATTTTCCACCATTACTCAAACACATAGAGAGAGGGAGGATAATTGTTTAAGTATTTCTCAGACCTTTCCACTTACAGCATACAAATGGAAAAGCACAAAGGTGGGACTGGAACTCTAATCTGTTTGCATTTTGAAGACCACTCCCTTTCTACAAAATAATGTCATACTCACTGCATCAAACAAAACCATGTGGGAGGAGAAATAATCACCAAATTTCACTCACCACTGACATTATGGTCATTCCCAATTCGCCTCCAAATGGCAATAGCAATTGCTGCCCTAAAGGCCATAGCTCCCTGGAGTGCTCCCTGAAGATTAAAAACCTTGGTTTTCTCAAAATCAGACCCTTCTCCCTCTTCCACACTGACCATTCTGACTCTGGACAATGTCACTAGCCTGTGTCATCACTCAGCTCTACTACCTCCTTACAAGATGAGAGAAAGACTAGGATGGTGAAAGCTAAGGTAATGAGTTCTGGATAGGCAGATCTCAGGTCATATGAGGCTACCTCTGGCTCCATTAGAAGACTTGGAAATTTGCCTGGACAGTAGAGAAAAATGGTCAAGTCAGATTCCCCATCAACTGTGTGTTGTGTGAAAGATTGAGTTAAGCCAGAAAAATAACAGCCAATTCTCAAATGATTATTTTCTAGAATTTGTTTTAGATCCCATCACAAAAGGCAAGACCACTTAACCCTTATAATTTGGCCTTGTGATAAATTTTTAGAAATATAAAGTTTTTATCTTTTCAAAGGGGAACATTATTCCTTATTGTTTGTATCACAATTTAAATACAATTTTACACTGATAAACCTCTTCTTTTTTATGTTCTTTGTCAATTGAAGGTAAATAAAAATAACATTTGAATAATGCATGCTAATAAAATTCATAAAAGGAAGAGTATTTATAATAGAATTGGAAAGTCAATGCCATCAAATCCCTACACAGTCTAAAAACCCATATTCAAAACAAATTATTATTTCAAGGACTGTGACATTTTAAAGCTGCTAGAATATCTCAAGCCCTTCCAAATTATATGATCTGAAAATATTAAATAATATCTTTTTATTTTTGTTCCTAGCTTTTCCAGGAATAAAGGGAAAGACAGTTATGCAAATTAGCCTGGACAACTTGCTAAAGGATTACAAACCACTGAGAGGTGTTTCGATGCCCATATTTTATGTTAGATGCATCTCCTCCAAGAGTGGTAAATAGATCTGTAATTCTCCCCAAAGAAAGTCACAGGATATATTTTAGCTCACAGGTCTCTAAATTCAGAACAACCAAGTCCAGAAATAAGGGCATTATTGCTATTCCCCAGAAAAAAGGGTCTCGGGGTATCAAGGATTGTATTGTATACATATTCTTTTGAAGGGTACAGTCTATACTCTAATGAGCTAGAGAAAATTAAAGAGAAATTCAGTTCTTTAATTTTTCTTGGTCCTGAATTTCCCAGATAATTGCTCAAATTTTAATTGTTCTCTGAATAAGAAGACCCAACCATCATTCTGTTGAGACACAGCAACTTGGATTTCTCCCATTCATTGCTCAATTTATTTTATGATTCTGCATGTGTTGAGTGATGAGAACCATTCATATAATCTAACCACATGTAGGGGTGAAAGCTACCGGTCTGTGTCTATAGCATCTTGTCTTCCATTCAGTGTGCTAAACACAATGAGAAAACAAAGGAACAAGAGCTGAGTGATGAGGAAAAAGACACAGAAATTCTGTGCAATAAATATGAATCTATCATAATAGCTGGTGAAGAGCAGGGGAAAACTAAAAATAATGCCGGTGATTTTAAAATAGTGGAAGCCAAGACATGCCAGTAAATACTCGCATTCAACTAACACTTATTGAGTGCCTACTGCCCACTAGGGCCCATGCTAAGTACTTCACATATATCATCACCTTTCATCTTCACAAGAGCCCTGCACACTAATAAGACATATGTGTTATTTTTTTGCAAAGTAGAAACTGGTATGCCTTAGGGTTAAATGACAGGTTTCAAGGCCTTACAGCTGGTGAGTCTATCCAGGTTTCAAATCAGGGTTTCCTGACTCTGGCTGAGATAGTTTCTCCCAGAAGCATCCTGAACCATAGATTTTAGTGCAGGTGATTAAGAAGGAAGTGTTCCAAGGAGTAGGGAAATAAGATAGGGACAAGCAAGAAACCAGACAAGGTGGCGATTTTAGGTGAAACCTCAGATTTAGAGTTGCTTTGAGGCAAAGGAGCTAAAATTTTGTGCTCCCTCATCAGTTATTCTGTGGCTGGCCTATGCTTACCGGTATCTCCAGAGCAACCCTCTTACATAGGAACATTTAGCAACAAAGTAAGCAGAAAATGAAGGCACAGAACAGGTGGAAGGGTACTATCACAGTCACAATAGGCTCCAAGACTTATACTTCTTATGTGTTTTTCTTGTATAATTTAAGAATAATTCCCCCGCCCCCAATCATGGAGACAAAAGTGTAACATAATAAAAGTACCCAATGCAAGACAAATATGTGGAAGACAGGTATTCCACAGGCATCTTTGAAGATTGCACAGTTACCCAATTTCTTTAGTTCCAACACGAAGAACCATCTGTATAAGGCCTATAGCTTCACAGAATTTTTGTGACATGCAATATTTTCCCTTGAGTTTTCCCGGGACTGAAGAAAAAGGAAACAATTTTTATAGTTTTGTTTGCCTCCCTTTCCTAATTTCACATTTTTGAAAGTCCATTGTTGGATGAACCAACAATAGTTTGTTGGTGTAAAAGTCAAGCAGGACAAATTCTAGTATGCCTTAATAAAAAAGGAATTTTTAGTATTCACATGTTGCTAAATTTTTATAAAATCTTCTCTTATTTTTTTCTTTCTGCACTCTTTATTTCCATTGGGTGGATACTTTTTATCTGGTCAAATAGTTGAAATAGTGACATTTGTTTGAATGAGCTACGTCAACACTTCTTCACTGCTGATCATCACTTGGCCAATTACTTATGGGAGCATACCTATTCCAAAACTCCTCTTGTAACCAGGACCCAAGTCATCTCTACCTCTTTCCTCTCTTCTTCCAGGTGCTATTATGGGGTATGAACTTGTGTGCTAATCTCCAGGCAGGAAATAGTCTGGCTATGTTAGCACTATAATTAACCTTCAATGGGAACCAGAACTTTAATTTCAGTCAGTTGTGGATCTACTGGGAACAATAAAAAGGTTTGCTGAGAATGACTAAACCCTCTATGTCAGTGGTTCTCAACCTTCTGGCCCTTTAAATACAGTTCCTCATGTTGTGACCCAACCATAAAATTATTTTCGTTGCTACTTCATCACTGTAATGTTGCTACTGTTATGAATCGTAATGTAAATATCTGATATGCAGGATGGTCTTAGGCGACCCCTGTGAAAGGGTCGTTTGACCCCCAAAGGGGTCGCAACCCACAGGTTGAGAACCGCTGCTCTATGTGGTATGAGCAATATGCTATGTTCCATGTAGCTAACCTAGCAAATTACATATAATGCATAATGTGCTTTTAATGCTGATTTTCTATCCTTCTTCTCCAAGGATTGGCAGAAATGTATCAGACTTCATCTCATTTGTGTCCATTTCTTTCTACGTCATTCATGTTTTTTTCTCTTCATTGGTCCTCATCTCAGCTCATTTCATTTCCCACGCTTCTCTGCGTCAAAATGGAAACTTTATTTTAATTGCCTATGGTTGCTGAAAGTGCACGCTTTCATAGAGAGCTTCAACTGGCTCTCCCAAGTTCAACTCATACCATTCTTTGGTTATAAGAAAAAGAGGAAGAGCATGCAACACATGCTCTATAAGAAGCCAGCTGTAACCACTTGTTTCACCAGAAATAGCACTTGCATTGTATGTTCTCTGACATGTTATCAGTGTGTGAGTATGTGTGTATTGTTGGGGGGAGGTCTAAAGTTTTTGCTTTTTGGTAAGAGATAGAACAAAATCTAGGTTTAGTAGCTCCTAAAATATCACCCTCTTGAGTGTAGAAAGTGCTTATGATCTGTCACAGCTGTGTGTCAGGAAGCCCCTTTGCTGGGGCTTCTATGGCCACCCTATGTGGACTTCACAGAGGTGCTCTGTATGTGGGTGGGCAGGGTTCGAGGTTCAGATCGTGCTTGTGCCTACCTACCTACATTATTGTTCTATGTGGAAATGTAGGCTGCCGATTGCAATCACATTTCGGTCCACTTCTCAAAATCCCTGCCTTTATAAATAAGAGAAATAGGAAGACTGACTGATTTCCCTTAATAACCAGTACAGTTAGTAAAATATAACCTGCCACTTAACACTAATCAAATATGAGCATTTCAAAGTTTCTATGACTCCAGAAAAGGCACTTATGTTTAATTTATAATCAGTTCCAGAAAAGTAAGTGACATTCCATAGATCAAGTACGAGATAGTCAACCTAGGATACATTAACATCACATTTAACTATGTTTTAAAAACCATTGGAGCAATAAATTGAGATGGATTATTAACTGGAGAGAAGCAGAGAAATGTTAGGTACCTGTAAAGACATTTATCATCACAAATGAAACTTTCTATAAAATAGTACTGATCACCTCCATTACAGAAGAAGCCAGAATCTGACGAAGGGGTGAAATATTTCATAAGCATTTTTTTTAAAAGATGCTAAAATTTCGCGCATCTCTTTCTACTTTCAACTGGATGGCTAATTGTACTTTTATTCTCATATTAAAGGCCCTTTGTCACTCTCCTCCTATAAATATCACTTCTCATTTCTTGAAATGTGGGCCAATCTCATAGGCATATTCCCAGGTTATTTTGTTGCTATGGACTAAAATCCACCACTACGCTTTCAAAGACTCAGGTATGATGCTATAAATAAACTACAGAGGTAGAATTCCTTAGCACAGAGATAGCTTGTAATTCAGAGGCAATTTCATAAAAAGGAATCATAATAATGAGAAGTCATAACACTGTATTAAATATAGCATCTAGAATGTCTCAACGTGAATTTTGGAAGCACCTATGCAAAAGAGAGACCCCAAATTAATTTTTTCCTGAAAGTAATATTGAGTGAGTCCCTGTTAAGAGAGAGAGAGAAGTTTATTGTCAGCCATCTTGAACAGAGACATGATGTGACAAATTGTTGCCAGGCAAAGCCAGATCTTTCTGTGGTTGATTCAAATCTTCTGTGCCTTTCCCCATTGCTCAAACTTTAGATGGATCTCTAGTTATTGACATCTAATATTTTAATTTTCAAGACTAATTTGGATTTCTGAACGTTACCCTCTCTTTTTCCTAATCACAATTTCCTTAAGTATATGACTAGTCTTATATCCCATAATGTCAGATAAAACCAAAATGAAACAAGACTGCTGGCTGTCTCAGCTCCCCAATGGCACATATCTCAAGCATTGAAGATGGTGAAAGGAGTGAGAATATGGTGAGGTTCCTAAAAGATATGGAAATAAATGCCTTTGATTCTCCTTGGAAAAAAAAAGAATGGATAATTTCACTCAATATGAAAGAGCACTGAATTTTAGTCAGGGATAAGGCATATGTAGGGTCCTTATTGCTCGCACAGATGTTTTGGACCTGCCTTTATGAATTCCATCAGCAGTCCCAAAATTAAATAAAAAACGATCACCTACATCTATCTATCTATCTTGTTTACATTATTCTGTAGGGAAAATATTTAATATTTTAGAATGGACAAAAGAGATTAGGGGATATCCAATCAGTGGAATGCTGGAGTCTCTAGGGATTATCTGATTTTATAGGGACATGGCCCTTTGATTTTTCACTAGGCTATAACGCAACTCTAGAGAAAGATATTAATTTGTGAAAAATGAATGGTAATAAAATGATTTCTGTTCATGGTAATGCAAATAAATTTTGTCTAATAGAAAATTTAAAAAATCACTGTAAATCAAATCCTCATTTGAACCAGTTCTAATATCTTACTTGTTTCTTAATGTGTCAAAATATTTTGGGGGGGGCATGTGTGTGTTTTAATATCTATATGAGAGTCATAAATTTATACTTATAAGACTATCATTAACAGTACACAATAAGGGACTCCTTTTCCTTTTTAGAGTTAAAATTATTCTGGAGGAGTAGGCAATGGTGCCAGTAGGAACAGAATCATTTGGTATCATGTATAGAATACTGTTTGCAAAATACCAGAAATAGATGGATATGGTTAGAGATGGGACAGCGCTAAAAACATTGTGGTATTGGAGCAAAGAGCCAGTTTTGTGTTATACATGCTTGCCTGCACACACACACATGTGTTTGTATACACCCTTTATAGGAGGACACTACATAAATATGCTTATGGGAGAGAGATGGAAGAAAGGAAGGAGAGAACCATTTCTTTTCCTAAAAACTTCTTACTCTTCGTTTCTTGACTTAATATTTCTTACACACATCATTATATATTTGTTTTGCTTTTTTCCTAGAAGAAATTTCACAGAACGTCTGCAATTTATCCAGCAGATACATTTATTTTGTCATGCTGTCAGCTTCATTTCTTTCAAAAGGAAATAATTTCAAAATACTTTGTCAGTTACAATTTTAAAAATCTGTCTTTCTAGAATATGTGTTTATCATTTTGTGTGCTTGTTCAGAGGCACTTCATAGAGCTATCCACTTTTTTTTTTACTCATCCAAGCTCTATAATTAACTAAAAACATCACCTGATTTTTGAAATTTCTTACTAAGTGATGTGGTGCTTTTTTTGTAAGCCACCAGGGCAAATCCTGGGCAGGTCTGTGACCTACACTTAAAAATATAGCTATGTTTGGCAAAATACTCTGGATTTGGTTTCCACTCCTATGAGTCTAAGGAACTCCATGAAAACCTACTCTATTATGTTACCCAATCTTTGCTTGTTAGCTCTGTTGTAACTCGTGGAAAATCAATTACCTTTGAGTAAGGAAACCGGAGTTGTTTTCCTCTGGACCCCACCACTTCATACCTTCCTCACAGCTCACCTGAACCATGGCAGTCACTTCATAACTGGACTTGGCTTTCCGTTTCTCCCTTCTTCTGTGCTCCAGTCTCACCAAACCTAGTGCCATTCCCTGCACATGTCTCATATTTCCACCTCTGTTAGAACCCCTGTCTAGAATAAATATATTATTTTGTTTGTGAAATAATGATTTATGAGAGAAAAATAAATGTTATGAGAAGAAAAAACATCTATACCATGGGCTATGGATGCCAAGAGCCTTGACTTACTCTTTTAATAGTAAATAAACAATAAATAATAAACAGTAACTTTAATAAAATGTATCCACTTGTTGGATACTAAAAGGAAAAATAATCCTTGTTATAAAATGGCAGAGAGCTTAACTGAATTATGATTACTTGTCTGTTGGGTGGGAAATAAAACTTGGATGCTTATCTGAAAAGATTTCCAAGAAAAGTGTGGAGCTGGGTTTCTCCTCGATGTTTATAATAAAAAGTAAGAGGACAGAGGTAAATTGAGGCGGGAAAAGGAACCAGCACATGATGATTAGGAAATTTTGGAAAATTCTTAGCCTGTCCAGACAGTGTGCTCTAAGATGAGGCCAAGGGTCCAGCTGAAAATCTTCCACTAGAGTGAGTAAGCCTGGGAATTAGGGGGTCCAATGAACCGTCTCAGCCGAAGTCAGTAAAAGAGATGGGGTTTTCTAGTAAGGACCTGTGGTGTGGGATCTGCAACATCCATGGAAGGCTGACAAGGCTTCTGAGAATATTATGCTTGCAGAAACACTGCCAGCCTGGACTGGAAGGGACAGAGATGACAAGATACGAAGGAAGAATGACTTTGGAGGGTGGAGCCCTGGATACAGAGGCCTGCGGGCCTGCTGCCACCACCTGGGCCCAGAAGGCACAGACCCAGCTTAGTGAGGCCACCGATTCCTATTCTGGTTCCAGAGGGTGGAGCTGCCACCTAGGGCTAAAGAGACAAAATCACTGCCCAGGGCCAAGAGGTCAGGGCCACCCCAGCTGGCCCAGAGGACAGGGCATGGAGCCACTGATAACGATTCTCAAGCCCTGAAATGGGATGGAATTTTCCCTGCTGGTGTGTGAACTTTCTTTAGCCCAGTGACCCCCCGCCCTTTTTTTTCTTGCCATTTCTTCCTTTTGGTGTTCTTGTAAGAGAGGAGAATGTCATGTGAAGAAGATGGCTATGTACGACAGAGAATGAAGTGCCTACAAACCAAGAAATGCTAAGGATTGCCAGCAAGCGCCGGAAGCTCAAAGAGGCAAGGAAGGACATGTAGTTTCCAGAAATGTGAGACAATAAATGTCTGTTTTCAACCTTCCAGTTTGTGGTTCTTTGTTACGGCAGCCCTAGAAAACCAGTGCAGCATGTAAGTTCCAGGAAGCAGCTGCCTCAAATCTTTGTGAAATGAGGAGAATCAACATTCAACCATTTATAGTGCCAAGCCTTCTTATTTCTTACTTGTCTAATGTGACCACTCCCTCTTTCTATTATATTTTATTAGACTTTTACCCTATGTTTTCACTTAAGATCCTATTGATAAAAGTCACGTGGATGGTTACCTGAACCATCCTATTGCAGTGGATGTTGAGGCCGTATCATCCTCTTCATCTCTAGATTCACTATACCATGTATCAGTGCCCACAAACATTTTTAAATGTAACACATAGGAAGAAACACAATTGTCATTATAACCCTGTGTTTATACACCTATGTATTAACATAGCTTAAAATTATTTATCTTTACTACCTTTAACACATGCAAAACATTTATTTTCTGGTCTAGTCTACATTTTTAAATGTTGATATCTACATGTATTAGTCAGCTCAGGCTGCCATAACAAAATACCACAGACTGGATGGCTTAAACAACAGAAACTTATTTCTTACAGTTCTGGAGGTGGAAGTCCTAGTGCTCTCAGATTTGGTTCCCAGTGAGGGCCCTCTTTCTGGAGGTCAGAAGGTTGTGTTCTCATTGGGTCCCCACATGTGGGGCTGGGAGGAGAGGGAGGGAGGGAGAGAGAGAGAGAGAGAGAAGAAACTCTCTGGTGTCTCTTCTTTTGAGGGCACTATTACCCATGACCTCATTTAAACCTAATTACTTTCCAAAGGCCTCCTCTCCAAATAACTTCACTTCGTATTGGACATTAGGGCTTCACCATATGAATTTGTGTGTGTGTGTGTGTGTGTGTGTGTGTTGGGGGGAGGGGTGTTGGAGGAGACACAATTCAGTCCATAGCACCATCCTATAAAATGGTCTCATATATTATTGGGTAACAACAAACTCTGCTCTGTGGTGCATATTTTGCCCAAAGTTATGGAACTCTAGTCTCCAGAGAAGGGTCCACTAAGCTCTATGTCCCACCTCTTCCTATTTTCCTAACCATGGGCATACATTAACACCACACCATGATGTCGAGATAAACAGGGCTGAGAATATATAATGGCAAACTTACCCTGAAATAAAAAAAAAAATCAAATATGGCCTCACAAGTTCAAAAGAAATATTTGTCATATGAAAACAAGTGTCTGGCTATTTGCAAACAGGGTTGCAGCTGTATCAAATCATTGTTTCCTGGTATTCACAGCAATGAGGCACTTTTTATTCATGGAAGCTCTGAATGTATGACTCCTGGAATAATCATTACCACTCTGTATCCTGGTCATTTCAAGCAATTACTCATTTCCCTTAACCAGGTTGACTGATTTTCTTTCTTTCCTCAAATAATTCATTGTTTGAGTGAATTGACCAAGCAAGAGCTTGTGTTCTGGAGATAATGCCAGTAAGTGCAGAGCTGACAGCTCATCTAGATGAAACCATTTGTTTTGGGTGAATTCTTAATGTGGTCTTAAGAAAAAACAACCATCAGAAACTTTCCTTTGACCAATAAGCTAATAATTTGAGAACTAGAAGGCAGCTATTATTCAGGCTTCCTTTCTTTTTAAGTTATTTCTTAATAATTTGAAGCTACTTGGGGAGTATGAGAATAAATACTCCCAGGATGTTAAGAAAATATTTGGTTTTCTCTAAACTAATAAGGTATTTTTGTTGTTAGAAATGGAACAAATAAATTCTCTTTATTACCTAAAAAGGATCAACATGAAGAACTGTCAGGGTTCAATCACTCAAAACTGCTATCAACATTTTTGTCAGATATACTTGAGAATGTCATTGAGTTATATTACCATATGGTAATTATGGGCCATCTAGTATATTTCATAATGCAATTATCCTGGAGTATTGATTGGAAAACTATATTTCTTCAAACAAGATGGTTTCACGTGTTCACTATTAAGCTTTGTTCTCTGGTGAATCTAAAGGTGATCATTGACTCCCATATTAAATTGTTTGGGGCTGTAACCATCACTGTGATCATACTTGGGTTTGGAATTGTAAACCTGGTACAGTCATCTATTCTCTGTTGGTGCTAATTTCAAACTCTTTGCTGTGTTATCTAATGTTGCTGTCTGAATAATTCTCACCAACCTATAAAGGTGGGGAAATGCTATTCAACCTATATGGCCAAGACTATAGTTTGGTACTTTTTATTCATCTTTAAGGGAAGCCTTAAAGAATAACTATGCATGAACAACATTCAAACTTATTTCTTTTTTTTTCACTATACACATAAATCATCAGTGTGCTTTTGTATTCCTAAACTGTATAATATCTTACCATGTGATGCATTCCAGAATCATTATTCCTTTTAAAAATACATATTTATTTTTAAGATTGAAAATATAGCTGCAATTTGAACTTGAAAAGCAGGCATCCTAAAACAGCTCACAAATTGTGGACCCCACAGAGGCAGCCACATTCTCATCCTTTCCTTGATTGGTGAATTGAGCAGAAACTATCAAGATCAATTCAAGGATGCATGAGTTTTATCTTCAGTTTCTGAACATTGTATGAGACCTGTAATTCCATCTACAGTACGACGCTGTTAGGGAGTGAGCAAAGAAAGCAATTGATATTTCATTCTTATCCTTGCAGTGAATTTTGCTTATTACCTTCCTCTCAGTACAATCGAGTGAATAATGATTACTCTTGCGGAGGCATCAATGCATACACGTGTGGAAGAAGCTAACCAAATGGCATAAAAATAGCTTTCAACTTCCAAAATCGTTTTTTCTGTCTGCTGAATGAGGCCAGATTTTTGCAATGGACATCAGCATCAAAGAGAGTGGGCTCTCCCCAGCTTTGTTGTAACTTAGGATCCAGTAATGGAAGGTGAACAGAACTAAATGTTGGTAACATCAATTTTTCTGCTTACGGACACGACTAAGGAAAAGCACCTAGGAATATACCCTTTAGGCCCATGCTATTCATACTGTGCACATTAAAGTTGGAAAAGCACTGGTTTAGGCTGATGGCTTTTGCAAAGCTTCAGGAGCATATGAATCCATCTAAGACATTAACCATGTTTATTTCAATGCCATGTTTACCGGGCGCTTTGCATATTTTAGCTACACATTTCTGAAATTAGTCCCTAGATTATATTTCATTAATGACTAGAAATAAAATGTTTAGTTGGTTTAATTAGCATAATTTTTTTCTCTTCCCCTCCCCCCATTATAAATTTTTCTCATTAATCAGTGTTATTAGAATGTAACACTAGAAATTTTTTTCTAGCTAAACCATTTGCAAGTGATTGCCCACAACAATTTTACTTCATGAATCTCCATTAACTGCTTATATTATTATTCAGCTCACACATATACAGTGAACTCTCATTTAGTCACTCTAGCTAAGGAGTGGACCCCAGCAGTTAATTGACCACTCTGGTTATCTGATAATTACATTATACATTTTTAGAAATTAAGCAAAATCACATGCACTGTATAAAATGTAATTTAATATGATCTTTCACAGGCACAGGAAATTTTAGAACCTTGATGTGGTTCAAACCTCATCTATTAACTTATTGTTTCATTGAGCACCAAGACCTGTCTAAGTGTATCTTTGGAGTATGTGTGGAACCAGCCCACTTCTTTCCACCTTAATGCCATTCCTGTAGTTCAGGTCACTGTTGTCCCTTCACGGGATAAACATTATTCTTCCACCTGGTCAACAGGCTTGCCCCTCTTTAATTTGTTTTTCCTTCTGAAATCTGAGGGATTATTAAGAGAAGTTCATAGTTTAACTCCTCTGCTTAAAACACACCAATGGCTTTCTATTTCTTTCAGGATAAACCTCAAACTTTTTAGTATGACCTGAGCCATGCTTACTTGACAGTGCCATATGTCACCAGTCCTCTCCATGTCTCCATCCCACTCTCCCACATGCATGGTCTCTACTTGAGTCTATCCTCCAATTTGAAAAACGACATTCAGGTCCCAGAAGCCTCTGCGGACTTCTTGACCACTAGGCCTCTGCACCGGCTGCCCCTGTGGACCATCGCCTTTCTGTTTCTAGACCACTGTATGATTAACTCATAATCATCCTTCAGACCTCAGCTTCACCACAGGTTTATCCAAGAGTCCTGTCTGCCTCTCTCACACCTCTCTGAGCCTTAGCCCAGTTGAACACATCTCCTTAGTGATCTCATAGCAAACTAAACATCCTTCATCGCAGCACTTACATATTGGACCCAAATTCCCTTTTTACCTCTCTGTATCTTCAAGTCCATAAGGGCTTTCGTGGTGATGAGTAAGTCTTTCTCACCATTGTAACCAATGCCTCGATCAGTGACAGACATAGAAGTCACTCTATACATTTTAATCAAATACATGAATGTACTACTTTCCTTGACATCAAAAAGCATATGATTTCATCAGCTTAAATATCTATGTGTACTATGTGTGAATTTCTATGTGTATTATGGTGTGTGCCCTAGAGGATGCTTTCTAAACTAATACCGACTATCAACATATTTGCTTGTTACTTCTTTTCATAAAAATAAAGTGCAGATTGGGCATTTGCAAAGCTGGTTAGGGCCAAATTCACCTGGCTCCCCATTACAAAAATGAATATAAGGTTCTGCTGATTTGTATGCTCTGGTGATTATAAGAGAAGATAGATTGTGAAATGTATCTGCAGGAAAAAGATTTATAATGTGAGAATGGCAAAAAAAAAAAAAAAAAAAAAAAAGCTGAACAGGGAACAGTGGATGACACTTAAATAGATTTTCAAATCTTGAGAAATTGCAAACTAAATATAGTAGCCCATGAAAAAACAGAATTTAATCAAGCAATTGCCTACAGAAAAAGTATTTAATTAAGAGGTAATCAACAGAATTTCAGGTTTGTTAAGGAATAATCAAACTCAGCAGATGTCATCATCACCCAAGAAGCAGCCTCATAAAGAACTGACACTTCACCTCCTCCAGGGTGTGGCCATGGCTCAAATGCTGGTTGAGGCACCTGAGAGAGAGCTACTCGCTCTGACAAAGGGAGAAGACCTGGGCAGAAAGGCTGTCTTTGTAGCGATCAGCTTTGCTGTGGTGACTAATGACCCCTAAATCTCTGTGGTTTCCAACCATAAAAGCTTCTTTCTTCTGAGCATTTCATAGCTGCGAGTCAGCCGCAGCTCTGCTTCAACAAACCTTTACTTCCAATCCAGGCTGAGGAGAAGCCCCTGTTTGAGGCCCGGCATTCTCTTGGGGAAGGAAACACTAGAGACGATGTTTAAACACACAACCAATTTTATGATTCTTCTCAGATGCGTCATGTCACAAGTTCTTACATTCCATCCAATGGTCAAGGAAATGCATATGACTAAGCCTGATATTAGATTGAGGAAGTTTCTGTCAGCAACACAGAAGCCCTGTACATCATGTGCAGGTTGGAGTAGTGTTATAGATTCTTCTTATTCAGAAGGGGATAAATATTTGGAGATACTAATACAATAGACCACAGTCCTTGAACTGAGAAATAGAGAGGACAGAGTCAACATGAAGGACTTGTCAGGGATCTGTTTGTTTAAAAATGAAAGGCCTTGAGGAACAACATTTCTAAAACCTGTGTCTAATTCATTACCTATAGATGCCATGTGGCTGACAGTTAACACATTAAGTGCCCAGCCTGTTTTGTCTTCCAGACGGAAAGTATAGTGTCAGTCACCAGTGATATGGCGCTTAACGTGTTAAGGACCCAGGCACATTGATGGTTCTTAATAGAAATCTGGACTATGCTGTTTATTAACTTTGTAAACTGGTGAGTCACTTCTCTAAGCCTCAGTTTCTGGGCCCGAGTCTATTTTCTGCTCATCAAGTATCAAATAAAAATCTGAGTGCTTCTCCATATTTACTCATCCCACCTGCATTGGAATGAGGCCATGAAAGAGGTTCTGGTTAGTGATATGAATACTTTCAGACATGGACCCTGAGATGTTTAGCTCATTTTCTTCTCTTCTGCAGAGCTGGAGTTGCTGATGAGAGAAACATGGATCCCTGAATCACTCTGTGGAGAAGAGCAACACAAGAGAGCCACTTGATCTATATCTGACTGTGCTGGGGATGGCAACCCTGGGTTATGGTAAGGCATTGAAATCTGGGGATTTGTCACTGCAGAATCAGCCAACATTCATCTATAGACAAGGATAAAAAATATCTTCAGGGTTTTTGCAAAGATTGAGATAATGTATGCAAAGTACAGAGCAATGTCTGACACAAAGACTCAATAGGTAGCAACTGTTATAATTTATTTTAAGGCCATATTTATATAGACATTAAAAAATAAACTCTTTAGAATCAATCGATTTATAATAATGTTAACATTATTTATCTTCTCTATGCCTTAATTTCATGATTTATAAAATGGCAATAAAAATAGCATCCAACTCACAGGTTATCTATATATATAAAAGGCTAATATAAAAATTGTCCCCTCGGGAGTTCAACTGGGAGACTGGGAGTTCGATCGTTTGCTATGACATGCACTGACCACTAGGGGGCAGCATGGAATGAAGGAAGACCCCGGCTGGCAGCCAGCAGGAAGGCCCCAATCAGCCCTGGTCGCTGGCTAGGCCCAGGGACCCTAACCGTGCACGAATTTTGTGCACCGGGCCTCTAGTAAATTTATAATAAGACTAGGGGCCCAGTGCATGAATTCACGCACCTTGAAAGGAACTGTGGGCCGCGAGGCTGTGGTGGGCACAGGGGTGGGTCTTGGCCCATCCTCAATGCCCCCACCTGGCTCCCCTCCCACCGTGGCCCCCTGTCTGCTGGCAGCCCTGCTTCTGCCTCCGCCACTCCTACATGCTGACAGTGATGGCCCTGCTCGCACCTGCTGATGGTGTGGAGCGGTTGCGGCCGGCACCAGCAGTGGGTGTGAGTGGCGGGTGCTGCCCTGATTGCCCCATGGGAGCAGGGGGAGGTGGAGAAGCCCTCAGGGGCAATCGGGGCTGGAAGCCACTGCTCGCATCCACTGATGGCTCCAAGCAATTGGGGCCGGCGCCGGCAGCGGGTTGAGTGGCGGCTCCAGCGCCAGCAGCAGGTGCAAGCGGGGCCAACGCTGGCAGAAGGTGCAAAGAATTTTTAGTAACCACCAGAGGCTTGCCACGATGACAGCAACCAGCACCCCCGCTCACCTGCTCCACCACCCCACTGCGGCCCATCGTGCTCTGTGCTCTGCCGCCGCCAGCCATGTTCCGCGTGTGCCTCCTGGTGGCCAGCGCATGTCATAGCAACAAGTTATTCAGTTGTTCCACCATTTGGTCTATTTGCATATTAGCCTTTTATTATGTAGGATAACTCATGTAGTGGTGGTGGTAGTGATAGTAATAATGGGTGATCATCTGCTTGATATACCATCATAGGAGCAGAGTTGGTTGTCAGGAAAAAGAACTAAGGTGATAAGCTTATGTAGAGACTGGATGATGATTTTGATCTGATCAACTGAACTGACCAGTCACAGCATAACTGCTAATAAAGCTGTCCTTATCTACAAAGGCAGAGCCCAGATCATGGCATATATCTATATATATAAAAGCCTAAATGACCGTTCGACCAATAGCTATGAGGCGCACTGACCACCAGGGGGCAGATGCTCAATGCACAGGCATGGAACAGGCTGATGAATCTCAGAGGGAAGGGGGGTGGGGGCGGAGCGGGAAGAGATCAACCAAAGATCTTATATGCATACTAGAAGTCCGGTGCATGGATTCATGCACCAGTTGGGTCCCTTGGCCTGGCCTGTGGGATTGGGCCAAATCCGTGCAACGGGCCTCTAGGAGATTATATATATATATATATATATATATATAAAACATACATATATATAGTGTATATATACATATACCATAATAATATACATATTATTACATATGCACAGACCATTTTGACTTTGTGTTACATTTATATTTCTTTTTCAGTAATTTTACAACAGTAAGCTACAATATGTAACACTACAACTTTAAACATTAACTTTTTCCAATTATTATAGTATTATAGAAGTAGAGATATTTGGACAGAAAGAAAAACATGCATAATTCTAACCCAACAAATAACTAGTAAGTTTTCTGCGATGACATTCAAACTTTTTTTCTATGCATAAGTTTTGTTTATTTAGCTTAGTTGGATTTTCTAATGTATTAAAATCACTTCATAAATATTGTTTTCAAGAATTTAATTAAGTGGAATGTATCACATCTCACTGAACCACTTATTTATCTTGGATCATTAATTTATGCTTAGTTTTTGCCATTATAAAAAACACCCCAATTAATTTCTCTGTTACATATTTTTTCCCATGTTTTGATTTATTAGGACAAATTCACAGAATTGGAATCACTAGGATAGATAGAACTATTTATAAGAATTAATATAATATAGTGCTAAAGTAATGATATTTAAAAGTAACGATTTTACATGGCCTATCATGGGTTTTATTTTTTAATATGTTATTTAAAAATATTTACTAATATAGGATACTTATATCTATAGATATACTGTATATGTTATTTTGCATTTCTTAAATACCTGAGTTTGGAAAATCTCTGAGTTTACTTATTTTAATGTGTGATTTTTGAATTATTTCTTTGTCAGTTTCAATTTTCTAATTTTTATTATTGATTTGCATGATTGTTTTTAACATTAAAGTATTAACGTATAGTCTTAATATATTTCATGCTTTATATCAAGAGAACTTAGTAGCTGGCTCTGCTCTTGTTACCTTCCTTTCAACTGACTAGACTAGATGGCTTTTGCCCTCTCTTACATATACTCTCATAACCATATTTTCCTTTGACCATAATTAAAATCTTCCTTCTGTGGGGACTTTCAAGCTTAGTAGTTGCCAACTCTCCATAAAGATAGACCTAGGGCAGACTTTTCAACTTTTAGCAAATATACTTACTATCTGTTTGCTGTTTTTCAGAAATGGCATAATTGCAGAATCTTATTTAATTTTTAAGTCCTGTCTGTGTTCAAAATGTTTCTCCCAGTATAACTTTGGGACTATCAGAGGGGCACTGGCTGTGCCTGAATGTCTGTGTAAGTTGAAAGGTGAGAAATAACTGTCATCTTCATAGAAATTTCCATTTAGAACCACATGTGCTGTTTATATTTCAGACATGTTATAAACTTCTTCACAGAAAACTATCCTAAGCATTGGGAGGCTTTTCTCAGAATCCCTTGCTTGGAGGAGCTTGGTCTCATGATTGCCTGTTCTGGTATAAAGCATGCAGAAGATGGACAACTGTGGTCCAAGTTGTCCATTGCCCACGGTTTCTGCTGATCCTACTACTCTGCTTGCCACTGATGAAGCTAAGCTTCCAAATGCCACAGCGCTGAGCAGAAATCCCCAGGGCCACACGTGGTTTTTGTACATTGTGGATTGTTTGGACTATTACTTTTCCTCAACGGTCACCATCTCATGTTTAAGACAGCAGAGCTCAAGAGTTTGGCTTCCAGGATTTCAAATGTACCAGGTCCCACACTGCCATTACATCCCAACTTAATGTCTTCTCTAATTAAAAGGTGTCATTGCTTTAACAAATATTTATTGACTGCCTAGGGGAGCCAGGTGGCCTGCATTTGAATTTCAGTTCATCTGTTTAGCAGCTGTGTGTATTTAGGTAAGTCATGTTGACCTTCTCAGTTTTTCTTACCCGAATTGTATTATTTTAACTATGGTGACGATAAGCCAGGCATTCTGCTGGGTGTGAAGTATATCTCAGTGGATAAAACAAGCACAATCCTTTCATGAAGTTTAAAGTCAGGCAGGGGAGAGGCCTCTGGGTTTTGGAGAGGATAACGGAGGCTGCCTAAACTTGAGCCTCTCTACCTTAGCTTCCTAAAATGCATACAATTTAACAAGGAGGGAAAATTAAATCTCCCATAGTTCACAACTACAGCTTTAGTAGGCGGAAGAATATCCACTATTTTTATTTACATGTAGATGGAAGAACATGTCTGAAAACAGTGGAGTCTGCTCAGGAATCCAAAAGAGTAGATTCAGATGGGCATCTTGTGGAATCAGAGAGGGCAGTGGAGTCTCAGTGTCAGAGTGGCACAGATCGCATCAATTGAAGTTCATCCCCAAAACGACAGGGTCCCACTCTGAGTGGAGAAATATTCACTGAGTCAAGCGTGGATTCGGAAACCTGATGGTTAACAGCCCTGGCTATGGAGGAGTCTGAAGAAGGAAGCTTAGAAAGTGAATGTTGTGGGAACAGGAGGCACCATGGAACCTGCAAGTGTTTCTTGGTGGCTCAGAGGTAAAGGGAAAGGAAGAAGCAGCTGAAGGTAAGAGACACAATGTATCATGGTAAAATTAAAGACTAAGAAGAAAACAGACCCCCCAAAAGTCATTTATTAAAGTAACTGCATTTCACTATAGTAATAGAAGAAGGCATTCTTAAACCAAGAAATCAAGTAAGCCATGCAATCACCTATTTTACTGCTGCTATAGGAAAACCCAATGCAAACAAACACGGATGCCAATAACAAAAAGACTCAACATCCCTACTAAGTTATTATGTGTAAAAAAAGCAGTGGTTTGAGGAAAACTCATGGCTTAAAAGACTTTTTCTTTATGTTAACAAAGATGAAAAATGCCATGAAATCAAACATCTAACTCAGAGAAAAAAATTTAAACTGAAAGAAAGAAGGAAAGAGATGTTGAAGGAAAATGCTAAAGTGATTATTTAGGAAATAAAAAATGAGAACAAAATAAATAATTATCATCAGTTATTTTCAGGAATGAAAGTGGTATTGTGGTCACATGTTTAAAAAGTCTCCTGGAACTTTCTTACATTACTGATGGGAGGCAAACATGGCCCAGCCATTTTGGAAAAAAGTTAGGTAGTTTCTTAGAAAGTTCAACATACCCTTATCATAGGACCCATCAATCCTACCTCTGACAATTACCCAAGTGAAACATAAACTGTGTTCACACAAAAACCTGAATACAAATGTTTATAGTGGCTTTATTTATAATGACCACAAACTGGAAATAATGTAGTCCTTCAGCTGGGGAGTAAAGAAACTGTGATAATATCCATAACTCATAATACTGCTCAGCAATAAGAAGGAGCAAACTATTATTGGGAAAATCACTTACCCCGCCCTGAACCTCAGCTTCCCCGTCTATAAAATGGGACATCACCTCCCTGCTCCCCCTAAGATTATCATGATGACTAAAGATAATGCATATAAAATGTATGGAGTAAAAAATGGCCGATCACAATGATTAATATTATTATTTGCCTTTAATTTTTGTATACTCTATTGAAAGAATGTACCAGCAGCCTCCGGAGCATGCACACTTTTTGATCAGTCTTTTAAGTCTTGCTTGGGGAACTTGCGGTCGGCCATTTAATCAAAATTCTTATCTGTCTTTTCTATGAGCCTTTAATTGTATGGAAGAAATTTTGTAATTGCAGGCTCTGCAATTTTGGAAGCTGCTTTCTGCAAAACTACTTCTTTGTCGCTTATTAAGAAGGGAGACAGGTTTTTTCCCCCCCTCTCTTGAACATTTAAAGCATATTAGATAAGCTTGAGTAGTTTTTCAGCATGACTAATAGTAATTTGCTAACATATGTTCAGAGCACCAAATGGCTCCCCTCATGGGCAGTTGTCCTAAAATCTTCACCATTTGATATACTAATAGGTCAGATGAAAAAATTAAGGGCATTTTCCCCCCGAGAAAATCCTGAAACCTTAGCTCTCCAACCCCCTCCTTCTGAAGCCTCAGAGTCAGGGGTCCTCAAACTTTTTAAACAGGGGACCAGTTCACTGTCCCTCAGACCGTTGGAGGGCCAGACTATAGTTTAAAAAAAAAACTATGAACAAATTCCTATGCACACTGCACATATCTTATTTTGAAGTAAAAAAGCAAAACGGGAACAAATACAATATTTGTATTTGCATGTGGCCCGTGGGCCGTAGTTTGAGGACCCCTGCCAGAGTGGATCTGTTTGTTAATTAATTGGCTGGCATCTTGAGCTAGATATAGGCCAGGAGGTTGGCCATGGCAGGTGGTAACATGATAATTTAAAGTGCTGGATGCACGTGAGGCTGCCCTGGGTCTGAGAGCAGGTTCACGGACTCCAGGGAGGGCAGGCTGAGAAGCAACAGGGGACCACTTTTAAGGGGACACACCAATGGCACACCTTCTCTACTTCTGGACCTAGTTTTGTTCTGAAAAAAAAAAAGTTTTGAAGAAATTTGTCAAAAAATATTTCAAACAGTATAAAAATATGCAGTGAAAATCTGTTCACCTGCTGTCCCTTATCCATTTCTCTCTTCTCTTCCCCAGGGGTAAACATTGATATCAGCTCCTTGATTATTCTTACAGAGCTTCTTTGCACAGAAGCAGAAATGTGTATATGAATATACTACTCCTGCTTAGTGCTTTACTAATGTTAACTAAATGAATCCTTACAGGTGACTATGAGAGATTCTATTATTACCATCCCATTTTAAAATTAAAGATGAAGAATAGATTTAGAAAGTTGTCCAAGGATACAAAGCTCATAAATGATGGATCCAGGGGAGGTATTATTCTCTTAATAAAAGCCTAAGTCAGCGGTTCTGAACCTGGGGGTCTCGACCCCTTTGGCGGTCCAACGACCCTTTCACAGGGGTCACCTAAGACCATCCTGCATATCAGATATTTACATTATGATTCATAACAGTAGCAACATTACAGTTAGGAAGTAGCAACGGAAATAATTTTATGGTTAGGTCACAACATGAGGAACTGTATTTAAAGGGCCAGAAGGTTGAGAACCACTGTGTGGTTGTAACGCCCTCATGCCATAACGAGCGATCACCAGGAGGATGCGTGTGCACGTGGATGGGCGGGGCCTTGATGCTGCATGTGCAGTGTGGAGGTGGGTCGCACCATGAGGCCTGGGGGTCCCACAGCTCTGCGCGGCGCAGAGGCAGGACCCCTGGCTCCAGCCTACCTCTTTGGGGCAATCCATCGAGGAGCCCTGGATGGGTGGGCGGGGCCTACCTCTTTGGGGTGATTGATCATGGGGCTCCCGCTCTGTGAGAGGGCACAGGCTAGGCTGGGGGATCCCCCTCCCGAGTGCATGAATTTCGTGCACCAGGCCTCTAATATATTATTATATGTAATATTATGTATTATTAGGTACTATATACACACCATATAATGTATTTTACTAATGATCTGTCATTTGAAGGGCACTTACATTTTTTGTAGTCTTTTCATATTTCAAACACTGTTGTAATGCTTACCTTGAACACAAGGTCATCTGTGTAGGTTGGGCACTGGCTCAATGCAAGGAGGTGCTGTTCACATAGATTATCTTGAGGTATAATTCACATAGAGTATAATGGCATCCTGGAATTGCTCAACACGTCAGCAATGCTATTTCATATCGACCTAATCTTATATTGAACGTCTCATCCTCTGATCAGCTAGTGTTTTCATTGAGTTATTTATCATGTAGGATGAAAAAAGGTGCCCTTTACAAACAGCGCTAGAATGTTCAAATTTAAGACTTGAGAAATTGCCTTGGTTTTGAAGATAAGTAAGATAAAACATGATTGAATATTTTTTCCCCTGTTGCTTCCACCTCAATTAATTTTTCATAAAGGGTTGAATGCACTGTTTAAACAATGGATTTTTATATTCTTTAAAGATAAGAATGACTTTGAGCTGAGTCTAAAAGGATTAATTGGTAAAATGTATACTTGTATCGACCGTTTTTGACTCCCAGATATTCATAAGAGGTCATGCTGCCCAATCTGTGTGCAGAGCGCTCGTGGAGCTCTGGAAGCAGGAGGAGTTGTAGGCCAGCTCTTTCACGCTCTGGAAAGGTCTCAGGTGCACATGGTCTGCAGCCAGTAACACCTGGATGCTACTGGCAGCTTTTTCTAGAATGCTACAATTTTGACTCTCAAAAAGATAGACATCATATTTTCACCCAGAACGCTCCTGGAATATAAATCATTGAGATGGCTGAAACTTCTTTCTTGATGGCATGATAGATCACTGGGCATTAGATCTTTGAAGCGATGCTATTTTTCAGGAGTTGCCTTTAAAACATTACTCACCCTGTCACACGGATCCAAGTTTTATAGCCCTGGAGCTAGAACTAAATTGTTGAAGTCAACACTAAGTAAGATATCCACCATACATGGCTGAAATTGGCTTTCTTTAAAACAATGTGTTTGAACTTATTTATTTCTATAAATTACATTAAACTCATTTGAGTTTATTGCACAAGCGTTCACGAATAGTATTGCCTGCCCTGTGCCCCCAGGGCTTTTCTTTCGATTCTTTAAGAAATAGTTTGTTTTGTTTTAGCCATATAAGTCCAGAGCACATTTGTCCCTTCACATGTATATGTGAAAGTGTTTATGTTGTTCCCCCTGGAACTGAGACAATCCTAGAAAAGAGATGGCATTTATCTTTGTGCATAACTTCAATCCTGTTCCTCAACATCATCAATCGATTTCTGTGTTTGTCAGTTTGATTTTTTCAGCCACCACAATTGCCAATTACTAAATAAGAATCGATCACCAAGTGGCCTGTTGCTGTTACCTTAGCAACCCTGAACACATTATAGTTATTTTAATCATTTAAATGCCTAGATCAGATTATCCATTTGTCATTTGATCAGTAACAATAGTGAGCAAGGTAAGACTGACTAATCTTATTGTGCACTTAGGCAAAGTCTTAGGGGGAAGATGGTTGTTTAATTAAAAGAGACAGATATTTCTCTGGGCAAAACAAAATATTTGCACATCTACTACCTAACACTGTAGTTTATTTTATGAAGTGAGAAAAATGCTAGCATAGATCATTTATTTACTCAACAGT
Organism: Myotis yumanensis; assembly: GCF_028538775.1. Lineage (NCBI taxonomy): Eukaryota > Metazoa > Chordata > Mammalia > Chiroptera > Vespertilionidae > Myotis > Myotis yumanensis. The sequence goes on along the minus strand of NW_027223764.1, from coordinate 25,685,368 downwards.
CTTTATTAAGAACAATGTAAGTTGTTAGGTGTTGGATGTTGGGAATATAGTGATGAGTAATTTATTGTCCCTACATTTGTTTCCAATGTTGTGGCCCCACCCCATAACAAAGAAACAGAATTTCTGGAGGATGAGTCCCAGAAATTAGGATTTTAAAAAGATTCCCAGGTGATTGTAATGTGCAGCCAAGGTTGAGAACCACTGCCCTAGAGCAAGTGACCCCAGGTGCTGTGAGAGAGAGCACAGTCAAGGTGAAAGGCATTTTATGGCTCAATCTCAGAAGTATCATCTCGTTGCTTCTGTCATATTCCATTCATTAGAGGTGAGGCTATTAGTCTGGCCACACTCAAGGAGACAGAATTCCCCAAGGGTGTTCGCCCCAGAAGGTGAGGACCACTGGGGATCGTCTCTGAGTGGACCTAGTTCATGTGTCCCAGAGCTTTCCTAAAAACGCCACCTTTTAGTCAGCATCTGATTATGCTAAGCTCTGTACTCACATTGTGCACATGATCTCTCATCCTCACAATGACCCTATGGAACATAATTATTGTCTCCAATTTGAAGACAAGGAAAACAAGGATCTGAGAGTTTCAGTAACTTTCCAGTGTTATCACATAGTTTATAAAGAGCAGGAACAAAATTTGACATATAGCCCAGTAGCTCTTTCAACTACGTCTCTACTTCTTTAGGTACCTATGTAAGTGGATGCATTATCTAAAGATATATTAGCATGTTTTACTTGTCAAACACTAAAATGGAAATGAAATCATAAAACTAAAAATAAGATAAAATGTCAACAAATGATCAGAATAGTCCTCTTATTTTGTTCACTGCAAACCTTGCCTTGAGATAAAAATTCACTGTTGGTGGTGCTTTACTTAAGAGAATTTAATTCTTATTTTTGAGTAACATAAGGTAAATAAGAATTTTGGAAGTGACGATTCTCCAAATGGAGAAATTTGTAATTATCAGAATATGATGTAATAGGTAGAGGGGCGATGGTTAAAGATTCTTCTACTTTATAAAGTACAAATGCATGCAGCTTAGTTTAAGAAGCATATACTACATGAGAGTTATGGTCAATATTTATATCAAAACTTGCTAGAGAACCAGGAGTTTGATTTTCACTGGAATCAGTGTAGAGCAGAAAAGGAGTGTTGTTTATCCTATGAGCTTTTCTCCGTACTGCGTCTGATGAAAGAGAACAGAAACAAAGAAAGACTGTCCACAAAAAGAGAGTGAGTTGAAAGCACCAGAGAAATGTGTTTTCAAATCTTTGTAATTAGATTTCACCGGGTCTGAAATCACATTCCACAATGATGGTATCAGTGATGACAGAGACACGGCTCTGGCTTTCTGGGTTACAGATATACGCTACAAATCTAAATTAGCTCAAAACCTCTGGAATAATCAGGAGAATGTGACAGGAGTTGGGAAGAAAGTGAATACTATTCAACCTAAGTTCATTGAAAGAAAAAGACGCAAGCCTGACACAATTCACTTTCTTCTTATAGCTAATTTAATTCATTATAAAAGATACTAAGTGCTATTATAGACAAACTCAATGTGTGGGGAGAGACCAAAGCAACACTAGGACATGACTTATATTTTGACTCCTTTACCCTTCACCCATATCCCCATCACACTGACTCTGCCCTCTCCCTCCGCCACCCTAGAAGCCGATATTTCAGAGGATTGCATTATGTTGTCAACTTCTTTCTGCTTCCAGCAAGAAATGACCTATTCTGAGTCACATCCTCTCAGATTCACTCTCTGTTAGGACACAATAATAAAAAATAAACTTAAAAAGGAAGAAGCACTTTTAAGCAAAGAATGCCATAGGTAATAATAGCATATGTTCTTTCTCTTAGAGTACCAGCAAAACTTATAGAATAGACCTCAGTAATTTTGTAACTGAGGAAAGTGATGATGACTCGTATATGGGTGACCTATTCAAAATATTTCCCTCAAAGGACTTGCACAGAGGTCAGTGGTTTAAAATCGTGTCTGAGAGTAAAGTACCCCACCAGGTGAGTAATAAGGGAAAGAGAAGAAGGAGGTAGTCAGATAGACAGTTAGCCCTGATTAGGATCTAAAATGTTATCTGTTCTACTATAATATAATAGTCATTGATAGATATCATCTAGAGAGCATCACATTATTAAAATTTTCACTATAAAATAATTGTCTCATTGGGGGGAAAGGGCTAGGAGCTAAGGAAATTTTATCATTCAATAAAATGTGATCTTTCCTAGAGGGATTTTTGAAATGATGTTTTTAAAAATATAAGGACATGTTCTTATTTCAAGCTAAAAATAATAATGTGTTGATGAAATTTGACTAGACCAAATGTAATTAACATTTTTTAAAGCCTGAGATAGGGTATATAAGATTGGCAAAATGTACTGGTTTTATAAGTTATCAAAATAAACTGCATCACAGACCCCAATGTCCGATGTGAATTAAACCATCCCAAGTGAGCAGCCACTCAAAAACAAAGCAGCTTTATGTTGCTATGTGACATGAATGCATTTGAACACCAGATTTGTATAGCAATGAATACTTTCGTAAGTACAACCACTTTTTATACCTGTATTTTTCTATCTGATGTATAATCCCCTTAGTAATCACTCAAAAGATTGATACATTTCACACACAAAATATATTTCCTAATTCAATGGTTACATTTCTGCTAATATGCATTATTAAAATGTCTGTCAGTGCCCTCTGGGCAAATACCATCAGGAACACATTCATAGTTGAACAAGTCAATCTTATTGTTTCCTACAGTGAGGGAGAATGTGCACCATTGAACCAGGGAGACTCAGGAAGAGGGTGTCAGAAAGGACATCCTACATAATAAAAGGCTAACATGCAAATTGACCAAACGGTGAAATGACTGGACGCTATGACGTGCACTGACCACCAGGGGGCAGGCGCGCAACACAGGAGCTGCCCCCTGGTGGTCAGTGTGGGAGCGCCGCTCAGCCAGAAGCAGGGCTTACGGCTGGCGAGTGCAGCGGCAGTAGAGGGAGCCTCTCCTGCCTCTGCGGCAGCACTAAGGACCCCTCAGGGGTCCCGGACTGTGAGAGGGTGCAGGTATGGCTGAGGGACCCCACCCTCCAGTGCATGAATACCATGCACCGGGCCTCTAGTCTTTAAGATTTGGGGTACTATTATGTGATTTAATTATAATTTAATTATAATTCATTCAATTCATTGTTATAAAAGATACTAAGAGCTATTACAGATAAACTCAAGGTTTGGGGAGAGACCAAAGCAACACTAAGACATGAGTTATATTTTGACTCCTTTACCCTTTAAGGAAGTGGGACTTTGTCCTGGAATAGAGGCTCTCAAGAAGCGAGGGTAATTTTGATTATTTATTTTAATTAATCTTATCTAGAAGGAAGGAGAACTAGACCAAGGCAAAGCTGGATTGGGAAAGAAGCAGCAGTTACTCATATTAACCAAGATAGAGGGACATTTGGTCATTTTGTGATTTGGACAATGTTTATATTTTGCTCTGTGTTCAAACATGCTTACAGAGTGGTCCTGTTTTTGTCTTCATTATCATGTTCCCAGTAGCTTTATCTGATGTTGATGTTCTGTGGACTGTTTATGTTCAATAAGAGAACATGTAGCCTGGGTGATAATACTCAGCTCCTGGATGTCAGGCTGCGTGTCTCTTTCTCATGTCTGTATCAGCATCCATAATAGGCCAACACTTACCCCAAAGTATAAGAGCTGGATCAGATATAGGAGAGAAGTTCAGAAATCAGGAACCAATAATCAGATGGATATAGAATCTTACCAGAAGTTGCTCAAAAATATCACCCCAAAAACATATGCTGAAGTCTTAACCTCCAGAATCTCAAACTGTGACCTTATTTGGAGATAGAGTCATTGCAGATGTAGTTAGTGAAGTTAAAATGAGGTCATCCTGGGGTAGGGTGAGCCCCCTAACTCAATCAGACTAATGGCCTTATATGAAGATAGACATGTGAAGACAGACGCCCAGGAAGAACACCAGTAATCATAAAGGCAGATATTGGAGGCAGCTGTAAGCCAGGGAACCCCACAGATTGCCACCAAACCACCAGAGATTAGGGAGAGACAAGGAGGGATTCTTCTACATTTTCAGAAGAAGCATGGCCCTGCTGACACCTTGACTTGGGACTGCTAGTGTCCAGAACTGCGATACATTTCCATTGTTTTAAGCCACCAAGTGTGTGGTACTTTGTTACAGCAGCCTAGAAAACTAGCATAGACGGGCCAGAATAGCTCTTGACAATAATATTGTGCTTTATTGGATGAGAAGCTCTACTAAGTGAGCGTGGCTCTAGCTGGCCTAAAGGGTCAGAATCAACAATGATCTAATTCAAGATTTGGGGAACAGTTGCCATTTGGGGATGTTGTCAAGACAGTCTTGGTTGGAGGTTCCTTTCTTAGGTTAATTCGAATCATTTTCTTTAAGGAATTGCCTAAGGTTTAAGAGTGGTTTGTGTACTTGGAAAACCTAGAAGGAAACAGTAGAGGCAGAACTGGAAGTATAATAATCTTTTTTGCCTCCATGCTCCTCTCTCTTCTCCTTTCCTCTCCCCTCACCTCTGTCTCCCCACTTAATTGAGCTTCTCCACCCGCAGGCTGTGTAACCCTACACCCAGCTCTCCCAGGCTCAGCAACTCATCACATCTGCATCAAGAACCTCAATGTAAATGCCTTTGGCCTCTAGTTAACCTCCCTGACTTATGCCTATATTACTACATCATGGCTCCTCCTTCTTCCCTTAGCTTATGCCTTTGCTTTGTTCCAAGGCCAGTGACTTCTCTGTCATGACTGAAGTTTCCTGGAACCTCATAAAGTGTCTGGTACACATAAGTTCTCAGTAAATGGCAGCTTTCATAGGGAGCAGATTTTATGACCAATGTATATACATTGCAGAAGATGAAAATGAGGCTTACAGTACTAAGTGAACCACTGTAAGTAAAATTAAGAAAGAGTATTAAGAGTTCCTTGTAGCCAGACCTTCTGACCAAAATCCAAGGCACTTTCCAATAGACTGAATATTCCTAAATAAACTCTTGGGTTGCTTACAACTGAGTTTGACCCAAACACTAGCATTTCTTGATAAGAATCTATTTCTAGGCACAGGCACTGACCTTCCTCATAGTTGACCAATTCCTGAATTTCCTCTGCTGAAAACAAGATGATGGACCAATGTAAGCTGAACTCATCTGTCATACACTCTACCTTTTGACAGAAGCCTCTTAAACATATATTTGGGAATGCTGGAGTTCTGGGAATAATTGAAAGTCCACAATTAGAACTTAATTATCCGATCTAGCTATTCATGTGAATTTGGATTGAACTTGTCACTGATTTCAAGCTCCCACTATAGTAAGCCCCTTTTAGTACATTGCATATGCTGTACTAAAGCTACTATTCAATTTTGTGCAACCTTCTTGTCCCTTTTATCTTGGTAACAAATCTCTCCCTATTTGCCAAATTGATGGGCACATGAACTAAGCTGGGATGATTAATATCATACATGCCAAGAGCTTAGTTCAAATGTTGGACATTTGACTTAAAATAGGCCAAATTTCTTTTTCCTATGGAACCAAGATAAATATTTTTCTCTCTGTTTGAAATTCTGTACTTTATGAGCCCAGAGTAGCTAGTGACCATTGCTGTCAAAGAAAGAATGGAGCCGAGAGAGAGAGAGAGAGAGAGAGAGAGAGAGAGAGAATATATGAGAATAAGAGCAAGAGAAGAGGACAAAGAAGAAGGAGAAAAAAAGGGACGAGGAGGAGGAGGAGGGGAAGAAGAAGAAGTGATGATGATGGAGAATCTGGGTCTAGTTTGGTGCTTGATTCCCCAGCTCTTCATTCAATTGAATTTCAAGTTAACTGAATTTCAAGTACATGTCTGCATTCGTTACTATTACAAATTACCACAAACTCAGTGGCTTAACACACAAATTTATCTTAACATTTCTAGAAGTCAGAAGTCCAAAATAAGTGTTACTGGACTAAAATCAAGCTCTCATCCAAGTTTCATTCTTTTCTAGAGGCTCTAGGGCAGTGGTTCTCAACCTTCCTAATGCCACGACCCTTTAATACAGTTCCTCATGTTGTGACCCCCAATTTCATTGTTACAAATTGAACATAATTAAAGCATAGGGATTAATCCCAAAAACAATATGTAATTATATATGTGTTTTCTGATGGTCTTAGGTGACCCCTGTGAACGGGTCGTTCGGCCCCCAAAGGGGTTGCGACCCACAGGTTGAGAACTGCTGCTCTAGGGGAAGGCAGCTACCCTGTTGTAAGGCAGCCCTGCAGCGCAGCCCACATGGTGAGTGGCCAGAGCCTGCCAGCAACCACGTGGATGAGCTTGGAAACAGCCTTCCCAAATGAACATTCAGATGAGACTGTAGCTCTGATAGTCAGCTTGTCCGCACCTTGTGAGAGACCTTAAGTCAGAAACCCCAGTGAAGCTGTGCCCAGACTCCTGACCTCACAGAAACTGTGAAATATTCAATGTTTGTTCTTTAAGCTGCTAAATTTTGAGGCAATTTGTGAGTGACAATAAATAACAAATGCACCATAACAGGCAACATTAGGCAGATTTTAGAAAAAAAATATTTTTTTCTTTTTAATGAAAATTATTTGGTATCCTATATAATGAAAGGCTATTATGCAAATCGACCCAAGGGCAGAATGACCAGTCGCTAAGACCTGCACTGACCACCAAGGGGCAGATGCTCAACACAGGAGCTGCCCCCTGGTGGTCAGTGCACTCTCACAGGGGGAGCGCCGCTCAGCCAGAATCCGGGCTCATGACTGGCGAGCACAGAGGTGGTGGCTGGAGCCTCTCCTGCCTCTGCAGCAGTGCTAAGGATCCCTCAGGGGATGTCTGCCTGCCAGCTTAGGGTGAGGAGCAGGCCTAAACTGGCAGGCAGACATCCCTGAAGGGGTCTTGGACTGCAAGAGGGTGCAGACCAGGCTAAAGGATATCCCCCCCCCCTCTCCCCAGTGCATGAATGTTGTGCACCGGGCCCTTAGTATTTATATAATAAGCTTATATATAATTCACCATAAAACTATATTTGATGTGTATTTAGCTATGAAGTGGTAGAGGAGAGAGTCTGAAGCAGTTTTAAGAGGTTCTGTCTATTTATCTGACGATAGCCTTGAACCTCAAAATGGATCCAAGGAACATTAGGCATCTTTTTAAAGAGCTCCAATAGATGTGAGCTTTGTGTCTCTAGGTCAGGGAAACACCAATACCTTCATTTACTCCTGAAGAGTCACAACGCACATAGTCTGCTACAGGCTCTAGAAATCTGAGAGATAGTACTAAGATTTCCAGTAGGTTGATGGTTTTAATAGGTTAACACCCCACAGTATACTTTCAGAAATCATGGTTCCTTTGACCAATATAATGCCAAAATGCTATTCCTGACACCTTATTTATGAACAGCTACTTTCAGTCTGCTTGACCTTGCCTCGGTCCCAAGCCTGAAGGGTTCAACCTTTCCCCAGAGCAAATGTTTTGTCATAAAATGACAAGAACTCAGTGTTATGATCACCAGATGGTAATAGCTGAGCAAGTTCTAATCAGACGACACGAAGAAATTGTTCCCAGTCTCATTCTGTCAGTTCTCACTTGATAATTTTACTCCTAAATGTTGAGTTGATTGCTTGATCCCAACAATTCACTCATTTTGCAGAAGAACTTGTTAACAATGCCTTTTCCCCTGCCCCCGAAAATTCATATAAAAATCCTTCCCATTTAAAATTCCTGCCTAAGTAGAGTTTTAGTTCTCCATGGAAAACTCCTCTTCATTATGACTTGCAGCATTTCTGCTAAATATTGTGTAATGTTTTTGCAACATATTGAAAAATTCTTTGGGAATGTTTGCATATCTCTCTAGTACCATTTGCAGCAGTGTGTGGCAGTTGCTATGACAACTATCTTAAAAATTAAAAAGAGAAATTAAAAGTTTTGCATAATTGAAAGGACCTTCTGACACTAAGTCTAAAATGTTAGGATTTTAACATAAGCTATATATTAGTGTGTAGGGTTGTTCCTATTAGGACAGGATTTTAGAGATCATTATAGGAAATTTATTTCACCAAATTTTCTTTCCATGTCAGCTATCCTAATACCATTGTCAGAAAATGTTTACAAAAAAGGTCTCCAGGTTTTAAATTTTATGGAATGTGCTTGGTTAGCAAATTCTCCTCTCTGAGTACTAGTAACAACCACAAAACCAAAGCAGTGCTGACAATCACTGAGTTGCTGTGTGCTATGCATTATGTCAGGTTTTTTATATATGTATATTATATACAGAGAATTTTGTAGGATTATTGTGAGAAGGAATATTGTGCAATTTTATATGCATAATTACATACACAAATCTCTCACAAAAATTTTACAAAATATCTATTATAATCCCCATTTTACCCATAAAGACACTGAGGCTCAGAGACTAGATAATTTGTTCAAGATCATAAAGCTAGTGGGTGGCAGAACCAGCATTCAAGTTCAGGTTTGTTTACTCCAAGAGCTATTTTCTTAGTCCTTTCCTTGCTTTTCCAACATTTTTATATACCTTATTTTTTGTTATTTTTGTAATGGCAGTTTTTTGTTGTTGTTGTGTTGAAAGTATTACATATGTCCCCTTTTGCCCCCCATTGGCCTCTTCTAGCCTGCCCCCTCCCCCCGCCCCAGGCCTTCACCACCCTATTGTCAGTGTCCATGGGTTATGTTTAATTTGCCACTTCTTACAATTTATACACAAGGAGTTTTGACATGACAACAGAGCAGAAGTGATTAAGGGAGAGGCTCTCTAAGGCAATGGGAAGACTCTTTTTCACTTTTCTTCTGGCTTGACACAGGCTATCAGGAAATACCAATCAAAACCACAATAAAATACCACTTCACACTAGGCTCTCTATGATAAACAAGAATGACAAGTAATAAGTATTGGTGAAGATGTGGAAGAATTGGAACCCATGTGCACTGCTGGTAGGAATGTAAATGGTGTAGATTCTGTGAAAACAGTTTCGTGGTTCTTCAAAAGCTCAACATAAAACTGCCATGTGACCGAGTGGTTCCACCCCTAGGTATATATCCAAAAGAATTGAAATCAGAACCTCAAACAGATACTTGTACACAAATTTTCATTGCAGCACTATTACAATAACCCAAAGGTGGAACCAATGGAAATCTCAAACACCATATAAATGGATGAAAAAAAGTATGGAATATACATACAATAGAATATTATTTAGCCATCAAAAGGAATGAAGTTCTTGTCCTGGCCAGGTGGCTCAGTTGGTTGGAGTGTTGTACCCTACACCCAATGGGTGCAGATTCCATCCACAGTCAGGGCATGTACAGGAGGCAACCAGTTGATGTTTCTCTCTCTCTTTACCTTCCTCTCTCTAAAAATCGATAAAAACATATCCTTAGGTGAGAATTTTTTTAAAAAGGAATGAAGTTCTGACACATGCTTCAACAAGGAAAATCCTAGAAAATATTATGCTGTGTGAAAAAAGCCAGACACAAAATAACATATTTTATGATTCCACTCATATGAGGTATCTAGAAGAGGCAAATCATAGAGATAGAAAGCAGATTAGTGGTTACCTGGGGCTGGAGAGGGGTTGAGGGAAGAGGAGAAATGTGAGTTATCACTCACTGGTCACAGAGTTTCTGTTTAAGGTAATGAAATTTAAGGATAGATAGATGGTAATAGTTGCCCAGCATTGTGAGTGTAATTAATGCCACTAAATTGAACACTTAAACATGGTTAAAACAGCAAATTTTATGATATAAATATAGCCATAATAAAAAGTGTTCCAATGATCTTTACTATAATTACTAACATTCCCTTAACTAACCTGCATCAGCTTCCTGCCACTCAAGTCTAGCTTTAGTTTTGTTTCTGTCATTGTTCTTTTACCCATAGAGTCTATCCAGAAGAGTTTCCCAGAACTCCAGAATTGTATATGTAGATCTCATAATTGTAGAATTGGGAAGACTTTTGAAGTTCTTCTTTTTTTTACCACTCCTTCCACATTTTTAAAAGTTTAGATCTCACACACAAAAATTAATCCACATAACTATTTTCAGCTGCTATCACAATGCCTGATATGCAGCCCTCAACAAATGTCAAAAATAAATGAAATGAAAAAAAGGAAGAAAGCAAAATTAAATACAGAAAGGTACATTTTAGTTCATTTTATTCCTCAATCTGTCCATTCATTCAAACAAAACTTCTTGCTGTTTGCTTGGTGTTATGGATACAAGTGCCAGTACGGTGGCCCTTATACCTGAGGAACGGAGTCTAGGGTGGGAGGCAGATATAGAAGAATATGGAATATTTGGCAGTGTGTACAGTCAGGGTAACATACCTGGTTAGAGGGAGAACCAGTCATGGTCTCTTGATTCCTATACCAGCTTTATTTCTGTGTCACTTGGTAGAAAATATTGAATATAAGCCCCACTGTGCCAATAACCTCTCTCCGTTAATGGCTGGAAGGAGGCCCAAAAGGGCCACTGTGGTCACTAACATTACAGAGATTTTTGAAATTGCATGACTTATAACTGCTTCATAGCTTAGGTGGTCAACCTTGTACCTGGCTATGGTAGGAATGGGAAGCCTTTGGGAGGTTATGTCAGGACACAGGGTGCTCAGCACATGTTATGGACTCCGTGTTCATCTTTCCCCAAACTCATAGTTGAAGCCCTAACTCCCGACGTCACAATATTTGGAGGTGGGATCTTTGGGAGGTTATTAGGTTTAGATGAGGTTATGATAACGGGGCGCCCAGGATGACATTAGAGATACTATAGGAAAGGGAAAAGAGACCAGCGCTCTCTTTCTCTCTGTCACATGAAGACACAATAAGAAGCAAGCTTAGAAGAGGGACCTCACTACGAACTGAATCAATCCTTGACCTTGGACTTCCCAGCCTCCAGAATTATAAAAAAATAAATAAATAAACGCCTGATGTGCACGTCACCCAGTCCATGGTATTTGTCACAGCAGACTGAGATAAGAGCATATACATTCAACAGCAGGCAGAAGAAGGTTTCTGGAGAGGTGGTGGGACTGGTTGTCTGTTCTGGGTTGATGTGGAGTCGGGGAGAGGTACTGGAGTGACTCTCACCTTGAAGTCAGTGCATGAGGTCAGAAGGCCAGCTTCATGCCCTGTGGTGGGAAGGGGCAGAGCAAGGTTGGGCCAGAGTAATATATGCAGTGTAGATATTCAAGATAGACTGCAGTTTGTAAGACAGGAATCAGGAATTTTAAGGTCCAAAGTAAAAAAAAAAAAAAAAAAGTGAGAGAAAAGGAGGAGGATCAAAACAAAACAAGGTATAGCCAGCAAAACAAGAAGTAGGTGACAAATTTTAGAGGTTGAACTTTTGCTGACACCTCCATAGGCTGAGCAGGGGCCGTTAAGGGGGCCAAGATAGAGTACACTGTTGTATAGCCATCTTCTCAACTTGATTTTACTCTCTTGGCTCTGCCACCGGACATGAATCTGACTCCCCTTTTTTTTTATTATGTTATTGCTTAAAGTATTACAAAGAGTACTACATATGTCTCCTTTTTTTCCCGCCCTTGACAATCTACTGGCCTCCCCTACCCCCCAGTGTCTTATGTCCATTGGTTATGCTTATATGCATGCATACAAGTCCTTCGGTTGATATCTTACCCTCCCCACCTGCCCCCCAACCCTCCCCGGCTTTCCCGCTATAGTTTGACAGTCTGTTCAAGGCTGCTCTGCCTCTGTATCTATTTTTGTTCATCAGTTTATAATGGTCTTTATTATCCATAAATGAGTGAGATCATGTGGTATTTTTCCTTCATTGACTGGCTTATTTCACTTAGCATAATGCTCTCCAGTTCCATCCATGCCGTTGCAAATGAACCTGACTCCCTTTATGAGGGCCATGGCGCTGGGTGTTTTTCAGACTGCCACAGTGGCCACCGGTCTGCTTCCTCAGGAATCTCAGAGGAAGGTTGTGAACATCATAGGGACACTTAGCCATAACCTGGATTCTGAAGAAGGAAGGAACCAAAGATACACCCATGAGTCATCCTTACCATCTGTAAGTGGAATATGATTAGAATTACTTTGTTCTTTTCCCCTCAATGGTCTATCTAGCTTGGTAAAGGCCAGACACCTCAGAAATATACACAAAGATCCTCCAATTCATCCAACTGTATAATTGGAAACATTTGTATTATCCTGAAAACCTGTAGCCAGATCAAAGCTGCTTATCACTTATTCATGAGCACTAACAGTCCTTTGAATGTCATTGAAATTGCTGAGTTTTAAAATTGACAAATGCTTGCAAGTTAAAATTGCAACCACACACACTGCTTGCAATTTTATGTTCTTTGCAAATTGTCATCATGTATATTTCTGGAAATCTGAAGGACCCCGGTTTAGCAGCTCATCCTTCTTTCTTTTATCCTCCTTAGTATTCCAACCTTGTTTCAAATCAGGCCCTATCTCCTAAAGAAAAGCTGCTGCAAAGAGATCACTCTGATTCAACTTTTTCCCCCTTCCATTTGTCTAATTCAGAGTATCAGAACTGTTTATATTGCATTGCAAGTAAGAGATTGCTCTTTCCAGATTCTCTAGTTTTGGTTGTTAAAAAAAAAGCCCCAATTGAGGAATTAAAAATAATACATTTGAGCATTGCTCCCTGCCTGGCTGTGATGGACCAGGTTCCCTTGAGTGAGGTGTGGTCATCTGTTGCTGCCAAATCAGCCCTGACTTCTGCCTGGAAATGCAAACAGTGCCTCTCCTGTGGCTCCTTGGCAGACAGCTCCTCATTTTCTCTTGGGACCTTCCCACCCGCAACCTCGCTTTCTTCCTCTCTTATGGTGAAATAAGGGAAATGCTCACTGTTCTCGAATTGAAATGTTCTCACAGAATCAGCTGGATGGATTTGGGTTTCTAGAAACCAAAGCCTGGGAGCAGATTTTTCTTTCTGCTTCCTGATTAGTTTTATCTATCACCAGATACATTGATTACGAAGCTGACCAACTGTTTGAATGGGAGCGGGGCGCAGAGAGAAAAAAGGAGAGTGCTTAGAAATAGAAGGTCCAGGAAATGAAGAAATGCTTCTTGGCAAAAAGGTGTCAGGAGCTCAGGATAGAGTATGTAGAGATTTACACCAAAAAGTAACCGGTATAGGGGATCGAAGTCAGAAGGTCACTTGCTATTTACTTCATTTTTGAGTCACCTGTTTAGTACTTCCTGCTCAGGGCAAGAACTGATCCCAGAGTATGAGCCCTGAGTTAAAAAATGGGCAAATATGACCGTAGTGGAAGAGAAAAGAAACATAGAACAGAGGAGTTCTTGACAGGTTATGACATTTCTGTACGTTTCAGCTGGTTGAGTATTAGAGTCATGCAATATTAAAGCTCAAAGAAGTCCTTAGAAGCAAGAAATACTAGTGATGACGGAGCATGACGGGTTAAGGCTGTGTGTTAAGTGCTTTATAGACACATAATCCTAAAAACCAATCCATGAAATTGGTATTATTATGCCCATCTAACAGACTCAAGAGAATTTATGTGTCCTGCCCAAAGGCATTCAGCTCAAGGGTATGCAGTAAATGCTCAAGGCAGAAATCAAACTTATATATGAAAGACTATGAAATCCTCAAAGCATGCGCTCTTGATTTCTACCATATTGCTCCCTTACAGTCTCAGCATGAATTTTCTGTCACTACCTAGAACCCACAACTGCAAAAGCATTCTAGCTGCAGTCTAACTGCTAAGGTTATATGAAAAGTCACATGCAACCACACAGTTTTAATTTAACATTCAACACATTTCTGGATGACATGAACTGTTATTTCCTCTTAGAACTATGGGCAAATCTTTCGATACCCAGTAAAATGTGTCTGTAATCTCCATGGATTCTGCTTATTTCTGGCCAGCAAGGCACAGCCCAAATCACACTGCTTTGGTTTCTAATTTAACGGAACATTAAGCATCCATTTCTGGTATCTAAATTATACAGTTTCTGTTATTTATAGAGTTTACATGCAAAATGGAAATAAAAATAGGAAATGGATGGGTGCCTGCTATCGAGTCTCATAAGTGATCCCATAATATTATTATGTCCACTAAGTAATGAGTGTTAAACAATTTACATTTTCAAAATTTTAAAATAAAGACTTAATTACTTCCTTCCGCTAACGAGCTTCCATTTTTTCTTCTGTATTCCAAACATGAGCTTCTGGAAATAGTCAGATCAGCTGTATTCCATATAATAGTCAGCCATCTCTTGTTCTCAATGGTGGTGGAATAGCAACTCTTTCATCCCTCCCTCTCTCCTTCTCCCCCTCCCTTCCTCTTTGCCTTTCTTCTTTCCTTCCAATAAATCAGTGCTGTGATTGAAAAACCAGAACTGGACGCTGCTAGCAGTGCACACACTCAGCAGGGCAGCACTTTGCAAGCCCGTCAAATGCAGTTTCAGGATTTCATGGACAAAAATAAATATACACAATCTGAATGCTGCTTTTTGCTATTCAAAATAGATAGTTGCTTATTTTTATTGATTTATAAGCACATGGAAAACAGGTACTTGGTAAGGGTTTGAGTACCTAGGGTATGGATCTCCACGTAGACAAAACAGTCTGACATCTGATTTCACTAATTGCTTATTCAAAAGCAGTTAGGAGTCACAGACTCTTTCTCCGCTTCCATAACTCCCATTAGGTCAGGCAATTTTCCATAAGGTCCCCGTCCCCTCTTGCCATGTAGCTGCAGCCCTATATCCCATGCAGGCATGTTCCTTTCTGTATCAGCTTATCCCACAGGTTACCACTCACATTCCTTTCAATTCCCAAAGTACCACATGGCTTTTCCTGAAGTTTTGGGGCATCAGTTGATTTACATAAAAAACCCAAGTCATTGGAAGAAGATTAAACACCTAGAGTCCCTTCACTGTCCCTCTCACTAAAGACCTAGTCCAGGCTGCCACTCCAAGGGAACCTTGGCTGACTGATACGTTGTTTTGCTTCTTCTCCCTATACCTGCCCTTATCTCCTCACATTACCGCCTCACACACTCAGGCTTTCCAAGGAGACTTAGCATTTTCCCTGCTATATTCTGCAGAGCAATCTAATTCTCTCTGCCTCACTCTCTACCCATCCTGACTAGGTCATGAGGACTTTTGTTTTAGAACCAAAGGTTGTTATGCTAAACAAACACGGTTTTTGAAGTTAGGAATTCTGCAGCTAGAATTAACTGTGTGTTACGTTGGCCATTTTCCTCCTCCTGGTCTCACATTCCTGACAGCATTTTAAACCCCATAACATCACTATAAGTTAGGCCTCCTACGTTATCCCCATTGTATGGACAAAAGACCTGAGTCACAGAGTTTCAGTGACTTGAAGTTGAAAAATTACAGGTCAGAGCTAGAATACAGACCCTCTGATGCCAAGTCCTCTGCTTGTATCTTACTCATGGTGGTCTACAGATGGTCACAGTTTTAGCAAATGTCTGCAAGGAGTGTGACCAGTTGAGTGCTGTAAACAGTTGGGTGGTTAATTTTATGTGTCCACTTGACCAGGGTAAGGGATCACCAGATGGCCAGTAAAAAGTTGTTTTGGAGGGGTATCTGTGGTGGTGTCTCCAAAAGAGATTAACATTTGAATCAGCAGACTGAGTAAAGAAAGTCACCCTCACCAATGGGGTGGGTAACACCCAATCCACTGAGGACTAGAACAAAAATGTGGAGGAAGGTCAAATTCTGCCTCTTTGCTTGAGCTGAGACATCCATCTCCTTTCTATCCTCAGTCATCAGTGTTACTGACTCTCAGGCCTTTGAATTTGAACTGAATGACACCATCAGCTTTCCTGGTTCTCTAGCTTGCAGATGGCAGATTGTGAGACTTCTAGGTCTCCATAACCATGTGAGCTAATTTCTATAATATCTATCTATCTATCTATCTATCTATCATCTACCTACCTACCTACCTACCTGGTCTCCCATTGGTCCTGTTTCTATGGAGAACCCTAACTAATACAGGTGCTATTGGATCAAAGCATTGTGATGAACATAACATCTTAGATATGATGGGCTCATATCTAAGAAATGCAATGTATTGTCTAATAAAGGGTGGCATTAAACTATTCTCATAATTGGGAAAAATGTGTCCTCCCCTTACCTAGGAGAGGAAAAAGAAAGAAAGAAGGAGAAAGAAAGTTTCACATCATTAATAAGCTTATAGGTTTGGAATCAGAAGTCTTAATATCAGCTTAGCTCTGCCACTAACCACTCAGCATCCAGACCTTGGACTAGGCTATCAGTCATTTCTTAGCAGGAGACAGATGTTCAAAGTGATGGGAGAGAGTTTCAGAAAGAGATAACTTACAAAGATGTAGGAGGTTCAGGAAAATCAACAAGTAATATAAAAACCCTGAAATTAGTAATGTAGGGAAATTGCTACAACTCCTAGAACAATGGGCGGGGACCGTTTACAAGAATTCCATGAGACCTGCCAAGAAAGTATCAGAGGAATAAATGCTCTAAACCTCACTTTCTTCACACCCTCTGTTCTCCTGCCAGCGCCTCAGTCTGGCTGAAGCCAGATGAAAGTCAGAAGACACAGGGGCCCATTGAGGTGGCCCACAGGCATCAGCCTTCCGAGGCACAGGGCAGGATGGAGAAGGGTGGAGAGCAGATCTGGAGGGACAAACAAAGAAACAAAATTCCACATAATCATTATTAGTAACAATCTCCTTGTATGAAACAGAGAACCAAAGTGCCTATCTGGGAGTTTTCTTTTCTGTTTTGTTTTGCTTTTGATAATTGAATGAGAGAAAATGACTGCATGGGGCCTAGGAAACCTCTCGGCGCACATTATGTGCAAAGTCGCGCTCTGCCAAGGGAGGAAACTGGCACTAATACGAAAATGTCTTGCATCCATCTGGTCCCATCACGTCTATGGTCCTTTAAGTCAGTCTGTCCACATATTGCACAGTCTCTGTGGGTGAGGTCAGGGACTGGGGAGCCAGGCCACCGAAAAGCCTGCAGAATGGTAGCAGGGCAGAGCCATCCTTTATTACACTGATAGTTCTTAGTGCCTAGGAAACGATGAAATGCTGCTTTGGGAGCAATGACTATAGCGTATAGTCACAAGTGTGAGTTTGATTCCTTTATCAGAGCTTCTAATATGAAAAAGTAGTGTGTGTGTTTTTTTAATCACATCAAGTAAAATTGAGGCACTTGAGCCATATTGTGTCTGGAAAGGAATACTCTTGTCCTATCCTTACCAGGCCATGAGGACCAATAGCAAAGGGATTAATCAATATTTTGACAGCTGGAGGCACTGATTGCTTTTGGTTTCCCCCATATGGGAACATATTTTCAGCTTAAAAGGAAGGAGTTCTCCGAGGTTTTCAATTTCTTTCTCTTGGATTTGTTATGACAAAGGATTTGTGACATAATGTTATAACTGTAGGTCTGTGGAACATTCAGAATAACTCATATAACTCCCTCAGTTATATACCAGAGCCCCAGGATGACAAGATTGACATGATCACTGTGCGCATTTAATAATAAAGGGGAAATTTAACAAACAGAGGAGAGAAGAGAAGAGAGAGTGCTGGGGAGTGCAGAAATAAGACATTAATACTTTAAATAAACATTTAGGATTGATGCTTCCAAACTTAAAGGTTCATGTTATAAAAAAAAAGAGCACAGTGATTGAGGCCTGTCCAAGAAATTATCTAGCAAAATAATTACTATTCATCTACTAACTCACTCATTCAACAGATATGCACTGAGCAACTACTATGTGTCAGGAACTGTTCTAGGTGCCCAGGGCACAGAATGAGACAGACAAAATAAATGCTCTCATGGAGTCTAGGGAGCAAGTGACATTTGACATTGGAAAAGGTAGGCAGGAGCCACGCTACAGAGGCCTTAGAGGTTTGGGTAAATGTTTGTATTTTACTCTATGTCTAGTAATGTAGCATCAAGAATGCATTCGTGTAAAAACGATAAGAGTAATGTAACTGACATGAAAAAGGGGGGAAGATGTATTATCTCAGGTAAATGCCACCAGTAGGTGAGCCCCAGACATGGTTTACTTAGAACTTCAATAGTGCCCTCAGGTCTGTTTTGTCACCCCTAGTGTGTTGCCTGTGTCTTTATGGTTGCAAGATGGCTCCCTGCTTTATATTCTGCAATTTGCAGCTATGAAGAAGTCTGTTGAAATAAGAGTTTATTCATGAGGAGATTTTCATAGCAATAACTGAAATAAGTCAAATAATAATGGATTAAAAAGATAGAAACTTCTTTTTGTGTGAGGAAATCTGGAGTTAGGGTTGATATGCTGTCTCCATGGGATTATCAGACTCAGTTTTCTTTCAGCTCTCTCCTGCCATCACCCCTAGGTGAGAACCTGTCCTCAGAGATGAATATGGTTGCTGGGGCCCCAGCTATTTTATCCACACTCTCAGCAGCAAAATGCAATAAGGAAGAAAATAGGTATATCCTCGTCTTTTAAGTGGAGTTTCCAGAGTGCGCTCACCTCTCACTGGGTCGAACCTAATCATAATGCCACTCTTAACAGCAAAGAAACCTGTGAAATGTGGTCTTCTAGCAATCTGATAGCACGACAGCAACACTAAATACACTAGACATTTCTTCATAAAGAATAAGAGGAAGGCCTGGGGAGGGGACAGGAGCAGGGTGGAGGGGTCAATGGGGTAAAAAGGGGGCATCTGTAATCCTTTCAATAATAAAGATAAATTTTAAAAAATGAACGAGGGGAAATAAATACTGGGGAGAAACAGGAAGTCTCTGGCACAAAGAAGCATGTCTTTTCCATATGCCTCGACTTGAGAGTAAGGAAAGCATCTTTATGGATAGCTTAGTTATATAAGTTTTGAAGTTAGAGAACATTTTGGAATCAGAAAGTTGGTTTTTCATCCCAGCTTTGCTATGTGTAAGCTTTGTAAATTTATGCAAGATGCTTTACTTCTCTGAGGTTCAATTTGCTAATATGTAAAATGGGGATTCCAGGTTCATAAGGTTGTTGGGAGTATTAAATAAAATCATGCATTGTAACGAACGGTAATAATAATAATAATAATAACAACAACAACAAATGATTTCAAAGTGGAACTGCATTTCACTGTGGGGATTATCCTAGTGGCTAATAGAGTCTGGCACTGATCTGATCTTTATTTGAAGAATCCACGCTCCTGGAAGGACTGTTACCAGGGGGTGCAGAGGGGCCTTGCACTACCAGGTCCTCTGCAGGCCATGTGCATGCGCCTCAGAACCTGGCCCGTGCATAGAGCACAGGTCCTTTCCCCTGTAACAATCATCAGTTTTATCAATTGCTACCTTCCATCAGGGAGGACTCCAGGACATTTAAAAATAGTCTTCAGTAGAGACTCAGCTGCAAAATATAAATTTTCATAACATATGGTTCAGAGTACAATAATGGTCAAGTTCCAAAAAGGAGATTAAAATCTTAAAGGACTAAAAATACTTTCTTTAAACAACCTTTTTCAGTACAGCTGCTTCTTTGTTAAACCAGCTGCTAGTAACCCCCAAGGGTTCTTCTGGCAAGGGTGTCTTTTCTTTTCTTTTCTTTTTTATTGGTTTAATGCTTATAGCTCAAACTGCATTGTGTTTGTAATGGTTTTACATTTCTGCCTCTGAAAGACAAAGTAAGAAAAAGGGGCAATGAAAAAATAGAAGGTTGGAGGGAGATTTATAGAGTTGTGTATGTCCTAGTCAAAGTATGGTGGGAGGGAGGGGGAGCTTGCAATATAGCAAAGAAAATTAGGGTGTGAAAAATAGGTATTTCCTGATAAAGAATAGCTTCAGCTCTAGCAAACTGGAATGTGCTCAACCTTCAGAATATTAAATCATGTATACACCGTATTGGCCAGAATACAGGAAAGCAGTTGGGTGTGGTATTTAAGATAGAAGACAGAGTACAATGAATGGGGGAAACCTCGGCTGGCTCCCCCTCTTATCAGCAGTGGGACCTTAGCCTCAGGAAACTTAATGTCTTTGAGCCTTGGTACCTTCATTTCTAGAACAGAAATAGCAATAGTAATGGCTACGCCATGAGATGACTGTCAGGGTTAATAGCAATGTGTCTAAAACATTTAGGACACTACCAGGCACATACAAGAGCACATGATACATTTAATGATTATTTAAACAATTTACAATTTCTGAAAAAGTTCATACTTGTCAAGAAAAAAACAGTAGGTACAAAATAGATAAAAATAAAAATATTCTCTTTTAGATAGGCTCTGTGAGAAAAAAGAAAGTCTTGTAATTTTACTCCTGTCCTCAAATGGGTCAACTTTTCTTTCTGATAGTCAAAACACATTGCCCAATATTATTCAGCTTTAAAAAAGGACATTCTGTCATATGCTGCAACATGGATGAACTTTCAGGACATTATATTAAGTGAAATAAGCCAATCACAAAAAGACAAATGCTACATGGTTCTACTTATATGAGGTATCTAAAATAATCAAACTCATGGAAGCATAAAATAGAAGGATGTTTTCTAAGGGCTGGGGCGGGGGGGGCGGGGGGAGAAGGAAATGGAGAGTTGTTCAATGAGTGTAGACTTGCAGACATGCAAGATGAAAAGGTTCCAGAAATCTATTCTACAACAGTGTGCATATAATTAAAGACACTAAAATGTACATTAAAATTGTTAAGAAGACAATGTATGCTATATGTTTTTCACTGCAATTTTATAAAAAAGGAAATTCTAGACACATACTACACCATAGATGAACCTTTAGGACATTATGCTAAGTGAAATGAGGGTTACAAAGGGGCACATATTGTATGATTTCATTTAGATGAGGCACTTAGAGTAGTTAAATTCATAGAGACAGAAAGAATGGTAGTTGCCAGCAGGTAGAGGGTGGGAGGAATGAAGAATTATTGTTTAACGAGTATCGAGTTTTAGTTCGGGAAGATGAAAAAGTTCTGGAGATAAGGATGGTGAAGGTTGCACAGTGTGAATAAACTTAATGCCACTGAACTGTGCACTTTAAAAATGGTTAAAATGGTAAATTTCATATTATGCATTCTTTATCACAATAAACACACACACACACACACACTCAGACTGCCTTTTCTGGAATGGAGTTTATAAGCACACCTTCACAATTGAATTGATCTGGTGGTAGTATGGCCAACTGAGTGCTCACAGATGTTGTATTCAAGGGCTCGAAAGAATGGGGCCTCCCTTGCCTATGCAATGCATGGCACTCTGTGCTGTGAGAAAAATGAGGTTTGCTTAGAGAAAACCTTCAAAGGAGAGCTCCTTGCCTGATCTGCCTTCTATAAGAACAAGAATCAGATATTCTTTCTTCTAGAAAAATACCTAATGTGAATTCTTAAACTCGACTTCAAGAAGATGGCAAAAGAAGATCTTATCCAGACTTCATTCTTCTTTTTTCAGACTGTGCCATATTTTTTGTTCTGTGAAATCTGAATAGGGGGGCCACTTACTGCTTTAGGGCAATTATTTATGAATTTTTCAACTTATGTAGGCACTTGATTAAAGTCAAGTCATTTTGTCCTGAGTCTTCTTGAATTAACTAGAGGCCTGATGCACAAAATTTGTGCAAGGGGCTCAGCCCTCGCAGCCCTGGCTTCGTCCAGAAGGTCATTCGGCTGTCCAGTCTAATTAGCATATTACACTTTTATTATTATAGATTTCTAGAGAAGGCTTTGCTTTCTCCAAGATAATCAATACTGTGCTGACTATCCAAATTCTTTGCACTCCTACTTTTCTTTCGTGATCACCAAATTCTTCACTCTATAAATGGAAGATGAATTTTAAACTGATATTAATGGAAAAGGTCCCTACTTACTCAGATCAGAAGCTAGAAACAAGTACTCAGCATTGTAGAGACACTTCCTGTGCAAGACCTTCATGTATACCCTAATTCCCCCACAAGCAACAGTAATAATTCAAACATTATAGTTTAATCTCTCTATGTACAATGTTTTGATTTTATAAGGTAAAAATATTTTGAAATGGAAGTTCATGAAAGGTAAAGAAGCTCTTTAAGTGTTTGCTTATAAGAAAAGTTTTTTAAAAGTTTAAAAAACTATGAAGTACTCAGAATGATAAGTACAAAGAGTATCTTTTAAAATCATAAGGAAGCTCACAAGAAAGTAAGGAAAACCCTCTAAGGGCCACAAAATAAGAGAAAGAAGAGTGTTGACATTTGCACCCTCCATAACAAGTGTCTGCGTTTCAGCAACCACACAAGTATACGAAATAAGGTATTGGGCTTGTGTAAAGTAGGAAAATTGTTACTGAGACTCTTGAATAAAGCTGAGACTCTTGAAGGACTAAGCCCTTAGTGAAAAGAAGAATAAAAATTAAAAGAAATGACCTCCCTATGTATTGCAAGGGAGATAACGTAAAACTCTTCTATTTCACCATTGGCTTTGATAGGAATTTTTTTCTTATAACCATAGCTTTTTCTTGTGTGGATCTAACTAATATTTTTAGTACATACATACAACAAGTGCAAAATAGGCACATTCTTTTCTATGCATATGGTAATTTCAACAAGATTGGATGGGTCATAAAAAACTCAATAATTTGTATTAAAATAACATTTTACACAGTATATCTCTTATGATAAGGAAATTAAATTAGACACCAATAATAAGATATCTAGAAACTTTAATAATTTTCTTGGCTTACTTCTGGTTACTAATTTGAATCACATGGAGACTATTAGTTATCTATTGCTGTATAACAAGTTACTACCATTAAAAAGCAAACATTTGTTTTCTCATACAATTTCTAAGGGGCTAAGAGCAGTTTGGCTGGGTGATCCTGGTTCAGGGTCTCTCATGATGTTACTGTCAAGATGTAGACCCGGAATGCAGTCCAAAGGATTGATTGGCCTGAAGAACTGGCTTGCAAATTCACTCACATGGCCTCAGTTCCTTGCCAAAAGGGCCTTTCCATTGAGCTGCTATTGACATGTCAGTTGGTTTCACCAGAGTAAAAGATCTGAGAGATAGGACAGTTGAGTAGGAAACTATAGTGTCTTAGTAATTATATAATCACTTCTGCACTATTTTATTGGTCACATGGAACAGCCCTTGACACAATGTGAGAGTGGGAGAGCCATGTAAGATGCAAGGACCAGTACGTGGAGTTCATTGGGAGTCATCTTGGAGGCTGGCTACTATGGAGAGTTTGAAAAAAATACTCAAGCCATGCCCTGACCTGGTGGCTCAGTTGGTTGGAGCATCATCCCAAACACCAAAAGGTTGCAGGTTTGATTCCTGATCGAGGCACATAACCTAAATTGTGGGTTTAATCCCCAGTCGGGGCACATACTGGAGGACACCAATCGATGTTTCTCTCTCATATTGCTCGTTGTCTCTTTCTCTTCCTCTCTCTAAAATCAGTAAGAATATATCCTCAGGTGAGAATTTAAAAAAAATACTCTAGTCCTGGTCAAACTTCAGACAAATTAACTTAGAATCTCTAGAGATTAGGCAGCAGTTTTTTTGTTTGTTTGTTTGTTTGTTTTTTAAAACCCCCAAGTTCCCAAAATGATCCTCAGTGTTCAAGGTTGAAAAATATTATAGTAGGGGAAGTCCACTCTAAATCATCAAGAAATATCTGAGTGTCAAGATCTGGGCAAAGTAAATAAAACTCCAATCCCAAAAGGCAGAAAAGGAGTCATAAAAGGGACATAGATTTAGAAATTAATTAATCAAACTTGAATTCAATCAACAGGTCAAGATTTTCAAAGACATATCCACAGAAATTTTCATAACAGCACTGAAAATGTACAGATTTCGCTAGTACTTTTAAAGCTCCCCAGATGATTCCAATGAGCAGCCAAATTTGAGAATCAAATCTTTACATGATACTTGCCACTGGGGTCCCACTTTCTTTTCACCTGTGTTATTGAGGGAGTTCTCAGGCACACTCAGTCTTCCTGAAAAGATGGTTTCCTTAACTGGCCGTCTTGAAAAATATTAGCACTGGCGTTGGAAGAAGACTCCTTCAGCACAAGTGAGAAGAGGCTGTAATTTGCATGTTCCAGGGCAGCTTTTCAAAGCTGTACACAAGGTTTTCATGACTCTCACACTCAAGGTAGATAGGAGGCCCGTACTACTTCCTTTCCATTTCATGCTTGTCTTGGAAAATACTTCCCTTAAACCCAGACCTCAAAAGCATAAGCAGATGGTGGAGAGTATTCTCAATTGCAAGACCTTCCTTATACTGAAGAGTTCAGCCAGCCCCCCTTTTAGGTGTCTCTGTATTTGGAAGGTACGTAGAATGTGAACATCATTTTCAAGAATAAATGATCAATTTTGTGAACAGGAAGATGTTTTAAGAAATATCCCTTTGTTTTTCTTTCAGATGAACTAGAAAACACACTCAAAGAAAAAAAACACACGTTGGTGTGTGTCACTTTTCCTCTAATATTTGTGACTTACATATGTAGGCAAAGAAATAGACACAGATTACAGAGGGTTAAGTACTGCAGAGGGGGACAGAATTTATATTCGGGAAAGCACAGGAAACCTAGGTTTGGCCGTGGCTTTTTGATCATTCCCTGTGTAAAAACAAATGACGCTTTATCTAAATCTCTCTGGAACTCCAATTTCCAACGACGACAAAAAGTCGAACTTCCTCATTTCTAAAGTGTCTTGTATCTCTAATATTTATAGCCTGTGATTGAAATGTGCTGCTCCTTGAAGCCTGGGGGTAATTTTACAGTGTGAGGTTCAACTTCAGGAGAGAAACCTTCACAAATGAAACACCTGAAACCGTAGGAAGCTCTTTTCTGGATGGAGCTTTGACCCAGTGCGCCTTTCTGGGCTGCAGATGGTGAAGTGGGCTGTCTGCATCTTAAAAAGCACAGCGTTTTTAGTAAGATTTACTGGAACACAACTGCCTCCTAGAAGCTGGCTGAAATGTGACTGATAAGAAATTCAAGTATTCTCTAAACAAACCCAGCGTATAAAAATTTGAATTTATTTTTAAAGGAAAAAAAAAAAAGAACAGGAGTGATGATTTGCATCCCAAAAGGATTGGGTGTTCAAGTGAAATAATTCTTTTAAGCAATGTTAATAACATTGAGTCATTTGCTTTTTAAAAATCTTATGTATGATTTTATACAATTCTTAAATTATGACTATTTCTTATGAGAAATGAGGTATGTCTATATTTCTAAGGTATTTATGAGTCCAGCTGTGGATTTGCACCTTCTTTTAGGGTTTCAGAGTTCCAAGGAAGCCAATACCTTGTATTTGGATATGGCTCTTCCTGCTCAGAAGACTCGATTTGTCAAAGGGTTTGCTGATGGTCTAAAGAAAATTTTAGTTCCAGTCTACAGTTTAGATGCATCAAACACCTTAGTATGCTAGTACAGTTGACCCTTTAACAATGCAGGGGTTGGGGTACCAACCCCTAATGCAGTCAAAAATCTGCAAATAACTTTTGACTTGCCCAAAATCTAATTACTAACAGCCCCCTGTTGACCAGAAACTTTACCAAAAAATGAAAATAGTTGGTTAATACATATTTTGTATGTCATATGTATTATATATGGTATTTTCACCATTAAGTAAGCTAGAAAATCTAAAATGCTATTAAAATTATAAGGAAGAGGAAATACATTGACAGTACTGTACATATTTACTGGAAAAAAAAATCTATGAGCAGACCGCCATAGTTCAACCCATGTTGTTCAAGGGTCAGCTGTATTTACAAAGATTAACACTTTGATTCTCCAAACTAAGATGTCAGAGATCTGTTATTGGAAGAAAAAAAAAATTGGGACCCAAGCTATTGGATACACATTTTTTCCAGTTTACAGGAGGCTCACAATAGATTTTATTTCTTCCCAGGCCCATGAATTAGAAAAAGATGGTTTAGCTGTCTGCCTGAATCATTTTGAAATGTCCAGAGACTGGTTAAAGCATAAATCCACACCCTGACTTCTTCCTTCATCGATGGAAGTTGCTGTTTTCCTAAAGCTATTATCTTGTAATTTACAGCCTAAGCCCTGACCGAGTGTGGACTATAGACATGTGATGTGGGATTTTTAAGGTGACAAGAGATAATAAGCCCTTCTCCAAAATAAAAAGCCTGTATAAGGCCATTGGGAAAATTGTCACATTTGTTGGAAAATGAAGGAGACCAGGAGAAAGAATGTTCCAGGTTACCTGAAGCTAACACCTTAAAGTGATAATTTTCCCTCTAAACCAGCGGTTCTCAACCTGAGGGTCGAGACCCCTTTGGCGGTTGAACAACCCTTTCACAGGGGTTGCCTAAGACCATCCTGAATATCAGATATTTACATGACGATTCATAACAGTAGCAACATTACAGTTATGAAGTAGCAACGAAAATAATTTTATGGTTGGGTCACAAGATGAGGAACTGTATTTAAAGGGCCAGAAGGTTGAGAACCACTGCTGAGTCTAAACCTTAGCTCTCCCTTATAAGTTTCTTAAAATTATACATTTTTCTACCCTTTAAAAAAGAGAACAATTTAGTTTAGCTTTTTCTTATACCTCCAGGACATGGATACATATGAAAATGAAATTTCTCTTCAGTGATCACATTGTTTCTCACTTTTCCTTGTTCTCTTTATCCTTCTTTAATTTCATGCTGGCATTTATGCTTCTCTCAGTTTATCCATCTCTAACTGTGTTCTCCACTATTTTTCTTACAGTTTACTTTTTCTAGTAGGATACCGAAAAACAAACCAACTCAGGAAATATAATTTGGTGGGGAAAAGAGTAGGGCTACACTTTTATTAAAAAAAAACAAACAAAAACCACTGATTTATATGTTTATATAGGGAAGGAAATATAGCTTACTGTTAGCAGTAGTCTTCTCTGGATTGTTAGAATAATTTTAGTTTTAGTATTTTTCTCTCATTTCTGTAATGACCATGTGTTTATTTTATAATTAATAAACACAAATGTTTTTATTTATATATACTTGATTGGTTTTGAATCAAAAACTAATATACTTTTTTGGGTTTGAATCTAAGCTCTGCCAATCCAAGGTAGAAATTACCTTGCTTACATCACCACTAAGTGACCTGGGTTAAAACACCTCCCTGAATATCAATTTCTTCATTTGTAAAATGCCTCCTTCATAAAACTGGGAGAATTAAATGAAAGGAACTAAGTGGAGTGCCTGGCACATGGAGAGTGCTTACAAAAATATCAGTCCTATTTTTAAGAATTTTATGGTAATTGAGGAAAACGACTTAAGAGACCAAAATACCCAGGTTTAAAATAAAGACTTTGTGAAAAATGACAATTATTTTGGTACTTGGAGTTGATTTCTCCCAATGTTTGTGTTTTATACTGTGTCCCAGAAAGCTCAACTTATTGCTGCTGGAGGAATAACGAGTGGGAATCCTCCATTGTTCATTGGAGTGGGGTTCTTGGGGCGCCACTGAAATAAGAATTTTCAGAAGCCCCCATGAAGAATGATGAGTAGTAGAAGATTTTGTTGGTGTGGAGTTACATTCCTCAGTTTCCAATTCCCATTTCCCCCAAGCCAGTCCTGAAAGAGGGGGATCTGAGGGTTCAGCAGAGCCAAAAACAAGGCCTGTGTCCAGAGCTTCCATTCCAGGTTGCAGTCAGGTGTGGTTCAGTATTCAAGCCAGGTTCAAGTACATTAGTCTATTGTGTAGAGTCCAATATGATCGTACATCACATGGGCACAGGGCTAACACATCCCCCTGCCTCAGGAGAGCCAGCAACCCAGTGCACCAGAGGGAGAAGGGAGGAGAGGGAGCTTCGTTTGGAAGTTTATATATTCAGGTTTCTGGAGCTTGCAGTGGCCAGGCCCATCCTGGCCACTAATTTGTTCCCAGGTATGAGTGGCGGACTGGTAGGCACCTCTCCATGTCACTCAGACCTTACTAGACGTGCATCTAAACTGCCTTTGTCTAGTCCCTTCCCCCAACTGATCAGTGGGCAATGGACTTGGAAAATGTTAAATATAGCTTTCGGGCAAAGCTGTATAAATGGCATGCCTATATCTAGTCTTCCCTTTCCTCCTTTCCTGTTAAGAAATAACCAGGTTATTACAACGGCATCATTATGAATAAGTGGGTATACTGTACCCCACTGAGTTGTAATATTTTAGAGTTAGGAGGGGACTTCAGAAACCACTGGGCCTCAAACTTTTGTTTTACAGTTGAAAAGACTGGGAAGAGGATTTATTGAGTCTTATTGTAACTGTGTCTTTAAAGTGCTAAGAGGGGGATCATCTCTTAGCTTTTAGCAGTGGGCTTGGGGTTGTTTGTACTCCCCTTAATAGGATTTCTGGGCCCTTGGGTCTCAGGCTAGTGGTTGGAATGGAGACAGTTGGGGAGAGAAAGGCCGGAAGAAAGGAAAGAAGTGCTCTGGGAAGGATATGCTGAGGCATCAACCCAGCAGCAAGTCCATAGTGATAACGTTTATCTTTAACTCTGGCTAAAAAACACCCTGGCAGAGACGAAAGCTCTTCCATGCCATTTTATAAACTGTGGGACTAGGCAAAGCAGTTATTTCCTCACTTATTGCAGAATTCCACACGCTGCATTGGAAAAGGGGCAAGACTGGGGGAAGAGGGTGATTTAACAGGAACCTTTGCATTGTGTCCTTTTAAGATTGATGGGAAAAGCTGAGAGGGGTGTGCTAGTTAGAAGAATTTCTATGTAATCTTTTGTTCTTTAACAGAAAAACCCTCTTGCTCTTAATTTGAGTAATAAAGCTCAAGGAAATACTCGTATTTCTTAGGCTAATATTAGACTCCCCCACCTCCTGGCTAACCGTTCTCATAAATATGCTAATTTGGTGGTAGGGGCCTGGGGAGTGAGAGAGTTAGGCTTGTGAAGAAGTGTTAATTATTCCTTCAACAAGACTCTAACTCTTGGGAAACAGCTCTCCTTTCGATCGAACCGCTTCTGTCTGCTGCTGTTATCTGAAAGCAGCCACCTGGTTTCAGGTCAGAGGAGGGGAAAGAGTTTAATTAAGTTTTCCTAATATTGATTTAATTTTGAAAGACTTAAAAAAAATACAAACACAAGAGTTGTGCCTATGATTTACCTGTTTCACTCTCTCACATCCCATACTACCCACCCTCTCTTCCAGATGTTTTTGCTAGGTTTTCACTTTCTGAATTTCAGCTTGACATTTTTCTCCACCTAAAA
Organism: Myotis yumanensis; assembly: GCF_028538775.1. Classification (NCBI taxonomy): domain Eukaryota; kingdom Metazoa; phylum Chordata; class Mammalia; order Chiroptera; family Vespertilionidae; genus Myotis; species Myotis yumanensis. The sequence goes on along the minus strand of NW_027223764.1, from coordinate 25,656,102 downwards.
TTGTCTTGTAACAGGTGTATAAAAATCACGAAGGAAGATTCTGTTCCAGAGGCCTCGATACAAGAGGCTCAATGGGCACACATAAACCAGTGGAGAACTCAGTATGACACTGAAGTAGCTAATTAATTTAAAGACAAAGAGTTAATAGAGATGGTGATTCTGTTAGCACAGGCAGCTAGTTAGTTATTAACCAAGGAAGGGAGCAAATGAAACCAGACATTAAGCCTGGCTAACTAGGAAGCTGCTTCACGGGCCCCCCAGGGGACAGTCATGGCCTCCACACCAAAGGGACTTAGTCTCAGAGTGCTGGCAGGAAGAACTGGCTTTTCAATCTCCCCTGGAGACAGGGAGGTTACTGTCTGTTAGCCAGGATTGCCAGGCAGAGGGAGAAACAGTAAAAGGGAAATTTCTTTGCTGGAATTGCACTAGGAGCCAAAATGGCAACATAAAGGGGAGGAAATCTGAGGAAAGGATTGAAGAGAATAAGGGCATGGAACCCTGGAGCATCCAGGAAAGAGATTGGATAGTGGGAAAGCCCAGCACACATCCACAAAGAATGAGAAGGACGATTGATTAGTTTGAAAGAAATCTTAGGGAAAGCTTAACAAAGGCCCGAGGCTCGTTCATTCCTGTGCATTCTCTCTTGTAGCAGCTGTGGGGCCTGGCAGCAGCACAGGTCAAGTGCAGACCCAAGTGCAGTGCTGGTCACAGCTTGGGCACCACTGGGCCTTGGTTCTGCATCTCTGGGTCTTGGCCCTTGTATGCTTAATCCTTTCACATTTTTAACCATATATATATATATCTTACCTAATAATAGACAAACATGGTAATTGACCATACCTTCGCTACGCCTCCCATTGACTAATCAGCGAGATATGCAAATTAACTGCCAACAAAGATGGTGGCTGGCAGCCACGGAGCTGGAATGAGTAGGAGGCTTGCTTGCTCCAGTGATGGAGGAAGCCAAGGTTCCCCGCCTGCCATGGCCTGGCTCTGAGCTCCACTCAAAGCAACAAAGTTTCAATTGTAGAAAATAAATAAACCCCAGATACCTGCTTTCAGCTGGCCGTGCCATGGAGCTGGAGCCTTGGGTTGCCCCTGGCGATGGAGGAAGCCAAGCCCTGGCCGACTCTGAGCTCCACTCCAGGCTACAAAGTTTCAATTATAGAAGGTAAATAAATCTCAGAAAAAGGAAAAAGAAAAAAAAGAGAGGCTGGGAGCTTCTGTCACTGGGGAGGCTTGGCCAGCCTGAAAACGGCCCTCAGCCCTTCACCCAGACTGGCCAGGCACCCCAGTGGGGACCCCCCCACCCTAAAGGTGGTGTGGCCAGCCTGAAAACAGCCATCAGCCCCTCACCCAGGCTGGCCAGGCACCCCAGTGGCACCCCAGTGGGGACCCCCACCCTGAAGGGCAAACCAGCCAGCCCCCACCCATGCACCAGGCCTCTATCCTATATAATAAAAGGGTAATATGCAAACTGACCCTAACAGCAGAACGACTGGGAATGACTGGTCACTATGACACACACTTACCACCAGGGGGCAGACGCACAATGCAGGAGCTGCCCCCTGGTGGTCAGTGTGATCCCACAGGGGGAGCTGTGCTCAGCCACAAGCCAGGCTGATGGCTGCCAGTACAGCGGTGGTGGTGGGAGCCTCTCCTGCCTCCTCAGAAGCACTAAGGATGTCCGACTGCAGCTTAGGCCTGCTCTCCACTGGCAAATGGACATCCCCCGAGGGCTCCCGAGCTGCCAGAGGGATGTCTGATTGCCAGCTTAGGCCCAATCCCCCGGGGAGTGGGCCCAAACCAGCAGGTGGTCATCCCCCAAGGGGTCCCAGACTGCGAGAGGGCACAGGCCAGGCTGAGGGACCCCCCTCCCCCATGCACAAATTTTTGTGCACCGGGCCTCTAATATATATATATATGTGTGTGTTGTTTTTTTGCTTAATCCCTTCACATTTTTTTCACCCAACCGCCAATCCCCCGTCCCCCCTCTGACAGCTGTTAGTCTGTTCCATGTAGCCATGCCTCTGTTCCTATTTTGTTCATCAGTTTATTTTGTTCATTAGATTCCACATACAAGAGAGAGAAAGGCAATTTCTGACACAGGAAAGAAATGAGTGTCCATAGATGGGGTTGACACCTATCCTCGGCCTGCCCAGTTAATGCTAATAATCAATTAGAAAGCATTTGGGTTTCCTAATGAAGGAAAAACTGAAGGAAAAAATAAAGATAAATTTTACTGAAGTTTGAAATGTTTAAATTTTTACTCCCTTCTCCCCCCAAATGTTATGGACTTTTGGCCATTCTTATTTAATTTTCATTATAGTAGAAATGAAGCCGAAAATCAAGCCAGAACAATGCTAAGCCTGCAACTCTTTAGTATGATTCTATTTGAGTAGAAACATGGATGACTCTACTTTTTCCTTATACATTTCTGTATTTTTCAAATTTTGTACAATGCACATTTGCTATTACTTTGTTTACATGAGTGTCATAAAATCTATGCAAAAAGAATCCCAGATTCTATCTATGTTTAAAGGTGAGGGAAATGCCCACCTAAAGGCTCAAGAGTATAGACCAGAGGTCCTCAAACTTTTTAAACAGGGGGCCGGTTCACTATCCCTCAGACCGTTGGAGGGCTGGACTATAGTTTTAAAAAAAAACAACTATGAACAAATTCCTATGCACACTGCACATATCTTATTTTGAAGTAAAAAAACAAAACGGGAACAAATACAATATTTGTATTTGCATGTGGCCCATGGGCCATAGTTTGAGGACCCCTGGTATAGACTATGGATATTGAAACTTTCTACAAAATTGGACCTGAAATTTGAATTCCTTTTTAAAATTTATCCTTTAAAATGTGAGTGGTGGTAAGTCTTTGTAGTAAATGGACCCTGCTAACATACTATTTTTCATTGAGTGTGATGTTTTATTTAAGGTTCAACAGTGGGACAGTTCTGTGTCTGAGGAAGGTGCCCCTCCTTGTGGGCCCTGATCCCACTCTACTGTGAGAAGTTCCTTTTCATTGGCTTGAGATTTGTCTCAAACAGGGATTGGGCACAAAAGAAAGTGGAGATGGGCCAATGTTGAGTGACTCTACTCACTGTAGAAAGCAAGCAAGAGCTGATGAATCAGTGCAAAATCCATGCACTCTAGGGCCAGGGTAGGTCAGTTTATTAGGCCTCTTCACTGGAACCTAGATCAGGGCTGCTCAGTGTCACAGCACATACGTGAAAGGACCATGTGGCGTTGTCAGCACAGGCTGAAGGATTGGCGCTCAGTTAACTGCCCTTCAGGCTGAGGTAAGTGGCCACTCCTCTCAAAGGCGAATATTTACCTCTTTATTGTTTTTCTGCAGGGCCCTCTGCTGTGGGGAGTCCTATCCCACTGTCCCCCTGGCTTCTGTGTGATACTGAATTAGGAAATAAAACCAGATTCTGCTTTTGCTGCTAGACTCCAAGAACAGTATCTGGGTAATACAGGAGTTGCAACTAATCATAACTTGACATTTTCCTTTCTACAAAAGTAGCAAAATAAATAGCAAAATAAAGTATTTTAATGCCAGCCAGTAATGGAAATAGGACTCAGAGATTTTAATAGAAGCAGTGCCTTTATCCATAGGTGAAGCATCCCAAGAAAATGTATCTGCAGCACCAGCAGCACACGTACCCCGAAAGGACTTTATCGAGGTTCCACATGTCACTTTCAGGCTGGGAAGGCACTCATCTCTGGAAAGCCTTCTTGGGTAAATACGAGACTAAATATGTTTTGAGTCTTTCTGTGACATGGCTATGCACTTGTTTATTATGTCCCCTCTAATAAGTTATTATGTTGTTTGCATTTTGTCTCCACTAGATTATCAGCTCATCGGGGACTGGAGGCCTTAATCATCTTTGTTTGATTAAGAAGATTGTCCAGAAGAAAATAGGGGCTCAGATATGTGTGTTCAATAGTAAAGTAATATCAGTCAACATTTATTAAGATCTTATGGGGCCGATTAGTATGTCACCTGGAGAATCTCTTCTAGTCACTACTAGGTAGGTGGTATTGCTGCACGAGTTGTGCTGATGGAGGGAGACACTGGGGTTTGACATGGTTACTGTGCCGGGGTCACATGTTGGCATAAACCAGGACAGGTAGCCCCCGCCCAGGTGGGCTGACATGGGGATGTGCTCTTCTTACTACTCTATGATGTCTTATACTTACATGAAAGACAAAAAAATATTTGTGTTCACACCCTACATTTTTTTTTAAGGTAACTAATTGCAATGGTAAGATTTCAGCCCACAGAAACCTCTAGGGAGATTCTAGTTGAGAGGCACCATGGGCATGGAGTCAAACAATCCTGAAGTTGAACTCTAGCTCAGTCACTCACAAGCTATAACATTTACTAGTAGCTTCTCTGAACCTCCATTTGTTTATCTTTAAAGAGGATAATAATACTTTGCAAGATTACGAGGATTTAATGTCATTAATGTATGACATTTTTGGCACAAAATAGGTGTACAACAGATGTAGCAATCTTTTACTTTTTCTTTTTAAAGCTTTAATATATACATTGATTGATTGCAGAAATGAAAGGAGAGGGAGAGATAGAAAGAAACATCAGTGATAAGAGAGAATCATTGATTGGCTGCCTCCTGCATGTGCCACACTTTGGATCAAGCCCTAGGGTCTGTAATGGCAACACTCATGTTTTAATTATTCTGGAAGTGGAAACATTTCTAAAATGAGGCTTCATGAGCAGGGAGTCAAATGAACTCCATACACTGTTGTTTTTTAAATAGGCTATAGTCTAGACAACTTATTTTTTTCTTGATGGAATCAGGATCAATATTTCTAGCAACTTCAATGCAATGTTGCCTTTAGGTCCTAATTAAGTTTTTGAGTCTTTCGTCGCTATACTAAATAACTTGAAATTGCTCTGTTCTGAGGTTCTTGTGTTTCCTTTTTTTTCTACCATTTTTAATGTAACTCTTATTTTCAGTTTATCAGTTCACTCTTTTTGTAAGCTATCTGCTAAGGGAAGTCCATGTACACTATTCAAATTTGTCATATGCTTTTATGTAGAATAACAATGATTTTTAGATATGTCTGTAATGCTGAGATAATAGACTTAAAGCTTTCCTAAAAATGAAATAAATGTTTTAATATGTGAAATTTTAAAGTATCTATTTGGACTTCTATGAGGCTCTCTTCCTCCAACCACTCTTCCCCGGGGTCTTGCTGCATTCTCAATACTTGCCTTTGTCGCATATGTGACAGTCTGTCTCCTTCTCAAAGTTGATACACAGTCGTCAGTCATCTGGATGCCCTGTGCATTCCTTCCATCTTGCATAGCTGACATTTCCAAACTGTTACCTCCCCTATTTCTATATTTCAAAATCTAAATTCAGGAACCCTAATTATCATTCAACCAAACATTTCCTTACTGCTTTCTTATCAGTAGTCAAAACAGCTGAATGCTAAACAATGGATCAGTTGCCCAAAACAGCCCTAGGAATGGGGTAAGAGAGGTGACTAGACCAGCTCTGTGAATTATTCACTCTGAGAAATGATCTTGGAACCAGAAAATGATTGCATTCAAAGCAGTACATTATGACGAGAGAGAATCTTTGATTGGCTGCCTCCTACACACCCCACACTGGGGATCAAGCCCACAACTCGGGCACATGCTCTAACCTGGAATTGAACCATGACCTCCTGGTTCATAGGTTGATGCCCAACTATTAAGGCATCCCAGCCAAGCTAGGGTCAGTGTTTTAGTGAGCCTTTGCTTCTGAGCTGTGAACTCGGTTTCTCAGCTCCCTACCCCCTTAGGTTGGACAGGATGGACTGAAGTGGGGCATTTCTAATTCATCCTGTTTCCATTTTATATACATTTCAAATATATCATAAGTTGTCTGAGTGTCCTGATACTGTCATTATCATTCCTGAATTTTCTATTTATGCCTTCTCTTTGTTCTTTGTCAGCCTTTCTGTTTCAATTTTTGTTTCATAGATATTAAAGCTATGTCATTACATGCAAAAATTTTGTTAACTGTTTTATCTTCCTGTTATATTGACCTTTCATTAGGAAATATCCATTTTTATTTATAATATTAGAGGCTGGTGCATGAAATTCGTGCACGGGGGTGGGGAGGGTCGCTCAGCCTGGCCTGCACCCTCTCGCAGTCCAGGACCCCTTGGGGCATGTCCGTCTGCCGGCTAAGGCCCACTCCCCGTGAGGAGCATCCCTCTCACAGTCCGGACCCCTCACTCCTTACCACTCACCTGCTCGCTGCTCCTTACCACTTGGCTTACTGCTCCTTCGCACAGCCATGGAAGTAGGAGAGGCTCCCACCACCACCACTGCACTTGCCAGCTGTGAGCCTGACTTCTGGCTGAGTGGCACTCCCCCTGTGGGAGTGCACTGACCACCAGGGGGCAGCTCCTGCACTGAGCGTCTGCCCCCTGGTGGTCAGTGTGCATCATAGTGACTGGTCGTTCTGGTCATTCTGCCATAATGGTGGCTCAGACTTTTATTATACAGATTTATTGTTTTAAAATCAATTTGTTATATCACTATAACAATAGTTACTTTTGTTAATTTTTCTGAGTTTTTTTATTATGTTGAATCTTTATGTAAACTTATATTTTTATAATATATTTCTTTTATTTAACTTGACAATTGTTATTTTTTAAATGAAGTATTTATCCCATATTTGTTGTGCTTGAGTTTATCATCTTAATACTTATTTTCTATTTATGTCTCCTACTTTATTATTTCTTTTCTTCTTCCTTATAGTGTTATTTATTATTTTTGTATGTGTGTTTCTATTATGTTTCCTTCCTTAGTTTACTAGTTATGCATTCTATTACTAATATGTTTAGTGGCTACCATGGATATTATGACATACAACCTCGATTTATTAAAATTTTATAAAAATAGCAATTTACCATCTTCCAGAAAATACAAAGATAAAAAAAATAATTCCCTCACCCAGCCATCCACCAGGTTTTGTGCTATTGTTGCATGGAATTTAATTTATATATTAAATCCCACAAGATATTTTATTATTATTGAATTATGTAGTCAATATTCATTTTGTTTTTAATACACATCTACCCCTTTCTGTGTTCTCTATTCCTTCTTGCTGAACATTTTCTCATTAGGGATACTTTGTCTTATGTTTGAAAAATACACTTTAAAATCATGTTTTGAGAGTCATAGTTACATAGCCATAACAATTTAAAAATTAAATTGAGGAAGTAGGTGAATGTGTGTCATCATCTAAAGCAGAAAATAAATATATAAAGAATAAGACTTAACATCAAAAACATTTTTTTCTTATTGATATATACTTTACCTCACGGAGTTTGTTGCAATACGTTTATTTTATTATTATTTTTTTGTTGCAATACTTTTAGAATGAAAATAAAAAGACAAACTTTAGGGATTTTTCTCAAAAAAGATATCTATAAAATGCTTAATTTCTTATCTGAAATATTATAAAAATTCAAACTCATGGCAAGGAATTTTTAATGTATATTATGTCTAATGCATCATGGAAACTTTGTTAGACAATCTTATTTAGCTGCATACATTAGAAATATACATTTAGTGGCAACAGGAAACCACTTTCCTTGAGCTTATGGTTTCTGTCAAATGGGCTAAATGATGCTAGAAGATAATCAAATTTAATGTAGAAAACTTCTCTTGCCTGGATTTTGTTTAACTGAGATATGGCTTGCAAATGGCACATTCAATGCTTACTATGAGTTTTGTTTAATGCAAGAAGGACAGGTGGCGTGAGTTAGGTGGTCATGTTGATTTCCTATGTAACTCAACTCAAGTTATAGGATAAATAATCATTCTTTTCTTCCTTCTAACAAAATTAGATGTGTTCATCATTCCAACATGTTGAAGTATAAATGAACAGAAAAAGATAGAAAACTCATCTAGAAACAAAACAAAAGAGTGAAAGATTCTTTGAGGAAGAGATTGCAGTCACAGTTCTAGGTTATGGGAATAGAAGCTGTCACATCTCTAATCAGAGCTTTTACCCCACAAGAAGTGAACCGTAGAAAGCACAAAAACAGATGGAGGTGAAGATTGGAGTTCAATCTGTACCCAGAGGCTGCTCCTTTCCTCTGTTTCCTCATCACATGCCTGCTCCCATTACACCCACTATCTCAATTGTGTGGAGAGTGAGGTTAAAAATAGGTATCTGCTGATCTTTAAAATTGCTGGTTTAGCTCTAGTGCCAAGCTGCTTTAGACCAAGTCCCCGATCATCTTATTTTACAGGCATAGCCAGCTTATGCAATTTGCAGAGCTTGATGTTGGGGACACCTAGATCACCTTCTCAGAACATAATTGTAGTTGTTATGTTCTTCATGAACCATGACCGGAAACTTACCATAGAAAGGCATGCCTTTTATAAATGTTTTTATTATGAACACTAATAAAATGATCCCCTAAAGTTTAGGGCCTAAACATTTTTTCTTTTAGCCAAAATAAAAGGTTATATATTCAACCAGAAAAAGAAAATCAGCTTTCAAGGTCTTATTAGACTGTAGACAACATAAATCTGTGTCCCAAGGGATACAAGCTAAACACTCCTTTAAAAAAGTCAATATTTGGGAAATGTGTGAAGAAATGTCTTAGCACATCTGCTCAAACAGTTAAAATAAAAACTTTAGAAGATATACAATGAATTTTCTAGTGATTATAGTTCTTTCAAAGAGTGCCACTAGAGACCATTTATTGGAATAAGAAAAGATCACATGCCATTCTTGAAATGTTCTAAAACCTATTAAGTCTAGCTTTGTTCATTTTTCCTAAAATGGAATAATCAGCAACATAACATCTCAGTTCCCATAAGCGTAGATTATAATTGGAACATAAACTCTCCCAGTGTGATTTTTCTACAAATAAAAAGAGAATCTTTTATTGGACTAAAGAGATGGTGGGGTGGGGGTGGAGGGGAAGAGAGAAAACACCTCAAACAGAATATCATTTAAAGCATTCTGTGCTACTCCCAAGCCTTCATGGTAAATTAAAAAGTGGCTCTTTGCAGCAATCCTAATTAAGAAATGGGGCTATTGCCGAAACCGGTTTGGCTCAGTGGATGGAGCGTCGGCCTGCGGACTGAAGGGTCCCAGGTTCGATTCCGGTCAGGGGCATGTGCCTGGGTTGCAGGCACGTCCCCAGTGGGAGATGTGCAGGAGGCAGCTGATCAATGTTTCTCTCTCAACGATTTTTCTAACTCTCTATCTCTCTCCCTTCCTCTCTGTAAAAAATCAATTATTTATATATATATGTATGTATAAATAAAGAAATGGGGCTATTTCCCCATCCCTAGATTCTGACTGGACTGTTACTTGCTTTGGTCAGTAGAATGTGATGGAAGTGATAGCATGTGTATCCTGAGCCTTGGCTACAGGTAGCTTTGAAGTTTCCATTCTTGCCCTTTTGGAATTCTGTTGTCATGTGAGTGAGTGTAAGCCACCCTAATGAAGAGGTCACATGGAGGAGAACTGAGGTGTCCAGTCAAAAAAGTCCACATACTGCCACCTTCCAGCTAAGACCATCCCAAATGCTGACCCACAGAATCATGAAAAAGTAAGTTATTATTGCTTTACACCACTATATTTTGGAGTGGTTTATTGTTCAGTACAATTGCCCCAATGCTGCCTTGTGCTGTCAATCTCTTACTGATAGATGCCCTCATTAGCCAATCAGAAGAAGGTATTTATTTCACATTTAAGATCTTTCATGTAAATGCTAAAATTATATTTATTTTTAACCACCATCATGCATTAATAGTGGGCAGGCCTCAGTCTATAAGTAATCCATTACTTTTGTCCCTCTCATCAAACTTGCTTCCTTTACACACATACACACACATGTGCATGTGTCTGCATTTTCACCCTCATTTGAATCGCTGCATGAGAATCACTGTTATTAACCTTGATGTGTTGAGGACTTCTGTGAGACCAGAGTAAAATAGACTCGGGAATCAGATGGCCAGATAAAATCAAGTTTAATTTATTCTATTCTTCCTAAATCTCCGTCAAATCCTGATTTTTTTTTTTCTCTTTGAGTTAGTTTCCTCCCTAATCTTGTCTCCAAGGTCTAGCTATGATTCTACAAAAAGACCAAGAACAAAAGACCGTAGATCAGACATTTTCCCAAAGAAGACGTACAAATAAATGGCCAACAGATGCATGAAAAGATGCTCAACATCACTAATCATCAAAACCACAATGAGATATCATCCCACACCTGTTAGACTATCATTAAGAAGACAACAGATAACAAGTGATGGCGAGGATGTGGAGAAAAGGGAATCTCTGTGCACAGTTTAGAATGTAAATGTAAATTGGTTCAGCCACTAAGGAAAGGAAAATAAAGTTTCCTCAAAAAGTAAAAAATAGAATTACCATTTGATCCAGCAATTCCACTTCTCAGTATATATCCAAAAGAAACAGTATATCAAGGAGATAGCTGCACCATCATGGTCACTGCAGTAATATTCACAATAACCAAGATATGGAAATAATCTAGCTGATGAATGGATAAAGAAATTGTCACACACACACACACACATAATATATGCATAATAACCATTTTTTTTAGCAAAAAAAAGAAGGAAATCCTGCCATTTGAGACAACATGGATGAACTTCGAGGACATTAACTAACTGATGTAAGCCAGACAGAGAGACAAATACTGTATGATCTCATTTGTATATGGAATCTATAAGAAACAAAGAAACAGAGAGTAGAGTAACGGTTATCAGGGTTTGGAGGGTGGGAATCTTGGGGAGGTGTTGATCAAAAGGTACAAATGTGCAGTTAGAAGATGCATACATTCTGGAGATCTAATGCACAGCATAGAGATTATTGCTAAGAGACTAGATTTTAAATATTCTCACCACAAAAGAGAAATGATAATTATGTGACATGATAGAGGTTAACACTATAATGATAATCATATTGCAATATATAAATGTTTCAAATTAACACATTGTAGATTTTAAATTTTCACACTATTATATGTCAATTATAGCTCAATAAATAAAAAAACTTAAGATGCTAAATTTTGTATGTGTAACAATATTTTAGAGATTTTATTGATATGTTTCAGATATTTTTTTCAACAGACAACTCATGAAATCAATTTAAAATATTCTGCAGAAACATATACATGCTAATATTCATAAGAAATGCCTTGTAGCAGACTTTCTGCTTTATAAAAAAAGAGTGACATAAAACATCTGGCCACACCTTAGGGACATAACTCAACCTCCACTGAGACCAAATCTGTGATAAGAACATATGTTTTACTACTCATGCTTTTAAAACATACAATCTTATGATCGGCATCTTTCAGGATTTCCACTTAGCAGAATGGTCACCATGGTAACAACGTGAACATGCTGATTTGTATGTGCTTTTTCATCTAAGGCTGAATGACCAAAGTAGGCCACTTGGCAGCTGTTTTCAGTTATAACAACATATGTTCCCCCACAGAGTTCATAAAATTGCTCCTGAATCAGTTGATGTGCTAGTCAAAATGTCTGGTTGACCTTTTTGAGGATCGAGATACTTCAGGCATCTTATAGACCAGAATGGACCAATTTTACCACATGGTCTTCAAAGTGGCAGTGCACTGTGTGTGCCCAGGGACCTTACATGGTAATTGGCAGTAAGATAGATAATTTCATAAAGTCATGTAGATAATTAAACAGGCATCTGGATAAAAACTAAAAACATTTAAAGTGTGGATGATGAGTTAATGTTCTTATATGTTTATTCATATATTAAATCTTATCTAGACACACAAGCAATTTTTCTTTTGTAAAAATTTTGAAGTAGAATGATGACTGTTGCTTTTCCTTTCTTCACCTATCCTGGCTCTAAACTATGATCTCAGGAAGAGAGTAGAGACTTTATGAGTGAAATTGGCATATGGCTGGTCAATAAATAGTTCAATAAATGAATAAAAAATTAACGCTGGTCATTATTTTTAACAGGGAGTCCCTGTCTAGAAATTCGATTAAGAATATTAATGAAAATATGTTTATCACTTTACAATTTATAAAGTATAATCACAATAATTTAATTTTTAATCTAGTGAGAAAGTTTATAATTATCCGTTTTATAGATAAATAATATGAGGTTAGTAAAGATAATGCAACTAAGTCAAAAATACATAGCAGATAAATGGCAGATTAGAATTAAGTCTAAGGTTTTCTAATACTATGTATCATGTCCTTTAAAATTCAATATGGTGCCCACTATAGTAGATGAGTTCTAAATAGTGCTAACAAAATCAATGTGGTAAGGTTTCATGCATTTTCTTCATTGCAGCTTCTGCAGAGTTTAAAAGAGTTTGCTGGATGAAAATGTTTAAAGTCCCAAATGTCAAAAAACAAATTTTAACGATTTATGAAGAAAATATAGGAAACAGTTTTACACATGAATAGGAAAGAAGCCTCTAAGTAAAACACAAAAAAGGACAAATCATAAGGAAAAGATCAGTAACTTTATTGCATTAAAATTAAAATTTCACTATTACCAAAAAGACTAAAAGAATTAATTTGCAATGTGTGCAACAACAAAGATTTGTTATTCTGAATTTTTAGGGCAACTCTACAATTGAATAATCCAGGAGAAGGAAATGGAACAAAGGAACAAGAATGTGAAACTATGGTCAACTTTTCTGGGAATACAAATTAAATAACACTAGGAAATTCAATAAAAGGCAATTTCACATAAGCTATTTTGGTAGAGTCAGCACCCTTGAGAGGAGCATTGATGAAGGCAGCCAGCTCAAGACAATGTTTGAGAGAGAGAGCCCAGGCAAATAAATACACTCACTTCATTCTGATCTCCTGCCAGGGCTTGCTATTGGCTGAATCTAACTACAAACTAGAGAAATATGAATCTGTCGTTGTAGTCCATACTAGAGGCCCGGTGCACTAAATTTGTGCAGGGAGCCAGGGGGGTTGGGGGCGGGGGGGGGGGGGGGGGAAATCCCTCAGCCTGGCCTGCATCCTCTCTCAATCCAGGACCCCTCAGGGGATGTTGGGCCTAAACCAGCAGTAGAACATCCCTCTTGCAATCCAGGATGCTACATGCACCAGTGACCATACTTTTCATACAGGTGAAAAGCATCTTGCTGTTGTATGGGCAGCTACATTTTTTTGCCCTGACTATAAAAAGTACTACATAACATGATCCTTCTGAAGCAGTAGTACCATTTTCCCCATCTTATGGGTGGAAAAACTGAAGCAGAGAGAAGTTAAGTAATTGGTTTTTTCACAGTTATAAGTGTCAGAATCAGGGCTGACCACAAAATGTGCAAGCCAGAGTCTATACATGCCATCGCTGCATCATCCTGTTTTTTCAGTGTTAGAGTAGCCTTGCCAGGTTTTAATTTTTAATCTAAGAGACTATTCCCAAGATATAGGGTAGGGTCCCTAGGCCTGGCCGGCGATCAGGGCCATCTGTGGGGCAGCGGGCGGGGCAATCACCCCCCCTCCCCCTGCTGGCACCTGCCTTGGCTGGCAGCCTGGCACCATCTCTGGCCGGCCCTGCCCCCTGACCACTGCCACAGATCACCTCCCTCTTGGGGGGCAGACGCTCAACGTAGGAGCTCAACCTCCTGCATTGAGCATCTGCCCCTTGGTGGTCAGTGCGCATCATAGCAACCAGTCATTCGTTGTGCTGGTTGTTCCACCATTTGGTTGATTTGCATATGAGGGTTTTATTATATAGGATGGCCAGACTGCCAGCACAGATAGCAGGTGAGGAGAGGAGAGCTTATATCTGAAGGGATCAATCAAAGATATTTGGTGCAGAGGTTCTGATGCTCAGTGGCCATAAAATTGACAAATATCTACAATTATTAAGTCTTCATTAAATATATGCAATATGCATACATGGGAAAATACACTATTCAAAATTTTTTAAATGGGAAATGGAAAACTTACTTTACACCATTATGAAAAGTCTAATTTTAAACACTTTATAATCCCTCTTGATTCAAGTGCATAAATTATCTTTCTACTGGGAACATAATTTACAAAGCAACATATTCTCAAAACTAGATTACAAAAATAGAACATTTTAGCAATACCAATTTCAAATAGCATTTTTGCTGCTTTAAAAAAGAGTCCTCAGGGAATCAGTATTTTAAAAATAATTTCATAGAAACAGTACAGAGTGGGGAGGTATATTTATTCTCACTATTCTGCAAGATTCTTTTATAATTTGTTTTTATTTTAATGTTTGCTCTTGGCCTTTGCAAGTAATAATCTAAAATGTAAGAGCTTATTTTACTCACTTGACTACTCTTTTAATTATACATTTATGATACTAAAGGAGCATCTACACATTCTAGTTATCTTTGTTTAGATGGAAATGCATAAATTGAAATTGGTAAAAATATTTCCAAAAGCTTTCAAATGAATTTGGAAATGGCTTTCTTTACTATATGAATCAGGTAATACCCATAGTAGTTGAGCTAACTTATACTACTTAAAAAAATAAATTGTTAGTTCTTAGTGGTTTAATGAAATTCAGCAATTCATCCAACACCTATTTTGAGTGCCTTCTAACTATTCTAGATATTTGGCCTACATCACTAAATTATAGAGAGATTCCTATACTCGTGAAGCTCACATTTTAGCAGTGAAGAAAAGCAATAAATAATAAACATAATAACTACATAAATTACATAGTACGTTAGAAGTGCATACATGCCACAGATGAAGGAAAAAGTAGAGCAGGATATGAGGAATTGGGATGAGGGGCATGAAACAGGGTTAGAGGGAGCCCACTGAGATGGTAATATATGTACGAAGATTTGAATTAAGTGTGGGAAGTAGTCATGCATCTCGCTGGAGGAAGAGCCTTCTTTTGAGAAAAGCTTTCTCTCTGTAGAGAGAGCACTGAATTTAAAATAGAAATAAGAGTGAATTTAATAATTACATCATCTTTTTTATTTAACCTTTTCTATATTACATTTAAAATACCATACTGCCTCACCAAGAATTCTAGTCTCCACTGTCCATATCCTGTTCAATATTTATTCCACTCCCAGCAAGTTCTCTTCAATGTTGAGCCCTATCTTGCTCAGTGTCAAGAAATTACAGGGGCTGAATTGCTCTAATTTCTTTATACTTTGTCATGGGTCCATCATGTTGATCTACTCTTAGACTGTTCAAAACCCTTGCTCACTTTACATGTTGTTTTTCAGTTGGTACCCAATGCTTTTCATTGAATATCTGTGTTATTTGCGATTCTATATTCCTAGGTCACTTCATTTTCAGTGACTTTATCTCATTGCTTCTTCCTTCAGAAATGCTGGTACTGGAAGTTGGTGGTGGTTGCTTGTCACAAACTTGTATTTTGGGGTTAGAGGGAATATTATTTTTGTTATCCATAGGCTTTTAGTTTTATCTAGTTGGTCTGCCTATTGGAATCGGAAAGTTACTTAAACAGTACTTCCTCTACTGTCCCCATTTTCCTAGAATCTCCTTCATATTGCCTTTTAAGATTGAAATACATCTGTTTAAATTTTCATTTCATGGAAGATTTGAAACCATTATCTCATTATCTCCAAGGACTCTTGGAGTCCATAAACTGCCATAAGAATTCTCATGACAAATATCCAAAAACAACCTATAATAAGATGATGAGCTGTCCTATTTAGAGAATCATTTTCAGTAAGTTTTCTTAGCTGAATTCTTGGTAAGACTCAGAACTTCTGCAAACTGTTTGGAATCTGAGAGATCAATGCCAACTATTCCTCTGGTACGCAGTGACTTTTCCATCTTTCAATAGAAAAACATGATCATTATTTTTTTGAATGATCTTCCTTTCAGTAGTTATCACTGATCCAATCTGAATCTGAACATGCTAAAGATACTTTAGGAGTTGTCACTCTTCCATGTTTTCTAATGGGCCATATACCAGGATTTGATTTTCAAGTTTCTAACAATCATATGAGAGATGAAAACATTTTGATATTATTAAGATAGCTTCTTAAAGTTAATCAATGAATCATCATATTCAGTCAATTATTCACTTTTATATTACCCCTACAGTTTTTACTCATGAAGTTTTTATTTGGGCCCAATCAATCCCAATGATTGGCAATTTTATTAACACCCTGCATAATTCAAGAATATCTTGAAACAACAGATATCTAAATTTCCAATTCCAGAAAGAAAAAATTAAGGGGCATTTAAAAAATAGATATACTTTGCATTATAGCACATAATTAAACAGATTTCTATAAGGGGTACAAATGCCAATAAATTGGCTAAGGTGCTGCTGTGATTAGTCATTCAAGTAAACTGCCAAAGCCAAATGAAAGTCCATAAGCTTTGTAATAATGCAGCTACTCTAGACATTCTATCGCACTTTTGGCTAGTTAGAATTTGTCAAAGATTACCAGAAGTGGTCCTCACAAGTGATGTGATGCAAATGAGGGGAAACATGGCACTCTCACATGTTTGTTCATGTGGTATAATTTATCACTGGTGCTCTGGAGGGTAATTTGGAACTAAGTAGTAAAAAAGTCTAAAAAGTATATATTTTTTAAATTCAGCAATCCCACTTGCAGGGATAAATGCATTCTAAAGAAATAATGAGAACTGTACACAAAGTTGGATGTGGAAAAAATACTCATTGCTGCACTTTTATAATAGGGGAAGATTAGAAACAACCGTGTTCTATAAAAAAAATGTCAATCATTAGGAGAATTGGTGATAAAATATGCCATTGCACATAGATGGTGAAAAACAACGTAACCTAAATATCATGTTTAGGAATACTTGAAACTAGGAAATGATTGTTATAGTGAATTTTTAGAAATCAAGTTTAAAATTGGTATGTAAATTATGAGTTTAAATTTATTTTATACATATGGACACTATCTTACCTAATAATAGACAAACATGTAAATTGACCATACCTTCGCTATGCTAACCAGCCAATCAGGAGAGTATGTAAATTAACCCAACAAAGATGGCGGTTAATTTGCATACGTAGGCTCTAAATGGCAGAGCGAAGACTAAAGGTGAGCCAGAGCAGCGAAGACAGAAGGCAGCTCTGGCCGGAGTGAAGGCCTGGGTCCCAGGTGCTGGAGGAATACCAGTGCCAGCAGCCAGGAGAAGGGAAGGCCTATTGCACGAATCTCTTCGTGCAACAGGCCTCTAATATATATATATATCCCATGTTTAAAGGCTGTTAAATCATGTTGTTTACCCATATGTTCAGAAAAAAATCACTTCTACTGTCATGGTAAACAACCTGCTTCCCTATTTATAATGGTTTGGCCCTCTAGCAACTTCAAGCGAAATTATAGCTAATTTGCTTATAAATGTCAGGTGGTCATAATAATCTGGCCACTCAGTGTATGTATGCCTTTGTGTGCATGTATGTATAGAAAGAAAAAAAAAAACAGATAAAGACAGAGGGACAGAGAAACAGAGAGTGAATTTTAGGTACCAACATATTCAGTCAGTAACATACCTCCACCACTTCTCCACCACCTACTCACATGGCCATATCCTAGATTTTGTCATTACAAAAAGTGGCATCACCCTATAAGGGCCATCTGTCAGCTCATTGTTCAGCAGGATTGATTCTGTTTCTCTGGCTGGAAAGGTGGGTGTCCCTCCATCCTTCCTCACTCCAAGTGTGTTCCCCCCAGATGTATAGGGGGTGACTTTCCTTGAGGAGGAAGACTATTATCCCATCAAGAATCTTTCATCAGCAGGGTGCCATAGTAGGAAAAAATATGTAGGATCAAGAAGTCAATTCCTCTCACTACTGTTTTGTTTTATTCTATTTTGATTCTTTTAAAATGAGCTCATAATAAGAAAGTGCAGACTTCTGACTCTCACTTTCCACGACTCAACTTTTCCTTGGGGTTTATAAGCAGCTCTTTTGATTTGGACTATAAATTCAAAGAAAAGTGTTTCAAGACCACAATAAGCTCTCTGAGCATTGGTGTTTATAATCAGTTCCCCAGAGATGTGGGTTGCATCTTTGTCAGATAAGTAGATCAAAAGCCTCTTATTTTAATCATAGATCAAAGAAATACTTTCCTTTCTGAAGATGTGCTGATTGAGTTCTGTTCACTCAGAATAAGGTTTAATGACATGAGTCTCCCCATCTAAGTTTAATAGTCTATATTTCTCTGTTATTATTATGTTTCCTTTTCTCTATCAATTAAAATGTAAAATACATTAAAGAAATACCATGAGCCAAATCCAAATTTCTCTTTAGACTAACACTATGACTCAATAACATCTGTTGATAAGGACTTGTAGGGAATATGAAATATTTAAAAATTCCTTAGTTATAAATGGCAATTGCAATCTTTTTTGAGAAGTAATTATTTATTAATCACTTTATTAATATGTAAGATTAAAATCAATATATTTTAAATTAGAATGAATTTTCTATGGGAAATTATCACTATTCATGGAGAATGGGAGAATCATCTTTAAAATGTTTAAGCCAGTCCTTTGTCTAAGACCATAAAAGAGTTGGACGACAAGTTTTAGAATAAAAAAAGCAGTGTGTATTTTCAGGGCAGGTCCAGGATGCCACTCCAATTTACCTTTTTTGTTTGCATCTAGGACAAGCCATCTAACTTTCCCAATCTCTATAGAACTTTTTAGTGTCTGATCTACACAACCTGTAAATCACCTTATTGTTTTATTTTGTTAAGTAGTTTTTAATATGTATGTTTCATTTTCCCCTATATGAGAAATTCTTGATGAGTACAAACACAATTTCTCTTTGTTTTTACATTTTTCTTTAGCACTTAGCACTAGCCCTGGAATATGGTAAGTGCTAAATGAATATAATAGCCAATGTTTCTAATACAGATTTCAGTGGATTAGGTTAGTTATTCGCAGACCTGTACATAGTAGAATCATTTGGGAAATTTAAAACAAGATCAAGTCTCCTGATCTCTAGGTAACAGAGCTAAGGAATCAGTAGACACAGAAATAGCCTGCACACTGCATTGAGCACTGCTTAGTACTCTATTAGTTATTTTACTTATTTTTAATTTTTAAAAATTGATTTCAGAGAGGAAAGGAAAGGGAGAAAGAGATAGAAACATCAATGATGAGAGAGAATCATCGAACGACTCCCTCCTGCCCATTCCAGGCATGTGCCCTGACCGGGAGGTGAACTGTGACTTCCTGGTTCATCGATCAACACTCAACCACTGAACCACACCAGCTGGGCCATTATTTTACTTAAAAGGCCTTTAATACTCTCAACAACCCTGTAAAGTAGATGTTAACAATTATATTATGCAAATAATAAGAATAAGAATAAGAATAATAAGTAGCATTTGCTATGTGCTTACTGTATACCAAAGTTCTAAAAGCTTTGGTGGGACTTAGCATACAACTTTTGGCTCATATTTAATTGGCCAAAACAAGTGGCACTCTCAAGCCTGTTTTTAAAAGTAAAGGGCATATAATCCTCTTAAAAGAAACAGAAAGAAAAACTGGGTCCAACAATATGTGCAGAGAGAAAGTATTAGAATGGGAATTAAAACTGAGTTTTTGTGATTCTTAAATGTAGTACTATTAGACCTAGCACACTCTAGGAGTGAATGAACACAGAAGGCCCTAAAAACTAATCTAATGAGCAAGTGAGTAAATGAAAAAAGGGGGGGAATAAATGAATGTTACCCATTCATTTCCTCCTTCCTTGAGAATCCTCTCAGACAATTATTAGGAGTTATGATTGCTAGACACCAACCATACATTGTCTTAGTTTTCTACACATAGTTGATACTTTGCAGGATTGAGCCAAGGAGATTGGGACCAACACCAGAAATATACCAACACAATCTAAACGAAAAGCCATTAGCAGGATAATTTGTCTACAGGATAATAAACACTGCTATTTTTCAAGAGCAGTCTTCAAATGAAGGCTAAAGGTGAACAATTCTTACCATAGGACATTGACAAGATGGACATGAGGTTCATCTTGGCTAAAGCTTCTGATTCTTTCAGATGAATAAAGTGAAAGACTTAGTTTGTAAAGTGGATTGTCAAGGAGGTGCACTCTGCAAACTATAATGCATAGCTCAGTATTTCAATTCATTTCTCCCAAGTAGACTGCCAACCACTCTGCTAGTAACTCAACAGTATTTATTGTGTATCCATTATATGCCAAAAACTATTTAAGGTGCAAGGGATATAAATTTTAAAAGGAATAAAAACTTCATGTTAACACAGACCTTCTTTTCTAGCACAATAAACTTAATTATTTTTCTGTCGGCATATATAAGAAAAAATATATGGAGAGTCAGATGCTAATACATTCTATAGAAAAAAATAAAGGGAATGAGAAATCCAAGGAGAAGAGGGTGGTAGTAGGAAATGCAATTTAATAGAATGGTCATGGAAGAAGATGACTCTTGAACAAAGACCAAACCACGAAGGTCTGGGTAAGAGTGTTCCAAGCAGAAGAAGCAGTAAGTGCAGAGCCTTGAAGTGGGAGAGTACCCAGCAAAGTCTGAGAAAAAGTAAGCAGCCAGTGAGGCTGAAGCTGTGTTAATAAATAGGATAAAAGTAAGAAATTAGGTCAGAAAGGTAAAAGGAGGGAGGACAATTTAGAATTAAATGTTAGCACAAGTATATATTTACAATACATTATAAATATTTTGACTTTTCCTTTAAGATGGGAAGTCACTGGAGGTTTCTAACATCGGAGTGGCATCATCTAATGTAAACTTTTAGAAGATCACTCTGGTTTTGTTTACAAAGGGAGAAACAGGGAGATCAATTGGGGGGATATTACAATAATCTATTGAGCGATAATAATAGCTTTCAGCAAGGTGGGAGTGGTGAAGATGGTGAAAAGTGGATCTTGGTGTATTTTGAAGGTAGACATAATTTGCTGAAGGAATGGACATTGGGTATAAGAGAAAAAGAGACATCAAGGAAAGCTCAAGTTTCAACTAGAGCAACCAGAGAGACAGTGTTATATTTACAAAGATCAGGAAAACTATCAGAGGGAAAGATGGAAGAGAAAAATGAGGATTTTAGTTTAAGGAAAATTAATATTAAAATGAATATCAGACATTCAAATGATAATTTCAAATAGGAAATACGATGTAATTTTTTAGGTCAGAGAGAAGGTGTAGCTGAAGATAAAAATCTGAGAGTCATTAGAGTATAAATGCTTTAAAGCCATGAGACTAGATACAATCATCAGATGAGTAACAACAGAGGCAAAGACCAATGTTTACAGGTCAGGGAGATGAGAAGGAACCAGAAAAGGAGACTGGTAAAGACCAGTCATCAGGGTAAATGAAAAACCAAGAGTGTGGAAAGTCAAAGAAAAAAAATATTGTAAGGAAGAGGGATAAGCCAACTAATAAAATTAGGTTAGAAATTAGATTTAGCCATAGGAGATCATTGTTGATCTAAAATCTAGACAAAAACAATTTTGGTGGAATGGTGGGATTATAATATTGATTAGAGTGAGATTAAGAGGAAATGGGGTAAGACCTGTTTCCAAGTGTACTAGTAGCCTTAGACAGGAGCATGGGCAGTTCAGTTACAAAAGGGAATATAGGATTACAAGAGGGAGCACAGATGTAGTCAGGAAGGCAGATATGATGGTGGAATCTTGTACAAATTCTCTGCTAGATACTCATATTTTTTAAACAAAATAGGAACCAATACCATCAGCCAAAAGTGAAGTTTAAGAATAGAAGTGAACATATTGTTAAAAACAAAACAGCAGACCCCAAATGGAGTCACTTACACTAAGACCCACATCTCCAAACTAAAATATAACTTAGTTATAGTTTCGGCTGTTCCAGAAATAAATCTTAAACCAGTCAATTAGGAGTCACCTGATCAGCAAAACTTAGGTAATCTGATAGACTCCTGCCATTCCCTAAAGGAAAATTACCTTGCAATAACCAACTCACTTTTTTGCCCAGTATAACTTCTTGGTTTCCACTCACTTCTGCCTATAAAAGTCTTTCAGCTTTTATACATTTTTTATACAGCTCCTTGGAGCTACTTTCTATCTGCCAGATTGGCTGCTGCCCTATTTAAATCAATTTTTGCTCAAACTCTTAAATTTTTAAATATGCCTCAGTTTATATTTTAACAGTTCAAAATAGTTGCCTGGAATAGACTGGGAAAATAAATGAGTTTCTATGTGTACTGTAGCTGGGTACATATTGCTGAGTTGTGCTAAGGTACAGACATGAATATGGTTTTCATAAAATTAAGGTGACACAAGTTAGCAAGGATATGTATTTTTTCCCAGTCCATTCTAATGTGTGGGAGCAGAAAAGAGTAGGCAGAAAGTTGGATTTAACTAGAATTGGAAGTTTGCCAGATGCATGCGATAAAGGGAGATAGTGGCAAGGGAGTTAGGGGACAATACAGTAAGAGACTATGACACACTAGAAAATTTAATCTACATGAGAAGGGACATGAGAATGCACAGGTGGCACTGGAAAGTGAAAATGTGGATATTTCAGTAGATCATAGACAAGGGGATGCTTGGAATTGAGATTATGTGGATGTACCGTA
This sequence comes from Myotis yumanensis, assembly GCF_028538775.1. Classification (NCBI taxonomy): domain Eukaryota; kingdom Metazoa; phylum Chordata; class Mammalia; order Chiroptera; family Vespertilionidae; genus Myotis; species Myotis yumanensis. Next base: position 25,633,496 of record NW_027223764.1, on the reverse strand, counting down.
GCTTACGGTAGTAAAGAAGTCAAAAGTATGACTTTGGGGTTAAATGGGTATATTAGAGTTGAGAAATAGATCACTGAAGCAGAAACTGTCAAGGAAATAAGAGACTAAGTTATTGAAAGGATCATCTACATGGATCTTAAAATCACAAAAAAATGGTAGCAAGAATAGAATTAAAGAGAGTTCACTGAGTCAGGAGCTGAAAGTTTAAGACAGTGAGGAGTGATCTGGTATTTGTAGATGACCACAGCAAGGAGAGTGGATGGTATAGTCTGGTAATACTTGGCATAATGCAGGGAAGGGAGAGTAGGGAAAAGAGAAAGGAAAAGGTCTGACGTGTCAATGAGGAGCAAGGAATACATCAGCCTTCCCCAGAACCTATGGTAGAAGGCTTGGGAGAAAAAATATCCAGCACTTAGAGGTTCTGTAGGGGAATCAGAGCATTTGGAGAGACCCACTTTTTCGTTAGAGCAAGACAGCAAAAAGAACCTTTTGAGATGATACTGAAGATACTGCATATTTTGCTCATGACTGACCTTGAGTTTTGGAATGCACAATGGAAGAGTTTTAGGATCTGAGGTAGGCTGAGTGATGGGTTAGGAGGGGTCTGTATGGGGTGATATGGGGTTGAGACAGGATGACTTTGGAGTCACAGGCTGCTTTGGGTGATTGGAAGCAGAAATAAATGGTACAATGAGCTAAGTCCTGATGGTGTTGCGGCAGGTAGTAGCAATGACTTTGTATCCGTGAGGGGGGAAGGATGGGCGACCGGTGTGTTGACGTGGAGGGGAAAAGAAGGTGAGATCTTCTCTGGATTTGCCAGGGCTCCCAGGTATCTTCCTCACTCCTGTAAAAGTCACTGGGTATCCTATTTGCATTATATCCCCAGTGGCCTCCTCTGCACAGAGATGGCATTGAGTAAGGGTTTGTTAACTGAGATAAATGCCTGTATGATAAACCATCAATAAACTTTAGTTAGCTTTGAATACTAGAGTTGCTATAGATGAAGCAATTTTGAACACTTTGGCATATCTGGAGTTTTGCAGTGTTAGGACTCCATCCTGTGATACCAGATACTGCTAAGCTCCCCCTGGCAGAATGATCTGAGAATGAATCATCGCTGACTCATGGATCCAGTTTGCTTTGCCTGCAGTGCTCACTTTAAGTCACAATGACCTCTTCTGACTACTGGTAATGACAGCACAGTGGGGACCACAGTTCCTGGATAGTGCTTCATTAATAGTGGTTAGCTAGTATTGTTTCTTGTCCCGTGGAGTGAAAGGGAAAGGAAAGCCAAAGAACAGGCATTAAATACCACATTTTCTTCACTCAGTTGAGAAATAGATCTGAAAAACACTCAAAAATGTCCTGTCTTTAAAAGTAGTCTTTGCAAGGTGATTTGGTCTTTTTTTTTTTTCAGGTAGTGAAGGACTTTTTAAGGACATTAAAGAATTTGTTACTTCTACTTGTATAGAATAAAAGATAACAGAGAAACACAGGGATCAAGAATCCTAAGAACCTTCTTCAGAAACATTTAGGGAAGTCGTTTCCATTTTTTAATAGGGAGATTAGACTGGGTGATCTTCCTTCCTATTTAGTACAAAGTTTGTATTAATCTGTAAGATTTGAAAGATTTAAACACTTTATTTTTTTTATTATTGATTTCAGAGAGGAAGGGAGAAACATCAATGTTGAGAGAGAATCGCTTATCGGCTGACTCCTGCAGGCCCCACACTGGGGATCAAGCCTGCAACCTGGGCATGTGCCCTGACCGGTAATCGAAGTGTGACCTTCTAGTTCATAGGTTGATGCTCAACCACTGAGCCACGCTGGCCGGGCAACACGTTCATTTTTTATTGAAGTAGAAAGTTTACCAAATGCTTTTACAGTGTTCCCAACTGCCATGAACTGAATCGTGTCCCCCCAAATTCATATATTGCCGCTCTGATCTGGAGACAGGGTTTTTAGGGAGTAATTCAGTTAAATAAAGTCATAATGGTAGAACTATAATCACATAGGGCGATAAAGAGATCTTTCTCTCCCTCTCTCTCTCTCTCTCTCTCTCTCTCTCACACACACACACACACACACACACCCATGTGAGGACATAGAAGGTAACTATCTGCAAGCCAGGAGGAGAACCTCACAGACACCAATTTTGCTGTCTTGGACCTCCAGTCTCCAGAACGGTGAGGAAATAAATTTCTGCTGTTTAATCCACCCAGTCCATGGTATTTTGTTACGGAAATCTGAGCAGATTAAGACATTTACCTCCCCTCCTCTCTAGACGTGATGTTTGTTCCTAAAGAAACAATAGATTCATATCTCATTTTCAGGCAAAAGATGAATTCTGAAAATGTATGCGACAGTAAAATAATTTCTATGGAAATGTTTACTTATTTTTTAAAATATTAAGATATTGTAAGATCCTCCCTCAGGCTGCTAGAGTCTCACTGCAATGGTGCACCCCAGCATGCTGAGTGAATGAACAAATGCATGCAAAGAATCTGCTGAATGGCAAAAGACTGAAGAAAAAAAAATAGTGAATAATATGTTGCCTTTCAGAACTCACATGAAATGAAAGCCTTGACTGTCTTTAGCACCCATCCCGGTGTTCATCTGTATCGGGATATCAAAAAGTAGAGAACTCGTTCGTGCTTTTTATTTTTCTAATTTAAAATTACTGGCTTGACACTGGCCAAGTCAGTATCAAGTCTCTTTGTCCGAATCAATAAAAGCAATCACATTTTAATGCCACTGTAGACTTCTGTACCTGAGATTTAGCATTACCCTCAAATAAATGTCAGCGCATAAAAAAAGGAAAAAAGTTTATTGCACACAAGAAAATATAAGTACATAAAAAAGCACCAATCCTTACTTCTAGATATTTTTCAAGACACTTCTATGTTACTTCGATATTCTTATTAATACAGGTCAGATTACCCAAGCTTTCATTTTCCTCTCAGTTAGTTGATCTTGTAAGAAAAACCAGAAAATGTTACAACTCTCATTAAAACTGAAAGAAAAAAATCATTTAAAATAACTCAGGTCTGTTCTCCAAGCAGTTGGCGAGAGACACCTGGCATGGAGGCTGCAAAGGTCGGCTCTGGGGAAGAGGAGTCCATTGCCTTTCTGTAACTCCAGATGGTATGTTTTGCACTGTGCTGATCTAGAAGGAGACCTAGACTAATTGGTTCCCACAAATGTGTGAACTTTGCATTTAAAAAATGTTAGCATTGAAAATGTCAATTTGAGTGTCCTGGGTCATTCAACTAGAAATAATCTGTGACATTTGTATGAGGCGTGACTGGCAACAGCTCTTCTCTATTCCTTTCTTCTCTGACTCCTTACTTGATGCTCTTCAATCTATCCCCTACTCAATACTGTTTCCTCATTCCCTGGGAAGGCAAAAGTAGAAAAATAGCAAAGTACTCTTTATCAAGTTTTAGAGTCAGAACTAGTTTAAGTTCCAGCTGGCCCACTTAATACCTGCATGACCTTGAACAAATTATTTCATCTCTCTATGACTCAATCTTTTCATTTCTAATAAGGGAGCAATAGCAAAACCTAATTATAGATTACTAGACAAAATTAAGTGAAATAATATAGATTATACTCATTGCCTACAGTTAGGCATTATGTTAGCCATTATTATCTCATTATTGCTTGAGATCCTTGTAAAGTGAGCTTATTCATTTACTACTTTTCTTGATATTTTATCTGTTTCCTTTCTACTTCTAAGGATATCAGTGTGAGAAAAATTGGCCTGCTTCACCTATAGAAATTTGATAACATAGACAACTGTCCCCTTGGGATAACTTTTTAGCTATCTGTGCATCTCTTTATTCTTCGTTCCTGGTTTCTCAATTCTATCTTATTTTGCTGTTCTCCATCATTTCTTCCCCAAAGCCAAGTGGCTTTTCATCTCTATTTCTATGGAAAGCCTGAACCCCTTCTATTCTGTTTTATTTCCATCTGAGCATCTTCTCTATGTGCATCAGGGCAGGTATTCTTAGCATGGGTTGCTCTCTCTGCCTATCTCCCTTGACCATGAGGCTGGGCTGACTGTGACCCTTTGTTTTAGTTTAAGTATTTAGGGAAATAGTCTTAACTTTGCCCCCTTTTTTCCACAATGTTTCAAACAAAATTCATATTTATTGTTTGTTCTCTCTGTGGATACAAATACCCAGAGCCCTCCAGGAAGTTTAACCACTATGTTCTCACTCCTTCATGTTCCCACTCTTTTTTGAAATTATTCACCTGCTTGCTCATTCTCCTCTAACTCTGCTCTCAGGACCATCTTTCAGTTCCCCTTAAACACCAGTCTATTTCTGGGCTCTGAGTCTTCCTGCATGCTCATCCTTTAGGCTGGAATGTTCTCCCCTTTCCTGTTTGCTTGATCAATTTTTATTCATCTTTTCTAACTCAATTTAGATGTCAGGAAATGTACTGTGATTTCCCAGTTTCTCACTGTATGTATTCAGTGTATACTGTGCTTTCTTGAGACACATTTATTCAAATTAAATTACTTATATATTTATTTGTCAAGTGGCTGTCTCCTGCACCAGACCATGGGTTGGTGTTTTGTTCACTGATACAACTTCAGCACCTAACACAATGGCTGACAGATAGTAAATTCTCAGTAAATGCTTGTTGTACTGAGGTAGGAAGGAAGGAAGATGTGATTTTACATCCTTTTCCCATTACTTCTCATGGTATAATGCAGCCTCTCTCTGACTAGTTCCTCTACCAACGCTAACCACTCTGTACTGTCATGAAATATGCCAGGCAGAGGGTTTATTTTTTTCTACATTCCAGAATTGTATAGTTATCCTTCTCAGTCCAAACTCAAATAAGCATATCTGCCGAATGTTCTGAGATTCAAAGCATCGCTTTAATCAGTTTCCAATATGTAGTTACGGATTCCTTCCTCCTCAGTTTGCTCAGCAGAACCATGTGGTCTCTATCCACAGGACTCTCCCTAGTAATCTCTGTGGCTGAAGAGCTGCTCTCAATGCCTGTGAAGCAGATGCTCGGGGCCCATCTCCACTTGACGATGTTCTCTAAATAGCCTCTTCTTACTCCCACAGACTTTCTTCCTTTTTCTTTCTTGCACTTTTTGTTGTTTATGACCCTTTCTGGAGGTGGAGAGTTAGGTACAGGTCTCTTTGAGAACTGCTCTTGCTGCCTTTGTCCTGTCTCCCTCGAGCAGATATTTTGAGGTTGAAGCCCGGTATGTTGGCACTTCCTTCCTGCCTGCCTGCTTCACATCCTGCTCGGGTTTCCTGCTTGGCATCAGTTTGTCCAGTTGTAGCTCTTCACTCTTCACTCTCTTTCTCTTTGTAACATCTTCTATCCTTTTTATTATTCTTATGAACAAGGAGAGAAACACTTTGACTCTCATGATAAGCTACAAAGTCAGCATCAGGATAACATTTGGACCATTGACTTTGGGACAGACTCCTGAATTCCAGGTGAATCTCCAACTGAGGTTTACAATTTCTTCTCTGAATATGTGAAACAAATAGATGTTTTCTGAGAATGTTATTCTCCAAAAATGATCCATGTGAATTGCCCAGTTAGCGAGAGTAAAGGTTAAACTTCCTAGAGGGCTCAGGGCATTTGTATCCAGAGAGAGAGAGAGAGAGAGAGAGCAACTTGGAACCTGAAGTCACAGAGTCCTTCAGTCATCTATCTGTGTGGGCTGGTGCAACCTATAGCAGGACCCAGAAGTGGTGACCAGTTGCTGGGACTAGCTGCTGGGACAATGGTATGAGTAAAGGGAAAGATGGGGGGAAGGTGGAAGACAGGCTGAGGCAGTGTGGACTAAGGTGAGAATAAAAGTAGGGGTATTTAGCAAAAAGGAGTTGGGGCAGCTCTGTAGTGCCAAGACTGGGGAGTTGAGGAAAGAAAAAAAGGAAAGCACTGCTGTAGATTACAAATTGTACTTTAAAGATGTTTAAGCAATATTGACTTCCTCTTTAATTACATCTGGTTGTTGACTGTGTTGTTTGGACTGCAATGCTATACAAAAACTGGGCCACGTGACTTGCCAGGGTTTTTAAAATATTTTGTTTTTTATTGTTGTTTGCTTTAGGATTTCATTTCTTATCCATGATTTTATAGTTAGTTATCCCTCGCAGCTACACTTCTGATGAACAAAATCAAACCGATCTATGCCAAGGGTGCATTTTCACCACGACTGCCTGACCACTGGACGCAGAGTGTAAGGGAGGAGGGCCTCATTAGATGTGAGTTGTTACAGTCTTGGACTCAAAGTACAAAGTTGTTGGGGAGAATGTACAGTTGAGGACAGGATGCTGCAGGCAGACAGACGCGCACAGCATTATATGAAATTGCAAACTTGGAAGGAGTGTAGTTTTTTTTTTAAGATATTTTTATTGATATCTGAGAGGAAGGGAGAGGGAGAGAGAGATAGAAACATTGATGATAGAGAATCATTGATCAGCTGCCTCCTGCATGCCCCCTACTGGGATCAAGCCTGGGACCCTTCAGTCCCCAGGCCGATGCTCTATCCACTGAGCCAAACCAGCCAGGGCAGGAGTGTAGTTTTTAATCTAAATTCTACAGATCCCCAACTTCATAAGCTACCAGAGTCTTTTGAGGGCAGCAAGACGCTATAAACACGAGACCCCCTTGGAATGGCCGTCAGTTACTGCAATGCTGCCTCAGTGGAGACAGGTTCTCTGAGGACTGCCTGGGCTGTTCCTATGCAACTTCAGTGAAACAGGCTTTCAATCTATGAGTATGAACTTTCTTCCTCCAGAAACAACACATTTTTAGGAAGAACCAAGCCAGAGAACAGAGAAAAGACCTGAGTCATGGTTTAAATATGCCAATAATATGGTGCCAGGATTCAAATCCTCAGAAGCTGAGAAATGTTCATGCCAAGTGAGAGCCCACACACCTGCAAGGCAGTTCCCAGCCACAGAGACAGCTGTCCCCGCAGAGGACTGTGGCACATTATAGAACAAGGGTGCGGAAGGTAGACAGTGGCTGAGACTGACAAGACTAACTTAGACCATATCAGTGGACAGGGGAAAATTGCCACAGCTAGGTGTTAAGAGCAGAGAACTCCAACAGTGATTCTCCATCAGAGCTATAAAATGAGGCTCAGAGTGTCCAAAACCAAATCCCCAAATCCCAAAAATGCTGGACCAAAATAGCGGGAGCACATTAGAGTCCAGATTCACTGAGCAATTTTGTAATTTATGGTAACCCAAAGGAATTCCTGGAATTCTCTGTAAGTGAAGCTACTCGGGGCGTAGGGATGGAAGAAGGGTTTCCTGTCAGTACTTTCACAATGAGTCAGAATATTGGAGCTGTGCTCAGTGATGGCCAAGAGGGCTCAGGCAGGCAGGATGCTACAGGAAATCAGGTCTCTTGAAGTAATACCTTCCCTTCTCAAGCAAGGCCTAGGTAAATGCAGTAATAAAGCTGCTTTATTCCCATTTTGGAGAGACTCCTGCAAGCTTCTCTGAGCTTGAGTTGGAGGCTGAATTTCATGACTTGATTTCAATATGTTGTGTTGCTATAATCATTCAATTGTGTCTACTCTTTCATTGTGTGGTGGAACAGAGTAAGTAACCAGGCCTAGGCTGTCTGGAATTTTAATGATTGGGGAGAGAGAGAGAGAGAGAGAGAGAGAGCGAGCGAGCGCGCTAGCTCTGCCTTCAGTTATAACAGTGATAAACAACTCATACCCCTCTGCTCATGACAGGTAGAGAAACTAGGAAATACATCCTATTCCTCCTCATCTCAAAGTTACAGACCTTTGAGAGGGAAAAACTGAAACCTTCAACCACTATTTTAGCTGCAGGAAACTCTCCACTCCCTAAACACAAAGGTTGCAAGAAGGGGCCTAATGGAACATCAGAAAGTTGTTTTTTTGTAGGTTTCCATTCTCTTAGTCCTAGGACTGGTGGTGGAGGATCAGGAAGGACAGAGTGACTCTGTTCCCTTGTCATACTCCCATGATAAACTTCAGCCCTCCAAAGGCAGCAGAAATCATGAAGGCCCGGCAGGGATGGGAACATAAAATAGAAAAGTGTTTGTGGGAAGTTGGGGAGAGAAAAGCCACATGGGAGAGAATTTCAAACCACAGTATGCTTCATGTAGCATAAGCCTAGGTCCGTGGTCGGCAAACTGCGTCTCGCGAGCCACATGCGGCTCTTTGGCCCCTTGAGTGTGGCTCTTCCTAAGCTTTAGGAGGACCCTAATTAAGTTAATAACAATGTACCTACCTATATAGTTTAAGTTTAAAAAATTTGGCTCTCAAAAGAAATTTCGTTCGTTGTACTGTTGATATTTGGCTCTGTTGACTAATGAGTTTGCCGACCACTGGTCAAGGCTAAAACTTACCCAAGTCTAAGGGTTGTACTAAAGATATGTAGGACCAGCTTATGGAATACCATGATCAGGAGCTTAAATTTTGCCTGTACGTTGGTGCTTCCAAGATGTCATACTTTTTTGCAATGAATGTCATGAGGTAAACTGGAAAAAGAGATATGGCCAAATAAGTGGAAAACACTGGATTTCTGATAGACTTTAATGTATTAATATGAATTTTGGATTTTCTATGAAGAGAAAGACTGCACTCTCTTGTAATTTTACCTTTAAAAATAGCCCATGAAACCCTTAATCTATGATAAAGTATATTCCTTAATTATCTTTCTATAGAACACAGTTTGGAAAAAGCTACAAGAGACAGGAGAGCCATTGAGAGAAATTCCTGCAAAACAGATTCCTGTTTTAGAAAAAACCCCTCATGGTGTCAGGAAAGTGGATGGTTAGAGGAGAGAGAAGAGAAAGAGCAAAAGCAAGAGTAGAGGATAGGCAGTGATTATAAGAATTAGTCAAGTGATGATGAGGTCTGAGCTGAGCCAGTATTAGCAGTACTGTGCAGGCACAAAAATAAGCACAAGTTTCTTAGATAAACTATATGCACATGGCCAAAAATAACGACATGAGGAAAAGAGCCATTTCGTTATTTCAGGCTATTGCGCCTGCCAGGGCACTCAATGATAGCAAACTCCAGACTGTGCATGAGACTGTTTCCTTGGAGTCTTAGTCATCAAGTACATTTTATTCATGACCAACCAGCCCCTCTGAGTATGCTTCTCATATTTAAGGGTATGTGTTTTCCATAAAACATTTCCTTTCAACAAAAGTTAGCCCCTTCATCTGGGACTCAATCTGTTCCATCGCTGCAGGGAAAACTAACCATGTTGAACATAACTGAGACATTATGCCAGGCTCTGATGTGAATCCTAAGGTATTCTCAAGAATAATTTTGACTGTATGTGGTTGTTCTCCTTTGGAAATGATTTCAGTATTCAAGTCCAGTGTTGGCTACAACTGTATTCACAGGTCGCACTGAAGAGCACATATCAACCCTTTCTCTCTAAATCTGGTCATGTGGTCTACAGCCCTAACTACACATAAGTAAATTTGCATCCTTTAAAGGGAGGGAGCATTTGAATAATCCCTAGACAAAACCAGAAGCACTAAGAATACTAGAAAGATTAACAACATGAACACAGTGTTATTGAGGGTGCAGGAAAATTAACAGGCTCTGTGCGTTTTTACTGTTGGGAAAGTAAATTAGCCAGTATAAATTGTAAAACCAACTGTGTTTTGCTTGTTTGTTTATTTGTTTTTTTGGGTTTTTTTTTTTTTTTTGACTGACTACTAAGAAACCTAGGAGCATGGACACAAGTTATCTCTAGTGGGATGATTACATGAGATTTTGTATTTTCTTAATTGGTTGATTTTTTAAAAATAAAAAACATTTTTTAAAGAATAAAAGCGAAAGAAAGAAAGAAAGAAAGAAAGAAAGAAAGAAAGAAAGAAAGAAAGAAAGAAAGAAAGGAAGAAGTAACTGAAGGGGCTGAAATTTATTGTTTGCTGGAAAAAAACCTAAGCTGCTTGATTTTTAGGTAATGAAACTGAATTTAGAGGGATAAATTGATCAAGCCTTACCCAATACAGCAGAACCCAAATATTTTTATCTTTTTAGATATTTTAATTTCTAGTGACTATCTCTCTCTTAAAATATTCCATTAAAAGTTTTATGAAAGAGCATAGAAATATTGTTATTTTATCTTAATTTAAAAAGGCATTCCAACTTTAGTTATGTAGTACAAAGGTATATCACTTTCTTATGTATTCCCTACATTTCTAAATACTTTATTTCTGTTTTCTACATAACAGAATAATTCAATACAAACAGAAATATCTGTATTTTGAGAAGTTTTTTAATGATTTTATTTTTCTAGAAATTTATGAGAAATATCAATTCTACCTCTAAATGGAAATAAGGGTGTTTCTGACTCCATAAACATATATACTTCCCACTTCATCACACTACACCAGAAGCTAAATCCTTAGCACTATAGTGCCTTTAGCCAACATTCTACCTGGACATTTAATTGTAGCTAAGGGTACTTGGTCTTTGTTTTGCTGGCTAGAATCATGAATATTTTTGAGTGTTAGTTAACAACATTACAGAGTAATCCTTAATCTTCCACAATAGGAGTTCTTGATTAAGCCTAAGAAGAAATATAACATAGCATGAGCAGGCTATCAGCTGAAGAGATGAGACCAGCCAAGTCCCACATTGCAGTGGATTGGCTAGACAGTTTGACCTGTAGACTTCTACACCCCTTCTGAAGACAGGTGTCCATCGGAAGCAGAAGGTATTCTGGGAAACTGAGGAACAGCAGAGCAGCAGCTGCTATGGTTAGTTTGGGAAAGACACTGTGTCGTTCAGAGAGTGTTGTGATGTTGGATGTGATGGATGGAGGGGTAGGATCAAGTGGACTACAGCAGAGGAACCAAAAGGGGCAGGAAGCCAAATACTACTGTTCAAAAGGGGGTGACGTCACTGTGGTAGCACCAGGAATGCCCAGCATGCCATCTGTAGCAACCTAGAGGCCCACAACAGTGATCTGCAGAGGAACAAGATTCCGAAGCCACTGTGTGGTAAGAACATGAAAAGAACAAAGTTAAGCAACCAAATTTCCTTGTTATTAGAAGCTTCATAGTACAGTGAAACCATACAGGGGCCGGGTGTGGCGGGGGAGAGGGGCGGGAGCAAAAAGAAGTTATAGAACAACAGAGCATAATCCCATCTGTGTTTTAAAAACATGTATGTATGTATTTATGTTTGCATGTATATGTATGAGAGAATCCATGGGTGCACACAGGCACATTTAGAGAGATATGTCTGTATGGGCATAGAGAAATGTCTGAAACAAACCAAACTGCCCAAATTGTCTCCTGTATTTATCTCTGGTTACCAAATAGGACAGATGGAGGAGGGCACTCTCTTTTCTTAATTATACATATTAAAATTTGAAATTTTTGGCAATGGTGGCAGACTTCACTTTCTTTTAGTGTTTTTCTATCTTTTTTAAAAAAACAGATATATATTTTAAAAAGTCAGACTTTATATTTTGAAGCCCCATTTGGTTGTTGAAATTTGAAAGATCTCTTCCCATTTGTTTTTTTTATTTTCTAACCCTGTAAAATGGGCATGCCCTTGTGACCAGGCAGAGATGTGAAGCTAGAACAAACTGAGGGTTCCAACAGTGTTCTGTGAGAAAGTAATACATGAGATTGACCTTTTTCTATTATTTCTGCTGAGAAATCAAGAGAGTATTTGAAATACCCTTGTAGAAGGTGGAGAAAAACTTTATTTTTGTATGTTTTCCATCAATCCATGCTTTTTTTTAACACTAGGTAATAAGGATACTAACACGGTGCAGCTTCTGTCCTCAAGGAATTTATGATATATCTTTCAGAACCCGAGTTTAATTTTTTAAAAAACTTTTTACTGTGTTTTCATTTTATCCCAGACATCTAAGTTGAGTTTTTGCTGCCCTTCCTCCATGTACACTGTGACCAATCGATATTACTTTTAATATCATCTGAGAGCCTAAGCCAAAAGGCTCAACCACTTTCATGTTTAGGGCAGAAACATGTCTAAATGGCACTGGAGAAGCCACAAAGATTGCAGGTGGCTTATGGTGCAGGATTTTTTTTTTTATTTGATGGGAAATAGGAGGTTGGTAAGGAATATCTATACAATAGCAAAACACCCTTTCGAGTTGGCAAAATATGTAAGACCTCAATATGTCATTATTTTTTTAATATATTTTATTGATTTTTTAACAGAGAGGAAGGGAGAGGGATAGAAAGCCAGAAACATCGATGAGAGAGAAACATCGATCAGCTGCCTCCTGCACACCTCCTACTGGGGATGTGCCCGCAACCAAGGTACATGCTCTTGACCAGAATCGAACCTGGGACCTTTCAGTCCACAGGCTGACGCTCTATCCACTGAGCCAAACCAGTTAGGGCATGTCATTTTTTTAAAAAAAACAGAGAATCTTAAGACTGTGTTTTTTGTTTTGTTTTTTAAATGTATTTTTGTCTCATAGAGGTAGGGAGAAGGAGAGAGAGATAGAAACATCAATGATAACAGAGAATAATTAATTGGCTGCCTCCTACTGGGGGTTGAGCCTGCAACCCGGGCATGTGACCTGACAGGGATTGAACCATGACCTCCTAGTTCATAGGTTGATGTTCAACCACTGAGCCACACTGTCTGGACACTATGTCATTCTTGATGGAAGGCTAAACCATTTGAATGGTCATGTCTAGCACTTTGAACTGGAAGAATTGGTGCATAGAGTCTGTCATGATACTATTAGTTACATAGACTGCAGAGAATGTCTAGCAGTGGTGTTGAGGATGAAGACACAGCAGCAATGATGGACAGTGCTGGCATTGATTTTGGCAGCATCATCATCAGACTGTTGCCGGGTGTTCCTTCAGCTTAGTCTACTCTTCAAGACTGGGTCTCCAACCTCTGAATTCTTTCCCATAAATTTCTTTTCAGCTTTAGTTATTCAGGCCAGTATCTGTTGCCTACAACCCCAAATCTTGACAAATACCAAGATTAGTATCAGCTATAATGTAACAGAAAACACAACCTCAGAGAACTGGCAGAGGAAAAACCTGAGATTGGATATATGGACTATGTGGCCCTGAAGTCAGGGAGAATCCCATTTGCATGGGAATCAGAAAGACCCCAGAATGTAATGATTAATTATTGCTGTTTACCTGGAAAGAGGTAATGCTCAATAAGGACAAGTCTTTGTAGGGTCACTTTGCCATTTCCTTAGCAAAGTGAAAGGAATGTGGAAGTCAAGGCCTGTAGAGTGAGATGTTGGTCTATCACTTTCCAGGAAAGCTCAGCAAAGGAGAATAACAGTTCCCTAAATTCTCAGACAAAGACACTGAATGAAACTCAGGGACTATTTATGACCAAGCTAAAAGAATCTTTTATCTATGGTTGTAAGGTGGTTCAGAAAATTCTATCTATTAAATTCACTGCCGCTGTTCTGGGCTAGTGGTACTCCTGGGAATATACAGGAAATTTGAAAAAACTTAAGAGTATTCTCACCTCCCACTGAGCATCCTCTATCAGCCTCCTCTCTGTCAATAAGGCCATTGTCCCTTCCTTGAAGACACTCTTTCCTCACCTAAGGGAGTTACCTTCCCAAAGGGGCAAATTCTTTTCATGTTTCACTCTTTTTTTCTTTGTCTCCAGAGTCAGGGAAGAAAAGAGAAGGCTTACACATAAACATCTTTAGTATTTCACTAATTTATATCTGCTAGAATCTTTTTTCCCCTTTATTGATTAAGGTATTACATATGTGTCCTTATCCCCCCATTGTCCCCTTCACCCCCCTGGTGTCTGTGTCTATTGGTTATGCTTATATGCATACATACACGTCCTTTGGTTGATCTCTCCCCCTTACTCCCACCCTCCCCTACCTTCCCTCTGACGTTTGACCATCTGATCGACGCTTCTCTGTCTCTGGATCTGTTTTGTTCATCAGTTTATGTTGTTCATTATATTCCATAAATGAGTGAGATCATGTGATATTTATCTTTCTCTGACTGGCTTATAGAATATGTGTAGAAATTGATTCTAAGAGGGGTTGGTCTAGGATGCATCAACCTAAATTTATTGACATAGATATCAGAGATTCTACATTAAGCATGTTAATCAAACAGGTGAGAGTAGTTCTAATTCTTTACTTAGCTGGTTAATGAAATCCTAAAAAAAATATGATGTCCACATAATGTTAATATGAAATACCAGTAGTTCTTTGTACTAAGGTAGAGAAAGGAATCCAAAGATCGAAAAAAGAAGTTGTGGAGTAGCTGTGTTGTGTGCAATCTGACCAACCATATTAATTTCCTAAATAAACTCCCAATAAGTCCCAGAAATGAACCATTTCACCAATGCCCTGATAAGTACAATGGCAAGAGGACTATCAGCATATCTGAAGATGAAAGAAATGTTGCTATGAAACACTAAAGATGAAATGTGTCCTTTAATTTCAATGTGGATGAGAAAATTCTAAGGTGGCAAAAAAGAAACAAACAAACAAACCCCACCCAATTATTATCAGATAATCACAAGAGGCTTGGCTACATATGCGCCATGTGGAATATACTAACCATATACCTGCCATCATAATCAGAATGGTGTGACTCACATGGGATCTTGAACAGTTTTTGTTTGGTCATTGGATGCCTAGATCTAAAATGAATGTGGAGCCCACCAAGGCCCCACTACTTGATTTGTATTGACAAGAGCGAAAACCCAATAAACTTCAAAGCTAGTTACTGGAAGCTCCATCAGAGTCGCAATCCCTTTTCCATTTTTCTGGCCTGAGTTACTTCATAGACTCAGAGCTCTTTCCTGAAGGCAGCCTGAGCCCCCACAACCTGCATTCCAATGCATATGCTTGCTCACCCCGACCCCCTTTCTGTTAGTGTCCTAACTAGCCTTGCAGAACCTGTTTATCTGCAGGGGCCATAACAAGCCCCCACAGAAGATTAACTGCTGGCGCCAGCTCCCTTGGGCAGTTGGTTGTAATCTCACTTCCCCCATTCCAACCCATGGGGGCTGCAAAGCCCACGAAAAGTCCAGAAACCTGGTCCATATTTGGAAGACAAAGAAACTAAGGGGATAAAAGGGAAAGCCCCCCTACTCCCCTACATTCAATGCTCAGGCTTTGGAGTCTGACTCCCCTGAGTCACCGCACTAGTGCATCTGCCAAATCTTCCGAGTGCCTGTTGTGTGTTTTCCGATCACCTGGTAATTTCTGCAACACCTTGAAGTGAAGATGATATTGAGAAAATATCTTAGGGAATGAGGAGGCATTAGAAGGAAAAATGGACCCACTTTGGGAACTTAGGAAATTTAGGAGTTGAAGGAGCAATCTAAGACTTTGGGGATATGCTATATATAGTTAAGGATATTTTTTCTACTGGTTTTTAGAGAAAGTGGAAGGGAAGGAGGGGGAGAGAAAGAGAGAAACATTGATGTGAGAGACACACATTAACTGTTTGCCTCCTGCACGTACCTGGATTAGTGCTTGGAAAGAACCTGCAACCCAGGTTCTTAGCTTAACATGCCCTTGATTGGGAATTGAACCCGAGACTCTTTGGTGCATGGGCCAACGCTCTACCACTGAGCTACACCTGCCAGGCTGGGGCTATATATATATTTTTTTTAATTAAATCTTTATTGTTCAGATTATTACATTTGTTCCTCTTTTTTCCCCCCATAACTCCCCTCCTTCCAGCTCCCACCCCACCCTCCACCCTCACTCCCCACCCACTGTGTTCATCCATAGGTGCATGATTTTTGTCCAGTCACTTCCCGCATCTCCCACACCCCTTTTCCCCCCAAGAATAGTCAGTCTATTCCCTTTCTATGTCCCTGATTCTATTATAATCACCAATTCATTCTGTACATCAGGTTATTTATTCACTTAATTCTTAGATTCATTTGTTGATAGATGCATGTTTGTTGTTCATAATTTGTATCTTTACCTTTTTCTTCTTCTTCCTCTTCTTAAAGGATACCTTTCAGCATTTCATATAATACTGGTTTGGCGGTGATGAACTCCTTTAGCTTTTCCTTATCTGTGAAGCTCTTTATCTGACCTTCAATTCTGAATGATAGCTTTGCTGGATAAAGTAATCTTGGTTGTAGGTTCTTGGTATTCAGCACTTTGAATATTTCTTGCCATTCCCTTCTGGCCTGCAAAGTTTCTGTTGAGAAATCAGCTGACAGTCGTATGGGTATTCCCTTGTAGGTAATTGAGCCTCTTTCTCTTGCTGCTTTTAAGATTTTCTCTTTGTCTTTTGCTCTTGGCATTTTAATGATGATGTGTCTTGGTGTGGTCCTCTTTGGATTCCTTTTGTTTGGGGTTCTCTGCGCTTCTTGGACCTGTAAGTCCATTTCTTTCTCCAGATGGGGGAAGTTTTCTGCCATTATTTCTTGAAATAGGTTTTCAATATCTTGCTGTCTCTCATCTTCTGGCACTCCAATAATTCTGATATTAGACCGCTTAAAGCTGTCCCAGAGGCTCCTTACACTATCTTCACACTTTCGGATTCTTTTTTCATTTTGCTTTTCCAATTGGGTGTTTTTTGTCGAATCTTTGGTTTGATTATTGTGCTCCTCTGGTCTGCTATTGGGTATAATATTCTTTATTTCAGTCCGTGTATGCTTACTTTCTAATTTCTTTATCGTAGCATCGAGGGTCTCATTAGTTTTCGTGAGGTTCTGCACAAATTTATGGTAAGCCCTCAAAATTGCGATTCTTAGCTCCATATCCTCCATTTCTGTCATGTTTTTTTGTCTCCGCATCTTTTATGCTTTCTTGGTGCACCCCCTTGTGGTCTCTGTGCGCAGTCTTGTTCTAGCCAAGCCTTAATTGTTGTAGTTAACACTAGAGGGGTTTGACCACCAGGCCGACTGGCTATAGGAATCAGCTGTATGGAAAACGTCTGGCTTCTGGGGAGGCGCTAATCCAGCCTTTGCCTGAGGCGCAGGGTTTGGGCGGGGCGGGATCAACAGGGCGGGTGGAGGGAGCAGTTATGGCCATGCTCAGTCCCGTTCCCAGAGGCTCTGCTTCTCAGAACCCCGGCAGCCGCTGCAAACTTCGGAGAGAAAGCTGCCCTCAGGTTCCAACTGATGCCGGATAATCCCGCTTCTCCCGTTTGAGTCTGGGTCCCTAGAGACTCGCCCGGATCTGGAGCCCAGAGTCTGAGACTCACTCCCGACAGAAAACGACAACCGCGCCCTCAGCCACCAGCCCGCTTTGCACGCGCACCTCGGTACCTTTGTATTTTCCACACTGCGCCGCCTCTGAGCCTCGATTTGCTGTTCTCTTTCCTTCTAGTTGTAGTCTCTCTTCAGCCAGCCTTCCTGTGGTTCTGGGTGATGTCCGTTCAGTCTTTTAGTTGTATTTTTGAAATGGTTGTTTGCGGCAGCGGTCTCCGGTGTTTACCTACGCCGCCATCTTCTCTATATTTTTATATTTATCATTGCTCCAGCTAATATTTTAGTTGTTCCTTTGCCTATTGTTATACAAAGTGCTAACATTAACATTTTATTTTTAAAAAAATACATTTTATTGATTTTTTTACAGAGATGAAGGGAGAGGGTAGAGAGTTAGAAACATCGATGAGAAAGAAACATCAACAGCTGCCTCCTGCACACTCCTTACTGGGGATGTACCCATAACCAAGGTACATGCCCTTGACCGGAATCGAACCTGGTACCCTTCAGTCCACAGGCCAAAGCTCTATCCACTGAACCAAACCAGTTAGGGCTGACATTAACATTTTAAACTGTTTTCTAATAATACAAAAAACATTTCAAAGGGTTGTTTTCAAAATCTTGAAGATAAGTATGTAATATGTTAGAATACCTGTAAAACGGCCACTCTTTCTTTATCCATTTCATTATTTACTAGAAATGACCTTGTCTATAACTTAGCAATTTAGAGTTTTCTTTCTTGAATGTTGTGGTTACTTAACTCATCTTTTCAAAGATTATTTTTTGAATGCCAGATGAGTCTGCATTACAATCAGATTCTTACCTGTCTGCTCAGATGGAATGTTTTTCCTTTGCATTTGGAGAAAATGTTAATTAACACATTAGGAATGTATTTGGTACATTTAGTTGAAAATGCAAACAGTCTAATCTTCTATTCATTAGAGCCTTTTGTCTGAATCATTCAAGTGAGTAACAGGTTGCACTGAGACATCACTGAAACGATTCAGTTATCCTAAAAGTACTTCTTTTGTTTTTTTCTGGGAAGTTATATATTATGAATTACTCAAATTGCATTTTCATTTCATCACCATGGCAACTACCATAGCAACACTTGAAAGGATGGCCATGTTAATTACTTCACTGAACAAGAGATTCTGGTCACATTTTCTGTGCTGAACTTAGCCAAGAATGTTAACAGCATTCATAGAACATCAGAGATTTTGTAGTTTGGGTCTTTATCTTGATGTTGGAGGAACGCTGGTGTGAAGAAGTGAAGTACATTGAGATGGCTGGACTCAGTTTTCCCCTTGGGTTCTATTCCCTTTCTCCTCATCATTTATGTTTTTCCTTTCCTTTGAGTGAGCACAACTGGAGGACAGAAAGGGAAAGTCATTTATCAAGTACCTACTGTGTGCTAAGTGCTATGTCTATGTCAATTTAATCTTCCCAACAGTTCTATGGGTAACGTACCATTATTTTTGCTCTTGACAGATAAGAAACCGAGGCTCAGATAAATGAGTTCATCCAGTCGTTAAAATAATAAATAGTTATAAACTGCTCTTTCAGCAGCATGGACTAAACCAATAGAATTAGTACAGCTGAGATTTTAGACCACGTCTGTCTGACTCCAGAACCCATGCTTTTTATACTTTATGATTTTGTCCCTAGGCAGCGTTGAGTTGTAGTGTATCTTTCCCACTGGTAGAGTTAGTTGTGGCTGGAGGAAAGGGGGCATGTTTTTCCATATCCACAATCAGAACGGGGTGTAGAACCTACTCTAGAAGGAAACAGAATACATGGTGGAATATTATATACCATGGGAAAAACCCTCTTCCAAAATAATACCCTTTTCTCCACCGTTCATGAGGGGAAAGCCTTCTCAAATGCGATCAGACCCCAGGGTTAAACTACAAACAAAAATGCAACTTCTCTTTCTTCTTCTTTTCTGCTTGCACTGTATCCTCTGGTCAAATTCAATGTCTTTCCTTTCCTGGAATATATTCTGTTTTCTCTTTCATCCATCCTATCCCTATATCTGGAACACTCTTCCTTCCTTCTCCTTGTTCTTTCTGTACCTGGACATCTTCTACTAATGCCCTGGGTCTCAGCTTTCTGACATCTTTTTCTCTATGTAACCTTGAGGCCCCCACACTAGGTTAGGGGTCACATAGCACCTATCACAGTGGGTCATAATTGCCAGTTTCACTTGTCTGAATCCCTTAATGATTGTCATTTATCTGAGAGCAGGAGCCATATCCTCCCTTATTTATCATTGTAGCCCCAACATTGGAGGAGTGCCAGGCTCATTGCAATTACTCACTAAATATTTGTTGGAAGAAAAGAAGGGAGGAACGGATGAAGGAATGGAGAGAGGAAGGAAGGAAGGGAGGGATGGCTTATTATTCTTTCCGTGTTTAAATGGCTTTGAAATGCTCTGAGGGAATTTGCTCCTCTGCCTAGAGCAGTGTGGTACAGTTAAATGTCCGCAGCAAGACACATCTTCTGTATGTGCACTATCCAGAATAGTTGTCCCTAGCCACGTGGAGCTATTGAGCATTTGAAATGGGCCCAGTGTAACTAAATAATTGAATTTTAAATATGGTTTTATTTTACATTTAAATAGCCCACCTGGTTAGTGGCTACTGTGTTGGACAGTGCAGGCCTAGAGGAGCCCCTGGCAGAGCCAGCCTCAGTGCCCAGCCCCACCACTCTTCCCTCACCAGTTCTGCTGCCCTGCTGCCCAATATTGTGGACCTTATTCATTGCAATCTTCCTCTCGTTTTTAGGAATTTCTCTACAATTCTTTGTTGCCACGAGGACAGCAGAAATAAAATAAATGCCGTACATGGAAAGCCATTTGCTCTTCATATTCAACAGCCTTAATGAAGGTAATTTTGATCCGACACATACTGCATGAGTGGTTTCTATCCATATCCTCCAGAGATGTATTTCCCCAAACACTCTCTGTGATAGCGAAATGGGGAAATAATAAAATAGCTTCTCAAACTATGACAAATGCCCCCAAATCAGCTAAAAAAATGTAACAAAGGTTTAATTTGAACACTGCTCTTCATTCCTTTGGCATACAGAGAAAACAACGGGCTGCAGAATAGCAGAAGGCAGGTAGGGAGAGAGGCCAGAGAAAAGCATGGAAATGAGTGTCCAATCTTTGCCTCCTTACACAAAGCTGAGTGATGATCATCCCACAATTATCATTATTAGAGACTCAGCAAGCAGATAGGGGAGAGCACTGTACTAGGAGTCAGGAGTCCGCTCCTACACAGCAGAGACTTGCTTGGGCAAGTTACATAATCTCTCAGAACCTCAGTATTTTTCTTTTCTAAATGGGGGGCGGGGGATATACCACTCTTCTTATGTGGTTAGGCTTATGCAAGTTTCAGAGGAAACAGTATATGACAAAAAGAGATGCAGTATAAGTTGTTCTTACTATTACACAAGAGGAAGCAGCTTTAAAATCTTAGGCTAATAAAAATCTCTATGGCTAATAAAAATTAAGGAAGGGGGGCGGGGGGGGGAGACTAGCCCTGGCCAGTGTTTGGAGCCAAAGAGTCTCAGGTTCAGTTCCTGGTTGGGGTGCATAAGGGAGGTAAGGGATCAATGTTTCTCTCTTCTCTCTCTCTCTCTACTTTTCTCTCTCTAGAATGAATAAAAAAACATTTCCTTGGGTGAGGATTAAAAAAAAAAACACACAAGAATATATTATTTATATTTCTTAATAGCAATACTTGCCTACTTACCTACCTTTAGCAATAAAAATTTACCTGAAAATTCACTCTAATCAATGTTGTTGCCCTGGAGTCTGGTACTGTATAATGTCATAGTAAGGACCAGATTAGGTCTTGGTTGGATTGGTGTGAAGGGGAAGGGAGCTAGCTGCATAGCATTGGAAATCAAAATAGGGTGATGACTATAAAGAGAGCACGTCTTTGGATCTCATCTATTTCACCGGTAAGTATCTCCTTCAACTTCTATATTATGCTGACTTCCATCTCTGAGTAGGTGCCTACTTACTCTGAAATGTTATGGTCCATTGCTTGCACCAAGGTTTTCCTTCAGTTTTGAGAGCTGTATCTACCCAAGAAGTTCAATTAATCTTCCAATACACATCCAGCAATCCACTGGGTACTCCATAAAATGAAAGAAAAAGCCCTCAAGAGGCTTACAGTCTGGACAAAGAGCTCATGTGCATGTAGATGACACAATGAGATAGCACACAGGGAAAAATAGGCTCTGCCCATGTGCAATTTTAAACTTCTAGACTCTCTAATAGCTCCCAGAATACTGTAATTAGAGCATCCATTTTCAATGGCATTCCTACTTTGAATAGAAAAAATATTGACATTCTGTGGGTGAAAATTCAGATTTACAAATTTTATTTTCAGAATAAAACCACCAGAAAATGACAGCCTACACACTAATTACACATGAAGGATTCTATTAGGTTAGGTCAAACTAAATGACTATTGTATTCAACATATTGCTAAATTTATTTCAATAAAGTGTATTTATTCATAGCATGGTACATACTGTGTGGGAAGATATATTTTCTGATATGTTTCGATTAAATGAATACTACTCAACCATAAGGAAAAATGAAATACTGCCATGTGCAACAACATGGATATATCTTGAGAATATCATGCTGAGCAAAATAAATAAGATGGAAAAAGTCAAGAACCATATGATTCCACTCATATTTGGTATATAAAACTGAAGATAACAAATGAACAAATATGACAAACAAAAACTCATACACAGACAACATTATGGTGGTGACCAGAGGAGAAGGGGTGTTGAGGTAGGTAGTAAAAGGTAAAGATGGTCAAATATATGGTGATGAAAGGAGATTTGACTTTGGATGGTAAATACAAAATGCAATATATAGATGCTACATTATAGGAATAGATACTATATTATAGAATTGTACACTTGAAACCTATATAATTTTATTAACAAATGTGACCCCAATAAATTTAATTTAAAAACTTTTTTAAAAGAATACAGCTCCATTAAATAGATCTAGTATTATTAAAATCTCTATACACAAGCTATGACCCAAATGAAATGAAGTATTCCCAGTTTCCTTAGGTTTGTACTAAGACTACATCTACCTAATCAGCTGTGACCCAGGTGTGTGTGTGTGTGTATGTATACACAGCTGCTTCCTGTGTTCATTTACTCATTCTTTTATACACCCATCCACTCATTTATCCATCATGGAAGAATCTTGATATAGAGAAAAAACAGGTAGTTAGAACTGGACAGACCTGGTCTTGAATTAAACTCTACTGTTTAATACTAATTATGCCCCTTGCCTTGGTTTCTCATTATAAAATAGAAATTAATATATAGATCCATATAATATCTTACTGATAAGTTATTGTAGTATTATAGAATATACTAGTTGATGTAGGGATAGTTATTTTACTTTAATATATAGTTATCTAATTTTGGCTTAGATAAGAAAAAGTAAATCAGTGATAAACCTTATACTGAGGAATTCTTTCTGAAAAATTGTAAAATAATCACATATCCTCCATTAGAAGAAGAGAAATACAAGCCATGCTAATTGCCAGCACTCAGAGAATGAGGGTTTTGGTTTCCCACATACTGTGGATGAGATCATTTTAGACTGGTCAGCACAGTCTTCCTTTAGGCATTCTGATTTCTAGTATGCCAAACCATGTATTCCTAAGTAAATTAAAATAGTTGAAAGCAAAGTCTCTATTTTGTAAAATACAAGTTTAGGGGTACCATGAGAAGCTACCCTTGTTCTGGCAGAGTGGCCAGGGAGTAGTGCTAACTCAGTGCTTGTCTTTTTGTTCATCTGATATTTTGACAATTTATTCAGACTTCTTTGAGAAGATGCAAAGTGATGAAAACTTTGGTATTCAGCAGTAACCGAGTCTCAACATAAGAGGAATCTTTAGTATCACTCTGTGCCCAGCTCTCTCCATCCTAAGAAAGCCAAAGGCAATCAATGCCATTTCTACATTTTGTGTCCAGAACCCCCCAAAATAGACCTTTTCATAGTTTTAGTAGATATTTAACTCAGTCCTAATATGTAATGGATGCAGGAGAATTGAAACTAGCATATATAAGTAGCTTGGGTTAAACTCAGAAGCCATTTTTTAAAAAAGAAAAAAGTAAAGTGCCTTACAGAATGACTGGTATATAATAGAAACAACAGGTGATTAGTTTTATTTCCCAAACTTTGATTGAGTCCCTATTATGTGCCGTGTACCATCCATCCTTGACCAAATAAAAGTAGGTTCCTGCTCTCGAGGGAGCTATAGGTGCTGGAGGAATTCACTGAAAGACATAAATAGCATGAGTTTGATAAATGTAATAATAAAGGCATAACATACTATGACCCCAAATAGAAAGTAGGAGCCATTTAAGATGACAGGGCACAGGAAGTTTCCCTTGAGAGAGTGCATTATTCTCAGGACTGTGAATGGCATGGGGTTAATGACACTTCAGTTCAAGTTTGTCCTGTGTTGGACCCTGACATAATGTCTGAGTCGGAGGATCTCTCCCCCTATCAGTAAAACACAGTTTGGTAGTAAAACAATAACAGAAATCCTGGTTTTGATACCCTCCATTCATTGGGTTTTTAATCTCTTCACCAAAGATATCTAATTAAGCCAGATTAACTAGGAAGCTACAGCTTCACAGACATCCCAGGGGGCAGCCGCATCCTTGCCAAACAGACATTAATACCTGAGTGGACAAGAAAGACCAGCTTTCTGATTTGGAGGAACAACCAGTCCATTCACCTGGATTACTTGGGGAGGGGGGCGGTAGAGAACTGAGAGGGGGAAATTCCTTTGCTGGGTGCATGCATATTAAGAAGCCAAGATGGTGCAGGGGAGGTCCTTCTACTAAGCATGCCCAAAAGCCAAATGAGGAAGCAGAACTTTGAGGCATGCGCAGCAGGAGCCACAATAGTGACCATAGAGGGGAAGAGTCTAGTCTGGAAAATCTGAGGAAAGGATTGGATAGGTTAAGGGCATGAAACCCCAAAGATCCAGGGAAAGGACTGGACAGGGGGCGGGTCCAGCACAAGCCTGGGGAGAATTAAAAAGAAGATGGATTAGTTTGAAAGAAAGCTTACCCCTTCCCAAACCAAAGGAAATATAATCAAAGCTTAATAAGAAGCCTTCCGGTACTCTCTCTGTGGCAGCCACCTGGGCCAAAACCGAGTGCTGAGAGTGGGCTGGACAGGAACAGAGACGGTGCTGGACTACTGCAGCCTGGGATGCCAGGCCAACAGCAAGGCAGCTCTGGGTCCTGGCCCTCCTCCTGGGCTTGGGAGGACAAGAGTGGACCTGCAGCCCCAGAGGCTGGACTTCTGCAGCAAGTTGGAGCCACCTGGTCATGGATGAGGCAGTGAGGCAGCCTCTTTGGGGGCATCTGTGCCCTGCACACCCTTCCATTAAATCTTGTCACTATCCCTTAGGTCTTCCTATGGGTGTATCCCTGAAATGCTTTTCCTTTGATACAGTGGAAGAAGCCTATTTCTAGATTTGGTCTGGCAGACCTGCCTTGGTTTCAGTCCATGTCCAATAACACCTCCAATGTGTTAGGTACTATATAATCAGCATTAGTAATAAAACATATATCTATTCTCCTCTATTATTTGCAATAGATAATAACAAGTAAATAAATAAATTAATAATTGGAAACATTAATAACAAAACCCCGTAAGCATGCTTTTGCAAGTAATAAAATAGTCTCTGGAGGAAGAGAAAATAGGGCATTTGTGGAGGCCTCTGCAGGAGCTAGTGTTCACTGAAGGCAAAGGAGGACTAAAGAGTGAGAAGAGTGGGTGCAGAAGTGGCAGGGAGAGCATTTCAGGGAGAAGCAGGAGCATGAGCTAAGGCCCTTGGGTGGGGAACAAGTCTGGCTGAAGCTCCTGAAAGTCAGCCAGTGAGGACAGGAGTTTGTAAGAAAAAGGCAACACAAAATCCTCACTCAGAATTCATGTACATTCATATTTAAAAATATTCTGTATTCAGCTCAAGTGAGAGTAATTCCAAGTTACTAAAATAATATGATGGGGTGCATCCTCTCTCTCACCTCCATCTACCCTCCCTCCTCGCTTCGACCACTCTGCTCTTCCCTGAACTCTGCTGTTCCCTGACCTCACCAGGAAGGTGCTGCCTCAAAGCCCTTGCGTCTGTCGGAAGGTTCTTTGCCTAAATCACCCCCGGGCTCAGTCCCTCACCTTGTTCTAGTCCAGTGATGGCGAACCTTTTGAGCTCGGTGTGTCAGCATTTTGAAAAACCCTAGCTTAACTCTGGTGCCGTGTCACATATAGAAATTTTTTGATATTTGCAACCATAGTAAAACAAAGACTTATATTTTTGATATTTATTTTATATATTTAAATGCCATTTAACAAAGAAAAATCAACCAAGAAAATGAGTTCGAGTGTCACCTCTGACACGTGTGTCATAGGTTCGCCATCACTGTTCTAGTCCTTGCCTTCTCAGTGAGGCCTTCTCCATCCATCCCGCCTAAAATTGATCCTATTCTGACCCTCCCCCAACCTACTTTATTTTTCTCCATTACGTTTATTCTCTCCTAAAGGACTGTAAAATGTCTTAATTTATTCTGCTTACTCTTTGTTCTCTGGACTATAAGCTCTATGAAGGCAGGTCACTTCGGTATCCCTAGCTTCCAGAATAGTGCAATGATAGGCATTCAAAGATATTTGTTGAAAAATCTCATTTAATCTTCTCAATGCAGGATGCAATGACTAGCTAAAAGTAATGGTGAATAAGTTCTCATAGAGTTACAAAATTCATTCCACCAACAAATTAAAATCTTGTATTGATAAATACCCACATATTTTTTTTCTGCTCATAAAAATCAATATAATTTATTGAAACTAGTAATTTTCTTACTAGTAATCATACGTCATTTGCATTGTGACAATCTTATATACACTGATCAGGTTTCAATTTGAAATTCCAAAACAGGGTATTAAAAAGTTCTCTCAGAGATTTAATTATCTTCTTAAAAATTGATGTCTCTTATTTTCTGTTATTATGACACACAGTGTACATTTTAATGAATTTTGTATTCAAAGTAAAATGAGAAAATGGCCTGAATATTTTTTTTTTTTTTGCTGTCATTTTAAATTTTAAAAAAACCACAAACACCACCACCAAAACAGGATGCAAGCTGAGAGATTTTGGGGTTTTTTTTGGTCTGGTTTTCTACTCTCTCTAGGAGATAAAGTGCAAAATAGAGCAAAACTGAAAAAAACACAACTAGCCAGACAGATATGTCTCCTTGCTGAACTCTGGACATTTAAACTTCCCACTTGGGGTACTTATTTGAACTTGATGTCTTCAGCCTCCCAAGCTGTGGGATAGATGAGAAAACTACACAGTAGCACACCCCTAAGTGGTCTCTTTAACTACTTGTCTTGGGTAATATAAGGTGTCACTTTTATTCTCCTGTTGAACTTTAAACTCCCTTCTCCACAAGAATGCTTTTCACCCACAGGACAGAAACCCTCAGTTTGCTCTAGTTATGTCAAGTTAGATCTCAGAAGCCCTCTTCTAGAACGTAACTGGAAGGGTCAGGATGCCAATCCAAGCAAGTCAGCTAAGGCAGGGAGTGAATGTAGGTGGGATGTTGGCTCTGGGGAGTGAACAAGTGGATAAGAGCAGCAGTTGTGGGCAGAGTGAGTGACCTCCACCCAGGGAAAGAGGCCACGTGCCTTTGTCCTTGACCTTTGAGGCATTCTGTTGTATGGGAGCACACAGGCACAGGATTTTCTGGACCCAAACTCTGCTACTGACATTTCCTTGGCAACCATAAAAAGTTATGGTTGATAAAAAAAAATATGGTTAGATTTAAAGGCCCAGTAAACCCAAATCGGGGAAAAGCATCTTTCAGAACTACAGCATCTGTCCTTCCAGGGAGTACTGGACTGGATCTAATGACAGAGATTAATCTCTACAATTCCAACGCTGGCATTGCTTCACAACCTGATTAAAAACTCCAGCAACGTGATCCTCTCTGTGTGTTTGACAATTCCTTTCAGTGACAGAAATATCCCCATCACTCTGGTAGCTCTATCTTCATGTAAATGCTTCCCAAGTGATGCACAGCTCAATACCTTCCACCCAGGAATCCCTTGAGACATGCCCATTGATCAATGCATAAGTGAGTGAATGGAAGAGCAACAAAGGAACATCCCTTTCCTGGCAAATGTTAGCATTTCACTCTGAAAAGCAAATAACGAAGCTTTCCAAGAGAACGTTTTACAACTTGTTTTTTCTAAAGGATTTTGATACAAAGGTTCTTAAAGAAGTTAAACAACATCTTTTAAAAATAAAACAGAACAATTTAACAATAATAAAATAATTTTCTTTCTGTGTCATATTATCCTGTAAATTCAGAGGCACAACTGCTATTGTGCCTGCCACGTAATCACAGAGCTGACAAAAAGGGTTTATTTCAGAAAGCAAAACAAAACAATTCTGAAAATCCCACCCAATCCACCTATATAAACAAGGCTGAGGCTAGAGAATGACCCCAAGCTGAGATCATGCCGTGGTAACTTTGGGAAGCCACAACTCAGCCTATCTATTATGCATGCACTGAATTGTATCCCCCCAAATTCATATGTTGAAATATCAACCCTCACTATGTCAGAATGTTACTGTATTTGCAGACAGAGCCTATAAAGAGATAATTACATTAAAATTAGGTCACTCAGGTGGGCATAATTCAGTATGACTGGTATCCTTATGAGAAGATATCAGGGCACACACATGTAGAGAGCCAAGACCATGTGAGGACACAGGAAACAGATGGTTATCTATAAGCAAGGAGAGACGGTTCAGAAGAAACTAACCCTGCCAATACCTGAATCTTGGACTTCCAGCCTTAAAGACTATGGGAAAATAAATTTCTGCTGTTCAAGCCACCCAGCCTGTGGCCCTTTGTTATGGCAGTCCTAGCAGACTAATACACGATGTCTTCCTCTTTCCCCAAGGGAGAAGGGGTACACTGGATTTGGAACCCCTTTATTTCCCCCACTAGGTAGGATCACTGGTAACTAGCTTGAAAGTTGCTGTCAGTCGCTGAACCAGTAGGTTACCTGATTATTTGATGCTGCCAGAGTAAGAAAGGGGATAGGAGACAGGGTGAAGCTGAAAGGAAACCACCCATGACTTGAGATGGGAGCACATTTGAGTCTCCTGAATGCTGCACCAAGTAGCTGGCTTTCCATGAGAAGATCTCCCACTAAAGCAAGTGAACCCCATGGTCACCCATGCCAGGGAACAGTCCAGGAAAATGCTCTCACCTGGAGAAGCCCCTGAATCAGTCACTGCTGAACTGACCTCAGCAATCCCGCATCCAGGACATGGATGGCATGAGGACAAATAAGCCAGCTAGGAACAGACACAAAAGCCTCAGCGACCCACTGAGGCTTCATAGACGCCCCTCCTGTGTTTCTGACCAACCAGCTATAGATCGAAGGCTCCCATGACGCCCTCCATGGGCTGAATTAATTTGCTAGAATGGCTCACAGAGCTCAGAGAAACATCTAACCTCCCAGTCAGATGGAAGAGACGCACAGGACAAGATCTGAGGAAAGGGTGTGGAACTTTCATGACCTCTGAGTGCACCGCTCTTCCCAAATCTCTGCATGTTCACTGACTTTGAAGTTCTTCAAAACCCATCCTTTGGGGTGTTTACGGAGGTTTCATTATGTAGACATGGGTGATTAAATCAATGGTCATTAGTGATTAAACTTAATCTCCATCCCCGCTCACCTCCTAGGAGTTCTAAACCCTCTAATCACATAGTTGGCAACCAGCCCGTCCTTTGATTACATAGGGGCAGTCCAGAAGTCACCACATTGACAAAACAAAAGACCTTCACAGCTCTCATCACTTCCGTAATTCTAAGGGTCACTGCTGTGATTGCAGGAGTCAGGGAATTCACACTTGAATGTGCCCTTCCCCCACTTCCCAACTCATCTCTTCAGCCTAATTTTAATCATGGAAGAAGAGAAAAGGACTTTGCTGCTTTGTTTTTAATGTAGGAACTAATTTCTACTTAGTCAATTACCCACTGTTAACACAGAAGCATTTTAGCATTCAAATTACTAGTTCAGTATTGATGAAGTGTTTCTTGAAATTTTGTCAGAGCCCACACTAGTGTATTACTTTGCTTAAAATGGCTTATCAAACATCCTCTGTAGTACTCGCAGTTCAAAGTCATTTCTCCAGCAGCTTTAGGACTTGTTCTCTAGCTCTAAAGACCCATGAGTAAAATTCTGCGAGACTCATGCAGCAGATCTCTGACCCACAAACCTTTCATATCAAATCTGGGCACTTCCTTAGTAATTGTACTCTCCCTCCTCCAACCCAAGTAGCAGTATTAAAAGCTCTACATTGTAAAAAAACAAATGAGAAACAACTGCTTTAAGAATGAAATGTCATCTACAAAGAACATGTATTATACTAGTCACAGGTGTTAAAATAGAGATTTTAACAATCTCATTTTATCAATTTCTCTTTCTCTGAACTGCCTAGCCTGTGCAGCTAGAGAATAGAAACAAAACATTAAAATCTCTGGAGAAAGATCTTGATCTGTGGTCACTGGGAAGAAAAAGAAGAAGTAAATGAGGCAGACATCTGGGATTGGTGGCTGGGAAGTCCTGTGTTTTCTTGGCACCTTCTACCAATCAAGGAGAAAGGTTGTCTATATTTCCCTTCCCTGCAGAAAAGTATAGGAGAAAAGAAATCGAGTATGCTGCCAATCCTCCATTGACTTGCTGGCAAACTCTGATCATCCTGGAGAATTCCTGTTGAAGATCCAACATAAATATGCTACTTCAGCAAGTATGTTATAAAAAATAATTTAATATATCCACAACCATGCTTGTTAGGAATGCTACATTCCACAATAAACACTAAATATACTTCTTCCTTGAAACCTGTAAATTATATTTGCTCCTCTGTAAATATTGGAGGGTGCTCTCTCTTTTGTCCCTGGAATACTCAGTGCTTGCCATCTACTGCCAAGCTTGGGTTTCCTAAGGGACAGATCATAGGAAGCCCTCAAACATATTACATTTACCCTTAAATATGCCTTTTCCCCAAAGTTCTGACCCTTTTCTACCTTGATGAGCTGGAAAGCTCCATGTTGAAGAGTGAAGATTTCTACCTGGCTTATGTACCACCATTTCTCACTATTGAGCCCATGACAAATTTTAATAAAAATTTTTTGACACATCATATATACAGACTAGTGCATATATAAATATATATTTACATAATTATATAAAATTATCACCAGTTTATGTTCTACCCAGGTCGAGAAGTAGAACATCAATGGTACCTTAAAGGGTTCTTCCTGGTTGTTGTCATGTTCCCCTGCTCTCAGAAAAATCCACTGGGCTGGGTTTTTTGTTTTTGTTTTTGTTTTTTTAAATGTTAAGCATTTTATTTTATACTAGGTAAATCGAATAATTCAAACTTTTCCCTCCAGCCTATACTCAATCTCCCTCTCCACTTTTCTTCCCCATGAATTACTTTCAATGTATTTTAGGGCTTGCCAAATGCTAAATTTTGGAGCCATTGCTTACATGTATGTTCTTGCAAACAGCTCTGAAACCACATCCCATTTCCAGAATTTTATTATTTGTTAGGTATCCAATGTTTTCAGGATGACTCTGCCCTTAACATTACTTCTTAATTCTCTCTTTTTTTGGATTGCTCAAGTACATGAGAAAATGTCTTTCAATGTACTTCAACTAAAGCTTATCTGACAGAACTGTAATCATGTCAACACTACTCCCAAGGATGACTTGTGCTACCCACTTGTTTTCTAGTGGTGATTGTGTGCTAACTGTTGTGATAATCGTTTTCTTTCTTCACCTTGTAGTTTTATACCTACATGCACATCTCCAAACAATATAGTGCTTGTTGCCTGTTTTGACCTTTACACAAATGAAAATGCATTCTATGTTGGTTTTTTGTTTTGTTTTGTTGTTTAGACTTGCTTCACTTGCTCAATATAATTTTTGTGATTTTTTTCAGTTAATGCATGAAGCTATTATTTATCTATGGCCATAATATTTCACCATATAAACTACATTTATATATCAATTTTGCTCTTGATGGACATTTAGGTTGTTTCATGCTTGAGCTATTACAAACAATCCTGTTATAACTGTTCTTACATAAATCATTTGGTGCCCATTGCAAGGGTTTTACTAGGGTAGATAGCTAAGGGTCGACTTGCCAGACCAGAAGACACACACTTTACTTTATGAGGTAATGCCAAAGTGGTTGAACCAATTATACTTAGCTTTTCAGAGTCAAAAGCAGCCCCTATGCAAGAGACCTACCCAATCTCCAAATACATATCCTTAGAAAAGACTACATAAGATGTTTTTAAAAAGAGTAAAAAATGTTGAAAGCATCCTTTCCATCTTCCAACCAAAATATTTTCTTATAATATTACTTCTAATATGCCTCTTTATCATTGTCCAAATATTACCAATGAGAGAATGGGAAAAAGAGGTTATGGAGTTCAAGAAAAAAACTACATAAACATTCCAGAACTTTATTTTTAGCACCAAAACATCTACAATTTTTCAGCCTTGCATCTACAATTCCTGCCTTGTAAGGAGAAGGGGCTCTGAGGAGCAAATACAATGTGGAGGATCAGGCTGGATTTTGTTAACATGTACCAGGAAGGATAGTCCTTAAGTTGCTCAAATCCAGAGCAACCTAATGACCAAAGCCAAGGAAGCAGCAGCTTGTTCCTCTTTCCCAGCAGAGCAGAAAGGTTGTTCCCAGAATGCAACTGTCTCTATAGTCCATAATATAACCTCATGCATCTTTAAGATCAGTAAATGAATTGCCTAAACTGAACCCAACCCACTTAGTGATTGTTTGGAAGTGCCCAGTTATATTCTCCTTTGAACTTGACGTGTGACTTGGGGAGCTCACAATCGCCTCACTAGTTAATGGGGGCATAGGGCCAGATGATTTCTGAGGTTTCACTGTACTTCCGTATTGTATGATTTTTACTTTCATATCTCAGGCTTGAGTGCCACAGGTCAGATTGACTCTCTAATTTAAGGTCTGATTTTATGTAGGTCATTTATAATTATTCTTGCAAGCATTTGCTATAGCTCAGCAACTGCCACCTTAATATAAGAAGCCAATGATAACCAAGCAGGTAGCTGAATAAAGCCAGATTACTGCTCATTTCTTTACTCTCATCAGTCCCTGCATAGTGGCATCGAGATGGGAAAGGGTGTGGTAGGTACTATTCATTGGCTCTCAGCAGCCATTTCCTTTTCTTAATTTTGACAGACCCCATTTGGGGTCTTCTGTAATGTGCTGAGTTGGAATCGTAGTAAGCTCATTTTCTTTCCTGATTCCATTTAGAGGGATCATATGACTGCATTCTGGCCAACACAGCATAAGGGGAAGACTGCTGTGTATTTTAGGATTTTTTTTCTCTGTGATAAAAGGCAGAGGTATAAAAGGAGATGATGACCTGATCCTGCCACCCCTTCCTTCCTGATTTTAGATTTTGTCCTGTAAGGACATGATGCTTAGAGCTGCTCTAAACACTTGGCAATATGAGAAAAGGCATCATTGAAATAATGAAAATACAGCTGAAAGAGGGAAAGAGAATTCTATGACATTATTGAGCAGCTGAACTACCCCTGGAACAACCAACTTTCATGTAATTTTTTATGTTAGATTAATAAACCTTTATTCTTTAGGAAACATTTATAAAAGTATTCTTGCACATACAACCTAAGACACACTTCCTCATATAAGGGTCTAAGATGTCTACGTGACATTGCTCTGAGGATACAGATGCCTCCAGGTCTAGCTTCATAGTTGATGAGATGACTAATTCCCTGAGATGTGGATGATTTGGTTATCTGCCTCCTCCTAGCACTGGTTTTAGGCAAATTGCTAAAATAGATGATTTATACCATCAATATTCCTTAATGCCCTTTCCTCAGCTGAGTTATCTAGTAGGAACATGCTTGGGGTACAAGCAAAGAAAATGCATGAAACATAAAAAGAAGTCTGGCTTTGACAAATACTCCAGATTATACAATAAGAAAAACTAAAAATAACTTATTATATCACATAAATGTAAGTTTTATGGATTGCATTAAAATGTTGCTTTGAATTTGAATAGCTGTGGTAGAGATTTCCAGTGCACATTCTCATTTGGTTTTGCTCTCCTTCCTTGGACTACTGGAAGATGGTACTTTAAAGGCTATTGCAGGTAGTCAGGGTTAATAAAATGTTTACTGTACTTCCCTGTCCCTGTTACACTAATGTATATTGGGGGGACGAGAGGCTAGATACACTTGACTCTGTAGTTCCTAGGTCACAAGGCCAAGACATGCCACTTTGGACACGATGGAGAAGACTTTCCATGTCTCCTCTAGATCTGCTACTCTGAGAAGGATGTAGTCCCTGGATGGGACTGTAACTTGTCTTCCTAAGGAAGTGATTGAGTGTGTTTTTCATGTAGACAGAAGAATAAACCAATTATTTGGTGATCCAAAAGGCAGACTGCAATAGAGATTACTTGTGTTTAGCCATATCCTTTTCTCCCCTTTTTCATGGAAAGATTAAAATTCTCAGTCACTTTATAGTTAGGGGGAGTCATATATTATTAGCTCTAGCCAGTGAAAGAAGAGGAATGATATGAATCTCTTCTGGGCCAAAGTATGTTAAAGCTAGTGTCATCGTTATGGTCTTATCTTCCACGGCAATAATTGAAGAGGTCACATTGTAAAATACTATCGTGGCCTACAACACAGGGGAAACCTTCCAAGTCGATGGAAAAGAGTGCCTTCTACCCTGTATTAGACTTTACATGAGGTTGTGGTTCTAAACCACCGAGCCTTTGGAAGTTTATTTGTTATTATAGGAAAACTTACTATATTCTGAATAATATAATAGCATAATCAGAAAGGAGGAGCCAACACCTTTTACATACTTAGGGCACTGATTCCACCTTCCTAGGCAAAGTGCCTCTGGAATAGCTAGACAACTCCTTCTGCAACCCACCAGACCCACTTCCTCTGACAATGTGACCATACCCAGAATCTGTTTTTTTCACCGACAATCAAAACAAAACTTCTTCCTGCATCTCTGGTAACTATGGTCTTGCAACCTATATGATGAAAATTCATCTAAGTATTACCTGACAATAGCAATCTCAGACAGAATCTTTTAGGAAGGTGCTGCTTTTTATTTTAATTTTGCTTACTTGAGCTCCTGTCATGAGTATTTATATGTAGATTGGTGCCTACAGAAATTATTTTGCTTGGAACCCTATAAAAGTGGCAATAGGATTTATGGATGTCTTGTAATAAAAACAATTTATAGTTTTGAAAATGTATGCATATCTAGAAAACTAAAGAATATACAAGTGTATCTGATCTTAGTCTTCATTTTTTATCTCTAACAAATTGGTGATCACACCTAACCAGAGTAGTGATGTAACCACTCTAGTCTCTTTGATCTTTACTCTGCCTGTGTATCCCTCAACATTTCTCCTCATACTGTTCTCTGTAGGACACTCTTTTTTTATAATAAAAAGTTGAGGAAAGAAAAAAAATACATTATAAATATTTTTCAATATGTCTAAGTTTTCATTTCTACAATGATTAGTGTTGATATCCATATATCTATATATAGATACTAGAGCAGCCGTGGGCAAATTACAGCCCGCGGGCCGGATCCAGCCCGTTTGAAATGAATAAAACTAAAAAAAAAAAGACCATACCCTTTTATGTAATGATGTTTACTTTGAATTTATATTAGTTCACACAAACACTCCATCCATGCTTTTGTTCCGGCCCTCCGGTCCAGTAGAAGAACCCATTGTGGCCCTCAAGTCAAAAAGTTTGCCCACCCCTGTACTAGAGGCACAAAATTCATGCATGGGGGGGTGGACCCCTCATCTCCTCAGCCCAGCCTTCACCCTCTCCAATCCAGGACCCCTCGGGGGATGTCGGACTGCCAGTTTAGGCCCGATCCCAGGGATCAGACTTAAACCGGCAGTCGGACATCCCTCTCACAATCCTGGACCGCTGGCTCCTAATTGCTCACCTGCCTGCCTGCCTGGTCACCCCTAACTGCCCCCCTGCTGGCTTGGTCACCCCCAACGACCCCGGTCCCTGCTGGCCTAGTCTCCCCTCACTGCCCCCCTGCCAGCCTAACTGCCCCCCCTGCTGGCCTGGTTGCCCCCAACTTCCCCCCCTGCCAGCCTGGTTGCCTCTCATGCCCCCCCCCACTGGCCTGGTCACCCCATGAGCCTGCTTAGTCAGTCGTTTGGTCGTCCCTCACTAACACCCCTGCCGGCCTGGTCATAGGTAGCCATCTTGTGAGGGAGTGAGGGTTAATTTGCATATTTCCGCTTTATTAGATAGGATGCTCTGTCTAATGAGCGTAATATGCAAATTGACCATCACTCCAACACACAAAGATGGCCGCCCCCATGTGGTCAAAGATGGCCGCCACAAGATGGCTGGCAGTTGAGGGCAGTTGGGGGCAATTGGGCCAGCAGGGGAGCAGTTAGGTGTCGATCAGGCTGGCAGGGGAGTGGTTAGGGGCTGATCAGGCTGGCAGGCAGAAGTGGTTAGGGGCCATCAGGCAGGCATGCAGGCGAGTGGTGGGAGCCAGCAGTCCTGAATTGTGAGAGGGATGTCTGACTGCCCATTTAGGCCTGATCCCACACCAGGGAGTCGGACATCCCTTGAGGGGTCCCAGATTGGAGAGGGTGCAGGTTGGGCTGAGGGACATACCCACCCTGCCCCTCCTCCCCCCCCCCCCCCGTGCATGAATTTCATGCACCAGGCCTCTAATAGATATATAGATATAGATTCCACAAAACAGAAGCTCTTTGGGATTCTCTATTGGCTTAGAGTGTAAAGAGTTTCTGAGACCAAAACAGAACTGCTAGCAAAGACTAATCAGGACCCAACCAATGAATCATAAGATTTACTAGAAGCACTTGGATTTCTGGTGTAGTAATAGATACATGGTTAAGTGTGGAATTCTGTTAGCAAAGAAAAGGGAGAATCTAATACAATTATAGGGGAAACATTCCCTCCCTCCAATATGTTCTGTAACATGTTGGCTGCCATTTGAGTAATTAATAGGAATGGCTTTGTGACAAGGCAGCCCTCAGTCTCTCTGATTTTCTTGCTCTGCATCTGCACTCCCTGACCTCTGCCCTGGGACTGTGTTCCCTGCCATGATTAGTCCCTCTGTCTTTCCTGAATCTGTAGTCTGATTTGAGGAAACAAACTGAGTAAGAGGGTTAGTTTCTCTTAACAGCACTAGCAAGTCTCAGCAGGCCATGACAGCAGATGGTGATTCTTGGTCTCAGTGTAGCCAGAGGGGAGAAGTGTGGGAATAGGAACTGAGGAATATTAAACACAGTTACCTTCAGGCAGTGGTACTTAAACTTTTCTCTACAGCAGGAGCCTAGAAGCAGTGACCTGGTTGGAAAGGAGAGTCTCTGTACTTGTTTTGAAACATTTGCTGAGTAAGCATGCACTTGTTTATATTACAGATAAATAAAATAGCAAAGCTTAACAAAGATGTTTTTATCCACACATTTAGATCTGGGAAATGACAATGGTCCATCTCAAATAATAAGCCTCTTAGGAGTGCCCTGAGGGTGGGGCAGTTGATGGATATTTTAGAATGGGGAGGTTAAATGGGGACTCACCCTATTTTTAACACACTCTTGGCATCACCTAACTTTTATTGAAGAAAGTAAGGAGGAAAAGCAAGGCATCCAGCAAAGTCACAAAATTGGTTTCTAAATCAGGGATGCTAAGTAAACAATAATACTCAGAGTAATGTCTGGTGGGTGAACAATTCCTGCTCCTTTTGGTGCTTGAGCAATAGATAAAGTGTGGCAGGAGTTGGGGGAAGGAGAATGAACTCTTGCTGGAGACCTAGCTATAAGGAAATTCCTGCCTGCTTCAGGGACTCAGCATATTTAATAGAGCCCTAGCAACTGTTGAGATGCTGATCACAGAAGCAACAGCAGCCACAAGATTATGTGCTTGCTTGAGAAAATGATTGAACAACAGGACTGAGAATAGGGAAAGACACCAAGGTGCCCAAGTCTGCTCACGAGTTATCAGGATCAGTAAACAAGTCTCCCCACCTAATATCTGACATATTTATTACATAATTTCACTAATTTCCCTGTCTAATAGAACACTGTACAGAGAGCTCTTGTCTTAGGTTGCAGGCACTCCCAAGAGTTCTCTGGGAAGCCACTGGAGAGTGGTATGTCATTCAGCAATATCCCGTAAAATTGATTATCTGGGGAAACTCATTATAAACCTCATGGATGGATTAACTACCACTTAGTAACATAACATTAATTTCTCATGTTTGTGTGGCCTTTAACTCTTATCAAAGCAACCTAATTCTCTATCACCCTCCTAGCATCTAGCCTGGCATTACCTAACCCAGTGATGGCGAACCTATGACACGCATATCAGAGGTGACAAGCGAACTCATTTTTTTGGTTGATTTTTCTTTGTTAAATGGCATTTAAATATATAAAATAAATATCAAAAACATATATCTTTGTTTTGCTATGGTTGCAAATGTCAAAAAATTTCTATAGGTGACACAGCACCAGAGTTAAGTTAGGGTTTTTCAAAATGCTGACACGCCGAGCTCAAAAGGTTTGCCATCACTGACCTAATCCATTAGCCTAAAAAGACGCAAAATATGCTTTATCTCCTTTTGACATACAGGACCATTGAAGCTTATACAGCTTTAAGCAATTGCCCCAAAATCCATGAGCAAATAGGAGCAGAAATATAATTGGAACCCAGGCATTCTCAATTCCAGCTTCCTGCTCTCCCATGACATCAGCTGCCTGCTGCTTACAAACTGGCCCTGCTCCCTCCAGAAATGTGAATGTGGCTTCCAAAGTCCTCTCACTTGCTCACTTCATGACACTCATGTCTTCTAATGAAGATGCTCCCTCCCTGCCACCTTCCTCTAGCACTTAGTTGTGCCCTTCTGGCAGCTTATCACTCAGCCTTGCAGAGGTAGAGCCGAGTAACTTGCTTTCTCTCCCCTGTGAACTCCTTGAGGCAGGGTGGTGACTAGCCTCATTTAGTTTTGTCTTTTCCACAGAACCCAGCTTGGTGCCTGGCCCATGGTAGGAGGTTAGTATATACTTGTCCCTGGTTAATAAAATGCACAAATTACTGCTCTGAATGTCAAATGGTTACATTAAAAACACACACACACTTACCCTCATGACAAATCAATTATCCTGTGGAATTGCCTCATTTAACTAACTTGGGATTTGATCCCACAGTAGAAGCCTAAATTTTGCCAGGCAACCAGCATTTCTGGCCCATTGGGATCATCAGGGCCATTCTAGGAAAGCAATGAGTTGCACTGCCTGGGTTCTCTCAATAAAGAACTGGACGTCCCAGCTGCTAGCAGTGTCTTCAGACCATCCTTAGCTTCAGCCCCTTTGGGGAGGCCTTGGCTGCCCTCCCTCCAAGGACATCCATGACTGATTTATGTGGGAATGGGGGGTATGAAGGCCTGGCCATCTCAGCTTAACCCAGGCCAATGCGGAAGGGCCACTCCAGCTCCAGAGCTCCCTGTGGGGTTGGGCAAGGCTGTCACTAGACCAGTATGACAGCTCAACCTTCCCTTTTACCCAATTGTGCTTCCTCCTCCCTTCCCCAGGTGTGGATCACAAGCACCAGCCCTAACAGCCATGCTGCACATAAACTCCATCTCAGAGTCTGCTTCTTGAGTTGCCAACCTATGACACATCCCAAGTTTGTCCAAGATCTGAAACAAATTCAAAAAGATTTCCAAAGGTTCCTTCTTTCTTTCTGGAATCACCTTGTGGAATTACAGCCAGCCCAGGCATCGTTCCCTCTCCTGGTTTGTACAGTGAAAATAGATTTTTCTCTGATTATATAAACATTAAGGTATCCTAATGAAACATAAAACTAAACAGAAAAGTTATGTGAGTGTTATGATAATTACCTTTATGCCTCCTTTCCTGCATCTCTTTGTGTATATATACATCACTTTTATGAAAATTTGGAACATAACATAAATGCAGTTTCTTTGAAATCATAGACCCCACATATGCTATGCACAGACCAACAACAGACCTTATGCAGTCTTTGGTTTTGCCTAATTTTTCATTCCCATTTCTCCCTCCTTTTCTCTGCAACCCCTAGACACACCACAGGTAAATAACATTAGTTACTCAGTGGGTCTCCTTCTATGGACTTCTCCATGCTCATATAATAATTCACATATGTACATGGAGACTAGAGAAGTTTTTGCCACTGCTTTTCAAAAGTGGAATAATTTATTCTTCTGTATCTTGATATTTTCACTTAACATATTATGGAAATCTCTTCAAGTAAAGTGGTATAGATTCATCTTGTTGCATTGTATTCTACCAAATAACCAACTATCTGAACCGTATTTTTTAATTTATAATTGATTTTTAATTAAATTTTTAATGTGTTTTATGCTATGTTGTTTCTAGGTTTTTACCACTCCAGGGTTGAGATATTTTTTGCCATAGTATTCTCACATCCCATTTCTGGCAATTTCTCTCTTAGAAATAGTAGCACTAATACCAGGATATTTTTCACAACACTGGGGTGGTAAAACCTTAATACAACATAATTACTACTAATATATATATGAGATTTTTTCCCAAAATGATGTAAAAATTCACATTTTCTCAATTAACATTTTAATGTGTCCCTTTTCTTATAAACCCATGAGTAGGTATTATCACTTTTCATATTTTTTTCGCCAATCTGATGATCACAAATTGCAATTTGCATTTCCCTGGCTACTAGAAAAATAGAGAGATTTTTCATATATTTATTGGCTGTTGGATTTGCAGGTTTTGATCTTTTCCACATTTGCTATTTTTGACCTAGACCTCTACTTAGAAATTTTTCATTACTAGCCTTTTCAGTATTTAAAATTTAAGTCGGAGTTGAACAGGAATAGTATTAAGAAAAGGGAGGAAGGAGCTGGGGATGTTTTTCGGAGGGGGGCCAGATAGGAGGGCTGATTAGGGACAAATAGCAGAGAAAGAAAATATCATTGTTGAGCTACTGCTTTACCCGAGGTGCTTTGCCTACATCAATTTCTCATTTTATTTTCTCAACATCTCTGAGAAGTTGGTGTTATCCCCCATTTTGCATAGAAAGAAACTGAAGCACAGCAGTTTTCAGGAGCCTCTCAAAGTCCCTCAGCTCCCGATTCGTAGTTGGAACTTGTGAACCAGAGCACCACTCCATGCTGCTTTCCAGCTCACTGGCAATTTTACAGGCAAGTATTCGCACCCACTCCACATGAGACATCAGGTCCTGCATGAGCCTCTTGTGCTCCCAGGGGCATAAAGGTTAGAGAGTAAGAGAGATAGTCCACATTTCACAGGATTGGAGGGATATGGGAAAGGACTTATCTGCTAAAAATATCTATTGCTTGAGGCTGCTACAATTTTAGAAATCCCATCATTGAACGGGATTTTCTCAGGAAACTATTGTATTGCCAAAATTCTTCTCTAAAGAGTAAAAACATAGGTGTTGGTGTTTTAGGAATTGATTCTTTCCTGGTTGTGTAGTCTATCTGTGTTCTCTGGTAGCTCACTGAGCTTAAGACCATTATTTTGAGTTCTTTGTCAGGCAATGTTCTTTTTTTTTTAGAGCCAGTTACTGGAGCTTTATTTATTGCCTTTAATAGTGCATGTTTGCCTGATTCTTTGTGATTTGTACAGCCTTGCATTGCTGTGTATGTATTCAAAGGAGCAAATACCTTATCCTGTTGACACAGGTTGGTTTCAGCAGGTAAAGACCTTCTCTTGCCTGGTCCCCTTATTGATGGGATTGCCTAATCTCAGTCAGGGGAGGCTGGGTCCTGGTCACATGGCTACTGCCCATTCTCAGTTGGCTCCAGTGTTGGCAGGCCTTTTACCAGGGACAGGGGTGGGTGTGGCTCCTACAGGGTCCTTGGGCAGGCAGGACTGAGGGCAGGACTGAGAGCAGGACTGGAGCCGAGTGACAGAGCTGCTTCAGGATCTGCAGTGGCCAGCAACGCTCCTAAGGTGGAGTGAACTGGTGTGTCTGCTGCTGGGTCCCTGTAAGGGCAGGACTGACTCTGGACTGGCAACAGTAAGGGGCTGGAGCTGGGCCACAGGGCCACTTCAGGTTCTACCGTTGGATCTATGGTCGGGAGGAGGCCTATCCATAAGCAAAAGAATGAAATTGGACCCTTTTCTTACATCATACACAAAAATCAACTTAAAATGGATTAAAGACTGAAACATTAAGACCTGAAAACATACAACTCCTAGAAGAAAACATAGGGAAGAAGCTCTTTGACATTGTTCTTAACAATGATTTTTTTGGATATGACACTGAAAGCACAGGCAACAAAAGCAAAAATAACTAAGTGGGACTACATCAAACTAAAAAGTTTCTGCACAGCAGAGGAAACAATTTTTAAAATGAGAAAGCAACCTACTAAATGGGAGAAAATATTTCCAAATCATATACCTAATAAGGGGTTAATATTCAAAATATTTCCAAATCATCTTATATAATAAAAGGCTAATATGCAAATAGACCGAACAACCAAACAACCAAACAACTGAACAAATAGGTGGAACAACCGGTCGCTATGATGTGTGCTGACCACCAGGGGGTGCACACAAAACATGATGAGTGTTGGCAGCAGGCAGCAGAGCATGGAACATGGTGGGCGTTGGCCATGATGGGATGGTGGAGCAGGTGACTGGTGGTGCCAGACCAAGGCAGGGTGCTGGTCGCTGTCATCAGGGTGAGCCTCTGGTGGTTACTGAAAATTCTTTGCTCCCACGCACCACGGTCCTGCCTGGCACTCGCATCTGCTGTTGGCACTGGCCCTGCTTGCACCCACTGCCAGTGCCAGAACTGCCGCTCGCATCCGCTGCTGGCGCTTGGCGTCGGCCTTGATCACTTGGTGCCGTCAGCGCATGCGAGTGGCGGCTGCCAGCCCCGATCACCACTCAGGGCTTCTCCACCTCTCCCTGCTCCTGAGGGGCTTTCAGGGCTGGCAGCCACCTCTCGCATCCACTGCTAGTGATGGCCCCGCTTGCACCTGCTGCTGGCGCTGGAGCCACCACTTGCACCCACTGCCAGCGCCGGTCCTGCTCACACCTGCAGCCAGCACCTGGCGCCGTCAGCAGGTGTGAGCAGTGGCTGCTGGCTCCAATCGCCCCTGAGGGCTGCTCCACCTCCTGCTGCTCCTGAGGGGCGATCTGGGCAGCAGCTGCCACTAGCACCCGCTGCTGGCGCTGACCCCAATCGCTCCGCACTGTCAGTGGGTGCGAGTGGGGCCAGTGCCATCAGTGCTTGAGAGCGATGGCAGCAGGAGTGGGGGGGGGGGGGCATGGTGGGAGGGGCTGGGCGGGGCGCAGAGAATGGGACGAGACCTGCCCCTGTGTCCACCACAGCTTCAAGACCCAGAGTTCCTTTCAAGGTGCACGAATTCATGCACTAGGCCCCTAGTATATCTAATAAAGAGTTAATATTCAAAGGAACTCATACAACTCAATTGCAAAAAAATGACGGTTCAATTAAAGATGGACAACGGACCTGAATAGACATTTTTCCAAAGAAGAAATACAAATGGCCAATGAGTATATGAAAAGATGCTCAACATCACTAATCATCAGAGGAATGCAAATCAAAACCACAATGAGATATCATGTCTCACTTGTTAGTATGGCTATTATAAAAAAGTCAAAGACAGTAAATGTTGGTGAGGATTTGAAGAAAAGAGAACCCTTGCGTACTGTTGATGAGAATGTAAATTGGTGTAGCTACTATGAGACAGAGTATGGAGGTTCCGCCAAAAATAAAAATAAAACTACCACATGACTCAGCAATCTCATTTCTGGGTATATACACAAAGGAAACAAAAATCAGTATCTTGAAGAGATACCTGCAACTCCCATGTTCAGTATAGCTTTGTTTACAATAACCAAGATATGCAAATAATCTATTTGTCCATTTACAGATTTGTAGATAAAAATGTGATTTCATATGTAGAG
Organism: Myotis yumanensis; assembly: GCF_028538775.1. Lineage (NCBI taxonomy): Eukaryota > Metazoa > Chordata > Mammalia > Chiroptera > Vespertilionidae > Myotis > Myotis yumanensis. The sequence continues at coordinate 25,590,124 of NW_027223764.1, read as the reverse complement.
ATATATTACTCAGCCATAAAAAAGAAGAAAATTCTGCCATTTGAATGAACCTACAGGACATTGTGCAAAATAAAGTTAGCCAAACAGAGAAAGACAAATACCATATGATCTTACTCATATATGAAATCTAAAAAAAACCTGAACTAATAGAAACAGAGTAGAGGAGTGGTCACTGGGGCCTGAGGGGTGGAAAAATACATGTTGGTCAAAGAATAAAAACATTCAGTTATAAGATGAATAAATTCTGAAGACCTACTGCATGGTATGGCGACTATAATTAATGTATTGCATTTATGAAATTTGCTAAGAGAGTTGATCTTGAGTGTTCTAACCACAAAAAAGGCAACTATGTGGGGTGATAGCTATGTTTATTAACTTGATTGTGGTAGTCATTTCATAACATATACTTATATCAAAACAGTGCATTGTATACTTTAAATATATATGATTTTTATATGTGAATCATACTTCAATGAAGCTAAAAAAATGAATTGATTTTTATAGGTTCAGTCTCTTTTAATCTTGGATATGTCATCCCTCCTCTTTCTTGTACTCGTTGTGATCTCTTATTCAACAAATCTGACAATAGTCATAGTGACTATAATAATAACAAATAATTATAATAGCAGTACTAACCCTAATTCTCCTCATATCTGATTTTACTAGTAGCAATGGTCATTATAGCAGTGGTGCTGTGGGCCAGCCACTTTCTTACGTGCTTTTACAAGAGTTGGCTTACTTAAATGTAAGTGCAGATAAAGTCCCACGCATTACTCATACGAAACCCAAGGAAAAGGAGGACATGCACTGTGCATTTAAATTATTTTCTGTGCTGTCCTCAGAGGCTTTAACCCCTCAATCTTTCCACCCACCTGTGGGTCACCTTACTAATGGCTGGCTCCAATTGCCAAGTAGAGAGGGATGGTGACACTTGAGAAAAGCCTGCTGTAAGTAGGTGGCTTGCATACGTTATCTTGGAAAACCTCATGCTCTGTTCATCAATCTCTGCACCATAGGGAGGGTAAGAAATGAAACGTGCTTGGCTCCAGCTCCCGGCACTTGCATTAGGAAATTATTGTCTGGTTGCTTAGAAGTCCATCTGCTCCTGCTGGGCGTTGCAGCACTTGGAGATCCAAGTCCCGTAAGTCATTGCCAAGGACCTGGATTCACAGTAGCAGAGGTGATTAGGCTTCCACATGGGAAACAGGCTGCAGGAATAGATGACTTTCTGATTTTTTTTTCATGCGGATGACCTGTGGCACATTGAAAAGTGAGGATGCACAATTTACAGAGAACTCCCTTTTTACAGCTCATGTATTTCCTCATGGCAGTGCAGCTGTAGAAATACACTCTGCTCTCTGCATTAAAATGGGAAATTGGGGCTTTCAGTGGAATGGTTAGTGGTATGTCTCATTAAGATGTCTTCCTGAACTGGAAAGACGCAGGGCAGCATGCTGGGGCTTCTCTCTTAAGCTGGGCAGACCGGTCCCTATGGTTTTGGCCAAGGATGAACGGCTCACTTTGGGAGACAGAGTAGAAACCGGGGAAGAACTCTGGGCTGGGGATTCCTCTTCTGGCTTCTCCAGTGATTTACTGTCTGTTGTTTACTTAGTGGCTGAATTTTCTGGAAGCTGAAGATCATAAATACACTGTCACTTGCTGGTAACATTCCAAATCAACTGCTTAGATTTTCCCTCCATGTAGCAGTTTCCATTTTGCGTGTCCTTACTCAATGTCCTTCCCTGGTGGCTGAAGATATCGCTTCCCAATATCTTTTACACAGAAACATTCTCCCTTTTCCCAGCTAGGAATTCACAGTGTGCCCTTTCTTTGCTAGAGTGTGGGGCCTCAAGCTCTGCCCTCAGCACATGATAGGAGCACATGGGAACAAAATTCACCGCCCGCCCCCCCCCCCATTTCCATGAGCTATCCTGTGATCCCCTTAGGCTCATGAGTGTCCGGAGTGTTTCAGTATTACATATAACATGGACTGGAAAATTAGCACCTAGTGTGACCAAAGTACAGAAATAGTTGAGCGTCTCACAGCAGAGTGGCAGTCTTTCCAGGCAAGTTGTGGCTGCAAAAGTGGTGCTGAGGCTGGTACTTTGATCAGGACATTGAGTATATTTTTGTCAATGGCCATGTCAGCTGTCCATTTCCTTATTCATGTAAAGGGAGCTTATCACGCCCTGACCAACTCCCAAACCCCAATGGTGCTCTTGGGTGTCAGCTAACTTACAGTCCCAACATTTCCCCCTCGTTCTGCTCCTCCTTCAGAGCTTCTACCCTAGACCATTAAATACGGGAACCAGAATTCAAAAGGAAAAATTCTGTCAAATATCCAGCATCTCACAACTTTCAGAAAACTTCAAAATACAAAGGAAGCTGGATGAAAACCTCTCCTGATGGAAAGGTGGACAACTGGTTCTCTTCGCCATCCAAACCACTAAGTAGTATTTTCATTTTGGGCAAACCACTTGAATGTACCTTTTGAGTGTTGGGAGAAAAGACCTGCCTTACCAGACTGTGGTGAGGAGTAAATGAGAAGATGCTAGAACTGAGAATTACAAGAATAAATTAAACTTTACAAATTGTAAAATTGTAGCATCAATATTGAGTGTCATTGCCATTATTTTTAGTAATAATTATTTAATTTATGCATAAATGCACATTTTTATGAGTTCCACAATATAATTAACTTTTAGAGCTATTGTCGAGTGATTCTCAGCATTCCTGGGAATATCTGACATACAATACAAGAGTTCTCAGTCAAGTTATATTAAGAAGTTGAATTAATAGAAACTATTGTGTATGTGTGTTTGTGTGTGTATCTCAAACATTAAGTGGGTAGATGGCATATAGGTATTAAATTCCTGGACAGTCCTAGCCTGAAATACTGAGAATGAAAAATATTTTTCTCATATGAAATCCTTGTGAAAGTCATCTTTTCCTCAACTGTTCATGCAAGTTCTTGGGGGGAGGGGAAGCAGTGGCTTTGCTTCCATTTTCAGTGAATGAACATTTTCCAGAACTCTATCAAACAAGCTGAGCCATCATGGAAGCAGACTGAAATCAATTCCCTTTGAGCTGGGTCTCCAAAAACAGGTATTTATTTTTCTGAACTCACTTCCATCCCTTTCCTGCACCAGTGCCCTGTTTGGTTGGCAGTCTCTTTACTCCCTTCCTTCCATGGAAACATTGTCAGCAGTCATTGTTCACCCAAGTTCCCCTCTCCTCAAGACCTTCTCTATATTCGCCAGGGAAAGGAAATTTATTTCTTGTTGGAATTTTTGCAATTATCATTTTATGTGCTGCATACCACATATTCTGCCTTGATAGAGTCACTGTTCCCGACGTGGTTTTCAATGGTCCTCACTGACCACCGAATTCCCACAGTCCTTTGTTGTAATCATGTTGCAGAAAAAACAGCATGAGTGTACCACGTTGGACCGATAGCTGGAAAAAGTTATTGCAGCTTCTCAAAATACATGGGTTAGACCCCAAAAGTCATATATTTGAAGATTCTGACTCATGAACTATGAGATCTATGTTAAGTGGAAACATTTCCTAAGAGAAATTACCACACGACGGCTTTATTTTTCCCGGAGACACAAGGCATGAGAAATAACGTAATTTAATACAATAGAATGCAAAGAATAGACCATTACTTACAAGAAACAGCACATTACTTAGCAGCTGACAAGAATTACTAGGAAAACTTCCAGCAGCAGCAATCTACATGAGCAATAACTAAAGAATATAGCTCTTTCTCTTACCAGATGGCCAATATACACTATTGCAGTTACAAAGGAGAATTCAGAATCATAGAAGAAGAGCATTTAATACGTAAAACCCCTCATCGGTGTTTCTCAGATTTTATAAGTCTCACTGAATGAGCTTGTTAAAAATTCAGATCCCCACACCTCAGTCTCAGAGATGCTGGCCAGGTGGAAATTCATGCAGAGACCACGAAAATCTATGTTTTATGTACAACCCAGGGAATTCTGGTGTAAAGAGAGCCATAGGTCACACTTGAAGCAGATGAAAAGAATTCAAAGTCAGAAATATAAATGAGTGTGCCCCAAGGTCAAAGACCTACTTACCAGTAGAGCCAGGACAAGGATTAACAATGAACACAACAACAATAATGCTAAAAATAATGTATTAAAAGTTTAATGGAAGATTAAAGAAATCTCCTGCCTTCCATGCAAGAGACAGTCCCACCATTTACCTTTTACTCCCTTACGTACCTTTCCTCATCCTATAGACATTTAAAAAATATTTATTGAGCACCTTCTATTGTTAAGACATCAAGAGTAAAATGTTTAAAGACAGAGACCTGGTGGGGCTTATAGAATAGCCAGGTAAGTATTTACAGAAATAAAGAAGAATGTAGAATAAAAACAACAAAAGAAATGATTTGGTTAAAGAGGTTCTTATGGATCCACTCAATATTTAGGAAGCAATGTAACAAAAATGAGGAAAGGCATTTCAAATAATCACTTATCCATTTATTCTTTTATTTGCAAATATTCACTGAGTATTTATCATGTGCCAAGCACTATGCTAGGCATCAGAGTTACAGTAGAAACTACGAAAGACAAGGTCCCTTATTTCTTAAAGGGTAATCCCTAGTGGATTGGGAAACAGATGATTAACAAAAAATTAACAGATAACTAAGCAATATAATTACATACTTAAAAAAAACGCTCTGAAGGAAATAAGTAGGGCAATGTAGTAGAATAAGAGGAGGAAAAGGTAGTGGGGAGTTTCAGTATGATGGCTAGAGAAAGCTACTTTGGGGAAATGATATTTTATCTGATACCTAAAATCCATAATGGACCAACTATGCAACATGCTAGTAAAAGAGAATCCCAGGTAAAGGGAATAGCAAGTGCAGAGGTGTGGAGATGGGGATGAGCTTGTTATGGTAAAGGAAGACCAAATTGATATTTGATTGGAGTTTAGAGAGTGAAAAGGAAAGTGGCATGACATGAAGACCAAATGCAGTCAGGATCCAGAGCCTTTGGGATCCTGTAGGCCACAGTATGGAATCTGAATTTCATACCAAGTGCAGTGAGTCATTGATTAAAATCAGAGAGATTAGATTCTTCAACATGCATTTTTCCAGTCACTGGATAAGATATGAAGACTGAATTGAAAGGGGGGATGAACATAAGGAAGAAAACTACTTGTTGTTCAAGGATGTTTCATGTTTAAAGGTAGGGGCCATCCACCAGAAACAAAGAAGAGAGATATGGTTGTACGTAAGGGACATTGGTTGTTATTTTAAGTAGGTTAGACCATGTGCACAAATCCTCTTTGCCCAAACAATTAAGCACAGACTTCCCAGCCTGGCATTCAAGACCATCCACCCTGTGGCCCAGCCTGCATCATTGAATTTACCTAGCCTACCTGGGTACCAACCAGATTGGACTTTTCTTGCTCTTCTCCAGTCATTTTTTCCATGAAAAGATGTAAGTGTATATGAAAATAAGTGTAAAAGCTAAACCAATAATAACAAAAACCAGAAGAGATATGATAGATAAGAAAGGCCAATTTTTCAAAAGGTGGAAATTCCTGAGTTAACAGAGCAGAAAAAGCTGAGTCTTCAAATGGCTTGATCCCCGAAACTAATAATCCTATAGTGAAGCCCACCAATGAAAAGCTCTGCATGTACACAAGCATTGCAGTAGCTCTGCATGTGTACCTCACTCTTAAGTATACACATATACACAGACTAATATTTGTGAAAAGCCTCTAATGAAGAGAAAGGGAATTCAGAAGCTGTAGCAAACAGGAAGGAACAATGTCTCCAAAACTATAATTTCCCCAGAGAAAAAATGAAAAATGCTATAAAAAGTAATAATCACAGAATTTCAGAAAAAAGCTCCCAACAATTAAATATGTGAGATGCCCTAACTGGTTTGGCTCAGTGTATAGAGCGTGGGACTGCAGACTGAAGGGTCCCAGGTTCGATTCCGGTCAAGGGCATGTACCTTGGTTGTGGGCACATCCTCAGTAGGGGGTGTGCAGGGGGCAGCTGATCGATGCTTCTCTCTCATCGATGTTTCTAACTCTCTATCCCTCTCTCTCCCTTCCTCTCTGTAAAAAATCAATACAATATTTAAATAAATATAAATAAATATGTGAGAGCAGGAATCAGAACTCACATGTGCACACATATATTGGAAGATACAATTGAGAAAATATCAAAGTTCTCTTTCAGTAAGTAGAAATAAAAATGACAGAGATGAAACATCATATTTAAAAAATAAAATAAAATTAGAGAATAAACTCTAACTTTGGTAAGTTCAAGTACCAGGAAAAAAAAGTAAAAAAAAAAGGAAGGCAGAACAAAATTGAATAAATAATACACAGAAATTCTCAGAACTTATATTTCTGGAAGGAAATTACCCTTTGAAGGCCCCAGTTAATGATTGAAAAACCCTCACTAAGGCACATGATCATCAAATCAGAGAACCCTGGATTTAAAGAGAAGATCTGAAAAGGTCCAGAGAATATGGATCACTTAGAAATAATAAGATCTAAGAATAATCAGATTTCTCACCTAGAATAGTGGAAGCCAGAAAACAATCAAGTCATGCATTTAAACTTCTAGGAAAAATGATTTTCAGCCTGGAATCCCATACTCAGTGAAACCATACTTGATGTTTAAGGGTAGAATCAAGTCAGAAAACTATAGCAATGTACTCCTTCACAGCAAGGGGTATTGTATCCAAAAACAAGGGAGAGAAAAGAAAAAGAAAAAGAAGAGAGAATTGAAAGGTATTTCTAGAATAACAATATATGAAAAGCCTGGGATTAAAACTGTGCAATGGGCCTAGACACCAAATATTTCAGATTGGGCAGGAAAATAGATTGCTTCCAAATGGGGAGAAAATATAACTGATCAAGGTTAGTTAGTGTGTTTGATCACAGTGAGAAGAGGTGAACAACTCTGTCAGAGAATATGAGGTAGCAGTGATAAACACATGGGGGAAAATGCAATTATTAACTCTAGGAAGTAGGCAAGAAAGGAAATGTGATCATAGTAGGTGACTCAGCTAGAAATAGTATTTTCATAGTCATAATGATGTAAACACTGAATATTGATTTAACAAAAAATTCTGATATAATTGTATTGAGTCAGTGAGGGAGGGATTGAAGGTGGTTGTAAAATGAGGGTTAAATATATTTCTCTATATCAAGAAATAATCTAGAAAAAAATTTAAAAACCAATAAATATCAGTATAAGCATATCAACTATACATAAATATAGCTTTAAAATTACTTGGAAAAAAAGAAAGAGGTTGCTTCTGAGGAACAGGAAAGAAGAGAAGAGGAATAACAAAAAAACTAACAAGCATGTTTTATTACTCTTGCCAAAAACATTTAAAGCAGTGGTTCTCAACCTGTGGGCCGCGACCCCTTTGGGGGTCAAACGACCCTTTCACAGGGGTCGCCTAAGACCATTGGAAAACACATATATAATTACATATTGTTTTTGTGATTAATCACTATGCTTTAATTATGTTCAATTTGTAAACAATGAAAACACATCCTGCATATCAGATATTTACATTACAATTCATAACAGTAGCAAAATTACAGTTATGAAGTAGCAACAAAAATAATTTTATGGTTGGGGGTCACCACAACATGAGGAACTGTATTAAAGGGTGTCGCGGAATTAGGAAGGTTGAGAACCACTGATTTAAAGAGACTCTTGATGTATAAACTATTAAGACTATTCTTTTTCTACTCGCCCCTGTATAAATAAGAGAGCTATAACATACACAACAATGTGTTTCACTATCTGAAGACTAGTATACTTTGCAAAATAATTTGTTGCAGTGATTCAGAAAAATAATGATTTTGAAGGTGTTTGGGCAGTTTTTATATAGTTTAGAGCCAAAAAGCCCTTTGGGGGTATATAAATTTTTTTCAATCAAAAACTCAAAAAAAAAAATCATGTTATTTATCTATACCACAATCTATGATTAGCCAAAATATGTTAATTTACTCATTCTTTTACTGAATGGCCACTAAGTATCAGACACACCACATTGATTCTAAGAACCTAAAAGAGAATAGTGATATGATTAGATTTGCATTTTAGAAGATCCTGGGGCTGCTGTGTGGACTGAATGGACTACAGTTAATAACACTGCATGGAACACTGGAAATTTTCTGAGAACATAAATTTCAGGTGTTCTCTCTCTCTCTCTCTTTTACACACACACACACACACACACACACACACACACACACACAAAGGTAACTATAGGAGGGAGACGTGTTAATTAGCTTGAATGTAGTAATCATTTCACTATGTATGGGGATTGCTTAACCGGCCAGGGAATGACTGAATATTTTAATCATCATCAATTTCACTAATTCTTGTGAAGCAAACACTTTAAGGTGAAACAAACTTGAATCCAATTTCCAATGACAGACTATTGTGAAGAGAGAGGTGATCAAAATGGTGGTGAAGGAACAGGAGGGGTTGGACAGGAGCAACATGGGATGAGGAGGAAACCCTCTCTTTTGAGCCAAACCAGCCAGCATTTGAGTCTGTCCAGGAACCAAATGGAAAAAAAACACCATTAATCAAGTAATTAAATATGTTATTCTTGTGTTTAAAAACATCCAGTGTGCTTTGAAACTGTTAGAGGAAGCATCTTTTACCTCTCCTTTTAGTAAAACAAAGAAAACCATCAGCTTCCTAAGGGATAAATAAGTTAATATGTCAAGGCCAAGCCAGAGTCTACTCTCTCGACTACAAGTACTCAATAATCATTTACCAACTAGGTCCTTTTAGCTGGACAAAACTAAAAAGATTATTATATTTTCCTTCTCAACTTTATATAAATAAGATTTCCCTTTTGGCTTATGTGCAGGTTTTTATATATGTGTGTCCCAATGGGTATGTATGAGAAAAAGCCTTCCAGAAACTTCCAAAGAGGTCAAGAAAAAATAGAAAAGTATTTCCCTTATGTGGAAAGGTTTCTGAGGTTGAATAAATGAGAGTATTTTAATAGAGAGAAATAAAGGAATGTTCCAGTCACGGGCAGAGATCTCATGTGGGGGTCCTTCACAAAACTCATATTGATTTCAGCAGAGTTTAATAATATAAGGAAGCAGAATATAAACACCACTGAAATCTCAAACTTCTCACACAGTTTCTTATCATTTTCTAAATTTCTTTAAATATAAGAATATTCAAGTTTCTATTAGAGTTGGTTCTTCAGGAACCATGAATAACTCAATAAGGAGCAAGTATAATCTTTCTGGGTTAAAGAAACACATACATTTATTTTTATCTATATAATATCCATGAAAATACACTAAGTATCTTGTTAAAGTAATTTAGATTCCAGTACAGTCTTCAAATTAGACATTAAAAATAGGCTAAGCATACTTCAGCTACTAAAACATTTTCTTAACATAGTTCATGTTTTATCTAGGTAGGCATATCCTCAGAAATTCTCAGGCATGTCTCCCAGAAAGCTCATTTTTATTTTAATTCCTAAGGAATTACGAACAACGTTCTTTCAGACTTTTAAAAATATGGCATTTGGTTGTGCAAAGTATAGTCTCACCCATAAAAAGAATCATGTTTGAACTTTGAGTTCTCTATGGAATGGGTCTTACAAATCAGGAAGTTTCCTTCAATATAATTTTCTTTCTTAAAATGTATAACTTCTTTGGATCACAGGCCAATATTCATCAGAGAGTTATTGGAACCCCCCATGGATAAAGGAACTGTTCTTATTTCAATGGTGCTCCAGCTCCTATGTTGATGAGCATCGAGTTTGTAGGTCTTCTGGGACTACTTCAGTGTTGATATCTGCAAAGAAGTAGTTTCTCAGAACCAGTCATCCTTCCAAAACACTTAAGAGCTGAAATGATGTGTTTTCTAGGCCACTATGTTTGTACTCATAAGCTCTTAAGCACTTAAGCCTACCAGAAGTTGGGACTGACATCAAACAAATTGTGCAATACGGGACAATTTTCTTTCATTCTCCCTCCACTCTTTTTCATTGTCTGTATCAATGAAATAAATGTTCCGGGGCTTACTCTAGGAAACACCAGCATTCCTGGGCTGGGCTGGGCAGCCCAGAATCTTGCCTCATATCCCTTCTTGAATCATATCATCAGTATACTTCAGGAGACTAAGCCAAATCAAGACCTATACAGACCAATATGGCCAATTAATATGTCATGATGTTAATGATTGATAGTAGACTAATAGATTATAGTAACACCAGGGTATTTCCCAGACTCCTAAATGAGTTCATTCCGTCGGCTACCATTCTGCTCATTATAATAAAACCCAACTAGAGAATGAATGTAAAAGAATAGCACATATATCACCATTCCTCCCATCCTGTGTCAGAGAAGACAATTATAATTGATGGACTACATTTTCCTAAGGAGTAGACAAAGCCTCAAAATCCTTTGTGGCAACCTACTCCCAGTAGTCAATACTCATTTGTAATAATTACCTATTTCTGTGTTCAAATTACCCTAAAGTTTAGCAACCTAAATCAACAAATATTTATTATCTTATAATTTCCTGTTTATGAATACAAACATGGCTTAGCTGGGTGCCTCTGGTTCCAGATCAAAGTTCAATTGGTAGAATCTGCTTCCAAGATAACTCCTATAGCTACAAGATCATATCACCTCTTTGTTGGCTGTTGCTGGAGACATGAAGTCCTTATCTCATGGTCCTCTCCATAGGAGAGCTCACAACAGGGTTTTAAACCTCCTTTGGAGCTAGTAATGAGAGAGAGAGGGAAAGGAAAAGGAGAGAGAGGAAACCACAGCCTCACTGTAACCTAACCTCAGAATTGACATGTCACTAACTGCTGTATTTTATTTGTTAGAGGCAAGTCATTAGGTCCAATTCTCATTCAAGGGTAGAAGATTACACTAGGAACTTGGTCGGCAAACTTCGGCTCACAAGCCACATGCGACTCTTTGGCCCCTTGAGTGTGGCTCTTCCTAAGCCTTAGGAGTACCCTAATTAAGTTAATAACAATGTACCTACCTATATAGTTTAAGTTTAAAAAATTTGGCTCTCAAAAGAAATTTCAATTGTTGTACTGTTGATATTTGGCTCTGTTGACTAATGAGTATGCCGACCACTGCACTAGGACATAAAAACCAGGAGGTAGGCATCATTAGAGGCTGTCTTAGAGCTGGCCTACCACACACTCTCTCTCTCTCTCTCTACCAGATTGGACATGCAATTGTGGACCTCACTCTACAAATTATTTAGTTAAATCATTTCAACTAAATATTTTTAAAAACCTTGAATTTAGTAAATAATAAAAATTTTAAATGGATGCATTTCTTTAGTTCTCTTGAAAGTCAACTACTTAATTCTGGAAAAGAGCAATTTCCTGCCAAAACCGGTTTGGCTCAGTGGATAGAGCGTCGGCCTGCGGACTGAAGGGTCCCAGGTTCGATTCCGGTCAAGGGCATGTACCTGGGTTGCGGGCACATCCCCAGTAGGGGGTGTGCAGGAGGCAGCTGATCGATATTTCTCTCTCATCGATGTTTCTAACTCTCTATCTCTCTCCCTTCCTCTCTGTAAAAAAAATCAATAAAATATATTTAAAAAAAAAAAAAAGAGCAATTTCCTTCAGAGTTCAAAAAAGCAATACCAGGTCTATGATCTTATAGATAATATTTATACTTTTTAATTTAAAACTAGAGGCCCAGTGCATAAAATTCGTGCACGGGGGGGGGGGGTGTCCCTCAGCCCAGCCTGCACCCTCTCCAATCTGGGACCCCTTGAGGGATGTCTGACTGCCTGTTTAGGCTTGATCCTTGTGGATTGCCCCTAACTGCTTGTGCCTGCCAGCCTGATCACCCGCTAACCACTCCCCTGCCAGCCTATTGCCCTCAAATGCCCTCCCCTGCTGGCCCAGTTGCCCCCAACTGCCCTCCCTTGCCGGCCATCTTGTGGTGGCCATTTTGTGACCACATGGGGGCAGCCATATTGTGTGAGGTCATGACAGTCAATTTGCATATTACCCCTTTATAATATAGGATGTAATTGATAGCCATTTATAAAGTTTGTAAAACCTAAGAGAGTAGAAGTGAAATAAATTTAAGTATGATTTTACCAGTCATAAATAACTACTTTTAACAGTTTAGCCTTTTTTTTTTAATTGGTATATACATGTACTTAATATTCTGCATTTAAAATTTTCACATTTGGTTGTGAACATTTTAGCAATTACTCAAGGGGAAATAAAACAGGACATGTTGCTTTGGGAAGTACATGTCAAGATGGTTTACTCAATTTGCAGACATGTGGACACAGACCTGAAGGGGATCATTGTAAAAATCACTTGTGCCATAGCATAGTGTGGGCCTATGGTGATTTGATTATTCCTTGTAAAATTTCTGCAACTGCCTCAGTAATTGTTTAGTAATAAATGAAACCCCAAGAAAAGAAGGCACAGTATATTTTCTATGCTTAACTGGATTGAATAGTTATGACAGTAATTATGACTGTTTTTAAAGGAAAAAGATACAATAAATCAACAATTTTTCTTTTGAGTTTAACCTCCCATTACCATTGTTAGGTATATTCTATTTATTGTGTTTCAGTAAGATCATCATTTCCAATGTAAATTCTTAACTGAGAGAATCTTCTTGCCACTTCACAGTGTTTTAGATTTGGGTTTATAAGCAAAGTCTAAGGATGCCATTTTGTCCATATAAGATACATTTAGAGCATATTTTAGTAATAATGTTGAAGTTAAAATGTGTACCTCATTAGGTCTTTCGGAGGATGGAATGGGATAATGTTAATAAAAAGCTAACACATAGCAAATAGTCAATAATGGTAACAATTTGGAAGAAAGAACCTGGGCCTATCAGCTCCTTAGAAATAAATGTGCATAATGATGAGGAAGAGATGACTCTGCAAAAGCTTTAACTTCCAGGGAACTAAAGAAGGGGGCGTGGAAAGAAGAAGATACATACTTTAAGCCAACCCAGAAACAGGGAAAGAATATTTTTTGAATTCTCACATTTACTCCTTTAATGGTTCAAAAAGCATTCTTAAAGATTTCAGAAATGGAATAAACCTAAACCTTGTTGCAATAACCTGACCTCTGACCTCAGAAGTTCCTTCAAAGTTCCCTTGTTTCTACTGTACATCTTCTCCACCTTGGCTCCCTCTCGGACACAACCTTACTCAAATCTGTTCTTGTGGCAAAGATGGCTAAGCGCCAATCAAAGATTCATGCCTGCCTTCTGCATGAGGAGCTGTTGTTAAGAAACAACTATCCAGCCAGTGATGAGGCTCCCTGCATGGAGGTAGAACCCTATAACTAGTTCCTTCCAGTGGAATGTAAGGAGGAGTTGTATGTGTCACACTCAGGGTGGAATAGGTTTCTTTCCCTATGTACTGGCTGAAAGTAAAGGGAAAAACAAAAGAGAGGACAGAGCCAACCTGAGTCCTTGAGTGATTGCCTAGACGACCACCTGAGAAATAAACTTTATATTGTGTTAAGTCGCTGCATTTTGGGAGCTTGTTATAGCAGCTATCATTAACCTATGCATGCATAGGACTTATATGCATGCATATGGGCATAACAAATGGACACAGACAGTAGCGGGTGAGGGCATGTGCTGGAGGGGTGGGAGCAGCCAAGTAGTAGTTACTCAGCTCCAGACTGACTAACTACCTTGGGACTGACCAGGGAACTCTACAAAACTCTATTCCAACCAATTCCCTTTCAACTGCACATATGCAATCTGTGGGTGCTTGAAACTACCCAATTACCTAGCTAAGGTACCTACCTACCTAATAAACCCACCTACTCTACATCCCACACACCCAGGAAGAGAGAAAAGGGATAATGTGATTTCATATAGTCACACAATCTCTGTGTTTCCTTGAGATTTTATTTTCTTATCCCCAAGTTCAATAAAGGAAACACTGTCATAAAATAACAACTCTCTAATGGATTTTGAAAAATGGATCTCAATTTAACTGATACAAGATATAGTGAAGGTGTGTCCCAAGCGTCTTCTAGACAGAGTAAATTCCTCTCTATCCATGCAATTTGATTAACTCTGCATAGAGTTTAACTATCCAGCAGTTCACCCCCAGGGCTACTGAGACACAATCTATTTGAATAACCTATACACAGCTGTGTTAATGTATATGATAGGGCACGGGGTACCATAATTGGCCCCAGGCATTCTCCTGGTCACACAAAACTTCTGATGATCCACATACAACTAAATGAGATTTTTCTATCAAAAACAATCTAGCCCAGCCAGTGTGGCTCAGTGGTCGAGTATCGACCTAGAAGCCAAGATGTCATAGTTTGATTCCCGGTCAGGGCATATGCCTGGGCTGTGGGCTCAATCCCCAGTGGGGGGCATGCAGGATGCGGCCAATCAATGATTCTCTCTCATCATTGATCTTTCTATTTCTCTCTCCCTCTCCTTCCCTCTCTAAAATCAATAAAATGATATTAAAAAAATACACACACACCAACAATCTAAAAAGAAGTGCGTGTACCAAAAATCAGACAAAAGACATTTAACTCAGGACACAGAAGACATAAAGATAAATTACAAAGTAAATTAGGTAGAGAATTTTAGGAAAGCTGTTATGTCTATCTTTTAATTTTATTTCTTAATTCATATTGTCAAAGATTAAAGCCTGTTGAGCTTTTCGCTGCATATCAGTTTGGAGTAATAATAAAGAACCCTTTTACTCGTTTCTTATAGCAAATGTAACTCAGGAGCATAAAGCAATATTTATCTAACCTACAAGGGCCCCAGCTCTTATTGTGCCACTTAAACTATTTTACTTCTATTCTGAGACCCAGGTGACCAAAGTATAGCTAAATTGTTTAGTTGCTGGTGAATCACTGTGGAAGCCACATACACTGCATTAGAACAGCAATAGGGAAAGGTTGCTTTCAGAATTGAACCAGTGCCAGTAGAGATTGTTTTGACTTCTCGTTCTCTCTCTCTCTCTTTCTCTCCCCTCTATCAGAAATAGCTCATAATAAATGGAATTTTTACAGAGGATGAAAGTGGTAATTCTGGTGCTGATAATAAAAGTCATAAAGCCCATGTATGTGATTCCTAAGTAAGCCACAAATAGTAAGCTCAAATTATATCTAATTACCAATTATTCAATCAAGTAAGCCATGAGGACTACGTGTGCCCCAATGAATATAAAAAATATGATGAACAATAATAGAACCAGAGATAAAGAAGTATGGAACAGACTGTCCAACCTATGAGGGAAGGTGGTGGGTGAGGGGTTAAGAGATCAACCAAAGGACTTGTATGCATGCATATGAGCATAACCAATGAACACAGACAGTAGGGGGTGAGGGCATGTGCTGGTGGCGGGGGGTGGGAGCAGCCTCAGAGAGGTCAATGGGGGAAAAAGGAGACTCATATAATACTTTGAACAATAAAGACTTTAAATTAAAATAATAATAACTTAATTATTCGGAGACATCAGTAGTGAAAAAATTTCACTTGAAATATTGAAGCAATAAGCTACATATTTGATCTCATTCAAGAATACAGTCTCAATTCTCCAGCTCAATTTACACATGTGAAATACTCCCCTAACTATCATTTGCACAGAATGTGACTTGTACTATGGTACTTCACAACCAGACCCACCTGTTAGCTGAACTGAAAACTCTAAGCTCTGTCAACATTAATAAGAAGAGTTTTAATGATGGACAGTCTATTTTATCCCAAACTAGATAAATCCACTCTTTTCACCAACAACTATTTCACATATTTGCTATCTCCAATTAGTGATGAATTTCTGTATTTCAAAATGTGAGTAAATTAGGCCTGATAGATAGGAGAGGAAGCAAAGAAAAGAAGGTAATTAAAATGTTTTGAACATCTCTGTGCCAAATATGGGAGAGGAGCTTCACATCCAGGATTACATTTAATCTTACAGACCCACTGTGAGTTGGGAACTATAATTCTGGTTTTATAGGTGAAGGAACTAAGGTTTCAGGAGGCTAAATAATTTTCCCCCAAATACACAACTACTGAACATCAGTGCTGGAATTCTAATTATGTCTACTTGATTCTAAAGCCCTTGGCCATATTACGACTTCCTCCTATCTCTTTCTTCCTCAGTGTCACTCATTCTCCTTGTTGGTTAAATTGGAGACTTAAGCTTGTTGGTATCAAGAAATAAATTTGTCTGTTTCTACAAAGAATAGTGAAATCTAGGTACAAACCTGGTGCAATTCATTCCCATTCACAACAGATTAAAAAAAATCACATATGAGCTCATCCTCATGATGTCAAATATCCCTTTTCGACCATCTGTCAAACTGAATATAGAAAATAGAGATGACAACAACACTTGGAAACTAATTCTCCAAATATTGAATGGTTGTCTATAAATCAAAGAAATAAGATATAAAAAACAAATAACTTTCAGATGTTTTTGGTGTTTTCTAGAGGCTTGTAAGTATTGCTAAGATATAGGATGACTGTTTATTGGTGAAGAGTCTAATAGAAGATCACCTAACCAGGTATTTGGGAAAGCAATAAGAAAAATAACAGAGCTAAATTCATCCAAAAACTGTAGCTTTCAATTCTAAGTAATCAATAGACTGGACAGCCTTCAATATAGTTTAGGCCAGGTATTGGCAAACTTTTCCTGTAAAGGGCCAGATAGTGAATATTTTCAGCTTTGCAAGCCATATGGTCACAATGGAAACTGCTCAGGTCTGCCATTGTAGCATGAGAGCAGACATAGACAATACAAAACAAATGGGGGTGGCTATCTATAATAATAAAAGCATAATATGCTAATTAGACCAGATGTCCTTCCAGATGACCTTCCAGACGAAGCCGAGGCTGCCAGGGAAGCCCAGGTCCCGGGTGCCAAAGGGAAACATCTGAAAGTTATTTGTTTTTTATATCTTATTATTTGTTTTTTATATCTTTCTTTGATTTGGCAGCCGGGGGAAGGAAGGCCTACTCTTGCACGAATTTTGGGCATTGGGCATCTAGTGTTTTAATAAAAGTTTATTTACAAAATATAAGTGGTGAGTCAGATTTAGCCTACAGTTACACTTTGTCAACCTCTGCCTTAAGCTATATTTTTTGCCTCATGTGTGAGTGAAAGAGGTTTGTTTAAGTTAATGTCAGTCACAAGACAATAGGTTCTTGGTGAAGAGAGAATAAAACAGAAGAAAAAGGCAGATCATAGCATTGTAGTGATGCTAAAGCCAATAGGAAGGTCCATCTCTTCAGAGACCTGAAGGAAACTAGATACTAAATCTTGCCTGAACTAGAGAGAAAGGAGGTGACTCCATTTATTTCAGGAATTCTTTCTTCTCATTAGCAAGTCAAAGGCTGAAGTAAACCAAAAAGTTTGAGAAAAGCTTTTCTTCAAATGTGGAGCCCCAATATGTAAAACAAATTAATCCACTGACACTCTGATTAAAGCTGAAATGAGGGAGTCTCACTTCACAAGATTGATCCCACATCCCTTCCCAAGAGATCAAAACTTCAAGGTAGGTTGAAAGCCTCTATGGTAGACAAATATAAAGGTTCTTAACCAAAAAACATATATGCATACTGTACATACACAACACAGACAATAGTGTGGTGAAGGCCTGAGTGGGAGACAGGTGTAGACTACAAGGGGTAAATGGGGGGGGGGGGGGGGGGGGAACATCTGTAATTCAACAATAAAGATACATTAAAAAAATAAAACTAAAACATTTTTTTTAAAGTTCTTTATAATTCTGACATTCTATGATTGTGTGATTTAATTTATCTTTGTTCCTGGTATATGTACATGACACCACCAATACTTCCATTTTAAGATGTCATTATCTATTGAGGATCTTCAAAGTAAATGTATGTCAGCTGCTAGATTTCTGAAAGAATAAAACAATCGGTTTGATTTAACATAGTGTTGTTTCTCTCTATACAACAAATTGATTGCTTGTATTTGTTCACTTGTTTCACAATTTACCTTAAAACTTTAAATAACACAATCCAATAGGCTTTGTCTTAGTGTCTGTGTGAACTAAAATTCAGATTTGATCTAGTTTGCAGCTTGTCTTCATCTGCTCAGGCTGCCATAACAAAATAGCACAGATTGGGTGGCCTAAACAAGAGAAAATACGTTTTCTCACAGTTCTGGAGGCTAGAAATCCAAGATTAAGGCACAACCATGGTCAGTTTCTAGAGAGGATTTTCTTCCTGGCTTGTAGAAAGCTGTCTTCTTGCTATATCCTTGCACGACGGGAGAGATAGAAACCGGGGGGGGGGGGGCTCTTTAATGATTCTTTTTATAAGGGCACTAATCCCATCATGTGAGGTTCACCTTAATGACCTCATCTAAATTTAATCACCTCCCAAAGGCCCTATCTCCTAATATCATCGAATTGGGGTTTAAGGCTTCAATATATGAATTTGGGAGGACACAACTTCATCCACAGCAGAGATCATAAGTTATAAAGGGAAGGACCTCAGAAAAAAAACACAGCAGTGATCATTTCTAACAAAGTGTTGAAAAAAGTGATGTTTGCTTTCCAAGATATCTTTAGAAACCAGCAAACAAAACTTACCTTTTGCTTATCTCTATCTAGTTTACCTCATGTTAAAAATAACAGAGATGTCAAAATCGATTTCACTTCTTTATCAAAGTTCTTTCTAATCAGTCTTTTTATCATGAACTCTTTTTAGGTAACAGTGTTTGGGGGGCTACAACAGAAATTAGATGAAAACGTTGCTGCTGTGATTGGAATAGATACATTAATAGGAAGTATTCTATTTAATTTTTTTCTTTAGATTGATTAAATGTCAGGAGAACCGGCGAAGCATTTTTCCTCCAAACACTGCAGATTTGCATTCTGGCTCTAATGGTCTGCTTCCAGCAAACTATCTTGATTATTAAGATGTTCACAGAAGTTGCCCTTCTGCAGTCACTGGAAATTGAGTTACTTCTGTGTGACTGGCAAACAGACTGACTGCGGGTTTTACATGAAGGAAACACTGCCCGGGTAGTAATTGAGCTGAGGTTTTCATCAGAGGTGGAAATTGTCCTGCTGATGAGTTTTCATCTTTGGTGAAAGCCTGGCTGCAGTTTCGAGCACAAAGCTGGGTACCAAAGAAGCATTCAGTGTGTGTTCTAGTTGTTTTATTGCCAGGAGGCATCCTGTGATCTGAGATTTAGGACCACTTGGGAAGATAATTCACACAAATATTGAAGGGGTTGTTAGAGCAATTATCTTTGGGGAACAAAATAAGTTTGCTTCTCCAAGGAGAGTTGTACCTGTTTTCAGAAAGAAATGTCAGGTCATTTTTGAGCACATTTTGTCACACAGAGCTGTGATACTTTATGCAGTCATTCCTTTTATTTTTCACTCCTTTAATACCAACAATAGAGACATGTACTTCTTTTTTTTCTTTTATAACTTCACAATACATAATGCATAGCCACAGCAATTATTCTGAGAAGGCAGCATGGTCTTGCATTTATACCATTGTGTCACCCTCTGGAGGACACCATGTTTCCTATTAGTGGGACTGAACTTGATGCCATTATGTGTAATTTCTTCCAGATGAGCTGTAGCACTTAACTTCATACCAGTACTTCAAAATACTGCGTTATGTTTAAAGCAAACCCAGCTTCTATAGAGCGATTTCCTAGAGCACAGAATTCAAGTCCAATTAAACACATCGCTTCCCCTTCAAGGTGTTCTTTGTGACCAAATTGCTCTTTAAGTGGTCGGCAGGTATAAAATCAAGCCTGGAAATAATTTTTAGGTTTGGTTGGACATTAATAAAGACAGCAGCTTACTGAAGCATAGTGATAGTCATGAATGAACTAAAAATAATTTATAGAATAATGATTTTTTAAAGCCGCAATTTAGGTCTTTTGTCTCGCTCTGCTTCATTGCACTCTCACAATCCTTTTTAGGTTTTTCCTCCTATACTGAACACAGAAATGTAAATTTAAAGGAGACATTTTGGAATTAAGTGCCACAATTTACCAAGTGCCTACTGTGTACCAATATCTTGAACAAGTTATATAGCTTATTTCTAATCCTCACAACCCGAAGAAAAGGTATTACAGATATGCAATCCCTTATCCAAAATCCTTATAGCTATGTATATTCCAAAATTCAAAATTGTTTTGATTTTAAGAGAAAATAAGGTGCATATATCACATGTTCTTAACCACCGGAGGTTTGGTACAGCATTTTAGAGGCAAATAAGATAATATTTGCATGAAATATAGGAGTAATCATGTTAAATGGGATTAAAAATAACACACGAAAGTTGGTTCATCAGAAATCCTCAATAAGCTTGCCATTCATTTAAAAATGTTATTCAGAGGTTTTTAGATTTTGTCCTTGTGAATTAGCTATAACAGATGTTTAGGCAAGTTATTTAAAACAAGTTAAACAACTTCCTCCGAGTGATACAGCTAGTATACAATTAAGGTGGGATTTGAACCCAGAACTGTGCCTCTAACATCTATGTTCTAATCGATGAAGAAAATAAGACAAATCAAAAATGATCTTGAGATATTATCTTGGGGAAGGAAAACCAGAACAGAATAGAGGTCAGGCAGAAAAAGGAACATGACAGATTTTTTTTTTTTTTTAAAAAAAGGACAGTAAGTTGGGTAAAGAAAATAATAATCATAACATGAGCTGCCCAGTGGTAGGCAGAGAGACAATGCAAACAGTCATCAGAAGAGAAAGGGGAGGGACTGAACAGAAAGAGGAAAACAGTGTGCCAAGGGTCCATGTGTTCGTGCAGAAAAGATGAGATGATAGATTCTGTACAGACTGCAGAATGAGGCTAATGGGATGAAGTAAACCTGCTAATTATACCAAAGTTATCTCTACTTGCAATAGCTCCTGGCTGCTTATTAACATATATTTAAATAATGTCTACTATGTGCCAACACTAGGAATATATCTATATAAAAGTGGGTATGTCTTTGTACTCCTAGACACAATACTTACTAGCTGTGTGAACTTAGCAAAGTTACTTAACCGTGCTAGGCTACAATCAGGTCATCTGTAAAATAAGGATAATTGTAAAAAATCAGTTCATTTGTCAAATAAGGATAATTTACAATCTAGCTCCATAGATTTTAAACGGTGAAAATTAAATGATAGAGTGCAAGTAAAGAACTGAACACAGTGTCTAGCATAAAGCACATGATGTATTATTAACCAATATTATTGTAGGAATTTTATCCTTTGAGACAGCTGGTTGCTTCAGCCAAAGGAAAATTGTCCACTTTCTGGGAGTATTTGCAGATAGCAAATCAGAGTACAAAGTACCACCTTCTGGTCAAATGTAATTGCTGTTCAACTGGCATTTCTGGGGAGTTTGCTCTATTTTCAGTTCCAACCCCACTTTTGTGCTATCCTGAATGAGTCATTTAATAGCATCTGCTTCCCCCTCTGTGAATTCCCTTCTGCTCCTTAACTCAAGGGTACTGGAGAAAGCTTTGGGGATAAGTGAGGGAGAAATTATTGCTCCAGCTAATATGCTACTCCAAAACATTGGATTTTAGAGAACTCTCTTGACCTTGTTGTTTGGAAGAACGGTTATAGTCTTCCAAACAACACCCTGTAAGAAAGAAAGCTCCTCTCGTATGCTTATACCCGAATTGCTGGAATCTGTAATTCAGGCGAGCATGGTGTAGGCAGAGGAAGTCTGAATACACATTGCTTTTCTCAATCCGGCAGAGATAATCCCATTCAGAAGTATGGTGCTCATTGGAATACAACTGTTATTTTCTCCCCAGTTAGAAAACTGAGAATGTCTACAAGAATTTCTCTATTTCAGCTGCTTTTAGATTACAGATTGATAATCCAAACGATAGTCATTTGTTTCTGGCTACTGTCAGCTGCTCTGGGAACATCCATATGTTTTGTGGGCAATTACGTTCACTTAAAATCATCTGTGGTGCTCAGTCTACCTAGAAGATGGGGTCCTGCAAGAAAAGAGTCAAGACCTAGGGTATATCTAATGCCTTGGGTGCACAATTGGGTAAGCAGCTGCTGGAAGGTGATTAACTGAAAGTAGAGTATTTTATTACATTTGCTATCAATAAAATGTGGACAATCTATGTTTAAACCTCAAGTAGAAAGCTACCATCTTGAATACAAGAACTATATATGGAAAAGCTTGGATTATATGACTATAGTAACCTATTATTTATGGCAGCAGTTCTCAACCTATGGGTCACAACCCCTTTGGGGGTCGAACAACCCTTTCACAAGGGTCGCCTAAGACCATTGGAAAACACATATATAATTACATATTGTTTTTGTGATTAATCACTATGCTTTAATTATGTTCAATTTGTAACAATGAAAATACATCCTGCATATCAGGTATTTACATTACGATTCATAACAGTAGCAAAATTACAGTTATGAAGTAGCAACGAAAATAATTTTATGGTTGGGGGTCACCACAACATGAGGAACTGTATTAAAGGGTGTCGCGGAATTAGAAAGGTTGAGAACCACTGATCTATGGGATACAGTTCCTAAAATTTTAAGGCAGTAGCCAAGGGTCATAAACCTTCTGATGAAAACTAAAGTCATGAGATAGTAGCGTAGTGAATAGATCTCATACCCCTCCTCCAAACACAGGTACTCTCAGTCTGAAGTTTCTCATCCTCCAATCACACTCCAGTCACATTCAACCACATCTCCAACCCTGCTGGGAATTCTTTTTCTGTCTTTGTACATCTTGCTCCCTTTGCCTA
This sequence comes from Myotis yumanensis, assembly GCF_028538775.1. Classification (NCBI taxonomy): domain Eukaryota; kingdom Metazoa; phylum Chordata; class Mammalia; order Chiroptera; family Vespertilionidae; genus Myotis; species Myotis yumanensis. The sequence goes on along the minus strand of NW_027223764.1, from coordinate 25,567,317 downwards.
GAATTCTTTACCATGCTCTCTTTCCCTAGTCTCCTGGTTAACTCATACTTCATGTTTCATATTGTCACTCTGTCTAGGAAATCTTCCCTAACCTCCTAGGTCTTGGTTATATGCCCCTCCCTTGTACTCATGTAGCACCTGTCCCTCTGACTGGTAAAATTTTCTCTCCTCATCTTTCTCTTCCACTTGACAACAGTAAATTATAGGCAAAGGCTTTGTCATATTCACAATGGAATCCTCTAAGCCTAGCACAGGGCTAGTCACATGATATACCCTTAGAAAATATATGTGGAATGGTGACTGAATGAGGCTGCTTGTATGAAACTAATCAAAGGACTACTGATATTTTATTTCATTGCACCATTGCCTGTAGAAACACCACAACAAAAACTTATAAATGAATGCCTCAGAGGCATTTACAGTCATCAGGATTTATGGCTGTAAAGTCTGGCATCTCTAGATCATCATGAGGTTCTATTTCTAGTTCAGAGTATAAGTGAAATTATGGTTATAACCTCAGTGACAGAAAAAAACATGCCTTGGCAACCCATTAGTAGTTTTGTTGACGTGAATGAATAGAATGAGAAATGGAAATCTCATTAAACTTGAAAGTATTTTTAGTCGGAGAACATTGGCATTAGACTGTCAGGAAACCAAATGGAAGGGAATTATGATGCACAGTAAATATGTTAGTGAAAATGGTCAAGTGGGATCATGATTCAAAGAATTGCCTACTATTTCTACCAAATCACAGTCTGGTTGCCCAGCAACCACTCCATATGGGAATTGCACAGCATGATGACATACTAGAGCCCAATCTCAGAAGTGAACTGACAATCTAAAATCATTAAGTCCTGCAGTCTGACTTGCATTAGTTCATCACCTTATTAAATTGTGAATGAGCCTCATCCTTTGCCTACACAAAAGTTGAGGTCTATCAAAAGGGCTTACAAATACCGTGGGTTCCCTGAGATACCATGGACATCTTTTGGATAGCTGAATTCATTATATATACAGATTTGATTACCTGTGCTGTCCCAGACTCTTTCCATTGCACTCGTTACTAGTGATGAAAGGAGATATCTAGTTCAGCCTTGGCTAAAGATAAAGAAGACATATATTTTCTGTGCCATTTTCCTTCTGATCTGTTACTGTTACCACGCACTCACCAAAGAAGAAAAACATCAAACTGTTAAGCTAATGCCTTTAACATTTGTATTAATCAATAGGAGAAAAGAACACTGTAATAAGAAATAGGACATCAATTAATCTATATACAAAATGAACAAACAAGTGAATAAGTGAATAAAATCAAGTTAACATCTGTTAAGGGCTCTATACCATTCTTATATGTGCCAAACATTCTTATATGTACTTGGACTAATACACTGGTTACTCGTATGACAACTTTATGAGGGTATTAATAACACTTTCATTTGTTATGTGAGGAAACTATAGTAAAGAACATTTAAATAACTTGATACAGGTCAAATATCTGGTGTTAGAACCTGCATTCAAATCAGACTGACTGCCTCCTAAGACCGTACTCTCAATCACTAAACAATACTGTCTCTCAAGGAGAAATGAAAGAGCCAATCTATATATATAAAAGCCTAAGCGACCTTCCGACCATTCCACCATTTGACCATTCAACCGGTAGTTATGATGAGCACTTCCCACCAGGGAATGATGCTCAATGCACAGGCATGGAAACATGGAACAGACTGATGAATCTCAGAGGGAAGGGGCAAGTGGGGAGGGCAGGACGAGATTAACCAAAGATCTTATATGCATACTAGAGGCCCAGTGCATGGATTCATGCACTGGTGGGGTCCCTCAGCTTGGCCTGTGGGGATTGGGCTGAAACCAGCAGTCCAATATTCCCTGAGGAGTCCTGGATTGCGAGAGGGCAAAGGCCAGGCCGAGGGACCCCACTGGTGCACAAATCTGTGCACCAGGCCTCTAGTAAATATATAAAAATGCTTGTATCTCTATTAATCAAAGAATTACAAACCAAATAAGACAAACAGCAACCTATTATTCATCAATTCAGCTATTATTTAACAATGATAAAATTTAATGTAGACAGTTTTGTATAGTATTTACTGTGTGGAGTTGCTACTTTGTTTTATTTTTGTTTGTTTAGTTTTTGTTTAGTTGTTATCACAGTGGAATGACAAAAAGTTGGGAGTGTAATAAGGATTGCCCCATATTAATCACTTACATGCATACTCAGTGAATAATGGGCAGTTTTTAAAACTATTTCCTTATAGCATATGTTGTTTGTTCTGCTTATACAGTATTTATTGAAATGTAATTTTATGTCCATTTAATCTATTTTAAAAATTGGGCTTGTAAGAAATACAATGTAGATGAGGATAAAGTGAATTTGATACTTCCAGAAATTGCTGGTGAAAATATTAATTAATATAAACTTTCTAGAGTAAAACTAGGCATTATGCATCAGGAGCCTTTCAAAAGTTTATATGTTTTGACCAATTCCAAAAAAATAATCAGAATTGTAGGCAATCACAAACATCAAAAGTATTTGCTAAGACATCCTTTAGAACTGTAAAAAATTAGTGACCTAATGTCCAAAATTAGGGAACTTTTACGTAGCTATTAAAGGATATATAAAGAACCAACCACGTCATAGAACAATTAAATAGAACAAAGTGAAACTAGCAGAATAAAAAGCTGTGTGTATTGAATAACCCCAACATTACTCCCACAAACACTCTCAGACACAACTACTTTCCGGACAGAGAGGGAAGGAAAGGGAGAAAAAATAAGGCTTCTATGAAATGATTAGCAGTACTTATTTTTTGATGATAAATAACAGTTTATTTTTTATTTCATTTTATTTCTAAAATTTTTCATGAGTCTTTATTCTTCCGAATGCAAAACTATTAAAAAAAAAAAAACTAAAATCTGTGCTGTGCCCAAATATTTCTCTTTGAACTCGAATTAGGTGACCAGAAAGCTATTCTAGTGATGAATTATGCTCAATTGTTAATGTTCTCCAGTGGCTCAATGTTTACCACTCCCATTTGCCATTTTAATCTAAATAAATATCTTCAGTGCCTTAAAACAAGGAATATAAAATGTTCAGTTTAAAAAGAAATCCTTAGAGCAACACAATGCTTTATAGTTTACAAAGTCCTTTTCCAGAGTCTATAGGCTAGTTTGACCCTGAAACAACCGTTGAGTGGGCAAGTCCTAATATTAAAACTTAAGGAACAGACTTCATTGTTAGATACATGGAGGCAGCATTGACATCTGACCTCACCTTCTCTACACCCAGCACTGAACTGAGCAGATGAGAAGTTCTACCTGGACAAGTTCATGTGGTTGGTCAGTAGAGGGGTCAAGGCCCAGACCTAGAACCAAGTTCCATGTTTTTCATTAAACTATCAGGATAATAATATGGTCATTCAGTAAGGGACAGGCAGATGTCAAAAAGCATCATGGAGCATATAGGCTTCTAGTAGACTAAACCTGGAGCTAAATCCATAGCCATGTGTTTGCTACATGATCTTTGCAAGTCACTTAACTTTTCTAAGCCTTAGTCTTTTCATCTGTAAACAAAGAATAGTAAAGCCCCATTTGTAAGGCTGCTATAAAGATTAAATAGGACAAGATATGCAACATTTGCTTGGTGCCACATGACTTTGGGAGTAACAGCTATTGCTCGCTCCTCCGACCCTCCCACCCCACCCCTCTGCCCAGCCCCATTGATACACAGGTACAGACTTGGTTTAAGCCTCACCAGCTTCCTTTGGAAAACACTGAGTTAAGCACCATCCTGCAAAAAAGTAATATAGAACACAATGGGTTTAAATCTTTAAAATGCCCACATTCCTAGGTATTTTCTTATAACTCTGTGTATTTGCTTAAAAGCATGTTCAAGCTAATATAAACCATCAAATCTCTTCTGATGCTAAAAATAAGAAGCTACTTAGATAATGCGCATTAAGTCCTGTATCCACTTTAGAGAATGTTAATTGAGTAAAATGCAATTTTTGACTGCATGTGACCAGGGCCTTCATTTCTATTATTTTCATTTTAAACATGGAAAACCTGGATTGAAGCTATGCAATGGGAAAATGCACATACATTTTTATCTTGCCACTCAGAGGGCTTTGTACTAAGCCTAAAAGCTTTTGGCTAAAGTGCAAAAGCACCAGAGACCCATTTTGAATAGCAAGAGAAATTGAAAGGATTTCAACTCATCTGCAGTTCCAGTGGCTGGCAGGAGGTGCCTGTTTTAAATTGATTTTTCAAATGCATATAAGTCATCAAGCTTGCAGATTTTAACCTTTCCAATAGAGTATTAGCAAACTTTGTCAAAGAACGAGACTTTTGACAACACTTTGAAATGGGAGTCCGGAGACACTGATAGGAATTCTAACAAAATGTATCTATCTAATAGTTTCCCAATGAATTTTGGATAGAAGACCAAGTCTTCACTGCTTGTATGAATATAGAAGAGAGGACAATGGATGCCTCATTTGAACAGTCCCTGCCGCAAAATTCTGGCCAGCAAATTTCAAAATTGGGCATTTTGGATATCTCTTCTTTGCCCATATCTGCTAGCCTTGTCGTGAAAATGTTTGAATAAAATATCCAATAACTGCAAGGAGAGGCAAGGGTGTAATCCATACCTCAAAGAAACCTATGTTTTAAATGTCAAATGGACACTCTACCTATCAGGATACCTCTAGGTAGCATGGCTGGGCGAATGAAGCCTTTTGGTGTGCCCACCATTGGTCATCCAAAGTAAAAAGATTCTAAATTATAAGATTAATGTGATGAGATCCAACAAAGCTTTCAGTTGGTCCTTCAGGATTGTTTTTTTCCTTTCATTGAGATATCTAATATTAAATTATGAAAAGATACTTTTATTTTCTCATTCATTTTGAGGTTGCCCTTGCTTTGCTGGTTCCCTGAATATAAACTTTGCCTACAAATTAGGTCTTTAAGCACTGAATAAGACAATTATTTTTCCAAAAATCCAGTGGTTCTAAACCATCTGTGTTTTAGGTTTTTTAAAAATAATTTATAAACAATTAGTTGGGGTTGTTTTTCTCTTCTATAATTTTTGTTCATCTCAGAGCCCTGAATAGTATTACTGTAAGATTACATTAAATATTTTAAGCATGGTTTTTATAATCAAGTTTGTGAAACTACAAATAAGAACAACTAAATAATGCTATACTTTTTAAAACTAACTATTGTAAACTACATCACAGTGCAACAGGTGTTTAAGAAATCAGTGGTATCAGATGAGCTGGAGATTTGGATGTCATAAGACCTGAGTTTGAGACTCAGATCTTCCACTTCCTTGCTTAGTCAAGGTCTCTTTATTTCTCTGGGTCTCAGTTTCTCTGTCAAACAATCAGATTCTATAATATTAATTTCTCTTCACAGGATTTAAATAATTAAGTATTTATAAAATACTAGTGCCCCGGTGCATGGATTAGTACACATCGAAAGGAAATTAATTAGAAGGAGGCCAGCAGGGTGGGACTGGGTGAGACAACACTCCCTGGAGCCAACTTCCCGTGGGCCCTCCCTGGCCAGCTGCACCTGGGGCAGCACCATGGTTTGAAGGGCATCTGCAGAGTGAGTGAGGTCCCTCTGGTAGGTGGCGTCCCTCGGCCTGGCCTGCAGGGATCTGGCCGAAACCAGCTCTCCAGCATCCCCCAAAGGGTCCTGGATTGTGAGAGGGCAGTTCTCAGATGACACACCATGGAATCTGACTTCCTCCTCTCTGGTCCTCAGGTGTGTCACTGCAGCTCAGCAGCTCCTGCATTGAGCGTCTGCCCCCTGGTGGTCATTGCGCATCATAGCTACCAGTCGGACAGTCAGACGGTCGCTTAGCCTTTTACATATATAGATTGCATTCATGCATGTATAGCCATGATTAATGCCCTTCAAAATACCCATTTATGTTATGGTAACCTATGTGGTCAGCTCTCTCATCTACCTACATGTTAGACCAGCTCTGTTCACTTTCCCCTGCCTTGGGAAGAGTAACTGCATGAACAAAAGCTAGGAACAAGGCACATGAGTGACAGAAGCAGCAACACATCTAGACATAATTTCAGATACTATCACTGGCCCCTGGACCCTGGGAGATACTAGTCATTTCTCTACATGATAAAGAATATCAGACTAAAGATTCCAGGGTAGTGATATGTATAAGATAATCACTATGTGAACCTTATTTTTAAACTGTTCCATTTAACCCATAGTTTCTCAGTATCAAGAAGTTCTCAGAAGTCCCAGAGAAGGTGAGTAACACAATTCCTATTTTATTTCTGTCCCAATCTAAATGAAAAATTTTCACACAAGAGAAAGATTTGAAATTATTTAAAGGTGGGACCTCTCTTGTACTTTCCCACTCAATTGAACTATGGCTTTAAAAAGACTCTAAAATCCCAAATGTATAAAATAATAGGAATTTTGATTCTTTTTATTGGCAAACCTGTCAAATAGTGGATGTGATGGTAGAGCCACTCCTCCTCCAACTTTATTGGGGTATCATTGAAAAATAAAAATTATACATATTAAATATGCACATGTGATTATATACACACACACACATACACACACACTGTGAAATGATTAACACAATCAAACTAATTAAAACTTCTATCACCTCACATAGTTACCATTTGTGCCTGTGTACGTGTGTGTGTGTGTGGGGGGGGCGGGGTAGTAACACTTAAGACCTACTTAGCAAATTTTAAGTATACAGTATAGCATTGTTAACTATAATCACCATACTGGACATTAGATTCCCAGAATTTATTCATCCGATAATTGAAAGTTTATACCCTTGAATGAGGGCACTGCCAGATGCCAATAAGACTTTAAAGGATTGACAATGACAATAATACTTGAATTTTAAAGAGAAAAAAAGCAAAATTCTGCAAATTACCACTTTTGTGAGCTTATAATTAAACCACAGCCGAATCATGAAACTGCTATGTGTGAGGTGATTTATGAACCGTTAGAACATAATCTTATGACCATTGGCTTACTAAAAGAAAGTCACATTGTGAATGTGGACGAGCTTGTAGACCTGTTGTATGTATGTCTATTAGAATGAGCAGTATGCTTTCTATGTATTTAACAACTGCTGATTTTTAAGCATGTTCACAGTATTTTTTGAAATCTTATAATAGCCCCATAGACTAGAAATGGTTTTTGTTCCAATTTAATACATGAGGAAACAGATAAAAATCGATGAAGGGTTGCAAAGAAGCAGAGATAGTGAATGGAAGAGCCAGAATGTTAACCTGAACGTGTGATTGCTCATCAAGCGCTCTGACCACTACAATTGCAGTTCCTCTCCAGTGGCCAAATTTAAAAATGTGAAGATATTAAGAGAAACTTTTATTTTGTAATATTTTTAACTGCTTAATTATGAAATGATTTGTTTTACAAATATAATTCTTATGCTAGTAACTACTTAAGTCTCTGAATCTCAAATCCTAAATTAGAAATTTCTATAATGCTTCAATCAGTCAAAAAGATTACATTTTCCCTGGACATTTCTACATACTACAGATTGCTTAATTTTTGAACCATTGTTAAATGAATTGGCATTGAAATGACTTCAACCTAAGTAATCATCGACAATTTCTATATAAGTATTCAATCTTTGTTTTTTGGGTTAATTGCTTCTTTTCTGGTTTTTATCATGTTAGAGGTCATAATTCTGAAGATTAGCCATTATATCTTTGCCTAATTATGATGCAAAGATAGGCTGTGATCTGCTTGCAAAATCTTTGTCTATTTGACCATTATGTCATCTCATAATTAAACAAATCCTTAACTTAAAATTGTTATTTTTTTATAATTGATATGACCCTACTTTCTAAACGCAGGTAACCAACCAGTAGGAACTTAAAAATCTCTCTTTTTATTTATAATCCTGATGGATAGACTGGTTGAAATAAAGTTCCTCCAATAAAATTGTTTCACTCAGTCTTGTATATCCACTACTACCACTGCACTCTTCCCTGACACACACGCGCACATGAAAGTACCTCTATGTTGCAATACATGTGCGCACACACACACACACACACAGTCACACAGTTACATTTGGAGAAGTTTGAAGATTTCTCCAGGAGCACATTTAAAGTCATATAGGATTTAGATTTGGGCCTTTAAATTAGGTTAACCACAAACTAACAGTTAGTGAAAAATAAGTATTAGTCCTCTTAGCGCCAGTCCTGTGAATTTTCTTGGCCTTTCCCTTTTGTTTTTTCCTTCTCTCCCAATTCCAATGTAAAACTGGCTCTGAGTGTTCTTGGCTTTGTTCCTCGTGTGATAAGTGGTCCACTTTTCTATTTCTGAATTTCAGTGCTTCCCAGGACATTGCTGTTTATCCTCCAGTCTTTCCACTCTGTCACCACCCAAATCTGCTTTCCCAAATCTACCACGGGGGTCAGAGCCTTGCTTGGCTCGTTCCTTTGAAGAAAGAAGCGGATCAAAGAGAGAAGACATCAGGGCCACCAAGCAAAGCTTTATAAAGCATGATAGTTTGTCAAATATTTTTTTAAAAATTAAATGTATTGGGTTAACATATGAACAATAAAATAGCAGAATATAGAGACATGCACAGAACTATTCAAAGTACGCTGCCTAAAAAAGGTGAATAGAAAGGGAGTGAGGGAAAATGGCAGATGCAAACCATCCTAGGCAAAAGGAATACTTGGTACTAATTCTTCAAAATAACAACAAAACATTAACTGTGGAAAAGGAGAAGACAGTTTTATAGACTTTCTTGACTTGGGAACAAAACAAAAATGTCTTGTTCAAAAAAATCAACAAAAAGAAAACCAAAAAAAAAAAAAACCAAGAAGGGTCTAGTTCATTCATTTATTTATTCCTTCAACAAACATTTCTTAGCCCGCACTATGTGGTATTTGCAGTGCTGAGTTCTAGAAATATGATCAACAAGAAAGGCAATGGCCCTAGTCCTCCAGGAGCATACAACCCATTAAAGGAAACAGATCTTTAGCCTAGCAATAGCTAAATTGCAAGATTTTTAAAGAGAAAGTAGAGGTATAGGGAGAAACTTAGTAGTTAAGGCCTGGTAAAAGGAGACTTGCTGAAGACAGTGGTTGTTCATCTGAGTCAAGTAGATAAGTTAAGAGTTAGCCATGGAAAGAAGGAGGAAAATAATTCCAGATAAGGAAATTCTTTCCCGTTTCCACCTCTCTTGACTTCTCTGCAAACTCAACAAAATAGGTACATCCTCTTGCTTGGATTTCATGATATTACCAGCAATCCTTTTTAAATCTTCTATGTGGGCTTAGCCTCTATTCAACAGCTCAATGTTGCTCAGCCCCACAGTCCTCTCCTATACCTACTTTCTCACATTTGGTGATTTTACACAGATCAGTAGCCTGATCGCCAGGCCTGATCGCACTATAAAGCTAAAACCATTGTTTCCAACCACATATTTTAAAACTCTGCCTGTTGTTTATTAGACATTCCACAAATAATGTAGCTTGCCTGGGGTAGCACTCCATCTCTCTTCCATCTCCTCTGTTGAGTATACAAGCTTTCTTGGAAAACACTAATACTAGCAAGAGGAGCCAGGTTGGTAAGGAGAAAAATGCAGTATTTAAACTAAGACACAAAAAATAAGTAGTATTTAGCTCTGCATAGAAAGAAAAAAAACAATATTCCAAGTCGGTGATGATCCCTATTATTTAGTCTCTAAACAATAATTATCCTAAGGCATGGGTGATTCTTATTTTATTTTTTATTCTTTTATATGTAGCCCAAATTTTTACAAAAAATCAACTATATCCATACTCAGTAATAATCTTTAAAAATAAACATATATGAACCTGGGTCATTGGGAGAACAGTCAATGGTACCAGTGAAGGCTCCAGGAACAGGCATTAGTTTTAGAGACTGGACTTGGTCTTATGTGGTTTGTCTACTCCATCTATCTGGACATGTATAGCCAATGAAATCTTGCAGACGTTTGAATGAGTCATTGTAAAAGCAAGAGACAACAACATGGTTTGCTAACTTTTTTTGAGGGCTTAGGTAAATGACCTTGCCCTTCAGCGAAGGAATCCTTTTTCTTTTTAACCGAACTACATCCTTCACTGACAGCTCTTTGTTGCAAATACAAAAATATAACAATGAAAAGAGTGAATAGTTCAGCTCTCAGACTGATTTATAATGACAGTTTTCTGATACAGGGGAAATGAATTTAGCAGATTCTGTGAAGTGAAAATCCCCAATTATAGTCTTCCCTTGTATTAATTAAACGGGTGCTAGATAGTTTTCAGAGTAGCACCTCTGAGGCCTTTGTTGTACAGAATTACTTACATTGTTAAATGTTACACTCTTCTCAATGAGAACACTAATACAAATCTGATGGAGCATCTATGAAGTACAAAATACAACTCCACTTGGACTCCCTTGAGGAGTCACTGACTAATCCTGAGGCACCTCTTCTACTTCAACAAATTTTTGTTTAAGAAAAATAGTCCGCTTTGCAGGACTTTCAATATTTATCAAACATGCTGTTGACAAAATTACTTTATTTAAAAAAATCTTAGCTCATTTCACCACTGCCTCCCTATTCCATCATTCCCAAAAGAAAAATACTTTCACTGGGTACCATGTGCATAAAATAAATGGTTTCTATTTTTAGCCTATTATTTAAGGTCTTCCAGAAATTAGACCATCTCACTCATGCCCATGGCTAAAACTAATCTGTTTGTGACTTCAAAACAAACTTACAGCTTTTGACAAATTTTGCTTCTCAGCTCCAGAATCTAAGAAACTAATCAATATATTTTTTTCAGCTATCCTGCAGATGCCTCAAAATCAACATGTCTGAAATAGACATGCCATCGTCAATAAAATCATTCTTCTATTTATACTGTCTGCTTCTTTGAATGGGCATCCAGTATGTCAAACCAGATGCCAAGAGATTCTCCTAGTCTTTCTTTTTCCATACCCTTCATAGTCTTATCAAGTTCTTTAATTTTTCCACCTAAATATGTCTAGAATCCTTCCTGTTTCTCCATTGCCAACTCTGCTGCCCAGTTAGGTCCTCATCATATCTCATCTGAACTATTTATAATAGCCTCTCTAACTGTTGTTTTCCCTCTAGCTTATCCAGACAGTCGTCATGGCCTGGGAGCCTGTGTGCTGTGCTGTCATGGGAATTATCTTTCTAATTCATAAATCTGATTATATCACTACCATTTTCAAAGTTCTTTCATGGGCTTTTCATCAATATAGAATATAATTTAAACTCATTGGCCGGGTTTATAAAACCCCTTTTAATCTAGCTTCCTGCCTCTTTCCCCACCAGTCTTAACCTCTTGCCTATATGCCCCTAAACACTTTATTTTCCAGTTCTCAGAAAATGCCTTCACTCACTCATATCTCCAGGCCAGTGCACATCTGGGTTGTTTTTTTCATAGAATCCTGACCCCTTCTTGTTCCATCCATCAAACTCTCACTTATTATTCAAGTCTAAACTCAAATCATATATGCTGTATAAACTTTCCTTGATTTCTTGGTTCTTAGAATCTCCTTTTCTTCTATGCATTGAATATATTTAAAACATAATACTTGTCTTTTGGTAATGATATTTTTATATGTCTGTCTCCTCCCAGGTTATGCATTCTTTGAAGTTAGGACCTTTGTTTATACAACTTTGCATATTCATCATTTAGGACAGTGCCTGACACATGGGGGGCAGAAGTATTTTTAATAAATTGACTTGAATGAGTAAATGCATATATAAAAAGATAAGGTTGACTTGAATAAGTAAGGGATTATTTTTACTTCAACACCTTTCCTACACTGCCACCTGCTATCCCAAACATCTGAGTTGTCTGGGAAATTTGATGTCTGAATCCTGACTCTCGGTTAAGTTCCTTAAAGGCAGTTTTCTGAGGCTGTCTATAGAGGGGGCAGGAGTAAAGTAGAACAGAGGGAAATGCAAAGGTGGGTTTTGCCTTAATCACCTCCAAAGTCCCTTTTAGTTCTGTCATGGGTGAGCCTCTTCCAAGGGCCAAGGCAAATGTGTGTTATTACTGATGAGTTATTTCAGGTCATTCATCAGGCACACCAGTTGACTAGATTTCATAAACACTAAGAGGCAAGTAAGAACTGAGTGAGGAAAATGACATTAAGCAAATCTGCATCCTCCTGTGAAGGTAAAAACCAACTCAGGCTTTGCAATGCATCAGCTTATAAAATGGAAATGCGCTTTTATTTTTTCCTGTCTTTATACTGGAGATTTGCCCACCGCAGGGCCTAGTTCAGCACTGAAAAACAGGACATTGCCAAAGGCCTGGGAATAAGGAATGTGTCCAGCATACTGAAGCTTCCAAAGTCACAAGAATAAGAGAGAAAAAAATGGAAATAGGACATTAAATACAATAAAAAAGAAAATGACCCAGCCCCTTCGTTTTACCAGTCCATAGAGTCCATATAACATTTTATTTATTTTTTGTTAATTTATTTATTCAACTTTCTAAAATTTTCTCAAAGGTGTCACATGTAGAATCAGATACTGTTAGACTTAGACACCGTGTGGTTGGGTGCTTCTCTGATCGTGTACCCCGGTGCTCTTGAATTCTGATGCAATATCTTGGGGACCAATCTTGAGAGAGTAAAATCCAGCTGCCTCCCTTGCTTTAACTCAAACCGCAGTCCCTTTATCTCTTTCATTTGTTTAATAATGGAGTTCCACACATGACTTCATTTGGTGGGGAAAAAAATTTCTGTTTAAACTCCCTTGATTTATAGATGAGGGATCTGAGGCTCAGAAAGGTTGTGATTCTTCAAGTTGGAGGCAGATGACCAGAACCTTCCCAGGTCTTCTAATGTCCGTCAAAATGAAGGTGGTATACCTGGACATGAGTTTCACAGCCCAACTACCTGAATTCAAACCCTGTCACTTTCACCTGACTCTGGGCCATTTATTTTTTTTTTTTCTGGTCAACAGTCAGTCTTCATCTGAAAAATGGGGCTCAGGTTGGTACGTGCCTTATAGAATTATTTTGAGGAGTAAATGAGTTAACATGTAGAAAGTGTCCGGTACATAGCAACACACAAATGTATAACCTAGTGCTAATATCACATTGCTCAGTTTTACCAAATTAAAAAACTCTAGGGTTAGGCAATGTGTTAGTTTCCTGTTATTTCTATAACAGGGTATCAGTGGCTTAAAACAACATAAATCTATTATGTTAACGTTTTCAGGATCAGAAGTCCAAAATGGGACTCAAAATCAAGGTGTCAGCATGGTCCATGTCCTCTTAGAGGTTTTAGGGGAGAATCTTTTCCCTTGAATTTTCCAGCTTCTGGGGTTGCCTGTGCTCCTTGGCATGTGGTCCCTTCCTCCATCTGCAAAGCCAGCCATGTAGCATTACCCAGTGATGCTACAGAGAGTCAGATCTCTCTGATTCTGGCTCTAGCCTCCCTATTTTGCTTATGAGGACCCTTGTGAATACATTGGACTCACTCAGGTAATTCAGGATAATCTCCCGATGGCAAGATCCTTAAGTTAATCACACTTGCAAAGGCCCTTTTGCCATATTAGGTGATATATTCACAGGTTCTGGGGTTTTGAACATGGAATTTTTTGCATCGCGGGCAAATAAAAAAAATATGTAAAACAGCTTTGGATAAGAGAAGAGGGAATGGTATGCACTGTATATGCCTTACCTAAAAGCAATCACAAAGAAAGAAAGAAACAAACAAACAAACAAACAAACTAGACTAACCCAAGTAATACTTCCTAAAACTGACTTGGCCCTGCTTTGGGATCCTGACCTATGACATTCCATTGATTGGTTAGACCAGGTCGACATGATATAAAGCAAAGAGGACGGTGGTGAGTGCCCGAGTCTGTGCTATGTAAGAACCTTGATAATTGAAGATATTTTCCATAACAAAATGAAATGATAAATTTGTACCCAAATGTATGCAGTCTGCTTCCTACATGCTTTAACTACCTGGCTGTGGGAAACGACCCAGTTTTTATCTCCCTCTGTTGTTATTTCAAGTCAAAATCTTTAACAGCCAACAACAGAAGTCACACCAACAGGTGCCTCATCCTCCATTCCTACTTTGCGTCTCTTTCTTAGTCATCACACTTGGTTGAATTGAAGATCCTTCAAGGATGGCATCTGTTATCATCATCTCCCTTGAAATCCAGGCCCATAGTTGTTGAGCTGCAAATGTTGATGAACACCCAAACTATACTTGTCTCGGCTGGCTCGTGGCTTTGCCGCCATATGTCAAATCAAATTCCATTTTACAGTTTGCAGCCGAAAGACATAAAGAAATAGTCAATGCACAGACATCTTCCTTGGCACCACTGGGGAAGTAAACTATCAAACCTGCCTGCCTATCTGCTTTATTTAGAGGTACCGTGTCATTGCTAACATGGGAAGTGGCGCTAGAGGCTCCTTCTCCTGAGCCCACACCCGTCACTAAAATGTAATCTGTCTTCATAAGCAGGACTGAGTTTGAAGCATCCTTGAGGCGCTGATACTGAAGGAGGGATGAACAAGAAATAATAAGTAGGGAGAGGAGCTATGGAAAATACAGGATGAAATGATCATCAGTCCTGTGTATGACATGGAGAAACAACTAGGGAGTGAATGCCAGAAGTCTTAGAACAAGAAAGAAAAAGATGTCCCTTAGCTCATTTCTGGCTGTTAACGAGGGGAAAGAGGCCTAATCGTAAGGGAGTCTAACGTCTGTGGAGCCCTTACTTGATTGAACTTTAGTTAATGAGTCATGATTTATGCAAAAGGGAGAAAGAAATTATCGCCATACGCCGTAGTTTTATAAAATAAGCAAGTTCCTAACCATTGAATCTCACTACACGGAGTCAGTTCTGTTGTCTCTAGGGCTACATCCAAATGGCCACTAAGACCAAGCAGAGAAGATGCTGGTATAAATGAGGGTTAGATGGTTGTTTTGAACTCCGAGATAGTATATACATTTCCTATTGCTGTTGGAACAAATTACCACAAACCTAGTGGCTTAAAACAACACAAATTTGTTACTGTGCAGTTATGGAGTTCTGAAATGGGTCTTCTGAGGCTGAATTCTAAGTGTGGTTAGGGCCGTATATCTCCCGGAGACTCAAGGGGGAGAGTCTGCTTCCTTGTCTCTTCCAGCTTCTAAGAACCACCTGCATTCCCTGACTTGTGGCCCCACTTCTGTCTTCAAAATGCATCACTCCAGCCTCTGCTTCCATTGACACATCTCCTTTATCTCCTTTTCCTAACTTAGACCTTCTTGTTTCCCTCTCTGAGGACTCCTGCGATTACCTTGGGTCCACCATCTCAGGATCTTTAATTTATTCATACCTGAGAAGTCCCTTCTGCCAGGTACATGACATGTTCACAGGTTCTGAGGATCAGGATGTGGGCATCTTTGGGCGGGGGGACACATTAATTTGTCCTGCACAGACAGATTTGCCAATGGAGACTTTATTCCAGAAGCTATAAGCCCACATGTCCCCACAAGATAGGCAGGTAATATAAATGAATGAAACAGGAAAGGGATGTGAACTGAAGAGTGAATAGCATTCGAAGGCATTCAAAATTATATAACCACATGTAATTACTGTGTGGGAGGAACAAAAGATGTCTCTCATTCATGCCTATTTGCAACCTTTGCTTTAAACCAAATATTTGCTCTATTCTCAAAAAGCCTCTTTGCCATAACAAAGGGAGATACTTGCTATTAAAATAGTCACATACACTCTGCAGCCAATTAGACATTGACACCAATCTATAAAAGGACAAAATATAAGGGTATGTTAAAAAGAAGGTTTGGAGGCCTGTGTTAGCTGAGAGACCCACCGAAGACTAATTGGAAGAAATACGTCAGGAAGGAAGCTGACCATGGCAAAAATATGAAATAAATAGAAAGATGGTGACCCTGTTCCCAGCAGGCTCAGAAGTGTTCTCTGGCTTGAAAGCACACAAAAGCCAGCTAAGTAATCTGCAAGGACTGATGGCCCATAAATTTGTGAAAGACACAGCCGTGACATTCTAGCACAAATTCCAAGGACATGGGCAAAGACAGCAGCAATGCCATGTTTCTGCTGGACTTTGTCTGAGAGGGTTTCTCCCAACTTCGAAGACTTAGTTTGTGTTGTAAGGGAGAGGGGCGTACTTTTATGAAAATGTGTTGAGTATTTGGCCATGGTGAATGCTGAATTCGCATCATTTATAGAATTCCAGGTTAGCAGACAGTCTGAGGCCTGTATCACAATCAAATAGACATCAAAGTTTTATGGAGGTTTAGGTCAAGGATCATGGAGACATGTTCCCAGGAGATCCAGTGTCCATGTTCACATATGCAGTATTTAGTGGATGGGTAGCAGGAAGGAACAAAACGAGGTATAGTCAGTCAGCAGAGAAAGACATCTGTGGCAGCTCATGCACGAGGGGAGCAGTAGAATTCAATTAAAATTCATATGGGAAGGGGGACATGCCCTTTTATTTAAAAATCAAAGTAAACAAGTACATGGACTTTGGTTACCAAGGGGAAGACTCTATGCTTGTCTATAAGGGAGAAGTTGAGACAAAGATAGATACCTTTATTTGCACACAAAACATAACAGAACTGTGTGTGTGTGTGTGTGTGTGTGTGTGTGTGTGTGTGAGAGAGAGAGAGAGAGAGAGAGAGAGAGAGAGAGAGAGAGAGAGAGAGAGATAGAGAGAGAGAGAGATTTGTACTCAGTAGGGGTGAAATTATAAATTAGCTTTCTCTGTTGTTCTATGCCACTGCCTTCCAACAACTTTTGTCAATCACTGTCTTGCCTCTGGATGAAATCTCAAACACATAAAATAGCTTTTCCTGTCACTCTCACATATCAGTGACTAGTCTCTTTTAATATAAAATGTCCATTTTAGTCCAGTCTGTTATGAAAGCCCTAGTCTCTGGTAAAAGTTAAACATTGTTCCTATCATCTTGTATCTTGGGCTGACTCAGGCTAGTAGGTGCATAGTTCATGCTTGGATTATTTCAGATATATAAGCCCTTGAAGTATTTCTGTGTTGCCATATTTTATATTGTTTAATAATTGCAGAAGATTTTGCAGTTTAAGCAAAGGGGGAAGCAGTGGACAAGGGGGTAAGGAGTGAAGTTTAGGGAGGGCATTCCAAGTAGAAGGAACAAAGGCATAAGACAGCATAGGGTAAGAAAATATGAGTATGCGATATGCATATAGCAATTTATAGGAGTGGAAATGAGAGATTGAAGACTCAAATCAAAATGGAGTATTATTAAGATTAAAAGTTTGAATTGCATTCAGTGGCCAATAGGTATAGAACTTAAGCAATGTAATATCATGAACATATTGTTTTTTTAAAAGATAGACTTAATAGTATTATGATTTGTGGAAGTTATTCTGTTTTATAACCGCTAAGTAAAATTTATATATGAATGATATTTGTCTTAGGGACATATATTATTCTATCTCAATGTATTAAAATATTATTTTTATAATATTGTAAATAGTTATTTTGCAATGCACTTCCTTCCCTTACTTTAGGCTTTCCTGATGTGAACTCTGAGGACTAAGAAGGGCCCGTGGTGGCTAACTGGGCTTAATAAAAAGGAGCCTAGCAGCCATTTCTTCCACACAAGCTGCACTTTGCAGAGAAGCCTCTGTGCTAACCTGCCTGCCTGCTCGGTGTTTCTGCCATCTGGGCCAGCCTTTATAAAGGAGTTCCTGGAGTCCTACTTCAGCCAATAGGACTGAGGTTTCCCCATCCAATCAGAGCTGTGTAACTCTGGCCAATCAGAGTCGCTCTATTCTGACCAATCAGGACAGTGCCTGTAGACCAATCAAACTGCAAGACCCTCATTTGCATGAAGACAGACCAATCAGGGACCAGGGGCAGGGACTTCTATGTATATAAGCCAGCTCCCCTGTGGTTCAGGGACTGCACTTTCCACAGAAGATGGAAGACTGAAGACTGATATTGTGGGCTCCCCATGTGGAGCAGAGCTGCCTAACTGAAGAGGGGCCTGGCCCCACAGCCATCTAGTTGGGGGCAGCCTCATGGCCATGCTGTTTTCATAGCTGTGCTCTAACACTATTGAGCTGTTCCACAGCGGTGATGTTCACACCCACGCTGTATTACCCTTGAGCTGTTTGCAATAAAGTTTCCTTCTTCACCCCACTGCAAATTGGGGATTCCTGTTGGTGTTGAATTATGTTAATTACCCATTTCATAAGAAAAAAAGTATTCACAGCTTAACTTCCTGAGATGTTAACAACAGGAGGTTTAGGGGTAAGTTGACTCGTACTGGCACATTCCCTCCTTCATTGTGGCCTGAGAGATGCTTTTCATCATGTTGATGTATCAGCGTGAAAGGGTTGTCAGGTTGA
This sequence comes from Myotis yumanensis, assembly GCF_028538775.1. Classification (NCBI taxonomy): domain Eukaryota; kingdom Metazoa; phylum Chordata; class Mammalia; order Chiroptera; family Vespertilionidae; genus Myotis; species Myotis yumanensis. The sequence goes on along the minus strand of NW_027223764.1, from coordinate 25,548,881 downwards.
GAACTGAAGTTTGTTCAACAACCAAGTTTTCTGTGAATAACCTGGTCCAGAACCAAGTTGTTTGAGATGGGAAACGTTGGAGAACCCAGGTTTGACTATTTTCCAGCCTCCCTTTTATTTATGTAGGCTTAGGAAAATAAGTGTTTTGTAATGAGTGTCTATTAATTTTATATTTGAATGTTTTCAGGTTTGTATATTCTTGTATATTTCTGCTTATGACCACTCAGGGGGTCTTATTTTTTTACTTTTCTTTCCTGTTTGGTTATCTATGACTATTACTGCTTGATGGCCTTGAAAAAAATATTTATAACAATAATTGGAAGCCTAGAATGAAGGTGTATTACTCCAGTTTTGTAGTTTTGTCTGCATCTAGAAACACGATATTTTCTATGATCACAGTAAACTGGCCTGATATATATACGCAAGGGCAGGTCTGTTGGCCACAAGTTTGCAGGAATTTTTCCCTCTGCTCTGCTCAATTACAAGGCAAGCCTTGGGATATGGAGCTTGATGAAAGCCAGGCTTACTTCCAGGTCACTCTTATTCTGTATGCATAGCTAATTGGGCCCAGGTTTACATAGGGAGAGTCTTCTATTAGATTCTGTATCTGGCTTCTAGAATTAGATATTATTTTCTCTTTCCTGTTTGGTACATCAAAATTCAAATGGTCAAATTCCCCCTGGGCAAGAAAAGCTTTAGGTCAGTTTATCTTTCCGGGTTTTCACTGTTCCTTTCAAAGAGTCAGGTAATTCTTTGCTATTTCATCAGTCTTTTGATGACATATTATATTGTTGGAAAAATATTTTCCCCAGCAATTTTTCTTTCTGGTGTGAATGTGTGACATATGGTTATGGCGTTAGAGGGGAGGGGACTAGGCTGAAAACCTGGCTCCTCACTATAGGAAATTGAAATCTGAAAATTGTCTGAACACTTTAAAAAATATAAAACACACACACACAATTTATATTGATTGGATTATTTGGGGTATAGCTCAAATCACCTGTGTGATGTATCCGATTTATCACAGAGATTCTTATAAATACTAGAATAACCATTTTCAATCTATTTTTGTTGTTGTTGTTGTTAAACATACAACATTCAACCATTTACAAACTGAGAGTGAAACAGCATACACACAAAATCCAAGCAAATTAATTTTCTTTCTAAGGTCATCTACAAATCCTGTCCCCATAGCAACACAAGTACATATCTAGGTTTTTTTTTTCCTTTACACTTCATATTTTGCCCAGTCATGAATTTTCAAAGCAATACCCTAGGCATTTATTTTGCAATTAAATCAATTGCTTCATTGTTAATACAACTTTCAATTTCTGTCCTTTCAGAAAAATTTTAAAGCACACTGATGAATAGAAAAATAAAACACTGTTGCAGACTAGCTATTTACAAGAAAATAAAATAGACTGCTTCTGAAATGCTTTTAGAGAATGATGGCAAGTCATTACTAATAGTAACAACAATGAGATTTTTAAAGTTTATTTTTCCTGAATCAAAGGAAAGACATGAACTTGAAACTAAATCAGTCCCATCTGGTAAATACTCAGCTTATATAACAAATATTGAAATGACTACAATTGAGTGAAAATTAAAAAGTCTCATAGAGACAGATAAACAGTATGGCAACTACCAAAAGGGAAGGGGGTTGGGAAGAGGAAGAAGAGGATGTAGGGAGGATAAATGGTGATGGAAGGAGACTCAAGCTGGGATGGTGAATATACAATCTAATATACAGATGATGTAGTATAGAAAGGTACACCTCAATCCTATATAATTTTATTAACCAGTGTCACCTCAATAAATTCAATAAATTTTTTTAAAATGCTCACATATACATACAAATATAGGGATGGTTAGCTATAACTGGGTCAGTAAGTCATATCACCTCAAATCACAATAAATCTCCTGCCTCTACTAGCCTCTACTAGCTTCCCTCTTTAACCCATGACTATATGAAAAATAATAAAGGAGTAATTCAACTCTTCAAATAATTCTCTTTTTTATTCACTAGTGGTTATATATTTTCATTTATCCCAAACGTCTTCAAATGGATCTAAGAAAGCTCAAAGTGCTTTAAAGTCTTATTCAAAACTAGGGGCCCAGTGCACGAATTCGTGCACCTTGAAAGGAACTGTGGGCACAGGGGCAGGTCTCCGCCCATCCTCCACACCCTCACCTGGCCCCTCCCGCCACAGACCCCAGTCCCCTGTCTGCTGGCAGCCCCGCTCCCACCACCGCCCCTGCGCCTGCTCGCACCCGCTGACATCATGGAGCGATTGGAGCCGGTGCCAGCAGCAGATGCAAGAGGCGTCTGCCAGCCCCAGTGGCCCCTCAGGAGCAGGGGGAGGTGGAGAAGCCCTGAAGGGTGATCTGGGCCTACAGCTGCCACTCGAACCCACTGACGGTGCCGAGTAATCGGGGCCAGCGCCGCACGTCAGCAGTGGGTGCAAGCGGTGGCTCTGGCACTGGCAGCAGGTGTGAGTGGGACCAGCGCTGGCAGCAGTTGTGAGTGCTGGGTGGAACCACAGCATGTGGAAGCAAAGAATTTTCAGTAACCACCAGAGGCTCACCCCAATGACAGTGACCAGCACCCCGTCTTGGTCTGGAGCCCCTGTTCACCTGCTCCACTATCCCACCGCGGCCGATGCCCACCATGTTTCATGCTCTGCTGCCTGCTGCTGATGCCCACCATGTTCTGTGCACGCCCCCTGGTGGTCAACTCATGTCATAATGACTGGTTGTTCAGTCTATTTGCAGATTAGGGAGATATGTATGTATATATATATATATATGTATATATATATATTCTTATTTCTCTATAAAACTCCAAATATACTACTCACCATTGAGAGATGTAAAGCACTTCAGAAGAGACTGAGAAAAAGGCCAAGAACTTACCAAAATACACATTGTGAAAAGCTGGACAGATCTGGGTTTAAATCCCAATCTCCTCTGTGACCTTGGACAAGCTATAGAAACTCTATGCATCAGTCTGAGTTCAGTCAGGAAAGCAGAAACTGCTTGAGGCATTACAACTAGAAAAAGAAGTAATACAGAGATTAAGGAGTTACAAATCCATTGCGATGACTGGTGAAGCAAGGGTCAGGGAAGTTATCGCTACTGTTCAGAAAGTCAGGACGAATAGGAATCACTGGGAACTGCCGTGGCCGACTCACAGACTGACACAAGCAATTCACTCATCAAACCTCACGTCTGTCACCTCTGCAGCCCGTGTGCCTGTGCCACGGCATTCCGAGCAACAGCAGCTTCTTTCCTTCTTGCAAGGACCCTGGCTGGCAGTACATAACGGTACCTTGCAGGTAGGAATTCTAGGGAATATAGTCCCACCTTTCAACCCCTGCAATACAGGAAAGAGAAGGGGAGAAATGTTGCTACACTGCCAACAGGAAAATCTAGCACATTCTATATGTGTCAGTGTCTTCAAATGTAAAAATACTGTCCAGAGTAAATCAAAATTGTGGATAGAGCACTGACTCCAGTATTCTTTTCTACTTCAAATCCCGTAAAGTGAGAGAAAAGATACAGATTTGCAAATATGTGCACATATTTATTTAGATATATCTATAGATGCTGTAGATAGGACCAGATATAGATGATCTTAATAGATGCCAATATAGATATTATGGATAAAGTACAAAAGAGCAGGAACACAGAAATGGTGAAGAATCCTTGAAAGATAGAAAGCATATGGAAGTGGTAACAGCTGTGACAAACACAGCCCAAACACATTCAGGACAATATCACTGTAAAGACTGAAAACAGAATCCAAATTGGATTGAGAAGAAAGAAGTAGGAGCATGTTCCAGAAAATCAGTAGGGTAAATTAATTAAAAAGCAGCATTTAGGAATATAAGGCCAGGCTCTTCACCCTTGCAATGTGAAACAGACCCAAGTTTTTGACATGTTTTATTCATTTTTATTAATGATGCGGGGTTGGTATTTCATTATCGCTTTTCAAATAATTTGTGTAATTTAATTAATTTTGATATTAAATGTTTCTTGCATTGCTATCCAAGTTCTTTAACTCAATATCTAGTAATTTTATTGCTTTAAGTTACAACTTTCTAGAGGATAGGGGAGTTGGGGAACTGGCTGAAAAGGGTGAAGGGATTAAGTACAAAATGGCAGTCACAAAATAGTCACAGGTATGTCAAGTACAACATAGGGGACATAGCCAATAATATTATAAAGGGGACATAGCCAATAATATTATAATAACTATGTATGGTGCCAGGTGAGGACTGGAAATATTGGGGGAGCTCTTTGTAAAGTATATGTTTGTCTAGCCATTATGCTATACACCTGAAAAAAATAATATTAAATGTGAATAAGATTTAGCCCTAGCCATTGTTACTTGGTTCGAGCATCATTCCATGCACCAAAAGGTGGTGGGCTCAATTCCCAGATAGGGCACATATCCAGGTTGCAGGTAATTATTTTTAAATAAAAGTCTAAAAATTGCTAATGGATCACAAATGATTTAAAAATCATTTCAACTGGCTGGAATGATTTCAGTTAACAAAGGAAAAGCCCTCAATTCGTTGACAACAACTATGTTTTCTAAATATAAGGAAAGTCATAGCTAAAAATAATTCTTGTGTAAAAGACCTGGTGGTTTTGATGAACACAGGTTTATCATGAGCAATTACAGAATTGAGAGGAATTTTAGTGCAATCTTGTGCTAAAGGAGGATTAGGAAACCTCAGATTAAGAAAGTTAATAATTGTACAGATTAAATAACACCTGGAATGTTGAACAGTATTTAGAGGGATATTGGCAAAATGATGACGAGGTGATAAAGGATCTCAAAACTAGATTATAAAAACAATTTAGAATCATGTGGATATAAAAAACAGCACCAGGAATATAGTCAATAATCCTATCTAATAAAACCCTAATAGGCAAATATAACGGATGGCGGAATGACCAGTGGCTATGATGTGCACTGACCCCCAGGGGGCAGATGCTCAATGCAGGAGCTGCCCCTTGGTGGTCAGTGTGCTCCCACAGGGAGACAGTGCTCAGCCAGAAGCTGGGCTCACAGCTAGAGAGCGCAGCGGCAGTGGTGGGAGCCTCTCCCATCTCTGCTGCAGGTGGGCAGTAAGGAGTGAGGGGTCCCAGACTGCGAGAGCCCTGGACTGCAAGAGTGATGTCTGACTGCCGGATGTCTGTAAGCTGGCAGGTGGACATCCCCAAGGGGTCCCAGACTGTGAGAGGATGCAGGTCAGGCTGAGGGCCCCCCCCGCCAGTGCACAAATTTCGTGCACTGGGCCTCTAGTCCTATATAATAAAAGGCTAATATGCAAATTGTCCCCTCAACTGGGAGTTCCACTGTGGGGCAGGGTGGCGGGCCAACAGCCTGTGGCCCCTCCCTCTGGCTGGCCCCACCCCTGACCACCGCCACCCTGATTGGGGCAGGCTGGCTGGCCCCACCCGTGCATGAATTCGTGCACTGGGCCTCTAGTATTATAATAATTATGTATGGTGCCAGATGGGTACTAGACTTATCAGAGTGATCACTTCATAAGTTATGATGTCTAATCACTATGTTGTATACCTGAAAACAACAAAAGATTGTGTGGGAACTGTAATTGAAAATAAATTTTTAAAAATATAAACAATTTATAGATACTGTGGATATAAAGTCCAGGGAAGATTTAAGGAAGATTTGACATGGCAAACAACTGCAAGTTTATGGAGGAAGGGTTAGACTGGTTCCATGTGGCTCCAGATGGCAAATCTAAGAGCAGTAGGCGTAAGTGACAGGCAAAAAGATTTGGACTCAACATAAAAAACTTAAGGAAGCCCAGCTGGTGTGGCTCAGTGGTTGAGCATCGACCCATGAACCAGGAGGTCACAGTCAGGGCACATGCCCGGGTTTTGGGTTGCATCCCTATTGGAGGACATGCAGGAGGCAGCCAATCAATGATTCTCTCTCATCATTGATGTTTCTGTCTATCTCTCCCTTCTCCTTTCCTCTCTCTGAAGTCAATAACAACATATCATATATATATATATATATATATATATATATATATACACACACACACACACATATATACATACATACATATATATATATAAAACTTAAGGGAAACGAAACTTATTCATGGGTAGAAAGGCTTGCATCTTGGAGTAAAAGGCCCAAGAGGAAAATGGGTTTCAAGGATGTTGAAAGATTTTTGCAATGAAGACACAATTGGACTGAATGATCTCTGAGGTTCTGTGACCTGTGATATGATGACAAAAGAGCATTTTAAAACTGATGCCAGATGGAAATGGTTAGTATTGAGGTGAGGAAGAAACTAAGGTGTTTTAGATTTTTAAAAAAATGGAACAGAGAACACTATGAGTATATCAATTGGTCCATGAAAAGAGAAAGAAATGAGAAAAGGGTGAAAAAGGCCACAGAGAGAGTAAACAAGAAAATGTTTTCTGAAGAACAGGGAATGTGTTAAGAGGAAGATATATGTTGTACTTTGTGGAGGTTATTCTTTTAAAGGCGGACTCGAAACAATTATTTATAGCATTTACTTACTTTGTTACTTATGTTTTATACTTTCTGATATCAGATAAACTCCATGGAGAATGTGATGCTTTTTCTACATTTTTGATGCCCACCTACTTGAAAACATTCAGAAGTAGAAAGAAAGCAGGAATAAATACTTTTGTCAATGTCTCAGAAACATCGCATGACTGCACATGAAAATTGTCAAAGGCCTAACTCTGGGAGTTAGAAACTATGATTTTAAGCAGACCATTTTGGTTGTTTAGTATCTTTATCTTCCTAAATGTGTAACAGTGGTTACAGGTAAAACTTACTAAATAAATGAAACCTTACTCTTCCTTAGCATGTTTTTTGGTACCACTTTAAATTACAATGAGTTCAGAAGTTGTTGACCAACTGTGAATTATTTTGTTATATATGTGATGACCAGTATTGATTTAGAATTGAATATCAATTATAGCTTGCAAGAAAAATAAACAATATAGAGTTTGATTGAAATTAGGCCCTAAAGTAGACATTTTAAAACATATTTTTATTTATTTTTATTTTATTTTTTGTAGTTTAAATCTTTATGGTTGAAAATATTACATATGTCCCCTTTCCCCCACCCCATTGACCCCTTCTAATCTGCCCCCACCCCCTGCCCTAGGCATTCACCACTCTACTGTTTGTGTCCATGGGTTATGCATATGTGCATACAAGTTCTTTGGTTGATTTTTTCCCACCCACGTCCCTCCCCACCTTCCCTCTGAGATTCGTCACCCTGTTCCATGCTTCTATGTCTCTGGATCTATTTTGTTCAACAATTTATTTTGTTCATTAGATTCCACATATGAGTGAGATCATGTGATACTTGTCTTTCTCTGACTGGCTTATTTTGCTTAGCATAAGAAATAATGGGTTTAAAGCTGGTTCTTTATTGTGCTTTCATCTTCAAGAACATGACCTTGAAAAAGCCCCATACCTTCTCTGCAATCAAAAAGTTCAATTGAAAATAGCTATTTCTTCTCATATTGTGGGAATCCAGTTAGCCCGACCCTCCTTATCCCACCCCTCCAACTCTCACCCACACCCCCCTTCCAAAAAAAAACAAAAACAACAATCTCCTAGAACTAGAGACAACAGCTGAGGCCAGTAAGGTCAAGCAACTTGAAGGAAATACATGAATAAACAAGGATCTTCATTGTGCAAAGGTGAGTTAGACCTGGCCCCTCCCCTTGAAGGGCCCCAAGGGCAGAAAAGTGACAAGAACTATCACACAAGGATTACAAGAAAGGTGTACACAAAGTGTATGAAACGCAGTAATACGGGAGTTCACTAAAGGAGAATTAAAAAATGAAGTAGTGCTGACTCTGAGCCTTGAATAATGGGCAGAATTACACCTGATGGAAATAGTGGAAAGAGACAGAAGAGATGGAAATGCCTGGTAGACCAGCTACTTGCTCAGCACCCCTGGAAGCTCGCTGGCCCCATTATCTAACATCCTTGAGTGAATATTCCAATAACATTGACTGAGTTTAAAATCATTTATTTCCAAAGAGAATGTCAGAAAGTTTCAGCTGATATAGCAGAAGCCTGATTCTTCCACTAAATATTTAAGGCCATTAGGACTAGAAGGGACTAAGGTCTGAGTTGCCACAGATGCTATTTATGTGTGTCTCAGGGATCAAAGCACAGAAAGGGAGGGCCACAACCCTGTTGGAAATGCAGCCTTAGCAAATAATTAAATAAGTCAAAATGGTCCTAAGTGGGAGAATTCGGAGTGGCAGAATAAAGAGCTTCACTGAAACAATTTTTTAAAAGACTTCTCAAGCTCTAGCCAATTGCACCTGAATGCACTCATTTAATCAAACAGGATATGCAAAGCCTTAGCAATCAATCAAAGGGTTTCTGTGACAAGTCTCTCGCCTGCCGGGCCAGACCTTCAAATTCAATGAGCTCCCAGGACCAGCTGCCTACTGGAGGTGGGTTGGAAGTAAAGCTTTTTATACCTTGTACCTTAACTACAACCCAAAGGCTAATACAGATGTGGTTGTGATTCATTCCTTATTAGAATCTTCAAATACACTATCTCATTAAGGGAGACTACCGATCCAGCTACTGATTCACCTACCGATCCAGGTACAGGAGGACATGGCATTCAAAATGGGTTTCCCACAGAACTGGTAATTATGATACAGAGTAGGTCACCTACATCACTAGGACCTTATCACAATGGCAAAAGAAAAAAAACCCTCACTGTAAGGCATCCCTGGATATGACTCTCTGAAAAATGTCTAAAAGTCCCTGAATTCTGACTTACCTGCACCTTCTCCAACTGGAGCACAAGTTTCAACTTCAAATACAAATGTCCTGCTTTCATCCTATTCTTCAGCCATTAATTACTTGCACCCAATTACACCTCAGCAGTACAAATCCCTTGAAGTCATTTATTTTATAAGAGTTGGTCCTTTTGTGTATGCTGATTAATTTTATATTTAATAGTAAGAAACTCCTTCACGCCAAGATGATCTAGATTAAAATGCTACCAATTGCATCTCTCAGTCTTGTCTGGTTAGACACAGTTATACCAACTAAATCACATTTGCTAAAATACGAGAACATAATTCTTTCCAGGTTTTCATGGCAAATCACAATTCTTGATTAACATATTCCTAGCAAGGCACAGTCCTAACGTGTAGTTGAATGTCTAATAGCATTTTAGTCTGGTAGAGAGTTGATTTTTTTTAGTAGTAGTGAAATCCTTCCATAAAGTCAAAGGGAATACACTGTTTTTTTAGAAAGTTTTATCTCTCACCTCCTTTAAAATGTTATGCCTGTTGGGGATAGCAAGGAATTAATAACTAATAATTAAGGACTGCATCTCAGTTATTTAGCCATGGCATGATTTTGCAAAAGAGAAACTGAGGCCTGCATTGTACAGAGCAGGGGTCCTCAAACTTTTTAAACAGGGGCCCAGTTCAGTGTCCCTCAGACGGTTGGAGGGCCGGACTATAGTTTAAAAAAAAACTATGAACAAATTCCTATGCACACTGCACATATCTTATTTTGAAGTAAAAAAACAAAACGGGAACAAATACAATATTTGTATTTGCATGTGGCCCGAGGGCCGTAGTTTGAGGACCCCTGGTACAGAGAGATATGCAAAGCTATGATAGGTAAGAATGTCGCTCTGGAGACAAACTGCCTAAGTTATAACTCGGCCTCTGCAATTCCTAGCTGTGTGACTTGGATTAAATTACTTCTCATCCATTGAATGGGAAGGTACATAAAGTTAGCTCATCTAGTTGTGAAATCAAATAAAACGACAAATGCAAAGTTCTTTATACGGTGCTTGGAACATAGTAAGGACTCAATAAATGTCATCTAATTCTTCAGTAGCATCCCTGAAAGCAGAACCTGTTTGCCAGACTTCTCCTTGGCTGCTGCTTCCTCTGGGCCAGGGCATCTTTCAGACCTGACACAATCACAGAATTTGTGCCATCCCCGCTACATCATGTCCGAGGGTGAAAATGGAAAAGAGAATGTGGTGAGGTCTGAAATCCAGGGATGATTTCATTTCAACCAGAGGAGCAAACGTTCCTTTCACCCCCAGTCAGTGACTCATTCAGCAGCCCTGGAGGACCTTCCTGGGGCAGGAGTCCCAGGGAGTTGGGTGTCTCTGGCAAGGAGCAAAACTGCTGAGAAGGAAGTGGCTAAGCCTGTCCCTGCTGTTTGGAGCTTTCTTTCTGGGCAGAGGAGACACGGTGGACACATCAGTAGTAAAAGAAGGTGAAGGGCAGGGTGAAGGGTAAGAGCTGAAAGACATAACTTTTCTAATAGGGCCATCAGGCCTGTTTGAAGCAAACCTTCCCTTTGGGAATCCTTCCCGAAGAGATCCACAGACTGGCATCAGCAGAGCTTCCTACTGTCCCTGACTATGTTTTTGTTCACATAAAGCACTTTCTTTGAGGTGTTGTGTTAGCCAGACTTTACTGTCAATGCTTGTTTTAGCCCAGTTTTATTTATTTTCAGCTAGTTCATCTCACTTTTTACATAGAAAGGAGGAAGTACCAGAACAAAGGGAACGGTTTCGAGGAGAGTTCTTGACATAAATATAGAAGACAAAACGCTTTCATGTCTCCAGACATCACCGCATGGGGCATTCCTGTTTGGGAACAGAGATGTCTCAGGCTTGACTTTGATGAATCCTCAGCTGAGCTGGAAAAGCAGAGCCCTATTTCCACAACTGTTTTCCTTGAAAATTGTGGAATACTGCCTCGGTACAGGGATACCTCTGAGAAAACCTGCAGTATAAAACCCATTTTTAAGTTTCCCCATTTTTAAGATGATTTTTAGTTCAGTTATAGATTTACGGGAAAAATGAGAAGGTAGTACCAAAAAATGCCTATATATTACATAGCCATTTTCCCCTATTATTGACAATTTACATTAGTATAGTATATTTATCACAATCAATGAACCAATGTTGATACCTTATTATTAACAAAAGCCCATACTTTACTCGGATTGGAAAAGACCTTCTAGATTTATTACTACTATTATTATTATTGAATTGTGCTGAGCTCTTATTAATTCTAAAAATTTACAGATTCTCTTGGATTTCTATCAAGATAATCATATCCAATTACAAATAATGACTGTGTGTTTCTTCCTATCCATCTTTCTTTTTATAATTTGTTTCCTTTTCTTGTTATACTGGTAGGAACTCCATTGTCATGTTGAGTAAAAGTGGAATAATGAGAAATTTCATTTTCACCTAATTCTAAATGAAATAGTTCTAAATTTTGGGCATTCTGTATGGGTTTTTCCTATAAGTTTTTGGTATATTCCATTGGTCAAGTTAGGGAAATTCCTTCTAATCTGCAGAAAATTTTAGGTTTATTTTTTTTTTTTATGAGAGGGTGTTGAATTTTATTAAATATTAAATATTTTCTATATTTATGTGGGTGAGGTAAATTGTTTTAATACATTTTCTAAAGTTACACTAAACTGGCACATCTTGATTTTATTTTTAACCTTCCAGCTATTGTACCCATTAGCTGACACAATGACTGACCGCTGAAGACCTGAATGTCAAACTAAATCAGTCAAGGTGACATTTTAAAGAAATCCAATGCTAGCATCTCCCTCTCAGTCTCTCTTACTTCTGATAGGGGAAAACTCAGGCAGGAAATGGCAGGGATTGGTTGTGAGCCTGCTTTACAAGTTGGATTTTTCTTTTATGCTTTTGTTTTGAATTAAGAGTGTCCCTTCAATAAATAATCACCAACCAAACTAAAAAGAAAGAATATTGGTCTAAACAAGAAAAGATAATCATGAAAATCCAGTCTATTGTTCACCAGTCAGAAGACACCTGGAAGAACTATTTTTAATTCTGGAAGTCCATTTTTTAGAAGGACTTATACAGACTGATTTCTATACAAAGAAAATAAACATGATGGTATTAAGTCTGGAAACCACATCAAATCAGAAGCCAAGGGTGTTGTTTATACCAGAGAAGAAGAATTCTAACATTTGAAAGAGAACACTTTTAAAATGCAAGTGTTTGGGTTCTACCCTATCAGGGTCTCAAGCAGTCTTATATATTTGTAAATCTCACACATTTTCAAAGAGCAAGGAGTTGGTTTTAGTCTGTATGATAGATTACAAGGATGATTTAAGTATCAGATTAGGTGTTGAACTAAGTGACACTGTATGGAACCCTCCAGCTCTGACTTTCCAATGCATCTGTAAAAAAGTTTTTAACACCCAAGGGAAAGGAAGATGCTCTCTTCATAAATGGCATACGCACTGGATTTTCAGATCACCACCCTTTCCTGGTTCCAGATGGAGTGAAATGAAAGGGGTTTTCCTCGTCATCCTGGGTCATTTTTTTGCTAGCTTGACTCTGTGGGACAGATATGACTGAGGCCTTAATATCTGCAAAAACCCAAGAACACAATCTTGGAATGAGTCACCGTTTTTATGACAGAGGCTGCCAGCAAAGTTCCCAATCAGAAGTGGTATTTTCAGAGCAGGTGCTGCACATTATATTTCTGAAATTGTCTGCGTTTCCTTTTTTTTTTTTTCAAATCCATCTGAGAGACTGTTTGCAGTGCATTGAGATTAGAGCTTAAGTGCATTTGTATCAAAAGTGTGAAGGCATCTGTAAGCCTGATGGAAAAGCTATGCAATTTTTTATTTATTATTTTTTTATTTTTAGAGAGGGGAAAATGGGAGAGGGAGAGGGAGAAAGAGAAAGGGAAAGGAAGAGAAAGAGAGAGACTGAGACAGAGACCAAGAGAGACATCAATTAGTTGCCTCCTCCGTGCATCAGGACTGGGGACAGACCCACAACCCAGGTATGTGCCCTGACAGGAATGGAAACTGTGACCTTCCAGTGCATGGAATAACGCTCCAACCAATCCAGCCACAACGGCCAGGGCAAGCTATGCACTTTTAACTGGTTTACTCAGTAGCACCATCAAGATGAAAACCAAGAGATTTATGCTACTGGCAAAACCAGAGAGCCCGGAGAAGCACTGGTTCTGGATCCCTGTCAAGGAGAGGTCACTCTGGAAAGCAGAGCCTGTATGCACAGCCATTACCAAAGGCAGAGGCTCTGGGGCATTATTCAAACGAGGAGGGAGAGCAGGGCCCAGCACTGTTAGCTCAAGCCCTAGGGACTCGGGCCTCTAGCCTGCAGGGTCTTTTCATCTCTGCCAAGCTGTTTGCAGGGACCAGCTTTCAATCTGACATCTCTCTAAATGTGTTCCACTCACTGTCAAGGTTGAAAGTATTCAATTTGTCAGCTTTTACAGGCAACCAACCAAGGAAGCAGCTGCTGGCTTCTTTCTGTGTGCCACGGAACAATTCTGCAGAGATGATCTCCATCGTTTTGCTAAAACCAAGGACTCTCTTATTTTTGTTTTCATGGTAGTTGAATTTCCACCTGTATTAAAGTTATTCAAATAGACTTTGTATTTATGTGTAAAATGCGGTTAGGGTCTCAGCTGGGATTATTAACAGATTTCCACCAATAAGAAAATCCTATGGTGTATTAAAAAATTGCACAAGTTACAATTCTTTGATATGTGAGACTGTGCAACTCATTGCAAACTCAAACTAATAAACACTATTCGGATTCCTTAATCATTGTGACAATAAAAAACCCCCCAAAACTGCCTCCCCCCAAATTCCTAAAGTAAATAAACATTTTGAAATGTAGAAACTGGTAGGCCTTTATTTATGCAGTTATCTGCGGGGGGGGGGGGGGGGGGGGGGCGGGGAGGGTGAGAAATAAGGTGCTAGGAACAGAGAAAAATCCCCCGTTTAGGCATTGCTTGATCTGGGAAATCTGTTTATTTTTTTTCTTGGTTGCACTGATGTAACAGTGTTTTCCGTTAGGGATGGTGTCTCCCCCTAGGGGACAGCTTTGGAATTTGGGGGGAGGCAGTTTTGGGGGGTTTTTTATTGTCACAATGATTAAGGAATCCGAATAGTGTTTATTAGTTTGAGTTTGCAATGAGTTGCACAGTCTCACATATCAAAGAATTGTAACTTGTGCAATTTTTTAATACACCATAGGATTTTCTTATTGGTGGAAATCTGTTAATAATCCCAGCTGAGACCCTAACCGCATTTTACACATAAATACAAAGTCTATTTGAATAACTTTAATACAGGTGGAAATTCAACTACCATGAAAACAAAAATAAGAGAGTCCTTGGTTTTGTTCAGAAACTTACAACAGTTGTTCTTCATTTCAGAAAATCATGTCCTAGACACCAACCCTATTCCTGGTGTCATTCTGAATTCCCAGCTGTCATATTCAGAATGATTCTACCTCTAATTGTAAACATCTGACCACTTATGCATTGTCACACACTTTATTTAAAATTATTTTATTTCTCCTCACGTCACAGTTAAAGGCATTATATAGGTTTTTTTTGGATACAAAGCTTTTGTCAGGTAAATAGATTGCAAGTAATTCCCCCAGTTCATGGTTTATCTTTTTATTTCCTTAACAGCTTCTTTTAAAGAGTAGATGGTTTTAATCTTGATAAGCCTAACGTATGTATTTAATATTTAGTGTTTTTAGTATCCTGTCAAAAAGTCTGCCTACCCAAAGGTTACAAGGAGTGTCTCTTGCTTTCTAGTTGTATAGTTTTAGCTCTCATGTTTAGGTCTATGATTTATTTCAATTAAATTTCATGTATGGCATGAGGTAGAGGTTAATTTTTTTGTGTGTATGGATATTCAGTTGTTCCAGCATAATTTATTAAAAATATGAAGCTTTTTTTGTCAACGAAGTTTGTTAAAAGTCAATAGATCTTACGTGTAGAGTTTTGTTTTTGGTCTCTTTGTTATGTTCTTCTATGTCTCTACTAACACAAATACCATGTCGTCTGCTGTGGCTTTATATTGTCTTGGCATTAGGTGGTATAATTCCAGCACTCAAAAAATTCTCAGTAAATATCAATGATTGTAATATTACCATTTGTATCAGCATTCAGCTTCTCACCTCTCCAAAGACATCAAAGCATGTTTTAAGTCCTGGAAGAGCAGGAAAACGATTTTATCTCTTTACCATTGACATGAGCACTACTTGTGCTTAGTTAGGCAGAAATGCTCTGGAATTCCTCAGGCTATAAATTAGTTGTACCTGCCCAGGCTATTACCTACCGCAGGATATAGTAGAAGAGAAAATGATACCTTTCTACAATTCTTGTCTTGGGTAAAAAGACACCCAAGCCGAAACCGGTTTGGCTCAGTGGATAGAGCGTCGGCCTGCGGACTGAAAGGTCCCAGGTTTGATTCCGGTCAAGGGCATGTACCTGGGTTGCGGGCACATCCCCAGTAGGAGATGTGCAGGAGGCAGCTGATCGATGTTTCTCTCTCATCGATGTTTCTAACTCTCTATCTCTCTCCCTTCCTCTCTGTAAAAAATCAATAAAATATATATATAAAAAAAAAAGACACCCAAATCCCATCAGCACCTCCACAATCCTTTCTGACCACCCATTTCTCCAACTCTCCTTAGCTTTATGACCTTCCCACACCCACGGTGCTATCTGGTGCTTTCTATGAGTTACTTTTTTGTTTTTCTAAGTAGGGGGTAGAAAACCCAGGATGCATCTCCAAAATAAGCACTTTCTGAAACAGTAATTGAGTAAAAGCTTTTAAAAGGCCTCTTAGTAGCAGAAAGTCAACTAAGTGGGTAGGTTCTTAATTGAGCCAAAAATAATTTTTTGTTGTTTTTTAACCCAACAGATTCATGTAGCTTCCTATCAAATTTCTCTCTATTACTTACATGCTTCTATAAAAATTGTAAGCAAACTTACACATCTTCCTTAATAGAAACCTTCTCAAATCTAAACCTAAGTGTATAAATTATTTTCAGACAATTAATTTCCCTCCAGAATGCAGAACTATGGAAATTCAAATGTATTATTAATGAAATTAGCGTGTAAAGGCTTCACAGACCATGGTGCACCTTACATGCCTGTGTTTCCACAACAAAATGTTAGAACTATAAAATATTAAATTCAGAGATCGCCCACTTTGAATTTTGCATAGAAGTAGGCCCAAACCTTTCCTGATATCATAGAGCTGGTTAGCAGCAAAAATGGAGAAATTGGGACTTGGGCTTTCTATGTGCAAAGCTCACTCACCACCAGCATCTACTTAGGTACTGGTCTCAATGTGATTCCTAAGTATTGAGTACTATAATTGTACAAGGATTATTATAGGTTACAAAGATCTAAGCAATTTGCTTCAACTTGTTCTAAGAGCTGCAATGAATTTCTACTCTGTCAGGCCAGAGAGAGAGAACCATAGACAAGAGAGCATGTTTTGGATTTAGCTGAAAGTGCTTCAGAAATCTGAAGATGTGCAAAATCACTTAGAACATTAGTAACTATAGCAAAGGAATTGTCCTCCTTTGATTATGTAGGAGAGCAGGACTTAATCCTCATCACATCTGTGATGATAAAGCACCTCTTCAGATAAAGGAAGATAGTACTTTGCCCCAGATTCATTTTATCAGGGTCCAGTCCAAATAAACCCACAGAACCAGACATGCAGTTCTCATTACGTTTATCGGGTGGCTTTTGACACAGAAATATTTTAAGTTATAAAGTTGTTGTCACATATTATCCCTCTCCTTCAAAACAGCTGCCTGGAATCAAATCACAATTTGAATGAATGGGCTTTGAGATTTTAGGCACCAAGGTCGTCATCCAGAATCTATAAACAAATAGTAATAATTGCACCTGCTCTCCCACAAGAGCTCTTGACAGCCTCTGTTCTACCCGAGCCTTAAAAAAAAATAGGACAAGGATGGCTTTCCTAGCCCAGGGAAAAGTGAATACCAAGCACAACACAGCTGAATTTTAGTGGCACTTATAATTACTATTCCATTTCAAATGGGAATGATTTTTTTCCCTATATGAATTCCATAAGCTCAGGCTTCTTGGCAGTATTAATTACCCATAAAAATTATGATTATGTAAGAAGTTGAAAATAATTGCGAAGATTCTTCTTAAATGTGACTAAGTAAAGCAACCAAAGGGGAAAAGTCAATAATAAATTGAGTAAACATCTTTTCCAGGTATGGATCTAAGTTATGTTTGAGGATCCAAAAATGGGTAAAACGCAATTCTCACTCCCAAGGAATTCAAATCTAGCGGAGAGGCACTGGTATGTAAATAGCAAGTGCTGTAATCTAGTGGGAAAAGCTCAGGGTCTGCAGTCATGCAGAACTGGGATTGAATCCAGTTTTGCCACTTATTAACTGGGAGACCTTAAACAGCTGCTTAACCTTTCCTGGGCTTTAATTTCTCATTTAGAAATCAGGATGCTTCCCTTCCTAGGTACAATGAGGATTAAGGGGGATAATCCGTGGAGAAGGCTTAGCACATCTCCGGGTATTAGTATGCAGGATTAGCATCATCATTATTACATAAGATGCAAATAAACAAATGCTAATAGAAATACAAGCAATGTGCCCTGAAGGCAATGTATTCTGCCTGATGATTGGACCTCTGCTCTGAGCCATACATGCCCTTTATAAAAGCATCATTCAGAGTAACAATCATGAGGTTATTACTATTCCTGATGAGAGCTATGCCAGGGGTAGCCATTTGGCTGAAACTGCCATCTCTATGACTGACTGAAGAAAAAGATAAATCTATTACCTGTATTGTTTTAAAAATATATATCTAATAAAAGTAAATCACAAGGAAACCCATTTTGGCTTAAAATTGCTCTGACTTATACCTAGAACAAGAATCTTCTAGCAACACTAGGTGGTCTCTTTAGAAGAAGCCTCACCTTGTCTTAGTCTACTTGGACTATTAGAACAAAATATCATGTACTGGGTGGGTTAAACAAAACATTTATTTCCCAGATTTCTGAAGATAAAAAGTCCAAGATCAAGATACTGGCAGATTTGGTCCTTGGTGAGGGCCCTCTTCCTGGGTTGCAGACAGCCACCTTCTCACTGTGTCCTCACGTGATGCAGAGAGGAAGCTCTGGTGTCTCTTATTCTTCTTACAGTTGTTGCTCCACTCTCAGGACCTCATCTCAGCCTCCCAAAGGTCCTTCCTTCTACTACATCACACATTGGGGTTATAGCATCAACATAGATTCAGTCCATAACAGACCCAAAGACAGGGTTAGATTCTATCTCGGTCATCTGAACTATGGTACGAAGATTTTTTTTAAATAAACCTTATTTTTTTAATAGTTTTTGAATTATGGAAAAATACAAAGATAGAGAGGTCCTATATACTCCAAATTCAGTTTCTCCTATTTTAACATTTTATATTAATATCATGTTGCAGCAACTCTGAAGAAACCAGTTAGACACCTCCCACCTGAAATTCAGTTTGGATGTCATAACTGATGATGCCACACATACCAAGAGGTTATGAAAAATTTATTACTTATATAATGAGGCTTTTTGAAGAGAGTAGAGCAGGTTTTCTAGGTTTAGTTTCAAATGTCTTGAGAGAGCAGGGAAAGGAGCCTGGCTTAGGGTTGTCATTGTGGTTAGAGCGGTGGTCGGCAAACTGGCCCCTTGAGTGTGGCTCTTCCACAAAATACCATGTGCGGGCACGCACATACAGTGCGATTGAAACTTCGTGGCCCATGCCACAGGGCCAAAGATCCGCATGTGGCTCGCAAGACGTGGTTTGCCGACCACTGGGTTAGAGGGTTAAGTCAGGGTGAGAGTTCCTTTGTGTGGTCAGGAGCTTATGTGGTTTGAATCTCCGACCAGCACCCAAGGTTCTAATTAGCTTGCCCAGATGTGGGGTAGAAATGAAAGGTAGAGGGATAAGATTTAAAAGTCATCAGCAAGCATCAAAGTCAGATTCTTGATTATATATGGTACACTTGTAATAATTAATGAACCAATATAATACATTTTTATTCACATTCCCTGAGTTTTTGCCTAATGTCCTTTTCCTGTTCCTGGATCTCATCGAGTATATCACATTCTAATTAGTTGTCATGTCTTGTTAGACTCCTCTCGGTTGTAACAGGTTCATCCTGTATTTTTCTTGACTGATTTCTTAGAATCAGTCATTTCGCCAAGGATTGACTACCTATGGAAGATATCATCCTAAGATCTCATGAGAAACCAAACCTGGTCTTGGACTTCCCAGCTTCAAAACTGTGAGAAATAAATTTCTGTTATTTAAGCTACCCAGTCTATGGTATTGTGTTACAGTGGTCATAGCAGACTAATGCATCCTCCTTAATGATTCTTGAAGTTCTGTAATAGCATCCACATAGTAGATTCTAGAACAATATATAACATGTTGGTCTACCTAGATAAGTTGACGAACTGTTTGAAGACAAAGATTTCATAAATTAAATGTGTTTGGTGGTCATTTGATTTTCTTTACTGAATTAGGAACTAGAAAATAGCATCATAGTTCTTGTCTATCACCCACAGATCTTAAAATAATACATAGATTGTTGAAATAATTGTTGGCTAAAACTAAGGTTTCTTTTTTCTTTTAACAAAGGCCCCAAGATTCGCGGGATAGAATAAGAGACCTCTTATTTTTAAGATTAAAACAAAACTGTAACAATAACTAGTATTGAGCCTTTCTACATAGCAGACACTGATCTCTATACCTGGCCATTGGCAATGCCATTAGAAGAATAAGCTTTAATTCAAAACCAACACCTTTAGTCTGGCTACTAAGTTGGCTCTGGTATCTGGCCAAAAATACTTAATGAAAACTTTAAGAAGGCTGAGATCACACTTTATTGTCTGAGATAAAGAAGCAATTAACCTTTCCAATCTGTAAAGCCTCAAAATACTGGACTATCAGTCAATATTAAGTGCAGGCCACAGTCAGGACAAGACACTCTCAGCAGAGCTGTGTTATTTTCATCCCTGCTTGCAAGTGAGCTAAATCTTACTTCAGTTTATCTCTCTCTAAAGCAGTGGTTCTCAACCTCCCTAATGCCAGGACCCTTTAATACAGTTCCTCATGTTGTGGTGACCCCCAATTTCATTGTTACAAATTGAACATAATTAAAGCATAGTGATTAATCACAAAAACAATATGCAATTATATAAGTGTTTTCCAATGGTCTTAGGCAACCCCTGTGAAAGGGTCATTCAACCCCCAAAGGGGTCGCGGCCCACAGGTTGAGAACCACTGCTCCAAAGCTTGGTTAATTATAAGCAGCAAGTAGCATTTATCACCTACCAACATTCTAACTTTTTCTGAGTGTCAGATTCAGTAGTCCCGCACCTGCTTTCAAGGATTAAAGTATTTCTTTTATCAAATATTTGTCATGGCATGACGAGAATAACCTGCTTTCCAGCCTATGATATCTGTTTGGCCATTAAGCCGAGGCAGCTTCACTTCTCGGTAACAAATCCTGTAATGGCCAGGGTTCAGCAGAGGAAAAAAAGAAACCACTCTAGGAATTTTAAACTGAAAGGGATTTTATACAAAGTATTTTAAACAAAACCATTGGTTCACTGGAGTGTCAGTGTCAAGATCCCAGTAGATCTTGGGAAAAAACGGAGCTGCCAGTTGTCAGAAGAAGACCATTAAAGCAACAAGCCAAAAACAAAAGTAACAATCAAGCCTTTAATCACTTACTGTGATAATATAAGCAAGAGGCTAAAACCAGAGAAAGGGCCAACTCTCCCATATCATTCTATGTTTTCCCATGGAAAGGGGCAGTGGTGGAGGGTTGACCAGTAGACTAGTGTAGTACCTGGGGCAGACTCACTACAGGTGTGGGGGATCTTCTCACTGTTGAACCCTGGGGTGGGAAGTCGAGTTGGAGAGGGAGGGCTGGGAGTAGAAAAGTACTTAGTACTGAGTCTGAGTGGGAGAAAGTATTTCAAGGTTTCACCCCCTCACTCCCATAAGAGGCCTCAGCAGAGATACCTGAAAAGGGACCGAGCAAGAAGTCCCCAGATAAAGAGACTTTTGAATGAAGGTGCCTGGGTTAGGAATGTAAATATGTTTAAGAGTATGGTAGGCCAGGGGGGCTGAGACTCCACTGGAAGTCCCCATAGAGAAAAGATGCACTGGCTGTGCACCAGGTCTTACATGTAGAGGTGAGGTTCAGGGATAGTGTTCACTGTGAGGTCTGCCAGGTAAAGCCTTTATAATCGCCTACAGTTGGGCTTGCAAAAATCGTACATAGGTTTTTTGGGTGAGAAACAAGACTCCTCAGCAGGATCTAGGCAGGGCCTTCAGGAGTGATTCCTAGAACCATACAGAACTGACCCACCAGGAAAGACACTACGGCCAAGGCCCCACTTGGTGTTTTGAATCAAGGAACTTACAAACATATCTGACATCCATATATAATACCCAGGGAAATCGGGATGGTGCCATCCCCACTGCCACTATTGTTGCCACCACAGTTGTCAGACACTCCTGAGTCTGGAAAAATGTCCCTGAGGAGTACTTCAGGAAAACCTCATTTCTCCATAACCTAGCTTTCCACAACCATGAAAGGAAGATGAAGCTGGAGTGAATGTAAGCAAGACTGTAAATAACTCTTCTTCTAGTTCTTAAATCTTATGATTTTCAGTATTGAACGAGCACCTGTGTTAGTCTCAGAAGAATAGAAAATTGCAGGTGACAGCCCCTGCCCATGAAGAAACTAAACACATTGATTTCTTCAAGAAATTGATCACTCAAGCATCTATGATCTTAGTAGACTGTCTTTATAGGCATTTTACAGAATATGTGATCTGCCACCTCCTTATGACTTCATCTCTCCTCTACTGTCTCATCAAAGATTGCTGTAGAGTTTCAAATTCTTCTCCCCCCCACTATTCAGAGTAATTTCTAAACTTCATACCCAAATGAGTCATGGTATGCAATATAATACACCTTTCATACACCAGAAGCCACATTCCTTTTAATATGATTAGGGAAATAAAGTATTTTCTCTAATAAGGAAGCATTACCATTAGATACACAATTTTAAGAATAATTAAGTAATGGGGACCAGTTTCTGTTACAATAATTATGTGAAGCAAAGACCTTTGACTGAATGAACCCCAGACAAATCTTTAATAAAGTCTGAGGAGTGCTATTTATCTTGCAAAGAAACACTGAGTTAAGGCAAATACCAGTTTAGAATAAAAAGAATAGCAACAGTCCCCACCTTCATTTTCCCAGCCTCTCCCTCACTAATCACTTAACCTTTTATGCCTGTGGTAAAACCTCATTACTAAAAAAGGAGACCTGCCTACTAAGCATAATGGTAAGTCTTTAATGGACTTTAGAGATCATTTATATCTTTGACTCAAAGCACTGAAATGCAACTTTTTAAATATTGATTTTAGAAAGAGAAGAAGGGGTGGGGGGGAGAAATTTGATTTGTTCCACTTATTTATGCATTCATTGGTTGATTCTTGATGTGAATGAGGAAGTGTGCAGCCACAGAGGCTGCTAGAACTCATCTTCAGTTTTAAAAGTTTGCTCTAGAATGGAACCAATAACAAAGAAGCAGACTCAAATATAGGAAAGGACACGGTTTTGGTGATATTGTTTGAATCTTAAAAAGATTCATCAGAAATTAGAATTTGCCCCTAAATCTCTTCATAAGACCTTCTGACACATGAGAAACTCAGTGTGTTATACCTCTCAGAAGCAGTCACCTGACACTCTGCTAAGAGCCTCTACTATAGCAAGCAACATACTACCCTGAAGTAACATGCATTCTCCTCTGTGATTGCTCTGGGCATCAACCATGTCTTATCATATAGGAGAGTGCCTGGCACATATTTAGCGCTCGATAAAACCTTGTAGCATTAACAAATGAGTGAATGAATAATGCAATGGAGTTCGACTATAATGTCCAAATGCTTTTACTTATTTCAGATAAATTTTAATAGTCATGCTTCTTCTTTTGTCCTCTCTAGTTATATATATTTGTTAATCCTAGCCCAAGGGTATTTTTTCATTGGTTTTTAGGGAGAGTGGAAATGCGAGGGAAAGAGAGGGATAAACATCGATGGGAGAAAAACACATAATTGGTTGCTTCCTGCACAAGCCCCTACCAGGGCCCAGGCCAGTGAGGAGCCTGCAACCAAGGTACATGCCCTTGACCAGAATTAAACCCGGGATCCTTTGGTCCACAGGCCAATGCTCTATCCACTGAGCCAGACCCGCTAGGGCACTAGTTATATATTAAAAGGCAGTGACATCTGTAATACTTTCAATAATAAATTTTTTAAATTAATTAATTAAATCATAAAAAAGGCAATTAAATGTCAACGTTTTTACTTTCATATTTCTGAATGTTTTACAAGGAAACTATGTGTAGGATATAAACTTATTTGAGAGTGACTCCCACATTGAATATCCTCAACTTATTTCTAGAGGCATGGGGAAGTGAACATGCAGAGTAAAATTCCTAAATCCAAGCAAATTATTTCAAATTTGTCAAGATTCATTGATTGACCTTAGAATAAGATCTTTTCTCCAGAGGCAATAGCTACTAAGAGCATTCCCTATGGGTCTGCACAATTAGATACCTAAGAAGCACATTTAAATGCAACATTATGCTACAAAAATTTGGCAATGCTCCAGGGTTGACTGTGTGTGTTATTAGATACTTCCAAGAATTTACTTTGTGGAAAAGGATTTTCAATAATTTCCTTCTAGGGTAAAATTAGGGCATCTGCAGAGAAGTAAACTCCATAATACAAGCAGCAAGTTCCCATTGTCACCACAATGTATTTCTAGAAACCATGCCAGGAAGCAAAAAGTTTAAAAATAGACCTTTTTTGCTTTCATACTTTTTTTTTTAAGTTTAAAACTGCAGTTACCCATCACATAAGCAAGTAATACTTACTCACTGGTTAGGTGCATTATTGATTGGGGCTCTCTTCTGGAGCCAAGAGAAAATAAAACAATTGGGTTGTGTAACACAGATTATGTCTCTCAGTAAATAATGCAGTAGAAAAATCTAGTTTGAAAGAGGAAACCTATGGCATATATGGCATCACTTTTCATTTCAGAGCCTACAGAAGATTGGACCATTTGCTATGTCATTCTTTCCTGCTTTTCCTAGAGTCAACTTTAGAATCTTCCTTAATACTGAACTCAATGTAGTATCTACCTTCATTTGGAATTGTTATCAATATTGACATATATTAAGTGTTGGCCTAAAATTCTAGATTTAGGGTGTTGATTTATTATATAGCTTGAACCAGGGAATAAGTTTCCATCTGGTAACTACACTCTGAATTGCAGCCATACCCCAAGAAAAATAATACAACATGGCAAACCTAATTCAACAATTCAGGTCTACATACAGTGACAAACATAACTTAAGCCATTATATTAAAAATAGTGGTTTGTACTAAACTTCTTGAATTTCTAGAATCCCCAACTCATGCCATTATGGGATATTTTTATAACATATTTAATAATAATTTTGTAATTACTTTATAATAAATTGATATTAAAATTTTATAATTAACTAAATTTTATAATAAAAATTAATCAAATTGTTATGTAGATGTGCCAAATCATTTAGGTCAGCCAGATCCATTTACTTCAGCAGATATTTACTGACATTCTATTGTATACATAGCACATTAGTATATTCTTTTAGGACTTTGAAAGAAATATATGCTTTAATACTTGTGCTCAAAAAGTTTACACTGTTTTAATATAAAGAAAAGGTATGCAGAGTTTTGTTTCCATTCATATTGGAGTATCTTGTATTGTACTAATTTTAATATAAATTATAACTATAAACTCAAGACAAAAAGCACGAAAGTAAATCACAACTTTAAACATATAAGACAATGGTCAAATTCAGTGGGAAAAAAATGGGGAGAAGTCAACATTCAAAATTAGAAATCTATAGTAGGTGAGACTGTGTTTACGTGAATTTTGCCTGTGGACACTCATTTGGGTATCTAATACTTGATCAGAAAGCCATAGTTGTGCTAGCTTTAAAAGTCAGAGGGTAGCCTGGCCAGTGTGCCTCAGTGACTCAGTTTCAAACTATGAACCAGGAGGTCACAGTTCGATTCCCAGTCAGGGCACATGCCTTGGTTGCAGGCTTGATCCCTAGTGTGAGGCATGCAAGAGGCAGCTGATCAATGATTCTCTCTCATCACTGATGTTTCTCTCTCTCTCCTGCTCCCTTCTGCTTTGAAATCAATAAAAAGTCAGGGGATAAATTTCAAAGCTGCAAAAGTTTATGAAAGGTGGGGATGAGTTCATAAGGAAGGAACACACTATATTTGTGGGCTGGAGCTGGGCAAACATTTCTTAAACAAGACACAGAGAGCAGTAATCATAAAAGAAAAGTTTGATACATTAGATTCATCACAATTAAAAATGTCTGTTCATCAGAAGACACTACTGGGAAAATAAATAAGTCAGGCTTAGACTGAGAAAAACTATTTGTTACTATTTTTGCAAAATGATTTACTTCCAGAAAATATAAGTAACAGGCAATAAGCAATCCTATAAAAATGAGCAAAACTTGCACAAATACTTCACAAAGAAAGATACACAAGTGGTCAATAGCCCCAAAATAAAGCACTCAACATCATGAACCCAGAGAAAAATGCAAATTGAAACCATAAGGAGATACCGAGACACACTCAGGAGGATGGCAAAGAGACTGACCAAACCCAATGGTGGGAAGACGTATAGCAACCAGAACGCTCATCCATTGCACTAGTGAAAATGCAAAATAGTATAAACACTTTGGAAAACAATTGAACTGTTTCTTATAAACTTAAACATACCCTATTTTCCAAGAATGAAAATACATATCCATGAAAAGACTTGTTCAGGAATGTTCATAGCACATCTATTCAGAATAGCAAAATCACTCATAACAACTGTTGGCTTGCAAACTGACCCTGATGCATGGTGGGCAAGCAGAGACCGAAGAAAGAGGTAGCAACTCCAGATTGATCTTAGCAATTTTGATAAACAAGAGAACATACTAGTACTTACCAGGCTTGTCTTGGGTGGTGGCAAGATGAGTAGATCTTCATACCCACCTGCCAGAATCTTAAAAGTTTATATAGAGACCTTACCTGGGTTGAGTCACTATGCAGTCCAGATGGGCTCAACAACATGTTGCTCTCTCAAGGTTGCGTCCTTGAAAATGACCCACTGTGGGAACGGTGGGCGGAACTTACTTTCCAAGAATAGGGGAGGATGTGGGTCAGCTGGTGGTCACATCCTCGCCAGGATCTTCTCCACAACACAGACACCTACAATAAGAAAATGGATAAACCAATTGTCATATTTTCATTAAAGGGACTCTATTCAGCAATAAAAGAACTGTGTTACTGATACATGTAACAACATGGATGAATCACACAGGTTTTAAGCTGAGCAAAAAAAAAAAAAGCCAGACACTAAAAAGCACACATATTGTACAATGCTACTTATATCAAATTTTAGAACAAGCAAGACTAATCTATGGTGAGAAAAATCAGAAAAGGGTCACAGCCTCTAGCTGTAGAGGTCATGGAGAAGGAATTTTCTGGAATGACAAAAACATTCTCTCTTGATAGGCCTGGTGGTTATACTGGGTATATATTGGGAAAAACTCGAGTTGTACACGAGATTTGGACATTTCACTGTATGTACATTTTAGATAAAATAAAACTGAAATCAAAAGCAATACTGAAAATAACAGACAGCTTCAGAGGAAAAAAAGATATATACGCATGCCACAGCCATAAAAACAAAAACTACCACTGCAAGAAAGAGTTTTTAAAAATTCTACTTATAATTGCATTATACTTGTTGTCTTAATATGCCTGTGAATTTCTAATTTGGTTCTCAATGGTATTCTGAGCAACACTAAGGTAGTGTAGCAAGAGCATATGGTGGCTATGGCCAAGTCAGAGAAAAGAAAATAAGCTGTTATAATTTTTTCAAATTTATTTTTTCAATACATTTTTAAAAATAAACCATACATACTTGCTTTCAACAGCTTGCTTGAATGTGCTAACAAAAATCACAATAAAATAAGACAAACAAATATTTCAAGAGGAATATTTATAAGTATGATTTCTTAAATGTAGATTATCGGCTGGCTGAGGATTTTTGTGTGATAAGGAGATCTATATTCATACTAGAGGCCCAGTGCACGAAATCTGAGCCTGCACCCTCTCCTATCTGGGACCCCTCAGGGGATGTCTGACTGGCAGTCGGACATCCCTCTCACAATCCTGGACCGTTGGCTCCTAATTGCTCACCTTCCTGCCTGCCTGGTCGCCCCTAACTGCCCCCCGCTCCTTGCCAGCCTAATTGCCCCTCACTGCCTCTGCATGCCGGCCCGATCGCCCCTAACTGCACCCCCTGCCGGCCAGGTTGCCCCCAACTTCCCCCTCCCTGCTGGCCTGATCACCCCCCGCAGCCTGCTTGTTTAGATGTTTGGTCATCCCTCACTAACCGCCCCTGCCAGCCTGGTCGTAGGCAGCCATCTTGTGAGGGCATGAGGGTTGATTTGCATATTACCTCTTTATTATATAGGATTAGAACATTTTATGCTTACGAAGGTGCTTCTAATTGTTATGATAATTAAACATAGTACTTTTTCCTGGTGTGGAAAAAGGGTTTAAGAACTGCCAACATTGCCCTGACTGGTTTGGCTCAGTGGATAGAGCGTTAGCCTGCGGACTGAAGGGTCCCGGGTTCGATTCCGGTCAAGGGCATATACCTTGGTTGCAGGCACATCCCCAGTAGGGAGTGTGCAGGAGGTAGCTGATCGATGTTTCTCTCTCATCGTTGTTTCTAACTCTCTATCCCTCTCCCTTCCTCTCTGTAAAAAATCAATAAAATATATTTTTAAAAAAAGAACTGCCAACATGTTTCACCATGAGGGTAAGTTTGAAATCTACAGTATTGACACTCAGGAAGGCAAAAGCATGATGCTTATTGATTTTATAAGGAAAGCATCTTGAAGAAATTAGGGGTTCAGTTGAGTCTTAAAGATAGGATTCTAAAAGGTCGGAAAAGACAGGAAATTCTAGCTGAGACCATGTAGCATTGAGGTTAAGAGCCCAGGCTTCGGTGTGAGGTTGACATTAGCTCAAATACTGGCATTAGTATTTATTAGCTATGTGACCTTATACATTCTTTTAAGCCTCTGTAGGTATCATTTTCTTTATTCATAAAATGCGAAATAATACCTATTTTTCAGGGTTGTTGTAATAATATGTACATGATGACTGGCACAAAAATGATCAAAATCAGTAATTTTTGAAAAGTGTGAACGAAGCTAAGATAGTACAAATAAGAAAATCATTGAAGGATTCTTTGAGGTGACCCATTTGCTTTTTTCAAAGAGGGTGTTTTGTGTGTTTTTTCTGGAAACAAATGGGAGGTAAAACTATTTAGCTTCATATATGATTAGAGGAGTAATTTATAAAAAGCATTGCAAATTAGAGGAAAGGATCAGATTTAGATAAATATGTGCCTAAAGATAAGTTTGAATATCATTTATAACAAAAGACTCTATGTAACTTTAACTAGAGAAATATGGATCATTTCATATCTATAAGAAAATATGTATAGAAACATGTGCACAATGTTGGGATAAATTCTAGATATTTACCAATGTGAAGTCACTATGCTAACATATTAAAGGAAACAATTTATTCCAATTATATCTTGCTAATTTGCCAAGAAAAATGACCAATTTTCCAAACTGGTGCTTCCCAAAGGACATAGAACTTGGTTGCAATTTTTAAAATGTATTTTATTATCCTGTTGACTCTATGCTCCTGGATTTCACTCTTAAAGGTGTTTGCTCACAAACACATTGCAACGTTAGAAAATTCCAGAGACGGTAGCTGAATATATTTTCATACATTCACCTATAATCTCACGAAGTAGCATCTGTTTCAGTTACCCTAATGAAACTGCTCTGTAACTCATAATGCAACTTGGTATACCATTTTCTGGATATTGAAAACAAAAACGTAGTGAATTATGCTGATTTCAAACAAATTTAAACCCAATGTTTCTCATTGATTAAAAAGAGCCACTAGCTGGCTTTTTCAATGATAGGGGCAATTATCTTGGTGTCATCATTTTTCTAATAATGTCAATCTAGAACAGTGATGGCGAACCTATGACACGCGTGTCAGAGGTGACACGCGAACTCATTTTTTTTGTTGATTTTTCTTTGTTAAATGGCATTTAAATATATAAAATAAATATCAAAAATATACGTCTTTGTTTTACTATGCTTGCAAATATCAAAAAATTTCTATATGTGACACGGCACCAGAGTTAAGTTAGGGTTTTTCAAAATGCTGACACACCGAGCTCAAAAGGTTTGCCATCACTAATCTAGAAAAATGATTAGAATACTATCAGGAAGAAGCCATTAGGATATTGTTATACATGATGCATACTGAACTGGTAAGATGACATAAAATCATCTATTTTATTAGTAGGATGACCTATAACCAAAGTGCTGCTAGACCTGGTTTTCCATTTTTCAAATGGCCTTCTAATTTGTGTTTCCTTCATTTTCTGGTTTTCTAAAAGTCTGGTCACTGCAAAGGCTTGAAGTCATTTTCTTTGCCTTTGGAAATAGGTCAGAATTGTTTCAATGTGCCAGGCCTCTCTCAACGCTACAGTTAACACAGTATATGTGGGTCTCTTCTTTGAGTCACACCAAGCATAAATCCAAAACCACCGATACCATCATAGAGTTCACATTCCTTGTGCTGACACTCTTTGCCATGGGGAACAGCATGAAACTAACATGCTTAAATGGGTTTTCGCTCTAACAAAGAGATCTGCATTTCATGCAACAGGGCCTCCAGGCCACTTTGAGTTTAATGCAGTCCAATTACTGCAGTAGTCCCTAGCTCCAGAGAGTTCCCTGGCTCCAATAATGGGTTTTCTCAGGTTGCCTTGCACCCCAAGCAGTCTCTCTGCTCTCACAATTACAGGAGAGTTGTGTTGTAAAAAATTACTAACAGCCTTGAGCAAAACAAATAAATTAGAGCGTCACCCCTGGGATGCAGCCGAATGTCAGCCTTAGCGAAAAGCAAACTGGATGGGTCTCCTTACTGCCTCAGGTTAAAATTAAATTCCATTATAGCACAGGAGCTCCTCCCACTTTGGCACCTGCCAACCTCTGCAGAGTCATCTCTTATGATTCCCTTTTTCTCACACGAAATTACAGCCAAGCTGAACATCTGTGGCTTCTCCTAATGTGTGGTGTCCTCTCTTGTCTCTGTGATTTTGTTCACACTGATGTCTCTTAGAACTCTCTCTCCCACACCCCACACACGCACGTCCTGCTATTTTACTGAACCGATTTTTACCTATCCCTCAAACCTCACTGCAAAGGCTTTTCCAAAGAATCCTTCCTTGATGCTGCCAGATTCTCCTTAAATAAATACATGAACTTTTATCTGGCTGGTGTGGCTCAGGGGTTGAGCACTGGCCTATGAAC
This sequence comes from Myotis yumanensis, assembly GCF_028538775.1. NCBI lineage: Eukaryota > Metazoa > Chordata > Mammalia > Chiroptera > Vespertilionidae > Myotis > Myotis yumanensis. The sequence continues at coordinate 25,518,382 of NW_027223764.1, read as the reverse complement.
CAGGAGGTCAATGATTCTCTCTCATCAATGTTTCTACCTCTCTCTCCCTCTCCCCTCCTCTCTGAAATCAATAAAAACATATTTTTAAAAATAATAAATAAGTAAGCTAAGAAAGGAAAATGAGAATACAGAAAATACTGCATGTCTAGAGTAAAAATACAAATGTTCTAAAACAAGATCTTATCCCCCCCAGGCTGAATCCATTTTGGAGAAGGTAGGTCTGGTTACAGAGTTTAAAAACTGTGATATTGAGGCCCTGGCTGGATAGCTCAGTTGGTTAGAGTGTCACCTGGATAACACCAAGGCTGCCGGTTGATCCCTGGTCAGGGCACATACAAGAATCAACCAACAAATGCATAAATAAGTGGAACAACTTGATGTTTTTCTCTCCAAAAAAAAAAAAAAAGAAAGAAAGAAAAATCAATAATTATTTTTAAAAATGGGTAATATTGAATAAAGCATCAACCCACACACAGAAGGGTCATGGGTTCAATTCCCAAAAGCATATACCTGGGTTGCAGGTTTCATTCCTGCCCCATAGGTGCTCATGTGGGAGGTGACCAATCCATGTGTCTCTCTCATACTGATGCTCTCCCCCCCCCCCCCATCTTTCTGTCCCCTTTCTTCCTCCCTTTCACTCTCTCGCAAAAAAAATCAATGGAAAAAAGATCCTTAAGGATTAACATATAATAAAATAAAGATTTCTGACTTCTCTTTTTAAAAATATCAGAATATCTGGAAACACTTCTCCCATGTTTCAACATAACAAAATTAAGCAAAGCTGGGAACAGTTAACCCCTGTGAGAGGGTATACAGACTCCAGCCCACCACAACCCCATCCACTCACTAGTCACTGCCTCACTTTATTTGTGTTGCCTACTGGACCCCTGTAAGCATGTGAACGTGCAACCCAAAACAGACAGAAGGTTGAGATTGCAAATGTAATCTCTATGTTAATATTGTGAGACCAAAGTGAGACAAAGAAGAAAAAGAATTTGCATTAGGAGATTTAAAAATCAGATGAAAGGAAAGAATATGGGGAGGGGTTAAATCTACAGCTTTTCTGTTTCGGCCACTTTAGTTCTTACCAGCCTGCATATGACTTTTCCACCATCAGGTAGGAAACTAATGTGGAAGGGTCAACACCATCAGTCAACTAAAACTCTCTGCAAAACTAGGTAGCTTAGTACTAAAGTGTCAAAGACCTAACTTTCTAGTCAAAGCCATTATTCAAGGATGTGCTTCAGATGCTACAATTTGACACTCCACGTGGCCCTGCTGAACAAAATGGGTGTCTCGGGGAAAGAGGAAGAGGCATGAGCCCAGTGAGAAAATCCAAAAGGAATGATCTGGAAGAAAGCAATTCCTGTACTTAATCAAAGACTCTGGTTCCTTTCAAAATCTAGGGTATTCCTTGGGGTATAATCTCACTTCTGGGGACTAATAAAAATATATTATTTCTAGGAGATGCAAATTTTAACTTTAGTATTATGGGAAAATGGGGACACGTTAGACCATAAAATGTACATTTTATGCTTTGGGGAGAAAGACTTTTAAATATGCCTGTCATCCAAAAAATAAATAGCTTCATAAAACTGCCCTGGAGAAGATGAAAAGGTTGTAATTGTAAGAACAAAATCTTCTGAGACACTAACTGGCCTACAAAATGCAATTATTGACCATAATGTTATGTTCTTCATGATACTTAGAGATCTTCTAGACTATCCCTTTCTATACCAGGTGAACAAAAGTGCTAGTACATTTTATTAGTTTCCTATTGCTGTAAGAAACCCCACGGGTTAAAACCACACAAATTTACTCTCTTGCATCTCTAGAAGTCAAAAGTCCTAAAATCAAGGTGTTCGCAGAATTTCTTTCCTTGTAGATGCTCTAACAGAAAATCCATTTTCTTCCTTTTTTCAACTGCTAGAGGCCACTTCCTCCATCTTCAAACCCAGCAGCTATCATCACCAACTCTCTCTGGGGCGCTGACCCTCCTGCCTCCCTCTGTGGACACTTGTGACTACAGTGGACACTTGTGACTACACTGGCCCACCCAGTAATCCAAAATAATCTCCCTATTTTAGGGTTCTTAATCTCATCTGCAAAATCCATTTTTTCATGTAAGGCAACATATTCACTGGATCTAGGGGTTTGGACAGGGACATCTTTTGGAATATATACATAACACAGACACAAACAACAGTGTGGTGATAGAGGGAAAGGGGGAGTGGGGAATTGGTGGGGGTGGGAAAGGGGGATAAATGGGGACAGAAAGAGATTTTGCTTGGGATGATGAGCACATGATGCAGTGTGCAGATGATGTTTTGATGGGTTGTACACTTAGAACCTGTAAGGTTTTGCAAATGTATCCCAAATCAATTCAATAAAAAAGCTTTGTCTTTTTAATATCATGAAATAATAATGTGGAATTGTCATTTCCAAATGGTGGATTCTTCACAAAGTAGTTACTTTGTGGTTGGTTATAGAGAGCTCCAACCCTTTCTCTCTGGTGAACACGCACACATAGTCAATAAGACTTAAATAATCCATAGGGGAACATGCATCTCCAATGGGCCCAAATTACAGTAACAACAAAATCAATGTCAGAAAACAGAAAACATTTCTTATGTTACAGAGCTAAAGGAAGATGGCATTTGGAGCTGAAGGATGTTTCTGAGACCATCTTGACCAACCCTCACATTTTCTTATCAAGGAAATAGAAGTTCAAGAGGGAAAATAAATTGCAAAAGGGACATCTGGATATTGTGCTGAAGTTAGTAGTCAGATAGCTGACACTGGCCCATGTTCAGACTTTGATAAGAATGACAACTTATCAATGGTGATAATAACTACTATATTTGAGTATTTTCAATGTGGTAAGCACTTCACATACATTAGCTCATTGATAGTCCCCAAACCCTCAATAGGGCAGGTTTTGTTAAAAACTCTACAGGTGAAGGAACCGCAACTTGGAAAGTTAGTCACTTTGCAAAGGCTGCATGTATAGTGGGTGTCTAGTGAGTTTATAAGCCAAACCAACCCTGCAAGCTGAGCTCTTCACTCCTAGCTATGTTTTAAACAGCCGACACAGAGACACTCCTGTCTACACACACACACATACACACACTCTCTCTCTCTCACACACACACACTATTAATAAAGTTTGCTTTGGGTTATTTTTCCTAATTTTTATTTTCAAATGTAGCTCCCTGAGGACATCCAGTTTCTCTCCTTTTAATTCCTGTCTCCTTGTAGTTTTATCTAGGCCTAAAAAATAAGAACTTTTCACTGTATAACCACAGACCATCTTTTTCATTAGCTTGAGTTGAAAGCCCAACTATCATGCTAGTTAGCAAGAGCTACGTGATCTTTCCATCAGTACTTCTTCATGGAAGTTTAGCTCCTTTAAGAATCTCAAAATTGCTTAGTAAATATGTTTTAGCTCAGTGATTACGACAGTTATCCAAGCCATGTCAATAGAATAAACTTTGGTAGTTTTATAATTGATACACTGCTATAAAGAGAAAAATCAAGTGTTTTTGGGATATATCCTGAATGACAGGAACATTTTCTTGAAAAAAAAAAATCCAACCTGAAGAAAACATACACTTTAATGTCTTTCTGTGTTTATGTCTTCTGTGTCATATTTGGCAGAAGAGGAAGAAAATTACTATGAGACAGGACTTTGTACAATCATTTATTTTCATTCTTCCAACAGTGTTACCAAGTAACTGTTATGATCCACTTTCCCCAGGTAATTGGGGGGTAATGAGGACTCAGAGAGATTAAGTAATTTGCCAAGCTAGTGAACGGCGACTCTGGATGTGTGCCTGGGTTTTCTCTGACCCAAAGACTCATTCCACTCGAACACACCTCAGCCAGGAAGGAACAGTTTTCTGTATGGGTAGTTCAGTTCTTTCTATTCGAAGCAGAGTGCACACTGGTGGCTGTTCCTTTGATCACAGCTATATAAATCCTACTACTCCCACATCCATTTCCAAAGCAACAGGTTAACTCCAAAAAGCTTAACAGGTGGCAGAGGTAGGAGGAGGTGGGGGTCAGGATTGTAATGCCAAAAAACCTCCTTCCTATTCTAAGCAACTTCCCATATAAACCTCAGACAGCTAAGATTGCCTTTATTCTTCAAATGCTTACAGAAGGTCATTTTAAAGATGTTCACACTGGATTGTCAGGTCCTCACAGTTGGAATCCATCAGTAGTGACCGTGACAATGACCTTTCTGCCTGAAGACCCCTCTTGGTGAGCACCAGGACAGGAGAAAAGAGGCACAGACCAACCCTTTTTCTGAAAGGCACTCTTTCAGGACAGCTTTGATTTGCATTTGTAAGAACCCTATGAATTTCTTTCTAAGTCAGTTCTTGAGGCTTAAACACTTTTGATTGACTCACATCTTTATGGCAAAGGAATTCCAGAATAATACATTATTTTCTTTTAAAAGACACCATAAAACTAAGTATATTTGAAATCATATTTGCTTAAGAAAAACAATTTAATTCAAGGAAGGCGTTTAACATGATTTTGTCCTTGGGGTATGTGCATCAATAGTCATAAGTATGTAAATCGGCTACAAAGATTATTATTTCCATCCTCCAACATAGGGCTCTTTTATCTCTGGCAGGGCAATATTAAAAGTACACCTCAGCTGCCAAAATATATACTATCTCAACAATTCTATTCTAGAAATCTCTGCTAAGAAAATATTTAGAGATGAATACATTCAAAGAATTAGTTACAAGGTTGCTCCTCTGAGAGTTATTTTTAGAGAGTAGAATGAAGGGGGTGAGACAGAGAGAGAAACATCGATGTGAGAGAGCCCTTGACCGAGAATCAAACCCGTGGCTCTTCAGTCCATGGACCAGCGCTGTAACCACTGAGCAAACCTGCTAGGGCTCTGAGAGTTATTTTTAATGCCCAACAGTAGGGAGTTGTTTAATTTAACCATTCAAAATGAGTTAGATGTCCATGGCATAATGTCAGTAAAAAAAACCACAGGTTATGCCCAGCTGTTGTGGCTCAGTGATTGAATGTTGACCCATGTACCAGGAGGTCACAGTTCAATTCCCCATCAGGCCACATACCTAGGTTGCAGGTTCAGTCCCAGTCAGAGTGCATACAGGAGGCAACCAATCGATGGTTTCTCTCTCTCTCTCTCTCTCTCCTTTTCCCTCTCTCTAAAATCAATAAACATATCCTAGGGTGAGAATTAAAAAAAAACAACAAAACAGAAACAAAAACTATAGAATGCCCAATTATAAAGGAATGGCTCAGACCAGTACCAAAAATCAAAAGAATTAGATAGAGTCTCTAATGAGCAACGCTTATAACAATACTAAAAGCATTAAAAAAAAAAAAAAAAAAAAAAGAGGGAGTGGGGAAGATTATATTCAGAGCAAGAACATAAAAGTTTGAAATGCCACCGATTAAGATAACACAGGGTAAGATGATAAGGAAAAAAACAAAACAAACAAACAAACAAAAACTTCTCACTTGATACATTGCTTCTCTCTACTTTAAAAGATGAGCCCTAACCAATTTGGCTCAGTGGAAAGAGCATCGGCCTGCCGACTGAAGAGTCCCAGGGTCAATTCCAGTCAAGGGCATGTACCTCAGCTGCAGGCTCCATCTCTGGCCCTGGTTGGGGTGAGTGCAAAGACAACAAACTGATATGTCTCTCTCACATCAATGTTTCTCTGTCTCTCTCCTCCCTTCCACCCTCTCTAAAAATCAATGGACAAATATCCGCAGGTGAGGATTAACAACACAATGATAGTGAGAAAAGGTAGAAGTAGCACTGAAATGAAAACTGAAGTCTGTGAGAAGGACATAAAAGACCTCCAGTTGCCCTGCATGAGGTCTGGCCTAAATGACTCTCTCACTGTTTCTGGGAGGACTTCCATCTGCTGTAGGCATCCACAGCGCCCTGTGCTACCTTGTTGTAACATCATGATTTATTGTAATTAATTACTGCTCACTTAGAAGGTCAAATCTTTGAGTACGAGCATTGTGTTTTGTTCACTGTGGAAGCCTCATTGCTTATTTGAGCACAAAGTCCTCAATAAATCTGTATTTTATTAATTACTTAACTACAAAACAGGGTACTAAGAAAACTTTCAAATTAGTTTATTGATCCACACGAAGGGAACTTTAAAAACCACAGAGGATTAGAAAAGCAACAAAAGATAGAGGAGATGATTGCCTGATTTTACAAAAGTGGAACAAATATTTGGCAAATCGTTCAATGACGTGTTTTGTTGTTGATCCCAGGCCAAATCCTATACTGAATAATTGAACAGAGGCTTTGTAAGTACTTCAGAAAATAAATTGTAATCAATAGGGTCGTCATGAGTTTACTGAGAAATATTCTTGCCCCGCCAGCCAGATTTTCTTCGTGGCTAGAGTTAGTAAACATTTTAGAGAACTGCCAGAAACTTTGGATTTTTGCAAAGCATTGAACAAGGGCTCATATAATATCTTTGTTGACAGTGTCTTACCCATAACAGATACTTGATAAAATTAGATTGGGCAAATGCTTACAAAACTGAACCATTTCCTTTTAATATTTTTTTAGTGATTTTTCTCCCTCTTACTGCCACAGGTAAGACCTTTTCCTCAATTCTCCCTTCAAATTTCATGCAAATGCATCTTATTGGTGAAATTTATGCCAAGCCTAGATCTTTTGCTACAAGGAAATCTTGGGAATACAGTTTTTCGCTTTTTTGCTTCTGTGATAAGTACATAGAAGAGAGTAGGACGGAACGTTGAATGCTAAGAAACAATATCCAGCACTGTTCCGTGTTGAAAATGCAAGAAGCTGCTTCAGGAGCTAGTGAATTTCCATCACTGAAGATATACAAGCAGAACCCAGATAGCCCACTGTCAGGAATGTTGTAGATAAGACTAATTTTGACCAGTAATTTGCAGACCTTGATGCATATTTTAAGCCATTGGCCCCACTTCCAAAATGGGTCTGTGATAGGTTCCAGGAATCTGAACTTTTGAAATTCTCCCCAAATGATTGTGAAGTACAACTGGATTCAGGGACCACCTGAGTACAATGTCCTAGATCACTTCCAGCCCCATGTATTTGAGTCCTTGAATCTAGACCGTTAGGACTACACAACTATACGTCACACATTTCTAGTACAAAAAACAAACGTTACCTGCAGCTGAACATGGGGCCTTGAGAAACTGCAGGCTGTAAACTAGGGTGTTAACCTATTTGTTACCTTGTTTGAAAGGAATCTGGTTATCAACTATCTTGTGGTAACAGAAATTCGTTCCAAGGATATCCTAACTGAAGGCCTTCTTTCACATGAAGAATTCATGACTCTCGTATCCTGAGGTAATTTGTTTTTTTCCAGTAGAGGATTTAAAGGATGCTATGTGAAAGGCATTTTAAGTTTTTTTTCTTTTTGTTTGTGTGAATTAACTCATCCTGATGGTGTCTGGGGATGTAGCCTCTGCACAAATATCACATCCAGGGCTCTTGCATGCTTGCCCTTGAAGGGGTGGTAAATATTTGCCTGAGCAAAACAGCAATTACAAACAGGTTTTATTGCTAGTATTGTAATCAGTGACTCAAAACAATTGTTCTATCCAATTTACAGCTCAAATCCAGGTTTGTTATACTATGATAAGTACCAGGATTTTGAGAGGATTGCCGGTCCTGCTATAGAAGATATTTGTGACACAAAGGCCCAGCTTATATTCTATACACCAGAGAGATTTCTGCAAAATTTCAATTTTAGGAAGAAAACATGCAGTTGACCCCCATGTTGGGGACCAAGAACATAGACTAGGATCTTGGAGGTATCCAGAAATAGAAAAATTGACTTTGGCCTCAAGAGAGTAATTATACTCAGTTTGAATGGAAAAATGAGATGGGCCTGCAGCTTTATTTTTGTAACTTTACTTACTTTAATTTTCTCAGTCATAGAGACCAATTTTTATATTCTGAAGGTAAAATATGCATCAAGCAAAATCAGCCTTTGTTCATTAATATTTGGTGCTGAATAGTATAGGGTGTCCCAAAATTCACGCAAGATTTGCAATTCTTGCGTGAATTTTGGGACACCCTATATAAAGTCAAATTCACTGAAACTTATAACCACATCTGAGTCTACTCACCTGGCTACTGACTTTATTTTTTTCTTCCTAGTTTCTTTATACTAAGACTAGAGGCCAGTGCATGAAATTCGTGCATGGGTAGGGTCCATAGGCCTGGCCAGCGATCAGGGCCAATCTGCAGGGCGACCGGTGGGGTGATTGGGGGGCCCCTGCTGGCACCCGCCTTGGCTGGCCTGGGGCCTGTGGGCTGGAGGCAGCTCCTGAGTTGAGCATCTGCCCCCTAGTGGTCAGTAGGCAACATAGCGACCGGTCATTCTGCTGTTTGGTCGATTTGCATGTTAGACTTTTATTATATAGAATCATAAACTAATGATAACTGTCACATTACACTACTTACTCTTAGCATTTTTTAAAGTCTACGAACCAAATAGTATAATTTCTCATATCAATTTTTAGGTAACAATTATTTTTTTAGGTCACAATTACTAAAATATGAGGAAAATAAGGTGGGAGAAATAGAGTTTGTCCAATGTGGTGACTCTTTTTTTCCCACCTTAATAGGCCCCACATAATCCCACACCCTAATCCCTGTAATCTGTGAAAGAATATATTACCTTACATGGCAAAGAGACCATGAAAAAAATGATTAAGAGTATGGGCCTGAGGTGGGGAAATTATTCTGCATCATCTGGTGGGCCCAATGTTTTCACATTAGTCTTGTAAAATCCACAATTTCTCCCAGCTGAATTGATTAGAAAAATAATAACTTTGTTAGCTTTGAAGGTAGAGGAAGGGGACCATAAGCCAAGAATACAGGCTGACCTTAGAAAATGCAAAAGACAAGGAAATGGATTATCCCATACAGCCTCCAAAAAGGAGTGCAGCCTGGCCAACATCTTGATTTTAGTTGAAATAAGATATATGTTAGACTTCTGCCTTACAGAACTGTAAGATAACAAGTTTGTATTATTAAGATACTACGATTGTGGTAATTTGTTACAGCAGCAGTAGAAAACTAAAAAGTCCAGTATCTTTCCTATCTATAATTGTTTCCATCTCATCACAGAGTAGCAGAGGCTGATAACTCCTAATAACAGTAAAAAAATAGTTTATTTTAAAGCAGTGGTTCTCAACCTGTGGGTCTCGACCCCTTTGGCAGTCAAATGACCCTTCCACAGGGGTCGCCTAAGACCATCCTGCATTATCAGATATTTACATTACGATTCATAACAGTAGCAACATTACAGTTATGAAGTAGCAATGAAAATAATTTTATGGTTGGGTCACAACATGAGGAACTGCATTTAAAGGGCCAGAAGGTTGAGAACCACTGTTTAAAGGAAAGTTGGATAAAGCAGGAAGGGCATATAGTTTGTAGTTGAAGGTATAACTTAACCAACCAGTAGCAATGTGACTTTGGGAAAAATCTCAACTTTTTCTGAGGCTTAATATTATATATTTTATGTACTGAAAATAATGTATAAGCAGCCTTGATTGCTTTGTAGAATAGTGGAAAATATAAGATTTTACAAGGGATATGAACATGCTTTGTAAATTAGACACTATAAAGAACCATCCTGCTCATTACTTTTTCCCCTAAGAAATATGTCTTTCTAGTATAACATTTGTCAAATGTATAGCAGAAATGATTAATTGCCTCCCAATATCCATTCTTCCTTTCTGCTTTAATGGAAGAATCTCCCAAGTTTTAGTTGGAAATATGGCAATTCAACCAAACGCTCCAGCTTCCCTATAGCCAGGGATGCCCATGTGACTAAGTTCTAACCAATGGGACATCAGTGACAACTTAAGTGTGCAAGTTCCAGATGATGCCCTCTGCTCTTTTCTTTCCTGTTCCCAGAGACTTACCACTCATCATATAAGTGAGAGCATTATGCTTGGACAGAGTGGTTAACAAACAGCCATACTTCTTCATTCATGTGTCCTAGCAACAGCAAAGTTGAGTAATTACAGCAAAAACCATATGACTTGAAAAGACTAAGATATTTCTCATTAGATAGAATATACTGGCCCTTGCCCTAGGTCAGTGATGGCAAACCTTTTGAGCTCGGTGTGTCAGCATTTTGAAAAACCCTAACTTAACTCTGGTGCCGTGTCACATATAGAAATTTTTTGATATTTGCAACCATAGTAAAACAAAGACTTATATTTTTGATATTTATTTTATATATTTAAATGCCATTAACAAAGAAAAGTCAACCAAAAAAATGAGTTCGCGTGTCACCTCTGACACGCGTGTCATAGGTTTGCCATCACTGCCCGAAGTGATAGATCAACAAAATAAATAAAATCTGGGTCTTTAGTCAACCTCCCAGAGCAGAGATATTTTTTCCCTGTGACTACCTACCCACTTGGCTTTTTATGTGAACCAGAAATAGCCTTACATATTGCTTAATCCACTACTATTTTTATCAATTGCAACAAGAAATAGTAACAGGAATCATGATGATGATGATGATGATGATGATGATGATGACAGCTAACACTGCATTCTAGACTCTTACAGGTCTGAGTGTGTATTATATGTACACACACACACACAGTTAATGTTCATGGTAATTCTATGAAGCATTTTTTAACTTTTCAATTACAGTTGACATTCAGTATTATTTTATATTAGTTTCAGGTATACAGAATAGTAGTTAGACAACTATATAATTTACAAAGTGTTCCCCAATAATCCAAGAACCCACCTGCCTTATACAAAGTGAGTGTACTATTGTGAGTATGCAAATACTATTGTGAGTATGCAAAAAAGAATTTATTCTTGAATTGTCATTTATTAATTATTGTACTATTTTTCCATACAAACAACTGTAAACCCAATTTTGTCCCACCCTGTATCATTGACTATATACCATGTGCTATATATGCTATTTTTCATTCTTACTTGACAGATGAAAAACCTGAACCTCAGCAATTAAATAACTTTTCCAAGATCATACCAAAAAAGTGGTAGAAGCAGGATTTGAATCCTGGTCATTCAGCTCCAATATCTCTGCTATTCACCATCCATTAGATTGCTTCTGGGCAGATCACAGCCATTTCAGAGCAAATCTAATAGTCAATCCCACTCAAATACATTTTAACAAGGTACCTATTAGAAACTATAGCTTAACCCTAAAGTATTAAAAAATGGTAGGTAAAGTTTGGGAATATAAATAGCAATTTTTAAAAATATCCTTTTTTATTGTATACACTAGAGGCCTGGTGCACAAAAATTTGTGCCCTTGGGGGGTCCCTCAGCCCAGCCTATGCTCTCTTGCAGTGTGGGACCCCTCGGAGGATGTCCACCCCAGTGGGGACCCTCACCCCATGGAGGTTTGGCAAGCCTGGATGAGGGGCTGATGGCTGTTTTCAGGTTGGCCACACCCCCTTTAGGGTGGGGGGTCCCCACTGGGGTGCCTGGCCCGTCTGGGTGAGGGGCTGAGGGCCGTTTTCAGGCTGGCCAAGCACTCTGGTGATGTAAGCTCCCAGCCTCTCCTTTTTTTCTTTTTTATTCTGGGATTTTTTTACCTTCTATAATTGAAACTTTGTTGCCTTTAGCAGAGGCCTGCGGAAAGCTTGGCTTCCTCCACCGCCAGGGGCGACCCACTCCTGCTAGCTCCAGCTCCGTGGCCACAGCTGGCTGAAAGCAGGTATCTGGGATTTATTTACCTTCTATAATTGAAACTTTGTTGCTTTCAGTAGAGCTCAGAGCTGGGCAGCGGCAGGCGGGGAACAGTGGCTTCCTCCATCACTGGAGCAAGCAAGCCTCCTGCTCGTTTCAGCTCCGTGGCTGCCGGCCGCCATCTTGGTTGGGTTAATTTGCATATAGTCACTCTGATTGGCTGGTGGGAGTGGCTTAAGGCATAGCGACAGTATGGTCAATTTGCATGTTTGTCTTTTATTAGTATAGGATAACCGTCAGACATAGAAATAGCCTAAATTAAATACTTTTAATTAAGTATAGCTATCTTTTTTGTTGAATTAGGATAATATACTTGAACATAAAGATAAGTGCAAAGTGAAGTAAAAGTTCAAAGGAATAAAGTAAAGCCCAAAACGTCATGATTAATAGCAGGGTGGGGAAGGAGGCATAAGAAACAAGGAATCCAAAATCATTGTGTCCTTTCCTGGTACTGGAAACAAGGCAGAATACTTGACTGCATAATACCTATAAGACTTTTTAAGGTTGGAAACTAAGATTCAGAAAAATCCAGCCAGTTGCCTCAGATCACAGAAGTAGTCAATGAAACCCAGATCTTTGTTACCTCAACCCAAACTTCTTTAGGCTAGAATATCTTTTAAGAGAACAAAAACAAAACCCTAGTAATTCCAGGCAAGAAAAAGTTTCAGAATGAGATGGGTGCTTACTTAGAGCTTCTGCAAACGACTAGGCAAGTATTGCAGAAAACCATCATGCATAGCACTGACCCAAGGTTGATTAAGTACTCATAGGAAAAATGGAAAGAAAATTCCCAAATGCTGATACAAGGAAGAAAGCAAAGTCCGTCAAAGGTCAGAGCTGCATCAAGGATACCAGATCAGGAAACAGAGAAGAAACTGTGAGGAAATCGTTGATCATTAAGGACACTAGCTCTCTCAGTGGGCATATCTATTTGCACTCCCAAGGAGATTAGATGCTGATAAGTTCTTTGCTATTGATTGCCCTGAGCCTTGAAGTTCTCATAAAGGTGGAGAATACAATAGAATGAGCATCGTAACAACTGTGAGGTTAAATTCAAGGCATTGCGGTTGCCTCAGTCAACTCATTAAAAAGAAATGAGTTAACTCACTGCATAATATTATCTCCATACTGCCTAGAATTAATCAGTAAGGAGCGATAAAACATTACTACCACTCAAACATAAATTTGAGTCATGGAAATCATCTATTAATTTTATAGATAAGAAACCAAAATATCCAGGGAATACATGTCTGACATTATACTTTCTTGGTCTGAAATTATAAAATCAGTCTCTGTTGCCAAGCACATTAGAAAGCTCATGACATGGTTGTGTACTATCTGGAGTTGATTTTGTTTGAGCCATGGATCACCATGCTGAGGTGTTCAGGAGAAAAGATTTGTGTATATAATGCATACAAAAGTGATCTTCCCACAAATGAACAGAATGGCATCTGTTGGGGGTGGTCAAAGAATAGGAATTGATATAGGGGGCCATGGGGAAAGAAGTGGCAAAATAAGCTATGCCCTGGTTACCAGGTGCTTTGTAGATCATAACTGGGAAGTTGTACTGCACTTTGAAAAAAAAATCCAAGTCATTGGAGGGGTTTGGGCAGTAACTTTCAAAATGATTTTGCATATGACTCTCATTTGATCCTCATAGTAAAACTGGGATATAAGGTCTATCCTCAAGATTTCTGAAACAAATACATAGGGAAGCTGACTGACTGAGCGAAGCCACACTTCCAGGATGGCACAGAGTCTAACCTCAAACCCCAGTGTGATTGACAGTGGCAGCTGCTTTTAGTTGTGTATTAAGAATAATTGTACAGGAATAACTCAGTGAGAAAGAATTTTGTAATTTATTAGGATATCTAGGACAGAATGATGGCACATTCCTACTTTTAGGAGACAGACTATGAGAGAGAAATGTGAGAAAGGAAAAAAAAAGAGAGACTTTCTACCTAGAGTGCCTCCATAGAGCACTCAGAACTCGATAAACGACTTTGCAACTTCACCTATTATCATCTTTTGGGAAGTAGACACTGGATGGAATGTCATATCATGGCGACACTTCAACTGCTGAATGAAGGAATAGCTTCTATGCTCGCTAATCTTTCTTGCTTCCTTAAGCATTTATGTTTTGACTTCAGAGTGTAACGCCCTGGACGCAAGCCGCTGTCACAGAGAACCAAGAGACGCTTCTCATGCAAAAAGCAAAGGGTTTATTGATACCAGCATGCTGGGACTCACAGCCTACTCTGAGCACAGAGCAGCGGCTGCAAGCCCTGACCAAGAGTTTAAGCACACATTATATACTTTTTAGCAAACGGGGGAAGTAATCTGGGGTCATTCTACTGGAGATCTGGCGCCGTGTGAGTCAACACACCTATCTGCTTTCGGCAGGGAGGGAATGTAGTTTGGAATTTTTCACTAATGATCTGGCTTTCTAAGTGAGTTAATGCCCGTCTGGTTTCTTATCAGGCCGTTTGTCCTTCAGTTCCCTCCCGGGCTGCAGCCATCTCCCGTAACCTCCCTGGCTGCAGCTGTCTCCCATAAAAGTTGTTTGTTCCATCTGCCTTTTCTGACCCTCCTGATTATATTGGCGCCTCTCAAGAGGTCTTCTTGAGGAAAAGAGTCATAAGCAGCTAACTAAATTGGTGATGATAAACATTTTTCTCATAGAATTATCATAAGGATTAAACAGAGAATATTCTCCCTATATTACTGAAAGGGGCACTGGTGGGGGGGAAGGATTCTGAGAATTGTGAAGACTAAAAGAGTCCCAGCCACCCTCCCAGGATAACTCCAATAGATTGCTTCTCCTGAGGTAGGAAGCTGTGGAAGTTAGAAACTGAGTATGGCTTGGAGGGAGTGAGCCAGGTCCAGGATCCAGATACACAGAGCTGTGTGGAACTTTTTTTTACCTCTGTGCTGCATGAGAGATTGGGCCCTAGTGGAAGAGAGACCAAGAGTACCAGCAAGAGTTTCTTGGAAAGAACTTGTCCTGCAAGCCCTAAGGACTCCAGGGAAGAAAGGCAGAGCTAGTCCACATGAGCATTCTGGGAGTAATGCTGGTCTCTGTGGCCATTCAGAGCAACTAGGAGATAAATATTTTGAGTCCTTCATACCTATAAACCTGGGAGAATGCAGGCCTTCACAGCCAATGAGAAGGGAAAAGAACAGAATGCTTGCTCAAATAGCTGGTAGAGTACAATAGGCAGCCAGCCCTGAGACAGATTCTGCTGGGTTAGTATCACCAGCGTGACTGACAGAACTGTGTTTACTTGAGCCTCACTTAGCGACACAATGGAAAAGGACCCAACTCCAAACCCAGCTGGACAGAGGAAGAATAATGAGACAGTCCCAAGCAATAAATTCCTGGGCAAATGAAACTACTGGAATAGACATATGACAGTTGGTTAAAAAATAAATGAAATTCAATCACAGCACAAATAACACTTTCTGAACCTACGTGATTTCTGTCATAAAAAATGTAATAGGTGAACTGAATAAATAGGTTCATAGTATTTTTAGATACTAATGAAAAAATCGATTTATCATTCCATTTATGTAAAATTGTGTGTGTGTGTGTGTACATGTACATGCATGAGAGAGAGAGAAAAACATGAAGGAAAAGGTTCTCATCAAAATCTTAAGGCTAATTTGCTCAAGATAACCTGAAAAGGAGATATATGAATTCCTTAAAATTTTGTGTATTATCTATAATAAAAGCGTAATATGCTAATTAGACCGGACATCCTTCTGGATGACCTTCCGGATGAAGCTGGGGCTACAAGGGAAGCCCGAGTCCTGGGTCCCGGGTGCCAGAGGAAAGTCAGTGCCAGCGCTGGGGGAAGGAAAGCCTAATCTTGCACAAATTTTGTGCATCGGGCCTCTAGTATCAAATAACATAAAATCAGAAAATCTATCTAATCAAAATTCTACTTTTAATAAACAAAAAAGTTCAATGTTATTAGAATTACAAGTTCTACAGTAGCCATTCAGGATAGAATAGACATGAAAGGATAATCAGTAAGACAGTTTGGTCTAACAGTGAAATTAATCTTCTTATCAAAAGGATTCCATCCTATACCAGGCACTGATGAGCAGCTGAACATAGAGGCTCCCAGCTCATTCCCGCCACCTCAGTGGGACCATTTGTCTCAACTCTAAACTGCAGCACACTATACATGACCATATTTCCACTGATTCACACATGTACTGTGTACATATTCTCCAGTCACCTTACTAGAGGAACCACCGTGTTTCAGTTGCTAACCTTGTTGGGTATTAAAAATAAGACTTGTAGAATAAATAATTGGAGGAATTAAAGTTTATTTCGATTTTAAAAATGATTACTGAAATTTACAGCATGTGTATCACTGATTAATTTCTGGACTATAAATAAACATGACCAGAAATTAACGATGCCCTCGTTGTGCACTGCTCATGCACAGAGATGCTTGTTTATGCCAACTCTCAGAATTGGGAAACTAAACTGTGGTGGCACTTAATGAGGCACTTCATGAGCAACAGAAATCAATTGAAAAAGTGAATTGCCAGTAATTACTGTGACTAATGCTAATTAAAAATGTCTCTAAATGGAGACATGACAAGGGCATAAAATTTGAAACAGGATACACAAAACTCCAAACTCAGGCAACATGGGAAGGTTGCAGCTTGCCTCTGGTCAATTGTTAGCAAAGAGCCCACTATTCCTCAAGCTGCATCTTCCTTAAATCAAATGCCAGAGAATAGTTAACTAGAGAGGCACTCAGCAAATGGCAATTCCCACAAATGGAGAGAAAGAGAGAGAGAGATCATTTACAGTAATTATCAGCAGATATTTCTGCAAAGTACATTAGAGGAGAAATGCCCTTCTTAACTTCTATGCAATCAGAGACATATTTATAGCACTAACATTATTAAAAATAATGAGGAGAGTAAAATCTGAACTTTAAACAATTATAGTCACCAAGATGCTAAAAACTGCATATTTGATAAGGGTCCTAATATAAAAGCTATTCCAGTATAGAAGAATATGGGACATAGAGAATTGTGTAGGTTATTTGTACTATTAGAGTTGACCCTTGAGCAAAGCAGGGCTTAGGGATGCCAACCCCCATGTTGTCGAAAATCTGCCTGTAACTTTGACTCCCCCCAAATTTAACTACAGTCAACTCTTGGTCTTCACTGGGGTTAGTGCCAGACCCTGCATACACCAAAACCCAAGGATGCTCAAGTCCCTTACGTAAAACTAGTGGCCTGGTGCATGAAAATCGTGCACTGGGGGTGGGGGGGGGGGTCTCTTAGCCCAGCCTACACCCTCTTGCAGTCTAGGAGCCCTCAGGGGATGTCCGACTGATGGCTTAGGCCTACTCCCCACGGCTGGACATCCTTAGCACTGCCACGGAGGCAGGAGCGGCTCCCACCACCGGCACTGCGCTCACCAGCCATGAGCCCAGCTCAGGGCTTCTGGCTGAGCAGCACTCCCCATGTAGGAGCGCACTGACCACCAGAGGGCAGCTCCTGCATTGAGTGTCTGCCCCCTGGTGGTCAGTGCACATCATAGCGACCGGTCATTCTGCCATTGGGTCAATTTGCATATTAGCCTATTATGTAGGATGGTGTAGAACAATACATACAGTAAGCTCTCTGCATCCAAGGATTTAAAATACTATTTTTAATCTACATTTTGTTGAATCACTGATGCTAAACCGGGGGAAATGGAGGGCTGATTGTATATTTATTGAAGAAAACTCATGTATAAGTGGACCCAAGCACTTTAAACCCATGTTGTTCAAGGGGCAACTGTATTTCTTTTTGATCTAGCATGACCTTCTACCTTCTTCCTCTAGAAGACCTCCACTTGGTTTTGAGGAACACTGTCCTTGTATTTTGGGTAGGGTTGACTTTGCCTCCCACCTTCCCACAGTGATGGTCATTAATTCTGGGTCTAGCCAAAAAGAGCACTTCACACATATGACCACAATAATTAGATAATCATGGCCTCTTCAGATCATCTGTAAGGCTTGTCATGTGGATAACTAAAGAGAGAACATCAGTCTTATTCTGGAGTCAAGACTGTAAGTACCATCTAATTCAAGACTTAATTAGGTGGACATTATCATTCCTGCCACAAGGGAAAAAAGAGATGATGAAAAATTAAGGAAAAGAAAGTAAATATATAAAAGAATGAGGGATATAAAAAAGAGAAGTGAGAAGAGAGGGAGGAAGGAGGAAAATGGAGGAAGAAAGAAAGAGAAGGGAATTGCTGGGCAACCTCATCTGAGCACCTAGATCCAGCCATACCTGAGTCTTGTTTGTTCATGGAATTTTCAATTGCATGAGCTAAAAGAAAATTATTTTTTAAAATATTTAGTGTGAGGTTTGCTTATTTGAAATGGAAAAGATACATCATGAGATGCAAATACTATTACTGAATTGCACGGTAGCATCTGAATAGCAATAGGAAAAAAAATAATAACCACATCAGAAAAGATAAAACTCATTTTCCCATACTGCCCAGGGTTTTACCAATTATTTATGAGAGACCTGAAGACAATCCAAAAGAGTAAAAGTACAGAACTGTATTTTTTATAGCAGTTAGATCTTATTTATGTAATTATAGTTAATGTAACTATATAGAATGCTAGATAAAACTCTGCAGCTCTTCTTATGGATTGACAATTACTATAAGATTAGGTTTCCAATTTGTTTAACCAATAATACATAAAACATAGCAAATGTAGGGTGGCAATGCAGATTGGAGCAGTTGCAGCATTTCTAATCATGGGTAGCCTTAGTCCTCATAAGAGGACTAGTTACTAGTTACATTGTCCTCACAAGTTGGATCTCACCACATGTAAGAAATTCAATTCTTTCTCTCCCACTACCATCTTATACTCAGGGCTTTTCTTAGCAGAAATGACTACAGTAATACCAAATATCTGTGCATTTTTGTTTCAGAGATTTATAGCAGGCTCCCTTGATCTTAAAATGCATCATCATCAAGCTGTGCCCTCCTCTGAACATAGAAATTAGAGTCATTTTCCAAATACCCTGATTAATGTCTCTGCCCTCAGATTTCCAGTGTTCTGGAAAGCCCACGTG
Organism: Myotis yumanensis; assembly: GCF_028538775.1. Classification (NCBI taxonomy): domain Eukaryota; kingdom Metazoa; phylum Chordata; class Mammalia; order Chiroptera; family Vespertilionidae; genus Myotis; species Myotis yumanensis. The sequence continues at coordinate 25,499,487 of NW_027223764.1, read as the reverse complement.
CCCCCCTATTCATGTCTTGACTCTGATTTAATACCCTTTTAATACAGAGTTTGGTCTGAAGGTGAAGATCACAAATCAATTTCCACAAAACTTTAATTATAAAAAGTAGGTTCCATCATTCTAAATCAATCTTTTATTCTTGTGTTTTGAAGTCTCAAATTAAGGATGAAATTGCTTTAGATATTTTCAAAGTTGGAAATCTGAAATGGACATGCCTCAAACAATAGTTTCAATTAAGGTGTTTTGGTTTTTTTGGTCCCAAAGAAGCCAGACTAATTTACAAACTCTCCACACAAAATATGGTCTTTAATACAATTCCTGTCAGAGTGTGTCATATATTACCACAAAATAGAGTCATATTTATAAATTTGGTATGAAAGCAGAGGAAAGAATGATTAATTTGCCTTGCTTGGAGAATCTATCAGTTATCAGAATAATCAGAATCATCATCTTATCATCATCGAAATATTTATGAAATGTTCACAATGTTTAACGTAAGTACTAGTAAAATGTTCATTTTACAGATTATAAAAACAGAATTCTCAGTGATACATTCTAGAATTTAGAGAGGCATCCTTCCTGCTACCAACACCTAGAAATTCTGGAAAAAAACAACAACTAAAAACCTGAAAGAAAAGTGAGTCCGGGAGCCAGGCTGCCCAGGAGCATCTGCTGACATGATAAAAACTAAATACTTGGTTTTAACAGTAGCAGAGACAAAATCTTGGTGACATCAAAAATTGTGGTGTTAGATTAAACTTCTGCAGGCATCCAGGACCGTGGGAGGAAGAGTGGCAAGTATATTGGTCCACCCAAGCCTCCGCTTCAATTGGAAAAAAGAAAACCAGGAATCTCCAGCATCCTTTATATCAAAACCAACTGTACTCATTTACTGCTGCCATACAAATTGCTATAAACTTGGTGTCTTAAAGCAACACAAAATTATTATATTAGAATTCTGAAGGACAGAACTCCTAAATGGGTCTTATGAGGCTAAAACCAATCCAAGACCAGGAATGTGTTCTTTCTGGAAGCTCCAGGTGAGAATTCATTCCTTGCCTTTTCTAGCTTCCAGACACCACTCATAAGTGCTTTCTCCATCATAAAAGCCATCCATGAAGTATTTTCTCTTCTGTCTGGCCTCCTGATTCCCTCTTAGCAGAACCCTAGGACCCTGGAAAATGGAGGATTCTCTCATCTCAAAACCCTTAATTTAATTACATCTGCCACATCGCTTTGCTGTAAAAGGCAGCACACACACAGGTTCTAAGGATTTGGATGTGGACATCTTTGGGGACCAATATCCAGCCAGTATAATGGCCCTAAACTGGTTCCAGTGGTTAACCGGCACAGGAAACACTGCATCGTAAACATAAAGTGACAGACGTAAATATAAATCCTCTCTGGAGAAATGTATCTTGAACATAAGCACCTTGATGCACAGACAGAATAAGGTTTAATGTCATCAGCTAAGCATGGGCTCACAATCAAATTTTCCCACTACAAGAGAAAACAAGCTGACATCAATAAGAGTCAGCTGGAGTAACAAATAACGATTATACCTCCGACAACTTCAGATCATAAAATTATTGGATGCAGAATAGAAAAAATGGTATGGTTAAAATGTTCATAGAAAATAAAGGAGAAATTTGATAAGAATGAGAATCAAGAGTCTATAAATAATGGCCAGATCGACTTGATAAAGAACTTTGTAAAAAGAAAATAATGATTGAACTTAAAAGCTCAAAGGATGGAATAACTTGCAGTGGGCCTGTGTTCCCTATTGGAACAACTCAAAATTGCCAGATAAATTTTAAAAATGATCTGACTGAAGGTATTAGAGCTACTAAAGGATTGAGAAATAGAAAGGTAAACATTCTGGAAAAGTAGAGCTTCAAAGAAATGAGTGACATCACAAAGCTCCTTTGTATTGATGATATTATGCACAGAATATAAAACCTGCTGAGCTTGCTGACAAACCAGAGCTTTCAGTTTGAGGGTCTGCAGAGTTAAAATTCATGCCTCGGGCGCAGCTGGTTTTCCTCTTAAGACATTTGCCACATTCACAAGATAAGGAAAATATTCACCAGAGGGAAGCCCCAGAATAAACCATTCCATCAGTTGAACACACTGGATGGCTTTACCAAAACAATAAGTTAAACAGAAAAAGACTAAGTTTACCCAAACTTCCATCCAAGATGAACTCAATTCAGACTTTGATTGCATGAAAGTACTCTGTTCCCATTCTATCTAACAGAAGAATGAACCCTCTTTTGTGGCACTTCAGCAAAAGTTCATCAGGAATTTCCATAATTTTTACATGTAATGTTCCATATACAAAAAAAAAAAAAAAATGGGTAGGCATGTCAAGGGGCAGAACCATATAAGTATAAAAATAGAAGCAAAGTGATATATTGGAGTTAGCAGAAAATATATTTGATCAAGTGGATTAATGGATTGTTCTAAACAGAGAAAAATAGGAAATCGAAGAAAATATGGAGAATTAAAACAGATGATTGAAATTTATAAAATATAATGGGATGAAAATTACTACATCTGAAATTAATTGTGCAATGATGGGTTTATAGAAGGTTACACATAGCAGAAGACAGGATTAGAGAAAATATAAGACAGGTCAGTGGAAAACATTTGAAATGAAAGCAATTATAGGAAGAATGTGTGTGTGTGTGTGTGTGTGTGTGTAAAATAAGATTACCAGAAAATTTTATAAAACCAATAAAAGACATCAACCTACAGAGAAAAGAGGCTCTGCAAATCCCAAGCAAAATAAATAACTGCTGAAAATCAAAGACAAGGAGTAAGATCTCAAAAGCATTCAAATTAGAAGACACATTACAGGAGTAATAATAAGACACGTGAATTCTCAACCGAAAAAATGGGAGCCATAACACAATGACATGACATCTTTAAATGTCTGAAAGAAGATACCTACCAATCAAAAATTTTATGTTGAGCAAAAAATCCTTTAAAAATATCCTTTAAACACACTGTTTCAAAAAACCAAAAACTGAAATAATTCATCTTGAGCAGAGTTGCTGTAAAATAATTATCAAAGACAACTGTTCAGAGAGAAGGAAAATGACTCAGAACGAAACATGGAAATGTAGGCAAGTATAAAAAGTAATGGTTTGGCTAACTGGGTAGATCATCAGGGTCGGCCTGCGGGCGAAAGGGTCCTGGGTTCAATCCCAGTCTAGGACACATACCTGAGTTGCAGGCTCCTCTCTGGTTTGGGCCTTGTCAGGGTTCATGCAAGAGGCAACCAATTGATGTGTTTCTCTAACATTGATGTTTCTCCCTGTCTTTCCCTCTCTCTTCCACTCTCTCTTTTAAAAAATCAATGGAAAAATAACCTCAGGTAAGGATTAAATAAATAAATAAAATTTTAAAAGCAATGGAAATAATAAATGTGTGTATAGACATAAATGAGTGTTATCTCTAAGTAACGTCTTGTATGGTTTAAACAGAACTACAACATACACTTTGAATGTATGAACACAATAATTCAGAGGATGGGGTAAATAAGTCCACATTTTTATTCATCCAATAAGCGAGTTTCACAACACATGAAACAAAATCCCGTAGAACTACAAAGAGTAATAGACAAATATATAAATAACATCAGAAATTTTAACACTGTCTGAATATTAAACATGAAGAGTAGAGGGGAAAAATATAGTAGAAAGTCATTTAGGATATAAAAGATTGGAGCAACATCATCAAAAGCTTGATCCATTTGATGTACACAGTACATATCACCTCAAAACAGCAGACTATATTCTTCTCAGGTGTATATAACACATTTACCAAGATAGACCATAAAAACATCTAAATAAATTTGTTTTCAAGTAATACATATTTAATGAATATGAATCATGTAAATTTGTTCATGGCTGAATAAATTTTAAAAGATTCAAGTCATAAAAGTGCTCTTTTACCACAATAAAACAAAATTTGAAATAAATAAGCAAAAGATATCTGGAAAAATTCCAGTTGAACCCATAATATCTCCAAGGTATGCCTACACTAGTTAACCAACTTTAGCAATAAATATACATGTTATGATAAATTTGTATTTATAGAAGATATTCAGGGTTGTTTTATATATATAAAATTTAGTAATATAAATTGCCACTAAAAATATCATCAATACAATAGATACTGGAAAAGAATTCTATACAACACAATACCACTAATAATTAATGGCTCTTAGTAAACTATGCATAGAAGGAAACTTCTTTTACCAAAGAAAAACTATAAACAAAAAACCTATAGCAACTACCTTCCTTAAAGAGTGACTGTTTAGAGACAATTGCTTTAAAATCAGGAACAAGTTGAGAATGCCCATCATTACCTCTTCTTTCCAATATTATATTGGAGATCATGCATACATAAAAATTTAATTTATAAAAAGATCCAGGATTTCAGATCACTAGTAAAAAGAAAAATAAAGTATGCTAGAATAATTAAAATTCAGTTAGGTTATCGCCTCAGAATTCACAAAGATCAATTCTAGATGTACTGAATATATAACTATAAAGCAAAACTCTAAAATGTATAAGGACAAATATAGGAGAAAATCTTTATGTCCTTAAGTTAATGAGAAATTTCTAAATAAAATTTTTTAAAAAACTACAAGGGTAAATACTGTTAAAGGGAAATAATGATAAATTAATGTGGCTGATCATATTTTGCAAAGATGGCCACAACAATATTCTTCATTCCACATGCTCTTCCTATAATATGACTTTGACACCCCTCCCAGTAAGAGATGAGGTCTATGTTCCCACTCTTTGAAAATGGGTGGGCTTTGTGACTGTTTTGATCTGTGAATACAACAGAAAGGCAATACATCTTCCACCTTGCTTGCTGAAACATACACACTGGAGCCTTGAACTGCCAAGTAAGTAGCCAAACTACCCCCTGCTGTCATGCTGTGAAGAAATTCAAACAAGACCCTACAGAGGCATTATAAAGGGACATTCTGAGACTAGTGGAAAGAGAGAAGTGCCCAGTCAGCTTCACACTCTTCCAGTTCCAGCCACCGTCCCACTCAGCAACACAAGACCCTAAGTGTGAAGTACTCAGTTCAGCCCTTCTCAAATTTTAAACAATAAAAACCATGGGATATAATAACCTAACTGTCATTGCTTTAAGCACCAAGTTATGTCTTTACACAGCACTAAAAACTGGAACTATCTGGCTACATTAAAATTGAAAAAGTTTTATTCATCAAAATTACCATAAAAGTGGAAAGAAAACTCACAGATTACAAGATGACACTTGCAACCATACGACCAACAAACCATTGCATGTAATTTATGCAAAAAACTTCTTCAATCAATAAAAAAGCAAGCTGCCTGGCCAGCGTGGCTCAGTGGTTGAGTGTCCACGTATGAACCAGGACGTCACGGTTCAATTCCCAGTTGGGGCACATGCCAGGGTTGTGGGCTCAGTCCCCAGTGTGGGGAGTGCAAGAGGCAGCCAAGCAATGATCCTCTCTCATTACTGATGTTTCTATCTCTCTCTCTTCCTCTTCCTTCCTCTCTGAAATCAACAAAAATATTTTTAAAAAATAAACATAAAAAATAAAATAAACAAAAAGGCAAGCAAATAGAAAAAGAGACAAATGATATGAACAGCCAATTACGGTGACCAACACCACTTGAATGGCGAATACCCTGAGAAAAGTTGCCTAATTTAGCCAGGAAATATAAATGAAAATCATAATGAAGGCATTCTACTTCAGCATATCACAGAAACTTTAAAGTCCAACAATAATAAACATTGGCAGAATTTGGAGGCTGAGGAAGTGTCCTATACTGCTGGTGGGTGGGTAAATTGATATGGTCAGTTTAGAGAATTAAAGTTGCAAACACATACTCTGTGACTCATAAATTTCACTCCTACATATAAATCCTAGGGAATTTCACCCACCTGTGCAGCAGGAAATTTGTTTTAAAATATTCATAGCAATATTGTTTTCAGCAACAAGAAGAACTCTAACAACACAGGAAAATCAATTGGAGCATACTCATAAAAAGGATTATTTAACAAAGAAAATGGGTGAACAAGAGCAATGTGCTTCAACATGGATGAATCTCACAAACATGTTGACCAAAAGAGGTAAGTTGAACAATGTATATGAAGTTCTTCAAATGGAATGTACAACCATTTAAAGCAACACAGTACATTGCTTTATGATGTGTAAATATGTATAAAAGTATAAATAAATGTATGAGAAGGAAACACCAAATTCAGAATAATGGTTACCTCTGGATAGGAGACAGGTGGAAGTGATCAGAGAGGGCTACAGAAGGGGAATCTGGATTGTCAATGTTTTATTTTTATTTTTTCCGGGGATTGAGCCCGCAACCCAGACATGTGCCCTGACTGGGAATCGAACCATAACCTCCTGGTTCAGTTCATAAGTCGACACTCAACCACTGAACCACACCAGCTGGGCTCAATATTTTATTTTTAAGTAATAGTGGGTAAGTTAATATTATTTATGTTTTTTATACTTTCCTTCAATATTGTATAATAAATTTGATATTTTCAAAGATATCAGCAAGACATGGTACAGAAGGGGAAAGGTCAACATTGAAAATGACACTCAGAAACAGAAGCGTGTCTACCTGGAAACTTAGAGAGCTACCAAGAAATACCCAAGTGGGGAAAGAGTGGGAGTCAGTGGACAAAATGAAGGAAACAACTGGAGGCTGACATCCTCTGGCAACAATGCAGCAAAGTGGACTCTCCCTCTCTCGGTAAAACTTGTGTCAAATTTCAGCCTCTCCCCAATCATCTCTAACTTAAAGTCTCACCCAGAAAATCCCAGAAAGTTGATCATGTTTCCATGTGATTCCTATACTGAAGACCCAACAAGGCCACAAACCACAAAAGTACTTTTTATATGAGCTCTCACTTTTCCATCTCATGGGAAAGGAAAAAAGCAGATCCTGGCCTCTGGGAACTGGTCTGATAGTTGTAACTAGGCTTCCCTGTTTTTTTGAGACAGGCCTGGCATTTGAGCTAAGCCATGCTATTCTCCTGTTGGACATAAACAATCTATAGGACCCCAATATCAGACATGCTCACTCTGAATTCATGATACATGGAGTAAAACCAGGCCACTCCATAATTGTGCAACCCACAAAAGACAAAATGTGCCCCTCTCCTCGCTAATGTGAGTGACTGCTCTTCTTTACCAATAATAGCATTATCCTTGCATTATTTTGCCCTTCCTATAGATGAGACTTAAGATACCCAGTCATAGAATTGCTCTGTTCTTTGACAATGCTCATCATAGAGCAAACCTCCACTTCCTTACACCTTCCTGAAGTCACCCAACCAAAGCCCAGATCTTATAATAGGATCCTTCTAAGATCCTCTCACTGAGTAATAAACCCAATGTCAACTACAGATATGTTCCTGGTGATAAAGCCTTTGGCTGGAGGGCATTGACACTTGCTATCATCCATGTACAAGAAAAGCTAATTACAACTGACCTGTTGTACGGAAATCACATTTCTAAGGCTCTTCTAATAGCTATGACGCTGCCACTTTTTACACAAAAAGTTGGTAGGAACCTGAAATATGACATACTACCCCACATTATAACTGTAAGTAATAATCTCAAATTGCATACAATTTTCTCCTCTTTGATCATGACTATAAACATGTAATTGCCTCTATTTGCTTTTATGTTTCAGCTAAGCAGGACACAAGAACAAGTTTCCTCGTGTGATGGGGTGGGGGACAATAACTTAACCTGCACAATGTCACACAGCAAGTAAATAGCATTCAAACCCAACACCATCTAAATCCAGAGTCCACCCTTTAATACAGTAGGGCCTTGACTTACGAGTTTAATTCGTTCCGAGACCGAGCTCGTTAAAGAGCTCGTTAACTCAAATTACTCTATCAACTCAATGCAAAAAATCCTCCGAGAGACAGCTGGTATCTCAAAAAACTCGTTAGTCCGGACACTGGTAAGTCAAGGCCCCACTGTACTGTGCCATTTCAAAGCTGATTAGTAGCTGTGATGCAGAAAAGAAAGGAAGAATAGTCCAACTAGAAAATTGTTTGCCTAAAAACAAAGAAGAGAGAGAGTATGTCTGGGTTCATGGCTTGGCAAGTGTTTAAATGGCCCAAGAGTAAGCATGGTAGAGGGAGATGTTGAGAGTTATGGCATATGCAAGAGGAATGGTTTGGGGAAGGTTAGGCAAGGTCACATGCGGTCCAATTTTATTTTTGGAATTCAAACAGTCTGGTCCAAATTAATTGACGGGAGTGAATGTTGAACCGGTTTGCCGTGTCAACCTCAGCCTCGACGTTGGACCTGCTCCTAGCGCCTGGTCTGTCGAGTCAGCCTCCACGTTGGACCAAAAAGGGTTAAACTACATTTTGTAGCCAATAGTGGTTTCAGGCCATGGATGAAGACAAAGGTGTGAGAGGATCACAGCTATGTTTTAAAATGGTAAAGATGAATTAAAAAGGAGAAAGAGTTGATACCCTATGGAAAGCCCATTTTATGAAACATTTCTTAAAATTATCACCAAATGTAGGATATTATTCTATATTTAAATCTCTCCACATCCAGGTGAGACAGCTTGGCTATTATTTAAATACCCATGGGTTTTAAACAATCACAGTAAGCATTTCATAGCTCAGGGAGTATTAATACAGCTCAGTTAAATTATGAGTTTTAATTGGAGTTTAATTAGAAATAGAAAGCAGCTTACTTAGAATGTGGCTTCCTATAGTTAGTTACAAAGCTTCATCTGCATCTTTGTTACAGCTTTTAAAAACCCTTTATGTGCTGAATTAAGGAAGACAGAAATTCTGAATATATTCTGCAAAACCGGTGGGCTCCATGAATCAGTTCTAGGAAATATTGGAGGGAAATATCATAGATGAGAATTTAAATTTCTATTCATGCTTCCCTCCCCAAACCCTTTTTATTGTTTTGTGGGTTTTTTTATTTTAAATTGATTTTTAGAGAGAAATATTGATGTGAGGGAGAAACATCCATTGGCTGCCTCCTGCACACCCCCTACTGGGGATCAAATCTGCAACCAGGGCATGTACCCTGTCCAGAATCAAACTGGCAACTTTTTGGTGCATGGGACGTCACTTAACCAACTGAGTCACGCTGGCCAAGCCCAAACCCTGTTTAAAACTTGCACCCAAAAGACTAAGGTGATATCTGATAGATTTAATCTTGATTAAACTTAACACTGATCAATGACAGGGACTGAAAAGGACAGGATTTTAAGAAGACATGACTGGTCTCGATAGGGAAGAATATTGAGAAAGGTTTTTTTTTGTTTGTTTGTTTTTTTAATTTTTTTTAAATTTTTTTATTGCTTAAAGTATTACAAAGGGTATTACATATGTGTCCTTTTTTCCCCCCGCCCTTGACAATCCCCTGGCCTCCCCTATCCCCCAGTGTCTATGTCCATTGGTTATGCTTATATGCATGCATACAAGTCCTTCGGTTGATCTCTTACCCCCCTCCCTCCTGCCCCCCAACCCTCCCCGGCCTTCCCGCTGCAGTTTGACAATCTGTTTGAGGCAGCTCTGCCTCTGTATCTATTATTGTTCAAAAGTTTATAATGGTCTCTATTATCCATGAATGTGTGAGATCATGTGGTATTTTTCCTTCATTGACTGGCTTGTTTCACTTAGCATAATGCTCTCCAGTTCCATCCATGCTGTTGCAAATGATAAGAGTTCCTTCTTTTTTACAGCAGCATAGTATTCCATCATGTAGATGTACCACTGTTTTCTAATCCATTCATCTACTGATGGGCACTTAGGCTGTTTCCAGATCTTAGCTATGGTGAATTGTGCTGCTATGAACATAGGGGTGCATATATCCTTTCTAATTGGTGTTTCTGGTTTCTTGGGATATATTCCTAGAAGTGGGATCACAGGGTCAAATGGGAGTTCCATTTTTTGTTTTTTGAGAAAGGTTTTGATAGATGAGAGACAAGAAGGGTGAGTAGTGGCACATGCATTACAGGTAGGATTGAACACCTTGAAAGTGCCTCTCCAAGCAAAAGACAGCAGTCAGAACAGGGGTTGCAACACAGCTTCATGGATACTTGATTCGTTTATGATTCTCAATATATCTTAAAATAATTATTTTCTGTACTTCCTGTATATAATAATTCCTCTCATAGTAGATTAAAAGCACCCATATTATCTCTAGGACAATAAATTTTCTCATAGCAAGAAAAAAGTACATATTGAGAGTTGTTTCCTTTTCACTGCTACAATAGACTTTTTAAAGCTATTAACAGAAGCAATAGTTCTGAAAGCCCACTGAGAGATGAGCTTTCGCTGAAAGAAGGAAAGGTCTTGAGAATCCAAGGGAAAGCTCTGGAAGAGGCAGGCCATCACAACAGATTGGAAAGACATACTGCCCTAAGCGAGGGTGACGTGAGCTGGGAGAGATGCAGTGAGCTTGGAAGACATTGGTTGGACCACAAAGACAGTGGTCTTCTGGAGAGAAGCAGATCTGGCAGCCTGTTGGCTTGGGAAGAAATGCATTTGTTTAAGTAATATATGCATAAAATATAGTGGAGAAGTTTATAAGAATTAGATGTTACTAGGTGCTTGAAAATGTGTTGCATGCTATATCAATTGAGCTGGAATGTCAAGTGCACATTTTAGTAGAGCATGCCAGAGTCGCAATGATGTGAAGACACAGGAGAGAAAGGCAGAGGGTCTGTTTTGGATTCCACTATAAGTTATCTGAGCAACCAACTCAGTTGGCATTTGGACATATGAACAGGGATTCACAGCATCCCTCCAAATTGCCCTCTCCACTCCTACTTACATGGCACTCCTCCCCACGATGATAATACTATGAGCTCTGGGGGGAAGGGCATCAGAGTAGAAAAAGGGAAAATCATGAGAGAAGAGATTAGCTGATTATTCAAAGGGAAATGCTGAGATTGAGGGCCAAGGTCATTACTCCCTTTAGTACAGTGATTTTCAACCAGCGTGCCATGGCAGGCATACTGATGTGTTGCAAGAATTTTTAAAACATTCAATACCTGACTATTTAGTCAGGGGCACTGACCTCTTTTCCCTCAGATTGTCAAATAAAAAAATGACAACAGCCAACACAACAATAGTTGCCTGGTGAATCCAACTTATAGCTACTTTTTTGGCAGGTTGGCAAAAAATATATTTTTTGGTGTGTCACAAAATTTTAGTAATTAGTTTATGTGTGCCATGAGATGAAAAAGGTTGAAAATCACTGCTTAAGTATGGCCACGACTATGACAAATAAATGTGTGCTTATGAATTCATGTTGCATTTCCTGTCTTCCTCTTGGCCTAACAGCTTGGAAAGAAATTCGGAGCTGAGGTCATACATTATAATTACCATCTATCATCACCATGAATTTGTTTTTGTTTAAAAAGGACATTTTTAACAAATACTGAAAGAAAATAAAAGGTAGTTCTTAAAATAAAATTAGCTTTATGAAAAACTTACCATATCTTACACTTATTTTCCACTTTTTGCTCAGTAGTGAGAATGTTGTCTAACATTTTATACAGAGGTATTTTGGGGGATGCCCTCAAGACATACAGCTGTAGTGAAGTGAGGAAGGCAAGACAGGGCAGAAGGTGAAGTTGACCAGAAGGCTGTTGCAACTGAACCTCATTCAATCTTACAGGGAGCTCTGCACCTGGGGTGACCCTTCTGAGTTATCCCAAATTCAGCCTTGGGTCTGGGCCTTTGTGTCCTGCTCCAGTCAGTCATTGATCACAGGCAGGGGGTATACCTTGGGTGGACAGTTCTCTGTAGCTGAGAACAATGTTAGTGAAAGGTGGGGTTATGATCCATTGGAAGCTGAAATTTCCAGCACTGGAGGATAGGTGTGTCAGTCCTGATGAGAGGAAGCATACAGTACAAGCTTCTTTATGAAGCACGAGCAGTCTAAGTCTTAATATGAGAAACTACTATCTAGGCAATTCTTCAGTTCTCCTCTTTGTACAGACTCAGTGAATGCAGGCTCGGTCTCCCATAATTGCACCACTAGCTTTCATTTGCAGAGTGTAGTCATACCTGACTATGAACTACTAAAGAAAGCGATGGCTAACCACACTGAGAAAAACCTACATCTGTTTGGATATTTAGCAAATCTTGAACCATGAAAGAGGATTAGAGGGATGAAAGAATTCTTTCCTTAATTTTCTTTTTTCCCTAGGATTTTATATGCAAATAAATGTAAGCCACCTCTGATGTACTGTGAAGTCAGGGCTGACAATTGTCACACATGGTGTGGACACGCTGAGTGACTGACCTATGTCCCTGTGAATCACAGAAGCAGGAATATTGGAATCCAGCAGTGGTGGCACGTGCTCATGGGCACATCTTTCCTGTCTTGCACACTTTTCATTGTCAATACAAAATCAATCTGTTGGCCTCCAGTGGTTAACACTGCAGTAGCTTTCTTCAACTCCAAACTTTAAAACTCTTAGTGGGATAGAAGATAGAAAAGGCTTCCTGGTGTAATTTTGGAGAAAAGTTAAAAACATTTTTTAAATATACACTTTAAAATATAAAATAAAATATGTAAACAATATATACATTTATATGTATATGTGTGACTATAATCTTGTAAAGCTTTTCTTAATCCATTGTGTTTTTTGGTTTTTTAATCCTTACCCAAGGATATTTTTCCATTGATTTTTAGAGAGAGTGGAAGAGAGAGGGAAGGATAGAGAAATAGCGATGTGAGAGAAACGCATGGATTGGTTGCCTCCTGTACGCGACCCCAACCGGAGCCTGGACTGGGAGTAGCCTGCAACCCACATATGTGCCCTTGACCAGAATCGAACCTGAGACCCTTTGGTTCACAGGCCAATGCTCTATCCACTGAGACAAACTGGCTAGAGCTGTGGTTTTGTGTGTGTGTGTGTGTGTGTGTGTGTGTGTGTGTGTGTGTTGTCTTTCAGGACTTATGATACTTTCCATTGATGAAGTACTAATTTGAAGTTTAGAAATTATTTCCATTTCACGTTATTTCTTTGGTTTAAGTTAAATTCAGTACTTTTTATCTTTTTAAAAAAATAGTATATATAGGTTGATGACATTTTTCTTGAATTAGTTAGCTATTCAATTAGTCATCTGGAAATGAAAAATACAGTTATTTATATTTAAAATCCAATGGGTTAAAAAAAACAAATTTAATATAGTCAATGGGAGAATCAATTAACAAAGATAGAGCTGAGGAAATAACGCAAGATGTACCACTGAGTAATAAAGCAATGGAATTGTGAGAAATGTTGAAAGACGGAAGAAAAGGAGAGGATCTAACATATGTCCATTTGGAATACTAGGAATGAGAATAAAAGAGAGCAATATTTAAAGAGGTAATGGCTTTGAAATTTTCAAAATTAATAAAATACATGAAATCTCAGGTTGAGTAAGCACCAGAAGTAACTGAGCAAAATTTTTTTTAAATCTTCATTTATGTATACCATCATAGAAAAATTGCAGAATATCAAAGATAATGAAAACAAAAACTTAAACAGTGCCAGAAGAGAAAAAGACAGATTACCCAGCAAAAGAATAAACTAATGGCAGACTTCTCAGTAGCAAAACAGAGACTAGAAAGGAGATGAAGAAATTGAGGCACAAAGAGTTCACGTATGCCCTGTGAAGATGGGTAACTAACTAGTAAGTGTCGGAGTCAGAACTTAAGTGATCTGACTCCAAAGCTCACATTTTTCCAACACATTTAGTGCCCCTTTTTGGATAATATCCTGGACAGTTGTCTATCTCATTTTTAGGAAAAAAAAAAAGAAAATTTCTCTCAATAATTTAAGAACTGAAATTGCGAGAAAAACCATGTGTATGTATATTCAAACATGTGTGTGCCTTTTAGCAAATATGAAGTTAAGCTAATACTAATGATTATAAAAAGCAAAAGTAGCATTAGGAGCATTGCTCATCAGCAGTGGTACACATTAAAGATTTCCATATTGGATCTAATTAAACTATATTTTTAGACATGTCTGAAGATGAAACACCCTTGACAATGTCATCCAAAATGAAGGTGGGTGAGTTTTAATGGATAAAAATATTTTCAATTTTCAATTAGGCATGCCATATGTAGTAAATGGAGAAATCTTAATCAACGGGTCTCTATTTCCCACATCATCTTTAAAGCATATCATCTTGAATATAAATGAGCTGGGCAACAGATCTTTAATTTAGTGAACGTTACACATATATTTGAAATCTCAATAATAGAGTAAATTATTTTTTAAATGAGACAGGTTTTCTTTCATAGCTTGTTAACTAGGTCTGAAAATAATTTCCAAAGTGAGAGATCAATGAGGATATGTTGAAATAAACAATTGACCTCCCACAATGAATGTTTTGAAGGACAATCCATGTTTGCATATATTATACCGCAGCTCAAAATGGGTGAAAGGCATTGGATTGTAAAAATATTTCTACATGTACCTGTATCAACTAGAGAATGTTTCAGAATTGCATAGTACAAAAGAGAAAAACATTGTTGGGTTACCAGAAGAGTCCTAGAAAACTGCTGTTATAAAATTATTGATATATTTTCTTTAACAAAAACTATTAAATTTATGATCAGAGAATGGTCAAAGGTCTGGAATAGGCTCAGTAGTCTAGTAATAAGCTAAAATGATTCTCATGTAATACTGCAAGCTCACTTTCCAATAAATGGTAGGCCTACTGGGAGGTGAGTGGTATAGTTGGGGTTTAAAAGACTGAGTTTAAATACTTCCTATCCGATGACTGTGGGGAAGGTACTTGGATCTCTGTTCTTTCATGTGGATAAAGGAGATAATACTTACTTTCAGGCTTTCAGTTTGGATTAGACAAGATAAGGCATATAGTAAGAACTCGACAACTGGGAGTCATCTTTATTTCCAATTAGATTGTGCCAAAGGTAAGGCTGATCTGAGGAGCTGTCTGGGAACTCAAGTTCGGACCCTGTTCATTAAAGGCAGATACCGACACATACCTGAAATATGTGTGGTACCTCAGTGCCCTAGAGAGGCAACCATAGGACCTGGTTTATTTTTTATCCAGAATTCCCCACTCCCACCCTGAAGTCACTGGAGGGCTACCCTAAAGACAACCCAAACCTTCACACCAGAGGAAATATGTCTCCTCATCATGGTTGCTCATGGCAGCTCATGCCCTGTCATTAGATATTACTCATCAACCAAAAGTCACATAAAAGAAAAGGTACAAGTAAGTGATATGGGAATGGATTGGAATGGAGTGTCAATCTATTCTACTCCATGCCATGATTTGGGCTAATGGGACAAGGCATTCCAGACAAGGAGCCCAAACATGAGTCTAGTTCCAGCTTTTAATGTTTCTCATGTTACTAGAAAGGAATTCCTCAACATTTGGCAAATGTCTCTCTCCGGCTACTAACCTGGTTTTTCAGGGAAAACCCAAAGAAACCCTGACACCTTTCACCAAACTCAGCCTCAGCCCGTACCTATTAGAAAAGAGCAGGCCTGTGAAGAAGGCAAGTAGCACTTGCTTTGCTTTGCTCTCCCTGCTGGTGAAAGAACCTGGTTTACTACAACAGACCTTTAGGCTTCAACAGCCTCCATTCATTTCACAAGAAGTTATCAAGCTACATACTACAAACTTATCATACTACAAAATAAGTCCTGTTTATCAGTGTTTGCTGTGAGTTCAGGCACAGTACTAGAAGTGCTTTTATAAATGTCTCATTTTTGCTTAAGATTCCCAACAACTTAGCAACCTATATGTTTTCTGTTTCATTTCTGAAGGAACTGAGGCACAGAGGAGTTAAACAACTTGACAAAGATTCCATCTGAAGCATGATCTGCTCATCACTATTCTAAGCCTGGAAGGAAAACAACAAGGAAGACATACCCTGTGTTCTTTGGGAACTTAGAGTCCAATAGCGGGGATACACACGTATACAACTCACAGTAAAGTTCGTTGACAAGTGCTCCAAGGAAAGTCCATGCTCTTTTCCAAAACTAAATATCTCAGATCAACACTAGCTACTGGCACTTGATGATATAGCAGCACATTCATACGCTGCATGAAGCGTTGACACTGGAAACAGATCTACAAGCGTTCAGCATGAGGATCTATCTGAGCCTTGAAATCACCTGGGACCTTAGGCCTTTAGTCCTGAGATGTTTGTACCGGTGTTACAAAAGAATGCTGGTCAAGTCTGAGAAAACAATGAATTGGGCAAAGAGAGCCCTGCAGGACATAAGCAAACAGGGAACTTACCTCAGTCTGAGAGGAGTATTGACAGGAAATGCTTTTCCCTAGCAAGCCAGAAATCGATAAGGCAGCCCACAGAGTAAGGTTTAACAAAGCCTTGTGTAGGCTCCAAGGCCAAAGCTTCTGGGTTAGGGGATTTTACAAGGTTCGTGTTATAGAGTCCTAATAGGCTCCCTCACTGTGCTGGCTTTGATGGATCACTAGGCACTAAAGGTCCACTGTGAGACCTGATGATTATGACCACAGGACAAAAAAATAGCCTTGGGTCTCCATTCTAATTTCGCATGCAGTCTTAGTCACTGAGATAAATGCACACTTCCTCCATCCCCGCCTCTTAATGGAAAAAGAAGGATTATTCATTTATGGAACAATAAAGAGAGCCAATAGCTACAGAGGGAGAAAGGGCAAGGAATTTGGAAATTGACCATGAACGGACATGAACATGAAACTAGAGGGTCTCTTTGAAAGCTCAGATCCCTTGCCACGCCACCTGTCAAACCAAAGTTAGAATCAATCAGTCACATCTCTATTTCCTCAGAACATTCTTTACAACTATTACAGCTTTTTTTTTTTCCACTCCATCTTGTAATATAGCCTCTCTTATTGGATTAAGAGCTCCCTGAGGGCAGTAAACAGAGGGAGATAGTAATACATAACAGAAGACCCAGTATCAGAGTTACCCTTACCCAAAGGAGATTCCCTCAACAATGAAAGGATCCAATAGCCCAGGATAAAGAAGGTGTGAGGCTGAGAATGAATGAATACTATTATGTTTACCTCTTGAGTCAGTTCCCAGGGTCACAGCCACCAATTCCAATTTCATAGATGAGAGCGTTGGCCTGGAGCCAGACTGAGTGAACTAACATTGTTAATCCCCAACATCTAATTCACACACAAATCCTATCTGGTCTGCCTTCAAAATACATTTTTTAAACTCAGTCACTTCTCATCATCCAAGTCCACCAATATACCTAACCTGGTCTTCTTTGGCCTGTCTGCCTTCACTGCCCCCCCCCCCTCACCCCACCCCGCAGTCTGGCAAAGCCTTTAATGACAGAGTATATCACATCCCAGCTCAAACACCTCTAATGGGTTCCCATCACACTAAAAATCCAAAGCCCCTACCATAGTCTAAAAGTCTTATTGGGCTGTGTTCACTATTTCCAGACAACACTCCTATCTTATTTCCTTCCACTCTTCTCTGCCTCAGGATTTTGCTATTCTATGAGCACATCTAGTATATTTCTACCACAGAGCCTTTGCATTGCCTGTTTCCTCTGATACTTTCTTTACAGGTAGCTGTCAGGTCATGTAGGGCTCAACAACACATTATTCTCACAAAAATATGAGCTCACTGCTCATATTATTCAAACTTGGGCTCAAATGTCACTTCTTCTATGAGACTCCCCTATTCTCTCCACCTAATATGGTGTCCCCATCATTTGTCATCTCATACCTTCTTTTGTTTATCCTCAGAGGGATTATCACTATCTGACATGATGCTCTTTATTTCCTGTCTCCTATAGTAGAAAAAAAGCTTCATGAGGGCATAGATTTTGTCTTTTGTTCACTTCTCAATCCTCAGTGCTCAATACAATGCTGGAGCAGCTATGTGATAGACTGTTATTAAATAATTTGTCACAAAATCAGCATGTTAAATGAGCCAGGAAACGTGCAGGCTCTAGAAGTTGACAACTTCAAGGGCACCTTGTAGTCATAAAGTCAGCGAACAAGTCCTGAGAAAGGCTTGGGTGAAAACTCAAAATGTCCCCCATCCTCTGCTCCACTAAGTTAAATTGCATAAGTCATTCTGACAAGTTCAGCATAGTTGCCCACTGGGCAGTTATGGCTTAAGTAGAGAGCATAGGAATTAATCTGAGAACACTTGGGCATAAACCCATCGACTAGTCACTAGTTGTATAACTTAGGCAAGTTAGCTAACCCCTCTAAGCCCCAGTTTTCTCAGTAAGAAGAGGAAAATAGAAACAAGTACCTTGCAGGATGACATGAGACAGTTTTAGTGAGCTAATATATACGAAAAGGCCCAGACATTAGTAAAGGCTCAGCAAAAGTTAGAGTACTGTGAATCTAGTCAGCAAGGTCCAAACTATCAAACCTTCATCTTAGACCTAGAGCGAGATAGACTCATAGTATTAGGTGTGGAATGGAAATATCCAGAAAAATTGTCAATTTCCAGTGAAGCTGACCATCATACTGACCCATGAACTAATGTAAATTGAAAATAAATCTGTGCTAATGCACTGGGGAATTTAGCAACAAACACTTCTCCATCCTAAAGACCTTTCCTGCCTGTTCCCAGGCAGGAATGTCACTAAGGTGGCCAAAGGAGCCCATGTTTAGTACAGACAGTCCTCGGGTTACGTTGGACTCGAAGGACGTCGTTTCGTGGTTACGTCGCCATCTCCCATTTATTTATAAAAAAAAAAAGTTTTGTCATTTCGACATATGTACATATGTGCTTTATGTTTTTTATTATTTATTTACCATAAGTAAAGGTCAGGAATTGTTATCTTTCTTTTAAATTTTTTTTTACTGTTTCAGTTCATTACTGCTGTGCCTGTGCTCCACATGAGTGACGGAGGTGCTTATGTAGGTGGGTTCCAACTTACAGTGAAAATCGCCGTAGGAACGGATCTCTGATGTAACCTGAGGACCTATTGTATCCTCTCACACTTCAAAGGTTCCCCCAAAGGTCCTCCATACTTCAAGTTCCAAAGCCAGTGAAAGGCAGATACAGAAATAATCGTGAAGAATAGGACCTGTTCTAGAAACTGCTATACCTAATATCAGCTGGTGAGTATGCTTTATGAATTAATAACTTTTGCTTCTAACCATGCAAAAGCCAGCTTTCAACCCTAAGGCTTTGTATTAGAGAGTCCCCAAGCTGAGATTGCTAAACCTCCCTTACTCTGGACATCTTCCCCATCATTGTAACTTTGGCCTACAGAAAGGATGGCAAATGGGTGGCAAGTGGAGCCACCTGCCCTCCCAAGCTTACAGATTCATGCTGGCCTGTTTCCCAGGGAGTCCTTACAAGGCCTTGACCAACTGTTCCTGGAAGGCATTGTCAATAAATTTGAGTTGAACATAGGGGAAAAAAATCAATTTCCTCTCCCTTAGGATTGTTGAGAAAGGAAAATAATAAGCTTTACAGAGCCCCCACTCTTGCCATGCCAGTATGCTCAACCCAAAGTCTAAAGAAGAGAAATTTACTCTTCCCTCCTTCTTTCCCCCCACCTCTCCTGCCCTGAGCTTATCACACACTGGCCATTTGGAAAATTTACTCAATGAGTTCAGTGGCACCAACTGTCTAACTAGGTAGAAAAGGCTGTTTCTTTACCATTCCCCTTGAGAGCAGTAATGAAAACGTTCTATTTTGAGTTCTTTCCTTTTCCTAAAAGAAGAAAGTACAACACAATAATTCACTTATGGATAGAAAGATGCTTCACGATTCAAGATGACTCTTCACAAGGCAAAGCTATTATCTCATTTTATAAATGAAGAGACTTGGGTTCAGAGAGGTTAAGTGACTTGCTGCATGTCACACAGCTAAATAAAAAAGCAGGGCCTAAAAGCGAAGTCTTCTGAATTTCAATTCAAAACATTTTCCACTCCACTAATTAGTTTACCTGAATGACTTGGATGGCTTTAACCCAGAACAAGTAATATTATCATTGGCAGCTTATCTCACTAAAGATTGGAATACAGAAAAACTGAGTTAAAAAAAAGAACATCATATTTTCAACAAGAAAAATACATAGACATAGATTTCAGAGGTACTCTTCAGCACAGTCAGAGCATTTTTATTTTTTGTTGTTGCTGGTGCAGCAACCAATTTACCGCATTCCATGAAAAATTTACTGCATTCCCAGGAAAAACAGGAAGTGGTGTGGCACAAAGGAAAAGGGGAACCACAAAGGAAGACTAATGAATAGCAAAAAGGAAAGATACACTGCTCATTTTTAATTGAAGATATGTTTTTTCACATGATGAAAATGGTGTCTGGGAAATCAGTGTAACTACATAGAAATGCCATTTTTTAATTGAATTTATTGGGGTGACATTAGTTCACAAAACCATACAGGTTTCAAGTGTACAACTCAACAAAACATCATCTGCACACTGTATTGTGCACCCATTGCCCAAGAAAAATCTCTTTCTGTCCCATTTTCTTTGATATGACCTTTCCTCCCTTCTTTCTTTTCAAATTGGCCTCATGCAGCACCTGACTCATCTGCCTCCTTCTCCCTTGCAGGACCACTCCCTCAATCCTTAAGCCCTCAGAACAATGAGGTTCTGAACAGCATCAAATAATTGTAGGAACATAACCTCAGGTTTGTTGACCCCAGAGATAGAGTTTCAATCAAACTAAAGATGACATCTAGGTCTTGGTTGTATTTCAGCTCCAGAAAATTGGGCAAAACCAGATAAAGCTGACATCAGGGCCAGATGCACTGATCAACTACCCCCTACCCTAGCACTGACCAATCAATAGAAACCGAGACCCTGACCATTAGCCTAACCTCCCTTAGTCACCATGATTAATAATTTTCCCCTTTCTAACCCATCTCCTGGAAGCCATGAGGAAGCCAGGTCTTTGAGCATTAGCTCATCTGTCTCCAGGAGTGGACAGCTTCCTAAAAATAAACCCTTACTTCCTTTGCTACAAGCTTCTGTTTGTGTAATAAGGGCTTTGATGCTCACAGGCGTACAGATCCCTTTAGTTTGGTAACACAGGTGAGGCAGAAAGCAGATTGTTGGGAGCAGAGAGCTGGTGCTAGAGTGCCTAGGTCTTATCTCTACATCTGTCACTTACAGTAGGTTATTGAATCTCTTTAAGGCTCGACTTCCCCATCTGTAAAAATAAGACATCAATTGCACTACTTCATAGAGTTTTATGGTACATGTAAGAGGGTTTATATAAATCCCTGAGCACCCCATCTAAAATATTTTAAACACTCAATAAGTTAGCTATTATTATTACTAAAGTTATCATTTGTGCTACATGGAATTCAGATCATGAGGACTGTTCCCTTTTATGCCTCATCTCTCTGACTTGTGAAAATCAGTCAGCTTCACTGAGCTCCAGGTTCCTCTTCTGTAGACAAAGACAATAATAGCAGCCCTACCCACTGCACAAGTGGGTCAAATGGGATAAAATAGAGTGTTTTGTAAACAATCATAGCCTTCTCATATTCTAACCAGGTGTCATATTAAATGTGAGTTGGGCAACTGAAGATTTCAAGGCGTGAAGGGCTGGAGTCTTCCTTAGTCCAGCTGCATGAAATACAAAGTGTTTATGTAAGAATGGGGGTGGGTGAGTGTTGTAATGTTCATCACTTATTACTCCTTGATTTCTTCACTTACAAATACCTGTTGAGTCCTGATAGGTGCTGTGCACTTACGTTACAAGACGGGACATAGCATGGACAAAACAGGCTGTGACCCTGCCCTGGCATGGCATGCTCCTAGAAGCAGCTGGAAGGTATATGCAGGAAGCCAGGGAGCGCTGCTGGAGGACTCAAGCTCCATTGGGAAGGGCAGGAAAGGAGCTCCATGGAAACGATATTTGAGGAGAGATCTGAAGGGTGTGGAATAGGTCAAGGGAAGTCTCAATAGTGGGAAGACTGGTACAATGGCCCAGAAGGACAAACTGATATGAAGGGAAACAAAGAGGATCCCTGTCCCGGGGATGAGTGTGAATGGGATTGCGGAATCAAGCTGGGAAGAGCTGGGGGTTAAGGCTGCAGCAGTGGGTAGGGGCCAAGGCTGAGATGCCAAATCAGAGGTTTTAATCTCCAGTCTAAAAACAATTTTACAAACAACATCCACTGGTTTAAAATAACAGCTCACTCATCTGATAATGGGAAGAACGCATAAGAGGGGGTATGCATGGGTGTAGGAAAAGCAGTGAGAGGGAGTGCTATTATCTGGTGCAGGTGAGTAATGTCAGTTATAATGAATGTGATGACAATGAGGGTGGAGAGTAGACAGATCCAAGAAAAACTTATGAGGAAACAGCCCCAGGTCTTGGTGCTGGGTTAGTTATGGAGTGAGAGAGGGAGATGCCAAAGTGGGCTCCTCTGATTCTACTGGGAGCGATGGAGTCAGTCTCCAACACGGAGAATGTGCCAGAAGATGAACAAGTTTAGTTGACTCTGAAGCATCCAAGTGGGACCATCAAGCAAGCAGAGGAAGATAGAGACCAGAATACAGAGAACCTTGAACCACACCTCCGGGAAAATGTTCCCGTCTGATGAGGGAAGGAGAAGAAATGACTAACAGGAAGTGGGCTTCTCTCCTGCTCAGAAGTCAGACGCAGCCAAGACAGGTCACTCCCCTTGGTTCACGCCACTTCTCTATTCATAAACTTTCACTGCTTGGAGGATGCTGCCCTTCTCCCAGTGCATTTATAGTCACAAATGTGTGTTTATGGAGCTTTCAGATGCTCTTGACTGGTACAGAGCATATTCCCTTGTCAGGACAACAAGGATTAACATCTGACAAACCTCAAGTAAACAACACGAATTAAAACAATGATTCCTAATTTGCTCTAAAATTGTTGGCTTCTTCTTCTGAGCAAGGCTGGCTGACTTTACAGTTCCTTAGAATTTGTAGCAATGAGGCAGCCTTCTGACCACGCATGTCCCCAGGACCTCTCCCTTCCTGGGCCAGGTCATGTCTACAGCTCTGTTCCTCTCTGCCTCCTCTTTGAACCAAGAGCTAATGACGCTTGCAGGTCAGCTGGTGTGCCAACAGGAAGCATGGAAAAATTTAGGAAAAGGAATCTGTGGTTAAGCTTTCCTTGTCCCTAGCACCTCAACTAAACACTCCTGTGTGGTGTCAGGCTTTGCTGTTCACTAGCTCTGTGTTCTTGAACAAGTTATTTAACTTCCTTTACCTGAGTTTCCTTAACTGTAAAATGAGATAACATTGCTTACCTCACAGGGTCACTGTGAGGCTGAAACAAAATAACATGTTCATCATAAACAATGGATGTGCAGAAAGGAGATGCTCTCTTCTCTCATTATAGACTATTTTTCAAGGTAAAGTCCATGAATCACCTGAGTCAGCATTATCTAAAAGTCTTATATTAAATCAGGTTATAGGAACCCCCTTCCTTTGAGAGGCAGAGGCCAGATTTATATAGTGCAAGACAGAATATTATTATTCCCCTCAGTTTGAAAAGTTATTTCTGCCTATGTCCTGAAAACTCCTGTGGTCTTAGGTCTGTGTTTCTCAACTTCAGCTGCACATTTCATAACACTGGTGCTCGGGCCTCTACCCAGACTAATTAAATCAGAACCCCTGAGCAAAGGGTCCAGGTATCAGTATTTCAAGAAGCACCAGATGATTTGGTAGTGCAGGACCAGAGATGAGAACCACGGATTTCTATTTAACTTAGGAAGCTACCAGAGAATTCTATCATTCCTTTGAAGTTCCATTTGTATCTGGCTACCCCACTTCTCTTTTCCCAGCCATCAGTCAGCGCCTTCCATCTTGGATGCCTGTCTCCTCTTTGGTGTTAGTACCTACACGACATAGAACCATCTAATCATGCCTAAGAGAGGGAACCATTCAATATTGACCTATAAACTGCACTGCCATGTTGATATTCCCTTGCTTAGAAGCCCAGAGTGCCCCAGGCCACTGGGAGATAGGGTTGGAGTTGGGAGATGGCATTGACCTCACAATCCCAGGAGGTGCTGAGTCCCTCCCACAGGCTGAGCAGGTGGATATGGTGGCACTGAAAGGGAGATGGGCATGTAAAGGGGAGCTCATTACCTTCAGGACAGTAGCTGTGTGGAGCAGGGGTCCTCAAACTACGGCCCGAGGGCCACATGCAAATACAAATATTGTATTTGTTCCCGTTTTGTTTTTTTTACTTCAAAATAAGATATGTGCAGTGTGCATAGGAACTTGTTCATAGTTTTTTTAAAAACTATAGTCCGGCCCTCCAACGGTCTGAGGGACAGTGAACTGGCCCCCTGTTTAAAAAGTTTGAGGACCCCTGGTGTGGAGGAATTGCTTCTATGTAAAAGCAGGCTTCTTTTGTCACCTCTCAAATGCTAACTTTGTATATGCTGTTTTAATTAAATTATTCAGTGGCAATCTAATGAAATTTTTTTAAAAAAGGAAAACAAAAAAAGTAAGTTAATTGCTAAAACTTTAAACAGCAGATGTTATTGGCACACAGAAATCAGAAAAAGGCAGGTTGCAAAAAAAAAAGAAAGAAACCTTGAAATATGGCTACTTGAATGTTCTGTGGTTCCCTGGCTTAAATCTGTCTTTATATAAAATGGCAAATATCCTGGGGGGAGTAATACCTTTGGCTTCAGTATAATCAGGTTTATAAGATCCTTTCCTGGAAATAAGTTATGATAGGAATGGGTGAAAGCACAGACCTCCATGAACTTGGGGAAGGAAGTATAAATGAAGAGGGACATGGAGGGTATCTTTAAAAAGCATGAAGTGATATTTTTAGAAGGGGAGCTTTTGAGTTTTGTATCCTCACCTCAACCTAATCATATTGCAACCTTCTTTGTCCCAGATCCAGTAGGAAAACTAGTTCAACATCAGTGATAGAAAATAATCAGGAATCTGAAGAGAGGGATACTCCGTGCATCTTGAGACCCTTCCTTAGGCCTATTTGATCTGTAGTCTTGCTTCCAGGAGCCTCCCATATCTGTTTCTCCCTTCTGAAATGTCCTGGCCACGTGGAGATGGTCAATTTTAACACCCACATGTCTCTATGACATCTTCCCTGCTTGATACCAAAATATGTTGCAACTAAAGTTTCTTTTCCATTTATGACAAACACGGCCCAAAGCTTTCTAGTCAATAATGTGCCTAAAGAGCTTCCAGTCTCAAAGAAACTGTAAAACAGTGCCCCACAAATTATCCAGACAAGTCTGTGGTCGGGGCAAAAGACACGTTTACCTTGGCCAGCAGGAACGCAACTCCTGATCTTACCTTTGACTGCACCCCAAGGGCAGGTGCCAGACCACAATGGCAGGAAAGAGCCTCCGAGGAAGGACAAGATGAGCACCAGGTGAGTCAAAATATCACCTTGTTTGTAATTTACCTACATCCTATTTCCCTTTCATTATATCTTTTTCTGTTCTAATAATAAATCTCCTTTTCACCTATGAAAGGAAGTAGGGTAGCCTAGTCCAGATGTTTGCAGGCGTGGAGAACCTTTTCTCTGCCAAGGACCATTTGGATATTTATAACATCATTCATGGGCCATACAAAATTACCAACATAAAAAATAGCCTGCTATAATTTTGCCAAACATTTAATTAACTCTCCCCTGATGCCTTGGCAGGGCCAGACCAAATGATTTCTTGGGCCTTATAGGGCCCATGGGCTGGACATTCCCCGCCCCTGGTTTAAGAGGGAGAAATTAAAAGGATAACACATCTGGGTCTTTATTCCTAGAGAAGAAACCTATCATGGAACTCTCGACCCTCTTAAATAGCCAACAAGCCAGAACATCCACCTACTTCCTCATTGTTCTTAGGTCCTAAAGGAAAACCCTAAGAATAACCAAGGGAATGGATAAAACCGTGTTGTGGAAATTTGAGTATGAGGCGAGGGATTCAGACTGCCCTGGGGAGGGCATGAATAGTGCCTCTTTGAATTAAATGTGTGATGTCCATAGGAACCTAAATGCAGCACAAAAACTCTAAAATAAATTATTTGAAAGGCACCTCAGAAACTTGGGTGGAAGTTACAAGAAAGAAGAACAGTTTGATTAAGATTCACCAGCCTGGGTTCAGAAAAAAAAAAAAAAATCACTGTCCTTAATACCTGCTGCAGCCTTTGAAGTTGTCTCTTTGTATTCGCATGACAATGAGTCAGTGAGGGCAATACACTGGTGTTTTTCAAAAACCCTTTGACATAGTTTAACTTTTGGAGATAATCGCCAAAGCAAATGTCACAGAATAAAGGCTATAAAATAAATTTTTATGTAGAAAAGTACTAAGGCCAGGAGATTAAAGCAAGTCCCAGGTAACCCCAGAATTCACCTAGCAAGGTTGGCTGAGCCAGTAGTTAATGAGTCCAAGAGAAAGGTCACTTTCAAGCCCTTTAAAGAACAATCACTGTCTCTTGGAAGACACCTCTAATTCCACCCAAACCATCTTCAAACAGGTGTCTTTGGTCATATAAGATGGAAGGATAAAAAGGGTACAGAGAGCAGTTTATATGCATTTCCTTGCTTAAAGCAGTAAATAGAATCCATGTCAGAAACTGCTGTCAGGTTGTATTGTATATTGAATTCTTTCAAATTTACTAACAAGGTAGATCTTATGTTAGGTGTTCTTATCACAAAATGAGGGTAATAAATAACAGGGCAGGAGGAAACTTTTGGAAGTGATGAATAGGTATATGGCATCCATGTGATATTTCACACATAAATACTTCTCTCTAAACTCATCAATTTGTATATATTACATGTATACATCAATTTGAATGCATTGTATACATTTGTAGAGCATTTTGTATGTCAATCATACCTCATAGTTGTGTGTGTGTTTTTAAATGGGTGTCTGGTCTCTACTCAAAAATGTTCAGCCTAGCCAGCCATTTCCAGTTGCTTCCTCCTACAAATCTGTAGGAAAATCGTACTCAAAGGTTGATTCTTATAAAAACAGGTGATAAAGACAGCTAGATTTGGGGGAATATACCAGCTTACCTATCAAGTTCCCTCCCTTGTAGGGGTCTCTCTATCCAGTGCTTGAAATGATGCCTCTAGAGGTAGATGCCCAGGTCTTGATGAGAGCCAATCCTCTCTCCCTCCAGTTGCCCACCCATAAATAGGGACTTCCAGGAGCTTTTTACTGCATGAGCCACATCTCCAACCCTCTGTGATTAGACTGGAGTTGGACCTTTGACCCAAGATGGGCGAGTCACACATCGTCCCTACGGAATTTGGATGTGAGTTAAAGGGAGCTCAGCAATCTCTGCCTGTGGCTTGAAGTGCTTAGTCAAAATCTAAGTCATGACAAGACAATCCTACTCCTCCATGTAGACCATGAAGTCTAAGAAAACGGAAGAACAAAAAAAGAAGAATGAAAAGGATGTGCAGAGAAAGAGCTAAAGGGAGTCCCAATGGAATTACTAATTTCTCTTTTTAAGGCCCTTGCTGTCCATGAAACACCCCTGACTCTTTCTATCTCCTAGTGTTCATGTTGGCTGGAATTGCTGTCTCCTTAGAAATCACTCCCCCTGTCTAAATGTACTCCCCATTTTCCTTCTCTCTACTTCCTGCCCTCGCCACAATCACTTTTACCCATCTTTCTAGTTCCCTGGTTCCCTACCTCTTTTCCCCCGAAGTGCTAACTTGGCAGTGTCATCATTGGCTCTGGGAAGCTCTGGTGTTTTACTGTCATTAAGAGACTAACCTGAGGGTAGATACGATCTATCTCCAAGTTTCCAATGAGCCCTGAGGTATCTTTGCTATGGGTGAGATGAATGGTATAAGAACAATTTTTGAGATGTCCTTGGGCAATGTTTGCTTTATCTACAAACCCTTCTTGCTCCTAGAGGATTTGGAAGCCATGTGAATTGTAAGGTCCAAACGGGCAATGCTCAGAAACCAAATGATGCCTCCATACATCCTTTTTCTTATATGTGTTCTGTGAAATGTAGATACTTTTCGATCAAATATTTTCAGACTCTACCTCTCTGGGAGTCTGCTGCATCATGACCTGGCTCCAGGATGCCTCCAGTTCCCCAGTAATAAAAGAGATGGTCACCATGAGTTCCTAGAAACTGAAATTTCATGGATATTCAGGCTTGTGCCACAAGCAAAGCCCCTTATAGAGTATAAATTAGGATCCTTTATTAATGGACACCCCAGAAGAGCATGTTGCTGGAATCTGAGTCATATGAAACCCTAATTTCTGGAGAGTCCCCCACAGAATAGCTTGTACCTGAACTCAGCTCCTGTGGAACCGGGGGCTTCCTTCCCCAGAGGATGCTATAACCTCCCATGGGCCTCAGGGTCCTCAGGACCTTGGCTTTCCTGGTCACTTGGCTTTCCTAGACAACTCCTTTAAAAGGTGACACTCAAATCCAGATTGCCTGGTGGCAAAACTACCTGATCATGCCCCCACTCAGGAGGCTGCTCTCATTTTTGCCCTCTATAAAGGAAACATGTTATGGATCAAATCCCTCCAAAATTAATGTTCAAGCAAGCCCTGCCTCCAAGGTGATGGTATTAGGAGGTGGGGCCTTTGGAAGGTAATTAGAATTAGATGAGATCATAAGGGTAGGGAATGGGATTAAGGCCTTTATAAAGTCAGGAGAATGCTTGCTGCCTCTCTGCTCTCTACCGTGTGAGAATACAAGGAGAAGGCAGCAATCCACTGCTCTGGCCAGTGTGGCTCAGTTGGTTGAGTGTCGTCCCATGCACCAAAGGTCACCAGTTCAATTCCTGGTCAGGGCACATACCTGGATTGTAGGCTAAGGTTGTAGGCTCGATCGCCAGTAGGAGGTGTGGGGGAAGCAGCCAATAAGGCGTTTCTCTCTCAAATCAATGTTTCTCTCCCTTCCTTTCTCTCTAAAATCAATAAAAACATATTTTAAAAAATAAGTCAGTAGTCTGCAACCCAGAAGCGTGCTCTCACCAAAACTGGACCATGCCGGCACCCTGATCTCAGACTTCCAGCCTCCAGAACTATAAAAAATAAATGTATGTTGCTTATGAGCCACTCGTTCTATAGTGCTGTATGGGAGGAAAATGTTTCCCTCAACTCTTCTAAGGCTCCCTGGCTGGATTTGAAAATGAAACTGACAAACACAGGTTAACAGGCCAAAAGCATCCACGTTTATTTAATATAACTTTTATGTAACATGGGAGCCTTCCTAACTGGGTCTTTTCAGGGGAGGTTTGATGCAGAGAGCACAGTCGTGCAGAAATGCCCGTCATGGGGCAGAGTATGAGGTAAGTGTGGTAAACGGGGGGATCTTAGCAAGGACTGTTCGTTCAGATGCCTCTCAGCAGCCTTTGTCTTGGGGGATAAGGATGTTCCTTTCCTCTATTAGAGGGAAGGCAATCCTCACTGGAGGGTTTTATGACCTACTTCAGGAGAGAAGGTGGGGGGAGGTTAGAGTGACCTTCCTGCTTCTGCCATTGTTTTCAAACTCCTGCAGCTTAAAATAGTCAATGTGCCAAGCTGCCACACTTGGGGTAGCATGTCCTGAACCCCCTCAGTACTTTGTTACAGCAGTTGGAACTAAGACTGAAACCGATCACGGGAAAGGGCTCCTCTTTCCCAGCACAGACCTGCCGGTCCAGCACTTTGTGGGATGATGGGAAGACTTGTGTCAGCTCTTTCCCTTTTTTAAATTCTTTCATAAAGATATTTTATTGATTTTTCAGAGAGAGAGAGAGAGGAAGGAAGAGGGAGAGAGCAAAACATCAACTGGCCACCCCCTGCACACCTCCCACCAGGGATCAAACCCGTAAGCTGGGTATGTTCCCTGACCAGGAATCGAACCGGTGATCCTGGGTGCACGGGACGATGCCAAACCAACTGGGCCACATCGGTCAGGGCATGTCTTCTCTTTCCTGATGCATCCTGACCTTGAAATTTTCCCTTTCCCCATACCATGTGATATATCTATATTCTTCCCAAACGTGGTGCCTCATCACATGAAAACTCAGCAGGGGCCCATCTGGGCTTCAGTTGGTGTGTGGCCAGCCCCACAGCAGGGGAGCAAGTAAACAATACACACATTTCATTGCGAACTGAGAAAAGTGCTAAGAAACTGGCAGAGAGAATCCTGATATAGAGAGTAAAGGTAGAGAGCAATTTAAGTGAGGTTTTCTGGAAAGGCCTAGCTGAGGAGGGCAAGATAAACGGACATCTGAGAGATGAAAAGAGCCAGGGGCAGGAGGGTCCAAACTGAGGGCACAGCACAGGGGATGTCTCTGGGGGAGGAAATGACTTGTGAACTAAAGAAGCTCCAAGTCCATGCACCACTCCAGTTTGGCCCCTGGACTGGAAGACAACCCACCCTGCGTAACAACTACAAGGTCAGTGCTGTCAGAGTTCTCCAGGTTGCCAGTCCAAGGGGTGCTTTCACTGAGCAGCTCCCCAACCTGAGAGCACCCCCTCTGTGTACTGCCTACCACGGAGAAAGGATGAGCTCAAGAAATAGTTTCCCGCTGCCATGATGCTAGACTTGCATCCAAAATGGTGAAGATCCTGGTGCTGCTACTGCTGATTACAGCCAATAATAGCTAACATTTATTGATCTACTATGTGCCAGGATCTGCGCAACATACTTTATATATACAATCTGACATAATCCTCACAAGCATGCATCCTTATCGCAGAGCCAGCCAGGGGTGTCTCGAGAATATCTGTGAGAGAAAGAGGTCAGGAAAGGTCAGGCTTTTCTTTTCAGTACATTTGTCACAGTGGCATGACAAATTGGGTGCCAAAGAATGTTTGTGCTACAGAAGTATGATGTTAGAAGTAAAATACAGGGATGTTTAGGCATGTCCTTGAACTGGGCTTGGGAACACATGGTTTAAAAGCAAACACACTGCTTCCAGCATTCTCCAAACAAGAATCCCCAAATCTGTCAGCTAATGGAAATGCCATATAAAATAAACAGGGCCCTAACCGGTTTGGCTCAGTGGATAGAGCATCAGCCTTCGGACTCAAGGGTCCCAGGTTCGATTCCAGTCAAGGGCATGTACCTTGGTTGCGGGCACATCCCCAGTAGGGGGTGTGCAGGAGGCAGCCGATCGATGTTTCTCTCTCATCGATGTTCCTAACTCTCTATCCCTCTCCCTGCCTCTCTGTAAAAAATCAATAAAGTATATTTTAAAAAATAAAATAAATAGGGCTTTCTTTTTTTAAAATATATTTTTATTGATTTCAGAGAGGAATGGGAGAGGGAGAGAGAGAGATAGAAACATCAATGATGAGAGAGAATCATTGATCGGCTGCCTCCTGCACACCCCCTACTGGGGATTGAGCCCACAATCCAGGACTGTGCCCTGACCTGGAATCGAACCATGACCTCCTGGTTCATAGGTTAATGCTGAACCAGTGAGCCATGCCAGCCAGGCAGTAGGGCTTTCTTAAAGGGAAGTTCTTATAGTCCTCGAGTCTGGAAGGCAGAGAAAAGGGGCCACATTTTCTTTCCTATAAGGAATATGTATGAGGGAGGATCTCAGACTGCCTTGGCCACCTCTAGTCTTTTTCTAGTCCAATCTATTTTCTGCACTGCAGCCAGAACATTTTTACAATTTCTTTTCAATTATCTAAATTTCCCTATAAGAATACACTTATCTTCCCCAGCCCCGCACAGCTTTGAACCCCTAGAGAATGCTCTTCACAAAGTGCACCCCTGGGGTTCTCTGGGGCCCTCGCTGCCCCTGAGAACTTACCTCGCTGCCTTGGCCATTCGATGGCACTGACCTCAGGATGCTTACAGCTCTCCCTCCATTCTCTCTTTAACCTTGGATTGGCCTGCTGCCTTCGGTTTTTCCTCCACACTCTGCACTTGCCTCATGTTGGTTAACAACTCCTCCCACTTTAGTTTAGGTGTAAAGTTCCACACAGACAGTGACCCCACCCTGCCACCCAGCTCACCCTAAAGGGCAAGTGAGACATGATCCTGTAGAATTCTTTTTTTAATTTTTTCAGGCATGAGCATTTAGGATATTGTCTTTAATAATGATTTTGTGTGCATGCAAAAGCCACTATTAGTGTAGTGTGGTCTCTAGAGAAGCTATGAAATCAACAATGCACAACAAAAAGCCCACTTTCAGCTCTGGTCTCAGGCACAGAAGCCTGGACCTTCACCTCTCTGCATCCTACCTTTGTTGTCTGCCAAGTCCTTGAGCTTTTTAGGAAGAAACTACCTTACACTTGCACATAAATCCTTCTTAAGTGTGTGTAATGAATTTGGTCAAGGGACTAAAGCAATGTCATTATCTTCCAAAAGATCATTTGCCTAGTTTGAATCAATCAAGTACTGAATTGTACCTGCTTGTGTTTTGTTTTGTCTTTGATTTAGAAATGATTAATGTCCAAAGACTTGAGAAAACACAAGGAACAGAAAAGGAGGCTAGGATTTATTGTGTAACTTCTTTTTGACATATGCACACTGCACTAGGTATGTTACACAGTTTAACCCCTCTGACTCAAGTTCATGAGTCTCAGCTATTCCACAGAAGAGCATAAAGTTCTCTGGGTTCCACTAGAGAAATTCTATTGGCCTTCTGCAGTAAGTTCTTTGCAGGCATGTCTGTCTTGTTTGCCATTATATTCCCAATGTTAGACACATAGAGAAACACTAAATATTTTCTTAAATTAGTGTTTTTTATTGAAAAACAATAGACAATGTAGAAATTTTAAATACCATATAAATTACATGGCTTAAAGTGATAGTTTCCTCAAAATTACCCCTCAACTCTACAAGATAATCACTGTTAATAGTTGGGTGAATTAGTGATTAACTTGCACACTGGCCCCTCCTACTTCTTGGTCTAACATAAATGTTTTCTCTTCCTCTTGCCTGGCTCTCACTTTATCATGCTTCTCTCTATAGTAGGTGTTTGCCACCTGTATCTGTCTAGTGCCACCATTTTCCTGGGTAATGTTCCTCTCTCACCTGAATTGTGCAGTCTTGATTGAATGCCAATCCCCTCTAGTGGCCGGCAAACTGCGGCTCGTGAGCCACATGCGGCTCTTTGGCCCCTTGAGTGTGGCTCTTCCACAAAATACCAACTTCTGTGCATGGGCCACAAAGTTTCAATTGCTCTGTACGTGCGCGCTCGCATGTGGTATTTGGGGAAAAGCCACACTCAAGGGGCCAAAGAGCTGCATGTGGCTCACGAGCCACAGTTTGCCAACAACTGCCCTAGGCGCAGTGACTGGCCTAGACTAGTTGTGTGGCTCTCTCTGAACGCATGACCATGGCCATGAGAAGAGAGGAGGACCAGACCTATTTCATGGTACAGGACATCCAACAGAAAGTTTCTGGCCACAAAATAGAAGTGGCCTATTCATCAGACCAGCCAGACTCTTATAAAGGTGAAACTTCACAATGGAGTCAAGACAGTCTCTTCAATAAGTGGTGTTGGGAAAACTGGTCAGATACATGCAAAAAAAAAAAATGAAACTAGATCACCAACTTACACCATATACAATAATAAACTCAAAATGGATAGAAGACTTAAACATAAGATGGGAAACCATAAAAATCTTAGGAGAATCCATAGGCAGCAAAATATCAGACATATGTCATAGCAATATCTTTACTGATACAGCTCCTAGGGCAATAGAAACTAAGGAGAAAATAAACAAACGGGACTACATCAAAATAAAAAGCTTCTGCACAGTGAAAGAAACCATCAACAAAACAACAAGAAAGCCCACTGCATGGGAGAACATGTTTGCCAATGTTATCTCCAATAAGGGTTTAATCTCCAACATTTACAGGGAACTCATATAATTTAACAAAAGGAAGATAAACAATCCAATCAAAAAATGGGCAAAGGACCAAAATAGACACTTTTCAAAAGAGGACATACAGAAGGCCAAGAGACATATGAAAACATGCTCAAAGTCACTAATCATCTGAGAGATGCAAACCAAAATGACAATGAGGTACCATCTCACACCTGTCAGAATGGCTATCATTGACAAACGACAAATGCTGGCCAGGATGTGGAGAAAAAGGAACCCTCTTGCACTGATATTGGAAATGCAGACTGGTGCAGCCACTGTGGAAAACAGCATGGAGTTTCCTCAAAGAATTAAAAATGGAACTCCCGTTTGACCCAGTAATCCCACTTCTAGGACTATATCCCAAGAAATCAGAAATACCAATCAGAAAGGACACATGCACCCGTATGTTCATAGCAGCACAATTTACAATAGCTAAGATTTGGAAACAGTCTAAATGTCCATCAGCAGATGAGTGGATTAGAAAACTGTGGTACATCTACACAATGGAATACTACGCTGCTATAAAAAAGAAGGAACTCCTACCATTTGCAACAGCATGGATGGAACTAGAGAGCATTATGCTAAGGGAAATAAGCCAGTCGGAGAAAGATAATATGACATGATCTCACTCATTTGTGGAATATAATGAGCAACATAAACTGATGACAAAAAATAGGTTCAGAGACAGAGAAGTATCAGACAGACTGTCAAACCTCAGAGGGAAGGCAGAGGAGGGAGAGGGTGGTAAGAGGTCAACCAAAGGACTTGTATGCATGCATATGAGCATAATCAACAGATACAGACACTGGGGCGGTAGGGCCATGTCCTCGGGGGTGGGAGTGGCCGGGGAGGGGATGATAAGGGAAAAAGGAGACATATGCAATACCTTTAACAATAATAATAATAATAAAGGTCAAACTTCAACCACTTCAAGCCCATTGGAAGGTGTTATTCAAGTCTTCAGAGAAACAGATTACAGAGATAGCCTCCTCCACTACTGTCCACATGTGCCTGCCTGGTGGAACTGTGATCTGGATTTATAGAAGTATTTGGTGCCTTGTAACACATCAGTGTGTTCCTGATGAAAATAGAGCACTTACCAACCACAAGACAACATTAGTGGAATTTCACTTCTTTTCTGATCTCCTATCAACTCTTTCTGGGTAACCTGGGCAGATAACTGCGGTCAACTGCCTCCAACAGAAAACATCTGTTTCCTCTGTCACCAATTCCAAAGACTAACACCACCAATATTCAATACTGAGGCAGCAGCATCTCATAGAAGCACATATCCTTATTTGGGGAAAAGTTTAAATGTGCAATAGATAAAGTTATAGGGGTGGCTCAAAGCAATAGTATTGACAACTACATATTTTACCACTAATAACTTCAAAATATATTTTCCATCTAAGAAAAGATTCCCCCTTTCCACTATTTCTCAAAATAATTGTTCCATAAACTGAGGCCAGTAGATCATAAAATGAGAATGTAAGGCTGGATGAAATCTTGAGAGAATTGTTATGCCCAGATTTCAGGATCCCCATGAGACCACACCAGGGAGCCAGCCGTGTCTGATGCAAAAGCATTAGAGTCTTTATTCAAACCCGGGCTTGGCTCCTCTACCCTCCTTACCGATGCAGCAGCAAGTGGCAGAGAGAGCCAGCCCTGTGGGGAGAGGGGTTTTATAGAAAGGGGAGGAGAGAGAACTGTGGGCCCTGCTGATTGGCCAGGCACAAGTTGGTGTCTCGTTACACAGGATGTGGTCGTATCTATGGTGCGCACTTCCCTTGATTATACTTCCGGGAAGAAGCTTCTTGCTGAGCACTTGGCTGCTGCCCAAAAATGGAGGATTCGGGGCAAGATGGAGGGCGTAGCCCTCGCCCTTTCAAGAATCTGGCTCAGAGTCCTGTCCTTAAAAGCCCAGGTAGCATTCTTCACTGAGTGTTCTCCCCTCCCTGGGACGCAGTCCCTCTCTAGTTGAACAGGACTGGAAGACACAGCCAATATGGGGTGGCCTCGGCTTCTGCAGTTCATTTCATTCTCATCCCTGGGACTGTGCTCCCAAATTTTATATCTGTGAGTATCCATAGAGCTTATTTGACAGAGGCTGAGAGAAGGAAACGATTTCATAGAATAATAGTGAGTGCAGAGCCCTTGAGTTCAACTCATTAAGACTGACTTAATCAAGAGCAGAAAAGAAATTGAGAGGAAAATCAAAGGTGCTCAAAACACGAGCACTGTTTCCATTTTCTTGAGGAGACAGAGCCCAAATTAAACAGCGAGTGT
The DNA here is from genome assembly GCF_028538775.1 of Myotis yumanensis. Taxonomy (NCBI): domain Eukaryota; kingdom Metazoa; phylum Chordata; class Mammalia; order Chiroptera; family Vespertilionidae; genus Myotis; species Myotis yumanensis. The sequence goes on along the minus strand of NW_027223764.1, from coordinate 25,463,380 downwards.
GGCCTTTTCCTTGTCAAGATGAAAAAGTTAAACCCCTAACCAGAGGTGGCATTATTTCTCATAGAGAGGCAGGTGTCATCATGATTAAAAGCCTAGTTCCACCACCTACCTGCTATGAGACCTTCAACAAGTGGCTTAACCTCTCCGTTCCTCAGCTCCCTCATTTTTTTATAATGGAGGTACTACACCGCCTCAGTGCACAGACTAGCTTAAGTAACAGAAAAATATGCAAAAAAAAATATTTGGAGCCTTTTTCCAAACCAGTTTACCACCTGCAACACATAGCAACAAGGAGTTGACTCTTAAAATCATTTATAGTGTTTGTTACACAAATGCTCTTTGGGAATTTAAGAGAAACTGCTGGTCAAGATCAAGTAGGTTTACAATGAAGTTGTTTTTACTAAAATTTTAGTTTTTTCAGGTTGAGTACATCATAGGAAACCTCGTGTCAGATCAACCTGTAAGTCTACTGTCTCAAAACTTGTTCTCATTTCTCACTGCTTCCTCTCTTCACAACCCTCACCCTCCTGCTATCTCTCTCAGGGTTCTTGTCTCAAAAAAAAAAAAATGGCTGCAGAATAGGAAATCAGCTCTTAAAAAACCTGGAAGAATTTTTTAGTGTGGATTTTCTTTCATATAATTATATTATTTTCATTAAGCATGAGTTGGTAAGTGTCAAAATAAAAAGTAATAGAATAGGGTAAATGCTATGAGCATTAAACAACTTGATCCATGAAAAGTATCCGTGCTCAGCCAATAGAAAGCACTATATAAGTGTTTATTATTATTATTATTATTATTATTATTATTATTATTATGGATCATTCCAACAGAAATACTCTGTCATATTCCCAACAATAAGTTTATATTTAGTTAAAATGCAAGAGCTTATTCCTGTGAAATATTTAATCATGAATAGACATTTTTTGCCTCTGAGGAAGTATAAATTGTCTTGAGCACAATTCCATTTTGTAAAACAAATAGGACTGGTGAAACATTAAACTACTGAAACACTGGCTCAAGGCAGCCTTGCCCAGTTGTCCAGGCTCTCCACAGATACTCACAGAGGCGCCTATGTTCAGGCGAGGGCTAGCCTTTTATAGGAGAATAAACATGGACCTTTGAGTCAGGTTGATCTAGGTTCAAAACTGATTATTCTCCCTCTTATTAGCTGTAAAAATGTAGCCTTGTTCCTTAGCTTCTTTAAACACATGGGGTTGGAGGTCAAGCTGCCTGGATTCAAACCTCAGCTTCCCTACTAACTCCTATCTTTTACAAATTGCTTGACCTCTTAGATCTTGGTTTTTTTCATCTGTGAAATGGGTATCAGTACCTAGTTCACAGGGCTGCCTGAGGGTTAGGTGAAACTACGTGTAAATGCTTCAGTGTACTAGTATTCCTATGTGTCTGGCACATAGGAAATGCTCAGGAAAACAGTAGTTGTTATGAAGTTTCAATAATACAATATCTATAAATACCTGAACACATAGCCTTGATTGGCAAATTGGTGCTTGATTTATCTCTGAGAAACCCTTAAAGGAAGGAAGGTAATGTTTATCACGTGGCTTCTCAGGTCAGTCACGAAACTAGGGCTTTTACATGTATTATCTCCTATCAAATAAAATATATGAGGTGATCACACTATTCTGTATGTGGGGCAGGCATTGAGGTTCATGGAATTCACTTTCTCAGAGCACTAATAGTTAGTATGCACTAGAGCAGTGATGGTGAACCTTTTGAGCTCAGCGTGTCAGCATTTTGAAAAACCCTAACTTAACTCTGGTGCCGTGTCACATATAGAAATCTTTTGATATTTGCAACCATAGTAAAACAAAGACTTATACTTTTGATATTTATTTTATATATTTAAATGCCAGTTAACAAAGAAAAATCAACCAAAAAAATGAGTTCGCGTGTCACCTCTGACACGCGTGTCATAGGTTCGCCATCACTGCACTAGAGTAAGAATTCCGACTCCAGTGTGAATGTTCTTTGGCCATGTTACACTGCTTCCTAAATTTTGAGGTTTCAAGAAGAGAAAGGCAGTTCTGTTTCTTCACCCAGCTCTCCAACATGGTTGTGAAAAGGGAACCAGACTTCACTTCACCTCCCCTAGGTTCCCCTACTTGGTTCCTCTCTGTGGTACTCAGAGAAAGTAGCCCTACTGAATCTGAAATGAGAAGTCAAGCACTTCTGGCCCTCATCTCCTGCCCTATTGTTTCTCTCATTGACAGTCTAAAAGCAGATTGTCAATAAGTCACAAAGCAGACAGGTGCCTGTAGTTAGCAATGGAACACCTATTTTTATCAGGGAACAAGGCTGAGATTTTTTTTGACCATCGACTATACCTTTGACTATGTATGCCAAAGCATTCCATATAAACTGCGTCCAGAAATGTGAGCCACAATGTCATTTTAACGCATGACTCATACAAAATAATGTGTCCACCTCCTTCTAGTGATGAAGAAAATATGACCCTAGCCATAACTGAGTGAAATATTTAAATACATTTCTCTGTTCTGGTAGAACAAGTTACATAATATGCCTACGATAACGGTAATTTTGGGACAACATGTCAGATAATATCTCAATCTAGTAAGATGATGATTACACTGTACTCTGCAATGATCTAATTGCATATGTGATATGTCAGTCAGTCCTGGGAAGCATGTTTTATGAGACACTAAAATTGAAAACATTCAGAGTCAAGCAGTAAAGAGGCTGAGTGGCTTTTAGAAGGAACAGAGAAGAAAGAGAGGAGCCTCAAAAGGAATATGTCTCCTGTCCCCAGATATCTGATGGATTGGACTGTCAGAGAGCAGAGAGACATGGCATACTGTGTGTTACTCCAAGAGGAAGAGCTAAGATCAGAGTAGAGGTCTCAAGAGAAGTTAATCTTAGAAAATTGTTGTCTCAGAGTAAGGATTCCTTCTGTACTTCTTGGAAGAATGCTAACCATCAGACCCAACCGAGACGTAAGAGACAACCTGCTGCAGCATTGAGCTGCCTGGCACTCCTCACACTCTCTCTCAAGTCATGAACCAACTGTGCTCTAAGGTCCCTTCTAATTCACATATCTCCCATGCCTGGCTCCCCCATGGCTCCATGCTGCCACCTCTGCCCTGCCCAGCCTCTACGATGGCTACAGAAGGAGGGACAGGCTGATGAATTGTCCAAGGAGGCCCAGCAGAAGCATAGCTTCTCCACACAGTTTAATGTGTCTTGACAAAAGTTCCCCAGCCTTTGTCCTTTCCAAATGCTGTTACCAAGGAAACTGCTTGTATGTAACAGAGGAGACAACCCGTACATGAAATTGTGGCCACTTTGTTCTAAGAACAAAATGACTTGAATGATCAGAGCTTAGTGAGACACCAGCTAAGTGGTTCCTCTGAAGACAAAAAAAAGTGCATGTATGTATATAAAATCTCTACCTTCAAGTTCCACCATCAGAAATGTATTCCATCAGGCTATGCCAGTGATGGCGAACCTTTTGAGCTCCACATGTCAGCATTTTGAAAAACCCTAACTTAACTCTGGTGCCGTGTCACATAGAAATTTTTTGATATTTACAACCATAGTAAAACAAAGACTTATATTTTTGATATTTATTTCATATATTTACATGCCATTTAACAAAGAAAAATCAACCAAAAAAACGAGTTCACGTGTCACCTCTGACACGCGTGTCATAGGTTCGCCATCACTGGGCTATGCTAGTGTTTCTGTTACAATGAATAAGAAATTAAGTCACAAACACCAATGGACTAAATTTATCATACCTGTTCTAATGTGAATATAGTCAAAATAGGATAATGGCTAGGAGTATGGATTTAAAAGTGAAATCTCCCTGTTCCAAGTTTGGGTTCTTCTACTTAATAGCTGTGTGGCTTTGCCTTTGGCAAGTTCCCAAACCTCTCTGCCACCAGGTTCATCATCTGTGAAATAAAGATAAAAATACATACCTCTTTGAATTGCTGGATAAATAAATGAGTTAATACATATGAAGTTCTTAGAACGTATCTGGTACTCAGTAAGCTATTTAAGTGTTAGCTATTGTTGTGATGGTGAAAATGATGACAGTGACAGGGACTAGGAAGTGTTGAAGATTTTTGCCTGGGTGCATAGGCAAGTAAGTCAAAGAAAAAGGAATTGACATTAATTGAATATCTATCTGCTCAGTAAGAAGCCATTAGAGACTTTAGAGCCTTGATTATCAAGAGGAGACAGAAACTTTGGGGATGACAGGATCTTGGGACATTTTCTGAATCTTAGGACTCCTAACAAGAAATGACGGAAGAGTGATCATGAGCATCTCCAGGCTAGCTCCAAAAATGTCTCTTTTCGGGATGAAAGAAAGAGAAACATAATAGTTATTTTCCCTAGAACAAGCTTTTGCTACTCCCTCTCAATTCTCCCCCCTCATGACTTATTAACCCCTCAGCATATGATGGCAGGTGAGTGGGTGGTGCTAGGAGAGGTGGGAAAAGACAGCCTCCTGTTAAGATCCTCCCTCCCTTCTGTATTTTCCTCATATGCATTTGCTGTGTGATACCTCAACTGCCTCACCTGGGCTTTAGTAGCAAATCAGATCAGACAGATATAGCAGTTGTAGAGTTCCTACCTACACATCAACATGTATTAGCCAACGGTGTGTCACTCATCCTCTGGTGATGCTGTCTGGTGGAGAAGAAAATACAGGAGAGAGACTGTTGCAATGCTTAGTCCTGGAGCAGCTTAGATTTCCAAACTTAATTACTGAGCAAAGGGGCCCTCAGATTCTCTGACTTCACGTTATTTTATTAGAAGCTCCTCATTTCTCTCCTCTAGACTGAAGGTTGCCCCTGTGGGTCATCTCACCAGCCCCTTTCTACACGGGAATACTAGTATGGTTTTTGGCACTTAGTGAGAAAACGGTAACATGAGTCCTGACAGGCTCTCCTCACCTCAACAAGGAAAGATCTCTACCACCAAAGTCCCAAATGCTCTGCTTAGTGGTATGATGGCTTCTGAGGTGGCTACTCCCTTGAGTCAGACAGGGATGTGAGGAAAATAAAGACATTGAGGTTTTACCCTGTAAAATGAAGTCCCCCTCCTTTCTTTTACCTGATTGAAACCTGTATACATGCCGATTATAACACCCATAACCTTTTATACTTTCTGAATTATTTGTCTCCCTCTATAAGACAATGAAATTTTGAGGAGGGAGCACAGATAACTTGTCTTATTCATCTATTTATCCAAAGTATTTATCTCAGTGTTGGACATATAGTAGGCCCTCAAAAAATCTGTTGGAATATTTTTATATTGTGAAGTTCATTCTGGAAAAGGCTGAGGGAAAAAATGTAATAGGCACTAGTTATTTATAGAAGGTAACACTGATATAAAAGAAATAAGACAACTTTGATTTTTTTCATAGACAAGAAGGAAGAATCAGGTGTATTCAGGTGGTTCTCCAGAGAAAGAACCAATAGTGTGTGTGTATATGTATACATGTATCTGAATGTGAGATTTATTATAAGGAATTGGCTTAAGTAATGATTAAGGCTGTTTTAGTTTGAATCCAAAGGCATGAAGAAGCCAATGCTGCAGTTCAAAGGCAGGCTACCAAGAATTCCCTCTCAGACCTTCAAATGATTGTTGTCCCTATGTGCTCTACTCAAACTATCCATAAATGTTAAGCTCAGCCAACAATACCCTCACAGAAATACCCAGAATAATGTTTGACAACATCTGGGCCCAGTCAAGTTGACACACAAAATTAATTATCATGTTAAGCATATAAAGTCCAAATAAAATATCCCCCCCTCCTCTTACATTCAACACATAAGCACCTACTATGTGCCAGCATTATGGGATTCTCTTTCTTCCATCTCCCTTCTCTCACAGGGTCTAACACTGCTCCCTGCCAAAGAAGTGACACCTGTGTGGCAGCAGGGACAGTGAACTGGAGCTGCACAGGCATAATATAGAAAGGACCGGAATGAAACGCCCTAGCCAAACCCCCTAGCAGGACCCTCCACTCAGATTTTTACTTCTAGGCAATTCTGCGAGGCAGAGACTCTTTCCTTCCAGAGAAATTAATGAGAGGCTCACTTGCAACGATTCAGACAAAGGTTCTCGATCTTGGCTAGGCTTTGTGGCTGAGGCTGAAATATGGCGAGGATGAGAAACACATTCTGACAATGAGCACTTGGTTCTATTAAGATGTCCAATTAGCCAGTGAAAAATCAGCCTAGTGCTGCTATGAATGACTCACTGTGGTTTGAGATTCAGTGGCCTGTGCATTTGTGTTAGCCTCTTGCTAGAATTATTCCCCCTCGATCTGTTTTTCTACAGCCTGGGTGCTGCTGGTATTTCAACAAAAGAGCCAAATACCAACATCTGATTCAATTGTTTGGTCCTCTCACACCTGAGTTTATCACCAATTTTTCAAAGTAATGGGTAACATCATGTAGCTGGCTTATTGCACTGGGATAATATTGCAGACTCTTCTTGAAATAAGTACGGATTCTCTGCTTATGAGAGGTACAAAAGGGGAAGCAGCCTGATTTAGGCCAAAGGGCTGCAAAAAAAAAGATGCAGGGACATGTGCAAAAATCTTTCCTGGACCCCAGGGAGAGGAGTCTAATGCTTCTGGGGTCAAAGAAGGGGCATCTTACAGCGGGAGGTGGCCACGCCCAAAGCATTCCTCTCCCCAGTTCCTGTCTCTCCACTACTGCAATGAGGTCAATTCTGAGAATCTGGGCACTGGTGGAGGTAATATATCTGAGTGGTTTCAGAACGAGGGCCTTTGAGCAAAACAACCTGGGTTTGAATTTCAACATTTCCACTTATCACTTGCACGACTGGGCAAGTTATTTAACTTATGATTTTTTTCCCTCACAATTAAGAAAAGGGATCATGATAGTACTTACTTGTTATTAAAGTCGTTATAAGTATACGACATTAAGCATGTGAAGAGGTAAGCACAGAGCTCAGCACATAGTAATGCTCAATTAATGTAAATTATTCTTAATGTAAATGTACCTCCCAGAAGCACATCTATTTTAGATTATACGGTGACTCTCAGGAATTCTATGTCCCAGCAGAGTCTACGGTACTGGTCATAGGTACCTCATATTAGCTTAGTCACACCACACACTGGGCTGGGGAGAAGTCAAGCTGGTAGCCAATTAGGAACCTCATGCCCACATCACCCCCACACCACTAGCAGCAGGTGGGCCCAGTCTCCTGTGGTGGACTGAAGTCTCTGCCATGTGCCCGTGTCACCTTTTCTACCAGTTCCCAATCCCAATTACTCTCTCTAGCTCAGCACAAAGATGGGCTCCATACCACAGCCAGTTCCCTGGAGGGCTTGACCCTTTCATCTAATTCCTGCAAACTCCTTTCCCCTGGACACCAAGCCTGTGATCAGCAGTATCCATCTTCAAGCCTCCAAGCCACGGCTCACAGCATTCCCTCAAATCAGACCTCTTCCCAAGTAGCCACTATCCCCAGCCTCCACAGGGCTGTCATCTCTCAAACTTGTTCTTATGCCCTCGTACAGGTCCCCATATCCCTCATGAGGACCAGGATCTAGTTAAAACCTGGCCCAGCAGTTGTTCCTCTTCAGTAAGAGGTCTGACTGAGAGTGTCAGATAGTCAAGCTTACACCACGGATCTCATTCACCGTTGCTTCCAAAACACTCTGCCCCTCAGCTGCCTGCAATTAAACCTTTGCCTGTCTTTTTAGCACATACCCAGTTTTTTCCTCTTGCTCCCACATCTCCTCCTCCATATGGCCTTGGATGTTTCAGTCTAATTTACAACCATTTGGCATAGGTACGTCAAATATGAAAGTCAGTACACAACCCCATGGCAAGCAGACATTTCAGCAGAAACAGCATTCAACACATTGAATTTAATCCACTTTCTATGGTTTATAAATATTTCACAAACTTCTTTTGGCTTTTGCATTACATAAAAACTATAAGCTTCGGCATGTTTAAGTAATATCATAATAGAAGTAACCCAAGTCAACAATGAAGGTCTGAAAGTTTTATTTTTCATTTGCTCAGTATCTGTATGTGCTTCTTTCATTTGTGCAGACAATGGGCTATGGCTTCTGAAATCCCAGGGAGGAGGCTAGCCATCTGCACTGCATTTCCCAGCAGAGAATTTGTCATCACCCTCATCATGAATTTCCTTAAAGATGATTTTCTTTCTGTCTGAGCATGTGTGTCTTTTGTGAGTGACTTGAACTTATTTGTTGGCCAAAACGTTCCCCAGTGGGACACAAAGTTATAGAATGTTTACCTTTAGAAAGGACTGTTGAAATAACTTAATTGAGTGAGTCCCAAGCATAGGATGCATTTCACTCGGGAGTGACAGGGGCTAGTAGGGAGTCCATAGCCCAAGCATTAAATAGCAGTGGGTCACATAGTGGGAGCATATTCTCTTCAATTTCCCCGTCCAGTCCTCTGATGGGTCTAGAACAGTGGTTCTCAACCTTGGCTACACATTAAAATCACCTGGGGATCTTTTTAAAATCCTGATTTCTGGGCCTCATCCTCCAGAAATTCTGTTTCTTTGTTATGGGCTGGGGCCACAACATTAGTAACAAAGAAACAGAATTTCCAGAGGATGAGGCCCAGAAATCAGGATTTTAAAGATTCCCAGGTGATTCTAATGTGCAGCCAAGGTTGAGAACCGCTGTTCTAGGAGAAGTCTGGGTTTGAAGCTGCTAGCTCACTTTCTCTGGCACTTCCTAACCTTCCCTTTACATAGAGAAGCCTCAGTCTCAGAATCTTCAGACTACCTCCTCTGTCTCGAGATAAATAACAAGGTTTTATTTTCATTTATTGATTCTATGGTTACTTGCCATTCATGATGTGATACCAATTTCTTATTTGCACCCATGATAGAACATTTCCTTTCAAAATACATTTTTAAATGTAAGTCATTTAAACAAAAATATTAAGTAAATTAGAATACAGGTGTATTCGTGTTGCAAGTGTGTGAAGGTGATACAGAAATTACTGAGGTTCAGCTCCGGGTTTTACTGATGAAGAAACTGATTCCTGGAACCTGATGAGGAAACAGATGACCACAGCCACACGTTTGGTGGACAGCGAATCTGGGACAGGTTCAGTGCTGCCCCATAATTCCACTAGAATTAGAGTAACATAAAAAGGGAACGCGATGGGTCTTAGTGTGCTCTGACCGCTAATCAGAACTACCACACCCACCTGACATAGTGAGTGACTCCTGTGGAGCCGCATTTCTTTTTCTGAGTAAATCTTCTAGGTTACATGGGAACATTTATGGCCACATTTCAGAAATAAGATCACTAAGTGAATTCATTGTGGGCTACTGAATATTTTGCCTCGATAGCTTTTGAGAAAATGTTAAAAAATGCTTTGGAAATTAAGCAGTGATCCCAGTTAGCACAGAGTGTAATTAAATCAAACAGTATTTTTTTTTTGCATTGACAACTTCCATGTAATGTTCTAGTAAGAAGTAAGGCAGAATGCTCCCTTTTGCTAGGAGATTAATACAATCCTGATAAAGAATTAGCTCCCACACACTAAGCACATCAGGCAGTGATTTTTGTCACATACAGAACAGAGCTAAATCCCCATTTCACTCTTTAGAGAATACTGGGTTTTCAAATGAGAATAAATGCTCTTAAGATACTATTTCCTTCTACCTTCAAGATTATTCTACCCAGCTGGTTGACTGATTGATCACCAGAGATTTCTTGACTGATTATTACCAGTCACAGGGGGCCCAGATAGGATCATAATGAACAAACATGGGTATACCTTCCTAAGTCTTGCTGTTTTAACCAACCAACAATGGATACTGTTTACTGAGTAGGTGGTAGTTCCTACCTAGTGAAAACTGTGCTAAGCACTTTGCTGTATTATTTCACACAATCTTCTTAACACCCCTGTGATCCCTATTTTACATATAAGGAAGCTTAGAAAAGTTAAGTTCATGCCTAACGGTACAAATTAAGAAGTGGCAGAAACAGGATTTGAATAGACATCTGACTCTTGAAAGCAAAGAGTTAACCACAAACTCTGCTGAGAAACTGACATGACATCACAACCCTCTGGGCCAGATGGGGCGAGAGACACAAATCATAATTTACTCTAAACATTTACCAGGTTGATAATGGCACCAGTCAAGGTATTAAAGGCTTTTTAAAAAAGTCAATATTTTTAAGAAAGAAAAACTGATGATTTTGACAGTAATATTCCCCAATACAGCTATTTTAATAAACCTGCAGTTATATTGTTATTTATAGAACAAAGACCTGGTAAAATACTTAACAGCAATAGTTTTGTCGTTGACTTGGTAGTTTAAAACAACTAACCATATCTATTTTAAAAAATTCCACAAACTTAGTTACTTAAAGCAAAAAAAGACCTGTTCACTTACCGCTCTGGAGGTCAGAATCCAAAATCAGTCTCCCTGGGCTAACGTCAAGATGTTGATAGGGCTGACTCCTTCTAGAAGCTCCCAGGGAGAACTTGGCTCTTCGGCGTCTAAAGGCCTCCTGCATCCCTCGGCTTGACTCCATCCTCACATCAACCCAACCTCCCTCTTCCATCTTCACGTCTACTACTGACCTCCGGCCTCTTGCTCCACTTTTAAGGATCCTCGTGATTACATTGGGCCCACCTGAGTAACCTCACCTTCTCATCTCAAGACCCTTAACTTAATCATGTCAGTAAAGTCCCTTTTGATATGTAAGATAGCAATATTCACCGGTTTTGGGGATTAGGACATGAACATCTTTGGGGGCCATTATTTTGTCTTCCACAATTACCAACATTTACTCTTTTTTTTTTTTTTTTTTTTTTTTTTTTTAGTTAAGTCAAAAATTTAAGATTAATTGGAAAGGGATCTTTTACTGTAATCACCTGACTCCAGTTTCCAATTAATGTGCGGTTTTCCAGGGCTGGCTTTCCCAGCGAAGTAATGACTTTTTCTTTCGGTTGGAAACTTTGTGGAGCATGTGGGTGCGTGGCTGTGGCATGGCTCTGGGTCACGGAGCAGCTTGGCTGAGCATCTGTGCAGGAACCACTGTGTTAAGTTATATTTAAAAATTGTTTCTTCCAAATGTTCAGAACAAGGCCAGGTCTCAATAAGAAGTGGCCTTAAATCTACTGCAGGGAAAAGGGGCGGGGCGGGGGGGAGGTAAAGATTATAAAATGCAGAGGGTGGTTCAGTTAATTCATTTAACATTAAATCATTTCATTAATAATGATCAAGGAAGCAAGACAATTAAAGGAGGAGAGAAAGGAATACCCACAGCTTCTTGACTGATGGCTGAATCAGTTAATCGTGTTCTGATTAGAAGTGTGTATAACAAGAAAATACATCTCCATATTCCTGCGAGTTTTCCAACCATGGAAAATAAGAGCAGCACGGTGATAAAATGCCCTATGAATGGAGCTGGACATCAATAAAAATAAATAAATAAAAGGCATCTTAGCACTTTGGTTTTCTTCTTTCCTTCTTCTTGGTTAGAAGAGAAAACCTTAGCAAAATCTGAGTAGGGCAGCACATGCAGAAACCCATTTGCTTTTGTCATGTTTCTTGATCGAATTGGTAGTTGGAGAATATTCACTCACTTAATGCCCTGAGGAGAGATATACAGTCTTCTATCTCAATCTAATAAGAACCCCACAACTGCTGCTACACAGAGCTATGCGTTTTGAAGGTTCAAATTGCTTTACCCTTTGTGACAGCATGGGTGGACCTGGAGAGTATTATGCTAAGCAAAATAAGCCAGTCAGAGAAAGACAAAGACCGTAGGAGCTCACTAATATGTGGAATCTAATGAACAAAATAAACTGATGAACACAATGGAACCAGAAGCATCGATACGATACGTGGAACAGACTGGCGGGAGCCAGAGGGGAGGGGTATGTGGGTGACTGGATAAAGGAGCTGAAGGGATTAGCTAAAGAACATATATGCATACCCCCTGAACACGGACAATAGTGTGGTGAAGGCCAGAAGGGGAGGTGGGCAAAGGTGGGTGGGGGGTGGGGGAAGTCTGCAATAATGTCAACATTAAAAGTGTTTAATAAAAAAAAGAATCAAGTGAAATTGACAGTACATTTGTAAAGAGAGTAATACTAGGGAATTCATGTTTACTAAATGTTTCTCTTTTTTTCACGCTTGTTTCTAATAACATTTCAATGTGTATTCGTCTCCTAGGAGGGCATTAACTAATATATCATGTTACTTTATTAAAAAGCTGGAATACAGCTTATTTTAAAAAATAATCAAATGTGAAAACATGTGTAAAATGCTTTTAAACAACTAACCATATCTAATAAAATAGTCTATTGCCCTCATTAAAGTTCCTTTGTATCAGTAGGGAGAGAGAGGAAAAAATACTTCTAAACCAGAAGTTCCTAAAACTTACTGCAATGCTTCTCAAACTTTAATTTGCACACAAAGCGCCAGAGGATCCTGTTAAGTGCAGATTCTGATTCAGTGAGTCTGGGGAGGGAGGCTCATAGAGTATTTCTTACAAGCCCCTAAGTCAGCGGTTCTCAACCTGTGGGTCGCGACCCCTTTGGGGGTCAAACGACCCTTTCACAGGGGTCGCCTAAGACCATGGGAAAACACATATATAATTACATATTGTTTTTGTGATTAATCACTATGCTTTAATTATGTTCAATTTGTAACAATGAAATTGGGGGTCACCACAACATGAGGAACTATATTAAAGGGGCGTGGCATTAGGAAGGTTGAGAACCACTGCCCAAGTGATGTTGATGTTGCTATTCTTCCCCCTTTGAGTAGAGATGTCATGGAGAAATTTATAGAATTACATATCCTCAGGTAGGAGAGGTGGCCAAAGGGGCGGGGATTAATGAGGATGGAAATAGACTTTGCCTGGGATGATGGGCTTACGATGCAGTGTGCAGATGTGTTTCACTGAGTTGTACACTTGAAACCTTTATGGTTTTGCAAACTAATGTCACCCCAATAAATTCAATTAAAAAATAGGTAGTCTGTGTTTCAGAATTCATCTTGAATAAAAAAAAATACATTCATGGCCACGCATTTTATGTATGGTTGGATGCTCACATTATGAGATATATGAGACCTGAAACCCACTGAGTAATCATCATATTCACCTCTTCCACCTCATTTTCCCTTTGGCCCATAAGCCAGACTGACAGATGGAATAACTTGCAATACTAAAATTCTCTCTTTCTCTCTATCCCTGTCTTCTTTCATTGCCAAGGACTTAAACACTTACATTTACAAAAGTCAAATATGTATCTGACACTGCTCAACTATACTGTGTGGGAAAGCACAATATGTCATCACTTCCAGAGCAATCAGGGAAGTAGGAGTTCTGCAGTACTGGAAAGGATGCTAGACTAGGAGGCAGGGACTCCTGGCTTTGATTCTTGATTCTTGCTATGTGACCAAATGCTATGTGACCTTGCTATGTGTCAAAATCCATTTGACGTCTCTGGAGCTACATCTCTTCACCTGTAAAATGTTTTTGATTCTGAGAAATATGCCTTAACCTTTTTATACCAAGAGATAAAACTTACCACGTAACTGCTGCCCATAAATCAAAAAGGGTGAAGGAGGGAGGGGCAGGATTGATGCTGGGCTCCTGTTCCTTCAAAGGCAACCAACTTCCCTGGAGCGCCCCTGGATGCTTGCTGAGACCTAGACTTTCAGCTGCACTCTGCACTCAGGGGCTCGGTGATGCCAGGGATCCAGAGAGGACCATTCTGAGCTCCAGCTTTAGCTCTTTCCCTCATTTCCAGCATAAATCTTGGCAACTTATGTCATCTCTCTCTAATTTCAATTTCCTCATGCATGCAATAGAACTAATAATACACACCTATATACATACATCATAGATGGTATGTTGTTTAAATATGTATATTAGGACCAGATATGTTGTGCTCCTGAGTATTATTTAAACATTCTGTAAGCAGCAGAAACAGAAAACTACTAACTTAAGCAAAAACAAATACATTGAAACAATACTGAGTGAGCTCAAAACACTGAAGAGAGAGCAACCAGGCCTTAAGAGGACTGCACTGAGGGCAGATTTGGGCTTCTCCACAGTAGGGTGGTCATTCCTACCTGGGTCTCTGTCCACCCACCTTCTGTGTTGAGATCTAAATTGCTGGGAGAAAAACCCAGTTGGCCTCACTTGGATCTTATGACTACACCCATAATCACAGGAAAAGAGCCCTGTGATGAAAAGCCCCATTCAAGCCACATGGACTGAAGAGGGGAAGGCACCATAAAGGAAGGAGATGTTGATACTAGAGCTAGAGAAGGGATGCTGGGCAGAGAGGAACAAGGTTCCATTCCCAAGGTGAGAGTTTTCTCCAATGTCACACAAGGGTTACATCCTCCTAAAAAGTCATTGTTGTTTTTTTTGAATGACCTGCTCAATATCACTCCCCAGTCATGTCCTTGTTATGACATTTCCTGCTACCTACTTGCCTGCCTGTCAGGCCTTTTCTGATTCCAGCTAAAGTTTCCCATTGGAGTCTTACTGAGTTTACTTATCTTTAGGGACAAAGCACTTTGTGCAGGAGTACTAGGCCATAAAGCACCATCAATCCAGTAGGTAGGCCTAGTGCCTCAGACACAGAACATTTCAGTTTTCTCACTAATAGAATTATACAAATTCCATAGAATTGATGAATCAATAAATTAAAAAGCTGATCTTCACCCAAAAACAACACAAAGAAACTTAGAAACCCGGCCTCCCCATTCATGAATTCCCTCCCTCCATGTACTCAGTCATGCTATTTGAACAGCTGCCACAGGCTTGGTCTGGCCTCTGAGCCCTCCATGACATCAGGTCAGACAGGAACATCAATACTGTATTCAGCCATGAGGGACTTAGAGACTAGGGAAATCAGGGGCAAAATAGACCAAGAGGAATAATGCAGTCTGTTTTTTGTTTGCAGTTTTACTTAGCAAACCGAGGAGATGGTTGGTCTGTATATTTAGGTTCCAAAGCTGCAGATCCTAACATGAACTTTCTGTGTGATGTCTTTAAACTTTCTATGGCCTTTTCTTTCCCAGCACAGAACACCTGGATGCAAATTCACACTTGCAATCCAAAAATGGGCAAATGTAACTCAGTCTAATTCAGTTTTCAGCATAACAGAACCACTGGAATTCAGGATAACTGGGTTCTAGTCTAACCACCGACTGCCACCTACCTTGAGGAGAGCACTTCCCCTCCCCGGGTCTCAGTTTTCTCATCTTTTGAGTGAGGATGCTGAACAGCATGTGTCAAGGTTCCTTCCTGTTTTGATGTTCAACGAAGCTAGAGTCAGAGGGATTACTAGGAATAAATGCTTCCAGTGTCAGGAGCCCACGTTACAACTGGGCAGGAAATGTGCAAAATTAAAGGACTCCATTTGCTCACAATTTAGCTGGGGGTGGAGAGCTGAAAAGAGCATCTGCTGGTGTTAATCCTGAACTCTGGAATATTCTTTATGGGCATTGGTTCTATAATGTTTGGGATGACAATAGAAGTTAAGGGTTAGCAAACTTTTTCTGTAAAAGGTCAAATGATAAATATTTTAGGTGATGCAGCCCCCGTCACAACTACTCAACTCTGCCTTTGTAGTATGAAAGCAGACACAGATAGCACTTAAACGAATAACTGTGGTTGTGTTTCATTTCAAACATAGTTGGTGGGGCTATGATCCCTGGGCTGCAGTTTGCTGACCCCTGATTTAAGTGCTGGTCTTTGCAATAAGAAACACATACCCTTATGCTCACACACACTTCACAGAGGGATGCAAGGCCGGATAGAGTTTATCATTATCAAGTGTGTCTGGGGAATGTTCCAAAGCCATAAAATAATTTGGAGTAATAATAGTAATATAAAGCTTACTGAAATATGAGCCACAAGATGCAGGTTGAAGCCAAATTCTACTATTTGACAAATGGCAAGTTGCTTAACATCTGCAAGTCTCAGTATGTTTATTTTCTAATTTAAAAAAAAAAAAGAAATGGTACATGCTGTGCCTAAAAGGAATAAGAATAAGAATAGCAACCGTTAATATTTGAATTTATCATAAAATTTAAAATGCTCTTTTCACATTTAGCATCACATTTAATTCTAAAAAAGCAAAAACAAAAAAATTTTAGAATCTACCTAAAGTGGTAGATGCTATCTAATTCACACTATTCTAGCATGTAGATACCACTATTCCCATTTTATGGATAAGACATTGAAGGTCATGTGAAGAATAAAAGGGAGATGAAACCACTCTGAAAATTGTACGGTGCTACATGAGCATAAGTGCTATAATGATTCAAGATAAGGAAAACAGCCCTGACTGGTTTGGCTCAGTGGATGGAGCGTCGGTCTGCGGACTCAGGGGTCCCGGGTTCGATTCTGGTCAAGGGCATGTGCCTTGGTTGCGGGCACATCCCCGGTGGGGGGTGTGCAGGAGGCAGCTAATTGATGTTTCTCTCTCATCGATGTTTCTCTGTTCTCTATCCCTCTTCCTTCCTCTCTGTAAAAAATCAATAAAATATATTTTAAAAAAAAAAGATAAGGAAAACAATATTTCCTAAGTCTTCCCATAGGTTGAAGTAGTGAATTTTCATCATAGTATCTAAAATACAATTCCAGATGCATTTTCTAATACTCAGTTCTATGTGTAGTCAGCCTCCAGCCACAGACGCTTCTGATCCACATATAGGGTCCTAATTTTTCCTTAAACAAAAGCTGGAAACTCTCCTATTTTCTTGCCCTCCCTAACAGCACATCCAAAAACACAGAGCTGCTCCTATTTTCATGGACACAGTAGTTACATGGTACAGATATCCAGGCAAGTTTTTTATATGTGCCAATAATATGTGCAGAGGAATTGGAGGGTAGGGAGATTCTCAGTGAAATCTGGCGTCTTCCAACTCCCAACTTCTCTGCAGATGGGAAGGCTGTAAGCATTCCCCACTGCCCAAGCCTGTGTAAAGACAAGGGTAACAGGTACACAGAAAGTCTCTTCCCATGCTTTAATCTGGAGAATCAGACTAAAAGATCCACATGCAGAATATCATTTCCAAGATGAGGGTTGGGGGGTGGGTGGGTGGGTGGGTGGGAAGAGATCAACCAAAGAACTTGTATGCATATATGCATAACCCATGGACACAGACAATAAGGTGGTGAAGGCCTGGGGCAGGGGATGGGGGCAGGCTAGGAGGAGTCAATGAGTGAAAAAAGGGGACACATATAATACCTTCAACAATAAAGATTTAATTTTTTTTTAAAAAAAGAAAGAACACAGAAAAATCAAAAGTATGGGTAAATACAGCAATGATGTTTTTGTCTACACTTAAGTTTTTTAAATTTTGTTTGATGGTTGAAAAAAATTTATAATAATGTCTGCTGTGGTTCTCACTGTGTGTAAAGGAAATAATTAAGACAATTATAGTCAAAGAGAGTAATGGGAGAGTAAAGAGACAAGGTTTCTACACTTCACCTAACCTGTTAAATGTTGACACTTATAGACTGTGATAAATTGTGTATATACAACATAATACCTAGAGCAATAAAAAAAGAAAACACTCAAAAACACTATAGATAAATCAAAATTGAATTAAATTAACCACAGGAAAGAAAGGAAGGAAGAAAGCCAACAGAAAACAAAATTCCTCAAAAACACAATTACAGTGGCCCCCAAGCATCCAGGGGTAAAGTGATGAAAGCCAGTACTCTAGAGAGTTAAATTCTTGGCTTCATCCCATTGGGCAAATTCCCCAATCTCTATGTGCCTCAGGTAGTATGTTGGCAAACTGGAGATAATAATATCACTTAACAGGACTTTGCTGAGCTTTAAATCCTATATAATAAAAGGGTAATATGCAAATCGACCGAACGGCAGAATGACCAGTCACTATGATGTGCACTGACCACCGGGCAGCAGTCCTCAACACAGGAGCTGTCCCCAGCCCACAGGACTTGATCACCCAATCAGAGCCTGCCGGCCAACCTCTTGGTCCCTTCCCCTGACCGGCAGGCTCCGATCGCCCAATGGAGAACGGGGAAATGGGGGAGGGTGGGGGGGTGGGCAGGGCCAGCTGCTGGCAGCCAAGGAAGATGGCCCTGATTGCAGGCCAGGCCAAGGGACCGTACCCATGCACGAATTTCATGTGCCGGGCCTCTAGTAAGTTGATATTTACTTAAAACAGTGCCTGGCAATAGTAAATATCATGTGCACGCGCACTCACGCGCACGCGTGTGTTTTCCAATTAAATAAAATAATTAAATTGATTTCCCACTTAGGGATAGAGGAACATTCCATTGTTTTTCTTTTTGGCCCTCATAAATTATACTATGACAAACATCCTTGTGCTTTAGACTATTCCCCATATTTCCCATATTTCTGACTATTCTTAGGATATAAAAATCCTCTGAAATATGTTTTGATGTTCACATGCAGACATACTCCTTTTTCCTGTCAGGATAAAATTCACAAACTTCTAAAGAAAGTGGCTGTGACACTGAACTTGAGTAACTAGAGTAGCTGAAGTTTTCACCAAATGTGTTTTGCCGGCACACAAAATAGAGAGTGGAAGTCTTTATGGCAGATGATGTAAAGAAACTCTAACTGTTTTTGACTTTATACCAATAAACTCACCAAGGCAGCACAGTACCTGGGTTAAAAGCATGGACTCTGAAGCTATTTTATCTGAGTTCAAACTCTAGCTCTTTCATTTATCAGCTGTGCAAACTTGGGCACATTGCTTACCCTCTCTGTGCTTCAGTTGCTTTATCTCTAAAAAGAGGGAAATAACAGGATCACAGGGATGTTTTGAGGATGAAATGAGTTAAGGCACCTAATGGACTATGAGTAGTAAAACCAAATAGAAAAGCTAAGGGAAGCCCCCTTCATAGGTGCCTAAACTCATCCTGAGAGCAGGCAGATAAGAAAACGATCATGAACCTCAGCGTAAAATGGTGAGGAAAAGAGGGAAAATACCTACCTCTCTCATTATTTATCAACATTAGCTGCCAAGAGTGCCGTGATAGAGCTATTGGTCATGTGCCACCACTATCTGCAACCTACCGAACATCGCCTTCCCAATAAATCATCTCTAAAGGATGAGTAAAACAAGTAATTTTGCAGACAGAATTTTTTTTTTCATCTGAGCTAATTCGAGCTGCCTGTGCATGTGGGAGCTTAGCACATTTATTTGATGACAAACAAATTGGCCTGCCCCACAGGGGCATCTAAAAGGCTCAGTGAGTACTTTGAAATCTTTGCAATTCAAATAGAGGCCTGAAAGGAACTACATGACTAAAGGGGTTTATTCTCATATTCCTTATGGCTGTGAATCAAAATATAAGATCATGCTTGGGAAGGTATTGTTTGTTGTAGTTTTTAATAGAGTTAAAAATAAACTGCTAAAATCTCTCTTAAACTCTGGGCTTAGAATAGGTTCTATTTTGAGATATTATTACACAGTACATAAACAAATCGTACCAAAATAAGTTGTACAAGATTCCGTAATTCCTTGCTTCTAAAGAATAGCAGCTAGCTGCTGCAAAAATGTCAGCTTCCCCTCTATCTTCTGCTTCTCCTTTCCTCATTTATAATGGCTGATTTCACTCTGGAATCCACACATGGGGGAGACTATAAAAGCATCAATCCACCCATTTTATTCATCATCACAGTTGGATATTCAAGACCCGAAGGAATTACTCTCTAATGTCCAGAGTCCAGGTATCATAGAAAATAGAGAAGACATTTGGGGCTGATACATATGTCCTCATCTCATATCCAATTATTATGTTAACCATACATGCTGATTTTCTATCACAGTTCCAATGTTAAATATTCTGGCCAATTCTTAACATGAACTATCAAATTAACCTGGAAATTCCAATAATAGCATTCTTATTACACCTTCCTTATAACCCAGGAAAAGCCATGTGTTCTATATTTAAGGTGTGAAATATATTAGGACCATGAACCTAGGCAGCTCCTCCTGTTCATAACTGCTGAGTAGAGTCTGCCCGTTTCCAGGGCACAGCATTGGGGCCTAGACTCCATAATTTGGGGAAATTGATCAGTGTTCCAAAGACAGTCTCAGAAGGGAGACCTTTCGTGATTGTTTAAGAATTTCTGCTCCATGCCCTGACCGGTTTGGCTCAGTGGATAGAGCGTTGGCCTGGGGACTGAAGGGGTCCCAGGTTCGATTCTGGTCAAGAGCATGTACCTTGGTTGCGGGCACATCCCCGGTGGGGGGTGTGCAGGAGGCAGCTGATCGATGTTTCTCTCTCATTGATGTTTCTAACTCTCTATCCCTCTCCCTTCCTCTCTGTAAAAAAATCAATAAAAATATTTTTTAAAAAAGAATTTCTGCTCCATTGTGCTTTGGAAGCCTCACAGATTTAAAGGAAAATGTGGTGTAAACTAGAAGACTCTGCTAAAGGCCTTCCAGCTAGGGATTATTTGCATATTGAAGCCTGTTCTCATAAAGGATCAGCTCAATGCAGCAAAGCCAAGGTAACTGGAATAGCAACCAACAAGGCACTCAGGCCTCTGTAGCTTTAAGAGTGAGAACTCAGGAATCAGACAGCGTGGATTTAAATATTGCCTCCCACTTACTAGCTGTGACCTTAGATTAAAAAATCCTCTTTGACGATAATAGTATCATCCTGACAGAATTGTTGTGAGGATTAAATGAACTAAAACACCTAGAATCATGCTTCTAAAATAGCATTTCCTATTTTAGTATTCTGATTATTGAGGGTGCTGTTAGCATTGTCATCTGAGTCCATATTGAGAGATTTACAATGAATGCTCAGAAAACAAGAAGCAATAGACTGTATTAAGTGCTTATTATTCATGCAATCCTGAGCTAAGCACTCAGTATTCAATGATGTAAAAACATGTGGGTAAATGGGAGAGAAGAGAGAAATCTGCCATGCAGAAGAATTACAAATAATTTAGTAGATTCTCAAGCATAACTCCCCACTCCTTGAGTTTGGACCACACGCAGTGACTCTCTTCCAAAGAGCACAGTATGAAAAGGGGGTGGGAGGGTGGGGGGAGGGGCAGCAATTCTGCAGGGAAGAGACTTGGCAAACACTAACTCACCCAGATGACCAAGTTCACTGAAACCCTAACTCCAGGCAACTCCTGAGAAAGACATCAGACACATCACAATTGAAGGACATTCAACAAAATACCTGAACACCACTCCTCAAAACTGTCAAGGTATCAAAAACAAGGGATGTCTGAGAAACTGTCACAGCCTAGAGGAGTCTAAGGAGACATGGACAAGTGAATGTAATATGGATCCTAGAACAACGACCAAAAAAAAGGGCCATTCGGTAAAAACAAAAGAAATCTGCATGAAGTGCAAATCAAGTTAAAATAATATATCATAATGGCTCATTCATTATAACAAACGTACTATACTAGCTAGTATGAGATATTAATAACAGGGCAAACTGGCAGTGGGGGTATATGGGAACTCTCTGTGCTATGTTTGCGATTTTTTTATAAATCTAAAACTGTTCTAAAAACTCATGTTTTTTGTTTATTTGTTTTGTTTTGTTTTTAAGATAGGGGTTTGTCTCACAGGACACACTCCCAGAGTAATGGGGGAGACAAGTAACTAAATTATAAATTACAAGGCAGTAGGGTATGTATAACTGTGAAAGCCTGTACAATGTGCAGAACCTGCACAGAACACAGAGGGATTCCCTGCAAAGTTGAGGGTGGTGAAGGCAGGCCTTAGGAGGAGGCTTTGTCTGAGCTGCAATTGTCAGGAATGAATCAGAAGGTGAGGAGGGCAGGCCGCCTACGGAGAAGGAATGCCTGGGTAAAGACTTGGAAATTATTGTGCCATTTGGTGTTGTTGGGGCCTTAAGTATGAAGAGAAGGAGTCATAAAACGGTAGGTGGACAGGGAAGAGTCTGATCAGAAAGATCCTGACAGAGGACTAAGAACAGAACTAAGAACAGGACTAAGAAGTCCCTCACTCAGCCAAAGGGAAGCCAGGCCCATCAAAGCCATTTCCAAAGGGGTTGGTGGCAGCGCACAGCAGTAGGAAACACTGCTAACAAGTAGCCCATTCCCTCTGAACTAAAATGCCTGTCATTCCTCCACTGGCCGAAACGACAGGTGGAACACACTGCACCTGACCTACTTATAATTCCATTTGTCTGCTAATGTCACTGGGCTCAATTTATTGATGGCTAACAGACTCTTCCTAGAGAAAGATTCATGACTAGAGAATAAGAACTTAACATTGTTGGTAGAAGGGCTTTTCCTGGATTGGACAGAGCAAATATCAGAAGGCTCAGCCCTCAAGGCTTCGCCTGGATAGACAAGTCTTTGCCATCTCAGCGTGTGTGGGGTCCACGGGAACCAGCACCAAGTCGGTGAAGGCAGGAAGGTGCAGACATTGAGCTAGGGGTGGGGGTGAAAATGCACTTTATAATGGGCTGGCGTTGAGGGAAAAGCCCCCAAGGATTGGGCTCCAACCTGAACAAAGCCCAGCAGCTGAGAAAGGCTATTAAAATAAGAATACCGTTCTCCATCACTTCTGCAGAGGTACCAGCATACTGCCACATCATTGAGAAGAGCCCTGTGGGTTATGGGTTCAAATTCTACATATCTACATTGCAACTTGTGAAATCCATGAAAACCAGCATTTGTTCCAACCAGCACATGGTTGTCACAATGATGGGGAGAGGCAGGAGTGCTAGATGTCCCACAACACTGGGACCGTCCCACCCAACAAACAATTCCACCTGCTTTTTACATGTCTCTCCAGAACATAACTATCACATATAAGCACAAGCATCTTTTACAAAATATTAATTTTGCAGAAACTCAACCACCAGGTAAATCAAGGAAAGAGTTTGCGCTGTTTGAAACTTTCGAGGCGTGTTCACCATTTTGGACAGTACCATGGCTTACCTTACAGCAGCACTGACGGTGGTTTGGGGATGCCAGGCTGTGTGACCCTGCGCTCAGTCCCTGCATTCACTGAGGTCCCATACAAGTGAAACAGGAATTTTTGGAAGTGAAAAAGACAGGTTTTAGGAAATTTTCGAAATTAAGGGGGCCATGGAGGAAGCACAGGGCTGCAGAGCAGCAGAAGGTATATTTCCATAGAATAGGGAAGCTGAAAAGCTGCAACAGATACATTTCCATAGAATGAGGGAGCTGGGAACAGCAAAAGGTCTATATTTACAAAATAAAGAGAAGAAAGCCCTTCATCCAGAAGGAGAAGAAAGCCCAAAGGGAATAGGAAAACAATAAGGAAGGGGGGGGGCGGGGCGGAGAACTTCACATGTCCCATGTGAGGTTCGACCTTTGAGCCTAGGAGTTACTGTAGTAACCAGTCTGGGGGAATAGTGACCAATCAGAGGGGATATCAAGGCACCAGGATCTGCAGCCTTTATAAGCCATAGGGAAAAGGAACTCAGTGAGGCCCTTTCCCCCTCCCTACATGGGAGTCCATTCTGTGGGACTCTTTCCCTCTCCCCATGTGGGAGTCTGTACTTGTTCTTCAATAAATCTCCACCTTTGCTAAATCACTTTCTGTCCGTAGATTCATTCTTTGATTCCTGTGGACAAAGAATCTGGGTTCCAGTCCAAAATTTTGTTTCACAAGTGCAAGTGTCTAACCTTCATCAGGTCTTCTTCTGCAGTGGCATTTGGAAAATTTACATATTCAAATACATATATCATTTTAGTAGAAATTACTTTCTTTTTATTTCTCCTTTTTATTATCACTGAGATATTGTCTTTAATATATATAATTTCAGAGAGGAAGGGACAGAGAGAGACAAAGATAGAAACATCAATGATGAGAGGGAATCATTGATTGGCTGCCTCCTGCATGCCCCACACTGGGGGTCCAGCCCACAACCCAGGCATATGCCCTGACTGGGAATCAAACTGTGACTTCCTGGTTCATAGTTGATGCTCAAACACTGAGACACACTGCCAGGCTCTTTATATTTTAATTGTAAAATAAGTATTTCATGTTAAAAGAGTAAAGAGGACATTATAAAATGTTTGCTATAATTAAGTGTCAGGTCTGACAGGGTTGCGAATCACAGTATCAGATACAAGGTGGTTAAGAAACTGGGAGAAAGCCCCTCTCAGCTGCCTGCCTTTCCACTACCTCCAGGGGAAAGAAAAGGCTCTGGTGGGTTCTGTTGTTCCAGGGAGCTTCTGGATTGGAACTATAGCAAGTCTGCTTAAGAAAACTCCTTCGGGCAGAAGCTAAAGTGAGCTCTGGAGTGTCTCAGAAATGTGGAGCTACTCTCAGGCCCAATTAACTGCAATTAAATTTAACTCCAAACTTGCTTCAGAAATGTCAGGGGAAGTCTTATCTCCCTAGGGTTCTGAGGCCAGGCCAGGAATGGGTTCTTTGAAAGAATAATGCTCACACACAGAGACAGAAGGAAGACTAATTAAACTGTTTCCTATGGGAGGGCTGGGTGGCTGCTCACCAGATTTTCCTACGCTGCAATCAGTACCTTAGCTGCAATCATTAAGTAGATTGCCTTTGAGCTGATAGGTTGTGGGTTTTTTCCCACCTTATAAAAATTTGGTGAAGATGATGACATCAGTAAAGACAAATATGCTTGCCCTGGCCAGTGTTCTCAGTGGTTAGTGTCTCAGCTCTCAAACGGAAGGGTCATGGGTTCAATTCCAGGTTCCACCTCTGGTTGGGGCCTGGGCAGGAGGCAGCCAATCCTGGTGTCTCTCTAACATCATTGTTTCTCTCTTCAGTGTTTCCCTCTTGCTCTCTATCTCTGGCTCCCTCCCTCCCTTCCACTCTCTCTAAAAATCACTGGGAAAAAAATATAAGACAAATATGCTGGCTATGGTGCAAGCTGGTACACAGTGGACCAGAAACATCCAATGGGTTCTAAGGTCAGTCTCTAGCTCTTCCTCACTAAGCAACACAGAGACAGCCTTTAACCAGTGTAGCCAGGGACCAGCTGTCACCCAGCCGAGCCCCTCCTTTGCATATCCCATATTGTTCTGGATTAACAGAGCCTCCCTGAAGTTTTTGCTCCTTGCCTCAGGGTAGGGTGCACAGTTCTCAGAACAAAGGGCCCGGACAAACATCCAAATCA
Organism: Myotis yumanensis; assembly: GCF_028538775.1. Lineage (NCBI taxonomy): Eukaryota > Metazoa > Chordata > Mammalia > Chiroptera > Vespertilionidae > Myotis > Myotis yumanensis. The sequence goes on along the minus strand of NW_027223764.1, from coordinate 25,438,236 downwards.
ATAGTATCTACCACAGGCCCTCGGCCAGAGTCACAGGAAGGATTCCTTGGTGTACAGTGCCTGTTTCAGAAGATTCTGGACATTAACATAGGTTTAGAGCCACAAATATAATTTCTCAGGGTACTTATGATTTTACTAACTTGTCAGCAACAATATTACCTTTTCTCACCTCCAGGGGTTTGTCTAAATCAAATTGTATCATTTCTCAAAAAAATAAAATTAAATTTTTAAAAAATTATGTTATTTCTCATTTCCCTTACTGAAACAGAAAATTCAGTGCTTAATTCAGCAGAAGGCATCTATATTGTACCCAAAGAAGGGCATATTAAGCCCAATCTCAGAGGCAATTTTTAATTTGAAGTGTTTTTCATGGAACCTACAGGTCTCAGACTTACTATCAGCCCCCAAATACCATGTGTATAAAGTGCTGTGGGTCAGGTGTTGTTCTCTTTAAGAGTTTGGAAGCTTTGTGGAATTTCCAGAGGAATTTTCCTTTGACGTCATTATAAATAACAGCAAAAATAACAAAAATACCACCACCAATAAAATGCAATTTGTTGGTTCTAACTCTATTTCAGGTGTGGTGCTAAAGCCATGTGGCCTATGCCAGCTCATTTATTCCTTACAGTAACTCCATGAGCAAAGCATTATACTCCCCAATTTCCAGACAAGCAAACTGAAGTTCAGGTGTGTTAATTCGATTTTCCAAACAGCATGGAAGAAGATTTGAATACAGGACTGTCCAGTGCCAGCGCTCTGGTCTTTATCACCATCCCACAAGAGGCAGTGTGGACCATGGATAGAGACCCCAGCATAAAACATGTCCTGAGTCACTAGCTGTGTGATCCGGAATGAGAACCTCAACACTGAGCTTGTGTTTCTCCAAGATTCCATAGCAGGGGTCCTCAAACTACGGCCCGTGGGCCACATGCAAATACAAATATTGTATTTGTTCCCGTTTTGTTTTTTTTACTTCAAAATAAGGTATGTGCAGTGTGCATAGGAATTTGTTCATAGTTTTTTTTTTTAAACTATAGTCCGGCCCTCCAACGGTCTGAGGGACAGTGAACTGGCCCCCTGTTTAAAAAGTTTGAGGACCCCTGTTCCATAGGCTATCCGAATTCTCCAGTCAGGGGAAAGGAGAAATCAGTACAGAGAGTTTGCTGAGGCTGGGCCGGCTTGCTTAGTCTCTGAACAAGCCCTGGGAATCCACTGAAAGGTCACGCAGTGGATACTCCCAGGTGCACGCTAACGGGGACAGCTGGATGCGCACTTGAAGAATGATGGATTTACATTTGCAAGGCCAGTGCTCTAGAAGCTCTTCATTTCCCGGTCAGGCCATTTGTGCAAGGTGAGAAATGGGGACAGCTGCCCTCTACAGCCGGTTTTTGCTGTCTTGAGTGTTTGTAATCATTGCTATCTGAACACAGCTGTGATTACCTAATCCTTCAAGATTTTATTGCTATTAGGTACTGGAAACTGCAGCCCAACTATCACTTCTGGACTCATGGGAACCAAATCCGAAAAAAATATATAGAGATATATAATACATATATAATCTATACTACTGTACTATCTATAGCACTATATATATCAGCCTGATTACTAGCTGCTTATACACAAGAGCTGCTTATATATCAAATTGAATATTCTATGTAATATGACTGAATTAATACAAAATGAATATAAAATGCCCAGGAATTTTATAAAATTACAGGAATATAAATTTTATCTAATCATAGTTCTTGAGAGGAAACTTGATAATAAAAGCTTGGTTCTTCTCCAGCTTTGCCACTAACTAGCTCTGTGAACTCTTTAAGACACAATGAGGTTTATAAGAAACTTATGGGTCAGACCATTTAAATTATGGTATGGAGGGGCATCAATTTGCACAATTATAAAAAAGTAATTCAGATGTGCAATAACAAAACAAACAAAAGTCCTTTTCTTCCCCTATCTGATCTCATCTTTGTGGGGCTCTCACTCCCACTCATGATGGAAGAAAGAAACACTTAAATTAGATAATTCAAAGTAATTTATCTCAAGTTTGAAAGTCTCCAACAGTCTTGTAACAATTTATTTTAAACAGTCAATTCAAACTCTGTCTTAGAGCAGTTTGCCCTTTCCCCAGTTTGAATGTTCTCCTATTCCCTCCTTCTTCACGGGATAGTATCTGAGTAGGGGGAAAGTTTACCATGAATTCTCTTGTTGATAGGGCTGGGCCATCTGGTCTACCTGCTTTCCTTACGTCATTATCCTACATTGCAGACAGGCTCCAAGGCACTCTCTATTGGTGTCTACGAAGACGCAGCTAATCCTGGTGATTTAGGTACCCTGTGGTTCCTAATCTTAAATCTCCTGAAGATAGTGGTCAAAAAAGTTCAAAAATAAATGTCTGAGAGAATACAAGAGAATCTTATTCACCATTCCACCTACTCCCATGGCATCACTAACCATCTATAGTAGATGACTCAACATGTTTTATTTCTAGTTCAAACTATTCCTTGAGCATCTGACATGTATAATCAAATACTATTTCCCATCTCCATTATGGTGTCCAATGGCACCCCAAATTGAATATGTTCAACTAATTTTATTATCTTAATCTCTCCAAATCTGACTTTCAGTATTCCTTAAAACAATAAGTTTGTCTACTACCATCCACCAGCTATTCAAGCTAGAAATTTAGAATTCATGCTTAAAAGCCCTTATTTATTAGCCTCTATATATAATCCATCAACAGGTCCTATTGCTTTGACCTCCGAAATACCTTCCAAATCTGCCCCCTCTCTGTCTTTGCTGCTACCTCCTAAACCAAGCCACCATTGTCTCTCATCTGGAATTCTTCAGTTGTCTCCTGACTGGTTTACCTCTTTCCATTCTGACCTTCTCCTATTTATTTATTTTTTTAAAATATATTTTTATTGATCTCAGAGAGGAAGGGTAAGGAAGAGAGAGATAGAAACATCAATGATGAGAGGGAGAGAAGTGGAGAGGCAGAGACAGAGATAGAGAGAGAAACATTGATGTGAGACCAACTGGGGACCAAACCCACAACCTAGGTATGTGCTTTGACTAGAAACCAAACCTGCAACCTTTTGGAGTATGGGACGATGCTTCAACCAACTGAGCCATCTGGCTAGAACCCATTGCTATATTTCTTTCTTGATTTCACAGAGGAAGAGAGAAGGAGAGAGAGATAGAAACATCAACGATGAGAGAGAATCATTGATTGGCTGCCTCCTGCACACCACCTACTGGGGATCGAGCCTGCAACCCAGGCATGTACCCTTTGCCGGAATCAAACCCGGGACCCTTCAGTCCGCAGGCTGACTCTATCCACTGAGCCAAGCCGGCTAGGGCCATTGCTATCTTTTAAAGAACCAAGAAATACTTATTTAATCTATTCCATTCCTAAAAAGAAAATGGAAAAGTTTCTCCAGTTAACTTGAAAAATAAAATTATTCTAACATCAAATCTGATAAAGGTATTAACCAGAAATAAATACTGAACCTCAGTACCCAGACTAATATATGACATAAAATAGGTGTTCAATATATGTCTTTTGAATAAGAAATAGTCCAATTCTCCTCATGAATATAGATGCCAAAACTAGAAATAAATTTTAGCAAATAGAATCTGATGACAAATCAAAATATTTGTCATATCAACAGATGCTGAAAAGACATTTGATATCCTAATGTCATAAAGTATTTTAATCAAAATCACTATTACAGAGAGAATGATACATCATACCAACATTCTTTATTATTATCATAAAAGTCAAAGAAAATTCAGTAAGTAAAAAAAAAATTAAGATAATGAAGATAAGCATTGAAAAAAATAACATGTTATTGCTGATATAGGATCCTATACTTAGAAAACCCAGTTATCTTTGAGAAATTTTCATAGGAAAATATTGAAAAATCAAATAAAAATGCACTAAAGTGAGCATAATATCTCATTTTCTAAAATAATGACCAAATTATACAAGAAAGAGAAATTCTTAAGCATGGAAAGATTATATATACACATATATAATTTTGGATATCACATGGCAGGGAACTAAGTCAAGGAAGAAGAGAAGGGAAAAGCCAGACAAAATTCAAATGCAAAAAAAAGTATAATTTAAGTTATACTATTATTTTATTGGTAAAGTAATTTTAAAAGATTCATTTATTTATTTTCAGAGGATTGTGTTGCTCTGAAGGAAAATATAGAATGAAATAATTACAAAGTCATCCTTCCCAGCTCCAGCTCATAAGAAGCATGAACTCCAACACCATCTCCTCCCAGAAGTGTCCTGGCCTACCTCACAATCTCATCAACTTTCAATAGGGAATGTCCTCCAACTGCCCAGTGATATATTAATCATATGAGGGAATTAGCAAAACCAACCACAGGTTTGTGCTGCTTAATTAGATTTCTCCACTAATGGGCCCATTAGAGGGCTGGTTCCACTCCTTTCTGTTGCTGCTCAAATAACAACATGATTAAAATTTCTAATTGTTTATTTTCTCTAAGCTATTTCTAATCCTTCTGCTGGATACTTATGAACCTAGGAGTCAATGAGACTATCTTGAAGAGCCTTTTCTAAGGCAGCATTGCCCCCACGCCATTTGACCATAGTATTTGTAAGAGTGTAGCTCATTGAACACATTCAGATGGGCACTTATAAATGCAATCCATGATTGAATGAATGTATTCCAAAAAAAAGAAGAAAAAAATTTAATTCTGATATGTTAAATGAGGCTAGAAATGCTCAGCATATTTTATATTATAAGGTAAGAAAAATATTAGACTTACATCATCTTAATGTCTTAAAATCAAAATAATATATTTAATTTGAGATTTTTATTATTCATTTTAGATAGAAAATATTTTAAAACAGGAAATTAATTCTTGATTCTATATTTCTGATTCTAGTGCAATACCAAGATTATTCTTGTAATTGTTTGCACTATGGTTATATAAAACCCCAATGACACAGTCCATGGGATTTTAACACAGTAATATATGCCATGCTTAACCACCCTCCTGAAATCAAGAGACCTGTATGTAGTGATTAGAGAGAAACTGAAGAGTGTGGAACCATTTGTTGGCAGGAACTGTTACTCCAGGATCAAACCCAGGTGACAGGATAGAGCTTAACACTATAACACTAAATTTCTTTCTAAAGATCAAGATATCTAGTCTATATATTTTTTTAAGTTCAATTTCTTCTATTCATAGGAATATGGCCCAATTCATTGCAAAATAATATCCAGGTCATTTCATAGTCAAGATATATTTTTCCTCTTCCTTTCTCATGTTAGTAATCAGTATATAGGTACACACTGAAATCACTCTTTTCTATTACCCAATTCACCCTTTGTCCACCAAAAGAGGTTCAAATAGACATTTCAGTCCATTCTGACACAACACATTCTTTTTAATACTTGATGAATACCCAACTTTCCCCACAGAGTGGTTCTCTGAATAGAATTCTATCTGGATTTTCAAAGCCATCGTATCCTGAACCATGAAGAGTTCCTGGAACATAGTAGGAACTCAATATTTGTGGAAACAAGAAGAGAAAAGTTTGGGTGGGAAGGGCAGAGGAGGGAAGGAAAGTAGGAAGTCGGGAAGCAAGAAGGCATGTAGTAATACATGGTGCATATTCAATAAGTGGCAATGATTATTATTTGTCATTGTTCACATTTTATGAAGAGAGTTATAAGTCCGTTTGCCTGCATTTGCAAAGACTTCAGACATTTTGCTGGATCTTAGCCACATATTAATCATCTTTCAGGGCAACTTCTCTGCAAGGAATTCATTGTGGTTTCTGTTTTATTTCTAAGCTAAGTACAGGGTACCCACATTTTAAAACAACAAAAAGTTTCTCTGAAAATATTTGAAACATGAACAGCAACTTCTGTTTTATGAGGAAACAGATTTTCATTAAGTGGAAAATTTGTTGTTTCATAGAATTCAGCAAAAATAGTGTATCTTTTAATATTTATGTCTATATTTAGAGAACTGAAAGTCCAGTTTAAGAATGCTTCCTGTCCACGGAAAGAGCATCTTCACTCAGCTGTGAAGGCCAATTTTCACCTACTTTATACTTTCACTCTCAGTGTTTTGTTCTGAGCTAGGAAAACAAGCAATGACACCCTGTTAGCCTTTAAAGTTTCTATTACAGTCCACACACTCATCAAAATAGTACTATTACATTTTAGCACATTTTCAGAAAAGTTATCATGCTCAAAAAAATATGGCTATATGTCTACATCCTCTTTCCTCTGTAGCAAAATGAGTTTTCCCCTCCCCTGTTCTTTCTAACCTGGAACTCTTCCTCATTGTTTGAAATCATATTATTTTTAAAATATGTTTTTATTGATTTTTAGAGAGACAGGAAGGTAGAAAGAGAGAGAAACATCAATGAGATGAGAGAAACATCTATCAGTTGCCTCCTGCATGGCCCCCTGCCCCCACAGAAGGAGAAACTGGGCATTTATTTGGGTTGATTATCTCCAGAGCCCAAAATGAAGCAATAAGCACACATCCCCACTATTTTACTTTGTTGTGTAAAGTGACAAGAATGTACCCTTGGTTAATCCTTTTAGCAGACAAAAATTTTACCAAGTTCATATGTTTAAAATAAATACATGTCCAAATGGTGGTGGAAGGAGACTTGACCTGGGGTGGTAAACATACAATACAATATACAGATGATGTATTGTAGAATTGTACACCTGAAATCTGTATAATTTTATTAACCAATGAATAATAAATTCAATAAAAAAGTAAAATAAAATAAAATAGACACATGCTCTCTATGACAGAAAAATACTGATCCTTGAAGTACAACAGAATATTTGGGTAGAACAAATTAACTTCTATAGTACATCTATTTTTTAATTCCTAAATACTAATGATCAAAGCTGTCCTAAGACTTGTCATTACTAATGTAAAGCGTTGTTTTCTTGTACAGAAAGATGATCTTCCCAACCCCATATCCATGGAAAGCATCATTTGAGTGGTTGCCACAATGATGGGACCGTCTGCCCCAAGCCAACCACATCACTCACCTACATGCCATTACAAGCAAACTTGGCATGTAGTATAGTTTAAGATTGTGGCCCCATCTATAAAACTTTTTGCAAAACTGGGAATCAAGTGTGTGAACTTGGTCATTTGTTGAAAACTCAGTTGAGATACACTGTCTTGTCTATTGCTCTGGAGATAATAATCCAGCTTTTAGCCATCTCCATAGGATGTGAAGTCCTGGTATAAAAAAAAAATTTTAAAAAAAAAACTGCCCTGAGATTCGCTCCTGCTCTTCTTGCACAGGCCTCTAGCTAATGCAGAAATCATAACCTAATTGCTATAAAGATGGGGATGTGCCTCAGCATAAAATAAAACATGGTGTTATCAGAAGGAAGCCAGGGGAGTTTATGAAGTTTCAAAACCTCCCCCATTTTTCTGTTTTGCCAAATATAGAACCAATGAATCAAATGAATGGGTGTGCTCAGAGTTCCTCTCTTCAGCTCCAAGTTTTTTCTTTCTTTTGAGAGGGGCAGCTTGAAGAATGGGACACTGCCTCAGCTTTCTTTCAAATATATCTGGTCTCCCATCAGTGCAGTAGAAATGTAGAAACTGTTACCAATTTTTCTCTGGTCCAACTGAGACATGATTGCAGGAGAGAAGAACCAGACAATCTGTATCCTATGGGGCACGGCTACAGTGTTTTGGACAGGTTCAAGCCTTGGACTGATGAGAGGGCACAGTCCTCTCGTGGCCACGTGCCAAGTCCCAGCTTGGAGGGCAGAGCCTTCCCAGCACAATTAGCCAACAGCTATAGCTGTAAGCTTGAACCTGTGGTCTGAACACGTGGCCCCACGTGCCTGAGTGAGAGAGTTCAGGTGCATGTAATTGAGTGGGACTGAAACCTACGAGAATGCTATAAACATCTTGATCACGCCCCTACTTTGCTGCTATAAAATAAAGACACGGCTTGTGGGCGCTGGCGCTGTCCATCAGAGGAGCAGCGTCCCACCGAGACCCAGCTTTCATTCTCATGTCTGTCTTTTCTAAGCTTTTCATCGCCCCACTCAGGGTCACTGAACCAGGCTGAGCTGGCATGGCACATAAGGCGCCCTGGGGCTGAGTATGCCATGGCCGTGCCGGCTCCCCACCGTATCCATTAGAATTCTCCATAGAAGCAGAATCACACACACACACACACACACACACACACACACACACACACCTGACCAAATATATATATATATATATATATATATGGAGATAGAGATAGAGATGGAGATAGAGATTAGAGATAGATAGAGATAGAGATAGAGATAGAGATAGAGATAGAGATAGAGATAGAGATAGAGACAGAGGTAGAGATAGAGATAGAAATAGAGATAGAGACAGGGACAGGGACAGAGACAGAGACAGAGATAGAGATACAAGTAAATAAAGATAGATACAGATAAAGATACAGGAGATATATGTAAAATTGGCTGACATATCCTATTTCATATATATGAAGAGATTTATTTTAAGGAATTGATTGTTGGAGCTGGGAAATCCAAAATCCCCAGGGCAGGCCAACAAGCTAGAAATTCAGGCAAGAGTTGATGTTACGGTCTTGAGTCCAAAATCTATAGGGCAGGTGAGTAGACTGGAAGCTCAGGCAGGATTTCTGTGTTACAGTCTTGAGGCAGAATTCCTACTTTTCCCTGAAACCTCAGTTTCTGTTCCTAAGGTCTACAACTAATTGGATGAGTCCCACTCACATTATCAAGAATAATATCTTTTGCCTAAAGTCAACTGTAACTATAAATGTCAATCACATCTATAAAATGCCTTCATAACAAAACCTAAGTAGGGCACCATAGCCTAGCCAAGTTGAAGGAAAATTGAACCATCGCACAGTCCTACTGATGTCTCAAAATTGTCGATGTTCCAGAAATTAATTCTTTACATATCATTCTATCAGATTAATAAATATATAATGTTATTGGTCTAAAATAAATTCATGCCTGGCTGGTGTGGCTCAATTGTTGAGCTCCGGTCTGTGAACCAGGAGGTCACAGTTTGATTCCCGATCAAGGCACATGCCCGGGTTGTGGGCTCGATCCCCAGTTGGGGTGTGCAGGAGTCATCCATTCGATGATGTTTCCCTCTTATCAGTCTTTCTCTCTATCCCTCTTTCTTCCTCTCTCCCTAAAAATCAATAAAAACATATTTTTAAAATAAATTCAAGAACTATGAAAATGATTGCTTCATTCACAGAGCATAGATCCTTTAGAAATAAATAAGAAATGTATGCCACAAATAGCCTTTAAAGTTGTTTACAGATAAAAGAAAAGCTCTAAAATTGCAAGGACCTTCTCTATAAATGTAGGAATAAATTGAAACTTGAAAGCATTGTAAGGTCAGATGGATGATGCAATGTCACCTCAGAAGTATATGATGGATTGAAATAATACAGCTAAAAATCAACACACACACAAAACACACTACACCAGAATCTTGAGGGTATTTTTTTTTTCTTTTACAGGAAAAAAAATGCAACTTTTCCAGGACTTTACATTCTCTGTGATTGCTTTGATTTCAGCATAAAAATATGAGTGTATTATGGTTACCAAAAATTCAACCATAAATAGAGAAAATGTGGAACTGATTTATTTCATGACACTGCAGATTCAACATCTTATTGTTCTAAAAGTTTCTTTCATTTACCCATTAAAGTTATTCAGTATTATTTTCTGCCTGCTACACTCCAGCTCTCTCTTGTACTGGCTATACAGTGATGCCCAGCACCATGGCAGCGACCCTCAGGAGGAATTGCTTGTGTTTATAAAATAACTGTGAGACAGAGAGATAACATTTTTCTGTGCATAAATGCATAAACATTGCCTGAATGTCTACCACCACCTGCTCAGCCAAGTTGAGCAAATATTGTGTATGCTTAGTAACATCCTTCTTTGAAGCATGACTACCACCCAACACACCTACCATTCACGCTCCAAATCCATCATTTTTCTTTCTCTCCTGGCACCCTTGCAGTTTTCCCTCAACATAGCACAAACAATCACTTATTTATTTTTGTTTGTTTATTGTTAACTTCTATATACCTTGCTTTTTGCATAGTGCCCAGGAAAGGGCAAGAGATAAATAGTTATTTGTTGAGTGAACGAATGAATAAATCAATGGCAATTCATAATTACATGAACTCCAAAACTTGTACTGGGTAAGGGGGATGAGGAAAACATATCCTACTCCCTGACCAGATAGGCATTCCTAATTGTATACTGTCTACATTACTATCTCCACCTTTGAAACATGCAGTGCCAAGAACAATGGGGACCTTTACTTCAGCTGAGTGAAGCTCTACTGTCCTAAGACATCTATTGTATGCCATAAATTAACTTATTTCTTATGCCTCTAGAATGTTCTGAATTATCCGTAGGAAATATGAGAAAATAGTCACCCAAATTACTTTCTGTGTTTAGTTATGAAAGGCTGAGTGGAGGTATCCCCTATGGCTTAGTGGCAAGTCTTCCATATTGTATAAATGCAATCACATGGAGTATCTATAGATACAAATGGGATATAACTCAACTTCCAATAGAGTTATGTCCCAATAAACCAATTGTAAGTTGAAAATATCATAAGTCAAAAATGCATTTAATACTCCTAACCTACCAAATATCATAGTGTAGCCTAGCCTACCTTAAACAGTCTCAAAACACTTACATTAGCCACAGTTGGATAATTATCTTGAATTTCATCTCAAGAGAAATTGCCTTCTTCTTCTTCTTCTTTTAACCAGAAGTATGAGACACAGATGGGCATTTTGTAGACATGATGTGGTGTGAAACACAATATCAAAACAAAAATGCTAGCAGCACAGTATACTGTAGGGTATTGGTTGTTTACCTGCATGATCTCAGGGCTGACTGAGAGCTGTGGTTCTCTGCTACTTCCCAGCATCACAAGACAGTATCATCCTGCATGTCACAGCTTGGGAAAAGATTAAACTTCAAAATTCAAAATTTGAAGTAGAGTTTCTACTGAATACGTATCACTTTGGCACCATTATAAAGTCAAAAAATCATACCGAACCATCGTACGGCTGGGACCGTCTACAGTTACCCTTCTGTCTTGGTTAGACCCCTCCATTTCTCTCTCTTCTGTTTAACTCTAACCAGTAATTCTGTACTGGAACCTACATTTAACGCTGTTATTTTAGTGCATCACTCTTAGATAACACTTCTTCCCTCCTCAAGTCAAAGGCCTCTGTGTTGACTTTTCTACTGCATCACTTTGGGGCCCCAGGCAGAAGGACTTCCATACTTCTGGTCCCTTCTTAGAGAAGAATTTTCCCAATGCAGTTTCTGATATTTCTGAGCTAGCCATCAAGGACAGTCAATGACAAGAATTTTAGGAGATTAGGGAGTGGGGTGAACTTCAAACCTCTCTATCATGTTTGTTGCAGTGTATGCAGAAATAGGAGCTAATTAGGGGGCAGTCAGAACACCAGGTGGAGGAGAGAATGAGCAGTAGCCTGTGTTTCCTGTGCAGGAGATACCTGCTGGCCCGCTGACTCACCATCTTACATCTCTTCATCATTCTCCTGAGGAAAACAGCACTTCTCTCCCTCTTTATGCTGCTCTTGGTAGGAGCCAAGACCTCAATGCAGCTGGGACAAGAAGGTGAAACAAAGATGTTTGATTACTTTCTATGTAGTTTTGATATAAGAAGAGAGTTCGCTTTCTTCTGTTTCCATTAAAGAGCATTTGGCTCAACAGTGTGCTTAATCTTGGCTATTTTCTTGGCTATTTTACCACGTTAGTCTACCAGCCATTCTTTCAAGACAGGTATGACAGGAACCGTGCAACCTGTGTGTTGCTTCAGGATCAATAAGCAGAGAATTGTTGGAGACGCAGGAGAGGCACGCTTTTCATGTGTCCCTATTGTGCTTCTGAATTTCCAAAGTGCAGAGCCTCGTCTAAAACCCCAGGCAGTATGCATAACAGTCTGGAACAGTCTTCTAATGCCACTCCAAATACTTGTGGGGATCGGTGATGCTGATAACTAAATCATTCCCTTAGAGCAGGGGTCCTCAAACTTTTTAAACAGGGGGCCAGTTCACTGTCCCTCAGACCGTTGGAGGGCCAGACTATAGTTTTAAAAAAAAACTATGAACAAATTCCTATGCACACTGCACATATCTTATTTTGAAGTAAAAAAACAAAACGGGAACAAATACAATATTTGTATTTGCATGTGGCCCGCGGGCCGTAGTTTGAGGACCCCTGCCTTAGAGTTTGTGGTGTAAGAGATGTTTGCTGCCACTTAACAGGTTTAAAGGTAAAAATCAACCCAACACAGAAAAACCATGAGAACAATGCATTTGGTTATCTAAATATGATGTTTATTAGACATAAATAGGTAACAGCAATAAAAGTGAATACTTCTAGACAATTTACCATGAGCAAGCAGGTTCTATTCTAAGCATTATATATATATATATATATATATATATATATATATATATATATTCATTTAATCCTGACAAAAAACTCCAAATAATAGATGGTACTATTAACTTCATTTTGCTTATGAGGAAACTGGAAAGATAAGTAACTTACCTATGGCCCACAGTGAGTAATCACATTGAAACAGTATTAAAGACAGTTAGTTGAAGAATAGTATCTCTTGTCACTAAATATGTTTTCATCACCACTTAATTAAACCTTAGCTCAGTAGAATTTTTATTTTCTCAAAAAAATAAAAGAAATTTCTTGCCTTTGGCCAGGCTTCCCCTCCTAACTATTTGCACCTAACTATTTGCCAATCTGACAAATAAGTAGAATGTTGATTCATGGTGCTGATAAAGTTAAATTGAGGCCAGTTCTCACTCAATATTCATGCTATGGGTAAAGAGAACTGCTATCTGTTCATGGGCACCGTGTTACCTGTTGTGATTTCATACTTGTTTTGCATCAGAAACAGAAAAACGGAAACTTCTGAAATTCCTAAGAGTTTCCCCCAAATGGTCATTCCAGCCGTTATTATCTCCCAACCCCAAAACATATTAAGGAACCAAGTTGCTGATTTATTCAAATAGCCATCCTCCTCTTCCCTAGGAATTTCCTTTTATAGAACTTAACTGTCTCTGGCTAACCTGTGCTTAGCAAAGACAATTCTCTACCCAGAACTTGCCTCAGTGTGGGGCGTGCAGGAGGCAGCTGATCAATGATTCTTATCATTGATGTTTCTCTCTCTCTCTCTCTCCCTTCCTCTCTGAAATCAATAAAAATATATTTAAAAATAAAATAAAAATACCAGCCGAGACCGGTTTGGCTCAGTGGATAGAGCGTCGGCCTGCGGACTGAAGGGTCCCGGGTTCGATTCTGGTCAAGGGCATGTACCTGGGTTGCGGGCACATCCCCAGTGGGAGATGTGCAGGAGGCAGCTGATCGATGTTTCTCTCTCATCGATGTTTCTAGCTCTCTGTCCCTCTCCCTTCCTCTCTGTGAAAAGTCAATAAAATATATTTTTTAAAAAAATAAATAAATAAAAATAAAAATACCATTTTGGAAGAACATTTGCTTGTAGATACAGTTACATACTGATTGCCTCACTAGGTGCAAGTGTCTTGTGAATTTTAAGTGAGCCTTTTACCTCACCCATGGTCGGCAAACTGCGGCTCGAGAGCCACATGCGGCTCTTTGGCCCCTTGAGTGTGGCTCTTCCTAAGCCTTAGGAGCAACCTAATTAAGTTAATAACAATGTACCTACCTATATAGTTTAAGTTTAAAAAATTTGGCTCTCAAAAGAAATTTCAATCGTTGTACAGTTGGTATTTGGCTCTGTTGACTAATGAGTTTGCCGACCACTGATCTAGACGAGTCTCAACTGGGCTGACGGGGCACTTCAAGTCTCTGCCATGTATCTGTTCCATGCCAGTAGGCTACCTCAGGAATGTCCTCGTGGAGATGACAGAAACACAAGAAAGAGCAAGGCCTCTCAAGTTGTAGACTTAGAAGCACCATACTTTCACTTCTGCTTCATTCTGTTACCCAAAGCCAGGCACATAGTCAAGTCCAGAGACAGAGGCAGAGGACACTTCAAAGTTAAATGCCCAAGGGGGTGGAAGCAGAGAGGGTAAAAGATCATTCAAAACATCAGCAAGACCTATCAATTCTACCTTAGAAATACTTTCCACACCTGTCCAATACTCCTATCTTATTGCTACCACCACTTCAGTTCACCATGATCTCTCTTACCTATCACCACCTGACTGCTCTGTCCAAATCTTTCTTGACAATTCCTTCTCAGACCATTCTCAATGCAGCAACGAGAATAAACTTAAAAAGAAAACCTGCTCTGACCACTCATTTAATTAAGTCTGCCAAATGGTTTCCTATTGTTCTCAGGATAAAGGTGGAAATCCTGAGTAAGGCCTGAATTGTTTTCAATTTTCAATTGAGGGGTTATTTTAAAGCAAATAGGTGAACCTGGTGAAAGGGAGAAAGAGTGAAGAGGGAGTGTGGGAAAGAGAGGCTTTGTAATGACTTCCATGTGAGGACAGCCTGGGACCCGTCTCCAACCTCATCTCCTTCTGTCCTTTCTTTGACTTTATGGTTGGAACACATCATAATTCCCCAACTTGTACACTATTTTAAGCCTCTGGGGTCTTACTTGGACTGCTCTGTGTCCAAGTAGAGAAGTAGAGTTCTTTATCCCTCCGTTTGGTACGGCTTTAAAACCCTCTACCTTATGCTCTAAAAAAAAAGAGAGAGGAGAAGAGCGCAGATTAGTTTGGCTCAGTGGATAGAGCGTTGGCCTGCAGACTGAGAGGTCTCAGGTTCGGTACCAGGAAAGGGAGAGAGAGACAGAGAGAGAGGGAGAGAGAGAGAAAAAAAACAGGTATAATTTTTACTTATTCATATCAGGCAGCTATTGTTAGTTGTTGTTAATTTTTTTAATTTGCCAGTATAATGGAAAAGAGGTCAACACTCCTGACTAAACAGTCATTGCACATTTTAAAAACTCTTGAACACACCAGTTGAGTATTGCTAGGTTAGAAGGATGCATTAAATAAAAAAGTCAGGATGGTCAGAAACTTCACAGCATAATGAATCCCACAATCAATGACAGCTAACTTTAATTGAACACCTTTCTAAATGCCTTACATTTTTTTTTACTCAGTTATCCTTCACAGGAAAACAATGAGAATGGTACTATTCTTAGCATCCACAGTTTATAGATGAGAAGATTGAAGGACAAACTTAACTCTCTTGCCGAGGTCTCACAGCTGGCTGGAGGCAGAGCCAAACATTTGAACCCAAGCATTCCAGCTTCAGAAGCCCCGAGCTTAACACAGCTGCCTCTCATGGTAGAAGTGTTATGCTGGCCGCTTGTCCTGCTCTGCCGGGCCTCAGAAATAAAGAAAGAAATAGTCAGCAAATTACCTGGGGGTTCATAGACAGGGTGGATTTCAGAAAACCCTATTTTGAGTTTTGTTTTGTTTTGTTTTTGGAGGGGGTCATTGTTTCTCCTACTGAAAAAAAAGACTCCTTACAATAATTATCATAGTGTTTGTCTAGTCTTTGGACACATTTATCTGACTTCCCGGGGCAAAAGTAAATAACAGTTAAGGCCCCCGTTTGTCCTGACAGCTCTGACACTTTAAGAATGGCTGATCAGGGGGGTCACTTAGTTGTAAGTTATATAAAAATCCAACCACTATGCTGTACACATGAAGCTAATATAATATTGAATGTCAACTGTAATTGAAAAATAAAAAAAACCAGTTTTTAAAGAATCCAGTGAATACCAAAAGCACAAACATGGTCACAAATGACCCAGGCAGAGCAGCATACCTGGAGGGTGCTGATTGTTGAGACCGTTTTATCCCTCCACATACAATCAGTTGGAATTTGTTGACGGAAACATTTCAGTTTCAAGCTTCTCAATATCCCTGTATTTTCTTAGACTCGAGGAACCAAGAGGGCATTTCATTGCATATGTAAAAGCAAACATGTCATTGGACCATCTCCACTGCAGAGTTTCAAACTGGCAAATACCATTCCTCTTTGAAAATCTAGGATGATTCTGGAGCTTTCAGAGCCTAGAATAGAAACCAGAATGTAAAGAGAGCCCGGATGTATTGATCTTGCTCACTAATATGTTGCAGGTGCCTAGAAGGGTGTCCAACAAAGAGCAGGCACTGGATACAGAATACAATGAGTGAGAGTTGGTGAATGAATGAGTTGGGACAACAGAGTTCTCTGTAAGTCTGGTTCCATTCCTGCTTTGAGGGAACCAGGTGAGACCTTTATTCAGGTTTATTTTACAACTCCCTCTGCAGGATTTTCAACCTGAAACAGCAGCTGAGGGAAATCTCTGTTCAAACTCATACCTCCAGGACTATTTTAGTAGCCCCGGATGTGTGGACTGTAACACCAGCACCTAACCACTGGTTGAAAATAAAGGCATTCACACACCCAGAGCATGTAACCTCAAATTCACTTGCAAAGTAATCTAATGTAATGGCTACAAATTTGGTCTTTGGGGTCAGACCGGAATTCAAATCTGAACTCCACCCTTTATGAGCCATATTTTGAAGCTTTCTTAACCTCTGTTTCCTCATCTTTTAAATCAAGCTAATAATGCACACCAGAGTGGCAGTAAGAACTGTATTAAATAACACATCAAAAAGCCAAGCGGAGTGTCTCAGATACAGGAAATGCCTAAGAAATGGTTGCAGAGTGAAGTGGGAACATGCTGAATACTTACTCTTTCATTCTGAGGCACATTTTCCATGTAATTTTTTTAAATCTTCACTTTGATCACATGAATTAGACAATTACCAATTTTTATTTCAGTCTTCAATTTTTATTGGTATCTCCCAAAGGTCATTGAACCTCTCAGCAATGTGCTAAGCGGAACTTGGCAAGAGTGTGGCCCATCACCATGGCATTGTCAAATGTGTTATGCTCATAATGAAAACACATTTTACTAAGTGAAAAAAATGTATGTGGTTTCCAGAAATACTTAGCTTGCTTCTAGGCCATCTATGTTATTCTCAGGCTGCCTTTCCAAATAACGTTAATGAAAAGAGCCCTTGACTATTCCTTACCCCGAAGATTCCAAACTGACGTGTTATTTTAATATCAACACATGGAGGAGCCTCTTAAGACTGTCTTGGTTCCAGTCACAAATTTTGTTTCCTGTACTGGATTTGACCTAGTCACAGAAAAGATTTATGCTTATTTGGTGACATGAGCTATAAAATATAAAATACATGTGTTGCCTGTAATAACATTCAATTAGCTTCAAATGATTATTGCTATCACTAGCAATGTGATCCTAAGAAAAGTAGATTGTTGGATTCAAGAAGGAAGGGAAGGAAAATGAAGCTGATATTTTTCAATTTATACAATGTACCAGAAGCCAGGATATGTAACTATCAGCACTTACTGAGCTGCACATGTGCCTAGCTCTGTGCTAAGCACTTTATGCCCATGCTCTCTCCTTTAATCATCACACCTACTCTTTGACATAAAACAGAGCCCTATTTTCCAACTGGGAAAACTGCAGCACGAAAAGGGTATCTTGCCCCAGGCTCCTTATTTAAGAAGTAGTGAGTTCAGAATTTAAACTCTAAAATCTGGATCCAAAGTCTAATATTGCTCACAGGACCACTGCATGTTCCCTACCGTTGACTTAAGCAGATGGTAAAATCTTGACCTTCATCACTGGAGCAAGTAGGGATGTAGGATTTAATTTTCTGACTCATAAACAGCAATAGTTACTATCACACAGGGAAACTTCATGACCTCCCTCTACCAACAAGATGACGGTGCACCCCAAATTCTCTGTCAAATGAGGAATAAGCTAGATCTTGATCTCTTTAGAGAGCAACTAATTCTGAAATCATGGTGTCTTCACTTATGATTGTGATCATGGTCCAATGTCAGATCAACCAGTAACATGGAGTAAGTTTTTCTCACTCACTCACCAACTTCTCCTAGCTCATGCCTTTCCTTCCAAAACCTTTTCTGGGTATTTTTCATAAATAGGTTTCATAATCAGGAATATGAAGAGAATCATAGCAATGCCAATTCCACCCCTGGGACTGGCTCCTGAAGG
Organism: Myotis yumanensis; assembly: GCF_028538775.1. Lineage (NCBI taxonomy): Eukaryota > Metazoa > Chordata > Mammalia > Chiroptera > Vespertilionidae > Myotis > Myotis yumanensis. The sequence continues at coordinate 25,420,077 of NW_027223764.1, read as the reverse complement.
CATTCTTCAGACCTTTCACTTGCTTTTCAGACAAGAGTGGAAATAATTGGCCTGCACTAGTTCTATTTTTATGAAATTATTCTGAAGAACAGTCATTATGTTGGGAAAATTCTAACTTATCTATCTCCATGGGTCTACTAAATGAGGACAGCGGTTTGTGAAAAATCAGTTGTAAGCTTCTAAAACAACCACACTCCATACAGTAGTTGGTTCCTTATATATTTCAATGGGCATTGTCTCGAAGCCCAAACTTAACAAAACATATACCCATTGGTAGCTCTAATTTAATAACAATCCTTCCCGGTAATGTCCAGAACTATATGACATGCTCAGAAAAAAAAAAAAAAAACACTTATACTGTGAACATAAATTTGCATCATAAAAGCAATATCATGATCATTGCACTATGGGCTATGTCACTTGGTGGAATATTTGTTTTTATGATGCTCCAAAGAGGGAGGTGGACTGATGCAGCACGTGGTTTCCCAACAGAGCTCCTCTGTATCCTGAGATTTGCAGTTACCTCACATAGGCAAGTGGTTTAGTGCAAGAGTTTCCAGGCCAGAGATGTTGGCTTGAATCCTGGTCCTGCTGGTGAAATTCACATCATTTAAATAAATTGCCTCATCTCCCAAATGTGTGGATTGGACTAGACGGTTTCTAAGGTTTTCCCAGAAGCCTCAAGCTCTAGAGCAGTGGTTCTCAACCTTCTGGCCCTTTAAATACAGTTCCTCATGTTGTGACCCAACCATACAATTATTTTCGTTGCTACTTCATAACTGTAATGTTGCTACTGTTATGAATCGTGATGTAAATATCTGATACTCAGGATGGTCTTAGGTGACCCCTGTGAAAGGGTCGTTTGACCGCCAAAGGGGTCGCGACCCACAGGTTGAGAACTGCTGCTCTAGAGGCTTCTCCATCTATTTCCCCCCAATCCTCCCCCCGCCGACCCCCCCTTCACTTCTTCTCCTTCCCATTGCACACACCACTGAAAGCAGGGGTGACTATTCAGACTGCTCTGATTGCCAGACCCCAGGACACTGATGGGGCCACTTTCCCTAGTAGGTGGGGTTGTCATGCGGTGGAATGCACACTTGGGAGTGGAACGCACTTGGAAATGGCTCTGCTTTCCTACTTTCATCCATGCAGCTGAGGTGGCAAGTTGGCCCCAGACTTGTTTCAGCACTGCTCTGCCCTCTCTTCTCTGTCAAACAGCCAAGGCTGAGCCCATGGCTCCAAGTGCAGCCTAGGGGCATTGGATTAAAAACAATTGCATTCTTTCTTACAGTCTCTCTGTCCTTCTCCTTCTCTCTGTAGTTCCATTCCCCTTGCAGCTGGCAGATATGATTCAGTGGGTATAACTAGCTGGAGGAAGAAAAAAATATGCTCATGTAGTCCAGTCAGCTGTACCAGAGTCTTATGGACTGAGCTTTGTGAATTTACTTTCATTGTATTCCACATGGTGCACCTTCCCAAAGAATGTTCCGGGGGAGGGGCCCAGGTGGGAGGCAGATGTTTTGAATTCCTTGGCTCTAACACTGTTGTCACCAATAATACCATACCAATGAGACAGTTTTAGAGAATAAGCTTTGATTTCAAAACCAAATACAAGCAACAATCTGACCAGAAGTTAGCTTATACCCTCACTGGCAGCAAAAATGTATTTGTCTGAATTAGTTCACATGAAGCCCAAATAAATCTCTCTTTCTCGGAGTATCTCTAGTTCTACCACTTTCTCTCACTATCTGTTTCCCTCTCTCTCTCTCTCTCTCTCTCTCTCTCTCACACACACACACACACACATACACGCATGCATGCATACACATGTGTGCGCATGCACATGCACACTACAGTGTGGCCATGTAGGTACATCATTGCATCACACTGAGAAAGATTGAGTCTACTCCTTCACAGACAAGCCATCTGAACCAGGGAGCCTCCTTTGATGCCCAAAGAAGAAATATTATCATTGGCTCCAGGTTTTTCCTGTCCACAGCCCACAAACATGCTCCCCCAACACCGAGCATCTATCTGGCTTATACACCCTGGAATTTTGCCACCCACTGGGAGCTGTTCCCCTCAAATAAGTCACTGCAATGCTAGAGCAGTGACTTATTCTCAAGGACATAAGCACATTCCTGGACTGGGAAAATGTGCAGGCAGGAGGCTGCTACCTTCTGCCCCATGGAGCCCAGCAAAGTCTAACTGAACTCCCTTCTGGCTTTTCCTTGAGGGCAGTGACTTATCAAAAATGAAACTTTCCAGCCCCTTAGCTTCTGATCCTGTCATGAGAATCCTATCATTTCCACACCATTGACTGGGGCCTAAACGCTGCTTTGGGCACAGAAGAAGAAATAAAGCTGAGAGAATATTTAGCAGCCACCCCCTCAGGCACTTTTGAAAACCCAGCTGAAAGGATTGTGTCTGCCTTCCTAGAGAAGAAAAGAGACAGAAGAAAGACAAAAACATTCAAGAACTGCTAAATTCCAGAGTATGTACTGCCTTCCCATAGGGATCACAAGTGCTACTCCATCAAAGAGTTCCTTGTGTCCTAACACTCCCTGAGCAATTCCCAAACTGTTGCCATTGGACGACTCTTTTCTAATGCACATTCACATTTATAGAAGTCAGACCTGGGAGGCTTTGAATTGTTCCAGAACCTTAATGTTGGAGCCTCATAGAGGAAGCTTGAGCAGAGTCTTCTCAGTTACAATGGCTACTACTCTCCTATTCTATCTTTTTTCTAATAGGAAGGTGAGACCTGGAGTATGACAGGCTGGTACCAAACCCAGCAGCATCGGCTCCTGACAGTGGCCTGAGAGTGGTACCAGGGACCGCTCTCTGCACTGCACCCCAGCAGGTCAGAGAAGAAGAGGAAAAATGGAAATTGAGACCTTCCCTGTTCACCGCAGGGCTGGCCAAAGGTGCTGGGTGACACTGCATTCCTCAGTGGGCATGAGGTAAGAGGTCCTTTCTGGAGTGGTCACAGGTGCCCCTGACCTCAACCAGCTTCCTCAGCCTCCAGGCTAATGCCAGTCCCTAGGCCTTCTACATATAACTGCCTGCCCTCCCCAAGACTTGTCCCAAAGATTAAATGTGTTATATATCGTGAAAATATTACATATTCAGAGTAAAATCTTCACTTAGGCAGAATGGTCTATAATAAAAGGTAAAGCCAAAACCGGTTTGGCTCAGTGGATAGAGCGTCGGCCTGCGGACTGAAGGGTCCCGGGTTCGATTCCGGTCAAGGGCATGTACCTGGGTTGTGGGCACATCCCCAGCGGGAGATGTGCAGGAGGCAGCTGATCGATGTTTCTCTCTCATCGATGTTTCTAACTCTCTATCTCTCTCCCTTCCTCTCTGTAAAAAATCAATAAAATATATTTTAAAAAATATTGTGAGACCAAAGTGAGACAAAGAAGAAAAAGAATCTGCATAAGGAGATTTAAAAATCAGATGAAAGGAGAGAATATGGGGAGGGGTTAAATCTACAGCTTTTCTGTTTCGGCCACTTTAGTTCTTACCAGCCTGCATATGACTTTTTCACCATCAGTTAGGAAACTAATGTGGAAGAGTTAACACCATCAGTCAACTAAAACTCCCTGCACAACTAGGTAGCTTAGTACTACAGTGTCAAAGACCTAACTTTCTAGTCAAAGACATCATTCAAGGGTGTGCTTCAGATGCTACAATTTGACACTCCACATGGCCCTGCTGAACAAAATGGGTGTCTCTCCCTTCCTCTCTGTAAAAAATCAATAAGATATATTTTTTAAAAAATAAATAATAAATAAAAGGTAAAATTCCTCTCCCTATCCCCCCATGTGCCCTCGCCACAGGTAATCACACTTCACAGTGTGCTTTCTATCCTTCAAGAAATGATTTATGCATATGCAACTGAATCTATATATAATACTTTAAAGAGCATCCAAATGGGAATCACACAAAGCTTACTGTTCCACCGCTTTCTTTTTATAATGTAATGTATTTAGACATTCTTCCATATCAGTACACTCAGATTTAATTTGGTCTCTTTAAGAATTGAATACTGTTTGGGCAGACTGCAATTTAGAAGTCCTCTTGTAAGTGACAGTCAGGTGGCTTCCAGTTGTTTGCTACAAGCCACGCTGCAGTTAAATTATTTGTACACATACCTTGGTGTTTCTGGGCAAGCTAATCTTAGAAGTGGAATCCTTGGCTTAAAAAGTATGCACATTGTAAAATTTTTTATAGATGAAGTCACATTGCTCTCAACAATAATAATTGAAAGCAAAGTGTTTGCTTTTCACATCCTTGACAACATCCAGTATTCACCAATAGGTAAAAATGGTATTTTATTGTCTTAATTTCCACTTTTAAATTATGAATAAGATTGGGGATACACCCACTCATAAATCCTGTGTGCAGTTATAATGCTCTATTTGAACACAATACAGATACATACACAGAAGCACATTTTTTCTATAGGCTACTTATTCATATGCTTTACTCATTTTCTTTTCGGTTGTTCATTTACTCTTCTTGATTTGTAAGTATATATGTACATATATGAAATGACTATATATTTATCATTTTTCCTACTTTGTCCTTTGAATTTTTTTTTACCTTGTATACTGAATTTGTTACATTAAAAACATTGATTTGTCAATGTTGGGCTTTATAACTTCTGGCTTTTATGTCAAACCCCAAGAGCTTCCCCACTATAAAATTCTTTCTTAAATTATTGGTTTTTTCTTCTAGCACTGTTATTACTTAATCCTTTAAGTATAAATGTTTTAAGCCTTTGGTTTGGTATAAGACCTGAGGTAAGAATCTAGCTACATGTAATTGCCAAATTTCCAGTTGTCCAAACATAACTTATTACCTAATGTAATTTCCCCTTACTGATTTCAAATACTATCCTACATGTCAAATATCAAACATGTGCAGGTCTATTTCCAGACCCTGTAATCTGTTCATTGATTTCTCTATTTCTACCTTGATTATAAACTAATGTAATTACTCTAGCATCATTATGCACTTTGCTATCTGATGGAGCTAGTCTTTCCTCATAATTCTTCTTTAGTATATTTTCTTTTCATGCTGGAAACGTTGTAAGCTGACTCTCTCTTCAAGGGTGACAGCTTGGATTTGCTTTGAAGGATGACTGTTCTCCAGTTCTGTGAAAAGCCACCTGAGTGGGTCCTGTGGTTATGTAATACCCACCCACACTCTGGGGAAGACCTAAATGCAGACCCAGCTGCAATCTGTTCCATCTGTTTAGAAATGTAAATCGGGCAGATCTTTCAACAGATCTGTTTCTACAGTTTATATAGCCAATAAAGAAATGTTTCTTCCCTACGTGTGAATGCATACTGTCCTACGCATATCTATGAGTATATGTGACGGAGTGATGTGTGTCTGTCAGCATTTGCCTCCAGGAGTTGAAGAGATGGAATGGGACAGCCAGCATCAGAGAGAGGCCTGTAGAGAGTCCTAAGGCTCTCTCTCTTCACCCTACGGAGCAAGAGAGAATGTAAAAAAGAACAGGCCAGGTGGGTGCGGCCCATCCTGGGCCTGGGCTCTATTCCACAATTGGCGTCCTGAACAACTGAACACCCTGATTTAGGAAAATGTCTATTGTTAAACTTTAGAGTTCTGATTTATTCTACAGCCTTCAGAGAAAACCTTATTCCTGTGGCCCTTTTCCCATCAGAGATAAATCTTCCCAGTCACCCTGGAAGGAAAGGGAAAACACCAAGTTATTTGGAGTCCCTTAGGGCTCAAGGGCCTGGACTCCAGGTAAGACGGGTGAGCTCGGGGCTGGCATTGCGTGCGGCTAAGCAACAGGCTGGGGCGACCCTAAAAGGGAAGTTGAGGGAAAGAGATGTACACCCTGTAGATGACCTCATGGAGGGCTTTGGAATGCTGCCATGTTTGGAATCCCTTTTTCTTTCTCTTTACTGTTGCTGCCTTCTGAAACCCCCAAACCTTCCTAATGCCTTGGATCATCAAACAGGCAATTATGGGGGGTGTGGGGGGGTAAGGGAAGTGACTGGGGGAATATAGTCATGAGACCTCCAGCTGCAGGATGAAGAGAGCTGGGAACGCAGCAGATGGGGGTGAGACAGCAGGAAAGGAACTGACAGAAGACAGAGCCGCAGCTAGAAGGCTGAGGTGGCAACAACCACCAGGACCGATTTCTATAACCTGAGCATTTCCCGGGGAGTCCCAGAAATACTCAGGCAAGGACCTCTGGAATTTCCATGCACAATCAAATTTAAGTCAAAGTTGGTTAATAAGGGGAAATGTACTCTGACACCTGTCAAAAAAGGGTCGTTTCTGTAATGATTGTTTAACTCTTTGTAAATACCAGTTTTGTTTTTAAAGGGAGGTATCTTTTTACTCATTAAACTAAATTTTTCAAATAGGCAGCTTCAATCTAGGCCACCCCTAACTGACAGTTTTCAAGTAGTCCAATAAACCCTACCAAGTCAGGAAGATCTTTCTTTATCCCAAACAAAGAAACCAACAAAATTAAAATCCCGCGTATCCAGGTAGTTACCTCAACTCTGTTCTTACTAGACTTCGGACTCTGAGATCAATCTTGGTGGCCAGCTTTGCTGGGGAGCAGGGAGAGGTCTCCAACGATGGGCAGCTGAGCATTCCTCATGGATAAAACCAGTGGAGAAGGACCTCTGTCCTCCAGATATTGCTAAATAAAAATAATTAAAAATTGAGGTTCCCACACTGCCCTTCTTTCCTTCCAAACCCTCCTCTGCCTAGGTGAGCATATCTAAACTCCCAGGCTTCTATACTTTTTTAAAGTACCCTGAGACCACCTACTGAGTCTTATTTGAATACAAGCTTCCTTTGATATTCCTCTGAACTCAATGAAAACAGAAAATTTGGATTGGGGGGATTCTGGTTTCCCCTACAGACCATTCTGTAATGTAATTCTCACTCAAAGTTACCCAATCCTTACACAGTCATGAAAAAACACCTTTTGATTCAAGTGCCACTAGTCCCTATGAGTTCACTCATCTATTTAGTAACTGTTTATTGAACATGTATTTATTGTATTCACAACTCTATACAATGGAAAAGAGAGATGATGATGGTCATATTAGCTTTTAGGGTACATTTTTATTATTTTTAAAATAATTTCCAAATCTATTACCTCACCTAATCCTAAGTAAAAGGAAAAAAAAATATGTCCCAGACCAATGTAAAAATATAATAAATTTTATACTTTCTATTTTCCAATCAGGAAAATTAACATGAGGTCAGCTTAACCTTAGAAGAATTCGTGGAGGCTGATGACTCAGAGAAATTTTTTTAGGGATGAATATAAGTGATTTTTTTCAAGTTATTTTTATATAACCACAACATGGAAATTTTGGAAAAACATAAAACTCCACTACTCTAATTGATATTATTAGTACGTAAGAAAAAAATAATGGCATGAAGTTTTTGCTTCCATTAATTTTCCCTTTTATGCTAAATATACAGAGTGTCCCAAAAACATGTATACATTTTTTAACAGCTGATAGCTCAACTGGCGTTTCTTTCTTTCAGCCAGACGAAGCTTTGAACAAAGTAAATGCATCCTAAAATGCTACTGGAAGTTTGAAAACACAGTTGAAGTACAAACACCACCATTTTGGAGACCCTATGTCTCCAAAAAACTGTATACACACTGTAACAGCTGATAACTCACTTAATTGTCACTCCTTTTCAGATTTAACTGATTTGAAATAATGGGTGAGGCCAAACTAAGCTTTGAACAAAGAAAACTTATCCACTAGCCTTTTTTATGGGGATACATAAAAGATAAAGTTTATGGTACAAAACTGGCAACAGTTGACAAATTGAGGATGCACAAATACCAAACGAAATGATTCTTGATGTTTGCGATCCCATTGCTTTGCATTATCAGCAGTGCCTGGACCAGATGGTCATCAGTTTGAAAACAGGCATTGACAAAAAAATTATTCATTTCTGTAGATTCTTTTAAATTTTGAAAATGAACTGTATGTGAATAAATACTGACTCTATAGTCACTCAAAGTGTGTATACATTTTTTGGGACACCCTATAAATATGCATACATGTCTGTATATACATATATACATGTATATATACATTAATCTAAAATTCTTATTTTTAACATTAGTGCATAAATATTTATATGCTACTGCATAATGTTTATAACCATCATTTTAATATTTAATAGAGTCACTCACTATAATATTATATTACAGTGAGTGACTGTATGATAATCATTGTCCCATTACTGGACATACTAAGTTTTCCAATGTTTAAACTATTTTGAACAAAGTAGTCTTTCCATATTATTATTCCCTTTAGGTAGTTACCTATAAGAAACCTATTTTAAATAATCTATCTTCTTTTGACTTTGGGTTTTCTTGCTGAAACTATGGTAAGTCCTTGCAAAACTAGGGTGATTAAAATCTTAGTGAAGATTTTGGCTACAATTTTTACCTATTTAAATCTACATCCATTCTTGAGTGACTAGTCCTCCACAGACAATTTTTTCCGTCTGCTTAGTTCTTCTATAACATATTTTTCTGTCGACTTCCTGTCATATAGACATGGAACCATTAACATTAATGAGACACTAATTAAAATAAAAGTTGTGGTGTCTCTAAGAACTAAACATAAGAAATGAATCAGCAGCAATACCAAGTGTTCTCTCTAGGTTGAATTTAACAAGAAAATATTTTGGTCCTGGGGAGTCACTCCTGGGTATTGAAGCCAGATTTAGGAATACATTTTCCTGGCTAATACAGTGGATCTGCTTCTGCTTCTATTTATTTTCTCGGTTTTTCCCCTAAGCCCGAAAACAAGAAATGTTCCTGATTTCCCACCTGCATAACACCATTGTGCCTCACTTAATTAACCGGTCCTCTTGAAATCACCTTTCATGTTCCTCCCACATTGTTCTAATTCTATTCCTAGAGCCCATTGTTGAGCTGGGCACAGTGCTTGCTAGCATCCCATTGGTGGTAGATTTTATAAGAGAAAGCAAATCAACGCTTCTGTTACCTTTAAAGTTTTGTATCTAAAGCTGTCCCCTGCGGGCTCCCTGCAATCACTCCTAGACACTTTTTTTTCTTGCAAGGACTTTCGGTGCAGATCATTTAAAAAGTGGAGAAATGTGCAATTATTGCAGGAACAAAAGCTGCAGGACCAAATTTCTCCAGACAAAAAAAAAAAAAATAGAAGTCCACAGAATACATGCATTTGAAAAATGTTTTTATGTACATCTCAGGATGTCAAATATAACTAGGAACACTTCGTAAGGTTGGTTAGCTATTTAAGCTCTGTATACAAAGAGGACTGGAGAAGTTACAAACACAATATGTTAAGGTCTTTTTTTATGTTCAGTGTTGTTACCTAAGAAACACATGTTCCCTGTAAAAATTCAAAATTCACAGAAAAGCACAATGAAGAAAATAAAATAAATTCTACCAGTAATACCTTAATTCTTTTTTTTAATTTTATTGACTTTTTACAGAGAGGAAGGGAGAGGGATAGAGAGCGAGAAACATCGATGAGAGAGAAACATCCATCAGCTGCCTCCTGCACATCTCCTACTGAGGATGTGCCCGCAACCAAGGTACATGCCCTTGACCGGAATCGAACCCGGGACCTTTCAGTCCACAGGCCGACTCTCTATCCACTGAGCCAAACCGGTTTCGGCAATACCTTAATTCTTTATGCCAAAAGAACCACACTGTTAATATGATTTTTTTATATAAAATTAGAATCATGCTCTATATCATAATCTACATCCAGCCAGTGTCGTTCAGTGGTTGAGTGTCAACCTATGAACCAGAAGGTCAGGGTTTGATTCCTGGTCAGGGCACATGCCCAGGTTGTGGGCTCAATCCCCAGTGTGGGGCATGCAGGAAGCAGCCAATCAATAATCCTCTCCCATCATTGATGTTTCTATCTCTCTCTCCCTCTCCCTTCCTCTCTGAAATCAGTAAAATATATACATATTCTTTTAAATCATAATCTACAACCATGTTTTTTTCAATTAACAGTATACTCGGAATAATTTCCTGTGTTATGTGTCCTAAAACATGATTCTTGTCATTTTATATAAGAATATACCACAGATTATTTAATTCCTGGTTTTAAATGGTTATGGAGTTATTGTTTTTTCTATTATAAGTAACAGAACCCCCCCCCCCCCCCATAAATATTTTACACATTTGTTGTTATTTCCTTAGGAGATAATCCTGGGAAAATTCCTCATTTTGCTGACCAAAAAATATGAACCACTTTAAAGACTTTTAGTTACTGTTGTTGAGTTGCCCATGAAGCACATTTCATTCTTTTAATCTATGAAAATGTATTGCATATATTCCTACATTTAAATTTATACAAATTAGGTGGGATACTGTTAACCAACTTCTCAAACGATCTAACTATGCCAGTGTGTCTATCCTTCAGTCCTTTTCTAAATTTATTCCTTTTGTTTCTAGAAAAAAAACACATCTATGTACCTAGAAAAAATGGCATTTTTGTTCCATCATGACTATATCTGGGAGATAACCACAGTTTACTTCAACCTTAATGTTTATTCCCTTCAAAGACTGTGATCTCCCAAGAAGGGACTTTTTTTAAAAATATATTTTATTGATTTTTTACAGAGAGAAAGGGAGAGAGATAGAGAGTTAGAAACATCGATGAGAGAGAAACATCGATCAGCTGCCTCCTGCACATCTCCTACTGGGGATGTGCCCGCAAACCAGGCACATGCCCTTGACTGGAATCGAACCTGGGACCCTTCAGTCCGCAGGCCAACACTCCATCCACTAAGCCAAACCGGTTTCAGCAAGAAGGGACTTTTTAAAGATTAAAATGGAAAATTACTCCTGCTGATGACAAAAACAAACAAACATAGAGACTTTTAGACTCTAAGGTGGGCACCTAATATTTTAGCTGCCCGGCACCCCTTCCTCTCTCGGTTTGTTTGTTTGTTTGTTTATTTTTGGTGAGAGGCAGGGGTAAGAACACCTGCCCCATTCCATCTGATTTCAGAGCAGTTGCCCATCAGTGTCCTGCTCCTGGTGGCAGTAATGTATTCATTCATCCCTTCAGTCATTCTTTGTTGAGCACCTACTTTGTGCCATGCATTCAATCTTGGAATTTAGCAAAAGTGAAAACGCCCTGCTCTCTTGGCGTTTGGGTCCTAGGTGGAGGAATGGGCCACGTCAGATCTATTGGAATTACCTTCTAGGATTGTGTAGCAGATTGGGAAAAATACTCTTTCTTCCCCCTTGATTGAGAGCTATACCGATACTATTCTAGAACTCCCAATAGCCATGTTCTCTGCCATGTGAGGGTGCCAGAAGAATATGGCCAAGACCAGTGGTCGGCAAACTCATTAGTCAACAGAGCCAAATATCAACAGTACAACGACTGAAATTTCTTTTGAGAGCCAAATTTTTTAAACTTTATATAGGTAGGTACATTGTTATTAACTTAATTAGGGTACTCCTAAGCTGGCCTTTGCTAAAAACGTCCTCAATCTGAGGGGTCGACCTCAGCGAATGTACCTCCACTTCTTCTAACACCACTTCTTCAAAATAGACTCGCCCAGGCCGAAAACCGACTTCTGCCCATGGGCCACGAAGTTTCAATCGCACTGTATGTGCATGCCCACACGTGGTATTTTGTGGAAGAGCCACACTCAAGGGGCCAAAGAGCCGCATGTGGCTCGAGAGCCAAGGTTTGCCAACCACTGGCCAAGACTATTGGAGAAGTTGAGAAAAAAGCTGAGGAGTGATGAAGAGCCACAATCCCTAAGCCAGTGGTTCTCAACCTTCCTATTGCTGCGACCCTTTAATACAGTTCCTCATGTTGTGGTGACCCCCAATTTCATTGTTACAAATTGAACATAATCAAAGCATAGTGATTAATCACAAAAACAATATGTAATTATATATGTGTTTTCCGATGGTCTTAGGCGACCCCTGTGAAAGGGTCGTTCAACCCCCAAAGGGGTCGCGACCCACAGGTTGAGAACCACTGCAAGCTGTTTTGCATCCCTATTTCCTAGTTACAAGAGACAGCCAAGTGCCCCTGCCCTTTTGTCCTTAACCTATCGGCATAACACAGACTCTGGTCCCACACTGGTAAGTGCCTAACATTCTTTACTTCTGTCTTAGAAGGTGGGATCTGAGCACCCTAGAACCAAGAGGAGGGTTAAGCTCATGTTTATGTTTTATTTTTATTTCCTCTAATAGTCCTTTCTCTAATTATTTCATTTACTCATATACTTCATTAATTCAACAAATATTTATTGAGCAGCTACAATGCACCACCATAGTCTTCTAGGTGCTAAGATCACAGCTGTAAACAGCACACATAGAAATTCCTATCCTTAGGGAGTTTAATTTCTAGTGGAGCCAGCTAGACCATAATCAGGCAACTAAGTAGAGTGGTGAGAAGAAATAGTGAGCAGGATAGGAGAACAGCGAGTGCTGAAAAGGGGAGGTAAGGGATCATTCTTTTATAAAATTAAATTAAATTTTAAAAGCGTGAGAAGGCTTTGCTTTTTAAGGGGAGGTTTGAGCAGAGACCTGAAGGAGAGGAGGGAGGAAACCGAGGGTAGCTGCGAGGGTGCGATTTGGAAATAGAGACAGCAGCTCAGGGATGCTGTGACAGGGCACAGATAAGTCAGCTCTTGGCATCTAGTTTCTGGGAAGAGTTCTTGATGCTAAGACAAGTATTAATTTTAAATAAGGTGGAAAATGAGGGAGGAAGGTATTAAAGGACATTGTCGATTTCATTTACATGGAAAGCTTTTTTTTTTTTACTATCACCTTTCCAGGCATTGTTTATGAAATGTTCTTGAAATTCCTGTTCTTTTGATAAAGAGAGAATATTTTATAACTAAGAGTGGATTATCAAAATTATCTTTTTGGCATACTTAATAAGGGCCCCCCCACCTAAGTGTCCACTGGTGTCCAATCCACCTGCCCCCTCTCCCCACTGTCTTTGTGGCCACAGAGTCACTCAGGGGTGAGGGTCTAGTTTCCACTGGACTGAAATCTAGAATCGGGAGTCCTCTGCTGAGATGACAAGAGTCACTAATGCCAAAACATCAGGGAACAGCCACAAGTTCAGGGGAAGACACTATTAGTATCTACCCGCAATATGCATACAGTATGTATATTATTTAAAACAAAATTCAACTGAGTAAGTTTTAAAGATCTTATCAGCTTTGTTCAGCAATTCATGCATCAGGCAGCATCCCATCTGGCAGATGGAAAGGAGCTCCGAGGAGCTGCACAAAATGCAAGCGTTTTTAGGTAGAAGAAAGCAGAGGCCAGGTTGGTTATTGCCAGGTGACTCCCCTTTGGGGGGTGGCAGGGGTCAAGCAGGCAGATGACCTAATTTGTGCTGATCAGGTGACTCCTGAATGACTGGTTTGAGATTCCATTTCTGGGAAGACTAAAACTTTCATTAAGTTAAGTCTTGGTTTGGAGACATGGGGCTTAGCATAAGTGACTCCAGATTGAGCCCATTTTGTTTTGTTTTTTATATGCATTGTGTGTGTGTGTGTGTGTGTGTGTGTGTGCGCGCGCGCGCGCTCGAGTGCGATAACACTGAGACCCAGGGTAAACTGAATCACGGTTCCTTCCTGTCAAGGAGAAATGATTACACTACTAGTTAAAACCCCAACCTCTTCCCTTTAAAACAGAAGTCAGTTATGAATGTGCCGGAGTTGCTGCTGTTGTAAATCAAGTCACTTCCCTTCTCTACATCAAATGTTTATGAAACAAACAGGAGATCAAATTAAAGTGCTCAGAGATCACCTGGATTTAAAACCCTGGAGAACCTCAGGACCCAGTGTGGTGTGTCTTATTGGCCTGCAGACCCCATTAGGCAAGGTTGCTTAATCAGAGAATCACAGATGTCTTTTCAAACATACCCCTCCTTCTTTCTTCCAGTTCGGAGCCTCCTCTATTCATATGCACCCAGGACCCTCTTATTCTACCATCTTATACTTGGCCTTCATTTCCTCACTTGCAAAATGTTGGAACAATTTTCATTAGGTCCCCTTCAGCTTGCAGTGAGCCATTCATTCATTCTTCAATCTTATGAACCAAATGACCACTCCATAAGAAAAACAACGCTCCACAAACACTTACGAAAGACTGTGCTCAGCGTTGTTACTGAGGGGAGCTCAAAAGAGCTCCTTAGTCTATAAACAATCCTTTTGAAAGATTTTTCTACTTAATTTTAATGTTTTCTGTGTTTAGAAAAAAGAAGTCCAAGCTCCTTTTTAAAAAAAAAAAAAAAAATCTTCTAGTTAGAGGAAAGAGGAACCATTTTCTGACACTACTGGGAAATTGTGAAGTGAGGTTAGAAATCCTGTGGTAAGTGTTGGGGTACCACCCCCTCTGTGATGCACTTGTGGATAAAATACCAGGAAATCCAGAGGCGAGCTAAAAATAGCCCAAACCACGGGAGCTTGGAAAGTCCTCAGCAGCTGCTCCCAGAACATGATCGATGGGGACTGGCCCAGAATGACCGTCTCAGAGTCACACACAAGAGCAGCACCCGCAGTGTGTGGAGAACTGAGTGAGCCTGAATGCTCTCCCTGATATTCCACTTAATATCTCCTTACGGCCATTACTGTTTCTAAGTAGCAGGTACAGTTCAAGAGTGTAATTCTGTTCTTTTTTAAAAAATAAATAACATTTTAGCCCGGCCAGCGTGGCTCAATAGTTGAACACTGACCTACAAACCAGGAGGTCACGATTCGATCCCAGTCAGGGCACATGCCCGGGTTGCAGTCTCGATCCCAGTAGGGGGCGTGCAGGAGGCAGCCGATCGATGATTTTGTCTCATCATTGATGCTTCCATCTCTCCTTCCCTCTCCTTTCCTCTCTGAAATTAATAAAAAAATATTTTTAAATATAAATAAATAACATTTTACATATATAGCACAAGGCAGCAGATTATATCCTTGCCCCTCTCAAGTATTTCCATCACATATAAGCCTCATGTAGACCTAGGTTACCCAACATCTGGAAAGCCCATGCTAAACTGCCGAAAAGCATAAGGAGACAATGGCAGTGTCTAAACATGGAATGTCGTGATTAGAATGGCATTTTATAACAATCCCACCGAGATAGCACTCTAAAGGGTAAGTGGGCGGGGGGCCAAAGTGGAGACAGAAAGACCAGTTAGCAATTTGGTAGACTGATGCAGGAGAACTACAGAAGCTGGAACAGGGCAATGGCAGTGAGACCACACAGAGAGGAATGAAGATACATTACTGAAAACATGGGTCATCCAGGGCTTGTGGCGGGTTGGCTATGGCACCTGAAAAAGAGAAGCACCCATAATTTTTTTTTTAAATTATTTTCAATAACATTTAAAAAGAACAAGAAACGTTTGGTCCAAACATGTCAAATCAATGAATCTTATAGTGCTGTCTGATCTCTCTCAGGCCACAATGATCTCTCACAGACGATTCCTAAGTTAATGTTGCAGGAAGCTAATCTCCTCTTGGACAAGGGCCTGCAGGGACAACCCTGGAGGGGATGTAGGAAGGTGGCTCGCAGGAGTGCCCAGGTCTTCATACAAGGGAAAGAAAACTTTCCAAACACGCGTGTCACTTTGCTCGGGTTTCTTCGAGGAACGCTATTTGTCACTTCACTGGGCTCTAGGCCTACGCAGCCACCAAGAAAGAATAAAATGACTCCCTCTGGTATATTAACCATCTCTATCCATTCTCAACCAATGGCAGGACAATAAAAGAAGACAAGAAATGGGAGGAATATTCCAGAGAACTTGATACCACAGTGAAGCAAGGAAACAAGATTAACTTGCCTAATAAAAATAGAAATAAACAAAGAAAAGATAAAAGGATGAACTTCCAACGCATCACCTCCCCCTTCTCACTTTTCCAATCCATTCATTGCACTCACTAAATACTTTCTGGTAAAAGTTTTTGATGTGTTTTTTTTTCCCAAAAAATAACTAATGCTTATGGTATTGGTTAAGCACATGGAGGTCACAATAACACAAGAATCCCTGCAGTCATAACATGACAGGGCCAGGAAAGCGTGCCACAGACCTGGTTAAGAGCAGGTGGCCAAGGTCCTCCCTCTGTTTTGTTTGGACTCTCCTCTAGCCACAGTACGAGTCCTGCTGAATAGCTACACTGGGGCAGGGACAGGACACTCAGTTGAGAATCAGGATACTTGGAGTCCAGTGTCAGCTGTGTCGTGCAATCTCTCTAAGCCTTGGTTAAGAAAAAATTCATAATTCTTGTCTGCTTCAACGGGGCTCTTGGGAGGATAACAACCAGATAAGGTAAATAAAAACCTCTTTGTAAATTATAAAATGCCATGGTAACATCTGCTTATTATTTCTCTTGTTATTGTCATCAGACGAGGTACTGGGCTAGCTCAACTGGTAGAGGGTGGGTAGTTTACACCACATCTATCTTCATTTCTGATCAATCCCCCAACCCCCACCTCCCTCTTATGGTGAATTACTATAGTCTGTCATGTTCATATACGAAGGATGATATATTCGGATACCAGTGAGAGCTTAGAACAATAACAAATGTGTTCTAGTACGCACTGTGCTTGGTTGACCTCAGAGGGATGTTCTGGATATATTTCAAGTTTTAAATCAAGTTGTAGAACAAGCGGGACAATAATGCAATGGGCCCCACTACTATAAACTTGGCACATCTCATTATTTAGAAACTGAACAAGATTCTCGGAAGAAGCTTGGTTTAGCCATAAGAACTAGTTGTCTGCTTCTATTTCTCCTAGATTATGGGCCTTCTCAATGTCAGTAAGTCATCTGATTACTAGAATGAGACCCTTTGTAGCTAAAATAGAATTAATAAATTGTAACACAAATCACTCAGTTAGTAAATTCCCTAACAATCCTAAATGACTCTTTAGATTCTGAGTTAGTTTTTTTAATGCTCCAAGATAAAAGTTTCAGTAATGTATCAGTGTGACTGGTGATACTTATGTCCTCTGCTTTGTAATCCCATCCTCAAGAGAACATACCAAGAAAGGAGCTGATTATAATCACAATTGCATGCCACCATAGCTTAACTGTACTCATATACTAGCCTCTAGTTCTAAAATAATGCCTTCTATCTTTTAAATATGCTTGGCATTTTTTAATTTTTTAAAATATGTTTTATTTATTTCAGAAAGGAAGGGACAAGGAGAGCAAGATAGAAACATCAATGATGAGAATCATTGATCAGCTGCCTCTTGCATGTCCCACACTGGGGATCAAGCCCCCAACTTGGGCATATGCCCTGACCAGGAATCGAACCGTGACCTCCTGGTTCACAGGTCAATGCTCAACCACTGAGCCATGCCAGCTATGGTTGGCATTCTTGAACAAAGATAGAGCACCAGTGAGATGGCAAGATGAGCCAAAACCAAAATAGATACATCATTCTTATACCTAAAGCAATAGCAATAAATCAGGGCATGGAAACTGTTGATATGTCTAACCAACATTGTACATTTTAGTGATAAAGAGTCTAATCTATTACTTATCGTTTGACCTGCTGCAATACACTAGACTTCCAGATTAATGGCTGAATCCCTTCATTTTAGTCAAAATGTATTTGTCTCATATAGACCTAGGTAGGCAAATGCAAACAGGGAAGGGGTGGTGTGTAACAAATGTGACATAATATGACAAATGTGACTGTATTGTCTATTTTAGAGTTACTATGAGAATAAATCTTAACTGTTCTCAACACAAAAAAATTACAAACATGTGACATGATAAAGGTGTTAGCTAATGCTACTGTGGCACTCATATTGCAATATACAAATGTACCAAACCCACACATTTATACCTTAGACTCATACAATGTTATATGTTAATTATATCTCATTAAAAAATTTAAAAAGCAGGCAAAAGTCTACTATTAATCCCAGGAGGTCTAGAGCCTGGGATTTAACATGCCTAAGGAGGACAGGAAACCATCCCATGAGAATAAGGTGAGATGTCAGAGTCCCCAGTTAAGCCTGGATCCCCATCCCCACCACCATGAAAGAATTGCACCTTGAAGGAGACCATAGGCACACCGGTTCTCTTGGCCTTGGCAGTGGAAGGAGTTGGGGAAAAGTCTCCCCTTAGAATTCCTAATCACAAACCCGTGACTAGGCAAATTTGGGTGAAAACTCAAATGATCTGTGTAGACCAGGAAAATCTAAACTAAAATTTTAATTTAAAGTGTTTGCAGGTTTGTTATGCTCCCAGGAGCCCAGCAGCAGCAAAAGAAAATCCTTTCTGTGTTAACATATTTTAAGCCCAGGACTCATGAATTCAAATAAAGTTCTTAGGAAAAATGAGCACATAATGAAAAATCCCTAAACTCACGAGGTACTAGTAAAAGACACCATAGTAAAAATGCCAACTGGGGGGCAGGGGGAAAGCACTATAGAATTAAATCCACAAAACTTCAGGTATTGGAATTATCAGATACATAATATAAAATAAGCATGTTTTAATGTTTAAATAAATAAAAGAGGGTTCTTAAGTATAAGATAAGGCCATGTTACTATAAAATTGACTAGACAGAGATGAAATAGAACTAAATAAAACTTCCATTTTTAAATAGTCAGACACTAAGGAACACAGACAGACCTTTCCATTGGGGACAATTAGAAAAGCAATATCAAAAGTAAAATATAGCTTCTTACGGGCATACTAGCTCTCATAGGATAGTGAGGATTATGAGGCAAAGATCCTGGGATAATTGGAGGTCTTAGAGTGTTCAAGGCTGCCATTCTGATAGGGAAGTTTTCCAATTCCAGGGGATAACTGATTGGTGGAAGCCAAGTGGTCTTAAAGAGCTAAACAGAAAGCCCTGGCATGCCAAAGAGACTGGCAAATGCCTCTAGCTTTGTTCTAGGACCCTGAGGGGCTACACCCAAGGAATAGGAGCTTCCTAGAAATCAACAGGCACTCACAGACTGCAGCTCACCTTTGAATCATATCAATCTTTAAAGATTATCCTGAATTCCTACGTCCCCAGATACTAGCAGAAACGAACTTAGGTCTTCATATCACCTAATATTATTTCCACAAACATTTATTTCCACATGGAAATCAATAGCAAAAAGATGAGAATACTCATATGTTTGCAACTTCAGAAATGCCACATTTAAGTAATCTGTCATCAAAGAAGAAATCAAGTGGTAACTGGAAGTTATTTAAATTGTATTTAAAACAACACATTAAAACTAATGGAACACACTAGAAACAAATGTATAGCTTTAAAGCATCTATTAGAGAAGAAGAAAGACTGAAAATCAATGAGCCAAACATCCATCTCAAGAAAGTATGAAAATCTCACAAGTTAAAATAAAGCAGAAGATGGAAGATAATGAAGAGAAGAAATTAATGAACTAGAAGTGATACACACAATAGAAAATATCAACCAAAAGTTGTGTGATTTAAAAAAAAAATAGAAAACTATCAACTCTTGGCGATATTAGTCAAGGAAACAAAGTAGAGATGAATTAGATAAATTCCTAGAAAAATAACTTACAAAAACTGTACAGAAGAAATAGGACATCTGAAGAGTTTATAACAATTTGAAAATCTGCATCTATAATTAAAAACCTGGACCAAAAAAATCACAGACTCATAGGAACTTGACTTCACAGGGAAATATTACCAAAGAATACACAAAGGGTGAACACTACCAAAGTCATTTTATGAGGCCATAATAACTTTATTATTAAAACTTGACAGAGACATTACAAGAAAAGAAAGTTACCGGCCAAACCTCACGTATGAACATAGATGTAAGAAATCCTAAACAAAGTATAAGCAAAACGCGTCTTGTACTTTATTTTAAAGGAGGGGGAGGTTTATACAAGAAATAAGGCAGGAGAACTTTATTTATGAAGGTAGAAAGCCACATTAAATTAGATTGTGTACAATAAAAAACAACAACAAGTCAATTGAAAAATGGGCTAAAAATCTTAACAGACACCTTGTCAAAAAGGATATGCAGGTAACAAATAAGCATATGATAGGATGCTCCACGTCATATGTCGTCAGGGAAATGCAAATTAAAACAATGAAATACCACTACACTTCTATTAGAATGGCCAAAATTCAAAACACTGACAGCAAGCACCAAATTCTGGTGAGGGTGTGGAGCAAGACGGACTCTCATTCATTACTGGTGTAGATACAAAATGGTACCGCCACTTCGGAAGATATTATTCATTTGTCAAAACTCATAGAACTCTTCAACACATAGGTGAATGGTAATGTAAACTATGGACTGTAGTAAAACTAATATTTAATTTCTTTTTTTTTAAAATATATATTTTATTGATTTTTTACAGAGAGGAAGGGAAGAGGGATAAAGAGTTAGAAATATCAATGAGAGAGAAACATCGATCAGCTGCCTCCTGCACACCCCCTACTAGGGATGAGCCCGAAACCCAGGTACATGCCCTTGACCGGAATCGAACCCGGGACCCTTCAGTCTGCAGGCCGACACTCTATCCACTGAGCCAAACCGGTTAGGGCAATATTTAATTTCTTTTAGAGAGAGAAGGGAGAGAAACATCATGTGAGAGAAAAACATTGATCAGTGCCTTGACCGGGAATCAAACTGGCAACCAACTGAGCCCCTTAGGCCGGACAGAATTTCAATTATTCTATATCAAATTTGTGGTTTTTGTTCTTTCTAGGATAAATGTATTCTTATCTGCAATTCATGTTTTGTTTAGTTCAGGAAAGCTGTCTTTTATATTTTTGTTTAGTACTTTCCCCCTATGTCTAGAGTTACATAATAGGTATGTAATAAACATTCCTTGAATGCATAAATATGCTTGAATATTTTTGTTTCACTTATCCTGTTCTCTTCTTCAGAAAATCAATTATACTTATGTTGATTAAGCTTCCTCTGTCTTCCAGTTTGGTCACTTTTTTATATTCTTTTTAATATCTTTCATTTCCCATTTTGTTTTTGTGATTCCTCAAGCCTATGCAACACTCATATCTCTGGTGTGTTTTTACAATAAGAGCACCTGCACTTATTGTTTCTTTGTTCTTGTTGCTTCTGAAGTGTTTTTCATCCCTGTAGTGATTTTGTTTCCTGCAGTTCTTTTCTACGTTCTATGGACCCTTCCTTTTCTGTTTGATGTATTGTAGTCTCGGAACCCCCAGAGCTCCCCTTATCAAAACTCATTGCAATTTTTTTTTTGAAAATATACAGACTCTTCCTATTTGGGGGAATGACTCGTTTTGTGATGTCTCTTTTTCTACTTCTCTTAAAATGGTGATTCTTCTTCAAATGGGGTCAATATTAGCTAAGGAATAAATGTGGGAAGGGAAGAGTGATGTAGGGCAGTGCACGATGTAAATTCAAGGTTATGGTTGTGGACACAGTCTCACCAAGGCTGCCACAACCTACATGGTGGGCTAGAAGCTCTGGTGTGTGTGCTCAGCTGACAGTTTTGATCAGAATAAAAGGAAACAGCCATCTGGACTTTTTCATCCACTTCAAAAGGCTGCTCATCTCCCACATTCCTGATAACACATGTAAACAACAAAAGAGATGGGAATGTATACAACCCTCTTATGGCTCACTCCCAGCCACAGACAGACCCCTCTGTCTTTTCCCACCTTTCAGAGGAGTAAAAGTTCATGACGGTAACACTTCTGCTCAGTGCTGCTCAGCATCACAGTGGAATATTTTTCCTCCTCTCAGTGGAATACTGAAATGGTAATGAAGACAGTCGGTGAATAACATACCCAGGGACAAACAGGGGCAACCTTTGTTAGAACTGAAAGAGGTGTAACTGAAAGGGGTGCCTGGGAGAGGGAGAAGGGGATGACTCATACTCCAAATTATGCAGGAGGCAGAAGTGTATAGGAAATTCTAACATTGGGATTCAGAGTTTGAATATTGCAGAATGTCAGAACCAATCTGTGCCACTAATCAGACAATCAATTAAGCTCTGATTACCCTGTGTTGTTTTTTTTTCTATCAACATTTATCCCCTCTATGCACTCTCCCACCTCCCGCAATCACCACACTGTTGCCCATGTCCATGAGTTATCTTACTGTGTTAACCTAAAAAATAAATGGCCAAAGTGAGAGGCAACAAGCACTTATTTGAGATCCAAAAGAATAGCTTTTCAGGAAGCACTGATTCAGGCAGAACTCCAAAAGTATTCTGATTAGGAGGTGAAGGCGGGGGGCAGGGGAGGTAGGAGAAAGAGAAATAATTACATGAGAAGAAGGAAGGAATTTCTATAGGTACATATAGGCTAAATTATTCTTTAGTTATACACGGTAGTGCTAATTCTAAAGAATGTCTTTCCTTTTCAGTCCAGTCGTCAGAATGCCTGCCTTTCCTGTTGGCTTTGCAAATGTCGCTTTGGCCCAGCCCAAAGGAGATTTTGCCCAGTTTAAACATCCCAACAGTTTGAGGAGTAAGATGTACAAGGCAATTCCTCTGCGATGGCAGGCCCAACTCTATTTCAAAGTGGCTCCATTTATATAATTTTTCACAGGCCCTTTCATTCTCCTGACTCACATATCCAGTACCTACATGGAGAAGCCCAAAGCTGAACAAATATTCAAATCACAGCTCCGAGTGTTCTGCTCCTTCCCAGGTGCCTCCTCTAGCCATGCCTGGAGAACGAGGAATTGCGAAGCCTGGGCTGATTGAGAACAGGAGCTGAGAAGGTGCGGGGAGGGCACCGCTGTGGTGGAGAGGGAGCACCTGGCTGCTGTAACCTGCCAGAGGGCAAGTTCAAGGGTGGGAGACCAAATGCCCTGGGAGTGTGTCCTCCCTTTGTCTCTGAGGCTTACTACAGCTGTCAATCAAGTCCTTCCTACGCTGTGAGGAGGTGAATCCTGCTCCCTGCTCTCCTTTATCCTGCTGCTAGTGGGATGGATTTATACTAGACAATCACAGAGTGTCCCTGAGGTTTCTCTTCAGAGGTGCCCTCCCTGCCATGAGAACTGTTAGCCCGGGTCTCCACAGGGGCACCTGCCCTCATACACTGGGTCTGGCCACAGCCACAGGCATCCTATGAACCTGAAGAACTGCAGGATGGGTCTGTAGGTTTGGGGCATTTGAGGGAAATCTGTGTGCTTCCCCTCTCATGTCCCTCTTTCAGTCCAGAAATGCCTCATAGATTTCAGGTTGAAGTTGTCATCATCTTATTGTTTCATTGACTATAAAGGGTTTCTTCTCCCCGCCCCGCCCCCCCCCCCACGCCCTTTTCATTCTTTTTTTTGTTGTTATTGCTTTTGATGAGTTCTAAATGAGTAAAGAAGAGTAAAAATGCTTTCATAAGGACATATTTAACCAGACTCTCTGTAAGCTTGATTTAAATATTTAGCACATCTTAATTAAAATCACAGTGTATGTGCAGAGGAAGGTGGGCAGTTCAGAGCACAGAGTCTCAAGTCGATTTAAATCCTGCCTCTGATTTAAATGTAAATCAGTGGTCCAAGATCTATCACTCATGAGATCTTGGACCACTGATTTACTCTCCATATACCTCTGTTTCTACATATAAAAGTGGAAATAACGGAATCTTGACAATAAGGTTATTTTCAGGCTTAAACAAAATTGAGCATATTGTAGGGGCACAAACATGCTACTTACTATTATTATAAATTTTCCTTTCAAGTGCCAGTTTAAGAAAACTATGAAGTGTTTGTTGATTCACCATACCTAAATCTAGGTAGACACTATTAATCATCAAATGTTTATACTTATGTCTAAGAAAAATTAAAATGCAACACTCTTCTCCCTGAGGAAAAAGTATGCAACACTTTCTTGTATTTCTATCCCACAAACACATCAGTGGAATAATCTATGAAACTCTGATAGAAGAATAGCACTTCCCAATGACATGTATAGTCATTGCTATCTTTGATGCTTCACTAATACTCTGAGGCAGATATGTTATAATTCCTATGATTGTGTAGGTAAGAAGTAGACATGACTTGTCCAAGATCTCATAGTAAGGGTCTCCACTTAGGACCTCTCTCTTCCTGTCCTCACTATGACACATGAACCCTAATCAGAGAAACGCAGAGATGCTGAAGGAGCATGAGTCAGTCTCCGCCTCCCTAAGGTATTGGCAGAAATAAGATATCAGAATAGAACCAGCAAGCTTCTCTTCTTTATAGCCATGCAGCTTTTTTTTTTTTTTTAATGTATTTTATTGATTTTCTCTACAGAGAGGAAGGGAGAGGGACAGAGAGTCAGAAACATCGATGAGAGAGAAACATCGATCAGCTGCCTCCTGCACACCCCCTACTGGGGCTGTGCCCGCAACCCAGGTACATGCCCTGGACTGGAATCGAACCCGGGACCATCCAGTCCGCAGGCCGATGCTCCATCCACCGAGCCAAACCAATCAGGGCATAGCCATGCAGCTTAGAGAGGCTTAGAAACCTTCTCAAATGCTGTTTGGAATAAAGGAAGGAAGGAAGGAAGGAAGGAAGGAAGGAAGGAAGGAAGGAAGGAAGGAAGGAAGGAAGGAAGACCTGACAGCCAATTGTATGTTCTCATAGATCTGAATAATATAATTTAAGAATTTTATTTTCTATAATCTCTGTGGAAGCAACTTATTTAGACATGCATGGCATTATCAATTGATTTAAAACATAACTTCCCCCTGGTATCTGAAAAAAAGATGATAGCAAGAGAAATTAGAAATGTAAGCCTACACATTGTTCAATGTCACGCTATCACTAGGAACTGAGGACTATTTCACTCATGGGTAGCAGCCAAGGCTGACTAGGGCAGCACTGCTCATGAACTAAAGAAAGAGCTTTATCACTGGCCTCTCCACTGAGGACCCCCAAAATCTCTACATCTATAGTCAATGGGTGCCACCCAGAACCAATGGATACCTGTCTGTCACAACTAATGGAAGGGTTCTTTAACACAGGCCTTTATAGAGATGCCAACAATTTTATCAGAATGACTGGTCCCAACTTGTAACAGGATCCATGTACAGTTTATAATATAGTTAACTTAAGCACATGAACATGCAGAAGATACTTAAGTGGGTTTCCCCCCAAAAGAGATGATCTCTAGCTTTTGGATCATGTTCCTGTTTTGATTCATTTTACAGCATAAAGGAAGGTTTCCTTTCTTTAGCTTTTGGGTAAAAGCATAACTCCCAGATTGAGTTTGAGCTGAAAACAACATCCCCCATGGAGGTCAACACATTACGTGCGTAATTGTCGACTCATCATTCTCATTAATCAGGAAGGCTAACTATACATGTCTTAAGAGCTACAAGCAAAATAAGGATTTCCAGGGAAAAAGATCTATTTAGCATACCTAATGACACCTTTGCTGGGGACGTCTCTAAAAACAGCTGAGGAAATGAGCTTGAGACACATTGCCAATAATATTCAATTGGGCAAATATTTCCTTTAGTTGAATTTTCATATTTTTCTTTTTATCTCTTCAGCTAAGTGAACAATGTGTCAAAAAATAATTAGGCATCATAGGCACCATGAAGTTATTCATCTTCAGAGCTCTGCCTGGCAATTTGATATGGTGTCAAGACAATTTTAGTGTCTTAATATCCTTTGTACAGCAATCATTTAAATAATTGAAACAAATTTTCTAAGTCATATCCTCCCCTATTAATTCATAATTATCCCATCAATTGAAGTACTTTCCTGTAACCTCAACCATAATATAATAAGTGCTTTAATCAGATAAGTTTGAGGTTTAATCAACTCAGACTTCTATGTCTATGGAAATGTTTTAGTAATCTAAATTAAAATCACCTCCGATAATTCGCTCACTCCTCTCAGTGGTATTTGGTGGTTCAAGGAGAGACTCATGTCATGGGGTTGGCACTCAATGGCTTTGTACCATATTAAGCAAAATTCATTTTCTTTAAGTATAACATAAATTATATTTTAATATCACTGTAGATTTCCGTATCGACAAAAGGAAGACACAGTAAATTTACTGTATAAACTCAAACAGAATTGTCCAGGGTTATTCTTTCACCCTCATATTTTAAGGATATGAATTTGCTTGCTTAAAAGCCATCTGTTAAAATTATAGTGCTTGTGTTTTGAAGGGCAGGTAAACTCAATTTCATTAGAGTCCACGGTGGCATAGTCAAGGTAAGCATATGCAAATTATGCTTTGGTAATAATCCACTCTGTTGTAAAGACCCGATTAGAATATGTATATACTTTATTCACACACACACACACACACACACACACACACACACACACATTCAGGTCTTCAGAGCTAGTGGAGGTAAACATCTATGAACTCGGGAAGCCACTTTGGCAGTCTCTCTGTAGGCAATGATATCAAATACTGTGGATTGATTCATGCTTTTCCTAATTATACATTCTATTGACATTTGAAAAATGCAGAAAATTATAAGGAAAGGAATCAGAATAATCTTTAAACTCCACTTAATATTAAAAATGTACTTACCATTAACATTTTGAAAACATAGAAAATTACTTTAAAAGTAAAAATTACCTGTAATGTCAATATCCACTTTTAACAGTTTGATATGCATGCATACAGATATATGTACATATACATACATATGTAAGGACTTACATACAGACATTTTTAAATTGGAATTTTACTTCTATACATGCAGCTTGTTATCTGGAGTTTTTCACTCAAAATTGTGCCATTCGTTTTCTTTTCACATTATTAACGTATTTCTAAAGCACATTTATTGGAAATGGCTATAAAATATTCCCATTAGACCATATGCTCCATGAGCATAGGAACTAAGTCTACCTTATTCGTATAACGAGTAACAAGTAAACCATAATTGAACCATTTTCCTATTGTTTGATGTTTAGGCGGTTTTCAAATTTTCACTGCTATAAATGTTATGATATTATTAATGCATAAACTTTCCAAGACTTGCCCTTTTGCCCCTTTTTTTCATCTCTCTCCCACCTTCCCAGGGTAGTTCTACTTTGCCCTATGATTCTTTCAGCTTTTGTGATGCAGATTTGGAAGAGGTGAAGCTGAAGCTGAAGCTGAAGCTGAAGAACAAGACGGGTGTGAGCTGGGACTGGAGAGGAATTGTCTGAGAAATTTGGAGAATAAAATGTGGGCATAGTTATGTGAGGGAATTATATTAGAGATAAAAAATATTGCAGTGGTCTATGTGTCTTTTATTTTTTTATGTTAATCTCACCTGAGGATATTTTCCCATTGATTTTTTTTAGAGAGAGTGAAAGGGAGGGGGAGAGACAGAGAGAGAAAAAACATCCATATGAGACACATCAATTGGTTGCCTCCCACACAGCCCTGACCAAGGCTGTATGTGACTGGAATTGAACGAATCCAGGACCCTTCGGTCCACAAGTCAACACTCTATCCCCTGAGCCAAACTGGCTAGGACCTTACTGTATCTTTTAAATGCAAGTATAGAAATGGAAGTGGAACCAGGTTTTGTTGCCTGCCCAACATTCATCCTTGAGTATTAGGGCAATCTAACTGCTGACACAGACCATCTCCCAAATCTTGGTGGTTTGATTAACATCATTAACATTCATTTCTCACTCATGTCATGTCCCATGGGGTGTTCAGTGGGTGGCCTTCATGTGGTGATGTAACAACTCAGCTCCTTCCAGGCAGTGGATCTGACATCTGCCAGGTCTCTGAGTCCTGCACTGGTCCTTCCACATCCAGCCTGAAGATGAGAAACAGAAAGCACAGGTAACTGCACGAGTTTTCATGGGCCACAGTCTAGTGTCAAATTTAGATTGACAAGGAAATCCTTACGGAAATTCTAGATCGAGTTGGCGCTCTCCTAGAACGCTGTGCCCGGGGCTGCAGGAAGGTGGGGAAAGTGTGGCTGTATCATGAGGGCAGGCTTCTGCTGCTGATTTGATTTGGGTGTGGTCCGTCCAGATCTTGGTTTCAGAGGCAGCCTTTCCTTGTCCCAATCTCTCTTATTCTTGTCTCTTTCCTCCACACTGTGATGTTTCCTGGTTTCCATGAAGCACCAGTCCTCTAGAGCTCTGCCCACAAAAGTCAGCCCATGAGATCTTGCTGCTGCATGAAGATGAATTCTTTCAGAGGACTGGTCTGTATTTTTGGCCTAAGAAAGGAAATGGGGAATTTGGGAATATAGATATTTGTGTATCTCAAAAAGGAAATAGAAAAAAAATTTTAATTTCCTAAAAGAAGAAAATATTTTTGAGCCCTTCATACCTAGTTCTTATACAATAATTTCCAACTGTAAAATTGGAGTAGCTGCCATCAGTAGATAAAATTTACCTCAGGTGCGGCCAGCTCAACCAAGCATTTTGTTGTTCTTGTCCAACTTGATGTGCTGCTTGGAAAATGCATTCTTTATCAAAATATTAGCATAAAATGTTTAATTAGTATTTAACCCAAAATATAATATATATTTAAAGAATAAGCACAAAATTAACTAAAAATAAGAATTTTAACAAAGTAATACAAAAACATGAGTAAACATTTTTAACAAAATTAGATTAAAAAGTCTTTCTTAGCTTGAAACCAAAGCCAGAAGAAAATGAAAAAAGCTTTTAAAAAACCACCTATAAAAAAACCCCCCAAAAAACCCCAAAATAAACAGTAGGACAAGAGAGGGAGTTGCGGGACTAGGTGAAAAAGGTATTAAGAAGCACAAAAACAATACATATTGTAAATCTAAGGCCAGGATTATGTTTAGGGGATAAATAATGGAAGTATTTCCATCAAAGTGAGAAATAAGATAAGGATATCTTAGATGATCACAATTTACTATTTTTCTGAACACTCAAAACAATGCAGTTAATCAAGAAAATGAAATAAGAAGGGAGGATGCAAAATTATCATCATTTCCAACTGATTGAATTTTATACCTGTGAACCCCAGGAAAACAAATGGCAACACATTTGAAATTATTAACAGAATCAGGTAGTTCATTTCAAAATAAATACACAGAAACGCAATTGGTCTTTCCACACACCAAAGATAAGTAGTGAGAAAACTGCCCCATTTACAATAGCAACTAACCACAAAACAAATAGTGGGAAAAACTAAAAAGAAATATGCAGTGATAAAAATTACAAAACTCTACCAAGAAATAGAAAAGAACTATTGAATAAATAAAAAGGCATACCTTGTTTCTGGACAGAAAGATTTGGTACTATACAGATGTCAACTCTCTTTAAAATAGAGTATAAACTGCATGTAATCCCAATCCCAATTCCAACAGGATTATTTTAGAATTTAACAACAATTACCTTAAAATTGATCTGCAAAGACCATAACAAAAATTCTGGAGGGATGGAAGGGAGGGGACACACACTTCCCCTATTAAATAGTAGCATCTTGCATTGAACAATAACAGTAACAACATGGATAGTGTTGGCATAGGAAAAAAAGAACAGACTACCAAGGGGCAGTGTAGAAAATCCCAGAAATAAACTCAAGTATTATGAGAATTTTGTGTATAATAAATGTGGCATTTCAATATTAGTCACTAAATAATTTGTGGCAACTAGCTAAGCTAGCCACTTTAGGAGAAAAATTAAATTTCATTAAATTCGTTAAACTTCTAATAAATGTAAACAGTAACAAAGTATGAGTAAACACTCTTAGTAACAAAACTGGAATAAGTTTATTTTATTTATTTATTTTTTAATTAATTTTTGCCTTTTTAAAAAAATATATATTTTTTTATTGATTTTTTACAGAGAGGAAGGGAGAGAGTTAGAGAGTTAGAAACCTCGATGAGAGAGAAACATCGATCAGCTGCCTACTGCACATCTCCTACCGGGGATGTGCCCGCAACCCAGGCACATGCCCTTGACCGGAATCAAACCTGGGACCTTTCAGTCCGCAGGCCGACGCTCTATCCACTGAGCCAAACCGGTTTCGGCATGGAATAAGTTTATTTTAAAAAAATTTTTATTGATTATTAGGGAGAGGAAGAGACAGAGAGAGAAACATCGATGTGAGAGAGAAACATCAATTGGTGGCCTCCCTCCCCCTCCCTGACCCTCTATCAAACCCACAAACTAGGTATATGCCCTGACAGGGAATTGAACCCACCTCCTCCTGGTGTAAGGGATGATGTTCCAACCAACAGAGCTACATCGGCCAGGGCTGGAATAAGTCTTTATGAATTTGACACCAAGCCAGAAACCATAGAAGAAAATGAATGTTCATAGAAATTGAATGTTTCCTGGCACCAAAAACAAAGTACCACATTTATAGAAGCTTGAAAGACTTAGGAAAACTATTTAGTAACACACATGATGGAAAGAATTACTACTGCTATAGAAAGAGCTCTTACAAACTAATCATAAAAAAGAAAATGGCTAAATGTGCCAAATCATAAAAGAAGAATTTAAAATAGACCAAAAATATGAAGACCTGGCCAGTTTTGTGATTTTCTAAAATAACAACAACAAAAAATAAATATTTTAAACCATAAGACTGGCATCCGATGAATAACAAAAACCAAACATTAGTGTAGGGGAAGCAAATTGTTACCTCTGTTCTCCTAAGGGCCTGAGAATTAAACAGATTAACAGGAAAAAAATACATACATTTATATTGAATTTTACATGACACAGGAGCCCTTATAAGGAATAAAGACCCAAAGAAATGGGTGTTTATGTTCGCTTGTGTTTGTTTACTGTATACAGAGCATTGTCTTTGAAAAATATTAACAGGAGTTATTTGAAGACTGGGCTTAATACGCTTCCTCCAAAGACGACTTGCATTTCATTCTTCCAGGTGCTGGAAGTATTGTAAGTCACTCTGAACCACCTCAAATAAAATTAAGAAGTCTGGGGTTCCCTAGACCACAAGAAAGTCCACCTCCCCTTTTCTTCCTTCCCACCAACTCAAGGTAACCTCCTCTGGAGAGACCTAGGGGTTGAAACGGGAATTGAAGTATGGGTGAGATTGAGAGTGAGGTAGGTTTAGTTATGGACCTTCACCCTGGAGATACCTTAGTCCTTCAGCGTCTGAGCTTAATGTGTGTGGGGGGGTCTCTTTTTAGACTCCCCTTCTTGGAGATCCTTTCATTTCATTTCTCTTTGCTGTTGTTAATCCTTACCCAAGGATGTTTTTTTCCCCATTAAGTTTTTTAGAGAGAATGGAAGGGAGCAGGAGGAGATAGAGAAACATCAATGCAAGAGAGACACATTGACTGGTTGACTCCCACACTCCCTCCAGACCAGAGCTTGGGATCGAGCCTGCAACCAAAGTACATGCCCTTGACTGGAATCAAACCAGTGATCCTTCAGTCTACAGGCCGTAGCTCTAATAGCTGAGCCAAACCAGCCAGGGCATCCTTTCAGGGAACCCTACAGGCAATTCCCTCCGAGCAAAAGCAGCTATGGGCTCTGCTTACCTCTCTGCTATCCCATTCTTGTCAAATGCTCTCCAGACATTTTTCTATTTCAATTTTATCCAACTATTTTAGTTCTTATCACTAGACATGCTGGTCTAAATAACATAGCCTATAAATTACACTTCTTTCCTTTATGCTAGCCAACTTTGGCATTTTTATGATGTGAAAAGAATTTCCAAAATTAGATCACACTTCATGTTATATTTATATAAGAATACTTTTTACTGTAACAGAAGAATATAACTTTTCAATTGTCGTGGAATTTCAGAGTAAAGCCCCAAACTGAGGACAAGAGGTGCTTGTTGGCTGCACATTCTGAGGAGAGGAACTGTGGGTGTGTCTGACACCTTCCTTCAAGCCTTGTTTAATGAGAGGTCCTCCTCTCCCGCCCTTCATCTAGCCATTCTAGGCAAAGACTGGAGTTTGTTCAGAGGGTCAGGGAGGCAGTGACTTCTAGGCTTTAGGAGAAAAGTTCTGGATTCTCTCCTCTCTATTGGGGAGAAAGAAAAGAAAGCGCTCCCGTTCCAGACTAAGTGATAAAATCTGCTAGAAAAAGTCTCCTAGAAGCTAGGGGTTCCTGTAATATGGTTCCCCAGCGGGATGACAGAGCTACAGGAGCTCAGGGTGGATGTAAACAGGGTGTTTTGAGAGAACTTGAGAGAGCCTTACGGGCATCCCCTGGAGGTTAGGGGTCAACCTGAACAATGAGACCAGAGACTGCTTCTGACCCAGGTCAGGCTTCTCAAACCTCACTGTGCACATGAACCCCCTGGGGAATCGCTGCGTAGAGCTGATCCAGTCATCCGAGGATGGAGCCTGAAGAACCACATTTGTAACAGGGTTCCACGTGATGATGAGGCTGCCTGTCCTCGGACCACACCTGGAGAAGTCACAGCATAGGGGGTTTGAAGTGGGGAGCCTGGCTGGAGCAACTCTCTTGCAAGGCAAAGAGAAAGAGCTTTAGTGTTGGGGGAGGAGCCAGGAGTCCTAGCATCTGGTATGGCTGAGATGTGTGAGTTGATCTTAGGTGAAGTAGACCTCCCAGAAGCAGCTGTGCTTGAGAGGGGTTAGTCTCACCCAGGATTGCCTGCCAGCACCAGAGGAATCTCAGCGGTAAGAGGTTGTGGAGTGGCCCCTGGGGGCAGGAACTGCCGGTTTTAAGAAGTCATCTGAAGAGCAGAGAACTATATCAGAATGAATATATGTCCCCCCCAAAAATAAAACATGGCCTGCAAAACAACCAGTACCCAGACACCCCCATATCAGAGAACCACAAAGGACACCAGCTAAGTACAAAGACTTTTGTTCTTTTGCTTTGTGTCTCCTGTTCTTACCCTCTGATCCTCCCTCTTTCCCCAATCTGAGAGAAAAGAGAAAGGATGAGAAGAGGGAAACCAGAGACCACACTCTCTTTCCTACAGAAGATCTCAGGTTAGGACTGAGCTAGGCGGGGAGAGAAAATTTAAACTGTCTTTAGTATTAAAGTTTTCAGCTGGATCCGACTGGACTTTCTGATAGTGAATCCAAATTACTGAAAGGAAATTTTCTTATCACTGAAAGTGACTGGAAAGTTGGGGGCTCAGCTGGTATCCAGGGACCAGGAAGAGAGATCTGATCATCAGAATTGAAAAGAGTGGTGGGAGGAAAATTAAGGCCATCTTCTGTATCTCCCATTAGGTTCAGCCCATTCCATAAACCAGTTACATTCAATGCCTCAATGTATGCTCACTGCCCTGGCCAATTAGCTCGTAAGTCAGGAATGGCCTGTATTTCACATAATCACTAAAGACCTCAAGAGGGAACCCTTTTCATAAACCATTTCATATTTAAAGGAATCAAATCTTATTAAGCCAATCAGCATGACCCTAGGCTTTTAGTAAGGTGACAAGTTGCTTTTATTTCTTTTCTTTTTTTTCATTTGTATCAAGTTACCTGTACATTTACCCATGTAAAATATGTAATTCTCCTCATGTAGTCAGACATGTCCACGTGGTTTGATGCTCTATATGGGAAGGAAAATCAGCAGTTAACTTCTGTAGAGGACACCCTCTAGTAACAGATCAAGAAAATGAATACTTTGTTGACAGAAGCATTTTTGGCTAATGAAGGAGTAGGTGGAGAAATAGGAAGAGTAAAGGAAGTTTAAAGGTGTTTTCTGCAAAATAAGCGACAAGAGTCAACATGCTGCAAAAATTAGTTCCCTGCTTTACAAATATGTACATTAACAACTGAAAAATGGGCAGAGACCTGGCCAGTGCCACTCAATTGGTGGTTAGAGCGTCCACCAATGCACCAAAGGGCTGTGGGTTCGATTCCTGGTCAAGGGCACATACCTGGGTTGCAGATTCAATCCCAGCCCTGGTTGGGACACGTGCAGGAGGCAATCAATGTGTCTCTCTCACATGGATGTTTATCCATCTATCTATCTATCTATCTATCTATCTATCTATCTATCTATCCCTCTCCCTCCCTCCCGCTCCCTCGGTGTCTCCCCGCCCTTCCTTCCACTCTCTCCACAGATCAATGGAAAAAAAATATCTGGGGTAAGGATTAACAACAACAAAAAGAATGAAAAATGAGCAAAGATATGAGAAAGCAATCAGCAGAGAAAGAAATACAAAAATCTAAACAACACATGTAAAGTTCAACCTCACCAATCACCAGAGAACTGCAAATTTAATACCATAAAGTGAGAGCATTTTATACCTCCAACTGGCAAACCGTAAAAGTTGACAATACTAAGTGTTTGAGAAAATGTCAAAGTACGGGAATTCTCATACACTATTAGTGGGAGTGTAATATAGGGCAACCACTTAGAATCTAGCAGAATCTAGTTAAGTATATACACACCTCCTCCACAGCAATCCCTCTTCAGGCACACCATAGAGCTGTTGGACATCTACATTTTTTGCACATCTGCTCTATCAAATACTTTTAAAAAATTATGCAGCCACTTGCAAATTTTTAAATAGACATATAAAGTTTTAAATTATGAGGTCCCAGACCTCTAGCTGCAAAAGATGTAATTTTGCAATAGTTATAAATACTGACATTTAAACAATAACCGTGTGCCATTATTTTAAATCTATTAAAAAGTCGCATAAGATAAGCAATAATACTTATTTTTAAAAATACACAAACAGCTCTTTTATAACATTGAAAATTTTACCTTTTTCTAAACTTGTATTTCCATCCCATGTCACTTCTATAGTTTATCTTAATATATTTTTATGCTTGAATGTCCTTTATTAATCACCCTATCATATTCTGTTATAGAAATGTATATGTAATAACAAATTGCAATATATTTTTCTTGTGCCTTTAAGATTCTGAGGGTTATAGAAATTTTTTATTTTAAAAATTATCATTACATTACTATTTTAAATAGTAATTTAAATATTACTGTCTTGTTATATTTAATTAGTATTATATTAATTACCACTATATTACCATTGATCAAAAACTAAATATATTCCAAATTTTGATAATTATTAAATATAAAAATGTAAAATTTTTATTGGAAATGCATCTTTTAATAAAATGAATGGGGAAAGTTTTTTCATTTAGTTCATGTATCCAAATATGAATATTGCTAATTGCTAAAATGAAACAGGCCTTGTAAATTAACAACAAAATAAAAAGAATGAGGCCAGAAATAGTGTGAAGCTTACCAACAGTATATTAAGGAGTAAGTGCATTTTTTAATAATAAATACCACTAAATACACCTAAGTTGTATAAATCTAATAAATACATGATGGAAATAAACAAATAAGCTAAAAATTGATTAATGGATGACACGAGCAGGAACTCTGAGTCCAAATGAGGAGTATATATGAATTTATAATATCCAGTCATCTTTTTACAATGGTAATGAAATGTTTCTTCTACAACTCTGAATAAATGTTCAATAAAATACAAAACACTAATATTTCCAACATAAGTTTCTTTTACTCAGAGGCATATTGCTGATCTCTAGGAAATAAACATGAAATTGTTTACCTCCTTCCCCCTTACATCGTGCCAATAATGCCAGTGAGCCAAGACTGAGCCTTGGGGAATAAGCCTAGTCTCCAAACTTTCTCCTGCTCAGAGTGAGAAATGCAGGCTGTGCTTTCTCACAGACAGGTGTTTCCCAGCATGCTGTCTACAATTCCCGAATATTCTTAGTCTAACACAGATGGATAAAGACCAAGGAGTTGCCGTGAGTTCACTGTGCCAATAAAATAGGACACTGTGCCCTTTATATTTCTGACTTAATTTACTCTCACAGGAGTCTCCCTCTGCCAATAAGGAGAAGGAAGATGAGAAATCATTAAACAAAATGTGTCCGTCCACCCACTCTACAATATCTCTAAATTCAGAACATGCCTTCATGGATCACAAAACTGTCTCTAACTCCACCAGGTTTGCCAAAGTTAGCAAACACTCACTCACTCCCACACAGAGGACGCCCAGTTAAATTGGGATTTTAGCAAACAACAAATAATTTTTAAATATATGTTCCCCTGGCACATATTGAGACATATTACTTGAGGACATACTTATATTATAAATAATAGAAAATTACTTGTTATTATCTGAAATTTAACTGGACATCTGTATTTTAACTGGATTTTAAATTACACCTAAGTTTTTGCCTTTAACAGAAATGTGTGCAAGGAAAGGCATGAAGCTCTATTGCAAATGTATAGCCAGCCCTTCAATGAAAGAATACTATGTGGACCTGAATATTTTGAATTGTCCCTTGGGAGCTCTATACTATATGAAGATCCTGGGTGGTAGGTAAGAGACCTTTCTTTTGTAAAATGGGATAAGGAAATGGTGAATGAGGAGGTGGGAACGTGCATGTGGGCAGGTCAAGTTTAGGATCTGGGAATCAATTGCTTTAACAACCATCTATACAGGGAACGTCCATGTGTGCCCACATGTGTGTACATACACAAACACGAATGTACGGGTATACATGTTCATGTGTAAGTGGGGTCTGTGTGCTTGATTATCTCTGTGTATGGTGGAGGGGTGGGATTGGTGCAAGGTGCATACCCTAATTTGAAGACCAGTACTCTGGGACAGAGCTTCCCAATGGGCCTGCATGACATGGGTAAATGGATTGTGGTTGTATCATAAGACACTGGCCTCTTCAGCCCTCAGGGCAACCTTGGTTTAGAGGCACAATGACAATAGGTAGGGTGACCCAAGTGAAAAGTGTTGGGAAGCCCCATCCAGAAGAAACTCTCACTAATATACACAGGGTTACAAAAGACTAACCATCAACTAAATATCCATGAGAGGGAAAATGAATGAATAAGCCACAGTATATTCAGCTAACCAAATACAGTGGGGCCTTGACTTACGAGTTTAATTCGTTCCGTGACGGAGCTCGTAACTCAAATTACTCGTATGTCAAATCAAAAAGTGAACGAGTGAGACACGTGATGCTGGGCTGATGTTGTGGCATTCACTGTGACATTCGCTGCGCCAACTAGTGGTGGGGTATTTGAAGCTGGCTTGTAACCCAAATTTTAGCTCGCAACTCAAAGCAAAAAATCAGCCGAGAGACGGCTCGTATCTCGGGACACTCGTAAGTCAAGGCCCCACTGTATTACAGTGGAATTAAAGTGGATGATCTTTTTTTTAAAATATATTTTATTGATTTTTCACAGAGAGGAAGGGAGAGAGATAGAGATTTAGAAACATCGATCAGCTGCCTCCTGCACATCCCCTACTGGGGATGTGCCCGCAACCCAGGTACATGCCCTTGACCGGAATCGAACCTGGGACCTTTCAGTCCGCAGGCCGACGCTCTATCCACTGAGCCAAACCGGTTTCGGCTAAAATGGATGATCTTGATCTATATCTCTCAATATGAAGAGCTCAAAAACCTACCACTAAGAAGAAGAAAAAAAAAAGCACGTTGTAGCAGGATGGTACTCACAGGATGACAATACCTGTAAAATGTATAGTTAGGTCGATTTCAAAAGACACAACTATGGTGTATTACAGGCACACAAACATTGATTAGAAGAATGAACTATAATATCAGGGAAGGGCCTGCCTGTGGAGGAAGAATGGGATTGAGGAGGAGCAATCACAGGAAACATCAACTGAACATCAGTGCACCAGGCTGGGTTCTCAGTTCTTTACGTTGTTATTCGTTTAATCCTTTCGACAACCCCATAATACTGGATAATATTATCCCAGTTTTATAGATGAAGTAACTGATGCACAGAAACAGAGATTAGGGAACTTGCCCAAGGTCACACAGCTGTAATAAAGGGTACAAAGGGGGTCCTTACTTGTATATTAACTATTGTCTTTTCTTAATAAAGACTTAAAATAAATATGACAACATAATAGATGAATGGGTGTTTATTACACATCCTTCTTTTTATCTTCTTTGAAATATCAAATGTAAAAAGCTCTGCTTTATTCCTTCAGAAGTTCAAACTTGTCTAATAAGATCATTGAAAACTCTGATTATGTTTTCTTCTCAAGAAAATAGGTCTTTTTCTCAACTGTCCTCATCATAAATTAAATAGTGTCCTTTTTAATATCTGCTGTGGTGGAATGGAAATGGAACATTTTACATAAGTATACATTAGATAGTATTGTCATAGAACTACATGCCCCCCTACAATTCATGTTATATTTAAGAGATGGTTTTCATTTAAAAAAAAAAAATCTGTACTTTGCACGATCCAAATGGATAAATGGGAATTGAGCCAAATTTTCCCTTAATTGATTTAATTAACTATATCTTTCATTTTTTGCAGGTAACTTAAAAGCTTGCTAAATTAAATTTCTAAGAGCCAAGAGAATAAGCAGTATAAAGAGTAATCTTTGATTCATGAACCCAGAAGTAGTTCCAGGTGTTCATTTTATGTTCACTTCTAACATTCCATACAGAGCCATTGGTGAGGAAGTTGATGGAGGATCACAGCCAACATTCTCCACCGGAACTGCTCTCTCAGGCCGGAAGAGCAGCCACAGCTGCCTCATGGAAGATCTCCACAAACATCAGGGTCAGGACCAACAGCCAAGTCTCCCTGACAAATCTCAACTGTTCCCGAATTACCCTCATTCGGGTTTGCTTTTAAAAGCTAAGGATTCCCTCAGTTATGGGCTCCAATGTGGCCAGGAGAGAGATCTGTAGATGGATTTGGCCAACAGCATGTTTTCAGCTGTAGAGGCCC
This sequence comes from Myotis yumanensis, assembly GCF_028538775.1. NCBI lineage: Eukaryota > Metazoa > Chordata > Mammalia > Chiroptera > Vespertilionidae > Myotis > Myotis yumanensis. The sequence continues at coordinate 25,381,452 of NW_027223764.1, read as the reverse complement.
CTCGGGGACCTTTAAGTAACTGAAGAGCTGTAGGGTTCAAGGAATCCTAGTCAATGAAGGAGTCACACAAGGTCTGATTTGAACTTCTGTCACCACCACAAACGTGTCATCTCGTCTGAGATTTCTGTCAACAATCCCTCAGCTTCAGACATCAATCCAAGAAGTTGTTGCCCTGATAAAACTATGTACCTTGCAAGAAGAGGACATTGCCCCTGAATAACAGATTAGTGTATCTGATTAACTGGATGACAGTCAAGAGACAGCAAAAGATGGAAGAACGGAACATAGAACAAGTAAGTTTTAATGAGAAGAACATATAGAAATGTACACATTACAGGGCAATAGCATTTAGGACAATCTATTAGCCAGCGTTCTCCAGAGAAACAGCACCCATAGGTTATCATATATATTATATGTAGGATCTATATACACATAAATCAATGTTCTATTGGTTTATGTTTTATAAGGAATATATATGTATATATATTATAAAGAATTACTTACGTGATATCAGAGGCTGAAAAGTCCCACAATCTTCCATCTGCAAGCTTGAGACCCAGAAAATCCAGGGGTGTAGTTCAGTCCCAGTGCAAAGGCCTGAGAACAGAGGTCTCATGGTCCCAGTCCACAGGCAGGAGAAGATTGATCGACGTCCCATCTGTGCTGTCAGGCAGAGAGTGAATTCTCCCTCCACCCTTCTGTTCTGTTCAGACCCTCAATAGTTGGATGAGGCCCACCCACATTGGGGAGGGCAATCTGCTTTACTCAGTCTATGGTTTCAAATATGAATCTCATCTAGAACACCCTCACAGACACACCCAGAAAAATGTTGAATCAAATATCCCCTGATCCAGTCACACTGACAAAATTAACCATCACAGGCAGGCTGCAACAGTAATGCATGAACAGGAGAAAGCAATGAGATCCCAGGTACCTGGAAATGAAGGGATTTTCCAAGAATAGGGGTAGGAAGCAGGAACCTTCACTCTCTTCATCGTTATCCAGGATTTAACTTAAGCAGCTGCTTTGGAGTATTCAGTGTAAGAGGAAGTATTTGGAGAACCCAGAGTGATTCCCCTCAGAGTTCAGGTGCCTATTTCCAGGCCCATGAAACCAGTGGAAAGGGAGGATGCAAGGCCAAGTACACACCAGCTGGAGAGCTCCGTTTTACTTCTTACAAGTGAATGCCCTTGAGCTCTGTAAGCCTCCGTACCCCTACCCACAAAAGGGAGATAACCACCACATTTTAGGGTTGTTGTTGAGGATTATCAGAATGGCTAATGAGTAATAAACACTCGATTAATGTGAGCTGTATTAACCACTGCCATAAACATACATACTCACACATACAATGGTGAAAGCATGAACCTCGGCCAAGGTCAACATCTGGCTAATACTCGACATGTATTTCACGAAGATCTACTCTTTGTTTTGTTGACAAACATTTGATCAGCTGCTTGACCATGGGGACAGAAAAATGGTGCATTCATCCTCAGCTAACCCTGTATTAGCACCAATATTAATTAGTTAATGCCAGTAGCTACTCAATAATGTAGGAATTAGCCAGCTCTGCACTTAAAAGCTAACCGTCCACATGTCTTTAAATATAGTTGAAAACTACAGAAGATGATTTGCAGATTCTTTTCTTCCACACACTGGTTGGATTTTCGGTAGCAATATTAAGCGCTGAGTAGCACATTGTGTGTTTCTCTGACAAGAGTCTATGCCATCTACAAATGCTTTAGATATTATTTCACATGAATTATGCTTTCCACACTAATAGCACAGAATCAGCTGGATAGTTCACTTTGTCAGCATGTTTGGGAACATTCTCAACATTTGGGAAGCCAGGTCAGCTGCACCAGAATCATCAGGTAGGTTCATGGAAAGCCCTTTTCACCCTCCACTGCCCTTCACCCAGGACAGAATGAATCAGAATCTCTGGAAATTGTCACATTTAACAAGTTCCTGGGATAATTCCTAGTCAGAATGAGATTCAAAGCACACAGGGCTTAAGATTAAGGTGGTGTGGTTACTTGATAGAATATCACAGCCTTTCATCTTCAAACTCTGACATTTTGTCAAAACTTAGTCTCATTGCCTTAGGACAATTTAATTAATATAGTCATTCTAAAAGTTAAGTACCTTTCAGTGCCTTCGGGTCAGCAGTCTGGACTCCATTTAATTATAGATCATTGAAGAGCAGAAACATGGCGTAAAGCCCAATGGCTTAAAAGCTCTGATCCATGACTTCGGGTTCAGAACCATTACTGTTCTGAACCATTACCATTACGCAGCACCATTACTGTTCCATGTGTACCGGTAGTTCTCAGAGACAAGCTGTTCCTTACAGTCCTCATCCTCCCTATTACTATCCACCCCCATATCCTGCTCATCACAGCACGAGCCTTGCACACTCAATGCCCTGCATATGTAATGATTATGCCAGAGTCCTTTCTCAGTGGGGAACTGCAAGGCTATCCCTAATTAAGTAACAGCGCACTTTCCCTAGACAATGATCATGCTTCTCTTCTTTTTCTACAAGTTCTGACCACATTTACTGAAATGTAATTTTGAACCTAATAAGAAAAAAACTGGGCTTCTATTTTGTATATCTTCCACTTTTCCTGTAATTCATTTGTATTGTAGTTTTCAAATACATAGCTATGGGACAGATTTTTAAAAATTCTTCGCCAAAGATAGTTTGCAAAGTGCTGCTCGCTACCACTCTCCTATAAACAAATTCAAACAAAATGTGGTTCTAATTTAGCATCTTTTCACCTGCTAAATAAAGGGGGTTGTATTACTAGGTCACCTATGAGATGCTCTAGCTCTGTAATTCTCCATGGATACAGTTCTAACTCACTTTTTTACAGGTGGATTGTTTGCTTTGTAAATTATCCAGGACAACATTTTATATTTATAGCTGACTTTCTGCTGCCTCTCACTGTTGCTCTGTATCATCTCTCCCACTGTGAGACTGTGTGAGCTTGAAGAATAAAGAGCATTTTAATAATAGCCTAATCAAGATGTAATTAAGAAAAGTAATTTGGCACCAAAATATTACATAACACACATCAAAGATTAAACTCCAGATATTTCTTGCCATGTGCTATTTTGGATTATCACTCTCTCTTCCACTGAGATTTAAATATTTATGTTCATATCAGTATACTGAAGTATGCATTTCTTTATTAACCTCCTTGTGCTTGCCTTAGCATAATACACATGGTATTTTATTATAATCATTTGTGCAATATTCAGATTCCTTGCTAGACTTTTAGCTTCATGAGAATGGAGAGCATTCCTGTCTTAACACTGGATTCTAGTGTTTTACAGTCTCTGGTATATTAATAGATATCTGTTTGAATGAATGAGTGAATGGAGAATCAATAAAATTTTTGGAGGAAGAATCATGAAGTGGGCTTTCATTTCTTTATAATATCTTACATATTTCTTGTTCCATTATCTTCCTCTTGCTCCATAATGTCTGAGCATAAATTCTATAGTTTGAACAGAATAAAAGATTTCATGTGTCTCTGTTCAGGGAGCCATAGTTACAAGATATCTTTTTCTGTTAATCTTTACTGTTGAAAATATTGCATATGTCCCCTTTTTCCACCCAATGACCCCTTCTAGCCGTCCCCACCTCCCACCCCAGGCCTTCACCACCCTATTATCCGTGTCCATGGGTTATTCATATATGCACAGAAGTTCCTTGGTTGATCTCTTCTCACTCACTCACCCACCCCTGCCTTCCCTCTGAGATTCAACAGTCTGTTCCATGTTTCTGTATCTCTGGATCTATTTTCTTCAACAGTTTATTTTGTTCATTAGATTGTACATATGAGTGAGAGCATGTGATACTTGTCACAAGATGTCTTAATTCCTGAAACTCAGCTTTTTCTAAAAATGCTCAATACCCAACATAACTTTTACCTGCAAGTCTGTTTCTGATAGTGGTCAGCCTCTCTCATTTTCTGCCTCAATGAGACAGTAAATATCGCTTTTACATTTTTACTGATGGTCACATCGTATCTCTGCTGCTTGCTCTGCCTAAGCAGGGATCTTTTTTGATTTTCATTTAGCCAGCAGGAGCTTGAGAAGCAAAGTACTTTAGAAATTACTTTCCTTCTCCAGAGAAAGTGCAGACAAGCAAGTTTCAAGAAAGATCCAATTAAAGAAGCCTCTGTCTCAGGAACTAGATCCCGCGTTGGCGCCCAAGGTCTGCATGTTTCACACATATTCTCTAATAAGGTCTCCCTTTCTTGACTTATAGCGCTTGCTGTAAGTAAGGGATGACATCACAATCCGCATCACTCCCAGGGCTTTCAAAACGCGCTGACCCTCTGAACGTTTCCAAGTGGCTTCTGCGTGTGCTGCTAGGGACCATCTGGCTAGCTGTAGATAAACAAGTTTCAACATATGGGTCATAACACATACATGGCTCTGCTCCACTGGTGCAGAAAATTACGAAAGGGTTGCTCTCTTGATATGAGAAACTCGTGCAAAAGCAGCAGCACCGTGGAGGGGAAGGCCTGCCCTAGGTGCACACAGGAGAGCTTAATCCTAGCTCCTCTCTCCCACTCACTGCGCATGTCACCTGATCACTCCAGTCTCAAGTTCCTCACTGGAAATTTTAAAAAGGGTGTCAGGTCAACTCGGACGTTCCTCCTTCCTTGTCCTTCCTTCCTTCCCTCCTTTTTTTCCTTCCTCCCTTCCTATTAATCATAGTTATTATATGCCTACTATACTGTGTGTGTGTGTGTGTGTGTGTGTGTGTGTGTGTATATATATATATATATATATATATATATATCTCCCACGTTCAAAGGCTGTTAAATCACATTGTTTACCCATATCTTCAGAAAAAAATCACTTCTACTGTCGTGGTAAACAACCTGCTTCCCTATTTATAATGGTCTGGCCCTCTAGCAACTTCAGCACGAAATTATAGCTAATTTGCCTACAAAAGTCAGGTGGTCATAATAATCTGGCCACTCAGTGTATATGTTCCAAGCATGGTGCTAGGTGCTGGGCATATTGGTGAGGAGCACAGACATGGTCCCTGCCCCTGAAGAATTACGAAACAGTGATGAAGACAAACATTAAAGAAATAACTGAGAATAGGAAGGGAAAGCATGTATGAAGGTCCTGAGATGGGAAGGGGCGTGGCATGTTTAAAATGCAGGACTTGTAAACATTTATATCCATTAAATTGTGAACTCACTTGACAATCAAAATGCTGACAGGAAAGTCCCCACCATCTACAGATGGCAATTCAGACAATTATTATATTAGCATAAACGATTTGAAAAGCTGCCTGAATTTTCTATTCTTATTGTTGATCTCATGCCTGCAAACAATGAAGCTAATAAAACTGCATGAAAATATAATCATCAAAACCATATACAAGCATCTCAAGCACATGACACCATGGTAAATGCTTTAAGGATTACGAGAGTTTCAGGAAACCTAGGAACTCTGTGAGTGCTTCCTGTTTAATATTTACAAAATAAAACTAGAGAGTAAGGCAACTGTCATGAAGTTCTCTCTTACAGGTCCTCTACTTCCCAAGTGTGGTTTCCCAATACTTGGTCTTTCCAGAAGATGACAGCTGACACCCGAGAGTCAGACAGACATTAGTCATAACAGTCATGCTTGCTGAACAGTCATAACATATATGTAACATGTTTATTTCAGTGATTCTTCCCAATACTTAGTGAAAGCAAAAGCAGTGCCTTTGGCAAAACCTAGGGCATGTGTGAAATAGTATAAACTGTTTGACATTTTTCTCATTCTCTGTTTCTACCTTTCATTTGGCTGCCACCCACAGAAAGCAGAGTGGACAGTGCCAGCCCCTGTCACCAGAATGAAGCAGAGAGTTCAATCATCAGGTGTTCAAGTCAGGCGGGATAAAGAGCCCTGCTTAATAACTAATTAAACACATGAAGCAAACACACTTGAAAACCTAAATCAATCCAATTAACCAGCATGCTGTCTCATGGGCAGCAAAAACATGTCACTCTCTGCAACCTGCTATGGAACTTACTATACAACATGTGACAACCTGAGAAATGCCTGACTCCTATCTGCTTCACGCATCTCTGTGCCCTCCCTGTCCACAGTGCTGAAGGTAGCAAAAGCCCAATAAACGTTCATTAATCAAATCTAGAAATGAACAATCACTTAAAAAAAAAAACACACAACTTACCAAATGGATGAATCCTCACAGTGAAATGCAATTAACCGCAGAACTGACTTAATTACCTGTGAGGATTTAGCAAACATAGGAAGCTTGCCCTTCTGGTGTTTGACACAGAGCAACATTTATGACATCAGACCTTCAATTAAAAATCATTACTTAAGTGGCTTTATTACAGCTACAAATAAACTTTATTTGATGTAACGTAATAAAACATTTTCAAATTTAACATTTACCTGACCGGAATTAATCATTTAAATTATGAATATAAGTATATACAGTCACTTGAGCAAATGTGCGGCTCAGGAATTTGTACAGCTTGGTCTGAAAGGACAGGCCCCACCTCCCCTTTCAGGAAAGGCAGGCCCTTCCCTGTGTCTGGCAAGAAGCAATGTCAATGAGAGTTGGAAGAAATCCATAATCCACGCTGGAATTCCACATTATTCTGGGAGGAAACAGCTACATTTATGGTAGGAAAATAATATTCTCTTGCAGTTCTCTTTTACCAAATGAAGGTCTATATTTATTTCTTCTCCTTCGAGGGACTCCTCTGATCTACTGTCTTCCTATCTCCTTCGCTCCTAATATTACAGTTCCATTACAAAAACATGCTCCCCACAAAGGGACCTTTTCTGTTCTGCTGTCTGCCCATAATGCTTACCACTGTAGGGAGGAGAACAGAATCGGCCAGGCACACATTCGATTTAAGATACAGAGAACACAAAACAAATCGGAGCGTTTACCAATAGTGAGTGTCCCAGGTGACCCCTGACTCACACAATCCAGTTTTAACACAAGGCAGCTCAACGAGAATTAACATATTGATGCTCCATTTCCAGATGCATCACAACCTTTCACGGAAACCCCATTATTCCCTCACTTCTGCCCAAAAAGCACAGCTATGGGCCAGCCTTGGGCCCATGGCACCAGCGTGTAAGGAGAGTCCAAAGTTCAGGTTCAGTGCCAACACCCATGTTAACATCCAGTGCAGATAGGTAACAAGTCCTCATGGAAGGAGTCCCCTCACCTCTCAGGACCCCTCGGAGGAAGTGTGAGCACAAGAAAAAGCTTTATTCGGGTTTTCTGACGCTCTCCATCCTGAGATCTGTTCCTGAGTTATACCGTAACAGTAAGCCAGTTAACAAAGAAAGTGCGCCGTGGGCAAGTCACAGGGACCCTGCGGAAAAGCCAAACGGTTTGACAGAAGCTTAGAACAGACACTGCTCTGGGAAATCATTTGTATGAGCTGATGACGGGATTCTGTTTTCTAACACGGGACATGCAACATAGTCAACACTATGCTTACTGCAGTTAGCTTGGAAAAACACCCATCTGTCCTACAACAAAATTAACTCTCTCGTGAACGGATTCCTGAATACCCACCGCAATGCCTAGGCTCGGACTTGCATGGACTTGGACATTCGTAAAGCACCAGAAACTGTTTCCTTTCTGGAGCTCAGCTCAGTTCAGGAGCTTACTGCCGAGCTGGTCTGCCTGTCTTAAACTGAGAACTATTTTCATTTGCACACAGTAGCACTGATCCACAGGGAACAAACAAGGAGAGGTCACCAGCTCCCTCATGATACGCGTGTACACCAGATCACCCTGCTTGTCACGTTTGAACCAGCCCAAGAAAACCCGGAAGCAGCGTTTCAGAGTCTCAGCACATGCTTTCGTTCTGTTTCCACCTCTGTCTTGCCTTGTTTTGTTCGTCTCCATGATTTTGCTTTTGATCATGAATCATGGCTTTTTTTTCTACAGCAGTCAGACTTTTGTCTATAAGGGAAGAGAGAGAGAGAAGACAAGAAAATGACTTAGCAGAACCGTAAATGTTTTCCCTTTGCGGTGGGTGGATTTAATTTTTACAGCATTCCAGTAATTGGAAGCATTTGTGGCTTCTGAGGGGTGATGAGCATCTTTAAAGGGAAAACGTGCTGCAGCTCTTTTAATAAATTTCCTAACTATTATAAGTTGCCAGGGCCTTAATATAGTTGCAAATCAGCCCCAGATAACCCATTTAGAAATTCACTTTTATAATACAGCCGTAGCCAAAAATGGCTCTACTCGCAAAAATTCTTGCAAAATATGACTGCACTTGCCCATCTTGAAAGGAATAATGATGACTACTGATGAGAAGTACTCACTATAGCAGGGTGCGGTATAGTAAGCCATGCGTGCAGGGACCAAGGAACCCCACCTCGCCTCCCTCATTGTCTTCCTCCCAGATTCACAGAAGTGGCATGAGTCATGGACAAGGAAAAGTCCATGGCCAAGGAAATGCCTCCTCCTTGGTGTAGTGCCACCTTCCCTCTAGATCCACACCCCCCTCCATCTGCACCTTCATAGGACTCACTTTACCAAGCTATATCCTTGTACTTGAGAGCCAGGTCTATGAGGTTCCAGGGCCGGCAGTGTGCTCCCAGCCTCTGCCTCCCCGTCCCACTGAAAGTGTCCCCCTCACTTGGCTCCCAGGACTCCAAATGGGTTTTCCCAGGGACAGGATCAGTTTCTCCACAAGACACCATTCCTCGCTTTGCCCCTCACTTCACACAACGGCACCTGAGGAGAAGACTGAGGCCACACTTCAGCTCAGACCCTGGCTCCGGGCTCCGGAGTACCTTGGAGCAGGCACTGGGCACAGGCCGTGTCCCTGCTGGTCCTCCACAGGTACTCCCAGCCCAGCCGGGGCGCTGCCTCTTCTCAGGAGGGGAGACTGCGCTTCCTCTGCAGCTCTCAGCAGCTCAGGACTGTCCCTTCAGGCCTCAAGCCACAGGACCACCTCAGAATCTCCTGTCCCTCCCACCCACCTGCTAGTCAACTTCCAAATGTCCACACATCCTTGGCCTCTTTCTAGTCTCAACACCACCCTCCTGTGTGGGCCTTCCTGACAAAGACCTCCTTCTCCCACTGTGAACCCGTTTGCACTACAGTCCTGGTCTCACTCCTACCAAAAACCTTCATCTACCCTCCCATCCTGCCCACCTGGCCCTCCATGCTGACCCCAATCCACCCAGCTTCCAGGCACCACTGAAGACACGTCCCATCCACATCTGTGCACCTCAGTACATACTCTCCCCTCTGCTTCCAACAGCCCCAACCCACCACTACCCCTGCCATCCCTTCTTGTTAAAATCTTACTCTCTATTCAAAACCCACCCGGATGATCACCTCCTTCATAATTCCCACCATGGGCATTTTCGTCTAAGATATCCCCCCCCCCCCCACACACACACAAGGCTTATTTTTCTTCTGTACCCACAGCCTGATTTTACTTTGTGCTATGGGTATTTACTAGCTATTAGAAAGTCGTTTTAGAGAAACCGAGAGAGGCCAATTGCCTACCTTTCCTACTTTAAAGAGTTTTGCCAAGTTAAAATGTAGGCAACTGCAAGGCATGACGCAAACAAGCTATTATTACTACTAACTGAGGATTTCATAAAAATAAAGTGCTGAATTCCAGCTAGGTAATGGTGAGGAAAACACTACTATGGTGGGGTGGGGGTGGGGGTGGGGGGGAATACCCAGGAAATAGCAAACTTTTTGGTTTGTTTTGTCTTTAAAACAACGCCCCATGACAGTTATCCAGGGTGTCAGGGGCCTTGGTGCTTCTTCCCAGTTTCCACTGGGCCCCACTGCGTTTTCCATTTCTAATCACTGGTGGGATCGCCCTGAGCTCCAAAGCTTGAGCACAAACCCTGGAGCAGCGCCATGAACTCACTGCAGGATCCCAGGGTCACTCCACTATGACCAGCCACGGCCACTGACCCGGAGGAGAGAGTCTCTTTGGAAAGACAATACATCACCAAGCAGAAGAAAGGAGACGGAAAGGAAGAGCTACTTCAAAACAATCTCGTGAAATTCTTTTCTATGGAAGGACTTTAGAAACTGCTTTTCAGTATCACTCACAATAACAGTGTCAAAGAACGAAAGCCATCAAAAGGTGTTATTTACAGTGATTCGAAAAAATCCATAAAGTCAACAAATTAAAGCGAGAGAAAAAATATCTCCTTATATCACATTTCGTTCTATTGTACCAGTATTTGAATACTTGTGAAAAGGGCACAAAGATGATAGAATAGCGAATTAAAGTTACCAGTGAAGTGTTCATGCCTTTTCCCTCTTTTCCCTCCCTACCCCAAGGAAGATTCACAAATGCCTGCTGGACTCCTGAGCCTCTTCTTATGCTGACAGAGAAAATGTGGAAGAATGGGTAAATATTTGAAAGTAACAACACATAGGCTAATAGATTGTTTACACAGGAAAAGAAAACTATTATGTAGGAGGAAAAATAGAGCCAAGGAGGAGGAATTAGGGGGAAAAGTAAAAGAGACTTAGAACCCAATCAGCCAGAGAGGGAGAAAAGGCTGCAGAGACCAGCAGGAGGAGCCCTGAGTCTCTAGGCTGGCCCAAGAAGTGTGAGCGCTAATGAGATGGGTAGGGAAACAAAGAGTTCTAACAACGTTTGCTGTGAGCTATGGATTGGACACCATTTCATCCTTCCAGAGACTCAAGTAGAGTTAGTTACTAGTTGTTTGGGGTTATCTGCCCGGTGTTTACGTGAATGCAACGGTGCAGAGTATGGATTGGGTGGGGTATTCTGGTCACTAGTCTTTTAATCTACCACCAGACCACATCCACTCACTGAACCATGAGATTCTAGAGGCAAGAACTGTCACATATTCATCTTTCCATTGCCTGCCATGCCTGGCACCAGGCCTTGTACATGGTAGGCCCTTGGATATTTCTAGAGAAAACAAGCCATTGAAAAGACACTTTACTGTCAGTCTCTACCTTCCGATTCATCCCATATGGTGTCACTGAGTCAGTCTTCACTGCTTTGATGATTCCGGTCTCCTGCTTGCAGAGATCCCGTCAATGGATGACTACCGTCCACACTAGGGTTTCTCAACTTCAGCACTGCAGACATTTGGGGCTGAGAAAGTGTTTGTAGGGGGCCTGCCTGCGTATTACAGGATGGTTAGCAGCATCCTTGGCATCTTCCCACCAGATAGATATCAGTAGGTATTCCCCTTATCTAGGTATAATAATCAAAAATGTCTCCAGAAATTTTCAAATGTCCCCTGGGAGCAAAATTACCCCTGGTTGAGAACCACTTGTCTACAATAAAATCCAAAGTTCTTGGGCCTGGAATGGAAGACACCTCAGAATTTAATTTTATTCTAGCTTTTCACTGTGATCTCCAAATCTTTCCCCACACTAATACTTACCTTCAGCCAGACCATCCTTTGCATAAAGTCCCACTCTACACGAAATGTCCCCTTCACCTGGAAAGCCATTTCTACTCTCCTTGAGTTATAAATGCTTTGACCACCTTCACAGACATACTCCAGCCCGTAGCCTTCAGGAAGTCTTCCCTGATAAGGGTTGGGTCAACTCTGAGTTATTATCCCCTCCTTTGAATCCTGTAGCTTTTCCTGTCTCCATCTTTCCTTTGTTCTTATTACAAAAACGTGTGTGTGTGTGTTTATGTACAGACTGTCCAATAGAAACATATGTACTAAGACAGGAAAGACAGCATGGATTTCCCATGTCCTCCTCAGTGCATGGCACAATTATAAACAAGAATTTAAAAAAGAGCATGCTTACAGTGGGACAGATTAAAAAGCTGCCTGCTATGAAATTTTTAATATACTTCTTTAAAAAAATGCTTTTCTTTATTTTAGATAAAGAAGAAGGAAGAGGAAGAGAGACACAGAAGCATCGGTAAGAGAGAAATCGACATTGTTTTGTCATCTGCAGAACAGAGATGAAGAAAACCAATCTCTTATATCATTTTAAGGATTAAGTGATATAATTCACAGAGTCTCAGCATCGTGCCTGAGAGTGAGTCTTCATTAAATGTGGGAAACTGTTATTTTAAACTGGAAAACCTATTGTGTGACATTTGAAAAATTAGCATTTTGTGGGCTGAGTTATGTGGGAATCATTAGCTAAAATCATTGCTATTCCCAGGTTCTTTGGCTGTGTGGGAGGCATACAAACACAATGGTGTTTTCTAGTTTAGGACCGCCTTTGCTTTTTCCTAGTTTCTACACTGGTTACTTAACTGGACCCTCTGCCACCAGCCTTTCGCACTGCTGCCAGAGACTTTCCTCAAACACAGGTCTCTGCATGTTACTCCTGAGAACTGAAATCAACAGGCTTTCCTGTTCCTGCACTAAACAACCCTGGGGGGAGGCAAAATATCCAGCTACTTGTCCCAGAAAGGAGCTTCTTCCAAAAGATAAGGCTTCTGATTAATCTATACTTATCAAGACTAATAGTTTGCTCATTAATACTGGCTTCAAGGCCCTTGCTTAGCTACACCCACCAATCCAAAGCTATTATGTCATAAACTCTGCCCAGTCCTCACCAGTTTCCCACCTTAACATCACCTAGTCCAGTGGTCGGCAAACTCATTAGTCAACAGAGCCAAATACCAACAGTACAACGATTAAAATTTCTTTTGAGAGCCAAATTTTTTAAACTTAAACTATATAGGTAGGTATATTGTTATTAACTTAATTAGGGTACTCCTAAGGCTTAGGAAGAGCCACACTCAAGGGGCCAAAGAGCCGCATGTGGCTCGAGAGCCGCAGTTTGCCAACCACAGAGTCCTAGGCCAAGCCCTAAGACTCCATTATATCCTTACTTTCTCCATCTGAGAAACTACAAAGACTCTGTTAAGAAAGTATCTTCCCAATTTAGCTTACTTTTATGAACAGGTTTTCCCAATGGTCTTCTTAGAGAGCTGATGGCTACAATCCCCAGCTCAAAAATACTCAACAGCTCTTCACTGACTGCAGACTGAAATCATTTGACAAAAAGTGTTGCATAACAGCTAATAGCCTGTGCAATGGGGTGATTCATCCCATATCTACCAGTTAGGGGATATGTGGCCTTTGGTAAGTTCCTTTGTGTCCCTGAGCCTCAGTTATTCTTCTGAAAACTGGGGATGCTAGAAGAACCTACTTTACAGGTAGAATGGTGGATAGCATGTGACAGGTGTTCAATAATTGTTAGCCATCATTACTTTTATTGATTATGTATTATGTATCAGGTACTATACTACATCTGACTATGACATAGCTCCTTCCCTGAAGGAATTTTGAATCTGGTGAGCAGACACTAGTGGTCAATTCAATAAGAATCTTAGAGTCCTGGAGAGATCCCTGGGGATATAGGTTGGTCATATTCTAGAACTCAATATTGTATTCTTTAAAAAAAATGTGTTTAACTTTTTTATTATGAACAATTTCACATGTACAAAGGAGTATATGTAATAGATGGGAAAATAAATACCTGTGAAGCTACATCCAGGTTCAAGAAATTAGCATGTTTATAGGCTTATAACTTTGAGTGCCCAGGACAAGAAATTATGATGTCTGGTTTCCCTCATCTCGATTAGGGGATTTTCTGTCTGCTGCATTCTAGTGAAGAAAGATAATAGGATGATTTCCTAGATAGAAGTTTTCAGTCGTCTGGGGAAGCATCCTAGGTTTGGAGTCTCTGGTTCCTATTGTAAACCATGAGGGCACCTTGAGCAGGGCTGCTCCCCCGAGATAGCCACCTTCATTACACACACAAGAGTCTAATACATGAAAAGCAGATAGAAGTAAGATTCAGGCGATGTGGGTTACACCTAGTGGTGCCACAGGCTCACTGTGAGACATCAGTCACCTGTTCTGTCACATGAAGAGCATGGACAAGATGACTGGGAAGGTCCCTCTTAGCTCCAGTGGCCCACAGTTCTCTGGTCTGTTCCTTCTTGCCAAGTTTCGTGAAGAACAACACGTCCTCCTCTCGCAGGATCTCTGTCACCAACACCTTCCATCTCCTCATTCCAGTGTCTTTCCCCTCAACTCTCAAACATGAAGATGTCTCCTCTACCTCTACTTTAAAGCAAAATCTTCATTTGACCTGTTGACAACTCTAATTACAATAGTGTCTCATACCTTCTTTACAGTGACAAATTAATTAACATGTGGGTTACACGGGAAAGGTCCATTTGCTTAGCATCATTGGCCCTTTGCAATCCTTTTCAGATCCCAACTCCCTATGCAATTGCTTCCTGCAAAGTCACTAATGCCCCGCCTAGACCAGCGGTCGCCAACAGGTGGTCCATGAGGTCCGAAAAGTTGGTGACTGCTGCTCTAGACAAACTCAACCACCCTCTATCAGTTCTCAATTCTTATGACCGGCCACACTTCCTAAAAACTAGCTTTTAGCCTGTGTGAACCTGCTTCCTTTATTCATCAGTAAATGATGAGGTCATCAAAAAAATTGTTCTGGATGTAAGAGTAAGAGCAATGAAAATGATAATGTTATAATTTCTGAAGATGTAAGGACATGATTTGGATGGTATTAATGGAGACAGGAAGAGAAACAGCACCGTCCTTGTCATCAAGCATATCAATTGCAGTTCATCAGGAAATCAGTCTCGTCTTCCAAACCAACTAAGTACCTATCTTCGACCTTCAGAATTCTGTTGGTAGAGGACTGGAATTTATGGAATTCTGAATTCAAATCTGATCTACTTAGCTTAGAAAATAAGCTAGCTACTGATTCAGAAAGCTTTCTGAGATACACTTCAAGAAGCCCCAGCATGGATGGGTCTGGAAAATATTATGCTAAAGTGAAATAAGCCAAACTGAGAAAGACAAGTATCACATTACCTCAGTTATTTGTGTAATCTAATGAACAAAATGAATTGACCAACAAAATAAGACCCGGAGCATGGAGGCATGGAACAGACTGACATACCTCGATGTGGGGTTGAGGAGACGAGAAGAGATAAACCAAAGAATTTATATACTTACATGCTTAGCTCATGGACACGGGCAATAGGGTAGTAAAGATCTGGGTGGGGTAAATAGGGGTGGGGGTGGGGGAAATGGTAGATATCTGTACTACTATCAAATATCCTATGTAATAAAGAGGTAATATGCACATTGACCCTCACTCCATCACGCCATCACAAGATGGCTGCGTCCACAGCAGAGGCGGGGTTCCCGTAACAAGCCGTAATGAGCAATCAGCAGGGACCTGTGGCTGCGTGGCACTGGGCCGGGGAGGGGGACCTGAGGCTGCACCCCCCACCAAGTGGGGCTTGATGGGGGGCCTCAGGCTGTGCCCCCCACTTGATGGGGCTTGATGGGGGGCCTCAGGCTGTGCCCCCCACCCGATGGGGCTTGATGGGGGACCTCAGGCTGTGCCCCCTGCCCTGGCGCTGGGCCAGGACCTCAGGCTGCACCCGCCACCCTGGCTCCGGGTCCGGGGACCTCAGGCCATGCCCCTGCCCCTGCACCGGGTTGGGGGACCTGTGGCCACGCCCCCAGCCCTGTGGGTTTTGACCGGGGGGATCTCAGGCCGTGCCCCCCGCCCTGCAGGGGTGATGGGGGGCCTCAGGCCATGCGCCCAGCCCCTGCCCCTGGCCAGGGGACCTGAGGCTGCATGCCCAGCCCTGCGAGGCTTGACGGGGGACCTGAAGCTGTGCCCCCTGCCCGTCGGGGCTTGATGGGGGTGGGGCCGGCTGGGTCTGGATCTTGCCCAATGGGGGTAGGGTTGGCCGGGTCTGGGTCTCGCACGATTTCGAGGTGCATGTGGGTGGGCAGGGACTTGATTCTGGGTCCCGTGGCATACCCCAGACTCTGAAAGGAGGAAAATTTTCATATACATTTTACTAATTTTCTTTCATCTCTGACACTTCTATTATAGAGAAAGGGCAAATAGCAATATTAAAATATTTCCCCTAATTAATTCCCTTTTAATGTGCACGAATTTCATGCGCCAGGCCACGAGTATATATATAAAGAAGCTCCATAAAAGGGCTGGGGAGACAAAGGAAAATAGTGATAAATGACCTTACAGCACAAACTCGGCTCTGTCGGGCCTCTCCGCCAGCTTCAGGGCCTCGTGCATGCCCGCAGCCGAGAGCTTGCGGTTGATATTCCGGTACTGGCACTGGAGCAGGCTGCGGTAGGTGGTCCGCAGGTCCCGGTTGAAGAAGGCATATATAAAAGGGTTAATGAGAGAGTTTGCATAGCCCAGCCACAGAAATGTCCTCTCCACCCACAGCGGGATGCAGCTGCAGGAGGTGCCACAGATGAAGGGCCTGGCGGTCGAGAGGAGGAAGAAGGGCAGCCAGCACACGGTGAAGGCACCGACGATGATCCCCAGGGTGGTGGCTGCTTTCTGCTCCCTCTTAAAGATGGAGATGTTTTTCCTCTCGTGTTTGAGGAGTCTCGAAAGGTTGGCGCACTCCTCCACCTCCTTCTGCAGCTTCACCATGCCGTTCAGGGAGATGATGCTGTCGGGCTCCGGGTGGCGGGGGAAGCCGGGGAACTTGTGTTTGGCGGCGCTCTTGCGGGCGGCCTTGTAAATCTGGTAGTACATGAAGAGCATGACCGACATGGGGATGTAAAACGCCACTGCGGTGGAGTAAATCGTGTAGCCGAAATCCTGGCTGATCAGGCATACCTTGTCGTCGTTGACATTCTGCGCCCATCCAAAGAGCGGGGGTAAAGTGATGGAGGCGGAGAGAAGCCAGACGGAGAGGATCATCTTGGCCATGCATTTCCCATTCTGCCGCACAGGGTACGTGAGTGGCCTCGTGATCCCGAGGTACCTAGGGAAGAAGTGGAGAGAGACCGTGTGACCACAGTGACCACATTTCCTGAACTAGGAACTACCATGAACTAGATGCTACGCCTTAGACCTAGCAGCTCCATTCCTCACCATAGCCCTTCTAGATAGGCATCATTATTCCCATTTTGCAGAAAGGTAAACTAAGGCTCTGAGATGTTAGAGATGTTGCCTATTTTATTCCAGGCTACAGATAAGCAACAGGCACTGCCAAGATTCCGTCTATGAGCCCTCTGCCTGTGATTGCTACTCCATGCTCCTTTCATACTTTGTAGCTTCTTGTCCTCCATGTAGTCAATGAACTGAAGATTAAACATCCACCCCGCCCCCCCCCCCCCCCCCCCGCCATGACCACTCCCACAAAATCTGCCAGGAACAAAATGTCAAGCCTGATGTAGGATGTTGTGACACATCCTCACGAATTAAGCAAGGTCTACCACACTCTGATGTTTTACACCCACTGCTCGGCTGTCTTATTTCAGGCTAGCTTTTAACTCATTTTAACTGCTCCTTTGCACTGTAGCGAAAGAAATTCTTTAAGATTACAGAGATGTGTGAGATCTTTATACAATCCTAAGGTTTTGGGATGCAAAGTAGCAAGTGATCACTCTTCTACCCCCAGAAAATTCTCACATAAGAGTAATGTCAGAGGAACAATCTATAAAACAAAAACAGCCTGCCCCATCTCTCCTCTCTTGAGAAGGCTCATGAGAAAGAATACAATTCTGAAAAATATTAGGTAAATCCAACATTTTTGTTTTCTGGGCTTAATTCTACACAGAGAATAAATATATTTCTCTGTCTCTGTTATCAAGGATTTATCAGCAAACAGAAAACATAGACAGTGAGACATCTGCCAAATGCTTAATCATGTTCATCTTTCTGGATTTGTTTTCTCCGCTGTATTTAACAGTCTTGGCTTCTATTTTGGGAAAGATGCAAAGAGCACTTAAGAAGTCAAGATGGGTGAAAGCTGGTCATTTTGCTGGTTTTCTTTTTCACTTCATTTATGTATATAAAAGATAGAGTCCCCCAACTTTCCAACAGGTTATTTTCAGAATGTCTGCCAGTTGGTAGGCTGAAATTTTAAAAACAATTATATTTGTGCTAGAAATATCCTCACATGTTACGTAAGTTTAAACTCTCCTACAAAAGTCAAAAATCATCCTCTCAGAAAGAAAATGAGCATGATGGCAACACTTACAGGGCAAAATTGAAATATATAGTAAAAAGAAATGAAACAGACTGGCTTATCCATTCCTTCAATAAATATTCATAGAGCTCCTTCTATATGCCGGGTGCTATTTTAAAGGTCGGGGATACAGCAGTGAATAAAATCTTGAAAGCAGGCCCATAGCACGTGGGGAAACCATGGAGGGTTGAAGGGGAGGCCTGAGCCTGGTGGTGATGTGGAAGGAACGCCTCATCCCTTCCAAGGATCCAGGTGTTAGTAGCATCCGTTCTTCATTTCACAACCTCTGCCTCCCCTTTTCCTTGGTAAAGCTGACCCACAGGCATTATCCCTAGGTTTATCAGTGGTAATTAAGATTATGTTTTGGCTCTCAAATAGGATGATGGGAATGGGAGAGGTTTTCCTGGAGTTCAAAAATAAGAGCTGAAAAGAAAGGGAGAAAGGGAAAGGAGGTAGCAGGGAGAGGGGAAAAGGGGAAGGGGAAAGAGAGAGCAAGAGAAGGAAGATGTGAAGTAGACTGTGCCTTCTGTGGAATTATCTGATATTACCTGAGTTTTAAACAATGGGGAAATTTTTAAGAAAACATTTTTTTTTTTAAAAAAAGAGTAAATGAGGAAACCCCTGAAGAAAAGTGTTAGAAATGACTGGAAATCCACGATTAAGCTGATCTCTGCCCAAAGACTGAATGCAGACAGTCCAGTAAGGGAGAAGAAAAAGAAAAGTTTCCCTTTCTTTGCTTTGATTCTGAAGCTCGCTCTCTCCAGATGGAACTCCTTTACGGGCATCTCTCTTTGGACCTGGTCCTTGCTGTCTATCAACTCCTGGGGATATAGCCTTTCTGGCTCCTTCCTTATTTCCCAGCTTCCACAAGGCAGCCTTTGTCAGGATGTAGACTTATATTATCTTCTCTCTTTGCCTGTTGCTTCAGGCAAAAACTGCTTGTTCCCAAGCCTGAATCTGGCTTCCAGGATACCAATCCAGACTGGAGGTTCACCAGGAAGAGATTAATTCATACAGTTCCCCAGGTAGCCACAAGATGGCATTATCCGACCAGACCATCTTTCACCTACTTACCTAGGGGGTTGGGATGGTGGGAAGTTAGGCGCATTTTGGAAAGAGGAAGTAGGATTAAGCACAACAAGAAATTAAGTTATATTTCATTTGTGAGGTTATATCAAAAAAAATGAGCAAGCCTAGAAATCACAACCTGGTAACTCCCGTTTTCCTTTCCATCCTTCACTCACTCAAACAGGAACCAGTATCTACAGACTTAATTAAATCCAGCCTTTCTGCAGTTCACATAAATGATACAGAATTCACAAAGTTAATTAACCCTGAGAGATTCTTTGAGTACCAAAGACATCTAAGAATATTAAATAATCTAACAAGGACAGCATGCTTATTCATTCTAATATACTTAGTCTGACATATTACTTAGTCTGACATATTACATTTCAATGATGTAAGATTGGCCCATATTTGGTCTTTCCTAAGTGTACAAATTAAATTCCATAAACTCTCCTATTTTATGCCCCACTCTCTAATGGTCTCAAGTCATGCCCTACAGTAAGGAAGTTATATTTACTTCATTTGCTTCCTGGGTACCACTTGGTGAGACTTTTGAAAGCTAAAATCAACCAAAAGATGATTAGAAAAAAAAAGTGTTCATTAAATTGTCTGGAAATAAATAAACAAAAGTCAGTAGTTTTTTAATTAACAATTTACAAATATTATAGAAGGAAATCATTCCATTCACAGCAAAATCTATCAAAATGGCCATGGCCTAAATAAGCAAACATAAAATGCTACCAAAAAACCTGAGAGAATGCTTGAATGGGCGGGGGGGGGCGGGGGGGGCACGACTTTTTTAAAATAAGAAAACCCAGTA
The DNA here is from genome assembly GCF_028538775.1 of Myotis yumanensis. NCBI lineage: Eukaryota > Metazoa > Chordata > Mammalia > Chiroptera > Vespertilionidae > Myotis > Myotis yumanensis. Next base: position 25,361,523 of record NW_027223764.1, on the reverse strand, counting down.
TTATAAAAGTGCCAATTTCCTCTCAATGAATCTAAAATTATACAACTTGTTTGAAAAGCAGGGCTTTTGTTAACTTGACCAAATGATTTTTAAGTTGATCAAGTAAATATGAAAAAATAGAAAACCTGAAAATGAATTAAAATGAAAGAATATTTATTCTATAAATAGTATAAAACCACAGAAATAAAATCTCAATAAAAATTATTCAAAAACAGACAGATAGATCAATAGAACAGGATAGATCCCTGAAATAGATTCGAATATATAAGGAAATCTATATATATAAAAGCCTAAGCGACCATCCTAACGAAACGGATGACCGAACAGGCTGCATGGGGCGACCAGGCCGGCAGGGGGGTTAGTGAGGGACAACCAAACAACTGAGCAGCAGGCTGCAAAGATGGTGGCACCCACAGCCAATAAGGAGGGAATATGCTAATTGACTGCCATGCCCTCAAAGATGGCAGCGCCCACAGCCACAAGATGGCTGGCAGGGGAGGGCAGTTGTGGGCAATCAGGCCGGCAGGGGAGGGCAGTTAGAGGTGACCAGGCCAGCAGGGGAGGGTAGTTAGGGACAATCGGGCCGGCAGGGGAGGGTAGTTAGGGGCAACCAGGCCGACAGGGGAGGGCAGTTGGGGGGGAACCAGACCAGCAGGGGAGGGCAGTTAGGGGTGACCAGGCCGGCAGAGGAAGGCAGTTGGGGGCGATCAGGCGGGGAGTGGTTAGGGAGTGATCAGGCTGGCAGGCAGAAGTGGTTAGGGGCAATCAGGCAGGCAGGCAGGCAGGCAAACGGTTGGGAGCCAGCAGTCCTGGATTGTGAGATCTCCTGTGGGATCGGGCCTAAACTGGCAGTCAGACATCCCCCAAGGGGTCCTAGATTGGAGAGGGTGCAGGCTGGGCTGAGGGAACTCCCCCACCCCCCAGTGCATGAATTTCGTGCACCAGGCATCTAGTTTATTGTAAGAAGACTGGAAGCCTGGTGCATGACATTCATGCACTAGAGTTGGGGCGGGGGGGGTCCCTCAGCCTGGCCTGCGCCCTCTCACAGGGGAGTGGGCTTAAGCCAGCAAGCAGACATCCCCTGAGGGGTCCTTAGTGCTGCCGCCACTGCCGCTGTGCTCACCAGCCTTGAGTCCAGCTTCTGGCTGAGCGGTGCTCCCCCTGTGGAAGCACACTGACCACAGGGGGCAGCTCCTGCATTGAGCATCTGCTCCCCTGGTGGTCAGTGCGTGTCATAGCAACCAGTTGTTCCACTGTTTGGTCAATTTGCATATTAGCTTTTTATTTATATAGGATGAGTCATTGAATTAGTAAAAGACTGTATATTCATGAAACCTCACAACTGTATGTACACACACACACATACACACACACGTATATTTCTACATACGTAACTTGGCTGTTGCAAGCAATTCTGAGGTGAACATAGGAGAGCATATGTCTTTTCAAATTATTGTTTTGTTTTGTTTTTCAGATAAATACCCAAAAGTGTAATTCTTGTTTCATATGGTACTTCTATTTTTAATTTTTTGAGGAATCACCACACTGTTTCCTGTCACTAGTGGCTACACTAGTTTATAATCCCACCAAAAGTGCATGAGGGTTCACTTTTCTTTACTTCCTTGCCAATGCTTATTATTTATTGTCTTTTTGATAATAGCCATTTTGACTATTGTGAGATGATATCTCATTGTGGTTTGGATTTGCTTTTTCCTGATGATTAGTGATGTTGAGCATCTTTTCATTTGTCTGTTGGCTATCTGTATGTCTTCTTTGGAGAAATGTCTATTCAGTTCTTTTGCCCATTTATTAATGGGGTTATTATTTTTTATTGATTTCAGAATGGGAGAGGGAGAGAGAGATAGAAACATCAATAATGAGAGAGAATCATTGACTACAGCTGCCTCCTGCACATCCCACACTGGGGATTGAGCCCGCAACCTGGGCATGTGGCCTGACCGGGAATCAAACCCAGGACTCTTCAATCCACAAGCTGAGCTCTATCCACTGAGCCAAACCAGCTAGGGCAATGGGATTATTTTTTGATGTTGAGTTGTATGAGTTCTTTATTATTATTTTTATATGAGTTCTTTATATATTATGGATATTAACCTCTGATTAGATATCATTTGCAAATATCTTCTGCCTTCAGTTGTTGCCTTTTTGTCCTGTTGATGGTTTCCTTCACTGTGCAAAAACTTTTTAGTTTGATGTAGTCCCATTTGTTTATTTTTGCTTTTGTTGCCTTTGCCTAAGGAGATATAGCCAAAAAATACTGCTAAGACTGATGTCAAAGAGTTTACTGCCTATGTTTTCTTTTAGAGGTTTTATGGTTTCAAGTCTTATATTTAAGTCTTTAATCCATTTTGAGTTTATTTTTCTATCTGTTGAAAGAAAGTAGCCCTAACCGGTTTTGCTCAGTGGCTAGAGCGTCAGCCTGTGGACTGAAAGGTCCCAGGTTTGATTCCGGTCAAGGGCATGTACCTTGGTTGTGGGCACATCCCCAGTAGGAGATGTGCAGGAGGCAGATGATCTGTTTCTCTCTCATCGATGTTTCTAACGCTCTAGCCCTCTCCCTTCTTCTCTGTAAAAAATCAATAAAATAATTTTTTTTAAAAAGAAGAGAGAAAGTAGTCTAGGAGTATTTTTTTTTTTTTTGCATGTATCTGTCTAGTTTTCCCAACACCATTTACTGAACAGACTGTCTTTTCCCCATTGTATATTCTTGTCTTCTTTGTTGTAGATTAATTGACCATATAAGTGTGGGTTTATTTCTGGGCTCTCCATTCTGTTTCTACCTGTGTGTCTGTTTTGGTGCCAGTACCATATTGTTTTGATTACTGTCACTTTGTAGCATAGTTTGAAATCAGGGAGGATGATTCCTCCAACTTGATTCTTCTTTTTAAAATTGCTGTGACTATTTGGGGTCTTTGTAGTTTCATTCAATTTTAGAATTATTTGCTCTAGTTCTGTGAAAAATGCCATTAATATTTTATAGGAATTGCATTAAATCTGTAGATTGCTTTGGGTAGTATAGACATTTTAACAATCTTAATTCTTCAAGTCCATTTATTTATCTCTTCTTCAATTTCTTTAATCAATGTCTTATAGTTTTCAGAGTACAGGTATTTTATTTCCTTGGTTAAATTTAGTCCTAGGTATTTTATTCTTTTTGATGAAATCTTAAATGGGATTGTTTTCTAAATTTCTCTGTCTAATAGTTTGGGATTTATTTTTGAATAAGGAGAAAAATAAGCCAGTTTTATTTTTACCTCAGTTGCTACCCAGTTGTGAGACTTCATATATATGTATGGCATGTAATCTATGGTCTACATATCTATTTATTGATATGAAAACAAAAAAAGTGGATAGGAAATAATGTCTAGCACAAAAAATACAAATAATAGTTTCATATATTAATCTTTTTATGCAAAACTAGGTGTTTGTCTGAGAGGGGGGCAGTATCATGAGATGTCTAGAAGAATATCTACCAAAATATTAATAGCAATTTTATCTGAGTTGTAGAGATTTGAATACTTTAAAATTTTTTCTTTGTACTTTATAATAATAGCATATTTTCTTTACAATGAGCATATAAAGTGTCAAAATAATCATAGTAACGCCACTTTAATTCTAAAAACAAAATAAAAGATTTAAGAGGATTCTGTGATTCCTAAGTCACTTAAGTGATTTTGGCAACAGAGATTATCTGTTTCACAAAATCTGTAAAAAGCTGATAATTAAATAGTAGATTGTTTTATTTGATTAGCTTTCTGAAAGTGTTTTATTACATTCATAAATTCACACAAAGGGAACAGAACTCACTGGCATTTAAAATCCCATAATTACTATACTAGTATAAAGTAATACTGGTATTCAGGGAAGTGATGTCCAAATTATACATTCATTCTCCCAAGTCTTGTATAGCATAAATCTTAACTTTGAGGGAAAGGTGGGGGAGGCAACCTACATTGATTATGAATATTCCCTATTATGCATGGTTAATATTTGTCACATTAACATTTTATGCTCACTGTTAATTAGAAAGTGAGGTGCCTATCAAGCCTTAAGAATTTAACTTTAAAATGCATACAAATGCTAAAATACAGTAAATCTCACAGACAAAGGTATTATATACCAAAGTATTATATTATTGAGGAATGTATGTAACTCACATTAGGAGTTCCATTAAAGTAGGGGTTTGGAGAAAAAAAAAGAGTATTAGGGAGTTATAATCTATAGAGAGAGGGATTAGAGAGCAAATTACCTCTGCTGCCTATCTTCCATTCTGACTGCATAGAAATGATAGGAAATGGTTCTTAATTAAATGACTTCTCTTGAATTTTGTTGCTATATAATAATAATTTAGGGGGTAAAAGAAATTGGGTAGAATTGTTCTGAAATACAGTGGTGTTTGGAGTGTTAGGCTTCAAAAATGTTTGCACATTAAAATACCTCCCCCATGAGACCTCCTCCCTCACAGTAGGTGAATCTCCAGCCTCATTCGGTGGCTCCCAAAGCTGTCAGATTATAGGAATCACCAAGAAGCTTTGGAAACATACAGAGTCCTGGGCTACCATCCATGATTTTCTTTTGAGAAGGTATGGAGACCTACGGCTTTGTATTTAGGATTGATTGCTGTAGTTCTTTATCCCACATACTGCTGTCAGAGCAGCCCTCCTCATTCAGTTACAAAGATTTTACACTGTTTGTACAAGGACTTGACTTATACTTGATATATTTCATCTTAATAATGTGCTTCCAGTTTGGCCTAACAAAATCATCATGATTCATGTCTACATTATCTCAGATACCAGTTCTGTTTCCTAGGATTGTGCTAAATGCAAACGAAATGAGCATGGTTTTCATGTCTTAAGTTGAAGATTTTTTTTTTAAATGCATAATATACAACAGGGTTTTGCAAAACTTTCTGACAATAAGAATAAATATTTCTCATAATAAAAAATATATTTCCATAGTCACTCAGTACAAATGCTTGTATGTATGTACATAAATAAGAAATGAAAGCATACATATATATATATATACATATATGTAGGTATAAGAATATAGATATGCATATATTTATATATGAGATTGAAACAAAAGTTTCACAATACCATGCTTACCATTGTAACTTGCAATTCACTCTCTTCTACTGTATGCTATTATACTTCAGATTTTTAAAAATATTTATTTTATTTTTTTGGAGAGAGGAAGGGAGTGGGAAACATTAATATGAGAGTGAAGCATCTCTACACTGCCTCCTGCATGCCCCTTATCAGGGATTGAGCTGGCAATCCGGCAACCTGGCACCCCGGGCATGTGCCCTGATCTGGAATTGAACCAGCAAGCTCTTGGTGCACTGACCGATGCCCAATCAGCTGAGCCACACCAGCCAGGGCCTACTTCAGATTTTTTAAATGCTGGTCTTAATACACTACATTGATTTCATGACCCAATAATGGATTATAACCCAAAGTTTGAAAACAAGCCAGATAATTATAAGTGCAATGAAGAAAAAGAAAGCAGGGGAGGGGATCAGTGAGCAGAGGCTGGGGTTGGGAGCAAGTTGCAGTACAGATCTGCATTGTGATTATGACCTCAAAGCCCATTCATCTCTACCTTCCAGAACAAGTGTTTGGGCCTGAGCTTCTATTAAAACTTGAGATTGGCGTGTGTCTTCAGGTTGAAGATTCCCACTATCTCAAGCAGAAGTTTCCTTTATTCAATAGAACCCCAACTTTCCCCCTACAATGGTATAGTTAAAGAGTACTGGCTTTGGGTCTATGCTTCTTCCTACCTCTAGGCACTGACTTCTCAATTTTTTCTCTTCCTCTCTGTCTCTCTCTTTCTCTCTAACTTTTATTCTGTTCCACCTATAGATATATATGTATGGATGGATGCATATGTGTATACTGTGTGTACATATTGTACTGTCAGCCCTCAACCAACTGAGGATCAAAAATAATATCCTAAAAAAAGGTAGTTGTTGCTTATGTGTACTATTAGTGAGGCCTATGATGGCTGTGTCTGTACTGAACATGTACAGACTTTTTTCCTATCATTATTCCCTAAAAATACAGTATAACAACTATTTACATAGCATTTACATTGTATTAGGTATTATAAGTAATCTAAAGGTGACAAAGTATAGGAGGATTGCATCGGTTATACACAAATAATATGCCATTTTACATAAGGGACTTGAGCATCCGTGGATTTTGGTAACCCTTGGGTCCTGGAACTAATCCCCCTTGGATATCAAGGGATGACTATGGTTCATTCAATCCTCCATAGTGCTCATCCCTTTTCACCCCAAATTTATTAAACACATCGTCTACCTCAGCTGCTTTGATTTACTACCCACCTACTTCCTTCTCCTTCTCCTCCCAATAATCTGGCTTCCACCCCATCATTCCAAGCAACTAACTCTAAAAGGCCACCTCTATTTTATTTATTTTTTAATATATTTTATTGATTTTTTTACAGAGAGGAAGGGAGACGGATAGAGAGCTAGAAACATCGATTAGAGAGAAACATCGGTCAGCCGCCTCCCACACACCTCCCACTAGGGATGTGCCTGCAACCAAGGTACATGCCCTTGACCGGAATCAAACCCGGGACCCCTCAGTTCGCAGGCCAACGCTCTATTCACTGAGTCAAACCAGTCAGGGCAAGGCCACCTCTATTTTAGCTAATTCAAATCTTGTGTTGTTTTTCTCTCGTTTCTGTTAATCCTTGATTTATCTTCTCTCTAAAAAAGACTACCCAGCCTTTTTTGAATCACTCTTCACTCTAAACATCTGTGGCATGGTTTCCCACGTTTCTTTATCTCAGGCTGCACAGAGAAGTACCACCTCCACACTGTGGCTAGACGATATTCAACACCAAGATAAAATGAAAACAACTTCAAGTCTGCATCAGGCAGGTTAGGTCTGAATTCCAGCTCCATCCTTTTTACCAGCTAAAGTACTCTGAAAACACAGCCTCCCGAGTTTTCGCTGCCTTGCATGTAAGAAAGAGGGAAAGAATACCTATCTCATGAGAACATGTATGTAGGCTTGCACTCAACCCACTACCTGACAGATACTCAAAACACAGAGCTGACTTCCTGCCTTCAGAACCCCATTTTACAGAAAGGAAATGGCAAATAAGGCTGCAACTTGAGTTGATCCAATAAGAGAGGAACAGGGCTGTGATACAAAGCATCTGAGAAAGGCAGTGAGAAAAGAAGGGGTAATGCCCTACACACGGCAGAGCAGAGCAACACAGCACAGAGCAGGTGTTTTTGGAATTTACTGGCATGAGAGCTGTCTGGACCTGAATTAATGAAGTGACAGTATGAGTGGAGAAAAGATGACAGATACTGTTGAAACGGAGTGGACATAACTTGGAAATGGTTTAGCAAGGATGAGGGAAAAGGACAAAGACAACGGAGGAGATGAAGAAGCTCATCAGTTTTCAAGCCAGATGACTGAGAAGACGGTGGGGCATTCTCTGAAATAAGTAGTCCTCAATCCACTGCAAGCCACTGTCCACCCCCAGAGGCCTAGACAGATTTTGCTGGGATCACTGACAACCGCTCTAGCTTCGGCAGACATTTCTCCATCTTCATACTCGATAGCTCTGCACTCACCGCCTCCTTTTTGAAACTTTTTCCTTGGTTCAGTATCGCCGCACTCTCCCAGGTTTTCAACCCCTCTGTCCTCTGTTGCCCAGTCTTCTTTGCTACCTTATCCTTCACTATGTGGCCTTCATGTTTTGGAATTCCTCAAGGCTGGGTCCCAACCCCACTTTTCTCCTAACTCTATATTCCCTAGTTGTTTTCACCCATTACCAGTGCTTCAGAAACCTCTGTTGGCTGATAATCCCAAAATTTGAATTCCCAGCCGATACTTCTCCATGAGGCTCCAGACCCAAAAATCCACCTGCCTTCTTCACATCTCCACTCTGATATCGCTAAAGCATTTCATTCACTCGTTCATTCAACAGACTTTCATTAAACACTCTCTGTGGGTCTGGCACCGTCTCAACAAGTCCAAACCTATCATCATTTCCACAGACTGAGCCTCCTCCTCTTCCCCCGACTCAGTAAATCCCTCTACAGGCGTGGCCCAGAAACCTGGAGTCATCTTTTGACTCTTCCTTCTCATTCATCAGTCCCCTCCCAGTATTAACCCAGCCCTCTCCATTTCACCTCCTCAATGTCTCTTAAAACCTATCCACTTGTCTCCATTGCCACCACTCTAGAATCATCATCCCTCCATGGATTTCCACAATAGCCTCTAAATTGGCCCTCCACATCTACTCTTCTCCTTCCTATTCCATTCTCTTCGTGCATCCAGGTTGATCATTTATCTTTTTAAATTTTGTAATGTGAATTTAATTCATTGCATAAGCAATATTTTCACATACTTCAAATTTTAAAATATAATAAGGTATATATATTGACAAGTCTTACTTCAAATTCTGTTTTCATCCTCCTTACCCCCACTACTTAAATGTATCACTTTAATTAGAATTGTGGGTACTCTTCCAGCTTTTCTTCATACAAATGCAAGCAAATGGGAATAAATGTTCTTATCTCCCACTTCTTAAACATAATACAACATACTATATACACTATTTTGCACATTGTGTTTTTCACTTAACAATATATCCTCAAAATACATGGAAAAAATAGGATTATACTAGAGCATGTCTGTGGACGTGTTTTGTAAATGATTAAGTAGAAAAGTGTGTACTGGTTAAGAGGAGGCCCTGGAGTCAGGAAAACCCATGTTTGAAACCCAGTTTTGATACTGAGAGAGTAAGTTCACCTCTTGGATCCTTAATTTTCTCATTTGTAAAATAGTGATAATACCTACCATATAGGGTTGTAAAGACTGAATCCAATGCTGCATATAAGCCTGGCATGCTGTGTGCTCAGTAAATGTTAGCTAGTATTATTCAAATGCTATGAAAACATGAGGCAGAATTATTTTTGTTCTTCTTGTTCTTTTAGCATAGTCATTGTGGGATAAAAGAAGAAAATATATGCCATATTTCATTAAACTTACAGAGAGCAGATTGAGTTTCTGGGTAGACACATGTATAAAAGGAATATAATTTTTTCCCATACAGGTAGAAAGTAAGTTTTATCAGCTATAATTTTTAATTCTGGAAGAGTTTTGCTTTAGTATAAAGATATACAAAAAGGGACTAGGGGAAGAAAAGAATAGAAGTAGCCTCTGGACTCAAGTGGTGGTGTTTTTCTTTATTTTATGTTTTTATTGATTTCAGAGAGAAGAAGGGAGAGGGAGAAATAGCAATGATGAAAAAGAATCATCAATCAGCTGCCTCATGCATGCCTCCTACTAGGGATCTAGCCCACAACCTGGGCATGTACCCTCCTGGTTCATGGGCCGACACTCAAGCACTGAGCCACACTGACCAGGTTGTAACGGCTTTTTAATGGCTAAAGGGGAAGGTAGAGAAGAATAATTTCCAGCTCTTATGGTTACATGTTGGGTTTCCTAGAAGAAAAGGAAGACATAGAAGTCAATGGACTCTATAACTAATGGCCTTTATAGGCTACTACAACTGCATGTTATTTCAAACTAGTAGAATAGTGCCATTTTTTAAGGAAAATATTAAAAAGATATGAGAATAAAGGATTAGAATGAAAGAAGAGAATAAATAACCAGCCAAATACCTGATGCCAAATTGCTTTTTAAAAGTATTAAGTAGATAAGAATAAAAATTATGGTGCTATGATATGGGGTTTTGTTTTTATGAATTTGTTCTAGTGCTGTCTGAATTTAGGAGGTTGTTTAATTAGAATATGGTGATTTTGTCATCAGCGTTCAATTGCAGTGTCTTCCAAAATATTGATTTTTAATATATATAATGATTTCTAATACCCACTGAAAAGCTTTTTAAAAAATTTGTTTTATAGTTTAATTTACTCTGAAAGTCATCTTCTTGCATGATATTTTCTTTTTCTTTTCATTTCTTTTCTCTTTTAATCTCTTTTTCATTTCAGTCTATAAAGGATTTTATTTTATTTTATTCATTGATAATACCTTGGCCTTTGTAAATAATGCTGCAATGAACATAGGGATGCATATTTGCAACATGGATGGACTTAGACAGTATTATGCTAAGTGAAATAAGTCAGACAGAGAAAGGCAAATACCATATGATTTTACTTACATGTGGAATCTAAAAAACAAAATAAAAGAACAAACAAAACGGAAACAAACCCATAGATACAAAGAACAAACTGATGGTTCCCAGATTGGGTGAAAAGGCGAAGATACTAAAAAGTACACATTGGCACTTACAAAACAGTCATGAGGGATGCAAAAAACAGCATAGGGAATATAGTCAATAATATTGTAATGGTTCTGTATGGTACCAGGTGGGTACTAGACTCACTGGGGGGAACTACTTTGTAAGTTACATAAATGTCTAACCACTGTACTGTAAAGAGTAAACTAATTAATTATTAATTTTTTTTAAAGAAAGAGTAGTTGAAAAAACTTAGAAGCCCTGATTCTAATTCAATATAGAAATTCCCATTTAGAGCATCCCCTGCTTTTGGTTAAACTCATACATTGACAGAGAAGTCAGAGCTGCTTGAAGCGACCAGCGACACTGCTGAAAGTCCCAAGTATTCGCGACCTCCTCGGGAGCTTCCTGGGTGTAAACTGAAATCGCCCCATACTCAGGAAGCAGGGAGAGAGGGAAGAAAAAGGCAGCCCACTAACAATAGGTAGGCGATGAGTTTAATAAGCAAGGGAACTTACTCACAAGGCTGGTCTTGGGTGCCTGCAAGATGAGTTGATTTCCACACCCACCTGCCAGAATCTTAAAAAGTTTATACAGAGGCCTTAACTGGGTTCAGTTACCCACACAGGGGGCCCTAGCTGGGTTTAATCACACAGACAGCCTCATCACCATATTATTATCTCAAGACTATGTCCTTGGAGCAGTTTCTGGGAGTGGGGAAGACAAACAGAGCACACATTTTAAAGACAAGGGTGGGGGTGGGAGTCTCTGATTACTGGGGTCTAGCCCTCGGGTCAAGTGGTGGTCACATCTCAGTGAACTCCTCCAACACCAAATATTTAAAAGTTCTACATTATATCAAATACAAATGTGCTTTTTTATAGATTCCTTTCCACTAACATATGACAACTATTTACATTGACATTTATGATCATTTCACATCTTCTATTCAATCAGGTCGTTTCCTTTGGAGATGACACACGCCTGAGCCCAAACAAGAGTAAGCAAAAAGGCAGATGTAATATCATGTGAGTAAAAAAACTGAGGTTACACTTCAGGAACACTTTGATCCGGGGGCTCAGAATGTCATCAGAATCTAGGTTCCCTCCAACTCTCAACTCTATATTCATCAACATGGCTTCATTATCAAGTTCGGTGTATGGTAATAAAGCTGCCTACATCTCCAGAGATATTTTGCAAAGTTCAATCTGATTCAAATGTGTTTTCTCTCTTTCAACAGACCCAGAAAAAAGTCTTATTGCATTTTATTGGCTCTGATTGGTTCACACATCCATCCTGAACCAATCATACAGGCCAGGGAAAAAATGACCTTTCTACCCGATACCCCAGACTAGGGTGACATCCTCTCCATCCAAAACACATGGAGTAAGAATAGGGTAGAGACAGTTTCCCAGATGAAAATCGGGTCACCAGACAATTATGGGCAGCAAAAATAATAATTGTTCCAGGAATCTTCCCTGTTTCCAATAGAATCTATGGGTAATCTTATAATGTGACTATGGAATTGAATTCAGGACTACAAATACGTCTGAATCAGCACAGACTACATGAAAAGGGAAGTAGTTTTTCTACTTTTCTGTGTTACACTTATAATTCAAGTTCATATAATTACACTGATAAATCAAGGTATTTCTTCTTTTTTGGAGTTGTTCTTCCCTTAAGCACCAAGCATTCATTTTGTGCTAATTGTGTCCCTAGCCTATTCCTTTGGGAAATACGATTCTATAATAGTATCGCTTATTATGGCTTCTGTACTTTTGTCCAACGGATTTATAATTTGGAGGCTGTTTCACCTGAATTTTGTTATAACATAGTATCAGTTACATTATCTGGGGGAAAAATTCAGAAAGCCCAGCTCAAAATGGCCTTGGCAATGAGAATGATTTATCATCTCCCCAAACAGGAAGTCACAAAGTAGGACAGCTCTGAGAGAGTTCATTTGTCAGCCCAACAACATCATCGGGGACTGGTCTCCTTCCATTTTTATTTCACTCTGCCATCCTCAATGTTCAGACTTAGCAGCTCCATGGACATTTCAAGTATCTCACATAAACTACATCCTGTAGAGCTCTGACAAACTGTTTCTTTATCAGCATATCTTTTTAAGCAATAAAGCCTTTCCCAGCTGGCCCTCCTGGCAGCCTCTGCTCACAGCTCACCAGCAAGAAATACATCACATACCTACTCCTAAACCAATCACAGAAATATGAGGCATCCATGAGTGAGTTAGTGAAACATGACCGTGTGTAGTAAAGGGAGTGCCTGAATGAAGTAAGGTTCTGTTAACAAGGAAGAAGAGGGGATGCACTTGGGTAGGTAGCAGAAATAAATTAAAATCACTCATACGCTTGTCGCTCAGGGATATAGCTTATTAATATTTTGGTGTTTTTCCTCCCAAATTCTTTTTTTTCCTATTTTGGTTGCTTCACTTAAATATTTTCATTCATTCTTATGTTTTATAAATATTTATTGAGGGCCTCCTATGTTCTACTACTTTTCTAAACAATGAAGATATAATGGTGATGAAAGCAAGGAGACAAATTATACGTGATTTTGCAGGCAGCAGTATAAGGCGCTGTGCAGATGAATTAAAACGGGTACAGGGACAGAAAGTAAGGAGGGCAAGATGAGGCCAATCTGAGCAGAGTCCAGAGAGAAGTGAGAGAGTGAGCCACATGAGGGTCCAGAGAAAGCGAGTCCTACATGCAAGGCCCTGAAAGCGGCACATGGGCACGTTCAAACCAGCCAAAGGGCCAGAGTGGCTAGCACACGGATGAGTGAGGAGAAATGTAAGGGACAGATTTGCAAAGCGATCAGGAACCAAACCTTGGGGCGCCTGGCAGGCCCTTGTGCAGCCCTGGGTTTTACTCTAGGTGAGATGAGACGCCTTGGAGGGCAGAGCAGGGAAGAGTCCGGGCCTGACTTACATTTGGTAATGCTTCCTGGGGCGGCAGCCTTCTAGGAAGCAGATTTTTCAAGAATCCTTTTTCCTCATTTACAAGAACAATGGTCTCTCTCTATTCACTAGCTTTCCCCTTTCTTTCTGAGTCTGTTTCAATTACTTGTTTTAGACCAGCACTATGCAAAAGGAATATAATGTGAGGACATATGTAATTTAAAGTTTATAATTTTAAAAAAGGTAAAACTAAACAGTTGAACTTAATTTTAATAATATATTAACTCATACATCCTAAATATTATAATTTCCATATATAACCAATATAAGAATTTTAACAAGATATTTTATAGTCTTTTCCCTGTATAACGTCCTTGAAATCTAATGTGCATTTTACACAGACAGCACAATTCTCACTAACCACATTTCAAGTACACAGCAGTCACCTGAGGCCACTGGCTACCACACTGGACCTGAGAATTTGGGACAACAGCTTCTACCTGTTCTTAATTCCTTCCAATGTGTTCCTTTGGTTATTTCATGCCTTTAAAAATCTTAAATTGATGAGTATTTTAATTATAAAGGTCTGGCTAACTTATTACTTAGCATTACTCAGATCTGTTGGATGAACATTGCTCATTCTACTTTCTCTTTACATTAACATTTATTTTCAAATGCTTTAATTCAAATACACACTCAGACATATGTAAGCTGGTCAGCTCTGGTTCAGGATGTTTACCTAAAAAAGCAGAAAGTTGGAAATCTTTATATCCTTTAATTAACTGGATGAATTCTATTAACCTTAGAAAAGGTGTGAAGCTTAACTACTTTTTCTTTCTCTTAAACTGATGGCCTAAATTTGATTTAGTCATAAAATTTTATAAACTTCACACCTTACACTTTACATTGGTTCAAAGGAAATAACTTTGTTTTTTAATTTTAAAATCAACACATAAGCAGAATTAAATTAAATTTTATGGTAAAAAAAAAAAAAGCTGATTAACCAGAATATTTAGGGAATAAGATTTTTTTTAAGTTGAATTCTAAAGTTATTGCTTGTTTTTTATTGTGAAAAAAAAACTTTCTAAAATATACTAGGTAGATTTTAATTTACATAAGAAAAGTCTACTGACTATAATAGAATCTTCTTTGATGATTTCAGAAGTTGCACAGCCTCGGTATTATTAATCTGAATAATAGCCATCCATGTAAGAGACATAAAGGAAAGAAAATCCAATTATTTAAGGGTGTAGGTTAGCTGAGGTCTGGCCAGAATTCCCTATGGCCTGCCAAATAAGGACAATTATTATTTTATAGAGTAAGTGAGGGTGTACCCGATAGGAATGCTTCTGGCAGAATATAAATGGCCTTACCAAAGTGACTTAACCAAATATGAATTTGTTTTCCTTTGGAGGTCAGAATTCCCAAACAGGTACAGTGCCTCTACAACCCCATTAGGGAGCCCTCCCCTTCTAAATCACCATTCTTAACAGACCTTCAGTGGCCTTATGATGGTTCCTACAAAAGGAAGCGTGCCATCCATGTTCCAGGCAAGGAGACAGGAGAAAAGCCCAAAAGGCAAAAGATAAAGCCAACCAAATCTGTCCATTTTAAGGACTTTTCCAGGAGCTGCCTGGAAAGAACTTAGTCTCATTCACCAGGACAATGTAATCTGACCACCACAGGACCAAGAGAGGCTGGGAGGCAAGCATTTCAACCGGAAGCATTGCCATCCTAAAGCCTCGTTAAGAAAGAAAAATGAAAGAATGGATTTGGTGAGGCCACCAGTGGTTGTGCACAGGGAGTTATACCACAATTGTGAGAAACAGGAGTTGGCTCCTGAATCCCTATGTCTTATGGGAAGTGAGATGCTGATAGAATCAGTACAAGAGAATGCAATTGGTGTCAACAAGTAACAATGTCACCTCCCCACACACCACCTCAAATCACACATGCTTTTTCATCTCTTGCTCTTCAGTCAAGGTTGAAAATTCCTTTAGGGACATTTCCAAGGGTACAATTCCCAACTGTCTTTTCCTCCTCCATTTCCCCTGAGCTTGACTCGAACTAGCCGAAGCACAGATCCCAAAGGATAAGGACAATGACTCTCCCCACGCCAGCCATTTCAGCTGACAGGGTAGACCACTGGACATGCTGAGGCTCTTGATAACCCTAAAACAGAGACTGTAATAAATTGGAAGAAAGTCTCACTGTTTCGCTGCTCAAACATGGCTCCTTTAACTGAACTTGGGTCTCACACAGCAACATACCCTGGATTCTCGCCCTCTGCCTCTGCACTGAACCCAGGCCACTTCCCACCTGTCCACACCCACTGCCCCTGGCATTGGGCTTTCCTGTTTCCTCCACGATCCAAACACGGCTCCACACCGGGACATCCATTGTCCATGTGGTCATCTTCTACCTGCCTCTCCTGACTCAATTCTGAACTTGATTTTCAAACTCAAGTTTAATTCCAATATCCGTCCAGTCTTTGAAACATTCTCCCTCAAGCCTCAGGCACCCTGACCTAGGCCTTGTGCCTTGTTCCTGGTGTCCTCTCAGCAGGCGTCATCCCGCCTATCAGAGAGGAGATCAGGCACCCCTAACTTTCTACACAGCGTGCTGCCCTGGGGGATCAGCCACTCGAAAGAGAGAGAGTAGCTGCCCTGATTCTGGCTGTGAACACTGGTGAAGGGCCAGTGGGAGGGAGGATTTAAATTCACCACCTCATGCTGCTGTTTTCTTGCATAGCCTCCACGTGTACTCACTGAGGAAGTGTGTGTGCCTCTGGCAGATTTTAAGAAAGAATTTCAGCACAGGTCGGCTCTCTCCCTCCTTCCAACCCTTTGGAGCAGAGAGTGCCAGAAGAGAGAAGAGTCAGGGCAGATGGAGGAAGAGGGATCAACATCGTCCATGTAAGATCTTCTGCACCAAAAAACAGGTTTTGGGTGGGAAAGCCCTCTCTGCTGTTCTTTGACCACCATGTTGTTCCCGGCAAACTGTGTCTGTGGCTTCAGTGAGTACAGGCAGCAGTCAAGCCGTAATCTGGACCTCACTCAAACCCTACTCTCCCAGCCCTGCTCCTCGCTCTGAGTACTTTCTCCTTTGGCTTCAGAGTTTGGCTTTCTCACTCCTTCCTCTTCTTGGGTTGCATCAGGCTGTACTCCAGGCCAGGCATAGACCTCGGGCCCCGTTGGGAAGATGATTCCTGTCATTAATGGGACTTCACAAATATAGGCAAGCATGCTCCATCCCTCATCCTGGGGCGGAGGGGAGAGGGAGGGGCTCCTGCCCTAGCTGCGTCCACAGCACCTCCAATTCCATGGCCACGGACAAGAAACAATGCACCCGATGCCCAGCCTCCTCAGGAAACCGCACCGGCTGGGATGCTTCTCCAAGAGGGCACTGAGCAACTTCCAGAGCCACCAAAGTTCCAGAATGTGAGCTGGCAAGTCAGGCTGAGTGGGTTCACACCCAATTGCTACTCGGAGCTTGAGTAAGCCATTTAACCTCCCTAGGAACTCATTACCTCATTTGTAACATAGGGTGAATGATAGCATATATAACGAGAAGGTTAAACAAAGTAAAATCTTGTTTAATAAGGTTAAATAATCCATACTATGTGCTCACAAAAATGCATGAAGCACAGTATGTGTTAATGGAGGTGATGATGATGATGAAAATGATGATGATAATGATGATGGCGGTGGTGGTATGGTGGCAACGATAAAGCTATATCTCTCAAAAAGTCTTTGGAGCCAAGCAGGTGTGGCTCAGTGGTTGAGCATCGACCTATGAACCAGGGAGGTCATGGTTCAATTCCCGGTCAGGGCACATGCCCAGGTTTGTGGCCTTGATCCCCAGTGGGAGGCATGCAGGAGGCAGCCAATTGATGATTCTCTCCCACCATTGATGTTTCTATCTCCCTCTCCCTTCCTCTCTGAAATCAATAAAAAATATTTTTAATTAAAAAAAAGTCTTTGGAATTCCCGACTTCCTTGCACAATGAGTCCCCTAGAGCCATGCCCCATCACCTTTCCTGTGTCTCAGAAAATGAGATGGCCTGTATCCTTCCAAAGAAAAGGCACTCTGAAAAAGCGATGACAATGCCCTTAAAGGGCCAATTAGACTCAACCAGGATCCTCCAAAACAAGACCCCCTTGCCCCATGCCATGTCCCTAAGGCTCCCCAAGACTTCATATGAGGCTTCTACTATCATCTAACGCCCATCCTAGAACCCTTTTAGATCCTTCCCACAAATCTGCCTGGTTATTTTTGAACACTTTTGTTCCTTGCTCCTACTTTTGATTCCATCTTTTATTTCTTTAAACACAGTCAACATGGGTATCTTATGTCCAGTATTTCAGAATTCTATCTAAAGCCTGTAGATCCATGGGGCTGTGTGTAGTTTTTCCTAGCAGTGCCTGGTTTCCTGAACAGTTTTATGATTTGGTGACTGCGAACCCAGGCTTACCAGAATTTAACTGTGGATATTCTCTTGGGCCTGTATCAAGGGTGTGTTTCTCCATAGACCATTTGCATCAGCTTCCAAGGCCAGGCAGCACTGTGCATCTAGGCTCATTTTAAACCAAATTGTGGTTTGGTTGGTTTGGTTTGCTTTCCCTGGGTCTCAGGAGTAATATGAACCCAACCTCAAAACCCCCTGAATGCCTGCTTATGGTTAAATATTCTCAAGGGATATTTTGCACGCCCCAGTGTCAGGGTTAAGAAGGCAGATTTCCCTGCTAACTCATCTGCAAGTCCCCCCACCCTAGAAAGGGGTCCTAGATTTGGGTGACAGTTTCAACTTTATGCCCCAAATATAAAACCCTTGAATTGCTTGCTCCCCGGCCCCCGAATACAGCCGTTATAGCCAGGATGCTAGGTCACCAGATATCAGCAGCCATCCTCTAGGCAGGCCACCAGCTTCCACACTGGTTTACCTCTCTGACTGCTTGCTTTCTCTCCAGTTTAAGTGAGCAGGTTCCTCTTACTTTCTTGCCAGATCAGTCATGCAATTAAAATGATTTATAGTGTTTAAATTTTAGACAGCATCTCTATTATTTTGCATTAGATGGGTTTTTAGACTATGTACCGCCCCCCCGCCCCCCCATAATACTATAGGAAATAGCCTGGATTTTCACTGGACCTTAACATTTGGTCAGTATTTTCTTAACCCCATCATTTGAGTGGTACATGTTTGCTCTCCTTGTCATCTGCTGCAATAATCATGACTTTGGACATCCACTAACTCACCTCATCCTGAGTTTTCTCTTATTTCCCCTCTCGCTTTCCATTATGCCATGATGCTTCATCGTGAGTTTTTCCAACCAGGTCTGCCCTTAGAAGAAAGGTCATTGTATAATAATTGTTTTTATTCTGTAACTTCAAGCAAGATTTTAGAAAATGTAGTTCCTGACAGGTACAATCCAATTCCACAAAGAAAGAGATTAATTACATTCTCGCCAAGACAAGTCCTGTTAAATAGATGATGTAAAACAGTATAGAATTTTATACATTATCTGTCATACGAAACTATCTCATTATGTTGCCAACCATCTCAGGAAATATAACCATCTACCCCTTGAAATTCATTATCTTAAAATTTATCACAAAGGACTTTGAAAAGATCTATTAATAGCCCCCTGTATCACATACTAAATATGTTTTTTTTTTTTCTCTGATGCTCAAGGTCTCAGGATCTCTTGGAGCCTCTGGTCCTCATTTGCATCACAAGATAACAAGTCCACCAATATAGGACCTTGTCAGTGTTTAAATCAGAAAGTTTGTAAAAACCTTGGTACAGTGTCTCTCTCTCTCCTCTCTCTCTCTCTCTCTCTCACACACACACACACACACACACACACACTCACACACTCCCCTCTATATAGTATGTGACTTAGTACCTGATACATGGGCACTAAATAAATATCTGGACAACTGAATTCCCTCCCTACTCCCCTACTTCCCATCTGTGGCGACAGCCACTTTAGCCAAGAACCCGCATTGATTCCAATCATCCACTTCCAGCCTCCATTTTGTGATAGACATATTTTAAATGACACCATGAATCTTATTCTTATTCTTTACATAGTCCTTAAAATTGGGTTGATTTCCCCCCAACATTTCTGACTGCTCCTCAAACTGCACCGTTATGGCTGGTGTCAAAGATCGAGCACAGAATGCAGCAGCCCATCAAGCCCTCAGCCCCATGGCACCACCTCCCAGGAGAGCCCAAGGGCAGTCTAAGCAGCCCGGGAATGTACCTGCCCCTGGAGTGTCCCTTCTCACCTGAATTCACATGACCACAGGGATGGAGCTATTCTGCAAGGTGCTTTCACACCACCTGGCTTCCCTCTTAACTACTGCACATTGCAGGCCTTTCTGGGGAGCAAACTTCCCCAGCACATTATGCCCAGGTTTGTCTCTGAGCTGAATAACCTGTGTTTTCATTTAAAAAAAAAAAATACATCATTTAGAAGAGCAGATGGGTTAACACCTGACCTTTGCCCGGCATTTGCCCACACGTTCCACAGGTGGATAACCAGCATGGGGGCATTAAGGAAATGCCACCTGCCCAGGGGCAAGCCTCGGCTAAGGTTGGCTCATCCACTCCATCAGCAGGAAAGCGCTTATGATACCTCCCTGCTCCCAGATACCTGTCCTGTTTGTCTCTGCAGGTCACATGTTCTCTTGGGAACTTTGAAGCTAATGAGGCATCTGTCTGTTCCTGACACTGGGGTACATAACATAGAAATAGGCTAAGAAGTGCTTAGGCAGATGGAAAAGTGATGAGACAAGGCAAGAGGGAGAAACCCTGATAGAGTTTAACTTCTCTTATTCTTGGTCATTACCTGAACTTTATTTTTAAACTACAAAGCCTTGAAATTCATGAATAATACAGGAAATCTGTAAAATGCCACTTTTCTGGAATAAGCAGGACATTAAAATGCAAATTGCAGTTCCACACACAGCTGTACTCAGATGTGACAAATTAAGCTCTTCTTATTCCTAGTCTTGACATTTGCCTTCAAGATGTTGTTCAATGTAGACAGAAAGAGCAAGGGAGAAGCAGGCAAGAGGAGTGGCTATAACAGTCCCCAGGAGGTCCCCCCATCAGGTGCCCCCAGGGGGTGAGAGGTCACCGTAGGAGCTCTCCTTCTCCTTAGCAGAACACCTGGGGAAAACCACCTTCTGCACTATTGAGTTTTCTCAGGAAGACCTTCTTATAAAAATGGCATTATTTCTTATTAATTTAATTTAATTATTTTCCATCACCACTTATCCCCCCTATATCCTCTTCCACCTCCACCCACCTACCCACCTCCCCTAAAAATGGCATTCTTTAATGCAAAATCTGCGTCTTTAGAATGAGCAGGACAGAAATCTAAAAGAAACTGATTAAATTAGAAAGCTATGAGTCCCTGTTAGTAGCTCCACACTTTAACCACTCAGCTATATTCACAAAGTCCATCCTCAAACCTACACTTATGATTCAACATGTTTATTCAGGAGGAGTGCCTACTATGCACCTGGCACACCTAGGATCCACCAGTAAGTAATGCAGATGAAGCACCCCACCTTCACTGCCTTTACTGGGCATCTGTGCCAGCAGTTGGGGAGGGGGATACAAAGCCAATATATATACCAGCTGCAGAGCTAAATGCTTTGCATATTTAGCTCACGTAATCCCCTCTGAGGGAGGTACTATTATTCCTCACATTTTCCAGCACAGAGAGGTTAAGCAATGTAGCTGGTACACTGGCAGTGGACAAGCTGGGATTCTAACCCAGTACTCTGGCTCCAGCATTAGCATGTTCACAACTGCATTAGATTGCCTCTCTCTTAAGGCCTCTTCCACTTGATGCCTCGCTATTTGTGTACAGCAATGAGGGTACCCTCCCAAGGGCAGGGACCACACCCTGGTTCTCTTCGGAACCCACCACTCACAACCCCTGGGGAGTTTGGTTCATGGGTACTTCATAATATTTATTGAATAAATAATTCACCTTTTTCAAAATATATATATTTTTATTGCTTTCAGAGAGGAAGGGAGAGGAAGTGAGAGAGATAGAAACATCAATGATGAGAGTCATTGATCGGCTGCCTCCTGCATGCGCCCTACCAGGGACCTAGCCCGCAACCCAGGCATGTGCCCTTGACCGGAATCAAACCTGGAACCCTTCAGTCCACAGGCCGATGCTCTATCCACTGAGCCAAACCGGCTAGGGCAAGTAATTCACCTTTTATTGCAAAATTACCCCGGGCTGGATCTGCAACAGCAAATATTAGCACCATCTAGTGGATAGAGGCCTGGCACAGGAAAGACTGCCATCAGCCAGTGGTTGATAGCACACAGGCAGCCTGAGATTACAGCAATTACCTGGGTAATTCAGGTGCATGTCTCCACGTACATGCTTTGTCATCGTTCTATAGACCTCTGACACTTGATCTCATAACCGAAGCTAGTCACCTTGTATATAAAGTTTGCAATATTACAAACCTCAAACAGATCAAGCTCCTAGATATTCTTAAGGGATGAACAAAGCAAAATGTTTTAAGTGGAACTCTTCTGGGAAATCCACGATCGTGGCCACAAGACAACAGGGAAGATCTCACATTCTTGCAGGGAAGACTACACATAAGTATCTACAAATAACTGCACCCGTCTTGTGAAAGCAGATCACCTGGGCATCAGGAATTGGATTGGGTGCAGACATAAAGCCTGAAAGAAAATGATTGCTCTTGATCTCCACGTCCACATTCTATTACTACGTATTAGCTAACTGTGATATCAGTGTACTAGTATGAGATAGAAATAAAGGCTCTATCTATACTTGTTTAAAGCAAAACAAACTGAGTTAACCTTTTTTTAAAAGACCTTATCAAAAACTAATAGAAAAAATAAAATAGTTTATTCCAGCTTGGCATTGTCAGTTGCTTTTCTCCTTGGACATCAACATAAAGAGAGAAGAGGTAGATGAAAAATGCAAGGAAACCCAGTAATAGGCCAGAAAGAGTCTGCACTTCTAGTCCTTAACATCCTAACCTGGCAAACTCCTATTCATTCTTCAAGACCTTGCTCAGGTGTTGCCTCGACTGTGAAATTCTTCATCTCTGTGCCCCAGCTACTTACTCCCATCACTGAAAGCCTGTAGCACTGGTTAAGTAACTCTATGATATACTGTCATGTTACAATTAGACACCGACTTGTCCTGCTCCTCCAGAGACGCGGGTCTTTCTTATGAAGCTTCTCAGCATAGCTGCCAGCGAAATGGCTACTGAAACAGAAGTAAATAATGATCATTCGGAACAAATACCATTTCCTTCTTCCGAAGCTGTACTTGGTATTGCTAAACAACAAAAAGCTCTTAACAAGTAGCATAAAGACCCAGCAATTCTTACAGCCATTGCTTTGCCTCTTCCTTTTGTGATTTATTTTTCCTATTTGATCTTCCAAAACTAGTCCTCCCAGGCTATAAAATCAACAATCATTGAAATGTAAAGTCGAAAAAAATAACCAAGGGCTTTGGTTTTCGATGCTATTTCCATCTGTTCTGCCCACGATAAAACTGTCAGGAGGGATGCCCCACATACCGAACATCAGTACATCTGCCTGAACTGAAAAAACATGTGGAAAGGCTCACTGGGAACATCAAACCCACCTTATAAATCCAAGTGCCCAGACAGGATCTGTTTCTTTAAATGCTGTTGGCAAATGTACTGAATGTGCTGCTGAAGGTTAATAGATAATTAAGAATCACTGTAGTTCCATGAAAATGATAAATCAGACAGAAAGATCAGCCTTGCATGGCTGCATAAGATCAGCTACATTTCACAACAAAAATAAATCACTAGAGAAAGCACAGTACTTGCTAAATGCAACTGTTGTCATAGTGTCATGGTCACAGAGCCAAAATTCAAATTTATGCCACGTAAAAACTGGACAACCTTAAACATGTAACTTAATCTCTGTATGCCTCAGTTTTCTTGTCTTTAAAATGGGGATAATAACAGTACAAGCTTGGGTTTATTATGAGCACTTAACAGAGCATCTGGCATATAGTAAATATTTAATAACTATTACCAGTTACTATTCTTTCTCATTTATTGAGTCATTATGTCAAGAAAATATTTAGTACACACACTAGATAGTGTGCTGGAGACTTGCACACACATTATCACAGTTCCCATCCAGAAAACGAAAGAGTCAAACACAATGAACATTTCTCTTTTTAAAATATTTTAATTGATTTTTTAGAGAAAGAAGAAGGGAGAGGGACAGAAAGAGAGAAGCACTGATGTGAGAGTGCAACATCAATCAGCTGTCCTCCCCACAAGGAATGGAGCCGTAACCCAGGCATGTGCCCTGACCAGGAATCGAACTGGCAACCTCTCAGTACACAGGATGACACCCAACCAACTGAGCCACACCAGCCAGGGCCACAGTGAACATTTCTGATGTCAACAGTCCTTTTATCCTGGTCATAGGGTAGTCAACTGTGCTTCCAGGGCTCTGCAAACATTTGATTCAAATGTCACTGTTTAAATATATGAATCGTTTTTAAAACTGTAATGTAAAGCATCGCCCACACTCATTTGTATTCTCTATCAAGTTTAACACAAAGGAGACACCCCTTTATATATAAATATTTTTTATATATAAAAAATATTTGTGCTGCCTGGTTGACTCTGTTTCTTTCTGAAGCCTTCATAGTAAAGCTTCTTTGAGAACATATGTGAACTTCTTGGGAATGTAACACTGATTAAGATTGCAGGTTTCTTTTGTTCGCTTTCAATTCAGACCTACATAAGTCTACTCACATAAAACCGTACAAGCAAATACAATACTACAACATACGTGTGTTTTCCGCTCAATTAAATGACAAGATACACTCATGTGGTATATCCTGCCAAATGGTGACAAATTAAAATGGCTCAAGAACCTATTAATTGACTCTTTAAAATGAACTCTTAACAAGTAATAACTGCACGCACTTGTTACTTGCTGCAATGTTCATTTGAAACAGGTATTTCCTACTCGTTCCAGCAACTGTATCAGCTAAATTGGAGAAAAAGCTATTTAAAAACACTGGCATTTGCAACTACTGATCCATGTGAATCCAGATTTTCTTGATACCATGAAAAGACAGTGTGTGTGAGTATATGTGAGAAAAAGAGAGGGGGGGGGGGGGAGAGAAGGAGAGGGAGGGAGGGAGAGACACGGAGTGAAAGAGACAGAAAATTAAATTAGATGCTTAGGTTGATGAAACTGGAATTGTTTTCCATAAACAAAAATTTCACTAGAAGTTTATTAAATCAGCTCATTGTTCTTTTGGATGACCTTATAATAATCAAATGTCAAATTTGAGCTGATAAATTTATACTAATAAAATAGCTCCTTTAATCTAGTCTACATATTTGAATCCTAATGATATTTCACTTGCAAGGGGGGGCGGGTGGCAGAGAACTTTCTTCAAAGCCATTCTCTTTAGTGAGCAATTACCACAGGCCAGAAACTATTATGGTTCCCAGGTGTAACACAAAGAAAAATATCACCAAGAACCTGTCCACAAGAAGGTTTAAGTCTAGAGAAGACAGACATTTGCATATTTAGAAGAAGGCAATATGAGGAAAGGAACTCAAAATGTATGAGTGTGAATGTGTGCGTGCGTGCGCGCATGTGAGCACTTTATACATAATACCTACTAGTAAAAGAGTAAAGAGTTAGACTGGAGGATAATGAATTTCAACTAGGAAGTTAAAAGCAGGCTATATAAATAATAGGTATTTAAGTCACATACTGAATACTCAATAGAATTCAATAGAAGGATTAAATTTAAAATGCCAAGGAGAGATTCAGAGGTAGGGGATTCAGCAAATGCTCAAGAAAGATGAGTTGTCCGAGAGTATGTGCATACGTTTTTGTTCACATGCACTGAAGGGGGGAGAGGAAAAAGGAGTACAATGTGAGATAAGGCCGGCCTAAATTAGAGTACGTCATAACCCCTAAAATTATACAAAGAACAAAGGTGTACATTTTGTATTTATTCTATGTCTAAGGAGCCCAAAGAGAAAAAATGTTTAAAGTTAACTGCTTATATTCCCTTCCAGTTTCTCCTTTCATTCCAGATACCATTATAATTTCCATAAGTGGAAGCTTGATAGTCCTCCTGGTTCTTGAACTTTCCTAACAATTTCTCACAAAGGTAAAAAATTATTCCAGTATTTGACAGGAGTTTTGGTTCTTCAAATTTTTGTTATTGATTTGAGAGAGAGAGACATCAACTTGTTGCTTCACTTATTGATGCTTCTTATATGTGTCCTGACCAGAGATAGAACCAGCAACCTTGGTGTATCAGGATGACACTTTAACCAACTGAGCTACCCGGCCAGGATAGTTCTTTCTTCAAATGTGAAATATCTGGTCACAGCTCCTTTCTCTGCTTCTTTAGTATCGACCTGGGGAACCTCCAAATCCATTTTCAGCATAGGCTACAGATACCATGGGATTAAACTCAAACTCCTCATTTTCGGAGGCATCTATGACCCATCAAGTCATGGATGACTCTGTTGAAAGGAAGAAATAAAACAGAATGCGAAACCATTCTTTAAATCAAAAACCACAACAAATTTTGTTCTTAAGTGTCATGCTGGGTACAATGGGGGATTAATAATGAGACAGCACCAAGCTCCTGGTCCTAGGACTTCAATGTCTAATGGAGGAGATAAAGAGATCAAGTCTGTAAACAGAAGGAGATTTCTTTTTCTTTTTCTTCTTTGGCTATTGCTGTACCAGATGGAAATAATGATAATTATTGGTTTATAGCACATTATCAACATTGCTCCATGCATGGCCCTCTATTTACTTTATTTATCTTTAAAAATAATTCAGTGAACACTATGAACATGCCAGTAACCGGAATGCTGACCACCATATCTAGCCATGGTGCCTTCCCCATCCCTGTCTCTGCCTTCCCTCACACAGGAAGAAAAACCCACGTCTATGATATAAGGAAGGCTCACTGGAGTTGATCCGAGTTGAGCAAGGATGACCAGTAGCATTTGAGTAGATGGAAAAGAATATCCAAGTGGGAATAAAAGTTGAACAAAGTTCGAACATAAACTATAAGGCACTTGAAATATCAGGGGACCACTTTGTAAAGTATACGATTGTCTAATCACTATGCTCTATACCTGAAACTAACATAAAATAACAGGGCATGTAAATGATAATCGAAAAATAAAAACAACAACAAAAAATAACTTCAAGGCAGGTTTGGGGAGGGAGTAGATGGAATAAAAAGATCAATTCAGCTGGAATAATAATTTGTGGAAGGGCTTAATGAGAGAAAACAGAAGACACAACTCTGGGTAGAGAACGCTAAATGCCACCAAATGTGTCTTAAGCTTATTCTGAAAACAATAAGGAGACTTTCAGCAGGGAAATGGGTGAAATCAAATGGGGGAAACCAGCAGGATAGAAATAGGCAAAATAGATCAACGGGAAGGAAACCACAATCAGAAAGTTCAGTTCGGAGCAGTATAAGAAAATGTCACTGAAAATGACATGTGGGCAACATTCCAGTAGCAGCCACTCCCTGCTTTCCACAAAAACACCCACCCCTCATGAATAGCAAAGACAACATCTTATAAAGTCACCTAAGTGGATAACTATTTACGAGGACCCTCAGATTATCTTTAAAAATATTCAACAAGATATAGCTTAAAATAAATAGTCTGTTAAAATCAGAGAGTTGAAGGATAAACAGATTCACTGGGCAAACACTAATTTTTTATTAAAGTACAGATGGCCATATTAATTTCAGGTAGTGTGTATAAGTCAGCTGCCTTGAAATGTCTATGGGAAAATCAAAATTTCCCAAACTGACCCCAAAACAAATAGGCACTGTAAACAGACCAATAATAAAGAAGGAAGGCGAAAGATTAAGGGTAAAAATGCATTCCAGAATCAGATGTTCTAATATAGTCAAAAAGATTCTTTGAATATCCACCATTTTAATGGTACTTATCTCTACATGATAAAATTAAGAATTTTAATTTTTATTACATTTTAATGCATCTCAAATTGAGCATAGTATTCTTATAATCAAATATAATTTATTTCTAAATCAGTAAAATAAAGATGAATACAAAAGACAATTCATAAAAGGAGAAATACAAGACCAGTCAATATGAAGTTGGACATCTCTAATCAAAAATACAAACCAAAATGGGGTGCTAATTTTGTTTCTGAAATTGTCAAAGTTTCAAAAAAATGTTAATGCTACTATCCAATGTTGGCAAGAATGCAATGAAACAGATACTCTCACATGCACTTGGTATAGGAACATAAATCTGTATAATCTTCCTGAAGAAAGTGGCAATATGTGCCATAAATATTAAATTTATACAAACTTATAATTTCCACATATAAAAAATTATTCTGAGAAAATAATCAGAGCGGCAAATAAGTATTTTCATCATATTCTTAATAACAGTCAAAAACAACCTGAATATCAAAATCTAGAGAAATTACTAAGTAAATTATGGTAGACAATTATGCCGGAAGTCACAAAGTCATAATTTTGAAAAATGACTTAATGGTGTGGCAATTGCTCCCAACATAATTTTAAGTGAAAAACAGAAAGATATAAATTCTATCTACTTTGGGGATATAAAATGATACAGCTGCTGTGGAAAAGAAAATGGTGGTTGCTCAAAAAATTAAAAACAGAATTAGCATATGACCCAGCAATTCCATTTCTGGATATATACACCAAAGGACAGAAAGCAAAGTCTCAAAGAGAAATGTATATACCCATGCTCACTGCAGCATTATTCACAATAGCCAAAAGGTGGAAGTGACCACGTATCCATCGAAAGATGAGCGGAAAAAAAAAAAAAAAAGAAAGATGAGTGGATAAGTAAGATGTGGTGGATCTATACAATGGAATACTATTCAGCCTTAAAAGGAAAGGACATTCTGACACACGGATGAACCTTGAGGACATTATGCTAAGTGGGAAAAAGGCAAAACTGGTGTATAATCTCCACTTATACGAGGTACCTAGAGTAGTCTAATTATAGAGAAAGAAAATAGAATGATGGTCACCAAAGGCTGTGAGGAGAGTAGACTGGGGAGTAGTTGTTTCATGGGTATAGATGATCAGTTTTGCAAGATAAAAAAGAGTTCTAGAGATTGGTTACACAACAATGTGAATATATTTAACACTACTCAACTGTACATGAAAATAGTTATGATTGTAAATATATTGTGTGTATTTCACCAAATTCTTAAATCGGAAAAAAACACTAAGCATAAACCACTTTTGAAAGATATTTATATGTAAGAAAAAAATGATCACCTCCCTCTACCATCTCCACTACCTCTATCTTCTAAGGAGAACAATGATATGAGCACAAAGGTTTAAGTAATAAAAGCCATCAGATATCAGAAGACTAGGGAAGAACTAGGAGGAAGCCTAGTGAAGACCTAGGAGGAAGACGACGGGAGCTAGCAAGATGGGAGTCCACCAAAGGGAGAGGAAGATTAAAAAAGAAACCCCAAACTCCGTTACCAAACAAAATTTGCAATATTTTATAAGTTGCTTGTAAATACTTCTATGTAAATAGATTTTTCTGGGAAAGCTCAGAGAGGAGGATGGGTGGCAGCTGAGATCTGGGTTATATAAGAAATGTCTCAGAAAAAAAGACTGGAAGGATATACTCTAAAATGTCTATGTTGGTTATCTCTAGATAGTGGTGATCTTTTCCCCCCTTTTTATGTGTATCCACTTATGTATTTTTCTAAATTTTCTACCAACACGTGATAATTTATTTGTCAGTGGTGGTCTTGGAGAGCAGTGAACAGAGTAGTGGTGATGGGAATGAAAAGGAAGGTAACGAAGAGGCATTGCCTTGTCAAAGACTAATCTACAGGATTTAGAAGCAGGATCAGTGAGGGAGTTTATTCTTTTGCAGTTCACTCATTCGCTGATTCACTGATGTAACACACATGTATAGAGACTTAAAGGAACCAAATGAAGAAGACCCAGTCCTTGCCCTCACGAAGCCATGAGTCTAACAGCCTCATTAACAGCTCACCATGAGACCCTGTGAGAAGCACAAGAAGGCTGCCTACTAAAGATACAATATAAGAAGAACTAGAAATCTTGTCAAAGTACTCACTGGAAACTGAGATGGAAAAAAATGTTTTGAATTAGTATAAAGCAAAAGATAGATGCAAGATACCGTCACAGCCTGGCTGGTTTTGCTCAGTGGTTGAGCGTGGACCTATGAACCAGGAGGTCAAGGTTTGATTCCTGGTCAGGGCACAAGCCCAGGTTGCAAGCTTGATCCCCAATAGGAAGCATACAGGAGGCAGTCAATCAATGATTCTCTCTTATCACTGATGTTTCTCTCTCTCTCTTTCTCTCTCTCTCTCTCTCTCTCTCTCTCTCTTTTTCTCTCTCTCTCTCTCCTTTCCTCTCTAGAATCCATAAAAATATATATTTTTTAAAAAGATACTGTCACAACTACCAGAATTATTCTGTCAAGAAACAAAAACCCCATAAAACAATGAATATATCAGGGAAGATGTCCCACTAACCAAATTTTCCAAACAGTGCATGTTTAAGCAGCAAGCATTTTTGAATGAAATCTTTCAAAAGTAATGTATGTGCTTTTTGTATTCTGCAACAAAATTAATGTTTTCTTGATGACTCAATGTCATTATCAAAAGCTTCAAGTATTGCTGTCTATGAGCTACAAATTCTCTAGGATTACTTCCCTACCACTGGGTCCAGATTTCTAGGGTTTTTGTTCTTATGTTTTTCTGGAGCTTTTTATAGCTTTTATCTTAAACACATCACATTTTAGAGTTGGCAGGGCCTTCAGAGATTAACCAGTTCAGCCCACTCATCTCACAGAGAAGGAAACTACTTTCCTCTACTGTGAGGCTCTGGCTCCAACGTTTTGCCATCCATGTTAATGCCCCTACCGTGAGCAACTCTTCTCCCAGTGCTAATTTTCTGCTTCTAATCTGACAACTGGGAAACCAGATAAGCAACCTCATTAGAATTATACCAAAAATAACCATAATCTAAATGAAAAACTATTCTGAGAACACAACATACGAATTTTAATGTGGTTCCCTGGGGCCATAGATTTTGGTAATTTGGAGGTCTCTTTTCCATTCTGCAGGTTTGGGGAATGTGTTTACAATATAATCCTAAAGGTTCCCAGCACTGTCGAGATAAAGAACACTAATCCTCTCAGAAGGAGGAACTCTTCCCCTATGACCTGTGTGATCCTGTGTAAACTGTGAAGGGGTTCAGAACAAGCTGCCCAAGATGTACAACTTTGGCTTGTAAATTATTTTGAGCTGAAGGCAATGGAGACCCTGCAGGTTCATGGGAAACTTTTACTTCTCCCTTAAAGAATTTACATTAGGGGCCTTGCTCATAATAAGTATTATCACCAGAAATGACTTTTCAAGACCCATCTATAGGGCAGAGCAAATTTATAAATACTGAACATCTACTCTTGTCATCCTGCAAATGACCTTCCTATTCTCTGAAGCCCCACAGCATCTTCATCCTTAGCTCTGAAGCCTCATCCTTAGCTCAGAATGTCACATATGACATTTTAACTTTCTGTCTCTGAAACTCTCATGTACGTGAATTCTCTGATTCGTGTTATACTGGGGTCCCATATGTATGTATGCAATCAAATTTGGTTGTTTTCTCTTATTAATCTGTTGAATGTTGATTTGACTATGAGACCAACAGAAAGAACCAAGAAGGGTAGAGGAAATTTGCTCCACCACACAGTTGGTGCTGTGAGCAACACACCTCACCATTTGGTCACTGCTCACCCTTAAGCTGCTGCAGTAGAAAGATCCTGGAACCTCTAACATGAGCCAACAAAGGTAAAAATTCTTGCCAAGTCAGACTCCTGGATCTCTACCTGCAGAGGTCAGTGGAAGCAGAATGGTAAAAGTCCTTTTTCCCCCCTTTCTAAGTTTAGATTAGCAGGAGAAAATATTTGTGGAAGGACCTTCCTGGGTTTATTGACTCTTGGTTATTTGGTGTATATATAAGTACTCAAGGGTTTTGATAATTCTGTTTTTCTCTACCTCCTTTCAGTTGTTATATGTCCTGAGAGCTTGGCTTTGTGACCATGAGACTATTTTCTCTCTGGCTTCCACCATCCCGGAAGGTGCACTTACCAGGTGCACCTTGGTAGCCAGTAAAATAGACTGGGAATTCTGGGCCACGGTATCCAGGACAGAAACATGGAAATTCACTTGGGGCTTGAAACTGGGTCAGCTTCAGCTGTTGCCAGTAGGTTAGAACTACAGGATTTTACCTGGACCTTGCGACTGGCATCTTTGTCTTTTTGTCCGACTGTGCCCAGCTGTCAGGGGAGCTTTTAACTTTATCTTGCGAGGGTTGCATCTTTTTGCACTCCCTTTTAGGGATGCCTCCTGAATCCACAGTTAAGCCATAAGAAGCCTTATTGGTTTGAGTTGCTATTAAGATCCTACTCATCAAGGCCAGATGATGGATCCTTTAAATTGGAAAAACTTCTAAATTGAAAGGAAAGAAAAAAGACTTTCAGAGAGAGCTCACATTGCTTTGATGGCTAGCCATTAAGAGTCCCTTAATAAAACAGGAGGACAGAAATTACAATAAAAATTAAAGTCCAATTAGACTCCTTCCTATTTGTCTTCAGTTGCAGAAAATGTAAAATAAAATAAAAAATCAGGACATTGGAAGTAGAACTGCCCTTCACTTAAGAAGAAAAACAAAAAGGGGTGAGGGGGAGCACGGCAAAATCTTACTAAAAGACAACCTAAAAATGTAAGTCCTAGACCTGGGCTTGGTAACTGTCAGGTTGGAAGCTCCAACTTACGAACAGACAGAAATGGGGCTAAGTTCCATCCATGGCTAGGGTCCTACCAAACTGCTTCCAGCCCTTAATGAAATTATAACCTGAAACTACAATGTCTATTATGAGGAACATTTCATTAACCAGGTCATTTAAAAATGTACTTAAAAGCAATGGCTTCTGAATCAAATTAACAGAATGAGATACCTATTTTTAATTAGTATGCAAGAGCCTCCACTAGGTTTCAAAAACTCTAAAATAGTGTCATTGAAAAGATTTGTTGCAAAAGACTAATGGAAGATTAAAGAGATAAAAGGTACCTAAAATAAGAGACATTAAGACTGGCATTACCCCTTACAGGCAATCCTCTTCAGATATCTTTCCACTGCTTGGTCTAAAGCCAATCTAAGAGCCATAAGAAGTTCTTAAATCCAGACAGGATCTAAGTTTATGTAAATGGATCACCTCCTGAGCCCAGTGGAGAGGGAATTCCTTCCTTTCCAAATCCAGACCAATTGGTTACTGATCCTTTTTCTCCCAAGGATAGCTATTGCCTATCTTAAGGGCTTGGCCTGGCTTTCTCTTGGTTATGAGAGGCAATGACTGGAAGTTAACTTTTGCACCCTCTTGAGTCCATGGACTTCTTGAATACTGCCAGAAATATTCACTATTTGTCCCGGCTGAAACTTGAAAAGACATTAGAAAGGATTTAATAACTATGATCAGAAATTTGGACAAATTGGAACCTGAGATTCAGAGCCTGGTATATATTTTATTGATTTGAGAAAGAGGAAAAGAGAGGGATAGAGAGATAGAAACATTGATGGGAGAGAAACATAGATCAGCTGCCTCCTCCATGCCCCCTACTGGGGATGGAGCCCACATCCCAGGCATGTGCCCTGACGGGGAATCAAACTGTGACCTGGTTATGGGCTGACGCTCAGCCATTGAGCCACACCAATCGAGCTTGATGGGAATTTTTTAAAGCCTCCTCCCCTAAACTAAAATTATGTGCCCAGAGGGAAAGAAACAAATTAGAGATAATGTAGATGGATAGGTAAATCAACCTATGATGTCATTTAAATTATAACGCAATTCTTTAGTAATTAAGGAGAATTGTCCTTATCTTACCAATCTTTGTGAATGAAACCAGAACTACACCTCTGGTAGCAGTTTAAAGCCCACCTATCTTTACCATCTCCAATTCCTAAGACTGAAAACAAAAGAGAAGGTTTTTACAAAATAAAAATGGTAATAAAAACACCCTTGGGCCCTGGCCGGTTTGGCTCACTGAATAGAGTGTCGGCCTGGGGACTGAGGGGTCCCAGGTTTGATTCCGGTCAAGGGCATGTACCTTGGTTACGGGCACATCCCCATTTGGGAATGTGCAGGAGGCAGCTGATTGATGATTCTCTCTCATCGATGTTTCTGACTCTCTATCCCTCTTCCTTCCTCTCTGTAAAAAAATCAATAAATATATTTAAAAAACAAAAAACACCCTTGGCCCTAACCGGTTTGGCTCAGTGGATAGAGCGTCGGCCTGCGGACTCAAGGGTCCCAGGTTCGATTCCGGTCAAGGGCATATACCTTGGTTGCGGGCACATACCCAGTAGGGAGTGTGCAGGAGGCAGCTGATCAGTTTCTCTCTCATCCATGTTTCTGACTCTTTCTATCCCTCTCCCTTCCTCTCTGTAAAAAATCAATAAAATATTTTTTTTAAAAAAAAACACCCCTTGCACCTATATGTTCATAGCAGCACAATTCACCATAGCTAAGATCTGGAAACAGCCTAAATGCCCATCAGTAGATGAATGGATTAGAAAACTGTGGTACATCTACACGATGGAATACTATGCTGCTGTAAGAAAGAAGGTACTCTTACCATTTGCAACGGCATGGATGGAGCTGGAGAGCATTATGCTAAGTGAAATAAGCCAGTCAATGAAGGAAAAATACCACATGATCTCACTCATTCATGGATAATAGAGACCATTATAAACTTTTGAACAATAATAGATACAGAGGCAGAGCTGCCTCACACAGATTGTCAAACTGCAGCGGGAAGGCCGGGGAGGGTTGGGGGGCAGGAGGGAGGGGGTTAAGAGATCAACTGAAGGGCTTGTATGCATGCATATGAGCATAACCAATGGACATAAGACACTGGGGGGTAGGGGAAGCCGGGGTATTGTCAAGGGCGGGGGGAAAAAAAGGACACATATGTAATACCCTTTGTAATGCTTTAAGCAATAAAAAAAAAACAAGAAAAAAAAAAACACCCTTGCTTCCTTATGATTAACTGATTTCTCCACAAATATTGATAAGGAGAAGCCTTAAGTATTTGAATGTATGAACTTAACTTATAACCCAGCTCACAGGAGTCATTTTAAATCCTCAGAGGGAAGGCAGGGGAGGGTGGGTGGAAAGAGATCAACCAATGAACTTGTATGCATATATGTATAACCTGTGGACACAGACAATGGGGTGGTGAGGGCCTGGGGGGAGGGATTTTAAAAAAAGATTTTTTAAAAAAGGAAGAAAACTACTTAGAAAGTTGAAACTGAAAATAAATAATAATATTAAAATAAAACAAAGGCTAGGAGCTCTCTGTGTGTTAATGTGTGTTGTGTGGTATTTTCTAACTCTGCACGGTTCTGCTAATTTTTAAGAGCTCTACTTATTAGGCTTAAACAAGCATGTGCTTATATGAAAATTCTCAAAAATATAACAGAAACTAACCCAAATGCTTTTCAGGATCATGTGATCTGGGCAATATTATACATTAAAGTCAGTTTGAGATGGATTTGGTTAAATAAACATGTCTCCAGTTATCAGAAATTCTGTCTGGCTTTACTGGTTCATGTTATCAAGAGAAAATAATGTAAGGTGATGGCTTACTGCTTTAATGTCTAAGAAATTTTTCAAGAGTGGTCTAAGTATGATTTTTCTACAGAGAGGCCTCTTTGTTTTTTTTTTAAGAGAAGCCTCTTCTTAAATGCCTGCATGCTTGCATCATAGGACTAACTTTAGAAGCCCATTCATGTCACCACCTCCTGAAATACGACACAGTTGTTCAACTGAACTGAGCCATGCTCAAGACTGAAGAGGTCACTGGTTCGATTCCTGGTCAGAGCACATGCCGAGGTTGTGGGTTTGATCCCCAGGGGGGAGCATGCGGGAGGTAGCCTATCAGTGATGTTTCTCTCTCACCTTTGTTTCTATTTCACTATTCCTCTCACTTCCTCTCTCTCTAAAGATCAATAAAAATGGTTTGTTTTTTTAAAAGACTGAAATTGGTTTAGTCTATCAATCCAACTTCTGGAATGTGAAACTTCCCGAGAAGATAGGAAGGACTGAAAGGGTTCTGAACATGTCTCCCCAAGACATGCCACTTCGGCATGAGAATGATTTTGAACTGAAAGCAATCAAGACCCTGTGGGATCATGAGAAACTTTTACCTCTCCCTTAAAGAATTTAAATTTGGGGTCTTGCCCATAATAAGAGTTACTACCAGAAATAACTTTTTATGACCTATCTATAGGGCAGGGCAATCTTCTAATTACTACATATCTGCTCTTATCATCCTGCAAATGACCTTCTTGCCCTCTGAAACCCCCAGGTATTCTTACCTCATCTTTAGCTCATAACACCACATAGACTTCATTTTTAACTTCCTGTCTGAACATCTCATGTATGTGGGGTCTCTGACCTGCTAATGTCTGTGGGTTTCCCACTCATACATGTCATTAAATGTTATCTCCTTGTTATTCTGTCTCATGTAGACTTAATTATTGGACCACCCTGAAGAACACAGAAGGGTTGAGGAAAACTTTCTTTCTCCCCCACAACTGTAATCATTCTGAACCTCAGTTTTCTCAGGTGTAAAAAGGCAATGCAGTCTACCTGGGACAGCAAATGAGGGATTGAATAAGGTCACAAGCTTTAAAGAGTGCTCAAAAATGGGAGCTGACATTGCTGCTTCTCACCACTTTTCCTCAAGCAGCACCAGAGGCATGTTTGCAAAATCTAACACAGTATCTTCATTTTATGTAGCTCCTTCAGGACTGGGTACAATCCTGCCCAAAGCAATATTGGGTTCTCAAATGTAGATGTCATTAGAATCACCTGGAGGCTTTTAAAACTCTAGCTGCAGATATTCTGATTTAATTGACCTGGACTGCAGCCAAATAAACAGTAGGTACTTTTCAAGAGATCCTCAGGTTATTCTCATAGGAGCCCCGGGTTGCGAGCTAATGCTCCGGAATGAGGCCCAGAAATCAGGATTTTAAAAATATTCCCAGGTGATTCTAATGTGCAGCCAAGGTTGAGAACCACTGCTCTAGAGAAATACCTTCTGCCTTGCTGAGCCTCTGCACCCCTCTGCAGCAGATCAGGATCCCTGACAGCCCCACTAATCACTGCTGAGACGCTAGCTTGGTTTCTTCCTGGCACTGACACCTCTGGAATTCTCCCTTGACTCAATTCCTATTTCCCTCAAATTTCTTGACAGTATCTGGTGTAAGTCTAATCTCATGCCAGGTATACTAGGTGTACCGGTTACTGATGCGGATTTTTTTTCAATAGATGGGGTTCCACATATGTTGATACGTATGCGCTTTGGTATGTATGCTATTTTGTTGTATTGACAACAAGCTTCAAAACTTCATATGTCAAATTTTCTGAAGGTGTTAACATCATAGATATTTTTACCCTTAAAAATGTCGAATTTCATGCCAAAAAAAGAAGAGCATTTGTGGGAAGTTTTAATTCATTATTTTGAAGAAAAGTGCTAGCGATGGACATTACTTTGAATAAAGCACTTTTTTAAATAAAAAAAAATTGTATTTACTTAGAAGCATTCAGAATGTCAACAAAACAGCTGCAACTTTTTTTTTTTTGCAATTACAGAGTGGTATTCAGTTAACAGAACAACAATTATTTTGTATAAGCTACATCAGAGAGAATAAAGCACTTTTGATGTTTCTCTTGAAATTATCGTGTTTTCTTTGATTACAAAATCCGCATTATTAACCAGTCAATAATTAATCCGCATTATTAACCGGTTAATGACTAATCCACATTACTAACCTGTTAATGATAAATCCGCATTATTAACCCATTAATGATTAATCTGTATTACTCACCAGTTTAATTATTAACCGGTGAATAATGCAGATTAATTATTAACCAGTTAGTAATTCGGATTATTGACCAGTTAATAATGCGGATTTTGTGATCAAAGAAAACACGATAATTTCAAGAGAAACATCAAAAGTGCTTTATTCAAAGTAATGTCCTTCGCTAGCACTTTTCTTCAAAATAATGAATTAAAACTCCCCACAAATGCTCTTTTTTTTGGCACGAAATTTGACATTTTTAAGCGTAAAAATATCTATGATGTTAACACCTTCAGAAAATTTGACATATGAAGTTTTGAAGCTTGTTGTCAATACAACAAAACAGCCTACATATCAAAACGCATACGTATCAACATATGTGGAACCACATCTATTGCAAAAAATCCGCATCATTAACCGGTACACCTAGTATGTATACTAACTAGTATGGCTTTACCAGTTGCTAAAATATTATAATACTTCCATACTAGCTGGCAACAGCTGCTTCCCCAAGCTCCCTGAGAGGCCCCCACCTCTCTGTCACCCAGCCCTACGACATCCACATCCACTGTGGTCGGTGGTAGTTGTTAACTATTTTTAATGTCATCCCTGCTGTTCATGACCTAAGGCTTTACCCCAGAGCACTGACATTTAGAAGGTGGAAACATTTCAAGTAAAGATTTGTAATGAGTATGGATGAGACCTTTTGCACACAGTCACACATCCTAACTTCATTTAGGTCTTCGTTAAAATGTCTTCATACCAGGGAGAATGCCCCAGACCACTCTATCTAAAACAGCACTTTTCTGCCTCACCTTGCCATGCTTTATTTTACTGCATAGCAGGAATCACTTCCTATTACTCTTTTTTTTTTTTTTTTTAATGTACGTGTTGACTCCCTCCACTAGATCCATCGTTCAATGAGAGTGAGGATTTGGTTGCTTAGTTAGCTCTCTATTCCCAGTCTGTTGAACAGTATCCATTCCATAGTAAGTGCTAATAAATATTTGCCAACAATAAATGAATAAAACAATTCACACACTACTAAAGAAAAAGATCATGGGTGAAGGAAAATATCTGCAAATCTGATAAAGGACTTGTATCTAGAATATATACAGAACTACAATTTAATAATTAAAAAATAATCATAAAGTAGGGGGAAATTTTAAATAAACATCTGACCAAAGATACATGATTAGCTAATAGGATGCTCAACATCATTAGTCAGTAGGAAAACACAAATTTAAATGACAAAATTCCACTACACTAGAGTAACTACAATCAAAAAGACTGGCAAGACCAAGTGCTGGTGTGAATGTGAAGAAACTGGAACTCCCAATATACTGCTTTTGAGACTGTACAACCACTCTTGAGAACAGGCAGTATCATAGAAAACTAAACATGTACTTATAGTTATCTACCCAAGAGAAATAAAAACAATGTCCGCACAAAGACATGTATACAAATGTTCATAGCAGAACTATTTTAACAGCCAAAAAAGTGGAAACAGTCCAAATGTCCTTTAATTAATTTTTAAAAATATATTTGTATTGATTTCAGAGAGGAAGGAAGAGGGAGAGAGAGATAGAAAGATCCATGATGAGAGAGAATCATGGAGCAGCTGCCTCCTGCAAGTCTCCTACTGGGGATGGAGCCCACAACCCGGGCATGTTCCCTTGACCAGAATCAAACCTGGGACCTTTCAGTTTGCAGGCTGAAGCTCTATCCACTGAGCAAAACCGGCTAGGGCGCTTTAATTAATTTTTAAAAAGTGGCATATTCATACAGTAGAATACTATTCAGTAAAAAAATAAAAAAGCAGCCCTGGCTGGTGTGGCTCAGTTGGTTGAGCATCATCCCATGCATTGAAAGGTCATTAGTTTGATTCCCAGTCAGGGCACATGCCCAGAAAATATCCCCTATTCCCTTATCACTAATATTGTCTCTTTAT
Source organism: Myotis yumanensis (assembly GCF_028538775.1). Taxonomy (NCBI): domain Eukaryota; kingdom Metazoa; phylum Chordata; class Mammalia; order Chiroptera; family Vespertilionidae; genus Myotis; species Myotis yumanensis. The sequence continues at coordinate 25,322,372 of NW_027223764.1, read as the reverse complement.
CCACTGTGGCAAGCAAAGAAGCCTAGGGCTGGTGACCCAAAGTCAATAGGAATGTTCTAGGTTTGGGACCTTGTGTTTGAACAGCATACCCCTTAACCTCTCCCACAAAGCCACTGATTTGTGGATAATTTATCATTACAATCCCAAATTACCCCATGAAGGTTTAAGCTGATATCTAGTTTCTTACTTCTAGGGTCTACCCACACCCATCTATCCTCCTGAGTGAGTTTCCAGGCTCACTTTTGCCCTAGACCCGTGGTCGGCAAACCGCAGCTCTCGAGCCACATCGGCTCTTTGGCCCCTTCAGTGTGGCTCTTCCACAAAATACCACATGCAGGCATGCAAGTACAGTGCAATTGAAACTTTGTGGCCCATGCGCAGAAGTCGGTATTTTGTGGAAGAGCCACACTGAAGGGGCCAAAGAGCCGCATGTGGCTCGAGAGCCGCAGTTTGCTGAGCCGCAGTTTGCCGACCACTGCCCTAGACAATAGCTTTCGTTCAGCCTTATTCCTCAATGCATAAACTTGAAACAAAACCCTAAATACCATGCCAGACCCCAGGCCAACAACCACATTCAGACCTGCACCTGCTAGCTTCCCACTAGTTCTGGGGAGGGGTGGAGTTCAGGTAGCATCTTCTAAGCTAAAAGGGGTACCCCAGGGATTCTCATCCTTCTTTAAAAACGAGGACCCCTTTTAAATGTCAAAACGTTTTTCAAACCCACACCTAGTAGTAATTGTACTTTTAGTATCAGTTGATTGAAAATATACAGAATGACAAAAGGCTACTATGATGGCTTAAATAGTTCTTTTGCATTTTATTAATCATAACCACGTCTATATTTATCAGGAAGGAAAATCTGCTATTTTTAAAAAGGGGAGAAATATTCCAGCTGCTTCTACATTCTGGGAAAGTGTAGAATTCACTTCAGGGGGGAAAAGTCATCCTTTTGCTCAGGATGACACTGGTCTGAAAGGAAAGGCTCTAGGCCAATCTGGTAAGAGAAATAGAAGGCTCAAGGGAAATAAATTGTTCTGCATAATAAGATTATAAAGATCTTTTAAGTTGCTCCAGGGCATCTTAAAAGAGTAACAGCTTTTAGATTTTGTTTACATGGTGTGGGGGAATGGGGTAAGCAAAGTGGGGAAGGAGGGACCCTAATACATTGCAAGAGCTGTTGGGGTGGGGGGGGAGTTTTGATGGGAAGAGGAGTTGAATGTAAATTCAGAACACCATTACTACTTGGAGCAAGGCCCTAGAGCAGTGATGGCGAACCTTTTGAGCTCAGCATGTCAGCATTTTGAAAAACCCTAACTTAAGTCTGGTGCCGTGTCACAGATAGAAATTTTTTGATATTTGCAACCATAGTAAAACAAAGACTTATATTTTTGATATTTGTTTTATATATTTAAATGCCATTTAACAAAGAAAAATCAACCAAAAAAATGAGTTCGCATGTCACCTCTGACACACGTGTCATAGGTTCGCCATCACTGCCCTAAAGCAAGCATGTCAAACTCAAAGGCTAACACGGGCCAAATAAACGAGTCATGCGGCCCACGGGTTTCGAGTTTGGCAGCGAGTCTGACATGCTTGCCGTAGAGGCTGCCAAATCCCTGGCCCATAAAATGAGAATATCCCCTATAGGAAATGGGGCTCCTGGGAATTTTCTTGAGCTATATCTTTAGAATCATAAGAAATACAAGTGAGTTTTATAGATACTGGGAGAAGAGTCCACACATCTGAACTAATGCAGACCCAACAGGACAAGTCTGTTGATTCAAAGGACAGCTGTAACATCCTAACACAGTGGTTCTCAACCTTGGCTGCATATTAGAATCACCTGGGAATCTTGTTAAAATCCTGATTTCTGGGCCTCATCCTCCGGAAATTCTGTTTCTTTGTTACTAATGATGAGGCCCAGAAATCAGGATTTTAACAAGATTCCCAGGTGATTCTATTGTGCAGCCAAGGTTGAGAACCACTGCCCTAACACTACAGCAAAGGAAATAATCTCTACAATTTACAGAAAAAGCACTTTTTCATATACTTTTTTATTTTTTTATTTAACCACTAAAATGGCCTATGAGAAAGGTATTATCAACCCAACCTGACAATGTGGACACTGAGGCTCCAAGAGACGGAAATGATGTCTCGTAGCTGTTAACCTAAAAATAGAAGCCAAAGTGAGAGGCAACAAGCAATTCAGGAGGCACTGATTCAAGCAGAAACTCTAACAGTGTTCCCATTAGGAGGTGAAGGCAAGGATATTATGAGAATGGGAGTAGGATAATTACATGAACAGAGGAAGGGAGGAGGGATGGAGGGAGTTACAGGACCCAAAGGAAGGGGTCATGTATGTAGCAAGGGCCACTTTGGGAGGAGCAGTGACTTCCAGCCCAGGGGCACAGTCAGGGCAAGGTGACCCTACAGGAAGTGTGTCTATAGATAACAGCAAATCCCACAAGTTTTTTAAAAATAGGATTATACAGTCATAAAAAGACGCAAGCCAAAATAAAGCTTTTTGAGAAGAATCCAAGTTTCCTTTTTCTAAATTATATTTTTCAAATGGCATTATGTGATGATTGATTTTTATTTTATTTAGATTTTATTTTATTTTCAATGGGTAAGAGCCCTATTTTCAAAAACAACAATTCTTCCACTGAAAGCTATTAATTTCATCTTGTCTAAGGTGATAATTCTTCAAATTCATTGAATGTGTAACCTCAGGAAAAACCCGATTGATGGTTGGCATTTTGGGAACCCAAGAAAGCCGTGCGAAGGAGACCTTTGGAGTCAGACAAGAAAGGTAATTCAGGTGAAAGTTATTAACAACTCCCCAAGAAATTGTTGATAAATAAATGCCTAGCAAAGGATTAAATGTTACCTTGTATCAGTTAGACCCTGAGCTACAGGCTGGCCACCTCACTGAATCTTCCCAACAGCCCCATACAATACACCTGAGAGGTCCACCTAGGGGCAGATATCAGCACCTTGAAATATTCTGTACAGTAACAGGGTAGGGGCTGACTTTGGTATGCACACACGTGGGTCTACATCCCTAATTGCCTAGAAGTTCCAGGTGAGCATGCCAGATGTCAAGTGAGGTCAAGTTGTCCCCTCCACAAATTACCAAAGGGAATCAGAGAATGTTAAAACTGGAAGGAACCTGAACTTGTTCACATCCCCAGGTCTACCCTCTACCCTTCTCCACTCTGTTCTCTTTCCTGGGAAACTGATACTTTCTCTGGCTTCTGATATTTCCCTGGCCAACTTCCAGTCCAGGGAAGAATATCAAAGGGAAATCCTATCCTTCCCAAGTTGACCAGACTCATTTATTCATTCGGGAATGTTTTTACATCCCTACTAGTGAACATCGTCCTGTAGAAGGTTAATCAGATATGGTCTCAAGCTTAAAGTGCTTCCTACTCTTGTAAAATATCCATTAATTCATCCATCCATTCATTCCATTAATATGGTTAGTACCTACCTACAAAGTGTGCCAGGAACTTTGTAAGTGCTAGGACGCAGAAGTGAAAAATGAAGTCAAAATTCTTGTCCATTCTAATGGAACTTAAGACATGTACATAAATAATTATCACTAGGGTCCAATGCAGCAGATATAGGGCTGGAATCTAGGTTTTCTGACTTTCAGGAGAGTAGCTATCAGCAAAACTTGAAAGAGCTGTTTCTAGCCACAGTCTCTACTTCTTTCCTCTCTTTCTCTCTTTACTTCACTCCACCTGGGCTTCCATTCCATTGCTTCTTCTCGAGATCACCAGCGACTTCAAGGTCACCAAATTGATTGGTCATTTTAATAGCCCTTTCTTACAACAGCATTTGACACAGTTGATTTTATCTTTGTCAAAACACATTTCCCTTTATTTCCATGACAGCACACTCTCCAGTTTTCCTCATTATTTCATTGATCATCCCTTTTTAAGTTTGGTTATCTCCTCCTCTTTTCCTGACCCCTAAATATTTTATCTCCAACCAGCCAGTGTGAAGAGCGATTGAACGTTGACCCAGGAGCCAAGAGGTTGCTGGTTCGATTCCTAGTCAGGGCACATGCCCAGGCTGCAGGATCTATCCCCAGTGGGAGGCATGCAGGAGGCAGCCAACCGATGATGTTCCTCTCTCATCAATGTTTCTCTCTATCCCTCTCCCTTCCTCTCTCTAAATAGCAATAAAACATATTTAAAATAATAAATAAATATTTTATCTCCATAAGGCTTGGTATCCAGTCTTTTCCTATCTCTTATCTTCCACGCTATGGCTTTAAATATTATATATAGTGACACCCAAATCTGTACCTCTAATCTTTTTTTTTAATCCTCACCCGAGGATATTTTTCCATTGATTTTTAAAGAGAGTGGAAGAGAGAGGGAAAGACAGAGAGAAATATCAATGTGAGAGAAACACATTCATTGGTTGCCTCCTGCACTCAGCCGACCAGGGCCTGGGCCAGGGAGGAGCCTGCAACCAAGGTACAGGGACGTGCCCTAAACCGGAATCGAATCCTTTGGTCCCTGTCTGAAGGCCAACGCTCTATCCACTGAGCCAAACCGGCGAGGGCTGAATCTTTAATTCTGACTTCTTCCTGGAACTCTAGACTCCAATCAAACTTACTGATATCAAACTTACCATTCGAAATAGAATTCTTGATTTTACCACCAATTCTACTGCTCCCTGTTCAGTAAACAGCATCACCATCTACTAAGTTGCTTAAACCATAAGCACAAAAGTCATTCTTTATTCTTCTCTGTCTCTTACTCCACACATCCAACCCATAAGTCAGTCCTGCCAATGAACCTCCAAGACCTAACTCAAATCCTTCTATTTTTTTCCATCTTCACTACTCCCAAATACCTCTTACCTTGACTATTTCAGAAGCCTTCCAATTGGTCTCCCAGCTTTCACTTTCACCCCTCTCCATTTCATTTCACTAAGGAACCACATTAACTATTAAAACCATAAGTCAGATCACGTCACTCTAAACTTCAAACTCTCCAATGGTTCCACTGCACTTAGAATAAAATCCAAACTCTTTACCTGGCCCGAAGCCCAATATGATTTGTGACCAATGCTCGACTCCCATCTCCTTCGAGGCTTTCCTTTGATACTTCTACGCAAATCACATCGGTCTAAGGCAGCGGTTCTCAACCTGTGGGTCGCGACCCCTTTGGGAGTCAAATGACCCTTTCACAGGGGTCACCTAAGACCATCAGAAAACACATATATAATTACATATTGTTTTTGTGATTAATCACTATGCTTTAATTATGTTCAATTTGTAACAATGAAATTGGGGGTCACCACAATATGAGGAACTGTATTAAAGGGTCTCGGCATTAGGAAGGTTAAGAACCACTGGTCTAAGGCCTTTAAATCAGCTGCTGACTTTTTCCTAGAATATTCTTCCCCTAATCTTCACATAGCCAGCTCCATCATTTCATTTGCATATGTCACCTCCTCAGAAAGGCCTTCCATGATCTCTCACTCTAACACATTGCTCCATTTTAATTCTCCTTGTGGCATTTATTACTAATGAATTTGTGTGTGCTTGTGTCTGCATGTGTGTGTGTTTTAATTTATCTGTTTCTTGCTTGTTTCTTCTTACTAGAATATAAGATTCAAGAGAGGAAAGACCTCATGTACCTTGTTTAGGATATGAAGAGTAACTAATGAAGTTTAAATAATCAATAAATGTTGAAGAAGTGAATAGATGAATCCCCTATGACTCCCATAATAAGAAAAGCCAATTTCAATGGGTTAAGAAGTTGCTAATAAAGAACTATCACCTTTGTGACCCACAAAAGAAGCCAGAATGGTAGGTGCCTGCAGTATCCAGAAAACTATCAAGTATGAAATTATTTATCACAATGGAATAATTTTCAAAGACGTTTCATGGTTACATTGTTATTAAGATTATCAGAGATTTTTCAAACCAAACATACAGAATGTACATTTCCCTAAAATAAAATTCTGAATATTCAGGCAGCTGAACCTGATTGATTATAAATGGATTAGAGTGTCATTAAGTCTGCACATGTTTAACCACAAACACTGATAGTCCCCTTTTCGAAGGAAGAGACCTGTCCAGCTGTATCTCTGAATGAGAGGAAAATATCAAGAATACCCAGACATACAGGATGCTTAGGAATTTGAGCCATGATGAAAGAGAGATTATATTTATATATAATGGGCAAATCCAAAGCTCTCCAAACAGATGCACTAGAGATGTTCTCCCAAAGGCCCCCAGCTGCTCAGCTCGCAGAGGTTGGCATCCTGCACTTCAACACACAACATCAGAAGAGTGGGCACATTTTGCAGCAGTCCTTAACAAGAATTCTTCGAGCAAGGCTGTGAAAAAACAGACCACGGGACACCTGGGTTTTTATGATGGAAGTGCTCAAATAATCCAACTGCGCCAAGAGCTAAATGACTCATAAATTCCTTCAAGAAAGGTCATATCACACAGGGATTGATTGCAAAGCAATTTGTAAAACCTAACTTTTTAAAGATCCAAATTTTCTGATATAGAAATAAAATAATTTATGCTCAATAGATTATCTCTTGAAGACAGGGCTATCTTTATTCACCCTTTGTATCCCCACAGTACAATTTGCTAATTAAATAAATCTCACCTCTCTCTCTCTCTCTCTCTCTCTCACACACACACACACACACACACTCTCTCACACACACACACACACACTCACACACACACACACACACTCACACACACAAACACAGCCCTGGCCTCTCTGTTAGGGCCCAATGCTCAGATCCTATCTTAAATATGTGAAGGAATGGATCCTGATATTCCATAATGACCTCACCTTAACTCTAACCCAAAAGCTAACAGATGGATTGGGGCAGGGGAGGGGGGAGGCTGTCTGGATCAACACTGAAGGTGAGTGCTAGAGAGAAAAAGTGCAAGGAGTTATAAAACTTTAAGATAGTCTGAGGATTCTAGGAATATTTTCGTAAGACAATAACATCTCATCAAAGGCCTGTCTGAAGAGTGATAAAAATTAACCAGCCAACGAGGTAGAAAAGTGGCTGGGGGTGGCAAGGCTCAGGCAATAAAGGCCTTGAACATCAAAATGTCAAGGACCTAAAAGAAGACCAGAGTTTCCACAATATGGGGGTATGAGGTGGTAGTGGGAGGGAGATAGATGTTTGGTAAGCTCATAGGTAGGGAGGTAGGGAGGTAGGGAGGTAGGGAGGTAGATAATTTAATTGAAACAAATCTTGGGCAGAAGTTGGCCAATTCCAGCAGGTCAAATCTGGCCCTTGCCTAATTTTGTATAGCCACCCCACACCCAGCTAAGAATGGATTTTATGTACTGGACAGGTGGCTCAGTTGGTTGAAGTGTCATCCTGTACACCAGGAGACTGCAGGTTTTATCCCTGGTCAGGGTGCTTATGGAAGGCAATCGATCATGTTTCTCTCTCTCTTTCTCTCCCTCTCTCCCTTCCTCTCTAAGTTCAATAAAAATATATCCTCAGGTGAGGATTGAAAAAAAACAAAGAATGGATTTTATATTTTAAAATATAAATGGATTTTATATTTATAAATATAGAAAGAATGGATTTTTATATTTTAAAATAGTTCAAAAGTCAAAAATAATAAATAATGACATGAAATTCAAATTTCAGTATTCACAAATAAAGTTTTATTAGAACTCAGCCATACCCATACTTTCACATATTGTCTAGTCTAGCCTGCTTTCAGTCTGCAGTGGTAGAGTTAAGTAGCTGTAACAGATACCATGGATCCCAAAAGCCTAAAATACAACCTATCCCAATCCCAATCTGGTGAAATAGGCAAAGTCAGATTATACAATCCTTTAGTTCAATCAAAAATGAAGGATCTTATCCCAAGAGCAGATGAATGTATTAACCCATTAAAAAGTTTAAATAGGCTTTGAACACAGGTTCCACCCATTTAAACTGTGTCCTTCCATAAGTCACTTCCTGCTCCAGTTCCTCCAAGGAAAGTGAGGATAATAATGCCCACCTCACAAGGTTGTAGGGAGGGTCAAGGGAGATTTAAATGCCTGGAAAGTGGTCTTCGAACAATAAAGCACTAAACATCTATCAGCTACTAGCATTTCTACCCTAGTTGTTTGTTCTTGTTAATGAACATAAGAAGAAAAAAGAAGTTTGTGGGAAATGTTACCTCACCAAAGGACAGAGCGGAAGACCTGTTTCTTGTCCTCCCCCTCACCTTCCCATCGCAGAGTTAGAAGAGGATTCTTTCAACTCTTAAAGTGCATCTACCAGCTGAAAATTAATTTTAGAGATGAGCAAGGATGACTTCCTTCAAAGCCAAAGGAGACCCAGAGAAGCCTGAATGCCCCTGCATTGCTGATCACAGCAGAATTAAAGCCAAGAGCAGAACTCAGATCATCGAAGCAAATGAGTCATAGTACCTGGCCAGGAAGCAAGGCTTCGGCCAGACACCAGTCAGAACTAAAGATTACAGCTCTTGCAAATAAGCCAGATGAGTTCCGGTAACCGTGCGGAACACAAAGATGACCCCTGTCCTCACCCATGAAGCTGAAAACTAATGGCTGCTGAGAGCATTAAAACAGTAACTGCATCTGCTCAGATTAATCGTACCTCTGATACACATCCAAATATACTTCACAAGATGTCTTCCAATAAATACTTTTGTCCCTTTTATTATAAAACAAATATAGATGCAGGAAAGTGCCTAAATTATACATGGATACTTCAAAAAGCAAACACTCGTGCAACTACCACTATAATCAAGAGATAAAACATTATACCCACTCAGAAGCATACCTCTCGATCACAACCCTCTCCTTCCCACCCAGAAGTAATCACTATCTCATGATATATATTTCTTTCCTTTTCTTTGTATCGTCAGTTAAGTGTGTCTCTAAACAATGTTGTCTGTTTTACATTTTTGCATGAATAGAAGCACATTATGTGTTCCTTTGTACTCTTTGCTTCTTCTGCTCAGCATTATGTTAGTGACCTGAAAGTATTTATGGGTGAAATGACATGATGTCTGACATTTGATTTAAAATATTGCAAAGATGGAGGAGTTGCAAAGTACACATTGAATAAATGGGCCATGAATTAATCACAGTTAAAGCTAGGTTATGAACAATAGGCTTTTTATACTATACTCTTGACCTTTTTTTTTTTTTGACTTTTTATTTATTTTTATTTTTTTAAAATATATTTTATTGATTTCTTTACAGAAAGGAAGGGAGAGGGATAGAGAGTTAGAAACATCAATGAGAGAGAAACATCGACCAGCTGCCTCCTGCACACCCCCCACTGGGAATGTGCCCACAACCAAGGTACATGCCCTTGACCAGAATGGAACCCGGGACCCTTGAGTCCGAAGGCTGACACTCTATCCACTGAGCCAAACCGGTTAGGGCTTTTTTTTTTTAACTTTTTTTGTTAATCCTCACCCAAGGACATGTTTTTATTGACTTGAGAGGGAGAGGGAGAGAGAGGGAAACATCGATCAGTTGCCTCCCATATGAGCCCTGACCAGGATCGAGCCTTCAATGTATATGCCCTGACCAGGAATTGAACCTGCTACCTCTTGGTGTACAGGACACTCCAACCAACTGAGCCATCTGGCCAGGGCTATAGTACTCTTGACTTTTAATGTGTTTCAAAATTTTTATAATAAAAAATTATTTAAATTACTTTGTGAGATTCATTTGAGCTATAATTTGTTCATTTTCATTGCTTTATAGTAACAGTTCTCTAAGTAAGGTCTCCAAACCAGAAGCATCAGAATCATCTGGGAATTAGTTTGAAATGCAAACTATTAGGCTCCACCCTGTTAAGGGCCGCTGGCAAAAACACTTGGTTTAATTATGTGGCTGAAACTCAGAGCTAAGGCAGAGCCACGCCCTAGGGCCGGACCTAATCAAGAGATTGGGATGTCACTCAGTTTGACTTTCCCGCCCAGTGTTAAGGGGATGGATTTCATGATGTCGCCAGGAACTCAAGGCCCACCCAGATGTGATGTAACTTCCTGTTATTCGGGTATTTAATAAACTCCTTCCAGTGCTGGCGCTCTCTGTGTCTGTCCTTCTATCAAAGGGCAGATGCCAAACCCAGGGCCAGCTTTCACTCTATTTCTGTCTGTCTTGTGTTTTTTCATTTTTCCTTAAACCTCGTCGCGTTTTACTCAAGATTTCATGAACCCCCGCGTTCCCTCTCTCTCTGTGGTAGTGGGAAGAGAGAACACCCCCCTCCCCCAATACCACCCCAAACTTACTAAATCGGAAACTTTTGGGGTGGCACCAAATAATCTGTGTTTTAATAAGCTCTCTGGATAATTCTGATGCACATTCAAGTTTGATAACCACTACTGAATAGTATTCTATTGTGTGAATGTACCACAATATATTTATCCATTCTACTACTGATATGTGTGTATTTTTTCAAGTGTGGGGGTTTCAGGTTTCTTGATATTATAAATATTCTTGTACAAGACTCTTGAAAACAAGATTCTCTCTGATATATATTGAGTGGTAAAATAACAGAATCACAGGATGTATCTTCAACATGACATGATAATGCAAACTACTTTCACAGTGGTTTACCAATTCACAATGTATGAAAGTTCCCTTTGCTCTCCACCCTTGCCAATATTTGGTATTTTTTAGACATTTTAATTATTACCATTCTAGAGAGTTAAACACTTGTAAGTTTTCCAACTTGGGATCAAAAAACATATTAGCGAATAGAACTCCAGACATAAAATCATAGTTTTGCAAACATATTAGTTGGTGGGTTTGCCTAGAATGGACCTGATGTAGGAAAGCACTTAACATAATGCAAAAACTAAAAAAAAAATCAATATAATTATACTATGGAAAGCAAGATGGAATATGATACAAAATGTTGGGGAGTAAGGATGGAAAAATCAGGGAACCTGGAGATGTGCTAAAGAGTTGGAATTTTATTCCAAGGGAAATGAAAAGCCAATGAACAGTTTTAAGCAGGAAATTTACATGACTGTATTTCTATTTTTGGACATATTTAAAACATTGCAGGCACATAGCCACTTCTAGCTTTGATGGGGTTGCTGGATGCTTCAGACCAATGCTTCTGATAAAAACAACTAGAAAAAGCACAAATACACACATTCTCTCTCTCTCTCTCTCTCTCTCTTTCTCTCTCTCTCTCTCTTTCTCTCTCTCTCACACACACACACATACACACACACACACACACACACACACTCCTGCTTAAAGGCATGATAGAGTTGTTGAAACAACCAGGAGATGAGAGGACAAAATCCTGGAAAAGAGAGAACCACAGAGAGGCAAGCCAAAATTCTGCAGTCATGGTTTCCCATGGGACACGTTCCAAAACTAGGTGAGGGGTTAAAGGGCTGAAGAGCCAGGGAAAGAGCCTCAACAGAGTTGCTATTAAGAGGCAAAAACACCAAAAGAAATTCTATCAGTCTCTTGCAGCCTGAAAGACAAAAATTGTAGACCTAAGTGGCCAAAATCCCAGTAAGAAGCAGAAAACTAAGCACAACACTTGGCTGGTAGTCCCTTAAACACATCTGCTGAATTCTGAAGCTGTACAGGGCAGGAAGCTAAGACACCAAGAAAAAGCTCCCAAAAAGCTTTAGTGGGAGTGCTGAGGAGAGAAAAATTAGGGTTCTGAACTAACCAGGGGGAGAAGTTATCAAGAACACCCGTGCTGCCCTAGCTGGTTTAACTCAGTGGATAGAGCATCAATCTGATGACTAAAGGGTCCCAGGTTTGATTCCGGTCAAGAGCATGTACCTCGGTTGCAGGCTCCCGGCCCTGGTCGGGAGTATGCAGGAGGCAACCAATTGATGTGTCTCTCTCATATCAGTGTTTCTTTCTGTCTCTCCCACTCCCTTTCATTCTCTCTAAAAATCAATGTAAAAAATATCCTCGGGTGAGGATTTAAAAAAAAAAAAAAAAAGAACCCCATGCTCTTAGCTAAAATCCCAAGAAGACTATACCCTAGAAAGAGGTATCAGCTGGTGGCAGACAGAGCTTTATCAAAACTAAAACATAGTAGTCAGCACAGTTTCTGATTGGATTACAATAATCAGTTCCCCAATATGCCTGCCTAGCAGCTATTTTCTCTGGAGGAAAATAACATTATCTACAACATCTACAATTTTTCATACAAAATGTTGAATATATAATAAAAATTTACTACATATGCCAAGACACAGTCCCAAAACCCTGAGGAGGAAAAAAAAAAAAAAAAAGATCACACACAAAGAAACCACAAGTGATTCAGATATTGGAGTTAGTAGAAAAAGAGTTTAACTATGATTATATACCCAAAAATATGGGAAATGGTTGGAGAAATTACATAAAAAGGCAAAGAATTTCATCAAAGAATTAGAATCAATAAATAGGATCAAATGCAAAAAAAAAGGACAAATGAAATTTCTAGGACTGTGAAATTAAGAACTCAATAGATAAGACTGAAAAACATATTCAATATAGCAGAAGAGATAATAAATTGGGAGGCAGGTCAAAAAATTTTCAAAATTGAAACCCAGCCCTAACCGGTTCAGCTCAGTGGATAGAGCGTCAGCCTGTGGACTGAAGGGGTCCCAGGTTCAATTCCGGTCAAGGGCATGTACCTTGGTTGCGGGCACATCCCCAGTAGGGGGTATGCAGGAGGCAGCTGATCGATGTTTCTCTCTCATCGATGTTTCTAACTCTCTATCCCTCTCCCTTCCTCTCTGTAAAAAATCAATAAAATATTTTTTTTTTTTAAATTGAAGCACAGAACCAAGATGGTGGCATAGGTAAACACCTGAACTTGCTGCCTCGCACAACCCCATTAGAACTACAACTAAAAGATAAAACTAATATCATCCAGAACCACGAGAAAGCTGGCTGAGTGGAAATTCTACAACTAGAAGGAAAGAGAGAAGCACATTGAGTCCGGTAGGAGGTGCAGAGGTTTGGAAGTGTGGAGGTACAGAGGTGCGTGAGAAAGGGGCTGGCAGCTGGGTACGCTGTTGTCTTTTTCAATCGGGAGGGAGATACAAGCTCCCAACTGCTCTGAACTCCAGTTCTGGGTGAGAATTTGGGGACCCAGACTCATACAAAGAGAAACTGGACTGTCTGGCATCAGGCCGGAACGTGAGGGCAGCTTTCTCACAAAGGTGCTTGCAGCATTCATTGTTCCTGCACAGGGCGAGGGACATAGAGACCCAGGGACCTTTAGGGGAGGACCAACGGCAACCATTGCTGTTTGCACCGCCCAGGTGACTCCCTGAGACCACGCCCCACCTAATTTATAAACCCACCCAAGCTGTGTGCTGAGGCTTTTGCATACTAATGGCCTGGCCTTTCTCAGTCTAAAAACCTGTCAAACTGCAGCTGGGTCAGAGAAACCCAGAGCTTCCAAAAAAAAGGCCTAAGGCTCATCAGCAGCCTGCATTACTTCACAGCTGCACCTCATCTGGGCACCTCCAAACACCAAACAAAGAGCAGGAATCTGCAGATCTCTCTGTAGCTCCTGCTGGGTGGCCTCAGGCAATGGGTGACTTTGCACCCCCTTGGAGATCCAAGAGCCAGTCTACCCAATGGTCAGAGTGAGACCATCCAGATTACAACTCTTCACATCCATAAGAGACACACACAGGGGGCAGACTCAGTGAGCGCCAAAGTCCCACTGAAGCAAGTCCTGCCCCATAAGGGTATCTCCAGCACAGAAGTTCTCCCACCGTAGACACAACTGGTCCTCACAGTCAATTGGTCTGGAAGTTAATTCCTCCCAGTGATACCAACAGCAATCAAGGCTTAACTACAACAGGACTGTGCACACAGCCTACAAAGGGGTGCACCAAGAGTGTCCACCTCAGGTAATTAGGGAGGCTGAGCCACTGGGCCCTATAGGACACCTAGCACACAAAGTGACTCTATCAACACAAGGAAGCAGCCAAAATGTGGAGACAAAGAAACAGGTCACAAATGAAAGAAATGGAGGAAAGCAAACTATTGGATATAGAGTTCAAAACCACGGTTATAAGGTCACTCAAGAATCTTCTAGAAACCTCTGAGAAATATAGTGAGACTCTCAAAGATATGAAAAAGGACCAATTAGAAATTAAGCATACACTGACTGAAATAAAGACTAATATACAGAGATCCAACAGCAGACTAGAGGATCGAAAGAATCAAGTCAAAGATTTGAAATACAAAGAAGCAAAAAACACCCAACTGGAAAAGCAAAAGGAAAAAAGAATCCAAAAATATGAAGATAGTGCAAGGAGCCTCTGGGACGACTTCAAGCGTACCAACATCCGAATTATAGTGGGGCCTTGACTTACGAGTGTCCCGACTAACGAGTTTTTCGAGATACGTGCCGTCTCTCGGCCAATTTTTTTGCTTTGAGTTGCGAGCTAAAATTCGGGTTAGGAGTCAGCTTCAGACACCCCACCGCTAGTTGGTGCAGCAAATGTCACAGTGAACGCCACAACATCAGCCCAGCATCACATGTCTCACTCATTCACTGTTGATTTGACATACGAGTAATTTGAGTTACGAGCTCCGTCACAGAACAAATTAAACTCGTAAGTCAAGGCCCCACTGTAAAGGGGTGCCAGAAGAAGAGAGAGAGCAAGATATTGAAAACCTATTTAAAGAAATAATGACAGAAAACTTCCTCTACCTGGTGAAAGAGATAGACTTACAAAGTCCAGGAAGCACAGAGAACCCCAAACAGGAGGAATACAAAGAGAACCACACCAAGACACATCATAATTAAAATGTCAAGGGCAAAAGACAAAGAGAGAATATTAAAAGCAGCAAGAGAAAAACAGTTAGTTACCTACAAGGGAGTACCTATACAACTGTCAGCTGATTTCTCAACAGAAACTATGCAGGCCAGAAGGGAGTGGCAAGAAATATTCAAAGTGATGAATACAACCAAGATTACTCTACCCAGCAAAGCTATCATTTCGAATTGAAGGTCAGATAAAGAGCTTCACAGATAAGAAAAAGCTAAAGGAGTTCATCACCGCTAAACCAGTATTATATGAAATGCTGAAGGGTATTCTTTAAGAAAAGGAACAAGAAGAAAAAGGTAAAGATAAAAATTATGAACAACAAAGTGATAATACATATCTATCAATAAGTGAATCTAAAAATCAAGTGAATAAAAAATCTGACAAACAGAATAAACTGGTGAATAGAATAGAATCAGGGGCATAGAAAGGGAGTGGACTGACAATTCTCAGGGGAAAAGGGGTGTAGGGGGTTCGGGAAGAGACTGGACAAAAATCGTATACCTATGGATGAGGACAGTGCGGGGGGGGGGGGGGGGGAGAGCAGGATGGGTGGGAACCGGGTGGAGGGCAGCTATGGGGGGGAAAAAGAGGAACAACTGTAATAATCTGAACAATAAAGATTTATAAAAAAATAAAATAATTAAAGAAAATTGAAGCCCAGAAAAAATGCTAAATGGAAAATAAATACAAGAGTAGAAGAGATGTGCAATCAAATAAAGAGGTTTACATTTTGTAAATTTGAGGACAGAAGAAGAATGAATGACACAGTAAAAGTATTTAAAGAGATAATAGCAAGTCATTAGAGATATCAATACACAAATACAAAAATTACTAAGAATCCCTGCAGAACTGACAGCAAAACAACAACAACAAAGCATCAATAATGAGACCTAGGAACATCACAGAAAAACTGATAAAAACTAAAGATAAAGAGAAAATCCTAAAAGCAGCCAGAGGAAAAAAGACACATTCTCTTCAAAGGAGTAATAATAATGTTGGTTAATGGCTGACTTTTCAACAGAAATGATGGAAGCTTAAAGACAGTGGAACAATGTTTTAAAGTGCTGAAAAAGCATAATTCAAAAGTAATGGTAAAAATAAGACATGTTCAGAGAAGTAAAAACTGAGATTTGTCACCAGCACTCACTTTTGTAAAATGCTAATGAAAGTCTCATTGGGCAGAAGAAAATAATCCCAGATAAAAGCATGGTAATATAGGAAAACATAAAGAGCAATGGAAAAATGTGGGTAAATAAAAATAAATGCTGATTGTTTAAAATAACACCTAATAGGTTTTTAAAATATGTAGGTTAAAATTCATGACAAGGTTAACACAAATGGTGTGAGGTTGATAAACAGAATTAAAATGCAATAAACTACCTTATTACCCAGTATTATATTTATCCCCCCAAAATGAAAACATGTCCACAAAATGACTTGTCCACAAATAAATGTTTATAGAATCACTATTAGTAATATCTCGAAACTGGAAACAATTCAAATGTCCATCTATAGGTGAAGTGACAAACAAATTAAATGGAATACTACTCAGCAAAAACAAACAAAAGAAAGAAAACAAAAACCATGAAAACAATACTGACCACGTAAAACTATGAATGAATCACACAGACATTTTATTGAGCAAAGGAAACCAGATTTATGAGTATATAATAATGCTATTCCATTTACATAAGATTCTGACCAAGCAGAACTAATTTATGATACTAAAATTCAGGACAATGATTATCTTTGGGAGTGTTAGAAACTGGGAAGGGGAAGGAGGAGACTTCTGGGAGGTTAATAATGCTCAATTTCTTCATCTAGTTGCAGATTACATGAATGTATTTTTTAAGTATAAAAATATATTTCAAACATACAGAAAGTTATACAAAGAATAACAAAACTGTATAAACCAACATTACCAATATAGTTGATATGTGTGCTACTCCTTAACTGCACCTCCACCCACTCCACCAGTGATAAACCACTTTCCGAACTTGGTGTTCACCATTCCTTTGCACATTTTGTACTTTCACTCTTATATAAGCTCACCTAAACAATATATAGAACTGTTTTTGCATGTTTTTAAACTGTACATAAAAGGTAATTTGATTTTTATTTCTAAAAGCATCCTAAAAAGGGAACTGTTGAACTGTACAACTGTTGAGTGTCAAACTCATCAATCTGAGGAGTAAGGAAATAAAGAGAGGTTGTGGGCACAGTTTAACTGTGAAGTGGACCAAAGAAAGAGTTGTGACAAGTGAGGCCAAAGAAAGAGTTCTTAAAAATAGTAGATCATGCTTGATCTAGTTGAGAGGAAACAATGAAGACAAAGAAGAGATGAGGAATCAAGGAAGGAACAAAGTCCTTGAGAAGGTGAGAGGGGATGGGACGTGAAGTGCTAGTTGTTTGTTCTTTGCTAAAGACATAATGTCTTCTTGCTTTTTAGCTAGAATGAAATAAAAGGGCAAAGGTTGTTTGGTGGTGGAAAGATAAGGGAGTTCCCCCATCCAATGGTTGCTACTTTTTCAGTGATCATGAGTCACTATCTGAAAAGGGTGGATATGAGAAGTGTTAAAACCTGTGGAGAAAAATGGCATGAAATTGCATTGGAAAAGGCTGGAAAAGCATCCCAGTATGGTAGGGAGTGGTTAAGAAAAATCAAAGGTTCCAGTAACCAAAGGTTAAATGCCCAACAGAAATCCAAACTCTCACAATATAGTATTGATACTGTTGTAATTAACCTAGTTATTAATAACAGGAAAGGAGCAATGGGAAGGCCAAATACTATAGGCATGTCATTTGAGCAGCTTCACCAAGAAGCTAAAGCTTTACACTCCCCAGGGAGCCACTGGTCAGTCCACTCCCTGCAGGTTTTGAGGGAAAGGGACTGGACAGGAAGAAGGATGGGTGCATGTGCAGTAAGTCGGGGTAACCTCGGAAAGATACTTGTCTGTCAGTCACATCTGGGAACAGGTCATTGGCCAAAATGGACATGACCACTGCAAGGGTGTGAAATTTGGGATATTTAATCCCTTGCACAAAAAATTTCACTCTCTGTGCTCTTATGCTCTTGATTGTGCTCCTGGCACTCTGATTGCTCAGGGCGCTCTCCTGTACTTGCCCATATGGCCCACCGCCAGGTGGACCCCACACACAATGGACTTAATAGACTGCTGCTAGCCTGATGCTGAACTGGACCCGGTTCCAACATGGAAAGAAAACTCTGGACACTGGCTCTGCTTCTATCTCTGCTGAAACCCCAGCTACACTTCTATGATTGGACTAAGGGAAAGAAACAGAGATGCAATTCCACACAAATGAAAATCCCCCATCCTCCCATGTGAGTCTCAGAAAATTCTTTTTCTCAAGATATTATAAGGACCCCCACCCCCAGCACCCAGTGGGGAAGAAGATACCCCAATTTCTCTCATAATAACATGAGCACAAAAGCAGAAATGGTATTATTCATCTCTGATTATGCTGCACAAAACACAGCACACCCTATGTTAGATACTCAAAAGGAAATGAATACATGAACGAAGATTAAATTTTTTTCATATTTTCTTAGCATACTTTAATATATCAGTCATATTCTACAATGGAACTGAAAAAAGAACAGTATTTTCCAAAATAATGCACCTTAGATGCAAATGCATTTTCCCTTTTTCTCATTTTTAGTTCTGTGTGTTCTTAGAAGAAAAGCAATCTGTGTCTCCCATGTAATCAATTCTCCATATTATATAAAGAAATGACATGTTCATCTTCTAAAATAGTAAAAATCATCAATGGCCCAATTCTTCTGGGAAATGAAGAGACAGAATCTATATCCCTTTATTACCACAATTTGTGACATCATAAGGACATAGCTGATGAACGGATTAGAATCTCTTGACAAGGATTAACCTCTTCTCTGTATTCAAGATGTTCCTGTTGCCGGTAAGTCACACTGCACACTGAGTGAAGAAAACCTTAGCTCATGTACAGAATCGCAGGGTGGTCCCAGCCAAACCTAAATGTGCCCCGAACAGAAGCACTGGATGTCTTAGGAGATGAGTTAGCACACTGTGTTATCATTTATCAATTATGAAATGAAAAGAGATTATAAATGCATTACTTGCAATATCAATTATCTGTTTTACTACACTAAGTTCCTTTTAAAAGGATTCCATTCATGCAAGAAGCACAGCTTTGGTTGGCCGAGCAGTCAGATTTTTGCGCATATAATTCATGTTTATACTTACTATATATGCTGAGTGCGCTTTCCTGGTTCCTGTTGCCACAACCAGACTGTAAATGCATATGTTTTTTACATGCTGAACTACAGTCATTCAGAACTTCAGCTGTCAAGTTTGGAGCTAATATTCTCTTATATGCATTTCATCGTCTACTACCAAAAATAATTATTTGTGCTGTCAGAAGCTCCTAACATAATATATAAAATGGCAAGATCCATTTTAAAAAACATAATCTAGCTGTTTAACTAAATGCAGCTACATTGTACATTTTTCCTTGAAAAGGTCCCCTTTCCAATCATTCTCTTTACTAAGTTATTATAAACCCTGGCCAAGCAGTAAAATAGCAGAACATGTTAAATAGCAACAAACCACAAATAGCAGTGTTTACAGGGAGGAAAAGAAGGAAAAATCTGTTTCATGCTAGACCATCCTTTGAGGTACTGTCATTTTAAGTGTGGCGGCATCAATTATTTCTCCTACGCCGAAAGGTCTACATATTTAAAGGTTCTGTAGGTCCCCAAAGAAAATAAGCAACCATTTCTCTGTATCATTAAACACAACAGAATACTGGTCCTGTGCTGGTTTTAAAATACCAGCAGAATTCTGAGTGTGAATATTAAGGTTTAATATTTCCATTTCAAGAGAAGCAAAGAGTTGTTCTCTGGCCAAAAAGTATTGGGACCATACTTCAAGTTGTCAATTGCACAATATTTCTAGGGCCAAAGACTAGCTCCATTGCAGAATCCTGTGATCCTCTGAAGAAATCCTGGGGATCTCCTAGTGACTAGTCCAATCTGATACCCAAGGCAGGAATTTTTTCCCCAGGACCCCTGACAGAGGGTCAGCCTATGTTTCAATTACTCCTCGGGTGGGGGAATTCTCAAGAGAAGATTCCCAAGGGGTATGATGAAAAGGCTAGAACCAACCACTCAGACAGGGAGTAAGGCTCCAGCCAGTAAGCCTATAAGATGCAAACAGCGTTGCCAAACACTAAAAGCAGACTTCCAAAAGAGGATTATTCAGAATCAGCAATCATAGGGGGTGCAACGTTGAGGTGTAGACCCCCCAGTTCTGGGACCATCCGAGGTCTCTTCATCGTCCTGGGGAGTAACTCCAGCCTCAGGGAAGCAAGGTGACTTTGACTGATTTCTTAAAGTAGGAATTGACTCTTTAGGGCTCACAGCAAGGGTTTGTCAAGCTCAGAAAGGACCACATTCCTTCTGAAAACCAAGACAAGGGACCCCCTGGTGGAACTGCTAATGCTAGAAATACTCTTAACTTTGGTCTTAAGATCTTCACTCCAGTAAATCAATACATTCCCAGCTCTTTTTATAAAAGGTGAATATAGGCTGTGCTCTAACTGAATTTGGCTGGGGTAGGGTTGATGTGTGGGGTTGCTGGTTTAAGCGCAGCCCTTCACCCCGCCGTGCAATCTGGCTTACCCTCCCAGGAAAGAGGCGAGCGCGCCGGGCTGAGCTACCAGCAAGCACATCCCCCCAGCCGGTGCCCGGGACGGGGCGGTCCGGCCCTTACCTGTCGATGCTGATCACGCACAGGGTCATGATTGAGGCCGTGCAGCACATGACGTCCATGGCGATGAACACGTTGCAGAAGAAGTGGCCGAAGATCCACTTGCCCCCGATAAGGTCAGTGACGCTGACAAAGGGCATGACCGCCACGGCCACCGAGAGGTCGGCCAGCGCCAGGGACACGATCAGGTAGTTGGAGGGCTGGCGAAGCTTCTTGACGAAGCACACCGAAATCACCACCAGGCAGTTGCCGGCGATCGTCAGCAGCGTGATGAGCGTCAGGATGGAGCCGATCACAACTTTCTCGACTCTGCCGTAGTTGATCTGCTCCCCGCAGCCGGAGGCATTGTCGGGGGGCCCGTCCCAGGTGGGCACCGGGCTGGCGGTCACCTCGGGGACCCCGCGCAGCAGGTGCGGCGCCCAGGAGCTCGCCACCGGGCCGGCGCCGTCGGGGCTCAGGTCCGGCAGCCCTACCTCTGGCAGGAGGACTGAGCGGAGGTGCCCGTAGAGGTCCGGGCGGCCGCTGCTGTTAACGTCCATCATCGTGCCGCTGTGCGCTGCTGCCCATGGAGCCGGCGCCCCGCCACGCGCTCCGGCTACCGGTTTAGGGGCTTCACCTCACCGGTTCCGCTCCGCCCGGCCCAGCCATGGGGCCCGCGCCGGCCGCTGGGGGGCGCCCGGCTCGGCCTCGCGGCCCCGCACGTCCCGGGCCCCAGCCGCTGCGGACAACGCGGGAGCGCGGTCGCGCGGTCGCGCGGGGACTCCCTGCGGGAGGCGCTTCGGGCACCCGACGGACGCCCGGGACGCACGGGTTCTCGTGCGGGCTGACCCGGATCGGCTGGCCGTACCGCAGCCCGCAGCCCGCAGCCGCCGCGCGGCTCGGCGGAGAGCGCCGGGGAGGCAGCGGCAGAAGTTGCGGAGTGCGCCCCGCCCCTCGCGCCCGCCACCGCCGCTCCCCTGCGGCAGCCGCGCCGCGTCCCCACCGCCACCGCCACCGCCGGCTCGCCGCTGCCCTCGCCCCTCGGGCCCCCGGATCGGGCTTCCCCCACTGGGCAGGGGCCGCCGCCGCCGCCGCGCCGCCGCCGCACCGGGCGGGGGTGGCGCTTCCCGCGCCTCCCGGGATCCCTCGCGGGCTGGCCCGCGGATCTTGGCCGTGGGAGGCGCAGACCCCCTCCGACACACCTGCACCTGCTCTCGGCAGGAAACGGCCCGCCGGCGGGGGAGGTCTAGGGAGCCTGCGGGCGCTCGGACTCGCTGCAAAATTAAGAACCTAGAGAGGAATCCCCCCCCCCCCCCCCCCGCCCTTAATTAAAAAAGCATTTTCAAGCACTACACCAAGCAACAAATAGATACTTCCGTTTCCTATTTTGACCACTTATGGGAGAAAGCAATGATGGAAAAGGAGAGAGACCCGAATGGGGTAGTGGTGGAACCCCAGAAAAAGAAGAAAAGGGGCGAGGGAAAGATGCCTTCAGGTCCTAGCACCAAGGAGTTGGGGGGCGGGGGGAGCCTTAAACCCTTTCTGACTACCCCTCCGGGTGTCTAGAAATAGGCCTTTTAGTCGTGAAAATAGACCCTGCTGCTTCAGTTTCAGACTTCAAAGCCTAATTGGTTGAAAGGAGGGTTAATTTTCCCGGGGCATCCTGGAAACCTTGCACATAAACGAAGAAATGACCTGTTACAATGTTCTGCTGAAGAATCCTGGAGGTGTATGTTGATCTAATGCCTATTGCCGAAAATCCCCTTGGTATTCAAACCCTGTCAGAGTGGCTGATTTTTATTATTTCTGAGACTCACTTCATTTTGTTTAAGGGTTGTATTGGAAGCCAGCAGTGATTTCTTTAGTTTAAGACTCTAAAAATAATTAAATCTTTCTTTTCTAGTTAGGCTCTAGCAGATTATAAATGAAAAGAAAAAAAGAACAAATGTATTGATCTGAATGCTGAATAATACTCTCATTCTTCAAGGCAGGTATTAGCCCTATTCATCCAGAGAAGGAAACACATTTGCTATTGCCATCAAATGGTAATACATTTAAAAAAAAATTTAAGTAGGAAAAATCCTTAAAAGGTGAACCAATGTTCACAGCTCTCTCAATATTATGAAAATGTCAGGGGCTCTCCTCTGCCTGGGATAAGGAGATCAATACATTGAGTCAGGGGAAGAGTAGAAGATAATATGTAAGCCACAAAGCAATGCTATTGAATACTTAAGAAAATGGATGAGGAAATTTCTTCAACCTTAGTTATGTTCATATTAAACATAATTTCAGACAAAAGAAAACTAGTTTGTAGTCAAAAGCCATTTAAGAAACCATGTGTTGACTACTCAATACAGAGAGGGTGATAGAGACCAGCAGGAATTTAATGAGTTCTCCATGATCGTTCATGACTGCATTGAAATGTCTCGTTTTTTTGTTTTTGAGATTTGGAATTGTCTCAAGGCCTCTTAAAATTCTCACGGTAATAAATTTTACAAAATACTTTTGACTTTTCTCATTTTTTCCCCCTGGAGTAATCAGGTCAGCTTGTCTCTTTTAAATAATATTCTAGCCAGGCCAGCGTGGCTCAGTGGTTGAGCATTGACCTATGCACCAGGAAGTCACGGTTCAATTCTGGGTCAAGGCACATGCTAGAGTTTTGGGCTCTATCCCCAGTGTGGGGCGTGCAGGAGGCAGCCAATCAATGATTCTCTCTCATCATTCATGTTTCTATCTCTCTCTCTCCCTTTCCCTTCCTCTCTGAAATCAATAAAAATATATTTTTTAAAATAAGTAAATAATGTTCCACATTAATTAATTATACGAAGAACTTGAAAAGCAATAGATTTATTTTTATTTGAATCTACATTCTATAAAATTTGCACCTACACTCTTACCAGCATTTACCCAACCCACTTATATTTTATAGCAACTTCTGATGTTGTTTTGCTTTTGTTTTCCGGTTGCAGGACATACAAACTCACCAAATATTCAGAAAAATTCTGCTTTCAAATTTACTTCCTTTTCCATTTCCATATAGCATCAGGCTCAAACTCCCCTTTTTATAGAGCAATCACCTCTATTATATTATCCCTGGTGATGGCTGGGTGTATTCCCTAAGAGTTCTAGGATTTAATTTATAAGCTGTCACAATGTATAAACATAGTTATTGAAAATCTCAGCTTCTGCAGCATTACCTTGCTTGTGCTGAGTTTAAGTTTCATCTATCATTGTATTATTCCAAAATCCTGACAGAACAATCTGGAATTCTTTCGGTTTCCCCCTAACTTTGACTAACAAATAATCCTATCTTCATAAAAATGCTAAAATCTTGTGTATGCTTTTCCATAATTTTCTCTGAAAAAAAAGCTAAAAATACAGCTTCACAAAAAGTACTCATAAAATACCTAAGCATTCATCTAAATTTGTTATTTGTTTTGCCCTTGGCTTCCTGGTGTTTTAAAATCCACGTGAAGGTGTTGCTTCTTTCACCACCACCATCCCCCACCCACATGCCCACTCTTGGGCACTTATACTGGAGATAGAGAAGTATTGGCATCTAAATCAAACCATGTCTTTAGATTTTATCTCTTTTGTTTCATTTAAAAAATAGCTGATGCTTTAAAAAGTACCAAACCTTGTCTAGACTCGCATTGCTTATAACCACATTCTCATTAAATTGTCAATGAGGGCACCTGAGAATTACAGTTTTGTGATGTAATCTCCCAACAGGCAATCCCCCTCTCAAAACTGCTCTGGGGGAGTACAGAAGAGCAAATCCTACAACAAGAACTGCTTTTTATAAGCTCTTCTTTTTCCCAAGTACTCATCTAGCCCATCCAAATGCATGTGCTTAATCATGTCTATAGAGAACCACACATCCCCATCTATGGGACATAAGAGAGTTTCTTTTCCCATAAACCAGCATACTCTCACAATCTAGATTTACTTTAAAAACACAGGTAAAATAAAGCTTTCTGTGCCATAGGAATCAATAACTCACTAGTCAGTTAAGCATACTAATGTCATGCTGACTTGGGTTCCAGTAATTTCCAATGACAATGCAGCTGACTTCCTACAGGACTATTTTTCACTTCTCAAAAATGTTTAGATGCTCACTTTTTTACGCCCCATTGCCTCACTCAACTAAACTAATTGTCTGGGTGAGAAAAGACCCCAGAATTGGATGAGAAAAGACTAGGAAAACCAGTGCTAAGATTCTTGTGTATAAACATCCGATCATGACCCTGTGGCTGCCAGTCAGTCTATAGAGCAGTAGCAGAGAAACAAAACACACATCTTAGGACTGAAATCTGTCAACAGAAATACTGGGGAGGCCTACTTCGGATACAAGAGTCCAACGAACAGGAATTATCTCCTTCTCTGTGACAATTCCTCTCACCATAGTTAATATAATCGTTTCTCAACTCTTAAAGCATATTTTTCAAATCTTTATTATAGCACTTAGTGTTGCATTATGCTTTACATTTACACGACTGTCTTCTCTATTAGACTATAAACTTCTCAAAGGAAGGATGTTTTCTTATTCCTGCCACATACTAGGTGTTTAGTTAACATTTGTTGGGGGAGGAGGGAAGTAGTGTAGAATAATGGCCTATAACCAAGAGTCATTCATGATTTTAAATAATTACTCAGCTTAAAGTGAATTGTGAGTTTTATTTTAATTTAGATACATGTGCCTTTTAATTATGCTGCTTTTCTTTGCATTATCCCTAACTATAAAAATGTACTTTTTTCTTTGGTTTCTTCCACTTAGAAAATTTTCATTCCCTTTACAAAATAAATATAATCTTTAAGTATATGTTTTTTAAAAGATGAACAGAAAACAGATAGATCCAAGAACATGTGTTTATTTTATAACAGTGCTTTGTACTACCCATTTTATGGGAAATGGTTTATGGGAAAAGGAATATAAGTGGTACATGCGCACCCCCTAGAGGGCAATCTATTCCTCAATACAAATTTCACAGAGAGAACTTCCATGGAAAGCTTAGAAAATGATTATCTCTCGGCAGTTCAAAATTCCCTCAGCATCCACTACACCTACTTGGAATATGAACTGTGTGTGAGGCATGTTTAATTACCATGACTATTATTTATGTAGTTTTTAGGTTTTGAGCTCAAAGTCATTTCTAGTTAATAGTACAATAAATTGCCTAAAGTCTTGTCACATAGTGTTTATGTTGCATAAGTCTGAAGTTAATATTGATCCCAGTAGAAGTCTGTTAGTCATGGTTATCAATTCTGATAAGTCAACATTAAAATTCTCAAAATTCTTCTCCATACACAAAAATAAGTCACTTCCTAATGATGTACCATTTTAAGCAGCATTTCCAAAAAATTTAATCAAGTCAAAATTCTCAACAATACAAATAGCTTTTATATATTTACTTGCTTATCAGCTGCAGTAGAAAATTCTAGAGATAATTTAGTTTTTTAAATATACTAATTTTAAATAGTAATTTATCCTACAAGTTCTTAGCTATTTTCTCAAGGTACTGACTGAGCAATAAAATTTATAGTTATTATGTTTGAAAATGCTAGCTTCTGTTTAGGACCTGTTCTTTCTCTTGCCTTCAGTATGTATTCCTTGTAAATTTCTTTCAGTGAAAAGTTTTAGTTGCCTGAGCAATTTTTTTTCACTTAATATGCAGATATAAAATGCATTTGTTGAAGAAGAAAAAAACATACAAAAAAAGTACTTAGCTCACTTGCTTTGAAAATTAAATAAAATACATAGGTAAGTACGTAGCAAATTGGTTTTCCAATTTCTCTTCCTCTTCACCTAGGCCCAGCCCTGCCATCTTGTGGTTGGAAATGTTAAGTGTGATAGAAAGCCCTGCGCTATGTCACAGCCAGCTCTGTTTGGGGGGGGGGGGGGGGGGGGGGGGGAAGACCCGCCCTAGCAGGTTTGGCTCAGTGGATAGAGCGTCAACCTGCGGACTGAAGGGTATCAGGTTCGATTTCAGCCAAGGGCACATGCCTGGGTTGCGGGCTTTATCCCCAGTGAGGGATGTGCAGGAGGCAGCCAATCAATGCTTCTCTCTCATCATTGATGTTTCTATCTCTCTTTCCCTCTCCTTTCCTCTCTGAAATAAACAAAGATATATTAAAAAAAAAAAAAAAAAAAAAAAGGCCGTTTGCTTTTCTCAGGCAATCTTTTTCGAGGTTTTCAGGTCAGATTCCCCCTCTTCCCGTTGAGCCTATTTTAAACAATAGCATGGACTTTACAGGTAGGGAAAAAAAGGGTTACTTATGTCTTTTTTAAAAAAAGCATTTCCAGCTCTTAGCAAGAGTTTCTGGTTTATTGCAGGCGCTCAATAAATGCTCGCAATTATTTCGTAAGAATTACTTTCTACCATGTAATAGGAGGAATGGTAGGAGTTGTGAACACCTCTGGGGGGAAAGCAAACTTTCTCATTCAGAATAACACAAAGGAGTGAAATGAGGTGGTTGGTTTCGACACACTAATTTTTGCTGGTACTTGAAAGCGAAGCAAACGCCTGGGAACCTTCACTTACAATCAACTGAAGGGAGGGTCCAGATGCTTGAGTAAACTACAAATCCCAGCATGCCTCGGGGGCGGGCTCAGCGCCTGCGCAGATCACGCGGGGCGGTCATGTGACTCCAGCATGGCGGTGTTTGCAGATTTGGACCTGCGAGCGGGCTCGGACCTGAAGGCGCTGCGCGGGCTCGTGGAGAACGCCGCTCACCGTGAGTCGCCCTGGCTTCGCGGGCCGCAGTGCCTGCCTGGCCTCGCCGTCCCCCAGACTGTCGGGCCACGTTCTGGAAGGACTCGGCAAGGCCGGGCCTCCGGGTCTCTGGGATGTCCCTGGAAGCTGCTGTGTTGTTTGGATCCCTAAAGCGGGAAATTCGAAGCTGTTACCCAGTCTAGCTCCTGCTTTCATGCAAATTGAGGAAACTGAGGCCATGAGAAGGTGGAGGATTTGTATAGGGCCCCACAGCTGATGGAATGTAGAAGCCAGGGCTTCCAAGTGTAATCGACACCAGTGCTCTTAATGTCACACCCCTGTCTGCATTTCACGACTGGGTCGGAGCAAACGCGCGAGCAGTGCATGGACGGAGAGTACTGTGGGGCTCGGAGACGCGGGGCGGGTCGGGGGTGGGGGAGCGGGAACAGGGGGCTGCGAGGGTTGGAATAATATTCATAGAAAGGGTAGGTAGGAGAGGATATATTGGGGGTGAGGGGTAGCAGCATGGCCAGAACGCCGGATTCATATTTGAATCCAAGGAAGCAAAGCCCTGAGAGAAAAGAACCTGTTTTAATTATTGAAACTAATCATGACAGCTCTTTTCTTCCTTAGATGTGGGGATAGAAGGGTTTACAAATGAAGAGGTTTCTGCAGGATTTCTCAGTTCTCAGCCCTGTGAGAGCTGGTCATACTTTTCAGAGGGTAGTGTAGGATAAAACCAGCCTTTGGCAAAGTGGGTTACACCGTTTCTTCTTGTCCTTTTGTCTTTCCATTGCTGCCAGTAATTAGCATTGTCTCTCTGAGAATCCTTTCCTCTCCAGTAAAAGGAAGCCGATGGACATGATGATCTGGGCCATTTAACGCTACTATTTGGTGGTTTCTTTAAAATCAAAATTTCTGGGTGTAGTTTGTATTCTTCAACTAACCTTTTTCGGATGCTTTTCCCTTAGTAACTGAATCATGATACATAGAGAGCAGCCATGTCTTTCTATTCATTCTTTTATTTCTTGTGCTCAGCACAGTTACTCAGCAGCCCTGGCAGGTAGCGATTACTCACTTATTGCTTATGGAATAAATTAATAAGCCGTACACCTTTTTAAAAATACAGAAAACGATGACTTGTTTAGAAAATTGCCTCAATTTCAAATATCCTTGAAGGAGATATGATAAAATGTCTATACATTGTTACCCAATGTATATAATTAAAATTAAATGAAACATGACAGAAAGTCACCCCAATTTTAGTTAAAGATAAAGGGATGCTGTTTGGTGAGTGGCAATTTTCAAAGAATAAAGAAGACAGATCCCTGGTTCTTAGTTTATGATGTGATGTAAGAAACCAATAATCTTCAGAAATAAGTTATATAAATAGAAGTTACACCAGAGACATTGGGAAAGTAATCCCAAGATGCCAGATGAGTCGTCTAGGAAAAGTTTGTGGAGAAATTGAATCTAGTTGACATTTCCGAAGGACAGTAGGGACATTGTTTAGTGGCCAAAAGGTTTCCCGAGTGGGCATAACAAGAAAACGTAGAGCAGACTTTGGAGTATGGTAAAGAAGAATGGTGCTGGGGTGTGTTGATGGGGCTTGGTTGATTTGATTGAAAGGTGAAGCACAAAGTACTGGAAGTTTCTTTTATCTTCTGGTTTTTCTGTATTCTTAACACTTAGCAGACGGCCTGTCATGTAATGGATACTCAGTGTTTGCGTGAGGAAGGAAAGAAGGAAGTTGGACAAATTGAGGAAAGGGGGCCCACTATTTTGGCATTAATATGCATTATATTTTCATGTCCTCTCATTACTCCCTCCACCCCCACTGATGTTAAAATAACTTGAAAATATGATTTAGACATATTTTTAGTCTAATGCCCAGAACAGTGCTCTGTGTTGAGGCTGATAGCGCAAGGCCCTGGCCTCAAAGAGTTCCCAGTCTTGATGGTGGAGAGCTCCAAAAGAGAAGTGGACAGTGGTGTGAGGGCATCATTACTCCATTTCCCCTCAGGAAAAGGGCCTCAAAAGGAAGTAATAAGGCTAAAAAGCAAATAAAATGAGTGAGAGTAAAGGTGGGGCTGAAAAAGTATAAAGTTGGTGGGATGAAATGAAAAAAGGAATATCAAAGAGAATGATAGATGGAAAGGAGACACACAAAGTTAAGGGTGTTTAGTTTCATGCTAATAGTATGTCACAGAGGTCAAAGCCTTAACTAAGTGCCAGACACTGTTCTAAAACACTCTACGTGTGTTATCTCGTTTAATCCTCAGGACGTGTATCTTAAGTTCTTTTATTATCACCCTTTTGACAGACGAAGAATCTGAAACTTGTAGTAAGTGGTAATGCTTAGATCTGAAAGCAGGCAGTCTGACATCAGAGCCCATACCACTCTGCAAACTTCCTCCTAGTCTTGACATCTAGAAGAGGGATGGGACTGTGGGTAAAGGAAAGAGAGGTTGTTATATTTAAGAAGAATGTTCCATTTTTCTTTTCAGTTGGCTATTCAGTTGTTGCCATCAATCACATCGTTGAATTTAAGGAAAAGAAACAGGTAAAATATAATTTCTGAAGTTAATAATAACCAGTTTTTATAATTATTTATATTTATATTGGTAATATGGAACCTACAGGTAAGCATATTTTCTTGCAATTTTAAAAAATGCATTCTCTGTGCACTATTCTTATTTTATAATAGTTGAGTTGATGCATATTTGTGCAAATAATAGTTTTTTTGTGACATAATAGACATGCTCTGAGGAGTCTTAAAGTTGATTTAATGTTAATTAAGTCATTCAATAGTCATTTTTTTAAAGTGCATTGTTATTGACTGACTATAATCACAATATTTGATTTTTTTACTCTTTATTTATTTATTTTTTAAATATATATATATTTTATTGATTTTTTTACAGAGAGGAAGGGAGAGGGATAGAGAGTTAGAAACATCGATGAGAGAGAAACATCGATCAGCTACCTCCTGCACACTCCCTACTGGGGATGTGCCCACAACCAAGGCACATGCCCCCGACCGGAATCGAACCTGGGACCCTTGAGTCCACAGGCCGACGCTGTATCCATTGAGCCAAACTGGTTAGGGCGATTTTTTAACTCTTTAACATAAACATACTGGTAAATGTGTGTATTTCTCTTTAGGCCAACAACTGTACCTTACAGATTATTTCAGTCTAAAAACTACTTTTCATCCTTCCCGTCCATTGATGTTTACAGTTGCTTCTCTGCTCTTCAGCTTTCTTTAATTTTTTTTTTTAAGAAAAAAGCTAATTTAGTGTTTCTGAATACCAAAAATTAGCTTTCTTACTTCTTTTCTTAAATTATCTTTTCTGCAAACCCCTAGTAAGTTTTTCATTACGCTTTGTCCCATTAACATGTATAATCTAGAGTAACTGTTTATTATTTGTTGTAGGAAATTGAAAAACCAGTTGCTGTTTCAGAACTCTTTACAACTTTGCCAATTGTACAGGTAGGTGTTCTGTTGTTTAAGAAGCATAATACCTATTCTTTCGATGCAGACACGCCCAGTGATAAGTATGGTTCTCTACCCTGCGATGCCCCTTCCTCTGCTTACCAGCCTTACCTTTCCATCAGGACCCAGCTCTTCTGTGAAACTCTCCCTTACTATCAATTCCATACTTCTCGGTGATCTTCTTTCCTGAAGTCCTACAACCTTTAAGTTATCTCATTATGTAGCTTAACATACATCTTTTTTCTCTAGCTCTAATATAAATTCCTTGAGCATGAAGGCTGGGTTTTACTGCCCTATTGCTGGTGTCTTTTTAATGAATGCCTCCACTGGTAAAGAGGAAAATCAGTCATTTGTATTCTCTGCTTTTCTGATGGTATGTTTTTGATTATAGGGAAAATCAAGACCAATAAAAATTTTAACTAGACTGACAATTATTGTTTCGGATCCATCTCACTGCAATGTTTTGGTAAGTTAATTACCTTTCTTCTCTCATTTTGGACTTGTAAGTTGATTGATTAATGTTGAAAGTGTTGCTTTTCAACTTCACCCATTCTTACACCCCCCCTCCCCTGTGCATGACACCTGCCTGCTGTCCCCATCCTCAGAATTCACACAATATAACAGAATCTCTTCTACTCATGGCACATGTACAGGACTACCACAATCTATGAGTCCTTGGGCAATTGTTTGTCATTGAGCTCACATGAACCAGACATACGGTGGTGCTAGGGGTATTGCTGTGAATAATACAGACACAATCCTTTTAAATCTGTGAGAAATAGCTAAAAAGGTGGCGGTAGTAAATAAAGAATGCTCTGGAGGACAGTTTGAGGAAGTTGATGTTCAAACTGGGGCCAGAAAAATCAGTAAGTGTTACATAGATGTTGAGTGGGGGAGAGAGTGTTCTCAGAGACAGGAGGGATTATGCAAAGGCCCTGAAGCCAAGGAAAACATGGTGTGTTCTGGGAACTGGAACACCACCACTAGGATTGAGCCTACTAAGCTGGCTAACCTGAGATGAGGTTAGGGAGGTTGGTCTGGGTGAGCAGATCTTAACCAAGGGAGGTTTGCATTATAGAGAATGGATCAGAGGGGGTTAAGGGGATTTGAGAAGCATCCAGGTGGGTGGATTGATGGGATTTGGTGGTTAATTGGATTTAGGATGATGACTCCTTAGTGTGGCCTGAGCAGCCAGTTAAGTAGCTGGTGGTACCATTTGCTGAGATGGGACATACAAAGAAAAGCAGGTTTGAGGGCATGGCGTTAGGGACATGGTGGGTTATTGTAAAAGTTCCAATGGAGCCTATCAGATGGCAGTTAGAAAGGCATGGCCTTTAGAAGAGTGATCTTAATAGATAATGACTTGGAAGTGGTCACCTTGTAGAGAATAAATTAATTCATGGGAGTGGATGAGACTCCCTGGTCCAAGTGTGAGGTGGGAAGAGAAGGTCTAGGACAGTCCTGAGGAATTTCAGCTTTTAATGGGAGGAAGATAAGCTAGGACAGTGGTCAGCAAACTGCGGCTCGGCAAACCGCGGCTCGCGAGCCACATTCGGCTCTTTGGCCCCTTGAGTGTGGCTCTTCCACAAAATACTGGCTCTTCCACAAAATACCGACTTCTGCACGTGGGCCACGAAGTTTCAATCGCACTGTACGTGCTCGCCCGCACGTGGTATTTTGTGGAAGAGCCACACTCAAGGGGCCAAAGAGCCACATGTGGCTCTCGAGCTGCGGTTTGCCGACCACAGAGCTAGGATAAGCTGTCTTTAACTGATATACTTCTCTCGTTCTGTCCTTGGTTTCTCAGGTATTTTCCTGCACATCTAGCAGTTTAATTTTTATTTAACAGTATTCTCATTGTGAACCTAATTGCCTCACACTGAGTCAAGTGTATTTCTTGTCTCCCAACAAAATTGTGAATTCCCTGAAGGGCAGACATATGCCTTAAATGATTCTGTACCCCTAGTGTCCACACAACAGGCTCTAATCAGTGTCTGACAAACTCCTCCACTGGTTTGTGAAAGCAAGGGCTGTCTAATTTGATTTTTGTATCGCAAACAATGTTTGATACAAGTGTAACAATGTACGAAGGAAGGTAGAAGGTTGGTGGAATGGGTGTTGGTATCACGTGCTTAGAAAGTCTTCTCTGCCAACATACAAAGCAAAGCAAAACTGTCAGCGGCATGTTAGGTGTGCAGCCAAACCACAAGCAGAATCCCATGGGTATTGTTTTTGTTACTGTATGACAACATTCTTTTTATTACTAGAGAGCAACTTCTTCGAGGGTCCGGCTGTATGATATTGTTGCAGTTTTCCCAAAGACAGAAAAACTTTTTCATGTAAGTAACAGATTAAGTAAAAGAAAACAGTGTTTATTATTTTTTAAAAGACGTCTTCATTATTATGCCTTTGTAGATGATATATTTTGCCTTTGTAGATGATCTGTTTTGCCCTATCTGGAAACTTTGGATTTTTCATTTACGGTTCTGGAATTTCACAGACTGTCTTTAGGTGGCATGTGTTTTGTTTTGTTCATCCTGCTAGACATTTGATGGGCTCAGATTTGAACAGCCCATCAAGTTTTCTCCTGTTTCTTTATCTCTGCTTCATTCATTCATTAGAAACTTCTATTAGTAAATGTTAGTCTCACTCTTTGTAGTTCTAAAAATCACTTCAATTTCTGCCCTTCTTACTAGTTGCTGCTGCCTGTTAGGGAAAAAAGGCATAAGGTTCTACTGTGGCGTGAAAGCTCCCACTTGTCTGATCTTTCTCCTTTGCATGCTGAGAGGTGTGGCCCATATGCCAGCAGGATCACATCAGGCATCGGTCTTCTAGAAATTCTCCACAGTCAGCCATCTGCTGATCCTGTCCCCCTCCTGATCTGAGAGCCTTTGTGAATGTAATTCCTTTTGTACTTTTAAAATTGCTATATCTGTGATTGTTTTCAGGAGGGAAAGTTATATAACAAGGTATGGTCATTTTTATCAATTTAAGACAGAACATACTGGACATTTTAAATGATTACAGAAAAGGAAAAAAAAATCACCTGTAATATAGTTTTTCAGTAATATGTTTTACATTGTAAAATGAGCTATAGATACTTTTAGAAAGTTCTGAATGTTGTCTTTAGGTTCCAAAAAGTATCCATCTGCAAAACGTATATCCACCAAAGGTATATTGCAGCGGGAAGTACTGGTTTCGATGTTTTAATTTTACAGCATAGTTCATTTCTAAGCAAAGTCTGTTCTAAAATTATAGGAAGATTTTGCCTAAGTTTATCCAGTAGATGGAGCTGTTGACAAAGAAGACTTACCTGTGGTAAATTTAGTTTTCCAGGCTTACTATCAATTCTTTTTTTTTTAATCAATTCTTAAATGTGTATATTATTATAGAGGAACAGCACAACTTATCTATAAATAACTTTGTTTTTGATGACTCCTTTCATAAAATGTTCAATTATAATAGTTTTCAATTTTGTTTCAGAAAAAGAGGTCAGTAAAGGGGAGTGGTACATATTCATCAGAGACCCCTGTGGAACTTTTTAAAATCAGGGTGCTCAGCCCCCACCACTGTAGATTCTGATCCAGTAGGTTTGGGATTGAGTTTGGTATCTGTTTGTTTCAAGTTCCACAGGAGATTCTGATTAATTGATGGCACCATGGTAGGTATAAGGACTGTGGGCAGTTCCCAAATTTGTTAAATAGTAACTTAGTTTTGTTATTAAATAACAGTTCAGTTATGTTGTACACTAAAAGCTGGTAATATACCCAATTTGTACTACTTTTTTTTTCAAAATTGATTTAGAAATGTAAGCATATAACTTACATTTCCATAGCCATTTACTGGTGATTAGAGAAACAGAACCCTTAAAACATGACAGTATGGCTGGAAGACATACATTTTATATTACCTTCAAAAGACTTTTACATATTTTTTTTACCTTTAATACAACACTCCTGAGGGATAATTGGGACACATATTTGTTACTCTCCCCATTTTATAGGAGAGAAAACTGAGGCTCGGACTAAGTGATTTGCTCTAAATCTCAGGTAGTATGTAGTAGAGCTAGGGCTTTAGGTTTTAGAATACATTATAATTCCGTACAGCAATTTTATCTTAGTTGTTTATCATATTACTTATTTTTCTCAGACTATTCAAAAAGTGAATTTAAAAGCATAATATATGTTTGATGATGGTGAGTGAAACAAGTATTCTAGAAGAGGGAAGAAAGCTACAAATAATTTACGCAGTATTTGTTTGAATTTGATTATACAGATATACTAAAAATGTTACATAAAAACCGTTTTTAAAATTGGAACAACTTCCTCTGATGTGTCCAAATCTTACCCATTCTCTAAGACAATTCAAGTTAGGGCTCTCCTTGTTTTTTATAGACAATCAATTTTAAAAAGCTTTTTAAAGTCTTTCATGGTCTGGAATCAGGACAAATGCAAGCAGTTGTTGTTTAAGAGGTTGTATCCTGTAATTGATTCCATTTGTTTGGTTTGAAAGTTGATTAATTTAAAAGGTGTAGATATAATCTAAAACTAAGGTCTCTAAGATAATCATAACACACATATGTTAACAATTAGTAGTATAAAATCTAACCACCTTAATAGCATTGGGAATTCCCAGGGCTTCTTGGGATGGGGGAGGGAATGTAGCAGAGAATTTCAGAGAAGCTTCAGGAGCTTCTGAGTTCCTTATTCCCATTTAAAGTGACTAGATTTAAAGATTTAGGTTGAGGTGAATTCAGGTTATTTAGTCTAGTTGTCTACAAACTATTTAGATTGTGCACCCTATCAATTCTAATAAGCATTGAGGCTGCATCCCCAATATATGTATGTTTCTTTTCTCTTTTTAAAAAAATATATTTTATTGATTTTTTACAGAGAGGAAGGGAGAGGGATAGAAAGTGAGAAACATCGATGAGAGAGAAACATCGATCAGCTTCCTCCTGCACACTCCCTCCTGGGGATGTGCCCGCAACCAAGGTACATGCCCTTGACCGGAATCGAACCTGGGACCCTTCAGTCCGCAGGCTGACGCTCTATCCCCTGAGCCAAACCAGTTAGGGCATATGTTTATTTTCTTATAAATTATTTGCATACTTCATTATAACAGTGTGCTGTAAAAGGTAAGATACATACAAAACAAGTTTTAAGAGAGTGAATTAAAAAATAGATGGAAATAAAAGTTCTATTTGCTTCCTGCTTCCAAAATCCATGCCTACTTCCCTTTAAAAACTGCTGTTGTAGAGTATGCTACCAGTACCTCAGGCTCTTGAACGGGGTTATTTTTCAGGACAGTCCTTGTGGCTCCCCCAGCTTCAAAATTGCTGGGGATATTTGTTAAAATGAGGATGCTTTGGCCCTACTTCTGAATTTATCACTGGGAGTGGGGCCTGGTAATCTTTTTTTAAATATATATATTTTTATTGATTTAGAGGAGAAAGGGAGATGAATAGAAACATCAATGATGAGAATCATTGATTGGCTGCCTCCTGCATGCCCCCTACTGGGGATCAAGCCGCAACCCAGACATGTGCCCTGACTGGGAATCCAACTGTGACCTCCTGGTTCATAGGTTGACGCTCAACCACTGAGCCATATGGGAGACTCAAATCCATTCTTTAGAAAAGTGCACCAGTGTGGGGCATGCAGGAGGCACCTCAAACTTAAAATGTCTCAAACTGAATTCTCTTGCTACTTAGCTTTCTATTAATCCAAATCTAAATGTTCACTTGATACATTTAGATAACCATAAAATAAAAGCATTGTTCACATTAAAGTACTTTCTAAATCATTAAAGAAGATTAAATCATATACAAATAATATTTATGGTTAAAAATCTTATTATAGTGGTTTTGGCAGGTTGTATATGAATTCATATCAGTTCTTTTTCTTTGGCCAAGGTTTCCTATGAGGACTTAAGGAAAGAATATTCTTGAAAATGCACATACATATGCAAACATTTTTTATTTTATAAAACAAGGAGAACAGAAGGATAGGGATTCATAGTTCTCTCCAAGTCCCTTTTATGGATGTCAGGGTAGTACCTCTTGGATTAATAGAATGCTAAATAGCAAAAGAATTCATTTTGAGACATTTTAAGTTTGAGGTGTCAAAGGGAACCAAGTAGAACTGGCTTTTTACTGAAAGTTTATTAAAATGCATGTACTTAAACCAACAAGGGATAGTTTTTAATTAGCCAGTTACATAGAAGAAGGAGAAGATGACCAATACATAAGTAATAAGTAGGCTAATTTAGCTTTGGTCTGGGGAAGAATATTCAGCAGACTTAAAATTAAATGAATCGGCTTTTTTTGTGAAAAATAATTTCTGTTCATGATAATAACTTCAAACAGTACAAATAGATAAGCATTGGAAAGTACACTTTTCTCCCACCTAAAATTTCCTCTCCCTTTTCTCCTGAGGCAAGCACTGCTAACAGTTCTGTGTCTTCTCAGAAATATTATTTACCTAATCCTTCCTTCATTCCTCTCTCTTCCCTCCTTCCTTTCTTCTTATGTAACACCATGCTTTTTTTTTTCACCTAACAGTATATCTTGTAGATGGTCCCTGATGACAATTAGAGATATACCTCTTCCTTTTTAGGAGTCAGCATATTCCATTGTAAAAAGGGACTATATATAATTTATTGAAATGAAATTGATACATGATTAATTGCATCTAGTCTTTTGTGATTGGTGTTTGCAGTGACTATCATTGTACTAATATCCCTGAGCATTTGTAGAGTACATTGCTATAGAATATATTTCTAGAGCCAATAGGATACATTCCTGTAGGTGAAGTTGATGGTGTATGCACTTACTAGTAAAATTTTGATACCTATTGCTAAAGTACTTTTTAAGACTCTGTACTGAAGTAAGGATCCTGTGAGTACCTGTTTATTCATTCTTGTGTTAGCAGTGTATTCCTGAACATTTTTATCTTTGCCATTGTGATAGTTACTACTAAAGAATGTTGGAAAGCAGCTGAACTTGTATTATCTACTATTCAGAGCTTTTCTTCATCCATTCTTATTAAATTTTCAATGACTCTTTTATGAGTTGGGCAGCTGTAGCAGTTGGGATGGGGCAGATTCTTAACGAGCCAAGTGTTTTTGCCAAAACAGCACTACTTCCCAGGCTTACTGAGTTACTAGGACTGTCTTAAAGCCAGGAAGTCTGGGTGGGGGTAGGAGTGACCCCCTCTTTACTCCTCTTCCTTACTCGGTCCTTTCCCTTGGTCTCTGCCCCTGATATTGGTTTGTTAGCATAGCCACCTGGCAGTGTGAATTTGTTCATGGATTCTGTATATACCAAAACTGTGAGTGTGTCTTATGTTTAATACGGTTCAAAACAGCCAGTACTTTTTATCACTGTAAATCAAATAATGGAAAATCAGAGCCAGATATTCATCTTCTAGCAGTGTCTTTTGGCTTGTACTCTTAAACTAGTAACCTTTCCTCAAATTTATTTTCCTTCTGTCCTGATTTTCTTATCTGTTTATTTCATCTTGCATGCAGCTTTTGTAAGCAGTTTCAAATCTCTTTTGGAGTATTGATCAACAAATGATAGCAAAAATTAGAAGAAAGGGAAGGGAAATTAAATCTGAAAAATGCATTCAGTGTCATTTGATTTGTAACAGCTCGGTGTTGACCATTTATGAAGATTGTTTTCATTAGTATTTGAACAAAATGCCATTGGTAGTGTCGTGTTCGTATTTTTTCAGCCGTTCAATAGACAAGTAGGAACCACAGGCCTGAAACAATTCCTAGCACAGAAATAAATGATTTACGGGAAAAGTGGAGCATTTGGCTTTTTTTTTTTTTTGGATTTCAGTTAGTTTTCCCTTTCTAGAATAATCTATACTTCCACAAATGGAACCTCTCTTAGCAGCCCATCCTTATGTAGCAGACCATGAGTCAAAGGGTCTCTAGGCCCTGACTGTTTAAGGTCTGCGGACATATCACACTGCTTCAGCCAGATTACAGTTAAACCGTTCAAGCCAAACTTGCAGGAATGGCTGACCATTGCCTTTGTATTTCAACGCAGAGCCATCATAACACCTTTAGAGTGAGCAATGTCTATTTATATTTCTTTATATCAGAATTGACCTCATTCCTATTCTTAACGTGCCAATTTTTCTTTTGCCTTTCTCTTTGGTCTCCTTCGTTCTCTTAGCTAAAAGTTTAGCATATTTTGCAGCCTCTTCCTTATTATTATTATTTTTATTTATTTATTTATTTTTAGTACATTGTTTCTTCAGAGCAATACACTGATGTTTGTGTAGCAATACGCTGAATCTCAGGTGCTTTGGTCCAAGGTTTCTTACCTTCTTTATGTAGGGGCTTTCTCACACATTTATGCAGACATCATCATCTTTTGAGAAATTTTGTAGTTTGTGGATTCTGCTGTTCTTTTGGTCCCCAGATGACAAGGCGCAGTATCAGTGAGACCAGCAATATCTTTTTTTTACAGTGACCTAGTTGAGAACACTGAGATTGGCATCCACAATGCAACCCCGAACAGATTTGTGCTTTCTCTCTCCAGTCCTCCTTGGTGTATAACAGGAATGCCTTACTCAGTAGCAGGTGGATATGGCAATGGGTCAAGACTCCCTGCTTTATGAGGAAACCTTGTTTGTTGCTCTCACCACTGATTCAAACCACATACCCCTTCTTTCATTTTTCACCCAGAACATCAGCAAAAACTTCTGTGGCCATGCGCTTCTCACAAAAGGTAGACGTTTGCATTCCTCATCCATTTCAGTGAGCCCCTGGCAGCCAGTGGCTGGGAAAGAGGTGTTCACCTTCATCCTGAAGCAGCAGCCCACCTCCAAGGAGCCACAGAAAAGAGCTTACCTGCTTTTTCTTCTTGACAGGTTGCTTGTACACATCTAGATGTGGATTTAGTCTGCATAACTGTAACAGAGAAACTACCATTTTACTTCAAAAGACCCCCTATTAATGTGGTAAGTGTTATACTTTCCTTTCTATACTTGAATCTGTAGAAACTTAGATTAACAAACTGGACAAGGAGCAGAAGAAACCAGTGCTCTTAGATGAAGAAAAACAAAGGCTAGGTGATAAATAAGCATTTTTGTTGTTGTTGTTGTTAATCCTCACCAAAGATATTTTGCCATTGATTTGTAGAGAGAGTGGAAGGGAGGGGGGAGACAGAGAGAAACATAGATGTGAGAGAGACACATTGATTGGTAGCTTCCCACACGTGCACCCAACCAGGGTTGGGTATCGAGCCTGCAACCAGGGTTCCTGCTATTGACCGGAATCGAACCTGGGACCCTTTAGTCCACGGGCCAATTCCTCTATCCACTGAGCCAAATCAGCTAGGGCTAAATAAGCATTTTTAAAATATATATATATTTTTTATTGATTTCAGAGAGGAAGGGAGAGGGAGAGAGAGAGAGAAACATCAATGATGAGAGAGAATCATTGATTGGCTGCCTCCTGCATGCCCCCTACTGGGGATCGAGCCTGTAACCCAGGCATGTGCCCTTGACTGGAATCAAACCTGGGACCCTTTAGTCCACAGGCTGATGTTCTATCTACTCAGCCAAACGCCAAACCAGCTAGGGCAGTGGCCGGCAAATTGCGGCTCATGAGCCACATGCGGCTCTTTGGCCCCTTGAGTGTGGCTCTTCCACAAAATACCACGTGTGGGCACGCACATACAGTGCAATTGAAACTTCGTGGCCCATGCACAGAAGTCGGTATTTTGTGGAAGAGCCACACTAAGGGGCCAAAGAGCCGCATGTGGCTCTCGAGCCGCAGTTTGCCGACCACTGGGCTGGGGGTTAATTAAGCGTTTTTAAGAGGATTTTTATTTTTGTAAACTGACTAAACGAGAAAAGAAAGCTTAAAATAAAATAAAAATTTCAGTAAATTATGAAGATGTTTTTGAAAGGCTTTACAAATCAAAATCTATGA
This sequence comes from Myotis yumanensis, assembly GCF_028538775.1. Lineage (NCBI taxonomy): Eukaryota > Metazoa > Chordata > Mammalia > Chiroptera > Vespertilionidae > Myotis > Myotis yumanensis. Next base: position 25,281,647 of record NW_027223764.1, on the reverse strand, counting down.
AGGATATTTCTTGGAAGGAACGCTAACCGTGTTGGACACTTACTGCCTGAATATTGAACACTAAGGGGACAGAAGTCAAGAAAGAAGGGGAAGGGAAATAATGTTGGGGATCCCTGAGGCACCAGTGAGCTGGGGGAGGGCATGCATGGAAAGGTCCATGCGCAATGAAAAGCTGCACTGAAGCAAGCTGGTTTACACGAAAGCCGGGTTACCTTTGTAATTATCTAAGAGGGGAGCCATGCATTCTGGGAACTTTTTGTTCCTCCCTCTGCTATAGAATTTTTCTCAGTACCTTTCTACATAATTCTCGTTTTCCCTACCCTTCCTCTTCCATCTGTCATGCCGTCTTGTGAGTCTCATTCCGTCATAAAGGTGGTATTTCACATCACTAACAGCTGTTAACTGTTTTCATCAGCAGCCAGATCCTAGGAAGGGGGAGGATGCTATTTTGGAAGAGGGGCTTCCAAAGCTTAGTCTCCCATTCTCAGAAAGTGTTATGGAAGGAGAAAGAGAGTTTAATAAACAATCCAGGTTATATACCTAATCCTGTCAGAATTGGAAAATTAAAAATTTAATCTATTTTTTCAAGGTAGATAACTGTCCTATTCTTTTGTCTCTGTAGAATCACAGCCTCCTCAAGTTGTTTTCCTGTCTCTGCTGCTAAGGAATTGGCTTGATTCCAAGAATAGGGGGAGACAATGAGAAAATTGATCTATGTGGTGCGGAAAAATTGAATTCAGTGTGTAAAAATTTTAGTTGGCTTATGTTCTGCCCCTTAAAATGTGCTACTAAAACTGTACTTGAAAAGTACCCAAAATTTTAAAGTCATATATTTGAAGGGAATACTATAAAACAGCTCTTTTCTGATAAATATTGAGAGGAGTACTGAACATATAACAATTTTGCTTAAGCTCAAATCATCATTTCCCCACATTCTTGCCAGTGCTTATAAATAAATAAGTAAATGCTAAAACAAAACAAAACACCTGAATCGTCACAGTTTAAGAGTTGGAGATCTGTGTTAACAGCCTACTTAGCAGACGTGAAATGAAGACTGGCAAGGAGAAGCCATTGAGCTCTTCACTCACAGTGTCCAGACAGTTCTGTTGATTCCCTGTCACGTGAGCCCCCAGCTACCTGTGATAAAAGGCATAGCCTCCTCCAGTACCCAGGCCTACAACAGTCTTGTTGGCCTCACAGGTGGCTCCTCTCCAGAAGTCGCCATCTCTGGCTCTAGAAGTCTGCCAAAGCCTCACACTGCCAATCCCTTTGCTGTATAAAAGGCATCCCCTGGCATTAGCCAGTGCAGTGGCTCTGTAAATTGCTATTAAACTTAAAGCCCTTTACCTTTCTCTTCTTCACCTTAATGAGCTAGGAAGGCTATTTTCTAGATGGCTTTGCCTGAGTCAGCCCACATATAGCACTGCTGTGTCCTTGTTGGGGGAAGGTAGTAGCCTGTGATGCTGAGGCCAAATCTGTAGATGGACAGCAGTGCACACAATTCCTTATGTCCCACACAGGGTGAGCTTCCCAATGGCTGCTTGGTGAGGGCTCTCAAACCAAAGTGCCCTTTGTTCAATCCAGACTGTGAGCTTCCAGAGAGCACCAGCTGTGTCATGGGCATCCTTTTTAAATTATCCCAACATTGTGCCTATAGTGGGTCCTCCCTGAAACTTCTCAGTTGGATGAATATGTGTCTAGCCTAGCATATTAAAGTGCAGCTTGGGGAACCTGGCCAAATCCTGCTTGTCCGAGTCATTAGCCCGTAGTCAGTGTTGGCAGGTGAGGGAAGTGGGGCACTGGGATGGCATAAGAAGGCAGCAGCAATAGGACATCCCACCCCCCAATTCATCTGTAAATTCAGGAAGGCTGCTGCTGTTTGATGATATTTTTGGCTTAATTCCCACATTTTTCAATTTAAGAATTCTGAAAAGTGAAAATTTGACAAGTGAGAGGGATATGCAATATTTAACACAGTGTCTGCTTTTTAAAAAATCTGGTGTGAACATTTTACATATGTTGTTTAATAAAAACTAGATGATGGAGTGGAGAGAAGGACTGCACGAGATTATTTTCAGTCTACCTAATATAGAAGTAGGCTGCAGTGTGAACTGGTCAGGAAGAAGAGTCCCCATGAATTTATTCACCTAGTTCCCATTTAAGAGAGAGGAAGCTGGAAACATATGGTAAGAGATGTCCAGCTGCTTGTTCAGGGTAAATAATAGTTGGGATAGCTGTGTATGTATTATTTGTATCTGATAATATCTAATCTGGATATGGAGCTGTATGTGTAGGGGAGTATGTTCACCATGAAAGCACAGAACATGGAGTGAATGTGGTTAACAATTCAGCCTTAAGTCTTGGTCCTTGCCTGCTCCTTTGGCCTTAAGGATGAACTTGTCTTTGGCCATGAAAAGGGGATAGATAGGTTGGCTTTACAAGGATCCCTTCATTAGGCACATGAGGAAACAGCATAGATCTTCATTTGGATTGGGTTTGTGCTCTTTTCTTTTATGGTGGTGAAAAGTGGGAGATTAAAACAGGGAATTCATTAGTCTTTTACCTAGAGGCTAGAAGCCATGTGAGTATTGTCAGCCTAGAACAGCTGTGGGCAATACGGCCCGCGGGCGGGCCCGTTTGAAATGAATAAAACTAAAAAAAAAAAAAAAAAAAAAAAAGACCATACCCTTTTATGTAATGATGTTTACTTTGAATTTATATTAGTTCACACAAACACTCCATCCATGCTTTTGTTCTGGCCCTTGGGTCCAGTATAAGAACCCATTGTGGCCCTCCAGTCAAAAAGTTTGCCCACCCCTGGCCTAGAAGTTTGGGATTATGAAGGCGGGCTCAGGTATACGAAAGCACTTCACTTGTATAATTCATAGCTCTTGTTCCTTTTGTAATCGTCACATGCTTGGGGCACCATAATTTCAATGATGTAATTCCTTCTAAAGACTCCTACAAACCTCTTCTGGAGTCTAGAGCAGCGGTCGCCAATCTTTCGGACCTCACGGACCACCAGTGGTCTGCAGACCACCAGTTGGCGACCAGTGGTCTAGAGTATGGGAGTCACATACATTTATTATGTGATAATTAGGTTTTTAAAAAATTGAATTTAGCTCCTCGGATAATCAAATGACTTCTAATTATTTAGCATTTATAGTTTAAGCACTTTTACACCTACTCTAGCCCAGCAGCTTTAGGGTCAGGGCTTGAATTACTCCACTATAATGGAATTGAAATTGAAACTCAGGTAGTGTGTGACTCACACAGATAGACTTCTCTCACAAAGGCTTGCGTTGGCAATTGTACTCAAGCTTTTATTCTACCTGCTGTCATTTCCCACCACTGGGAAATGCTATGGAAAATTACTTTATAGCAGAGCTCTTTAAGCACACAATAATTTCATATTTTAAAACATAATCTTTATGAATTCGGGTTTTGAGAATGTTTCTTAAGCAGTACATACCTTTACTTTCCCTTTGATGTTTTTTTCAGTGTTATCGCCATTCAACAATGACTTCAAGTATATTGAGTTATTTTCGGTGTTTGTATGTGTTATGCTCTCTTTCTGATAGTTTTCCCTCAGCACTTTAACCCTAATCCATTTCTATCTTCATGGTCCAATTAGTCCCCACTGAGAGATGTCCTGTAAATAGTGTCTGAAGCAGTGAGGTTGGTTGTTCCAGGAATCATGCCATATATACTTGATTGGGTGTGAGTGCTCTATAAACTTTATTTTTTTATCACACATATATTGGGAACTGAAATGTGTTAAGTACTTCATTGATCTAATGCTTGGGCCAGTGCCAGCATCAAAATTTTGTATAGCAAAAAAAAAAAAAAAAACAAACCCTACAGAAATAAAGTTAAAAGACTAATGATAGCCCTTGCCGTTTTGGCTCAGTGGTTAGCGCATTGCCTCCTGCATGTGCTCCCACCAGGGCCAGGGATCGAGCCTGCAACTTAACCTGAGACCCTTTAGTCTGCAGGCTGACGCTCTAGCCACTAAGCAAACTGGCTAGGGCACAAATTACCTGTCTTAAAGAGTGATACACCAAGGGTGTCATCCTTTGAATTCAATAAATAACTGATTTTTATGAAATTAACAGGGAATTCAGATATTATCCTAGTAATCAACTCCCTATTTTCTTTCTCTCTTCATTCTGTTAAGCTTAGTTCTTGGAATTTTACCATCGATATTTTTTTTTTGGTCTTTTTTTCACCGTCAGTATCTCTTGATTCAAGTATCACACATCCGCCCTTGGTTTGCAACGTCATTGCCACGTTATTTCTCATTAGTAAATAAATCTCCCTGTTTTAGAACCTTTGGTCAGAGAAGTGAACAAAAGCCATCACACAGGCACTGTCATTCGTTATGAAAGGCTGTTAGGAACAACCATTTGATGAGCTTAAAGCAATTTTCATTAAAATGGTCTTAGAAGCAAGAGCCCTGGTAATGAGTCTATACTTTATCTAAAAATTTAAAGTGTTATGAAAGGAATGTTCACAACCTCCAGTAGCACATTATCTTTAATTTCTCTGTCTCAGTTTTGTTAGCAATTTTAAGGTAAACGACTGATGTACTTAAGATCACAATCAGAACTTTTTTCTTAAAAAATAATTAAGCTGATAATTATATTCCTTTTTCTCTCCCCCTCCCCCTCCAAAAAAAAAAACAACTTTAATTTTGATCTGGTCCCTATGGTGTGGTGGGGGGGAAATTTTAGTCACAATTAAGAATACTTAGGCACCTGGTCATCTAGTTCTATGTGTCCTTCTATGTGCCATCCACATCCTTTGTTTCCCCTCTTCTCCAGCCCACTGTCATGTGTTTTAGATCAGCAACTAGAAGATGAGAAGAGAAAAAAAACTGGCATCCTCTGGCTAACTAGTACTTTTGTCAAGAGAAATAGCTAGGGGAATAATTGAGAATATGGCTAAAGGAGGTGTCTTTGGTTTATCTGAATTTCAGTTTGCCAAGTTCATCCTGGTTTCTTTTATGATGGATATTCAGCATGATCACATCGCCTCTTTTTCATAAGCTACGATTTATTTTCTTAGAATGTAAATATATTAAACACTTGTATAAAGGGCAGTTGTGAGTGACAAAGAAGCATTATACCAGCTCTCAAGATGTACAAGCTGGGCAGGAAAAATGGGGTGGGCATTTAACTGTGGCACCAAGAGCATCCTGTCTTTTTTGCTGGACATCCATGAATACAGTTTAAAATTAGGGACTCACTAAAGAAAAGGTGGAGAACAGATGTCAGGGGCAATTAGCAATCTCTGCCATAATGCCTTATAGTGGTTATTGTAAGGGCCAAATACATATATAAGACTCTTAGCACAGTGCCTAACACATAACACTCAACCATGGCTATTTGTCCTCCTTCATTCAACAGATATCTAATAAATGACTTACCTAAGAGGCCTTCCACCCCTGTTCTTCGGAAATTTTTCAGCTCTTCGTTTCTTAGTTTCTTCATTTTTGGGGTCAAATTACTTGTTTGCAAATAGTTTACCCTAAGTATAGGGAGCACATCTCTTCTTTTCTTTTGGTAGTTCATGGAATAACAGCCTTTTTGCCACTCCACTGGGACTTTGCTCACCATAACCTCTTCATGATTCCTGTTTATATAAAGTCAGCCTCCCCACAGCTAAGATAAACTCTGTGATCAGATAGAGACAGATCTGTTTTCTTCTGTGGATGATGCTATTTGGGCATAAATTCGCCTTTGTTTAAAGCTATACTTCAACAAGCAGGAGGTGGGCTGTGGAGAGTATAGAGCAGGGGTCCTCAAACTTTTTAAACAGGGGGCCAGTTCACTGTCCCTCAGACCGTTGGAGGGCCGGACTGTAGTTTAAAAAAAAAACTATGAACAAATTCCTATGCACACTGCACATATCTTATTTTGAAGTTAAAAAACAAAACGGGAACAAATACAATATTTGTATTTGCATGTGGCCCGCGGGCCGTAGTTTGAGGACCCCTGGTATAGAAGAAGGTGAGAGAGAACTTTAAGTGAAAATAGAGCAGGACAGTGTGTGTTTATCCTTGAAGTTTATTTTTCTTTATTTCCTTTGAAGGCAATTGACCGAGGTGTGGGCTTTGAACTTGTCTACAGCCCAGCTATCAAAGACTCCACAATGAGAAGGTACACAATTTCCAATGCCCTCAATTTGATGCAAGTCTGCAAAGGAAAGGTATGGTTTCCTAATTGTAGGATATCTTTCAAATCTGGCAGTTTATTATTATTAATCCACTAGATTATCAAACTGATTCGTTTTCCTTAAAGAAGAAAGTTGTCATGGCACAGGAATAAATTCTCCTATTTCAATGAACTCTGTAAGTTTTAAGGGGAAGAAAATAATGAGAGAAGATTAATGTGAAGGAGGGAAAGATGTGTTGAAAGCCTTTATCTTTCCATAAGGAATTTGTAGTTTAGCCACTGAAAAGAATAGTGTAGGTAATAAGTTTTTGTCATCAGTGAGTTGAATTTAGTTTATATGACCTTCTCAACTAGTTTTTAAAACGAATTCATCTTTTCTAAGATCTGTTGGGAAAACCTGTTCCGCTTATTATACGCTGCCTTTAGTTTGACATGAGGGCTTTTTATTCTTTCACTTTAATTACTTACCTTGTCTTGAAAAGAAGTTGGTGTCTATAGAGCCTTTAAATGTTAAAATGTGAATACTGATTACTTGTATTATAAGACTCTTCAATTTTTTTGAACCTCTAAGATTAATATTGATCACTTTCTGTTTTGTAGAATGTAATTATATCTAGTGCTGCAGAAAGGGTAAGTCTGCCACTACGTATTTTGTTTTTGCTTTTCAAGCTATAAAACTTGGAAAAGTTTCTAGGGGAGAAAGTAAAACAGTAATATAATGAATGTTTATTGCATGTTTTCATTTTAACTGTATTTGCTCATTGTAATTGCTGAAGAGTAAAATCTATCCCCATTTCTTTTGGGCTTCAAGTTTTATTTATATAAATAGGTTTTTTTATACTGTTATAGAATGCTTTTTAAGGCTCTTTTATATTTTCAGAAACTTAAAAACAATCAAAATTATAAAAACTTAAATTTATGCAATTGAATTCCTTATTTTTAGACACTTAATCATCTTATTAATTCACTGTAGATGAAGTCTTTGAAACGTTATGAATAGCAGGACTCATGTCTGTTTTTTGTTTGTTTGTTTGTTTCATTTTATTTTAGCCTTTAGAAATAAGAGGTCCATATGATGTGGCAAACTTGTATCCTTTTCTGAGTCAGAAGTTACTGAAATTTTCTCTTAGGAAAATTGGAATTTGAAATGATATACTTTAACAAGATATTTTTCTTAACCTTTCTTTACTGTAGGTTTACCAATTAATTTAAAAAAAATTACATCAGGTTCTAGATAGCTTTATCCTTTTGTTTTCTGGACTAAGGGTGAGAGAGAAAAAGGAGAACAAGAATGAGGGACTATATTTAAAAGGCTTAGTTAAATGCGACTCTTTTCAAAAGCATGTTCCATTTGGGCTAAGAACTGCGATAGAATTAAAGTCTCTCTCTCAGTGTGACCAGGTGAGTTGACATTGTCGGTTATGTTTGTGTTAGTCGCCTGTCCTTGGCTGACTCGGTTAAAATCCTTAACGACCCCACAGAGGGTTGCTGTTTGGACTCTCTGAAAGTGATGCCAAGGCTGCAGTGTCTACCAACTGCCGAGCAGCGCTTCTCCATGGAGGTGAGCAAGTTCTTCCAACAAAACTATCCAGTGGTCACGTGAGGAGCCAGTCATTTTTATCAGACCATTGCGCCATATCCACTTTTATTATCTTTCCCTGCAGAGTTCCTTTAGGGTCATCTTTTCCCAGCCTGCTTTAACCATACCCAGCAGTGCTTTCTCATCTTTCGCTTCAGGCTTTACTTTCTAGAGTTTGTGGAATGAATAGTTTGTATTACAGAAATGAGTATTGAGTGCATCCTTTGAAGCTCTGCATGGATGTCCCTGCCTGTATTTTGATAGGCTTCTACTCTTCCTTTCTCCTCCCTCCTCTCCATAGGAGCACACTTTCCCTCCTGGAAATCACTGTTTTAAAGAACTGAAATGTTAACAATAGGTTATGCCACTTATTAAGAACATAAAAACAGCAAAGGCATTGTAAAAACCCAACTAACAAACTCAAATTGTACCTCTTCACATTTATTACAGCTTGTGATTCTTTTTTCATTTTTTGTTCACCTGATCAAGTATGTGCAGACTATACATTTTTTACTCACATTTCATTTACATGTATCTTTCTCTTCACATTAATCACTACTAGAAGCCATTGAATTTCTCATTCATCAGATGATAAAAATTAAATTAGAAGTATATGGTATGCCTAGATTTTGAAGAATGAAAATGAGGTTTTATTTTTTTTTAGTTGAGACTTTTCTGTTTTATTTTCATTCTCTTTGAAATTTTTAGCACTAATGGTAGGGTCAAGAAACAATTTACTTGATATCACCCAGAGGAATTTAAACTTCAGAATAAGTTGCTACGTATTGACAAAGTTATTTGGCATACACATACTAGTTAAGTTACTGAAGTCCTGTGTGTTGTGTCTAGATTTTAGTGATCTGATTTCCATTGAGAGACTTGATTACTGTACTGACTTACCATGAATTACATAATTTTGCTTTTGGTTTCAAAATGTTTAGTATGAGATTGTTGTATTATGTAGCCTAGACCCCATCACATTAAGCTCTGGGAATGATGAAATTTTCTTCAAATTAGGGAACAGTTGGTTCACACTTTGGTTATTTTTGTCTATTTTAAATGAATGTAAGGAATCATCAAGAGTTTGGATAACAATTCGTGTTCCAAAGTAGACTAAAGCAAGAAAGGGGAACTTAAAAATAGGGAAAAATCTGAAGTTCTGCATTTACCTTAAAAAAAAATAACAACAACAAAAAAAACTTAACTATGTAAAGCTGGGCTTTTATAGTAGCTAAACTAAATTACTTGGGGACTTCAGGTAGCATTGCCATTCACTCTAGTGTGCCCAGGATAGGCCTAGTTTATGCTTGTCCTGCAGAATTAACCATACATCTAGAGGATAAATTATAGTCACCCTGGTTTCACTTGACATTGGGATAGTATGAGAAGTTGTGTGGTGTATTCCTAAGATTGCTAATTTAGCCTTAGGTTACATTGCAAGAAAGAAAGGATTCTGAGGCAAGGTCTCAGTATTGTCCCCTGCACTGATGAAGTTCCAGCTGGCATCTGTATCACCCTTAGTGCCGCATTTAAGGACAGCAGAGCCCTGGAGCCCTACCAGAAGATGGTAATGGGATCTTAGAGCGCCTGGAAACCTTCTCATGAGGGCAATACTGAAAGCAGTGCAAGAATGGATACCTTGAAAACAGAAAACTTGGGACACACAGTAACTGGCTTTCAGCATTGGAAGTCTTGCTGCAGGGATTCAGAATTAGATGGGTCCTATAGGTTTCCAGGAACCAGTGAGTAGCAGTTCTGAGGTTGTGGGGAAGGGACAGAAGAAAGAAGTTCAGGGCCAGAGGATCCAGCCAGTGGTTGATGAAGTTGGTGTTTTCAAGCAGCCATTGGACCAAGATGGACCTGTTGGGCACACCTGACTTAATTCCTCTTGGACAAAATAGTGCACTCATAAATAAGTGCTTTAGAGGTAGTTGTAGATTTTCCTTGACAATCCCTGTATGTGAAAACTAAAGCCCTATACAAATGTAACTTCTTGCTATTACAAAAATAAATGTATTTTCAAAAGACTTACACTTTAGCTGATAACTATAAAGGTCTTATTTATAATTATAAGTTTGAATTAAGAAGTAAATATCCATGTGATTTAAAAATTGAACATTTCTGAGATGGAACCAAAACAATTTTGAAAATAAATGTATTTTGTTTTGTTACAAAGTGTTGGTTTTCACAATTTAATTTTTATATTTTTTATTTATTTACCTGATTCTTAGATTTTTGCTTAACCCATAGTGATACAGATAAACATCTCTAAATACGTTTTCCCCTTGGTGAAACGGAAATCATTGGCACTTTCTATTTAATTTGAGGCTCTCTGATTATGTTGTCATTTTAATGACCTCAAGGGCAGTGTTGTCCTTTTATATATTAAAATGCTTTTAAATAACTGACAAAAATATAGTAGACTTGTCAAGTTAATCCTTACAAATGAAAAGGTAACGCTTAGCTCTTTAAAATTGACTTTACTTTTATTACTTGAAATAAATAATTCTTAACTAAATTTATGTTTATTGAGTTCTTTAGGTTTTACCTCCTTCATAGCTAATGCATCTCTCCCTAGGTCCTCTCACTTCCTAAGGACTAAGTTTTAATCTCTTCACATGGTATTATAGCTCTTCCCAAGCTACTCTGCCAGCCTCATTTCTCCCTGATGTTTTCACATTCTTCCTTCACACCAGCCATGTTGTCCCCTAACCATACTAGGTTCTTCTTTCCCCCCTCTCTCTCCATGGCTTTGGAAAGGAATACTTTCTTCTCCATTTGCCCCCTCTTTCCTCTCTAGAGTCACCTCTTGTATTTTTTCATATGTGTATTTTTATTGATTCAGAGAGAAAGGGAGAGGAAGAGAAAGAGAGAAACAGCAATGATGAGAATCATTGATCAACTGCCTCTGGCATACCCCCCTCTGGGGATTGAGCCTGCGTCCTGAGCATGTGCCCTTGATTGGAATCAAATCTGGAACCCTTCAGTCCACAGGCTGACGCTCTATCCACTGAGCCAAACGAGCTAGAGCGAGTCACCTCTTTTATGATACCTTCCTTGATTTATCCAGGCAGAGTTAATTCTTGTTATATTTGCCCCTTGTACACTTATCTCAGTGTGTTGTAGGAAGAAGCACTGTTAGGCATTTTTATATCCTCTATAGATGACACAGTGCCTGGCCCACTAGTAGATTTTTAACACAAGTTGGCTAAATTTAAGTTGAACTCTGCTGCCAATCTGACCTAAACATCTAATAATCTTTTTTTTTTGTTCATCATCACCAATCTCTGGGATCGATAAACATGTGAGTTTCATTTTCTTCATTAACTCAAGTATTTATTGAACACCTATTACATAACCAGGCAATAAATATGGTGGAATCTTCAGAGGTACATTGATGATCTAGCAGGGATGACAGCTGTGGTACATGCTGTAAAATGAAGTGAGCACACACTGGAGGAAGTACAGTTGACGGTTGTACTTGCTCTGGTGATTTATCCATCTTTCTCCCATATGTAAAGCATCTGCTGCACTAGGGTCTGTGACTTGGGTTCTGGCTGTATAAGATGCCATGGACAAACCATTAGAGATAACCTGCCGTGCAGTTTTACCCTTGAAGTAATCCTTAGGAATGAATTAGATGTTGGTGATATATTGATGTGTGTATATTTGGGACAGGGGAGGGGTAATAACACTAAATGCCATCAGCATTCAGTACTTCATGATGGTTTTATCATTTACTAGTGCTGTCAGTCAAAGCAACATGGTGATACTTGTTCATCTACCTCTTTAAATCATGTCTGAACTTCAAGCACTGGTTTCCTTCTTTGTTTTGTAGAAACTAGGAAAACTGCTTTTGGAATTATTTCCACCGTGAAGAAACCTCGGCCATCGGAAGGAAATGATGATTCTCTTCCAGCTTCCAAAAAAGCCAAGTGTGAGGACTGAAAAGATCTCCCAGGCTCTATTGACACTCCCGTCTTCCCTTTCATAGTCCACCAGCCACAACAGAAATCAAACCTCTGCACGATTTGCTGTTTTCACGTGGAGCTAGAAATCGGTATCTCTACAAACGATTTTATATTCAGGCGTTTAAACTAACAAAAGAAACCGGGTGAAGCGCTTAAGAAAAGACTGAGCTAAATGAATTTTGAGATAGTGTAAGAGAACACAGAGTCTAGCTTATATTCTTGGTGTAATTGATAAAAATGGCAGGTATAATTAAATTAGATGTTTCGATATTTCAAGAGACTCTTTTGTTCATTTAAAAACTCATGCTTTTCTGCTTTATTTGATATACATTTTTTAACCTTACTACTCAAAAAGTGGTTAGTTTTATGGACTATTAAAATTTATATTAAGGGATTGGCTTTTAGTTGATCTATTTTTGTTTTAAGCCTCTTTTATTCATCAGATCAAAGTTCTTTCTAACAGGACTTGTTACAAAATTGGTGGAAGGAGAGGGTAAGTGCACCTGAAATCACGCTTGGCCTCCTCCTTTGCTGCTTCTCACCCCCATGATGTCCTTGAAAATAGGATTCACTTCTTTGACTTGGAAGCCCCTGAAAACCTGATATTGATTTCTCCTAGTAGTTTTATTAAGAATATCAAAGCAATTACGAGCAGGATTATTATACAGTGGAACCTCAGTTCTAGAACTTAATTTGTTCTGGAAGCCTATTTAAAAATCAAATCTTTTTTTTTTTTTCCCCCGTTAAAAGTAATGTAAATTGAATTAATCCATTCTAGACCCCCAAATGATTTTCTGTTTTAACCTTTCTTATATACAGTACATGTCTAGTGTACTGTTTAATCTATAAATAAACACTTTAAAAACAAAGAGGACATAAATGTAAATTTAACAAAAAGGAAATGAAATGTAGGGTAAAAAAACGAAAATTTAATAATAAGCAGCAACAAAAGAAAAAAAAACTCAATAATATTCACAGCACAATTTTCTGAGATGTTGACAGTGTGAAGTTTAACAGAAAACTGACTCATACTAGCACGTCCTCTCATTTATCACCTGAGAGACACATGAATAATTATACAAGCCATTAGATAGCATCTGATAGTATGAAAGGATTGTCTGGTTGAGAAGCTAATTGTTCAAGATGAGAGATGTTGGAGAACCAAGGTTTGACTGCATTTGGTAGAGGTAGCCTTTTTGCAAATACCTGCACTTTTGCTGTATTGATATAAATAATTCTTTAACTGAGAAAAAGGACAGAGTCAGAGAAAAGATTTCAGAAAGAGAAAGCTATATAACAGTCTCGCTTACGAATGTAGATACTTTTAAAATATTGATAAAGGGAAACCATCAAAACAGAGTATACCATGACAAGATGAGATTTACTCTAGGAATCTAAGAATATTTCAGTTCTTTTAAATGTACTTTATAATATCAATAGGTCAAATGAGAAAAATCAGGATCATCTTAATAGATGCTAGCAAGACATTTGATAAAATTTTAACTCTTCCAGATTTTAAAATTAAGCAACAATAAAAAACCTTTGGCAAAATAGAAGTAGACGACTATTTTACGCACACATACATATATATGTTCGTATGTATTTATATATTGTATATATTAACCATGATGGTTCTAAAATAAAGCATTTTGACTGACTTCCGCTTGTGCAGTTTGGTGGATTAGCCTACTCCACAAAGCTGGTGGCCACTGCTACTGAACCCCCTCACCAGGAGTCTGCCACCGAGTGACAGCTTGCTTCTGCTCACACCCCGCCTGGATTCACCAAAAGTTAGGTGTGTGTTCATTTTGTCCTTGTAGTTAGCATTGTAAAATTATATAAGTTGGTTAAAAATTATGTGAACTATGAGGGGCAAAAAAAAAGAATTTCTGCCCTGACTGGTTTGGCTCAGTGGATAGAGCGTCGGCCTGTGGACTGAAGGGTCCCAGGTTTGATTCTAGTCAAGGGCATGTACCTGGGTTGCGGGCACATCCCCAGTAGGAGGTGTGCAGGCAGCAGCTGATCGATGTTTCTCTATCATTGATGTTTCTAACTCCCTATTCCCTCTCCCTTCCTCTCTGTAAAAAATCAATAAAATATATATTTAAAAAAAAAAAGAATTTCCAGGAAAACGAAAGTTGATGCTTTTGAAAGGTTTGAAAAAGAGGAGTTATTAAAAAAGAAGTGCTGTCAAAAAAGGTGTGAGCGGGATAACTAAGATTTGGGGGCGATCAAGTAAAAATTCTGCACTTGGCCTGCTTTACTAGAGTCTTAAGTTCTCCTTCTTCTTTAAAGAGACTGGGACTCAAAAGGCAGCTGTGGATCTCTCATCAGTGCATCCATACTCCCAAGAACAGCTTTGACCTTTCTTTAAAAGATTGGCACACGTGAGTGTAGATTTCTGTAATTTACACGGAAGTGAAATGTTTAATGGGGTGTATATTCAACTTTTTTTTTATACCACGCCTTAATCTACTTTTCAGCCAACTGGGTGTGTGTGTGTGTGTGTGTGTGTGTGTGTGTGTCCCAGTTGCACCAGATACGATATACAATAGTGAGGACTTTAATGTTCTATTAGAAATGAGGTAAAGTTATTGTGGATATGACTGTCTTTTTGAAAAACAAGAGAAGCAACTGGGAAAAGATTAGAAATACACGTCTCTTTTTAGTTTACAAATGTGTGATATATTTGCAGTTGTACTGCTTTCTATTTAGGAATATGTGCTTATCCCGTTGTTCAAATTACTAGGGCATGATGGTCACCAGTGAATAGCAGCCAGCGGGTTTCCTTCTAATGCGTGCTTTTGTTAGAACATGAACCACTACTGATTCAGTTGAAACAGAATGACCATACTGCCTTTAATAAAAGTTCAGCAAAGAGTTCAGTTATAGAATAAATACACAAAAGCTAATAGTTTTAATTAACAATAACGTTTTATAAAATACTATTTTAAAAGATGACCCTATTCATAAAGACATAAATTAATAAGAAGTGTGTAGGATGTCTATGAGAAAACTGTTCAATGAAAATAAGGGAAATTAAAGAAGACTGGAATACAGGGAGGGAGATATTCTTTTTTTTCTTGGATTAGGAGATACTATGCATCAAAGTCTCCCCTAAATTTAATGAATTTAACAAAATCCAAACAACATGTCTGTATGTGTTTTTGTTTGCTTGTGTATTTGCTTGGTTTTTAGACTTGGTGTTTTGAAAGAATAAATATGAGAATAGCTAGGAAATTTTGTAGAACATTGGGAGGGACTTTTATTGCTCAATGTACAAAGGACAAGAGAACTCTAGTAATTAAAACAGTGTATGATTGGTGCAGAAATTCTTATAGATTCATGGAAGAGTTGGGAGTCCAGAACCTCTCCAGTTATAAGAAGCAATGATGGTTTGTTTGGTTAGTGGTGCTGGAATAACTGGTTTCCCATGTGGGAGAAGCGGTACAGCATGCCAGTTGGGTGCAAAGACTGAAGACTACCTGTGTTAAAATACCAACTCACTAGTACCTCCTGTGACCTTGGGCAAATTACATAACCACTCCCGCCTCACTCCTTCATCTCTTCTCCCTTCCTGTGGCATTATTGCAAGGCTTAAGTAGATTAATATGTGTAGAAGGCTCAGAGAAGGACCTGCCATGTACAATGTACCTACTATTTATCAGCTATCATTTTATCACTTCGGAAAAAAACAAGTCTAATTCCTATCTCATACCTGTACACACACCTATAGTAAATGCAAGTGGATTAAAGATAAAAGTTTTTTAAAAAACATGTAAAATACTAGAGAAAAATGTAAGTGAATTTAAAAAATAGTTTAAAAAATAAATAAATGAAAATAAATAAAAAAATAATAAGTTTGAATTAGAAAAGACCTACACATGGCCATAAAACCAGAAAATAAAAAGCTTGATTGATTTGTCTCTCTGAAAATAATCTGTTAGGCCCTGGCCAGTATGTTCAGTGGTTAGAGCATCACCCCACACAAGAGCATCACCCCACACACCAAAGGGTTGTAGGCTCGATTCCCAGTAAAGGGCATGTACCTGGGTTGCAGGTTCAGTACCCTGTCCGGGTCAGGATATGTGCAGGAGGCAAACAATGTTTCTTACGATGTTTCTCTCTCCCCACCCCTCAATCCCTCCCTTCCAGTCTCTCTAAAAAAAAAAAATCAGTGGGAATAATATCCTCAGGTGAGGATTAACAAAAGCAACAGATATATATCTATACCTATATCTATATCTATATCTATATCTATATATCTGGGGGGTGTCCCTCAGCCCAGCCTGCACCCTCTCCAATCTGGGATCCCTCTCACAATCCAGGACTGCTGGCTCCCAACCGCTCACCTGCCTGATTGCCCCTAACCGCTTCTGCCTGCCAGCCTGATCACCCCCTAACCCATCGGTTCTCAACCTGTGGGTCGCGACCCCTTTGGCGGTCGAACGGCCTTTTCACAGGGGTCGCCTAAGACCATCCTGCATATCAGATATTCACATTATGATTCATAACAGTAGCAACATTACTGTTGAGTAGCAACGAAAATAATTTTATGGTTGGGTCACAACATGAGGAGCTGTATTTAAAGGGCCAGAAGGTTGAGAACCACTGCCGTAACCACTCCCATGCCAGCCTGATCGCCTCCAACTGCCCTCCCCTGCAGGCCTGGTTCCCCCCAACTGCCCTCCCCTGCGGGCCTGGTTGCCCCAACTGCCCTCCCCTGCCGGTCCGGTTGCCCCTAACTGCCCTCTTCTGCCGACCTGGTCCCCCCGCAACTGCGCTCCCCTGCTGGCCTGGTCGCCCCTAACTGCCCTCCCCTGCTGGCCAATTTGTGCAAGGGCATGATGGTCAATTTTCATATTACCTCTTTATTACATAGGATTCCAGAGAGGTTTAGCATCCTTATCTTTTAACTGTTTTTTAAAAACATCCAACATCCCCAATGCCATTAGTGTCCACCCAGATCCGTTTTTCCAGGCTGGTATACCCAGCCCTCTGCTACTTCGGATGGTGGGAATGAATGGTCATCTCCATCTTTCTCCAGAGGATTGTCCTGAACAATGGGTGTCACCTTACCCACAGATGCCTGAAATGTTTTACTCTCACCCCTTGAGGTTGGCCCACCTGTGCATTTGTGCTCCTGGGCGCTCTGGGATTAGCCCGAAGAGAGACTTCTCTTCGCCTCTTTTCTTCTCCCACCCCATCCTGTTACCTTCGTTTATTCTCAGTAAACCACAAGAATCCTCTTTTCAAGTGCTGTTTTAAGGGAACCTGACTTACTAGAAAATTGGGCAAAAAAGGTTGACCTAGAAAAATGTTCAGTAAACATGAAGGAGCTGAACTTTTTAGTCATCAGGCAAAAGTTACCAAGTATAAAATTTTCTTTTGCTGATCAGGTTGAAAAATTTATAAAATGAGTATTTTCATGATTGTGGGGAAAGGCATTAACATGGAAGGGATATAATTTGATACCAATCTTATAGATATTCCTGTAAATGTATTTCTTTAGAAATAACTGGTTAGATACAAAGGGTGCATGGATGAGGATATTCATTGCAACAATATCTTAAATAATGGGAGAATGAAAACAACCTTATGCCCAATAATAATAGGATTAGTTAAATGATCCATTGTACAGTGAAACAAGAATAAAGATGTGTAGAATAGGTTCAATTGAGAACAAAGTTATAAAACTGAATGTGCAGTGCCCATATGTAATGTGCACAGAAAAATCAGAATGCCATGTAATTAGGATTATTGGTGTGATGTAGCTTTTTTCAGTATCTGTTTCTACAATTGGCTGAATACTTAATGAGTATGTATTGCTTGTTCAAGAGGAGAGAGGAAGTTTTTCATTTGAGGAATGAAAGCAGTGTGATAGATGTAATGACCTGGAGAAAAAGTATAAGAATACACTTGGAAGGAATAACAAAGTCCAAAGGAAGGGGTCCAGATGGCTTCCTGGACAAAAATGCCTCTAACCCAAGCATGTCAAACTCAAAGGCTAACACAGGCCAAATAAACAAGGTTTAAGTTAATGTGGGCCACAAAAAAACAAAAGCTTCCATTGTCATAGAAACGTAGGTTTATTTTGATAGAGACATGCTAAATACAAAGGGCTGAAAGACATAAAATAATAGAACATTTTAATAAAAATTAATAGTTTTTCTTGAACATTAACTTACCAGACACTGAATAACTGCACAAATTAATAAGCGTAACGCAAATAAACCTATTTTTCTTGTTCTCCGGAAGCAAAATATTTCCTGTTGTGCACACCAAACAAGTCAGGACAAGACCAATGATGTGGCAATCGGCTGCTAAAATATTCGCTGCTAGTATTAGTGGAGAGAAATGGTGCGCCTGCATGTAAGGCGAGTAAGGGAAATGAATGCAACATGATTATAGTAATCAGTCATTAGCGAACGTTGTAGTTCGTTATTAATAATGATGTATAGCCCTGACTGGTTTGGCTCAGTGGATAGAGCGTCGGCCTGCGGACTGAAGGGTCCCGGGTTCGATTCCGGTCAAGGGCATGTACCATGGTTGCGGGCACATCCCCAGTAGGGGGTGTGCAGGAGGCAGCTGATCCATGTTTCTCTCTCATCGATGTTTCTAACTCTCTATCCCTCTCCCTTCCTCTCTGTAAAAAAAAAAATCAATAAAATGTATTTTAAAAAAATGATGTATAACAGGACATTGTAAAAATGAAGTTACAAAATTTTTATTATTTTATTAAAATGTTTCTTACATATTGTTATATTGACTGGGTCGCAAAAATATTCATGTGGGCTGCATGTGGGCTGCGAGTTTGACACGCTTGCTCTAACCCAAAGGAAGAAGGAGAAATGATGCTGCGGGGTGGGGTGGGGTGGGGTGGGGTGAGGTGGGAAGAAGACCCTTCCAGGGAACTGCCACCACATGTAAAAACAGAAAAGCAAGTGCCTGGATTTTTTAAGGAACTGAAAATTCAGTGGAGTTGAAATTTAGAGTTTAGCTAGGAAAGTAATGAGAAATAGATGAGAATAGAGTTAACAGCTGTCTGATTTTAAGGATTTTAGAAAACATTAAGGAGAAAAGGGAAGCCATTGAAGAATTTTTCAAAGGAGACTGACGTGACCAGATTTGCGTTTTAGGAAAATCACTCTGGCTGCAATTTGGAGAACAGACTGGAGGGAAGTGAACCAGAGGCTGGGGTCTCAGTGGGGCCTGGTGATCTGATGGGAGGAAGTGGGCAGGTTACAGAGCAGTGTCCTTGGTAAGAAGACTCCGTGGTTGGTTGAAAGAGGGTGAGGGAGAGAGAATGTCAAGAACAACTTCCAGGGGTCTCTTGGCCAAAGGAGTATTCCCTTCACTGAGAAAACACAAGACAACAGACTGTGGACAGAGCTGGCTCAGGGGGGAAGACAAGGAAGGAGCTTGTAAAAGTTGACTTCCTATTCAACAGACTTGAAAATTTTGCCTGAACTGTTTATCTTTTTTTCAGCAGAGCTAACTGAGTTGCCCTTGTTCTAGGGGATGTATCCCATGTTGTCTCTACCTCTGTGTTAGTGCAGGTCTTTATATGTGGCAACACAAAAGTGTTTAACCCCTTCGTCTCTCCTCTTCTTTACCCTCCTGCTCTTGTGGGGAGGGAGACTGGAGAAAATCATCATAAAGAGAGGACTTGGTCACATCATAACACACTGAAGTTAATGCCATGGGAGATGTCAGTATTAGCAAGAGAAATGTTGCCTGTGAAAGGGAAGGACCCTGAGCCTTAAGGATCTGAGAAGTTAGAGCCAGGACCCTAGAGGGAGGGGGATGGGAGGGAGGGAGATAGAAGGAAGCTGCCCTTGGAAGGTTGACTCTGGATTAGGAGACTAGATAGAAAAGATTCAAAAATATTTCACACCATCCTCAGAACTCCATATGTGTGCATGACCAGCTGCCTGCAAGAGCTGGTATGGACTATGCCTGAGTGTCCTCTAAAGTGTTGGAGGCATAGCTAAGAGGTTATGTGTGTGATACTGTCTGGAGCGAGTTCTGGGGAGGGTACCAGTGCTGGTGTTTCATGATGGCCTTCAGACATTTCCTAACATGCCACACTATTCCCATACCCATATCCTTTCCTCTCTTCTCTCCACTGCCTGGGATGTTCTGTGCTTGAATTACTCCAGATTATCCCTCAGATTCCTCTGAAAGCCACCACCTCTAAGCAGTCTTTGTAGATATCCCCTCACCCCATCAGATGATGTGCCTCCACATCTTAGACTCATAGAACTCTATTTTTTACTTCATTGTACTTACTACAGGCATTTACTATATATATATTTGTATTTATATTTTGATTTCTGTGATTATTTATTTCTTAGTATTCATCAAATTTTCTCATCACAGGTCTTAGCACCTGGTCCAACACCTGGCAACAAACACCTTGGAGATCAGGAGTTATCCACCAGGTGTGTTTTCTTGTTGGAGGCCTTTGACACTGCCAGAGCTGTCCTTAACAATGGCTAAACCTCAGTCCATTCCTGATGGAACTTCTTAAGGAGCATTGTTTAATTGTTTAGCTTGCAGTAAACATTCTGCCCACCAGGGGTCTCTTTTCCCCATCATTGGGGCCAAAAGAACTTACTCTTTTTTTTTTTTAAGTATAGTTTTATTGATTTCAGAGAGGAAGGGAGAGGGAGAGAGAGATAGAAACATCCATGATGAGAGAGAATCATTGATCAGTGCCTCCTGCACACCCCACACCAGGGATCAAGCCTGCAACCGCGCATATGCCCTGATCAGGAATCCAGGTACATCAATGTTCAACCACTGAGCCGCCACGACCAGGCAAGAACTTACGCCTTTGTATCAATGGTTTTCAAGCCTCGCAGCCCAAGGTGTGGTGGTGGCATGCCACCACTTCTAGAACCTCAGGTCCAGTCTGAGCCTGGCCGAATCAGAATCTGCATTTTAAGATCCTCATGTGATCCACATACATATTAACTACTGAGAAATACTGTTCTACAGGGCAGTCCTCATCTGAAAAACTTGGAAGAATAACGACACCCCATCTAAATGGCCTGTTTCACTTATAGAAGTACTTAGAAAGAGGTTTAGAATGTGTTTGCTTTTATTATGAATATAAAATATACATACGACATAAGATACATTTACACATTTACAATTTGCCGTTACTTTCATCTTTTTGAGCAAATCCCATCTGCATGGCCCCGTTGCCCACTCCTTCCACTGCACTCCGCTCACACTCACAACATCCGCTTCACCTTAGCACAGTGCGTGACTTGGTAAGGAATACCAGGCCCAGCCGGAAAACGGCTGGCTTTCCTGTCCTTCTCTTCCATTCTACTGTTTCCGTCACTGTATGCTTTTCCATGGCCTCAGACTTCAGCAGTAAAAATTCAGGAGAAAAGAGGGCAGCAATAATCACCTTTGTCTCTTAGAAACACCTTGAAATATCCTACGTGAGTGAGGTGACACATAGGCAGCCACTGAGCACTGCTCATTGGCATGGGTTACGGACTATCTACGGGAAGGCTCTGGAGCGTTGTGTACGAATCAAGCTCTGCCCACCAAACAGATGAGCATAAAGAATCTGAGTATCAGTGATAGTGGAGTTCATTTAAGAATAAATAAATAAATGCACAGGAATAGATACAAATAAATAGAGTGGGTCGCCCTAAGGGAAATTTCAATGCCTATGTCCCAGTGCTTTCTTGAAACTTTACAAGGTGCAGCCTGACCATAGGTTGATGAGGAGAAGCAGGGTTTTGTAACTAAGTTGCTCTTCTCTGGGGCCTGGCCTTCCAAAGGCCACCGGTGAGGAGCAGCTGAAGAAAGCCCGCGGTCCGTCGGTCGTGTCTCCTAGAACGCAGCTATGCGAGAGGTCTTGTAGGAGTTCTCTTTGAGGCTGTCAAATATCGCTTTGGTTCCGTTCTGCCAGTGTAACACCAGGTCCATCGGGGTCTTCCCAGCCTAATCAAAACAGATGAGGAAATTTGACTTCCAGATGGGAGGCATCTATAAATTCACATCCTCTCTTAAGATATGTTTAATGAGGTAATGGATGGGTGTGTGTTACTGGAGTGTTTTATGCTTTCTTCTGTGAGTGATTTGCCGTTTTTATTCAAACCAGTCTTTCACTGTTTCTCATGGGAATGCTTTTGGCATTTCAGATGAGCAATTTTTTTCCCCCTATGGGACTATTTCAGGTATTAATAAAAATCCCCAGTTCCTATCAATTTGTAAAATGATTCCTTGATTGATAAAAACTGGTGGTAACCCAGCTGCTTCGACGCCTTGGCTTAAATACTCAGGAACTGCTCAGAACTATTACTGCTCCAGGGGGTAGATTTTTCACAACTAGTTACATTGAGCTCTCTCCCAGGAAATTTTACTTTTCTGGAGGTGACATCAATGACATGTGTGAATAAATAATTTTTGACACCAAAATTCTTTTTCTTTTGAATGTCTCAAGATAGTCACAGAAAATTAAAATCATGGTACCTCTCAATTCTTGTCTTTAAATATGAGAAGTTCTAAAACTTTCCATCTCTATTCATTCAGAAGTCTCTCTAACACAGAGATTGCGAATTGGCAGCTTTGAGATGCAAATCAGTCTAGAGCAGTGATGGCGAACCTATGACACGCGTGTCAGAGGTGACACGCGAACTCATTTTTTTGGTTGATTTTTCTTTGTTAAATGGCATTTAAATATATAAAATAAATATCAAAAATATAAATCTTTGTTTTACTATGGTTGCAAATATCAAAAAATTTCTATATGTGACACGGCACCAGAGTTAAGTTAGGGTTTTTCAAAATGCTGACATGCCGAGCTCAAAAGGTTCGCCATCACTGGTCTAGAGACCTGTTTTGTTTTGGCCCAAACAGCTTAGGTTGTGTGTGTGTGTGTGTGTGTGTGTGTGTATTTTGTACATTGGAATTAATTTTCAACAGTTGGAAAATAAGAGATTTCTCAACTGAACTAGTGGTTTCTGAAGAAAAAAAATCAGAAGAGCTGGCAGCATGAGACTGTGGTTCCGCAGAGCAACACTGGGCTGGCTTGAGGAAGAGCCTCCACCTTGCAAAGTGATGTGCACAGATTCCTGCACCCACCCCCTTATGTTACTTGTATGATCCGCCTGGCCCCTGTGCATATTGAGTCAGTGGCCCTATAACCTTCACTTTGGAACTTCTCACACATCTCCCTTTATCAGCAGACATGAAGACAGTTTGGACAACAACACAATAACATATTGTGAGTTGTTTCCAATCCCTTTCAAGATGGTTTCCAATAGCTTTCTGGTCTTTGTGGAACATTGACCCATTGGGTCAATGACATGAATAGTTTCAGAACCCGCATGCCTGGGTCTCACTGATATACAGAACTCTGAGCCCTATTTGTATATTTTTGGCTATTCCATAAATTCCTGGCACTCCTGTCTATTGAAATCTATCTCCTTATTTTCTGCCTAGTTACACAGTCTCCCCAATCTGTATGCTATTTATCTCTGCGGGTAGTGTCTCACAGTCTGAAGAAAAAAAATCATATTTTCTGCAGCTTTGGAGATTTGATTGAATCTACTCTTTTTCTGATACTTTAAATTATTAGATAAAGCCAATCCCAATATCAGGGGTAAGGGAATTCTACCTTTAACACTTTCCCACCCCAAGCAGCAGTCTCTATTACTTGCACTTATTCTTTGTTCCTGTCATCAAGCCAATTGTTTCCATGATAAAATATTCCTCTCAGTCTCATAGTAATACAATAAGGAGAAGAAATAATTCACATTATATGATCACTGGGATTTTCTTTTTTGTAAAAAGTGATTCTCCAAAAGCTTTCAAGTTATTTTTTCAGTAATTTACACCCTTTCCTCTGGGTGATATTTTTAAAGCTTATATTAGATGATGTTTGCCTGGGAATTGGGGCCATGAGAAGTTGGTTTCGTTTTCTGCTTACAGATGAAGCTAAATTAATACATACTTGTAAAAGGGACTTATACAAGCATTTTCGAGGCCTAAATATAGGAAATTATTTTGAGGGATGTGCAGATAAACCAAAGCGGAAAATAGATGGAGATTATCTCAAAAATATAGGCAACAGTACAGCGGCCCCTGGAAAAAAGTGGTAGCATGCGATGCTGTTGTCAGGAGGGGAGGACTTCGAATTCCTGGGATTAGATATTGATTGATTTGAGTTCACTGGCTCTGGCTGCGTTGACCACTGTGGAATTTGAGACTCACTCCTTCAGGAAGATGGTGTCTGTATTCCTGTCAACCCCAGGCTGTGCTCAGCCAGGATGGACACAGCAGATTGCACTTGTGTCCGTGGAGGTGAGCAATTGGACCATCTTTTATTTTCAAGACCAAATTCTAAAAGAATTACTAGATACCATATTAGACACTGAAGTCATAGCAGTCACTATGGCTCTCCCCATCTCTGACCAGGTGACCCGAGTCTGCCAAGGTTAGCAGGGATAGAATGGACCAAACGGGCCACTGAAACCGTTAGAGACAACCCCTGAAATACTACCATTGCAGGACGATTTTCAAGACAGTTTTATACATTGGAAATCCTGCAGGCAGGGTTCCGTGTTTGGAGCACTTACACAGTTCTTGACGTTGAGGTCCGCGCCGTACATAATCAGGAGTCGGATCATCTTGTAACGATTCAGTCTCACGGCGTCGTGCAGCGGGGTATCTCCTTCCTAGAGAAGCAGAGTGAACACGCTGATGGGGGTCCTGAGGACAGAGGTGGGTACCGGCTTGGGGAGTAATTCCAAATCAACAAGGACTAAACTCTGACTACTCACTCGGTCTTTGGCGTTGAGGTCCGCCTCGCAGGCGATGAGATGCTCCGCGCACTCGTAGTGGCCTGTCCTCACCGCCACATGCAGCGCTGTGCTGAGCAACTGGGAGATTGAAGAACGAGGTGGATTTGCTGGGCGTGAGGACCGGGCTGTCCCAGACCCCAAGGCACGTGGGGGACCGGGCCAGTGGCCACTATGGTACCCCACACACAGAATGGGCTCTCAGTAGATGGCAAAGTTGGGAGGAGGTGGGGAATGAGGAATGGAAAGGGGAGGGGGAGAAGGAGAAGAAGAGGGGGAACAGGGAGAGAGGAGGAGGAGGGGAGAGGGAGAAGGCGGGGTGGGGGGAGGGGCGGACGCAGGGCTGCAAGAGGAGAAATACCTTATCCCGGGCACTGATTTTTGCTCCTTTATTCAGCAACAATTTTAAGACATCCACGTTTCCTCCACGGCTTGCCCAGTGGATGGCTGTAGATTCAAGCTATACCCGGAAGGTAAAAGGACATGACTTAAGGTAAAGAAGAATCTGGTCAGAGGAATTAGTGCGGACTTGGTGTCTAAGGCCGGGGAACACCTGCTTTGCTGGGACATCTGGTAGCAGTGGTTGTCCCCGTCTAGATCCCCAATTCCAACTATTGGAGTTGAAGGCTCTTTGCCAAATGTTTTAGCTAAACTCTTACGTGTGCGAACAGGAGTATATGCATGCATATGTGTGCATCTGTCATGGGCATCGTTAGGAGGCTCTTAATCTAATAAATATGTATTAAGAAGAATAAGAGCTACAACTTGATGAGAATTTCCTCGTGCCAACATGTTGCTAGCCACCCTCAACTTGGTTGTCCTCCTGGCAACATTATGAGTGAGGTCGGTGGTACTGTGATAAAATCAAGGCTCCACAGGAGTCATGTTTGCTCCCCAAGAACATACAGCTAGTGAATGGCAGGATAGATATGCAAACCCACTTTTAATCACTTTTGCCAAATACGAATACTCAAAAGTTCTAGAAAAAGTGTACTTCAACATTCTGGCAGAATAAAAGTGGTCCCTTCCAAAAGATTTTAACTTGCATCTAACACCTCTTCCTGTGCCCCTGTTATTTCTTATCTCCTGCCAGTTCTCATTTCTCCTTTGTGCTAGCATAGCTTCTGCACCTCGCCCATCATCCCTTGTGGTCATTGCAGGCTGCACTTACTCAGAAAAGGCCCCCTTCGCTGCTCTGGGTGGTTTGTCTCTGGCCTGTCAAATCCCACACTCGTGAATTTTAGTGTCTCTCCATGCTAACTTTATTTTTTGTTTCTTTAATTGTTTTTCTGTGTGTGTTTTGGGTTCAGTTTTGGCCAAATCCTTTGTACTCTTCATGTACCCTTTCCGCTTTGCTCTAAAGTCAAATTGAGCTGCATTTAAATAAATAAAGCATTTCCAAGCTCAATTTCAGTTCATAAAATACGCTGTATACTGGTCTTTGTAGAAATCACAGTGTTGAATTATTGAGGTCTGAAAAGCAGCTGCTTTCCATAGATGCAATTCATTTAGTATGCAGTCTAGCCCCAAATCACGTCTACGGCAGTCAGCATCTATCATATAAGGCATGCAGTGAGAGAATTCTGATTCATTGCTGGCAGCCCAGGGGCCTCGAGCAGACTGCCGTGTATAATGGAAGGGCGGGGATGTTGAAAGGCGAGTGTCGACTGTATTACTTCTCAGTAATGCTACTGACTTGATAATGACCCAGCTCTCTGATGAGGATATTGAATTCTGCTCAACAGCTTTCACTTCCTCCTTTTCCCTGGAACACTTCTCTCCTTTTCAGTATGTATAGAAAATACTTTCCACATGACCTAGTCCCATCTCTTGTGTGGAGAAATAAGCTTTTCCCTAGCTCACTCAGATCAATTTCCAGTCCAATCAGCCCAGTGTTTCATTTTAGCTTTTCTCAAGCTTCATATAGTCTATACATTTTGGCTTATTTCCAAACAAAGAAATATATTCACCATATCACGGAATTCGATCTGTGCTCCAGCTTCCAATAACTTCTCCACAATTGCCAGGTGTCCTTCCAAGCATGCTCTATGCAGAGCTGTCCGTTTATACTATCAGAATAGAGATTAAAAGAGAGAAATGCATATAAAAATGTGCATAAATCCTTTCTAGTAGGTCTGAATCTGGGGACTCTGATGACTTAATTGATAGAAACTGGAGTGCTTCTTTATGAATTAGAAATGTTAAATTCACTAAAATTGCAGAACTAGAACAATTATCCTGCAACGGAGATTTGTGCTTCCTGCAAAGTACATTTCTAAGTGCCTAGAAGTCTATCTACATGGGGGGATGTGACGTCTTGCAGGTTCAAGACTACCTAAATGCTGATTTTCCCTCTATTGTATTTTGTGCCTTCATTGTTGTGTGATATTTATCATGCAGATCAGACAGTTTTCTTTCAGATCTGGGACTGTTGGTAAGTTAAACATCAAAAAGTATTCCATTCATTTTAAGAAAATGGGAGCACTCATTTTTAGTTCAACTTCAGAAATGATTCCCCATTTACATTTCTGAATACAAAAAAGATTAGTGATTTCTGGTAAATTGGCTTCATACAAATAGGTGAATTAGACTTATTAAAGCTGCAACAACTTTAGGTATGATTTCACTCCAGTGCCCTCCTTACAGATAAGGAAACTGAGATTGGGGAAATGCAAATCAAGTAGCGAAACAGAGATAGAGCTGGCACGTGAGCACTAGTCTCTGAATTTCCCACCTAGAGCTGATGTGTTTGGGTCCAATCAGAGATGATGCTAATAATATACAGGGTATCCCCCCAAATGCATAGACACTTTGAATAATTATTAACTCCAATGGGTTAAATCTGAAAAGAAAGAAACATCAATTGAGCTATCAGGAAAAAGTGTATATACATATTTGGGGGGACACTCTATTTCTGCAAAGGTAGTTTGTTGGCCTGGCCTTATTCAACGCCTATCCCAAGGATCTAAGAAGTTAAAGGCGAATGAAAAATCAGCCAGAAATATATGAGTCCAAAACAATTATTCAATCAATAGCACTAATCCAGGATTTTGGGGGAGGGGTTTTCTTTTGGACCACTGTACTCTTCTGTTATGCTGCTGACATATGTGGCAACAGCTGGGGAAAGCTGTTTCAGGTGGATTGATTTTTGGCACCATGTTAGCAAGGCTGCAGTAAAGCAGAAGAAACACAAAATTAATGAGCTTGGTTTTGCAGTGCTTTTTGTAAGCCTTACCTCATCACAGGCATCTGGATTGTTCTTGTCTGACAAGAATTTTTCTACTACTGGCAGTTTATTCTCCAGGGCAGCCTTCAGAAACCGAGGCACATCCACAGGTTCTGTCTAAAGCCAAAATAGGGTGAGAGTTACCCGTGAGCATCCCAACATTCAATCAAACCTTCCACAGGTTTATTCCCCCATAGCACACACGCCAGACATGTGAGACTATAAAGCCTAAAGCCCTTACGATGATTTCAGGTTCAGGTTCCTTCACAACTGGAACTTTAGTTTTCCTGTATTTTTTCTTTTTCTTCAGTTGAATGATAACTTCAAGGTCTTCTAAATTTTCAAGCTTTGATCTTTGTTCTAGTTTTTTCTTCTTGAGCTAAAAAAGAAAACCGTGTTTCAAATATGTTGAGTTCTACTGACAAGCATTCTGGTTGTGTCTAAACAAAACCTGCAAGGTCTGAAATAAGTATGCTGCATGAGCAAAAGAATAGAAAAAATAAGCCTTTGATTTCAGTTTAGTCATTTCTTATTTGAGAATTTGGGGGTCTGATTTTTTAATTAATTGTCTTCCTCTTCACTTATCTTGCATGTAGCATCAGCTTTTGACTAATTGGAGATAGGATCTAGTCTCTAAGTGATGATTTTGTAATTACTGCCATAAACAAACCCCAGATTTCTGTCAAATTTTTTCATCATACTCAAGAATTTTTTTTTTTTACCCAAAATAGTCTAATAATGAGTGCTGAGGTTTGAAATATCAATGCCAATCTCTTTCAGGTGGCCCAGTAAGCAGGGCCCATGAAACAGACTACAGCTAACTAATGCATGTTTTATCTGTCGTTAGTAAGTAATGAAAATTCACCCAGGAACACAGATCTTAGCAACACAGATAGTAGACACAGTCAAAGAATGATCCTTAGACCACAAACCACGTTATTGAGAGAAAGGGGTCTCTCTTTCTTGGAATAAACTAGATGCATGTGACATCAGAAATTCACTGGACACATTTCTCTTTCCAAGTCTTTCAATCAGAACATGGTCAAAGAACCTTCGATCATTGACTCAGAGTCTGGAGGACATAGTCTCGCCAAAGAATTCTTTCCCACAACGTATCCCATAGAAGTTGTCTCTTTATGGGGGTTCATATTTGGTATGAAACATCTTTGGGATGGTGGCATTTATTTTCTTTCTCTCTTTGCTTCTTCCTGCTTGGCATCACCTTTTCCCTATGCTATCCCTAACCTCCCACTAGTGGATCCCATGGAGGGTTCTTACCTCTGCCTCTCGCTGTTTCTCAATTTTCCACTGCTGCTCCGCAAGGCTCACTGAGTGGGCCGGAAGTGTTTTCAGGTCCTCGTGCTTCTCCAAAGTAACAGCAGCTTCATACTCTCCATCTGTGAAATCCTCAGGGAGGAACTCCCCAGTGTCCCCACCGCCATTCTTCTTCCCTGTGACCTACGAGGGAAGAAGATGGCAGGTCAGAGTAGCAGGGCTTGTCCTGGGGTCGTCCTCTGTGGAGGATGCTGCAGGAGGCCCCTGGTCCTCTTCCCTGGCAGCAGCCGCCCCCGTGCAGCTGTCAGATCTCAGGTGTGACCTGTTGCTGCGATGTTCCAGGACTACCTTCAGGTACTTGTCCTGCTGTCTTAGTTAAATCAAGGTTTAGGTTAGATTGATACGCTGAAATACACTTAATCCACTTAGTCACATTTCTCCTAGGAAAATCACAACCACCCCCTCTGAATATTTAAAATTCCTTCATTTTATTACTTTTGATAACTCTTGGCCTTGAGTTGAAAAGTTTTCTGACACATGTTCTTGCCATAGAGCTTCTTCCCTAAGGCATTTTGATAATGACATGTGAGTGTACACTTTAGTAATAAAACCAAAAAGGAAAAGGTAATAAATAGGAAACATGTAGAAAATTCATTGCTCCCAGCTCCATTTTTCCAGTGTCAAGTGTCACTCGTTTTATCACATAAACCAACCATTTTCCATATATGACATTTTCACTGTGCGTTCTGTACCTGTGCATTATGCCTGAAAGAAAAAGGACATTTTCATTTTCAAATTAAAACCAAACCAGTTTTTATTGCATAAAAAAAACATGTCTTACGTACCAGCTCTTCCACTTTCAGCATCATCATGTTGGCCTGAAGTTCGCCTGTATGTTTTTCTCCTGCGGAATGAATCCCTTCAGTCGGCCCTGCTGGGCTCCTCCACACGGGGCAGCTTATATAGCCAGGGCTGGGTGAGATAATCTTCCAACCTGGGAACCCAAGTAACACCCCCGCCCCCACCAGTGGCCAGCTCAGAGGCAGGTGAATTTTCGTTCCAGACTCAGTGTCTGGGAAGCAGAAGAGGGAGGAGATGACAGGCAACCCCACTGAATATGTGAATCAAGAGGAAATGTGAGAGGGCCATTCCTTTGGCAGTGACCACACCGCTCAGCAATGCCAGTCATCCTATTTATCGGGAAGCCAGGGGACAGCTGCCTGTTGATATTGCACCACAACACTGCTCTTTTGCCTTCTTTGTCAGCTTTCATATGACTAACTCTATCAGGAAAATGTAAATACCCTGCACATCACACTCCCAGTAATATCTTTCTGATAACCGGACTTATCAGCACTTCACTTGGGGGAAGTGTTACTTCAGGACATCCTATTCCCATGGGTAAACAGCCTGAGAGGAAAGGATCCGAGTCCGCATGGCCCTTGTCTATATCTGTTGGAATTCTCTGGAGTGATGTCTGGGGCTAAAAAGGCCCCATGACATGCCTTCTTGCCATCATTATAAGAAATTGAAAGCATTCAGTAATGCACTTTTGTTTTATGCCGTCATTGGCCATAATTAGCATATGACATGCTTACTGTCTTCTAAAGCAGCATACTTACTGGAGCAATTTTTATTCAAAAAAGATCCAAATGGTCCAGAGACAGATTATATGAGACCAGTTATTTGCAACAGTTCGACCTTGACTAGGTCATAGAGCCAAAGTTCTCAGTTGCTGTGGGTAAAAGACTCCTATGGGAGCTATCTGTATTTTCAAAGCACTCAGATCATTGGGATGCATCAAGGTTTGCGATGCATTGCCAGAGAAGCAAAGAGCAGTGCTTTGGGCAGGGATGTTTCAGGTTTTTCATCTCTGAGGTGTTACGTTATGTTAAAATACTTAGGTCTCATTCTGGCTGGCATGACTCAGTGATTGGAGAGTCAGTCCTTGTACCGAAGGATCTCGGGTTTGCTTCCTGGTCAAGGGCAAGTATCTGGGTTGCAGGCTTCATCCCTAGCCCCAGTAGGGGCATGTGCGGAAGGCAACCAGTCGTTTTTTGAGAGATATGTCTCTCCCACATTGATGTTTCTCTTTCTTCTCTCTCTCTCTCTCTCTTTCTTTCTCTCTCTCTCTCTCTCTCTCTCTCTTCCTCCCCTCCTCCCTTCCACACTCTCTCTGAAAATCTATAGAAAAAATATCCTTGGGAGAGGATTAAAAAAAATTATATACACACACACACATATATATATATATATATATATATATATATATATATATATTAGTCTTTTAATAGTTAAAGGAGAAATGGGTTACTATCTTCAAAGCCATTTAAAACCTTTTTTTTTTAAGCAAAAGAAACAAAGGAAGAAGGAAAGAATATTAATGAGGGGAGTGCTAATTAGGATGTTATAGTGACCTTTCTGTGTCTACATGCCTTCAAACTTACCCACTCAACAAACCTGGCTGCCATTCTCTCCTGCCCCTTCTACTAATTAGCCCATGGATGGTTTCTCTGGAACTTTCTGAATGAGACATTGACTCCCAAAACCACACATTGGCCAAGAGGGACCCTCCCAGTAATCCCCATGTCTGTTTTGCTCTCCTAACATTCTCTCCTAAAGGAGTTTTATCTAAAGGAAATTTCCTAGTGTTTTCTTTGAGGTGGCGACAGCTGTTACCATGTTCATTAGTCTCTTTATGTAAGAAGAGGCCATTTAAATTTTCCTACCATTTCTTATGCCTTTTTGTCCCAGGTCAGACTCAACCTGAGGGGAGTGTTAGGAATAATCTTGGGGGAAGAGTCATGGATTGTTTAAGAGTTATTATTATTATTATTATTATTATTATTATTAATTTTACAGAGAGGCAAAGAGAAAGAAAGAGATTTGTTGTTCTACTTATTTCTGCATTCACTGGTGATTCTTATATGTTCCGGGACTGGGGATCGAACCCACAACCTTGGAGTATTGGGACAACACTCTAACCAACTGAGCTACCTGGCTGGGGCCTGTTTATGAGTCTTGAAGATGGAACCCCAGAGCTATTGGTGCCCTCAGAGTTCAAGTATGACCAGTGCTTTCGTTTTACAGAAATGAAGCCAAGCAACAGACACTTTAAGTAACTTGCTCTAGATACACAGCTCATTGGTGGATGCAGGTTTAAGAGTTTTCATTCCATCCAACAGAAGCAGAGAATCACTGATCTCAGCAGATTTTCTAGGGCAGTTCATACCTAGACCCACTCAGCGCCCAACCAAAACTGATGAAAAGGCTCTTCAGTGTTCAGATCACCTCAGAGAATGCAAGTAAAAGTGGGTAGGATGGCTCACCATGCCCATTCCCTCTGCTTGTCACTTAATCATCCCCTCAATCCTGGCTGCTTCCAGGAAGTCTTGAAGAAAACTTTGCAGAGGATGACACTTGAGGAAGGGTTGATGGAATGGGCTGAACTTAAAAAAGGGCGCAAGCTGGGCAGATCCTCAGATACCTTCAGGGCCGGCAAAATCACCACTGGGCCTCTCCTTTCTCCATGTTGATACTGTTTGTCACAAAATCCAAGAGGATTCTAGGTACATTTAGACATTTAGCTCCCAAACAACACATAAGACAAAACTGTATTTTCAAATCATTATTCATCGAAATTGCAAACAAAGCTTCTCAACTAGAAGAGAGTTCTCTGTCGCTTGTTTTTAAGGAGTTTCCATCCGTAAAAGTTCCCCTAGCGGGGTAAATCCCAAAGTGTGTAGACTTGGCTTTATCCTAGCCTCAGAGTAGGCGTAACCTTTTCTTATCAAGATGAATTGAGACAACAAAGCTTCAAGTTGGTTCTGCAATCACTGAGCAACCAGTGCTAACAATCCACGACCAGAATGAGCAGGGGAATGGTCCCTGAGCTTTGCCAGTTCCCTCTTGAGCCTTTTCCCACTGCCTGCAGGATTTGTGCATTTCAGCGGGACAGAATATAACCTGTGTACAGCTTATAGAGGAGAAACTGAGAGGCAGAGAAGCAGGGCCTAAAGCACTTCTTGTTGCCACCCAGGGTTTGAAAGACATGCCCAGATGCCTCCTGTGCTCGTGTGCAATGGCTCGGCTCCAAGGATGATTTTATCTTTCCAAATTTTAAGATACCTCTACGTGGACATTTTCTTTTTCTTACTATATTTCCTTAACTATATAAGTGTTATCTATATCTCTATATCTATATCTATCTATTTAGATAGATATTATAGATAAATAGATATAGATATATAGATATAGATATAGATATTTGTTTTTGTTAAAAATTAAAACATGGCTCAGTTGGAGCATCATCCTGTACATCGAAAGGTTGCAGGTTCTATTCCCTGTCAGGGCACATACCTAGGTTTCGGGTTCAATATCCAGTCAGGGTGTGTATGGGAGGCAGCCAATCGATATTTCTCTCTCACGTCAATGTCTCTTTCTCTCTCTCTCTCCCTTTCTCTAAGGTCAATGAACATATCCTTGGGTGAGGATTACAAACAAAACTTTTAAGTATCAGAAGGTTGCTTAATTACAACCTTACTAAGTATTGATTTGGTACTTGATTTCCCCTCCCCACCTCAATAATATGTTTTAGAGATTGTCTTCTACCAGCATAAACAAATCTATCTCATTATTTTAAACAACTTCATAGATTTATTTCCATGTGTGGATATACCATTGCCTATTTAACCATTCTCATATTTAGGGCATATAAGCTGTTTTTTCCCAAAAGGTCACTTTCATGTGCTACATTCAAAGGCACCTGATAGCACATAAAATGTTACTGTTATTAATACTCCTTGTCCTTAGAACACCTATCTAGACACTGAAAGGAAGGCCTCCAAGGCCTGGAGCCAGATTCTCACTTAGAAGACACCTTGTTCCGCTGTTGTACTTACAATTGCTCATTTTGCCATCCCTCTTAATAGCCTTCCCAGGCCCAGCTGCCACTCACCTTCCTTGGCTCGGAGAAGTCGCTGACTTTGCCTGACTAGGAATGCAAGTATCTTACGGCCAAGCCCTGGTTCAGTTACACACTCGAAAGTGCCAAAGGGAGGTCACAAAGTGAAGCAAACAAGATTCAAGGTTGTTTCCCCTCCCCTGCCAACCGGAATGGAATCACCTGTACTAGTTCAAAGGCCAAAAGCACTGAGCCATTCTGAGCAGGATTGTGGTGTCAGCTTTCATCCCTTCTTAAAGTAGAGTCAAAATACAGTCCTCTTCTTCTCGGGGCTCTGAGAAGAAGATGCACGCACACAACTGTGAGCAACACAGGACAAGTTCTTTCTGTGGTTATCAGTGGCCTTCAACATTAGAGACAGGCAAAGGCTGTGGAGGTCTTACCAGACCTTACAGCAGGTGCCTTGTTCCAGGAACTAATGTGTTCCAACTCCGACTCTGCTACACGTGCAAACCCCTGTCAGCCAACACGACCACATGGCTGTTCTGTAAACTCAGCCAAGACAGCCTCTGTTCAGGTAGGCCCTCGGTCAGTGTTCGGGATAAAAGGTTCACTTCCAGATAAAGGAAACCACGTTCTAGCAGCAGATTTCAGCCCATTTCCTAGTCTGTTATGTGTCAGGCATTTTCTAACACCAAGAGACAAACTGCCCTGCCAGAGAAGGCGGCAGTTGTATACATATGAAGTTGTGAAGAATCAAGGGCATGGGATTTTAATCCTGGCTCTGCCCTGTGTCTAGCTGAGCAAGTCCCTTCACCTCTTAGAGTCTCAGATCCTCACGTTACAAGGACAGCTTTGAACAAAATGATTTCTGGGGCCCTATTGAGGTCTCAAAACCACTGAATCAAAAGGTAGAAACAAACAGTAATGGCTAGAGCATCACATGCAGACAGCAGAGTGGATTCTCCAAAGTCTCTAAAATAGGAAGTGGTCCAGAAAGCCTTCACCAGCCCAGTGTATTTCAACCATTTTTAAGACATGCCCGCATTTGATAACTGTGAAAAATCTCAGTTCTGGCCAGTGTGGCTCGGTGGGTTGGGTGCTGTCCTGTGCACTGAAAGGTTGCTGGTTCAATTACCAGTCAGGGTACATGCTAAGGTTGCAGGCTCCATCCTGGTAGGGGGACATGTAGGAGGCAGCCAGTCGATGTTTCGCTCTCACATTGGTGTTTCTCTCTCTCTCCCTCTCTTACTCTTTCTCAAAATAAAAAAATAAATCTCACACCTTCTGTTAACATGCATAGAAATGTCAAGATCAACTTGAGGTCCAAACCAAATCAAAGCAATGGCAATTTTGAATATGTTTTTCCAAACGTCCATGGACCTTAGAGATTTTGATAAGGCTTCTCTCCTCCTTCCCCTCTGAGAATCTCTGCCCAAATTTTGCCTTTGCTGGAGCCTCTGTCAAAAAGGTAGCAATAAAAGATCAGAAAGGGCTGTCAGTGACTTCATATTAAAATTCTTATTTCTCCAAACAATGGATTCTTTCTGAGGCCCTTACACTAATTGTTATAGTCTTAGTAAGGCAAAGCCTTTACCAGTCAACTTTCTGAGACTGTGATAAGGATGAGCGGACTGTCTTTTACAACTTGGAGAAGAATGGGTATGTTGGAGAATGAGCTAATGTGAATGCATAATGATTCCCTCTCCTGCCCCCAAACTCTGAAAAGCTGAACTTACTTCATGAGATGAAATTTCACTGAATGGACAGTAGGATGATAGAGAGTTTGCACTGAGGCATTTTTTAAAAAGGAAGTCTGATTGTCATAGTAACGCTCTGAAAAGGCTTTGATGCAACCTTGGAATTACTTCACATCCAATTACACAAGACATCCACTTGGGGTGAGAGATAAGTGCTTCTGTGACTGCAAACACAGAAAGAAAATCCATTTACCCTTTTTAGCCAATTTATTAAAGCAAGGGAGAATTATTTTTAAAATGCAATTTCTGACTTCAAGTAAGGAGGAGTATTAGAAAAAAATTTCTTGGTGTAGTTTAGAGGTTCCTAATAAAAGAGAAAATACTGCAAGAAATCGCAAGTTTGGGTTCTTTGGGAAGAAGAGAGATTTGGGGCTAGTACAAGCACTGAGCGGTCATTGAGTCTGGTCCTTGGTCATCAGGAAGGGCCAGGTGCAGGCAGGCAGGACCTCTTACCTTCAGGACTAAAACCTCCCTGTGTAAACATCCTGATGCTGGAAGTCTCGCTGCCACCGTTTCTTAAGATTTTCTGAGAGCTTGGCCCCTTAGTCTGTTTGTCTCATTCTAGCTTTGGGACAGACCATCACCGTCAGAGACATTTGCTGAGCACTTTTGTACAATGAGTCTTTATTTATTTTTTTAAATATATTTTATTGATTTTTGCAGAGAGGAAAGGAGAGGGATAGAGAGTTAGAAACATCGATGCGAGAGAAACATCGATCGGCTGCCTCCTGCACAACCCTTACTGGGGATGTGTCCGCAACCAAGGTACATGCCCTTGACTGGAATCGAACCTGGGACCCTTCAGTCCACAGGCCGACGCTCTATCCACTGAGCCAAACCGGTTAGGGCTGTACAATGAGTCTTGCTAGGTCAACAGAGAAAAGCTAGAAGATGGAGTTCCTGCCATTGAAATCTTACAGGAACTACCCCCTGCCATCAGCTCAAAACCATTCTTATAACTAGGTATTGTTAAGCTCTTCAGAACATCACATTTTGGAACATAAAAGGAGTTTCAATATGTCTTGCCCATCCCCTAAATAAACACATTGGAACAAGGTAAGTGGTTTTGCCCCAAATCACATGCGGAGTCAGGATACAAATCTAGGTCTCCATACATCCAGGCCAGATGAAAAGTATCTGAGCATTTTTCTTCGCAAAGATATGCTAGCTGATATATACTGCTTACCTCCCTTCTAAGTAAATACCCATATATGTATTTTTCAGTGTTTTCTGTCTCCCTCCTTCCTAAACAGAGATTTATAGCTCTGTTGCTTTAAAAAAATATGTATAGACTCACATTCCTTGGAGAAATAGCTGATTCCAGGTCTGGAGCAGGGAAGGTACAAGATGAACTTAGAACTGTCCTTGCTGGAAAGCAGGCAGATACTCATGGACTAATGGGGGCTTGCCAAAAGGAGCAGCTGTAAGGGGCTTGTGCTATCTAAATTTGGGATATGTTGAGTGTTGAAAAGAATAATGATGGTAATTTATGAATGCAACAAGTACCCTATTGAGTCCATAGTGATACTCAATACCTACCTGATGTAAATGTATAAATAAGTAAATAGACAGAGAAAGGGGAAAGGAAAAGCTCTTCCTTACAGAAGAATGCCAGGTAATCAATGGAGAGAGAAGGACATTAGAAAGTTCACTGTTTTACCACCCCCAATGAAATAGCTAACTCGGGCAAAGATCACCAAGGAACACTAAAACCATTTTGTGAAATGTCATTGGGTGTCAGGATATTCTCATGGTATTAAAGGATCACACAGGTTACTTATTAAATACTAAGGGGCAAAGGCACCTCTACAAGGGAGAGACCCAGCCGGCACCCCCTTCACAACTGAGCAAACTTATGGTCAAGAGAAGTGGTAGGGCCAGGTATCAGTATTTTTTTAAACCTTTCCAGCTGATTCTAATTTCCAGCCGGAATTGAGAATACCATCCTAGTGCTTAGATTTACCGGAATATATTTGTAATCTTACATACATCTTTTCTTAAAGTTGTAGGAAGCAAGCCACCCTTAAGCACGGTTTCAGAATTGTGATGGTTAAAGGCTCTGCCTTACTAAGACTATGGGAAAAAAATACATCATAAATATAATTTATTCACTCAACAAAGGTTTATTTAGCCTGGTCCTGTGGGACAACTTGACATTATGTGTCTCCAGAAGTATTGCAGTAACAAGTCCACACCATTACTTATGTAACATGCTAACCAAAGATGTTGAACTTGAGTACAGTCATGGACAGCATTCAGACAAAGCCAGAATGTTGTATATTTAACAAGACAACTAGTTGGACTCTTCAAAGAGATCAGTGACTTGAACAAAAAAGAAGTAGGTGATTGCCCTGGCCGGTTTGGCTCAGTGGATAGAGTGTCGGCCTGCAGACTGAAGGGTCCTGGGTTTGATTCCAGTCAGGGGCATGTACCTTGGTTGCGGCACATCCCCAGTGGGGGGTATGCAGGAGGCGCTGATCGATGTTTCTAACTCTCCCTCTCCCTTCTGTTCTGTGAAAAGAAGTAGGTGATTGTTCTAGAAACTAATGAGATATAACAATCAAACAAAATGCATGAAATTTGTTTAGATCCTATAATTTAAAAAAAAAAACAAAAACCATAAAATACATTTTTGGGACAATTAAAGAAATTTGAATATAGACATATTTTAGACACTATTAATGACAGTTTTCTCATGTATAATAATGGGTTGAGGGTAATATGGGAGAATGTCCTTATTCTAGGGAGATATAGTCTAAAGCAGTGATGGCGAACCTATGACACGCGTGTCAGAGGTGACACGCGAACTCATTTTTTTGGTTGATTTTTCTTTGTTAAATGGCACTTAAATATATAAAATAAACATGAAAAATATAAGTCTTTGTTTTACTATGGTTGGAAATATCAAAAAATTTCTATATGTGACACGGCACCAGAGTTAAGTTAGGATTTTTCAAAATGCTGACATGCCGAGCTCAAAAGGTTCGCCATCACTGGTCTAAAGTATTTAGGGATGAGGTATCATGATAACTGCTTTCAAATGGTTCAGCAAGAAAAGTAAGTGTGTGTGTGTGTGTGTGTGTGTGTAGAAGGTGGCTCAGCTTGGCGTGGAAGAGGATGGAAGCCAGGGAGCCGGGTGTCTGCGGGCACATGGCCCTGCCAGGCAGTGTCCAAAGCTCCTCTAGAGCCCCAGGAATGCCAGGGATGAGGCTCCTGTGGGCAGTGCTCTCAGCTGCATCCGCTTCCCGTGCTGCCAGCTGGACAGAAGTTGGGGAAAGAAGAGCGGCTTGCCCGTGACCTGCTTTCTCGCCACCCACCACGATCTAACTGGAAATGGCAAGATGTTTCTTGGAGGGTACAAAAATGCAGGTGTCCATCAGCACACACCGGGTCAGGCACCCGATGGATCCAGGGGCAGACTCGAATGTTCGTTAAGCCTCTGGGGTCAGGAGACCCCACGCCATGGTGACCCTGGAAGCCTCACAGCGAGGCAACAGCAGACCTCTTTCTTCATTGTGCCTCCTTTAATGCCACCAAAGCAATACATTATTACTAAAAGTTTTCTAAGATGCTACCAGTTGATGACTTATTACTCCATTTCCAAATTCTGGGGTTGAAGAACATATACTAAGAATATATGAATAAAAAAATGAATATGAATATGAATTTAAAAATGCCCCAGGAACTTCAAGGAGGAGGAGAGCACCAGGGCGGTGGTGGGGGATTCTGGGGTGAGTGACAGATCCTGGGGGCTCGGCTGAAGGCCAACCAGATAAAGGTGTTCTTTCCCCCTCTTTCTCTTTCTGCTCTTTTTTTTAAAAAAAATATATATTGATTTCAGAGAGGAATGGAGAAGGATAGAGAGACAGAAACATCAATGTTGAGAAAGAATCATTGATCGGCTGCCTCCTGCACACCCCCTACTAGGGATTGAGCCCACAACCTGGGCATGTGCCCTAATCTGGAATCGAACCGTGGCCTCCTGGTTCATAGGTCGGCACTCAACCACTGAGCCACATCAGCCGGACTCCTTTGCCATCTCTTTAATTTCTTTCCTCTCTACACACTCTCTCTCTCTCTCTCCCTACACACACACACACACACACACACACACACACACACACACCAACCAGTTAATGAAACTACAGTGAAGCTCAGGTTGGCCTCAGCCTCCACCCCCGGCCACCTGGTGTGTAGAGCCATGCCATCTTCATAGTGACTGAGAAGGAGGTTCAGACCTTTTCACTAGAAAAGCCCCCCAGGCATGTCATCTCTTTCCTGTGTAGACCTGCAAGGGAGGTAAGTGACCTTACCTCTCCCTCTTGGAAGGAGCCTGGCAGTGCTTTCTGCACTGAGTTCACAAGAAAGGGAAGAGCCTGTGTGGAAAGACACCCTTTTCGGCTGCCAACACAAGCAGATCTTGTAGGGTGGAGGGAAACTGTAACCCCTCCAGGATCTTTGCTCTCCTTGGGAGCCCAGGCTCTCAGGTTTCACAAAGGAATTTATAGAGCAGACTGACGCCTCTGGGGTTGGAATCAGCTCAGGACTACGTGGAGAGCTTGAAGAGGGGCAGGCATCCTTCTGGGCTTTGAGCGGGCTGGGGATTGTTTACCAGGGGATGAAAATGTCCTCTCACTGAAAAGGAATGTTTGGCAAGGAAATGACCTCTGGAGGCACAACCCAGCTGCTCCCTCCGGAGTCAGACTGGGTTGGTAACAGATCAGAACCACCGACCTGGACAGAGCGTACTGGGCAGGGCCTGGGAGGGGGCTAGGATCTCGGGAGCTTTGTGCTGTTTAAAGCAACCCCTGCCTTCAGAGGACAGCTGTCCTCTTTCCCAGGTAAATTCAGCACAGCAAAAGAAGGAAAGGGAAAACTGAGAAATCACATAAAAAATAAAAGGAATGCTTGATCTGTGTTAGCATTTCCTACTGTACCACTTGGCTCACAGCTTGTCCCAGGTCTTTTCAAAACCATGGTTAGGCCCAGCTGGCATGACTCAATGGTCGAGCTTCAACCTATGAACCAAGAAATCACAGTTCAATTCCCGCTCAGGGCACATGCCTGGGTTGCAGGCTTGGTCCCCAGTGTGGGGCGTGCAACATGCAGCCAATCAATGATTCTCTCTCATCATTGATGTTTCTACCTCTCTCTCCCTCTCCCTTCCTCTCTGAAATCAATAATTTAAAAACAACAACAACAAACATGGTTAGGGGAGACTGAGATGGTGTGGCGTGAGTTCCTCTGGTTGCTGACATCTACACTTGGATGAAGAGGAGACAGATGATGTCCTTCCTTATTTGGTGGCTCTGGAAGCCACATTCCCTCCTCATCTCTCTTCGCATAAGAGCCTGACCCCAGTTAGCAGAAGCCCAAGCCATTCAGCAGCCCCCACCCTTGACGCTTCCTTATCTCGGAGTCTTCACTGTGGAATTCCAAGGCCCATTCGTGCTCCGGATGTGCTTCAACCCATGGCTGCCACTTGGCTCCTCTTGTCATGACAAGCAGATAACATAGCTCACATGCCTTCTCCTTTTCCTGCATACCAACCAGACCCCAGCTCTGAAAAGGAAATGCACCACAAACCGCGAGAGGCGGGTTTTATTTTTACATAGACATCGTTAAGACTGAAATAAGCCTAGCATTGTGGAGAGTGCTTTCCCATATTGCTTCAGTTAATTCTCTCAGTCGCCCCGGGATTTCAACAGATGAGAAAATTAGCAGGTGCAAAGGTTAATTAAATATCTGCAGTCACATAGCAAGTGTGTGTGGGGGGGGCAGGGGGGAGGATACGGATTCAAACCCTCAGCTGACTCCAAGTCCAGAGCACCATTACTGTCGATAAATCCCATCACAGCTGAGCACGAACCTGATGGCAATCATTGTCAAGAAGATTTACCAAGTTCAAACATCATTCACTACAAGGCATGGTATCAAAGATACACTTCCATTATTCATCAACATCACCATAGTTACAACCACAGCTCAAATGCAATGTACATGAACTTTATATCTGAGAAGCAACAAGAATGTAGAGACGATCTTTGCTGAACATATTAGTAAATAAATTGGTAGAAATATGAAACAAATTGGCAGGAATATACAAGTCAATAAATATGAATAAGTTAAATAGCTCCTTTAAAAGACCAATGGATACCCTTATATGGGCCAAAACAGTGCAAACCCAGCCAAATGCTGTTTATAAGAGACACAGTTACACCAGAATGACATTGAGAGGTTGAAAATAAAAGGATGGCCAAAGAGACACCATGTAAATGTTATCAAAATATGCAGAAGGGGTAATGTTATTACCAGACAAAATAAATCAAAGAAGAAAAGCATTAAATGGGACAAAGAGGGATTAAAAACCCAATCCAACAAAAATACCAGTAATTAATTTTTATACAGTCAACAACATAGCATCAAAATAACAAGAAATCAAGTCTGAGTTCTCAGGCATGCCAAGAATGGTACGCATGGCAAAAAGTACTATTTGGCCCCAATAGAAACTTGCTGTCTCTTCCGGTGGATAATTTGTCTGCAGTGTATTTAAAGCAGGAAGCTTAAGCTCAGACTTCCAGAATTGGAAGTGCCAAAGTATTTCGGGGAGAAGTTATTTATGCTGTATTGAGGATTTTGCGTCAGGGAAGCA
This sequence comes from Myotis yumanensis, assembly GCF_028538775.1. NCBI lineage: Eukaryota > Metazoa > Chordata > Mammalia > Chiroptera > Vespertilionidae > Myotis > Myotis yumanensis. The sequence goes on along the minus strand of NW_027223764.1, from coordinate 25,239,275 downwards.
TTATAACAAATAGACCATGAAAAGCACACCACATCCTAAGGAAAAACAAAAAGCCACAGAAGGTTCTTGAAGTGTCTCTTCAGGAAATCCTCAAGCATTCAAGGCTCCTGCCAGTTAGCCTAATGTGTTCATAAATTTCCCCCCAACAAACTCATTCCAGCACCAGAAAATGACACATCCATCAAACTTCAGAGGATTGATAGCTAAACTCTTCCAGGACTATGGGCATGAAGCCAGGAAAGGGATGCATGCCAGAAAATTAAGCCCCTTCTTGCCAGAAATGGAAATAAGAACAGAAAGAAAAACCAGTTAGTTTTTTTCAACTCATATCTACCATGTTTTAGGCAAAAGAGTGACGATATAGTTCAGAGCTCCTCACAGATGAGATGAAATTTCTCACAAAACTAAGGAACACATCTCATCTTCTCCAGCAGGGCTTGGGTCTGTGGAGGAAAAGGACCAAGAAGCTAACAAGGGGGGAAGGGTGTCCTGGACTGGGCTCCTTGGTTTCTAAATGATATCCTTCAAGGGGACATAATCTGAGTTTATGTTAAAGAAAAACTTAAAACTGGTAAATGCTAATTTAGAGTCTATTCTGATGAGTATAAATTAGACCATGAATTGGTTAGAATAGCTGAATGAATAAGTTTCTAGGAGAAGAGCGCTTTTTTTTTCCCTGATCCTTTGTTGGGTTACACTAAAGTGAGATTCCTATACTTAAAGGGGAGTGATGTAATTGAGTTGAGCTCACTAATACTTTATGTTCTACATCCAAACCAAATAAATGCCTCCAAACCCTGTGGGAATATGGAAAGTAGACCCCACTAGGTCATTGACCAGCAAGGTTTTTTTTGTGTGTGCATGGGTTAAACATGCACACACATATCCAATAAATCAGTAATATGCAAATTGACCATCACACCCTCACAAGATGGCTGCCTATGACCAGGCTGGCAGGGGGGTTAGTGAGGGACGACCAAACAACTGAACAAGCAGGCTGCATGGGGCAACCAGTCCAGCAGGGGGGTTAGTGAGGGATGACCAAATGACTGAACAAGCAGGCTGCATGGGGTGACCAGGCCAGCAGGGGGGTTAGTTGGGGGTGACCAGGCCAGTGGGGGGCAGTTGGGGGTGACCAGGCCATAAGGGGGGGAAGTTAGGGCTACCAGGCCCGTAGAGGGGGCCAGTTAGGGGCGATCAGGCCGGCATGCAGAGGCAGTGAAGGGTGTGATCAGGCCAGCAAGGGGGAGGGGAGGGGGTAGTTAGGGGCGACCAGGTAGGCAGACAGGTGAGTGATTAGAAGCCAGCAGTCCAGGATTGTGAGAGGGATGTCTGACTGCCGGTTTAGGCCTGATCCTAAACAGGCAGTCGGACATCCCCTGAGGGGTCCCGGATTGGAGAGGGTGCAGGCTGGGCTGAGGGGACACCCCCCACCCCCGCCTGCATGAATTTCATGCACTGGGCCTCTAGTATACAAATATATTTATATACATGATGATAGATAGATAGATATTAATTTTGGGTCTCCTGTCTCTCCTTTTCTACTCTTTATGTTCTCTTTTCCCTTTCTCCTCTCTCTGGTTGGTGTGACTCTGCCTCTCTTTCATTCCCTGTGTCTGCCAGTGGGTAGGTCTTGTCTCTGTTGTCTTTCCATGGAGCTCAGCATATTTCTCTCAGTCATTGGCTCTCTGTCTTTCTCTCTTTGTCTTCCTCCCTTTCTTAACCCTGCCTTTTGCTCTGACTATGGCTGCTGCTGCTGCTGCTATGATGCATTTTCTATTGATGGAGTGAGCATTGAGGATGCCCAAATAAGGAACTGGGTTTCAGTCAGGGGTGAGGTCATGGTAGCCAGGCAATGCTTGCACTCTGCACCATGCTCAGGACTGTCACAAACACTGGCACCTTATGCTCAGACACTTATGATGGGGAGGAGACAGAGTGATGTAGCCAGACCAGTTTATAAAAGGCAGCCCAGGCTCTCTGTTGGCAGCTGCCACTTATTACAATTCAGTCAATTTTCCATCTCACAGCGATATGCATTCATGTCTGTTATGATCACTTTGCTGTGCTCTTACTGGAGGGAAACCATCTTCCTTAGAACCATTTAGATAATTAGAGTAAATCACTGAATAAGGGAAGCTCAGGTACAACAATGAAACTATTGTGTGTGAGTTTTTTTTAACCCAACCTCCTTTAAAAAGAATATTCAAAGAAATTGCCACATCAGAGTTCTGAAATGTTAAGAATTCCTCTCATTTTTTTCTGTGGCTAAAGCCAGGAACTTTCGAGAAAACTGCAATTGCTTGTCACTTAGAGTGAAGGATAAAGGATAATTTTGTTTGCCTGAGATTTAACCCACCTGAGTAGTTTTCCAACGTGCTCCTTGAGCAAAAGGCTGGCTAAAAATCTTCCAACCAACCAATGGGGGAATAACTTTCCTAATTAAACAGCTTTGCTTAATCAAGCATTCCTTCATGGCATTTTACGAAATTCATTTTTACTGAGTCTTTCTGGAACCTACAGAAAATCTTCAAAATAGACAGCATCAATTTCGGGTGCAATGAGGGGCAGGGAGACAGGCTATAATGCAGGTCAAAGGTACAGCTCCATTTTAATAGGGGTGTGTGTGTGTGTGTGTGTGTGTGTGTGTGTGTGTGTGTCTGTGTATAAGGGGAGTTGAAGTCAGAAAGGCAGGGAAGCTTATATTTTAAATTCATGGCTCATGAAACTGATTTAAAAAGGTTTTTAAAGCCTTTTAGAAGAGCTATCTAAGGTGTGAAACTTTCCACCTAAGACAAATTCTAAACTGGAATGAGACCTTTCCCTCAACCCAACCTGCTTATGACCGTTCACTGAGCACTCACCATAGGCCACCCCCTGGGAATCAATGTTTAATTAGCTCACTGAAATTTCATAGTAACCCTCTAATACAGATACAATTGTTTTCACTATTTTGCAAATGAGAAAACTAAACTGGATGGGTTAAAGCAGTTTGTTCACACAGGAAGGAAGGAAGGGAGGAAGGGAGGGAGGGAGGGAGGGAGGGAGGAAGGAAGGAAGGAAGGAAGGAAGGAAGGAAGGAAGGAAGGAAGGAAGGAAGGAAGGATGAATGGATGGATTTGGGGTTCAAACCCAGGTCTATTGACCTTACAGTTTGTGCTTTCAAATACCTGTCTTATGGGCAGACTTTCCACCCAAGAGTCCAGCTACAGAGAGAAAATGTGCTCTAGCCTCAGTGGCAACAAATGTCCCAGATTGGGAGCCTGCTTACCCTCTCTGGGTTCATCCAGTCAATCTCAGAATGCTGTGGAGAGCATCATAGTAAGAGCTATTTAGGTTTGTCAAGCCCAATACCATTTGCAAAGCCTTACATCTGTTATCTTGGATGATCTTTTCTTATTCCCATTTTGACAGAAAAAGAGATGAAGATCCAATGAGGTTAAGTGATTTGCTCACAGTTACATACCCAATAGCTGACCGTCAAGAGTTGAGCCAAGACTCTTTGTCCAGTGCCCTTTGAGCTACTTCTCCTGGGACAACTCCAGTTATTTGATCATGACTAATCTGAAGTGTTGTTTTGAAAAATAGTCTCAGGGTAGATCAAGACTTAACAAGAAAAAAATATCGTAATTGATTAGCCATGTCTGCATGGCTCCAGAATAAAGAGTGGCAGCACACTCACACAATTATGTCATCTCTGACATCTATTTAGTGAAACCACATAATTTCACAGAAGAGGAAATTGAGGCCTACCTCAGAAATTCTGAGACTTCTCAGAATTTGAATTATGCTGATTCCAAATGAACTGAAACTGAATTGAATGAATTGAAGTGAAGCAAAGTGAGGTGAATTGATTTGAACTGAATTGAACTGAATATACCTGGGCCAAACTAAGTAATGTTAGGCATAGTGATCAGTATATTACACAGTGACTTATTGAAACAAAATAGGAATAGAGCTAGACTGTGTGAGAAGGAAGATACAGAGCATTTCCCTATCCCACATTCTCAATATCCAGAAATTGCCCATAAGTAACTAATAGTAAATATTATTAATTTATCCCTTCTACAAGATGCTGAGTGGTACTTTTCTTCTTGCCCTAGATTTGTTGTCTAGGGCCTATGGCTAAAAAACAAGGAGAACAGCCACACACAATAAGAATAGGGCCAAAACCTTGACACAGGGAAGGGATGTAGAACTAGCCCTGTGGAAGCCCCCTTACCATCACTCTCATCCTACCTCCTGAGTCTGTATGGATGACTATCAACTCCATCCCACTGCGTGCTTCCTTTTAACAATAAATATTATTCAATGCTAATTTACCATCATAAAATATATTTGATAGGTACTATAACTTATATATGCATATAATCCCCCAAACCAATATAATGCCCTAACTTGATAGAAATAATATAAAAGGGGTGTAATTTATAATTAAAATAACATGTGTTTTAGTAAGTGTTTTCTAGGGCACAACAACATTAGAAGATATAATGAAGTCTATGATTATGTGGGCCTACTTAAAATGAATAAGCTTGGATTTTCTTTAAAAAGTAACTTCATATAAAGTTAAATATCATTGACACTTTGTCTTTATACTTAACGTATTGACATAAGGAATAAATAAGTAAATTTGTGTATATATAGATTTAATCTCCGTGGAACAAACAAAATGCAGATCCATATATTGGCAACTTAAACAGCACAACCAGCTTGTCATCAGTGATGTGATTGTCCAAAATGGTCAACAGTTCTTGGTAAATTTTCTAAAAAAACAAGTGCTGTATAATCTTCCCTTAATTTACATGGTAATTGTATTTCTGGAAAATTAATGTCTATGAAAGCCATACAAAAATACAATGTATTTCTAGGCTTAGATAGTTACAAAATGTCTTGAAGGGTCCCAGAAAGATGTGTGAGATGTGAGTCATTTCTTGGTGTGGCATTGTCTCGTGCATTGCTGGAAGTCTGGAATCCCTGGTCTCACCCTTTAAATGTCATTGCCATCTCCCATTCACTGTGGTAGCCAGTAACAGCTCCACATATTTCCAAAGTCACTCTAGGACAGCAGTTCTCAACCTGTGGGTCGGGACCCCTTTGGGGGTCGAATGACCCTTTCACGGGGGTTGCCTAAGACCATCGGAAAACAAATGTATAATTACATGTTGTTTTTGTGATTGATCATTATGCTTTAATTATGTTCAATTTGTAACAATGAAGTTGGGGGTCACCACAACATGAGGAACAGTATTAAAGGGTCACGGCATTTGGAAGGTTGAGAACCACTTCTCTAGGAGATGGTGTCACCTTGTTGAGGACATTGTCCTCTATGGAAAAGACTGGGAATGGAATTGAAGTCTAAGGGAGTAATATCAGCCATGGCTCCTACCGCAATTTCCTGGATGAGATTAAGGGGTACTTCTCACTGAAGACAAGTAAGGAGGGGTGCCAACAGAATTGAGCATAAAGAGCAGGCTTTCCCGCATTACAGAGAGACTGGCATCCCCTCCCCCCAGTTGGATAATCACAGAACACTGCTCTTCTGCTTCTGCATCAAAGAGAAGTGGAGAGATGTGGAGGGTGCAGAGATGATTCGCCACTTGAAGCAACTGCATGCCCATCATTGACCCAGGCAATGAGCTTGAGTTTCCCATTGGACAGCTGGACATAGTACAGTGCAGTGAGCTGGGCTTGAGCCATCTTGCTGTTAACCCACCTGAGAAGGTTGCCTATATAGTGCAAATATCCAACAACAAGAGGATGTTGCATATGCCATCCACCCTTGGTGAGAGCTGAGTGGAAGGAGAGTCCAGGAACAGAAGAGGTGGAGGTGGAGCCAAGTCTTCCAGTCAGAAAGTAATAAAGCAGGGGAAGCAGAAGGGGGTCTTCAGGAGCCTCCAAAGAACTGCTGCATGAACATCTGTCACACAGAGGCATGGACATTGATAAGCATGATCTGGATAATTAGCAATACAACAAGGGAGGACCTCAGCCAGTTAAATAAAAACAAGTTTGTCCTTTCTCCGCCCCTTTTCCTGGCTTGTGATGGTTGATTTTATGTGTCAATTTAACTGGCCTCAGGGTTCCTAGATATTTGGTTAAACACTATTCTGGGTGTGTCTTTGAGGATGTTTCTGGATAAGATTAACATTTGAATCATTAGACTTAATAAAGCAGATTGCCCTCCCCAGTGTGGGTGGGCCTTATCCTATCTGCTGAAGACCTGAATAGAATAAAAGACTCAGTAAGAGAGAATTTGATCTCTCTGTCTGATTGTCTGTGAGCTGGGACATGGATCTTCTCCTGTGTTTGGACTCAGATTCAGACTGGAACTGGCTCTCCTGGTTCTCAGGCCTTCAGACATGGACTGGAACTATCCCTCTGGCTCTCTTTGGTTTCCTGCTTTCCAAATGCAAATCTTGGGACTTCTCAGTCTCTATGATCATGAATCAATTCTTTATAATGAATCTATAGATAGGTATAATATGCTATTGGTTCTCACCACCCAACACAGTGAGGGAGCCAGAGCCCAGACAAGTGGAGAGGAAAGATACAGAGCTTTGAACCTCATCGGATTGAAGTTTTATACTGTACTAGACTAAATTTTAACAATTGAAAGTGAAAAGAATGTTATGGAATATACCTAAGATGCTGTCTTAAAGCATAAAGAAAGAACTGATTGAGTATAATTGGGACTTGGGAGTAGCATTTGAAAGAAATCAAAACATTTCATGTTTATACTCCAAATTGAAATACCTCAGTAACCTAGTTACACACCTGACTTTGTCCCACAAAAAGCTTAAAGTGATTAATAAGAAGCCATTTGATACAATAGAAAATAAAAACTAGGATGAGAAAAAATATAAACTGAATAGAATGGCAATCAAGAAAAAGGGAGAGTCAGGTCAAAGAGCCACAGGACTTCTAGTCCTACATTCTCATGAGGGTTAAGTCACAAATTTGGCTCTGATCTTCCTAGCAGTCAAAGCAGAAAGGGGAGCATGATTCAATAAATGATAACAGGGATAAAATACTCTAACAATTTCCAAAATAAAAATTCTCCAGGAGATGCACACTGTGATGAAGGAATGAACACTAACAACTATCACTGTCCAATGCCCCATCCTCTATTGCTTAAATGGTTTAAGCACGCCTTCCAATTAATGATTTGCTATATATTAATGATACTGATGACTAAAATTGAGAACCACTATGCTCTGGCAGTGACAGTATTTCTAGTTGTCCTCGTTATAGACGGGGACCCTGAGGCTCACAGAGATGAGGTGACTAGACATTGACTCAGTTAGCAAGTGGCACAGCCAGAGTCTGAAGTCGGGTCTGCTGTTCCTGAGCCCACACTCTTCACTAAACCAAGTCTGTCATGCTGTTTTGAGAAATGAGAAAATGCTGACAAAGTGTCATCGTAGCCCCAGTGCCCTGGTTAACTGAGGAGTGAACACACTGCTGACATCTCATAGTTTAGAAAAGGCAAGAATATGATAAAGGTTAACAATGTTTAAAAACTCCATCTCATAAGGGGTATGCTTCATGCTATTGGGTCTTTTATGCCATAAATGAGAATCCATACCCTCTCACCATATTTAGGGCAGAAATTTGAGAAATTACATAGGAAAGAAAGTAGAATATTGGTTTCACAACTTAAGGCAAGATCTGATTTCCCTAATTCTGTGGTCCAGTTGGCTTTGAATTTTGAAATGCCCTTGTTCTGTACTGGGGGGGTGTGGGGTGTGCAGCTGACGTATTGTAGAAAGTGGTTCGAGTTTGGAATCTGAAGACCTGGGTTTAAGTTCTGTCCACTTAAGTTGTTTATCTTGAGTGATCTTGAGTTACCATTTTCTTATCTCTAAAACTGAGATAATAACTTCTACCCTTCCGGACAAGGATGAGGATATATGTGTATAAACCCTAAATTGAATTATGCAGTATGACATTTCTGGGATAAAAGAAGGAGAGGAGCCAGCTGGCTGGCTGAAAGAGCACTTGGTTAAGAATAAAGAGATATAAGTTGACATTCCATTTCATGTTTCACTGCGATTACTTCTTTACTTAAAAAAAATCATTTTAAATGTTTTTGTTTAATTATAAAGTAGTACCCTTACACTGCAAAAAAATTCAAATAGTACAAAGGGGTTATAAACTAAAAAAGTGAGAAAAGAAAGAAAAGAACAAAGAGATATAGTACTTACACAATCTGAGTCCCAGTAAATGACCTAGCACTCTGACTTCCTGGATTTAGATAAATCAAACATTTCTTAAACTTGATTTTTCTGAACTATTAAGTGAAGTTAGACTAGATGTTATCAAATGCCCCTTTTATCCCTAAATATTTTTATTTTTTGCTGTTGGTTTGCTTCAATTTGTTTTCATATTTGTATAGGAATATAAATTAGGATCGAGAATATTATTGCTTGGATTTCTATTTTGAAAAAGTGTGAAATGTGAAGATTCCCAACCCTTGGTATTTGTAACTAACACATGTAAAATCATTCATAGTGACTTTTGGAATACTTTTATCTGTCAACAGATTTAAATAGAGGCATCTGAGTGGTGAACTTCACATCTTCAATGAGTTGTAATTTCTTCTTGGTTTCCAGTTGCATTTTCAGATTTTGAAAAAGTGCCTTTTACTTATGATTACTATATTAGTTTCCTAGGGCTTCCATGATAAAGTACCACAGGCAGGGTGTCTTAAACAACAGACATTTATTTTCTCACAGTTCTGGCGGCTAGAATCCCAAGACCATGATGCCGATGGGGTTGGTTCCTTCTGAGGGCTGTGAGGGAGTCTGTCCCATGCCTCTCTCCTAGCTTCTGGTGGTTTACTGGCTGTCGTGGGTTGAATTATGTTCCCCCAAAATTCATATGTTGAAATCTTAACCCCAGTATCTCAGAATGTGACCTCATTTGGAGATAGGATCCAACTTATGGAGAGACACAATTCAACCCATAAGAGTTACTCATCATGGTAGATTGAAAATCACAGCCCCAATATTTTACAGCTCCTCCCATCAAGAAATGAAGTCTATTCTCTCATCCCTTGAGTCTTGGCAGGACTTGTGGCTTACTCTGACTAAGGAAACAACACTTGTTGATGCAGTGTGGCCCAGAGTCTAGGCCTCGAGAGTCCTTGCAGTTTCTGCTTTCCCCTCACTTGGAATGCTACCCTGAAACTGCCATGAATGGAAGATGGTCCAGCCTCCTGGAGAATTTGAGGCCTCGTTGTCATGAATGGTAGGTGGTCCAGCCTCCTAGAGAATTGGAGAGAGGAACCAAGGTGCCTAAGACAGCAGCCAGCAACGACTGCCAGACATATGGGTGAGACCATTCTGGACTATGTAAAGCAAGCATGTCAAATTCAAAGGCTAACATGGGCCAAATAAACAAGGTTTAAGTTTATGTGGGCCGCAAAAAAACAACAACAAAAGCTTCAATTTTCCTAGAAACGTAGGTTTATTTCGATAGAGACATGCTGAATACAGAGGGCTGAACTAAATGAGTAATTGTTAACATAAAATAATGGAACATTTTAATAAAAATTAATATTTTTTCTTGAACATTAACTTACCAGACACTGAATAACTGTGCAAATTAATAAGCATAACACAAATAAACCTATTTTTCTTGTTCTCCAAAAGCAAAATATTTCCTGTTGTGCACACCAAACCAGTCAGTACAAGACTAATGACATGGCAGTTGGCTGCTAAAATATTCGCTGCTAGTATTAGTGAAGAGAAATGGTGCACCGGCATGTAAAGCCCGTAAGGGAAATGAATGCAACAGGATTATAGTAATCAGTCATTAGTGAACGTTGTAATTTGTTATTAATGATTATGTATAACAGGACATTGTAAAAATTAAGTTATGAAATTTTTATTAAAACGTTTCTTACATACCGTTATATTGGCTGGGCTGCAAAAATATTCCTTGTGGGCCGTGAGTGTGACATGCTTGATGTAAAGTAAAGGTTGGCAAGCTACAGCCTGTGGGTCAAATTCAGCTCAGCTTATTTCATATAGCCTCTAGGCTAGGAAAGTTTTAAATATTTTAGTGGTTGGAAAATATTTTTAAAGAGATAATATTTAGTGACTTGTGAAAATTATATGAAATTCAAATTTTAGAGTCCACAAACAACGCTTTATTGGAATGTAGACTCACCCACTTGTTTGCATATTGCCCATGGCTGCTTTTGTGCTTAATGGCAGACTTCAGTATTTGCAACAGAAAGCATATGACCATTGAAGCCTAAAATACTTAATATCTGGCCCTTTATAGACAAAGTCTTCTGCCCCCTGTAATGAGTGCAGCTGAGTCTCCAGCTGAATACAGCGTCATGAGTGAGCCCAGAGGAAGCAAGCAAGGCCCTGTCCAGCCTACTCACAGGACAGAAGGACAAATCCTCATTTCAAAGCACCACATTTGAGGGTGGCTTTTATGCAACAGTAGAGAACAAAAATACTTATTTACCTGGCTTCTAGTTAAGTGAAAAATAATTTTTAATATAAAGTCAAAACCAAACATACCTGTTATCACAAAAAAATAAAACCTCTTTAAACATTGAGAATCTGAACCAAATTTCTCAAACCTTTTTTTATGTGCACAGTTATAATTTTTCAGGTAATTATTTTTAACTAACCGTTTAGAGAGGACATAATTAGAAGAACCTAAACTCTCCACTAAACTATGTTAAATCCCCTTGGTTTACATTGGATTTCATCCTCAACGCTGATTGTCAGAATTTCTGCTCTCTGATTAAGAGGCTATAATTCTGACAAGAGCACCTGAAAAGAGCTGACTAGCATTTACCCTTTCCTTTGTGTACTCAACACTGGTAATAGAATTAAACTGCTCCAACACAAACCTGGGAAGAAATATGTTGTGTCAGTTTGCTTTCTGAGTACTGCCATGGTTAACTGACTTCCTGTGCAGTAGACAGTCATAGCCTAACCACAGTAACTTGCAGTTTCCGGCCTCAACAATGAAAGCTGGGACCTGTGAGAGCTGGGAAACCTGGGTCTGAATCTTCCCACTTAAGTTGGAGCTCTTGCCTCAACCATAGCAGCTGAGTTCCCACAAGACATCAAGGGGATCACTGAACTGAGTTAAAAGACTCACATTCTCATCCTGTGTCACCTTAGACATCATCTTCTATATAATAAAAGCCTAAGCAACCATTATGGTGGAATGACCAGAACGACCAGTCGCTATGATGTGCACTGACCACCAGGGGGCAGATGCTCAACACAGGAGCTGCCCCCTGGTGGTCAGTGTACTCCCACAGGGGTAGCACTGCTCAGCCAGGAGCCAGGCTAATGGATGCTAGCGCAGCGGTGAGCTGCACCAGAGGTCTGAAGAAAGAGAGAGCTATGGGGATATGTACAAGAAGTGCTTTTCAGGCAGAAGGAACAGCATGTTAAAAGTCCCTGAGGCAGAAGTATGCTTAGTGTGTTTAAGGAACAGCAAAGAGGCAGTGTAGCCGCAGCAGAGTGAGAAGGCAGAGAGGTAGTAAGGGCCATATCATGTTGAACTTTGTAGATCATAAGCAGCACTTTGAATTATTCTGAATAAGATGAGAAACCACAGGTGAGCTTGAGAAGAGTGACATTTTTGACAGAAGTTTTGAAAGGATCTGGCCACTATGATGAAGATCGATTGCAAGAGGACAAGGGCAGAAGCAGGAAGACCAGTCCGGAGGCTGTTGTAGTAAGATAGGGGAGAACTGTGGTAGTTTGATAGAAGCAGAAGTGATAAAAGGTGATCAGAGAATGGATATGTCTTGAAAGTAGAATCAACCAAGATTTTCTGATAAAAATGTGGTAAAGTGTCAGAAAATGAGAAGAGTCAAGGATGACACCAAGGATGAATCTGCTGAACTTCTCTTACTCTGAGTCCTACTCAAATCTGGCAGCCTTCTAAATCACTCAATACGTGTGGTGGAGAAGAGTTCCCAAGTGGAGTACATGTTACCCAAAGGGAACCCATTTAGTGCTGTGCCTGTCATTAGTGAGGAGGAAGGCAAAGGACATAACTTGTTCTTTATCTTAAGGGTAGGTCGCAGCATGATCCAACCATTAGACCCCAAAACTTGACTGATGTGAAGAGTATCTGAGTCTTCACAGGGTGTAGCTCCCTCTCTCTGGTATATATATTTTTTATAACAAATTCCAAACTACTTGTTGCTTCGAGCTCATCAAGTTCAATCAATGGAGTAGGTCCAGGTGATGGTCTGTGAAATGTCAAGGTGATCATTGCCCTTTGGACTGTGTTGTGACAGGAGAGATTCCTGGGACATGATCCTGAAACAAGACAATTGATATGTACAGCTCTCCAGCCTAAATGAATGCAAACTATTTTTTATTGATGTTGGTTGAGGAAAATGTTTTTGCTAGATTAATAGCAGGACCTAGGAGAAGCTATTTGATTTTATAGATGAAGAAACTGAAACTCTTCAAGGTTAAGAAACTTCAGAAAGAGTGGTTTGAAAGTTACTTAATCCAAACTTTACCTGACACATGAAGTCCCTCTTCAGCTATCTTCAATTTAAGGTTAAGAGTTCAATAGAGCGGGGAGGGAAGAGCATAAATCTGTAGGTTTGGAGACATGGTATCATGTTAGCTCTTGCTGTATAATAAGCCACCCCAAACCTGACTAACTTAAGTAACATCTCCCTGACTACAAAATAGACTTAACAATAGATTCTATCTCAAAGGTATTGTTAAGGTCAAATAAGAAGATCTTTGTCAGGTGCCTAGTATAGTGCTGGGAACACGAGGGACTTTAAAAATTGGTGGCTCTGGTTATAAAGAGAGGTGTCTGAACATTAGCCTTTTGCTACCTATAGCTCAGGATGCTCTATGGAGGACCCCAAGGCAGCCCAACGCAAGTCTCTCCCTGTCTATAGGGAGCAATTAACTCAATTCTGACACTATCTACCTGGAGATAGCATTAGATCCCACAGGTTAAGGGCTCAGTCCTATAGAATGCCCTCACTTTCCTACCAAGTTGTTACCTGTGCTTCTGAATGACTGGTTGTAGATCGGAGGTTCCAAAACCCCCTTTTTAGGTTTGATTAATTTGCTAGAGTGGTTCACAGAACTCAGAGAAACCTTTTACTTATGAGATTACTGGTTCATTATTAAAAGACTAGAGGCCCAACACACAAATTCGTGCACATTGAAAGGAAATTAATTAGAATTATTTTAGAGGCCAGGGAGGGATTGTGGGAGGGCTCCAGGGCGTGTCCGGTCCATCTTGCCCAGTCCTGATCGGCTGGACCCCAGCAGCAAGCTAACCTACTGGTTGGAGTGTCTTCCCCCTGGTGGTCAATGCATGTCATAGCGACTGGTCAAGTGGTCGACCAGATGGTTGACTGAACAGTTGGACACTTAGCATATTAGGCTTTTATATAGAGAGATATAACAGGCAGGTGGGAGAGATGCATAGAGTAAGGTATGTGGGAAGAGGCATAGAGTTTCCATGCTCTCTCTGAGTGCACCCCCTTCCTGCCTCTCCACATGTTCACCATCACTGAGGCTCTTCCAACCCTGTCCTTTGGGGTTTGTTATGGAGGCTTCATTACATAGGTACAGCTGACTAAGTGATTGGCCATTGGTGATTGATGGGACCTCCAGTTCCTCTCTTCTCTCTGGAGGTCAGCGAGGATGGGAATGAAAGTTCCAACCCTCTAATCACAAATTGGTTTTCCTGGCAACCAGCCCCATCCTTAGGTGCTTTCCAAAAGTCACCTCATTAACATAAACTCAGGTGTAGTTGAAAGGGGTTTGTTATGATTATCAAGACATCTTTGCTCATTGGTGTGGCTCCGTGGTTGAACGTGGACCCATGAACCAGCACAGGAGGTCATAGTTCGAGTCCCGGGCAGAGCACATGCCCAGGTTGGGGATCCATCCCCAGTAGGGGGCGTGCAGGAGGCAGCCGATCAATGATTCTCACTCACCATTGATGTTTCTATATCTTTCCCATTCTCCCTTCCTCTCTCTGGAATAAATAAAAATATATTTATTTTTTAAAAGACGTCTTTATAACTTAAGACATTTCAAAAATTTTAGGAGCCAGGAATGAGAACGAAGACCAAATATATATTTCTTATTATAAATCACAATTTCACAATGTTTTTTCCCCATGGATGATAATGTGGCCTGGCTATGAGCAAGTTTAGTCCAAGAGCCAGGATAATCTAATACTTGTAAACATTTTCTTAAATATAAGCATACAGATGTAAGTGCCAGTTTTTCCAGATTAGGAGCACGACCCCAGGTATAGAAAGGCAATAGCAGAGCAAGCAGTGAAGTTTTCAGATCGGTTAAGACTTTACTTTGTATGGATACTGTGGTCAGAAACTCCAACCCCTTGCTAAGGACGCTGGAAGTCAGGAGCAAATCTATCTCTATAATCTGCATCTGCTCTTAGCCTGTGGCGCTGAGCTCCCTGCTTCTGAACGTTTCTGAGTCCTTGGCTACGTAAATCAGGCACACAACAGAAGCATATAGCGGGTTTGAGCCTAGTTTTTCTTCGCCCACCAATACACAGCCCGCTGTAACTGCTGCAGCATATGAAATTCTTAGAGCAGAACAAAGCCCATGAAGCGCACTGGGAAAATGGCAGCTCCTTCTCAAGAAGGAATATATTTGCCAAGTAGAACTCCTCGTGGTTAACTGAGCACAAACTTCTAACTAGAGTCTAGCCGCCATTGCCAATAGAGGCCACTCAGGCACTCTGCATTTCAGGGAAAAGCCACGGACTGAGCTGCCAGGCTCCTGCACTGTGTTCCTGCCACTGAATCAACCCTTATAAAGATGTTCCTGGTATTACATTTCAACCAATGAGCTGAGACCTGCCCAGTCCAATTGGCGCTGCGTAGCTATAGCCTCATTTGCATCTTTACTAACCAATCAGAGCAGCTCCATAATAACCAATCAGGACACGGGATTCCAACCAATTAGGACAGTGTTATTTGGATCAATCAGACTGTAGAAATTTAGACTCTTCATTTGCATAAAAATGGACCAATCAGGGACTAGGACAGAGCCATTCTCTTAAAAAATCTGGCTTCTCGGTTGTCGTCTTGGGAGTTCGTTTTCAGTTTCCCTTTGGCTGCTATTCCGTTTTCCAAACTGTTCACCAGAGTAAAGCCTCTCCTTTCTCTGCTGCACCCCACATGGGGGGTTCCTGTCAATATTAGGTTAGTGGCAGCAAGCCTTTGTTGACACTTCCAGTCCTCCTTTCCAGCCAGGTAAGAACATCCCGGTTTCAGTTATTCAAACAACCTCATAGGTCCTTGAAACTTAGACCTATTCATTTAAAAATGTCCATCTTGTGTTCTCTTCAGCCCAGGCTACTCTAGGGGCTCTGGTTGCCTGGAATGGGGCAGGGCGGTCAGCAGAGAATTGTCTGCATTTTCACTTTTCTGGTATTGGAATTTGGAGCAGGAAGATGAAGGACCCCATAAGACAACTCAGAATGGTTGGGGCATATGACCAGGTTGAGGGCTCGATCCCCAGTGTGGGGTGTGCAGGAGGCAGCCAGTCAATGATTCTCTCATCATTGATGTTTCTCTCTCTCTCTCTCCCTCTCCTTTCCTCTCAGAAATCAATAAAAATATATATATTTTTTTAAAAGAGAGAAAATGATAGATTTCTCCAAAGACAAGCTTTTCCCAGCTTTCAGTTCTATGTCTCTCAGCCCCAGGGAGTCCTTGTTTGCACCTGGTGGTGGGTGGTAATTGATAGCAGGTGAGAGGGAAGTTCGATAGCTAGAGTGCGGCTTTCATTGAATGCTGAGAACATCTCAATAGTGCTCTATCTTTGCCTTATAAAGCAAAGTCAGGAGCAGGAAAAGAACCTCAGGCAGTACTTCACAACATCCCTTTACATATAGGTTGAGACCCTCCTCTGCCCAGAAGGACTTGCATCAGAGATGAAAGCCACTTGCCCAGGAAAATTGGGAAATTCCTACCAGCAGAAGAGATGTGGAAATATCTGTTCCCACTGGGGTCAAGGCCAGGGGTGGAGATTCTGGCCTAAGATAACTTTTTCTGGGCTAAGCAGCCTAATGGGACATTTAACCTCTTTGAGGGTAGGTTTCCTGATCTGTAAAACTGGAGTTGAATTCGTCGCCATGGTTCTCCCAGTTCAGATTTTTAAGAGTTAAGATGATGGAATTTGCTGATGTTGTATAAATAAAGGAAACAAGTAATTTTATTTTAGCTATGTGGAAATCCCCTTCACAATTTGTGACTAAAGATAGAATTCAGATTTATAACCCACGATAATCTTTTCCTATCTCAAATATCCCTGACTTACTCTTTGGCTTGCTGTTATATTCCATTTGAGTTAGTTGGTCCTGATTAAATAAAAAGCAAACTCGAGTAACTATTTCAAACAGGCGAGTAAATCCATAAAACTAGAGAGGCACGGCAAAAAAAAAAAAAAAAAGTCAGTTAAAACTCACGGAAGGTATTAAAGGAGTCCAGTGACAAATGGATAAGGAGTGAGCAAAGTGTCTTTGTCCAGGACCCTTAAAATGATCATAAGACTAAAAGGTGGTGTTTTTGCAAGAATACATGAAGCTCTCCCGGAACCCCAGAGCAGGCTGTGGAGTAGGCCCCGTGGGGACTGGCTCCAGGGGCTGGAGGCCACCAGGAACCAGGGCAGCCCTTGCTAGCTTTCCGGGCACAGGGTCTCTTATCTCAGCTTCTTTCTGCACATCTACTTCCCTCTTCCCTGAGGAGGAGGTGTGGGCAGGGTTGGCAAACAGCTGAAAAAGTCTGCTACAAAGTGCAAATATCTCAGTGAGACTTTTTTCAAATAAAACTGAGTCTTGTGTTTTAGATATTTGTGTTTCTAGTTTTAATGGCCTTTACTGCCATGGGGTGCCTAAGAAGCCTAAATTCGGGGTTCCGCAGGATCACCAGGAAGAAAAATAAAATGGTCAAGCACTGAGTGGGAGAGAGTGCTGATTGAAAACTGTTAACTTTCTGAAAGATCTAAACAAGGTGTGAAGCCTCCCCCATCCCTAGTTCATGATTCTGGAGACAATTGACCTGTTGACTTCAAGATATCATTCAAAAGGGTTGGCTGGAAATAATGACAGTGTCAGAACCTGTTAACCACGTTAAGATCTGAGAAAGCGTTAGCTTGCAATAAGAAAAAGTGAGCTTTTTTTTGGCCAGGGGTGGGGGTAGAAATAACTTCCAGACCTCACAATAATTTGAGCCAAAAGTTAGAGGCTCAGCTCCTAGTCTAGGCTTTGACACTAATTTTTCAGAAACCTTTTTCCTGGAGCCTGGAATTTGATGAATGGCATGGAATTCCTTTCCTCTGCCTCCGCTGGCTAAATGCTTTGATGTGTTAGGGCGAGAATGCTGATTCCATCACTTGCCAGCTATGTGCCCTTGGGAATGCATTTAACCTCTCTAAGTTCTTCTCATTGTAAAGTCTTGAATTGGTGGCTGTCCTTTCCTGTCTCTGTGATTTGTCATATTTCCTTAACTCTTTGAAGGCACTGTTTCCCACCTACAATTCTTGTCCTGTCTCCTCTACCACTGTTAGCATAGTGCTAAGCTGGAAGCCTGTGCTCAGTACGTGTTTATCATTTTCTTGATTTAGGCGAAAATATTAATGATCGCTTATTAAAGTTTCACCCTGGGCACGTCACGGAGTCTGGTTACTCTGATGGGGGAAAAGGAAAAGGACAAATAAGGAATGAGCTTTTCCTTCAGGAAGGTGCAATCACTGTGGGGACCAGATAGGGAGATAAGCCGCTAATTTACTGGGCAAGTCTTTCCTCTTCTCTTTTACGATGGGTGATTCCAGGAAACCTTGTGGGAGTAGAAATTGTTGGGGGCAGAGTCTGTCTAGATAGAAAAAAAGCCAATTCTGGCTTCCCGGTGGCCCACGAAGACAGGGAGGGAGCTGCTGACGCTCAATAGATGTCCTGCTTCCCTAAAACAAATACTTCGTGTTGGGCACTGATGAAGCCATGTGGTTCTCTTCTAAAAAGTTCAGTTTGTTGCTTCAAAGACCTGGAACAGAACAGTGGGGCAGAGGTGACGGGGTGAGTTTTTCAGATGCCTGGACCTGAAGGACACATGGAGGAGCAAGTCTTTGCCTCCTCCTGGCACCCACATCCTCTCCTGTGGATACTCTCCTCCTCCCAGCTCTGTCTCTGGCCAGTTCTCTCTGACCTTCCAGGGTGGAAGTGGAGGTTGGAGGAGTGTGAGTTCTGGTCCCTTGGATGAAGTGGGTAGAGGGATGCAGCAGAATGAGAACAAGTGGAGGTGGAGGGAAGGAAAGATGAGTTTCCATTTCAGCCTGCCCTTAGTTCCCTCTGCAATCCTCTAAAATCACCCACTATTCACCAGCCTTCCGATAATGCCCACCTTAATGTAGACTGTGTAACATACAAATGCTCAGAATTTAAATGGTGAAGTACATCTGGTCAGCATGGCTCAGTGATTGAGCATCAACCTATGCCCCAGGAGGTCATGGTTCGATTCCCCATCCAGTTGTGGGTTCGATCCCCAGTGTGGGATGTGCAGGAGACAGCCCATCAATGATTCTCTCTCATCACTGTTTTTATCTCTCTCTCCCTCTCCCTTCCTCTCTGAAATCAATAAAAATGTTTTAAATAAATAAATAAATAAATGATAAGGCACACAGGAAAGGGCAGCAAATAGAGGAGAACTGGGGCAGTGAAAACAGAAAAAACTTGGACAGGATTGGAGAGACCTTCGCCTATAGACAAATCTTTGGTAAAAAGGATGTGGAAATTGATTCCAGAACTATGGTATTATTTATGGCTTGCAGGACATAAACATGTGTTAAGGTTAGCTGGGTAACAAACTGTACATAATTCGCATTTCATAGTTGGAAGCAATCATTCTCAGGTGGCCTTTTTTTGTTGTCTTTATAAAGTCCTGGGCTGAAGAATCCTATTGGGTATTTCAACATGAGGGGTCAGGGTGGGAAGAGTCTTACTGACAATTGAGGTCAAGCTTCTTGGTCAGGGGTACAGAGCAGAAATGGGTTCACCTTAAGCATGGGTACTCTGGACAGGCTCCTTGCTGGCTGTTTTGCTACACATTTTGCTTATATTCGGGAACAACTAGTGGGCGAGCAAGTGTCGACCTTGGGGTCCCTGGCAGGGTTATTTTGAAACCATACATCATGACAAACCTCAGGGAAGTTAGAAAACAGTCATAGCCAAGGCAGCCCAGCTATTTTAAAACTGGGGCTTTATTACTTTAAACCCAAATTCCTACGAGCTGGGAAACCATCCTACTCCCAAACGAAATCCCTTTGACAGCTGTAATGTTGAAAACACAGCTAAGCTCTCTACTGTGAAGTATAAGTCTTCTCAACCTCAGATGTCTTCACAGGAGGGCCCATGAGAGTGGGTTTGTGAGGATGTGTTTGTGTTAAAGTGTGTATGTCTAGGTTGTTATATGTGATTGTGTTACTCTGTGAGTGTGTGTGTCTGTTTGTGAAATTCAGAGAGGAAGGCAACTCCAGTGGATCCATGTTTTACTTTACATGAAACTCTAGTTAACTGGCTGAAGCGAAATGGGATCCCACAAGTAACTGACATTAGGGACCTGCCAGAAGACCTAACCCAGAGGTGGGCAAACTTTTTGACTCGAGGGCCACAATGGGTTCTTAAACTGGACCGGAGGGCCGGAACAAAAGCATGGATGGAGTGTTTGTGTGAACTAATATAAATTCAAAGTAAACATCATTACGTAAAAGGGTACGGTCTTTTTTTTTTAGTTTTACTCATTTCAAACGGGCCGGATCCGGCCCGCGGGCCGTAGTTTGCCCACGGCTGACCTAACCCGTTCTGGCTCTGTAATCGCAAGCACCTGCAAAGTCCTGCTTTGCTGAGGAGAGAGCAGGAGCACCTGCTAGCCTACATCTGCCTGGAGGAAGGACAGACAGGGCTTCGACCCTAGCAGAAGGACACCGGCCCCTCTTCTATGCTCGGCTGTCATGCTCAGCTGCACTGTGGGTGGACCTGTGTCACCTGCGCTGAATTCCACGGCACTGTTGCAGGTCTTACTGCCTGCTCTCTTCCTGAAGACCTGTGACCTCTACCCGTGTGGGCCCAGGAAGATTCAGGTTTCTATAACAACAGGTCCCATCCCCCTGGAGTTTCGTCTCAGTGAGCAAGGCCACCTGCCAAGCCATGCTGCTTTGGCCCAGAGCCTGGCCCCTCCAGACCTGCCATACCTGTTCCCACCCAGACACCAGCTCAGAGCACCCATCTTTCCCAAAAATAGAAAAAGGAGATTGGAGACTCAGTGAACAGGCAAGTAAAAGCAGAGCTTTTGCAAGCCATCCTAATCTTGGCACAGTTTCAATTTCCTTCACTGTTGCTTTGTCTGGGTTCTTTTAAGCTGGCAACAAGATGAGGAAATCGGCTATCAATTAGTTCACTACGATGTTTTCCAATAATCTTGAAAAGCAGTGGAATTCAAGATGTTTTAAAATCTAAAAACAGGAGCATTCTGCATTTATGGCAGTGGTACCTTTCTGTGGGGTTTTTCTTTCATTTGTAGGGCTTTTCTCAGAGACCCTGTGTGGGGAATAGAACAGGTGAGGTGTTGTTCTGTGGGCTTGCTACAGTCTAGAAGGAATAAGGTTTGAACAGTAGAAATCAGAAAGTCCTTGAGCATGGCTAGTGTGGCTCAGTGGTTGATCATCAACCTAAGAACCAGGAGGTCACTGTTTGATTCCTGGTCAGGGCAGATGCCCGGATTGTGGGCTCAATCCTCAGTAGTGGGCGTGCAGGAGGCAGCCAGTCAATGATTCTGTCTCATCATTGATGCTTCTTCCTCTCTCTCCCTCTTCCTTCCTCTCTGAAATCAGTTAAAAAAGATTCTCTTTAAAGTCCTCAGAATTGTGATTTTGTACTGTGACTTGTTCACATTTGCATTGTCCTTGGAACCAGAAGAGAGACACGTGACTAACGTGCTCTGACGGAGTTAACAGAACTGCCTGTCCTAATGCCGAAGCGGGAGCTGAGTGTGCGGGTTACTGTAGCAATTGCCCCTTGCTGTTGTAGGGCCCGGTGTGAGCATCAGCCCGGGCTAGTTCCTTCACTACCAGTCGTGATTGCGAAGAGCAGGTGACCTCACAAACTGTTTTAGTACCTTTTACTGCTGAAAGTCATTCTCTTGGGAACCTCAGAGGCTGACAAAATAAATCTCTGTCTTCACTCTGTTTGTATTCTGACAACACGGACTAAAGGCCTCTGCTTTGAAAAGGTAAGGCTTTTCCCAAGCAAATGTGATGGACTAGACTCCCCTTGTGTGGCTTTGAAGGTGTTAAAGTAATAACAACTGCTTTCATTTTGATAAGCTTTTCACATTCCAGAGTTCCCTGATGACTTCCATTTCATTTGATATTCTCAACTTCTACTTGGTAGGCAAGGTTGACCTTGACCGGCGTGCCTATCAGCAGCTCTATGGGATTAAATGGCTTGCCAGTGTCACAAGGTGAGTAGTTGGCACAGATTGCCATGCAAGCATTCTGTCCAGTAAGTTAGAAGGCTTTCCATTCTCTCATTCCACTAAACTTCTAAAATAATGCTCTGGGTTTAAAAATATATATAATGGCCACTCTGTGCAACCCCCTGGAAAATTCACAGGCTGATGAAGGGGGTCTATTTTAGTGACACAAGTGGCTATCAAGCTTCTGATTTTGAAGGAACACAGCCAATGCAAATACGCATGATATATTCATATATTCATCCATTTGAAAGAAATCTGATGGCAGGAATTTGTTCCTAACAAAGCAGATTTTAGGATGTGCCAGCATCTGTGCAAATGCATGTTCTTCTCTGCAGTCTCCATGCCCATAGAAGGACCGCAGATTTCCTTAAGCATGAAGAGGAGACGGGATCTTAGAGATCATTTTATGCAGCCCTGTCCTACAGGGGAGGAAGGCAGGCTCAGAGACAGTGCCTTGCCCAAGGTCACACTGTTGATAGATGTCAGAAGTAAAACAAGACTCCAGCCCTTCAGGCCCACAGTCAGTTCATAGGGACACCTCTGAGCCCCTGGGTGGGTTCAAGTCACTAAAGTACCCTAAGTTACACTCAGTGCAGTACGTAGGCAGAGAGTGCAGTAGGTAGGGCCTTTTAGTAGAATGTGGAACGGCAAAAGGCTGAAATCAAAGGCCTCTGGCTTGTTTCAGATTGTTCTTCCGACAGTGAGTCTCTCCAGGGTGCGCCTCTTTGAAAATCAACTTCAGGTCTGCTTTGCCCTAGAACCTTGGCATTGGAGTGTGAAGCCAGAGTTGGCTGGTGCTTGGTGTGGTGTGATGGTGGGGACAGGGTTTGGCTCTGGGCTCCCTGCGCTTTCCACATGGCTTTATTTATCAGCCAGGGCACAGTGCAAGTTCCAGAAAGCCAGACCAAACAATTCTGACTGATGGCACAAGGGGCTGTGGGTATTTATTCAGGGGCTTTCTCAGAAGGCTTTCCAAATATTCCATTGGGAGGTTTATTTTCAAACCTTAGTCCAAGACCAAACCACTCAGTTATTTCAGCCTCTGCCCAAGGTGTCCCCGAGCTGCTAAAAGAATCCCACAGATGCAGGATTTGGACTGTGCCTCCAAAAGAATGGCCAGAGAGCAAGTCAGCAAGAAACTTTCCCTTCCATCTCTATACCAGGAACTTAATCAGATACAATTGGGTTGGAGCTGCTCCCATGGCGTAGCAGAGACTGGGTGCTGCTCAGACCCCTGCTTCAGGACCAAGGCACACACCCTCCCCGCTGCCGGGAGTGCTGCCCACTGATGGCCCATAGCTGAGACCTTCCCCAGGGACTGCCTTTTGATAAAGGCTGTTGATTCACTCAAGATTACAACTCCTTTCTTGTGAACAGCCCATATCTGATGACTGGTCAAGGTGGGGGTGCAAAGGATTGCCCCCCTTGCTCAATTCAGGACATCTTTGCAGGGCCACCCCAAATCCAGAGCTCCCTGTGGGGTTGCTGGGACTCTGTGCTACTGCATCAAAGTACAGTTTCACCCTCTGCCCAAGCCTGCTTCCCTCACCCTGTACAGCACCCTTCCCCAGAGCACTCCCAGGTAACTACCTACATGCAAATCTTTGCCCCAGAGTATCACTCCCCTTGCCCCTGGCTTCTTTCGGGGCAGAATCTTGACTCTTGTTATCCAATGGATATCAGCTTCTCCATATCAAAATGCCTAGAAGTCTTCTTTAATCTAGATCATAGTTGGTTGTCGTTTGTGACAGCAGTCATAGGAAACAATAAAGAAATCTGTATTTCCTATGCTGCTGTCACAAATGACAACAAACGTGATGGATCAGAAGCCCAACGTCCGTCTCCGTGGGTCAAGGTGTTGGCAGGCCTGACTCCTTCCTTTGGAGGCTCCAGGGGAGAATCCAGCTTCTTACATTTTCCAGCTTTTAGAGCTGAATTCTTTGCATTTGTTGGCCAGCGGCCTTTACTCAATTTTAAAAGCCAGCAATATAGCCTCTTGCTTCAGTGCTCACAGTACCTTCTTCTGTGTCCAATCTCTCCCTGCCTCCCCACGTGATTGCACTGAGGGTGCAGCTGGATAATCCAAGATGATCTCCCCATCTCAAGAGCCTTAACTTAATCACATACCAGCAGTCTCTTTGGCCATAAAAAGCCACATTCACAGATTCTGGGATTAGGCAGGGATATATCTGGAGGCCATTATTTAGCCTACCACAGAATCATAAGCAAACTCTGGGGGACATACTAGTACATTCTGCTTTCAATTTTTAGTTTATGTTTACCTAAAAGTGAGGAGGCCTCCAGGTCTTTTTTTGCCATCCGTTTGCTGGATGTAGCCAGGTCTCAGCTGGGAAACCTATTTCTTGATTCAGGCCTTTATGATGAAACACCAGTAATGTTTGCATGTTGCCTGCTACTACTAGAACTTGTTCTTTGTCTCTTTTTCTTCCTTTCTACACCTGTAACTCACCATATTCTGTCCGCAGTCACCTTGGTGATATAGGGTCTATGCTGAATAACATTCTCAGGCATGCAATGACCTGGGGTGGATGGGTGAGGAGGGGAGTGGAATAGGATTTAAGCCTAATTGGTAGATTCCTATGTCAACTCCATAAAGCACCCTCTGCCAACAGCAATTTGGGATGACACCATATTAACCTTCAGATAGGGATTTGATAGGCACATACTCATTGACTAGAAGTAAGGCTGATCTGAAATTCTGTTGATTCCAAGAAATTCTCATTTCTTCCCACATCCCCAAATCTTTTAGCCTATTGTTTCTACCCCTTTTATGGACCGTATGTCTTGATCTTCATATTTGTCTTCCCCACTAGACTCTGTGTTCTTTTTTAAAAAGACTTATTTTTGTAAAGCAGTACGTAGTAGGTTCATAGCAAAATTGAGAGAAAGATACAGCAATTTCCCGTATTCCCCCATCCCCACACACGTGCATAGACTCCCTCATTATTAACATCCCCCACCAGAGTGGAACATTTGTTATAATTGATGAACCTACATTGTTACATCATAATTAACCGAAGTCCATAGTTTGTATTAGGGTTCACTCTGGTACATTTTATGGCTTTGGATAAATATATGATGCCACATATCCAGCATCATGGTATCATACAGAATTGGTTTAGTGCCCTAAAATCCCTCTGTGCTTTGCCTATGCACCCTCCGCCGCCCCAGCCCTTGGCAACCACTTTCTCCATAGTGAGCTTCTTTTTTGAAAAACAAAACAAAGTAAAACATTTTTATGGATTTCAGAGAAGGAGAAAGAGAGAGAGAAATACAATGATGAGAAAGAAGCATTGATTGGCTGCCTCAAGCCCACAACCTGGGCATGTGCCCTGACTGGGAATCAAACCGTGACCTCCTGGTTCATAGGTCAACACTCAACCACTGAGCCATGCCAGCTGGGTGTGAGCTCCATTTTTTAATCTTTCTATCCCAATAAGCCAATTATCCTGGTGGACGGGGGAGAGCATGGCCTCTGCAGACACAGTCTGTGAAATGGTCTAGAGTCCAGCAGCCCTGGTTATGCCACACGCACAAAGATAGGCACCACCATCCAATGACATCTTGGCAGTCAAAGGGAACTTGTGACTGCCATTTGTGGGCATGACAGCCAAGCATGTGGCCCTGAGGAAAGCCCTTCACTTGGGTCTTTCCTTGTTGCATTTATATTTAGCTCAAATGAAAAACTGCAGCTTGTTTTTGTCATTGGCAGCTACCTAAAAGGATAAGGAATAATTGTTATCTTTCTCCCCATTAGGAAATGTAGGCCTTGAATTTGGGACCACGTCTCTGACAACTAACTCTCCCATTCCTGGCCCATGAGAGTTGCACAGTGTTTGCTGCATTGAAGAAGATCAGAGGGAAAATACTTGAATTGTTTTTCAGCTCTTTAAAAAATATTTCTATATTTTAATTTTTAAAATTAAGAAATATTTCAAACATATAGAAAGATAAAGAAAATAAAACAGACAACCATATGCCTACCATTCAGGTTAACAGCTGTTAACATTTTTCCATATTTACTTTAGGTCACTCACAACAAAAGAAAGACAAAAAGATAAAACCAGCTAAACCATCCCTTTGCACTCACATCTCTTCTCCTTCCCTCTGCAGAGATACCTCAGCCTAAGTTGGTATGTGCTATTCCCATGCATGATTCTGTGCCTTCACTATGTACATGCAAAACACCATTTACTATTGTTTTGTGTGCATCCATTGACATAAATGGCATAATATTGTTTATATTCTTTGGCAACTTGACTTTCTTACTCAACAGTATATTTTAGAGACTTATATTGTATGGATAGAATGTAGACCTATTTATTCATTTTAATTTTTTAAAATTTGTTTTTCAATTACAGTTGACATACAATATTATATTAGTTTCAGGTGTACAAACAGTGATTAGACATTTATATAACTTACAAGTGATCACCCATCTGCCACCATGAGTAGTTATAACCATGTTTTAACAATTTCCCCTATGCTGTACTTTACATCCCCATGACACTTTTTATAATTGGCAATTTGTATTTCTTAATCTCTTCACCTTCCCACCCATTTTCCCAATGTCCCTCTCATCTGACAACCATCAAAATGTTCTCTTTATCCATGAGTTTGTTTAGTTCTTTATTTTTATACTCCACATATAAGTGAAATCATAGGTATTTGTCTTTCTCTGTTTGACTTATTTCACTTAGCATAATATCCTCTAGATCAGTGGTTCTCAACCTTCCTAATGCCGCGACCCCCAGTTCCTCATGTTGTGGTGACCCCCAACCATAAAATTATTTTTGTTGCTACTTCATAACTGTAATTTTGCTACTGTTATGAATCGTAATGTAAATATCTGATATGCAGGATGTATTTTAATTGTTACAAATTGAACATAATTAAAACAATATGTAATTATATTTGTGTTTTCCGATGGTCTTAGGTGACCCCTGTGAAAGGGTCGTTCGACCCCCAGAGGGGTCGCGACCCACAGGTTGAGAACCGCTGCTCTAGATCCATCTATGTTGTCGCATTCTTTTTATGACTGAATAGTATTCCATTGTGTATATGTACACATCTTTTTAAATATATTTTTAAAAAACACGTTTTTATTGATTTGAAAGAGAGGAAGGGGAGGAAGAGAGAAATAGAAACATCAATAATGAGAGGGAATTATCGATTGGCTGCCTCCTGCACACCCCCCATTGGGGATTGTGCCTGCAACCTAGGCATGTGCCCTGACTGGGACTCAAACCATGACCTCCTGGTTCATGGGTTGATGCTCAACCACTGAGCCACACTGGCCAGGCAATGAATACATCTTCTTTACTCATTCATCTATCGATGGACACTTGGGTTGCTTCTGTATCTTGGCTACTATAAATAATTCTGCAATAGGGATGCACATATCTTTTCCAATTAGTGTTTTGGATTTCTTTGGATAAATATCCAGAAGTGGAATTGCTGTGTCATATGGTCGTTCAGTTTTTAGGTTTTTGAGGATCTTTCATATTGTTTTCCATATTGGCTGTACCAATATACAGTCCCACCAACAGTGCACAAGGGTTCACTTTTCTCCACATCCTCGCCAACATTTGCTGATTTATTCATGATAGCCATTCTGACAGATGTGATATCACAATGTGGTTTTAATTTGCATTCCCCTGATGCGTAGTGACATTGGGCATCTTTTCATGTGTGTACGTCCTCTTTGGAGAAACGTCTATTCAGGTCCTCTGTCCATCTGATTAAGAAAATCACTCATTTTAACTGCAGCTTAATATACCAGTTTATATTTGCTGCTGTTGTTGCAGTGAACATGCTTGTGCATGTATGTTTGTGCATGTGATATAATTTCTTTAGCATTGACATTGAGAAGTGGAATCACTAAATAGTAGGGAATGCACTTCTTCACTTTTCTCAGTACTGACAAACTGCTCTTCTGGTGGTTGTACCAATTCATGTTCCTGCCAGATTAGAAATTCCTAGTTTCCTGCATTCTCACCATCACTTGTGAGACTAAAATTTCTTAATCGGATAGGTGTAAAACACATTTTATTATCCTAATTTACATACCCCTGCGTACTCATAAGCTTAAGAATTGTTGTATGTTTACTAGTCAATTTCAGGGGGAGGTGTGAGAGACAGAGAGAAGAGGGGAAAAGGAGAAGAGGAGAGAGATACCAGTTCTAATTCTTTGTTCTTTAAAAAAAAAACCCTGGGTTACCCTTTCTTCTTATACATTTGTAATTGTTCTGTATTTATTCTGAAGTTATTTTTTGAATTGCAAATACCTTCTCCCAAACTGGATCTAGCTTTTTTATTTTGTGTATGTTATCCTCTGCTATGAATAAATTTTTAAATTTAATGTAGTCAAATCATAAATCTTTTTAAGGTTTGTGGGTATTTGTTCTTTATTTAATAAATCTGTTCATAACTCTCTACCCAAGATATTATCCCATATTGTTTCCTAAAAATTCTAAAGTTTTGCTGTTCACATGTAAATTGTGTCCATCTGGAATTTACTTTGGCTTCTATGGTGAAATAGGGATCTAATTTTATCTTTTTCCAAATAGAAAGTTAAATGTTTCAGCACCTCATATGGATAGTCCAGACTTTCCCAGCATTAGAAATGCCATTTCTGTTAA
Source organism: Myotis yumanensis (assembly GCF_028538775.1). Lineage (NCBI taxonomy): Eukaryota > Metazoa > Chordata > Mammalia > Chiroptera > Vespertilionidae > Myotis > Myotis yumanensis. The sequence goes on along the minus strand of NW_027223764.1, from coordinate 25,211,066 downwards.
ATACAAACTCCCATATTCGAGTAGGTCAGTTCCTCCGCTCTCTCTACCACTCTGTTGGTCCATTTGTCTATTCCTCCACGGTACCATAATTTCAACATTCTTATAGCTAATAGGTATATTTAGTAATTGGTGCAGTGATTCCCCTCATTCTTGTCCTCAAATGTTTGTTTTCCAGCTTTGTTGAGATATAACTAACAGATAACATTTTAAGTTTAAGGTGTACAATGTGATGATTTGATATATGTATATATTTTGTTTTGTTTTATATATGTATATATTTCAAAATGATTACCATAATAATGAGTTAACACATTATCACCTCACATAGTTACCATTTATGTGTGTGTGTGTTGATAACATTTAAGATTTACTCTTAGCAGATTTCAAGTATACAATACAGTATTGTTGACTACAGGTACAAATGTTTTGACTTTCATTAGCTCTGACCCTTCCAATATTTTAGGATTAGCTATTATATATATACATACATGTATGTATGTATGTATTATATATATACATACATATACATATACATGTACATAATCCTAAATACACACACACTTATTTATTTATTTATTTAAAGATACCTATTGGGATTGATAAAGAAAGTGCATCTGAATATTTAGTTTGAAAAATTTTGCCATTTGTACAATGTTGAGACGTCTTAACCAGAAATGTGGCATATCTCTCTACTGAGGGTCCTCTTGAAAAATGATGCATTTATATTGTTTAATATATATTTGTACTTTTCCCTGTAAATATTTCACACATTTTCATTAGCTATATTATGAGGCTTTTATAGTACTTGCTACAACTGTAAATAGTATATTTTTAAAAGTTACATCTTCTAACAATTGTTTGCAGGTGCTTAGGAACCATTTTTAAAGTCATGTTTAAATGAGGTAACTTATACATCTCCTCATTTCTTGAAATAGTTGCCTATTCCTTCTCTCCCCTTGGATTTTTAAAAATAATCATAGCACCCACAAATAAAGCTACTTTTATTTTTTTATTTTGAATATTTTTCATTTTATTACTTCATCTTGTCATTGCTTCATTTTTTTTTTTATTGCTTAAAGCATTACAAAGGGTATTACATATGTGTCCTTTTTCCCCCCCACCCTTGACAAGCCCCTGCCCTCCCTTACCCCCCAGTGTCTTATGTCCATTAGTTATGGTTATATGGATGCATACAAGTCCTTCGGTTGATCTCTTACTCCCCTCCCTCCTGTCCCCCAACCCTCCCTGGCCTTACCACTGAAGTCCGACAATCGGTTTGAGGCAGCTCTGCCACTGTATTTATTATTGTTCAAAAGTTTGTAATGGTCTTAATTATCCATGAAAGAATGAGATCATGTGGTATTTTTCCTTCATTGACTGGCTTGTTTCACTTAGCATAATGCTCTCCAGTTCCATCCATGCTGTTGCAAATGGTAAGAGTTCCTTCTTTTTAACAGCAGCATAGTATTCCATCGTGTAGATGTACCACAGTTTTCTAATCCATTCATCTACTGATGGGCACTTAGGCTGTTTCCAGATCTTAGCTATGGTGAATTGTGCTGCTATGAACATCTGGGTGCATATATCCTTTCTGATTGGTGTTTCTGGTTTCTTGGGATATATTCCTAGAAGTGGGATCACAGGGTCAAATGGGAGTTCCATTTCCAATTTTTTGAGGAACCTCCATACTGCCTTCCATAGTGGCTGCACCAGTCTGCATTCCCACCAGCAGTGCACAAGTGTTCCTTTTTCTCCACATCCTCTCCAGCACTTGTCGTTTGTTGATTTGTTGATGATGGCCATTCTGACAGGTGTGAGATGGTACCTCATTGTTGTTTTGATTTGCATCTCTCGGATGATTAGTGACTTTGAGCATGTTTTCATATGTCTCTTGGCTTTCTGAATGTCCTCTTTTGAAAGGTGTCTATTTAGATCCTTTGCCCATTTTTTGATTGGATTGTTTATCTTCTTTTTGTTAAGTTGTATGAGTTCCCTATAAATTTTGGAGATTAAGCCCTTATCAGATATGACGTTGGCAAATATGTTTTCCCACGAGGTGGGTTTTCTTGTTGTTTTGTTGATGGTTTCTTTTGCTGTGCAGAAGCTTTTTATTTTGATGTAGTCCCATTTGTTCATTTTCTCTTTAGTTTCAACTGCCCTAGGAGCTGTATCAGTGAAGAAATTGTTTTGGCATATGTCTGAGATTTTGTTGCCTTTGTATTCTTCTAGAATTTTTATGGTTTCCTGTCGTACATTTAAGTCCTTTATCCATTTTGAGTTTATTCTTGTGTATGGTGTAAGTTGGTGCTCTAGTTTCATTTTCTTGCATATGTCTGTCCAATTTTCCCAACACCATTTATTGAAGAGACTATCTTGGCTCCATTGTATGTTCATGCCTCCTTTGTCAAAAATTAATTGAGCATATTGGTTCGGGCTAATTTCTGGGGTCTCTATTCTATTCCACTGATCTATATGTCTGTTCTTGTGCCAGTACCAGGCAGTTTTGAGAACAGTGGCTTTGTAATACAGCTTGATATCTGGCATTGAGATCCCACCTACTTTGTTCTTTCTCAGTATCGTTGCAGCTATTCGGGGTCTTTTTTTATTCCAGATGAATTTTTGGAGAGTTCGTTCTAGATCTTTGAAGAAGGCCATTGGTATTTTAATGGGAAGTGCGTTGAATGTATAGATTGCTTTGGGTAGTATGGACATTTTAATGATGTTGATTCTACCAATCCAAGAACATGGTATGTTCTTCCATCTCTTTATGTCTTCCTCTATCTCTTTTTTCAACGTCCTGTAGTTTTCTGAGTAGAGGTCTTTAACCTCTTTAGTTAAGTTTATTCCTAGGTATCTTAATTTTTTTGGTGCGATGGTAAATGGGATTGTTTTTCTGATCTCCCTTTCTGAAAGTTCACTATTGGTGTATAGAAATGCCTCAGATTTCTTGGGGTTAATTTTGTATCCTGCTACATTGCCAAATTCATGTATTAAGTCTAGTAGCTTTTTGATGGAGTCTCTAGGGTTTTGTATGTATAATATCATGTCATCTGCAAATAAGGACAGTTTTACTTCCTCTTTTCCAATTTGGATGCCTTTTATTTCTTCTTCTTGCCTAATTGCAATGGCTAATACTTCCAGTACTATGTTGAACAGGAGTGGTGAGAGTGGGCATCCCTGTCTTGTTCCTGTTCTTAGGGGAAATGGTGTTAGTTTTTGACCATTGAGTATGATGTTGGCTGTGGGCCTGTCATATATGGCTTTTATTATGTTGAGGTATGATCCTTCTATTCCCACCTTTCTGAGAGTTTTTATCAAAAATGGGTGTTGGATTTTGTCGAATGCTTTTTCTGCATCAATTGATATGACCATGTGGTTTTTTTCTTTCAATTTGTTTATGTGATGTATTACGTTTATTGATTTACGGATGTTGTACCATCCTTGCATCTCTGGGATAAATCCTACTTGGTCATGGTGTATGATCCTTCTGATGTACTGCTGGATCCGATTTGCTAAGATTTTGTTGAGGATTTTGGCATCTATGTTCATGAGGGATATTGGCCTGTAATTCTCTTTCATTGTGATGTCTTTACCTGGTTTTGGTATTAGGGTGATGCTGGCTTCATAGAATGAGCTTGGAAGCGTTCCTTCCTCTTGAATTTTTTGTAGTAGTCTGAGGAGGGTAGGTTTTAGTTCTTCCTTGAATGTTTGGTAGAACTCCCCTGTGAAGCCGTCTGGCCCTGGGCTTTTGTTTGCTGGAAGCTTTCTGATGACTGCTTCAATTTCTTCCATAGTTATTGGCCTATTGAGGTTTTTAGATTCTTCCTGATTGAGTTTTGGAATGTTGTATTTTTCTAGGAATTTGTCCATTTCCTCCAGGTTGTCTAGTTTGTTGGAGTAGAGTTGCCCGTAGTATTGTTTAACAATCATTTGTATTTCTGTGGGGTCTGTTGTTATTTCGCCTCTATCATTTCTGATTTGGTTTATTTGGGACCTCTCTCTTTGCTTCTTGGTGAGCCTGGCTAGGGGTTTGTCAATCTTGTTTATCCTTTCAAAGAACCAGCTCTTGGTTTCATTGATTTTCTGTATTGTTTTTTTGGTCTCTATTTCATTGATTTCTGCTCTAATCTTTATTATCTCCTTCCTTCTGCTCACTCTGGGGTTTTCTTGTTGCTCTCTTTCTAATTCTTTGAGTTGTAGAGTTAGATGATTGACTACCATTTTTTCTTGTTTTTTGAGATAGGCCTGTAGAGCTATAAACTTTCCTCTCAGGACTGCTTTCATTGTGTCCCATAGGTTTTGGATTGTTGTGTTTTCATTGTCATTAGTGTCCAGGATGTTTTTAATTTCTTCTTTGATGTCATCGGTAACCCAATCAATATTTAATAACATGCTATTCAGCTTCCAAGTGTTTGAGTATTTTGGGTTGTTTTTATTGTAGTTTATTTCTAACATTATGCCATCGTGGTCTGCGAAGAAGCTTTTTATGATTTCAATCTTCTTGAATTTGTGGAGACTTTGCTTGTGACCCAATATGTGGTCTATTTTTGAATATGTCCCATGAGCACCTGAGAGGAATGTATATTCCGCAGCTGTGGGGTGAAGTGTTCTGAAGATGTCAATTAAGTCCATCTGATCTAGTGAGTCATTTAGGATTGCTGTTTCTTTGCTGAGTTTTTGTCTAGCGGATTTATCCAGTGATGTCAGTGGTGTATTAAAGTCCCCTACTATGATTGTATTGTTGTCGATCTCTCCCCTGATATCTTCCAGAAGTTTTCTTATGTATGTGGGTGCTCCTGCATTGGGTGCATATATGTTTACCAGGGTTATATCTTCTTGTTGTATTGATCCCTTTAGTATTATGAAGTGGCCTTCCTTATCTCTGGTTATGGCCTTCACTTTGAGATGTATTTTGTCAGATATAAGTATTGCTACCCCAGCTTTCTTTTCCTTTCCATTTGCGTGAAAGATATTTTTCCATCCCTTCACTTTCAGTCTGTGTGAGTCCCTTCTAATGAGGTGGGTCTCTTGTAGACAGCAGATGTATGGGTCATGTTTTTTTATCCATTCAGCCACTCGATGTCTTTTGGTTGGAGCATTTAGTCCATTTACATTTAAAGTTATTATTGAAAGGTACTTGTTTGTAGCCATTTCTTTTTTTGTGTGTGTGTGTGTGGCTGTTTTCTTTCTGAGCTTGATATTTCTTCTTTTTACACCAGTCCCTTTAGCATTTCTTGCATGGCTGGCTTGGTGGTGATAAACTCCCTTAGCCCTTTTTTGTCTGTGAAGCTTTGAAATCTGCAGTTTGTTGGGTTGGGCTCTGTACTTGGTGTCACATCCTACTCAGTCTCAATGTTCTTTCTCTCTTTCCAGTTGTAGAGCTTCCACTGGGCCAACTTTCCCATGGTTCTGTATGATAGGTGTTTGTCTGATATTTGGTAGTTTCGATGTTGTTGTGTGAGGTAGCACGCACAGGTCTCTTCCTTATGCCGCCATCCTGGTTCTCCTGGGTCTGCTTCTTGAGTGTGTCTCCCATGGCTGCGAGCAGTTGAAGTCTGCAATTTGTTGGGATAGGCTGCAAAAGCGCAGGTGGGTCTTTTTGTGCACCTGGCACAGCTTGGATGGGGATGTAAATTGATTAGGGCTGAGACTCAGGGAGTCGCCATGGCGGAGCAAATAGCACTGGCTGAGTCTCCGCGGCCCCTTGAATCTCTGCCAGGGCTTTGTGTCCCCCAGTGCCGGTGAGCAGCTGTGCAACAGAGTCTCCCTCGCTTTCTGATGGCTGCAAGGCCGTGCTGCCTCTTCCCGTAGGGTCTGGTGCCTCATGATCCCGCCTGAACCAGCTCAGTGGATTTGAAAGTTTGCAGAAGCAAAGGCGTTTCTACTTGTGAGTCTGGCACAGCCCAGATGGGAATGTAAATTGCGTAGGACGGGGTCACAGGGAGTCGCCGGGGCGGAGACTCAGCGGCCCCTTGCCTATCCAGGACACCAGGACTTTGCGTCCCCCAGTGCCGGCGAGCAGCCGAGCGCCAGAGCCTCCCTCGCTTTCTGACCGCTGGAAGGCCGTGCCGTCTCTCGCCTTGGGGCCTGGGGCCTCAGAGACCCGCCCGAACCAGCTCAGTGGATTTGAGAGTTTGTAAAAGCACAGTCATTCCCTCTTGTGCCTCTGGCACAGCCCTGAGGGTAGGGCGGGGTCACAGGGAGTCGCCAGCGTGGAGGAAATAGCGATGGCGGCGTCTCCGCGCCCCTCGCCTCCCCGGGACACCAGGACTTCTTGTCCCTCAGTGCCGGCAAGCAGCCGCGTGTCAGAGCTTCCCTCGCTCTCCGACCACTGCAAGGCCGTGGCCGCCTCTCCCTGTGGGATCTGGGGCCTCAGAGACCTGCCCCGAGCAAGCCCAGAGGATTCGAGGGTTCGTAAAAAACCGAGAATCCATTTGCAGCCCGCGTGGCGTGTGACTGCGTACCTCTGGTTTTGGTGCCTCTGTAGCTCCCACTCAGTCTCACTGCGCTTCTTTCTTTTCCTCCAGTTGTAGATCTCCCACTGGGCCAACTTCCCCATGGTTCTGAGTGGCGGTTGTTTACTTCATAGTTGATAGTTTCAATGATGCTGTGAGAGAGCAGCACACACAGGTCCGCTCCCTACGCCGCCATCTTGGTTCTCTCATTGCTTCATTGGGTAGGACTTACAGACTAATATTGATTAGGGACTTTTGATGGTCATCATCCTTGCCTTGTTCCTGAATTTGAGTGGAATTATTTTGGAGATGCACCAAGTATAACTTTTACTGTAGATTAATAGTAGACAAACTTTATTGGGTTATTCTTTTTATCCTAGTATGCTAAGAAATTTCAGTTATAAATGGTCATTAAATTTTATCAAATGCATTTCCTGCATCTTTTGAGGTGATCATGTTTTTTCTTCTTTATCATCTATGTAACATTATATCAATAGTTTTTATGTTATTAAGCGTTAACTTTTTGATTATGATATGTTATTTTTAACACTATTAAATTCAGTTAACATGTTGATTTCCAATTTTTATGGGGTTTTTTGTTTATAAATGAGATTTACCTGTATTTTTTTCTTTTTGTAATGTCTTTTCCAGTTTTTGTTGTTAAGGTTATATTAATATCATATAATGAATTTAAAAGTTTTCTCCTTCTTCTGTTTTCTGGAATAGATTGCTTAAGGTCGGAATTCAGTTTTCCTTGAAAATTGGTAATACCAGTACTTACCTATAAAACTGTTTGAGGTGTCAACTCTTTGTGGACAGATTTTAACTTACTGATTAAATATTTAAAAGGCCATATGTCTGTTCAGCTTTTCTATTTCTTTTTGAGTTATATTTTCTAGAAGCGTTCCCATTTCATCTAAAATTTTAATGATATTATAATAACATCAGACATAGTAGTCTCATGACTTCGTAAATTTATATTATATCTATCGTTACATCTTCTTTTCCTTTCCCAGTTTGGTTCATTTGTAGCATTTCCCCTTTTTGCCTGATCTTTTGCCTTTGTTGGCCATCTCAATTATGTTCTGTTTCATTAGTTTTTGCTCTTATCTGTATCTTTTTTCTTTGTTTCTTCTTGAGTTCACATTTACTTTATCTACTTTTTTCTCTAGATGTGTTCACTAATATTCAAAAGTTCTGCTTTTCGGGTGTATGTGTTTACCTGTTATTTTTTTCTCTGAAGTACTGTTTTTTTCAATTTCGATGAGCCATTTGTCCCTCGTCATTCAGCTCTAGATATTTTTAGATTTCTATTATGATTTCTATTTTGACTCATTAATAATTTAGAAGTGTTTTAAAATTTTCAAACATAGGTTCCTTTTTTAGTTACGTTTTTGTAATTTGCTTCCAATTTAATAGCATTTGAAAGGGAATGTGGTCTGTATGATATTGATTCACTACTCTTAGATATTTGCTTTGTGGCCAAGTATGTAGTCATTCAAAAATAAGTTTATTGTGTATTCTCTATCTATTTCAAACAAGAATGCTATGTTCAAGGTAACAGATGTGTTGTTTAAATCTTTTACGTGTTTACTAATAATTTTGTTTGCTTGAGCCACTTAATATAGGGCATTGTATTAAAATATCTCACTATGATATTGGATTTCTAGATTTTTCGTGGTTCTGGTTATTTGTGGTTCATATATTTAGAGACTACATTCTTTTTTGTTGTTGTTATTAATCTTCACCTGAGGATATTTTTCCATCGTTTTTTGTTTTGTTTCTTTAAGAGAGAGTGGAAGGAGGGGTGGGGAGAGACAGAGAGAGAGAAACGCTGATGTGAGAGAGACACAGCAATTGATTGCCTCCCGCATGCACCCTGACCAAGGCTGTGATCGAGCCTGCAACCAAGGTACATGCCCTTGACCAGAATCCAACCTGGAACCCTTCACTCTCTGGACCGACATTCTATCCACTGAGCCAGACCAGCTGGGGTGTGACTATATTATTTTTCTTTCTTTCTTTTTTTCTTTTTATGTTTTTATTGATTTTTAGAGAGAGAGGAAGGGTAAGGGATAGAGAGATAGAACATTGATGAGAGGAGCATCATCAATCGGCTGCCTCCTATATGCCCCCTCCTGGGGATCAAGCCGCAACCTGGGCATGTGCCCTGACTAGGAATCCAACCAGCAACTTCTTGGTTCCTGGGTCCGCGCTCAACTCCTGAGCCACCCTGGCCAGGCAAAACTACATTTTTAAAAGGCAACAGAATTTTCTGTCTTTTTGATAGATGGTTCCTGGCCTGTCTGTACGATAACTCCTCCTTTGTTTTCAGTTTTTCTTCCTCTGGGAACTAAATCAGATCTAGGGGGTTCCACCACCATTGCCCATACCACCTTCCACTGCCCTGGGATTAAGGTTGACACCCTGCTTCTGAGGAGCAGATTCTGTACACACACACACACACACACACACAATTACAGGGAGACTGTAAACATTTTTTCCCAGTATATTTTCTTCTTTATACTTTTCTGTTTAAAAAACTTTGAAAGAAAAAAAATGTAGAAAACAAAAGGCAGTGTGCCTGTACTAGTTTCTTAGAATTGTAAACTCGGCGGCTTGAACAGCAAATTTATCGTCTCACAGTTCCGGTGACCAGAATGCTGAAATCAGGGTGTGGGCAGGGTTGGTTCTTTCTCAGGTCTGTGAGGACAAGACTGTTCCTGGCCCCTCTCCTTGACCTGTAGATGGCTGTGTCCCCCTCGTGTCTCCTCACATCATCTTCCCTCTATGTATGTCTCTGACCCAAGTTTCCCCTTTTATTAAGGGCACCAATCATATTGGAATTGGACCCACTCTAAACCTCACTTTAACTTGATTCCCTCTGTAGAAACTGCCTCCAAATAAGGGCATGTTCTGAAGTACGAGGAGCTAGGACTCCAACACAGTTTAACCCGGAGCAGTATGTATTTAATATGACAGGACTTCATAGAAGTGGAGAAAACAAATGCATTACATGGAGACACTTGCTGGAGGAGACGGCATTAGACTCATTCCTGAAAGATAAGTTCTTTCATCCTTTGACAGGGAGAAAAACAAGTTAACTTTACAGCCTTCTCCTTGCTTTCTCTGGAGCAGCATGGGAAAATGAATGGTCTGGAGTGACCAGGGTGCTCATCAGGTCTGTCTTCCTGGAAATGTTTCATTCAATGCAGTGAACAAGCATTGGGATGCAATTGATGAGGCCAGATCAAGAGAGTAGATCTAAAGACCCAGTGTCATCCTATAATGAAAACCAGCCACTCCCCAGGAGAGGGCATGCCTAGGAGAAACTGAGGCAGAAGCCACAGAAGGATTCTCACTGGGCGGGCAGTTTAGTCTGCTCAACATTGATAAGAGGAGTCTAGTCTTCCTACGAAGTCCAGACCAGCACAGGGAGAAACCTTGGGTGGAGTGTGGACAGCAGTAAGAGACTTATGAACTACAACGCTCCCACCCGGGGAGAAACAAAACCCCAAATACAGAAAGGGAAGTTCCTTTTTGAGACCCAAACCAGTGGCCATGGAGGGGTCAAATGAGGCAGGAGGAGAAGACGCTTCATTTAATGAGGAGGGTCTGATTTTTCAGAACAGAACTTTGCGGCCATATTTTTTTGAAGCCCCAAAGGTGGGGTCAGGAGTATGAGAATTTGGGCCCAAGATGAATAAACCCGACCCCAGCAGCTGCCACCACTCTTGAAATTTGTATGTTGAAAGAATGTGAGCCCTTGAAGACTATTTCTAGCTCCAGCTGCTCTGCGGTATTAACAAAGGTCTAATTGCTGAGACCATGTGCAGTGGACACGGTGTTCATTTTCTTGACACATGGAAAATGCGGTTTGGAGGTCGAGCTGTCAGGCCCGATCACCTCCAGACCCCGCCTACTGCAAGCAAGCACATTTCATCACCGGGCAGGACTTGCTAAGTTGGTCCATGGCCTCATTGTGGCTATTTGTATCCTGACACTGGAGCCGATGTGGCAGGTTAGAATTTCTGTTGCAGAAACATGGCCCTAGGCTTCCCTCCAGCCCATTTCCCAGGTAACGTGGTGTGGAGAAAGGCCATCCCGCCGTCGCACCTGAAGGTGAAGGAGCCATTTGTCCAGCATTTTTATCAGGTTCCCCCCAATTCTCAGCAGGTTACTTAAGAGAGAAGAGGCCGTCTTGTAGCCTGGAGTCTCTCTGGAGACAGGTAGGCTTCGTGTGCAAACAGAGATGGTGAGGGTGATGAGGCCTGTCTGCCTCTCAGCAGGGAGAGACACTGTGGGCTCTACAGTGGTGGGGGCAGTTTCACTCTAGTTACCCCGCCCCACCACAAATAGCAGTGGCTGTCTCTCCTCCAAATTTAATTTATTTTGCTGCTTTATTGCTTCTCAGACCACAATGCATGTTCACACCAGCTACTCGTAAGTGGTCCCATGCTAAACATACCCAAGTCGGCTCTCCCTCTGGGAAGCAGCCCCCACCATCCCCTTTGCTCTCTTCTTCCCCCACTTTTCCCCACAGGCACACATCTCCTGAACTCTAAGGGACCCCGCAAGACTTGCAACCTGGGGAGCAATGGGCAACAGCAGCTCATCGCAGGTTAGTCCCCTGAACCTGTTCCCAAGGCCCCCTTTCCTCTGACTTCCCAGAGAGCTAGGGCGGCCCAGCCTAGGTTCTCTTGTTGCTTCTTCTCTGCTAAGCCCTTTCTTGTTTCCCTGTCTCCAGCTTTAATAAACACCCTCTAAAATGAAAATAAAATTAATGAATGAAAAAACCAAAATCCATACATTTATGTTTAATACTAGGTTTAATTTTTCATGGGGAACCCCCCTCCCCCCATCAATTCACTCATATTGAATTCATTTTTCTGGCTTGTGAAGGGAGTTCCTGGCTAGAGCTTAATCCCCTTTGGGGCTTTCCACACAGGCCTTGGACTTCCGTCCTTTCAATGATCAGTACATTCCATGCAAACATCCCTTGCTGATTGATGGGCTCACCCCCTGGAACATGAGTTTTAAGAAACCCTGGACATTGACGAGCAGTATGACAGTGACTAAGAGCCCAAACTCTGCAGTCAAACTAACTGGGGTTCAATACCAATTCTACCATTTTTACCTCATGTAACCTTGGGCAAGTTCTCCAGTTGTGCCTTCATTTTATTATATGTACATCAGAAAAGATAACAGTAGTTTTGCATGGGATGGTTGTAAAAATTAAGTTGTCATGTATAAAGTGCTTTGTAATAAATGCCAGGCATTATTGTGTCTCCACAGAAAGAATGTGGTTTGATCAAGTAAAAGTGGGTTCCTGGCAGCATCCTCTGGAACATGAGGATTTGGCTCAACATCCTCTCCCCTAGGAGACTCGATAAACATTCTGAATTTACACAGGTGTTCCTCAACAGGGCCATGCTGCTCCCAGTGTAACCAGTATATAGTGGGGGACAAAATGGTTACACGGGAAAATCCAGTATGTTGACCTCTTCTGGAGGAGTAGATGTTCGATAATGCTGAGCATGAAGTCCACCCTGAAAGAGATGATTTTCCTTGGAAGGGTCCTGGCCCACCACAGCCAGAGGCAGCTCAAAAAGAGACAGCTTGGCAAAGACAGGGCGCAGATGAGGAGAAGCTGTGCTTTGGTTAAGGAGGCAGCAGGAATCTTTCAGGAGGCCTTTTGGGAGGGTTCAGCAGTGCCCGAGTCTGTGCAGTAGCCAGCGGGACAGCGACAGCAGTGAGGGTGAAGAATGTGCTTTATCCCCACGCTCAGTGGAATTGCTAGTGGAGACAACTGGTATGGTTCACAGGTCAGGCCAGTGATTGGTGCAAAGCCAGGATGATGAAAGAAGGTTCACATGTGATCTGTGCAGACGTGTCTGCTTGGAAGAGACTACGTGCTCCCTGGGGGTGCTGTGATGGGCTCCCCAGAACCCCACCACAGATAAAAGCAGGACTTATTCTCCAGCCTCCCCACACAGCCCCAAGCGTCAGTCCTCTCTGGAGTTGCCTTGGCTGAGCTGCCTCACTCAGGATGGCCTGATCTAGTGACTGACTGATGCGGGGGTACAAATGTCCAGCCCTTTTACCCAAGCTCGGGAGCCCAAAAATTACCCCGTCTTTAGAACTCCCCACAAAGTCAGCAAAGGCTCCTCAGGTGACTGTACTGAGGCTTGACCCGTCACTCTGCCCAATCCTCCCTTCCGTAGATGCGGACTCCAGAGCATTCCCTCGGAGATGTTCTGCATGTTCGCCTCCACCTCAGACCCTCCTTCCCTGCAGACCTGGGATTCCACTACATTTCCTAGCTGGCAGTGGGGTCACCAATGGGACGTGGACAGAGTGAAAGGACTGGGGATCTTTCAGTGATGTTGGAGGCAACATGTGAGGTGGCACAAACATGGAGGAGGTTGACATGCGTGGGAAATGAACCACTGTGGTAAGGCTCTGAGATTTGGGACTTGTTTTTGTTGGTGTGTTTGTTTCTAAACAAACCCTAGCTTACCCTTAATACCTAAATACACTATAAAATAGTCATGGTTTGTTGTATACTTAACTGTTGGGGAAGCATAGTTCCTCCCATGTTGTAGATTTAGTTATTCTCAATAACAATATTGCTAACAAATTCTTTTATTGTATCTATAATTTGTAGTTATCCTCAGTGCAATATCCCTAATAAATCCGTGTGTGTGTGTGTGTGCGTGTGTGTGTGTGTAAAGTCCCAAGTTAAAGAAATTATTTAGGTATTTTAACAAATAAATCTGAACAGAGTGGATTGCATTAAATATTCTCCTGCCCTAAATAGAAAAACAGTAAATATAAACATAAGTAAATATATGCATACACACTGATTGACTCCTTTAACCAATGTTAATTGGGCATCTATTGTGCATATCACACTCCTGGGGTTTTGCTACATGGTAAGGGCTCTGAGTCTCTGGCAGCTCTGGGCAGCCACTCTCTGTCAGGGGACAGACACCACCCTTCTAGCTTTGGGAGAGCAGACTCAGCCCTCCTGCTCCCCTCAGTTCCAGGCAGGAGTACCTTCCCACCCCACCTTCATTTCCCACAGCCCAGCAGGAGAGTAACAAAGCTTCGTGGAGGGTGTAAGGACAATGGAAGGAAAGCTCGGCCTCGAGAGGCATCTCATTTGCTGGCAGAGGCAGCTCCCTGAAGCACACCTCCCAGCCATGCTCAGGGCTCCCGGTGCCTGGCCTTGGCTCCATGAGGCAGAGTCCAGCTCGTGCCCTTCACAGAAGGTTCAGGCCCAACTGCCAAGAGGCTTTGAGAGAGAAAGGACCTCTCGGGTGTCTACTGCCCCCAATATCCATTCTCCTGCCTCCTTAGTAATAAAACCCCCATTGACTTAGGGTGGCAAAGTGCCCAGGGAAAAGACTGTTTCTCAATTCCTCAGCCAGTGTGGAAGTGTCTGGGGAACCTCAGAAAGGCTGTTTAAAGGAGAATCAGCTGGGAGCCCTCACCTTAAAGCACATACACTCACACACCCTACTTTTTCCTCTACCATTTTTCCTCTTCCCAGGCTGCACTATAGAGATGATGGCTGGAACTCTAGCAGCCACTCTGTGACCCTGAGAACAGAAGCTGTTCATTAAGGCTAATTAAACAGAAAAATAGAAGGAAGCCTGGGTCCTTAAGAACCAAAGAGCCACCCTCACAGCTCTGACTACTTCTAGACTTTCTTTTAGAAAGAGAAACAAACCCTTATGTATTTAAGGCACCCTTATTTGCGGTTTAACCCAATTCTGATATAATTATCCTTTTTAGGTGATTGACGGGGAATTTCTTTCTTAAGGAGCAATCCCAACCCCTACCACTAGAGGGTGGCCTTGCCCTATGTGCTTCACCATGACACTACTATCATTACATGAGTCCATTGATACTTTCTGTGTAATTCAGTCTCAAGTGACAGGGTGCATGGGATGGCTATGGGCTGGGTTATGCCAAATTCCATCCGGTTCCTCTAGCATGAGATTTGGATCTCATGCTTTTCTTTTGTTTTCTCTACCCAGAGTCTCAGCTACTGTAAGCAATCCCAACACCAAAGAAAGTATGCAGAGGGACAGCTCTGACTCCAGCAACCACGGCACTGTGTCATTGCCAACAGAACCGTGAGTTCCTAGTAGTTGTTTAACATTCGTGTTCGTGGTAACTTGACACTTCTCACCAAGAAGCAGTAGTAAAAGGGAGACTCTACTCTGATGGTTCTATAGTAAAAGGGAGACTCTACTCTGAGAGGTTTGTGGAAATCTCCGCTTCCTATAAGGTAGAAAATTGCGGGCAGCACTTCAGTGACTGTTTTTGCAGTTTTCACTCATCAAAGTTTCAAAAACCTCCAGGCAGAGACTTTCAGTCAATAATCTGCTGTGAGGGCAGTCATTTATCTAATTCTCACTCTGGCTAAGGGCAAGTTGCTTTCTCAAAATGAGGCTACAGTGCTGGTGCTATGAAAAGCCCCTCACAACTAACCAAGAGAGGGGTTTGTGGTGTGCGAGGTGGTTGGAAAACAGTCCCCTTTGACAGTTTCACATCACATCACCTTGGTATCATCTACCCTCTCCTTGTCTACCTCTAGTTTACATCCCAACACTGCAGAGTTAAGACTTGGGGAAGGGTTTATGGATAGCTCATAGTCCTGTAATTCTCTTCTCAGTTTTCATACTGAACTGCTTGCCATATTAGGCAAGAACACACACCCCAAAAAAATGCAGAATAGAGAAATAGTCACTTATTTCTCTCCCATTTCCTTAAAGACCACACAGAAAATGTTCACGTGTAGTAAAATCGCTGATCACTGGGCAATTTCAAAGTAGGAAAAAAGACCAAAACCAACTGCTCACGGGAACCCAATCAGGTATCTGCCCGCTTAGAGAGTCTCTTGGAGGTAGGGCTCAGTAAATAAAATATAGGATATCCTTTAAGTTTGACATTTTTGTAATATTTGGGACATACATACTTTTTTAAAAAAGTATTCATTATTTATCTGCAATTTAAAGTTAATGGAGTGTCCTGGATTTTATCTGGCAGCCCTACTTGGGGGTAAAGAATCTGCCCCTGGCAGGGGTAGGGACTAGCAGTAAAAAAAGGAGAAGATTCTAGAACCTACCAAGGGGACTGCCCCAGGGAAAGTCACTGATTAAAAATGAAGCAGCCACAAACCACTAGGCCTGCAAGTAGCCCAGAGTAACAAGTGCCTTCTCCTTTGCACCTGGAGAATCCAGAATGCCCTCCTGCTCTGAATAAATCACACCAGCTGGGCATGTATCGACGGCTCAGATAGGGTTGCTCACCAATTTTCTAGCCAGGAGGAGATATGAGGTACGAACTCCAGCCCCAAATCTTCTGGATTGTGCTCTGCATTTTCAGACATGAGTCAGTGTTGGTCTGGGATGCCACGAGTCCTCTTCCTGGAGACGGGGCAATCCGTTGCTCCCAGGATGTCCAGCCTCCCCCACTGTCCTTCAGAAGGCAGCTTGTCCAAACTTTGGGGTGAAGAAAGGTTTGGTTTTTACACTTTCCTTAAGTTGAGTGCTCCTTCCTCCAGCTCTGCCTGGCATCTCTTCTCCCAATGGACGGCTTATGCAAAACCTCCAATCTCAGCCCTTTGAGTGAGAGACACAGGTATGCACCCTCTCCTCTGGGTCCAGTGAGGATGTAGGCGGGCAGTGCCTTTGCAGCCTCCGCACCAGGCTTTGCAGACATGAACCCATGAACGTACTGAACAGTGAGTCCATTTCAGAGGAGGTTGCAGGGAAGGAGCTCCTTCATGCTAATCTGTGAGGCTAACGTTCTCACTGATTTCAAGTTTCAGAGGACCGGACCTGAAGAGTTAGGTCTTTCTCTAGGATGAGGTCCTCCCTCTGGTTCTCTCCCACTGCTCACTTAGCTGATTTGCCCTCAGGTTTAAGCCCCTGCCCCACGCACTTTCTTCCTTGGGTCTCCTGTAACTAACTCTTTACCCACTACCCCTGGAAACACCCCACCCTCATCAACAGTGAGAGGTCTCGCTCCCTGGATTCATCCTTTCTTCCCAGGCAACATCCTAAGTCTGTTCTTTAGTCTCCAGTAATACTACTGGATGGTCAGAGGTATCCAGGGCCACTCAATCTTAAAAAATAAAATAAAATGATCCCACTCTCATGGGTAGATATGACTCCTTCTAATCACAATTCCATTTCCCAGTGTGAGCTGCAGGCACACCAGCCCTGTTAGATCAGGCACATCCACTGTCTCAGGGATAGTGTGGTCTAAATCCTCACTGAGACCTATTTTTTCACTGGCCAGTCAACTGAGCCCCATCACTGGGCAGAACAGACTTTCCACCCAGGCCCCAGACAGCATAAAAAAAGAGCAAGGCCACCTATTAACAGATGCTCCCTTGAAAGGCCAGGAAGAACTCTAGACCAGACTACATTATTTAGGTTCAGCATGCCTCCTTCCGGGGGTGGGGGTGGGGGTTTGAGGGGGTGGGGAGGGAAGGAATGGGAGTAGCGGTTCTCATTTACACAGACAGCAAATGTTCACTGGGGCTCAATCTGGGTCCTCGTTTTCTTTGAAGAAGCTTCACTGGTTTCCGTCCTCTATCAGCTATGAATTTGCTCTTGCAACCAGGCTACTATAAGATTAGTATAAGGTTAGTCACTAAATTGACTAATCTTCAACCTCACCTTATTTTTTATCAGAACTCATAGAGGCCAATTATACCACCTTCTAATTTCTCATTGTTCCTTCTAAGATTTTTCATCTCTAAGCACTGTTTCCCACATACTATTGGTTTCTGCCATAAATCTGGCTTCCTTGGACTAGATCTTGGTCTGAAATAATCTTTTCCCACCCCTCTTGCATCTTACCTACTTATACTCATTTTCCCAGTCTCAGAGTAAATGTAATTTCCTTATCTAGGCCATGCAGACTTCCTTAGCAGGGCCTCTCCAACTTAGGTATGCATAAGAATCACAGAGAGAGTTGTGGGGTTTTTTTGTTTGTTTTAAATATATATTTTTATTGATTTCAGAGAGGAAGGGAGAGGGAGAGAGAGAGAGAGAAAAAAAACACATTAATATGAGAGAGAATCATTGACCAGCTGCCTCCTGCACGTCCCCTTCCCCTCCTCCCCCTCCCCCCTACCCTTAATCCTTTACCCGCCCCCCCCCCCCCCCCCCTGCCCAACTGGGGATGGATCCTGCAACCCAGGCATATACCCCTGCCGGAATCAAACCTTGATCTCCTAGTTCATAGGTCTATGCTCAACCACTGAGCCATGCCAGCAGGGCAGTTGTTGTTTTTAAATATTTTTTTTATTGATTTCAAAGAGAGGAAGAGAGAGGGAAAGTGGGATAGAAACATCAATGATGAGAGAGAATCATTGATCAGCTGCCTCCTGCATGCCCCCCACTGGGGAGGGATTGAACCCAAAACCTGGGCATGTGCCCTGACTGGGAATCAAACTGTGACCTCTAGTTCATGGGTCGATGCTCAACCACTGAGCCACACTGGTGGGGGCTGATTGAAGGCTTTTTAAGGAAGGTGCGGAATGATGAAATAAGATTCACATTTTCACAAATTATTTCTGGAGAACAGAATTGAAGACTCAAGACTAGCAGCAGGGAAATTAGTTAAGAAGCCGAGGCAATAGGTCAGGTGGAAGCTGACAAGATCTTGAACTATGAGAAGCAGTAGGCAAGGAGAGGAGCCGGGCCATCCTGGGTCAGTCTTCCCCCATGCTAGAAAATATTCCGTGTTAAAGCATCCTTAGTGCCCAAAGGAAATATGCTTTTATTCATCTTTCTCTTCACTTTGTTAAAGTCTGTTTAACTGTGTTTTAAAATGCATGCCCTAATAAAGCGGTCGTCCATCTTCCCCAATTCTTCTGGTAAGCATCCTAGGGAACAGACTGCATCTCGAAGGGAAATGCTGAAAGGGGAAATGTGAGGGCTTGATTCGAAGTGCAAGTAAAGTCTCCGTGGGATGTAGGGAAGTAGCTGTTCAAAGAAGAAAGGGAGAAAGGCTGACCCAGGTGGAGGAGTGGAAAAGCTCTGAGGCTGAGCGATGCAGGACACTTCAGGGAATTTTATTTTTCTTCTACTTGAGGGGAGAGAGGAAAACTCTGGGAACAAATGATCAGAGATCACAAAGGCAAACACCTTCAGGAGCCTGGCAGGTGACATAAAGAGTGAAGCAGGCTTGCTTGGCCAGTGTGGCTCAGGGATTGATTGTCAACCTATGAACCACGAACTCACACAGTACGGTTCCTGGTTTTGCCCCGGGATTGGGTTTGATCCCCAGTGGGGGGTGTGCAAGAAGCTGCTGATAGATGATTCTCTCTCATCGCTGATGTTTCTATCTCTCTCTCCCTCTCTGAAATTAATTAATTAATTAATTTTTAATTTTTTTTATTGCTTAAAGCATTACAAAGGGTATTACATATGTGTCCTTTTTTTTCCCCCACCCTTGACAATACCCCGGCTTCCCCTACCCCCCAGTGTCTTATGTTCATTGGTTATGCTCATATGCATGCATACAAGTCCTTCAGTTGATCTCTTACCCCCCTCCCTCCTGCCCCCCAACCCTCCCCGGCCTTCCCGCTGCAGTTTGACAATCTGTGTGAGGCAGCTCTGCCTCTGTAACTATTATTGTTCAAAAGTTTATAATGGTCTCTATTATCCATGAATGAGTGAGATCATGTGGTATTTTTCCTTCATTGACTGGCTTATGAAATTAATTTAAAAAGAGCGAGGCAGGCTTGGTTTAAGAGCACAGAAGCACGTGGTCTATGAAAGAGGCATGTGTATACCCACTGGCTCCAGTCAATTGTCATGTGGAAGTGCAGTGTTGCCAGATCTTGTAGTTTTTTCAAAAAAGTCAGAAATCTAGATATTCCTGTAAAATTACCCACTGTCTTTAATGTGGGCAACTAATTCAAATATTTTCTAAATACCATGCTGGCCAAGTAAAACACATTGTGGCTGCATTTGGCCCTTGACTGGCCAACTTGTAACCTCTGATCCAGAGGAAATGGGAGGGCTGTGCTGTGAATAAATCACACCAGCTGGGACAGATAGGCAGCCTACTTCTGCTTGAACATAAACAAGTCATGGGAGCACACCGCTTCTAAAAGAAAGTCTATTCAATCCACTGGCTAAGTTTGGGAAGGTGATACAGGATGCACTAATATGAAAGTGTGGTCTTGTTTCGGTGGGAAAAAATTTTATGAAGCTGAAGTGGAAGGAAGGAAACCAGTCTTCCCTAAAATAGTCTAAGTTGTATCTGAAAAAAAGTCAGGGTTGAAGAGAATGACGCATTGGAAAAGATCGCAGTCATCACGTCTCTTTCAGGAACTAGCACTGGCATTAAAGTCAATTATTTCAATATAAGACAGTCTATCAAGGATTCTCATGAATCAAGAAAATAAGCCAATGAAGCTTGGACAAAGAATGTGCACAATTCATTGAGAAGGAAACATTATAGGTTTTACACCTAAAGAATTGCTTTGCTTTACTTATGTAAGAAATCTAGATTATGACAATGTTATAGTGGAAAGAGTTAAAAAGAAATTTAGATAGCATGCTGTATTAAAGGTATTGGGGAATGGCACTATCATACATTGGGGTGGAATTTTAAATGGCATGACTGCTAAGGAGAGCAAATTGATGGGCTCTATTAAAATTAAGAATATAGCCAGCTAACTTGGCTCAGTGGTTGAGCGTCAATCCATGAATCAGGAAGTCACGGTTCGATTCCCAGTCAGGGTACATGCCCAGGTTTCAGGCTCGATCCCCGATGGGGTGTGTGTAGGAGGCAGCCAATCGATGATTCTCTCTCATCATTGATGTTTCTATCTCTCTCTCCCTCTCCCTCTGAAATAAATAAAAATATATGTTAAAAAATGTAAAACATGTATGCCTCTTGATTCCAAAATTTCTAAATCTAAGAATTATTATATTTATGAAAGGAGATATATATATATATATGTATATATATGTATATATATGTATATATATGACTGTTCATTATAGAATAATCTATACTATCAGAGGATGGAAATAAATTGTCTATCAATATGGAAATAAAATAAATGATGATACTCCCAAAAAGCAAAATACACTGTAGCCTCTAGAAAGAAGCAGCTCTCCGTGTACTAAATGGACACATCTCCAATGTTAAGTGGAGGAGGCAAGGTTAAAAGTGTAAATTGCATAATAACACCTGGAATTGCATAAATGTGTAGTTGTATATGCATAGACTATCGCTAGAAGGTTTGAAAAGCATCTTTTAGAAAGGGATGCCTCTCGGGAGGGCTGGCTGAGCAGGAAGCAGAGATGGGAGGGAGTTAGGTTTTTGCTATGTACTCGATCATATATGTTGAATTTTTGTAATATATACACACATATTAAAATACATATGTGAAATATTGTATATTATATAATATAATAATATGTATACTATAGTGTATAGGACATATTTATATTTATAATACCTATTAATAGAAATTTAAGAAAAAAAATTCTAACTAAAAAAAAAATCACTAACTTATTGTCAATTGTCTCTAAAATATCCTATTATTTTTGAATCCCAAGATCAAACTTAGGCTTCAAATTACTAGTAACTCTACCACAACTTAGGCTATTGAAATAATTGTAGTTATTTTTCTTTTGCTATCTTGGAGTTAGATTCAAATCATTAGCTTTTCTATCCAACATGCTGCAGAGAAAGTACATCCAAACCCACACATGCAAAAAAAATTAGACCTCGAAATAGGACTCATCTGTATGGAAGTTCTGGGTCAGTTCCTTTGCGGGAGTCCAGACGGCTCCGGAGCTTCTCTGTGACTCATTTCTCTAAGTGAAATAAAATGATAAGGCAGACATTTAAATGACAAGGAGCAAAGCCTGGGTCTGGTCTACTAAGAAGTGGAAAATTTTGTTAACTTGTTGTGTTCCCACTCTGGAGGAGCACAGACTATCTTTCTCGAGCAGGCTCAGAAACATATAGAGGACTTAGAAATCCCATTAGTTTCAGAGTCTATAGCCAATAAATTTAATAAGAAATGGAAGTACGGTTATTTATTGGTTTAATAGCATTCTCAAGACTGCACAGAAAGAAACTCTTAGAAGAGTTTAAACTAGTGAGGAAAACATTCACCAAATTCTTGAATACTTCCTGAGCACCCACTGAGTGCTGGGGCACTGGGCTAGGTGCCAGGGTAGGGCTACAATGATGAGCCAGGACTTTACAGTCCAATTCCATGCTTCCCAAAGTCTTCTCTGAGGAGCACTAAATTCTGAGAAATACTAATATTGTTACAAGACAAAAAAGCTTTTCTTGATACTTAAGAATCAGAAAATAAGCAAAGAAATGAATCAGAAATTAAGCAGTCTCATTGGTACAAGACATTTTAGATTTTTTACATATGCTAATGTGCAATTTGAATCTTTTAGAGAGGGGCATAGCATGCTGCCTTTCCCATATTATTTGAACACAACTCATTGGTTGGAGCAGCTGTAGAGGCTAATGTCTACGCAGCATATGTAGGAAAACAATAGCCTTAATGGAGAGAGAAGCATAGATGCATATGTGAAAAGTTAAATAGCAAAATAAAATCTTCCTAAAGCAAGCTGCGTTGACTGCCCAAATGTTTGGCATAGATATAATAAACAGCTTGAGTTCCAGAAGGGAAAGGACAGTGGTGACCTGGAATTGAAAGGCCGGGTGGAATAGAAAGGTCTGGTGCTAAGCCTCAGAGAAGGGAAATATCAGTCAAGGAGGAGAAGCAGCTGGAAGTGATAGAGTAAGAGGAGGGAAACCAGTTGGCCTGAGCAGAGGGTTGATTCTATAGGAAGGAAAGGAGTTATGACTAGGTAGGACTGGATTGGAACGGGCCTTGACTGCCAGGTTAAGTAATCTGAACCTTGTCTTACAGGCAATAAGGGGCCTTGAATAGCTTGTAAGGAGGACACTGAAATGTTTAAAGTGGTCTTCTAAGAAAATTACCCTATTGCTCATTTGCAGAAAGAATTGGACGGAGGGCGGGGGGAGGGGAGGTGGGGGAAGGTGTATGTGGAATGGAGTGGGAAGGAAGGAAATGGGAGCCAGGGGTTAACTGTGAGATAAAGGTCTGGAGTCGGGGAAGTGCAGATTGTGGAAGGCTTTTGAATGAGGACTTGACAGCTGATGACTGGATGTGAAAACTATTTAAATGGCTGTTAGTGAATTAGGTGGGGTTTGGAGTCTGGATGATAAGGAGAATGGTAACATTGGTAGGATAGTTTCGGAGACATCAATGTGCAGTTTGCTCTCAGAGTTTTCCTATACTCACCACCCCTGAGTCCACTAATTTTACAAAGTAGGCAGGCTTTTCATACTTCTTTGCTTGGAGGATTTTTGCCTGAGGAGCTGTCAGCTCTCCTTGTATTTTTTAAAGCTGAAAATCACAAAAGGATGATGTTGGATTTCCTAGAATGATGAGCAATAATAGCAGAGAAAGGAGTTCCTTCAAGGTCAGGGAGAGAGAGGGCAGCAGAGATGGATTCCAGGAGACTAAGAAAAGGGTCCCATGAGAAGTGGGCACCCTGTTTTGCTTAGAGACTGCCCTTCAGGAAGATGGCAAACTTCAGAGAGGATGGTTGCAGGATGTACCTGGAGAAATCAGAAGCTAGGTCCGTCCAGAAGAGTTGAAGATTTCTATGCCTCCCATTTTTTCTTAAAATTTATTTTTATTGATTTCAGAGAGGAAGGGAGAGGGAGAGAGAAACATCAATGATGAGAGAGTATCATTGATCGGCTGCCTCCTGCACGCTCCTTACTGGGGATCTAGCCTGCAACCTGGGCATGTTCCCTTGACCGGAGTCGAACCTAGGACCCTTCAGTCCGCAGGCGATGCTCTGTCGCCTGATCCAAACCTGCTAGAGCCATGCCTCACATTTAAAAGTGTGACAGAACCAAGTGTGGGTAAGGATGAGGAACAGTAGGAATGCTAATTGCTCTATGAGTATAACCCACTTTGGAGAGCAGTTTGGCCATGTTTAGTAGAGTTGAAGATTCCCAGAAATCCCCTGGCTACATTACCCCCTAGGAGAACTCCAACTTATAGGCCCAAGGTGATAGGTGCATGAATGTCAAAATCCAAGAGGAGAATGTTTAAATACGTGGTGTATATTCACAAACTAGACCACTAAATGAATGAACTAGGCAGGGGTGGGGAACGTCCGGCACACAGGCTATTTAAGGCCCGTGAAATCATTTGGTCTGGACTTGGCAAGGCATTAGGGGTAAGTTAATTAAATGTTTAACCAAATATAGATGGCTAATTTTTAAGTTAATAATTTTTATCACCCTTGAATGATGTTATACATATCCAAATGGCCCTTGGTAGGAAAAAGGTTCCCCACCCCTAAACTAGAGCATCATGGGTAGATTTCAAAAAACACTGTGTTAAATATAAAGAACAAATTTCAGGAGGAAATTACCATTTATATAAGGATTTTTAATATGCAACCATACCAAAGCATATTATGTATTATTTATGAGAACGCATACAAAGCAAAAGGGCAAAGCCAGCATGGGCTCCACCATCTTTGAAGCCAGTATAGTGATTCCACTTAAGAGGAGTGGGGGGAGGGAGAATGGATTAGAAAGGGTCATAGAAGTTTCCACTATATCTTTAATGATTTATTTCTTTAAAAAAAATTTAAAGGAACTATGTTAATGTTACCGGAAACAGGACCTGCCTGGAATTGGTTTGCCTAGGGCCTGCCTGTAGTGGTAGGTTCTTGACTTCGTGCAGGAAAAATTTCATGACATGAGTCCAGGTGATTTTGAGAGGATGTTTATTAAAGTTGGGGACAGTGAAATAAGGAGGGACCTACAATAGCACTTTTTAGAGTATAAACTTTCTTTTGACTGGCTTTTTTTTCATTCAGCATAGTTATATTGACATCTATATTATATCCATAGTTCATTCCTTTTTATTGCTGTGTAGTATGCCATTGTATAGCTATATCAAGATTTGTTTATCAATTCACCTGTTGATGGACTTTTAGGTTAAAATCTGAAAATTTTTTATAAATTCTGGATAGAAGTCATTCATCAGATAGTGACTTGCAATCCTTTTTCCCAGTCTGTGTGTTCTCTTTTCATTTGCTGATCAAAGTCATTCAAAGAACTGTTCTTAATTTTTATAAAGTCCAATTTATTAATGTGTTCTTTTGTGAATTGTGCTTTTGGTGTTGTAACTAAAAAAATCTTAGTCTAAGCTGAGGTCACAAATATTTTCTCCTGTGCTTTTCCTGAAAGTTGTATAGTTTTAGGTTTAATATTTAGGTCTGTGACCCATTTCTTGGTTAATTTTTTTTATATGCTATGGATTAAAGGATTTAAAAAATCTTTTTAATTAAAAAAATTTTGCAGAGAAATATCCAATTTTTATAACATCATTTGTTGCACTTTTATGGAACATTTGCCACATATGTAGAGGTCTATTTCTGTATTTTTTAATTTGTTCCATTGATATATTTGTCTGTCTTTATGCCAATATCACACTACCTCGATTCCTATAACTTTAAAATAAGTCTTGAGGTCAAGTAATATGAAGCCCCCAGTTGTATTCATTTTTTTTTCAAGATGGTTTAACAATCCTAGATTTTTGGCATTTCCCTATGAATTTTAGAATCAGCTTGTTAATTTCTACAGAAATAAAAGCCAGCTGTGATTTCTATTGGACTACATTGAATCTGTACATAAGTTTGGGGAGAATTGACATCTATTAATATTGGATCTATAATCTAATCCATGATCCTGTTATTTAGTTCCTCTCTAATTTTTTCAGCAGTGTTTTCCAGTTTCCAGTGTACATATCTTGCACATCTTTTGTCAGATTTATCCCTAAGTATTCCATCTGCTTGATGCTATTGTAAGTGATTTTGTTTTTGGAATTCAATTTCTAGTTGTTTATGCAACCTTGCAAAACTCACATTACCTCTACTATTCTTTTCATAGAAAGGCTATTGTACATAGATAATCATGTCATCTGTGAATATTTATTCATTTATTTGTCTAGATAATAAATGCCATTTATTTTTTTTTCTTGCTTGATGGTACTGGCTAGAACTCCCAGTACAATATGTCCTGGTTCTTTTATGTGATGGGCAGGCAGGTGAAGCCCTAAGGGAAAACACAGGAGCGGCTCAGAAAAACAGAAGTTTATTATACTTACAGGTCCTAGAAGCAGGAGGCATAGCAAGCCATTCAGGGCCACATGGGGGAAGCCTCAGGTGATCAGGAGGCAGAAAGCAGGGCCAAGGAGAACGCCCAGGCTAGAGTTTTTTTTTTTTTTTTTTTTTTTTTTAATATATTTTATTGATTTTCTACAGAGAGGAAGGGAGAGAGATAGAGAGCCAGAAACATCGATGAGAGAGAAACATCGACCAGCTGCCTCCTGCACATCTCCCACTGGGGATATGCCCGCAACCAAGGTACATGCCCTTTGACCGGAATCGAACCCGGGACCTTTCAGTCCACAGGCCGACGCTCCATCCACCGAGCCAAACCGGCTTCGGCAGTTTTTATGGGGCTTTCTTCAGGAAAGTTAAGGCAGGGCAGGCTGAAGAGTTCAAGGTTGGTTCGTGTGAAAAATTTCGGCAGGCTTTGGGCGAAAGGGGTGGTCTCTAGTTGCCTGGTCCCTGGCCCTGGGATGATTAAGGCAGAGAAATAGTGCCTAATTAGTGAACAGACCAAATAGAGGAGGTTTGGCTCTGAATCAGTTAGTTTACATATCGAAGGCAAGCTTCCAACTGAGTTCTTTGTCTTCTCTAACAATTGGCTAGTCCTAGGAGGGACTGTCTCTCCCAGCCAGAACCAATTTTTCAAGACGTCAAAACATCATAGTGTTCAGGGATATATGTATATTATAAATGTTGAATAGAAGTAGTGAAAGTAGACCTCCTTGCTTTGTTCCTCATCTTACATTAAAAGTATTTACTCTTTCCCCATTAAGTATATTGTTATTCATAGTTTGTTTTTTGTAGATTCCTTTTATAAGTTTGAGGAAGTTCACTTCTACTGATGGTTTTCTGGCAACCCTGGTTTATTATAGTGGAGATGGTATTAGAAGCCAAGGTAGTTGCTCATTGCTATTGGGATGTTGCTGCTCCCAGGCTCTCTGAGTGGACAGAGCTGGGAAATCTTCGTAGGTTCATACATAAAGTCACGAGCTCATACCCATGCCCCTGTTTCAAACCCAGCACTCCAGGGTCCTTCTAGTTTTCTCCTTCCTAACACTGCTAGGGCTCTGACACCTTGGGTTTCCTTCTCCCATGAAACCCTTCCTTAAGCCTCTTGAACTCTGACTTTCCATGCCAGCCACCCTATCGGGCTCCCTCCTATGCAGATGCCCCTGATACTCTCCTTGGTTTCTGACATCTTGGGGCATAGTGGCTTTCCCCCTCCCCACCCACATGGAATCCAACCTTGCACTGCCCTATGAAAAGCCTTTAGAATAGAATAGAATTGTTCAGAAAGGGGAAAAAGAGGAAGGTTAAAAGAAGAGCTAAAAAATAAATAAAAATTTCCTGGGCCTCAAGTGTGACATGGAAGTAACAGCGATTAGGTATTAAGGGACCCTGTGAGTTGGGATAAAGAGCATCTTAGTGATCACTTGAAGCTTCCTTAATGCTTACAAACTGCTTCAGAACTGAGGAGGGATCTTGGCATAACCTTGGAGGGGCAGGGATCAGACCCTAGAACAAATGATACTGAATATCCTGACAACTTGGGGGAATGGAATTCTAGAGTCAGAATCATATTGATTTTAAGAAATAATGTAATATTTCTTGACCTCTTGAGTTCACAATTGCAAATTTACATTTGCTACAAGCAAAAATAGAGAAATGTGGTAGAAGGAAGAGTTTGGAGGCAACAGTGGAAGAGTGGAAACAGGCAATGAGACATGGGGGTCCAGAGCAACACTAGAGGTTGTAGGGTTTGTGAACAGTTGCCTAGTGCAGTGGTTGGCAAACTGCGGCTCTGCAAACCGTGGCTCACAAGCCACATGCAGCTCTTTGGCCCCTTGAGTGTGGCTCTTCCACAAAATACCGGCTCTTCCACAAAATACCGACTTCTGCACACGGGCCATGAAGTTTCAATCGCACTGTACGTGCGCGCCCGCACATGGTATTTTGTGGAAGAGCCACACTCAAGGGGCCAAAGAGCCGCATGTGGCTTGCGAGCCGCAGTTTGCCAACCACGGGCCTAGTGCAAATAGTTAAAGCCATGTGAAGAGACGAGCTCATCAAGGGAGAGAGGACAAAGAATAGTCCTGGACAGAGGACCCTGCCTTGGCATATGCAGTTGAGGTGGGTAGAGGAATAGGAGACAGAAGAGAAGATTTAGATGGGCTTAGGTAGGGGGGTGAATCAGCACACCCCAATAGTCAGGTAGCCAAGGGAAGAAAGGATGAGGTTGATAGCGTTACATGCTCAGAGAGGGAAAGCAAATTGACTGAGGAATCATTAGACCCAGGGACTGAGGGATGGACTATATCCCCACAAGTGCAAGTTCAATGAAATTGTGAAAACAGACACCTACGTAAGACACTTAAGGAGAAAGTAGGGATGAAGATGCCTCTAAATAAGTCTAGATCATCCTAACAAGTAGAAGGTTTTATGGTAGGAAAGACCTAGGGTATATGTTCAGTAATAACTGTTTCCCCATCCTCAAATATTATGATCGTGATACATTTGTCACTATTCCAAAACTTTATTTTTAGAGAGATGACTCACTCAATTCACTCACCTAGCATAAAAATAAAGACATCTGCATTTCAAATGTAAATGTTATGAGCAATGAATGTTTTGAATCCTAATTACCAGTTGAAAAGTATGATTTTTTCCCCCCTAAGTCAGGGGTTCTAGCAATGGCTCCTTTTTACTTATCAATTGCTAATGTGAGGGAGGAGGGGGATTGGATGAGAGCACTGTGGAGACAGAGTATATGAGATCAACTCAACTAATGGCCCAGGGCCTGCAGAACTCAGCCTCCCGAGGCCAATCTTTGGGAACTTCTGCTGCTGTGTTATCCAGTGTTGGAGGGAGCTGGCTTGTTGTCAGTTCACTGTTCTCTCTAAATAATGCATTTATTATTAATAAATGTGCACAAGACATTTTCAATAGAGTCCCGAGGAAATAATGCAAAGGAAATGGTAGAAACCTGTGTGTGGGATGCCAATGCCTCATCTCAGAGCTTCACCGATTTGAAGCAAGTTTGGGGAGATCAATTTGACTAGAAGCAAGAAAATTAAACCTAAATAAATGGCAGATTATTTTTCTTTAAAAAGTTTTCAGTTACGGTTGTCATTCAATATTATATTAGTTTTAGGTGTATAGCATAGCGATTAGACATGTATATAACTTACAAAGTACACCCCCTGATAAGTCTAGTGCCCACCTGGCACCATATATAGTTAGTATAATATTACCGACTATATTCCCTATGCTGTACTTTACATCCCTGTGACTATTTTGTAACCGCCAAAGATTATTTTCCTAATCCTATGCTTAAAGTAGAAAAATGAGACTATAAAAAAACTGGAGCAAGTGGAACAGGACTGAAGAGAATTCTGAACTACTTATCCTACAAAACTTTGCTCCTCAGAGTGTGGTCCGTGGACCAGCAGCATCAGCGTCTACCTGAGACCTTGTTAGAAAAGCAGAATCTCAGGTCCCACCCCAGGCCCCCTAAATCGGAATGAGTTTTCCTAGGTGATTTGTCTGCATATTAAAGTTTGAGAAAAAACTTGTTGTCAAAAACATTCAGGAACTGTGAGATGGTTGGTACATTGAGACATTTCTTTGGGGATCAGACAGCTAAGAGACAAAACTGGTCTGTCTGGAAGGATTCACCAGTAGATTAGTGAGACATCAATCGGGGATTAATCGACAAGGATTTGCGAGGGAATCTTAAGGAGAAGAGGAAGCCAGTGGCTAGGGAAGCTGAGTAAGAGGCCGAATGTAAGAATTGGGAATAAATCCTGTCAACTTCGGCTCACAGAATCTGTGGCCTAAGGAGAGATCAAGTTTATCTTGGCGGGACCCAGAACAAGAAGGGATTTTGGTGATGCTGAAGCCCCTAAGTTTCCTGTGTGTTTAAGGAGGAGAGTTTGACTAAGAAAGAAGTGACCTGATGACAGTGTTTGGCTTGAGAGCCAAGCTGAGTACTGGGCATGCTCTATAAACCCAGCGCACTTGGTCTTCCCTTTCACGCTAAGAGCAACCCTCACAGGGCTGGAGTTATTTGGACCCTCCTTAGACTCACTCCCTCTAAGCAAAAGCAAGGTAGACTAGAGAACGATCCTCAGGAACTTAGTGGGAAGTTGACTGGCAGGAGCCTCTTTGGGGGCTCTGTATCAGGAACCTCCCTTTGTGACAGATGTACATTGCAGTCACCCACACGTGAGGGCCCGGGCTACTTGTGCCCCAAACCCTCCCTTTCTGACCCAACCTCTGCATCATTGTGTGGTACAGCAAAGCCTTAGCTGCCCCCACTTCCACCCCTCAGCCCCCACCCCCTTGCAGCTGTACTCCCCTTCCTCCTGGTTTTCAAATGTTTGGTACCATCAGGACCACCTGGGACTCCAGTATAAATGCTGATTCTTGCTCTCTCACCCCCAGGGCCCTGAGGGATTCTGTTAGTGGAGTTGGGGAGAGGGGGATCCAGGAAATACATTAGTAACAAGCACCAGAAAATGATTTGGATGCACTTGTACCCAGACCAGATTTCAGAAGCATTGCTTAACACCTTCCTTCCACTCCACTCCTACTGTGCTCGGGATCTTATGAGCTGGGGCGGTGGAGGTGGTAAGGGCTGTGGGTCCTCTGCCATATCCATTCCCTCTCTACCCTCCCTTTGCAACCCCAGTCTTCCAGGCCTGTTCTCCTTCCCTTTCTCTATCATCACACCTTCCCCCTATCCTCACTTCCCTCCCAGTGACCTTCTGGCTGGTGTAGGACACCTGCCTGCCAATCTTCAGCCCTCACCAACTCTCATCCACACTATATTCTCCCAAAAGTGTTCCTTAAGCGCTTGCTATCTCCAAATCCACTTTTGGAATTCTCCTTTGAATTCCAGCCAGCTTTCCCCAGTCACTTCTGCAGCTTCTCTAGGTCTCCAGTTACATCTTCAAGGGCATATTCAAAAGCCTCTTTATGCTCCCCCTCCTTGACCTCACAGCTGCATCTGCCACTGCCAATCACCCTCTTCTGTGAACAGTCTAGCTCTGCCGGGCGGTCATTTCAAGGCTACACCACATTTTGGCACAGAAGCAGTTCGCTCAGCTCCTCCACTGTGAACAGACCTCAGGATTCTGCAAGCATTCATACTTGTCACTGCGTCATATGCTTCCTTTAATCCCCTGAAAACTGGAATACCACTGGGGAGCCTAACAGGGGAACTCTCCACCACATGGTTGTCTTACTCGGGAATGCTCGAAGATCTGGTCTTGCAGTCAGGCCAGGTCTTTGAGCATTTGTGGGGTCCAGTGCCACATGAAAATTCGAGTCCCTTGTTTACAAAGTACTAAGAAATTTCAAGACAGTGACAGCAGAGCGTTAACTGAGTGCAGGGCCCTTTTAAGCACGAAGCACATGCAACTGCAGAGGTCACATGCTCAGGAAACTAGCTCTGTTTACAGTTGACCCCACCTACTAGCTTAGTGACTATCTAGACCCGATAAATTGGTGAGAACATGGTAATAATTCAGATAAAATCAGAGCATGCATTCCCCAGTTATCAGTTCGTTTTCCCAGGGAAACACCCTTCCACGCATGCTCAGAGTCTTCACTTCTCACGTCTGTCAGCTCTGCCATAGTTCTTATCATCGGGTGCAGGGGGTGGGGGTGAGGTGGGGATGGGGGAATGATACAGCAGAGTTCCTCATAAAATCCACAGGGAAGAATCAGCTCCGCAGGGCAGATCCAAAGCACCGCCATCATCATCATCATCGTCATTGCTGTTGTCACTTTAAATTTCAATATATAGGACTTAATCCCAATTTGGCTCTTCCCCGTTTTGAGCCCCTAAACCCTATAAGACTGGCTGGTGGCGATAGGAACTAGAATCCCAGCAGCAGCAAGTCTCCCTGCTCTCTCTGGGGCAGCGCCAAAAAGAGATAAAGAAAGTGTTGTGTTAGGCTGCAGTGCACAGGCAAGGGCCAAGCAGGCCTTTAATAAAGCAGACCTTCACTGGGGCTAAAATGGCCCCGGGCTGACCCCACCCTAAATCCTGGCAGTGTCCAAGGACAGGAATTCAGAGGAACAAAGACGCTGGCATTGCCTGCTGCATACAGAACAGAAGGCATTGCGGAAACCTGCAAGCAAGGAATACATAAATACCATTATCCAGCATTTCAGCCGAAACTTATTTTTCAGTCCAGACGACTCTGCTATTCTGCCTTCTCTGCCTCAAATTTCTGATTGTGACTCAAGTGAGGGCCTTGGAGACAATGAAATATCCCAGCGATGGGTCCTTCTCCCTCCCCCCAGCATCAGGGTGAATTTCCTGCAGCATTTGTTTTTTCCTTTATTAACCAGGCATGAACGATAATATCGCCTGGGTTTAAGAACTCATCTCTGTCAGGGGTAAATATAAGTAATGAGCCACGTTCACAGAGGAGCATGCCAGGATTTCATTGATTAGCATCCTGTGCCACAGCCTCTCTTTGAAATTAAAAACACTTTCAATGACACTGAACAGAAAAGGCATTGCATGAAAAATATTTTGAAGAGAGGTTGTCATTAAAGCATGCCAAAAATAGAACTGTTTTTATTTAACTGTCCTCTCTCCTCTCCCTGCCCCCCACCCGTGCAGGCTGTGAGGCTGCAGGCAGTGAAATCACAAGAATTACAGAAAGTATTTCCATCCTTTTGAATTTCAGAAGCTTCAAAAGCAGACCTATAGATAACGCTTAATGTGTCTCTTTTCCCCATTGCAAGTGATAACTAAGGAAAATCCAGCTAACTAATAATCTCTAGATTTTTTTTTTTAAATCTTCACCTGAGGAGTGATGATATTTTTTCCATTGATTTTTTAGAAGAGTGGAAGGGAGGGGGCATGGAGGAAGGGAAGAGAGAGAGAGAGAGAGTTGAGAGAGAGAGAGAGAGAGAGAGAAATATCAACATGAAAGAGATACATCAATTGGTTGCCTCTCATTCTCTGGTCTGGGGCCAGGAATTGAACCTGCTACTAAGGTACGTGCCCTTGACCAGGAATTAAACCCAGAACCCTTTGGTCCATTGATGTTTCTATACCTCTCTCCCTCTCCCTTCCTCTTGGAAATCAATAAAAATATATTAAAAAGAAAAGAAAAGAAAAGAAAGTGACTGACAGATGCTTTGTCTCTGAACTACCCCTGCAGCCTCTGGCAGGTAGCACTGGGTCTCCTGGAGATCCCTTCTTACCTCTCCTGCAGATCCAGGCTTGGAGTTGACAGTAGCAGTCAGCAGGCCTGCTGAGCTCACTGGTAGGACCAGCTTGTAGCTGTGAGAATCTCTCATGCTTGCTCCTTTAATCCTGGGGCTCCAGATACCCCCATAATATGTGGCTCCTTTTGTTTCAGAATCTAGGATCACAGGACACAGTTTTCCACATTGTAATTGGTAGTGGTGCTTCTCAAACTTTAATGTGCAGACAAATTATCCGTGAATCTTTCTTAAAACGCAGATTCTCAGTAGGTCCAGGTCGTCTGAGATTCTGCACTCTAACAAGCTCCTGGGTGATGCTGATACTACTGGTCCATGGACCACACTCTGCACTGTAAGGGTCTAGGGAACCTTGTGAGAAAGGTTCATAGGAGGTGTTATCATTCTTTATAGAGGACCTCTTAGAGCCTGTGCTAAGGTGCATCACAAATCTGTAAGAAGGGTCGATAATACACAGAATTTCCAGAATTTATTTGCACAAAGAACCCTTTTTATTAGAACATCGATTATCATCTATAGTAATTAAGATTAGGTTCAATTTCAAAGTAACAGTGACTTTTTCCCACCCCACATAAAAGAAATGTAGATAGTCTAGGGTTGACATGGCTCCTAGCAATGTCAGAGGCCCAGTTCTCCTATCCTGTTCTTCTACCCTCCTCAGCATGTGGCTTTCATATCAGGGTCAAGGTGGCTACTCCAGTGTCAGCCTTCACAAATGCATAAAAACCTGTGGGGAGATGGGTAGGCAGGAGAAGGATATATTCACTCTCCAGTGACACTTCCAAGAAGTTGCACACACTGACTATGCTTTCATCTCATTGGCCAGAACTTGGTCACATGGCAAAGATGCAAGGAAGGTGAGGAAATGTGGTCTGTATTTTGAGCAGCCATATTCACAGCTAAAATCAAGGGTAATATTACCAAGAAGGGAACAGTGGATATTGGCGGGGAGGGGAGAGGGACCCAAGCTATTCCCATTACATTCTCCTAAAGAACTAGTAAGAACAGGTTGGAAAATAGTGCTCTAGTCTGAGCCTGTCATTTCACAACTGATTGATGGGTGAGCCAGGACAAGCATCTCCATCTCTGGGCTCCCACCCCAGGTCTTGCTTACTTACTCCATGGTTCCTTTCTAGACAGCATCCTTCCTATCCCTTCCTTGGTGCAGAGAGGAGACCCCGGGAATCCCTATCTTGGCTGCTGGATGCTGTTAGGAGCACCAGGGTGATGGACTGTTGCACCCAGCTCCCCCTGGGCTCCAGGAATGTATTAGTGTCACCAAAGAGATGCCAGAACACTGGGAAATAAATTTATGGGTTGTTGTTTTGCCATTGGACAGATTTGCACCAATAGGCAGAAAACAGCATCTTAAGTTATATTATTTATGCGGTGTTATAATGAGCCCAGTCTTTGTGAAGGCATCTCTGAATTTCTCAGTGCTCCATCGTTCCATCCTTGCTTTACCGTCTTTTAGTGTTGATGATCTGCTATGGAGGCAGCGGGGCCCATTTTCTAACACTGAATCATTGAACAACGTCAGTTGTCTTAATGTAATTCCTGTTCTAAATACGACAGGAATAGGAGGGGGCTGGGGAGAGGATTTACATTTAATGACTGCCTACTATGTGCCAGGTGCTAGACTAGGTGTTTGTATATATTTTTCTTATTTAATGCTCTTTGCAGTTTATGACATAGGCAGGAAATAACCAAGCTAGGAGTTGAGACGGGTATCCATGCCTCTAAAATCCATCTCTTTTTACCAGGACAGAAAATAAGAGCCTCCTGCATGCCCTGCACACTCTCTGTCTCCTCAGCTCCACCCTTCACCCCATCACATTCTTTCACACATTGACTTGTGTTCATCTTTTCCCAGTAATTAGTAAATTATAACCCCTGCATCTCAAATTCTTGACATTCATTTGCTGTTCCCTAGTAATTCATTCCATTTGGTATTTGCTTTGAAAAAGACACAGAAGTCCTCACTGATGCGGCAGCACTCCCCAGCCTGGATGGGGCTCTTCACCTCATTTATCACATGACGCTGCTGGTCCTGAAGGCTGACAGGCAATTCTGGCTTTCGGAATGTAATTCAGGCATTGATTTTAATCTATAAAGCTTTGGCGTCTGGGTCCTGGCTGCCATGGAAATGAAATCGCTTCTTACATACTTTTCTACATGCTGCTGCTAACTGTTCTGAAATGCGGGCTCCGAGAGACATTCCCGTGCTTCTCCTGATATAAAAATGTCCAATATGAAAGCTTCCTAACTTCACCATTACTGTGAACATGGAAGAGAAACCCCAAACAAGGACACATGCATGGAATGCGCTTATATTCATGGGCCTACACACTAAATCTATTGATGATAGCTATTGACTATGAGGTGGCCAACACATTTGGTTTTTTAACTGCAAATATCTAGCCTGAGCAGGACACTGGGTGCCAGGAAGCCAATGGGGAGGCATGGTATTTACACCTTTATGTGTAATCTGCTTTTTTCTCACACGGGAAGGGGGCGTGGGGGGAGTGGTGGCAGTAAAGTGATTCTCAGACAATGCTTTGTCAGGGTTGGGGCAGGAAGTGAAAGCATGGTGTTAGTACTAAAAGTGTGTAGGCAGGCAGCTTTTGTGCCTGGGAATATGACTCCCCCTTTGTTCCCGTTGGCCTTGGAGGCTGGGAAAGGGTGAGGAAGATCAAACTGTAAAGGGATTTACATGCTCTCCACCAGAAGGTTCTGGTCCTCAGCTGGTCCTGCTCAGGGTGGCATTCATTTCAAATGCAGTTCTTTGCTTCAGCTTTTGAAATTCTGATGATGTTGGCATTAGCAAAGAATGTGACAAGGCAGCTGACATGTTGACATATATCCCTAAAAGAACAGGGCTTTCATTTTTTAATAATAAGAATGTGTCCAGCCTGGCCGGCGTGGCTCAGTGGTTGAGCATTGATCTATGAACCAAGAGGTCATAGTTGGATTCCTGGTCAGGGCACATGCCCAGGTTGCAGGCTCACCCCTAGTAGGGGGTGAGCAGGAGGCAGCCGATTGATGATTCTCTCTCATCATTGATGTTTGTATGTCTCTCCCTCTTCTTTCTTCTCTGAAATCAATAAAAATACCTTTTTTAAAAAAAGAATGTGTCCAAAAGTCAGAAGCTTCAGTAAAAGTAGAAAAAAAAAGGATGAACCTGAGGCATTTTTAAGTAACAAATGACAGTTGAATCCACTCAGTAGCTTTATTTTCCCACAGAAGAAGGCTGTTAGACTTGACTCATTATATAGAGTTGGTGGGGGCATGTCACTGGGTCTTGAAAACATCACTTCATATAAAATGTTTGGTAGCCCATATAACATAGGAGGCAGATGCCAGTTTCACTTCTCATGAGCCTTGAAGAATAAACTTGACTACAATTTTTCAAGTGCTTATGAATTACCCACTTTTGCTTATAAAGTAATTGTGAAAATTCTACCAGCATTAAGAACTACAAATGTAATATCATAACCTGTTCTCTTGAGGGTCTGGATCCAGCAAAGGTAGGCCAGGCTGGGAAAGGTAGCTGACATCAGATGGCCTCTGATCACATAAATCATGCTGACTTATTCCCAGTCTACAAATTGAGGCTTTGTTTGTAAAATATCCAAACTGTGTGATGAAGTCCATTCCATCAAGGATTTTTAATAGGATGGCTCCTACCTGTTTCCTGCCAGGGAAAGACTGCCCAAATTCTCATCCAGATTGTTGGATGTAACAGACAACAAGCTCACAGTGGTCCTCCCTTCTCTAAGAACAGCTCTGACTCACTGGGAGGGGACCCCAGCAGCCTTGTCTGTGTTACATGGCCCTGTTGCAAGCTGACAGGTTCAGGGGAAATGAACTCAAGACAGATGAATCAGGACCACCTTGTTATCCATAATCAATCACCCTAGGGATATGGGGAAATGTTAGCAGTTTGTCCACAACTAGTAACTGCTCTTTAAAGTGGCCAGAACCTTAAATTGGGATACTTGACCTGGGTATTGCTGTAGAATTAGAACTTAAAGAAGAGGGCCCTCGCTCTTCTGGAGGTGGAATCCACACGCAGGACCTTGGCCCTGGGAGCAATTCTGTTTCCCACCAAGCCAACGGGTCTGGTCTGCAATTCAAGGCAGTGAGGCCTTCTCTCTTAAAAGAGATAAGAGCCCTAGCCGGTTTGGCTCAGTGGATGGAGCGTCGGCCTGCGGACTGAAGGGTCCCAGGTTCGGTTCCAGTCAAGGGCATGTACCTTGGTTGCGGTCACATCCCCAGTTGGGGGTGTGCAGGAGGCAGCTGATGGATGTTTCTCTCTCCTTGATATTTCTGGCTCTCTGTCCCTCTCCCTTCCTCTCTGTGAAAAATCAATAAAATATATTTTTAAAAAAAAGATAAGAGACAGAGTATCCTGGGGACATTTGATTCTCGGGGGACAACTGCCCCTTCCCCCCTTTGTTGGCAGTTATATGAGGCACCCCATTATTCTTCCAATAAGTTCTCTTTTGCTTAAGCTAATTAGTGTTGGGTTTCTATCAGCTGTAGGCAAAGTGACACATTGGCAAATTTTCTCATCCTGACAGCTGGCCTGTCTCACAATTAGATTACCCTTCCTGCGGTTTTGTTTTGTTTTTGTTTTGTTTGTTTTTTTGCCTTATATCATCAATTTGTCCTCTTTCTTCAACCTGCTGTATGTGGCACCCAGATGTTCAAGATTTGCTGAGGACACCACGCTCTGTGGCCCAAAGCTCACCATGGCCTTTCTCTCCCCTGCTGCAGGTCACACCCTCACCTTCTCTATTGGCTGGGATTCTGCGCAGCCTGGCTCAGTGCCTTCCCATCCCTCCATTACACTACCCCTCCCCCACCACACACATACTCTGGTGGCTAATGGCAGATTATGGTGAAAAATTGGCAACTATGCTCTCTTCTCCATCCAGGACTCTGAACTTCCCCTGTCCCCAATAGTTTTAATCAGCATTTTTTCTTCCTTCTTCCCCTTTCCTCTGTCAGTGTAAGAGCCAAATCTTTGGATGACTGAAAATTACCCCTTCTTTAAAAAAAAATAAAATAAAAATTGAGGGAGCTGTAGTTTAAGGCTTTATTTAGGAAGATTTGACCTTGATGTCAAATGACTTTTAGGGATCTAATTTCTGAGGATTATATAGGGAGACCTTGACAGTCTCAGACTTAATACCACCTCCCCTTGTGGCAGGCATTGTTTTGGCTGCAGAGCATCCGAATTTTCTTTCTATGTTTGTGAAATTGGGGGAGACAATACTCATCTCTTCCTATAGAAGCCGAAAAGGACTGGTATTCACTCTTCCAGCCTCACTTGCCACTAGAGCCTAAGCACCCACACTAGGCATGGCCTGTCAGATGCACGCATCTGGGATTTAGAATCAGAAACTGATTAGGTGAAGAAGAAGGGATCATGGATCAGCCATTTGGATGGTGACAGCAAAGACAGCAGCAGTGTCCATTCTGCAGGGGCAGTCATGGGCAGCAATGCCCAGTGGGGTTCAATGCCCAGCAGCAGGACAACATGGTCCACGTTGACAACTTCTATGGTATTGGTCTTGGTTTAGGGTTGGCCTTCACACTTTGTGCCTGCTCATTTTCTAAACCTGTTTCTCCAGCCTTCCCCAAGGATTCTGTAATGTTCCCAGTGCCCTTTTATACTCAAGTTTTATACACCTCGAATGATGTACATACCTGCAAAGTGGTCACTATAGACAGTGATTAAGTGTTTTCTTGCAGCACAAATTTGAAATATGTAATCTGGAAAGCTAACATGTAAGATCTAGTTGCTTCACTGGTGAGTGAGCCTAGCTGATGCCCAGTATCCACAACTCAACACAACTTTATTCTTTTCTTATGACATGGTAGCAGACAACTTGTTTCTTTTGGGCGGAGGAGGTAGGTGGAGACACAGCTGCTCAGTTGAAGCTGTGATAGAAGTGATAGACATGCAGAGAAAGGAAGAGATGGTTCCTACCCAGAAAAATAGCTTTATAAATGACTTAAACCTGTGCATAAAATATAATCGATCATAGCTTTAACAGGATCACTGTAGCACTGCTTCTATTGTATGGGGGAAGTTATATTCTATAGTGATTATGTGACTTTTTAGTTTATGAA
The DNA here is from genome assembly GCF_028538775.1 of Myotis yumanensis. Lineage (NCBI taxonomy): Eukaryota > Metazoa > Chordata > Mammalia > Chiroptera > Vespertilionidae > Myotis > Myotis yumanensis. The sequence goes on along the minus strand of NW_027223764.1, from coordinate 25,171,972 downwards.
CTAATCCAGAATGGTATTGACAATGAAAGGAGATGCTAATCATGGGAATGCTGAGACAACAGACATAATGGTCATACTAAGTAGTAGAGTGGAGACTTGGAGATTCCTGAAGGTCGTGGGGTTTATCAGGCACTGAGTTATCTCTGGTGGTGTTCACCCCACAGCACTCCCTCCATCTTCCTCAACCACATTCTAGCTCTTTTTCTCCAGGTCCATAGCTTGAGACTAAGAGTCAACACGCCTGCTACTTTCGTGCATGCCCTCCCCACCCCCCATTCATGCATCTGGCAATACATTCTGCATTTGCATAGATTCTTTTTACAGGGGTGACTTCCATAGCAACAGTAGGAATATTTAAAAGGCACCTGAATAATGCTTTAAAGATAAATCACCCTCTTTAAGAAGTCCTTTATCTAGGGAATTACAGGCTATTGCCACATAGAGTTTCTTAGCTCATTGTCACATATATACCAGTACATTTCTAGCTACAGCTCACTGCCTTCCAGTTTAATTAATTACAAATACTTTAACCTCCCTTTTAGGCCACAAAAGAGAGAGATCCTTGCTGGACAGCTGTGCTTCAGGAGTGTTTTATGAGCCAAGAAGAATGGAGGAAAAACTTGCCTGTTTTGAGTGCCCACTAGGCACCTGACTCTTCCTTATTTTATCTCATTTTTATAGAAACCCAGGCAGAGCAAAGACACCTCTGCAGTGCAGTCTGAGCCTTGTGTGACATGGGAAAATTTTACATTCAACATCCTATTCTTGTGTCTCATCACTGAGAAACCCAGAGAAGAAAGAGCATGAAGTGGTTAGAAAGAAAGGGTCTGGGTGGGCTGGTCGTGGGAATGAGAAGGGTAGAGGGCATGGATGTAAGTGGGAGAGCTGAAAACACAGGGCTCAGACTAGCTGTTATATTTCCAAATCTTTCATCTCATCACAGCAGAGGGGACAGAGGGAGGAAAGAATAGTATGGATTCATTTTCTGATCTAAGGGGTGATACCCTGTGAGCAAGGATATTAGCTAATTGGGACTTGCTTCCTTCAAATATACCTATCATCCTCAATGAGTCCCAAATCCCTCAATTAGTTCTCTCTCTCTCTTTCTTTTTAATTTAAAGACATTTATGCACAGAGCTTTAAAACTAGAGGCCCAGTGCACGAAATCCGTGCAAGAGTAGACCTTCCTTCCCCCGGCTGCTGGCACTGGCTTCCCTCTGGCACCCGGGACCAGGCTTCCCTCTGGCCACTGGCAGGCACCCGGGACCTGAGCTTCTCTCGCAGCCCCACTTTGTCTGGAAGGACATCTGGTCTAATTAGCATATTACACTTTTATTATTATAGATAAAACATTGGCTTTCCACAAGAATCTTTTCATTTTCTTGAGACTGTGGCACCATTCCCCCCGTCCCCCTTTACTTTGGTCTTTTGGAACAGATATGAAAAAGGTTTGTCTCACCTGTACTTGAAAATTCAATTCAGTCATTTGTTCACAAACAAGTATGTATTAGTCGTCTCCTTTGTGTCAGTCATGGTGCTTTAGGCTGAGAAATGTGAATAGACATAGGCTTTCCCCTCTGAAAACTTTCCATCTAATTGAAAGAAAGAAATTAACCAGTTAATTATAAATTACATAATTACAAATTGGAAAATGGAAAAAGAGTGCATGATAATGTTAGAGGTGCTAGAGCATGGCCCTTGTTCCCCAACATTGTACCCTTAAGGTGTATCCATTTGAAGGATGAATGAGTAACACATTCAGTCATTCACCCTATAGCATGAATGAGTGTAATCACATTGTTTTCCTCCAAACAGATGCATGAGATCCATGTTCTGAGGAAGTGGAAGGATTTATGGAATCAATGGAATTATTTGGGAACATTGAACATTGTTTGGTGGGCAAACCTGGTCAGGGAGGGAGGAAGAAGGACACAGAATGAGAAGCTAAAAACACAGAAAACATCTGTCCTAAGAAGGACTTTACCCAACACTGCACGTATCTAGAGAAAGGATGAATATAATGTATAAAGAGTGACCTTAAATTCACTCATCATTAGTACCAGAGTTATTCAGCATTCAATGACTTCATGATTAATAATAGGCACAGTTGTTTGGCATTCTCTCTGAAACCAAGTGGCATCTTTTTATTGAGGTTTACCAGATGGCTGCATTTGATTCTGTCAACTACACCAGATGAAAAGGGTTCCCTTACCTAGACTGAATCTGCACATCTCTCCAGATATTACCTGTCAAGCCTGGATTCTTAAATGAGATAACACAGGATATGATTAAGTTAAATGAATATTATTTATTCTTAGTTATGACTTTATTCCTGGTTATAGTTTATTCCTGGTTATGTCCCAAATCCCTCTTTGTTCCCTTATCTTAGTGCAGTGGTCGATAAACTGCGGCTCACAAGCCACATGCGGCTCTTTGGCCCCTTGAGTGTGGCTCTTCCACAAAATACCACATGCAGGCGCACACGTACAGTGTGATTGAAACTTTGTGGCCCATGCGCAGAAGTCGGTTTTCGGCCTGGGCGAGTCTATTTTGAAGAAGTGGCATTAGAAGAAGTGGGGGGTGTCGGTCGGTCGGGCGACGGGAGACGTGGCGCAGGTGGGCCACGGGGATACGCAGCGCGGAGGAGGTATATTGTTTTGAGGTACGTTCGCTGAGGTCGACCCCTTCCAACTCTCCCATCCACACTCATCTATCTGAAACAAGTATACAAGACGAGTGTGGATGGGAGAGTTGGAAGGGGTCGACCTCAGCAAACGTACCTCAATCAGATTGAGGATGTTTTTAGCAAAGGCCAGCTTAGGAGTACCCTAATTAAGTTAATAACAATGTACCTACCTATATAGTTTAAGTTTTAAAAATTTGGCTCTCAAAAGAAATTTCAATCGTTGTACTATTGATATTTGGCTCTGTTGACTAATGAGTTTGCCTACCACTGTCTTAGTGAATTAGATCAAACAACATATAAAGTCAAAGTCTCTCCCCATTTTCCTTTATTTTAGTCTGAAGCCAAAGCCAGAACAGTTTATGAGAAATCAGCCCCTTGGTTTGCTTTCCCTTGGTTTCCACCTGGCCCTGCATGTCCCTCTGGATAAAACCACCTCCTAAGGTAAAGGCTCAGCCCAGGTTGTGTTATCATTCTAAAGGCAGAAGTGAGAAGAGAGTTTTCCCCAGGGCTATTTGCCATTCATTCACCCATTTCACCAGGGTCTCCATTACCAAGTCTTGAGAAGGGTGTGTGGACCCTCCACTAAGCTCATACAAGATGCCTCCCTGAGTTTAGAGTGGGGGAAGATATTATGCAAACACTTTTCTAATTTAGGGTCAGTTTGAACAGTTCATGGGAGGGCTGTTATCTTCTGTAAAGAGCTAAAGTGGGTTTCCTCTAGTATTTCCCCCTCTCTTAACTCAAGCAAGTTAAGTTCTCAAAATGTCAATGGAATTTTGCTTTATGTAGATTGAAACCTTTGTATATTTTTCAACCTCATTTTAATTTAAGATGTGTGTCAAGGAGCTCCTTCTATGTGCCTGGGATTGAGTGATCCTGGCAGTGTAGAACTATGTCTTAAAACATTTTATCTACCATGTGGCTTGCTTATAGCTTTTGCAAAATAAAAGTGGAATGAATCATTCAAATATAAGGCAACTTCTCTGATTTCAGGGAAGTTATAATCTGGTGAGAGATAAAGGCATACACACATAAAATATAAAGTACAGTTTTCCATCGGTATCCACAGGGGATTGGTTCTGAGATCCCCATGGATACTCAAATCCACGGATGCTCAAGTCTCTTATATAAAATGATTTAATATTTGCATATATCCGACCCACATGCTCCCATATGCTTTAAATCATCACTAGATTACTTATAATACCTGATACAATGCAAATGGTTGTTATACTGTATTGTTTAGGGAGTAATAACAAAAAAAGGTCTGTACATGTTCAGTACAGACATAACCATCATAGGGCTAATTATATAGTACATGTCAGTAGCAATGGAATATTTTTTTCTGAATATTTTCAGTCCATGGTTGATTGAAAATGTGTATGGGAAACCTGCAGATATGAAGGGCAATTATACTGTGGTTCAAAAGGAAGTGTTTTAGACTGGGAATCCAGAGCCCTTGTCAGGGTGGCTTTGCTGTTTATAGATAGTGACTGGACATTACTTCTCTATACTCCATTCATCTGTCATGTGAATGAGTTGTACTGGATGATATCAGATGACTCCCTATAGACTCTCCCTACAGACCATATTTCATATTTATCCTCTTGCCTCCACGTCCTCTACCACCCCAGTCCAAACTACTGATGCAGGCATTCCGGGAATCCAGAACCAACAGTCTGTGACCTACTGTGGGTGCTTGGCTTTGCACAGAAAAGAATCAAATGTGAGTCCACATGGAGTTTAAACTGAAAGTGAATTTAATAGTGAAGCATTGAAACAGAGAGTAGGTGACTCCACAAGCAGAACAGCCCCCTTTATCGGAATTTGCTTCCTTTATTGAGGTTCATTTAATGGGGGGGGTATTCAATAAGGGGGAAGAATATTCAGGACCTTCCGGGAGATGGGTGGTGGGGAGGAGAAAGGAGTGGAGATATCTTGGAAGAGCTCCATGGGCCATTTTGTGTCCTTATATGGGCTTTCCCTTTCCAAATGAGGCAGCCCAGGGGTGTCCTTTAGCAAGCTAATGCATTACAAAAGCTTATAGGAGGCTAGGGGCTTCATCCATGCCCTCCATAGCCTGACCTCTGATTACCTCTCTGACCTTACCTCCTTGGGCTCTTCCCCTCATCCACTATGTGACTGCCACCTTCTTTGCATAAACCATTCCCATATCCATTCTGTCCTGTTCTTCCATCTAGAAAGTTTTCCTCTCACTGGACTCAGAGCTGTTGGGCTTTTGCCCCATGAACCCCTTATTCTTTATTCCTCAGAGTAGGACCAGGGGACCAATGAGATAAGCAGCAGAAATCAAGATTGGATTCTAGTCTAATCAAGAAATTAAGTGGAAGATAACATCAAGGTTTCTACTTTGGGAGACTAATGGAGGCAGGAAAATAGAGGAGGAAGAACAGGTTTGGGACATGTTAAAGGATCTTCTGGTGGATAGTTCATTAAACCCTTACCTTTTCCCCTATCCCTTCCCTTTATCTAGGATGCATAAGCTTCTTTTTTTTTTTCTCAAGAAGATGGTAAGTGTAGTCATGGCTAAACTGGTTACTGTGTTCAGTGTCTAATCTGATAGATCTATGCACTGGTCTGAGTGGTCAGTGTCAAGCTGTTAACTTTTTTTTTTAATATCGTTGCTACTGGTGGTGTTTCAAGTGCCCCACTCCCCTCTCTGAACCATCTCTTAATCTATGCTAGAATGCCATTCCCAGGCAGAGCTTCTCAAAGTTTTCTCCTCAGGGACCCCTAAAGGCAGAAAATTCTAGATTTGAGGTAGTGAGGACACCCAAGAAACAGGACAGATTTATTTGAAGACTCGTCTTTAAGGCTTATAATTCATCAAAATTTGCATTCTGCTTTATAAAAAAATCTGTATTTGCTTTAATATAAAAATAACATTTGAAGTACTATCAAACTTAGCTGTTTATAGAATGGGCTTTGAAGTCAGAACTGTGAGATTGAGTTGCTGTCTGCCACTCACTAGTTGTATGACCTTGAGCAAGTTACTTGGCCTCTTTGAGTTTCCTTATTCCTAAGTATTTGTTGAGCACATGGTAAATGTTCTATAGACTGTGAGAATCCTGAGGGCCAGGGTCTGTGCTTGGTCCATTCTTGTATTCCTCACAGAGGCTAGAAGAGTATCCTATCCATAGACATCCCTTTATAAGTGTTCATTCCTCTACATCAGACATATATGCATCTATGGTTATCCTGTTTTTACCACTAGATGGAGAGCATGTGTCCTAGGATTTTTAATCCATCAGCGAGAGAGCAAACATGCGTCTGTAGTGTCTTAACCAAATCAATTTATTTATTAATGACAATATCATGAAAAATGGCTCTCAAAAATGCAATGATAACTTTCAGAACTATTTATTCTTAAAATAATTAAAAGGCAAAGGCAAGGGAGAAGCATCAACTCAGGATAGTGGTTACCTCTGGGAATGGGATAAATTGGAATTGAGTGGGAGCGGGGATGTATCTAACAGCTAATTTCTTATTTAAAAATAGGTATGTAGCAAATATGTCCAAAAATGTTAATCTTGGAATTGGGTGATAGTGGTAAATATAAATGTGTCTCATTATTTTCTGTATTTCTCTGTTTGAAATTTTTTGCAATTTTTTTAAAATAGGGGAAAGATTTGAAGATGAAATTTATGCTTACTGCTTCTATCTCTATATATATTGCCTAATGAGCTTTTTAATGATCTCCTCAGAGAACTGCAATTTGCAACAGAAAACTACAACAGAGCAAAAACCATGCAGTTGTCTCTCCACTTGGTCTCTTATGTTGCCACTGCCCTGCTCACCCTTACATTTTGACCTGAAGTTAAGTCCTTTAAAGGGCATTGCCTAAACTCAGTTGGCTAATTAGTTCTTGTCTCTGAATTGGATTGTTTTCAACTAATCTGAAAGATGAAGAAAACTATTCCAGTGTGTCTGTTCTGGTTACTATTGCTCTGTAGCAAACTGCCCCAAACCTTAGTGGGTATAATACAACCATTTTATCTTACTTGTGAACTCTGTAAGATGAGAATTTGGACGGGCCACAGAGGGTCTACCTTGTCACTACTCCATGATTTCTGCAGGATACTTGACAGGTGGGAGTGACTTTTTGGTAGGGGCTGAAATCATTGGGAAATGTCATTGCTTTGTGTCCGGTAGTTGATACTGGCTTTTGGCTGAGCCTTAAGCTGGGGTTGTTGCTTGAGTCATTTACTGGTTATAAAAAAAGTCACTGTAGTTGGCCCAGATTCCATGGGAACGGGCAGAGACTCCTTGCTCTCAATTGGAGGGGTATCAGTGAATTTGCAGGCATATTGCAAAATCATCACAATACCTTCTTTAACTCAGCTATTGCAATGAAGTGAAATTGACAAGCCTACACCCACTTCTTCTTTGTCCACTCAACTGATCCACAAGGAGGAATATTCGAGTGTGTTTGCTACATTATCTAGGAACATGGTCAAGTTCCTTGACCATATCTGGTCAAATTCGGGCAGCTCAGTTACAAACCAATATGATAACTTATTTTATCAGCCCTATTCCTTTGAAAGCTAACTAGTTGTTGTTGTTTGATCATTAACCATAAATGTATATATCATAAATAACACATATAATAAAATTTTCACCATAAATGAAATGTTTGAAAGGAAGACTATTAACTACCTATAGCTGTCTAAAAATTACTCTAAAACTTAGTGGCTTAAAACAGCAAACATTTATTAGCTCACAACTTCTGTGAGTCAGAAATTTGCGAATAGCTTAGCTCAGTGGCTCTGACTCAGGGTCTCTCATGGGGTTGCAATCAAGATGTTGGCCAGGGATGGGTCATCCGAAGATGTAATTGGGGCTGAAGAATCTATTTTAGCGTGGTCACCCACATGGCTCTTGGCAAGAGGCCCCAGTTCCTCATTGGTTGTTGGAAGGTGACCTTAGTTCCTCACCATGTGGGCCTCTCCATATGATTGTTAAGTGTTCCTGTGACCTGACAGCTGTTTTTTTGCAGAGGGAGTGACCCAAGAGAGAGCAAGGAGTCTTTGTAAGTGGCACAAGGTCACACCTGCCACACTGTATGCATTAGAAGTGAGTTACTACAGCCAAGGGGAGGGGAACTAAACCCCACCTCTTGAAGGGAGATATATCAAAGACTGTGATTTTGTAGTAAGACATAAGATTTCTCTCACTCTGTCCTGAAGGGATCTGCCTTAGGACACCTATCCTTTTTTATCCAACCAATGTGGGGAAACCAGTAGTTTCTAGATGGAAAATTTGAAATCGATTTCTACTCTGCCATTCAGATGGGAAATACACCTAGACGTCTCCCTTCTACTCTCTCCCCTCTGTATAGGATGGGAACTGTGATTCTTGCTAGTAAAAACTTGGAGAATGTTTCAGAACACTGTATATTTTATCTTTATGCAGAACTGTGGTAATATTGTGGCGATGTGGCCATTCTCATGCCTATCCCAAACAGCTCATTGACCCTAGGGTAAACTTGTCCACCCAAGTTGCCTGGATAGGCGTGACCTTCCTTGTATTCCATTCTATTATCTCTCTCTTAAAATTCCAACCTTGAATGGTCAGGATGCTCCATGAGGCTGTGCTTCAGGCCAAGGTAGGTCATAAGATGCAGAAAAGCTGCTGTCTTCACAGAGCAAAACCTAGTGAAGTACCGTGCCATCCTGAGTAACTGTTTCTCCTCCTCAGTGAGCTAGAGCAGGGAAGAGAAAACCACTCACTTGTCTGAGAAAGGGAGACTTCTGAGGCACCCGATCCCAATATCTAAGAGGAAGATCTGCCGTGAGTCCTCACTGGGGAAAAGCCAGTCCTGAGGACGGGGCAGCCAGGTCCCTGGCAGGGAGGTGGGGGTGACGTCCTTCAAGGAAAAAGAGTCAAATTGTATCTGATTCTGGATCTAATTCAACTTGACTACTTAGCAGTAAAGATAAATTGAACCCACAGAGAAAACGGAAAATAGCATATTCCTGGCAAGTCCTTCAATGGACTTAGTGTGGTTAGATTTATGAGGGGGTGGATGACCTTCTCCGCCTGGGTTTTTCACATTTTCGTTTTTTCCAGGACTGATTTTCCATCTGGCCTAACGAGAGCCCAAAGTTGCTGAATCAATCAGAGCCAATAGGTCTGACGGAGCTGGCCGGGACCTGCACAGAACTGGGAGAGACAAACAGGCTCCTTTCTGAAGGCCTACGGAGCAGCAGCCGCCGCCTCCCCCTGCTGCCTCTGTCACAGCCCTGAAGGAGACTGCACCCTGTTCCTCTAGCTCCAGACACACCACTCTGAGGAGCAATAGCAGACCTGGGGGCGTTTCCTGCCAAGAAGCTGGCAGTGTGAAGGGGAAGGATAGCGTGATGAAGTCCAAGGACATTGTCAAACAGACCTGGTTCTGGACTCAGCATCCTAGGATGCCAAGGCTGGAGAAGGCTGGGGGCAACTGATCTGCAGCCGCCCCAGGGAACCGTGGGAGAGCCATACAAGTTTCCATGCCCTTGAGGAGGATTCAGGAGCACGGGGGCACCGATTGGTCCTGGCAGAAGTGACAAAGGGACGCTGAGGCAGGAAGCAGCAAGATCAAGGGGGGCCTGCGCTCTCCTGCAGTGTCCGTAACCAGAGGAGGGGAACGTCTCAGGAGAGGCGGCCTTTGCCAGGGTGCTGGGGAGGGTCCCCGCACTAGGGAAGAAGGAAGACAAGAGAGAAAATCCAGCATTAACTGAGCTCCAAGATGAAAAGACTGAGAAGACACAGAGGATTTATAGAAATGATTGATTGAGATTGTGTTCTCACATTAAGCACATAAAATTTCATTATACAAAACAATGTTCTATTTCTTGCACACCCAGGTTGGTGGCTTAAGAAAATGTGAACCCGTTTATAAATGTGCCATTCGATCTCTTCCTAAACCTTTGGTTTTTCACGCCCTACAGAGGGAAGGGGCTGTTGGGTTAACATGTCTCTCAGCAAATAACCACAACTACACAGTGAGTGACAGCACCAGAAAGTTTCCTAGATCAGAAGTGGGAAAGCATTTTCTTTAAAGGGCTATATAATAAACGTTTACACACTTTGCAGACTATACAGTCTGTGTTGCAACTTCCCAACCATGCCATTGTGGCACAAAAGTAACCACGGACAATGCATAAATGAATGGACGTGACTCAGTGCCAATGAAACTTTGTGATGGACACTGAAAACTGAATTTCAGTTAGGTACCATGTGTGACAATGTATGGTTCTTCTTTTGGCTTTCTTCAGACATTTAAAAATGTAAAAACTATTCGTAGTTTACAGGCCACACGGACACAGGTAGTGGACTGTGTTGGCCCGTGGGCAGTTGTTTGTCCATTCTTATTTTAGGCTAGCCACTGCTCTCCAAGCCATAGAGAGGGTTACGTTATCCAGGTTCATGGGTAAAAAAGCTCCAACTCCTTAGGAAAATGCCCAGGAGATCAAGTCTGCCTGGGAATCACAGCATCCTTTTCTATCTGCCTGGGATTTCACTGGGAATCACCCTTTTTACGTGGCTTCAAGGCAGGTGGCAAGCTTTAAGCCTGACTTAGAAAAGCCACAACTCATATTCAAACTGCTACTGTGTCTGCAGAAGTTATGAGCTGTGCCTAAGCCCCTGGAACACTGGGCCTGTGTCTGCTTCCTGCTACTGTATATTGCTGTCTAATGTATTATCTGACAAGAACAGGCATGGGTGTTGATTGAATGATTGAGTGATTGAAAAACCCTTTTCAACACTTTTCAAAACTGTATGTTTTTACTCCATCTTACATGAGTTACACCACTTTCACTTTATTTTTTCCAGTTTTTTAAAATTATTTTTTTTATTTATTTTATTTTTTAAATTCTTTATTGTTTAAAGTATTACATAAGTCTCCTTTTCCCGCGGTGACCTCTCCCCAGCTGCCCCCACCCCCAGCACATGCCCTCATCCCCCTACTATCTGTGTCCATTGGTTATGCTCATATGCATGCATATAAGTCCTTTGGTTGATCTCTTACCCACCACCCATCTTCCTTCATAGTTTGGACAGTCTGTTCATTGCTTCTGGTGGTCAGAGCAATAGAACCAGATGACTCTGGTTCTATTTTTGTTCATCAGTTTATGCTGTTCATTATATTCCACAAATGAGTGAGATCAGGTGTTATTTATCTTTCTCTGACTGGCTTATTTCGCTTAGCATAATGCTCTCCAGTTCCATCCATGCTGTTACAAATGTACACCACTCTCACTTTAAAAATGCCTATAGCCATGAGTCAGAATTCAGAAGAATCATCATGTATAAATAAAAGATTTTCTTCAAATGTTAGACCAAAATTCCATGTCAGTGTGAGACTGCAAAACCACCGTTAGCTGTTAAAGTGGGGACTTCTTTGCAATAAAAAGCTAAAGGAGAGTAACTGCAAATATCAGAGACTGTCCTTGGTAAGGAATGTGCCACCCTGTGTCTCTCTTCTGACATTAATTTCAACCTATGGAGCTGGCTTCCACCATTTGCCACCTGGGTAACTTACCAGGGATTGTGACACGGGAGAAGCTGACACTGAAAAGCCCTGTATTTTGGGCGAAACTGGCAGTTCTTTTCCCATTAAGCCAAAACGATATCTACGAAGACAAGAGCAAACTCAAGAGAAAACCACACAGCTTTTGGTTACCTTAATTCAGCACTTACTATGAATAGCCTTCATTGCTCTCCTTTTAAACTTTTCTTTTTAAATTCCCATGTAAATTTGCAAAGGGAATCAATGTGGGAGACTTCGGGATGTTAACTAATGTATGCTACTAAGAAGAGGCAAAAGAGAAAGATCAAAGATTAGTTCCTCTGAGCTGGGTGGCACCTTGGCACTGAATCCTGGGAACAGATGCTAGCTGATTTGAATAAAAAAAGAGCAGAAGTAGCCAAAGATAAGACATAATTGGCTAAAAGATACAAAGCCATACTTTTCACTGGGGACAATCAAGTTTTCCAAGCAGATGCTAGAATAACTGGCTTTAAAAAAAACCTTAAAGGAAACTAGAAAAAGAGAAGAGACGCATTGCTAAGTCTTTCCCCCCACAGCTTGAATTAAGACATGGTCAGAGGAGAGACCCTTTCCAAAGCCTCAGCAGGATAAATCAGTCCCGTGGAGGCCTTTGTGTTCCTGGAGAATGATGTCAGAACCCATCCCAGGAAGAAGAAAGAAATGTTTGCACGAAAGGTCACTTGAGAACTGTACAGATAGATGCTATTTGTAATGACTTTAAAAAGGCTTCCCGGAAGAAGAAGAGTCAACTTGCTGCTTTAGAATCAATGGAAAAGGAAAGCTCTCCGGGTTGAACATTTTCAGAGAGTCATTTAGATACTCTAGAAAGTTCATGAAACTTTGAGGGGAAAGAACCCAAGAATATAGTCATGGAAAAACTATTATATTGTTGAACTGTGAGAAGTATGATGTGTTTTTACACATGGGTTAGTAAAAATAAAAATAAACAACCGAAAAGGTTTCTGACAGCAAGCAGAAGGCAGGGATGAACAATTCCTCCAGGCCCTAGCCAGGTAGCTCCGTTGGTTAGAGCCTCATCCCAGTATGCCAAGGTTGTGGGTTCCAGACCCCCTTAGGGCAAATACAAGAAGCAACCAATGAATGCATAAATAAATGGAACAACAAATCTTTCTCTTCCTCTCTCTCCCCCCCCCACCCTTTCCTCTCTCTCTCTCTCAAATCAATTTTTTAAAATATTTTTTAAAAAATACAATACCTCAGGGTTTATCAATTGACCCCAAGAGCCCTTAGGTTAACCAGATATTCATGGTTCATGGAGGGTGCTAGCCTGTGATTATGAAGACCTGGGTTGACATATTCAGCTCCGCAACCTTCCAATATTGAGAGCTGCTACTCATAACTTAACCTTCCAAAACCTTAGTCTCCTTACCATGTAAGGAGTATTCCTTGGTTATTATTAAATGAAGTAAAGTGGACACAGAGTAGATGCTCAATGGATGGCCTGGAATCTGTCACATTTGAATTAACTTGGTAGCTAACTAGATCAAGCACTTACTTTTTGTGTAAGTCCTTTATTTACACTGTCTTGGTCTTCCCAACAGCCATGTGACCAGAGGGAACTGTTATCCAAGTCAGGAAACTGAGGCCCAGAAAGGTTAAGAAACTTGTTCATGGAACAAGTCATGAGTAGTCAAGCCAAGCAACCTGACTCTAGGCCTCCGCTCTTACCTGACTAATACATGGAAGAGAGAGCGACTCGACTTTATACCATCTTCTTCCTTTTTGTTTCTGTTACAACACAGGGAAAGAAATGAGGTTTTCCATAGCTTAAATAGCTTCCTGGCCTCATTCCACTAGAAGTTAAAGGGGGTGTCTTTAAACATAAAAGATCCAGTAATAACTAACCCTTTATGGTCCAGGCAGTGTTCTAGATGCTTTAGTAATGGATTCATTCATTTTCTCAACAACTTTATAAGGTCGGTGTCACCATCCTCCCCACTTTATGGAGGCTCTAAGAAAACATGTGGTAGGACTTGGCTTTGGACCATCTGTTGAAGCAGCAAAGCCACACTCAGCCATTACAGGGCGCAGCTCTCAACTTCGAACTTTCAGCAGCAAGCCAACAAGTCGTCATTGGCACTGCCCTGGCTAGGTGGTGGGGGTGGGAGGAGCAATGTAACTTCAGAGACAACTGTAAATTGAATTTGGAAGAAAAATGATATTTATTGACAGCTAATAATTTAAGTGAGTAAGGACATTTTAAATTCGTGTCCTACCTAGGGCTCCAAGTCCTTGGATTTGAGCAAAGATAATAACAGGGGTCTGTGAGCTATTTTTAATATCTCAAAATGCTCATTAGTATGTCACTACTCATATAAAACATTGTCTTTGTATATGGTACAAGGCCTTAAAAAAGAAAAGTTTTAGGGGAAAATTTCATTTCTCCTTGAGCAAAGCTGCAAGGATTCCTAACTCTGAATTTTTGTTCTTTACAAGTTGAAATAATCTTTGTAGATGTCAGACTTGCCCTCACAGAGGAGACACCCCATTATCAAAGAGAATTTGACAAGACTCACAAACTCAACAAAGAAGTTGCCCACAGACATGAAAGGCGATTTTCGCTGTTTATTTCGAATTGCCAGTCACCGTAGGAGCCGAAGAGGCATTTTTCTGCCAACTGGTTGAAGCTCGTGCCAGAACGGTCCTGCTGTTTCTTAATTGTCCTAAAAGCTTGTAGCCAGCAATTCCCCTGCCAAGCCTGACCTCACTTTCATGTTTTTCTAAAATGCAGATCACAAAGTGTCCCATTCAGAGTGGGAAAACAAGAAATTATTTCCTTGTCCTCACTCTCTTTGGAACTCACCACCTAATCTGTATAATGTCTCCCTGTAAAATAATACATCAGGGGCCATCTCAAAACCTTGGGTACAATTTTTTTTAAAACATTCTTGAGTACGTTCGAATGTATGATTAGTCCTTGTGGCAAACTTGGAAGGGGGGAAATCAATGTTATTCCACTTGTGAGGGCTAAGCTAACAGAATTGTGGCTGATGGACATACAAATCTATGTGTGATGGATTAAGTTGTAAATCGCAGATGAAATATAGAGTATGTCCTTATTCTTGTAGAAAAGAAAAGCTGTGACTTTTCCTACCATAACATAACTCTCTGTGGGGGGAGAGCTGTGAAAGCATGAAGAGAAATCTTGCAGCATACATTCTATAGTGTCACTCATGGTTACTGCCTAAGGTGGAAGTGAGTGAGAGAGTGAAAGGGGATAGGAATGAGAATGTTCACTTTTATATCTATGTACCTTTGTGTTGTTTTAGTGGTCAACAATAAACGTATTATTCTTATAAATTCAAAAATAATTTTTTTAAAAAGTTTAAAGCAGACAATACATATCCCACACCAAGGATAAACATGAGTCCTGCCCTCTAAGAACTCTTATCTTGTAAAATTGCAGGAGACAGTCAATCACCAGATCATCTAAGATTAAAATGCCCTGATTTTCAAAGGGTAAGACATCCTTCTTTTTTGCAGCTGCATATTATTCCATTGTGTAAATGTACCACATCTGTTTTTCTACTCTTACCCTTTGAGACAGCATGGAAGGTCCTGCAAAGTATTATGTTAAGTGAAATAAACCAGTCAGAGAAAGAAGTATCACATGATCTCACTTATATGTGGAATCTAATGCACAGAATAAACTGATGAACAAAATAGATCCAGAGACATTGAAGCATGCAACAGACTGACGAATCTCAGTGGGACGTGATTAACCAAAGAACTTATATGGATGTATACTTAACCCATGGGCACAGACAATAATGCGGCCAAGGCCTGGGGAAGGGAAAGGGTGGGGGGATAGAGGGGATTAATGGGGGGGGGCATCTGCAATACTTTCAATCATAAAGGTAAATTTAAAAAATATGAAAAACAAACAAAAGCTCTGATCTTTATCCTCATCCAGCGGCTTCCCTGTAGAGTATTCTCTGTGATGTTTCTACCATCAGCAGGCGTGGAGTGCTTTCACGTGGAAGAGAGCTCCAGGTCTTGTGACAAACAATCAAAAAGATGTAAAACAAAGACAGTGGTGGCCCTCTGTGAGACCATGGCCTGGGGCTGCAGTCCCAGGCTTCTTTATTTTCCACCTCCCTTCCCAAAGTTGACCTCTCTCAGCATCCTAGTCTGGTCACTGATTTGGAGAAATAACTTTCCAACATTTCCTAGCCCAGATCTTTTTTTCTCCTCAACCCGCTTGCTGCTACATATCACCAAAAGCTGGAGACTTTCTTCAGCTCTCCTTGTTCTGAGAGGCAGTTCAGGAAACATTCCCAGATCCCGGGAAAGCGGGGATCCCAGGTCCTCTGGGAGTCCTAGGCGGATGCTGACGCTTCCTGGTCAGCACACCCGACAGTTCTGCCGGAACCACCTCCTTATGGCGCCATCTCCCATACTTTCTCTTGCTTTTCATACCTCTCTTTTTACCCATAATGGTGCCAGCACCTAAGCCTGCACTCTTATTTCAAAACCTTTGCCCAGCCAGTTTGAGTTTAAATTATGATATATTTACGTAAACTGAGAATCAGGTTGTTTGTGTTCCAGTACCACGAATGAGTCATTTCACCTCTCCAAGCTTCAGGTGACTGGATGGGGAAAACTTCATCATTGGCAAAGGTGTATCCTCCAGGCATCCACACACAAGCACACGCATACACACATGTTTTCTGAATGAGTTATGAAGGTAATTTCCATTTCAACTCCACTTGCCACTAGCATGTACAATCTTGGGCAAGTTAGTTCTTTGAGTCCTATTCTTAGTGCCAGTGCTTGCTCACTTGTCTCTATCGCCCACTGCACTGAGGACAGGGGCTGGGTAATTTTATTTACCGTTGTATCCCCAACCCTAAACAGGGCTTGACACATAGAGACATTCAGCCAGTGGCTGTTGAGTGAAAATATAAATGAAGAAATGATTATCAGCTGCCTCCATTCTCTTAACCTACTACAGAATTAATATTTCCCCCCATTATTTTACTGTTTATGATATTGCAGATGTCTCCCATACCCCCCATTTTTCCCTCCCTCCACCCAGCCCCCACCCTTCCCCAGGCCTTCCCCACACTATTGTCTATGTCCATGGATTATGCATATATCTATATACGTTCTTTGGTTAATCTCTTCCTTTCCCCTTTCTCCCCCCTTCCCTCTGAGATCTGTCAGTCTGTTCCATGCATGCATGTCTCTGGACCTATTTTGTTCATCAGTTTATTTTATTCATTAAATTTCACATATAAGCGAGATCATGTGATATTTGTCTTTCTCCAGCTGGCTTATTTTGCTTAGCACAATACTCTCCAGGTCCCTCCAGGCTGTGGTAAAGGGTAAGATATTCTTTTTTATAGCTGCATAGTATTCCATTGTATAAATGTAACAGCTTTTTTACCCACTAATCTACTGATGGGCTGTTTCCAGATCTTAGCTATTATAACTAACGCTGCTATGAACATAGGGATGCACTTATTTTTTCTGATTGATGTTTCCGGATTTTTAGGATATATACTTGAAAGTGGGATCGCTGGGTCAAACAGCAGTTCCATTTTTAATTTTTGAGGAAACTCCATACTGTTTTCCATAATGACTGCATCAGTCTACATTCCCACCAACAGTGTACTGGGGTTCCCTTTTCTCCACATCCTCTCTAGCACTTGTTGTTCATTGATTTATTGGTGGTAGCCATTCTGGCAGGTATAAGGTGATACCTCATTGTGTTTTAATTTGTATCTCTCTGATGATTAGTAGTGCTGAGCATTTTTTCATATGTCTATTGGCCATCTGTATGTGCTCTTTGGAGGAGTGTCTAGTCGAGTCCTTTGCTCATTTTTTTAATTGGATTTTTTGTCTTCCTGGTGTTGAGTTATATAAGCTCTTTATGTATTTTGGAAATTAACCCTTATCAGATGTATCATTGACGAATATGTTCTCCCATACAGTGGGTTCCTTTTCCATTTTGTTGATTGTTTCTTTGGCTGTGCAGAAACCTTTTGATGATGTAGCCCCATTTGTTTATTTTTTTCCTTAGTGAATTAATAAACTAATCTTGAGCCTAGTGGATATGAACAGAACAGTACCATTGAGGACTATCAGGCCAGCCTCTCTCTATTGGTTGCTAAATTCTGCTTACTGATTTGACACAGGAAGAATTGGAACAAGAGATATGAGTAGGTGGGAAAACCAAGTGAATTTCAGGTGATACTTTAAACTGAAAACAAAAATAAAATAAGGAAAGAAAATCCAATGAGACCACCAGTGGTCTGGGAATCCAGCCTTGTTTCCTTTGATCTTTTAATCTTCCAGCAAAAGACTTCCACAGATGCCCGTATCCTTCTAAGGCAGAATCAAACTGTAAGGATGGCCTGGTCACTGGGAAGAACTCCAAAGGACAGAGACAGAACAGGGGAAGAAAGCATTTCTTCACAGGATGGCCTAATTCTCTAACTGACCATCATCTACCAAGAACATTTTGGGCACTCTTGCTTGTAGAAGTATTTATTTCAAAGTTACTGAAATTGTATGAGATAGAATAGATGAAGTCCCAGTTCTCAGTATTATTAGTTTATTTGAAAGCTTTACCATCCCATAGACTAGGACATTGACTTTTTCCTTGTTGATAGGTAACAAAATTCTCTACGTATGTGAACTAAACAATAACTCCTCCAGCCAGTAAGCAGCATAATTGTGAACAGCTAGGAATGTTATTATTTGCTCATCTTATTCATCTAAGTCTCTTGATGGATGCCCTTTACCAAGACAGCCCTTGCATTTTTCTCAAGATGCTATGCTTCTGCCTGCCTCTGTGTCTTTGCATGTGCGCTTCCCTCTGCATGAAACACTCTTCCCAACTTCTTGCCAACTTAGTTCATGTACATTCTTCAGATCTCAATGTCTTAGGAATGTCATCTCCAATATTCCACCACCACCATCTGTTCCAGCTTACATCAGTCCTTTCTGTTTTATGTTTTCACAGCACACTGTTCTCATTCATAGCACTTTTCATAGTTATAATTATTTAATCATTTTTTTCTGTAATTATTGTTTAGTTTTATCTTATCCTCTGGATTGTTAGCGCCAAGAGGTCAGATATTGTAATCTGCTTTATTCATTATTTACTGTGTCTGCAGGATTTAGTATGGGTCACAGCAAATAGTAGATGGTCAATAAATATTAAATGTTCAATAAGTGAATCAATGTAAATTTTTTTCACTTTAATTTATCTAATTCCTCCTTTCCTTACACTTCGCTGTATCATATGCTACATTATCATGTAGTTTTATACAATGGTAAACAACTCAAAAGAAACCCCAAACTCCATATGTAGTAGATTAACTCCAATATTCCTTGTTCAGTTCCCCTTATAATCTGATAGATCATCTGGTGGTAAATCATTAGGACACAGCAGCTATAAACATGTTCACGCCCAGCATGAACCTGGTCTGACAGCCAACCAGTCTTCTGGCTGTTGCAGAAATGCCTGCATCCATTTCAGAAATGTGCTTACTCCAGAGATGCGCTGCTCAGTTTGTTATATTTATGAGCTACTGAATTTCCAGGATGCCTTTAATCAATAGATAATAGACATTATATTCTTACCTGAAGGCAACAGTGATGTGACTGGCTGTAGATGTGGGAGTGAGGGAGATAAGATGGGTCTCAGAGAATTATTTTAATACAGAGATATGCTAACTTCCCTTAGGGAGAATGGCTTGCAGAACAATTAGGCTTGATTGTAATGCAAATTGTGGGGGGAAATTTAAATATATGTTGGGATTATTCAGTAATAGAGGCAGACATACAAAGGAAGCAACAAACACCAGCGAGGGAGGTCAGGACAACAGACCTTGAGGTCACATCGGTAGACTCTATTCTCCCTTGAGAAAGGGTTCATCAGGGATCTGTGTCTATTGAGCTTTAACATCCATTTCACCTAACTCCTTCTTCTGACTCTATGCTCACCAAGCTACCTTTTATCATAATTTGGTTTCTTACATACATTTGTCTATTGGGAGAGAGTATGTCAGTCTTCTCAATATGCATATCACTATTTGCCTAACAGTTCTGTTCTCATTGGAAAGACATACAATGGCACATCAGTCTTGGGAACTTGGTTAACTTGAATCCTCCTCCTAGAGGTGCATCCCCCCATTCCCAGGCAGGTGTGGAAAATCAGGTGAGTTTTGATTCATTTGTTCACTCAACATTTATTAAATGTCAGTCATGTGCAAGGAAGAGCCTTAGCACTGGAGGCACAGTACCGAACATAACATAAAAATTCTGCTCTCAAAAATATAGTAGAGGAGACAGAAAATAAGCAAGTAAAATATATGGTATGCCATGTGATATTAGGTGCAATGGAGAAAAATAAAGCTCTTTTATATCATATGGGAGATTTGAATGCAGACTTGAAGGAGGTGAGAAAGGAACCCATGTGAATTCCTGAGGGAAGAGTGTTCCAGGCAGAGGGAACAGCCAGTGCAAAGGTCCAGAGGTGGGAATGCCTAATGAGTTAGAGAAATAACAGCAATAGGCCAATGTGGTTGGAATGGAGTCAGTGAGGAGGTGCAATTAGAAGAGGCAATGGTGGTGGGCGGAAGGGAACACATGTAATGCTTTGTAACTATAGCCAGATTTTTGCTTTCACTCGAGTGAGGGGAAAGCCCATTGGAGGTGTGTGAGCACAAGGGTAACATCTAACAAGTTTTTTTATTTTTAAACCATTTTTACTTTTTTGAGAATAGGCTTTATTGAGATGGTCAGGGAAGGGGCACAGAGACCAATAAGGAGGGAGAACAGTTTATTAAAAACCTTTTGCATTGGACAGAAAGATAGCAAAACAATAGACTCTTCTCAATATGTCATTAAATAAAAGACTATGTTGTGTTGTTTTAACCTGTAAATATCTGTGTGTTCAGTATCTTTAATGACACAGTGAAAAATAAAACTTTCTACAGTTTCACTTTGAGGTTCTTTTAACATGATTGTTCTCAGTGATAGTCCATCTGCCAACCAGTGTAACCAGGGATGAGGTTTCTAGATTTGAAGACCTGAGCAGCTCCTCAGATATCCCAGCCTCCTCCCTTGATTTTAAGTCATAGGTGTGTCTTTGTTGTTCCCATATCAGTGGTGATCATTAGAGTCGCGTGGGAGAGCCTTCTACAAATATAAATTTCACAGGCCCTCCCCTGCCAAGAGATTCTGAATATTTTTATTTGAGGGATCTAGGCAGTGATATGACAAGGGCAGGGTGGCAGGAAGAGTACACCCAGGTGCAGGTAGTAAGTGGGTGCCTTGTCTTTAGAAAATTTAAAGAATGATGTTGCCCTAGCTGGTTTGGCTCAGTAGATAGAGTGTCGGCTTGTGGACTGAAGGGTTCCAGGTTCAATTTCGGTCAAGGGCACATGCCCAGGTTGTGGGTTCCATCCCCAGTAGGGGGCATGCAAGAGGCAGCCCATCAATGATGATCTCATCATTGATATTCCTTTCTCTCTCTCCCTCTCCCTCCCTCTCTGAAATCAATAGAAAATGTATTTTTTTTTTAAAAAGAACAATGTTGTTATCATCTGCTAAACTATGTTAAAGCACATTTTCTTACTTATCCTTAAACATCATATCCAACATGGAAGTCAATTTGGAGAACCACTGTATATAGTCAGCCCCCAATACAGTCTCGCTGACATAGTTCATTTCTAGATAAAGTTTTTAACATTTGGAGTCTGAGGCTTGGGGTTCAATTTGCATTTCCAGTAACCATAGTCCTACACTTTCTTGCATTCTAACTAAGAATAACACATGGTAATAGCCTTAGTAAGACCAAGCAACAGAATTTGAGTTACTTCAAGTTTGACATTCTATGTTATCACCTAAAGTTTTATTTGTTTCAAATTTAAAATAGTGAATACAGTATAAATTATAAAATACAACATTTTATTTTGGCATGGATAACTTTTATTCCATACATGAACAATTTTTTTCAGATAATACATTTATTTTTATTAAAGTAATCCATGCACTTAGTTTTAAGAAAATCAAGTAGGTTTATAAAACTTATAATGAAAAACATTCACTCTATTATATTGAATAACATTTTTAAATCGAAGGATGTTCTTTCTTTTTAATTGTTAACTATAAAATAAAAATGAGTCAAAAATATTATTACATATAATATTATTTATTTTATTATGTATGCATAGCTATAACATTTTGCATATATTACATAAACATGACTTTTATGTATTTTATGTAACACAATCAGTTATTGCTGACATTGCATAATGACTGTTAAAATAATTTTGTCACACAGAGGAGGGGGATGTTTACTGATCCAAGTGTCAACTATGCTAGGTACTTCATTGGATCTAGAGGTCTTTATCTTTTTTAAAAAATATTTTTTATTGATTTTTTACAGAGAGGAAGGAAGAGGGATAGAGAGTTAGAAACATTGATGAGAGAAAAACATGGATCAGCTGCCTCTTGCACACCCCCTACTGGGGATGTGCCCGCAACCAAGGTACATGCCCTTGACCGGAATCGAACCTGGGACCCTTGAGTTCGCAGGCCAATGCTCTATCTACTGAGCCAAATCGGTTAGAGCTAGATGTCTTTATCTTTTAAAAGTTTCCCAGGCCCTGACCAGTTTGGCTCAGTGGCTAGAGCGTCGGCCTGTGGACTGAAGAGTCCCAGGTTCGATTCTGGTCAAGGGCGTGTACCTTGGTTGCAGGCACATCCCCAGTAGGGGCTGTGCAGGAGGCAGCTGATCGATGTTTCTCTCTCATGGATGTTTCTAACTCTCTATCCCTCTCCCTTCCTCTCTGTAAAAAATCAATAAAATATATTTTTTAAAAAAAGTTTCCCAAGTAATTCACATGCAGCCAGATGTGGGGATCACTATCTGTATCATATTTACCACTTGCTCTAACTCCCCTACACACACTCTATTCCCAGTTTTCAGCACCTTAGCTCTACCAGGTCCCTAGGGTAGGTGAAGGGATACTAATTAAAACCCTTGTTGCTTGTAGGCAGTGATGTGCTGGTAAATACTTAGCAACCAGCTCTAGGGGGGGAGTTGCAGCATTTACAGATTTCCATAGTGTACACTACTCCCAACCACCAACACGAGGCCCGCACCTGAGAAGTTCCTACACAGTGAACACAGCTCTTACGAGTCAGCTGGCATGGCAGGAGCCACTGCTCTCGAGGGCTCCTAAACACCCTGCTAGAAGGATAATAGATTCCCATGGAAGCGTTTTGCTCATCTTTTAAAAAGTAAAGTTCAGTTTTCTGGATTATTTCTCAAATGTGTGGATTGATCTTTATAATTTTGACCACTCTTTTTTTTTAAATATATTTTTATTGATTTTTTTACAGAGAGGAAAGGAGAGGGATAGAGAGTGAGAAACATCGATGAGAGAGAAACATCCATCAGCTGCCTCTTGCACACCTTCTACTGGGGATGTGCCCGCAACCAAGGTACATGC
Source organism: Myotis yumanensis (assembly GCF_028538775.1). Classification (NCBI taxonomy): domain Eukaryota; kingdom Metazoa; phylum Chordata; class Mammalia; order Chiroptera; family Vespertilionidae; genus Myotis; species Myotis yumanensis. The sequence continues at coordinate 25,149,234 of NW_027223764.1, read as the reverse complement.
CCTTGACCAGAATCGAACCCGGGACCCTTCAGTCCGCAGGCCGATGCTCTATCCACTGAGCCAAACCAGCCAGGGCAATTTTGACCACTCTTACATACACTCTTCCACCAAGGGTCAGGAATAGCAACCCTCCATGTTCCTTCCGTACCTGATGTAACACCCACCAGCCCCATATTCAGATGTGGTTTGGGATGAAGACCTGACTTTCTAGCAATCTGTGCAGAAATCAGATGTGTAAACTCTTCCTTTTCCCCTGAAGTTGTTGGTGAAAGGTACCTGAGAGAATTTATGCTGCTTTCTCTGTCCCCAGCCAACCTGCTCCTCTGTATAACTCAAGTCTTCCTTCATTCTTTCCTCTCAGAAGGAGGTGCTAAGGGAGGAGGCACGTTTCCAGTGAGTCACAGCCAGACAGTTCTGGGTTCAAGTCCCAGCTCTTACCACTTACACTGTGTGAGACCACTTACCCTCTCTGAGCCTCAGGAACAGTCTCTGTCTCATAGGGTTGTTGTGAGGTTTAAATGAGATAATACCAGCAAAGTGTGCTGCAGCCTGTGCCTGAAACATAGTTAGCCTCGGCATGCGCTATTATTCTAATCCTATATAATAAAAGGCTAATATGCAAATCGACCGAACAGCAGAATGACCATTCACTATGATGCGCACTGACCACCAGGGGGCAGATGCTCAATGCAGGAGTCAGAAGCTGGGCTCATGGCTGGCGAGCACAGTGGCGGTGGCGGGAGCCTCTCCTGCCTCCACAGAAGTGCTAAGGACCCCTCGGGAGCAGGCCTGATCTGGCAGGTGGACATCCCCCGAGGAGTCCCAGACTACTAGAGGGTGCAGGCCAGGCTGAGGGACCCACCCAGTGCAAGAATGTCATGCACCGTGCTTCTAGTCTATATTAATAAAAGCCTAGGTGGTCCTTGCGCCCTCACACGCGACGTCGCCACCAGATGGTTGCGCGCACAGTGGAGGCGGGGCCCGGCGGCTGCTCTGCCTGGTGAGGCCTGGGGGTCCCGTGGCTCCACGCGGCATGGAAGAGGCCGGTCCCAGTGTCTCCGCCGCCTCACGCGGCAGGGGATCGCAGCAGGGGAGGGCAGTTGTGGGTGATCAGGCCGGCAGGGAGGGCAGTTGTGGGTGATCAGGCTGGCAGGCAGGTGAGCGGTTAGGAGCCAGAGGTCCCGAATTTTGTGCACTGGGCCTCTAGTTACCTTATAAGTATTAATGTGATTACCACCCTCCACTCCCAGACTTTCCATTTACCATGGGAATGAATAGCTGAGCTGTTCAGTGAAATACATTCTCAATTGGACTGAAACAGTTTAAGGATCTTTTCATGTTGTTAGGTCCTTGTGCTTATAATTACTTGCAAAGCATTGTTTAGAAGCAATCCTAATATATAATTTCTCCATATTGCTTTTTATAAACAAAGTTTCAATACTTAATTTTTTATTACTTAATTGTTCACTTACTGTGCTTTGTTTTCTTAACTATTTTTTAATTTTTATTTATTGATTTTAGAGAGATGGAGGGGGGGGGACATCGATTTGTTGTTCTACTTATGCATTCATTGGTTGCTTCTTTATGTGCCCTGACCGGGGATCAAACCCACGACCTTGGTGTATCAGAACAATGCTTTAACCAACTGAGCTACCTGGCCAGGGGCTTCTTAACTCTTTTTTGAAAACAGGAGCCATGTCTTATTCACCAGTGAGCTCCCTCTTGGCACTTAGCAGAGTTTCTAGTATGAAGTGGGTGTTCAGTAAATATTTGATTGACTACATTGTTTAAAGAAAAGGTTTGCACTGTACTTTTGTTTGCTTGCTTTGGTGCTACAAACCTGTAATATTTTCTTATTCTTGACTCCCAGGATAAAGGCCTGTGAACAAAGCAAAGCACCTCCTCCCCACCATATATATTATTTATACTAATACAAAGTATATATGTATACTAGAGGCCCAGTGCACGAAATTCATGCACTGGGGATGGGGGAAGGTCCCTCAGCCCAGCCTGCACCTCTCTCAGTCCCTGACCCCTCAGCAGACATTCCTCTCACAATCCAGGATCCCTCATTTCTTACTACCTGCCTGCTTGCTGCTCCTTACTGCTCGCTGCTCCTTAGCGCTGCTGCAGAGGCGGGAAAGGCTCCTGCCACCACCGCTGCACTTGCCAGCCGTGACCCCGGCTTCTGGCTGAGCAGTGCTCCGCTTGTGGTCAGTGCATATCATAGCGACCGGTCATTCTAGTCATTCTGCTGTAACGGTTGCTTAGGCTTTTATTATATAGATATGTTTAGCTAATGAAAGTGCTATAAAGAATATAGTTTTATCATCAAAATGATAATGCATTAAGTACCTCCAGAGCTGTTGCCTTTCTCTGTGCCTGGGTTGGAAACTTAACATCTTGCAAAGGGCACTCTGGGAGCTGATACCCATGACTGTTCACACCTGCTTGTCTCAAGACCGATCTTACCATATATATAGTTCTCATGGAACCAGGGAGTGGGTGGGAAGCCTAAAGAAACTTTGGTGCTTTGGGACCAGCTGCATGGCTGTGGCAAGACATTAGAGGGAGCACCAGCTGAACTTTTGGTTGTAGGGGGTGAAGGAGAGGGAGTTCTTACATTGACGTAAGCAGGAACAGAGCTCCATATGAATGTAGAAGGGGATGTGGGAGCCAAAGATGCTGACAGGTGGGCTTCCAGAGGAATCAGAGGGACGCTGTCTCCCAGCATCTCCCTCTCTCTTTCCTACAAGCATGCACACCATTCCTGGGTACAAGAGGAGCTAGAGGTGACAAGGATCAGAAGTCCACCTCAGAGGGTAACGATCCCTCTGAGGTAAAATACTACATTTTTTTTCTAGTTGCCAGTGCCAGCTGGAAACCTTTGAGATGCTATGTAAGTTACAAGGGGCTGACAAATTGTGGACCATAAGGGCCTGAGATTTTATGGCCCCAAAGCAGGTGTAACAAACAGCTGGAGAAGACAAACAATGTTGCTTCTTGGCAGCCAGGTGCATTGGTCCTGGAAAGTGGATGGCTAGCCCAACTGTCTAGTCTCAAACCCTTCCCTCTCTTTCTCCCTCCCTCTTTTCCTCCCTTCCTTTCTTCCTTTTCCCCTTCCTCCCTCGCTCTGTACTTCTTCCTTCCTCTCTTCCCTTGGTTACTCATTAACTAATCCAAAGACATGTGTTTGAGTAATTTCTATGTGCCAGGAACCCTGTTTACATTTATAGTTACAAAGACAACATTTACTTTTTGCCCTAGAGGGCAAAAGCCTAGCACCATTTTAATAGATTATTCATTCACTTACTCATTCATTCAACACACATTTCTGAGATTCTGGGTAAGGAAAAACTGGTACTGGCGCTGACACTGATAATGCCCTGGATAATTAGCAGCTCTCTCCTACTGAGCATACAGGGAAAACAGCTCTTCTAGAGACCGATTATAGAACCATCTACCTTTCCCTTTCCCCATCCCTTTCTCAATTCCTCTGCTCCGTTGTCCACGAGTTTTTCTTCCCCAAAAAGGGAAATAGTTTGTGCCTGAAATTCTAAACTCCCCGATTTCAGACGAGGCCTGGGAGGGTATAAATAAGCATATGAATATTTAGCAGAAATGACTGCTATGTGAAGCTCAAAGCACTGTGCCATAATGCAGAGCCCGCTTTAATCACAGCCACAGGGAAGGCATTTGTCGCTGTCTTATCACACAGGAATGGTTTTCCCACTGGCGATGGCCGCGTGCCAGCTGGCTCTGGAGCCAGCGCCGCCTTGGCCCTTCGGGCCACAACATTGGTTGGCATGCTTCTCCACTGCCAGCCACTGACATTTCTATTTTTTCAGGAGGCACCAGGTCACAGAACAAAACTGCAGAATCACAGGCAAATTCTTATTTATATTGAATGTGAATCTCATTTTGGCTCAGAAGCCTATGAATTTCCAACCCTTAGAGTTCAATACATCAGAGATGACTTGGAGCTTTGCTGATCGAAGTCAGCTGATTGTCTTTGGATCTTATCATTCTTGTAAATTCCCAGGGAGGGGGGAGGGAGTGTCTCTGTAAATCTATGATAACTTGCCATTTCTAAATAAAGCCGCAGCTTCGCTGGGGCACCGCTTTCATCCAAGCCCAGCTCGGAATGAGCACGGAGGAGTGATGGCTTGTCTAGGGAAACAGTCCTCTGGGAAGGGGGTTTGGAGCCATCATTCGCTGCCTTCCAAAGAATGCTGCCAAGGGCTCCTTCAGACCTTTACCTGACACAGTTCATAGCCATGTAGACTCCATGATAACCGTGTCTCAGGAGCATTTTAACATTAGATTGACACTTCTGATTCCAGCCAAGATGGAGTTAGCACAGATCAGATTGACTCTCCCACATGAAACAAACACTGGACAGAATAGGTGACATAGCCCTAGCTGCTTTAGCTCAATGGCTAGAGCATCGGCCTGCAGACTGAAGGGTCCCGGGTTCAATTCCAGTCAAAGACACGTACCTTGGTTGCAGGCTCGATCCCCAGCCCTGGTCAGGGCGTGTGCAGGAGGCAACCAATCAATGTGTCTCTCTCATATCGATGTTTCTCTCTCTATGTCTCTCCCCCTCCCTTCCACTCTCTCTAAAAAATCAGTGGAAAAATATCCTTGGGTGAGGGTTAACAAAATATGTATATACTATGTGACATAGTTTTCAAGACCCTGAATGCCAGGCAGTGCAGGATCCCTGAGAGCTGGGAGGCAAACAAGATGAGCACTATGATTAGACTTCACAGGTTTCAGTTCAGGGGTGAGGAAAGCACACGTACCATGCAATGGACTCCTGAGTTGAGGGTTGAGACTGTGGGTCTGAAAGATGAAAGCAGCTAGAGTTTGCAGGCCGAATTCTGGGGAGCAGAAGGCAGCGTGCAGAGAACACTGAAAATCTCCAGGGTCCCCACCGTGTCCTGAGCTGAGTAATGATGAGCGCAGGCATGTGAAGAAACTACATGAGTCTGGGGAAGGAAACACCCAGAAGGATTAGAGGCAGTAGTGCCCACCAAATCACGTACAGCTAGGAACAGCACCTGTTCCCAAAAGACAGGCTGGGAAACTGCATAATTCATGGAGCATTCGGGAAAGTACACAGAAGGCTCTGACTCTGTCATGGGGGAAAATTAGCCCTCCACTGAGCTCTGCTCCAGTCTTGCCTAGTAAATCTTAAAAGCAAGACCCAAAAGATCAAAGTATTTCTAAATAACTGAACTGGATTCCAGCGGGGAGAAGCTCAAGAATATTTATGGGAACGCAAAAAAATATCCGACACCCAACAATGTAAAAGTCACAGTGTCTGGCATCCGATAAAAATTGCCAAGCAAGAAAATACAACTCATAATAAGGAGAAAAAACAATCCATGAAAATCAACCTAGAGCTCACACAGGTGTTAGAATAGCAGACAAGAACATTAAAACAGCTGTTACAGCTACATTCCATATGCTCAAAAGGGTAAGTAGAAACATAGAAGATTTTTTTAAAGACGCCAATTCAGCTTCTAGAGATGAAAACTACAATGTGTCAGATGAAAAATGCTTTGGGTGGAATTAATGGCAGATCAACTATTGCAGAAGAAAAGTCTAGTAAATTCAAAGATGGAACAATAGAAAATATTCCAAATGAAAAACCAAACAGAAAGAATTTTTTGAACAAACAGAGCATCAGTGAGCTGTGGAGGCACCTCAGATAGTTTAATGTAAGTGTAACTGAGGGGAGGGACAGAAAAATATTTGAAGGAATAATGATCAGAATTTTCTAAACTTGATGAAAACTATAAACCCACATATCCAAGAAGGTCAAACATCCCTAAGCACAAGAAATATATTTTTTTAAAGTACTCCAAGGGTCACTGTAACCAAATGATCAAAATCAGTGACGTAGAGAAGATCAAGGGAACGAAGAGCAGGATTACAGATTTCTTACCAGAAGCAACGAGTGAGAAGACACTGAGCAACATCCTTCAATTGCTGAAAAAAAATGTTTGAGCTGGAATTCTATACCCACAGAAAATATCCTCCAAAAACAAAGTTGAAATGAAAGCTTTATCAGAAATAGAAAAGCTGAAAAAAATCCATCACCAGCACACCCACACTACAGAAAAATTATGGAAAATCATACCAGATGGGAATATGGATGCACACGCAGAAGAGCTTCAGCAGTGGCAACTACATGGGTAAATATGTAAGGTTTTTCATTCTTTAAATCTCTTTCAAAAGATAATTGTTTAAATAAAAAGTATAACAGTGTGGCTTGTGTGTAAAACGTATGACAATGATATCATAAAGTCTGGAAAGAGAAATGAAAGTATATTGTTGGAAGGTTCTTATACCTCCGTGAAGTGGCATAATATTACTTGGATGTGGACTCTGGTAAGTTAAAGATGAATTTTATAAATTCTAAAGCAGTCACTAAAATAACAAAACAGTTATAACTAACAAGCCAACAAAGAAGATAAAATGAAATCATAAAAAATTTGAATAATCCCCAAAGTCTAGACTGAGAGAGGGGAGCGGGTGCTGAACAGAATGAGTAAGGAAGGGCTGTAGAAAGAGAGCAAGCGCACTGGAGGAGACAGAGGTCAGGAATGAGGAAGTTGTTTAAGACATCTACACTTTTCCATTTTAAAATGATTAAGTCTTGCCCTTTTACCCACCCTTGGATGTACAAAAACAAAAAACAAACAAACAACAACAAAAAACTTAGTCCTATAACTTCCTTCATTTCTTAATATTCCTCAACCCCTACATTCAGCTGATGACTTGATTGCATGCTACATTGACAACATTAGGAAGCACGGGGTGGGAACTTTCTGATCTTCCCATGAGCAGTTCTACCATCCTGCTACATCTGCCCCTAACTGCTGATTCCTGCCTATCTACCCCCCTCCCCCGCCCCGCCCCGGCCTCCCCCCTGCCCCCCTACTCCTCCTCCTTTACCTAGGACCTGGCTCTTTCTTTTGCACCATTGTCTCTCCCCCCACTATGCCCACTATCAGATTATTCTTTCTGGCATTGATGTGTGCTATCCCTGCTTCCCACCACATGGCCACGGGGCTCAACCTTCTCCTAACCTCTGCCATGCTGATGCAACTTTTGTTTGTTTTTTTTGTAATCCTCACCTGAGGACATGTTTATTGATGAGAGAGAGAGAGAGAGAAACATCAATTGGTTGCCTCCTGTATGCACTCGACCAGGATCAAACCCCAAACCTGGGTACGTGCCCTGACCAGGAATTGGACCGGTGGCCTTTCCGTATATGGGACAACTCTCCAACCAACTGAACCACACCAACCAGGACCATGCTGACTCAATTTTGGGACCAACCTTGAATCTTGGTTTCCTGCTGTGAGCTCTAGTTCTGCCCTTTAACCACTTGCAGTTTTGACTATAGCTCTGAATCTTGCCTATACCACACACGTTCTCTCCTCTTTCTTGTCCCTTGTCCTATGTAACTATATTAAAATGATCTGACAAAATATGCAAATAAAATAATACCATCCACATTTATAGATAATGAAACTGAGTGAGATGGGATGATTTACCCACGGACACATAGTATGTGAAAGTGCTGGGACTTAAGTCTAGGTATTCTAATTACAAATAAATCACTACACCAACGCAGCTGAGCCAGTAGGAATGACCACTGACTCGGCAAGCTTTGAAATTCTGCCCCCTCTTAATATTGTACTGGATCTGGGAAATTTCTGGAAGGCTGATTCCCTTTTACAATTAGAACTGTTCTTCTGTCCCTTCTGCTATTCTCCTGTCCCTCCAGCTCTCAGAAGTCTGGTCCATGGGTGAAGAGGAATTTCAGCTTTGGTTTTGTCTGTAGGTAATTTTGATCAGAGGTAGAAAAGTGAGGTATGGAATCAAAATAGACCATACCTCAGGAGGTGTGTGCCCAGGAGGTGTGCCCAAGTTCCTGCAGAATGTTCTAACCTTCACAAACTCACAAATCTATTGCAACAATCTTGTGAAAGGGGCTCAGGACACTATGTATGTATGTACGTGTGTGTGTGTGCGCACACACATGCATGTCTGTATTCATCACTTAATGCAATGAATAAAGCAAGCTGGAGGATTTATATTGCCAGACATCTAGATGTATTCATAAGTTAAGGTAATCAAAACAGTATGCCATGAACACAGACAGACAAATGGAGCAAAGCAAAGAAAACACAATCATACAGTATACGATTCTACTTAAGCATAAGGCCATTATATAAAGCAATATGAAGGACCTAATTTCTAACATACCAGTCATATCAACAATTACAAATGAGTTAACATCATGTATTAAAAGATAAAACTATATTCAGCTGTACAAAATTAGGAGAGCTATGGAGATGGATGGTGGTGGTGATTGCACACTCCACCCTCAAGGCCTAAGCACTTCCTAAAGACCCACATCCTCACATCATCACAGGATTTTAAGCCATGAACTTGGGGATCACAGACCTTCAGACCATAGTACCCTTTAAGGACAGGTCTAGGGTTGAGCAGTGAATTCAAGTCAATTCTCTGCTACCTTCACAGTCTCCTCAGAAATATCATAGGTCTGTGTAATACCCTAGCAAAGGTACTCCACTCTCTCCCCCAATCCCCGTGTCTGTTGGATGAACCACAAATACCCACCACATGTCCTGATATTATTCCTTGGTTAACATCTCTAATTGGTTAACATCACCCTTTCATGTTGAGCCCATATAGCTTCACTTGTCTTCAAGACAGACTGCAGCTACTTCAAAGAGGTGGCAACATTCACAGTCCCAGCCCAGGGTGGATCTAGGCCTGCTTCCACCTGGGTGGTACTTACTATGGAGCTCAGGACCTCCATTCACCCCTCCCCCAAATGGTGCCGTTGCACTTACCAATGGCATTGCTCCAGCTGGTGCCCTTCTAAGCTCATTGCTCTTCCAGTGTTCATGGAACACAGATAACATGTTTTAATTTTATTTTTGTTTTACTTTTACCTCAGAGGAGTCCCTAAACCCTCCTGCTTACAGGACCCCCGCTAGGTTTTCATGTTTGTAGGTATTTGTTCTGAACCAAAGTTAGTCTGGATTTATATTTTCAATTTCCTAAAATGTAGAGAAGAGGAAGAGGAGGGAAAAGGATGTTATTGTTGTTGAATGCCTATCCACTGAGAACAGCAGAAGGACCTTTTTTGGTTTTGCCTAAATTAGCATTCCTAGATAAAGTGGGAGCCTTATATATCCTCCCGGTTGCCAGGAGAGGCTGCCAGCTAATTTTAGCCCACCATGTAAATATAACCAGCACTGGTATGCAGTGGCCTTTAACATTAACAAGGGTCAATGAAGTCCTGCACTAACCTGTAAGCCCCTTCCAAACATTGATTTTCCACTTGGAAATGACCCTGGAGATCCCTTTGCCTGACCCCTGTCTGACTCATGGCCTTCCACTTCTCTGAGCAGAAAATTGCCTGAATAAAGGCACTTTTTAAAAGGCAACATTCAGAATGAGCTAACACTTAAATGCATTAATATATGTAAAGCATTTAGAAGAGTTCCTGGAAGATGACACATGCTTAATAAGTGTTAACTATTGTTTTATTGTTATGTGGATTGACATGTCAGCTCCCCACTTACTAATTGGATACCCATAGGTGAGATAACCTAAGCCTTGATTTCCTCATCTGTAAAATGGGCATAAGAAAAAGCCCTACCTGATAGGGTTGCTGTTAGGGTCAGATGAGTTGAAACATATAGAGATCCTTCCTGGCTTTGCCTGGCACCTGTGTGTGTGTGTGTGTGTGTGTGTGTGTGTGCGCGCGCCCAGGATGTAGCAGCTGCTCTTGTTACTTCTCTAGGCATCCGAGAGTATTTTCAGTCACATTGGCAAACCAACTTAGATTGTTCCAGAAACATTTCAGAGTGGGTAAAGAAACTCAGAAAATGTGTATATGTGTTGTGTATATGTGCTCATCTTCAATATTTTTTCTTTTATAAAAGACAATGATAAAAACAAATGGTTTTAAAAAATGAAATATGTGAAAGCAATCATAGAACAGTATTCAGGAAAGAAAAAGACACCTTTCTGGGGTTTGTTCCTTTCTCTTGTTTCTGGGTGGGCTTTGTTTTATTTTGTGTTTGTCTCGAAATGAGCTGCAAGAATCAGAGATGGTAGATTCTTAGACCCAGTGGACTAGCTGTGCTGCTGTTCTACTCCAAGATCCTTGACAGACGTAGATGGTGGCTGCGGCCAGTGAAAGTGACCTTTACTTCTCTGCAGATTGTGTGCACTGAAGAAAGCCCCGAAGAGGCTAATATAAACTGGCCGATAATCCCCAAATTATCCTCATCTATTTAAGTAAGCATCGCCCTGTTTCTTTATAGCCAGCAGTGCTTTTGCTTAGGCCAGTATTAGTTTGTAGTTCCTACGCCAGCCTAGTGATCAGTTTTGTAAGGTAGTGACACGGGAGGGAGTTGGCTCACAGTTTCAAAACTGGCATCAGAACAACTGCACAGGAAATAGTAGTTGGGTATTTAAATATGGACTAGCGCTTAGGTTATTTTCTTTGGAATTTTCCCTTATTTTTTTGTTTCTTTTAGAGGCAAAGATTTCATTGTAATGATAGAACTACTCTGTGTGGTCCTTGGCCAACACCTCTCACTGTAGCGCTCTCCTCCCTCCCAATGACTGGGGGAGTTGTGGTCAAATTGGGCTCCTACACAATAACAGGTTGACATTTAACCCCAGTACGAAGAGACGTATCTTTATGGCTCCAGTGAAAAGAGCACAGGCCAGAAATCAGACAGACCGTGCTTAAAATCCCACTCCATAATCGGCGAGCTGCGTGACCTAGAGCACGTTACTTCACCTCTCGGGATCGCTAAACAGGAACAGTGGGCCCTGCTTCACATGCTTGCTTTCAGCTCAATAAATGTTAGCGCTTTGCATATGTAAGTCTGGTTAAGCCTCCCAACACCTCTGCGAGGTGGATATTATTATTAGTCATATTTTATAGGTGAGAAAAACCAAAGCCAGTAAGTATTCAAAAGTCATATCTTGCTACTTACCACGAGACTTCTATAGCGCTGCTGCTGAACTCGGCACATGCGTGATGAAGTGCTCTCCCTGAGAGGACACTGCCACACGTGGAAACTAGGTACCTGCACCAGAGAGACTGCACTAGTACTGCCTCTAGTGGGAGGGAGAAGGGACAAGATAACTATTGCCTCCCAGTGTGCATCCTTTCTGCCTGTCTCCCTCCCTTTTCCCCACTGTATGTTAATGACAGCCCCCCACCCCCCCCCCCCACCACACACACACACAACTGTGGGTAACTTAGTTGACTAGAGTAGCTATTGCTCTGAGAGAGGTAGCAAGATTTTCTCTAATTTCTTCTGTTAACAGACCTTCTGCTCACTCCCACCCTCCCTAAGTCCCCCCCTCCACACACACACACTTGCACACACACGTGCACACACTTACTCTATTTCCCACCACTCAGTTCCATCTCCCACACTCACACTCTGCCTTGGCCACAGGCATAGGCACAAGACTTTCCTTTGCAGTGATGTTACATTGAGTCTGATGAGAGCCTAGAGAGCCTGACAGTTTGGAATAGACCTGTCTGCTGTAGCAGATGAAAAGGCCGACACAAAAGGCAGCAGAGACCAGCAGAAATGAAAGATGCACAGAAGGCAACTCAGACCCAGTCAACCAGTAGCACCTTCTAAGGAAAAGGCTACAATCCCTGTGTGTGGGATCTCTAGTAGCCCTGGGCCCTGTGGGTTCCCAGCATCCCTCCTTCTCAGCTACCTGAGCCAATCTGAGAAAGCAATTTTGAGTTGGGTATTTGTAGCCAAAGGAGTTCTACTTTAGTAGGTTCAAGTCTAGCATCAGAAAGTTGAGAAGGAAGAAAGAGAATCCCCTCTATACTGAATATACTTTTTATTTTCCTGAGGATGACTCTACATTTATTCATTCAACAAACTTTTATTGAATGCCGACTGCAGACACTGTGCTGAGGACTGGCATCCCAGGGATGAATAAGACATGGTTCCTGTCCTAAAGGAGCTTACAGTTTAGGAGAAGAAGATGCATACAAAGTGAAAATGCAATGAAATGTCACCAGTGTTTTGATAGTGGTCATGGGGAGCTGTAGGTATGGGAATTTGAAGTGTCAATGACCTCTAGAAGGTTCAGGAAAGGTTTCAGAGCGATGATAACCCTTCAGTGACACTTAAAAGACAAGTGTGGTCCAGGCCTGTGCTGGTCACAGTGTGGTTTCTGGACCAGCAGCATCAGCATCACCTATTAGAAATACAGAGGCTGGGGCTCCATGTTAGACCTAATGGATCAGCATATATTAATTTTTTTGTTTTTTTTTTCTTTTTTAAAAAATTTCTTCGTTGATTAAGTTATTACATATGTGTCCTTATCCCCACATTACCCCCCATCCTCCCCACTCATGCCCTCATCCCCCTGTTGTCTGTGTCCATTAGTTAGGCCATATGCTTGCCTATAAGTCCTTTGATTGATCTCTCCCCCTTCCCCCACCCTCCCCTACCTTCCCTCTGAGGTTTGACGATCTGAACGATGCATATTAATTTTAACAGGATCCCCAGGTGATTGATTCCCCATGAGCCTTTGAGAAGTGCCGATCTAGGCAACAGGAAGAGCAGAGAAAGAGGAATTTCAGGCAGAGGGACCAGTTTGAACAAAGACTGGTAGATATGACAGTGTGTGATGTGTTCATGAGACTGTAAGCCACAGCAAGGGTGTTAGCCGGGATGTGGCAGAATGAAGGCAGGTCCAGTCCACAGGGGGCCGTGTAAGACACGCAGAGAGGGCTGGACTGTATCGTATCAGCAAATGGTGAGTCAATAAATTATGTAAAGCAAGAGTGTGACATCCTCAGATTGCACACTTAAAAGCAGAGTAAGAAACCTTCTGGCAAGCAGAGTAATAGATGAGGTTGGACATGATCCTGAAAGGAAGGGAACCGCTCAGAGATTTAAGGGAAGAAAAGAACACGATGTGATTGATTTGACTGGATGAGATTTATTTTAAAGTCTTAAAGCTAAATGCCTGACAATAGTGTGGAAGATGAATTGGAGAGGGCATAATACCAAAGGCAGGGAGGCCAACTGGCCTGCTCCCCTCCTGGGAGAGACGATGAGGATCCACTCTATTAAAGTAGTTGTGCAGACAGAGAGGCAGACATGCCTTTCAGAGAGAAAATGGGGTGGAATCTGCAGAACGTATTCAATGGTTGGAAAGTGCATCCTGGAGTTGGGTGAGGCAAGGATTTCTGGCTTATCTCACAGAAGCAATACGGCGTACGGGGATGAAAGATGCTAAGTTCTGCGCAGGGTCTGCTGAGGTTGGGCCCTCTGCGGGACAGAGACGGAGATAACAGCACCAAATTCCAACCTTCACCTACAAGGTCTCTCTTGGAATTCCTCAATTAGAACCCTCTTTACTTACTTAGAAAGCACTTAATTAACTCCATAAATAATTAGCTCTGACGTGGAGTTCAGTGGCCGGGAACTCAGACTCTACAGCTCAAAGCTGATCTTCTCCCCATTGCCTCCGCTTAGTGCACACGCAGCATGGAAAGCCATCGAGGGTCAGCAAATTCAGAGTGTGATTCTGTCCGGGGACAGGATAAGAGCACTTCTTTATGTCCTTCCTGAAGCCTTAAGTATAATTCCATTTAACAAGGAATACCTGAGCACCACCCAGGAGCCGAGCTCTGTGCCTGGCACTGGGTTCACAAGGTAAACAAGAGGGACAGTTTTCTCACCTTCCCTAGACTTACACTGAGCACGGGAGACAAAGTTAAACTGAACGTAACGGGCAGATGCAGAGATCCTCTGGGAAGGACTTGCTGACCAGCAACCAGGAGTGTGGTTAGCTGACAGCCTCCAGCAGTTAGCACCCTCAGGTCTGCCTCAGCTTCCAAGCCCAGGTCACACTGTCCTCAGAGCAGCTCCCAGACAATGGAGAAGCAGAGCAGTGGTCGCTGAGAGCACTTCTTGGAGTTACCCCCAGCTCGAGTTGCCAGATTCAGCAAACACAGACACCCAGTTAAATGTGCATTTCAGATAAGCAATGAGTATATTGTAGCATAAGTATGTTCCACATATCTCATGGGATATACGTATACTACAAAAATTTGTTTATCTGCAATGCAAATTTAATAGCATTCCCTATTTGATCTGGGAACCGTACTCCTCAGCCAATGGCTGAGCAAGGCAGTGGTACAAAGGCCTCTCATTGCCACTCGACCTCAGACTGTTTGACAGGCCGCCTCTGCTCCAGAGCGCTCGTTGGGTTGGCAGAGACTTTGTCAAGTCTATATTCCAGTCTGATGGCTCTCTCTACACAATCCTGGTTCGCCCCCTTGTCCGTTCACGGATATTACTCCCTGACAAATCTTTGGCATTTCTGACTCCATTTCAGCATGTGTTTACAGAGAACTTAACTTGCAAGAGTTGGCACCAAGAATAATCTGAGAAAGAAAGGGGCAAGACCAAGGCTTGGGGGCTGGGTCACTCACTGCCCAGCTAGTTATGAGGACCCACGCCATTCCACCCCATTCCTGGTGGTAGGTGGTGTGAAGATAGCCCTCAGCGGGAGATGCAGTCCTCTTTCACCAGTGGTGAGCTGATGGCACGCAGGCAGAGGGGAATGCACCGATCCGAGCATTTGAAATGTAGTTGTAAGTACAAAGGTAATGGAATTGGATGGTTACCACTAAGTTGCACTGATGCCCTACAGGGGGATAGTGAAAAGTTGAGAACAGTTAACAATTGAAACTAAGTGTGAAAGGAATCTCTGCAAAGAAGCCCTCTTACTACTTGTGGCCAGAAGAGCTGAAGATGAAGTACAGGACTTAATGGAGTTATTGAACTTCAAAGACAATTGAATGCTCAACCAAAGCAGGTTCTTATGCCAAAGGCAGGCCCTCGTTGGCAAAATCTGGAGCTGTGACACATGGAGTTGGAGATTTGAGTAAATGTTCCCTAAACTTCTCTGAACCTGCTGAGCCTGCAGGAGTGGCCCACCCTGTCCATTAAGAGCTAGAACATTCCTTGTGCAGGAAAACTGTCTGGAGGGTTTTCCCCAGAAAGGCAGCAGGTGGCTCCCTGTTCCTCTGCTGGACATCAGACCTGAAACCGGGGTTAAGTCACAGCATAACCCAGCCAAGGCCATGTCGGGCCTGATAAGGGAAGCAAGTAGCCATGACCCCAAAGAGCTGAAGAGGAGATCAGAGTGCTTGATCAGGGGGCTGGAACATTAGTCTGTATAAGGGAGAGTTTTTTCATACCGCAGTCACTCTCTTAAGGTACAGGAAGCACCCAGGGAACAATACAAACTTGCAGCCCAGAGAAAGCTGTGGCCCATGCTGAAAGGTCAAAGTGCCTGACTGCCATGCCAGACCTGGAGGAAGAACTTAAAGGGCCCAGGGGGGTGAGCGTGCAGGAATGGGTGTATTCGTGAGGCCAGAAGGCTAAGGAGACACACACACATGGGCATCGAGCATGTGCTAGTGAGAGGAGCATGAGCAGCATCACTGTGTTCAGTATTGGTTCTCCTCTGGGAACCAATAGAGAGTCTGTCACAGAACTTGGCTCCCCAATGGCAGTGGGGATGTTTCCTCCCTCTAGTGGGCTGAATGGTGGCCCCCAAATATATATGTCCACCTCCTAATTCCTGGAATCTGTGAACATCACCTTACTTGGAAAAAGAGTCTTTCGTGATGTGAATTATTTAAGGATCATCAGGATGGACCTCAAATGAGTCTTGATAAGAGACAAACACAGAAGAGAGAGACACAGAGAAGGCAGTGGGAACATGGAGGCAAGAGACTGGAGTTAGGCAGCCACAGTCAACTATGTCTGGAGCCCTCAGCAGGTGGAAGATGAAAGGAATGGATTCTACCCTATAGCCTTCAAGGGGAGTGCAGCCCTGCCCACACCTTGATTCTAGACTTCTGGCCTCTAGAACTGTGAGAGAATACATTTCTGTTGCTTTAAGCCACCAAGTTTGTGGTAATTTGTTATGGCTGCCCTAAGAAACCAATCCAGTCCTTTTTTCTTTTCTCAGATGTCACTCCCCAATCTTTGCCACTCCTGGCTACAGTTCTGCACCTGCTTCCTGGAGAACCCTCCTGCAGTAGAACGATCTAATACAGTCAAATTGTACGATTGGGAAGAGTACATAGGAAGAGAACTTAGCCCAGTCCCAGGAGTGTGGGAGGGGAGGGGAGCACGGAGGACTTTCTGGAGGAAGTGACATCTCCAGTGGCCTGAAGGTAGAAGTCAGCCAAATAGAGACATGCCAGAGAGAGTGTGACATACTCAAGGAACCAAATAACGTTCATTATGGGGGAAGGAACTAGTTCGGGAGATAAGGACAGTGAGGCAAGCAGAGGGCAGATCAAACTGGGCTTTGCAAGTGATCTTAGGTCTTTGTACTTAATCCTAAAAGGATTTTAAACAGAGGGTGGCATGATCAGCATTTCTCTGGTAAAGCTTCATTCCTTTGGCTTCAAAGAATTGCCAGCATGCAACTATTCCTAAGATACCACAAGAAAGCCTCCTGTATTAATGTCTTTGTGTGACCAGCTGTATCTAATCTTATCCTAAGAATGTTTCCACTGGGGAGATGGAGCCATGATGGTGGCCTCAGGCATCCCTCTCTTCAAAATTTGATAAGGACAACTTACAGCCTTTCCTCAATCTTAATATAAAGTGCCTTACAAAGGCAGTTTCAAGTCTCACCTTCCATCCAACTAGATGCACATCTAAATAGACATTCTGGAGCTGTATTGGGCCATGGTCTTCAGGACAAGAAGAGTTTTCAACCCAGGAAATAGAAGTGATTCAGAAAAAGACATAACCATCTTTAATCTTGGAATACTCCCCAGGGACTAACTGCCAGTGGGAGAGGGGAATGAGGGTATGAGAGATACATGGGTGGTTATCTCGAGGGTACAGCTGTGAGATATGACTAACACCCTCTCTAGGAAGGCCCAGCCTCCACAGGAAATTGTTATCTTACCCTCCCTTGGGGAACAAAGAGGAAGCTCTGTTTGATGCAAACACTAATACGGAGTGGCCTTAGGCCACATCTGCTGTGTTTTCCTTGGTCCTTCAGTGCTGTTGTTATTTGTAATTGAACCAACATTCAGATATTAGAAGAATCCATGTAAAAGGCCAGACTTCCAGATTATCTTGTCAAATCAGGAGCCCCCACTTCACCTCACCCTCCTTCCTGCAGTGACCGAGTGCAGTGGCCACCCCTTCACAAGGGTCAAGCCTGCTTCTGTCTACGCTGTCCCCCGCTCCCGTTTTTCTCCTCAACACCGAGCCACGTGTTGCGTTTCTCCAACACAGGTATAGAGATATGTACCTATTCCCACCGCATTGGGAAAAAGTGTTGCGTTGAGAAGGCCAGACCTTCTAGACAAGTAGTAAAGACTGTGCAGTGTTTTTCCTCTGACACCAGCCAGCTCCTTTCATTGAATTCACATGTCTGCATTTGTAAGCCCTGCTTTAAACATTGTTAGGGCCTTAGCCCCTCATCCTGCTGGTCCAGTCCATCTGTTCTGCCTGTAGCTTCCCCTTTTATTGTCTCCCTGACCCTCCAGGCCTTGCTTCCATCTCAGTGTCTGAGTGTCACTGCAGGGTGTAAGCATGCTGGAGTTCCTGGGAAGCTGGGGAACTCCACACTTCTGGAAAGCAATACCAGAACTGTGGCAGAGAGGTTCTGCTCCAACAGGAAATTGTTGTGTTTCAGCTGCCCCTTCCTCCCCCTTTCTGAAATAGTGGACAACTGCACACCTGGTCTAGCTCATGCATCACTGTGAAGAGCACTAGGAATTAGAGACTGCTCATGAATTACTCTTCCTTCTTGGTCAGAGTCACCGGGGGGTAGGTGGGGGTGGAGGGGACAGGGTGTGGAGGTGGAGCAGCTCTCCCCAGCCAGGAGTATTTTATCACTAATGTTGTTTAGAGTCGCCAGCACGGGTCAGTATTGGCTAATTTGGTGTTGGCAGCAATGCTTTTTGTTCCATTTCCATGCTGCCACTAGATGACTGTGGGAAGATCCTCCACCTGATCCAACCTGGCCAGGAGGAGGGCCTCATATCGTGATGGGTTTGAACAACATGGAAGTATATGTGTATGTGTGTATGCACGCACATGCACGCGCACGCACACACACACACACACACACACACACATCTGGAGGTCTGCAGGTGTGGAGTGCCATAAAGAGGGACAGGATGGGGCAGTCCCATTGGACAGAGGAAGCAGGTAGAGATACAGGGAGAAACCCAGGAGTGACAGACCTGACCAGCTGCCCCTCTTCACTTCACAGACGTTGCATCCACATGGGTTTCCTGCCTGGAAAACCATTCCTTGACTTAGCCTCTCCTTTTCCTGCCCATGCTATTCAGAACATACCTTTGTTTTGCTTCTTGAACCTTCCGACAGTGCTCAATCCGCAATGCATCCCCCCTCCCGTTAGCAGGATGATAAAGAGGCACTCTTCCTTGGTCCTCCATTATGTCCTCTCTTCCTATCTCTCAGGCCCAGGACCCTGGACACAGGCCTGGGCACCTGCTGCTTCGATGCTAACCTGCAGGGAGGATGCTTCAGGCACCAGGAGTGCCAGTATTTTTTTAAATATATTTTTATTGATTTCAGAGAAGCTGGAAGAGGGAGAGAGAGATAGAAACATCAATGATGAGAGAGAATCATTGACCAGGAATCGAACCCTGACCTTCTGGTTCATAGGTTGACACTCAATAACTGAGGCTGTGCCAGTATTTTAATGTGAAGGAAGGAACTGGGATAAAGGTATATTTTAAATGAACAATGCCATTTAAGTACTATAAAATGGTTTAGAAATGAATTTTTAATTTCATAAGTAATGCATATTCATTGAAGAAAAATGAGAAAATTTATGCATAAAGATAAAATCTCACAACAGATAAGGTATCATGGATAATCTCTGATTACATATTCTCCATGATTTTTACCATTAATATGGTTATACACGTGTATGTGTTTTTATAGCAAGCATGAGAAGTACCTAGTTTTATAACCTGATTTTCTAAGGAATTGATTATTATGGCTTTGGTATAGTTTTAATCATTTTTCAGAAATACAGGTTTTCCTGTATTACACTCTCTAACTTTTTATTATTTTAATGCATCATTTACCAAACCAGTAACTATCAGTGGGCCAGGAACAAAAATTAAATTTTTTTAAATTTATGCTTCTGACCTAAGGTCAGCCTATTAAGTTTTGGGTGCTTTAAATGCATCATTTCATTTAATCCTTACATTAAATTGATTTTACCACTCTCCTTGTATAGATAACGAAACCTGGGCTTAGAGAGGTTAATTAACCCTCCCAAGGTCACACAGTTGGGAATGGGCAGATCTACTCAGTTCTCTCTGATGTCAAAGCCAAGTCTTTCCAAGCTATTGATCTGTCAGTGAAATAGAACTTGACTTGGTGGTGGCAGGAGGAGTGTGTAGCAGCACCAATCATAGGATGTAGACTGTAAAAGAAAGCATCCAATATCACCAGAGGTCCCATCACCAGCATTTGGTATCAATGTCTATGATGGAAGCCCACATAGAGAGTCAACCTCTGTCTCTACTGATGAACTGATGAACCTCCTCTTAAACATACCAGGGAAACTGAGGCAGCTTAGCAGGCTTATCAAGTGGCAGAACCAGCTTTGTCCTCTTGCATAGAGAAAAGAAGGCAGGTGTTGTCATATACTGGGGCCCTCCTGACTGGCATTGACTGGCACCTGTACCAGCCCTAAGATGGGCTCCAGGCAATCCTGGGAAAGGACATCAGGGTCTATCAAATTCAACTTTGTCTTTGGAAAAGGGTACCTTCTGTTTCTTGTGAAAATTCAGCATAAAACAGGTTCATTTCCTGGTGGCCAGCCCTGGACATTGGCAATCACATTCTGAAAGAGCAGGACAAGCACATATTCCATGTTAGGAATCCTTTTCTTCAGAGTATGAAACCCAAGAATGCATGTGTCCACTTGTGCAGATGTTGGTATTTCTGCTGTAAAGGCTGGAGGATTAGCACTCTATAATTTTTGCTTGCAGGGGGAGTAATTATTTGTTAGAATGGCAGTCATTTATTTCCCTCAATGCTACAGTCATAACTCTAAACGATTTTCATGTCTTTGAAGAAAATTAATTAGTTGATACTTCTAAACACTTTAATGCAGGTCTGGTTCCTACTCATCCTTTAAAGGAATCTCCACAGAGCCATTTAACAGATAACAGACTTTTCAGGAGTTGCCCAATGCTTTGTAGCATTTGAAAAGAATCGTGTTTGATGAACATTTGTGGAATTAAGAAATAAAATTAGTCATTGATAAACGTGTGCTATTGATGAAAATTTCTTTCAAAATGAATGATATGTCTTATAGCTGATTTTTTTCTTAGTTGGAAAATAATGACAGGGCCAATTTCTTTAATTGTAAGGAAACTTTAAAGTATAGAGCGGTAGTCAATGCCAGGAAAATCACACATTATTTCAAATCTCCAGAGAGAAACTCATTATTTCTCCTGGTGGCACAGTCTTATGTCTAATAGACATTTTCACTGCAAATCTTAGTTTATCCTTAAATCATATGTATTGAAAGCCATTGAGCACATGCTGTATTCCAGATTAATTTGGCAATCATTATTTTAAATAATCCTCACCACACAACAGGTAGTTGTAAAGTAGCAAAACACACCCATTTCCCGGATGATAATATTAAAGTCTGAGAAAATGAACTGACATGGTTAAAGTCACAAAACTATAAGGGCCAGAACCAGAATTTGAACCCAGGTCTTCAGCCATCAGTGCTCATCAAGATGCACCTGCTTTGCTGAGGGGCTCCTGTGGAAATGCACCCTGCTGCACTCACATGCACAGCTGACCCTTCTCTGGTCCTTGTTCCCAGGCCAGGCCTCGGGGGCTACTTCCCAGACCTACTGATTGAGACCATTGGCTTGGACCCTGGGCAACTGTATTTTTAAAGCTGTGCAAGTCATTTTCAGGTAGGAAGAGTTGAGAGATCTGCTTGAAATCTATGACTGCAATTCCTTTGGCCTCTGCTCACAAATCTCATTTTCTGCAAACCATCTTTGTTTTGCTGTTGCTCCCCTTGGGACTCATCCCTCATAATTAATGTGGAGTAGCCCTGGAAGAGACTGCCGGCTCCAGGAGACAGAGTGATAGAACTCGTGGCCTGTGGCCTGTTTCCTTCCTGTCAAACCTCAATATCTTCTCACTCATTCAGCATTTAGATAAAAAAACAATTTTCACTTTGAAAAAAAATGACTTTCCAAAAGCTAAGAGAGATCTATAGGTATGGAGCCAAAATACAACAATGTAATTGAAAGAACATGAAAAGTCAGACATTTTTTCAGATTCTTGTGACATGATTTTGGCTGTCGTCACTATCACAGAATCTATAAAATAGGGATCGCCCCAGCCAGTGTGGCTCAGTTGGTTGGAGCATTGTGCTGTGCCAGGTCTCGGGTTTGATCCCTAGTCAGCATGTAGGAAGCAACCAATCGATGTATCTCTCTCACATCTCCCTCTCCCTCTCCCTCTCCCTCTCCCTCTCCCTCTCCCTCTCCCTCTCCCTCTCCCTCTCCCTCTCCCTCTCCCTCTCCCTCTCCCTCTCCCTCTCCCTTTCCCCTTATTTCCTATCTAAAATCAATTTTAAAAATAGGCATAATCATAGGGACCTCTTGGGAGACCATGTATGGACCTCAAATAAAACTTCTTTCTCCCACCCTGCCTAACCAGAGTGTCCAACTCAAAAGAAATAAAAATCAATTCCAAAATATCTTGAAAAGCAATGTATAACTGAATAGGTCTTTTTAAAGAGGACCAATGGGGCTGACAAGTGACGGTACACATATGATTAAGCCATGGACTTGAGAGTCAGACCAGCTAAGATCAAATCCGAGCTCCCTCATTTCCTGGTTGTGTGTCCTTGGGCAGATTACTAGGTCACCTCTGAGCCTCAGTCTCTTCATCAGAGAAATAAAAGTAATGACAGGCTTTGCCTTACAGGTCTGGAAATGACAAGAAGCAGGCAACCAAAGTAGAATAAATCTTTTCAAGGCCTGCTGCCTGGTTTCTTGGAAACCTACCTTGATTGTAGGTAGGCTGGACAGAGCTTACAGAATTTAGAATCAAGGCCTATGTCTGTCCGTCCGTGTCCTTCTTCCTACCATCCTGACCATCACCCCTGCCTCTGCCCTAACATCCAGTTCCAATGGTCTTGAACCTCTGGGGACTCAGCTTCTCCTACAAATGAAGCCTAGACTCTCAACATTAAATGTATTCCTAGATGTAAAGAACAGCACCTGGGACATAGTCACAGGGGTGGGCAAACTTTTTGACTCGAGGGCCACAATGGGTTCTTAAACTGGACCGGAGGGCCGGAACAAAAGCATGGATGGAGTGTTTGTGTGAACTAATATAAATTCAAAGTAAACATCATTACATAAAAGGGTACGGTCTTTTGTTTTTTTAGTTTTATTCATTTCAAACGGGCCGGATCCGGCCCGTGGGCCATAGTTTGCCCACGGCTGGTCTAGAACGTGTTTGCCATAGTAATTACTATTGCAGCATGTAACAGAGCAAAACATCCTGAAACTCTTGGCCCAAGTAAGTGCCCAAGGTCCCATACTGGTGGCAGCTACCCCAGTCTCTCATCTCTCTCTCCCTAATACTCCTGTCTCTCTGGCTAATGCTCTCAGACATCTTCACATTCTCTCATCCCCATAGGTTCCAGCTCTTTCAGGTAATGTGGTGTACCCCTTCTCCACTATTCTTGTATCTTCAACCCGGTATGCCAACCTTCACTCTATCAGCCTAATGGACCTTGATAAGGGCCTGGGGCGGCAGAAGATTGCAGGATATTTTTGTCTGATACACACACACACACACACACACACACACACACACGTGCGTGCGCACACACATGCACAGATAATGTATTGTTGATGCTTCGCACCTGATGGGCACACCATAAATATGAATTTCCTTCTCACTTTAATATCAATTACAGAGCAACAAGGGTAAAGTGGCCCATTCCAGATGTTTATGGAAAGTCTGATACCACCAATTCCTTCTCATTCACAGTGTGTTACTACACCTACCTGGTGACTTTGGTTCTGAAAACCTTGTGGTACCTGACAGCTTAGGGAGACTTCAGAAGCCCCCTGCTTTAGTTTCCCCTCCTGTACTGTTGTTTTTCCTACTGTATCACAGGACCACCCTATGAGGCACATCCTGATGCTTATACAACAGGTTCTCTTTAGGGGAAAGGGTGAAAAATTGTGAACCCAAATTAGGTAGAAAAGCGAATATTTATTTAGACTTCAGATTCCAGGGATCATAGACACTCAGGGCCTTTCCTCTGAGATCTCTTCAGCCAATTTCCCAGAAATGCTTATATGGACATGCTTCCTGATGGCGACCTGGCTTTTCCTCTCTACCTAGAATGCTCCATGGCTCCCTGCCACATCCAGCGCCTACAGGAGCCATTGAAGTGAGGGCTCTGAAGTTCAAGCTTATTCCTTCAGAGCAAATCCATAAAGCATAGGATTGTAGATGGGAAGGGAGGGTGACCCCAGGCATTCCCACCCTCCATTTTTTCTTTTACAAATAAGAAAACGACCCTAGAAAAGTAAGGTAATTTCCTCACTATACCAAAGCTTTGAACGTTAGGAATGAGGGCCAGCTCTCCTACTCCCTGGCCTGTGTTCTGGCCTCTAAACCACATTGTCTGGTGAGAAGTAGCATCATGAAGTGGTCGGAGCCTGAGCTTTAAGTCAGAAGATTCAAGTTTCAGATTCCTGACCTGCATCTCTCCAGCAGTGAGATCTTGGGCAAATCAGCTTCTCTGAATCTTAGTTGCTTTGTCTAATCAGAGCCTCATGGCTGTGCTGTGTGCGTTTAGTAAAATAATGTATTGAAAATATATGAAACATGGTATGTGCTTTTCAATAAGCATGGATGGCCTCATTGTGTCTAAGGCCATCCCTGGACTGTGCTTTGTACAGGAGGCTGTGTGTTTGAGGCAAGAGAATGCGAAATTAATGACATAACAAAAATGTTTCAAGTCCAAATGAAAAGAAGCCACACACCCTTATATCATTTTTGCAGTTCAAGCAACCCAGGTGTCGGGTTCCCAGAGTAAAAACATGGCTATAAAATTAGCTCTAACCATCCAGAAAAATAAAGTACAGAAATAATTTATAATTAATATATCTTCCATTCTGCTTATTATATCTTCATGGCTAGTTGAATGCATTTTAAAATGTGGGTTGAAACCAGTATTTAGAATATGGGGTAGTGATTCTAATTCCTATTTTACCTCACGACAAAAGAGGTTTCATGCTGTCGTAAACACATTCAAGCAGAAAGCCATTCTGCGTTTTCCATTTGTTTTCATTATTTTTTTCTATATTTGTTCTTTGACACTGTTTGTATTGAAGCCATGGTTTGCCTTCTTTTCACTTTGTCTCTCCATGGCAACAGATAGATTGCAATGCCACACACAAAAATGCAGAATTACAACCTCCCTGCCAGATCAAGCAGAAAGAACTGTACACAGTGTAACCAGTAATGGAAACTTGGGATAGTTAATGAATAAGCCAAATCTTTCTTTTCCAGATAGACTATAAATCACAATTCCTTTTTGTCACGTCTCTTTCCTCCGTAGGGAAGATCCCTAGTAGGTACTCAATAAATATTTGTAGAATGATTGACTATCACCATTTCCTTTTCTGAGCACTCACCAGTCATTTGATTAATCATGTATTTGAGAAATTATAGCTATAATGTTTATTGTTTATTTAATGCTTTCCATCTACTGTGCACTGTGCTGAATGCTTTACATATATGAGTTCATCACCACAACCCTACAAAGGGGTCATTACCAACTCCTGTTTGCAGATGAAGAACCTGAGACGCAGAGACATTAAGTGATATGCTCACAGCTAGAAAGTGGAGGAACTGAGATTTGTTTCTTTAAAGTCTGTGTGATGCTGGAGCTTGGGTTCTTAACCTCTCTGCTGATGTGCTTGCCCAGAAATTTGCTGAAAGATCAATGTCAATTCTATGGCTCTGTTATTTAAATGAGCTACTGCCTCTCCTCTATGAGAGTAATTTTACTCTCATCTCTAATGTGTTCCCCATGCTTTCTCAGAGATGCCTGAGAATGGCTCCCGGAAATTACAACCCCAGTCTTCCTCAGTGTTTAGCATTTATTCAATACAAACACTGAACTCATCTGAAAATAGCTGCATGCTGTCTTTCCTTATAATATTTGCTATAGTCCCTCCAGCATCAGTTCCAAGTTCTTTGCAGAAGATTATTTTCTTTGATGATTCATTCTCCTTAGTGGTACTCACAGGTGTTGACATGAGCACATGCTTTCAACTCATGGGGTTGAATCCTGTGTGGCTTTAGTAAGGTTGTTTAGCCTCCTGAGCCCTAGTTTTCCTCTTTTGTAAAATGGGAATTAGTTAGATGGTATAAATCTTCTGGTATTCTGCAATGCTCAACAAATATTACTTCCCGCTTTTTGCTTCTTAGACCAGAGAACAAGAAAATGGCCTCATCCTTCAGTGTCATCTTTTATATCACCTAAATGAAAGGTATCACCTTACCACTTGTTCTAAGTAGACACCTATCTCGTTGTTATTCTCTGTCACTCCTCACTATTTTCCCCCTGATAGTGCTTAGCTGCAACTTACTTTTTGGCTGTCCTGGGCTGCATGTTGTCCTCATTAATGAAGGCTTCCCTTTGGCTTGGTGCCAGGAAGTTTTGCACCCTGAAGCAAGGCACCAAAGTAAACTTTTACATAAGCAAGGACCACATCTTCCTTGTGTAAGGTGGGAAAATGAGCCACTTCTCAGACAGATCAAATTGGTATTTTTTGTTTTTAAATTATAGTTAACATTCAATATTAATTTCAGGTGTACAGCATAGTGGTAAGACATTTATATAACTTACAAAGTGGTCCCCCGATAAGTCCAGCACCCACCTGACACCATACATAGTTATTATAATAATATTGAGTATATTTCCTGTGCTATACTTTACATCTCTGTGACTATTTTGTAACTGCCAATTTGTAACCTCTTACCTTCACCTTTTTCATCCAGCCCCCCTCCCCCAACCCAGGCAGGCAGATCAAATTTGATAAAAAGATCAATTTTAATTATAAAATAGAAGTTAAGAATCCAAAAAATAGATGTTCTTCCCCATGCTTTCTGAGATTCCTGAAAGTGGCTCTCTCAGAAATTATAACCCCAATCTCTTTCAAATTTCCATACTGAAGTACTCCTTGAAAAATCTTCTCATGGCCCTGGGAATACTAATGCTCCAGATTGAAGGTCACTGGGATGAGAGGATATTTGAAGTCTCTTCCAATGATAAGGTTCCATATAAATTGCATTTGTAAAAATTAATTAACAGAAACCTCGTTTAAAATTAAATTGGGAGGCCAGAAGGAGGAGCTCTCATCCCCTATGTCAATTGAGGAGCTCAACAGGAAGAATTCTTTGCTTATAATAGTGATTCAACGTTTCTATAAAAAGTTTCCTCTCTCTGTTTCTTAGGACTTGTGCATGGTTCTGCATTAAACTACATGTCCAACATTGCAATTCTTTGTTCCTACATAAACCCATTTTGCTGGAGAAATACTAGTAGCTGTCTGTTTGTTGAAGGTCAACACATTTAAGTTTCTACCTGGGCATTTTGTGAAGTGCAAACCCTGAAGCCAGTTGATTAACTGTCAGATCCCAGTGTGTTCTGTCACTTACTACCTTTGTGACCTTGGGCATGTCATTCATCCATTCCTTAACTAAATGGAAATAATAATAGTACTCCGCTCATACAAATGTTGTGAAGAATAAGTAAGGCAGTTAGGACAGTGTCTGGCACATACATTAAGAGTTTAATAAATATCAACTACTGCTATTACTATAACTAGAGAGATGCCTTAGCAAGAGTTTGAGAATCCGGTCATATTTGTATGTTGGAGGAGGTATGTGCACACAGGTGGTGATGTAAACTGTTTGCAATGATACTTCTAAGGAAATTTTTTTTATTTAACAAATGCCTATCAATCACCCACTAGCTCTTTACTAGCTGATGAAGAACAGGTAAGTCAAAGCCCTTGTCCTCCTAACAGCTTGGAAGAAAAAGGTAAGTCAATGCAGGCCCACAAGTTGGGTGGGACAGGGCCTCAGGGAATCACCCAGGCAGGGCTAACAGTGATAGTCAGGTTGATGGAGACTCAGACATGGCACCTGCCTGCCGGCTCTGTGTAGGAAGGGCTCAGAAAAGGAACAATGGCCTCTACCAGTACTTCTGTCTGGGAGAAAGCTGCTCCTCCAACCCTCCTCCTAAAGCCAGGCAATTCAATTCTTCCTTGTATGTCCTTGGCACCTTTTGAGCTATTGCCCCAGTGCTGAGCTTAGAGGGAGTGAGCTGGAGTAAATCTGTACTCAGGCCCTTTAAGAGGAATTGCTTGGGTCTCCAGCCACCCGCCGTTTCTCTCAGCTACAACCCCAGCTGGTTTTTATAGCCAGAAGTTATGGGGACTTCTCTTTCTGGCATCAGAACCTTGGGCTGGGGGTTCTGATGTGGGGCTAGGACCCCTAACTCCTTGGGAGGATCTCTGTAGCCAAGATATCCCTCCTGATTTTTACCTGCCACACTTGGGTGTGGAACCATCCCATTCAGCATTTCTGCCCCTCCTACCAGTCTCATGATGTAGCTTCTTCTTCATATCCTTAGTTATAAGTCTTCTGTTCAGCTAAATCTCAGGTGTTCTGAATGGTGGTGGTTCTGTGATTTAGTTGTATTTTCTATGTAGCTGTGGGAGGTTCTGAGTACGCATTTACCCACACCACCATCTTGACTGGCCACTCTCCTGGGTTTTATTTTCTTGGAACATGTTATGCAATTCTAAATCTTTTCAAGCTTAAAATGTATTTAATCCTTAAATTAACTGTTTTATTACACTGCACAATTTGGGGATTGCCATCTCCTGTAATGTGGGAAATGGCCTTCTCAGCATGAGATTATGAAATGATCAGTGATTTCAGCAGTGGGGGAACTGTCTGCATTTTTTCCTTTGGAAAGCATGATGGAATACTTTGAATCCAGTTAGTTTTTATGGAAATGACTTTATAACTGCAAAGTGTTTATGGGGTAGAAAAAAGGGGAGATGGGAGGGTAAGTAATCCATTTCCCTGGACTCGACCTTTATACATTACTTAGTTTTTATTCTTATAGATGTCTGCAATTCCTACCCACATTGGCCAGTTGACGAGTTTGCATTTCTTTGGTTCAGGAACCACTTCTCAACTGTCTTAGTCCGTTTGTGCTACTATAACAGATTCCATAGTCTGGGTAGCTTGAAAAGCAAACACTTATTTCCTATAGTTCTGAGGCTGAGAAGTCCAAGACCAAGGTACCAGCAGATCCGGTGTCTGGTGAAAGCCCACACTCTGGTTCACAGATGGCCATCTTTGGGCTGTGTCCCCACGTGGCAGCACAGAGCTCTGCCAAGGGAGCTCTCTGAGTTATCTTTTTAAGGGCACTAATCCACTCGTGATGGCTCCACCCTCATGACCTAACCTCCACCTCCAAATACTATCACATGGAGGGATAGGTTTCTAAGTATACATTGTGGGGAGACACAAACATTCAATCTATGCTGCCCATGCCACTTGGCGTAATTCTTTCCATTTCAATGTTCAGGCTTTCACAGACGCAAGGAAAAGAGTATCACCTGCAGCAGCTTCTGAAGTACAGCCTTGCAAATGCCCCAGAAGCCAGGAACACGAGGGAAAACAGTGGGAATAAACACTAGTTAAGGGCACCATGCCAGTCAGGAAAAAGCACCTTCTATCCTGTGGGACTGATCCTGTGGTGGCAGGATCAGAAGATGGGTTGGGTGGAGGCTGTTGGTGACAGGACAGTGAGAAACACCCACGACTGTAGAATCTTGATCATTGGTACCACTCCTTTAGCTTTGGATCACATGTTGCCTTGTAGCGATTCTGGTGTTATTGTCCTGCATCTCCATTTAGTTCTTGAATCCTCATTTCCCTTATGACAGTTATGAATCCTGCCTTGCCAACTATACTCTAGTTCTTATTCGAGCAGGAGCCTGGATATATACCTCTGTATATGACACAGAACTCTACAGGTGCTCATAAATACCAGTCTAATTAAACCAGGACTTATTAAACTTTAGACAAACCCCTCTCTTTCCTAAATAAGATCCTAATTATTTGTCTTTCTTCTCATATACATAGTTCATCCAGTCCTGAATAATTACAGTTACTAATCTACAAATAATCTTCTTTATGTTCAAAGAAAAGTATTTCAGCTACAGAAGAGAAGCAGATATTTAATATTTTATAAAATGCTTTGTATTTAGTCTCTGATACGAGGTGGATGAGACAGAGCATTTTCTTGGCTAGCTAAGGCGAGGCAATGCTTTCAGCCTAAGACTGTGGTTCTCAGTGTGGCCCACAAGCCCTGGTGTTCCTGAGACCCTCCCAGGGTGTCCACAGAGTGAAAACTGCTTTCATAATATTACTGAAAAATTATTTGCATGTGTTACTGTGCTGGATTTGCATTGATGGTGCAGAAGTAACAGTGGGTGTAACTGTTGACCCATTAGTTCTAGTGACCATTGGATTCCTCACTGTGCACTCACAGTTAAAAAAAAAAAAGCCCATTTCACTTAAGAATGTCCTTAATGGAACAGTGAAAATTATTAATTTTATTAAGTTTTAATCCTTGAGAATGTCTTTTTAATATCTTGTGTGACACGGGTGTGCTAGATAACTTCTGCTGCATTATAAATACGAGAGTTGTCTTGAGGCAAGCACTCATGCTCTTTGAATTATGAGCCATACTCATTGCTTTTTTTCATGAAGCACCATGGATTGAAAGAAAGCCTGGAAGAATATCACTATAGTGTTTGGTAGATATTGTCTCCAAAATGAATGAAGTAAACCTGTCACTCAAAGAAATAAAACAGTATATGATGCCAATAACAAAATTTGCATATTCAAGCAAAAATTAGAATTTGGGAAAATGTGTATTCCTCACTGAAAATGGGAGCTTCTCAATGCTTAAAGGCTTTTCTGATGAGAAATATAGTGATATTAATAAATGCATTTTTATATTGTAGAATGAAATTTCAACATTTAGAAGAACTATAGAACTTAGTAAATAATTTCCAAACAAATAATTCATTGTTACACAAATTATGCATGGGTTTACATTTTTAAAGATATTCAAAGTGTAAGGTAAACCAATGAATTTTAATATATCAGAACATGAAAAGATAATTAATATAGTTTCAGATTCCATATTGCAAATAGGCTCAAAACATCACTTGGTGAGTTTTAGTGTAGTGTCAAAGAACAATGTCTACAATTATCTTTAAAAGCCTATGAAAATATATTCCTTCTCCATCTATATAACTGTGTGAAACCAGATTTTCTTCTACTTCAATCAAAACAACATTGAAGTAGTTTAAATGCAGAGGCAAATATAATCATCCACTCTTTTCTCCTAAATCATACATTAAAGAGATTTGCAAAAAACATAAAAACAATTCCATTCTTATCACTATTTTTTTTTAATTTGGAAAGTATGGTCAATTGAAATTTTTTATTTCTATTGATATCTAATGGGTTTCTTATAATTTTAAAATGAACTAATAAAAGGCTCTTTGGAGTCCTCAATAAATTTTTTAAAAATATATTTTTATTGACTTCAGAGAGGAAGGGAGAGGGAGAGAGATAGAAACATCAATGAGAGAGAATAATTGACCAGCTTGCCCCCCACTGGGGATCAAGCCCACAATCCGGGCACATGCCCTTGACCAAAATCAAACCCAAGACCCTTCACTCTGCAGGCTGATACTCTATCCACTGAGCCAGACCAGCTAGGGCAATAAATTTTAATTTTGTTGGTCCTGGGACCAAAAGGTTTAGGAACCACTGGTCTAGAATAACTCAACTTGTAGGTCTTTTTTGTTGTTCATAACCTACTAGCGGAGAGTAATCTCTTTATGGTATAAACCCAACATCTTTCAAGTGTAAACTGGATTATTTTTTATCCATATGTCTTATCTGACCCCTACCTACTGAGGCTCCTGAGTGGAATTTATGATGGTGCTATGGTGGCTCACATGTCCTGATTGAAGAACATTCTATATCTCCCTTCTCAGAGGAGCTTAGAGTATTATTTGAAAATTTAGAGATTTTGCCTTTCTAGGTCATTCATAAAGATGTTAAGTAGGATTTCCCTCTGTAATTATTAACCCAAAAGGTCACTCATTTAGTGTTGTATGTTTTCTGTCTCAAAGACAACTATCTGTCCTTGACTAAACATTGCCCTCAGTTTCACAAAATCTCAACATTAGGGTTATCTCCAGCATGTAATCTAGTGGAAGGCTGATAACACTCAGTGTTGACCACATCCACGTGTTCCCTTCACGACAGATTACTATAATCCCTTGAGAATCTGCATTTATCAGGCATGATTTGTCCTTACAGAACAATTTCCCCCAAGAATTTCTCTTTGATGCAGTATTCCTCCCGTCCCAGTGACTCAGTCCATGGAGTCCTAGTCACTCAGCGGTGGTTCACATTAAAATGGTATTTCCTGTCCTTTGTGATCCTAACTGCCCAACTGCTGATACGAACTTGATCTGACAGAAGTGCCAGGCTTTCCTGTTTCTGTCATTTGGAGAATGTTTCCCTTCTCCCATGAAACCCTTTTACCTCCGGTGATTTCGTCTACTACTCTAGTGAACGACATAGATTTTTCTCAAGTAGACATTTTAAAGTTTTTGTATTATTTTTTAAGTGAACTACAGTTATTTATTTCAATCTAGGAATTTAGTCTTATTTCCTTTTTTAAAGTGAGTTTCTTAATGGATGGTTTTCTTCCTTTTCCCCTCCCTCTAGATTCTGAATTCAATCGTGTTGTCACTGTTATATGACAGCTCACAAACAGCTGCTTTCTGTAGCTATTCCTGATCACCACTCCTGCCAGAATACAATGTATTTCTTTCCTTGTGGACTTCTTTTTTAAACAATAATTTGTATTATCTCAAACTTCTTGTTTCTATATCTGATCCAAGAGCAGGCTGCTGCAATTTGTATAGATCCTCCTTTTGGGGATGAGTCTCTGGCTGTTATCATTGGGTCTAATTTTGTAGCTTCCCTCCTTATTATAAAGTATCAGCCCAGGCTCATCATTTAGTTGAATAAACCTGTTGAATACACATTGGAATAAGTGCTCTGGGGATACAAACCTGGAAAACAATATGAAAGAGTAGACACACAATGGTCTCTGAGCTCCCAGGAGTCCAGTCTAATGGGGGAGACAGAGGCTGACTTGAGCAACTCTGATGGCACTAAGTGTAACCCTTGTTTCTCTGAGCTGCAGCAGTCTTGGCATCTATGTGGGTGATGAGTGTGAGGGCATGTGTGTCTATCCACCTCATGAGATCATATTTGACACCCTTTACTTCCCAGTGTATGATCTTCTGGTGGTTCTTCAACTGTTGTCCTTCTGCACTGCTTCTTCCAACACATGCCTAGAACCCCACTGCACCCCAACACTGTGCCCATGCCGTCTGCCTCTAGGAGTAGGCTCTACTGCCCTTAGAGCCATCACTGAAGAAGTTCTAGATGCTGGGACAATATTTTTATCCAGTCTTTGAGGACTGAGAGAGTGGTTGGTTTCAGTTATTTTTAAGCTTTTAGAATGGCCTGTCTCTTTTGCTCAGCCACCTTAGGAGAGGGACTTGGTAAAAACCTCTGCAGAGTGGGAATGGAGGCAGAAAAGACAAATTAAGAGTCACCACCACCCATGTATTGAGCACTCATAAATAGATTTTTTCTCCTCACAGTAAATGCTCCACCTTCCTGGAGGCATACTGATCCCAGAGGTTCAACAACTCTTTATCTCCTCTCTGTTGAGCAATATGACAAGTATCTTAGAATCTGACTATTAGCTTCAGAGTCCCTTAATAATTTATCCCGGGAATAGAGTTCTCCATGTGAATAGGAGTCCAGATGGACTGCCTGACCGTCCCAGCATTTGGGGATGGGCATTCAAATTAGGCCCTTACTCTGATTATTGATCTGGCTGGTGCTTTTCTAATAAGACCTTTCAATTATCAAAGTAATGCATATTCTTTTTCAAAAATTAAAATTGTTCACAAATATATATGTTTATATATAGTAAAAAAAAAAAAAAAAAAAAAAAGGTTCCCATTGTCCCCTCCCACTAATCTCACTTCTCAGAGATAGTTATTTCAAATTTGCTGTTTTTCCTATTTACACACACACACAATCACGGGAAACTTGGGTTAGTCCCAAAACACAAGGAATTTGTCACATAAATTATCCTATTAACAGAATAAAGGGAAACTGTTTCTAATTGTCTTAATAGATAAAGAAAAATGTTTAATAAAATTCAGCAGCAATACCTAAAAAAACTTTTAGCAAATAGGAACAGAAGAAAACTTTAAACATAATGGTTGTATTCCAAAATACACATCTAATACCATAGTTACGTTAAGGTGTAGCATTTTCCCCTTAAAGGAATATGAGGAACAAGATTTGCTAAAGCAGCACACAGAGCTCAGGGAGACGCGCCTAGCAGTTTATGAAAGGCTATGATAAAGGATACAGGTGTTCAGCCAGATGATGAGCTACACAGAGCAGGAGCTTCTGTCCCCATGGCTGCAGATGTGTGGACCCGCCTGGAAGCTCCCTGAACCCCATACTATTGGGATTTTATGGAGGCTTCTCATAGAGGCATGATCAGTTAGTAACGCCAGAACCCCTCTCCCCTCTCTGGAGGATGGGGTTGGGAGAGCTGAAATTCCAAGCTCCTAATCATGGCTTGGTTTTTCTGGTGACCAGCCCCATCCAAGAGCCAATCAGGAGCCCACCTCGAGTCACCTCATTAGAATAAAAGATGCTTCAAGTGCTCTTCTCACTTAGGAAATTACAAGGGATTTGGGAGCTCTGTGCCAGAAATGGGGCAGAGACCAATGTATGTTTTCTGTTACCTCACACCATTGTTAATCAGGGAATAAGCTGCTTTCAGGGTTAAAAAAGAACAGGAAAGAGTTTTCATTGTGTTTGTTTTGATAGGTTATTAACCAAATCAGGCGAAGTTAATAAAACAGTGATTCGTCATAATAAAAATTATGCAGTGATGTTTTAGAATCTACGACGTTAAAACCACCAAGAGTTTGTAGAACTTATAAAAAGATTCTTCCTACCATGCCAACACAATCTAACAGCATCCTAAAGTGGGAAGTCATAAAAGAAATTGCTTTATTAAGTTGCAAGTAACTGCAATGTCTTTTCTCCCAAAGATAATCTGAAAAAAACCAAAAGGCCCCATTGCTCTGGAAATGAAATAATAGTGAAAGAATACTTTTCTAATAAAACTACATCTGGTGAGAAATATAAGTGACACATTTGCATTATATTCAGTACTTGACAATTTCCTAAAGTACCCTGAACATCCACACAGATTTTCTAATTCAAATTAATATTCATGACATTCAAAATACAGGGGAGAGGGACAGTGGCATAGATTATTCAATAAGTAAATAATATAATTTCCCAAAAAGTGTCCCGTAATTTTCCATAAATTACCTATCCACAAATAAACACACATTCCTTCAGCATTCCTATGTGGCTTATCACTTCCCACTGAAATCTTAGTCCCAGGTGTGGCTTCTGTTTCATTCTTTCTCTATGTCAGACATGTCTTGGTTATTCTGCCTTCATGATATTTTTTCTCATTTTTTTCTCCTGCCCAAGTTGATCCCAGGTCTAACATAATGGAAAAAGAAATAGAAAGTAGATCAATTCATGCTACTTTGGATTGATTAGCCAAACTGTAATGAAAAAAAGAAAATAACATACACCGAATACCTACAATGTGTCAATAAGTAAGTTGCCTCATTTCATCCTTAAAATAACTCTGAGGGGTTATCCCTATTTACTTATGAGGGAACTGAGGCTCAGAAAGTTTGAATGTACTGAATAAGGTTATTCAGCTACTGGGCTGTCGAATTCAGATTCAGTTCCAGTCAGTCTTTCTGTTAAGGCTGTGCACTCCCTCTGGATCTCATCTGGGGGAACACACCCAGGTGGCTTGGGTAGTCTGTGATAAATGAATAAGTTGGACCCAAATAGAAAGTGAATTTTTCTGGTTCTAGCCAATTAGAAATGTAAGAAAAGTTACTTATATAAATGTGTAATCCTTTTTTTAGATTTTATTATGGACATGATTTTATAACTTCAAATTTTAATTAAGCTCAGTGAATACGCTACATATATAATAAATTTTGTCTGCCCCTCTCCTGAAATAATAAAGCTCACCACTTTATAGATAGACCTCTTCTGTTACTTAGCTTCAATATATATTAGATTAAGTTGGGATTTTATATTATTTCAAAAGTTCATCTAAAAATAAAACTCATCTAATTTAAGATATCTCATTTTGGATCAAATTATCTGGAACATGATGCAATGGATCACCCATAAAACTATAATTGCTAAATAATGTTTCTTTCATTCAAAAAAATTTAGCCCCAAGTGCTTAGCTTTATTAAAATTTACTTTACCCTGTTCAAGTGATATCATGTTCTTTGTTAGATTGTTTAATAACTCTAACTTTATTTACTTTAAATTATTTTTATTTTTTACCTATTTATTTTTTAAATATATTTTTATTGATTTCAGAGAGGAAGGGAGAGGGAGAGAGAGGGATAGAAACATCAATGATGAGAGATAATCATTGATCGGCTGCCTCTTGCACGCCCCACACGGGATCGAGCCTACAACCCACGCATGTGCCCTTGACTGGAATCGAACCTGGGACCCTTCAGTCCACAGGCCGATGCTCTATCCACTGAGCCAAACTGTCTAGGGCTACTTTAAATTATTTTTAGATTATGAAATCTAAAATATATGTCATTATAACAAATTAAACAATACAGTGTGTATAGACATGTAATAAAACAAGTGAGGTTGGAGGAATAGGTAGAGGTCAGTTCATGTAGGGAGTTTGGAACTTCACTTACATTCAAAAGGAATCCCATGGAAGATTTTAAGCAGGAGAATAACAGGAGCTGATCTGTGTGTTAAGAAAAGGTACCCTGGCTGCTGTCTGAAGAGTGGATTCATAAAGGAGTGGATCCAGAAGCCCGTTGAGAGGTGCAGTCAAACAATGTTTGGGGGAAAGACAGTGGTAACTGAGAATGCTGGGGAAACAGTGTAAACAGAGAGGAGGCCATGTTTAGTATCTATTTGGAAGACTGGATTGGGGATGGGCTGATAGAGACAGCAGATAGTCAAAGATACCTCCTAGGTTTGAGGGCTGAGCTATAGACGGAGCACTTTCTGAAATGGAGAATGAGAGAGAAGTAAAATGCTTCCCTTGTTGCAAGGTTTTCATGGGGGCATGTTTTAGAGATGGGGTGGCTCCTAGAATTTCACCCCTACTCCACGGCTCACATACATTTTATGACTCTCCAATTGTGGTAGATAATGCTCGAGGGTGATCCCCATGATTCCAACTTCCTGGTGCTCATGTTTTAGGTGGTCCTCTCCTCTTGAGTATTAATGGGACCTGTGACTTGCTTCTAACCAATGGAAAACAGCAAATGTGACCGGATGTCTGTGGATATATGTACATGACCACATTACATAACACCGTAATCCAATTTGCTAGGAAACTCTTACTTGTTTTGGAGAAGTAAGCCATCGTGTTGTGAGCTAGCCTGTGAAGAGGGCCACGTGGCAAGCAGCTGAGGCTAATATACTAGCCTCTGGTTAGTAGCTAAGAAACTGAGGTCCTCTGCTTTTAAAGGATTCTGGTTGGGGAGGTGGCACATATATTAAAAAAAATAGAACTAACACTGAAGGGCAGTGCCTGGTAATCCTTAAGAGTTGAACACAATCAGATTCAAATCCCAGCTTTGCAGCCTTAAATGGGACCTTCTTGGGCAAAGTTACTTAAGTGCACTTCAGGTTCCTCATGTGTGAAATGGAAACATATAGTAATATCCATCCACCTTATAGAGTTATGGTGGCAATTAAGTGGGAAGTTACATGTAAAGTTGTTAGCATAATATTGGGCCTACCATACACACTCAAAAATGTTAGTTATCATTATTATAGTTATCATTAACTTTTTGACCATGCACCTTGAAAATTATAGATTACAACAGGATAGTTGAAATGATTATGAGAATTTAGCAGCTCACATATGAGGTCAAACAACTTATGATTTCTCTATCTGGAGAAATTCAGGCTGAGAAATAATACCATCTAGGTTCTGAGATAATAAATAATGAGAAGAGAGGCATAGGCTAAGTCATTATATCTAAAAAAATAAACCCTAGGGGAAGGCATCTTAATATTTGAAACAGATAGGTTCAGAACAAATGGAGTATTGTATACTTTAATTGAAACCCAAAGGATATTTAACTTTTCCCAAAGTTCATTCCATGTTACACCAGTTCCATTAGAAAGACATTTAAGGAATAACTGAGGTGATGGTCAAATGTGTTTGGGGAAATTCTACATATTTCATCACCCTCATTTAGAAATTCAGGATTCACATTAATGTTTTAAAGGTCCTGTGAGTTCCAGTGAAAACAAAACAAATCAATCCTAAACTGTTTAATTTTGTTTCACCCAGTCTTCTTCAAACTACCTGACTAGACAATGCTTCTTTTATGAAATAGCTGCTATTGTTTTAGGAACACACTTCCTCAAGTTCAGAAAAGTTTCAGAATGTGTGTGTGTGGGGGGGAGGGGGGGTGGGATGGTGGTTTTGGGTAGATCTCTAACCATTTGAAGAATCATCATCATCAGTGTGGCAGACAACCGAATACCCACCCATCACCTTCATGAACTCTAAACTCAACGAGCCAGGCTTCCAGGAGGCTTGAAACCCAGAAATAGCTTCAATTAGAGAGAATAAAATAGTAGGAAAGGACTGAGAGCAGAGAAATTTCAAAACTGGTCATCATTAACCATTATCCTCAACCTCATCATTGTTGAGAATTTGCTGTATACACTATACAAAGTGCCACTAAGAAAAGAAAGATGATCATTTAGGGACACGGTCCCAGCTCTGTAATTCATGTCGTCTTATGGTGGTACCTTTGCTATCTTGGAATATCTATTCCTCTGAGCCTCCTGGAAATGTATTAGGAAAACCACTGATGTGAAAACACAAACATTTCAGTAGAAAACACTTTTAAATTCATCATATCATTATTTCCAGGAATCATAATCTAACTGATAAGAAACAAATGAAACAGAAATATTGGGTCTGGTTCTAGCTTTCCCCCATCACAGGCTGTGTAGCTTTGCATCTGACATGTGGCTTCTTGGGTCTTGATTACTTACAATACAAGGAATCATTGTTTGGCCTTTGTTATCTGCAAAGTCTTTCTGGCTTTAGCATTTTATGATTCTAGGATCTATAAAAACCTCATTATTAGAAGGCCAAGGTCAATATTTACTATGAATCCAAAAAAGACCAGATGTTCAAATATAAACAATCAGATGCTCACGGGGCAACAGGCACTCGAGGAAAGCAAGGGAACATGGAAGGCATGGAGTGTCAAGTACAACTTAGAAATACAATGGGCCAAAGACTAACTCACAGAACACCTGGAAAGGAACATCAAAACCAGTAACGAGGGGTTTTGTTTTGTTTTAAGCATCATCAAAGGGAATAAGACAGTTAAATCAGACCATTTGATGATCATGGAGCAAAAAATGCCCTAAGGGAAGGAACTGAAATAGTAATAGAGACTAAGAGAGACCAAAAGATTTATTTCCTGGGACACCACTAGGGAAATTCCCTTTTCTAAATTGTCTTTTGAGGCAGAAATGTCTGACAAACGAAACAGAGCTAGACACAGAGACTCTTCTGTCTCATCCACAAGAAAGGCCAAAAGTAACTGTAAGCACAATCAGAACAAATCTTTGGGCTATCACTATGAACTGTTCTTGAGTCAGAGATTGCCTAAGACTTAGGCAAACTGCGGCTCGGCAAACCGTGGCTCGAGAGCCACATGCGGCTCTTTGGCCCCTTGAATGTGGCTCTTCCACAAAATACCGACTTCTGCACATGGGCCATGAAGTTTCAATCGCACTGTACATGCGCGCCTGCACGTGGTATTTTGTGGAAGAGCCACACTCAAGGGACTAAAGAGCCGCGGTTTGCCGACCATGGGCCCAAGTGATTCCCATTTTATCAAGAATACTGCAGGGCCCAGTGAGGATGAGGGGGACCAGGGTGATTACAGAGCCTGAGCAATGCAAGAACTCCTAACTATCCTTCCAGCCTGTCTTTGAGAAGCAGAAGCAAATGGTACCCAGCAAATTGGATTATCATGAATTACCTATCTCCTGCTAAAATGATGTTAAGGCTCAATTTCTGAAAGAAATCTGGAAGGAAATCAGAGAAAAGGTTTTCTTATTTCTTTAAGGTGATAATAAACAGCAACAATAGCTACCATTTACTAAGTGCTTTCTATGTCCCAGTATAGCATACAGATTTGTTCAGGCTTCACTGCCCAGCTTTGAATGCTGGTTCAGTCATTTCTTGGCTTGTTGATCTTGGGAAAGTTTTTAAACTTCTTTGAGTTTCTTTTTTTCCCCACTTACAAATAATAATGGAATCTATACTGTAGGGTCGATATGAGATAATTCATTTAAAGAGCTTAGAATAATGCCTGGTTCAGAGTAAGACCTCAACAAATATTAGCCATTATCAATTATTATTATTAATTACTTTACATTTACTATTCCATCTGATTCTCAAACAACCCTATGAGTTAGGCACATATACCAGTAATAACACCAGTTAACAGACTGAGCATATTGCAGTTCATAGAAGCTAAGCAACTTGCCTAAGCTATGTACAGCTAGTTACTGGTACATGTTTCAGAATTGGGAAGGCTTGACAATAATAAACTTGTATTTGATTGATAGTCTAAATGCATGTTGATTTTTATTTTATATGTCAAAATAGCATTGTTTTATTATAACTGTAAAAATATTGAATTATACTAAGATGGTTCTGCTATAAGAGAAAGGTTGGAGAGAGAATTGTGAAGAGAAAATGCCCTGAACCGTGGGCCAGTCCACTCTAGGAAGACAAGTCAGAGAGGAGATACCCGGAAGTGGAAGAGGAGGCCTGAAGAGAAGGAGAGTCAACCATCACTCGTATTAATCCTAAAGGGCACAAAGGATAGTGGTGATGGGCAAAAGTGGGGCAGGCAGGAGGGCAGCTGGTGATGGGAAGTTCACCTTTAGGAGGACAGAGCATGGGATGAGAGCGTTGGGAACTCAGGGTTCTGCCACTGACATCTCTGTGCCTCAGTTTTCTCTTTTATCAAATGAGGAGTCAATCTACAATTAGTCCTTTGGATTCCTTCCAGCTTCCTAGAGCCGTGGTCGGCAAACTGCGGCTCGAGAGCCACATGCAGCTCTTTGGCCCCTTGAGTGTGGCTCTTCCACAAAACACCACATGCGGGCGCGCATACAGTGCCATTGAAACTTCTTGGCCCATGCACAGAAGTCGGTTTTCGGCCTGGGCGAGTCTATTTTGAATAAGTACTATTGATATTGGGCTCTGTTGACTAATGAGTTTGCCGACCACTGTTAGAGGAAACATGTAAATGAAATAGAGGATGTAAATGAAAAAGAGTCAGTGAGTGATCAAGGTATTGGGTCATCAGTCTGGCTTTGAAGTAAAAGAGAAAACTGGGACAAATAAAACTGTCTTTTAAGAAGTGACTTGAGCAGGATTATTAATATAGCCACATGTAGAAACAGGCCATCTACAAATTAACCTAAGAAATCTAAAGTAAAATCGTAACAATGCAAATCAAATAGCCTTTATTTATAGGAGCGATAAGCTTCAGTTTGTGTGGTGTAATGTGAAGGTGTTAGGAGAGTCCAGATGCCCCAAAAATGTCTTCCTGACCTTCTTAAAATACTGCCTGGATTTACACCATTAAAATAACCCCCTTTGAATATAGTTTGTATCATAAGGTACACATTGCTTTCACATTCAGCTGTTGTCATGCTTTCCGGTGAACTAGTGTAGCAGGCTGACAACTAGCGAAGGCCAGTCTGCTGCGGAGACAAGGATTTGGAGCGGGAGGAGGAGGGAATTTTTTGGTATGTGTGGCATTGCTCATATCAGTTGGCTCAATAACATGTGGGTGCCTGTTATGCCCCGATCCTAAGCTAGGTTCTAGAGATAAGGTCTAGCAGCTTCTAGTCCAGAGGAGAGACTGCACGAAGATCATGGTGCTGAGGAGTTTTGAAAAGTGAAACCAGAGACTCAGAAAGGAAAGGTGGAGGGACAATGAAGATTCTCTCCCATCACAAGTTTGTTGAAGGCTTGGACACTCA
Organism: Myotis yumanensis; assembly: GCF_028538775.1. Taxonomy (NCBI): domain Eukaryota; kingdom Metazoa; phylum Chordata; class Mammalia; order Chiroptera; family Vespertilionidae; genus Myotis; species Myotis yumanensis. The sequence continues at coordinate 25,107,637 of NW_027223764.1, read as the reverse complement.
ATTAGAAAAAGGCTTTTTCTTGGTCCCAGCGAATTCCTCTAAGAAACTGCCAAAACTGAAGCGGGTGGTTTTGACTCTGGAGGCCGAGGAATGACAGATGATTCGAATGCCTTTAGCTCCTTGATTTTTTTGAAATGGGAATGGTCCTTTGAAATTTCAATTAGCAAAACATGGCTGTATCAGAACTTGTAAACCCTATTGTTGACTGTGGAATGCATGTCCATTGCTAATTTTTCATGACCCCCTTCTCTCTGGAAGGTCACAGTGTGTAGAACTGATTGCACAGCAGGATTGCAAGTCCAGGTGGCAGAGGAGGCAGCAGGGAGTGTAAGGAACGGGAGCCAGAAGGATTACTGAGAACTTTAAGCAGCAGATGGGAGGAGCACCATATTTTCACAGGTGGCCTTCAACAAGCACCCTAAGACATAGCTTCCAGTAATGGGGATGACTCAGTTATGGCTGACAAGATTTTGAAGGACCAGTTCTGGCTCTGGTATTTACTAGCTGAATAGCCACGGGAAATCATAATAATATTCACCAGGCACCAGGCCATGCGTTTTACTCATAAAAACATTTAATTTCCACAAACTGCTGAGGTGGATTCTATCATTTTTTCATATTCTATAGCTGGGAAAACTTAAACACAAATAAGTTCGAGGTCATATAGCCTAACATTTGTCAAAGCAGGGATTTGAATACAGATACTCAAACTCTAGTGCTCATGTTTAACTACAGTGATACTCCAGTTACCTATCTTTTAGCCCTCAGTTCCCTCACTTAAAAATGGACAAGTTGGGCCAGACAATGTCTAGTCCAGGGGTGGGCAAACTTTTTGACTTTGAGGGCCACAATGGGTTCTTAAACTGGACCGGAGGGCCGGAACAAAAGCATGGATGGAGTGTTTGTGTGAACTAATATAAATTCAAAGTAAAGATCATTACATAAAAGGGTACGGTCTTTTTTTTTTTTTTTTTTAGTTTTATTCATTTCAAACGGGCCGGATCCGGCTCGCGGGCCATAGTTTGCCCACGGGTGCTCTAGACAATGTCTTTCTGGCTTTAAAATGCTATGCTTCTAACAGTATGAATGACATCTCTACTTAATACAGTTAGGGTTAATCTTAGTTTCTGAGTAGTTTGTCTTAAAGAACTGGGACCTAACAACAAATTTCTGAAATCTGGCTTTATTTCCTAGCTGTCTTTTGGGTTTCAGTTAAGTTGGATCATAATATTCACTGTTCCACGAAGAATGCCCTTCCTCAACCTCCATTTACTGACATTCTACCTATCTTTCAAAAGCCAGCTGAAATGCCACCTCCTCCAAGTACCTATTCTCAATCTTTGGAGATTTAGAATGGAGATGTATTAGACTCTACAGCAGCGGTTCTCAACCTGTGGGTCGCGACCCCTTTGGGGGTCGAATGACCCTTTCACAGGGGTAGCCTAAGACCATCGGAAAACACATATATTTACATATTGTTTTTGTGATTAATCACTATGCTTTAATTATGTTCAATTTGTAACGATGAAATTGGGGATCACCACAACATGAGGAACTGTATTAAAGGGTCACGGCATTAGGAAGATTGAGAACCACTGCTCTAGAGGGTTGGGATTTGGGAGAAATATGTGTGCTAATGAAAGGAAAAGATGTGGAGAAATAATGGAGGATGACACATAGATGAGGAAAGGCAGAGACCTGTCAGCGAAGTTGAAGGCAACCTATGCTAGCAAAGCCTTCTCTGTGATGGGCAATAGTAAAGCCATCACATTTATATTCAGTGGTGCCCAGTTAATAGGTGTGAGTTGGAAGTTAAATGAGATAATGTGTTAACTCTCTAGCACAGTGTTTAGAGCAGTGATGGCAAACCTTTTGAGCTCGGCGTGCCAGCGTTTTGAAAAACCCTAACTTAACTCTGGTGCCGTGTCACATATAGAAATTTTTTGATATTTGCAACCATAGTAAAACAAAGACTTATATTTTTGATATTTATTTTATATATTTAAATGCCATTTAACAAAGAAAGATCAACCAAAAAAAATGAGTTTGCTTGTCACCTCTGACACGCGTGTCATAGGTTCGCCATCACTGGTTTAGAGGGACAATATGATAGTTCTGAATCCCATTGCCTCCCATAGGAGCCTCTCATCTCTGTCAGCTGAAGAAGGCTGCCATCCTGCCCAGGAAGGGGTAGGACAAGCAGAGGTGAGAAGAGACTCAATGGGGAAAGGAGGTCAGGAGCATTACATGTGCGCACAAAGAGAAAAATGAGACCCAGAGATAGGACAGTAAGAGAGAAAAGGGAAATATACGGGCATCATGTTAGAGATGAGGATACACGGTAGAGAAGAGAATAGATGGATAAATGGAAGCAAAAGGGCAAAGAGGAAAATAAAAAGTTTGTGTTGCCCCTGTAGGCTCTGAGAAAAGAGTCCCAGAGTTAACCAGGTGCAGCACCCACGCTGGGAGGACTAGTCACTTGCTACTGCTCTCTCAGACCCATTCTCCTTTTCCTGCTCACCTCTGTTTGAGAGGTTGACCCTGCCTTCTGGCATCTTGTCCATTGGCTTCTCCTGCTTTCTACCACTGGGTGGCCCTGGAGGGTTGGAAGAAGTCAGGGGATTTCTCCCACTCAGCTTTGGGAGGCAGCCCCAGTAGTAGATGCATTTCCTCCCAAGCTCCAACTCCCATTGGACAAGCCCTTCATGGTTCTAGCAGCCTCCTTCCCTTGTCCCTCCAGCCCTAGGGGAAGAGATGAATCCAGTACTTGCTAACCTCAGGATTGCCTCGCCTTACCCTGGTTACACTTCCAGTTCTTTCAACTCCTGTGTAGCTAAGTCACTATTGAATTGTCTGGGCAAGAAAACTTTACTCTCATTTGGATTCACCCTCAGAGTTCAAAGACAACTTTCCCAGTGGAAGTAGCATGTCATGAAAGAAAGGAATCAGCCATCCCAAGTCAGGACGGGTCAGGGTCCACTTCTCCAGTGTCTGATTGGACAGTGACACTGTCAGAGTTGAGGGACTCCGAGCCTAGAAATTATCTATAAAATGACTGGGTTCATGGCCACGCCTGTCTATTCCTTCCCGATTTACTACGTATATTCACTTTCATCATTTGAGCCTTAACTTAAAGAACATCTCAGTTTTATTCCTCCCAGGTTATTAAGTGCCCACTATGTGTACAGAGGGTACATAGCTAAATGTGATGGGGAGACACAGAGACATAGAAGAAATGGAGGGCATTCTCAGTTTTTTAAAGTGTTTGCTTTTTGCAAAATGAGGTTCGTGAACCCTCTATCAGGAGACCCTCTTGATAGACTGGAGTTTTTCTAGTCCCAGCAGAACTGCAGACATTCAGACAATTGCATTCTTGCAGCGTTCATCTCTCTCATCTTCAGAGCCCTGTCAAAACCGGGCTCCTGTGTTTCAGGACCCACGGACAGTGGGGGCACAGAGTGGGCACACGCCTGACCTTCAAGCCAATTGATGCCAGCCACAGGGGCATTCTGCGGGTGAAGGTGTGTGTGTGTGTGTGTGTGTGTGTGTGTGTGTGTTGGGGTGGGGGTGGGGGAGGTCGGGGAGGCTGCACTTCTTAGACATGGTGAGTGTATGAGCCTTTGACAGGTGGAGGGAGCCCTGGGGTTTTCCATTTCCTGGCAGAGAATAGAGTGGGATCAAAATCATTTGTGGAAGGTCAGAGGCATCTGATGAGGTGTCTGAAGACCAGGCTTATCGGGGTGCTGGTTGGGCAGTAGAGAGGAGACGGCAAGGGAGAGGCTCAGCCGTGGGGACTCTGAGACTAAAGGATTGGGGCTTGAAGTCATCGGAGGGTCTTGAGCACCAATGAGGCAAGGTCACTTGGGGGGTGGCAACTTTGAATGCTGGGGGGTGGGGGAGGCGGATTGCAAGCAGAGATGCTGGAGACGAGGGAAGGAACTGCATCCCCCAGGGATGGCTTACACGGGAAGCCTCGGCGTGACCATCGCCCAAAGGGCATATCAACATTTGAGCTGCCTTTCCATCCATTCAAGGGCACGTTTCCTCCGTTTGGGGGTGGGGGTGCCCCTTCTGCGGTGAGAGGCTACGAAGTCTCCAGCGTCGGAAGTTTCTAATTTCTCCCTGCCCATCGGCCACTACAGGTGGGCAACTGCAAGCTCTGGGCAAACGTGTGGCTCCACTGCCGCCGCCGCTCGTCCCCTCCAGGCCCGGGCGCCGCCGGGGGCCGAGCCCAGCAGGGCGCTCCCGGAGCTGCGCGGCGGCTGCTCGAGGAGGCCGGGCGGCCGGCGGCGAGAGGCTGTGCCCCAGTTTGCGTCCAATCAGGTTGTGCGGACTGTGCCCCGAGCCGGGCAGCAATGCGTAAACAAACCCGCGGCAACTCCTCCGCCCCCTCCGCGCTCGCCCTGCGCCCGCCGCCCGCTCCGCTCCGCTCCGCTCCTCGCGCCCGCCCGCCCGCCGGGCCGGCCCAGCCCCCGCCCCGCGCGGCTCGCACCCCCGCCGCCCCGCCCCGCCCCCGCCGGCGCGGGCTCCCTCACCTACCGCCCCACGCGCGCGCTCGCTCGCGCACCACGCGCCCCGCGCCGCCCGCCCGGATCGTGGCCTCTGGAGAGCGAGGTAAGGGCGATGCGCGGGGAGCCGGCGGCTGTTCCGCCCGGCGCGGCCCGGGGAAGTTTCTGACGTCGCTGTTTCCCGCTGGGTCCGGAGGCCCCGGCTCCGGGCGAGCCCGGCGGGCAGGAGGGGGCGGCCCGGCTCCCGGGGGTCACAAGTTGCCCAACCTGACATTGGTGCGGGCCGGCGGGCGGCGCGGCGGGACCGGGCGCGGGGCGGGCGGAGGGAGGGCCCCGAGGAACTTTCTCCTCTCGGAGGGCTTCCTTCCAGCCGCGGCCGCGGCCCCGCCACCGGAGCGGCCGGCTCCCGGGCTGGAGGGAGACCATGAAATGTGTTTGAAGAAGCTGACGCAGTTGGTGACGCTCGCGGCTTCCTGACGGGGACCGGCCACAGCAGCAGCGCCTTCTCCGAGGAGGGACCCGCCGAGTCGCCGCTCCGGTTCTTCCCCCGCCGGGAAGCCGCGCTCCCGGGCGCTTCGTGCGGGGGGCCGGGGGCCGGGGGCGCCAGCATCTGGTCCCGCAGGGGGACGGGCCCGGCAGCGCGCGTTGCTTCCGTTCTGATCCGCTCGAGTTATTATATAAGATGTCACGGAGAGGAAAGGGGCGAGCGGGAGCGCGTTGGCGAGGAGCGTCGGCCTGCCGCGCGTGGCAGGAGGGGCGGAGGCAGCCGGGAGGGGACCCACCTGTGCGCCCTCCGCGCCCCCTGCGGCGCGGGGTGGGGGGGGCCCAAAGGGGCGCAAGGACCTGCCCGCTCTCCTCCCAGACCCGGGAACTCGGGCAGCGGCCGAAAGGCGCCTTTTCTCTCGGTCGCCCGGCCTGGGTCTACACGTTGCTGGCTCCGGGCGTTTGCACTTCGAAACGTGTATTTAATATGAAGGAAGCTGCGTGTGCGGCCGTCACAGGACGCTGGGGACGTGTGGCCGCGAGCTCCGGAGCGGTGCATGAATCATCGCCCCGCGGACCCAGCGCCGATGATTCATGCGGGGAATGTACAGGCGCGCGTACCCGTCGCGTGCCTCTGACCCGCGGACAGCGGCCCTACTGCAGCGGCGGCGCCTGGAGGGGCGGGGCAGAGTTCCTGCAAAAGCGGAGCGGGTTTATTCTTTCGCCCCGTTCACGATTTGGGGAAACTTTGGGGGTGTTAAGGTGCCCAGATTTCCCAAGGCTTGTTCCACGTTCCTGGAAGGGTTACAAAGACTCCACCTGGCTGAATTAATGAGTCGGCGGAGGAGCGCTGATTCGCTGCGGGGCTGGGACCTGTCTCATTCAGTATTTGGAGAGTATCAAATGAGGTAGTGGGCTCTGAGAGAATCCTTCTAGTCATTGCCTCTACTTACGTACCTCTAAAATAATTAGCAACTTTAAAGGTAGTGGCTGTTAAAAGAAAAGTAAGTGGCTCCTAAGTAGAGAAGTCCTACTTAAAGATTTAGGTGGGAGTTTGTGTGTGTGTTTTGGGTTTTTTTGTGGGGTTTTTTTTTTAGGGTGGGTGGGTGGGGGTATTAATAGCCAAATCCTAAAAGTTTTCCATTAACATGAAACTTGATCATTGTGACCTCCCTGAAAGACTAAAGACTCATCCCCATCCCAACCCACCCCTGTGAGATTAAGAATAAAAATTTCTCATCACTTAGGACTTTACTTAGCAAGGCCCTCTTGATCACCTTAAGTAGCTTTATTTCCTTTTCTCCATAGTATTTCATCGCCATATGAAATGATTTTATTTAGAGTTGTTCTTTAAATCCCGTTTCTTTGCATTAGAACGTGAGCTCCACTCTGCCAGGAATCTCTTCGCCTGTTCTGTTCATTGCCATGACTACCACCAAGCACTGTGCATGGCACATGTTAGGCGCTTAGTATTTGTTGATTAGTGAATAAATGAGTTCTTTTTTCCTGATTTCTTGGTAGAAATATCTTTGACAGTTGAAATTCAGTGACTTTCTGCGTCAGGCTCTAAGAGGGTACCGCTCTAACTTTTTTTCATCCAATTTTTTTGATTGATTGGTTTCCTCCTTTGTGCTGTGTTAACTTACAGCACAAGATGGGTTTTGCACATCACCTCCTAAGATGCTGAGTCTGAAGAAAGAGAAGGCATGTGGAGCCTTGTCAAGAAGAAAGTGTGTTACTGGATAAGTCAGTGATGATGATTAAAAATATTATATGTGCTAGTTGAAAAAAAGTGAGGATATTGAAATGAAATCTGCAAAGTCAAGTTCTCACAGTAGTGTATGTTTCCACTAGTATTTAAAGTATTGATATTTCTATAGTCTCCTCTTCCCACTGATTGTGCACCAACCCCAAATTTAGCTGCAGTTTGGGGAGGTCCATAGCAGGTAGAACTTATGAAGTACTAATTTAACTAAACGAATACAGGATTTACATCTCTGCAGAGCTCTTAACTCTGCTTTGTTGTTGATGTCGCTAACTTAACTCCACAGAAGACTAGATAGAGGTTATTTAACATTATATTTCAAACATCTTAAGTGGATTGTAAAGACTTAAAGCCATAATAATAAGCCAATGATATAACGGGAGAATTATTTGACTGTAATGCTTAATACTACTTCCTTAGAGGGTAAACTTGAGTAAACCTGATTTTGTGATACATACTAAACTTGGGAAGCATATCAGTCTACCTTAATCTTGTAGCAGTATTTTTAGAACTCAGTACTTCCAAAGTCACTTCTAAAGAAGGTTGGGCATCCAGCAGTTCCCTTCCCTTAACAGTGGCTGTGGTCACTTACAGAAGCATAATCTCAAGAGTGAGCCCAGAGATAATAGAAATGTAAAGCTGAAAAAGACCTTGAAATTGCTTGGCACAAGTCATTGCTTTTTACCAGCTGCTTTCTGAGGAAACGAAGACACAGTGAGATGACTTGCCCAAGATGCAGGGTGGAGATGAGAACCAAGGATTGTCCCTGAATCAGCCAGAGCTCCCATAGGTGGAGGAGGAGTGATTTCTACCATTAGTTGATAGAACTAATGGTATAGTTAAGAAACCAATAAGAATGCACAACTTTCCTGTCATTTTAGTTTAAATAAATTGATTATGAACTCTCAGAGAATAGAACTATATATTATTCAACTTTGTACCCTCCCATGTGTCTTGGACATCTAGGGGCTCAAGGAATACTTGTTTAATGTGGTAGGACAAACAGTGTGTTTAAAATGGAAAGTATACTTAAGAATTGAAAACATGTATCTTTTCCAAGTTGAAGAGGTTTTCTGACAGAGTCACAATGTTGGCAGTAATTAGCCTTAGAACTTTTTTTCTTTAAATATATTTTATTGATTTTTTACAGAGAGGAAGAGAGAGGGATAGAGTTAGAAACATCGATGAGAGAGAAACATCGGTCAGCTGCCTCCTGCACACCCCCCACTGGGGATGTGCCCGCAACCAAAGTACATGCCCTTCACTGGAATAGAACCCAGGACCCTTGAGTCCGCAGGCCAACACTCTATCCACTGAGCCAAACCGGTCAGGGCTAGCCTTAGAACTTTTATAGCAATGAAGCTACTATGGAGTTTTCATGCCTCCAGGATTTCAAATAAAATGGTTTACAACGTACAAGTGTGTGTGCTTGCTTAGCATAATCACTCGCTGGTGGAGAAACAGTAGGAAAGACACCTGGTAGGTGTTGCTCTGCCACAGTGTTTAATTAGAAAAGTCTAAACTTTATAGCCAGATAGAATTGGGCTTGAAGCTCAGCTCTGGCCCTATCAGACAGGGCTGGCTCTCTCTAGCGAGTTACCTAACTTTTCTGAGCATTCTCTCATCTCGAAAGAGGATGGATGTAATACCACTTACCCTGAAGGATTGTTATAAGAGTGGGATAACGTAGGTAAAGTGCCTGGTGTACACTGGGCCCTTGATGAATGGTAACAGCTATAATTACGATTTCTGACTTATGTGATCCTGGGAATAGCTTAAACTCTCAAAGCTTCAGTTTTCTTACCTAGAGAATTGGTGGTTGAGATGAGGGGGTGGGAATTAAATGATCTCTAAGATTTTGTCCATCTCTATAGTTAAGAAACCAATAAGAATGCACAACTTTCCTGTCATTTTAGTTTAAATAAATTGATTTATATTGATCTAAGAAGAGTAACTACAAAAATAGTTAGTTTCTAGGCATTCCTAAGAATTTAGCATAATTAGTTTTGGTGATATTAAGTACATTTTCATTATTTTATGTGCTATATAATGGATACAAAGTTAACTTAATATTTCAACCTCCCAGCTTACATACAAGGCAGTATAAGGAGTGTACAGTTTAATAAGTCATGGGTACCCTTTCTGTGAGAGGCTTGTAGGGAGCATAAGAAAGGAAACCAAAAGCTGAATTACATGAAAGAACTGGTAGAGTGGCATAGCAAAAATGCTTTGTGATTTCAGAGAAGGAAAAATTGGAGAAGACTTAATTACGGAATCTTGAGCAAAGCCGTAAGGAATTGGTAGGACTTCAACTGGCAGTGATGTAAGGATCAGCCTGTATTAAGACTTGAAGGATATCCAGAAATGGAGGGACAAAAACCTGGGGACAGGATAGTGGGACAGAAGGCTACATGGCAGGGTTAGGACCATATTGTGAACACCTTGAATGCTGGGCGAAGGAGCCTGTTCAGTAGGCAGTAGCTAACCATCAAAGGTATTTGAAGTGGAGGGAACAATGTAATTAAAGCTGTGCTTTGAGAAGATTAATCTGCATCGGAGGAGCAATGGGTGGTCCCAGTTAGGAAGCTATTAAAATAGTCTCCAGAATAAAAGCAGTGAGAATCTAAATTAGGGTGGGGGTCAGGTGGCTTGGGTGTGACACTGTACAGGTAAATGCAAGAGGACTTGTTGACAAATTGGATGAGGGAGAAGTCAAAGACTGAAACATAAGAGTAACTTTGGATGGAGATGGCAGGAATTGAAATGGGAAGGGCCACTAGTGAAGGCACCGCAAATAGTGTGCAGTCAGCAATGTTTGTATAATTAATGCGATTATAAGTTTGAATTTGGGTATGTTAACGTTTTGTGTCTATGGACAGTCCAGATGGATGGAAGAGCCCTGGCTGGTTTTTCTCTGTGGATAGAGCATCAGCCCATGGACAGAAGGGTCTCTGTTTTGATTCTCGGTCAGGGGCATGTACCTTGGTTTCAGGTTCAATCCCCAGCTCTAGTCGGGACACGTGCGAGAGACAACCAGTTGATGTGTCTCTTCTCACATCAGTGTTTCTCTCCCTCCACCCCTCCCCCATTTCATCTCCTCCCGCCCTTCCACTCTGTCTGAAAACCAATAGAAAAATATATCTTCGGATGAGGATTTAAAAAAAAAAAAAAAAAAGAGGAAGAGTGAAGGACATCCTTATGAAGAGGGATGGTGAAGCTCCCCTGGTTCAGAGTGTGAGGGGAAGAATAAAAGACCAGCATAGGACCTTCGATATCCACTGTTTGTATATCTAGAGGGGGAGACAGACAGAGGCTGATAGGATGCTGAGAAGAAAGAAACGAGAGGAAAGCAAGGAAGAGATTGGGTTAAAAAAAAAAAAGGTGAGAAAGGAGAATTTGGAGGAGGCTGATAGGGTAGAGGGGCTGAGATTGAAGACTGGGAAGAAGTCATTAGATTTGTCAATGAGACCATTGACAATCACCTTTGAGGTCAGGGTCAATGGGCCAGTGGAGACAAAAGTCAGCTGGTACCTGAGGAGTGCCTGAATGGGAAGGAAACGGGGGGAGTCCGGGGGAGTCTGTATAAGCTATGATTGGACTGTGAAAATCTGAGAGGACAGTGACTTCAGGCAATGAAAACTTTCTTAAAAACCAAAACTATAGTGAGTCTCGAGAATGTTGTATCTGTCAGTGGAGAGGAAGGAACTGAAGACCAAGAGAAGGAGTGGGGAGGTAATTCATGTACCAGGCCCTCCGCAAGTAGGAAGGACAGGAGCAAGATAGGGTGGCCAGACATCCGGATTGCCCAGCAGTCTCGGTTCACACCTGTTATCCCAGTTTAATTATGTGGTAATATTTGGAGAAATAATGTCCATTTTTATTCTAACAGAAGACCCCTTTTTGAATAATAAATTATTTGATGACCCTGGTCATGACACAGATAAAGTAATTACTCATGAAAAAACAGATGTGGCCTGGAAAGAAAAAGAGGTTAAATGAAGGCAAAGAGAAACAGATTTAGAGAGGAAAGTTGGAAGCTGGGAGGGATGGAGGCTGCCTTTTGAAGTGGGTTGGTTCCTTTCTCTTGGGAAAAAAAAAAATAATAGAGTGGACTAGTTGATTTGCTGAACATAAGTTGGGAGTGAGAGGTAAAGTTGGGAGGTGGAGGAGAGTGGGAAGGGTTTAGAATAGCTGTGGATTTATAAGTGATAGGGACCCAAAGGTGATGAGGGCCTGACAAGTTGCTAAAAGGCCTTAGCCTTGATAGAGGGGGTCTTCCCTGTATGTATGGCTTTCTCCAGCAATACTCAAAAAGTTGGACATGGAGATGGTGTGAGTATCATGGAGACTGCGAACTCCATATGGGTGCTCCGGTAAGTAAGAAGGCAAGTGAAACCAGAATGTTGATGGTCTGGGAGAATGAGCAGGAGATGTGAGATTAGAATGTGTAGTGAATGGCTGGTTTCTCAAGAACAAGGAAAAGAGAGAAATGGGAGTGTAGAGGGATGATTCTGAGGCTAGTGGCAAAGGGTATGAGTATCTTACCCACAGAAAACTTTCAGAGTATCTTATCCTCATGGAGGGATCAGTTATGAGCAATTATGTAAATTCTAAGTGTGGCTGAATTTGAGGATGGTGAAGTGACAAAGGCATGAGGAAGAAGGTCATTGATCCTCAGGATCTATGAGGCCAAGGTGTTAAAATGATTATATATCAATGTTAGTGTCTTTTAAACATGCTGGAATACATTTATTAGTAAAGCCTTTCTGAGCTTTTAGACCATAGAGTGGAAAGTACCTTAAAAATAGGGAAGTTTTTCCTTCATTGAAAAGATGAGGAAGCTAACATCTTTTAAAGACTTTCTGGAAAGATTGCAACTTACCCAGATTACAGAAACGTGGCAGAGCTGTTTCTGGGAGGAATCTGAACCACAGTTTCGTATTCCTCTGTAGGACAGTAGAAGTAATTAAGGTGCCCACTGCACAGAGTCTTAGAAAGCTTCCTCGCCATGCAGCTTGCCCACGCCATTGTTTGTGGTCCTGGAACTCCACCGAGGGGAGTGGAGGAATCCAGTCCATGTGTTCAGACTGCCAACCAAAGGCAGGTGATGGCATTTCTGAGGAGGACCCATGAAAAGCACCAGTTCTTCCTCACCAGTCAAGGAACAGATAAGAACTCAGCCAATAGACAAAATGTTAACTTTATTATTGATGAAGGTTAGATCAGAAAGCATAGCTTGGTGTGAAGCCCAAAATAATCTCATGCACCATCTACAGCCTAGTCTAGTCTTCGATTCTACTTGATGGGAAGTTTGAGTCTTCGGAGCAGAAATCCCCAGGTTTCTGCCTTTCACTGTCCAGGTACAGAGAAAGATTGAGGCCAAACAGCTCTCATGGCTAGTATATTTGATAGAAAAACTCCATCCATTTGAGAACTGAGAAACAGAGCCATGGCTGTCACACACCAACCAAACAAACTGCTCCACCTCATGGGGAAGGAGATGGTGTAGGGCAAGCAGACAGGAGTGGATCGGGAATGTGCCTCCTTTGGAAACTGTGCGAGGGGAAAGAGGCAATTGTTCCCCTGAAATATAAAGTTAGTGACCACTCCCTAAGCTTCCTGTTTGCATTTGAGTTAAGCAAACTTCTGAAACAGCAGGTGAATTTTTATTTTAACTAGAAATGAGGGTAATGACTCAGAATGGTTAGTTCATGACTCAGCTTTCATAGTCATACCCAGTGAATCTTCCCTTCCTTCCAGGGAATGTCAGGAGACACACATATGTCATAGAAATCACCAGCTTTGATATTGTGTTGTTGAATTCAGAACTTGAAAGTTCTTTCTCCTCATAAAATATTTAAGGAGCCCTTATTGGACATGGGACGCTTGGAACCAGTCCTGATTCTGTCACTATTAGTGACCTTACTAATAACTATTCAGTGCCTTCGTTTCCTCATCTGCAGCATGGGAGAAAATAATACCTGTTCTATTTCCCAGGTATTCGTTGTGAAAGCTCTTTGCAAATAAATAGTCTTATGCAGAGGTATCAATATTACCTTCAGGGATGCAAGGTAAACTATGGAGTTTAAGAACTCTTTTAATTAAAGTGTTTCAAATAAAACAACTAAGATGACTATTGAAGTTTGGTGGGACTCTTGTTCAGACACTTAAGGGTAAATCAGGGTGACTTTTCTCCTTTTACCTCGGTCATTATGTCTAATAATTATGGCTAAGTGAGTTGAAAGCCCTGTGTTTTCACAACAAATGAAATTTCTGCCTTTTCATTTATTTCTGTTAACTGTTCAAAGTCTTTTTAATTGCCTGGCCAGTGTTGCTCAGTGGTTGAGCATCACCCTATGAACTGGGGGGTCACGGTTCGATTCCCAGTCACGGCACATGTCCAGGTTGTGGGCTTAATCCCCTCAGTGTGGGGCGTGCAGGAGGCCGATCATCATTGATCTCTCTCTCCCTCTCCCTTCCTTTCTGAAATCAATAAAAATATATTTTAAGAAATATTTTGTCTTTTTATTGTAAAATGTGACAAATATATAACTTCAAAAATGTAAATGTAGCCGAAACCGGTTTGGCTCAGTGGATAGAGCGTCAGCCTGGGGACTGAAGGGTCCCAGGTTCGATTCCGGTCAAGGGCATGTACCTGGGTTGCGGGCACATCCCCAGTAGGGGGTGTGCAGGAGGCAGCTGGTCGATGTTTCTCTCTCATCGATGTTTCTAACTCTCTATCCTTCTCCCTTCCTCTCTGTAAAAAATCAATAAAATATTAAAAAAAAAAGAAAAAAAAAAGAAAATGTAAATGTGCAGTTCAGTGAATTATTAAAAAGTGAACATCCATGTAACTACCCACCCAGCTTAAGAAATATAACATTTTAATCTCCCCCTCCCCTTAGGAATCGCTTTTCTTTGTTAGATACATGGTTTTCTTCTCAGGGAGGTCATGAGTAGTAGCCAGAATATGTGCTTTTGAGTGGAATTAGAGCAAAGGTATAATATTCGGGGGGGTTTTCTTACTTTTACTCTGTAGTTATTTCTTGTTTTTATAACTATGAATTTGGTGTTTAGGACAAGTCCTGGATTTTTCAGCCTTCAAGATCAAAATCTTCAGGCTAAGAGTCTTCACTTTTGTATCCTCTGGATGGGAGCGGAAAAGTTGTGATTCTTTGGGTATGAGAAAAGGCCTCGTGCTTAATTATTTTTTAAATGTTCTGATCATCTCTCCTTTGCCTATTCTTGGAAGCAAAACAGCTAAAACTCCAATATTGATGATGACTTTGTGCAGGAGTCAGACGCCTTCCTGGAAAGTACTTGAGCACTATCAAGGCAAATACCTTTCAGCACAGACCACCACAGACTAGATATGAAGTGGAAAGAAAAGAGTCAAGGAAAACAGCTTTATTGCATGAAAATCTGTATTTTCTTTGTTTATTTATAATCTAATGTTCTAAATTCTACCATCTTTTAAAACTGAAAGGGTTAGTAAATCAAAAGTCTTTGGGGGCACCCAGAAAAAGGTTTTCCTGATACGTGTTTTATATTAAAAAAGAAAATGATAAACATTGAAATAATTGGGAAAGTACTTTAGCTAACCTGGTGTGTCTGTAAAAACAGAAAAATTACGCATGTTTAAAAACTTGGCGAAGGCTCATCTTTTGGGGCAGTTTCTGTGGTTGTAAGATTTAGTTATAGGGACTTTAGATTAGAATTTGGTGGACTGAACATGTGTTTACTGTCAGTCCATCCCGAAACACCACTATAGAAGTGGTGAATCTGAGAAGAGGCAACAGCAGATGGGAGGTGCCAACCAATTTTTGAAGGATGCAAAGCAAAGAGACCTGGGGCAGCTGACTTAGTGTAGTAAAGAACGTTGATACTTAAGTGCCCTTAAAGAAGGAGGGTGGGAGTGGATACTGGGAAGACACAGCCAGTTTATTTCCCACCCCCCCACCCCCCCCATCTAAGAAAGGCTCTGGAGTTAGAGGCTTTGAAGTGGGGCATAAAGCTGACAATAAGGAATTGATTGAAAGTCTGTAAGTGGAACCGCACCCTCAGTTAACTTTCCCCATCGCATATGAAGGTGAAGTCCTTGCCAGAGATGGGACATTTTTTCTCTGGAGAAACTGAAGTATATGAACGGTATCCCATTCATTTAGGGATACCAAGCAACAAAGAGAGAATGGGTGAAATGCTCAACTGAAAACAGGAACTTAATGAACTTATATGTATACCAAACAGTGAGACCCTATGCTCTTTTCACCCATCCTGATCTTAGGATAGCTAAGTAATTACCTACCCAGGCAGGATATTAAAGGATTCCTCTCTGAATAAAATGAAGACTCTAGAGAAAAGTCCTGTAGATACTGACACAATAACAAAACTGACTTACTACCCATTCTTCCTATAGTGAGCCCGCTAATCAACAACTCTACTCATTCTATTCCATGAACATGGAACTTGCAAAGAGTTTTTTAGTGTCTTACCCTTAAATACAAATAGATAGCCAAAGAATATGAGACATTTAAAGAAAGCATTCCATTTTTTAAAAAGACAGATATCAGAACAAATGAGAAAAAAAAAATCATGGAGGAAACAGACTGCAAGGAGAAGAATAAAAGTGAAAATCAAAAGCAACCTGCATGTAATTAATGCAATAAGACAGGGCTGTAAAAAAGTAATGAGAGAATAACAGTCTGGGAAATTAAAAGTAACATGACAAAAAAAATCATTGGAAGGACCAGAAAATAAAGTAGAAATAAAAGCAAAAAGAAAGAGGCGAGAAAACAATAGAATTAGATTATCAGTTTAGCAAGGAGTATATCATACTAATAAGACTTCCTGAAAAAAAAACTACAGGGAAAAGTAGATGCAATTACCAAAGAAGTAATGCAAGAATTTTCCTACAATTGGAGGACATACATTTGTAGGTTAAAAGGATTCACAAAATAGCTAGGAGAATGACAAAAGATCCACACCACCAATCTATAAGATATACCATTGCAAAATTTCAAGATACAAGGTAAATGGGAATATCCTAAATCCTGTCAGGGGTAGGGGGAAGATGGAAACTCCAGATCACATGCAAAAATATTGGAAATTGAAATGGTACCAGATTTCTTAACACTGGAACCTGAGGACAATGGATTAATTCCTTCAGAATCCCAAGGGAAATCATTTGCAACCTAGAATTTTCAACACAAATTATCAATTGGAAGATAAAAACAAGACAGTTTGAGGGCATGAAAGGTCTCAAAATTTATCTTTATTCATCATTTTACAGGAAACCACCAAATGGTATATTTTACCAAAATGTGGGCATAAACCAAGAAAGAATAATAAGTTTGATTCTGGAAACAGGGAGTCAAACATAGGAAAAAAGCGAAAGAGAATTTTAGGATGACAGCAAACAGAAATTTCAAGATGATGGTAGCGCAGCAGTCCTAGAGAGAAGCCAGTCCAGATCAGAATAGGGGAAGATCCGCCAGGAGTTTCCAGATGAAAACAAAAACAAAACTGATTGACAATCTGATCCATTTGACCAAGTGCAAAATAGTCTTCAGAGGGGCTTTCCAGTTCCTCGTGAGCATTTGGGATAAATTATTGTTCCAGAAAACCTAGTAAATTAAAAAAGGATGATTATAAACTCTAGAAAAACAATAGCACAAGAAAAGACATATAGAATGAGGTTGGATTCACAGATAATATGTACATGGGTCATAGTATAAATTACTACTGTACTACAGTAGTGGACTAAGCTGCTATAATAGAGACTCCATGGAACCCAGATTCCTTCCATCTCGCTGCTCTGCCATCCTCTGAGACACTGTCCTGATCTGCTTGGTTAAAACCTGGTGGTAACATGTCTATGTTCCAGCTCATAAGATGAGGATAGAACAATAAGGGGCAAAGGTTTAAGGCCCATGCCTGTAAGTGGTACACGTCACTTTCACTCATATTCCAGTGGCAAAAATGTAACCATAAGGCCACACTTAGGGACGATATTCAAAATGTTCAACAAATGGTAACCCAGACACTGACCAGTCCTAACACAGGTCCGCTATAGAGCAGGAGTGTTCGGGTACATATGCACAATGGAATACGACTCAGCCATAAAAAAGAAGGAAATCTTTTGTAACAGCATGGATGGGCCTAAAGGGTATTATGCTGAGTAAAAGAAGTCAGAGAAAGGCAAATACCATAAGATTTCATTTATGTGTGGAATCTAAAGAACAACATAAACAAGCAAACAGAAACTGACTCATAGATACAGAGGACAGACTGTGAGTGGGCTGGTTGAAAAAAGTAAAGGGATTAAGTAGTATAGATTGGTAGCTACAGAACAGTCACAGAGTTGTAGATTACAGCACAAGGGACCTATAATAATAAAAGTGTAATATGCTTATTAGACTGGACAGCTGGACAACCTTCCGGACGTCATTCTGGACATCCTTCTGGATGAAGCCGTGGTGGCGGGGGCTGAGGAAGAGGTGGTTAGGGGTGATCAGGTAGGCAGGCAGAGTGGTTAGGGGCAATCAGGCAGGCAGGCGAGCAGTTAGGGGCATCAGGCAGGCAGGCAAGCAATTAGGAGCATCAGGCAGGCAGACAAGTGGTTAGGGGTGATCAGGCAGGCAGGTAAGCGAGCAGTTAGGAGCCAGCAGTCCCGGATTGCTAGAGGGTGCAAGACGGGCTGAGGGAACCGCCCCCTCATGCACGAATTTCGTGCATCAAGCTTCTAGTATCCTATATAATAAAAGGCTAATATGCAAATCGACTGAATGGTGGAACAACGCGCGCTGACCGCTAGGGGGCAGACACTCAACACAGGAGTTGCCCCCAGGTATTCAGTGCACTCCCACAGGGGGAGTGCGACTCAGCCAGAAGCCCTGAGCCGTGCTCACAGCTGGTGAGTGCAGCAGCAGTGGTGGGAGCCTCTCCATTGGGGAGCAGGCCTAAGCTGTCAGTCAGACATCCCCCGAGTGTTCCTGGACTGTGAGAGGGCACAGGGCGGGCTGAGGGACCCTCCCCCCAGTGCATGAATTTCATGCACCAGGCCTCTAGTAGTTAATAATAGGGGGCCAGGTGGATCCTTGAAGCATTGGTAGACCACTCTGTAAAGTACATGACTTTCTAACCACTTTGCTGTATATCTGAAATAAATACAGAATAGTATTGAGTGTAAACTGTAATTGAAAAATAAAAATTAATTTAATTAATTAATTTTAAAAAAGAAAAGAGTGCTCTGGAAGCTCCTTGCTGTCTCAGACATTAGCCCTTTGTTTGCCATATTATGGCAAATAGGGATAGAAAAGGGCCCCTAGGAGGGTTTGAGAGCAGCTTGAACAGTAGCCATTTACTAGCCAGTGTGGACGTATTTTAATAACAACTAGTACAACAGCACTGGAACATACAGACTGAATATCAACCCTGACCATTTGTGACTGCAGGAGAGGCTGGAAAAAAATGGTGATATAACTATGTGCGGCGACTGGAAGAGAATAAGCTGGTGCATAACAGGGTATCAGCAGTTATATGAGTTATAAAATTAAAGTTGGAAAGTAATAAATCAAGAACTACCAGTAATATATTATTTAGGAATTTATAATTAAATATCAAATGAGATAGCTAAATGTTTTTTTAAGTAGTTTGCCTTTGGGAAGTGGGTTTGGGGGTGAGTGGAGAGGTGATGTGGGTTACTGCTCTGTTTTCATTTTAAGCCTGGTAGTACTGTTTGAGTTTTTAAATAATTTTCATGGGTCATGTTGATAAAAGTAAAATGAATGAGAAAAAAAAGTAATGCAGTGCTAAAAAGTGGATTAGGGCAGTGGTCTAAGGAAACCTTTGGAGCAGCGGTTCCCAACCGGTGGTCCGCTGACCACTGGTTGTCCGTGAGGTCCGAAAGGTTGGTGACCGCTGGATTAGGGAATAATTTTGAATGGATCCAGAGCTTTAAAAAGTGAGGATCCTTCCTCAGAACTGTGATTCCAGCCCTCGGATGATTCTGAGACAGAGTGAGGGCTAGAATCACAGTTGTGAGGAGGATTCTAACTTAGAAACAACATTTTTAACTTTTAATATATGCTTTTTAAAAATTCAGATGATTTCCTCCATCCCAAGATTCTGACTTAACTTTGTTTTCATTAGGTCCCCAAAGGAATCAGTAATTTTTTAAAAGAACCCCAGCTGCTTCTGATGTATAGGTAGGGCTAGCTACTAGCCCAGTGGTTAGTTTCTGCTATTAAATGTTTCTTGTATTCTTCCTAGCCTCTCTCATGCTTCTGCTTCAAGTCAGATCTTCTCTGCCTTTCAATTCTGAACTAATAATGGTCTCTTTGGGGTCAGAAGAGTAGGAGGAGAGAGAGGCAGAGGTCATTGGGGTGACCATGACTAATGAGAATGGCTGTGCCGAGAGCCAATATTTGTTTCCTTCTATTTTTCAGAAGCTACATTAATTGATGACCTTGTCTTGAATTTCTGATGGAGCAATTTTAAAGCTCAAGTTCAAGTAAATTTGAATTTAATAACATTATTCTATGTCTTTGTCTTTATTGTTGCTTCTTGGGACTAAATCAGCTGCACCCTCAGATTGCCCTCAAGTTCTTTCACCTCCAGTTTTGGCCCTGGTGCTCCTAGCTGTGGTCTACCAGATGTTCGTCAATAACAGCATTTCGGTTTTGCACCTGGGATCACTAGCAGTTTTCATAGTTCCCTCATTTTCTGTGAGGCAATTCTTAGCAAAATTGATTAGCAAGAAAGAATATTAGAATTACATATATACCAACGTTAGACATCTTGTTATATTGGCCTTTGACTAGAGATTTTGTACACGTAAAAGAAAAATGGCTGTTGTGTGGATGAGAGAAATATTTAAGACCTCAGAAAAAACTGTTGTTTTTTTTAATCTAACTTCAGATTTTTAAAAACATCAATAATTACAGGTATACTTAAAGTTTCTTTTGTACTTTTTTCTGGGCCCATTTCCTGCTTCCCTAGACCCGTGGTTGGCAAACTGCGGCTCGCGAGCCACATGCGGCTCTTTGGCCCCTTGAGTGTGGCTCTTCCTAAGCCTTAGGAGTACCCTAATTAAGTTAATAACAATGTACCTACCTATATAGTTTAAGTTTAAAAAATTTGGCTCTCAAAAGAAATTTCAATCGTTGTACTGTTGATATTTGGCTCTGTTGACTAATGAGTTTGCCGACCACTGCTCTAGACTCATCGGTTCTCATGAATAGGGTGTATCTGTGATCTCCTTGTGACAGTTACACATCAAGCCAGTGCCCTGCTCCAGACCGTGGTAGCACTGGCCTCTAGCCTTCTGTCCAGTATGTAGGGAGCTGTCCTGACAGTTCCTGAGGAATTACTTTACACCTAGTACATGTATACAGCCAGGCCAAAGTGAGATCTTTAAGGTGAGGGATTGATTCATCTCATCAATAAGTCTTATTTAGAGCTTGCCCACTTGGCTGACTCTTCCAGGCCAGTGCTTCTCACACTTGAAATTGCACGTGCATCACTAGGAATGGCATTACATGGCAGACTCCAATTCATTCATCTTGGGGGAGGGGGGGGGGGGGACGGGGGGGAGCCTGAGATTCTGCATTTCTATGAGTTCCCACAAGATGCTGCTGGTCCACAGATCACACTTAGGGAAGCAAGGGTCTAGCTAATAGTTTTCAACCCTGGTTGCTCTTTAGCAAGAACTATCAGTAATATATTATTGAGAACCATCCCTAGTGTTTCTGACTGAATTGATCTAGGGTGGGGCCCAGACATAATATATACAAGTATGTATCTGTGTGTGTGTGTGTGTGCGTGCATATTTTTTTAACTCCCCAATTGACACCAGTGTGCAAATAGGACTGAGAGTCACTGTTATGAGCTCTGTACACTTTTGCTGTGACTCAGAGGTAAAGCTCTCATGTGGGTTTTGTAGCAACCTGGGAAGCATCCAGAGGGTATGAATGAATCCACCTGCTTTATGATATGAATCCACCTGCTTTATGAGTTGCTGGGTTCCTGGAGATGCGGTGGAGGTGGCTATCAGAGGGGGCAATCCTAAGAAGAAAAACTGGCCTTTCCATTTAAACCCAGGTGTCATCTGATACAGGAAGGATAGTTGAAGTGATGAGTAAAATGCAAAGTTGGTATCTCTTTATTCAAGGGATCCTTCTGTTTCCTTCATCCTTTTAGTAAAAGATCATTGAAAAAAATGTTATAAACTTTGATGCTTTGTTTTTTCTTCAGAGAAGTTTGTAAATTTCTTACTATCCCTACACATTTACTTTGGGGTCCTAATTTGTCCTAAAAAGTTGAGTGACTTGCCATCTTGATGAAGGGGCTGTTTATTCTCAGGAGCTTCCAGTGCTAATGACAGATTGATGATTTGATTTTCTCAAAAATCATAGGTCTTAGCTCAGTTCGAAGGTTAATTGTTTTGTTATTATTACAAAGATGTTCCTAGAAGCAGATAATACAATTTTATGTATATTAAAATTGTTAATTACAATTTTTTGGAGGCAGTAAACTTTCAAACTAGCAGATTAAAATTAAATATAATTATGCTGCTAAGAAATTGGAATCCTCTCCTATATCTCCTCACCATTCAATGATAAAATAGGCCTTTGATTTTATTTTCTTAAAATTATCTTGTCTCCCTCATGGCCACTGACTTCAGTAAATTCTCATTCATGTTAATTTCCTCAATGGACCTCACTCCCGCCAGTCTTGCCCTTTACAGTCCTTCTGCCAGAGTACTCTCTGGTCTCCATGATCCTCTGTGCCTGAGGATAAAGTTCAAATCTCCAGGCTGTCATCTAGAGCCTTCTGACCTGGCCCTACCTTTTCTCCACTCTGTCACCTGTCACTTCCCTACCTCGCAGTTTATTCACTTCTTGGCTGAGGACTGGGGAGGAAATGCTGGAGGCTTTATAGGAAGATAAAGGCATGAAAGAGTGGTTTAGGTGAGTGGGAGGGTAAGTAGCACAAGGACATGAAGTGTGTTTGCCTGGTGGCAGTGAAGGTCCCCTGAGGTAGGTGTTGGGCATAAAGTGAGACCACCTGGCCATTGGCTGCAGGGATACAGGTGTGGAGGAGGTGGAGCCGGCATGCTGTCAGCTGCCTGACTAAGCCATTCCACATTTGTCTCTGCTTTTGTACATGCTGGGTCCTCCATCTAAATCACATTCCTTATCTTCTTTGCCTGGAAAAATCCCTCTCTTCCCTTAAGAAGCCCTGTTGATAATTTTCTTCTCTTTCCAAATAGTCTTTTGTCACCTCCATGGAATTTGGTCATCTCCCTCCATTCTGTCCCCATTGTTCCATTAACCAGCCACTGTGATTGCACTTACCATTGCTGCGGCAAGTGTCCATTCATTGCCGTCTCTGTAGACTGTGAATTCAGCAAGGGCAGGGGTGTGATCTTTTGGTACCCCAGTTCATACCACAGCCCCTGGCATTGAGTACGCACTTACAATAAATGCTGGGTGAATCAATGGAGGATTTCTCTGTGTTGAGAATCTGTTCTTACTGAAAAGGGTCATCTTAAAAGTGAATTCAACTTAGTAGTATGTGGCGTGAAAATTTTTAGGGCTTTAATTTTTAGTCTGATCTACCCCTACCAAATATCCAAGTTAGATCTTTCCAAATATGCACACATATGTGTATGTGTGCATATGCACATACATATCTATCTACATGAAAGTGGAAGAAAGAGAGACCAAAGAGTATGACTATTAAATGTCTGGGATAACGAACTTCATAGAGGCCTGCACAGTGCCCACGGTTCATCTGTTCTCCTTCAGGCGGGCCTCTTCGCCTGGTAGGAAACAGGTTAAAACCTGAGAAACGTATGAGCCGGTATTGAACACGTCTATATTTCCAAGTTGTATTGAAGTTAGCAGTATCAAAATGTAGTTTTCAAAAGGTTTTTCCCAATCATGTAGAGACATACAGAGATTTTAACTGCCAAAACAATTTCATACAGTTGACAAATGAATAAATCCCAGAGAGAAATTCAGGGTACCTTTTTTTCTGAGGTAATGATTTTTCCGTAGGCGTAGAGGGGACTTGGGTTCTGTCGTGATGTGTCATTCAAAGGCTGTTGTGTCAGACAATGTTTCCCACCTCTCTAAGCTTTAGTTTCCCCATGTATAAAATATGAGGTTTGGTCTAAATTATTACCAAGGTCATTTTGAATCATCTGTGATTCTGGAAAGTTATGAAACACAGCCGGTAACCATGGTGAGGAAAGTTGATTGGTGACTCCAAAAATAGACTTATTTTCTCCCTCTGCCTAACATTGATGCTCTCCCATTGAGTAAATCATTCCATGTGTGTTGCCTTCATAAACCAATCTCTTTTTTTTCCATAATGAAGAGTTATCAAAAGTGAATGAAAGATTGCCTTAAATACCAAATAAACAAGCTCTTGTTTTAAATAGAGATCTGAATTATTGTGTGCCTTTGCATTCCTGTTGTAGGTATTCAGAAGGCAGAAGGTGGTGATTTAGAAACTATTCCGCATCAGTTCCTGCTAGTTTCTGTGAGAACCCTATTCAAAATATGCCTTGTTTATTTTTCCCTTAAAATATGCTTGTCTTCATTTTTGCCTTCCTGCTGGCAACAAGTCCACATCTGTAAATACAGATTTTTGTCACGATCCTTAAGTAACAGTTGTTTTTTTTCTGACTAGCTGTGTGATATTAGACAAGTCACTTACCCTCTCTGAGCTTCAGTTTCTTTCTGTGTAATGTTGGGATTTGATTTCTAAACTGCCTTTGGCTCCAAAATTATTTTATTATTTTTCTTTATAATGTTGTCATCCTCTATCCAGCCCTAAAGTGACTGATGGCAATCAGTAATCTTAAACCTCAGCTAATCTCTGTTTCTTCTTCTGGTATTTCCTCAAACCAGTATGGATAGTTTCCCCGCTCCACAGGCATTGGTAGAGATTTTTTAAAAGCTTGTATGACAGTTTATTCCATTTATTTTTCTGTACATTTTGAGACCAGATCAACTCAACAACTCAATTTATTTTACTTGTATATCTGGATAATAACATAAAAATAAATTGTTCTCATTTTTGTAGAAATAATAAACATTTTTTTCCAGCATGCATTGCTCTTAGTCTTTATTAAGGGGAATTATGATCAATAGGTACTATTGATCTTAGCTATGGGGCATATTAAAATATCAGGTCTTTGGTATTTACCCATATTCCTCATCATCAATCAGGAATCTGTTTAAATTAGTGTTTTCAAACTGTTGAAACTAAAAAAAAAAATATGTGGAAACAGGGGTAGAGAATGTTCTAGGATAGGTTAAGTTTATCTGTTTAGTCAAGAAATACTCTTTGAGTATCTACTGGGTAGTCATTGGATTATCAGTGAACAAAGCTCCTTGATGTAATGGAGTTATTTTCTCTCAGGGGAAGACAAACAATAATAAACATTAGTTATATGGTTTGTTATAAGATGGTAAGAGCTATTAGAAAAATGGAAAAGTCGATCAGGAAAAGGGGAGTGAAAGGTGGGTGGGGAGTGGAGAGCTGGGTTGCAGAGGAAATACGATGGTCAGGGAAGTAGGTGAGGTGGGCAGAAAGGCCCCTGAAGATGCCCATGCCCTAATCCCTGAACCTGTAAATCAAATTCCATGGTGAAAGGGACTTTACAGCTTTAATTAAAGTTATAGACCTTAAAATATGGGGATCATCGTGAATTATCCTGGTGGGCCAATCTAATCAGTGAACCCTTAAAAGTAGGGTAGTGATTTGAGTCAGAGAGATGTGGCTGACGTTGGAGTGATTCAAAATACGGGAGAGGCTCAACCTACCAATACTGAAGTGGGTGGGTGGGACATGAGGAAAGCATGGGAAGAAAGCAAAGACCAATAGCCAGCAAGGAAACAGGACTTGTCCTGCAAGAAACTGAATCTAGCCAACAACCTAATGAGCCTGGAAGCAGATTTGTCCCCAGAACCTCCAAACAGGAATGCCGGCCTACTAACACCTTGATTTTGGCCTTTTAGACTCTGAGCCATGGACCAGCTAAGCTATGCTGTACCTAGACTTCCAATCAACAGAGCTATGAGGTAACATGGCTTGTTGTTTCAAGTCCTTGAATCTGTAGTAATTGCTCACAGCAATAGTAGAAAGCTAATACAAGGGATGAGGACATGAGCCAAGGGTGTTGGGGAAGAGTATTCCATGCAGACAGAACAAGGAGAGCCAAGTCCTAAAGTGAGGTCCGCCTGGACTGTTAGAGGGACCGTGTGTGGCCAGTGTGGCTAGAGTGGGGAGAGCAAGGGGACATGTAGCAGGAGATGAGGTCAGAAAGGCAATTTGGCTGGAGAGTAGAGACCATAGAGGTCTTTGGCTTTTATTCCAAATGAGCTCGGGAGACATTGCAGCATTTTGATCAGAAAAGCATTATCATTTGACTTAATTTTTTAAAGGGTCATGCTGGCTGTTCTGTAAACAGACTGTAGAGGGGAAACTGGAAGACCAATTAGGAAGGGACAGCAGAAATTCTACTCTAGATGGTGGTGGCTTAGACCAGTAGCAGTGGAGATGATGAGAAATTGTCCGATTCGCAATCTATTTTGAAGACCAAGTCTGTCTCTTTGTGACTTTGATGGGGAATATGAGAGAGGGGAGTCAAAGATGATCTACAGTCTGGGGCCTGAACAACTAGGAAGATGAAGTTGCCATCAACTGAAATGTGGAAAGCTGTGGTTGGAGAAGATCAGGGTAGAGGGGGGAATTGGAGTTAAATTTGGACATACCAGGGATGAGGTTTCTGTGAGACATCCCTTTGGAGATGCAGAGTATGGTAAGTAGAATTATGGCCCCCAAATTCCCAGAACCTATGAATAGGCAGCAAGAGGGATTTGCAGATGTGGTTAAATTAGGGACCTTGAGATGGAGAGATTACCCTGGATTATCTGGGTGGGCCCCATATAAACCACCTGAATCCTTAAAAGGGAAGAATCTTTCCAGCACTGGCCAGAGGGAAATACAACTCTGGGAGAATTGTCAGAGGGATACAGCATCGCCGGCTTTGGAGATAGAGGAGGGGGCCCTGGGCCCAGGAATGCAGGTGGCCTCTAGAAGAGAGGCATGGCAAAGGAAGGAATCCTCTCCTAGGCTCTCAAGAAAGAAACACAGCCCTGCCAACATCTGCTTTTAGCAGTGAGACCCATGTCTGACCTGCAGGACTTTAAGGTAATAAATTTGCATTGCCTTAAGCCAGCGATTTTCAGCTGCTGTGCGTGCCACAAGAGGCACACTGGTGTGCCACAGGAATTTTTGGAACATTTAATACCTGACTATTTAGTCAGGGGCACTGACCTCTTTTACCTTAGATTGTCAAATAAAAATTAAAAAAAAAACCGACAACTAACACAACAAAAGCCATCTGATTTGAATGAATCAAAATTATACCTATTTATTGTGTCAGATTGGCAAAAAATACATGTTTCGCTGTGCCGCAGAATTTTAGCAATTAGTGTGTGTGCCATGAAATGAAAAAGGTTGGAAATCACTGTGTTGAGCCATTAAATTTGTGAAAATTGATTACAACAGCCATAGGAAACTAACACAGTGTAAGCTGTTGGAGGTAAGTCTGGAGGTGAGGAGAGAGAGATGGATGTTGAAAGCATAGAGTTGGCATTTAAAGCCAAGGGACTGAATGAGATCAGCAACAGAGTGAGTAGAGATAGAGAAGAGGACAAAGCATTGAACCATTTGGCAGTCAACATCAAGAGGTTAGGAAGACAGAGGGAAATAGCAGAGCACCTCAGGAATGATCGGGCAAGGAGGTCGGGGCAAACGAAGAGAGGGTGATGCCCTGGAAGGCACGTGAGGAAAGCAGATCAAGGAAGAGAGAATGACTGCTTGTGACAAATGCTGCTAATGAGTTAAGTAAGATGCACCCAGAAGGCACCTCTGAGAATCGTCTAGGCCAGTGATTTTCAAAGGGGATCCTCCATCCTGATAAAGAGGGAACCAGAGTAGTTTGTATATGCTTCCTTCCTCCTCCCCGATCTCTTCCCTCCTGCCTGGAGAATGGCCAGACTGTAGCCAGACTGTGAAATCCCATTCATTTTAAATCTCACTTCTGAGCATTTGGAAGACACTGTTGTTCACTGTGTTGAATGAATGAATTCCATAAATGCAGTACCTCCCAAACTGCGGGTGCCTCTGTGATTTCCCCTGCATCGAGGCATCCAGTTTTAGAAATTAGAAACATGTTTAGTTTTAGGACCTCTCCTGGTGCCTGAAAGAGATCATAAGTAGGTATTTGTTGTTTTGGCTTCAACGTTGATTTAAACGCAAACCTTCCGAGGAAGTAGAAACATTCTTCTCCTTGTCTGGATTCATATTGCCGTTTAGAAGAGAATTATTCAGGCCCATCAGTGTGGCTCAGTGGTGGAGTGTTGACCTATGAACCAGGAGGTCAACGGTTCAATTTGCCCGGGTTGTGGGCTCTGCTCTATCCCCAGTGGGGGTCCGTGCAGGAAGCAGCTAATCAATAATTCTCTCTTATCATTGATGTTTCTAGCTCTCTCTCCCTCTCCCTCTCTGAAATCAATAAATTTTTTTTTTTTTTTTTGAAAAAGGAAAAGAATTCTTCAGGTTTCTCTCAAGGTGATCCATTCATTCATTCAATAAATGTTGATTATCTATTGGGTGCCAGACACTGGGGGAATCGACAGCAGTGAACAGAATAGACAAAAATGTCTGCCCTCATGGAGCTTGTCTTCCAATAGGTTAAGACAGTCAATAAATAGATGGTGAGAAATGCTATGGAGAAAAATCAGTCTGGAGGAGGGAAATAGAGGCGTCAGATCACGTCACTCTACCCCGTTATGTTCCCATGGCTTCCCATCTCCAAGTAGAAGCCACAGTCCTTACAGTGGTCCAGAAGGTCATACAGACCTGGCCTCATCCCCTTGACCTCAGCGCCCTCAGTGCCCAGTTCTCAGCCACACTGGCCTCCTTGCCGTTCCTCTTTGCTATCCCTTGGCATTAGCATCATTTCTGCCTGTGGCACTTTCATTTCTCTCTATGTAGCCACCCTTCCTTCAGATAACCACCAAATTAACTCCTTACCTCTCTTTGGTCTTTGCCCCAATGTACCTGCTCCGTGATGCCTTTCCTGACCACCTTGTTTTGAAGGTCACTTCCTCTCCTTACCCTAGCCCTCCTTACTCTCCTGGATATCACAGCCCAGCAGAGAAGGTGGCCAGGCACCACCAGTTGGGCACAATCACTGGCAGAGCAGCATCCCTCCTGGGGCAGGTCTGTCTGTGGGTTGGAGAGGTGTCTGTCTTTCAGTTCTGTTGGGAGAGTTCTCAGGAAAGGCCCCGCCTCATGGCTGCACCATGGGAATCTCTGGCCTCTTCAGTCGCATGGTCCAGCCCAGAACTGAGTTAGTGGGAAGTGCCTGCATGGCATTTGCCTTTGTCACACAGGGTCTGATCTCTCTTGTGGACTGGATGTGGATTCTTGAAATAAAGGGCCGTCGTCCCGACGGAGTATTTCTCCCCCATGAATTTGTCTGGGTGTGGTTGTATGTTTAGTCTGCTCCTCCTTGGCAAGGCCATTCTTGTTTTCCTTCTCCGCGAGACAGTTCTCTCTCTCTGTACCCTCTGTGGCAGCCTCGTCTGAGTTCTCGGCTTTCAGTTTCACTAACTATGCTGCCCTTTTATGTATTTCTGGCTTTTGTTCAGAAACTGAAACTGCATTTCATACATAGCTGGTTTATATCTGCCTCATTTCCATTTTATTAAAAACTTAGCCTTTCCCCCTCGTCACTACCACTTGCTGGTCTTCCAGCATGAGAAGGAACAGTCCTGCTTCCTCGGCAAAGTTCCAGAGTCTATGATTTTCATGACATAATAAACAAAATGTAAAATGAAATTGTTACAGGTTGGGCTCCCTGGGGAGCAGATGATGATGTGGCGCTCAGGATGTTTACTAGGGAGTCATCTTCAAAGTGGGGGAAGGAAGCAAGAGGCAGAAGGAAAGTTTGGGGGTGTGCAAGCCCAAGGTCACGTTGGTTGGCCCCAGGGGGAGCCTGCAGCTAGAATTGCTCCTCAGTCTTGGCTTGGGCTGAGATGGCCAGGCGAGATGGCCAGGCGTCTACACTTCAGCATCCCTCAGTCACTGCATGTTGGCTACCTTGGGAAACAAGGGTTTCTACAGCTGAGGCCAGCAGCATCCCCGGCGAGTGCTGAAGAGGGTGTGTGATGAGGGATCTGGGCAGGTCTGGGCAGGGCCTCCCCGCTTCTTCCCCACTGATGCAGGTGTAGTGCAGCTACGGCTCCAAGATAGGATGCAGGGTTTTAGTTAAGAAGTAACCTCCATTGTCAGCTTTAGTTTGATATGGAAATTTGCTTTATTCCATTGAAAGCATAGATGTTAGAGCCTGAAGAGGCCATAGAGAGCCTCTATCCAGCCCTCTGGTTTAATGGATGGACAAAAGGAGTCATAAAGGGGAGGAAATCTCAGTTCGGTTTCTCCAGCAACAGGCCCAAGACAAGGATTTGAGAGTAAGTGGTCTATCTGAGAGGTGTTCCCCAGAAATAGGGAGAAGAATTCCCCCACACCCTCAGGGAAGTGGGCAAGTGGGAGGGAAGAAGAGGAAGCCAGTAAAGATGATTTTCAAGAGAATTACTGCTGTGGACACGTGGAGCTGAGGGAACTCAGGGAGACAGTCCACAGGGCGAGGAAGCTGGGATATTTGCCTAGCAACGTCCCTGTCCATCCTAGCTCTCTTTGCAGTCCCGGCCTGCTCCCAGAGCCAGAGGAAAAGCCGCAGGTGTTCACATGTGGAGGTGAGCCTTGAGGACACAGGAGGGGTGGGGGACAATGAGAGTCTTCCACAAGGCCTTGCCCAAAACGGGACTAGAACTCAGGTGTCCTGACTGTTAACACCGATTATTGAGCATCTCCCTACACCAGGGGTCCTCAAACTACGGCCCGCAAGCCACATGCAAATACAAATGTTGTATTTGTTCCCGTTTTGTTTTTTCACTTCAAAATAAGATATGTGCAGTGTGCATAGGAATTTGTTCATAGTTTTTTTTTTTAAACTATAGTCCAGCCCTCCAACGGTCCAAGGGACAGTCAACTGGCCCCTGTTTAAAAAGTTTGAAGATCCCTGCCCTACACTGTGCGCAAACCTGTCTAAGTAACTAGTGAGGAGAGGGAGGCTGTAGAAAGAGCAGGGGATATAGTCCCTCTTTCTGGGAGACAGTCTAATTGGAGAGCCAAGCGCACATTTGTGCCTGAAAGAACACAGAGAAGATTTAATACTCATTCGCACCAACTGGGTGGATGATACTGCTCTGAAGGCAGAGTGTTGCCTTGTCGGTGCTGAGGTGCTTGTGTGAAGAGCTGCTCCAGAAGGAAAGATGTTTTTTGTTTTGTTTTTGTTCATTTGTTTGCAAGAGATTGAGTCTGGAACAGAGTCTCAGTTGACATGGATTGGTATGGACCGAGAGGTAAATAGCACACTGGTTAAGAATCGGGGGCCATCGGAGTGAGCCGTCCAGTTTTCCTTCCTACTTCCCTCACGCAGGGGTCCTTGGACAGTGGGTGAACTAAGCTTCCGTTGATCCCTCTATAAAGTAGGGCCAGTAAAAGAAACGAGTTCAGTGTACCCCATCTGACCTAAAGTGTGCTGTGTGAGGGCGTGTGGTCCTCAGCTGTGGTCATGCTTATTGTTGATAGAGGAGAATGGGAAAGTCAAGTCAAATGGGAGAATGATTAGGGTCCGAGATCTGAGGAGAAGAGGAGAAATGCTGTGAAGGACAGCTCTGAGGTGCTGGGGGAGGACGAGGGAGGCTTTATAAGTTGAGAAGGTCTGCCCACTCAGACCAGGTTCTCATGGGAGCCCAGGTCCCATCAAAGCGAAAGTTTATGGGGAAACCCAACATGTAAAAGATATAAACAGAGCTGCTCGCCTGAAAGTGGCGTGGGGAAGCAGGGGTCCTGTCTTCCCCCTCCTCCTCAACCACCCACAGCCCCGGAGGGATTCTGAGAAACCCCGAAGCTGCAGGAAGAAAAACAGTTTCTTTTAGAAGGGTTTTTAAAAGCTACTGTTTGTTACACCTCATTTGTTCTGTATTGAGTTGGTTTTCCAGAAAAACTTTTTTTTTTTTTTTTTTTGAAACTCATCTTGGATGAAATTTTGCTTAAGTGTTCCTTTTTTTGCCTTCTTAACAAGGCTGACTGAAAACCTTTTAATCTGTTCTTGATGATTTTTGATTATCATAATGAACACTTAGTTACGGTTCTGTGCTTTAATGTGGTGATTTCCAACCTCAGAGGTTCTCAAGAGTTAGGACTGTTTACTTACACTGTGCTTTTTAAATTGCAACAAGAAGCAGCGTGGCTTCAAGGACTTGGGAGCCAGACTGTCCAGGTTTGTGTCCCCGTGTTGCATCTTATTCGCACTGTGACCTTGAACGAGTACTTAACCACTCTTTGCCTCAGTTTTTTCTTCTGTAAATTGGGAATAAGAGTCGTACTTAATCCATAGGATTATTGTGAGAAATTTTATATGTTTATAGCTTAGAATAGTGCCTGCATATAAAAAGTGACATACAAGTCGTCATCGTCTTCTTCTTCTTCTTCTCCTTCTCCTTCTCCTCCTCTTCCTCCTCCTCCCCCTCCTCTCCTCCTCCTCCTCCTTATTCTTCTTCTTCCTGTTTTTATAATTTTTCTGTGTTCTCATAGCACAGTGATTAAGCCTGTGAGCTCTGAAGCTAAATAACCTAGATTTGAAACCCACCACCGTTGTGATCTCGGGAGAGTTAACTTTCCCCCTGTAGGAGTGCACTGACCACCAGGGGGCAGCTCTTGCATTGAGCACCTGCCCCCTGGTGGTCAGTGCACGTCATAGCAACTGGTCATTCTGCCATTTGGTCAATTTGCATATTAACCTTTTATTATATAGGATTCTGTTTTTCACTGATTATATATACTTCAGTCTTTCCTGTACTCCACTGAACCAGATGTATCATCCTGCTGGTTTCCTCATTAATGATTTCAACAGATTTTTGACACATGCTGAGTTAAAATTTGTATGAGTCATATTTTTTATTTTTAAAAACTGTATCCCAACAAACCAACTACCTATTAATGGAAATTTTCTTTCTTATTGTTTTCTACTTTCTCTAAAAATTTCATTTGCTTTTCATTGCAATTTCAAAATGGAAATATATTTTATAGGTCTTTTATTTTTTTTAATGTAGGCATTCTGTGAAGAGTAGCAGTAAACATAGGTTGTTAAAAGTTTTAAACCTGAAGGTTTTAGGCTAAGCTTCATTGTGAATCTAATGATTTCAGCAAGACCCACAGAGTGTGACATCAAAAATTGTAAAAATATCCCATTTGCTGTAGCTACAACTACAAATGAGACAGTGATAATTTTAGAGGACATTTTTGAAGTTATTTGCTTTTATAAAGAGAATTTTTTAGAATTATGAATATAATTTTTAATTTGTATACGTTTCTGTCCATCTTTACTCCTTATAAAGTACTCTGACAAGTCTTGCAATAGGGAGGAAAGCTATTTGCTAGGGATGTCAGCGTTGGATAATGAACTGAACTGTGGCCTTTAAAGCCACTTGGGTTGTTGAAGTTATATCATCCTAAGGCTGTCATGGAAAACGTTTTGTGTTGGTCTCCCCTCCTTTGGTTAGAGGTTTGCTCTCCACCGATTTAGGTAGTCTTAACTAGTATTTACTTAATAGATATTAATTTAATCTAATTAAGATTTAACTCTTCTAGAATGTAAACTCCATGAGGATAGTCATGCCTGCTTAATCCACCTTGGGTTCCTAGCACCTGGCCTAGTACCTGGTACATGGTGGGCCCTCAGCAAAATATTTCTGGCCTGACCGAATCCCTACCTGCTCACGTTCACTTCATCAGACAACAAGGACACGTGAGGAACTTGACAGTAGGCAGATGATTTCAAATGCTGTGAATGCTCAATGTGGTTGGATGTGTAACCCAGGGCTTCACCAAGCTGTGAGACTCACGGGGACGTAGCAGATCCTCTGAGCTCTCTTATTAGTCTTCTGTGCCAAACACTTCCATTCTCTGCAGCATTTTGGTTTTTGCCTTTTGTTTTTTTTAATTATCCTGCTTGAAATAATGGGGAATAAATTGATATGAAATGGTAGAGCTATTTCTTTGGGGATTTTTTGTTAGTTTGTTTTTGGGGGGAGGGGTGTTTTTAACAGAGAATGCTACTTCACAAAGTTTGTTGGTTTTGTTTTAGTTTTATATATATATATATAATATAATTTTTTTTATTTTCAGATAGGCGGGGAGAGGGAGAGAAAGATAGATCAATGATGAGAGAGAACCATCCATCCCTGCCTCCAGTGCGCGCCCCCCACTGTGTGGGGATGGAGCCTGAAACCGGGTGCCTGTCCTGACCAGGAAACGAACCCTGACCTCCCAGGTCACAGTCTCAGAAGCCTCAGAAGATGATAAACGTAGGAACCCAGAAAATGCTAAGAGGGATAGCTTAGAAGATAAAGCCAATTAGTCGTTACAAAAGTTCCTCCACCCTCAATTCATTGTTGCTCTGCCCTTTTTCTTTCTCTTTCTCAAATTTCTTCCTCCTCTTTGTGTTTCTTTTGCTGAAAATGAGTACTTTTGGTATTGATTTGATACTGTGTAGGTCACCAAGTTTAAGAAACGTGTGTGTGTGTGTGTATGTGTATATATGTATATAATTTATATGTACGTATACTCTAAAATGTTATGATTTTTATCTATATAAACAACTTAAAATTTTATGGGTAAATCAAATTATATGTCCTACAGGTTCACAATCCTAGTCCTTCTCACTGAACTATTTAAGAATAAATTGCAGCCCTGGCTGGGTGGCTTAGTTGGTTGGAGCGTCGCCAGTATACTAAAAGGTTGCAGGTTTGATGCGCAGTCAGGGCACATACCTAGGTTGCTGGTTCTATCATCGGCTCATACAGGAGGCAACTGATGAGTGCTTCTCTTTGATATTTCCCTCTCTCTCCCTTCCTTTCTCTCTAAAAATCAATAAAACATATCCTCAGGTGAAGTTTTTTTTTTTTTAATAAGTTGCAGATATGACTCTTCACCTCTTAGGTACTTCAGTTTGTATCATCTAAAAAGGAGATACAGTTACCATACTCAGGAAGTATAGCATTGATACAATAGCATTATCTAATGTCAGACCTGTCTTAATGATGCCCTTTCTAACAACAGTATACATATAACAACAGGGAGGAAGTCTCAATCCAGGAACAGTCTAGGATCACACATTACATTTAGTTACCAAGCCTCTTTAATCTTTCTGTCTTTCATGACATTAACATTTTAAAAAAATATAGGCCATTTGTTTGTAAAATGTTTCCCAATGTGGGCTTATTTTATATTTCCTCATGATTAGAGTTAAGTTATGCATTTTTGGGGGGCAGAAATACTACATAGGTGATATCCCAACCTCCCAAGTGCATCACCTCAGCAGGTGCATGATGTCTGGTCACATCACTAATGACATTAAATTTGGTCACTTGGTTTAGGTAGTATCCAACAGGTTTCTTCACTGGAAAAGTCCCTTTTTCCCTTTGTAATTTAGAAATAGTCTGTTGAAATATAGTAGGACAGCTACAAAACTATGTAATTGTCCTACTCCCCAACAAACTTTCATCTAATGGTTTTAGGATCTCTGGAAATTCTTGCCTGAATCCATTATAACGATGGTGGTTGCAAAATGGTGATTTTTCTAACTTTCATTCTTTATATATTTATAAGTTGGCGTTCTCTTATAAAGAAGAGCTTTCGATTTACCCATTTGTTTATTTCCTTATTATAAATAATGACTCATGGATTCTTTTCTTTAAAGTCAGTGTGTTATAATCCCTTACTATCATTCATTTTGATGCTCAGATTATCAGGTGGGCCGATCTAATGTAACTGATCCCTAGCATCTGGGGAGAGAAATATCTAATCCCAGGAGTGAGGCATATTTTTAGTACATTCACAGTGCTTCTGAAATTTTAATTGTGTACAAATCACCTTGGGCCCCAGTTTCTGCATCTTGTCAAGCTCCCTGTTGATGCTGATGCTGATGGCCTGTGGACTGCAGCTGAAGAAGCAAAGGTGTAGAGTCTGCAGGCTGATCTGGAAGACTTAAAACATGTCTTGCTTTTCCTTTATTAGGATGAAAATGTTGCCTCATTTACATAGAAGAGACTCATCTTTTGAAGTGTATGAGCTCTGGTAGGCAGGAGGGGAGAGAACTGGGAGGGGGGGCGGGGGGAGGCAGACAATTTGAGCTCTCTTCACCAAAAAAGAAATGTTCAATGTTTTTGCTCTGTGGGAATTACGAGCTTTCTGTCATTGGCAGATTTCAGTTGCTCTTGGGCAAATAATTTTCTCTTTCCCTTTTAAAGCCATTTCTAGACAGATTGTTGCTGGCATGCCGGCATCTGCAGTTTGCGACCACTACATTCATAAAAATTCCAAATGTACATGGTGTTTTGCATTGCTTGGTGATCTTATTTAATCTGTTTACATTTTCATCAGTAATCCTTTTTATTTTCTTACATAATTTCCCTTACCCATCTGTCATCTGACTTTTACATGTTCCCTTACTTCATTCTATTAAAAATGGATGGGGTCTTCCTTATAGAAGAAAACTTTACAATCAAGGGAATCCTTCTGTGGAGGTCTTAGAGGACACATTAGAAATCAGAGGATACCCACCCAGCTGGCATGGCTCAGTGGTTGAGCATCGACCTATGAACCAGCAGGTCATGGTTCAATTCCTGGTCAGGGCACATGCCTGGGTTGCGAGCTCGATCCCAGTCAGGGGCGTGCAGGAGGCAGCAAATCAATGATTCTCTCATCATTGGTGTTTCTTCCTCTCTCTCCCTCTCCCCTCCTCTCTGAAAGCACTAAAAATATATTTTTAAAAAAGAAAAGAAATCAGAGGATACCTGATGTTATGGACTGAATGTTTGTGTCCCTCCCAAATTCATATGTTGAAATCCTACTTACTACCTTGTATGCTGTCCTTAGGAAATGGGCCTTTAGGAGGTCATTAGGAGTAGATAGTCATGAGGGTGGAGTTCTCATGAAGGGACCAAAGACCTTGCTACATCTACTCTGCTCTTGGCCACATGAGGTTACAATAGTCTGCTATCTGCAGTTTGGAAGAGGGTTCTCACGACCACCGAACTATGCTGGCACCCTGAAATAGGACTTCTAGCCTCCAGAACTGTGAGAAATCCATTTCTATTGTTTATAAGCCCCCCTCCCCCAGTTTATGACGTTTTGTTATAGCAGCCCTGAACTGACTGAGACACTTGTTGAGATAAAATTATGTTATCATCCTAGTTTAGCAGCTACTCATGAGCACTGGAGAATGAAGGCGTGAGGAACCAACCAATGATGCACACACCAACTCATCTAACTGCATCTGGAGGATTTCCAAAATGAATGTTCTGTTTGTGTTTGTTTGTTTTAATCTCTACCATTTGTATGTTTTGCTGTTTCTAGTGTCAAGATAGATAGCTGATAATAGTATTAAACTTGAGTAAAGCGTGGGCAGTTTCTGACTTATGAATGAACGATTCACAGCTTTCCGTGCCCCAGTGCTTTCTCAGCTGCCCTTCCTTCCAGAAGGCTGGCCCCACCTCCCTGCTGAGGGACTCGGGGCAGGCTTCCCCTTTCTGCAAAGCCGCTACCTGCCACCACAGCCCTTCTCTACCAGGAAGTGCGTAGCTCTTGTGATCCCTTTCTTGATCACAGCACATGCCTAGTGGAGTTAGGAGGGGTTTTATTCTCCCTCTCCGAGGAATGTGTGTTACAGAGGGTGTTTCAAATAGCCGCACTATGAAAGCCTTACTTCTCAAACCTAATCCGGAAATCTCCTAGTTAGATACATAAACAAGGAGATGCCTTCTATGTTTTCTTTGTTAGAAGATGCCACCTGAAGATTTCTAATACCAAATTGCAGTAATGAGCTTGGCCTAGTAAGAGCTGATTGCCCCACAGAGGTTTCATGGTTGCTATAGAAGCACGGGGCTGGCAGAACCGGTGGTCTGTGCAGGCCACTGTTAGGTACTCAGGAGTGTGGCCATGGCGGGGGGCCAAGCCCCTGTGGAAACAGAAAGGCTGTCTCAGTGCCTTGAGTGCTAGACACCTGGTACCAATTAGACCACACCTGCTTTCTGCTGTTTGTTCTCTCTTTAAAAAAAGTCACTGAAAATCAGAAATGTTTCAGATTCGGACCCAGATTTCTATGTATCTTGATAACCTCTCAAAACTGTGTGTAAAATCTGGCCATAGTAGTAAGAGAGCAAGTTTCCTCTATTCTCTGTTTCAGATGTACAAGAATATCACTCTGACATTGAAAAATTCTCAGGCGAGCTGCTTCACACACAGGTGCACACACACAGGCTCACACACATATGCACACACACATGCATACACATGCACACACATGCATACACGCACACACAACTCCAGAGGACTATGGTGACATCCTTCACAGTGCCCCACACAATGTTTAACATGTAGGTACTAGGAAGTGTTTGCTAAATAAATGATCCAAAGCAAAAAGGAATGTCAACTGGGCACATTTTATTTTCATTTCCCATCTTACTAGCTTTTTCAAAACAACATTTTGACTCCACATTACATTTCCAGGGCTGTATTTAAACACATGTGCATAGGCTGACTGGCTATATCCAAACACAGAAGTGCCTACTTAGTTGACATGATTAACTGAGGGGATTGGGTGGGAGGTTGCGGAGTACTCTGGAAGTTATGTGCACCGTTAATTTTACCCAAAGAGTCTCGAGATGATGTCTTAGAGCAGCGGTTCTCAACCTGTGGGTCGCCACCCCTTTGGGGGTCGAACGACTCTTTCAGAGGGGTCGCCTAAGACCATCGGAAAACACATATATAATTACATATTGTTTTTGTGATTAATCACTGTGCTTTAATTATGTTCAATTTGTAACAATGAAAATACATCCTGCATATCAGATATTTACATTATGATTCATAACAGTAGTAAAATTACAGTTATGAAGTAGCAACAAAAATAATTTTATGCTTGGGGGTCACCACCACATGAGGAACTGTATTAAAGGGTCGCAGCATTAGGAAGGTTGAGAACCACTGTCTTAGAGGGTCACTCCAGGACGGTATGCTGCATTAATTTTACTTACCGTGTGGCCATAGGGGATATTATAAATTCAGGCAGCAGTTACTGACCTGTGCTGAGCCCTCTCTGTCCCTGCCTTCAGGTCGTTTGCCACCTGCACTGATAGAGAACATGAAACACCAATACTGACACTACGCTGGTTAAACAGC
The DNA here is from genome assembly GCF_028538775.1 of Myotis yumanensis. NCBI lineage: Eukaryota > Metazoa > Chordata > Mammalia > Chiroptera > Vespertilionidae > Myotis > Myotis yumanensis. The sequence continues at coordinate 25,069,483 of NW_027223764.1, read as the reverse complement.
AGGTGCACTGACCTCCAGCAGGAGAGACTCAAATGAGGGGAAAAGGCTGGAAGGAGGAACAGGTTGGGAAGATGTAGAATTGTGTAATAATGGATGTTAATGATGAGGAGGAGGAGACAGAGGAGGGAGGGCATTCCACTCCTTGAGAAGCAGTATAAGCAGAGGCTAGAGGTTGGTGTTCACCTTGAGTGTGCGGGACAGTGAGGAGCCTCGTCTAGTTGTGGAGCAGAGGTTCTGAGTTGGAAAGAGTGGAGATAAGGTGGCAAGGCTTGTCCAGTGCCAGGCCTGAGAGGCATTCACACTGCCGAAGATCAAAGTGATCTGGAAGGCGGTGGAACGGCACAGGGACCGTCCTGGAGCTGCTTCGCTGGGTTCCACTCCTGCCTCCATTCGTCGTGAGCTGCGTGATCTAGGCTGTCATACAAGCTCTCTGTGGCATGTTTTCCTCGTGTGTAAAGTGGACAATGATTTTATGTCTCATAGGGTTGCTGTAGGGAAAAAAAAGAAATAAGAATCACGTAACCCTCTTAGCACAGAGCTGGGTACTTGCTAGAGGTCCTCACATCCTCATTACTAGGCAAGGGAAGGAAGTAGAGGCTGACTTTAGGAAGCTGACTTTGATATGGAGGGTGGGTTTCCATTTGTTGAAAACTTCGTGGGCTGAATCTTCAGGGGGCTTTGTGGCTATGCCTTTTACCTGGATGGAGTTGAAGACAGGAATTTAGAGGTGTCATCATCATTCCCAAGTTCTACAGGAAGGGACAGGAACGTGGACAGGGCGATGTGTTGAGGGGAGCCGGTCTGTTTTCACATCTCCTTTCCACAGATTCTAAGAATGATCATGCTTGACAGTCATTCAGGAATGATTTGGTCAAACTAATTAGCAGTGTTTCTTAATAGCCACAGAGAACTCTCATGCTGGTCAGTGAGAGGAAGTGAGTTATTGGGCCAGAAGTAACTGGAAGTTTGTTTGCTTGCCTTTTTGTTTCTTGGTTAATATTTTATATTTTGTACCCAGAGACTGCTGTGCTGACAGGGATGAGATAGAGAATTGAATCTGAATGGACGGAAATGGAAAATAATGATGACTATCCCTGCAAGAATTGTGGTGCCTGGCTTAGATAACAGGTGCATGCTAATTCTGTTGTGTTTACACTTTGTGTGGATAAGAAAATGGATGGCAGCTCTCCATATAAAAACAGGAATTCTTTTCAGACCTTTCCTTGAAGCTTATTTTTTTTTAACTATGAGATTTTGAGCCGAAAGGAACTCTTATTCATCCAGGTTTGAATTTTTAGTAAGCTTGTCTTTGTAAAGATAGGAATAAGTTGCACTTCAGTCCTATCTTCATGGTGGAAGTTGTATGACAATTTTTATAGCACAAGCATTATAATACATGAAGATACAGCATCTTCAATGGATAACATTACCGAACACATTTTTTGTTTTATCACAGTAAGTTTTACTTCCTAAGGTCTGCTTGTCTATATTTTGAGTCTGAATATTATAGATGTTTCCATATATGGTATGAAGTGTTCATATGTACCATTCAAATGGTTTCAAGGGTCAGGACTTATAAATGCTAATAGTTCTGGTATAGCGCTCCAAAGATAATGCCAAGCATATACTGACATCAATTGTTAATTAAGTCTTGATGCTTGTGTCTTATACTAGTAAACAGAAAAGTGAGTGTGACTGTACTGTTATAACACATCTCTCTGCGCTGGCCACTGTTGCTCAGAGGTTAGAGCATCAGCCAGTGCATCAAAGGGTCTAGAGTTCTATTCCCAGTCAAGGGCACATACCTGGGTTACACATACCTGGGTTGTTGGTTCCATGTCCGCCCCAGTCAGGGTGGGTGCAGGAGGCAGCCAATCAATGTATTTCTCTCACATTGATGTTTTTTTTCTCTCTCTCTCCCTCCCTCTCTATTTCCATCCCTCCCTCCCTTCCTCTCTCTAAAAATCAATGGGAAAAAAATGTCCTTAGGTGAGGATTAACCAAACCCCCTCCCCAACTACATATCTCTCTAGTTCTTAGTACATGTGGTCTTGAAAATATACTATCATATGTGTGGACATATATGTATATATGTACTATGTGTTTATGCATATATGTATCAGTAATCTCTGTAACTGTTCAGCTAAACATAGCACAAATTAGTTCTATGCCAGATAATGTAAGTATTCATGGATATCAGATTCCTCTGAACTGATTCAAAAGAAGATGTAGAATTATGTGCAGTGTAAAGGGCACTTATCCCCCTCCCTCCAGGGTGCACTTCTGCTGCCACTATGCTCCATCCCTGCCGTGTCGTCTATGGCATCTTCTCTCTGTGCATTTGTGTCTTCACATGGCATTCTCCCTGGCTGTCTCTCTCCTGTTTTTACAAGGACACTAGTCCTATTAGATGAAGAGCCCAACTATGCTAGTCTGACCTCATTGTAACTTAATTATACTGTCAAAGACCTTATCTCCAAACAAGGTCACTATCACAGGTACCAGGGGTTAGGACTTCAACAACATGTTTTTTTGGGGGGGACACAACTCAACCCATAACAGGCATGTGGAATAAATCTGTGCAATATTTAACATGTAATAAACATGTGTGTGAAATGTGTGTATTTAATGTGGCATATTGAAACAATGAAGTTAATAAGCAGAGTACAGATGTGTGAAACATTCACATTGTTGAGTATGGGTATTATAAATGTCAACTTTTAAAAGCTGTCTTCTACATACTCAATGTTATTAATGACTAGTTTATTATTTGATACTTCTAAAGTGAATTAACTTATATAGTTAATATAAGTTATTAACACTATATAAAATACAGTGTTTAATCAGGTACTCATGCCTCTGCTTGTAAGTTCAGTTTCTAATTACAAAAATTATTTCCTTTTCTGGTAGAAATGAGCAACCCACTTAAAACTTTAGACTTCGTTGGTAAAAAGGATTAAAGAATAAATTGTTCAGGAAATACTGTAAAGGAAATGGTGATCTACTAATTTATAATCATCAACTTCCAATTAACTCCTTTGTCAGTATGTGTGATAAGCATCATCCTTCTAAAGTTTTTAGGAAGTGAAGTATCATTATAAATTGTTTAAGTCAAGAACAACAATTCTTGACAAACCTTGTCTTTAAAAAAAAATAAGTTAATACGTGTAATTACCTCTCTCCTGTGGGTTTTTCTGTAGTGTTCTTAAGTTAGTAAATTGAAATGCTGAATTTCAAGGGCTCCTCATTTGTAACTCAACATATAGGTAATGACTGGACCTCAGTCTGGTCACTTGTATCAAAAGTTTACTTGGAAACTCTTTTACCCTCTTCACAGATTATTCTTGATTTGCATATAACAGTCATCCAAAAGTCTAGAAGGGGAGAATATTGCCAGTCCCCGTGGGCTGCATAAATTCCTTTCAGCATCAGAGAATTAAAAGCATCCTTTTTGTCTCCTTAGTTTGTCAGGTCACATCTAGTTCTCATAGCTGCAGCTTTCTTATTTCAAGTGTGTCCTCTCTTGTTGCAGCTGCGATCCTTCAAAGGAGATGAGATGGCGAGTTCTCACCACCCTGTCCTTCAGGGCCTCTTCTCAGCCCAGGAAGCAGGCTGCTGAGGTGGGCCACAGTGAGGCTGGAGTGAACACAGACATGCCACCAGCCTGACTCCCCAGGCCAGGCCAGCTTGCAGCACTCTCTCTCTAAGTGAGCAGATAGCTTGCCCCTTGAAGCCCTGGGTTTTCTCTAGATCAGAATTCTAGAGTCTCAGGTAGAATGGGAAAACACTTGTTCTTTAAATGCCACTAAGATTGTTTGGTGTCTCGAAGGCAGAGGTGAGAGACCAAGCCTACTCCTTGGCAAACAGGAGAGAATGTTTTGGTTTAATTCTCCCTTTCTCTTTGTTGGTAGACTTTCTCCATTGTGACATAGGAGAAAGATAAGATTGTGGCAGACCTTCACAATGAAGACTCAAAGCTGGTTTCTAATTCTCTGAGCCATTTGATGATGGTGATGGTGAGGAGGAGGAGGATGATACCACCACCTTTTGGAGGTTAAGCTATGGGAATTGTAGAAGTGATCGACCCTGGGCCACAGGAAGCTTCTAATTGCTATTGTCTATGCACGTTCACAGAGATCATCTCCAGGTCAGGGACTGGCAAACTATCCCAAGGGCCAAATCTGGTTCACTGTCTGTTTCTTAAATAAAGTTTCTTGGAACACAGCTACATACATCTCTATATAGTTTTTGGTAGCTTTTGCCTGATACGGGCAGAGTTGAATAGTTGGAACTATGGCCCACAAAGCCTAAAATTTTTACCATCTAACTAACCCATTACAGATAAAATTTGCTGACCCCCTACTTTAGGTAATGTTTCATAATTGTGCAACTATATAATTGAAGAATTTCAAGGCCTGTGAGAGATTATGTACTTCAAGTCTAAAGTGATTTTATATATCGGCAGGTCAAAGCTCATGAAATGACTTGCCAAGGGTCTTACTGTTTGTTGGTGATTTTCTTATACTTTTCCTAAAAGAGAAGATTTTTCCCCCCATAACTTTATTTCAAGATACACAGAACAAAAAATTCATCATTTAACCATTTTATGTGGACAGTTTAGTGGCATTAAGTACAACAATATGAATATATTGGTACAACAATATGAATAAATTGCTCATAATATGAATATACTGTTGTACAACCATCACCACCGTCCTTCTCCAGGACTTTGTCATCTTCCCAAACTGAAACTCTGTACTCATTAAACAATTACGCTCTGTTCCCCCTGCCCCAGTCCCTGGAACTTCCATTCTACTTTCTGACTCTATGAATTTGACTACTCCAAGTACTTCATATAAGTGGGGTCATATAATAGTTGTCCTTTTGTGACTGGCTAATCCATAACATTTTTATTTGAAGGAAATATGCTTTACAGAAACAGGAAAAGTCCAGCCTTGTCCCTGACTGATTCACCACTGGACTTGGTCCAGAGTAAGCTGATCAGATTTTCTTAACGTCCTCAGCTCCAAAATGATACATCTTTTCCTGAAGAATACAACACAATATCATGATGTTCGTCACTTAAAATTACAAAGGAAGATCTCAAAATTTAAGTGGAATAGTCACAAAATATTAACTTTGAAGCTCAGGTATGTGCTTCCGGTATTTTGGTATTATTTGTGAGAACACAAAACAATACAGTGACTTTGGGAATCAGAGCCAGAGATGAAGGATGATAACTCAGGTCTCATGACCCACTCCTGGGTAGGATCAAGCATACTTCTCTGGTGACTAGTTCTGAGTTTGTCAAGTTCAGTGTCTTCCTGTCCAAGGCAGTGTTGCCTACACATTGCCCACATCTTGTGCTTTGTACTTTCCTTTTGTGAGCTTCATACTCTTCATTCCTTTTCTATTTACACAAAGTTATTTCAGACGGGGTAGAATAGAATTGATTACATTTTAGGTTACTAACTATATCACATTTAAGTTCTGCCTTTCTAAGACTATACCCAGGTCACTCAGCTGGAGTTCTGAGTGTTCATAACTCCTTAGACTCCCATGGACATATGCTATTTCCTGGTTTCAACTTGAGATGAGTAATTTAAGCCATGCTTTTCATATTTTACTCAGTTAGCACTTCAAGATAAAACTTATTGTGAAATTCTCGTAGAGGGAGGAAGGGAACCTGGCAGGAAAGTTAGGTGACCAAATACTGCCTCCATGTACTTCTTAATCGAAAATAAATTGTACTAAGGCATTTGTCTAAGTATTTGTTGGCCATCGGGCCTTAAATTTTATCCTGTTTTTATCGCTGTTTTGTCCCAATAGCAGGGAAGGTTATGGGTATGAAATTCTTAAAATCAATTCAGCAAGCATTTGTGTGCTTACTATGTACTAAGTGCATTACTTGTATTAGCTCCTATAATCTTAAAAACTCCTGAGATTTGTACTTTTATTATATCCATTTAAGGGATGAGAAAACTGAGACCAAAAATAGTTCTCTGCTCTATGACACCTAGCCAGTAAGAGGTTTTGCCAGAATTTGAATGTGAGCAGTCTTGATTGCAAATTCATATTTCATGTATTTGCGTGTTCATTTGTCCATTCATTCAACCAATATTTAATGAGCGCCTATTATGTTTTAGACTTGATTCCAGGGATACAGCTGTAATGATAAATACCTTGCCCTCACAGAGCTCATACTTTGTTAACCACTTTTCTATTAAGCCATCTTGCCTTCTCATTCATCACCTCACCTACGATGCTTTGATGCTGGTGCTTTTTTACAGCTTCTCATTAAGGAAGGTATCAAATGAAGGTCTGGTAAATGGCAGGAGTTTTTCCAGTCAGCTAGGATGACTTCTTTCAACAGGCAGAATTGAAGAAACCGTTGAAGATAAATATTGTTTGTTTCTTCTTGAATTATCAAGGATATGTTATCACAGCATCTGAGACTATTGTAGGGTTTATCACCCTGAAGGTCATGAATTAAGGATGTCTATGTTATATTATTGGTGCTATCCACTGCTTTAATTTAAGCCAGTTTTCTCTTAGCTTTTCTGCAAACGTATTTAAAAATCAACCAGCATCTTAGTCAAGTTGAAGATATATGGACATATTAACTTGCCCTTTTGTTTTCAAGAAGTTTTTTGTTGTTATTGTTGTTTTTGATCCAAGACAAAACTGTGAAACAAATTTGGTGGTTTGCCATCCTCTTTCAGATACTCTTTCTTTCATCCTCTGGCTTCCCAGCCTCCTAGCCAGCAAAATGTTTCAGTTAATACCCTGCTAAAGTGTTATAACTAAAACCTCCTGTTCTCCTATGGAGTAAGAAGTCTACTAATCCTGGTGAGCTGGGAATAGATAGCTCAAGAGATGGCTCATAAGGGCTTAATTATGACCCTTCTGGAGAATTTGCATTTTAATGGAAAACATTTCTGCTACCCCTTCATCTGAGGGGAGTGGATAAAAATTTAACACACTAAGTCTACACCAAGCATGTCAAACTCTGCTGGCGGGCCGCATGCCTCGTTTATGTTTATTTAAATGAGGCATGCAGCCTGATGGCCACGAGTTTCACATGTTTGGTCTACACTGTTGAACTAACCCACATTATTAAACATTTTGGGGGAACTGGTTTTCTTTGTGTGATTTTGAATTGCTTAGTGAAATATTTAGGTTTCCACATCTTGATTTTTTTAAATGGGTGCAGAGGAAGGAGTACTTTCTGAACATTGCATGTCTTATTTTATGTTGTGTTCCGGACCCACTGATTGTCATGCCTGGAGTATCTCATTTGTTCTACAGACAATCTTTGAATATGTCTTAGTATCAGGACCTCTGCTGGGTGGTACTATTCAACTGCTGGTGGTTCACAAAATTACCACTGAGACCTTGTATTTTTTATAGTTTGCAATGTAAAAAAAATTCTTCTCAATAATCATCTCATTTAATCTTCTATATGCTCATTATAACAACACACAAGTATATAAAGGTCTTCCCTGTAGACCAGTGATTAAGATGATACTAATGTCAATTTCCATAGGAAGAACACGAAGCCAAAGGAAATTAAGTGATTTGTCCTGACTAAAAACCACATTCTCTTGACTGAGTCTGGGGACCTTTCTTCCAAATCTAAGCCATAGCTACCTGTAAAATCAGGACCTGTTCATCCCTGTGCCTAATCTCCTTTGATACTTGAATGATTGTGTTACTGAGTTTCTGTAATGCATTTTTGCTCGAATTGAATTTCATATCTTTTTTGGGGGGTAGGACATTTTTTTTTTCTAATTTTTCTACAACCACTCCTAAACTTAGAATTATCCACATTCAGATTTGATGAAATATTCTGAGTATCTGCATTTAAGTGTTTTGTTCATTTATGATCCTCAGCAATGTTAGCTGACCTCCCGAAATAACAGTTGTGGTTCTATAGTGATGTTTTAAAATATCACAGCCCTGATAATTGGAGTAAATCCAGTTTTTCCTTAGAGTCTGTACTTATTTTAGTGATAGTCTCTGTTCTTTCTGTGGTAAATGGAACTAGCTTCAGCCAACTGTTGACATCACAGTAAAGAAATTACAGCTAGTTTTTCTGACTCTCAAAGGGGAAAAAATTGTCGACCTGTCTCTTTAGCATAATGTATTTCAAGCACTTTGAAATATTTATTTAGCTAGTTGCACAGCCTTTCACAGACTAATCTAGTCCCTGTACTTATGCTACTTATCTGTACCCACTTTTAGTATATTGACTTAATTTATCTTCCTTTTTTCTGGCTTTCTCATTTAATACTATAACTTTTGGTGTTTTACCTTGTTGTCTTTGTAACTGGCAGAGTCTTAATCATATGGGACTAATTTCTTAACCACCCATGGCATTCCATCTTTCAACTGGAGTTTTTGTCTTTTGATCAGGTTCCACTTAACATTTCATTAATAAATTTGGTGTAGGGAGGAAACCAAGATGGCCGCATAGGTAAACACTGGAGATTGCTGCCGCAAACAACCACTTCAAAAATACAACTAAAAGACGGAACGGACATCACCCAGAACCACAGGAAGGCTGGCTGAGGAGGGATTCTTCAACTAGAAGGAAAGAGAACAGCATTCCGAGGCTCAGAGGAGGCGCAGTGTGGAAAATACAAAGGTACAGAGGTGCGCGTGGAGCCGGCTGGTGGCTGAGGGTGCGATTGTCGTTTTCAATCAGGAGGGAGTCTCAGACTCTGAGCTCCAGATCCGGGCGAGTCTCTAGGGACTCAGACTCAAACGGGAGAAGCGGGATTGTCTGGCATCAGTCGGAACGTGAGGGCAGCTTTCTCTCCGAGGTTTGCAGCGGTTGCTGGGGTTCTGAGAAGCAGAGCCTCTGGGAACGGGACTGAGAGCAGCCGTAACTGCTCCCTCCACCTGCCCTGTTGATCCCCTGCGACCCGACCCACCCAAGCCCTGTGCAGAGCCATTTGCCGGATAGCCTCAGGCAAAGGCTAGATTAGCACCTCTCCAGAGGACAGAAGTTTTCCCACTGCAGACACAGCTGATTCTCACAGCCAGTCGGCCTGGTGGTCAAATCCCTCTAGTATTAACTACAACAATCAAGGCTTAACTAGAACAAGACTGCGCACAAAGACCACAAGGGGGTGCACCAAGAAAGCATAAAAAATGTGGAGACAAAAAAACATGACAGAAATGGAGGATATAGAGCTAAAAAATGCACTTTTGAGGGCTTTCAATAATTTGCTAGAAACTGCCGATAAACTTGATGAGAGCCTCAAGAAATCTAATGAGACCCTCGATGTTGTGATAAAGAACCAACTAGAAATTAAGCATACACTGACTGAAATAAAGAATAATATACAGACACCCAACAGCAGACCAGAGGAGCGCAAGAATCAAGTCAAAGATTTGAAATTCGAAGAAGCAAAATACACCCAACTGGAAAAGCAAAATGAAAAAAGAATCTGAAAATACGAAGATAGTGTAAGGAGCCTCTGGGACAGTTTCAAACGCACCAACATCAGAATTATAGGGGTACCAGAAGATGAGAGACAGCAAGATATTGAAAACCTATTTGAAGAAATCATGACAGAAAACTTCGCCCACCTGGTGAAAGAAATGGACTTACAGGTCCAAGAAGCGCAGAGAACCCCAAACAAAAGGAATCCAAAGAGGACCACACCAAGACACATCATAATTAAAAATGCCAAGAGCAAAAGACAAAGAGAGAATCTTAAAAGCAGCAAGAGAAAGAGACTCAATTACCTACAAGGGAATACCCATACGACTGTCAGCTGATTTCTCAACAGAAACTTTGCAGGCCAGAAGGGAATGGCAAGAAATATTCAAAGTGATGGATACCAAGAACCTACAACCAAGATTACTTTATCCAGCAAAGCTATCATTCAGAATTGTAGGTCAGATAAAGAGCTTCACAGATAAGGAAAAGCTAAAGGAGTTCATCACCACTAAACCAGTACTATACGAAATGCTGAAAGGTATCCTTTAAGAAGAGGAAGAAGAAAAAGGTAAAGATACAAATAGTGAACAACAAACATGCATCTATCAACAAGTGAATCTAAGAATCAAGTGAATAAATAATCTGATGTACAGAATGAACTGGTGATTATAATGAATCAGGGACATAGAAAGGGAATGGACTGACTATTCTTGGGGGGGAAAGGGGAATGGGAGATGTGGGAAGAGACTGGACAAAAATCGTGCACCTATGGATGAGGACAGTGGGTGGGGAGTGAGGGCGGAGGTGGGGCGGGAACTGGGAGGAGGGGAGTTATGGGGGGAAAAAAAGAGGAACAAATGTAATCTGAACAATAAAGATTTAATTAAAAAATAAATAAATAAATTTGGTGTATTGCCCTATAATTGTCTCTTGTGGATAAGTCTGTACTCCCTGGTGTGATTTTAATTAGTAGTCCTACACGCAGCTCATCCTTTGTAAAGATCCCTCCAAGAAGAAACTGAAGGAAAATACACAGAATATGTTTTAGATTTTGTGCAGTCATTCAGCTTTTCAGTCAATATTTATTTGAATGCCTGCCATTTGCCATCCACTCTGCTGGGGATGTACAGACAAGCAATGTGTCTACTGGGCTTACACTAGTAGTTTGTCCAGACAGGTGTATCAGATAATCCAAGACAGTGTGATGTGGGACTTGAGAGAATTAGTATGAGTTATGTATGCATGTGGTGTATGTATATTGAGGAAACTCTTAAGCAACTTTGAGGTGTCTGGGAAGGTGGCCTTTGAGATCATCCGATACCTAACAGGATAAATAACAGTTGGTTAGGTTTAGCAAGGGTGGGGAGATTGAGATAGGGTGCTCATTTGAAAGAAGACCCTTCTCTCTAGCCAGAGGGTAAAAAAGGTTCATTATGGCTGCAGCATGAAGTCCAAGGGAGATGCTGTAGAAGTGACAGGGGTCCAGAAAGGGCTTATTAAGTGTTTGGCTTTATCCTAAGGACAAGGGCTTTTTTTTTTTTTTTTTTTTTTTTTTTTTTTTTTTTTTTTTAAGGCCAGGGAGCAGCATGATCAAATTTGTAGTTAGAAAGAGTCCTCTGACTGTGCTGTGGAGAATGTTTTGGCAGAGAAGAGTTGTAGGGAGACTGCTTAAGAGTTCATTGAAGTAATGGCAAGTAGAGATGAGAGTGATCTGAACCAGGGTAGGTTAAGTGGAAGGATTCAAGAGACATTTAGCAGAGAGAGTCCTTGAGAATTATTGATTGCAGGAGAGGGCTGCATAAGAGAAAAAGAGACATGGTCAAGGGTGATTGGAAGTCTTTCAGTTCTCTGTTCCTCTCCCATTCCTCCACCATTGATTTTAGGCAGTCATAGATTTTGAGCTATAATATCCATGGCCATAAAATAAATATACTTGGACCCAGTAGGACACTTTACATTTTAATATATTCTAAGATCTCTGTAAGAAGATTTTTAGAATACAAAGGGTAGTCTTATGTGAGAAATATTCCACGTTAAAAGACTAAATAGCATTACTTAAGATATATAAAATAATTTACAAGAAAAAGTCATATTATTTAATATTTCAGGCAAATGTAAAGATATAACCCTATTTTTAAAATGTTATGCCATTAAACAGCAGTTCAACAGTTCATTGAAGACATATATTCATAAGATAAGGAAGGAATCTGAACTTTTCAGTACAGAATTACCCATCCATTGCCCAGCCTTAATGGAAATAAAAATCTAGACATAAAATATAAAGTAATGAAAACATTTGTTAGGTATATAGATCGTTTCAAGTAGTTCGAAGGGTTGTCAAGAGCCATATGTGGTTTCCTGGACGAATGTCGATCAGTGCTCAAATGAAACAAGTTACTGCTTTGGGATTATGCTTCTTTGATGGGGAATCACCAGTGTCCAGTTCACTCCTCAATACCATCCAGACAGCTATTTCCTGCCCTCTCTTCATCCATTCTTCTCTCCCTTTGTTCCTTTAAAGTTAACTTGTTTCTTACCAGACGGCCCTTCAATTCTTGGACTTGAGAAGTTCTCCTGAGAGGTGTAAAATAATATGGAACTGGTACCTTTGTTTTGGTCTTGGCTTTACCAAAATCAGCTCTGTGGTTATGAATTTGCCACTTTTCAGGATCTTGCTTTCTACCTCTGAAAAATGAGAAAGCTGAAGTAGATTAGTGATAAGGGAACTCCCAGCTATGATTCTTTTATCTGCCTTTTCTTCTTCCTGGCCCTGCATATCCAGTTGCTTCCAGGCCTTTGTTTACTGAGGGTCCCACTGGTACTTGAGATTTGTTATCAGAGCCACCCCTCATATTGAGGCTTCTCAGGTTTGTTACAGCCCCCACTGTCAGAACCAGGGAACTAAAGAGTGAGCTACTAGAGCGCTGCCCCAGGGGAGAAGAGGAGGCAATGGAGCAGCTGAAAGTCTTATGTTTAAATGCTAAGAACCTGCACGTAGGTCAGGAAAGTTACCCCTTCGTAACATTCTCTCTTGCCTTCTCTTTTGTTATTTTTTTAATCAGACAGATGTTTGAATTTTTTTTCTTTTTTGTGCTTATGCATTTTTGGTTTTGGGGGTGGGGGATGGGAAAGGTAGGGTGGTTGCTGAAGAGGGCAAAGAAGAGACCACTGAACATTTTTTTAGGAACCATGCTGCTTCTAAGGACACATTTCCTTACAAAGGTGGTAATTCTTTCCTCCACCCTCAAGCCCACCATTTGCCATATCTATTGTGAGGTACTGCTCTATAGCGTCTTTGTGACACCCCCCCTCCCTCCTTTGTCAATGTAAATCCTCCTAACATCCATCCTCAAGCTCATTTCTTCAGGGAATGCTAATTAACTCCACTCAAAATGTTGATCACCAATCACATTTAAGCCTCCTGGACTTCATGAAATGTTATTCTTTAAAATCTATATTTAAAGTAGGTTCACATGCAGAGTAGGAAAATCCCAGGTCATATTGTATATGTTGTAGTATGTATGGTAGTATCTTCCATTACATACTTTAAATACACTGGAAATAGAGTGACTAATCACATATTGATCTGTTTAGTCTCCGAGATGAAAGATCTGAAGAGTAACCCTTCAGCTATGAAGTCATTTGACCAGACTTGTTTTTCATTCTCATTGTGATTGCTGTGAGTTATTGAAGTTGATTCACCTTGGAAATGGTCATGTTGGCTTTAAAAAGATCACCTTTGCCTTAAAAATGTGGTAATTGAATGCTGTTTCCGAAAATGTATTGGTCCTGCTATGATATTACAAATGGTCATTTTAAAATGTTATGTACAGTCTACATAAGTTTAACTATAAGTTGGATATTTTAAGGAGTCCTGGTCTACCTTTTTGGTGTATTTTAAATTTGAAACGAATTTTTGAATACCTATATGGCTGCTGGCTTAGTGGGCATTGGGTTCACTGGTTTGTCACTAGAGCCCTCTTCACAGTTGACCACTCTGGTAATAACCAAGGTGACTCCTGTCAATTGGAGGTAAAGCAAATACTTTGGAGATAAAGCAAATATTTTGCATTAATTCTCCCCTCCTCTTCCAATACTGTCAACTCCCTAACCAACCATCACTGCTCTCACTTCTACAGAAGCAAAGATAATGTAATTGCAACACCTTTTCCTCTTTCTAATACTACACAAGATTGAAAGCTGCCCTTTGCGGATTCCCTTTGTCACGTTAGTTTTAACTTTTGTTTTACGGGTGGAGATCACACTGTTTTCCCTGCTACCCCGAGATGACCAGATTGCAGTCTTCTAAGAAGCGAAGAACGAGATCTGATTTATGGTTAGCAAAATAATGGCTGTAGTAGAAATTTATAAGTTTGTAGAATGCAGAATAGGATTGAATGACTTTGAAGAATCTTTTAATGCATGCTTTTGAATACACTTTTTTTTTTTTTTGCAATGAATGGTCGTTTGAAGATCTCAAAGTCCACGAGAAGTTATGACCCTTACAGTCATAACTACCTCTCCCCTAAAACCCCCTCCCCCACCATGCTCCCTAGTGCTTACAGTTGTCAACAGTCATGCTGTCGGGACCCACCCCACAGTAGCAAGTTCGTTAATGATTTTTAAAAATAAGGTGCAAATGAAAGGATGCCTTCGTCCCCCTCTTGGCCCAGGTGGGACTGGCTTGGGGAAGACGCAGCCCAGAGGAGTTTTGCCGGGTGACTCATTCTCAGCACTGACCTTTGCTGTTAAGCCCGCCAGGAAAACGACACCAGACATTGTTAGGATGAAAAACGACCGGGAGGGGCTGGCGGTGGGGAGATGGACGGAGATAAAATTGGCCAAAGCTACGTGTCGCACAGCAGCGCGCGGCGGGGCGGGCGGGGCGGCCCCGCACCTGCGTGGAGCACGGGCCCGCGGGCGTGTCGCGGGGGCGTGGCCGGGGCGTGGCCTGCGGGCGAGGCGCGGGGGCGGGGCCAGGGCGGGGCCAGTCGCTGGCGCCGGCGGTTGGAAGGGGGTGGAGTTGCCCTTGGGGGCGGCACCGGCCCTGGGCCCGAGGCCCGTCGCGCCCTCTCGTGCCCGAGCCGAGTGGCCCCGCGGAGCCGGCGCGCTCCCGCCTGCAGGGGGAGGGCGGACGGGGCGGCGGGACCGGCCAGGCCTCGGCGGGCGCTGTTTCTCTTTCACTTTCCTTCCTGTGAGGCCGGCGCGCTGGCGGGCGAGGAGCGGCGGCGGCGGCGGCGGCGGCCGCGGGTAGGTACCCGGCGGGTTGGAGGGCGGCCGCGGGGCCGGAACCCCGCCGCCCCCGCGCTCCCGCCCAACTTTGGGCCCGGAGGGCGAGCGGCACCGGCCCCTCCAGGCACCTGCCGCGGCCCGGCGCGCGTGGACCGGGAGACTCCTGCGGGGGCGGGGGCGGCCGGCCCGGGTTTGGGGGCTTCAGCGGCGCGGCCTCCCCTTCGGGGCGGAGAGGGCTGCGGGCGCCGGGCCGGGGGAGGCGGGCGTCCTCCCCAGCAGCGCCGGCGGCAGAGCGGCGTGTCCGAGGGGCCGGCACCTGCGGGGCGGGCGGGGCGGACTGAGCGTGGGGCGCCCGCGGACGTACTGCCGGTCCCGCCGCGGGAGGACGCGGAAAAGTTCCTGCCGCCCCTGCGCGGTCACTGCGCGTCCTGCTTCCTTTCTGTCGTGGGGACCGGGCTGTGGGGCTCAGGACCTCCATTCCGCCCCAGGTCCCGACGCGCTTCCCCTTTCCGAGAACTTGGCGTCCTGGGAGCTTCCCTGCGAACCTACCTGTGGGGAGGCGGCCCGAGCCCGGGTCCAGGGGGAAGGCGCGGGCGGCGCAGGGATGGCACAGGCTCGCTGAAGGTCACGCAGAGCCCAGGACCAGAACCCAGACCCCTGAGGGTTCATAATGCTCTCTTTCTGCTGCACCCTCCACAGTCTTCCCGGCCGATAGGATGATTACTCGCAGAGCCGGTTTCTTGCACTTTCCTCTTACCTTCCTGGTGGCTTTATGTATACTTACCAATGAATGAACAGCTAAGAGAGGAAAAAAGTTCCTGTTTACAGAATTAAATTTAGTACATCACCTTTTTCATGCTTGTTTCCTAAGATGATACATTTGTTATAATGAAACCTTTGAGACTTTTTTTTTTTTAAGTAATCTTATGTTCAAGTCAACTGTGCAAAACGTGTCTGGAAAAAACGTAATGATTTTCAGCTTTTACTGTGTGCTAGTTTTATGTATATTGTCTCATTTAATCCTCACCACTCTAGGAGACTGGCAGTCTTATTTTCATTTTACAGTTTGACAAAAACAACAGCAGACTTAGGATAAGTAACATTGCCCAGGTTATATAGACATTTACTAAATTCAACCAGTTTCTAGCAAAGAGTTTTGTAGTCTAATAGAGGAGATAAAGAGTGAATCTATATATATAAAGTCTGACTGTTCTACCATATAACCAGTAGCTATGACGGGCACTGACCACCAGGGGGCAGATGCTCAACGCACAGGCATGGAAACATGGAACAGACTGATGAATCTTAGAGTGAAGGGGGAATGGGGAGGAAGAGATTAACCAAAGATCTTATATGCATACTAGAGGATTCGTGCACTGGTGGGGTCCCTCGGCCTTGCCTGTGGGGATTGGGCTAAAAGCAGCAGTCCTACATCACCCGAAGGGTCCCAGTTTGCGGTGTATGAATCCGTGCACTGGACCTCTAGTATAACTATAAATCAAAATATGTAAAAGGAGCTCTAGCTGGTTTGGCTCAGTGGATAGAGCTTCAGCCTGCAGACTGAAAGGTCCCAGGTTAAGTTCCCATCAAGGGCACATGCCCAGGTTTCGGGCTTGATCCCCAGTAGGGGGTGTGCAGGAGGCAGCCAATCAATGATTCTCCTCTCTCTCCCTCTCTCTTTCTCTCTGAAATCAATAAAAATATATTTTAAAAATATATAAAAGGAAAATGTAACAGGAAAGAATTAGGGGTTAAAAACCATGGAGAGATTACACTGAGGATATCTTTGGAGAAGGGTTTTGAAGGATAGGTAGGATCTAGCCCAGTAGTTTTCGACCTTTTTCATCTCATGGCACACATAAACTACTAAAATTCTGCAGCACACCAGAAAATAGATTTTTTGTTGGTCTGACAAAGAAAAATAGGTAACTTGGATTCATTCACACCAGATGGCTATTGTCATTTTTTAATTTGACAATCTAAGAGAAAAGAAGGCAGTGCCCCTGATAAATGCAATCATGTTTTAAAAATTCTTGTGACACACCAGTGTGCCTCTTGCAGGTGACAATCGATGATCTAGACAGAGGAGAGGAAGGTCTTGTTGGATGGAGGGCATAGAGCCTCCAGAAGCTAAGAAATTTAAACGTTTTTCTGGTTGTAAAGAGGAGACACTGACATTCTTTGTCATTCTTCCTTTGACATTCTTTGCTAACCTGGTAGCAGAATATAAGATAGAGTGAAGGTGAATTGGGTGGCTGTGGATGGAAAGGAAAAGGACATCAACTTGATTTGACTACTGACTGGCTATGGGGTACAAAATGGAAACAGACCATTTTGATAGAGTCAATAATGATTTTAATTTTGAATCCTTTAACTTGTATCGCCAGGAGCTCCTAATAGAGCAGTAAAGCAGACAGAATGCATTACTAAAGAGGTAAAGATGGAAAAACTGGAGTTAATAGCCTTGATGTGATTGGTATAGAGGTGGATAGTTGAGGCTTCAGGAGTCATCAGTTTGCCATTATTCTGAATTAAATTGTAGCAGGTTTACAGACTAAAGTTACAGTAAGGCAATGTTCTCTTCATCTGTTTACCCAATTTAGAACATGTAACACTTGCTGCTAATATAATGGTATTAATACAGTATGATGAATCTAACACTGTTTTCTCTTATCTCTTAAATTATTGTGGAAACAGGTATGGGAAAGCAGAACCACCAAAAGGAGTGATGACCAGCAATCTCATGATAGATCTGGATGTTAGTTCTCATGCCTCAGGATATCCAGTTGGGAACTCCATACCAGCTCTTGGGATCAGACTTTTATCCACTTAAAAAACCCTTCATTACCCGAACTACTGAAGCCAGCCCTAGCTAACTACGAATGGCTACCCAAAGGAAACACTTGGTGAAAGATTTCAATCCTTACATCACCTGCTACATCTGTAAAGGGTATCTGATCAAGCCAACTACAGTGACGGAATGCCTCCATACCTGTAAGTAATTTTGTCATGTACTCATCAGAAGTTATGGGTTACACTTGCTCTTTTAAAATTGCCACATTTTGTTTTTATCTAGTTTTTAACTTTTAAAAAAATGAGTATTCTAATAATTATTTTAACTTTAAATATATTTTCAGGATTGAATTTGTCATTAGGATACTAGTGACATGAAATTTTTCTTGTATTATTTAAATTATAATGGTTTTTTGCTGATTTTTAAATGTTCTAAAAATAATAAGCATATTATTGGTTATAGTTGTTGTTTTTTTAAGTAAACTGTTTTAGGTTTTTAAGTAAAAATTATACTGAAAGCCCTAGCCGGTTTGGCTCAGTGGATAGAGCAATGGCCTATGGACCAAAGGGTTCCCGGATTGATTCCGGTCAAGGGCACATACCCGGGTTGCAGCTTGATCCCCCGTAGGGGGTGTGCAGGAGGCAGCCAATCAATGATTCTCTCTCATTGATGTTTCTATCTCTCCCTCTCCATTCCCCTTGAAATCACTAAAAATATTTTTTAAAAATTATACTGAAGGAATTAATCTGTTCAGAGGCTTTGTTAGAATATGCATACTTTAATCCATTGTTATTTTTTTAAACTACTTTATTGAGGTGTGGTTGACATATAAACAGCTGTACCTGTTTAATGTATACAACTTGATGAGTTTAGAGACAAGTATACACCTGTAAAACCATCACCACATCTATGCCATAAACCCATTTATCACCTCCCAAAGTTTCCTCCCATCCCCTTTTTATTACTAGAGTCCTGGTGCACAGATTTGTGCAAGGGTGGGGTCCCTCGGCCTGGCCTGCGCCCTCTCACAATCCGGGACCCCTTGGGGGATGTTGGAGTGCCAGTTTCGGCCTGATTCCTGCAGGCCAGGCTGAGGGACCCCACCAGTGCACAAATTTGTGTACCAGGCCTCTAGTATGCATATAAGATCTTTGGTTAATCTCTTTCTACCCTCCCCCGGCCCCTTTTCCTCTGAGATGCATTGGTCTGTTCCATATTTCCATGCCTGTGCGTTGAGCGTCTGCCCCCTGGTGGTCAGTGTGCATTATAGCTACTGCTCGAATGGCTGGCTGGTCGGTCGCTTAGGCTTTTATATATATAAAGATTATTTTTGATAAGAGCACTTAACATTAAATATACCCTCTTAGCAAATTTTAGGTATACAACACAGTATTGTTACCCATAGTCACCATGCTGTACAGTAGATCTCAGGCTTACTCATCTAGGATAACGAAAACTTTGTGTGCCCTTAGACTACTAACTAGTAGCTCAGCATCACTTGGGAACTTGTTAGAAATGCAAATTCTCAGGCCCCACCCAGAATTACCAAATCAGAAACTCTGGGAGTTCGACCATCAATCTGCATTTAACCAGCTCTCCATGGGATTCTGAAGCACTCAGGTTTCAGAATTACTGTTCTAAGATGATCGTATCCGTGGAACTCCAAGTTTCTTTCTCAGCTGCCCTATCAGTAGATAAAGAAAAATTTTCCTAGCCACTTATACCAGGATTTTACTTTTGTGGTTCTGCCAATATGAATTTATTTTTCTATTTCAATTAAAGTAATTCCAATAATTCTAGTTTAATGCCTATTTTCACAAAACTAGATATTTTATATATTTACTAGATTTCATTTTAGCTTTAGAGTAACCTTGGAGCAGTTTGGAGTGGGAAGAAAGAAGGGTAAAAGGTTATCTTTATTCTGTGGGTGTGGAAACTTTGAGTTAAGTAATTTGCCTAGTCTCATAGCTAATGAGTAGTGGACCTGTATTCAACTCCAAAGCCCATGCTCTTTCTCAGATAAAATGGTCTCTCTCTCTTTTTTTTAAATCCTCTCATTCAATTATATTACCTCTGCTGAACTGAAATATTATACCATAGTTTTAAACAGGGGTGCAAAATATAAACACCTGGAAATGGTTAAAATGGCAAATTTTATGTTACATGTATTTTATCACAGTTTGTAAAAAATGTAATCACAGCCCTGACCGGTTTGGCTCAGTGGATAGAGCGTCGGCCTGCGAACTGAAGGGTCCCAGGTTCGATTCCAGTCAAGGGCATGTACCTTGGTTGCAGGCACATTCCCAGTAGGGAGTGTGCAGGAGGCAGCTGATCGATGTGTCCAACTCTCTATCCCTCTCCCTTCCTCTCTGTAAAAAAATCAATAAAATATACTTTTAAAAAAATGGAATCACCTAGGAAACAGTTTAAACATACTCATGTTCAGAACTCCACCTGGAGAGGTTTGGTGGCTGTTGTGAGGTCTGGGCAGGTGTATTTTAAAAAACCTTTCCAGGTGATGCTGGTGTATATTCCCTTGGTTATTACTGGCCCATGCTGTTCAGTTGGCAATTAACTATGAATATCTTGAAGTACTAATTTACCATTGCCCTATATCATTATTTAACTTGATCAATTACCAGTTAAATGTCATCAACAGATACTTATTGAATACCTACTGTGTGCCATGCACCATTCTAAGCACAGAGGATACAGCAGTGAACAAGATAGTAAAATATCTCTGCTCTCAAGGAGTTTTAGGGGAAACTAATAATAAATATGTGTCACATTAGTAATAAATGCTATGAAGAGGAACAAAGGCAGTTTGTAGATAGGAGAGGTGGGGTTATTTTATGTAGAGTGTCAGGTTGGCCTCTTTGATATGATGACATTTGAACAGAAACTTGAAGGGATTGAACTCTGTGAATATATGGGAAGAGCAAGCATTGTAGGCAGAGGGAAGATCAAATACAAGGCCTTGAGGTAGGAATGTCCTTGGCAGGTTCAAAGAAGAGCAAATCAGTTAGAAGACCATTGCTACAGGTCAGTGGAAGATTACAGGGCCTTCACCTAGCCGTGGTCGGCAAACTGCGGCTCGTGAGCCACATGTGGCTCTTTGGCCCCTTGAATGTGGCTCTTCCTAAGCCTTAGGAGTACCCTAGTTAAGTTAATAACAATGTACCTACCTATATAGTTTAAGTTTAAAAAATTTGGCTCTCAAAAGAAATTTCACTCGTTGTACTGTTGATATTTGGCTCTGTTGACTAATGAGTTTGACGACCACTGACCTAGGGTAATGAGGTGTGAGATGGAGGTAGGGAAGAGTGATTGGGTTGTGGATGTGTTTTGGAGGAAGAGCCAATAGGATGTCGCTACCCTAGAGTGGAGACTTTATCTTATACTTCCATGTTTCCCACTATACCAAGCATGGTACCTGGACATGGATCACAGTCTGTTTTGCTTTTTTGCTTCTAACATGTGTGCATTGCTTTTATATTTGGATGTCTCCAGCAATAACTGCCAAAGCGTTTGGAAGAAAATAAGAAAGCACAAATTTTTCATTTTCTACCTATATAATACTAGGGGCCCGGTGCACAAAATTTTGTACACTGGGGAGTGGGTTCCCTCAGCCCAGCTTGCCCCCTATCACATACTGGGAGCCCTAGGGGATATCCTACTACCTGCTCCCTGCTCCCCTTGGGGAGCGGACCTAAGCCACAGTCTGGCCTCCCTTTGTGGGAGTCGACCGGCCTGATCAGGGGAAGGCACCAGCCCCATCACCGCACTGTTGCAGCCACTGCCAGTCACCGCAGCCACCAAGGTGTTTTCATTAACACGGACTCCAGTCCCTTTACCATGAAAAAATGACAACTTTCTTTAGGCATTTTCAAGAAGTGTCTTTCATAGGATATGACATTTCTTTCTTTCTTTATCCTCACCTAGGGATATGTTTCCATTGATTTTTAGAGAATGTGGAAGAGAAAGGGAAAGACAGAGAGAAACATCAAAGTGAGAGGAACACTTTGATTGGTTGCCTCCTGCATGAGCCCTGATCTGGGCGGAGCCAGGGAGGAACCTGCAACCTAGATACGTGCCCTTGGTCAGAATTGAACCCAGAATCTGCGTTGGGCAGGCTGAGGCATTATCCACTGAGCCAAACTGGCTAGGACAGGATATGACATTTCTTAACCCTCCAGCAGCAGACCTTCCTTTTTTTCTCCAGGAGTGTGGTTAAAAAAAACCCTAGATCACTTTTTGGACTCTTATTACCCAAGTTACTAAGAATATTACCAGTGGCATACAGGGAGCTTAACCAATCAGCAGTCAGAAAAGGTGTTTCCTCTGTAGTTCACACCAATTGCTGGTTTGGCCCCTGCCCAGGCCTAACACCTCTGGCGAGTCATTAGCCCTGGGCCACGGCACCCCCAGCTCCCAGCCGCCGTGGCCATCAAGGATCGCTGGCTGGCTGTGCCCCGGTTCTGGCCGCCACCACCATCAAGGATCACTGGCTGGCTTCTCCCCTGCCCAAGCCTAAAGCCTCTGGCTGAGGCGTTAGGCCTGGGCCGGGGCACCCCCAGCTCCCCGCCACCGCAGCCATCAAGGATCGCTGGCTGGCTCCTCCCTGACCCAGGCCTAAAGCCTCGGGCCGAGGTT
This sequence comes from Myotis yumanensis, assembly GCF_028538775.1. Taxonomy (NCBI): domain Eukaryota; kingdom Metazoa; phylum Chordata; class Mammalia; order Chiroptera; family Vespertilionidae; genus Myotis; species Myotis yumanensis. The sequence continues at coordinate 25,047,353 of NW_027223764.1, read as the reverse complement.
TTAGGCCTGGGCCGGGGCACCCCCCACTCCCTGCCACCGCCGCCGCCATCAACGATCGCTGGCTGGCTCCTCCCCGGCCCAGGCCTAAAGCCTCTGGCTGAGGCTTTAGGCCTGGGCCGGGGCACCCCCAGCTCCCACCACACCCGATCGCTGGCTGGCTCCTCCCTGGCCTAAGCCTAAAGCCTCTGGCCGAGGTGTTAGGCCTGGGCCGGGGCACCCCCAGCTCCCCGCCGCTGCCGCCACCAAGGATCGCTGGCTTAACGATCGCTGGCTGGCTCCTCCCTGGCCCAGGCCTAAAGCCTCAGGCCAAGGCGTTAGGCCTGGGCCAGGGCATCCCCAGCTCCCTGCCACCGCTGACATCAAGGATTGCTGGCTGGCTCCACCCTGGTTCCCCCCGCCATCTCCGCCATCAACCATTGCTGGCTCAATGATTGCTGGCTGGCTCCTCCCTTACCCAGGCCTAAAGCCTCAGTCCGTGGCTTGGAGCCAACATATGCAAATTAGCCACCATCTTGGCTGGCGATTAATTTGCATATCTTGCTGATTAGCCAATGGGAAGGGTAGCGGTCATATGGCTAATTACCATGTTTCTCTTTTATTAGATAGGATAGATTTTATATCTGTTCTTCTCAGAAAATATTTGGGGCATAATGGAATCCCAATTTAAATGTAACTTTTTTGGAGGAAAAACAAAAGATTCTAGAAGTATAAATAACCCATTTATAAGCAAGGGTTATGTTTATGCTTGCAACAGCAATTTAACGTATAAAAAGGTGAGTGACAGTTTAACTGCATTTTCAGTCATTCTGGCCTGAAAAATCACTTGGAAGTTAACAAGCCCCTTTACTGAGAGAGAATAAAAATGGCAGCAGTGTGATGAAAAGACAGTGGAAAAAAACAAATGTGACCTTTTATCATCAACAGAGAACAAAGAACAGAGTTGATGGAGTCAGGTACTCAACCCAGTGTCTGAGGATTCCATAGTGCTAACTATGGAATAGTTATGCACATCCAGTCCTTGGAATTCTATGTATTTTTTTCTTTGTAGTTACAATAGGGCTTATATAAGGCAAAAATTATTTCACTTGTAAAATATTCTCTTATTAGTACTGATAAAATAAATAGCACCACGAAGTAGTGTTTTTCAGTCATTGGTTGGTCTTTGATATTACCTGGTTTTCTTATGTATAATGTGGGACAGATACAGTGGCATTGTGATTTAAGAGCAGTATAAAATAGAAAAGTAAGATGACCAAATTGGACAGGAGGAAAGTGAGAAGTGTTAAATGACAATGTGATACACCATAATATTTTCAGTCTTGACTTAGTCATATAAAAAGAATGTCATAACTTTGTACAAAGACTATACTTTTATGTTCCTATAAGTAAAGAATAATTTTTATTATGAAACTAATTATAAATAAAAGATTTTGGTCTTACTGTTCAAGTTTGAAATATATAAATAGCGCTTTATTAATGGTGAGCAAAACCAGATGTGGAATCTGCCCTTCTGGACTTTCTGGTCAAGTGAAGAAAGATAGAGTAATCAAGTTAAGAAATGTATAAAATAAAATTGGATGTTAATACTAGTAAGTGTGATGAAAATACTAGTAATAAAACAGAATGATAAAATAACAGGTATATGTCAGGTTATTGCAGTAGAATGGAATGCAAAATAAGGAACTAAAGTGTTTTCTGAAATTCCTAAAGCCATAGGTCCTAGATCTTCTCAGGCAGGGACATTAGTTTTTGGGCAGTGGAGGTGCATTAGGGTGGGAAATAGGGATCATGAGTGGCTCTCCCTGCTTTGATATGGATAAATGAAGTTGCTTTACTCTTCTTTCAAAATACTCTGCAAAGGCATGTCAGCTTTTTCTCTCTTCAAATCAGAGAGGTTTTTGCTCTCCCATTCTCCCATTGAAAAATTCTGGAACTAACACTGACTTCTGTATAGATGTAGAAAGAAGGGCCAGAAGGACCAGCAGGATGGCTGACTGCAGCAGCCCTTGATGTTGTTAGCACTACAGCTCAGTAGGAGGAGGAGAAAGGGGCAAGCCAATCAGAAGGAAGGGGGAGCCAGAGATGGCAGGGCTAGCTGTACCCTAGGATTCTGGCAAGAAGTTGGGGGGGAAACTTATAAAAGCTTACTATCATCACTTCCCTTCAGCAGGCCAATGACATTCTATAAAAAGATGAAAGTTTAAAAATTTAAAACATAAATATGAGTTTTTAGTTTTAAATGAGAAAATACTAGAGGAACTAAATCTGCATTTACTATAGTTATAAGTCTATAAGATAATTTTAATAATCCAACAGACCTAAGGAAATAAATATGTTCTCACAAATAATTATTGAATTTTTAAAAATAAATAATTAGCACTTTGCTAGCCTCTGGGTTAGATTGGTTAAAAAAAAAAAGATAATTGGGAACTTAAAACTCTATCAAGCAAAACTTCTCATAAGATAAGAAGAAATTTCTACACATGTATTTGGATCTTTTTCTTTTCTGTGTGAGCTCAGCTGGTGGAACTCAACATACCTAACAATGAATGAATGAGATTCTAACACTCTGTTGTCCAAACAAGAAGTATATTCCACACTTGACTCCATTTACCCTCACTATCAAAACAGGGCCAAAGTCCTGACTGGTCTCTCTCCTTAGTATCTCTTAAATCTGTCCTTTCACTTCCTTCCCCCATGACTGTCCAGGTCCTCATTACTGCTCACCAGTCACTGCAGCCCACTCTTAACCAGTGTTACAGTGGTGGTCATTTAAACATCTTGCTGTCTTCATCACTCACTCTTCAGCTAACCCAAAATTTCCTGAAGATACCCTAATGCCCCCCAAATTAAAGCTACATAGGTGTGACCGATTTCTGTCCCACCATCCAACACACACCATGTGCAAATAATTTGTTTAGCAGCTTGTTCTGCTTGGAATGCACTTCTCCTGTATACCTGGCTAGCAGTTACCCATTCTTCAAAAATCATTTCCTCCAAGATATTCCATCCACCTGCTACCACAGACAGATTTGGGTTAAGTGTATTCTTAGCACCTGATACTTGAGTACTCAATAAAGGCTTACATGAATAAGTAAATAGCCAGTCGGTTGGTTATTTTATTGTGTGTTTTTCCTTTCAAAGATTCAAATGCAGTGATAGGTAGCTTGAAAGGCATGTAGATAGTGTTGGTTAGGAATTACAAATTTTTAAAAACTACCTTCTAAAACAGGGGTGGGCAAACTTTTTGACTCGAGGGCCACAATGGGTTCTTAAACTGGACCGGAAGGCCGGAACAAAAGCATGGATGGAGTGTTTGTGTGAACTAATATAAATTCAAAGTAAACATCATTACATAAAAGGGTACGGTCTTTTTTTTTTTTAGTTTTATTCATTTCAAACAGGCCGGATCCGGCCCGCAGGCCGTAGTTTGCCCACGGCTGTTCTAAAATATAGGTGCGAGTCTTGTGTGCCTTAGGCAGGGAGAGGGAGAGATGCTGGGTTGAGGACTGGAGATTGGTGGCTCTAAGTTAAGGGCTGCTCTATCTTTTGCACTAGGGTTCTGAGGAACTTTTTAAGGTTACATAGAGGATGTATAGTTTGTTGATTTAAAATGGAAGACTTTTCACTTAAACTAAGAAGAACAAAGGACCTTTTTCCAATAGTTAAAATGTGTAGAATATAGTGCATTGGTTCTTAACTCTTTCGTGGTTAGCATGCTATAAGAATCTGGTTATTCTTTTCTCAGGAAAAAAGGGAAGGTTTAGACACAGAATTCTGTGTTATAATACAGGAAAGTTTTCTTCTTTTTGCCCTTTCAGAGATTATTGCATTAATCCCCTAAGATTGAATTATTTGGAAAAACACAATGTTGTACTTGGTTTTAACTTATGCAAAGAACAAGGGTTAATTGATAGTTAAATATAGTTGATGTGACAATTAAGTGACATGATTTTATGTGGTAATATGGAAGGATGGAGGAAGAATTTAATCGTAAAATGGTAAAATTTAAGTACTACCAACCATTTATTATTTTTGAACAAGTATTATAAATACACAAGTATTTAAATTTATAGAGAACTTCTGATGCATTGATACTCAGTGTTTAAAAATCTTGTGGTACATACACTTGCTATTCAAGGTGCTGACTAGCAGCATCACCTGGGAGCTTGTTAGGAGCGCATATCTGTGGGCCTCACTGTGGGTCTGTGAGTCAGGATCTCTGGGGATAAGGCTGGAAGTCTGTGTAATGACAAGTCTCCAGGTGACTCTGTGGTGCACTGAAGTTTGAGAAACACTGCTCTGGACCAGACATTATAATACTAGCATATCTTGAACTAGGCAGCTTGTACTTTTAATCATAGTGTAATTAAAATAAATGCTAATGAAAGATTAAACTAGTAGCTGTTATTTATTGAATGTCATATTTGGGGTCATGAGCTTTACTTTCATTGTCTTATGTAATCTTCCCAAAGACCCTTCTAGTTAGGTGGTAGTATTTAATCATTAACAGATGTTTAGTAGTATCTACATTTTATCAGTTTTTATTCTAGCCAGTGGAAACAAAACAGTAAAGAACACAGGTATAATCTGTGCCCTCCTAGGATTTACGTTCTAATAGGAGAGACAGATAATACATGAATAAACAATATAATTTCAGACGCTGTGTGTATCAAATGCTATGAGGAAAAATAAAACAGAGGAAGTTTTTTCTTGGGAATTACCATTTGAGCAGACCAGAGTAATAGGAAGGAGCAAGCTATGAGAAGGTTTGCGGGCAGAGTATTTCAGATTCATTTTTTAGCATTTTTCACAAAGACTCAGAAAGGTAAAGTGACACAGCTAATAAGTGCTGGACCTGGGTTCTGACTCCTGGAGAGCTGACTTGGGCACATCTTCATATTAAATTGTCATATTCTTAATCTTTCTTTCTGCTTGGCTATATTTTCCAAAAATTCTTTAACAACATGTGAATTTAAAATCCTATATAATAAAATCCTAACATGCAAATCGACCGAACAACAGAAAAACTGCCTGCTATGACGCACACTGACCACCAGGGGGCAGACACTCAATGCAGGAGCTGCCCTTTGGTGGTCAGTGCGTTCCCACAGGGGGTGTGCCGCTCAGCCAGAAGCTGGGCTGGCTGCTCCTTAGTGCTGCCTCAGAGGCGAGAGAGGCTCCCGCCACCACTGCTGCGCTCACCAGTGGAGAGCGCTGCTCAGCCAGAAGTCTTTTTGCCTTCAATACCTACTGCCTCCACTGCAGGCGGGAGGTAAGGAGCGAGGAGTTCCCGAGTGCGGGAGGGATGTCTGACTGCTGGCTTAGGGGGATTGGGTCTAAGCTGGCTGGCGGACGTCCCCTGAGGGGTCCTGGACTGTGAGAGCGTGCAGGCCAGGCTGAGGGACCCCCCCCCCCCCCGAGTGCACGAATTTTACCTTGAAAGGTAAAACATGCCTTGAAACCAAAAAACTAAAAGAAAACATAGGTGGTAAGTTCATTGACATAGTTCTTGGTGAGTGATGATTTTCTGAATCTAACACAGTGATGGCGAACCTTTTGAGCTCAGCGTGTCAGCATTTTGAAAAACCCTAACTTAACTCTGGTGCCGTGTTACATATAGAAATTTTTTGATATTTGCAACCATAGTAAAACAAAGATTTATACTTCTGATATTTATTTTACATATTTAAATGCCATTTAACAAAGAAAAATCAACCAAAAAATGAGTTCGCGTGTCACCTCTGACACGCGTGTCATAGGTTCGCCATCACTGATCTAACACTAAAAGCAAAAATAAACATGTAGGAAGGATTATATCAAACTAAAAATCTTCTGCACAGCACAGGAAACTGTCAACAAAAGGAAAAGGCAACCTACTGAATGGGAGAAAATAATTGCAAATTATATATCTGATAAGAGGCTAATGTCCAAACTATAGATCTCATACAACTCAATAGCAAAAAAAAAAAAAAAAAAAAATCTGATTAAAAAATGGGCAGAGATTTTGAACAGATATTCTTCCAGAGAAGCCATACCAATGGCCTTCAATAAGTACATGAAAAAGTGCTCAACATCACCATTCACCAGGGAAATGCAAATTAAAACAATAATGCAGTATCATCTCAGAATTACTAGATTGGCTATTATCAAACACACGAGTTGGTGAGAATGTGGAGAAAAGGGAACCCTTGTGCACTGTTGATGGGAATATAAATTGGTGCATCTACTATAGAAAACAGTATGAAGTTTCCTCAAAATATTAAAAATTGAACTACCATATGATCCAGCGATTTTACTTCTGTGTCTTTATTAGAAGAAAAGAAAAATACTAACTCGGAAAGGTATATGAACACCCATGTTTATTGCAGCATTATTTATAACTAGAGGCCCAGTGCACGAATTCGTGCACGGGTGGGGTCCGGCCGTCCTGGCCCCAATCAGAGCGGATCGGGGCTGGACCTGTCAGGAGGAGGAGATGGTCGTAGGTTGGCCAGCTGGCCCGCCCCAATCGGGGGCGAACAGGGCGGGCCGGCTGGGGGGAGGGGCCATGGGATGTTGGCCAGCCAGCCCCACCCCCGATTGATGTGTAGGGGGGTGATCAGGGGTGGAGTTGGCTGGGGGAGGAGCCGCTGGCTGATTGGGGTCAGGGGGCCGATCTGGGGTGGGGCCAGGTGGGGGGAGGGGCTGCAGGAGGTTGGCCAGAGGCCCTGTCCCCTGTTGGGGTAAGGGGGTAGATCAAGGGTGGGGTTGGCCAGAGGGAGGGGCTGCAGGAGGTTGGCTGGCCGGCCCTGCCCCCTATTGGGGTAGGGGGGTGATCAGGGGCGAGGCAGGCCATGGGGAGGGGCTGCGGTCCAATCAGGGTGGGAGGGGGCCATCAGGGGCGGGGTCTGCTGCGGGGAGGGGCTGCATGAGGTTGGCAGGCCGGCCCCGCCCCCTATTGGCATAGGGGAGGTGATCAGGGGCGGGGGCCGGTCGGGGGAGGGGCCGTGGGAGGTTGGCCGGCCGGCCACACCCCCAGATATGACTGGTTTGCTGGCTGCAGTGGGTGTCATAGTGACCAGTCATTTTGGTCGTACAGCGTTCTGGTTGCTGGCTTTTTATATATATAGACTAGAGGCCCGGTGCACAAGAATTTGTGCACTCGGGGAGGGGGGTCTCTCAGCCCGGCCTGTGCCCTCTCGCAGTCTGGGACCCTCGGGGGATGACCACCTGCTGGCTTAGGCCCGCTCCCCGGGGGATTGGGCCTAAGCTGGCAATCAGACATCCCTCTGGCAGCCCGGGAGCCCTCGGGGGATGTCCACTTGCCAGCGGGGAGCAGGCCTAAGCTGCAGTCGGACATCCTTAGCGCTGCTGAGGAGGTGGGAGAGGCTCCCACCACCACCGCTGTACTGGCAACCGTCAGCCTGGCTTGTGGCTGAGCTGAGCTCCCCCTGTGGGAGTGCACTGACCACCAGGGGACAGCTCCTGCATTGAGCATCTGCCCCCTGGTGGTCAGTATGTATCATAATGACCAGTCTTTCCCAGTCGTTCTGCTGTTAGGGTCAGTTTGCATATTACCTTTTATTATATAAGATAGAAGCCTGGTGCATGGGTGGGGGCCAGCTGGTTTGCCCTGAAGGGTGTCCCAGATCAGGGTGGGGGTCCCGCTGGGGTGCCTGGCCAGCCTGGGTGAGGGGCTGATGGCTGTTTGCAGCTGGTCACACCCCCTTCAGAGTGGGGGTCCCCACAGGGGTGCCTGGCCAGCCTGGGTGAGGGGCTGATGGCTGTTTGCAGGCTGGTCAAGCCCCCCTCCCCCCCAATGGGGACCCTCACCCCATGGAGGTTTGGCCAGCCTGAGTGAGGGGCTGATGGCTGTTTTCAGGCTGGCCACACCCCTTTTAGGGTGGGGGTCCCCACTGGGGTGCCTGGCCAGTCTGGGTGAGGGGCTGAGGGCCGTTTTCAGGCTGGCCAAGCCCCCCAGCGATGGAAGCTCTCAGCCTCTCCTTTTTTTCTTTTTTTTTTATTCTGAGATTTATTTACCTTCTATAATTGAAACTTTGTAGCCTTGAGTGGAGCTCAGAGCCGTCCAGGGCGTGCAGGAAGCTTGGCTTCCTCCATCGCCAGGGGCAACCCAAGCCTCCTGCTCGCTCCAGCTCTGTGGCCACAGCCGGCTGAAAGCAGGTATCTGGGGTGTATTTATCTTCTATAATTGAAACTTTGTTGCCTTGAGTGGAGCTCAGAGCCAGCTGCGGCAGGCGGGAAGCTTGGCTTCCTCCATCACTGGAGCAACCAAGCCTCCTGCTCGCTCCAGCTCCGTGGCTGCTGGCCGCCATCTTGGTTGGGTTAATTTGCATATAGTCGCTCTGATTGGCTGGTGGGCATGGCTTAAAGCGTAGCGAAGGCACGGTCAATTTGTATGTTTGTCTTTTATTAGACTAGATAGGCAAGGTATGGAAACAACCTAAGTATTCTCCGATGGATGAATAGGGAAAGAAAATATGGTACACACACACACACACACACACACACACACTGGAATATTATTCACTCATAAGGAAGAATGAAATCTTGCCATTTGTAGCAACATTATGCTAAGTGAAATAAGTTAGAGAAAGAAAAATACCATATGATCTCTCTGATAGATGGAATCTAAATAAGTTTTTTGGGTTGTTTTTTTTTTTTTACCCTAAGCTGATAGATACAGAGAATAAATAGGTGGTTACCAGAGGTAGGGGAGAAACATGAACTATTTTTGGTTTTATTTTCTGTGTTTGTTTGTTAGTTTAAATAAATTGTTTATCCTTTTTTTAAGAGAATAGGAACAAAATCAAAGGCCTAAGAAGAAGTTATATTAAAGTCTCAGTGGGTACAGATATAATTTTTTAGGGTTATACTAGAAATGAGATCACTGGTATACTTATATTACATATTTCAAACAGTATTTTGGCAGAAACTAGTCACTCATTCATGAAAGTGATTATAGTGCTCATTTTGATGATTATTTTTCAATAAGGAAGAATAATTATAGGTCTTAATCTAGATGTCATCCATTATTAATGTCAAAGAAGAATTATATGAGATGTATGGTTCTTTTAGCTTTTGAAACTGTGCATTAGATTAGCAATTTTCAACATGTGCCACAGGAATTTTTAAAACATGCAATACCTGACTATTTTATTAGTGGCACTGACCTCTTTTCCCTTAGGTTGTCAAATTAAAAAATCACAACAGCCAACACAATAGCCATCCAGTGTGAATGAATCAAAATTATACCCTTTTTTTGGGTCAGATCAGCAAAAAATATATTTTTTGGAGTGCCACAGAATTTTAATAATTAGTTTGTGTGTGCCATGAGATAAAAGGTTGAAAAATCGCTGCACTAAATAAGAATGTTTAAACAGTTGAGCAAAGCATCATAGTGGACACTAAAAGATAGATAAAAAATGAAATTGTCTTTTGGCTTCTGAGAAGAAATTATGTCTATGTCAGAATGAGTTGGAAGTGATACCAATGATGATTTGAAAGAAAATATGTAACCTAAAATACGTATTCAGAATCAGAAATCATGGTCAATGCATAGGTATGTTTAAGAGTCTAGCAGAAGCCCTGTTTGCCTGCTGTCCACAGCCTGGATCGCTACTGCCTGGATCGCATACCACCTGCTCACTCGAACTGCTCGCTCCCAGAGAGCCTGTAGTTCCATTGCGCCATGTGTGACATTTGGACCCTCTTTGGCAGCAATGACTGCCTTTCTGTTCAGTGTCTGAAGGCTATGAAGGTTGCACACAGGGGTCCAGATGCATTTTGCTTTGAGAATGTCAATGGATATACCAACTGCTGCTTTGGACTTTCCCGGTTGCTGTTGGTTGACCAGCTGTTTGGAATGCAGCCAATTTGAGTGAAGAAATATCCTTATTTGTGGCTATGTTACAACAGAGAAATCTACAGCCACCAGAAGCTACAATGCCATTTTGAACTTGAATATCACACTAACGTGGATGGTGAAATAATCCATCTTTATGTCAAAGGAAGAATTGAATAGACATGATTTGTATGCTGGATGGTGTATTTGCATTTAATTTACTGGATATGGCCAATAAGAAAGTGTTCCTGGGCAGAGATACCTATGGAGTAAGACGTTTGTTTAAAGCTGTAATTGAAGATGGACTTTTGGCTATGTGTTCAGAAGCTAAAGGTCTTGTTAACTTGAAGCACTCCAGCTTTTTTTTTTTTTTTTTAGTGGAGCCTTTTCTTCAGGGACACTATGAAGTTTTGGATTTAAAGCCAAATGACGAAGTTGTGTTGGTGGAAGTGGTTAAATATAATCACTGCAGAGGTGAGCCTCTGCACACCCTGTGACAGTGTGGAGAAACTTCCAGGTTCTTGGGATAGAAACCATAAAGGCAGCCTCCAGATCCTTTTTTGACACTGCCACTAAAATGTTTGATGACAGAAGGATTGGGTATCTTTTATCAGGGGGCTTGGATTCCAGTTTGGTTGCTGCCACCCTGTTGAAGCAGCTAAAAGAGGCCCAAGTCCAGTACCCTCTTCAGACATTTGTGATTGGGATGGAAGACAGTTCTTATTTTCTAGCTGCCAGAAAGGTGGAAAGTCATATTTTCCTTGGAAGCTTATGACATTACAACAGTTCGCACATCAGTGGGTATGTATCCAATTTCCAAGTACATTAGGAAGAACACAGCATGGAAAAGATCCAGATGAACTGATGCAGGGGTACATATATTTTTACAAGGCACCTTCTCCTGAAAAAAGAGGAGGAGGAGAGGAAGAGGCTTCTAAAGGAACTCTATTTGATGCCCTCCATTGAGATCCAACGTGCTGCCCATGGTCTGCAACACCTGAAACTAAAGAAGACTGTTACTATTGTCAAGTCCTTGCATGCCACTACCCAGGCCGGACTGACTGGCTGACCCATTACTGGATTCCCAGGTGGATTAATGCCACTGATCCTTCTGCATGCACTCTGACCCATCACAAGTCAGCCACCAAAACGAGCTCTTTCTAAGCTATAGAATGAAAGTAAATGTGAAGGTAGAGGCCTTGGGGGCTTGGAAGGGTGGCAATGACCATCATCCATCATGGGGTAAAAAAATGTCTTAAACCTAAAAAACAATCTAACAGCAAGATTGAATATAAACATTAAGAATAAGTACAGTCTAACCTGTAAAAAAACAAAAGGTAATTTCCATTTCGATACTTTGAAGACTTTTTATAGGTACTGATGCTTCATAACACACTAGTTTTTCCCAGACGACTATATTATATCAAAAATTTAAATACCAGTGAACAAAAGCTATGTTCCCGCAGAGGCTTCATTGCTGACATTTCTTTACTCAATATTTTAGAAAACTGAAACAGATTTTAGTTTATATTGACTTAAGTCATTTTAGTTGTCAAAAAGATTACTAGTAAACTCAGAATCTCTCCCCTTTATTTGAAAGCATAGGCAGGTTTCTGACTTCACTACAATAGTGCACTTGGCTCCCTTTACTGTTCCTAACCCTGTGTCCTCATTTATTCCATACATATTCACCGAGCACCTCCTCCTCCAAGTACGATTCTGGGCACCTGGGATACAGTAGGCGATACAATAGACAATAAGTAATCATAGTGTATATTAGAAGGTGATAAATGGTATTGTAAGGGAGAGCCGAGTTGGTAAGGGGAATTGCAGTCAGTGGGAAGGTGTTACAATTTAAAATAAGCCTGTGTTCTGGGTAGGCCTCGTTAAGGAAGTGACATTTGAAAAAAAGAAAAAAAAAAAGAAAAGAAAGCGATATTTGAATAGACTTGAGGAGGTAAAGGAGTTAGCCAATTACACGACTGAGGGAAGAATATTTCAGGTAGAGGGAATAGAAGGAGTCAAGAGTCTAAGGCAGGCATGTGCCTGACATGTTGAGAAATGGTCAGGCCAGTGTGGCTAGACAGCAGTGAGCAGAGAGCACAGGGAGGTGATAGGGTGGATGTGACCCACAGGCACAGTGTGCAGTTCTCATAGGGCCACTGTAAGGATTTGGCTTTTACTCTAGAGCAGTGGTTCTCAACCTTCCTAATGCCGCGACCCTTTAATACAGTTGTGGTGACCCCCAACCATAAAATTATTTTCGTTGCTACTTCATAACTGTAATTTTGCTACTGTTATGAATCGTAATGTAAATACCTGATTTGCAGGATGTATTTAGGCGACCTCTGTGAAAGGGTCGTTCGACGCCCAAAGGGATCTCGACCCAGAGGTTGAGAACCGCTGCTCTAGAGATATGACCCATTTCAGGCAGGATTTTGAGTGAGGAATGGAATTATCTGATTTATGTTTAAAAGCATCACTCAGACTACTATTGAAAACAGACCTGTTAAGAGGTGATTGCAATAGTCCAGGCAAGAGGTAGCGATTGCTTGTACCAAGGCAGTGGTGGTGGTCAGAGTGGTCAGATTCTGGTTATATTTTGAAAGTAAAGCCAAATTTGCTAATGACCTGTGTGGGGGTCATAAGAGAAAAAAGAGTCAAAGAGTTAAGTCAGTCTTAAAGGATATCTTTAAGATTTTGGTCTGAGAAACTTGAGGATAAAGATGTCATCCAATCATATAGAAAAGGCTGAGGGTGGAAGATCAGGAGGCTATTTTTGGAGACACCCAAATGGTGATGTCAGTTGGGAGTTGGATGTGTGAGTCTGGAGAGTATCAGCATGTAGATCATATTTAAACAATGAAAGTACCAAGGGGGTGAGTGTAGAAAAAGAAGAGAAGAGGACCAAGGATGGAGCTCCAGGGCGTTGAGGAGGAGTTGTCAGTAAGATAGGAGAAAGCAGGGTGGGATCCTGGGAGGCAAAGTACACATAGTGTCAAGAGGGAGAAGGAATCAACTGAGTCAACTGTGTTGAGTAAGATGGAACTGAGAATAGAACACTGGACTTAGCAACACAGAGGTCATGGATAATCCTGTCGAGCAGTTTCAATGGAGTAGTAAAGAGTGAAAGTCTGGATAAGTGTGAGAGGATGGAAAATTCCCTGGTTTTACTCATTGTACTGTGATTATGTAAGTATTTCATGTTAATGAAGGTTAAAAAAGAGGTGAAAAACAGAATGGGAAGAGAAGAATTGGAGAGAGTATAAGTAGCTCTGAAATGGAATGACAGCTGACAAGGGAAGTAGGGTCAACAGTTGTTTAAGATGAGGAATATGTTTAAATCTTCAGTAGATAGCAAAAGACTAATCTAGTGAAAGGGGAGAATACTGAAGCAGTGTTCTTAGGTCATCGGGGGGGGATTGAGTGCACAGAGCAGAGACTGGTTGCAGATAGGCACATGAAACTTTTGGAAACAGGCAAGAGCACAAAGTACAGATGCTAGTCATATGGTGATGTGAATTCTCTTCTCTTTGTTTCAGTTTTTTTTCCCCCTTCTGTTTTCAGTGAAAGAGGAAGCGAGGTCATCAGTGGAGAGTGAGATTGGGGGAGGATGTGTTAAGGATTTGAGGAGAGAGGAGAAGGTATGAAGTATTGATGGAGGGCATAATGGACTTGGGGTGTTGAGTATGACCATCTGGCAGATGAAGGACCCACTTTAGGTTCACAGTCATGAATTTAAGGTGAGATACCATCAGTGTGGTGCATGTTTTTCTCCCACAGCTATAATTTTATAGAAGCAGAGTATGTTGGATTTAGCCAGGGTTAATAGTTTAACTGAGCAAGTATAATGAAAGAAAAGACAGGTAGAAAAGTTGAAGTACAGAAGAACAAAGCTATCAGGAGTGTGTGTGAGAAATGATCATTATGATTGACAAGAATTTATATTGATCAGGAGGTTATGAGGGCATTGCTGCACTCACTGAGCTACCAAACTCTACCCTGACTCTAAGTCTGTCTATGGAAGTATAACCTTCCAGGACATTTTGGTGTCCTGCCTGCTTGACACAAGATCCTTCTCCTTTGCTGCTGCCTGCTCCTCTGTGGTGGTGAAATCATATAGCATTCTCAGTAGGAAGTGATGTTATCCTAAATGTTCTTCATGAAATTGCAACTCATGTGAGCCTTTGAAAGAAATGTGCCATGTATAACATAACAGAAGGAAGGTGTTTATTAGATCCTTATATAAGTGAAACCAAGAGATACTGTCTCATGGAAGCAAATACTGGAAAACTCTTTTTAAATAAGAATATGTATCAAAATCAGGAAGCTGTTGCCTCTTCTCTTTGCAGATGACTACAATTTACTTAAAAACTGTTAGCAGATAATAAAGTTTTCAAAGCAAACTTTGAAAATAAGTGTTACTCAAGAAGGGCACATAAAGATGATAATGTGCTAAGGAAGGAAGGAAGGAACGTGCTTCTGTGTTGACAGATAAAACGAACACCTTAGGATGATTTTACTAAAGGAGTCAGCATTTGATCACTTTTAATAAACAGAACATTGAGTGATAACACCAAGGACATGAGAGAAAAAACTATTGTTTTATTATCAACTAGAGGTCCGGTGCATGAAATTCGTGCACTCGGGAGGGGTCCCTCAGCCTGGCCTGTGCCCTCTCGCAGTCCAGGAGCCCTCGGGGGATGTCCGACTGCCTTGGAGGCGGGAGAGGCTCCCCCCCACCCCTGCTGTGCTCGCCAGCTGTGAGCCTGGCTTCTGGGCTTCCGGCTGAGCAGCACTCCCCCTGTGGGAGCACACTGACCACCAGGGGGCATCTCCTGTGTTGATCGTCTGCCCCCTGGTGGTCCATGTGCATCATAGCAACCGGTTGTTCCACTGTTCAGTTGATTTGCATGTTACCCTTTTATTATATGGGATGAGAGCAGGATTAGTGGTCAAGAAAAGAAATTTGTGTAGATTATTTTGTGGGTGGACCATACATACAAGATAAGCAACAACAATGGTCCTTGTACCTGTTGTGAAGAACACCCCCACCTCTCAAGAACTTGAAAATAAGGATGTAGGATAGCCCTTTATTAAACTATGAAATCAACATGCAGTAGTACTTCAGAGCAGGTATATGCAAAGTGAAAAGACAGAACAAGATAACTCCTAGACCAGTAGGAATTGTATTAAATATATAAAGTTAAAGAAGGAATGTATACTAGAGAAGTGTTTCACCCAAATGGGAACTGCCTATCTTTGCATGTATGATACTTCTTTTTCTAGGGTGAAGGGTCAATCTTGGAAAAAGAAGTATCATACATGCAAAGATAGGTGGTTCCCATTCGGGTGAAGCAATGTGTAGAAAATATCTTACTTGAGCTGTAAGACTATCTCTAGGGCTGTCATAGCTGCAGAGGATTAATATCAATACATAATAGATATTTAAAGTCCCTTTAGCAAGATCATCTGTTGTTTCAGATGGACACATCAAACTAATCATAGTCTGTTGCCATTCAATATTCGATTACTGATACTCCTTGTTATGATTTTATGCTCATCTGGTGATCTAATTTATAGTTATAGCTCAAATATTCATTGAATATAAGTACATTACGATATACTTATTTACACATTTTACACATATTATCTCATTTAATTCTTACAAGAACCTTGTGAGATAGATATTCTTGTTATCTGCTTTGTACATAGAAGCATAGAGTAAGTAATGTGCCTGGTGGTAGGACTGAGTTTCAGATCCAGTCTGCCTCTAGATTGTCTTTTGTCTAGAGCAGCAGTTCTCAACCTGTGGGTCGCGACCCCTTTGGGGGTCGAACGACCCTTTCACAGGGATCACCTAAGACCATCGGAAAACACATACATAATTACATATTGTTTTTGTGATTAATCACTATGCTTTCATTATGTTCAATTTGTAACAATGAAAATACATCCTGCATATCAGATATTTACATTACGATTCATAACAGTAGCAAAATTACAGTTATGAAGTAGCAACGAAAATAATTTTATGGTTGGGGGTCACCACAACACGAGGAACTGTATTAAAGGGTCGCGGCATTAGGAAGGTTGAGAACCACTGGTCTAGAGCATTATGCTGTCCTACCTTGGCCTCTGCATTACAGGGAGAGAGTATCTTCATCCCATATTTTTTCGATTATGTTTTGTCCCATGACTGATTTCCTGATAGTGAATAGTAAAGTGACTTCTGATTATGATTTGGCAGAGGGCCAAATCCTGGAATGGGTTCATCAATCAGAGGTACTCACTGGTAAGGATTTTGTGGCCAGCTTCTGGCCTCCTTTGGCCAGGATTTCCCAGTTATCTTTGACTGTCTTGGTGGAGAGCTTTTCAAAGTTAAGAGTCCTGTTGTTGATCTCCTGGAGATTCTGATTTAGTTGTTTTGGGATGGGGCCCATTAATCTGTTCTTTAAAAAATCTCATTGGTGATTGTGGTGCCCATCTCAGTTTGGGAACCACCGTTTTAGATGACACATGACTCTATTAATTTGTGCAACAGCCTAGTTCAAATCTAAGAAATGTTAAAAGGAAGAATTTCAGTTTGTAAGCTTTAGGCAGAAGTTTTATGATGTTTGTGATGGGCTAAATATAAAGATCAGTTAAAAATAACAAATCTTGTTGCCAAGGATCAAGTGTTATTGGCTATATGATGCTTAGCATAGTAGTTGGACTTTAGGCCTGCAGATGCACAGCCGGGGAGTGGATGCCATCTCTGCTACACAGCTAGGCAGCTGTGAGCAGCCATGGCAGCCTACTCAGGCTCTCCAGTACTGTTTCTCATTTGCCAAAGGAGGATGGTAACAGTCCATACTTTAATCTATACAAAGCCCTGAGCCCAGAGCCTGATACTAGGTTAGTGCTCAGGTAATGTTAGCACTTGTTGCTATTTAAGTGGTTTTTCAACTGGGAATAATATCATTGGTGAGCCTAACTCCCGTTCTGACCCAGGTGTTTCTTGTGGCCACAGCATCTTTCTGTAGGTGGCTGGTGAGAAGGAAGATTGTAATTAGTCTCCATAGAGTCTTAACCCAGACCTGGACCTTTTTATCTTGCACCTGTTGAGTTAACCAGTATGTATAGCAGTTGAGCAATCAAAGAGCTTAGCATTAAATCTTTAAGATATTTTAAAAATATGTTTTATAGCTGGTATAAACCAAATTAAAGACTAAGAATCAAAGGGTAGATTTGTAGTGATGATTTTGTAAACATCTTAGGGAAAGCAAATCTTTACTGAACTTCTGCCTTGGATTTTCTCAGGTTCTACTTTGTATAAGGTTGGACTTTATTACCAACTTTTAAAATCATGTGGGAGATGTATTTACTACCAGTTGGTTTTTTTTACTTTTTTTTTTAAGCTGTTTTATTGATTTTTAGAGAGAGAGGGAGACGGAGATCGAGCCTATAACTTGGGAGAGATGATATATCTATATAACATTTTTTTCCCTTTGTAAAGTTAAAATCTTTAAAATTTGAGGTAAAATGTGTGATTTCATATCAGAATACCTGGGTTCAAGTCTCTGTGTCATTCATCAGAGTAGACAGGTTATTTGCCTAGAGGAAACTCTTCTTCATCTGCAAAATTAGAATAACATACAGTTATCTCAAACGTTGATGTGAAATATAAATTCACCTCCAGATGGGGCTTTTTATCTCCCTCTATAACAGCATTGTTCAGTAGAAATAAAAGTGAGCTACCTGTGTAATTTAAATTGTTCTAGTAGCCACGTTTTAAAAAGGAATAATTTTAATATTTTATTTAATCCAATGTGTCTAAAATATTTCAGCATATAATATAAAAATCATTGAGATTTTTTTCATGCTAAGGCTTTGAGATGTGCTGTATTTTACATCTCAAGTTGAACTAGCGACATATCATGTGCTCAGTAGCTACACATGGCTAGTGCTACCATATTGGACAGTCCAGTTCTGGAATATAGATTAATATTTCCCATCAGCACCCTTGGGCACTGGTGTTGTCTTGGCCTTAAACAATTAACACAGCCTTATTCTTGAAACTGTGTACCTCTGGATGGATGAGCTTTCATTTCTTTCTTCAACCTAGGTTAGTATTTTGTCCTTGGGAGGACAGGCTCCTACACTCAGCCTTTGGCTGACTCTGGGCATATCATGTGCCTCTCTATTTGGTCAAGGCTGATAGACAACCAGGAATTCCTGAATCCTTGAGTATGATAAACCTTTGGAATCACCAGGGAATTGGACTTTGTAATACCCCTTCATTCTTGCTGTAATGTCTTTTTTTTTTTTTTTTTTTTTTTTTTTTTGCCTTCTTTCCCGAATTTCAGAGATTTGTCTGTTGTCCCTGGGAAAAGAGCAAATACCAGGAATCTTCTAGGAATTCTGCTTTTCAATCCTCCACTACAGTGTGGCTTAACAAGCAGCCCTTCTTTCCCAAAAGTTATTTTGACTTTTTAAAAGATTTTTAGAAACTTTTTGGGACCAAGAGATTTGTGGGTTTTTAAAAAATATTTTTTATATGTTTCAGAGAGGAAGGGAGAGGGAGAGAGGGATAGAAACATCAATGATTAGAGAGAATCATTGATCGGCTGCCTCCTGCATGCCCCCTACTGGGGATTGAGCCTGCAACCTAGGCATGTGCCCTGACAGGGAATCGAACCCTGACCTCCTGTTCATAGGCCCATGTTCAACCACTGAGCCACACGGCTGGACTGGGACCAAGAGATTTAGAGGACAGAGGCTATATTCATATCTAAGTGTTTTTATTTTTAATGTTTTCTAATACTGCGTTTTATCCACATTTTGAGAGAACTGTACTGAAGGGCGTTCCCTAATAGCTGTATGTAATGGTATAAAGAGGTAGGTAATATGGGATTCAAGGATATTTAACAAAAAAATATGCTCAGATGTCACCTTCGTAGAAAGTCCTACCTTGATCACTCTGTCTGAAATAGCCCCCAGTTCTTTTAGCCTTTTTTTGGTTTGTTTTTAGTCTCACTTATTACTAAATTGTTTGTCTTCTCAAATAGAATATAAGCTCCAGAAGGGTATGAATTTTGTTTACTCCTGCACCCCAGCTCCTAGTACAATGTCTGGCCCTCCATAAACGTTCCTTGAATCAATGAAAAGAAGTGCCGAGATATCCTCTATATGTATTAATGATTTTAAAGTTAGATACCCAGTAGAATTCTTGCCTGACCGTTGTTGCTCTAATAGTATATGTAATTTGCTTGAACTTTTCAGACCTAATCTCAGTGGTAGGAATCCTTTAGTTTACTCTTGCTCAGTCATTTAAACTTTTACTTCTTTTAAACAGTGTGGGACATGAACAGTGCTAAAAGGAATCTTTTGTAATGGAGTTGTAAAGTAGGGGTTGGGGGAGCCTAACTGTATTTTCAGATTATAAAGGGTAGTGAAATGGAGGTGGTGGTATTAGGATAGGGAAGTGAGGGAAAATTTTTAATAGTTGGTCTAAGGATTTTGGGCAAGATAGTTGGCATAGTAGGTAATAGAAGCTTAGGGAAAGGTGAGAGATTAGTATTATTTGGAGGAAATGTAGGCAACATATAGGTTTGTGGTAAAAAAAAATCCACAAGTCATATTTCTGTTATCTTAGTTTAGAATCTTTATTTAAAAATCTTAATTTTCCATGTCAGTTTTGCAGTCATTCTTTCACTTTGCCTCTCGTGCCTTTGTGCCAACTGGATGCCACTGCCATGCTTGTTGTGCTCCATGGAATCATGGGATCTGTGAGCGCTGAGCCTCATGCTCCGCAAAGACCGGAAGTTCCCTTGTAATTCCTGCTTTGTTCCAGGAGCACCCTGCTAATGAAAAGTAATCCAAACATGTTGAAAACTCACAACTTCTTCTAAGAAATATTTATTTTGCATTCAAATATATTTCTAGCAAAAGAAGTAAATTCAGTTAAGGTAAAAACCTCATTTTGGTCCTACTTCTTTAAGAAAAACAACAAAATGGTATATACTTTTTATATTGTGACAGTTGGGTTTTTTCCAGTGTTACAATTTTAAGGTTTTATAAAGTTTGATTAAAGAATAGTACTCTATCTATAGTAGGTAATTTTTAAGGACCATTTCTAATTACATTCAGTTTAAATGACGCATTTTAACCTAACGCCTTCTTTCTTCTTAGTCTGTAAGACTTGTATTGTTCAGCACTTTGAAGATAGCAATGATTGTCCCAGGTGTGGCAACCAGGTTCATGAGACAAATCCATTAGAAATGTTGAGGTAAGTAAATACATAAACGCTTAATAATTTTTATTATGCATTGTAATATTTGTTGGCACCTTGGTTCAATTAATACAGATTTTAAGAAGAAATAGAAAAATACGACTGTACATATTAAATATTTAAGAAATACATTTCCAAATTAAAATTATAACTTTATTTCAGGCTCTCAGAGTTACTTTAGTTGTAGTTTTGCTTCAGTATTTTAATATTCTACACAATACACCACTTTTGTTGAACTACATGGCAGTAGAAAGAGAGCAGACCTAATAGTGAGGTAGACTAATCTTGGTACTATTAAATTTTTTAAAACTCAGAATTTTAAAAATGACTGCCATTTACTTAAGTATAATCATATATTTTTAAAGCTGGAAGTGGTTTGTAAGATCCTAATCCAAACCCTTTTTTCCAGTTTAGAAAATTGAAATTTACCATGACTTTGCCTAAGGTCTCAGCAAACTCAAATGCCATTTCCCAGCTTCAAGCCAGGTGTCCTTACCACTAAACTTATTTTTTCCCCACTGTTTCTACCATAGCTCTATCACAGATAAACTGTGGGATCTTAGGGAAGTACACATCTAAAAACAGTAGCCTTTTGTAATGTTCATTTCTGTGTGATGTTTGCCATCATTTCATCGAATCTGGATTTGCAAGTCTTAGATTTTAGACTTGTTTTTTCTATTTTAGTGACTGTAGTTGGAGTAATTTATCTACAGATAAATGTCTAGCCCAGTGGTTTTCAAAGCATGGTCCCCAAACTATGAGTCTCTTGTTAGAAATGGCAGTTCTCAGGCCCTACCTCTGACTTGCTAAAAGTAAATATTAGAAGAAACTGGTTGGATTTGAAAGTAGTGCCTCTGGGGTTGTAGGAATCAGGATGAGAAATTACACAGATATATAACTTTGATGAAAATATTAAATTAAGAAGAGAAATGCTACTTTTTAAATATTACCATTAAATGGTCAGGGGAACTTTGTGAACAAGTTAGTATTTGAGTTAAGTCTTGAAGAATAAGGTAACAGTGGTTTGGTTGGAGAGTAGGAAAAGAATAATTGAGCCAGGATAAAGAACATGAGGGAAACAGATTGCAAAAAGACAAGGCATTCTTATGGGAAACTGCATAGGCCTGTTGGCTAGGGAAGAGAGATAAGAATAACACCAGTTATGGTTTGTAGGTTAGACTCAAGTTATAAAAACACTTGAAGCCAGGTGATGGGAAGAAATTGGTTCTTGAGCAAAGCAAATGGTGACTCTCTTCCTTAAGCATTAATTTGATCATTATGAGCATGTCAAGTTAAAGGAAAATAGGTGTATACTGTCCTCTAAGTACTGTGGTAGTTAAGGAAGTACAAGGGTGGGAAGCATGAAAAGACTATATGGGGGAAATATCGAGAAGGAACTGTTGGTGAAGCATAGTGACTTAAATGTGTGAATCAAGGAGTGGGGAGAGGTATGTGCATGTATTAAGATAATTCTTGCATTTTGAGCCTTTGGTCTCATTTCTAAATTTAATTTTTGAAAAGTATGACAGTGATATTCAATGTTTTGTTGGAGGATGGATAAGACAGTATTGACATAGATGAACAAAAGGAGGTGCTTGAGATATTAAGCATCTGTTGGAAATGTGGCACTTAAGCTCAGCAGAGATGTAGTTTGTGTTTGTGTGTGTGAATATATGTAAAAGCTATTAGCTTATATGAGGTCACAAAAGCCTACTGAAAAGGTCAAGAGAGCAGAACATTGGAAAAGAAAAATACTTAGGGACCAAGAAAGAGTAGACAGAAAAAAAAGAAAACCCAATTGTTCTTTCCTGAAAGGAGCAGTTTTAGACAACCCTATCAAACTGCTGCAGAGCAATATAGGAGAAAAATGACTTTAAAAAAGAATTTAAACATATTAAACTTCAATTCTAAAATAATTTTTAAACCTATTTAGTTGGCAGTTATGGATAATTTGGGGAAACATTAGCAAAACACAGTATGTGACAAATAATGTCGATTTTGCTTTCAAAGTTTTTCCAATTGAAAAACAGCTAACAGCTTGATATAAAGGTTGGATTTTTTAAGATGCAAGGAAAGTATAAATGTTTGTAGTTAGAGAAGAGTAATGCTGCTGAAATGCTGCTGAGCAGGATGAAGGTATGAAGAGAGAAAAGGATGTTCTGGGAGCAAGAGAATGAGAGTAAAGAAATGAAAAGGAAGGGTTACACTCTCATCAGGGAAAAACAATGTCAGATAAATATTTACTTTTTTTTTAATCTAGGAAGATAGAACAGTGATGGCGAACCTTTTGAGCTCAGCGTGTCAGCATTTTGAAAAACCCTAACTTAACTCCAGTGCCGTGTCACATATAGAAATTTTTTGATATTTGCAACCATAGTAAAACAAAGACTTATATTTTATTTAAATGCCATTTAACAAAGAAAAATCAACCAAAAAAATGAGTTCCTGTGTCACCTCTGACACGCGTGTCATAGGTTCGCCATCACTGAGATAGAGTGACAAAGTGGTCTAAATTTCTCAGGAGAGAAAAATGGAGACTGTTTCCTTTATAGGAAAGAGCCAGAGTTGTAGTAGAGATTTTGAGAGTGAATATATCAACTATTGCTGCAAAACCAACCACCCTTTAAAAAAAAAAAAAAAAAGGCATTCCTTATTCCTCACAGTTCTGCAGTTCACAGATCTAGGTGTTTCTTCTGGTCTTGGCTGGGCTCGCTCATGGTGCTGCAGTTGACTGGATAGGTAGAACCAGCTCAGATCAGCAGAGCAGCCTCTCAGATTGGGGACGGGTTCAGTGACCTAGTCTGAAATGGCCTTAGCAGGGTTCTCTTATACATGGTGCCTCACCCTCCACACTTGTTCTCATGGTTGGCAGGATTCTGAGAGAGGGGGGGCATACAAAAGCATGTAGTGCCTCTTTAGGCTTGGGCTCAGGACTAAGCACAATGTCATATTTCACGCATATTTCAAGGCCTGCCCATATTCTTGGGGTAGGGAGTTAGAATTCCTCCCTTGATTAAGGGATGGAGTCTGAGTCATGTTCAGTGGGTGTAGATCAGTGGTTCCCACATGGGGTACACGCCCCACAAAGGGAACAATTCGAGAATGAGTTACTAACAGTGAATTTTTTGCATTTCTTAGGTTCTAGGGGCCTCATATACAGCATATAAATATTGTGACATATTTATACATTTCATATCACTTCATATTATTTTTTTAACAATTTCTTAGTGATTTCTTCCTCAGTATTTCGGCTGTCCTGTCATTCTTTTATTTTTCTCTTTCATGGATTCCATGTCCTTTGGAAGCTTGTTTAGACCAAGTTGGTGGCCTTTTAGGCTTCCTCCACATGAACAGGAGTTCACTTTTGAACTCTAAGAATTATGTGTCACAGGGGAGCATGGCCAAAAAAGGTTGGGAACCACTGGTGTGGATGTGGAGAGAGCCGGGGACTAGGACTGCTTTTGTTATCAACCTACCACGTGGGAAAGGCTAGAAATACGTGTGCTCCGCGTGCAGAAGAGTTCGGTGTAGTAGATGTGCTGAAACTGCATGCTCTACATTTGCAATACACCTAAGATAGAGATCCCCAGCTGCTTATGTATTGGATTTTGATATCTTCATTGTTCCTTTATTCTCTTTTCCCCTTTGGAAGGTTGGATAATACATTAGAGGAAATCATATTTAAACTGGTCCCTGGACTACGAGAACGTAAGTTACTCTTTGGCTTCTTGAAGAATTCTGTGTTTTATGAAATCAATATTTCTATTACACATTTCATGACTGTTTCTATTATTTTTATACTTCTTTTTTCTTTTAAATTAGAAGAACTTGAGCGTGAATCTGAGTTTTGGAAGAAAAATAAGCCTCAAGAAAATGGACAAGGTAACTTTTTCTTACGTTTGTATCTGATAGCTTCTCACAAATTAGCTTTCTATAGCTTTGGTCAACTAATATCTCTCTTCAAGTTCAAGTGTCTCCTGTGCAGAATTCATGTACTCTTTTACTTATATTATGAACCTTTCATGTAAAATCATGAGATCACTCCAGTTAAAGGTAATAGGAAATTGAACTTTGGGAAGAGAAAAAGGAGATAAAACAGAAAACCGACTACTGATTCCTTTAGCTCTCCAGCAAATAATGCAAACTGAAGAAAAGAAAGAGCTATAGCCTGCAACTAAACAGTGAGGGATTTTGTTTTAGTTTGTACATTTGAATAGGAGAGGGAACTGAGATGTGGCTGACAGCATAGCAAGGGGATCTTGGAATGAAGTTTTCATAGGTGGAGCTCAGGTGATACTAATTTTTATATATCTGGAACTGAAAAATGTTTCTAGATGCTTTTGCGAGTTTTCCCCATCACCAGTGCTAAGTGTCCAAATTTCTCTTCTGGGTGCCTGGAGACTCAGCAATCAGTACATTTTTAACAATTTTAGCAAAATAATGAACATTACTGAGCAGAGAAAAGGCTTTTGGTAAGTATATAATTCACACAAAGAAAAGAAAAAGTACAACATACCTGAAATTATAAGAAAGTATCCTTTCAGGATTATTTAATATAAGATTGATTTCAAGATGACCTAAGTACCACTGAAATCTTTAAATATGTACATATGTTTTTATAGGCTCATTGTGAGCTCAATTTCCCATCTCTGGCTTTTCCATAAGATCACAGAATTGTCAATTACACATAATAATTAAGATGGGTGAGAAAATTCTCTTTCTCTTTTCATCTATAAAATGAGGATCATAGTTTCTTTAGTTTAACTTCCTGTAGTAGGAGAGGTTTGAGCATTCTAGTTTTGAATGACAGAGAAGATAGCAAGGGATTATTTCTGCTCTATAACAACAAAATAGGCAAGAAACCAGGCCTGAAAATGACTTAACTAAAGGCTTGTTTTACCCAAGTGTAAAGTACAATTTAGATAGTAGTGCTAAAGTAAAAACATAGGTGATACAAAGTTGACTTAAATGTTTGACTACCTTTTCAAGAGGAGTGGTTCCAGGGGATCATCTTCAGAAGCTGTTAGATTTAGTTCAGGGCTCTATGTATCTTATAGGTTGACTTGTGAAGGACTACTGCCTATTTTGTGTTTTTCTCCCTCTCTAAAGAAAGTATTTTGTCTTTAGTTTAGATCAGCGGTTCTCAACCTGTGGGTCGCGACCCCTTTGGCGGTCGAACGACCCTTTCATAGGGGTCGCCTTAGACCATCCTGCATATCAGATATTTACATTACGATTCATAACAGTAGCAACATTACAGTTATGAAGTAGCAACGAAAATAATTTTACGGTTGGGTCACAACATGAGGAACTGTATTTAAAGGGCCAGAAGGTTGAGAACCACTGGTTTAGATGGAGATTTTGGATTTTTTCTTGGAGCTGGGAGTTGGGTTCTTAAAAGGTGATACTGTCTAAGTGGGTTCCACATAAATATGTAGAAGAAAGAATGCAGAAGAGAACCCACTTGCTTTTTATGATACAACCATAATGCTTATACTGTAGTCATTATAGAGGAGCTAACCTGTCTTTTTTTTCCTGGGCTTTTCCATACTGTAATGCTTGGCTGGCTAATTCTTTCCACTGGAAATTTTCCCTAAATCTCTATTTCACCCCACAGTTTAGGTTTATTATCTTTCTTTATGTGGCTGCGTAGTCTATTTTCTCTCTTCCATCCAACTTCTCTGCTTTCTCTACCTGTCTGTTTCTCCTCCTATACCCTGACCACTGTGAGGATGCAGATGATAATTCTAGTTTCAAAATTGTTCTCTCAAACCTAGCACAATGCATATCTAACAGAGTTAAAGGCACTCAGTAAACTATATGTAGGCTGTAAGTATTTCATACGTTAAATACATTTGGATATAATATGAAGTATATTATTCAGATTTCCTTAATGGAGTTTTAACATTTTATAGCTGTAAACATGTTTAAAAAGAATTCATTGAATTCATTTTATTCATTATATTTAACTAATTTTATGAATATCTAATAATTTGAAATTTTGAGAATTTAGAAATGAGTACTCAGTTTTAAATTAGAATATATAGAGAATTTGGAAGTATTTTTATTCTACTTTCTAAGTGATCTAATCACCAATTGCAATTATTTTTGTGACAAAATGTAGCTAGTCCTGAATCTTTCATTTGGATGCCCCAGTGAGCCTAGACATCTTAGGCTATATTAATAAGTCAGTGATGGTTTTTTAAAAATATTTTTAAATGGTCCAGCTGACTCAACAATGAAAAGTATTGAAAGTTTCAGTTATTCTTCAAAGTTGACTTTTGTTTTGATGATTAAATATTGTTGCTTAACTTCAATATCAACTTTGAGTTATATCTGAGTTTTGTTTAAATTGTACAGATGATGCTTCAAAAGTTGACAAACCTAAAGTAGATGAAGAAGGTGATGAAAATCAAGATGATAAAGATTATCACAGAAGTGACCCACAAATTGCTATATGTCTGGATTGTTTACGAAATAACGGACAGTCAGGGGACAATGTAGTAAAGGTGAGTGGACAAGTACAGTTGTATTTTTTACAATTATTTTATTGTAAACCTTTAATAATTTGTTGATGAATTTTCCTGTTTCAAAATTTTTTCTTTCAAAGTTTTTATTAACATAATCAAGTTGAATACCCTTCTAACAGTTCCATGCCTACAAATGAAATGGCCAAGCAATTGCTTACTCCACACACCTGATTTCCAACCCCCACAACTGAACCGTCCTGGGCCAATGCCACCACCTAGTGGTTCATCAGAGAATCACACCACTGATTCTCCTGGCACCTTCTTCTATACCTTTGTTGGGAGTTTATATATTGTTTTTCCTTTTTTAAGTGTGGTAACCAACTCAGATCATTTTATGTTGGGCAATATCTCCAATCTTTTGGTTCACCCTCTTCTAATTTCTTCCTTCATTTTTCTATTTTTATTAGGAACTAAACACTTCTTAATGCTTTTGAATAATATAATTGATTGGTTCTGAAATAAAATTGGTGTCATAAAACGCCTGTGAACTCTTGAAGGCTCCCAGATACTTCCTATAGAATCTCCATTTCTAACCCTGTATCTGTCTACTAATTGAACCTTTTTGTAAAGATCTCTATACTAGAGAGTTTCAGACACCCTACTACTTGCTTTTTTTGTTACAAGGAACTTTTGTTTTTATTATAAAGGTTCACTGCTTTACCGGTTAAATAGATTTTTCTCACTTTGTCCTAGCAAATGTCAGCCCCTGAGAATATTGTAGTCCATGTTTTATTCAAATACCTGTATTCATTGTCTCTTCTTTCACTTATACTGTGTTATTTGTAAGCCAGTGGGTTGAATTTTCACTACTACATTTAATGAAATTTTTCTTTTAAGAAGTTAAAAAATTTTCATCTCCAATTAAGTGTTCCAAGCATCTTGCAACAAAGAATATAGCATACTGAGTCAGTGAATACTAATCTATGTGGATATTAGACAATGAAGATATAAATAAGAAAAAAATTTCACTCAAGGAACTTTGGTGAGGTCTTACACAAATAAACAGTTATAATACAATAATTGATTTAATTATCAATTGAATAAGGCATGTAATAAAGTACAGAAATCTTTAGAGATGTGGCCATTGTACCTATTGACCTTCCCAGGCTTCTCAAGGGCTTTTTATGCTCTCGTGGAGCACCTTTTCTTTTTTTAAGTTTTTTAATGACCTACTTTTCTCTCTCATTGAATCATTCCTATAATCCCCATTTGAGGAGGTTCTTCTTAATAGAGATTTTGATCATCCTTTAGCTCTCTAATACATGAGTTATTATCTTATAGTGAAAATTAAGTCAACATTTTATACATGAATATATTTATAATATAGTAGATTGAATATCTTTTTAAGTAAATGTAAAGGCTACTTTTCTGCAGGATTTCTAGTATGAAAGTAAGTATCCTAGTTGGGAGTTTCCCCAACACCTGAAACTTCAGGTGTTTAAAGACAAATTCATTATACTTTCACCTAATTGTACTCCAAACTTGCAATTTCAGTTATTATTGCCATTTTTCAACCAGTCATACAAGTTCACAACCTTGGAGTCATCTTGGACCTTATACTCTTTCCTTTTAGCCCAGTGGTTCGCGACCCCTTTGGTGGTCTAATGACCCTTTCACAGGGGTCGCCTAAGACCATCCTGCATATCAGATATTTACATTACGATTCATAACAGTAGCAACATTACAGTTATGAAGTAGCAACGAAAATAATTTTATGGTTGGGTCACAACATGAGGAACTGTATTTAAAGGACCAGAAGGTTGAGAAACCACTGCTTTAGCCTGTCATAAATCCTGAAAAATTCCCCATCCTAGCTGCTCACTTTATATGTAATTTTTTTGAAGCAGTCTCTTCAGTGTTTTTTTTTTTTTTGTATCCTTAATTTCTCTCTTATCCATGGTTGAGGCCACACCCTGAATGTGTGTAAGGCAGAGGGTGAAAATCAGAGTCCAGGCCAATATCAGGGTCAGACAGTAAATATTTTAGGCTCTGTGGGCCATATGGTCTCTGTTGCAGCTACTCAACTTACTCATTGTAGCCCTGAAGTAGCCATAGACAATAGTGAATGAACTGGCATGGTTGTATTCCAATAAAACTTTACTTAAGAGGTGGCCAGCCAGATTTGGCTTGAGATCTGTGGTCATAGTTTGCAATCTTTTGACCAATAGAATCAAGTCTTAACTCCTTTCCAATAGCATTCATGGCCTTTAACTAGTCCCTATCTTGGTAAATTTATCTCCCCTTATAGCCATCAGTGAAACTTCCTCTCAAGACAAGTGACTATTGCTTTCTTCATGAGTACCAACATATATGCTGACACTCATACCTGACAAAGGACTTGCATCCAGAATATATAAAGGCTTGTATTAAGATTTAAAACCCTCTAAAACTTTGAACAAGCTTTCCTTTTTGGCATGTTCCTCCCTCTTCTCACCACTTTCCTATGCTTCTGTCAAGACCCAAGCAGAGACCTCTATTCTTTTTGATGCCTTTTTTTTAACCCTAGTGAATCCCTTCTCTGAAATGCTATATAAGCCTTGCATATATCACTCAATTAGAGCTTAGTTTGTAACTTATTAAGTCAGCATTTATTGTGTTCCTTTAGGCAGCAGGCGTTGATGCTGTTTTTATTTTTCCTGGTGGTGTCCTTGAAACATGATTATACCCTTAAAGACAGAGAAACAATGTTTATGCTCCAATATAGCCTCCTCAACCATCTCATTCCTTTGCAGTAGGATGTGATTCTCAAATGTAGTGTTAGAGTAGTTACATGTATAGTTTGCACAGTATGGCTACTGCTTTGCCAATTTAAAAGCCAATGCCAAGAGCAGGAAGGCAGTGAAAATAGTAAAAACCAACCAAAATTTGCTCCTCCATAAAAGCAATGAAAAAACTGGCCAAAACTTATAAAATCAACTTTTTCCAGAATTCTAATAATTAGGCTTGCAGAAGTCATGGAGCATTAATCAAGTAAAATGTCTGACTTTGGGCCATTTTCACATGCACTGGTCCCATTCTCTACTCTCCAGCCCTGTGCCCACTGCAGCCTCTCAGGTACCAAAGGGACAAAACGGAGGTGGAACTCTTCAAAACCTAACCGCCAAATAATTGTCTTTATTTGCTCTCTCTGGTGGTTCCTGAAATACCCCACTTACAAGAGGCTTTGAAAAGCTCTGACATATTCTTGGGATTCTAATAAAAGGGCAAGCACATACACAAGACTGTATACATGCTCAGAAAGACAAATAGGTGTGAAGCTCTGCACAAGGATGTGAAAACTAAGGCAGAATTTTCAACCACCTTATTTAGTGTTGGAAGTGTGGCCCAAAACAAGGACAGAATCCCTCAGCAAAGACTGGGAAACTTATTTTTTCCAAGTGTATAAGGAAATTTTGGTTCAATCAGCCAGTCACTAGATGTAAAGAATACAGGCTTTACAGAATTGGTTTACGTAGGTCAAGAAGAAACAGGCCACAATAATAAACCTGAGGAGTCAGCGGGAATCTGATTTTCCAAGGTTGTCACATAATATTATTTAAATGCTCCGTTTTCAACAAAAAATTGAGACAAGAAAGTATAACACATACACAGTAAAAGAAACCATTATTAGAACCATCCCTGCAGAAGTCCAGACATTGGACTTACTAGGTAATAGATTTTAAATCATTCATTTTAAATATGAGCAAAGAACTAAAAGAAACCATCTCTGAACACCTAAATTAAAGTATAAGAACAATCTCACCAAAATTGAAAATATTAATAAAGAGATAGAAATCATTTTTTTAAATATTCTGGAATTGAGAAATATAGTAACTGAAATGAAAAATGCACTGGAGAGGCTCAAAAGCAAAAAAACAAAAAATAAAGCAGTCATTGAGAAACAGAGGAACAAAAAGACCTAAGGCATTTAAAGTAGAAATAGCAAAATGGCAGATATAAATCCAACCCCATTAGTAATTACATTAAATGGAAATAAATTAATCTCTAGTTAAAGGCAGAGATTGGTAAAATGGATAAAAATTTATGGTACAACTATAGGCTGTCTATAAGAGATTATATATATATATATGAAAGGCTAATATGCTAAGTGTCCCTCCACCTGTCCTACCGGTCGCTATGACACACACTGACCACCAGGGGGCAGATGCTCAACACAGGAGCTGCCAAGCTGCAGTGACTTGGCAGCGGCTGTTCTCAGGTGGCACACCCCAAAACCAGAGAGGAGGGAGCCCGCCGCACAATTCCACCTTCGGCTGTGGGTTATGTTGTTGCTGGGGCACTATCCGCCCCGAATCTAATTTACTGCACACTTGTGTTTGCGTTCCACACCCTGTACAACAGCAACTTTGCAGAGTGCCCTCTTGCACTCCGGGACCCCTGGGGGGATGTCAGAGAGCCGGTTTCAGCCCGATCCCCGCAGGCCAGGCTGAGGGACCCAGCTCACTCCGCAGACACCAAGGAAGGACTGTGGAAGGTTGGCTCCAGGGCATGTCTGGCCTGTCTTGCCCAGTCCTGCCCCATCAGCCACCTTCTAATTAATTTCTTTTCAATGTGCACGAATCTGTGCACCGGGTCACTAGTATAAAGTGTTTCTATAGAGAGAGAATGCATAATTGTTGTATTTTTATTTTCTAAGTGCCTGCAAATTAAATATTAAATTCCAGGTTGGAATTTTGTTAGATTGATGTCAAACTATCATCTATAGAATTGTTTCTGTTGGTCTTTGCTAGGAAATGTTTTCCTGGCAATACATTTGCTAAGAAATACATATTGACTGTATAAGTCTACTTTTTTCTTTTTTAATATATTTTACTTTTTTTTTTTTTACAGAGAGGAAGGGAGAGGGATAGAGTGTTAGAAACATCGATGAGAGAAAAACATCGATCAGCTGCCTCTTGCACACCCCCTACTGGGGATATGCCCGCAACCAAGGTACAGGCCCTTGTCCGGAATCGAACCTGGGACCCTTCAGTTCACAGGCCGATGCTCTAGTCTGTCCACTGAGCCAAACCAGTTAGGGCATGGATAAGTCTGCTTTTGACTTCGTGGATTTAAGAACATTTTCAAGCCCGGCTGGGATGGCTTAGTGGTTGAGTATCAACCTATGAACCAGGAAGTTCCGGTTCAATTCCAGATCAGGGCACATGCCCAGGTTGCAAGCTCCATCCCCTATGGGGGGGCGGGGGGAGCATGCAGGAGGCAGCAGATCAATGATTCTTTCTCCCTCTCCTTTGCTCTCTGAAATCAATTTTTAAAAAAGAACATTTTAAAATTGTCTACCTAATTTTCTATACATATAAGTAGAAGTAATACTTTATATCTTTAAAAGATCCAGTTGCTGGGTTTTGTGTGTTTTAGTATTGATATTTTCTAAGGTTTGGGGATGTAAGTTTGTTTTACACATTCGTTCATGGTTATGTCTACATCATCATTTTATTTTATTTTTTTAAAATATATTTTATTGTTTTTTTACAGAGAGGAAGGGATAGGAATAGAGAGTTAGAAACATTGATGAGAGAGAAACATCGACAAGCTGCCTCCTGCACACTCCCTACTGGGGATGTGCCCGCAACCAAGGTACATGCCCTTGGCCGGAATCGAACATGGGACCCTTGAGTTCGCAGGCCAACGCTCTATCCACTGAGCCAAACCCGTTAGGGCTACATCATCATTTTAATTCATTTCCAGTTTGGGTGTTCATTCTGGATTGGTTCTTATATTTCAGTGATAAAATGAGAAAAATCAAAGCACATAGAACATTGTTTTTTCAGTAAAGTATTGCCACAGCCCATCAGACACTGACTGGGTGTCCATTCCACATGACTTGGTTGCTGGGGCTCTTGTGGATTAACTGGCCTCTCTCTATTCACCCCTAGGGCTCCATAGAGCCCCATTTGAAGTCAGTGCTCCTTTTTAAAATGTCCCTAATGCTTTCAGAAGCAATATGTACATGCTTTTTATGACCTTTCTTTCAATTAAACTAATGATCTGTTCTTTACCAAAATGTCTAGAGGTATGCAGATTATCTACTTGCCAGGATTTTCTTAGTACACACATTCTCGAAGAATATCATGTATCTAAGAATTAGGAACGCTTAAAAAAAAAAAAATTAAGAGTTTTTTGAGCCAAACTGATGACATGTAGGGAAGCAAGATGTCCCAGGAACATTTTTACTCACAAGTACTAAAGAGCTGTGAACTGAAACATTTTCAGAATACATTTTGAAAATACTCGAAGTGGAAATGACATCTGTGGTTTCTTTATAAACAAGGTAGAATATTTTAATTAGTAATCTTTATTTCCTATAGGGTTTAATGAAGAAATTCATTCGATGTTCTACACGTGTAACCGTGGGAACTATTAAAAAATTTCTAAGTTTAAAACTAAAACTTCCAAGTTCATATGAGGTAAGTTAATAATCTAACCTTGATCATTTTGATAATTCTGATCTGAAGTGAAAATTAACTGAAAATACATTTAAATTAAAATTTGTGGAAACTTTGATTATTTTCACATTAAAAAATTCTTATAATGCAATATTCTATTTATGTAATCTGTATTTTTAAAATTTAACATCCTGACTAAAACATGATAGTAATACATTTAATGTTTTATAATTAGAGGCAATATTTAAATAACATTAAGTATTCTCAAAATAAATATCCAAGTTAAATGGATTGTTTTTATGCAGCATGCTTTAGTTAGTGTGTGTCTTTGTGTTTTTTATTTTTAATCAGACATTTGATTTTTACCAATTCTTCATAGACTTATTTCTTAGAATGTGAAACATTGTCAAAGGGATTTTGTAAATAATGTTTCTCTAATTTCATGGTGCGTAGAAGAGGTAGTGTTTAGCACCAGGTGAAAGCTAGTATTTTAGTGTTGTATCTGCATATATGCAGTTTAACAGTTTTTTACAGGAGAGATAAATTGCCCTCATATTGATCCCAGCACAGCTGGTAAAGTGTTCAATGTTTAGAGAATGTTTGTGATCCTAGGAGTGTGGCTATAAATAAGGGAACAAAGCTGCTATTTTTCACCTGCCCAAATGGCAGTCTTCAACTTTTAATGACCTCTTCCTCCCCTTTGGTTTCTGATAGTAGCATCAAAAAGCTACAGACCAAGCCTAGTTTCCTATATGAACAAAGACATCAAAGGCAACAGGTTTTCCTTATGGACGGTAACATTAACATGAACAGTCATCACAGCAGAAATAAAATAGGATTTGAACATAGGCATTGATAGGGATTAAATCTCTATCTTGAGGAAGCCTCCGATCCTGAACTTTTATTTTATTTTATAGAAAGGGAGAGTGATTAATTTTGAAAATTCTCTCAAATGACTGATTGATCTAGGGATTAAAAATTATTATGGTTTGGTTCTACAAATATTAAAAAAATTTCCAGTAACATCAATGTTTACATTAGGGGAAAAAATGTGAGAGTTAAAGCCCTATGTACTTGGTAAAAGTTAAGAGGTAATAACAATTTATAGATACAACAACAGTGAAAATAAAAATTGTATTTTATGCTTTGGTTTTGTACTTTATTTCCCTCTTGCAAGGTACCACGTGCAGTTCTATTTCCTTACTTTTAAGTGTGACTCATTGAGTTATTTTCTAGTTTTCAGGAAGCTGTTAGAGCTGAGAGAACTGTTATTCTCCTATGGCCTTGCTGCTGGCACATACACTGCTCTGTAGGAGAGGACGGAAGGGGAAGAGACAGTGTGCTGACAGCTCCTTGTCTATCTCAGTGCAAAGGACTTTTCCTAGGATTTTCAGAAATATTTACTGCCCCCCCCCCCATTACTTTGCTGTCCAACATGCAGGGGGATGACTTAATGAAGTATCTGACAGCTGAAGATTCTGTAACAGCATTATTAATTGGGCAGGATAGCTTAGTTGTTAATTAACAATAGAAGCAGTATATCTGGTTAAGAATAGCGTCCTAAGTAAGTCCCTTTACTTCTTTGCTTATGAATTTATTTTACAGTCTAGATAAAATGAAAGTATTATCTTGTTCTTTTAAACATAAAATGATATCTGAAAAACATTTGGAGCTCCATATAAGTCACCATAAATCATCAAAAAATCAATATATTTTAGCTAATAATTTGCCTAATACAATTAGAACCATACTCATTTTAAAGTTCAAAACTATTCGCTGTCTAGCCAAACCATTATTTTAAACCCATTTTTCTTCTCCCTTTCCATCCTTTAAATTAGATTCTGTCAGTTTACTTTTAATAGCTAGAGAACCAAAATGTTTCATTTATAGAGACTTATGATAAACATTTAATTGTGCTTTGCTGAGTTAGCATAGTCACAGTTCTTACAGACTTCTTAAGTATTTGGGGTTGTTTGGTTCTTGCAACACTAAAGCAAAGGTGAGCATTGAAAAGTACAACCCTTTTTTGAAGTTTCATGCAAGGTGAGGAGAGAGACCTGTAAGTATGAATGCAAGTGATCAACTGAGCAGAGCAGAGAAGCCACGAGCCATAGGAGACACAGGCCAGTGGCATGGTCCTAACTGTGCTGTCAATTAGCTACAGTAATTACTCAAAATTCTGAGATGCCTTGAAAGGCCCATAAATCACGCATCCACGTTCATTCATTTAACCCAGTGGTTCTCAACCTTCCTAATGCCGCGACCCTTTAATACAGTTCCTCATGTGTGGTGACCCCCAACCATAAAATTATTTTTGTTGCTACTTCATAACTGTAATTTTGCTACTGTTATGAATCGTAATGTAAATATCTGATATGCAGGATGTATTTTCAGGGGTTGCGACTCACAGGTTGAGAACCGCTGAACCTCTTTGAATACAAACTCATGAGAGGAAAG
Organism: Myotis yumanensis; assembly: GCF_028538775.1. NCBI lineage: Eukaryota > Metazoa > Chordata > Mammalia > Chiroptera > Vespertilionidae > Myotis > Myotis yumanensis. Next base: position 25,011,863 of record NW_027223764.1, on the reverse strand, counting down.
TAACTCCTTCAAATCTTGGGTTGTGAAGGTAAAAGGATTCTGAAAGATGAGTCTATAAGGCAAACCTCTGTGAGGAACTAAGGTTTCCACAGTTTCTTATTTTGTAAGAGGCAGTCACAGAAATATGTCTCAAATCTCAAAGGTTGCACAGACATGGACTAAGAAACTCTACATTGCATTTCAAAAGTATGTGTATGAACTTGAGATACAGGTTAGTAGGACAAGACAAACAGTGCTTCATGGTACTTATGTCTGAATAAATACTTATGAGATGGATCAGTGCTTTTAATAAAAATAGTGTTCTTTTTAAATAAATGGATAATACTTCTGTTTTATAATAACTATTTCAATCTTTTTTGAAATTTGAAAACATGTAAAACACATATTTTCAAAATTACATATGTTAATGGGTCTGTATTCTTTTTAAAGTTGGATGTGCTGTGCAATGGTGAAATTATGGGGAAGGATCACACTATGGAATTCATCTATATGACAAGATGGCGACTAAGAGGCGAAAACGTAAATTGCTTTTATATTTATCTATGTTTATATTTAGTTATATACCATTATGTTACTCAAATTTAACAGTATTACTAGTACTTAGAAACTCAAAGAACAAACTAGCTTGGGGAAGAGAAAAAAATGGGTTGCTCTTACTGTTTCTTTCAACTACTCCATGATAATTAGTCCCAAGTACAAGACCAGGGTCTGTGTTAAATGTAGTTGTGTTGTATCAAGGTGAGTTTAAAACCCCATCTAAGTATGTTCAGAGCTCTGCTAACCTCAAGACAGAGAAGATGGCACTCACATTTTTTACATAGCTGTATGGAGTGGGGGTAAGTTCTGCCCTGTTAATACGTTTAATGGCTGATAAGATATTTTTTGGTCATGGTAGAGAAGGCAGCTGGAGTATAATGTAGATAATTTTTTTTCAGGTACCTTTAGTGAAGTATAAAATTAGACTGAAGAGTAAGTGAGTTTGCAGTGGCTTCTGATGCCAGGTTAGATTATTGTGCCTTGGGCCCTAGGCAATATAAGAAGAAATGATTAAAAGGAGAAAAATTAAGAAAATAAAAAAAACTTAAAAGGAGAACTTTATATTTTGGACTGTATCTTTGATTAGGGTTAATTAGAAGGTTCAAGCACATCTTATCTGAGTTGTATGTAACAGTATTAGGGACATTTTAGGGACTAGGGATTATAAGGCTGATATATAACAGTAAAGAATATAGTAGTAATGCTAACAGAAATTCTCTTTATAATCTGATCACATGAATAAATATTACGACTGACTAGAAGGTTAGACTAAATGACCTCCATTTAGACCTTAAGATTTTATGGTGTTTAGGGTACAAAATGTCATGTTTTTAAACTCTGTGTAATTTTAACCTTTCTATAAGCTAGGTTTTATTATATATTTTTTTTTTAATTAAATCTTTATTGTTCAGATTATTACATTAGTTACTCTTTTTTCCCACCATAACTCCCCTCCACCCAGTTCCAACCCCACCCTCTGCCCTCACTCCCCACCCACTGTCCTCATCCATAGGTGCACGATTGTTGTCTAATCTCTTCACTCACCCCCACACCCCTTTCTCGCCCCCCCCCCAAGAATAGTCAGTCCATTCCCTTTCTATGTCCCTGATTCTATTACAATCACCAGTTCATCAGATTATTTATTCACTTGATTTTTAGATTCACTTGTTGATAGATGTGTATTTGTTGTTCATAATTTGTATCTTTACCTTTTTCTTCTTCTTCCTCTTCTTACAGGATACCTTTCAGCATTTCATATAATACTGGTTTGGTGGTGATGAACTCCTTTAGCTTTTTCTTATCTGTGAAGCTCTTTATCTGGCCTTCACTTCTGAATGATAGCTTTGCTGGATAAAGTAGTCTTGGTTGTAGGTTCTTGGTATTCATCACTTTGAATATTTCTTGCCATTCCCTTCTGGCCTGCAAAGTTTCTGTTGAGAAATCAGCTGACAGTCGTATGGGTACTCCCTTGTAGGTAACTGATTTTCTTTCTCTTGCTGCTTTTAGGATTCTCTCTTTGTCTTTTGCTCTTGGCATTTTAATTATGATGTGTCTTGGTGTGGTCCTCTTTGGATTCCTTTTGTTTGGGGTTCTCTGCGCTTCCTGGACTTGGAAGTCTATTCCTTTCACCAGGTAGGGGAAGTTTTCTGTCATTATTTCTTCAAATAGGTTTTCAATATCTTGCTCTCTCTCATCTTCTGGCACCCCTATAATTCGGATGTTGGTACGCTTGAAGCTGTCCCAGAGGCTCCTTACACTATCTTCATATTTTCGGATTCTTTTTTCATTTTGCTTTTCCGGTTGGGTGTTTTTTGCTTCTTCGTATTTCAAATCTTTGACTTGATCCTTGCGACCCTCTGGTCTGCTGTTGGGAGTCTGTATAATATTCTTTATTTCAGTCAGTGTATGCTTAATTTCTAGTTGGTCCTTTATCACAACATCGAGGGTCTCATTAGATTTCTTGAGGATCTCACTACATTTATCGGCGGTCTTACCAGTCTTTTCGAGGGCTTCTAAACAGTTCTTTAAAGACCTTAAAAGTGTGGTTTTGAACTCTATATCCAACAGTTTGCTTTCCTCCAATTCTGTCGTTTGTGTCCTGTTTCTTTGTCTCGGCATTTTTTTATGCTTTGCTGTGTCGATAGAGTGCCTTTCTGTGCTAAGTGTCCCAATTACCTAAGGTAGACACTCTTGGTGCACCCCCTTGTGGGCTTTGTGCACAGTCTTGTTGTGGTTAAGCCTTGATTGTTGTAGTTATCACTGTGAGGAATTGACCTCCAGGTTAATTGGCTGTGAGAATCAGCTGTGTCTGCGGTGGGAGAACTTCTGTGCTGGAGACACCCCTCTGGGGCTAGACTTGCTTCAATGGGGCTTTGGTGCTCACTCAGGTTTTATTATATTTTTAATATGTTTTTATTTCAGAGAGGAAGGGAGAGAGAGCTAGAAACATCAATGATGAGAATCAATGATCGGCTGCCTCCTGCACACCCCCTACTGGGGATCAAGCCTGAGACCTGGAATTGAGCCCTGACCAGGAATCCAACTGTGACCTCTTGGTTCATGGGTCGACATTCAACCACTGAGCCACACCTGCCAGGCTATTATATTTTCTCATGAAAATATAAATTAACTATAAAAACAATCACATAATTAATAAATGTAACCTCACACAAAGGTAGATAATATAAAATCTGATATAATGAGGGTTGCCATTATAGTTTAAAAACATAACCTATAGTGAATGTCAACATCTGTGGAACTTCTGTGAAACAAACCTCAAAATATATTCTTTATGTGTCATTCAATGGGTAGGATATTTGGCTATTTTTAAGAAGAAATATGTCTTGATATGATACAATAAATGAAGCACCTAGCTTCTTAGTCACAATTTTTTTTTTCTATTTGAGTCTCACTTGGGTAAAGCCTTCCTTGTGAGGCTGAATTCTCATGACCAGGAGAGAAAATACATTCTAGTACTAGTCACCAACTAGTTGTTGCTCTTGAATAACTCATTAAACCTTTCTGGGATTTTTAAAGAAAATAAAAATCTGATTATATTTGGTAAATTACTACTTGCCCTTATATGACATTTCCTAGTTTTTAAATGGTTGTGCATACATCACCCTCACTTAATGCTTCCAGTTCCAAGCACAGATTATAGAGACAGTCCATTCTCTCTTCCCCAGCTCTGTTGGGGCCTACATATGGTGATATTGCATATAATATTAATATTGTATTGATATAATTTTAGCTTCCTTTGATAATTCTTTGGACATTTCAATGTGTGCTTGAAACCATCATGATGAATAGGTTTGCCTTAAGGTTGAAGAGATGTAAATAGTCATCCACCACAAGATCTCTGCTAGCACTCACTGTCCTTCATGAGATCCCTTCCCAAAGGTCACCCACACTGCCAGTTATTTCAAGGTCAAAGCATGAAAGCTAATTCATAAAAATTGTTATTAATAGACTCTAAGTTCAATCGGTCTTTGCTACAATTAGGTTTTTGACTACACGTTTCTGAATAGTTCGAAGTTCTTAGTTATTTAAGGCATACTTTAATAAAAGGTGGTTCAAATAGTGGTTCAGTATCATGATTTTTCATTCACATAAAAACAAAACCTGCCGAAACCGGTTTGGCTCAGTGGATAGAGCGTCGGCCTGCGGACTGAAAGGTCCCAGGTTCGATTCCGGTCAAGGGCATGTACCTGGGTTGCGGGCACATCCCCAGTGGGGAGTGTGCAGGAGGCAGCTGATTGATGTTTCTCTCTCATTGATGTTTCTAACTCTCTCTCTCCCTTCCTCTCTGTAGAAAATCAATAAAATATATTTAAAAAAAAAAACCAATAGAGAACTTACCACATTTTATAATTAGTGCAACAGTAAATTATTAGCCTGTTTCATTTTTCAGTGTGATAAACCTGCTTTTGTTTGATCCCCTCCTTCAGCCTGTTTCTCCCTTAGTCTTCACAATCTCAGTAGTTCCCTTTTGGTCTCTCTGACCAAAATCCCTGAAGTCAGTCCTGGTTAGTTTCTTTCTCTTCTGTTCATCCTTAGCAAACTTTGTGACCTATGCAGTATACAACAAAGTCACAATCCCATTATGTCTTACCACCTCCACTGTACAACTCTGGTCCAGGCCCCTGGCCCCATCCAGAACTTCTACCTAAGTCTCCTACCCCCTCCCCAACCCCACCCCCATCTTTGTCCAGTAGAGCAGCTGGAAAAATCCTCTTAAAACAAGTTAGAACATGTCACTTCTCTGCTTTGAGCTCTCCAGTAACATCCAGTAGCATGTAGACAAAAGCCAGAATCCTTCCAGGAACCTATAGATACAGACCCCACGTGATTTTCCTAGACATGTCTCTGATCTTACCTTCTCTTCCTCTCCCTCTGGCTCCCCCACACTCAGCCTCACTGGCCCGTTTCCTATAATGTACCAGGCTTGCTCCGGCTCCCCAGTGTTCACCTAACTTGTTCCCTTTACCCCTTCGCTCAAAGAATTTTGCTTCTCTACCTTCTCAGTGAGGCCTCTGACTCCGACACTCTAAATCCTTTTTTATGCCTTATTATTCTCCATAGTATCCCATCACTATCTGAAATCCTGTCTCTTGTTTATGGTTTCTTAAAATATATCCGAGGGCAGGGCTTGTCTCTGTTCACTGCTAGGTCTAAGCACCAGGAGCATTGCCTAATACAGATACACAGCTCATATTTGTTTAAAGAGGAAACTGAATAAAAATTTTTCTTGTATAAGGTTAATAGTTATGTAAAATATACCCTAAAGATCATTCTATTTATTTGAATCTCAATTTCCCAATTGTTTTTTGTTAAATTTTAAATATTTTACTTGTTCCAATTAATTGTGAGTTATAATAGTAATTGATGAATTCTGACCTTTGAAATGAATGGACAAATTATCAATAAAACAATCATTTCTTTTTTAAAAAAATATATTTTTATTGATTTCAGAGAGGAAGGGAGAGGGAGAGAGTGATAGAAACATCAATGATGAGAATCATTGATCGGATGCCTTCTGCACGCCCCCTACTGGTGACTGAACCCGCAACATGAACATGTGCCCTTGACTGGAATCAAACCTGGGACCCTTCAGTCTGCAGGCTGATGCTCTATCCACTGAGCCAAACCGGCTAGGGCTAAACAATCATTTCTTGATTAAATCCCTATTAGCCTTTTCCATCTCTACCTTCCATTGCCAGCCAGCAAGATGCCAGGATGTCTGAAAGCTTGCAGTACTTTACCTGCTGGCATTGCTAACTCACTCTGCCTTGGGCTGGGATCAGCTTATTTTCTAAACCAGTGATGGCGAACATTTTTTTGGTTGATTTTTCTTTGTTAAATGGCATTTAAATATATAAAATAAATATCAAAAATATAAATCTTTGTTTTACTATGGTTGCAAAAATAAAAAAATTTCTATATGTGACATGGCACCAGAGTTAAGTTAGGGTTTTTCAAAATGCTGACACGCTGAGCTCAAAAGGTTCGCCATCACTGTTCTAAACTATTGTCTACCTTGTGGTTCCTTCACTTGCTTCTAGTACATTTTTATTGTTTTATATTTTTTTATACTTTTTTTAGTACATTTTTATATTAAACTTTTTAATCCACCTGGGATTTGTTTAATTACACACACATACCTACAACAAAACTAAGACTCTTATTGACCTCTAGGACCTCTTTTTGTATTCTGGATACTAACCATTTATATATGTTGAAGCTGTTTCTTCCCAGTTATGTCCTGGTTTCTAGTTTTGCCTCCGTTTTTTAAGCCTTAAAATTTGGGTAATGCTACCTATCTCAAAAATTTTAGTGAGAATGCGATAGTATAAAGTACTTAGCAGTGTGCCTAGCATACTATGTTAGTTATTTTATTAATAGCTTATGTTAGCTTTTATTATTATAAGTCTCTCTTCCTATACTTGGTCTCATCTGAGAGCTCACTGTTAATATCTCTTTCTGTTCAAGCCTTCGCTTTCATCATGAACTCATGTTCTTCCTGATCACCTCTTGGGAGGGTTTAGTGCCCACTCTCAGGACAGCCCGTCTTTCTCAGATGGTCCTGGTCAGTTTTATCTTCCAGCAGCCTCTGCTAGTCCATACCTAAAGTTACTACACCATGTTTACCTTGCTTTGCTTTATTTGAATTCTCAAGCAGTTTTAGAAAAAGCAAACATCTATCTGGACTAATACCAGAGAGATTAATGGAGGGAAATAGTCAGGGAAACTGCCTCTTTCCACTTCATTTACTCTCATTAAGTGCTATTTGGGACTTGTGTAGTTAGTCCAAATCTGATAGGTAGAGCTTAAAAACTCTTTTTTTTTTTCTTTTTGTTAATCCTCACCGGAGGATATTTTTTAGAGAGAGTGGAAGGGAGGGGAGAGACAGAGAGAAACATCTATGTGAGAGAAACACATTGATTGGTTGCCTCCCACATGAGCCCTGACCAGGGCCAGGGGTCGGATCAACCTGCAACTGAGGTACGTGCCCTTGACTGGATTCTAACCTGGGACCCTTCAGTCCTCAGGCTGCTGAGCCAATCCGGCCAGGGTGAGCTTGAAGACTCTTGAGAAAGGGGAAGGTTGCCAAGGACAGCAGTGCTGGGCATATACAGTGATGGCGAACCTTTTGAGCTCGGCGTGTCAGCATTTTGAAAAACCCTAACTTAACTCTGGTGCCATGTCACATATAGAAATTTTTTTATATTTGCAACCATAGTAAAACAAAGATTTATATTTTTGATATTTATTTTATATATTTAAATGCCATTTAACAAAGAAAAATCAAAAAAATGAGTTCGCGTGTCACCTCTGACACGCGTGTCATAGGTTCGCCATCACTGTCTTAGGACATGTTAATGAGCCCTAACAGAAATGCAAAGACTAACTTTTAGGGGGGAACTTGCTAAAGTCTTTGGGGAAATGGAAAATTTCTAAAATTTTATTTTAAAGGCTGTCAATATATTTGTTTTAATTATTGCTTACTTAAGTGTTCTTTCAAAGTATATATTTTTAAAAGCCGTTCTGGGATGTTAGATTTCTCCTGGTTAATTTATATCTTTCATTTTTATTTTTTTTTTTTTTTTCATTTTGAATAGGCATGCAATATTGAATTCACATATGCATAATGTTGAAAAATCATTATTAAATGATTCTTTTAAAATATGAATGATTAAACTCTAAAATGAGTTTACAAATGCATTTACTCAATAGTTTTAAAATATGTTCATTTATTGATTTACTCATAAAACATTTTTTGAGTGGCTGCTGTGGGCCTTAGCTATTAATATTGCAAATGTAAATAAGATAGAGACACAAGGAGTTCACCATCCGATGTTATTAAAATATATATGGAGACTAAGAATCTAACCTGCTAACAATATAAGGAACCAAATTTAAAACAGAAAATGGATCCCTTACAGGTTGAGGCAAATTTCATGCCCCTGTCAGAGCTCTGATATCCTTAAAAGTGATGCTTTTAAGAGGTAGTTGAGGAGGAGACCTACGAGATTAATCGTAAGACGGGACAGATGGAGGGTTTTCCCAGGCATTAGTATTTGAAGAGGAGATGGAAAGGATGGGTAAAACATTTTGGTAAAATATTTGAAGAATATTAGCCAAACTCTTATTTAGATACTAAAATTACTTCAAGCTAAATTTTACCAGTCACTATTATTAAAATCAATTTTAAAAAACCAGCTACCCTAGTTTGGAAAGTGTTTACTTAAAATGAATCATGTTGACTCATGTTTGACGTTAAGTTATATTTTTTGAATAATCAGTTTTAAATATGTATCCAGTTGTGGATGCCTCTTATCTGATGAGTTCATCTCCTCCGCAGTTTCGGTGTCTGAACTGCTCAGCTTCGCAAGTCTGCCCTCAGGATGGCCCTTTGTATCAGGTAAGAGGCACTCACGACTGTACATATGACCCTGACGATATTGCCACCATGGGGACTGCTTTCATCCCAAACTCGAGTTCCTAAGACACGTAACTTGGTGAAACTAATACTTATTTAAGCTACAAAACTTCCTTTCAAATTGTGTCCCCAAAGTGTTCCATTATTTTAGTTCTCTTGAAATATCTATTTAATTTTACTAAACTAAAAATGAAATTATTAATGTTAAGGCCATTTTTTATGAGTTAGGGATTTTTAATAATTACCACTTTTAGCCCTTGAGAAATCTCTGCTCTATAGTGGATCTCTGCTCCACACTTAATACTTCTTTGTGTGTTACTTTTTAAAAATTACTCATTCACCCACAGTGAAAGGTAAAATGCCAGATGAGGTGAAGCAAATTAATGGCAGCAGCTAAATGTAATTGTGAGCTGGTTCACTAAGTGCTTTACTTGGGTTACCTCTTTTAATATAGAAATGATAGTGAACTAATTTAATAATGCACTGAGAAAACTTGAACATGGATCTGAGGAAAGTTTATCAATAAAAATACATTTTATAAATTTGGAAAACAGAAGGGATTAAGGGTGGTATAGTAAGAATTACTGTACAGAGATGATCTATGGATTAATAATAGCATTTCTTTAAAATCCCCAATGTTTGGAATATTACTTAGCCATAAAAATAGAACAAAATCGTAACATTTGCAGTAACATGGATGGACCTAGAGGGTATTATGCTAAGTGAAATAAGTCAGCTAGAGAAAGACAAATATCATATGATTTCACTTATATGTGGAATCTAAAGAACAATGTAAACAAACAGAAATAGACTCATAGAGCCGAACCGGTTTGGCTCAGTGGATAGAGCGTCGGCCTGCGGACTCAAGGGTCCCAGGTTCGATTCCAGTCAAGGGCATGTACCCTGGTTGCGGGCACATCCCCAGTGGGCAGCGTGCAGGAGGCAGCTAATCGATCTCTCTCATCGATGTTTCTAACTCTCTATCCCTCTCCCTTCTTCTCTGTAAAAAATCAATAAAATATAAAAAAAAAAAGAAATAGACTCATAGATACAGAGAACAAACTGATGGCTGCTAGAGGGGAGAGGGGTTGGGGGACTGAGCAAAAAAGGTGAAGGCATTAAGTACAAAATGGCAGTCACAAAATAGTCATGGGGAACATGGGCAATAATCCTATATAATAAAGGCCTAATATGCAAATCGAGCACCGGGCCTCTAGTATTGTAATAAGTATGTATGGTGCCAGGTGGGTACTGGAAATATCAGGGGAACACTTTGTTGGCACTGATGTCTGTTTCCTTAGAAATAAAGATGTTCCTAACCACTGATATCAAGTATTAGAGAACAGCAGGAGTAAGACCAAATTTTCAATAATCCACACATATTTTGTGTGTGTGGTGTGTGTATAAAGTCCCTGAAATAGACAATTTTGTAGAAAATACAAGTGGACCAAAATTTACTTAGGAAGTAAGAAAATTTAAATCACTAAATCATGAAAGGCATAAAAATATTATTAAAGAACTACTTCCTCAAAGGATACCTAATTAGTTTTATGGTCATAAACTTAAATTTTCAAGGAATAGATTATTCCCGTTCTAAAAATTGTTTTATATCATTGAAAAAGATCAAATTCTTCCGAATTCATTTTACAAAAGTAACACAATCATGATAGCAAAAACTGACTCCCAATTAGAAAACTAGCAAATCTTATTTTTATAAAAATGATAAATAATATACTATATTATACTAAATATTGTACTAAAAGAATGAAAGCAAGACTAAATAGTACTTTTATCAGTAATGCAAGAAATAAAAATCATCAGTAAATGCTGAAAAGGCATTTGACAAAATTCAGTGTTAAATCCTACTTTTTCCTACCAGCTTCTGATTTTGAAAAGTTTCAAAACAAAAGTTGAAATAATAATACAAAGGAATATTCTTTACTTACACATAGATTTACCAAGTAACATTTTGCTACATTTTCTGCCCTCTCTCTCTCTCTCCTTATCAATCTTTATACATATACCTATTGTTTCTTTGTGAAACCATTTGAAACTAAATTTTAAGTATCATCACAATAGGCTACTAAGTACTTCAGCATATAATATCTAAAATCAAAGACCTCATATAGAACCAAAATACCACTACACTCACAAAAAATTTGAATAATATACTAAATATTAGAGATGTTAATTCTCCCCATAATTAAATTATTATATTTAGAGAGGTTTTAAGCACACTTTTACCAATTTTTTGTTTAACTTTTCAAAATAAGTCATTCTAAAGTTCATCAGGAAATATAAACCAGTGTTTCTGATCACATTTTTAAATGAGCAACCTGGGGACATGTGCAATGCCACATACTGACATGTATTTTAAAGCTGGAATAACTAAAACAGAGGACTAACTTACACACAGACATAGGAATAAAAAGAATAGCTTAGGAACAGACTGTAGTATGTATGAACCTATAAAGAGAGTATTTTAAATTATGGAGGAAAAAAGATTCATTTAACAAATATTGTTAAGCCCTTAACTGGGCATTCTTTTAGGTCCTGAGGATACAGAAGTAAAAATGAAAACAAAATTATTTCATGGAGCTTACACTCTAATGATGGTAACAGATGAAAAATAAATAAAATTTATAATGTTAGAATAAAAATTAAAGTAAATAAATAGAATTAGATAAGCTTGCCAAGGAAAGCTTTCTTGGTGATGATATTTGATCAAGAAGTAGTGAGAGAAATAGCTATGTATATATCTGGGGTAGAGCACTCCAGGCTGAGGGAACACAGAGCAGAGATCTGGAGGAGGGGCGTATCTGGTTGTTTGGGGCTAATCGGTGAACTCAGAACATAGATATTGGGGGTGAGGTGTGATCTAGAAAGGTTTGTGCAGGATTCAGTCCATACTTCATATCTGAGTTTCTCATGGCTTAAAATAATAAATATTTAAAGGAGAAAATATAGTTGAATAATGAATCTCAGAGTGGGGATGGCCTTTCTCCTTGTATATGTGAAAGAAAAAAATACAAACTGAGGTGACTATTAATATTGTAAAACACATGACAAATATACCACAATTGAGGAAATATTAGTAATATGACACAAAGGTTTAATGTCCTTAACACATAAAGTCCTTAACACATATAAATCTATAAGACAAAGTTCAGTTTTCCATAGAATAATGAGCAAAAGTTATGATTAGGCAAGTCACAAAAGAAGGAAACTGCCCAATAAGCATACAAAAATGGTTTACTTCTTTAGAAGCCAAGAAAACAAATAAAATAATTTTATGCTTATTTAATTGCCAGATTAAAAGGAAGAAGGGGTAGTGCTCATTACTGGTGAGGCTATAGAAGAATGAGCTCCCATATTTCTTTTGGAAATGTAAAAATAGAACAACTTTCTTGGAGTCCACTCTCTTGTGTGACAACATTTAGCAAAAAGCTCTAAAAATGTGTGTGCTGCTTTAACCAGCAGTTCTACTTCTAGGACCAACCTGGGGGTGGCGGGGAAGAGGTGAGGTAGAGAGCAGGGACTAGACCAGTGATGGCGAACCTATGACACGCGTGTCAGAGGTGACACGCGAACTCATTTTTTTGGTTGATTTTCTTTGTTAAATGAATGGCATTTAAATATATAAAATAAATATCAAAAATATAAGTCTTTGTTTTACTATGGTTGCAAATATCAAAAAAATTTCTATATGTGACACGGCACCAGAGTGAAGTTAGGGTTTTTCAAAATGCTGACACGCCGAGCTCAAAAGGTTCGCCATCACTGGACTAGACCATAGATCATTGGGTCAGCATTAATTTGTAATAGAAAAAAAAAAAAAGGAATAAAGTAAAACGTACAGCAAAAAGATACTTGTTGATAACTTACTGGTTCATTTCTGTAAAGGCATTATACACAGCTTTTAAAAATGATCATGTTAAGTAAGGAGAGTAGAAACAAGTGTATGGAATTTTTTAATGGACAAAATTATTTACCAAACAATATGTGTAGTATGATTTCAGTTTTCAAAAACAAAGAAGTACGTAGACAAAGAGACTAGAAGAATATACACCGATATGATTATGGTGTTATCTTTGGGTGGTAGTATTTAAATCAAATTTCTTTTGTTCATGGTGCTTTTCTATATTTTCCAAATCTGCAGTAAAGCCAAGTTATTTTTATGATAAAGAAAAACGTGTTTTTTTTTAAGAAAAAGAGTACATCGAAGTTAATTTTAGGATTTTCTAACATTATCACATTTAAAATACATACGTTAGAAGTATCTGTTCTTTATTTTAGTACCTGATGAGACTGGGGACTAGCAACCCTGCGAAATGTGGGTTGATTCAGTAAAATCACTTAACAACATCGGGAGGAGTGAGTGATGTGCCATAATTCATTAGAGTAAGAAAGCAACTGAAACGCAAATAAAACTTAAAGTTCATCTTAATTTCCAGTATTGTAACACATTTCATTAAATTTATTAAGCTCCATATGTTTTCATAGATAAACAAACACAAATGGTTACTTAGAGGCAAAACCATTTTTGGCCAAAAACTGAGAAAGTCCCAACCACTTAAAACCAAGCCATTTTACTTCCCTCTCTACCTTCGTGCTACTGAAATCGGTGTTGGGTTCTCCTGTGTATTATGAATGGATCTAGAACAAATGACTTAATTATTTGCAGAGTGTGTGCAGAGTCAGCATCAGGAGTGGAAGCAGAGGTGGGAGGCGTATTGGGATGAAGGGCAGGCAGGAGGCTGGGGGCTGGTAAAATGGGAAGCAGTAAAGTCAGAGTTGGATGTCTAGGTAGCAGTCTCCAAATCTGGCTGAGCTTCAACACAGAGTTTTATAAAACACAGATTTCTGTCTCCACTCCCAGACACTCTGATTCAGAGGGAACAAAATAAATTTTAAAATAAAAACAACAAAATTCATACGAAAAATGATTTTGACCGTGGAAACCCTGAGACTGACTTTTACTCCAGCCCCTAGAAAACTGGTAGTGGTGCCACCTTATTCCGCTGGGAGGAGCGAGACCTAGGAATTCCCGTTCCCACTCTCAATACCTTCCTGGCTGAATGGTAGAAGGGAATCCCACACTGGGTTTTCTCAGTATGTAGCACAGCTATGATGAATAGCGAGACCTTTGTCAGGTCATTGTCAGGATTACAGACTGTCAGTGTATCCCTTTGATTCACACGAAGAAGACAGTTCTCTGTACTGGATTTTTGCATTCACCCACACTAAGATGAAGGGGAAATAGTCAAGGGCCATTTCAGCCCTTTCTGGGTTTCATAAAAGCTCCTCAAAATTTCATTTTAAAAGGGAGAATCTGCAGCTTTAAGAAAAGGAAAACCATTGGTTCTCCAGACCCTTTCTGACTTGGGTTCTATACATGTGGTAAAACAGAGGGTAAATGCAGATGCAAAAGTAGCACCGTGCCACATACCATTTGTCTACCGGAAGCCGTTTCCTCTCTAGTACCATGTGCTGGTGTGTGGCACTTTTTCTACATAGAGTGACATGAAGGACAACCTGAACCATTCAATTACATAAGAATCAAATCGAAGTATTTAATAGGACCAACTGATTATTGAAAGGAGGCAGTAACCTAAATGTTTCATGTAACAAATCAGCTACTTTAGTTTTTTTAAAAAGCTGAAAAGAAAGTGTCGAACTGGCTAAAAAAATGTACTTTATGAAAACTCTCCCACTTTCATAGATTCATGGCAGGAGGTGTCTGTTCATTTGTGACTCAGTAGGTTCTCACAGAGTCCAGCTCTGTTGGAACCCAGACTGCGGACTTGGCTTGTTCAGCCCCACGGGTGCACACCTTTAAGGAGGCATCACAGCTTTCAGTGCCCACAGGCCCTGCCTCCCCCTAAGTGTCACATCAGTACTAGGCACATGCAACCAGTGCAAGGACTATAGGACTTTAAACTTGACCTTTGTCATATATTATGGAAAACTTTACTGATTCTAGAAAAATTATGGCAATTTAAAAATATAGAGTTTTTATAGATAGAAACAACAGAATGGTGGTTACCAAAGGGGAAGTGAAGTAGGGGTGGGCAAATTGGATAAAGAGTCAAATATATGGTAACAGAAGGAAACTAGATTTTGGGTGGTGAGCAAGCAATAGAGTATACAGGTAGCAAATTATACCATTGTACACCTGAAATTTATATAATATTAACCATTGTTACCTCAATAAGTTAAAAATATATAGAACAACATAAACTGATGAACAAAAATAGATCTAGAGACAGAGAAGCATCGAACCGACTGTCAAACCTCAGAGGGAAGGTGGGGGGGGCGGTAAGAGATCAACCAAAGGACTTGTATGCATGCATATGAACATCACCAATGGACACAGACACTAGGGGGGTGGGGGCATGTGCTGGGGGGTGGGAGTGGCCAAGAAGAAGTCAGTGGGGGAAATGGAGACATATGTAATACTTTAATCAATAAAGAATTTTTAAAAATAAAAAATATATAGTTTTAATGTCACATTATAATCACTAGTATCAGCAAATATTGGAAATTATAACTCCTTATTCTTAAAATCTTTTGTATATGATCTATATTGTTTTCATATAAAAGTCTTCCTCTCATCTGTTTTTATTTGTAGTCATACCCCATGGTATTGCAGTATCGACCAAGAATTGACTTCGGTTAGACCAAGGGGCCTGGACCCCACTGAGATGAATCCTGCACTATTTGTTTACTCATGGACAGATTGCACAGCAAGAGGTTTGTGGACTAAAGGGACACAACCAGATTTTCAGCATGCAAATAAGGCCATTGTCTGTCTCTAAATTGTCAGTTGCATTTATGTTGTTTCTATTAAGAGCAAACCAAGTGCCATTCTGCTACTGAACAACCTGTGTAAGTTATTTGTGCTGTCTCACAGTGTACAGGTCACACTGAGGTCAGCTGGGTGTCATCCCTGTTGCAGCTTTTGGAATACTTTGCTGCTTGTCCCAAGACTGTTCTAATGTTCAATTACACTAGTAATATGGCTCAATCTTTGTGGTGTTACAGTTTTCACATACTTTCTCCTTTATTCTTGTTCAGATAGAGTATTGTACAAGAAACTGGTAATTATTATATCTGGAAATGATTTTATGTGGCAAATATGTTCAGAAAAATGGTTTTTGAGCCACTTTCCTATTCTCAGTAAGCTTTCTCTGTGCAACATTGTTCATCTTTTGGGAAGAATTCCAATTATTCTTTAACATTGGAGCACATTGTAATTGTAGGCATTTTAAGTCATCTGTCAGTGTAGTCTACCAACTGCATAAGGAGGGCCTGTTAGCCCTCCAGGTTGAAAATGTGTGCGATTCTGGGAGAACTGAAGCTGGATTCACAACCATTCAAAATGTTGGCAGCTGATCACATTTACTTCTAACAAAATGACTGTGTAGGTAAGGTTCCTCTTCTCTCATAATGCCTTACGACAAGCGGGTACTGCTGTGAACCGTCTTTGTGTAGCCCATTTTATGGATGCATCACTGTATTGTTGCTCTCATTTAATGAGTACATTGTTTCTCTTTTTAAGTTGGCCTTAGGTATGTGTTGCTGTGGCATGCAGAGGGTTATGATGATTTTAAATATTAGGATCTTTAGAGCAGATAACATTAGCTATTTTATGGATTTCAAAAGTCTCAAAACAGTTGTAGATTAAAACTGTTACCTATCACATTTCCAAACCATTTGCATAAAATAGAATAAATGCAGTGTAGTAGATAAATATGCTAACCACAATTAGTGGTCTGAGGATATTTCACTTTAGATCCTGTAGCAATCAGGGGGGTGGGATTACTGTTCATACATAAGTTTATTACGGTCAGAGCTATGGGAATGGCCTTGATTTTGCAGTTTTGTTAAGTCTTCCATTCATTTTGAGATTAGTCTGCAAGTCAAAGAAAGTCTTGTTACCTTAAATTATATGAAGAACTTCATTTAAATGTTTTAAAATGTATATTTGTTTTCCAAAAAATTCATTGGAAATTGTTTCATTAATTGCTTCAGAACAAGTTAACCTCTGAAACTTAGGAAAAAACCTTGAAAGTTAGGAAAAATATTTATTTTAGAAACCTGACATGAGCACAATCTGTGTGTTACACACACAGTTTTTATACTGTATACATGGTAGATGTGCTACATTTTCCAGTAAATTGTATCACAAATTAATGCCTTCTGAATAACAAAATGCTTCTTAGAAATAAAACATTGTAGAACTCTAAGAAACACATACAAAATACAACTAAGTCTTGATGCATTTCACAATATAAAAGGCTGAAATAGCATAATTCTTTTTCCATATATCTTTGTTTCAAGTCAAATAGCCTATATTAAAGCTTTCTGTTGCTTTTGTTCTGACTTGTGAAAAAGGTTATGGCAGTAATTTCATTTGTTAGATTGTGTTTGTGCTTGGAAGGGCTCACAAGCAGAATTTAAAAGGCAGATTTTTTTGTTAAAAATCTATAAAAATGGTTGGAATAGACCATTACCATTATACTCAACCAAAAAACTGAATTTATTCTTTAGCAACAGAAATTATTTTATGCCCTAAAATCTAACTTCCTGGCATCCCTAAAAAGTTTTAAAATTTATTATAAAATTGTTAAATCTAGGTCAGTAATTAAAATAATGTTTTACATATGGGAATTTATTTTAATTGACTTAATGCAAAATGCATTGAGAGTGCATTTTAAAAACCACAAATGAGACCTGGTTGTTTTGGGGGCACCAGCCAAAACCTACAACCTTAAGTGAGTTTTATGGATACAATCTCTTTACATTTGTCCTGTTGCTTCATCATATGTAATTTCACTATTTTCCAAGGAAATATATAGGAAGCAATTATGAAATTTAGAATAGTTTTTGTGTATTTTTACTGAAATGCAATGGAATATGTGCCAAAACGTGTGGAAAATTTATATAAAGAAGGACATCAGTTGTCGTTGGGGCAAGGTGCACATTCTGTGATGATCTTGAGTAATGCTGTATTACTACAGAACCACAGACTTCTTCAGCCAAACTCTTTCGATATATTCGACTATGATTTTCTCAGTATGGGACTACTTTCATATCTATATACACTAAATCCCAATTAATTGTTCCCTAAGTTAGGTTGTGAAATTTGCAAGAAACCAGAAATAGAAAAAATATGCAGATAACTTTTGTGGTTAGTTTTATAAACTTAGGGTAGTAGTAAAACAAACTCTTTATATAAATAACCTATAGGAATAACCATTTGAATCTGCAAAACTGGGAAAATAAATAAAACTAACATTTTCTTTGGTCTATTGTTTCTTAAGCAACAACCTGAAAGAACTTTACTTCCATAAAAGGTTTTGTCATCTGTTTTCTCTGCTTTAGATATCACGTTAGTAAAAGGGTCAAGGAACCTGGGATTTGAAGGTCCATAGTTTACACATATCACTCTGAGGTAATCACATCCATTAATAGAAAAATCAGAATATGGCCTTTTCTCTAGATTGACAAAATACTTTCAGGAAGTACAAAAAAAAAGAAACTAAAAGGCTCATTAGCTCATTCAATCTGGGGTACAGCTTACCTTGGGTGATGTCTTTTCATTACTTTTAGAAAGATGTGTTACTTCTTTATTCATTGAAAACCTGTCCCATACTAATTTGCCACATTTTATAAATGTAATGAGTTTGCTCAACTATGTTATATACTCAAATGTAATCTAAATTTAAATGATTTCTTTAAGAGGAAAAAGGGTATGTTATATAATACTATGAATTGTTTAGCTTTATTGAAATATTTAAGAGAAAGTGCCTCATTGCTACCGTGCGTTTTAGATTTACTGCATACAGTTTGAGTTATCTGTACTTGTCTCTTATTATTTTCATATCTAAATAGACACTTGTAATTTAGAGTGATCACTTTTTAAAAGATTTTCATAAGAAAATACCTATCACCAAAGACATTTTACTGCTAATGAACACCATGTGGGAGAGACAGTTCTACCAGTTTGGAGTTTGGAAATTTTTAGATTGCAATTTAATTTTATGAGGCAATAACATTGAATAATTGCTAAAATATCACCAAAGAAAGACTTTAAATTGAAATTTCATGGTGAGATTAATCAAATGCAGGTTTTTTTCTTATAATTAGCAGCGCATACTTCCTTTCAAATATGCTTGTTTTTCCCCGGACCATTTGACAGGTCGTAGGAAATCCTCAAAGGTGAGAAAGAGATAAACACAACAAATAGCCTTCCTCTGGATGAAAAGTGGGAGAAAGACATACTTTCAAAGGAACATTGAAATGGAGATTTTAACTTCTAATTTGAGAAGCTTTTTCTTCCATGGAGGAAATAGAAACAAAAAATTACATTTATTTGGTTCCTGAGTTCTTAGTAATATGATAAATTTCATTAAAGACTGACTTGGGTAAAGTGTTGACATGCTTACTTGTATAGAAAATAGTACTTTCAATTGGATTCACGTACATAAATGCTTTTTCCATATTCAAAAGCAAAATTTTCATAAAGACCTGTTTCACCTCCTGTCCTGTTTCTCAGTGATTGCTCTATTGTTATTAGAATTCAGCCACACAGCCAAATTAGCAAAATGGGTCTCAGATCTAGATCATACATACATCAAATTAAGCACTTTTCTTACACCATTTTCCTTGCGAGCTCAGGCTGTGGGCCGCCTCAAAGGTAAAGCTCGCATCCTGAAGTCTCTCTGATAGGCTGTACATAAGCCTTTGTTACATACTGTGGTTTATCATACGGAATTTCCCACAGGCTAAGCTTGATACTCAAGATGTTGGTTGTAGGAGAATTGCAAAAATGAATGTGTTTGCCATAACTTTAAATGCCTGGATTAGAACCACAAAAAACGTGAAACGGTATTATAAATGACACACACACAGTAAGGAACATAGCATGTCTGCCAGATCTGACATATGACAGGTTGAAAAATATTAAATATACTAGAGACTCTGAAACCCTTGGAAAGCACAAAATAACCAACCAATGCTGGACTGACTTGATGGACCTAGTTCAGCTGTGTTTTGATGGAAAAACATGAGATTGAAAGTTCGTTAAAATGTACTTAAATATGCATTACAAGGTTTTCACCTTTTTTTCCCTACAACAATGGCATTTTCCCAATAATTTAAAAGTGATTCTCTTCCCAGTGTAATGTAGTCACATATAGTGTGTTTACTTCTTAGTCTTTTACTTTGCTTTCAAACACTTAAAATGCTTGAGCACTTCCTTTTCAGAAAGTTATGAAATTAAACTTAAAAATAATTTTAAATGCTCATTAAAATGTGTCTGTGTACCTCTTATGCCCCTTTCCTGGGAGCCAGCACTGAGACATTGTTCAGCAATGCTTTTTAATGTTCTTTACCTTTAAACCTAGAATCAAGTGCAACTTGATGTCTGTTAAATGCTGGGTCTAGTTTTCTTCCATCTTCCAGAGCTTCGTGGAATAAGAAACTAATGTAGTACAAATGAAGATTATATGTTTCTGGGCAACAGTAGAGTTAGTAAACAGATTATTTATCCACAGACGCATGTCAGTCCACTGGAGCAGGGGGTTCGGCACATTGAAAATGTAATGCGATCAGCCTCTATTGTCTGGGGTCAGTTTTCTTTTGCTGTGTTCCTTAGGATGGGGTGGGGGCCTAAGTGTCCTTATGAAGCTGTGGTCCACGACACGCGCCCGTGAGGGAGCCGGGTCCTGCTGCGCCCTCGCGTCGGGCAGCACCAGCGAGCACCAGTGTTGTAGAGTAGCCCTCACGTTAAACAAAACCATTGTAGTGTACAGTTGTGTTGCTGATTTTCCTTTGAAATATAAAATATTTTAAGCTTTTTTTTGTCGAAAGTGGTAACATCTTAATACGAATAAAAAACCTTTTTGTGGTTGTAAGATTTAGCTTATGAATCATTCAAATTGAAGTGAAAGATTACCAGGTCATTGTTAATGACTTAGTCTATTAAGAATATATGTATTTTTGTAAAGGAAACGCACTTGTAGATATTTAATCAGTACAAGATATATGTCTGTTTTGCAGAAATAAAATGCTGCTTAGAGATTCTCTTTAAATATTTTTTATTTTTGTGCTCAAATGTATTTTCTGTTGATCTATGGAATGTTCTGTACAAAGCTGTATGGTTATACTGTTGGGCTAGATACTTCTGTTTTTAAAAATCTGGACTTAGCCAAGTATACTTGACCATGTTAAAAATAGTATCTTTGTTATTAAAATTTTGATTGTATAACTTGTTGTCTGTCATCCTTAATAGTAGTTGTAGATTAGAATCTCCATTTAAAAGTATCAGGTACGACTATAGCAAATTTTGTTGAAATTTGTTGAGTATGAGATCATAAACATTTTCTAGAGTTTGAGCTGTTTAAGATGGCAGGCTGCCCCTCAAGTAATACTTGGAGTGTGCACACATGTACAGTTTCATGTACAGTTTCTTCCTTTGTTAGGTAATCAAATCTAAGTAACATCTTGGATGTAACTTGGTATCATAGAAAGGCCCCAGAAGGCTGCTCTCCGCAGCCAGTTAGGTGACAACACCTCCTGCACACTGGTCTTGGGAATCCCACGTGGGCTCCAGTAGGGCCTTCCACCCAGGAGGGCTGCGGGGTTCACAGCCCTGCCCCTCGTTACTTTGGTGCCTGGAGCTTTGTCTTATGTTCGTGATGCCAGGAGGTGGCTGGACCCCCAGGCTACAGTGAGGTGGAGAGGCGCATCCTCTCAGCAAGACTTGCCTCTCCATGTCGGTGAGCTTTACCCTCTTCAAGGCTATTGCAAATGGGGAAGGACGGGGAGGGTGGTGCCTGTGAAGGGCTCAAAAACGTGACATCACTTTCATAACATGGCATTGGCCAGAGCTCGCTCCATGACACATTCTTCTTTTCCTTTACAGTCTTTTAAGAAACTTTTTGAAATGTTCAGCCAATTAAAGAGGAATTAGGGGAGAGGAATATGCCCTATAATGGGGGTGGGGGGGGCGGAATTCCTGGTCTCTGGCCTGGGAGACTACAGAAGGGGCTGCTCCTTGGCTAAAGTCACAGACCCCAGTCACTCAAGCGGATGTCCGGCACACAGACAGCTGCACCTCTCCCTCACCTCTGTTCGAGTGGAGAGTTTGGGGAGATCCTGGCTCCCTGGGGATCTTGGCAAGTCAGTCTTCATGCCGGGTTCAGGTGGGTTCCAGAGGGTCCAGGTAACCTGGGCACCTGTGCGAAAGGCCAGGCTTCTGCTGCCCGCCCCTCGCCCCCCACCAGGTCCATGAAACAACAGCTCACAGGCAGCAGGCTGTCCAGGGAAAGTCCCATCCTCTGGGGCTAGGCTGCAAGGCCCCAGATGAGAACAGGATGGCCGTGTGACTGCATATTCTAACATATTCAGGAACGTGCCATGTGGCCTCCATTTGTATTCTTGCTTTAAGCCCTGCAACTTTAGAGGCGTGTCTGCATGGTGGCTCTGTGCTCAGGCTTCATTAGTCATGCACTATCACTCCTGTATGCCTTTGATAAACCTTTTTTTGTTAAAGCCCCTACTATGTGCTAAATATTCTGCTGATACAAAGTCCTTCAAGGATTTCATTGCCCAACAAAGTTGACAGACACATGGACAAGTAAATGATAATGCTGTATGCTCAGAGCAATGAGAGATGCATACATATAGGCTATTTGGGAGAACAGAGAAAAGTGTCTAAAGCAGGAAGCTATCAGGTTATTTTATTTAAGCTCCTCCCTCACCCACAAATCGAGGACAAATAGACTGCCAATCTGGAATTCCAAGTGCTTCCTGGAAAAACTAGAAGAATCCAACCAAAAAAAAAGCAATGAAAATACAAGAGCAGAGGAAACTTCTATAATTCTTGGGTTTATTTTGTCAGGCACTGTGCCAAGTCCCTTACATGTATTATCTCAGTCAATCCTCAGAAACTGTATGAGGTTTCATTATGGTCTTCATTTTGCAGATGAGGAAACTGGCTCAGAGAGGTTAAGTAATTTTCCTAAAGCCACAGAGCTAGTGACTGTCAGAGCTGGGATTTGAACCCAGGTCTGTCATTCCAGAGCCTATGTCTTTAACTACCATGGCTTTTAGTAAGCAACAGTTGTGCACCTGCCATATGCCCAGCACTCTTCTCGGTCCTGCATGCAAAAGGATCTTCCTGGCAATCATTCTGAACAGCAGAGCCCCACACATACCACAGACTCCTCAACTGCTAAGACCTATCAGGCAAATTCAACAGCAGTAAAAGTTACTTGTGACAAATTAAATGAAGAGCCCTTCTCAGAAAAGGAAAGAGAAAATGACAAGGCTCTAGGAGGAGGGCTGGAGATGTACAGGAGAAACTTTCAGGTCCATTCTGTTCTGTCATGTTTGGATTTATGTCAAGAATCAGAAAATACTAACAAACACCAAGGGATAAAAAAGTGAATTCAGAAAGGATAAAATCTATAGTTTTCTCTAACTGCTGTGGCTAACATGGCCCCATTAGGCACCTTGGGACTTTCTCAGGAAGTCATATCCCTGCCCCATCAGGGCCAGCCAGCACTTGTGTCTTCTCTCCATTGGTTCCCCCATAAGAATCAGCTCCAGGTATGACTGCAGCTTAAGTCTGAGCTCTCCTGGCAAACTGGGAAATTTTTAGGGGACATTTGCACTTTATCAGAGAACAAAATTTAAGCCATGGGAAAGAAACTGGAGGGGGATAAATTACAGACTATGAAAAAATTGGGGGGATGGGAGTGGAGAGAGATGCTTATAAAATTTCAAGCAATGTGTTGTTTTGATAAGGTAAAAGCTTATATGCAAGACTAATCAAATATGCCTGGGTAAGAGCACAGACTTTGTGATTAGAAAGACCTGGGTGCAAATGTTTCTCTCATTTGCTTTGGGCAAGTTATCAACCTAAAACTCAGTTTTCTTATCATTTGAGTATAATAAAAAGACAATGTCCTGAGGAGTATGTGAAAGTGCTCAGTAAAAGGTAGTCATTAACCCAAAACAATCTACAGATTCAATGCAACCCTTTTACAATTCCAATTGCATTTTTTTTTCAAACAAACGATTCTAAAATTTGTATAGAATTAAAAGAGATTGCAAATAGACAAATCAATCGTAAGAAAAAAACAAAGCTGGAGGCATCACACTTCCTAATTTCAAACTCTATTACAAAGCAATAGTAATCAAAACAGTATGGTTTTGATATTTTAAAAGGACACATAGATCAATGGATCAGAATAGAGAGCCCAGAAATAAACCCATGCATATATGGTCAATTAATTATAAAGAATATCCAATGAATATATAATAGGGATTGTATATTTAAGAATATACAATTATAAGCAGAGAACATACAATGGGGAAGGAAGTCTCTTCAATAAATGGTTTTGAGAAAACTGGACAGCCACATGCAACAGAATGACACCAAACCACTATCTGACACCATACACAAAAATTAACTCAAAATGGATTAAAGACTTGAATATAAGACCTGAAAGCATTAAACTCCTAGAAGAAAACAAAAGCAGTAAGCTAATTGACATCAGCCTTAGTGACAATTTTTTTGGATTTGAAACCAATAACAAAGGCAACAAAAGCAAAAACAAACAAGTGGAATTACATCAAATTTAAAAGTTTCTGCACAGTAGAGGAAACCAACAAAATAAAAAGTCAATCTACTGAATGGGAGAAAATACTCATAAATCATATGTCTGATAAGGTGTCAATATCCAAAAAATACAAAGAACTCCTACAACTCAATGGAAAAACAATCCATTTTTAAAATGGGCAGAGACTTTGAATAAACATTTTCTAAATAAGACATACAGATGGCCAATAGGTATATTAAAAAGTGTTCAGTATCAATCATCAGGGAAATGCAAATCAAAACCAGAAGGCAATATTACCTCACCTATTAGATGGCTATTATCAAAAGGATCAGAAATAAGTGTTGGCAAGGATATGAGCAAAGGGAACCCTTGTGCACTATTTGTGGTAGTGTAAATTTATGTAGCTACCAGGAAAAAAATATGGAGGATCCTCAAAAAATTAAAGATAGAACTACAATAGGATCTAGCAATTACACTTCTGGGTAATTATTCAAAGAAAATGAAAACACTAACTCAAAAAATATGCACCCCCATGTTTATTGCAACATTACTTACAATAGCCAATACATGGAAGAATCTAAGTGTCCATCAATGGATGACCAAATAAAGAAAATGTTACACAGGCACACTGGAATATTAGTCAGCCATAAAAAGGAAACCTTGCTATTTCATGACAACATGGTGGACCTTGAGAGCATATGGTAAGTGAATTAAGTCAGACAGAGAAAAACTACCACCATCTCATTTATACACGGAATCAGAGAGCGAGAGAGAGTGAGAGAGCAGAAC
Source organism: Myotis yumanensis (assembly GCF_028538775.1). Classification (NCBI taxonomy): domain Eukaryota; kingdom Metazoa; phylum Chordata; class Mammalia; order Chiroptera; family Vespertilionidae; genus Myotis; species Myotis yumanensis. The sequence continues at coordinate 24,986,963 of NW_027223764.1, read as the reverse complement.
AAGGCAGAGAACTGACCCTGGAAGGTTGGAAGAAGGCCGAATTGGTTGCCAAGACAGCACACAATTCCCCATGCTGGCCTCCAGGGGGCGCCATCAGCCTGCAATAGTTCTGTTACCTTTTAGGGCAAGTCAGGAGGCAGCAGGTGGACCTTGAGGGTGAAGACTGCGAAGATGCGGCCCATCACCTTCAGGGGAGGATGAGCAAGAATGAGGTGTTTACAGTCAGAGGAGGGCCTGAATTTCCTTCTCATTAACTCTGGCTGAGATAAGCACCTCGGCCAGCCTCCTACGGCCAAGGCTCTTTCATGCTTGCTTTTAACTTTGCGGGCCTCTCTCACTTTGGAAGGAAGGAGAAACCGCATCCCAGGAGAAAGAACTCTGAAAGGCTGTTAACAGCACATAATAGCGAGGCCAGCCTCCCCCAGTGCTTCCACAAGGCCCGGGGCCTCAGGGTCACCGCTCACATGAATAGGGAGCTGATTGCCAATTGCTGCTCCGCACTGACTGATGTGTATTTATTCCATTTGAAATGTTCTGAGAATGGAACTGCTACTGAAAAGGAGAGATTTGTATGAGCACAGTGAACACTCAGGCCAGACTCCCAAACCACTAGGGGGTCAGCCTTCTTTCTACATCAGAACGTGCCACGGGATGCAGAGGGGGTTCCAGCATCCTCTGATAACCTAGGAACACCTGTGACTAGGACCAACCTAGTCTCCGCCTCTCAAACCAATCAGTGGGAATTGTTAAAGACACACAGCTGCCCCAAATGGAGTTGGCCATTCAGGAATCACCTGTCAGCACGGGTTAGGCCATCTGTCTGACAGACCCGGGCCATCCCTGAAAGGAAAGTAATAGCCAACTGGCTTTTTCGCCCAATATAACTTGCTTGTTTCTGCTCCCTTCTGCCTATAATAGTCATTAATTTTGTACAGCTCCTTGGAGTTCCTTCAACTTGCTAGATGTAATGCTGCCCTATTTAAGCCGATTTTTATTCAAATAAACTCTTAAGTTTTTTAAATATGCCTCAGTTGATCAATTCACAGAATTAGAAAGTATGGAAGTAGCCCAGTGCTAACTCTGGTGTTGCCCTTTTGTGAACTCTTTGTAAACCATGTGAAATCTGAACCTCAGTTTCCTAATCTGTGAAACGATGGAGCTGGGCTCGATGGCACCCAACCCCTCCCCGGGTCAGCGCTCCATCAGGGTGATGTCCGTCACCTTAGAGGTAGTACCAGTTCTCAAAACGTTTTGCTCTCAGAACGCCATCACCGCCCTTAAAAGCATGGAGAACAAGGACCTTTTGTTTACATGGGTTATTATCTTTCAATATTTATCATTACAAGTTAACACTGAGAACATTTGAAAACACAAGAATACCCAAGTACACATACAAAGCAATGATCTCATCACCCATCGGAGAGTCTCAGAAAACTGCCGTGTGAGAATGAGAGTGAGGTGTAATAACATCTTAGTCTGGTGAGGAAATAGTTTTATCTGTAGATCCCCTCGGAAGGGTCTCTAAGACCGCACGGCCCCCAGACCCCACCGCTGTGAGCACTGTCGGTGTAGTGAAGGCCCCAAAGCCAGTACCTGCACCTGAATCTTGGTTTTGCTACTTGCTGAATACGTGACCTTGGGCCTGTTACTTCCCCACTTTGAGCTCCACTTCCTGGAAAGCTGCAATACTGACAGTACCTCACTCACTGGCTTTTAGAGGCTTCATCAAATAACACACAAAAAATACTTCAACAAATATAAGTGCTCATAAACATGGGCTATTATTCATCAACCAGAGATAAACGTTCATCAAATAAGTACATTTGGAAACTTAACAACAGAAAAAGAAATAAAAATAAAACACTTACCAAGCAACGAAATTGCCGTTTCCCGCCGGCGCCAGACCAGCAGGCGCGGGCAGGAGTTTCATGGAGCTTTAGGCCAATCTTCGGGTCCCTGGGCCCGAGCCGCCCCTGCCCTGGCAGAATCCAGAGTGAGCGCTGGGCCCAGCCAGACCTCCGTCCTCACTGCCCTTGGGTGGTAACTGCCGCCAGCCAGGAGCCTCCCAATTATACTGAAGGCTCCTCCCCGCACACCTGCCCAGCATGAGCCCAAGTGAGCAATTCCCTGCTTCCTCACCTGAGCGCCTCCCCAAACACACGGGCTTCTTTGGCTACTTGGCAGTCAGTGCTGGTCACGATGGGCTGCCCTGGGAATTTCAGGTCAGACTCCATCGGGATGAGGCTCTCTCCCAGCCCTTACCTCTGCCCCTTAATTTTTGCATTTGCCTTGGTGGATGTAATGCAAGGTTATGACCTCTGAACGTGTATTGCATTCACCTGGAGAGCTGAGCTACAGCTGACCCTGGAACAACAGTTTGAACGGCGTGGGTTTTATTTTGGAAACAGTAGGCTAATGGGACACATATATAATTTTTCACATGACCCACTGGCCTGACCACAGTTCATTTGTCCCAGAGTTGACACCCAACCCAAGGTGGACCATTGGCTTCTCTGTTAGGGATTTGGGGATTTGACACTGACAGTCTCCCTCTGGTGACTGAAGCTGAAAGGTACTAGCACAGCTGGGTGGGAGTCTCCAGCCACATGGAGGGATGCGGTCTGTGTGGACAGAGAAGGCGGCTGATGCCACGCAGAGCAGCGGAGACCAGGGAGAGGCCCTCCGTGCTGTTGGGGAGCCTGGCTTTAGTTATCCCTGGATGCGTCTGCATCCCTGCTCTTTCCCAGGCTTGGTGTTTCAACATTTCCTTGGACTTTGTGACTCAACCAATTCCCCTTTGAGATGGAGCTCATTGGAATTCTGGTCTGTCTCTCATAACCACAGCCCTGACCAAAGCAGGTGTTGGAACAGCTTTAGGGTGATTAGAATGAAAACAAAAGAGAAAACAAGCAATGGTTCTAAATTCTCATTTTTGCTGCCTCATGTCTTTCTTAAACATGAATTTTAGGGTCAGTTATGTAATGTTTAAGCAAACTTTATTGAATTGTAACATACCAACAAAACCACACACATACATACACACACACACGAAGCACTGAGCAATCATAACTTTTCATAAAATACATACCTGTGTCACCAACACCCAGATCAAGAATAAGCCCAGCCGGTGTTGCTCAGTGGTTGAGTGTCAACCTATGAACCAAGAGGTTGCCAGTTCAATTCCAGGTCAGGGCACATGCGTGGGTTGCAGGCTCAATCCCAAGTGGGGGCATGCAGGAGGCAGCCGATCGATGTTTCTCTGTCATCGATGTTTCTCTCTCTCTCTCCCTCTCCCTTCCTCTGTCTGTAAAAATCAATAAATACATGCATATATTTAATCAGAGCATTCCCAGTAACCCGGAAGGCTCCTCACGCTCCCCTGCCGGCAGTAAATGCCCGCATGGTAGCCACTCTCCTGTCTCTGACATGGAGATCAGTGCTGCCTGTTTCTGTGCTTAAGGAATCAGACAGCATGTTCTGTCTTGTGTCTGGCTTCTTTCTCATTTGTGAGACGCATCCACGTCGGTGCCTGTGGCTGTAGAGCCTTCTCATTGCTGAGTCATATCCCCAGCTTTGTCTTTTAAATCTTATCTTTGCTTATGGACAGTAGGCTGGCAGTCAGTCCTGGGGACCTAGCAGGGAGCTAATTGTATCATGATTTCTGGATTCAGCAGCCCACTTCCTACAGGTCAAATTCGATGGCCTCCGAACCACCTTCGGGCATGAATGGTCCCAGCCTTTCGTTCTCTTGGGGATGCATGGCTCGTGATGGAGAAAGACCTACCTCAGCAAACTGCCTGGAACTTTTCAGCGGAGAGAAATCGCTTTGATGACGCTGGAAGTTTTATTGAGAAATTACACTGCTCAGCTCAAGTGTGGGCACAGGCTGCTTCCTTCTCGTGAAGGAGGAAAAACAACAAATGACCTGCCCCATGCCTCTTCAGAACGGAGCTTCTGAAAGAAAAACTCGGCACAGCTCTCCTCCAAAATGACCCTTCCCAAACCTAATCAGACCTCACTGTTTATTTCAGCAAACTGCATTCTACCGATAAATAATACATAAGGGCTTTACGATAAATAACCCTTAAGTGAAACTGTATCATGACTTCTGGAAGACAACACCATTCTTCTAATGTTTTACCAAGCAAGCAAACTAATTGATCCACAGGAATTTACTCTGATTGAGTCCAGGGACCCATAATGGCCAACAATCTTGTCTGAATGAGGTCTGAGAGTCCCACAATTCCTATCTCCTCACAGTTCTTCTCTATGCTCTGCCCACCCTCAAGGCCAAAGTTTAATGGCCTCCACCTTGAGGCAAGTGATACAATAGCTACCTGGTGGGAGAGGGCGCAGAGGAGGCAGGGAGGAGCCGCCTGGATCCCCGCCCTCGCAGGTGTCTAAGGCAGACTGTGCCCCTTGCTCGTGAAGAATGTTTGACGAGAGATATTAAGGGGATATAAGTGGGGAGCCAGATTTGCTTTTATCCCCATCCTATCAGTCTCACCTCTTGCTAAATATCTTTCTTTTCTACCTGTTGTGGTTTGCATCAATTTTGTACAAATGTGGCATTTCTAACCTTGAAAATCTCCAAATTATAAAACTTTAAATCAGTTTAGATTGCAGATTATAGGTAGAAAGAGTCCATATTGCAAAACCCTTGTTTTCTTCCATTTCTGCATTCAGGCCACTTTCATCTAAACTTGCTTCTTAGACTCTCTCTCTGGAAAGTTGCACCAACCAACCAGCATATGCCAATATCCCCAACTTTCCTACCCTTATCTCCAACCGCACAGTCTCTGCAGGAATATGATTAGGAAGCTGAGGTCTAACAGGTGACAACTTGCCAGACGCCCCAGACTCAGAAATTCTGAAACATGGCTCTTGCTGTTACAAAATGCGCAAGAGCTGCATAAAGAAAGAAATGAAGGAGGTGACCGCCAGTAGAAGCCAGGAACAAGCACACCTCAGTTCTTGAAACACCAGTTTTACTTTTTTATTTATATATATACACACACACACACACACACACACACACACACAGGTACACGCCAGTTTCCCCTGCCTGCTCCCCCTTTCCAGAAATTGTTTCAGAGCCTACAGCAAAGGGAAGCACTTTTATTCACAAGTAAACACGCGTTTGAAAAGGGACTTCAATACACATTTTGAAAACAAGGTGAGTCACAGCAAACAATGTAAAATATGTGTCTGAAAATAGATTAAGATACACCCTTCCTATAACAGGAGGATGTCATAGTTTAATCGGAAGAACAAAGGGGAGTATAACATTAAGAATTTCTTCATTGCCCTGGCCTGTTGCTCAGTAGTTAGAGCATCGGCCTGAGGACCAAATGGTCTCAGGTTCTAGTCCCGGTCAAGGGCACGTACCTTTGTTACAGGCTCAATCCCCAGCACCTGGGTCAAGGCACGAGTGGGAGGCAACCAATCGATGTGTCTCTCACACATCAATATTGCTCTCTCTCTCTCCCCCTCCACTCTCTCTAAAATTCAATGGGAAAAATATCCTTGAGTGAGGATTAACAAACAAAAAAGAATTTCTTTGTTCACTGAGATTTTTACTTTCAGAAATCATGACATGAAGTTCTGTCCATCATGGATGGTCCCTCTTAACTTAATTTAAAGGTAGGATGTCTGCCCTCATCAGGGTTCCACTAACAGGCAGCTGATTTTCCTCCAGGAGGAGGGTTCATGCCAGTGTACCGCTGAGCCTTCTAACTTTGTGCTCTTACTCAAAGTCAACATTCTAACTGGGCAACATGCTGCACAAGCAGGGAATTCACACTGAACCCCGTGGGGCTGGGAGGTCTTGGTGGTCCCAGCACTAACACCAGCATCCTGGGGCTCACCACATGGTTCTGGTGGTATAATTCTCGCCATGCAAGGGTTTGCAACTTTTGATGTTATTTAAGCCAAGTCAAATATCCTTCCAAACGTGACTGCTCCTATTTGGTGTGGGGTTGAATGTTAACCAGCTCTCTGTACACAAGTTCAGCACATTTGACCAAAACAGAACTATGTTCCAAAGCCAAGGTTGATAATGGTATATCATGTCCACCAGTTCATCCCTTATGGTTAGCATTCCTGGCACATGGTAGGTGCTCAATAAATACTTACTGCATAGACGAATACATGAAAACAGTCATGCCCACTCAGTGGCTCAAACAGCACTTGCTTTGAACAGTTCCCTGGTCACACTGAGTTGTTTACTGTTTACTAACAGTGAGGAGCAGAGCCAGACATGGAGAAACCAGATTGCATATTTGAAATTGTTTAGCATTTCATTAGATTTTGAGTCTTGCTTTTCTCGTTAAATAGTGTCTATCAACATCTACTCTCTTCCAGGTGGAGCTCTAGGCAGAAAGCAGAAAGTTAAAATTTCCAGAATGAATCTCTTCCTAAATTGTTCTTCCTCCCTCAAGCCCCGCCCCCACCCCCATCCCCACCCCCACCCCCCCCAATACCTGGTTCTGAGCCAGGTGGCTGTGAGGTCCGGCCCTGACACTGCTGCAGTGATTGGTCCCACACGACCACATGTAAGCCTCTGGTCAACCCCAACGAAGTTCCCTCCATGTGTATGAGCCACTTGGATACCCAGCTCGGTTGAGCCTTCGGATGACTGCAGCCCCAGCCAGTATCTGCCAGCAACAGCTAGAGAGAGCTCAGCGAGAGCTGCGGAACTGCTCTCAAATCTGACTCCCAAAGTCATAAGCAAAATTAAATGATGGCTTTAAACCACTGAATGCAGGGGCAACTTGTTACACATTACTAATAACTGGACCAATCACCTCTGGCGATTGCTACCATTAAAAAAAATCCTTGAGTGTTTCTCCCATATTCCTGAAGGGGGAAGTGTAGCATGTGTCGTATTCAGGGCAAGCACACTCAGGGACACAGATGCACACCCTTTTTCAGTGAATGTCTCTGTCCCTAGATAAAAACAGCATCCAGAGCTTGGGCACGTGGGATCCGTCCAAATGTAAAGTAAAATCACGGAGGAATTCTGGAAATAGAAGCAGCCTCTGCTTAATTGAGACAAGCAATGCAAAACCTGTGTAAGACGAGAGTCACAAGAATAATTATTAGAGGCTTAAACAAAGTGATGTTTCTTAGTTACTGAACAAAGACTTGGTTACTAGAAAAGCTCCGAAATTACTCTCCTCTGAAAGGAAATGAAGGGGGAACATTCACAGAAACATCTTGTGACTGAACCAGCTCTGCCCCCACGTAGGGCAGCGATGCTGACTTCCGTCCCCTAAAACATCCCCGTGACCAATCTCTGACAATTAGTGCAAATGTAACAAATATTCTCTCCAGCCAAGGCAACCGTAGGAAACCTTTCCATATGGCACAGTCAGGAGGGTTTGCAGGCTTCGCAAATTAAACCTTTCACCATCACAAAAGGAAAGAATCACACATGATCACATGTGCTTTCTTGCTTTGTTCCTCTTCCCATCAGAAACAGACCCCATCCACGTGCAGCTGAGGAGGAGGCTTCCTGAGGCTGTGCCCTTCCCCGCCTGCCCTTTTCTGTTCAGCCCTTCGGCACTCCCCACATTTGGGAACAACTGGCCCAGCTGGCCTGAGGGGCAGTTAAAAGACAGCTGAACTGTCCTCATTCACCTGTGCCCGCAGCCTGGCAGGCCAGAGCTGCCCCAGGCCAAGAGCACATGAAATAGGGGTTTGGTTCTGGCAATGCCTCCTGCTCAGCAAGCAGCTCCCTGTAGCTGGCCCCAGGACTGGTCACTGAGAACTGAGACCTACTTCTTGGCAGCCCCCAACTTGAGCAACCTCCTTGCAAAGATCCCTTAACTATCCAGAGAGGCGGCTGCTTGCAAACTGTGCTCTGAAAAGCTACACTGGACATACCCAGGGGTCACCACAGAGAATGGAAGACGGGAGAATGAGGTGAGTGGAGCTCTGAGCCTCCCACCCACATGACAAGCAGAGCAGCTCATCTTTTTTGTTTCACATATTTGGCTTGAAATATTTCATTTTTAGAAAAAAAACATGCTGCCCCTAAAAATTATTTAAAAACCACTGCAGAGCTCTGGAATCAGAAGACTATAAGCTTAAATCCCAGCTTTACACCTTACAAACCCTCACTGAATGTCTCTGATCTCAATTCTTCTGTAAAATGGGGATAATGATGCCGAACTCATGGGTATGGGGAGGATCGAATGAGATGATGTGTTCAGAGAATCTGGCACATAGTAGTTGCTCAATTAATGATGAAGGTTGGGGCTTTAAGGGTCAGTAAATATTACTTTCTTTTTCCTCAAAGTTCAGGACCAATTGAGGAAAAGACAAGAATCAGATCAATAAAGGACCAAAGGAGCAAGCTGTTTGGAGAATAAGGTTTAGCTCGGTGGCAACAATAGGCTTTCCAATGCTTTGTCCCAGAATTAAACTTAACCACTCACTTCCAGGTAGAACTGGAAATCCCTCGAGGGAAGGACGGCTCCCTTGCATAATTTATAACATAGAGAATCTCTCTGCAGAAAGGCTGGTCCCAAATAAATAAGGAGGAAAAGGCTGTGTTACAGATACTCAGTTCTCTCAAATTCACTAACAGACAGGTCACCCAGGGCTGAAATGTACAGTTGTACATGTTGTTCACTGCACAACTGCGAATTATACCATTTATTATCTTTTTATTTTATTATTATTTTCATTTGCCCTAACAATAAATCTAGTAGTTTCCATAGGTCACAGTCAACAATACCATTGATTTTTCAACATTTTTAAGACAGAAACTGAAGAGCAAAGTATCCACTGGAAAAGTATCCAAAGAGAAAATTCACCAGATTTAATCACAGCCATCACTTGACAAGCTGTGTGTGTGTGTGTGTGTGTGTGTGTGTGTATGTGTGTGTGTGTGTTGTTGTTGTTGATGAAGATGATGTTGTTGTTGTTTTTGAAAAATGAAGGGTGGATAAATCCCATTCTAGTCAAAAAGAATAATGCTGCTTGGTGAGAACTAGTAACATATAAGAGCTGCAGGTCACCACTGGTTTCTTCATCTGGGATGCTTGTCCTTGGTCGTGACAGACTTCACACACCTGCTGAGCCATGTGACATAAGCCTTGTCACTCATCTGTTGTCAGGGTAGCCTTTGGAATAATTTTCCAGGGGTGCTTTTTAGTTGGTACATTTCACTTCTGTAGTCATACAAAAACTTGCTCTCTGCCCCCTGAGTCATCAGAGTATTTCTATTCACCCTCCCAGGGTGTTTCTTGCCTGGAATCTACGCAGATAAAAAAGGCTTTTACAACAAGTCTTCAGCCTCTTTTAAAATGAAGGCTAATCCTGGAAGGGTACCAACAGCTCACCCTGATGTCACAGTGTTCAATGAGCATATACCCTACTGAGATGCAAAGCTTAACACAGTGTGAAGATAAGTATGTCCCCTGATCTCTCTAAATACACTCAATTTAACTAGTATTAACACTAGTCTTGAGTTGCCAGAAATACTTGGAAAAGAAACAAAGATGAGTTAGTTTATTTTGGTAACGTTCCCTTGTACCTCCTATTCCTTCCTTTCTGCTGATGGGGTTTTGCCATATTTGGTTCCGAGAAATGGACAAGGCTCTTATCTGTGGGATACAAGAGAGAAGGAGCAACTTCAACTGTATGGTAGACAGTAAGGCCTTAACAGAAATACAGTATTTCTAAGGGCAGAGGCTTAAAAGATTTGGTGATGGTTCTCTATAACTACAGAATTTCTCAAAATTTTTTTATCTCCAAAAACTCCATGGATTTGAACAAGAAGCCATATGGAGTGAAAACAGTCACTACCATTTGTTGAGCTTTTACTGAGTTGTGTGCCATGCAGTATGCTAAGTGCTTTATTTTCCATATTTTTTAAATATATTTTTTCATTGATTTCTGAGAGGAAGGGAGAGAGAGAGAGAAATAGAAACATCAATGATGAGAGAGAATCATTGATTGGCTGCCTCCTGCATGCCCCCTACTGGGGATCGAGACCACAGTTGGAATGTACCCTGACCAGGAATCAAACAGTGATCTCCTGGTCCACAGGTTGATGCTCAACCACTGAGCCACACTGGCTGGGCCTGTACTTCTTTTCATCCTCACCACACCTCTGTGAACTCAGTTCTATTATAATCCCCACCTTATAGAGAAGGAAACAGAAGATTAAGTAACTCACCACAAGGACATAGAGCTGGTAAATTCCAGAGATGTACTTAGATCCAGGCAACTGATCCTCTAAGAGTATGTAGAATGTATTGTTGCTCTTTAAAAGAATCAAACAAATATAACTTGTATTGATTTTTTTAATAGTCTGGATTCAACTAGATTTGAGGGGTTAAACCAACAACAGAATTCTATGGAAAATTATCTTCCTTATTTCTAGAGGCAAAGGCTTCTTGGTTTGTGGAATAACCCTGATTAGGAAGGTAGGTCCAGCAAGGAGCTCTGTTAAAGAAAATTGTTCCTACTTAGGGGGCATATAATGAATTCTGAACAACAGCAAAATAGCCTCTGCACTGTTGTGCTGACAAAGGCCCATCCTTAAGCTTCTTGCCCAGTTCTAAACTGGGAAGGAATTTTATCCAGTCAGGACTGGGGTAAAACCCCCATCTCATTTAAAGATGCAAAATACCTGAGGGGCCTGGAGCTAACTCAAGCCCCAGTGGTCTTCATACCAATATGAATGAGGGATCTTAGAGTAAACGAATAAGTGAATGTTTTTTACCTAAAACTTGGGATAAATTTGTATGAAAATAAAACAAAACTAAAGAATCTTTTTGAAAAGTTCAGGATGAAAATTTCTTAATGCATGTTTCTTAGGGCTGTTGATCTCCCAAAAGAAATGGGATGCTGTGGTGAGAAAGCTGAATCATTTTAAGTTTCATTGGATTGATTTACTGGTTACGTTTTAAAGGCAACAATACATTTTTATTAATCAAACAAGATTTGAAACCATTATCTATACAAGGGTGAAGTGGTCGGCAGCTTTTTGTTCTCTGGATACAAAAGATTGTAAATAAGCTTCAGTGTTTGGAAATTGCCTATTACTTCATCAGAAACATGAGATTGGGGAAGATGGGAGATTGGCATCGGAAACAATGTAGGAAGTATATTATGGTCACCCCGAAACCTGTGACTCTGCCTTATGCCCCATTAGAATAGAAAGCAATCCTAGCGCTAAAAGGAACTCAGAGAGAATTCTGACCCAACTAAAATCAAATCTGGACAATCAAAGAGCAACCTCAGGAGCTAACTCTATATATTACCCATCAGTGCCAGTCATCACCATTTTCCTTCAAAACTCACTGAACTACTGAGCACAATGCTGAAGAGTTGGGGTGTAAGGTGGAGAGACACACTTGGTTCCTATAACAAGGAGCTCACAGTAAAATTGAGGAGACAGGGCGTTTCCATATCAAGATAGATCACGAATCTAACCAGCATTTGAGACAGTTGATGCATAATGGCCCAGAAAAAATACTTTAGTCCTTTAGACAAGCAAAACCCTGGGGGCTGGGGAGGCAAGGTCTGTAAGAGGAGGTAAAGATCCCAGCAAGGTGAGGGGCAAAGGCTTTCAAAGTCCAGATCTCCATCTTGAATCTGGTTTAAAAATTAATATAGTTTTAATTAACATAAACTCAAGAAATTATTTATGCTCTAGCTAGTTTGGATAGAGTGTCGGCCTATGGACTAAAGGGTCCGGGTTTGATTCCAGTCAAGGGCATGTACCTTGGTTGCAGGCTCCTCCCCAGCCCGGGCCCTGGTCGGGGCGTGTGCAGGAGGCAACCAATGGATGTGTTTCTCTCACATCGATGTTTCTCTCTGTCTTTCCCTCTCTTCCACTCTCTCTAAAAATAAATGGAAAAATATCCTGGAATGAGGATTAAAAAAAAAAAAGAACAAGAAATCCTTTCTTTAATTGCTAGGTATAACTTCTTGTTGCGTTTTTATTGGTTTCTTTAGGGTTTATAGTATACATATTTATCTTAAGTCTATATTCAAGTGATATATAGTCTAAGAATTTTACATTATACATTCTTCCCTCCCAGACTTTGTGCTATTGTTGTCCTACAGTTTACTTGTACATGTGTTATATACCCCACAATATGTTGTTATATTTTTGCTTTAAACAGATTATTTCTTAAAGATTTAAAATATTAATAATCTATTGTTTTATTGTGCTTTCTCTAACAAGAAATCTATTTTCATTCTTTTTTTTCATTCTTATCCTTGTTTCTCTATATGTAATGTATCTTTTTTTTCCACGTGACTACTTTTAACATTTTTTTTTTCTTTATCACTAGTTTTAAGCAATTTGATTCTAATGTGCCTTCGGGATAATTTTCTTCATATTTATTGTACTTGGATTTGCTGAGCTTCTTGTACCTACAGGTTTATTGTTTCATCAAATTTGGAAATTTTTCAGGCATTAATTTCTTCAAATATTTTTTCTGCCTTCCCTCCTTCAGGGACTGCAATTACACAAACATTTGGCTGCTTGACTTTGTCCCATCGTTCATCCTCCTGCTCATTTTGATCATGATGTTTATCAGTCCCTCTCTCTGTGTTTCCTTTGGGGTATTTCTATTGCTACGTCTCCCATCCACTAACCTATGTCCAATCTGCCATCATCACCACCCGGCGCATGTTTCACCTCAGACAACATTCTCATTCTACACTTTGGATTTGGATATCTTTTATGTCTTCCATTTCCCTACTTATGCTCAATAGTTGCTCTGGTTTCTTGAACACATGGAAAACTGTTATAATAAGTGTTTTAATGTTATTGTTTACTAATGATATCTTATATGCCATTTCTGTCCTTTCCAAGGGCCTACATTTCCCAATAGTATAGCTCCAAATCCAGATGAGCCAGAATTTTCTAAAAGAAAAGTCTGCTTTTGCCCTCTACTGGAAGCGCCAGGAAGAAACGCTACTGAAGACAGTACCCAGGGTCATGAACCGGGCAGCCTCACCAGGGACACGGTAAGATGGGAAAGACTTACCCAGAGCTCTGAGACTCGCCTAGCTGTGTGCATGTTGCTTCCTCCTTTGATAAACAAAATGTGTGTATTGGAGTTGAGTTCTCTGATGAGTATATGTATACTCGTAACAACCTCAAAAATCATCTAGAGATTTTGTCAACCAGAGGTTGGCAAACTATGACCTGTGAGCCAAATCTAGTCACAGCTATTTGTTTAAGTATTGTCTACGGTGGTTTTAATGCTATAATGGCAGAATTGAGTAATAGCAACAAAGATGATATGGTACCCATAGCCAAAAATATATTAAATAGCCCTTTACAGAAAAAAGTTTGCTGACCTCTGATCTAGACAGGTGGTCTTCCCAACCCTGTTCTGTAATGTGGGAGCAGTTCTGTAGGGGCGCTCCGGGGTTTCCACGGGGAGTGAAGGGAAGGGGACAGCACCCCCCATCACCACATCACAATCTCCACTTGGATATAGCAACTCTCTTTTTATCTATGACATTGCTTTTTAAAGCTCCTTTGGAAAACAGCATTTCAGAAAATTTAAATCTACTGTGCTATTTTGAACATATTTTTTTAGATATGAAAATGAAAACTGGAGAACAAAAATAAACTTATTACTCAATGTAACATAGTTCCTTATATCCCAAATTTCATGGTTCCCAAGTCTCAGAGTTCTTCACACCATCCTGAATGAAAATCAATTAGGAGAGGGCTCTCATGAAGGGCCTCTAACCACAAACAAACAAAACCCCACAAAAAAAACCCACTCGAGTTTCCAAACTATGACTAGAGAAAGTCTGCCTTGGGCTAGAACTCCTGTAAGCACATGACCCGGCCTGTGGCAGGCATGCCCATTGACTGATGCGGCACTTATGGAGCTGTCCTACACGTGAGAAGAGGTGTTGCTTAGTCAACCTCATGTGCTGGGTGACAGCAAGCAATAATATGAACCCGAAAAGGTTGAGCGGCCCAGAAATAGAGATCAGAGGGCGATAAAAACTAGAAGAGAAAAGCAAATGTGGACATAATACACAGATGCGCTGGGGACACAGGGAGGGCTGTGCCAGGTTAAATTTGCTGTCAGAACAGGCCTGGATGGAAGCGTGTGGGCTCTCAGGCTGCAACAACTTGGGGCCACTTTAAACCCTTCTTCATCGAGAGGGAAGGCTGGGGGACATAAGGAGAAAGGCAGGGAAAGACCACTGGGGTAGCTTTTAACCTCTCCTCAGCTCTGACCCCCAAACCTACAAACTCCACTCAACAAAACACCTGTGAGGACCCACCCTTCATGAAAGGCGGTTTGGTCTGTATTTATTCTTCCTCCAGCATAAACTTTGGGGTCTCATACTCCCCCCTCCAAGTAGCATATTGCTATGGACTGGATGCTTGTGTCTCCCAATAAATTCACACATTGAAGCCCTAACCCCCCCAATGTGATGGGAGATAATTAGGTTTGGACAAGGTCAAGAAGGTGAGGCTCTCAGAACGGGATTACTCACCTGATAGGAACAGGACGAGACCCCAGGGTCCTCCCTCCACCACGGGGAGGTTTAGGGCAGAGGCAGCATGTTCGGGCCAGGAAGAAAGCCCTCACCAGAACTGGTCCGTCAGCACCTTGGTCTTGGACTTTCCAGCCTCTAGAACTGGGAGAAATAAATGTCCTTTATTAAGGCCACTCAGTCTTGAATTTTATTATAGCAGCTCAAGCTGACTAGATACATATATAAAAAAAAGATTTTTTGTGAGATTATTTGAGTCAAACTGACAATAATTGCCGGGAAGCTAACCCTCAATGGGTTGAGAAAACGCTCCCCATATCAAAATATTTTTTCAACTTGCCCCTCGCATGAACTCTCCTTATTTATTGGCAACCCCAAGCTTCCGTTGAGCAACGTTATTTGTGATTATTGCTTAGTCGCTGTGAAATGGGTAACCAATTATGTTTTCCTCTTTGAATTGGCTTTTGGAAATCTTAGCGACAAATTTAGTTCCCTCCCCCCGCAGCAAGTGTGTAAGGACCTCTTAGTATGCATTCTTGTAATAACTCATTCCTAGACCCATTTGATGTTCCTGACTTTTTTCTTCTTCCCTGTTTTAAATGAAGGGTGTGCATCTACAGAGACGTATCGATAGCAGCAGCCACCCCTTACGTCAGCCTGGTGGTGGAAACGAAAACTACCACAGGGCAGGGGAATTGGAAGGTTCCTCGCTCTACGGAGGGTTTTTCCTGCCCTGCTGAACATTGGCAAATTCGAGTTTGACTGCTCTTGTTGTTGCTGAATACCACTGGTCAGCATCTCCCAAACAGTTCATAGAGGGAGCTTTACATGGACATCAAGGCTGGAAACCAAGGTCTACCTGCATGACATAATCCCCCATTGTGATAGCAGGAGCGGTGTGGGAATTGTAGAGATCCGTGGAAGACTACTGGCAAGTCAAACCTCATAGTAGTGGAGGTTGGTTTGTTTGTTTATATTGAGAGATAATTTCAAAAGCCTGTGTGTGTAGGAAGCTCACATGAAGGGGGAACTGGAACCATGCCTCTGACAAAAAAAAGGGAAAGAAACCCTGAGAATTTTGAAAAGCTGTCTCACCCATGAAATATGGCTAGAAAACAACACCCACAGCTGGGAAAGTGCCAATAGATCTTGAAGTAAGTAGGGCCCTGGGTGGAAAAAAATTGACATAAGTCACAAGAAATGAAAGCCCATACCACATAAGGCTATAAGGCCCAAATTTCCCTTGTATTTCAGGAAACCAAAGTGATTAACATTAAAATTGGTCTAGGATTTGTAAAGCTACTAGGACTAAAACAAAGGCAAACTCAAAATAATTCTGTAGGGATACTTCTGCAATTCAGGAATTGCAGGATTCGCCACCTACACACACACACACACACACACACACACACACACTCCACACACACACTAATATAACTTCACAATAAGCACTTCACAAACTATAAAGGAAACAACTGACCACGAGGGAGAACCAGCAGGTGCAACAAACAGGAGAAGCAGCATGTCCATGGTCTGGAGTAAGCAGAGCCATCTCTGAGACAAAAATAGATGTATGCTTAAAATAATTAAAGACATCACAATGAAAGGACACAATAGGATGCAAAAATTAATAGGCAGAGAGGGAGAGAACAAATTGAACTTTTAGAAATGAAAAGTCGTTGAAATATCAGATGAGACTGAATAGTGAATTAGTGAACTGGAGGAGAGATTTGAACAAATTACTCACAGTGCAGCACAGAGAGATAAAGGTAGAAGTTATGAAACAGAAACAGAAATATGGAGACTGGAGTGGGCAAGTGAATCCTATACGTATTTAACATAGAAAACACAAAGTGGACCAGAAGATTAAGGAGATGATTTTCAACAAGCTATTGCAATGGATGGATCTTCGCTGATGGGGAAGGTGCCGTGAAAAGGCCGAGCACCTGGGGTTTCACAGAGGCAGGTAGTCCTGGAGTCCCATGGAAGTCACAGGAAGGAGAAGACAGGTCTCCTAACTGAGGATACCGGGCAGGGTGGTCCTTTGAGGTTAGTTGTTTCCAGAACACAGAAGAATTGTCAGGGAAGGACGTGTTTTTAACTATCCCACTTTCTGGAAACAAAGATCTCAGCTAAAGTTCAACATTGCCAACAGGAGCTCCAGAAGGACCAAGATGAAATGAAGAAAATAGAGGGAATTTGAAAAAGATAAAGTCTCAAGAACCAAGATGGCGGCATAGGTAAACACCGGAGACTGCCGCCGCAAACAACCACTTCAAAAATACAACTAAAAGACGGAACAGACATCACCCAGAACCACAGGAAAGCTGGCTGAGGAGAGACTCTTCAACTAGAAGGAAAGAGAACAGCAAACCGAGGCTCAGAGGAGGCACAGTGTGGAAAATACAAAGGTACTGAGGTGCGCGCGCAAAGCGGGCTGGTGGCTGAGGGCACGGTTGTCGTTTTCAGTTGGGAGGGAGTCTCAGACTCTGGGCTCCAGATCCGGGCGAGTCTCTAGGGACTCAGACTCAGACGGGAGAAGTGGGATTGTCCGGCATCAGTTGGAATCTGAGGGCAGCTTTCTCTCCGAGGTTTGCAGCGGCTGCCGGGGTTCTGAGAAGCAGAGCCTCTGGGAAGGGACTGAGAGCAGCCATAACTGCTCCCTCCACCCTCCCTGTTGATCCCGCCCCGCCCAAGCCCTGCGCAGAGCCATTTGCCGGATTGCCTCAGGCAAAGGCTAGATTAGCACCTCCCCAGAGGACAGAAGTTTTCCACACAGCTGATTCTCACAGCCAGTCAGCCTGGTGGTCAAATCCCTCAGTATTAACTAAAAAAAATCAAGGCTTAACTAGAACAAGACTGCGCACAAAGACCACAAGGGGGTGCACCAAGAAAGCATAAAAAATGTGGAGACAAAAAAACATGACAGAAATGGAGGATATGGAGCTAAAAAACACAATTTTGAAGGCTTGCAATAAACTTGTGGAGAGCCTCACAAAAACTAATGAGACCCTCGATGCTACGATAAAGAAACTAGAAATTAAGCATACACAGACTGAAATAAAGAATATTATACCTAATAGCAGACCAGAGGAGCGCAATAATCAAGCCAAAGATGTGAAATTCGAAGAAGCAAAAAACACCCAACTGGAAAAGCAAAATGAAAAAAGAATCCGAAAATACGAAGATAGTGTAAGGAGCCTCTGGGACAGCTTCAAGCGCACTAATGTCAGAATTATTGGGGTGCCAGAAGATGAGAGACAGCAAGATATTGAAAACCTATTTGAAGAAATAATGGCAGAAAACTTCCCCCACCTGGTGAAAGAAATGGACTTACAGGTCCAAGAAGCGCAGAGAACCCCAAACAAAAGGAATCCAAAGAGGACCACACCAAGACACATCATAATTAAAATGCCAAGAGCAAAAGACAAAGAGAGAATCTTAAAAGCAGCAAGAGAAAGAGACTCAATTACCTACAAGGGAATACCCATACGACTGTCAGCTGATTTCTCAACAGAAACTTTGCAGGCCAGAAGGGAATGGCAAGAAATATTCAAAGTAATGAATACCAAGAACCTACAACCAAGAGTACTTTATCCAGCAAAGCTATCATTCAGAATTGAAGGTCAGATAAAGAGCTTCACAGATAAGAAAAAGCTAAAGGAGTTCATCACCACTAAACCAGTATTATACGAAATGCTGAAAGGTATCCTTTAAGAAGAGGAAGAAGAAAAAGGTAAAGATACAAATTGTGAACAACAAACATGCATCTATCAACAAGTGAATCTAAGAATCAAGTGAATAAATAATCTGATGTACAGAATGAACTGGTGATTATAATGAATCAGGGACATAGAAAGGGAATGGACAGACTATTCTTGGGGGGGGGGGGAAGGGGAATGGGAGATGCGGGAAGAGACTGGACAAAAATCGTGCACCTATGGATGAGGACAGTGGGTGAGGAGTGAGGGTGGAGGGTGGGGCGGGAACTGGGAGGAGGGGAGTTATGGCGGGGGGGAAAGGAACAAATGTAATCTGAACAATAAAGATTTAATTAAAAAAGAAAGAAAGAAAGAAAGAAAGAAAGAAAGAAAGAAAGAAAGAAAGAAAGAAAGAAAGAAAGAAGAGAAAAGAAAAAGATAAAGTCTGCCCTAGCTGGGTTTGCTCAGTGGATAGAGCATCAGCCTGCGGACTGAAGGGTCCTGGGTTCGATTCTAGTCAAGGGCACATGCCCGGGTTTCGGTCTTGATCCTCGGTAGGGGGCGTGCAGGAAGCAGCTGATCAATGATTCTCTCTCATCATTAATGTTTCTATCTCCCTCTCCTTCTCCCTTCCTCTATGAAATCAATAAAAATATATAAAAAAGATAAAGTCTGAGAATTTTTCAGAATTAAAAAAGACCTAAGTCCCCAGAATTATGAAGCAGATTGGGTCCCACATAAGGATAAACAAAACAAAAGCCAAACCTGTGCTCAAGGGAGCAAACCTGCAACTATGAAGAATGATTGCGTTAGGGATGTTTTTCTTGCACTTTTTTTTCATCTTCCACATTTCGAGTATTACTATTGTTCTACAGTTTTAATATTGTTCTACTATTGATTGCTTCCTGAAACTGAGAATTTAAGTAAAAGCAAAATCAGTTATTAGATGAGAAGATCTGGAACGCCCCTAGCCTGGACTGCCCTTCCCTGTCACAGGGAATTCTTCGTAGGACTTGCCACCATTTTGGGTCTCTCCCCTTCCGTCCTTACATTTCTCTTTTTTTCACCAATCTAAGACAGTTGTTTTCCCCCTTCTAAGATGCCCCTGAGAAACCCCACAATTTCCTTAATTTATTTTGCAGAAAAATTCAGCCTTCCTTTTCTCTCTCTCTGTATTTTTATCTCTTTTTCTCCCTCCTTTCAGAACAAGCCCAACGAAGCCTTCAGTACATTTCCCTAAAGAAAACATCTCCCCTGATACAAATTATGCCACTACTTAGGTATATGGAAGTTGCTCCTATTGGTATTTTATAATAAATAGCAATTTTTTCCAGAAACAATGATTTTCTCTTTTTTTAAAAAAAAAATTTTTATTGATTTCAGAGAGGAAGGGAGGAGAGAGAGATAGAAACATCAATGATGAGAGAGAATCATTGATCAGCTGGCTCCTACACTGGGGATTGAGCCCACAATCTGAGCATGTGCCCCAACTGAGTTCGAACTGTGACCTCCTGTTTCACAGGTCAACACTCAACCACTGAGCCACACTGGCTGGGCCAGAAACAATTATTTTTCCTCCCTTAATTATCAAGCTCTACTTGTAGTAGTTACCATGGCTTTTAATTCATCTTTGACTCCTAATTTTCCATGCTGGGCCAGGTGTGGAGTGGAACACATGAATGAGATAGGGATTCTCATACACACATGGCTTTAAAAAACTCTCAAAAGTGTAAAGGTTTTACTATATCTTCAGGCCGCATAAAATTCAATAAGCCAAAGCAGCTACATCAAAACTGTTTCTGCCCGGCTGGTGTGGCTCAGTGGTTGAGGGTTGGGAGGTCCTGGTTTGATTCCTGGTCAGGGCACATGCCTAGGTTTTGGGCTTGATCCCCAGTGTGGGGTGTGCAGGAGGCAGCCGATCAATGATTCTCTCTTATCACTTATGTTTTTATCTCTCCATCTCCTTTCCTCCCTCTGTAATCAATGAAAACATATATTTTTAAAACTATTTCATCAAAATGCTAGGTACACACATCGCAGTAATATTCCTGTCTTCCAGATGGGTAAACTGAAGCTCCAAGCCTTCATCCAGTTTACAGCTCCCAAAGCGGGGGAGTGGTTGAGCTGGGCTTTCAACCCACATCTTCTGAATCAAAACACCACTCCCCTTTAGCGACACATGGCAGCCCGTGGAGTATCCTTCTCAATTTAATACGTTTCATTTTAGCCTAAAGAAAAAAACTGAAGGCTATGGTAACTACATATACTTTAATTTTCTTCCTACATGTCACAATGAGTTCAACTGGGAGTTCAATTCCTCTTTACAATGGAAGTTCCCGGAGCGTAAACAGGGAAAGAACACAGGCGATTCTTCTAGCAAAGCTTTCTTTTTTCCTTATAAAACAGCATGTGAAGTCCTATCGTAAGCTGTGACAATAATACTTAGGGAAATCAGATTGGCCTCCTCCACTGCAGATAAAGTGGGTATCTTGGCGGCCTGTGCTTTTCCTGCCGGTGGTGTCCCAGCTGCCTGGAACAGCACCCCCTACAGGGCGAAGTGTCTTTCTGGCAGCACTGCCTGGAAGCTGCTGCTGCAGCCTTCCCATGTGCCCTGCGGACCTTGGGCAAGGGGGGCAAAGAAATCTTGCTTTTTAGACTTCGGTTCAGCGGAGAGCAGAAGTTGCATGGGGCCGGTGAGTGGAGTCATCTGTGTATTCATCCAGCAAATATTTGAACACCTACTATGTGCCAACATTGTGCTAGGCACTGGGGGTGAGGGCGGGGGCGGGGGGATGCTAACAAGAGGCACAGTTCCTATCCCCATGCAGCTCATAGGTGAGGCGGGGAGAAACAGACATTAAACGGATGCTAATTACACAAGTCACTCAGATGTCACTGTCCCTGCAAGCTGCCTCTCTTGATAAAAAGATGAAACCTGGAGGTAGGACACAGTACCTCTCTTCTTCCGATAAGTAAACAGACAATCTGTTCGGCACCAAAAGCACTCGTGAGCAACACAGGTGCTGCCCCAGAGCTGGAGGAAGGGGTTCGGTTCCCATTGTTACAGACGCAGTGAAATTTCCAAATTCTCTTGGGAAAAGTCTGGTCTCTAACCTGGGATGCCATCTGCCCTTTGCTGAAGCAGCTCTGGAGCTCGCTGTCTGTGTCTTCCTCTTCCAGTGTTGTCCCCTGGAACTTTCGTTCTGTCCCCCACCTCCACCACATCATGGTGAGCAGCTTGGCTCTGCCTTCAACTCTGCCTCCAGCCTGCTCGCTGGCAGCATCTGTGGGCTCAGCAAAGAAATGCCTCCAGGGGCTGGACCCACCTCCTCTCCACCTCCTCGGAATATAGCTGGTGTGTTGGGGGTGGGGGCGGCATAACAGCTAACACTGGTTGTGCTACATTTAAATCGGTAGTGATTATAATTGTGATAATTTGCTAACGGGAGAAACACAGGTGCCAGAAGACTGAGGAAGAGGCCAGCCTGGTGTGGTGGCCAAGAACAGCTGGGCTCGGCCGCCCATCGGGCTGGCCTCCTGAGCCCGCCTGCGTCTCATTAGGAGCAGCCAGATCTCTGTCTGAATAATTCTCTGGGATAGAGCTTCTTCCGGGATGACATGATTCACACGGGATGAGAAACTGTCTCTCTCCACTAGGAAGTGGAATAAAACAGCTGACTCACACTTCACGCTTCTGTTTCTGCCAAGAGTAGGTGATGATGTCTGTTACTCAGAAGTGGGCTAGAGCTGAATCTGCTTGGTCGGACTGACTGGCTTGGCTGGGAAGTTAAAATCCAGGTAGCAGGTGGCCAAGGGGGGCATGCTGGGTTAGGTTCCCGGGTTCCAGATTCCAGTAGAGTCCTGGAGTGTGGCCATTCACACTGTTGGTGGTCTGGACCCATTCAGGACAAGAAACTTCAGATTCAGAAGTTTCCTCCCACCAAGCCTCACCTCCCTGGATGGCTTCTGGAGCAGGCGCATGTCCCAGATGTCCTCTGAACATCCCAGGTATCCTCTGAACATGTCTGATATCCCAGACCTGGAGCATGGAGCGTGAGGCTTCAGGGCCCAGTGGTGGATGCCAGGTGTAGACACTACAGAAGTCCAAGTTGAGAACATGTGGCAGAGACCAACCTCAGAGACTGAGCTGGGAGCAAACCTGACCACCACAGCCAAATGCAAGAACCGTGGCCAGACCTAGAGTACTGGACAGTCAGCAGGTCTAAAGGCCTGGTGCCCGTGGGCTGCAGTATGTTGGGAGGGAGGCAAGGGCTGGCACCTGAATTCATGTGCCTCCTAATTACTGGCAGTGACAAAGGGAGTCAGCCAATAGAATCCTACCTTTTCTTTTACCAGTATTTCCTAAACATGTCCCTTGAGTCATTACATATTGGAGATACGGTAGTCCTACCATCTACTGCAAAAACAAACAAAAAAAGACCTGTGATTTATCTGCACACAATTACGCCACAGTGAGTACTGCTCTCTGTGGTCTGCAATATGTCCTCACAATATGTGCCATCTCAGTAAGTACACTGTACGAGCTGAGGTGACAAATGTTCTTTAGCTTTGCTGTCATGACCACTAGGGAGTTTATACATCCTCCCACCCTCGTGGTTGCAAGACGTGACTCTGTTGTTTTAAAGACTAGCTTGCCAATTCAAAAGCAATCACTTTTGAGCCTTTCCCTTGATACTCACAAAACTAAAGAACTGGCACATTAAATTATTTACTGTGTGGACTCTGTAAACTTATAGCCAGCTGACATTTACTGAGCTTGGCACTCATATTAGTGAATCCTCACAACAACTATGTAGTTAAGCACCTTTATTATCCATGTTGTGTAAACAATGAAACTAAACCTTGAAAAGATTAAGTAACTTAAACCAGAGTGATTCAATGAATAAATTATTGAAAGTCATCCAGGACTCAGATCAGAGTCTGTCTGGTGCCAAGTCCATGTGCCTACCACGCTGTTCTTCCCTGGGAAAACATGTCAGGTACCTTCATGAGCCTCTTCTGACGTCCCTTGGGTTCACAGTGCACTGATACTGCACCTTGGCTCCCTTGTCCTCCACAGGATGCTCTAATCCTAACAACTCTCAGGGCTGAGACTCCCCATTGGTCTGATTTCATCAGGACCACTCTCTTTCCTGACCCTCCTGCCCTTGATCAAGTCCTTGAGGAGGTGGTGGTTAGGGCTTCAACACAGGAATTTTAGGGACCATAATTCAGTCACTGACAACCACATAAATAAGAGCTGCTGTCTTTCCTCTTCTCCCTTCTCTCACCCCAACCACAGAAGAGGGAGAGCAGGAAAAGGAAAAAGGTAACCCAGACTTCCTCCCCTCCGAAGCCCTTAACTGAAGTCTGCCCTGCACTGGCAGGTTTGAGGAAGAGAATGAATATGAACTTGGGTGTGAGATTTCGTTTTAAACTACTCTAGAAAGAACAGAACATTTTAATAGTAAAAAGTGACCAAAAAGCTATGAGATATGCCCAAGCTATCATTAAGGGTCAGAAAGGGAGATTCCATGGAATATGGCTGGAAGAAGTGATTGGAGAGAAAACTAAAACAGTTTCTTATCTTTGTTCTATTGAGTGTAGGCTGTTTAATTAACCAATTGCAATATGTACTGTTATGGAAAGAAGTCCACAATATACAGGGTGGGGCAAAAGTAGGTTTATAGTTGTATGTGAAACACAGTTTATTCTTGTATTATTTATTAACTAGAGGCTCGATGCACAAAATTCATGCAAGAGTAGGCCTTCCTTCCCCCAGCTGCTGGCATCGGCTTCCCTCTGACACCTGGGACCCGGGACCCAGGCTTCCCTCTATGAGAAGAAACAAGTCATCTTTTCTGTCAAAGTTTAGACAGCCGCCATTTGGGGCTGCGTAACTTTGCAGGTGCCATATTGACCGCATGGCTTGCAGCTCCCCTGGGGCTGCCATCTTGAAACGGCAAAGGCCAACTCCTCCCTTTGAATTAGCCAATCGTGAAAGACTGTGCGTCTGAGCTCCAATCAAGAGCAAGGGACAGGTCACGAGTGTCAGAGATGATAAAGCCGAGCAGACCGCCTGCTCGGTGTGCACGTGCTTCCAGGCCATGTGTGTGCACCCTTCTACGTAGAAGTAAAGATATTTGCCTTGCTGCCTGGCTCCCGAGTGTGTTTTGTGTTCTACCAGGACCCCTGAATTTAGGGACTCACCTTATTTCTAACACCTCCTCCAGCCGCAGGCAGGCACCTGGGACCCGTGCTTCTCTCTGGCTCCAGCTTCATCCGGAAGGACATCCAGAATGACGTCTGGAAGGACATCCAGTCTAATTAGCATATTACCCTTTTATTATATAGTATTATATTATTATATAGTACTATATTATTATATAATATAGTATTATATTATTATATAGTATTATATTATTTTTCATACAAACAACTGTAAACATACTTTTGCCCCTCCCTATATAATTTAGTGATTAAAACAAATTAGAGAACACTATGCATATTATGATCCTACTTGGATTTTTTTTAAAAAGGTGATAGCAGCGTATTATTCTTGGCTGCCTCTACCTTTTCTACAAACACTTTCCCCAGCAATCGGTTGACTATGTGACTCCAGCTGACTTCTCATGATATCTCATGCCCCTGGCGAGAGTGATTAACCAACAGATTGAACCAATGAGAAACATTCCCTGGGATTTTTTTACGCCAGAAGAACAATGCCTCTTTCCTCTCTGGTCACAAAGTTGCAAGGCTAGAGCTAGGAGCTGCTGGTGGTCACATCTCCTGAGCATCCAGTGTGGAAAAATGAAGCCAACATGTAGAAAGACACTGAGATGAGAGATAAAAAGATAATTCCTACCGGGCCAGTGTGGTTCAGTGGTTGAGCATCGACCTCTAAACCAGGAGGTCACAGTTTGATTCCTGGTCAGGGCACATGCCCAGGTTGTGGGCTCCATCCCCAGTGTGGGGTGTGCAGGAGGCAGTCAATCAACAATCTCTCATAGATGTTTCTATCTCTTTCCCTCTCCCTTCCTCTCTGAAATAAATAAAAAAATATTTTTTTTAAAAATCGACTCCCAATGATGCTCTAGTCCCAGTTTCAATCATCTCCATGGTCAATTCTACCCTTATCCTCCCAAAATTTGGGATATATGAGCCAATTAAGCCTTTCTTTCTGTTTAAGCCAGTTTGCTTTTATTTCTATCCCTTGAAACAAAGAATCTAAAAAATATATGTATTTATGTGGTATAACTGTATCTCACCAAAAATATCTGGAAAGCTACACACAAAATTGTTAATGGTGGTTAATTCTGGTAAATGACATACTTTTTCTTTATGCCTTATCTATATAATAAAAGCCTAAGCGACTGTTATGGCGGAACGACTGGTCAGTATGATGCGCACTGACCACCAGGGGGCAGACGCTCAATGCAGGAGCTACCCCCTGGTGGTCAGTGCGCTCCCACAGGGGGATTGCCAGTCAGCCAGAAGCCAGGTTCACGGCTGGCGAGCACAGTGGCAGTGGTGGGAGCCTCTCCCACCTCCACAGCAGCACTAAGGAGCAGTGAGCAAAGCAGTAAGGAACCTACCAGTAAGGAGTTAGGGATCCTGGATTGCTAGAGGAATGTCCGCCTGATGGCTTAGACCCGATCCCCCTAGGGCCTAAGTCGTCAGGTGGACATCCCCCTTGGGGATCCCAGACTACAAGAGGACGCAGGCTGGGCTGAGGGGATCACCACCCCCCCCGCCCCCGCCACCCCAGTGCATGCATTTCGTGCACCAGGCCTCTAGAATTTTAATATCTTTATACCATTTATTACCTTGTCAATAAAACACATTTAGGAAAAGGAGAATATAAAATAGTATAGCACTGATAATAGCCAAAAAAAAAAAAAAAAAAAGTATGACTATACATTAAATAAGATTGGGAAATGAATTTAAAATAATGAACATTTAGCTAAACATTCTCTATGCCCCCTTTCCATGTAAAGTTGTTTAAATTCTTAATACCATTTTTAAAAGGCAAACCCAACACTACAAACAGCTAAAGAAACAATTAATTCTAAGATATTTGAATAAGTCATGTATAGAGAAAGCACTAAATGTGTACAGGACAGTCAAGCGATACCTGTGGTATTGACCAAATGAAATGGATATGAAGAGAGATGGGGTGGGGGGAGTGGGGAGGGAGAGAGGAAAGAAAGAAAAGAAAAGAAAAGAAAAGAAAAGAAAAGAAAAGAAAAGAAAAGAAAAGAAATGAAAAGAAAAGAAAAGAAAGAAAGAAAGAGGAGGGGAGGGGGAGGGGGAGGGGAGGGGAGAAAAGAAAAGATAAGAAAAGAAAAGAAAAGAAAGAGAAAGAAAGAAAGAGAGAGAGAAAGAAAGAAGCGAGGGAGGGAGAGGAGGGAGGGAAGAAAGAAAGAAAGAAAGAAAGAAAAGAAAGAAAGAAAGAAAGAAAGAAAGAAAGGAAGGAAGGGGGAGAGAGAGAGAGAGAGAGAGAGAGAGAGAGAGAGAGAGAGAGAGAGAGAGAGAGAGAGAGAAAGAAAGAAAGAAAGAAAGAAAGAAAGAAAGAAAGAAAGAAAGAGAAAGAAAGAAAGAAGCGAGGGAGGGAGAGGAGGGAGGGAAGAGAAGAAAGAAAGAAAGAAAGAAAGAAAGAAAGAAAGAAAGAAAGAAAGAAAGAAAGAAAGAAAGAAAGAAAGAAAGAAAGAAAGAGAAAGAGAGAGAGAGAGAGAGAGAGAGAGAGAGAGAGGGAGGGAGGGAGGGAGGGAGAGAGAGAGAGAGAGAGAGAGAGAAGAAAACCAATAAAACCTTAGGCCCTAGCCTGTTTGGCTCAATGGATAGAGCGTCAGCCCAAGGACAGAAGGGTTCTGGGTTTGATTCCAATCAAGAACACATATTTTGGTTGCAGGCTCGATCCCCTGCCCTGGTCAGGGCACATACGGGGAAGCAACCAATCAAAGTGTCTCTCACATCGATGTTTCTCTCTGTGTCTCTCCCCTTCCTTTCTACTTTCTAAAAATCAATGGAAAAATATCCTCAGGTGAGGATTAACAAAACAAACAAACAAAACCCTCAGAATCTGCTCTGTGGGGCTGCATCTGGGTTACACCTTTGGGAGCAGAGACTCCAACTCACCCACCTGCTCCCTGAAGCAGCACCCATATGTTACTTGATGCATTGTTGGTCCTGGCCTTCGTTATCTATTGCATCACAACATGTAGACTCTTAAGAGAACACCATTTAGTATCTCAGAGTTTCTATGGGGCAGGAATCTGGACATGGCTTAGCTGGGCGCCTTTCACTCAGGGTGACTCACTAGGCTGCAATCAAGGGCTTGCCTGGGGCTGCAGTCATCTCAAGGACCAACTGGGGGATGATCCTGTTTCAAGTTCACTCCCTTGGCTGCAGGCTGGGGTCGGGCTCTTTCTGGCTGTTTGCTGGAAACATTAGCTCCTTGCCACTTGGGTTATTTCTAAGAAGGCAGTTTGCTTTCCCAAAACTGAAGGAGGGAGGTAAGGGGGAGGGGGGTGGGAGGGAGGAAGAGAGAGAGAAGGAGAGAAAGAGAGAGAGGGAGGGAGGGAGGGAGAGAGAGAGAGAGAGAGAGAGAGAGAGAGAGAGAGAGAGAGAGAGAGAGAGAAAAGCAAGATGAAAGTCACAGCTTAGGGCGGTGGGGAGTGGGAGGTGGGTACTACTGGCATCTAGTTTGTGGAGACCAGGGATGCTGCTAAACATCCCAAAATGCACCATACAGCTCCCACAGCAAAGAATTACCGCCCAAAATGTCAAAAGTTACTAAGGTTGCGAACCCCTGGCCTTGAGTGTTGAATAGTTGGAAACCATTTCATGAACATTATTTCAGTCCTCATCCAATGAGGTAAACATTATTATTGTACCTCCCTTTCACTGTTGAGGAAACTGGGGCTTAGAGAAGGTCGATGGCTTGCCACCTAACAGGCATGTGGGGAGGCTGGACTTGAACCAGGTTGGTCTCACTCTATTGCCAGGCTCCTTGGTGAAACAGGTGAAAAGAGAACAGGTCTGGGAGCGGGAGGGGATAAATGCCCTCTCTGCCAGGAAATGGGACAGAAGTCACTCCCGTCGCTCATTTGAAATTTGCAATTAGGCAAGAACATGAACCTGAGCAGACTGTTCCCTGGGAAGGGGTGGGCTGGCCATGCCCAGGTCTGCCTCAGAGTTGAGCTGGCGCTGTGGGTCCCTGTGGTCCCAGAACCACAGTGCTCGCTCTGACTGCACTCTCTCCCCGCCGCTGGGGCCCAGCTGTGCCTCCAGATGAGTCACTGGTGGCTGCTCACAGAGCCGTGCCACCCCCAGCCATTCTGCTTTCCACACTGTAGGCCGGGCTTCCTTTGTGCCCAGAGACAGACCGCCAACCAGATCACGCTGGGAAACCACCCAATAAACACGTTTCCATCCTTTTCTATCCACCTGTGTGCCCCACTCCCACGCCCCTCTTAGACTTTAGGACTTGCTTCCTCCTGACCCGACCCTGTCAGTCAGTCAGGATTTGAACATTTCATTTTCCGAATGATCAGACCATCCTGAGATAAGTTATGCCCTCTCGCTGTGCCCTTCCCTTGGGGGTCAGCCCGTATCAGTTGTGCTCTGTATTTGAACAGGACTTACCCCTTCTGGGATGGAAACCTGCAAACCTAGTCTGCAGTGACTCTCAAGCAACAGTGAGAGGCTCTTGGTGCCAGGAGTTGTAGAGGATTTGTATGAAGAATTTCCAGCTGTGTGAGCATTATGGAAACTCAGTTCTTATGTAAAATTTTATATTTAAAAAAATGGGGAAGAAGGAAATTTTTTTCTCCACCCTAAGGCTGTTAGAAGAGATGAACCTTTCATCAGCTGAGAATTTGTAGGTATGTGCCTGCTGGGATTTCTAAGGGCACACATTCTTTGGACAAATATGGCCTTGGCATATAGCCAACCTTGTAGGAGCATCCTTCTTGCAGCTTCCGTCTGTGGTTGAGTGACTCATGTCATCTTACTTTGTTTTTACCATAACCTAAACTGGGGGGTAGGTGGGGAGAGAGATTGAATTCTTCATTTGGGCTCTTGGTGGACCAATTGCAAAACTGCGCAGGCTTATAAATCCTCCTTCTGTCAGCTGATATTGCAGCAGCTGCATCTAGAGACAGACAAATCCCAGTCTGGAAATGGTAGTTACAAACATGCATAGGGCCTTTTAAAATTAACAGGAAAACAGGAAGCAGAACCACACACACAAAAACACCGACTAGTCAGGTGACACCTAGTAACCTGTTTCTTCTGCCCAGTTATCTCTGGTTTCTGACTGGTTGGCATGGTTTAGCTTTAGTTCTCTATTCAAGTGACCAGTTATTGGGAATTTGATTAGAAAGAAATTTTCATTCAATGTTATCTTGTTTTTTCCCTCTTGAATCTTTTTGTCATTTGATTATTATATATAGAAATTCATTACCTAGGGGTTTTCAAACTGTTTTTGGCAATGACCACAGTAAGATACTAGTTTTACATTGTGGCATAGCGTGTGCGCACGTGTGTGCGTGCGCGCGCTGCGCGGCGCAGCGCGCGCACACACACACACACACACACACACGCACGCACTCCCAAAACTAAAAGCCCAACAGAAACTATATTTCCTCTTACTATGTGTGTTTCACTTTAATATGTCAATTCCATCCCATTCTCATCTAGTCTATTAAAATGCCTCTTGTTGCCCATTAATTTCACAACTCATTAAAGGAATATACCCACAGTGTGAAAATATCACATTACCTATACTGTGGTTTAAAGAATAACAATTTATAGCATTCTGATGAAATTCAAAGTGTACCGAGAAAGTGAATTAATTAGCATTTTCCAGGATTTGTTTCTGTAGGGACAGTACTATTGCTCATCCAGCTCTTTAGTGGAACCATAATGTACCCATAATTTCACACTTTTCTCTCCCAGTTCTAATGATTGGTTATGAAAACTGTGTCATTATAATAAACTCTTTCTACACCCTCAGACAGGTTCTTTAAGAGCTCCTTTCTTAAATTTCCCTTTGAGAATCTGAATTAAGTGAAGTCCAAGATTATCTGTCATCACCATATCACACACAGTGGCAAAGCCAGGCATTTCATCATTTCATCCATAAATATGCCATTATGTATAAAAAAGCTATTTTAAAGACAAAACCCAAATTTTATCACACTTAAATGTTTTAATAATGATTTTTTAGTAAAAATATATTTTTATTTCAGAGAGGATGGGAGAGGGAGAGAGAGATAGAAACATCAATGATGAGAGAATCACTGATCCTGGCTGCCTTCTGCATGCCCCCTACTGGGGATTGAGCCCGCAACCCAAGCATGTGCCTTGACAGGGAATCAAACCGTGACCTCCTGGGCAGTGATTTCTTAATATCATTCAATATCCAATTAGTATCCACATTTCCTTAATTATCCTATAATTTTTTGTTTGGTTTTACTTTTTGTTTATTCTAATCAGACTCCAAATAATTAGGGCCATGTATTTAAATTGGTTGATCTGTCTCATAAGACTCTTTCTTAGTTTCCCCATGTGGGGTGGGGAGTGGCATGGTACCAAGGTAAACTCCAAGACCTCTTTAAATAATGGGATATGTCCAAGATAATATAAACTATTTACTTCAACTTGTTTGTCACCATGCCACTTTCTAAGATATTGCTGCGGTCTGACTTACATCACATAGACTGACCCATATGAAGGGTCTAGTTCAGTGAGATTTGACAAATGTACACACTGTAACCTCTACGCCAGTCAGGACAGATAGAGAATGTCTTCATCATCCCCCAAAGTTCCCTTCTGTGCCTTTGCAGTCCTCCACCCCTTCCCCAGCCCCCAGACAACCACTGCTTTGTTCTCTATCAGTAGAGATGAATTATGCCTGCTCTGGAACTTTATATAAATGGAATATACAGGATAGACTCTTGTCCTGGCTTCTTTAGCTCAGCTTAAGTTCTGAGATTCATCCATCCTTTTGCATGTATCAATAATATTTGTTCTTTTTATTGCTGAAAAGCAGTCTATAATATGGATGCACTATAATTTGTTTATCCATTCACCTTTTAAAGAATATCTGGCCGAACCGGTTTGGCTCAGTGGATAGAGCGTCGGCCTGCGGACTGAAGGGTCCCAGGTTCGATTCCGGTCAAGGGCATGTACCTTGGTTGCGGGCACACCCCCACTGGGGGGCGTGCAGGTGGCAGCTGATCGATGTTTCTCTCTCATTGATGTTTCTAACTCTCTATCCCTCTTCCTTCTTCTCTGTAAAAAATCAATAAAATATATTTTAAAAAAAGAATATCTGGATTATCTCCAGCTTTGGGCTATTTTGAATAAAGCTATTAAAACAAATGTATACAAGTATGTGTGGGCATATGCTTTCAGTTCTCATGGGTAAATACCTAGGCGAGGAATTGCGAATCAGTGTAGGAATAACTTTATAAGAAACTGCCAAAGTGTTTCCCAAAAAGGTTATGTCCTTTTACATTCCCACCAGGGATGCATGAGAATTCCAGCAGCTCCAGATGTTTTCCAGCATTTGCTGTTGTCAGTCTTGTTTTTATTTATGTATTTTATTTACTTTTAAAATATCCATACCTACAATCCTTTTATTTATTTGTTTTATTTTGAGAGAGAGAGGAAGAGAGAGGTATAGAGCACTAGGAACATCGATGACAGAGGAACATTATCAATTGGCTGCCTCTTTCATGCCCCGACTGGGGACTGAACCTGCAACCTGGGCATGTGCCCCGACCAGTAATCGAACCTGAGTGGGGCCTCTTGGTCCCTGGGTTGATGCTCAATCTCTAAGCCACACCGGCTGGGCATCAGTCTTGTTAATTACAGTTATTCCTGTGCGTTTGTAAGAGGATCTCACTGCAGTTGTGATTTGCATTCACCTCATGATAGAAGACTGAGCATGTTTCCATATGCTTACTGGCTTTGTTGTATTCGTTCTTTTGTGAAGTATCCAATTTGTTTGCTAATTTTCATTGGGTTGTTTTCTTACTATTCACCTGTAGGAATTCTTTATATATATTTTTATATAGTCTTTATATTTTTTCCTTGATATATTTTCTCTCCCAGTCTGTGGTTTGCCTTTTTATTTTCTTAGTGGAATCTTTTAAAGGGCAAATTTTTAAATTTTTGATGAAATCCAAAGTATCATTTAAAAATTTTTTACAATTTGTTATTTTTATGTCCTATTTAAGAAATCGTTGCCTACACCAGGAAATAGTCTCCTATGTCTTCTGTTAGAAGTTTATAGTTTTAGCTTTTATGTTGAGATATATTATCCACTTAAAATAAATGTTTGTGTATGGTATGAGGTAACTGTGGTGGTTCATTTTTGTCCATATGAATATTCCAATTGTTTCAGCACCATTTGTTGAAAAGACTATTCTTTCTTCATCTTTGCTGAAGATCAATATATGTGTGGGCTGTTTCTGGAATCTTAATTCTATTCCAGTGATCAAAATGTTTATCTTTATGCCAATACTGTGCTCTCTTAATTACAGTATTAAAAATAAGTAAGTTGTGCCCAGCCAGTGTGGCTCAGTGCTTGAGCATTGACCTATGAACCGGGAGGTCACAGTTCGAGTCCCTGTCAGGACACATGTCCAGATGGGGCTCAATCTCCAGTAGGGGGAATGCAGGAGGCAACTAATCAGTGATTCTCTCTCTTCATTGATGTTTCTCTCTCTCTCTCTCTCTCTCTCTCTCTCTCTCTCTCTCTCCCCCCCCTTCTCTCTGAATAAAAATATTTTAAAAAATAAGTAAGTCTTGAAATCAAGTAGCATAAGTCCTCCAACTTGCTCTTTGTCTGAAAAAAATTAGCTACTCTAGCTCAATTGCATTTCCATATAGATGCATGTCAGTAGTAAAAAGGAATGAAATATTTATACATGTAAGAGCACAGTGACTCTAATTATGCTGAGAGAAACCAAGCAAAAAAGGAGTACATACTATTTGAGTCCATATTCTAGAAAACGCCAAATAATCTACACTGACCATCTGCAAACACTGCACTGCTCTGAAATGGGCCCTGAAGGCTGAATGATTCATCAATAAGCCCTCCTCCACCACCACTGCGCCTACATCCATTTGACTTTGGGCCTTAGCTAATTGGATGGTTTATAGGATCAGTTTTAAACTTTGCATAAAGGAGGAGTCTGAATAGAAAAATAAAAATATATATGATTCCATGAGAGGCTACAGCTAGAGTTGCACCCCATCAAAAAGCCTACCATTTTTGTAGAGCGGGACAGTTAAAGGTCTATCAAAATATCAGAGAAGATAAACAAAAGAATAACACTACCTCATATTTTAATTTCTTAATTGGGCCTCTCACTAATCCTCTGTAAAAAGCAATAAGCTGTTAGCATTCCCATTTTAAAAATGAGGAAACTAAGAATCAAATCAGGTAATTGACTTGGCCAACGTCACGTAGGTAGATGATAACAGAACTCAGAAAGGCAAAGTCACTGTGAGTAAATTTACCAGTATGGCTTGTTACATGAGAAGCTCAAACCAGCCCTGGGAACAGACAGGACCAACTATGAGGTGTGATTTGAGAGATGCCAAACCATTCACTCCCTAGCTTGTCATGGGGCCTATAATTTTAGTATTAGTCATTCATTTTTAGTTTGAGCCATCGATGAGCTGTTAAAATGGAAATTTAATTTTCTTACATTTGTACAGCAATCCACACTTTTCCAAATGTGTTCTATATTTAATAATACCTAATATCTATTATGAGCACTCTCTATGTGGCAGGCACTATATTAAGTGCTTTTGCATATAGTTACCATTTTTATCTATATAATAATTCTAAGAGAAAGGTACTATAAATATCTCCATTTAAATATGAAGAAACTAAAGCATAAAAAGTTTAAATATCTTGCTTTATGTCATACAATTAATTAGAAAGAATTAGGATTTGAGTCTAGGTCCAGAATTCTTCCTTTTAACCATTAAACTGATATGTGATTAGATCCAATTCAAGGTTTTGCAAAATAAAAACATTATTCAACCACCTTTTACAGATGAACCAATGGAGACCCAGAAAATGTAAGTGACTTGTCCAAGGTTTCCTGGATAATTATTAGGTGATTCTTAACTAATCCTGGAAATCATGACTCCTAGTCAACTATTTCCAATATACTAAGTCAAAAGGATTATTAGTTAAGTCATTATCAGCAAAAAGAAAAATTGGGGCAAAGACAGCTCCATTTTTATGAGAGCTAAGGTAAGAGATTTTGAGACACTAAAAAGCAGCTTGAGAATTTTTAGCCCTCTGATGGTGACAAAAAAATATGAATCTCATGCTATCAATACTTATTGATTCCATAACTATGTTCTCAGTAAAGGAATATATCTCTAAACAAAGCAAACAAAAATGCCTGCTTTCATAGGATTTACATTCTAGTAGAATATCAGAAAACAGTACTGATGATGTAGAAGAATTATACTGAAAATAAAGAGATATAATATGAAGCAGAATTAAAAGTGAATTCAGCCCTCACCAGTTTGGCTCAGTGGATAGAACTTCGGCCTGCAGACTGAAGGGTCCTGGGTTTGATTCTGGTCAAGGGCATGTACCTTGGTTGCAGGTTCAATCCCCAGTAGCAGATGTGCAGAAGGCAGCTGATGGATGTTTCTCTCTCATCCATGTTTCTAACTCTCTATCCTTCTCCCTTCTTCTCTGTAAAAATCAATAAAATGTATTTAAGTAAATAACTAACTAACTAAATAAATAAATAAATAAATAAAAGTGAATTCAGCAACAACAAAAAAATTCAAATCTACTCCTTTAGTAAATCACTTATTTCCCATATGCTTCTTCCAGAAAACAACCCACTGATGTGCAAAATGTTGTTACCTGGAGAGTTTTCAAAACACAATGGTAAACTTGATGGTGAAAGTTACAGGCTATGAAAGGAAAAGATAAGTTCCACCAAACAGTAAGATAGGATCAGATGGAGCTGTAAAGACACAGATTTTCCATCCTATTAGAGCACATAAAATTTTCAAGAAAGTTGCCTCGCCTTAAACAACCGATGTATCAATAAAATCTTCTAAAAGCATTCCTTCGTAAAGTCCTCTTTTAGGTTATCCAACATTCCTACTACTAAAAAGGGCTGTGCCCGCAGCCATCACGGAGCCGGGGAGGCTGAAAAACTATTTCTAGTCCTGTGCAAACTACCTTCACCATCATCACTTAAGAAAAGCCCAGCTTCTCCAGTTCTCTACTTGGGTTTATAACAAACTCATCAGAACTGACAAGGGATGAATTCTTAGCTCAGGGTAGAAAAAACCCTTTGATTTTTGAGTTGCTAGGCAGCAGCTGTTCCCAGGCCGAAGGAGCCAGCTTTGCTTTTATCTGCAGTTGTCAATCATGCCCAGGAGGCAGAGCCCCTGGAAAAGCTCATTTTTCTCATCTCTCCTGCTGGTCCCGTCCACACCAATTCTGTGGGATTTCTTTCAGGACCACACTTCACTTTCAGGGCTCGATGACTCCCAATACCACTTCGTTCCTACAACTCGGGAGGGTGTTCCCCTCTCCCCAAACAATGTATCTGCTCACCCAAGGCAGCCTGACATTCCAGAGGCTTCACTCTTTGGGCCCAATGACTCTACTGTACATTGAAATGCAAATCCAGTCCCTGTGACTGACAGGTTTGGGTAAATGAATTTATCAAATCATTTCCACTGGGAAGGTGGGTGTCCTAGAGGTGAGGGGAGATGAACAGAATAGCAGAGCAGCAGGGAGAGGAAGAGGCAGTGACAAAAGGAACAGGGAATCCAGGAAGGGAAGCTGGGAGCACTGATGACAAACCTTTCAGCTCCTCGGTTTCGTTAAGAGATGGTCTTATACTTGGCAACTAAGCCAGGGTCTTTCACTAAACAGCCTAGCAGCATCCTGCTGTCCAACCACGTAAATCAGGAAGGGAACAGGAGGTCAGGATGAAGGTAGGTGCAGAGGACCCTGGGATACGAATGCTGCGGAAAGAGGACCAATTACTTCCAGCTGCTGGGACTGCTACCAGCCCTTCACCCTCAGCCTCAGGTGAAGGAAACCCCCAGACCAAAATCTCCTCTCCTTTCAAGGGGTCCCACATCTAATAACTAAGTCAGCGGAATAGAGCCCCCCATGACACCTCTGCAGTTTCATTCCACCTTCGTAACTCCCGTAAGGTTGGCTGAGGCATTTGTAAGGCTGTATCCATGGCTCCCTATGCTCGGTCCTGCTTCCTTCCCTTCCTTTCTTAGGCTGATCTCTAAAAGATCTGCATGCCAATCTCCATCTCAGTTTCTGCTCCCTGGGGACCCCAAACTGTGATAACAAGGCTTCCATTTCCCAGAGGAAGCTCACCCCATCCTACACCGTTAAATAGTTGAGGAGACTGGGATGTCCTGGGCTGCGGTAATGGCTGCCTAATGCACTGTGTAGGCTAACACTGGGAAATTTGGCTCATTGACAAAAGCAGTCCAAACAGGCCCAAAGAAGTCTTCCTTTGTCCCTAAGGGAGGTCCTGAAAGCTTGGCTTCTCCCACATTAAACAACAACAAAAAGGTGATCCATTTCCCTGAATAAGCATTCACTAAGATGACCTCTTTAACAAGAACAAAATTATTCGCTGCCATCATCATTGTCATCATCATCGATGTTGTTACTAGTTAGTATTTCAAGTGGTTATCTCCAGATCTGATATTCTAGGAACTGGGGAACAAACCCCTATTCATTCATGTTCCCATTAAGGTTTCACAAACTAAGATCATATCTCTATTTAGTCTTTATATTTCCTGATCAAAGTAAACTTAGTTCTCAGATTGTCCAGCTAGAGATATTTCCCTGTCTGCTTCATCATTCCAATTGCCTTTCTCTGGAATTGCTTCACTTCTGCTGGGACTTTGGAGTCATAGTGATCCTGTGTGTGTCCTTTGTTCTAGCTGTGTCTGGACCAGAGCTTTGAACCAGCTGAGATTATAGTCTTTTGGGTGCTCCCAGTGGTCTCACTGAAGATGTTCAAGCTGACTTCCCAGTAAAGCTATCCACTGGATCAGGGTGACTTTAGAGCTTCTCTGGCATATGTAATAGCTCAAAGTCCATCCCATAGTACATTTCCTCACATACTACTTTATGTTCCCCTCACTGACACTCGGCTGCTAATTTTCTTAGAAACAACTTAAATGTGTTTCTAAGTTGACATTTCACTCCCTCAAACAATTTATTATCTCCTGTAAACGTTGAAGCTTGGCTACAGATGTCCTTTGCCAATATGTTCCTAATCATGAGCAGTAACTAGTTCTGTTCTGATTACTCGGTATTTCATTATTTAGACCTCCATGAAATGCCCATATTCCTACCTTTTCTTTCTTGTCTTAATTTTTCCTTTGCAAAATAATCCTACAAAGTTGATGCATGCTGGGGACTGAGGCAGTGTGGTGGCAACCATAAGGCTATCCTAAGATACATGCTGATCCAGAGATACCATGGACATACACATAACTCACGGGTTGACTGGTCATTGGCCAAAAGAACCTGGAGGCTTGTCCATGTTTTCCCTCAGCCCTACAGTGGGTTTTGAACTCCTTGACTGGCCTGAAACCTGCTCCACTTTCTGGTTGTGATCTGACCAATTTCACAGTCCTGGATATGACCTCGTTAGCCTTCCTCAGGTTGAATTCAATCCCCAGAGATTCCAAATAGACTCAGAGTAAGAACAGAACACAAAGTTTCTTGTGCAATTATCACCAATGGGACGTGGGCAAATTACCTTATAACTTCCAAGATAGACAGAATGACACAAGTAAAACCTCACCATTGTGTTCAAGATGTGAAGCATTGGTAAATTCCGCGTTATTTTTCAAGCATACTTTAAACAAAACCATGGGATTCTGCCACATATTAGAGACTGTAAAGAACAATGTGTGCATAGTTTACAATATCACAAGGAGTAAAAGCATCTATGATCTCATATTGATCCATGAAGAACTTGGAAATGGGGCATTTTATAAGGTGTGAATATTAAATCTATTCTTCCTGGCTGTGAATCATATCCCTAAATATAGATTCATGTGTATGTGCATGCATAAAATTGTGGCATCTTCCCTGTTGACTCAAAGGATTTTATTTCGACTTTTCATTTCTAAGAAGTCACTGTGCTCTCCTCCCCCTCCTTTTGCTCCCTGTAAGATAACAGGGACAAATTTACACAACTAAAGCACAGGGTATTTTTAGGACCAAGCTACTAAAGTTAGCCTTCTTGATGGGAATCAAAACCAGCACATCATATTTCAGGACAAGCTTCTCATCTAATGACTATTGATAAGGCAGCATGCAATTCATGCATCCTGAATCATAGGAACTGAGAACCTTAAGCAGGATTCAATGCTTTGCTCTTGTAAATTTCCACATACACTATAAATATGTATAGGTCATTGTTGTTTCATTTTGTTTTGTTTTTAAAATATTTTTAAATTGATTTCAGAGAGGAAGGGAGAGGGAGAGAGAGATAGAAACATCAATGATGAGAGAGAATCATTGATTGGCTGCCTCTTGCACGCCCTCTACTGGGGATCAAGCCCACAACGCAGGCATGTGCCTTGACTGGGAATCGAACTGCGACCTCCTGGTTCATAGGTTGATGCTCAACCACTGAGCCACACTGGCTGGGCTGTTTAGGTAATTGTTAACAACAAATGATGATAGATAGATGATAGACAGATAGATAGATAGATAGATAGACAGACAAACAGGTTTAGTTTATATATTTGGGTAGAGTCACTTTAAATATTTAACTTGGTAATCTTCCTGTGCTTAAAATGCAGTGTCAACTATTTTGATTTCTTTGTAAATATCTATAATAATAAAAGCATAATATGCTAATTAGACCAGACAGCCAAAAAACCTTCCAGACGTCATTCCAGACATCCTCTGGATGAAGCCGCAGTGGTGGGGGTCAAGTCAGAGGTGGTTAGGAGCAATCAGGCAGGCAGGCGAACAGTAAGAGGCGATCAGGCAGGCAGGCAGAGGAGGTTAGGGGCAATCAGGCAGGCAGGTGAGCAGTTAGGGGCAATCAGGCAGGCAGGCAAAGGGGTTAGAGGTGATCAGGCAGGCAGGCAGGCAGAGTAGTTAGGGGCAATCAGGCAGGCAGGCAGGCAGGCAAGCGGTGAGGAGCCAGTG
The DNA here is from genome assembly GCF_028538775.1 of Myotis yumanensis. Classification (NCBI taxonomy): domain Eukaryota; kingdom Metazoa; phylum Chordata; class Mammalia; order Chiroptera; family Vespertilionidae; genus Myotis; species Myotis yumanensis. The sequence goes on along the minus strand of NW_027223764.1, from coordinate 24,947,534 downwards.
GTCCCGGATTGCGAGAGGGTGCAGGCCGGGCTGAGGGACCACCCTTCCCCCACCCCCACCCCCATGAGTGCACGAATTTCGTGCACTGGGCCTGTATTTAATTTATAAAACACTCAATGGCAGTTCAACTACTTAGCATATAGCAATGTATGTGACAGTATTGTAACAGGAAAAGTAGACTGACTAAAAGAAGTGCTCAATAAAAGTGCTAAATTTATATAGGTCTGTGGACAGGGGGTTTTCAGACCTGTGAGTAACAAGGATGTTTTGCTGGTCTACGAGATTATTAACTGCACTACTAAGACTAAGTCATGAACACTTACAAGAACCAAGCATTCGCATAATTTTGTAGATCCTAGCACGAAGTTCTCTCCTCTCTAGGCAAATCCAGTCCTTACCCCACCCCCATTCTGGTAAACTACAGTAATGAGAAACCTGGACTCACAGGTTATAGGTGAACAGTAGGGTGAAAACAGAACTTAGGTCTGGGAATTCTTACTTTCTGTTAAAGCTTGAGTGTCATAATTTTTCCTTGTTCTTTCCCAGGAAGTAAAATTCCAAAGAGGTGCCAATTATGACTTAATCTATGATCATGCATTGTCAGTAAAATGACAAGGGGGTTGTATGATTTATATTCATTCCACTTCAGGCCATTTAGAAGCTGTCAATGATCATTTCTGATATTTTTCAGTGTCTTATATACTAAATGCAGATTCCTTTTTTCACTTTTTCTCCTTTCCTTCCTTCTGCCCTTCCTTTTCCCCATCCCCTTCCCCCCCTTTCCTCCCTTCCTTTCTTTTAATGAAAGATATATTCTTTTTATATGATCTCCAGTTGATAACTCTATATAGAGAAAGACAACTACAAGGAAAAACCTTTGTTCAAACATGAACATTTTTTGTTCCATTCAGAGCTGTTTGTTCTTTGGGCATTTTCTGAAAAAGGCTGAAGAGACAGTGTGTCTATCAGCGTCTGGTCCGTAGCAAATTGCCAGATTACGATGTTATCCAAGGGTCTGGAGATTAGAGTAAATGAATGAGCTCTTCCTTTCTAGTTTTATTTATTACCTTAATTATTTAGAAGGAAGAAAGGGAGGGAGGAATGAAAACTGATTTGTGAAAGCCAAATATTAACCTATTCCAGGCTTCCAAAGTAACTTTGCCTACTGAAACAACAATTCCCCTAAACACAGTCATAAGAACCTCTTCTCTCTCACAATTTTTGAGATTCATCCCATATATACAATTTTAAAAAATCATCTAAGTGTCAGCTTTAGGCATGGGGACATGTTTTATTTTGTAGGTATGTGTACTGTGTACATATGATCAGGAAGAAAGTCAATTTGTTGAGGTGCAAAGGACACACAGATCTGGGTTCTGGGCTTAACTCTGCCACACTGTTGCTGTGTGACTTTGGGCAAGAAAATTCACCTCACCAAGTTTTAGTTGTTTCATCATATATTAAAGACTTTACATCTACAGTGGTTTTATACATTTCTCCTTGTATTCCTCGAAACTTTTATTGTAAATCTTCATTGAATGCCATTTGATTCATAAGGACCCATGACTATATCTTCATTGAGGAAACTACACTTGATCAAAATAAAAGTGTTCACTTTTTTGCTACCACTTATTGCCTTCCCTTGAATTCTACATTTATCTCATCATAATGAGTCTTTTCCTTTTTTTAGCCATTTTGATTGACTCACTGGGGGTTAAACATGGAAAAGCTTTATTACACAAATAATGTTTTTTAGCTGAACTGAATAACTGTTAACAATATTTCAGTCTGATCGCATAAATTTCAGTCAATATCAGGTTATTGGTCCAGCCAGTGTGGCTCAGTGGTTGAGCATCAACCTTTGAACCAGGAAGTCACAGCTTGATTCCCAGTCAGGGCACATGACCGGGTTGCAGGCTCCATCCCCAGTGTGGGATGTGTAGGAGGCAGCTGATCAATGATTCTCTCTCATCATTGATATTTCTATCTCTCTCCCTCTCCCTTCTCTCTGAAATCAATAAAAATATATATCTAAAAAAACTGGGGGGAAAAAACCACAGGTCAATCAGTGCTGTTGTCTAGGTTGCCATCTAGTGATCAAAATTCTGCACAGCAGGCAAGGAGCCCTGAGGCTGTCAGGACTGAGAGCGACAATGCTCCTTGAAATTCATTCTGTTGATACCCTCACACTCCAGTTCACCCAGTAGGTGGGTGCATGCCAAATGCCCAGTTAACTGCTGTGTGATCTGAAGTGAGTAACCTCATCTCAGCCCGCACCCGACTTCCTCTCCAGCTCCCCATAAGTCTGGATCTGCCTGGAGAGCCGAGGGGTCAGAGCCAGGGGAAGGTACACAAGAAGCAGAAGTCCTTCCTGGAGACGATGGGAAAACTGAGCTGGAGGAAAAGGCGAAGCCAACAACTGGGCTGAATAGGTGAGGCCTGAAATTCGTGGCAAAGTCAGGTGGAATCAAAGTCAGGGAAGCAGAATTTCAATGTGATTCGCCGAGAGGGGGTGGGGAACTCTGTCAGCACCCGCCCTCTCAGGGAAGGAGGAGGGACTCACAGGTCACACCTGTCTACCAGGAAGTTACCATTTTCCAGCCTAGCTCGGCCTCTTACCGCTCAATGCCTCTGGATCCACCCAATGTAGCTGACCCCACCCGCATTCTCCATACAGAGCCCTCCCTGTCAGGGCCTCCCTGCCATTCTCCACTTTCAGGCCTGTAAAAAAATCCCAAATTTAAATTTTATTAGAGAGCTGGGAGGTCCCAGCCCACTTGTCAACCTAAGCCTGATCGGAGAGGGTTAAATAACCCAACACTTAGGTCCCCATTTGACTTCCCATGTGGACTGTTCAGTGGATTAAACAAGCAAGGAGGGGGTGAGCCATTGGCTTCCTAGACAGTAAGTTGAATTGGACAAACCTAATCAACCGGAGGTACCTCACTTGAACAACCAGAAAGAAAATGAGTGGTCGGCCCCAAACGACATTTAGGCTTCATAAATCTTGTGGAGAATTTATTTCAAATGCAGGTTCCAGGGCCCCTCCTCTGAGATTTTGATTCCTGTACATCTGGGATAACACCTGGGAACCGGGGTATTTAAATTCCCCCGTGAATGCAGGTATTTTCAGACCAGACTTTGACAAGCAAACACCTGTCTTTCAAACACCTCTGCCTAGGTGATAAAAAGGGGTCACCTCAGCCCTGCCTGGGAGACAGTCCATCTGTGCAGGCTGCATCCCTGTTGTGAATTATGTAGCGGGGCTACCTTGGTTCTGGTGTGGGCTCGGCTACCACCTCCTGGCCATGGTTGACTTCCTTTGTCACTTGCCTGCAGGGAGGTAACCTGCAGATCTACTGACATGAATACTCTGCTCTGTCCACAGCTGTCTTTCTCATTATATGAATCAATACATTGGCAATCACTCATTTTCATTTCTGTGGCTTTGCTTACTACTGGTCCCCTCCAAAAAGCCGAGCTTCTCTCCCGGTGCAGACAAAGCTCCCTTTCTGCCTTTACAGACACTGAGCCTTCCTGTGAGCAGATCAGTCTCATGTGCTAACACGTCCAGAAGAATGTTCAGAACAGTAATTTCCAGCTCAAACCATCTGCTCTCAGCCCAGCAGCATCGACTGTACTCAGAGCCTCAGCCCCGCCCACTTGGCCTTTGTTCTCAACTCCCAGGGCCACCCACAGTGTCACCCTCTCCCAGGGCCTTGGGGAGACACCCCCCCCCCTTCTTTACTGAGTGCTTCTTATTCCCTACCACTTCTTGTCTTTCAGACACCTCTGCTCCTTGTTCTCTGATCTCATCTCTTTCCCTCCTCGGCTTTTGGTCTGTGCTGTCAATCATCTCAATCTGTCTGCTTTCTGCTCTTCTCCCCACCATCACCCCCTCCTCCCAACAGTGGAGCTACCGAGTTTCCTGTCCCTGCTAGTGTCGGAAATTCTGGAACAACAAAAGACCCCTTTCTGTTATCCTTGTTTAGTGCACGCCTGACCCCAGAGAGGAGCTGGCTGTGTGCCAAGTCCCAGGGACAGGAGAAGGCGGAGGAAGACTCACCCACCAGCAGGGTTAGAGCCAGACCCTCCTTCCTGTGTTCCATTCACTTCAGGGAACACCACCCCTTGTGAACAGCCTGAACCACATGCATTATTAGCATTCACACTGCATCGCCATTCAAGGAAAAGAACAGAAGAAAGGCACACGGAGATTAGACCAATCTTCCTTCCCAGGCAATCCCGGCTCTTAATAGCGGTCTTGACTGACAGGCTGCACTTCTAGCTGTTTACCTCAATAGATGAGGGACAGCCCCAAAGAGCTTCTTTTCTTTAGTAACCTGCTATTAAGCCTCTCCTTTATGCCTTCTATCAAGTTTGTCATCCTGTCCTGCCAATTTCTGTAGCCACCATCGTGGTTCTCATTGTTCTAATTCTCATCAGCACCCTTCCTGGCTACTCAGGGGGTCTGATTTCTGTGTTGTCCTCTCTCTCTTACTAGAGCAATCTCCATGACGTTCACCGTCTCACTTGCTGGCTCAGGATCCTACCGGGGCAGGCAGACCCAGGCCCCTCCACAGCCCAGCTCCACCGTAACTGACCCTACTTCCCAGCACAGACTCCTCTCTGCATCCCATCCTGGTCCAGCACCCCAAGGCTCCACCTCACACCTGCCTGCAGTGCCCCCACCTGGACACTCTTCAAAACTCTACCTCTTCCCAAAATGCCAGCCTCAAACTGTGTTGTTTAGAATAGGCAGCTAGGATGCAAGGCTATGGGGAGGTGGCGCTGGGTCACGGGTTCGAAGGTTTCGGCTCTGAGACTTCTACTTGCCAGCCATGTGACCTTGGGTAGGCAACTTAACTCCTCTGAACTTCAGTGTTATTAGGCAATAATCATACTTAGGCAATAATCACAGGGCTGTCTTTCCAACCTGAACTTGCTGAAGGGTAAGCTAGGGAAGGGTTTTACTTTCCTCCAGCTCAGGTCTGCCACAGGGTTAGAACAGCTCTCCCTTCCTGGTCCTTGAACAACAGCTTTCTAGGAACTTTGGGTAAAAGAACAAATCTCACTTCCAAATACTAAGAAGTCCAGTCCAGTGCAATACATAACTAAAAGCTCCTCCCTCTGCCCCTCTCTTCCTCCTCCCCACCCCTCAGGTTTGGCTCCTGGCTGGGAGACCTGCTGCCCTCCACCCTTTCATCCCTTCCTGCTCTTCCACTCCTTTGCCTGCGTCTGGGTCTTCCAGAGCCAGGGCAGGAGCGGGGGGAAAGAGAAGAAAAGTGGCCAAGTCTCTACTCAGCAGGTGCTCTCTGAGGCACAGATGCCCTCTGGCATGACAGGAGACTAACGCCTGGCTCTCGGTGGGCACAGATGCGTGGATTGTTTGGAGGCCCCTCTGAGACCTCTGCACTGCTCCCTAAACAAGGCCTCGCGTTCTTCAGCCGGCCCCCGGGGCCTGTGCCCAGCAGCACATGACACACGGCCTCTTCTTGGAAGAGGGCCGATTCAGTGGGGTCTCAATAAGATGGATGGAGCCAGTTATCGTCCTCAGCATCTAATTAGCCCAGGGAAATCTTGTGTCTTTGCCAACCAACACCAGGCATGCTGGCTCCACAAGCTCCCTCCTCTCCTGCCACTGGGCAGCACAACCTTCAGAATCTGCAAACAAAAGGCAGCTCAGTGTCTACAGCACAGCCAGTCTCTTCTTGTTGCTGAGCCCTAGTCATTTTTTATCCCATTTCACCTCGAGGGAAGATGGAGCGCAGAGCTTACCACTAGGTCAAGAACTCAACAACGCTTCTGCCTCAATGACATTTTCAGTCACCTCTCTCTTCCAGGGTCTCTTTGCAAAGGCTAGAGATGGGTGAAGGCAGTGGGAGATGAAAGATCAGTTGGGCATCCTCTCAGTCTTGCAGGGATGTGTCTAAGACTCCAGTTAAAAATGTGGGGCTACTTAGCATCTATTGTACTCAAATTTGGAAGCCTTATCGAAAAGTCCAAGACCTCAAGAAAAGTTCCTTTCAACATTCAACCGATGGAGAACAAAGCAAATAATGTCAAATTCTTGACACAGAGCCAGGCATTGCATACACTCAATAAATGGTCATTATCAGGTGGCTGTCCTCTAAGAATGGACAAAGCAGTACTAGTATATACATATGAGGTAATCTGATGCTAGTCCTCTCCCAACTTTGTGTACTATTTATCTGTACACTGCAATATAAATCTATTATAGACTCTCAATCATTCTTTCATATGTTTATGTATTAGATTTTTTAACTAAAATGTAAACTTGAAAGAAGTATGTTTTTTCTCTATTCCTTATAACATCAAAAATGGGGCTAAGCATGTCCTAATTACTTAAGTAATATTTGTTGATTAATTTCCTCTCATTTTTCTTTATTTGATCTTCAATTACATTCAATTTAGGATTTGATCACATTTTTCTTTGGTGATCGTCCTATTGTGGTGTGGTATAAGAAACTATAAATTTGCTGAGCGTAGATGTCAAAGTGGTTCCTTCTTTGTCATCTCCTTTTCAGTTTAACCCATGAGCAAAGGTGAATAGACAGAGACGGCAGAGCACAGGTTGCAGGAGAAAGGTGAGGCCCAATGAGTACATTGTACTTAATAGAGAATGAGGTCATTAGTGACTTTCTGAAAAATAGCTTAATTCTTAGAGATTCCTACAGGGGAATCAGACTGGTTAGCAAAGGCTGCAAGTCCAGTTCAGATTCAAAGGAAAGGAGACAGAGGAGAGCACCTGCAGAGAAAGACTGGCCAAGGAAGGAGAGGGGATGGGAGCAGGGTTACAGGTCAGAGACAAGGCATCAACAGGCATATGTTAAGGTTGACAAGGGACCCAGGACTGAGAATCTAGGAAGAACCTGGCCTACAACAGGCATTCTCAACTGGAGGGGACTTTGCCCCTGAGGGGACATCTGATGCTGTCTGGGGACATTTTTGATTGTCCTGACAGGGGGGACTTCTGGCATTCAGTGGGGAGAGACCAGAGATGCTGGTGAACATGCGACAATGCACAGGACAGCTGGCCAACCCCTCCCCACCCCACTTCCTGCATGTGCCCCTCCCCTCAACAGTAAAGAATTATCTTGCCCAGAATATCAATAGTGTCAACGCGGAGAACTCTTGTCCCAGAAAGAGGCAAAATGGAATGAAACAGACACCATGAAAACTAGCAGGAGTAAGAATTGGAGGTTACCGACAGGATTCAGGGGAACTTTCCAGAACCCCAGTTGGGAGGTATAGCTTCTCAGGACCTAGCCAGGGGTTTGGAAGCCATTCCCTCCACCTTGCTCACATTGGGACCCCAGGCTTCCCTTTCTGCTCTCTGCTTCCCAGCACACGGCCAGGCTGCCACTCCACCCCTGACCCCAAGTCTGTACAGAGGCATGAGATACAATCATTGTGCTTACTTGGCTTCTCAAAGGGAAACCTGGATTGGCCAGTCCTGGCAACGAATGCTCTGGCTCTGAGTCCGACCTGTAATCAACTACAGCCAGAGGGCAAGCTCCTGTCCACCCCGCAGGGCTGTGGCAGGCACTGCAAGAAGCATTTTCCTCTCAGAGATGTGAAGAAAAAGAACATGTGAGGCAGAGGGAAGAGAAGCCTAAAGAGCTCAAAGCGGGTGGCCTGAAACCTTGATAAAAGAGATGGCCAAGTCCCCTGCCCAGAGTGGATCCTCTGACAAGAGTGTGGGGAGATGCAGAAGTGGAGAAGCTGAGAAAGAACGGCTGCAGAGAACTGGCAAGGGATCGAGCAGGGGCAGGGGATGGCCAGTGGCTCTGAGGGTCTCCAGGGAGAGGCGCCCACTTACCCTGCGAGGAGAGAGGGTTCCTGCCGAGGCCCAGGGTCCAGAGGGCCCACAGATCACAGCCACTGAAGTCTTTTTTTGTTGTTCCTTTTTTGGCATTGTGGAAAGTTTTTTGTAAGTGTGATAAGTGATTAAGCAAATGGGAGTTATGGGAGACACTCAAGCTAAATTGGACTTTCCAGGACAGATGATGAGGGCTGAGCGTTCACAGGGCGTCACCTACTGCACCCTGGGAAACCAGAGAAAGGGGGCGGGGAGGGGGGGGGACTGTCTGGGCAAGTTTCCCCCTCCCCTCTGCTCAGGTGGTGGGCGAGTTATCAATGTACACCCTTCATTGTCTGCTCTGTGATAATGCAGATGGGCCCTTCAAGCATTTTTCCTGCAGCAAGCACAGTGGTAAGCTTTATCAGCAGGGAACATTGGAAAAGGAAGAGTTTCTCTCCCTAGTTGCCATGTGCATCCACTTGCGTCTTCTCCTCCCTACTGCACAGCTACTGGTATAGGAGCTGTGGGACACAGAACAGCCGGCGAGTGCCCAGCATGCAGCACTTTGGCAAACTTGCAGCCGTGGCCTGGGGACCACTTCATTGTGGCCCTCTTGATGTGGGTAACTTGGCATATGCTCTGCATACACACATATAACACACACATGTTATGTTATACATAAATAAATGACATAAATGTGATGTGTGTGTATTAGCAATGATCTCTGTGCTGTGGGATCGTGGACAATTATTATTTTACTATTACATATATGCCAGGAATCTAGGCCAAAGAAAAGATATGTGATTTCTCAGATTTTATTTTATTTTTTTTTTAATATATTTTTATGGATTTCAGAGAGGAAGGGAGAGATTGGCTGCCTCTTGCACACCCCACAGTGGGGATCAAGCCTGCAGCCCAGGCATGTGCCTTTGATCGGAATCGAACCTGCAACCTTTTAGTCCCCAAGCTGATGCTCTAGCTACTGAGCCAAGCCAGCTAGAGCTGATTTCTCAGATTTCAAAAGATAATCTACTTTCTCCTTTCTTTTAGAAATGAAAATCCCCCCAGTTCAACTAGTATATATCAGCAGATTAACTGTCCTCACGTAAGTGCACGGAACTATTACACTGAGTTCTTGCATTGCTTTGCACGTGGTGAAATACTCAGAAACACGCAGTCACTTCAAGTCTACTATTACCTGTTACTAACAACTATAGCAGCCCGCCTGGGGGATTTGTACAAAACATAGAAAAATACATCTTGTATTTCTTTCTCAAAACTTGGGAGGTAGGAGGAGAAATTAAAAGGAATGAAGAACGCAAGCAAATGTGAGTAATTACACGTGTGAATGTGTAATTATTCCTTTGGAGTGTTTCTTTTACCCTTGCAAATGTATGTTCTGAAACCGCACATGATGACTGGTATGTACCCTGAATCTCTACCTTAATTGCCTTATTGATCTTGGTGTTCCATGAAGGAAAGCCGCAGGAAGGAGAAGGGCGGTGTTGCACTGGGGATGGGTTGCATTTGCAACAGTAATTCTGCTATAATATTTGGTGAACCCAGCTCTCTGCCCTCTTTCCTGTGGGTTAGAAATGTTTGTCTCTAATGCCAAAGTAAACTTATTCCTTAGCATTTAAAAGAAACACCCAAGTAACATAATCTTAATGTGTTAAGTCAATTTCAATTTCTGAAAGTGTGTGTGTGTGTGTGTGTGTGTGTGTGTTAAATTCTTTTCCAAGTCTCTTGGATCATACACCATTGTTATTTCTTGAGAATAGATACTTCCTAAGTTACCCACTCATATTTTTGAAATTTGCCAGGATTTGAAATAATTTGATGCATTTTTAGTGTCAAAATTATCGTTGGAGGAAAGTTCTACACACCAAACGTTCACCCCAAAAAAGGGGACTCTAAAAATACAAATGTTTGGTTGCTCGTGCCAAGAATCAAGGCTGGAGAAGAACTGAGTTCATGCCTGCCCAAGTTAGAGAGCGAGAGAATCTATGTCTCACAGCACAATCGTAACCTGACGTAACCCGAGGACCCAACATAATGTCCCCATCGTGGCTTGGAGGCCCTTCCCAAGGTGCCCTTCCTCAGAGGGTTGGGTGAGGATCCGATGAGGTGAGGCACATGAGACCGAGTTTCAAACGAAAAGGCCCTTCCTATATGTTAGGTAGTTTTGGCAAAAGGGAATACACATGAAACGTGTACTATTGTACATATTTGTATCTAAGTGGAAGTTTGGAATAGCTGATGCTTGTTACAAAGAATGAAGGGAGTTGGGAAGGGAATGCATCTTTACTGACCGTTTTTTCTGGCCCAGGCACTGTTCATACAGTCTTATTAATCCCTCCAGGAATCCTGGAGGTAGATATTAATATCTCTATTTTACAGATGAGAAAATTGGAGATCAGAGAGACCAAAACATTTGCCAATATCACACAGCCAGTAAGTGGCAGAGCCAGGATTTGATCCCAATCCGTCTGCCTTCAGAACCCTACAGGATGCTGCTTTTGTAGAGGAAACAATCTTGGGTCATAGCCAATTACCCTGCTTACACCTCCACCCCCACCCCATTCCACAGACCTGAAAAGGGCAGAGTTGGGGAGAGAGCACCAGGAGAAACTGCCTACGGCATGCTGCCCAGTGGTGGCTGAGCTGGGGGCAGTCCAGGACTCTGCACAAGAGTTGACTGGATGCCAGAAGCTAGGAAGTGGCAGCATTTTCTGCACATATAAAGGAAAAGATATTCACCCCCACAGCAAGTTGGCAGATCCACAAGCCACTGGAGTCTGACAGTTCAGTAAGTGTATTTTTTAAGCTCTAACTTCCTCCTCCCCATAAATTAAGGAACATAAGAATTTTAAAAGCAATGGCAAAAGAAAATTAGTATTATATATTTAGCACGGGGAGGATCAAAACTATAGTGTATGTTTTAACAATAAGCTATTATTAAGAAATAGTCATTTATTTAATATTATATAAATTGTATTTCATATTATATATAGATATATATTATTTCTGATAGAGTAAAATCATGACTATGATGTAAATGCCTATTTGATTAGTATGTCCCAACTTTCTAATATAGGACCTATAGGTTTGTGAAGCATGTTGTGGGTATGGGTGGAAAAGCAGGACTACAGCATCAGGCTGTAGCATGTTTCAATCTCACATGAGAGGCACTTAGCTGTCACCTGGACATATTGTGCATTTTAATCTATACAGTAGGCCCTCGGGTTACGTCGGAGATCCGTTCCTACTGCACGATGTAACACGATTTTCACCGTAAGTCAGAACCCACCTACATAAGCACCTACGTCACTCACGTGGAGCACATACACAGCAGTGATGAAGTGAAACAGTAAAAGAAATTTAAAAGAAAGATAACAATTCCTGACCTTTACTTGTGGTAAATAAATAATAAAAAACATAAAGCACATATGTACATACGTCGAAATGACAGAACTTTTTTTTTATAAATAAGTGGGAGATGGTGACGCAACCACGAAATGACATACGTCAAGTGCGATGTAACCCAAGGACTGTCTGTATATATAAAAGCCTAAGTGACCAAATGACCGTTCGCTATGACGCGCACTGACCACCAGGGGGCAGACGCTCAATGCAGGAGCTGCCCCCTGGTGGTCAGTGCACTCCCACAGCAGGAGCGCCGCTGAGCTCCAAGAGCCTCTCCAGATCGGGACTAACTGGGCGCCAGCCTGTGGCAGGCGCAGCAGGGCCAGGATGAGCGGGAACGGCAGGCAGGAGCAGCAGGTGGCATTGGACTGCCAGTTTCAGCCCAATCCCCACAGTCCATGCCAAGGAACCCCACCAGTGCACGAATCCGTGCACCGAGCCTCTAGTAGTTAATAAAGGACCAGCTTCCTTTACTCAGGCTGCTCCTTCAACCATGAAGCAACACACACACACCAGGAAAACTCCTATCATTTATCAAGGTGCCTCTCAAGTGCAATGTGTTTAAAAGCCCTGCCAGACACACTTAGGGAGGATTAATTACTTTCTCCTCTGCATACTCATAGATCTTTGTACATACTTCTGCTGTAGTTTCTTTTCACACTGTGCTATGGTAAATACCTCTACTGCTAGACCAAGAAATCAACAAGAGTAGGAACTATGTCAACATCTCCGTATTCTCAGAGCCTACCTCAGTGCGAAGCATACAATAGAATCTCAATGTGATGAACAAAACTACCTGAAAGGAAATGTTTACTGCGCTAATACCCTCATATCACCACTAGAGGGCAGTGTGATCAAGATTAAACACCACTGTTCCTGCTGAAAAAAATGCTTTTAAAAAGCTGTATCTTTTTTTTTTTTAATATATTTTTTATTGATTTTTTACAGAGAGGAAGGGAGAGAGATAGAGAGTTAGAAACATCGATGAGAGAGAAACATCAATCAGCTGCCTCTTGCACATCTCCTACTGGGGATGTGCCCGCAACCCAGGTACATGCCCTTGACCGGAATTGAACCTAGGACCTTTCAGTCTGCAGGCCGGCGCTCTATCCACTGAGCCAAACCGGTTTCGGCTAAAAAGCTGTATCTTACTTCTCAGATTCTTTGTATATTTTTGCCATGCCTTTTCATAAATGATGTATCTAAATTTGAGGAAATATTCCAAAAATGTAAGAAGAACACTTGAAACAGAGGCTAAAAGGAGTCTAGGGATGGATTGCCTGGCCTGGAGAGAAGAAATCACACACTACCAAGGAGATTGGAGATGCTCCTATTCCTCTCAGCTATGAAGCAGCTCTCTCAACGTTACTGCTATATCTTTTCACATTTAAAGTGCTTGCTCCTCCCCATTAATCCCAGGGTGAAGCATCATGGCCTTTATGAAAATACAAGAGAATAAGCAGTTATGGGCCAATGCTGAGACAATACAAATCAAATACAACCTTCAGTCTAAAAAAAGTTTCTGCATAGCTACTTCAGAAGCATAGCAATTCTATGCTATACCTGGTTTTCCTTCTGTTTAGATTTCAGGCCATTGATGGGACAAGAATTCAAGGGGCACATTTCTAATGAGATATATCCTTCATAAAATGTAAATCAACTTGGGGAGAAACTCAATTCAGCCATGGTCACAGATGACACCTCCTCCATGAAACCTTTCCTGACCCTCCCAGCTACAAGTAAGCTCTCCCCCAGTTCACTCCCACGGTTCTTTGTGCCTCCCTCACCTTCTACCTGGCATCATATTTATGTAGGTATGTGCCTTTACTGGCATTCCTACAGGGTAAACGCATGTTTGTTCATCCTCATCATGTGAAGATTAATACTAATATCTTGCATGTAGTAGGTGTTGAGTAAATTTTGTTTAATAAAACTAAGTGGAATTGAGTTTGTGTTCCAGTAATTAGGAATCTCAAGCCTGCTTTTTTAAGTCTGTTTCCACTTTCTTTTCACACAGCTGCTTTATCAGTAGCACTTATCAGTTTTAAACTCAGATAGATTCTTGTTTGATTTAAAAATGTCCTATCATTCACATTTAGAGCCAGTGCCACAATTTAGCTAACAGTTACATGCAGGCATACCTCAGCAATGTTGCAGGTTGGGTTCCAGAACACCATGTCGTAGCGCAATAAAGCGAGTCATAATCTTTTTGCTGGTGGAGGGTCTTGCCTACAACTTGTAAAAAACACACCTGTGAAGCACAATAAAGCAAAGTGTGCCTGTACTTATTTCACCTAACTTATTTCATCTGAGTTTTTAGGGGTAAGATGTTTATCAAGATCAAGTAAATCTGTGTAGCAGTTTTTGATAATAAATGTATGGCTTTAATGTAGGGGTTACAAGTGCGCAATAGCCAGTAGTTTCAGTTTCCTTGTCTACAGCACACCTCTGTCTAGGGAACCAGTGGACTAGAATCCTTTTACCTGGAATATTCTGGTTGCATTTTTTCTGAGGTTCAGTTTTCTACTTCAGTATTAGAAAATTAGCAAGAACTTAGCTGCTAAAGACAAGAGCCATTTAAGATCAGCTGGACTAGGCTGGGTTCTCTGCTTAGGGTCTCACAGGGCTGAGGTCAGGTGTTGGCCAGCTGGCTCTTGTGTGGAGACTCTGGGAAGAACCCACTTCTAGGTTTATTCGAGCTGTTGGCAGGTCCAATCTCTTGCAGTTGTAGGGCTGAGGTCCCTGTTTCCTGGCTGGCAGTCACTGAGGACTCTCTCCCTCAGCTCCTTTCCTATTTATGGTATCCTCCCTCATCAAATCCAGCAATGACCTTTGGAGGAATGGGGGGCAGAGAGAGAAAGAAACATCTATTTGTTGTTCCACTTATTTATGCATTTATTGGTTGCTTGTTGTACGTGCCATGACCAGAAATCGAACCTGTCATCATTGATGTTTCCCTCTCTCTCTCTCTCTCTCTCTCTCTCTCTTCCTCTCTGAAATCAATCCTATATAATAAAAGCCTAATATGCTAAGTGTCCTGATGACCAGTTGGCTGTTCAACCAATCAAAGCATAATATGCTAATGATATGCTAAGGCTACTCAACCGCTTGCTATGACATGCACTGACCACCAGGGGGCAGATGCTCCAACTGGTAGGTTAGCTTGCTGCTGGGGTCCGGCCCATGGGGACTGAGCAAGATGGGCCGGACATGCCCTGGAGCCCTCCCGTGGTCCCTCCCTGGCTGGCCAACCTCCCGCATCCCTCCCTGGCCCCAATTGTGCACTGTTGGGGTCCCTTGGCCTGACCTGCACCCTCTCGCAATCCGGGACCCCTCAGGGGATGTCGAGAGCTGGGACCCCACTGGTGCTAATTCTGAGCCTGTGCCAACTCCTATAACCAGACACAGAGACATGGTTCTAAAACACATGGATGGGGGTGGGGAGTGTGCATTCAATGGAAGAGGAGGGAATGGGTGCTGGGAAGACACCACAATGCCCACTATTCTTCCCAGACTCCACAGTCACTCCGATGGTATAGTTGCATCCAGAGAGCACCATTCTCACAGAATGCAATGTGAAGGCTGCCCTTTCCCATCCCCACCTGACGACTTTGCACTTTTGTATGTTTACTCGTTTTGTTTCACAACATCCATGCAAGAATAAGGAAACTAACTCAAGGACAGAGTGATTTTGCCAGGGCCACATAATTAGTTAAAAATGGAAGAACCAGAATTAAAATCCAAGTTTCAGAATTCCTAATCTTTCTCTTTCAAATATCTTCAGTTGAAATATAGACGCATCTTTTCTAATTCTGAAGTTTATGCCTTTACAAATGTCACTACAATTCCTATTAACCTTAGAATTAAGATAACATGTTTTATTTGAATGGGTTTGTATCTTCACAATGGAAACAATGTGGTAAGCCAGTCAAAACTCAAACAATTTACTAGTTCTGGGGTTTGTGTGTGTGTGTGCACACTGTGTAACAGGAATGTGTTCAGCTGCAAATGACAGAAAAACCAATTAACAAGAATTTAAACAAGATGGGAATTTGTCTCACAAAACAAGAAATCCAGAGCTGGGCAGTCCAAGCTGGTGCGTCAGTTCCATCATTTCAGAAAAGTCCCAGATTTCTTTATCTTTCCACCACACTGTCCTAAGTGTTTTGACATTTATCCCCATGCTTGCAGCCTCATAGGGACACGACTGGAGCACCATATCCACACACATCTCATTTCAGGCAGGACGAAGGTAGCACAAACCAGACCAATCATCTGAATGAGCACAGCCCATCACTTGAAGCATTTTTGTAACTCTTCTTGGAAACTGTAACTCTTCAGAGACCCTTACAAGGCACATCAAGAAAACATATTTTTTCATTTACTCTGAGCTTACCAGGTGCCTCCTCACCAGTGCACTCCGGACAGTGTGCTGTATGTGCGGATCCAAGGAAAAATTAGGCAGGCGCTTCCTCTCTTCTAGTAAGCCTAAGGGGTAACAAACAACTAATGTGGAATGTAATCGGTGTATAGGTGTATGTGCAACATGCTCTGGCAGCAGAAAGAAAAAACACACACAATTGATTCTAATTAAAACATTAGGAAAACGCTTTTTTTTTTTTTTTTTGCAAAGAATTCAAGTGAACGCTATACTAGGGATTTCAGTTTTGCTTTGAAAGACCATTGAAGTATTTTTTAAAAATATACTTTTATTGATTTCAGAGAAGAAGGGAGAGGGAGAGAGAGATAGAAACATCAATGAGAGAGAATCATTGATTGGCCGCTTCCTGCACAGAGATTAAGCCCGCAAGCTGGGCATGTGCCCTGACCAGGAATCAAACCATGACCTGATGGTTCCTAGGTCGATGCTCAGCCACTGAGACATGCCAGCTGGGCACCACTGAAGTATTTTTAAACAAAGGACTGCTAAGAAGTCATGTATTTTGAAAAGGTCTTTCTGGTAGCCATTGGAGCAGGTAAAAGACTGAAGGCAATACCAGCTGGCAAGCTATGTAAATAATTTGGGTTAGAGATTTGAGGGCCTTGACTAGGTCAATGGCCATGGGAATCCAGAGAAAAAGAATCGATTCAAGTGAGGTCTGGTTCGAAATATAATGCTTGATGATCATCTGTTCTTCAGTCTTGGCTCTATATGTCATTGTGCAATTTTTAAAAAATTCATCTTCTAAAGATAGATTTTCCACACCACGGGGGGTATTCTAAAGAATGAGTTGCACAGATTCAAACAGATCAGTATGTTCTGTTTCTATAAAGACAAATCAAGAAGCATTATGTATGTAGACAGATAGATGATAGATAAATAGATAGATGGATTTTGTAAAGATATGGACCCATGTCTTAGTGATTAGCTGATGTTGAGTAGGATCCAGAGTTTATTTTTTTCATCTTGCTAATCTGCATTTTCTATCTTTTTCTATAATTGACAATGTATTGTTTATGTAAAAAAGGAGCTATTTTTAATAATTTCAAAAAGCTATAGTCATTAAACCTGAGGCGTTAAAACAATGTTACCAATGTCAGCATGGCTAAGGTAAGTTTATTTCCTCAAGTGTACTACTTTGGGACAATGCTCAAGTTGAAATGTGAAAAAGATTATTTCTTTTAAAAACAAACAAACCAAAAGTTCACTATTTCAGAGCTATTCCTTCAATAATTAAGGTATTGGTTATAAAGCACTCCTAAATGGCCTGTCAGAACTAACTTCACTATTGTTCTCTAGATTAGTATCACTTGTAATTTGGTCTCCTTTTCTTTCATGGAAGTAACCACTTCGCTAACTTTCCCATCCTTCCCTCCCCCAAACTCCCATTCCCCACAGGCATAATTAATGAGCGCTGGCTTTCAATCTAGACTTAGGGATATGAAATGTTCCTCCTGCCTAATTCCCAGTTTATGCTTGGATGCCATCACTACTGCACTTCTCGCTGACACTTGCATAGCTGAAAAGTATCTTCTCTACGCTTTTGTACAGAACTCTGTATGTCCTGCTCTCTCTCCCACCTGGGCTGCCGGAAGCATGTTGCTGGTGGTTGGGAATGTGTCTCTCAAGCCCACTTGTTCCCCTGGAACCCTCACTGCAGCTTCCCAGGGTCCTCTTCCCCCCTTCCAGCCCCCACCCCGGAGTGCAAGCGCTTGAAGGAAGGATGGGGTGGTGCACTGAGAGCAAGCTATTTAATAAAAAGCAGAAGAAAACATCAACAAATTAAAATTTCCGACCTGCCTTATTCTGCCAATATTTAAGCATTTTTTTCTATTGAATGTGACTGCCTGTACAGACATACACACTTCTATTTAGTCTCACACATGAAAAGAGAAAGCATAAGGCATGCAATTCTCATCCAAACATTTTAATCACAAATTTCTAAATCCAGTTGAAAACAATAGGAAAGGAATATTTTTCCCCCTAGTATTCTATCAACCTAGTTTGGTGGCACAAAATATATTGATTTATAGTTAAAATAAAAGCTTCCACTTATAAAATAGCATTTGAGTTATTGCTGTACCAAAAGATTGCATACTGACTTGCTAAAAGTATGAAATAAGTGTAGGTTTCTGTGTATAGGATGAGTATTTCAGAGGCTTAATAAGGAAGGAAAATCCTGGGAAATAATTTTAAAAATATATTTTAAGGAGAATGCTTCAAAGTAATGTATTTATACATATTTTCCCTCCAAGCCTAATTATCAATGAAATACTTTTTGCTGACTATATGGCATTTACTCCATACCTTTTGCTAATTAACATTTATTTTATTTTTTATTTAATATATTTTATTGATTTTTTACAGAGAGGAAGGGAGAGGGATAGACTTAGAAATATCAATCAGCTACTTCCTGCACACCCCCTCCTGGGGATGTGCCCTCAACCAAGGTACATGCCCTTGACCGGAATAGAACCTGGGACCCTTCAGTCCGCAGGCCCGACGCGCTATCCACTGAGCCAAACCGGTTATGGCGCTAATTAACATTTAAATAGGTGATGACTGCAACTATATTAAAACTAGAAAGCCTTTTTCTAAATGAAAGTTAGAATTTATTATTTTTATAAGGTAATACTGAATACTAATTTTATTATATTCACTACATTTTTGCCTCAGACCTGCTTGTTACAAATTCTGGGTTTGAAAAACATGCAACTTAATCTTATGATGCACTGTAATTAGTACTGAGTTATGCTAATAAAGGAAATATGTGAAACAATAGATAGACATCACCCCATCCTTCGGTTTGTTTCAGAGGTATTTTTGGTTCCTATATTTGCATCTGGGTATCCTTGATCTGAAAATTCAACCTCCAATCAAATAAGAAAGCCACAATCTAAAATTCTGAAGACCTGAATGTCCAGGAATTCCCTATTTTCAATAGGGGAAAAGCGCTTTCTCACTCTCCTTTCCTTCCGATCAGCAGGTGACTCCGCCCCAGCTCCCCTCTCCCCCTCCCCACTGAGAAAAGGAAAAGGAGGGGGCGACAAGAAAGGGAATTGTCTTGGTGGCTTGGTGGTGGGGGTAAGGGGTTGTTTTAATTTCATGACTGAAAGCTTTCCTCTTCAGTTTTAAAGTTCTTGCCCATATTAATGATCTGACATTTTAAGGATTACGCAGCAGAGTTTGGGTCTGTCCATCTGTAACTTATAAAAGGAAAGGAACATGAAGGGACAGAGGGATAGGAGGCAGCAAAGGGATGCGGGGAGAGAGCAAGATGCAGGCGCGTGGGAGCGGGAAGGGAGAGGCGGACTTGGCAGTGAAAGGGGTTCGGGAAGAACCGGAATGGAAAGTGTGGCCTGGCCGCCCGGCCCTGCGATGGCGAAGGTGGAGCCTTCGACGTCTCACTCCCTCTTCCCCAGGCTTTTCCTTTGTAGATGGGGGTCCTCAGGACATCTAGAAAGGATCGGCCACATGGAGAGGAATGTGCAGGCTGGGGACACAGGCCTCTCTTGGGAAAGGAGGGGGCGGCAGGGATGGCAGGGATCAGCAGCGGCCCGGGACAACCTGGTGGGCGCAGGGGAGGGAAAGGCCCCCAGCCCACATCCTGCGGGTCTGGGCGTCCCCAGCCGGACGGTCCCCGCCCGACAGGCGCCCTTGGGAGCTCTCCATCCATCGCCACCTGAGTGAGAGCCTCCGGTACGGACTCCCCACACCGTGTCCCCGACACACCGCAAACGTGGCGTCCCGGCGTCCCGGCGTCGGCGGCGCACCTCCGCCCTGGGGCCTCGGGTAAGAGGGGGTGGGCGGGGACGGCGCGGCCCGCGCCCCAGACCCACGAGTGCCAAGCCGGGAGCGGCGGGGGCGGCCGCGGGGTTGGAGCGGCGGGAGCGGCGGCGGCCCGGGCGCGCGCGGGGGTGGCGGCGGGCGGGGCATCCGGGTGCGCGCGGGGCGGGCGCGCGGCGGGGGCGGCGCGGCGGCTGCGGGGGAAGCGGGGCCCAGAGCCCTCTTGCGGTCGCGGCGGCAGCAGCGCCAGCCCAGACGCAGCCCGGCCACCGCCGCCGCCTCGCGCTCCCGCCGCCCTGGCCGACATGAGCGAGGCGGATCGGGTGCCCTCGCCTGCCGCGCCGCTGGCGGATGAGAGGAAAGGGAAGGAGAAGGAGAAGGAGCCGGAGCGCGAGAAGCTGCCGCCCATCGTGTCCGCGGGCGCCAGCGCGACTGCGGTAGGTGCCTGGCGGCGGCCGCGGGGCACCCGACGGCGGGCATGGGGAGGGAGGACCAGGGGCACCCAGGGGCCGTGTCTCCTCGGGGATCCCCCGGAATCCCCGGGTAGAAGCGCCTAGGCCCCCTTCCCGGGGCCGAGTGAGAGCTGTGCCCTGTGGACCGCCGCGATCTCTTGGTCAGCGCACCTTCCACCCTCGGGAAATGGGGTGCCCGGGTCCGCGGGCCGTTTTCGGTTATTTTCTGGGTGGGAGGGAGCATTTTCTCTAAGGACCAGCACCTTGGAGTCGGCGTTATCTGCCGGATGAGGATAAGGTGCCCGGCGGGCGGGAGTGGGTTTTCCACTGAGCTGTCTGCCTGCCTACCTTTGAGAAGCGGAGATTAGCCCTTTTCCTTCGCTTTTCCTTCCTTCCTCCTTCCGATTGAAGGGGCTCCGCGGCGAGTTTCCACTTCAGTGAGACCTTCGCGTTGCTGTCGGGGTGGTGGGAGGCAGATGCCTCGGTGATGGTTTTCTTCTTCCTGTGGTACAGACCTGTGGGGGGAAGTGGGTGGCCTTTTAACCTGTTTATTTAAACTCAAGTTGCCTAAACTTGACAGGGATGATTTCCCAGCTGGATTTTCCTTCTGTTTATTTGATGAGCGCTCTCAGGCTTCAACTACATTTTGCCAGATGATGTAATGGCACATCCCCGCTCCCCTGTTTTTACTGGTGGCTATGACTCTGGTTACCTGGGAGCTCACACACACACAAAAATTTCTGATTTTTATTTGAAATCACATTTAAACACTTTGAGAGTTTGCTTCGGTCCATTTAAAGATCATCACTTGTCATGCGGCTGCCAGTGACAAATAGGAAAAGTTTGGAGAGCATGACACATGTTTTTTATTCCTCCTTGCAATTCATTTCTTAAAACCTCCCTCTTCCGTGACTAAAAACTTAACTAAAATAACTCATTCTTCTTTAAAGTAGTGGGAATAATGTTTCGATTTAGTAAGTGTTTCAAAAATATCGAAGGGCCATGATAACTGGAAATTGTTAGGACGAACTCTTTACATGAAAGCAGCGCAGCAAAGTGGACAGTAATAAATGGCACATTTTAAAATGTGGGTCCAGATGATTGGTCAATTGGAGTTATGGTTAGGAATTACTTGGGGAAATGCTTTGAAGGAATATGTCACCCATCTGCTGGCAAAACCAGTTCCTTCTGTTGGTACCCCGGCCTCCAGGGCGGATCTAGGGAGTTATTAACTTGCAGCTAGCTTGTGTTTCCACAGTAGCTGTTCTAAATTGATTAAAACAATGCATGTGCGTGCTTTCAGAAACAGGTATCTGAATGTATGTAGGTCCTCAAGTGATCACCCTTCCAAAAATATTCACTTATCTTAGGATAACTGAAAACTTGAAGGTTTGGAATAAAAACTTGGAGAAATTGATGCAGTGTGCACACAGGTCTACAGACTGTTATCTGAAACCCTTGGGGCTTTGGAATTCAGAGTTTTCAGATTCTAGAAAGGTAATGTAGTACATATATAATATCCACCATAACACCTAATATTCACCATAATCAAGCATATTAAGAGCTCTTCAGTGAAATGTGTCTGTGTTCATGCTAAATGAAAGCAGATCAGGTTGGATTGTCAAAGAGCTCAACAAAGGTCTGTTTTGTCACCAAATGAGTTACAAAAACCTTTTAGTTTCAAGAGCTTATAGGACTTTGGAAGTGTGAACAACAGATTATGGACCTGTACTACTAGTCAAACAAAAGAAGAGTTCAATTTTTTTTAAATTTTGACTTAAGCTCTGAGAAAACATAGGCTAAATTAGGAGAGAATGGGGATAAGTAGAAAAACTAGAGATTCTGAAGGCAATTTCTGGTACCTTACAAGGTTTTTCAGGGATGGTAGCATTTTTTCCTTTCCTTTTTTTTTTTTTTAAATGGCATTCAGAATTTATGGGTCTTTGAATTGGCAGGTTTGCCATTACCACCGATGTTTTGAATCATCACAGGAGGGAAAATGACTTATTCTCAGGTTTTGCAGCAAGAGTTAGAAGAGCAAGGGGGAAGATGAAGAACTTGATGATGATGAGGAGGAGGAGGAGGAGGAGGAGGATATGTGTGTATGTGTATGTGTGTATTTGTCGAAGAGAGATTTCTAGAGCTGGAGTTCTGAGTTACAGCAGTGAAAAGCCTAAGTCAAGAAAATATGTTCTTGGTCCTCCAGGGCAAGGGAGCCAGGATAGCTGGGATGGTGACAGAGTTCACCAGCAGGTGAGGAAGGCCTTGGTGTGGGGGCAAGGAAAGGCAGCTAGTGTCTGGTTTGTTTTTCAGCCTTCACATGGATTAAACAGAGCTTCTAGGAGTTTGCTTAGGAACCTGATTGCCATCAATAACGTTTTTCTTTGTCATTTTATTTTTAAATATATATATATAAACTTTTAGAAATATATATATATTTATTGATTTCAGAGAGGAAAGGAGAGGTAGAGAGAGTTAGAAACATCAATGATGAGAGAGAATCATTGATCAGCTGCCTCCTGCATGCCACTACTGGGGATTGAGCCTGCAACCCAGGCATGTGCCCTTGACCAGAATCAAACCTGGACCTTCAGTCCACAGGCTGACACTATCCACTGAGCCAAACCAACTAGGGCTAAAATATATTTTTATTGATTTCAGAGAGATAGAAACATCAACGATGAGAGAGAATAATTGATCAGCTTCCTCCTGCACACCCCCTACTGGGGAGCAAGCCCACAACCTAGGCATGTGCCCTGAGCAGGAATTGAACCATGACCTCCTGGTTTGTAGGTAAAAACTCAACCACTGAGCCATACCGGCCAGGTTCTTTGAGCCATTTTAGTGATTCTTCCTTTTTACCCCAGGTTAACAGCTCTATGTAGATTGTGTTTATGACTTAAGTAATGTAGCCCTGCAGTACTAGCTTTTTTCCAAAAATTATGTCATGTTTTAATGAAAGTTTGGAAATAATTTAGAGTGATAGTGCCCTAAAATAATTAGAAGGCCAGGCTGTGATGACCCTAATTAAGCCTAAAGAGTTAGGACTATATCCTGGAAGTTTAAAGACAGGTGCAGGGCTGGGACTGACGGTGTTGGAAAGTGGAGACCTAAAGTGATCGATCCTAAGATCACCACAGTGTGAAGGAAGTCCATTCTAGCCAG
Organism: Myotis yumanensis; assembly: GCF_028538775.1. NCBI lineage: Eukaryota > Metazoa > Chordata > Mammalia > Chiroptera > Vespertilionidae > Myotis > Myotis yumanensis. The sequence continues at coordinate 24,924,439 of NW_027223764.1, read as the reverse complement.
GAAATACCTAACACAAAGGTCTTAAAACTGACAGACCACAGAGTTACCTTGATGCATGTTAAAGCCCTAATTTACAGATCTCACGCTAGCGTACCTTGTTTTCAACCTTTGATACACAGAATAACCTAGGGCCGTGGTCGGCAAACTGAGGCTCGCGAGCCACATGCGGCTCTTTGGCCTCTTGAGTGTGGCTCTTCCTAAGCCTTAGGAGTACCCTAATTAAGTTAATAACAATGTACCTACCTATATAATTTAAGTTTAAAAAATTTGGCTCTCAAAAGAAATTTCAATCGTTATACTATTGATATTTGGCTCTGTTGACTAATGAGTTTGCCAACCACTGACCTAGGGGAACTTCTAAAGCCATATTTATCCAAGCCCAAATGTAGGCCAATTATATCAATTTCTAGGCATGGGACTCAGGCATTTTTTTAAAATTTCAGGTGTTGCTAAGATGGAAAATTGACACTTCATGTACTGAATTAGAAGCTCTATGAGATCTGTATTTTAACCAGACTGCCCGAAGTCTACATGGTTTAGGGAGCAGCATTAGAAGTGGACTAGTGAAAGGTATGGAGGCACAGAAATCAGGTGTGGTGGGGGAATGGTGAGAACCAGCAGTTAAATCAGTTTGAGTTAGAGATGCCCAAGAGGCTCAAATTAGAGCCCTCACAGGACTGTCAGTGTTGGGGTTGGCCTTGCAGCTGTGGAGAGATGATGCCAGTCCACTGAGTGGAGAATATGGAATTTGAAATAGTGCATGAGGATGAAGGTCTGATGATGTAAATCAGGGGTCCTCAAACTTTTTAAACAGGGGGCCAGTTCACTGTCCCTCAGACCGTTGGAGGGCCGGACTATAGTTTTAAAAAAAAAACTATGAACAAATTCCTATGCACACTGCACATATCTTATTTTGAAGTAAAAAAACAAAACGGGAGCAAATACAATATTTGTATTTGCATGTGGCCCGCGGGCCGTAGTTTGAGGACCCCTGATGTAAATAGTGAATCTACTGAGGTTGACAGCTTAGAGTGGAGCTGAATATTATAAACTAGTTGCTGATGTAACACAGAAGTTAAAAAAATTGGTGGATGGGAAAGGAGAAAATGGTCAAAGGAGGAGCAGAAATAACAGTGACAAGTGAGGATGAGTTTGTCTACTTCACCATTTACATCAGGTAAACAGGGAAGGGAGGTTTTCCACAGGATAGGGAGGCAAAGTCGGGTTTAAGAAAGAGCCCGATTTTACTTAGGTCAGGGAGGTGAAGGGCAAAGGAGGAAACCAGTTTGGGATTTTAAAGGGAAGTTGCCCACAGTGAAGACCAGGAGATGTGTCAAGTATGTGGACAGTGAGGGGAAGAGTTTGAGGGAAAGAATAAGGGTGTGCAGAGGATTGGATGGGAAGTCGGTAATAAGAATGAGAAGTCTGTATATGTTGTGTTGGATGTACATAAATGGGCTGTGGAGCCACTGTGCCAAAATGTAACTACCAGTTACCATCTATTGTTTAGCTTCTGGGTAGATGTTACAGAAAACACAAAGGTAAGGGACTTTTTGTTTTTGTTTTGTTCTGTTTTTCAAAAAAGGTTCCAACTTCAGGGTAGGCAGGGCCAACATATGACATCACAAAGCAAAGCAGCGTGTGAAAGCCATAGAAACAGTTTGCACTAGAGGAAAACAGAGAGAGATCACTGTGTGCAGAGCTGTGCAGAAAGGCCTTGATGTAAAGGTAGTCATTTAAGCTGCTGGCTGTCGAAGGGTGATAGGACTTGGATGGGCAAAAGAAAGTGGGGAACAGCAATCCTGTGGGGAAAGCAACATGAACAAGGCTTAAAGGGGAGAACTAGGGAGTAATAATGGAAGCATGCTGGGACTGTGTGGGAAGTGGGTAGGATTGCATGGGGGCTGGAGCCAGATCACCAGGCAGAGAAATTTGGACATTTTTTTCCTGTGGTTAGTGGGAAGCCATTGGAGTTTCTTAAATAAAGGAACAACATAATGAAACCAGTGGTAATGGGTGGAGGTACTTAGGCTGGGGGGGGGGGGGGGGGGGGGAGAGTGTGAAGAGAAGAGCTTTGTAGTTAATTCCTGAATTGATGGGTACATCCACTAGGGTGGTAGCCATGTGATCAAGTGTGAGGGATGGAAGAATCTTCATGATGTGGAACCTAGCTAGATAACAGGAATGAAAGAGAAGGAAGCTTAATAAAGAGAAAAGATGCTAGAGTTTCCAGACGAGTTCTGTTAGAAAAAAATGTTCACATAAAAAGGCAATCCAGCCCTAACCGGTTTGGCTCAGTGGATAGAGCGTCGGCCTGCGGACTCAAGGGTCCCAGGTTCGATTCCAGTCAAGGGCATGTACCTTGGTTGCGGGCACATCCCCGGTGGGGAGTGTGCAGGAGGCAGCTGATGGATGTTTCTCTCTCATCGATGTTTCTAACTCTCTATCCATCTCCCTTCCTCTCTGTAAAAATCAGTAAAATTTATTTTTTTTTTTAAAAAAAGGCAATCCAGCCAACATCACTACAAATAAACATATGTATGTGTGAACTTACATAAACCATGCCCATCTAGGTGTCTGAAACATCTCATACACGGAAAATCTTGTGCCTTTTGTCCATTATGTTCTAAACAACAGGTGAGATGACAAAGACTGAAAGTTATAGGGGCGAAGGTGTTTTAAGCAATTTAGTAAGCCATGGATATTATAAGAATATATCATATATGATATATATGTGATATATTACAAAATATATCATATAAAAATATGTTATATATTATATATTACTAGAGGCCCGATGCACAAAGATTCGTGCAAGAATGGGCCTTCCTTCCCCTGGCTGCTGGCACCACCTTCGCTCTGGCCAGAGCCGCCTTTCTGCCTTCCTACACTGCCCAGAGGCCCAGAGTGGCTGGGGTGGTATGGAACACCTGCATCGTCTCCTCAGCGCCTGTGTATGCAAATTAACCCGCCATCTTTGTTGGGTTAGTTTGCATATGCACTCCTGATTGGCTGGTGGGCGTCACAAAGGTATGGTCAATTTGCATCTTTCTCTTTTATTACTGTAGATAAAAATATATCATTTCTTGCTACCCTATTCTGTGGAAAACCTCCCTTCCCAGTTTACCTGATAATCATATATATTTCTCTGCTTTTTCTTCTGTTTTTTTTCCTGGTATTATAGTTTAGTCTTTGGGTGACAGATCCTTTCTTGCATTGCAGAAATGTTAAATTCCTAAGCTTCATATGAATAACTAGTTGTTCCTAAGTTAATATTTGTAACTTGGTGACATTTTGTAAGCAGTCAGTAAACATTGGGGGGGGAGGGTGAGTGCCTCTTAAAAATTAAAATCAGACATTTTACTAATTCACTTGAATTGCAGTCCATCTGAAGTTTGAGCCTAGTCACTAAAGAAAGCTGTATTTCAAATTAACTTGGTTTTGATCCACATTTTTCTATTAAAGAACAAGAAATTGGTGAGGAATGGTGACTGCATCAAATCACGTTTTAAAAGTATTTTACCGCATATGGTAATCTACTGATGCAGTTTCTTCTTTTCCTATGTTATAAATTAAGTGAATAAAACCTCCCATGCCACCTTGCCTTCCTGATAAGTCTTGAAATTTCTGAGTTTCAGGATCAACATTTCTTTTATATTAAGTCAGGTTAATTTTCAGTTATCTATAAGATTGATTGTATTGTGATGTTTTTGGTGTTAGAATTTTGTTTCAGAATCCACATCCTTATCTCAGCCTAGTCTCCTGTGAAAGATGTGGTTTCTTTCACCTAAAGAAAGCGACTCCTCTTGGGCTGGTGTTATTTAGATTGGGAGGGAAGTTCTCACCTTGAAAGTAGCTAACTTTTCACATCTCACTAGAAGGATGTAGAATAAAGCCTCAGCATCCCAACTGTGAAAACACATACAAGAAAAAAAAACCAAAACAACTTGACCCAGTAACAGGGCCTAAAAATAGTCTCCTTTATAGACTCTAAATACAGTGGAGGCTTCTCATCTGATGTGGCCCCAACTGGTAGTTTAGGTTAGTTTATTTAAAAAGCTGCTAAAACAGTTTCTTATGTGCTTTTTATTTTAACCTAAGACATAAAAATATTTTTTCACCAATCTTTTAACACAGTAACCTTTACTCAGTATCTCAGGAAGCCACTCACTCTTTTTTTAAAAAAAAATTGTTTTGAGAGAGGGAGGGGAAGAGAGAGAGAGAGAGAGAGAGAGAGAGAGAGAGAGAGAGAGAGAAATTTGTTGTTCGACTTATTTATGCATCCATTTGTTGATTCTTGTATGTGCCTGACCAGGAATTGAATCCTCAACCTTGGTATATCGAGATGACGCTCTACCCAACTGAGCTCCTGGGCCAGGGCCTACTCTTTTGTAAAGTAGTTTTTCTGTGCATCACAGATAGTCCCTGGACTCATTGGGATGGAAGCAAGTAACTTATTGCTAAAATATTCATCTTTGGATTTGAAAACTAAATTTCACTGAGGTGTGGCCAAAAGTGTTCAGATTGCCATTGTCTTTACGTACACATCAGAAATTACCAAAGCAGGAAACTCAGTTCTTTTTCATTCAGACATCTTTTATTCTTTGTCTTTTGAGTATTTTATACCATATTTAAATTTGTTACCTTTCCAGCAAATCCCTTCTTCCAAAATAATGCAGGACATTGTGAATCAGAATATTAATTCTGTTCTTTTTTCCTAAAGGTATATGTTGGGTTGGATCTAGTTTAGGAAAATCTATCTAGATCAGCTCTGTCCAATTAGAATAATGTGAATCACAAGTGTATTTTAGAATTTTCTAATAGCCAGCTCTGGCCGATGTGGCTCAGTGTTTGGAGCATGGTCCCATGCACCAAAGGGTCATGGGTTTGATTCCTGGTCAGGGCATGTACCTAGGAGTCAACCAATCAATGTTTTTCACATCAATGTTTCGCTCTCTCTCCCACCCTAAAAATCAATTTAAGAAAAACAAAACAAAAAAATTTAATGAAAAAAATTTTCTAATAGCCACATTAAAAGGAATAACAATAAAGAGGTAAAATGATTTTAATAATGTATTTTTTAATCCAACATATCCAGAAATTTACCATTTCAACACTTAATCATTATAGATGCATAGTAAGGTATTTTACCTCTTTTTATACTAAGTTCTTGAACACTGTATTTTACACTTACTAGTTATCTCACTTTGCACTAGCACATTTCAAGTGCTCAACAGTCAACACTAATGGCAAATGGCTACATTACACAGTGCAGATATAAATTACATCTTCTTCCCAAGATTTCTTAGATTCATTCTTAGTTCTAATTACCCTTTATCCCTATTGTGGCAGTCCTGAAAGTGTGGACCCTCCACATCCTATATAATAAAAGCCTAATATGCTAAGTGTGTGGTCAACTGGTTGGCCGTTCAACCAAAGTGTAATATGCTAATGATATGCTAAGGATGCTCAACCACTCGCTATGATGCACACTGACCACCAGGGGGAAGACAGTTGATTGGTCTACCAGTTGCTATGATGTGCACTGACCACCGGGGGGCAGACGCTCCAACCAGTAGGTTAGCTTGTTGCTGGGGTCCGACCAATCAGGACTGAGCTAGATGGGCCAGACATGCCCTGGAGCCCTCCCGCAGTCCCTCTCCGCCTGGCCAATATCCCATGTCTCTCCCCCGGCCCCAATCATGCACCAGTGGGGTCCCTTGGTCTGGCCTGTGCCCTCTCGCAATCCGGGACCCCGAGGGGGATGTTGGAGAGCTGGTTTCAGCCTGATCCCACAGGGGGAGTGCTGCTCAGCCAGAAGCTGGGCTCAAGGCTGGCAAGTGCAGCGGCAGTGGCGGGAGCCTCTCCCACCTCCGCAGCAGCACCAAGAATGTCCGACTGCTGGCTTCAGCCTGCTCCCCCTGGGGAGTGGGCCTATGCCAACAGTTGGACATCCTCTGAGGGCTCCTGGACTGAGAGAGGGTACAGGCTGGGCTGAGGGACGCCCCCCCACCCCCGGAGTGCATGAATTTCGTGCACTGGGCCTCTAGTCCTTTTATAAGTCCTTGAGGTCAAACTACTTTTACAAAGATACAGAGAGGTTATTTGTCTTATTCCTGCTCATTCTCTCAGGAGTTGACAGTGTAGTTTTCTAGAGGCTACATGACTTGTGATATTGCCAAACTGAGTGCGGAAGCAGATGTTAAGAATCCAGATGCCTTCTATTCAACCAGGTGTTAAAAATTCTTCTGAAATTGAACATGTCCTGGTGACTCAATCCTCTTTGACACCTGGCATGCAGACAGCTGAGCCAGTGCAGTCCATCTCCCTGTGCATTTGTTACATGCTGTCTCTTCAGTAAATAAAACCTCCAGTCTGACCTGTCTAAATAGATAGCTAGACTGCAACACTAATTTTCACTTGATATAATTTAAAATGCAAGCATTTCCAGCTTGTTTGCAAAGCTAGTAGTTTAAAATGTTATAATTAATGAGTTTTATAGACATAGAAATTCAATTTAAAATGTTTTAATTCGGAGACTCTAATATAATGAGATATTATGACTTTTAAAAGTTTCATTAGGGAACAGAACCAGCAATTATTCCTGTATCAAATTGTTAGAGAATGTGAACAGAGCCCTGGCCGGTGTGGCTTGAACAGAAATGTTTTATCTTCTAAGGCAGCTTTTGGGGATAGAAGATGAACAAAGTAAATTATACTAAAATATTGAATATAATAGAACTTGGTGTTCAATACAAAAGCTATTGTGGAAAACCATGAATAACCTTATTGGGGTCTGATAGAAAAATATAAAATTTAACTCAGATATAATCTGTTCCTCAGTAAAGGTTTAAAGTAGGAACTAGTGTATCAAAATAAAATGTTAAATAAGGTTGACAATATTTAATTATGTGTTAGCAGGGGCAAAACTGGTACTCTAAGTATTTGTTTATTTAAATTTTTTGAAATTATATTATAATCTTACCTATAAGCTGTGTGATTATACTAGTATAGTCAGAAAGACCATTCAGGTCTATGTTAGGTACTTGTGATATATGAACATGAAATTTTTCTGCTGTTTATTAAACTCTTGGTCAGCCCTTACTTAGAGAGTCCTTTGTTATGCCAGGTTTAAATATTTTGCGTTTTTTTCCTCAATGAATTCTTAGAGTGTTTCCCCCACTGTGTTCCTTGTTTGTACTTATCTTCAACCTATAAAAGCTGGTTGGGTATCCTGCTACTCTCTGTTCTTCAGCACATCCAGCCCGTATTTGTAGACTGCCCACATTCCAGGACTTCATCTGGAGTGCTCTCCTTCTGAGGGACTCAGATAACACTTCCAAACTCCCAGGAAACCGGATGTAATAACTGTGGTAGATGCAATTCTTAGAAGACTTGTAATGTTCTCTAACGTTTAATTTAGTCTGAGGTTTGATGTAATATTAATACCAAATAACTTCTTGATTTGATTCTCTAATTTTTAGCTAATCGGTTTACCGTCGCACAACATACTGCCCTGCTTTTCCTCATGAAAAGTCTTGGGTTATGTCTAAGATTTCTCTTGTGCAAGCTAGTATGGAGCAACTGCCATTGTGAGGGTTTGCTTTTATTCATCTATAGTAGTGCACTGTCCACCTAAGAAACTGTGCATAATTAATTTCATGTCATCTCAAGGATAAAGTATCAAGAGCACAGTCACCTTACAAACAAGAGACTAATTGGGCCAAGGATTTTGTTTCATGTTGTTTAAGTTTTTTTTTTATTACAAGGAACAGGAAATCAGGCCATTTATGCCTCCTTTTGGGAAAAATGAGATTTAATGAAATGATGATGTGGATTGGGACCATAAAGTAAACAGGAACAAAAACTGGCTGTTCTCTGTGCCTCTGCTGTTCTCACTCTTGGTTGATCACTTATTTCCATGTTCCTCCATCGAAAATTTAGAAAAAACTCTTCTAATTGACATCCCAGGAAGTATCAATGTCCTTTATCCCAGGCTACCTACTATGTAGCCTACAGATGATGCCTTTCAGTTGAGTGTCTATCTGCTCCAATCCATGGCCATTCTTGCACAAAGAACAGCAGTGATGCTATGGGGACCGTAGAAGCAAACATTGGATTTGGCAGCTGTGTCTCTTCCCTCAAACCTTTGTACCTTCCAGCCACTGGCCTATCTCCCCTTCCATAAAGCTTCTGTACAGAGCAACCCTGCTCATTGCTTTCATCTTCTAAGTTCCCACTCATTTGTCCATCCATTTCATAGTAGTTTCTGCCACCCATCCCCCTGAATCTGTTGTCTCCACTGTCCCCATGATTTCATAGTTGCTCATTCTTGAGACCTAACCACTTTTCATCATGTGACACTATTGACCACTTTTTTCTTGAAACTTTATCCTTTCCTAGTTTTTAATACCATGCCTTTTTGGATATCTTATCTCTTTGGCCATTCATTCTTAATCTTTGTCAGCTCAGATTATACATCCCAATATTTCCCACGGTTCTGACCTTGTATTAGTTTTGCATAACAGTTGCTACATAACAGCAGAATAATGATGACCCTATCAGTTAGAAATATATCATTATTTTGGTGTGAGAAGCATGCTTTTGCCTAATGAGCATTAGTTCCTTTTCTAGTCATTTATAAATCATCCTATATAATAAAAGCCTAACATGCAAATTGACCAAATGGCAGAACGACTAGTCACTATGATGCACACTGACCACCAGGGGGCAGACGCTCAATGCAGGAGCTGCCCCCTGGTGGTCACTGCACTCCCACAGGGGGAGTGCTGCTCAACAAGAAGCCGGGCTCATGGCTGGCGAGCACAGCGGCAGTGGCGGGAGCTTCTCCCGCCTCTGCTGCAGGCGGGTGGTAAGGTTTGAGGAGTCCCAGACTGCAAGAGCCCCAAACGGCGAGAGGAATGTCCCGAGGGGTCCTGGACTGCGAGAGGGCACAGGCTGGGCTGAGGGAACCCCCTCCCCAGCCAATGCATGAATCTCGTGCACCAGGCCTCTAGTATTTATATAAACTAGTCTAGAATTTTCTCCAAGTTTTTACATATTCTTAAATTATATGCCTTCTTTATGGTGAGATGTCAAAATATGTCTAGTCTTCTGAAATCTGAAATAAAGCATCTTACTTTGTTTATTCCTTTTTTTAAAAAAAATTTATGGATGGTTCTCTGATTCTCTTTACACTTTACATTCAGACCTGAACTAGCTGTTACCATTTTGCCAGCTTTGGCCCAGGCTGCTGCTGTTCTTCATTCCCTGTTACTACGGTCTCAGTTCAGACTTCATTTCTTCCAATAGGTCTGGTCTAGCTTCTTGTATTAACTCCTCTTCAGTCTATTCCCTATACTGCTGCCAGAGTGATTTTTCTAAGGTATGGATGTGATCATGTCATGCTCTGCTTCTAAGTTCTCACTGATTTTTCTCTGTCCCCTTCCAGGGTAAATCTGTATTCCATAGCCTGAAGGCTTCAGGATAAAGTCCCTGCCTACCTTTCCAGTCTCAAATCACTGGGCCATTCTCTGTTTCATATTCTATATTCTAACTACACTGATTTCTAAATCCTATTACTGCTCAGTCTTAGGTAACATCTATGACAGTTATCAATGAAAAAAACATCCTTAATATATTAAATTATTGTAGATATTTATAGCTAAGTTAACAAAGGGATTACTGAGGGGCCATTCATTGACTTCATTTTTCCAAATGTGTTATTTTTGTTAATGAGCATGTATAAATGAAGTCTACAGTGTATCAAATTTGGTATTTGTTTCCACTATTATTTAAGATGTTCTGATAGAACAAAACATACAAATGAGCAACTTGGCCCAGTAGTTAAAAATCCTTACTTAAATATTCTAATATTTATATCAAGGAAAGATTTCCTTTTTCAAATGTATAGTTTATTTTGGTTTTATTTTCTTAATCAACATACTAGTTCTGTGAACTTGAGCATATTGCTTCAATTTACCAACATTATGCAAATAATGTTATTTACCAAGTTTATCTTTTTACCTGAACTTTTAAAATTGCATCAAAGGACAAGAAAACCTTCAATGAATCGACCTGTGAAGTATCACATGCATGTTAACTATTGAAAATATTTGTGGAAGTCAGAAAAACTGTGTTACCTAAATACACAGTTAAAATAGCAGTTAACATGAATGGAGTGTGTACTTTGTATAAGGAGCAGTGCTAATTATTTTATGTGCATTATCTCAGTTTAACTTCACAATAACTCAGTAAGGAAAGTACTATTATTATCCCCATTTCCAAACGTTATTAATTTATAAGCAGTTAGATGATATGACTATTTTCATTTTATACCTAAAACAATTTAGTCCCAGAAAAGGTAAGTCAATGTTATATACATGTTTTGTCTATCTATCCAATATCATCAGATCAAAATCTCTATTATAAATGTTTATGATTTCTGTAATAAAATAAATATAGCTAGTAGGAATTTTGCTGCAATGTTACCTTTTTGGGTTTTTAGGGTTTGGACAGAGGATCCAAAGGCCAAATTTCGACTTTCAACAGTTCTGTTTCAACTGTCAGCCAGAAGCAAGAAGCCGCTGAAAACAGAGGTTCACCCACACACCCTGCTTTCCCTAACATCAAGAACGGTAAAATAAACAAATTTTATAATTACTCATAATATACATAATCTGAATATCCTGGCTGACAGTATACTTTTAAACTATTGAAAGAATAGTTTTTAATTACCCAGCATTGTTCTGATAGGTCTAGTTAGTTAATACAATGAGAAAAATATATAAACTGTGTAAATATTTACAGAAAGGAGCAAAATCATTATTTTTGAGTGGTGAAATACAAAGCTTATGAATAATAAGGAAGTTTGGTTAGGGAGCCAGACACAATGCAAATATATAAAAACAATAGATTTCCTTTATTTGAGCAGTAATCAATTAGAAGACTTGACGGAAATCATATTGAATACTTAGAAATAAACCTAAAAGAAAGTGAGCAGAACCTAAATGAGAAAAACTATAAAACTTTACCAAAAGACTAAAAGGTGGTGTGAAAGGAAAAATTTAACGTAAATATTATAGCAATGTCAGGTACACCCAATGTGCTCTCTATGTTTAGTAAATTTTCAACAGTTTTTTTTTGGGGGGGGACTTAGGAAAATGATGCTCAATTTGATCTATCAGAATAAATATCTGGGAGGATGCAAGAAAAAATGAGGGGTGAGCTCAACCATCGTCGAACCATATATTATAGAGCTTTGCTACTGACAACACAATCACCAAGAGAGCCAACCAGATGGAAATAGATCAGTAAAGAATGTTGAACACAAATGGTATTAAATTATTTTAAAAATGGAATTAGGCCAATGGGCTAAGCTGTTGAAAACAGTAACTTTAGATTAAAAAATACACACACACACACACACACACACACACACACACACACATATATATCTATACAGTATATATACTAGAACACAGGACATTGTTTTTATAATGAAATTCTTGGAATGACAACAATGCCAATGGCCATAAAACAATGCCAACAGCCATAAAAAATTGGTAAGTTTGAAAACATAAGAAAATTTAAAACTTCTATAGGAATTTAAAAAGTCATAAAGTTAGCCCGGCCATTGTGAATCAGTGGTTAAGCATCTACCTATGACTCACGAGGTGACAGTTCAATTCCCAGTCAGGGCACATGCCTGGATTTCGAGCTGGATCCCCAATAAGGGGAGTGCAGGAGGCAGCTGATCAAGGATTCTCTCTCATCACTGATATTTCTATCACTTTTCCCCTCTTCCTCTCTGAAATCAGTAAAAATACATATATTTTTTAAAGTCAAAAAGTTTAAGTTCAAGCATCTCAGTCAGTGAAAAACGTATCCTTGATTCATAAAGATCATGAATATATCTGTAAAATAAGCATTCCATTAGAAAAGAGGCAAAGGGTAGGAACAGACTAATCAAAGCAGGAAATATGGACAATTTATATACATGTGCAAGGATGCTTAGTCTCACCAGTATTTAAAGAAGTACAAATTAAAACAAGGATTCACAGTTCCCAACTCATTTGCAGAGAATGAAAGGATTTATATCTGTATTACTGTCTGAAGAGCATGAAAATTGGCACTTTTATGAGTAAAGCGCTTGAAAATTGATTTAAAAAAAACTCTCTGGAGGGCAAATATTGACCTATACTCAATTTTTTAAATGTTCATATACTCACTGACCCAGTAATTTCATTTCTAGGAATTTATTTTAAGGAAACAGTGTAACATAGTGTAACATGGAAAGAATGTACATTATTTATAATAGTTATATTTAAAGCAATCTAAATGAATGGGCTAACTAAATTATGGTAATCCATATTGTAAACACTATGCTTCTATCAAGAAAAATGTGGTATGTATATAAAGTATCAAGGAGAAATGCCTTCAGTACATTGTAAAATGAAAAATGCAAGTTATATACTAACAGGTGAAACATGACTCCAATTTTTTCAAGTCTAGGCAAATCTTTTTTACTTTTTTGAGCATACTGTATAAAGAGGTAACAGAAACCATTCCATTAGTGGCTTCCTCAGAAAAAGTGGGATTGGGTGCATATTATTAATATGTTCTATTTCTATGTACAACTCTATATAGTTTTATCACAGAAAATGTACATCACTTGCATAATTTTAAGTACCCCTTGCTCTGTAGCAAGACAAAACAAATCTGCAAAAGTGTAAATGTCCCTCACACCCGAACAGAACAAAACAAACCTAGAAATGTTTATGGACATAGTTTCCGGTAAATTGACTGTGTCCATAAACTGCATGTGGTGTCGGTTACTTCACAGGTTTTTTGTGAACACTTCAAGTTGGTACTGAACCTATGCTACACTGTTTCAGGGTAGTATTTACATTATCCCATAACCTCCTTTGGGTGGACTGTTGATTCAGTTTTCTTAGCCCCTGATTCCACACTGATTCCTATCATCTGTTCTGTCTGTACTAGTATCTTGGTCTCTGAACCCAACTTGCTAACTTGTATGCCCACACGCTGCCTGCCGCCTCCTTGGGTGGAAGTATTGACTCTGAATATGTCCACTTACTTGAGCTCCCACCACGTGTGGGCTTCCTTCTCCCCCTCATCTGCACCAGTCTTGCGGAGTCTCGACGCAGTCCTAACAGAAACTGGAGTATTTGTACATGCCAGACTAGAGGAATAGACCTCTTAGCAGACTTCCTTTACCTTCTTGGAGCTCCTAGTGCTGATTTCTCCTAGCTGTTCTGTCCGGATGCCACCTGAATTCCGGTGTGGCATGGAGTCAGTATGTCAGGACTACTGCAGAAAGAATTCTTTTACGGAAGGGGAATTAGACTAAGTCTTCCAAAAGTAAACATGTTTGTAATTCCTTGATCTTTTGGGAAGCCTCTCTTACTTGCCAATAACGTTCTCTCAACGATGCATCATTCCTGGCAGTTAGTACAGCTTTCTTCCCTCTTCTCTGATAGCAAGACCTGTGCCTGGTATTTTCTCACAGCTTGTCGCCCCGTCTGATCTTCAAGTGGGATGAGAGAAGCTGCAAAAGCCCAGCGTGGGCTTGCCTAGCAGCTGAGGGATGCCTTTCCTCCTGTAGACTACATGACGTGGTATGCCTGTGGAGTTGGCTGTCCTTTTCAAGATCAGCAAGTGTGGGAGTTTTACCTACTATAACAGCTGCCGGGATGACACATCTTTAGAGAAACAGTGTACATGAGAAGTAATGGGGGAGGGGGTAGCACTAACTTCTCTCTTACTCTTTTGTATCCTCCTTTCTAACGTGATTATGCCCCTTTCAGACTTATTTAAAACTTCTTTAAACAGCACAGAACATCTTTAAAAGAAATGAATCCATTTCGCCCTAAACCTTTAAAAATATCTTTGCACTCCTGGGTCATTCAGTAAAGAATAGACACGAACTCTGACATTCATGTCAGGGGCCCTGGCTCCTCTCCCCACTCAGTCTATCTCGCGAGTTTACTCTAGAAGAGCCCTGCGTGACATTAAGTACAGTTCACACACTCTGGAGAAAGGCATCTCGTGACCTTTGCCACGCTGAGAGCCAAGGGAGGACACAGTGGCCTTTGGCTCAAATAGTGATCAGAACTGGGTATGGGGGCCTCTGACCTATTCGCAGGTGAAGTACCACAGCGTTTCAGTTTCTCCAAGAGCAACTTGAGAGGCAGATGGGGAAACAAGCTGTTAGAAGAAACCCTGCACAGGACTTGCCGTCTGGGGAGAGCAAGGGACTTGCAATACAGTAGTTGCTTTCAGATTCCTGTCCAAGACCTCACATGACCCCATCTCCAGGTTTCCCTGGAGAATGAATAAATTTTGGACTAAATCTCGTAGATCTTTCCCTAGGTCAGAGTGTGTACCTTGCACGTGGCTTTGCTTAACCCAGGCCCTGGGAGAGGTGTTTCTATCAAGAACTCAGAATAGCTTGCTGCATTTAGTTATTTACCTGTCTATCTCTTTACTGGTTTGTAAGTGCCCTAAGTTTTTCTTTTGGAGAGGGAAAGGGCCATCCTTTTATTTTTTTTATATTAAAGTTAATATTTTGAATAGGTAACACATTTATGTGTTTCAAAAATCAAAATCATAAAAATAGGTGTTTCAGATGTCTCACTTTCATCCTCTTCCCTGCTGTCTTTTGTATTCTTTCCTGTGTTGTTTTTTTTATAAAAATGAAAACATGTAAATATATACTCTCATTTTCCACCTTTTCTTAATGAAACAATAACTACATACACATTGTCTAGCACCTTATTTTTTTTTAGTTTTGTATGCTGGATATCTTTCCATAGCAGGACATAAGGAGCTTCCTTATTCTTTTTTACAACCATATTACATTGTACTGGACATACTAAAACTTATTTAACAATATCCTATTAAAAGAGATTAGTTGTGTTCATTCTTTTGCTATTGTAAACAATGCCACAATGAATGACTCTATACATGTCATTTTGTTCATATATAGGTGTATCTATAGGATATTTCTAGAAGTCGGATTGTTGGGTCCGAGAGTAAATGCATTTACATCTACTTGAGTGTTGAATTCACCTGTGTATCTCCAGGATCCAGATCCCCTGGTACATGGAGTCTTTACTCGGTGCTTCAAATGACTTAACTCAGTGAGGAAGTATATGGGGGGCACTTTTTCTGGGTTTCTGGTCAGTTTGTCCTGTTGGAATGTCAAACCCATCTCAAGGCTATAATAAATTCTCTAAGTTATGTCAGAGTAAGGCATCTATTCCATTAGAGATAACCTTCTATGAAGAGGACTTTGGATATTTTTATAACTAGACCCATACAAGAACATTTCACCTGTGCTTTTGTTGTGGTTTTACAAACACACACATCACTTAGCTTAGTAAAAATTACATCTCCCCAAACCAGTGAATGTACCGCTTTATTTGGCTCTGATGGCTAACATCCTGTGAGTCAGAGTCTTTTCCCCCTCTTCCTTCCTTTCTCTCTCCCACTTCAATTTTATTTCTTTCCAAATGTTCAGAAAAGTCCTCCTATAGTGATATAAACACCAGCTGTGATGAGTAATCCACTCTGGACTCTCCCGGTTCCAGCTGCCTGCCACTACTAAGTAGTCAAAAGCCAAACCAAGGTACCGTGGGGCCTTGACTTACGAGTTTAATTCGTTCCGAGACCGAGCTCCTTAAGGAGCTCGTTAACTCAAATTACTCTGTCAACTCAATGCAAAAAATCAGCCAAGAGACAGCTGGTATCTCAAAAAACTCGTTAGTCGGGACCCTTGTAAGTCAAGGCCCCACTGTACTGAACTACCTACTCCTAGTAATTGGCACTGTGACCCGTGACAAACTTAGTTCTCATGACCTTCGTTTATAGAAAGAGGAAATGGGGCACTAAGTTATAAAATACCCTTCTACACCTAAGTTTTATGATTTAGAGCAATGATGGCGAACCTTTTGAGCTCGGCGTGTCAGCATTTTGAAAAACCCTAACTTAACTCTGGTGCCGTGTCACATATAGACATTTTTTGATATTTGCAACCATAGTAAAACAAAGACTTATATTTTTGATATTTATTTTATATATTTAAATGCCATTTAACAAAGAAAAATCAACCAAAAAAATGAGTTCGAGTGTCACCTCTGACACGGGTGTCACAGGTTAGCCATCACTGATTTAGAGGATTAATTTTTCAACATACTGATTTTTTTTTTTGCTCCCTGTTGAGTTTTGTTGACATTTCATAATTCACTAGCGCCTACTTCCATGTAAACATAGGGTTCAGTTTTGCTACTTGTTTTTAGACATGGTGGAAGGTTTCGCATTACTCGATAGTGGGAATAACATGGGCTTTGTAACTTAACAGGGTGGGTTTGAATCCTGGCTCTGCTGTAACTTACCAGCTGTATGATCCTGGAAAAGTTATGTAACCTCTCTGTGCTGGTTTTCCCGTCTGTAAAATAGGATAGTAAGGAGCTACCTCATAAGGTGTAAGGATACATGAAGAACAGCATTTGAAAGTGTTCAGTTCCACGCCTTATGGAATTTAGTAAATGTGAGCAGCTGTGTTGTGGGGAAAGGGAGTGTAATGGGGCTGAGCCGCTCTGAGTGAACACATCCATGCAGCCCCACTTCCCTGAGGTGGCCCTTGAAGGTCTCCAGAACTTTGGGAACAACTGATTTAGGCCATCTCTTTCAAAATGTCAAAACTGAGGCCTAAGGAGTGTCAATGGCTTGTGAATGTTATGAAAGTTAGTCACTGTCAAGCAGTAGGACCTCGTCCCTACTGGTGCTTTTTCCATTCTTATTATTAATTACAAATTATTTGAGAAGAAACTTCGCAACACTGTGTCACCAGCAGCAAACCTTTTATATCAGCCTTTCCCCTCCAGCAGTAGGGGAATAAGGAACCGGGAGGCCCAGGTTCCTCCTACCGAACACCCAACCTACACAGAAACTCCTGTTTCCCTCGGAAACCGCTGTTGCCATCTGGCTGGCTGGCCAGGAACAATCTTCCATCTTCTAATCATGGGGCCAATTTCAAACGTTTTGGTGACTAGAGTTATGGAAAGCTACATGTTACTAGTTTTCAAGGACAGTCAGCCCATTATAGCGCCTTGAAAACACTGAGCTGGCAAAATGTGCCTGATAATCTCGCACCCTTCTACATAGTTGTATTATGATCTTTACATTTTTAAAAATATGCTGCCAGCCTCCACCATAACTTTGACTCTTCTTGCACTGGTTCAAGTGTTTTAATGTTTCTAAGCAACCAACTAAAATTGGCAACACTATTAAAAGAAAGGGGAAATGATTACTGCTTATCCTTTTAGCACAGAGCGTTCCCAAGTATTGGTTGAATGAAACCTAAATGACAGGTTTTCACTGATAAATTTATTTTGGCCTTTTTCAGTGTATTACAGTATTCTGCACTGCAGAAAAAGCTGCATCTGATAGAACAAAGATTTGCCTGTTCTATTTATAATATCAGTTTGAGATTTAATTAATCTCATCACCACAGTTATTGATTTTCTCTTTTGAATTAGACTTTAATAACCATCTGGGAGAACAAGCTGAAAGCCTGTCTCTGGAAACAATGCCTTGATATTCTGGAACATGAGAGCAGCTGCAAGCTTTTATACCTCCTTTCTTAATAGCTGAATGTCACTTCCTGTAGTTTGGCTCTCATTCACTAATGTGAGCAAAGATTCTGCTTTTATTTCTGACTCAAGTTCCATTAACATAGTACGCTAACATTTCACATTACTCTGCAGTCCACATTACCTTTGGAACTAAAAATAAATCCCATCTGGGCCTCTGGTTCAGACCTCATGCTGTAATTCTCTTGGCCTTGGCATTACTAGTTCTCCTATGTAAGAATCTCGCCACTCTCGGCTTTGCCAAAATCCATTTCTCTTCCTAATTAAATTGCACTCTTCCATCTCAGCATGGGCTTAATAAAAATGAGTGGGTATAGAAATGTGTATATATGCTCTGTAAGTGAATAAGGTAATTTTATTTTTGAAATCAGAGTCTGTTTGTATCTAATAGTGGGTGTTTACAGCCAGGTTGGGAAAGGTGAGTGTGGGAAGGGACAGGAAAGGATGCTGTCTGGTGAAGAGGAAGAGAAACTGTAGAGGAGCCTCAAAAGGTAATAGTAACAAGACTGGTTAGTGTTGGAGAGAGGAGACTATGTATCATCTATTTCTTTCCCATTAAGAAAGATTTCTGAACATAATAAGAAATCATTTGTTGAGATACCAAATTTTACTTGCTACAAACTGAGCTTCTGTCCAATTTGTACTTAAAGTACAAATTACTAGAAGTTGGATATTTCCATATGTAATAAAGAATATAAAAACCAATTATAGACCTGAATGAAATGAATTTAGTCATCTGTTTTATATTGTCAGCATCACTGCTCTCCTAAAGCTAATGAGCAGTGTTTCTCAGTGTGACCCTCAGACCAGCAGCATCAGCAGCATCTGGGAACATGTTAGAAATGCCCCAACCCAGAGCTACTCAGTCACACACTTTGGGGGAGGACCTCGTAAACTGTGGTTTAACAGGCTCTCCAGGTGATTCTGATATACAGTAAGTTTACAAACCATTACTGTTGAGTATAAGAAACTGACATCTCTGTACTACCTTCTAATATGAAATTTACTTTACTATAGACCTTAACACTAATGAAATGTATCGTAGTCTGTTGAAGTCAGTGGCAGAACCCAAGGATAGGTGCTTGTTTGCGAGAGTGGATAAGAGAGGCAGGAAGACTGCAGAGCTGTGTTAGCACTGTGATAAGTGATACGGCTATGTTTGCTTACTTGAAAATATATCCTGATTATATTAGAGGAGAGTTAAATTCTAGATATGTACATTTCCTTATTGTAGAATTTACAGTCTATAAGATACTAATCTATTCTATTGGCTTAGAAATATTAATACTTGAGAAAACATAATAACCAATGTAAAATGTTTAGAGGGTGGGCTCAACAGCACAATGAAAGGACAGGAATTAATGAGCTGGAATATAGAGCAATGGAAATTACCCAGTCTAAACAACAGAGAGAAAATAGACTGGAAAGAAAAAAACGAATTGCTCAAGAGACCTGTGGGACTATAACAAAAGATGTTACATCCTTGTCATTGGAGTCTTGGAAGGAGAGAAAAAAGAGCGTAGGCTGAAAAGTACTCAAAGACATGACTGAAGGCTTCCTACATTTGTCCAAGAGACGTAAACCTAGAGATTCAAGAAGCTGAGCAAACTGTGCACAGGATAAACCCAAAGAAATCCACATTAGGACATATAATTAAATCTCTGAAAACTAAAGACAAAAAAAAAAAATGCTGAAAAGCAGCCAGAGAAACATGACACCTTACCTAGATAGAGGAAAACCATAACAGCAGATTTCTCACAGTAACCATGGAGGCCAGAAGGAAGTGGCTGAAAGAACTGCAAACCCAGAAGAATCCTATACCTGGCGAAAATATTTTTCAGGCTGGAGAGGAAATCAATATATTCTCAAATGAAAGAAAACTAAGAATCTGTTACCAGTAGACCTATCCTAAAACAATGCATTAAGAGGTTCTCTAAGCAAAAAGGAAACAAAAGTAGGAACCTTGAAACATCAAGAAAGAAGAACAAGATAAGCAAAAAATAGGTAAATACAACAGACTTTCCTTTTCCTTTTGTGTTTTCTAAGTTATGGTTAACAGTGGAAACAAACATAACACTGTAAAGGAGGTATGATTTCAGCTAGTAAAATGATGACATCAGTAGACTGGTAAGTTATCTATATATATAAAAGCCTTGCCCTAACCAGTTTGGCTGTGGATAGAGCGTCGGCCTGCGAACTTAAGGGTCCCAGGTTTGATTCCAGTCAAGGGCATGTACCTTGGTTGCGGGCACATCCCCAATAGGGGGTGTGCAGGAGGCAGCTGATGGATGTTTCTCTCTCATCGATGTTTCTAACTCTCTATCCCTCTCCCTTCCTCTCTGTAAAAAAATCAATAAATTAAAAAAAAAAAAGCCTAAGTGACTGTCCGATCATCCAGCCGTCCAACAGGTAGCTGTGACATGCAATGACCACCAGGAGGAAGATGCTCCAACTAGTAGCTATGATGCACATTGACCACCAGGGGGCAGACACTCAGTGCAGGAGCTGCCGAGCTGTGGTGACTTGGCAGCTGTGGTTCTCGGGTGACGCACCCGGAACTAGAGAGGAGGGAGCCCGAGTCCGGGATGTGTCACCCGAGAACCACCCTCTCGCAATCTAGGACCCCTCAGGGGATCTCAGAGAGCCGGTTTCGGCCCGATCCCCACAGGCCAGGTCGAGGGACCCCACCTGTGCATGAATCTGTGCACCGGGCCTCTAGTGTGTATATAATATCTGGATATCTGGAGCAACTTTTCAGAAATACTGCAGATAAATCAAAATGGAATTCTGAAAAGTGTTTGCATAACCCACAAGAAGGCAGGAAAATAAGAAAAAACAAAAAATAAAATGGTAGACTTAAGCTCTAACATATCAATAATCTATAATAATAAAAGCATAATATGCTAATTAGACCGGACATCCTTCTGGATGAAGCTGGGGCAGCGAGGGAAGCCTGGGTCCCAGGTGCCTGCTGGCAGCTGGAGGGAAGCCCAGGTCCCGGGTGCCAGAGGGAAGCCAGTGCCAGCAGCTGGGGGAAGGAAGGCCTACTCTTGCACAAATTTCGTGCATCGGGCCTCTAGTTACATATAAATGGTCTAAAACAGGGGTCCTCAAACTTTTTAAACAGGGGGCCAGTTCACTGTCCCTCAGACCGCTGGAGGGCCGAACTATAGTTTAAAAAAAACAAACTATGAACAAATTCCTATGCACACTGCACATATCTTATTTTGAAGTAAAAAAAAAAAAAAACAGGAACAAATACAATATTTGTATTTGCATGTGGCCTGCGGGCCATAGTTTGAGGACCCCTGGTCTAAAAGGATAAGCAGGGCAAATCATCAAAACCATAAGATAGATCTCCTGGGCTAGTTTCCGGGCAGGTGTAAGCGAAGGAAGCATCTGGGCTGTTTGATGGATCTGAGAAAAGGAAAGCTGCAAAATAAGCAACAGGTATCCATTGGAGAGCTCAGGAGGCCAGTGAGAACAAAGGCTGAAATTGGGAGGTACTGCCAAGAGCAGATGAATGCAGAGAGCTCATGCTAAATCTGAAGGGAGCATGTCACCCCTATGAATTCTCAAAACTGAATAACTAGAGCCCCTACCAGACCCAGGCCCTATACTGAGATTAAATTTGATTGATTTGAGTAGCACTGGAACAATAGGGATTAAGGAATGAAGATACCTAAATTAAAAGTGGAAGAGGGAAACAGAGCCTGGAAATCCCAGAAAGCCAGCTACCATATATTTGAGTTCCACATAAAAACAAAACAAAGGGGCTACACCCCCTCCTAAAAGTTTGGGAAACTAATTTCAAATAATATTGGCAGCCCAGCTGGTGTAGCTCGGTGGTTGAGCGTCAACCCATGAACTAGGAGGTTATGGTTTGATCCCCTGTCAGGTCTCATACCTGGGTTGCAGTCTCGATCCCCAGTAGGGGGCATGCAGGAGGCAGCAGGTCAATGATTCTCTCCACCATTGATGTTTCTACCCCCTCTCCCTCTCTCTGAAATCAATAAACACGTTTAAAAAAAATATTGGCAACAGAAAATGAGCAAAATCAAATTCCAGAATTTGTTTTAAAGAATAGTTCATTGGTTTCTTAGAGAGAGAAGAAGGGAGAGGGAGAAAGAAACATTGATTGGCTGCCTCCTGCATGCCCCCTACCAGGGATCAAGCCCACAACCCAGAAATTCGCCTTTGGGAATCGAAATGGCTACCTCCTGGTACTAGGGATGATGCCCAACCAACTTAAGCCACACCAGCCAGGGAAAAGTTCTATAATTTTTTATTACAAAATGTTATTGTACTAAAAAAGAATAAGAAACAGAATAATAGCCACTTGAACAATGAGAGCCCATCAGAAACACATATCCACAAAAATAGATAAACCCTATTTCAAGATGAGCTGAAATTCATTAAGAAAATATGACACTTGAAAGAACATGGAATTATAAACATTGAGAAAGGTGGCAATAAAGAAAAGAATTAAAAATATTTTTAAAACTAGGAGAAACACAAAAGTAAACAAACATAACAAATCATGCCATAAAAGGAATTATAAGAAAAAAGGTGGAAATGTTTAAAAATTAATGAAAGAAAGATAAAAAGGAATCTGAGAAATTAACATTAAAATAGGCAGAGTCTACTCAACATATGGGTAGTTGGAGCAAGGAGGGATTGGTAACACTATCCCTTGACTGGTTAGTGATTTCAAAGGTGTTTGTTTTATAATAAATACTATTCATTAAGCCATATGTTTGTTTTATGAGATTCTTGTACATTCATTTTATTGCATAATTAAAAGGTTATAAAGTACAACAAAAAGAACAAACAATGAACTATTTGCAAACGGAATAAAATAAAAATTTCATGCAAATTCTTAAGAAAATGCTAAAACTCCAACAAAGAATTGCTGAGAATGCAAATAAATGATTTGGACATATTCAAAGAGCTAATAAACATTTAAAACATTGAATCTCACTGAAATATTCCCTGAAAGACAACTTTTGGGAAAAGAGCAGGGGAAAGAAACTGTTTTACACCTCTAGATAACTTTTAATGTAAAATACAGCCTAATATCTGTTATGGGTGAAGTTGGGGTAGGGGCATTAGACCCTCCTGTAAGTGCCCTTCCCTATGGTAGGACTTTCTGTCACATGACCCCAAGGTGAATGCAACACAAAATAATTCATTTGTCTTCTGTTCATGTTGAGTTAGCCTGGCATTTTATAATTTGGAAAATTTTATGATTAATTGCTCTGAATGCTTTTTTATGCTTCACAGTGAGAGACCTACCACCAATTTCCCTTGATGTTAGACAGAAACAGCGTATCTCTACAGATGCATCATCATCTGAAATAAAGGCTGCAGTTCCTCCAGAATCTACCCTTCCTATCCAGCCCAAAACTATGAAAGACTTTCAGTAAGTTGGAGTTCACTATTATATGTAGACATATAGTTACCTGCATGTCAGTACTTTATATAATTCAATAGTTCTGTGTGAGCAGTTGATCTTGTGGATCATGATAAGGTATTAGCCAAGAGTGCAGTCACAAAAGACTAGAAGTCTCAAGTGGAAGATGAAAACAAATGTCTAAGTAACAGGTAAGGGGTAGATGATGTTGCAGCAAAAGAAACACTAAATAAGAGAATATGAGTCAAAACAGGCAAAGCAGGAGACAAAGGTAGTAATAAAATAATAGAATGTTTCCTTTTTTAAAAATAAGATTTTAAATGCTATGTAACACATGAACCATAAAAGCTATGTCACTACTAAAAAATTCCACTGGATATATGAAGGAGCAAAGGGATAATGAGAAAGTAGAGATAGAATATAAACAAAGTCTCTCTTTGAAGTGAAGAAAGAGTGTTACTTGTAATAAGCATGTCAAGAATGAACTTTTCAAAAAGCAAGTAAATGGGAAAGCTGAAGCTGGATGAATATATCAATCTAATTAAGAATTGTAGATCCATAAATCATATTTACATTAATTGGAGCGTTTCTGTATTCAGCTTCAGTATATCAAGTTGCATGTTTGGTGACATTTATGTGTAAAGTAATGCTATTTTATCTGAATAATATTTCCTTCTATTATGGTTAGTATATGTTTTCATTTTAGGGAAGATGTAGAAAAAGCTAAGTCGACAGGAGATTGGAAAGCAGTACATGATTTTTATCTAACAACATTTGATTCTTTCCCAGAACTAAATGCTGCATTTAAGGTAATAATACATAAAACACATTTTTCATTTTAAATTAAAAAAAACATAGATGATAAGTTTACCTCTTTTTTCTACCCAATAATTGACTTAAGCAACTGTTTAGAAAAACATATATGTATTAATTTCTGAAATTACTTATATCACAAATATTGCGTGATATCTTAGATTTTATTTGTATTAAATGTTAATATTTGTCTCCATTCTTTCAGTTTTAAGTTATTAAAATAATTCTTCTATATTCATTTTTCATTTTAGCAATTTTGCCCTGAAAGTTCTTTTTTATCATCATACTAGAAAATATTAGAAATTACGAAGGAACAGTTATGATTCAAATATGAGTAAGAACAGTCTTAAAATTTTATATACACCTAATTCTTTAATTGGGTTTGCAGAAAGATGCCACCACCTCATTTAATACCATTGAAGACTCTGGGATTAATGCTAAATTTGTGAATGCTGTATATGATGCCTTACTTAATACTGTAAGTATTGTTTATGAACACATGCAAATAGTATAATTCTTTGTCTCTTCTGTATTTCAAAAGCAACTACACAAATATTGTAAAAATCACTGTGATGTAATTTTATAGTAAATATAGTTGGAATTCTCAGAAAGTTAAGATTGTTTTTATTTTTATAACTAAATGAGAATTAAGCAGAAAATATGTTTATGTCCAGTCCTTGTTTAGGGAGTCCTACTAATGTAAAATTATGCTTCACTTAGGCAAAAGGAGGTCAGTTATTTGATTGTATTGGCATTGCATTGAATCTGCAGATGGGTGGTTCTCAAATTTTATCATCTATCAGAGTCACAGGAAGGGCTTCTTAAAATGCAGAGTTTCAGATTCAGAATGTCCGGGATAGAGTCCAAGAATCTGTGTTTCTAAGAAGTTCCCAGGATACGTTAATGCTCCTGATCCAGGGATCACATTTTGAGAACCCTACTTCTATAGATCAGTATGTGAGGAATTGACATCCTTTCAATCCATGAACATGGTATATCCCTCCAATTACTTAAATCTTCTTTAATTTCTCTTGGTAATGCTTCAGTTTTCTGAGTAAAGGTCTGACATATCTTAGTACATTTGTTTGTAGGTACTTGATTTTTTTATCCTATTGTAATTTCATTTTCTAATTGTTACTAGTATAGAAATACCTTCATGTATTTATCTTTATTTACCTTGCTAAATTCATTCATTAATTCTCACAGTACATCAGATTTATTTGGATTTTCTATATAGACAATCATGTTGTTTGTGAAAAATGACAGTCTTATCTCTTTCCAATCCTTGTACCTATGTATGCATGCATGGTTGTAGTTGCCTTATTATATAATTTTGAATAAAATAAGTTATAGCAGACATTCCTGCTTATTGCTAATCTCAGTACTTCACAATTAAATATATGAAAGGGTAGTTAATAACATTTGTCATTAGAGAAATGAAGATAAGATTATATATCCATTCAAAATTAGTAGAAAAAAATTTAAGAACCTTGGCAAGAATAGGCAATACTGTGGAGCACTTAGAACTTTCATAGCATGATTGGGTAAGTATAAACAACCACTTTGGAAAACTGCTGGGCATTATTGCTAACACATTTTGCTTATGCATACATTGTGACCCAAAATTCCCACTCCTGGGACACTTCTCTGACTTTTTCTGACTTGGAATGATATTAATATTTTATAGACACTAAAAAATTAAAAATATACAACATGAGGGGAAATCCTTTAAAATGTAATACAAACAGAAAAAAACCCCACCTAGCTATACTTCGAATATTATAACCATACCTTAAAAAAAACCTAAGCCAAGTAATTTTTATACACAGTATTTTATATATCTTCAGTCTAAAGATTTTTTAAAATATGTAAACAAATCTTTAGTTTTTCTTAGTTTTTGGCATTAAGACATCATAATGAACTCAGGGATTTTAATAGATGGATATGGATACGTGTGTGTGTGTGTGTGTGTGTGTATTTCCTAACCCTGTTCTCTGAAAGGGCCTAGAAGCAATAACACTCCGTAGCAATGAGCACTTTAGCATGCATGGTTTCTAAATACCATTCCTCACAGAAAGGAACCAGAGTTCCCTGGAGAAATGGCTAATTCCAGGACTGAGATAGGGAAAATACAAGATGAACCTATCAGTTTTTCACCATTAAAATTGTTGACTCAAGGATTTTTGTAGATGTTCTTTACCAAATTGAGGAAATTTCCCTCCATTCCTAGTTTGCTGAGGTTTTCTTTATCATGAATTGGTGTTAAATTTTATCAAATGCTTTCATAGCTACTGATATGATCATATATTTTCTTCTTCAACCTATTGATGTGATGAGTTACATTAATTGATTTTCAAATGATGAGCCAGCCTTGCATACCTGGAATAAATCCCACTTGGTTATGGTGTACAATTCTTTGTATACATTGTTGGATTTGATTTGCTAATACTTTGTTGAGGATTTTTACATCTGTGTTCAGAAGAGATATTGATCTGTAATTTTTTTCTTGTAATACCTTTAGGTTGGTATTAGGATAATGCTGATGCCATAGAATAAGTTAGGAAATATTCTCTCTTCTGGTTTTTGGAAGAAATTGTAAAGAATTGGTATCCTTTCTTTCTTAAATTTTCAGTAGAACTCACCAGTGAAATCTTCTGGGCCTGGTGTTTTTTGTTTTGGAAAGTTATTAGTCATTGATTCAGTTTCTTTAATAAATATAAGTCCATTCAAATTATCGATGTGTGACTTTGGGAGATTGTATCTATTTTATCTAGGTTTTTAATTTGTGGGCAGAGTTGTTCATACTAGTTCTCTGATGTCCTTTCAGTGTCCAGGTATCAGTAGTGATGATCCTGCTTTCAGTTCTGATATTAGTAATTACTGTCTTTAATCTTCCTTTCTTGGTTAGTCTTGCTAAAGGTTCATCAACTTTATTAATCTTTTCCAAAAACTAGCATTTGGTTTTATTGCTTTTTCTCTATTAGTTCCCTGTTTTCATTTATACTGATTTCTTTTCTAACCTTTATTATGTATTTTCTTCTGATTACTTGGACTTGATTTCCTGTTTTAATTTCCCAAGATTGAAAGCTTAAATTGCTTATTTTACATCTTTTTGTCTAATATATTCATTTACTACTTTTGCTGTATCCCACAAATTTCAATAAGTCATATTTCCATTTTCTTACACAGCTAAACAAGTTTACAATATGACCCAAAAGTCATACCCTAGTTGTCTACCCAAATGATTCGAAACTTATGTCCACCCAAAAACCTGCACACAAATTTTATAGCAACCTTATTCAAAATTGCCAAAAATTGGAAGCAACCCAGATATCCTTTAATAGGTGAATGGATAAACAATCTTTAAAGTCACTTTAGTAGCTAATCCTAATTATCTTCTGATTTTCTTTTGCCTACAGCCTCAAGACATTCAGAAGACAGTATTAAAGGGAATCATTAACAGCCTGTTACGAGAATGGAAAGGGTAATTGTAATTAATATCTAGCTAGTCAGTATAGATGGTTAGTTTACACATCTCATACACCTTATGTTACATATGTATGTATTTTACCGAGTCAATTTTAGTTGTTGTAATAAAAACAAAGATAGAAAGAAGTTATAAACCATTAACAACAAATGTTTTAAACTTGAGATTTGTGACTTCTCAGGATGGTCTATGGGTGGGCTTCAGAAGATCTCTCAATCCTTTAACATCATATATAAAATTTGTTGTGTACAGACATGAGTGCTATACAGATACGGGATGGGTAGTTACATGTAACCTAGGATGAAATAATATGGGCTTAAATTTAGCCTTGGACTTTCTGATAGCCAAAGCAAAATTTTTTATTTCTAATATAAGGAAATGTAAGTTTAACTGCTGAAATGTTTTTTCTTAGAACTAAATATTGAATCATTATTTAAGGAATGATGGGCAATGCAACTGATAATGTTCTGAACTGAGAATATGTAGAATATAAAAATATACTTTCAAAAGTACATATTATTTAAATTGATATTGTTTCTATAATTTCAATTAATAGCTTCTATAAAGTCATATGAGTACCATAAAATTATAATTTACATGTTTATATTAAGCCCAGTCTAAAAATATTACCAAACTAGAATTCTTAAATATAATGTCAAATGTACCTTTATATATTTTAATAACATTGTTCAAAATTTAATAAATTTTCAAAGAGATGCCTGGTTATTATAGAAAAATTTTTTAAAGCTAGAGTAGTGTAAAAAAAGTACAAATGTTTACATTTTGCTATTTTTGTCTAGTCATCTTTTAAAATAATTGAAATCATAACATATAATTTCATGTGATTTTCCTAATTTATCATTCTAGTAATATATTTGCATTTTCCTTGAATTTTATATTTCTGGTTGAACACATAATGCTTCATTAAAAATGAAGAGAAAATTAGAATGTAAAGAGCATTCGTAGGAGAATGTGGAAGTCCAGTGGTCTGAAACTGCTGGAATCTCAGTCCCCTCTAGTAAGCAAACCCTCAAAGCTTCCCCTCTCTGCCCTTGAAAAGTGTGTCCAATACAGATTAAAATGACAATGTGACAGGACTCATGTTTCAGAGGAATGTGTGTGCAGTACCTAAAAGTCTTGTTTTATTTTGAACTTATTATAACAACAACAAAATCTAGTTTATTGACTATTATGGGCTAAGCATCTTCCTAACAATTTTACATGTGTTTCTCATTGAATTTTTACTACAATTCTATGAGATAGGTAATATGATTTTTTCATTTTACAGTTGAGAAAATTTACAGAGTAAATTGCCCAAGTTAACCCAGTAAGTGTGTGAGTCAGGAGTAGAACCCATGCGGTTTGGCAAAGAGCCTGTGATCTTAACCACAATTTCTATAGCCTGAACTGTATACTGTAGTGCAATACTAGTGCATAGGCCAGAGAGTTGGAAATCATAATGGTGCAGCTATAAAATGGAAAAAAGTAGGGCTCTCCTATCACCAGGAATTTTAACATTTATGAATTGCCTTGAGTGTTTTAAAATATTTTCAAATATAATTTCTAAGACAAAACATTAGTCCCATTGAGAAAATAGTCTGAAAATTATGTAGAATATTATAGACAGAAATGGTTTCAATTTGGTTTAAACCTAAATAATATAAATCATTATTTTGTTGAGATAATTCTCCTACAAAGAAATATTACTAATTTAAAAATGTTATATATATAAGCATATACATATTTATTTCTAACTTTAATACATGTAATACATAGTTATATTTCAGATTATGTGGCTTTATACTTTGTAAAGGTCGTCTAGTGTATTTTGGGCAACAATTTATATTTTCATACTTAATTTATAACTATAACAGAAAGGTAAATTATTATTTCATCATTTTATTTTCTTAAACGGAATTCAAGAAGATACTTGGAGGTGAACCATTTTCCCCCCAACATTGAATTTTGAAAAATTTCAAATTACAGAAAAGTTTAAGATAATGAAAACTCATTCACCATCACCCGAATTCACGAGCTGCTCACTTTTTGCCACATTTGCTTTTGCTTTTTCTCCCTCTGCATGGAATCTGGTTTTAGTAAATGGAAGGCATCGTGATACTCTGCCCCTAATTACTTCAGCATGTATTTCCTAATCACATTTTTCTCTGTGACCATAATACATTTAGTATTCATTTAATACTCTCTAAAATACAGTCCACATTTAAATTTCCCTAGTTGGCTCAAAAGTGTTCTTTAATAGTTGGGTTTTATTTTTCAATCCCGGATCCAATCAAGGATCATTAATTGCATCTAGTTATCACATAGGGGAACCATTTGTAATGCAAGAAGTTACTTAACTTCCGAGTGTCTGTGAGTGTATTTATTAATAGGTCTTCAGAGGACAAGTAACACTCATCAGCTTGGGGAATAACAAAAACTTGGTCAAATTTGATCATGTGGAAATCCAGATTAACATGGCACAGATTAAAATTTAGTTACTTTTCAGAGGTATTCAAAATAAGATTCTTTTCATTAGAAATATACTAGATGTATTCAAAGTGTGATTTGACTTGCAGACACTTCTACAACTTTCATTTCAGTAATAGACCTGTACTCACAAACCTATTTCTTTTTTCAATGCACAGATATTTTTGAGATCTCAGTTATCCTTTATTAAAACAAAAACATAAGTATTCTAAAATTGTTCATTATTTTCCAGACTCTTAACTGTTTCCAGAGTTAATCATAATATTTTCCTCATAAAATAGCCTAGTTAACTCCATTTTTAGTTATCTTCAGAATCAGCCTAGAGTAGGCACACAGGAACCTATATTCTCAGCATATTAGAGATATGTTACTGTCTCAATAATAATACATATTAAGTCTAGTTTTGGGCTTTTATCAACTCAATTCAATGGATCATTTTTTATTATATACTGTAATCTCTAATCAATTATACTTCTTTTTCAGTCCACGAACAAAAGATGATCTTAGAGCATATTTTATACTTTTACAGGTAAGAAAGCAAGAATTTAGTTATCTAATTTAGACCTCAGTCTATGCACGTATATAGGTGAAATTATATCAAATATTAAGTATTCTTTTGAGCAACATTATTGATACTTTTGGACTGCAGTTACTTGTAACTAGAGAATTAAAGCTACAACAAACAAACAATGGGAAGCTAATTTATCTCTGGGATTAAATTTTTAATTCTTGCCTTCCTGCTGTGGTATTCGGGCACAAACAGAAGGGAAGAACATCTTCCCCCTCCAATTAATCTCCTTTCTTATAACTAGAATGGGCTCCAAAACTTTCTTTTATTTTCTAAGTAGTAAGTTTCCAATTTCTCTGTATTTTCAATAAATGCTTAAGCTAGAATACGAATAGAAAAATCAAAGTGGTTTATATTTGCAAAACAAAGATGATGGCCCTAACCAGTTTGGCTCAGTGGATAGAGCATCAGCCTGCGGACTCAAGGGTCCCAGGTTCGATTCTGGTCAAGGGCATGTACCTTGGTTGTGGGCACATCCCCAGTGGGGAGTGTGCAGGAGGCAGCTGATCGATGTTTCTCTCTCATCGATGTTTCTAACTCTCTATTCCTCTCCCTTCCTCTCTGTAAAAAATCAATAAAATATATTTTTTAAAAAACACAAAGATGATGAACTTTTTCTTCTTGAGAGCTACAGATTCACAGATAGAAAAAATTAGGTCCAGACAAATGAAAAGCAATTTTTAGTTTTTACTATTTTTATGAAAGAATTATATTAATACCATAGCTAGCACACTGCATCTGTGTCATTCTTTACAATTTGCAAAAGGTGCAAATATGTTATTACCTTATTTGAAGGTAATAAAAAAATACATACTAAATAGGATAGTGTTTAGTTCATTACTGTGTTCAATAAAAGGAAATATGCAGGGTAAAGATAGAGAAGTGGGAAGAGAGGAAAAAAGAAAAGTGTGTGTGGGGAGGAATAGACAAGAAGTAGTTGAGAGATGTAAGGAAGGAAAATAGGGAGGAGGAGGAGAAAGGCAAAACTAGGGGAGGAAATATATATATGTAGAGATAGTGAATGCTAGAAAACAACATGAAGCTCAAGTTTTTGAGGACTGTATATTAGCAATAAGCTCTGCTCACTCAGACCCAGATCTGTCCCAATTCCAAAGCCCGTGCTCTTTCCACTGTACCTCAGCAGAACTGTACCAAGTCTGCTAATTAAATAAACAAATAAATTATTGTTTTAAAGGATTTCACCTAGTATTTCATAACTTCAAATCTCGTCTTCTGAATTTACCACTTAGCTCATTAAGCTTAGTGTCTTTCTTTTTACATGTTAACAATATTTTAACACAATTACTTTTAATATCTCTCTCAGAATCCTCAGTTTAATAACACATCTACGTACGTCATCTATGCTCACTTGCTAAGACAGATAGCTGCCTTAGTTGAAGCTGACCATCATTTCTTAGTCCACTGGGTTAAAAAGTAAGTCCTTCTATGATATTAAGAACCTTCATAATCTTGCGAGTTTTAAGTTTGCTATGAGTTAAAAATATTAAATGTTTGCAGGTCTTTAGAAATGATACTTATACTTCACAGTGCCTCAAAAGGCAATTATATGCATATATTTTAGTACTACATAAAGGATAATTAAAAATCTGTTTCTAATGTCAGTAACCATTTTGCTTGTGCAAGCTGTGGTTGAGATTTCTGTCCACTGTTCTTGCTTTTATGCAGTGCATTTCTATCACTGGTTTTTCAAACATCTCATAGATGGTGCCTGGATTTGCTCAGACATTAATATTTTAATTTGTGTCTTTTTATTTCCTATCTCTGTATCAATATAAATTTCAGCATTATTTACATGATGCTTTTCCTTCCCCAAAAGCATCTTTATAAAATGTAGATTAGCCATCAATATCAATTTATAAAGGTATCATACTTTTTTCATAGAACTATACTCACATCAACAATTACTTTTCTTCATGATTGATAACAGAGGCAAAATATTTTCAAAATTAATTTTAAAATACAGTTGATGCTCATTATTCACAATAGTATCCTATATAATAAAAGCCTAATATGCTAAGTGTCCATATTAGGTCATCCAGTTGGCTGTTCAACCAATCAAAGCATAAGATGCTAATGATATGCTAAGGCCACTCAACCACTTGCTATGACGTGCACTGACCACCAGGGGGTAGACACTCCAACTGGTAGGTTATTTTGCTGCTGGGGTCCAGGACTGAGTGAGACAGGCCAGACACGTCCTGGAGCCCTCCCATGGTCCCTCCCTGGCTAGCCAACCTCCCATGTTCCTCCCCGGCCACAATCGTGCATCGGTGGGGTCCCTTGGCCTGGCCTGCGCCCTCTTGCAATCCAGGACCTCTCAGGGGATGTCAGAGAACTGGTTTCGGCCTGATCCCACAGGCCAGGCTGAGGGACGCCACTGGTGTACCAGGCCTCTAATGTTCTATAAATGTACTGTGAATAGTGAATTAGTGAATACTAAACTATTGCCCCTAAAGGAAACACAGGGTTAGGCTCCTGCGAGCTTTAAGGTCAACATTTTCATCAGCTGATGACTACATAACCTTGCTTTACCTATACTTCTATTTAAAGACATCTTATTTAATATAAATTGTTGTTTCATTAACACTGAATTTACAGTCAACAGCACTCTAATTCATGTCTGAACAAATGTTATCTAACACAAGTGTATCCTCTGTATGGTATACAACATCCTTCTTGTACTTAGGAAGACTGGACAAAACTTTAACACTACTTTTGGGGGCCATTTTAGAACAGCAAAATCACTAACAAAAAGCACGAAATGTGAAAAACATGATACTACGCAAACTGCATAAAGGCCGCTTGCTTACAGCATGACAACTAGAACAAGACAGAGCATTCCTTTTTCAGCTTCAGCTGGGAATGTGCACATTGGGCAACTAAAATTTTTTGCCACTGTTTGCACATCTACAAGTGACAATCAAAGAGCCACATTATCAATTTGGGGGTTACAATTAATTTTAGCAAGTAGGTGAATTTGCACATACAGAGTCTGCAAATAATAGAATTGACTGTTGAAAGCCTTTACACATCTTAGTTTTTGGCATAACATGAAATGTTTAATACTAACTTTATAGTAATATTAATGTTTATTTCTTATTCAATTAAGAAGTAATATTCCAGGTAAGATCTTCCATCTTTTCAAATGTTTGGCAATTTAAAAATAGAATTTGGGGGGATATTCTAAAAGTTTATGCATATAGAATGCACTTTACTATCTAATGAATATATTGCCAAAATAGACAATGTGAATTTTGATTGGAATTATTTCAAAATCTTTACCAGATTATCCCAGAAGAGGTTCAAACAATTGGTAGAGAGATTGCTGCAGTTTATTTCTTTACGACTGTTTCCTGCAAAGCCTGAAGAATTTCCACCCCTAACAAAATGTTCCTGGTGGATCCCATCAGCATCTAAAGTGCTGGCTTTACTTAGTAGGTTTTGTTCTTCTATCATCTTTACTTTTCTTTTGTTAAATATTAGAGACATTTCCATAAGGATCTCAACGTACTATGGAGGCATTCTTACATTTTAAAGCATTTCTTTGAAGTGGAGAGTTGAAATTTACTTTGTTTTGATAATGGAGTTCACAGTTAATTAACAAGCATGAGAGAGCTTTATGCTTTTTATTGGGCAGTATTCTGTGTTATGACTAACTGCAAATAATCTGCTACGTAGTGACTCCTAAGAACACAAGAACTTCTATGAATTCCTGAGGGATGCTGAGGAGAGAACACACTTATGGCGGGAACAGAAAGAGCAGATGGCCATCTGGGCGTTCCTTTTACTATACTAATACAATCCCCACCACAAGTTCTTTTGAAAAAAACAAATTATTGGCTCCATTTTGATCACAATTATAAAACTACTTTTTCCATTGGAAGCTACAATTGCTTAAAATAGGAAAAGACTACTTGGTAGACATTAAAATGTTATTATTATTAGAGTAAACCATGCGCATGTTGCAAAAGATCATTATGTTAGAATTTATCTTTACAGATACTGCAAACAATTTGGTCCATCCTCCCCTTATTCCTTATACCGATTTCTATAATTCTACACTGGATCACATTGATCTCATGGAGGAATACCACACCTGGCAGAGCTTTGGAAACTCCCACAGGTACAGTCAGAAGCTCATTTGGCTACTCACCTAAATGAAATACTATTCAAAATAATGACTGGGTTTTAAGTTTGTGTAAATAAATTTAAATCTCCCCATACCTTTACATATAAACTTATAAATGTAGTTTAATTATTCAGCCTTGAAATACTGTACTTGTGAAAGCATTTTCTTTTTCTGTTACATTTTGAATTCACATGCATGTTCATTTGTTTTTGGTTTGGTTAATAACATCTTTTTAAGAAGGGAAAGGTACTATCTTAATATGCAATTTCTTGTAGCTTCTTATTCTATATGCTATTGTCTAGGACAGGGATTAAAAAACTTTTTCTGTAAAGTACTAGTACTAGATGGTAAATATTTTTTGCTCTTTGGGCTATACAATCTCTGGTCTGTTGCAGCACAAAAATACAACCTTAGACAATATGTAAATGAATGGGGGTGTCTGTGTCCTACAACACTTTATTCATAAGCACAGGCGATAGGCCATCTTTGTCCCATGGGCCATAGTGTGCCAGTGCCAGATCTAACACAGTGATCACACACATGTGCACGTACACACATACATTCACTCCTTTTCTTCCTTACTCTGTAGGAAAAATGGTTGACCTTTACATACAATATTTAAAAAATGGATGTTGGAGAAAGATCTTCACCACAAATGATTTATTACAATAGTATAATAGATTTTCAAAACATTTGACCAAATTCTTTAGTACACTGCCCCTTATATCCACACTTACTATTTGAATTGAACCAGCAAGATGATCCCAAACAGTTTATTCCCAGACCAGGAGATGTCCTGGAGAGTTCATGGAGACTGACTAAAAGATATGGGATGGATGTAAGTAACCCCAAACCACAGACTAGTTTATAAACTGGTTTAAGCTTCCAGGGACCCTTTCTACAAGAACTGGCCTAAAACATAAAATGTCTCTCAGGACATATTTCAGTCCATATATGAACACTTGGAACTGAATAAAAATTCCATTTCTGGGGACTTCTGTCAGTGTGATGAATACTTTCTTGGGAAAGTTTATTTTACAAAGAAGCTTTTTTTCTCCAACTTTAATATAATTACAACGTTGTAGACAAAACCACAAAACAACTCCAGGAGTTATTGTGTGTATTTTAGTGACAACTTTTAATACAGAGCACCTCTAACCACTGTACCACAGCATTGTACCAAGAATGAATTAGACTTTTATCCTATGGTCCCTCCAGCCCTTGGGAAGCCAGCCTGGACCTAATGTGGGACCTGGAGCCCTAGGGCAAGTCACCGCTGGCCATGAGCAGCCTTAGCTGTTTAGTATCTCATACACATAGCATCATTCTTCTAAGTGCCAGGACTAGGGACACTCATTTCTTAATTTTAAGTTAGCACTTAGTGATTCAAAATCATTACACATTAGTACTGAACAACTCTTACTGTTTTTAACAATTTCGATCCAAGGGAAAGATATTTCATTTTCAGTTCACACTAGTGCTACCTCCTGTGTCCCCATAGTGCCTTCATGGCACCTGGTGGTCACGGATGCCTTGCCTGACTGCCCTCGAATGGATTCCAATGAAAACTGATGGATGCATCGCAGCCACTTCTGATGGAGTCTAACTCCTGAAGTGTCAGTACTGCCATGCTAGTTCTCTCCAAATGCCTTTCTCTCTTTGTCTGTGGCTCTTTCACATAGCATAGAATGAGCTCTGACCCAGGAAAAAAAGTTGTTTTCCTTACCTTTGATCATAATGTTGTACCTTTACAAACACATATCATTTCATATTACTATATCATTAAGTGCAGTACTAACAGTAACATACTTTTATTGGTCTTCAATTTATTACTCTGCTTATTACTATAGTTATTACAAGATTTCCTCATTTCTGAAGCTCTCATCTCAGAAATATCCATTTAATAATGGATTTTCATATTACTTTCTGTACTTGAACTTTCTGTCCTAATCCTCCTTCATCAACACTCTGCCTCCTGGTTCTGGTGTTGGCCATATTTTTCACAGGTAATGATGTACAGGTGACTGTATATAAACTGGAATTACTATATAACAATGTAAGTAGTTAGCACATATCTCATTAGATGTAGCTTCCTCCAGAAAACAAAGGTACTGCACCCCTGGTAATGACACACACTTCACAGGGCTGTGGGGATTAAGAGAAATTATGTACTTGAGATCATTTTGTAAATGAAAAGACATAATTCAAAAGTAATGTTACATTGTTAGAAGGGGTACCTTACATTCCCTTAGTATAATTTTGCTAAAAAATACACAATTTTGCTTTTTCTGTTTCCACTTGTTGGGCAGGTTTTCCTTCTGTCAGTACCCATTCGTTATTTCTATAGCTGCAAAAAAAATCATTATTCAGAGAGACTCAGAGCAGCAGATGATAAGCATCGCAAGGGTAAGCCAGCTACGTAAGCATATTTGTGCTGACTATAATCAATATAGTAAATAATTTAATACATCAAATGTCTTATGAATTGTTCTAGCATAATTAGGAAATGTTGAAAGTAAAATTCACATTATATTTCCCCAAAAAGTGTTTAAACCTGTTTATGATACAGGAAAAAGATACCCCTCACCAACTTCTGATTATGTTATAAATATAGCAGAAAGATTAAATGTGTCTCATAAATCCAAAGTACTGGGAACTTGTTGGACATTATTTTGTAGATACCATATTCCAGCTTCAGTAACGAGCAGAGAGCTCTGGTGAAAATCACAGTGAGGGCAAGGAGTGCCCGTATGAGCAAACTTCTAAAACGTTTTCTTGGTTTTATGAAAATCAAATAGAAACAACCATAAAATTGAAGATGTAATCAAGTGTCATCTTAGAAAACTGAGAAATATGTCCAAAGAAGGTAAAATATGTTTTATGGTTTCTTAGGAAACCAAATGCACAGAGGCCCATAGAAAATGGGGGAGCTGTCAAGTTGGCTTTAGTCGAGTTACGGAGCAGGACAGAGTTTATCTCTGGCCCGCCCTCATCACTCCCTACCACTTGTGTTTCAGCACAGCACAATCAGGTTATATACTTTAGTTAGTAGGCATCAGATTAAGTGAGCTTTTTTTATTAGAGCTTTAGACTAGACACTTACATGGTCATATATTTTGAGTATCTGACTTTGGGACATGATTACTTACAACTTTAAAAATTAGAGGAAAGGTTGGTTGCAGTCTTTTTAAAATAAAAAGAGACAGAGTAAAAAAAAAAAGTGGTTTCCATGTCTTGTCTGAGAATACAAAAAGAATGCAAAAGCATAAATCACATTACTTCAAAATTGCATACAAAATAGGAATTGTTCTTCAGTAATTCAGTTCCCAGAAGGTGAGTACTTTTTTCCTATCACAGAGCTGGACAAGAGATTTGAGGGACTGGTAACATCTCAAAGTCAGCTTACACCAAGTATGGGGATATTAGAAGAAATGTTACTAACTATGTGGAAGGGAGTTCCATAGCCACCCTACTCCCTTCCCCCGAAAAATTTCAATAGGTTTATTTAGCACCAGAATTCTTAATCTTGGGTAGATACTGGCTCAAAGATTAGTCTATGTAACTAGTCATTTTGACATTTTTTATTAGTTGCATTTAAGCAATTTCATGCAACTTTTTAGTATTTTGTTTTTACATTGGGCTATTTTTTTTATATTTGTAAGAAAAAATCTAAAGAGCTAGAAGTTTATATAAGTTCCTCTGAGCAGTTTTCTGCTGTCACTCCCCATTTTAAGATAACAAATAACTTCTTCAGTGGAACTTTCCTTCCCAATACAAGGAGAGTGGCAGCTGTAGATTGTCCCAGGCTGTCTTCCACACGGCATGGACACAAGTTATAGAGACGGAAGAGTCAAGTGGCATTGTCGGTTCTTATGGGTGTTTCCCAACATTTTTAACTTGTAAACTACCATACCACTTGGAATTAAGGATGTGAATATTTTGACGTGAGGACAGCCTTACAGCTAGTTACTGTAAACAAGAGATTACTTACATGGTATAATCTAAAGTTGTAAAAGAGATTCCCAACCTAAAAATAACTTCCTCAGACTATATCTAAAATGTCACTACTATTACTTCTTTCATTTGAAGCACTTTTTATTAAATACTAGAGGCCCGGTGCATGAAAATCATGCACTAGAGGGGGGTCCCTCAGCACGGCCTGTGCCCTCTCAAAGTCTGGGACCCCTCGCTCCTTACCACCTGCCTGCTCCCTGCTCCTTAGCGCTGCTGCGGAAGCAGGAGAGGTTCCCGCCATCGCTGTGAGCCTGGCTTCTGGCTGAGCAGCGCTCCCCCTGTGGGAGTGCACTGACCACCAGGGGGCAGCTTCTACATTGAGTGTCTGCTCCCTGGGGGTCAGTGTGCATCATAGCGACCGGTCTGGTTGTTCCACTATAATGGTCATTTAAGCTTTTATTATACAGATGAATTCCTGATGGGAGGAATAGTCACTGAGCCTTGTCATGCTCAATTACCATCCTAGTATAAGTGTGGGGGGACATTTCCAGTGTGATGGCTTCCCAGGAGGTTTAGACTGGGAACAGAAGGTAGGAAAGGGTAGTTTGAGCATGAAAGGTGGGACCCAGAGAAGAGAAAAACTATTGAAAGCCTTTAGAAATAGAAATTAGAGAAATGAAGAAGGGTCTGAATTAGAATGTTTTATTATAGTAACCTACCAAATCATGAGAGTAGGATTAATAATAGAGATTTGGGATATTAAAATTTTATGTACTAAAGCAAATTGCTGCATATGCCAGTATTTAAAATGTCTGAAATGACAGTCTTTAATCTGTACAACAGTTCATTTAGTTTGCTACCAAAGATGAGGTAATCTGAAGAAGATTTAGATAAATTAAGTATGCAAATATGTAGACTTTATATTAGAGGATATTAATATAGTCCTTATATTTTTTAATTTTTTTACATACTCATTTTTTATATTTTGGGAAAAAAATAGATATTTTTAATCACCCATGTTTTCATCACTCAGACATAACTTTTAACATTTTGATAAATGTTCTTTTGATATTTTTTATGTATATTATCTTTTAAGAGCAAGAGTTGTATCCACAATTTTGTTCCCTGCTTTTTTTCAGTTGTGCCTTCCTTAAACATTTTCCATTTACATAGTTTTTATGACCATCATTTTTGATAGCTGTATTATATTCTATGAGATAGATACAAATGTAGTATATTTCTAAAGTTTTGCTTTTATAGTAATGCTATGACCATCTCACTGTATGAAATATTTTCTGTTTTTAGAATTCCTAGAAGTAGAATTATTGGGACAAAGAATATGAACATTGTTAATGTTTCTGATAAATACTGACCAAACTACTTTCTAAAAGTAGACTAATTATGCTTTGAGAGTAATTCAATATCTAAAAAACCTTAAGCCAAGTTTATCATCTAAGTATATGTTTCAAATGTTCCCACACCATGCTATGTATTTATTAAACAGAGAACCTTGCTATTTAAGAGATGAGATATGTGGAAACTAAAACATAGCACACTTTACTATAGAAGGTGAATTATTTTTGGTCCTCCATTTTGGATCCCCTTTGGTTACCATTGTTTCAAAGCAAAATAATAGAGCATTTTCATAAATCAAATTTTGTATAACTGAGTTTATGAAATTTATATGGGATATGGCATAGAGAATAATATAGTGATTTTTACTGAAGTTTAAATGTTTTAAGTGAAATTACAATTTAAGTAAAAGTGAAAATGTTTGCTTTCTTTTTCAATTAGCAAAGTCTGGTGGATAAAGTATCTCGAAGACAGAGACCTGATATGAATATGTTATTTCTAAATATGAAAGTAAGGAGGACACATCTGGTTAGCGATTCCCTTGATGAGGTATAGATCATTTATTCAAAAATGATATTCATTGATTAAAGCTTTAAGTACATTCTATAATTCTAAAATTTTAATAAAATGCCTTATTTCTTTATGCTAATAAGTGTGCTTCCTTATATTTTGATACCATAAAGTCAGTTCTGTATTCACAATTAAGCCCATTTTTATATATTTATTAATAGTTTGTTGTTAATTCCCCAAAAAGGAATTTTATATAGAACTGTATGGCCCTAATCGGTTTGGCTCAGTGGATAGAGCGTCGGCCTGCGAACTGAAGGGTCCCAGGTTCGATCCCGGTCAAGGGCATGTACCTTGGTTGCAGGCACATCCCCAGGAGGCGGTGTGCA
The DNA here is from genome assembly GCF_028538775.1 of Myotis yumanensis. Taxonomy (NCBI): domain Eukaryota; kingdom Metazoa; phylum Chordata; class Mammalia; order Chiroptera; family Vespertilionidae; genus Myotis; species Myotis yumanensis. The sequence continues at coordinate 24,883,640 of NW_027223764.1, read as the reverse complement.
AGAGGCAGCTGATCGATGTTTCTCTCTCATCGATGTTTTATCTCTCTATCCCTCTTTTTTCCTCTCTGAAAAATCAATAAAATATATTTAAAAAAAAAAAAAAAAAGAACTGTATGACTATGTAACCTAGATTGTAGACCCACCTTTATTACTAGTTGGGGGTGTAACAAGTCATTTTAACTTTGCCGAGCCTCAAATTACTCATCTAATAAAATTAGGGGTCTAATCTATAGGGTATATTTGGTCAATTAAGGGTCAAGTCTACTTTGATTTTATGTACTATGTATTATAGAGCTTCATGCATGTACAATTCTTAGCCAGATCTGCATGAGGCTATTATAAGTTAAAGGCTGATTTAGTTATGTAATTTTTAAAAGTTTAGTACTGAAGGCAAGTTAGAGAAAAGGAAATGAATTATTTTATATTGTAATCTGTTAAATTAGAATCTTGGAGACAATATGAACCTGGGATACAGTCAAGGTACCTGACCTCCTCTAATTCTGTTTCTTAATCTATACAACAAACTTAGTAATACCTAGTTCACAGTGTCTGACAGATTCATTGGATGGATGGATGGATGGGTGGATGGATGGATGGATGGATGGATGGGTGGGTGGATGGGTGGGTGGATGAATGGATGAGGGGGTGGATGGGTTAGTGTTTTGGACACTGTAAATAAGATACTGACTACCTAACACATTTTCCAGATTTTAAAAAGTTAATTTCCTTGTTCTCCTCTACTATATACTTTCTTCAAATAGTTAACCCGGAAAAGAGCAGACTTGAAAAAGAAGTTGAAAGTTACATTTGTAGGGGAAGCTGGTTTGGATATGGGTGGCTTGACTAAAGAATGGTTCCTTCTTCTAATTCGCCAAATTTTTCATCCAGATTATGGTGAGTATTTAATTTTTATGAATAGTATTTCTTTGTAATTACTAGATTCGATTAGGCCCTCTTATTTTTAATCTACCCTATGGTTTTACAGATTTTTTTGTCAACCATAAATCTTGAATAATTTTTTAAGGACTATTATTTAAATTTTAAAAATTGACCAAATTGATTATCGAAATGTTATTTTATTGGGAATCCTACACAAAATATATAGACTTGAAAGTATATATTTGCAAGGGAGCATCCACTTCCTTTCCAAATAAGCCAAATGCATGGGAATTTAATTTGTCATTGAAATAAAGAACATTTGAAATTTTAAAAAACTAGTTTGCTCTTCTAAACTCATATTTAAAGCCTCTCTCATTAAATAATGAGCCACTTTAATGAATAAGATTCATTAATTTTTAAGACAGATATAATCATTTGAAATTTAAATGTGGGTTTATTTTACTTAGAGAAAACACCTACCTAATCATTATTTTTATTGTTTTTTTTCAGAGGAGAGTTTTCAGTGTTTATTTTTCTTTATTTTGTATGTATTATATATATCTCATCTTTCTGGTAATGGGAATTAGAGATGACATGGATAAACTGAAATCTCTACATAATCCTCAAAATTAATTTTTATCATAACCAATAACTTATAAAACTGGAATTTTTATAAAGAAAATCAAGTGATTTTCTGTCTTTTTACCCCATGTTTCAGGATACCAATGAACAGTAAAATGCTCCTGCATGCTCTTTGTACATAGATTTGATATATTTTAACATGAGAGATTGTTTGTAACAGAACTATTACTGAACTGGTTTGCTTCTAACAGATGAAATGTCATATATATTTTTACCACTCTGATTTTTAAATCAATCACACTAATGAAATCATGTTTCTTTTTTTCAGGCATGTTTACATATCACAAAGATTCACACTGCCATTGGTTTAGCAGCTTTAAGTGTGATAACTATTCTGAATTCCGATTGGTTGGAATTGTATCCTTTAAACTTTCCACTAGGAGGTGCTAGGAGACTAGAGATTTTTAAAAATTTTATCTGAATATTAGAAAACTGTTTTCAAGCATTTTACTCAAATTAAGCATGCTTGTCAAATTTACTAATAGATTTTCAATAATCTTTATTATTTGTAGTATCACAGCTACACGTCAGCAGATTTAATTAATTGAAAGGAATGACTGAATTTTTATGTTTTCCTGAAAACCTTATCTCCAAATAAAAATATTTTATATTTCATATATCATCTAATTTAGCAGAAAATTAAGACTTTTAAAAATCAAAGTATCTTCTATGCATGATTAGTTGTTTTTGTTCTAAGTACAAAGTGAAAAAACTAACAGAAAAATCATTTATTTCACTCAGTTTACTAAATCGAAATTGTGGAAATTAAATCTAGGTCTTTAATCTGCCCCTCAAATCCTAAAGTATTAATAAAAACTGAAAATATTGGGAATATTTAAAGTATATGGCATTACTTTAAGTATTGTTAAAATTACATAAACCCCTGTGCCATCCTCTGACCCCTGTCAGGTGTACTACAGAAGGCATCTTGTATTGAGTGGAGATTGGACAAGATACCTTTCACATTAGCTTTTTTAATCTAAGAAGTATAATTGTGAAAGGATGGAAGAGTAAATCAATGAGCAAGCACTGGAGATACATAGGTTAAAAGAGGAAAATACTATCCTCCTTTAACAAGTTCACCATTTAAATGGGCAGATGACTACCATGCAAGATAGTCAGTTCTCAGAGTCAAATGACCACTTGACATTAATTGCTAAGGAGTTCTGAGGAGAAAAAGATTCAATATAGTCCTCCCACAGAAGGTAGACATTTAAAGACGGAGCCATTCTATCTGATTCACACAGGTCTGTAAAAGAATAAGACACCCGTCAACCTATAACCAGGAGGTCACAGTTTGATTCCCAGTCAGGGCATATGCCCAGGTTGTGGGCTTTGTCCCCAGTGGGGGGGCGTGCAGGAAACAGCCAATTAATGATTCTCTCTCATCATTGATGCTTCTATCTCTCTCTCCTTCTCCCTTCCTTTCGAAAATCAATATATATATTTTAAAGACATACAGTGGAAGAATGACTAGAACAAAAAGCTGTGTTATAGCACAATGTGTAGGTCCAGTTGATTGAAGCAGAGGGCACACTGGGAGTTATACAAGACACCTTCAGGAGGAGAGTTAAGAGCTATCTTCCTCTCTGAAATCAATAAAAATATATTTTTTAAAAAAGAGCTATCTTATGGAGAGCTTTGAATATCTTTGTTGCATTTGTTGGAATAAATCCTGAGAAATGTATATGAAAATTGAGAAACTAGATGGAAAAAAGGTTCTAGAAACAAAGATACACATTGAAATGGTAAACTCAATATGCAATTTTGTGTATACTGTCATGTCTAAAGGTCCAAGGTGCCAAGTTCCACAATATAGAACACTTAACGATTCTTAGACTTTTGTTTCTATTGTATTGTTTACAGTAATCATTTGTTAATGTTTCAACTTCACTGAAAACCTGAGTCATTGATGCTTCTCATTACACTATGAGCTATTTGGATTTCCTGATACATGTTTGTCACACTTTACATTCTCATCACAGCTTCCATTTGAGTGATATTTTCACTTTCTAATATTTGTACTGCAGTATTAAATCTTACTGAGCTATCACATTTTTAGAATAATGTTATACATAAAATCATTAATTTGCTTATTGTTTTCTTTTTTAATGTTTTTTTATAAATTGATTTTTTTTAGAGATAGAGGAAGGGAAAGGGAGAGAGAGATGGAAACATCGATTGGCTGCCTCCTGCACGCCTCCCATTGGGGACTGAACTGCAACCCAAGCCTGTGCCCTGAGCAGGAAATGAACCAGTGACCTCTTGGTGCATGGGTCAATGCTCTACCACTGAGCTACACCAGCCAGGCACAAATTGTTTTCTTTACAATAGATATTAGTTTCTATTCAGTCATTACCCAAAGGAGCATATTAAGCATATTTACTTATGTTGCATATTTCGAGTTAAACAATTACAGTAGGTTCTCACTTAACATTGTCAATAGGCCCTACAACTTTAAGTGAAATGACATATAACGAAACCTATTTTACCATAAGGTAATTGATATAAACAAGAGTTAAGTTCCTGCAGCAGCTGGTCAGCATTACAATGAAACAATACTGAATGAAACAATGTTATTCAAGGACCTGCCATAAATCTAAAATTATTATAGCCACCACATCTCATTGTTAATGTGTATTTATCTCACACAAAGATAATCTGTAGAAAATAAGACTAATGCCTCAAAAGCATGAAGACATATAGGAAAAATGTGAGACAATAGTGGATTGTGATCATGTAAGCGGTGGAGAGATCTACTGAAGGTGAGGAGAACTAAAAATTGAGAACAGGCATAATGATTGAGAAAATGTAGTTAGTTCTAATACTTCATTTTTATTTTATTTATTTATTTTTTGGTGGAGGGGACCGAGAGGAGAGGGAAGCTGCTGGGAGGTGGGAGCGGGGTCTAATACTTCATTTTTAAATATGTTATGGCTTTGGCGTTTACAGGCGAAACCTATAATAATAAAAATTTTTGAAGATTGCATGATGAGACATAACAATTTTTAAAAGTATGATTGCTTATACCACAAGGGGCATTGGAACTAAGAGTAGGAACAGTGTAGTACAGTACAGGGTTTTCAAACTCTGTTTGTAGCACATGACGCCTCATCCCCATTCCTGCTTTCACCAGAGCATAATGATTTAGTGAGAATGGAAGTTTCCTGCAGCAAATCCTGTAAGGCTACTTCCTCATCTGTTAAATTATAATTAAAAGAAGTTTTTAAAGTGAAAAGTGCATAGAACTTGTCACTAGAGTGAATATTCATAAATGTAACTACAGTAGTATTGTGGTTTTTGCCATTATTGCTATATCATAATTAAAGACATATATTAGAACTTCTTTTCAATATCGGTCTCTTGCATACACTGCTCAGTCTCTGTTACTATGGTTACCAATAAAATAGCATATCCATTCCTTAAATTATTAACCTCATCCTGCCATAGCAAATTGAAATACAGGCTGTCTTCTAATTTTTTTAAATTGTTTGTAGTAATTTGTCCAGCCCATATAAGATTTCCTTTTGAGCCTACAAAATGAATGACTTCCTTAATAACTTGATAAATAATCTTTATTTGATAGTTGAAATATGAAATTTGTTCTGAAACCCCTCTTTCAGCAAGTGGATGTTACATTCTGCCATATAACTGATAAATTAAATACAGTTGGCCCAGAGGCTCAGTGGTTGAGCATTGACCTATGAACCGGGAGGTCACGGTTTGATTCCCGGTCAAGGTATATGCCCTCGTTGTGGGCTTGATCCCCAGTGGGGATTGTGCAGGAGGCAGCCGATCAATGATTCTCATCCTTGATGTTTCTCTCTCTCCCTTCCTCTTCCTTCCTCTATGAAATCAATAAAAATATTTTAAAATATAATTGGGCAAAGTTTATATAACATCTGTAGCTTTTTAACTTTAACCCTTTGAGTAAACTCCAAGTATTAAAGGCCTTTCAGATATTACCATAGGAGAGTAAATGTCCTGTTAGCTTATCAACAGTGTGTATGTATGTCTCTGTGTGCGTACCCATATGTTTATTCAGCTCAGCTCTCTTTAGTCTGTATTTAATTTTAAAATAGATAAAATGGTTACCAAAATTAGTAGTGTGTTCAGTGAGTTCTATTAAATAAATTGCTGCTACTTATAAAATCACCATCTTTGTTTAAATTTAGAAAGTATTTATTATATATTAATTTTTTGATATGTGTGAAACTGTTATCTGTTGTGATCTTAAATAAACTTTTCTAGAGAAATCATTAAATACTATCAACTAAATCCCTCCTTTTTACACAACGTGGTAATTATGTGGGGAAAGGAAGTATGTGGGATTCATTAAAAAGTATTAAATCTGAAAGAAGTATACAAGAAATAGACTGATGCATAATTTAAAACTCACTTGCTGTCATGGATTTTATGTTAATACTTAACATTTAGTATGCATAGCTTATGGGACTAGCTGTTTATAACAGCATTACACTGGATATTCGTTTCCCCCCCTGCTGTTACAAGAAATTATTGAGCCCTCCCATCGTTCCTAGTGATCAGAATACACCAGTGGGCATCTGCAGTGTCACCACTGATGACTTAAGTCAGATTATGCCTGTAAGTATAAAGCTACTAGCATCATATTCCTTAATGCTAGCATCCTCTACCTGCACTCTTTCTCCTCCTAATGCTATTCTTATTTTTAAATATGGTTTCTCTCTACTTTTGTAACCTATCTCCTTTTTTATCTGGATTTCTCCTTTCTTGTGGAGACACATCATTCACTTTGCAGCACTCTTCAGCTCTTATACCATAAACAGGCTTTGAAGTCAGAGTTACCGAGATTTGAATCCAAGCTCTGCCACTTATTAGCTCTGTGAACTTAGCTAAGTTGTTTAAAGTTTCTGAGCTCTAGTTTCCTTATGTGAATACTGAGACAGTAAAACGTATGTATTTGGGGATTACAGGAGATAAGAAAGCACTTAGTAATTGATTACTTCCATGGATCCTTATTAAGATGATACTGTGCAGTATCGTTAACAGTGTACGCAACAGCATCTCTTAAAACAAAACAACATGAATTTCATGGGACTGTCTCATAATATTCCTCAGTCAAAATTTAGATTTCTGATCAAGTTTAATCTAAGGTGAAAATTTAGTAGAAAAATGTATAGTATGCACATCCTCCTGACAATCCCTTATATTTTTTACTGCTTGCAAAATAGAGCAGGCTCTGATGAAGAGATCTGCCTTCTGTAGTCTTGTCTCTGCAACATACTGTACTTAGCTGTGACCCTGGATGAGTCACTTAATTTTCTTACCCATAAAACAATGGGAATAGACTAATCTCTGAGTTACCATCTCATTTTAGTTTTTTGTGATTTTTTTTGCCCCACGTATTTAGTTTTTGCCAAATTTTTTACTGATAAATTTCCTAATTTTTTTGGTGATTTTTGTCACTAAGTTGCCCAATTCTATGATTAAAGCTATTTTAATTTGATTTAGACCCAGCTTTTTTTTTTAGTAAATAATGGATATTTTATGAATGACTACGCCAATATGTTGTTTTATATTATGGAGCTGAAGATTTCCCTGAGCCTATATTCTTTTATTAGCTCTTTAATAATGAATCCGGATTGTGGCTATGAGATCAACTATTGAAAAAACTGTTTCTGTACATGCATCAATAAAGACTGAAAGCAAACAGGAAAACTGCTGCTGTGTTAGGATGGTGGAATGTGGGTAATTTTAAAAAATGTTTTATAAATGGATTATTCATTTATTAATTTTAAAAAGCACCTATTAAAATTGGCACCTAATTTCCATTTCATAGATGCTAAAAATATACCCTAAAATTTTAACTGCTTTTTTATTCAATTCTTTATCATATGTATTTGTATACTGTTTTCAAGAAGAGGGAACAGGAAATTGAAGAGAAACATATAGTAGATATGCTTCTTAATATAAAGACAACATCTGTGACTGTAGGACAAAAAGTAGAGAAAGTAATCAAAATATTCCTCAATGGAGACTTCAATATGGTGTTAATAAATGCGATAATTTTCCAAGACCATGTTAATGAATACTCCACTGCTTCTCTGAGAGGTGAGCCATGACTTGGAGCAACAGAATTGTCCAGAAACAATAAGAAATCTTACCAACAGTCTTGTGAAAATTACACTGGAGGGTTTATGTTGAAAACAGGAGAGGCAGCATAACCTAGAATTAGTATGTGTACTATCTCTTTTGCTTCTGCTAAGCCACTCTCAAATATGCTGTATTAAATAAGACCAGGGTATTCAAAAAGCACTATTCTGTAACTTCACACACACTTTAATTATACGTTTACAAAAATCATTTTGGAAGTTTAATTGAATGGGTAATAAATATTTTAGAGCTAGCATATTACAGGTAAGGGTCTAAGATTGACAGTATTGATGGACAGTTCTCAACAAAAAATAGGGTTTGAAAATGCAAATGCTGGGGTAAAAAGGTCTACAGTCCTGAATGTAGCAGATCTGAGTATATAACTTCATGACCTACTGACATTGTATTTTGTCATTAAAAACTTAATCTTTGAAAGAAGATGATAAGTCCCTTCCCTTGGGTTCACCTGATTGTCCCTGGAGTTCTTAGAAATCACAAACTCGCCCTAACTTGTTTGGCTCAGTGGACAAAGCATCAGCCTGCAGATTGAAGGGTCCCAGGTTCGATTCCAGTCAAGGACATGTACCTTGGTTGCAGGCACATCCCCAGTAGGAGGTGTGCAGGAGGCAGCTGATCAATGTTTCTCTCCCATCGATGGTTGTAACTCTCTATCCCTCTCCCTTCCTCTCTGTAAAAAAAATCAATAAAATATATATATTTTTAAAATCACAAATATCCCAATTATAATTTTCAGCACCCATAATTTTTATTAATAATTGCAATCTATGCCTATCTATATTTTGTATAAAATTTTCTGTTTTTAATGGATGGAAAACATTATTTATGTAATCTCTTAATTTAAAATAAAGTAAAAATTTTTTCATAAAACCTAATTTTTTAAAAATATTTGGTTACTTTTTACGTTTGTTTAAATCTTTGCTCCTTGGTAGCATAGTTGTAACCTAATTCAGGAAAATGTTTTTTCCAGTGTTCTCAACTTCTTGGATAAAAGAAAGGCATTGTAACGGAAATATAGACCCCACTTACATGCATGAACGCTGTGTTTTTGTGTTTTAAAGATGTACCCTGAAACAGCATATTTTTAAGAATGTAAGTTGAAAATGAGAAATACTGCAAACTTATAAATAGTAAGTTGCAGACAGCAGTGAATCATGATGAGAACTATGTTCTTAGCTTGCTGCATAAGAACAGTATGAACTGGATATTTACCTCCTATATGACCTTTTCCAGTGAAAAGGTAGATGGTAGAAATCATTAACAAATACTTTGTGCTCTGGAAAATACATCTCAATTATTATCTTTATTTCAAAATCTGAAAGTTTATCTGCTCTATCTCACATGTAGGTGAGCTGTACATCTGCTTTTAGGAAAAATCATTTGGTTTAAAACCACAGATAATAGATTTCTTTTTATAGGAGCTGGCCCATGGATTAAGTGAACTCCTGTCATATGAGGGCAATGTTGAGGAAGATTTCTACTCAACATTCCAGGTACAAATAGCTTTCTGTTAATCATGTATTTCATATATGAAAAATGCCATTTGTTATGAAACACCCATTATTAGAAAAGATGAACAGGATTAGTCAAGACATACCAATAATATCCCCTATCACAGAGGATCTTAACCTGATGAAGTAGACAACGAAGACACAGGTGAACGAGCAGTGAAAAAAGTGCTTAAAGAAATTCACCAAAACTCATTTCCACTCGGGAGCCTACCAATAATTGGGAAATGGAAATTAAAGTAATCCACATAGCTCCAAAACACCTAAATGGCCACAGGTGTTTTGTGAATATCAGTAAAGTGTTTAACATTCAACAGAGAGGGTTAAGTTAAAGACCTACTTTTTTACCTTGCAATGCATGTGATTTGTACTAAGATGGAGAAAAACTGCTTTTTAAAATTTACAAAGCTGTTCACTAAAGCCTGTTATATCAACCATACCAATAAATATCTTGTGCTGGAATCTCCCATCAGGTTTTTCAGGAAGAATTTGGAATAATTAAGTCCTATAATTTAAAGCCAGGTGGTGAAAAAATTCCAGTTACCAATCAAAATAGGAAAGGTAAGTTAGACACCATTTCTTAATTCAAATGCATTAGTGTTTACCTTTTACTTTCACTATGTAACAGATGGAAAATTGCTTTTCAGAATATGTACAGCTTTATATTGACTTTCTTCTCAACAAATCCATCTATAAGCAGTTCGCTGCATTTTATTATGGATTTCATAGTGTGTGTGCTTCAAATGCCCTTATGGTGAGTTTAAATCTTTAAATTATGCTTTCAGTTAGGTTTTATAATGTGATAATAACCGACAAGTAATTCCTTAAATATTTTAGTAGATAAGCTTTTAAAATAGAAAACGTTTTCTACTTTTTAAAGGCAGAGCTAGAAAAAAAATACTTCTCCCATTTCAGCCTTAACTCTCTGAAGAGAAACAAGCCCAGTCAGCTCCATTCTTCTCCCCTTGTGCTATGTCTTATGCTATGTCTTTTAGGGCTTTAAAAAATTCCCCCAAGCAAAGTGGGTGAAGAAATCCTGTGGGCTCAAGGTCTTAATACTGAGGGGCAAAGCACAGAAAACAGTTAACACATAAGCTCAGGGGCAAAAGCCACCTCTTATTGACTAAAGAACATATTTATAACTGCTTCCTGCTGCTTTAAGAATCCCTTGACAACTCCGAGTTGCCTTTTACCCAGAAAAAGTAGTTTGTCTCCAGGGTCATGATGGACTCTGCCTGGTTTGCCTTATCTTGAGGCATATGAACATGGGGCAGCCTCTTTCTAGAACTCCATGTTGAAAATATAAGGTAAAAGCACAGTTTTCTAAAGAACTGGTGCTCTTCACCCCAGCTACCCAGGGCAAACTCAATCACACCACTGTTATTTCCCCTCAGGTTGATTATGAGAGTTTGGAGTTAGGTCTTTCATTTGAATTACTTTTTATAGGAAAGAGCTAGTTTCAGAGTAACCTTTGACACGTATGTGTTGTTGAAAGGACATTTGAAAGCGGAGCACTGAGTTTTGTCTGTGACACACTGGTAATTGTGGGGGTGGAGGGAGGGGAAAAGGAATTAAATGGCATAGCATGGTTTTTCTTTTCCAGTTTTAATCTCTTTAAGTGGAAGACAGCATATGTAGGTAAAGAAAACCAGTGAGTAACACAAGCAGACTGTATCTAACCAAGTACCTAAACTCTAGAGTGCACACATCCTGTGCATTACTGGAAGGGATATGGAGGTATTGGAAGGAGGCAGGCAGATCAGTAGAGGCTGAGACAGTTTCAAGCTGGGTTTGGGGGAAGAACTGTAATTTGGATTCATGTTTAGTCATCTGCTTGTTTTTCGGGCAAACTGTAATTAATGTTTGCAAAAGGGAGAGAGAGCCTTAGTAGTTTGACAAGATTTATGAAACTTTTAAAAGCAAAAATATCTTACCTCAGTAGGAAAAATATAAATGGAGATTTTTTTTTAATCATTTGATTTACTGCAAGAGAAGTCATGATTTTTGTAGTTTGATTCAGTGAAAATAGTTCCAATTTCACTTTTTTAAATTATCATGTTTTATTATCATTTTTGGTAAATAATTATTGGCAGCTGCTTCGCCCAGAAGAGGTTGAAATCCTGGTGTGTGGAAGCCCTGAACTGGACATGCATGCTCTGCAGAGAAGTACTCAGTATGACGGCTACGCGAAAACTGACTCGACTATAAGGTAAGCACTTCATACTTCTGATAGCGAGGTCACAGAAGAGGGGATGAAAGACAAAGTGGTTTCGTTTATTTGTGTAACTGACAATCTCAGGATCAAGTCAGTCAGCTGAACTATTGTGGAGTTCAACACCGCCTTATTTAATTTCTAAGGAGAGAGTGATATCAATAAGTTTCTACAAAAGTATAGAAATTTTACTTTTCAAAAAATGACTTTGGTTCTAGAATTTCAGGGATGCTACACATCTAAATAGGATTTTAATAGCAAATGTGCTGGAAAAATAAGAAAAATTATGTGAGAGAAAATTGGCTGTTGTCCTACCCACTGTTGGGCCACTTTTATAATTTTATAAAAATGTATATTTATAATAAAGTTAGTCAAAAACCTATTAATATATAGAAGCTTGTCATTCCTTAATTCCACAGCAAGAGTACTATGTATGTTTAGGGAAGTTTTGTTTCCTTAGAGCTTACTTTTATGTTACTTTATTCCAGCAATTGTCAACCTTTTCTAGTTACTAAAATTCTGCAGCACACCATAAAATATATTTTTTGCTGATCTGACAAAAAAAATAGGTATAATTTTGATTCATTCACACTGGATAGCTATTGTGTTGGCTGTTGTCATTTTTTTATTTGACAGTCTAAGGGAAAAGAGTTCATGCCCCTAGCTGAATAAGTATTGTATATTTTAAAAATTCTTGCGGCACATTGGTTGAAAATCGCTGCTTTCTTCTGATCCTCAAGACGTTCATATAAATTTCCTTTGGTGTTCTCCAGATACTTTTGGGATGTTGTGCTTGGATTTCCTCTTGATCTTCAAAAGAAGTTGCTACATTTTACTACGGGAAGTGACAGAGTACCTGTAGGAGGAATGGCTGATTTGAATTTTAAAATCTCAAAGAATGAAACTTCTACTAATTGGTAAGATTTCCAGATTAAAATTTTATTTTTAATCTATAAGTTTTGCTACTAATATGTTTATAATTAGAGGATTCTTTCATAGAAAAATCTTGGGAGTAAACATGGCCTTTAAATGCGAGAGACTGTGGCTTCAGTTCCTCTATTAATTTTCAGACATACCAATACTAACTGATAATAACCCCTTTCCATTAACTTTTTGCTTTGCTAAATCTGCTGCTTTGTGGTCTCTTTTAGAACTAGCTTGCTTTTAGTAGTATACTGCCTAATCCTCATTTTTATTTAAAGGTGTTTTTTATGAAAAATACTAAGGTGGGGGTTTGGCTATTATCATCAGTACTAGAGATCCTCTAGTACTAGAAGTACCTCTAGTACTAATCCTCTTTTTTTTTTTTTTTTAGTCTAATGCTCTTTGCATATGAAAGTGATGACAATAATGATGGCTTTAGATTATTTTCTAATAATGTTGATGAATTAATGTTGATCTACTTATTTTCCTAACCTTGTACTAGCAATTTCTAAAGCTGATTTCGTAGACAGTACTTTGATTATAATCATTTTTCCTGCTGCCCCATATGTTTCCTGAATTCTGTCAGTTCTTTTCATTCTTGAACTGGATTTTGTCCTTTCCCACTGCTATCACTGACAAATATTCTGATGGTGTGGAGTTCGTAGAGACTGAAGGAAGGAGTCTAAGAAATCTGTAGAAATCTTGAAGAAAGATGACAGTGTCATCAGATAGAGGCTGGGGGAGCTGATCACAAGGAGTCAGATGATGAATATTGCATGTGCATTGAGGACAGCAGCAATAAAAGTGTGGGTAGCAAGTGTCTCAAAAATTTTTTGTTTCTTGTTATAATCAAGATTAAAATAATAGTAATAGTCATACTATCTACTATTCTGCTAGGTGTTTTATATAGATAGCTCTTTTAATCTTTTAAACAACCTAGTTGGATAGTTTGCCAAATCATGGTGATGAGGAAACTGAGATTTGGAAACATGAAGCCATTTGAACAAATGAACAGCTAGTAAGTGAGGGAGACAGTATTCAAATTCAGATTTGTCTGAATCCAAAAATAATGCCTCCAGAATGAAAGTCTGATGAGAGCAGAGACACAGACTATCCTGTCTGTAAACCTAGCCCCATTTCTGGAAGTGTGCCTAACTCATAGTAGGTCCTTCATAAGTCTTTGTTCACTAAAGGAAAGAACGAGTCATCTCTTGGTAAAGTAAAAGAGATATGAATGGTATTATGAAAGGTGCTCAGCAGTCATTCTGTGTGTGTTTTAGTATCTTTAAAATTTTTTTCTTTCCCTAGGTTGCCTGTGGCTCACACCTGCTTCAATCAACTTTGCCTTCCCCCCTACAAGAGCAAAAAGGACCTGAAACAGAAATTGATCATTGGAATTTCTAATTCAGAAGGTTTTGGACTTGAGTAACCTAGAAGACTTGAAACATATTTTATATGTAGCATTCACTTCCCTCTTATTGTGCCTTTAACCTTTTTATGTTTTCATCTCAAAACACCTTGACAAAGATCACCAACTTTAAAATACTGATTTTTTAAAAAAATCAAATATGAGTATGTTAGTGGAGGCATGATTTTCTAAAAACACAGACCTTGATTGAGTGGGGAAAAGAGCAGATGGCAGAGACAGGTGGGTTCAGTCATTCTTTTTTATAGCACTTTATCACTCCATAACGTAGTTTGTCGCAAGTGTTCCACTGGGGAGCAACGTACCGTAAAGAAAGCACCGATGGGGTGGCGCAGTGGAACCTAGTGGCAGATTGTATGCTGCAGGACACAGTAGCAACACAGACAGCTGCATTATCATTCATGTAAGGCATGTAGCCATATTTTCATATAGAGGTAAACAACAGTATAACTGCAAGTGCAATCTACAGGGTTTTTTTGATATACTGGCTTTCGTCCTAATAAGATTCAACTATTGCTGAAAAGCATGTAAATAATTCCATAATGGCCTGAGAATAATGGGATTTTGATAGTGCCATTTATTGCTAAAGATTTATTTTTACAAAGTAAATTCAGGGTTTTAGATGTGTATACAGCTTTTACAAATCAATAAAGATGATTGTACAAGAGTGTAACTATTTTCAGATTAATTGGATTCGGGTTATATTCTTTTAAGTATTGTTAGTCTGCATGCACACTGGCACTACTTTAAATATAATGTAATATTTGTATAATCATTTCTTCTTAAGGGTTGGATATTAGAACAGAAATCAGATAACTAATCATTGATAAATTAAGTCAATTATAAGCACAAAAGAAAATAACTGTTTTATATATACTTTGATTGATGTACAAGGCTTATTTCTAATATTTTTTGATCACCAGTTGTACTGCAACACTAATTTTTAGAAAACCTTAGGATAAAATATTTGACAAAAGTGAATACAATAATAACATTTGTGTTAAAATTATGTACTTGGTGTAAAAAATCAAGTTCAACATTTTGACGACAATGTTTTGTTTTTCACTGGATTCTGAATATAGGAAATTCAAAAGTACTCTTTTTTTTGGAGTTTCTAATAAAGTAGCATGTAAAAAGAAACTGTATTTTAAGTCAGACAGTAAATGGTTTTCTTAATTTACAGCAAATGAAGCAGTTTTATTAGCATGCTACAAATATTTCCTAATCAAGACTTCTCTATTATTCTTTGTTAGTGTTATTTCAGAAAACTCTGAAGATATATTTGCAATAATAATGAAGCCAGCATTTAGTACCAGCATCTAGTTCTTCCCACAATTTTTTCTGAGCTACATTACTCTCTTACTGCTATGCTTCCTGCACCCAACCAGCAGAATTCTTTTAGGGTGGAGGAACTAATCAGCTTGTTTTCCTGCAGTTTTGAAGCCAACCCATGAATCTTTAAGGAAAAGGAGTTATTACTTGGTTTACTATTCTCTTTGAAACAGACGTGACTCTGCTTTTTCATTTGGATATACTATTTAAAGGATTTTCTTAAAAATCTTGGAAAGCCTAAGAGAGTTAAAGGCATGTTGGTTTCATTTTGTTTGTTGTGTTTTTAATCCATATGCAAATAAAACTGCTTCTTTCGTAAGCTGCTTGAACTAGAAAGTAAGATGTTTAATGTAGGTTACTACTAACTAATAAGCACAAAAGAATCATGTATAAGAAACCAGACTTAAGTGTTTTAAATAAAATGTAAACAAAGTTTTTATTTGGTAGAGATGGAAAACTGTGCTGGCTTGGTCTGCATGTTTAGTGATGTGCTTGTTTACTGATAGTTATGTCACTTTTAAATGAGAAGTACACAAGCAAGCCAGACTTTTAAATGACAAAGTCCATAAATAACTGGAAAATTTTTGTTGTCTATTGTTTAGTTAAAATGTATAACCATGTATCACTTAATTGCACATTGCCTTTATTTATTTATGCTGTTTTTGGTTTACAGTGTAATAATACCTCATTAAAAAAAAATACCACTACTGTTATATTTCATTAATTTAAACAGCTAAAAATTCATATAGTTGCTTTTTTTATACACTCTGTTAATGAATTCCTGATTTTTGTATCTGCCACAGTAACTTAAAGCATTACAATATTTACAAAATGTCCTGTCCTTTTTAAATCTTTGCTTAGTCATATTTTTGTCTGTATGATCAGAAGTTTTTAACGGTTCCTGTTTTTTGTACAAATCTGTACTGTATTAAGTTGTTAACTTCTGAATAAAAATTTTCAAATATTAAGTTATACAATCAATCAAATTTCAGTTTATTTTTTAAATATTAAGCAATTAATTAAAACCATAAGTTTAAGCCGAAACCGGTTTGGCTCAATGGATAGAGCGTCGGCCTGCGGACTGAGAGGTCCCGGGTTCGATTCTGGTCAGGGGCATGTACCTGGGGTTGCGGGCACATCCCCGGTGGGGGATGTGCAGGAGGCAGCTGATCAATGTTTCTAGCTCTCTCTATCTCTCTCCCTTCCTCTCTGTGAAAAATAAATAAAATATATATTTTTTTAAAAACCATAAGTTTAAAATATCTAATAAATGCAAACTATTCTCTTCATTATACTGTCTCTTAAACTGCTACTTAGGAAAACTGCTAATATAGATAGCTTCAAAATGTGTGTTGTTATTGACCCCAAATATAAACAATTCTTTAACATTATTTTTATTCTGAAACAATGTGTATCCTGTGTATGGATGGTCACACTGATATTCCACCAAATAAATAATGCCATGGAGGCAACCCAGAAATTAACTACCCCCAGAAATTAACTAAGTATGACATTCCAGTAGCAACTTCAGAACTTCAGTATTGCTCCCCAAAAATGTTTGCCCCCCCCTTTTTTTACATGCCCACATTTCCTATGCTTAAGAAAAAAGAGAGGAGAGTATGAGGATGCAGGAGAAAATGTCATTAGTGGAAAAAGATAGGTAGCTGTATGGAAGACTAGGGTGGGTTTCCACAGGGGAAAGTGCAAGATCAATTCACCCAAATGGCCACACAGGCTTGTAGTCCAATGTAGTGGTTAAGAATTGAGCTTTGGCCTTAGCTGGTTTGGCTCAGTGGATAGAGCGTCAGCCTGCAGACTGAAGGGTCCCAGGTTCAATTCCAGTCAAGAGCACATGCCCGGGTTGTGGGTTTGATTCTCAGTAGGGGACGTGTAAGAGGCAGCCAATTAATGATTCTCTCATCATTGATGTTTCTATCTCCCTCTCCCTCTCTGAATTCAATAAAAATATATTTAAAAATAAAAGAATTGAGCTTTGGAGCCAGACTGCCTGGGCTTGGGTCTACTGTTTCCTTGGGCAAGTTACTTAATCTCCCTGTGCCTCAATTATCAAATGAAAATAATGTGTAAAATGGAACTAATAAACCTACCTATTTCATTTAAAGGGTTAGGAGGATTAAAAGCCCTTACACAATGCTTGGTGTAAAGTAAGTAATAAAATGTGATACATGAGGAATCATGGTGCTGTGATACCATCTCACAACCACTGCTTCTGAGGCCTTCTGGGGGTTTCTGACTATCAGATATTGGGTGCAACTACAGATAACACAAAGTGCTTTCGAGGCATTAAAATTGTGTTAGAATATTTCTGACTCTAAACAGTGCTTTAGAATTTATCCTTATAGATGTCTCACTATGCAAGGGTTTTTAATACTATTTTACAGATTGTGTAACAAGATGTAATTTTAAAATTCAAAAATAAATGAGTTTATTTTTAATGAAACATTTCAAATGTAGAGAAAATTTTCAGAGTAACAATAAAACCATATTCCCACTTTCAGAGCTAAAAATGTTAACATTTTGCAAGATTTTTAAAAAATAAAATATGACAGATGGAGTAGAAGCCCCTTTCTCTGTGCTTCTCAATCGCAATATATTTTCTCTCTTTTCCCCATTAAACTGCATTTGGTGTGATTACCAATGTCTCTGTAAACACCACACAGTATCATTATAGTTGTATATCTAATATCATACTCTACAAACTTTTTATACTCAATATTATCTTTTCTAGATTTATCCCTGATTATACAGTTAGACATAATTTCCCCATTTTAATGGCAGAATAGAATCCTATTAAATGAATATACCAGTTTGTTGAGTCATCCCACTGAGGAGTCATTATGGTTCTTGCATTTGTATCTCTTAATTCTAGAAAATTCTTCAGCCATTTTTTTCTTTGACTACTGCTTTTCCCTGTTCTCCCTAACCTCCTGTTAAACATATGTTGGACCACCTCATCAGCCATTCCATCTCTATGCCTGATCTGTTGATTAACAAACACAGAGTGGTTGTTTTGTTTTGTTTTTTAGTGGCTGTATTTTTCATGTCTAGAAATTCTTTTGGTTCCTTTTCAAGTCCACCTGCTCTTTTTTCATACTATTCTTTCCTATCGTTTTCTTCTTTAATATTTCTAGCCTGCTTGTTTGATACTCTTGGATTGTTCTACTCTCTTCAGTTCTTGACATACTAATTCTTTTTTTTTTGTTCGTTTGTTTTTGTTTGTTTTGTTTTTTTCCTTTTCCATTGATTTTCAAATTCTTTTTTTTATTTTTTTATGTTTATTTATTTATTTATTTATTTTTTGGCTTAAAGTGTTACAAAGGGTATTACATATGTGTCCTTTTTTCCCCCCTGCCCTTGACAATCCCCTGGCTTCCCCTACCCCCCAGTGTCTTATGTCCATTGGTTATGCTCATATGCATGCATACAAGTCCTTCGGTTGATCTCTTACCCCCTTCCCTTCTGCCCCCCAACCCTCCCCGGCCTTACCGCTACAGTTTGACAATCTGTGTGAGACAGCTCTGCCTCTGTATCTATTATTGTTCAAAAGTTTATAATGGTCTCTATTATCCATGAATGAGTGAGATCATGTGGTATTTTTCCTTCATTGATTGGCTTATTTCACTTAGCATAATGCTCTCCAGCTCCATCCATGCCGTTGCAAATGGTAAGAGTTCCTTCTTTTTTACAGCAGCATAGTATTCCATCGTGTAGATGTACCACTGTTTTCTAATCCATTCATCTACTGATGGGCACTTAGGCTGTTTCCAGATCTTAGCTATGGTAAATTGTGCTGCTATGAACATATGGGTGCATATACCCTTTCTGATTGGTGTTTCTGGTTTCTTGGGATATATTCCTAGAAGTGGGATCACAGGGTCAAATGGGAGTTCCATTTTTAGTTTTTTGAGGAACCTCCATACTGCCTTCCATAGTGGCTGCACCAGTCTGCATTCCCACCAGCAGTGCACAAGTGTTCCTTTTTCTCCACATTCTCTCCAGCACTTGTCGTTTGTTGATTTGTTGATGATAGCCAGTCTGACAGGTGTAAGATGGTACCTCATTGTTGTTTTGATTTGCATCTCTCGGATGATTAGTGAATGACATACTAATTCTTTATACCTTCATCTACTGCCTCTCATAGTGAGTTGTTTTCTTATGTATTTGTAATTTTGTATTTTTGCTTTTTTAATTTTGTGTCCTGAATAGTAGAAATGCCTTACCAGAGTTTCATGTTGTTCTCAAACAAGGCCTTATGGTTTCCCCCACCAATTTTGATGTTCACTTCTTGGATTAGGGTCCCTTTTCTATTTCTCTAACTTTGTGACCCCTCAAATATAGTGGCACAGGTTAGGGCTTATGAGTAGGGTTTTTCTATCCCCCTTTCATAGACATAACAATCCTTTTAAACTCTTGCTTTAAGAAGTGGGATCAGTTTTGGCTCCTCACCTTGAATCAGGCCTAAGGTATGGCTGTTGAACTCATGTGGGCATTAAAATCCATTAGAGGGTTCATCACCCTCATAAACCACCTAATCCTGCTTACTACTTTTGGTTTTTTGTTTCTTCCTCATTTCCCTTATATGATGACTTCCCTTCCTTTTGATCTTGGCCATTTACATTTTAAGATTTTTGTAGAGATATGTTGTCTAAAATTTATAAAAGTTAATAGTGAACGGCCTCTTCCATTTCAGCACAGCCTGTACAAGCATGCCCTTGATTCTTTCCCCCAATCCTATATAATAAAGAGCTAATATGCTAATTAGACCGAACAGCCAAACAACCTTCGGGACGACCTTCCAGATGAAGCCAAGGCTGTAAGGGCCGACCAAGGCTGCGAGGGCTGAGCCCCTTCCATGCATTTCATGCATCGGGCCTCTAATCCAATGTATAAAACTTTTGAGCACATTGTTCTCTGTAGATTATTTGCACCAGTGTTCACTAATTTGTTAATTTAACATTTGTTTATTGAGTTCCTATTATATATTTTAAAATATATTTTTATTGATTTCAGAAAGGAGAGGGAGGGAGAGAGAGAGAGAGAAACATCGGTGAGAGAGAATCTGACCTCCGTTTAGCCACGTGTGTTTACTCCATCAGCTAGAACCTGAGGGGGGTGGCCTGACAGACACAGGAACCTACCCCTGGCAATAATGTCCACCAAGTGCCTGGATTGGAAGTGCGTGGTCAATGAGGTAAGTGCGAAGAGGAGATAAGTCAGGGAAGACTAAGTTGAAGTTACAAATAGATTCCCCAAACTCAGTAATAGTTCATTTCTAACTCACTTAACAGAAATTGACCAGAAATTGAATCATGACCTCCTGGTTACTAGGTCGATGCTCAACCTCCTGGTTCATAGGTCAATGCTGAGCAATGCTAGCTGGGCTGAGTTCCTATTATATTATAAACTGGGGGCTGGTCTTCAGCTCCATACATCACTTGCTTATTCTTTACAGATGTAAGAGCAGTTATAATGTTGAATACCTATGTTATGAAGCACTAAAATGTGTGCCACAGCAAGAAAATATCCCCAGGATTTCCATGACCATTATACAACTCAATGTTTTCATGCCATTTAGATATTACAACTCTGAATGCATGGGTATGCACAGAATAGGAACATTAGTCACCACTGAGTTAAGCTGCCAGATTTGTCTGCAACCTGACTTAACTTTTCCTATGTGCACACAAACAAATTACAATGAAAGCCAGAATTATTTCAGTAGGGTTTCTCAAGGAGCACAATCTTGTGCTGTGTTACCACTTGTATATAGGCCACCTTTCCTTATAAGACTCAATATGCCTTCCTTACTTGTCTGTTTCTGTCATTGTTAATCTTACTCTCCTGATTTGCTTGGCTTGTAAACATGAATCTTATTTTACTTTTCCTTCTCTTCAATGTCATGTTAGCAAAAGCTTCATCTTTATGTTGCTTCTCAGATTTGACCCTTCCTTCTACTCTATTCTTACAGCCTCCTCTTTGGTTTAGATGCTCAACCCTTCATAGCTAACCATCCTCCCTAACTGTAGACTTACTTTTCCCCCTTTTTTCCTAAGGTCCCTGCAGATAATCTTTATAAAATTACTAGAGGCCCCGTGCACGAAATTTGTGCACTGGGGGGTGGGGTCCCCCCTCAGCCCGGCCTGTGCCCTCTGGCAGTCCAGGAGCCCTCAGGGGATGTCCAACTGATGGCTAGGCCCACTCCCCAGGAAGAGCGGGCCTAAGCCAGCATTTGGACATCCTTAGCACTGCAGAAGAGGTTCCCACCACCGCCGCTGCATTCACCAGCCATGAGCCTGCTTCTGGCTGAGTGGCGCTCCCCCTATGGGAGCGCACTGACCACCAGGGGGCAGCTCCTGCGTTGAGCATCTGCCCCCTGGTGGTCAGTATGTGTCATAGCGACCGGTCAGTCCATCGTTTGATTGACTTGCATATTACCCTTTTATTATATAGGATATTATATAGGATGTTCTTATCCTGTGCTTCTATCAAGTTGTCTTAAGATATATCTGTTGTTTATCTGACCACCTTCAAGTCCAAAGCCTAGCATTTGTTCCACTTTTATTTTGCATATTCCCCAACACCAACTTCCAAAAGGTCTCCTGACACACCCTGCTCAGTCCCATCCCTGCTCAGCCTAATGCTCCTAAGGTGCTCTTCCTGCTCCTCCTTCAGCTCTATCCCAATCCAGCTCAGGTCCTCTGCTCTCCACAACCTCTCTGGTACAGAATTATTCTCTGCAACCAAACTGTCCTGAACCATCACAACCACACTGCCCCTAAACAAAAAAGCCAGCTGGAAGGCAAATTTTCCTCTTCTTCACACTCATCCACCTACCTTCTTTTCTCAGGTAGCACTTAGTATCTTCAAACCTGTATATGATTCAATGTGTGCATATCAACAGCTTGAGAACAGGTATTTCCCTGTGTCCCCACCTAGCAACTAGCACAGTACAGGGTCAGTAAACTCAGATAAAATCCTATCTGACTTGTTGACTTGACTGGGCAGGTGAAACACTCATCAAATCAGTGGAGTGGACCAGAGACCTGCATGAATAAATAGCTTCATCTTTAGCAGCCTATTGCCCTGACTCACACAAACCTGTTCGCCTGATGGCTGTCAAGACTTCAGTGTCTTACCTGTCTACCCACCTAACTAGTTAGCTATGAGTTATTAAAACAATGGAATGATTCCACTGATGGAGGAATCTTGCTCCTCTTCCTACATACCAACCTTGAACCATGAAAAAAGGCTTTTGATTTCACCTCTCCCCTCAGGGAGTGTCAAGATGAGAACTTGCTCTCTGACTGCCGCCCCCAAGGGAGGGCAGCTGCTCTTTGATTGATGAGAGCCTGGTAGCACTGGCCCACGTTTCACAGGATCTATGTACAGAAAAGCTGCCCCTGGCCTTGCTCTTCTCTCTAGTTCTCCTGGAATTTCTGGCCTGCTTGAGCCTAAGCACAGTGGGCACGTGATCTTCAGTTTCCTCTGGTCAATGCCCACCTCCCAGAGACCCACCATTCTCTAGCTCCTCCATTGTCTATGGGAGGTAAGTGCGAAGAGGAGATAAGTCAGGGAAGACTAAGTTGAAGTTACAAATAGATTCCCCAAACTCAGTAATAGTTCATTTCTAACTCACTTAACAGTTCCAGGCAGATATTCAGGTCAGCAGGGCAGCTCTCCACGTCATGATGCCCAGGCTCCTTCCATCTGTGGTTCCACCATCCTCTGGGGCTTCACTGATATCTGTATCCTGCAGGCTGAAGGAGAAAGCATGATGAATTACCCAGGTTTTCAAGGGCCAGGGCTGAAAACAGCACACACTGCTCCTGCTCACACTGCACTGCAGAGAACCCAGAAGGTCACAGACTGGATTCTCAGGAAGCAGGTGTAGACATGAAGTTTGGGAGGTGCAGGAAATTTATTAGGAATCATTATCTGTAAAATGAAGGGGGAGGAAACAGAGTTGGGCAAAGGGAGAACTCAAGCTGCAACTCAGTCCTGACAAAGCAATGGCCAACCCAGTGGGGAGCTCTGGAGCAAATGGTGCCTGTCAGAGTCTTCCTCTACTGGACCAAAATGGCCAGGCTTCCTTGTCCTGCTTCAGGCCAGGCGGAAGGCAGTCATACCTTGGGCGGGTGTGACATTGGGCGAGGTGGCTTTCTGCAGCTGAGGACTACCCTGAAGGAGCTGACCGCCAGAGACGGTCTACTGACTGTACTTCCTGCACCTGGGCAGCAAGACCTTCCTTGAATGAGGGTCTAGAGGCACACCTGCATGTCTACCATACCTGACCACACCTAACTGCAAGAGAATTTGAAAAATATAGTCCATCTCTGGGCCTAAGAAGAGAGGGAAACAGTGTGGTGACAGCTAGCAGTCAGGCATGTTGTCAACATGTTTGACAAACTGATTTTACAAAGGAGCCCGCACGTGGGCGTTAAAGGACATAGCCGATAATCTGACCTCCGTTTAGCCACGTGTGTTTACTCCGTCAGCTAGAACCTGAGGGGGGTGGCCTGACAGACACAGGAACCTACCCCTGGCAATAATGTCCATCAAGTGCCTGGATTGGAGGTGCGTGGTCAATGTGGCTCCCGTCAGCAGCTTTTATTTCTGAATTGGACTTCTTTGAGAGCGTGAACAGCCCAGCTCATCAGTGCCCCGAGGAAAAGGGGGAGATGAAATGGCCTGAAAACAAAGGTCCTTCCTGTGTCCCCACTTAGCAACTGCCCTTGTTTATGCCTAGGCCCATCAGCCTTGACCTCTGAGGTCCTGAGGACCTACAGTCACTTTCTAGGTCCAAGACAGAAACCTGGAGACCTAGAAAAGAATCCCCCACCTTGTACCAAGTGACCTACTTTTCTCTTTTGACTGGCACTTCTGAGGTTGCAGTGGTCAAAAAAAAAGTTGGGAAGCTCTCTGTGCCTGTCACAGCTAAGGACACAGCCACCAGGCCCTCCTCTTTACTCCCGCACATGAAAGCATTGGGAAATTTCAAACCAAGCACAAGTCCTGATCAGCCAGGTAGCTCCTGAGCATTTGGAACTACAGAGAACCAGGGCTGGGTACCATCCCACCTCCCTGAACAGGGAACCTGGCAGACTGCCTACGAAGATGGGTGAAGGTCAGGAAGGTTGCAAACTTGGCTGGATGGGCAAGTCTGGGCTCACCTCCTCATCCTATCACCTCTCAGTGATGCCCAAAACTTGGTATTCCCTTTAGGGAACAGAGGATCCATCACAGAACCATCTCAGGCCTGATAAGGCCCTAGCCTAATCAAATGACCTCACAGAGCCTCCAGGATGCAACCATTCAATGGGACGAGAATAGCAAGTCCACCTACCTCTCTGTTGGCCTTTTAAATCTTGGGTCTGTGGACTCCAGAATCCATGCACTTCCTCCTAAAGACCAATGGGCTCCCTCTGTTATTTTTATTTTTTATTTTTATAACCTATAATGACTTCTGCAAGCTGACCCTAGCTTTCCCAAGGGTCATGTTATACTGAGTACTGGGTTAGTTCCTGGACATCTGGAACCACAGATGTTTCATGATCTTAGACCAGGGCTGGGCAAACTTTTTGACTCGAGGGCCACAATGGGTTCTTAAACTGGACCGGAGGGCCGGAACAAAAGCATGGATGGAGTGTTTGTGTGAACTAATATAAATTCAAAGTAAACATCATTACATAAAAGGGTACGGTCTTTTTTTTTTTTTTTTTTAGTTTTATTCATTTCAAACGGGCCGGATCTGGCCCGCGGGCCGTAGTTTGCCCACGGCTGTCTTAGACAGTATTTGTGTTTGGATCCAAAGGAGACCAAGACATTTCAGCATGCAAAGACACATGAATGAAGGTGGTGTAGTTATTACTGCTGTAACAAATCACCACAGATTTAGAGGCTTAAACAACACAAAGTTATTATCATACAGTTCTGGAGATCAGATAGTCCAGGACAATCTGCCATTTCAAGATCCTTAACTTAATCACACCTGCAACATCCCCCTCACCGCATAAGGTTGCATATTCACAGGTTCTTGGATAAGACCTGGACATCTCTGGAGGCCACTATTCTGTCTACCACAGATAGTTTTCCATTAGTTCAAACAGTCCAATGGCAGACAACATGGGCGTAATAATAAGGAATGGTCAAGATGGCAAAGTGAGCCTTTTCCATTTATTCACTAATTTCCTATAACAATCCAACTATCATTCCTGTGGTTCTTTAATTTAACTATATCTGAAGTATTTGAAAAATAATTTCAGATATTCTCTGCCTGAATAGAGCAGAAATAATACTGAAAATAGAAGAAAACAAGCTTTATAGACTTCATGGTTTCTTCCCTTTTCTAGTCCCCCCAATGCATTAAGATCTCTTCTTGTTGAAAGGAATGAAATAGATGGACTTGTACATGAAAAGCAACCTTCAGAGCAGCATGTTTAATGTGATCCCATGTCCATAAAATAATAGATGTTTTTTGCCACATAGGAAATATCCACAAGAATATAAACCAAACTAATAACATTGTTATCCTGGGGGCTATGGGCAGCAGGCAGGAGGCAGCAATAGAAATCTAGAGATTTTCAGTTTCTAAATCATAATTTCTGTAATGTTTAATTATACTTTTATTATATGTTACACATTATATTATACAATTATTTTATGTATATTATATTTTGCTTTTATATATTAAATATTTTATGCAAAATATTATATAACATAATATATAAATAAGCGTATTTATAACAATGAAAAAATAGGACTGCTTATTTATGTTAAAAACTAAAAGGCTCTTCTAAAATACAGCTTTTTCTGGAGAATAGCATCAACCAAAACTTCAGGATTCTGCCCAATCAATGTGAGTCTTAGGCCTTACCTCTGAGTGCTATCTATTCCCTCCTTTCCAATTCCTTCTTAGAACTTAGATCTGCCCCCTACCATTGCAATCACAGGAAATGTAGGTCAGGTAATAAGTAACCAGAGTTTATTTTCTTTGGAAAATAGTACACTCAAGCAAAATAGGCCAGTTCCCACTTTCCAGGGCAGAATCCTAGAGCTTTGTCCGGGGGAGGGACCCTGAGGTCACTGAAAGCAAGCCCCTCGTTATACCCAGAACTAGGTCACCAGCTCGTACGCAGAAGCACTGGGATTCAAGCCAGTTCTGTGGGACTCCTGAGCCATGTTCTTGCCCCTTGATTGCCCCTGGCCAACTACTGAACATCATCTTTCCTGGGGCTCCAAACTGGGCTCCAGAGAGCTGGCAGGGCCCGGGTATGCAGTAATGGCTCCATTCATGCCCCACTTGGCCTTGACCTGGGACACTAGTGACCATGGGGAGTGACTGCGAGCATGTCACCCAAACAATTAGCCCTGAGACAGGCATGTCACAAACAGATCAAAGGTTTTTGGGGGTGGGGTCTGGGCAGCTGCTGCAAAGCAGCACCACCTGCATTAACACTGCAGTCTTGACAATTTCTTAAATAGCCTTTGGCTCTTTACATGTGGTTTTACAACCAGGCCATTCTCTAGAGCAGTGGTTCTCAACCTTGGCTGCACATTAGAATCACCTGGGAATCTTTTTAAAATCCTGATTTCTGGGCCTCATCCTCCGGAAATTCTGTTTCTTTGTTATGAGGTGGGGCCACAACATTAGTAACAAAGAAACAGAATATCCGGAGGATGAGGCCCAGAAATCAGGATTTTAAAAAGATTCCCAGGTGATTCTAATGTGCAGCCAAGGTTGAGAACCACTGCTCCAGAGTGAACTAAATGTGATATGACTCACAGACCCCAAAATGGTTCTGGCCAATGCAGAATCATTCTGGGGTCTGTGCAGACAAATGGGAACGGCTTCCAAAAATTACTGGGAGTGTTTACATCACCCACCGAGCTTCGGGAGAGCTGGAAGAGTCTCAATGCAGAAAAGCCTGAGGTCCACGCAGAGGGTCAGGACAGGAGGTCACAGGATACAGCACATGTGCCCCAGGGCTCACCAAGGAGCAGGAGTCCAGGCAGAAAGGCAGCCTTCATGGCAAGCGCGCACACACACACACACACACACACACACACACACACACCACACTGCGTATAAGCCTGTGTGTGAAAAGTGGTCCACCACCGAGAATCCTGTTTGGAGTGCAGGGTGGATGCAAGACATCAGGAAGCCCTATCTTCCAAATGCAGGCATTTCGTTCTTTCCGAGTTCCTCTGTTCAAAGGCCTGGGCACTACAGTGAGGTGATTTCCGCACCACTAAAGCTTGATTTGTTCAAAGGCTTGCTTCTTGTTTGCCTCTCTTACTGTGGCCAATTATCACAGCCTGGCTGCAAGGGAGGCCCGAGCCCACAGAACCTGAAACCTTCCAAGCTGGGTCAGACCTCAGAGACCACCTGGGAGGGATCAGAGTCACACCATCCGGGGCTTTGTACGCAAGATCGCAACGGAGATGAATGGTCTTAGGGCCTCCAGCGTTCTGGGAGTCCTCTCGGGAGAGGGGCCGCTTTTGCGCCTCCGATTTTCAGTTTCCCTACCCAGGGTGTGCCAGAAAGGAAGAAAAGGCAGGCGGTCCCGGGGCCCAACCACCTAGGCAGTCTTCCCCCCCTCCTCCACCGCTGGACCTCCCTTCCCCTCCCAGAGCTGGAAGATTCCCCCGGGTAGGGGCGGGAGCTACAGAAGGAGCTAAAATAAGCCAGGCGCCAGGGTCCCAGCCAAGGGCAGGAGAGGACGCGGACGTGGGAAGGACGAAGACGGGACAAGAGGACCAGGAGAGGAAAGCAGGGGAGGTCGTGCGCTCACCTCTTCATCCTCTTCCACCGCCTGAACTTTGAACATGTCGCGGTGAAAGTGCACTAAACAGCGTGGACACTCTTCGTGGTCTCGTGTGCGTGCGTGCAAGCGTAAGCGTGTGCGTCTCGTGCGTAAGCGTGTGCGTCTCGTGCGTGCGTCTCGTGCGTGTTCGTGCGCGCGCACGTGGGCTCGTCAGCAGAGGGAACGAAGATTGGAAGGTTTCCTCTCTCACTTTGGAGACCTGAACTGCGGGAGCGCGGAAGAGCCTTGCAGCCACGTACAGAAACCAACTGAGAGAGGCTGCCTTGTTTGGCGTTGCCCCCCTGCCCCATCGGAGAACCTCAGGGCCTCCAAAACCCTAAGGAGAAACAGTCACCCATCCATCCAACCCCTCAGGGAGCAGCTGCAAGAGGAACCGGGGGCAGGGGGACGTGCTCCACGCTGGCACACCGGCAGGGCCCGGCACGGGCTCCCCGAGCAGCTCGGCCTTTACCAAGCCACTCCTCCTCTTTTCAAAGTTTCTTGGAGCCCCGACAGTCATGTCACCTTGCAGGAAGGCCTGGGGTTGCGTCAGGACGGGTCCTAGACGGTTTGGGAAAGGGTTTGACACTCCGGGCTCCGCAGAACCGGGTGGCCCAGCGCTGAGGCACGTGATAGGGATGGAGGTCCGCCTTCTGCCTCTGCTCACTGTGCCTGATGCCTCTAACCAAGCTCCTGCATGGCACCAAGGAAGCTCTCTGAGTTCAGAGGGGTGAGGCTGGAGAGGTGGAGGTGTGTGTGTGGGGGGGGGGGGGGGGGGGCGGGATGGACCATGGCAGCACGATAGTCTCTCTGGTGTCTCTGAAAAGGCAGTACAAACAAGAACTTGGGAGTGATGTCTATAAAGCAGTGGTTCTCAACCTTCCTAATGCCGCGACCCTTTAATACAGTTCCTCATGTTGTGGTGACCCCCGATTTTATTGTTAACAATTGAACATAATTAAAGCATAGTGATTAATCACAAAAACAATATGTAATTATATATGTTTTCCGATGATCTTAGGCGACCCCTGTGAAAGGGTCGTTCTACCCCCAAAGGGGTCGCAACTCACAGGTTGAGAACCGCTGCTATAAAGCATTTGAGACTTGATCATTGGTTGGCATCAGCTATCAGAGCCTCTTATTTCTCTTACCACCCTCGCTGACCTCCCCACTCCTCCCTAAGCCCTTGTCCAGGCAGTTAACACCCAGAGCACCAGGATCTCCACCCCTCTGCCCTCCCCTCATGGGACCTCTGTCCCAGTTCACCACCCTCTGCCTGTAAGATCTCAGGATCCTTCCTGCTAACTTCAGTCCCCAAAACTCTGCCCAAGGACTGGACACGCAGGTTTGTCTATAGTCCAGATCTGGGCTGCCTTCTCTGCCAACTTGGAAATCACAGAGATGAACGAAGATCCAGCCCCACCCTAACAAAGCTCTCCAACTGGGAGAGAGATGGAATCTATATGCACTAGTCCCATAGAGTGTATGACACAGGTTGCTGTAGGAGAGAAGCATCAAAGAGCTGTGGAATCCCAAGAAGGGAGCCATCATTCTGAAATGAGTAGACCTGGGACAGCGAAGGAAGGGTCAGAGGGTAAAAAGATGATGAGCAAGGAGTCTTGGGTCAGGCAGACTAGGTAAATCTTCCACCTCCTACAGTGTGACTTTAACACAGTACCTGTTAACACCCTGAGCCCAGTCTCACCAGTCATGTAGGGATAATACCCACCTCACAGGGTTATTGAAGACTTACTGAAGATTGTGTACTTGGAACTTGCTTCCTTGCGGATGCTCAATAGGCATTATTTCCACAGAGGAGGAAACAGTGTAAACTCTCTGAGGCCAAGGCCTAGAGTAGAGTTTAGGACATGGGCTCTATGGAATCAGAAGAACTGAGTTTGAATCCTGACAAAGTAGGTGGCCTTCCTAACTTCAGTTTCCTCATGTATAAAATGGGAATGATAGCCCTAGCCAGTTTGGTTCAGTGGATAGAGTGTCGGCCTGCGGACTGAAGGGTCCTGGGTTTGATTCCGGTCAAGGGCACATGCCCGGGTTTTGGGCTCGATCCCAGCATGCAGGAGGTAGCCAATCAATGATACTCTCTCATAACTGATAATTTCTATCTCTCCCTCTCTCTTCCTCTCTGAAATCAATAAAAATGTATTATAAAAATAATAAAATAGGAATGATAATAAGACCCAACTCAGAGGCCTGTTGGGAGGACTAAATGGAACAAGCTTAGTTCAGGACCTAGTATTTAATAAGCACTTAATAAATGTCAGCTATTGTCACAGCTTATGGGTTCATGCAGCCTTGCCCAACTGGTACATGTTACTCACTGGCCCAAATCCCATATGGCCTCCTGGGTGGACATGAAGTGAGGGTCTCTTGGAGGCCGCAGAGAGAACAGACACACCCATGGGCTCTGGTGAGTCCTTTTATAAAGAGACCATTCTGCCAATGTTGCACAAGCTCAACTAATGTCAACAACCTGCCTGTTTGCTCCTCTATCCCATGATTCCAACCTGTTTGTCTGAAACTTTCTTCCTGATAGATGTTTTCAAGTTCAACTTCAAGTAATCAATAGTATCATCAATATAGTCAACCCTCTCTTCAATTTAGTCACTATAAACACGAGTCAGGTTGGACTTTGATCTTGCTTCTGAGCTGTTATGATAACACAGTAGTAAATAATGTCTGTCCAGCGTATGCAGCATCTTTGCCACACACTGCCACACTGGATCCCCACAACAATCCCATGAGACCGATGGGGCAAGGATGTCCCCGCTGGTGGAGAGTAAGTAGACCTTCAGCAGCTGCTCTAGTTTTTCTAAATTGTCATTGTTTTAGGGGTCGGCAACATGGAGAGGGGAGGCTCTTGAAAACTGGCATTCACAGAAACACCCTGCTGTGGGTTAATGTGGGGGTGGCTTGGAACTAATAGCCACCCCTGGGAAACACCAGACCTTCTATATCATCTAATTCAACTTTCTCATTTTACAAATGGGAGAAGTTGAGGCCTGAAGAAAGGAAACAACTTACCCAGGGTCATAAGATGGTCAATGCAGAGCTGGAAACAGCACTCTAACATTTTGCTGACCACCTATTAGGTGCCCAGATTAAATAAAATTTAAAAGGTTTCTTTATTGCAGAACTTGTCAGTCTTGATTATAACAATGTACATTAGTTTCTAAAAAGATTATTTTTTTAAGTTTTTCTAAAACTTAAGTCCTTCCCCCCTCAAAAAATATATTAATATCTTGATAAATAACACAGGTCGTGTTGGTGTCATCCTGCCTATCTGCTTGCATCTAAAAAGATATCATTTCTTATGCCAACCATCAATCTTGATTAAGATACAAACAGGGACTTCTTGAAAACAAGCAAAAAAAAAAACAAACTCAAGAAAGTTTCATATGAGTACTAATATGAGATTACATTGGCTGCAGGTCTTTCCTCCATTACCTGATGCCTGGAACTTACTTACCCACCAAATAGCAGGTAAAGCTTGAGGGAGTGAGCCAGATTGTATTCTTCAAAGATGGCTGCAAAAATATCTCGTCCTTACACATTCTCTCTCTTACAAAGCAAACTTGCCACATTTCCATCAGAAAGCAGAGTCAATTCCTCTTCCCCTTGAATCTCAGTGGTCTGTGACCGCTTCGACCCATAGAGTATGGCAAGGAGTAACACTGAGTTAACTCCTGGAGCTGAGTCATAAAGAGTAATGTCGTCTCTACCTTGCTCACTGGCATATTCAAGGCCATGTAAAGAGTCCAACTATCCTGAGGCTGCCATGCTGTGGGGAAGCCCAAGCTACACGGAGAGACCATGTAAGTGCTCTGGTCAGCATTCCTGGTCTTAAGTCATAGCAGCCAAGGCCCAGTCATATGAGTAAAGGCAAGTAAAGGCACCTGCAGATTATTATAGCCCCTACCTGTCTAGTTACCTCAGTCTTTGAATCTTCACAGCTGATGTCCCAGATGTTATGGAGCAGAGACAAGCCATTTCCTTT
Source organism: Myotis yumanensis (assembly GCF_028538775.1). NCBI lineage: Eukaryota > Metazoa > Chordata > Mammalia > Chiroptera > Vespertilionidae > Myotis > Myotis yumanensis. The sequence continues at coordinate 24,851,725 of NW_027223764.1, read as the reverse complement.
GTACACTGTCTAAAATCCTAACCCAAAGAAGCTGTGAGCATAATAAAAATGCTTATTGTTTTGAGACACTAAGTTTTGGGGTAGTTTGTTATGCAGCAATAGTAACTGGAATAGGGAGGGTGTGTGATATGAGCATGAATGAGCATATTTAAATTGAGGGGTTAGGTTGGAATCAGTATTATATTTAATATCAATATGTGATTCTCTCCTGTATACTTTTTTGATTGGCTTCAACTTTTTGACTGGGGACTCATTTATTCAATAATATGGATTAAGATCCAGTTATTTGCAAGACCAAAGGGACAAAGCACAGATATGGTACTACCTCCACAGAGTTTCTGTTCCATGTGGATACTTAGTCAAATACTAGCATCACACAACTGGAAATACTAGTACTCAACAGGAGGGAGGGACTGGGGCAGGTAAAAGCAGAGAAACCCCTTGGTAACTAGGAGATAAATAAAGCTCTAGATGCTCGAAGCCATGGAGACAGTAAGTCAAAAGGCTTAAAGCCGGAAATGGTTATCCAACCAGCTGCGAATTCGAAAATCCCATATGTGGTACAACATTAAGCTGCTATTTTAGAAATTCTTTCATCTTTTTCAGAGGCATCTCAGGAGCCCTTCCTTCCTCTTGGAAGGCAGCCAGTTCTCTGTAGAAATCACTTCATCAGCAGGATGAGGCATTACGCACGCAACTGTATAATTCTGGAAATGTAGCTTAAAAATACTCTCTCTCGAAAGAAACATCACAGAGCAGTGTTTCTGTAAGCACCAACTGGGCAGCTTTGGATGCATTTTTTTCTCCCTTTTTTCCCCCTTTGAAATGTCAGACTTCTGGCACCTGCAGGGTGAGTGTAGTGCAACATTGTTGATTTTCTTAAATGAGTGATAATTTCACTTCTGAGTTACTGGGACTTTTTCATTATCACCAATGTCCACGGCACCACCAGCATCCTCTGAAACGTTCCATTTAACTTATAATTATTCACTGAGTATCTGTGTGAGACACTGCATCGGGAGTTGAGATGGAGTAACAAACAAGGCAGTCATAGTGTCTGCCTTTACCTAGCCTGCACTCTAGCAGGGACAGCAGCAAACAATCGTAAGAATAACAGGTATTACAAAGAGAGAGGAAGGTGCAGGGTGCAAGCAGGGGTCAGGGAAGTCTGTCTAAGCAGACACTAGAAGAAGGAGTAGGAGGTAGGCAGACAGAGCTGGTGGAGGAAAAAGCATGACCAAGGTCTGGCCACTAGAGAATTGAAGGTACTTAAGGAAAACCCCTGGATGGAGAAAGCAGACAGGGAGCAGCATGAGATAAGGGTGGGTGGGCAAGGCTGGACTCAGGCCGAGCCTGTGAGCATGTTGAGTATTGGGATGTCGTCTGAAGTACAATGGGCAGTGGTGTGAGCACACACTAGTGTCTGGGAAAGATCACGCTGGCTTTAGTATAAAGTATGAGTTGGTGTGGGCCAAGAGTGATGTCAGGCCAGGTAAAAGGCTACTGTCATAGTCCAGGTGAACAATTTTGCTGGCCTGGACTAGTACAGTGCCAGAGGCTATAGGGGATGTAGAAATAGGAGTTGGGAAGCCAGAAACTCTGACTTTTGTTTAATAAAACACTCTGATGGCCCTTTTCATTATAGTAAGAAGTGGTCCAGCCGAAACCGGTTTGGCTCAGTGGATAGAGCGTCGGCCTGCGGACTGAAAGGTCCCAGGTTCGATTCCGATTCCGGTCAAGGGCATGTACCTGGGTTGCGGGCACATCCCCGGTGGGGGATGTGCAGGAGGCAGCTGATCGATGTTTCTCTCTCATCGATGTTTCTAACTCTCTATCCCTCTCCCTTCCTCTCTGTAAAAAATCAATAAAATATATTTAAAAAAAAAAAAAAAAAAAGAAGTGGTCCAGAGGTGGAGGAGTTAGACCAAGGGCACCAGGTTCCTGGCCTAACAGTGTAAGAAGTTGAGGTCTTCATGGGCAATCTCAAAGGAAGGGGTGAGGACGCACAGGAATGGGCAGACATTGATGCAATGGGAGTAGCGGGGAGCCCAGCAAGATGGCAAAGGGCTAGGATTCTGGGGAGAAGCAAATACCAGTGAGAAGTCTTAGGTGACAGGGATGGTAGAAGAGCATTTAAGGATCTGGGTTCTGTACTGTGTTGCTACAGTTTAATGAGTTCTCCACCCACACCACCCCAGCTTCCAATTCCCTCTGAATCCCCTGAGAGCTATGTGCAAGCAGCATTTGGAGGAAAGGAAGGGAAATGAGCCGTGATCCATGTGTGGGTGGACACTCGAAGGAGAAAAGCAAGTGGCCTTAAGAAGAGGATGGTGAGACTTTGCAAAAGCAAAAATTGGAACGAGAGGTGACCATAAGAAAGGCACAGGACCCTGGGATTTTCTGCAGGCTATGGAAAGGAGGCTTGAGGCCTTTTTAGTCAGATAGCACAGGTCAGGTAGAATGTTAAGTAAAAACTCTACTTGTAGACTTGGGATTCTGATTTAAAAACCAACTATGAAAAGTAATTGAGCTTTCCAGCAGTGGTGAGCTCCCTATGAGAACGTGCCTCTCATAAAGGACCTCCTTCATCCCTCGTCCCTCTCGAGAAGAGAAGAGAAGAGAAGAGAAGAGAAGAGAAGAGAAGAGAAGAGAAGAGAAGAGAAGAGAAGAGAAGAGGAGGGGAGGGGAGGGGAGGGGAGGGGAGGGGAGGGGAGGGGAGGGGAGGGGAGGGGAGGGGAGGGGAGGGGGAGGGGAGGGGAGAGGAGAGGAGAGAGGAGAGGAGAGGAGAGGAGAGGAGAGGAGAGGAGAGGAGGAAATAGGAAGAAGTGCCTCGTACAGAGCTCCAGTTCCTATGTCATGGGTGTGAAATGCCCAGATGCTATCCAATCGCCATGCCTGTAGCCATGTGCAAACTGGGGTCTGGTGTGTTCACTGTTCCACTGTCTCTGCCAAGTACAGGAGCAAAAGGAAGGCTTACAGAAGGATGACCTCATATGGAAGCAGCACTAAAAACACCCAGCATCAGGGTGAGTGGAAAACCATCCTGAAACACACATTTTGGAGATTGTATAATTAAGTGTAGGAATTAATTATATTTATGCGATAATGGCATTGTATATGGGTGGACTGATTTTGTTCTTCGGTTTTAAATCTTTTCTGTTACAGTGATATACTGAGGTATTTATGTGTGAAATAATGCTACACCTGGGATTTGCCTTTAAAATGTCCAGGGGAAGCCTGGCTGGTGTGGCTCAGCTGGTTGAGCATTCATCAAAAGGTCACTAGTTCAACTCCTGGTCAGGGCACATGCCCAGATTGCAGGCTCGATCCCTAGTGGCGGGTGTGCAGGAGGCAGCTGATTGATGTTTCTTTCTCCCTCTCTCTACCTCTCTCTACCTCTCCTCTCCTCTCCTCTCCTCTCCTCTCCTCTCCCCTCCCCTCCCCTCCCCTCCCCTCCCCTTCCCTCCTCTTCTTCTTCTTCTCTCTCTCTCTCTCTCTCTCTCTCTCTCTCTCTCTCTCTCTCAACATATTTTTAAAAATAAACTATAAAATATCCAGGGGAAAGAACATACACAGGAAAGCCCCAGATCCAGATGGCTTCCCAATAATATTCTATCAACCCTTTAGGAACAGATCATTGCGATGCTATTTGAATTGTTCAGAGTACTGGAGATGGATTCAGTCATTTAATCATCACAACAACCCTATGAGGCATGTAGTAAGTATCCTTATTTTACTTATGAAGTCCCTAAGTCCAAGAAAATGAAGAATCTAGTTCAAGGTCACATATTTGGATCAGGGAAACAGATTTGAAATCAGGCGATGCAATCCCAGCACAAGTTCCCGTAACCTAGGGCTTCCACATATGGTCCTTGTGAATAGCACCCCCCGGAGTTGTTCAGAACACAGCACAACCTTCAAGAATGTTCGTGTGGGCCTATGTTAACCACTATGCTCTTCAGCCTTTCACAAATAAATGAGTGAGTGAATAATTACATGAACAACGAATGAGGGAATTCTCTTCTTTGCTTCTTACTAGTTCAGTCTCAGCAGATGGGTTCCCTAAACCCTGCCTTATTCTCAAGAAGGCTGAATGCAGAGGTATCCATGCCAAGACTGCAGTGATTAAGTTCCAGCAACCTCTTTGCTAACTCTGCTTTATTGCTTGGGAACAAACCAATTATCAAGATTCCCTGTTGGGAAATGAAGTGATGTTGGCCTGGTTCCTTTTGGCTATCTTGGCTTCCTCCAACTGAGAAGGACAGTAGTCAACCCCTGACAGAAACCCTGGCCTGAGATAAAGGGAAAAGCCACCGACACAGTGGGATGCAAAAGAAGCCAGAGGCCTACCCACCCAAAACCTCCCTGGACTTCTGTGCTCGAAACTCCTGCCATTAGCTACTCTTGCCTGGATGAAGGCCCAGTTTAAAAAAAAAAAAGTGACTCTAAGCTGAGGGTAAGAGCATCAAGATAACACTTAGTAATACTTGCACATAAACACAGATTTCTTCATCAACAAACTAAGAGAGAGTAGGACCAAGAGGAATGGTACCCAGATGGGTATAATGAGAGAAGAGAGGAACCCCAAAAAGTCTCAAGTGTGGAGCTGTGTATTGGGAAGAATATGCCTCTGTCTAGAGCTATTTTGGAAGGAAGCATGGCCTGTGAAGATGGGGCCAGGCAGCATGTGGACATTGAGACCAACAGAAGGAGGATCTGGGAGACTGGGAGTTATAAGAAGAGAGAAGACTAAGAGAGGGTTGTGATGGATGTGTTGGTTTTCATTTTTGCATGTCCAGCATACTCTCACATGCTCTTCCCTTTGGATTCTTGGGAAATTCCTCCCCGTGTCATAAATTCCTCCCCTGTTGAGGCTGTCAGTCACAGTGTCTGACTTCATCTCAATGAAATGAGTATGTGACCCAGGCTAAGCAATCTTTCATGAGATTGCTATATGGACATTGAGAGAGAAAAGTCTGCAGTTAGCACCTTTTTTATGGTTAACTTTTAATTTTAAGTTTTCAAAACAATTCAAACGTATGAAAAAGTAATAAGAATAGTATGATGAACTTAGTATGCCCTTCACCTAAACTAACATTTTGCCAAAATTGCTTCATCATTCTCTTTCTCTCTGGATATTCTATTCTATTCTGTGATATTCTAGTATTGTTGTTGCTATTGTTTGAACTATTGCTGTGTTTGATATACTTTCTGAAATCAAATGGACACCTAAAGACATCCTGCAACCAGCACTTGCAACATTTTGTCACTTGCAACCAGCGATTCCTGACTCATTACAAAGGTAATAAAAATATATGTCACAATTGGAACAGAAATCTGAATTGTAAGGAGCCTTACTGATAATCTCATTCAAATCCACCTTCCTTGAACTTTTATTCTATGGAAAGAAAGCCCACAACATCATCGAAAGGAAGTATAGGAGAAAATTCTAAATGCCAGTGACATGATGACCAGCATATTACCCCATCGTAGGCAGGTTTGCACTCTGAATAACGGTGAATGGTCCCACACTTACAAGTATTGGAGGTTCAATGGATGGTCTTAAGAGGCCCAGAGCTTCTGGTCCCTGAAGTTGGCTGGCAGTTCAGTAATGAATTCCTCACATTACAGAATAATCAGGAGACATGACTCCCAATCAGTTTTCCCTCTGATGATTTTTAACTCTAAATAACCACAGGGGCTATGTCCTTGTGAGAAGGAGAAAATAAAAAATGACTCCATAGAACTGAACATCCAAGTGTTTGCCACAGTGTTGGCAAAACCCAGCATGACCAAAGGTACACACAGCCACAGAGAATGACTCTTGCCTAATTAAGACCTTGGAGGAAAATTCTGGACTATTCAAGCACTTCTGCCTCTTCCAAATCTCTTTAGCTATAGTTCCCCCCATTTCAATCCATTAATAATCCTAGTCTCGGTTTGGGACAGAGATAAAAGAGAGTAAAAGCCATGGTCCATGCCCTCACAGAGCCTGCATATAGCTGGGGACAAAAACAATTGGAAGCAAAACTGTGGGTTCTCTGAATAGTGTATTCAGGGGAATCGGGGAATGGGGTGGTCAGAGTGGCTGAAATGACCGAGGAGACTTCCTGGGAAAGGACTTGAACTAGGTCTTGAGAGATGAATTGGCTTTATTTATTTATTTTTAATATATTTTTATTGATTTCAGAGAGGAAGGGAGAGGGAGAGAGAGATAGAAGCATCAATGATGAGAGAGAATCATTGATTGGCTGCCTCCTGCACGCCCCACACTGGGGATTGAGTCTGCAACCCAAGCATGCGCCCTGACCGGGAATTGAACCGTGACCTCCTGGTTCATAGGTCCACACTCAACCACTGAGCCACTCCAGCTGGGCGATTAGTTGGCTTTAGACTCATACAGAAGGGATGGGAAATGTGCATCCAAGCAAGGCACAGAGGCAGAGATGAAGTCAGTACATTCAGCGCCCACCAGGGAGGCCAACTGGAGAGGAGCAGGAAACCTGGCCGATAAGTAGGATGAGGTTGGGAGGGAGGCTATTAAAAACAGATGGAGAGTAGAGGGAGCAGTTTGATCTGTTGGGCCCTGCCAGCACACAGGTCGCTGATGCAGGCTCGTGGGCGGTGGTGTGGCTGAGGTCCACAGGGAGAACTGGGGACAAGGAGCATCACCAGGACACCCCCTGAGCCCAGAACAGAGGCCTGGGTTTTGGAGCCTGTTGGGGAGAGAGCCAGCCAGAACTAAGAAGCATCACCGGGACACCCCCTGAGCCCAGAACAAGATGGGCAGACTGGAGAAGCTCAAATAAAGGCAGAAAGGGCAGAGCTGCAGGTTTAGGCACAGAGAGAAGTCACAGACCAGGAGGCCTGGCTCTAGGGTTTCCCAGCCAGGACAACAGAATTTCCCCTTGTGCAGGCTGAGGACACACACAGAAGCTCCCCATCTGCATGAACATTCACATTTACACCCCGGGGTGCTTAGGAAATGGCTTGGCAAGGTCCTTCTCTGCTTTTTGGAAATCTCTCTGAGGAAATGTTTGCTTCCCCTTCCCCCTCTCCTCCTTCCCAAGCATCCCCCTGCTCTCTCCCTCCTCCTTCCCCATCTTCTCCTCTTTCTCTCTCCTCTTACCTTCCTCCTCTTCTAACTTTCTAGCTTTCAGGGGAAAAGCAGCCACAGTCCCCTCCCACTGTGCCCCCAATTCCTGGAGGACAGACCCACCCTCTCTCGGAGCCCAGGAGGTATCAGGAAGATGCCTGAACTCCTCTGCCCCCTGCTCCCACCAGCCTGGCTCCCATGGCCACATCCATAGAAACCTTTCCAAAGGAGAGGGTCCAGTGACACGGGGAGCCCCTGTTCCTCTCAAAACTCCCCAAGCTGCTGCCAACCAGCTTGGGAGGAGAAGGAACACAGTGGCATTTAGGACAGGCAGGACATTAGCTCACTAGGACAGCTGGCTTCTATTCAAAAGAACCAAGTGGTTTTGATCTCATAAATATTTTTTGTTTCTTGGTCATCCAGTGAGTGTTTATGGAGGGCCCGCTGTCTGGAAGGCCTGTACTGGTTGCCAAGGCGGATACTGAGCCGTTGATCCCATGGCTCTGAGCTCTGTGGCCATACAGCCAGCACAGCCCTCTGTCAGCCTTGGTATGTCTCCTCAAGGGGGCAGGGCTGCCTCTCCTTGCATGTGTGCCTGCAAGTGAGCACGCACACATGGCATACACACACAGTGACTCACCCAATATTAGGAAAACATCGTTCCCAGTTGGTAGGAATGGGCGCTTGCAATTCTAGATGGGAATTTAAAACTCCGGGTCAACAGGGAAACCAGCGGTAACCACTTCACTGAGCCACAGTCAACTCCATTAATACATCTGGTGCCTGTGAAATCCTGGATCTCAAAAAGAGTGAGAGCAACAGAGGAAGGAGGGAGGGAGGCAGGGGGGGGGGGGGAGGGGAGAGGGAAGAGAGAGGGAAGGCATTTGACCTACATAGGCTGAGATTTCTAAGCCCTCTCCTTTGTGCAGCTGTCCTCCCAGAAAAAAACCACTGCACACAGCGCTCTGCACACTGGGGGTGCCCACAAATGCTGTGCAAGGGGATGTGGAATTTCCCAGAGAAGCCTCTAAACCACCTGTGGTCTTGGCTGCAAGGTGGCAGCTTCTACGCCAGCCTCTCCCATTTGTAATTTATCCAAAGCCATTTGGTTAAGCTCAGAGCCCTGAAACAGTCCCATCACCCATAAACAGGTGGTGCTTATGTCAAAACTTTGGATCGTGGTGCACATCCTTGAGGGCTCTTCCCCAAGGGCAAGGGTTGGAGGATGTGACCAGTGTCTGAAATTCATACCCAAAGTACTGTTCTCCCTTGAGACTTCCTCTGCAATACATACACATGCACACCACCCACATAAACACGCAGACACATATGTACCTGTGTACACACATTAACTTCCTTCTTTTCTGCTTTGTGCACGTTTTTTGTAATTAGGTAACGGGCTTTCTGACATAGGCAACTATTACAGAGCTAATGATTTAACCTAATAATCTAGATCCCTCAGTGTCAGAAGTTAGTAGATAGGGCATATTCTTCTCTATCTTTCTCTGTATCTTTCTCAAACATAAACATTCATCAAGGAATTTTAGATCTAAAAATAGGGTCATTACTAAACTTGTGTTTTCAGCAATTTGCATCTTATTTAACACCATATTTTGGACATTCCTTCATCTCAGTGCATATCTAACTCTTTTCAATGGCTGCATGGGCGCACACACACACACTTAATCCACATTTACTTATGCTAACATAGACATGTGTGTATAATTATATATGCACACACACACACCCCACCCCAAGGTGATTCATGCTGGCACTGGCCCCAGCCTGCCAAACATGAGGTTACTGCTGTGTGGCTTCCCCCTCACAACCACCTTCCAGACCTCACTGGCTACTGTCAGAGGTGGTTGAAGACTGAGCATCTGAACAGGCTGCTCTTGAATCTTCCCAGCTCCTACTCAGACATCCAGGGGTAAAATCTTTAGCCTGGGAACATGGACCAAGCACAGGGCCAGGCAAACATATTTGGAGGCTGCTATAGTGATGGGAGGAAAGAGAGGAAATGGACCAGTCCAGTAGGGGCTCTCTCTTAGAGCAGCAGCAGACCCCCAAGGGTAAGGATGAGAAACCTGGGTTCCAGCCCTAGGCGGGACACTGATTCACTGTGTGACCTCCAGCAAGCGTTCGCCCTCTCTGGGCCTCTGTTTCATCTTCCGTAAAACCAGGGATGAGCACTGACTGATGTCCTTACCGCCCTTCCAGCACAAACACTGAGTCTTGAGTCTCCCTCTGTGCTGGGAGCTCCCTCTCACATCTATCCTCCCCGGGTTCTCTGCCCCCTCAAGTTTGAGGGTCACTGGGAGGGAGCTGGTGAAGCCAGGGGAATGGCTGGGTCTAGCCAGATAGGCTGGCAGAGAGCCGTCTTGAAGGCCAGAACCAGACGAGGGTTTCCTAGGCCAGGGCAAAGCCTTGCCACCTCCTCCCCTTCCCTCACAGGCAGGAAGCGCTCTCGCTGTGCTTGGGAACCACGCTGCACAGTTATTACACCTGGTGATGCTACATGCTTTTTCATCTTAACTTTTTTTTAAAAAGGTAATTTTCAGCAGACTCTGAGCACTTTCTACCTTGCTGAGTGAGTGCTTGTCTGTTCTCCCCTTATTGAACTTGGCCCTTAAGTGCAGTTTCTACTATTACTCATCTCCATATCCCCAGGGTCCAGATCGGTCCTGAGATATGCTGAGTGCACAGTAAATATTCCTTGTCTTACTAATTTATTCTAATTGCAAATGTGATACATTCTTGTTGTTAAAAAAAATTCCATACATGAATGATTATACTTAGTATGTGGAAAGTTTCTCTCTCTCTCTCTCTCTCTCTCTCTCTCTCTCTCTCTCTCTCTCTCTCTCTCTTCCATGTAAAATAATATTCCTGTTTCTGATTCCCAGTTTTCAGTGGTCATAGTCTATTCATTCATTCTTTCCTTCATTCACCAAGCGGTTATTAATTGTGCACTATGTGCTAGGAACTGTGCTCATAGATATATTTAAAATACTAAACTATAAATTTTCTACCCTTGCCCCCTTCACAGGTATTTTCAACGCCCAAAATGAAGAGAGGACATGGGAACGATCATGCCCAGATTCAGACAGTTGCACCTGAATTTCCACCCGCGCTGACCTACTCCCTTTCTGCCTCCTGTCCACGCTCCTCCCTCTGACTGGTGGCCACAGATGGTTAGGAAGAGAGAAAGGGGCAAAAAAGAGAAAGAAAAAGGAAAAGGTATTGCTGGGTACCCTTGGCTTTCCTTGGAATGGACAACTGAAATAAATGCCACCCAGAAAGACGAGGGCTCTGGATCCTCTTAAACCCACCACACCCAGCACCACCAGTGCCAGACCCCTGCTAGAAACTCTAAGTGCTTTGTGAGTATCCATCTCCCAGAAGTATTTAATCCCAGTCTTGCTCAACCAGTCTCAGCCTTAACTGTTTATTTGGGCTGGGCTGGGAGCAGAACCTGTGGCCGCCCGCAAATCAGGTTACTGGCACAGCCTCCGGGTATTGATTGATTCAAAGATTACAGTTGAGCAAACAGGAGCATGTTAATTTTTAATTTCTCTTTGTTGATTGATGGTCAGGATTTCTCTTTGTCCTGTGACCTATAGTTACCCAGTCAGAAGCAACAGGCAATCATTGCCCTGCAATGAAAGTCCACTCGTCTGGCCCAAACTGGACTTTTAAAAGCAGCTTCCATATTGATTTGGCCTCAGTCAACAGTTAGAGAATCAAGGGATTTCCTCTGAGTTGGGCAAACCGGAGCAACATAGAACCCAAGCTGAGCAGCAGGATCCTCTGAGGATTAAAGAGGAATTCCCAGGGGAGGTCTTTGAGCTTTGGACTTAGGGTAGGGATGGGGCCTTTCTTCTAACAAAGGAGAGATGTGACAAAGAAATGTTTCTCTCCATGGCCCCCAATTAATGATGTCACCACTTACCACAGACACCCTCGTGTCCTGGAGCCCAGGTTGTTCTCGCCCACAACACGACGAGAGGGCAGAAAACAGCAGCAAAGTATGCGTCACCCCATCCTCCCAGGAGCAGTCTGCTGTTCAGTGTGTCCCTTAGTTCACATCGACCTCCTGCCATTCCTGCAAGGTCATGGTCAGCACCCACAGGTGTGGAGGAGGAAACAGGGTAGCTGGCCTGCCCGCGGTTGCACAGTTCTTCAGTCACTTAACGCAAAGATCTGCCATATGCTCTTGCTTTTTCCCTTTGCTTTGTAGAGGCAAAGTGATTTCAATTTGAAAACCATGATGGCTTTCACAGATCAAGAAAAACCACAGAAGCGATTTTTCCCATCTGGGAAGGAATAGATTCTTCTATTTTATGCCATTTGTCTACCCTGTCATTAACTGCGGAGAAAACATTCTATCACTGTCCTTTGTGGCCTGAAGCCATTTCCCAAGAGGAGGAAGAGGAGGAGGAGGAGGAGGAAAAAGAGGAGGAGGAGGAGGAGGAAGAAGAGAAGGAGGAGGAGGAGGAGGAGGAGGAGGAAGAGGAAGAGGAGGAGGAGGAGGAGGAGGAGGGAAATGAAAAATTTGGTCAGAGCCTGAGTAAAACTTAAAAGTTCATCAGACACCCACTGAGCAAGGATCCACTCAGTTGGTTATTTTAAATAATTCCCTCTAGAATAAGACTGTTTGAGCACATGTGAGGAATATATATCACCAACTTCAACTTCATTCACAGATGTTGAAGAGTGACTAAAAAAGGAAGGGAAATGTTGTTCAGTGCTCAGAGATGAATGTACCAAATCATACAAGCCCCACAGAATTTGAGAACTGAAAGAAGACTAAGAAATCAGTAGAGTAGGTCAGGACTTGTAACCTTTTTCTGGAGAGCGATTTCTGAGTTTCCTTAAATTTTATAATCACAGGAGACATAATTCTTGGTGTGGCTGGGGAAGCAAAGGGTGGCGTTTACTGAGCACATAATGCTACCGTTTCCCTGCTTTAAAGTTTCACAGTCTCCCCACTGCCTGCAGTAGCATTTCTGTGGAACATCAGTCCCGTGGGGTTCTTCTCTACAAAGGTTCACATGGTGACGTATGTTTGGAAAATGCTACATGTCATATCCTACTCTTGGATATTTGCAATGCACACCCACAGGATAAATGCTGTTGCACAGAGAAGTCCGGGAAAAAAGAAAATTTCATTGGCCCTGGCTGGGTAGCTCAGTCGGTTAGAGCATCATCCTGATACTCCAAGGTTGCGGTTCCAATCCCAGGCCAGGGAGCATACAAGAATCAACCAATGAATGTATAAGTGGAACAACAAATCAATGTCTCTCTCTCTCTCTCTCTCTCTCTCTCTCTCTCTCGTTCAAAATTTCATTAATTTTATTCACGCCAAGCCCTCAATCATATGTATGATTATATCAGGTAGAATACAGCTTCAAGCGACAGGAACTCTGGCTCAAAACTGCGATAAACAATAAGGATGGTGATAGTTCACAAAACAGATGTTCAGTTAGTAGGGCAGGCTTTGAAGACTTTTCCTCAGGTTCTCTACTCTGGCAACCTCAGTGTCAGCTCCTCTTTAGGTAGATCATGAGCTGGCAGTGCCAAGCACCACATTCAGGCCTGATACCTGGCAGAGGAGAAATAAGGAGAAATTTCCCACAAGGCTTCTGGTATTTATTCAGGCCTCAATGCCCAGATCCAGGTCACATGTCCACTCCTGAATCAACCATTGGCAAAAAGAATGGCATTTCCCTCTGATCAATCCTCCTCAAGCTCCCCTGAAGCAGGTGGCTGCATGGAACAGGAGTACATTTCTGAACAAAACCGGAGCTCTGTTAGGAAAGCAGAAGAGGAAGGGTAGGCAGCCAACGGTGTCCACTACAACCACAGACCTCCTTTTATACCTAACACCTTGTGATGGTTAATATCATGTGCTAGCTTGACTGGCCCATGGGTGCCCTGACATTTGGTCAAACTTTATTCTGGGTGTGTCTGTGAGAATGTTTCTGGGTGAGATTAATATTTGAATTGGTAGACAGAGTAAAGCAGATCACCCTCTCCTATATGGTGAGCTCATCCAATCCACTGAAGACCTGAATAGAACAAGGCTGAGTAAGAGTGAACTTCTCCTGCATGAGCTGGACCATTACTTTTTTCTGGCCTTTGGACTTGAACTGAAACTTGAACTCTTTTGGGGTCTCATGCCTGTTGGCTTCCAGACTGGAAAGTACATCATTATCTCTCCTGGTTTTTCGGCCTTTGGAGTTGGACTGGAATGAACACATCAGCTCTCCTGGGTCTCCAGTTTGCTGACTATAGGTACTGGGTCTCTCAGCCTCCAGTTCCTTATGATAAATTCTTAGATAGATAGATAGATAGATAGATAGATAGATAGATGAATTGATAGATGCAATTATTCTCTATTGGTACTGTTTCTCTGGAGAATCCTACCTAATACACACCTATTAATGTCCCTCAGAACTTTGGCTCCTCCATTCACTTTGTAAAACGTTGAAAAGCTTTCCCAGATAGAGTTCAAGTTCTCTCATATACTAGTAGCACTCAAAGTCCATTATGGTTGGTTCCATACTATTTTCTAGCCTCATGTATTTTTCTCCTCTTCTAGCAAATAAAATGCTCTTTCAGACTCTTGTTCTTTTGCATGTGCTATTCCCTCAGCTGGTTGCCCTTTCTCATCTATCAAATACCTACTTATCTTTCAGGTATGGCTCAAGCATCGAATCCCTATGTATTCGTCAATGAACATTAACTTCCTTCTCCACAATCCACCCTCAATCTGGTTAAGAGCAATCACACTGGGTCCTGGCTCTGCCACTTACTAGCTGTAGAAACTTAGGCACGTGATTTAACCTCCTTTTCTTTCTGGAAAATGGAGATTGTGTATCCTCAGAGGGTTTTTATGAGGATTAAATAAGCCAGTACTTGCACAGGCTTTGAACAATGCCTGGTGCACTATAAGTGCTCAGTAAACATTAGAGATCATTCTGGAAACCCACCACATTTTTTTGTATCCCTTAATGAAAGAGCACTCCACACAGTAATGAGTTACTTCCTTACACATTTGTCTCCCCAAAGAAATCATGATTTCTTCAAAGACAGGAGGTCTCTGAAATTCCTAATTGAGACTTAGCACAATATATGGTACTTGACTAGTGTTCAACAACTGCTTTGTGAATGAGTGGCTGAATGATCTTCACACTTCAGGAAACTGAAATTCCAAAAAGGTGGAGTGAGTTTCATAACATCATATAGACAGAAAGTGTCAGAATTTGGAATCTGGGTCTCCCGACCTCTGAAATCAGGAGCTCTGCAGACACCTATAGATTGCTTCTCACCATGTGACAGCATTCCTATTATTCAATTCAACAAACTTTTTTTGGAAAACCTACTATGTGCCAAACACTCTGTTGGGCATCTGTGATGAAGAAGACACAATCCCTGCCCTCAAGGCATCACATAACCTTTCCCTGAACCAAAGCCTCCAGGCCAGGCTTCCTACATCCAGGTTTCTGCCCCGTAGGGCACCATCAGAATGACTTCTTGGTCTTACAGCCTCTAAAAGCACAACCTCCTAGGAATAATATACACACTCCCGCCTGATACTGTGGCAACCCATTCACAATTTAATTTTATTTACCCACACAGGTTGGTACCTGACGACTGGCAAATTCAACCTTCTCATTTGTGAGGACAAGACTTCCTACCACCCCACAAACCACATGGCAGACGTATTTCCATCCCTATACCTTTATTCCTTTGGTGCCTCCCACCTGACAAAGTGCCTTTGCTTCTTGGTTCCTGCAGTTGAAGGATCAGTCTAAACCAGTGATGGCGAACCTATGACACGCGTGTCAGAGGTGACACGCGAACTCATTTTTTTGGTTAATTTTTCTTTGTTAAATGGCATTTAAATATATAAAATAAATATCAAAATCTTTGTTTTACTATGGTTGCAAATATAAAAAAATTTTATATGTGACACGGCACCAGAGTTAAGTTAGGGTTTTTCAAAATGCTGACACGCCGAGCTCAAAACATTCGCCATCACTGGTCTAAACTATTCAGAGTACTTATCTGCCCTACGGATACATCTCTGTCCTAGGTCCAGGTCATAGTTCCTGTAATCACACCTACCTGCCAAGCCCTGTCCCTGTCCCTGTCCTCAGAACTTGGTTCTAATGGTTTCTAAACCCATTACTATGACTATATTGAGCCCAAGTCACAAAGCCACTCCCCTTTCCCTATGGTAAGCCCTCCTCTAGAGACCTTAGAGTAATTTTCTGCCAGTGATTTGAAGGTCCTGGCCACCCCAGGCCACCCCCAGCAGATTCCCTTCAGTTCCAAGCTCTGCAAAAGGAGGTGGTGCTCCTGTCCTTTCCCACCCAGAAGAATCCTGGGCCTTGTATGCAAATTGACCCAACCTTCTTCAGAGTGCTGCAAACCAAGGGGAGAAGCAGTTGCCATTAAGCCACAAAAGAAAACAAGTCCCTATTACACCTTTCTCCCAAGCCAATAGGTGTCCGCTGTATGTACTTAATAAAGAGACACCATTTGGGTGACTCTTCATGAACCAAGGTGAGCAGCTGTGTTCATCTTCTCAGAGGCATGCTGGCCGCTTCCCACTCTAAGTTGGTTTTCAGCTTGTTCCCTACCTGGTAGCATATTACATAGCCACCTCCTGTCTTATCCTTCAAAGGCCCTGAAAAATCTAAAATAAAGTCTCTCTTCTAAAACTCCTATTGTGCTTATATATAGTCCATCTCTTGATTCATTTGCTTATTGAACACATATCTATTGAGCACCAACAATACCAGTACCAGGTCCAGGCACTGGGGATGCAAAATTAAATGGGCCTCAGCTTCTGCACCCAGAACCTTCCTATCAATTGGATCTTATATTGGCCTATGTTGGTCAGTGTGACAGTTACCAAAGCCCTGTGCCCACAGCTGTAATGCCAGAAGGCCACTCACTCTATTGTAGTCAATCTGGTGGGTGATAGGTAAGGTTGCAGCTACGATCAAATTGCAGCCCAGCTTCTGCCTGCCGTGGTCATTAATAGTACAGTACCTCTTTCTGCCTCCCAGCCTATCAATACCTGCTCTATTTGAAGGACTGTGAAAAAGGATCTCCTTCTATCCTATAGAAATATTTGTAAGTGATAAGGCTAAAAGCATCTTAGCTGAGGCATACACACTCAGGGTTGGGTTGGATTTCTGAAAAGGATGTAACCTGGTGCATTCATCAAACAACTAATTCAGTTTCACAAATGTTTAGTATATAGCAACTGCCATATGGCTTGATGAGTAGTAGACAGTTTCAATCATGTTGGACTTTCCCTCTTTTATTGTTAGTTGCAGCTAACAACAAACCTATTGTACATAGAGTTGCAGCTAACAACAAACCTATTATACATGGAGCTGTTTTGTAAATATAAATTCCTCTTCGAGTGAAGGGGAAGTAAAAGAAAAAGTAATGCCTGGGAGTATGTGGGTAGCTGCCTAAAAAAAAGACAGGGGGTTGTAGTTGAGTGACATGCTGGACATTGAGAAAACTCTCCCCAGGCTCGGGGAGCCAGGTGGAGGAAACAGTAAGGTTTCTGAGTGAGTGTAGAATCCAGGCGAAGGCACCAATAGCACGTTTTGGCTGTGAAAGAGCTGTACTCGATGTCCAGCCAGAAAGGACCAGTTTCTCCAAGAGCTGACACTGAGCAGACAAGCTTGGCCAGACTGAGCAATGAACAGAATGCATACAGGCGGGCCGAGCTGGACTCGGAGACATTGGAGCATACCTGTAAATTACCTGCTTACACATCACATAGGCCCCGAAATTCCTCACAGGGGAGTCAAATTCAGCTCTGGAAAGGTCATATGCTTCAGAGATGACTCACCACAAAACAAGTTTAAGAGAGAAAGAGGAACAAGAAGTCACATCTTCAGTCTTAGCTCACAGGCAAGAGAAGGAAAAGGTCTCAGTTCCTTTGGGGCTGAAAGTGACCAACAGTGAAAGGGGGAGCCTCCCATTTGAGGGTATCCCAGGTAACCTTACCATCCAGGAACTGACCAAGAGCTAAGATAAGAATTGTTTGTCTGCAGGAGGAGGAACCACGAGTTCTCCCATAGGGGCCAGTTGGCAGGGAGAAAGCAATCATGCTGTATACTTTGGCAGGGCCCTGGCTGCAGCCTGGCTCTCCTCTAAATGGTGGATACCACTTAAAAAATATATTTTACAAAGAAAGAAAGAAATTGAAAGATAGATAGAAGAGAGAGAGAGAGAGAGAGAGAGAGAGAGAGAGAGAGAGAGGGAAAAGAAAGAAAGAAAGAAAGAAAGAAAGAAAGAAAGAAAGAAAGAAAGAAAGAAAGAAAGAAAGAAAGAGGCAAGTTGCCCTAGAAGGAAAGCTCAGTTGGTAGAATGTTGTCCCGATATGTCAAGATTGCAGGTTCGATCACCAGTTGGGGCACATACAAGAATAAAACAATGTAAATAAGTGGAACAACAAATCGATGCTTCTCTCTCTCTCTCTCTCTCTCTCGCTCTCTCGCTCTCTCGCTCTCCCTCCCTCCCTCCCTCCCTCTCCCTTCCTGTCTCACTACAAATTTAAAAAAGAAAGAAACAGCAAGTTGTCTGACTAGGAGGGAAGTGGCCCAGAGTATGACATTGTGACTCACTGCTGGCCCTAGTCACTGATGGAGTTCATGCATATTTATAAAGGGATCCTTGGAGGTAGAATTATGTGATACCAGTCTCTTCTGTGTCCAGAGGGGGAGACAGCAATTTACCTGGGAGCAGATTTTTATATTAATGAGAATATACTTGCGTGACCTTTAATCCAGAGAAAAAGAACAGGCAATTTTTCCTGGAGACTAGCCAAGGCTGCCCTTTGTATGCAGAGTCCTGAGGCAGTGGGGCCAGGAAAGGATGACAAGCAATTTCCAAAGAAGCCCTTCTGGAAGGGAAGGAACCAGGTCCACACCCCTCTTCCCAGAGAGGAAGGTTAGAATTGAGTAGCCCTGACTACCACCCCCCTAGGAGGAAAGAACACCAAAAGCCCTGGATGAACTTGACACAAGGCAAAGGGGGCCCTAGACTGGTGTCCTGAGTTTCATACAAAGTTAAGGCAGTTGGTGTGTCACAGGGTGAGGACATTGGACACAAGGTGCCTTGGGTCTCCAGCCACCCTGATCATGCTCTGGAAGCATCCATTGAGCATATAAGAGAACTGAGAACTATGAACCTGGGTCCAAGAGTGCTGCCCAGCTGTGATCACTCAGAGCTCTCTGCACTGTTGGACCAATGTCCATGGTCAGTAAGGGATAAAATGCTATAACCAAAACATTGACTCTATTAGGGTAATAGAGCACTCCAGTTCTCCGTCTGCCTAGATTTGGAAACGGGATTGATAGCCACTTGTGATTTTTGGCTAATTGTGAAGGAGAGGAGCTTCAAAAGCAGGCTATCCAACTTTCTGCTGCTGAGAGCAGAGGAGCTAGAGCAACTAACTGGAAAAAAAAAAGAAATTGAGATGTGACCATATTTATACTTCAACCTAACAATGTGGTTAAGGTTTTCCAGAAATGAGAAAGATATGCCCAACAATGTCCTACAGCAATAAAACAGGTGACTGGTGAGTTACAATCTGGTAGGAAGAGGGAGGAGCCTGAGGAAAAGGGGCCTTGTCGCAAAGGGTGCCTCAGAGAGGTGAGACCCTGGAATGAGCAGCAGTGTCAGGATAGCAGGAAAGACTATGAAAGTAGGCTGATGCCATGGAAGAGACACTTCCTCTATGCGAAAGGCCTACCTTGGCCATCAGCTAGTCCTCATCTTCCACTTCAAAAACTATAGAGATATTTAGGATAGACTTAAACTGCCACACAGGGATTTAATTTTTATATATAAGGCAACAGAGAGGGTTCCTGTCCTCAGCCACTATCACCGACCCAACTAGAGTAATGGGTCACAAGTCTCCTGTGGGCCCCGCTCACGCCACTTACTCGTGTCCATATGAGCACTCCCATGAAGGTTAGCTATGCCCAGTGTTCTAAGACTCAGCCATTTCTTGGCATTGGTTCCCTCCCAGCTTTCGTAACACCCTTTAATGATGGGCAAACTGAAGTGGTGCCACTCCCACACATTAACACCTCCTGCAGCCAAGCTGTTCTTGAACTACTCCCAAAACATCTTCAGAGGGGAGACCCTCTTCAGAGTCCCGCTGGGCCAAGCGCCATAGATGCCATCCCAAGAATGACTGTGGAGAGTCAGACTCTGCCCATGGAATAATCAGAGATGAAAATGACAGACACCAGGACACCAGCTTAGACTCCAGTGACAAGGCCCAAATGAATGTCCAGTAACCCCACACTCACTGTGGCTTGTTCACCATTGGATCTCCCAAGCCTGGCACAGTACTTGGCACACGTAGATGCTCAGCAGATGTTTGTTGAATGAATAAAAGAATCACCAAGTCAGGAGACTAGGATTTTCTCTGGCCCTCCCTGTCATTAATTAATGTGTGACTTAGGACAAACCACTTCTCCTCTTTGGGCTTCAATTGCCATTTAAAAAATTAGATAGTGAGGTTATGTAAGTTGTTCTATGATTCTAAGAGTTCCTCAAGAAATGAAATATTGTTCACTAAAAAATAAATATTTTATATTCCTAGGACACCATTCATTTTGTTATTAGGGTACAAATTTGGATTTTGCATAATATTTTTTGAAACTTTATTTCCTGGTCTATTCTTAGCCTATTCCAAAGGGATGATAAGGTCAAACTGAAAAAGTGAAATTAATTGCCTCTTAGTTCTACCTCCAGGTAAAATTATGACAGAGACCTAGGAGACTAAGGTAGGTTCCCATGTCCTCTGCAGACCCCTCATTCTGACACCACCCACCCTTGGACACACTAGTGTGTTGGGCCATTAATCGGCTGGATCTCAATCCTGGCACATGCCTCCACATCAAATCTGTTTTTCCTCATATCCCCCTCAGAGCCTATTATGTCAGCTTATCTGTTGGATTAACCACGCCATGCTAATGCCTTAGGATCACAGGGCTGGTAACAAGGCCCAGAGCAGGACAGTGATTTGTCCAAGGCCAGACTCTAAATCCAGGTGTCCAATTCTCTGACTATGGTTCATTCCACTGACCAGGAGTTCATACCCTGGTCTGTACGTGAAGGTCTCCGGGAGGGCTTTGTAAAGTACTGTACTCGGGCTCCACCCCCAGAGTCAGATTTCATTTGTCTGGATTTAGGTGCAGGCATCACTAACTTTTTAAAATATTTTTATCAAAGTATGACATATATACAGAAAAGTCAATAAATCAAAAATGCACATGTTAATACATTTTCACAAACACCCATGAACTTAGACCAGTGGTCGGCAAACTCATTAGTCAACAGAGCCAAATATCAACAGTACTTCTTCAAAATAGACTCGCCCAGGCGGAAAACCGACTTCTGCGCATGGGCCACGAAGTTTCAATCGCACTGTAGACTCGCCCGCACGTGGTATTTTGTGGAAGAGCCACACCCAAGGGGCCACAGAGCCGCATGTGGCTCGCGAGCAAAAGTTTGCTGACCACGGACCTAGACCAACAAACAGAAGATCCCTAGCACTCAAAACTCCCACCAAAGATAATTGCTATTATGATTTCCAATACATAGATGACTTTATGTAAATGAAATATACAGAATGTCCTCTTGTACACCTGATTCCTTTTGCTCAGAATTATGCTTATAAGATTCATCCATACTGTTCATTCTCATTGCAGTGCAGTATTTTATGGTGTGACTATACTACAATTTGTGATCATTACATCAACACATTACATTTGGGTAGTTTCCAGTTGGGGATTTTGTAGTGTACATTCTATAACATATCTTTTGATGAATATATGTATTCATTTTGTTGTTGTTGTTGCTGTTTTTATTTCTTCTTTTCTTTTATTTTTCTTATATTTTTTTAAATTTTGTTTTATTGCTTAAAGTATTACATATGTCTCCTTCCCCCCCACCACCATGTATTTATTTTTAATTGTGTGCTTAGGCATGGAACTGCTGTGTCATTGGGTAGGCCTATGTTTAGTTTTAATAGATACTGTGAAACAATTATCTAAAGTGATCATATCAATTTTTACCCCCAATCTGAATTTTAAGAGTTTCAGTTATTTCCAAATCTTCACCTACACTTGGTATCACCAATTTTATTGTGTTGTCAATCTGGTGAGTGTGTGAGGATATTGCATTGTTTTAAGTTCCCCTAATGATTCTAATGAGCCACAAAGATCAGAACCTCTGCTTTATCCCTACACTCATGACCACTTGTAATTTATGAAAATAATGCTCTTTCTTTTATAACTCAGAACCTCTATAATCTATATAATAAAAGCCTAAGCAACCGTTAGAGCAGAATGACCAGTTGCTATGATGCACATTGACCACCAGGAGGCAGATGCTCAACTCAGGAGCTGCCCCTGGTGGTCAATGCGCTCCCACAGGGGGAGTGTTGCTCAGCCAGAAGCTGGGCTCACAGCTGGAGAGCACAGCAGCAGTGGTGGAAGCCTCTCCTGCCTCCACAGCAGCATGAAGGAGCAGTGAGCCGAGCAGGAGCAGTGAGCAGGCAGGCAGTAAGGAGCAAGGGGTACCAGACTGCTAGAAGGATGTCTGACTACCAGCTTAGTCCTGATCCCCAAGGGGAGTGGGCCCAAGCCGGCAGGCAGACATCCCCTGAGGGGTCCGGGACTGTGAGAGGGCGCAGGCCAGGCTGAGGGATCCCCCCGCCCCCCAGTGCATGAATTTCATGCACTGGGCCTCTAGTATTCTATAAGCCAAACCCAAAGTGTTAGGCCACTAAAATAAAATTTTTCAGAAAAACTTTTTCTAATATATACAAAAAGTAATTGGTGGATAAAATTTTGCCTAATTTTAAGTTCTCCAGTAAATTTTTCTTATATTTTTTGGCCTCTACTGCTGCTTTCCACTAGTGAATGCTAGCAATCAGCAAAAGAAACAGATAGGAAATGAAACAATAACCTCTTCCACGGAATTGTAGAATATGCAATTTTCTTCTGTAAGTGTTTTTGGTAACCACAAGGATTTTCTGCTAAGTGTACAAGTTTCTCTGTGCTCAAGAGGCCCTTAGCATCCTTCATCTTCCTCTTAGGCAGTGGTTCTCAACCCTCTGGCCCTTTAAATATAGTTCCTCATGTTGTGACCCAACCATAAAATTATTTTCATTGCTACTTCATAACTGTAATGTTGCTACTGTTATGAATCATAATGTAAATATCTGATATGCGGGATGGTCTTAGGTGACCCCTGTGAAAGGGTCATTCGACCGCCAAAGGGGTCACGACCCACAGGTTGAGAACTGCTGCTCTTAGGGATTCCATCTTCCTCACTCATAGGGCTAGGAAAAGGAAGCCCTATGTACCACGTGATCCTCTCCCAACTACAACTGATTGGATCAAGAGTAAACACTTGATTCAAGTTGGAGCAATCAGAACCTCTCTCTTTCACAAATTAGGAATTAAGATTTACATAGCAGTATTTGGAGCCATTCCGCTACATAAAATTGGAACCAAATTGGCATCAAGTTACCTGAAAGCCACATAAAAGCTGGTATGACATTAGTATGAGCAGAGCTTAGGAGTATACCTACAAGAGAATCTAAGAAGAAAACTAAATGTCGATTGTACAGAATAATTTCAATCTCAAAAATCCAAATTATTTTAGTTTTCTGTTATCATGGCAGAATTGAGGGAGATGGATGTCAGCCACTTTGTGTCATTAAATCAAAAAGGCATGGAGTCTGAAAGAGAGGACCAGACTCGGGGGAAAAAAGCCCTTAGCATGTTAAGAAGAATGATCCTGAAGAGATCCTCTTTTTTTTTTTTTAATATATGTTATTGATTTTTTACAGAGAGGAAGGGAGAGAGATAGAGAGTTAGAAACATTGATGAGAGAGAAACATCGATCAGCTGCCTCCTGCACATCTCCTACTGGGGATGTGCCCACAACCCAGGTACATGCCCTTGACCGGAATCAAACCTGGGACCTTTCAGTCCGCAGGCTGACGCTCTATCCACTGAGCCAAACCGGTTTCGGCCTGAAGAGATCCTCTTAAGTAAGGATGATAATGGAAATTAATAGTTCAGACATCACTAATAGTAATTTAACACATATTAAATACCATTGATTATGGTATTTGATATCATTAAGTATATCACTATTTTGTCATTTGTGTTGTCTTTATGGTATATTTTAATGAATGTAAGATAATTCGTAAGTTTTTGTCAGTTCATATACAATCATTGTCCATTTAGTATCATTTTTTCCTGTATAGTTCTAAATCCTTCAAATATAAATTATCCAATGGGGTGGCTATTTGGTACTAGACCTCCAAAGTTGCAGGTATTGAATTAACAGAAAGGTTATGACAGAATCAGCAATGGTCTGTTTAACAGGTTATTAGTTTACATTTGATAAATGTCTGTATCCGTCAGGATAGGCTAGGTTTTGCTATAACAAAACTCCAAAATATTAATGGCTTAAACAAACAAACATGTATTTTTTGGTTCACACTACATTTGCTGTAGATAGGAGAAGAGCTCTACTTACCATAGTATCATCAGATGGGGTCTAGGCCAGGAGCAAATCTGCCTTGGACCTGTCGGTAGTGTGTGGGTTCTTGACTCCGTGCACAAAAGATTTCACAATACGAGTCCAGGTGATTTTGAGATTATGTTTATTAACGCTGGGGACAGTGAAACAAAGGAAGGGCTTAAGAGGGAACAGGAGAGAGCCTAGGCAGGACTGCTTTGGCTCATCGAGAAATAGAAGTCACAGTATAAGAGCTGAGCCAACATGGGGCTGCTGTTAGCTCACTGGAAAGTCAAAGTAAAGGGGTCCTTAAAGACAGGTTCCGGGTTAAGCTCAGGATGTGCTGTTGCTGCCTGCTCCTCCCCTGGTTGCAAGTCTCGTGGGAATCCTTAGTTTAGGAGAAAAAGAGTGGAGATACAAGGCATGGGTATGCTCTAGTGACAGCTCACAGTGGGTCCTTTGTCTTGAGGCTTTTTATCTTTCTTTGGCTGGTGGGAATCCTAGGGGAGATCTCAGGGGAAGGTCTTAACAGAATATTCATTGGCTTTCCAGGTGTGTCCTTCAGTCTGTTGACTCATCAAAATGTGCGTACAGAGAGGTCAGGAGAAAAGGAAGCCCTATGTACCACGTAATCCTCTCCCTTAGTTTTATTTTCAAAGAATGTCATCGAAGAGGCACCGGAACCAAGGCCATTCTATCCCAGGACAGTCTCAAATGTGTAAATCATTTGCTTGTGTCCTTGGTTAGGGAAGATAAATATCTTGTGACTCATTAGCTGGCTGTAAATTGCTCAAATTATTTGGCTTTGTTTAATTATTTTGTCTCAGTTTCTCTTATTCCACTTACCAAGGAATCTCCCTAGCTTCTTACTATCCTGTCTCAATAGCAACCCTAGGACTCTGGCAAACAGAGGCTCCATCTCAAGGTGGACTTCCACAAAGACTGCAGCACAGGGAAGGTGAGGAGGAGAATCATACGCTGACTTTAAAAGTTTCCACTACCATTTCTTTGGCTAACGCATGTTATACGGCCACGCCTACCATAGGCAATGGAGAAGCACGTTCATTGTGTGCCTGGAAGAACCAGAATATGTGTGACTAGTCTTAACAAAGAATGTAGTGTGTGTGATCACAATGTTATACTGTGTGCCTGTAATACAGCTAGCTTTTCTGCTGGCAAATTTGCTTCTTATTTGTATGATGGAATTAAGTAAGTCAATAATTCATGGTGTTCCACAGGTGCACTGGCACCTGAGTTCATTTGAAAACTGCTGACCTTAACCCATGGTGGGAATTCCAGTTAGATGGGGAGTTATTGGGGGCTGGCTGAAGTTCACATGTACCACACCACACAGACAACCTTGGCTAGCATGCCTCAGGCCAGTCCACTTTCCAGCCCATGGTGTAAATGGAATATTGTAAATCTGGCTCTAGTTTGGGTTTTGGTGAGGTTAGAACTAAAGAAATGGAGCAAAATAAATAAGCCACTCTGAAGGAAAAAGAATCCAGCTTGGTGTTTTGAGTCCTGTTGACCTACAGTAAGTACCACAGTGCCACCACACCTTCGGGGGTGAGGGTCAGTGAACACCACAGTGTTATGTCATGAATAGGCTGTAAGTCTCAAAAAAGTCACCTTTCTTTTCTGAGCTGTGAAATGATGAAGTTGGAAAAGAACAATTTTTAAGCATACAACTCTTTGTGGAAATATTTCATATTCAGAGTCCCAATGTGTAAAATCTATACAAAGTGATGATACATCCCCTTGTACCATACAGCAAACAACAATCCCCCCCAAAAAAACCTTCACATAGAATCTTCAGAGCTCTAGGGAACATGACTTGAAAATGCCAGGATTATGCAACCTCAAAGATCCTTTCCTGTGGTTGTTATCCTAGCTTCCATGCCAGCACCTCCTGGTCCCAAATCTAAAGCAGCAGCCAGCACACAATCCCTCTTCCCCAGACCATGCTTGGCCCAGCCTGGCCCTCGCCCCTTCACTCCTCCTACACCAAACAGCCTTTCTCACCTACTTCTCATGTCCTGAAAACCGTATTGCAATCCTAAAGCTCTGTCCCCAAAGCTGCCAGCAATGCTGACATTTTTGCCTCTATGTGTGAGAGGTCAAGCCTTGC
This sequence comes from Myotis yumanensis, assembly GCF_028538775.1. Lineage (NCBI taxonomy): Eukaryota > Metazoa > Chordata > Mammalia > Chiroptera > Vespertilionidae > Myotis > Myotis yumanensis. The sequence continues at coordinate 24,825,905 of NW_027223764.1, read as the reverse complement.
CTGTGATTTAGAAATCCCGCAAGCCAAAGGCCTTGTTTCTATGCCTGGGTTCCTTTTCCATGTCTGTTCTCATCAAGCGCAGCTTTTTCATCACCCCAGCGTCACGAGGGTTGCGAATTGACGTGCAGGGAGGCTCCTGTCCCCTCTGAAAACCCCTTGGTAATTCTCTAGGTAATTAATGAGAACTCTGGGAGACACTGGGGATGCCTCTGGAATGTTAAACAAAATGGCTTTTATTCTAGCTGCCTCGCTATGCTGCTTCCGCTCCATAAAGGGGCTGATTGTGCTGTTGATGGGTGTGTCTGGAACATCACTTGCCAACACAGCCCAGGCCTTCCCTTGGCCTGTTGAGTTGGTCTCATGTCAGGGTGTTTCTGGTGGAAGAGGGACAAGACCTTTATTTTAAGACTCTCATAACAATCAGAAACACCCTTTCCAGTCACTGGCATTTAAAATGTTGTACCATTTGCCAATAAGCCCCGTCTTTATCTAGGCCATTTGCTTTGCCTTTATCTGAGCCATTCTCTAGCTGCTTGTTATTTACTCAAAGAGTGGTCTGGATCCATAGACATCACATGGGAACTGGCTAGAAATGCACAACCCCAGGCCCCTCCCCAGACCTACTGGATCAGAACCTACATTTTAACTAGATCCCTGGGTCATTACTCTAGAAAACTGTAAAAGTTTGAGTGACTTGGTCAGTGGTGAGAACTCAGCTGTTTCAGAAAAGCACGTCGTCAGAGGGCACTGGTCCAGGAGTCAGGAGACCGGCTTCCTGTTCTGATTTGGCCACTAATTCACCTGGTGACCTTGGCCAAGTCACTTAACCAGTCTGGAATCTTTGATGATCTGAACTCCCGAGTCTCCAAGTGCCTGCTCTGAGGACAGGAAACAGGAACGTGAGCTCTCTCCCAGATGCTGAAGACATGGTTTTATTGCCAAACATTTCACAGGAAATTGTCCCCAAGATCTAATTAAGACAAAAAGAGGAGCTCCAGAACTGCTACCATAGTCATTTTGTTTTGTTAACTGTCCCTCAGTATTTGTTTTATCAATGCCAGCCTCTCTATGGCAACTAGGTTGCCTGAGGGTACCTTGGGTACCTCTCTGCAGTTGAGCTCTCTCAGCTTCCAAAATATGAATGATCATATCAGCCCTGCCTGCATACAGCGCCATCATGAGGATCTGCTGAGAGAGTACCTTGAAAAGTCTGACATGCTGACACACACACACACACAGCAAATTGGCAGAGCCTTCTGGGGAAGGCCATTTGGCAATATGATAGTTTGAAACCTTTAAGATATGCTTACCCTCCCATCACATCATCCACTCGGCGTAGACCCTGGGGGAAAATCGTGGATGAGTAGGAGGCTGTTTGTCACCATAGCATTGTTAGTAATAGTGAAAAATTGTAAACAACCTAAATGTTCAACCACAGGGAACTGACTAAATAATACACCAGTAATAATAAACAGTTAATGGTGGCACCCCGTAACAGAATTCCATGAGCCATGGAAACAAACGATGCTGAAGATGCTAAGTATTGAAAGAAGTGGATAGCTGTTGGTGATTTTTCACTGACGAATGAAAATATACTGAAGACTATAGTACAAAGTATGATTATGTTCTGTGTAAAAATAAAGTGTATAAATATGCATTGGAAAAAGATGGAAATCATGGCACAGGCCTTCCCTTGGCCTGTTGAGTTGGTCTCATGTGAATACTGGTGCACTCTGATTATGGGTAGTTTTATGTTCCTCATTATATTCCTTAGTTTGCTTCTCTCTATTTTCTATCGTGCAGGTACATTGCAATTTTAATAAGGAAAAAGTATTTTTAAGAAAGAAAGGCATAGCATTCCTTACAAATTCGAAGTACTGTTTTTACCATCATTGAACTCATTAGTGGAGAAAGCCCCCTCTGACTAGGGGAGAGGGGACCCAAAGAGCAGGGTCCCACATTGGCCACATTGCTGCCCTCACACCCACCATATGGACAGACTTTAGACGATACGCAGCATATGCAGGGGGAGAGGGGAGCTCTCTCTTGCATTCAGGGACTGAGAGGAGAGGGGAAACTAGGAAGGAAATCATAAATTCTTACTGAAGAACAGAAACAGACTCGCACAGCCCTGCAAACAGAAAGGCAGCAGGAGGAGGGGGCATGCCTCCTACAAGGCCATCAGATCCAAAGCATTACTCTGAAGCCAGGGTGTGGGAGGTAGGGGGACAGCCTGCAGACAGCATTTCTCCTATCTCCTTGGGCCAAGAGCAGCGAGACCAATTGACCTGCCAGATGGTCCTTCTAAAACCCAAAGGAAGGTTATTTGTTTTCAAGAGTGAAAAGAAATTTGATTCTATGAGTCTTCCCTCCCAGCTCAATGGCAGGTAGATGTGTTTTCTCCATTTTAAATACCTCCATCTGGAATAGAAGAGAAATAACAGTAAAGGGAAGCCTGCTTTGTCTTTTTTATTATAAATAACTAGAGGCCCAGTGCACGGATTCATGCACCAGTGGGGTCCCTCAGCCTGGCCTGTGGGGATTGGGCCAAAACCAGCTCTCCAACATCCCTCGAGGTGTCCCGGATTGCGAGAGGGTGCAGGCCAGGCCAAGGGACCCCACCAGTGCATGATCAGGGCCAGGGAGGGACCGCGGGAGGGTTCCAGGGTGTGTGTGGCCCATCTCGCCCAGTTCCAATCGGCAGGACCCCAGCAGCAAGCTAACCTACCGGTCAGAGCATCTGCCCCCTGGTGGTCAGTGCACATCACAGCGACTGGTCAAATGGTCGAATGGTCAGACACTTAGCATATTAGGCTTTTATTATATAGGATTATATAGGATGGTGTTGGTGGTGTTGCTTAGTGGTGATGGTGGTTAATGGTTGTGGTGGTGGTAGTGGTGGTTGTTAATGGTGGTGGAGGTGATAATAGAGGTAGTAGTAATGGTGGTAATGGCAGTGATGGCAGCAGTAGTAGTAGTAGAGGTAATAGTGGTAATAGTAACATGTGTCAGGTATTTTACCTGTATGGCTTTATTTTAAATCTTCATAGCAACCTTATGAGATGGGCAGTGTTATGAAAGAGGAACACAGGACTCAGAGAAACATAGAATCCTGGCCCAGAGTCACATGGTTAGTAAGGGCTAAAAGCTAAATCCCAACTAAGTTTGTGAACTCCAAAAACCCTTCCTTCTACTATACTACACTAGAAAATTAAGATGCTGCTAGTCACAGCTATATTTATCAAAAACCTGATGATTATAGGCTAATTCAGTCCTGTATTTGCACCCATACATGGCCTGAATGGTCTACAAGAGTCCAATTACACTCAACAAACCCAGAATGCTTTCTGAAAAATTCAATGGCTTTCTACGTCAATAATTAATGAGACTCTCAAAATATTTTGTCTCCACTAAAGAACCACTTCACTTTCCAGGAGATATTATTCTTCTGCCTGGATAATGTATCAGGCAACATTCCCTGATTTGGCTATCACCAAGTGGGAGGCTTTTCCTGTTCTCTCCCCTGCTAGCACACTATTTGCTGATGAGAAGAATTTGATATAAGACTAGTCCACTCTGACACTAGCTAAGACTGTTTGGTTCAAAAGAATGAAAAGAAATTTTATTTTTTCAGCTTTTATAGAGTGATCTGTTAAGTCTTCCCAAAAGGAACCAGGCCAAGAGACATTGTGAGAGTTTAAGAAACTTTATTACATTTTCTCACAGTGGGCTGAGACCAGTGTGTCGGTGTTAGCCCTGAGGAGGGTAGTTAGGTTCTCTTACATATGGTAGAAGTATGTAATATAGGGTCAGGCTGTGGGTGCATGAGTTGGTCAAGCAGAGAGGAGGGCACAAGTCAGTCAAGGGAGGAGAGTGCACAGGTCAGTCAAGCAGAGAGGAGTTCTTATCTAGCTTCTGCAGGCACCAGCCGTCTGCCCCAAACTATGGGAAAAGGCTTATAACAGTACTAGAGGCCTGGTGCATGAAATTTGTGCATGAGGGGGGAGACCCTCAGCCCAGCCTGCACCCTCTCACAATCCGGGACCCCTCGGGGGATGTCAAACTGCCAGTCAGACATCCTTCTTGAAATCTGGGACCGCTGGCTCCTAACTGCTCGCCTGCCTGCCTGCCTCATCGCCCCTAATCACTCTGCCTGCCTGCCTGATCGCCCCTAACCGCCTCTGCCTCAGCCCCCGCCACTGGGCTTCGTCCGGAATGACGTCCGGAAGGTCGTTTGGCTGTCCAGTCTAATTAGCATATTATGCTTTTATTATTATAGATATTAATATTAAAATAAATGTTCTGGAAATTTCAGTCTGCTCTAGGAAGGAGCTTACAAAAATTCAGAGCCAAGTTTAAACAGGAAATTCTCAGGAGTAACAGGTATCCTGTCAGTGACAATGGACAAGCCTGGAATAATAGTTCCCTATGGGAGGCATCTGGCAGTAGGACTCCAGATGTTTGTAATCCACACATTGGGGCATTTATGAATTATTTCCAGTGCTCCATGCATACTTCCAACAAGCAATGTGCAACATTTTAAAATCTTGCATATTGTTTGTTCTTTATATATTAAAACTAAGAATATAAACTTTATGTCATTTCATAATTATTATTTGCCAATAAATTGTTATCTTGGAATGTTATATCTTACAGAAAAGCAAGGTTCTTTGTCAGCTGTTTTATGGTCAAGTCTTTAACCATGTCATTTTAAGATTGTCATTTATTCTAGATATAAGGAAGCTTATTTTTTTCCCTAGAACAATTTGGTAAATATATCTTCATAAGAAATATGAAAACACTTATATGTTTCTTCCTATCATATCCCTCCAGAATTTGACAACTCTCAATGAGTGAGTATTATAGTTCCCATGGCAATGTGTTTATTTGCATAAATCCAATAAGAATCTATTATCTTTATAAAATCAGGTTCCCATTATGGTTTTATTAACCAAGACTTTGACTGGAATGTCATATCTGAGAGACATGCCAGGATTCTGGATGTCACTGAAAGCCTTAAGGAATAAAAGATTAACTTTAAAGCCAGCAAGACTACCTTGGAGAAATGGCTGGTACCTTGCTTGTTCACTTGGTTCACAGCAATCTTTCCAGGTGAGAAACAAAGGTTGCTTTTCTGAGAGACAGCAGAAAGAACCGCAAGACATCTTGGGGACCTCAAGAACCTGAGGAATCCACCCAGACCGTTATAGGCCAAGCCAGATGGCAACTGTGTGGCTTGGCTCCTGTGCCCTGAAGGGCTGACTGAAGCTCAATCTGAATATTCCTTATCAGTTAAATTCCAGCAAAGTAAATCTAAAAGAGCCTATATAATCAATTGCTATTCTTATTGTGTTTATACAAACAATCAGGTGGAGTTAAAACCTAATGTAGTCTCTTTGATGAAAATGAGGATGATTTTAGGGAGAGAAATTCTGTTCCAATAAAAATCACAATGCCCAATTATAGGTATTAAACTCTAGTACAATTAACTGCCTTGAGAGTTTTGTTATATATACTATGGACCTCAACACCTGATAACATTACCAGAGATGTTCTAAACTACAGACAATGTATCAAATTGTCATTGCTTGCTTGCTTTCAGCAAAAGCTTTGCATTTAGAAATCTTCTTAACTGGTTTATAATTTGCTATATTGGTTTAACTTTTGTGTTGTTCTTTCTATTTCATAGGGATGACCTTATTAAATACTGTATGACCTTATTAAATGCCTGATTACTTGTTTACCTTGAATTAAACCTATTACTTATAAGTCCCCACGAGAACCTCAACCTGAGACCTACACTGGTGAGCCCATTGAGCACCTCAAGATCAAGAAACAAGAATTTATTATAGATAAATTATGTGATAACTAAACATTGATGTCATTGTCCTCCACTCCTCACAGCATAGCCACCCTCCTGCCACAGTGCTAGCCTTCAGGACTGTCCACTACAAACCCCGCTCCCTGGGTGGCTCTCATTCGGACCCTTGGACTCTCAGGCAGGGTCGATGCCCCTTAATAGCATGGAAGTCACTATAGAAGATGGACCTTTGCCCATGCTCCCCAGGTATGAGTCTATTATTAGGGTTAATATTGTTAAAACGAAGAGGGAAGAATGTTAGGATGAACGACCCCTAATCTCTCCTGCTTGGACATGTTTTCTGAAACATGTATTTTTATAAGCCTTTCCCATAGCTTGGGGCAGATGGCAAGCACCTGCAGAAGCAAGATAAGAAGAATTCCTCTTTGCCTGACTGACCTGTGCCCTCTCCTCCCTTACCTCCCTTGACCAACTTGTGCACCCACATCCTGACCCTATATTGTATACTTCTACCATATATTCTGGTAAGAGAACCCAACCACTCCCTCGGGGCAGACACCAACACACAGGTCTCAGCCCGCTGTGAGAGAATGTAATAGAATGTCTCGAACTCTCACAACGTCTCTTGGCCTGGCTCCTTTCAGCATGGACCTAAGAATTTGATATCTTCCTTTTTCCAGTGATGAAACTGTGAGTTGAAGGCCATTATATAGCAGAGATATTTCTGCATCTATCTGTCCAGAGAACTCCCATCTCTGCTGAGCCAGAAATGTGGGGATTGTCTAAGGATCAAGAGAGAGGTATCCCCCAAAGGCTAAATAAAGCTCTTATAGAGAAGCTCTAAGTATCTAAAAAGATACTTATGGATTCAGGTTATTCATTCATCAAGTGTCTTCCATGTTCCAGGCACGGTTCTTGACACTACTGACTCAATAGGAAGCATATTAGACAGAGCCCCTGCACCAAACGAGCTTAGGGAGGGGTGGGAAATGCACCAGGAATGCTCTCAGCTGCAAGTAACAGAAAACCCAGCAAGCAGGAACTTTTTATTTATTTTTTCTTTTCTTTTTTATTTAATAAATCTTTATTATTCAGATTATTACAGTTGTCCCCCTTTATTCCCCCCATAGCTCCCCTCCACCCAGTTCCCACCCCACCCTCTGCCCTTACTTTTTAAAAAGCAGAGTCATTTTTCTCCGTAATAACAAGTCTGTGGGTATACGGCCTATAGCTGGTGTAACAGCTCGGTTGTGTCATCAAAGTCCTTGTGTGTTTCCCTCCTTCCAATCCAAATCTTCAGCATGGTGGCTTTTCTGTTTTGTTTACCAGGTGTCTCAAGATGGCGATGGCGGCCACAGCTCTAATATTATATCTATGTTTAAGATAAAAAGGGAGGGGCGAGTGGTGCCAGCAATGTCTGAATATTTTATTCAGAATATAAAGGCTTTCCAAAAAGTCCCTCAGTTGACTTCTGGTTAGATTGCACTGGCCAGAATGGCTATATGAACCAACCCTTGCTGTAAGGGACACTGGAAAAGTAAGTATCTGGTGAATGGAATTACAGTGAATGACTGACTAATCATGATTCAACCTCTGAGGCTAGGCCAGTGGTCAGCAAACTACGGCTCGTGAGCCACATGCGGCTCTTTGGCCCCTTGAGTGTGGCTCTTCCTAAGCCTTAGGAGTACCCTAATTAAGTTAATAACAATGTACCTACCTATATAAGTTTAAGTTTAAAAAATTTGGCTCTCAAAAGAAATTTCAATCGTCCTACTGTTGATATTTGGCTCTGTTGACTAATGAGTTTGCCGACCACTGGGCTAGGCCATTGCCATCCTAAACAAAACCAGGTAATCAGAAGAGCTAAACAAATCACGCTTTGTGGGGAGAGAGGAAGGAAAGCAGGTAGCTGACACAAACTGTCACGATGAGTAAGATTCAAACCAGCGTGAGGAGTTAAATGTCTAATGCTGTAAACACCCAGCCGTGCATGAGGCTGAAGATGTACCTTGGGATCCCAGGTACACCTCTCTCAGGGGGAACACAGGCCCAGGACCAGAGGCAGCAAGAGCTGCTCTAGAATCAGTAGCTGACAATGTTGTATGTGAGTGTTCTTATGTGAACAGCTGCCTCCATGTGTCCTGGGCTTATAACCTGTCTGATCACCAGGAATCTAGAGGTCTCTTTGCTCCCTGTCACCATTCCCAATTCCTTGTTCTTTAGTACTTAGAAGCTTTTCTTTGGACCGTGGATTTCTAAGAAATGACCTTTTCCTTCCTTAGGCCCGTGCTCTCCGCAAAGAAAGAAAAATATAGTCATAATGGTTAAAGAAATGATGGTGTATCTTTACAATAAAATGCCATTTGACAGGTAGAGAGAGTGATGCAATTCTATATGTGCTGATATGGAGAGTCCTCCAAGGTGTTTTGTTAAATGAGAAAAAGCAAGACAACACACAGAGCATAATACCATGTGTAGGATAAACTCTGTGGTGCTTGTAAAACATGTCCAACTCTGTGACGCAATCCCTTCACCCCTCTGCCCTGGAGTGTGGGCTCGATTCAGTGACTCACTTCTAATGAACAGAATGAAGCAGAAGTTGTGGTTTTGACTTCAGAGACCAAGTCATAAAAGGTACTGTGGCTTCCTCCTTACTCACTCTCTCTTAGATTACTCACTCTGGGGGAAGTTAGCTCCCATGTCACAAGGACACTTAAGCAGCCTATGGAGATATCCATGTGATAAGAAACTGAAGCCTCCTGTCAACAGCCATATGAGTGAGCCATCTGGGAAGAAGGTTCCACACATCCTGTCAAGCCTTCGGATGATTGTAGCCCCTGCCAACATCCACACATACAAGAGACCCTGAGTTATAACCACCCAACTAGGTGCTCCTGCACTCCTGATTTAAGGAGCTATGAGATAATAAGTGTTGGCTATTGTAAGCCACTAAGTTTTGGTATAATTTGTGATGGAATAATGCATAACTAATATGACCTCTTATTTGCATAGGTAATAATAAGGCTCAAGCTATTATTCTGTGTTAGTTACTGTTTTAAAAATGCCAACATTGAATCCTCACAATAACCCTGTAAACTAGAGACCAATATTATCCTTATTTGACAGAGAAAGAAAGCAAGGCACTGAGAAACAAAGGAATTTTCCCAAAGAGGTAAAGCTATTTGAACCCAGGCAACTTAGAGTGACTACTTATAACCCCTTACACTATACAATACTCTTATAATATACTATGCAAGTCCTCACAATGTTGTTGGTAGGTTCTTGGAAACTGTGACTTTAAGAGAAATGATGTATCATGAAACCAATTTTATCAGAGGCTAATTTTATAAACAAGACTTAAGTTCCTATGGCATATTTCTGTTTCACAAAACACATCACTAAACTTCTAAATAAAGACCCAAAACATTTCTAATATTAAAAATTAAAATAAATGTGAGCTATGCATACATTTAAGAGACATTAATAAAAACAAGATCATTATTTTCCAATCTGTTTATTCCAGTCCAGGGTCCCAAGTGGGAGGAGCCTATCCAGGCAGCTCAAGGCGCCAGGTGGGACCCAACTCGAACAGGATACCCTTCCATCACAGGGCCACTCACACACACCACACTCACTCAGACTGGGATGATGTAGATACGCTGATTCCCCTCACAGGAACATCCCTGGAATGTGGGAGGAAACCAGGATCCTCCGAGAAAACCCATGCAGACATGGGGAGAATGTACAAACTCCTCACAGACCCCGCAGGAGTCAATTTTTCTTCTCATCAATGTTATAATGAAATGACGTTATTTGAGGACCTGCTAAGTATACTACTATACTATACTATACTATACTATACTATACTATACTATACTATACGATACGTGTGTTGCAGGTATTGTGCTGCTCTGTGTGGTATGTTCATAGAAAAAGTATGAAAGACACATATCTAACTGTTGGCCACAGTTACTTTTGGGGACAAAGGTTGAATTGGAGAGAAAAAGGGAAAAAGGGAATTTTCTTTTTTTTTTTTCTCAACCTACTTCTGTAATGTTCAAAGGTTTTTACAACAAAAAATGTATTAATGTAATACTTGTGTAATTAAATTTTTAACTGAGCTGGCTGACAGGTGTATGGTGTTCGAAGAAATGAAGTATTAGGGAAAGAATAAGCACATCTGACCAAGTACAAGTCATCAGCCATGGACTTGCTTACCAGTGAATCAGACTGGCACCTTCTGTGGATTTGCAGATGTAGAGGGAGCATTCTCAGCCCTTGCCCTCCAGCACCTCCAGCCCCTCCAGCCCAGAGATTCCTCCTTTTCCCACAGCCCAGGAGGCCGGTAGAAGGTACACTCTCCCTGACACAAAGAATTTTCTCAAGATATGTCAAGGAGTCCTTTGTGCATGTTAGTACATGATGCATGGAGTCCTGTCTGGAGATCACAAATAGTGCTGGTGGCCAGGACACAGGGAATCTATTTTCAGTCTGGGCCTGAGCCTGGTTCAGGAATAGACTCTAAGAGCAGAGTGGTTGGGGTTTCTCCCCTTGTGCCTGAGAAGAATCATGTGGCCAGTGTGCTCCCTGACACTGTCCTTGTCACTGTGATGAAGATATATTTAGTGCCTGGCCTGTGACAGAGCTGTCACTGGAATCTCACTGCCTTGGCAACTCCAGGGCACTGATCCCAACCTAATCCTATCTATATTTACAAGCTCAGTTTGGGAAGTGATGATAAGAGTTATCTTTCTTATGCAAGACTATCAGATCAGCCAGCCCTAGTTGCATTTTGGGCATGGGGTGATGGATGGCCTTGAGCTTCTGATATGTGAGAAATCACACCACTGCCCACTCCACTCCCAGGTGGCTGCAGCGTGGTAGGAAGTTCACCTAGCGTGTGGGAACAGGGTTGTCACATGTGAGTGTCAGATGCATTATGAAAAAGTCCAAAGCCCAGTGGGTGTGGCTCATGGTTGAGCATTGACCTATGAACCAGGAGGTCACTGTTGGATTCCTGATCAGGGCACATGCCCGAGTTGTGGGCTCATCCCCATTGTGTGTTGTGCAGGAGGCAGCAGATCAATGACTCTCTCATCATTGATGTTTCTATCTCTCCCTCTCCCTTCTTCTCTGAAATCAATAAAACATATATTTTAAAAAAGACCCAAGAAGGCTTTTTCCTCACCTCTGAAAGAAAGGAAACCAGGGCTCAGACAACAAATTCTTGCCCCAAGAGTCTCCATTTCTTGAGCAACAACCACAGTGATATCATTAATTGATCCCAGTAATCTTTCCCACTGAGCCCTCAAAATTATCCATGGGTGATCATCTCTAGACACCTCTACCAAACACTACTAGTTGCTCTCTAAGATGAAAATTATGAGCCATCTTGGGCTGGAGGGACTAAGAAAGACATTAGTGGAAGACTTGATTGGGAAAGAAGGAGAAATGGTGCCAGTTTCAGAGGGTGGAGGTAAGGGGAGAAAGCCTGGGTGCATCGCATTGGCAGGGAAGAATCAATGAGGGCTGAAGGCTCGGATATGGACATGAATATGAGTTGGTGGAGACAATGGGTTCAAGAGCAAATTAGGCCCTAACCAGTTTGGCTCAGTGGATAGAGCATCAGCCTGTGGACTCAAGGGTCCCAGGTTCGATTCTGGTCAAGGGCATGTACCTTGGTTATGGGCACATAACCAGTAGGGGGTGTGCAGGAGGCAGCTGATCGATGTTTTTCTCTCATCGATGTTTCTAACTCTCTATCCCTCTCCCTTCTTCTCCGTAAAAAATCAAATATATATATATATATATATATATATATATATATACACACACACACACACACACACACACACACACACACACACACATTTTTTTAAAAAAAAGAGCGAATTAGAAAGAGTTGAACCTGTGACCCTGAATAAGTCCCTTTGCTATTCTGGACTCAAATGCCCTATTTTAAAAATGAGTGAGCCGAACTGGAAGCCTTTATGACCACTTCTAGCTCTGACATTCCATAATACATGTTATTTACTATAGCATGGAATTCAGTGACTGCCAACTGTAGTGCCCTTAATTTTCTCTTCAGGGTCATGTAGAAGACACTGCTAACCACTTTCAAATATCTTTATCCCCTTTTTCATGAGTAAAAGAACTTCCATTTTTAGCCAAGCAATACCATTCAGCTAAAAGACTTAATTTCTTGGCTTCCCAGAAATGTAAATATGTTCTATCCACTAAGATGTAGGTGGAAGCATCATGGGAAAGTCTCCTTAAAAAGGAAGATGCCGATAAGATGGATAACACAATCTCTGCCTTCGAGTTGCTTAAACTCCACTTTGAGAGAGAGAAATAAAACACTGGAAAAATTAACATACACATGACAAAGACAAATGCCTTTGTCTTTCACCAGTTGTTCTAGATGTTTTATTCAGTCTTCTGGGAGGAAGTAATTGGAAAATCTTTTAACTCTTCATTCAACAAACATTAAGTTCTCCTTATATTCCAGATTCTGCCAAATTAATTACAAACAAAAGGTGACCTCAAGTGCTCCCAACCAATAAACACACAATATTGATGTAATATTTTAAGAATAAAAATACAAATTTTTCTACTTCTATTGAATAATGAAGAGTTAGTAACATGGAACTTGCAATCCCACCTAGTAACAATTTGCCGGAGCTGAATAACAATGCCTTCTTTCAAGGGGGTTGTATTCTTCAGTTTATGACAATTGTCACCACTTGTTTTCCTTACACAAAAGTACTCTATCCATTTCATCACTTCCTAGATGGCCCTCTAGGGCATTGGGGGTCGTGACCCCTATCCTAGAAGCTAGAAAGCGAAGTTCTCATCATCATCAGAAACACACATTTATTGAGCACTAATATACCAGAACACTAAATTTGAAATATAGTAGGCTCTAAAGCCTACTTTGAGCCTCTATGCTGGTATTTGGGAAGAGAGAGAAAGAAAAAAGGGGAAAAGAGATGAGGAAAAGCTGTACAAAGAACAATAAAATCCTATTTCATTCTTTAAAGGGTGAAGGGTAACACTTCGTCCTGCTTTATAGTTGGCTGTCTGGGACATGGTGTGATATGGATCTCTAGCATCCCTCTTGGCCAGGAGAGTAAAAGCTACTAGTACACTCTGGAAATGATGGATCAGAGATGTGGCAGGAGTCTGAGTCCCTGATGACTTCCTGGAACTGCCAAAACCAGTATTATGTGAAAGAATAAGACCTTGGAGTTAAAAACCATTATTTTGCATTTCCTGTCTCATGACGCCAAACCTGATCTTTCTGATTCCAAGATGCAAGTCCAAACCCCAGGCCTGCCTGAGAGATCTTCCTGGGTGCCCCCTGATCCCCTACCCTGTTTTATACAGTAGCACAATCTAGCTGCTGCTCAGTAGACAACCCCAAATACTTTCTTTACTCCCTCATTACCTCCTAGTAGTCACAGGGATCGCTCCACCTAAACACCAGATAGCAAATCTGATCCTTCCTGGCCATATGTAACAATAAGGATACTGTGGGCGACAGATAACTGAAAGTCCAGGTAAACAATAAGGACACTGTGTAATCTTACTTAACAAGAAGCCCAGAGGCAGAACAGTTTTAGGCTGGTTAATCTGGTGGCTCAGAGACACCATCACAAGCTCGGGCTCTTTACATCATTCCACTTTGCCATCCACAGTGAGCTGGCATTAGTCCTCCATATAATCCCTCTTGATTGCAATTACTCCAAGCATCCTGTCCTCATCCAATAAACTCCAAAGCCTTTGAGACTAAGACTGTAGTCTTTACTCTCATTGCTCTTTAAGATGGAAGAAAATTTTTCCAAAAGCCCCTGTCAACAGGCTTCCCTTTGTGTTCCATTGGTTAGAACTATATCACATTATCACACACTCTTCCCCAAACCAGTCACTGAGACAAAGAAGGTAGAATTAGTACAACTGGCTCAAACTAATCAAGATTCATTCTCTGGGGACAGAGAAAGGTAGGTAATATTTTTCCTGAAACTGTTACTGTCCAATATCAAATAAAATTGAGGTTCTGCTAGAAAGGAACAAGGAGCAGGAAATGGCTGTTGGGTAAGCAATGAATAATTCCACCAAATCATACAACCTTGGGTCATTCATTTTCCGTTTCTGTGCCTGAATTTTCTTATCTGTAAAATAGGAAGAATGAACTAGAAGACCCCTTCATGAACCACTTATTCTTCCTCCAGAATCAAAAGGGGAAAATGTCACCCTGGACAGTGTTGCTAAGTGGTTAGAGTAGCACTCCACTTACTGAAGGGTCATGTGTTCGATTCCCAGTCAAGGGCATGTACCTGGGTTCTAATTTACTCTCCACACTTGGTCGGGGCATGTGCAGGAGGCAACCAGTCGAAGTTTCTCTCTTTCTCTTTCTCTCCCCTCCCACCCTTCCACTCTCTCTGAAAAGCAATGGAAAAAAAAAATTCTCAGATGAGGATTAACACAAATCTATAATAATAAAAGTATAATATGCTAATTAGACCGGATGTCCTTCCAGACGACCTTCTGGACAAAGCCGTGGCAGCGGAAGCCGAGGCAGAAGCAGCCATGGTGGTGGCGGGCGCCGAGGCAGAGCAGAGGCAGTGAGGGCCAAGCCCCTTGCACGAATTTCGTGTATCGGGCCTCTGGTCCATAACAATAAAAGTGTAACGATGGAATACTATGCTGCTGTAAAAAAAGAAGGAACTCTTACCATTTGCAACAGCATGGATGGAACTGGAGAGCATTATGCTAAGTGAAACAAGCCAGTCAATGAAGGAAAAATACCACATGATCTCACTCATTCATGGATAGTAGAGACCATTATAAACTTTTGAACAATAATAGATACAGAGGCAGGGTTGCCTCGAACAGACTGTCAAACTACAGCAGGAAGGCCAGGGAGGGGGGCGGGGGGGGGGGGGCGCGGGGGGGTGGTAAGAGATCAACCAAAGGACTTGTATGCATGTATATAAGCATAACCAATGGACATAAGACACTGTGGGGTAGGGGAGGCCAGGGGATTGTCAAGGGCGGGGGAAAAAAAGGAGAAATATGTAATACTCTTTGTAAAAATTTAAGCAATAAAAAAAAATGTAAAAAAACAAACAATAAAAGTGTAATATGCTAATTAGACCAGACGTCCTTGCAGATGACCTTCCAGACTAAGCTGGGGCTGTGAGGGAAGCCCGGGTCCTGGGTGCCAGCAGCCGGGGGAAGGAAGGCCTACTCTTGGCACGAATTTTGTGCATCGGGCCTCTAGTAATAATAATAAAGGGGGAAGTGTCTCCTCTGACGTTAATAGCTATGACCTCATGTGTTTCCCTGCCTAGCTGAGACCAACAGGATGACATCATTGTATATATTCATTCCTTACTCACGTGTCAGCCCATTTTAACTTTTTTCAGGGTGTTTATATGAGCATCTGTATGTTTTCCATTTTCAGCCCAAGTGAGCAAACTGTCTTTTAGCTTATTAGGGTGCACTCTGGATATTTTTGGCGCTGTAACTGTTCAGAACAGGAAATAATTCTTCCCAACTAGAAAGGCAGACCATTACCATCTGCTGGTTGCAGAGACTTTGGAGAACTGAGGAAGAAGCAATTAGGGCAGTGATGGCGAACCTATGACACAAGTGTCAGAGGTGACACGCGAACTCATTTTTTTGGTTGATTTTTCTTTGTTAAATGGCATTTAAATATATAAAATAAATACCAAAAATATAAGTCTTTGTTTTACTATGATTGCAAATATCAAAAAACTTCTATATGTGACACGGCACCAGAGTTAAGTTAGGTTTTTCAAAATGCTGACACGCCAAGCTCAAAAGGTTCGCCATCACTGGATTAGGGAAAGAACTGGTGGCAGCGGGGTGGCTGGCACAAGCAAACTGACACTGGGCACCTTAACCCTTCTGGGCCTCAGTTTTCTCTTCTGTAAAATGAAGACATCGGACTCCATGACCTTAAGTTTGCTTCATTAAACAAGTAACTATTAGGCTCCTGCTGTATGCCAGGCAGTGGGGATACAGTAATGACCAAGACAGCCTAGGTCCTGCTCTCACCGAGCTTACATTCCCATCACAAAGACAATAAACAAAGAAAACACTTCCGATAGTGAGGAGTACCAAGAACAAAACAAAGAAGGATGATGAGCTAGTCAGTGCCTTGGGTGGGGCGGGGGAGTCACTTTTGATGGGATCGCCAGACAGGCCCCTGAGGAAGCCACATGTAGGCTGAGCATTGACTAAGGAGATGCAGCCAGCCCTGGGGAAGAGGATACCAGGCAGAGGGGATCATTGTAACAGTTGTAGACTTTCCCTTGGAATCTAGGTCAGGAAACAGGAGCCACTGAGCTGGCCCAGAGGAGGAAATGCAGATTGTACATATGCTGTGATGACACTGACCCCCAGCCACTGACAGCTCCCTGCAAGGCCTAGCACCGCTCAGTCTGAATCACTGCTGAGAGCCAGGGGCTGGAGGCCACGAAGATGAATGCGAGCTGACCTTTCTGAGCCCCATGACAGTGATGAATGAAGGGAGGATTTGGATGCCTGCCCTTGACTATAAGAGGAAACAGGCGGACTGTAAACTGAGGCTCATGTTTTGCAGCTTAAGTTTCACCAGCCGTGCAGTTTCTAGGGCTGTTTGCTCCCACAGAGCACGTCAGGCATTTGGGCTGGCCCTCTGGTCTTAGGGACTACTCAGCTATCAGCCGAAATCTCTAACCCTGGAACCTCACAGAGCTTTCGGCCTCTGCTGCGGGGTGGGCCAGCCTGGTGAGCACTCATGTGACTGGGGCAACATCAAGGGCCCTGCCTGGGGTCAAAACACCTGAGTAGCAGCCCCAGCAGCGCCCACAGGAGTCAAGGAACCTCTCCAGCCGTCATGAACAAGCAGGCATCTGCTGGGGCCGGGTGTGGTGTGGGCTCCTCACATACAGGATCCCATTTAACCATCACAACCCCTTGGGGAAAGCACTACCATTATCCCTACCAGACAAATGAGGCTGCAAGAGATTTCGCAACTTACCCAAGGCCACTCAGTGGCAGAGGTGGAATTCTAACGTGGGTCAAGCTAATTTCAGGTTGTCTATTCCATTCTCTCTCTCTTTAAAAAAAATAAAATATATATATATATATATATATATATATATATATATATATATATATATATGAAATTGGGATGACATAGGTCTACATGAACATACAGGTTTCAGGTGTGGGTTTCTATGTTATAAGATCTATATATTGCATCCTGTGCCCACCACCCAAAGTCAAATCTTCTCCTGTCACCTTATATTAGGACCCCCTTCTCCCTCCAACCCCTCCATTCTCATAACAAGGCATCAGTTACATGGGAACAGTAATTATGTGTCCTACCCTGGTCACGTGGCTGTTAAGAGACTCAAACTAGAGGAGGAAGTGCTTTGTAAACATTGATAAGCTACTCCAGGGTCTTCTGCTCCCAGTGTAGGTCCCAGCAGCGTTGCTGTCTGCAGTTTCCTGCCCACGGTTCCATCACACATCTATTTCACCCTTTCACTCCTGTATGGAACGCCCACCTGTGCCACTGCTGCTGCTAGCCCTGAACTTGCTGCCCATGCCCCCCCTGTGGCTGGAGGGAATGGAGATGAACGTGGGAGATTAATGCTGTGATGGTGCCTCCCTTCCTTCCCCCAGAGCAGCGGCAGCCCTGCCGCAGCCTTGCTGGGAAGTCTTGGCATACGGCCAGGAGAAGGGGGGGCGGTGTGTGGAAAATCTGAGGAGATGTTTGTCTTCTTGGGAAGAAAGCCAAACTGCAGTTCGCTGGAATTCTATAAATTATGCACCCAGAGAGGCTTTAGTTTAGAAAAAAAAAAGGGGGGGGTGGAGGGGGAAAAGGGAATCTCTTACTATTTGCTTAGGGAGCTCGGTCGGCTGAGCCAGGGCCAAACCTCACATATTTGGCCTAGTTTTCTGTGCTTGCAAAACAGGCCCATGTTTCAGGAGATCGCTGGAAAGACCACAGAACAGCCAGCATTTCTCTGCTGGACTTTCTTCAGCCGACTTGCCATGCCCTCACTCCAGTTCGGGCCTATAGCTTGATTTCTTGGGCCTAGAAGGCTGGGGTATTCAGGGGCTAGGTGGGCCAGGATGATCTCTGTCTGCACACAACTATCTCACTCTGTACCTCTTCAACCCCATGAAGCCCAGCTGTCAGGAGAGCTGACCAAGGACACCACCTCCAGGAAGCCTTCCCTGGGCCCTGAGGCTGAGTCAGGGCTCTTTCCTAGGGGCTCCTGCAGCATCTAGTACTTATCACACTGTATTACTGACCTGGCTGCCAGCCAGTCTCCCTCAGGCTCCTTGAGGCCCAGGACCTTGTGAGTTTTGTTCTCTGTGGTATCCCCAGCGTGGCATTTCAGTGAAGAAACAAACAGGGACCACCTCTAGCCTCCTAGAGCTCTGAGGCTTTTCAGCTCCAAGAATTCCTGGCAGCAGAAGACAGGCGTCCTGGGTGTTATGTTGTCAGTTTGTGTTGCGTTTTGCTCTATCTGTTTTTCCAGCCTCATCTCCCACTCTTCTCAGCCTTCCACTAAATGCTTCAATCGTGAACTGCTTGCAATGACTCACCATTTTCTGCCTCCCGTGCCTTTGTTTACCCTGACTGCTCTGCACCCCATCCCTTCTCCCTCACTCCCAGGCTAACTGGGAGTGTCTCCTAACCCTCCCCATCCTGCACAGACGCCCCTCCCCCACTGGTTAGGGACCCCTTATCTTGGGTCCTATAAAACCTGGCCATGCTTATCACTGGGCTTATCACAGCCTCCAGGGATTTGTTTATGTAGCTGTCCCTACCCCACCCCCAAACTCCAGGCTACTTGGAAACAGAGAACCTGTCCTAATTACCTCTGTGTTCCTAGCACTTAGCTCGGAGCCTGACAGTAGCAGCTGTTCAATACATGCTTGTTGAATTAATTAATTAATCGACTAACATATGCAGCAGATAATAATAGCATGCCGTGTCATGGGGCAGAGCGTGATTAAGAGCCCAGCAAATGCGGTGAGCTCAGAGGAAGGAGCAATGGCTGTGGGCTGGAGCTGGAGCGGTTCTGTAAAAAGAGAAATGGACAGGAGATAAAGCACAAAAGGCAAAAGGCGGGATGGAGAATGGCCAGAGGGTAGCAGGGGGAAAGTGAGAAAACGTCTGGGCTTTAAAAAACATAAATCAGATCACAGCCTACTCCTGCTTAAAACACCAGCGGCTTCTCCCTGTATTTAGGGAGAAATCCAAACGTCTTATCAAAGCCTGTGAGGCCCCGAGGACCTAATCCAGCTCTCAGTCATTGGAAAAGAGAAACTGAGTCCCAGAGAGACATTCACAGGGATGCTCTGAGCACAGTGTTTTTATTTAAATCCCTCTCTCTCTCTCTCTCTCTCTCTCTCTCTCTCTCTCTCCTCTCTCTCTCTTTTGTTAAGAAAAAAAAAGTTTAGCAAATCATGGGTAATTTTTCTACTACAAATGTATTAGCCTTCAGTTTGAAACCCCTGGTACAATTTTCCAGCACTTTTCTTATGTGAGCCAAGTCCTGTGAGCCTGCCTTTATATAACACAGTGACGATTTTTGTTTTTTCCATCACGACCCATTTGAAAGTTGCCCTATTTAATGCCGTAGGAACCTATTCTGGGGTTGTTTATCTTTTAAATTTCTATGGAACCCTAATGTTACTGCCTTCCAACTAGGTCTCCTGAGAACCAGGGAAAGAAGTATTTGTTTTTTCCATCACCAGTTGCTGAGGCCTCTCATGCCAGCACTGGGCTGGGTGTGACTCTGATGTGTGCCTGCCCACGAAGGATTTATGATCTGAGGACAGAAGTGTAGATTCAATATCAAGCGATGAAATTTGAGCCAGGCACTGCACTGACCACCTTATATCCTTCACTTCTCATTCTCCCAGTAATCTGAAGGGGTAGATACTATTTATCCTCACGTTATAAGTGAGAAAACTGCAGCTGAGAGAGACTAAAGACTCACCCAAGTCTCATGTGGGTGTTAGAGTGGTACCCTCAGCCCAGGCGTGTGCCTTACCTCAGTCTAAAGCAAAACAGGACTGCCTCAGCTGGTTTGGCTCAGTAGATAGAGCGTCGGCCTGCGTACTGAAGTGTCCCGGGTTCGATTCTGGTCAAGGGCATATGCCCGGGTTGCGGGCTTGATCCCCAGTAGGGGGTGTGCAGGAGGCAGCTGATCAATGATTCTCTCTCATCATTGACATTTCTATCTCTCTTCCCTTCCTCTCTGAAATCAATAAAAATATATTTAAAAACAAAACAGGCCGAAACCGGTTTGGCTCAGTGGATAGAGCGTCGGCCTACGGACTGAAGGGTCCCGGGTTCGGTTCCGGTCAGGGGCATGTACCTTGGTTGCGGGCATATCCCCAGTGGGAGATGTGCAGGAGGCAGCTGATCAATGTTTCTCTCTCATCGATGTTTCTGGCTCTCTATCTCTCTCCCTTCCTCTCTGTGAAAAATCCATAAAAAATATATTTAAAAAAAACAGGCTAGCCCTTCAAAGGAAGAGGAAAAATTGATTCGAGCATTCTGAGTGGAAGCTTCCTACAATGCACCCAGCCCAACCCTACCCCCACTGCAACACATTTTTGTACAACTGTTCCTCACAATAACCTCCAAGAAAGATAATGCAACTTCATAGCTACAAAGTAGGTAAGCAATTCCATTTTTACAGTGAGTCTTAAGAGATGCTGACTCATACAGTTGGAGACAGAGCCAATAATCTAACTCTGTCTGTCTTGATGCAAAGTCTTTTTCCCCGACTGGGCCCAGCTTAGAAGAAGCAATAAGCATCAGACTATTCAGTGAACTACTTATAGTTCCAGGAAGATTGCACTCCAGGAGCATATACCCCTGGATGTGAGGTGGAGACCAGCTGTCCCTCAGGAGACTAGATCCCCTCAGAGCTCTCAGCGAGAGCATCACAGGACATTGAAGGTGACTGGTGTGTTTAAAGCTAAGTATCTTAAATATCTAAATGAACTGGTGTTTGCCCAAAGAAAGAATGGTATGTCCAAATACTAGAAGATAAGATCTCTGTGATGGACTAAGTGAAAATTCTGCGAAGGGTTACTTCCCTGGTGCAGAACCATGGGGAATTTTGACCATATAAGCTTATAACCTTTTGTGCAGACTTTGGAATTATCCCAGCTCGATGAGATGCCACTGTCAGTAGATGTCTGATGTGGTGAGGCATCTTCTGAAGGCCCCGGGCCCAGAGCCCGAGGTCTGACACAAATTGATATTTGGTTCATGAAAAGTGGTTTTGTTTTTCAAATAGATGGCTACATTCCTTACCACCAGCAATTATAGTGTGGCAGGATAGCCCCACGGGGAAATGTCTGATGGAGGCTCTTCAAGAAAGAAAAGCATTTTTTTCCCTATTGCTCCCCCACACCCACCCACTCACCCTTATCCTTTTACTCAGGAGATCTGACTTCTCTTGCATCAAGGGAGAGTTTAGGAACCTTTGTTTTATAAAGCCCAGCTCTATTAAGATATAGATGAGGTTGATACGCGATGTTGGTAGACTATTAAAAAAAAAAAAAAGTTTATCTGAGCCTAGTTAACAACATATGTTCGGGAACAAGATCTCAAATGGTCATGGTAGACTCTTAAAGAAAAGGCAAGTAGAATTCCTGGAGGGAGAGAACAATGGACATGGGGGTGGGGAGTATCTGAGAGGCAGGGACATGTGCCCTGCTCCCATATAGTGTCCCAGAGAGGCTTGACCTTGGATGGGAGGTGATTGCCAGATGCCTCTGGACACTGGCTTTGAGCTGTGGTCAGAAGGCTTAAGGTTTGCAATGCAGAGCAAGGCCAGGACAGCCGGAAGTCCCTTCCAAGAAGCAGTCTTGAAAAGATGGCAGAAAATCACAGAACCAGACACCAGCATAGGGAAGCGAAAGGAGTGATATAGCAATGGAGCTACCATGAGTTACAGCCCAGTAACTTATGGTCCTCCCTCATTTTCCCAGAACCAGAAATCTTGTATAATATAATAGAAGGGACAGGGGTAGCCCCACTAATGACTAATATTGACATTCTCTTCTATCTGAGGAGTGGGGGAAAGGTACTCAAGCTATTTTACTTTTATTTAGAATAATAAATGAATGCATTATTTCTTAAGCCTGAGTTTTGCTCCATAATGGCTTCCTGAATATAATTCTTACTGTAGTAGTAGTAGTAGTAGTAGTAGTAATAATTAATGAGATTTAACATTAGTAGAAGGGTTCTTCATTTATACTTTCACATGCAAAAGTTCCTGAATTCTGGATATTATTATCCTTTGGGGTATGGATTATAGAAAGGTCTCATGGCCTTTGATTTCAGCCTCAATATTTGGGACCTCTTTCATAACACCCTTCAGTGTTCCATTGGCAATTGCCATTAGTTGTTCTAGTCTTAAAGAACTGAGTTTCTTTTCTTTTTCTTTTTATTGCTGTTTTAGAGAGAGAGGAAAGGAGAGGAATAGAGAGATAGAAACATCAATGATGAGACAGAATCATTGATTTTTTGCCTCTTACATGCCCCCTACTGGGGATTGATCCCACAACCCAGGCATGTGCCCTGACCTGGAATCAAACCTTGATCTCCTGGTTCATAGGTTGATGCTCAACTGAGCCACACCCGCCGGGCCTGAGTTTCTTTAAATAACATCATTGGAGCTCCCTCTCTAACAAGTGTCACTAGTTGACCTCACATGTATGGCCAGTGTGATGATCAACATGACTGACACATACATGCTAAGAGCTCAATAAGTGTTTGTTAAAAAATTTTTAAAAATGAGTAAGGCATAAATTATTTGATTAAGCAAGGTTTTTTAATTAATAGACTAATTCTTAAAGCAACTTCAGGTTTATAGAAAAATTGAACAGAAGGTGCACGGTTCCCATACACTCCCTCCCTTCCTCCACCACATACACAGTTTTTCCTATTAGTAACATCTTGCATTTGTATGGTACATTTGTTACAATTGGTCATACAATATTGATGCATGATTGTTAATTAAAGTCCATATTCTACCATAGGCTCACTCTTCGTGTTGTACAGTTCTATGGATTTTGATAGACGCATAATGTAATGTGTCCACTATTATAGTATCATACAGAATAGTTTCACTGTTCTAAAAATCTCCCTTGCTTCTCCTTTTCATCCCTCCCTCCCCCTAATTCCTGGCAGCCACTGGTTATTGAGTTTTTATTTACCATCTCTATAGTTTTGCCTTTTCCATATATGGGTAAATTTTTCATAGTAGCTTCTTTCACTTAGCAATATGCATTTAAGGTTTCTCCATATCTTTTTGTGGTTTGATAGTGCATTTCTTTTAACCCTGAATAATTTCCCATTGTGTGGATGCACCACCGTTTGTTTATCCATTCACCTATTGAAGGACATCTTAGTTGATTCCAATTTTTGTCAATAATTAATAAAGCTGTTACAAACATTTGTGTGCAGGTTTTTATAGGGACGTAAGTTTTCAACTCACTTAGGTAAATACCTAGGAGCATGATTGTTGGATTTTATGATAAAGACTATGTTTAGCTTTGTTAAGCCTGCTTGCTGTTGTTTTTTAAATTATTTCTAACCAGCATTATCCCATAAAATAAGAGAGAGGGGTGGTAAGTTATGAGTGGACTTCACACAGAGTGGAACTATAAAAGCAGCCTTGCTTTTATTTGTAGTAAATAAAATGTTTAGCTTCAAAGTGTATACCTAAGACCTGGTATACTTGGATTTAGTAAATAATATGTTATATAATTGCCCATGATTTCACTTTGGCCTTTTCAATTGGCTGCCAAG
The DNA here is from genome assembly GCF_028538775.1 of Myotis yumanensis. NCBI lineage: Eukaryota > Metazoa > Chordata > Mammalia > Chiroptera > Vespertilionidae > Myotis > Myotis yumanensis. The sequence goes on along the minus strand of NW_027223764.1, from coordinate 24,802,212 downwards.
ACAGACTATCACACAGATTGTCAAACTGCAGCGGGAAGGCCGGGGAGGGTTTTGGGGCAGGAGAGAGGGGGGTAAGAGATCAACTGAAGGACTTGTATGCATGCATATGAGCATAACCAATGGACATAAGACACTGGGGGGTAGGGGAAGCCGGGGTATTGTCAAGGGCGGGGAAAAAAAAGGACACATATGTAATAGCCTTTGTAATGCTTTAAGCAATTAAAAAAAAAAAAAAAAAAGACAGACTAGTCTGAGAAGGTTCCTACCCGCTGGAATTATATACACTAGTGGGAAAGATAATGAACAAATATTCAGCTGAAACCTGTCCAAGTGAAAATACAGGATAGGAAAAACCCACAAATAAGCAGGCAAGAAAACAAACGAGTTCGCTCATTTACTTAAATGGTGAGTCTACATGCACAGCCACACTAGGATTTGGGGGGGAGGGGGCAGTGTGGAGAGGGCAGATAACTCAGACAATTTGGCTTCAAAGAGATACTAGTAGTCCCTATAGCAAGAGAAGGCAGGTATATTCAGGGGAAAGATTTATGTTTGTGGCAAAAAAAAAAAAAATTCCTTTAAAACATGAAAACAGAAAGTGAGATGTCTTTACCTCTTCTCTCTCCAATGTCAGCTGCCTTTCTCTGTATCTCTACACCATAACCTCTTCACCTGATGCTTCTCTCTCCAACTAAACTGGAAGAGTGCTATCTTTTTCTTACTGTCCCTCACATTGTTACTTGGCACATAGTAGGTGCTCAAGAAGAGCTCACTACATTGAAGGGGGAGCTTTCACCAATACACATATGAAAAAATGACTCCAATTTTACTCTCAAAGTTCAACCTCCACGGAAAAAAAAACAAACAAAACCAGAAATCTCCCCCTCTTGGTAATCAAGTGTTTTTAAGTGGTGTTGGAATGAAACCAGCATATACATTTCCAGAGCTTTGTAATCATTAACTATTCTCCACCTTCCTGGAAAATGTGAACTTGGATAAGCTCCAAGCACCTTAGTAACAAGCCAGCAGCTCCCAACCAGAGCCCCCAGTCCTCTGGTGGGGCCAGAATCCCAGAGACAAAGCATTTTTTAGCAACATAAACTGCCTTGCTTCCAAAGCTGGAATCCCAAGAACCAAGCTAATGAGAAGACTCAGTGCCAGGATGTCATATTGAGTTAGGATGGCCAACCCATGAACAGTCTGTTTTTCTGTGCTCAGCCCAGACTGAAGGAGACACGGGGCAAATAATATACAGTGGCTTCTGAAAGGCCCCAACACTTAACACTTGAACACCCAGACAATTGCTGTCTTTAGCTGGGAGTGTGGGAAAGGGCACCGACCGGGGAATGTTTTCTGAACGGACAGGCAGTGCCCTGCGCAGAGTAGCAGAGGCTGCCAGCTATGTGATGCCCGCAAACGCCTAAGGATGACAACCAGGGCTCTCTGCTTGGTGAGCCTGCGGGTGAGACTCTACCCCGCTCCTCTCCTTCTAATCCCACCTCTACCGATGGCCTCATCTAGGGCCCAACTGCTGGCACATTTAGGAGATGCAGCCTCAGCATAGCAATCGGGGCCCCTTCGTTTCAGGAGGATAATTTCCTTTTCTGAAAACTCCAACAGGAGGTGGCATTTCTCTGCATCCCATCCAGAATTACCTTCGAGTGTTTCCTGACTCTGAAACAGCTTAGGATGATTTAGCAAGCCAACCACAGAAGAGGGCTTCAATTTGCATTAAAAACAGTGAATGCTCTTTAAAATTTACTGAGCTCTACACATAGCAACATGCTAAACACCTCACGTCTGTCACCTCACTCAATCCTCAGAAGAGGATTGGAATTTAGGAACATCATGAACCCATTTGACAAATAGGAAAGCAGAGGCTAAGAGAAACTAGCTTAGCAGTTCCCTGACCAGCAGCATTCCAGGGAACACGTTAGAAATGAGCATTTCTTATGCTCCATCCCAGACCTACTGAATCAGAAATGCCACGGACGGGGCCAGCAGTGAATTTCAACCAGCCCTACAGGTGATTATGATGCAACTTACCTAAAACCACACAGAAGCACTTTGGCTCCAGAGCCCTGCTTCTAACCTTTGTGTAATACATGTATCTGGACACAGATATAAATGGCCTTGCTCCCTCCTACAATCCCAAACTTCAAACTTACAGAATTGACCATCATTAATGGATGCTTGGCTACTGAAAATGTCTGGTCAGATTCACAAGAGGGTTAAAAAAAGGATAATTAGCCTGCCTTTTCTACATTAAGGCTTCTCTTTGACTTCATGGGGGCACTGTCACATTCCTCACAAGCATGAAGATTTTCTGAATTCTAAACATTGCACCCCACCCTAGCCACAAGACCATTCCCAGGGGCTACACCCCAGCTTTATGGAACCTTCATTTCACACCCAAGAAGGCAGACTGAGAATTCAAAAGAATGACGTGGAGAGTAGCTGATATTAAAAACTAGCAAATTAAAAGCATCTGTATTAATTTTCAAGGGCTGTCATAATAAGGTACCAAAAACTGGGGGGCTTAGAACAATGGAAATCTATTGTCACCCAGTTCTGGTGGGTAGAGTCTGAAATCAAGGTGTTGGCTCCCTCTGAAACCTGTAGAGCAGTGGTTCTCAACCTGTGGGTCGCGACCCTTTGGGGGTCATACGACCCTTTCACAGGGGTCACCTAAGACCATTGGAAAACACATATATAATTACATATTATTTTTGTGATTAATCACTATGCTTTCATTATGTTCAATTTGTAACAATGAAAATACATCCTGCATATCAGATATTTACATTATGATTCATAACAGTAGCAAAATTACAGTTATGAAGTAGCAACAAAAATAATTTTATGGTTGGGGGTCACCACAACATGAGGAACTGTATTAAAGGGTTGCGGCATTAGGAAGGTTGAGAACCACTGCTGTAGAGGAAGGATCTTGATCTGCCTCTTCCAGCTTCTGGTAGCCCCAGATGTTCCTTGTGACAGCATAATTCACATGCAGTTCTCCTGTGTCTTCACATCATCTTCCTCCTGAATGTGTCTGTCTCTGTGTTTAAATTTCCGCTTTTAATAAGAAGATCAGTCATATTGGATTAAAGGCCCACCTACTCCAATATGACACCATCCTAATGAACTCCATCTGCAATTACCCTATCTATACTAATAAAAGCATAATATGCTAATTAGACCAGACAGCCAAATTACCTGTTGGACATCCTTCCAGATGTCCTTCTGGATGACCTTCCAGATGAAGCCCAGGCTGGGAGGGCTGAGGCAAGCCATCACGCCTGCGAGGGCCGAGCCCCTTGCAAGAATTTTGCGCATCAGGCCTCTAGTTCCAAATAAGGTCATATTTTGAGGTACTAGGGCAGTGGTTCTCAACCTGTGGGTCGCGACGCTTTTGGGGGTTGAACAACCCTTTCACAGGGGTCACCTAAGACCATTGGAAAACACATATATAATTACATATTGTTTTTGTGATTAATCACTATGCTTTAATTATGTTCAATTTGTAACGATGAAATTGGGGGTCACCACAACATGAGGAACTGTATTAAAGGGTTGCAGCATTAGGAAGGTTGAGAACCACTGTACTAGGGGGTTAGGACTTCAACATGCATTGGTGGGGCAGGGGAGGGGGAAAGGGGACATAATTTAATCATAACATGAAACGGGGAATTAGACTACAGAAGTTTTCGTACATGGTGTTTGCTGCAAGACCATTTTAGAGATTTTTAGACTAACATCAACTGGGCCATCTACCTGAGGATAGTTTCCATCATGGCTGATGATCAGAACCATCTGGTATTTGTTAAAATGAGAGCTTCCCAAGCCTCATCCCAGACAACCTAATCAGAAAGAGATTCAGGGATTTGTATGTTAATAAGCACCCTTGTGATTCTAATGTAGCCAGACCTTCAATGATCCCAAAATTGGGAAGCATTGTTCTAGTCAACCTCATGGGATGCTCAACATTCTGGCCCATGTGAGAACCAAGTACCTCTGAGGTGGTATACAGATTCCCTCAACACTCCAGCCCTCATGATGCCCTTCCAAGCCAGATGATTTCATTGAGTGGGATACCCTGGAATCCATCTCCACTAACCCAATAACTTCTCCCCTTCAGAAAAACATAGACAGGGAGGCCACCAACAGCTGGTGCCCAGCTCAAGGAGGAAAACACCCAAAGCACCGTCATTGCTCTGAGCTGAGCCTAGGAGAGCAGTCACATAGAACACAGAGGAGAAGCAGAAGTCACCAAGGAGACACTTCAGGGCAGGACTAGCACCACATCTGCCCTGACAGCCACACCTCTTCCCCAACAGACTCTCAGCAGCCAAGACAAGGGAATCATAGCTATAATAACCGCACTTGCTAGATAAGGAGAGATAAGGAGTATTACATGGCAACAAAGAACAATAAAATGGCCCCCGGCGCTCCAGGCAAAACAACCGTAGCGGGTGTAGTGCTCGGCCGGCGCGACGCTGAAGTAGCCGCGGGTCCCCTTTGGCGGCCCCTCGGGACCAGTTTTTCAGGACCTAGAGTGATTATTACAATGGAAGAAATCAATAATTTTAAGACACCAAGCAAATTATCTGAAAAAAGAAAATCTGGTAAGATAGCTTCAGGAGGAGGAAGCAAGATGGCGGCGATATAGGCAGACGCGTCCCAGGTCTTGTCCCGGAGCAAACGGAGTAAGCAGCTGAAACTAATAACACCCACCCCGAATTGGCAAATTTACTCAGCTGGTGAGACGGCTTGCAGCCTGGAAGGGCAGACCTCCCCTGGAAAGGTTAAAAACCAGGGATCTGGGCAGGAAAGTTTGCCAGACCTGAGCCCAGAGGGTCGGAGGGAGACCGCATGGCAGACAGCCGCGTCTCTTGGGACAGACACAGACCCTGACCAGGGTAAGGAGTTCCGCGGGTTTGCTGGCGCCAGGAGATTTGAGATTTGGATTTTGTGATTGCGGAGAACTGAGACTAAAGGGGGCATCCTGAGGAACTGATCAGACCATGCAGTGCCCATAAGAGAGGAGCGTTTCCCAGACCATGCAGTGCTGGTAAGAGGAGCGTTTCCCAGACCGCAGATCCAAGCAACAGCAGCCCCCTGATCACCGCAGCCTCCTGATCACCACAGCCTCCTGATCACCACACCCTCTGTCTGTGGAACAGCAACTGTACGTGAAGCCTCCCCCCACCAGCCAGAAGAGCCAACACAGCTGTGAACAACACCCACCAGAGGAGCTGCTGCCAACTGGAAAGCAGCTGCTACCGCAACCGTCTGAGCAGCAACCACAACCCAAGGAGCCCCTGCCACCCAGGGAGCAGCCACTGAACACCTCAACATCTACATATGTCAGCGAGATCAAACATGGGTAGGCAAAGAAACCCCCAAAGGAAAGAAAAGGAGGACTCGCCAGAAAAGCAGCTAAGTGAGACAGAGATATGCAACATGACGGAAAAAGAATTCAGAATAAGGTTCCTAGAGTACATGCACCACATGTTCAAGAAGCAAGAAGAAACAGATGAAAAACTCAACTACTTATGCAAGAAGCTAGAAGAAACAGATGAAAAAATCAACAACTTAAGTAAGTCCCAAGAAGAAATGAAGAGTGACATAGCTTCAATAAAAAACTCCATTGAAAGTATCAACAGTAGACTGGGAGAAGCGGAGGACCGAATTAGTGAATTAGAAGACAAGGAAGCAAAACACACTCAAACTGTACGGCAAATGGAGAAAAAAATTAAAAGACAGGAGGAGAGCCTAAGGGAGCTTTGGGACAACATGAAACGAAACAACATACGAATAATAGGGGTGCCAGAACAACAGAAAGATGAACATGGATTAGAAAACCTATTCGAAGAAATAATATCAGAAAACTTCCCTGAGGTGGGGAAGAAAAAAGTCACACAAGCCCAGAGAGTCCCAAACAAGGTGAACCCGAAAAGACCCACACCAAGACACATCATAATTACCATGGCAAATGTTCAGGATAAAGAGAGAATCTTACAGGCTGCAAGAGAGAGACGGAAAGTAACATACAAGGGATCTCCCATTAGATTATCAAATGATTTCTCAACAGAAACACATCAGGCCAGAAAAGAATGGACGGAAATCTACAAAGTGATGCAAAGCAAAGGACTGAATCCAAGAATACTCTATCCAGCAAGGCTATCATTCAAAATTGAAGGGGAAATAAGAAGCTTCACAGACAAAAAAGGGCTAAGGGAGTTTATCACCACCAAGCCAGCCATGCAAGAAATGCTAAAGGGACTGGTGTAAAAAGAAGAAATATCAAGCTCAGAAAGAAAACAGCCACACACACACACACAAAAAGAAATGGCTACAAACAAATACCTTTCAATAATAACTTTAAATGTAAATGGACTAAATGCTCCAACCAAAAGACATCGAGTGGCTGAATGGATAAAAAAACATGACCCATACATCTGCTGTCTACAAGAGACCCACCTCATTAGAAGGGACTCACACAGACTGAAAGTGAAGGGATGGAAAAATATCTTTCACGCAAATGGAAAGGAAAAGAAAGCTGGGGTAGCAATACTTATATCTGACAAAGTACATCTCAAAGTGAAGGCCATAACCAGAGATAAGGAAGGCCACTTCATAATACTAAAGGGATCAATACAACAAGAAGATATAACCCTGGTAAACATATATGCACCCAATGCAGGAGCACCCACATACATAAGAAAACTTCTGGAAGATATCAGGGGAGAGATCGACAACAATACAATCATAGTAGGGGACTTTAATACACCACTGACATCACTGGATAAATCCGCTAGACAAAAACTCAGCAAAGAAACAGCAATCCTAAATGACTCACTAGATCAGATGGACTTAATTGACATCTTCAGAACACTTCACCCCACAGCTGCGGAATATACATTCCTCTCAGGTGCTCATGGGACATATTCAAAAATAGACCACATATTGGGCCACAAGCAAAGTCTCCACAAATTCAAGAAGATTGAAATCATAAAAAGCTTCTTCACAGACCACGATGGCATAATGTTAGAAATAAACTACAATAAAAACAACCCAAAATACTCAAACACTTGGAAGCTGAATAGCATGTTATTAAATATTGATTGGGTTACCGATGACATCAAAGAAGAAATTAAAAACATCCTGGACACTAATGACAATGAAAACACAACAATCCAAAACCTCTGGGACACAATGAAAGCAGTCCTGAGAGGGAAGTTTATAGCTCTACAGGCCTATCTCAAAAAACAAGAAAAAATGGTAGTCAATCATCTAACTCTACAACTCAAAGAATTAGAAAGAGAGCAACAAGAAAACCCCAGAGTGAGCAGAAGGAAGGAGATAATAAAGATTAGAGCAGAAATCAATGAAATAGAGACCAAAAAAACAATACAGAAAATCAATGAAACCAAGAGCTGGTTCTTTGAAAGGATAAACAAGATTGACAAACCCCTAGCCAGGCTCACCAAGAAGCAAAGAGAGAGGTCCCAAATAAACCAAATCAGAAATGATAGAGGCGAAATAACAACAGACCCCACAGAAATACAAATGATTGTTAAACAATACTACGAGCAACTCTACTCCAACAAACTGGACAACCTGGAGGAAATGGACAAATTCCTAGAAAAATACAACATTCCAAAACTCAATCAGGAAGAATCTAAAAACCTCAATAGGCCAATAACTATGGAAGAAATTGAAGCAGTCATCAGAAAGCTTCCAGCAAACAAAAGCCCAGGGCCAGACGGCTTCACAGGGGAGTTCTACCAAACATTCAAGGAAGAACTAAAACCTACCCTCCTCAGACTACTACAAAAAATTCAAGAGGAAGGAACGCTTCCAAGCTCATTCTATGAAGCCAGCATCACCCTAATACCAAAACCAGGTAAAGACATCACAATGAAAGAGAATTACAGGCCAATATCCCTCATGAACATAGATGCCAAAATCCTCAACAAAATCTTAGCAAATCGGATCCAGCAGTACATCAGAAGGATCATACACCATGACCAAGTAGGATTCATCCCAGAGATGCAAGGATGGTACAACATCCGTAAATCAATAAATGTGATACATCACATAAACAAATTGAAAGAAAAAAACCACATGGTCATATCAATTGATGCAGAAAAAGCATTCGACAAAATCCAACACCCATTTTTGATAAAAACTCTCAGAAAGGTGGGAATAGAAGGATCATACCTCAACATAATAAAAGCCATATATGACAGGCCCACAGCCAACATCATACTCAATGGACAAAAACTAACACCATTTCCCCTAAGAACAGGAACAAGACAGGGATGCCCACTCTCACCACTCCTGTTCAACATAGTACTGGAAGTATTAGCCATTGCAATTAGGCAAGAAGAAGGAATAAAAGGCATCCAAATTGGAAAAGAGGAAGTAAAACTGTCCTTATTTGCAGATGACATGATATTATACATACAAAACCCTAGAGACTCCATCAAAAAGCTACTAGACTTAATACATGAATTTGGCAATGTAGCAGGATACAAAATTAACCCCAAGAAATCTGAGGCATTTCTATACACCAACAGTGAACTTTCAGAAAGGGAGATCAGAAAAACAATCCCATTTACCATCGCACCAAAAAAATTAAGATACCTAGGAATAAACTTAACTAAAGAGGTTAAAGACCTCTACTCAGAAAACTACAGGACGTTGAAAAAAGAGATAGAGGAAGACATAAACAGATGGAAGAACATACCATGTTCTTGGATTGGTAGAATCAACATCATTAAAATGTCCATACTACCCAAAGCAATCTATACATTCAACGCACTTCCCATTAAAATACCAATGGCCTTCTTCAAAGATCTAGAACGAACTCTCCAAAAATTCATCTGGAATAAAAAAAGACCCCGAATAGCTGCAACGATCCTGAGAAAGAACAAAGTAGGTGGGATCTCAATGCCAGATATCAAGCTGTATTACAAAGCCACTGTTCTCAAAACTGCCTGGTACTGGCACAAGAACAGACATATAGATCAGTGGAATAGAATAGAGAGTCCAGAAATTAGCCCGAACCAATATGCTCAATTAATTTTTGACAAAGGAGGCATGAACATACAATGGAGCCAAGATAGTCTCTTCAATAAATGGTGTTGGGAAAATTGGACAGACATATGCAAGAAAATGAAACTAGACCACCAACTTACACCATACACAAGAATAAACTCAAAATGGATAAAGGACTTAAATGTACGACAGGAAACGATAAAAATTCTAGAAGAATACAAAGGCAACAAAATCTCAGACATATGCCAAAACAATTTCTTCACTGATACAGCTCCTAGGGCAGTTGAAACTAAAGAGAAACTGAACAAATGGGACTACATCAAAATAAAAAGCTTCTGCACAGCAAAAGAAACCATCAACAAAACAACAAGAAAACCCACCTCGTGGGAAAACATATTTGCCAACGTCATATCTGATAAGGGCTTAATCTCCAAAATTTATAGGGAACTCATACAACTTAACAAAAAGAAGATAAACAATCCAATCAAAAAATGGGCAAAGGATCTAAATAGACACCTTTCAAAAGAGGACATTCAGAAAGCCAAGAGACATATGAAAACATGCTCAAAGTCACTAATCATCCGAGAGATGCAAATCAAAACAACAATGAGGTACCATCTCACACCTGTCAGAATGGCCATCATCAACAAATCAACAAACGACAAGTGCTGGAGAGGATGTGGAGAAAAAGGAACACTTGTGCACTGCTGGTGGGAATGCAGACTGGTGCAGCCACTATGGAAGGCAGTATGGAGGTTCCTCAAAAAATTGGAAATGGAACTCCCATTTGACCCTGTGATCCCACTACTAGGAATATATCCCAAGAAACCAGAAACACCTATCAGAAAGGATATATGCACCCAGATGTTCATAGCAGCACAATTCACCATAGCTAAGATCTGGAAACAGCCTAAGTGCCCATCAGTAGATGAATGGATTAGAAAGCTGTGGTACATCTACACGATGGAATACTATGCTGCTGTTAAAAAGAAGGAACTCCTACCATTTGCAACATCATGGATGGAACTGGAGAGCATTATGCTAAGTGAAACAAGCCAGTCAATGAAGGAAAAATACCACATGATCTCACTCATTCATGGATAATAAAGACCATTACAAACTTTTGAACAATAATAGATACAGAGGCAGAGCTGCCTCAAACTGATTGTCAAACTGCAGTGGGAAGGCCAGAGAGAGTTGGGGGGCAGGAGGGAGGGGAGTAAGAGATCAACCGAAGGACTTGTATGCATGCATATAAGCATAACTAATGGACATAAGATACTGGGGGGTAAGGGAGGGTAGTGGTTTGTCAAGGGCGGGGGGGAGGGGGAAAGGATACTTATGTAATACCCTTTGTAATACTTTAAGAGGAAAATAAAAAAAAAAAAAAAAAAAAAAAAAAAAAAAAAAAAAAAAAACAATAAAATGAGCCCTGGACTGGGTGTCTAGATTCACCAACTCATTCTACATCTCAGAAGCCCCATTTCTTCATCTGTTTGGTTCACTGGAAGGTGATTCATTATAAGGATACAGGTCCCATGAAATGCAAGGGAAAGAAAGAATTCCCCTGCCTTCATGAGAACCAAGAAGATACTAAGAACTGCGATTCTCTTTTAAGGGCTGCATGACCCACCTCTTCTCCCTGTGCCTCTGCTCACTTCTTCCTTACTCTTGGTTAAAGGACTTTCTCTGCAAGTAACTCAGCGTATACAGCAATCATCCTAGTTGATTTAGACCCGAGACTACATAGCTTTTCAACTCAGTTCCCTGCAGCTCAATGGCTCAGTTCCTCAAAGTTCCAATTCCAATCCCAGAGGAATCCAAGCCCACCTTGGGTCAGACAACCTTCCTTTACCCAATTAGGTATGACTGACCAGTATGTCACACAGTACAAACCCAGGCACCTCAGCTGGCACCTCCTTAAGGGCTGTGGATGGAAGCAGCACCATATTGGGGCCTGTGGGTGGGCAGCACCCCAAGGCATGTCTATTGCAGTAATACCAAAAAGTCATCACCATTTTTCAAGCATTTCCTAGATGACAGATACATCATACTAGATGAGCTACATTAGTACATATAATCCTCATTTCAAACATGCAAGCTCATTATTGCAAATATGGAACCCAAGGCTTACAGAACTCAGGTTGCTTGTCTAAGATCACTCAGCGAGTAAGGGATGGAGAAGGAATTTCAATTCATATTGCTGGATTCCATAGCAGTGCATTTTCCCTTTTGCCATCTAGCCTAAGGCACTTAGGCCAGGAAATTATACCATCTCATCCCATCAAGAAAAAACAATGGAGGTTAACAATCTCTACCCTGCCTATCTGCCAGATTATATTGATGATAAACTAAAATCACAAACTGAAAGGTGTATTGGGAAAGCTGTACAAAGTTAAATTGGGTAGCAGTCTTGAGCATGCCTGCTACCACGATCCCACAGCGTGATGTTTGCTCATTGGGCATTTTTCCCTGAGGACTGTGGGGGCATTTATTCACCTCTCCTATGAGGCTAAAATTGGTCTACCCATAGCAGAGGTCTTAGCAGCTGTCCAAGACCCCCTGGGAAGAATCATCCACTGCCTACAGGCTGGTGGTATGACCCCCACATAAATAGGGTCTGAATACTCAACCCGGAACTTGATACTCTAAGGCAACTGCTGTTTGAATTAGAGTAACTTTCTTGTTTTTCATAAGAAATTTAGCCTACAATGCCAAAAAGTTGGTCAACTGGGCTCAAGTTGGGTAGAACAGAGCACAGCCACTGTCACAGGCAATTCTCTATTATAATGCCACTCTTCAAACCCCAAGATGGGAGTCAGGCCCACAGAGTTTTTGTCCCAGAAGGGAGGTGTGTTTGAGAGACTCATTCACACTCTGACATGGTGGGGAAGATCTCAAGCCATGGAACAGACCAAGCCTTTTGGCTCTTACAATGCTTCATGTTATGTGTCACTTGGCGAGGCTACGATGCCCAGTTAGTTGTTCAGTCAAACACTAGACTAGATGAGCAATTTTCAACCAATGTGCTGTGGCCAAGAATTTTTAAAACATGTAATTCCTGCCTATTTAGTCAGGTGCACTGACCTCTTTTCCCTTAGATTGTCAAGTTTAAAAAATGACAACAGCCAACATAACAACAACCATCCAGTATGAATGAATCAAAATTATACCAGTTTTTTTTTTGGTCAGGTTGACAAAAAATATTTTTTGGTATGCCGCAGAATTTTAGTAATTAGTTTATTTATTTATTTTTAATATATTTTTATTGACCTCAGAGAGGAAGGGAGAGGTAGAGAGAGATAGAAACATCAATGATGAGAGAGAACCATTGACTGGCTGCCTCCTGCATGCCCCCTACTGGGGATCGAGCCCACAACCTTGGCATGTGCCCCGGACTGGAATTGAACCCAGGACTCTTCAGTCCGCAGGCTGATGCTCTGTCCACTGAGCCAAACTAGCCAGGGCAGTAATTAATTTATATGTGCTGTGAGGTGAAAAAGGTTGAGGAACACTGGTCTAGATGTTGCTGTGATAGCATTTTGCAGATGTGATTAACATTTACAAGGAGTTGATTTTAAGTAAAACAGATTACCTCTAGAACAGGGGTCCTCAAACTATGGCCTGCGGGCCACATGCAAATACAAATATTGTATTTGTTCCCGTTTTGTTTTTTTACTTCAAAATAAGATATGTGCAGTGTGCATAGGAATTTGTTCATAGTTTTTTTTTAAACTATAGTGTGGCCTCCAACGGTCTGAGGGACAGTGAACTGGCCCCCTGTTTAAAAAATTTGAGGACCCCTGCTCTAGAATGTAAGTGAGTTTCATCCAATCAATAGAAGACATTAACAGCAAAAATTAAGCTTTCCCAGGGAAGAAGTAATTCTGCCTCAAGAAATCTAGCCTGTCCTATAGATTTCAGACTCAAGACTTTAATATCAACTCTTACCTGGATTTCTAGCTTGCTGGTCTGAAATAATGGCTCTCTCGCTCTCTAATTCAATGCTCAAGAATTGGGCTACTGGTGGTGGCCTGATGACATTGACTAACTTCTGCAGGTGGGGCAGTGGGCCAGACTAGGAGAGGGAAGCAGACCATGATGTGCCATGGCCAGAGCAAGTGTTATAGACTGAGTCCCTCCTCCTTCCATAGGCTCCTGACTCTCCCCCAGAGATTCAAAGAATTCACTGAGGTTGGTAGGTTGGTATAGATCCTCACTACTTAAAATGTGGACCATAGACCAGTTGTATGGGCATCACCTGGGAGGGTATTAGAAATGCAGAAGCTCAGGTCCCACCTCAGACCAACTGAATCAGAATCTGTGTTTTAATAAGGTTCCTCAGTTATTCAAATACACAGAAAACTCAAGAGGCTCTGTGATTGAAGGCAGCCTGAAATTCCAGGATGAACACTGGAATGTTAACAGATATATTAGGTGTTAGGAAATATGGCTGGAGTTCCTGACTGGACTCTAGACAGCTATGAGCACTTGTGCAAAACTAATAAGGAAACAGACATGTTCAGAACTAATAAGAATAGGATAGTTGGTGAGGTTTCACTATGTGCCAGGCAATTTGTATGTCTCTGGAAAATGTCTACTCAGGTCCTTTGCCTATTTTTAAATTGGGTTATTTGTTTGTTTTGCTTTTGCTATTGGGTTGTATGTATTCCTTACATATAACTCAATATTAATATTTTGGATATTAACCCCTTATCAGATAAATAATTTGCAAATATTTTCTCCCATTCCATAGTTTGCCTTTCATTTTGTTGATAGTTTCTTTTGCTGTGCGGAAGCTTTTTAGTTTAATGTAGTCCCATTTGCTTATTTTGGCTTTGCCACCTGTGTTTTTAATGTCACGTTAAAAAAAAATTGCCAAGATCAACATCAAGGAGATTTTTTCTTATGTTTTCTTCTCAGAGTTTTATGCTTTCAGGTCTTATATTTGTCTTCAACTTATTTAGAATTAATTTTTGTGCGTGGTGTAAGATAAGAGTCCAATTTCTTTTCTTTCTTTTTTTTTTTGCATATGGATATCCAGTTTTCCTAACACCATTTATTGAAGAAACTATCCTTTCCTTTTTATGGATTCTTGGCACCCTTGTTAAAGATCAGTTGACCATACATGCATGGTTTATTTCTGGGATCTCTATTGGACTGTACCTGGTTCTGCTCACCTATAAATCTCAAGGGTCTAACCCAGTGCCTGACACACAGCCAGCACCTAGTAACTGTTAGATGTGAGGAAGATGATCATTTGAAGCTCTCAGTCATTACCACCCATCCCCTCTCCCCACACAGAAGTTGGAGAATGGGCTTTGGCTCAAAGGAAGAAACCAGCCTCCCCTTGATTAATAAATAACAAACAAGACAGCTGCCAAAACAGCATACCTTGGGTTTATCCATTTCAATCATTGCTACTGGGGGCCATAATGAGCACAAATAACAGTTTATCATCCTAATGACTGTTAGTTTTGCAAAGTTGAACTGCTACCTCCAAAGCATAGAAGATAAATCATGTATTCAAATTGAAAATGTGGAACATGTGTCAACATCACTATGGCTTTTCCAAAACTTCAGATTAAAAAGGAATAAAACTAAGTTGAATCCTTCTATGTTTAAGGCACTGCAAGGTTGATTCAAACACCAGCAATGTTGACCTGAAAGGGCAAATTATTCAGTTATATAATGGATTAGACAAGTTCTTGTGAGCAAATTCTCCTTTCAATATGAAAACCTTCTTTCAGAAACCAGCATCATTTTAATAAGGGACTAATTTAGTGGTAAATGAAAGGATCCATTGCAATTCAGAGCCCTACCTCGTGTGGTCTGCTTAGGAACCTATTGCAAAGTCTTCATCCCAGGCCACTTGGCTATGATAGTGTTTAAATAAAGGCATCTCTTTTACAAATTAGGTTGCCATTTATCAAAGCTGTAATTCTTCCCCTTAGGGTCCCATTTTATGTTCATTTGCTTGTGTACCAAGTCTCAGTTGATCTTTATTACCTCCAAATATAAATATGCCTCCAACTTTGATTTAGGGCCAAAGATTTCTAAAAGCAAGTCAGACTTCGGAATGTTGTTCTTTCCTGTAGGAAGGGCTTATCAAATCTCATCACACCCATATTGATTTTGTGAAAATAAACTCACGCGAAAACCAATAAGAAGCCCAGCTTTTGGGACCAGTGACAGTGAAAACATCATGATGTAGCTGTGAGCTCTACTGGCAAAGGTTTCTTCTACTCATCAAAAACAGCAAAGAATCTGCTAAGAGACATTCAATTCTCCTGAAATTCTGGATTTCCCAAAGCAAATATAATTTGAAGCAGAGATGTCCAATAGCCCAGTTCAATCATTTGGATTAAAATAATTGATTTCAAAAGGAAGGACTTCTCTGGACAGAGGAATAATCATGTTTACAGTTGTCCTATTAGACATTTGCGTTTTGCTTGACAATCTGTTCACAAGAAGACAGAAATTTTGGGAAATTAACTAGTTAACTGCCACAATATATTGAATTTAATTTAAAAAAAAGGTCTGCCGCTTGCATCTATATTTGTACACGCTCATAGTGTACAAATGGCTAAAGGAAGAATTTTTTTCAATGCTCATTATCAATCTCCCTGCTGAGACCTCTAAAGAGAAATGATCTATTTGTGCTTCAGTTCAATCTTCTGCTTCCTAGCTTCATGCATTAAGGAAAACAGAAAGGTCAACTTTTCTCTGCTAGACAAAGTCTGGCCCAATATTGATTATTGAGGGCCAAGTCCTCAGATAAGTGCTTTACATGTGATATACCATAAATTTTCACAACGACCTAATAAGACAGGTATATATGTCAGCTCCATTTTATAAAGATAATGAGGCTCAAAGGGGTTGCATAACTTATAAAGACATGGCCTGGACTTTTGTTAAATTCCTCCTGTTTCTCCGCCCCACCCCCACCCCCCCCCACCCCCCACCCCCGCCCCATGGTCTGTCTGACTCAGTAGGTTTGCCTCCCCAACTTTGGGTTATTTACTGCTGGTATTAGGGCAGTGCCTTGGGTCTGCCCCCACGAAATTTTTCCTTCCCCACAGTCTTCCTCATCCTCCCTCCAGGCTGAGAGTGCTTGCTCCAGGCTGTCTTCTAGATCCCATCTTCTCAGGGCTATTCAGAACAGCCTCTCTGAGCGGATTACATGCCCTGGGAGGTAGGGCCTGTGACTCTCTCCAGGGTCTACAACAACACATCAAGGTTCTTGAAAATGTGGTACATGACAGATTGAGGTTTACATCCCCTCGTCTAAGTCTCACTTATCTCATATAAGAAATACCCTCATCTTGAGACTCCTTCTATCCCATCATTCAAGTCATAGATAAAAATATTCATTCAAACCCACAGTCCCTATTTGTCACCCAACAAGAGAGATCAGCTCCACTGGACAGGAAGGAAGAACAAGAAAAGAAAAAAAAGGAGAGAAGAGAGATGGTGAGGATGGAGGTGGGGGTTTTGGGGGTTGGGGTTAGTTCTGTTTATATCCAGCAGCAAACCCCTACTGTATTGTATAAAGGCCCAGAAAAATAAATTTTGAATTTGGGGGGGGGGGGGGGCGGAGAAACAGGAGGAATTTAACAAAATTGCAATTATTAAGTTCTTACTTATTGTTTATTTTAATTGCATTTTGTTTTTCTTTATTTCTTTACTTAAGAACAGGACACAGTAAAACCAAACCAACTTAGCTGAGCTCTGGGTGGCCAAAGAAAAGTTGATCTGTGACATTTATAGATTAACAAGGCCCACTCTCTACTACAGAAATAGGTGAACAAATTGACTTTTTGGGTTCTAAATTAAGCTACTAAAAATCCAAGTGAGCAGTTGCATACATACACACACACACACACACACACACACACACACAAAACAACTTCCCAGTTTGGAGTCCCTTTTGGATTCATATACTGACCAGACACACCGTGGCTCCGTGGAAAGAGCACTAGACTTGGTGGGCCTTCCCCAATCCTCCACACTGACAAGCTGTGTGACCTTTGAAAAGTGATTTACCCTCTCTGAACTTTAGTTTCCTATAACATAAGTATAATTTGAATTTCACTTTAGAGGGTTGTTGTGAGAATTAAATGTTATTAGTACACAAAAAATCCTCTATAAATATTAATTAAATTCTGGTGCTAATGGCCTCTGATAAACACACTGCTCTCCTGAAGTTTTCTGAATATCCCATAACTCCTCTAGGCAATTCACCCAGTTTGCGTACATCAAAGGTCCTAGTATACCTATTACTTGTTTCTGTTGGCCTACCCTCCTCCTCTATCCTCCACAAGATTCCATTCTCTTATTTAACTAAACTAAGTTGAGAGACAAGCAAATGAGTCTTTAGTTGAAGGTAATTCTCATTTAAGTACAATGGCCAGCCCCACCAGCATGGCTTAGTGGTTGAGCATGGAGCTATGAACCAGGAGATCGAGGTTCGATTCCCAGTCTGGGCACGTGCCCGGGGTTGTGGGCTCGATCCCCAGTGTGGGGCATGCAGGAGGCAGCCAATCAATGATTCTCTCTCATCATTGGTGTTTCTAACTCTATCTCTCTCTTCCTTCTTCTCTGAAATCAATATATATATATAATTGATTTTTTTACAGAGAGGAAGGGAGAAGGAGAGTGATAGAGAGCTAGAAACATTGATGAGAGAGAAACATTGATTCAGCTGCTTCCTGCACACTCCCCACTGGGGATGTGCCTGCAACCAAGGTACATGTCCTTGACCAGAATCCAACCTGGGGCCCTTCAGTCCACAGGCCAATGCTCCATTCACTGAGCCAAACAAGTCAGGGCTATATATATATATATATTTTAAAAGTACAATGGCCACAAGCACCTGGATAGCTTTTCAGCTTTGCCACATATAGACTCTGGGCAACCAGTTCAGCTGTGTTTGCTTTGCAGCGAGTCTTAATCTCCTTCTCTTTACTTTTCTCCTCTGTAAACTCAGATAATTGAGGCAGATGGTTGGCAAACTCCTGTTCAGCCTAATCAGTCAATGGGTCTCCAGCATTTATCTGTCTCAGTAAATGCCACCTCATCCAACCTAAGAGACTGGAGATTTCTCTTCCCAAGTCCTTCGCCTTCACCTTTCATGCCTCTCCAGAATCTTTCTCATCTTGGCCTCTTCCCCAAAGTTTAATCCCCAGCTTGGATGCCAGATCTACTCCAACATTAGGAAATCCTCAGAGCAAACCATATGCAGATTTTAAAATTGATCTTACTCGAATCCTACTCATTACACAAAGGTTTTGAGGTGACAGAATAAGATAGGATCAGATTAATTACAGTACACGGTTATAACACCAGATTAGATGCAGATGAAGTCACTAACTGGGCCTTTAATTGGCCAAATGAGGCATTTCACAGGGTCTCTCTGTCCTTCCTTGCTGACTGCAGGTTATAAATAAACTAGTGGTCTGGTGCAAGAAGTTCATGCACATTAAAAGAGAATTAATGAGAAGAAATATTTTAATATTGCTACTTGCCCTTTCTCTATAATAAAAGTGTCAGATATGAAAGAAAATTAGTAAAATATATCTAAAATCTCCCTCCTGTCAGAGTCTGGGGGCGCTGCAGGACCTAGAGTCAAGTTCCCGCCCACCACCCTCACGTGCTTCAAAAACGCAGGAGACCCAGACCTGGCCAGCCCCACCCTCATTGGGTGAGATCTAGACCCAGCCAGCTCCACCCCCATTAAGCCCCTCCAGGCAGAAGGCACAGCCTCAGGTCCCTTGGCCCGGCGCCAGGGCAGGAGGTGGGGTGCAGCCTGAGGTTCCCCGTCAAGCCCTGCCAGGCAGGGGGCACAGTTTGAGGTCTCTCAGCCCAGAGCTGGGGGCGGGGGGGAGGGGGGGGGGCGAAGGGTAGCATGGCCTGAGGTCTCCTGGCCCGGAACTAGGGCAGGGGGCTTGGCCTTAGGTCCCCTGTCAAGCCCAGCGTTATACCTCGGCCGCAGTGTTATACCAGTGCTGAACGGGGATGCATGCAGGCAGCCCGATGTTAGCACTGGGGGCAGAAGTCCCCGCCCCTGGCCCTGCCCACAGACTGGTCGCGACTGGGACACGTAATGGACAAATTAGCATATCACCTCTTTATTATATAGATTCTGTCCCACTGTCTCTATTCTCCACTCACACTTTCCAGCTACTTCTAGCATTCAGTATGCATGGGCGTTCTCTCTTGCCAGGGAAGTAGAACAAAGGCAATAAAGACTGGGACAATAGGAAGTTGCCTCTTTTCTGGACCCTGCCTTGATGGGAGAGCAATCAATTGTTCTCTCGATGCTCTTGGTCTTTCTCTCTTGCACTTTAGCCCCCTATCTTTGGGGCATCTTAACAACCTTTGCAGGCCACCTCTGGTTCCTGTAGATCAGAGGTTCCCACCCTTGGCTGTCTGAGAGAATCATTCGGAGAGCTTTACAAATGCAGGTGCCTGGGCCTCAACCCAATTCATTAACACTCTCTTTTGGAAAAGCCTGGGCACCTGTGTTTATAAAGCTTTCGGGTGATTCCAACATGTAAGTGGGGATGAAATCCACTTCTGTTGATTTTCACCTCTGGACCTCCTGCCTTTCAGTATCTGCCGGTATTTCCAGGTCGTTAATATATTACAATTGACTGTTCCTTAGGGTTGGGGGAAAGGAGCATCAGAAAAGCAAGGACAATGTCATTCCTCTCACCCAAAGGCAATTAAAAAAACTGCAATAGGAAATAATTTTCACTTAAGGGGAACAAAGTCATTACATATGCCATAACATACTTTTTAAGCAGCCTTTAGTCATTATTAGAAAAGATGGGTGTGTTTTATTTATTCATATATTGATATATGTATTCATATATTGCTTTTTTATAACAGCAATTCATTTTGTTTTCAAATATAATACATTAAATCCATCTGAGCAAATTCTCAATTCCCACATGTAATTAGTGACAAAATCATTTTGGCATATATAAGCAAATTGTGTCAGAAGTCCATTCCTGTGGTCATTAAAGAGGCAAAGGATATAGGGACCTGCCTTTTTTAGAAGCTAAAAGGCCTCTTTGTACAAATGGGAGAAGAGGCGTTTATTCAACAATGTGTTGAATTCCTACCTGGTACCAGCGCTGCTCCAGGCACACCACTGTGTGCATTCCCAGGCACACCACTCATTCCACTCCGTACAATTCCAGAGGGAAGGGAGGTGGGAGAGTGGGGGGCATGAGAAGAGATGGTCGTGGGGCTGCAATTTGCTTCCCATCTCATGCTCTTCCATGTCAAGTCCTACACGTTGATTATTCGTATCCCGTACTTCTAATTCAACAGTCCAACTACATTTGGATCTTCCTTTTGTTTCCGTCATTTTATTTTTCTTCAATGGTCTGTCTTCATCATCATTGAGTTTCGCTTGGGTCTCAATCTTTTTTATCTTATTATTTAGAAATGTTTTCCTACAATTCTTCTAGAGATCTTACACACAATTCAGCCAGTTTTATATTTCTTAAAACTTATAAACTTCTTGTTAACTATGTAAAGGAAAAACTCTTAAAGGCCATCACAACCTGTGATAGTTTGCCAGCCTAAATCAATAAACAGACTTCACCATCGCTAGACATGCCACCTGAACTTACATTTATGTAGACTAACAACTCATTTACCTGCATGTAGGAAGCAAACTCTCCCTCATTCAGGACTTTTCAAATCTTCCAGCACTGTTTAAGCACCTAGATCAGAAATTGCACATTGTCAGCCTGCTGGCTAATTCAGCTTGGCATGTTTTAATTGGCACTGACAGTGTTTTTTGAATTGAATTTTCATGTCTTTGACTGCACCACACCTTCCATTGTATATATGCAGTCCATTTCACTAATTTACATTACCTGCTGGCTCTTGAAGACATTTGAATTTATTATCCCTCATAAGGATGGAAATCTTTCTGAAAAGTGTTATGTCCTTCTCAGTCTCCTTAAACAGAATATTTTAAATATAACTTAACCTTCTCTTAATAACTCAAATAGAATCGTCTTATCTTATCTTTGTATCTGATTATTAACTACTTCATGTCACCATTGCCCGTGTGACCTACCACACACACACATTTACAAACACACACACTTTTTTGACATACACAAACCCATTCTAATCCTCCACTGATCCGTGGGCTAGGAAACAAGAAGGTAATTTAACTAGAATTGTGTGCAAAGCAATAGGAAACGGGCTTTGAGTCAGAAAGTCCTTAAGGAAGATGCCTCTTTACAACAAACTTTAGTGCAAGTTCTTCATTGACCATTTGACTGTTCAGAAGTCATCATTGTTCAGTTACAGGCTCTTGGAAACAAAATGGTTGATAAACATATGTCTCCTGTCTAATGAAAGAGTCAGCAATTGGAGTTATGAGGATTGGATTTCCCATGAAGAAAAACGTACTAAGCTAAAAAATAAACTAAGCAAACAAGGAATCTAATGAACAAAATAAACTGATGAATAAAATAGAACCAGAGGCATGGAAACATGGAACAGACTGATAAATCTCAGATGAAGAGATTAACCAAAGATCTTATATGCATATATGCACTAACTGTGGACACAGACAATAGGATGGTGAAGGCCTGGGGCAGGGGTGAAGGAGGGCAATGGTGAGGAGGGGTGAGGGACACCTGTAATAGTCTCAACAATAATGATTTTTAAAAAACACAATGCACTAAGTTAAATAAAAAGCATGTGCACTGACCTTCGGTTCTGGGCCATTACTGCCAGCTATAAAACAAACCACTAGAAACAAGCAGCCACAGACGTTATACCCTTCCTTTGAGCGGGTTAGGAAGCACTAAGGGCATTTGTGCACCCAGCACTGTCATATGAGCTATTCAAGTAAGCAGCAAACCTCTTCTCATAACTGGACAACTATGCCCAAGTTAGCCCAGCCAAGAACCTCTTCTCACTCTGCACTCAAAGGCCACAAAAGCAGCTCCCTTAGAAGGGCTAGAGCTGCCTTACTCTCCTCACTCAGTAAGGCCCACTGCCCACCGCAGGCGCAGGCGAGGCTTCTATTCCTTCTCACCTGGGTGACTATAATGACCCCACCTCCCAACCCCCCACCTAAATTCCTGCCTTCTATCTCTCTCTCTCCCTGAGCCATCCTGGCCAAACTTTCTAACCCTCTGCTCTCACTGCATTGCTTCCAGATAGACAACCTTCAGTCTGTCTCCCTATTCGCAAGAGAGAGAAAAGACTACTTTCCTCAGTCCTCATTATTCACTTCTCCCTGACCTTACTGCAGCGCCGCCCCCCCCCCCCCCCCCCATCATGGCCAGGCGTTATGGCTCTGCTTTCCCACCACACCATAGCCACACCCCTTTCTGCCTTTGCGCTTGCTCTTTGTCCTTCCAGAACACTCTCTTTTCCTCTCTGTCTGTCCAAATTCCACCAATTCATGTCTCTACTCAAGAAGTCATTCCTAAGCACACCACTCATTCAATTCCTTACAGTTTCCGATATTTAAAGCCTTCCTTTTCTTTTCCGGCTATCCTGGTCACACGCCCTGGATTTCAGCAGGGGTCTTAAATAAAACTTCTTTGGTGGGTCCTGCCCAATTTTTGTCTTTCTAAATACTAACATGTTCAATGAACACAATTGACCTTGTAAATGAAGAAGACCCTAAGAAAGGCGGGGTTTCTATTTGGAGAAAATGCAGCACCTCTCCCACAATGATACATTGCCCTTCAAGTTCCATGGAGAAAGTACGAGTAGGCTAGGTTCCCAGATATGTAGCAAAGAAAGG
This sequence comes from Myotis yumanensis, assembly GCF_028538775.1. Lineage (NCBI taxonomy): Eukaryota > Metazoa > Chordata > Mammalia > Chiroptera > Vespertilionidae > Myotis > Myotis yumanensis. The sequence goes on along the minus strand of NW_027223764.1, from coordinate 24,779,348 downwards.
GCAAGTCAGCCTCCTCCCCTCCCCCAGCCCACCACACACTTGCCAGCCAGCGTTTAAAATGCGCTTCAGCGTGCTCCTCTTTTCATTTGGAAAGGAAACAAGACTTGACGTTCTGTTTCCCCCATTTCATTAAGAACAGGGGTCATCCCGGAAAGGGGAAAGGTAGTTTCCAAGAGAAAGAAGACTTGTGGGGGAGTGAGGTAGAGAGGGGGAACTGGCTCATCCCTTCCCATTCGCCTGCTTCACCCTTTGAAGAGAACAAGCCCAGCTTTCATAGTGAATTATTTTCAGCATAGCCTCTGCCAGGACTCGGCTCTCCCTGGCTAGGGCAATACCCAGAAGGATTGAGTGATAGTTCAAGGTCAGACAGGGTATCCAGACTGGACTGGCCAGAGGAGGTAGTACTAAGACAGCTGGGAGATAAGGGAGTAGAGGGGGAGAAGGGAGAAGGCAGGGTGTATGTGGTAAAGGGAAGCCCAGAAAAAGCTGAACCTGGGAGACTACCCCCGCCTCTCTCTCTCTCTCTCTCTCTCTCTCTCTCTCTCTCTCTCTCACACACACACACACACACACACACACACTCCTGCAAGAAACACATTCTTTGCGTTCCCTCCCCTCTCTAATTCCCCCAGGCATGTCTATAAATAAACAGTAGGACCCCAGCCTGCAAGAGGCCCATTTTTAACTCTTGCAGTGTGTTCTGGCTGTAAGTGTCTAAGTCCTCACACAGTTCTTCCCTCCATGGTCTACAAAGCACTTTCCCACATGTAATCTTCACCTGATTCCTACATCACACACTCTAAAGGTCCTGGAAGCCTCTTCTCACCAGTACCACACAGAGAATCATGAACACTCCACACTCACACTTTCAAAGTTCTTAGCCTTAATGTGATAAGCTTCAAGTCGAGCTACTCAAAAAAAGTTGCCTATGATCTTGGATGAAGCATATATGGCTGGGGGGGTTCTCCATATGTGTCAAGCCTCCTGGGCATCCACCGTGCAACTGGTGACACAGCTTATGCCCTGTGGCTGCCTCCTAGACGATGTCCAAGAGCACTGCAGGCGCCTGGGTTCCCAGGACCTGTTGAACTAGCCTGTGCAGATTGCCAAGGGAATGAGCTACTTGGAGGACATGCAGCACAGGGAGCTGGCTGCCCGGAATATACTGGTCAAGAGTCCCAACCATGTCGACATCACATTCACAGACTTTGGGCTGGCTTGGCTGCTGGACACTGCTGAGATGGGGGCAAGGTGCCCAAAAGTGGATGGCGCCACAGTCCATTCTCCGCCGATGGTTCACCAACCAGGGTGATGTGTGGATCTACGTATATAGGAGGTGAGGACTTTGGGAACCAAACCTTATGATGGGATCCCAGCCCGGAATATGACCTGCTGGAGAAGGAGGAACGGCTGCTCCAGCCTCCATCTGCAGCATCAACGTCTGCAGGATCATGGCCAAATGTGGGATGATTACCTCTGAACTTCGTCATCATCCAGAGTGAGGACTTGGGCCCTGCCAGCCCTTTGACAGCACCTTCTACTGATCACTGCTGGTGGATGATGACACGGGGAACCTGGTGGATGCTGAGGAATGCCTGGTACCCCAGCAAGGTTTCTTCAGCCCAATCCCTGCCCCGGGTGCTGGGGGCATGGCCCACCGCAGGCATCACCACTCAAATACCAGGAGTGACGGTGATGAACTGATGCTGGGGCTGGAGCCCTCTGAGGAGGAGCCCCCAGTACCCCCTGGCACCCTCAGAAGGGGTGGGCTCTGATGTGTTCAACGGCGACTTGGGAATGAAGGCGACCCAGGAACTGCCGAGCCTCCCCCACATGACCCCAGCCCTCCACAGCGGTACAGTTTAGACCCCACAGTATCCCTACTCCCTGAGATCTATGGCTACGATGCCCCCAAAGGTGCATCCCCAGCTGGAATACATGAACCAGCTAGAAGTTCACCCAAAGCTCTCCTCACCTCTAGAGCACCCTCTGCCTCCTCCTCAACCTGCAGGTGCCACTCTGGAAAGGCCCAAGACCCTCTCTCCCAAGCCTCTCTCCCCTGGGAAGAATGGGGTTGTCAAAGACGTTTCGCCTTTGGGGTTGCCATGGAGAACACTGAGTACTTGACACCCTAAGGCAGGGCTGCCTCTCAGCTCCACCCTCCTCCAGCCTTCAGCTCAGCCTTTGACAACCTCTATTACTGGGACCAGGACCCACCAGAGTAGGGCTCTCCACCCAGCACCTTTGAAGGGACTCCTACAGCAGAAAACCCTGAGTACGTGGGCCTGGACATGCCAGTGTGAGCCAGAAGGCCAAGTCCATTTAGGCCCTGCTGACCCCTCGAGGAGTGAGGAAGACCTGACTTCTGGCCTGTGTAGGGATGACATGGGGAGGAGGCCCTAGGACCACATCCAGTGGATCTGCCATGCTAGGAACCTCTCTTTCTATTCTAATTCCAGGTAGCTGGGAGGTGCCCAGCCTGGCTGGAAGAGGAGCCCTGCCCAGCAGATCCAGGGTCCGATGGATGCCACAGCCACCGTCTCCTCACCTGAAGGAGCAGCCCAGCCTGGCTCTCTCCTTCCAGATCCCTGCACTGAAGACTTCGGGAAGCTGGGCCTAGGAGGGAAAGAGAGTGTCTAGGACAAAAGCAATCCATTTAGAGATTGTCCCCAAGTCCTGACTCTGCCCCCAGGCAGAAGGGAACAGTAATAGCGCCCAAGTCTAGTCCTGTATAGAGTGCTTTTTTTGTGTTTTTTTACTTATATTTTTGGTGGTGTTTTTAAAAGATGAAATAAAGACTCAGGGGGAGAACAGGTATTGTAGTAGAAGGTGACCCCTGGGACTGGGGGAGAGATGTCCTTTTCCCACACCTACTTTCTCTATCCGCAAATATATTTGGGGGATTGCCTATGGTTCAAGCCACATGTATCTTAAAACATTATTTGCACCCCTCAATGATTAGAGCCAGTATCTCTTAAAAATTTGCTCTGTCGCAGGTACTATGGTAAGCGCTTTACAGACATGATCTCATTTAAATTTAACAACGATCCTCAGTTGTTAATATGATGGAGGCGCTTTATAGATGAGGCAAGGGGAGCTCGGCGGTTATGTTACTTGACTGCGTTCCTAAGTGGAGAGTGTGCATGACGACTTTTGAACCCAGGTCTATGTTACTACAGTGCACATGTTCTCAACCCCTGCCCGGAGGCCCTGTTACTAACAGCCCTTTGGCAGCTAAGATTCCAAACCGTCTGCAGGAGGGTCTGGTCAGACATCTGGAATGCCAGGTTGATAATCAATTAAACAATGCCTGAAATGACGTCTTTTACTTTTCACTTCACAATACCGGACTAGGTATTGTGGTTAGAGCAGTAACTAAGACAGACAGCTTCTGCCCTCAAGGAGTCTACAGTCCACTTAGGGGAGATGGTACCTCAATGAACTCACAATTAAAATGCAAATACCAGTTCACCAAGAAGTTCCAAATCAACACAGAATAAACATGACATGGTTCCAACTTGTCCAAACACTGTTCTGAACTGTGCTATGTCAAAGTATCTCCTTCCCTCTTTGCTCCCCCATAAATATCTCAGACAGATTCCATTACTTCCTGTCACGTTCAGTTATAGAAATGTAGTCCAGGCCAATGTAAACTCCCATCTCGTATGTGATCCAAAGCCTTCTGCCTTCTCAGAGTGGGTAAGACGTGCTGCTGAAAGGGAGTGGTGTGGTGCAAAGGGGGGGCCTTGAGCTCTTCCTCCCCACCCCTACAGCTGACATCACAGACTCCTGTGGCTGGAGATCCCTTCATCCAGAAGGTGGTCATCTTGGGTAGGAAGCCAGCAAGTCAGATCAGGCCCAATACCCTCCTCAGCGTCCTATTGACCCATGGGAAAAGCAAGCATCCTGCCAGGCCAAGCTGTGGAAGAGACTCTGCCCCTTTGCCATCCTTTCTGGCAGCCCTGCTTTCTCTTTCCAATGTCTTTTTCCCCCTGGAACACAAATAGACACAGCTCAGACTGCAGGACTGCTGCCCAAGAAATATGATACTATGTCCAGCCAGAAAATATGATACCAGTGGTTCCCAAGGCACACCCCCTTCCCAACGCACCCCCACTCTCCTGTGTTGTGGAGGGAAGAAGCACCCCTGTCTTCCCCCCATGACTTTGAAGATCCCCACCTCCTTCTCCAGCTCAGCCTCCTCCTCATAGACCTGGGATGGGGGCAGGGTTGATGGCATTAAAACCAGTTCTGCCTCTTCAGCTCCTGGAGACTGGCTGAGCTCTCTTTAGAAGCATGGAGTGCTTAAACCCCTTTTTGTCACCTTTGGGCCTTGGCAGTCATTCCAAGACAACAGGAAAGGTCTCACTCAACATCCTGTTACAGACAAAATTATAATTGTGAACTATGGGATGAAGGAAAAGAACATGGTACTATGAGAGGAAATGTCCATACTGTGGATCTTGGGTTCAAGTCCTTACCATCTGTGTGCCTTTGGGCCGGTTACTTAACCTCTCTGTGCCTCAGCTTCCTTATGTGTAAAATGGTAATGATAATAGTACCCACCCTATAGGAGTAAATAAGAAAATGTAAGTAAACCTCTTAGCATGGTGCCTGGCATATTAATAAGTGCTCAGTAAATATAAGTTTCATGAGGACATGAATTGAGAGATCCAGGCACTTCACAGACACTCAACCACATTTGATGAAATAATGCATGAGGGGCACTATCAAGAAATACCTATTTGAGATTAGGTAGTCAGAGAAGACCACTCTGAGGAGGTGACACAAGCTTTGACATGTAAGATAAGAGAGAAGGGAAAGCAAAAGGAACAATGGGATTAGTTATTTTTTGCCTCCTTGCGGTAAAATTTCTCCCAAGTCCAATTTAGGTAGATTGTACTTGTATGACATTACATAATAGACCTAGAAAAGTCGCCTTCAACATTTTAATACAATATTTAAATACAGAGTTACAAGATGCTAATTCTCTCAAAACCAAAGGTTGTCATAACTCACAGGAGCTGAAGTCCTCCAGCTGCCTCTGTCCCCAGCACAGCAGCTCCAACAGTGCAGCCAGTAGCTCCAACTCTTGCACTGCTGGTGGGTTGGTCAGGAGTTTTCTAGGAGCCCCCAGCCTTTTCAGGACACATTGTGTGTTTGCAAAGGACTCAGACACCAAAACTCTGAGCTTTCTCTGCAATATCATCCCAGGACAAGATCCCTACTCCTAAAACTCTACAGAAGTTGGCCTCAGTCCACCACCCCCATGACCTCTTCTCTATGCCCTCCTGTAACTGACAGCACACTGCCCCTGCCTCACCTTTTAAGAGACGAATTGGAGGGCAGCTAGAACAAAGAACCAGAGTGAGGAAGGGCATGGGAACAAAGACAGGTGGGAAGGACATGGCTGGGTTTGCCCAGTCACAGAGCATACCAGCTGAGAGTTCTCTCTACAGCAGGCATACATGAAAAGAACAGTGAATAAAGATCAAAAGAAGGATGCTGACAATCAAGGAACTAAAGGGCTGAGATGTGAAAAAGTACGTGGATTAAAGGCTTCCAAGATTCATGCGACCGGGGCAAGAAGGCAATTGAAGCCCCAGCCCAGCCAGCCTGGACCCTTCTCTTCCACCCTGACTTCATCCTGCACCACTGGGAACCTCATCCTTACCCAGTGGACACTCCAGCCCATATGTCCAAGTGCTGTCCATGTCAACTCCTCCACCCCATCTTCCAAAAAGCCACCTCTCAGGACCAACGGTGCAGCCACTGGTGGTGTAGTCCACACTCCGGAGGACACACTCAGAGCAGAGTCCGCATGAGTCCCCTGGAGGTGGGCTCAGTTGGAGAAGCAAATCCAGGGCCCAGGGGTACCATGAGCATAATTTAGAACAGGGGACATGCATGGGCTCCAAGTGGGCACATCCCATTGGTCTCATGGACTTCTCACTCTTTGGATGGAAGTTCGGCTGGAGAAAATCAGAGAAAGACCCTCTACAGTGCAGGGGGATTGAGGGGGGGTGTCATGCACTTATTAGTACCAGAAGGTAGAACTGGGACAAGTGGATACAAGAGAGAAGGAAGAATATTCCATAGAGAACCTGTCTGCCCCCTCCCCATCACCAGCATGAATATCTATGTCCAGCTCTAAACTCATCTGTATCTTCAGTTATTCATAATTGTTTGTGGTTGCTACACTATCATCTCTAACTCAGTACACATTAGTGCCTCCTTACCCACATTTTCATTTTCTGCATTTTCCGTTACCCATGGTTAACTGTGGCTCGAAAATATTAAATAGAAAATTCTGGAAATAAACAATTCATAAGTTTTAAATTGTGCACTGTGCTAAGTAGCATGAGGAAATCTCCCGCCATCCTGCTCTGTCCTGCCCAGAACATGAATCATCCCTTTGTCCAGAATATCCACGCTTATACATTACCCACCATAAGTCGCTTAGTAGCCACCTGGGTTGTCATAATTCCTGTCATAACTCCCAGGAGTCCCCTGGTATCACAGTGCTTACATTCAGTAACCCCCATTTTACTTAATAATGGCCCCAAAGTGCAAGAGTAATGATGCTGACAATTTAGATATGCCAAAAAGAAGGCATAAAATGCTTTGTGTAAGTGAAAATGTGAATACAGTACAATAAGATATTTTGAGAGAGATCACATAATGTTCATTAGAGTATATTGTTATAATTGTTCTATTTTATTAGTAGTCATTGTTATCCTCTTACTGTGCCTAACTTGTAAATTAAGCTTTATTGTAGGTAAGTATGCACAGGAAAAACATAGTATATAGAAGGTTTGTAGTTTCGGTCATCCACTGGGGTCTTGGAACATATCCCCCATGAATAAGGAAGGACTATTGTTTATGAAAATACAGTCTTTCTCCCAAACTTTACAATAGTCCCCACTTCAGTCTGTAGTAGCATTGCTTTCCTGTGCCCCAAGCTAAAACAATGGAATCATCTACTCTGTCCTCTCCACCTTCCCCAATACCTAGTTTATCTCTCTGTCTGAGTGGGAGGCTGCCCCTCTCTACTCCGGTCTGACGCACCCTTAGCAGATAAACAAAGGCTGGGAGACCCTGCTCGGAATCAGAAAGCAGGGTGGTGCGGGGGCCTAAATTTTAATAAAAATATATATTAAATTTTAATTTTGTATACAAATTTTTAATTATATACATAGATTCAAGTAAAACATTGAGAGGCCTGACTTTGGAAATTGGCAAAACAAAAACTGCATGTCGAAGCAGTTACCATCTTTGAGAAATAAAAGTATCTTAAGTTTCATCATGAGTCGCAGGAGGCATCAGTCAGTGGCTGCACCCACCTGCAGCAGCCTCACAGGCATATGACAGCTCCAAGGGCATTTCAAGTTTGTGCTTCCAACATAAAGCTCTAAGACCCAAAAACATCTATGACAACGACAGTTGTCACAAAAATAGTTTAATGTGCACATAGAAGAGTTGCTGTTTGCTACCAAGGTGGTTGCTTTGGGAGTTTAGTTCCAATTTTAAAAACTGCCAGCCAAGACTTTGGTAGCAACAAAATCAAGATTCTGGCAAGAGGCTGGGTCTGATTCCACATGACCTAAATGGTCAGCGCCAGAGTGTCAGCTTCCACAAGGCAAGAATTGTATCATAAAGCCAAAAGTAGACATATGAACACATAGCTCATAGCCTATTAACTAGAGCACATCTGAAGATTAACTTTGAAGGTTGCATAGCCAAGAGTGTACCCAACTGGATATTTGAGTCTTTGTGCATCTCTGCTTAAAGCCGTGTCTAGTTACTTCGAATCTGATCAGCATTCTAAGTGGCTGGGATAAAAAAATCTACTGAAGGAAGTAGGTGCATGTGACTCACTAGCTCCTCCAACTCAGTGGACTCAAACTGTCATGAGCTGTTAATGCCAAGATCCATTAACAGAGCATGAGTGGGGCAAAGGGGCTGTGAGACCCTGCGTCGGCAAGTAGCCAGGAGCCCCACCTGCTAGCGTTATGACTATCCTTTTGTGCTATGTAGCATCTATTTCTTTTGTTGCTGTAATGGCTAGTTCCTGGCATAGGTGCAGCCTGATCATTGTTTCCAAAAATGGTAAAACTAGATGATGATATAATGCAGTTGGAACTGATGCTAAAGTGGGAGGCTGCCTCTCTCTACTCTGGTTTGACGCACTCTTAGTAGATAAACAAGGGCTGGGAGACCGTGATAGGAATCAGAAAGGGGTGGTGCAGGTGCTATAGTTGTAGGTGGCAGTACCAACAAGGGGCTTTCCACTCCATGGTGCCATTTGGAAGGTTAAGGGAGGGTGTTTACCATCTTAAATAGGACTTCCCTTTTTGTCAACTAGGACCCCAGGGGTAAGCACTAAGAATCCAGAGGATAGCTGGTCCTTAACAGAAACACCTAAGAATTTAGCTTTATTTTTCATTTTTACATCAGCAATGAGAACACAAAGGAAACTTTTACTCAACTTGACACAATCTGGCATGTCAAAAGAAGGTTAGTAAACCACATACAAGTAAATGGCCCATTGTCATCCTAAAGACTGGCAGAACAATGCTTTCAAAATCCAAATGTTCCAAAACATTTTACTATTCTTAAGAGTTTTACAGGAGGGGAGGAGTGGGTTTATAGTTGTTCATATAAAAATCTATATATATATAAAAGTCTAAGTGACTGACCGGCCAGCCGGCCAGTACATATGACGCGCACTGACAATTTAAAAATAAATGTTGACTCGTGCATGCGCGATACATGTAAGGCTCTCGCTGGTGCCAATCGCACACGAGTGTTTCGATCTATCATTGTTGATCGTAAATTTGGTTGTTTTTGTTGACATTCAATGTGAACCACTTTGCGATTTATTCATCAACCGTCCAACCGACCAACCGGTACATATGACACGCACTGGCAATTTAAAAATAAATGTTGACTCGTGCATGCACAATACATATAAAGCTCCTGCTGGCACCAATCGTATGCATGTTTTAATTTTATAGTACTATATTATATATACTATTTTGACATGTAATTTTTTGGAGTAATGTAATTACCACATGAATCTTTCTTCTAATTAATTTCCTTTCAATGTGCACGAATCCGTGCACCAGGCCACTAGTAATATAATAATTAATAAATAATAATAAAAGAATAAACTCTGGGTTTCACATACTCACAATTGTAAACTTTTTACTTTGCCCCCACCCTGTATAATGAAGAGATTATTCCTACCTACCCAAAAATATATTGAAAATAAAATGAAAGTTTTATATAGGATGCAAATGGGAAAGTTTATACTGTGCTTATAGGTATTAATAAAACCTGTTTAAATTTATTACAAATACATATATAAAAGTATATGTATACATGTATACACATGCGTAAGTACATATGGAATAATATGTATCATGATACAAGAAAATTTTGCCTAAAAATGTAATATTTTTAAATCCTTGTTTGTATCCCTTCCAATTGCCTCCATCTTCCTCCATTAGAAGTAGCCGCTATGCCAAATTCTAATTATTTCCTTGCTTTCCTTTAGATATAGAGATAGATACATAGATAGATCTGTTAAAAATGTAAATATTCAGTTGTGTGTGGTTCTGAACCTTGTGTAAATGGGTTATACTGTATATATTGCCTGCAACCTGCTTTTTTGCTCAATTTTGTTTGTGAGATTCATTTGTGTTGGGAGTAGTAGCTGCTATTCATTTCACTTATGCTTTCTATTCCATTAAAATATAGAATTTTAAGAATTCAGAAGTCAATAATCTGGGAAGGGTGCATGCAAAAAACTAAACCTAACACTCAGCCCATTTCTCACTCAAGGCATTTGCAAATGCTGAAGTTCCAGTATGCCCTTCCTCCATAAGATTTTGTGATTCAGACGTCTGACCTCCTCTAACCCCAGGCTGGCATGGGGCAGAGGGGCATGGGGATGCTGGCTTGTCTGAGCCAATCAGAAAGTCTTGTTATCCTGTCCAGGGTTTGGTTCATGCACGGACATGTGCCTTAATTCTGGTAAAACATGGTGGTGGGGGTGGGGGAGTCTTTGGTGGATGGTGGGATGAATTCCTGGGAAAAGGTTTTTCAGCCATAAAAAGTGACACAACAGCCGAACCGTTTGGCTCAGTGGATCAAGCGTCGGCCTGCAGACTGAGGGGTCCCGGGTTCGATTCCAGTCAAGGGCATGTACCTTGGTTGTGGGCACATCCCCGGTGGGGGGCGTGCAGGAGGCAGCTGTTTGATGTTTCTAACTCTCTATCCCTCTCCCTTATTCTCTGTAAAAGAATCAATAAAATATATTTTTTTAAAAAGTGACACAACAAAGAGATGAGTTTCTTCTACTGGATGGTGTTATGTCTGCAAATAATGCTGGGAAAAGTGGACACCATTTCGTAATGAGGAAGCAAGTTAGCACAGGGACAATCAAAAAGAATGAGGCCTGGCCGCCAGGGCTCAGTGGTTGAGCATCAGCCTGTGAATCAGGAGGTCACAATTCGATTTCCAGTCAGGGCACATGCCCGGGTTGCAGGCTCGATCACTAGTGTGGGGCGTGCAGGAGGCACTCAATCAATGACTCTGTCTCATCATTGATGTGTCTCTCTCTCCTCCCTTCCTCTCTGAAATCAATAAAAATACTTTTAAATAATAATAATAAATAAAAATATTGAGAATGAGAGAGCAAAAACATGGCAATAACCGGAGTTTAAAGCTACTGAATTAACCAACTTTGAAAATACCCTACTTTGGCACTCATATTTATGAGATCATAAATTTTCTTTATTGTTTCAGCTAGTTGAGTCAGGAATCACCTTGCAACCTAAGGCATCCTCATTAACAGACTCTTACATACAAAAGATCATAGAAGAGAAAAAGAGGGACTAGATTGGTAAAACTAAGAAGTCTATGTTCAGGTTGTTTAGCAGGAAATGATTTGGGCAGGGGCAGGGGAGTTGGGAGAAAAGGTGAGGGGTTCAGACTATACCTGGTGATGAAAGCTGAAGAAGACAGTCTGCAGATTGAAGCCCAAACTTGTGCAGAACTTTTGAACTCACAGTAATGAAGCTGCGCCCAGTTTACTAACTGCACTAGGGGTCTCCAGCCTTCCAATTTGGGGATAAACTAAAAGGAAAGCCATAAATTTAGAAAAGAATAGAGTTCTTTCTTAAGTAACTAAATTAAACCTTGTTGGGATTTTTTTTCAAGCCATTCTCCCATCTTAAAAAATTTTTAAGATTTTTTAATTGATTTTTAGAGAGAGGAAGAAAGAGGGAGAGAAACATCGATGTGAGAGAGAACCATCTATTGGCTGCCTCCTGCACACCCGCTACCGGGGATCAAGCCCACAACCCAGGCATGTGCCCTGACCAGGAATTGAACCAGCAACCCTTTGGTGCACAGGGCGATGCCCAACCAACTGAGCCACACCAGCCAGGGTTCCCATGTTACATTTTAAAAGCAGTGCTGTTTCTGCAATTAGGTATCAAGATGTGAAATATGATGACTCTGTTCCATATGAAACACTTAGGAACACACTGCTCTTTGACCAAGCTCTCCTTCAGTCATTCACATGAAGCCTGGGGATAAACCAGCATTGGGTTAAGCTGGCACAGGCGACCAGCAAGAGCTGACCAGAGCCATGCCTGCCTGGAAAGGGGATAAGAAAGGGGATAGCTACAGAGGAGGGTCACTGGGGAGACTTCCAGAAAGAAGTGTGAAGCAGAAGACAAAAAGTCACTGTGCAGCCTGAAGATCATTTTCCAGCCTGACTCAACCGGGCATGGGACCTTGAACAAGTCATTTCCCTGCTCTTTTAAAAGTTAGGCATTGGAACTTTTACCATTTGCCACAGCATGGATGGAACTGGAGAGCATTATGCTAAGCAATATAAGCCAGTTGGAGAAAGATAAATATCACATGATCTCACTCATATGTGGGATATAACGATCAACATAATTTGATGAACAAGAATAGATTCAGAGACAAATGGGGGGGGGAGGGTTAGAGAGCAACCAAAGGACTTGTATGCATGCATATTAACATAACCCATGGACACAGACACTAGGGTGGTGGAGGCTTGCCTGGGGTGGGAATGGCTGGGGTGGGGGGGAAGTCAATTGGGGAAAAAGAAGACATGTAAAACTTTAGACAATAAAAAAATTAAAATTAAAACGTTAGGCATGGCAGTCCCATGTCTTCAAGGTTACTGTTAGATTCCCATTTGATTTTCTCTATCCCATGGGAAGAGTGTATTCTCTTTCACCCAACCATTAGCATGAATAGAGAGCCAGAGGGAAAATAATAAGGGTAATGACCTCCAATGCCAGAAAGGTCAGGCAGATAATCTAAGAGAATGAAGCAGCTGGTGGGAACTGTGACAACATAAGTCAGATGTTCCATGTAGGGACATGTGCCTCATCTAAAGGGGCAGCTACTGTTCAATGCTAGGTAGATGTCACCATGAAGAAAGATCTGGCAAATTTTCCGAGGGGGGAAAAATAGATTTTTAATAAATGTAGTTTGTTGGTTGTTTAACCTTGGCAATAAATTCTGATTTTTAAAAAAGAAAAACAAAATACCTTGTGTCAAATAAAATACATCTGCAGCCAGATATAGCCTGCAGGCCTATAGTTTTACAACTTCTGAAGAAAAGGATGTTATGACATGATATAATTTGTTTTTCATAATTTGGCTTTTCAGTAGGTCAGTAGTTTATTTCCCCTTACATTTACGAGACACTGCAGAAGCTCTTTCTGAAATATTAGGCAAGAACTGACACTACAACTGAGGTTCACAAACCTGCTACCTGTCACCCCAAGAAGCTGAAGCCACTGCCCCCTACTATGCCTCTGTGCAACTCCAAGCTTTGCCCCTTCAAGAAGGTGCTGGAGCTCAAGAGATAGAAGCCATTCCAGCCCTTCCCACACCATCTCCTCCCCCATCTTAATGCTAAGAAGTGGCCCCCAAATAATCCTGACCCAGCAGAGTATGTATGATGAAAATTCAGCACAGACAGTGACAGTCACGGGTACAGTCCCAGCACGCCCCCTGGACCCCAGCCCCAAAGATCAGGTAATAGGAAGTCACCCACAACAAGCCTGGAGACTTGTGAATACCTTCAGGTGACCCAAACTAACCTCGCCCAGTTCTCCTTAAACTAAACAGGAGAATTTCAGTTCATGGTGTCTTACTTAAATATGACATTGACAAAGAAAACATACTTTGATCTTATATCAAACACTTTTATTCTTAAAGTGAGAAGTTAAGATAGCTATAGGAGAGTGAAACATGTAGAGTAGAAAAAATTATGGGTGCTAACCAAACTTCAAATACTGTCACAGCAGAGTTATTCCAATAGCACTTTTCAGCATGGCAGATCACACGTGTTAAAATTAACTACATTCTCTGAACACCTCGCAATGGACATGCACAAGTGATGGAAGCAAACATTTAGGGACTACTGTCCTTGAGATCTTACAGGATGGATTTATGCACACCTCTAAACAAATATATTACAACACATCCAAAACAATTCACATTCACTTAAAAAATACATTTTGACTTGGTACAAAGACTTGAAACAACAAGACGAATACAGGCAAGAAAAAGAATGCTACTTTTATGTGCAAGGTACTGGATTCTTGAATTGAGAATCAGTGTCAGTCCTCACTTCCAACATCACATCGAAAAAGTGTAGTGGAAACGTAAGTCACCTTCAATATGAAGGATGTGAGTTGTATACACTGACAACACTCTCGAAGACACAACAGTATTGCAGGAGGAATGCCAGTATACAGAGTGGACCTTTTTATGAGGCTAAGCACTCGTGAGTTATCAGATGACCCTTCAGATATTTGGGTTAAGTGACTAGAATATTCTGGTTTAATCAAGGCACTTGCCAAGAGCTACCTTTGACATGACAGAGCCCCTACAAGTTGTTAGCCACTGGTGATGGCATGGTTTTTTGGTTAAGCAGCATTCTCTACTGAGAACCCAAGCATGATGCCTTGATCACAAACAAGGTCACTTATAACATTACAGCTGCAAAACCAGATTTGCCTAAACTTGCCCCAAATCATGGTTTTTGATCAATCATGTCTGAATAGAAAGGCTTCACTTAAAATCTTGATTCTCCAGAGTTATAATTCACCTTTCTTCAACACCACCCAACACCCCTAAAGCGTGTTTGGTTCTTCTCCACAAAAACACATAGACTGGATCTTTTTCTCCCTTCTACAAATTACTTCCCCAGGAGAGAACTGTAGAACCAACTTAAAAACACAAAATAATCTTACATTTCTCACCAACAGTTAAGTATCAGACCTCCCACTCCTTCTCTGACTCGAGCTACAGAGTCCTTTGTGAACACTTTACCAGACGTTCCTCATACCCTTAACACAGCTTTCCTTCACCATCAACTGTCCTTCTTCAACCTTTCCTTGCCCAATGTGAAAGCTAGTGAATTGAGAGGGAAGGAGAAATGGCACTGAAAAGTATTACTTTGATAAAAATGGGATTCCAGGCTATTACTTAATCCTCCACAGCAAAATTGGACAGCATCATCCATATAGACCCCAACACTAAATTCTCCAAGTGGCTACCTTTTTTTGTAGCCAGGTCTCAAAGCTCAAACCTAAACCTACTGAAGGAAAGTAGCGAAGACTTCCTAATATTGAGCATTATATTATAGACCTAGAAGTACATGGGGAATATGACAGGTCCACACCATTTACTAGGTTGCTTAATTCATCGATAAGAGGCCAAGTTCTCCATTCTCCCCCAGCTCTGCCATTCTGGGAAGAACCCACTGGCCAGCCTCGGACTGCCAAAAATTGTTGACTCTAACTCAGTCTTGGGGGGCACCTGGTACAAGGCACAGTTCTGGGATGCCGTCTGTGTCTGAACGCCATCAGGTTTCCATTGCACATGAACAATTCTATAATTCTGACCCTCATTGTTGTCCCAGAAGACCTGCCCGTTAGCCTGGTAAGAAATGCAGAACTCAATTTTTTCCTCAGTTGGAATGACAGAGGGTAAGTCAATGGCAAACGAGAAGGTGTCACTATCTGAGCCACCATACACATTTTTCATGTAGACACAGTCCACATTGGTATAGTTTTTCCAAGTATCAAAAGTAATACGGATCTGGACCTTCTTCTCGAAGCTCACATTTTTTACCTTCACAGTCCCAGTCACTGTTCGCTCTTGAAGAGAGCAGTTCTCCAGACACACAAAATTCTTCTGGAAGTGGCTCCGAAAACTCAAGTAATCGATTGAAGGCTGAGGGAAATCTAAAATCAAGTTTTTCTCCTCATGGAGCTTCAAGCCAGAGGACAGATCATTAAGGTCCAAGAGATCAAACTGGAGATCCCACGCTGGTTCTTCTGGAAGGTCAGAGAAGACATGGATGGCGGTGAGGGAGAGGCCCTTGGAATCTGCAAACACAACCCGTTTCTTGGCCTGGTTGTGTGGACTCTTCCAGTCATTCTGTGATTTGGCTTCCTGTTTTATATGGAGACACGGTTTCAGGGGCTTTAATTTGTTGACAAAATTTCTTCGTTGGAGGTCATCATACGGGCCCAGGAAATTCTTCAGAGGTGGGGAATGAGCCAAGCAGAGCCTCATGGCCACATCCACTGGCATGACTGAACTTGTCAAGGGCCGTGGATCTAAAACCTGGATCATTCTGGAATATAAGAAGAAAGGTAGTTGTCACCTGGATCTAGAATACTCTTCCCCTGCTCCCAAATACACACATACTATTTTGTATTGGCTAAATTATTGCCTGCACAGTAAGTATCAAGGAGGTGCTATCATATATATTTTTTTTAACAGTATTATAATCAGATCTGTGTTCTGTGTTTGATTCTACCATTGACTGGTCACAAGGCCATGGGTTAACTGTTTAAAACACTTGGGGAGTCTCAGATTCCCCAACTGAGACATAAAAGGGTTGGATGGGGTAATCTTTAATGTAGCTTTAAAAACCATTGGTTCTGTTCTGGACCAGTGCTTTTCAAACCTGTCTGGTCACAATGGCCTAAGGAGTTGGTTTTCTTTCTTTTTCTTTAATGCAGAATCCTGGGACTTAGAGTCACTAAGGCAGAACCTTTGGGGTTGGGGACAAGGAGTTACATATGCTCTTAAAGCTTACAGTGATGTTAATGACCAGACAGGTTCTGGAGCCATAAGACTCTGTGCTTCCTCTGGCTGCTTTCCTGATTTTGCTATTGAATTGATTATACAACTCTGAAAAGGTAACACACTTGAAAAAAAAAAGTTCTCATAGAACCGTTTTGAGAGTGAGAAGGCTGAAACGAGTGAGTGAAGTCAGAGAATTATCTCTGCACTTGGATTATCATGCTCTTCCTCATAAGCGACTGAAATGCAACCCAGCAAAGCATGCACTTAAAAACTTCACACAATCTATGTTTCATGTATAAAGACATCTATGAAAAGACACATTTAAGTGGAAAAAGCTGATAACCTGAAAACTGAACTGTTTTTACATATATATATTGTGTGTATATATATGAACATATAAATATCAAAAAAGTTCATAGGAAATGCACCAAAAAGTTAATTATCTCTGGGTGATAGGATTGTAGGTGATCTTTTTTTTGTCTTTGTACTTTTGGGGCATTTTCTAATGTTTGGGCAATAGATATTTATAACTAGAAAGATAATAAAGCTATTTTAAAATTTAAACAAAACTATGCTCAGCAATATTAAATTAAGAAGTGCCCATCAAGTAGGATTTTTTTCCCTGGCCGTTAGCCCTCAGTATGTATTGCCAAGCATATGGGCTTTTCTTCCCTATCCTAGCCTTACAGATAAGAGGTGTATGTATACTGTACATGGCATTTCTTAGTAACTCTTCACAGCAGCTCTAAGCAAGTAGGTCATTATCCCAAAATGGATAGTAAAAGAACCTTCACAGAATTTATTTTATCGGTCCTGGGATTTTTCTGGAAGATCTACAAACTTAGAACAAAAAAAAAAAAAAAAAAGAAAGGGAAAAAAAAAGCTAAAGCTATATTTGTCAGTCTAACAATCCTTAACAGGAAGGATTTTTCGAGAAGTCTGCTAAATGTGTCTGAGGAAGCCATTTAAGATGATTTTGTGGGGAGGTTTGCTTTGTGGGTTTGTTTTGTATTTTTTACTTTTTGCACTTATTGAAAGGCAGTTTTAAAATTTAGCCATTTCCCCGAAATTTTAAATCCTGGCCAAGAGTTCAAAAATCATCCTTTGCTCAAACTCGGCCGCTGAGTTTGCTGTGGCAACCCGTGATAAGAAGAGTGGAGGACGACGAATGAATGCAAATATGGTCCTGTCGTTTTCTCCCCAAGCTAAACTCCCCAACCAGCGACGTCAGAGTGCCATTCCCTCAAACTAGGAGTCCTTGGGGGCCTTTGTGCGGGACCAGGAGATGACAGTCGGAATCCATAAGGGAATCAGAACTAGAGCTGACTCTCCTTGAGACAGTTTCTGGTTTCAGATGCGGGTTACCAAAATCAACTTCGCCTAAGCACCGAGCAAATCTCCACACCTCCCAGGCCTCCCACTGCTCGATTCCACTCAGCAATGATTGAACGTGCCCTCCCGTGGGGTCTGCATTTGCAGAGCGGACAGAAGGGAAGCGCAGCCCAACCTCCCCGCAGCCGCCCGCACCCCTGTGCTCCTGGGCAGGTCTGCAGCGAACCTACCTGGTGCAGCTCATTAGGCAGAGAAGCGGCGTCGGACAGAGAGATCGGCACTGGCTGCCTGTGCAAGTTCGCGCCCCGCTCCCAGCTGTCCCAGCTGGGCAGTAGCTCCAGTGGATTGCGGGTGCGGCTTCCAAGAGGCCCCTTATCTGCTCCTGACCACGTGGCCCGATCCCGCGACCAACCAGCTCCCAGCTGGGGCGCGAGCCCTCTCCGGAGTACGTGACCGCCGTGGTGCTGGACTCCTGCAGGGTGCGCTCCGCCAGGCAGAGTGAGCTCCCGCGGGGGCGGGGGCGGGGTGAGGGCTGGCCCAGGGAGAAAGCCGCAAACCTCCCCCAGGCCGGGCGCCAGCTCAGCCCGGCTGCTGGGAAGGAAATGCCTTGAGAGTCTTGAGGCGTCTGTGCACAGTTCCATCTGAGCACAGAAAGCTGTGGCTCTTTCCCCAGGCTTAGAGTATTTGAAACGTTCATCTTGTTCATTGCTAGGTGCATTCTTGCATCTTCTCCCACACCTCCGCCAGAAGTTGGCTGCATATACTTTGATTAGGGGGAATCCATAAAAGCAGCCCGCGGTAGCCTGAAGGCTGCCAGGAATGAACCATTCTCTAGCAGATGTCGCTAATTAAGCCCACCAGCCCCATAAAGGGAGGTGGCATTTAATGAGAAGGCACTTGGTATTGCGATCTAGTCTTCAGTTTCTCTCCCAGGAAGAGAACCCTAAAGCCAGAAATGAAATGGCCTTTTCGGCTCACATGGCCGGTCAACCACAGAGCCAGTTGGTCAACCCAAATCCCTCGACTCCGTTTGCCGTCCTTCGGCAGCGGTGTGGAAACCAACAGGTTAAAATATCACACTCTTCAGTTTCATGACTCTGCGAGCCAGTTACTTCCACTGAGGTTTTGTTATTTGTTTGGTTTGGGGAGTTTTTAGACCATCAGCTACAACCATAAAATTATATTTCTAAGACGAGGACGAATTCTTTTTATAAAACTCACATCCTCTATTCACGTAAATATCCAGGGGTCAGTTAAAAAATACAAAATTCCTTGTGTCTTTTAAGTAACTGTCAAACAGTGGAATTGTTAAAGTGGCGTCATTAGAATGAAGAAAAAGAAATACCTGCTGAGTATCACTGGGGAAGATACTAAAATGCTGGGGCTTGAGTTGTGAAATGAAATATCCAACTAGAGCAGCGGTTCTCAACCTATGGGTCGCGACCCCTTTGGGGGTCGCCTAAGAACACATATTGAATATATAATTACATATTGTTTTTGTGATTAATCACTATGCTTTAACTATGTTCAATTTGTAACAATGAAAATACATCCTGCATATCAGATATTTACATTATGATTCATAACAGTAGCAAAATTGCAGTTATGAAGTAGCAACGAAAATAATTTTATGGTTGGGGGTCACCACAACATGAGGAACTGTATTAAAGGGTCGTGGCATTAGGAAGGTTGAGAACCACTGAACTAGAGCAATTCAGTAGCCCCTCAGCCCAATCAAAGCTAGCAGAAAGCACGTATTCTTTGGGTTTGACACTCACCAGCTACACCAGTGGTTCTCAACCTTGGCTGCACATTAGAATCACCTGAGAATCTTGTTAAAATCCTGATTTCTGGGCCTCATCCTCTGGAAATTCTGTTTCTTTGTTACTAATGATGAGGCCCAGAAATCAGGATTTTTAACAAGATTCCCCGGTGATTCTAATGTGCAGCCAAGGTTGAGAACCACTGAGCTACACGAATCCAGGCACGTTTAGACTCAATTTTCACACCTGTACATGCAGATAGAGAGTAAGGTTGTTCTGAGGATTACATAAGATTGTGCAGATGAGAACACTCAGCACAGTGCCCAGCACAGGTATTCAACCCACATCCGTTCTGGCCGGTCCTCCACTCCTTAGTATTAATTTTCACTGTTACCACAGGAGGCCAGAACCTGAGCTGAGGTACTGATAAGAGCTACTGATAAATGCTTGTTGAGCCTTTATTGTGTGTCAAACACTGCTCTAAGTGTTTTATGTCTTATCTTTTTAATTTTCACAACAATCCTAGATGGTGTGTATCATTATTGGTCCCATTTTATTTATTTTTTAAATATATTTTTATTGATTTCAGAGAAGAAGGGAAAGGAAGAGAGAGAGAGAAACATCAATGATGAGAGAGAATCATTGACCGGATGCCTCCTGCACGCCTCCTACTAGAGATTGAGCATGCAACCCCGGCATGTGCTCTTGACTGGAATCTAACCCGGGACCCTTCAGTCCCCAGGCCACCACTCTATCCACTGAGCCAACCCAGCTAGGGCTGTTAGTCCCATTTTAGAGGAACGATAATGAGTCATTTAAAGGTCAAGAACTGCCCACAACCTCACAAGTAAAACTTGGATTAAAATCTAGCTGATGCCAGAGCAACAACCACTGTACCACACTGTCTTCCTTTAATTACTCATCAGCAATTAGAATGATGGAGGTGGAAGGTGCCTTAGGTAGCATGGGCTTCAAAGTCTTTATTTCACAGATGAGGAATCTAAAACTCAGAGATGCTGAGCTGCTTGCCAGGGCCTGGTTAGGTCAGAGCCCAAATTAGAACACTGGGTAGAGTTTTCTCCTCTACTCATGATCATATGTTGAGCTTAAAAAGTGGATATTACCAATTAAAGTTATGAGAAACATAAAATAATAAAATCCTACTTGGGGGTATGCATACATAGGGAATAAAATATGCTCTACCAAAATTTTAACAGTGCTTATTTTTTTATGGTGAGATTCACGAATTAACAATTGCCTCTCTGTATTTTTAAATTTTTCTACATTGAACATGGACTTCTGTAATTAAGAAATCACTTTAAAGGACATTAAAAGTTTCAGATTTAAGTAACATGTACAGCCTATCTATTAGGTGCCAAGGACTGTGTCATTTATTCACACAGTCCTTTCGAGTTTGCCCTTGCTTCCATTCATGCCACTTTCTCTCCTGCCCCCTGGAGGTGACTGATGCCATAAAAGCCGCTCTTTGAACTCAAAATAGATCCGCAAACAGGGCTCTCCCCTAACAGGAGTCAACACTCAATAAACCTCTAAACCGGTCCCTCACGTCTTTTTTCCCCCCAGCTTAATGAGATCTGATTGACATATACCATTGTTTAAGTTTAAGGTGTACAACGTATTAATTTGATACACTTAGATGTTGTAAAACCATTACCACCAGAGCATTACCTACGGCCATGTAAGTTGTGCTCTCTTGGCAGCTTTGAAGTATATAATACAGTATTATTAACCATTTTGTACATTAGATCCCCCAAAGTTCATATTCTTTGACCAACATTTCCCCATCCCCACCACCAGTTCCTGGTAACCACTATTTTCTGTTTCTATGAGTCTGTTGTTGTTGTTTTTTTAGATTCCACATATAAGTGAGATCATACAGAATTTGTCTTTCTCCATCCGACTTATTTTACTTAGCATAATTACACCCCCCTCACTTCCTGGTTCTTACCACCTTTCATTATGGAATGAGAGGAATTGGGAAGGAATCAGTGTTCCTAGGAGTTGCAACAGTGAAGAAGTGGATTAGGACTTGTGGGGAGTTTTATTATTATTTGTAGGTTTTCTCCAACTGTGGTTTGGCATTACTTTGTCCTGCCCATCTTGACAATAAATCTACCAGTGAGGGTTTGTTTATTTATGTATTTTTAATCCTCACCCAAGGATATTTTTCCATTGATTTTTAGAAAGTGGAAGAAGGGGGAGATACAGAGTGAGAGAAACATCGATGTGAGACAGACATATTGATTGGTTGCCTCCCACACGCACCCTGACCAGGGCCGGGGATCAAGCCTGCAACTGAGGTATGTGTTCTTGACCAGAATCAAATCCTTCAGTCCACAGGCAGATGCTCTAACCACTGAGCAAACTGGCTCGGGCAGTGAGGGCTTATTTATCTACGCAGTATTCCCAGCCATGCCAGGGGTTTCAAGGACTCATAAGTCACAGCCCTTTGGCCTTAAGGACATTATAATTTTCATTACAAAAACCCAAGTTTGAAGTAATGAAACACCCAAGGGACATTTTAAGGAGCTACTAAGCAAGGGCTGAGGATTGCATGGCTTACACAAGTGGGTCTCTTATAGCATTTGCCCAACATGTTACCAGAGATCTACCCTTATGGTAAACACCCTCGGGATTCCCAAGTTGCCAATTCATTTTCTGCAACATTGCCCTTTTTTTCATGCCCAATCAAGACAGTACTTGAGAATTCAACCTTATATTTATATTAAAATGTCAGTACTGTAACCACAATTAGCAGTAATGGGATGAACCTCATAACTGACCTTCATACCCCACAATGTAGATAGAGTCCATGAGGTTGAAAACTATTCATTTTGATTAAAAGGACCAGGATTTCTATTTTTGAGAGCAGAGAGGAGCCAATTCACATGTCTCAGTGAAAAGTAAGCTCGTAAACTAATTCCTTCTTTCTTTGTTAGTGATGTTGGATGGGAACACAACATCAGGTGAGGGAGTGTTAATTTAAACACACACACACACACACACACACACACACTGCTTACTTTGGGCCATGCACTGCTTTAAACACTTTAAAAATATAAACTCATGTAACATTTATAAGAATCCTGTGAGGTAGAGACCATAATGACCATCCCCATTTTACAGATGAGGAAGCTGAGGTCACCTTGGGGGTTTAAGTAACTTGTACAAGGTCACACTGCTAGCAGACAGTAGGACCAGGTTTCAAACCCCTCTAGAGTGCATGCTGCAAGTTGAGTTGCTCTGACAAGCACCACACTGGTACCTCCCAAGACCAAAAGGATGCTCTATAGAAGCCCAGAGAAATTCAGAAAGGGAAGGGCTCCCTGTGGAATATCTGTGGAAACTTCAAGGAGGAAGTGAGATTTGGAAAGCCAGGAAAATGGAAAGAATTTTTTAAATGGTGCAATATCATCTTTAGGGCATTTAGATGATAAGAGTCATTGGGATTCAACCAATGAGAGAGTAAGTAAGACCAGAATTGAAAAGGTGCCAGCAGCCCATCATTCTTTTCAAAGGGCATAATCCCAGAGGACAAGAGAGAAAATTAAGTGTTGCTGATGCAGTGCCCTCGGCGGTCCCGGATCTGTCTCTTATCTCAACAGTATTAGGACGGAACAGACTCAGGGACGCCCCTTCTTCCAGCCTCCGACCCCGCTCCAACCTCATTTCCAGTCACCACCTTCAGAACCACTTCAGCCATCCTCGGCCTCCGTGACCAGCCTACACGGCGTTTCTACCTTAACTCCTTCTTGCTGGACAACCATGAGCTCCCAAACCCGTCAGAATTATTCCACTGAGGGGGAGGCTGCCGTCAACCGCCTGGCCTGCATCTGCAGGCTCCCACCTACCTCTCTCTGCGCTTCTTTTTCGAACACGAACACGACGACGTGGCTCTCCAGGGCGCAGGCCATTTCCTCCGCGAGTTGGTGGAGAAGAAGCGCGAGGGCTGAGCGGCTCTTAAAGTTGCAAAACCAGCGCGGTGGCCGCATTCTCTCCAGGACGTGCTGAGCCTCCCCAAGATGAGTGGGTGAAACTCAGGGCCATGGAAGGCGCCCTGGCCTTGGAGAGGAACCTGAACCAGGCCTGTGGGAGCTGCAGGCCCTGGTTCTACCCACTGACCCTCAGCTCTGTGACTTCCGGGAGAACCACTTCCTGGGCGAGGAGGTGAAGCTCATCAAGATGATGGGCAACACCTGGTTCCCCTCCTCAGTCTGGCCGGCCCTGAGGCTGGTCTGGGTGAGGCTCACCCTCCAGCAGGACCAGGAGCCTTTGGAGCCCAGAGGCCTTTAAAGGAGCCCCCTCTGCATTCCCTGGTGTCTGGCTTTTGCCTGAGCCTCACCCCGAAACTGCTAGGCAACCTTTTAACCACCCTGGAGACCTCTCCCATGCATTGGACCAAATGAAACAATAAAACTCTTTGCAGAAAAAAAAAAGTGTTTCTGAGTTAGAGTATGCTATTAGTCATTCGGTTTGCACTGAGGGAATTATCCGGTGTAATTTTCACTGAAATTTTTTTAGTTTTTGCCTCTTTTAAAACATCCCTGCAAGAGAGCAATTTGGCCACAGGCGCGAAGGCACGATTGTTGTTACCAACAGTAAGTGGTTAAAGAAAGTGCAAGACACTTGAGACATATGAGGTGGCTCAGCGGAGGTGAGGAAGAAGGAGAGGGAAGGGGGAATAAACAAAAGATGGCACATGTGGTCTCTCTAATAATCTGTTGAGATGTAGAGATAAAAAGACTCATACCAGGGTGGTTGAGTAGCAAGTGGGTCTTGTGAATTTTGTACACATTTGCTACATGTGCTTCAGGACTTTAGAGAAAGGCAAGGTCTCAGGGCCAGGATGGCCAAAGAGGACCAGGACATGTAGGGGAACTGCAAAGAGAGCAGTTCGGCCAGAGGGGAGGATTCTAGCTGGGGGTGTTAGGGGAAAGGGTCAAAGGAGAGAGAATCTTTGGACTTTTCTTGAACAAAATTAGAGATCTGAGTGCTACAAAACAATGAATGAAACAATGAGCAATGAATGAAATAATCTAACTGTAGGGGACAAATTATTCTCACATGCTCATAAGTACATCTCCAAGTTGCTGTAGTTTCTCCATATTCATTGGATTTGTCTGTGCTGAGTGAGTCTGATATTCTGTACATGTTCTCATTGCTCTCTCGGCCACAGTGCACACATCTAGTTTCAGACCCATTTAAAAAAAATTTTTTTTAATTGATTTTAGAGAGGAAGAGTGAGAGATAGAAACATCAATAATGAGAGAAAATCATTGATTGGCTGCTTCCTGCATGCCCCCTACCGGGGATCTAGCCTGCAATCCCGACATGTGCCCTGACTGGGATTGGAACCCTGACTGGGAATGAACCCTGACCTCCTGGTTCATAGGTTCACACTCAACCCCTGAGCCACACCGGCCAGGCTCAGTCCCATATTTTGCTAAACCTTAGCATTCTGAATTGCTGTGACTTTGCACTGATTCTTAGCTTGAAAACTCAAGAGCTTCTGAGATGTAGCAGCTCCCTGTCTAACCACTCTACTTGTCAGGCTCATTCTGTCCAGAGACAGGTATTTTTCTGCTTCATAACATGGTTTCTGGACTCAGCTATGAACTGTGGCTATTGAAGGAATTTTAAAGCACGTTGGGCAGAAGGAATCCAAACTGAAACAGATCCCCCATTTATAAGGTATTACAACATTTCCGTTAGAACGTGACAAAATTAAACTTCTCCTCTACCAAATCACTCCCCCTCCCCGCCCACCATATACACACAAACACATCACATCACCCCACCCCCAAATCTGAACATAACTGTTAATAACCACCTGCCCCATAAGATGTTCAAAACCCTTTATTCCCTTCTTTTATTATCTCCCTTAACCATGGAGAGAGAGATAGCCAGAGCCAGGGTTTTGTGCCTATCAGAGAACTATTTCTGTGTAGCTGCTACAGGCCTAGGAAGTGGTGAAAAGCTCCATTTGGGGTAAGATGGTGTCGGGGGGAGCAATTTCTTAGATCCTACCAAGTCCACTATTTTCACTAGGGCTTGAATATTTTGTCTGAAGTGTAGTAAATCCTCTAGAATGTCAGCCACAACTTTAAAAACACATTGCAAAGCCCACTTTTGCCAAGCCTTGTTTACGCTTTCTAAGGGAGACATTAATTTTTTTAAATGAACAATGTTACATTTTTATTTACTAAAATTGGCAATTATTTGAGACTGCCAATAGATAAACAAAAAGTTTCAAATTCTCTAACTTCTCTTATCAAAAAAACACCTCCTGTAGTCAAAAATGATGATGTTGGGCATCAAAGCATTAGGGCTTGCTTTCCTGTGTACATTGTTGAGCTTTTGTTGTGACATTAATATGTTTTTGAGCTCAGACAATTAGTGATTAAAAGAGAAGTTTTTCTTCCTAAAGAAAGGACAGAAGGAATAAAATGAACATTATTAAGAACAAACCATGTGACCAGCACTGTTAGGTCCTTTCAGATATTTATGACATAATCACTGGCTATAATATTGGTACAATATAATGCTTCTTTTTTAAATTAAATGCTATTACATTCAAAAGAATAGAAGACCATTGCTTAAAACAAAACAAAAGGTGGTTTCTCTTATCTTGCTTCTACCCTACCCCACCCTCAAATCCAAAGTGTTTGGATGCTATTTATCGAGTTAGTCTTCTCTATGGTTGATATTGAAGGAGGTTCATATTTTGCAAACTACAAATAGAAAGGCAAGATTTGATTGGTAAAGATGACAGGGGCAGTATTTGAACAATAACGTTTTGTATGCAATTAGTCCTTTCAACTTTACAAATATTTTATTTCATTTAATCATTATTAAAACCCCGAGAAGCCACTCTGCTTATTATTTCATCTTACAGATGAGACTCAGTTGGGAAATGACTAAAGTAGAATTCAAACTATTAAGAGAGGGAGTCGGGCTTCAATGCCAAGACCTAACTTCACATGCAAATACCTTAATCTGAGTAATTAGCTGGTTCATTTGTAGGTATGAAACTAGGATCTGAGCAGGAGCCCTCTGTTGGACACTTCTGTCCTCCTCACTCCCATATTTAATCACCAAGTCCTGCCTGCTGCTGCCTTCTCAGAATGTCTCAAAATTCATGTCTTCTCCATTCCCTTGCCACTCACCATCTCTCAAACTGTTATAACCTTCTAACCAGCCTTTCCCAGCCTCTATGTGTCACTCAAATGGATCTTTCTCACAACTAACAAGCTGTCTAAAATGTAGATCTAATCACAAAATCCTTCAATGGCTGCCCATAATCTAAATAATCAAAAATAAACTGCGGACATTCACAGCCCTCCAGGGTCCCTGTGTATCTCACCAACTTCATCCCCATTTGTCCTTCTTGGCCCTCTCTGTGCTCATACACTGTCCCTCTGCCTGAGTGTCCTCCTTCCATTCACCTTTGCTTGACTCCTCTTTTGAAATTCAGCTCAGCTGTCATCTCCCCAAGATACCTTCCATGACTTCTCTCCAACCTGCCTTAGGGACCTTCCAATGTGCTCCCACAATGCCCTGTGATTATCAATTCACTTATCATCTACTTTTTTATTATATTTATTTGGGTAACATTGGTTAATAAGATTATGTAGATTTCAAATCTATGATACAATTCTATGATACATCATCTATATATTGCACTGTGTGCCCACCACCCAAAGTCGAATCATCTTCTGTCACCATATATTTGACCCTCTTTACTACCCCAACCCCCTTTCCTCTGGTAAACATCTTACTGTTGTCTGTGTCAATAGAAAAGATGAAATACTGCCATTTTCGACAATATGTATGGATCTTGAGAATAACATACTAAGTGAAGTGAGTCAGACAGAAAAAGTTAAGAACCATATGAGTGAAATCATATTGATATGAAACTGAAAGCAGCATATAAACAAGTAAAAAAATAACTTACCATCTACTTTTATAAAAATCTGTTTTGTTTTATTTCGTTTTGTTAGCAATATCCTATAGAAAGAGATCTCTAAGTTGTCTTTATTATTATTTTCTTTTTTAAATAATCATTATTATTTTTAGAATATTAACAATTGCCCACAGAGAAAGAATCAAAAAGAGAAAAGAGTTTCCACTCAAAAAAGAAAAAAGTGCAATTCTAACGGTAATTTTGAGAATTAAAAAATATTCCAGATTTCACAATTATTTTTTATAAAGAAGAAATATTTGGCCCTGGCCGGTTTGGCTCAGTGGATAGAGCTTCGGCCTGCGGACTGAAGGGTCCCGGGTTCGATTCTGGTCAAGGGCATGTACCTTGGTTTCGGGCACTGTTGGGAGCCATTATAAATCACACATGCATCTCCAGTTTACAGCATAATAGGTTTCTGGCTCCTCCAAGCCAACTCCCGGTTTGGCGTGGAGTTAAAAGACAACCTTGCAGTTTGGTCTGGAGTTGAAGGACAACCTTGCAGTTTGGTCTGGAGTTAAAAGATAGCCTACCCTCACCCTAAGCACAAACCTGCTACATCTCCGCTGGTAAGCTCACAGCTGCGACATTCCAGAGCCCTCCTACATCCTTAATGATAGGCTAATCCCATGGACCCTCCTTGCCCAACCCCCCTCCTCTAGAACTACATAAATTCTACCTGCTGTAAAAATAAAACTGAGGCTTGATCAGAACTTTGTCTTGCCTCCATTTCTTCGCGTCTCCTATCCTCTCATTCCTTTGCAGGATTTGGTATGGAGAACCCGCGATGCGTGCCCTGCAGGTCCGGGCAGGGCACATCCCCAGTGGAGGGTGTGCAGGAGGCAGCTGATCGATGTTTCTAACCCTCTATTCCTCTCCCTTCCTCTCTGTAAAAAATCAATAAAATATATTTTTTTTTAAAAAAAAGAAATATTTGCTTAGGGGAAGAACATTATGGGAGATTTTTAGTAGACATTTTGAACCCTCTAGTAAAATATCTGAAAAGGCTGACATAGTTTTTTATTTCTTTTCTTTTTACTTACAATTAATTTTATTCTTTTTCAATTATTTTTATTGAAATATAATTGACATATACATTGTGTCAGTTCAAGGTATAAACGTGTTGATCGAAAACATTTATATATTGCAATATGATTACCACCATAGCATTAGCTAATACCTCTGCAACTTCACATAATTATAATTTCATTTTTGTGGTGGGAACAATTAAGATCTAGTCTCTTAGGAACATGAAAATCTGTTTTATGTTTGTGTCATCTGCTAGCCTTTAAGCTCCTTGAGGGCAAGGACAGTATCTTATTCACCCAGAGATCTCCATCACTTTACACAATACCTAGCACAAACAACACCTGCTTCTTGGATAAGTTGGATACATTAATTTTTTTTAAATGGTTGCTGGCTTCAGAATCCTACACAAATAGAGAAAATGAGAAGATGACATTTAAGCAATGTGAATGGTGAATCAGCAGGTGGGGAGAACATGAATTTCCAAAAGATGCTTCCAGAAACAGTCTGGAAAGGAGTGTTGACAAAAAATCCTAAATGAAGACAGTGTACCGAAGTTGGCAGTCAGGGGGCACAGTTATTTCCAAAATACCACCATGCACTGCCAACAAAACCACCCAATGCCCCAGACTTAGGAGCCTTAGCAAGAGTACACAAGAGTACACATTGTCCTGGGACATGGCAGGCTTGTTTCCAGATCACAAGTTAGACACCAGGACCAGGACGATGTAGACTTGAGGTTTTTAAAGCAATAACTCATGCCTGGCCCATGTGGCTCAGTGGTTGAGCATCAGCCTAGGAACCAAAAGGTCATGGTTCCATTCCAATCAGGGCACATGCCCAGGCTGCAGGCTCCATCCATCCCCAGTAGAGGGCATGTGATTTTCTATCTCTTAATCCTTCTTCCTTCCTTTCTCTCTCTCTCTCTCTCTCTCTCTCTCTCTCTCTCTCTCTCAAAATCAATTTAAAAACATGTTTAAAAAAATAAAGCAGTAACTCATCAGGAATACTTTGGCTACCTATAAGACCATTTGTTATCCTTTAATTCTCCCTTGCTACTTCTGATTGTTGTCCAACTTGCCCTTTTCTTTGGTGGACTTCCAAATGTTTCCTTCCTCCTCTGCCTCACCATGTCTCCTTGCTATTGTCCCTCACTATGTTGTTTGTGTAAAATCACCATTGACTTTAAAACGCCCTGGAACATTCTGCTGACTAGTATTGTACTCCTCTAATTGTGGAAAGTACACAGCTCACCTAAGTCCATGCCTTAATGGGTCATATTCCCTGTCCGTCCCTGCTGTTTCATCTGCCTGGAAGACCTTCACCTGGGCAAACCTTATCCAGCTTTCAAGGTTCATCTCAAATGTCCAATGTTAAACCTCCCCCAACCCTAAAGACAGAGACAGAATGATCTGTTCTCTGCTCGGTGTTCCCTGGACAAACTTATTTAGACATCTAGAATAGCTTTTGTAGCACTATTTGATATTTATTTGTTTACATTACTATTTCCCCCATTAGACTCTGAACTCCTGAGGGCAAGTACCAAATGTTACCCATCTGTGTATCCCTTGAACTTATCAATGCCTAGAATATTGTAGACACTCAAAAGATATTTGTTAAAATATCCAATAGTCTTATTGACTCATTAAAGTATCAAGTTCACACCAAAAGTTAACAACACCTGTTCCCATCAAAACTGGGTATCATACAAGGACATATGTGAAAACTGGACAACATGGGTATTAAACAGTTAATTATGTAACAAATATTTATTGTGTTTCTGCTATGGAGCCCACTGTACTCAGGGGCTAGAGATACAGGGAAAAAAAGAAAAGAAAAAAACAGACCAATTTGGTCCTATGATCTCAGTCTAACAGCGAGACTATTCTTAAACAAATACTTGTGCAATTAATCATTATGCAATTTTAATATGCACATAGAAAGACAAGTAAAGGGTGCTTGAAAGCAGATAATACAGAGACATGAATTAAACTGGAATAAATAGAAGAAGGCTTCTTCCCTGAATTGGTGACATTCAGGCTGAGAGCAGAGTGAAGAGCAGGCATTAGACAGGTGAAGGGAAGAGCATGGAGAAACAGAAGGAAACAGCATATTTAAGGTAAAGGTGCTTGAGAAGAACTATACAGGGGCCTTCCAGATGTACTCTTGCCTGGTAAAGTCACCTGTATGGACTGCACCATCATTGGGCTTCAGTGCCCTCTGGCTTCTGGTTGGGTTTGGCCAAGGAGAGGCACTGGCAAGAGAGCAGAGAGTAGGAGGAGCATGAAATCAAAGTATTATTCTCTCAATTTTCACCCTGACAGGTGGCTGTCATTGGTTTCAGTCCTCTACCTGCAGCCATGACTTCCATTAGGCAATCCTCTCCATGGAGCTATTCTGTCGGCTCTGTAATGACTCTCTCCACTTGTCCCTCAGACCTAGAGATGGTAACAGTTCCTGGCGTTATTACCCCCAGAGGACTGCACTATCCCTTGTTCTTTTCTTCAAATCCTGTCCACACTCTTGTAAACAGCTTCTTTATTAACCACCCATCAAGTTGCCCATTTTAACTTATGCTGTTTTCCTGCCAGAATGCCGACAGCTAGAAAGGACAAATAAGAGGCTAGCTCACACCAAGAATTTTTTAAACATGATAAGGGCTTTAGATTTTGCCCAAAGTGCCATAGAAGCCATTGAGGGGGCTTAAGCAGGTGAGGCAGGTGATCATATTTGCATTTTAGAGAGTCACTCTAACAGCTGCTGTGCAGAGCATAGATGGGAAAAGGTACAAAAGTAGAAGCAAGGAGGCCAGTTAGGAGGCAACTTTTGTCAGGAAGATGGCAAATGATGGGCCATGATGGAATCATTGAGACTGGATACCAAGATTATGACAGAAAACTAGGAGGAACTAGGGAGCAACAAAAGTCCAGCAAGGTCTTCAAAGTAATGCAAGTGACTGCATGACCTCACTGACCAGAGACTAGACCCCAGACTCCAAGACCACCCAATTCTGGTTGCTGAACTCCCTTCTTCCCCTCATGCACCACATATGGGCCAGCTAAAGTGACCTGTTTACCAATTGCAATGTACTGTACACCTGATATACACTATCTAGAATGTTCTTGTTCTCATCCAAAGCTTACCCATCCTCTAAGGCCCAGCTCAAAAGATAATAAGTAATCACATCTAATAATTTCTGAGAACATAACTCTTTTCCAGGCACTATGTTACTAGCATTAGCTCATGTAATCCACCTACCTATAAGGTAAGAGTATCATTCACTCCATTTTACAGAAGAGAAAACTGAGGCTCAGAGAAATTAATTGTCCACAGTCACATCTTATTGGACTTGAACCCGGGCCTGGATGACTCCAAAACTCCTGTGTTTGATCCCAATTTGCAATTTATCCTTTGAGTGTCCATCTTGGGTGCCTTATTATATGTGATTGATAAGCATGTTAACCGATATTTCACATTTTATGAATTGTCTCTGGAAATTCTAAAGAGGAACTCATCTTCTGAGCTATTCAGAATTCACTTCCAGATGGTCTCATGCCACAGTCCATGGGTATGTGCTAAGTTAGTTTAAATTGCTACAACCAGAGATTCTGGTGGAACCTAAATGCTAAGTGAAAATTGAGTATGTTAGCTGATTTCTCCACAGTATCTGCTTGCATCAGCTGAATTAAATGAGACTCCCAAGAAATGAAGTCCAAGAGTATCAATGATTGGAATCCGGGCACATGCAGGCATAGACAGTGGATGTCGTGGTGAATGGGATGATGAGTATAAATGAATAGTGCTATGGTGCAGAATTTGGCATCAAAAAACTTAAAACTAGCCCGGCCAGCATGGCTGTGTTTGAGCATCAACCTATGAACCAGGAGGTTACGGTTCAATTCCCAATCAGACACATACCCAGGTTGTGGGGGCAATCCCCAGTATGGGTTGTGAAGGAGGCAGCCAATCAATGGTTCTCTCTCATCATTGATGTTTCTATCTCTCTCTTCCTCTCTGAAATCAATAAAAATATATTTACAAAAACAAACAAAAAAATCTTAAAACTAGATCTGGTTCCAGAACAAGTCACTTAAACTCACAGCAAAATAAAATTAATAATAATTTGTAATTCAAAAAGATTGTCGCCCTGGCTGGTTTGGCTCAGTGGATAGAGCGTCGGCCTGCGGACTGAAGGGTCCTGGGTTTGATTCTGGTCAAGGGCACATGCCTGGGTTGTGAGCTCGGTCCCCAGTGGGGGGCGTGCAGGAGACAGCCAATCAATGAGTCTCTTTCATCATTGATGTTTCTATCTCTCTATCCCTCTCCCTTTCTCTCTGAAATCAATAAAAATATATATTTTTTAAAAGTTTAATCAATTTATCAGTCATTGTTTTTATATCATGTCTTTGTTGTTTTTATATCATGTTGTTATTGTTTATTTATTAATCAATTTCTATATTATTTCCATATACATTTTACTAATTTTTTTCATCTCTGACACTTCTATTATAAAGGGCAAATAGCTATATTAAAATATTTTGCATTTTAATTTTATAATACTCTATTATATATACTATTTTGACATGTAATTTTTTGCAGTAATGTAATTACCACACAAATCTTTCTTCTAATTAATTTCCTTTCAATGTGCACAAATCCGTGCACTGGGCCACTAGTTAGATTATAAATCCCTACAGTGAGTTTTGACATACCTCAAGCTTATCTTCAATTTCTCAATTTTTTTGTGTTGAAGATTAAGAAAGTGTAGATACAAAGTGCCAGGATGTCAGAAGCCTATTAAATATTTAATAAATCTTGGTAAATGGTTTATTCTTTCATACGCAGGAGACTGTCATATAAGTATATATGCAATCAGATATGGTATGCGTATATAACCACATATATGGAAGGACATACGTAAAAATGTAAAGAGGTTTTCCCTAGTTTTCCCCCAGTCACTATTCTAGATACTGGAGATACAATGGAGAATTGAACAAAATACTACCCTCAATTTTTTGTTATTTACTTCCTTTCAACTCCTCTCTCATATACAAGAATCACTTTTTTATTATAAAAAAAAATCAAACTACAAAGACAATAAAAAGAAAGAGGTTGCCAAACATGGAGGGAGGAAGGATAGGGATGAATAATTGGAGCACAAGGGATTTTTGAGGGCAGTGAATTACATTATCTTTTGCCAAAACTTACGGAAGGGTTGACAATGAGTGAACCCTAATGTACACTACAGACTTTAGATACTAATAATGTAGTTTCATTGTTTCATCAATTGAAATAAATGTACCATATCAATGCAAGATGTTAACAATAGAGAAAACTGAGGCGGATTATATGGGAACTCTGTATTTTCTGCACAATTTTTCTGTAAACCTAAACTGCTCTGAAAAATAGTCTTTTTTTTTTTTTTTTTTTTTTTTTTTACTAAAAAAAAGGTGGGCGGGGGGAAGAAAAAGAAAGATCCCTGAAAGCTCTGGTTTGCTTAGGTGAACACTTTCCAAATACTAAATTGCAATTGCATTACTCTTCCTGGCAGGAAACAACTTGTGGCCTTTTCCCCTTACTAGCAAGAAGTCATTAGGATTCATTTTTCTTTTTCCCCAAGTCTATTGAGCAGTAACAATAAAATGCCTGGTTAGGTATAGAAAAACTGCCTTGTTACCTACTTTATTATTATGTGTGCTTTTGTATTTGTTGGTTATAAGCAATAACTGGTTGCTTGGCAACAAAGTTGGAGGCTGTCTTCCTGGTAGAGATGAGTTCTCTAAGCAAAGCACCCCATTGTCTTCAATGCTGAGTTTCCAAAGCCACCCCAGCATAGAAGGTTATGGAATTGTCGGAGTGAGTGGCATTCTCATCTGGTTCCGTTCTTTTCTTATTCATTTATTCAACAAACATTTAAAGATGACTTACTATGTGCCAGTCACCATGCTAGTGGGCACTGGCGTTAGAGTGGAGAATAAGGTGGACAATGCCCCATCCTCATTCTAGTGGGTCAGGAGGAAGATAAACAATTAAATACAACTTTTCAGTTATGATAATTAGGCAAAGATGCGTGCCATGAAGAAAAGTAAAGTAGGATAAGGAGATATAAAGAGTTTTGAAGAGTTTCTCTTTGTTAGTTTTATGAGGAGGTGATGATTGAAGAGAGGCAAATGAAATGAGGCAGGGGAAGAGCATGCCACAAAGAGGAAACTGCAAGTGCAAAGACCTTGGGACAGTAGCATGCTTGGCATTTCCAAGTTCAGCAAGGACGTCAGTGTGGCCAGCAATGAGAGCATTAGTGAGTTAACAGAAGAGGCTGGGAAAGGAACTCAAAGAGATGGAAAGCCATTAGGGAATTCTGAGCAAGAATCTTTCAAAGGTGATACCATGGCTGCCACATGGGCAGTGCCTGTAGGGGGTGGGCAGAGGGGTATGAAGGAGTCAGACATTACTGCAGTGTGTGGAAGAGAGACCATGGACTGAGTGAACCAGTCAAATAGACAACCAGGAATCCAGGCTTTTTGCATATTTGATGTCAGATAAAACCTATTATTTATCTCCCAAATTAGAGGAGACCAACTCAAGTTGGGAAACAAAAACTAATTGATTATTTAAAAGCAAAGTTTAGTAGTGATTTCTGCAAAACTGAGCTTCAAGGAAACACTGCCTTTCTAAGCACTATTCTCTCTGCATATATTACCTAAATTTATTTCCACTTTACCTTCAGAGTCAATTTCTCACATTCACAAAACATGTATTTCACAAAAGAGCTTATATGCAGAAGACATAAAGAACTACTGCATCTCAATAATAAAAAGACAAACAACCAACTTTTTAATTGGGCGTAAAATTTTGAATGGACACTTTAGAAAGATATATGAATGGCCAATGAGCACATTAAAAGGTGTTCAACATTAAGCCTTAGCTGGTTTGGCTCAGTGGATAGAGTGTCAGCCTACTGACTGAAGGGTCCCAGGTTCAATTCCAGCCAAGGGCACATGCCCGGGTTGTGGGCTTGATCCCTAGAAGAGGGCGTGTAGGAGGTAGCCAATCAATAATTCTCTCTCATCATTGATGTTCCTCTCTCTCTCTCTCTTTCCCTTCCTCTTTGAAATCATAAATATATATATATTTTTTTAAAGTGTTGAACATTAAGTCTGCAGGGAAATGCAAAGTAAAACCTACAATGAGATACTACAACATATGCTAAATGTTGGTGACAAGAGCAACTGGAACTCTCATATCATGTTGATAGGAGTGTTAAATGGCACAATCACTTTGGAAAAAAGTCTGGCAATTTTTTTTGAGCTCAATATAACCCCTACCTTATTACCCAGCAATTCTACTACTAAATATTTATCTGAAACAAATGAAAGCCTTTGTCCACAAAAAAGAATATATATAGCAGCTTTATTCAAAACATCCTCAAACTGAAAACAGACAAGGTGCCCTTGACCAGAATCAAATCCAGGATCCTTCAATCTGCAGGCAGACACTCCATCCACTGAGCCAAACCAGCTACTCCCATTTTAAAGAGAGTGGGGCTCTTCTCTATTCAAAGATAAACATTGTTAACATTTTGATGTTAGTTATTCCCAGTTTTTTTTATACATATTATAAAATTTTTTTCAACTTAAAGTAATAGGATAAACATATACATTTCCCACATGTCTTTTGTACTTACTAATATATGGTAAGCATCATTTCTTTTTATTAAGTATTTTTTTAAAACATCATTTTCAATAACAGAACTATTTAAGGCTCTATTGCCACCCCCTACCCATTCCCAACTACAATGGATTTTATCTTTTCTTTTAAACCTTTGCTAATTTAGGGGGTGAAAATATAACTTTTTAAAAATATTTTTATAATAGTGAGATTTAACTTTTTCATTTTAATTGATCCTTTGTCTATTATTTTTTCTTTTATCTTTTCTATTGAAGTACTTTTATTGATTTATAAAAGATTTTTATTTATTAGATTTGTTAAGTTTTTGTCATATGTTACAAATACACATACAAAAATATATATGTTCCAGATTTTTTTAAATAAAATTTTTTTACTCACAAAAATTTGATATAAATTTTTGGTTATCTATCTACTAAAGGCCCAATGCACGAAATCCATGCAAGGGGCTCGGCCCTCACAGCCCCTCACAGCCTCGGCCAGCCCTCGCAGCCCTGTCTTTGTCTGAAAGGTTGTCCAGGTGATGGTTCTGCTGTGAGGTCTAATTAGCATATTAGCTCCTTATTATATAGGATTGTTTGTTTCCTTACCATGCTGTCTTGAAAAAGACCTAGAGAGATTGTGAGTGAGAGAGAGAAAATAATAAACAGATTCAAGTAGGAAAGCTTGAAGAAGAGAAGGAAGAAAAAGTATTAAGGCAACTGTTCCATGATTGAGCAGACAGACCTGGTTTTAATTTCATCTCAGTATTAACTACTAATCGGGCAAGTGATTAAATCTCTTAGCACTAGTTTCCTCTTTTGTTTACTGAAGATAACAATCCTTTCCCTGAAGGGTTGTTGGGAAGACTAAATTAAAAAAAAAAAAAAAAAGTAAAACATCTCCCTTGAGAGAGAGGGGGGAGGGTCTGTTAGGGGCAGAAGTAGAATATTGGAGACCAGCTATAATTATAAGAAATATTAATCATACTCTGTTAACCATGCTTGTTTTGTTCTGATGAAAGATAGCACATTCTAACCTGGCTGGAAGTTGCTGAACCTGGGAGCTCACCTGGAAATTCGGCCAATCCTCCACATCCAGGAGCCGCCTATTATCATGGGAAGATTAACAACCTTGTTGCAGAAACCAGAGGTGCCAGCCCTTTGCAAACCCCAGCCCTTTGCATACCTGCAGGCCTTTGCAAACCCCTACCCCTCATTGCTTGTAAACTGCCCATTTTGCATACCCATTTTGATCACTTTTGCCTACTTCCCCATGTAATCTTCTACCTTCTACCCAATATAAGCAGTTGGCTTATGGTGAGGGGGGCAGAGCAGAATTTTGTGGATGACCTGTTGCTCTCCCATACTGACGGCATTATTGGAATAAACACCCATATATGATTCAAACCTGTCTCTGGTGAATTGGCTTAAGTAGTGACAGGCAGCCCAGACCCATTAATTGTCCAGTTTCAGGTCCTCAACAAGTTGTAACAATTACTAAAAGGAAAAATGTCCTAAACCAGTGCTTCTCAAATGTTCATGTATCTGTGAATCATGGGACATCTTATGGAATGACTCAGTACAGCTGCGGCAGAGTCTGAGTTTCTGCATTTCGGACATGCTCCCAGATGCTGCTGATGTGAGTTTGAAGGTTTTAGCATCTCCAGACAATGGGAATCTTTGACAGGGAATACTTAAGAACCAAGTTAACAACTGATGTTTATTTTCAAAAGAATTGTGACTCTTAGAACTACACAGAATTTGCAAGATGGAAGAGATGGCAATTCCTTGGAGGGTGAAAATTGAATCCAAAATTAACTAGGTCCATGTTTCATCAGATGAAATGTAATTACAGTCACTATTGCTACACAGAGAAGCCAAACCTCAGATGGATAGATAATTATGCATAAAGAATAACATAAAATATCTACTGACCAAGACCTCTCATAACCTCCTTCCCAAAGACCCATTCAAAACATCCCTCAAAAAGAAAACACCCTTTATGAAAAAATTGAGGCCTTGAGCAGTGTTCAGCTTGTGTCTTTCTCCACCAGTCAGAAGCATCACTTGGAGCATTTGCTCCCACCCCTAGACCTTCAGAGAGTTCATGGATGGAGATGGGAAAGCCCCAAGCTTCTGTATTTCTAACAGAAATGGTTTGGGAAACCCTGCCTTACCGGGTTCATCTCCTTTCTTTTCAGTTTAGAAGTTATAGCAGAGAGGAGTTAGCTCAACCTAGTGGACAGAGGTTCTATTGTAAAAAAACAAAACAAAACAAAAACTGGGTGACCTTTAGTAGCTGTGTAACCTTAAGCGAGTTACTCATCCTCCTTGAGTCTGAGTTTTTTCCTCATCTGTAAAACAAGAATAATAAAAGCATTCACATAAGGTCCTTAGGGAGCCTAGATAACGTGATGGATTTGACAGCCACTTGTAAACTGAATACAAATGCGATGTCTATAAATGCATCTATTATGTCAAATCTTCACTGAACAAAGCCATTGACATGTCCCTGGGGGTTTCATAGTGTGAGATTGTATCCATTCAGCAAGGGGGAGTTGGTAAACTAGAGATCAAGTTGACATAAAACCTGGCTGTTATCCCAAGGTTGCCTTCTCTTATTCGAGCAACCTGGGGAAAGAGAGGCAATCTTCCAGTCTGCTATCTCACCAATACTCCTGATGATGATAGCTCCCTGCTCCCCTCTCAGAGCCACTGAGATGCTTTGTCAATGATAAAAGCTAAAGGTGTCTTGTAAACTACAAAATCCATACACATTGGTTGTGCCTGTCACTGCAAGAGCTGAAAAGGGCAAGGCATCCGTTTTCAGTAATATCTCACCCTAATCCCACCTAATCCCTGCCCCAAAGAACAAGAAGACTTTCCATCACAGTTCCAAAAACACAAGAGTATTCAGAGTTTCTGGCATGAAGGTCAGTGCCCTAGGGTGGAGCAGAGCTGCTCAAGAAGCAAAGAACCACCTCCCTTGGATGACACTTCAGGTATTTATTGTACGAAAACCTTGCTCTCTGAATCTTATGTTAGAGAATGATCCCTCTCAGTACTATATCGAATCTCCTTTCTGAGTAGACAGATTGGGAACAGTCTATAATTTTAAATTTTTTATCATCACCCAAGGATATGTTTTTTAATTGATTTTAGAGATGAGGGGGGAGAGAGAAAGAAACATTAATGTGAGAGAGAAATGTGGGGGAGAAATATCAATTGGCTGTCTCCTGTATATGCCCCAACAACCTACGTATGTGCCCTGCCCTAGAATCAACCCCACAACCTTTTGGTGTATGGGACGCTGCTCCAACTAACTGAGCCACCGGCCAGGGCTTAAATTTTTAAAACTAAGCAGGTGAAATTATTGGCCCATTGTCCACATGCCTGGCATCTTTGCATGTTCCCAAGAGTTGGGTGATGGATGGTGCCACATGTTCCACTGCTGCGGGCTGAACCTGTCATTATGCATCGGATTTCAGGAGTGGAACACTAGCATCTGAGCCTT
This sequence comes from Myotis yumanensis, assembly GCF_028538775.1. Classification (NCBI taxonomy): domain Eukaryota; kingdom Metazoa; phylum Chordata; class Mammalia; order Chiroptera; family Vespertilionidae; genus Myotis; species Myotis yumanensis. Next base: position 24,739,901 of record NW_027223764.1, on the reverse strand, counting down.
GGGAGAGCTGAGTTCAGATATCTGTAGAGTTGGGCACGGGTCTATTAAGGGAGTAGGAGTGGGAAAGGCTCACAATGATTAAAAGCGGGGAAATGAGAACAGCTGTCTGGGAAAATAACCCCACTCAGAGATGGGAATCAAGGTGGGGAGCAGACGGGAAGACCAGGCAACCGCCATGAACGCTTCCTAGAAATTCTAGGAAACCAAGGAGTCGGGGCTCTGCAGTGAGGTTTGGAAGAAGTAAGCTAAGGAGACTCATACCCCAAAGAACAGCCTACAACACCTGATATTTTTCAGATTTTTTTCAAAGTTCTCTTTTTCTTAGCAATTTTACTCACTTAGAAACCAGCAAGAAATGTGATGTCACATTTCTTTACAACTTAAAGGTAACAATTTCTACATACTTTTCCTTTCATGGGGTATTACCTTAAACAGAATGAACCTTAAAAAACAAAACAAAAAAACTACTGGGGATATCTTAGGGGTATGAAGATTTGTCAAGAAGACTGTCACTTTAAACTAGTGGTTCTCAAACTGTAGCTAACATCAGAATCATCTGGAAGGCTTGTTGAAACATCTAGTTCCAGACTGCACGCATCCCCAGTCTTTGATTCATTGTGTCTGGGATGAGGCCTGAGAATTTGCATTTCTAACAAGCCCCCAGGTGATACTGATGAAGCTGGTCCACAGACCAACCTTGAGATCACTTCCCTAGATAGTTAGGGATCTTTGACAGGAGGAGAAATAAAAACGCAGAGACTCTCAGGTGGCAAATACATTTCCTCATCACTAGCATTCTAACCTTTTAAGTTGAAGTTCAGAAATGCCACTCCTCCCAAGCAAATCACTTGGCTTACTAGTCAATGTCTCACTGTGTGGAAATGGTCAAAGAAACGCTCAGGGTAATCTGAAAAAGGAATTGAGGAGTGGCTCCCTGGACTAGAACTATAGCATGAGGTGGAGGTCCTGCGGATGCTCTTGGGATGGTGACATCAAGTTCTATCCCCCATGGGGACAGATCTGTCAATGGTAACAAAGTCAGAACCACCTCCCTTGGATGTCACTGAAGGTATGGTACAAAAATCTTGCTCTCTAGCCTGGCCAGTGTGGGTCAGTGGTTGAACGTCGACCTATGAACCAGGAGGTCATGGTTCAATTTCCGGTCAGGGCATATGCCCAGGGTGCAGGCTTAATCTCCAGTATGGGGTGTGCAAAAGGCAGCTAATCAATGATTCTCTTTCATCATTGATGTTTTGATCTCTCCTTTCCTCTCTGAAATCCGTTTAGCTGTAACAATTGGAAAAACAACAAAGAAGTGGAGGCCACACAATAGAGTAGGAGCCCAATTCCTGGGGATTTTGTGGAGCAGAGCCTATGTCCTGACTTTAGAGAGAGAAATTAACTTCTTCCATGCCTGAGCCAATGTTGTTTTTCCAATTGTTACAGCCAAATTGAACTCGGTGTAACTAATTCACATGCACACTCATTCATCCCAGGCTTGTAAACATGTCACAGGTGGAGATCTTGGGGAAAGAGGTACTAACAGATACAGTGTGATTTTTAGCACAAAATAAAACAAATAATAGCTAATAATTAATGAGTGCTTACTTTAAGGGCTCTTACCTCCTTATGCTCACAACAACTCCCATGTGTAAATAAAGAACTTAAAAGAGGTTAAGTGACTTGTCCAAGATCATACTGCCAGAAAACTGCGAAGACAGGATTTGAACCCAGGTCTGGATTGACTCCATAAACCACTTTCTTTGTTAGATGTATCCCCATGGGTGGAGACTGAGCCACACAGCAGGCAAGAGAGTGGGGCACAAGTCCAGTTTTACAAAGTCAGCAGAAACGCTGAATACAAACTCAAATTCAGACTCTTATTCCAGCAAGATTCAATCATCTCATAAAAATGAGAGGGTCGGCTGTGTTCTAATCACTCTGTGAGGTATCCTAAGGGAGAAAGGCTGAACCACATAAAGCTAGATTCCCTAAAATTCAACTCACTTTTGAGGCTTTTTGCACCTGTCCAGGTGGCCTATTATTTCTGTCTTTTTTTTTTACTCTAAGGACTTAAAAATTAATTTACCTAGAATAAAACATCTGGCTTATTGCATTTACATCATTTTAAGTATGATGGAGTTGAGATTGCTTTTGGATGACAGAAAGTGAAAGGAGACTTATAAAAGAGCAATCTTGAGCTAGAAAGTTAATAGAATTTTTTAAAATATATTTTTATTGATTTTTTTACAGAGAGGCAGGGAGAGGAATAGAGAGTTAGAAACATCGATGAGAGAGAAACGATGTGCCTACAACCAAGATACATGCCCTTGACCAGAATCGAACCTGGGACCCTTCAGTCCACAGGCTGACTTTCTGTCCACTGAGCCAAACCGGTTAGGGCAGAATTTTTTTTTTTTTACCAATCTCAACTCTTTTCAGATTATGGAGAATGCAAAAGGCAAGGAGTGCAACTCCACAGAGAAGTCAGGGGAAGAGTATGTGACTCTCATGTTCAAACCCACATCCGTGGAAACTGGAGAGGAATAGCCAGCTTTGAGCGAGCCAATCACATCAGTTTTATGAAGAACCTCAGCGAAGGGGATCAAACAAAAAGAACTGTAAAGGATAACAAAGCTTCCTGTCCACTACAGTCTAAAACCTTGGAAGAAGATACCTATTCCTCTGTCTCCCTGTAAACTGTCACCGGTCAACCTGCTTCACTGAGACATCATGCAGAGCTGGTGCCATCAGTGAAACCTCAGCACCGAGGCCAGAAATAGCTGCACTTGCCCAATTCAAAAGAATGTTCCTGTCATAGACAAGGAGGCCAAGATCCAGGCATGATCATATGAAAATCTAAGGTAGAAATGTCTCTGAAGAAAAAGATGTGGTTCCTGCCCCTGAGAAGAAGGTGCCTGCCCTTGAAGAGCCTACCACCGTCCTCGAGGGAGTGAATACTGTTGTCATAACAACTGCTGCCTGGAGCCTGTGTCGGCCTCTGGGACCAGAGCTGCAGACAAAGCCAGGAAGATCGGAGCAGTGGAATCACCATAAGAGACTTAATATGTCTGGTAGTGTGTGGTCCATGGGAGAAGAGTCCTCGTGGATATAATGGTTGGGTTCACCTGCCGTTTTATGCTGAACTAACCTGGGTTTCTGAAAAATGAAGGCAACTGAGTGCCAAACCAAAGGAGCCAAACTAAAGAGAAAATTGTTATTCTCTTCTTGCACCCTGCCTGCAATTGTCCAATATTCTGTGCCCCAAATGAGTTTAGAGGAAGAATATGTTAATGAAAAGCCTCCAATGAGATTAGAATAGAAAAAAAAATCACCGATATGATTGTAAGTAAGCAATGGTGAAAAGGTTACTACAATCAGCTCACTGATAGCCGACCCCCAGTCCCTTCCACACCCTCCATGCTTTCTGCTACGGGTCTCGTAGACTGGTGGGTTGTAGGTGGTACTCACAGACCCCAAAGGTGCCTGCTTTGGTTTGGGATAGATGGGTTGGGATATGGAAGCTTTTATGTTTTAAAAATGAAAAAACATCTCACTAATCACCAGTAATTCCGCTTAATGCCATGAAAAGGTCATTCATTCTACCAATGTCGACCCTTTTGAAATAGTAATGACCTCAATACCTTCTAAGTGGGAACATCTTCAGCTGAAGACTAAATAACTGAGTAACGAAACAGCAATCATTTGCTCCTGTGCAGGATATTCCTCTTTGGAATACAGACTACTTGGTTGCTACTGGCTTCTAATTGTAAGTATAATAATGACTTCAAGGTGTTGAGTATTTTAAGCCAAAGAGAAAGTTGTTATTCTCTCTCTCCTTCCTTCACTCCCCCAAAACATATGATTCTTAAAATAAAAAACAGCATTTTCCAAGTGGCTGTTTTTTTTAGTAACCTCAGACTCCTATGGTTTGGCTCTGGGTTAAAACACAGGGTGCTTTGCCAGGAGCGTTTTCACTTGTAACTTATTTCTGTTGCTTAAAAATGTTTAAGGCTGCTTCCAAATCATAAATACATAACATGTTGAATTTAAAATATGCATGTAAAATTGTCAACTGTTATATTTAGGGGGATACATTCATCACAATCAAATTACTGTTAGTTAATGCTCTGACTCAAAGTAGGATTAAGCCAAAAAGCATGATTTTTCTTTTGCATGATTCTTTTTTACATTTGTTGTCTACTTCCTAAATTTATAGCCCTGGTTGTCTTGAAAAAGACTTGATGTTTTTCATTTGTCGTATGCTTTCATAGTAATTTCTATGATTGTTTTATTATGAGTAGAGGGTGTCCCCCCCCCCCCCACATCTACCACCACCAGTGAAAATGTAAAAGTAATGCAATAGAAATGGTGACAAAGTTGGAGAGTTTGTAACAATCATGATATAGACTGGTTTGGTCAAGAATTCTTAATAAATATTGACACTAAAGAGGAAAATTGAGCAGAATATTTCCATGGTCTTGCAGTGTCTCTCTACTGATTGCGCTTTAGCACTAAGAATTTTTCAGTGTAGTAAATAATACACACATTTTATTCCCTTTTTAAAAAATGATAGAATCATTTGATGTCCTGGCTTGTGAGCAATTCATGAACAGAGATCTCTGGCTACTAGCTCAGGAGTATTACTCATTTTTAGCAGTGCCACAAAATAAAACTAACAGCTATTGAGAGCTTACTTTGACAGACCTTATGTTAAATTCGCATGTCCTTTAAAGCTCACAACACCCCAAATCAATGAGTTTCCTGAGGGTAGAGGTTGTGTTGTCTTGTCGATCACCATCTCTTATTACTTTACCTGGCAAACAGCAGGTCTGCAACAACTTTTGGTTGAATGAATGAAAGTGTATCAGCTATTTCTTGGTGCCACTAACACCCAGCCTCACCTGTCTCTGATCCAGCTGCTGTAGAGACCAACACTACAGCAGGCTCTGAGCAACTTCACATAAGCACAAAGGATATGCCTCACCTGCAGGCCATACTTCCTGCTTCTTGACTTGGGGCTTCCCTTTAGACACAGAGGTTGAGGCACCATGTAAACTCTACCCTGCATGTGCAGCATGGAAGTGTGGGGGAGTTAACACTTCATGCATGGACTGTAACTTTGACCAATGGGAGACAGGAGTCAGTGAATAAATTTTTCTACCTTTCTTCTCTCCAATGGACTATTCAGATACAGAATTTATTTGGCTTTTGGGATGATAGTCATGATGGTCCTATGGGATCAAACAAGTAGCAGCGACCAACTCGGTAATATACCCTCCTATTGGTATATTACCTACCTCACTTTCTTTGTCTCTACATCCTGCTCCGTAGGCTCACGATCCCTAATAAAAAAAATTGCACATAAGTCTTACCTCAGACCCTACTCTGGAGATCTCAGGCTAAGACAAAGTAAGTGAACCTACCTTTGAATACTTTGTCTAAAAGCATGATCCCGATGAACTATTATACACTGGACCATCATCTTGTTTTAATTGCTAAAAATAAAAAGAAATGATGGATGTCATCTTCCAGAATGACATAGCCTACCACCCTAGATACCAATGGTAGCTATTTATATGAGCTGTGGGAACAGGGCCCGAAGGCAGCTGGGCCCCATTCTGAGTCCTATAAATAAATAGTCTTATTTCTCTGCAGAAGCACCACCTTACAGGATTCTTTGAGGACAGGAGGATGTGATATTTTGTGTCAGGGTTCATCTCATAATGCTTAAAACAGACATTTACAATAAATGGTGACACGGGGATGCCTGCAGGTAATGTCTGAAAAAAGTATACAAATCTCAGGAAGCTTATCAATCCTTCTAAAAAGCAGCAAACCTAAGGAGGCTCTAATACAGCAAATGACTAGTAATAAAATAATAGATGTTATTGTTTTCTAACACTTACTGAATATTTACTCTTTGTCAGGTCAGGGTTCACCCCGTTAGGTCTTCACAAAAGCTCTATGAGAACATTACTATTTTTAACATACAGATATCTGAAGGGTTTGGAAGTTATAAATTCCCCAGGTTCTCACTGCTAGGAAGTGGAAGATCCCAGTCAACTTCCAGGCTTTTTGTAATAAAAGAGAGAAATAAATTTATCTGTTTAAGCTAGTGTTGTGTTGGTGGTTTCTTCTATGGGTAGCTGAACTATAACTGTTACACTTACCCTAATCGCAAGGCATTTCTTATACTACTTTTCATTCTGGACAGTGATCCAAACAGAAGCCAGGAGCAAGGACTGTAGCAGAGGAAAGGTTAAGGCTCAGAATTAGCGGTTAGGGCTCAGTGATAATATCTTACCAGCTAGATGGCTGCAGGGACTGGGGACCCAACAGGTGCCAGGACTCACCCTATCAGATGTTACCTCTAAGGGAATTTTTTTCATATTTGAACATTAACTGCAAAGTCCAAGGTAGATTTATTCCATTAACCTGCTTTATTATCTGCAAAGTCCAAGGTAGGGTTCCAGGGGCTGGGACCTGGTTTGCACTCCCAATGGCTCCTGGTGTAATAAAGCAGCCCTGGCCCCTTTCCTCGCCACCTCCACACACATTGGCCTAAGTGGTGGGGCCCTCCTCAGCAATTCTATGCCGCGTTTCACAGAGTAGAGAGCAAGAAGCCAGGGGCCAGGCAGGGACTGAGTCTGCTTTGTCTACAACTGTATCCTCAACACCTTAGACCAGTGATGGCGAACCTTTTGAGCTCAGCGTGTCAGCATTTTGAAAAACCCTAACTTAACTCTGGTGCCGTGTCACATATAGAAATTTTTTGATATTTGCAACCATAGTAAAACAAAGACTTATATTTTTGATATTTATTTTATATATTTAAATGCCATTTAACAAAGAAAAATCAACCAAAAAAATGAGTTCGTGTGTCACCTCTGACAAGTGTGTCATAGGTTCGCCATCCCTGCCTTAGTAGGTACTCGAAAAATATTTGTGAAATAAACAAATATATTCATCAATTGTGCCTCTGCATATACTATAATAATAGTAATATACATTTATCGTCTTTATTATATGTTCTAAGAATTTTGCAAATATTTTATCCTCAAAATAACATTATGAAATAAGTATTATTATCATCCCCTTTTTACAAATGAGAAACATTAGGCAAAGAGTGGTTAAGTGACTTGCCTAAGGTCACACAGCTGTAAGTATAAACCCTCTATCAACAATAACAACAAAATAGTGTTTGTTAAATGCAAGCTAGCATTCCCGGTTCCTTTGAGACCCCATTATTTTTTCAATTTGGCATTATTAACAGGTAAGGATACATTTGCTCATCTTCTGGATATGAATTACAAACCAAACACTGGAATAAGGGAGTGAGACTCAAGTGGGAGAAAACCCTAAAATCCTCCCCTGTAGTCCCACTGCTCTGAAATGAAATGCACATGCCCAGCCAAGGCCTATCTGATCAGGCCCCAGATGAGGGAGTTGGTCCTCCTGGTCACTGAGGTCTCTGTCACATTGGCCAGCCCTCTACTCTTCAAACAAGCCAACTGTGTGCCCCTCTCAGGAGCTATGCCCCTGCTGTCCCCACTGCTGAAAATGCTCTTGCCCGGGGTCTCCTCACCGTTCAGGTCTCAGCTGACATGTCGCTCCTTGTTGAGGCCTTCCTCCAGCACCCAGGAGAAAGAACTGTACCCAGCCCCCACCCCACCTCTAGCTGACCAGTCAATGTCCTTCTATTCCATTAACCTGCTTTTTTTCTTTGTAGCACTTATTACCAGCAGAAATTATAATTTCTGTTCGCTTGCTTGTTTCCTTATTTCATCTTCCCACTGAGGAATATGAAATCCATGAGATAGATCAGGGACCTTGGCAGCATATAGGAGTGCAATTCCTATTTACTGAATGACAAATAAGTCAACAAGTTACAAATGTTTGCCAAGCACTGGCCAACACACCAAGTCATCTGAGGAGAGGAACCTTGGGTCTCTACCCATATCTCAGTGCCTGGATCATGCAAGATAAAATACCTTCTGCATCAAAGGCTCACTGATAACACCCAGCTGCCCCTAAAGACTCCCAAAGGGCCCCTTGCAAATCTGAGAGATCAAATTGTGGGCTTTGGGCATGAGGGAAATGACTTGAAATCAAACCAAGAGAAGGTTTAGGAGCACGGAGGATGCCGGCAAGGTTCCTGAGGAGAAAAAGAGTTGGTGCCACCTCTAGTTATCAACAGGGAGAGTGGTCATTCTTCCTCCAGTTTTATACACTGGGGTGTAGCGTAAGAGTTCACATGAATAAAAATGTTCCTTTGATTTAAAAAAAACACAGGTTGGAAATCCTTTCCTTTAGAAGAATTTATCCTCATTGTGTACAGAGTGAAGAGGCAAGAGGAAAAAATATATTTTTCACTGAGGTCTTTCTCAATACTCAGAATTAAAATTTTAAATGACCTTCCCAGATATAAATTTGAAAACTTCAAGGCCAAGCACCCTCCTGCAGACCCGGGGAGTTGAACACATTCGCACCTCCATCCACCTTTCTCCTCACCAGGTGGTAAACAGCACGCATTGCCCACTCCAGGCAAGACACATTGCAACTGTAGTGCACTCAAACGTGCTACAGATGTGGGTAATTTTTTCCTGCAGGAAGAGAAACTAGGAAAATAACTGTCCTAGATATAACTCAATCAATGGGCATCCTGCCCCAACCCCACCAGGCACACACACCTCCTACGTGGAAGGTAATGGCATGCTTGCTGGCAGCTGGGGATGCACCGTGTCCCAGAAGCTTTGGTAAAAAGTCTGCTCACAGCCATGGGGACGATTTGGCTGAAAATAAATTCCTTCCTTTCATTTGCACACCATGCCTTTAAGCTCCCCAGGTGTCATTTCCCCTGCTGCTGGGTGCAGAGTGGCAGGGACTTTGCAGCACTGCTCCCCAGCAGCCAAGGCCCGGAAGCACTAAGCAGCCGCCCCACACCTCTGCCTTGTGACTGTCGCCTCACTGCTGCTAGGCGAGAGGTAATTAATTGCTGGTGGCTCTGGAACGCGGCCAAGATTCAGCCAGATGCAGAGCAGGCATCTAAACATGGGGCATCGGGGCCAGCATTCGAGCTCTGACCCTGGGGCAGGTACCAAAGTCACCGCACGGCCTCGTGTGACCTGGCCCCACCTGCTCCGCCTCTTGCTAGGGCAGCAACGGGAAGGTGGTGGGTGACATTCGAATCCTGTAAGGTATGCACGTGGTAGCTGCACACCACCCACGACTTGGATGGCGACAGTCACCACTGTACTTAGGGAAGATTAGCACATCCCTCTGTGGGTACTGCGAGTTCTGGCGCCCGGGCTCTCCGCGTCGTGCCAGAGCCCATCAGCAATGTGGAACTTGCTCCGTGCCAACTGGAAACACAATCCCTTTTCACTTCACCTGGGGAGGGAACAGCATCTGAGCTTTAAAGAGCCACACCTTTGTGGTCAGCCAAACAATTGATTAATTGAATCCAGCAACCTGTGTGTCTATACCTCTTGTTGGGGGGTCACCTACCACCCTACCTTCGGTCACTAAATTGTTATCATGGAAAGCCAGCTACAGCCCTAGTCCTGAGGCTGAGTGTGTGCCATTGGGGACGAGTAGGGACCTGTCCCTCGGATGGAAGGTTTTAAGTGCAGTACCTACCACTCTCAGAAGCAGGGCAGGCATCACAGAAGTTGCCAAGAGACCATCTGGCCCCGGCCTCCATTCACAAAGGCCTCAAACTTAGAATTTTGAAGGGATACCCTGACATGACTGAAAGAAAATTACATTCCAGATGAAACTTGAAAGGAGCAACCTCTAACCAAATGACACTGCTGGGGGAGCATTAAAATAATAAGAACAATAATAATAATGACTGACGCTTACAAAGTGCATCCTGTTCTAAGAGTCTAGGTACTCTTCTAAGACTGCGTTTAATCCTCACAAAATCCTCAGAGGAGGTACTACTGTGCCCATTTTACAGATTAGAAACCGAGGTACAGAAAGATCCAATAATGTGTCCAAGAACACACAGCTCATAAGGTCACCCAGCGAGTAAGTGCTGGGCCAAGATTTGAACTCAGGCTGTCTGGGCTCCAGAGTCCCTGTGCTTAACTACTGCACTATGAAGTAACAGCTTTTAAAAATAAATCCTTAAAAAAAATAATAGTTAAATAATAATAATAATTTAAAAAATAAAAATAAATGATTGGTAACCGCACAATCACACTGCTATTTTACGGGTGCAAAGCAATCACCTGAGAACATGAAACACTTGGCATTTCACTGTTTTTAACATCCCAGGAGCCTCTAAAAATGGAAACGCCCGAGGCTCTCTGAAAGGCATGCGGTCAGGTGAACCACACAGCCTGTGTTCCTCACGAGGATTACTCCTACTCTGGAGAAAAATGATACAAGTTCTGCGCCAGGATGTTGGAGGGGCAGTGAGGGGGCCTTTCTCTGTGCTGCCGAGTCATCCTTTACTTGGTCATGTCAGTTCCTCAACTCAAAGCTCTCAAATTAAGGATCAAGAGAGCTTCTCTGTCCCTAATCATTGGCTGTGCCAAGGCCCCCGAGGGCTCTGGTTCCAACGAGTGGCAGCATCAGAGAGCAGTGCCAGGCACCTAGCCAAGGTGCCAGGAGGCATTGCCCAGTGTGAGCCCTAACTGACCTACAAAAGGAAAACGTGGCTCCTCAAAGCTGGGAGTTCCATCAGAAATAGAGCCCCGTGTATGCTAAAGGGGGACACTGTGCACAATTAATATTTGATATATGGACAGTAGCATTTACTCACCCAAACCCATCTACTAAGCTCCCTGGGCAGGCACTGTGCTGGGCACTGTGGGAATGAAGATGAATGAGACAGGAGAGCCCAGGAGAGGAGCAGTGGACACAGGAGCAAGTTGCTGCGACAGTGTTGTTGGTAAAGTGCAGCTCAGCCTGTGTGAGTGCTGTGAGAGCCGCAGAGGGCACTTTTCATTAAGCAAAGACGTTATGTGGAAGATTCCATTACAGGAGTTGACATTCTCAGGCAGCCTGACCAGGGGGGCAGGGTGGAGGGGGTGGGGGGGGAGGGGGAGGGGACATGCCTTGGGTGTGACTTAGCCAAGCAGAGAGCTGAGTGAAGAACAAAGGGAGGCAGCAGGACACAGGAGGAAAGACAAGGCCCCCAAATGCCATCCAACCAATCATCATCTTTCTGCCTCTAAGTCTAAGCAAACTTCTGGTTAATTAGTTAATTTAACGAGTATTCACTGAGCACCTATGTGACTCACAATGTGCTTGGAAAATTTGAGGGACTACCTGGGATTCTTAATAAAAGCTCAAAAAAGATAAAGAACCAGATGTTTCCCAACTATTTCTAATGCATATTTAGCCTCAGAAACTAAAATCAGCAGAGGCCATAGGACAAATGCAGAGTTGCGGCCTGTGCACGTGTGCGCACACACGCACACACAATCTGCGGAGGGGTTTTAAAGCATTTCCATCTTTGAGCTTGATTCTCTTCTGACTCTGACTCCTTAGATTATATCTGTTGGGTTGGCACTCTTTGGGGGGACTGTTAGCAACAGATCACAGTCCCAGCAGGGCCTTGGGACATGCCCGTTCCACATCAGGCTGTGATCAGACACAAGTGCCTATGTGGGCAAGCATAGCGAGGCCGTCATGCCATCTTTAAGGATGTTGGGTGCCAATCTGACTCTTTGTTCTCTATCCCTTTATTGCCCTTGAACACTTTAGGAAAAAAAAAAAATCTGCTTCCAAAGGAAGCCAAGCTTGCCCTACTCAACTAAAGCTTCCGAGTTTGGTGCAGGCTGGAGCTGCAGAAAGAACTTTAAATGAAATTTAGAGTTTTGACTAATACCTATGACTGGATACCATTATTACTGAAATGGCATTATGTTTGTGACAACAAGTAACTGAAACCCTTTAATTATCTACAGGAAGCCTGCCCTAAACATTACCGGGGACAGAAAGGAACTAGCTCCACAGAACAGTGTAGCAGGTGGTGAGGAAAAGAATTAAGCTGATTTCTCTTTGTACTTTCCCGAGTTCTCTCACAATTTAATATTTGCCTAGTTTCCCCAGGAAATCTCAATTTTCTGCTAGACTAGCAGTTGAAAGACGTCATCAGAACAGTGGCTGGCTGGGCTCGAATCCCGTTTCTACACTTACAGATTTGCATAAAATTAGTCAGGATGTTTATTCTCTAAGGGCCTCAGTTCACTTTTTGGTGAAATGTGGTTATACCTGGAACCAATCTCATGGGGCTGTTATGAAGACTCAACATCTGCAAAGAGCTTAGGACAGGGTATGGCACATAGTAAATGTTCAATCAATAACAGCCAATATCATCATCCTAATCATTGGAGACCTTGGAGTTAAAGGTTTGCTCATTAACAGCTAAAGGAAAAGAGGAGTTAGTAAGCATGTGGAATCTTGCTCCAGCCAAAAGAAAGCTCATGCCACTCGGTGTGAGTCCTTCCAAATTTCTGCCAGTGAGGTCCAGTTCAATGCCTGCTCATAGTCATTGCCAAAAAGGACTTGTTGGGCAAATGAATGAAGGAGTGAATGAATGCCTACTCTTTCTATGCTCTAGCCAAATTGATTTGGTTGATCTGAGGCTATGTGAGTGGTAGAAATCTCTCTCATCTTTCCTTACCCTCAACGGAGGAGCCTCCTGAATCTACTGGGGCTCTTCAGAAACTCTTCCCAGCATGAGTCTCTCACTCCAACCTCTGACAGCAGAAAGGGATTGTTCTAAGCAGTGAATCTCAAACTTGAGCATGCATGAGAATCACCTGAGGTGCTTTTTAAAATATAGGTTGCTGGGCCCACCCCAGAGTTTCTGGTTTACTATGTCTGGGCCAAGAATTTGCATTTCTGATAATTTCCAGGGGATGCTGAACCTGCTGGTCCTGGGACCACACCTTAAGAAACAATCTATCTACACTAATAAAAGAGAAACATGGTAATTAGCGTACGACCACTACCCTTTTCATTGGCTAATCAGTGAGTATATGCAAATTAACTGTCAGCCAAGATGGCGGCCGGCAGCCAGGCAGCTGATGCGAACAGGGAGGCTTACTTCCTCCAGGGACTGCAGACTCCAACGTTCCCCACCAGCCTCTGAGCTTCAGTTGGAAACATAGTAACATTTATAGAAGATAAACAAAACTCCAGAAAACTCCTGTCAGTCAGCCGGGATCTCAGAGCTGGAGTCGCAACATTGTTTCAAATACAGAAAACAAAGGCCAGAAACCTGCTTTCAGCCGAGCCTCAGAGAGAAAGCCGGCTCTCAGCTCCAGTGACAGCCACAGAAGGTAAATAAATGCCAGAATAAAAAAAAAAAGAGAAAAAGGAGAGGTTTGGAGCTCCAGTTGCCCGCCAGCCTGAAAACAGCCCTCAGCCCCTCACCCAGACTGGCCAGGCACCCCAGTGGGGACCCCCACCCTGAAGCAACAAGATGGCGGCTAATTTGCATACTGAAGGCAGGCGGCAGCAGGCAAGGCTGTCTGCGGTCTGGGACCCGGATCTGTGACCCTGCCGGGCGGGATCAGCGGAGCCTCGAGGCTTCCCGGCACCGGGATCAGCGTGACAGGGGGCTGGGCCCAAACCCCCTGATCGCTCTGCAGCTCTGTGTGTGACAGGGGGCAGCACCCCAACCCCCCCCCCCCCCCCCCACGGGCCCTGCTCTATGTGAGACGGGGTAGAGCCATACCTCCCCATCGGCCCTGCCCTGAGTGTGACAGTGGCGGCGCCCCAACCTCCTGATCGGCCCTGCTCTGTGTGTGACAGGGTGTGGCACCCCAACTCCCCCCCCACACGGACCCTGCTCTGTGTGTGACAGGGGGTGGTGCCCCAACTCCCCTATTGGCCCTGCTCTGTGCGTGACAGGGGGGAGCTCCTCAAACCCCTGATGGGCCCTGCTCTGTGCGTGACAGGGGACAGCGCCCCAACCCCCTGATGGGCCCTGCTCTGTGCGTGACAGGGGGGAGCTTCCCAAGCCCCTGATTGACCCTGCTCTGTGTGTGACAGGGTACGGAGCCCCAACCCCCCTGATGGTCCCTGCTCTGTGAGTGACAGGGGGCAGCGCCCCAACCCCCTGATCGGCCCTGCTCTTTGCGTGGCAGGGTGTGGCGCCACAACCTCCCCATCGACCCTGCCTTGAGTGTGACAGGGGGCGGTGCCCCAACCCCCCAATCGGCCCTACCCTGAGTGTGACTGAGGGTGGCATGGCAACCTCCCGATCCGCCCTGCTCTGTGCATGACAGGGGGCGGCGCCCCAACTCCCCAATCAGCCCTGCTCTGAGCCCGACCAGGGGCTGCACCTAGGGATTGGGCCTGCCCTCTGCCACCCAGGAGCAGGCCTAAGCCAGCAGGTCGTTATCTCCCGAGGGGTCCCAGACTGCGAGAGGGCACAGGCTGGGCTGAGGGACCCTCCCCTTCCCCCCCCCCCCCCCCCCAGTGCACAAATTTTTGTGCACCGGGCCTCTAGTATATATATAAAAGCCTAAGTGACCATTACAACCGAACGACCAGAAGGACCAGTCAACCAGTCGCTATGACATGCACTGACGACCAGGAAGCAGATGCTCAATGCAGGAGCTGCCCCCTAGTGATCATCGTGCCCCCACAGTGGGAGCACCGCTCAGCCAGAAGCTGGGCTCAAGGCTGGTGAATGCAGCTGTGGTGGCAGGAGCCTCTCCTACCTCTGCAGCAGCGCTACTGGGCAATGGTGGCAGCAGATGCAGCAGGGCTGGGATGAGCGGCAGTGGAGCTGCGCCCAGCCCCTGCTGGGGCTCCTCCCTGGCCACCTGCCGCTTCAGCACTGCTATATCCCTCAGGGGGATGTCGGATTGAGAGAGGGCGCAGGCCAGGCTGAGGGACCTCACCCATCCACTAATCCGTGCACCGGGCCTCTAATCTTCTATAAACTTGATTGCATCACCCATAACAAAGAGGTTTCTTTAAAAGTCCACAAACTAAAGTTACTACATAAAGTCCACTCTTTGGTATTGGACCCTTTCAAGTTAGCCCCTATCCAACTTTCTGGCATTACTTCCTGCCACTCCCATTCTCTAGCCACACTGAGCTGCACTTTATTTTTTTTTAATCTTAACCCAAGGATAGGTTTATCAATTTTAGAGAGGCAGAGAGAGAGAGAGAGAGGTGAGAGAGAAACATCAATTGGTTTTCTCCCAACACATCCCAACTGGGACTGAACCCACATAATAGTATGTGCCCTAGCAGGAATCAAACCTGCTGCAACCTTTTGGTGTACTGGATGATGCTCCAACCAACTGAGCCACTTGACGAGGGCAAGCTCTGCTTTATTTTGTGAACACTTCCCTGGCTCTACCTCTGTACTCTTCCCTCTCTCTGGAATGCCTTTCTCCCCTTTGCTGATAAAATGCTACTCATTCTTAAAGACCTGATGCAAATGTCAGCCTCTGTATCACTTACTCTGAATCCCTCTGTGCTTTGTGGCCACAGCACATTGTACATAGTCCTACTGTCACCCTTGTACATTGTCTTTTAGGTATCTGTTATGTTATTGGACTGACATTGCCCCTCCAACTGTGACCATGTATTGTTTCTATTTGATGCTCAAAGCCAGCACAATGCTTACCAAAAGGAATAGTTTAGTACACATAAGATAAATAAGTGAACTCCAGATTGCAATTGCCCCGGTTGATATCTGTAGCCTGATCCACAGATGTTTACTGTATCAGCCAGCTATTGCTTTAGTAATGCTGCATCACACACAAACACACAATCTCCAACAACAGCTCTTTATTTTTCTGCCTCAGCGAGGACAGCTCTGCTTCAGGCAGCAATTTGGCTGGGATGGGATGTAGACTGCAGGTTGGGTTTAGGTATTCTCTACACATTTCCTCATTCTGGAACCAGGAGCTACATGAGACATGTTCTTCTCATGGTGGATCACAGGACACAACAGCTAAAGCCAAACCACACAGGCACATTTATAGACTCTGGTCCTATCATATCTGCTAACATTACATTGGCCAAAGCAAGTCATGTGACTAGCATCAACATTAACAGAGTGGGGAATACACTCTGTGTACACAGTATTAGTTAGCAAAGTCCGTGGCAAAGTAGATGGGGGTATAACAGGGAACCAGTTGGGAAGAATGAAGCAGAATAATCCAACCTACTAAATGTACTCTTTCCCATCTTAGGAGCCTCAATCAGCTTTATTTATTCTGTTCAGATGGCACCATAGAGTCCCAGATACCCAGTGAGTCTATTTTTCTAACCCTGGACATTGGGTGGGCTATTTCTAGACCTCAACTTCTATATAAACAAAATGGACCGAGCCAAACAAGGGCCTAGAAAACCAGTGATACTTGGCCTTTTGATAAGAAATAGAAAAACTGTGTCCTATATATTTCCATTACCTTTGTTAAGAAAATGATTGCCACTGGTTATACTAAGGTTTTTTTACATTTTGATTTGTGTTTCTATAACTTTATGTTTAAGTTGTAGCTAATTATTTTGAAATCTCACTTGAACTTCAGCCATGCCTGCAGTTGTTCAAGTACTTTAAAAGTCATCTAAAATAATAAGTTATCCAAAATAAAATGCTGTGTGGTGATTGAAGGGTGATTCTAGGTCAGGGGTGGGCAAACTTTTTGACTCGAGGGCCACAATGGGTTCTTAAACTGGACCGGAGGGCCAGAACAAAAGCATGGATGGAGTGTTTGTGTGAACTAGTATAAATTCAAAGTAAACATCATTACATAAAAGGGTACGGTCTTTTTTTTTTTTTTTTTTTTTTTTTAGTTTTATTCATTTCAAACGGGCCAGATCCGGCCCGCGGGCCATAGTTTGCCCACGGCTGTTCTAGGTGGTCTAATGGCTTATAGACTGTGGTGTAGCAGGCCCAGCTGCAAATGTCCATTCAGAGAGAACTAAGAAATCAAAAGCCTCAGGCAAACACATGTCATTCTCCCCAGAGCCAGGCAGGAAACACTGTCCTATTACAATACTATATACAGTACTTGTGTCCTCTGAAAATAAGAATATGGTTTTTTGCAGAGTGCTGGAGATTTCATCTGGGACAGAGGACACTGTGACTTCTCTCTTCTGGTCAGGACAGACCTACCAACTCCCCAGGGTGGTAACTGGAGCCAGTGAACTTACCCTTGCCTGACAGCTTTGTTCTTGAACTTTTGTCTACCGCAGATCCGGGCTGCACTCAGCCATTGCATTTTTTGTTTGGTTGTTTTTGTTTTGTTTGCTATCCTCACCTGAGGATATTTTTTCTATTGCTTTTCAGAGAGAGTGGAAGGGAGGGAAGGAGGGGGAGAGAGAAACATCGATGTAAGAGAAACATCTATGTGTGGCCTTGAACCCACAGCTTAGGTATGTGCCCTGACTGGGAATTGAACCCTCAATCTTTTGGTACATGGGACAACACTTCCACCAACTGAGCCATCCATCTCAGGCTTTGGCCAAAGTTTTCACCTGCTCTTTGCTTATTTGCTTTTTAGATAATGATGTATCTAGTATGTAGATGATACTCTTGGCACAGAAATGGAGAGCCTGGTCTCCTTGAAAGCTTTCCTCCAGAAAGCTATAGGTTTGTTCCAATGTGCTGACCTCCAAGGACCTTCTAACAAGAGCAAGTACATCTGTGCAATATGAGATGTTCATGGCAGAACGTAAGGCAAATCCTGGTGGTTTGTTTGGAGTGTTGCCTATGTGATCAAATGGCCATCTTTCCTGGCTTATTTCCCAACTTCCTTCACTCTTCTTTTAATCAGACCTAACATTGCTTTGTTCCTCACGCAAGCTTTGAGCTTTCCTGAATCCTTGCCTCCTAAATATTCATCCCTTAAGGTTCAACTCACCTGTGGCCTCTTCCATGAACTATCCTTGATCACCCCAATTGGAAGTAATCTGAACTCCTGTGGGACTTTTATTTCTCTTACAGGACTTTTCTCTTTCTGCCTTATCTACAGTTATTTATAAATTTTCTTCTATATTGACAATAAGTTATTTGTATGTAGGAATCATCTCTTTGTTATCTTTATATCTCACAGGATAGTCAGTGTTATTTCTTGGTTGAATGAATAAATGTGTCTCATTTGTGACATGAGACACCTGTAATATATTTTAAACTCAATACATGTTATTAATCCTATATAATAAAAGCCTAATATGCTAAGTGTCCGGTCGTCCAATCATCTGTTCAACCAATCAAAGCATAATATGCTAATGATATGCTAAGGTGACGCAACTGCTCACTCTGACATGCACTGACCACCAGGGGGCAGATGCTCTGACCGGTAGTTTAGCTTGCTGCTGGGGTCCGGCCAATCGGGACTGAGCAAGATGAGCTGGACACACCCTGGAGCCCTCCCACAGTCCCTCCCCAGCTGGCCAACCTCCTGCGTCCCTCCCCAGCCCCAATCATGCACCGGTGGGGTTCCTCAGGCTGGCCTGCACCCTCTCACAATCTGGGACCCCTCAGGGGGTATCAGAGAGCCAGTTTGGGCCCAATCCCGCAGGTCAGGCCGAGGGACCCAACTGATGCACGAATTCGTGCACCAAGCCTCTAGTTATAGATAACATTCTATCATCCCTTCTGGATTCTAATGCCAGTAGGGAGCCAGGAAGCTAGTTAATGAGCTAGAATACAAGATAGGGAAAGTTTTTTGGTTCAGTGTACATTCGGATGCATAGGGTTTAATCTATAGACATCACAGGGTTATGGCAGGAATATTAATTCACACTAAGTTAAATGATAACTAAAGCTACAAATAGAGGGCATCAGCACTTCCTACTAGGAGAGGCTAGGATATGCAGGTGTTGATAGAGATATCTACTCCAGATGGCATAACTCCCTTTTTTGTCTATTTTGAGTGACTGTTCATGTATTACCCATAAGTTCAGGAGACGGTGGATGAGCATCCACAAAGAAGCATACAGATGGGGTGGGTCCAGGGGCCTACTTAAACCTAGAAGGGTGTTAGCCAAGATTAATCCATGAATGTACAGCCAGACCTGAGAACTGAGGGTAGAGCCCTCATGAATGGAATTAGTGCCCTTATAAGAAGAGACACGAGAGTTTGCTCCTATGTCTGTTCCATACCATGTGAGGACACAACACAAGATGACCATCTGCAAACCAGGAAATGAGCCCTCACCAGACACTGGATTTGTCAGCACCTTGATCTTGGACCTCCCAGCCTTAAGACTATGAGAAACACACATTTGTTGCTTAAGCCACCCATATGTGGTATTTTGTTATAGCAGCCCAACTGACTAAGACAGGGCTGCTTAGTTCTCTAGTGGAGGCAGCGTTGGTGTGAGAACCGATGAGTAAATGCAGACATTCACCAACCTCCTTTCCCATCAGAAAACCTGAGGTCCATGCCAGCTCATCCCAGAGAGGCTCTGCCAGGCCTTCATGGAACCAAGCAAAGAGCAGCCTTGCTCCAGGCCAAGTCGTAGGCCACAGGCCAGGCTCAGCTAGCTGGAGGCAGTTGGATCACGAAGAAGCCTTGCCCAAGTCTGTGCCCCCTCCTACTCTGTCAGGGCAGGCTTTTGTGGGGGCATGTGGGCCAGGAGCCTAGCATAGCTTTCACATGTAGGGCTCCCTGTAGGAATCAACAATTACCAACCTCTTGGCTTTGGTGATGAAGACACGAAGGTGCTCTGCTCTCAACCTCCCCAGGACAATGGTGGCCCAAAGGCCCACAACAATTGCTAGCTCTTACAGGGATCCAGACAAACTGGGCTGGTGACTGAAAAATACAAGGTTTTGCTTGGCTATAGCGGTTCTATGGGAAGGAAAGAGTTTGACCCAGGACAGGGGTCAGTTCTCCTTCAAGCTCCCCACCGTCTCTTCAAGTAAACATGGTCTGTTCTTAAGGCAACGCTACAGGCAAACAAAAGAGATCAGCTTGGACCTACTCATTCTCCTCTCCTCAATTCCCTGGTGCCCCTGGGACATGGATCCTCAGAAAACCGTCCAGCCACAAGTTCCTGTTCCTCAAGAACAGAGGGAAGCCAGCACCTCAAAACCTGGGCTTGGGGCTGGAACCACTAGGGTTACCCAAGGGAGAAATTTGCAAATGGCCAAGCCTGAGAAATCAGAAGACTAAGAAAGGAATCTAAGAACAGGTCATCAACTTACAAGCTGAAAACAGAGGCTCCACAATCACAAACAAGGCAAAAGAAAGCAGAAAACTGTAGGACAATAGAGTAGTGTGATGGTTCATGGCAAACCTTACAGAGGCCCAACATCTCTCTGTGTGAAATTCTGGAATGCTATCATTGGCTCAGGCCAGGGTCCTAAGGGGCAGCTTCTCTGGACAAGAAGGACCCCATCAGCCACTCTTGGGAAAATAGCATTCAATTTACAGTATTGTTTAAGCACCACTGTATGCTGAGAGCTGTGCCAGGCACTGGGGTATAGTGAAGAAGACTGACCTATTCCTGTCCTCCCATGCAGCAGGAATTATCAACATTACACTACTCTTACAGGTGCTCTGAGCAATGCAAAAAAAGTTCAGTTAGAAAAAGAAGAAGAAGAAGAAGAAGAAGAAGAAGAAGAAGAAGAAGAAGAAGAAGAAGAAGAAGAAGATTTTTTCATCACTTCTCTGCTAATTCTTTAATGAAGAGCATTTGAAAATAGGTGTGAGACTTAGGAGCTAGCGAGCCCTAGTGTCATGATAGTGACTTCATGGTGGTGACTTCCCTGAACAGCCTCAAAGCTGCTCAAAAATTCATTTAAATTTTATCACCCATGAATATCTAAATACCTCTTGAAGTTTACTACTTACCATTTAATCCTATTCTACCATTGTTGGGTTAAATATGTCTTATGAATTCATTCATAGTCTCTCAGTCTCTATCCTTCTGTGTGGGAAAATCCTTATCTCCTCAATGCATCTTCTCACAGAAGTCTTCCCCTTTCCTTCATCACTTACCTCTCCTTCCCTGGATTTTTTCCAACCACTTTTAGTCATTCTTGACAGGGGTGGTCAGAAATGGTAGAAAACCCAGTTTTATTGCCAATACCCTTTGCCAGAATCTGCCCACATACCCCACTGGCCAGGAGCAGCCCCTTCCCTGCTTGCCCCAGCAGGCTCAGGACAGTCACGGCCAGTGCCTACCCCTGCAGGACGGAACTTCTCATTAATTAATATCACCATTCTTGTTCTCAGGTTTCTTAGTTTACAAAGCTCTTTCATTTTCTCATTTGCCACAACAATCTTGAGAGGTAGGCAAGGTACTTACTAGCTAGCATCCTCATTTATAATAAAAAAAAAAAAAAAAGGTTCCCTGGCTGGCATGGCTCAATGGTTGAGCACTGGCTACCTGGGGGCGGGGGTGATGGGGACGGAGGTGCGGTGAGAATGCGGGGTGCCCCCCAAGCTCGCTCTCACTCCCCCTGCTACCCTCCCCCAGGACGCCTGTGAGGAGCCCGCCCCGCACCCATATGACCTCTTCCGGGTGAGCCGGACCAAAGCCACCGGGACTGCAGGGGTCAGTCAGGCTCCCTGTGCCTTCACGCAGGAGCTGGTTTGCAGGCTGGCTGGCAGAGAGCGTGCTGACCACCTGGCTTCTGTGTGGCACCACTAGGTGGCCCAGAGGCCCATGCTGAGCCCTGGCCTACAGCGTCCGGCCACACTCACCGCATCTCTGTGTGGGGACTCGGGCGCTGTGACTCAGGTAGAGGGGGGCACATGGGGGCCCAGGGGCCCAGGTGCTGCCCAGGGCCCAGAGGTCAGCTGGGACCTTTCCTTCCATGCCAGATGCTCGCTCTTTGATCGCCAGCCAGGCCTAGAGAACACACCTGTGCACAAATTTCATGCACCGGGCCTCTAGTAGTGACAATAATATGGAATCTTTCTAAAATTCATTTCCTAGTCAGGAGTCCCTGGATTTAATTCAGTAATAGGAAAGTGTCTTCAGTGTTTAGATCACATATTAATCAGGGATCTCTCAGGAAAAAGAAGCTCATGCTAGATGGTTCAGTGGAAATAAGCAAATACAGGGAACTACTTATAAAGGTGTTGGGAAAATTGAGAGGCTAAACAAAGGACAATGACATAACCCAGAGACTCAAAACTGCAGGAATTGCTACACCATATTATCAAGACCCAGAAGCCAATGCAATGGGGCAAAAACTGGAAACTCAAGACACCTCATGGAGCAGACAAAGGAGGGAAGAAATACCCTGATTTCTCCCTTTCTTTTCCCTCCAATCTCCCTTCTGAGCTCCTTACTGATGAAATGTAAAGAGAAACCAGTTGTCCAGGAAGCTTGGGAAATGCAGGGGCAGCCCTGCTGGGATTTAGAGCATTGTGGAGGAGTAAGCAAATGAGTGGCACAGTGCACTTGTAAAGAGCTAGAACTTTGCCATGAAGAGGGTACTTTGTTAATGGAAGAGAGCCCAGTGCCTCAGTCTCTCCAGATGTTCACATTTCTTGGCCTTAAACTCCAGCCTCCACATGAATATGTCTCCCACCCCAGTCCCAAGCCCACTTGTACTTCCCACTATTAATCTCTGTTTGCGCCTTGGCCAATGGTACTCACATTTCATCATCTTTGTCCATGGAGGCCAATGTAGACTTTGACCAGCTTTGAACTCTATGCACCTCTTCAAAGACTCTGGACTTCGGGCCCATATCCAGATTTCTGACCTTTGCCCAACCCCACAGGTCTGTCTGCACTTCCAAATTCCAGTTTTCTCTCTCAGAATCAATAGAACCATAAATAGAAGCTTAAGTATATTACAGCAATAAGGGTAACTAATACCATAACTAAAAATATCATACATAGCTATCCAATATTGGGAGGAGCAGAAGGGAATGTGGGATTGTGTGAGCTAAATCTTCATCTGATGCTAGAGGTAAATAGATAACATTTAAAGCTGATAAATCAGCCGAAACCGGTTTGGCTCAGTAGATAGAGCGTCAGCCTGCGGACTGAAAGGTCCCAGGTTCGATTCCGGTCAAGGGCATGTACCTGGGTTGCGGGCACATCCCCAGTGGGAGATGTGCAGGAGGCAGCTGATCGATGTTTCTCTCTCATCGATGTTTCTAACTCTCTATCTCTCTCCCTTCCTCTCTGTGAAAAAATCAATAAAATATATTTAAAAAATAAATAAATAAAAAATAAAGCTGATAAATCAAAGTGTAGTTATTTGAGCATATAAATTAAAGACCTGGAAGTAACCAACAGAATTAAAAACAGAAACAATTTTAAAAAATAAGATGGCTGCCTTTGAGCAGTGGGGCTGCAAGGTGAAGCAAGGACCTGTTGTTTTTCATTATAAACGCTTCTATAAGCTCGGATTTTTTATTTTTTTTGACCATCATGTATTCTGTACTCAGAATTTGCACTTGATGTTCCCTCTACCTGGAACACTCTTTCCCCAGATATTCACATGGTTGATGCTCTCATTTCCTTCGGACCTTCCCTGAGCACTTCTCCCCAACCTGTATTTTATTTCTCTCCATACCACTTATCACCTGTTAATATCTTATAGAATTTTATTATACTTTTCTGTCTGCCCCAATTACAATGCAATTGCCATAAGGGTATGAGGCTTGTTTTGCTCATGGATAAAAGCCAGCACCTGGGATGATGACTGGCACTGCTGACTGACTATATGAACAAATCGTGTGTGCGTGTGTGTGTGTATGTGTGTGTGTGTGTTGAAAAAAATTTTAATGGCCAATAGTTGTTTTATGAAAATTTTATTTTTTGCTTGTTCGTTTTTGTTTTGTTATGTTTCACATTGAGGTAGTTCTTGGAAGATCAATTATGCCTAAAGTTTTTCAAGTGGATTACTCTTTTGTACATTTTGTCCTTCAAAGACTCCTTTGAGTCCAGCCTAATGAAGCATCAGGCTGGTCCAAGTGCAGGGAAATGACATAATTGGAGAAAGGAAAGAAGTTCCCTGCCAGAACACTTCCGTGCCCCAAAATGTCACCCAAGAAAAGAACCTTTAAAATGAGGGCATGCTCCATTGAAAAAGGACATAACCAAAATAACACAATGTCTTAACGAGTAATAGATTTTGGTGTGTGTGTTTTTATTTTCTTAAAATAAAACTTTCAATTCTTTAAATCTAAAAAGCTAGAGAATTAAAGGTTAGACAGCCTGTTTAACATGCAGGTCTTCTGGATAAGAAAGTCTAAAAAACCACATCTTTCAGGGACCTTAAACTCATTGTAGAAAGTGTGATCTTACCCAATTTCTTCTGGAAAGACCAATAATTCCTCACAAAGGAATTCGCAGACATTAACAGCATCAAAAACATCCACCCTCTTCAGTTCCTCAAAGGACTTCACTGCGACTTTGCTGGTGAGTCCCCAACCGATGGGACTGAATCACTGACACAATCAAGTAGATAAGACCCAGAATGCAGAGTAAGACACCCCAGTCTGGGTTCAAGACCAAGCCCACCACTTACCATGGTGTGACCTTGAAAGAACCTCCCTGTTCTCAGGACTGGCCCCTTCAAGCTTCAATTTCCTCGTTTCTATGGAAGGAATACTGGAACCTACTTCTACTACCACAGAATTAGATGGAATAAGGCATATAAAATGCTTGCCACAGCATCTACAACATAGTAAGTATTCAATAAGAAATGGGTATTTTTATAATTATTTTTATTGGGTAGCTATGACATTTATTAGAGTTAGAAAATGTCTCTTAAAAACAAATAAATCTTAGATTCCAAATTTGATGTCATACTCTTCTCCTCACCAATTCCTTGCAAATTGCCTGTCCTTAGAACCCTCGAGTAAACATGTTTAAGCTTTAATTACGTCTCTTCAAGAATAGAAAATATAGCCCAGCCGGTGTGGCTCAGTGGTTGAGCTTCAACCTATGAACCAGGAGGTCACAGTTCAATTCCTGGTCAGAACACATACCAGGGTTGCAGGCTCAATCCCCAGTGTAGAGCATGCAGGAGGCAGTCAATCAATGATTCTCTCTCATCATTGATGTTTCTCTCTCTCCCTCTCTCTTCTCTCTGAAATCAATAAAAATACATTTTTTAAAAGAATAGAAAATATAACCTTACCTTTGACTCAAATAATTTTGCCCAGTATTAATAGACTTGTGCTTTGCTGAAAAAACAAGTGTTATGTTCTGCTGCCAGTTCTCAGGTGGTGTCCCCTAAAATTTTATACTTTAGGATGATTAGCAGATATCCATATATTGACTACCATTTGTAGCTAGTGGTTAGACTTTAAGATGACCAACATCTATGTTTGGATTTCATCAGCCAGGCAGGCCAAACATTACTTAGGAGCTTGACTTGACCAGAAATTTCTAAGAGAAAAAGGCTTTCTCTTTCGAAAGGTGAACAATTCAGGTTACCAACCAAGTCACTGACTAGACAGAGGCCCAGGGGCCCTAGAATTAGAGTCTCCAGATAAAATAAGAATGCCCAGTTAAATCTGAACTTCAGGAAAACAATAAATCAGTTTTAATAAAAGTATATCCCAAATATTGCTTCATTATCTGAAATTCACATATAACAGGCATCCTATATTTTTATTTGCTGAATCTGGCAACCCTACCCAGAGTCTAGAGATAACCACTAACCTCCCCACTCTTCATCTCCCATAATGTGATCTTCTTTACTAAATTTTTGAGTTTCTTGAAGTGGGCCCTGCATCTTTTGGTTCCCATGCCTGCCACACCATAGTTGCTCAATGAATGTGTCATAAATGAATGTATGAATGAGTGAATATATGAGTGAATGAATGAAGCATTTAAACCTTTGAGGACTCAGCAAGGGTCATGCTGTCAGATTGCAACACCAGAGCTGCTACCCTGAGCTCAGCTCCAGCTGACCCCAGCTTGACCGCAGCTTCTAGTCATATAATTTATCCTGACTCCCAGAATCTCTGTGGACAGAACAAAGAAAGGCAGGTGGTCTGAACTGTACAACCATACACTTCAAGTGTGATAATAAACAACACTGATACTGGCCCACAGTGCTGGAGACTAGAGAGGGAATCGAAGGGTCTGGATAGAACTGGAGAAGGGGCCCGATGCTGCTTAGTTGCAGCTCATTGTTGCCAACCAGAAGTATCCATTCTCATCATGGCTAGATAAGCCAGCTTTTCAAGTGAAGTCAGAAGTCCGTGTACTTATGTGAAATCTCTCAGTTTTTTATAATAGACAACTAATTCAAAAATTATTTTATTAATACTCTATATCCAAATAAAATATATCTGCAGGCTGGATTTGGCCCTCAGCCTTCCATTCACACCTCTGGACTTTGTAACTCAAATTTCCTGTCTCTGCAGAGTTGCTGATCAGGTTTTTTGGTTTGTTTGTTTTGGGTTTTTTTTTTGAGATATTTTTATTGATTTCAGAGAGGAAGGGAGAGAGAGAGAGAGAAACATCAATGATGAAAGAGAATCATTGATTGGCTGCCTCCTGCACACCCCCTATTGGGGATACAGCCTGCAACCCAGGCATGTGCTTGACCGGAATCGAACCCTGGACCGTTCAGTCTGCAGTCCGACGCTCTATCCACTATGCCAAACCGGCGCTGATCAGTTTTAAACTACTCTGATTGAAGTTATTGTTGTACTAAGTAAGTAACTTGAAGGCATCACACCACTTTTGTGGCTGTTTAGTTAAACTGGTTTTAAAATAGTGCTGAAGAGATCAAGGATGAAGGAACAACCATCCCATTTTTAAATCAGCACATTTCACTCTTAGTGTTCACCGGTCCTCCCGCCTACTCATGTCATTAGTTACATAAAGACAGAAAGTAGGGGTGGGAAGTAAGAATATGGATGGTGCAACATAAACCATTCCAACTCCTGCAAAGGCAACCCTGAGAGTATGATCTTTGGATATCATGAAATCATCATCTATGTTTTTACCTAGAGCATAGTTTTTAATACTTAAACTGCCCCAATGAACCATTTTCAAATCCAAAAGTTCTTTTTTGTCATACTGTCCTATCCTTTTATTGTAGTTTTTATTACTTCATTAGAAGCCCAGTGCATGGATTCGTGCACATTGAAAGGAAATTAATTAGAAGGTGGCCAACAGAGTGGAACTGGGCTAGATGGGCTGGACATGCCCTGGAGCCAACCTCCGGTGGTCCCTCCCCAGCCAGCAGCACCTGGGGCAGCGTCGGGGCTCAAAGGGTGTCTGCGGAGTGAGTGGGGTCCCTCTGGCAGGTGGGGTCCCTTGGCCTGGCCTGTGGGGATCAGGCCGAAACCGGCAGTCTGACATCCCCCAAGGGGTCCCAGAGTGCGAGAGGGCACTCTGCAAAGTTGCTGTTGCTTGGCACCTCCTGCGTTGAGCATCTGCCCCCTGGTGGTCAGTACGTGTAATAACTACCCACCAGTTGGCTGGTCAGCCAGTTGCTTAGCCTTTTATATATAGACTGGAGGCCCGGCGCATGAAATTCATGCACGGGTACTGTCCCTAGGCCTGGCCTACGGTCAGGGCCATCTTCCCCAGCTGCCTGCAGCCGGCCCTGCCCTCTGCCGCCACCCACCCCTGGTTCCCGTTCACCATCAGGTGATCAGTGCCTGATGGCCGGGGGAAGGGATCAAGAGGGGGTCAGGGCGCCTCATAGTGACTGGTCCAGCGATCATTCTGGTGTTAGAGTCAATTTGTATATTACCCTGTTATTATATAGGATAGAGGCCTGGTGCATGGGTGGGGGCCAGCTGGCCTGCCTTGAAGGGGGTTCCAGATCGGGGTGGGGGGTTCCCGCTGGGATGGGGCTGGCCTGGGTAAGGGGCTGCCGGGGGTTTGCAGGCTGGTCACACCCCTGACCAGGGTGAGGGTCCCTTCTGGGGGCGGTGCCAGCCTGGGCAAGGGGCCATGGGCAGCTTGCAGGCCAGCCACACCCCGATTGGGGTGAGGGGTCCCCGCTCAGGGGCAGGGCTGGCCTGGGCGAGGGGTCTGGGGTGGTTTGCAGGCCGGCCACTCCCAAGGCTTTGTCAGGAAGGATGTCTGGAAGGCATCCAGTCTAATTAGCATATTACCCTTTTATTAGTATAGATTATCTATTTTGTAATTGTACACATACTTTTTATAGTGTCTTTGACCTCAAATAATTGATTTGCCAATGCTATTTGTTTGTTGATCTGTTGACTCTCCCTCATAGAGTATTCTTTCTTTATGGGTTTGTGTTTTTTACTGTGAGCATATTTTCAACAGGGATTTTTAGGGGGAGGTAAAGGGACCTGGGGAAGGGCATTGCCTATAGAAATCCTATGTATCCTGTTACAGAAGTGTTGCTAAAGAGAAATTTGGTATTTGTTTCTACAAATTTCACTGAGTTGTTACCTTTTTTATGTTCTCTCTTAGAATGAAAATTCTGGGACCAAAGCCACATCTTCTGTCCTTAAATGAACATAAATATGAAATCCCCAGCTACTAGTCCCTTCAAGTCTATTTCCAGCCCAATATCTTCCTGAGCCATTGTCACATCAGATGATGAAGTTATACATCTGGTTGGTTTAACATTCCCTTGCTGTTTTTGGCTCCCACAGAATTCTCTGTCTTTATTTTGAGCTCCTCTATTGCATTTTAAATTTTTGTTGCAATATTTTGTCCTGCATTTATATGTTCTTGGAGTGAGGAAAGAAGATAAAATGGGGGATCTCAGTAAGCCATGTTACCAGAACCCAGGAAAAAATATTTTTATACATTTTCCCATTAAATAAAAAGCACACATTATCTTGGCAAGATTATTATCAGAAAATGGTATTTCCATTACCAAATCACTTTGGTTCATTTCCTCAACCAAAGTTCCTTTGTTGAGAATCGAAGATGGCGGCATAGGTAAACACGGGAGACTGCTGCCGCAAACAACCACTTCAAAAATACAACTAAAAGACGGAACGGACATCAACCAGAACCACAGGAAGGCTGGCTGAGGAGAGACTCTTCAACTAGAAGGAAAAACAACAGCATTACGAGGCTCAGAGGAGGCACAGTGTGGAAAATTTAAAGGTACGGTGGTGCGGTGGTGCGCGCGCAAAGCGGGCTGGTGGCTGAGGGCGCAGTTGTCGTTTTCAATCAGGAGGGAGTCTCAGACTCTGGGCTACAGATCCGGGCGAGTCTCTAGGGACCCAGACTCAAACGGGAGAAGCAGGACTGTCTGGCAAAGTTCCTTTGTTAAGTGGTAGATCCAAAATTGGGCAAAAGTTGTATAAACAATTTTATAAATCGCCTTTTTATATGTGGTTTTTATCTTGAAATATTAGATAACTACCATTTGCTGTATCATTAAACATGGACATATTTTCCAACGTTTTATATAACTAATACTATGATTATTATCCTCATACTTAAATATTTATCCACATTTTTTATTATTTCCTTAAGATATAATCATAGAAATATCTATATAGGGGAGTTGTATTAACTCATTTAAGCCAGTGTACTACATGGGGAATGATTGTTGAAATTGTATCCCTGCCAAGAACTGAACTGGCTAATTTGCCAGCAGGAAGAGAATGATTAGCAACTACCCTTCAGCAAGCCACAATTTCGTAAGATTCCTGTTTGTTTTACTGTAGTTGTCCCTTGATCGCAAGTCATTAAAGGCCAGTGGTAATGAAAACCCTATGCGGGTTTCACAGTGTAATTAAATTTCACAAGCTTTGCATAACCAGAAAGCTGATTTAGTTTGGTGCTGTCCACCCTGCTTCCCAAAGATTGCTCTCCCCTTCCTCCACCACGTTCCCACGTGCCATCAGTTTGTAAAGATCCAAATCAAATGCCATCTCCTTCAGGATCCCATCGACCAGGAGAAAAATATGCCAACTCTCTGTTCTCCCACAGCACTCACTATACGTTTACATCAAACACTTTTCACTCTGTCATCCCGTAGTTGTGCCCCTATCTGATCTTCCACACTCAACTATAGGCTTTGAGGACAGAATCTTTTTCCCCCCAACTGTATTAAGAAATAATTGATAAACAGCACTACATATAAGTTTCAGGCGCACAGCATGATGGTTTGATTTGCATGTATTGTGAAATGACTTCCATAATATGTTTAGTGAACATCCATCATCTAAAACAGAAAGAAAAAATTGCTTGTGGTAAGAACTCTTGGGATGTACTCTCTTCACAATTGCCCATATATATCATACAACAGACATCATGTTGTACATTACATCCCTAGTACTTATTTATCTTATAACTGGAAGTTTGTACCTTTTGACCACCTTTCTCCAATTTCCCATCCACCTATCCCTGGTAACTACAAATCTGATCTCTTTTTCTATAAGTTTCATGTTTTGGTGTTTTGTTTTGTTTTGTTGTTAGATTCCACATATAAGTGAGATCATGCAGTATTTTTCTTTCTCAATCTGACTTATTTCACTTAGCATAATGTCTTCAAGGTCCATCCATGTTGTCACAAATAGTAGGATTTCCTCATTTTTTATGGCTGAATAACATTTCATTGTGTATGCTATATATACCACAACTTCTTTAGCCATTCATCCATCAGTGGACACTTAGGTTGTTTCCATGTCTTGGCTATTGTAAATGATGCTGCTATGAATAGGAGGGGGAAGATATCTTTTCCAGTTAGTGTTTTTATTGAGCACAGACTCTTTGATTCATCTTCACATCCCCCAAATTACCTAGAACTCTCTTCCTAAAGCATAGAAAAGACTCAAAAAACAGTTCTTGTGAACTTTCAATGCACAAATGGTAACAAACCTAACTATATACAATTTCATTAACAACTAACCAACAATATATTTTTCTACTATTAAAAAGTGGAAATTTGTTTTTTCCTCAACTAGGATGACGAAGTTTCTCTCTTAAAATATATACTGCCTTGATAAAAGCTACCTAATACTAGATTTGTAGACATAAACCTAAATGAACCACTATGATTCGAGCAGAAATAAAGTAAAATTCAAAAATTCAGTTCATTTGATTCTTGATTTAATGTTGCAACTAATTTTATCTACATGATGGGAATTTTAGTAATAATTCTTAACTATTAGAGAAATGACTCTGACTACTAAATTGCTATTTTATATTTTTTCTTTTAAACAATAAGTTTTATAGCTTGATTAACAGATAGATTTGTGATATAGCAACCTTTTAACAACTGAATCACTTAAAGCAGAGGTTGGCAAACTTTTCTGTAAAGGGTCAGATACTAAGAACTTCAAGCTTTGCAATCTCCATTGGACCTACTCAAGTCTGCTGTTGTAGTGCAAAAGCAGCCAGAAACAAGAATTAATGGGCATAGCTGTGTTCCAATAAAACTTTATTTACAAAAACAACTGGATTTGGCCCATCTGTAGTTTGCCAACCCCTGATTGAAACGGTGAGTACATGGATGTTTGCTATACAATTCTTTCAACTTTTCCACGTGTTTTAAAGCTTTCATAATAAAATGTTAGAAAAATGTCTACGAATTATCCAGAGGTTTTAATTATTATTCAGATGTTTAAATATTAAAAGCTTATAAATTATCCCCAACTTTTTGTTTTTATCTATGCCTGTCTCTTATCTTTCCTTATAGTCTCAGCTTAAATGTCATTCTCTCAGAGGGACTTTCCCCAACTACTATTACCCCCAATCTAAATTAGATCTCTCTAGTATAGCATCTTGCCTTCATAGAATTTCCCTTAGTTTGTATTATATACCTATTTATGTGATGATTTCTCACTAGAGCTAGATTATATACTGTATGAGAACAAGTGCCAGGGAATATTTGTTTGGCTTATCATTTTTATACCCAGCTCTGCCAGCACCTGGCAGATGGTCTTGGAATTTGTTTTTCAACATTGGATTCATGAATACTAGTACATAAAGATTCAATTTAAGCCTCACTTCTATAATCCCTTCCTCAGCCACCCTCCCTGCTCCCCAACACTGGTAGATTTCAGAACTTGCTTCCTTGATCCCTACTGAGCACTGTGCCTACAACTCATATTTGACAGTCTCACCAAACTTCTTTTGGGTTCTTAGATAAGCCAATACTACATGTCACTTCCAGGCCTTCACTCATGCTATCCCCTCTACCTGGACACTCATCACCTAGCCTCAACTTCCTCCACTCTG
Organism: Myotis yumanensis; assembly: GCF_028538775.1. Lineage (NCBI taxonomy): Eukaryota > Metazoa > Chordata > Mammalia > Chiroptera > Vespertilionidae > Myotis > Myotis yumanensis. The sequence continues at coordinate 24,707,837 of NW_027223764.1, read as the reverse complement.
TCTTTATCTGTTCCTTACACTAAAATAGAGGATCATAAATGAAATCTACCACCACACTCTAAAACCTTTAATGGCTTCTCAAAACCTATCAGATAATGTTCACCTAGTTAACATTCAAAGATTGTAAAACCTAATCACACCATACCATTGGATTTACCTATTTCCTAATAGCTTCCTGCTCAAATAAATAATAAAAAACTTTTCTTATTGTCCTCTATTCCTTATTATATCTAAGTAATCGATGTCACCATTCCCAGTTGCTGGATAACATAATAGACAGAGTAAGTAGGTATTTAAAACATTAGCAAAGCAGAGGGGAGAGAGAAAGAGAGAGGAATTTTGCAACCAGAGAATCTGGAATAAGCTATTTTATTTTCATCATATGTGCACATTTTGTGCTTTACAGCTTTAAAATTGCCTTATTTTGAATTACATATGTATATGTACATCATACATTTTCTTCGAAATGTTAAATCAAGTGCTGGCAATTTAGAACACATCTCTCCTATCAAAATCCTGCTCCATCTCTTGAGCCCAAGTCAAAATCCAATCTTCTCCAGATAACCTTTCCAGACCACAGTAGAATTTTTTTTTATTAAATTTTTACAGTTTTTAGACTCAAGCATTCTCATATATACATATTACTATAAACCGTTTTGTGTGAGTTATAGATGATTTCCCTTACTAGACTCAAAATTTCCTGCTCACAAATAAATCCCCTAGAATGCAATGTACTTTTTAAAAATCTTCCACATTGCAATTAGAACACTAAGAATGAGATGAATAGTTGTTGAATGGAAAGAGGACAGAGCCCTGTTCTGCCAGTTTGTTTGTTTTTTTAAATATGTTTTTATTGATTTTGGAGAGGAAGGGAGAAGCAAGAAAGAGAGAGAGAATCATGGATTGGCTGCCTCCTGCACGCCCCCACTGGGAATCGAGTCCACAACCCGGGCATGTGCCCTGACCAAGAATCAAACCATGACCTCCTGGTTCTTAAGTCGATGCTCAACCACTGAACCACACCAGCTGGGCTGTCCTACCAGTTTACATGACCACTTGGCCAATGAATGTTTGAACATAAATGTCTTATATTTCAAGAGTTATCAGAAAGCTATTAGGCTAAAGATAAGTTGTAAGGTAGGAAAACTATAAGCAGCATCAATAAATGAAGAATCGCCGAACCGGTTTGGCTCAGTGGATAGAGCGTCGGCCTGCGGACTCAAGGGTCCCAGGTTCGATTCCGGTCGGGGGCATGTGCCTGGGTTGCGGGCACATCCCTACTGGGGGCTGTGCAGGAGGCAGCTGATCGATCTCTCTCATCGATGTTTCTAACTCTCTATCCCTCTCCCTTCTCTGTAAAAATTCAATAAAATATATTATAAAAAAAATAAATAAATAAATGAAGAATCAAATCCTCTTTTCAGGAAATTCTGCAGGATTCCACCTGTTTTAACCAATTGCTCACAGCAAAGTCTTTCCTTCACAAAAACTCATTTGGTTAGACATTTACCGCCGCTACCCAGTCCCACTCCTCCCCTTTTACCCAGCACCACTATTACCCTCACCATCAAATCAAAAATATGTGTTTGAAGTCAGAACATGAATTGGCACCCAACAGCATTTAGGCTGTGCCGAAATTGATTACCAACACATGCCCACCTCCATGCTGCCTACGACTGTCTGCTACCTGCCTCTTCCTCCACTTCAGTATTATGGGCTATCCTGCTCCCTCTCTGTGTAGAAGCCATAGCCAAAGGTGCTCGTCATGAGCTGCCTCAACATGCCAAAGGGAAGGGAGGAGGAACTTTGGCACCCTCATTTTAAAAGGGTGCCAGTCTATGATGTAAAAGGAAGACAACATTCTTCTCCCAATGTGGACACTGCCTGCTTTCTTTATTGCAGTCATTAGGTGATGTCTTTGGCAGAGGACATACTAAGTAAGCTTTTCCAGGTTGGGTTTGTAGCCTTGGAAATACAGCATCCAAAACAAAAAGCCAAACGTTTTATTGTTTCTCAGTTTGTACCCACATTTCACCAAGCCACTTGACTTTTTGAAATATTTTATAACAAAGAAAGAAAGAAATTTATATTACTGGTGTCCCCTTACCAATGGTGAGTCACTCCGATTTTTACTTCTGTTTTTGGTCTATTTTCTTTCCCCATTCAATTAAAAGAAACATTTTTTGTCAACAGTAACTCTGGCTTTTCCCATTTTCCCTTTTCTGTTCCCTGGCCTCATTTTTTTCCTGTCCTCTACTTAAACAAAAGAAATTTTAAAAACTAAAGTGAATTGTGGATAATCTGTAATTGAAATTTTAAGGTCAATATATAAAAACTGCATATGAATAGGATCTGACTCAACAGATCATTTATTTCTTTATAAATCTGAATACAGGTATGTTTAGCATTCATTATAAAGTGCTTTTAAGGAGAAATGTGAACTTTTTATTCAGGAAATTTTTATTTTGGAAGGTTGCATACTCACATTATACCAATATCACATTATGATAACAAAATTTAACCATTATAAACTTTTTTCCACTGGATCGATGACATGAATTTAATAGGCAATCAATCCAGAGTTCCAACTTCAACTTTAACCAATTCCAATGTCAAATCTCTGATTATCATATGCTCTACTTAATGAGTAACTAGCTGGAGAGTAAGATTTCAGTTTGATTGCAACATTATATGTACAAACTAGAGGACTGGTTTTTCTATTTTTAACACAGTTATAGAGTAACAAACAGGCTTTTAAAGGCCATGAAAAAATATCACATAGCTAGGAGAATTGAAAAAAAAAAAAAAGATGCTTCTAAATACAAGATAAGTTCCTCTCATATTCTGGGTTTGATTTTTCCTTAGGATATAATATGACATATTGTGCTATAGAAATAATAAATAACTCCCAACAACATCTATATTATGTAAGCATTGGTTGTCTAGTGTGAGGAGTAGGCCAAACAGATTCAAGCATATCCATGATTTTTATTAACCCTTTCCTAAGAATTAATCAAGATTTGAGTCCCAATTCCACCATTCAAAAACTATGTGATATATGATTAGCTTTTCTGGGTCTCAGTTTTCTCATTTGTAAAATAGCGATAATAACCCACCTCACAGGACTGTTGTGAAGATTTAGTGAGAGAATATATATGGAATACCTAGGGAATCTAGGGAACTTCCTCCAAACCCCTCCCCATCCCTAAATTTCCACTCTTACTATTATGAGCCAAGAGGGACGTGTGTGAGCATCCCTTCCATTCCTCTGAAGCAAGTAAATAAGTATCTTTTTGTTTATAGGCATTCTTACAAAATATGTCATATACATGTGATTTTACTTTAAATAGTACTATATAACTTATTTCATTTTATTTCTTATTCCATTTACATTTTGGTTTGAGGCTTGGAGCTCTTTGTTTCTAATTATTGTGATTTGGGAAAAATATAACATCTGTTATAAATCAGTTTTTTACAGCTCCTTTTCAAAAGCAAATTCAAAAGCAAATTTTTTTTAAGATCAGATATGTCCAAACGTGCTTGGAACAACTTTATCTGAAAAGATTAGATATATAGGCAAAGCAAATACATGATGAAAGGGTGCAGGAGATTTTTTTTTTTTTTTTTTTGGCAGAGGGGTAAGTGGGGTGGATGCCCCAAGTGCATCCACTTTGAAGACAGAGAATAACTTTTAAACTTTGAAGAAAGAGAATAAAATATCGTCCTACCCTGAATGGGATGATCTATTCTGATCGTGCTGTAAAGACCATTTTTAAAATTGCAAGTGGATTCCTTAAACTGTATGTCTCAGAAATATACCTGGTATCTTGACTAACCAGAACCTCTTGTTTTTAAGATAAAAAATATCATGATGTTTATAATGCTGAGGTTAAAGGACTGATATTTCATAAGAAAACTGAATCGTAGTGAAAAATGATTCAATAGTCAATAATTTCACTCTGTCAGCACTTGATTCTCTTTACTCTTCAAAGAAAGAAATCTATGATATACAATTGGGCATGTTTTAATGTTACAACCAGATGCTACAACAGAATATCAAGTAATATTTCCTAGAGCCACATACAACCAAAGAGTGTGTTGCTAGACATCCAACTGTTTGAAACATTTGAAACAATAGCATCTGACTGAGAAGAAAACCAAATGTGCTGTTCAGAGAAAAATCTCTCCAACACTTTTGAATCTGTATTCAATCAAAAAAATCCAAAACTATCTGACAAAGTCTGCAAACGTTAGCTCCCACTTCTGATGACTTATAATTGTGAATTTGCATTTTCTAGTTTAGAAGAAAATAAAGAGCAAGAAAAGAAAACTTCTGCATAAAATCTGACCTACACCCCTGGCTGCTGTGGCTCAGTTGGCTGGAGTGTCGTCCTAGGCATTGAAGGGTCACAGGTTTGATTCTTGGTCAGGGCACATGCCTGGGTTTTGGGTTCCATCCCAGGTTGGAGCACATAGGGGAGGCAACTGACCAATGTATATATCTCTCTCTCAGGTTGCTGTTTCTCTTTCTCCCCCCCCCCCCCTTCCATTCTTCCCTCTCTAAATCACTTATTTAAAAATCTAAACTACAATTCAGGTCATCCATGATCAAACCTGTTGGAGATTATTATTAACTAGAGGCCTAATGCACGAAATTAGTGCAAGAGTAGCCTTCCTTCCCCCAGCTGCCAGCACCAGCTTCCCTCTGGCACCTGGGACCCAGGCTTCCCTTGCAGCCCTGGCTTCATCTGGAAGGTCGTCCGGTCTAATTAGCATATTAAGATTTTATTATTATAGATAATTTTAATATGCTTTATTTTTTATTTATTTTTTAAACTTGCTTTCAGATTTTAATGCATTTGTCAACAATGGTGGTACAAGGCTATGTGCAAGGGTAAAAGGAAGCACACAACATGGTTCACAGTCTTCAGAGGTTGACAATATAGTCAGGAATACAAGATTCAAACATAGAAGAGGATGGGCAAAATAAAACTGACTAGTAAATAACAAACAATTGGATAGATAATATTTACTACAACAGCATGAAGGGTTGAAACAGCAGTAAAGACCAAAGTTTTGCCATTCATAAGAAAGGAGGGACTCGGGCAAGAGTAAGAGCAAGGAAGTACAAGCTATTGAGAATAGCAGGAGTGCAATGCTAAGTCCAAACAGTAAAAGCATGTTAAATAAATTATCAGACCAGTTTAGCTAAAAGAAAAATATACAAAACACGAGTGGGACAGCATTAGAAAGAAAAATGAACTGTGGAGGGCACCAAGTCACTGAGTGTTAGGCTAATGTACCCAGAAGACAATGAGAAAAATCACTGGAGACTCAGTATAGGGTAACATTCCCACACTATGGAGGGGTGAGGGTCAAGCCTGCAGCAGTGTTTAACAGACTGAAGACAACTGAGGGACGAATCATGCTATTTCAGTAGTTCAGAAATAATGCTAAAAGCTTGAAGTACAATGATGAATGGGGGGTGGGGGAGGGGATGAAATTTGGTGAGGGAACAACTGATATAACCTGGTCAATGACATAAAGCTAGACATGTACAAGGCAGAGGAAGGAATCAAAATGTTTCCAAAGCTTTAAAACTGGGGACAGAAGTACCATGAAAAGAAACATAAGACAGAAAACCATTACTAATAAATTTTCCAACAATTGAAATGTTTTTAAACCAAAATTCTATTTATGTTTTTATTTAACACAAAACAAAACACCAACCCAAAGGTACAGCCAATTTCTGCAGTTGAATACAAAGAGCATTCATGCTCAAATATTATGAAGAAACATCTTATACTAAAGAATAAACCACAATCTGTCATAAATCTGCGTGAATTAGTAGCTAGTTGATCCAGATCCATGTTGCTATTCTTTTTGTCCAAATGGCTCCCATTACTTAAATTACCATACACTTCATATTTAAAATAAACAACTAGGCAGAATAACTAACTGACACCCAAGAACTATATGAATAAAAGCAACACATCCTGGAATACATATTTCTCAAAAGGCTAATCAACAGCCCTAACTGGTTTGGCTCAGTGGATAGAGCGTTGTCCTGTGGACTGAAGGGTCCCAGGTTCGATTCTGGCCAAGGGCATGTACCTTGGTTGCAGGCACATCCCCAGTAGGGGGTGTGCAGGAGGCAGCTGATCAATGTTTCTCTCTCATTGATGTTTCTGGATCTCTATCCCTCTTCCTTCCTCTCTGTAAAATATCAATTATATATATATTTTTTTTTAAAGGCTAGTCAACAGACTAGAAACACTAAATTGCAAACTGAGTTACTATCAAATCCTTTATAAATAAATATAGACTCATACCTTTCTTTTCCTGGAAGTCTCCACCAAAGTAATCAAATTTTGAAAAGAATAAAAACTATAAAATACCACATTCGACAAGTTTCATGAGTTTCTTGGTTACCTTTACTTTATATTTCAAGCAACAGAATAGACAATTTTCATCAAAAGTCCAATCTGAAATGTTTTCAGGTTCACAGCTTTTAAATAAACTGAGATTTTTTTAAAATGCTGGTCCAAAGAGCCCTTCAAGAATACTTTCTAACGTTTTTGGAGGGGGGTTGAATATACTAGTTAAGCCGTATGGTCCCCGCCAGCCGCTGCACAGGGAAACGGGACCTACAGTGAATGAGCTTGTGGCACCAGGAGTCCAGTTCTTGCATTGATCTCAACAGGGCATTGCTGCCGCCTACACACCCTCGCCATCTCTTGCCTATGCTTTATTTTTTAAGGCTAATAGAATTTTTAACCTAAAATTGGTGGTTTGTGTATGGTCTAAAATTCTATTAAGTGGTCCACAGACATCAAAAGTTAGAGAAAACACATTGATGGCTAAGTATGATGACAAAGTGGCTTGGTCTGTGCCTCTGGGTAGCACTGATTCACAACTGGCATCAAAGTTTTAGGTAGGAACTGAAAAAACAGAGTTGTCTTCTTCCATGGGAATGGGTGTTATTACTACACTATACTATCCCTATAAACAAACAAAACCCTGTAATTTGAATAAGTAAAATGAACAGTCATATAAACTGTACACACCAAAAGCAGGCCTACCTCAGGTCTTCTCACCCCTAATTCAGACTCTGCTTTAAACCGTTCCTTCTCATAACTGGAGTCTTTTGGGCGTGCTTAGTATAGCACAATGCTTTCGTTATTTAAACCATCAGCTGAAAGGACATTTTATCCTGGGACTCTAATCGAGTTGATGACTATTAACTAGCTGGACTTCCTACATCACAACTAGCTGCTAGTTGTTGAGCTTTCATTGTAAAACTTCCTTCCATCCCACAAAATTGTCTTCTTCTGCTGCCTTGAGAGAGCATTCAACGCAGTCAAAGCAAGGTTTATTGGGGTCCAGAGCTCTCTATTCTAATGGCACCCTATTCCCTGGACCTTGTACAAAGCACTAATTTATCTTCTGACCCCGCAACCTGACCCTCAATTTTGCTACCAGACCTGGACATAAGACAAGGAAGTATGTGAACACTGAATACTTTTTTAATTTCTTTTTAAGCCTTAAACCAGCATTACAGTTCGCAATTGAACTGAAGGTTCACATTCACTCTATTTGCCAGTCTTTAAAAAAATCAGTAGAACTATTTCCACTAGATGGCAGACTTTACCAAGAACTGTAAGAGTAATGCCCCCTCGCGGCAATTTGCACGTTTTAAAAATTACCTTTTATGGAGATAAGTATACATGCAGCCATTTAGTAAACTCACTCAGACAAAGCTTTTATGATTCTATTTTTTAGGCCCCACTTTGGAAAAAGTCAATAAATGTTAAATGTGTAATGTACACTTAAAAAATAGAAATTTTGTTTGTTTCATATTAAAATTTTTCTTTTTAAAATTGAAATATAGTTGCGCTATGGCATTATGTAAATTTAACATGTATAACATGTTAACTTGTTACACTTATATATTATAGTATAATTGCCATTGTAGAGATAATTAGCACCACTATCACTTTATATAATTATCATTTCTTTTTAGTGGCTGGAATAATCATCTCTTAGCAAGTTTGGTTATTATCATACAACTAGAGGCCCGGTACACGGATTTGTGCACAAGGGCGGGGGGGGGGGGGGGGCGCCTTGGCCTGGCCTGCACCCTCTTGCAAGGCTGGCCTGCAGGGATGGGGCCTAAACCAGCAGTCAGACATCCCCCGAGGGATGTAGCAGTGTGCCAAGCGGCAGGCGGCCAGGGAGGAGCCCGAGCCAGTGCACTGCTACATCCTGGCCTGCTGCACCTGCCACCACCGCTCAGTAGCACTGCTGCGGAGTTGAGAGAGGCTCCCACCACTGCAGCTGCACTTGCCAGTGGTTATCCCGGCTTCTGGCTAAGCGGCACTCTCCCTGTCAGAGCACACTGACCTCCAGGGGGCAGCTCCCGTGTTGAGCATCTGTCCCCAGTGGTCAGTGCGCATCATAGTGACTGGTTGACAGGTCATTCCGGTCATTCCGGTTGTTCAGTTGTAATGGTCACTTAGGTTTTTATATATATAGATAGATAGCGTTGTCTATATTCACTATACTGTGTATTAGATCTCTAGGACTTATTTAATACTTGTTTTGAGTTTGTAGCCTTAAACAACATCTGAGAATTTCCTTAAATAAGGAGTTTCACCCCCTCCCCCCAAAAAAGACTGAAAGACATATATAAAAATTATCTCTGGAATTGTTCATATTTTCAGATCAAAAAGTACTTGTTGCCCGGCCAGTGTGGCTAAGTGGTTGAGCATCGACCTATCAACCAGGTGGTCACGGTTTGATTCCCGGTCAGGGCATATGCCTGGGTTACGGGCTTGATCCCCAATGTGAGATTTGCAGGAAGCAGCTGATCAATGATTCTCTCTCATCATTGATGTTTCTATCTCTCTCTCCTTCTCACTTCCTCTCTGCAATCAATTTAAAAAATATTTCTTTAAAAAGTACTTGTTGATTATAAAAATTAAATGTTTGATATTTGGGAGAAGAGATTGGCTATTGCTATTGAGTGTTGGCATTTGTTTTGCATCTTTTCTCCAGTAATGCTTATTTCCAGTAATGTCTGCCTTAAAGTGTTCTTTTTTTAAAAATATATTTTATTGATTTTTTACAGAGAGGAAGGGAGAGAGATAGAGTCAGAAACATCGATGAGAGAGAAACATCGATCAGCTGCCTCCTGCATATCTCCTACTGGAGATGTGCCCGCAACCCAGGTACATGCCCTTGACCGGAATCGAACCTGGGACCTTCCAGTCCGCAGGCCGATGCTCTATCCACTGAGCCAAACCGGTTTCGGCTTAAAGTGTTCTTATATGATATTGATATAGCTGCATCAGTTTTCCTTTGATTAGCATTTGCATGATATGCTCTTTAATTCCTTTACTTTCAAATTTTCTATGACTTATATCAAGGTATATTTCTTATAAGCAGTATATAGTAGGAGTTTTATTATATCCAAACTGACAAGTGTTTAATTGGAATATTTGGTTCATGTACATTTAATGTAATAATTAATATATAATATTATGATAATAACTACTACCTTATTACTTGTTTTATATCTCACCCAGGTGGTTTTTAATCTTTCTTATCTTCTTTTGGGTTAATTAAATAATACTATTATTCTTTTTTTCCCATCTATTAGTTAGTTATACTTTTTTGTTTGTTAATCCTCACCAGAGGATATTTTTTCCATTGATTTTTTTTTTTTAATCCTCACCCAAGGATATTTTTTTCATTGATTTTTAGAGACAGTGGAGGAGAGAGGGAAAGAGAAAGAAATATCAATGTGAGAGAAACACATCGACTGGTTGCCTCCTGCACAAGTCCCTGGGCCAGGGAGGAGCCTGCAACCGAGGTACTTGCCCTTGACCTGAATGGAAACTGGGACCCTTCGGTCTGCAGGCCAACGCTCTATCCACTTAGCCAAGCTGGCAAGGACTCTATTGATTGTTTAGAGAGAGTGGAAGGAGGGTGATAGGGAAGGGAGAAGGAGAGAGAGAGAGAGAGAGAGAGAGAGAGAGAGAGAGGAGAGATAGAAATCCATCCAATTGATTCATTGCCTCCAACACTCACCCTGACCCACACTCACCCTGACCGAGCAAGTGAGGCAGGGATCCTACTCAACCTAGGTACTGCCCTTGACCAGAAATCGAACCCAAGACCCTTTGGTGCATGAGCCAGTGGTCTAATCACTGAACGTACTGGTCAGGGCTAGCTATTTATACTTCTTAGCTATTTTTTAGTGGTTAGCCTAAATATTGTAATTTTTTAAGTCTGTATTAGTTTCCTAGGACTGCCACAAAAATTACAACAAACTGGATGGCTTAAAACAACAGAAATGTATTCTGTCATAGTTCAGAAACAAAAAGTCCAAATATCAAGGTGTCAGCAGGATTGGTTCTTTCTGAAGGGGCCTGAGGAAGAACTATTCTATGCCTCTCTCATAGTTTCTGGTGATAGGCAGCAATCCTTGGCCTCCCTTGGCTTATAGAGGAATCATTCAAACATCTGTCAACATCTTCATATGACATTCTCCCTATATCTCAGTGTCTTCACATGACTGTTTTCTTTTTAAATATATTTTCATTGATTTTAGAGAGGAAGGGAGAGGGAGAGAGAGATAGAAACATCAGTAATGAGAGAGAATCATCAATTAGCTGCCTCCTGTATGCCCCCCACTGAGGATCAAGCCCACAACCCGGGCATGTGCCCCTGACTGGAATCAAACCCAGGATCCTTCTGTCTGTAGGCTCCATCCACTGAGCCAAACCAGCCAGGGCATGACTGTTTTCTTATAAGCACACTACATTGGATTATGGTCCCACCCTACTCCAGTATGACCTCACCTCTATTTCAGGAACTATACCTGCTATGACCATATTTCCAAATATTAGTAAGGTCACATTCTGAGTATTGGGAGTTAGAATATCAATATCTTTTTGGAGGAACACAATTTAACCCTCAATACAGCCTTAAATTAATTATTACTTTTACTACTTCCCTGACAATGCTGGGACTTAAGAACACTTTAACTCAATTTACCACTTCCTGCCATTTGTGGTATTGGTATCATGCATTTAATTCTACATATTTTAAATTTCAAAGAACATTATTGTTCTTTTATACCATCAAATTCCATTCATTTTCACCCATATTTTTAGCTTTTCATTGCCCTTCACTTTTTCTGTATTTTCTTTTCCCATCTTGGATCATTTGCTCCCCCTTTCACTCCTAGTCCCCTGAATCTTTCATTATATGTATGTTAGATCTGTTTGCTATGTCCCATTTGTTTCTGGTGAAATTCTCTTTTTCTTAATCTATTTTCCCCTTTCTCTCTGTTTTCTTTATTTATTTTTTATTTTTTAAATATATATATATTTTTTATTTCAGAGAGGAAGGGAGCGGAAGACAAAGATAGAAACATCAATGGTGAGAGAGAATCATTGACTGGCTGCCTCCTGCACACCCACTACTGGGTATTGAGCCCACAACCCAGGCATATGCCCTAACAGGAATCAAATCATGACCTCCTGGTTCGTAGGTCGCTGCTCAACCACTGAGCCACGTAGGCTGGGCTCTATTTTCTTAAATATATTCATCACAGTTATATTTAATATTTGACTGGTATCTGTAACTCTGAATCACCTGTTTTTTTCTTATGTTTTTGGTCATTTTTCTCTATTTCTTGGTATGCCTGGTACTCTCTGATTGATATTTAGATATTGTGTTGAAAAATTGTAGAAGCTCTGGAATGAGGAAATCACGAGTGCATTCACCATTTTCTTTCCTGGGGAGGCAAAGTTAGACTGATCACCTTAGTCCAAGCAGGGGCTGAGCTGACTCAAGATTAAGCTGCAGTTCTCCTAGTTCTTTCTGCCTCCTCTCATCACTCCCACAGGACAGCATAGCCTCAGGGTTCAGACTAAAAGCCTGGATGGTTCCCCTCCTCCATGACCTGTCTTAAACTCTAATCCTTGACCCCTTGGTTGCCTGGGACAGCCAGAAACTCCACACTACTTTTCAGAAAATTTCTGCCTAGCTTCTTAGCCTCCTTCCTGTCTTTCACAGCTTTAGAATTCAGCAAAATGGCTAAAAACAAAACAAAACAAAAAACAAACTCTGACCAATTGGGCTCAATTTTCTGCCCCTGCAGCTTCCACTTTGTCTCTTTAAAACCAAAGGATTGCCAAATGCTCTGATGGTTTCTCTGCCTTTCAGCAGATGGTTTCCCTTTGCCCAAGACTTTAATTGGATATCAGCACATTCCTTGAGCACAGAATTGTGAAATTCCCCCATGGAAAAACATGGCTGTGGAATGTTAGTTCAGCTCTTTATGGTTTTCCCCTCTCCAGAATCTTGACCTCTCAAATGCTTACTTGTCTTACCAATATGCATAAAGAGAATTTTTTTTAACCCAACTTCTCTAGTTATTCTTAAAGAGTGCAATTTTCTGCCATAAGTTAATCTATCATGCTAAATGTAGAAGACCCAACCAAAGAGTTTTAGAGCTTCCCCTTCAGTGAAGTTATTGGTTATGCTCCGGAAACTTCGATTGCTGAATAGGAAAATTTCTCATTTTTAAAAAAATATATTTTATTGATTTTTTACAGAGAGGAAGGGAGAAGGATAGAGTTAGAAACATTGATGAGAGAGAAACATTGATCAGCTGCCTCCTGCACACTCCCTACTGGGGATGTGCCCACAACCAAGGTACATGCCCTTGACTGGAATTGAACCTGGGACCCTTGAGTCCGCAGGCCTACGCTCTATCCACTGAGCCAAACCGGTTAGGGCAAATTTCTCATTTTTAAACATCAGATATATGATGGTCTCTAAATCCCAACCATATAGTAATTAGTGTGCCCTATAGCAAATTATGAATTTAAATAAATTATGAGAACTTGCCATTGAGCTGTCAAGAAACAAACAAAAAAATATATATACATAATTTAAAAACAAATATATAATTAATAAAGCATGTTGAAAACAAATTTTATTCAAGATTGGAGCAAAATAAATGTGCTAAGTTTTTCAGAGAAATAGAAATGTTATTAAATGTATTCTGGCCGAAACCAGTTTGGCTCAGTGGATAGAGTGTCGGCCTGCGGACTGGGGGGTCCCAGGTTCGATTCCGGTCAAGGGCATGTGCCTGGGTTTCGGGCATATCCCCAGTGGGAGATGTGCAGGAGGCAGCTGATTGATATTTCTCTCTCATCGATGTTTCTGACTCTATCTCTCTCCCTTCCTCTCTGTAAAAATTCAATAAAATATATATTTTTTTAAAAATGTATTCTGCATTAACCTAATAAAATAATTTGCCATTTTTAAAAAAAGATTGAAGCAAAATGTTAAATTTATTTCATTTATTTCATATTGGTATAGATAACCTAACTAAATATTTATAAAATAAAAATAGAATTCTTTCAAAAAGTGTTATACCTTGGTGAATTTTTTTTACCTCAGGTATATAGAATTGAATAAAAAATATTAATTTCATGGCAAGTTAGTATTATCCATCCAGGTTAAGCCTCATTTTTTAAAAAAATTTTATTTATTTATTGTCTTTTGTTAATCTCTGTCCCTGGTCCCAAACTTCATTTTTCACTTTTTCATTGCCCTTCACTTTTTCTGCCTTTTCTTTTCCATCTTAGAGCATGTGCTCCCTCAAGATGAAAGCTTGCATCAAATCATAAGGTCTCTCTTATGCATTTAATGTATGTTCTTTCAATCTACCTTCATACATGTATTTGTCCTTGAAAATATTTGATAGTATTTTTGTGTATTTCTTAACTTACATACATGAAACTGTGCTATCAATTGCATTGTTTTTAATTTTTTGTGAACCTTGTTTATTCATATTGCTCTATGAAAATCCAGCTCATTTCTTCTGATCATTGCATCATATTCAAACCTATACTTACATATTTTCCTTATCCATTTTTTTATAAAGGACATGTAATTTATGCCCAACTCTTGATTACCATAAGCAACTGCAATAAACATCCTGTGCATGTCTCCTAGTGCATCCGTGTAAGAGTTTCTCTATCAATAAGTGCTGGTGAGGACGTGGAGAAAAGGGAACCCTCGTACACTGCTGGTGGGAATGAAGACTGGTGCAGCCACTATGGAAAACAATATGGAATTTCCTGGAAAAATTAAAAATGGAACTGCCTCTTGACCCACCAATCCCACTTCTAGGAATATATCCTTAGAAACCTGAAACACCAATCAACCCAATAGAAAAATACAAATAGACCACAAACAATGAAGATATTCAACTTTCTTTGCATTTTTAATGCCATCTTAACCATTTTTAAATGTATAGTTCAATAATGTTAAGTATATTCACATTATGCAACAGATCTCCAGAAATGTCCATGCTGCGAAACTGAACCTCTATACCCATTCAATAATAAACCTATTTCCTCTTCTCCCCAGCCTCTGGTAACTAACCATTACTCACCTTTCTGCTTCTAATTTTTGCCTCATGTTATGAACTGAATAGTATCCTCCCCCCAAATTCATGTTGAAGTCCTAACCCCCAGTACCTCTGAATGTGACTATATTTGGAGATAAGGCCTTTAAAAATGAAATTAAGATTAAATAAGGCCACATGAGTGAGCCCTAATCCAATCTGACTTGCTTCCTTTTACGAGAAAATTTGGACACAAAGACACCAAGAATGCATATGAACAGAGAAGAGACTCTATGAGGGCACAGCAAGAAGATGGCTATCTGCAAGTCAATGAGAGAGGCCTCAGGAGAAATAAGACTTGCCAACCCTGATCTTGGATGTCAAGTCTCAAGAACTGTAGAAAATTAATTTCTGTTGTTTAAAAAGCCACCTATTCTGTGGGTTTTATTATGGTAATCCTAATTAATACACCTCATATAAGTGGAATCATACAGTATTTGGGGACAAAGGGGATTGACTTATTTCACTTAGTATGATGTCCTCAAGGTTCATACTAGTATATGCTGCAGCATGACAGGATTTCCTTATTTTTAAAGCTGAGTAATATTCTGTTGTATGTATACACCACATTTTGTTTATCTAATCACTTGTTCATGGACATCAGGGTTGCTTTAACCTCTTGGCTATTATAAATAACTAGTGGCCCGGTGCACAGATTCGTGCACATTGAAAGGAAATTAATTAGAAGAAATATTTTAATATTGCTATTTGCCCTTTCTCTATAATAGAAGTGCCAACCAAATTCATGATCGACAGTGACAGATGGAAACACACGAGTGTGATTGGTGCCAGCGAGAGCTTTATTATGTATTGCGCATAGATATAGAATAAACTTGCCTAATTAGACCTGCTTTTTGATTTAGCTAAACTTTTTCCAGCCCAGTGAAGCACCCCAACTTCTCTTTCAGGTACTTGTCAGCAACACAGCAGTAAATATCAACACGAAGCAGATTATTATTGTAGATCACACAGGAAGAACAAAGGGTAAAATATTTAACTGTAGCAGTGTTTGACTATATTCTGCTCAGTGAGAAAACCTGAAGTCATTTTCAAGGTCCACCATTTCTTACTTCTTTTCAGTCAGGTCAAGTTTCTAAGCTTTCTAAATCTCTGTTTTCCGGCTAACGAAAAGAAAATAGGATTCCACCAAGTCTCCTATCTACCTACTCCAGGATTTCTGTGAGGATCAAATGAGATGAGGCACGGGAAGTCCTAACCCCCAGTACCTCTGACATTTGGTTACAGTGTGAAATGTTTCCACCTGGCTATAAAGCAAGTCGTGTTCCTGGGCTGAAGAAACTTCAAGGAGGCTAGTCGCCAGGGAGAGGAAGCTGGGCATTGCTACCTGATGTCATTACCCAGACAGACACTTAGCATATTAGCCTTTTATATAGAGAGATGCCCCTATGAACAAGGGCATGCAAGTATCTCTCCAAGACCCTGCTTTCAATTCCTTTCTCTATGCCCAGAAGTGGGGTTACTGCATCACATAGCAGTTCTATTTTTATTTTTTTAGCAGTTCTATTTTTAAAGGTTTAGTAAATGCCATAGTTTTCCATAGCCATTGCACCAGTTTATAGTCCCACCAGCAGTGCACAAAGGTTCCAATTTCTCCATGTTCTCACCAACCCTATTTTATGGTTTTTTATAGTAGTTATTCTAATGGATACATATATTTTTTGTAACTTTCATAATTATAAAAATGCTGCCAAAGTGTACATCCTCTATCTTTTAGCACAGTAGTAAGTCAACATTTCCAAACAAAACCTGAAAAACAGGTTAAAGAGGTTCAGGCAACGGAGGAAATTCTTTTGCAGTTCATTGACCTTTGCCCCATACATCCACACCTCAGCTACGTCAGTGTAATACTGGTTTACCTGTGGGCCACTGGATTAGTCCTCAGCTAATAGCTCAACTATGGGAAGAAGAATTAACCAGAGCCATACCTTGCAATTATTAATTTAGAATTGGAACAAACTTCCATTGCCTTCCTAATTTCACTTAAATGATCCTGAGGCAGCGCACCCAAACTTCCCATCAGGTGGAGAGCGGGGAAGAAACAGGGAAGGAAAACAGAAGATAAATCCCCCAGAAGAAAGGGATTGTGGAAGCTGAAAAAAAGGGGGGAAACTTCCACAGTGAGAATTCCAATATAATATGCAAGATCGCGGGGGGGATGACGCTTTCAAAGGCTCTTCTCGGTGTAACAAAGGAAATTCACGCTTTAAAAAAGGACAATAGCACAGTCGTTCTACTTCAGTAAAACCCACCGCAAAGATGGCGGTGGGCCGCATCCCCTTCTCCTCCCGCGGCCACATTTCCCACAAGCCCCTCCGCGCGCCCTCGCTCGCCGAAACGGGTCCGGCCGGGCTGCGACCACTGCGCACGCGCAACACGTCGTCACTCGCGCTCCCAGGACGGCGCGGTGCTGGCGGGAGGGAGGGGCTTTCCCAGCTTCCGCCGCCGCGTCGCCTCGGGTCTCGAACGTCGGGTTTGAGCTTCCTCCGCCGCCGCGGGGCAGTCGGGGGTTCCCGAGTCCCAGCGAGGGGCGCCCGGCGGCGCGGCCATGGGACTGCGCCGACCCCGGTGACCGGAGGGAGCTGAGCGGCCCAGGCCCTGAGTGCGTCTCCTCCGGGGGGCCTCGCCCTCCTGCTCGCGGGGCCCGGGCTCCTACTGCCGTTGCTGGCGCTGCTGCTGGCGGCGGCCAGGATCATGTCGGGCCGCCGCTGCGCCGGCGGGGGCGCGGGCGCGGCGGCGGAGGCCATGGAGCCGGCCGCCCGCGAGCTGTTCGAGGCGTGCCGCAACGGGGACGTGGAGCGAGTCAAGAGGCTGGTGACGCCCGAGAAGGTGAACAGCCGCGACACGGCGGGCAGGAAGTCCACGCCGCTCCACTTCGCCGCAGGTAACCCGGGCGGCGCCGCCTCGCCTCGCCTCGCCTCGCCTGGCGCCAAACCCCACCTGCGCACCGGGCTCGCGGGCTCCTCTGCCCGCCGTTCCCCGCTGGCACTCCGGGCCTGGGCTTCTCCTTCTTATCCAGGGGGCTTGGGGAGATTGGGGAAGGGGCTGCACGGAGCGTGCCGCTCTCAAGGTGTGTTTTTTTGTGGCTTTGTTTTGTATCTTCAATACTTGGATCAACTTCCGGTCTTGCTCCCCTCGAAGGCCTCTGCACACAAGAGCGGGGACGTGGTAGACCTTGTAATCTGAAAGGCCTCCAAAATCTGTCCTCCTCGCGAATTCCACTGTGATTCTCACCAATCCTTTGGTTAAGGTGTTAAAGGCCTTTGTAAAACGCAAAGATGTAATTTAGAAGGAGTCGCTTAATGGGCCATTGACACATTTGCGTGAATGGGTTTATCTAGGTATCATTAGCAACTTTCTGGAGAGACAAGTACTGGAAATGGTCAAAATCGGGAGAACTGAAGTCTGATTTAGGCCGGATCGGGATGGTGGTCTCTGCCACACACGCTCACACTCACACACACACACACACACCCTTGGGGTGGAAAAGTAGTAGGAAGAGAGGAAAGATGGTGCAGATACTTTAGCTAGGATCTAGAGTTACATTGGGACTGACCTTGCTTCATTCTGAGATTTATATCGTCTGAATGACTTTTAGTATTGACTAGGTTCACTTTATGATATAAGCATATTACATTTCATTGAAGAATTTAAAAGAACTAGAAGTGAGACACTCAGCTTATTTCTATACTTTTCACTTTTAGGAAAGATCAAGACTATCCCTGTCCTTATAATTGAAAATGGGATTAGGGTTTTATACTTCTGATAATCCTGGTGTTTTATTTGTATTACTTGATTGCTTAAAATAATTATTGATTTGAGAGAGAGAAATTATCTATTTGTTGTTTACTTATTTATGCATTCATTGGTTGATTCTTGTATGTGCCCTGACCCAGGATGGAACCCTGGAGCCTTGTCATATTGGGAGCTATCAGGCCAGGCTAAAATAGTTTTTTAAGAAACAGAAGGATATATTTTAAAGCACTCTCCTCTTTTGGAATAGGAATGATGCGCAAAGAAGGAGCATAAGAAAGATTTCCTTGTTCACAGACCTTTTACTACCAACAGAAATTTGTTTGCTTTAACCTGTACCAGTTTTAAAACATAAATATTATTAGGAGGTATGCTTTCTTGATCAATTACAACTTTGTTGGGTTCCCAATGGGGAGCCTTTTTAAAGAGAGAAGGTTTGAGGGGTTGTTGGTGAGAGAACTAGAAACAGCCTGTGGGCAGCAGAAAGGGATTAAGAATGTTCAAGTCAAATCTAAGCTGTTTAGCCATTTTGCCTAAAATTTTGGTGTTCAATGCTGCCTTTGCTCACCTAATTTGGATTGTCCTGTTTGACCATATATTCAACATTTAAACAACTGATTTGACAAACTGTCATAACCAACTGATATGTAATCCAAAGGGTAGTAGTGTTACTTAGATTCTGTTCACTTGATATGTGGGATAAAAATAACCAAGGAAGATCTTAGTTGCTACCTTTCAAGAATTTGATGTATTAATGAGTTCATATCTGAAAATAGGAATATTTAGAGGTTTAAGATTATGGGATTAGCTTCTTATTGATTTTGTCACCCCCCCCCTCCCCCCTTCCTCCACCCTCAGTCTGTCCCAACATTTCAAAGTGCTTTCTACATAGGTTTATTGTGGTTTGTTGAGAATGAAATGGAAAACTTACTTTGAGAACAAGCCCACCCCTCACAATTTTCCATATTACCCGGTACAGATTATACAGTTAAGAATTGAAGGTATGAAAAGAAAATAATAAAATAAAAATTGCTAATGGTCTACATATACTAGAGCTTTAAAGTCCTGCATTTAAAACCAGGCATAGCCCTAGCCGGTTTGGCTCAGAGGATAGAGCTTCAGCCTGCAGACTGAAGGGTCCCAGGTTTGATTCCGGTCAAGGACACGTGCCCAGGTTTTAGGCTTGATCCCCAGTGGGGGGCATGCAGGAGACAGCCAATCAATGATCCTCTCTCATCGATGTTTCAATCTCTCTCTCTCTCCCTCTACCTCCCTCTCTGAAATCAATAAAATTATTTTTTTTAAAAAAAAGCAGGCATATAACTCCATATATAAATGTCTAATCACTATGTTGTACAAATAAAAATATATTGTATTTCAACTATAATTGAAAAATAATGTTAATTTTTTTTTAATTTTAAATTTAAAGTCCTTCCCAAAACTATTTAGAAGTTGCAAATGCCACATCACAAAAAAGAAACTTTTAAATTAGCTTTGTAAATTTGATCTAAATTTTAGATGATGGGAGAGAACTTGTTTTCTCAATTTTTAAATAAATGCATCCAGTTGCATTTTCTCTTACTATATGGAGAATACATTGTATATCCCGGACGGTGAGTTATCAGTCATGTTAATGTGCATCTAAACATGCCATTGGAAACTCAACGTAGGTGGTGAGACTACGTAGCTGCCTGACCAAGCTGTTTCTTCGGTTTGTACATTACAGAGTAAGCAATGGAGGAAAACAGGTTTTTTCAGCCAATTAAAGTTTAGAGGTTTTATTGCGGGGGGGGGGGGGGGGGGGGGGGCGGGGGAGGAGCATGTTTTTGTCTTTTTGTTCTGATGTCCTGATGTCCAAGGAACAGGAATAAGTCTGTGCAGACCAAGGAAAATGGATAGAAGAACAGTTTCAGAAAAAATTGTATCTTTTCATCTAAAACATTTAGTTAAAAGAATAATCAGTTGCTATCCTCAAAGGAGTTCTGTTAATGAAAAATGCAATCAACATAAACTGGAACTTTTTCTGTTAGGTGTATTTTTTTATTGAACTGGATTACAATCCTTGTAGATAAGTATGCTTTAAGAAGTCATTTTTATAAGAAAAATGGTTTCCTCTTCAGTCCCGCCACCACCAGCTCCCTTCCCTCCTTATCCTCTCCCTACCCCCACACCCCAGCCCTCATACAGAGGATATGAAAGAATTTTTGTTACATGTTGCAAAACTTGTAGAGGCAAGTTGGTGGAGAGAGGCTGCAGCTTTAATTTTGCTAAAAACAATAGCATCTGAAATGCTTGACAGTGTAATCCCCTAGAAAAGAGCAGATTTCAGTAAAAGTGATTGTTTCTCTAACTTGTTTAGAAGAGGGACAGAAACTTTGGGAGAAAGTCATCTTATTGTCCATCATAGCCAAAGAAATACATAGCATTCTCTAGAATCTTAGAACTGGGGCGGGTAAAATAGAATCCAATGGTTTGAGAATTTTAAATATTTTGGGAAGTGTGCAGCGTGGTATCATTCAGTAGAGAAATGTGTAAAACCATTTATCAGGTTCAAGAATTTTAGATATAGAGATGGTGACAGAAGATGATATACATATCAAAATATTAGACAGCACTAAGCAAATGTTTATTAAGTCCTATATACATGTATATTAGAAGAATGACAAGTTGGAAAAGAGCTTGCATTGTAGAGTTCTAGATAAGCAAGGTAACACTTGTTTTGTATTTGTAGTGTGTTATGTTACTGTTCTGTATTTGTAGTATGCTACTCAACTGTCTACATTGGACCAGTCAGACTGAACCTCAATTATTGTAATCAATTGTGTGGATTGCATATAAGAAGGATTTTTTTTATTATTATTCAGAGAAGGGAAGTGGGATTAAAGCCTCTGGAATTTATTATACAAGCAACAAATGAAAACTAGAGTTACTTATTCTAGAGCTGAAAGAAGACTAAGGTCAGACAGTGTTACTCTCTTCACATATATTTAAGACATTCCAGTAGAAAAGTAAATGGATATGAGTTGTATAGCTTCAACAGTCAAAACAAGTACCAGTAGATGGAAGGTTGCAATGAGTTAGACTCCCTTTAACAACCTGTTTAGCTATAGAATTGGTGGGGTTGGCATCTTTCAGAGATGTTGTAGAAAGGATTTCTGCATAGGATGGACAGTTGGACCAACAGGTCAGACTCTGACTGGTATAACAAAGTGGAATGATTGCCCCAACTGAAGGTTTTAACAACTCAGCTATCAAAGATATAATAGCTTTTATACTTGCTGTTCATATCCTTTCTCATAGTGGTACTTTTAAAGACATCCAGTATGTTTCAATAGTATTTCCTTCTTTTGTCTGTAGGCCAACATCATAATTATGGGAGATTCATAAAATGTACCCACATTGCTTACCTAGGACTAGAACTAGACGTTATTGTTTCCAAAATTGCTTTTTTGCTTTGTGTGTGTGTGGGGGGGGGGGGGGGGTGAGTAAAATCCTACATCAGTAAAAAACCCAAATCCTATATAATAAAAGCCTAATATTCAAATCCAACGACTGGTTGCTATTATGTGCACTGACCACCAGGGGGCAGATGTTCAACGCAGGAGCTGCCTGCAGGCCCCAGGCCAGCCAAAGCAGGGGGCGGCAAGTGGGCGGCGCCAGTCGGCCAAGTTGGGCGCCAGCGGGGGGACCCCCGATTCCCCCACCAGTCACCCTACAGATCGGCCCTGATCACTGACCAGGCCTAGGTACCCTACCCATGCACGAATTTCGTGCACCGGGCCTCTAGTATCAAATAAACACCAGTATATTTAAGAATTCAGAATCTTTCTTGACTTAGCAGATCTCCCAATATATTATCAAGATTTGAGCTACACTTTTTTCCTCAGCTCTTGCTGGATTTAGAGGTAGGCGATTGACTTCATTCACAACTAGTTTGGAGTATGTACTTCTCCATTTAGATAGTTAGAATTTCATCAGCCCAGAGGTCATGGCACCCTTTTCCAAGTTTCTCTTAGTCTGATCAGATAGATGGTATATTGTCCTAAGTTGAGCTGGGCAAAACCTTCTCCTTTGTATTTCTCATTCGAAAGAAATATATGTGGAAAATACCTTTCTGGGTTTTTGCTAACTAAAATTATTAGTAAGTTTAAAATGATATCCCTCAGAAAAATCTGACAAGAGTCCTGACAAGAGCCTAAGACTGCTTGATTATGCATCCAATCTCCCAGACTACATGAGCATTCTCTCTTTCATGGCATTTATTGATATTTCCTGTTTCTGAATATTTTTTTTCTGATAAAGCCGTATATGACTCCAGCTTACCTTTAGCTTGTCAAGGCATCACTATCATTTCATACTAGAGGCCCAGTGCAGCGGGGGGCAGGGGGCAGGGTCCTTCAGCCCGGCCTGCTCCTCGCAGTCTGGGAGCACTTGGGGGATGTCCGACTGACAGGGGGGAGCGGGCCTAAGCCACAGTTAAACATCCTTAGTGCTGCCGCAGAGGCAGGAGAGTCTCCCACCACCTCTGCTGCGCTCACCAGCCATCAGCCCGGCCTGTGGCTAAGTGGCACTCCCCCTGTGGGAGCACACTGACCACCAGGGGGGCAGCTCCAGCCCTGCCCTCCCATCACCCCTCCCCTGCTGCTGGTCGCCGCCGCCCCCTGATTGCTGTCCCTTCCCTCTGCCCGCTGGCATCCACCTTGGCTGGCCTGGCGCCGCCCTCTCACAGGCCCTGCCGACCAGTCATTCCACTGTTCGATTTGCATATTAGGCTTTTATTATATAGGATTAGACCAGTTAAATCATCAATGGCCCATCTCGTCTTCGGTCTGTAAAAACTGGGAGGTGGCAGCTCTCAGTAAGATTTTCTGAGAGTTTAAGTTGGTTTCTCAGTAGTGACTTCCACTGCTTTATAGTTTTTTTGGAAGCCATTCACTTGAAAGGATGTTTCCAGTATAGCAGCAAAATATGATACTGTTAATAATAGTCATGGTTAGCAAGACAGTTCCTGGAACTGCTGAAACTGATGGCACTAGGTAGTGATGAAACTTGACAAGAGAAATTGAATAGACTGCTTTTCTTTGTGGTCACAAATCATCAGCTCCATATTCTCTCTGAGAGTCATTTGCTTACTATTTCAAAATATTAGGCATGTACTAAGCAAATGTTCATTAAGTCCTATATGCTAGATTCTGGCCTTGGCCAGTGAACAGAAATAAACAGGACACAGTACCTGCCATTAAGTGACACAGTTTATTGATCAGCAAGTATGCTTTCCAAATATTCCTGCTTTATTTCATTGTTAGTGCTTTATAGTAGATTCAACAATGTATGATTTCATCAGTATCTTCATACATGACATTGAGCAGTGTTTAAAGATGACTGCTCTTCCATAATTATAAAATAAACCACAATATATCTTGAGCAGCCATGACTACTAACTTTAGGTTTCTGATTCCTTTATACAGAGATCCTTAGGATATGGAGGTTGGCATTGATTCTAAGGTATGCCTATTCATGTTCTGCCTGGCTAGTAAGAACATGATCAGAAAAAAAAACCTGCAAAGCTATTTTTCCTCAAGAAATGAGTACTTAACAGATGCTTTGAACTATTTTTGAGACCATAAGAATGGGATTTCATCAGGGATTAGAGTTTAGGAAGTATCTTGGATCTAAAGGTTTCACTAAACTAACAGTGGAAGATTTTAAAATTTTAAATAGCTACATACTCACCCCCTCTAATTTCCTTTTATGCCAAGAAGTGGCTTCAAAGTTTCAGACTCTTCATCTACTCTCAGCATAACAACATGATGTCCACTCACATGTACAGTCCTTACAATGTAACTTTGAAACATGCTCATCTCTGCTGTCAGTCTCCAGATGGGTTTCAGGCATCATGTTGATACAAAGTTATAGAAGTATAAGTTATCTGTGTCTTGGACTGTTTGTAACTATCCTATATAATAAAAGCCTAATATGCAAATCAACCGAATGGCAGGATGACCGGTTGCTATGACGTGCACTGACCACCAGGGGGCAGACGTCCAAAGCAGGAACTCCCCCAGCCCGCAGGCCCCAGGCCAGCCAAGGCGAGTACCAGCGGGGGGCCCTTGATTGCCCCGCCAGTCACCCCACAGATCCACCCTGGATTGCCAGCCAGGCCTAGGGAATTCGCTACCTATGTACGAATTTCATGCACCAGGCCTCTAGTATAAATATAATCACTTCACCCTTTTACCCAGCTTAAACTTCAGTTTCAGTATTGTCATAAGTGTCAGTATTGAGTCTCCCTCTCTTTATCTCATCAATGAATTCTTGAATTGTTGAATTCCTCTTTATTATTTCCCATTCAGAAACATTTTAGCATGGCTTCTGCTTAATTCTAATTTATGCGTTTTTCTTTGGAGGACTTAAATATGAATAATTTGTTTTCTTTTAGGATTTGGGCGGAAAGATGTAGTTGAATATTTGCTTCAGAATGGTGCAAATGTCCAAGCACGTGATGATGGGGGCCTTATTCCTCTTCACAATGCATGCTCTTTTGGTCATGCTGAAGTAGTCACTCTCCTTTTGCGACATGGTGCAGATCCAAATGCTCGTGATAATTGGAATTACACTCCTCTCCATGAAGCTGCAATTAAAGGAAAGATTGATGTTTGCATCGGTAAGAGTGTTTACTTTCCAGAATTTTCCTGAAATAGTTTGTAACCATTCTGAATCTAACTGACTTCATTCATTAATATGATCAAACTCTGCCAACTTAAATACTTAAGAACACTTCATAATTTAAACTAACCACTATTTACTAATTGTCATTTTGTGTATAGTACTGGGCTTAAGCTCTTTAGAGAATAGAGACAAAATTCCTGTTTTCTGGAAATTTGAATTCTCTTGGGAAATAGCACACACACAGAATCAGATAGTCATGACAGTGAACAGGGAGTGTTCGAGGAAAATGAGGGCAGTGAGTTGGCTGGAGTCCAGTCACTCCTTTCTGGAGTCTTTCCAACAAGCAGTGGGAGAAAGGTTGAAAAGGTAGGCAGGGACATCTTTATAAAGAACTTTGAATTCCAAGTTAAGGAGCTTGATATTATGAAGACAGTTAAGGAAGGGAAGAACAGTGTGATGAAAATAGTGTGTTTTAGCAAGAGTGATCTGATAGGTGGCTGGTAGAATGGATGGCATCAGAGAGATTAGCTAGGAAACGGTAGAATAACCCAGCTAAGAAATGAGGTTATGAACTAGAGTTATTATAGGAGAATAGAAATGGCAGGATACATAAAGAAGCATTTGAAGGAAAAATTATCAGTCATTTAGAATACTTTAACAAATGAGATAGGATTTGCTCAACAGTTAGATCATTGACAGAAAAGTATAAGTGAGAAGGCCGCTTATTTGATTGCGAGTTTTTATTAACCTGGTATGACTTTTCTGAACCTAACATAGTCAGGGATTTTGGACTCTGCTACCTTAGTTCTATTTCCTGACATAGGGGCAGTTGAAATTCTTGAGGCAGATAGAAAGCCTGTGTACTAGGAAAAGTCCAGGGCTCTGTGCTGGACTTACATTGTTCTCCCCTGCCCTCCAAACCCCAAGTCACTGTTTAGATTAAAGTCACCATCTTAGTTCAAATTAGGTAATTTATAAAGATACAAAATAGATTACCTAATAACCTCTGCCCAGTGTATTGTCTTATATTGTTATCTTTTATTGTTACTGCCTTTTGCTAGTTCCTGAGTCTCTGACATATAAATAACTAGTTTTAATATGTAGGGTTTTCTAAATATAGTTATAGATCTGCACTATCCAATCCAGTATGGTAGCTGAGGACTTCTTGAAATTGAGATCTACTCTAAGGGGAAAATATACCAGATTTCAAAGTCTTAATATGAAAAAAGGAAATGCAAAGTATCTCAATTTTATGTTGATTATGAAATAAATATAAATATTGAAATGACAGAATGTCGCCCTAACCTGTTTGGCTCAGTGGGTAGAGCGTTGGCCTGCGGACTTGAGGGTCCCAGGTTCGATTCCGGTCAAGGGCATGTACCTTGGTTGCGGGCACATTCCCAGTGGGGAGTGTGCGGGAGGCGGCTGATCGATGTTTCTCATCGATGTTTCTAGCTCTCTATCCCTCTCCCTTCCTCTCTGTAAAAAATCAATAAAATATATTTAAAAAAAAAAAAGAAAGAAAGAAAGAAAGAAGAAATGACAGTATGTCGGGTAAATAAAATGTGTTAAAATTTCGCCTGTTTCTTTTCATTTTTTATTACATATTTAGTTCACATTAATGCCTCACATTTTATTTCTGTTGGATAGTACTGTTACAGATAGGAATAGAGTAGAATGAATAGTAACCCAATCAAAGAATGGACTTTGGGCTTCCCTTTCTGCGTGTACTTGCCTGTCTTTCCCCAGCTCCTTATTTGTAGAGTATGCTGTAATATCTTTACATAACAAATAACAATACAGAATATAGCACAGGTCTTTCTTTTTATGTGCTTTGGATTATAGTTTTGATTTGGAGTTTGTTAACCCTACAGAGAGTGTTTTTGTTTCTTGTTTTCTTTTTTTAAGAATTTGCCTACACAATTTTTTTTTATTTTGAATAACCACAGATCCATATTTCTATAGGATTAGAAATTTTATTTCTGTTACGATAGAACAACCTTTCTAACATAGGCAGTATTCATTTGGAATGAAAAAACAAACCTTCAAGCAGACTTGCCTTTTATTTTCTTATACACTCTTATCTGTCCTTAGTCACTTGTCTAGCAAAGGAAAATCTGACTGAACTTAGGAGACATTAATGTGTATAATACATTAAATAATAAAATGTATAATACATTAAATGTGTATAGTACATTAAATAATAAAATGTTTTATACTTATCTTTAAAATAAAACATTTACCACACTTTTGGGATATGAAATATCTTTAACCTTGAGTCAGAAATCAAATTGTCATGAATACCATCTTGAAAAAAGTAGTATTGCTATTTTTCAGTGCTCTTGCAGCATGGAGCTGAGCCAACCATCCAAAATACAGATGGAAGGACAGCGTTGGATTTAGCAGACCCATCTGCCAAAGCAGTGCTGACTGGTAAGTTAAGTTTGTGTACTCTTTTTGGGTATTCCAGGAAGAATATAAAGAATGAACTTCCTGTGGTTAATGACCTCAACTAGATGTTTTTAAATAGTGTCAGTTGTTATTTTTTTTTTTTTTACTTCTGTACAGTTGACATTTGATTCTTATCTAAGAAAGGTAAAGCTTTTTTTTTTTTCTTTTCAAAATTGGTATTCCTCCTTCCCTATTCCATGCAATTCCCTGCTTTTATCTTTTAAAAAAAACCTTGGGGTTCAAATGAAACCTTGCACTAGTAGACAATATGCAATTCATATTATGGGCAGCAGTTTGGATTTCATTTCAGCAAATCAGTAAACACTATCCATTTTGTTAAATTATGTCAAACTGTATTAATTGTAAAGGTTTCTTTGTATTCATTATAAATATAAAAGCTATAGGCATAAAGTATATATTTAATCCTGTTTTTATTTATATATACAGTTAGCCTTCATTGTCCACAGAGCGCCTCTTATTCCCCATGGATACAAATATCTTTGGATGTTCAAGTTCTTTAAGAAGGCACAAATCAGCCCTAACCGGTTTGGCTCGGGGGATAGAGCATCAGCCTGCGGACTCAAGGGTCCCAGGTTCTATTCCGGTCAAGGGCATATACCTTGGTTGCGGGCACATCCCCAGTAGGGAGTGTGCAGGAGGCAGCTGATTGATGTTTCTCTCTCATGGATGTTTCTAACTCTCTATCCCTCTCCCTTCCTCTCTGTAAAAAAAACCAATAAAATATATATATATTTTTTTAAAAAGGCGCAAATCAATGCATACTGTAGGCTCTCCAAATTCATAGATTCCCAACTGTGGATTGAAAATATGATTTTCAGTCTGAGATTGGTTAAATTCATGGATTCAAAACCTGCAGATTTGGAAGGCTGACTATTTAAAAAAGCATTGTAATAATAATTTTAGTCTTGAAAAATCTTTTGGGTTCACAAGAATGTTAATGGTTATGTTCAGTTGGTGATGCTATAGATTATCTTGTCATTTCTAAATGTTGGTATATTGGATTTTGTTTGTTTTGTTGGCTTTTGAATGAAGTTGTATATGCATTTTGTGTGTTACGCGAATAGCATGTTGGTTTTCTATAATAATTTAAGGAGAAAAAAGAAAAAAGGTTCACCCATAAACTCCCACCTAAGACAGACTTGTTGAAAATTTTGTATATTTCCTCCTTGGCTTTCTTTTTTCTGTGCATATTGTTTTCATATAGTTGCAGTGACACTTTGTTATATATCATTGAATTTTTTTCACTTTTATAACAAAGGTATTCCATGTTCTTCATATAAATATTTTTAAACTGTACAATATTCTACTGATTAACCGTTTTCCTTTTATTGGGAATTTATTTTCAAATTTATATACTTTAAATATAATTCAGTGAGCATCTTTATGTATAAAACTATCGTTACTTTTGTAATTGGAATGTTTAATTTCTGGTTTTGTTTTGTTTTTTCCCTGATTCATAGGTGAATATAAGAAAGACGAACTCTTGGAAAGTGCCAGGTGTGTTATAAATATATCCCATGAAATCTCCATCATTTAAATGTTTTACTTATTTACTTTTTTGCAATAAGAAAACTATAAAAAAAGAATGCATTTTTTTAAGTGTTCACATAAATGTCTTCATATGGGATGTGCTAAAAAATAGAAATTGCTAATAAATTTTCTTTTGTGTGTTAGGAGTGGCAATGAGGAAAAAATGATGGCTCTGCTCACACCATTAAATGTCAACTGCCATGCAAGCGATGGTAGAAAGGTACTTTCTTTTACCCCTAAGTTTGTGTTCATCTCCTGGTAACATGAAAATACGTTTATCTTATTATAAATTAAAACATTTGATGAGAATGCTGATATATTCTTTTAAGCAATAATTTGGATTCTTAAACCTATTAAAACTTTTTTGATAATAAATATTTAGTTCCTATTTGCAATAATGAATTTATAAACTTTTATTCTATACCTTCAGTATATGTGTTGGATTTTTTTAAAACCAAGTTGATGACTATTTAGACAATAAAGTTAAAAGGCTTTTTTCTGGATTTTGGTTTTATATTTTTAGCTTTTCACACCTTTTTTTCAGCCAGTATTTGAATTTCATTAATTTTTCTGATATTTCAGTCAACTCCATTGCATTTGGCAGCAGGATACAATAGAGTAAAGATTGTACAGCTGTTACTGCAACATGGAGCTGATGTCCATGCTAAAGATAAAGGGTAAGTATTTGAACAAAAATTAGGATTTCTTAAATATTACTATCCTTATAGTAATTTCTGGACCTTATAAAAATCATATTTTTTACTAAACACTATAAACATGTATTGAGCTTTTATGATATTCAGATATATCTGAGGGCATAGGGAATTATAAAACATTAAGGCAACCACTCAGGCTTACACTACACTTTAGGGGGCATGAAAAGATACCTGACAATACAAGTTCTCTACTAAGTGTGAGGTGTAGAGGCATTCAGCGTTTGGTATACTGTTATAGAAGGGTAAGGTAGAGAGCATCAGATCATTGTATGCTAGGCTGAGTAGTTGGAACGGTCTTTTGAAAGCAAGGAAGAACCAGTAAAGGACTTAAAACAAGAAGTAACTACATCGGGTAACCTTTTGAAAAAATCTGGCTATAGCTTCTAGGACAAATTGAAGTGGGGATTATTTCACTAGTACAGGGAGAAATAGTAAAGGCCCAAACCAAGACAATGGCAGTGCAGTGGCGGGGGGAGGGATGATGAAATGTATTGAAAGAGACTTGGTAATTAGAATTGCTAGGACTTAGGGTTCAAATGGATGTTATTAAATTTTGTACATTTTTATTATAAGGTCACATAAGCAATTTGCTATTTAAGTCTGACTGTAAATTTAAATTAAATTAAGTCTAAGGAATCTCTAATAACAGGCTTTCCCCCTTCTCATATTGTAGTGATCTGGTGCCTTTACACAATGCCTGTTCTTATGGTCATTATGAAGTAACTGAACTTCTGGTCAAGGTTAGTTCTGTTGTACTTTTCTTATAATTATATAAGTTATTTTAAATACCTAGTGTATCTGTTTTTCTATGTGTTTTTGTTGCTTAGTGGATATAGGAGTATTTATAATTATTATAAAGTGTAGATGGTTGATAGGTCAGCATCTGACTGCTTGAGATCTTTGAGATTCCTTAAGATTTTAAAGTAGCACTACCATCTTACGAATAGCAGATTAAGTGATTCTATAATTTGTAGCTAAAGTGAAATTTCAAAACTCTTAAAAATATCAAAGCAATTTTTAGTCAATCATATATTAAAACTACAATTTACATTTGCAAGACTTGCCCAGTTGTACTTTGAGTTGGAACAGGTTTGCTTGGATAGCTTTACTTCTTCCAATATGCTGGGTGGCTGTTGTTTAACAAGCAGGTTCCTGGGACTGGCAAGAGATTCCTTATTGCCCTAACCGGTTTGGCTCAGTGGATAGAGCGTCGGCCTTCGGACTCAAGGGTCCCGGGTTCAATTCCCGGTCAAGGGCATGTACCTTGGTTGCGGGCACATCCCCAGTGGGGAGTGTGCAGGAGGCAGCTGATCGATGTTTCTCTCTCATCGATGTTTCTAACTCTCTATCCCTCTCCCTTCCTCTCTGTAAAAAAATCAATAAAATATATTTAAAAAAAAGAAAAAGAGATTCCTTATTTTGCTCCCTATTGGATGAGAATAGAAGATATATATTCTCCTTAGAGTGGATCCAGGGATGTTACCCATACCCCAACATTTTTTTGTCCCCCAGTCTTTATGTATGTATTTGACCACTCTCTTTAGACTTCTCTCACTCTGTACTCACTCTGCCCCTTGAATACGTTCCCTCATTCTATATCGGCAGCTGTCATAGGAACGGAAAGAAGACATTTGTTTCCAATGCCTCTATGCTTCCTTTGGAGCATGTACTACCACAGAATACATTTTCCCACAGAAACAACTTTGTTATAATGGTTAGATACTCTGAATAGTCTATAAGTCTTTTAAAATTTATTATGTGGCTGTAATATTATATATATTTATAGCAGTAATGCTTTTGCTTATTGTAAAACTGAATCTTGAATACAGCAGGATATTTGGAATGTTATGAATGAGAGTGAAACATCAGACAGATTGCAGTGAGACTTTTATAAAAAGACAATTGAATGGTGTTTTTCTAAGATGTAGTGTTTACTAAATAAGTGTGGGAAGTTGACTAGAGGTTATGCATATAGATAGAGGACATTAGAAGAGGCGAGGGTACAAACAGTTACAGAGTACTCAAGTTCAGGACAGTCAGGAGAAAGCAAGTAGACAGAGACGGCATACAGGTAGAAGTCCTGGGCAACACAGTCAGTAAGCAATCCTTGCTAACAAGTCTGGCTAGCACAGTGGTCGGCAAACCGCGGCTCGCGAGCAACATGCGGCTCTTTGGCCCCTTGAGTGTGGCTCTTCCACAAAATACCACGTGGTGGCGCGCACGTACAGTGCGATTGAAACTTCATGGCCCATGCACAGAAGTCGGTTTTCAGCCTGGGCGAGTCTATTTTGAAGAAGTGGCATTAGAAGAAGGGGGGGGGTGTCGGTCGGTCTGGGCTGCGAGGTATGCAGCGCGGGGAGGTACATTGTTTTGAGGTACGTTCGCTGAGGTCGACCCCTTCCAACTCCCACCCACACTCGTCTATCTGAAACAAGTGTACAAGATGAGTGTGGATGGGAGAGTTGGAAGGGGTCGACCTTAGCGAATGTACCTAAATCAGATTGAGGACATTTTTAGCAAAGGCCAGCTTAGGAGTACCTTAATTAAGTTAATAACAATGTACCTACCTATATAGTTTAAGTTTAAAAAATTTGGCTCTCAAAAGAAATTTCAATCGTTGTACTGTTGATGTTTGGCTCTGTTGACTAATGAGTTTGCCGACCACTGGGCTAGCACATGATGGCATTTAACAACAAACATGCAGTAGACTGCTTTTCATGACCATGATGCATACAGATTGTGATGTGACTGCTTGAAAAGCTAACATAATTTTATGCCAGTAGTAGAAGTATAGTATCAGGAGCAAATGTACTAACAGATGCATTATACTTGTGCAGTCAAACCGATTGAGAATCTATCATTCTAGGCTCTTAATATTTTTAAGTGAATTTTTAAACTGAAGTCTATTTAGTTGAGGGCCACAAAGGTGATAGGAAGTCTAGAAACCATGAGTGAAGGAGCTGAAAGTGTTTAGATTGGAAAAGAAAAACATAAAGAATTGCCTTCAAATATTGCAAAGAAGAATATTGATCTCTTTTGTTCCAAAGACCAATAGATCAAAGTTTAAAGTACCTAACAACAGAAGTTATCTATTAAGTATAAAAGTTATGTTAGTTGAGAATTAGTTTCCAGGAATTAAAAGTACTAAGAGTAAGTAGCTGGTTCACCTTCTACAGGTAAGTGTGGGGGTTTATTTTGTGTTTGATGAGAGATTAAACTAGAATGACTTCTGTGGTCCATCCAACTCTAATACTTGGAAATGGCTAAATTAAAATACCAAGTGTTAGAAAGGCAGTGGAGCACTGGAACTCAGACATTCCAAGTATTTGGCACTTTTTAATAAAACTAAACATATCTCCCATATGACCCAGCAATTCCATTTCTAGGGGTATATGCAAAAGAATAATGTATCCATAAAGAGACTTGTACATAAATGTTCATAACAGCTTATTCATAATAGTCAAAAACTAGAAATAGTCCAAATGCCATCGACAGGATGACATTATGGTATATTTTGTACAATGGAATGCCACTACTCAGCAATGAAAATGAATTATTGATCCGACAACATGAATGAATCTCAGAAACATTGTGTGTGAAAAAAACGACACAAAGTACATACTGAGTTATTCCATTTTTATGAAATTTAAGAACAGGTAAATCTAATATATGCTAAGAGTCAGAATGGGGACGGGAGTTGTCCATAAAAGAAGCATGAGGGAACATTCTGGGATAATGAAAGTGTCTTTTTTTCTCCCCTCCTCCCCCCATTCTTTTCTTTAGCTGTGAGTGTCTTAGATCTTGAATTGGGTGATGGGTATCATGAATATGTACATTTCTCAAAACACATCAAACTACATTAGTCCCCCTGTCTCCCCTGAACCTATCTACAGTTTCATTTCTCTGCAGTTTCAGTTACCTGCAGTTAACTGATCTGAAAATATAGTAGATGAAAAATTTCAGCAATAAGCAATTTTTTAATTTTACGTCATTCTGAGTAGTGTGATGAAATGTCACGCTGTCCCACTTGAGACCTGAGTCCAGCATATCCCCATTGTATATGCTATCTACCCATTTGTGTCTATTGTCAGATCAACTGTCCTGGTATTGCACTGCTTCTGTTTAACCCTTATTTTACTTAATAATGGCCCCCAAAAGCAAGACTAGTGATAATGGCAATTCAGATATGCCAGAGAGAAGCTGTGAAGTGCTTCCTTTAAGTGAAAAGGTGAGTACAGTACCATAAGATATTTTGAGAGAGAGAGCACATTCACATATCTTTCATTACAGTATATTGTTTTAATGGTTCTATTTTGTTGTTATTAACTTCTTGCTGTTACCTAATTTATGAATTAAACTTTATCATAGGTATGTATGTATAGGAAAAAACATACACATGGAAACACATTTCTCAAACTTAATTTGTCCCGGAAGGCTGTTCAAGAATCAATTTGTTTGAAAACCGAATCATTTTTTTCCATTAGAAGTAATGTAACTTGAATTACTTCATTCCAGACCCCAAATGATTCCCTGTTTTAACCCTTCTTTTATACAGAACATGTCTAATGTACTGTTTAATCTGTAATTAAACACTTATTTTCTTAAACTTATCAAACCATCCCCTACTAGCCTTAAACTTTTTCATATATCACTGACTCTGATATACTATCACAGGTTAACTGATAGTATTTAAAAACAACAGTTTTTCTGCCTATTAAGTTGTCTGGGATTGTTGTTTTGTGAGCACTTTTACTCCCTTAGCATCATTAGCACTCTTGGTGGCCTCTTTATGATTTAAAATTGTGCTTTGTTTGTTGCCTGAGGGGTGCTTTTTGAGGTATCAGCATGAAGGGAAGGGTTGTCAGGTCAAAAACTGAATGTTTGGTCCACAATCGAGACATTTTTTCTGTGAAAAGCTTGGTGGAGAACAGAAAGATGTTCAAGAACTGAGGTTTGATTGTATAGCGTTTGGTGCTGTCCATGGTTTTAGGCATCCACTGGTGATACATGGATAAGGAGGAACTACTGTATATACTTAAGAACTGTGCATTTTTGCCATATGTAAATTACATAATAAGAATTTTTGGAAAAGGTGCATGTTAAATCTAAAGCTTCATTCTCAACTATTTTTAACAATAAAAGAGTTAAATAGGCCTTTGTGCATAGGCCTAGCAACCAGTAACTGTTCATGGGGAGAAAATGTATTCTTTTTCTGAAATAATTGGTTTAAAAAGTGAACTTTAGGAACATAACTTGTTTAAATTTCCTTGATGTTATATTATAGACTACTACTAATTCTAAATTCTCTTAAAAATTGGACACTAAATATGTGCTTCCTTTCCCCACCCCCAGCATGGTGCCTGTGTAAATGCAATGGACTTGTGGCAATTCACTCCTCTTCATGAGGCTGCTTCTAAGAACAGGATTGAAGTGTGTTCTCTTCTCCTAAGTTATGGTGCAGATCCAACACTGCTGAATTGTCACAATAAAAGTGCTATAGACTTGGCTCCCACACCACAATTAAAAGAAAGATTAGCATGTGAGTATAAAAAGATGAATGTTTAGCTAAGATATTATATCAATAAACTAAAACTATTTCTTGTTTGTTTCTAGAAACTTTTAAATGATAGAATAATTTCCTTAGCTGTGGATATCTTTTGTTCAAACTAGCATATCTTAATCATTCAGAAGTTTCTACTTATTCTGCTCTTAAGATGAAAAGAAAATGTATTTGTATTCTTTTTTTTTTAAGTCAAGTTAAATGCATTTTATATGTATTGGTCTTATAGGTGGTATGCTTTTGAAAAGAATTTGGGTTTTATTCCTGTCTTTGATGTGACTTTCTACGGAAACTGCCATGAAGTCGAAGTGTTATTTGTAGGATTGCCATCTTGTAAATCTAGTCCCCAGATTTTTGTCATCTAATGTTCTTTGGTATCTGGACAGTTCTATGGTCTTCTATGTATAGCTGAAATAGATGTAATGAGACATAGCCACCTAGTTCAGGTACAATTTGCTATACATAAATAGGAAATTTACATTATTCTGGAATAATAAAGGACACTGCATGGTTTCACAAATCTGAGACATAAAAGAGAGCAATCTTGAGAAAATACCCTCTTTCATTTGTTCATCAGTAGGTACCTCTTGGAATATCCAGCTTGTCTAGTCCCCAGTTCTCTGATGTGTGAGCAAAGCCATCTGCTATTGCTGTAATGCTAGTGTAGGGACTGTGATCACCCTCTGTTTTATTTATTTACTGAGAAAAGTTCTATGCTTTGGAAAATTATGAGAACTCTCTGATCTGGGAATATGTTGCAGTACTCCAGATATTTCCAGACCAAAATAGACTTTGAGTTGGCCATGGGCTAAATCCGTGTATACAGTTGGAGATGAATTGGATCATAACAGGGGAACTGGAATACGACTGTCTCCCTTTTTAGGGGTTATATTTGGAGAATATCTTTAGACTCTCTATTTGGCTATTTTGGTAGATAATTTTGAAAATAATTTAAAGGAAAATATTATGTCTTTTACTAGGTAAATCTTACCAATTTGATAATTCTCATGCAGATTTATATACTTTTCCTTCATCTAGATGAATTTAAAGGCCATTCTTTGCTGCAGGCTGCACGGGAAGCTGATGTTACACGAATCAAAAAACATCTCTCTCTGGAAATGGTGAATTTTAAGCATCCTCAAACACATGAAACAGCATTGGTAATGTTTCAGATTTAAGTTTTTGTAATACAGTAACCAAAAACATGCAAAACTAATCATAGTGTCCTACTTCTGATGATACAGGGTAATTACTATAATGTCCTATTTTTGTAATAGCATCTTAAAATCTGTGCTTTTTAAAAATTAATGCCTCCACATATATATAGAAAAATTTCAAATAATACAGAAAAATAGACAATCTACCTCACTCCCCAAAAGGCAATGTTGTTATTCATTTGAGTATATTTCCAGAAACAAGTTTTGTTTATGTACTGGTATATATTATGTGTAATTTTTTATTATGAGTGGTTCATATAATTTGTTTTTTATTATGTTTATGATTAAAATTTTGGAATTCACTGAAAATAATGGAAAAAGAAAACAATTCTACCACCAAGATAAAAATCACTTGGTTTTCTTCTAGAATTGTCTTTTTTTTCCCCAAAATTAGATCTACAATATTTTTCCTCCTCGCTCGAGGATATGCTTTTTATTTTAGAGAGAGGAAGGGTGGAGGGAGAGAAAGAGAAACATCAATCGGTTGCCTCCCATATGCCCAGATTGGGGATCGAACCTGCAACCCGGGTATGGGTCCTGACCATTCCCGCAACCTTTCGGTGTACAGGATGATGCTCCAACTGAGTCACACCAGCCAGGGCAAAGTGAGATCTAAAGTCTGTATGTCTCTCCTCTATCCTGTGTGAATAAAGTGTGTGAGTAGAGGCCACTTCCCTGATAGAGGTAGAGGTAATAACCACTCTGTGCAACTGTAACAAATTAAATGAGAGAATCAGGCAGTCTGTGGAAAAGCAGTCAGAAAAGATGGGAGCTAGCAAGGATAAGTGATGATCCCTAACTGTTTTGGCTCAGTGGATAGAGTGTTGGCCTGAGAACTGAAAGGTCCCAGGTTCGATTCCAGTAAAGAAGGGCATGTACCTTATTTGCGGGCACATCCCCCGTATGGGGTTTGCAGAAGGCAGCTGATCGATGTTTCTCTCTCATCGGTGTTTCTAACTCTCTATCCCTCTCCCTTCCTCTCTGTAAAAAATCAATAAAATACATTTTTAAAAAAGGATAAGTGATGAAAGAGAGGAACGGGAATGGTATAATCAGAGCCTATCGTAGAAGTAGAAATTAAAAGGAACCAAGTCCTGCTGTATGAATTGCAGAATGTGTTTTGGGTGAGGAAAAATGGCCCTACATAAATTCATGTGTTTAGGAGCAAATTTAACTCATAGTAGCCTTACTTCCCTGATAGCTTTTATGATTAATTTTCTTCCTAATGCTATGATGTAAACTATGTGAAGGTTATGTAGAAATCTATAAAACATTTTAGACCGTTTTGCTACTTAACATGTAAAAAATACCCAGTAAAACAATAGCAAAGCTGCAAGCTAATAAGAAATGCTAGTGCAAAATTTAAATTGTAGGAGCATTAAGATGGTACAGAGAAACTTGGAAAGATTGACATGGAAAATTTTAAAGTAGCTACTACTTGTTGTTTTCCCTAAATATTGCATAGTTGTGATTCCAGGGGCACTGCCTTCCAAGTTTCCAGAGACTGCAGGCCCTGTCCCAAATTGTAGGAGCAATTTGAAGTAGATGTGATCAAAATTCTTGAAAATAAACTATTTCCATTCTGTGTGCTGTCCTGCTAGATGTCCTGGGGTGATTACTTATACCATATCAAAGGAACAATGTTCACCATATAGAAATGGTTTCATTGAGAGCAAAGGAATGATTTTTGTGACAGCAGCAACATCGACGAATGAATCTGAAACAAAGTCATGACTATCAGATATGCTTTGTAATTAACAGGTCAACATCAGAATAAATTTCATGTGTACTGTGTATTTAGATATATAAAACAACCTAGCTTAACAATTATCTGGAACTTTTATTCCGTGAATTTTTAGGTTTCAATTTTAAAATATACATACATGGATTTAGTCATTCACTCATTTAGACATTTATTGAACACCTATTGTGTATGAGTGTCATCCTGGATGTTGGGGATTCAAAGATTTGGGACATGACCATGAGGTATTTATAGGTTTAAAACTAGCGGATCTCTAGCTTATGTCTCCCTTCCTCCTTGATGTATCATGCACATAGATGCTGCCACATTCAACTTAAAGTGTATCATTTTCTACCACTGATAATCCAAGTTCCTTATTCTGCTGGAGCAGCTAGTTGAAAGAGAAACAAATACTACTCATCTGGCCAACTATTCCATCAGTGCCATTACCAAGCAGAAGCCAGAACTGATGAGTGCTGTGTTATTTCTTCCTGTAAAGAAACCCCAGTCTTTGGGCTGTTTTGTCAGTTAACCTTTAAAAAAATGATATAAACAGTGTTCTCAATGGGAACAGTTCTGAAAAGAGTATTGGTCACATTAATTTAAATTTTTCATCACATCAATAGTGGCTTTTTCAAAGATGTAGGACAACTATAAGCTTAATTGGAATATTTAGTAATAGATGTTATCAGGCAAATAAGATTTTCAGGCCCTGCCAGAATTTGGTAATTGTTGCACATTCTATCCAATAGAGAGTCTTTGAGTAGCAAAGTTAAAAAAAAAAAGTTAAAGTCAAACATAAAACACAGAAGTAAAATAACTTACAGCCCTGGCCAGTTTGGCTCAGTGGATAGAGCATCGGCCTGTGGTCTGAAGGGTCCCAGGTTCAATTCCAGTCAAGGTCACATGCCCAGGTTCTGAGCTCAATCCCCAGTGGGGGACATGCAGGAGGTAGCCAATCAATGATTCTCTCTCATCATTGATGTTTCTATCTATCTCTCTCTCTCCCTTCCTCTCTGAAATTAATAAAAATATATAAAAAATAAATAAATAAAAGTTGTTTCTTTAAAAAAAATCTAGATTGGAAACAGATGTTCTTAAATAAAAAGCAGTCCTGTATAGTCCTTGATTAATGCTGCAATTTAAATTATCTAGCATTGTGCTGCCGCCTCTCCATACCCCAAAAGAAAGCAAATATGTGAACTGTTGCTAAGAAAAGGAGCGAACATCAATGAAAAGACTAAAGAGTAAGTATACTTATAATAATTAAAAATTATTGATATTTTATGTTTTGAAAAAATGCACTTATTGTCTGGCTGGCTTTTTCTCTTTAAGATTCTTGACTCCTCTACACGTCGCATCTGAGAAAGCTCATAATGATGTTGTTGAAGTTGTGGTGAAACATGAAGCAAAGGTATTACCTTTTTGGTAATCTTTGGTAATCCAATGAGTTATTTTATACTTAGCAGATTAAATGTCTGACTTCCTAGACTGTTTACTCTCTTATAAGTATTACCTTTTTCCTCTGAATCAATATTTAAAAATAATCCTGCAGATATTTTTTCTTCATTTTTTTTGCTAGAAATCCTATGGATTTACTCAAAAGTACATTATTCCTATATATCCTTCCTTCTCTATTCCTTTTAACCACACCCCACTGGTCAAGTTATCCTTAAGGTCTTTTTCTAGCAACTATACTCTTCAGGAAAATGTCTCCAGCTGGAGACATTCTGATTCTGACCTGTCATCATTTCTAGTATTCTTTTCTCAAATCTTCTGTTCCTTGATTACCATGATAACTCCTGTTATTTACCCCAGCCACAGCCTTTCTTACCCTCTGTTATTTCTCCATATTGGGAAATAAATACTATCATATTGGGAAGTTACTGTTTTTTAGTTGGCATTTGTGCACAAAGTATTTTATTCATGGAATAATTATGTTTTCATCCAGGCTACAAATTATAATTTCTTACCCAGGAACTTTAAAAAATAATACTCAGTAAAAGATATACATAGCATCCCAGATTGGGATGATAGTCACTTAATTCAACGGTTTTTATAATTTTTAGCCACAGATCATTGCCTTTAAACAAAATCTTTAGTAGAAATGTACAGTAAAACAGGAAGAATGGAGCTGCCCTGAATGAGGGAGAAGAATGGAATAGAGACCCTTTCCCCTTCGGTGGGCCCCAGGCTCTTCTATAAATGTGCTTTGCAGAATCGTTTCTGTCTGTCCTTCCTTGGGTTTCCCACCCAAGGGAACACTTAGAATTCTATAATTTTTTTTCTGTTGCCTCTTAGTGTCTTAATTTCTCTTTGATTTGGGGGAATTCTTGATAATGTATAATCTCCATCTTTGCTATTGTAAATTATTGAATGAAATAAAGTTATTTCTGCTTGACTGCTTGGCATATCTCATTTGTCTATTCTATAACTTTTCACTGATTGCTTTTTTAACCATGTGATCTATTACTAGAAGAACATCTGGATGCATATTAAACTTGAGTTATGAAACTCAGCGAATCAGTCTTGACTAGGGTGGCCAACCATCTAGGTTTGTCCAGGACTGAGGGATTTCCAGATACACAGGACTTTCAGTGCTAAAACGGGAAGTCCCGGGCAAACCAGGACAAAGTTGGTCACCCTAATCGTAAAATAAAGTGGTACCCAAATAAACTTTTTTAAAGTGAATGTATTTCATATTTCAGTGAATTTTCATATATGAATAAATAGATTAATTGCCTTGAGCATTTTAAATGGCCTTTTCAGGCCCTGTAAGCCTGAAGATTAGCCATTTATAGTCTAGTTTTGGATTCATTGAGAAAGTCATACTATATTCCTGTTGAAATATTCTCCACTTCCATGAATACGAATTGAACAGTTTCTCAAAACATTAGTGGCCACAGGATTGATTACCA
Source organism: Myotis yumanensis (assembly GCF_028538775.1). NCBI lineage: Eukaryota > Metazoa > Chordata > Mammalia > Chiroptera > Vespertilionidae > Myotis > Myotis yumanensis. The sequence goes on along the minus strand of NW_027223764.1, from coordinate 24,666,749 downwards.
AGAAACTTAATTTCTCAGTTATGTTTTGAGGAATTACTTCCTTGATTGGGAGGGGTGGAGTAGGGATGAATAAGGAATGTTACAGGTGGTGTGTTTTTTTTAATTAGGAACATTTTTTTATTTTTTTTAAAATATATTTTATTGATTTTTTACAGAGAGGAAGGGAGAGGGATAGAAAGTTAGAAACATCAATGAGAGAGAAACATGGATCAGCTGCCTCCTGCACACCCCCTACTGGGGATGTGCCTGCAACCAAGGTACATGCCCTTGACCGGAATCGAACCTGGGACTCTTCAGTCCAAAGGCCGATGCTCTATCCACTGAGCCAAACCGGTCAGGGCAATTAGGAACATTTTAAAAAGTACAACCAAGTTGGAAGAACTTTATAGAGGATAATTATATACCCACCACTTAATTTTCTCCCTCTATCAATATATCTTATTTTTTGACACATTTCAAAGTAATTTGCAAATTATTGTGCACTTCTCAAATACTTCCAAATAGGCACATCTAGAGCAGCGGTTGCCAACCTTTTGGACGACTGCTGATCTAGAGGTCAATATTCATTTACAGGCATTTTTTTTTAGATGTAAAATTTGCGTGTAATTAAATGCATAATTCTTAAATGTACATTTACTGAATCAGCAAGACACAGAACATTATCTCATGGCAGAGATAGGGCAATCTCCACCCCTAGAGACAATACCCCTTGTAATTTTTTCCTATATACATTACATTTGCTTGTTCAAGGTCTTCATGTCTATGGATCATACAATATGTACTCATGTGTAAGGCTTTTTCCTCAATATACTGTCTTGGAGATTCAGCCACTAATCAATAGTTTGTTCCTTTTTATTGCTCAGAAGTATTCCATTTTGTGAATATACCATATTGTATTTATATGTACAGATTACATTTTACATGATTTAAAAAGGTAGAAGATTAAGCCAGTAGGAATAAATGTTTTCGTGCTTATCTAATCTCAGGCTTTGTTACTGACTATAGTCTTCAGGTTATTGTCCACATTTCTGGAACTCAGAGAGCCATAGAAATACATGGATTAGACTTAGGCAATGTTCAGCTTTAAATGCAGTGAACTTTTTAATGCTAAACACAACTATTATTCAACATCTCATACTGTTAACCCAAAATTGAATCTTCCTTCTGATGTTAGCCATCATGAATTGGTGAATTTATGTTCTAGACCAGGGGTCCTCAAACTACGGCCCGCGGGCCACATGCAAATACAAATATTGTATTTGTTCCCATTTTGGTTTTTTACTTCAAAATAAGATATGTGCAGTGTGCATAGGAATTTGTTCATAGTTTTTTTTTAAACTATAGTCCGGCCCTCCAATGGTCTGAGGGACAGTGAACTGGCCCCCTGTTTAAAAAGTTTGAGAACCCCTGTTCTAGACTTGTGCATAAATACTTGCTTTGAATAGGCTTCTTAAGAGAATAATTGAGAATTTTAAATTAGTAGCAAATGCTAAATACATGATTGGGTGGTTTAAATTTTGCATTGAAGGCTAATTTCAGCTTTGTCTGCATTGTTAAGGTTAATGCTCTGGATAACCTCGGTCAGACTTCTCTGCACAGAGCTGCACACTGTGGTCATCTACAAACTTGCCGCCTACTCCTGAGCTACGGGTGTGATCCTAATATCATATCCCTTCAGGGCTTTACTGCTTTACAGATGGGAAATGAAAATGTGCAGCAGCTTCTTCAAGGTATTACATGCTTCTGTGAAGTTAATTTTGTTAATTAACCTTTATATTTTTTCCACATACCATGTAAGAGTTGGTAGTAAAAGGAAACATTTTTAGAATTTTTGGCTGTTATTTCTTCCTAACTCATTATACTGTTTTTTTCTTCTACTCCATAGGGATTTCCTACATAATCTACCAAACTCTGAAAGAACTCTACTTTCAGATAAGGTGCCTCCTCCCTTAAAGCTTGGTTCTACCTCCTTAGTAGTAGTTAATTACTCTCTTCTCTCTCTCTCTTTAGAGGGTATCCCATTAGGTAATTCAGAAGCTGACCGACAGTTGCTGGAAGCTGCAAAGGCTGGAGATGTAGAAACCGTAAAAGTAAGATACGATCTTACGTTTTTAATTTTGTATTTTTATTTTGATAATGTTTAATGTGTTTGTATTGTTATAATGAAGAGCCTAGTTATTTATATATGCCTTGTTTTAAGAGGTAAATAATGCTAATCTAGTTTTCTGAAAATAAGAATCATTAAATAATAAAAGAAACTTTAGTTTCACATGTATCTCTGTAAATGCATCACAGTCACAAATTTAAATAAATTGCATGTTCATGGAAATGAATTTTGTTTAAAGAACGCATACATTTGTTTCTTTAAAAGAATAAGGTGCCCTGGCTGGTTAGCTCAGTTGGTTAGAGCATCATCCCAACACACCAAGGTTTCAGGTTTGATCCCCAGCCAGAGCACATACAAGAAGCAACTAATGAATGCATAAGTAATTGGAACAACAAATCCTCCCTCTCCCTTCCTTCCTCTCTCTCTTAAATCAATCAATAAAAATTTTTTTAAAGAGAGAGAAAGGGGTTTTACTAACACTAATATTCATTTGACCATTTTAAAAATATATATTTCTTTATTGATTCAGAGAGGAAGGGAGAGGGAGAGCAAGATAGAAACATCAATGATGAGAGAGAATCATTGATCGACTGCCTCCTGCACATCCCATACTGGGAATCAAGCCCACAACCCGCGCATGTGCCCTTGGCCAGAATCGAACCTGGGACCCTTCAGTCCACAGGCCGACGTTCTATCCAGTGAGCCAAACCAGCTAGCTTCATTTGACCTTTTTTGAGCACTGTGATTTATTATTGGTGTTGCTTTTATTCTCCAAATGTTTATACTTTTCATGCAAAATACTCTCGAGTGTTTTGAATGTGACTCTTACGGCCTTTTCCCGCTAGGCTTTGTTACCTAAACCAAAGAACACAAAAAAATTATTTGATTGACTGTTTTCTTAATTCTCCCAGTTAAGAAACAATAACATTCTATAGTTAGTTCATTCCATGTAGTTCATTAATTTTCTACCAATGTAATTTCTTGGCTACCAGCATCAGCACTACCTAGAAACTTGTTAGAAAGGCAAATTCTCAGGTCCCAGCCAGCACACTGAGTTAGAAAATCTGGAGGTGAGAACCAATGAACATGAAAATTTGAGAATCATTGATCTAGAGCAGTAATCCTCAAACTTTAATGTGCTTGCAAATCACCTAGGGATCCTATTAAAATGCTAGTTCTGACTCAATAGATGGGGTCTGAGATTCTGAGTTTTTAATAAGCCCGGGGTGATACTGATGCTTTGATGATGCAGTATGCCTCTACATATATTTGCCAAAAATGCAAATTACAATTGCTGATAATTGATACTTAGATTACCTTTATGTAAATAGTAATTGTGACCATGGTAAAATTTACCTACTAGTCTTAGCAAAAGATAATACAGGTACTAGAGATGGGAGGAACAGAGGGATTCTCAATAAATGACAAGATGAAATAAGAATAAAAAGCAATAGTTTCTGAGGATGCTAATTTGATGAGGCAAGAAAATAACTCAGACATTTGAAATTTCTACTAAATGAATGAAAATAAGAAACCAGAATAAGTAGCATTGTATGTATGCTGTGTTCCATCCTACAGAAATTGTGTACTGTTCAGAGTGTGAATTGCAGAGACATCGAAGGGCGTCAGTCTACACCACTCCATTTTGCAGCTGGCTATAACAGGGTGTCTGTGGTGGAGTATCTGCTGCAACATGGAGCTGATGTGCATGCTAAAGACAAAGGGCAAGTACCAGCCATTGCCATGGTCTCTTTCTTTTATCAGACCTTTTTAGGAAAATCTGAAAATATTTTTATGATAGTTAGTAGTTGTTTTATTTTCAGGGAAATCTATTCCCTAACATTAGCTTAAATATGGCTTCTTCATTTTAGTTAAGATTTTATGATGGTTAGCATTTACATACAGGCTTATTTGCATAATGCCTTATTTATATATATAAAAGCCTAAGCGACCTTTCGACTGGTAGCTATGACATAAACTGACCACCAGGGGGCAGATGCTCAATGCACAGGCATGGAAACATGGAACAGACTGATGAATCTCAGAGGGAAGAGGAGCGAGGGGAGGGTGGGAAGAGATTAACCAAAAATCTTATATGCATACTAGAGGCCCAGTGCACAGATTCGTGCACTGGTGGGTTCCTTGCCCTGGCCTACGGGGACCAGGCCGAAACTGGCAGTCTGACATCCCCCAAGGGGTCCTGGATTACGAGAGGGCGCAGGCCAGGCCGATGGACCCCACCGTGTACCAATCTGTGCACCAGGCCTCTAGTATTTTATACTAATAATGACTAAGGAGATTACAATAGTGTGGTTGATGTAAAAAATGTTTTAATTTGCTTTGGTAATAATTTAAATTCTTCCAGTTTGTTTTAAAATTATTTTTCTTTAAAAATATACAATTCTAGGTATTTAATATATTCTCTGCAATTTTAACTATTCCCCCCTTGCCCCCCAAAATAATTCCATCTATGCTTTCATTAAATATTTAGATTCTATATAACCAGCATAATCTCTTTTACAGTTCAAGAAATTTATCGGCTATATGTAATTATTTAAATTAAAACATATCTTTGTGTTGCATGGCTTACCTTTTTTTTTTCAGAGGCCTTGTACCTTTGCACAATGCATGTTCTTACGGACATTATGAAGTTGCAGAACTTCTTGTTAAGCATGGAGCAGTAGTTAACGTAGCCGATTTATGGAAATTTACACCTTTACATGAAGCTGCAGCAAAAGGAAAATATGAAATTTGCAAACTCCTGCTCCAGGTATATTTAAGCACTTACTGTTGACAGGGTGTATTACATAGAAAATGTTTAATATTTCTAATAATTCTAATATTAATTTAAACTAATAAAGGAATAGGAAGCAATATCTAACTCGCTACCTAGATATCAGAATAAATGCCAGGAACATTATTTTAATATGAGTATGTTTACCACACATAGATTTATTATTTTATTTTATTTATTTAAATTTTTTTATTGTTGATAATACTGCAGTTCTCCATTTGCCCCCCCTTTGCCCACCTTCACCCAGTTCCCACCTTTCCCTCCCCTGGCTCTCACTACACTATTGTCTGTGTCCATGAGCTATACATATATGTTCTTTAGCTTATCCCTTTACCTTCTTTATCCAGTCCTCTCCATCCCCCTCCTCTCTGACATTTGTCGGTCTGTTCCATGTAACCATGCTTCTGGTTCTGATTTGTTTATCAATTTATTTTGCTCATTAGATTCCACATATTGGTGAGATTATGTTTTTTGTGTTTTCTGACTGGCTTATTTCACTTAACATGTCCAGATCCATCTAGTATGCTGTCGTAAAGGATGAGGTTTTTTGAGGGTTTTTTTTTTAATCCTCACCTGAGGATATTTTTTTCATTGCTTTTTAGAGAGTGTAGAAGGGAGGGAGGGAGAGAGAGAGAGAGAAACATAGATATGAGAGAGATACACTGATTAGAACCTGCAGCCCAGTTACATGCTCTTGACTGGGAATCAAACCCAAGACCCTTTGGTGTGTAGGCCAATGCTCTAACTCTTAAGCCACACCAGCCAGAGCAAGAGTTTTCTTTTTTTACAGCCGTGTAGTATTCCATTGTGTAAATGTACCACAGCTTTTTTATCCACTCATCTGCTGATGGGCACTTGTCAGTCTGTTCCATGTTTCCATGCTTCTGGTTCTATTTTATTGATCTGGGCTATTTCCAGATCTTGGCTATTATAAACACTGCTATGAACATAGGGGTGCATATATTCTTTCTGATTGGTGTTTTGGGAGTGTTGGGATATATTCCTAGGAGTGGGATCACTGAGTCAAAAGGCAGTTCCATTTCTAAGTTTTTGAGGAGCTCCATACTGTTTTCCACAGTGGCTGCATCAGTCTGCACCAACATTGCATTAGGGTTCCTTTTTCTCCACAACCTTCCTCACCAGCACTTGTTCTTTGTTGATTTATCGATAGTAGCCATTCTAACAGGTGTGAGGTGATACCTCATTGTAGTTTTAATTTGCATCTCTCTGATGAATGTGATGTTGAGCATTTTTTCATATGTCTATTGGCCATTTGTATGTTCTTTTTGGATAAGTATCTATTCAGGTCTTTTGCCCATTTTTTAATTGGATATTTTGTCTTCCTAGTGTTGAGTAGATTTATTATTGTATAAAGTCAACTATTGTTATATTAATAGTTTTCTGATTATGTTTTTTTCTTAGTACTTCAAAATAGTTGGTGCGTTATATAATTAATAAGCCAGATTTATTTATTTACTTAATTCTTTATTGTTGAAAGTATTACGTATGTCCTCTTTTTCCCCCCATTGACCCTTTCCAGCCCGCCCCTACCCCCTTGGCCCTCACCACCCCATTGTCTGTGTCCATGGGCCATGCATATATGCATACAAGGTCCTTGGTTGGTTACCTCCCTCCCCCCACCTTCTCTGCTTCCCACCTTCCCTCTCCCCACGCACCTTCCCTCTGAGAGTCTGCACTCTGTTCCATGCTTCCTTGTTTCTAAGCCAGATTTATTTGAATCTAATCAAATTGATAGTGCTGATTCAATACAGGTACCAGTGTACATATTTTACAGTAAAAACAAGAGTAAAGTTAAATTTATTTCAATGTTTGTGGAAACTAAAAATGGTATATTTGAAAGTTAATTTATTTTAAATGTAGTTTAAAATTTTGACTAGTGTTGCATTATAAAACCCCAGTATATTTTAACTTCCTCTATATTCTTTTTATTATAATTTTCTGTATATTAAATTAAACATTGATAACAATCACGTTAACCTTTAAGGTAGAGTCTCAGTAGGCAATAGTTTTCTTTAGTATAGTTACATTGACTGTTTCCTTATTGTCCAAGGACAAACCTAAGTCAGTTCCTCTTTGTTCTTTTTTCACATGCCCAGCATGGTGCAGATCCTACAAAGAAGAACAGGGATGGCAATACTCCTTTGGATCTTGTTAAAGATGGCGACACTGATATCCAAGATCTACTGAGGGGAGACTCAGCTTTGTTAGATGCTGCCAAGAAGGGCTGTTTAGCCAGAGTGAAGAAGTTGTCTTCTCCTGATAATGTCAATTGCCGTGATACCCAAGGCCGACATTCAACACCTTTACATTTAGCAGGTAAGGGAATGGAGTTTCACAGATTTAGGCTGGTGAAACCTAAGATTCATTTTATCTGAGTAAAATATCTTCTACAAATAAATGTAAAGGGTTTAAATCAAAATCTCCTAATATCACTGTTACACTCTAGTGCAGTGGTCGGCAAACTCGTTAGTCAACAGTACAACGATTGAAATTTCTTTTGACAGCCAAATTTTTAAACTTAAACTATATAGGTAGGTACATTGTTATTAACTTAATTAGGGTACTCCTAAGGCTTAGGAAGAGCCACACTCAAGGGGCCAAAGAGCCTCATGTGGCTCGCGAGCCGCAGTTTGCCGACCACGGCTCTAGTGTATTTGTATAGGGCAGTGATGGTGAACCTATGACACGTGTGTCAGAGGTGACACGCAAACTCATTTTTTTGGTTGATTTTTCTTTGTTAAATGGCATTTAAATAGATAAAGTAAATATCAAAAATATAAGTCTTTGTTTTACTATGGTTGCAAATATAAAAAAATTTCTATATGTGACACGGCACCAGAGTTAAGTTAAGGTTTTTCAAAATGCTGGCACACCGAGCTCAAAAGGTTCGCCATCACTGGTATACGGCAACTATACGTCATGGTCAATCTAGTAGTAGTAGTTGAAAGAGGCTCTGCCAGTCACCATGTGTGCTTTGGAACCTTTATTTCAGGTCACCATATTTAAATCATCTTTGGTGAGTGAGTTTTAGGTACAGAAACTTGAAAAATATGCCTGCTTGACCCAGCTTTCCTCATGAGAAGCTAAAGCTTTTCATTCTTCTGATGATAGCTGTTAAGCACAAGCAGAAAAATAAATCTTAAAAGACTTTCAGAAGTAACATAAACCTCTCACCAAAGTTATTTCTTATATTAATTATAAAATACTACAGATTGGTGGCTTAAACAACAGAAATTTATTTCCTCACAGTTCTGGAGATCAAGATTTTTTTTTTTTTTTTTTTTTTTTTTTTATTTATTTTTTACAGAGAGGAAGGGAGAGAGATAGAGAGTCAGAAACATCGATGAGAGAGAAACAGCGATCAGCTGCCTCCTGATGTGCCCGCAACCCAGGTACATGCCCTTGACCGGAATCGAACCTGGGACCTTTCAGTCCGCGGGCCGACGCTCTATCCACTGAGCCAAACCGGTTTCGGCAAGAGATCAAGATTTTAAGGATTGGATTCTCCTGAGGCCCCTCTCCTTGCCTAGCAGAGGGCCACCTTCTTGCTGTGTCCTCACATAGCTTTCTTTGTTGTGAACACGTCCCCGTCTCTCTCACTCTATGGGTCCCACTCTCCTTTTATAAGAAACCAGTCTGCTAGGATGGTCACATTCTAAGGTATACTGGTGCTCAGAGCTTCAATATAGGAATTTTGGAGGACACACTTGAGTACATAATATTTGTTCTGAATTTTCACTCAAAATTGGCACCGTGCACCTTGTTTTTAGTGCAGGTATACAGCATTGTGGTTTCAGTACAGCTTTTTCAGCTACATTGAAGGTGCTAGAGAATGGGCCTTTAAAATCACTGAGCCACAGCTAATACTTCAGTGGATTTGTGTCCCACGCCTATATTACTCACACAACTTTATCTAAAACATGTATTAAAAAAAGTAAAAATCTATTCATTTCAGTCTCAGTATGAGTGTGTTCCTAGTGTTTAAGGGATAATTTTGATTAGATGTGATTTTTAACTTCTCGCCCCATGTAAGTTGGGACCCCACTCTCCGAGGAAAAGTATTACTCTATCTGTGTCTTTTCGAGAATTTTGGAAGTGATAAGCCACATGGTGATAAAAAGCTTTTCTGCTTCTACTGGCAATCAGGAGTTTCTAGTTCATATAAGACAAGAGTGACCTAATCTCTGATTTGAATTGTGCTGTGCATATTTATTTATATTAGCTTTTTAAATTTTTATGGAAGCTTATCTAGAACATTAACATCACTATTTAATTACGTTGTTTTTGTAAATGGCAAATACGTTGTATGCACAGAATATTTTTGCCCACCTGGGCAGTGTTATACCTTGAGACCTAGAAGGGCTTGTACATTTAGTGCAACACTTAGCTTATAATAGTTTTGTAGGTTTGTCTTTCTTTGCTTGATTTTACTAAAATTGTTTTGCCTTAGATCCTTCAGCAAAAGGATAAAAACTGCAATAAAAATTAAATGTAGATAAAATATTTTCAACTATTTTAAAGTTTCAAGTCATATCTGGTTTTATTTTGGCAAAGTTAACTTCCAGATTTGCTTTCAGCCTGTGAGTATGTGTCGGACTATACCATAAGAGTGTGTATTAAGATAGCTGACAGTTTCAAAGATGACAGATTATGGCATATTTATAAAATATTGTTTCACTTCATGGGTTTAGCAACACATAGGTTCTGCTGCCAGACTTGTAGAGATAAAAGCATGTTCCTGTGGCCTTCTGGGGAATCGGTGCCCTAAGACCCATGCTGGATGCTGTCTCCTGCTCTGTATTAAGGTCCTAACTTAGCTTTTATATGATTGAATGCCTTTAACTCGCAGCCTGGGAGACCACGTATCTGAATTCTGGAAGTTGTATATAACAACATGAAGGCAGGGACTTTGGGAAGAAGGTTTTAAAAGATACAGTCATATCAATCAGATTTCCTAAAATGAATGAGTATCATCCCTGAGAGCTTCCAACTTGAGGCCAGTGGGCAGATTTTATTTCAAAGATAAATTTTTTAATAGACTCCAAAGGGGAGTTTCATATTTCTATAATTGTATGTAACTTTTTATATTAACAATTAAAAGTAATTTTACTTCTTTTCTAAATCAGCTGGCTATAATAATTTAGAAGTTGCAGAGTATTTGTTGCAACATGGAGCTGATGTGAATGCCCAAGACAAAGGAGGACTTATTCCTTTACATAATGCAGCATCTTATGGGGTAAGTTCTTCCATGTTACCTTTAAAATCCTTTGAGATTTTCAAAGTGAAAATCAGTATTACAGTTTAATGGGAATTTAGCTTGACTTTCTCATTTTATAGAGAAGTAAATATGAGGGCTAAAGAGGTTAAATAACTTCCAAGTTTCAATTCTGAATCTATTGTAAGCCTACTATGAGATGTGCAGCACATTTGTCATTCATTTTACTATCTTACCACCAATCTTTTACTTTCACTAAGCTGTTGATTTATTTGTTGGTGCCTAGGAAACTTCATTGGGATTCATAGGAATCTGTAGTTCAGATGCATTATTCCTGACTTTATAACCCTAAATGTTGCCACCAGTATTGACAATCTCCAGTAGTATAATTTGAATAATTGAGGAAGGCTGCTTATTTATAAATCATTGTTCAGCAGTTATAACATCTGAATAATTGAGAAATTATTAAAGTCATATTAGTTCACTTCTTTGTCAAATTCTTCATGTTTTCTCGATAATTTCTCAAGTAATTTAAATATCTACTGTAATTTTTAATTAACTACCTATACATTGTGATGTTGGGAAGAAACAGTTTTTCATTTCCAGGTTAAGTATGAATACATGGAAAAATAGGTATATAGGGCTAGTTACTTTTTAGGAACTAAAGTGTAATAAAATTTCAGACTGTAACAGGAATATTTTCTTTTACAGCACGTAGATGTAGCAGCTTTACTAATAAAGTATAATGCATGTGTCAATGCCACGGATAAATGGGCTTTCACACCTTTGCATGAAGCAGCCCAAAAGGGACGAACACAGCTTTGTGCTTTATTGTTGGCCCATGGAGCTGATCCTACTCTTAAAAATCAGGAAGGACAAACACCTTTAGATTTAGTTTCAGTAAGTGATGGGCTCTTTGAAAAATCTCAGTGCTTTTCTCGCTTTTTAAAATTCACTTGGTATATATAAAATGTCTTCATGGTGAATGTGTAAAATCTGTTTTTTAGCCCAATTTAATTGTAGAACATTTTTGGTATTAAAGTATAATAACTAAATAATAGAATTATTAGTTATTGTGTTTTAAGTACTTTGGCAAATGGAAAAAAGAAGTATAAAGTATAACTACTTATATTAGTTGGGAACCAAAATAGGCACAAGCTCCCATTGAATACTGGCAGTGCATACAGGTGCAGGATAATACAGGACATGAGCCTTGAGGAATTTCCCTAGCTGGGAGCATTGCCCTCAGGTGCAGCCACAAAACCTGCTTCTAGATTCCCTCTCACACTACCTCATCCCAAAGTTCATATTTCTTCCCCAGTAGAGCTGTTCACGAAACAAGCTTGTTTCTCCAGTTTTCTGTGGAAGTCTTTTCTTCCTCTCCTGAGGGAACTCCTGTAGGAGTCTCCATACTAGCCTCTACCTCTGCTTTGACCACTGTAACACAGGTACCTGTCTTGCCTCCACCACTGGGGATATTGAAGAGAGCAGTGAGGGAAAGGAGAAGAAATTATTGAGGTAGGAAGGGAAGTCTCTTCTGCAGACTGCTTTCACTGAGAGAGATTCCATTGTTACAAGTTATATTGAAAAGCTAATTTAGTTGAAATACATTGGAGGTTAAATAGATTTTTCTCAGGTTGACAGCCCAACCATATTTGCAACTTTCTTTTCAGGGAAATGTCTTTCCCATTCCAAACTTCCTTAAAAGTCAACTTTTCTTGTTCAATCCACTCGTTTATCAGTCCACCAAATATAATTGACAATGAAACAAAGTGCTCTAGAGAACATGTGTGGGCTTTAGAGTTGAACAGACTGCCTTAGAATTCCACCTCTACCACTTCTAGTTGTACAATCTTGCAAGTTGCCTAACCTCTAAGCCTCAGTTACCTCATCTATAAATGGGGATAAAATATATTTGGTTAATATGAGATTTAATGTACTTAAAGTCTTTGGCATGTACCAGGTACATAAAAAGCACCCAAAAATAAATGGTGCTAATATTATTTTTAAATGTTATATACAAACCATGAGTCCCATGAGAGTCCTCAGACTCAGGGGGAACAAAAGAATAAGGATCGGGTAGTCAGTATAAATCACTAACCATGAAAACAAGTACTGATTTGCTTCTTGCTGAATGTTAATTACTTAGTGTCTTAATTGAGCATTATGAAAGAATGGTAATGTCACTAATTAAATTAACCTATCAGTAAATTTGGGGATTTTTTTCAATTCTAGCGAATTTTATTAAAATAATTATCTTTGTTAACCCCCCAAAAACATTCAATATTGAGGAACAAATATCATTGAATATTTTCCAGTAAACAAACGATCATGATGTTTGCTAAAGTTTAATGTAGGTTAAATTACTTCTCTCACAGTAATTGCAAGTGTTAAAAGCTCTTACCTTTTTAAATTGATATTTTTCATTGTAGTATCAAAATTATGATTTTTTTAATGCTCTGCCACATTTAACAGTTTTGATTCTGTGTCTTGGAAGAATTATGTTTTATATTGAATAATAGTATAGCTGAATATCACTTATTTGCTTCACTTTTTAAAATAATCATTTTTATATTGAAAAGCAGTTCTAGAGCAAATATGTAGGGGTTTCGTCATTTGAAAATGCATTCTACTGGGTGTAGTAGAATTTTAACAGATTTCATCTCTCTGGCATGTAACCTAGGCAGATGATGTCAGTGCTCTCCTGACAGCAGCCATGCCCCCTTCTGCGCTGCCTTCATGTTATAAACCTCAAGTGCTCAATGGCATGAGAAGCCCTGGAGTCTCTGCAGATGCTCTGTCTTCGGGTCCATCCAGCCCATCAAGTCTTTCTGCAGCCAGCAGTCTCGATAACTTATCCGGGAGCTTTTCTGAACTGTCTTCAGTGGTTAGTTCAAGTGGAACAGAGGGTGCTTCCAGTTTGGAGAAAAAAGAGGGTGAGATTTTATGAAAATACTTTCTAACTCAGATTGTAGGCACATATTTGATATTTGGAATGCTAAAAAGTCTTTTTTTTTTAACTTTAGATATAACTGTTAGTATCAGGTTAACATAGTCGGAAAGTTTTAGCATTTTGTTACTTTCCTTACATTATTATAATTCCTAATGACATTTTCTCCTTTCAAGTTGAGACTTGATGCTGTTAACCTACTCTTTAGATGTAAATATGCTTTCTAAAAAGTTTAGAAGTCCTTTTGGTAGAGTAGCTGTGCCTTAATTTACCTCTTATATACAAATTTATGGAATACTTTTTATTCCATGTCAAAATACCCAATTTTAAAAAGATAAAAAGACACACACACATATCTGCAGTCTCTAAAAGCTGTTCTCTTTAACCTTTTACCTGTCAAAATTTATCTCAACCTATGTGACATTGTGAAAATTTTTTTGTGAAGTAGCTTACATGCTCAAAGACAGGGAAGCTTCTTTAATGGAGATAAAATTTACATATAACAGTAGTTTCAGCTCTATGGAAACTTATTTTAAAGATAGTTAAAAATAAAGTTATTTTAATTAAAAGATTTGTTTTAACCTGAGAGTGTCCTGTTGGTTAATTGTTTCTTCTAGTGATGAACTCTTAACAGCATTCTTTGAAATTTGTAATGTTTTGTTCAATATTATATCCCTAGTGGCTATTCACATTTTGCTTTATTTTTACTTTCTTTATGTATATAGTAATATTACAAAAATTTTGTCATAATGTTGATATCTATTATTCTGATGTGTGAATTTTTTTTTTTTTTTTTGGATTTTTTATTTTTCAGTTCCAGGGGTAGATTTTAGCATAACTCAATTTGTAAGAATTCTTGGGCTTGAACACCTAATGGATATATTTGAGCGAGAACAGGTGAGTTGGTTAACTGTTTTTGCTTGTTTTGGTGTTTTATGGAACCTCAAGGAAAAAGTAGGGCATACTTGAAATGCTCCACTTGTTTGGAGTGTAGGGAGGATATTTTTTTTTTTTTAAGAGACTGGAAATCACTCTTCTAATTTGGCTTGATCTTGGAATTTCTGTTCAGTTTATTAGCACATAAAATTAACTCTCGTGTAGTAATAGTAAAATAACTTTTTTGAATGCAAAGTTTAGCTTATTCTACCAAAAATAAGTTACCCTTGAGCCCTGTTTGTTTAGTTCTGTTTTATCAGTAACTACCCACTGTAAGCCTGATACTTCACTAGCCTCTATATACAGGGTGTCCCAAAAAAGTGTATACACACTTTAACAGCTGATAGCTCAATTTAAAAAGTGAAATGTATTTCAATAAACACTGCCTTTATAATTATTCAAACTGTGTGTATACTTTTTTTTTAGATACCCTATAGATATGCCATCTATATATCCGGTCTTTTCTAGAATAGTCCCAATTTACAGTACTCTGTCAGAATATAATTACAGATTTTTTTTATTCATACCCTAAGGAACTTCTGATCTAGTTATAGAGCTATAACAAGAACATATGAAGAGTTAAGTTTTGGGCATCTATTTTAGAAATGCAAAGAAAGAAAAGATTACTGCGAGCTGGATTCCAGAGAAAACATAGTATAAATAGAAGAGGATTTTTTAAAGCGTCTTTAGTTTCACAAAGTGGGAATAAGATAATTGAGATAAAGGATTAGTTTGAACAGTGATGCAGAAGCACTATCTGGAGCCTGGAGGAACAATTAAAAGCCTTGTATACATGAGGGATGGTGGAAAGATATAATAGTGTACCTAAATATGAATTTGAAAATACATTTTTTGTTTTGCTGCTTTGTTCTTCTCAGGTTCTTATGCTAAATGATAGTGATATTTTTGGTAGTTCATGACTCAACTTTAAATAATTAAATTAGCTAGTTAACTAAAATTAGCTGCAGCTTTTCATTTTGTTTAACAGCTGATTTATTTTCATTCCTAAGCTGTTCAAAAATTAATTTGAAGTAAATGTATGAATCTAGTACATTGTGAGATCACCAATATATGAATGTTCACTAAATGAGTAAGTCTTCTAAACAATTTATTCTCTTTTGTAAGATCACTTTGGATGTATTGGTTGAGATGGGGCACAAGGAGCTGAAAGAGATTGGAATCAATGCTTATGGACATAGACACAAATTAATTAAAGGAGTTGAGAGACTTATCTCTGGACAACAAGGTATTTCATTTTAAATCATTGCTATTGTCAGTTTAACAGCTTCCATAAAGGCAGTCCTCAACTTACTAATTGATAATTTAAAAATCTTAAGAGTCCATTTAATAGGAAGAGCTCCGGGAAACCTGGAATCAAGTCTTAACTCTGCTACTACTAAGCTTCCTGAGCTGCTGCTATTTACTGTGTGAACCTAAGAAAACTTCTGGGCCATTCAGAAATTTAGGGATTGCTTTAGCGCTGTTACTTCTATTTAGTTATTTCTGAAGTTATCCTAGCTCCAAAGTTTTGATTCTGAAAGATCTGAAACTTGGGTATCTCGTATCTTATAGTAATAGGCAATGATTAGGTGTTCAGGACTGCCCATAAAAGAGTTTGTAAATTTCTCTTTTGTAGTAAATAGCTAAATTCTAAACACTTCCAGTGAAAATACAGGGAAACAATGTTGCAACTGAGGAAATTTAACAAAACAAAGTTGAATATTTTTATTTCTCCCGGATGTTATGCTTAAGGAATATGCAAATTGCATTCGGTCAACAGATGTTAACCCTTCCCATGTACCAGGTCCTGAGTATAAAAAGGTGAATTAATTTAAGTTTCAGAAATCACATTTTAAGTTCATTGTTAAATTGAGGAAATTATTTACCCTGGGGTCAGAAGCATCCTAAAATTGAAGTCCTGGCTGTACAATTAGGGTTGAAGATAATCCTCCGTTAGCAAAAATGAAAATTTTCCGGAAAGAATGTATACCTGCCAGAAGAGGATCTAGCTCTTGAAGAAGGTAAAGGAGTGCCTTTAAAAATTAGGTAACGCAAGCTAAGGAATGCTGTATACTAGAAGTCTGGAATAGGATCGGTTAAAGGTAAATGCATCCTACTTATCTGGTAGGGTGTAGGGCAAAATGTTTAGAGATGGTCTTGAATATTTACAGTATAGATGACAAAAATTTTATAAGATAAAGAGGAGGGAAAACCCATGGCTCCCTGGAATGTTAGTATAAATATAAATAGTATCACAAATGAAGAGAAACTAGAACCCTCAGTTGTGGACTGCCATCCTGACTCTATTACAATAAAACCATCTGGTAAGGTACCAAGTGTGATGGAAAGAGGTGGGTTTAAAAAGGAAAGCAGGCAGTGTTTGTACATTAAGTACATCATAGTATGTGGCACACAGTTATTAAGACTGTTGAAAGGCTCAGGAAACCATGATGGAAACAGATACTGCCTCCAAGTGGCAAGTATACAGTGGGGCCTTGACTTACGAGTTGAATTCATTCCGTGACGGAGCTTGTAAATCAAATTACTCGTGTGTCAAATCAAAAAGTGAACGAGTGAGACACGTGATGCTGGGCTGATGTTGTGGCGTTCACTGTGACGTTCGCTGCGCCAACTAGCAGTGGGGTATCTGAAGCTGGCTCGTAACCCGAATTTTAGCTCGCAACTCAAAGCAAAAAATCGGCCAAGACGGCTCGTATCTCAAAAAACTCGTTAGTCGGGACACTCGTAAGTCAAGGCCCCACTGTATGTACCTCCATGCCATCTCTGGTCCTGACGTAAAAGCCTTATTAGCTATTATTTAGTGCAGCAAATTAATAGATTCCCTGTCCTGATATTTCAACACCGATAAACGTCTTTCTTCAGGGAGGTCCAAAGATGCCTTATTCAAGCATATGTCAGTCTTCATTAAGTGTTTCTGCTGTAACCTATTCACCTCTGCATAGTCTCTGTACTTCTTAGAAACCTAGTAATTCAGCCATGCCTATAAATCTTCAGCATGTTGGTGGTAATCCAGTTAATTCAGACCAGAACTCTAAATTCAAATAGCGCTCTTAACCTCCAGAGGCAAACCGCCCACCATGCATTGACCCAGCAGTAAGGGACGATCCATACCTGGAAAAACAGCAGAACTTTGGAGATCATGTTGTAGATATTAAAGGAGAATTGTTATAAATATACCAAAGAAATGGGAAAATTCTGTTTAAGATTCCATTTAAAAAGTTTTATGAGAATAAAGTTAGAAAAATATATGTGGTTATCTTGACCATTGATATTCAGGAAATAAGACAAGTTCATTGCATTGAATTAAAGAATCTACTGGTAATATGGGTAAGAATAAGTGTCAGTAGTTAGTAAACTTTATGGAGTTCTTATTCTAGGATGACTTAAAATTACTTGAGGTTATGCAAGTTTCTGTCATAATTCTTCCTCATAGTTTCAAAAAATAAAGGGATTAAATGCACATTTAATAAAGGAGATAATTTGAAGAAGACATACTCATTAAGACTAGGAGATAAAGAATAGAAAGATTTTCTGAACTATTCCCACAAAACCCTTATGACTTGCCAGGTCAAATTAGTAGTTTAAATGCAGTGTGATGTTCTGTTTTGGATACTGGAATACAAAAAAGGACATTAGTGGGGAAAACGGTGAAATCTAAAACATCTTTTAAAATTGGTAATAAGAATCAGATAAATCAGGTTATTTTTGGTTGATGTTTTTTGTTTGGTTGGTTGGTTGTTTTTGTGTGTTTTTTTAACAAATGAATTTTTGCCTTCAAATTTCATTCAATAGGTCTTAATCCATACTTAACTCTGAACACTTCTGGAAGTGGAACAATTCTTATCGATCTGTCTCCCGATGATAAAGAGTTTCAGTCTGTGGAGGAAGAGGTATGTTCATATATCTTAAATAAATGTTGGTTCAATAACTAAGTTTCCTGGAGATTTCCAGATATACTTGAAAATGTCGTAGAGTATTTTAATTATCCCTAACTCCTACCTGGAAAACTTTCAAAACCTTAATTCCAGTAATTTAATTCCAGTTCAGCACTATAGTTAATGCTAACACAGAATTCCATTCGAGAAGAGGTTGCTGTCATTTGAAAGAAGATGCTAATGTCACCTCCCTTCGTGAAGGCAATTGCAAAGCCCAGTATCTCAGACAGGACCCAGAACAGTGGAGGACACACCCAGAAAATTTTTCTTCCAGCTTTCTTTCTACAAAATTCATGGATCCACTAACACCTTTTAATAGTGCTTTACACTTTGAAGAACTTGTACCCTTTATATGTGTGAGTTGACTACAAAGATACAAAATTGAGTGAGACTTAGTTCTAAAACCCAAGAAACTCCAACTCTTGATAAAATACAAATTGTGCTTTATTAGGGCAAAACAAATGGAAACAAATAAATCTTTGTATTTTGGTATGTCAAGTGGTTAGTTAGCTTTGTATGTGTAGCTCCCTGTGCTTCTAGCTGTCTTTTCTTCCTTTCGTTTGAATTATATAGTTTTCACCTATAAATACGTTTTCAGATTGTTTGTACTAGCTAACAGCTATCACTAGAAAATAGTACTTGTGAACTTATAGAACTCATATTTCTTAAACCACAAAAAATATTAAAAATCCATTTTATATTCAAAAATAGAGTCATATAAGTCAAGAACCATGTTCCCCAAATCAGAAAAAACATAATAGCTAAATATTTGAAATGTTTTTCCATCAGATGCAAAGTACAGTCCGAGAGCACAGAGATGGAGGTCATGCAGGTGGAATCTTCAACAGATACAATATTCTCAAGGTAATAAGTTAGTAAAAATAGTTTGCTGAGACCATAGTTTTCAAAGCCTAAAACCATAATTAACTTTCATAAGAACATAATGATCTATCCAGCCCTATAAGTCTGTGACATGGCACAGGGGATATTTTGGGAAAGAATATACCCTTGGAAAGCTTAAGATTCTGAAAACCCTGTATACTGTTTTTATGATCAGTAATTCAGTGCTTGTTGAAATATTCAAGTTTAGCAGTTATGCTTTACCTTGGGGTAATGATAAGTCCTGTAGAGTTAGGACTTTATATAAATTATTAAGGCGCTCTGTGGTAACAAAGTTGGATTTTTTTGTGGCTCCTAAAAGGACTTCATCTTTATAGTTATACCATGCTTTTTTTTATTTGTCCTAACTGACTACTCCAGGTTTCTGTGAGTCAACATACCTATCACTTTTTCATAATTTTAATAGTATTCCCTCAGTACCTTCATCTTTTCCAAAAATAGTCTTTCAAAAATGTTTTTTAGTCATTCTAATGAGAGTTCTGTCTCCTTGTTGATACCAGTGACTTCTCAGGACCTTTTCCAACTTTGCTGTTTTTCTTTAACTATAGCAAGCAAAAAGTGAACATTCTACTTGAGATGCATAATGATTTTGTAATTGATATATTCTTTTTTACATTGATATACTAATATTCCTAATCATTATAAATATAAGATGGCTAGAATTAAAATGTGGTAAATATCTAGATTTTAAACTCAAGAGTGAGCATCATCTTTCAGTTGTATATACTACTGTTTCACAAATATACTATTATGAGTATAATATTAGATGCCATATTTTAGAGTTAGTGAATACTAAAACTATACATTGAGGTTGCTATGCTCATACTATTAGAAATTAGATGATTTAAAACAAACGCATTATTCAGGTAAAGGATCATACTTCTGTGTGTTCCTTTTCTTTTTTTTTTTTTTTTTTTTATCCTCACCTGAGGATATTTTTTCCCCATGAATTTTTAGAGAGAGTGGAAGAGAGGGGGAGAGACAGAGAGAACCAGAAACATCAATGTGAGAGAGGCACATCGATTGGTTGCCTGCAACCAAGGCATGGCACATGCCCTTGCCTGGAATCAAACCCAGGCCTGGCCAGGGTTGGGACTAATGTTTTTTGTTAGTTTTTATCATAGTACTAGAGGCCCAGTGCATGGATTTGTGCACTAGTGGGGTCCCTCAGCCTGGCCTGCAGGGATCAGGCTCAAACCAGCTCTCCGTCATCCCCCAAGGGGTCCCGGATTGCGAGAGGGCGCAGGCCAGTCGTTGAGACTGCAGGAGGGCTCCAGGGCTCCAGGGCTTCTCCGGCTTGTCTCACCCAGTCCTGATCGGCCGGACCCCAGCAGCAAGCTAACCTACTGGTCAGAACGTCTGCCCCCTGGTGGTTAGTGCACAACATGGTGACTGGTCGAGCAGTCAAACAGACGGTTGGACACTTAGCATATTAGGCTTTTATTATATAAGATGACATAAGAATGACATCTTGAAATTTCCACTCATGGACATATATAATAATTTTAAATAAAACAAATAATTATGCCTATTACAAGCAAATTTTCAGTCAAGTCTACTTTGTCTGCAAACAGTAACAAGCAGTTGTTAAGGGTGAGGGCAGGAGAGAGAACATATGTTTGATTTCCAAAATACGGGCACACCTCGCTTTATTGGCACTTTACTTTATTGAGCTTCACAGATTTTGCAAGTTGAAGGCCAGACCCTCCACCAACAAAAATACAACAACTCTCTTTTTTGTGATACTTGCTTTATTGTGATGGTCTGGAACTGAATCCACCATATCTCTGAGGTATGCCAGTAGTTGAATTTGAGAAAGCTGTTTTTTCCTCTATAATATGTTTTAATGCAGTATTTAATGAAAAATTTTTTTTCAATGGTAAGACTTTTAATTTTGTTACTTTTTTTTTACCTAAATGAGATCCCCTTGTGCCTGTTGTATTCCTCAATTTTGTCTGTGGCAGTATATTGGCTTATTTTGAGTCAGAATTAAAACCAGCTCCCAGGTGTGCTCTAGGACCAGCAGGGGGTTATAGCACCTTTAAACACAGCTAAGAAACAGCTCAAGGATTATGAAATTTGACGTTGTAAATACTCTAGATGAGACTAGCATCCATTTTGAACTCTGCTCCAGACAAAAATTTTAGGAATTGGAGAGATAGGGAAAGATAGAGGGAGTAATAGGGGATATGTGTATGTATATTTTAAGAATGTTTATTGGTGTGGGCTATTTCAAATATTTTCATTAAAAACAGATAAAGATAGTACTTTGAACCAGATAAAACAAGGGAAAAACATATTATCTTTTTAATACTTAAATACAGAAAACATATCTGAGTTGGAAATATTTAGTAATAATTGTAAATTAATGAGAATGGAAGCATTTTAATCAATTAATGGTATTATTGACCTTTACATATGGCCTGTATAGCTTTTTTCCCTTTGAAGTTTTCAGTTTCCAAAATGTAGCTATATTTCCATCTTTAGTTGATTAAAATAACATAGTTTACATTTTAAAGAAAAGTTTTGCCTCTTCCAGCTATGTGGCTGGCCCATTTCTGGTTAAGATAAGCAAGAAGGTAAGTAATTATTATGAGCTAAAGGTGTTATTTTTCTGGTTCCTTTTTTTATAGATTCAGAAAGTTTGTAACAAGAAACTATGGGAAAGGTATACTCACAGGAGAAAAGAAGTTTCCGAAGAAAACCACAACCATGCAAATGAAAGAATGCTATTTCATGGTAAGATTGCTCCTACCTTACCACTATTCTCCACATTAGAATAGCTTTTTGTCAAGTATGAAATAATAATGAATCCATATAGTCCTTTTGTCATTTTTTATTTTATTTTATTTTTTTTAATATATTTTATTGATTTTTTACAGAGAGGGAGGGAGAAGGATAGAGAGTTAGAAACATCGATGAGAGAGAAACATCGATCAGCTGCCTCCTGCACACTCCCTAATGGGGATGTGCCCACAACCAAGGCACATGCCCTTGACCGGTATCGAACCTGGGACCCTTCAGTCCGCAGGTTGATGCTCTATCCACTGAGCCAAACCGGTTAGGGCCCTTTTGTCATTTTTTAAAATTATTTCTGTAAATTTTATATTTATATATTCGTATTTTTTTTCGTTGTTTTGTGTTTGTTTTTTATTGATACCAGAGAGGAGGGAAGAGAGATAGAAACATCAATGATGAGAGAGAATTATTGATTACCTGCCTCCTGCACAGCCCCCACTGGGGATTGAGCTTGACCGGGAATCAAACCATGACCTCCTAGTTCATAGGTTGACGCTCAACCACTGAGTCACGCTGGCTGGGCTATATTCATATTTTCAACCTCTTGAATTTGTATATTTCCCAATGGATAGCTTCTATAATTAAGATTGCCATAATGGAAAAAATACAGAAATGGGAATGTTCACTATTCATATTTTCCTCCTTTTTTTTTTTTTTTAAGTCCTAGTTTCTTTTTTTAAAATATATTTTTATTGATTTCAGAGAGGAAGGGAGAGGAAGAGAGATATAGAAACATCAATGATGAGAGGGAATCATTGATTGGCTGCCTCCTGCATGTCCTCTATTGGGGACCAAGCTCCCAACCTGGGCATGTGTCTTTGACTGGAATCAAACCCAGGACCCTTGAGTCTGCAGGCCGATGCTCTATACACTGAGCCAAACCGGCTAGGGCCTTTTTTTCTTTGTATAATATTTTGCTTATTATGACACTCTGAGAAATTGTTTTATTTTTAACTAGTTGATTGAATTAAAATTAAAGTAAGAACTGAAAATCACCTCAAAAGAATGTATGCATCCTATTCTGGCATTGACTTACAAAAATATTTATGTATTGACTTAAATGGTTTGTTATTCCTATTTCAAATAAGTGATTCTGTTCTTCAGTGTTTCTGTAAAGTGGAATTCATTGTATTTTCCTGTCTCTTAATGAACAGGGACATTGATGTTGATGAATCAGTTAGCTATTTTATATTGGCTTTTCCCAACTCCCATCCTGACCCCACTCCCTGGCCCGGTTCCCATGCTCAGTTCC
Source organism: Myotis yumanensis (assembly GCF_028538775.1). Classification (NCBI taxonomy): domain Eukaryota; kingdom Metazoa; phylum Chordata; class Mammalia; order Chiroptera; family Vespertilionidae; genus Myotis; species Myotis yumanensis. The sequence goes on along the minus strand of NW_027223764.1, from coordinate 24,643,819 downwards.
TCCCCTTTGGCTAAGCTCCCTGACTTTGCACACGTGCAAGGAAGAAGGAGAAAGAAGTCACTGTGCAGGGAATGAAGGCACAGCTCTTTTGCAGATGGAATCTGTTAAAGCAGGTGATGAAAGGCAGAGCACTGGAAAGATAGGAAAAACAAAGTATAAAGAAGAGAATGAACATTGAAAAGATCACTTTGGTTACTTTTGATATCTAAAAAATGTACATAGACATGGGTGTCATTCTGAGACCTAATGAACTCATCCTTGCTATATGAGGTGAATTATAAGATTACTAGAAGCCTGGTGCACGAATTTGTGCACGGGTGGGGTCCAGCCAGCCTGCCCTGATGGGGCCAGGTGGGGGAGGGGCCATGGGCAGTTGGTGGGTCGACCCCACCCCCTGGTCTAACTTCTGGTAGAACTCCTGGTCAAGGGGACAATTTGCATATTAGCCTTTTATTATATAGGAGGATTGATTCTGATTTGTATATATTTAGGGTTTGGAATTTGATTAGCATTTGTATTTCAAGTGATCTGTTTGTTATTCTAGTTAAATATGTATGTGTCTTTATTTTACCAGCTCAACTACTACCACCCTATTAGAACATTGGTTGACTTGTGTAATTCCTCTAAAACAATTATTCTAAAGTAGTGAATCAGCTGACAGTTAACTTGTCCTTGTCTTATGATTTTGCTTTATTGTAGTGATGTATGTATATTTAAGAGTTTAACTTCTAAGAAGCTTTAGTTTTTGTTCGTTTTCTTTTAAGATAAAATTGTTATTCATCTATGTGTGTTTTAGGGTCTCCCTTTGTGAATGCAATTATCCATAAAGGCTTCGATGAAAGGCATGCCTATATAGGTGGCATGTTCGGAGCTGGGATTTATTTTGCTGAAAACTCTTCCAAAAGCAATCAGTATGTATATGGAATTGGAGGAGGTACTGGGTGTCCAGTTCACAAAGACAGATCTTGTTACATTTGCCACAGGTAAGAGATCACTTGTTCTCATTTATTTTTATAAGAATCAGATAAGAACTGGTTCCATATTGAAAATTTTGGGGTGTAAGGCTAGGTGAACTTTATGGGCCAAGCACAGTTCTAAGCACTTGATCTGTTTAACTCATTTAATCATTAAATTACATTTGGTGTTTTAAAGAATATGGAGAAGAACATATCATTGGGCATGAAAGATTTTATTGTGGGGCTGTGAACTCTAAAAATTCTAGTATTCACATGCTAAAATGGTACTACTTGCCAAACCTAATTATTTCATGGCAATGCATGAAGAAGTCTCTCTTCCATTATGATATGCTCATAATCTTCAATTTATAATATTACTACTTGAAAAGTTATAATAAAGCACATCAATCCTGTAGAAAGCACATTATTATCAAATAACTACTTGTGTGCTCGCTTCAGCAACACACATACTGAAATTGGATTTAGAGAAGACTAGCATGGCCCCTGTGCAAGGGTGGCATGCAAATTCATGAAGTGTAAATAAGAAAAAAGGGCGGGGGGGTACAAAGTAGTTATCCTGGTCTAACTCGGTTGTTAAAAGCATTCAAATAACTTGGCTCTAATTGATAAACTCCTGATAAATAAATTATCTTTTGCCATTTGAAAAATCAAATAAGATCAAACATTGAGATATATTCTACAGTTAGGGCACTGCTTATAAAGATCTAGAGCAGTAGTTATCAAACATTAGCAAGTTTCAGAATTACCTAGAAGGTTAATGAAAATGCCGATTCACAGGCCCTATCTTTTGAGTTGCTGATTTAATAGTTCTGGGGTGGGGTCCTAGAACTTGAATTCTACCAAGTTTCCTGATGCTTCTGATTACAGATCTAGAAGAAAAAACAACAACCTAGAGCAGTAGTTCTCGGTCTTAGCAGCACATTGGAATCACCCAGGAAGCTTTAAAAATGAATGTCTGTGTCCCACCTTCAGAGAGTCTCATTTAATTGGACTGGGGTATGATCGGGGCATTGGGATTTTTAAAGGCTTCCCAGCTGATTTTGAGAGGTTGCCAAGGTGAAGAACTATAGTCCTAGAGAGAGGTCTGTTTTTGTTTAGTTCTTATTGTTTTCCCCCTGAATTTAGACTTTGTGTAGGTGTCTGAAGTCAGCCCTCCTGGATATGACTTCCCACCCATTTCTATTTTAGATCATAAATTGGACTGGTTAGAAGACTTATAATTTCTTGATATTTTATAAATTGAACATTGCTATTTTTACTTTTATTATCTGGAGGCTAAATAGCAAGTATAGATTGTATCTCTTTGGAGAATAGAATCATCAACTGGTCCACCAAAATCAGGAACCGAAGATAGTTCTTTGGAATTAAAGAAGGCCAATCATATGCCAGAGGGGAGTGGGAGAGTAACCTACTTAAACTTCTGGTAGAGAAGACCTAGTTGAGGAAGTAACATTTCACCTGAAACCTGCAAAATGAATGTTAGCCATTTGAAGAGTGTTAGAATGGCTGGTAGAGGAAACAGCGTATTATGTATCATGTCCGTGGGGGAAGAAAGTTTGACTATGTGAAAGAAGAAAATGTATCTGGGGCATGAAGAACACATTAAGATTAGAGAATTTGGTACCATTGTAAGGGAATTTGGGGATTTCTTCTAAGTACAGTGAGCAGCCTCTAAAAGGGTTTAAGCAGAAAAGTGATGTGATCTGATTTATGTTTTTTGGTTTTTGTTTGTTGTTGTTTTTTCCTAAATCACTGGTTGCTTGAATGGAAAATAGTTTAGACATTAATTAGAGTAGAAACAGGAAGACTAAATCAGAGGCCATTGTTATAGTCCAGGTGAACATTTAAGAGAAGAGAATAGATTATAAATATATTTTGAAGGTAGAATCCACTGGACTTAACTGGAAAAATGTTCTTTGCAAACCACTTCATGGAAGTCCCTTAAAGCTCCTCCTTCCCACTTGGGCTATGATTTGTACTTTTGCTGAAGCAGGATGGCTGAGTCTGGATACCTATACGGTTATTACATTTTCAGGTTTTATAATTAAAGTGAAAAATTCTTTCATTAATGAGAATAGTAGAAGACATTCTTATAAAGTTCATTTAGAGTGAAATGATAAAAACAATCATAAATGTTTATGTATAAATGTATTAAAAAGTGTAGACAGTGTACACAAATAAAATTGTCATATGCTACTTTGTATTCAGTAAGATCTTTTCCTTTTCACGCTATAGGCAGCTGCTCTTTTGCCGGGTAACCTTGGGGAAATCGTTCCTGCAGTTCAGTGCAATGAAAATGGCACATTCTCCTCCAGGACATCACTCAGTCACTGGTCGACCCAGTGTAAATGGCCTAGCATTAGCTGAATATGTTATTTACAGAGGAGAACAGGTAACTCATTTTTATTTGTTATCTTCAAAAATACTTTAGAGCCATACTTTAATCTCTTCTTACTAATCTCTTAAATTAACAAGGTATATTGTCTTGAGAAATGGATTTCTTTTTAATTTTTTTTTTGGGGGGGGGATAATTTCAGACTTACAGAAAAGTTACAGAAATAGTAAAGAATTCCCTTTACCCAGATTTTTCAAATATTCATTTTTTTTAAGATTTTTTTTAAATTGATTTTTAGAGAGAGAGGAAGGGAGCGGGAGAAATATCTATATGAGAGCGACACATCATCAGCTGCCTCCAGCACACCCTCCACCAGGGATTGAGCCCACAACCGGGCATGTGCCCTGATTAGGAATCAAACCAGCAACCTCCGGGATGACGCCCAACCATCTGAGCCACACCGGCCAGGGCCCAGATGTTAACATTTTAACATTCTCTCTCCTTTATCAGTCTCACCCTCCTGAGTAGGTGTTTATACTTTTTTTTTTCTGACCTACTTGAGAGGACAGTTCCTTTACCCTTAGGAACATAGGCATGTTTTTTTACCCTTAAATCTGTACTATAAGTGTATTTCCTAAAAACAAGGAGATTCTCTTAAAATTATCAAAATCAGGAAAATACCTTATTCAGATTTTGCCAGTTATACTGGAATTTTTTTTTTCAGCTTTTCTAAAATACAGTTAAGTAGAATTCAATATTTAATAGTTAATCTGCCTATAGCAAAGAAATGTGTAATTCCCTCTTGCTCTTAGTGACACATCTGGTCAAAGCATCTCTAGATTGTGTTCTGAGTTGGAGATATGTATTAGAACCATCTAGGTCAGTGGTTGGCAAACTCATTAGTCAACAGAGCCAAATATCAACAGTACAACGATTGAAATTTCTTTTGAGAGCCAAATTTTTTAAACTTAAACTATATAGGTAGGTACATTGTTATTAACTTAATTAGGGTACTCCTAAGGCTTAGGAAGAGCCACATTCAAGGGGCCAAAGAGCCGCATGTGGCTCGCGAGCCGCAGTTTGCCGACCATGAATCTAGGTCATTAAAAACAGACAGACACATACTTAGTACTCCTTCCAGATCTGAAGAATCTAAGGGACAGGAATCAAGGTAGAGGTGTTTTGAGAAAATGCTCTCACATGAATCTGATCCACAGCACTAAGTTTTAGAACTTCTTCCCTGAAGCTTAGGAATGCTTAGAGTAAGTCTCTTCTAAAAAAAATTTTTGTTTACCAATATTTGAATTAATCTTTCTCTTTTAGGCTTATCCTGAATATTTAATTACTTACCAGATTGTGAGGCCTGAAGGTATGGTTGATGGATAATTATTTTAGGAAACTAATTCCACTGAACCTAAAATCATCAAAACAGCTGGTGGCCTCTTAATTTTTACTCCTTTGCTGAGAAAAATCATTGTTCGACAAGCCTGTGGCAAAAGGATAAAAAATGTGAAAGAAGTTTTAACATTCTGACTTGATAAAGCTTTAATAATGTACAGTGTTTTCTAAATATTTCCTGTTTTTCAGCACTTTAACAGATGCCATTCCAGGTTAAAACTGGGTTTGTCTGTACTAAATTATAAACAGTTAACTTGAATCTTTTATACGTTATGCATTGATTCTAACAGAAACTGTAATCCCTCAACAGAACTCATTTTACTAATCCAGTACTGTGTTCTTTAAAACACAGCATTTACACTGAATACAGTTTCATTTGTAAAACTGTAAATAAGAGCTTTTGTACTAGCCCGATATTTATTTACATTGCTTTGTAATATAAATCTACCGTTTCAGAATTGCAGTGGTTACAGATTTTTTTCATGTGTACCGCTCATCTGCACTTCATCCTGCATCATCATGATTGATCTTTACATTTGATTTCAGAGGCTGTGTTGAGTTGTCAGCAGAGACTTTGTCAGTTGGGAAAGATTTATTTATCACATTTAATTTGCTGATGGAAGCATTTATCTCTCATTAGAAATCTTTCCCATTTAAGAGCCTATTTCATGAACTCTCTGGGGATTTAATTTGTGCTACCTTTATATGTATAAGATACATTCCAAAGAGCTCTAACTATGGTAGTCCTGAATATTAAAGATGCTTCTTTACTGGCATCAAACTCTAGGTTTCACGTTGGAAAAAGTTTTCATATCGTTCTGTGAAAATTAGAGCAAGTGCTTTTATTTTTTTAGAAAGGTTATGTCCTGCCACTGAACAATTATGTTGTTCTTTTAATGGAATATAAATAGGAAGTTAAATTTCAGAGGTGGGAAGGATAATCTTGAATAATTTTCCAATATGTTCTAATCACTGTAAATGTAAGCAGAAAAAAATTGCAAATGGGAGTAGGTGGTTTTTTGTCCTATTTTTTTCCTGTTCTTTTTCCTTGGCCTTACTCTTATACTTACAGCCAGTCTATACACGATAGGTAAGCTCCACCCAGAACATGAAGTGTAGGTGTCCCAGTTCTCTCCTCGCCTCCTGAATGGGCAGGTGCAGTGAGAAGGGTGCTTCTGCTCTGGGCCACCTCATCATGACATTACATCCAGTTGGAGATACGCTATCCCATAAAATGCCATTCCTAGTTTCTAATATTAACTATCTTTTCCATGAAAAATGCTAAGGCATCTTGGTACAGAGACACAAGTTACGGCTTGGCAGTCTTTGTTGACTCTAGCGTCCTCATAAGTCAAAGCAAGAGTTTTACCCACTTAAGTCTTTGTAAATGAGGATGTTCCCATTCACTCTATACAAATTTACCTTTGTTTTACATTTCATTCAGTCTCTAACTAATTGGTCCTTTACAGTAACTTGTACATAAACTGCTAGAAAATCATGGTGGTTTTTTTGCCTTGATTAAGAGTTAATCAGAGTAAATGCATATCTGGAGTTTCTGTGATGTAAGTTGTTTGGCAGCTGTAGAGAGAATGCTATCCCATAAAATGCCATGTAAGTTGTGATTATTATTTGAGGTCAATCCTGACCTTTAATACAGCTTTCTAATAATTGCAAACATAATCCTAAAGTCATTTCTTGGAACTCAAATGAAGTATGCCAAATTTTATATAATTTTTCAGATTCTGGAAGCTTCCATGTTTTATAATTAAGATAATGAGATGAATTGATGGAGTTTATATTTACATACCTTATCTCTCATCATTTAGCCCATAATCCTCACCCTATGAGTGAATCTGGAATTGCTTATCATGTAAAATTATCGTGGTCTATGAGTTTACAATATTGCAGCCTGTGTTGTTTCATCTAATCCATTGCTTAATTAGTGTGTTCAAGTTTTTCTATAAATGATTATATTGTGGTTAATATGTTAGCATGGTGATATTTTCAGATAGCTTTTTGTTTGTTGGGAGCTTGAAGAGGGGGTTGGAGGGATTTGGGGATTTTTTTTTTTTTTTGGAGTTTTTGCATGAAATACCTTACTTTATAATGATGGAATTGCTTTTTCTTTGTTTTGTGAATTTTTTTGAAGTGAGATTTAACTTTTTGTGTGAGTAGTACTGTTATATTCATCTAGAGTGTCTTACTTGTACTGTATCACATTCCATACCCTCATTTAATTCTTAATAAACTGTTCACTTGTTTTTTCAGGTAGCATGGTAATTACTGGAGTAGTATAAGTGTGTTGAATGGAATTTGAGAAAATGGATTAAGATTACAATAAACCACAATTGCAGGAAAACATTGTATTTCTGAGTCTAATAGTGATAAAGAATGCAGTTTAAAGATTGAAATATTGAAGGTTGTGACCATATCTTCTCAGCTATTTTAAGATTGAAAGTAGCTGTAATATGCTTTTAGACAATTAGTCTACCCAACACTACTTTTGGCAAACCTTAAAGCTCATTCCTGGGAAATCTTTCTTCTTATAAAGAGGAGTATATTTTTGTTCTCTATAATATATAAAAAATTCTTTATAAGTTTTCAAATCTTAAAGTTAGTGGTATTTATTACTCTTGAAAGAAAGCATAATAAATGTATTATAGATTTTGGTACGCTGAATGTCCAGGTGTGTGTGCTCCATTCTCTGCTTTCATAGTAAGAGAATAATGGCACAAATAACCCATAAATCACGGCTTTAAATATATTTCAGCAGTTTGATCTTCCTGCTTCAGTTAGGACAGTATTAAAGTGTTTGCTGGCTAGTTCCTAAGCATGCATTCCCATGTATGATGTGATCCACTTATTTGCAGGGAGATGGAGAAAGAAAACATGCAAATAAAGTTCCCTAAGCCTAGTGGTTGGGTTTTCTCACTTGTCATGGAGACATAGAACATAGAATTTTTAAAGCAGCAAGATTAGCCACTGATACCTTCACCTAAGTGAAATCTTTTCCTGGCCAGTCAGCTCAGTTGATTAGAGCGTTGTCCTGATACACCAAGGTTGTGGATTCAGTCCCTGGTTAGGGCACATATAAGAAGCAACCAATGAATGCATAAATAAGTAGAACAACAAATCAATGTTTCTTTCTCTCATGCGCTCTCGCTCTCTCTCTCTCCCTCCCTCTCTCCCCCCCCCCCCACCCCTCTCGCTCCCTCTCCCTCTCTCTAAAAATTAATAAAAAATGTCAGCCCTGCCCTGGCTGGTTGGCTCAGTGGATAGAACGTTGGCCTACCGACTGAAGGGTTCTAGGTTCGATTCCGGTCAAGGGTACATGCCCGGGTTGCATGCTCGATCCCCAGTAGGGGGCATGCAGGAGGCAGCCGATCACTTACTCTCTCTCATTATTGATGTTTTATATCTCTCCCTCTCCCTTCCTCTCTGAAACCAATAAAAACAGTTTTTAAAAACCCTATTTTTAAAAATATGTTTTTAATAAATGGAATCTTAAGCTCAAAATGTAAAGTATATAAATCTCTAGGTGCCTGAGGATCCCACTTTGAAAATTACTCATAAAAGCATCAGATGAGACATGGCAGCCTGGTTGGATAAGGAAAATATACCCATAACCCAAGCTGTAGCATTCCTACAGTGAAGAAAAAAACAAGCTCCACTCAAATGGACTCATTCAAAAATCCAAAACAGCCCAGCCAGTGTGTCTTAGTGGTTGAGTGTCGACCCATAAGAGGCCGTCTGTTCAATTCCCAGTCAGGGCACATGCCTGGGTTGCGGACCTGATCCCCAATAGGGGACATGCAGGGTGTTTCCATCTCTCCCTTTCCCTCTCTAAATTCAATGAAAACATTTTTTAAAAATCCAAAACTATCTGTTTTGAACACAAGTCTTCAGACACAATCTTGGAAGATTAGTGCGCGCGCGTGCACACACACACACACACACACACACACTTAGAATAACTGGGATAAGAATGTTTAAAATGGGAAGGGAAAAGCTTAAAAACCATTAGAAAAGATGACACTGAAAAAACTTTTGAGGACTGAAAAATATATAATTAATGAAATTAAGAACTCAGTGAGCCGATTAAACCACAGATTGGGCATATCTGAAGAATTGGTGAACTAGGAGATAAACCAGAGGACCCAGATTGTAACAGGAAGATATTGGAAACTAGAAAAGACATAAGAGACTTGGAGAACAGAATGAGAAAGTGCAATGTAAAGAACAGAATAGTTCTCGGCCGGGATGGCTCAGTGGTTGAGTGTCGACCTATGAACCAGGAGATCATGGTTTGATTACTAGTCAGTGCATGCCAGGGTTGCAGGCTCAGTGCCCAGTGTGGGGTGTTCAGGAGGCAGCCAATTATTCTCATCACTGATCTTTCTCTCCTTCCTCTCTGAAGTCAATAAAAATACATTTTAAAAAAAAAAAACATGATCGGAGAGATTTGAAGATTTTTCTCATAATGAATGTGAATCCTTAACGAGGCATAACAAATATCTAGTAGGGTGAATAAAAACAAGTCTGCTTCTAGACATGTAGTAGAATTGCAAAAGACAAGAAAAATCTCAAAGCAACCAAAAAGAGCCCTGGCTGGTTTGGCTCAGTGGATAGAGCATTGGCCTGTGGACTGAAGGGTCCCAGGTTCGATTCCAAACAAGGGCACATGCCCAGCTTGCGGGCTTGATCCCCAGTGGGGGTGTGTAGGAAGCAGCCAATCAGTGATTCTCATCATTGATGTTTCTCTCTTTCCCTCTCCCTTCCTGAGATCAAAAAATATTTTTTTAAAAATAAAAGCAACCAAAGAGGAAAGACATTAACAACAAAGGAATAATACACGGACAGCACCCTTTCCCTGGCAGCAATAAAGCTGGAAGACATTAAATACCTTCTAAGGCCCTAACCAGTTTGGCTTAGTGGATAGAGCTTCAGCCTGTGGACTCAAGGGTCCCAGATTCGATTCCGGTCAAAGGCATGTACCTTGGTTGCAGGCAGTGATGGCAAACCTATGACACGTGAACTTATTTTTTTTGGTTGATTTTTCTTTGTTAAATGGCATTTACATATATAAAATAAATATCAAAAATATAAATCTTTGTTTTACTATGGTTGCAAATATTAACAAATTTCTATATGTGACACGGCACCAGAGTTAAGTTAGGGTTTTTCAAAATGCTGACACGCCGGGCTCAAAAGGTTCGCCATCACTGGTTGCAGGCACATCTCCAGTAGGGGGTGTGCAGGAGGCAGCTGATCGATGTTTCTAACTCTCTATCCTCCCTTCCTCTCTGTAAAAAATCAAAGTATTTTTTAAAAAATATATATTTTATTGATTTTTTACAGAGAGGAAGGAGAGGAATAGTTAGAAACATCGATGAGAGAGAAACATCGATCAGCTGCCTCCTGCACACTTCCTACTGGGGATGTGCCCGCAACAAGGTACATGCCCTTGACCAGAATCGAACCTGGGACCTTTCAGTCCGCAGGCCGACGCTCTATCCACTGAGCCAAACCAGTTAGGGCAATAAAGTATATTTAAAAATAAAAATAAATACCTTTTAAGTGCTGAGAAAAAAGTAAAGGATGTTAGCCTTATATTTTCTTTTCTTTTTTTAAATATATTTTATTGATTTTTTACAGAGAGAAAGGGAGAGAAATAGAGAGTCAGAAACATCAATGAGAGAGAAACACCAATCAGCTGCCTCCCGCACATCTACTGGGGATGTGACCGCAACCAAGGTACATGCCCTTGACCGGAATCGAACCTGGGACCTTTCAGTCCACAGGCCGACGCTCTATCCACTGAGCCAAACCGGTTTCGGCAGCCTTATATTTTCTAACATAGATAAATTGGTATTTCAAATTTATGTCCAAAAAAGAGGACAAAAAACACATTTTCAGATTTTGCTGAAAGAACTCAGGATTGTTCTTCAGAAAAGACAAATCCAGGATGGAGTGGAATACAATAAGCATGGTGAACAAAGAGATTGGTGAACAGACTGAAATATATCCATGTATAAAGAGAAGATATGAAGGGTTTTATTAACCCCCAGCAATAACTATCAATCATAGTTACCATGTATTAAATTCCTGCACCATGAGCCACATAATTCCACGTGGATCCTCTTTCAGATAAGGGAACTAGAGCTCAAGAGTTAAACTTGCCCAAAGCCAAGGCTGATAAGTCTCTAGGATTCCCTTTCCCCATGTTCCTCAACCCTCCAAAGTCTGCTGTGCTCTTGGGAGCAGTTCATCAGTCCTAAGGGGACAGGAGTCCTTCCTCCAGGCTCTGGGGGAATGCCATTTGTTGCCTGTACCATAACAGATCCAGGATGGGTAGATCTCTGGCTTCTGGTACTTAAGTCTCAGATCAACTGTCTTTCTCTCCTGGAGCCAGCACTCCGCCCCACCTCCATCAGCCTGCGGATTTGGTCAGAGGAGCTTTATGCTCCTAAAGGCAGAAAACTGCTCCAACTTTCCTTAGAAGGGGCTTGAACTGAGAAGGAAGTTGAAAATCAAACTGCCTACCTCAGTGCCTTCCCTCTTGAAACATGCTGGAAAGAATGTTTTTACTTAGAATCTCTAAACAGCTGAATTTAAAACTGAACAATGGAGGAACAGATGGATTCTGGGTGAGGCTATCATCCAGAGGTTGAAACTGATTTCTATTGGCAATTTCAACCATACATATTCCTCAAGAGGGAATAGTGGGAACTCTTCCTGGGAGTGTTCTGTCCCAGAAAGTTGAATGTTTCTGTTCTGACCACAGAATGAATAAAGGAAATGACCTGGCTGAAGTTTAAAAGATTTTAATAAAAACAGGCTAGCAGATTCCAGTGGAAGCGAATATAGTCCATTTGTATTTACAGACGATTAAATAAACTAGTCTGACAGTCCATGTGGGCAGTTGTTGGGGAACCAGATAGATCCATCTTCGTGCAAAGAATTGTGAATGAATGAGAATCCATGGCTCAGTGAGCAGGCGGGGCATAGGGGAGACCACCAGTCCAGATAATCAGACATTCACATTCCCCACTGTTTTGTTCTATTGTATCCAAATGTGAGAAGCTGCTTTCCTGTCCCCCACATACAAAGCTCTTTATTGGACTTTACTGATGCATGATCCCTGCTGCTTTACCCAAACTGCCAGCCTCAGAAAGAGTTTTGCTTGATGGTGTCTGGCAGCTCAGCTTTGCCCCCAAGTAGATTTATGAGCTGTGAAAGGTGGTCAAATTAACACGCTAAGCATTCCTGATAGGATTAGAGGATTGGAGACGAGCTGGCATTTGCATACCATCCTGATGTAACACAACATCTTCATGTCCTCCCAGCCCTTCCTGGTGGGGCTTGGAGGGGGCAAGTAAGAGGTGACACCACACACCCTTCTCCCAGCTGACAACACAGAGTCACCGTGATTCCAGATTATGTAATTTGGCATTTAGTAGCACCTGTCAATCAAAAGGACTGAACTGAAGTGGTAACAGCACTTACTTTCAGGGCTGGATACCTGTCCACGATCCCCATCTTCTCTGGGATGGGATTAATTCCTCCAAGTGCTGTGACAGGTGCTAGGGGTGAGCCTTAAAACATCCATTTAAGTAATAACATGAATTACTGATGGTAACAGTAAAGCCCATTTTATTGTAGAAAATTTGGAAAAGGCTATAAAATAACAGCAAAGTAAAAATCACCCATTATAGAAATAACCCACCATCAACATTTTGGTGCAATTATTTACAATCTGTTTTCTATGCATACAGACAGATAATTTGTTTTTAACAAATCCAGATCATATTGTTCAACCTGAATCTTTTCTTTTACATTGAGTGGCCAGATTATTATGACCACTCCATCAGGACTTCGTTGGGCCACCTTTTGCCTTCAATACTATGGCATTGACTCCACGAGATGTTGAAAGTTGATGCAAGGAATCTGACACCATGCCTGATGAATAGCACTGTCCAGTTCTGTGAGATTTGATGGCTGTGGCTCTTTTAACTTCATCCCACAAATGCTCAATTGGATTGAGATATGGTAATTGTGGGGGCCACCTAAGCAATGTAAAGTCTCCCTCACGTTCTTGAAACCACTCATGCACAATGCGAGCACCATGGCATGGCGCATTGTCTTGTTGGAAGAAGCCCTCTCCATTGGGGTACACCATCAAAATGATAGATTGAACTTGATCAGCAACGATACTTAGGTATGTTGTGCTATTCAGACGTTCCACACGAATTAAAGGGCCCAAATCATGCCAGGAAAACATGCCCCAAATCATAACACTGGCCTCACCAGCTTGAAGGGTTATACTCATGCATGTGGGTTGCATGCTTTTATGCTGTTTCCACCAAATTCTCTCTGCCATCTGCATGATGCAACTGGAAACGTGATTTATCTCCTGCATGATGCATTGGACCACATGACTTTTTTCCAATGCTCGACTGTCCAATCCTTGTGTTCCTGTGCAAATTGGAGACGTTTTATCTTGGTAACTGCAGACAGCAAAGGTGTTTGAACAGGCCTTCGGCTTTCATATCCCATACGATGCAGTGTACGGCTAATTTGCCTAAAAAAGTCAGGTGGTTATAATAATCGGGCCACTCAATGTAATGTATCCATAGCATTTTCCCATTCACTAAATATTCTCTTTTTGAAAAGGTTATTTTTAATGACTGCGTTGCATTCCATCACATAGAATAAAGTATCTCAACTTCGGTTGTCCGGGGGTCAGGAGCAAGTGTCCTCAGAACATCCCTGCAGAACTATGGGAAGGATGTTAGGGGGAAAAGGTAGTAGGTAGATGTCTGATCTTTCCAGCAGCACACAGGTCTAACTGGTACAACACCAAGAAAATGTTAGATCCGCCTGGCCATTGTGGCTCAGTGGTTGAGCGTCTACCTATGAACCAGGAGGTCACAGTTCGATTCCCAGTCAGGGCACATGCCCAGGTTGTGGGCTGGATCCCCAGTGGGGGTTGGGGAAGCAGCCAATCAATGATTCTCTCTCATCATTGATGTTTCCATCTCCCTCTCCCTTTCTCTCTGAAATCAATAAAAACATATTTTAAAAAGTTAGATCCAAGAGCTCACAAGAACCATGAATCAAAATGAAACACTCCTGAATCTTGTCTAGGTGCGTTGCATGATAGTTACTAAACATGATACTTATCAGAACCACCTGGGCAATCTGCAGGTTAAAAATAGTCTCCCAAGTGCTGCCCCAAAGGGTCACTCTGGCAAGATCAGAGTGGGGTCCAGAAATCTGTGTTTTCCACCAGCACTCTGGGTGGCTCCAGTAGAGCTTATGCTCAACCCAAACCTGAAAAAATACCAGTGAGTAGAAAGTGCTTTACAGTCAGATGTGGGCATAAGGGCTAGCTCTTTCCCTCTGAGCCTCAGTTTCTCACAGTATTAAATGAGGGGAAAGATTATGCATGCCCTGCCAACCATGAGGCTCGGCTGAGGTAATGTCTGTGAAAATACTTGGCAAATTATAAGCTGCATGTAAATGTGAGGAGGCGTTACCTCATTGTGCCCAAGAAGAAAGGGTATTTGGAAAAGCCTGATTTATTTTCAGGGCTCGACAACAGCTCCCAGCTACTTTGGGGGGGTCTGCTTCAAAATCCACATTTATTTTCTTACTAAACATTCTCCTTCCCTGTCAACGGGCTTTGCCTGTGACTGACTTCATTTTACTAGTAGGTCAGCTTTCGCTTTTCAGGGCTTTGTGCTGATTGGTTGGTTTCAGAGGCTCAGACTCCTTATTGCATTGGGTATGGGACTAATGAAAAGAGTGTTCTCCCTCCAGACCCCGTCCTGGCCCTGTCCCCTCAGAGGTCCCCAAATTTGGAGCGCCTTTGTGGCTTGAATCTAGGTCACAAAAGATTGCCCTTTTTTAATCCCATGTGGTCACGGTTGCACACACCCAGTGCTTCAGGGGAGGACCAATGAAATGGAATAAATGCCTGGCTTCTGCCTTCCTGCTTTCCTCCGGAGATGCAAAGGCTTCTAGAGGTTAATAAGATAGAGCCAGTGCGAGGTTCACTCCCTGGGGCTCTCCAATCAACTTCTTGTATGTGCTGTTTAGTTAGGGCTTTGGTGGGTCTCTTAGAATGTCAGAAAATAGCACCCTCTTCCTCCCAAAGAAGGAGTTCACGCTCTGTGGTCTCTGACCTAATGACCCCCTTGTAACATTGCGGAAGGGGTCATATTACAAGTTGGGCGACCCGCGGGGGACGAAGGAGGGCGGCTTTCAGAACTATGATAATTGTCTCCACGTTCTGGGCTCCGCATTCTGGTTTCTGCGACGCGCGCAGACTTAACTCACGTCCCGCTTTGTAACCTCTTCTGGCCGCAAGAATGGTGGAGGAGATACCGTGACCGCGGAGCGCGGGGTGGGGGGTCCCGGAGGGGCGCGGGCCCGGCCAGTGGGAAGGTCGGACGCGGAGGGGCGACATCACCCCACCGGCATCAGGCCACCGCCTCCATTCAGTGGCGAAATGTGGGCGGGCAGAGGATGCGCGGAGCCCTTGGCCCGCGGTTAACCCTGTGCGCGCCCGCCCGCCCTAGCATCACCTGGCACCCGGGGCATCACCCGGCGCACGAAGCACCAACCGCTGTGGCAGCACCGCCCAATTCACTGTCCTCTACGTGTACTCGTGGTCCCTTAGGTGTTGCCCTTTTTTTCCCCACCGCTTAATCACCATAATTACTTTCCCCAGAACCCACATGTTCACGCTACAATTCAAATAATTTATAAAATAGTTTAAGAGGTAATCGTGGGGCCCCAGGAAGCCAACCTCACGTAGGTGGCTTCCCTTGCTGGCAGTCACGACACAGTGTCCAGAAGAGGGAAGCCAGCACCTGGCAAGCTCTTCAAACTGCAGCCGCCGCCTCCGCACTTTGCATGTGGGAACAGTCAGGCCTTGTCTCTCTTTTCTCGCCTTCTCTGTAACTTTGTTATATTCGTAAGTAGACGAATGATCAATTTCCAGTTAGTTTCTCTTAAAACTTTTATTTAGCAAATACTCAAATGTGCGGAATCGTTGAAAATGTGATGCAATAATGCAAATAAACATTTCTCTATCCTTCTAGCTTTATTACTTGTTAACATCTTGTTATATTACTTAATCAGCTATCTGTATAGAGATATATTTTTCTCCTAAATTATTTGAAGGTATATTGGAGATCGCATGACGTTCTACTCTGATATAATTTATCACACCGAAGAAAATGAACCCTAATTAAGTAATAATCACTTAAAATATAGGCCGTATTTACATTTTCTCTGTTGTTCCAAAGATGCCTTTGAATCAAGATTTTAAAAATCCAGAATAAAGATGGATTGCATTGCATCTAGTTATGTTATTTATTTTTATGGTAATTTTCTTAAAAGGTTTTTATTATTTTTAGCCTGCATAGCACATTTCTGGAATTTAAATTTGGGTACTGTGGTTATTCTAGATCTATCTTTTCCTTAAGGTTAGCACATTTTTAAAACGAGATTTTTGACAGAAATACTTTGTTGCTAAGCTTCCTGTACACATCTTGGTTTTCATGTGCAGACCAACCAACGTGTTTTCCTCCCTTGGAGTCTGACCTAAACCTGATGCAACAAAGCTCCTTTTCCTAGGCCCTCACTTTCAGGGCCATGTCCCACAGGGCTCTTAGTCTCCATCTTCTCTTAGCTCTCCCTTTGGATCCATGATTTGTGTGCTGTTTTGCAATAACTCTGATCAAACCCAAATTAAACCATTATTTTTTCTCTTCATAGGTAACCTTTAAAAATATTTTTAAAACTTTCCCCAAGTCCTGTCACTGTTCTTATTACATATGTGGACCTCAGCATTCTTTTCCTATAGTCCTATTGCCTCTCTCTCCTGGCTTATCTATAATCAGTGTGTATTGAGTGCTTGCTATATCACACACACACACACACACACACATGTTGCTCAGAACAATCTCATAGAATTGGCACCATTAATATTACCTCCATTTTAACTTATTTTAATTTTTATTTATTGATTTGAGAGGGAAAGGAAGGGAGAGAGAAACATTGCGTTGCTGTTCCATCTATTTATGCATTCATTGGTTGATCCTATATGTGCCCTGCCTGAAGATTGAACCCGAAACCTGGGCATAATGGGACGATGCTATAACCAACTGAGCTACCTGGGCAGGGCACTATTACCCCATTTTAAAGATGAGAATAGTGAGACTTAGAATAAGTAGTTTGGTGCGTGTGGCATTGTAAGACGTGGAGCTGGGACTTGATCCTTGGTTATCTGACTCCAGAGTTCATGTTCTTAACACTGTATACTACCTCTGAGACATTAACACATCCTTTTATCCAACACATAAAGAGCCTATATAATTGGATGTTCCAATCCTGTGTATGTGTGTGTGTGTGTGTGGGTGTTCTGTTGTATTGTGTTTTATTTAGCTTTGCTTTGCCTTTTTTTTTTTTTATTTTACTGTCACTATATTCACAAGTCATTCGGTAGAAATTGGTGACACTCATGTGCCAGGGCTGTGTATTGAGCACAAGGCTAAGATTTTAACTAAATGACATTTGGAGACCTTATATCAGCTAGCCGTTGGCTCACTGAGGCCATAGAACATCACTGGTGACACCCCTGGAGGTCAGAGAAGGTTAGGTCATCCCCTAAACCAGTGGTTTCCCAACATCTGGAATTCCAAAACCATTAAAACTTCCTACACATTTGGAGGAATGACATTTGCCAAGTGAGAGCATTCAATTTTTAAAATCACCATCTATAATATTAGCATCATCATTTTATAAAAGAAAGGATATTTTAAATCTATCTCCCTCCACTCCTATAAAAAGATTAGAAGGGACATCACTTCAGAATAAAGAATAATCCTTAATCTAAAAAATTCAGATCTGTCAAAATTCACTATCTTGCCCTTATTTTTCTCATAATGAACTGACTTTGGATCGGGCCATATAGGCCAACATCATCATTTTACCAATAAGGAGGTGATTCATCAGACACATCTTTATGTTAGCCAGGTTACTGTGATGGAGTCTGCTGGCCAGGATGGCGGACTAAGCCCCTCTAACAAAATCACTGAAAGTGGTTTCCCCTGATTAAGTGCAAAAGCCTGATGCTTCCATAAGGGTATGGATGTAGACCTGGCAGAAAGACACTGTGACTCAGCAGAAACAAGGGTTCATAGAGGATGAAGGATGAAGGTATTGATGGAAGGTGTTCAAGGTCAATGGCCTGGTGATGGGACAGTTGTGCAATAACAAAAATAACTCAGTTCAAGTTCCAGCTCTACTCTCTCCTTGGAGAATTCCCTGAATGTCCCTGAACCTGTTTCTTCACTCATAAAATGCCATCTCATGAGGTAGATAAGAGGACACATAAGAAGATGCTTTTCAGTCTGACTGGTGCGACTCAGTGGTTGAATGTCAACCTATGAACCAGGAGGTCACGGTTCAATTCCCAGTCAGGGCACATGCTTGGGTTACTGGCTGGATCTCCAGTGTGGGGTGTGCAGGAGGCAGCCAGTCAATGATTCTCTCTCATCATTGATGTTTCTATCTCCCTCTCTCTTACTCTATAAAAGAGAAGGCCTCCTCTGCTATTTTGAACAAATCTATCACTAAGCAGTGGTCACCTTTTAGGGCTGCTAGGAACTTGAGGCTGCAGCCAAATAACCCTGCTGGCCCCTCCTCTCTTAACACCCTACAGCTGGTCCCAGGAGGCTAATTATCCTGCTTGCAAATAAGAGCTCTCCAGCCTTCTGTCTGCCCCAGCCTTCCTCCGGCAGCCTACTTGCTTTTTGGCACACATGCTGCCATCCTACACTGAGGTCCTCCTTCATTCTGGGTGACTCACTGAAAGTTTTTATAACACTGTAGGTGCCAGCCATTCACAGTTACACAAAGTGGTTTCACCCTCCAGATTTTCCTGAGGGTTTATGTTATGGATTTTAACAGGGCTTTGCAGGAACATCCGCACCCACCTAAGAAAATGGTTGCATACCCACATGGTTGAGACTGCTGGTATGAGCTAAGGCATTAGGATATGCTGTCCTAAACATCTTTTTTGCTGTAGGCATGCTACTGTTGGTACGTTTTCCAAATGTTCCAATCCTGTGTGTGTGTGTGTGTGTGTTCTGTTGTATTGTGTTTTATTTAGCTTTGCTTTGCCTTTTTTTTTTTTTTTTTAATGTAATTAAAAGCATTCCTGAGCCTTGGGCATTAGTTGGAAGGGATAAGAAGAGAGAAATGTAAATAGCTGCCTCTAAGTGCTGGTAAGTATTTCATCCCAGGGCACTGCCAATGAATACTTATATATGACTAAACATAAACTGTGACATCTCACCCTCCTGGAGATCCCACACTGGTTGTCTTCCCTTCATCTCTCTCCCCACCTCTTAAAATCAATGCAAAAGGGCCCTATCCCTTTTGGAGAAGAATCCTTCTCATTGTGGTCATTGTGCATGGAAACAAAAGAACATCTGGATCAAAGGGTTAGGGTCTCCAGCCCCACCACGATCACATGACCACCCAGCTCAAAGGAGGCAACTGTTAACTGAAGTGCTGGTCGGAAGCTTCTAGCCTTTCATGGAGAGTTCCTGTGGTTACCTAGAAACAGTCCGCTCACGTCATTTACGTTGCCTTGCACTGTGCCGCCAACAGTCCTTAGGGAAATTCTGTATTTAGCCATTTCAAGTTGTACCCTCAACGAAAGCTTCCTTTTCCCGGTCTCTGAAACATCCAACCCTGTATTCCTCCAGCCCCCAAATTCATTTTGGTTTTCCTTTAAAACTTCAGAAACAGTTTGCCTCGTTCACATAGCCCCCAAAATCCTGCTAGTGGCTTTGTTGAAATCATGTTTAAATGTATAGATTATTTATAGATTGAAAAAATAATTTAATGCTTCTTATGTAATAATAATACATTCATCTATAATTTCATTTTTTATGGCTTTCTTTTCTGCCCTTCGAAGTATTTCTGTATTCTTCATATAGCTCTTGCATATTTCTTATTGAGTTTATTCTTAGGCATCTTACCTTATTATTAATGGCATCTTCCAACATCTTTTCTTCCCGCTTGTCTGTACATGATGACCACTCAATAATTTTAACATGGCTGAAGCCAACATCGTGTTTTGAAAAGGAGAGGAGGGCTTTGGTCTGCTTTCATGCCTGCTTTTAGAAATTGAAACGGGAAAGAGTTTGAATGTGGTGAGCCAGAGGTCACACAGGAGGGACAAACTAGGGGTAAATTCATCAAAGCTCTGCAGCCATGAGCCTGGGCAGGAAGCAAGGAGAGTTGTTCTTTGAAGTTGTAAGAAAGCCATAGAGCTGGGAGGTCAGCTGTAGTCCCCAAGCCTTCAAGACCAGAAACATTCTCTTCTCCTTTCAAATCCTCCTCATTGAAGATCTCACATACCCCCGTGCTTCCACAGTAGGGGGGCAAGCACTGCATATTGTTCTCATCTTCGGATAATTCCCTCTTCAACAACTAAACATTTCCTGCTTCTTTCTTTTGATGCTGTTCCCAGCTGAGATGCAGAGTTGCTGACTGCCATTTTGTGTAAGTGCCCTTTAAGACTGAAAGGCCCTCTGGATGCCCGCGTTGGTCTACTAAAGGAAGTGGGAGCACTAAGGATATATTTATTGCAGGCTTGCAAGGTGCCAGGCACTGTGCTTTTCATGAGCATCTCATTTAATCCTCCCAACAGCCCCATGCGGGGGGGGGGGGGGGGGGGAATTACTGTTATTTTTTCCCTATTTTACATAGAAGAAGACTGAAGCTCAGAGACAGACATGAAGTAAACTGTCCAAGGTCATGCAGCTTGTTAGTAGCAATACCGAGATTTGAACCCATGCATGTTGGTCTCCTTCACCGAAACTCTTAGTAGCTTTTAGCTGTAGTATATTTTTGTGACGGTAGAAGAAAAAAGACCTAGCTCACGCTTCGACCAAACTGAAACATTAGCCTTTTATTAAATGGAGTGCAGTGCTCCAATCTCCCTTTCCGTGAGAGCCCGTCATGAGCGGTGTAATTAGCTGACAGTGTCCAGCAGTAGCACCTTCAGAATCTGCCGTGTTCACACCACGAACATGTTCTTCCTGGGCCATACTGGAGCACAGATATGTTTATGAGTGCCAAGACTTAGACTGAGAAGCAGCGGAGGGCGTGGCCCAGGAATTTCAGGTTTAAATTGTGTCTTTCCTCCCCCACACCTGTTTCTTGAGTTCCGCCATTCCTTACCTCAAGCTGACATCTCCTAGATAGGCTTCCCAGATAACCAGACCTTTTCTCAGCTTCCATGTTCCTAATCTTTTACATGTAGAAACCCAGTTTTTATTGTTGTTGTTAGGTTTTGTTTTCTAATGGTTTCGTGGTGTAATCCTAAATTCCAGCTTGTTGAAGACTGGAACTACATCAGGGTATCCCCGTGCCCTGCCTCCTTCCTTAGCACCGAGTCCAGGGCATTTGGAACAGCATCCAACATTATTTGTTTATTGTTTAATTAAACTAATTGACTTTAAACTTTACTCTTCTTCAAGGGAAGGAGAGGTAATATTTATGGGGTGCCTATTATATGTCAAGTATTGTGTGGTGCTGAGTAGTATCCAATGTATCACAGAATTTATTCTCCATGGTAACTCTGGAAGTTAGCCATTATTGTTATGGAACAAGAGGAGAGAGAAACATGGAGAGGCTAAACAACCTTCTCAAAATAACACAGAGTCAGTGGCAGGTGGATCTAATATTCAAACCAGCCATGTCTGACTCAAAACCAGTGCTCACCCACATCACAGAATGGCCTCCTCGGGCCAGTACTTGAAGGAGGCAAGTGAGAGGGGTGAGGCTCTTGCCTAGGGTGCAAAATATAAGGCAGTCCCAACAAACTCAGTCATCAAAATAAATATCTTAATGCAATATTTTAAAAATCAAAATTAATGCAAAAACAATCCGTGAGGAACAAAGTACTGCATTTTAAAAATAAAGATGGGATCAGGCTTCAATAGAGCTTCCCACAGCACCGGCACTGATCCTGCCTTTATTTAAAATCATAAACTGAGTCATTGAATGAAAGCTTTGTTTTAGAAGATTAATATGTTGGTGGTGTGAAAGACAAACTGAAAAGGATAGAGACTTTGAAGGTTTGAAAAATTTTGCTTAGTCAAAATGAGTTAAGAAAAATTCCACTATTCCCTCTTAGCTCTGTGCTAAATAACTTGGGAAGTACCACCAGAACAAGATGGTCTGATGCTTTTAACAAATTCTCTGTCTTCTGTAGACTGAGCTACAGATGCCTTGCTACTTCTGATGCCCCCGCTGGTGCCAGCTCTGACGTTAACCAGGGTGTGTCTGGCAACTTTCCCTTCACTCCTAATGGCACCCGAGGGGGGAAATTCCCATGTTTCCCATGTACATCCGCCTCATTATTTTAGAGATTTTGATCCTGTCTTTTCCCACCTGCACATTTTACCTTCTAGCTTAACCTTCCAAGTCTTTCTAGATGCTCCAGATACAGAAGCCTTCTCAATTTCTCTGGTCATTTTGGTTGTCTTTCTCTAGGTCTTTTCTAACTCCATGATCTTTCTGGGGTTATAACATGTAGTACTACATGTAGCACTTGTTGATTTTCACACATTATCTTCTCTATGAAAAACTATATATAGGTTTCCAGAATGCTAGTAGTGTGCCTTATGGACCTCAGATTTAACCAAGCCCAACTCCCCGCAATGTACATTTCAGAGATATTGGGACTTAACCAAAGTCACCCAGGATGCTGATGGTCGAATCTGTCCATTTCTCTTCCACTGCAGGCAATTGGCCCCTCTTAGTCTGTATCCTGTTCCTGAGACAGAGTCTAGTATAGCTCTGCTTGAACAGTAAAGCAGCAGAGAAGTAGCAACCAACACAGTGTACTTGGCCTACAGAGTTTGGCCTTTCTCTCTTTCATAGAGGTAAGTTCATCAGCTGGCCAAAGGACACACAGGAAGGAATTGGCAGTTGTCTTGTATGGAGAGTAAAACAATGGTTCCAGCCAGTGCTGTTTTATTTCAAATACCCTTTTCTGATGACACCCCAACTTTGCCAATCTTTTTGAAGAATTATACATTGGTCCGTATTTCTTTTTTTTTTAATATATTTTTATTAATTTTTTACAGAGAGGAAGGGAGAGAGATAGAGAGTCAGAAACATCGATGAGAGAGAAACATCGATCAGCTGCCTCCTGCACATCTCCTACTGGGGATGTGCCCGCAACCCAGGTACATGCCCTTGACCGGAATCGAACCTGGGACCTTTCAGTCCGCAGGCCGATGCTCTATCCACTGAGCCAAACCGGTTTTGGCATTGGTCCGTATTTCTAGGGAGTAGTCTGCAGTCACTCTGAGCTTCCTTTCCTTGGCCCAGATGAATTTTATCTAGTGGTCAATGTTACTCAAATGTGATCTCATAAACCTGGCCTGAAACTGTGTGCAATCTGAATATTTTTGCCAATTGTATGAATACAAGAATGTACAGAATCGGTAAAAGATCATTTGTTTACATTTCCTAGAGGCCAGACAGAGAGGAAAAAGTTCAAGAGATGTTTGGTATCTGTAAGATTGTTGTATTGACCATGATTTTAAAGGGGAGGAGATAAGAAATACAGAAGGTTGGTAAAACCTTATATTGGGCAGTGGCTTAAATGTCTAATGGCTTAGGCCTGTAACACGAATGAAGTCGATTGATAAGATGTGTAGGAGCAGTGGAGAACTCCAGAAAACATGCCTATTCTAAAGGGGCAGCCAACGGTAGGTGTCAGCCAATTGTTGCCATGCAGGAAGGTAGGTCCAATGTTGCTAGATCTGATTTTTCAAGACAATTCAGAAATCTGGATTTTTAATGAAATTACCTAATTTTTAAGTGCTGGCAACATATTCAATGTGGGAGGGAGGAAAAAAGAGAGGAGAAATGAAAGTGAACCAACCACATGCAGACCAAATGGACAGTTTGTGACTCTTATAGACTTCTTTCTTGTCTTTCCCAACAATTCAAGATAAGTTTAGCAGCTTACTTCAAGATAAACTCAGAACTAGATCAAATGCAGTCAGAATTTCCATTGCCTTGTCAGTTCTTTAAATCTATCCACACAGTTTTTATTGGGCACCTAACATGTGCAAAGTCTCTCATTACATCTTATTTAAGATGAAATATGTTAACAATTAATTACATGAAACAGAAATACAGCTTCCATAGTGATCCAAAAGACTCTGAGATACATACTTACATTTTAGCTGGTTTTTAAAAATATGGTCAACTATAAAAAATTATTTTTTAAAACCTACTGGAGCCCTCAATTTCTACAATTCACTTCTGAATTTAGAAGGTTAATGGGAAAGTTTCAGAACATGAGGCATCACTGTTTAAAAGTAGCACTTCTAAAATCATTCATTCGAGTCCATTTTGACCAATGAATGGCTTCTATCCCTGTAGACGTCATCTATATTACTAAGCAGCGTCCAAGTTAATATTAATTCAGAAAGAGAAAAAAGTTGGGAACCCTGTCGACTGATTAGGTGAGAAGACATTATACAGGTCTACTTGGCTCAAGCTATCAGTTGTTCGTGATTACATTTTAATATGTGCGCTAAACAGTACACATTGTATCAGCTTCCCAGGTGAGAGTCACGTCACTTTAGTCACTTTCCCCCTTATTACTTTTTTCAGTCTCTCTGTACCCATCTCTCTCCCCCAAGTCTACAGTTTTTACACATTTAAGGTATGCCTACTTCTGTTTCCACTATTTCTTCTGGTCTTAATCAGGGTGGAGACTCTTCAAATTGGTTAAACTTCTCTGCTGTCTCAGAGACTGTCCATATCCCCTTACATTACACTCTCAGCCCAAGCCCCCACCCCCACCTCCATTCTAGAACCTGGACTCCTCCCCACTCTCTATCCCGTACCTCCGGACCTAAGGTGCCCTTCGCCTCCTTCTCCAGCTGAGCGCCCTCTCCCCCCATCCCCAACCCCCCATATCTCTTCCCAGGCCGGCACCCTCAGCCGTTCCAAAAGCTAACCAAGAAGTTGCAGAGGGAGTGCCACTTCTCGGCACAGTAGGTCTCCGCGAACTTCGCGTTCCCGTCCAGCCCGTCGGGATCCGGCCCTGTCCCCAGGGGTCGCTCCTCGTCCGGGTCCGAGGCCGCCTTCCTCTTGCCCCCTTTCATCTTCTTCTCCGAGGACTTCCCTTCGGGGCGCGCGCTCAGGGGAGGCGGGACGGTGGCGGCGGGGCCGATCGCGGGCTCCCGGGTCCGCCCCCGGTTCCTGGCCCGGGGCCTGGGATCCGGGGGGAAGCCGGCCGCAGTGGGGCGGGCGGGTGGGGGCGCGTGGGCCACCAGGCGCAGCTCGGCGCCCTGGCCCTTCCTGCCGGCGCACAGGCGGGCTCGGAGCGGCGCGGGGTCCTGGCAGGGCCGCCGCTTCCTGCGCAGCCGGCCCAGCACTTGCTTCCAGTAGCGCGCGCCGCGGGCGGCGTAGGCGGCGCAGCGCCCGGGCTCCCCGCGGTAGGCGCACCGGCGGCGCTCGCCGTCCGGGCCCTGGCAGCGCAGCCACAGCTCGCTGCCCGCCGCCGGCCCTGGAGCGGACAGCAGGAGCTGCCAGCTGCACGCGTGGCGCTCGGGGCTGATGAAGCGGCCGGTGGAGCCGCCCACGGGACCCCGGGCTGCCTCTGCGGCGCTGCCTGCCGCCCCCGGGTCCCTCCGGGCGGCCGCGAGGAGGCAGCCGCCCAGCAGCAGCAGCAGCAGAAGCAGCAGCAGCAAGAGTGATGCTCGCAGCCTCAGAGGACTCATGGCTCAGGTCGGCTCTTCCGGGCTCCCTGGGTGCTTCAGTGGTGACAGGGCCAGGACAGCAGCATCCCTGCGACCTGGGGACAGAGGCAGAGGCTGAACCCCCGCGCAGTCCTTGGCCCCAGCACCGACACCTGCGAAATCCCTCTCCCCAGACTTTCTGGGCGCTTGTTGCCAGTGGGCCACAGCAGCAGCCGCCCTGAAAAGTTCTGGGAAAAAATAGTTGACTGTCTAAATAATCATTTTTAAATAAAAATTTAAACCCCGTGCAAACACGGAAGCAAAGCAATGCCTGATAACTACCACCTCCACAGCCTCCCTTCTCCACATCCAATAAGCAATCCCCCCAAAGCATGTCAGGTTATTCCCCAGGAGCTTACCGAGTTCTAGCAGCGGTAGCGGAGCCTTATTAGGGTTAAGGGAATGACTGTAGAAGAGAGGTCTGTTTCAGCCAACTCCCAGGGAACGAACGTGTCATTAATGGGACAGAAGGGGTCTCACCCACTATGCCCCTCCCAGACTCCTTTCACACTGGAAGATTTCCCACCACCAGCCCAACACACACACACACACACACACACACACACACACACACACGATAGAAGTGGCACTGTACCATGAATATAAATCGTATATTTAGCTTCCAGTGTTTAAAATAATCATGTGAATTTTAACAAGTAATTCTTTTCTTTAACATATTTAATCATCTGAACAGAAAAGTTAAATAGAAAGACCTAAGTTTTAACAGTTAAACAATAAAATTAAACAAAGCAATATTCGAAACCAGGCACTACTTACATACTTACACTCTTTTTTTATATCATTCTGACTTCTATGTTTTCACTCATCATTTCCAATAGTATTTCTTACCACAATAATTTAATCCTAATAATTGTTACTACTAATAAAATATATTCTAGTTTATTAATGTACCCCAGAGTCCAGCAGTTCACCCAGGGGTGGACATTTAAGCTTTAGATTATTTTTAGGTACTATAAATCAGTTATAAACTTCTTACCAAAATAGAAGATTAAAAAATAATAATTTATTTGGATTATAGTTGCAAGGTAATATTACTAATTCAAATGCTATAATCTTTTAAGAATTGAAATATTCTTGAATCTTGAAATTTGTATATTTAAACAAAGCTAAAATATACATCAGGATATTCCATTATTTAAAAAATGATTTCAGTAATAAATGTGATTTTTTAAATTTCAAGAGTTTATACTTTTTACTATAATTGTTTTACACATGTATTTTTCTAAATACTTCCCCAAGATATCAAGAAATCCATCTTGCAGACAGTATTTTCTATTACTGAACTCCTATTGGTGGTGTATTTGAACAGTTATAATTTGAGTACTACTATAAAAAGCAAAATATTTTAAATTAGAAGGATGTACTTAAATATGTATTAGCATATATTAAATATACAATAGTGTATATTGACCTAAAAAAGGAAGTTGTTGTGTTTTGTTTTTTGGTTTTTTTGTGTGTGTTTTTTGCCACTCTGGTGATACCAGAGAGATGAAATGACTTACCCAAGCTCACACATCATTGAGTGTTAAAGCCAAAAGCCACCTGACTTTCAATGACCAGTAATTTTTACATTTCAGCTTTGTATTACTCCAATCAATATCAAAGTTAGTTGTGTCTTAATTACACCAATTTGATTTATTATGAAAAGCAATTTGTACCAAGGAAGTTAAAAATATTCACATAAGTTTCATAAACAAGAATAGCTTCTTAATAACACCGGGGAGATGAAAACCTTTCCCAGAAAATCATGTTGGTATGAGTAAAGTACTGAGGAGTAGTTACAGGCTTCTGTTAGTCGCTCTGGCATTGCTGTTATCAGCTACTGAACCAATTGGAATAGTTTCTCAGCTAAAGAGTGACATCTTGTGACATTCTGCTCTAATTACAATGAAAAAGTTTATTATCTGAAGAGTCATATTACACATTCCAGAGACCATGCTTTCTGTCAGAGACATTGTTCCCAATGTAAGGACACAGCGATGTGCTGTGCCATGTCAGAAGGGGGGGCTTCTTATCTGAAGTTACTTTTTATCAATTCTGTAAAATATACATAACACAAAATTAGCCATTTTAACTATTTTTTAGGTGTACTGTTCAGTGGCATGAAGTACATGCACACTGTTGTGCAGCCATCACCATCATCCATCTCCAGAATGTTTTTCATCTTCCCAAACGGAAATTATACTCATTAAACAATAATGCATTCCTCCCTTCCTCCACCTCCTGGCAATCACCATTCTACTTCTGTCTCTATGAATTTGACTACTCTAGGTAGCTCACATAAGTGGAATCATACAGAATTTGTCCTTTTGTGACTGGTTTATTTCACTTAACATAATGCCTTTAAGGCTCATCCATGGTGTAGCATGTGTTGGAATTTTCCTTCCTTTTTAAAACAATAATATTCCATTGTATGTATATACACATTTTGCTTATCCATTCACTTGTCAATGGGCTCTTGGGTTGCTTCCCCATTTTGGCTATTGTGAGTAATGGTACTATGAACATGGGTATATAGATATCTTTGAGTTATTGTTTTCAATTGTTTTGGGGCATATACTGGTACCCAGAAGTGGAATTACTGGATCATGTGGTACTTTTTTTTCTGACTTTTTGAGGAACCTACATACTGGCTTTCCCAGAGTGGCTGCACCTTTTTACATTCCCACCAACAGTGCACAAGGATTCCAATTTTTGCCACATCTTTATCAGTACTTGCTATTTACTGTTTGTTTGATTAATTGCTTTTTTTTGTTTTTATAATAACCACTAGAGGCCCAATGCACGAGACTCATGCAAGGGGCTCAGCCCTCACAGCCCTGGCTTCGTCTGGAAGGTTGTTCGGCTGTCCAGTCTAATTAGCATATTATACTTTTATTATTATAGATCCTAAGGGGTGTCAAGTGGCATCATTGTAGTTTTGATTTGCAGTGCTCTAATTAGTGTTGTTGAACATCTTTACTTGTGTTTATTGGCCATCTGTATATCTTCTTTGTAGAAATGTCTATTCAAGTCCTTTGCCCATTTAAAATTAGGTTGTTTTGTTGTTGTTGAGTTGTACGAGTTCTTTATATATTCTGGATATAGATACACATATATGTAGCAAAATGGTAACATGGACAGGTAGTTTACACACAAACTTCTTTTAAAAAATATTTTTATTGATTTCAGAGAGGAAGGGAGAGGGAGAGAGAGACAGAAACATCAGATGAGAGAGGATTATCAATTGGCTGCCTCCTGCACGGCTCCTACTGGGGATCAAGCCCACAACCCGGGCATGTGCCCTTGACCAGAATCAAACCTGTGACCTTTCAGTCCACAGGCCAACACTCCATCCACTGAGCCAAACTGGCCAGGGCACAAACTTCTTAATAAATTATTTCTGGGAAGGTAAGGAGGAAAAAGGGATTAGAGAGAAATATAAGACCCCAATTACACAATTTATTGTAAATGTATTTGTATATGATAAAATATTAGCATTTGTTAAATCTGGTGGGTAAGTATATGCATAGATTTTATTCTCTATATTTTTCTGTATGTTGAATATAATTTTTAATTTAAAAATACAAATAGTATTGCTTTGTAAATATAGTTTTTTTGAACTTATAGAAATTGTATGATATTGTACATATTGTTCTGTATCTTGCTTATTTTATTTACTCAACTTACAGTTTTGAGGTTCATCCATATTGGCATATATAGATCTAGTTAATTTAGTTTAACTACTGCTGTTGGCATCCCATCATATGCTATATTACATTTAATTTCTCCATCATTCTCAAGATGGACATTTAGGCCATTTCTAGGTTTGCTAGCTGATAAACAGTGCCTCAGTGAACACTCTTGTAGAGATCTTGTGTACAGAGTTTCCCCTAGAGCAATGGTCTTTAAACTGGAGTATATGTACCCCTGGGGATACCCAGAAACTTTTCAAGAAGTGTGTAGGTCTGAGTAGACTTTTAAAAACTCAATTTCAAGATCCTCAGCCTGAATGTGCATATGTTTATTTCAACCATAGGCCTGGGTGTGGGCCTGGGGTTAGGATATTAGGCTGGTTCTCCTTTTCCCCTCCTTTCACTATCACCCTGCTCTCAGTTGAGTACAGGAAGGCAGAGTTTGTATCCATATAAAATCTCATTTGGGATTTTATATATAAAATTTAACATACATACTTTTTATATTGTTTTTAAAATTTCAGTTAATCCATCTAAAATTTATTTTGTGGTTAGCATGAGACAACAATATATCTGTAGATGTAATAACTTTGATGTAAACATCTAAATAATTTAACTGGATAATTTATACTTTTATATTTATATCAAAGGCCTTTTGAGCATATGAGAAAAGGCTAAAGTTAGTGGATGTATCATTTCACTATCTTCCCAGAACTCGCTGCAGTTATAGTGGCCACATGACACTGTTCTGGCCAATGAGATATTAAGCCTGGGAAGATTTTTGCTTTCTTGAGACAAGCACTGCCTCTTACTCCTTCCTTTTCCTTCTTTTCCCTGGATGTATGATGCCTGGAGGTGGAGCAACCTTTTTTCCAACTCTCACAGTAGAGCTTATCTCAGGGGAAGCTGAATCTGTCTCATGGTTGGTCTAAGGAAAATTCCACCCCCATTGCCAATGGTTGGTTTAGTTATCTGTGTGTGACCCGACTCTATACGCTTGGTTGCTAAGTGGTTAGTATCAGCCTGTGCACCAAAGGGTCTTGGGTTCAATTCCCCGTTAAGGGCATGTAGCTGGGTTGCAGGTTTAATCCCTGGCCTCTGTTGGGGTGCATGCAGTAGGCAACCAATAGATGTGTCTCTCTCACATCGATGTTTCTCTTCCTCCATTCTCTCTAAAAATCACTGGAAAATATCCTTGGATGAGGATTAATAATAATAAAAATAATAATAGCTACTTATTTAACATTTAGTATTTTAAGTGTTTCATGTATACACTCATTCAATCCTTACAACTTTACATGTACCTTAAAAGTACGGTACATGGTTCATTATTTACAATTCTGAAATTGAAAAAGGTCTGAAAACCATACTTTAAGAAAATTCATTTGGAAGCAAAACCTCATCTGAACTGGCATGTAGCTATTTACAGTCTTTTATTTATTCCTCTTAGTATGCCTATTAATACATTTTGCTGCAGAACTAGAAATGTATTTGATTATAAGGTGCTGCCCTAGAAGCTGTTGGGGTGTGACATAAAAAGGCATGTATATTGGATAACTTCTCAAAACTGAAAATTCTAAATTTAAGAAACCATCTGGCAGGGGTTTCAGGTAAGGGTGGTGGACCAGTGCTATTATTATCACCATTTCACAGCTGAGAACATTGAGACATAGTTAAGTCACTTGTTCAAGGTCGCATAGTTAACACAAAGAATAACCAATGTAATGAATAATATCTTAAGTTTTTATTACAATAAACATTATGTTCATTATCTCAGTTAATCTTGATCACAACCCTCTGAGGTACTATTATTTTATTTCTCAGATGAAGAAACTGAAGCTTAGAAAGGTTATATAACTCTCCTGGGCACACAGCTGATGAGTATGGTGAGGAATGACTTAAAAACAATTTAGTCTGACATCAATACATTTGGTTATCACGCTATCCCTTACAAACCTATCATATTAGCCCTTTCCTCTTTTCTAAATGTCCTTTATAACTACATATCTAATTACCTCTTGGATATTAGAGTAAGATTTTTAAACTGTATACCAGATCATTTTACTCACATGCTTAAAACCCTCTTATAACTTTTTACTGCATTTAGAGTGGAATCCCAATTCCTTACACTGGCCCTTTTCTACCTCTCCCAGCTCATCTCCCAACACAGCAGACTTCTCTTAGGCTTTTGCACTTAGTGTATCCTCCACCTGGAAGGCTCCCCAGGTTCTCACACAGCTGGCTCCCTTTTGTCATTTGGGCCTCACCTCCAGTGACTCTCAATTATTCCTAATTACCCAGTTTAGAGTCTCTAACCACCCTCTCTAGCTCATCATTCTGTTTTACATAACATGTAAACATGGTGTTTTCTTATTTATCTGTTTTCTCTTTTTCCTAGAATATAACTTCAACCAGAGTGGGCACCTTGTCTGTTCTGGTTTCTTTTGAAGTCACAATTTCCAGTACAGAGTTTAGCAAGGGGGTATGTAATTAATTTTGGTTGAATAAATGAATGTACATAGTACAACCAGTAAATAGCATCTGCTGGCTAGTTTGTCGCAGGAGATAAATTTGCGAATGCAGGTGGGAGGAGACTGTGAAATGTGAAGATATTTGAACATCAGCTTAATCAGATTTAATAGCATAGAAGTGCCTAGCAGAGGTCTGACACAGAATAGGTGTCAAATAAATACTTGATGAATGAATAAATACTTGATGAATGAACAGTAAATATTACTAGCTTGGATCTTTAGTAAATTACTTAAAACATTCTGGGCTTAGTTTCCTCGCCCATAAAGTGAAGATTAAAACTTACTTTACAGGGCAAGCCTGCGAATTATATGAGAGAATGCGTACCACGTGCCTACCATATAGCAGGTACTTAAGCTAGTTTCTGTCCCCTTACATTTACGTATATACTACTTTATTGTTTACGAAGCTCTTATAAGCTCTTCTAGATACATGACCTCATTTTACTTCCATACCTTGTATAGTACTTCTCATTAGCCTCATTTTATAGTTGAAAAACAGACTCAGGGCTTGAGACATAGCCTCTTTGGGTAATGAGAAGCCAATGTACAAGTTTTACAAGCAGAGGAGTGACACAATAAAAACAGTGGTTTTTTTTGGAAGATTAATCTTAGTGGCCTGGAAGATGAGCTCGGCTGAAGATGGAGAAATATTACGTTGACTATTTTCATAAAAATCAAGTTTATGGTGATAAGGGCCTGCACCAGGTGACTGGATAACATTTAAAAACCTAATGAATTAAGCGACTGAATAACCAGATAAACCTGACCCTTCCCCGCCCTACCCCCCCCCCCCCCCAAAAAAAAAGCCTGGGAGTTTTCACATCTGGTTGAGAAAATGATGGCACCATCACCATGAAACAATTGGGAAGTCAAACTTGGCAAAATAGTTGCCTTTTTAAAAGACCTTCCCTCGAATACCTATGCAGAACTTCTGGCAAATAGGGCAAATATGTGCACGGTGTCTTAAGTGCTACCACAGATCTGTCTTCATTTTTCCCCTCCCACTGGCTTCCCCACCTGGACTACAGCCCTGAGGTCCTGCGCGATCGCTTTCGCTACAAACAGTTTGGTGGGATGAGGATGGGGTGGTAAGGAAGTAGAAACTAAGTTTTTGAACTTCCGGAACTACGGTTAAATCGCCTTTTTTCCTTCTCTGAAAAATAAAGGAGAGGTCCCACATTCCTTCGCCCCGCCTCGTTTTAAAATTAAACGACCCTCTCCAGGTGAGCACGAAGAGAGTGCCTCCGCCCTTTTTTAAACGCTCGCTGCCAGGCCCCAGCTGCTGACACTCCTCGCCCTCACCCAGGAGCGGAGCCCCTCGCGGGGAGCTGACGTCACTTCCGGCGCGCTGACGCTCAGTCCGGCGTGCGGACGCCTGCGTCAGCAGAGAGCGGGGCTGGGGGCACCGGGTTTGAAGTCGTGCGGGTCTGAGGACTGCCGCCTCCGCTGTGTCAGACCCCTGCTCCCGGGCCGCTGCGGGGACGAGCGTCGGTAGGCGGGGGGCAGATGCCCGAGAGCCCGCGCCCGGACGCCCCGCGCCGCGCCAGCCGCTCCCCTCTGCTCCGCGGTCTGGGCCTGCGCCGCGCTGCTCTCGGGAAACTAGCGCCTCGGCGGCGCGGCGCCCAGCTCGCGGGGAACCTCGAACCGCCGGCGCCCGGCCATGGCCGTCTCCAGGTGGGTCTCGCTCCGGACCAGCCGGCGGGGAGGCGGCCCCGGCCAGCCCCCGTCTCCAGTCCGCGGCCGCCTCCTAGAAGGGAGCGGTTCCCCGTTGTCACTGGGCTCGGGCGCCTTCTTCCACGGACCGCGGAGTTCGCCCCTCAGTCTGCGGGGCTTTGGGCGCGGGTTCCTCCTCGTGAATGGTTCGGAACGTGTGTGTGTGTGTGTGTGTGTGTGTGTATGTGTGTGTAAGTCATTGACTTATTGCCACGATAGAGCTAGCTTTTCTCTTTCCTCGCCGCGTTTCTCATGTCTGGTTTCTCTTCCCTCTTTCAGTTCGAGGAGAGCCTTTTATCTCCGGGTCTTAAGGCTGCTCCCTAACCTCCATTTCACGGGAAAACTTGGTAGGAACGCTCCGGGATGGGGCCATTAGAGTACCAGGATCTAAGCGAGCTGCTAATGACGTGAACATTTTATAGTTACGGCTTTAGAGATAAGTTTTTTTTTCCTGAGGACTTTTTTTTTTTTAACATTACAGTAGAATTTACCTTCTGTGTAGCAGTACACATTCAGTCGTCAGCGTGGTAATCTTGGGCAAATGATCGTGTTAGTACCGTTTTCCTTAGCTAAAGCGCGAAAGACATATCGCAGATGTGAAATTTTTTAAAAATGTGTGTTGCCTGTCAACAGGACCGCCTAGGGCAGTGGTCGGCCAACTCATTAGTCAACAGAGCCAAATACCAACAGTACAACGACTGAAATTTCTTTTGAGAGCCAAATTTTTTGAACTTAAACTATATAGGTAGGTACATTGTTATTAACTTAATTAGGGTACTCCTAAGGCTTAGGAAGAGACACACTCAAGAGGCCAAAGAGCCACATGTGGCTCGCGAGCCGCAGTTTGCCGACCACGGGGCTAGGGGGAACGGTAGGAAAACCAACATATTTGCATGCCTTTCCTGCAGCACGGTAGGATGGTGGGGAAACTTTCTGTCGGATGTTTGATTGTCGTGGGTCTGTGTGAGTAGGGGACAGCCCCTGGGACGACAGCTAGAAGGAGTTAGCCAGTTTCTTAGAGTTCATGAAGCCCGTTTTCATGAGAATTGGGTCCTTCTACCACATAGACCAAGCGGTTCTCAACCTGTGGGTCGCGACCCCTTTGGGGGTCTAACGACCTTTTCACAGGGGTCGCCTAAGACCATCGGAAAACACATATATAATTACATATTGTTTTTGTGATTAATCACTATGCTTTAATTATGTTCAATTTGTAATAATGGAATTGGGGGCCACCACAACATGAGGAACTGGATTAAAGGGTCGCGGCATTAGGAAGGTTGAGAACCACTGACATAGACGGAAGGAAAAGTGATAGTTGAGAAAACGAATAGTATTCGTTATTCTTTTTCATAATTAATTGAACATGGTCCTTGAGCACACACCGTGCTCCAGCTGTATCTGTTTTCCAAGAGAAAGGATCACCCATCCCTCACAGACTCCCCAGGTAACTGATGAAATCGTGTGTGGGAGAAGCCCGAGGGGAGTTGGGTGAAGGGGGTTGCTAGGTACCTGGAGTTATGGGGCATCTACTTTCTATTTCATCGATCAACTGAATCCATTCAGTGTGAGGAAATTCTTATTTTGTGATACATAAAACTGCCTTGAGAGAACACAAGCGGTACTTTCGATTTTTGCAAATGCAGAACGTTACAAGACTGTGCAAGTCCTCGCCTTTTTAATGTGTTACCTTCCATATAAATACATACATATGTGCATTATAAATACATTGATGCATAAGCTTAGTATGATATTTGTCTACCAGGTGATAACAGTATGTAAGGGAATGAGTTGTTCTTGAAGTTCCTTTCTTAGAGCTAAGTGTATTTTCACAGCATTGGATATGGTTTTATAGAGTCAAAATGAAAGTGATTAAAAAAGAG
This sequence comes from Myotis yumanensis, assembly GCF_028538775.1. NCBI lineage: Eukaryota > Metazoa > Chordata > Mammalia > Chiroptera > Vespertilionidae > Myotis > Myotis yumanensis. Next base: position 24,608,426 of record NW_027223764.1, on the reverse strand, counting down.
ACTAATCTGCTTGACCAGAGGGTTAGGGCACCTACATTTCTGAAGGAATGAGTGGGTTTCGAGAGATACTGCCTTTTGTTCCTGATGTTGGATTTCAGCGGGTAGTGAGATTCTTGCTTATTCGTCTTGTCAAAATTCTATTAAATTCTACTTTTTAAAAAGCCTGTCATGGTTTTATGAAAGAGCTACTCCTGTGCTTATTTTTGTAATATAATAGGTTAAAAGAAAACACTTTTGAGACTCTTGTGTTTTGGGGATACTGTCAGTTCTTGCCTTTTTCATCTGCAGATTCACTCTAAATTGCAAACTTTAATTTCAAGCTGGCCTTCTCCATGCACTAAGCAAAGTTTCTTTATTAACTAATTATCTTTTTTCTCCTGTTACTGTATGCATGTGAAATACAGACTCATTTTATTTTTTTATTTTTTATTTTACTTTATGGACTCATTTTAATCTTATTTCATACAGAGTAGGTGGGAGATAGTTCAAGAGATAAAAAGCCTATTTGCCAGAATTAAATCAGAAATGTTTTTTGCTCTGTTTATATCAGTGCACATAACTGAAAAGAAACTGTAATAGTGTTTTTAGGACCTGTAAATATTTCCAACAGAAAGGTAAACAGTAAGTTGGTACCATCATCATTCCCTCAGTTGCCAAATTCAGAAATTTGGGATAATATTTGACTTCTCCCTCTCTCTTTTCCCCTATCTAGCAGGTTACCAAACCCAATGTCATCAGTTCTACCTTTCTAATCTTTTTCTGGTCAGTTTTTCTTTCCATACCAGTTACCACAATTCTGCTTCATATCATCGTCATCTCTAATCCAAGACACTTGGAACAGCAACCAGTTGATTTTCTTGCCTCCCATGGCAGCTCTTTCTAACATATTCTTTACTTCAGCCATGTCATTTGCTAATATACACATTTTAATATTGTCATTTTTCTGCTTAAACCCCAATAGTTTTCTAATGACATGGGATAAAGTCCAAATTTCTCAACAAACATATCTTTCCAGGTCTTTTGTGATCTGATTACTGCTTCACGTTTTTAGCTTCATCTTGTGTCAAGTTCTGTGTCTCTCTCACTTCCTTTCTCCCCTTTCCAAATTTGTGTTCTCACCTCCTAATCTTTATTTCTGGAACATTTATTTCTTGTGTCCCACCCCTAAGTCTGACTAATTCCAACCTTATATTCTGGGTCTAAGGCAATATGTCAGTTTGTTCAGGAAGCCTTCTCTGGCCTTTACTTCATCTGAGCTTTTTGCACCAATGTGTTCTTCTGTCAATCATAATATTTATCACTAGTGACCCAGTGCACGGATTCGTGCACATTGAAAGGAAATTAATTAGAAGGTGGCTTACAGGGCAGGGCCAGACACGCTTTGGAGCCAACCTCCCATAGTCCCTCCAGCAGATAGGGTCCCTGGGCCTGGCCTGTGGGGATCGAGCCTAAACTGGCTCTCCGACATCCCCCTAGAGGTCCTGGAGTGCGAGAGGGCACTCTGCAAAGTTGCTGTTGTACAGGGTGTGGAATGCAATCTGCAGTAAACCAGATTCGGGGCCGACAGTGCCCCAGCAACAACATAACTCACGGCCCAAGGTGGAATTGCATGGCCCTGTGAGGAATCGGGCTCCCTCCTCTCTGGTTTCAGGGTGCGTCACCCAAGAACCGCCACTGCCAAGTCACTGCAGCTTGGCAGCTCCTGCGTTGAGCAACTGCCCCCCCCGGTGGTCAGTGCACATCATAGCAACCAATCATTCCACAGTTTGGTCGATTTGCATATTAGCCTTTTATTATATAGGATACTTTGTGAGACAAGGGAATATGTTTGATCTTTCTATCCCTTACAGGAGGTCCTGGCTCCTACTAGGTGCTCAGTACATTTTTTTTAAATGAGTGATTTTTGTTTCTTGTTTTAATACTTGTCATGATTTACTGTAATTTATATATAGTAAAATATTTCCAGTGTTTTCCAGTGAGTGCTTCTGAGTTTAGCTACACTATTTTTTTTTAAATATATTTTATTGATTTTTACAGAGAGGAAGGAAGAGAGATAGAGAGTTAGAAACATCGATGAGAGAGACATCGATCAGCTGCCTCCTGCACACCTCCCACTGGGGATGTGCCTGCAACCCAGGTACATGCCCTTGACCGGAATCGAACCTGGGACCTTTCAGTCGCAGGCCGACGCTCTATCCACTGAGCCAAACCGGTCTCAGCCACTATTTTTTTCTTCAGGAATATTGGCTAGGCTTATAACTTAACATAATAAATATTATTAGAATTATTTTTTTATATATTTTTAAATTGAATTTGAGAGAGAGGGGAAGGGAGAGTGATAGATAGAAATATTGATGAGAGAGGAACATCATCAATCGGCTGCCTCTTGCATGGCCCCCCCACTGGGGATTGAGTCGTAACCCGGGCATGTGCCCTGACTGGAAATCGAACTGGAAACCTTTTGGTTCCTGGTTCGATGCTCAACTGCTGAGCCACACTAGCTGGGCTAGAGTTATTTTTAAAAGTTTATAATTGGTACAATTCTGTGATAATGTGGCATTTTAGAATGCAAGTTGGCTATTACTGCATTTTGAATGATCAAATTTTTTAGACCCTGGTTATAGTTTTATAAAGGCCTATATAGATTTATTATACTTTGAATTGTAAGACTGTGACGAAATGCACATGGGTGAGTTAAATTTCACAAAAACAACACCCACCACAAACTTTAGGACCCAAAACTGCAAGTACAATTATAGCATTTTGTTCTCCCTTCAGCAGCACATACACGATGGTAGCATTTGAAGTTCTCCATAAAATGCAGTGAAATATTACTGAAAAATAATTCCTTTTGACCCTTAATAAATAATTGTTAAGGAGTATATAAATGTAGGAGTAGAGAACAAAGTTACCCTTTACATGTGAATGCTGGAAAATAAGCTAAGCTCACTCACTAGCTACTTGACTTGCTCTTACAAAACCAGCCTCAGCAAAAAGACAAATTAGTATATATTACTGCTTTTCGTGTTGCTTTCAGACAATTTATATTACAATTGTTAAATCTTTGAATTCTGCTGTTTTATTTTGTGATTCTTTCTCTAGTACAGTGGTTCTCAACCTTCTGGCCCTTTAAATGCAGTTCCTCATGTTGTGACCCAATCATAAAATTATTTTCGTTGCTACTTCATAACTGTAATGTTGCTACTGTTATGAATCGTAATGTAAATATCTGATATGCAGGATTGTTTTAGGCGACCCCTGTGAAAGGGTTGTTCAACCGCCAAAGGGTCGCGACCCACAGGTTGAGAACCGTTGCTCTAGTATCACCTGTCACTACCTAGTTGGGGTAGTTTTAGAAGAATTGTTAAGGAGTATTATGCTCATTACAGAAGATGGCGAATCTGTAACTGTTGGGCTCGATGGCTTAATACAGATTTTTAAAATATATATATTTTATTGATTTTTTACAGAGAGGAAGAGAGAGGGATAGAGAGTTAGAAACATTGATCAGCTGCCTCCTGCACACCCCCTGCTGAGGATATGCCTGCAACCAAGGTACATGCCCTTGACCGGAATCAAACCTGGGACCCTTCAGTCTGCAGGCCGACGCTCTATCCACTAAGCCAAACTGGTCAGGGCAGAGATTTGTTTTTTAAAGATTGTTTTTGATGCCTTTGCCTGTTTTGCCACAATTGAATCAGCTGACTGTTGTTTTACATTGACTAGTTAATATGAACAGTTTTTCCTTGATCATATAGAGGAAATTTTTAAATATAGAGAATTTTTCCTCAGTGTTATAAGCTAAACAAAATGAGGTTCATGTCTAAAATGTCTAGACAGTAATTATGATTTGACTACATTAGAAGCTACATCTTACATCTGTGACATATACCTTTGCATTTGAAAATGATGCAGTGTTCAGAAAGGATTCAGGAAAAAATCGGAACATATCCTGTTATGAAAGAAACAAATTGCTACATATGAACAGAACTTTGCTTAGTTTTGTTAATTCTCTCTGCACTGCTGATACTTCGGAGAAACATTGTTTCAACAGGTCTGTTCTGCCAAGTAAAAGGAAGTTTCTTGATGTGGGGGAAGTTCCAGTGGATCCTTCCTAGTGACAGGGGAAATGCTAAAATGATCTTAATTATCTATAGGACAGCATATGTTTCTTGTATTTGCTAAGCCTATCCCTCTTTTACTACAAATTTTAATTCATTATAGGATTGACAGAAGGGACTATTATGAATTACATACAGTGGGTGCTTCATATCTGCAGGTTCTATGTCTGTGGATTCAAGCAATCATGGATCTGGATTAAAAATATTTGGGGGAAAGAAGTTACGTTGTTGTTGATGTGTACTATGTAGTTAGGCCTACAATGGTTGCATCTGTACTGAACATGTACAGACTCTTGTCATCCCCTAAACCAGAGGTGAGGAACCTTTTTTTTGCCATGGGCCATTTGGATATTTATATCATTTGCTTAATATAATTTATTGAATATAAATTTATGTTGCTATGAAAAAAGCGCCTGGATTTATTGAATTTCTAGTGTCGCCTGTGGTTGCCTTGGCAGGGGCAGACCAAATGATTTTGTGGGCTTTATACGGCCCCACTCCTGCCCTAAACAATACAGTGTAACAACTATTTACATAGCATTTGCATTGTATTTGGTATTATACGTAATCTAGAAATGATTTAAATTACAGTAAGTCCTCACTTAACATTGTTGATGGATCCTAAGACTTTAAGGGAAACAACTTATAATGAAACCATTTTACCATATGCTAACTGGTATAAACAAGAGTTAATTTCCTGTGGCATCTCATCATCTCATCAACATTATAATAAAACAACCTTAAACAAAATGATGTTATTTGAGGACCTGCTATATATGGGATGATATATGTAGGTTATATGCAAATACTATGCCATCTTTTATCTTCTATATATATAAAAGGCTAATATGCACAGTGTCCCCTTGGGAGTTCGACCAGGAGACCGGGAGTTCGATCGCTAGCTATAACATGTGCTGACCACCAGGGGGTGGCGTGGAATGAAGGAAGGCAGCGGGGAAGGAAGGCCCCAGCTGGCAGCCAGAAGGCCCCAACTGGCCCTGGTCGCTGGCCAGGCCTAGGGACCCTACCTGTGCACGAATTTCGTGCACTGGGCCTCTTTTATATAAGGGACTTGAGCATCCAGAGATTTTGATATACATGAGGAAAATGTATAATTTTGTATTAAGTTTTAAAACCACAGATAGTTCTTCTAAAGAACCTATATTTTATCTTTAAGATAAAATCATACAGCCCTAGCCAGTTTGGTTCAGTGGATAGAGTGTTGTCCTGCAGACTAAAGGGTCCCAGGTTCGATTCTGGTCAAGGGCACATGCCCGGGTTGCAGGCTCTGTCTCCAGTGGGGAGCATGCAGGAAGCAGCCAATCAGTGATGCTCTTTCATTATTGATGTTTCTATCATTCTTTTACCTTTCTCTCTGAAATCAGTAAAAATATTTTTTAAAAGTTTATTAAAAAAACAAAAATAAATAAAATAAAATCATACAAAAGGCAATAGGCTATTAGGTAGGGATAGAGATTAGGAAAAAAATGTCCTGAAGGAGAAAACATAACTTTGTTGTATTTAAAAATATATATATCGCTATTGATTTTTAGAGAGAGAGGAAGGGAGAGGAGATTGAGAAACATCGATATGAGGGCAAAAAATCAATCGACTACCTCCTGCACACCCCCTACCCTGGATTGAGTCTGAAACTTATGCACATGCCCTGACCCAGATTCAACCGGAGGCCTCTTGGTGCCCAGGATGACACCAACTGAGTCACACCGGTGTATGTATATATACCTAAGCATTCATTTAACAAGTATTTGCAGAATGCTTTCTATATTCTAGGTACTGGAGATACAACAGAGAACAAAAATGGAGTCCCCATTCCCAGGGAGTTTATGTTCTAGTGTGGTTGTGGGGGAAATACAATTTATCTAGCATGCACCTGGCTGTGCCCCTGGCTTTGGTGTGGTTTCACATCTTCATATTCACCCTTGTGTTCTACGTGGTATCTTAAATTAATCTACATCCTTGTTTAAAGAGCATAACATTAGCATAGTTTCAAATTACCCATAGTTTGAATTAGAAGATTTATGCTTTAAAACACCAGGCTAGAGAATTTTTTGGAAATTTTTTTCTTTTGACTGTAACTTTCTTAATGATAATATGTGGGACTTAGGACAGTGTTCATGTTAGATATTTATTTTCTTACCTTATTCCCTATATAATAAAGAAAAGTGAAAATTTAAATAATTTCTGTTTTAAATTTTAATGTAATTTTTTGCTAAATGTAATAAAAACCTAACAAAATGGACAGAATTGACTGATCATTCTCTTTTAGTTAAGGTTACAAAGCCACTCTTGTGAGGTATTCTGTCGGTTGACCTTCCACAATTTTTCAGAGATTAAGTTTATTCTGAGAATATTGAGATTGGAAGTAGATTAAGGAAGTTATATTTTATACCTTTTTTCTTTCATCTTCAACTGGCTTTGGAGTGGAAATGCAACATATACCTGTTTATTAATGATGGAGTAGTAATCTAGGGCATAGTAATAATATCTAGGAGTGGACAAAAGTGGTTTATAGTTGTGAGTATGCAAAACACAGTTTATTCTTGTATTATTATTTATTAATTAATATTTATTTGTATTGCAACTGTAAGCCTACTTTAGCCCACCCTGTATGGCTTCTTTCAGTTTCTTTTTATGTCTTTATGAGGTATCATAATGCAGAGAGCTGAAAAGAAGAGGGATTAGATTGCAGCTGCCAGTATAAACTCTACAAACTTCTTGTACTCTTTCCTTTTCCTAGGTAGTCTTTAGAACAGTTGCCTGAAATCACAAGTAGGTAAACAAAACATGAATCATGTCTTGAGTAGTTATCTCTCTGAATTAAAACCCAAATTGAAAATGGGCCAGATTTCTTATCATCAGTAGATTCCTAAGTAGTGGATATTGTCAAATATAATTACCTTAGGTTTTATTTAAATTATTCTTCTATCTTCTTTGGTACCTTTTATACAGTTGACATCTGTTACCTCTTTCTTCTCCATCTGTCTATCTTCAGAGAATGAAGAATGGCTTTTTTTTCTACTAGCTTTTCTGCAAGAGAAGGTTTAGCTGAAAGAAGTATTGTGGTAAATACTGTGTTCCTCAATCAGCCCTTCTTTTAACTTCCTTTTTCTTCTGACCACCTAGCTTCATTCAGGACCTCTACCTCACCAGGGCCCTGTGTGCCCTCCAACATTATACTGACCCTGTCTCAAGCCTTTGCCCCTCTCCCATCAGTTCACTATACCAGCCTTTTCCATTGTGGCCTAGCCCTGATGCTTACCCTGCTTGCCTTATAGCTGTCTACCTTGGGGTAACAGATCAGACTGCCCTCTTGTCAGATCCCGGTCTGCATCTCTTTGTTCTGCCTTTTATGTGGTGTCTAATCTGCTGTCCTGGAGAGAGGAATGCAGAACTCCAAAAGAGACTGTGAGTCAAGAGGACCAAGGAAGCATCTTGTGTCTCCATTCCTCTGTTCAGGGAGACATGTTTATTTACCACCAGGTAGAAGATGTGAGAATAAACGGACCTAGAACTGGATGAGAGAGTGAGCTAGTCTGCTACTCTTAGGGCAGTTGGCTATTGGAGGAGCACAGGTGACATGACATGGCATTGGGATAAAAGGCTTTGCAGAAAGGAGAGGCAGGAGTAACTGTGTGGCTGAGACAGATCAGCATTAAGTTAGGAGTTGGTCTTTGGGTAGCTTGTGATTCTGATGAAGCTAGGTAGCAGGGGACTAAAGGAAAGTTTAGGAAGGGTGGAAATTATTGAAGGAATACAGTGCCTACTGCATGGTCTCTTTCAGCTTGCTGTTTGGAGCAGACATAAGTGCCTTGATGTTCAGAATGCTGAAGTACTGTTATGCTAATCTCTTCATTAATTGAAATATTATCTTACCATCAGTTCTGTTATTTTAATAATTTGTTTTTATGTAATACGTCTGTTGTAAATTAAGGTTGTTTCTCAAAGGAAGCAAAAGAAAATTTAATATAGCACACTTTTTTTTTGCTTAAAAATGGTGCCTAAATTTGTTCCCAAGAAATTTGAACTTTTCTTTATAATTTTAATCACAGTAAGCACCAACTACTCAACTACATTTAAATACTGTGCAGAGACACTGTGCAAAGTATTGTGGGGGAGCGGGGCAAAAAGAATCATCAAAGGAGGTGAAGCCTAATGAGCATAAGACATCATGTGACAACTCAATGTAAGAGATGCCACAAAGCAAAGCATAATAAATACCAAAATGGCCCTTTAAGATGAGAATTCATGTGGATTTCGGAAGAGGAAATAATCTCTATGGTTTAGTAGTTTGAAATGGTTTCAAAGGGTAAACAACTTTAAATCTTTTTTTAAAAAATACATTTTTTAGTGATTTCAGAGAGGAAGGGAGAGGGAGGGAGGGAGAGAGAGAGAGAGAGAGAGAGAAACATCAATGATGAGAGAGAATCATTGATTGGCGGCTGCCTTCTGCACATCCTCTACTGAGGATCGAGCCCGCAACCTGGTCATGTGCCCTTGACTGGAATCGAACCTGGGACCCTTCAGTCTGCAGGCCGATGCTCTATCCATTGAGCCAAACCAACTAGGGCACAACTTTAAATCTTGATGGATGGGAGCTAGCTGAAGAATTGAACCCAGAAAAGGCATTCTAAGTGGAAGAAACAGTATAGACAAAGTTATGAACACCAAAAAGGTTCATGTTTGGGAGAGACTTTTTTGTTTTTGATTGCTGATAGGCAAGGGCGAGCCATTAAAAAGTTTAGAATAAGGTAGTCATTTGACCAAAGGGTGCTTAAGGAAGTAAATCTAGCAAATAATATCACATCAGTATGAGATTATGCTTACCAGGCAGTTGAAAGTGTGGCACTAGAGCTTCCAGATGGGCCAGAATTAGGGACTATTTGTACTGTTATAGTTTTAACAAATAATATAGTTTCCTAAGGGAGAAACTGGTGAGAGATGAGCAGCCAAGGATGGAATCTGGGAGAATGTTCATATTAAATGTGTTAAGAATAGGGAAACCAAGGAAAGAATTGAGTTCAAAGAAGAACAGGGTAATAAAATATGAAAATTTAGAAAAGAAAGTATTTTAAGGAGTATTTGCTGATGTCAGATGTCATAGAAGAGTCAAGAAAATTGGATTTAAAAAAAATTGGATTTGGATCTTACAAGTTCATTGGTGACTTTCAGGTATGCTATTTCAGCAGTAGAGAAGGATTAGAAACGTGACTGATAAAAATTAAATTGTATGGGGAGGAAATAAAAGAGGTGTTTTTAAGCACTGGTTCAAGATACTAATAGAGAGGATAAGTATAAAGACCAATTTTTAGAGGTAATTGAGAGAACTTGAGATCATTTGTGTTCCATATCCTGGAGATCTGTCTATGCAGTGAAGTAGCCCTTTTTAAAAAAAAAAAAAAAAAAATTGATTTCAGAGAGGAAGGAAGAGGGGGAGAGAGATAGAAACATCAGTGATCAGAGAGAATCATTGATTGGCTGCCTTCTGCACGCCCCCTATTGGGGATCGAGCCCATAACCCAGGCATGATCTCCTGGTTCATAGGTTGATCTTCAACCACTGAGCATCACTGGCAGGGTGTCTGCTCCTTTTTAAGGAATAGGGAATGGTAATTGGGGTTTGAAGAATGTGGAAATGATTGGGGAAAATTTTGAAAACTGTGAATTTTCTTTCAACTTTTTACACATAGATTTATAAACAGGTTAGTATTGCCACTTCCTTAGAGTGTTCATTTTGTGGCCAGCTTTGCTTTTGGTCACAAAAAAGCAGAAACTCCATATGGAAAAGGAATTATGAAGTCGTTAAAATCTTTGCAGATGTCTAAGGAATTTGACATCAGGTGTCAAAGATATGAAAAACATTATATAAGAAAAAATACAAAAATGTTGCAATGATGTGATGCTGTAAAATACAGCCAAAATATCTAGTTTTACCTCCAAAATAAGAGGTTAAGCAAAGTGAGCTTCCCTAAGTCCTCTAATAAGTGACAGAAGTAGGACCTTTAAAGCTTCTCTAATTTCCAGTCTTGTTTTTCATTTTATCACTGTTTCCTATAGGAAAATGCTGAATCTTTTTGAACTATACCTATATTGAAGAAACATCCTATATAATAAAAGCCTAATATGCTAAGTGTCCGGTCATCCATTCAACCAGTCAAAGTATAATATGGTAATGATATGCTAAGGCTGCTCATCCGCTTGCTACGATGTGCACTAACCACCAGGGGGCAGACAGTTGACCGGTCGACCAGTTGCTATGATGTGCATTGACCACCAGGGGGCAGATGCTTTGACTGGTAGGTTAGCTTGCTGGTAGGGTCCAGCCAATCAGGACTGAGCGAGATGGGCCGGACATGCCCTGGAGCCCTCCCGTGGTCCCTCATGGGCTGGCCAACCTCCTGCATCCCTCCCTGGCCGCGATCGTGCACTGGTGGGGTCCCTTGGCCTGGCCTGTGCCCTCTCGAAATCCAGGACCCCTCAGGGGATGTCGGAGAGCCGTTTCGGCCTGATCCTGCAGGCCAGGCTGAGGGACCCCACTGGTGCATGAATTCGTGCACTGGACCTCTAGTATTGTTATAAAGAATACATGAGTACATGCAGCAATCTCTATATATAAAAGCCTAAGCGACCATTCGACCAGTAGCTATGATGTGCACAGCCACCAGGGGGCAGATGCTCAATGCAGGGGCATGGAAACATGGAACAGATTGATGAATCTCAGGGGGGAGGGTGGGAGGAGATTAATCAAAGATCTTATATGCATACTAGAGGCATGCACCGGTGGGGACCCTCTGCCTGGCCTGTGGGGATCGAGCCGAAACCGGCCCAGTGCACAGATTTGTGCACCGGTGGGGTCCCTCTGTCTGGCCTGTGGGGATGGGGCCAAAACTGGCAGTCCCACATCCCCCGAGGTGTCCTGGATTGTGAGAGGGAGCAGGTCAGTCCAAGGGACCCCACTGGTGCATGAATCTGCACTGGGCCTTCTAGCACAATTATACGTCCATTGTAGCATAAATTTGATCTAAAACTAATACATTTTTTATTGTAAAACATCTAATTTTTGATAATTTTGCCTGCCATAGAATATAGAAGATTCAAATGAATATTTGTCTTGCCCTAGCCGGTTTGGCTTAGTGGAATAGAGTGTTGGCCTGTGGACTGGAGGGTCCCGGGTTCAATTCTGGTCAAGGGCACATGCCCGGGTTGCAGGCTCGATCCCCAGTAGGGGGCGTGCAGGAGGCAACCAAATCAATGATTCTCTCTTTTTTTTTTTTTTAAATATATTTTATTGATTTTTTACAGAGAGGAAGGGAGAGGGATAGAGAGCTAGAAACATCAATGAGAGAGAAACACCGATCAGCCGCCTCCTGCACACTCCCCACCAGGGATGTGCCCGCAACCAAGGTACATGCCCCTGACCGGAATCGAACCCGGGACCCTTGAGTCCGCAGGCCGATGCTCTATCCACTGAGCCAAACCGGCCTGGGCAATGATTCTCTTCATTGATGTTTCTATCTCTCCCCTTCTCCCTTCCTCTCTGAATTAAAAAATATATTTAAAAACAAAAACAATAAATGAATATTTGTCTTGATACTTACAGGAAGTAGTTTGTAGATGTTTAGATTTTCTTTTCATAAATTTTTCTTCAATGAGCATAGACATTCAAAAATTATATTGTCATGGCAATGTACAGATTACTTGTTGGTTCAGAGAGGGTTGTTATAAACTTTAACATTGTAACCATTTTTAAAGATGAAAATAAAGGGGATTCTGAGAGTTATGTATGGAATGTATGTGGGAAATCACTTTCTGGGGACGGGGTCTGAGGTCCAACTTAGAACTTTTTAAGAACACTGATTGTCAGAAAAAAAATTTTTTCCTTTTCTTTTGTTCCACTATCTCCCTGAGTCACTTCACCAAATCCTGTAGCAAAAACTGATAAATAAATGGGTAAAGACAAATATTTAAATAGCATTGAATGAATAAGATGGGACATGTCTGTATAAAGTAAGTTAATTTTTGCATGTCCTATAAAAATTTCTTTATAATCATTCAGTGTGCCATTCACTATATAGGAACAAAACTGTGATGTATTATTCTTTTTTCTTTACGTTACGGCTTAAATTGCCTCAAATGTTTGTCCTTCTTACACATCCTTAACTATAAAATTTTAACCTTGCCCCTTAGTGTTGTTCTGAAGCAGTTGAAAAGTTTTCAAAGTACCCTTAAACCTCTTGACTGAAAAAGACCTACTTTAGTTATATATTTCTTACCAGTTATAATGATTTTATACTTATTAGTGACTAGCTAGCTTGAAAAACTAGCAGAAAAGAAAGAAAAAGAAAAACCCTGCCCATTTCATTCCCCCCTCAGAGGTTTATCCTTATAAAAGATTTTCAGAACTTTGTTTTTTAACTTTTTAGCTCTATATAAAAGAAAAATAATCCCAGAAGTAAAATATGAGCCTCTCTACAGTTTATTATTATTTTTTATATCTAATATATTTAACTTTAAAAGAAATCTTTATTGTTGAAAGTATTACATATGCCCCCCTTTTTCCCCCATTGACCCCCCCCCTTCCCAGGCCCTCACCACTTCACTGTCTGTGTTCATGGGTTATGCATATATGCATACAAGGTCTTTGTTTGATTACCTCCCCCCACCTCCCCTTCCCCACCTTCCCTCTGAGATTCCACACTTTGTTCCATGCTTCCATGTCTCTGGATCCATTCTGAGGATATGTTTGTTTGATTTTTAAAGAGAGAAGAAGGTGGAAGGGGCGGGGCGCAGGGAAGGGAGAAACATCAATAGGTTGCCTCCTATGCACCCACAACCTAGGCATATGGCCTGACAGGGAATTGAACCCATCACCTTTTTTGGGGGGGTGTATAGGATGATGCTCCAACAATTGAGCCATCCGGCCAAGGTAAACTTGTCATCTTGTAACATTTCCTCACCAGTTCTTCCCATTTCTTGTAACGACATCTTCATTTTCTAAGATTCAGAGTCTCAGAACCTTTTTATTTCCTTAACATTTATTTCACTTAATTATTATACCATGTGTGATTTACTTCAGCATTTCTCTCAACCTCTTTTTAGTCTTGCCATGATTATAGTTCAGGTTTGCACTTTTAGCCTTAAGTTATCTAAAAGGTTCCTTCCATTTTATTTCATACTTCAAACTGTTGCCAGAGTAATCTTTCTAAAACATAGCTCCAGTCTCATCACTTTCTTAATTCAAGACCTTCATGGTTGAACTACACATTCAAAGATCTCCACATTAGAGCTCTATAACTACTTCTGTCTCCCACTGTTATCTTACAGTTAAGCTACTAGTCACTTCTCTAAGTAGTCTTCCTTTTCTTATTGCCTTGGTGGTATTATTTCTTCCAGGTGTCTCTCCCCCTTCCCTTTTACCACCTCATACCCACCAGTATTGAAATCTTATTTTCTACCATTATGGTCTTTCTCATACACCATTTCTTTTACAAAGCCTTTTCAGTATTACACAGTTGGGGAAATAGTATTTGTTTTCTCTGTCCCTACTCTTTAAAATACTTTGTATGTTTTTTCTGACATGTATCTTACTGTATTCTATATTCTACTTATTTGTATATTTGCTTTGCCATAGCAAGTTGCTTGAGAGTAGAGATTCCCCTGCAGCTTTAGCATAGGTCTTTGTCCACAGATGCTCAGTACATTTATTAACTCATACATATGAGAAAACACATTTCAGAATAACCATTGTATTTTTGGCATTTTAGGCTTGACCGTCTTTTTATCTTACTGGATACTGGCACTACTCCAGTTACAAGAAAAGCTGCTGCACAGCAACTTGGAGAAGTGGTAAAGCTTCATCCCCATGAACTACATAATCTCTTATCTAAAGTAAGAATGCTTTTTTTTTAAAAATTATAATACAGTTGTGAAAATTTGTCCATAGATAACAAAAGTAAAGACAGAAATTGTCTTATTTTATTTTAGTGACAGCTTGTGGTCTTCAAATTCCATTAAATATCTTAACATTTTTCAAATATTTTTAGATTTTTCTATTTATAATGTATTTTGTTTGTTGCAAGATTTAAAGTATTTTTGTTTTGTTTTTGCATCAAGTTTAATTGTTTAAGGGATGTGACAACATAAAATTTTTTACCTGTGGCACAAATTTGAATCTGACCCAATTTGGTAATGAACTAAGTTGTTAATCTAGTTTGTTGGTGGTCTAACTTGTTTTTAATGGCTAATAATTATATCACAGTTGGCAGTCTTAAAATGGACAAGTACTCATGGGCATGATTAAAATATATGAGAACCTAGCTGTGATTATATTCTTAGTAAGTGGAGGCTTTCTGCTTTGTTGGATCACTGTTTTCATAATGCTAGCCGAAGTTCTTTCCTCAAGCAATGACTGTACTTTCACTGAACTCTGGGCTTGTGGAAGTATGTCTATATGATAGTAAGCAGCAAATTCCATATGTTTAATTCTCTGGCATGCAGAGTAAAAACAAGAGTGCTTTGGGGAGAGGAAGAATAGGGAATAGGTTGAGGGAGGGGCAATATGATAAGCCCAGACATTCGAAACACCATGATGCCTCTCTTCCCACTGATCTTATCCCTTTTTTCATTTTCATTTGTTCCTCCCTGATTCTTATGAGTAGGAGTTATAAGCCCCTTGTTGATATATATAAATCTGTACTATGTGGTTCCTACCATAAGGGTTAACAGTGACTCAGTGACTCTTTCCAATGTATTCCCTGCTTAGATACTACCATTTCTAACCAAGATGTAGATGGAGAGACAGTGATTTGACATCTACAGGTCCCATGTTCTCACAATGGAGAAGGATGCATATTAGGCAATATTACACTCATGTGTAAGCATACCCACTTCCTCTCATCCCAAGGGAAGAGAGGACTGAATGAGCTGAAACTGGAAACAATGAACAAGACTAATCTATGCTGAACTGAGAAAAAGTTTCCAGCCTTCCAAGTGAGTTCTGGTCTTCATAACTGAGACCCCAGCATACTGGCTGTCATCAAATAATTCCAAAAGAGGCAAAGTTTGTTTTTAGCACCTTCTTACCTCCTACTCTCTCATCTCTCACTTCAGTGTTTTCTTGTTGCCTTTCAGTTTTGTTTTTAAAACAGCTTTATTGAAATAGAATTTACATATAATACAGTTCACCCATGTAGAGTATGCAGTTCAATGATGTTTAAAATTATATTCACAGATATGTGCAACCATCACCGAAATCTAATTTTAGAACATTTTTATCTCCCCCAAAAGAAGCCCCATTCCCATTAGCAGTCATTCTTTATCACTCCCTCTCTCATTCTCAGTCCTAGGCAACCACTGATTTATTTTCTGTCTATAGATTTGCATATTCTGAACATTTTATATAGTTGTGTGACATTTTGTGAGTGGTTTCTTGAACTTAAAATAATATTTTATATTTTCATGGTTCTTTCATATTGTAGCATGTCTCATTACCGCCTTCCTTTTTATTGCTGAATAATATTCCGTTGTATAGATATGGATATACCATATGGATATACCTTATTATCTATTCATCAGCTGATGGACATTTGGGTTGTTTCTACTTTTCGGCCTATGATGAAAATGCTGCTATGAAAAGCCATGTGCAGGTTTTTGTGTGGTTGCATGTTTTCCTTTCCCTTGGATATATGCCTGGAGTAAAATTGCTGGATCCTGAGGAACTGCCAGACTGTTTTCCAAACTGGCTCCACCGTTTTACATTCCCAACAACAGTGTATGAGAGATCTGATTTCTCAACATCCTTGCCAGAACTTATTAACTGACTTTGATTATATACATACTAGTGAGTGTAAAGTAATATCTCATTGTACTTTTTTTAAAAAAAATATATATTTTATTGATTTTTTACAGAGAGGAAGGGAGAGGGATAGAGAGTTAGAAACATCGATGAGAGAGAAACATCGATCAGCTGCCTCTTGCACACCTCCTACTGGGGATGTGCCCGCAACCAAGGTACATGCCCTTGGCCGGAATCGAACCTGGGACCTTTCAGTCCACAGGCTGATGCTCTATCCACTGAGCCAAACCAGCTAGGGCATCATTGTACTTTTAATGGGTTTTCTGATGACTAGTGATGTTGAACATCTTTTCATGTGTTTATTGGCTATTTGTTTATCTTTTATGGAGAACAGTCAGACCCTTTGCCTGTTTTTAAAATGAGATATTTGTTATTTTATTATTGAGTTGTTAAGACTTTTTTATATACTTTGTGTATAAGCCCCTTATCAGGTATTTGATATGTTCTTCCAGTCTGTTAGATATTTTTTCACTTACTTGATGGTGTCCTTGAAGCACGAAAGTTATTACTTTTGATGAAGTCCAATTTTTTTTTAAACATCACGTGCAAGAAAACAACAACACTTGTGCTTTTCGGGTCATATCTAAGTAACCCTTGCCTAACCCAGTGTCACAAAGATTTACCCCTATGTTTTAAGAATTTAATAGTTTTTAGCTCTTACTTTTAGATTTATGGCCCATTTGAGTTAATTTTTGTGTATGGTGTGAGGTAGGGTTCAAAATCATTATTTTGTTGCCCCAGCACCATTTGTTAATAAAAACTCTTTATCCATTGAATTGTCTTGGCACTCTTGTTGAAAATCAGTTGATCATAGACACATAGTATTGTTTCTGGGCTCTTAATTATTATTACTTTTAATTGATTTTAGAGAGAGGAAGGGAGAGAAAGAGAAACATCCGTTTGTTGTTCCACTTATTTATGCATTCATTGGTTGCTTCTTGTATGTGCCCTAACTGGAGATCAAACCTGCAACCTTGGCATATCAGGGACAATACTCTAACCTAGCAGTCACCAACCGGTGGTCCGCGGACCACTGGTAGTCTGTGAGGTCTGAAAGGTTGGCGACCACTGCTCTAACCAACTGAGCTTCTGGGCCAGGGCCTGGACTCTTAATTCTATTCCATTAATCTAGATAACTGTTCTTTCACCAGTATCACACTGTCTTGGTAATTGTTGCTTTATAGAAAGTTTTGAAATCAAGAAGTGTGAATCTATCAATTTTATTCTTTTCAAAATTGTTTGGTTATTCTGAATTCCTTGCATTTCCATTTAAATTTTAGGACCAATTTGTTCATTTCTATAAAAAGTCAACTGAGATTTTGAAGAATTTTGTTGAATCTAGATCAATTTAGGGAGTATTAACTATCTTAACAATATTGATGCTTTCAATCCATGATCATGAGGTATTTTTCTGTTTATTTAGATCTTATTTAATTTCTCTCAAAAATACTTTGAATTTTTGTGATTTTTCAGTATTCAAGTATTGTACTTCTTTTCTTAAATTTATTCTTAAGCATTTTATAATTTCTGATGTTATTTAAATGGAATTATTTTCTTAATTTTATTTTCAGGTTGTTTATTGAAAGTTTATAGGAACACTTTCCATTGATTTTTACATACTGATTTTATCTCTTGCAATCTTACTGACCTCATTCTTTCTGCTAGATTTTTATAACTTTTTGCATTAAATAAGACTTAATATACACTTTGCTTTTTAGCAGGTTAAAAGCTATATGTTATTTTTCAGATGTACTTAAGTCTTCATTTATTAAAAATTCTTTTTAAGGTGTAGTGATTCATGTGAATGATATAATCTTACAAAAGATTTTAATAATTTCAAGATGTTGTATATAAATTTGATGGCTGCTAAATTAAAATACATTAATAACATGTAAATTTGTATTTCTCTGTTCTGGCTACCTTGAAAAAACAACATTTTCTGGTATATAACTGTTTTTGTTTTATCATTTTTTAAGGTGCTAACATACTTAAGGAGTACAAATTGGGATACTCGGATAGCAGCAGGACAAGCTGTTGAAGCTATAGTGAAAAATGTACCTGAGTGGAATCCAGTGCCAAGAACCAAACAAGGTGCTTTTAAGTGGAAAACCTATTTGTAGTAAAACACCTAACTGTAGAATTAACTAAACTATACATTTTATACTTTAATAATTTTAAGTCTTAATTTTTATGCTTTTAGATGTAGCCTTATCAAAAAATGACATTGAATAAGGTGATTTTCATATGCTTTAAAAAAAGACTACTAAACAAATGTTTTCATATTTATTTTTTTAAATTATTAATTCTAGGCTGGCAGGTGTGGCTCAGTGGTTGAGCGTCAACCTCTGAACCAGGAGGTCATGATTCGATTCGTGGTCAGGGCACATACCCGGGTTGCAGGCTTGATCCCCAGCATGGGCATGCAGGAGGCAGCTGATCAATGATTCTCTCTCATCATTGATGTTTCTATCTCTCTCTCCCTTCCTCTCTGAAGTAAATAAGAATATTCTTAAGAAAATAAATTATTCTACAGTATGCTTGACTTACAGAGATTATTACTTCCCTGAAGGAATTTATGTCCTAAAAAATAAAATTAAATCAATACAAAGTAAATCTTTGAAGCAGTAGTCTATTTATTTTGCTGGTGGAAGAATAGTGTAATTATTTTCTAAATTTAATCACAATTATGTGTGGCTATTTGGATGGTTATGCCTAGTTTTTTGTTGTTTTAATTTTTATTTATTGATTTTAGAGAGAGAGAGGAAGGGGGAGAGAGAGAAAGAAACTTCGATTTGTTGTTCCATGTATTTATACATTTATTGGTTGATTTTTGTATGTGCCCTGACCGGGATGCTTAGTTTTTTAATGTGTCCTTTAGATGCCTTATAGTGGAAATTATTTTCTGACTTCCTGAAATAATAATTAAAAATGATTGTATGCTTTTAAAAATGTGTAAAGATGCAAATTTTAATTGAGTGAAAATTTAATATGATGCAAGTGGGTTTCATTTTCAAGTCACTTTGATAATATCACTTTTATTATAAGTTTCAGTTATCTAAAATTTTTGCTTTAATTTGCTGGCACATATTATTTTCAGTGATTATGTTAATTTGTCTTTTCTGTAATCAAATGAAATATATAACCAAAAGAAGTTATAACTTGTTTTTAGAAAAGAGCTTTTTCTTTTTCAGGTTATTATCCCTGATTATTTTGGTATATAGAGATGGTAGAACTCAATTCTTTTTTACAAAACTTGTTAGTTACACTGGCATTAATATTTATAGTAAGATTGCTTATCATCACTAGAAAACTTAAAATATGTGTAGCAGTTCTCTTTAAGTGAAGCAATTATGCTTTGTTTATGGATGAATTATATACAGATGCCAGCTCAACAAACCAATGGACAATTAACAATATATAAAATTTATAATGGCATACCTTTTTGGAAAGGATACAGAACATTTTGAAGTTATTTTTAGGCCTCAGATATAATTTTAGCAATTTAACAGTGGATTATAATTAGTTTCTTTTTTAAAAAAATTTAAATTCTTTATTGTTGAAAGTATTACATATGTCTCCTTTTTCCCCAAATGACCTCTCCACGGCTGCTCCTGCCCCATAGCACATGCCCTCACCCCCCTACTGTCTGTGTCCATTGGTTATGCTTATATGCATGCATACAAGTGCTTTGGTTGATCACTCCCTGCCCCCAACCTCCCCTGCCTTCCCTCTGAGGTTTGACTGTCTGTTCGATGCTTCTGTGTCTCTGGTAGCTTCATATTTTGAGAAGTGAGTGCTATTGAATTAGTAGTTGCTTTGTGTTCCAGATATTACTCAGTAATAGGGAGGAATAATGCTTACTAGTTTTAGTTATATGAATATGTTTATCTTTCAATTTAGCACTATAATAAACTCATTGTTACCTTGGTATTTTTAATTTAGCTTTTTTTTTAAAAAAATATTTTTATTGATTTCAGAGAGGAAGGGAGAGGGAAAGAGAGAGAGACATTAATGATGAGAGAATCATTGATTGGCTGCCTCCTGCATGCTCCATACTGGGGATCGAGCCCACAACCTGGGCATATGCCCTGACCGGTAATCAAACCGTGACCTTCTGGTTCATAGGTTGACCCTCAACCACTGAGCCACAATGGCTGGGCCACCTTGGTATTTTAAAAAAAATTTTTTTCCTTTATTGATTAAGATATTATAAATGTGCCCTTATCCCCCCATTGTCCCCTACCCCCCCCAACTCATGCCCTCACCCCTGGTGTCTGTATCCATTGGTTATACTTATATGCATGCATACAAATCCTTTGGTTGCTCTCTCCCCTACCTTGGTATTTATTTTTTTTTTAATTTAATAGTAAGTGGAGACAACATGATATTTATTATACATATTTCAACATAAAGGGGATGCATTTTTTCATATAACATTGTGCTTTTGTAGCAAAAAACAGCTATACATACGTCCACTAACATTCTGATAGTTTGTAGGAGGGGAGCCACCGACTAAATAGTGTGTTTATTCATAAATAAGAGCTGATCATAAGTAAATCCACAGTAGCTTTTCTACTTCCCCTTTTACTTTTCTTAAAATATTACCCATCCACCACAAGTAATGCTGTTTTCTTTCATTTTACATTTTGGCTATGTGATCAAATTAAATATTTTTAAACTTTATCTAGAACCTACTTCAGAAAGTGCTATGGAAGATTCATCTACTACAGATCGATTGAATTTTGACAGATTTGATATATGTAGATTGTTACAACATGGGGCGTCACTATTGGGATCTGCTGGTGCAGAATTTGAAGTACAAGATGAAAAATCAGGTATGTAGTAGTTCTACAGAAGAAAGTCTGAAACACGTGTGTTCAAACTAATTTATCACTTGATATGCTATGTACTAGTCATGCAGAATATAACATGTCATGAAATATAAATTAACTAAAGTTTGCAGGTAGGATTTGGAGGTGCTACGAGTGGGAAGATAACCAGAAGTACTTGGTCTAAAGCTACCATATGAATATTTTTCTTCCCTTAACTGAGTATGTACTATATGTACAGAGTGAGGCAAAAGTAGGTTTACAATTGTTCATATGGAAAAATAATACAATAGTTAATAAATATTACAATAATAAACTGTGTTTTGTGTACTCACAACTGTAAACCTACTTTTGTCCCACCCTCTATGCATTATTAATGGTACATACTAATATTCAGTAGCCATTTTATCTAGTATAGAAATTTTAAATTGTTACCCAAGAGCCTCAATTGAAATGATTTTAAAAGCCAGATTGTGGTAATATTCTCACAATTCTGGAAATCTGAGAGGCTATATGATAGTTTTTATTATGTTTTAAGTATTTAAACAATTGGATCTATTCTTTCTGGTGACCAAGCAAAAACTAAAAATGAAAAATAAATTGTGGCTAGGTAATTATGCCATTATCTTTAAACTTACAGAATCTATCTGGATATAAAATAAATGTTTTGGCCATTCAAGATTGATGCCTTGAGTGGAAAAAACCTTGATGTTTTTAATGGATTTGTAAGTAAATAAATTGTTTTTTTGGACTAAAACCAAAACAGAACTGTGTTTTGTTGCTAAATAAAGTAATCGTTAGTCAAAGTATATCTATCCAGCTAAGTTAATGAAATGCTCTTTAATTTGTACATATTAAAAAAATTTTAAGTACCCATTCCCTCTTCCTTATATGGTTTCTTTTGGAAATATAGTTTAATAATTTTTAGAGAAAATTAGGAAAATTTGCTCAAGTTCCAGAAAAGCAATAGTTTTTCTAATAAGGGAGGTAGAAACTTCAACTTGAAAAAATTCTCTAAACAGAAAGTATACTAATCTTACTAAGGTACCCATGAACATTATCAGAGATCTTTGTCCCTAATCCAGGAATAAAAGTACACTAAAAAAAAAATGTGTTTGGGTCTTACCCCAGAGATGATTCCGATTTAATAGATCTCTGGAGAGCTCTAGGAAATTGTATTTAAAAGAAAAAACTGCACTTGTGACTCTGATATGTAACCAGGATTGGAAACCCCGGAACTCAGTTTTAAATGCTGGTATGTCACAGCATGCTTATTTAAAACCCTAAAATTGGGTTTTCTTTAAATGTCTGTTCATCTTTGTTTGTCTGATGTATGTGATGAACACATCCATGATTAGTTTAGGTGCTGGTCTTAGTTTCCTTTGCAGTTATGTAGGTTATTTTTCCCAGTAACTTTCCTTGGAACAAGAGGACTAATTTGGGGCCTACTATTTTTCCTTCTGGATAGAGCAGCCTTAAAATTTTTAAAAAGTAGCTTTATTAAGTCATAATTCACATTTTATACAATTTACTCATTTTAAAACTATATATGTGAGTGGTTTTTGGTATATTCACAGATAGGTGCAGTCAATTTTAGAATATTTTCATTACCTCAGGAAGAAACTCCATATCCTTTAGCTAACACCGTTTTACCCCCTACTTTGTTTCCTTACCTTTCTAACCCTGAGTGACTTTTTGTCTCTATAGGTTTGTCTATTCTGGACATTTATTGTAAATTGAATCATAAATATATCGTCTTTGTGACTGGCTTCGTTTACTTAGCAGCATGTTTCCAAGGTTTATCCATATTGTAGCATATATCAGTATTTCTTTTTTGTTTGTTTGTTAATCCTCACCCAAATATACTAGTATTTTTCCATTGAATTTTTTTTTTTTTTTTTTAGAGAGAGTGGGACAGAACAAGGGATAGAGAGGGACAGAGTGGGGGAAGAAAGATAGGGAGAGAGAAACATCGATGTGAAAGAGACACATCTGATGGGTGCCTCCTACATGCACTCTGCTGGGGATCGAACCTGCAACCCAGCTATGTGCTCTTGACTGGGAATGGAACCCAAAATCCTTTGGTGCACAGGCGGATACTCTAACCACGAAGCAACATGAGCCAAGGCTGCTGCTTTTTTTAAAAAAATACGTTTTTATTGATTTCAGAGAGGAAGGGAGAGGGAGAAGAGAGAAACATCAGTGATGAGTGAGAATTGTTGATTGGCTGCCTCCTGCATGCCCATACTGGTGATCTATCCCACAACCTGGGCATGTGCTCTGACTGGGAATCAAACCGTGACCTCTTGGTTCATAGGTTGACGCTCAACCACTGAGCCATGCCAGCTGGGCTGGGGCTTTGTTTTAAAATAGTTTTTATTACTGTTATAGGATGTATTCATTTTTTAATTGTGGTAGATAACGTAAAATTTATCATCTTACCCATTTTTAACTGTACATACTGTTCAGTAATATTAAGTCCATTCATATTGTCATGCGGCCAGTCTCCAGAACTCTTTCATCTTAAAACACTGAAACTTTATACCCATTAAACAATTTCCATTACTCCCCCTTCCCCAGCCCCTGGCAACCACTATTCTATTTTTTGTCTTTATGAATTTGAATACTCTAGGTATTTCTTTTCTTTTTTTTAAAATATATTTTATTGATTTTTTACAGAGAGGAAGGGAGAGAGATAGAGAGTTAGAAACATCGATGAGAGAGAAACATCGATCAGCTGCCTCCTGCACATCTCCTACTAGGGATGTGCCCACAACCAAGGTACATGCCCTTGACCGGAATCGAACCTGGGACCTTTCAGTCCGCAGGCCGACGCTCTATCCACTGAGCCAAACCGGTTTCGGCATACTCTAGGTATTTCATGTAAGTGGAATCATACAGTATTTGTCCTTTTTAATAATTGTTTTATATTTTTCTATATATATATTTTTAGATATTTTTATTGATTTCAGAGAGGAAGAAAGAGGGAGAGAAACATCAATGATGAGAGAGAACATTGATCGGCTGCCTCCTGCACACCCCCACTGGGGATCAAGTCCATAATTCGGGCTTGAGCCCTTGAATGGAATCAAACCTGGGATCCTTCAGTCTGCAGGCCAGTGCTCTGTCCACTGAGCCAAACTGGCTAGGGTGTTTCTCCATGTTCTTGACAAAACTTGTTATTAACTGACTTTGATTAATATCCATACTAGGGAGTGAAGTGCTATCTTGTAGTTTTGATTTGCATTTTCCTGATGACTAATAATCATATTGGACACCTTTCATGTGTTTATTGACCATATGTATATTGTTGGAGAACTACCTATTCCGATCCTTTGCCCATGTTTTTATTTTACACTAGGGGCCCAGTGCACGAATTCATGCATCTTGAAAGGAACTGTGGGCTGCGAGGCTGCGGTAGGCACAGGGGCAGGTCTTGGCCCATCTCAGAATACATAAAAGCCTCACTTGGAATAAGCATGTATTTGTTGAGATCTTTTCTGTCAAATAAAACCTAGATTTTTGTTTTGTCTTAGCTTGGTTAGATCTTTCAGAGAATGTATAAGGTATAGTTATACTAAAATAAGATTATATTTTTCCATAGGAATAGATCTCATTTTATATATACTCGATAATTGACAATAGGGCAATGGGGAAGTCTCAATGAAAAATATTTTCTAATGGTTAGGTCAGGGGTGGGCAAACGTTTTGACTCAAGGGCCACAATGGGTTCTTAAACTGGACCGGAGGGCCGGAACAAAAGCATGGATGGAGTGTTTGTGTGAACTAATATAAAGTCAAAGTAAACATCATTACATAAAAGGGTACAGGTTTTTTTTTTTTTTAGTTTTATTCATTTCAAACGGGCTGGATCCGGCCCTCGGGCCGTAGTTTGCCCACGGCTGGGTTAGGTAATGGAATTTATGCCATTAAATTATCCACTATAAAAGACTGAGTATGGCTTGCTTATTGTCAGGAGGGGTGTTTTAATTTTATAAAATATATTTTTAGCCGAAACCGGTTTGGCTCAGTGGATAGAGCGTCAGCCTGCGGACTGAAAGGTCCCAGGTTCGATTCCGGTCAAGGGCATGTACCTGGGTTGCGGGCACATCCCAGTGGGAGATGTGCAGGAGGCAGCTGATCGATGTTTCTCTCTCATCGATGTTTCTAACTCTCTATCTCTCTCCCTTCCTCTCTGTAAAAAATCAATAAAATATATTAATAAATAAATAAATAAATAAAAATAAAATATATTTTTATTCAGAAAGAAAGGAAGAGGGAGAGAAAGATTGAAACATCAATGATGACAATCATTGATCAGATGCCTCCTGCATGCCCCCTACTGGGAACCAAGCCCACAACCCATGCATGTACCCTTGGCCGGAATCGAACCCAGGACTCTTCAGAACCCAGGCTGACACTCTGTCCACTGAGCCAAAGCAGCCAGGGCAGGAGGGGTGTTTTAATAGTTAAAAAATTTTTTTGTATTTTATTTTTTTTTAAGTTTTATTTGAGCTTCTCTTATATTTTTAAAAAATTTTAAATATATTTATTAATTTCAGAGAGGAAGGAAGAGGGAGAGAGATAGAAACATCAACAGTGAGAGAATCATTGATTGGCTGCCTCCTGCAAGCCCCCTACTGGGGACCAAGCCTGCAACTCAGGCATGTACCCTTGACCAGAATCGAACCTGGGATCCTTCAGTCCACAGGCTGATGATCTATCCACTGAGCCAAACCAGCTGGGCTTTTTTTGCGTGGGGGTGGTGATCTTCATGTATTAGAATACTTCTTAGCTGATTTAGAGGAAATGTATTTCTTTTCTGCTTAAAGGTGAAGTGGATCCTAAAGAGAGGATAGCACGCCAACGAAAACTATTACAGAAGAAACTTGGCCTTAATATGGGAGAAGCCATTGGAATGAGTACTGAAGAACTCTTTAATGATGAAGATTTAGATTATACCCCAACTTCAGCAACCTTTGTAAACAAACAACCTGTAGGTAAAACCTTTATTTGTTTGATTTTAAACAATAATACAAAGGGCTTGTTTCATTTTGCTATGCAACTGCAATTTTTAAAAAATACTGTCTTTAATTCTGTTCATTGCTAATGTCTTTATAAATTGGGTTTCTGGTGACAAGATTTTAAATAGAAAGAAGTTCAACCTACCTTGTAGAGACTGGACTGTTAGATAAGACCTGTGGTGGACCTTTTGAAGCCTCTTATATTGAGAACTCCTAGTTGCACCAGTTGCTCTTTCCTTTGTTCTTTAGCAAAGGGCGAAAAAAAGTAAATGTTTGAGAGAGTGGGATAGTAAGGGCTATCATAGTCAGATATGAATCTGAAATCTTTAGAGCTGTGATTCATTTTTTAATTTGAGAAAGTAACAAACATGATAAAAAGGATTTAAACATTTAAAAAGGATATACAATATGAAGTAAAAGAAGTTTCTTTCCAATAATTGATAGATAGCCATGTCCCCATGCTGCATAGGCAATCCTGTTGTAGTTATTTATGCATTCTTCTGAAATGTTCTGTGTGTAGACAAGTATGTGTGTCCTTTTAAGCCATGTTTACCTTTACTGACTTCATGTAACTGAAATATCAATATATATAGATTGATCACATTCTTTTGTAATAGCCTCAGGCTATTTTGTTAGTGGCTTTACCATACTTCTGTTCTGTATTGCCCCTTTTCTCTCTGTTCTTCCAATTTCCAATAGATGCCTATGCACTTGTTTTTTTTAATGCCCCAGACTCATTATAAGCTGTGGCTTTCTCCTCAGGAACATTAACATACAAGTGAAATACTACCTTTCAGGGAGGGGTTCAGTACCCTTTCTTCTTGCCCTTGCAATATTCTTTCAGGGTTCTGTGAGCCCTGTTAGGATTTCCTGCTTTACAATCATAAAACCACCTTCTCATTCCCTTGGCCTTGCCCTTTACTTGAGAATGGTCTATTTGCCTTTATAATAATTGTTCTCTTAACCATTAGAATTTGTTAACTTTATATTTTTAGGGTTAGGGGGTGTGTGATGATGAATTACCTTTGCAGACAAAGAACAATATTGCACATACTGGAAGGGAAAAGGAAAAGAGTATAAAGAGGCAGAAAATATAATGACAACCAATAAAGAGTGGAAAGAAATGAGGTAGAAAAAAGGGTAAATAAAAAAAATAGAATTTAAGGAAAACAAAAATGTAGTACTGTGATCACAGTGTGGTAATTGGGCATGGTGTAAGAAAATGAATGGGCAGGTATATTAGAGAAAATAGTCAGTATACAGAAGAGTTGGACATGGGATGGGTAACAACCAGTTTATGGTTTGAAAGATCCAAGTTTGGTTGTAATGGACATTTGGGAGGAGTACTGCTACAGTAGCTCATTATTGCTCCATTGCCTTATATGTGCACCAATGGTCCCTGGATCAAGACTGTAGAATGGGATCCATACCAGTGGCCTTAATTGGTTGTAGAATGGTAAATTTCATTAGAATCTTAATCAGTTAGTGGCAGAAAGGATCTTTAGGCTTGGGCTGAAAGCATTTCTAACTTCACAGTCTTTATAATGTCTCCCATGAATGGAGAAGAGATTCAAAAAACAGTAGGCAGTGAGTGCTTTAGAAGAAGAGTGCTTATTGGGGTAAGTTGACTATAGGATGCTGGACCAATCACTTCTGGCTATAATTTTTAAAATATTTTTAGCAGATGATAATTATCAGTTTCTTGCATTGACATTTTTTATTCTTATAATTTTTGATTGGTATTATGGTTATTTTGAAATCTCATGTCTTTTTTATGGGTTAGGATCATACATTTGTGTCACATCCATGACATAAGAAAAATTAAGAAACATGAGCATCTGTTAGGATTTGGAAGAACAGGGAAAAAGGAAGAAGAGAGTGAAATTATGGAACAGCCATACAGTGGAATAGCATGAAGCTCTCAAAAAAGAATGTGATCAATTTGTATATAGTGAAATTTATAGACATACTCCTCTTTTGAGGCTGAGACTATGGATATTTGACTTCTTTAGTTCAAACTCTGTTCTTTTATTCTTTTAGACTCTCCAGGCAGCTGAACTTATTGACTCAGAATTTCGAGCAGGAATGAGCAATAGACAAAAGAATAAAGCTAAAAGAATGGCCAAGTTATTTGCAAAACAGAGATCCAGGGATGCAGTGGAAACCAATGAGAAGAGGTAGAAATCTTTTTCTGCTATTCATTTAAAATAGTACTGCTATATAGCTTAAATCTGTGTCTGCTTGATCTCTAAAACATTTTGCTGACATTGACTCTAGCTGTGGAGTACCATTTGGATTGTCTTGCTCAACTGTCAGAGAGTATTTACTATTATAGGGACTAGGACAACTTCCCAGAAAAATCTGCATGCAGATGTTTTCCTTACTAATTATGAACTCTGAACGAGGGCTGAAGGTCTTCCAAGGGGAGCACATTTCAAGCAGAGGCAACAGTATAAATCCCTTAATCATGGAGTATCCAAGAAATAAAAAGAAGGGCCGTATAGCCAGGATGAGTGGATGGAAATGAGAGTAGTAAAGAGTGAAGTCAGAAAGATGATGATGTAAGGCAGTGATCGGCAAACTCATTAGTCAGCAGAGCCAAATATCAACAGTACAATGATTGAAATTTCTTTTGAGAGCCAAATTTTTTAAACTTAAACTATATAGGTAGGTACATTGTTATTAACTTACTTAGGGTACTCCTAAGGCTTAGGAAGAGACACACTCAAGGGGCCAAAGAGCCGCATGTGGCTCGCGAGCCACAGTTTGCTGACCACGGGTGTAAGGGCTACAAGTTAAGAAGAGTGCATTAGTAAAATGAGAACTATTATAGTATTACATTGCCTGTTTCTTAGGCTGGAGGCTAAACCAAATAACAGGTAATAATTACGTCTTGTTTACCTAACTTGTTGTAGGAAAGAACTCTATGGTTGAACTCATGATCCTCACGTTTTTGTTTTTCTTTTTTCTCTCATGTTCTTAATGAGTCAGTAAAAGTGGTATCTGTGCATGGGTTGGAGCAGCATTTCTCAAAGGGTGGTTTAAAACAACCCCCTTCAGAAGCACTTGAGGGACTTGTTAAAATGCAGGATCTTGGGCCCCCTTCAGCTCTATTATATCAGAATTTTTAGTGGTATTCAAGAAGTGCTTGAGTAAATGATGAATTAAACACAAGAGCCTATAAAAATAAATGTTTGTTGCAGATGGCAACCTTTTTACATTTTCCCCATCTATATAAAGCTAAAAAATAAGTGTTTACAGTGTTCATTTAACCCCTAGAGTGCCGGGAGCACGATCGCGCACCTCCTGTCTTTCGCCAAAAGTGCCGGGAGCGCTATTGCACTCCTCCTGCAGTGTCACTATTAGATGCTAGT
Source organism: Myotis yumanensis (assembly GCF_028538775.1). Classification (NCBI taxonomy): domain Eukaryota; kingdom Metazoa; phylum Chordata; class Mammalia; order Chiroptera; family Vespertilionidae; genus Myotis; species Myotis yumanensis. The sequence goes on along the minus strand of NW_027223764.1, from coordinate 24,579,207 downwards.
AGTTCACTCTTTATGTGGGGAAAAAAAATTTAAAAACCTTAACTCAAAATGCCTTGGCAATTTTAGCATAGTTCCTAGGATATTGGTTGGCACTCAAAGGGTTAAAAGCTAGGCACAGTAAAGGACAAATAATAAACATCTAGTTGGTATAAATTTTTATATGGGATTATTTTATTTTTTAAGTATAGAATCTTTATTGCTTGTAGTTAACAAGATTTTTTAAGTTAACAGTTCATTAGGATTGTATGGTAACTAGTAATTGTTTCGACTGGCTTTTATTTATATAAGCACTTTTACCCAAATATTTGAATATTGGAAATATTAGATCTTATTTTTCAGATTTGTGATTCATTCATTCCACGAATATTGACTGAATATCTTCTATGTGCCAGATACTGTACTAGGCACTCAACATACAGTAGTGAATAAAATAGATAAAAGATTTCTGTTTTTTGGAGCTTACATTCTAGAGCAGGGGTCTGGCCTTGCCATGGCAACCACAGGTGGGACTCGAAATTCAATAAATCTAGGAACTTTTTTCATAGCAACATAAATATATATTAAGTGAATTATGTCATAACTATCTGAATGGCCCTTGGCCAAAAAAAAAAAAGGTTCCCCACCCTTGTGCTAGAGGGAAAGATGTGAAATAAGATAAATGAATAAATCACATGTTAATAAGGATTAAGAAGGAAAAAAGTGAAATGTTTTGGGGTAGAGAGTTTAAAATGTAAATAGACCGATCAAGGAGGGATTCACAGGGTTGACTTTTCGGGATCTGAAAGAATCCTTACTTCTTTCCACATAGAGGAATAGCAAGGGCAAATGCCTGGAAGTAGAAATGTGCCCAGCTAATTCAAGGACTGTAAGGTGACCAGTGTGGCTAGATTGGAGAGAATTAGAGTAAAAACAATAAGGAGTGAGATCAGAAAGGCTCAGATTTTATTCATCACCTTATAGAAAATATAGTTGGCCAAACAAATTACACTATTAAGATGGGGGCAATATTTACAGAAAATGATGCTGTATATACCTTGATAGTGCTAATTTGTTCCTTTCCATTAATTCAGAATAGTTTTACTTGTCTTCTCCTTTGTAATATTTTGTTAGGAAGCCAGCCTCAATATTTATGGTCCTTTAGTCATAAAATAACATTCCTCATATTTTTTGGAAACATTTTTGTTGATCAGTTGTCTTATCTCTATGTTTTTCAAGAACTAATAAAATTATAGTGTGTCACTCAATATATTTTCTCCTGAGTACAGAAGCCTAAAAAAGTTATGCTTGGCCAGATTTAGGTTGTTAGACCAAGGGAGTTTGAGAGGAGCTGGTTCTAGAAAGGCAAAAAACAAAGACTTGTTAAATTTGAAAGTAAGAATTAATTGGCTATTTTATATTCATCAATAAGGATATATTTTTGCTCAAATTTTAAGTAGTTAATTTAAAAATTTTTTAAAATTTATTTCAGAGAGGAAGGGAGAGGGGAGAGAGATAGAAACTTCAATGATGACAGAGAATCACTGATTGGCTGCCTTCTGCTTGCCCCCCATTGGGGATCGAACCCGCAACCCGGGCATGTGCCCTGACTGGGAATCAAACTGTGACCTTCTAGTTCATAGGTCGATGCTCAACCACTGAGCCATACTGACTCAGTGGTTAAGTGGTTAATTTTTGTTATTTGATATATGAAATTATAAATAAATCATAAGAATATGACAAAACATTTGTTCAAATGATGGGTTTTCTTACATTTATTGTGGTTCACAGTATCCTTATTCACGTTTCAAACTGATTTTTTTTTTTTAGCAATGATAGCACTGATGGAGAACCAGAAGAAAAGAAACGAAAAATATCAAATGTTGTTATTAATCAGTCTGCAAATGATTCCAAAGTCTTGATTGATAATGTTCCAGACAGTTCTTCCTTAATTGAAGAGGTACTATTGAAATGCCCTAAAGTGTCCTTTGAAATTGTTTATAATTTTTTCATACTAATGTGTCAGTAGATAGTATTTAATAATATGTAAAATGAAATAAATTATATTAAAAATCTTATTTCTTTACTTCATTAGTAGCAATTTTAATTATTTAAACATGTTAAGACCTGACTATTATTATTATACTGCTACATAAATACACTTTATTAAATTATTAGCATAAAATAGACCTTTTGAATTAGTAGTAATATTGTGTGTTTTTTTATTTAGACAAATGAATGGCCTCTGGAAAGCTTTTGTGAAGAACTTTGCAATGACCTTTTTAATCCCTCCTGGGAGGTATGATCTCTTTCTTTTTTTTTTTTTTTAACCTATTTTATTTATTTTTTTAGGTATTACTTTTTAAATTGAATTTATTGGGGTGACATTGGTTAATAAAATTATATAGGTTTCAGGTATACAGTTCTATAATACATCATCGTATATTGTATTGTGTATTCATCACCCCAAGTCAAGTGTTTATTTAGGTTCTTTGCCCATTTTATATTGGATTAGTTTTTTTTCTTTTTGGTGTTGAGTTTTTTTAAGTTCTTTATAAATTTTACCCTCTTACCATACTGTTGTCTGTGTCTCAGAGTTGTTGTTTGCTTAATCCCTTCAACTTGTCCTGGCCAGTTTGGCTCAGTGGGTAGAGCATTGGCCTGCGGAATGAAGGGTCTTAGGTTTGATTCCAGTCAAGGGCACGTACCTCAGTTGCAGGCTCGATCCCGCCCCGGTTGGGGTTTGTGCTGGAGGCAATCTATTGATACGTTTCTCTGACATCGATGTTTCTGTGTTGCTCCCCCTTCCTTTCACTCTCTAAAATAATCAATGGAAAAAATATCCTCGGGTGAGTATTAACAAACAAATTAAAAAAAAAATAATCCCTTCAACTTTTCCACCCAGCCCCGCAAACCACCTCTTCTCTGACAGTCGTCAGTCTATTCTCTGTATCTGAGCCTTTTTCTATTTTATTTATTAGTTTATTTTATTCATTAGATTCTGCATATATGTAAGTGAAATCATATGGTACTTGTCTTTCTCTGACTAGCTTATTTCACTTAGCATAATATTCTCCAGTTCCATCCATACTGTTGTAAAAGGTAAGATTTTCTTCTTTTTTTATGGCTGAGTAGTATTCCATTGTGTATCACAGGTTTTTTATTCACTCATCTGCTAATGGGCACTTGGGCTGCTTCCAAATCTTGGCTATTGTAAAACAACACTGTGGTGAACATAGAGATGCATATAGTCTTTCTAATTAGTGATTTGGGTTTCTTGGAATATAGTCCCAGAAGTGGAATTACTGGGTCATAAGGCAGTCCCATTTTTAATTATTTGAGTTACCGCCATACTGCTTTCACAGTGGCTGCACCAGTCTGCATTTCTATCAGCAGTGCACGAGAATTCCCTTTTCTTCACATCCTAGCCAGCATTTGTTTGTTGATTTATTGATGATAGCCATTCTAACAGGTGTTAGGTGATATCTCATTATGGTTTTAATTTGCATTTCTCTGATGATTAGTGATGTTGAGCATCTTTTCATATGTCTATTCACCATGTGTATGTCCTCTTTGGAGAAGTGTTTATTTAGGTTCTTTGCCCATTTTATATTGGATTAGTTTTTTTTGGTGTTGAGTTTTTTTTAAGTTATTTATAAATTTTAGATATTAACCCCTTACCAGATTTATCATTGGCAAATATGTTCTCCCATTCAGTGGGTTGTCTTTTTGTTTTGTTGATGTTTTCCTTTGCTGTGCAAAAACTTTTTAAGTTTTATGTAATCCCATTTGTGTTTTTTGTTTGTTTCCCTTACCCAAGGCAATATATCAAGAAACATATTGCTACATGAAACATCTGAGATTTTACCGCCCATATTTCCTTCTAGGATTTTTATGGTTTTGAGCCTAACATTTAAGTCTCTAATCCATTTTTAGTTTATTCTTGTGTATGGTGTAAAAAGGTGGTATCGTTTCTTTCTTTCTTTCTTTCTTTCTTTCTTTCTTTCTTTCTTTTTTTTTTTTTGCACATTATCTGTCCAATTTTCCCAACACCATTTACTGAATAGACTACCTTTACCCCACTGTATGTTCTTGCCTCCTTTGTCAAATATTAATTAACCATAAAGGTTTGGGTTTATTTCTGGGCTCTCTATTCTGTTCCATTGATCTATATGTCTGTTTTTATGCCAGTACCATACTTTTTTTTTTCCATACTGTTTGGTTTTTAATCTTTATTGTTCTAAGTATTACATATGCCCCCACTTTTTCCCCCCTTCACCACCTCCAGCCCGCCCTCTTGCCCCAGTCGGCTATTGTCTGTGTCCATGGGTTATGAATATATGCATGTAAGTTCTTTGGTTGATCACCTCCCATCCACCCATACCATACTGTTTTGATTACTATGGCCTTGTAGTATAGTTTGATATCAGGTAGCATGATTCCTCCAACTTTGTTCTTTCTCAAGATTGCTGTGGTTATTTGGGCTCTTTTGTGATTCCATGTAAACTTTTGTAATATTTTTCTAGTTCTATAAAATATGCCACTGGTATCTTGATAGGAATTGCTTTGAATCTATAGATTGCTTTGGTTAGTATGGACATTTTAATGATGTTAATTCTTGCTATCCATGGACGTGGTACATGCTTCTATATATATATATATGGCTTTAATTTCTTTCTTTAATGTCTGATAATTTTCCGAATACATGTCTTTTACATCCTTGGTAAAATTTATTCCTAGGTATTTTTAAAAATTTTTATGCAGTTGTAAATGGGATTGTTTTCTTAGTTTCCCTTTCTGGTAGTTCATTATTTGTGTATAAAAATGCAACTGATTTCTATAGATTTATTTTATATCCTCTACTTGACAGTTCCAGTAGTTTTTGGTGGAATCCTTAGGTTCTCTCTATATAATATCATGTCACCTGCAAATACTAACCATTTTACTTCTTCCTTTCCAATTTGTATGCTTGTTATTTCTTGTCTGAATGCTGTGGCTAGGACTTCCAGTACTAACTATTGAATAAGAGTGATGAAAACAGACATACCTTCCTTGTTCCCAATCTTAAGGAAAATGCTTATAGTTTTTGCCCATTGAGTATGATGTTGCTGTGGGTTTGTCATATATGGCTTTTATTATGTTGAGGTATGCTTCCTCTGTTCCCATTTTGCTGAGAGTTTTTATCATAAATGGGTGCTGGCTTTTATCAAATGCTTTCTCTGCATCTATTGATATGATCATATGATTTTTTGTCCTTCAGTTTGTTTATGTGGTATATATATCACATTTATTGATGTGTGGATATTGTACCAACTTTGCATCTCTGGAATAAATTCCATTTGATCATGGTGCATGAACTTTTTAATGTATTGCTGGACCTGGTCTGCTAATATTTTGTTAAAGATTTTAGCATCTATGTTCATTAGGGTAATTGGCCTATAATTTTTTTTCTTTGTAGTGTCTATACCTAGTTTTTGAAAATATTGGCTTTGTAAGATGAGCTTGGGAGTCTTCCCTCCTCTTGAACTTTTTGGAATAGTTTGAGAAGGATAGGTGTTAGTTCTCCTTTGAGTATTTGGTAAAATTCACCTGTGAAGCCATCCAGTCTAGGACTTTTGTTTGTTGGGAATTTTTTTTTTTATTACTGCTTCTATTTCATTAGTTGTAATCTGTTTATTTAGATTTTGTGATTCTTCCTGATTCAGTTTTGGAAGAATGTATGTTTCTAGAAATTTATCCATTTCTTCTAGATTGTCCAATTGTATTTCTTTTGTGTCAGTCATTACTTCTCTTTTCTTCCTATTTTGTTTATCTGTGTCCTCTCTTATTCTTGATTTATTCTGGTTAAAGGTTTGTCAGTCTTGTTTGTCTTTAAGAAAAACCCACAAAAAACACACCCAGCTCTTGGTTTCATTGCTCTTTTGTACTTTTTTAGATTATTTTATTTACTTCTGCTCTGATCTTTATTCCTTCCTTCTACGTACTTTGGGCTTTGTTGTTATTTTTCTAGTTCCTTTAAATTTAAAGTTAGATTATTTATTTGAGTTTCTTCTTATTTCCTGAGGTAGGCCTGTAATGCTATGAATTTCTGTTTTAGGACTGCTTTCACTGTGTCCCGTAGATTTTGGGTTGTTGTGTTCTCATTTTCATTTATTTTAAGGTATCTTTTGATTTTTTCCTTGTTCTCATTGTTTAGTAACCTGTTATTTAGCCTCCGTGTCTTTGTCTGTTTTTCATTTTTTTTCTTGTGATTGATTTCTAGTTTTATACCATTACGGTCAGAAGATGCTTGATACGATTTCACTCATCTTAAATTTACTGAGACTTGTTTTGTGTCCTAAGTTGTGGTCTGTCCTAGAAAATGTTCCATGTGCATTTAAAAAGAATGTATATTCTGTTGTTTGGGGGTGAAATGCTTTGAAGATATCAATTAAATCCATCTGATTTAGTGTGTCATTTAAGGCTGCTGTTTATTTTTTATGGTTTCTGTGTCCTTTTCATGCTTTTGTAGTTCTTAGTAAGTTTCTTGAGCATCCTTATAACCCCCCCCCTCTTTTTTTTTACTCTATATCTGATAAATTGCTTGCATCCATTTCATTTAGCTTTTTTATTTTTCTTGAGATATCACCTGTTTTTTCATTTGGGGTCTGTTTCTTTGTCTCCCCATTTTGGCTGCCTCTTTGTGTTTGTTTCTGTGTATTAGGTAGTATATAGCCTTATGTAGTAGGTGTCCTGTGGGACCCAGTGGTGCAGTCTCCTTGACCACCTGAGCTGAGTGCTCCAGGAATGATGTCAGGAGAAACCCCGGCAGCTGAGATATCTCTCCTGAATCTCAGCCGCCGCTTGTGGGAGCATGGCCAGCCCTTGTCACCTCTCCACGTTTCCTACCAGTCTCGCTGTCTATGGTTTCTTTATTATAATTTTTCTAGCTTTATTTTCTTTGCCAATGAAGGGAACTGTGTCGAGCACAGTCTATTTTACCATGGTTCTTATTCTTTCCTCGTGTCCTTCTCAGGACCACTGCTCAAGTCATTTCCTATTACCAAGTAGAAAACTTTGGACTGATTTTCACCTTTCATATCATTTTTGTTGTATTTCTTTAGTGACTTGTTTATTTCTTTGTATTATAGTTCTCTCTCTATAATACAAAGGCTTGTATAACTCTCCCAGACAGTAAAAATTTCCTTTGGACAATTTTGATTAAAAGTAGAAATTTCCACAACAGCTTTTAAACCTCAAATATATTTCTTCAAAGAAAATCTTCAGCAGGTCCCAATATGTAAGAGATATGAAAGTAAAGTTCCTCTGGTTGAAGTTGAGGGTTGTTGGTCTCAAACCATTCTCTTCCTCTTATATTGGCCTCTGGGTAATTTCAAAGACATTGGTTTGGAGTACCTTTTAGCAGTCTTTCTGCTCTTTGATAATATTTCTGTTTAAAGCTATTCATGTTTTAACTCACAAGAGATCTTGGAATAAGTGGGTGTAGTGTCAGTGGCCTGTTTTCTCCCTTCCATATGTCACTTCAGAAGGGTATAGGGCTATAATGAAGCATTAGTCATGAGATATTTTATTTGCATTGTCTTCTTTTGCCACTTAACACTGGTAGCTTTAGAACTTAGTTTTGATGTATATATTCTAAGATATTGATATTGGGACTTTGAGGAACAATATATGATACTTTCTTTAATATGGATAATGCTGAATGCAAATAGAGGGTACAGGAGGGACAGCCAAGTGGATTACATATACCTCGGGAGGATATTAGAATAGCTGTTATCTTAGCTTGATTTAAAAAACATTTTACATAACCAAGATTATAACATTTATATATGTATTTCTCCTTGAATAGTAGAAGAAAAAAACATTCTTGTGAAATGTCACTTAGTTTATTCCAGTTTCTTAAAAATCTAATATTCCCTTTCCAAATTAAAGAAGTTAAATTTGGTTTCTTAAGCATTTAACCTGACATTTGCTTTCTGGTTATTTCTAGGTTCGACATGGTGCAGGCACTGGACTTAGGGAAATACTTAAAGCTCATGGGAAAAGTGGTGGTAAAATGGGAGACAGTACTTTAGAAGAGGTAAGTCTAGTAAAGAAACAATTATTATCGAGTTTCAGTAGTTGACTCTTCTTCCAAGTTAGAGAAGTAACAGAGCATGTACCATAAGGTAAAAATGAAAGGTAAATAATAAGAAATATGGAAAGGTGATTTTGAGGGGAAGAGTAAAAGTAAAAAGCTTAGGATGAAGTTTATTTATAGACAGGAAGAACAAGTTCACAGGAAAGATGTTCAGAAACATTGAGTGGAAAAAATATGTAGAAGCAATATTTGAGCAGGACATAATGGATTAGAAAGTAGAGTAAAATGAATAAGAAGATAGTTCAGAGGCCAGTGAGCAATATGATTGGTGTAGCATGGAGACACTGGTAACAGGATAGATAGTAAGTAAATGATAGATACAGTTGATATTGGAGCAGCCTTAAGTAGTTTCTTCATTTCTCTTGGAGTGCAAGCAGTATAATAGAATTCATGAATTTTAAAGATTTTGGTATAGTATATCTGAATCTAATAAGAGGATGTGGTTAATATTAAAGATAGCAATTGGAACTCTAATATATTTTGGTTATTATTCCTACAGCTAAAATAATCCATTCCAATATTTTAATTTTTTGTTTTGGACCTAATATTTCCCCAACCCTCAATACAAAGTGTGATCTTTTTTACTAAAAAATGATTGTTTAACAGATGATTCAGCAGCATCAAGAGTGGTTGGAAGACTTGGTTATTAGACTCCTTTGTGTTTTTGCATTAGACAGATTTGGAGACTTTGTTTCTGATGAAGTAAGTATCACATAAGGGAGGCTTTGCCCAATTAAATTTCAAATTCAGCAAAATAAGGCTTTTGAAATATGAGTTTTCTTCCTTTCTCATTTGTAGGTTGTGGCACCAGTTCGTGAAACTTGTGCTCAAACATTAGGTGTGGTGTTAAAACACATGAATGAAACAGGAGTTCATAAGACTGTGGATGTGCTGCTTAAGTTACTTACACAAGAACAATGGGAAGTTAGACATGGTGGTCTGCTAGGAATAAAATATGCTTTGGCAGTTCGTCAGGTAAACATTCAGTTTTTGAAGCATATATGGGAGAGTTTCTCCCCTCAGTTTCTTTTCATTAATTATACGAAATGGCCCTAGATTCTTAGTGTTACCCCAAATGTAAACAAGCTATTTTTAGGTAAGTCAATCCTTCAAGATTTGCTTTTTTGAGATAGTGTCATAGAGATAGGTACAAATAACAATTTAAGTACAAATCAAAAGATGATGAATTAGGTTTGGAAACCTGTTATTGTTTCATAGCAAGACCAATTCTAGGTGAGATTCCATTGTATGTGATCACAGGAATGGCCTCTGAAGGCTGGCTCTATGAGGAACTTGAAAAAAGAGTAGATTGGAATAAAGATAAGTAGGAAGGCGTTACTTTTCTTTCCCTCTTCTCATACCCTTTTTGGCTGTCAATGGGGTTGAATGAGAAATAGGCATTAAGGTTCTAATAGCAGGGTTATCTATGTATCTGTGGTCACATGAAATTCATAGTCTTACCTTGAGAACATGTTCTGATGTTTTAAATCACACTGAATAATAATAAAGTACTTGATATTGTAGTTTTCTGTAAATAGGATTAGCTATATAGGCTTCTATTGATGTTATTTTTCTTTTCTGTTTGTGATTCCTTTTTTTTTTTTTAAATATATTTTATTGATATTTTACAGAGAGGAAGGGAGAGAAAGGGATAGAGAGTTAGAAACATCGATGAGAGAGAAACATTGATCAGCTGCCTCCTGCATACTCCCCACTGGGGATGTGCCTGCAACCAAGGTACATGCCCTTGACTGGAATCGAACCTGGGACCCTTCAGTCCGCAGGCTAACGCTCTATCTGCTGAGCCAAACCAGTTAGGGCTGTGATTCCTTTTTAATAAATAAAGTTTTGGACTTATGTTTTCATATGGCAAGTTTAATAAAAAATGTTGAAGCACAATATTTGTACTACAGAAAGTTAATTTATTTTGATGTACTGTTTTACAGGATGTAATTAATACTTTATTGCCTAAAGTTTTAACTAAAATAATTGAAGGACTCCAGGACCTTGATGATGATGTCAGAGCTGTTGCTGCAGCATCATTAGTACCTGTGGTAGAAAGCCTTGTGTATCTTCAGACACAAAAGGTAAATTTAATTTTATTTTCAATATTTTTCCTGTATAGCTTATTTACATTTGGGGTATAAAGTATTAGGAAAAACATTGACTACTTTTTTTCCCATACCCTTCATTTTTCTTATGACAGTCCTCTGGTATATATAATTCAATTATACATTATCCTTAGGAAGAGTGAATTGTGACTATTAACCTTCTTCCCATTCACATACACATACTATGCAGGGAACTTCCTTGAGAAAAATGCAAACATTTCTTCTTTAGTTTACTCTTGGTTTTCAGACATACGAGATTGTTTTGATTTTGGTTTTTGGCTTTTGGTTTTTTAATCTGGTCTCATTTTTTGAAGTGACTCTCTCAAGGTCTCTCTGTTTCCCTTGTATTATCAAAACCAGAACACGTGTATTTGGAAGTGCAGCAAACAGTATTTTACAAATGAAATTTGTCTTTAGTACTGTTTTAAATAAAATTACAAAGAGGGTCATGTCTATATGTCAACACTGTATTGTTTTCACAGTTTAGTTTTTTTACATAAAGTATTGGCTATTTTATTTCCTGAATTCTCCCTCCCATTGCGAATCCGGTTAGGAAGAGAAGTTTCAAAATAGATGTGAGTGGCATTAAAAACGGGTAGGGAATTGTTAAAGGCAAATAATATCCCCTTTTTAACTTTGCTCAAAACTGACTCTATTCAAGATCATTGGGATTGTATATGTTATTGAATTAGTAGTGACTCCTGGGATACAAACAACCTGGCATGGCTTGTGAATATATTGTGTAAAATTAGTAACTGTTTCCTTGATAACTGGTCTTATAGGTACCCTTCATTATAAATACATTATGGGATGCTCTTCTGGAACTAGATGATCTAACAGCTTCAACCAATAGTATTATGACTCTTCTTTCATCCCTGTTAACTTACCCTCAGGTCCAACAATGCAGGTAATTATTTCTATTTAGTGGAATAAAGTAAAAAGTATTTACATAAATTTCCAATACTTAAGCCTAAAAATATAATAGTCTAGCTTTTAGAAACAGTACTGAAGTTGGTGATGCCCAAAACTACAATTTTCAGGAAGCCTCCGCCCCGCCTCCCCCCGCCCCCCCAAACTATCTAGCCACTAGCACATTTGGGACTGGAGCTTAAAAAGGTCATATTCTTTTATGCTTGGGTTACTTTGGTTATAGAAGTCTTCATCTTATTCATCTTATAATAGTTGACTTCAGAAATATAATTATTGCATTTTATTTCACCTCTAGCCCCAAAATGTAGAATTTTTGCCTAATTTAGTGATAGTTAGCAGAATTATCATTGAACACCAGCATTGCATTTTCCAAAATTTGCTTCTCTAGGCACTTTTCCCTTGTAATGTTTACTTTAACTCTTGTTCTTGACTTCAAGAATTACTCACCAGGAAGAAGATACATAGTAATCTATATATATAAAACCCTAAGTGACCAGTCAATTGTTCGACCAGCCGACCGTCTGGTCACTATGATACTCACTGACCACCAGGGGACAGACACTCAGCGCAGGAGCTGTCCCCCTTTGGTCAGTGTGCTCCCACAGCAGGAGCGACGCTCAGCGAGCTTACCAAGCGGCAGCTAGTGCAGTGGGAACGGGATGAGCAGGAGTGGTGCCGCTTTGCTGGCAGTCCGACATTCCCCAACGGGTCCTGGATTGTGAGAGGGCGTAGGCCAGACTGAGGGACCCCACCCATGCACAAATATAATGTCCAAGGGCAGAGAGATTGAGTGAAGCCAAAAAACAAATAAAAATTTAGTGGCATGTATTTTCCTATCCTGATATTTGAAATGAAGCTCAGCTAATTAATGTATTTCCTGCTTTTTAGACTGGCTCCTGAATGTTATTGTTTCTATTAATAGTATCCTTGAAGATAAATAAGTAAAAATTTTTATGCAACTTTAAAAAAAAAATCACAGATGAGCCCTGGCCAGTTTGGCTCAGTGGATAGAGCGTCAGCCTGCGGACTGAAGGGTCCCGGGTTCGATTCTGGCTAAGGGCACATGACCGGGTTGTGGGCTCAATCTCCCCCAGTTGGGGACGTGCAGGAGGCAGCCAATTAATGATTCTCACCATTGATGCTTCTATCTCTCTAGCTCTCTCCCTTCCTCTCTGAAATCAATAAAAATATATTTTAAAAAAAATCACAGATGAGAAAATTAATTGCTGTTCTTATCCTAGTGAGGGTGTTCAGTGACTGTTCATATGATTATGACCATAAATGATTTTTGACTCTGAATGAATATTTCCAAGAAATAATCATAGATGCATGAAAATGTGTAGAGAATGTTTCAAATAGTGCCGACCAACTGGTAATACTTCAATGTTAAATTTAGGTTAGCAGGATAGCCCACAAATTGGAAGAGCTAAATAAGTACCTGTACAAGTAAATGAATAGAAAAATTGAGGTGATAGTGCATATATTTCAGATGCTTTCATTAGTAATAAAAGCTATAGGGAGTAAATGAGTTAATCTGTGTGAAAGCTCTTCTTAAGCTGCAAAATGCAAGAGCTTTTAATTACCCTTAGTTAGGAATTGGCAGCCTTTTTGTGAAGTCAAATAATTATCTTTTTGGCTTTTTAGGCCATGCGATCTCTCAAAATTACTCAACTCTTCAGATAATGATATTTTTGGCCTTGTGGGCCATGTGATCTCTGTCAGAACTACTCAGTTCTGCTAATGTAACACAAAAGCAGCCATAGACAATACATGAAAGAATAAATATGTCTGTTTCCAATAAAACTTTATTTTAAAACCAGGTAGAGTGGATTTAGTCTGTGGGCCTTAGATTTATTGACATCTGCTCTAAATAAAGGACTTAGGACTTTAAAAAAAATCACCAACTAGATAGTGTTAGGAAAGTAACATAATGTAAGAAAATGAAAAAATGTAGTGAAAGTTCTATTGCCACAATGTGAAATAATGTACTTTTTAATTTTATTTTTTCAAAATTGTTTTATTGGAACATTTGTTCATATATTGTGCTATTTGGCAGATACTTTCTAGTTTATGTCAGAAGAAATGCAGCATGTCATTTGGAGCATGAGGAGTTTACACTATTAACAAGACGTTACTATGCTTTTACATATTTTGAGTCTGTGTTGCATGTGTACTAAATGTGTAAATTAATGTAAGAAGTCATTTTTTTATACAAACCTTCAAGTATTGAAATATTAAAAGATAGGCCACATGAGAGGAACTACAAAACAACAGATAAATAGTTACACTGACATATTCTTTTTTTATTCATGCTTTTTTCTACAGAGGTATGTATTCCAAATGCTATTTACAAATCATTTCCTCATTCCAGGTAACTTTTATAAATCACTCATGGTTGTGACAGGAATCTTATGGCTCAAGTTGTCAGCCTAGATGTGGCTTTGCTTGCTTTCCTATTTACAATCTAACCTGTAAGAAGGAAGATATTTGAGTTTTCTTAACTTAGTAATGCTAAATCAGGATACATTTCAAAGCTACTGCCATACCACCTTTTGCTCATTTGACATGTGGCAGAGATGGCCCCAGAGTGGATGTAAATGATGTGTATGTTATGGTTGCCCACAGGAGAGGAGTAAGGATTAGCAATCCTGACTTTGTGTAGGCTACTACCAGCTAAGATACATTCCCCCCCCCCCCCCTTTTTTTTTTTGAGTAAGAACAGATTGGGAATAAAAGCATTATATTGGAAAAGTTCTAATTTGATAAAGGTAATTTATGACATTAGCACCATAGAAGAACCTAATGTTAATATTTCTGTTCTTCTTTATGACTATTTGCTTTGGCTATACTGGTGCTGTAATAACAGTTTTGGTTGAAGGTATTAAATGAAGGTTCATATGAAAATTATATTATATTTTTAGAATTTACTCCTCTAAAAAGATAACAGGTCCACAAGGAAATGATATTTAGGTAATGTATCAATGGAGTTTCAACTGAGAATAATTAGATTAACTTGTGTCTTCTTTATTAGTATTCAGCAGTCACTCACAGTTTTAGTTCCACGTGTCTGGCCATTTTTGCATCACACTATATCATCAGTTCGAAGAGCAGCATTGGAAACTCTGTTTACGTTATTATCAACACAGGACCAGGTAAGAAGGAGTAACTATGTATAGCAATCTTGAAATTTATGTAAATTAATTTTTTAAAGTGAATTGGATCATCAGGTTACCGTTACTACATATCCAAGGATCAGGAGAATGCTGGGCCTAGTAGAAATAGTATGGTGACCATATAGACACAAAAGGATATAATCACGATGAAGGCAGGAATGTTTTAATAGTAATATTTTCATCTAGGTTATATTACTAGCACTTGAAATAATGTTTAACACATAGAAGGCCCTCAGTAAATATTATGAAAGATTGAATAGTCCCTCCCTGTCAAAGACCTTTATTCTGTCTTTGCTGATGAATTTGATGGTTGGCAGAACCCATCTCAGATTAGAAGGTTACATTTGAAGCTCTGTAGTACTTCTAAAGATTAACAATGAAATTGCTAGACACTTGCTTCTTCTTAAGGATAACTCAATTTTAAGAGCATGATATTTCCAAGGATAGAATACTTCAGAAGTCACACACTGAAATGTGTATAGCAATCATTCAGGTAATATTCACATTCCTATTTTTTTAAATAACCCTATGGGTCAAACAAAATACTAGAATTTAGAAAACTATCATAAGGAATCCATTCATCTTTCATGCTCTTTCTTATAGGTACTGCGGTTTGAGCCAGTGACCTTTAAAAAGCATTCATTGATTTTTTTAGACAATAGATTATAGTATAGATAAATGTCTCCTTTGTGTTCACTAACCATGCATTTCTATGTGAATTAGGGATATTCCATATAGACTTGCTTTAATCTACTGCATGCTACTGTGTTGCACTTCTATGAATCAGCATCTTTAAATTTTGTTTTGCATTATCTTTTTTATTTTGTCTACTCAGACTCTTCTGAGGAAAAACTATCAGGTCTGTTTTGTAATCCTCAGTTGATCAGGCATGGGTTGATATGACAAAACTGGCATGGGTTATTCTGAATTTTTACTTTATTTTTGTTTTAGTTTTGTGGTTTTTATCTAAATGTTTTTGATGTACGAACTGTAGTCTTAAATTCACTTGGATAGGCCTCTTAAAGTTACCAAATTTCTTGCCTTCGTGTTGTTCTTTTTTAAAAAATAAATCCATAGGGCTTAAAAAATACACACACACACACACACACACACACACACACACACTGGGGGCCCAGTGCACAAATTTGTGCACCTTGAAAGGAACTGTGGGCTGCGAGGCTGCGGTAGGCACAGGGGCGGGTCTTGGCCCATCCTCCTAGCCCTCGCCCGGCCCCTCCCATTGTGGCCCCCAGTCCCGTCTGTCTGCAGCCCCGCTCCTGCTGCTGCTGACAGCACGGAGCGTTTGGGGCCGGTGCCATCAGCAGGTGCCAGTGGTGGCTGCTGCCCTGATAGCCCCTCAGGAGCAGGGGGAGGTGAAGAAGCCCTCAGGGGCAATCAGGGCCAGCAGCCACCACTTGCACCCACTGATGGCACCGAGTGATTGAGACCGGCATCAGGTACCGGCAGTGGGTGTGAGCGGTGCGAGTGCTGGGTGAGACCGCCATTCTCAGGGGCAAAGAATTTTCAGTAATCATCAGAGGCTCACCCCGATGACAACAACCGGCTCCCTGCCTTGGTCTGGTGCCCCCATTCACCTGCTCTACCATCCTGCCGTGGCCAATGCCCGTCATGTTCCGCACACACCCCCCCCCCCCCCCCAGGTGGTCAGTGCACATCATAGCGACTGGTTGTTCAGTTGTTCCACCATTTGGTCTATTTGCATGTTAGCCTTTTATTATATAGGATTTTTATTGATTTCAGAGAGGAAGGGAGAGGGAGAGAGAGAGAAACATCAATGATGAGAGAGAATCATTAATTGGCTGCCTCCCGCATGCCGGGATTGATGTGGGATCGATGTGGAATCGAACCGTGACCTGGTACATAGGTCAATGCTCAACCATTGAGCCACACCAGCTGGGCCATAGTTTGCATTAAAGTTAACTCTTTGTATTATAAATTCTATGGTTGTTGAGAAGTGTACAGTGATAGATATAAATAATTATAATATCATATAGAATAGTTCAGTGCCCTGAAAAATGCCTTTCATGTGTCCCTGGAGCCTTTTGAGCTGTTGTCCCAGTGCTGGAACTCTGAAGGACTGTGTCCAAATAAGTCTGTCCATAGGCCCTTTAAGAGGAATGCCTGGGACTCCAGCAGCCTTCTGTCTCAGCCACAATTCTCATTGGTTTTTACAGCCAGAAATTATGGAGACTTCTCTTTCTGGCACTGGAACCCTGACCACTTTCTCCTCGGGGGACCCCCGCAGTTGAGATATCACTCCCAGATATTTATACACCACACATAGATATTGGACAAGCTTGTGCGGTCTCTATCCTTCCTACCAGTCTCGATGTAGCTTCTTTATATTCTTTGTTGTAGGACTACTGTTTGGCTAGATTTCAGGTTGTTCTGAATGATGTTTGTTCTGTAGTTTAGTTGTAATTTTGATCTTTCAGTTCTTAATTTACATGGAGACCAAATGAATTGTCTATTGAATTGCTTTCCCACTCCTGAATATGAAATCATCTTAAGTACAAAGTGAAAAAATTAACCTCATTTCTAAATTACTAGTAACTTTATTCTGGCTTTAATGTCTAACTTTTCAACCTATTCCTCTCAATAATTCCAGGGTAATTTGGTGAGGCTAAACCTGGCTGTAGCTCAGTGCATCAGATACCTCAAAGACTGATGCCTCTGTTCTCTTGAAAGTTCTGATTATCTTTAGTAATTTTGTTTTTTTTTTTTTGCTTTATAAAACCAGAAGACTTTATGGGAAAGATTTCTTAATCTTAAAATTTATTTGATCATAAATATATATGCAGGCATGCCATTCTCTAAAATGTCTTTTAATAGAACCATCCTATCTAATAAAGAGGGAGTATGCTAATTGACCCTCACACCATCGGAAATACGGCGTCCATAGCCAATAAGGAGGGAATATGCTAATTGACTGTCACACCCTCAAAGATGGCGGTGCCCACAGCCAATAAGGAGGGAATATGCTAATTGACTATCACACCCTCAACGATGGCAGCGTCCACAACAAATAAGGAGGGAATATGCTAATTGACTGTCATGCCCTCGAAGATGGTGGCACCCAGTCCCCTCAACCCTGCCAGGGCGGCAGGCGCACAGCAAGGCCTGGCCCGCCCCCAGGCGGAACTAGCAGCTCCACACGCCTGCCTCCGGAGTCCCCCAGTCCCCCGGCCGCCCAGGGCCAGCCCGAGGTGCAGGCAAGCCTCAGATGACGGCTGCCCAGCCGCCCAGGGCTGCCCGAGGCTCAAGTAACCAGGGCCAGCCGAGGCTTGCGCTGCCAGCAGTGGCAGCAGCAGAGGTGTGATGGGGTGTCGCTTTCCCCTGATCACCGGGTCACCTCCCGCCCCTGAGGGCTCCTGTACTGTGAGAGGGGACAGGCCAGGCTGAGGGACCCCCCCTCCAGTGCATGAATGTGTTTTAATCCTCACCTGAGGATATTTTTCCCATTGATTTTTTTAGAGAGAATGGAAGGGAGGAGAGAGAGAGAGAGAGAGAGAGAAAGAAACATCGGTGTGACAGAAATACATCGATTGGTTGCCTCCCGCATGTACCCCTACCAGGCTGGGATCAAACCTGCAGCCCTTTTTTAGTGTTTGGGCAATGCTGTAACCACTGAATAACACCAGCTAGGGCTTATCACTTTTTTATAGCTTCTTTCCAGATCTTCCCTGCCACCCAAACTCATTTGCTGTGGAGATAGAAAAAATGATTAATTTGCCAACAAGCAAGAATCAGATGTTCATGGTAATGATGACCAGATTGCTGCTTTTTTCCACACCTACCCATTTTGCAGGAATACTTGCAGGAAGATAAAGGGGGTGGGGGTGGGGACATAGCAAAGGGTGCTGGCAAGATCGTAGCCCTCCTAGGATACCAATTTTGCCAGTTAGGGATTTATTGCCAACTACAATTCTGTGCAAGGACTAAAAATAGTAAAGTCCATGCTGTGCCCGGCTCCCTCACTATAATCCAGTTAAATAAACCTATAAATACAAAGCAACAGCAGTAAGTTGCCTGTCTAAATCAATGCCTACTAGAAGGCAGGTGTAAAATAAATGAAAATCGGTGGGCCAACTTTCAGTTTTATAAGAGATGGATTGACCCTGGATTGGCAAACTATACCTTGTGATTTTTTAAAAATATATTTTATTGATTTTTTACGGAGAGGAAGGGAAAGGGATAGAGAGTTAGAAACATCGATCAGCTGCCTCCTGCACAACCCCTACTGGGGATGTGCCTGCAACCACGGTACATGCCCTTGACCAGAATCAAACCTGGGACCTTTCAGTCCGCAGGCCGACACTATCCACTGAGCCAAACTGGTTACGGCTACCTTGTGATCTTTTAAGATAGTACTAATAGTGAGCTAAAGGCATGTTACTTTTTGGAACTATGTCTAAAAGGAGATACTTGGCCCAGCCAGTGTGGCTCAATGTTTGAGCATCAATCTATGAACCAGGAGGTTACCGTTGGATTCCTGGTCAGGGCACATGTCTGGGTTGTGGGCTTGTGCAGTTGGGGGTGTGCAGGAGACAGCCAATCGGTGATCGTCTCTCATTGATGTTTTTATCTCTCTCTCCCTTCCTCTCTAAAATCAATAAAAATATGTATATATAAAGGAGATATTTGTACAATTGTTCAGGTGCACTAAATTTGGTCTACAGATGTTTTCCCAGCCTTATCTTATTTTCTGCTAAGGAGACTTTATACTATGTGACTAGAGAAACTGCATTTTTTTTTAATTGTTTAAAGTATTACATATGTCTCCTTTTTCCCCCGATTGACCTCACCACCACCAACACTCCCACCCCTCAGGACAAGCCCCCACCGCCCCAGTGTCTGTGTCCATTGGTTATGCTAATATGCGTGCATACAAGTCCTTTGGTTGATCTCTTAAACGCACCCCCCCCCCCCCCCCGGTTTATTGTTGTTCATTATATACCATATGAGTGAGATCATGTGATATTTATCTTTCTCCGACTGGCTCATTTCACTTAGGAGAATCTACATTTTTTTAAATGCTAATTCCTGTGATGATATTGATCTATGTATTCTGGGATGGTATTTTTTTATTTGGTTGGATTTTTTGGTTTTGTTTTCTCTTCTTTAAATTTTATTTTTCTCTTTATTTTATTTATTAAGTTTACTTTTTAGAGCAGTTTTATGTTCACAGCATATACCTCCTCCCCACCATCAACATCCCACACCAGAGCGGTACATTTATTATAATCAGTGAGGCAACATTAACACATCATTATCAGTCAAAGTCTATAGTTTACATTAGGTTTCAGTCTTGATATCGTACATTCATTTTATGGGTTTTAACAAATGTATAATGACATATCGTCATTGTATCATACAGAATAGTTTCTCTACTCTAAATTCTGCCACTCTCCACCCCCACTCCCCCTTCTCTACCTATTTATCCTTTCCTCCCCCCTTGTTATTTTTAATAAGTATAAAGTAGAATTTACTATAGTAATTAAGCGTGTAGCCTGAGAAGACTACTACAGTTTATATCACATTTATTGTTTATAAATATAGGAGAAACAATATTCCTCTATAGATACAGCTTTGGGATCTACAAGCAACTGTTTGGATTTCCAATGGGGTTGAGGGTGGTAAATATGATGGGGAAGAAATCATAAGAGAGAAGAGATTATAGAAGAGTAATATTAAATTATTTGCTTGCTGCTGTTATAGCTTTCCTAATTCTGTTGAGATTGTCCCTAATTCTGTCTGATGAGAAAAAGAGCTTCTCAGTTTCTCTTTCCCTTTCAATGAAAAGTAGTTAAGGCATAGTATATCAGTAAGTAGGCTACCCTAGCTGATGATTTTGTTGTCTGTTTTAAACATCTTTCAAACTACTTTGAGAACATATAATCCTGGTCCTATTCTTTGTTATTAATTAGTTTTCCATTGGCTAGAAAATTATACATAGCTAAGTTATACATTATCCCTAGAACTTCTAGCTTCCTGAAATTTCAGTTTAAATTTTCAAATTTCTCTTCATACTCTTCCAAACAACATATGTTTGCTTTAAAAAATTATGGTGGGCCCTAGCTGGCTTGGCTCAGTGGATAGAGCATCAACCTGCGGACTGAAGGGTCACAGGTTCGATTCCAGTCAACGGCATATGCCTGGATTGAGGGCTTGATACCCAGTAGGGGGCGTGCAGGAGGCAGCCAATCAATGATTCTCTGTCATCATTGATGTTTCTGTCTCTCTCTCCCTCTCCCTTCCTCTCTGAAATAAATAAAAATATATAAATAAATAAAATTATGGTGGAGTGTGGTGATAAATACTGTGAATTAGTTACTAGAATTTTTCGGTTGGTCAGTCTTATTCAGTGAGCTTGTACTTATTTGGACAGCAATAGACATGTGAGATTCCTTTCTGAGAATCCTGGGCACACAATAGGTGTTTGGTTGAGCACTATTTGATTGCTTACTTTGGGTGAGCTTTTGAATTGTTGAAAAATTCCTTAGGTTGAGGTGCTAAATCTGGGCATAAGGGAATCACTGAACCCTCTGAAATTGGGAGCAAAATGTTACACCTAAATATGTATATAACTGATTTTTCAAAGAGAAGAGTGTGCATAGTTTTCATCAGATTTTCAAAGGGCCCCTGAACCAAAATAGATTAAGAACCTCTGCCTTAATTTTATAGCGAACTCAAAGTAGAGTTTTCAAGATTGGTATCATCTTATAATTCTTTACTTGGATTATTGGTGAGCACAGCGGCAGAATTTGAATTCTGACCATCCAGCACAGCAGCAGAAATCTGATCACCTTTCAAATTTCCCTGACAAAGCAGTGATAAATAATGTAACCAAGGAGGTGTTGCTGGTTAGAGCTTCCTTCCATGTGGAGGATGATTTCAACATTTTGAAGCAAAATTTAGTGTTGTTAATCATAGTCAGACTTCTCCAGTTTCCTAGCAATTATATGCTATTCAGTTTCTCCAGACTACTGGAATAGTAAATGTGGTGGTGGTGCTCTAAAATATTGTCAGAATTTATTACTAGTTGAACCTTTTTGATAAAGCTAAATAGTCTTTTTATGGTAATACTTGAGATTATTTGACTTATTTATAACTCTTCAGATAAGCTAATACCCATGAGTTATGTGCTAAAGCTTTGATTCTGTTTTTGTTTTCAGAACTCTTCATCTTGGCTTATACCTATTCTGCCTGATATGCTGCGACACATTTTTCAATTTTGTGTTTTAGAAAGCAGCCAGGAAATTCTGGACCTCATTCACAAGGTACCCAGTGAATATATCTGTACTCCTTTTCCTAGTAACTTGATAGTTTTAAAATTCTTTCATAATTGCTATACTGTTGTTGGTTAGTGGTTTTTAAGAAATTAGAAATCACCTAAGAGATTTGAAAAGTCTGGAGATCTGCAAGGTGAGACAAGAAAATAAGGCTTCTTATGCAATATAATAGTTAAGTCTGGCCATGCTTCTCTTTCTTATGTGACCTTCTGTGCAGGTATTTTAAGTTAAGTATTTTTCTGATAGCCTCAATATAGAAAATAAAATGAAGGAAAGACTGCTTTTCTCTATCATTTTGCTATTTATCAGGATGCTTATTGATCTGCAAAGTATCTTTTGGGGATTTATTGGTGATCTGTAGAGTCTGATTGTCATAGTTTAGTACTTTCCTCCCTTACTTAGCAAGATTGGTTATATGTGTTGGAATGTTTAAAGAAGGACCATGTGATATATTTAATAACATTTATGGGAGGGGGGAATTGCACTATTGTACCTTTAAAGCCCATTAAATTAATCTTGAATTATTGGCTCATTGTTAACAGTGGTGTTATTTCTACCATTGTTATTTCATCCTGGTCGTTCCCATGTAATGTTAGTCATCAAGTAAGGTATCTTATGAATAAGTAAGCTCATGAATCAAGACTTATACTGTTCTTAATTTTATACTAGGATATTATGATCTCAGAAGTTAGAGGATATTTATCATGAATTCTTATATCTCGAAGTGAGTTGAATGTGGGACTGTATTAGTATGGAACTTTATGATATATGCAAAGGATTTCATTGACTTATTGAGATTTTGACAACTCTTATTATTTTTAGGGTATACTTTATTTTAAATGACTTTCATAAAATACTGAAAAATTTTTTAACTTTCTTTTTTATTACATTTTAAATGTACAAACCTACCAAAAAAACCCAAACATCCCAGTATTTTAAAAATAGGCCTCTATATTGAATTTTAAAATTAATTTATACTGTTTCTGATAATTTTTTTTTTCCAATTCGCTTTCCCTAACAATAAGTATTAGGATTTATTAGCCCTTACTAGAAAAATTTCACTTTCATGTTCCCCCTTCACTCTGCAGGTTTGGATGGAATTGTTGAGCAAGGCTTCAGTTCAGTATGTGGTAGCAGCTGCTTGTCCATGGATGGGTGCTTGGCTTTGCTTAATGATGCAACCTTCACATTTACCTATTGATTTAAATATGTTGCTGGAAGTAAAAGCTAGAGCCAAGGTAAGTGAAAGGGACATACTATATTTGCATGTTTAGCTCATAATAATTAATATGGTAACCGCATAGGAAATCTGTATTGTTTTATTATAAGTGTGATTTTATTAATTTAGCTTAATGGGAAATTATTTTATTAGGATCTTAACAAAGTGCATAGTAATTTTTATCCATTAAAATTTTGTGAAAAGAACTGTATTTTACTGAGATTATAACAAATGAAAATATTTTTGATGTTGCTATTAAACTTTAATGATTAATGATTACTCTTTATTGTTTTATGGTTTTTGGTTGTTTGTTTTTTTTCATTCCTTCTAGGAAAAAACAGGTGGTAAGATACGCCAAGGCCAAAGCCAGAGTAAAGAAGTACTTCAAGAGTACATTGCAGGTGCAGACACCATTATGGAAGACCCTGCAACCAGGGATTTTGTGGTTATGCGGGCCAGAATGATGGCAGCCAAGTGAGTATACATAAATTCAAAAGTCATTTAACCCAAAGATTCCTCTAATGTGTCTGTTAATCCTTCCTCCATCACACTATTTACAAAGGAAAAAAAAATTAACATGTAAGAAAACTTAATTTTTTTGAAGTTTTAAATAGGATTTATATATTTTTGTGAAGGTAAGATTCGAGTTATGTCTTCTTGGTAAAAGTTAGCTTCAATAGGGGAAACTTTACCTCAAGTAACTTGTATAGTAACTTCTTTTTTCTCCCTTTTAGGTTGTTAGGAGCACTTTGTTGCTGTATTTGTGATCCAGGTGTAAATGTAGTAACCCAAGAAATTAAACCAGCTGAATCTCTTGGCCAGTTACTACTCTTCCATTTGAACTCCAAATCTGCCTTACAGAGAATTAGTGTTGCTTTGGTAATCTGTGAATGGGCTGCTTTACAAAAGGTAAGATTTTGCTCAAAAAGAAATTAAGTTACATTAAGTAAATTTTCAGTAGCTGTTAGGATTATTTTCATTATATTTTATAAACAGAAAAGTGAAAATTTTCTCTGTATAAAAATCCAACAGTTACAGAAAAGTATTCCAGATTATATTGAAACATTGTTGGTCTCTCATTTGCCTTTAACCCTGGACTTTTTTCTTAGAATTCCTAGTCTTATACCTGAGACTACTAGTTATGCCTATACTTAACATTTACTCTTAATCTACTATCTGTTAAGAAATATCCCTCCTCTCAGCTGGCATGGCTCAGTGGTTGAGCATCAACCTGTGAACCAGGAGGTCAGGGTTCGATTCCAGGTCAGGACACATGCCTGGGTTGTGGGCTTGATCCCTGTGGTGTGGGGCAATGTGATTCTCTCTCATCACTGATGTTTCTATCTTTCTCTCCCTCTCCTTCCTCTCTGAAATCATTAAAAATATATTTTAGCCCTAACCGGTTTGGCTCAGTGGATAGAGCATTGGCCTGCGGACTCAAGGGTCACAGGTTCGATTCTGGTCAAGGGCATGTACCTTTGTTTTGGGCACATCCCCAGTGGGGAATGTGCAAGAGGCAGCTGATCAGTGTTTCTAACTCTCTATCCCTCTCTCTTCCTCTCTGTAAAAAATCAATAAAATATATTTAAATATATATATATATATTTTAAAAAAGAAATGTCCCTCCTAATAAAACATGTGTATGTATGGAAGCAGTTTAGAAATTATTGGTCATTTATTCCTCTGTATCTCTCTCACATATCACTGAAAACTACCAAAGATAAGAGGCTTTGAGTACTAGAGATCCATTTGTATGAGTAGTCTAGCAAGGGCAGAATTTTTGGTCACACAAAGAATTATCTCCACATTTAAGCCAAAAATCTTTGTTTCCAAATAATCCATACCATGTAGCCCCTTTTACTTCTAGTAAGATGTATGACTTTGTGTAAGAATTGCTTCTGTAAATTAAAGAAACTTCCTGCTGGCTTTGTTTATTCCGTTGACTGGAATTCTGGAAATTTAACTGTCTGCACTTGCTGTGAGAGTTGCTTATTACTGCCTCTTAGCATTTTGTCAGATCTGTGCCCAAAAGTAATTGAGCCATGCTTTATTGCAACTGAGACCCCAGTTTTGCTTCTGGAAAAAGCAAGGCTCATCTGTTTTTAGGCAGGACTCAATGTGCTGGAGAGGCAGTGATGCTGTGTTTTTGTGCCTCTCAGACTCAGCAGCAAGTGTTCACAGTTCGGTTTCTGGACCCTCACAGAGCTTCTCTGGATTTACTCTGTGAAGCCCAGGCTGATCACCCAGATCCCACAGAACCCCTCATGTCTCACCACTGAGGCCATTCCCCTTCTGGTTGGGGCAGGCAACAACCAGACAGAGTGGGAAGGGTTAGTTAAATTTGGGGGCAGGTAAGTAGCTTTTAAATTATATACCCATTTCTACAGTATGGCATGTGAAGCTATGGGTTCGACTGTTAAGATATCTAATAATGAGTTTTTAAATAACATTTTTTGTGCATGCTAAGTGTTCTTATCTGACTGATTTCTTTTTACAGTTATGTATTTTTAAATCTGTGCTATATAGATGTAAACTTAGAATAAGTTCAGAGTAAAGTAACAGTAATTAGTTGGCAAATGTAGTGGAACTTTAATAGTTCCATGTGCATGTTCTTTATTCATTCATATTAAAAATTTAGAGTAGTTTGGGTGTGATACCTTTTCTCTGTGCAACTAACTGTTGTTTAGGAGATAACATAAATTGAAAATGAGGAATTTAGAACTTGGTAGTTTACAGGCGAAAATTTATGCATCTTTAGAATTATGTTTATTTGCTCTGAATATTTGTTGTCTGTTATATTTTAGGAGTGTAAAGCTGTTACGCTAACTGTGCAGCCACGTTTACTTGATATCCTTTCAGAACACTTATATTATGATGAAATTGCCGTCCCATTCACACGAATGCAGAATGAGTGTAAACAGCTTATTTCATCTTTAGCTGATGCACATATTGAAGTTGGTAATAGAGTAAACAACAATGTTTTTACAATAGATCAAGCTAATGATCTGGTGAGTAAAGAAGTAACTTTCTTAATTTTAGATTGAGCATGACATAAAACAATGATTTGTTGAATCTTTCTGTGGCTCGATATCCTGTCATTTCTATCCTTTGGAAAGGTTATTTCATTGTATTGACTTTTCTTAAAATAAGGGGATGGGAAAGGATTTTTTTTTTTTTTTTTTTAAAGTTCAGATTCTGGCAAACCAATGCACCATTATTAGAAAAGCTATTACATTTTTTATTGTTTCTGTGTCTTGCTTAAGACTGGCAGAGTATAGGAAAAAACTGCTTCTATAAGTTCCTGAGTATTTTTCCTTCCCCCTCCCAACTTATAATGAAAATATTCAAACATAAAACTTGATAAAATTACACAATGAACATTTCATATACACACCAACTAGCTTCTAAAGTTAACATTTTAGTAATTTTTCTTTATCACATGTGTATGCAACTAACTATCCCTTTATCTAGTCATCAGTCCATCTTATTATGCATTTTTAAGTTGCAGATATAAATACATTTCAGCATGTATGTCATTAACTAAAATTCAATATTTGATTGTTCGCTTTTTTGAGTTAAAATTTATATACTGTGAAATACACAAATCTAAATGGACCATTTGATGAATTTTAACAGATGCCTATACCTAGGAAACCCAGTTCCCTATCACCAGTTCTGAGTTATTCCCTTCCTTTTCCTGCCTTCACGTAGCCATTGTTTTGATTTTTTTGCCACCATAGATTACTTTCGCCCATTCTAGAATTTCATATAATTGGAATCATAGACTCGGTACTGATTGACATAAATATTTTTTTCAGCATGATATTTTAAACATTCACTCATATGTATCAGTATTTCATTTTTTTATTACCAAGTTTTATTATAAATACTAGAAGCCCAGCGCGCGAAATCATGCGGCCCCGCCTACCTGCGTGGCCTTGCCATGCCCGCAGCCCCGCCCACCTGTGCCAGTCTTTGGTTGTTACAGCGTTAGGGCCACAGGCCTTTTATAATATAGATACTTCAATCAGTTTAAGCCCCTTTCCAGTTGAACACTTGGGCTATTCCAAGTTTTTTGCTATTAGGTACAGAGCTGCTATAAACATTGTTATATAAGTCTTTGTAGTAGTATATTTTCGTATCTCGAGTACATTATAGAATTGCTAATTTTGCTTTATCACATGCATATGCAACTAATTACAGATGCATAGCACATATATTATAGAATTGCTGGATCATAGGGTAGGTGCTTATTTAGTTTTATAAAAAATTGTAGACCTTTGCCTAAAGTAGCTATTCATTTTTACCTTCTAACCAGAATATGTGAGAGTTCTGGCTCCACATCATCACCAAAATTTGGTGTGTTCACTCCTTTTAATTTTTGTCATTCTGGTGGTTGTGTGATAGTGTCATTTTGGTTTCAATTTGTGTTTCCTTGATGACTAATATGTTCAACACTTTATTATGTTTTATTGGCCATTTGTAGGTCTTCTTTCTAAAATGTCTGTTCAAATCTTTTGTCTGTTTTTAATTAGGTTGTCTATTACTGAGTTGTAGGAATTTTTGTATATTCTAGATACTAATCCTTTGTCAGATAAATGCTTTCTGAATATTTTCTTCCAGTGTGTGGCTTGCTTTTTCATTTTCTTAATTTTTGGTGTCTTTAGATGAGCAGACATTTTAAATTTTGCTGAAGTCTTATTTATCAATTGTTTTCTTTTATGGTTATTGTGTTGTGTGACCTGTTAAGGTACCTTTTCTTATCTGCAAGTGGCAAATGTATGCACATACATTTTCTTCTAAAGCTCCATAATTTTAGTTTTTATGTTTAGATTTATCCATATTGAATTAATGTTTATGTATAGTGTGAAGTAGAGATTGAATTTTGTTTGTTTTTCCCAAAGACACCATTTTTTTCTGTTTTTTAATCTTTGAAAAGGTTTCCACCCCTTACCCCCTCCCCCCCCATTGGATTGTTTGGGCACCTTTGTCAAAAATTTGTTAAAAGTGTTAGTCTCTATCTAGGCTCTGTTTGTTCAGTCTACTTGTTTCTCCTTATGCTATATCACCAATGTCTTGGTTACTGTAGCTTTTTGTACTTAGTAAGTCCTTGAGTTAGATGTTGTAAATGAATTGGGTTGTTTGTTTGTTTGTTTACTTAGAGTATTAGAAACTAAGCCACTTCACTTGTCTTGGTGCCTGTGAAATAGTAGTCTTAATTTCTTATTCCTTTTTCTAGTTAAAAAGTGAGACAAATCTAAATTTGCTATTTTTTCTATGTTCTTTTATAAAGTTGTTTGTTTTTAATTATTGTTCTATAATTTCTCCTTTCACATACCATGCCCCCCCCCCCCCTTTTTTTTTGCCTGCCTTGAATGAAATGTCAAATTTTTGTGTATGTTTGTTCTGGATTCCATTTCTATTATTTCAGTAAATTTTTCTTTTTAAAGCTATCAAAGGTCCTCTTCTTCAAGCTTTTGTTATTTCACCAATGAAATTACTGTTCTGTTTCATGAACTTTATTATTCCAACTGTTTTGACCTGAGATATCAGAATCTCTGGAAGAGTATTGAGGGAAGGGCAATTTTTAAAAGTAGTCTATGTATCTTTCATTGAATCCCTATGTTTCTCTTACCTGCCAAATACAGGCACTTCTTTGTTTCTCACGAGTCTCATAATTTGGTTCTTTTTTTTTTTTGTAGCAATATTTTTTTCTTTATTGATTAAGGTGTTACATGTGTCCTTAACCCCCTTTTACCCCCCCAACCTCACCCTCGCTCATGCCCTCGCCCCCCTGGTGTCTGTGTTCATTGGTTAGGCTTATATGCATGCATACAAGTCCTTCAGTTGATCTCTCCCCCTTCCCCCACCTTCCCCTACCTTCCCTCTGAGATTTGACGGTCTGATCGATGCTTCTCTGTCTCTGGATCTGTTTTTGTTCATCAGTTTATGTTGTTCATTATATTCCACAAATGAGTGAGATCATGTGATATTTATCTTTCTCTGACTGACTTATTTCGCTTAGCATAATGCTCTCCAGCCCCATCCATGCTATTACAAATGGTAGGAGTTCCTTCCTTTGTACAGCAGCATAGTATTCCATTGTGTAGATGTACCACAGTTTTTTAATCTACTCATCTGCTCACCTAGGCTGTTTCCAAATCTTAGCTATGGTGAATTGTGCTGCTATGAACATACGGGTGCATATATCCTTTCTGATTGGGATATATTCCTAGAAGTGGGATCACTGGGTCAAATGGGAGTTCCATTTTTAGTTTTGAGGAAACTCCATACTGTCCTCCACAGTGGCTGCACCAGTCTGCACTCCACCAGCAGTGCACAAGGGTTCCTTTTTCTCTGCATCCTCGCCAGCACTTGTCATTTATTGATTTGTTGATGATAGACATTCTGACAGGTGTGAGATGGTACCTCATTGTCGTTTTGATTTGCATCTCTCAGATGATTAGTGACTTTGAGCATGTTTTCATATGTCTCTTGGCCTTCCTTCTGTCTTCTTTCAAAAAGTATCTATTTAGGTCCGTTGCCCATTTTTTGATTGGATTGTTTATCTTCCTTTTGTTAGGTTGTATGAGTTCCCTGTAAATGTTGGAAATTAAACCCTTATCAGTGATAACACTGGCAAATATGTTCTCCCATGCAGTGGGCTTTCTTGTTGTTTTGTTGATGGTTTCTTTTACTGTGCAGAAGCTTTTTATTTTGATGTAGTCCCATTTGTTTATTTTCTCTTTAGTTTCCACTGCCTTAGGAGCTGTATTGGTGAAGAAATTGCTTTGGCATATGTCTGAGATTTTGCTGCCTGTGGATTCCTCTAATATTTTTATGATTTTCCATCTTATGTTTAAGTCCTTTATCCATTTTTAGTTTATTTTTGTGTATGGTGTAAGTTGGTGGTCTAGTTTCATTTTTTTTGCTTGTATTTGTCCAATTTTCCCAGCACCATTTATTGAAGAGACTATCGTGACTCCATTGTATGTTCTTGCCTCCTTTGTCAAATACTAATTGAGCATAGTGGTTTGGGTCAATTTCTGGGTTCTCTATTCTATTCCATTGGTCTATATGTCTGTTCTTGTGCCAGTACCAGGCAGTTTTGAGAACAGTGGCTTTGTAATACAGCTTGATAGCAGGTATTGAGATCCCTCCTACTTTGTTCTTCTTTCTCAGGATTGCTGCAGCTATTTGGGGTCTGTTTTTATTCCAGATGAATTTTTGGGAGTTCTTTCTAGGTCTGTGAAATATGCCATTGGTATTTTAATGGGGAGTGCATTGAATCTATAAATTGCTTTGGGTAGTATGGACATTTTAATGATGTTGATTCTACCAATCTATGAACATGGTATGTTCTTCCATCTGTTTACGTCTTCCTCTGTCTCATTTTTCAGTGTTCTGTAGTTGTCCAAGTACAGGTCTTTTACCTCCTTAATTAACTTTATTCCTAGGTATCTTAATTTTTTTGTTACAATGGTAAATGGGATTGTTTTTTAATCTCTTTCTGTAAGTTCACTGTTGCTGTATAAAAATGCCATAGATTTCTTGGTGTTAATTTTGTATCCTGCTACATTGCCAAATTCATTTATTAAATCTAATAATTTTTTATGGAGTCTTTAGGGTTTTCTATGTACACAGTAACATGTCATCTGCGAATAATAACAATTTTACTTCTTCTTTTCCAATTTGGAAACCTTTTTATTTCTTCTTCTTGTCTAATTGCAATGGCTAACACTTCCAGAACTGTGTCGAACAGGAGTAGTGAAAGTGAGCATCCCTGTCTTGTTCCTGTTCTTTGGTGAAATGGTTTTAGTTTTTTGCCCATTGAGTATGATGTTGGCTGTAGGTTTGTTGTATAAGGCTTTTATTATGTTGAGGTATGATCCCTCTATTCCCACTTTGCTGAGGGTTTTTATCAAGAAAGGATATTGGATTTTGTCAAATGTTTTTTCTGCATCAATTGATAGGACTATGTGAATTTTATCTCTCAATTTGTTTATGTGATGTATTACATTTATTGATTTTCGGATATTGTACCATCCTTCTTGCATCCCTGGGATAAATCCTACTTGGTCATGGTGTATGATCTTTCTGATGTAATGCTGGATCCGATTTGCTAGAATTTTGTTGAGGATTTTGGCATCTATGTAAACGAGGGATTTTGGCCTGTAATTCTCTTTCATTGTGTTGTCTTTATCTGGTTTTGGTATTAGGGTAATGTTGACTTCATAGAATGAGCTTGGAAGTGTTGCTTCCTCTTGAATTTTTTGGAATAGTCTGAGGAGGATAGGTTTTAGTTCTTTGAATGTTTGGCAAAACTCCCCTATGAATCCGTCTGGCCCCAGGCTTTTGGTTGCTGGAAGCTTTTTGTTGACTGCTTCAATTTCCTCCATAGTTATCGGCCTATTGAGATTTTTTGGTTCTTCCTGAATGAGTTTTGGAAAGTATTTTTCTAGGAATATGTCTATTTCCTCTAGGTTGTCTAGTTTGTTGGAATAGAGTTGTTCATAGTATTTTTACACAATCCTTTGTATTTCTGTGTGGTCTGTTGGTATTTCGCCTCTTTCATTTCTGATTTTGTTTATTTGGGCCCTCTCTCTTTGCTTCTTGGTGAGCCTGGCTAACACAATTTAGTTCTTATCTATGTGCTATGCTATCTCCTTTGATGTTTTATATATTCTTCTAGTAAGCATTCTTACTTGGATGTCTCACTGTCACTTCAAATTAACACAACTCAAACGAATTTTTTTAAGCAAAAAAGTGCCATTTTTATTCACACTCACAAATTTTGTTAACATTTCCTTACAAAAAATTTCATATGCTTATCCTTTGTTTCCATTGCTCCAACTTAGTCAAAGGCCTTTATTACTAGAACCTGATTCACCTCTAAGCCTCCAGGCAAGTCTCTGTTTCATTTCATTCTGTATGCTATGCTAGACTGGTAAAATCCTCTAAGTGCCACTCTGAATGCATCCCTCCCCTGAAACATTATTTTCTTCTTCCTCAATTTGAGTTTTCTTTTCTTACTTTCAGTACCTTCTTTAAATTGCTCATCTCTTTCCTCCTTATTTCTCAGACTTCCTCCACTTAAACAATTTATTTTTTTATTTATTGATGAGAGAGAAAGAGAAAGAAACATTGATTCGTTGTTCCACTTATTTATGCATTCATTGGTTGATTTTTGTACGTGCCCTGACTGAGGATCGAACCCGAAATCTTGGCATATCAGGACTACACTCTAACCCAGTGGTTCCCAAACTTATTTGGCCTACCACCCCCTGTCCAGAAAAAATATTACTCAGCACCCCCTGGAAACTAATTTTTTTTTAATTTTAATAGCAATTAAACAGAAAGATATATGTATTAATGTTTCTACCTTTTTCGTAAAATATAGTAAAGAAAGGTGTAAATTAGAAACATTGAAGTTTGAAATTATGAAACTATTTATTGAACTCAGAATAGAAAGGTAATCCAAAAAAAGTTAAAACAAATGCACCTGTGGCCATCACCGCCCCCCTGGATCGCTGCAGTGCCCACCAGGGGGTGGTAGCGCCCACTTTGGGAATCACTGCTCTAACCAATTGAGCTACTTAGCCAGAGCCTTCCACTTCAACTCAGTTTTCCTCTTGCAGAAAAATACACCACACTCACTTTCTGTGTGTCACTCATTCTCACTCTGCCTGAGCTCCTGTTTCTTTTGCCAGGAATTTTCTACTCTCAGTCCTCTTTGCTTATCCCAATTTCATTTCTTGATATTCCTCCATCTGTACCCTGTGCTCAGGCCATGATAAACTGTTTTCAGTTCCTTAAACAACATCCAGCTTTTCACTCCCTAACACACTATTTTCAAAGATGTCCCTACAACTCCTGATGTACCCATTCTTAAGAAATTCAGCACAGGTATTAACCTCCTGGCAAGCCTCCACTATCCTGTCACCTAAGAAGAGTCAAGCAAACCCATGTGCTCCCACAGCAACTTGAACTTACCTTGGTTATATGTTACATTGCCTTAGTTGTTTACTTACATATCTATCTCCAACATTAGAGTCTGCATTTTTTTTGGATGTATGAAAACATCTTTTAGTATTACTCAATAAATATTTGTTAAATGAATGGATGAGTGAATTTGGGGTAATTGGAAAGCTTTCCCTTAGTTGCCTAGACAGAAACCTAGTTATTTAAGACAGTGTTTTAAAACTTTTAGCAGTGAAATCCTGTTTCAAATAAATTTTATGCAGAACTTGAATAAATAAAATAGACAGTGGTATGTGATCATGTTCCTTTGCAGTGAGCAGACTGACAAGGTCAAGCAGATATAGCTCAATTTAAAGTCTTTGGTATTTTATAATGATAAAAGAAGATCTATATGTGTGCCTACTTTGTTTTTCATAATAAGAAGCCAGCATTATCAGTTTTGTCCTTAGTGGAATTGATCATTTCTAAGTCTGAAAAATTAGGTTCTCCATTAAAAATAAGTTAGGTTCTTTAGTGTTGCAGGCTCTTCTGACCAATATTAATCAGGCTGGATCTATTTATGGAATCTCTTTATGATTGCAGTTACCTATCAAACAAGAAGACTAATTTCTTTTTATGTAAGCCATCAATCAGTCTTTAGATGGTAATTAAAAATGCTCACACAAAAACATGTATATAAATGTTCATAGCAATATTGTTCATAATAGCTAAAAGGTGGAAACAACCCAAATGTTCATAAACAAATGAATGGATAAATACAAGGTGGTATATCCATTTAGTGGGATATTATTTGACACAAAAAAGGGAATGAAGTACTCATACATGCTACTACATTGATGAATTGTGAAAGCGTTATGCTAAATGAAAGAAACTAGTCACTATAGGTTACATATTGTATTAGTCCATTCATATGAAATGTCCAGAATGGGTAAATCTGTAAAGATAGAAAGTGGATAAGTGGTTGCATAGGGCTGGGAGGAAAAGAGGAATGATTGCTAATAGGTATGAGTTTTATTTTGGGGATGATGAAAATGTTCTAAAATTGTGGCAATGATTACACAACTCTATGACTATAATCAAAACCATTGGATTGTATACTTTAAATGGGTGTATTTTTGTGAATTTTATGTATATATTTTTAAATATATTTTTATTGATTTCAGAGAGGAAGGGAGAAGGAGAGAGAGATAAAAACATCAATGATGAGAGAGAATCATTGATTCTCTTGCCCCACACAGGGGACCAAGCCTGCAACCCGGGCATGTGCTCTGACTGGGAATCAAACTGTGACCTCCTGCTTCATAGGTCGATGCTCAACCACTGAGCCACGTGCCAGCTGGACATGTGAATTATATTTCAAGTAGAGGCCTGGTGCACAAATTCGTGCACCGGAGCAGGGGTGTCCCTCAGCCCAGCCTGCACCCTCTTTAACCTGGGACCCCTTTGGGAATATCCGACTGCTGGTTTAGGCCCGATCCCTGTGAGATTGGGCCTAAACCAGCAGTCGAACATCCCTCTCACAATCTGGGACTGCTGGCTCCCAACGGCTAGCCTGCCTGCCTGCCTGCCTGATTGCCCCTAACTGCTTCTGCCTGCCAGCCTGATCACCCCCTAACCACTCCCCTGCCAGGCTGATTGACGCCTAACTGCTCCCTTGCTGGCCCAGTAGCCCCCAACTGCCCTTTCCTGCCGGCCCAGTCACCCCCAGCCGCCCTCCCCTGCTGGCCCGGTCGCCCCCAACTGCCCTTCCCTGCCGGCCCTGTCCCCCCCAACTGCCCTTCCCTTCTGGCCCCGTCGCCCCCAACTGCCTTCCCCTGCTGGCCCAGTCACCCCTAACTGCCCTCCCCTGCTGGCTTGGTCGCCCCTCACTGCCCTCCCCTGCTGGCCTGGTCTCCCCTAACTGCCCTTCCCCACTGGCCTGATTGCCCAAAACTGCCCTCCCCTGCTGGCCATCTTGTGGCTGTGGGCACCGCCATCTTTGAGGGCGTGGCAGTCAATTAGCATATTCCCTCCTTATTGGCTGTGGGTGCCGCCATCTTTGAGGGCATGACAGTCGATTAGCATATTCCCTCCTTATTGGCTGTGGGTGCTGACATCTTTAAGGGCAGGACAGTCAATTAGCATATTTCCTCATTAGTTGTGGGTGCCACCATCTTTGTGATGGTGTGAGGGTCAATTAGCATATTCCCTCTATTAGATAGGATGATGTTGTTAAAAAAGATGTATTGAGCAGTCTTTTAATGGGGTCTGATGCCACAGGTATATAGCTTTAGGCAGTTCTTGGTAATTAAAGAATTAATCTATTGTCTACACCCCCCACATACACCCCCATTATTTGGTTATTTTCACCAGAAGGGAGACCTTCGACCTATAAACCAGATAGTCACTGTTCGATTCTTTTCAAGATACTGTGTCTTTCTTAAAGAATATAATGCTAATGTTAAAATAAAATGTAGTTGGAACTTTTTAGACATTTATTTAATCTATTGAATACTAAAATAATACTAGATAATGTGAAACTTCAAATTGAAACAGACAGCTTGCTGTCAGCCCTTTAGGATTTTATGGACTGTATTGGGGTTGATATCATTAATTATTTTAATTTCTCTTTTTCAATAGGTTACTACTGTTTTTAATGAAGTCACGTCATCTTTTGAATTAAATCTTCAAGTGTCACAGCAGTTAGATAGTAAACGACAGCAGGTCCAAATGACAATTACAGAGACCAACCAAGAGTGGCAAGTGTTGCAGTTGAGAGTGCATACTTTTGCTGCATGTGCAGTTGTGAGCTTGCAGCAGCTTCCGGAGAAATTAAATCCTATTATAAAACCTTTAATGGAGACAATTAAAAAGGAAGAGAATACACTAGTGCAAAACTATGCGGCTCAGTCTATAGCCAAACTACTTCAGCAGTGCACAACAAGGACACCCTGTCCCAATTCAAAAATTATAAAAAACCTTTGTAGTTCACTTTGTGTGGACCCCTATCTAACTCCTTGTGTCACATGTCCAGTGCCAACACAAAGTGGCCAGGAAAATTCTAAAGGTATATATCTAAACTGTCATTTGGGATAGAGAAATAATTAACCATTTAAATGTGTTTTCATTTACTTATAATTTAAGCACAAATTCCATTTTATGTTAGTGCTTTTTTCCATTTTGAGAGAATTTGCACATACTGCTAATAAAATCACAACCCTTTAAACTCAAATCAGCTATTCATAAAAGGTCTGATATTTAATATAAGATGACTGAAATCTAGGTGTTAACCCTTCTCTTTCAACATCATCAATATAGAATTTATTGTGAACTGGGGTTAGAATTTATTGTGAACTTTTATGGTATCAAATGTTAAATGAAAGTTCTTCCTATTAAAGTCTGATTTCTCTAATTTTGTACATCTTATGAAATAAATGAACTCTATTACCTTTAGCAAATAATTACTAGCCAACTTTTCTGTTTTCATCTGGAGAATCTATATGGAAAACAAGAACTGCTCTCTCTAGGCTAGTCTCAAGGACCAGCGTTTTTTCACATGCCTTAGTCTTATGTGATTTACTTATTCCTTTTGATAAGATTTTGGGAAAGCAAAGGTAATAAATTTATAACTTTGGCACAGTATAGGTCTTGAAAAGAAATCTGAACTGGAAGAGGAATGTGGTGGACATTTTGAATGTCAACATTATAAAAATGTGATAGGATAATTCCAATTGCCATCCCCAGTGTTATGTGAGGCACAGTATTTTGCAGGGTCAATGTTTCTGACCTAACTCTGGATATTTCTTATAGAGAGAACTTGCTTGCAATATGTTTTTAAAGTTTGTTTTTATGCCTAGAAAGAATCATTTTTAAAAAATTAATATTCTTTACCTTGAAGGCCAGTTATTCTTGCATATGGTAGTTATTAACATGATCCTACAACCTTGATTTTATTAAGTATGGACCTATACAGATATCAAAACATTTAAATTAATGTTCTAAATTACTGAGAATTTTGTTGCCACTTCATTGTCTTAAGAAAATGTACTTGGCCTATAAAGATTGGAGGCTTCAAAGACATAGTTTTAAAATATGTTTTATTTTATTTTTTTAGCAGGATGCATTTGGTCACCTATATTATGCTTAAAGGATTATGTAACTTTTTTTTTCTTATTAGTATCCAGCTCCGAAAAAGATGGAATGCACCATACTGTCACCAAGCACAGAGGTATAATTACACTCTATAGGCATCAGAAAGCTGCTTTTGCAATCACAAGTAGACGAGGTCCTACCCCCAAAGCAGTAAAAGCTCAAATAGCAGATCTTCCTCCTGGAAATAGTGGAAATATCCTTATAGAACTTGATGAGGTAAATTCTTTTTTCTTTCAATACTCTGGTTTCTAAATGAATATCTTTCAGATTGATAGCGAAATTGTCAATTGTCATCTCACCTTCCAGGATTGTATTTTTATATTTTTAAGCGAAAGAACTGGGATTAATAACCCTTTGGAGTACGCCAGCAACATGATTCAGAAAAACTTCAAATTTCTTCAAATTCTCATGCATCAAATTTTTACCTGCCTAACTTTATCTCCCTAAGCGAGATACTTTCTTGGTACATACATCTTCACAAATGTAAACTAATTCAGCTCCTATAGCAGTGACTGTAGAGTTGTTAAATAACAGTGAAAGCTAACTTTTCTCAGTCCTATCAGTGACAGGAATTATTGTTGATACTCAGAGGATAAATTGGTAAGTGTCAAATAATTGTCACCTATCTGACTTTTAGTCACCCTGGAATTTATTGTATGTGTGAAGTGAGGGAGGGATCTAAATTTATTCTCCCGAATGAATAGCCAGTTATACCACTCTTTAATCCTTTCCTCCCTGATTCAAAATGGTACCCTCTGTTATATATCATGCTTCATATACACTATATGAAGATTTGTTTGGGTTTTCTATTCTTCTTCATTGGTCTACTTGTTCTGCAGCATAATATTCTTTAACCCTTTTCGGTCCAACGTAGAGGCTGACTCGACAGATCAGGTGCTAGGAGCAGGTCCAGCGTCGAGGCTGAGACACCGCAAACCGGTTCAACATTCAATCCCGTCAATTAATTTGGACCAGACTGTTTAAATTCCAAAAATAAAATTGGACTGCAAAGGGTTAAAGATGATAAAAGTGGTTATTGAAAATCTTACAGTCACATTATTAATGAAATGAATGCTCTAGAGCTCTTTTGGTTGCAAAACAGGAACTTACCCAAATTCAGCAATATATCAATACTCAAAGACATGTTTAATATATTTCTATAAAATATAGGCATATTAAGTTTTAAAATAAAAATCTTAGCTTATTGTCTGTTTCTTTTGAAATATTCTGTCTTGGCCAGTGTGTTGTCCCGTGCACTGAAGGGTCTTGGGTTCGATTCCCAGTCAGGCCACATGCCCACGTTGAGGGTTCAATCCCTGGTCACGGTGTGTATGGGAGGCAACTAATCAATGTTCCTCTGTCATGTTGATGTTTCTCTCTCATTAATGAGAAACATATCCTCAGGATTAAAATAAAATATCCTATGAACGAAGCTGATTATATTCTTCCAATAATAATTGTAGTAAAAAATTTACTATGATTTTTATGCTTATACCTCTATAGTGTGTATAGTTCTTCCACTTAAAAATAACTTGTGCCCAGCTTGCATGGCTCAGTGGTTGAGTGTTGACCTATGAACCAGGAGTTCAGGGTTCAATTTCTGGTCAGGGCATATGCCTGAGTTGCTAGCTCAATCCCTAGTAGGGGGTGTGCAGGAGGCAGCTGATGAGTGATTCTCTTACATCATTGATGTTTCTATCTCTCCCTTTCCCTTCCTCTCTGATATCAGTTTAAAAAAATAATTTGTGCCCTGACCGGTTTGGCTCAGTGGATAGAGCGTCGGCCTGCGGACTGGAGGGTCCCGGGTTCGATTCCGGTCAGGGGCATGTGCCTTGGTTGCGGGCACATCCCCAGTGGGGGGTGTGCAGGAGGCAGCCGATCGATGTTTCTCTCTCATCGATGTTTCTGGCTCTCTGTCCCTCTCCCTTCCTCTCTGTGAAAAATCAATAAAATATTATTTAAAAAAATAATAATAATTTGTAAAACATATGTATCTTTCTGGGGCAACAGTTTTTTGTATTTAATTATAATAAAATTATTGCTTGGTGAGAAGTTACCTGTGGTTACATTAAATAGATGCTTTTATTCTATCCCTTAAACAAATATTAATAAGGACAGATCATTCTGTCTTCTAATCTTCTCTTTAGCAGATAAGTTTCTTTGGGGTAGGGAGAAGAAAAGTAGATCTTTTAGGACTATCTCTGAAAACAGCACATATTCTTCTGTTCCTTATCCCCAACCCAAAAAAGTATTTTGCTTTGGATGGAAGACATCTAGTTTGGATTTTATGCCACTGTAAATTTAATTATTAAAAAATATTTAGCCCTAGCCGGCTGGGTCAGTGGATAGAGCGTCAGCCTGTGGACTGAAGGGTCCCAGGTTCGATTCTGGCCAAGGGCACATGCCTGGGTTGAGGTCTCGATCCCCAGTAGGGGGCGTGCAGGAGGCAGCTGATCAGTGATTCTCTCTCATCGTTGATGTTTCTATCTCTCTCTCCTTCTCCCTTCCTCTCTGAAGTGAATAAAGAAATATATTGAAAATATATGTATTTATAGTTATAAATATATCCAATAATTGGTTAATGGTAACACTGAATTCTTAGGTGGTTACTTTTATATTCTCTTAATGAAATTTCAAATGCATTATACTTTTTGTGAAGTTCTGTTTAAAACTAACATTTAATTGTAGGCCCAGAAACCTTACCTGGTACAACGGAGAGGAGCTGAATTTGCCTTGACAACTATAGTGAAGCATTTTGGTGGTGAAATGGCCGTGAAATTGCCACATCTCTGGGATGCTATGGTTGGTCCATTGAGGAATACTATCGACATAAATAATTTTGGTGTGTACATATTTATCTGAGTTGGAATTTTGACTAATGTCAGTGTATATTTATTACATATATTCTTATAAAATAAAAACGCCTATACCTGTTTATCTCAGACTTGCTGTTTTCAAATGGAAGGTTAGTAGAAGCATTTATTTTAATTTATTTACATTTTGTATATTTTTTGCTTTTTTTCTATTACATGTTTAGAAAGATATTTGAAATGGGTCAGTCATTATGTTAAACTTTTTTTAGTTGCTTTAAGTGTATCTTAGCACTTAAATTAAGGCATGGCATTTAATTTCACACTCAAAAGGCAAAATTGCTTTCCCATGGTAGCTGGGGAGATATTAAAATTTTATGTGGGCTCTAGATTTTGAAAAATTATTTACAAGGTGATATGCACTGAAATCAATGTATTTTAATAGATGGAAAGTCTCTCCTGGAAAACGGAGATGGCCCTGCTCAAGAATTGGTGAATTCTCTGCAAGTTTTTGAAACGGCAGCAGCATCAATGGATTCTGAGCTTCATCCTTTGGTAATTAACTAATGCAAGTGTAGTTTTCTTCTATTAAAACAAGTGGCTTTATATAAAAGTCTTATGGCTGGAAAAATGCAATTTGATGCCATCCCTAGTAATTGCATATTCTTTTATATGGTGTGTCTAGATTCCTTATTGACAGTACAATTCTTCTGGGATTTGAGGCAGAGTTGAGTGCATGAAGGATAGGAAACCTACTCGGGGACCTTTGAATACAGGGCAGTAGGGACAGATCTCTGATGACACAGAAGTTGGATATAAACAGGAAAGAAAACTGCAGCCTATTCATTTTTACCACCTTAATAATATAGCTTTAAGAAAGGAAGAGCACAGGTAATAAAACTTTTTCTCAAGATAAGTGTAAAGGTAGAAGGAAGTTACCTGGACAAGATGAAATTAGTGGCAAAGACAGAACACTAATTTGAGTTTTTTGACTATTAAAAAATTTCTTATAAAATATTGGGACAGAGGGAGGAGGAAAATAGAGTTAATTACCTGACTTTTCCATAGAAGAAAGTATTTTTTTCCACAAAGCTGCAATAGGAAGCTCTCTGCAACTTACAGGGTGCTAACTCCAATTCTCTACTTACAGCTAATGGAAAAGGGAGAATCTAGGAGAGAGTAGACAAGAATGAACTTTTTCGCCCTGGCCGGCTTGGCTCAGTGGATAGAGCGTCGGCCTGCAGACTGAAGGGTCCCAGGTTCGATTCCGGCCAAGGGCACATGCCGGGGTTGCGGGCTCTGTCCCCAGTGGGGGGCATGCTGGAGGCAGCTGATCAATGATTCTCATCATTGATGTTTCTATCTCTCTCTCCTTCTCCCTTCCTCTCTGAAACCAATAAAGAAATATATTTTTTTAAAAAAAAGAATGAACTTTTTCCTTTTATATAGTAATAAAGTATGTTCTTTTATTTGTTAAATTTCACTGATTTATCATTAGTAAAGAATCCATCCATATGCTGTTACCCTCCACGTTCAACAATATGCATTCACCTGAAATTAAAGGCTAGTCTGTTGAGCAGGTATCTGGCTTTCACCAACATCAATCCTGGCGTTCAGTGCAGCATGCATTTAATAATGGCATATCTTTTGCTGTTGTGGTCATAACACTATGGTATGCCAGGAAGTTAAAGTGGAAAATGCACTTACCAAAGTATGGTGCCTAGAACAAAATCAGGATCACTCAACCCAGTGAATAAAAAGTATGTGCTTAAACCTAAGCTAATGCTACAAGATTTGGAGGGGGTTGGTGATGTGTGGTGTCATTTTCCCAGCCTCAGTAGGAGAATCTTGCCAATACTTTTTGATGTGTTCCCCTATTAAATTTTTTTTTAAATATACATTTTTTCTTTATATTTTGAGAGAGAGGAAGGGAGAGGGAGAAAGAGAAACATTGATGTGATAGTGGAACATCAATCGGCTGCCTCCTGCACAACCACTCCCACTGAGAATTGAGCCCGCAACTTGGGCATGTGCCCTGACCTGGAATCGAACCAGCAACTTTTTGGTGCACGGGATGAAACCCAACCAACTGAGCCAGGACTCCCCTGTTAATTTTTGAAATAATTGTATGCTCCCTAATAACTAAAAGAAGATATTGAGCAGGGAAGTTCTGCACCTTTTCTTTCTAAAAGAGTTATACCTTAGTTTGGATTTACATTAGTTTCTTATTGAGGATATTTTGACAGTAATGGTTTGAGATATTCTTGGATTTAGAGTCACTTTGGCATTTGAGAACCTTTGAATATGGACTATTATAGTTACATTTTAAACAGTACATTTCCTAATGAGTATTCTTATTGTTTTAAACTTTTTTTTAGTTGGTACAGCATTTGCCTCATCTCTATATGTGCCTTCAGTACCCCAGCACTGCAGTGAGACACATGGCTGCTCGTTGTGTAGGAATCATGAGCAAAATCGCTACCATGGAAACAATGAATATTTTTTTGGAGAAAGTTCTTCCATGGCTGGGAGCAATTGATGACAATATCAAGCAAGAGGGTGCAATTGAAGCACTTGCCTGTATCCTTTTCTATTTTTACAAAATGTTCAGCAATTATATTTATTTTATTTAAGGATGACTAAAATAAAATTGATTTATTCAAGTAAATTTGTTCCACAAAGAAAACTACCTTTTTACATTCTATTTTGAAGAATTTTTTATTATAGTATAAATACATTAAAAATATATTTACATTTTATTGTGAAAATTTTTACACAGAAAGTTTGCAGAATTGCTATTTTAGGAAATCTTTTCAATAGGCAAAAATAACTTTATGTACTTTATGAACTATATATTTGGTTTATAATTAATACTTCATTAATATTAATCAGATATTAATAAGGTACTTCTTATATTATAAAACATTTTGTTGCCAGAGTTAGTTCATTACTTGGGTAGAATATGACTACATGTTCTAAATTACTGGGAATGTACAGGCAAAGCTCTTTGCTAAAAGGATATGGCATCTACTGACATTTAATTTGAAGTACCTGATATTTCTAAGAGCAAGAAAGATGAATGGAGATCAAATCAGTGGAAAGTCAGGTTCAGAAATGCTGAATATTGCAGGGGAACTAAATTTACTGGGCCTGTTATGTCCAATCTATGATTGTCAAGATCTTGATGGGAAGTTTAGAATTAATCATTGAGCATTGTGCTCCCTGCTTATAATGTAACTCACTTTATTTTGGAATTGGAAGTCTAGAAACTTGCTAGTATAGGAATGAAAAAATCTTATTAGTAAAACTTCCTCCAGCTAACCTCAGATGGAAACATGATTTTATATTCTTAATCATGAGAAAATTACATAATGTTTACAAAGAGCAACAGTGTGCAAATGCTGTTATAAGTGAATCATAGACCTTGAGGGACAGTCTAGTCCAGTGATGGCGAACCTATGACACGCGTGTCAGGTGACATGGGAACTCATTTTCTTGGTTGATTTTTCTTTGTTAAATGGCATTTAAATATATAAAATAAATATCAAAAATATAAGTCTTTGTTTTACTATGGTTGCAAATATCAAAAAATTTCTATATGTGACACGGCACCAGAGTTAAGTTAGGGTTTTTCAAAATGTTGACATGCCAGGCTCAAAAGGTTCACCATCACTGGTCTAGTTCCTCGAAACACAGATGAGAAAATGAGGAACTGTCTTAGAAGTTACAATCTTGGTGTATCCGTTTGTTTGCAAAAATATTTAAGAACCATTTGGAAATTTCCTTAATAACTTACTCAGGTGTAATGGAACAACTGGATGTTGGTATTGTTCCATATATTGTCCTTTTAGTTGTGCCTGTGTTGGGAAGAATGAGCGATCAGACAGACAGTGTAAGATTCATGGCTACGCAGTGCTTTGCAACCCTAATTAGACTCATGCCACTTGAGGTAAGTAGAAGACACTTGGTTTATGGACTTACAGGATATGTCAAGTTTTAAAAAATAATGTTGAATATGTTTGTTATAAGCATTAAGAAATTTATACTTTAATGGGTAACTTTTTTAAACAAGAGTTTTAAGTAAAACTAAGGTTCCTAAAAGACTAATTCATTAATGCTGTTCTAGAAATAGTATTATTTATAAGTATCCCTACAACATCCATGTAAAGATTCTATGCTGAAGTTTACATGAAAAGTAAATTTGAGAGATGGTAATTGAAAATGTAAAGCAATTGAAGTCTTTGTGGGAGTATGGAGAAACAGACTAGAAGGACTGAAATTGGAGAATTTTGGAGTATATTCATGGGACAGAAATAATATATGTGGCCAATCAGGAAATAATGGCTTGAAGCAACGGAAGTACCAGGGCCCTGCCCACCAAGCCCCTTAATATATTTTGGTGGGATTTTTGTAAATAAGTAGATATGCAGTTCATTCATGTTATAATATGTATCAATACTTCAGTTTGTGTGTGAAAATAGCTACTTCAGAACCATTTGGAAATTTCCTTAATAACTTACTCAGGTGTGATGGAACAACTGGATATCAGCGTTATTCCATATATTGTCTGTGTATAAATGCTTCCTTTTTAATGGTTGAATAGTATGGACATACCACCATTTCTTTATTCATTCCGCAGTTGATAGACAGCTGGATTGTTACCAGCTTTTGGCTGTTACAAGTAATACTATGAACTTGCACTTATAAGTCCTTTTGTGGATGTGTGCTTTCATTTCTTTTGAGCAGATTGTTATCTAGGAATGGAATTACTGGGTCAATTCTTTTTTAAGAAACTGCCAAACCGTTTTCCAAAGTAACTTTACCATTTTACATGTCTACCAGCAAAGTATGAGCATAAGTTTGATACCCTCTTTCTTTGAAAAAAAGTTTGGCTAGATCTGGTAAAATTGAAGATTCCCATCCCAGTGACCCAGCAAAACCATCCTAGATATATACCCTAGAAAAATTCATAGACATATACCAAGGCACATCTTCAAGAACATTTACTAGTATTATAGCATTATTTATAGTAGTCTTTAACTGCTCAGTGTTCATTATCAGTAGACTACTGTTAACTAGATTATTATACTACAATAAGAATGAACAGTACAGATGCATAGTACAATATTAATGAATCCTTTTACATAAGATTCCCTTTTTTTTTTTTTAATATATTTTATTGATTTTTTAC
The DNA here is from genome assembly GCF_028538775.1 of Myotis yumanensis. Classification (NCBI taxonomy): domain Eukaryota; kingdom Metazoa; phylum Chordata; class Mammalia; order Chiroptera; family Vespertilionidae; genus Myotis; species Myotis yumanensis. The sequence continues at coordinate 24,534,232 of NW_027223764.1, read as the reverse complement.
AGAGAGTAAGGGAGAGAGATAGAGAGCCAGAAACATCGATGAGAGAGACACACCGATCAGCTGCCTCCTGCACAGCCTTCACTGGGGATGTGCCTGCAACCAAGGCACATGCCCTTGACCGGAATCGAACCTGGGACCCTTCAGTCCACAGGCTGACGTTCTATCCACTGAGCCAAACCGGTTACGGCAAGATTCCCTTTTTTAATGTAGTTCAAAAATAGGCAAAAGATGCATACTTTAGATGATAAAGGTATAAGGAAAAGTAAGAAAATTGCCATGAAAGTTAATAAAGTGACTACCTCTTAGGGAAAGGAAAGTAATTATCACTGGGAAGAAACATGGGATCTTCTAGGATATTGGCAGGGCTCTTTTTTTTATTGGGTAATGGTTATAAAAGTGTGTTTTTTATAATTTACTGGAGGCTTGGTGCACAAAATTCGTGCACAGGTGGGGTCCCTAGGCCTGGCCAGTGATCAGGGCCTATTGGGGCCATCTCGCCCATTCCCAGTTGGGGCCAGGCCAGCTGGGGCCTGCCACCTGCTGCCTGCCAGATGGAGTCTGCTGCCTGCCACCTGCTGGCCAGGGAAACAGACGGGGGTGGGGCCCACAGGATGTTTGCCAGCCAGGGGGGAAGGACCAGGGAGGTTGGCTGACTGTGGGAGGTTGGCTGTGGGAGTGCACTGACCACCAGGGGGAAGCTTCTGCATTGAGCACCTGCCCCCTGGTGGTCAGTGCGCATCATAGTGACTGGTCGTTATGGTTATTTCAGTCATTCTGGCTCAAGTTGCTTAGGCTTTTATATATGTAGATTAAACTGTACATTTGTTTATATATTTTTATATCCAGAATTGTTTTCATCACCCACTTCCTAGGTCTTATTCATATCCTTAGATTCTTGGGCTTTGCATCATTTTATTTATAAATTAAATTGCTTATATTTAGTCCCCTTGGCCTGTTTTAGCTTTGGAATCCATGAGTGATGAGAAAATATCATGTCTTTTTTGAGCAAAGGAGTAGATAAAAGCAATGTTTTAGGAAAAGTAGTCTTAACAGCTAAAAGCAGTGTCTTGGGAAAATCAGTTTAATAGCTGTTTGAATGTGAATTAGAATGGAAGTGCCTCCAGATCCACTATGAGGTTATAAAGGATATAAACACTTAAAAAATAATAATACTTAAAACATTGGCAAGGAAAAGAGATACTGACTTTAGAAATGAGAAAAGTAAGGTTCCCTTTGATGTGAAAATTACAAAAATGTGATGCATATTTTGCTTCCAGCCATAATAGAAAGACAGGGATCAGATTTATCCTCCTACTTGAACCAGAAAACCACACAAAATTAAACAGTGGTTTTCAGATGTTGAACAACAGGCATCACAGAATAATGTTTTATGAAAGAAGGGAAATGAAGAGCCTAGTGCCTTTGCCAAGTTGAAGAGTCAGAGTTCAGAGTGAAGGGAGGACAAGATGGTGAGACTTTGCAAGGCAACGTACCCAACAGGAAGTAGCTGCATAAATAGGAAGCTCCAGAGGTCCCCACAAGGACTGAGCATTCATCTGGGCATATGGATTCTAGCATACTGCGTTCAAATTCACATTCAAACATATATGAGAATATATGTTTAAGATGGGGGGTGGGGGGCGGGAATGTCATAGAAAGGAGTATGTGGAATAATTTCCAGAGCTTACACAGGGCCAGGAATAGTCTGTGTGCCCAAAAAGCTGAGTCAAAAGCCTTCTACCATATTGAGCACCAAGTATGGTCCTTAAAAGTATATTGCCTGAGTAGTGGGACCAAATTAGCCCTTGACAAAAGGCTAAATTGGACCCACCTTAACAAAGTTTAAAAGCAAGCCTTAAAAGGATCAAATTGATTTCAAGCAACTTACCTACATTCCAGGGAAAAAAAATTTAAAGGAAGAAAATCTAGCACCTGACAACATAATTATGATGTTTAACATCCATGAAAAAATTACCAGGCATGTAATATTTCCAGTAACCAGGAGAAAAGTCAGTCAATAGAAATAGGTTCTGAAATGGCCCATATAATATAATTAGTAGACAAGAACATTAAAATGCACTCCATTTGTTCAAGAAGGCAGTATGAATATAATGAGCAAAATGGAAGGTACGAGAACAACCTAAATTGAACTTTGTGAGATGAAAAATATAATTACAAATAGTTCCATAAGTTCAATGTCAGAGCCCATTATGCCAAATAGATCCATGGACTCAAAAACAAATTTCCAAATCAAAATATTGACTCTTCAGTTCTACACCCACTCTATGTTAAACACTCTCTTTTTAAATGAATACCACAAAGTTCCTTAATCTGCCCACTACTCCAACATGCAGTAGGCAAAACCACATTGCCATTACAATCCCCTGTGTTCCTTTACCTCTCCATTTTAATTTCTTACTCCTACTGATCTTTTTACTCCCTCCTGACAGTCACTATTATAGTGATCTAAGCTTTATCCAGCCAGTTTCTCCTTCATGTTTCCAGTCAATCCAGCCCACATCTCTCTTCATGGAGCAGCATCAACAGCTTCAATGTTTTATTTCTGACCCTGTCAGAAGGAAGCAGGCAGAGGAGGGCTTGTGGGACAGTTCTCATAAAGTCTACAGCAGTGTATAGCAATTCCCTAAGCCTTCATATGCACTCACCACTCATTCACTGACTCACTCAGAGCAACTTCCAATTCATGGTAGGTGTCCTATACAGATGTACCATTTTTTATCTTTTACACTGTATTTTTATTGTACCCTTTCAATGTTTAGGTACACAAATACCATAGTGATATAACTGCCTACAATAAAATGCTGTACAAATCTGTAGTCTAGAGCAATGGGCTCTACTGTATAGCCCAGGGGTGGGCAAACTTTTTGACTCGAGGGCCACAATGGGTTCTTAAACTGGACCGGAGGGCCGGAACAAAAGCATGGATGGAGTGTTTGTGTGAACTAATATAAATTCAAAATAAACATCATTACATAAAAGGGTACGGTCTTTTTTTTTTTTTTAGTTTTATTTATTTCAAACGGGCCGAATCCGGCCCGCAGGCCGTAGTTTGCCCACGGCTGGTATAGCCTATGTGTGTAGTAGGCTATACCAGCTAGGTTTGTGTAAGGGCACTTGATGTTTGCACAGCACCAAAATTGCCTAAGGATACATTTCTCAGAATGTATTCCTGTTGTTAACAGTGAAGCAAGACTATAAAAACACACTGGATACAATTGATAGCAGATTGTCGGGGTCCAACCCCAGCAGGTCCAGGGGTCCCCAAAGGTGTGGATGGAATCGGCGAAGAAGGAATGACACGAAGACAGCCTTCAGTTGATCAGCAGCCTAGTCAGGACCTCTAGCCAGGATCTCCAGCCAAAGTTCTGGTCGGAGTTCTGGTTAGGAACTGATGAGGATCTGATGTTTATTGTCTTGTTACATCCGTATTTATACCAGCCGATTTTAATCCTGTCAATTTCTATTACAAAGGTTAGGGCGTTTCTTATCTCTATTCCAGGGAGTAAAGATTATGTAGCTTAACTACCCGCCTGGCACTTAAGGGGTGTATCCCCTCCCTAACCTCAGGGAAAAATCCCTACCTGGGGAAACAACCTTTCTCAGAGAGGTGACCTTGGTTAAAACACATGGCACTAAGTAGAGCAAACATATTAAGAACAGTATTCTATATACGCCAGGTCCATTGAAACATATGCTGTGCAGATGTTTCTTTCCTGCACGACTGTGTCAAGCAGCAAGGATGGACCGGCTTCCGGCAGCAGATTGGATGCTGCATAAGAAAAGATTTGTGAGCTTGAAAGCATAGCAATAGAAACAAGAATGTCATGCAGATTCAATGCTGTTCCACTTGATCTTGATTTCTATTATATCATAATAGGAAGAATCATGCACTTTTCTAAAATGTGTACTATCAAAGATTCAGGGAATATCAACTACCAATTCTAATTCCCTGCACTATTAGTAACTTGTTGATTTTATAGGAATTGGAGTGAAGAAGATATTCACAGAAAGGGTTCCTGGGACTAAACAATATTTGTGACTCTTGGACTTAGGGTTTCATTGTTAAGAAAAGGATCTCGTTATATGTCATTTATTAAAAATTCCATCAGGATAAATGAAGATTTTGTTACATCTTTGTAAAGTACTGTGCAGAAATGCCTCATTTTTATTAATATCATTATGGTATTAGATGTGCTAAAATATTTGTTTCTATCTTACTAAAGTTAATTCTGAAACCTTTTGTAAATGTACCATGCAGTCATTTTTAATACTCAGTGTACATATATATTTTAATTGAATTAAATTATAATTCTGTTTCCAAAGTTCTAAATTTTTTAAACTTTAGAGAGCATAGGGCAGTAGTTTTCACATTTTTTGGGCTGAGGATCTCTCTGCACTCTAAAAAATTGAAGATCTCCAAAGGGCTTTTATCATATTTTCTGTAATGTGAAAGGATTTATTAATTAATTTAAATAATAAATCCATTAGATGTTCCCATATGTAACATTTTTAATGAAAAATAACTATTTCCTAAACAAAAAGTTAGTAAGAAAAATTACATTGTTTGACATTTTAACAAATCTCTTTTGCTACAGCTACCTAGGTGTAGGTAGCTGGATTCTTGTATTTCCTCGGGCATTCAGTCTCTTGCAACACGTTCCTTGGGTTGAGGTATTTGAAGAAAGTTTAGCCTCACAGAGATAGGTACTTGGAAAAGTTAGTATTTTGACAGCCTTTTCAAATAATTGTGGGTATTCTTTTATCTGATAGCATATCAAAATTCAAAAAGAGAAAGCTTGTTAAATTTGTTTTCAATGTAGAATCTAACATTCTACTAATGAATGTGTAAATTACCTTACTTTAAAAGTAATTGGTTAGCCCTAGCCGGTTTTGCTCAGTGGATAGAACATCGGCCTGCAGACTAAAGGGTCCCAAGTTCGATTCCGGCCAGGGGCACATGCGTGGGTTGTGGGCTAGATCCCCCCACCCCAGTAGGGGGCGTGCAGGAGGGAGCCAATCAATGATTCTATCTCATCATTGATGTTTCTACTTCTCTCCCTTTTTCTCTGAAATCAATAAAAATATATATATATTTTAAAAAGTAATTGGTTAATCTTATACTTTTGAGTAGATCTTTTACCCATATGTGTTTTGTAACATTATGCATACATCATTGGGAAAATCTTGGTTCACTGAGTTGCATTAAAAAAAAACTTTTAAAAATTGATGAGAGAGAGAGGGAGAGAAAAAGGTTGTGTGAGAGAGAAACATCGATTTGTTATTCCACTTACTTATGCATTCATTTCTTGTATGTGCCCTGACCAGCCATCAAACTTGCAACTGTGGTGTAATGGGACGATGCTCCAACCAATTGAATTACTTGGCCATGGCCAGTAAAATTTTTAACGGTTGGTATATTTCACCACACTGTAGCAAAAATATCAAATTAATTAATATCACCAACAGAAAATTCCTTTTTAGTATTGGCAAGTTGCCAAGTTCACAGTGCTAAGTTTTCCCTGAAAGCTTATTTTGTCATTGGCAACAAGTTAGGTCAGTTGTTTTCTTGGAAGTTGAAATTTTATTTTTGAGAAAATGTCAGCCAAATCCCCAAGTCAGAGTAACTAGTTTATCTGTCCAGTCAAGTAAAATGTTCTATGAAAAATCACTAGGTCTGATCATAATTTAAGCAATCTCACAAGTGCTTTTCCTCAACATATAGTGCAATGTTTTATGTATACTTTACATCTCATTGCGTAAAATGTTAAAAAGATGTGCATTCATGGTTGAGTTTAATAAAATTATGTTTACTACTTTAAAAGACATTCTGAAATGAAACCAGTTTTTTTTTTTAATATATTTCTTTATTGGTTACAGAGAGGAAGGGAGAAGGAGAGAGATAGAAACATCAATGATGAGAGAGAATCATTGATTGGCTGCCTCCTGCACGCCCCCTACTGGGGATTGAGCCCGCAACCCAAGCATATGCCCTTGCTGGAATCGAACCTGGGACCCTTCAGCCCGCAGGCTGATGCTTTATCCACTGAGCCAAGCCAAGCCAGCTAGGGTTGAAACCAGTTTTTTTTTTAAATGCTGGTGCATGGCTGGGAGGAATACAGTGACTGCTGGTATATTTGGTGCAATTGCCATGATTCTTTCTGATTGACAAGAAGTTTTACCCATATTACTTTTGCATCATCAGTGCAAATGTCAACACAATGGTAAAAGCAAACGATATCTTTTATTATGAAACTAGGGGCCCAGTGCATGAATTCATGCACCTTGAAAGGAACTGTGGGGCCATGAGGCTATGGTAAGCACAGGGGCGGGTCTTGGCCAATCCTTTGCACCCTCGCCTGGCCCCTCCTGCCACAGCCCCCAGTCCCGTCTGCCGGCAGCCCTGCTCCCGCCACCACTGCTCCCACGCACTGACGGCACTGGTCCTGCTCTCACCCGTTGAAGGCGCGGAGCGATTGGGGCTGGTGCTGTCAGCAGTGCGAGTGGCAGCTGCTGCCCTGATCGCCCCTTAGAAGCAGGGGGGAAATGGAGAAGCCCTCAGGGTGATCAGGGCCTGCAGCCACCACTCACACCCGCTGATGGCGCCAAGCAATCGGGACCGGTGCTGGGTAGCAGGTTCGATCGGTGGCTCTGGTGCCGGCTGTGGATACGAGTGGGGCTGGCGCTGGCAGTGGGTGCAAGTAGCAGCTGCTGTCCTGATCACCCCTTAGGAGCAGAGGGAGGTGAAGAAGCCCTTGAGGTGATCAGGGCCGGCAGCCACCTCTCACACCCACTGACGGCACCGAGTGATCGGGGCTGGCGCCGAATGACGGCAGAAAGTGCAAGCAGAGGCTCTGGCACCAGCAGCGGGGGTGAGCGGGGCCAGCGCCAGCAGCAGGTGCAAGCACTGGGCGGGACCGTGGCACGCAGGAGCAAAGAATTTTCAGTAACCACCAGAGGCTTGCCCCGATGACAGCAACTGGTGGCCTGCCTTGGTCTGGTGCCCCTGCTCACCTGTTCCACTATCCCTGCCATGGTCTGCACACGCCCCCTGGTGGTCATCACACGTCATAGCAACCGGTTGTTCAGTTCCTGTTGTTCCGCCGTTCGGTCTATTTGCATATTAGCCTTTTATTACACAGGATGGTTTTGACCTCAGTGACCCTTTGAAAAGGTCTTGAGGATCCTGAGAAGTCAGCAGCCCACATTTTAAGAACCAATATCCTAGAGCGTCGGCCTGCGGACTCAAGGGTCCCAGGTTCGATTCCGGTCAAGGGCATGTACCTGGGTTGCCGGCACATCCCCAGTGGGAGATGTGCAGGAGGCAGTTGATGGATGTTTCTCTCTCATCGATGTTTCTAACTCTCTATCTCTCTCCCTTCCTCTCTGTAAAAATTCAATAAAATATATTAAAAAAAAAAAAAAAGAACCAATATCCTGGGACATCATAACCCAAATTGAGAAGCTCTAGTAACAGCATTTCACTTAAAATAAGCTATACAACTTTATTTGCCTTTTTAAGTAATGCATGGTGTGGGAAAAATTAAGTTGTACGTGTGTTTTTTAGAATACCTCAAATGTGTTTGTTTAGTAGTCTCATTGTAGCATTTTAACCCTTTTTGGTCCAACGTGGAGGCTGACTCGACAGACCAGGCGCTAGGAGCAGGTCCAACATTGAGGCTGAGGTTGACACTGCAACCGGTTCAACATTCAATCCCGTCAATTAATTTGGACCAGACTGTTTGAATTCCAAAAATAAAATTGGATCACAAAGGGTTAATACCTGTCAAATTCTTTAAACTGTTTGTTTTCCAGTCTTTAAAATTATACTACTTTTGAATTAATTTTTTCTCTGCTTTCATATTTCAATAAAACTTAAAAATACTAGTATTTTATAATCTAAGGATAAAAAATTAATCATGAGTAAATAGTTTTAACACACTTAAAAAATCATTTTAGGCAGGCATTCCAGACCCTCCAAATATGTCAGAAGAATTAATCCAATTGAAAGCCAAGGAACGACACTTTTTGGAGCAATTGTTAGACGGGAAGAAATTGGAAAATTACAAAATTCCAGTACCAATCAATGCTGAACTCAGAAAATATCAGCAGGTAAAGTATTATAGTTATCTTATAAATAGTGACTATTCCTTTCAAATGTACCTCAAAGAGTTTTTAAAATTCATTTAGTAAAATAATTGTGGTTGGTATCCTATATCCATTTATTTCTTTTATGCCTGTAAAAATGCTATTTATGATTTGTTTATAGTTATAATTTTTCTCTTTCAACATTTCAGGATGGTGTGAACTGGTTAGCATTTCTTAATAAGTATAAACTTCATGGAATTCTATGCGATGACATGGGTTTAGGAAAAACTTTACAGTCCATCTGCATTCTAGCAGGAGATCATTGTCACAGGTAATTTAAAATATTATTTTGAAAGAAGGCTTCCAGATGCTGAGAAATATAGACAAGGTGATTAATTTATTGTTTTGTTGTTGAAAAGGGCTCAGGAATATGCAAGATCAAAATTGGCAGAATGTATGCCACTTCCTTCCTTGGTGGTTTGTCCACCAACATTAACAGGTCACTGGGTGGATGAAGTAGGTAAATTTTGCTCCAGAGAATATCTCAATCCATTGCACTATACTGGACCTCCTACTGAAAGAATAAGGTAAGAACTGTTAAATCTTTTGCTCTAAGTAGTTTGGAAGAATAAAATTTATTGCAGGTGAATTTAGTTAGCTTTTTTTGTTATCAGACATATAAATTTATTTAAGAAAGGTAAGTGTACATACATTTTAAAGATAATCTCTCTCATCAAAATTCAAGGACTTTGCCAAAAACACTAATTCAAAAGAATATGCCACCCCTGTGTTCATTGTTATTTACAATAGCCCAGTGGCCATCAATAGACAGTAGGTAAAAAAGCTGTGGCACACACACCATGGAATATTACTCAGCCATTAAAACAAATGAAACTTTACCACAGCAACAGTATGGATAGACCTAAAAGGTATCATGCTGAGTGAAACAAGTCAATCAGAGAAAGACAAATACCATATGACTCACTTATATGGGGAATCTAGAGAACAAAATGAATGAACAAACAAAATTGAAACAGACTCAAAGACACAGAGAACAAACTGACCGATGGTTGCCAGAGGACAGTTGGGGGAACGAGTGAAAAGGTGAAGGGATTGAGTAGTACAAATTGGTAGTAGTACAAAATAGTCACAGGGATGTAAAGTACAGCATTATGAGTATAGTTAATAATATTGTAATAACTATTTATTGTGCCAGGTGGGTACTGGAAATATTGCGGGAACACTTTGTAAAGTATATGATTATCTAACTATGCTTTCACCTGGAACTAACATAAAATAATATTGAATGTTCTTCTTTGTGTTTTTTATATACTAGAGGCCCGGTGCACGAAATTTGTGCACGTGGGGGGGGATTGTCCCTCAGCCCAGCCTGCACCCTCTCACAATCCGGGCCCCCTTAGGGGATGTCTGACTGCCAGTTGCGGGATCGGGCCTAAACCGGCAGTCAGGCATCCCTCTCGCAATCCGGGACTCCTGGCTCCTAACTGCTCACTTGGCTGCCTGCCTGATCGCCCCTAACCACTCTGCCTGCCTGCCTGATCACCCCTAACCACTCTGCCTGCCTGCCTGATCACCCCTAACCACTCTCTCCTGCCTGCCTGATCGCCCCCAACTGCTCGCCTGCCTGCCTCATCACCCCCAACTGCTCGCCTGCCTGCCTTATCACCCCTAACTGCCGCGGCTTTGTCTGGAAGGTCATTCGGCTGTCAGTCTAATTAGCATATTACACTTTCATTATTATATAGATATATACACACACATTGATTTCAGAGAGGAAGGAGGAGGGAGGGAGAGATAAAAACATCAATGATGAGAGAGAATAATTGATGGGCTGTCTCCTGCATGCCCCTTACTGGGAGTTGAGCCTGCAACCAGGGGATGTGCCCTGACCTGGATTAGAACTATGATCTCTGGTCAGTGCTCAACCACTGAGCCATACTGGCCGGGCAAAATTTAAGTTCTTTAAAAAAATATCAAGGACTTGGGCTGTTCTTAACCATCAATTGGGCTTTCTAAGTATTGGAGCTAGAAAACTATCAGAAACCAAAGCCATTCTCTGTGCCTTTCTTGGGAGCCTTGTGATCATAGTACTTAAGTGTCATAAGCTACCCACTTTCCCTAAGAGTTCCTTCTCCCCAAACGTGCTTTTAGTTCACAGTGACTGCTTTAGCTGTCCTGATAGCATAGCAACACTAGAGTTCTATTAGCTTTACCTTCTCTGTGTTCACTAGTATATCCCCTAATGTTCCTAAATACAAATTTTAAAGAGGGGAATCTCATTGATTTCAGTTCATCTTTAAAAAAACTTGGATAGTCATAGGTTGCTGATTAGTCCATAGATACCCTGCTCCTTCTGTATTAATAATAGGTAACATATTGAGCACTTACTGGCCAGGCACTGTTCTAAACAGTTTCACATTTATGTAAAATTGTATGTTCTCACAATCACCTTATGAGGTGTGGGTTCTCTTGTTCCTAATTTGCAGATGAGGAGTCTAAGGCATGGGGCATAGGTCCAAGGTCACTCCGCTAATTGAATAAGAGATTTGAACACAGGCATCTCAACAGCTTGTACTCTTAAAAAATTTACTGTAGTATCTGTTAGAATTCATTTATTTACAAGTGATAGAAACTCAGACTAGCTTACATAAACAGGAAATTCATTAATTCACTAAATTGATAATTTCATGGGTATAATTCTTGTTTCGGGCATATCTAGATTGCTCTTGTTTGCTCTTTCTCCTAATACGTAACTTATATTTGGTCTGTGCTGGACTTCAGTCTATAGTTGGTGGGTATGATGATCGTGGGCAGTCTTAGGCCCATTGGTCATGCCCCAAAACCAGCCCTTTGTGGTCAGCGAATATTGTGAGGGTCTCAGCTTGATTCAAGTGCTTCATCTCTTTGGTGAATACGAGGATTGATTGCTCCCCCTCAACCCCCAACACAACATGGAATAGTGAAGGAATAGAGCCTCCAAGGAAGAGGTATTGGCAAGTGAAGTTAAAATGTCCACCACATTTGAGTCAGGTATCCGTCTCTTTTCTTATCAGACTAAGTTAGAGCAATAAGGCCCATTTATAAGAATGGCCTTCTGGTAGCAGGGTCATAAATGCAAACAGAAGGGAATGTTAGTCTTATTAGACAGATTGAAAGCACCTTATATGATGGTAGATGTAGTTTATTTCTCCTTTGAAATTGTATTATAAACTTTGCAGATTCCTCATGTCCTACTCTTATTTTTAAATACAGGTTACAGCATCAAGTAAAAAGGCATAATCTGATAGTGGCTTCATATGATGTTGTGAGGAATGACATAGATTTCTTTAGGTAAGAATCATTTATTTATTTAGAAAAACTTAATATCAAATTTGGAGAAACTTAGTATTTTCCCGCCTCAAAGACTCTTCATGCTAAATTTATTTGTGTATTCTCCCTTAGAAATATTAAATTTAACTACTGTATTCTTGATGAAGGCCATGTCATCAAAAATGGAAAAACAAAATTATCAAAAGCAGTAAAACAACTGACTGCTAATTATAGGATTATTCTTTCTGGAACACCAATACAGGTAATTATCTACTTTAACAAAAAAAATATTTGCCATGTGAAGAGAGGGATTGGCATTGGCAGTGAATTAAATAAGAGGGTTTTTGTTTGTTTTGTTTTGTTAGTTTATAGGAATGATAATTTCCAGTAATTATGTTTTTATAACTGTTCATTTGGTACGTAGCAGTATCTGAGAGAACTAGGTTTTTAAAGTCATATTTAAAATACAATTTTAGGCTATGTAAATAGAAGTCTTATGTCCAAAGTCTGGGAGTCATTAGTCCGACTCTATTCCAAAATGGCCGTTCTCCTTTTGTAGTGTTACACCACAATTGGATTTAACACTGAAACCATGAATACCTGAGATTAGGAAACAGTTGAAAGCAGGAGATTGTAGAAGTTTATGTTGGAAAAGGAAGAAGATAGTTGAATATGTAGATGTGTTCAGATAAGAGAGATTGTGTTACAGTACTTCCAGAGGTTGCAAATGTTTACACCTAGTTTGGATAGCCCACTTGGATGGGGAAGATACCCTTCATCACTCTACAGTTAGTGGGAGGAAAAACACCAGGTGACTTTGAAATAATTGATTTTTTTTTAATGTACTTGTTACTTATTTTTGGTGATGGACTGATTATTATTATAAGTGTTAGGGTTTTGTCTATTACTTGAACACTATGGATTTTAAAAGTACCTTTAAAAGGGGGAAAAAGACTCTTTAGGCTTGCATTATCGAGATTTATTTTGTTCCAATTTAAGCTTACATAGAAACGTCACAGTATTTTTAAATAGGTTACTGCTTTCACAATAAAAGAGTTGTTGTTTAAAAGCAATCTTTTTTTCCCTCATACCCACCTGAACAGTTTAGCTCTGAAGCTGTAAGGTGGGTTTCTGCACTGAAGAGCCATGGTAGCCCATTTGATAATGGTCCCTATGGGAGGTCAAACTTAAGTGGGATTTGAACGATGTCCATCATATGGGAGGGTAGCCCAGCATGGTGAGCCAGAGCTTGAGCAGGGTGAGGAAGGACAGACATCTGGAAGAGTTAAAGGGTAAAATGGTACCTTAGGATACACACATTTTGGGAAAGAATCCAAAATGAAAACGTGATTTATTTATTTTTTTCATGAAACTTCAGAATTGGAAAGAACTTGTGCCAGCTCTTTGTGAACCTTAAATACTGGGCAGACTTGACCTATTACCAAACTCTTTAGGTTTTTCCTTTGTTGAAGAAATGGTGATGTAGGCCAGATTCCTTAAATATTGCTGTCAATATGAGTGTCAAAGTTAAAAGAATCAGAAACACATTCATCCTTTTGCTCTTTTATTTACTACTTTATGCCACCAGTAGGACTTAATACTATAGACCAAGACTTATCTGGTGGAGGAAACTTGAAAATCTCCCCTCCTCCCCCCAAATAAGACAGAGTATTTTCTCCAAGGATGCTGACTTGAATATTACACGTTTAAATATAGACTTATACCATATACCTAAAAATGTGATATCTCATCTATATCATCATAATGGGCTTTTTTTAAATTAATGATTCAATTTTTAAGTGTAAGTAAATCATCTCAGTACAAACTCAAATATATTCCTTTCTTATATTCAGAACAATGTTTTGGAGCTGTGGTCATTATTTGATTTCCTCATGCCAGGATTTTTGGGGACTGAACGCCAGTTTGCTGCTCGATATGGTAAACCTATATTAGCAAGTAGGGATGCTCGAAGCTCTAGTCGAGAACAAGAAGCAGGTATGAAAAAGAGATAATTATATTTTCTGTGCAAGTGAATATAATTTATTCTTTTTTTGAGCCATTTTCTCTTATTATTAACAGGTGTCCTTGCAATGGATGCACTACACCGCCAAGTCCTACCATTTCTTTTGAGAAGAATGAAAGAAGATGTTTTGCAAGACCTTCCACCCAAAATTATTCAAGACTATTATTGTACTCTCAGTCTTCTCCAGGTTAGGAATCTGGTGATTGTGGTTGTTGGTGATATATTTATTAGTGGAATGCTTTGAATAAGCCACAAAAGGGGAATAGCCTTTGGCTTTATCACTCTAATCTAGCTTCTACTTTCCTAAACTTGAAAAATATTCTGTTTTAAATAGGTGTAGATAAGACACTAAGTGAATCTGTTTATATATGTGGATATATTTGGATAAGTGCATTTTGCATTAACATGCAAAATTCAGTATCATAGTTGCTTTCTCATACGTCTAGTTAATTGAAAAGGTTAAACTGATGAAGAAATGTTTATAAGGGCCAAAAATCTGCCTATAGTGTCTTATCCTCACATATATAACATTATAGGTATCTTACGTCAGTCCTCATTTTTACAAATAAGGAAACCGAAGCTCAGAAAGTTAAGCAACTTGCTCAAGGTTGTATAGCTAACATATATCAGGATTGAGTTTCAAACTTTGGGAAGTGGGGATCACATCCCTTTTAAAGTATTATTGCATTACCAGTAAATTTCTGAAATAAATTTTGACTTCTGTGCAGGTCTGATTTTGTACATAGAGACCATTATCAAAGGAATGTACTGTATGCCTTTCCTTGTGTAGTATTTTATAAGGGTAAATTGCCCCTTACAGGCCATGTCTTACGAAGACACTTAATAAGACATGGCCTATAATCAGAATTTTTTGTTTGAATATGTACTTTATGTTCTAGGTTACTATTCATTAATCTATTTCAGTAGTATGAGTTGATCAAATGAATAAGATATATAGACTCACCCTACAAACTTACCTTCTTTCCCCTGTATGTAAGACAGCCTGTTAGTATATATTTATGCAGCTAGAGTTTAGATGCTAATAATTCTGTGATCATTTATATTATCTACCCTATTTCTCTGGACCTCCATTCCTTGTTTGTAAAAATAGGGTTAATGTTTCTTAAATTTTGTATGGGTAATGGGATGAAGATTTTGTAAAATACAATAAAGAAAAGGTGCCACGTGAAAAAAGGCTGTAATGATATACCAGTGATGGTATTAAAATATCAGTATAAAATACACTAAGTAGACTGGAGGCAGGGAGCTGGGGAAGGAAGTGACATTTGGCTTTATTTAGCCCTCTAGATTTTCTTCCCTTTTGCATTGTTTTAGCATGTACAAGCAGAACCCAAACCCCAAGGTAATATTTTAGACTTGCCTTTTAGGCAGCAATATTCTTTTAAAAGTTGGTCTCTTGGAATGTACCTTTAGTCTTGATCACATAACTTCACTTAAGGGAGATTTTCTAATTTACTTGTAAGAGTTCAGATTCTTTTTTAGTGGTATTATATTTATCTTCTGAACAGAGTGGAAAAATTAAGTCTAGGACTATTTGACTATTTTAATATTTTAGCAGCCCAACTTAATGTGTTATACTTGTTTTCTAAATGTAATTTTAAAGGAATTTACCAAGATGGATTATCTAATCAGTAGCAAAGTACAGGTATCATAATTTAATGAGAGTTGATTTAAATTACTGCTCTTATTGGCCTTTGCTATCTTAGTTATTTTTTCAACAATTGAAAATAAGTATATTTGTTTGTGGGGGAAATTTTACAGGTCCAGCTCTATGAGGACTTTGCTAAGTCTCGTGCCAAGTGTGATGTTGATGAAACAGTTTCTTCAGCTGCACTTTCTGAAGAAACTGAAAAACCAAAGCTTAAAGCTACAGGCCATGTATTCCAGGTATAGATTACAGTCTACTTTTTAAATGTTGCCTAAGTATGTTCTTCAATGCAGATTTTACATGGAACACTGAAATGTGGGTTTATTTAAATTTTTTAAATATTGTGTATACATTCTTGGAAATAGGGAAAAGTGCCAATTATTTTCTTCTTTTTTTTTTTTAAATAGAGAGGAAGGGAGAGAGACAGAGAGTTAGAAACATCGATGAGAGAGAAACATCGATCAGCTGCCTCCTGCTTTTCTCCTACTGGGGATGTGCCCGCAACCCAGGTACATGCCCCCAACCGGAACCGAACCTGGGACCTTTCAGTCCACAGGCCGACGCTCTATCCACTGAGCCAAACCGGTTTCGGCTATTTTCGTATTAAGTAGTTTAATATTAAAATTAAACGTAAAATGCAATCTACATTGTTTATTATATATTTAAAGGGGTTTTAGAATAGAGAATCTTTTGCTTTCCATTTAAAAAATACTGGGACAAAAATAAAAATAAAAATAAAAAATACTGGGACACCTACCACAAGGCAGTAATTTTTCTAGGCACAGGGATTAATTAAAGCAGTGAGCAAAACAGACTGCCTCCCTTGTAAATATGAAAAATGAATACATAAAACGCATGTAAGAGAAAAAGCAGAGTGTGGGGTTATGCAATATAGGAGTCAGGATAGGTTGTGATTTTTAATTGAGGGATCAGATATGGCCTCACTGAGAAAGTGACATTTTAGCAGAGATCTGAAGGAGGATTGAGGCATGGCAGTTATGTAAGGGGAAGCAATTCTGGGCAGAGGATACAAAAACTACAGAAGTCCTGAGACATCATGCCTACTGTGCTCACGGGGGTAGCAAAAGAAAAAGACACGGAAAGTGCCAACTCGTTTTCCCTTTTGAAATATACTATAGAAAACCTTCCAAACCCCTTTGCCACCAATAAATTAAATGCTGCAAGCATTTTTAAAGATAGAAGAGGAAAAAGGTAGTTGTAAAGGCTAATAACTCTCTCAGTTTCTATCATAGTGCCCAGTCATCTCTGTGCCTTGTCAGTGAAGCTTGCTAATACAAATCTCCAGGGCAAAGGGTGAGACACAAATAATAGCCCAAGCAAAAGGCAAAAGAGAAAGGTTGCGGCTGAATTAGAGTAAAGAAAAAAGAGATCCTATAGGGTTCTGATTCTTAAACACAACCACTTGAAATAACCACCTAGCTCCACAACCCCCACCACAGACCTACTAAACCAGAATACTATATAGAGGGGAAAGATCTGCAGATTTATTAGGTCTTCAAGACATTTTATACACACTGATGTTTGAGTAACCCTTCTTTGGAAAATGATGCCTGGTGCCAGAAGCATCTGTAAGCATTATGAGGCATTTGGGTGGGAAACGGTTAGGTATAGGAGCTAATGAATAAACCTCTTTCTGCCATAAGAAGCTCATTGTCTAGTGGGGGATACAAACAAACAGTATGATTGATACAAGCTATAAATGCTCTAAAAAATACAAACTGCACAAGAAACATAGATGAAGGCATCACAGATGAGATTTGAACTGATTCTGGAAGGAGTAAAGGTAGTCAAAAGAGAGAGAAGGGCATTCTAGACAGTAGGAAAAGATACTAAAGTGCAAACATTTGTGACATGTGAAGTGATCTTGTCACACACACACACACACGGCCCGATGCACGAAATTCGTGCAAGAGTAGGCCTTCCTTCCCCTGGCTGCTGGCACCAGCTTCCCTCTGGCACCTGGGACCCAGGCTTTCCTTGCAGCCCCGGCGTCGTCTGGAAGGACATCTGGCCTAATTAGCAGATTACACTTTTATTATTATAGATATACTAGAGGCCCAGTGCACGAAATTTGCGCACTCAGGGAAGTCCCTCAGCCTGGCCTGCACCCTCTCGTAGTCCAGGAGCCCTCGGGGGATGTCCCACTGGTGTTGCCTTGACTGGCTGGCACTGCCTGTTCGGCAACACCCTCCCCTCCCCCCCCCGCCCCGCCAGCCAGTCATTCCACAGTTCAGTTGATTTGCATATTATGCTTTTATTATATAGGATATACTTTTTCCTCTTTTAAAGGCGTTACAGTACTTACGTAAACTGTGCAACCATCCAGCATTAGTCTTAACACCTCAACATCCTGAGTTCAAGAGTACTACTGAAAAACTGGCCATTCAGAACTCTTCACTTCATGATATTCAACATGCCCCTAAACTCTCAGCTTTGAAACAAGTAAGTAGGTCTTTTAAGGGTTAGATGTGTGTTGAACATTCCTGATCTATAACACTAGGTAAATTTGCATTTCTAATAGATTACTGATATATTTACCATTTTTATTTTTAATTTGGTTAATTTTGGTACAGCTTTTTAAAAAATTGGGGTAAAATACATAAAGCATTAAATATGCCATTCTATTTTTAGGTATATAATTCTATGACATTACTTACATTCACAGTATTGTGCAATTGGCACCACTATTTACAAAATATTTCTGTACCCACTGAGTAATAACTTCCCATTCTCCTTTTTCCCCAACACTGGGTAACCTCTAATATACTTTGTGTCTTATGAATTTGCATGTTCTAAATATTTCATGTAAGTAGAATCATAATATTGACTTATTTCACTTATTTTCAAGGTTCATTCATGTTGTAGCATGTATTGGTACTTCAACTTTATGGTTAAATGATATTCCATTATTACTGTTATGTTTACACCAGATATTGTTTATCCAGTCATGTGTTGATGGGATATTTGAGTTGTTTCTACCTTTTGGCTATTGTGAATAATGCTGCAGTGAACATTGGCTTATAAGTATTTGTCTCTCTCTCTCCAGTTTTTTTTGGATATAGACATAGGAGTGGAATTGCTGGCTGGGTCATATAACAATTCTACGTTTAACTTTTTAATAGCTGCCAAATTGTTTTCCATTGTGGCAGCATCATTTGCATTCCCACCAGCTATGTACCAAGGTTATAATTTCTGCATATCCTCCCCAACAATTATTTTCAATTTTTTTTAGTATAGCCATCCCAGTAGACATGAAGTGGCATGTCATTGTTGATTTGCTATCCCTAATGAGTAATAACGTTGAGCATCTTTTCATGTGGTTATTGGATATTTATATAACTTTGGAGAAATGCTGTTTAAATCCTTTGACCATTTTTTAATTTGATTGTTTATCTTTTGGTTGAGTTTTAGGGATTGTTTTTTATTGTAAATATTAAGCCCTTACCAGATATGATTTGCAAATACTTCCATTCTTTATTTCATTGTTTTTCACTTTCTTGATAATGGTTTCTGATGAGAAATCAGGGGTTAATCTTAATTGAGGATCCCTTTTGCATGACAAGTCACTTTTCTCTTGCTGCTTTTAAGTTCCTATTTTCAAATAAAAATTGAATTTCATCCACATTTTAATTATACTACAGGCTTTAAATTATTTTTAGTTTATATTTTTGTACATTACTTTTTTACCTGCAGTTATTACTTAAACTAATCTCTCGATTTAGAGTGCCTCTTGTCACACTGAAGTGTCTGGAATTAAATTTAGGAACTCTGCAACTTAGGCCCAGATTATTCCTGGCTATTCTTATGGAGGGCTGTTCTAGAACCCTTCTTTTTAGAGATTCAGAGTAAAGGTTCTATCTCAGGAGAGAACTAGCTTGCTTTCTTTTAAAATATGTCTGTTCTCTGAAGTAGAGGAGAAATCTTATTTGCGTTTTAAAAATCTGGCAATAGAAGTAAAGAAATGTTTATCAGCAGATAATAGTGCCAGACGTATCTAATATTGCTAGAGCCAGAATTTTAAAATTTCAGTAGAATGGAATGAATTGAAACTCCAGGTAACAATTAAAGGTGATAAGCACAGTCAATTTTTAAAAGAAAAACACTTAAATATAGATTCTGTCAGACTTGGCAAACATAGTTGAATTTGATTTGATGGTAAGTTCACTACAAACCTACTATATGAATTAGTTGCCAGTAAATAAAGCTAATATGATCTTGGTGGTTAAAGCAGTGTAATGGCCAAAATGAGGGCATCATAGTTTCACTGTATTTTATATCAGACCAGATTTTGAGTATCATTTATAATTTGGGGCCATTATTTATTATAACCATAATAAATAATCTAGGAACCATTTTATATGAGGTATAGCTTGAAAAACTGTTGGTTGCCTACTTTTATTGAATGCCTGTGTGACAACTGATATTTTTCTAGTTGCTGTTGGATTGCGGTTTGGGAAATGGCAGCACTTCAGAGAGTGGCACAGAGTCTGTTGTGGCCCAGCACAGGATCCTGATCTTCTGTCAGCTGAAAAGCATGCTTGATATAGTAGAACATGATCTTCTCAAGCCTCACTTACCCTCTGTCACTTACCTGAGATTAGATGGAAGCATACCTCCTGGTCAGAGGCATGCCATTGTTTCACGGTAAGTGGCTTCTAAAACTCCTATAAATCATGGCTATAGTCAGTGTATTATTTCTTACATAGGAATTTGCCTCATGAAGTATTTTCTTTAAAAATATAGAACTAAAAAACAAATTAGAGAAAAAAAGATTTTTCTAAAAACCAAAAAAATAGAACTACAGAAATATCATTGAATAAATAGTTTGTTTAGCTAAAAAAGTGTGGCTTTATTAGGATAGCACTTTGAAGGGTATGAAAGAAAATTAAGGCATCAACAAAAAATAGAGATAACATTTTACCTCACCTTTTGGGGGAGAGTTGGGGTGGGAAGAAGCAAAACTGTGGCTGAGATCTGTATCTTCATCTCTGTGCCTCTGCTCAGAACAAGTTGGACGCTGGCCCAGCTAGGAAGCAAAATCAATGAATGCAGTGTTTCCTAAGTGTGGCCTGCACCCTCTGCTTTAGAAATCATAGAGTCCTAGGTTCTGTCCCAGACTTGTAACTTTAAGAGTAAGCATTTTTAACAAGCACCCTCAAGAGATTGTTAAGCAGGATACAGTTAGAGACCCATGATCAAGCTTTGGAGACAGGCCCAGGTTTGACTCCTGACTGCTATTTAGGAAGTGTTCTCTTGGGCATGATTATCTTCCACAGAGCTTGAGTTTCCCTAAAATAAGGACAAATGATAATATCTTCATAGAGTTGTTATAACATTGAAGTAACATAGTGCATATAAAGCACAAAGCCCCATTGCTTGAATCATAGTGAAATCTAATAAATGGGAGCTTGGTAATAATGTTAGTTTTTCTTTTTCCTAGAAGTTATTAGATGTCCTTTATCAATATACTGGAGGCCTAGTGCAAGAAATTTGTGCATGGGTAGGGTCCCTAGGCCTGGCGGGCAATCAGGGCCGACTTGAGCCTTCCTTTGTTCTGCGCCGCCCCCGGTGGTCAGCACACATCATAGTGAGGGATTGAACTCCTGAGGGGACACTTTGCATATTAGCCTTTTATATATATAGATTCTAGGACCAGTACAATAGCAGCAACCCTCAATACCCTTACCCTCTACCTTCCCCGACTGATCTAGCCTTTTCCCCCATTATCTTCTGTTTCTCTACATTAAAGGTTGATAGTTGAGTTTTGCCTTAATTAGAATTAGTGTTTAGTTACATTTTTTCAATTTAGTCTTTATCTGATACTCTAAAATATAATCCAGTTGGACTTATTTCTGTTTGTAAAGTTTCTGACTTCCATTCTTTCTACTACTAAAGATGTTATGTACAGGGTGGGGCAGAAGTAGGTTTATAGTCAGAGTATGTGAAACCATTTATTCTTGTATTATTTTCATACAAACTGTAAGCCTACTTTTGCCCTACCCTAAATACTAAGAGAGAATAGTTTGATCTCAAGTAGTCACAGAAGTGTCTATATTATGGAGTTGTAAAGAAGTATTCTCATTTGTGTTCTTAATTTTTATTAAATAGTCTAATTTTTGTTATATGGGTACATTAGAAATGTACTAATTTTATTTTAAAATATCTATACTTTTAGGTTTAACAATGATCCATCCATTGATGTTCTCTTACTTACAACTCACGTTGGTGGCCTGGGGCTTAACTTAACAGGCGCTGACACAGTGGTATTTGTGGAGCATGATTGGAATCCCATGCGCGATCTACAAGCCATGGACCGGGCCCATCGCATTGGGCAGGTAAAGAGTCACCACTCACAGGTGTTAACTTGTGAACTGGGAAAAATAATTCTCAAAAAAGACAGGAATTGGCTTAAGTTTCTACACCTGATATTAACACTCCGGTGTGGGGTGAATTTCCCGCCAAAATATAAGATGGCGCGGGCAATTATTTAGGTTTCCCGCGCAAAATCAGGGATTTTTATGATACCTATTACCCCAATGGGTATGAAACGGTTCGCATACGCAGGTAGGTATCTTTGTGAACGGCAAACAAACAAATATTTGGTAATACGCAGTTACAATCGGCCCGAGTTTACACGTTTCCCGCACTCCACCGCAAATCTATATGAACCGAGTTAAGACGGCTCCCGCGGAGTACGCGCAATTCACGCGAGCCGACTTAACTCGTTTCCCCCACTCCAAGTGTTAACAAATGTTTGACCTTAGGCAAGTAGCTGAATTCTGTGGCACCAGTTCCTCATGCATTAAATGAGGTAGCTTAGGCTAAGAAAACTGGGACACTATCCATCACTAATATTCTGTGCAAACATTTTAAACTCATGGGGCCAGATAACCCCACCATAATTAGATAGTAGTTAAATATGCAAGCCCTTGACTTGGTTTACCTCAAACCAATCAGTTTATTTGTGCTTAACCTCTTTTTCTTACTCAGAAACGTGTGGTCAATGTGTACCGATTGATAACCAGAGGAACATTGGAGGAGAAAATAATGGGTTTGCAGAAATTCAAGATGAACATAGCAAATACAGTTATTAGCCAAGAGAATTCTAGTTTGCAGAGTATGGGAACAGATCAACTTCTCGATCTATTCACACTTGATAAGGTAAAGAACTTAACACAATTTGCTTTTTTGTTGTTGTTAATAGGATATTTTTTCCATTGATGATTTTTTTTTTTTTTTTTTAGAGAGGCAAGGAGGGGGGGAAACATCGATGTGAGAGAGACAGATTGATTGATTGGTTGCCGTCTGCAACCGAGATACTTACCCTTTACTGGAATCGAACCTGTTACCCTTCAGTCCGCGGGCCAGTGCTCTAATCACTGAGAAAACCGGTTAGGGCCAATTTTCCCTATCTTTAATGCATGCAGACTTCCTAGGGTTGCTTGGTAAAAGTATTGAAGGAACTAGCAAAAGGCATTCACTTTAGTATCAATAGTATCAACTAGACAATTTTTTGAGGAAATTTTTGACGTCCAGATAAAACTCCAGGATTCTTGAAGTTTTGATTAATGTCTCCAGTGTCTTGCCCCAAGATTTCTTTCCTTAGTCCTTTCCTGCTAACGGACATCTGTCACTGAAGCCAGCTAAACCTGGGTCTGTGTTTCTTGCCCTGCCTCTTGGTGATCTTAGGCAAGTTAATTTCTTTGAGGTTCCACACCCTTCGGAGAATAACAATGCCTATATTATTACATGGTTATGAAGTTAATATAAGTAAGCACTTAGAAAGAGTATCTAGTATAGATTCTCAGTACATAGTAGCCATTATTGTTATTATGGGTGATGGAACTAATATCCATAATCAAAGGATGCACCATCTGGAAATACTGGTCAATCTAATGTAAAACTAATATGGCTGGAGTTATAGTCCTGCCTAGGTTTAGAAAGTCAGCTGTACAACCAGTATAAATTATAGTGAGAATTGGCCTTAGATAATGTAATTAAACTAGGTGTAATAACAGAATTGTAATATCCAAATCTGAGAGAAAGTAGTTCCACTGTACTGTGTGGTTCAGCCATATTTAAATATTATGTCTGGTTCTGGGTGCTGCATTTTAAACAGTAAGTCCCCAAAAGATTACCAGAATGGAAGAAGGTTCTTTAATCATATCATATAAGGTAAGGTTAAAAACAAGACATGTGTAACATAGAAAAAGGAAAGCTGAAAGAAATA
The DNA here is from genome assembly GCF_028538775.1 of Myotis yumanensis. Lineage (NCBI taxonomy): Eukaryota > Metazoa > Chordata > Mammalia > Chiroptera > Vespertilionidae > Myotis > Myotis yumanensis. Next base: position 24,510,853 of record NW_027223764.1, on the reverse strand, counting down.
TGGATTGCTGCCTTCAAATAACTTTTATGTGTGACTTTTAGCAAGGAGAACTGGACTTGGGGATGTTCCAGGGAAGCAAGAACTATTGCTATAAAGGATCCTATTGGGACAGTTGGGAAGATTTGAATATGGACTATATTAAATCGTTTTGTATTAAATTTTCTTAATTTGATCTTTGTATTTCAGTTATGTTAACAGGATGTCCTTGTTCTTAGGAATACATGCTTATTTCTATCTAGGGATAAAGGGGCATAATACCTACAACTTCTTCTTGAATGGTTTGGGTAAAAAGCTGATTATTTAACTATATGTCTGGGAGAGAGAATGACAAAGCCATTGTGACACAATTAACTGTGTCCTGTGTAATGTTCTTATAATTCTGTAATCTTAAAATGCCAAATTAGGCCTGTGGGAAAATAGAATAAGCTATCTAATGAGATGAACTTATCATCACTTGAACTATTTTTTAACTCTGTTGAATAAGAGCAATGTTAGAAACAAGCCAAAACCGGTTTGGCTCAGTGGATAGAGCGTCGGCCTGCGGACTGAAAGGTCCCAGGTTCGATTCCGGTCAAGGGCATGTACCTGGGTTGCGGGCACATCCCCAGTAGGGAGTGTGCAGGAGGCAGCTGGTCGATGTTTCTCTCTCATCGATATTTCTAACTCTCTATCTCTCTCCCTTCCTCTCTGTAAAAAATCAATAAAATATATATTAAAAAAAAAAAAGAGCAATGTTAGAAACAAGTATGGTATTTTAAAGGAAAATCTAATTTTTGAAGTTAATGATCTTTTTGCCAATTTTTCTTAAGGATGGCAAAGCAGAAAAAGCTGACACCTCTACTTCTGGAAAAGCAAGTATGAAATCAATTCTCGAAAACCTGAGTGATCTTTGGGATCAAGAGCAATATGACTCAGAGTACAGCCTGGAAAATTTTATGCATTCTCTCAAGTAACTATCAAATATTGTTAATGCAATTGCTGCTAGTTCGGTTACATTTCTGCTGATATTCAGCAAATTTCAAAGTTTATGGTGAACTTTTAGCTCAGTGTGTAAATAGATCTGAAGAATATTCAGCATAATGCTGGCTCTTGTTTCACTGGGGGGAACAAGTTATTCTCAAATATTTGCACTGTATTAAATTTAAATGTTAATGTGAAATGGTATAAATTTTACATGCTGAATAGCTGCAGAGCAGAGGAACCAAACCAGGTTTACATGTGCTACCATGAGGTGTTCTTACTGGGAACGAGCCTCCTATTTTACATAGACACTTTGTACAGAATAAATATCCAAAAGTACTTTAGTGTTCATGTACATTTTTTCGTTTAAATAGAACTTGTTTTTAAAAACGGCTTTTTTTCATAAAAGCCTCAATGAGCCATAATTTTAAAAATAATGACTATACTATTGGTCACTTTTAGAATATGAAAATCTTAGACAATGAATTGAACCATGCCCTTGGTGAAACCTTTGTATATTTAATGCCGATGCATAGTGTTTTTCAAATCTTTAACGTCATTTTGTCACCTTTTAAAATATATCAACTATTCTAAATACAGGTAATGGGCTATTTAAGGCTATCATAATAACATCCTATTAAGAGGGTGTTTGTTTTTAATTTATCTAATGGCTAGAATATAGCCAATTCGGAGAACATATGTACACAATAGGTTTCAATCATATATATATATATATATAATATATTTTTTGTAACTATGAACATATACAGTTTTCCAGAAGTAAATTTTACGCTCTTTAGAATTCTAAAACCTATGGTGATAAGACTGTTTATTGAAGTAATGCATGACTAAAGCATAAAAAGAAATAATTCCTTTCTATACACAGACATACATACCTATATGCACAGACATACACCTGTCCTGCATCTGAAAAGGTGCTTGGTATTGGTACTAAAATCATGTAGTTATACTGGGCAGCAATAATAACTGGCCTGAAGTTGATTAACTAGTGTTAGAAAAGTGATCTCACTGGTGAGGGTGGATATATGTATATAGATGTGCATTTATGTGTATGTATATAATTTTATAAATTTCACACATAAATTAATACATGCCTATGTGCATATATATATATATATATATGGATGGGACATATTTGTATATACATGTACAGGTAATAAACATCCCCAAGGTTTGTGGCTGGTTATACACATAGGCATCGGTTAAAAAACCATCAGACCTCAGCTGTAAAATAACCATTCTGTTAAAAATCATTTCTTATATTGTTCTGCAGCTTTTACACTTGGACATTTGTCACATTTCAGTAGCTTTGACAACCATACTGTAACATTAAACCTAGCATTCCACAAAAGAGTAATAAATAAGATTGAAACTGTAATATATATGCAACTATGTGTATTATTTGTACAAAATGATTATTTAAAAAAAGCAAAAGAATAAAATGATTAGTTCATACATACAAATAATTAAATGATTCATTGTTTAGAATTTACATTCAAATTGCAAAAAATCAAAAGGAAACTATATAGCCGGAACCGGTTTGGCTCAGTGGATAGAGCGTTGGCCTGCGGACTGAAGGGTCCCAGGTTCGATTCCGGTCAAGGGCATGTACCTGGGTTGCGGGCACATCCCCAGTGGGAGATGTGCAGGAGGCAGCTGATCGATGTTTCTAACTCTCTCTCCCTCTCCCTTCCTCTCTGTAAAAATCAATAAAATATTTATTTTAAAAAAAAAAAAAGGAAACTATATAAGACACCCATTGTACATAGCACTGGGTAACTGAGCCAGTACATACCTGAGTTGAATTTTTTTTAAGTATTTATATACTATTTCCATAAGCCAACTATTGAGCATAGCTCAGAGTAATTGATATTTTTCTAAGACTATGTAAGGAGCAATATATCATTAAAGAAACAGGAAGAGAATTCACAACATAAATGTTGAAGTTGTTTCCAAATTGGAAGGGCAAAGCTGAAGTCAGATGTGTAGGCAGTTTAAATTTTTTTTAAATATATTTTTTATTGATTTCAGAGAGGAAGGGAGATAAAAACATCATTGATGACAGAATCATCAATCAGCCGTCTCCGATACACCCCACAGTGGGGATCAAGCCCGCAGCCCGGACATGTGCCCCAACTGGGGAACCAAACTGCAATCTCCTGGTTCATAGGTTGATCCTTACCACTGAGCCACTCCGGCTGGACAAGGCAGTTTAAATTTTAAAAGAGTAGGATATTTCTAGTAGCACAGGCAGAATAATGATAATAGTGATTGCCTCTAAGGGTCAAAGGTAAGAGGAAGACTTAGTGTGACTATAACATTAAAGCCGCCCTATCTGGTTTGGGTCAGTGGATAGAGCATCGGCCTGCAGACTGAAGGGTCCTGGGTTCAATTATGGTCAAGGGCACATGCCCAGGTTGCGGGCTTGATTCTCTAGTAAGGGGCGTGCAGAGGCAGCTAATCAATGATTCTCATCATTGATGTTTCTATATCTCTCTCCCTCTCTCTCTGAAATAAATTAAAATATATTTAAAAAATAATAATACCCTTGCCCTGGCAGTATGGCTCAGTTGGTTAGAGCATTGTCCTATATATACCAAAAAGTGGTGGGTTCTATTCCAGTCAGGGCACATACCTAGGTTGTGGGTTTGAACCCTGTGCGGGAGGCAGCTGATTGAAGTTTCTCTCTCTCTCTCCATCTCACTTCCTCTCTCTAAACTCAATTAAATTTTTTAAACAAAAATTTTTTTTTTTTTTTTCCTTTACTGCCATTTATTGATAATTTTAGAGCCTATCACTCTCTAGAGCTTCTGTTCCTCAACAATAGCAAATTCCAACAGTCACTCTGTACCACAACTGCCTTTCCCTGCAGCGCACCACTTACTTGTTCTTCAGCCCCTTCAAGGTCTCTCACACACTCTTCTGTTATACCCTTCCTGCCTTCACTTCCTTCCCTACCCATCTGTATTAGCTCGGGCTGCCCTAACAAAATACCATAGACTCGGTGGCTTAAACAAGGGAAATTTTTCAGTTCTGAAGGATAGAAGTCAAATATCAAGGCTTCAGCTGATTCCGTTTCTGGTGAGAGCTCTCTTTCTGGCTTGTGGACAGTCACCTTCTGGCTATGTCCTCACATGGCCTTTCCTTAGTGCATATGCGTGGAGAGAGGGAGAGCTCTCTTGTGTGCCTTCTTATAAGGACACCAATCCTATCAGATCAGGCCCCTGCCCTTAAGACCTCATTAAACCTAAGCTGCTCCCTTAGAAGCCCCATCTCCAAATACAGCCAAGCTGGGGGGTATGGCTTCAAATAAAATAAATTTTAAGGTGGCACAAACATTCAGTCATAACACCATCTTATTATTGATGACCCATAAGTTCACTCTCGAGTTAACTAGGACCCTGACTCCCTCAACTATTTGTCCTTCCATCACACCAGTTTGGAGAAACTACACATGGATCAATCCTAGGGCCCACCTTCTCTGCTCCTATACCAATCCTACTGGGTAATACTGGGAGAAGGGGGTGGGGAGTCACACAAATTTGTAGACATGTTGTTTAAACAAAATTTTAAAATAACCTTTTGAGTTACACAAAATTAAATCTCATTCCAGCTTTCCAAATAAAGAATAATACAAACAGGTAAGAATTAAGTATTCTCAATTAACTGACTGACTAGGAGTCAGTAGTGCAGCCTAAGAATAATGGCTACATGAGGAGAATTGAAGTGAGTGAACTCAGTAGTGAATGATAGTAAAAGAAATTTACAGCTCTTAATTTTGTGGCTATGATAATGATATGGTAATGTTTCTTAAACTGTGTTCATGTGGGAAACAAAACAAGCATGGGAGAATGTTAATTTTTAAAAATATATATTTTTGATTTTTAGAGATAGGGAGAAAGAGAGAGATAGAAACATCAGTAATGAGAGAGAATCATTGATTGGCTGCCTCCTGCACGCCCCACACTGGTGGTCAAGCCTGCAGTCTGGGCATGTTCCCTGACTGTGAGTTGAACCGTGACGTCCTGGTTCATAGGTTGACGCTCAACCACTGAGCCATGCTAGCTGGGCAAGAATGTTAATATTTTAAGCTGGGTTTGGGTTCATGGATATCCATTGTACTTTTCTCTCCCCTTTTTTATTATAGGAAAAGCAGTTTTTAGAACTAAAAATGTTAAAATTTGGGGTTCTGTGTATAATTTTTGTTATATGAACATATCCATAAATATTTGTCAAAAAAGATTCTAGTGTTTCAACAGGAGCTTATTGTAACAAGGGTGAAAGTCTCTGATGTTGGACTGATTGACCCAGAATAGTATAATTTTATTCCTTTAGATGATTATATAAGCTTATTCAAAAATAAATACTTCAGTGAAGCTGTTTGAGAATGTGACCACTTAATAGTTTCCCCAATTTTGCCTCTAGAAGTAGAATGGAAATTATATGAAAGTAATAAGCATCCTATCACATCCGTTCCAAAAGATCCCAATACAATCGTCTCCCTCGTTAAAAAAAGACCTCAATTTTTCAGAATCTATGCTGGCGTCAGTGAGCTGTAAAGTGAAACTGATTGCTGCAAAATCTATTATCAAGTGCCAGAGCACTCAATGTAAAAAAAACCAACAAAAACTTGAGTTATGCCAATTAATAGAAAATGTTTATTTACTATTTACACAAATCAGTACCAGCCATTATCGCTTAGGAGACAGAAACTGCCCCCAATTCAAAAAAAGGTTCTTAGTCTGGTAAATTCCCTCAAGCCAATGAAGTTCTATTGAAGAATATAGGGGCTGAGATCCTATTATCTGTGTAAGGACAAAAGACTTGGTTTCAGGCTTACAGTATAAAATGAAACTATGACTTAATCCCCTCCATAAAGTCACAAAGAGCTAATGTATTCAAACAGGACTAGCAAAACTATCCAGGAGCCCAGAAATAAAGTTATCCATGAGAAGTCAGAATCCCAGGCCTGCACCACTAAGTTTAAGGTCTGGGTCTAGGCTGAGTGTATACTGTGAAACCACAAATCAAAACAACAAAATCAACTCTGGGACTCTAGCAGAAGCAAATACATATAGATAGATTCTGGTAGAATTCCACAGGGGTAAAGGTTCTAAGATTAAATGTACATATACATACTACCTACAGGAAGAAAAGTCAGCAAATAAGAGGGCTAGTTCGTTAACTGCAAATTAGAATAATCTGAAAAACCATAAAATGATTAAGATAATTCAATATAAAAATAAAACATTAAAAATTAATTTGAAAAGATCTAAAAATGAAAAAGTTATTGGAATTGGAAATGTGATAGTTATCAATGCAGATTAGGCACAGCTGAAGAGAATTTGTGAACTGGGAGATTAATTTTACAAAATTAACCTACAATGAGATACAGAGATGTATGGTTAGAAAATAGGAAAGAATAGGCAAAAATCACGGGAGATGGAATGGTAGCATCTCATACACTTAATAGGTCCAGAAGGGAAGGGAGATCACATAACACCTTTGAGTTAATGTGGGGTTTTTTTTTGCACACTCCTGCATCTAATCTATCAGCAAGTTCTACCATCTCCAGCTGATCTTTTCTCCATCTCTACTGCTACAGCTATAGTTCCCACCACGATCTTAACTCCTGCTTGCCAAATTCTTCAGTGACTTCCTATAACACTCAGTCTGACCCTGAACTCTTTACCATGGTCTACAAGTCCTACAGGTTCTGGCCACTGTCCATTTCTGTGACTTTCTCTTGTGATATCTCATCATGTTTACCCCAGTTCAGTCAGTCTGTCCTCCTGCTTATACCTCCACATAAAACCAAATGTGTTTTCCGTCTTGATTTGGGTTCTGGCATAGCTGGGTGAATGGTGTCATGGGAGATATGAAAGCCTGAAGAGGGAGCAAACTTGGGAGGGGAAGGTAGAAAATGAAGAATATATTTTGGCCATTAAATTTGAGATTCCTATTACATATCAAAGTAGAAATGTTGAGTAAACAGGTAAATGTGGGAGTCTAGAGCTCAAAATGAAAGGTCACAAGCAGGGATATAAATTTGGAAGTAGTTATAAGGTATGAGACTGAATAAGATCTCCTGAGGGGTTATCCTATCTAATAAAAGAGAAACATGGTAATTAGCCATACGGCCGCTACCCTTCCCATTGGCTAATCACTGAGATATGCAAATTAACTGCCAACCAAGATGGCGGCCGGCAGCCAGGCAGCTGACGCTAACAGGGAGGCTTGCCTGCTTCAGTGATGGAGGAAGCCAGGTTCCCCGACTGCCTCGCCGGCCTCTCAGCTGCAACTCAAAGAAACATTGTAACAAATATAGAAGCTAAACCAAACCCCAGAAACCTGTTTTCAGTCAGCCAGGCTTCAGCCAGCAGGACCGCAACATTGTTTCAAATACAGAAGGTAAACAAAGGCCAGAAACCTGCTTTCAGCAGCCGAGGTCTCATAGCTGGAGCCAAGCCTCAGAGCTAAAGCTGGCCCAGAATAAAAAAAAAAAAAAGGAAAAAAGGAGCTGTTGGGAGCTTCAGTCACCCGCCAGCCTGAAAATGGCCCTCAGCCCCTCACCCAGACTGGTCAGGCACCCCAGTGGGGACCCCCACCCTGAAGTGGGTGTGACCAGATGGAAACAGCCATCATCCCCTCACCCAGGCTGGCCAGGCACCCCAGTGGGGACCCCCACCCTGATCCAGGACACCCTTCAGGGCAAACCAGCCAGCCCCCACCCGTGCACCAGGCCTCTATCCTATATAGTAAAAGGGTAATATGCCTCCCAGCACCGGGATCAGCAGAGCAGTGAGGCCTCCCGGCACTGGGATCAGCGTGACAGGGGGCAGCGCCCAAACCCCCTGATCGTCCTGCGGCTCTGTGACGGGCGGGGCCACAACCTCCCTATCCGCCCTGCTCTGTTCGTGACAAGGGAAGGCGCCCCAACCCCCTGATCAGCTCTGCTCTGTGCCTGATAGGGGGGAGCTCCCCAACCCCCTGATCGCCCTGCGGCTGTGTGTGTGACAGGGTGCGGCGCCCCAACCCCCCCCCCCCCAATGGGCCTGCTCTGTGTGTGACGGGGTAGAGCCATAACCTCCCCATCAGCCCTGCTCTGTGCGTGACAGGGTAGAGCTCCTCAACCCCCTGATGGGCCCTGTTCTGTGTGTGACAGGGTGGCGCCGCAACCTCCCTATCGACCCTGCCTTGAGTGTGACAGGGGGCGGTGCCCCAACCCCCCAATCAGCCCTACCCTGAGCGTGAATAGGGGTGGCATCGCAACCTCCCGATCCGCCCTGCTCTGTGCATGACAAGGGGCGGCGCCCCAACTCCCCAATCGGCCCTGCTCTGAGCCTGACCAGGGGCTGCACCTAGGGATTGGGCCTGCCCTCTGCCACCCAGAAGCAGGCCTAAGCCAGCAGGTCGTTATCTCCCGAGGGGTCCCAGACTGCGAGAGGGCACAGGCCGGGCTGAGGGGCCCCTCCTCCCACCGAGTGCACAAATTTTTGTGCACCGGTCCTCTAGTTTACATAATAAAATACTATACAGCAGTGAAAAGTGAGTAATAAAAATGGGTACATCTCAAAAACAAGGGTAAGTCAAAAAAATAAAATATATAGTTTGAGTCCATTTATAAAGATTAAAAACAGACAAAACCAAAACACTTTAAGGATATACAAATACATGGTTATTCACATTTGAAAAGTAGAAAACTAAGTGATAGTCATGTGCACAACATTTATTGATCATTTCCTACTCTGCCAGACACAATGAGAGAAGCTCATAAACCAGTTGGGAGAAGGATACTGAAGCCAACAGCTGATTTAGTTACATTAATTTTGGAAAAAGCCTTCAAGACAAAAAGCATTATTTGCAATAAAGAGTGGTATCTCAATTATAAGAAATTCAGTTAACCAGGAAGTATAGCAACTCCAAATTGAAATATACCTCAAAACAAAAACAGACAAAACTACAAAAAAATGGACAAGTCCAAGATCACAGTGAGATTTTAACACACCTCTTTTCATTAGAATAACCAGACCAGAAAAAAAACACAACATGATGTAGGTGATTTTAATAATAAAATTAATATATCATGTTGTGCTTTTTTTCTGGTCTGGTTATTGACATGTATATATAGACATAATTGACATGTATATAGAGACCTACCCAACAACTGCAGAATACAGTCTTTGGAGGCTTACATGGAACATTAACCCAGACTTACCATATGTTGAGCCATAATGCAAATCCTGGCAAATTTTAGAAATTAAAAATACATATATAATGTCTTGGTTCTCCACTCCTATTCAAGATGTAGTGTTGGCATCAAGAGAGAGAGAAAAAAAATATGTGCAGTCCTTCCAGTGCAATAAAGCAACAACAGGAAAGCATACAGCATAGAAAATAAGAAAACTTTTTACTTATAATGATTGTAGAAAATTCCAGAGAATCTACAAAAAACTCTACTAGCCCTAGCCGGCTTGGCTCAGTGGATAAAGCATTGGCCTGCGGACTGAAGGGTCCCAGGTTCGATTCCGGCCAAGGGCACATGCCTGGGTTGCGGGCTCCATCTCCAGTGTGGGGTGTGCAGGAGGCAGCCGATCAATGATTCTCTCTCATCATTGATGTTTCTATCTCTCTCCTTCTCCCTTCCTCCCTAAAATCAATAAATAAATATATTTAAAAAACAAAACAAAACTCTACTAGAAGTGAATTGAGCAATTTCACAGGACACAAGGTCGATATAAAAAAAATTGTATTTCGCCCATTATATATCTATGGTTTGGCTCAGTAGATAGAGCATCAGCCTGCAGAATGAATGGTTCTGGGTTCCATTCCAGTCAAGGGCACACGCCCAGGTTGTGGCCTTGGTCCCCAGGAGGGGGTGGGCAGGAGGCAGCCAATCAATGATTCTCTTTCATCAATGTTTCTATCCCTCCCTCTCCCTTGAAATCAATAAAAATATATTTTTTAAAAATCTGTATTTCTCTCTGTGAGAGCAATAAAAAAATGGATATTAAAATTTTTAAACATGCTTTTTATGACAGCAACAAAACCCATGAAAATACGTAGGTATACATCTTACAAGTTATGTAAAAGGTCTGTGTGCTGAAAACTACAATATGCTTATGAAAGAAACCAAAATGACCTTTAAAAATGAAGAGATTCATCATGTTCATGGATTGAAAACTCAATATTAAGATTTCTGTTTTCCCTAAACAGATTTGAAGATGCAATTCCAATCAAATTCCAAAAGGATATTTTGTAGAAATCAATAAGCTTTCTAAAATTTATGTGGGAAGGCAAAGGAACCAGAATAATAAAAATCAACTATGAAAAAGGAGCAGTTGGAGGAGTTACATTGCCAGGTTTTAAAGCTCATTATAAGCATACAGTGATCAAGAGAGTGTAGTACTGGCATAGAGACAGGTCCGTGGAACAGAATTGATTACCTACAAATGTACTGACACTTATATAGTCAATTGGTTTTCTACAAAAGATGCAAAGGTGATTCAATGGAGAAAGGATAATCTTTTCAAATGGGTGTCCACAGGCTTAAAAAAAAACAACCTCCAAACTTACCTCATACTTTATGCAAAGTTTAAGTCAAAATTAGTCATAGACATATATGGTAAACTTAAGTCTGTATAAGTAACATCAGAGAAAATTTTCGTGATATTGGGTTGGGCAAAGATTTCTTAGATAATGATACCAAAAGCATGTATGATCCATTAACAAAATGATAAACTGTACTTTAAAAAAAAATAAGAGCTTTCACTATTTGAAAGATACTTTAGAAAGAATGAAGAGCCAAAAAGTGAGAGAAAACATTTCCAAATCACATATCTGATAAAAGGCTTCTATCTTAAATACATAAAGAACTCCTAAAACGCAGTAAACAACCCATTTTAAAAAACAAGCTAAAGGTTTAAACAGACATCACTAGAGAGGATATACAGAAGGCTAATAAGCACATGAAAAGATGTTCAACACCTTTTCCAGTAGTTGTGTAGTGGTGTATCACTACCATTACACTGATGAGAATGGCTCCAAATTTTAAAAACTGACAATGCAAACTGCTGACAGAGATGCAGAGCAACTGGAACTCTCATACACTGCTGTTTGGAATTCAAAATGGTACAGCCACTTTGGAAAACAATTTGGCATTTTCCTATAAAGGTAAACATAAACTTACCAGATGACCTACCAATCCAACATGTCCACGTACAAATTTGTACACGTTTACAGCAACATTATTCATAATAGGCAAAGAATACGAACTCAAATGTCCATTACCTGACAAACGGCTAAACAAAATGTGGCACAACAGTCGCCCCCTCACCTGCAGTTTCAGTTACCCATAGTCCAAAAATATTAAATGAAAAGTTTTAGAAATACAATTGCTCAGTTTTAAGTTGTATACCATTCTGGGTGGTGTGATGAACGCTCATGCCCTCTCAGTCGGTCCCGCCTGGTACCTGAATCATTCCTTTTCCATCCTATGCATGCTGTATACACTACCCACCCATCAGTCACTTCACGGCAGTCTTGCATATCAGATCAACTGTCGCTATTGCAGAGCTTCTGTTCAAGTAACCCATATATTACTTAATAATGGCCCCAAAGCCATTCACATAACTTTTGTTACAGTATATGATTTGTAATTGTCCTATTTTATTATTATTGTTACTCTTCATTAATATGCCTAATTTATAAATTAAACTTTATCATAGGTATGTATGTACAGGAAAAAACATACTATATATACTCTCCATGGTTTCAGGCATCCATGGGAGTTCGTGGAATGTATCCCCATGGACAAACAAGGACTGTATATCTATGCAGTGGAATAATACTTGGCCATGAAAATGAATAAGGTACTGAAACATGCTACAACATGATGAACCTTGAAAACATTATGCTAAGTGAAATCAGTCACAGAAGACCACATAGTATATGAATCCATTCATATGAAACATCCAGAACAGGGAAATCTATAGAGACAGAAAATTCATGGTTGCTTTAGGTAAAGGATACAAACTTCTTTGTGAAGTAATCAAAATGTTCTGAAATTGACTAGTGATGGTTGCATATATTTCTGAATATGTTAAAAATGAATGACTTGTATGTACCCTTAAAATGGGTGAATTGTATGGTGTATGAATTATCTATCTAAATATAAAAGGCTAAGCGACCATCCGACCGGTCGCTATGACATGCACTGACCACCAGGGGGCAGATGCTCAGGAGCTGCCTAGCTGTGGTGAATTGGCAGTGGCAGTTCTCGGGTGATGCACCCTGGAACCAGAGAGGAGGGAGCCCGATTCCAGAGTGCATCACCCAAGAACCACCCTGTCGCAATCCAGGACTCCTCAGAGGATGTTGGAAAGCCGGTTTCAGCCCAATCCCTGCAGGCCAGGCTGAGGGACCCCACCTGCTGGAAGGACCCTACTCACTCCACAGATGCCCTTCGAGCCGTGGCACCACCCCAGGTGTGTGTCCAGCCCATCTCGCCCAGTCCCGCCCCACCAGCTACCTTCTAATTAATTTCCTTTCAATGTGCATGAATCCGTGCACGGGGGCACTAGTATCTCAATAAATTTGTTAAGAGTTTCTAGACAAACCCAAAGAAAAGAGTAGAGTCAAAAAACAAGAACTAGAGGAAACTGAAGGCCCCAACACCTAACAGATACAGAAAACATTAAGCAGAGCCTCACTCATAGCCAGATAAACATAAAATCTCACATTAAAGGCCCATTTACCACCTCAGTTACAATTTCCCAATATATCATGTCTAGGTTTCAACAAAAAAATTACAAACCAAGCTAAGACAAGAAAAGACAATCTGCAGAGACAAAGCAAGCACCTCTACCAGACTTACATATGGCAGATTTTGTAAAATTGAAAATAACTACGATTAACGTGCCACAGGCTTTAATGGAACAAGTGAACAACATGCAAGAATACATGGGTGATAAGAAAAAAAAAGAAAAAGAAAAAAGAATATATGGGTGATATAAACCAAGAGATTGAAACTCTAAGAATGAAAAGGATCCCTAGCCTGTTTGGCTCAATGGATAGAGCACCGGCCTGTGGACCAAAGGGTCCCGAGTTTGATTCTGGTAAAGGGCACGTACCTTCGTTGCCCAGGCTCATGCAGGAGGCAACCAATTGATGTATTTGTCTCACATCTGATGTTTCTCTATGTCTTTCCCTCTCTCTTCCACTCTCCCTAAAAATCAATGGAAAAATATCCTCGGGTGAGGATTAAAAAAGAAGAAAGAAAAGAAAAGAAAGAATATAAAGGAAATGCTAAAAATAAAAAACATTGTAACAGAAATGAAAAATGTTTTTGATGGGCTCACCAATAATCTTGACCCTGAGTCAGTGAGTTTGAAGATTTGTCAATAGAAACCCCAAACTGAAATTCAGAGAGAAAAAGATTGAAAAAGAAAATATCCAAGGACATATGCATAATGGAATATCAGAAGGAGAAGAGAAAGGAGAAAAAGGAATTTTAAAGAGTAATGAGAAAATACTGTAAAACTAACAGAAACTAACTGATCCAGGAAGTTCACAGAACAGCAAGAAGAATAAATAGCAAAAAACAAAAACAAAACAAACAAACAAAAAAACGACACCCAGGCATATCATATTTAAACTGCAGAAAACCAGAGACAAAAAAAGTTTGAAAGATGACAGAGAAAAAACACACCTATAATGGAACAAAGATAAAAACTGTGTCAGACTTTTCTTCACAAAACATGAAAAGAAGAAAATAGTGGAATGAAATATTGAGCCCACCAACCTATAAGATTTCAAAAATGAAGAAGAAAGAGACTTCCTCAGATAAAAACTGAAGGCATTTGTCATGCCTGGCATGAAGTGATAAAAGAAATTCATCAGAGAGGAGGAAAATGATAGAGGTCAGAAACTCAGACCCACATAAAGAAAGGAAGACTAGCCCTAACCGGTTTGACTCAGTGGATAGAGCATCAGCCTGCGGACTGAAGGGCTCCAGGTTTGATTCTGGTCAAGGGCATGTACCTTGGTTGCAGGCACATCCCCAGTAGGGGGCGTGCAGGAGGCAGCTGATCCATGTTTCTCTCTCATGGATGTTTCTAACTCTATCTCTTTCCCTTTCTCTCTGTGAAAAATCAATAAAATATATTTTAAAAAAAAGAAAAAGGAAGACTATGAAAAGGAATAAGTCAAGGTAAAAGTAAAACCTTTTACTTTCTTTATTCTTAGTTGATCTAATAGATAAGTCTTTGAAATACTAGTGACAATGTATTTGGTGATTATAACATATATAAGTGAAATGACAGCCATGTTATAACGGACAAGAGGAAAGAATTGGAAATCCTTTATTATAAGATATCTGCACTACCCAGGAAGCACAGTACAGTGTCATTTGAAAGTGGAATTAGAAAATGAATTCCAGTCAAGATGGCAAAGTAGGTAAATGGTGTGCTCACTTTACAGACAAAAAAAAAAAAAAAAAAAAAAGGCTAAGGGAGTTTATCACCACCAAGCCAGCAATGCAAGAAATGCTAACGGGACTGGTGGAAAAAGAAGAAAGAAAAAGGGAAGAAGGAACACAGGCAATAAAAATGGCTACAAACAAGTATCTATCAATGTTAACTTTAAACGTAAACAGACTAAATGCTCCAATCAAAAGACATCGAGTGGCTGAATGGATAAGAAAACATGACCCATATATATGCTGTCTATAAGAGACCCACCTCAGAACAAAGGACTCACACAGAGTGAAAGTGAAGGGATGGAAAAATATCTCCCAGGCAAATGGAAATTTTTAAAAAAAGCTGGGGTAGCAATACTTGTATCTGACAAAATGGACCTCAAAGTGAAGGCCAAACAAGAGATAAGGAAGGCCACTTCATAATACTAAAGGGATTGATACAACAAGAGGATATAACCCAGGTAAACATATATGCACCCAATGCAGGAGCCCCCAAATACATAAAAAAAACTCCTGGGAGAGATTGACAACAATACAATCATAGTAGGGAACTTTAATACCTCTCTGATATCACTGGATAAATCCTCTAGACAAAAAATCAGCAAAGAAACAGCAATCCTAAATGACTCACTAGATCAGATGCACTTGACATCTTCAGAACATTTCACCCCAAAGCCACGGAATATACGTTCTTCTCAAGTGCACATGGGATATTTTCAAAGATAGATCACATATTGGGTCACAGGCAAAGACTCTCCAAATTCAAGAAGATTGAAATCATATCAAGCATCTTCTCAGATCACAATGGCATAATATTAGAAATAAACTACAATAAAAACAATCAAAAAATTCAAACACTTGGAAGCTGAATAGCATGCTATTAAACAATGACTGGGTTACCAAAGAGATCAAACAAGAAGTTTAAAACATCCTGGACACTAATGACAATGAAAACACAACAATCCAAAATCTATGGGACACAGTGAAGGCAGTCCTGAGAGGGAAGTTTATAACTCTACAGGCCTACCTCAAAAAATAAGAAAAAAATGGTAATAAATAATCTAACTCTACAACTTAAAGAATTAGAAAGAGAGCAACAAGAAAAGCCTAGAGTGCGCAGAAGGAAGGAGATAAAAATCAGAGCAGAAATAAATGACATAGAGACCAAACAAACAAACAACCCCAATACAAAAGATCAATGAAGCCAAGAGCTGATTCTCTGAAAGGATAAACAAGATTGATGAACCTCTAGCCAGGCTCCCCAAGAAGCAAAGAGAGAGGACCCAAATAAACAAAATCAGAAATGATAGAGGCGAAATAACAACAGACACCACAGAAATACAAAGGATTCTTAAAAAAAATACTATGAATAACTCTGTTCCAACAAACTAGACAACCTGGAGGAAATGGACATATTCCTAGAAAAATACCTTCCAAAACTCAATCAGGAAGAATCTAAAAATCTCCATAGGCCGATAACTATGCAAGAAATTAAAGCAGTCATCAAAAACCTTCCAGCAAACAAAAGCCCGGGGTCAGATGGCTTCACAGGGGAGTTTTACCAAACATTTAAGGAAGAACTAAAACCTATCCTCCTCAGACTATTCCAAAAAAATTCAAGAGGAAGTAACACTTCCAAGCTCATTCTATGAAGCCAGCATTACCCTAATACCAAAACCAGACAAAGACAACACAATGAAAGAGAATTACAGGCCAATATCCCTAATGAACACAGATGCCAAAATCCTCAACAAAATTCTAGCAAATCAGATCCAGCAGTACATCAGAAAGATCATACACCATCACCAAGTAGGATTTATCCCAAGGATGCAAGGCTGGTACAATATGTGCAAATCAATAAATGTGATACATCACATAAACAAATTGAGAGATAAAAATCACATAGTCATACCAATTGATGCAGAAAAAGCATTTGACAAAATCCAAAACTTTTTCTCTATAAAATCCCTCAGCAAAGTGGGAATAGAGGGATCATACCCCAACATAACCTTATACAATAAACCTACAGCCAACATCATGCTCAATGGGCAAAAACTAAAACCATTTCACCTAAGAATAGGAATGAGACAAGGATGCCCACTTTCACCACTCCTGTTCAACATAGTTCTGGAAGTGCTAGCCATAGCAATTAGACAAGAAGAAGAAATAAAAGGTGTCCAAATTGGAAAAGAAGACGTAAAACGGTCATTACTCACAAATGATATGATACTGTACAGAGAAAACCCTAAAGACGCCACCAAAAAAATTATTAGACTTTATAAATGAACTCGGCAATGTAGCAAGATACAAAATTAATACCAAGAAATCTATGGCATTTTTATGCACCAATAGTGAACTTACAGAAAGAGAGACTACAAAAGCAATCCCATTTACCATTGCACCAAGAAAATTAAGATACCTAGAAATAAGCTTAACTAAGGAGGTAAAAGACCTCTACTTGGAAAACTACAGAACCCTGTAAAAAGAGATAAAGGAAGACATAAACAGATGGAAGAACATACCATGTTCATGGATTGGTAGACTCAACATCATTAAAATGTCCATACTACCCAAAGAAATCTGTAGATTCAATGCACTCCCCATAAAAATACCAATGGCATATTTCACAGACCTAGAAAGAACTCTCCAAAAATTCATCTGGAATTTAAAAAAGACCCCGAATAGCTGCAGTAATCCTGAGAAAGAACAAAATAGGAGGGATCTCAATACCAGATATCAAGCTGTATTACAAAGCCACTGTTCTCAAAATTGCCTGGTACTGGCACAAGAACAGACATATAGACCAATGGAATAGAATAGAGAACCCAGAAATCGACCCAAACCACTATGCTCCATTAATATTTGACAGGAGGTAAGAACATACAATGGAGTCAAGACAGTCTCTTCAATAAATGGTGCAGGGAAATTGGACAAATACATGCAAAAAAATGAAACTAGACAACCAACTTACACCATACACCAAAATAAACTCAAAATGGATAAAGGACTTAAACAGAAGACGGGAAACCATAAAAATACTAGAGGAATCCATAGGCAGCAAAATCTCAGGCATATGCCAAAGCAATTTCTTCATAGATACAGCTCCTAGGGCAATGAAAATTAAAAAGAAAATAAACAAATGGGACTACATCAAAATAAAAAGCTTTTGCACAGCAAAAGAAACAATCAACAAAACAACAAGAAAGCCCACTGCATGGGAGAACATATTTGCCGATGTTATCACCGATAAGAGTTTAATTTCCAACATTTACAGGGAACTCATACAACTTAACAAAAGGAAGATAAACAACCCAATAAAAAAATGGGCAATGGAGCTAAATAGATACTTTTCAAAAGAGAACATAAGGAAGGCTAAGAGACATATGAAAACATGCTCAAAGTCACTAATCATCTGAGAGATGCAAATCAAAACGACAATGCGGTATCGTCTCACACCTGTCAGAATGGCTATCATCAACAAATCAACAAACGACAAGTGCTGGAGAGGATGCGGAGAAAAAGGAACCCTCGTGCACTGCTGGTGGAATGCAGACTGGTGCAGCCACTGTGGAGGACAGTATGGAGTTTCCTCAAAGAATTAAAAATGGAACTCCCGTTTGACCCAGTAATCCCACTTCTAGGACTATATCCCAAGAAATCAGAAATACCAATCAGAAAGGACACATGCACCCCCTATGTTCATAGCAGCACAATTTACATAGCTAAGATTTGGAAACAGCCTAGGTGCCCATCAGCAGATGAGTAGATTAAAAAACTGTGGTACATCTACACAATGGAATACTATGCTGCTGTACAAAGGAAGGAACTCCTACCATTTGCAACAGCATGGATGGGGCTGGAGAGCATTATGCTAAGTGAAATAAGTCAGTCAGAGAAAGATAAATATCACATGATCTCACTCATTTGTGGAATATAATGAACAATATAAACTGATGAACAAAAACAGATCCAGAGATAGAGAAGCATCAATCAGACGGTCAAACCTCAGAGGGAAGGTAGGGGAGGAGGGGGGCGGTAAGGGGGAGAGATCAACCAAAGGACTTGTATGCATGCATATAAGCCTAACCAATGGACACAGACACCAGGGGGTGAGGGCATAAGCCGGGGGTGTTGATGGGATAGGGGGGATAAGGACACATATGTAATACCTTAATCAATAAAGAAAAAAATACTGTGCTCACCTCCTCCCATAACCACATCAAAATTACAATTCTAGATCAACCACCATTGAGAAGCACCTGAGGACTAGCTGAACAGAATTCCTACAACTAAAGATATAAAGTCACATGGAGACTGGTAGGAGGGTGGAGGGGAGTGGGCAGGTACCACACCCTCAGTGTGGCAATTAAAAATCAGGACGGCGCTTCCTTTCTGTGCAGTTAGTGCCTCTGGAAGCATGGTGAACGTTCCTAGACCTGCCGGGGGTTCTGTAAGAAGTGTGGCAAGCGTCAGCCCCACAAACAATAGTTCAGGAAAGGCGAGGAGTCCCTGTATGTGCAGGGAAAGCCGAGTTAGGACAGGAGGCAGAGTAGCTGGGGTGGGCAGAATAAGCCAACTTTCTGTAAAAAGGCTAAACTTACAAAGAAGATCTAAGAGATGCAAGCATTTTGAACTGGGAGGAGTTAAAAAGAGAAAGGGACAAGTGATCCAGTTCTAAGGTTCATATTTTGTTTATGTGACAATCAAATCATGAGGTTAAAAAAAAAAAAAATCAGCCCGGCTGGCGTAGCTCAGTAGTTGAGCATCAACCTATGAACCAGGGGGTCACAGTTCAATTCCCAGTCAGGGCACATGCCTGGGTTGTGGGCTCGATCCCCAGTAGGGGGCGAGCATGATTCCCTCTCATCATTGATGTTTCTCTCTCTCCCTCTCCTTCCTCTCTGAAATCAATAAAAATAAAAAATAAAAGAATCAGGAGGGGTATCTCAGCTGTGGAGGTTCCCCCGAGAAGCAAGGGGTCCTAGCCCCACACCAGGCTCTCCAGCCTAGGGCACCAGTGCCAGGGAGAAGAGTCCCCACAACCTGTGGCTGTGGTACCAGCGGGGATTGTGTCTGAGTGAGAAAGGGCTTCTGGAGACCAGGACACCCTTCCTGAGGGCCCTGCACACAGACCCGCTCGTTTGCTCACAAACTCACCTGCTCAAAGCTCAAGCACAAGGGACATATGGGGAGGAACTGAATTGACCAGCTTCTGGGCGAGGGCTGGAGGGCTGGGGTTCGGCACAGCTCTCTCCAAGGACAGAGCTTTGTTACAGTCTTTGTGCCAAGTCTGCGCTCTCCCTTAACCTGGCTAAGACCTTTCACCCTGCCCTGGTGAGTTCCTGAAACCCTGCCCTACCCAACTCCTCCCCTCCTTTCCCGAGGCTGCTCAACACAAGTGGCCTCCCTCGGCTCTGCTGCAGACTTTCCTACAATCTCTCAAAAGTCTACAAACTCCAATCAAGCAGCACTGGCCTGGATGTGCCCTGTACCCCAACCCTGGCATAGGTGGCAACCAGTCCCAGCTTGCACTGTAACTCCCATCACATGGCCCCCAACCTTGCTGGCATAAGCACCAGGTTTATAGCATCTTTCTCTCTCTAGACTACTGAAGTGTCTGCAGCAATGTCAATATTCTGGTTGTGGTATTTAATCTAGTTTTGCAAGATGTTAGAGGGAATCTGGGTAAATAATACATGGGTCTCTCTGTCTTATTTCTTACAACAGTATCTGAATCAACAAGTATCTCAAAAACATTAACGTTAACAAAAAAACCCCCATCAGATTATAAGGTGGACGTGGGGCCAACAGATCTTAGATGGTAAACAAGACTTTCTATAAGCCAGTCAGCACATGCGCTGTGAGAGTAATGGGCTTTCAATGTTTGGTGCTCAGCCATCCACTTCTGAAGATTTACTGGAGTTTTATTAACTTTATGTCTCTACTCCACCTTTCCCTCCAAATTGACGTTAAAAAAAAAAAATGCCCTAACCCAGTGGTTCTCAACCTTGGCTGCACATTAGAATCACCTGGGAATCTTTTTAAAATCCTGATTTCTGGGCCTCATCCTCCGGAAATTCTGTTTCTTTGTTACTAATGTTGTGGCCCCAACCCATAACAAAGAAACAGAATTTCCGGAGGATGAGGCCCAGAAATCAGGATTTTAAAAAGATTCCCAGGTGATTCTAATGTGCAGCCAAGGTTGAGAACCACTGCCCTAACCAGTTTGGCTCAGTGGATAGAGTGTTGGCCTGAGGACTGAGGGGTCCCAGGTTTGATTCCAGACAAGGGCATGTACCTTGGTTGCGGGCACATCCCCAGTAGGGGGTGTGCAGGAGGCAGCTGATCAATGTTTCTCTCTCATCTGATGTTTCTAACTCTCTATTCCTCTCCCTTCCTCTCTGTAAAAAAATCAATAAAATATATATATTTTAACAGTCCTTCTCTGTGTTGGTAGGCTTAAAGAAGATCAGAGAGGAGCCTGGAGATGGGGGGTGGGGGGCAAAAGTGGCAGCAGGGGGACTGGGAAGGCAGGCCAGCCTGCGTGGGCCACTGGTAGCAATGACAGGCAGAAGGGAAATGTGACTATTCAGGAGCGTGAAAAGTGAATTACATGGAGGTTGCCTGGAAAGAAAGAATTCCACGTGGCCTCAGCATCAGCTTTCAGTTCTCACAGAGCCCTTTCTTGTTTGTTTTGACGTTTCACTGGAACATAGAAAAGTGCACAGACCCCAGTGTATAAGCTTAATTAATTTTCACTAACTGAACACACCTGTGTATTCAACCCCCCAGCACAAGAAAGTCACCCCAGAAGCTACCTTCGGTTACTGCTTTTGCCTGTTTACATGAGTGGAGTCGTATACAGGGTGTCCCCCACAATGTATGCACACTTTAACAGCTGACAGCTCAATTTTGAAAATGAAATGTATTTTAATAAACACTGCCTTTGTAATTATTCAAAGTGTGTAGATACATTTTTTTTTTTAGCCTGGCTTATTGTGATCAACATTGTAAAATCCTTCTGTAATGTTGCTTATACTTGTAGGTCTTCACTCGCATAGTATTCCATTTATGGATATACGATGGACGAATAAAAGTAACCTCACAAGGTACTGATCATGAATTCCTAACTGGACAGGTATTGGTGGGTAGTCACACACCACACCTGTAACTTCTTTAAAGGAAGGTTTTAAACCAGCCCTGTCCACTGTTCCTGTGCATCTGGATTCACACATCTTTGAAATAAGCCTTAACAACCCTGAAAAAAAGCACACAACCTTGTTAATTATCCTGTAATCCAATCCCCACCTGCCTTTCTCCCGTCTCCATGTAATCTTCCTTAGCTCCCTCCTTAATCTCAAATGCATAAAAGAAGCTACAAAACTCTTATTCTCCGGAGCATCCGAGGTCTTGTTCCCTGGCACATGTCATCAGTTTGGCTCAATTTCTTACATCGACACTACAATTTATCCATTGTAATGCTGTAGGACATTTGGATAATTTCCTGTTTGGGAGTAGTGCTACTCTGATCATTCTCATACATGTCTTTTGGGGTCATACTACGTATTTCTGTTCATCATCACCTATGAGCGAGAACACCGAGTCATAGCATACGCACACATTCAGCTCTCCTAAAACAGTTTCTCAAAGGATTGTACCACTTTACACTTCTAGCAGTACTGACCTAGACCCTGCCAACACTTGGTATTTGCAGGCTTTTAAATTTTAGTCATTCTTGTGGGTCCCCATCGGAATTGTGTTTTGGCTTTAATGATGAGTACAAGGACCCTGTGTTTTGAGAGGTCAGGCACACAAGACAACTCCTAGGTTTAGGGACCAAAACTTGCCCAGGGAGTTTTTCTTCCATTTAAAGCAGTGGTTCTCAACCTCTGGCCCTTTAAATATAGTTCCTCATGTTGTGACCCAACCATAAAATTATTTTCGTTGCTACTTCATAACTGTAATGTTGCTACTGTTATGAATTGTAATGTAAATATCTGATATGCAGGATGGTAGTAAACGACCCCTGTGAAAGGGTCGTTCGACCACCAAAGGGGTCGCGACCCACAGGTTGAGAACCGCTGATTTAAAGAGTCTCATTTGGTCTAGGCCTGCACTGAAGGTGAGAAATTGGAATGTTTCCCTTATGCCTAACAGTTCAGCTCAAACCATCTGGACCAAAGACTGGGCCAGTAACCAGTAGCACAAGACATGCCTGGGTGACTTGTGAGGGGCCAGAATTCACGGTGGAGGTGCGTGTACATGCAGCTACAGCCAAGTCCTCTGGATCTAAATACACACAGTGCCCAAACTTTGCATGCCATTCCCTCCACACTACGGTGTAATGGGGCAGAATAAAGGTAACTTTCAGTTATGTGTTCAGTGTCAGCTTCCTTCCAGCCATTAACCTGCAGGAACCCACTCGGACCCCTGAGTTGATATGAAGATGATTTTAAACTGAAGACATCTGAGTGAGATTCAACAGATGCAAAAGGCAGCTTTTTCAGAGCTTCCTTATCTGACTAAAGGCAGGATCTTCCTGAGAGCCAGGCTGTAATCAAAGCCTCTCCCGGGAGTTTCCCTGGCCAGAAAGAAGGGGGAGAAAAAAACCCGCTCACAGCTGCGTAAACAAACATTATCACCAACTTTCTTATCTTCCTTCTGTTCCTCTACAAACCCAGTCTTTCCATAAAAGCCTTTTTCTCCCCCGCCCTTATATTTATAATAAATATAATATAAATTATATTATAGGAGTCACTTATTTTGTGCGTTTCATATGCATGTGAATAAGTTTTGTCTCTTCTGTTAATCTTCATCAGTTAATCTGCAGACTCCTAACACTGAATCTAAATTGATAAACTGTTATCCTTCCCAACAACCGTTTGATTGGCAGCAGGACCCATCGATTTGGACGCCCCTTGCCCCGTGACGCAATCCTTGGCCGATTCGGCACAGCTGCTCCAGTTCAAATACGTGACTTTTAAGTCTTCCAATGTGAGTGCCCCAGGGACCCCTGCGCCCAGCGTCTGGGGAAAAACCACCCAAACCCAATGTTAAAGCCCAGCGAGCGTTCATCAGTGTTTGCGGTGGTGTTTTCCCTGCCAATCAAGGGCCTTAGACACAAACCCAGCCTCCTCGGCAAGCGGGGCCTGGGGTCCCCCTGCTCCCGCGCCGCAAACCACAGGCCCGCCCCCGCCGCTCCCCTCCCGGAGCTGGGACCGCAGAGCCCTTCTCAGGGGGCACCTGCGGGGCCCAACCAGACCGGCGTCCGGAAGAGGATTCCGCTGGTGCTCCGTGTGTCGTGCATTTTCAGAACATCAGACAGAAAAAGGACTGAGGCATAACATTCCTCTCCTCTCCCGGAGGGACACGAAGCGCCGAGTGTCCGGTGCTGACCCCGGTGGCCCGGGCTCCAGCCTCGGCTCCAGGCCCCGGACACCCGTCCGCACGGGGAAGCCGGCGCGGAGCCTGGGCGCCCGAGCTGCGCTCTCCGCCCCCCCCCCCCCCGCCCCCCAGGCCCGGGGACGCCGCGCAGCGCCCGGCTTAGCTTACCTGCTGGGCGGCAGCGAGGAGTGGATGGGCCGCCACGACGCGCCGGGGCCACCCTGGGTGCAGGGGGCAGACGTGGGGGGCGGTTTGGGTGCCGGCCTCAGGAGGGGGTGCGATGCCCGCGAGGGAGGCTGCGACGGAGGGGCGTGGGCGACACGGGGCACCCGGGCCACGGCCCAGGCGGGGCCGGAGGGAGCCGGGCCGCCCTGCCGACCCCACCCCCTGCCCCGGCGGGAGAATGGCGGCCGCCCTCCTGGCAGCGGGGCTCCCCCGGGCCCGGGCGCTGCGCCCAGGGGACCCGCGGAGGCAGAAAGTCCCGCGCGGCTCAGGCGGGAGCCGAAAGCCCGAGTTTAAAACACCTGCGCCGCCCCCCCCCCCCCGCCCCCGCCCCCGCCCCAGGCCAACGAGCGCACCTGGCGCCGCCGCACCTGCAGGTCCCGGCGCCGGGCTTCGCCCCGCGGCCACTCGCCACCCGCGTTCTAAAAGGATGGAAGTTGGCGCCCGAGCTTCGAGCGCGTCCCGAGTCCGTGCGGGATTTTAAAAAAAGACCCATTTTTTGAAATGATCAGAGAGAGCCTCGTGTAAAAAAAATGAAACGAAAGGGGCATACTTACGCTTTCATTGATTTTCTTGATTTTGATTTTGAACATTGGTTTCATGTGGCAAGTGCCTGGCATAAAGGGCCCACGGCCCCTCTCAGAACCCGGCACTGCATACAGGTTCCCGTGGTCAACCCACCACATGGCTTCCCGCTTCAAATGCACGTGCTTTTACTTTTCGTTTTTTCTGGGTGAGCGCTGCTGAGGCAGAGAACGGGTCAATGTTGCGAGTTTAGTGCTTAATCCGCCGAAGGGAACGTGTCCCCCTCCCTCCAAACGCTAATCAGGCAAATGGAACGCGCCGTGTCCCCAGGTGCGCTCCATAGATGCCACGCTATTCCTCAGCGAATGCAAAGGATGACAAGCGTCAGTACTTCATACAACTAGATTTAATAAGTTGTTATTACAGAAAAAAATGAAGTCCAAACTACAAAGTTTAAGCAGTTGAAGCAGTAGCTGCATTGAGCTCCATGTTTAGTCACAGTACTGCAGTTCCATACAAGCAATGTTAGTCCAAGCCCAAAGGCAGAAGCTGAGTAAGGGTTACTAGCAAAAACAATCTAAGAGAACAGGTAATAAAAGATACAATACATTTAAAATTAGTTGTTAGTTGAAAAACAAATACAGAGATCTTAGCTGTGAACACTCTAAAAGTTATGTCCATTATTTTGACAGCAAAAATACAAATACCTAATACTTTATACCCCAACAGAACTATATCCAGAAAAGAAAAAAGAGCAGAAGTTGTCCTGTATTAGCACCCTAGTGTTCTACTTGTGGTGATTAACTTCACCGTCATACAAATTTAAACCTCCCCGAATCATATATCCACTTCTTGACCCATTTTGGGGTATAAAGTCAACAGCATTAATTATAAAATACTCTGTGGTAAAATGGAACACTATTGCAGCTGAGATAGAGAAGTTTGGTTATTATTTAAAAAAAGAAACAGAAAATGTTAGCTGACATACCATACAAACTGGTGAAAAAGCAACAATCCATACAAATAAGCCAGTTTTAACAAAAAGATACTTTTTTTTTTTCACTAATCTGTGACTAATCTTTCACTCAAACCTTGCAAGTAGAGATGTCACAATACTCAAATATTTAGGTAGGAGCCTTACCCAGTTAAATACCATTTTGTTGCTAATACAATAGATAAAATTAAAACTAGCAGTTATTTGCTAATTGCATCAATGCAATACATTCTGCATTAGCCCATGCCTCACTAGCAAGCTATAAAACACAAGATATAAGCAGAAATCTAAGCATAATCTTTATACCACTAAGCAAGAATTTCCCAATTTCGTTTCTTCTGTTCCTAATCACTTATTTGTGAGTTAATGTAAAATTCCAACCAGAGATACCCAATTTGAGTTAAAATTTTACATCACGACTTGATCTAATCTATATATTATTTACAAAACTGAATACAGAGAGCATACCCAAAAGCCAACGCTGGACACCCGTTTCTCCGAGCCATTGACAACCTCGCCTCCCTGGCAGCGGGACCGGAAGAGGCCGGCAAGGACTAGTAGAAACACACCATCGATCTAGAGCAAGTCATTGGATGTTCTGTTTACGCAACACCAGTTTTGCAGTTGTATGTTGGTTTTTTTGTCGTCTTAATTTTAGGTGCCATTACAATGGCACGCTGCCTTCACAGCACAGCTTCGAGGTGAGGTGGGTGTTGGAAAAGAAGCAGGAGGGCAGACAGATCATGCTCAGAGGGTTGCCAGATGTGTTGCCACAATAAGGGACAATTAGGGACAAACGAGGGGCACCATAGCAGGGAGCAGGTGGGAGGTAAAGGAAGATGAAGTCTGACACTGTCCACGACCGTGGTGACGGCTGAGAGTGCCTCCTCGGTACACCCCCCAAAGGAACTGGGGTGACTCAGGGGAGACCCTGCAATCTGTGTCTACCCAGAAAGCGGTGTCCTCTCAGCAATTCCTTTTACTCTCAGACGTCACCACAGTGAATGAATGGAAAGGGTGTGGCCTGGGTGAAAGGCACCATCTCACTCACACATGGACAGCAGTGGGGGGCAGATTCTCACACACACACACACACACACACACACGACATAATGAAGAGTCAGAGGGGAAAGTAATGAGTCATTCTGTTGACCTGGCCAGGTGTCAGCCTGGTGGTGTCTCATGAGGGTGACCATGATCAGGGCCACAGATGTGGCTGCACCTGGTGTTGTATAAATCCACTGTGACATCCCTAGAGAACTGTACTGTGACATCCCTAAGCTTACACTAAACCACTGTAACAAAGGAAAAGGCTTGTCAAAATCTCACATGTTCTGCTCATTCTGTCATTTTATTACCCAATTATTCATTACATTTTCCAATCACTTTACATAACCAACCGTTTTCATTGTTGTCACACTATTGTAAACCACATCAGCAAGTTAATACATAAAGCTTTGCATTTCAAAAAACTAGACACTTTAGTAACAATATTACAAAGGTTTTAGCTTCAAAAATAACTGAAAATGAAAAAAATAAACTTTTAAAGAATTAGCATCATAAAATTAATTTATTCCAAGTAAAAATACAAAATAATATTATGACATTGACCAGATATGAAAGTCCCTCCCAGAAACAACTCTATTAATGATTGAGAAAGCACTCCTTAAAGAAAATACGAAATAAAATGAAAAATATGTAAATATGTTTAATTTTTTTCTTAGCAAAAAATCTCTCTAAAAATAACAATGAAAATTTGTCTCAGTACAAAGGCTACATTACTATTGAAAAAATACCAGCATGAAGAAAAGGTACATATTTGACAGTAGAAAAATGATTTCAGTGAATCACAATGTCTAAAGTTTGCAATGAAAATAAATCTGCAATAAAGATTTATGCCTTTTTTCTTTTCTTTTTTTTTCTATTTTTTATACAAACAGTACAAACAGTATTGCACATAACAACAAATAGTCGAGGTTAGGTTATAGCCTTCAAAAAATCGACTAGTTCAAGTGTCACATCAAGGAAAGGCCACAACAGGACCTGTGATACCCAGGGGCTTCCCAGTCAAGTTGCAGGTCAGAACACCTCTGTGTTTTAAAAAATAATTTTTTTTGAAGGACCCTCTCTTTTAATATAACATTAACAACTTGGGGGAGGGGGGCACATTTATTTACAAAACAAAAGGGAACATGTTATAATTTAATAAACTAAAAAAGTTCTCTTTAAAAAAATACAAACAGAAGAATTCTTTCACAATCCTGGCCAGTCGTGCACAATCAACGCTTGATTATAAATATACAAATTAAGGGAAAGTAGTTTCCACCATCTATTCACAACTTTCAGCACCAAATGGAGTTTATTTTTTGTAACCTATTCTTCATGACCACGTTTTTTTTTCTCACTTTCACGTTAAGCTTTATGCGGTACAATCTTCCAGCTTTTTTGTTGTTGTTGTTGTTTTTTTAAATCTCAGTGTTATTTTAGTACATGAAAGAGGGGTGCTTCTTCAAAAAGTTTTGCTTCTTCCATATAATTAGGTAGATTTCTGCAGGTTAGATATGATCTTTAATATTATAGTTATAAAGCTCTAACTTCTTCATTTTCAAAAAACACAAATAAGCATGAAAAAAATAAAGTTACCCATCTGTTAAATCATTTTTCTTGCAGAATTAAATTAATATATATTTTTCTGAATAAACTTACTTAGAAAATATCATTCTCTCTCCTATATTTCAAAATTGAGGTATTGCAAAAGATCATGTCAGTCAGAAAGCATGCCTTTTTCCTTAAAAACAAACAAACAAAAAAATCTTCAGCCAACTTGAAAACTGTCTAGAATACAAAAAGTAGTAGGTGCATAACAAAATTTCTTGTACAGATGAAAAAACAAACCACAAACATAGAAAACAAACAAACAGAAAACCACAGCTGGGCTGGAAAAAAGCAATTCTTACCCAAAGCCCAGAGGTAACCTCAAAAGGGGAGCACTCCTAATAAGCATTTTTAATCCAGTAAAAAACTATTTTGTTTTTCTCCTTTTTGGAAACAATCTATAGTTTGAGAGCTGGTAATTGCAACGAAACGCTGGAGAAACAAAACAGAATGGGACGAAAACAAGCAATATTAACTTAAGACAGTACAAGGACATCACAGCACGTAAAACACAGCGATTTAAACCTAGTCTGCAGTGTCATATCCAGTCAGATTGTCCCCAGATTTCCAAAACATAGGAAGAAGATTTAAAAAAAAAATCTACATAGTCTCACAATCATCGTGTGTGTTTATATATTACTATCTGCAGCCCAAGAGTGAATGCTAAAAAAAAATGTCCACGGTAGTATTAGCAGGTCTTAATTCTATTCAAGCTTTACAGGATAAATCCAGGGAATTAAGTAGTGAATTTCTCACCCAGACAACCAACCCCGCCCAGGCCATCGTTTCTCGTACAGACATTTCTTTAGCATCACCATCACGCGGCTTTCTTAAAGTGTGCCTAGTTTGTCAATCTGACAACTTATCTCTATATACTGTATATATTCCTAGTGTTTGTAAGCTAAGATGAGCTCTTTGGTTTTCTGGACAAGGTCTGAAGCTATGTAAAATGGTGCAAGCACTAGGAGGTTGGAACTAAGAGCTCATGTGTTAGTTAAGAGTATACCAGTTGTGAACTGTCAAGTTCATTAACGTCTGACACAGAGGCTTTAAACAGTTAAGTTTGATCACAGTTAGACATAATCACTTTACTATATAAAATAAATTGCACAATATATAACAGAGCACCGCAAAGTACTTCATCTACCATCCACGAATTTGCTTTAAGAGTATCCTACACCTAGGTTGTATATTGGTTGTAATATAGGTCATTCTGTTATGGACTCTTCCTAATTTCAGAAGCATTCCATTTATTGAGGCATGCCTTCCTCCAGTCAATTACCAATTCTTTGAATGAAAAAAATCTTGTGTTTGTTTTTGTTTAAAAAAATCAGTATTTTATAGCTTATATAGATTCTTAATTTGTGCATTGTGGGAAGGTTTCATACTAGACATTGGATATAAAATTTATTGCATGCAGCAACCTGATTAAGTAAACATGCAGTCGGAAATAGTGACCTTCCGTTGAAGCCTTCTGAAGTCTCTTCTGATCTCCTTTCGGCAGCGGATTCTATCCCTAAATCACAGAAGTGTGTTGTTGGGTTTTTTTTTTTCATTGATACCTTAGCCTGAATAGAGTATTATGGTATTAATAATACCATTTTAATAGCAGCAAAAGCTATTGCAGCATAAATTTACGTAACACTAAAAGATCTAACTGAAGTCCTCAGCAAAACAAAAAATCAAACGTGAAGGAAAAAATAAAGATTCAGCTTATGAGGTATCCTTACATGTCAAGATAGAGAGCAACTAAAGGCTTATTTTCATTAAGGGTTATCTGTACTCTAAATGACCCCAACTAGTGATTGCTGAATTGTTGTGAAGTTTTTGCTACATCTGCCACCTACTCACGAGTATTACCTTTGGTAAGTCTTCTCCTAGGGGCAACTCTCTAAGTTTCTGAAAATAAGTGCATGCTCCAGTTCAAAAACAATCGGAACAACAACAACACAACAACAACAAACGAAAAAATCACAGACGTCGACCTGACGGCCGCTGATGAGAATGGCAGTCTACGTACTGTCACGAGGGACGAGTCAGGTGTAAGAAATGAAGGTACCAAGCAGACAAAGGTGTGAATCAAAGTGCAAATCAGTACCGTTATACACTCTGCAATTTTGCATTATACTGGACATTGAGTTCAGTAATATGACTGTAAATAATAATAATAATAATAAAAAGACCCATTTCTTCTTTAAAAATCGAGAACAAATGCACAGATTTCCAGAACACTGTAAGCCCTGAGGCAGTGCCCTCTCGTTTCCCTCCGTGTCATCTACTCCAGTACTTGTGGCCAGGTCTGCCCTGGGCTCAGCTCCAGCGGAACGGGACGTGGCGAGGGCGGTCGCCTCCCTCCTTCACCAGCGGTTTGTGGAACTCCCGCCCGGCGCGGGAGTGGATGCTGGCCCAGCAGTATTCGCAGTAATACTGCAGGCAGGTGACGTTGGCACAGAAGAACGGGGCAAACTTCCCCCCACAGCGTGTGCCCTGGCACTCATCACACATCTGATCATCCAGCACATATGGCTTCACTTCCACCTGCACCCAAAGAGGAGAGACAGGAAAAAGGTTTAGCAAGGCTTCCTCCCGTTCCTCCTTTCCAGACTCTACGGTAGAGCTACTGAGGCGTCTCAGTCCCATGCCACCTGGAACTCAGCTGGTGTCGGGCTGTAGCTGAGAGAATGGGCTCTGGAATCTGCTCCTGTGTTTACTGGGTGTGTTGTTGTAGGCAGATTCTCACCCCTCTGTGCCTCTGTGTGCTCTTCCTGAGCCCAGTAAAGTGGGTGTAACATTTACACACACGCACACACACTCAGTTGTCTCTCTGTAAGATGGGGGTAACAGTGTCCACCTCAAAGGGTCCTGGTGAAGATTCTAAGGCAGCACCTGAGCTGAACCCTGAAGGCCAGGCAGCACCAGACAATGCGGGACAAGGAAGAGCATTTCGGGGAGAGGAACCAGCCAGGACGGGGCCCAGAGCAGGCGAATGCAGGGCATGTCCTTGGGGATTGGTCTGGCAGGAGCCAGGCCGGAGGGGGCTGAGGGCGGGGGGGTGGCGCACACGGAGATAGATGGGCCAGGCAGCTGAAGGGTGCTACTGCCCCGAGGCTCTGGGCTTCGTGCTTTAATGACACGGCTGACATCCCACCCAACAATTTCATGTTTTTTAGTTTTTCTTAAGATAAAATGAACCATTTTAAAGTGAACAATCCAGTGGCATTTAATACGCTCACAATGTTGCACAATCACTGCCTCTGTCTAGTTCCAAAACATTCTCATCACCCAAGGGAAACCCTATACCCACTCAGCAACCACTCACCCCACCTCTCCCTGGCTACAACCAACCTGCTTTCTGCCTAAGGGCTTGCCGATTCTGGATAGTTCCTATAAATGGAATCACACAATACGCGACCTTTTGTATCTGGCTCCTTTCACGTGTCATGTTTTGAGTGCATCCCTGCAGCAGAATTTCACTCCTTTTTGTGACTGATATTCCGTTACACGTGCATGTATGTATCACACCTGGTTTATCCACTCCCTCCCTCCCTCCCTCACTCCCTCCCTCACTGATGGAGATTTGGGTTGTTTCCACCTTCTGGCTACTTGAATGGTGCTGCTATCAGCGTATGGACATATATTTGTTTGAATCCCTGTTTTCAATTCTTTTGAGTGTATACCTAGGAGTAGAACTGCTGGGACACACGGCAATTCTATGTCTAACTTTTTGAAGAACTGCCAAATTGCTTCCCACAGAGGCTGCATCGCTTTATATTCCCACCAGCAACGTACCCGGGTTCCGATTTCCCTACATAATCACCAACACTTGCCGTTTCCCACCTCTGTGATTACTGCTGTCCTAGTAGGTGTGGTTTTCATTTCCATGTCCCTACTGACTAATGACTGTGAGCAGCTTTTACTGGTCATTTGTATATCTTCTCTTCTTTTTTCTATCACCATTTATCCCCTCTACATACACCTTCCTTGGAGAAAGATCTATTTCAAGTCCTTTGCCCATTTTTTAATTGGATTGTTTATCTTTTTGTTGTTGTGCTGTAAGCATTCTTTATATATGCTAGACACTAGACTTTTATCAACACACTAGATGCCCGTTGCAGGAAGATTCCTGCAAGAATAGGGCTTCCTTGGGCCTATTCCTGCAATAACAGGGCTTCCTGAGAATGGAGCGAAGCAGAGAAGGGAGCAAAGCCCACCGAGGCAGGCTTTGCTCCCTTCTCTGCTGCCTCACTCCCTCCCTTCGCCGCTTTACCCTCGGCTCCCTCCCTTCTCTGCCACCTGGGCTCTCTCCCTTCTCTGCCGCTTTGCTCCCTCGCCAGGTCACGGATCCACGGCCTGGGTCCCGCAGGCAGCCTCATGCGCTGCCGGCCCCGCCTCGCTGGGTCACGGAGTATGCAAATTAGCCACCATCTTTGTTGGTGGTTAATTTGCATATCATGCTGATTAGCCGATGGGAGGCGTGGTGAAGGTATGGTCAATTACCATGTTTGTCTATTATTAGATAGGATAATTTGCAGATATGTTCTCTGACTTTGTAGGTTATATTTTACTTTCGTGATAATGCCTCTTTTTTTAAATTTTGTTTTATTGCTTAAAGTATTACAAAGAGTATTATATATGTCTCCTTTTTCCCCCCCTTCATGTTGTGATAATGCCTCTTGATGCACAAAAGGTTTCAATACTGATGAAGTCCAATTTATTTATTTCCTTTGTTACTCCTCCTTTTGATGTCACTGCCAAATCCAAGGTCATGAAGATTTACCCTTATGTTTCTTCTGAGAATTTCATGGTTTCAGCTCCTATATTTAGGTTGAGTGATTTTGAGTTGATTTTGTATGTAGTGTAAGGAAGGGGTCTACTTTATTCTTTTGCATGTGGATATCCAGTTGCCCCAGTACATTCGTTGAAGAGACTATTCTTTACCCACTGAATGGTCTTGGCAACCTTGCCAAAAATCAACTAGAGGCCCAACCTTAACTATTCCTTCCTCCTCCTGTGGACTTCATACTGCACACTGCTCATCGGGCATTTCCTATCGATAGTCCTGCCATGGCCAGCATCTCTCTTTAGCTGCAAGCACAGTCCTGGAGCAAGACAGGGCAGTGGCAGATCTGGGAAGAACGTGGTCTGTGGAGACTATGTGTTCCTGGGGAAGGGAGCGCAGCTTATCAGTGCATCGAACCTGGCCTCAGCTCCTGCATCAAAGGCCAGGAAGGAGCCAGAACCTCGGCCTGACCCCTCTGTGCCCTGAGGCTGGGCCACGGTGGAGGCAGGGCAGGCAGGAACTGGGCGGAGCCCACTTTTCCCTCAATCCATGCGCTGGGGACTGCTGGCTTCTACCACCAGGCAGATGCCCGTGCGCAGCGTGTTCCCACAATCAGACCTGAGCCCCAACAAGCCTAGAAAAGGGGATCCAGCAGTCAGAGAGACTGGTCTGAAGGAACAGAATTCACACTCAGCAAAGGAGGAGTGCTGGGGAGAAAGACAATAGCCACTTATAGCATATCCAGCCACGGAAAGGGCACTTAAGGAGATTCAAGTCTAGCACAAAGGAGACTTCCTGGTAATACTAAAAAAATATCAGGACTTGACTTGGGGTGTGAACACAACAGAATATACAGATGATGTATTATAGAACTGTACGCCTGAAACTTATATAATTTTATTAACCAATGTCACCCCAATAAATTCAATTTTAAAAAAGGTTCCTTTTGTTTAAGTATAAAAACAGTGGTTATATAGGTTTTATTTCCTCAGGTTTTTTTTTTTTTT
Source organism: Myotis yumanensis (assembly GCF_028538775.1). NCBI lineage: Eukaryota > Metazoa > Chordata > Mammalia > Chiroptera > Vespertilionidae > Myotis > Myotis yumanensis. The sequence continues at coordinate 24,476,828 of NW_027223764.1, read as the reverse complement.
TAAAGTGTAAATTAATTTTTTTATATTAAAGTCATAAAAACTAACTATTTTAAAGTGAACAATCCAGGGGTGTTTGACATATTCACAGTGCTGTGTAACCACCACCACCTCTAGCTAGTTCCAGCACACTTTCATCACCGCAAAAGGAAACCTGGAACTCCCAGCTTTGTTTTTTAAAGAACTCTTTCTAAGCGATATTATGAGTTATTTAACGGGGTTATTTCAGGATGAAATGATATGATGTCTGGATGAGGGTGGGGAGAGTGAGCAGAGGTGTAGATGAACAGGTTTGGTCACAAGTTGGTAACTACTGAAACTGGATGACAGAAACATTGCCTATTGATAACTTGCAATTGGAAGATGGGATTCATTATACTCTCCTCTATACTTTTGAATGTATCCAAACGTTTTTATTATTAAGAAGCTAAAATATGTAAAGTGTGCCTTTTTCACCAATTAAGTTATCAGATGAAATGAAGACAGGATAGTCACTGTTGGAATCCAGTTTAGTGGCATAAAAGATCAAGTGAGAAAATATTTCAAAGCTTGGGGTTGGGGGGTGGGCGGGATATAATTTAGAAAAGTAAAAAATGAGAGAAAAGTTAAGAAATTTTAGAATAGATCCAGGAGAACCTAATCCAGAAGTTCCAGAAAGAGAAAAAGAAATGAGGAAAGGTAAAAGTCCTGAACTACATATAAAAAATACCAGCAGGTCCACTCTGGACTGTATGAAAAAAGGAACATACCACCAGGCACATCCCGGGAAGTCACTAGCTGAAATCCCTGAACTCTGAAGGTACAGAGAAAATGCTACATGCTTCCAAGTGAAAAGAGCTAGGTACGGTCTCCTGCAAAGCAAAGAAACCACCAGGCATCAGACTTATCTGCACCTCTGGAAGGTGGAACACCAAGAAATACTACCTATCAGGCTGAGAGAAAAAGACAGGACCCAAAATCCTGTATCTGGTCAAGGTATCATTTCCCTAAGAAGACTTGTAAGAAAATTAGTAGCTTTATGATATTCTAGGAATAAAAATGAAGAAAATAATCTATTCACATTTGTAACAAAAATTATGTTACTCAGAATGAATTAGACCATAAGACACTGGACCTACATGAAGAAATATTTAAATGTTAAAAAGAAAAGAAAATAATCTTAAAAAAACAAAAACACAAAACCCCACTAGGTCTATATGTACATATTAAGGGCAAGGTAGACCTTTTTAATAAGGACTAGAATCCTAGAAGCTCCAGAAGAAAATAAATATATTAAACTATGTAAAAATAAAATACATTTATAAATGGCAAAAAGATACTTTGAGAAAAGTCACTAGGCAAATGATGGATTTGGGAAAAAATAACAGATTATTATTTATATTATATAAAGAACTCTTAAAAACTGGCAAGAAAAAGACATACAATACAATGAAAAATGGGTAGAAAATAATTTATGTAAGAATTCAAAGGCAATCCACTTGAAAAGATTTTCACATTGGTGAGTAGGAAAAAGAAAATTAATATCACTTTGTTCTCCTTAGACTGGCAAACATTTAAAAGGGAGTAATAACTACTTATCATTTGTCAATAGAAATGTAACCTGCTACAACATTTTAAAAAAGCAAACTAGCGCCCTGGCCTGCGTGGCTCGGTTGGTTGGAGCATCGTCCCATACAGAGAAAGGTGGTGGTTCCATTCCAGTCGAAGTACACACCCAGGTTTCGGGTTAGATCCCCAGTTGGGGTGTGTGTGGGAGGCAGCTGATTGATGTTTTTCTTTCCCTTCCTCTCTCTAAAATCCATTTTTTTAAAAAGCAAATGATTAAAATTAAAAATACATATACTCTTTGACCCTATAATCCCACTGTTGGTGATTGTTAGTGCTATAAACATAACCATCACATCTGAAATATATTTACTGAGGAATTGCTCATAGCGGCAAATAACTAAAAATAAAGGAAATGTCCACCTATATGGAAATGGTTGAATAAAATGTGGTACATCTGCCCCATGGAATATCATGGAAAAGACTGAATGTGTGCTCCCCCCGCTGATTTGAAAAGAGTGAACAAACTGGAGAAAGAGAACAAGGGAAGAGGCATAACTGATCAGGAACAGATGGAAAGGCTTGCTCAGAAGTCAGGGAGGCCATTTCTTATCATCTAGAACAGTGGTTCTCAACCTTCCTAATGCCTCGACCCTTTAATACAGTTCCTCATGTTGTGGTGACCCCCAACCATAAAATTATTTTCGTTGCTACTTTATAACTGTAATTTTGCTACTGTTATGAATCGTAATGTAAATATCTGATATGCAGGATGTATTTTCATTGTTACAAGTTGAACATAATTAAAGCACAGATTAATCACAAAAACAATATGTAATTATATATGTGTTTTCCGATGGTCTTAGGCGACCCCTGTGAAAGGGTTGTTCGACCCCCAAAGGGGTCGTGACCCACAGGTTGAGAACCGCTGATCTAGAGCAACATGCTTCCTGGAAGTATAACTTCACTTGATGTGCTCAGAGCTTTTAAATATAATGTGCTTCTCATCTTCATGACACGTGTCACAGAGTACACCCAGCCTATAAACCACAGTGACCTTGTTACCATTCCCACCAAACACGGCGCCCTCCACCGCAGGCAACACTAAGAATGTTTAAACGTCAAGTTTTAGTTTTTCCACTGATGATGAGCTGTAATCCTGCTGTTTAATTTTCTAGGCATCTGTCAGCAACGTGAAGATAGCTTTTCCTTAGCAACAAAGTTATGCACAACCTTCCAGATTTAGCAGATTCACAGCTATTAATTTTAGAAGCTATCTGGGATTTAAAAAACACATAGGGGAAAGGGTTTGGATTTCATTTTCTTTTTACCTTTCAAAGGATGGCCCTTATCATGTTTCCTATTTTCAGGGGCTAGAGCAAGAAAGATTTAAAAATAACTGTGCTTTTCCCACGGTTCAGAATGTGCTTGTGTGTCCTAACGCTGATGCCGCTGCCATACGTTTACAGAGCACAGGGGATCTGGGAGTGTCTGTGTGGCCTTAAGAAGAACTTTTTTCATGCCAGCTGACAGTATCCTGCACCATCCATACATCCACCCTTAGCCTGGTTTCCCTCCATGGAAGTGGGGCTGGAGGTGAGGATGTAAATCAGCCCCAAACCAATTTCTAGTGGCAGAACAGTGTATCATGTGGAGAACAAAGGGTAAAACAATCATTAATAACTGTGAACTGTTCCAGAGACAGAGAAGCATCCCACAGACCGTCAAACTTCAGAGGGAAGGCAGGGGAGGGAGGTTTGGGGGGAGCGGGGGGTGGTAAAAGATCAACCAAAGGACTTGTATGCAGGTATATAAGCATAACCAATGGACACAGACACTAGGGGGGTGAGGGCATGTGCTGGGGGTGGGGGGGGGGGTGGGAGTGGCTGGGGAGAGGTCAAGAGAGGAAAAAGGAGAGATATGTAATACTTTAAACAATAAAGAATTAAAAAACAAACAAACAAACAAACAAACAAACAAACAAAACCTGTGAAATGCAGCCCAGCTGGCGTGGCTCAGTGGTTGAGCCTCGACCTATGAACCAGGAGGTTGCAGTTCGATTCCTGGTCAAGGCACATGCCCAGGTTGCGGGCTCCATCCCCAGTGTGGGCATGCGGGAGGCAGCCGATTGGTGATTCTGATTCTCCCTCATTATTGATGTTTCTGTCTCTCTCTCTCTCTTCTCTCCCTTCCTCTCTGAAATCAATAAAAATATATTTAAAACAAAACAAAAAAAATTGTGAAATGCATAACTGCCATGGCCACCCCCCTCACCTCCACCAGAGTATAGAAGGGCCGAGCGCCCTGACTGTACCCCTTAACTGGCTACATCACAGCCTTCAGGCCTCAGTTTCCCCTTCCCTCTGAGAGATGTGGACCAGCTCTTTCAACTAAGAACAGGCACTCCACAAGAAATTGCTAGTTGACTGATAGCCCCTGGCTTCTGAGGTTAAAGAACATGAATATCCTGCTGAGATAATGATGTAAAAGGGGGTGATGGACTTTTTCCCATTAGTTATCTTATAAACAGCCTCTATAGTCAAATATGAGCAGTAAAGAACATTTAATCACTCTAAAGTGCTTTCATGTTAAAAATAACCACAATTCTGGACCTTGAGAACATCATGCTAAGTGAAATAAGCCAGTCAGAAACACCTAAGAACCATATGATTTCACTCATTTGTGGGATGTAAAACAAACTAACTCATGGATACATACAGCAGTGTGGTGGTTGCCAGAGGGAAGGGGCTAGGCAGCAGTGGTTCTCAACCTTCTGGCCCTTTAAATACAGTTCCTCATGTTGTGATCCCCAACCATAAAATTATTTTCGTTGCTACTTCATAACTGTGATGTTGCTACTGTTGTGAATCGTAATGTAAATATCTGATATGCAGGTTGGTCTTAAGCAACCCCTGTGAAAGGGTCGTTTGACCGCCAAAGGGGTCGCGACCCACAGGTTGAGAACCGCTGTATTAACCAATCACCCCAATAAAATTAATAAAGTAAATAAATTTTTATTTTATTTAATTTTATTTAAAATATATTTCTTTATTGATTTCAGAGAGGAAGGGAGAAGGAGAGAGAGATAGAAACATCAATGATGAGAGAGAATCATTAATTGGCTGCCTCCTGCACGCCCCTGGGGATCAAGCCCGCAATCCAGGCGTGTACCCTTGGCTGGAATCAAACATGGGACCCTTCAGTCCGCAGGCTGACGCTCTATCCACTGAGCCAAGCCGGCTAGGGCAATTTTATAAAAAGAAAATCACAATTCCAAGAGGGAAGACATAAAAAGAGAGAACAGGACAGGAGAGGTCAGAGGTCAAGACGAGGAAGTTGAGACAGGACAAAAAGTTTCTATGCCATGTAGAGAAGAGGAATATCTCTCTCGCTTTCTTTAGATGACCCGAACTCCATTTAAAAAACTATTTATAGTCAAAGGCTCTGAGACGCCCAGTGCTTCAAAATAAGCTCAGGTAGGATTAGTTCCGACAATACCTGAACTCACTTCTTCTTAAAGAATCCAAACCAACACAGTCATAGCTACAGCTGGGAAGCTTTCAAGCCAGACCAAGGCAGGGGCCAGTAACAGCAGCTAAATAAAGGCTGGGTCATGGGGCCCCCACTGAGGCCAGGAGCAGACATTGTCTGGGAACAGGTCATCAGAACCCTCACTCCTTTTGCTATTGAGTTATCTTATGTATTCCAGCTGTGGCCAGGGACAGTGTGGTATGATCCACACTCCTGTCAGTATGGTTACTGGGTCATATTAATCTTCACACAGGCTAAAAATACAAAGACTCTGATAGTGTTTAGTTAAAATTCAGGTCTAGAGGAAGAGAGAAAAAAAGATCAAATGTGTGAAGTACTTGAAGTACTTGCAAAGAAAGGTGCAAAGGATAACATCTTATTAAATAAAAAATAGATTACGCCCAGCTGGTGTGGCTCAGTGGTTGAGCGTCAACCTATGAACCAGGAGGTCACGGTTTGATTCCCTATCAGGGAACATGCCCAGGTTACAGGCTCAATCCCCAGTGTGGAGGGGGAAGGTGCAGGAGGCAACCAGTCAGTGATTCTCTCTCATTACTGATGTTTCTATCTCCCTCTCCCTTCCTCTCTGAAATCAATAAAAATATGTATTTAAAATAAAGAAATCAATAAAAACAAATTCTTCTAAAGAGTATGCTATTAAATATGACATGCTATAGCTTAGCTGTCACATGTATCAGAAAGCCCCACCTTAGCTAACTGACAATCAGTCTCTCTGGTCCTCTGAATTAAGCTAAAACAGAGGCATGAAAACATTATTTGTCAATGGTATACTGATTTTCAACCTATTTTCTCTTTCATATAGAGACTGATATGTTAGAAAGATACAACAGCTAATCTCAAGTAATCAAAATACAAAAAAATGATAAATACCACAGGGAATATCAACCACACCGCCCATGCCCACCACTACCATGAATGCACAGCTGCTGTTTCCCCGCCCCACCCCACCCCTTTGCGGATAGAAAACATGTGCTCAGCACGCCCAGCTCTGGGAATTTATACAAAAGAATGGAAATCAAGATCTGGGAGTGGTATTTGCACTATCATGCTCACGGCAGCACTGTTCACAATAGTCAAGGTGTGGAAGCAACTGAATGTCTGTGACAGATAAATGGATAAAGCAAATATGGTCTATACACACCGTGGAATATTACTCAGACTTAAAAAAGGAGGAAATTCTGTCACATGTGACAACATGGATGAACAACCTTAAAGACATTCTGCTAAGGGCAATAAGCCAGTCACAGGAGGACACCTGCATGGTTCTATTTATAGGAGGCATCTAACCCAGTGACTCACAGAAAGCGAAAAGCAGACTGGCAGCTGCCAGGGTCTGGGGCAGGGGGAGTGGGGAACTGCTGGTCAAAGGGTATAAATTCCAAGGATGCACAACATTGTGTTTATAGTTAACAGTGTGCTGCACACTTAAACATCTGTTGAGAGGATAGAGTTCAAGGGGTTTTCACCACAATGAAAAAAAAGAAGAAAATATATGGTGGGTGTGGCATACTTGGTAAACAGGGACCAGAGAAGGGGGTGGGGGGGAGATCAACTGCGCATGAAACTTCTGAATTTGAGCATGAAACAAAGAAAAGAAGCTGAAAACAGTATTTTCTCAACTGGGCCCCTTGGAACATTATTCCCGAGAGATGGTGCATTTCAAAAGAATCTGTGAAAGACTGCACCGTGTCTCCTTGGATCTTCACCGTGAAGATTAGCATATAAAAGATTCTAAGAAGTCCTAGAATAAAGCAGCCTCGTTATGTTCCTTCAAGAAAGCATTTCCAAACTCATTTGACTCTGAAAAAGGTTTCTCTGCAAAACAGATATTAAAATCCCAAGGGACTCATGCTTTATGAAGAGCGACTTAAGAAATGGTGCTTTAGGGGAACTAATTTTAGGGATGGAACCCTGACTACTCAGAGCTCCTCCTCCTATTTCAAAAACTCAAATCAGTCCACTTTCCCAGAGCTCCTCCTCCTATTTCAAAAACTCAAATAAATCAGTCCACTTTCCCCCTATCTTGCCTGAAATATTTAACTCCTTTTATCATGAAAAATGCCAATTAAACTAATAAGCTTCTTACAGTAGAGCTCGAATATTAGCCATTTGTGATTTCATGGAATTTACTTTTATCAGCGCCATTGCACACTGACAGAGTGCTTTACAGGTTTCAAAAGCACTGTCATTACCACGTACACACCTACTTCCTTCAGGCTATTTAATAAGCGGTATAGTCAGGACTAACCCCCGATTGGCTGGTTGTGGTCTAGTATCTTTCGACTAGTAAAAAAAAAAGGTCTCTCTGGGCTGAGTTGGCAGATCAAGTAATAAACATCTGATTTACACATTTCCAGGAGACAACATGACCAAGTGGTATTAAACAATAGTTGTGTGTGTGTGTGTGCGCAGTGGAGACCTCTCAAATTTTTATAAAGAAAATTTTTCCTACAAGTTAAAGCGTATGTTTTTGTTAGACTGGGGAAGATTCAATTGACTCTACCCTTACAAATTTTCTCAGAACACCCCAGAATAGACAAGGGGGTAGAGAAATGGCCATGTAGGAAGATGACTCATGTTCATATGATCCCATTCTTCACACTACGCAAATCTGTCCTACGTAAGCGGCCTAGACTGGAGTTATAAGGAAAACTGGTTTTAGCAGAGCTCTCACATCCTAGGTGTTCCTTTGGAGCCACTTCTAAAAATACCACAAAAATGGACAGAATGAGTACAGGGGCCCTCTTTTGCCCTTATTGCACTTAAATACTTTAAACTGTTCCATTTTTCACAGAAACACCGTTCAAAGGAATATAAGCAAAATGTAATCCTAACCTTCTACTGAATTTCAAGTTCAAAATCTGTTCATTATCATAGAAAAGATACTGGTAAAAACACCTCTTTCTAGACTAAAGAAACCACCTTCAATTCTTTAAATGGAAAATGCACCCAGGTATTTACCTCTATAAAAGGAGCTTAAAGACTCCACATGTGTGTCTTGACTAACCTCTAAGCAGCAGGTTGGTAGACTGGTACCTATTTTCATTTCTTATTTTTTCTAGTGTCAAATTCAACTACTTACTCTTTTTTTTTAATTTTTAATTTTATTTTTTATTGATTTTTTTACAGAGAGGAAGGGAGAGGGATAGAGAGTCAGAAACATCGATGAGAGAGAAACATCGATCAGCTGCCTCCCGCACACTCCCCACTGGGGATATGCCCGCAACCTAGGTACATGCCCTTGACCGGAATCGAACCTGGGACCCTTCAGTCCGCAGGCCGACGCTCCATCCACTGAGCCAAACCCGTCAGGGCTCAATTACTTACTCTTATATTAAGGATTCTTAATGAAACTGAGTAGGCATTTTCAAAGGGAAAAAAAAGAGCATCAACAATTAGCCATGGTCATATGGTTGGGCAACAGCACAATTTAAATAGGCCAGGCTCTACAATAATACCCATCAACACCCAACAAGGAAAATAACTTTCTGAAGTGGTTCATCTATCATTGTTTACCTGTGCAATAAGTGGTAAGATAGTTAGGCTGTTTCTTACTACTATGAGACAATAAAATTAAGCCTCTAAGAGGTTAAGAAACTTGCCCAACGTCACACAATGACTGGGAGAAGAGTTAGGAGTGTAGCTCACAGCTCCCAAGTCCCAAGCCAGGACATTTTTTCACTACAGCCATGGTTCTCTGAATGGTGAGGATCGGAGTGGGTGTGGGGTATAACCCCCGTTAGGTACTTATGCTCATACCCCATAGATACACCCCCTAGTAGTGTTCTAGGGAACCTCTCTTCCCATGAGAGTGTATCACATGCCTCATGTGTGCTAAGGCAGAAGAAACACTGAGAGCCACCATACTGGGTGCTACACAACCTTGATATCGTCAACACAGGGACTATCACCAATTGGCTGATAACTGATGAATATTGGCCATAAGATATGCTTTATGTAACCCTTAAAGGATTTATTTCAAGATGTTAATTTGGAGGTGCATTGCCTCATACTGACTTGAAAAAAGGTGTTACATGAAGACAGCATCAAAGTAAAAAACAAAGGCAAAACAACTATAAAAAAAAAAAGCACAGGAAAATTTCGAACTCCTTTTGCTAATGTTCAAAATAACCTACAGACATACTAGAAGATCCTGATAAACTCTAGCTGTGCCCTGCTCTGTGCAGAACAGGTTACCTAAAAGTATGTGAACTATTGAAACATATTGTAAAACTCACTGCGGGACCTGTGATCGGACTTGCAGGTTCCTAACCCAGGTCTGTGGGAAAAGCACTTCATGGAGTAAGTGGGTCTGAACCAACATCAGACCCTGGATAAGCAGGAGAATTCAGGAGGAAAGTCCCGAGAGCAGAGGCCGCTCTGCCCTTAATGGACAGGTGCCTTCAGAGTCTCTAAAGCTCTCCTAAAGTTTCCTCTGTTGCAAAATAAAGGGGGTTGAATCTGGTCATGCCTAAGGTTAAGTCCAGCTTGAATGTAAGTATCAAAGAACACTTTCTGATGGTTTGAACAGCAAAGTCTAGATTTCTTTATTACTCAAGGAAGTGTTCATAACGAAGTAGGAAAGGCATGCTGTGCGAGGTGCCCTCTGGTGGACGGCGGATATGCCAAAGGTTGGTCTATAAGGGCTTTCCCTGAGCCACCTCTCAGCCAGCCTTCATTCAGAAACTCACTCATTCATCTGCAGATCAGTAATAACGTGTACCCACACTGTACCAAGTATTAAGTATCAGCAACTAACGTGAAAGACATACAGCCATCGGCCTCAGGGACTGTATGGTCTAAGAAGACATTTAAGCAGTGCTTCATCACAGAGGAGCTTTAATGCCACAAAGGAATGGCAGCTGGTATTATGACAATGATCTATGGGGGAGAAATAAGCTCCACTAAAAATATTACAGGGAAGCTGAGACCATAAGGAAAAGTGGCTATTGGGCCGAGGAAACAGCATATATATTAATCCCGAGAAAGAGAGAAAAAGGCCAGCTGTGACCGGCTCCAGCCAAGGAAGAGAGAGCTAAGGCAGCAGAAGGGTGTAGTCCACGCAGGGTCGTGTAGGCCATGGTAGGTGAGAACTCTGAGCTTTGTCCTAAGGGCAGTAGAACATAACCCAAAGGTGTAAAGGAGGGAAGACATGATGCACAGATGACTTCACAAGGTCACTCTGGTTTTCATGCACAGGATGCAGTGGGATGGGCAAAGGATGAACCGGGGAGACGATGAGAAAGCTGCTGCAGGCGTCCCGGGGACCGGTGAGAGTGCCTCACTCCACCAGCCTCGAGAAACTCCCATGGTTGTTTCCAGTCCTTGCTCTCCTCCCATTTATCACCCTAACTTCTTCCGCACATTTCCTGAGTGCCACCCAAGGCCCCCGGCACAGGTGGCAGAGTCCCTATCATGGCAGCTCTGTAAGGGACCATCAGCACCAGCCCCTCCACCTGCCAGTGCTTCCATTCCCAGACACACCATGGCAAAGAGTCTGCTGATGTGCACACTGGTCAGCCTACTCTAACAAGTCACGCATTCTCGGGGGACCTTAATCACAGCTATTGCAGGATTCAGAAGTTTGCCCCAACAGCCTGGGCGACCTTGTTCCTGGACCTTGGAAGAGTACTGGTTAAATAAGTAGGGTCCCCTCCCTGTAACGAGCTGAGTGAAATTATACAGGACAAATGCTGTGCCCCCTTCCACAGGGGTTACTGTCTAATTGATCCTCTTGTTGCAGACTTGAAGGCTGAACATGAAAATACCTCTTCCTATGTCCTAAAACCGCCTGTGGTGATGGTTGTGGAACTATGTGTTAAACCATACACTTTACATTAGTGATTTGTATGGTATGTGAATTATATATCCCCATAGAGCTGTTACCAAGACAACATATAAAAAGAAAAGCACCACCTCCGCCTTAAAGATGACATAATGGAGAGAAATGACAGCAGAGATGAAAGCACTAAAGCTTCAGGGTCAATGGCTCCTATACATGTTGCATATCGACATATTTCCTACTCACAAGCAAGCCCCACAGTCTCTAAGATGGTGAGAAGAAATCAAACCTATAAAGATTGTATTTTCCCCATAAACCACTCTATCTAAAAGCTTAGCCAGCTCAGCCGGCATGGCTCAGTGGTTGAGTGTTGACCTATAAACCAGGAGGTCACCATTCGATTCTTGGTCAGGGAACATGCCTGGGTTGTGGGCTCAATCCCTGGTAGGAGGTGTGCAGGAGGCAGCTGGTCAATGATACTCTCTCATCATTGATGTTTCTATCTCTCCCTCTTCCTTTCTCTCTGAAATCAATTTTTAAAAGGCTGTACTAAAGAGCAGCAATTATAGTAATAATAATAATAATAACAAATGCATAACCATACAAACTCTCCAAAAATATGTCTTTTTGAAAAAAATCGGTTGATACAAAAGAGGTAAAGGGAAAATACCAGTCAAATTCTTCTTCATGTCCCGCCCCCGGTTTACCCAGGAAGGTGCAAGCTGAGAGCACCCACCTCGCACCGTCCCAGAGCTCTCAGGGTCCCAGGCACACTGCTCTGTGGGCTGCCACTCCAACTCTCCATGAGAGGCAAACAGTGAGGGGTGAGGGCTGCTAGCAGGAAGCAAGTGGCCATTATCATCCCATCTGCAGCTAAAAAAAATTCACTGATGCCACTGACTCTGCATTTATAATGTTGCAGACAGCAAAGGAGGCCCCTCTGACCAGAAAGGTAATAAAAGTTGATGTTATTTAAAAGAGCCACAGTCCTGGTTAAAAAGGCAACTCTAGGATAACATCCGAAGGAAGGAGAAAACAGACTGCAGCCTCTTTGAATTCGCAACAGCATGGAAAAGGGATTGTGGGCACAGGTGAACATCTGCCCCGCCTTTGAGGACAGCAAGTTCCAAAACCTTAGCGATGAGACCATTGCCGAAAACCTGGTGGGTTATGCAGGAAAGAAGGAATTTTCTGCAGACAATCCCGAAGAGAGCCCCCAAGAAAGGAAAAGGCCACCATCTGAGGAATACTAATGTGCTTGTACAGGGTGGACAACGTGGGGTTTATAGTTGTGAGTACAGCAAACAGAGTCTATTCTTGTATTATTGTTTATTAATTATTGTGCTATTTATTTGCGTGACAACTGTAAACCTATTTTGCCCCAACTTGTGTATAATGGGAGCTCTCTGCCAAGCTCAAATGCAAGCTTTAGGAGAAAGGGAAATAACAATAAAACGAGGAATGAACTTGAACCTGGCCGGCGTGGCTCAGTGATTGAGTGTCGATCTATGAACCAGGAGGTCACAGTTCGATTCCCAGTCAGGGCACATGCCGAGTTGCAGGCTTGATCCCTGATCATGCAGGAGGCAGCCAATTAATGATTCTCTCTCATCGTTGATATTTCTATCTCTCTCTCCCTCTCTCTTCCTCTCTGAAATCAATTCTATATATATATATTTAGAAAACAAAACAAAAAACTAGGAGAGAACTTGAAAAAGTATCTATGAAGGGTACAGTTAGCAGAAGCTCAAAATGCCAGAGACAATAAAATAAGGCAGTGTTGGCTGTGTTCAAAGCCAAAAGAAATCAACAAGAGGACAGCATGACAGACTGGGGGGAGGAAGCGTAAGGTTCACAGAACAGTGAAGCAGGAGCCCAACTCGAGGTGGAAGCAGCGTTTCTCGCTCAAAGCAAAGAAAGCGGCCTCCACAGTGCTCAGGACTGAGCAGGAGCATGAAGGTGAAGCAGGGGAGGGGAGGGACTCCCACTTTCAAGGATTTCCAAGTCTCCCACTTGGATGACTCACCCCAGGCACTGAAGGAAGGAACGGACAGGCCCCCTTTTGACTCCATGAGGATGCAGATGGCATTCCGTGCCCACAACAACAATTTCCTCTACATCCGGATAGTGTGTGACAGGTATGTACTGCTTTCTTGTTTAGTACCTCTGCTGGGACCCTCAACAATCTTGGGAGATACAAAAGGCTGCTACCACTGCCCTCGTCACACACTGACGCTCAGGGCCTCAGTGACCTGCCAAAGTCACACAGCCCCTGGGACAACACAGCTCTGGACCCAGCAATGTGACTCTGGCCTAGTGCTCTCGTCACCAACCCGTGGACCTTTCCACTGAAGCTTCAGCAGAGCAACCAACAGCACTCAGGCCATGGGATATTAATGACATCAGTATCACGTGCAAGATGAATATGTAAACCAGCAAGTGCCGGTCAAACATCTACCTAACTGCCCTACAGCTCTGGCTGTTCAATCCTCAGATCCCAGTGAGACCTCAGACCCGCCCCAGGAGGGCGCTACAGAGGACCCAAGGTTCCTGGCATTAAGGAACTTGCTTGGGGTCACCAGCGGCTGGTGCAGCAAAGTGTTCAAAGTATTGGACTCTGTGGGATCAGGGTGTTTCAAAAATCTGAAATAGAGTTATTTTATTCATCTTAGTTAAAAAACACACCATCACTACTTACTTTTAAGGAGCTCAGTGATATAGCAAATTGATTTTTTTTAAAGCACTGGCTTTTACAAGACTGAAAATATAATCTTGCTGAATATTGAAAAATCCCTCACCAATTGAAATGTTCACCCTCTAAGAAACCTAAGTCTGCTACACAAAATTAGCCAAAATTGAAGACAGGTGAAATTTCATAACAGAACATGTTGACTACTTTATTTACCTGCTCAGTGTGTCCCCCAAGAATATCCTTTGTTGGGAGCATTAACAAGCACCGTACAATTGCACAGGAACGTGCTCAAGGCTTGATGCTCTTGTCCTACCTGCTCTTTTACTGTTAACACAGGTCCTAGAGTAACACCTACCACCCTCTCTTCCCCCACGCTTCCATGACAGAGCTGGGATTTAAGGGAGTTAAAGCTATACCTGTCCACAAAACAACTGAGCATACCAGCTCCTCAAATCTGCCTCGGGTCCCCTCTTTAGATCAGGAGAAAATCCGAATGCCTCTGGTGGCCAGGCAGGTAATGCCAAGGAGCAGGGCAGGTAATGCGTGTGTGTCTATGGCATGAGCAGTAGAACTCAGGGAGGTGCAGGGGGCACTGGAGGGGACAGCAGCTACTTGGTTCAAGAGAAATGGCAAGATCAACATTTTATGTATCAGCATTAAATGTTAGTCCAAGTTTGCTTGTTGTAAGAGCACCACCTGGGTCAAACAGGTCGCCAGCTCTCACCCTTCGTGAATGCATTGTTGGCATCATCTTTTGCACCGCACTGGCTTGGTAGCTAAATCCTGCAGGGTTATTTTCATAAGTGTGACATCGCCCTGGAGAGAGCGAGGCCAAGGTCTCATTAACACCTTCAATACCAAGGGTGCCTCTGTTTCAGGCAGCCTAGATGGGCTTGTGGACTGACCCCAGGCAAGGGAGAGCTGCTCCCTTAGCAGCACAAGGTGCTTTTCCTCCCAGGTGCCAAGAGGGCAAACTTCATTTCTTTCCTGTGGCAAGTACGCCCTGAGCAGTGGCTTACCCGTTTGTCAATGTCATTGTGTTGGAGCTGCACAAAGCGAGCGCTGATGGCTGCGATGTAGCTCTGCTGATTGGAGAACGCCACGCGGCCAGCACCTTTGGGGTACTTCAGCTCTGGGTCCGTATCAATGCCAGCATAGCAGACACCACCATACAAACGGTCCATGATCATTGCCAGTTCAACTGCAAGAAAATGAACACAATTCTGTATAAATGTTTAGAAGGAACTCCTGACGAGGAGCAGGAAGAACTATTTAAGAATCATGCAGTGTAACTAAGAAAAGGAAAACCCATGTGAAGTATTGTGAAGCGTGTCCACATCAGTCTTACAACCTCAAGTAGGGGAGATCCTCATAGGCTATTTGAAAGTAAAAAAATAAAAGAATTTACACACACACACACACACACACACACACGAATTTACATAATCAGAACTTCAGCAACAGGATTAAAGGAATGATCTATCAGTAATCCTCTTGTTCTAACTGCTTAGTCTACTGGAGTGGGCCCTAGGTAGGCAAAGCATCTCGCGATGCCCTAACAAGTTATTAAGAGACAGCCCTACTTACTGACCTCTGAGACTGAAAGCCATTACTAAAGTTACACTGCTACGGTTAAGATTAAACTGTACAAAGAATGAAGTCATAATTTTAGCTAGAGGCAATATGTTTACAGCCTTAAAGTAAATCTCTACACTTGAAAAAAAATGACTTTTAGAGTATATTTTATCCCAACTGAGAAACCTCCAGACTAACCTCTCACAGGAAATTCTTAGTAATGCTAACAGCAGCAATGAACATTTATTGAGCACTTACAATGTGCCAGGAAACACTAAGCTGCTACTAAGGCAGTAAAAACATACCCATCCTGCACCTGCTAAAAATCCAGAGGTTTATGCCAAAACCGGTTTGGCTCAGTGGATAGAGCGTCGGCCTGCGGACTGAAAGGTCCCAGGTTCGATTCCGGTCAAGGGCATGTACCTGGGTTGCGGGCACATCCCCGGTGGGGAGTGTGCAGGAGGCAGCTGATCGATGTTTCTCTCTCATCGATGTTTCTAACTCTCTATCTCTCTCCCTTCCTCTCTGTAAAAAATCAATAAAACATATTTAAAAAAAAAAAAAATCCAGAGGTTTAGTCTGCAGTCCTTGTCACATTTCTCCTATAGATATCTTTGTATCTGTATATTTAAGATATATATACAGAAAACATTTGGAAAGTGATCCATTCCAAAGGTGTGATATTCTAAAATTATCTCACCAAAAAGGTACCATGGAGAGAAATGTAGCAGTTACTTACCTGGATTCAAATTGCCTGAAGGTAATTGTTTACTTGATACTGGACAGCACCTCCTCCAGGTATGACCATTCCTTTCAGGCAACTCACATAGTTTAAGTCCAAAATACTTAGCCCTAACCCTGGGGAATGACTCACGAACCCACTTCCTACAAACACCGACATATGGTGTTTGGAAAGGAAAAGACAGTGAGGAAAGATGATGACCTGGCCACCACCGGTGGGCAAAGTCCATCACAGAGCAGAGCCCCACAGGAATCGGGATCTTGGGGAAAGAAAAGCAGCACAGCCTGGTGGGGCAGGGGAAGAAATCTGCAGCAGATACAAGGGCCGAAAGGTACAAGAACCCCACCAGGATTTTACAAGCAGAAGGAAGACCAAGTACTACCGGGTTCCTGTACTATGAAGCTGCTGAGGCAGGTAAGAAAAGCTATGTCGCCATGACAGAAAGGCTGTCTTTTTTCTTTCTCTTTTAAAATATTTTTATTGATTTCAGAGAGGAAGGGAGAGGAAGAGAGACATAGAAACATCAATGATGAGAGACAACCATTGATTGGCTGCCTCTGCATGCCCCACACTGGGGATCGAGCCTGCAACCTGGGAATATGGCCTAACCGGGAATCAAACCATGACCTCCTGGTCTATAGGTTGATGCGCAACCACTGAGACACACCAAATGGGCCTGTTTTTTTTCTTAACTTCGAAATTTCTTCCCATTCTAGAGTGCCTAATATTGGTGACTTTTCTAAGTGCCCATTTTTAATAGGAAGAGTGACCTACAACCAACAGGTCATTTTCAGAAGGCGAGGAAAGAAGCTAGCAATCACTAAGTCCAAGAATATGTGCTTAGGGCAGAAAGCCATCCCAATGATCCCATTATGATCAGAATGACTGAGTCACACCAGCCAAGGGAACACTGCTGATTAGCACTTAAGTAGACCTTGACTACAGTCTGGAGGCAGGACCCAGGAATCACACTCAAACAATGCCATCATGATGGTGCACACACTCTGAATGTCAGAGTTCAGTGAGTCCTTACACTTCACCCCAACAACCTCTGATGGCTTGAGGGCCTCCTTACCTAACTAATGTTATTCCAGTTACAGACACGAAGAAACTGAAGGCAGAATTCATTCATTGTAGTCATTCATGAATTTCCCTAAAGGTCAAATGGACTTAATAAAAATAAGTAACCTCAAGGCCTGGAAATTAAGCACAAATTTTCCAAAGACCTGGCTTCCTCTGGAATGGAATAAGAGAGTAAACACCCCCTCCGGCTGGTGGATGACCAGGAGAAGAATGCTGGCAAGGACCGAATGGCACTTGTCTTCCACCTTCGGAAGCACCCGAGAAAGTGTCTGATTTAGAAAGAAGGTACACTAGCTGCATGCCTGCAGCTCCAGCTGACGCGGGAGTTACTTAGCCACAGCTGCTTCTATAGCATAGTGGTCTCCACAGGAATCTGGGGGGGCTCCCGGATGCCAGAGAAGGCTCCTTCCACGGGCAGACACTTTCCACTGCTTCGCAGATGTAGCTGCTGGAAAAGCATCTTCACGTGCCAAAGATTAGGTCATGACTTACGTTGCTGGCAGTTAGGTACTTTCGATAAGAAACAGAAACCCTCACTCACTATGCTCTTATGAAAATTATGAATAAATCATTTCCACGTATAAGCTGATTATACACAGTCATTTTCTTGGCCACCAAAAAGTCTGCAGACGTCTGAGCCAGTGAAGCCTCACTTAAGGGAAGAGCAATTCGTTGAGAAGCTAGAAGCAACCAACGTGACTAAAGAAAGAACTTTTGGGGGAAAGAATATGAAGGTTTTTCCATCTCTCTTTCTACCCGAATCTCTCTTTTAATGACAAAACATCTAACACGGTGAACACCCCTGAAGAAAGGTAAATGATGGTCAAAGAACTGTTTGTGTTTGGTGCTTTACTCAATTAGCAAGTCTCCACTAATAGCACACTTCCTGTGGGCTAAGCTCAAACACCACAGAGATATGGCATTTAAGTAACGCTGCTAGTGCTTAAAGTGACATTACTGAGAAAAGTAACCACTTGGTAAATACAGCTTTAGGGGGAGAATGTCATTGAATTCACCCACTAAGTAGATGACTAACAGAAACGCAGAGCAAGCCTTCCTCAAGGCCTATTAAGTTTTCAACCTGAAATAATTTTTTTTATAAAGAAAGTACCAGTTCACCTACAGATGTCAGAATGTACAACTACTTTTAGAGCCTGGGTTTTACAGGCTTCTTTACAGTGAGTATCATCAGTCCACGTAGGGAAGTCCCACATAAATTCCCTTCCTCTGATGGGGGCAAGCTGAACCAGGAAGAGGGCTACTGACTCCAGTACTTGGGGGGAGGAGAGAAAAGTAGAAGAAAGGCAGAAAGGATGTGGCAGAAGTCAACTAAAACCTGCATGGGTTTATCGATGTCTTGTGATCTCAACCCTGCTCATGAAATGTGAGCCTTTGATGGAAGGTGTAACTTACTTGGAGAGTGTGGGCAAACCACCTACTAAGCCTGTGACAGTGACTCCTCATTCTCAACCATCCTCTGTAGAGGCCAAGGACAGTGTGGCTCCCAGAACCACATTCTTTACATTTAACCTGAGGAAGGTGAGGCAATACAAGTAAAGGCTGGGATCCAGACAGATGGAGGTGACAGCGGGCATAGACAGAGTCCATGAAGAAGCCAGGAGTCTCCAAACTACTTTTTACGTTTTCTTTCCTATCCAGACAGTGTTCACAGGGTCTGCCTGGTCAGCACAGGGGTAGGAAATTAGCAGGTCTGGTAGCTCTATCCAAGGGCATTCTGCACTTTGGATAAGCTCTGTGTTCCTAAGACACTCAAGTCACGTCATAAATACCTGTTTCATTACAACAGCATCACCACTATGGGGCTAGCTCACACACTGGCTCTTGTGATGACCTTCACTGTGCTGTCACCAGAGAGGGAAACGAGAATACTGCAGCTGTATGTAGCATAGAGCATTCTCCTGAAGTCCTTCAGTGGTGACTATGCCTCTGAAGGTCAATCTGAACCCCAATTACGGTTCCTTGGATTTGCTCCTGATTCTTCACAGCGTTCTGAAAGGGGTTTTAATTCACCAGAGAGGAAATCATGATGACTCCCTCATCCGACCCCAGGGTCCTGTTCCTATCATTTAGTTGGATCTGAAAGCCAGCCATCAGGCAATGTTTAAGTCTCAGGTACTAAGAGAACCAAATGTGGAGGAGCAGGAATGAGGCTTCCCAAGGGGGAATATCAACACATTCATCTTTCCAGATTTTAAACTGTGAATCTCGAAGCCACATTTCTTCTCTCTGGACATAAGAACAAAGCAGGCGGGAAAGAGGCAGAAGGCACCTCAGGGGGAGGAGGAGGTCTGGACTTCGGAATGAAAGGAAGATCCAACTTGAAGGTGGACTTTCTAGGTTTACAATTGCCAAGTTGGTTCACAAGGCAGTTCACGCATCTTAAATGGGAAGATGTGCTTACAAGCTTTCACTCCGCATCAGATGTTGGGAAATTAAAAATATTTTCAAGTAAATGATATGAACAACCAACAAAGCCAGAGAGATAGAGTGTTTAACTTGATTAAATTGAGCTGGTACCAAGGTAACTGTTACTATTGTCACAGAGACAACATCTCAGACCTCAGCTTGATAAAGAAGCTCACTTCTGTGCAAAGAGCCCCAAACTTGTTGTCTGGAGATCTAAGTTTGAGTCTTGGCTTTTTTGCTTATAGTGGCCTTGGCCGATCACTCCCTCTGAACCCTGCTTCCTTATCTCTACAATGAATTCTACCACTTCCAACGTCACAGGGTTATCACGAGGATTAAACATCCATGAGTGCTCTGAACACACCGCTGAGCACGGAGTGGGGCTTGAATGTTCAGTCTGGTCCAGGGGTGGTTTTGGCCTTGACTCATAAATCTTTGCTTGGCTTGGTTTCTGCTCCATAAGCACCAGTTCTTCCCAGTCTTACTTTGGCTTTATGCTAACGTTACTCAACCTGCCCATGATATGGCCAAGTTTGACATCGGCTGTGGGCGAGAGAGAACACAAACGCATACTAACATTAGAAAATCCTTAACCCTCAGGGCAATGCAGTCAATCAAGTCTGTATGCCAAATCTGGAGTTTATCTGGGACAACTCGTTCTGAACCTGGGACTCAGTAAAAGAAAAAGTTCCTACTACTGAGAAACATGACATAAGATGGTTTCTGCTTGCCACCACTTCGTAGAACAACAACAACAAAAGCTACCATTACTCCTGTTTCCTGAGTCACAAATCAGAATGTGACTCCTGATACATGTGAACTATCAGAGTGCCTGCACAGAATGTCTGAAATAAGTGCTCTTGGAAAAAATTCAGGCTGTAGTTCCTCTAGATGTATGTATGCCACATATCAATGAATATCTACCTCAGTTTTTTTTTCTTCCCTCTACAGAAAATTCATGCTCACAACAGCCAGAGCGGGGAAAAGGCAGAGAAGGAAATTTTAGGATTCATCACAGAATATTAGACAGGAGAGAATGATCAAAGCCATAGTTAGGAAAGGCCTAAGGATGAGCAAATGGTAGGTCGGCTCCAAGGACTCAGATGGAATCTCTGAAGATCGAGCTGTTAGCAGGACCTGGACCGGTGAACTGTCACGAGGAAGTCATGAAGGCAAAGAACAGCTCACATGCCTCTCATCAGAGGACACAGAGGGCTTTTCAAGCCTGATCGAAGTTGGAAGAGGCTGGGTCCCAAAGCCTGATCACCGAGGCGATATTCAAATTAGACATCTAAGCCAAGAAGGTGGAGTGAGAGAATATTCATATTTATAAAGTGGGGAGCGTACAGGGACCAGATGCCTCATTCCCTACTCTTTCCTGGTAGCCTCATAATCCCCAAGCCTGGCACTTATTTCCTCTCAGAGCAAAGAGATACATTCTAGAGAGGCCCTAAGGCCCTAGGGATATGCAAAACAGGGCCATTTCTGTCCTGAGGGAGACTCAGGAAGACCCGCTGCTTACATTACGGAACGAAGAGTGAAAATATGCTGTGTACTTCCAGGTGGAGAACCAGACAGACTACCTACCCCTTTCCCTGTGCTCACTCTGAAGAAGAATCTGCATTTTAGCCACATGGTGGCATGGTGAGTCTGCCTATCGCCTTCCCTGGCCTGGGGGTGAGAAGAGGTGGGGAGTGGAAGGAGAACAGGAGCTGAGAAACACCAGGAGACTTCAGGCAAGCTGTCCTTGGCTTGCCGCAGACTGAGGGAGGGAGAGGAGACAGTAGGAACGTGTATTATTTGACCTAAAGAAACCAATAGGCAATCTAGCTTTGGGTAAACTCATCTAGATTTTTCCACTGATATTTTCCCATTTTCATTTATCTGGGCCTGTGACTTTTTTTTTTTACTCCCCCTCTCCCCCCAACCTGAATTTATAAAAAGGAAGGCTTGTTAAATGATCAGAAAGAGCAAGCTAAACTCAGGCTAATACTGCTTAAAACAGGTTGCCTTGTTTCTTTAGAAGCGTTTGTGTGTTTCTGTCCGGTGGGGTAAGGACTATATTTACAGTAATTTATTAGTGACAATGATCTTGTCTTAGGGGATATATCAAAGATAAATAGCCTCACAAGATCCAAAGTAATAATTCTTGAGTGATAACATTTTAGTCTCCATGTTATAGGACCATTTTTGGCCCAGGATGAGGTGAAAATCAATCTGGACACCTAAAATTTCACCTGCTGAGTACTGTCACCCATCTCTGGTCCAGGATCACCCTGCATATAGTACCTGAAACAGGTATGAGACTGTTCAAAATTCCATAACCACAATGCCCTCTGGAAATAATAAAAAATGGCCCGAAGTATTTAAAAACCAAATTTGAGAAACATTATGTTAAAGAGCATAATTTAGCATCCACTTCATTGAGTTACTTAGCATTCTATGAACGCATTTCTCGCCTTCTGTCCTGAAATCGGCGGCTCTGCAGATGATGACCTGTCTAACGGGACAGCGAGATGTTCATTCGGTTTGGCCTGGCCTGCGCTTGCTCAGTGTCGCTAACAGTGGATGCTCAATAAATGTTATTGTTCAAGTGAACTGCACTTGAACAAGAACACTGTCCAGTTGAAGATGGTCTAGTGAAGTCAAATGAATTCCTCCAAACACAGCCTTCTATTCCAGGCACACACCAGCCCATGAAGCTCAGTGTGTTCCAAGGAAGCCCGATTCTCTGCACATGGGCAAAAGCTGCAGACGTTAGCACTTTTCGTTCAGATTGCATGGCATCCAATCTGGAAGTCTTGGATAGATAGGAACATTCTAAGATGCCAGCAAAGATGACTTAGCCATCTAGAAACCATAACTTAGTCAGCTACAGTTATGGGAGGTGCTGGCATGGACGGACACTTCCATCAGACAAAGTGACTGTGGGTTACTAGCCACATAATTGCAAAAGTAAAACTGAAAGACAAAAATTTTAGCTTAGCTTTAAAAAAGTAACTTAAGAGACTTACAAAGGGGATAGCATCTAGGTGGGGAACACAAAATCCCACTTCTGATGAGAAAATTAAATATAATTCTTGCCTAATCCTAGAACTTGCAACATCTTGCAGACACGGGATATTAAAGAAAGAATATAATCTAGCACCTTGGAGTTCCTGCCCTGTGGTGTCAGTGTGATCTTAGAAAAGTGTGAAAATGGATTTATAAAGGGAAAATCATATAGAAGCCCTTACCTATCCCTTCAAATCATTAAAACAGAGAGAGTAAAGGGTGAATAATAAAAAAGGAAATTTAATTTATAAGCTATTGTGTCAGTGACTTAAAAATAGACATTAGAGGCTAAAGCCGGTTCTGTTATTTTTATAACTGTGGGGCTTTTTCTTTCAGAATTTTTTTTTCAGATTCCCATCTAGGAAAAAAAGAGAGGGGCTAGAATATTAAAACAAATTTGTGCTCGCAGTTAGGTGCAAAAAAGAACAGCTAGAATACTAGCAATGAATGTCCATTTACACTGTTAAAAGACAGCAAAAGGGATTTTTCTCTCACTCCACTCTTAAATCTAACACTAGTTGGAAAAATTCAGGAATATTCCACAAGGCCCCCACCTACACGTCCTTTTCTAAAGCAGACGCAGCTCAGACACAAAGGGCTGCATCTACCCACACCTAGTGCTGCTCGGTGGAGTGGCCCTCCCTGGACTTCCTTCTCTGACAGCAGATCATGGAAGGGGTGGGGCAGCTCTGCTGCTTTGCTTTCGTTCTTTCACATAGTTTCCAGGAAAATGAAAGTAAGACCCAAAGGTATTTGACTTTCTGAAATACCACAAAATTGCAAACTCCACAGTCACATGAAGATGTTTTACAATCCTTCAAAATGGAATAATGCATATATTTTTATGTAGGCCCAAAGTTATCACTTAGAACTAGACTGAAATTGAGATTTAAATAAGTATATTTAAAATGTTGAGGGATGTTCGGAATTAAGAACTCATCAAAGTCACAGAGCCAGATAGCCGTAGGCACATTTTACATTTCATAATTGTCCTCACAACTTGGTTTTAGTGATCTCTGCTTTCTCTTTTATGTTTTAGGTAGGATCAAGTCTACCGGCTTACAAATCACTCAGAGATAATGTGCTTTCACAGCTATGGTGGCAACAGTAACCTATCTTTGCATCTTCCTTTAAAAACACAAAGTCAATTATTTTAAACACTTTAAAAACTTAGTTCCTGCAAGTAATTTTGTTATATTCCATTGGCAATAGCACTGATCCACAACTGATGAGACTTGTGTTTGGATTTATATATTGATGTCATCAGCTCAGTATCCCTTCCACTGCCCCAGTCAATTATGACGGCCCAATCCCAGCAGGAACAATGATTTCCTCATCGGGAAATAACAAAAATAAAATAAAAATAAAATAGGGAAGCTTTATAAAAAGTCATCATAAAGATGCCTGCATACATAATTCATTTTTCAAGCTGTATAAGAAAAAAAATAGGAACCTGTTTCACTTGGAAAGAGTTCAGTCTGACACTCAGTGGCACAATTTCCAGCCGTGGTTTGACTGTCACTGAGGGCACACGGCTGCTGGGGACATATGGGTAACTTCTCTTTCTGTCATACATTACAATGCTAACTGGCATAAGAATGCACACTGCCAAATGTATTGTTACTATTTTTAAACTATGTGGTTGAATAGGAAAGCACTAAATAGAATTCATCCTTTCAAAATAACATTTTAATGAAATTCACTCTTGCACCATCAGGAAATAGAACATTTTGGGAGGAAACATTCAATTTTGAAAGCATCAGCTCAGCGAAACTGACAGGAGAGCATTCTTTTTTTGGAGACTGTGTGTATAATTGACCGGAAACCTAGAAAATATTGAAGACTAAATGCATTGGGAATTTTGTTGTTGTTGGATTTTGTTGTTGTGGTGTTACTATTTCCACTCACCAGCTCGAAGGGGTCGTGGAACTCCCCCAACAAAGATAGTTTTTCTGGGGTCCAAAGGCTGAGAACCATCCATTACAAAGTCACTGTCACTTAGGTTCCATGGTCGAATTTGCACCTGAAAAAAAGTTGTTTACTTGGTCCTTACTTCATTTCCATCAACCCCAAATGAGAATAAGGTGACTAAAGACAAACCCACTGATTTGTGCATTTTACAACATACACAACCCAAACAAAAATCCAGTTATTATTTAATGTAATCTGCATTAAGTGCCTTTCGATAGAACTCTTGGGAAATCTACTTGTAGGTACTATACTCAACACTCGAGACATATACCATGAAACCTTCAAAAACCATCTGTGGCTTTTAAATAAAGCAGTCTTTTAGAGAGAGATTCTGGGTTTGGGATCAGATCCATATTAGCAAAAGACAGTCTATTTATCACCTGTCATAGTACAGCACTTAGCTTTGTAAGAGCTCATCTGAAGGAAGGGAATGGAAACATTAGAAATATTTTTCTAAAACTTATCTGTATGTCTGGCTTTTAAATTCTCATCACCCCCTAAAATTAAAACATAGATCTTTTAGCAATATGACTTCACATGGATTAACACTCATCAAGTTAGCACAGAATTACCAGTAATATCAAATAGTGAAGTTACCTACTTTGGATTTATCTGACTTTTCTAAACAAGTCCGGGTAAATAGAGGCAAGCCTAGAAACTGAAGTAAATTCTCAAAGAGTAGAAAAAGGAATCTTCATGACATAGTTCTTTCTATTTGTTATGTCTCTTGACTGGGAAACCAACTTCCTGTCCATTGTTTGTACTGTTTTATCAAATGATAAAAAATAAGGTGTTTCATCAGAATCTGAACCTTAAAATATATTCCTTTCCATCCATAACTGAATTATCAAAGAAAAGCTTAAAAAAAACAAACCCTCCCAATACTGAAAGGTGAGTTTCAGCACTGCCTAAACAAGGACCAGTCACGTGTGTTCCAGGAGGTGGCTAGGTGTAGAAGCAGAGAAAAGGTGTGTCCTTAAGGAACATGCCTCTCCTTCCCTCTCACAGATTAGGACAGGAAACAAAACAGCTGAATTTTCATTTCCTTAGCATCAACAGAATTCTTCATTTCCCGCTGATGCTAGACTGTCAACAGTTAATGCAAGGAAAGGCATAAGAAAATGTCTTATGTGGCTTGGCTTATATCTAGGAGTACTCCCATTTGAAAGGTAGTAAAATCTGCCAATTACACTTTCAAAACACTTTGAAGGTCAATTCTAAAACTGGCACTGCTCAGAAACAGTCTACACATTCCTTATTATTGCTACAAAATTCACCCCCACCTAACTTTTTGCCTTTTATGACCCTGCTCCCTTCACTAGTTAGCCAGAAGCCATAAAGTCTCCATTTTTTCCTGAAAACTTGGACCTGTTTGCAATTCTGTAAACAGGCCTTGCTCCACCTACATCACATGGGGGGGTGAGGGGGAGTTAAAAAATAATTTTTTTAAAAAGCCCAAAAATGCCTTCATGAGCGCCCATTATTAATTTTCAATTAAAAACTCAATTTCCAGACACTGTAATAACAAGAATTCTAATATCACCAAAAAAAAAAAGTAGGATGCATCTATTTCTACACAGAGCCGTCTCTTCGTTTAGTCTTATCCCTAATAAAGTAGTTAAGGCAGTTTCAGGACCTGTCATTCCAATCACTTTACAATAACTGAGTTTGACCCTCGATCGCTTTGCTTCACAAATGAAAACAATTCCTGTGCAGTACTCATACTGTTCTGGCTTCATTGAATCCGATTACAGAAAACGCAGTCTTCTGTACCAGCTCTAGGTTACTGCTGCTCCAGAGAACTGTGCAGGCCTCACAGCTTCTTGCTGAGAGCTTCGTGCCTGCCCGCCTCCTCCCACCCTCACCTCATTACATCACACACGACCCCTTCCACTACCCTATTCTTGGCATTATAGCTTAGGTAAAAATACAGGAAGAGGTCTCAGGAGACAGGAATAATTAACCCTATTCATAAAACCCACATCCCCCAGCTGACACTAGAAAGCAGCTTCTCGGAGCTCACACTGCTGCAAAGTCAGAGCGATGTCCGCATAGGCCAGCTTCAGCTCTCTGCACGCCAAGCAAAAGGGAAACGCGTGGTCCTGTTTGCACCCAGACGTTCCATTCGCACTTTGGTATCTCTGAACTGCAAGTCCGCTCTCACAAAAGGCGATACATTCTCCATCACCAGGGTTTAGTCTCAGGGCCTGATAGCCATGTTTTTTTCCTTTTGGACTTACTCTTTGAATATGTTTTCTGGTCCTTGAATATATTTTCCACCCCCATGTTTCTCTACTTTTTAAATACCATACTTTACAAGCTGACTCAAATATTTTGTAGAAAGGGGTAAAACATAAATGAGAGAACAGCTTTTTCATAACCTTCGCTTCCTTAATAATTAGTTTTGAGAATGGATAAAATTAGAATTCTGTCCTAATTCAATATACATTTAACACCGCAACACAAGTTTTACATAATCAGGTAGGTGTGTGTGTGTGTGTGGCGGGGGGGATGGGGCGTGGGGGGGGGGGGGTCAAATAGGCTATTGCAGGCTATACTCTGGGCAAGAAAAGCCTCAACATTCAGAGGACAAACATACGGATGTCACTAGAAATGGTGAAGTTTCTCATAAATGAGCTGACACTGATTCTAAAACGGATTCTCCTTCCTGGAGAAACCTGCTTATAAAGGGGACTCTGGGAAGATGCACCACCCACCAGCTCCTCGGCGTGCCATGCCCTTACAGCAGGGGTTACACAAAACCAGTGTCTGCAGGGCCTCGCAGGTAGCATAACTGTGTCAAGCCGCCAGGCAATGTAGGAAGTCAGTGACACACTGGAAAAATCACTCCCTTTAAAAAATTTCTTTTCATTTTTAAAAAAAATCACTCCTTTTAAAGAAAGCAGGCACTTCTCAGCTCCAGCAAGTAGTTATAATTTGCAAATGTGCTGTCAGACTTCCCCATTTGTCAAGAGTAGCTAGATTTTTATGTGAAACTTCAAGATTTTAAAATGTTGGGAACTAATTCAAATGTTCAAATCACTGTGTAGGCTAAACGCAACGATCTGCAGGCCAGTCTATGCTGTGGCTGGAAAGGCTGTTACCACACAGCTCACAACGGAAAGCTGTGTTCCATAAGCACTTCGGAGAGACCATACAAAACGGCTTTCCTTTAGGTTTTTTTAAAGCATGTACAATAAACTTGAATAATAGATAGCTGTTCAAAGAATTGAGGGTTTTCTGACTAAACTACACAAAAGAGATGTTACCAAATCAGTTTGGCTATTTTTTCTAGAAAAATACCTAATAGAATAAAATACCTAACTATCGTTCTATATAGAAACTAAAGTTTCATCCTAGTTATGCAACTAAAAGTCATTATTCATAGGGGTAAGATTAGGCCACGTGCTAATCTTAGGCAGAGAAAAAAAGTAAGAAATGCAATATGGGTCACTTATTTTGACAAAAAGCATAACATCATTTCCCCAAAAGAAAACTTTATTGAAGATTCCAAAAGTCTTTATGTTATAATTAAATACAAAATGCATTTTATTGTTAACTTTAATAACAGGATATGAGTTTTAGAAAGACCAGTCTTTGGTTTTTATTTTATTATTATTTTTTAAGCCTCACCCGAGGAAATTTTTTTAATTGATTTTTTAGAGAGAGACAGAAACATCAGTTGGTTGCCTCCTGTCAAACCCACAAGCTAGCTATGTGTCCTGACCAGGCATCGAACCCAAAACCTTTTGGTGTACAGGATGAAGTTCTAGCCAACTGAGCCACCCGGCCAGGGCAGTAAGAATACTTTTTATTTTTTATTTATTTATTTTTTAAAATATATTTTATTGATTTTTTACAGAGAGGAAGGGAGAGAGATAGAGAGCCAGAAACATCGATGAGAGAGAAACATCGATCAGCTGCCTCCTGCACATCTCCCACTGGGAATGTGCCCGCAACTAAGGTACATGCCCTTGACCGGAATCGAACCTGGGACCCCTCAGTCCACAGGCCAACGCTCTATCCACTGAGCCAAACCGGTTTCGGCAAGAATACTTTTTAATACAAACCTTAGGGCTACAAGTTTCCGAACATGACTAAGCCTCCCTATAGCTCTAGAATTCTCTCAGTTTAGACCACTATTTAGAATTTAGATATTCATCTACCAATAAATAATGTTCTCTTGAGCTCATTTTGAATGTCTTGCCCTATCTTACATCCTTGTCTGGCCATCTCCTTAGACTAAAAACAGCAGTCACATGAACATCCTATGCTCAGTGCCTCCTTTTCATCTGCTCATCGCAAGGCCACTTCAAAAAGCAACCATACTGTTCAGAGTCCACAGTGCAATCCCGTGGCTGGCTCGGGGAAACTGCCCAACCCCCAAACAGCCTCGCTGCCCTGTGTTGTTTCCCATAAAGCACAGGGCTACGACCCCACTCCCGGTTCCCTTTGTCCTTTTTTCAATACCCTTCAAACTCCTGCTCAAGCTCTTCAGGAAAAAGTCTCCATTTTTCGGCTGCCTAATCCTACAATCCTTTCAATCTACGTGAGTCAGAAAAACAATACTGCAGAACTGTCAGGATTGCTCTCCCCAGCAAGCCTCAGCATCCCGGCTCTTCTGACAACCAGGATGAGTCAGCTAAACCCAGGTCCGCTGACATACAGCTGCAACGGCTCAGTGTAGTGGTAATGAACTCAGACCCACTCCAGTTGTCAGCAATCCTATTTTAAGCACCAGAGGCCTCACAGGATGACTGGAGTGCCCCACAAATAAACTGGAGTGCGGTTTGTGAGGCATCTTTCTCCCTCCACCGCATAACGGGTTGTTTTGTTAACACGACCACCAAAACTAGCAGCCACACAGCAATAACTGTGGTTTGGACTCTTCAAAGTACATTCATATTTGATATCTCATTTCAACCTAATGTGTGCCACATGGCTCCCTAACAAAAAGGTCAGCCAGTTTCCAGGAGTTTAGATGCTGCCTATTATTCCCCAAGTGCTGCCCTCCAACCAACGGAGAAGAGAAGGAGAGGCCTTCCCTGTATCTCCTGGGGGATGCGGCCAGGAAGGAACCTGAGAGCTGATCAGAGTCACTGGCCTCGACAAGATTATGTGCCCTGGGCAGCTCTGGGGCCTCCAGTCAGAACGCCATCGGGCCTTAAAGCATAAAGCCATGAGTCTTACACTCAGGCCATTCCTCCGTTTCCTTAGATAAAAGTACAGTCATGCGTTGCTCAATGACAGGGGCATGTTCTGAGCAATGTGTTGTGAGGCCATTTCGTCGTCGTGTGAACATCATAGAGTGTACTTACACAAACCTCGATGGTACAGCCTCCTGCTGTAATTGTATGTGCTATACTTTTATATCGGGCTGGCAGCACAGTAGTTTGTTTACACCAGCATCCCCACAAAGAGGTTAGTAATGCGTTGGGCTATGATGTTATGATGGATAAGAATTTTCAGCTCCATGATAATTTTATGGGATTGCTGCTGTATATGTGGTCTGTTGTTGACCAAAACGTCATTAGGTGGTGCATGACTGCAGATCAAGGTCCCACAAAGCCTCGTCACAGCCAGGTCTCTCCCTAGACAGGGAGCCAGGAGTAACTCTGGGAATTCTCTCATGCCGTCCCAGAATGTTCCTGGTCCACCGTCAAGGTCAGAAACAGTCCAAGAACAAAAAGGGAAGCCCTGCCAGCTGCACCAAGCTGCACAGCCTACCGGATGCATGGAAACCACCGGCTTACAGCCCCTCTAGGACCTCCAGTCACTGTTGAACAATTCAGGCAGCACTCTGTACACCGTTTCATAAGGGCGCCCAATGCAAAAAGAGAGCACGCATAAACTGTGCCCCCAAAACGGCTATGCATATCCTTGCTTTATGCTTGACTTAATAAACCCATTCTTAATTAAATGCCATGATTAATAACTGTACCTCTAAGCGAAAGACTCAAGGGAATGCCTTTCCTCTAAAGTCTAAAGGCTTTCCTGACTCCTGCGGGAACATCTGACCACGTTGCCCTTTGAGTCCCTGTCCCTGCCTTCCCCAGCCCAACTCCTCCTACAAAACTTCTATCATTGCACCTGTGACTCCTTACTTCACTTACTATTCACCTATCTTCCTCCATTGGCCTCTAGGGCTGAGCCCATATCTCTGCATGCTTCCCAATTGCCCAGCACAATGACCAACTCTTAGTGAGTGCTCAGTGCTCCACAGTGAATGAACAAAGGCTTTCCTGAGGGACAGACATGGGTGTCCAGCAGCTGCCCTCCTATCTCCCAGATCACTCCCCTCACTACACTGAAAGCTACCCTCTGTGGGCATGGAAATACAGTATGTCTGGTCACCAGTAGATGTCCCAAGACTTGGGCCCAATCAGTGTAAATTCCTGATGCCACCAGGTACCCAGTGCTCATCATTACTGCTGGTGCTTCCACATCTCTTAGAAAGGGTAAGCATGACAGTCGAGTCCCTTTTGAAAGAAAGAAGAAACTAGGACTTTTGAGCACCTACACTGCACCATTGTGCCAGGCATTCTGCACACATGGTTACACTTAAACTCACTAAAACTATTATGCTGTCAAAATTATACCTACTTTAGAGATAAGGAAAGGAAGAATCAGAAGAGTAAAGTCAACTCAGGACTGGAACCCATGTTTATCTAACCCAAAGCCTATATACTATGCACTTTTTCCCTTGCAATGACGTCGTGTGCCTGCAAGGCTCCCTGTCCTCCAGGCTACTGGCCACCAGTCATACTTGCTCATAGTCTCCTGGACAAGTCACGGTGCACGTTTATTTATGAGTGATTAACCTCTCTCTTCTTTCCAAACTTATTCTACCCATTTTCAATGCATTAAAGAACAGATGGACTCTTCTGACACCTAACAAACCTAGCCATTAGAAAAGTTCAAGAGGATGACTTCGCAATGAAACTGGCACAGTCTTCAGCTATTTTATCTTCCGGGTTCACAGACTCAAGCAATCATGCTCTGTAGCCACACGATTTTGTCCAGTGTGTATTTTCAGCTCCACGGTACGTGGACAAGGATGTTGTTACTGGCATGCTGGTCACTAAGACTCTTGAGAGGAATGTACACATAAAAGTTCAAGTGACCTAAGTTTTTCCTGGGAAGAAGCCTATTCTTTGCATGAGTTTCATGGAACAGTAATTCTATACAAATTTTCACAAGTATAATTCCCAACCAGGTATATAATATGCTGGGTTAAACAATATTACACAATTTACTTACTGCAAGACTTGTCAGAATTATATCAATTTTTCCCAAATGTTTTTGGCTATTGAACCTTTAATTAAAGAAAAAAAATAGATATAAAAGGCACAAAGTCGATGCTCAATAAATGACACCCATTATTATTATGAGCAAACCTTTTGTTAGTGTTCCTCTCAAGAGACCAGTGTTGATGGGACAAGTGTTCTTCAGAATGCACTTTGGGAAACACTGAGTGTGGTCCCTTAGGGCAGCAGTCACCAAGGTTGGCGACCACTGCCTTAGGGGACGGACTGGCTGTTTTTTGTCCACTAGGTACTGCTTAGTACACTGGAACTGCAGCATCTTTTAGACCTCAATAACAGCTTCGAAAAAATAAATAATAACAGTTTCCAAAGACTCAAGCAAGCACTAAGGAACTCTGGACCCATATCAAAATCAGAGATTCAGGGGGGGAAATAGGATTTATTATGAAGAGGAAGTACTGCTCTCATTTTAGAGGAGGAATCCTCCTTTGGAGAAATTCCTATGATGGAAAGTGCCCAAACCACAAATTTAGACCAAGGATTCAAAAAACAAACAAACAAAGAAGATCAGAAATGCTAAAGATTTCCAAGGGGGGATATAACAAAACCAGATTTGATTGAGCCAAGATAAAAACACAGTTGTCATTTTAGAAGGTCGTAGACGGAGAATGAAAGAGTTTGAGTAAATATTCCACAAATGCAAGGACTGAGGCCATCAGTCAGGATGCCCTATAACTTAGCCCCTTTCTACTTCTCCCAATTTCATCTTCCTCTACTCCTGTCATACTTTTGTGCCCCATCTAACCAGCCTAAATGTTCGCCATTCATCCCACACAATTTCTCATTTCTGTGTTCATACTGTTGGATTTCTCGAAAATGTCTGTTTACTCACCCCTCCACCCCTCTCCTGGCCAATCTCCAAACTCTCTTAATCCTTCAAGGCCTAGTTCAAATGACACTTCATTCAAGAAGCTTTCTTTTATCACTCCAGGCATATATAAACTCTCCAAAGTCCTTACTTTATATCTTATCCTCATTGTATTTATTTTCCTTAGTTTGACAAATATTTAAGAACCTTTTATGCATCAGGCTCCATATTAGTGTGTATTTAAATACTTGTTTTATCTACCCATGACACTATTACGTTTTTGACACAGGGTTTTATGCCTGATTCAGAATAAGTTCTGATTCATAATAACCAGTACGAAGGCCTTGCCCACAATCCACACTCAAAGGTGGTTTGAAGGAAGGCAGGCAAACCGTTGTAGAAAGATGGCTGCCCGTGGGCTGGCGACAGCTCGAGCAGCAGGTACAGTTTGCTGTAGATGGTGCAGTGACCAGAGAAGGCTTCAGGGAACAGAAAGCATTTGAGAGGGGTCTTCAAATAAAGACAAGAATTAGAAATTAGGATGGGAACAGAAATATCTTAGTTATTTGAATATGGGGTTTAGAAGGAAAGCAGAAAAAGGTAAGTTTGGAAAAAAATGTGAAGTCCGACTGGGAAGGTGTTAAATCCCAGGCAAAAGGATCTGGACTGCTTTTGTAACTACAGAGGAGGGATAGAAAGTGCTAGCGATCTCATTCATATATGGATGGGGGCAAGAGAGACCAGAATGATAATCAGATTGGATAGAAGCAAAAATTAAAGAATTAAGCCAGCCTCTATTTCCAGCTTCCTTGCTCCTAACATTTTTTTTTTCAATTTTTGCTTTCAAGTTTTAAGTGGATGACCATGTTACCTGAGCAATAACCTAAAGAAATTACTTGATGTAAGCACACTGTCTGGTAAGACAGTTTTTAAATACTATATAGCAAATCAGTCAGTCATATTTCAGGATATTTACCATTGTGATTGTGCTTTAAACTTCAAGGAGAAGGAAGCAGGAAACTTCTCTGATATGCCTTTCAAGGTGTTTACTATCCCACATCCCTGGCCAAAGTGTGCTAGAAGGTAAGAAGCATAAACCTCTCCTTCCTCGCCTCCTTTTCAAGTTTCTCTTTTTCAGCCCCTATCTCTGTTAGACCCTCCCAGGTTTCCTGCTCTATCAGATTGCTGTCCTGAACTTTCAGGTTCAATCTATTCATACATTCAAAAAGTAGTGTCACCTTAACAAGAGGGACCACGGTCACAGTGTCTGCCCACTTCACCGCAGGCCTGAACGAGGACAGAGCCGTCCTCTGGGATGTCTGGGACATTGAGCTATGGAACTGATCTTGCTGGAGGAGGAAAAATCATATATCTAGGAATTTTGTCATAGTTCCTGCTCTTGCCGATTTGACTACCCATTCTTTGGGCCTGAGGAGTCAAACAATCCAGCCACGAATGAAGTTTCTTCCGCCACCTTTCAGGATCAGTCCAGCTCACAGAGCAGTCTGAGTGGAGCCATTTAATGAAAGGTAATCAGACCAAAAACACGAACACTACCTGAAATCCACTAATTAGGGATTCGTTTGAGTTAAAAACAAACATGATCTTAGAAGGTTCAAGTCAGAGGGAACCTCGCTATCAGGCTCTGTACTAGGAAAAGAATCTTGATTAACCTAATCCACACAAAGGGAACGGGGTCTGATGCAGGAGGATGCGGGGTGGAGGTGGGGGCTGGGGAGGGAGGTTAGGGGAAGGACAAAGGATAGAAAATCTGTGAGGTCATTTTGGAACATGGTATAGTTCCAAGGAGAAATCCAGGGAGGATTGGAGAGAACTAAACAGCAGAATGAGGGCACTGGGATACTGAAAGGTAGCCAAGCTAAGAAGCAGAAAAAGTAGAAAGAGCCATAGCTCAGAGAGTTTGGCAAATGAGCTCCAAATGCTGACTTTACTTTGAGCTACTGCCAAGGTCCTCATTTACTCCCAAAGGTTCGCCCCGGCTCTCACTTTCTGTGGGAGCATCCAAAGTGAGGTGGGAGGTGTCGAAACCTGGGAGGGAAGTGTGGCTAAACGAGGCCAGGAGGGAGAGAGGTAGAGCTGAGGCACAGGAAGAGAAGGGTTAAAAAATGGAGCCAAAAGAGTTGGAACCCAAAATGGGATCCAGCTCCTTCGAATTACAGGTGTTTGGGGATTTCTTTGTTCCCCAGCCTAAATTTTATTCAAATTGTTTATGCTGGAAACTCTGAGTGTGCTTGGGTCAAAGAAATATGTGATCGGCAGCCACCATTCAGAATTCACTGAGCTCCAATAAACTGCTTCACTTGAGCTCAGAAAGTGAAAACTGCAATAAGGCAAAAATTTGTAGAAAACACAAACAAGGAAAGTTAGTAACTCCATAAACATTTCCAAGACAGATAATTACACTAATTATTTTCAGAAGTCCCTCAAGCCAAAGGTAACACGTGTTTGGAGTGAAAACACTCAACAGTAATGGTGTTGCCTCCATACCACCTCCATCTGCAACCACCACTGCTCATTCCCCTCTCAAGAGATGCCCAGTCCTGGTGAGGCTTGCCCCACAAGGAATATTATCCTCCCAGAGAGCCAGTGATGAGCCATCCGAGGTATACAAGACCCATCAGCTCATCTCTAGTTTCCTCCCCTCAATCCAACTGCTTCTTAGTCTACTATGGGCATAACTCTCTTAATGTGTACCTCTGCCTTTCTGCCTTTTTATATATAAATAAATATATTTCTAATCGCCTCCTAGAGTGTATGACCAATCGATCCCACCTCAGCCCTTTCTAGCTCACCCCACTCCCCTTCCACTGATGTGAAGTGGCAGATGATCTCTGGAGGTTGGCTGTTTACCTGCCAGACATCTGACCCTGACCAATTGGGTTCAGTCTTCCTGATCTCACACTATTCCACAGAGACTGAGAGAAGTTATTTCAGCTTTCTTGCTTTTCACTCAGATGAAACCCTGCACGCTCCCCTGGTAGTCAGTCCCCATGTCTCCCTCATAACACCAGGCCTCTCCACACTGTTTAAATTAAGACCAAAGTTAACAAAGGTTTCCTACTCCTTTTCCCCACATACTGTTTCTTTATTCCTCTCCCCCTGCCTCATATGCTACCTTATCTAATACTGCTAATTGTTATTATAAAAAATGTTTAATGGCCCCAGAATTTGAAAATTACAGTAGCACTTCACATGTATTAAAATCCTGACTTCTCCTTCTGCATCAATTATTCTACTATGCTCAACATCTCCATTCTTTACTAACCCCCTCTTCTGCTTTACATACTGCAGCCTCCCTCCTAGAGGTGGCCAAGTCCAGCATCATTCTTGTGCAACCAACTGTAGACCCTGTCCTAGATGTCACCACTCTTTTCAACAGATGCTCCCATGCAGATAAGCTCTATCCTCACTCTTCTGAATCCAAAAGCACTACGCTAGACTAACAGCACATCCAGTTACACAAGTACCTGACCTCGCCAGATGTTTTCACGATCATTTCCCTCTTATCTGAGCCTCTTGACATCCCAGAGAGGGACCATTATTCTTCCCATTGTACAGATGAGGAAACCAAGATTCAGCAAGAATTAGGGGAGTTTATTCACAGCCAAGAAGATATTTAAATGTTAGAGACAAGACTCTAACTTTTATGTCCAACCACAACTGTTTCCCCATGCACATTTCTGAGTGCATCTAGTTGCCAAGCGAGGCCCCCTCTTCTGGTGTAAGTCTTACAGGGGGTGCTAAGGCCCCAAGGAAGATCCATGCCTTGGACCACATCACTATTTGTACTCTATTTCCCTCTCCTAGCACCAAGTCTCGACATACAAACTCACCCCCCGCCCCCACCTTCCCACAGATCCTTACTTCTTCCGTGTTAACTGAGTTCTTTTCTTCTGCTCAGAACATAGGTTTGCCCCTTCTCCACTCATACCCACTCTGCCAGGAGAAAGGAAGCAGCTTCCTCTCACCCAAGGACTTATACTCTTTGGTTCAGTAACCACACCCTGTACTAGTGTACATTTGTTTATGGTTTTGGGTCCATGTTCCCTGTCCTTCCCCTCCCCTGCCCTGTTCCAAACTCTCCATTGTAGAGTGTACGCTCCTGGCCCAGAGGCTCGACTTAGCCAGCTGTGGGTACTCAGCACAATGCCTTGCATTCAAAGGCACATAAACACTGACAATTATGATCTTTAAAAAAAAATTACCCCGTCCTTGATCTGAAATAATAATACAAGCCAGCTGCCAAAACCATTAAGAGCATTATTTACTTCAATTAAGAGATTCTGAATAGGAATTAGCTTAAAAGAGCTGTAAAGTGAAAGACAAGGGCCCATGTGTTTACATGCGGTCCCAAAGGTATAAAATGAAATACTGAGTAATTTGTTATTAGCGTCCCATCAATGACAGTCCAGCTCCACTGCACAGCAAGGTCACCCCGGGTAAGAGGATCCCAGTTACCAGCATTCCCATTACAATGGCACATGTGCTCTAGAAAAGCAACAGCTGGCTGCCTGTTACATACCGGTTTATCCTTGATGGTGGGGCTGGACACGCACAGGTACAGTTTCCCGTCTTCCTCCAGGCAGGCATCGATCAGAGCTTGCACTGAGCTCTCCTCCTGGAACAGCAGAAAGGCATAGCCTTGGGGAGAACAAAAACAAAGGGTGGGGGGAGGAATCAGTACACTGAACTCAGAATCCCACTTACAACACTATCTATTGCTTTACTTTGGCCAATTCTTACTAAAAGCTAAGAACTTGAAGTGGGACACAGGGAAGTCACAGTTACTGAGACCCTCGCTTGCCAGGCATTGTATTAGGTGCTCCATACACACCACCTTGCCTTAGGGTTGATACGTGCAGCAGCATGGCCGCACCTTGAAAACATTACACTGAGGGGAAAAAGCCAGGCACACGATACCACATATTGTATGATTCCATGTGCATGGAATGTCCATAAGAGGCAAATCTATAGAGACAAGAAATAGATTAGTGGTGGCCTAGGGCTTCGGGGCTGGAGGGAATCGGTACAGGGTTTCTTTTTGGGATGATGAAAGCTTTAAAAAATTAATTGTAGTGATGGTATCTGTGAACATACTGAAAACCACTGACCTATACATTTTAAATGGAGGCACTATAGGGTGTGTGAATTATATCTCAACAAAACTTGTCCAAAAACCAAAACCACACAATAGGCCAGTGTGTTACTTCTGATGACGCTCTGTTTCGCCAAGGATACTCTCCTGTCTCATGACGGAGCACGTGATCTATAAACAGGACACTACGGCAGGGTTTCCCTGGACATAGCCAGCTAGCTCAGTTCAGTTCAGCAAGATGGACTGAGCAACTTGACAAGTGGGACACAACCTATAAATTATGATAAAACTGAGATAGCTGAGCGTAGGTCTCTGCGGTCAAGAGACTTCTTCAGTAGAAGAAACAGACATGTAGACAGTGAACTACTAGTGACAAAGCTGAGGGAGATGAGTGGAGACAGAAGGTGCCCTGGGACCTCAGAGGAGTAAGGGTTCTGACTTGGGAGAATCAGCAGAGACTTCAAAGAGGACAACAGATGTTCAAGGGGCCAACTCTGACACTTGCTGCCACACTGGCACGAATGACAGCTGAGCAAGGGCCCATCATGAGCTAGTCTAAGCCTGAGCATTCAACCATTCAACCTCTCTACAACCCCTCTAGCTTGGCTAAGTCTCTCAGCTGTCGCCTCCACTCCCGGTCCTGCTATTGACCTCAAAAGAGACCATCACCAACACAATTCTGCTCTGATGCATTGCGTGCCAGGAAGATGGAAGCAGTGGAAGAGATAAGAACCCTCATATTCAGAAGATTCTCATACATCAAAGACGTTAATTAACTGGCCTAGAAGCAAAGCTCTCTGGAGTCCTGGGCCGCACGTAACAACGTTGGCAGTGGATAATGAATAATGGGTGCTCTTTTTAAAATCCTTTTTCCAAACTCCTCATCTACTATACAGAACATCCAAGTAAACATAACAGGAAAGAGATCAAGTACTACCCAGCACACCAAGAGTGACCACTGCAACAAGTAGTAGCCAACAAACAAGGGGGACACCAAGCCTACAGGAGCCGGTATGTGGATGCCAGAGGGAGGCTGCCTATGTGGTAGGATCCAGAGCTGTTTTCTGGGCTTTGCTCCCAGGCTAGATGGGTCAGAGGATTCAGCAGGTGGCCAGGCAAGAAAAATAAAACCTAACTGTGCAACTAGAAAAGATAATACATCATTTCTTCATGTCATTTCTCTTCCAGAAATAGTATCAAACGAGCACCGAGCCCCAGGGAATCTGTTAAAAATTCAGTATTTTCATTTAATGTGAAAACATTAAT
Source organism: Myotis yumanensis (assembly GCF_028538775.1). Taxonomy (NCBI): domain Eukaryota; kingdom Metazoa; phylum Chordata; class Mammalia; order Chiroptera; family Vespertilionidae; genus Myotis; species Myotis yumanensis. The sequence goes on along the minus strand of NW_027223764.1, from coordinate 24,437,893 downwards.
TCCACTTGCCAAAGAGAATATTAGAGATGAGTGAGTTAGAAAATGCAAAAATCACCATGCGGAGGTATTGGCATGTGCTCTCAAACCTCCTGCTTCACCGGGTTAAAAGTGATCTTCCTTCCACAGAGGTCCTAAGGGGCACGCTGGGTATCTTGTCCTTGAAAGAACCCTGTCTGTGTACACGATGCACAGGCACATCAAAAAGGCCTGGGGCCCTGGCCAGTGTTTCTCAATGGTTAGAGTATCGGCCTGCACACTGAAGGGTCGTGGGTTTGATTCCCGATCAAGGGCATGTACATCGGTTGCTGGTTCACTCCCCAGCCCTAGTCGTGGTGTGTGCGGGAGGCAAAAAGTCGATGTGTCTCTCATATTGATGTTCTCTCTCTCTCTCTCTCTCCCCCTCTCTCTCTCTTTCCCTCCCTCTCTTCTACTCTCTTTGAAAAGCAACAGAAAAATATCCTCAGGTGAGGATTTTTTTTTTTAATATATTTTATTGATTTTTCACAGAGAGGAAGGGAGAGAGATAGAGAGCCAGAAACATCGATGAGAGAGAAACATCGATCAGCTGCCTCCTGCACATCTCCCACTGGGGATGTGCCCGCAACCCAGGTACATGCCCTTGACCGGAATCGAACCTGGGACCCTTCAGTCTGCAGGCCGATGCTCTATCCACTGAGCCAAACCGGTTCCGGCAAGGTGAGGATTTTTAAAAATGGCCTGGGGCACACGCGGTGAGCTTGGGGATGGGTGCGATCAGTGAGCTGGGGCGGTCTCCAGCTCCTTGCTTCTGGAAGGCCACCAGGCTGACTGCACCTTTCCTGCACATCACTGCCCGCCCTCTACAATCTCCCACATCAAATCCTGCATTGGTTTCAACTTGGGCATCAGATGAAAAGGCCTTCCAACCAAAACAAAATACACCAGAAACACCCCAAGTCACCCATGAAAACAGCTTTATGATACTTTCACCAACTAAAACACCTTCTGGTAGATACCTCTAGGTCAAGTAAACCAACAGGACAATAGAAACCAGAGGATTGAAACAAAAACAAAAACGGGAAGGAAGACTCCTTCAAACACATTTCCCTCTTGATCTTCAGAAATGTAAGGTCAAAGGAAACAAAGTAGAAAAAGATCCCTTCAAGAATAACAAGGTCAATGTGAGATAGAAATTAAATCAATGATTTACTAAGAGGCAAATTCCACATGGTACTATGAAAAGAGTTCTGGACTAGGAGTCAGAAGGACTGGATTTGGGTCTAAGTCCAGCATTTACTGTGTGTGGTAATAACAGCTGATGGACCTTATGCGCATTAACTCATTTCATGATCACACACACCCGGGAGGTAGGCACTATTTAAATGCTGTTTTATGGGGAAAGCACTTGCAGAGACCTATTCAAGGTCACCTAGTAACTGGTGAAACCATGAACTTGAACACTGACTTGGCTCTTTTCTCTGTAAAATGAAGAAAACATGTGTCCTGATTATCTTATAGAAATGTAGGTTATGAGATAATATATGTAAGGATGCTTTGTAAATTAGGATATCATGAAAGTGTCAATTTTTCTTTTGCTGCATTTTCAGTTATTTATGTGCTATGTAAAATTGAATTTTGCATATGTCTCATTACAAAATTAGAGTTCAAGTTAATGACATATACTTTCTACTTTGCATTTGCAAGCATTTGGTGAGTAAAGGGCAGGCATCCAGATACTAAAGAAAAACAAAGTTTTTTGAATGACAGGCTGAATATTACTATAAACAAAGTGACTGAACATTTGCTTTCATATATCATTAGCCATTCCCAGCAGGAGAGAGAATGATCAGATGTGGTATTATTTGCTGATGTGAATACATTCTTTAAATAAAAGCCTATTGCACCTATAAATCAAGTTCCTCAAACTGTCACTATGATGGAAGGATATCCTATTAGTTTGAAAGGTATAAAAAAATCTTGGCCAAAAATTCATAAACTCCCTCCCCTCTGAGCCAGAGAGAAAGATAACAGGATTATAAAACTCCTCATATTTCAGGAGTGGTGACCTTGTTTCCCAAATGCCTGATGAGCATGCGGGGGCTTTGGAGACGTGGTGAGCGACAAGAGGCCCTCAACGCAGAGCCAGTCTGACGGGGGCAATATGGGCTCTGGGAGTAGCAGGAGGAACTCAGCACTGTCACCATCACAACCCTGGGTCACAGGCAGAATAGATGGCAGAAAAGTGCTTGCTTTCCCACTGGTGCCAAACGGGCTGGGGAGGAAGGTAGAATAGTGAGGGATTTTTGGACAAGCCTGGACCGACCAATGCACTTCCCTGGGGTAAAGAGGAACAGGAAGGTATGGGGGGGGGGGGGTGCTAAATTAGAAAAATTCCATTTTACTTGGCCATGTTTTTGAAGGAAAAATTTAATTAAAAGATCTTTTCTCTTAATACCTGAGAACACATTAAGTATAACAACCTTCAAAATGTTCTTGGCTACCTTTCAAAAACAAAGCGTCCTGAGTGCTTAAACACATAATTTTGCGTGTTATTTTTTATATGGATCCCTAGTAAAAATAACAATCAGCATGAACTTCACCACCACGAACACCAGTTACTAAGAACTTTGCTAGTAAGTACTGTACATCTGTTAGCTCTTCTCCTCCTCACAGTAATTCTATAAGGTAAATACAGTTGTTATTGTTACCATTTTACAGATGAGAACACCAGACCTCCAAGTGGTTATGGGACACAGATTAAAATCTAAAAATTAAACTTAGGTTTAACATCTAGGTCAGCTTCCAAAGCTCTCATTCTTTAGCCATTAACTTACACTATCTCACCTAAAAACGCTAAGGTAAATTTGCACTATCACTAGAGAATAAGGACTTGCCAATTTATTATTTATTGTCGTTTTGTAACAGTGACCATTTAACTATCACAAAAGTGACAAAAAATAATAATAAACAATTATTTTAGTAGCAAGAAGTGGTGACCTGTGCTTTTGTCCTAAAATTTAAGGCCTATGTAGATATAGTCGCTCTAAAGCCCATAAAAACTCTATTAAGAAGAGCTGAAATGATGAATTTCAAAATAACCAGGAGAAGTTTAGATTTAGTTTTATTTAGGTCAATCAAATTTTCTTATTTAATAAAGATGCTTATTGGTTTGAATATTTAGAATGAAGGCTCTTGGGGGACTTAGAGAGCAGATATCACTGAATTAAATTGGATTTTAATAAAATGAATATCACCATAACAGTAATAATCAACTTAAGAATTCTCAATGTATCCTAAAACCACAGGGTGAATCTGGGCAGGGAATACAGGATATTCATATAATCCTAAGGTATCACTTCATAGGTAAGTATGGCAAAAGGAGAAAAAGGTACTTTCACAATGGAGGAATCTGACAGATAACACCTTAACCAAATGATCAAACTCAACATCAGCAACCACAACGCAACTGACACCTCTGCACTGCGTCCATCCTGTACTGTGTCTCTCTCAGTGTAGAACATCACCTGCGCGGTCTTCTTGTTAACAGGGTTTCACCTGAATCTCATCAGGAGGGAACAATCAGAAACTTCCAAATTAAGTGATATTCTATAAAACATCTTGCATGGACTCTTCAAATGATACAAAAGACAAAAAGCCTGGGAAACTGTCTAAAGGAGAGTAAAAAGATATGATAACTAAAGGCAAGGCTAGACTTTGACTGGATTTTGGATTTTTTTTTTTTTAAAGTTCTAAAAAACATTACTGGAACAATCTGGATATTTCTTGGAGACATGCTACTGCATTTAGGAGGGGTTTTAATATCTACAACTTAGTCTCAGAAGATTCATCAAAAATATACCTGTATAGCTCAACTGGCATGGCTCAGGGGTTGAGCATCAACCTATGAACCGGTTCAATTCTGGTGAGGGCACATGCCTAGGTTGTGGGATTGATCCCCATTGGGGGGCATGCAGGAGGCAGCCAATGAATGATTCTCATCATTGATATTTCTATCTCTTTCTCCCTCTCCCCTCCTCTCTGAAATCAATAAAGATATTTTAAAAAATATATACATGTATATATACACATACATATAGAAAAAAAAGAGAAAGCAAATGTAGCAAAATGCTAACAACTGGTAAAGCTAGAGGATGGCTACAGAGGTCTTCATTATACTATTCTTATAATTTTTTCATAGGTTTGAAATTTTTAAAATAAAGATTTGTGAAAAAAAGGAAAATCCACGAGGTCTTAATGAAGAAGAGGGTAATACACTCTCCAATTTCCCAAGAGGTGTGTGGTCTTTTGAAACAGTTCTTAAAATCAACTAACTTGCTCTTAGTGATTTATATGTTTCCATATCGACTGCAGTAGGAAAACAATTCCAGCTCATAGGGTTGTGCCCTGACCTGCTGCTGCCTTCAGAAAGCGGTGGCTGATCAAGCAATGGCCGGCTACTGATGAAGGGAGATCAGCCCCAGGAGGAGGATCCACAGTCTGAACAGACAGAGAAACCTCTCCTCACACAGAGTCCAGGCTCCCTGCTTTCCCGTGACCTTCCTAAAGAGACATGAAGGGCATCTCCCCGGCCAGAGCTGCCTGAGTTCAGACTTTTTCTTCTGGCACAGGAAGTCTGTTCCAAACATTCTCTCTGACCTTGGCTTTTAGGTCAGAGGATTTACCTGGTTTGCCTCAGGAGTCTTTGTCTTTGGATTCAATTCAATGGCACCAAAAATATTTAGGAGGTACAAAGCATGATGCTAGGCACCGAAGCTACAAAGATGAAGAAGCTAAGGAAGATCCCTGCCCTAGAAAAACTCAGCCTGTAAATAAATAACTAAAAAAACAACATGAAAAGTGCTATGCTGGGGGTATGTCCCACAGGACACTGGGGAGAGACAAATGGAGCAGAGGCATCCGAACGCCACGGGAAGTCAGAGAGCACAGGCCATCTCTGAGCTGGAGGAGAACTACTTGTCCAGGACGGAAGGGCATTCCAAGGTCAGGAAAGGGCACAGGCCAAGGCACTGAAAGGTCGAAGGATCAGTTCATTTGGAAAACAGTGAGTAGAGTTCCTTAGTTAGAATACAGGATTGGGGGCAGTGGGTGGGAAGAGAGAACACAGCTCACCAACCCCCTGCATGCTGCCTGGTCTCTGAACTAGATTTCTTCTTCATTTTCCTCTTGGAAGAGAACATCTATCTCTAGGACTTTCTGAACACTTACCACGTGTCCTGGGCACTGCAGGGGGATCTGACAGCAAGTCCTTGTTCTCAAGGAATATAAACGCTAGTGCAAGAAGGTCAGGAAGAATATGCACAGACAGAGCTCTGATCTAGGAACAATGCATGAAGGACCCAAAGAAGCATTTTAAAAAAAAACACATTTCACTGTTTTTCCAAGTGAACTGAACTTCATAGAAAGACGACAGACTTTTCCAGGGAAGACATGGCTAGAAAAATCAGGAAAGACTTTCCGTAGATGGTGGCCCAGAAGCCAGACCTTAATGGAATGGCACAGGTGAAAAAAGGATGAAGCACATCCCAAGGAGAGGAATTAGCCTAAGCTACGCATGTAGAGATGGTTCTGTAGGTACTGCCTCCGTCCACGGGTTCCTAAACATTCCCCTGCATTCAGAACCAGTGGTATTTCCTTGCCTATACTTACTCCAGAGGGCTGAGGCGCAAACATTTTGGTTCTTGTGTGTTTTGTGTTTTGTGTTACACTAATAACTGTTGCTTTGTGGGCTAGTTGTTTGGCAGGCAGGGATGGGGGAAGGTAGGAATGAACAAGAAAATAAATCTAATGGGTAGACTCACCTGAGTTGAAATTGGAAATGTACTTCCTGTGTTCTTAGTAAAGTCCTGCAGCCCAGGGCAGTGACCTGGGGCACTCTGCCTTAAAGTCTGCTCTTTTTATGTAACCACGCAGTCCCCATATAAAGAGGTCTTTGTGAAATCTGCCAATCTGTCAGTTCTAGTCATAGTCAATTCCAACAAGCACCTGACCAAGAAAACTGAGACCAGACTACAGGTGTCGGAGGGAACTGCTCAAACCAGTTGGGCAGCTTTATTATGACTGAGCATTACACTTTCATCAGGGTGAAGGACGCTAGTATTATTCCGAATCTACTAAACCTAAGCACTGTGTTGGTGCATAGGTGTCTGTGTCTCACATAATCCTTTTAATATTTCAAGTAGTATTAACCCGGAGGAGTATTAACTCAGGTGAATAAACTGAGGTTCAGAGATTAAGTCACTGGCTCATTGTCATACAGGTGGTAGCTACTGGTGCCCACATCTGAGTCCACAAATACTCAGTTCTTGGCCCACTGGTTGTTCTCTCCCTCAGGTAGCATCAGACAACTGGCAAATTCTACATTTTAACCCAGAGAACGCTTTCCTACAGTGACAATTTAGTCTGGCCTTGGATATTGGCCGAACTTTGACAATCTAATTTCTCCTCTCCCTGGCACTTCACTATTCCTCTGAGTTCTTAATGCTGTCAGTGGGTTTTCTCTGTGCCACTACTTCCCCTTGTCAAGGCTAAGGTCATTATTTCTTATTTATTGACCTCAGAGAGAGAGAGAGAGAGAGAGAGAGAGCAAGAGAGAGAGACAGAGAAACATCGACTTGTTGTTCCACCCATCTATGCATTCATTAGCCAACTCTTGTATGTGCCTTGACCAGGGATTGCGACCTTGGGGTATCAGAATGACACCCCAACCAACTGAGCTACTCGGTCAGGGCTATCCATTATATGGTGAAGGACAACCCAAATCTTTGTTCTCAGCTTTCAAAAATTTTCACCAGATCCTCTCAGTCAGCTTCCCATACCAAAATTTCAACGGACATATCCTCTCTTGGTCTCACTTGCTCATAGCCTAGCCCTTATCCAATGACTGCCAGCAAGTCCTGTCCCAAGCTACGCACTCTTCTAACACAACCTCTCTGCCTCAGCCTGCCAAATTCGTACCTTCCACTTCACTTCCTGAAACCTGCTCTCTTCCAAAGAAAGTTCTCGTCAGGAGTGATTCTGGCTTCCCTGCCTTTCCAGCACCTCTGCCGGGCATAATACAGCAGGCACTGCTGTGACAGCCTGTAAGATGTCCCTGCTGTCTGTGTGCCTGCTCAGACTTTGTCCCATGGCCTGGACAGTCCTACTGCCTGCTCCTTTCTGTACTGTCCCTGAAACTGAAGATGCTTTTCAATCAAAGGCTAACTCTTTTTAAAAAATATATTGTTATTGATTTCAGAGAGGAAGGGAGAGGGAGAGAGAGATAAAAACATCAATGATGAGAGAGACTCACCGATCGGCTGCTTCCTCCATGCCCCCTGCTAGAGACTGAGCCCGAAACCCAGGCATGTGCCCCCGACTGGAATCAAACCTGCAACCCTTCAGTCCACAGGCCAATGCTCTATCCTCTGACCTTAACTGGCTAGGGCAATACTAATTCTTATAGTTTATCTTCAGATAAGTGTGTAATAAAAAAATTTAAACTGGGGGCATGCTCAGTTTTTAAATGCAACAAGAGGATGCTGCTCCATCTGTCAAAATAGGACAAGACAAAAAGCCCCCTCCCGCGGCTCTGCGTGCAGCTTCTGTGTTTTTACAAGAAAATCCTTTCCGAGCATAAAACTTCCATCGGTCAGATATTAAAATGTAGGAATGACCAAAGAGTGTGAGTACTGCAAGCCAGACCTGCCTTTAGAAAAAAGGTGGAGGACATAGTATTACTCAAAAGCTTAGAACCTGCAAAAGGTTAAGTACAGGCTAAAAGGCCTCAGCTTCCCAATTTGGTCAGTTTATGTAACTCAAAAGGTGGAAACGCTTGGAATCTGGGCCTAAAACAACACTGACTTACTTCCATTCAAGTTATGCTATGAGGGGGAGGGGGGGAATGTGAAGTTTGAAAACTTTCCTTTCCAAGGCCAGCTTTAGACAAACTGAAGGGAAAAGAAACGGATGCCATGAACCCAGCACTGCAGCCTCACAACGACCGATTTCTGTCCATTTAAAGTGGAGCCCTCTTTCCTGGTGTGGCCTGATTTAGGCCAGGTTCACAAACCATGTGGGTATTTAGTATAAACTTCCACAACTGCATGACCTTGATCACAAGGACCAGCAATCCAGCCAGTCTGGCCAGTGCAGAGGAAAAGACAGGATCACCAGTACCAACAGCCCCTCAGAAGGACACTCGCTCAGGTGGGTGGGAACCATCAGAGCTCGAGGCATGCGTCCCTCTCGCATAAATGCACATGCCTGCTCCTGTTCCTGCTCACCTGGACCCTGTGCCCATGGACTGCCAGAGCTGAAGCTGGCTGCCCGAGTGGGCTGCAGATGGCAGCTTCCGCCATTCCACTGCCGGCATCGCCGACTCCTGAACAGTTTCAGAGCCACGTGGCCAGTCTCCTGCCCAACATCTGCAGCTGGCTGCTGTCCCTGCCTCTGCCCCAGATGTCTCTGCCAACAGTGGTAGTGCAGCTGTGCTTGCTGCCCAGCAGATGCCAGCTCTCTCCTTGGCCCCAGCTCCCCCTCTCCCCAAGAGGTGAGAGTAATGGCAGGAGCACTGCTTAGTATAGGAGCCAGGGCAGAAGGCTCAGAAAGGGTAGACATCTTTTTTGTAGTTCCAGTGACAGCGGCTTTGGATATGGGCTATTCTCCCAGGAGGCAATGAAGGAGGTTATGCAAAACCCTATCTATCATCATAAAAGCTTGTCATGCCCAACTTATTTTCCTAGCTGCCACACTCGTAGCCCCACGCTCAAGGAAGCAGAATGAAGCTGTTTTGTTTTTTAAATCAGCAGTCAAGGATTCTAAGGCTGCTGTAATTAGGGTGGCCTATGTCATAGGTAGGTGTTAAAAGATGAACTGGGTCAATCAGATTCCCTCTCTCTGGATTTCAACTAGAAATATAAAAACAATTTGCCCGCAGAGAGGAGCACACGTGCAGAAAAAAAGCTGAGTCATGATAATGGTGGGACATTATAATGAAGAATAATTTCCCCTGCTCAAATCCCTGCAGCCTGCCTTCCCCAGCACAGTCTCCTCCATGACACCTGGTTCTATCACAGGTCCTATTTTTGGGCTTCCTAGTTATTCATAATCACATGCCCAATTTGAGAGAACACAAGAGTACCTCTTACCTTTGCAGTCAATAACTCAACCACAGCCCTGGCTGGGTGGCTCAATTGGTTGGAGCATCGTCACATACACCAAAATGGTTGTGGATTTGATCCCCCGTCTGGGCATGTACTGAAGGCAACTGATTGATGTTTCTCACATGTTCTTATCTTCCTTCTTTCCTCCCTCTCTCCCTCCCTCCTTTCCTCTCTCTCTCCTTTCATCTTTCATCCTTTCTTCTCTTCTTCCTTTCCTTTTTGGTTCTTCTCTTTTTCTCTCCCTCCCTTGCTCCCTCACTCTCTCTAAAATCAATAAACATATCCTCAGGTGAGGATTAAAAAATAATAATAAATAAAGTAGGAAAAACAAAACAAAATTCAACTACAAAGCAGTGTACTCATGTCCCAAAATGGAGTGACATTACCCAAGAGGCATAATCCCATCGTCCGGCTGTAGCTAAAAGGCAGCTCAGAACTACAAATTCATCCTAAACCAGCTCTTGGAAATACCCCAGCTATGTGAGTATGAATAACAGAATAGAAGAATTCAGGAAAACACCAAGGATCACTTTCATTTTTAAATAGCTAGGTCAGTGGTCGGCAAACTCATTAGTCAACAGAGCCAAATATCAACAGTACAACGATTGAAATTTCTTTTGAGAGCCAAATTTTTTAAACTTAAACTATATAGGTAGGTACATTGTTATTAACTTAATTAGGGTACTCCTAAGCTGGCCTTTGCTAAAATAATAATAAAGCCGCCAACACAAAATAATTACAATTCCTAAATTGATGACAAAAATACCTGTAGGATTTGCAGCTGGTTGGAAAAATACGGGTAACTTTATGCTTTGAGTAGGTACTTTTGTCACCCGCACGCGATTTGCGGACGTGACTAGCACTAACCACTGCACATGGGACTGCTGACTGACTGGCTCACTCAACTCGTGCATGAATTGCGCGCGCGCCTCCCCCATGCTGTGTCTCCCGTCGCCCGACCGACACCCCCCACTTCTTCTAACGCCACTTCTTCAAAATAGACTCGCCCAGGCCGAAAACCGACTTCTGCGCATGGGCCACGAAGTTTCAATCGCACTGTAGGAACGCGCTCGCACGTGGTATTTTGTGGAAGAGCCACACTCAAGGGGCCAAAGAACCGCATGTAGCTCGAGAGCCGTGGTTTGCCGACCACTGAGCTAGGTCATATAGCTTAAGTTGCTAATTTTTATATAAAATACAGCTTTATAAATAATAGCACAATTTATCAGATTAGATAGCTTAAATCTACCTTCCTTTCCTTCAAATGATACATACTAGCAAAACCAATAAAAACTACTTCCTTTATAATTCACTGGGTAAAATACTATAAGAGCTGTGTGTACTTCGGAAAAGATACTTTACCTCTTTGAGTCTCAATTTACACTGTGTTAGAATGAGATGATCTTTAAGGAACTTACCAGGTCCCAAATTTGATGGACTCTATTCTCTAAGCAAGTGATGAACTTATCATTTGCAAAGATAAAATCCATTCATTTAACAAATATCTGAGGGTCAGCTATTGAGGCAGGTATACAAGGTACTGGGTAGAGCGCAGGGATCAAAACCTAATAAAAACCCTACTCTCGTTAAACCTTACATTCCAACGTGGAAAATAGAAAGACATAATTTTTCAGGTCATGAAAAACACTTTCAGAAACCTAGGGGAAGATGGTTTAAGACAAGTAGAAGTACTAAGACACTGAGAAGCCTTTGTTATCCCTTGAAGTAAGGGATATCCCTTACTTTAAGGGACATACTTCAAGGGACAACAAAGAAGTTGGTGTGGCCAGAATGGGTAAGGGAGAGAAAATAGGAGATGATGTTAAAGAACACCCAAGATTCAGCAGACTCCTGAGAGGAAAAGGTTTACGCTTCAAGTCCAAGATCCATACTAATGTGTTCCTGGCTTCTGCAGGGGTCCCCTATTTTCCAAACACACAGGCAAAAAGTAAGTCCACAATTGCAATGTACCATTTATCTGACTTGGAAATATGCAAAAAAAAAAAAAAAAATGTTCTGCAGATGTCCAAATTAGCATAAACTTCATAAAAAAATTGCTTTGGGAAGCCATGTGATATCAAATCCAGTCATTAAGATTTTCATTTCTTTTAGCTTTGGTTAAGCTTCTGCAAAATTATCCTTAAAAAGTAATATGAATACAGGATATATTAACAGAAGCATTATTTATAATAACCTAAATGACCAACAAGCAAGTACATTATGGCACAATAATAGGTTAGGCAACCTCTTTTAAAATATGAAAATTATGTAAAAACATGGGAGGAAGGAGGATAGAAAATTGTATCTTTACTATTACTACACCCTACGGGGGGGAAAATATATATATATGTTATCTATATATATTATATGTAATATATATAGATAACATATATATATATATGAATAAAGACTGGAAGGAAACAGAAAAATGATGATAGTTGGTTCTTCTGGGGAGGCAGAATTATTCTTATTATTTATGAAACTAGTGTCTTGGTGCACACTGAAAGGAAATTAATTAGAAGAAATATTTTCATATCACTATTTGCCCTTTCTCTACAATAGAAGTGTCAACCAAATTCACGATCGACAATGACAGATCAAAATACACGCGTGCAAATGGCACCAGCAAGAGCTTTATATGTATTACACATGCTCAAGTCAACTTAGCCTTTTATATATATAGAATAAACTTGCTTAATTAGACCTGTTTTCAGATTTAGCTAAACTTTTTCCAGCTTAGTGAAGCACCCCAACTTCTCTTTCAGGTAACTGTCAGCAACACAAAAGTAAAAATCAACATGAAGCAGATTATTATTGTAGATCATGCAGGGAGAACAAAGAGTAAAATATTTAACTGTAGCAGTGTTTGACTATATTCTGCAAGTGAGAAAACCTGAAGTCATTTTCAAGTTTCACCATTTCTTACTTCTTTTCAGTCGGGTCAAGTTTCAAAACTTTCTAAATCTCCGTTGTCTTGGTAATGAAAAAAAAAAAAAAAAGGATTCTACCTAAATCTCCTATCTACCTACTCTAGGACTTCTGTGAGGATCAACTGAGATGAGGAATGGGAAAATGATCCACAAACATTTGGTTGAACTGTAAAATGTTTGCATCTGGCTGTAAAGCAAGTCAGGTTCCTGGGCTGAAGAAACTCCAAGGAGGCTAGTCGCTAGCGAGAGGAAGCCCGGCGTTGCTATGTGATGTCATTATCTGGCACCCACAGCAACCATTTCTGGGCTGGGCTGTGGGCTGCATTTTGTGCCATGGGTCTTGGCAGTGTTGGCTGCGATTTGGTGGGGTGTCCCACTTGGGGGAAGCCGAGTGTTGGTTTGTCAGCGCCAGGTCTGTGATGCCGTTTATTTTTAAATGGCCAGTGCGCATCATGGCAGCTCCTGTATTGAGCATCTGCCCCTGGTGGTCAGTGCGCGTCATAGCTACCAGTCAGACGGACACTTAGCCAGATAGATAGATAGATAGATAGATAGATAGATAGATAGATAGATAACACTTGTTCAATGTAAACCAGATTGCTTTATTCTGGTTTTAATACTTCATCACAATATGAAGGCCTATAAGTGGGATAACAATAGAAATTACTATGATTATGTACCTGACAAAGAGGACCACACACTCATCCCTACGCCAGAAGGATTGTCAGTAACCCTGCACCATCTGATGGTGTTGACTATTCTTTCTTCCTGCTTCTTTCCTTTAGCTCAGCAGCCATAGATACACTCCCAGTCCTTCACTCACCCACATCTCCACTGCCATGTCCTCTTCCTTCTGATTCCTAACATTTACTTCTTACCTGTTTTTCCTTTTCTTCTCCCTCTTTCTATAAAGATGACTCCTGAAGGATATAACCTCCAGCCACAGCCACAGTCTCTTTTCCCAAAGTCCCTACAGCCACAATTCCAATTGCCCATTAGGAATGCTTTCTCAGGTAAGAGGCGAGGGCCTAGTAACCTCCACGTCAATACACCAAATGGTTTTCTCTCTATGGACTCCCCTACATTCAGCAGTGCTATGATGCTCCCATTCAGTGGAAGGGATTTTTAGTACAACCCTGCTATCAACATGATCTATCTACTCTATCACTGTGGATCCCTTCTCCCTTCATTCAAGTACTATCTCAACTCTAATATCTTAGTTCTTCGTGGTCCTCATCATTGCTTATAAGCCTGATTATAGAAGACTTCTAAATGGCTTTACTGATCCTGTCTAAACGCAACCTGTCCCTTACTAAAATATATATATATTTTTTAATTTTTAAAAAGCCTTAAATAATATCTAGGCTTTATGAAAGTATTCTATGTGTATTTTCTCCTTCAATCCTCACAGCAAATCAAAGTAGACACTACTATTATTTCCATTTTGTAGATTTTACAAAAGAGATTTAGGAAGATTAATAATCAGCCCAAAGATACTTGCAATGGTAAGAAGTGGCATAGAAATTCAACACAGACAACTTACTCCAAAGCCTGTACTCTTTAAAAAAAAACAAAAACATATATATATATATAAAATTGATTTCAGAGAAGGGAGAGGGAGAGAGAGATAGAAACATCAATGTTAAGAGAGAATTGTTGATTGGCTGCCTCCTACACGCCCCCTACTAGGGATCGAGGCCGCAACCTGGCCATGTGCCCTGAGAATGGAACCATGACCTCTTGGTTCATAGGTCGATGCTCAACCAATGAGCCATATCGTCTAGGCCAGAGCTTATACTCGTGATCATTAGTTACCAGGCACAGATTCTAGGCCTGGGAGTGAAGCTACCACCTAACCCTGCCTTGAACATGCAAGACCATTCTTAATCTCTGGGCCATTCTTTTTCCTCTGAATGTGATAGTGTATAGTGTAATATTTAAGAAACTTGGGCTCTGAGGTCAGCCTATTTAGGCTCAAATCCAAGTCTTAACATTTAACACATGATCATGGACAAATTAATTACCCTCTTCTAAACCTGCTTCTTCCTCCATAAAATGGAAATAGTAAGGGTGCCTACCTTGTGGAGTTGGTAAGATTAAATGAGATTAAGCATAGATAATAGTAACCTGTTCTGTGGATCACAACAAACCCTCAGTAAACGTTAGCTATCTAATTATCATAATACCAGCCCCTGGCAATTCCTGCCTATTCTTTTCCTGCCCAGCTTGTAAGACCACACTCCACAGGAATCTCTTCTTCCTCTGGATGCCTAGGATACTTTACTTGCTTGTCATTGACCATAAATTGATCTATATTTTAATAAAAATAACATCACCATTCATGATACCTTCTTTATGTAGGGACTGCTTTAAGTACTCCACACAGATTTACTTATTTTAATCCTCATCACAACCTTATAAAGGCTAAACAACATGCCTAAAGTCATACAACTAATAAGTGGGAGAGCCCAGCAAGTCCATTTCCAGAATTCATGCTCTTTACCATCCCTTAATGCTTTACATCTGTGTTTTCATGTCTCTGCAGGAAAACTATAGCCTTCTCCAAAACAAGAATGGTGTCTTCTCTGATCCCCACAGGCCATATACAGACTCTTCCACAGACTGATGTGCAGACTCTTGCATAGACTGATGGACAACAAATATTAGATGGATTAATCATGCTGCATGATCATTTGCACTAGGAGCTAGATTCTCTGTATTTATTGTTCTCTTGCATCCATTTTCAATAACTATCTGCAAATTACCTTATTTTTCCGTGTATAAGAGGCCCCCATGTATAAGACGCCCCCTACTTTTCCAAACCCAAATTAAGAAATCAATATTTTAAACATTTTGCTGGTCTTCCTCTTAAGGCCTTCTTCTTCTTTTCTGGCATCTTAAGGAGCTGTTCTTCCTGTTTTCTCCACTGTCTGATCAGACACTCAGTGGGAGGAGGTCCAAACTGTCTCTCTGCAGCTCTATTTCCATGCTCTTTTGCATAGCTGATTACATTGAATTTTGCCGGTATGTATCTTTTTATTTCTTGACATCTTAATGGGCTCAGAATGCTCGGTCCCTGTTGGATCTGCACACTCTCCACCTCCACCTTCAATTATGGCATCAGCTGACTTCAGTAACAATAAGGCTTGTGATTAGAGGAAGCCTGTTTGACAAGGTATAGGCAGTATGACCCATGTGGCTCCCTCCTAGGCTGACTTCTGTGTATAAGATGCCCCTCGATTTTCAGTCTAACGATTTTAGTAAAAAATAGCATCTTATACACGGAAAAATACAGTACCTGCATCCAAGCTATTATAGACATGATGATATTGATTAGTATTCTGTATGAATGCGAGATCTGGTTCATGCCCTAACATTTGGGAGAATCCCAGTTCCTAGGACTCATGATTTCAGCTCTATTATTCCAGATCTAAAGTGCATGAGAATGCAATTTCAGGAAACTTTTCCTCAATATTTTTATTAGAGGTGGATTTCTTTTCATCATCAAGAAGGAAATGCAGAAAACACAGAGCAAGACTTTGCTTCAATTTTACCAATAGCTATTTAAAAGTATTTTAAACTGATATTTCTACTTGACCCAACTCCACTCTCCCTCCACCACACAAATGCCTTGATGTCAACTCTCTCTGGGGGACTAGATGAATTTAGTGAAGAAGAAAAAAAGTCCTACTTCTTCAAGTCTCTTTCTTCTGCATCATTTTCTCCTCCTCATAACATTCCAACCACACTTCCTTCATTTCTTCAAAGTACTAAAGCTCTTCATACTTAGTACTTCCCATGTGGTACTCCTCCGTTTGGAACTTGCTTCCCTACACTTTCTAGCTAACACCTCAATTTTCGGGTCTGCTTCACTATTTTCTCAGAGAAGCTCTCTCCATATCCCCAATCTAAATTGATACCTTTTAAAGTCACTGCACTCTCTTATTTTTCCTTTAGAGAACGATCACTATTTGTAATTGTGTTTATTTTGTGACCATCTGATTATTTTTTTATCTTCCCTACAGGACTATAAGTTCCTGCGGTCTGAGAAAAATCATACCTCCAACTCTGCTTGACCCAACAACACTTAAGGGGGCAGTTGCAATATCTGGCCACTGTCTCTCTATGGAGAACTTAAGCCCTCTAGAGTTCACTGAAATTATCATGGTTTTACAAACTACTCCAGCTCTGTATAGGTAAACCTGATAGATGAATGAATGATTCTGTTTTTTATAAGGCATATACTTTCTTTTAAAAAGGGCCAAAGAAAACTATAGTGGATGGTTCATGCTTTCCTCTCTACTTACATGTAAGCCTAAAACACATAGCCAAACAAACTGTACCTAATGGCCAACCTTAGGTGACCTAAAGAAAAGTACAATGGGAGAAAGAGACAGTACCAAGAAGGCACAAAACTCAATTAAAAACCAAGGGATTTAAAGAAAAGTAAAAAAAGCACAAAGGGGCATTATTCAAAAGGCACAGAATTTGGGGTGAACTGCTTAGATGGCCCCAACATTTAAAGCAATGGGCATTGATGCTCAAAGTTAACTTCAGTCTTGGAATAACACCAAATTTCTTTAGGTCTTTCCCAAATAGGTCAAACTTTAGCTAAAAGCAAAATAAGACAGGAGCCAAAAGCATAATTATTATTTCTCCTCCTTGACCCCAATCACCAAAAAATGCAACCTGCTCTCTGAGGACACAAGCCTGAGGACCAGAATCAGGAGATACAGATTCTCTTCATAGCCTAGCTCTCATTGATTCATCTCCAAACTTAACCTCAGCTGTAAAATAAGGGCACCAATTCTAGTGTTCTACAGTTTTATATTATGCTGTTATATAGGAACTAGAGGCCTGGTGCACAGAGTCGTGCACCGGTGGGGTCCCTTGGCCTGGCCCAATTGCCTATTAGTGAAGCAAGGATCCCAATTGCCTATTAGTAAGAGCCTCCCTCTTGTCTGTAAGAATGAAGACTAATGAGAAATTGGCCCAATTGGGATCCTTCAGGGGATGTTGGACTGCCAGTTTCGGCCCAATCCCTGCAGGCCAGGCCGAGGGACCCCACCAGTTCACGAATCTGTGCACTGGGTCTCTAGTATGCATATAAGATCTTTGGTTAATCTCTTCCCACTCTACCCCCTTCCCTCTGAGATTCATCAGTCTGTTCCATGTTTCTATGCCTGGGCATTGAGCATCTGCCCCCTGGGTGGTCAGTGCACGTCATAGCTACTGGTTGAATGGTCAAAGGGTCGAACGGTCACTTAGGCTTTTATATATATAGATGGTACAAAAAACCATGGAGTTTATAGAGCTGATAAACTCTCCACTGCACAGACCAATCCAATGTTCTCTCCAATTTTCAGTAACAAATCTAAGGAGGATATTGTAAAAAATACACACATACACACACACACACTCACACACACACACACACACGTGTATATATATTGGCAGACAAGAAGAATGGTTATCCAGAAACCATTAAATGTAAGGTATTACTAAGGGAAGTGAAGACATTTAACTTAGAAAAGAGAAGACTGATAGTCCTTTAAGTACCATGAAATAGATGTCACAATGATGACTTATTCTGTTTTATTTTATAGGACACAATTGACTGATGGATAAAGACTGCAGGGAAGCATTTGACTCAACAGAAAACAAAATTTAATAATTAGTTAGGTCTGCAAGTATATAGACTTCCTCTGACATAACCTGCCTCTTTTGTAACTGGATGCCTCAGAAGCTAATTGGGTAATTCTCTGGGCTATTTTAGAGTAGGAAGTCGAGAGATTTTATGCAAAGGGATGTGAGGGTCACATACAGTCTCCGTTACATATTCTTCCTTGTGTGTGCATTTTTATAGCCCTTAAAAATATAAGAACTATCCTTAGCCTGGGGGCCATTGCAAAAACAGGTGGTTTGCTGATCCCTGTTCTGGAGGAGTGCTGTCCAATAGAAGTGTTACTCACATACATTTTTCAGTTACTCAACTGTAACTGAAAATTTTCTAATATTTATATTTAAAAAGGTAAAAAGAAACAGGTAAGGTTAATTTTAATATATTTTATTTAATCCAATATATCCAAAAATTATCATTTTAGCATGTGAACAAAATTAGTGAACCTTTTAACATTTTTTAAAACTAAGTCTTTGAAATCAGTGTATTTCACATTTATAGCATATCTCAATTTAAATTAGTCACATTTCACCTGGCCAGGATTGCTCAGTGGTTGAGCGTAAACCCACGAACCAAGAGGTCACCAGTTCGATTCCCAGTCAGGGCACATGCCCAGGCTGTGGGCTCGATCTCCAGTAGGATCTCAGCATTGATGTTTCTATTTCTATATCCCTCTCCCTTTCCCTCTCTCTAAAATCAAGAAAAATCAATCAATCAATAAATTAGTCACATTTCAAGTACTCATTAGCATTGAGAAATAGCAGAGGTGACCTTCTAATGATTCATATCAATGAGGAAAAAATGGAACAGTCAACAAGTAATTGTTGGAACAAGTGGCATGATAATTGGAAAAATAAATCTGGATCCTTTCTTCTGCCTTACTCAATTATAACTTCCAGATAGAAATCAGATGGCAATGTAAAAAGGTAAAATAAATTCAAATGCCCCAAGAAGAAAAAATGCCAAAAAGTCTGTTATTTTAATCATTGGATTGGCAAAGATTGAAAAGGCCATATCCCCAGACCCTCATTAAACCTGAGTTTTGGAATATAAATGTGCACAACCTTTCTTAAGGGCAGCTTGGCAATATGTATAAACATATACCTCACTTCTGAAAGTTCACCCCAAGAGGTAATATTTATATGAAAAGGACAAAAAGATGAAGGCATAAGGATATTCACTGAAGCATCATCCATAAGTGAAAACAACTGGAAGTAACTTAAATGTCCATCATCAGTAGGACTAATTAAATAAAATAAGGTCATTAACAATAATGTAGGTTTCTTATAGAAAGGTCCTGACATTGCTGGGGGCGGGGGAGAATGTAGGTTATTAAATAGCATGCATAATGTGACCCTGTTTATGTAAAATTTTAAATTTCATGTAAATGTATATATTCACAGAGATATCAGAAGGATATTTAATAAAATGTATACAGTGATTATTTCTGATAGAGGAAGATATGGGATAATTTTCTTTGGATATGATCAGATGTATTTATCTTCATTTTTATAATGATCATCTGACACCTTTTATCCCAGAATTATTTTTATAACCTCAGCATGATTTTTTTTTCAACTGGCACCCTTAGACGTATCTTTTATACTTGTCATTTTACACAGTATGTTACAATAACCACAATATGAATACATTCTTTCACTGAAATAACACTGTCATGCTTCACATAGGCAACTAGTACTCTGAGGAATATCTTTTTATACATGGGACTTAAAAGAGTATATTATATATGGTACAGTGTAGTAAACTTATTCATTCACTGAAATAACACTATTCTGATTCAATGAATTATTAGCACACTTTTTTTTCTACACTAAAATAAATTTATTTCAGAGACAACTTTTCCAGAACCTTTCTTCTCCGATTGAGGCCTGCTGTCAAAGTGTGGGTAAGCTGTCCAGGGTTCCCCTGGGGCCAACACACAGCTCACTGCTGGGTCAGGAGCTGGTGTTGCCTTGACTGTGTTTTTTTGTTTGTTTGTTTTTTTAATGAATTTATTGGGTTGATATTGGTTAATAAAATTATATAGATTTCAGGTGAGCACTTTTAAAAATGTCTTAAAGGCGTGTGTTTAGACAGTGTCACACATGCACCACATGAACACATTCCTTTGCTGAAATAATCAGCATGATGATTTTTATCTTTTCTGATTAATATAAAACTTAAATTTTTTACTTTAAAAATTCTCCTAACATATAGACATATGTTAAAAGCAAACTAACAGCCCTCTTTAGTGAATAACGCTTTCATAGGCTATAAAGAGAGTGGGGAGAAATACAGGCGACAAAGAAACCAAACATGAAAGGAAGCCACTTGCCTTTCCTCGGTTAAGCTATCTTTGATTCCTGGAAAAGGCACAAGAAGGACAAGTATTTTGACCCCATCTTCTAGTGGTGGGTAATGTTTTGCACAACAACTCATACCAAAAAACAATTCCTTAGAGATGAAAGGCAGCCTTAAAACATATCTACAGAACATAACATGAGAAGAACACTTCTCTTTAACCCAAACACTCTTCTGTATACATCTAGATGCGTACCCAGAGTTAATATCACCAGAAAAGAGCCCTAGATCCTACAAAAATGGCAAACTATGAACAAACGAATATATTTTCATGGCCTTGTAAATAATAAAAGAAAAGCCTACCGAAAATAAGAGAAGCAAAGTTATGTGAAGTGTCCTTTGCTAGCTTGCTCTCCACCCATCAACAGATTAAGTTGCTTAAGAGACAGACACGAATAAAGGTAATTTCATATAATGTCATTCTTTAGTCACTATGTTTTCCAAGTTTGGGCTTTATAAGATCTATAAAACCACAGGGCTATGGGATACAAATAAAATTTGACTTTAAGTAATCTTTTCCTTTCCCATCACTGCCATTTCTCAAAACCCTAGATCCTTTTTCTCAAATAGTTAGCACGAGGTTCATTCACAACAGACTCACAAGGCCTCACTGTCAATAGAATAGATTCCCCAAAACAATCAGTGTGCTCCTGGGAACAGTCTTCAAGTGAAAAACAGTGAGACACCAGCAGATGACCAATGTTAAATGTTTTCTCAATTGTGGGGGGAAATGTCAACAGCTCTTTCAAGAGTTAAAAGGCTGCTTTTTACTGAACTACCGAGCTAGCTCTCCAACAGGCAGGCAGCGGAGACACTTTAAGTGCCGGCAGAGGAGACCTTTCAAGGGCATTACCTTTCGGAGGAAAGTACGACTTGCTTTCAGCTTTGTGAGGCCAGTCCACCACGAGAGGTCCGAACCTGCGGAAGCTGGCAGTGATCTCATCTGCAAAACAGAGGAGGAATCTTAGCAAAAGAGAAACGAACACTGCAAACTGAATAGCATAAAACATGCCTTTTCATATAAGAAATGCTTGGAGAGCAGTTTTGTAAAGCATTTGTACAGAAGGCAAACCTATGAAGCAAAATACCGATCATACAGGGGGATACTTTTGGTCATTCACTCTCACCCACGCAGAATGTGATTCTAACTATAATTCATTTCCCTTCACTGCCAATTCACTGATATAAAGATTTGGGAGGGAAAAAATCTGACGTTAGCTAAGGTGACCTCCCTGTCAAATAAAATGAAGATTCTAAAAATAGGAATGTTTTCTGCTTTTAGAAAAAAGGCACAGTCAGAGAAAGATAAATATCACATGATCTAACTCATTTGTGGAATATAATGAACAACATAAACTGATGAACGAAAACAGATCCAGAGACAGAGAAACATCAATCAGACCATCAAACCTCAGAGGGAAGGTAGGGGAGGGTGGGGGTAAGAGGGAGAGATCAACCAAAGGACTTGTATGCATGCATATAAGCCTAACCAATGGACACAGACACCAGGGGGGTGAGAGCATGAGGGGGGGGGGGGCGGTGGTGAGGGGCAAAGGGGGGATAAGGACACATATGTAAGACCTTAATCAATAAAGAAAAAAAAGAAAAAAGGCAAAAATACACAGAATATTTAAAATATATATATATTTTTTTATATTTTATTGATTTTCCACAGAGAGGAAGGGAGAGAGACAGAGAGCCAGAAACATCGATGAGAGAGAAACATCGACCAGCTGCCTCCTGCACATCTCCCACTGGGGATGCGCCCGCAACCCAGGTACACGCCCCTGACCGGAACCGAACCCGGGACCTCTCAGTCCACAGGCCGACGCTCCATCCACCGAGCCAAACCGGTTTCGGCTATTTAAAATATTTTTACTTGTGTAAAATAATCTCTCAGATTATTAACCCTGGATTATTATTATTAATCTAAAGAGTATTAATCTGTACGATTATTTTACAAATAGTTAATTCTTTTGGTGAGGAGTAGGGGAAATAAGTAGATAATTCTATTTGGTGTGTTAAGAAAACTTAAAAGCCAAGGTTTCTTTCATACACACCTACTACACATCCTATAAAGAAAATGTTTCAAAAGTTAGAGTTCAATAATTTTATCTTTTCTTTCTGACTTTTTAAAAATATATATTTTATTGATTTTTTACAGAGAGGAAGGGAGAGGGATAGAGAGTTAGAAACATCGATGAGAGAGAAACATCGATCAGCTGCCTCCTGCACACTCCCTACTGGGGATGTGCCCGCAACCAAGGCACATGCCCTTGACTGGAATTGAACCTGGGACCCTTGAGTCCGCAGGCTGACGCTCTATCCACTGAGCCAAACCGGTTAGAGCTCCTTCTGACTTTTGACTCAAAGCAGGAGATTATAACTTAGCTCCTATCCAGGTTTAAGTTGCCACTCCCTTAGTCATGATCAAAACTTTGTCTTAAAGAAAAATCCATTTGATAAATGAAATTAACATTAGCACAAGAATAGTTCGGAGGAAAATGAGTCTCCATCTGTGTACAACTTTAAAGCAGCAAGTCTAAAATAAAACTATTTTTAGAGACTGTTCTTCTCTAACACACACACAAAAAGTATGATAAATCAGAGAAATGTCAGAGCTAGAATAATGCTGGCAAAACAGTTTTTGTAAACATTTTATAGCAGGTCCAAGGCCTAGAACTAGAGTTGTTGTTTTTTCCCCTTAACTGTTATAATTTTGTTTCATTTATCCATTTAACAAATATTTATTGACAACCTACTGTGTGCTAACTGGCTTTAGGCATAAGAGAAAAACTTACTTTTGGATTGGTAGGATCTCAAAAATATCATTAAGAAAATTTCTCATTAGTCTTCATTCTTACAGACAAGAGGGAGGCTCTTACTAATAGGCCATCTATATTAAAATATGAGATGGTGTGATGTAATGGACATAAGCAAAAACTGTGATGTCGAGTTCCAACTGCACCACAGCTACATGACCCCGAACAAATTGTTTCTCTCTGATCCGCAGCTTCCTCACCTATATAAAAATGGAGTCGGTAGGCTATGCCTTATGGGATGGCTACGGGGATTAAATGAGATACTGCAATGTGAAGCACCTCGCACAATTATGAGCTCGTAGTAAGAGTTTCAGAAAAGTTAGCTCTGATATAGTAACTAGAAATGGGACTAGTTGGGAGACTGCTATGTATAAAACGCATATAAACAGTAGACCTGAAGTACATCATCTATTGCCGCTCCATCCATTGAATATTCTCACCCCCTGCTCACTAAGATATGAACGTCCTAAAACTGCCCTGGAGAGGACATTTCCCTGCTTTGTGAAATCGGATTACACAAAGGACTAACCTGGCCTTTATAAAGTCATCAATGAACGCACAGTACCTTCGTCGATGTCAGGAGGAAGGCCTCCAACAAACACCTTTCTAGAGTAGCGCTCTACTCGCTCCCCATTTTGACAGCGAGTTGGGGAACTTAAGCCAGAGGACAAGGACTGATCGCCGTGACTGTCATCCAGGAAGGCATCTTCAAAGGGGAAGAGAGAAGACCGACCTGAAACAAATGTGGGAGTTTGCACAGTTAAAATTCTTTTCCTGGAAAACAAACGTTTTATTAGGAGCCAAAATGCAGAGTAAAGCATATAAAAAGATAACTCCTGAGCAGTGACTTTTTCAATAGAACGAGCGACGGCAGATTACCAGGTCTAGACAAATTTGTATCATCATTTTTGTGTAAAGGTATGTAACCCACAGACATGACTAGACTGATACTAAGGCAGAAGCATTAAATACTGCAGCTGTTTTTGCTGCTAAAAATTCACCACATCTTACGCACAGAGTCCCTATCACTGCTGCTAAGAGTATTCAGCAAGTTGTGTATCCTTTCCCTAAGCATTTCTTAAAATAAATGAAAAAGTAATCTTTATTCACAGATCTTTATTTGCTCTTTATGGTGAGCTCAAAGGTTCAGTTCTAAAGATGGACACTTGATGGCTGAGGGAATATTAAACTGATGACAGAGGCTGATAACTTCTTAGAGAGCTGGACTAAACATGATTAAGTTTTTTCTGCCATTTCAAGCTACTCCAATTTGAAAATAAACATCTGCAATAATAAAAGGTGGGACAGGTAAACGAAAACATGTAAGTTAAGATGTGGGAGGACAGATGTAGATGTGGTCATGACATTTTTAACCCTCCTAATGTAGGCCATATTTGATATCACGCAAAAATATTTTCTCATTGTTAACTCTACAGCCAAATGAAGTGTACAGAGTAAAGGTACCTATCCACTCCACATGGTATAAGAAAGGTATCAGCAGTTGGAGTCTGTTAATAAATGTAACACAGTAATGCCATCTGGCAACAAAAGAAAATCTAAGTTTAAAAACAAATACATTTCCTGTTTGAGTCAGTGAGTTCCTGGTAAAACTTTCCACTAGGTTCCCCTCTAAAAACAAACTGTCTTGAGCACTCTTTAAAAGAAAAATTTCCCTCTAAAATAAATTCATACAACTCTTAAGAAAAAAAAAAAGTCTTCCCCATTTAGTCTATCCTGTCTTTAGCCTGTCTTTATTTCCCTGAAACCTAGGTTCTGCGTCACTACAGTCAACTCTCTGAAACAGAATATAAATAGCCTTAGAAAAGTACTGAACATTTATTTCTTTTACAAAAAAAAAAATAGTTACTAATATAACTCTGTTTATTTTATGAACCCAGGTGGTATAAGAAAGGCACTATTTTGATGTTGGGAGTTAATAAATAAAAGGACCAAAGAAATTTTTGTTCAGCTCTTCCCAGCTTAGCTACAAAGAAACAGAACAAAACTGGTCACCTCATGTCACCTAGCTTTTCCAGCCTGACAGGAACAAACAATGGACAGTAAATTCTCATCCTTGTTATTTGTTTTGATTACTGGAGGGAAAAATAGATCTGCAGCAACTATAGGCAAAATGAGTTTCCCAAAGACACGAAGAGCTGTTCTCCCTCGGCCGTCAGCTTTGCTTTTCACGTAACCCACACTCAGTGAATTATGCGCCTACTCTGTGATAGGAACACGCCCAATCACATTTCCCACAGGTTGTTCCTATCCCCATCTCTGACCCTCAACACGAGTAACATGAGATGCTCAGAAAACAAAAGCTTGTGTGGGAGGAGGGAAGGGAGAACTAAATTATATTGGAAAACACTGGCCAGCTTATGCCTTTCCCATAGATTAACAATCCACATTGGAATACAAAGGGCTGCGGAAAGTTCCACGGTAAAACAGATTATTCCAGTATTACCTGGATTTAAAATAAAGGAATCTTGCCCAGCTGGTGTGGCTCAGCGGTTGAGCATCGACCTATGAACCAGGAGGTCACAGTTCAATTCTTGGTCAGGGCACATGCCTGGTTTGCAGGCTCGATCCCCAGTGTGAGGTGTGCAGGGGGCAGCTGATCAATGAGTCTCTCTCATCATTGATGTTTCTCTCTCTCTTTTTCCCTTCCTCTCCAAATCAATAAAAATATGTATTTTTTAAAAAGATAAAGAAATCGCCCTAGCTGGTTTGGCTCAGTGGATAGAGCATCAGCCTGCGGACTGAAGGGTCCCAGGTTCGATTCTGATCAAGGGCACATGCCTAAGTTGTGGGCTTGATCCCCAGTGGAGGACATGCAGGAAGCAGCCAACCAATGATTCTCTCTCATCAATGATGTTTCTATCTCTCTTTCCTTATCCCTTTCTCTCTGAAATCAGTAAAGATATATTTTTTTAAAAAGATAAAGAAATCTTTAACATACATAACTCTGTGAAAAAATATTTATCCACATCCATGAACAACAAATAAATATTATTATTATTATTTGGAAGTCCCTGACAAAGAAATCAAGTCTGGTCAGAGAGATAGGCAAGTGCACAATTATAAAACAGAGGAATAAGTACTAAGGGAAGACGTTTTACTAAATGACACAAAAGCACAATTTACTGCCCGATGGGAGATGGGGCAAAAAGACCTTCAGAGTGATTTCACAGGAGGGCAGATTTGAGCAGAATCTTGTGGGAGTGCCTAAGGTAAAGAACAAGGATCCACAGAGAAAGAACTTTTAACGCAGTTTGGATCTTTCCTCCAAACCTGCTCCTCTCAATAAAAATGACTATCATCCATATCCAATTCAATCCACAAAATCTAGGCGTCATCCCTGACATCTCTGTTTCTTTCACACTCCAGTTCTAATCCATCTCTCCATACATCCTGCCAACTCAAGCTATAAAATTCTTCAATCCAGTCAATTCCATGTTCGATCCTAACAGCTGAGTTCAGATCACCATCATCTCTCCCCTAATGAATCTACACCAAGCATGTCAAACTCATGGCCCACAGGAATATTTTTGCAGCCCAGCCAATAGAACAGTATGTAAGAAACATTTCAATAAAAATTTCGTAACTTAATTTTTACAATACCGTTACACATAATTATTGATGAACTACAACATTCGCTAATGACTAATTACTGTAATCATGTTGCATTCATTTCCCTTACTCGCCTTACGCACAGGCGCACCATTTCTCTCCACTAATACTAGCAGCGAATATTTTAGCAGCCAGTTGCCACGTCATTAGTCTTGGACTGACTTGTTTGGTGTGCGCAACAGGAAATATTTCAGCTTTCGGAGAACAAGAAAAATATTTGCGTTACACTTATTTATTTGTGCAGTTATTCAGTATCTGGTAAGTGTTCAAGAAAAAATATTAATTTTATTAAAATGTTCTATTATTTTATGTTAACGATTATTCATTTATTTCAGCCCTTTGTATTCAGCATGTCTCTATCGAAGTAAACATACGTTTCTAAAAAAATTGAAGCTTTTTTTGCGGCCCACATAAATTTAGACCTTGTTTATTTGGCCGTGTTAGCCTTTGAGTTTGACATGCTTGTTCTACACACTAGCTTGCTTAGTCTACTGATTTCTATCCTGAACCCTTACAGTGCTTTCTCCACAAACAGTCAAAGTCACTATTTTCAAAAATTAACCTGAACATGTAACCTCACTCTTCACCCCTACCTGTAAAACGCCTCAATAACATCCCATTGCTTTCTGGATAAAGTGCAGACACATTTCTGTAACCATAAGGCCTCTGCCTGCCTCTCCTAATCATAGTTGCTGCCTCTCCCTCTGGTTCACTAACCTTCAATCTCGCACACACCCTTTGAATTTCTTGATTATTCCTCCTTGCTTCAGGCTCTAAGGACAAGGTGTTCCCCTAACCAACAAACACCCTCCCCCAGCTCCCTAATTTTCTAGTTAATGCCTACAATTCTTCAGGTCTCAGCTGAAAAGTCATTTTCTCAGGTGGAACGACCCTGACCTTCTAGATTCATTTAAGGTCCCCTTTTCTATCCACTCAGAGCACTTCTGTAAGGGTTTTTATTTGGTATCTCATTTCCCAAAACCCCATTCAATTGTAAGCTCTATTAGGAAAGGGACCCATTTAACCTTGTTCATCACTGTATCTTCATGTTCTAATAAGAGCACGTAAAAGGCACTCAATGACTGGTAAAAGTGAGGCAGTATCCAGGAAAGGAAACAGCATGTGCAAAGGCATGGGATGCAAGTAAATGCTGGAACACAACACAGGCTGTGACAATGGCAAGAGATGGAACCATGCCCCAGAAAATCGAGACCTTTTCTATTGCTTCTATTCATTCAAACATTATATTCTATATTACAAAAGAAAATTTCCCCCATTTTCCAAATTTAATATTTCTTTCTCATACTAGTTTTTTTTCTTTTTTAAACTACACTCACTCCCTGAAAAGTCTGATACACCCTTCTAATCCATCTCCCATCCTGTCACAATGAATCCTCTAAGATGCTTGTGACCATGGTATTTCCTCTACCCCCAGATCCTACAATAGCTACCATCAGCTCCACCAGCAATTTACACCCAGGGAGAAGGGGGGTGGGGTGAGAGTCTGAAGAAATCTGTGACTGTCCAGTCAGAGAATGAGGAAGTCTTAAACCAGAGCAGTGAAGAAGGAGAAGTGGATGTTCAAGACATTCTAGAACAAGGAGAACTTGTTTTTGCATGGCCAACATAACCACAGTTTCCCCAGAGTATTTTGACAAAGAAAATAAAAGCAAGAGTTAACTGTGAAAATCTGGACTGTTTTAAAAATTGGTTATGGATACTTAAACTTTCCAAGGTTTTAAAACCAAATCTCTGTTTTAGTTAGTACTAAGAGTACCATAGACTTTAATAATAAAGTGGCCCTTAGAAATGAAACTACTAAGAACTCACACATACATGATGTTTCCCTAACTGTGGGTAAGAACTAAGAAGCCCATCCCCAGATCTCTAATCAGAATCTGTGGAGGTCAAACTTGAAAATCTGCACTTTTAACAGATTTCCCGTGAACCCTGTGCTCAAATGTAAGAACCATGGAAATTGCCCATCTATAGCAGGCAGCCACCGAAAGAGGTACTGTGTGAAGTATATAGATAGAGCGTTGGGAAACATCCAAGCTCAATCAAGTTAAAGGAAGTATATCCTCAGGAATGGACTGCAAAATCCATAATCTAGTCCATCTCACTGTAACGTGACTGCCCTGAGTGCTGATGGAACAAAAAGTAAGTCTGCAGGAGGCATTTAAAAGAAGTGAAGAGGAAGAACTTGTAGGTTCACCCAGCGCAGACCAACAGGAGATAAAAGGATTTTATCATACTGGTGGGATTACTCTTCTGTGGGACCGAATGGCTCATTTGATATTTCCGTAGCCTGACAACCATTTATTTTCCTATACTCCAATGACAAGCTCCTGAAAGACTATAAGTGAATTTAGTGTGTTGCTATTGTGAAGAGGTGACTCTTTTTAAAAACATATATATTTTATTGATTTTTTACAGAGAAGAAGGGAGAGGGAATAGAGAGTAAGAAACATCGATGAGAGAGAAACATCGGATCAGCTGCCTCCTGCACACCCCCTACTGGGGATGTGCCCGCAACCAAGGTACATGCCCTTGACCGGAATTGAACCTGGAACCCTTGAGTCCGCAGGCTGATACTCTATCCACTGAGCCAAACTGGTTAGGGCAAGAGGTGACTCTTGAACTAGCACACAAGTAACCAGCCACTGACGCTGTATTTCTGTGCATCCATCTCCATAATAAATTAAAGCAGTGGTGTTCTGATTTGTCCAGTGGTCCCTTGTGAGGCTGGTATTTGTACATTCATTTGGTTGGCATAAATCCATCCCCCTCAGGACAAATCATCCCTGGGAAGACTGGTAAGGTTTAGTTCCTGAACATGTGTTACTAGAAACAGACCCTTGAAGAGGCTGCACCCAAACTGCATCCCATAAACAGCCCTGCTTCACTAACTAGCATCTTTCTGATGTATTTCTTTTCTTTAATGAAAACATTCCCCAAGACCAAATACTTAAAGTAAGCCATTTTACCTAACAAAAAATTATATTCTGATACATCTAGTATATAAATCTGCTTTAACCTCATGATACTTCCATATAAAATATTCATATTCAATATTTCAACAGAAGCCAAAGAAAAGCTTCTCATCTGCTATGACTTGGCCATTTGGCTTTCTTTTCTACCAAATGGTCTGGTTTTCTGATATCTATTTTCAATTAATAACCAGAATGTGCCCAGCCAGCATGGCTCAGTGGTTGAGTGTCGACCTATGAACCAGGAGGTCACGGTTCGATTCCTGGTCAGGGCATGTGCCTGGGTTGTGGGATTGATCCCCAGTGTAGGGCGTGCAGGAGGCAGCCAGTCAATGATTCTCTTTCATCATTGATGTTTCTACCTCTCTCTCCCTCTCTCTCCCTCTCTGAAATCAATAAAAACATTAAAAAAATAAAATAAAAAAATAACCAGAATGTAATTTTTGGCCCAGTAATTAGAAAAATACTCTCTGAATGCAGAGATGACTTAAACCTGAAGGACCCTTATAAGAAAAATGCCAAGTAAGAAACCTGCAAAGCACTATTGAAGCAAGAAGGCTCGTCCAAGATAACTCTACCCTAGGAGGCTTCCTTTCCAGCTGGACTGCCAAAGCTGTTCCGACGTACCTGTGAGCCCCCACCAGCGCCTCTGCTGTCAATCAATAGCACCAGGCCGCTTCTGGCCCAGTGCATGCATTCCAAGCCGGACTCTTTTCATCTTAGTTTTGCAAATAGCTCAGGAAATAGTCACTTTGGGAATTTTTTTTAAGTGGATTAAATGGAATGACTCCCTTAAAAAAACTGCCCGTAAGTCAAGAGAGTCAGGTTCTAAGCTATGCATTAATCTGTGACATTGGCCAAGATATATCACTTCCCTGAGTCTCATTTACATATTGATATATTTAAACTAGATGAGATTTTTCAAATCTCTGAGGGCAGCAGAATTCCTTTTATTACACAAAAGTCTTCCATAAAACCCTACTATACAAATAGATAGAAATGCATCTTTCCTGGTATTGCTATGTGGGTATCTCCTGGTTATCACAAGCTGAATCTGTTTATAAATGAACTCTTGGCATCTACTTTAAACCTATTCTCTCCCACTCCTATTTCAATATGTAGCTTCACAATCCATACAATTGCTCAAGCTAGAACCTGAACATCATTTTCAGTCTTCCTTCTGATTTACTTTCCACATTCAATTCTTCAATCTAATGCCATCAAAGAGGGTAGATTCCAACTCCCATAATCTATCTTCCATTTGTTCACTTCTTTCCAATTCCATTGCCATTACCCTACCCTAAAACATCATCATCTCTTGCCTATCATTCTGAACTAGACAGCCCACTTCTGTCACAACACTCCAAACAGTAGCCAGAGTGCTCTTTGAAAAACATAAATCCAATCACTTGACCCTGGCTTTCAAACAGTCATAGATTTCCTCTTGTACTTGGACCAAGTTCAAAATCCTCACCAGGAGCTAAAGCCCAGCATGATCAGATTTCCTTCCTTCCTCCAGCCTCTTTTTAAGACACTCTCCCCTCTCCCCTTCCAAGCTCAGCCATTTTGGGCTCTATTAACTTCCTCAAACACACAAAGCCTTTTCTTTCGTCAAGTCCCACCCCCCTTTGCAAAAATAACAGCTTTATTGAGATATAATTCACATATCATACAATTCACCCACGTAATCCAATAGCAGTTACTCCCCATTTTCCTCAAATCTCTCAGCCCTAGGCAACCACTAGTCTACTTTCTATCTCAATAGATTTGCCTATTCTGGACACTTCATAAAAGTGGGATCTGTGATCTTTTATAATTGCCTCCCCACCCCCCCCCACCCCCACCCCCACACACAATACTTTGCCTAAAGCCTCTTAAAATAACTGTCTTATAATGTCTGGAATTTTCTTTAAAATACTTGAAGGGGGGAATATATGAAACAAAATTGGCAAAAATGTTGATAATCACTGAAGCTAAGTAATGGGTATATAGTTCATTAAGCTATTCTATTTTTGTGTGTGTTTGAAAATTTCCATAATAAAGAAGTTTAAAGATAGCTGTCTTTCCAACTTTTCAGTTTCAATTTAAATAACATCTCTTCAGTGAACACCATCCTATGTTGGAGGGAACCTCCCATTTTTCCTGCCTAGTTCTTATCATAACTTTTGAGTATAAAAATGTTTGTTTCATTTATTTATTGTGTGTCTCTCTCCTACTAGAATGAACACTTAGCAGAGAGACAGAACACATCTAACGTCTAGCCCAGCATATGACCCAGAGTAAGCACACAAACACGTAATGAATGAAATTAGGGTGGCCCACCAAGAGCCCCTCCTTCGTTATTTCTTTAGGCACCTTCTTGCAAAGGTGAAAAACTAGTGTTATTCCTCATACCATGTCCTGTGCTCAAAGTTTCCTATTACAATGAACAGTAACATTTCAGAGATTTTAATCATGAGCACTCAGAAATTTCTTTAGCTGTCCTTGTTTCACTCTAGAACCAACCATTCCTTTAAACAAGAAAGCTCACATAATCAGATTTGAATAAGCACGGTGGCATGCTTGCATTATGGTTTCACTGCTATAGCTGATCTCTCCTCCCTTGGGCAGGCTTTGGCAGAAAGGCCCAACGCCAACTTGGTATACAAATTTGTCTTATTGACTTTTTAGAACCACTGTTATCAACTAAGCCATCCATTAATGTCAATAAAGTTTCTATGGGTTAAATATACACAGAAGTACATTTTACAACAGCAACTCCAATAGTAAAATAACTCCAAACATTATTTGTATTTGCTCATTTACATTGTTTAAAAAGATCTTTTTTATTTTCCTTGCTGCTCTTTGATTAAGAAATGCTGTTAAGCAGCAAGAGCACTGCCACACACCCAACATGTCTACATATGGACAGAAGTCTCCCAGAGTCCATAAAAATTCATGTACAATGAAAAACACAACATATATTTTGGTCAGGGGTGCTGCTAAATGTAAGGCAAAGGTCCTGTATACCACCTGTTAGACTAGTTTCTAACAGGGGGCGCAGTTATATAGGAAAACACATATCAGAGCTTGTGAAAACCAGAATACTCCTAAGAAAAAACAACAGAATACTCTTGAGAGAAAATGCTACAATGCTTTGGTGTCTTTTTGATTCCACAAGGGAAATCAACATGTGTCTACTAAAACACATTTCTACAATAAAAATGAGTATCAACAGAAAATGTAATTGGATGTTTAAATACTTTATACACAATCAATATTCATTTTCAAATCCTATTCTTTCATATCTAATTCTTCTTCTTCCCTAACCACTGCCACTTCAACTACACTACTGGAAGCAAAGAGTCTACCCTCCAACACTTGTTTCCCCACCTAAGCCTTCTGTTGATGCCCAAGTTCTCTCTGGTTTTCATTATTTGTTTCGTGAAACCCTCCTAAAGCCTGACATATCTGTGTTTGGGAGTCTTCCCCTCTGTTTTACAACCATTCATCAAGGCAGCACAGCCCATCTCATTGCCAACCTCGCCTGTCCAGCTGGCCCCCACTGCACACCTCAGGGACATATCTTCCAAGCAACTGGTCATGCCAATCTCACCTCAAAGCTTTCTTTCAAGTTGAATCACATACCTAGAGTGCCTTGCCTTCCCCTCCTCTTCCATTATCGAAAGTGTTCCTGAAATTCTACCTATTCAAGGCAGCTTTTCCAGGTTCAGGAGAGGTGAAAGATTCTACTGGCCTAATTCTCGCTGACAGATCTCAAAACTGCGAGGTAATTCCCTTTGCTTCCTATTCCTAAAATATTTACCGACATATATAGGGTGGGCAAAGGTAGGTTTATAGTTGTGAGTACTTGAAACACAGAATTTATTCTTGTATTATTATTTATTAATTATTGTATTATTTTCCATACAAACTATAAACCTACTTTTGCCACACTCTGTATATGTAACACATAGATTATGAGTTATAGCTAATCTTTTTGAAAAATTAATTTTTATTGATTTGAGAGAGAGAGAAAGGGAGAGGAACAGGGAGAGAGAAACATCAACTGGTTGCCTCTCATATTCAGGGGATTGAACCCACAACTTGGATATGTGCTCTGACCAGGAATCAAACCTGTGACCTTTTGGTGTATGGGACAACAGTCTAACCAACTTAGCCACATTGGCCAGGGTGAGTTATAGCAAATCTTAACCATAGGTAGAATAAAACAACATACATCAGCAAGCTTACTTCTTATGCTTTTTGGGGTAAGTCTAAATTTTGTTTGGAGGAAACAAATCAAGTATTAATATAATCTCTAGTCACACAAATATGTGAACATGAGAAAATCTGCCAGTTCATCAAATTTATATTATGCAGCATTGGCCCAGATGAGTATATTTCTGAGAATGAAAGTGGATATGAGGTACACCTGCCCCATCTCACCTAGCTATGTCACTGCATTTAAAGAAGATGACATTTCTTCTTTTATAGCTTTGGGAATAGAAGACCAAATAAAAGTATGGAACAAAGACTTTCTTTCCTCATTACAGAAAGTCAACATTCATCTTTTACTATTCCCCCCATGTACACACTCATATTCATTCTCTCTCTCTCTCTCTCTCTCTCTCTCTCTCTCTCTCTCTCTCCATTTACAACTATCAAACTGCAGACTTACAGTAAGTAGGGATCAAGTCATCTAGGCCAGCGGTCGCCAACCTTTTGGGCCTCACAGACCACTGGTGGTCTGCTGATCTAGTCAGTGTTTAGCTTAGTATTTGATGCAAAAATGATCATGGCTTCTGAAAACGATTGAGTCAAAACTTACAAATATATATCGAGAAGGTAACATGGAAATAGGAAGAGTAATTCTTTTTCATGAGTTTAGAAACTACAGGTGATCTTATATTTAATATACTATAACTTGTAAAAAAATAATTTTTAAAATATAAGGCCAAACTCTGTTCTGCATAGATGTGGGTTTACTTTAAAGCAGTCCTCATTACTAAGCATTGTTAAGTGCTAACTATATGAATTACCACAGTGTCAGGGAAAAGAGACAACTGTCCTCAAAGAACTTATCTCCAGTTGAAGAATCAGGGCACCCAGAAAAGAAAGGAAGAGTGTAAGGCAGCAGAAGCAGAGGAAAACGCTGGTGAAACGGGGAGAAGCCAGATGATGGGGATCCTGAATGGAAAGGGGGGTGTGACATGGACACAGTGGCATTTCAGAAAGGTGAAATAATACAAATGGAAGAAACCAGTGGGAAAATATTAACAAGATCTGGCGACTGATTTGTGTGTGCCTACTCCCCCGCCATCGACCCTCCAGATGGTGTTTATCTTACATGTAAAATGGTCCACTCCCTATTCCTTCCTGAGAGTGATCATTTTTCTAGCAGCCAAAGAAAGAAATGGTACAAAATGATTTCTAGTAATGTTATTTTCTATACTTTAAATTTAAAAATAATTTAGCCTAAGCCCTGGCCGGATAGCTCAATTGGTTGGAGCATGGTCCCAACACGCCAAGGTTATAGGTTTGATCCCTGGTCAGGGTACATACAAGAATCAGCCAATGAATGTGTAAATAAGTGGAACAACAAATTGATGCTTCTCTCTCTAAAATAAAAACAAAATAATAATTAATTTAGGTTAAAAATGTTAAATGGTATTTATTTCCAGGGTTAAAAATAATCAACAACACAAATGTTTTTCTTTACCATGAGGTGAAAACAGATTCCACCATGAAAGAAGGTTTCAATGGCAACTCAAATACATATTAGGCTCTGCCAATATTCATCAATTCAACAAATATTTACCATGAAATAAATAATAAAATATTATGAATTTAATGTTATCGTCTCTTCAGGATTCAACTACAAAGTCAGAGACAGCCAATGAAGGGTAAACAACACCCAATAAGCAGCCAAAAGACAAAGGTAGCAGATTTGCCTCTGATCTTAACTTGAGATCACATAGCAAGTAAATTACTTCATTTCTCCCACTTTCTACAAATGAGTTGAGTCCCAAAGCAATTTATATTTCTGGAATGCTTTTAGTTTACATGGATAGGTTTTCCTTTCCCATTTTTTATACTATAATTTCATTAATACTCTTGAGGTTGAACAAGACTGGTTCTATTACCTCATAATGTACAGATAAGGAACCAGACTAAAGTGATAAAGCAATGATTACAATCTAGGTCCTTGATCCTAAATCTCATACTCTTTCTACTACATCAAGCTTACCTACTTCCTAAAATTATTTGGACAAACTATAGATGTGGGAATACTTTAGAAAGGCTAAAGCATTATACAAATGAGAGCAATATTATTTTGTTTGGGTGTGACCAGGAGAAAATGCAAGTTCTATGGGGCCTAGCAACTATACAAGTTGGGGATCCCTCTTTAACAAAAAGAACACAAAAATAAAGATCGTGGAGGGGGCTCATGAAAGTGAGGTTCCCTGAAACTGAAGCTTCATTTAGCTTCAAGGTAAATCTGCCTCTGGATATAACACACACAAAAATTCACCAGTCCACCTACTAAGATCAAGAATTGCCTTCTAATACCCAACTTCTGCTTCTAAGTGGTAGGAGAAGAACACAGTGGATACAGGACCAAAAGAAAAAAAATTTTTTTTTGTATCCCCTCAAGATCATTCACGATAAATCATATAACAAAAACTTCCCAGTAGAAATAGTCTTTGCTATGTCTTTATTAGCATTAAAGAACAAATTACCAACTAACAACAAAAAATATATAATGAACATATAAGAGAATTATGTCACTAAAATAATTAAGATAGGACATCATACCACACATTAACTGTTTTACACACACACACAGATATAAACATACACACAATCATATTTACTCACAATTTGGCAAGCAAAAGATTTCATTAAAAAAATTTTTTTACCTCGTCTCCGCCCATAGCTCCTGGCTGCATGTAAACACAGAAGAAAACCATGGGTATTTGTATCAAAATGATGAACTTAGAAATAAAAAAAAAAAAATTCACACAAACCTTTCCTAAGTATTCTCAGAACTGATCTGGAGATACTGTTTAAATGGACTGCAGACATATTATATTTAAAAATCCTTTATGAAGCACAAGTTAAATCACAACCTTAAAGGGAAAAGGGAAGGCAGGGGAGGGTGGGTGGGAAGAGATCAACCAATGAACTTGTATGCATATATGCATAGCCCATGGACACAGACAAAGCGGTGGTGAAGGCCTGGGGGGAGGGGGGGGACTGAAGAGGGCTGGAAGAGGTTAATGGGGGGGGGGGGGGCAGGGGAGGACCTATGTAATACTTTCAACAATAAAGATTAAAAAAACAAGAAAAACAGAATAGCAACCCCTAAAAAGGAAAAAAATAAAATAAATAAAAATAAAAGGGTTCACCAGCAAAAAAAAAAAAGGGGGGGGGGCGCATTCAACTGGACGTGGCAGCCATTTGAAAAGACACACTGGGTGCTTAAGTTTCACACGATTCATAAAGATTTACATTGTGGCCCATTATCTATATCAGATATAGATAGAGTTCTTTAAAATTTTTTTCTAATTTATACATATTCATTTATACAATATATTATCATCATCAGACATCACCTAAAAAATTCTCACTGGTGGTCATTCTGAATTCTGAATTTCTACACACACACACACTCCAGAGAGTCCCCTGAAAACTATATAGAAATTTTACACAAAAATAACTCTTACTTTACAGATGTTTCTATAAAATTTTCAGTGACTAAGTTTCTCTTGGTCTCCCCATACTTTCCATACAGTATCATAGATGAGGGGAAAACATTGTATTTGTCATCTAGAAAGTGAACTGGAAGAGTAGAAAGGGATTAGTGTACTGGGTATACCCCAGGTCTTGCTGAAGAATAGAGTACTTTGAAGATTATCTTCCTTAAACCTCAAGGCCCACAGAATGCACTGTTACGGTGTTTAATAGAGCGAGACTGTGGTATCATACAGAAATTGATAGGAGATCCTGTTATCTAAGATTATTTTCAAAGTGGAAAGTTTCTCAAATTGAAAACCCCAGCTTCTATAAAAAATAAATGAAATCTTTAATCAATTTTTAAAAATATGTTTTATTGATTTTTTACAGAGAGGAAGGGAGAGAGATAGAGAGTTAGAAACATTGATGAGAGAGAAACAATTGATCAGCTGCCTCCTGCACACCTCCCACTGGGGATGTGCCTGCAACCAAGGTATATGCCCTTGACCGGAATCGAACCTGGGACCTTTCAGTCCACAGGCTGATGCTCTATCCACTGAGCCAAACCGGTCAGGCTTTAATCAATTTTTTAAATCATGGAGTGTCATAATAGCTTAAAACCAAGAAACAAGGATAATCTGGGATTGTATTTGCAGTATAAGATAGTAATAAAGAAAACTATTTCCTTCCTAGGGAAAGAATTCAGACTTTGCAGCTAGAAATTTAAAATACCAATTGGCCCATCTCATCTTCTGTAAGTTTTCACTTTTCTTCAGACATACTCATGCTTCCCCAGTTCAAGCTCTACTTCCTCCCTAACTCCTTCTCTCACTATAATGTTCAATTTTTAAAAAAATCTTTCTTGCACTTACAAAGCAGTTACTGTTTACAACACTTACAAAGGAAATGCATTCCCCCCCAAATTTTTTTTTTAACTTTTACACTTTTCATTTTTTGGAAGCTGGAATTCATCTTCCCATAGAATGTATAATAAATGGTAGTTAGTTTCTTAGCTTGGCCTCCTAAAAAGCCTACTTCATTTATAATAATATGAATGAATTAATAACAGGTAACATTCAAAAGAGATTAAATAGGTTTTGACATCCTACCACTTATTTTTTTGTCCCTTCTCCCATTCCCAATGATGTCATGCTACCCAACACCCCCAATGCAAAACCTCTACTTAGAGAAAAAAATAAAGCATTCTGTATGTCAAAATTACTCATTTCTCTTCCAAACAACAAATTTCCATTCTTTCATTATATCTAATTTCTAACCAGATACTCAATGAAAAAGAATATGATTACAATACTAAGGTACAAATGACTCATCAGACCTAAAGGACAAATGAGAATGCTGATCAGTCAAGTCTTTATCTGCTAAATATTCAGTAATAGAAACAGATCCAGTGAACAGATCCAGACCGGTGTGGGGACAGGAAGAGCACCCTGAATTGGGGACTGGGGAAGATTTGGAAAAGACATACTGGGGAGTTTTAATCAAAACTTCCTTAAACATGATTTTTATATATTCTTTGCTTTTTCTATTCTAATCAAGGACAATAAATTGATTCATGTCAGCCTAGGGACTCACGGAGTGAGTCCTTGCCTTGTTTCATGGAGGCAAGATGGCATATGGAATAGGCAGCCAATTCAGTAATCTCAGATGCTTCAACTTGCTTTCTTCATTCACAATGGAATTTAATTATGTGCTACCTTGGTTCTAATTTCAGTGTTTTATCTATGATCTCTATGATGATGATTATTATAGCAGCTAAAATTTAATGAGGTACTTACTGTGTGCCAGGAACAGTTCAAAATGCTTGGCACATATTAACAGTATTCCCCATGATTTTATGACATAAGTATTCTTAGACTCTTCTCTCAAATGAGGAAAATGGGACACAGTATTAAGTATCTCACCTAAAATCACACAGCTAGGAAGTGGTGAACTTGGAATATAAATCTAAGCAGTCTGGTCCAGATTCCACAGGTTTAAACACCACACTGTACTGTTAAATTCCTAGAGAGCAAGGTTGATGTCGTCTACTACTTCTAGTATCTTCTAATGAACCTGGTAGAACGCTCTGTACCAAGCTGGTATTCAACAAATACGGCTTGTTAGCTGAGTACGCAACCGAGGGAGGGAGGAATGCATGCCTTGATGGCCTTTAGAATGTAGGCCAACCCTGTTGGTGATTAAAAATGTGCTCATATGAGGGCCATTTGCAAATAGACTAATTAGATTCAAACACTTCCCTAAGGGAGAGGTAATGACATGAACACCAAGTAGAGAAACTTGGGAGCACAAAGGCAGTGCTTTCCCATGAGAGCAAATAGGAATTTTAAACAAGAAGAATATTGAACATATAAATTTAAATGAGCCAGCACAAAACAACCCCACACAGGCAAAAGAGGGGGTAATGTGACTAGTTTCATCTACATGACATATTCTATGCTAGTGTTGATTTATATCAGATATAATAAGATCTGATATACTTTAAAAGTCGTATCTACTTCCTCTAAGACCTTTAATTCTTGGTTATCAATCATCATAGTCATTACAGATAAAATTCTTTTATCATTTCATATGTATTAAACAATTTTGCACCTCATAAAATTACATTTAATTTTTAGGAGTCAAAAGTAGTGGTTCCCCTTGGCCAGGGAAGTATTCACTGGAAGGGAGCCTAAGAAGGGTTCTGTGGTATTGGTAATGTTTTGGTCTTGATCTAAGTTCTGGTTATAGGGCTGTGTTTAATTTGTGATAACACATCAAGCTATGTTCTGTGCATGGTTTGGTATGTATATTATACTCCAATAAAAAAATAAAAACATTACAAATATTTTAGAATGGTTCACTGGGAAATGCTACCATTTTTGTAGTCTTTGAATCATGAACCTGAATAATCCAAAATTGAAAAAGAAAAGTAAAGAATCATTTTTAATCCATCGAAATACATATAAACGGCCAGATGGAGGTGTCTTTGCTGAAGGTCACATTAAGCTACGAGCTGCTTCAGGGGCACCTTTAGGAGTCAGCAACAGGGCAGAAGACATCAAGACCAGAACCAAGAACTACCAGACTGCCCCTTGACACCCGCTTCCCCAACTAGAACCAGAGCAGGAACTGCTGGCAGAACTACCTGGACTTGCACTGCTGTGAGAAGGCAATGACCGCTGAAGGGGGTGATGTCTCCGTGTGCAAATGGTACCAGTGTGTGTACAAGTCCCTCTGCACCAGGCAGAAAGCGTGTTCCCTGGGAAGATCTGAGCTGGCTACACCCACCTGTCCTCTGCCCTCCAACCTTCTCCCAGGGAGGTGAAGGGGGACCTGGATACATCTCACCCTGGGATCCTGAAGTATGGCTTAACTAATAATAAAAACTTGTTGGAAAAGTATAAAAAAATAAAAATACATATATACACATATACAGAGTGGAGTGAAAGTAAGTTTACAGTTGTGAGCACACGAAATACAGAGTTTATTCTTGTATAATTATTTTTCCGTATGAACAACTGTAAACCTACTTTTGCCCTACCCTGTATATATATAAAGGTCCAGGCAGTTGGCAGTGGGATAGGCCAGAGTTATTCTAAAAATAAGTTTACATGATCAATGACTAGTACATTGTGAATGGCACTCTCACGCTAATGGAACGGTGCCTTGTTAGCCATACGAGAAAACGCTGTAAAGGGATCATCTGTTACTCCTTATGAGTTGGCCCATAATTGGTTTAAAATAGCTGCACTCATACATAGGATTCCCCAAGGGCATGTTATGATCTGATTTAAAAATCTAAAGTAATTCTTCAACTACATGGATTCACCCAAATTTGCTGAAGTTTCTCTAAGCAAAGTAACATTATATACAGGTTCCGCTAGAAAGGCTCAAAGACAAGGGGTCGTGGGGAGACTGAGGTCTCCATTCTGTTGTGGATCAGGAGAGCATGCACTATTTTCAGGAACTTAAGCAGAGTCCCTGGGAAGCTGTATTGATGAAAACCAGATGAACAAGATACAAGAACTTAATAGAACATTTTATTAACTGGCTTGGAAATATCTGTCAGGACTAGTAAAAGTCAACTTTTTTTACTAGAAAGAAATTGTTTATTTCTTTCCTTGCAATAAAATCAGTTTCTTAAAAACACCTTGCAAACTTATTTTTTGAATTCCACTTCAGTAAGCAAAAT
Organism: Myotis yumanensis; assembly: GCF_028538775.1. Taxonomy (NCBI): domain Eukaryota; kingdom Metazoa; phylum Chordata; class Mammalia; order Chiroptera; family Vespertilionidae; genus Myotis; species Myotis yumanensis. Next base: position 24,396,429 of record NW_027223764.1, on the reverse strand, counting down.
TGAATTCTATTCAAACATCTAATGGCCCCTGTCCAGCTTCCATCTAAGTATTTATTAGTCATGCAAAAAATTCCACCAAAAGATGAGTTAAAGATCTTAAAGTTACTAAAAGAATGTCCCCTTTTCCCTAATTAGATTGTAAATTCCCAAAGAGCAGGAATGATGGGAGTTTATCTCAAAAATGCTCCTCTCCTATCTTTGTCTTTATAGTGGTAGGTAACATGGTTTTAGGCCAGTGATTCTCAATCTGGCACACTGTAATTTGAAAGATTAATTTCTCTATAAACAACACGAACTTAGCAGGTAAAAATTATGCTTGAAGGGATGGGGTACATTTTCACCTGCTATATTTACATAAAGTGTTTGGATGTTTTAAAGTCCCTTCTTCCTACCATTCTCTCTTTGACTTTTCATATTTTTCTCAGAAAAATCTTTCCATTTCATTTGCAAGCCTAGAAAGTAACACTAAACAGTAAATAATACTAGTGTTACTGACATACTTTACAAAAGAGAAGAAATACCATGAAGTAAAACGTAATAACCTATTGATGATTTATCATGCTCCGGGCACTGTAGGCTAAATGTTAACCAAATCTATTCTAATTGCAAAGCAACTGCCATAATATACATTTCCAGATGGACACACTGAGGCCCAGGAAGGTGACTGGCACCAGGTGACTCAGCTACTAAAACAGGGACTGAGTCCAGGTCAACACTGACTCCACCGCATTTATTCTTTTTTTCCCTTTAAGTTGAGGTATTATTTATATTCAATAAAATCCAACCACTCTAAGTGTACAGTTTGATCAATTTTGGTAATAATTCAGTGAGGTAACCACTACCATTATAATCAAGATATAGAACAGTTCATCTCCCTAAAAAATTGTCCTTATGCCCTTTTGCTGTTGAACCCACAGCCCCTGGCAACCATTCATTTGCTTTCTGTACTATAGTTTGTGTACCCTTTTGACAACTTCACATTAATGGAATAAATGTGTTTGGCTTCCTTTATGTAGCACACAGTATTTGTGAGATTTATCCATGATGTTGCCTGTGTTAATATATTTTTCTTTTTTCTTTTTTGTTAATCCTCACGCGAGGATACTTTTTCCATTGATTTTTAGAGAGAGTGGCAGGGAAGTGGGAGAAGGGAATATGGAGAGAAAGAAAGAGAGAAAGATCAATGTGAGAGAGACACCTCAATTGGTTGCCTCTCACATGCACCCTGACTGAGGTCGGGGACTGAACCTGCAACCCAGGTACACACCCTTGACTGGACATTGAACCTGCAATGCTCTAACCACTGAACACGCTGGCCAGGGCAATATTTCTTTTCTTTTTATTGCTGAGTAGTATTCCATAGTACTAGTATGGAAATACCACAGTTTACCCATTCCCCAGTGGTTATGAAATGAAATATGCCCCCCCCCCCAAATTTATACACTGTAGCCTTAACTCCCAATGTGACTGTTTTTGAAGATAAGGTCTTTAAAGAATTAAGGTTAATGAGGTCATAAGGGTAAGGCCCTGATCCAATAGGACTGGTGTCCTAATAAGAAAAGGAGATACTGGGACTGCACAGAGAAAAGCCATGTGAGGGTCAAGAAAGAAGGCATCCATCTGCCAGCCAACGAGAGAGGCCTCAGGAGAAACTGACCCTGCTGGTACCTTGTTCTTGGACTTTCAGCCTCCAAAACTGTGAGAAAATAAATTTCTGTTTTGTTAGGGCAGCCTCAGTAAAGTAATACACCAGTTGACAGACATTTGAAAGCCTTTACTCTTAAATCCCAACACTGAAGAGCCAGTATTTCAACCTATCAAGTCCTTGAAAGTACCCAGAAATTTCTTTAGAGTTTCCACAAACTTCATTCTCTAAGTGTTTGCTTTTAGTAGCATCATCTAAGATGAATGAAAAATAACTTTGCAATCAAATTTTATTTTATTTCATTATTACTACCATAGCATTAGTTTTTTATTCATCATTATACTTAAAGCTGTTATTTTATGAATTAAAATCAGTGTTTTAGTAGGTATTTTTAGATTCCACATATAAATGAGATCATGTGATACTTATCTTCCTCTGACTGGCTTATTTTATTTAGTATAATACTCTCTAGGAATATATTCATTTTAAATAAAAAAAACCAGGTAAGCTGCCCAGGTAGCAAATCAGTAATGGATCAAGGATTTAAACCCAGATCTGTTTGCCCTTCCTCCCCCAAACTGCATTATTTCCACTATACTAGGCTGAAGAAAAAAACTTATGCAATTATCAAAGGTATCTGTGTGGGAAGAGCAACAAAGAAAAGAAGGCAAAGTTGCATCTACTTCAGTTTACCTAGGGATCCTGTGCATAACAAGTCCTGGAAAGCAGACTCCCAGTCTGCGCTGCCTAGAGGCCTCGTTGGAAGTATGGTTAAAATTCCTGCCACTAACATGGAAGACTATGTTCTGAAAGTAAAACTGATCCTTCTGGAGGTGCACTAATTCTCTAAGATCAATAAAGTATTCTTTAGCTAACTCTTATAAAGGAGCTAAATGCAACTTGAGTGATCTTTCAGGGAAAACCCACGAGTAGAAATCACACTGGATTAAGAGACTGACTGGCAGAATAAAGTGTGTGTCCAAGACACAGATGACGATTTGCTGGCTGCATGACATCAGCAAGTTCCTTTACCCTTTTTAGAAAATGAAAACACTGCCATGTTTTAAACAAGATTACAATAAAGATGAGATGAATGAGCATCATTTTCAACTTTCCTATCAAAGTGGCCCAATGGCAAAGGAAAATGAATCAAAGAGCTTTTTAAAAAAGATTCTTAAGAAATGTTTTAGAGGGACAGGGAGAGAGAAAGAGAAACATCAATTGGCTCCTACCAGAGCATGTGTCCTGATCAGGAATCAAACCGGCAACCCCTTTGGTGCACAGATGGTGCTCAACCAACGGAGCCACACCAGCCAGAGTGACCCTTTTGAGGTTTTAAAATATATTACAGAATCATAGAATCTTCTGCATGAAAGCAATCATTAAGATGACCTAATTTCAGTCCCCTTTTCTTAAAGATGAGAACATTTAGAGGCTAAAGGGGGCAATTTAAGTAACATGCACCAAGTGGAAAGAACATAAGCAAAATCTCTTCTTTAAAAGCAGAGAATTAAAGAGAATCTAAACAAAGTATCCAAACCTTTTAGAAAGAAAAATGTCTTCTAGCTTCATTTTTACTTTACACAGAAAATAAAAAATTATATCCTCTCCCTCTTGCAAAAGAGAACTCACATCATGTCAGATTCAATCTTTCCTCAAATACACACTCACTCCTTCAGGCAGACACACTACCATGCTGTCCTTTCCTTTTACATTCGACTCTACATTTAACCACCTGGCTGAAGTGTTTTCACAAACTTTCACAAAATCACAGAAGCTCAGCAAGTTAAGCGTGCCTATTCATCTTCACCCCAATGTACCTACATCTAGAAAAAAAATTAGAGGTAGCACAATCTGAATGTAAAGTGAGCATTCTTTTAGAAATTAGAACATAGAGATGAATACTCTGGAGTAAATTTTTATTGTTTCTAAGACCCTCAAAACGGGGATACTAGCTCTTTAGAACAAAATGTGCGCACAGTGAATGAGAACCGCACTGTCAAGCACTGTCATGGGTTCTCTGCAGAGCTCACTAGGAGGTAGACTGCATGTTGGAGCCAAAAGAAATATGAAATATATATTTTAGAGATAACCTGAAATCTGCCCTAAGGAACTCCTCTGGCATTTTAACATCCCTACTCAAGAGGGAAAGGGGCTATATTGTACACAACCCTAGATTTAACCAGGATGTCCCCCAGGTGTATCAAGAGTTAGCTTGTATATCTGAAAGGATAAGAGTGGACAACCTGATATCACTCATTTGATAGAGGAGAAAATTAAATCAATGGCTGTATAGGTCCTTCTGACAACTGATAATTTCAGTTTAGATGACCTCAGCAGTGGTAATTCTCAGAGGAAAAGAACGTACCAGGAACACCAAAGAATGGGGAATTGGCCCATTCACACTTAGGAAGTAGTACTGAGAAGTGAGAATGCTCACCAGGATACCCGTCTCTCTCATCAAGTCAGGACTGAGAATATGATGTCTTCTTCAAAGTATTTATTTGATCCATAGACACTTGGGAGGAGAATTGATGCCAGCCAGAAATTTCTTCCAGGATTAACTAATACGATGACTTTCTGGTTAACAAGGTTTTGATGCTCCAGAACTCAATCCAATAATTATTACTGACAAAAATACTTCTAACCTAAAAAGCTGTTGACACCTATATACTACGTAAACTCTATTAATGGGATGTCCAGTTTGAACTGTGGCTATCTACCAAAATGAGAAAATTCTGAGTTATGCATAAATAAGTTGACTTAGTCCTTCACATTATCTAACCCACTCCTCCCTCTGTCCCTTCACCTCCCTCCTTTCCTCCTCCTCTTTCCTTACTCCACCTCCATGGTATGCAGCAGGGGTCAGCTAAGTTCTCTGTAAAGGACCAGATAGAAAACAGCTTAGGCTTTTTGGGCTCTACCGTTGTAACACAACAGTAGCCACAAGACAATCCATAAATGAATGGGAGTGGGTGTGTTTCAATAAAGCTCTTTATAAAAGTAGGCAGTGGGCTCACAGGGCTGTAGCTTGTCAACCCCTGGCACACTGTAGCCATTCCCAAACTTTAGTCTCCATCACAATCACCTACAGAACTTGTTAATATACAGATTTCTGGGCCCCATCCTTAAAGTTTATGATTCAGCAGGTCTGGAGTGGGACTTGAGATTCGACATTTTTAATAAGTTCCCAAAGGATGCTGATGCTCCAGGGACCACACCTTCAGAACCACTAGTATAAAATAATGGTCTACATTTTACTCATTGAAATGTAATAAACAATTAAAAAGTGGAACTATCCCAATAAATCATCACTTAGTTATATAATGTCTAACCACTGGGGTGTACACCTAAAATTAATATAATACTGTATGTCAACTGTAATAGAAAAATTTAAAAATTACTAAAAAGAAAAAAAACATGGAAATAACATGCTGTAAACTTCACTGCTAATTTTATAGGATATTTCACATGAAGACTTACTGTTAAGTGCCATAATATTATCTGTTCCTGGATGATGGAAATTTATTCCCATGCGTCCTAAAAAATAAAATAATTTTATTTTAAGCACAAAGAAAATAATGCTTAATATAATCATTTCAAAACATTGTAAAATACCAACATTACAAAAAGCTAAAACAAATTAATCGACAACAAACAATGCTATCAAAGGCCATAGCAATCACAAAAGTTTTTAAATCAAATAATAAAATATACACATGAAAAATTTTAAAACAAAGCCAAAGTCTCAATAACAACAAACAAAACAAAACAAAACAATAAGCTCCCATTATAATCTTCTGAAACTTTAATGCATCTCTGCATTCCGATTTAAACATGCCAACTCCCTGAAATAAGCATTTTATTTAAACAACCATTCACAGTGCCCTTCAAATTCAAGCAGAAAAATAATGAATTCAAGAACTATATAAACTTGAAGCTAAGGAGGAATAAAAAGATAAAGTTCTCATAGTGCCTCAAAAATGCAACGATTACCAGAATGGCAACTGGAAGAAAGATGGTAAAATTTATATAATGAATTGGGGAACAATGACTAGCTAAAAACCTGGGGTTCTTATTGCTGCCCCTATCACTAATTAGTTGTATGACCTTGGGCATAATGTTTATCTTCAGACCTTTGTCCTTATAGTAGTTACAGGGGTTGCAAACTTCTGCCCACACTGGCTGGCTACCTGTGTTTGTTCCCCTCCTTGAGCTAAGAATCATTTTTACATTTTTAAAGGGTTATAAAACAAAAATTAAAAAACAAATAATAATGTGTGACAGTGACCATGTGGCCCACAGGCCTAACATATTTACTTCTGCCCTTTACAGACAAAGTGACAAGAATAAATCAGATATTTCAACTAACAGCCTTCAAGGTTAAGAGCAGAAGATGTAGACATTTGATTTGCTTTTTCATTATTTATTTAGGAAAAGGAGGTGGGTGTTTCAAAACAAAAATGAAACAGAGAGAGTTTTATATGAGAAAAAATGTACTTAGTAAGTTTTCTTGACCAATTCCCACAACAAAATCATTACTGAAACAATGCTTTTGTGTAAAGCTAATATCTACGAACTTGGCTCTCCTAGGTTTTCATGTCCAATTGTGTCAAGAGTTAACATGAAATTCTCAGAAAAATGTTAATTTCAGGTCACTACCATTGTTTAAATAAATGTCAACAGCATTTGGGGAGAGAGTGGTGCAGAGAAAGCTGGAGATATGGAAGTGATTGACTCTTACAACAAATGCAGTGTTATAAACAACTGCAAAAGGCCAGTCATCATTTGGTATTGAATTCTGTTATGGGGTACTGAAGGCAAACAGCATTATCAAACTCTTCTGGCCCAAAAGGGAAAAATCACAGTATTTGCCTCAACTAAAAAGGAGGAATCATGAATTCCTTGTGAAATCAAAATCATCGTAATCTCTTAAAGACCCTCAGATCATAGTAATTTATGAAAGGTCATTTCATATGAAGGCATAAGGAAAAAACAAAACTCTTAAGTGTAATGTTGCTTGCATTGATGTGTGTGTATGTGTGTGACAGAGAGAGTAATTAAGAATGGAAAAATCATCAACAGTTGATGGATTCTGATGAAACTGTTCTAATTTTATCATAAAGCATTAAAGAACTTTCCAAAAAAATTATTTTCAGTTTTTATTATTTTAAACTTCCTTATTCGGAGGAAGATATTACATCTATAATTTTGTGGAAACTATTTTGCTAACATTTATATTATGGTAAAATTCTTTTTAATAATATATTTGAATGTTTTCTACAGAAAAATCATCATATTAGTAACAAATCATCTCTTAATAACTGAATTGACTGTTTTATTGTTTTTAATGAATTTTTTAAGATCTTTTCATATTTACCAGAAGCTAATAATTAGGAGTTTCAAAAACTACCAATTGTTAAAAGACAAATTTAACAGTATCTATGTGTCATATGTTTTTCCAGCTCCTAAGTCAAGTTAGAGTCCCTAAAAATTATAGTCTGTACCATATGCTGGGAGTGCTATCTCCTACCACCACCTTGATCAGAGCCTATTATAGGAAAATTTGTCACCAGAACAGACTTTGACTCAGTAGAGAGAATTTCATTCTGATTTTAGTTAGCTATATCAATATTCTCTCCATTATTTTCAGATAACCAAGATACTCTATGGATTCATTACCACCAAATACTAACAGACATGAAAACTAGATGTGATTTACACATATTCTGAGGTATTCACATTTAACAGTAAATAGCCCAGTCACTGCAAAGTCTGCCTAAAAATGTAACGAGAGTTCAAAATCACTGCCTATCCAAACTTTAGGAAATATTATGTAGAGAAGGTCTCTCTGCTCTTTAAGCAAGGAATATTCAGAGGTAAGTGTGGTTCTTAAAAGCTAGGTGTGTTCCCTAAACATTCCTAGAATAATAAAGGGTTATCAAGAAAGCAAAGTAAGCCCAAATTTAGCTTATCCTCATTCAACTTCTTTTATTTCTTGTGCTAAGATCATTAATGGTAAAGAATTATGTAGTTTATGCCTGGCTCATGTGGCTCAGCAGTGACTGAGTTGAGTGTTGACCCAGGAACCAAGAGGTCACTGGTTTGATTCCCGGTCAGGGCACATGCCAGGTTGCAGACTAGATCCCAAATAGGGAGCATGCAGGAGGCAGCCAATCGGTGATGTTCCTCTCTCATTGATGTTTCTATCTCTCCATCCCTCTCCCTTCCTCTCTCTAAAAATCAATAAAGACATTTTAAAAAGAATTATGTAGTTTACAATCACTGCATCAAATAATAGTTATTGTATGTTTCTGTATGCCCCTCTCTGCAGTCCTCCAGAAGTTGGATCCTTTTTGGACGCTTTCCATGAAGTTTTAGGAATTTTCAGCCAGGAAAAATGAAAATGAAAAGAAGCTTGGTAGCTTTCTAATTAATCATCCTCCATCTCATAATGATTTCTTCTGATTCAATCTTTCTAAAGATGCAGCAAAAACAAGAGCCTTGGACAATGTTTTGTAGACGAAGGCATCACTACTTGCTAAAAAGCAGAAACTTTTTTGTTTTTCCTGGTATCCTCCCTAATTCTGTTGGCCTCTTTGACCCATGGATCTCTGGATCAATATATTCAATAAAATATATTATAAAAAAAAACTCTGGATCAATGCCAGACCCACCAGAACCAATTATTTTAAAATAATCTATTTTTTCCCAACTAAATGCAAATTATTTTTAGTAAAACTACTTATGGCTGCTTTAAGCTACTTTCTTTACCTCTTCAAAAGTTCACGTTTAGATTATAAAGTGCAATATATCTTCGTTGGAGAAAAATGAGACAACAGAGAAAAATAAAGAAAACAAGATCACCAATCAGAGAAACCAAGATGGCGGCATAGGTTAACGCCAGAGTTTGCTGCCTCGAACAACCACTTCAAAAATACAACTAAAAGGCGTAACAGACATCATCCAGAACCACAGGAAGTCTGGCTGAGTGGAAGTTCTACAACTAGGAGGAACAGAGAATCAGAGGAGGCGCAGTGCTGAAGTAAAATACTAAGGTGCGGAGTGCGCGCGGCGCGGGCTGGTGGCGGAGGGCGCGGTTGACTGTTTCATTCCGGAGGGAGCCTCAGACTCTGAGCTCAGATCCGGGCGAGTCTCTAGGGACCCAGACTCAAACGGGAGAAGCGGGACTGTCAGGCTTCGGTCCCTCCGAGGTTTGCAGCGGTTGCTGGGACAGAGAGGCAGAGCCCCTGGAGACGGACTGAGAGCAGCCATAACTGCTCCCTCCTCTGCCCTGTTGATCCTGTGGGACCCACCCCGCCCAAGCCCTGCACAGAGCCATTTGCCGGATAGCCTCAGGCAAAGGCTAGATTAGCACCTCCCTAGAGGACAGAAGTTCTCCCACTGCAAACACAGCTGATTCTCACAGCCAGTTGGCCTGGAGGTCAAGTAGTAATTACCTTACCTACAACAATCAAGGCTTGACTACAAGACTGCTCACAGAGACCACAAGGGGGTGCACCAAGAGTGTCTACCTCAGGTAATTGGGACACTTAACACGGAAAGCCACTCTATCGACACAGCGAAGCATAAAAAAATGCCAAGACAAAGAAACAGGCCACAAAGGACAGAACCGGAGGAAAGCAGGCTACTGGATATAGAATTCAAAACCACACTTTTGAGGTCTCTCAAGAGGCTTCTAGAGGCTGTCGATAAACTTGATGAGATGTACAGGAAATCTAATGAGACCCTCGATGGTGTGATAAAGGACCAACTAGAAAGTAAGCATACACTGACTGAAATAAAGAATATTATACAGACTCCCAACAGCAGACTAGAGGATCGCATGAATCAAGTCAAAGATTTGAAATGCGAGGAAGCAAAAAACACCCAACCGGAAAAGCAAAATGAAAAAAGAATCCGAAAGTGTGAAGATAGTGTAAGGAGCCTCTGGGACAGCTACAAGCGTACCAACATCAGAATAATAGGGGTGCCAGAAGATGAGAGAGAGCAAGATATTGAAAACCTATTTGAAGAAATAATGGCAGAAAACTTCCCCTACTTGGTGAAAGAAATAGATTTACAAGTCCAGGAAGCGCAGAGAACCCCAAACAAAAGGAATCCAAAGAGGACCACACCAAGACACATCATCATTAAAATGCCAAGAGCAAAAGACAAAGAGAGAATCTTAAAAGCAGCAAGAGAAAGAAACTCAGTTACCTACAAGGGAATACCCATACGACTGTCAGCTGATTTCTCAACAGAAACTTTGCAGGCCAGAGGGAGTGGTAAGAAATATTCAAAGTGATGAATACCAAGAACCTACAACCAAGAGTACTTTAGCCAGCAAAGCTATTATTCAGAATTGAAGGTCAGATAAAGAGCTTCACAGATAAGGAAAAGCTAAAGGAGTTCATCACCACCAAACCAGTATTATATAAAATGCTGAAAGGTATCCTTTAAGAAGAGGAAGAAGAAGAAAAAGGTAAAGATACAAATTATGAACAACAAATACGCATCTATCAACAAGTGAATCTAAGAATCAAGTGAATAAATAATCTGATGAACAGAATGAACTGGTGATTATAATAGAATCAGGGACATAGAAAGGGAATGGACTGACTATGCTTGGGGGGGGAGGGGTGTGGGAAATGCGGGAAGAGACTGGACAAAAATCATGCACCTATGGATGAGGACAGTGGGTGGGGAGTGAGGGCGGAGGGTGGGGTGGGAACTGGGAGGAGGGGAGTTATGGGGGGAAAAAAGAGGAACAGATGTAATAATCTGAACAATAAAGATTTAATTATAAAAAAAAAAAAAAGATCACCAATCAAAGACAAGCTCTGTTAACTCTCTGATTTATAGTCTTCCAGTTTAGGAACTGCATATGACCAAAGGTTTCTTTTCTAAAATTGGGGATTATTTTATAATTTTATTTTTTGTTTAATATTTTGAATGCCTTGCTGGGACCGGTTTGGCTCAGTGGATAGAGCGTCGGCCTGCGGACTGAAAGGTCCCGGGTTCGATTCCGGTCAAGGGCATGTACCTGGGTTGCGGGCACATCCCCAGTGGGAGATGTGCAGGAGGCAGCTGGTCGATGTTTCTCTGTCATCGATGTTTCTAACTCTCTATCTCTCTCCCTTCCTCTCTGTAAAAAATCAATAAAATATATTTTAAAAAAATAAAAAATAAAAATAAATAAATAAATAAATAAAAAATAAATAAATAAAAAATATTTTGAATGTCTTAAGTCTTACAGTTATTATGGCATTTTGGAGGAGAGACAAATATATAACAGCAAAAGAAAAACTGATTCCAAATTCAGATGAGGCCATTTCTTTTTCCTTTCTTTTGTCCAACAAACACTGCTGTTTAATCAGCTGTGAAAATAGAATCAAGTGTGTGACATCTGGTGATTTTTGTTAATTCAGTCTGGTGCTGCCAGCGTGACATTTTGTCACCTGTCCATGGTCTGCTATTTTTAAATTGTTCTTGTCAGCTAGCTATCTTTTAAGTATAGTGTAAAATATAAGGTTTCGAAAACTGGAAGGCCTACTTGGTTTTGCTGAGTTGAATGATGCTGTGGAAATCTGAGGCTGTGTCCCACTTTTCCCACTGCACGGGGCCTGGTAAATGGGGGTCAGAGGGGATGGAGGGAGAGTTTGGAGAATAGGGTTCCATATGGTTATTCAGATTGTAAAAATCAGTCTCATAAGCTCAATTCACATTCATATTTAAGAGAACAGTTATTCTTTTTCAAAAACTACCTCTACTGTTATTCAAAGTGTCAGAGCCCAACTAAAGCTGTACTTTTATATGTCCAAAATTAAAATTAGAACTTTTATTAATTCATACTTAATTATGCAAAGTCACCTCTTCACTTCTGCAATATGTTATGTGATAGGGAACAACTGCTGTATCTTCCCGCAATCATCCCCATTTGCTCTAAAAAGTCAAGTCCTTCAAGAGACCTTCTCAGAACAGAATGTGAGTGCCATGTTCTAGAAAAGGTTATAAGACAAAATGAATATTCTACTGGACTCTGTTTCCTACCACTTTTCTCTATAAAGTTGAAGGTATATACCTTCAGAGAAAGTATCCACAAGATGTAATAATATGATATGCAAGAATACAATAAAATGGTCTTTTAAATCCCTTTCAGGGAAAAATGATTAGAGACTGGTACTATAATATTCTAAATATGTTCCAAAGAACCAAGAAGCAAAAGCTGTGAGCTTAGACCTGAGGTCAAATCCTAGTTTCTTTGCATACCAGTAGTGGATCATTTTTAGCATGTGCCTACATTTCCTCATTTCAGGCCATACTCTGGAACAATTAAATTGGAATTTCTGGAGGTAGTACCCAAGATTAAAGTGCTCAGTCTTTTTCTTTCAAAATTCTCAGGAGAAAAAAACCACCTCTCAGGTGATTACATTGCTATATTGAAAGGATCATTGGGCAAATTAATGGGAGGTACCTATAAAAAGATCACTCAACTTCTATCTATTGTGTCTCTCCCCCCCGTCACCCTCACTCCCAGTATAGAACAATCACTTTTTTCTAATTTAGAACCTGTGCCCTAAAACTTTGTGTAATCTGCTAACTTTTATACCAGATAAGCTGATAGAGCTGAAAGGAGGTAGCACAAAAATAGAACTGGAGTAATGATTCAGGTTAGTAAAGAGACAGTATGTTTTTCTGAACAAACTAAGTGTAATGACAGGTGCACTTTTCCTAAAATGAGGAAACCTCAACACGCCACAAAAAGGGCCAATTTTGTGAAAGGCTAAATGCCACTAAATATAAATTGTAATGATTAAATAAAATGCCCTATAACACCAAGGGGGTGGCATCTGTGCCTTCCAAATTTCTGTCAATTTAAATTTTAAAGCACTATTATCGGAAGACAGCTATTTTTTCCCCAGTTTGAGTATATATTTGAAAAGCAAACCCTTCAAGATCAGTTCTCAACTGACACCTGCTCTTTTCATTTCTCAAATTTCAGTTCCATGAATGGTGAAGAGAAATTCTTGTCTCTCAATGTCACCTCCACTGCCCAATGTACTGTGGTTGGTATTTCCCTATTCTTCTCTCTCAGTACTTTGTCTTTGAATCTTAATCCTACGGGAGGGTATGATTAATCAAACCTAATGGCCCTGGGTCTTCATAGGGGTTCCCCAGCGGCTACATGAACCCTCATCATTAGTAGCAAGTCAGTGGACCACTGTAAGGAGGGTATAAGGATGAACTTTTCCCCTATCCCTTATTCCCAATGCCAGAAATCCCATTAATCCTCACAGTTATGAGAAGGGTTGAATATCCCTTCAGTCCACTAGAAAAGAGGGCAGAGAATAATTCCTCCCACCCGGACCTCACTCATACCTAGACCAACCCAAGGACTTTTGTTCTTAGTAAAGAAATAAGGAACCGTTTTCATTAGTTCATCACCCATCTCAAAACTCTCCTTCTCATCTCTTGGAGGCATCATCTCAAATGAACATTAAGGAAAGTCATACGTAAGATGTGGTAAGAGGCAAATATAATGATGAAATGTTTCTCTGTTATAACCAAGAACTGTAATTTGAGCTTTTTAAGAAGCCAAAATTCAGTCTAAGTTTTATCTAAATAGGGTTCTGTGATCTGATCAACACTGCAGAAGACATTCCTGAGTGCTGTGAAGAAAGACCAATTTGACTTTTTCTCTACTACTTTACTACTGGAGGGGTGAGGGGGGGGGGGGGCAGGATGGGCCTTTTAAAATCTCCTACGAACACTTTCAACACTGACCTAGTATTACGTAGAAACAAAATTGGAAAACTGTGAAAGCTCTTTACTAAAGCAGAAATCTTAGTACTTCCTGAACTTCCTATTCCATCATTTCTCCCACTAACCCTTTCTTCCCGCTGAATCAAGAGAACAGTTGAACAAAGGAATTTCTTACTCAATACATTTCTAAGATGAAATATCACTGTGAACATATTTTCGCCACCTTCACTTTAAGTACATATGAGGTACTTTATTTTTCATGACTGTGATATCCTATTTTATTATACTTTCTTTACATCATTCAGATATGCAATTTTGGAAAGCCAACATAACTTAGGAGGATTCTTTTCCTTTCTCCTTTTGGTGGTTTTTGATCATGACAATCATTATTTACATATGGGAAATACAAAACTTTGGCAACTTGCATTTGCAAGCTTTCAGCATTTAGCTGCAGCCTAGCTAGAAGGAAACACTGTAGGAATATAAAGGTTAATTTATTGCGCAGGCCAGGCTGTTAGCATACCATTACCACTGCCAGCAAAAAAAATTATAGATACCATTTGAGCAGTTTCTAGTGTCAGGAACTTGATCTGATTCTGTGAAGTAGGTGCTTTATTTTAACAATGAGGACACTAAGACTTTAAAGAGGCTAACTAATTTATCTAGATCAATAGCTAACTAGAGGCAGAGCCAGAATTCAAACACAGGTTTGAGTGACTGCAAAGTCAGAAAGGCCGAGTTGGAATTTCATCTCCTCTATAGAGAATATAAAATGTCTGAAAGAATGTTAATAAACAATTTTTGTTATCTCTAGGTAGTAGGTCTCAGGTGATTTTTTCCACTTTCCTTTTTGTTTTTTTATGTACTACTTGAATTCCTTACAATGAGAAAGAATGTATTATTTTCGAAAGAAAATTGAGCTTCGGAGGAAAACACCAAAACAAGCAAGCATATAAAAAATCAAGGACTCTATCACTTGAGTGTTGAGATCCTCAAAATAGTGTTCCCATGTTCAAGTGGGAGAAGAGGATACTAAAGAGAAGAGGGAAAACAGAATGGAGTGGAGGGAAGTGTTTCTAGATAGACTCATCCAGAAGCCACCGGGTAGGTCTCCGAGCCCACCACCTTTCTCTTAAAAGCGCAATTCACCTAGATGCTTACATATTTTGATTTTTAATTGACTAGATGTTTATATCTTTTGACCCAGAGACCCTCTATATGAATTTTCCTTGAGAAAAAACTACGTGCAAGAACTCATCCATGGCAGCATTACCGACAATGGAGGAAAAAAGCTGGGAACAATCTAAGAGTCCAAAGTTAAGGCCTATCAATAAATTATAAAGACCGGATAAAAACATGGATAATGTTTATCATGTGGGAAATAGAAAAATAAAGGTTATGCCCTAACTGGTTTGGCTCAGTGGAGAGAGCGTCGGCCTGCGGACTCAAGGGTCCCAGGTTCGATTCCGGTCAAGGGCGTGTGCCTTGGTTGCGGGCACATCCCCGGTGGGGAGTGTGCAGGAGGCAGCTGATCGATGTTTCTCACTCATCTATGTTTCTGGCTCTCTGTCCCTCTCCCTTTCTCTCTGTAGAAAATCAATAGAATATATATTTAAAAAAATAAAAAAATAAAAAAATAAAGGTTACGCCATCACAATGTTTCTTTTATTTTTTAATGACCTTTTTATTATTATAATTTGCTCCTTTTTAAGAGTCAAACGTTACTTAAAATATTTCCTTTAGAATACCAGCATCATAATTATGTTACTAGGAATAATAAGGTTCAAACACATGATGCCGTAAGTCAGACCTAACAGTCTCCCAGCTGGAAAAGGGAAGCAGGAAGCTCAAATACCCTCACCAGAGGACGCTGACGCGATGCTGTAATTGAACATGGGAAGTGGTCCCCTCATAAGGAAATCAATGTGGGTGGTATGATGAACTGAGAGGTTGCAACTCTATTGAGGCTGTAAAAAAGTACATATTAAATGCCTTCCAATTTCTGAGGACATATAAGTACAGTGCAGAAGGCTTTTGTAGGTGAAACCTCACATTTGCAAGTGTAGTGAAAAAATTTACGCACAGGTAGTTAGACATGCAATATTTAAAAAGGCCACCACAACTGGAATAAGGTATTTACATTACACCGTAGTGAGGTACCCTCCTCACACTTCAACAATGCTACGCTCAAAAGGCAGGGCACAATAGCACCCACTTAAACAATATCCACAAAATTCTGAAAAATTATTTTACAGGCTGTAATCTAATATCCTTTTATATTTTATTGCTGAATGAAAAGAATACAGACTAAGCTAAAACAAATACGCATAAAGAACAAGGCCTGAATATTTTAGGTTAGGAGAGACTTCTAGCTGTTCGAGGTAGAGAAGGCAGACAAATGCAGCCTTTGAAGATACTAAAAAACACAAAAGTCTGTGAATATCACAGGTTTCTTTTTTAACATCATTCTCACTTCTAAGTGAAATATGCTTTAAATGGCCATGTACCTAATCTCTCAACTGAAGACAGACATGGTAACAGTGACTAAATATAACAATGAATCAATGAGAGATTTTTTTCCTACTTCTGACGGCTTTAAAATATAGCTTTTCTCAAAATCCTTTCTTTTCTTTATAGTCTGTTAACTACTCTCTTTTCACTGGCAATTGAGGACCGCAGCAGAAAATCATGAGTGTGACAAGAAAAGGATGAAATGGATTCCTGGTGTGGCTGGAGGAAATGGCTATCAGGTGTTGACAGTCATTCCTACCCTCTATAAGAGCCTGCAGAGAACCAGAGGGGATCAAATTCCTCCCCATCCAGAGGACATCCCTGTGGCCAACTCTTTACAGTGTTCAGATATTAGGCGCTGAACCCAAGCACTGTAGATACTTCAACAGAAAATTTCCATTACAGTATTCAAAAATACCTTGGGGCCCCTAAAAATTCCTATAACCCATAAAAAGAACTAGCTGTAATTATGAATGTAACATCAGCCTCTATCCTGAATTTACATGGGTTGTAAAAGTAGGAAATCCTAATATTGCTGACGCTGGGACTTTCTGCCTTATATTTAAGCCAAAACGTTGACACATTTTAAGACATTTTCCTTAATGTTTTAGCCTGAGAGAATGCAAAGGGTTCGCTGGCTGCTCTCAAGTCTGTGTGGTGTTACCTCTCTGTACTAGGAAATTGATCATATTTTAATAAAATGAAACCCTTTTGTATGAAGTTTTCTGAAGTAGTCTTTGGAGACTAGTTTACTAAATCTCCTATTTCCTTGCAGTATGCTTGGACTTAAATGAATTATCCAGGTTCGGCTGTGGATTCCAAATGCAAAGCCCAGAAAATGTGGCTTCTGGTCTCATGCCGTAACTGCAACTTCAGCTGCCCAGCACATGCTTCTGCCAGACATTATGATTAAAGCCATCAACCTTGAAAATCATAGGTAGCTAACCCAGGTTTTAAAAAAATCAACTTTAAATACATTCCACAATGCTTTACAGAAGCAAACAAAAACAAACAAAAAACAAACAAACAAAACAAAACAAAATCACAATGATTAAAAAGCTGATTTTTGTTTAAAACACCAAGCAAGGAATGGACATATGAATATTCCTAACCTGCAAAATGATTCCTCCACATTATATCAGCGAAACTCATTGGTGGGCCACTGGGAGGGTAGTGTTTACCTTTCAGAGGCTCATGATCAGTCCTTATCATATCCATTAAGGAGTTCTCCAACGAGTGCAAGTTAAAAGTGTCATAGGGCCTACTCCGGTCCTAAAAATAAAAACACAGAACAATAAGACAACACATAAAATCACTCCATAAAAATCAATACCATAGCATTTGCTTCTTGCCATGTACTGATGACGTGAATCAAAGTTCCAGATAGTTCTAACAATAAACACACAGTCATTCTTTGCATTAAGAATAACGGCTTATTTCAGAAGGACACTAAACTTACATTAATGCTGGAACTTTAAAAAAAGAATAATGACTTGGCAACATTACGTTTAAACAAGTTTCCATTAATTAATTAAGTTATTACCCTTTTCCCCTAATCGCCTTTTATGTACATGTCCCACTCCTTCAGGCTGACTTTTTCTCAAGTGAACTAAAAAAGTAAATTCAAAGGTTAAGAGTCATGTGAACTGGCTCTGCCCTCTGCCCTTCACCCCCTGCACCCACCATTAAGTGAAGATTCTACTCAAATGAACAGAGGTGCTGTTTTTTTTCTGGAGGAAGACCATAATTAAAAACTCTCAGTAGCCGAAACCGGTTTGGCTCAGTGGATAGAGCGTCAGCCTGCGGACTGAAAGGTCCCAGGTTCGATTCCGGTCAAGGGCATGTACCTGGGTTGCGGGCACATCCCCAGTGGGAGATGTGCAGGAGGCAGCTGATCGATGTTTCTAACTATCTATCTCTCTCCCTTCCTCTCTGTAAAAAAATCAATAAAATATTAAAAAAAAAAACAAAAAAAAAAACTCTCAGTATAAAATTACTTTCCTGAAAAGCATAAAATTACTTTCCACAAAAAGTGACTGTAGCGTCAATGTAATTTTATTGCATAACTTTCATATTTATTACTGATAAAGTCCATATGATAAGGTCTATACATTCGGTATATGTTATAAAAATTACAGCATGTCCAAAGTACTAAAATTACCTTCTGAAGAGCATTCACACGAAAAAAATTTAACCCAAGGTAGTGTTTTCCTGTTAGATTCAAAAACATTTTGCAAATAGAAAGCTAACGCAAAAGAAGTGAAGAAAAATAATTGTTCTGCCACATTTCACTCATGCCCATGGGAGACCATCACCTACCAATTATTTTTAGTAGTCTGAGTCTAAAAGGAAGTGCAGTCCATGGCCTAATTTATTACTAAAGAACAGATTTAGTTGGTTTTTGTTTAAGAAAAGCAAGACAGCCTGGCTGGTGTGGCTCAGTGGTTGAGCATTGACCTATGATCCAGGAGGTCACGGTTCAATTGCCAGCCAGGGCACATACCTGGGTTGCAGATTCAATCCCTCGTGTGGGGCATGCAGGAGGCAGCTGATCAATGATTCTCTGTCATCATTAATGTTTCTGTCTCTCTCTCCCTCTCCCTTCCTCTCTGAAATCAATAAAAAAATACTTTTTTTTTTTTAAAGAAAAGCAAGATAAACATACACCTCAATAACCACACAAAACAAACCATAGCAATGAGAGATTATTCTCAGGATCTTGAACAGTTTATCCAGCCTTGCAAATGATCACTTATCCTCTCCTATGAATAACAGAATGACATGATGAGTACGATATAATACGACAGGTATAAACCTCAGCTACGATGACCATTTTCCAGGTTTGTCTTAAACTATTGGAAAGCTGTTTTCTTCTGGTCTCTGGTATACAGCCTAGCTGTATACTTATCCAGGGAAGCAAAAAGGGAGGTGACATTTCAGCAGTGAACATAAAGAACTCAGAGGATTACTGGATAAATGAATGCAGCATGAACGCATGCAGGTCCTAGGAAGAGCCCTGAACTAAGAACCAGGAGGCAAGAGTGCTAGAACAACGCTAAACAATTGGGGCTTTGGGGAACATTATGATCCACTGCTCCAGTCTGTGCCTGAAATTCCTCCCTTTATACAAATGAGAGGATTGAGCTACATTATTTCTAATATCTCTGCAACCCTATCCTTTAAAAGAACAACAACAACTCATAGATGAGGAGTAGGGGTGGGGGACACAGACTTTACAAACCTTTAATGCGCAAGTTGAGGGCCACTGCCCTACTAGGCCCTGGCAGTTCAGCAGTAAATGCTTTAGCCTAGTCCAGTGGTTGACAAACTGCGGCTCGCGAGCCACATGCAGCTCTTTGGCCCCTTGAGTGTGGTTCTTCCACAAAATACCACGTGCGGGAGCGCACGTACAGTGTGATTGAAACTTCGTGGCCCATGCACAGAAGTCAGTTTTCGGAAAGGAGATTTACGAAACAAGTATACAAGACGAGTGTGGATGGGAGAGTTGGAAGGGGTCGACCTCAGCAAACGTACCTCAATCAGATTGAGGAAGTTTTTAGCAAAGGCCAGCTTAGGAGTACCCTAATTAAGTTCATAACAATGTACCTACCTATATAGTTTAAGTTTAAAAAATTTGGCTCTCAAAAGAAATTTCAATCGTTGTACTGTTGATATTTGGCTCTGTTGACTAATGAGTTTGCCGACCACTGGCCTAGTCCCTGTTTCCAAGTAACTAGCAGAGAGGGACATAACCAATTAAAATAAGAGTATGACAGGTGCTTTGACAGAGGAATGTATGCAGTGCAACGGAAACTAAGTCACATCTGTTTCTTAAACAGCACATATTTGTGTATGTGTGTATTGTAATTATTTTTTAAACTCCCATTCTATAAAGTCCTAGGTGTCTTGAATATGGACCTGTCATGTGACCAGATGTAAGGCTTGTCTTAGTCATTCTCAATGGCCGCAGTATTCTCACTAGTAAAATGGGATCCTGTTAGAATTAGGTTGAAATTACTTAGTATTTATTTTAGGCACATTGTGTGTGCCAGAGAGCAAGTAGTCAATATTTCTTAGTTTCCTGATGCGTTCCCCCACCCCCAGCCATTTTTTTCTTTTAACACTCATCAGTTATCTGTTCCTATTGTTGGATAAGAAAGAGACATGGAATATTTTCTTTGGTTCTCCATTTTGGTCTCTATATAATTTAAGAAGGTCCTTTCCTTTACCTTTCAGGTCTTCCTGGAGATCATTTGTTTTGCTCTGGGTTCAAGTTATCAGTGGAAACTTGAATTACTTAAGGAATAAAGCTGAACTTCCAGAAATGCAGGCTTATCTTTCTCCATAAGAGGTATCATATTCTTTGCCCAAAGAAAAAGCCAGAGGTTAAAAAAAAAAAAAAAAAAAAAAAAGTGTGCTGATGAAGAGGCAAACGACAACCTATTTATGGCACTGATGATCCCATAATAAATGTCTAGGAGCCTTCTATCATACCCATCCACACCTCCCACCAGACTGTTTGAAGAGAGGCTGCTAAAGTGAAGGGACTATAAGAAATGGCTGTTTTAAAGCATCCAAGAATCTTTCCAGCCAGGACAGTTTCTTTTTTTTTTTTTTTTTCATTTAATTCTTGGTATAATCTTCAAGGTAGATAACATACTCATTTTACAGAGGGAGATGAGGTTCAGAGATGATGCAAGTCTGGATCTGACCTCAACGCCAATACCAAAGAGTATAAAAATCTGTCCACGAAATTAATCCAATCCATTTGGGATATTACATGAAAACTCTTTAGAAACACAGCGTTGCATCTAATCACTGATGAAATGATCTTCCTGTTAAGATGGTAGTGAGTTCCTGTCAGAAGATAATATCAGATGTTAGGTGACTACCTGTCAGGAAAACTGGAGGGGATGTTTGGAGAGGGTTCGTATACCTGAAGTGGTTCCCAAACCGGTCAGAATGTCAAAATCACATGTAAAACAGTTTAAACGTAGGTTCCTGGTCCCCAGCTAAAACCCACTTAATCATAATTAAAATAAATAAATGTCCAGGGTGATTGCATAGATTTGAGAGCCACTAGACTGGATGATTCTTCAAGTTAACTAAGCCTTTAACACTCGTGAATCTGATTTGTAAAATGGGGCAGTTAAATAAGGGAGGGGACTAGAAGGACAGCGTCAGCAAATAAACAAGCCTGGCTGCTTTGCCAAAAGTCAGCTTTGCAGTCTTTCAGTGGATTGTGAATTAGAGAAACAATGGGTGGTCTGGTTTTTAAAAGCCCAAACACTGAAATCCGACATCTGATTTTCAAATTCTGGCTCTGCCACATGCTGGTATGTCACTCTGCACAAATTTTTAAGGCTTGATTATCTTCATCCATAAAATAGGGGTGATAATAATTCTCTCTTTATAGCTGTCTTCAGTGCTAAAGACAGAATGTACTGCAAAGCATCTGTACAGTGATGGCTACTGGAATATTAGGGAGAATACATAGAGACTTCTGTGATGCCAGGTCATGGTACTGGGGCGCAGATTAAAAGACTAGAGGTGCACAGATGCTAGCCTAGCAAGGCCCACTCGTGCTCCGCAGTGTGACGTGTGAAATGCGTGACAGAATGTGCCCGGGCTTCTTTAACTGAACAAACTTCAGTGCTGAGAGGCTTAATTTCTCACTAAAATTAATTCTAGCTATGCCTCATCAATTTCTATTTGCTGTATCCTTTTTGTTTTACAAGTAGTAAACATGGCTGAAATAACTGATTAACCAGGAAGCCTGAAAGAAGCAGGGAAAGGATAGAAAAACTAAAAATTCTGCAGTGAAATTCCACAGAAATTATGACTAGAACAAACTAACCACAATTTACCCTTCCACAACAAAGGTTGCGGGTGGCAACTAATCTTCTTAATCTTTTTTCCATACATTTTGTTTCCCAATATAGGAAAAATAAGGAAAACATCTTTTTCATTTGTTTTTAACACGCAAACACATCAGGAAGTATTAGGACATTTATAAATAATGTATCCCATTATTGACTCTTTTCCTCTGAATATAACCAATGACAGATGTTATCAGTTACTTGTACACAAAGGCAGTCCACCCCCACTATACAGCTCATTAGCCCTGCTTTCTTTCTTCCCCCAGCTTGACTTAACATATTAATAAATTATTCAAGTACTTAATATGTGCCTGGCACTGTTCTAAGTATGCTAAATGCATTACCTTACAACTCTACAAGTTAGGTCACTTTTATCCCCATTTTATAAATTAAACTATTAAATCTTGGAGAGATTTAAGTAACTGGCCCAAGGTCACAGGGCTAGTAAGCAGCTGAGCCAGGGCTCAAACCCAGTCAAATCCAGACTGTGCTCTGAGGACATTCATTGTACTGCCTCCCTGCCTGCCTCCCGCCTACTTCACCTTAAATCCTTTCATAAACATCCCCTTCAACCTAATCCTGGCACAATCAGAAAGAGGCCTCTTTGACCCCACCCTGCCACCCTTACTGGCCCTTGGTCAATAATCCTTGTTGAACTGACAACTAGTTAAACTCAAAAAGGAGCTTGATCTATCCTCCAGCCCAGGCCTGGGCCTGCCTCTACCGGCCTTATCCTGCACACCTGCCCTTTCCTTAGCAGAGAAATCCAGAACACATTCTACCCTTTCTGGCTTATCTCCAGACATTTTCTCTCCGATAGATACAAGGGGTCAAGAGCATCTGGGGGAAAAAAAAAAAAAAAAAAGCAGCTCTGGAACCAAAAGATATAATTAATCATGGTGCCTACTCTTTGCTAGGCACTGGGTTAAATGCTTTATAGCCATAATCTCAAACCTTACCACACCCTGCAGGGTAGGCATTATCTCCATTTCACAGAGGAGAAAACTGAGGCGCACAAGGTTATGTAACTGCTCAGACTTCAACTGTTTGTCAAGTCACAAAGCTGGTCAGAAACCAGGATGTGAACCCCGTCTGTCCAGTCCACGCCAGTAACATGGCAATGTTCCTGCCCTGATCAGTTGCCACGTGTGCAATGAACAATGGGGGCGTGGCTGGGAAGAAAGGGACACAAACATGGTGAAAAATCGAAAGGTGGCCCTGGCCGGGTTTGGCTCAATGGATAGAGTGTTGATCCCAGCACTGAAGGGTCTCGGGTTCAATTCCTGGTCCAGGGCACGTACCTGGGTTGCAGGTTCGATCCCGGCATGAGTCGGGGCGGGTGCAGGAGGCAACCAATCATTGTCTCTCTCTCACATCGATGTTTCTCTCTCTTTCCTCTCTGTCTCCCCCTCCTTTCCTCCTTTCCACTCTCTCTGAGAAGCAATGGGGGAAATATCCTCCAGTGAGGATTAACAAAAAAGAAAAAGATGGAAAGATGTTTGAAGGGGCTAGGAAAGGATCAATGGGGTTGTGAAATAATATAGAAAACAAAAGAAGGAATTCTCGAAGGAAAGTTTTTCTGTTTATCACATAGCTTTAACGTATGTATTGATAAAACATTTCAAAGTTAAATGCATTCAACACATGAGTTTGAAGCCAAAAAACTAGCCATTTCTAAATTTCTACACTATTGCTCTTGTTTTCTAACTAGATTACATTGAGAGAGAAAGAGAGAGAGAGAGAGAGAGAGAGAGAGAGAGAGGGAGAGAAACATTGATGTGAGAGAGAAACATCGATCATTTGCCTCCGGTACATGCCTTGACCAGGAACCGAGCCCACAACCTGCAACCATTTGGTGTATGGGGTGATTTTCCAACCAACAGAGCCACTCTGGCCAAGGCAAACATTTTCTGATTTTGAGATATCTTTCCCATCCCCCAATTTTCTCAACATTTCTGCTCTGGCCCTTTAACTGCATTTCTTCCATGCTTGGTCTACGTTGGCACAATGGTTTCCTGACCCCTGCTTTCTATGAAGGACACCACTAATACTGAAACATAAGGATATATGAAACTTGCCAGCCTGTGTAAAAACCAAAAAGGCTGCACACATCCAAAAGCTCAACATGTAGTGATTTCAAGCACAGAATCTGCTTAAAAGTACCACAGGAACCGATAGGACATTTACTTAATGTTCTCTAAACCAATCACTGCTGTTATTTGTCAGAACCTATCAAAAGCATGAGGTTCCTATATCAAACTGAACTTTCCTATAGTACTGAACAGCTTGACATACAATTGCCCTAAGATTAAAACCTTTTCCAAATAAAGGAAAACCTATGTTGTGAACCTCAGCCTGAAGCACCACCCAGCAATGTTCACCTAGTCTCTTCTTGTTCCCTACCATCCCCAATCTTCCGTCACAGCTCTTCTCATTGGTTTGCCATGCAGGTCAGATAAGAGGCCCAGTTCATCAGACACAGGGAAAGATGGCCCTTGGAATCATGTATTCACCCGAAATGACCTACATTACTGAGGCCAAATCTGGCCAGGTGAATGCTGAAGGGGTCAACTGGACAAACAGTCCAAAGCCTGTTGCTACAACTTCTGGCTGTGGTAAACAATTCCGAGCTAAGTACAGATGCACTTAAAAAAGGAGGGATTATACAGTTTAGCAGTGTGCCAGGTAAAAGACAGAAAGTGAGATGGAGGTTTGAGACAGACCTAGGAAGGAAGAAGGATACAGAAGAGTAGGCTTCAAGAAACTTCACAAGCCCAGCCAGCATGGCTCAGTGGTTGAGTGTCGACCTATGAACCAAGAGGTCACGGTTCAATTCCCGGTCAGAGCATATGCCTGGGTTGCAGGCTCGATCTCCAGTGTGGGGTGTGCAGGAGACAGCCCATTGGTGGTTCTCTCTCATCACTGATGTTTCTATCTCCCTCTCCCTCTCCCTTCCTCTCTGAAATCAATAAAAATATATTTTTAAAAGAAACTACAAAAATTAAAGTTGCCCTTTCCCTGGTTACTATGCATGAGACTACCTGGTGTTGCTCCAAATCACAAGGTTGTTAGGCAGCATATTATTCCAAGCAGCTTATGAGGCATTGATTTATTAGACAAGATAATGTAAGGGAAGCTTGACCTTTGCAACCAAAACCTATCCTGGAACATTATGCAAAGGTACATGCAGCTCCTCATACTGTTTTCTTTTTTAACTGATCATAAATGTCAAAATCCTTCCACAAAGCTGACCACTTCTAGGTATAGTTGGACTCTCCCTTCCCCACCCCAATATTTTATCTCCAGTTATAGCAATGATTCAACCTATTATAATTTCTTCTTTATATCCCTGTCATCCTCAATAAACTCACTTCTATGAGAGCAGAGATGTGTCTTATTTCTTCCATATTCCCATCATTTGGCAGAGGGCCTGGCACATAATAGGTATTCAGTAAATAAATGTCTACTTTACATTTAAATTTTCCTTCTGATGGTTTCATATTGCAAGATTTTCACTTGAAACTAGCAAAGAACTGCACACCTATTAGAATTACTAAAAACAACAACACCACAGAAAACCCCTGACAATTCCAAATGCTGACTAGAACAAGGAACAACCAGAAATCTCATAAATTGTTGGCGGAAATGCAAAATGGTATAGCTATTTCAAAACAAAACAAAACAATTTGGGAGTTACTTATAAAGTTAAACATACACTGTTACAATGTAGCAACCCCACTCCTAAGTATTTACCTAAGAAATATAAAAACACACGTCCAGCAGCTACCTCACTGCGATCTATTGAAAGTCAGCCCTCGACACAATGGTTTGTAAATTTTAAAAAAAACAAGAAAAAAAATAGAAAAAGGAAAAGCAAAACAAAACACGTCCATACAAAAACCTGTACACAAATGTTTATAACAGCTTTACAAAACAACTTTATTCATTATTTCCAAAAATGAGAACCTACCCAAATGCCAATGAACTGGTGAATGGGTAAACAAATTGTGGTACATCCATATAGTAGAATATTATTCAGCAATAAAATGAAATGAAGTACTAATATGTGCTGTGACATGAATGTACCTTGAAAACACTATAAGTGAAATAAGCCAGTCACAAAGAATCTCATGTATAATTCCAATTATGTGAAACTAGAAGCCCAGTGCACAAATTCGTGCATGGGTGGGGTCTGGCCAGCACACCCCAATGAGGGCCAATAGAGCCGGGCTGGCAGAGGGGAGGGGATGCGGGAGGTTGGCCAGCCAGTCCTGTACCCAATCGGGCGGGGAGGAGGGGCGACTGGGGGTAGGCCCGCCAAGGGGGAGGGGCCGTGGGCAGTTGGCTGGCTGGCCCCGTCCCTGTTTCGGCCAGGGCCAGCCAGGGGGAGGGGCCGCCCTCCAATCTGGCCGGTTGGCCGGCTACAGTGCCCATCATAGCGACCGGTCATTCCGGTCGTTCTGGTCATTCTGGTCATTCTGGCGTTCCAGTTGCTTGGCTTTTATATATATAAATGTCCAGAATAGGCAACTTATCCATAGAGACAGAAAGTAGATTGGTCATTGTCTAGGGCTGGGGAAATCAGGAGGAAAATGGAGGTTGACTGCTAACAGGCATGAGGTTTCTTTCAGGACAATGAAAATGTTCTAGAATTAGATAGTGATGATTGAACATAAATTTGTAAATACACTAAAAGCTACCGCACTGTATACTTTAAAAGGGTGATCCTGCCCAAACCGGTTTGGCTCAGTGGCTAGAGCGTCAGCCTGCAGACTCAAGGGTCCCAGGTTCAATTCTGGTCAAGGGCATGTACCTTGGTTGCGGGCACATCCCCAGTAGGGGGTGTGCAGGAGGCAGCTGATCGATGTTTCTCTCTCATTGATGTTTCTAACTCTCTATCCCTCTCCCTTCTTCTCTGTAAAAAAATCAATAAAATATATTTTAAAAAAATAAAAATAAAAATAAAAGGGTGATCCCATCTAAAGAATACAGTGCATAATTCACATCTTGGTATGTGAATATCTCAACTAGAGGCCTGGTGCATGACATTCATGCACTGGGGGAGGTGGGGAGGCAGGGTTCCCTCAGCCAGGCCTGCACCCTTTGGCAGTTTGGGAGCCCTCGGGGATGTCCGACTGACAGCTTAGGCCTGCTCCTTAGCGCTCCCGCAGAGGCAAGAGAGGCTCCCGTCACTGCTGCTGCGCTTGCCAGCCATAAGCCTGGCTTGTGGTTGAGCAGCACTCCCCCTGTGGGAGCGCACTGACCACCAGGGGGCAGCTCCTGCGTTGAGTGTCTGCCCCCTGGTGGTCAGTGCACGTCATAGCGACTGGTCATTCTGCCATTTGGTCGATTTGCATATTACCCTTTTATTATATAGGATAAAGCTATTATTTCTTTAAAGTGCTTTTCTAAGGTTTTAGCAGGAACTATCACATCACCTGCACATCACCTGTCTACTTTAGGTAAAGGACATAACACCTAAGAACTTTCTTGAACTATGACTCAAGGATGGCAAAGTCTTGACTTCAACTGTTCCATTCAGGAGCCACTAAAAGATCCAGCCACTAACTACACCTAACCCAGGGAGCAGTAAAGCTCGAAAGACAACCCTAATGAGTTAATCAGTCAAATAACTAATGCCATCCATTGTCACATGTGTCATTTACGTTTCTGTGAGTGTCTTCAATGCTCCTCTGAGAGTTACAAGCAGTTATTGGCCATATTACCCACAAGCACCATCTTCTCATGTCACCCACTGTTTCTGATGAGTTTTTTTAAATCCCAGAGAGTCTTGTCTTACAGTCCTTCAGAGACCCAACCCATCCCATTTATAACCATGACACATTTTAAGAATGATGTGCTCCAGCATCTACCTAGAAGCATTACTAGACCATAAAAGACACCTATATGCATAAACACCAAACTCTGCCCTAACCCTGTTCATTTCCATTGTGGTTTGACTTGAATGGTTAGGTGAGGAGACAGATACACAGCAAAATTCACAGATTCACCAGAATCTGATGGGACTGTGATGTGTCTGCTGAGGCCCCCTGTTATCCTCTATGATCCTTGTATTTAAAAACTGAGCAGCAAAACACAGCTGCTTTTAGGCAAGTAGTCCTCCAGCAATGAACGCGATACAGCAACAACACTGTGCCGATTTGGACTAGCAGCTGTCTAGGGCTCTTCCCCCTTTGAGAAACCAACAGACAATGCCGTGCCCAGAGGACACACAGATTAACAGCTATGGACTTTAGTTCTTCACAGTCCCTCCCTGGCCACCACTGAAGCGGTCACAAATGTGTACGTGTGTCTATGTGAAGGCAGGGAACCTGGTGAGTACCAAAAACAAAATTCACTCCACGTTGATGGACTGGGACCAGCAGGAGAGGAGCACAGTATTTTTGTTTGTTTGTTTCTGAACCTTTTTTTTATCCTCAGAGGAGAAGGGAAAACAAACAAAAAACCCTGCATCTCAGATTTATTGTACAATTCTGATTCCAAATGAGACCAATAAATTAAGTAACCTAACAAATGTAATAGAATCATACAGTCAAAAGCCCAAAGTGTCTTAACCATTTCTAAAGTTTTATTATTTTTAAATTTAAACAGGCTTACTCCTTAACCCCCTTTGCCCAACCCATCTCTGACATAAAACAAAGTTGGTTTATAAGATTAGCTACCAATCTGTCTCTGGGGGAGAGGAAAATGGATGTCTCCATTGCTTTTCATAACACGTCTCATAGTCATATAACAAGTCACAGCTACCATATGACGGATGATTAACATGTGCCAGACCCTGGGCGGAGTACTTTGCTTGGATTACCTTATTTAACCTTTACAACTCTCCTATGAGGTAGGTAATTACAACCTCTACTTTACAGATGAGGAAAACTTTAAATTCAGTTCTTAAAACAAATCAGGTGTTCTTGAAGAAGACACAAATTATTTGTTATATAAGCATTCCAGGAAGAAAAGAACTTTATATGTTTATAAATCCTTAACCCAATTTTCCATTTAAAATGTTATCGCTTTTTTCTTTTAGATGTTAAAATATCTAAAATGCAAAGCACCTGGCCGGTGTGGCTCAGTGGTTGAGCATCAACCCATGAACCAGGAGAGGTCATGATTCGATTCCTGGTCAGGGTACATGCTCAGGTTGAGGGCTCAACCCCAGTCAGGGGCATGCAGGAGGCAGCCCTTGGATAATTTTCTCTCAGCATTGATGTTTCTAATTCTGTCTCCCTTTCTTTCCCTTCCTCTCTCTGAAATCAATTTTTAAAAAAGAATATTAAGAAAAATAAAATGCAAAGCATCTGCATTTTATTAAAACATTTGGTATTTGGGAGGTTAAAAATTTTTACTTAAAAATGAAGCCTGTGTCATTCTGGTAATGCTACATTAAGGTACTCTACAGATCATACAATAAAGTAAAATGTAATAATTTAGATTATGGGAAGTTCAATCATAATTTAAAAAACGTCTGTAGCACAGAGTATTTTTTAGAACATCTTTCTTTAATACTTTCAAGTCTTGGTGCTAACAAAATTTTGCCAAGTGTGCCAAAGGCTGTTTTTACTCTTTCTTCATTTATGCCTCATATATTTTGGGGGAACTTTAATATGCCAGGCCATTAAAGATTAAAAAGTTAAGTGACGCACGGACTCTGTCCACAAGAAGCCAGCTGTCCAGTTTATAGCTAATTACTACATAATGCAGGAAATGCAATGACAGAGCTGTGTGCTTAGAACTACGGGAGCACAAAAACGGAGAGATCAAAGGCTTCCAGAAAAAGAAGGCCAGGGCACAGAGACTTGCATATGTGCCGAGGGCCCACTTCCTCAAGAAATTGGTAAGGACCCAATAAGAAATTCTACAAAGGACAGATAGGCTATAGGCTATAAATAGATAAGACTTAATTTGTAAAATACTATTAACATTAAGGACCGATCATGTATAGATTAATATTCTACTGCAAGAGAGTCCAACTTTCTTTTTAAAACTTTTTTGTGTGTGGCTTTAAATCTTTCCCTTGGTATTCAATTTTGAGGATCTGGAGGGAAATAGTACCATTATCTATTGGAGCTAGATCTGTAAATATTCACTTTCCAGCATACTAATCTAATTTCCTCATATTACTTGTTATTTATAAAGAGTACTTCACATCTCACAAAGCATTTTCATTCACAGCCTTGCTCATCTGAACCTCATTAAGGTCTTCTTTTGAGCTTTACTTAGCATGCCCTATCCACTTCAACATATCCCAGAACCTTTCTCCTCTTATGAAATCAACAACAGGCTGTCAAAAATTCTTGGAATTAAATAATAGAACTGATCGATACTGGCTGTGTGCCCAGTACTGATTTAAGCACTTTACATGTTTTATCTCATTTCCTCCTCACAAAAGCCTATGGAAATAAATACTATTATTATCCCATCTTACAAATGAGAAAACTGAGGCTCAAAGATACCACACAAAAAGTATCCGAGACAGGAGTCACCCAGGCAATTCAGAGCCTTAAAACCATTGTGCTCTTCTGCCTCTAGGATAAGAATCACTCCTAGTTAATAATTCTCATTTCTGTTACTATCTAACCATTATTTTTCTACTCATCCTGATGTGTGGGAGTGTGGGGGTGAGAAAGAGCAATGTACCTTCTTATATTATTGTTTCTTATTCATTAAGTTGCATTCCCAGGGACAATGGAAAGGAAAGCAAAAAGGTAAATAATTCTAAAGTGTGGGGTTTTGTTTTGTTTTGTTTTGTCTATAATTTTAAATCTCTCTCTCTCTCTCATACCTATTAAAAAGACTAACAAAAAAAAACCAGAACACCTTTTTTTTTCTTAACTTTAATTTGTGTGTCAAACCCTATTTGGGGGAAACAGTTTACTTAAGTTAAAAACTTGAGTAATAATTTGCTCATAAAAAGTAATTAAAGTAGGACCTCCTGTTTGAAGGTTCTTAAAACTGATTCAATTGACAAAAATTAATTTTATTCCCAAAGTGTTGTGGAAACATGTATTGCCTAAAGAGTGAGGTACTAAAGTAAGAAACTTTACACACACACACACACACACACACACACACACACACACACACACAAATACAGCCATCCCCCTTATCCATGGTTTCACCTTTGGTGGTTTGTTATCCGCAGTCAACCTCAGCCCAAAAAATATTAAATGGAAAATTCCAGAAATAAACAATTCATACGTTTTAAATTGCTCGCTGTTCCGAGTAGTGTGATGAAACCTTGTGCTGCCCTACTCCATCCCGCCAAGGGCATGAATCATCCCTCTGTCCAGTGTTGTCCGCGCCGTATATGCTACCTCACTAAGCAGCCGTTTTGGTTATCAGATTGACTGTCTTGGTATCACAGTGCTTGTGTTCAAGTCGTCCTTATTTTACTTACTAATGGCCCCAAAGCAGAAGAGTAATGATGCTGGCAACGCAGACATATGACAGAGAAGCTGTAAAGGGTTTCCTTTAAGTGAAAAGGTGAGTACAGTACAGCAAGACGTTTTGAGAGAAAGACTACATTCACATAACCTTTATTACAACATATAGTAATAATGGTTCTATTTTATTATTAGTTATTATTGCTAACCTCTTACTGTGCCTAATTTATAAATTAAACTTTATCATAGGGAACAAGCAGAGTATATATATGGTTTGGTACTACCCACAGTTTCAGTCATCCACTGGGAGTCTTGAAACATATACCTCATGTATAGGGGGGATTACTGTAAGTATATAAACATAAATACATAGTATTCCTCTCTCCATGGGCTCTACTATCCATGGGATATATTATGTCTTCTGGAGGAAGAGCTAAATACAAGCAAGCAGACTGGCAGTGTTGTGGTTATATTCTCATTCAATGGCACTGTAGTGTATATACAATATTCTAAAAGCAAAGACTCAAAAATGGAATTTCAATAAAGTATTTGAGGAAGGAAAAAGGAGAGAAAAGTCAAGAAAAAATGAAAATGAAAAAGCAGACGAACTTGCTATTTGTTCAACTGTATACACAAGATTATCAGTCTTTTCACAGGAACGACCAGTGGTAGCCAGAATTAGAATGCTGTGCTGCTCTGCAGTAAATTTTTAAAGTAAAATTTCATAAATCAGAGCACATCATAAGCACCCAAATTTTAATAGAATTGGACTAGTTAACCTCCCTGTGGATCAGTTTTCTCATATGAAAAATGTGGATAATAATATTCTCCTTATATGGATGTTAAGAAGATAATATTTGTAAAGCACCAAATAAGCATTAGGAAAATAAACAAATGAATGCCAGCCTCCTCTGTTAGCACGCAGGAAAGTGACAGTGGTCACATACCATGGTATGGAAGTTCAGCATGAACCTCAATTCTGTTTTCATGAGGTAATAATGAACCAACATAAAGTCAGGCATAATTTACAGGGGGCAAACTATGGGATTGTGAAAAAGGCAAGTGGCAAATAAACTGCATTCAATTAAGTGGCACTGAATATATATATATTGGCATGTGAAAAATCTACAGCAATTATTTTGAAATAATGGAAAATAGGAAATTTGTTGAAGGCCAAAAGAAATGAGGAAAAATATCTCTCTCTCTCACACACACACACACCACATATACATTATAAGGATTAATACCTAAACTTTTGAACACTCTGTAGTCACTTGGAAAAACTATAGATATGAACAAAACTTCAATGGATATAGAGGGCTTTTAAATATACTTTTCATTTGAATAATTTTATGATTTTGTTGACAACTCATCTATATAAAAGCAATTTTATTTAAAATGTGAAAGACTATCTGGGAATATCTTTAAGGGATAACAAATGAGAATATGAAAAATGCTTTTGTCAACTAAAGAAAGCACCACACAAAATTAATAGAAACACTGGCACTACAATATGTACACTTAGCCATTTCTGGGAAGTATTTGTTGTTCAAAATACCTGACAATTTTAGAAAATTTGATGAAACGTCCTACCGAATGGAAGCAAAGGCTTAAGCATGTCAAACTCAAAGGCGAACATGGGCCCAATAAACAAGGCATGCGGCCCGTGGGCTGCAATTCTGACATACTTGCTCTAGGAGATAGTTTATGAAGCATACAAGAAAACACTTACATTCCCCTTCTGATTATATATTGTATCTCTCTACATGTTTATTAGTAAGGGCATGCTAATAAAGACTACAGATTTACACATAAATGTGAGAAATGAAACAGAAACCACAAGTTATCAAACTATACCATTACTTTCAGTACAGATAAACTGTGCCAAATCAGGACATAAAACACAAATTAAGGTCAAACTGTTTTAAACAACAGCTCCTTCAGACCCATGTATTCTAAGATAAGACTAAATACATGCATGAGCTAATACAAAAAAAATATATACAGTGGGGCCTTGACTTACGAGTGTCCCGACTAACGAGTTTTTTGAGATACCAGCTGTCTCTCGGAGGATTTTTTGCATTGAGTTGACAGAGTAATTTGAGTTAATGAGCTCCTTAATGAGCTCCTTAACGAGCTCGGTCTCGGAACGAATTAAACTCGTAAGTCAAGGCCCCACTGTGTGTGTATGTATATATATATAGATAGAGAGAGAGAGAGAGACAGAGAGAGAGCGCGCAATTGAAATGTGGCTAAAATGAATTGAGACATGTAGGTGTAAAATACACTGGATTTCGAAGACAGTTCAATAAAAATGTAAAATGTCTCCATAATTTTTATATTGATCGCATGTTGAAATGATATTCTGTATATTGCAGGTTGAATAAAATATATTATTAAAATTAATTTCACCTGTTTCTTTTTACTTTTTAAATGTGCCACTAGAAAATTTTAAATTATCCTGTGTCTTGCAGTACATTTCTACTGGGCAATGCAGACAAATAAATAAATGGGAACTCAGCCTGAATTCCTATGTTCCAAGTTGAGACTACTGACTATTCCAGCAGAGACCAATTTTACAAATTTAACCAATCCGGGCCCAAACTTGGCTTACTAATTTCTATCCTAAAACCACCCTGTGACTAAGCTAAGCCCCCAAAATTTTAAATACTCTTAACTTCCCTCCTTCTAAGAATACCCTTCTGAAATTCTGTCAAGGTGGTGCTTATGAGCAAGTTTAGGAAACCCAGCTTTGTGTAACCAACAGATTCCTCTGGTAGTCTTGGTAAGCACTTTCACAGTCAATAAATAAGAGTTGTAAAAAATGCAGTAAGTTGTGTTGAGGATGCATAACAAATAGGAACAGTTAGAAAAAATAATATAAACATTGTTTTGTCTAGTGATGTAAATTACCTAAATTAAAATCAACATTTGTAGCAATCTACCTTGTTTTGGAAGAGTGAACAAGCAAATCATGTGGGCACTAGGTTCCTGCTGACAGAGTAGAAGACAGCATTAAGTTAGAAACAACAGGAATAACATATATCCGTTTCATTGAGGTTTCTGAGCCATAGAGAATGACTAAAAACATCTAAATTTTCAGACTTTGTAGAACCCTTATTATTCTCATGCTTTGGTAACCAACTCCTGACTGGGTCTTTAAAATAGAATTGGGTGGGGTTCTGTGGGAGACATAGAATAAATGTGGCCATCTCTACTACTACTCCTCCAGTCTCAGGACTCAGCGGAACAACATTTTATAGCCCAATACCCAGGGTAAACCCCCTAGTCTAGAGCTGATTATGACGTGGCACAATAGCTGAAGTCCACCAAGTCTCCCCAGGACAGACTAAATTACACCCTGCCATTTTAATTCCCATCAATGGCCACATTTGAACTCCAGAATTATAGCTACTTAAATAAGCCATATTTATGAAATCTAAATTTACTCCCAAATCACTAAACAGAAAACCATACATATGACTCAATTTTCAACTTTTTACCATTGCACATATATTAATCTCAAGCAATGCAAAAACATTTTCGCTTTCCCCAAAATAGCCATCCCACTCAAACTTATTCTAATCATTTCCCTTCAACTTTCCCAGTGTTCTCCACATCAGTAAAAATAAAATTTTAATAAACAAAGACATCAGATACCCTCCAGATTCTATGGCAACCTAACTACAGAACATCAGAATGAAAATATTTCCCCACTTGGGAGCCATACATTGATGACAAAAACCACTGTGGTGGCATCTAAATATTAACACATCTGCCTAATTTACCAATGATGACCCACAATCAATTTTGCACCTTTGGCAGCTTTACTTTGATGTTTGGCATTCTTCTTAAGTCTTTCTTCTTTATCCATGAATGCTCAAATCAAATTAAATTTGTATTAACAAAACATGATTAAGAATGACCACTGAAAAAACAGTATTCCAAAATCAGAGAATTTTTTACTTTTAGACCATTAATACTACTTCACAGCTACAGGGTCTACTCAAATGTCTCACACTCAGTCTCCACAGGGTACAGATGTATGCGTGTACATATGTATATGAAAGAGAGAGACGTGCGTAGGTGTTTCATTGCAAAAAGTTACAGACACAGATCCTGTTCTCCTGCCTACCTGCAAGTGTACTAACTACCCACAGTGAGCCAACATAAATTACTGAGCAGATAAGATGGCCCTTTTTCGAAATCTATGGAAGAAGAGCAATAGAGGTTGTTAAGGGAACACTACAGCATAAAGAGATGCTCTCATTCACTCCCAGGGCCTGACTTACATCAGTTCTTCCTCACTTGTAATTTCATGCCTGCTGCTCATTTTTACTTGAATGGCCCCTCAGCTATTATGGCAACAGGAATTTAAGAGTGGGAACATCTTTATTAGTAGTTTAAAAAATGGGAATAGGTAATAGCAATTTTGATTTTGTGAGCTCCAAATGAAAGTCAAAGACAGCAGTTGGATACGCTGGTCATGTCACAAAGAGAAAAGGGAAGACCATCCTCTTCTCTTCTCCCTCAATCCTTTTAATGGATAGGAACCTCCATGGAGAATGATGTGGGAAACAGTGTCACCAAGTGTGAGCTGAGGCAAAGCCATGTAGAAAAAAATATTTTTAAAATAGCCTATAAGTAGGTACTGTTTTAAGCCTAACAGCTCAGAACAATCTTGCATTCCATCATATCCTCTACTCCATCAGTCAGCACTCCTGACATTTTTTATTTTGAAAGGTTTCTCAGTTATACCTTCCTAGATTTGTGCTAAACCCAAGATAACCATCATGCCCCTACCACCAAACTGCACTGTGGCAGGCACACACACTTCTCCAATCCACCTGCCTGGTCTTTCTAAACATGATTCCCATGGTGCCACTGCTCCAATCTTAGTCCTTCAGGGCTCCACTGTCTGTACAAGAGTCCAATTCCTAAGCCAGATATTCAGGATTGCCACTATCATAATGAGCATCATCAGTATAGTCTAATTCTGGACTCCATTTTGCATCCTCTTATTTTCCCTTATTATCTCATTTTTCTCCCCTACTTCTAATCTAGGTTCTCTTGCAGTATAGTGTATACAAAGACATCTTAAATGCTTTTCAAACCAAGTGGTGTCTAATAAGTAAAAATTTATTATTATTTTTAATCCTAAGACACAATCAACCCATCCTTATCTCCCAATAAGACCTAAAGTCCCTTGCTCTAGTCAGGAAAGTCTGTTCATAATCCCACTTATGGTTCATTTTTCTTTCTTTTAGACTCCCATTCTACCTAGCCAAATCCTATCTACCCTTCAAAATG
Source organism: Myotis yumanensis (assembly GCF_028538775.1). Taxonomy (NCBI): domain Eukaryota; kingdom Metazoa; phylum Chordata; class Mammalia; order Chiroptera; family Vespertilionidae; genus Myotis; species Myotis yumanensis. Next base: position 24,359,917 of record NW_027223764.1, on the reverse strand, counting down.
GAGTTACAGGGACCCTCTCTATCACCTGTTTTCCCCCCTAGGCCAAATTATTTCTATTCCTCCTTGACCATTCACAGCAACTAACACATCACGCAATCTGGTACTTGCTTACAAATAATGCTCTAATTTTTAGTTCCTAAAGACAGGATTCAGATAATCTGTGTCATCCACAATACCTAACATAAGTCCAAGAACATAGTACATGCCTTATAAATACTTACTGAAATCAAACTCCAGTTAACCACATTGCCACCTATAACACATGTGAATTTCTATAGATTTATGAATTTTGCACAGCAGGGATAGTTTCTACAGCCGTCTCTATAGAACACAGATCTACAGAACATATCTTTTCTACATAGGTTGTCTTTTCACAATACTGACCACTGTGAGAAATTATCAGGCTAGATTATTAATAATATACAGAATGCATATTATGCTGAACACACAGTTTAACTTTCTTTGATGGTTTAGAACAAACACAAAGTGTCTTAGAGGCATCATGAATATTACGATTATGCCACAGGAGATTAACATTGGGTTTGAACTTGCTTATGACATTCCCTAGAAGAAACTTCTCAATATGATTCCCTGGTGTCAGCCTCCTTGCCTCTGGCTTGCTTGCATAAAACTGGAATAACAAATGGACAACGGCTTGCCTTCCAGGACAGGATGAAATGGCTGCCTTTTTGAATATTTAATTATCGTAACAAAAGCCGAAGCATCCTTTTATCTAGCTTTGTCCTCTTCGTGGAAATCTTCTTCACTGTCTTTCAGTGTCCTTTGATGTCTCAGCATTGAATACATTCTTTATTATTTATGTCCCTCTAACAGAATGTGTCAGTCCAACCCCCTTGTCGGTCTCAGCCCTCCATTATATCCCTCCGTGTGAAGGAATATATTCACTATCAAGAGATTTTTGTTTCCTTTCCTCTTCACTCCAGGCCTTGCCTTTTTTGACATTAAGTTATAATTTCCTTTAAGTCTCTATATTTCACATTTAACAGAATCTAGGCCTAAATTAGAATATCAAATATCCCATTGGATTTAAAAATCAAAATTCTGTGTGACACCTGCATGAGTCACCAGTTTTAAAATAGCTACTCTGGAATAACATTTCATATACTCGATCACACCAAAGCTGCTAGGTCAAATAAAATCACCTACATTGGCAAGTAAGTAGGAAGTAGGCAGTAAGCCCTAGAACGTTAACTAAATAATTTGGCTCCCTTCAGTGAGCTCATGACTTTGGAATGTTGAGGAATACAAGGTCAAAATATGATAAAAATCATTCTCCCCACCCCGTCTCCAATCTTCTAAAATGCTAAATTCATAATGCCTTTGAAAGTCGAGTTTAAAATTTTCCATTCACCACAGTTTTACTTTGCAACAGCCTGAAGCATTGGCACAATTCGCCTGTCTTTATTCTGCTTAAAATAAGCACAAAGTTGAATTTGATAAACATTGCAAAACAGTGTTTCATCAGCAGTATAAAATGGTTCAAGGTATTTAAATTGTTTTTGCAGCTTAAAGGCCAACTATTTTTTAACCAGATTCAATCATTTTGATACTGTCATGACATATATTTAAATAATAATAAAGACTTTTTTGTTGTTTGCCTCCAGATAATTTTTGCCCTTTGAATGAGGTACCTGGTAAAGCTTCAACTTAAACTGTCATATTAAAAACAACAACAACCCCTCCCTAAACAAACAAAACAGGGTCTTTCTGTTTTAATTCAGATACCTGCAGAGAAAGAGTTCAGAACTGGCAAAATTTGGTCAATTGTTCTTACCCAGGCCTTGAAGTCCGACATCTTAAACAAACTGTATTCCAAAATACTGCTGTTAAAAATGGCTCTTAACCAAAAAAAAAAAACTAAGTGAGAAATGATGGTTAAGTTTCCACACTAGCCCATAAGTAGTTAATTGGTTACAAAGCTAAACAAAGGACCTGCCTCACGTAGCCAACACTGTTGTGACGTAAAAACCTCAAGGTCTGGTACACTTCTCTCAGTGAGTTGCAGGTCTGTCGTTGAGATCTAGGACAGCTACCCCTCTGCACATGCAGGTATCACACAAAATTTTCATTTTTAAATACAATGGGAATTTGATATTCTAATTTAGGCTTAGATTCTGTTAAATGTAAAATATAGAGACTTAAAAGAAATTATAACTTAATGTCAAAAAGGCAAGGCCTGGAGTGAGGGGGAAAGGAAACAAAACCTTCAACTTCTACCCCCTCCCCCAGTTCTACTCTCTTCTCTCTTCTTTAGGTTACAACAGTAGAAATGGACCTTCTAAGGCTGTAGCAACAAAGAGGTGTATGGGAGAATGGAAGTGTCCCTCTGAGGAGAGAAGGCCCTATGAATATTACCAATTTCTGAAAAATCTATATTTATAAGTTGTACCTCCTATACCAGAAATGAAACAACATCCCTCTCTTGAATCAAAAGTTTCTAATCCATTTATTCATTCAAATATATACTGCAGTTAAAGCTTTCACTTAGCTGACTTTCCAGATTAACCCATGAGTTCCATCTCCCCTATTTAAAAAAATGCCCATAGCACACTCAATACCTGTGACAAATAAATCCGTGAACTTCTGCCCTATCACCTGAGCTGCAAGCTTACCTAGAGATGGTGGGTTCATCCTCATACTTTTAGTAGTATTGTAATTATGTAATTTAATGTACTATATGTAAATCAATGAAATGACTGCCAAGAATGTATTTGTATGATGAAGAGAAATGTGAATGTTCTAGAAAAAACTAGATAAAGGAGGAGTTAGACCCCTTTATTAGAAAGTTCTCAAATTAAAGTTAGGAAGGATTTCTCTCAACTATGAAGAGGAAGAAAGAACACTTTTATGAGATGCCTAAGTTTTTTAATGTTTCAAAGGTTTATTGGGTGCCATGTAGTAGTGCTTTTATTCCATATCTATAATTATTAATCATTTTTTAGTTATTTAATGGAGTTATAGCCCACCTCTCTCCCTAGAAATACAAATGAATAAACAACATACAATTCTGGTGGTTCCTATATCTGGTTCCTATCTCCTCTCCCCTCTATCTTCCCGCAAAGCTCAACTCCTGTGGCCCTATAAATCCTAAGCTTCAAAACATTTCATTATATTTACACTCATTTAAAAACTAAGCATTGTATTAGCAGAATAAATTTCATAGGTCTAATCCAGCCGTGGGCAAACGACGGCCCGCGGGCCGGAGCCGGCCCGTTTGAAATGAATAAAACTAAAAAAAAAAAAAAAAGACCGTACCCTTTTATGTAATGATGTTTACTTTGAATTTATATTAGTTCACACAAACACTCCATCCATGCTTTTGTTCCGGCCCTCCGGTCCAGTTTAAGAACCCATTGTGGCCCTCGAGTCAAAAAGTTTGCCACCCCTGGTCTAATCTCTACTTTGCTTACACCTTATTAATGACTAGAGGCCCAGTGCATGAAATTCATGTACTGGGAGGAGGGTGCAGTGAGGGGGGTGCAGCCTGCACCCTCTCGCAGTCCGGGAGCCCTCCGGGGATGTCCGACTGACAGCAGGGATTGTGCCTAAGCCATCAGTCGGACATCCTTACTGCTGCCGCAGAGGCCGGCAGAGGCTCCTGCCACAGCCACTGTGCTCGCCAGCCATAAGCCCGGCTTCTGGCTGAGCAGCGCTCCCCCTGTGGGAGCGCACTGACCATCAGGAGGCAGCTTCTGCGTTGAGCGTCTGCCCCCTGGTGGTCAGTGTGCATCATGGTGACCGTTTGTTCTGCTGTTTGGTCAATTTGCATATTAGCCTTTTATTATATAGGATATTTCAAATTGGTTAATAACATCCACCCAACTGAGTTTATTCAACTTATATAATAAAGGGTGCCAGCCCTGGCCAGTTTGGCTCACTGGATAGAGCGTCGGCCTGGGGACTAAAGGGTCCCAGGTTTGATTCCAGTCAAGGGCATGTACCTTGGTTGCGGGCACATCCCCAGTGGGGGGTGTGCAGGAGGCAGCTGGTCGATGCTTCTCTCTCATCGATGTTTCTAACTCTCTGTCCCTTTCCCTTCCTCTCTGTAAAAAATCAATAAAATATATATTTAAAAAAATAAATAAAAATAAAGTGTGCCAGATTTCATTTCTCTTATTGCTGATTGGTTAGCAGTTCCTTATAATTCTTTGCAACGCCAGGCTGTAACCCACAAACAAGATGACTAATCAGCTAACATATACTCTGATTCTCAGGATGCAATGAAAAAAATCAGGCTAGAATCAGCAAAAGCTCTTGACTTAGAATAGTAGTTATTTCTTCTCTCAGATTTAGTGTTCTAATAAGTAGTCCACAAAGTAATCTATCTTAATAAGGTTTTCCTTCCCACACATTAAGAGTCACACAAAAGCATGGGTGGATAAGAAATGTCAAATCACTTGCTCAAATATTCCCAACACATAGCTTTCCCTGTGAAGTTCCCCTACTCTAAACCCACCTGGCTTATGAGTCATGGAAATTCTAATCTGCCACTATTAAGCATTTACCCCTGTAGCTCGTTATCCCCAGCTGTGAAAACCAAAACCTGGAGTCATTCTAAACTCCTCCTTCTCCTTTATTCCCTGCATCCAAGCAATCACCAATCCTTCCAGTTGGCCTCCTGATTTCTCAATTCTGTCCCTTCTTCCCAATCACTTAAGGTCTCTACATGTTAACTGGTTTCCCTGCCTGTGTTTGGTTCCTGACAATCTATATGCCAGAAAAAACGTTCTGAAACAAAGATATGATACCTTCACTCACCTATTTTAAAAAGTTATAATAGCTACCTTTCTCAGCTTAAAAATCCTTCAGTGTCCCTAATGGACAAAGCTGAAGGCAGAGAATGCTGGAATGTCCTTTATAATCTGGCCCCTACCTACTTCTCCAGCCGTATGTCTTACTTGTCTCACCTCTCCCCTCGATCTGCTGCTCTCTCAGCACACCATGTTGTTTTTTACCTGTGTACCTGCTTTCACTCTGCTTAAAAACCCAGCCCCTGGTCTGCCTATCCAGCGCTAAATAAAGCTTTAAAAAGCCCAAGATGTTTAAGACAGCATTGTGTTTGATAATAGTTAAAAACTGAAAACAATCTAAATCCTCCAAATACAGAAATAATCTATTAAATATAATGAATCCCTGTAATGGAATATTTATGCAGTAAAAATGTTTACAAATTTAATTATATGAAAAGCTAAAGTATATGACTATAAAATTGTTACACAGAGTTATCTCAACGTATAAAATACATCATATATACACATACAAAAGAGATAACTGGAAGAAAATGTACCAAATCATTAAGAATACTTATCTCAACTGACCAGTGCGGTTCAGTGGTTGAGCATCAACCTAGGAACCAAGAGGTCCTGGTTACATTCCTAGTCAGGGCACATGGCCGGGTTGCAGGCTTGATCTGGCGTGCAAAAGGCAACCAATCAGTGATTCTCATCACTGATGTTTCTATTTCTGTCTCCCTCTCCCTTCTATCCTGAAATCAATAAAAATATATATATTTTTAAAGAATACTTATCTCTAGATAATAGGTTATAGGGAAAAATTTCCCCTCAAGTTTTAAATAGTGACTAAGTATTACTTTCAAAAAACTTTGAATATATTTTAAACTTTGAAGACTTTCCTGGAACCTTTCCAACCACACACACACACACACACACATTTAATCATTCCTTCCTCTGATTCAAGAATACACTCTCTTTGTTGTGCATGTCACACAGTTATAAACTTTATCATCTTATATTTTAATTCATGTCTGCCAGGGAGTTGTCTCAGGACAGGATATAATTCAGGTTTTTTTTTAAATATATATTTTTTTTATTGATTTCAGAGAGGAAGGGAGAGGAAGAGAGAGAGTTTCTATAGAAATATCAATGATGAGAGAGAATCATTGATCATCTGCCTCCTGCACGCCCCCTTACTGGGGATCGAGCCTGCAACCCAGGCACGAGCCCTTGAACCGAATCGAACCTGGGACCCTTCCATCCACAGGCTGACGCTCTATCCACTGAACCAAACCGGCAAGGGTGATATGATTCAGTTTCAATCCCTAGTGCCTGACTTCTGGTGGAGGCTAGTTAAATGTTTATAAAAGAAATTATTCTTACATTGCTAGCTACATGCAAATGACCAAAAAGTGCCTAATCAATCATCTGTAAATGTAAATCATTAACTCACCCAACAAATATTTACCATGCGCCTAAAATACCCCAGGTACTGTCACAACACCTAGGAACACTGCAGTGACAAGGTCCTTGCCTCGTGGAACCTACATTCTTGTGGAGAAACAAAACAAAACAAACCAGCTCATTTCAGAGGGAGACACGTGCTATAAAGAAAATGTGGGATAGCTGGAGTCACGGATGACCTGGGGAAAGAATGCAGCATCAAAGGCATATTGAAAGATGGTGGCCAGATACGAGGCAAGCAGATGAAGAAGAATGGAAGGACTGGACATGGAGCCAAAAGACCTAAGTTTCCATTTCTACTCTGTCACCTCATTAGCCAGGTAATATTCTGAGTCTCAATGAGGATGATAATCCCTAACTCACAAAAACATGTCAGGATTAAATAAAGTAACTTATGTGAAAAAGGTGAGGCCAGTGCGTGGCACTCAGGGCCTGCTGTATTTGTTAGCTGTATCTATTTGGAGGACACTAAAAGTAATATAACCCCCAAAAGCTGAACTACATGGATTATGACTGTAAGTGAAGATGCCAAAAGAAACTTCACAATGCAAATCCCATCCCTTTGACCAGAGAATTCTGTGATATGTGGCTAACAAAAAGACTGCATATGCTATCCTGAACCGTTTATCTGAACTGAGGATTCTACTAATTACAACTGCTTGAAACAACAATGTGGCAGAGTTGAATAGCCTACCCGTAATACCAAGTGCAAAGACACGAAAAACACAGATTCTGGATCCAAAAATTCTCTCTCAGCCTTTCCCTAGTATCTCATAAACTTTATTGGTCTTCGCGATTTTTAATCCCCTGCATATGTAGGCTATATTTCTCTAGTCCAAAAGAGGAAAGGAAATTTTCCATGGCGGATTACACAAGAGAGGTGCTTCTGGGTACATTTACTTCCCATCCTTTTTACGTGCTCCTTATCTGAAACCTAAGAACTAGGTCTCCTGGACTTTGAGTAGGAGGTTAGATTGTCAGATCACTAAAATGTTTCCTCTGAAGTATTTTCATCTCTAATCAGTCCCCAAACCCTACCATGTATTTAAGATAGACAGCCTTTTGCCCTTTACATCTCTGCTTTCCAATCTCACATTCTTCAAAAGAATGACTGGCTGAGTGGGCCTACTATAACCTATTCTCTGTCAAACTCTTAGACCTATTCTCTGCTTAATATTTTTAAGTGCTATTGGGAGAATTATTCTGACCCTCTTTCTGATCAGTTCTAATATTAATATCTTGATTTGTGAAGACAGGAACAAAACAGATCATCATGACAGAGTAAATTAACTCCACAAAAATTAGATGAGTAACAGTGACGAGGTAAAGAAAAATTTAACTCATAGGATGTAAGCTATCTAGGCATGCCAAACCTACAAATACAGAGTCACAGCTCAGAAACTATGGAATGGCCATAAAGTCTGGAAACACAAATAATATTTTCTATTTTTAACATATTAAAGGTGTCCTCTGACATTATGTACATTGATCTGCTTCCATATTCTATGTACATCTTTCAGAGATGACAAATCTGTCTCAATAATGTTTTAAATATACTGTATTGTAGAAAAGACAAAGCTATAGCAGCTTGTGTTTAAATGTTTACTCGTTCATTTAATGAGCACCTACTAAGTGTCAGGTGCTCATGAACTTCTAGATGCTGGTTCATTTGGCAGCACTGACCACTTAATTTAGTTGCATTGTATGACTAAAGACAGGGAGATACTTTTTTCTCTTGTACTTTGAAATAAGTTTGAATGCTTCAGGAATGAAGATATTTGGCTGTACAACTGCCTTATGCATACAAAATCAGTACACAATGTTTCCTTTCCTTCTCTTCATGTACATTAATTCTATGATCACTCCAAATGATATAAAGGCTGTTTGGTGCCCATTTCTATTTTTCTCCTTCAAAGTCTGCCAACAAGGATTCATATCGTATTTATTATTCCTGAGGATTATATAATAGTGCTTCTGGACAAAATAGGCTTGATTCCAAGATGCCAATTTATTGTATTATTTTAATTCAATAGTATTTTTCTATTTCAAGTTAAATCAAAATGCAAATATTAGAATGATTTCACATGAAGAAGTTCACATGCTCAGCACCTGTAAAGAACAAGAACACTAAAGGCTAGGAAAATAAATGTAAGAGAACTGAAGCAGAACCCCTCAGAACAAGCCATCTACAAGATATAAGAACCAGCTGTGGAAAATTCCTTGCAGGGCTGGCTACTGCAGCCACAGCACTCTCCCAGGGAGAGCCCCTTTGAAGCTGTGGCTATATTCCTCAGCTCTCAAGATCCTAACTTGGGGCTGTACACAGAATTCTATCTCTGCGAACCACACTGGCCCCTACAGAGAGCCAGGTATTGTCTTCAGGGAAGCAGTAATAAGGAGCTTCAAATTACAGACCTTGGAGATTCACAACTACCAAAAGCAACACTTGTGGCATTCAGGAAATTAAGAGTTGAAGCATTTCTCTCGTCACCAATTAAAATAGTCACAGAGCAAGGAAAATTCTTCCACTTGCATTGGCGAGTCAGCCATAAGAAGCAGCAGGTAGCTAAATGTAGAGCACCCTATGACATAAGCCTGCACTCCCTAGCCCTGAGCGCCAGACTGGCTTTCCAGGACAGGCAGTCACCACAACACACGGCATTCCAGCCCCTCTCCACTTCCGGGTGCCGCGAACTAGTGTGTAATTCTGGACTACTGATTATCGACAATATTTCCACCTTTAAACTCTGACTATGCAGTTGGTCCTCTGTATCCACGGGTTCCGGACCCGCGAATACAACCAACCGAGGACTGAAAACGGTATTTTCTCTCCACCTTTTGGAATCAGTGGATGTGGAGGGCCAACTATATGCTTTGTTCTACACTATTTTATATAAGGACCCTGAGCATCCATGGTGGTCTTGGAAACAATCCTCCATGGATACTGAAGGACAACTGTAATTACCGGTAGTTAAGCAGGCATTGACGAGCCATAACAGTATCTAATTTTTCTGAACACTTTGTTCTCATCCTCTCATAAAGCACCCCCAGAAGAGAGGCTCGCTCTCTCTCTCTCTCTCTCCATTTTTGCAGACTGGGGAAAAGCATCATTGGCTAAACGCCTTGACCCCAATCGCCAGTGAAAATGCTGAGGCTTCAACCAGGGTCTTCCTCACTTCAGGTTTCATGAGCCGTACACTACTCTATGTCTCCTCCATCTCTTTCCTCAGTAAATCCACGCGGCTTAATCAAACCTTTCACACTGCAGTAAACAGAACTGTGGCTGTATTCCTCATCCTTTTGACACTAGCAAAAACCACCTGTGCAATGATAAGTTGCAAGTGGACAAGAATTACCCATATGCGGCCCTTGAAAGACAGAAAGATAGGCTGGCCAATGAGGAAAACTATTTAAGTAGAAAACTGTCTTAGAAAATATCTAAAAACATTACATTTCTGAGAGATCACTTCTGTGTCAACTTACTGAAAGATCATAAAAAATTTAACACTAACTACTTTTCAACATGCAATTTTGAAGTATACAGTTTATATTATTAATGTTTCCAGTAGCATAAAAACCTTCTAGTATTTCCTAACCAACCCCTTTTTTCCAAAAGAATATAGATAATATGGCTTTGTTGGCATTCATATTAACCATGCCATAATACGTTCTCAAACAGTTTGTGGGGTCGGGTGAACTTTCAGTGGCTTTGCATTAGAGCAGTAGTTAAGAAACCAATTACAGAAGAATCTCCAGTTTTAAATCTAGGTCATACTATCCTTATTTAAGAGCAAGCATAAGCTAGATAATTTATATTACTTCCTGAAAATATATTTTTAAAAAGGAACATGGACAAGTTGAAAAAATACTGTTTCCACAGGATTTATTATAAATAGGCACATTTAGTTTTAAAATAATTTATAATCCCATGAATTCATCATGTAAGGAACTTCTCCCACAGTTACAGATAACCCACCAACAAAATTAACACTAAATTACATTTAACTAGACTTATGTCAGAATACATGAAATCTACGTAATCACTTTCAATTTGGGGTCGGGGAAGAGGGAAGAGATAAAGGTAGAGATGCAGACAGATAGCAGAAAATTTGAATTTTTCCCCAAAAAATACAATATTCAAAAATATATAAGCTAACTAAATAAATAAATAGTAGAAAATATTGGCTACTGTGAATTCCAGTGGTGGTATATGTATGGGCACTGTATTTTTCTTCCTATATTGTTATACATATAAAGATTGTTTAAACACAATTTCCAGGGTATATCACAAGGTCAAGTACAGATTCAGCCGAGGATCCTGCTTCTACCCTGCACTGTTAACTGAAGTCCAAGAGGTATCATAGCCAAAGTATTAATGCCTCCCCTGGCTCAGAGGCAGACTGCCTAGGTTCAAATCCCAACTCGGCCAGTTTCTGGCTGTGAGCTTGAGCAAATAATATAAATGCACGAACCCTCAAGTCATCAGTATAATGAAGATAATAACAGTCTCTACTTCAAATGAGTTCCAATGAAAAACTACATGTAAAGAGCTTAGCACAGGGCCTGGCTGACAGGTAAATCAGTGGTTTGCCACATTGTTATAGTAACCAGAGTGTATTTTCAGACAGAAAAAAAAAAAGACTAAATGACATTATACAGAAGTTTGGAGTTATTCAGATTGCACTGTATGGAACAATTGGTAATCCATACTATGATAAGATCATACAGAGCCTCAAGTCACCATTACTAAAACAATAATCATAACCCAACATTGATATGGTTCTTACTTACAGGCCAAGCACTGTGCTAAGCATTTTCTATGTAGTTTCTCACTTGAATGCATAGGAAGCAAGGAATTATTATTCCTCTTTTACAGATGAAGAAATTGAAGGTCAACAATTATAATTTGTTCAAGATTATGATGGCAGAGAGTTGAGATCTGAACATGGGCAATCTATCTCCAAAGCTTGCTTCTGACAGCAACTACCCACCTGAACTTGGGCAAGTCATTTCCCACATTGGGACTTCGATGTCCTCTGGAAAATGAGCAGAGTGGTGGGATGGGTGCTCTTAAAAGCCCCTTCTAGACTTTTCTGGACAAAAATGCTACTTAACCCAATTCACTGCTGTACAGAAAGCATCTCCGCTCTAGTCCTTTACATGCCTAGGCGTCTCTAGTCTTGCACAATTCCCTCGGCAGAGTGCCTCCATGTTCTTGAGCTCTGTTTGGTGGGAGGCATCGGTCAGGTAGGGAACCTCACTAGAAAGTTCCATAACTAAGTCTCTTTGAATTGAGTTCAAAGAAAACCTGACTTAAAACGAATTCTACCGGACAGCACTATTTGCTTGCTACAGGGAAGTTAAGAACATACATCAACAAAATTAGCCAAAAGCTCTAAGACCCGAGTTACGTCACTCTACCTCTCAGGACCTCAGTTTCCTTATTTATAGAAATGTAATGGCTTATAGATACAAGTAACCCCTAATGAAGCAGCCATCCCAATCCAGGGAAACCAATCAACCTTGTCAGAATTGAGAGAAGGGGTAAGGAAGCATGTGCACTTTGAAAAAACACATTTGAATACAGTTATTGCTTTTACCATATAAGCTACAGAAGTAAAGCTCCAAAAAAAAATGTATTGTGTTTGGCAAACGAAAGTGAAGCAGCATTGGGGAAGGGGAAAGGGAGAGGCGCATGGATTTTTTAAAATATGAAGATACATCAGAGTAGATAACTATTGAAAGCCCCTTTTAACTCAAAGTGTCTGTGAAATTTAAAAAAATCAAGTTAGCACTCTATGAAATAAACTTTTCAATTCAAAGAAAAAATCCTATTTGTCAAATAAACAAATTTTTTTAGAAGTCATTAGGACTACTTAAGATATTTTCTCCCCTTTAAAGAAAAATTATTTAAGTAAATGCACAAACATGTAAAATTCTCCACACAAGACTCAAACACACTGCAAACATACTTTATATACTTATCAACACAAACCAAGTCTGATAATATTCCAAGTCAAAATGCATCCTAGTTACTCCTACTCTGATTCTAATACTGCTTCAAAACCCGGGGGCTCCATTTTAAGAAACAAAGTGAGACATAAAGTCCATGCAGTTCTTTCGCTGGTCAAATATATAAAGCTGAATTTTAAATCAAATCTCTTCACCTACAAATCTTTCGGCCATCGTTGCCTATTTAATAGCACCATTAGGTGAAAAGACAAGGGACCAAACGCAATCCAGTGTGTCTGGCTATAATTAGCATTGCTGATAAATGGTCTGCTGAGAAACAACACACTACTTGTCAATATCTGTTTGGGGGAACTTTTATGGATTTAATCTCTCCCCAGATCCCATTTCTGGAGATAATTAATCAAAAGCTAGTTGCATTCAAATTCAACTCCTAGAAAAAGATAACTGATGTCTACATCGTCAGCTCTCAATTCCTAAACCTCCTTATTAGATTTGAGGTTGTCCTCTAAGACTTGGTTTGGGACTTGGGTTGGGAGCACCAAAATAAAAAGAGGGCCTATTAGAAAAAGAATACCATGAAAAAGTGGACAGCTTTTAGAAAAAGAGCTCTCCTAACCAAATGCAGCCTCCATCCCTGCCCTACCCCACCCCACCCCACCCCAAATAAAAGCAGAGAGAAATTCCAGAAAGGGGATTCCTCCTTTTCTCTACCTACCAAACTGATCTCATCTTGCAGTGTCTCTTCTTTTTTTTTTAATAAGCAGACTTTAGAATGGCAAAAAATAAATGTTACTATTACAATTTTCCATCCCTGAAGCAGCCTGTGAAAACTTGTTAAGATCCTTTCTCATTAAAAACCCTCATACACACAACTGATGGGTTTCATGGACCTCTTTCAACTATCAAGATTAAAAATCCTTGCTCTAGCCGAGAGAATCATGTGCTTCTCAATAACCCTATCTCCTCCTTCAGGGATGGGAGGTGCCCAAACATCACATCTGAAACATAGAACAATAAAATGAAGGCTCCAATTGCACCTGATGTGTTAAACTACCGCTGTCAAATGCTGGTTCTGCCATTTTTCAGCAATGCTCAAAGGATTTGTTTATTTTTTTCCTTGACCACACAAAGTGAGTCTCATCCAAAGCCCTCCTCTCTCCTTTCTTTCTTCTTTTCCTTTTTAACTGAGCCTAGAATGTTATGGCCAAATCAATGTATAAGTGAAGGACAAAGGTTTGCCTGAGAACAAAAGCCCCCAGTGAACACTCACCCTCACCACCCCTTTCCAACTCAAGATGTTCAGGACACTGTCAACCAGTGTGGCCGAGGGCCGGATCAGAAAGCAAGAACAGAATAAGGACACTCCATTCAACCTTTTTGTCTGGGGCACTTCCTGGGTTTTTCATTGGCATTTAAGACCAAGACACAAGGCTCGTTTTTCATTAAAGTTGCAAGACTTTCACTTTGCCCAGTTTCAAATGGTGTAATTGATCTGCATTGTCTTCTTAAATAACCCAACTGCAGGACACTGCAGCTTTAAATATTTCAGTGCTAACTAGCAAATAGACTCCATTGCAATATGGCTCTGAAGGTCGCGTCCTATTGTCTCTTTCCTCTGGAAAAAGAAATTTTTTCTAAGTCCTTCTTCTAGGTAACATAGGAAGGGTTACCCCTAGAATTTCCACTCTTCATCTCGGTCTCTGATAGAGTTCCGATGGTGATTGGAATCTCACACTCATAATTTTCCTGGCAGGGGCAATATGCTGATTGCTATTAAAGATGCCAGCACCTTTTAGCAAGACATAAACACATGTGTTCACATTAGTTTAATTGAGCGTATGCAACTGTCTGAAATGGCACCACTCACGGGCTTCTTCATCTCTTCTAGAGCAGCAGGGCCAGGGTGCTTTAGGAGTGGACGGCAGCGGTAGCCCGCACTCTGCCCCCGGAGCCCCAAATTGCATAACCTGAAATGTGTAGCTACTTAAACCGACCGGAATCTCCGCCTACTCATCCTGGGGCGATGCAGGCACCTTGCCACACACTTGCCGCTTTACTTGTCAAAGGAGGTCAAAATAAGAGGCGTAAGAACGGCGAAGGGAAAAAATAAACTAAAAGAAAAAGGCCCTTTTCTATCTTGTCGGGGTGTATAGACACGTATCTTTGAATAGTCGTAGTGTTCCCCCATCCCGGGGCTCGGGAGCGGAATGGCCCCAGTGAACTGGGGGCTAGGGAAGGGGGCGAGGGTAATCAGTGGACTATTATAAGGCAGGGAAGGAGCGGAGGAGGAAGCGGGGTAGGAGGTAGGAGGAAGGCGAGTGCAGGTGCACTGGAGCATTACCTGAAATGGCAACAGATTGTTACCATTATCGGTCCGGAAAGCGTTATCCTCCATCCAGGACTTGGAGGTGAGCGGGGCCGCGCGGGGGAACTTGGGCGGCGCGATCACATTGCTGGAGAAGGGTTTTTTGAGCGGCGAGATGGGGTTGAGCGGTGAAGGCACCCCGACGCCCACGCCCACGCCCACGCCGACCGCCCGGCGAGGGTCCCGGCCCGCCTGCAGGCCGCCCCAGGGGTTAGAAGGCGCGCTCCAGGCGGCGTTCACGCTCTGGTGCGTGTTCCAGCTGGACGAGGCGGACGAGGCGGCAGCTGCGGCCGCGGCGGCCGCTGCCGCCGAGGACGAGGACGGCTTGCTGGTCATGATGGGCTGGTGGCCGTAAGCCGCGGCGGCACTCCTCTGCGCGTAGGGCGCCTGGCTGGGGCTGGCCGGCGACCGGCGCTGCTGCGGGGGCTGCGCCTGCGGGGGCTGCGCAGGCTGCGCGGGCTGCGGCGCGGGCGGCGGCGGCTGCTGGTGGTGCTGGGTCTGCGCCAGGCCGATCTGCGGGGAGAAGGTGCCTCCGAAGACGGGGTTGACGTGGTGCGGGAAGTTCTGGAAGAGCATGGTCCCGTTGACTGGGGTGATCCCCTGGAAGAAGCTGTCCTCCACCGCGTTCGTGGTGCCCGTGGACCAGGTGCTGCCGAAGGACGGCGACAGCGACGCACCCGGCGCCGCGGGATCCTGCGGCGGCGGCGGCTGCTGAGGGGGCTGGTGGAAACTCAAGCCCGGCAGGAGCGGCGATTCCATCTGCATCTTTTCGGGGCCGTTGGGGGCCGGCGGGGCCGCGGCAGGGCTAAGGGCCGGCACTGCGCTGCTGTCCTCCGGCTTGGGGGTCTCCGAGGAGAGGGGCGTGGACGGGGTTTCGGCTGCGCTGGGCTCGGGCTGGGGCTGCTGCTGCTGCTGCTGCCGCTGCTGCTGCTGGGGCTGGGGCTGGGTTTTGCTTTTGTCCATCAGTAAATCATCCTGCATGGTTTGCGCAGCTGAAACGGGAAAAAAGAGAGACGCGTTATTGTCAATGTGATCGTTAATGCCCCTCGCTGAAGCGGGCGGGTGTTTTACTTGCGAAAATCCAGTGCCTCCGCTACTAGCCAATTGCAAAGCAAATCCATAATCTCCCATTTAGAAGAACAGGTCGGGCTGGGGTGGGAGGGCTCACGCAAGGTCTCTAAAAACACTGTGAGAGCGTCTTCACCCTTTCTGATGTCTTGGTTCCCTTTCTGGATTAGTGAGAGATGTGCTTATAAGACAGAAAGACAGCAATTTCGCCACGTCTCTTTTCCCTTCACCGGAACTAAGAGCGTTCACCCGGCAATGAGAAACTGATTCTGGTTCCTGTTTTTTCCCAAGCACCACCCTCCCCTAGTTATTTGCATACGTCAATAAATACTGCTGCGTCCTTCAGCAAGGTTAAAAAGACACCGCGCACGACCCTTTCTTCCCCCTCCTCGATTCTGACACTTTAAAGAAACAGCAGCCTCATCCCTCTTGATTAGCAAACTGCCTTCTAGCGTTGATAATTGTTTCATTTAGCAGCAGCGAACCACGAGGGAGGAAATCCTTGGCATTTGTGAGGAGGACTCAGCTGCACAATCGTTCTCTGGCCTCCCAGTAGCTGCAGCACTCCATTTTGTTAGGAGACAAAAAAAAAAAAAAAAGAAAGAAAAAAGAAAAGAAAAAAAAACCCACACCGTTTTTAAAGAGGTAAAAATCTCCTGAAACGTTTGGAAGTGCTTGCTTCTTGTTACTCTCTAAGGATTAAGGATTTTCTGCTTATTCTCCAATTTTCTTGTCTCCAATTCTGCCGCACAAGAGATTTTTGGCATCTCAGTGGTTCAGATCTCAACAGGAGCCTGAGAATTTCTCTGCAGAGTGAAGAAATGTTCTAGTTGTATTTGAGGTCAGAGAGAGAGAGAGAGAGAGAGAGAGGGAGGGAGAGAGACTCTGGCAGACACTGAGTGTGAGATGGGGTGGGGCTTTTTTTTAAAAAAAAAATCCTCTAGGGAGGAAAAAAAGAAAAGTAAAAAATCCTTCTGGGATTTAAGTAGAAAGTCAAGATAATTCTGGAGTTGCCAGATTGTCATTTTTGAATCCTCCTGCTGCTGCCTTGGTCACAAGACTTCAGCAAATTTAGAATACACTCTCTTATCACTAGTATTAGCAGTGAAAGATTATGGTTTGAAGACCCTGAATTACCATATGCTAGCAAAAGTGTTAAAAATAGCTGAGTACAAAGTCTCAAATTCTCATACATTGTAATTATAGTGCATTGCCATCACTGCTTCATTTAGCCATATAAGGAGAGTATGGTATTTTCCATTTCGAATAGGATTATATTCACCCCTGCCTACTGCCTATTTTCTCATTCACGGACTATTATATTCACCTCTACCTACTGCCTGTTTTCTCATTCACGGATGAAAATAGTAATCACTCAAAACCAGATTGCCATACATATAGTCATCACTGAGCTAGCGTGTCCCTTGGAACATGTTAATTTTATTAACTATATTAATATTACAGTGCTGAGACCCTGGAAACAAATATTTTGAAATTTTAAAGAAGCATATGACCAAACATAGAATTATTTTAGATGAGAATTCAGTATAATTGTAACAAAGTTATGAACATATTTAATGCAGTTAATTCAGATACAGAGAAGAATTTGCTCAGGACACTTGTGAAAGGGCATTCAAATACAGGCAGAAGCTCGGCCTTTGGGCATCCTCATAATAACAACTGTTGTAAAATAAATGTATTGGAAATGGAGGTGCTACTGCTCTTAACTATTAAACAAAATTATGTCAAACCAAGAAATAGGATTAAAAATAGTTCCATTTTATTAAAGACTATCTTTAAAATGATTACAGTATGTCTAATCATGGGGTTGTACACTTGAAACTAATATAATATTGTACATCAACTTTTTATTTTGTTATTTAAAAATAAAAAAGACGAAATGGATAATCTTTCATTTTAAAGTTCCATACATAGACAAAATAGCGGTCTCAAGAAAATGCTTCACAGCCACCTTACTCTCCTTTTCTACTCCTTTCTCCCCTATCTCCCCCCCACACCCCTGCAAGAGAACCCAACCCAGTATGACATACATCACAAATGGCCAGCTACTACCAATAAAATCTACTTAAGATTGATTTTATATTCCTCAGTTCCCTTGGTCTAAAACAATGCTTTGATCAGTATTGAAAAATATGACACAAAGAGGCAAGCGAGGCTGGGATTCACAACACCAAGTTCTATTGCTACCAAAGGAAATGGTGACAGAAAGAGACATTTTCATACTTGGTTTAAGCAGTGCTGCAGTAAACCATTATAATCTGGGATTTGAGATGCTTCCAGTGGGTTAGAATTGTCTTTACAATAGCCATATCATCATGGCTGAAAGATGCAGTTGCTTCTAATTTCAACCTCACAGCTTTTCTGATGCTTGTACAAATGCTTTTTGTTAATACTTTCAGTGTAAACTACATGCTCTTGGTGGAAAAAATAATGCTGTACTATAGCAAAAAAAAAAAAAAAAAAAAAGCCAAAAAGTAAGCTGGACTCAGAATATTTTATAAAGGCTGTAATTAATATTAACATATTTATTGAATTTAAAGATTTTTATCACACCATGAACACCCATTTCTCTTCTCAATACCCTTAAAGATATACATTTCACTTTCTGCATAAATTCACTCTGTCAAGGTCAAGACCCATCTTTAATAAATAAGACCCTTTAAACAAAAGGTAAACAATAGATTAAGATAACATTTACAAAGTTAATATGCACTCTCTTTCGGTGACTGCTTGTATAGTTTGTTTGTTTGGATCAGGGTTTTTCTGTTTTCTTTTTTTCTTATTTACAGCAAAGTCCGAGAAATAGATACCTCCTCCTTCCCCTCCCCCCACCACACACACACAATAGATCTTCCTTTACATGCAATCACCCAATCTCAAGTAACAAATTCTTAGTAGCAGTTACCTTTGAGGGTCCAGTTTTTAAGGATCGATAAAATTTAAAAGTGTACAGTATTTATTTTCTTCTTTCAGGTTGATTATGTGACCGCTCTGGCAAAAGCACTTTGACAACTGTAAGAAGAAAGGGCATGCGCAAACGGGGAACTGTGGGGGCTGAAGTCCTTCACAAGGTACTCTGCCCGACTGAAGCACGTTCAGCCAGAAAAGGAGGAAACCTCGAAAATAACTGATTCCAGGGGGAAGAGGTTGTCCCCGGTGCACATTATATCTTCCTAACCAATCTACATCACGAGTTGTTGAAATGAGAAGGAGAAAAAATAAAATGGCTTGTCAACTTGATTTAGGAAGCCAGGTTAAAAGAGAAACTGGATTGTAGGGCTCAAAATAAATAAACCCAGCAGAGCTACCTTAAATGGTATTAGAATGGTAATGACTAGATAGCCAGCAATAGGAACCCTACCAGAGCAAAAGAGACTGGGGTGGGGAGGGATGAGAAGAGGAGGGGGGCTCGTGGGGGAAGAGAAATACTTAAAATCTGACCATATATAAAAGAAACATTTTTAACATTATAGAATGAAAAGTGCCTCCGTGTGCAATGTGATATTAACCTTGGAGGTCAGGTGGAAGGAAGTTTCAGTCACAAATTTCTGACATCTTATCTACCAAGATTTCTTTGTATTTGAGTTTTCAGTAAAGGCACAAATCATTTATTTTACCTGATAGTCTCTGAATCCACTCACCTCCTTATTTTACTTGTCAAAATGAAAGTTTACCTTGCATTACTCATACAATGCTCAATTAAATAAAATTCAACTCTTTTAAGCTAAAGTAATATTAGCTGAAATATTTAAAATATTAAAAAAAACATATTTAGTGTTTCACTGCATAGGACAGTGACTTTTTTATTCGACAGACAGTAGATACAGTCTCTATTTTTGTTGTTGTTGTTTTCTTTAATGTTCAGTGTGCCGGGCCGGTGTGGCTCAGTGGTTGAATGTTGAGCCATGAACCAGGAGGTCACTATTCGGTTCTGGTCAGGGCACATGCTCAGGTTTCAGGCTGGATCCCCAGAAGGGGGAGTGCAGAAGGCAGCCCATCAACGATTGACTCTCATCATTGATGTTTTCTATCTCTCTCTTCCTCTCCCTGCCTCTCTCTGAAATCAATAAATATATACATATATTTTTTAAAGTTTCAGTGTACATTTTTCCTAGTTTAACATCATGACTTTAAGTCTGGAATCTCACAACATATTAACATCAAACACTATTATCTATAGATTCTGAAAGCAATATTTCAACTACCAGTTTGCTCACGTAGACAGAAGATATTATTTCTTGTGATATTTGGCTCAATGACATTCACCCAAGGGGTTCAGAGTAAATGTCAGTTGATGACTATGCTGACTGAACTTAAAACTAAAAATGTTAAGCAGACCTGGCCGATTTTGTCAGTGGTTAGAGTGTTGGACTGTGGACCAAAGGGTCCCGGGTTCAATTCCTGGTCAAGAGCATGAACCTCCGTTGCAAGTTCCCAGCCCTGGTGGGGACATGTGTGGGAGGCAACCAATCAATGTGTCTCACCTCTCTCTCTCTCTCACACACACACACAAACAAACACACACACACACACACACTCCTCCCTCCCTTCCACTCTCTCTGGAAATCAATGGAAAAAATATCCTCCAATGAGGATTAAAAAAAAACATATTTAATTTTTAAAAAAATGTTAAGCAAGAAAGAACTATATGCATATATGCATAACCATGGACACAGACAATAGTGTGGTGAAGGCCTGGGGCGGGGGGGAGGTGCAGGGTAGAAGGGGTCAATGGGGGGGAAAGGGGGACATCTGTAATACTTTCAACAATAAAGATCAATTTTAAAAATAAAAAATAGAAATAAATAAAAATAAGATAGTCTTAATTTTCTATTTCCCTTATTCACCAATTAAAACTAAAGTATTACCAGAGACTATCAACTTATAGCAGTTAGTAGTCTTTGTTTCTAGTTATTTCTAAGGAAAAAACTAACAATATACGAGGAAAAAATCATTTTTAATCAATCTGCCAAAAGCTTTTTAAAAGAACTGAATGATCTTATTACTACTATAAACTTAATTGATATTCCCTGTTTTATTTCTCTTCCTCTAACCTCCTAAAGAAGCGTCACCTCTGCCAAGGTGCTTTCCTTCCATTTGCATTCCAAAGCCAGTAAGGATCACCTCAAGGTTAATCTTATTCCTGAAGACTTCCTAACCTACCAAACTTCTATTACATCTTCAAGTATTGGAAGTTGTGTGGTTTTTTTTTTTTTTTAATCCCTCATAAAATCCTTACAGGGACTTGATTTTTAAAAATAATTTGAAATTAATTTCAATATTGAATCGGTAAAGTAGAAATTCTTACGTTAGTTAGGTGTACTTGAAAATGGTTTACTGAGGCATTTATTAATCCATTTGACCCTTAAGTACAGATCTATTACTACTTCGTACCCTGGAGAAAAAATAAACTTTGGTTCTTAAACCTTGATAAATGATAATAAAAATTAGTAATGTCCATACTTAATTTTTTTTAAAAATATATTTTATTGATTTTTTACAGAGAGGAAGGGAGAGGGATAGAGTTAGAAACATCGATGAGAGAGAGACATCAATCAGCTGCCTCCCGCGCACCCCCTACTGGGGATGTGCCTGCAGCCAAGGCACATGCCCTTGACTGGAATCAAACCTGGGACCCTTCAGACCACAGGCCGATGCTCCAAACACTGAGCCAAACCAGCCAGGGCTTAATATAATTTTTAATATATATTTTTTATTTATTTTAGAGAGGAAGGGAGAGAGAGAAACATCAATTATGAGAGCAAATCATCAATTAGCTGCCTCCTGCACGCCCACATGGGGAATCCAGCCTGCAACTCAGGCATGTGCCCTGGACTTCCTGGTTCATAGGTCAATGCTCAACCACTGAGCCAAGCTGGCCAGGCTTAATCTAATCTTATTGTATCAACTAATTTCTGTTCTTCCTTCCCTAAAATGAGCATTCAAATCTAAAAAACAAACAAACAAGGTGTAAATAAATACCAAGCAAACAATAAATTATAGGAAAGCTCCCCAAAAAGGACAAATAACTTCTGTACTAAAATCCTGTTTTTTATTTAACCAGAAAGGAAGCACTTTATGAAATGTTGTCTTCAGGTTACAGAGCTTAACCATATACCTCCTTTGAATAGTCATGGGAAAATATAAAAACAGAGATTGCAGAGCTGACTCACTGAAATACATCTTTCTAGGCTTCCTTCCTTCCTTTCCTTCTCTACTTACATCTTTAGCACAATGCTTATAAGTCCTAGGTAGATGGTAGTTGTTCCATATATGTTTACTGAATGGATGAATAAATGGATGGAAGAATGAATAAATGAATGGATGGATGAAATATAATTTCTGATTATCTAAAACAGCCAAGGTTTGAATAGATATTAAATTATTCTCCATGTAGAAGAGCAATTACTTTTTCATCAGCTGTAAGAATAAATATGAAGGGGGGTGGTATAAAGTAGAAAACCATCTTGGCCCATATGGTATTCAACAGTTTGAAGATCATTTGATTATATCATGAAATAACATTCACTAATTAAACAGGAAACTTTGTTCCATGTAAGAATTCACAATCTAATAAAGATACCCCCCCACCCCCCATAGAAACTGCATCATTAAGTTCTCAATAGCCATAGCCACTACAAGCTAAGTCCACTGGAGGTTTTATCAGGCTTTATCTTGCTTGACCTTGCAGCAACATTGACATAACTGACCACATTTTCTGGATACACCTGCTTCTCTTCTTCCCTTAGCTTCCTTCATGCTGTCATTTCTTGATTCTCTTATATTTGTGGTGTCTCTCTCTCTCTCTCTCTCTCTCTCTCTCTTCTTTGCTAACAAACTTTAAATAGTAAGTTCTTCAGGGCTCTACCCTAGGCCCTCTTCTCATATCCCTTACTAGAGGCCTGGTGCACAAATTCGTGTACAGTTGGGATCCCTCGGCCTGGCCGGTGATCAGGGCCTATCAGGGCCGGCTGGCTGGGGGGAGGGACTGTGGGAGGTTGGTGGGACCGTGGGAGGTTGGCTGGCTGTGGGAGCTTGACTGTGGGAGTGCACTGACCACCAGGGGGCAGCTTCTGCATTGAGCATCTGCCCCGTGGTGGTCAGTGCGCGTCATAGTGACCGGTTGATCAGTTGAGGGATCGACCAGTCGTAATGGTCGCTTAGGCTTTTAGATAGATAGATAGATAGATAGATAGATAGATAGATAGATAGATAGATGTAAGTGACTTTCCCAACTATAAGGGAAAGACCAGGCCTATCTTGTTGATAGCTATATTCCTGACATCTATCACTGTGCCTAACACATAATAAATAGGTATTCAATAAATATTTGTTGAATTAAAATTATATTTATATGCAAAGGGCCAAGAATGCCAAAGCAATCTAGGTAGCAATAAATAAACAAACCTACAGGTGACTTATACTACCAAGTATCAATACTTATTACAAAGCTATAGTTATTAGACTGTGTAGCTATTGGTACAAGGATCAGAAAGTAGACAGATGGAACAAAATAAAAAATCCAGTAACATCAACATGATGGTCACCAGATTTATCAAAACAGTAGCACTATAGTAGTGGAAGGATGATCTTTTCAATAAGGAATATTGCAGTCAACCGAATATCTATATGGCAGATTGTAGGTCTAAATGTAAATGGTAAACAACAAAGCCTTTAAATGAACATAGGAGGATATTTTCATGACATTAAAGTAGTCAAAAATTTCTTTAACAGGTCACAAAAGTAATAACCATAAAGGAAAAATTTAATAGGTTAAATCAAGAACAATTGTTTACCAAAAGCCAGATTAGAGTGAAGATTCACAGAATGGGAGAAATATATGCAATATATATATATTGTCGACAAAAGACTTATAATCAGAATATACAAAGGACCCTTGCAAATTAATAGCAGAAGATATCAAGACATCCCAAAGAAAAATTGGCCATAGACTTCAACAAAAGATATCCAAAGAGCCAAAAAGCATATGAAAAGGTACCCTACCTAACCAATCATCAAGTAAATACAAAATAAAACCAGAATGGCTAAAATTGGAAAAGGCAGACAATGCCACATATTAGTAAGGATGTGGGAGCAACTCATTCTCAAACACTGCCAGTGGAAGCATAATTTAGTGTTGCTATACAACCACACTGCAAAACTATACAGTAGGATCTTCTAAAGCAAACATTCACATACCTCCTGACCCAGTAATTCTGCATCTAGACCTATGCCAAATAGAAATGCCAACATGTTCACCAAAAGACATGCTCAAAGCATCATTATTCATAATAGCTCAAACCTGGAAACAACCCAAATACCCAACTACAACAGAACATATAAGCAAATCTGTGATAGATTTATATAATGGAATATCAAGATAATGAGTAGACTTCAACTCTATAGAAAGATATAAATGAAATGCATGACTATAATGAAGAGTGAAAGAAGTTGAACACAGAAGAGTACATACTATATGCTTCCATTTATATAAACTTCTAGTAAAACTCATTTATGGGGTTAGAAGTCAGCATAGTGGTTAACTTTGCCAGAAAATAATAATTGGCAGGGGACATCAAAGGGGACTGCAGGGACGCTGGTGGTACACTCTTACACACAGGTGTGTTTGAAAATTCAGAAAACCTAACACAATTTATACACTTTTCTGCATTGTGTTATATTGCCATTAAATTTATAAAACATATACTTATAAAGGCTAACTATCTTCCATAGGGTACAGAGGGGGGAAAATAGTACAATTTGGCCATATGGGAAGAGGAGCCGTAAGTCTGGGTCATCTAAGCTAGAGAAATAAACTGAGGGTTCCCTATGCCAGGTCTGTGCTATAGGCACTAAATGCAAAGATGAAGTCCCTTGACTTCAAAGACCTCAAAGCCTGAAAAAAGGGAAAGGGGTGGGGGGAGGCCTAACTTTTGTCAGCTATGATAATTAAATAGCCCCTAGGTAACCTAGAGAGATTTTAGATTATTAAAGTCTAAAGTAATTTATGAGCAGAAAGTCTACATCCTCTGAGTGAGGAGGATCTGTTAAGCAATTCTAGATCAGATTAAGTGTGAGAACAGAACCAGAGAAAGGAAGAATGGGAGCAAAAAGGGAGCCCAGTGAGCCAGGTGTGGTTTGGTGGACAATCTGAGAGCATCTGCGTGGGTTTTTTTTTTTATGTTTCTTGCCTCTCCATTAGTTTTAAGTTCATTCATTCATTCAACAATTGTATGAAAATCCTCCTAGGCACAAAGTAGCAATTCCAAAATCTCACCTACTTTTTCATTGACCTTATCTCTGACTTCTAAGAGAAAACTGGGCTATTTGACAAAAATGTCCTCAATTTCTCAGCTGCCCACCAACCAACCCCCTTCTCCCCTTACAAACGTATCTCCATCCATACTTCCTTTCTTCCTATCTCAGAGGAAGCTGAGTTCCCATACAGGTCCACAATTAATCCCTCCATCTGTAGGCTAAAGCTCATTCCTTCTAGTTTCCTTGAGACCTAGTTCATTAATTATTCCCAACTTTGTCCTTTCCTGTTTGAAACAAAACTCTAAACCCTAACCCTACTTTCTCACTTCCAGTTGACAACCAAACTTACTGCATCTGGCTTTTGCCTCTACCATCCTGCTAAAACTGCTCTTGCTACTGACCTTACTAAAGTTACCAATGACCAACTGATACTTTTCAGCTTAATTTATTTTATTTGCCATTCATCGTTCATAAAACACTTGTAGTATGCACATTTCTAAGATGGTCCTCCAAGATTCCAGGATAGAAGGAAAACAGGAACTTTATTCCTTATAATTGCAATTCTGTCAACAAGAATGAGCTTAAAAATGGATTTGACACCATAAACAGAGAACCCAGTCATGTTGTATCAGACTTCTCACCTACAGAACTATAAGTTAATAAATGAGTGTTGCTTTAAGCCATAAGCTTGTGGTAATTTGTTACGCTGCAGTAGAACACATAACACTATTCCAATTTTCTTTGAGACACTGCTTTCCTGGTTCATCACTTCTAAAGTTTCTTCTCAGTCTCCTGGCCACTAAATACAGCTTCCCCCAGGGTTCTCCTAATTTTACTCTCTCCCTAGGCAATGTTATGTTCATGAACCAGGAAATTAAGTTCATCGCAATCTAGGTTTCCAGATCAAATCTTTTTCTAAGCTCCAAACCACTATTTAACTAATAACTTCTCTATCTGAGGGTCCTACAGCACCTTTTCTCCCACAAATGTGCTTCTGCCTTTATTCCTGGTTTACTTATCTTTATTCTGTTTAATGGCACCACCATCCATCTAGTCACTCAAGTTAGGAATCTCAACATGATTTTGTCCCTTCCCTTCTCCCTCACTGAGGGACAAGTCCAACGGGTCACTGAAACTTAATAATTCTTCCTCCTAAATTTCTGCTTGACATTGCCTCCTCTTCATTCACAGCCAGTATAACATTTCACCTAAATTATGGCAGTATTATCCTGATATCTCCCACCTGGTACCCGTCCAAATGTGGCCTCTCCATACTAAACCCTGAGTAATCATTCGAACACAATTTTACCATGTTATGCCCATTCCTAAAACTCTTTTAATGACCTCTCCTTTGCCAAGAGGATAAAATACAAACGTAATCTTCTACTCTTCTTCCCAATATACCAAACTATTACAGGTCCCTGGATGGCCCATGCTCGTCTACTTTAATGCCTCTGCACACATTCCTTCTGCCTGAAATACCTTCCTACCTCCTGATGACCTATTCTACTCACCCATGAGAACCCAGTCCAAATGTCACCTCTTTGAAGCATTCCCTGACCACGTGAGCAGAATTGCCCATTCCCTCCTTCACGTATCTCTGTAACACACACACATACCTCTATTGCAATATTCTTAATACTTTAGTGTAATTATCTGTTTATACATCTTTCCTAGAATAGCTTCAGGATTAGGACTATATTCATTTTTGTAACGCAGGCCTGAAACACAGAGATAAAAGTTTGTTGATCAAATCAAAGAACAAAGTTAACTTTTACCTCAATTTATAGAGGCTGAGAGCACTTCTTTAATATCAGATGAAGAGATATTCTCTTTTTTTTTTTAAAGAGACATTCTCTTGCCATTAAAGGTATTACAAAAGAAACACACACTATGTTTAATGACACTATATTTCATTTTTAATGAAGATATTCCATACTAAATTTTGGTATAATTCATTTACCCTTCCTCATGTTATAGGACATTTAATTTGTTTCCAAGGTTTCATAAGTTTCACTATTTTCCAAATTGATTGTCTCCTTAAGCCATATTTCTAAAGAAAAAAATTACTTGGTTAAAAGGCACAACATTAAAGCTTTAGATACATATTAACAAATTGTTTAAGAAAGATTGCACATTATACACTTCCTTGAGAAATGAACCTCTAATATGAAAACAATGTATGAGTAATTTATATAATAAAGAATAACATATTTACTGCTCTGATAACCTAATGTAGAAAAATATCTCTATTCTTTTGCTATGCCAAATAAGGTAAAGTCCCTTTCGGCATCCTATTGTATTTAATACTTCGTCATTCTTCTTCATCACACCTTCTTGTGATAATGAAATAGTGAAGGTAAATTTAAATACTATAGCCTATGTTTATTTCACTATTTCAAATTATGACATTTAAATGTGCCGGAAGCCAGTCCATCCTTGCTGCTTGACACAGTCGCTGCAGGAAAGAAATATCTGCACAGCATATGTTTCAAAGGACCTGGCATATATAGCATATTGTTCTTAATATGTTTGCTCTCCTTAGTGCCATGTGTTTTAACCAAGGTCACCTCTTGGGGATACAACCTTTCTCAGAGAGGTGACCTTGGTTAAAACACATGGCACTAAGGAGAGCAAACATATTAAGAACAATATGCTATATATGGTCCTTTGAAACATATGCTGTGCAGATGTTTCTTTCCTGCAGCGACTGTGCCAAGCAGCAAGGATAGTCCGGCTTCCAGCAAATATGTGTACATGGGTGTATTCCATTTGAGAAAAAAGATAAATAGCTTGTATCAACTGTAATTAATTTTAAGTTATTTTAATTATTTATTGTTTAAAGTATTACATATGTCTCCTTTTTTCCCTCATTGACCTCTCCCTGGCCATTCCCACCCCCCTAATTTTTGTTATGAGGGAAGATCTTAAAAAAGTTCTCATCACACACAAAAAAACACCTGTAACTATATGTGGTGATTGATGTTAACTAGACTTATTGTGGTTACCATTTTGCAATATAATGTTTATATAAATTATATTTTGAATTTTTAAAAAATTAATATTCATATACATTTCCTATATCTGTGTTCATCTTGAGTCTGAATAATGCTCAGATCATATATTTTTACATAAAAAGTTCTATGCATCAAAAATTTGTGAACTTCTAGAGAAACTAAATTCATACTCTTTTAAAAAGCACCCCATACTATTTTTAGTTTTGATCCAATAGCAAATTGAGTTCCTTCCCACAATGTCATCTGCTTTACAAACTGTTTTTGATACACCATACTTCCCTTTAGTCAACGATAGCTGGTCAGGGCATATGCCCAGGTTGTGGGCTCGATCCCCAGTAGGGGGCGTGAAAGAGGCAGCCGATCAATGATTCTCATCATTGATGTTTCTATCTCTCTCCCTCTCCCTGCCTCTCTGACAACAATAAAAAAATATTTTTAAAAGTTGCCCTCATTAAATTGGAATCAAGGAGCTGGCCTTAGTGGTATCCCCAGCTTTCACAGTTCCAACTTCCATCCCCAAAGTTTTAGCTACAGTTTTGAGCATTTTCCCAACAGCTTTACCACTGTTTACTGGACATTTCCATGTGCAAGTGTCATCATGTCCTTCATCATTACTATGAGTCAAAAGTCAAGTACTTACCCTAGTATTTAATATTTAGGGGGTCTCCCCTCTTAATCCCAATCTATGTTCCCAGACAGCAGTATCCCCATTTCTCCAGGCAAGCTGGTCTACTAATGGTCCTGAACCTTGCTGGTATTGCCAATCCCAAATGAAATGCCCTCCTCATCCACTCTACTATCCTAACCTCGCCTTTCTTCAGATCCTAGTTCAAACACCAGTTCCCTAACAGTAGCATCTATTTGTATCAGACATTTATTGCTTTGCCTTTTCTGATACAATTATGTTAACTCCCCAACTACAACTCCAAGCTCCTTGGGGGAAGGCATTACAACTTATGCTTTTGTTTTTCCTCAACGTCTGGTCGAATAGCTTGCAGGGAGCTTAGTAATAAGAGCTAACATTTACGGAGCATTCGCTGTGTGCTACATACGATGCTAAGTGCTTTTCAAATATTCATTTAATCCATGTAACAAACTTATGAAGTAAATACTATTATTGTCCCTAAAGCCACATGACAAAATGGAAATTTAGAAAGGTGATTTGCCTATCCAAGGTAGTGTCAGAACTAGGGCCTGTGTGTCTGACTCTGAAGCTATCTTTTGGTTAGTGACTCATAAAAGGAGTCGCTGTTTGATTCATACAGCCCAGGAGACAGCTTGGGCTTCAAAGGTGTGAAAAGAGGGCATTGTGGTTCAGCAACTTGTCTTTCTCCCATTGACACAAAGCTTTTATACAGTGACCTCTGCCTGAAAACCAGAGGTAAGCTCTAACCAAAGGGTTCCAAATTCCACTGATGGGCAAGACCCAGTCCCACTCCAGGACATTTTAAAAACAGCATGACTGTCATAAAAAATGATGAATCATCAAAAGAACTGATTTTAGTCTTCAGGATTCTAGAAAGCAAGGCTGGCCCAGGCCTGCAAGTGATGGGAAAAAAACTTTCTTTGCCACAATCTCTGCTTTAATGGCCATATTAATAGGTACCGTATATGTTGAGTCACAGGGATCATCAGAACAAATGGAAGGGCAATCAATGGTCAGTGGGTCTACGCAGGAAGCCTTTGGATCCTACTATTTGAAACCAAGCAGTGTTTGCGTAATATCAGTGCCTCATATTCACAGAGAGGGTTAGACATTGCTAAACTCCTTCACCTTTATTATCTCACTTGATGTTAATAGCCCTGGGCAGTGGGTAGACAACATAGACAGGGCCCTGGTGTTCACTTTTGCAGATTGTACAAGACTCCCAAGGGCTGGCCAAGGAGACTAATGGAGACTGAAACCTAGTGCATGCTCTGCTCACCAAGCTCATGAACCTTAGAGCTGCACCCGCCTGGAAAAAGAGGCACCTTCTCCTAATGTCTATAAAGGGATTGTATAAACAGATTACAGCACTGAGGATGACGGTTGGGATCCCCACTTTAAAGATTAAAACTGGAAAAATAAAAAAGAAATAAAGATTTAGAAACCCAGGCTTGGAGATGTTGCAAGATATAATTAATAAGTGGTAGATCCCAGATGAGAATTCAAGTCTTTCAACTCACTAGTTAGTATGCTTTTTCAACTACACTGCAGGACTCCATAAGTTCAGTTTAATGTGGGCTATATCATGTGCCAGACTGGTATTCTTAGCACTTGCTCCAACCAGCTGAACAAGTAGCTCTGTCCTGAGTCACAGCTGTTCTCTTATTGAGGAAGCTGAGAAACACACATGTGTGCTAACTGTACCAAGAGGGATACTTTAGATGGATCTATTACCACTTTTTGGAAAAACAAATTAGACCATCCACCCTAATGTTAATGGTTCATGACATCACCACAGTGGCAGGACGTCAACATTATTTATATTATGGGAGGTGCTGTGTGGAAAGGACATAGGATATGAAATCCAAATATCTAAATTTGACACTAGCATTACCACTTATTAGCTGGATGGCCCTGAGAGATAACAATAACAAATATTTATTGAGCACATCCTATTGGACATGCCATGTACTTTGTTTACATGTTGAACAATTTCACACAACCCTAAGAGGTATGTACCTTCATTATCCCCAATTCGCTGATGTTGAAGCTCTGGGGAATTCAAGTAACTTACCCTAGGTGACACTGCTGGGAAGATGAGGAGCTAGGATTCAAATCCTGGCAATACAGTATGACTCTAAAACCCATGTTCTCAATTTCTCAGTCTTTGTTTCTTCTAGAATAAAATAGAGATAATCCATTCTACCTATAAAATCAGCATTTGTGTGTATGAGGGCATTTTAAATAGACGGCAAAAACATTAAAGGTCAATGTATGAAATCCAAAGCCAATACTGACATGCAGATGGGTTTATCTGAAAGATCTACACTCAAGTACAGATTTCCTTGCCTCCTTTCCACTTAATAGTGGGAGTCAACTGAGTTGTGTTAAGCCCAGACTTCTTCTGACAACAATGATCTTGCTATTGAGGCATTTCTTATCCCACCTCCTTCCATTTCCTACGTTCCTGTGCAGAATACTTTAGGACATATCTTTAAACTGCCACAGGATACAGATTGCATTAATAGTTTCAAAATCTGTGGATTAGGAGACTTTCTTAATCATCTGGTGATGATGACTATGATAATGTTTGTACTAAGGTCACTTAGTCAATGTAGGCATCTAGCTAAGCATTTTACAGGCCTTATCAGTTAATCCTCACAGTAACCTTAAAAGATAAAAACTACCATTCTTCTCATTTTTCAGATAAGGAAACCTGGGCTTAGAAATGCTAAATAGAAATTCCATAATGGCGGGCAGAGTAATTGGAAGCTATACTGACACTCTCCCAGGACCAAACTGGAAATACTACTAAAATACAGAAAAACCACCCTGAATAATCAACAGAAGACTACTTGGAGAGAACCCTGATAACCAAGGATGGAAAGTGGAGACCACGTAGAGATTGGAAGTGCAGAGGCGCTAAAGGGCTGACTGGGCTCTCGCAGACAGCAGCTGAAGTTCCAGAGGGATATCTCAGCTATTGGGGGTTCCCACTGAGAACTCTCGCACACTCTTAATGGGCCAATGCACAAAATTTTGTGTGCAGCCACTCACCTTGGGCTCCCACAGAGGGAGGGGAGAGTGGACTGGAGCTGTATGAAGAGTGCCCAGAGTTGGGGGTTCTGGGTTGGAGCTTGTGCTGTCATTCCCTCACCTTGTGGGGAAAAAAAACTTTCTCCAGCGGAACTTTGCTATCTAGGCAGTTTTTGCCTGGAGGGAAGGCAGTTGCCCCAATCTGTTGTGAGACCTCTTACCTCACCCTGTGGTCAGTAGCCTAAGGCTAATAAAGTCTGAGTGCCAATGGGACTGCAGGCAGAGGCCTCTGGAGGCTTTGAGTCTTTGTCTGATCTAATCCCAGGCCCAGAGCTAGGAAAAGCAGATGCTGGTTCACATCTTGGTCCTTTCCAAAGGCACCCAGCCCCAGCAGAGGGAGCCACAAGCTGTGGATTGCTGATAGCTCCAAACAGGGTACTCAGGGCCGGTCACAAACAGTGTCTGACATTGTCCTACAGGAGAGACAGGGAGTCATAGCAGATCTACATAATACATTTTCACAAACCCAAACAGGCAGCCAAAATGGGGAGACAAAAAAACAAGCCCCAAATGGAATAATAGAATTCTCCAGAAGAAGAGCTAAGTGATATGGAGATAAGAAATTTATCAGACATAGAGTTCAGAATAATGATGGCAAAGATGCTCAACAGCATGAGAAAAAATACAGGAAGTATAAAAAATGACATAGCTCTAATAAAGAACACAGTGGAAGGAATACACAGCAGATTAGGGTAAGCTGAGAATTGGATCAGTAAATTAGAAGACAGGGTAGAAAAAAAAAATCACTCAGTCAGAGAACCAAAAAGAAAAAAACACACAGCAAAAGAAACCATCAACAAAACAACAAGAAAACCCACTGCGTGGGAAAACATATTTGCCAACGTCATATCTGATAAGGGCCTAATCTCCAAAATTTATAGGGAACTCATACAACTTAACAAAAAGAAGATAAACAATCCAATCAAAAAATGGGCAAAGGATCTAAATAGACACATTTCAAAAGAGGACATTCAGAAAGCCAAGAGACATATGAAAACATGCTCAAAGTCATTAATCATCCGAGAGATGCAAATCAAAACAACAATGAGGTACCATCTCATACCTGTCAGGCTGGCTATCATCAACAAATCAACAAACGACAAGTGCTGGAGAGGATGTGGAGAAAAAGGAACACTCGTGCACTGCTGGTGGGAATGCAGACTGGTGCAGCCACTATGGAAGACAGTATGGCGTTTCCTCAAAAAACTAAAAATGGAACTCCCATTTAACCCTGTGATCCCACTTCTAGGAATATATCCCAAGAAACCAGAAACACCAATCAGAAAGGATATGTGCACCCCTAT
This sequence comes from Myotis yumanensis, assembly GCF_028538775.1. Classification (NCBI taxonomy): domain Eukaryota; kingdom Metazoa; phylum Chordata; class Mammalia; order Chiroptera; family Vespertilionidae; genus Myotis; species Myotis yumanensis. The sequence continues at coordinate 24,326,951 of NW_027223764.1, read as the reverse complement.
GTTCATAGCAGCACAATTCACCATAGCTAAGATCTGGAAACAGCCTAAGTGCCCATCAGTAGATGAATGGATTAGAAAACTGTGGTACATCTACACGATGGAATACTATGCTGCTGTAAAAAAGAAGGAACTCTTACCATTTGCAACGGCATGGATGGAACTGGAGAGCATTATGCTAAGTGAAATAAGCCAGTCAATGAAGGAAAAATACCACATGATCTCACTCATTCATGGATAATAAAGACCATTATAACCTTTTGAACAATAATAGATACAGAGGCAGAGCTGCCTCAAACTGATTGTCAAACTGCAGCGGGAAGGCCAGGGAGGATTGGGGGGCAGGAGGGAGGGGGGTAAGAGATCAACCGAAGGACTTGTATGCATGCATATAAGCATAACCAATGGACATAAGACACTGGGGGGTAGGGGAGGCCAGGGGATTGTCAAGGGCTGGGAAGAAAAAAAAGGACACATATGTAATACCCTTTGTAATACTTTAAGCAATAAAAAAAAAAAAAAGAAAAGAAAAAGAAAAAAACAATTAAAAAACAGAAGGACAGCCCTGGCCGGTTTGCTCAGTGGATAGAGCGTCGGCCTGTGGACCAGAGGGTCCCAGGTTTGATTCTGGTCAGGGGCACATGCCTGGGTCGTGGGCTTGATCCCCACTAGGGGGCGTACAGGAGGCAACTGATCCATGATTCTCTCTCATCGATGATGTTTCTATCTCTCTCCCTCCGTCTCCCTTCCTCTCTGAAATCAATAAAAATATATATTTTTAAAAACCAAAACCAAACAAACAAACAAACAAACAAACAAAACAGGAAGACAGCTTAAGGGAGCTGTGGGACAACATGAACGTAACAATCCTAATATATAAAAAACCCTGGTCCATCACATCCACAACAACCGGAGGCAGGGGAGGGCAGTTAGGGGCGAGCAAGCAGGCAGGCAAAAAGGTTAGGGGCGATCAGGCTGGCAGGCAGAAGGGTTAGGGACAATTAGAAAGACAGGCAGAGGCAGTTAGGGGCAATCAGGCAGGCAGTCAGGTGAGCGGTTAGGAGCCAGTGGTCCCAGATTACGAGAGGAATGTCTGACTGCCGATTTAGGCCCGATCCCACAGGGGTCGGACATCCCCCAAGGGGTCCCCGATTGGAGAGGGTGCAGGCTGGGCTGAGGGAACCCACACCCCCAAACCCCCCTCCCTGTGCACAAAATTCATGCACTGGGCCACTAGTATTCACATAAAAGAAATGCCAGAAGGGGAAGAAAGTGAGCAAGAGATAGAGAATGTGTTTGAAAAAATAATGGTAGAAAAAGTCACACAAGTTCAGAAGACACAGAGAGTCCCAAGAACATAACAGGCCCATGCCCAGAAACATCATAATTAAAATGCCAAAAATTAAAGACAAAGAGAGAATCTTAAAGGCTGCTAGTGAAAAGCAATTTGTTACCTACAAAGGAGCTTCCATACATCAGAAACTCTATAGGCCAGAAAGAAATGGCATGAAGTAATTAAGACAATGAAAAGCAAGGATCTGAAACCAAGATTTCTATATCCAGCAAGACTATCATTCAAAATAGAGGTGAAATAAAGAGCTCCCAGGCCAAAAAAAAAAAGGCTACAGTTTATCACCACCAAACCAGCACTGCAAAAAATATTAAAGGGACAGCTATAATGGGAAGAAATATACAGAAAGAAACATAGGCATAAATAATTTAAATGGCAATAAATAAATAAGTACCTATCAATAATAACCTTAAATGTAAATGGATTCAATGTTCCAATCAAAGGACAATCATAAAAAAGGAATGCTAAATAATTTGTCCAAAGTGACATAACTAGTGGGTGAATAAGCTCAGGTCTATTTTGACTCAAAAACTCAAGCTCTAAAGCTTAGCTCTCATCCCCTACCTCATGCCACACCCAGGTACAACCTGGAAGACTAACAACAAAGCCCACATCTTCTTTACAATTAAGCTTCTGCTTCTTGTTGCTTCTTCCTTTAGTGACCATATTTTTTCTAAACCAAAAGTCAAAAGGTGTGGTCTGACAATCTGAAATAATCAAACTTCAGAAAAATCCAGGACCTGTGGTTGCTGGGCCTTTCTTTACCTTTCTCTCTCTCTTTTTTTTTAAATATATTTTATTGATTTTTTTACAGAGAGGAAGGGAGAGGGATAGAGAGTTAGAAACATCAATGAGAGAGAAACATTGATCAGCTGCCTCCTGCACATCCCCAACTGGGGATGTGCCCGCAACCAAGGTACATGCCCTTGACTGGAATCGAACCCGGGACCCTTCAGTCTACAGGCCGACGCTCTATCCACTGAACCAAACCAGTCAGGGCCGGCCTTTACCTTCCTACCCCATACCTGATCGCCTACAAGTCCTATACAGATTGTTCTCAGCTTCTTTTTTGAGCCCAGGCCCAGCTCTTCTTAGTGTTAAATCCATCTCCCAAGCAGAGGCCTCTCTACATAAACTTTTTTTTTTCAAATACAAGAAAAAGTTTATTTAGAAAGTCACATAGGTAGAAGGAGTGATCAATGGAAGAAGTGAGCTAGCTGGGCTGTGTGGGCTCAGGAAACAAGTCACAGAGGCAAAAGAAGGGCCCTTGGATCTTAGGAGAAAAAGGCAAGGATATAAGGCCAGGGTGAAGGAAAGGGGGAAAGGCTTGGGTATGCTGCAAGGAGAAGGCACGATGGGAAAAGAAAGGGGGTGGAAAGGTGTGGTGTGCTAGAGAGAGCTGCCTCTACTTACTCTTCACCCAAAATCCTCAGAGCCTCTTAGAGAATGAGACTTCAATTATCATTCTGAAACATTCCTCTTTCAAGAGAAAAAGGATGAAAGGAAGAAAATTTTTTTTTGTTTTCCTTTTTAAAATAAGAAGTCCTTAAGACATCGCTTTGAAACATCCCTTTCTTCTAGTACTGGTCGATCCCAGAGCGAGGACGGGGGAGGGAAAGAGTTTATCTGTTCTCTCAAGGGAAAGGCATGGTTTTGCCCCTCCTTTCTAAAGTGGCTCTTCATTGCAGTTTGCAGCATCTGTCCTCCCAGAGAGGACAAAAAAAAAGAAAGTACAGCCCAAAACTTCACATGCAGAAATAATGTGCAAAAACCACTTATTCAACACATTTATTGAGCACCTGCTATGCAGTAGGCTCCCTAACATTCACTATTCCTCCCTTCCATCTAAATTATCAAGAATACTCAAAAGTAGTAAATAAAAAAAAATATCTTCCTACATGGGGGTAAAGGGAAATAATTGTTGAAAAAATAAAAATAAGAAAATATCTAGTAAGTATAAGAGCTATAAAGAACGAAAGATTGATGTAATTGAATATATGTGTATGTGTGTGTATGTATGTGAATGTGTATGTATATGTGTATATATATATATATATATATGTATATATATATATATATATTTAGATTAGATCAATGGTTCTCAACCTTCTCGCCCTTTAAATACAGTTTCTCATGTTGTGACCCAACCATAAAATTATTTTTGTTGCTACTTCATAACTGTAATTTGCTACTGTTATGAATTGTAATATAAATATCTGATATGCAGGATGGTCTTAGGCGACCCCTGTGAAAGGGTCGTTCGACCGCCAAAGGGGTTGCGACCCACAGGTTGAGAACCGCTGGATTAGATGGTCATTGAAGGCCTCGATAATGAAGTGACATCTGAATTAAGCTCACACCTGAATTAAAGGAACCCATTCACGTAAAGGCTGGTGGTGGATGATGTGAAGGAAACAGCTAATGTGAAGATCCTAACGCAGGAATAAGCCTTTAGATCAGAGGTTGGCAAACTTTTTTTGTAAAAGGGCCACATAGTAAGTATTTTAGGCATTGCAAGTCACATAAGGTCTCTTGTGTATGCTTTTTGTTCTTTTTGTTGCAGTTGTTTTAAAATTCTTTTAAAATGTAAAAACCCTTGGTTCCCTGGCAGGATAAAAGTAGGCTTCTGGCAAAATTTGGCCCTTGCCTTAGTTTTCTGACCCCAGCTTTGGAAAAACATCTAATCAATTGTAGCTAGAGAGCAAGTATACAAGGAGGAAAGTGGTACAAGATGAAGTCTAAAAGGTAGACAAAAGCCACATCATATAGATACTATATATACATATATATATATATACACACACACACACACACACACACACATACATATATATACATATATTTTTATTTCAGAGAGGAAGGGAAAGGGAGAGATAGATAGAAACATCAATGATGAGAGAATCATTGATTGGCTGCCTCCTGCATGCACCACAATGGGGACTGAGCCCACAACCGGGGCATGTGCCCTTGACCAGAATCGAATCAGTCACAGGCCGATGCTCTATCCACTAAGCCAAACCAACTAGGGCCATGTAGAGCCTTTTGAGCTAAACTAAGATTTGGGGTTTTGTTCTAAGTATAATTGGAATCCCCTGGGGCTTTTTAAGCAAGGCAATGACATGATTTGATTTATGCTTTAAAAAGACCACCGGGGTTCTGTGTGAAGAACAGACCATGGTGAGCATAAGAGTGAAAATAGACAGTTGATTAGAAGATCAGCTACTGTATCATCACGAAGGTGCTGGTGGTAGCTACCTAGAGAATTAAATAGGAAGTAAAGTGAACACCCTCAGTGAAAGCTATGTTTATCACTAATGCACAAAATTACAGAAGGGTTCTTGAAATTTTACTTTAAAATCAAAAGAGTAGTATAGTGTTAAGTTTGATTCATAAGAAAATCTTGGTACTCACATTTTTAGCAATATTTTGACATATTTGATTTACTGATATTTGACTTTCAGGAAGATTATCTTTTCCTCTTTCTTCCTAACGAAATGATTCACAGTTTTACCTCTGGTTCTTTTTTTTTTTTTTTTTTAAATATATTTCTTTATTGATTTCAGAGAGAAAGGGAGGAGAGAGAGATAGAAACATCAATGATGAGAGAAAATCATGGATTGGCTGCCTTCTGCTTGCCCCTCACTGGGGATCGAGCCCACAACCCAGGTATGTATGTGCCCTTGGCCGGAATCAAACCCAGGACCCTTCCATCTGCAGGCTGACACTTTATCCACTGAGCCAAGCCGGGTAGGGCTCCTCTGGTTCTTAATACTCATTATTTCCCCCCTTTCACCTAAATTCATTATAAAGTACTAGAGGCCCGATGCACAAAATTTGTGCAAGGGGCTCAGCCCTTGTAGCTACCGTGGCTTGCCTCAGCCCTCACAACTGCAGCTTCGTCTGGACGGTTGTCCAGAAGGACGTCCATAAGGTCTTCAGCTATCCAGTCTAATTAGCATATTATGCTTTTATTATTATAGAAGACTAGAGGCCCAGTGCATGAAATTCATGCACTCGGGCGGGGGGGGGAGCGGGGGGGGAGGGTCTCCTCAGCCCAACCTGCACCCTCTCACAGTCCGGGAACCCTCAGGGGATTTCGGCCTAAGCCAGCAGTCAGATATCCTTAGCACCGCTGCAGAGGCAGGAGAGGTTCCTACCTCTGCCGCTGCATTAGCCAGCGGTGAGTCTGGCTCAGGGCTTCTGGCTGAGCAGCGCTCCCCCTGTGGGAGCGCACTAACCACCAGGGGGCAGCTCCTGTGTTGAGCGTCTGCCCCCTGGTGGTCAGTGCATGTCATGGCGACCAGTCATTCTGCTGTTTGGTCAATTTGCATATTAGCCTTTTATTATATAGGATACTTAGACTGTTCCTCTCATTTCAGAGTGCACTGCAGTCAACTAAAAGATAACTGTTTGCTCTTTTTAAAATCTGAGAAACCTCCAACGTTCGTTGGCAACAACCCCCCCTCAAAGTTTTCACCATGAGGAATTTGTAAATGTAGTTGGTTTTCACACTATCCAAACTCATTTTCTTTTTCTTTCTCTATAAAAATACTGCTGAGAGTTTTTGAAAATTCATCAAGCTCTACATTTAATTTGGACACATATTTACGTACTTATTTAGATTTTGTAAAGTTTTTTGGGGGGAAGAAAACAAGCAAACAAAAACATATATACACAGAAGTTCCATGATGGCACCCTTTAGAGAGTAGGCAGATTGTGTCAAAAGTTGAGTTCCTTAGACAAATTCTGAGACTAAGTTTTACATGCAAATGACTTACTGGGGCAGGACAAAACTGGCAAGTACATCTGCAATGAAATGAGGAAGGCAGGAAGAGACAGAGGGAGACACTGATTCCCAAAGTGGTTGCAAATGAATTTTCAGCCAATCCTGTGATGAGCTCTGGAGCTGGGGTAGTTTCCCAGACTTTTTCTCAAATGAGGCAAGGAACCTGTTCTTTGCATCTTAAATCTGCCAGTTACTGCCTGTGGGCTCCTGGGAGCATCCATAACCTTAGGATATAGATCTGTGCCTCCTAAGTCAATGCTCAGCAAAAAACAAAACTTCCCACCATCAGGAACTAACATTTCCAGCAGCTAAGAGATAAGTACATTAGCAATGAAGAGAGATCTGGGTTGGAGCACCACAGTGTCCACGATAGAGAAATACTCTGGGAGTCTCATATAGTCATTTTTTATTGTTTTGGTTTTTTAAAATATATTTTATTGATTTTTTACAGAGAGGAAGGGAGAGAGAATTAGAAACATCGATGAGAGAGAAACATTGATCAGCTGCCTCCTGCACATCCCCTACTGGTGATGTGCCCACAATCAAGGTACATGCCCTTGACCGGAACCAAACCTGGGACCCTTCAGTCCGCAGGCCGGCACTCTATCCACTGAGCCAAACCAGTTAGGGCCATTTTTTATTGTTTAATGTCACATAGATTTTAGCAGGGGTATATAGTATTTTTATTAAAATTCTCTAATAATTCTTAGTATGCCAAATATACGAATTAGCATGCCAACTAGTATTTTCATTAAAATACTAGTTTCTACCACATAATATAGTATTTTACCATGGGCATGTTGCATTTTTGTTGTTGTGGTTGTTTTCTTTTTTTTATTCTTTTTTGCATTTTTATTTAAAATAAACAGACTTCATGTTCAGGTATTTTTAGAAGCATACTTTAAAAAAATACTGCTGGAAAAGTGACACAATTGCCTCTTCTACTGTGTGCCTTTATGCAGCTGATGATTAAACCTCAGTCATTTTTTACTGTTCCTTTTCCCTTATCAAATCCTACGGCTCATTCTGTAATAAGACTCCCTCATCTATCCTTTTCTGTCACTGCCACCAATGCTGGTCCCCATCTCCTCAAACTTAAACTGTCTCCCATATCCAATTGCATCCAAGTTGTTCGGGGTGGCGAGTTACTTTGTAGAATGTCCCTCCGTCTTGATGTATCTGATGTTTCCTCGTGCATAAATTCAGGTCAGACATATTTGGCCACCACAACACAGAAGTGATGTTGTGTCCTCTGTAGTGCATCATTTTAGAAGGAGCATGACATGGATTTGTCCTATGGTGGTGATGTTAACTTTGATCGCTTGGTTAAGGTAGTGTCTGCCACGTTACACTGCAAAGCTGCTCTTCTTCCCTTTTGACTCAGATATCTTTGGGAAATACTTTCTATGTGAATATACTGTTTCTCAACATACTTCTTCTGCCCACTAGTTTGATGACTCTTGCCTGCATCAATTATTCCTATGGGGTTTGCAAGCGGTGATTTGCTATTTTCACCAACCCTTCGACATTAATTGGAATGTTACTGTAAGGAAGAGTCTTTCCTTCTGCTTGATTTATTCATTTGTGTTTTTTTTTTATCGGTATGGACTCACAAATCCATATTTTACTCTATGGGTATAATTCATTACTATTATTATTTATTATGTTACTCCCTAATTTGGCCATTGGGGTCTCTACAAGTTGACATCTAGGTTCTTTTGACATGGCCCTATCATTTTTGAGCACATCCCTATTTTCTGGCACAGCAGATGTTCCAGTCTAATGTACTTTTCCTTCCCCCATCTGGAATTAGCAATTTCTCCAAAGAGCCCTGGTTCCCTTCATTGGAGACAGCAGTTGGTATAGTCATTGATTCTGGCGGGTGGCGGGGGCGGGGGGGGTCGTCCCTCTGAGCAAAAAGAGCTGGAAAGTGTATGTAGGCACACATCTGTGTGCTTACATACCTATAAAATCACAAGTCTGTATTGACACCTCCAATTCCAATCAAACATCACAGGGTTCATTCTAGCCTCAGAAGTGTCTCTCTTTTTAAAATTTCCTAAATATTTACTCAACACTTGCCATGGGCAAGACACTGTGCTATGCATTGGGTATATATAATAGTGAACAAAACAGATATAGTTCAATCCCTGCCCTCACGAAGCTTAAATTATAAAAGTCATCATTTGTGGATTATTCCCCTTTTCTCCAAATTGCTAAATGTATGCTTTCTGCTGGCTCCTTCTCACCAGGATTTAAACAGACCACTGAAGGATTTTAAGCAGGTAGCGTGATCAGTTCTACATTTCTTAAATAGTCATTCTACTAATAAATCAAAGGAAGACCAGGAGAGGCCACTTGTCAAATCATTTGAAGGGAGTGAACGTGAATGTGGGAAGACCAATTATGGCAATGGTAAGTAGTCCAAGGTAAGAGATGACAGTCAACAGGACTGGGGTGAAGGCAGGGGAATGGAGACAAATAAATGGAGTTGAGAGATATTTAGGAGATGAATAGACCATATCTGGTGATTGACTAAAGAGTAAGGATAGGGATATGAGGTAAGGGAGAGGATGACTCAAGGAGGACTCCCAGGTTTTTGGTAGGATTTGTATATACTAGAGGCCCGGTGCACGAAATTCATGTGGGGGGGAGGTCCCTCAGCTTGGCCTGCACCCTCTTGCAATCCGGGAGCCATCAGTTGGACATCCTTAGTGCTGCCTCGGAGGTGGGAGAGGCTCCTGCCACTGCCGCTGCGCTCGCCAGCCGTGAGCCCAGCTTGTGGCTGAGCGACACTTCCCCTGTGGGAGTGCACTGACCACCAAGTGGCAGCTCCTGCATTGAGTGTCTGCCCCTTGGTGGTCAGTGCGCGTCATAGCAACTGATCGTTCTGCCGTTCAGTCGATTTGCTTATTAGCCTTTTATTATATAGAATTGGCTCAGATTTCCATATATTGTAAATATATGACATGTCTCTTCCATTAAATTGTAAACAACATGATGGAAAGAACAGTATAACCATGTATTATACACATCTTCATAACCATGTATTATACACATCTTCTATAGTGTTAAAGGTACATAGTTGGAACTCAAGAAATTATGTTGAATAAATTATTGAAAGGGTAGCTTTCTCAGACTTACCAAGTTGAGATTTCAGCTGTAGGGTGTCAAATTAGATATAATGTCCCATAAAGGCCTAAACCTTCCTAAGTAGAGGAAAACAATTTATGCTGAATATCTATACTTCCAAAAGACTGTGTCCTACTCTTTTAGTTTATAATATATATTCTCTTCTATCATTAATTCATCTTACCCAAGAAGTAAAACTCAGATGGTATAAAATAAAGGTGAACATTTGACTCTAACAGCGATTTTCAACCTTTTTCATGCCATGGTACATATAAACTAATTACAAAAATTCTGTGGCACACTAAAAAAATATATATATATTTTTTTTGCCGATTTGACAAAAAGAGATATGATTGTAATTCATTCACATAGTATGGCTACTGGCCATTGTCATTTTTTTTTTTATTTGACAACCTAAGGTAAAAGAGGTCAGTGCCCCTGACTAAACAGTCAGGTATTGCATGTTTAAAAATTCTTGTGGCATACCATTGTGCCTCTTGCAGCACATGGGTTGAAAATCACTGGACTGTAACAATGAAATTTCACTTTGCACCTATCAGATCACCAAAAATAAATGCTTATTAACCACCTATCCCTGGCAGGGGGTGGGAATAAGAGGAGTCCTGTTTCCTGGTCTCTCAAATGGGGCTGCGGAGATTAGGTGAGATACTTCTAGCCTCAGGCAGGCATTCAGTAGAGGTTGACACTCTGCCTCTCCCCATATCCAGAAGTAATATTTTTAAAAAAAAACAAAACAATTTCCTAAGTATCCTAGCAATCTCTTCACATGTACATGCTACTTTTTAAAATTTATCTTTATTGTTAAAAGTATTACAGATGTCCCTTTTGTGTACATGCCAAATTTTTTTAAATAAAACAAATGGGATACTACTATAGGTATAATCTACTCCCTGCTTTTTCCCCTTAACATGTAGGTATTATTTATTGGTTTTGGTATTTGGCAACTATTCTAATTTCTTTAAGTTATTCCTTAAAGATTTGACCTGACTTATCATCACATGAATATAAGGGTCATGAGGTTATTTTTGTCTCTTTTGCCCTATTCTACCCCTAGCATCCCAAAAGTACTCTGTTGTTTCTTTTCACAGCATATAAATCTTTCACCTTCCACTAAAAAGTACCTGGAACATAGTATATGGTCAGTAAGTGTTTGCTAATGAATGTTCTTCCTTTTGAGGAATTGCCTTCATTCAATGTATACTGCCCTGCCTTAGTCAAGTGGCAAGGGAGACTGATTAGATAGATGCGCCTTCCTCTGATTTTGAACTGTGAGAAGAACAAAAACATTGATGTTTATTCTTTTTGGTGCTGAACCCATATGAGCATGGAACGTGCCTGCTACCAAGATTCTCTATGGTGGCTGCCACTTAATGGTTCCCAGCCTGGTTCTCCTGCCTGATTTTCGATTCTGTGAGTGCACGCATATCTTTTGCCTAAATTAGCTCAGGGTTTCTCAATCTCAGCTCAGTGGACATTTCGGCTACACAATTCTTTACTGTGAGGAGGTATTCTGTGCATTATAATATTTTTAGCAGCATCCCTGGTCTCTACCTACCAGAGGCCAGCAGCATCCCCTAGTATAACACTCAAAAACACCTCCAGAAATAAACAAATGCGGGGGGGGGGGGGGCCGCGGAGGACAGGCGGCCTGAATTAGCTAGAGTTGATGTCTGTGAAACAAACAAACAAAAAATCCTAACAGATGGCTACTGTATCTTTGGCAACTTTTCATTATGAATTTCATAGAAATATCTCATTTGTTTCAATAGTTCAGCTACATAGTATTATGCTGTATGGCTACGTCATTAGTTATTGAGTCAGTGTACTAATTATGGATTTTAAGGTTTTATCTGGTGTTACTTTAAATAGATTTATGAAGATATAATTCAAACACCATAAAATTCAAACAATTAAAGCGTGCAATTCAATGGCTTTTAGTATATTCACAGAGTTGTTCAATCATCACTCTAATCAATTTAGAATACTCTCCTAAGTTGTCACCCATCTAAACTCCATCTCCCCAGTCCTTAGCAACCACTATTCTTTCTAGCTCTGTAGATTTACTTATCCTGAATATTTCATACAAAGGAAATCATAGCATGTGCTGGCTTGTTTCACTTAGCACAATGTTTACAAGGTTCATTCATGTTGTAGCATATATCAGTACTTCGTTCCTTTTTATTGTTGAACTAGAGGCCCGGTGCATGAAATTCATGCACGGGTAGGGTCCCTAGGCCTGGCTGGGGATCAGGGCCAATCGGGGCCTTCAGGCTGCCGGCCGGGGCCTCCCTTTGTTCCACACCACCCCCTGGTGGTCAGTCCACGTCATAGTGAGTGATTGAACTCCCAGTCTCTTTACATATTAGCCTTTTATATAGAGAGATAATAGTCCATTGTATGAACATACCACATTTTATCTATCCATTCATCAGTTGGTGAACATTTAGTTTGCTCCACTTTTTGGCTATCATGAATAATGCAGCTATGAACATTCATGAACAAGTTTTTGTATAGACATATGTTTTCATTTCTCTTTGGTCTATACCTGGGGGTAGAATTGCTGGGTTATATGAAAACTTTATGCTTAACATTTTGAGGAAGTGCCAGACCATTTCCAAAGGGGCCACGCCATTTCAACTTCCCAACAGCAGTGTACTACAGCTCCAATTTCTTCAGTCTCACCATGTGTTATTATTCATCTTTTTATTATAGTCATCCTAGTGAGAGAGAAGTGGCATCTCACTGTGGTTTTGATTTGCATGTCCCTGGCGGCTAATGTTGGAGGTGCTTACTGGCCATTTGCATATCTTTGGAGAAATGTCTACTCCAGATTCTTTATCCATTTTTCAATTGGGTTATTTGCCTTTCTATTATAGAGTTGTAAAAAATCTTTATAGCCCAACAAGCATGGCTCCTGGGTGAGCATGGAGCTCTGCACCAGGAAATCACAGTTCTAATCCAGGTCAGGACACATGCCTAGGTTACAGGCTCTATCCCCAGTGTTGGGGGCATGCAGGAGGCTGCCAATCAATGATTGTCTCTCATCATTGATGTTTCTATCTCTCTCCCTCTCCCTTCCTCTCTGAAATCAATAAACACATATATATATATTTAAAAATCTTTATATATTCTAGATACCAGTCCCTTTTCAAATATATAATTTCCAAAAATTTTCTCCCATTCTGTGGGATGTCTTTTCACTTTCTTAACAGTATCCTTTGCAGCTCAAAAGTTTAGATTTTGATTGTCAATCTTTGAGGTAAAAATAGTGTGCCATGAGCAGCCAGTTTGGCCTGCATCTTAATCATATGTTTTTCTTTGAGACAAGTATTATAGTTTGGATGCAGCAGAAGTGTGCATATTTTCATTTCATCACACAGAATATTAAAAACATCTGTATTCAAGGGTCAAGATTTAATAAAATAAAAAAAAATTATTGCTTAATCAAGGATTCTTTTTTGTATATATATATATCTATATATATACAAATTAATATAATTTTATATTATTTTTATATATAACTTATATTTATATAAATTTTATTGATTTTTTAGAGAGGAAGGGAGAGGGACAGAGAGTTAGAAACATCGATGAGAGAGAAACATCGATCAGCTGCCTCCTGCACACCCCCTACTAGGGATATGCCCGCAACCAAGGTACATGCCCTTGACCAGAATCGAACCTGGGACCTTTCAGTCCGCAGGCCAACGTTCCATCCACTGAGTCAAACCGGTTAGGGCTTAATCACGGATTCTTAAGTGAACTTTTGTTCTATTTTGACTGCGTGTGCATAGTGGTGAAGAATATATAACCATTAGCACAGTCTGGTGCCAATGCCTTTAATAGTACTAAGGTACAAACAATTTCCTCCACCATCAGTGTAAATGCCAACGCAGTGCAAAAAAGCAAATAATGTTTTAGTATTCTTATGAAAATAGTCTTGATCTCACATACCACCCTGGAAAAGTTCTCAAGGAGCCTGAGGGGGTCTGATAGACCACATTTTGAGAACTGCTGCTCTATGATATTCATGTTTGTTTTAAAAGAAAAATAATTATTTTTTTTAATTTTATTTTTCAAAGGAGACTTAACTTGGGGTGGTGAACACACAATATAATGTACAGATGATGTATTATAAAATTCTACACTTGAAACCTATACAATTCTATTAACCAATGTCACCCCCAAAAATTCAGTAAATAAACATAAACATAGTAGATAAAAAAATCTATTTTTCAATTACAGTTGGCATTCAATATTATTTTTATATTAATCTCAATAATTATTCCCATATACATTTTCGCATAAATACTCCTGGGACAAGATACAGAAAGAGATAGCATGTTGTCCTGTGATTTTTGCCTACCCTTGACACACCACTGCATATCCCAGGGAAACAACCCGGAGGGAGGAGTTTAAGCAAGGATTATGTAAAGAAACGGGTCTTCCAACATATGGATGAGGAGGCAGAAAAGGCAAGTTAGTAAATGATCATTTTTTTGGTAAAAATTATTTACTCTTTGTAAAGGCTTCTATTTTGTGAGTAGCAAGTAAGACAGTTTTAGACTGTCCTCTACAAGTGGCAGTGAAGCCTCTGGCCAGAATTAAAAGTCTATTCAACCCTGGCCAAGTAGTTCAGTTGGTTGGAGCACCATCCTGTACACCGGTGGTTCTCAACCTTCCTAATGCCGCGACCCTTTAATACAGTTCCTCATGTTGTGGTGACCCCCAATTTCATTGTTACAAATTGAACATAATTAAAGCATAGTGATTAATCACAAAGACAATATGTAATTATATATGTGTTTTCCGATGGTCTTAGGTGACCCCTGTGAAAGGGTCATTCGACCCCCAAAGGGGTCGCGACCCACACGTTGAGAACCGCTACTGTACACCAATATGTTACAGGTTCGATTCCCTGTCAAGTCACATACCCAGGTCACAGATTCCATCCCAAGTTGAGACAAGTATAGGAGGCAACTGATCGATATTTCTCTCTTTCTCTCTCCCTTCCTCTCTAAAATCAATAAAAACGTATCCCCGGATGAGGAGTAATTTTTTAAAAATAGATCAAAGTAATCCAGTAAAATGTATAGATGCTAATCCAGTAAAATGTATTGTGGGGAACAAGATATCCCAAAAAAATTCCTTCAGAGAAGCACTTGGACATTATATACTTGAGAATTAGTTAGCTTATCTAAGGATCTTCAAAAACTTATAGCTGTGTTAAAGCAAACTTGACAACAGTTGCAGAACATGGGCAAGTTACGGAAACCTAGCCCAGCCCTAACTTGTCTTTGTTTCCAATCCACACATGCACATCACTGCCAAGATTAATCCCTCTAAATCATTCTCATTTTGCTCAAGAATTTTTAGTAATAATTAAGAGCTAACACCAATGGAACTCTTAACCAGGTACTCAGCATTATACTGAACAATTTAAATGAAATTTCTTACTAAATCCTCCCAGTAACTCAATGAGGTAGGTTCTGTAGTTCTCCCCGGAGATGAGAAAACTGGCTTAAAGAGATATAATAACCTACCCAAAGTTGCTGAGCTTCTGAGTGGCAATGCTAAAATTTCAACCTAGGCTTGAGTTAAAGCTCTCAACCCACTGCAGTATTTCTGCAGAGATACCATTGGCCTAATAATCACTTCAGACACTTGCTTTAAAAAACAACAACAACAGTTTATTGGGCACAACTAAAGGCACGTGGATCGGATTTCTCTGAATCACAGCAGGTTTAGAAACACCATACTTCCTACAGAATGAAGTTGATTTCTTACAGCTAAACTCCTCCTAGCAGGATTCTAGGAGAAGGGCAAAATTACTGAAATCGGCCTACGAACCTCTTCAGAGTCTATCACTCGATTGACCTTTTTGGTCTCATCTTGCCCCAAGTCCCCTCTCTGTGTCAGTTACTCCTATTCATCATAAAGGGTTCCTTCACAGGGTATTTGCATATACTGTTCTTTGGCCTATGAAGCTCTTCCCTCCTTCCTTAATCTGGTTAACTTCCGCTCACCTTCAGGCCTCAGCACAATGGACATTTGCTGAGAGAACCTTTTCTGAACTCTCTGCCTAGGTCAAATCCCTACCTCTTAACCTCTCATAACACTGTGTACCACATTTGTAATTTTAAAAATGTATTCATGTGCTCTAGCCGGTTTGGCTCAGCGGATAGAGCCTCGGCCTGTGGACTGAAGGGTCCCAGGTTCGATTCCGGTCAGGGGCATGTACCTTGGTTGTGGGCACATCCCCAGTGGGGGGTGTGCAGGAGGCACCTGGTCGATGTTTCTCTCTCATCGATGTTTCTAACTCTCTATCCCTCACCCTTCCTCTCTGTAAAAAATCAATAAAATGTAAAAAAAATAAAAATAAAAATGTATTCATGTGATTTCCTCTTTCTCCCACTATAAACTATAAACTCCACAAAGGTTTTTGCTCATTATTGTTTCCTCAGTGTCTAGCTTAGTGCCTGTCACATAAATGGTGCCCATTCAATAAATATTTGTTAAAAGAATAAATAAATTCAAGGCTTTTAACTATTCCCTATTTAACTAGCCAACCTTATTGTCCATTCTTACTCAACAGAGACCTACAGTTACAAAGGTTAACTCCTTTATCTATCTTTTCATTTTTATCCAGACTCTAGGCCTTTCTCCACCTCTTCACCTAAATTGCTACAAGGTAGAGCCTATATTTCCCTTGTTTCACAAAGCTCTCTTTTTTTATATATAATTTTTAAACTATTTTTTTAATTGATTTCAGAGAGGAAGGGAGAAGGAGAGAGAGATAGAAGTATCAATGATGAGAGAGAATCATTGATTGCCTACCTCCTCCTATGGGGGATTGAGACTGTAACCCGGGCATGTGTCCTGACCAGGAATCAAACTATGACTTCCTGGTTCACTGAGCCACACCGGCTGGGCTCACAAAGCTATCTTTAATTCACTAGCCCATAACATTCTCCTCCAAACTACTAGCTACATCACTTTCTACACCAATCATTTGACACTTCATCATATATTGCCATGTATCATTATGAAATATTTCATATGTAAGTGCCTTGTTTTATTATTATTTTTTAAATTTAAGCAGTATTAGGTAATTTGTATGCCCTTAAAGCAGTGGTTCTCAACCTTCTGGCCCTTTAAATACAGTTCCTCATGTTGTGACCCAACCATAAAATTATTTTCGTTGCTACTTCATAACTGTAGTGTTGCTACTGTTATGAATCGTAATGTAAATATCTGATATGCAGGATGGTCTTAGGCAATCCCTGTGAAAGGGTCGTTCAACCACCAAAAGGGTAGTGACCCACAGGTTGAGAACCACTGCTTAAAGGGTAGTTATAATTTAATTTGCTACAGGAGTACCCAGGCACATCATAAGTTCTCTGGAAATATCTGCTGAATGAATTTATGAAGAACTTTTTGTGGCCAGCAATGTGGACTCAGGCTGCAGTTTATTTTCAAATTTGGTAATTGACAATTCTCCTTGGAGGCATCTGGATACTTCATACTATCTTTATGGAATACCTTTAGGGCCCCCTTTTGGTAGACAGTTCAAAACAAATGTGACAGGAGAAGATTAAAGTAACATACTATCTTAAATTTCCTAACATATTTAGAGCAGTTCCATTCTAAATCCATTACTGAATTATTAATATTATATTCCATAACTCTTTAGGATAATTCTACCTTGTCAATCCTTGTTCTTGTCCTTGGAAGTTGGGAGAATGTTTAAATATTTTCAGTAGATTAATTTCTATTTCAAAATATATCATTTAGGGAAATATATTTTTGGCTGTAGTCATGTTACTCTCTTGGCTGAATATCATCCTATATAATAAAAGCTTAATATGCTAAGTGTCCGGTGATCAGTCTGGTCAGCCGTTCAATCAAAGCGTAATATGCTAATGATATGCTAAGGCCACTCAACTGCTCGCTATGACGTGCACTGACCACCAGGGGGCAGACGCTCCGGCCAGTAGGTTAGCTTGCTGCTGGAGTCCGGCTGATAGAGACTGAGTGACACAGGCTGGACACACCCTGGAGCCCTCCCATGGTCCCTCCCAAGATGGCCAGCCTCCCACATCTCTCCCCGGCCCGATCGTGCACTGGCGGGGTCCCTCAGCCTGGCCTGTGCCCTCTCCCAATCTGGGACCCCTTGGGGGATGTCAGAGAGTCGATTTTGGCCTGATCCCGCAGGCCAGGCCGAGGGATCCCACTGGTGCACGAATTCATGTACTGGGCCTCTAGTTTACCATAAACCTAAACCCCATGTAAAATGCAGGAGTGCATTTTAACTTTTTTTGGGTCAGACTAAGATTTAAGTAATTAAGACTTTTTTCCTTCAAAATCATAAAGTAAATTGTAATTCCTATTATTCTGAGTCTTATTTGAAAATGCAAGAGCCAAGACAATATTGACAGACAATACTGAAATTCAGGATATATGTGTCACTCATTTCAAATGCAAGGAATTAATCTATTTCATGAGTCTTATTAACCATTATTTTTCCCATACTAATTTAGAAATATTAAAAAATTAAAGTTTGATAATGAAGAATTATCAGTTATCTATTCCTCCTTAGCTGTCCTATGAACATTTTATACGTAGCTAATTACATCTGTTAACAGCTTTATTGAGATGTAATTTACATACTATATAATTCACTTATCTTAAGTGTACAATTCAATTTCTTTTAGTATACTTTCAGAGCTGTGCCACCATCACCAGAATCTAACTTTGTTTTATTTTTAAAACTGAAATAGAATTTACCATGTGTATTACCATTACAACTTTAAGTCTGAAATAGTTTCATCACCCCAATAAGAAACCTCATATCCATTGGTAGTCTATTCCCATTTCTCTCCAACCTTTACAGCCCTAGGCAACCGCTAATCTCTATCTCTGAACTTGTTTATTCTTAACATTTAGCATAAATGGAATTGTACAATATGTGTTTTTTTGTGACTGGCTTCTTTCACTTAGCATAATGTTTTCAAAATTCATCCATGTTGTCACGTGTATCAGAACTTCATTCCTTGTTAACACCTGATAATATTCTATTGCATGGATATATCACATTTGGTTTATTCATTCATCGGCTGATGGGTATTTCGGTTATTTCCACTTTTGGCTATTGGGAATAATGCTGCTATGAACAGTTGCATACAGGTCTTTGTGTAGATATATGTTTCTATTTCTCATGGATAGATACCAAAGAATGAAATTACTAGGTCAGGTGCTAATCACTCCTAAGATGAAAAAGAGCATTTCCTTTTTTTCTATTTTAAAGGATTTGTGACATAGCCAGGGAACAGAATGTTCATGCAAATGCTAATATCAAAACCTTTTTGAAACAAAAAAATGTTAATCTGCACACAGCTTTTCTATCAAAATAACTGTGTCATATTACTTTCCAATTTGGGGTTCATATAGATATTCTAAGATGAGGTGAGAACTCCTTTACATTTAGTGTAAATCATAAAACTAAATGGAGTTTGCACTGGTCTATTTAATTAACAAAGTAGGATCAAATTCTATTTTTTGAGCGGAATGCATATATCCATCTCTTGTGGCTAACAATTGCTTAAGAGATAAATACACAGTAAGAGAAGGCTTATACAGTAGGAGGAGCAATAAATAGGAATTTAAAATATCAAACACCCTGATTAAATTAAACACAGTCCATCCCCTAGCGGGGCCTGTTTCTCATCTCATAAGAAAAAAAGTGAAGCATTAATTATAATTCGTCATGTAAATTCTCAAAGCCTTTCATAAAAGCATCTTTCAGAAACTGGAAGCCAAATAAACTTCTGGACACAAGTTATTTTTCCCTCGCTGGCAATGTACACTCTAGGTCAAATATATTCAGGAAGCAATCTTTAAACAGAGAATTAACAACTGATTTTAAAATTCTACATAAAAAGGGGGGCTTAAAAGGGGGGGAGAGCTTAAAACAGACTTTTTAACTTAAAGAAAAATCAAATATCTTGCAGCAGAAATGAGGCATAACCAAGGGAAAACTACCAGACGTCCTCTCAAGCACAGCACCAGAGAACGCCACAGGTCGTCCAAAAGACTCATTCGTTTTAGCCAACAGCTCTTTCCTCCCGCCAAAGCTGCCCCTAGAGCTTCAGATCATCACCCGATCGGTGATTTATTATTATTTTTCCCTTTTGATCACCCCCACCCCGAGACACACACACACACACACACACACACACACACACACACACACATCCACCTGCGTGGAGGTGTCAAGGCGACTAGAAATGGTTAACAGTGACCAGCAGCGGAGAGAGAAACAAACACCCCTGACAACCCACAGCTGAGTAAGCAAGAGCTGTTGATTCACCAACGTGTTCCCTTTGGAGACCGTCGGCGGGCGCTTGAGAGCCCAGGAACCTTTTCGGAGGCTCGTAGACAGGGCGAAGTCATATTTTCTCCCCACCCCCCAGCCCCAAACACACGCCGATTCGGGTGGGAGCGGGCTGGTCGAGGCAGTCCCTGCCCACCCGCCCCGCAGGAATAGCATCGGCATTAGAGCATCCGATCCCTGGCGAGGCTTGTGGAACTCCCCCACATGAGCTCCGACGCGGCAGGGTCCGGCCCCTGCGCCGAGGGCTTCGGCAGTCATTTGTGCCGCCCCAACCCTCGCCACGATGTCCGATGCCGCGGCCGGAGCTGGAGACCCGAGAAATGGCCCGGGAGCCCCCTCCCCTCACCTGGCTCGGTCCCACCTGAAGGCAAGAGCCGAGAAGGAAAGAAACAGGCGGGGGGCGAGGTGGGGGGGTGCTGACCTTGTGGCTACTGACAGCGGAGCGGCGCATCCTGCTGCTTCCTGGAAAGCGGCCCAAAGCACATTTTCCCCCCTGGAGGAAGGAAACGGGAGGGCGCCGGCCGGGCGGCGATGGGCGCGGCGGCGGTGGTCGGGGCGGGCTGTGCAGCCTCCGGCGGGGACGGTCCGAGGACTACATCTCCCAGGCTGCTCTGGGCCTCCCTGCGTCGTGACCCCGGCGCGCACGGAGGCGGGGACTCTTACCTCACAGAGGTAGCTCCTCCGCCGGCAGCAACTCGGCGCCCGCGGTCCATGGACCGGAACCCCGGGCCGACGGGCAGGAACCCGGACTGCGATCGTCGCCTCCTCGCCCCAGGCTCCTCCTCCTTGCTCCCCGCCGCCTCCTCCGGACGCCCGCAGGCCGCGCAGCGCCGCCGCCCGGCTCGCAGAGCTGACCCCGGAGGCTGGGAGGCGGGTTCGTGGCCGCCGCGGGACTGAGGCCTACTCCGCCGTCTCTCAGTGCTATTGTCCCTGGGCCCGGCCCCGACCGGGTGCCCCGGAGAGGCGAGTGCTCCGGCGCCGCGGAAGATGCCGGACCAAGCCCTACAGCAGATGCTGGACAGGTAGGGGCAGCTTGGGGGGCGCACGCGAGCCGCGGAGAGCCCGGCCCTCCCTGCCCGCGCCGGCCTCGAGGCGCTTCGTCCGTCCGCGGAGCCGGCCGGCCGGGCGGGGAGGAGTCCCCGGGCCTGGGGCCGGCTGAGGGGCAGAAAGTTTGGCGTCCGTACTCGGGGGGCCGAGCCGGCGGCCGGGGTGCGCGGACTTACAGCGAAACTGAGTTAACGAGGAGCGTCTCGGATGGTGGGGACGCCGTTCTGAAAGGGAAGGGAGTCGTTTTGACCCACAGGAGTTTTCTTTTTTCTATTCTGTACTCTTCTCCTCCCCTCCCAACTGTGCTGTAACGTGTTTGTCAGCGATGTCACTGGCAAGAAGAACCAGGCTATCTTCTTAAAAAGGCAATGATCCTCTTACAGTTAATTCCCGGGCTCTTCCCAAAACCTAAGGATCAGCCCGATAGGCTGGCTTCCGCCCTCCGCCCTCCGCCCCCATCCCCGCTCCCGGGCGGTGAGGTCAGGAGGACCCGCCCGGGAGCTGTAACGGTCACGCCGAAGGGTCGAGGTGACGGGAAACAGCCGCCGGAGCCCCGCACCGAACACTGAGCGTATCTGACGTTTTCGTGGAGTCCACGGGAAAGGGTCATCTTCTGTTGGGGCCACTTGCCCATTCCTGGGGGCGGGGGGAGGGGGGGGGGGTCCGGTACCTAAAACTTTTTGTGAAATCGGATGCATCGCCCTCTGCTGTTCAAATGCTTAGTCCTTGGGTGCTACCTTGAGATTTTTGGAGCCTCGGTCCACAGTTTCCCCCTAGTCTGGGCTTCACTTCCTGGCACAGCCAGTGCCGTGTTGATGGTTACAGTTCTCAAGGGCCACTTGCCACCCCGTTCAGCCAGCGGCGCTGCACTGCTCTTTGCGCCGAGCAAAGGTCCCGCCGTGAGGTGTCCGGGGAAAGGCCCCCCTTCGTGGAGATTCTGTCTGGCTACACGCTGTTTGGATCCCCCGCATCCGGACCCCAGATCACCCGAGAGAGCATCTCCCCCCAGAATGGGACATTTCCTTTGGAGCTGAGAATGTTGAGGCATCTAAAGTTCATAGAAATCATGTTGCTGACTTTTTTTTTCCAGCTGGGATTACCCAATGGTCTCTCCAGCTGACCATGAGGTCAGCATTCAGGTCAAATTTATTGACAACTTTTTGTGTAAATAATCTACAGGCTCCTGGAAGGCAGAAACGTAGTCATTATTTATTTTGAAAGCTAGAACGGAGCCTTGTACTCCACGGGTCATCAATACATATTTGTTTTATGAACAAAATACTACGTGATTTTTTTTCCCCTCAGTTGTCTAGGGGTCTGATAATTTACCAGTTTTTAGTTTGTTTGTTTATTGCAATTTAGAAAATGGCAAATTGCATAGGACCTCTAAATATGCCCCCAGGAGACCACCTTCTATCACTGCCAATTTCAATCAGATAATATTCTATTCTGGTGCAGGGTATTTTGTAATTAAATTTTTTTTTCCACTGAGGGCCTTCTGCTCTGACTTTTGTGAGTGACTTTTAGAAAAGTGTGTGTGTCCAAAAGCTGACCTGGTTTTCATATGCTCTTTGGAGATTTCCATAAAAGTAAAAAGCCAAGGAGTGCTAGTGAGGCATTTAAAGCATCTCAACAGAACCATAGAAATTCTGGCTGCATTTACTAAAGCAGGTGACTGTAATACGGGTTTACCCTAACCTTTACCTTTTAGACATACCTCAAGGTAGATTCTTAAGATGGCATTCAAAGACTTTTATTATGTTTTTAAATCAGTAGTTGGCAATCTGCCTCCACAGTAGAATCACCTGGGGAGCATTTTAAAGTATGGATGGATGGATGGCTCAAGACTAATTAGATCACAAATTTCTGGAGGATGGGTTCTGAGCATTTATAGTTTCAAAAGCTTTCCAGGTGTTTCTGATGTGGTTGAAAAACTACCTTAAACCTTATACCATAAGGGATTATTTCATGATAAGAGATAGTAACAGATTAGTGAGAAAAACGTGGGTTAATTTAGAGACCAAAATCTTGAAATTCTCATTTTGCTACTTACTAGCTATGTGAGTTTGGAGTTAAGTTCTGAGGCTATACATCTCATTTATAAAATGGGAATATTCTTTCTCACAGGATGGTAACAAATGAGAAGAGGTGTAAGAACTTTATAAAACAATGAAGTGTTATTCATATATTAGACACACATAAGTTACTAAGATTCTAATATAACAAACCAGTGTGGCAATTTTCTCCCCATCTCTTTCATAGTTACTATATTAATCTGGGCTGACTCAGTATGCAGGTTGAACACAAAGATACTTGATGGGTTCGTTTGAGGAATACTAACAGGCCCAACAGATTAAAATGTCAGCCTGTTGGGACCCATAATTCTTGCCTTGACTTTGGCTTCCCCCCAGTTTGTCTTTGGGTGGCAATTTTTGAAGGGCAGAATTTATCTCCTAACCTTATCCATATGTTGATTTCTTTAAGTGCCTACATATGTTGGGTATCATTCTAGGCCAGTGGTTCTCAACCTTCCTCATGCCTCCATCCTTTAATACAGTTCCTCATGTTGTGGTGACCTCCAATTTCATTGTTACAAATTGAACATAATTAAAGCATAGTGATTAATCACAGAAACAATATGTAATTATATATGTGTTTTCCGATGGTCTTAGGCGACCCCTGTGAAAGGGTGGTTCGACCCCCAAAGGGTCGTGACCCACAGGTCGCTGTTCTAGGCCCTTGTATATGGTAGTAACCATAACCAAAAAATGCTCATATGGAACTTAAATTCTAGTGGGATTTGTGTTCCATGACTGTCAAATAAAATTAAGATGATGTTTAATTGTAACATGAATGGTATGTTCAGCTTATACCACTCAGTCTTTTGGGGTTTTTAAACCAATGGCAATTTATATCTGAAGTTGAATTGCTTTGTCTTATGTGAGTAACTAAATTTAGTTTAGCAATTGCAGTATTTGTAGGTGGAAAGGATAGGTAGGTAAGTAGATAGGTAGGTAGATGATAGATATAGATTTTTGCCTTTCATTTTTTTGCCTTTCATTTTATAAACAATAAACAACTGTTTATGTAAACTTATTATTTGAGTCTTTTAAATAGAGGGTAGGGGGAAAGGGGTCATTTTTTAGTGTCATGAATGATTTAGGTTCACAAATCATTGCCCTGAAGTGATAACCATTTATAAATTCAAACCCTTTATATTAAGCTCTCTGAACCTTGGTCAATTTTTCTTTCCTTCGTTGCCACACTTTTTTAAGGAGGTGTCTGTCATATATTATTCTGTCACCATCTACTTTCTCTAATGTTTCTCAAAATTAGAATTAAATGTATAGAGAATACTAAGAATATGGTAACAAACTGCAGGAATGGACCTCAGGTTCAAAGTCTGGGCCTGCTGAGAAATGCTTCTGGAAACTTGACTTTTGTGTACCCTGTCTCACAGTAAACACTCAGGAATGTGTTGAGGTTGTTTTGCATCACTGACTTGCACCTGGTGATTAAGCAGGGAATGTAGCCAGTGTCCCTGTAATAGTCAGATGAAGGAAAAGCAAGGAGAATAATCTTCTCCCTACCTGCCTCCTATATATTTACTTCCATCTGTATGTAAAAAGTAGAAACTTCACTAAGTCCCCTTTGACCATTAACCCCAGTCCGGTATTGTCTCCCCATCCCCACTATACTATCATAAATGGATTTATATTTTTCCAGTATTCTTTGTTTAATGGTTATATACCATATATAACAAATAGTTTTGTTTTTGTTTCTAAAATTTAAATCTACATTTGCTTTTTAAATCTTGTTTTGAGCTGTGATATACAGCAATAAAAAATAATATATATAAAATATCTATCTTAACATATTTTCTTTTTAATTCATTCCCCTATGACATTTAGTTTTTATTTTCTCTTTATTATCTCTCTTTATAATTTGACTTTCACTTTCCTTTCTTGTCGTAGTTCTACT
Organism: Myotis yumanensis; assembly: GCF_028538775.1. Lineage (NCBI taxonomy): Eukaryota > Metazoa > Chordata > Mammalia > Chiroptera > Vespertilionidae > Myotis > Myotis yumanensis. Next base: position 24,302,243 of record NW_027223764.1, on the reverse strand, counting down.
AAAAGTATACTAAAGGTCACCCACCAATATATGTAATGAAGATGAAACCAAACCACCACCCCCTAACTTCTTAAAACTATGTTATACCATAATATTTACCTTTTGCTTTTTTCTTCCTCATATATCATCTTTTTACTCCCTTCAATCACTTGCTGAGGATTGAACTTGTCAGTCTTCTCTGAAAAGTATACTCACTATCTCATTTTCACCTCTATTTGAGTGACTGACTCTCAGATGTGTGTCTTTATTCCTGATCTCTTTCCATATTTTAGTGTCTCATTTCTAGCTGCTCAATAGATATTGCTACTTGTGTATACTTATTACTATCACCTTAACCTATCTAAACTGATATTTCCCTGCCTTTTTACCTATCTTGACTTCCTAATGTTTGGTCTTTATTAAGACCATTCTTCTAGTCTACCAGCCCTAAAACCTAAGTCTTTTTTTTTTTCTTCTTTTTTGCATCTTTCCCTTCAAATCCACTTGCTTATCAAATATTGTGGGTTCTACTTTCTCTGACTCAGTTTTTCTCTTCTATTTTGACTTTCAGAGTGGTATCAGAATTAGCCATGGCACAGTTTTAATCATGTCATTTCCATGATCTAAAAATTGTCAGTCTTTATGTCATCTATAGGATAAGATCTAAACTTTCAAGACCCCAGTGAAGGAGTTTAAACCTACTAATATAATCCAGCCCCAACCTATCTTAAGGATATTTTCTGCATTCCACTTCATTGTCTTCTGAATATATCCTGCACCTTCATCTCCTTATTTTTGTTTAAATTACTTCTTCCCTTTTAACACCTGGCTAACTCTTACCCATCTTTATAATTAAGCTCATATATCATCTTGAAGCATTGCACAATTCCTTCAGGCAGAGTGAGTTATTCCTTCCTGTGTTTCCAAAGAACCTTTTATGCATTCATTCTAGTATGTCACATTGTATTGTAAATTATTATTATTATTATTATTTTGTTGTTGTTGTTAATCCTCACCTGAGGATATTTTTCCATTGATTCTTAGGAAGAGTGGAAGAGAGAGGGAAAGATAGAGAGAACCATTGTGGTTGCCTCCTGAACAAGCCCCGACCAGGGCCGGGCCAGAGAGGAGCCTGCAACAGAAGTACGTGCCCTTGACCGGAATTGAACCTGGGACCTTTCGGTCCACAGGCCAATGCTCTTATCCACTGAGCCAAACCAGCTAGAACTGTAAATTTTTTAATGCACCTATTATGTGTCTCAGAGCCTTCTACATTCACCCTTTGCCACCACCAGCATGCACATTCAACTGGAAGTTCATTGAAAACAGAAACTATTCCCTTAATAAGAGAAATTCCCATTTCTCTACAAGAAAACACTGTTGAATCAATGTCTTTTCCCCCCATTATTTATGACATACTAGTGCTTAGAATATTCTTAAAGACACTGTTTAAACAATTGTCTTTTTTGTTCAAAATCATTTGTTTTCTTATTGCTTATTAAGCTTAAGTTTCAATTCTTGAGCCTGGCCTTCAGGACCCTCCGTAATCACATTTATTGTGTTTCCTATTATGTTTAAGACAGAGTATATGGTTGGCACTAGCTATCTTTTTAAAGTGTTGCTTCTCTTTAAGAATGAATACATAAGAAGAAGAAAAAGAAGAGTACATAAGTACATGCCTTTTGCCCAAGCCAAACTGATTTGCGCATTGTCCTTTGAACAGGTTTTCTTTTCAATCTTGTCTTTCAAAGTTCTACCCATTCTTTAAGACCCAGTTTAGGTTCTGCCTCATTTATAAAGCTTTTCTGAACATTTCAGCCAGAAATATTTTTTACCTCTTATCCAGACTTATGTAGCAATTCTTTACTTGCCATACATACCTGCATGCCTCCCTATTCTTTACATGCCATAATTCATAAGATGATAAAAGATAATATTTATATGGCATATTGGAGTCAATTAGAAGGGTTTCAGATTTCTGGTGAAACCTCCTTATGGCAGCAAAAATGAAACAGCATTTCTTGTACTGGCTATGATTTCCTAAGAATTGAGAAATGGAAAATTTTCTCAGAATACACTAACCATATGGCAGCATGGTGCAGTGAAATAAGCTGAATGAGTCAAGGCCTAGGTTGCATCAATACCTCTCTGCTTAACTGTGAAGTCTTGGGCAGGTTACCTTTCTGGGCTTTTGATTCCTTATAGAAGATGGAAATAATTATGCTTTCAGAGTTTATGAAGGTCAGACAAAGGGTATGGTATGAATACTGGTATATGTTCAATAAATGACTTCTTTCATTGTGATGTATTTCTCTTCAACTTTGCCCTTTGGTAATGTGTCATGATTGTGGTTATATCTCTTTTATGAATCCAGAAACTTTAACTTCCATTCCACTTGAGTGAACAGACATAAAGAGATTTTTAGTCTTGTTGGTATAGTTCCTATTCCAGAATACATGAGATATGACGCTTTTAGACAAAGCAAGCAGTGTGCAGTTTTTTCCATTGTCAAGTTGGGCCTTCCTTCCATTAACCAGAGTATGGATCTCTAAACTTGTTCTGAATTTAAGGGTGCTTGTTCTGTTCCATAAATCAGCCATGCAAATACATTAAGGAACTACATATAATAAAAGAGCTGCAATTTAAGCCTTGTTTCATTGCACTCTCTCCTACATCCTGGAATTGTTCTATTCTGTTCTGTTACACTCCAGTTTTTATCAGTGATCTCTAGGGCAGGAGTCTAATTTCCTAGATGTTTCTAATAATCCTGTCTAATAAAAGAGAAACATGGTAATTAGCCGTACCTCCGCTACCCTTCCCATTGGCTAATCAGGGCAATATGCAAATTAACTGCCAGCCAAGATGGCGGCCGGCAGCCAGGCAGCTTGAAGCGAACATGAGGCTTGCTTGCTTCAGTGACGGAGGAAGCCAACGTTCCCCGCCTGCGGCTGCCGGCCTCTGAGCTTGCAGTTTGAAACATTGTTACAAATATATACGCTAAACAAAACCCCAGAAACCTGCTTTCAGCCAGCCAGGATCTCAGAGCTGGAGTTGAAACAGTGTTTCGATGATAGAACCCAAACAAACCAGATACCTGCTTTCAGCAGCCAAGGCCTCAGAGCTGGAGCCAAGACTCAGAGCTAAAGCTGGCCCAGAATAAAAAAAAGAAAAAAAAAGGAGCGGTTGGGAGCTTCAGTCACCCGCCAGCCTGAAAACAGCCCTCAGCCCCTCACCCAGACTGGCCAAGCACCCCAGTGGGGACTCCCACCCTGAAGGGGGTGTGACCAGCTGCAAACAGCCATCAGCCCCTCACCCAGGCTGGCCAGGCACCCAAGCGGGACCCCCACCCTGATCCAGACACCCTTCAGGGCAAACCAGCCGGCCCCCGCCCGTGCACCAGGCCTCTATCCTATATAGTAAAAGGGTAATATGCCTCCCAGCACCGGGATCAGCAGAGCCGCGAGGCCTCCCGGCACCAGGATCAGCGTGACAGGGGGCAGCGCCCAAACCCCCTGATCACCCTGCGGCTCTGTGTGTGACAGGGGGCGGGGCCACAACCTCCCTATCCGCCCTGCTCTGTTTGTGACAGGGGAAGGCACCCCAACCCCCTGATCAGCCCTGCTCTGTGCCTGATAGGGGGAGTTCCCCAACCCCCTGATTGCCCTGCAGCTCTGTGTGTGACAGGGTGCTGCGCCCCCACCCCCCACACACACACACACAGGACCTGCTCTGTGTGTGACGGGGTAGAGCCATAACCTCCCCATCAGCCCTGCCCTGAGTGTGACGGTGGCAGCGCCCCAACCCCCTGATCCGCCCTGCTCTGTGTGTGACAGGGGGCGGTGCCCCAACTCCCCTATCGGCCCTACTCTGTGAGTGACGGGGGGAGCTCCTCAACCCCCTGATGGCCCCTGCTCTGTGCGTGACAGGGGGGAGCTCCCCAACCCCCTGATAACCCTGCTCTGTGCGTGACAGGGTACGGAGCCCCAACCCCCCTGATGGGCCCTGCTCTGTGAGTGACAGGGGGCAGCGCCCCAACCCCCTGATTGGCCCTGCTCTGTGCGTGACAGGGGGTGGCGCCGCAACCTCCCCATCAACCCTGCCTTGAGTGTGACGGGGCGGCGCCCCAACTCCCCAATCAGCCCTGCTCTGAGCCTGACCAGGGGCACAAATCCATTCACTGGGCCTCTAGTCCAAGATAAACAACTGCAATTTGAGTCTGCAAAGATAGGCTATACTGCCAGCTGTTTTGTTAGATTACCTATTTTGCTTAGCTAATTTATGTTCCAGTGAGAAACTATTTTATTGATGTTTCTGGCACTTTTTTCACATACTTTTTAAATGGTTAACTTAATCATATAAAGAGGGAATGACTCACAAGTGAACCCTATGAAGTGAGGTTATCTTTGTCATCCATCCTTTCGCAACTGGTTTGTAATATCTATGTCTTAAAACCTCTACTTCCAACACTTTGGTCTTCTCATTGTCCATCATTATATGTTCATTTCCATCTCTAAACTTGGTTATGCTGCATTTCTTCCATTTACCCTTATTCTTTTCATTCCCCAATCCAACTTGAATTGTCATCTGTAGTTCTCTCCTTTTCATGAAATCTCAGCTATTTCATCCTGTGTTTCTTATTGTCATAACATTTCTGCATTACATATAGCATCTAACATCTTTTCTTGGCACTTAATGTTTTATGTGGTGGGTTTAAATGTATGTCTATATTAGTTCTATACATGTATTTGTTCCTTGTGGTATCAAATGATGAATGTACTTAATAGTTACTCAAGTTGATTTAGGAGATCTTGAGTAATCTTAGATTTAAGTCCAACTAGCCATTCTTTGAATTGTTCACAAATTTTACTATTAGGAAGGATATATAACTGGAAAAAGTTATATTTAAGTCATGTAGAATCAAGTGACTGATCTTTTATAGAGTCGAATTTTATACATACAGATTAATGATATGGCCAATACTGTAAGGCTGTACATTTATTTTAAGGAATAAGTAATGTTTTTAGATTTGTTTAGTTTAGTTCTGTTTTACAGTATAATAGTAATTTGTTCTTTGATCACTGAACCTACCGTGGTAATTTCCAGATCTCCATTTACATACTTTGTAAACTAATATGCCCCAGCTTGGCTTGTAGGAAGGTGTGGAACTAAAATAGTGTGTACATCAGCAAGCAGGAGGCTTGAAAGAAAATGAATTGAGAGGATTTGAGTGAATATCTTAAGCCAGTGATTCTCAACCTTCTGGCCCTTTAAATACAGTTCCTCGTGTTGTGACCCAACCATAAAATTATTTTCGTTGCTACTTCATAACTGTAATGTTGCTACTGTTATGAATCATAATGTAAATATCTGATATGCAGGATGGTCTTAGGCAACCCCTGTGAAAGGGTCATTCGACTGCCAAAGGGGTCGCGATCCACATGTTGAAAATTGCTGTGACTTAACCAGTGGTGGCAGCCTATTGAAAAAGTGGGGTTGAGGGTAGGAAACCAGGACTTTCTCCACTAAATACCAGGGTGCTGAGCAGAATTGCTGTATGTGTTAATTTAGATAAGGAAATGCATCCATAAAATTTAAGCATACATATAAAGTTGACACCATCTTATTATCTTTATCAATGCCATTCTTGCTAGTGTTAGTTTGGTAGTTATATATGTGCCAGGCAATTCTTGAGCACTTTCATTATCACTTGTATAATTCTTTATAATAGGGGATCTTAACGGAATGTTTTGTTATGCTGCAAACAACTTTGGCAGTCTAGTTAAATCTATGGGATCTTTCTCAGAATGTTTTGAAAGAATAAAACAAAATGTATAGGATCTGAAATGAAACAAAGTATGTTGAAGCACACCTATTAAAATATTAAAAAGCTGACCTAGTAATATGCATTTTAACACATTGAAATACAAGGTCTATTTATATGATTGTCTTAGGGCCATCTCTTTTTTTTTCCCCAATATATTTTTTAATTTCAGAGAGGAAGGAAGAGGGAGAGAGAGATAGAAACATCAGTGATGAGAGAGGATTATTGAACAGCTGTCTCCTGCATGCCCCACACTGGGGATTGTACCCGCAACCCAGGCATGTGCCCTTGACTAGAATTGAACCCAGGACCCTTCAGTCTGCAGACCAACTGAGCCAAACCAGCTAGGAAAGGGGCCATCTCTTATATTCAGTTTCTCACACTGTGTAACAAAATTGTTTGGGTTATATATGATGGGACATCTGCCCCAAACTAGTTAACCTAACACACACACACACACACACACACACACCAGCCAGCATGGCTCAGTGGTTGAGCGTTGACCTATGAACCAGGAGGTCACAGTTTGATTCTCGGTCAGGGCACATGCCAATTTCTCCTCTTTTTAAGGAACAAATAGTATCCCATGCTTTTTATGGAAAACTACTCTTCCCTGCAGCATCATTTTTGTGTGTAGTTTAGGCAGCTAGTCCTTCCCCATCCCCACCTCTAGGAAGGGTAATCCTTAGAGTGGTTTGAGGAGTATCCTATCCCCCAGATTACAGTGATTTGGGAGGGAGGCTGAGCACATAAAGCTGGTTTTGTCATAGTGAACCTTAGATTTTTTGCTGGGAAAGTTGATGCATTAAAGCACAAGTTTCTACTCTCCCCTCAATTCTAAGTTTGGAGAAACTGTAAACCCATTATTTTCAAACACCTATTTTCTCCTTGAAAGGAGGGAGAAGGGTGAGTATGGGGAAACAAAGAAGGGAAGCATAATTATATCAGACTTCTCAGGTGATGTTCCTGGTCAGTCTATCAGAAGTTTTTTGTTTTTTGTTTTGTTGTTTGTTTTTAATGAGGAAAGAAAGGGTTCATATACATTATTTGCTCCTTTCCTTCCTTTTCTGCAGCCCTGAAGACTAATAATTTTGTCTTATAGGCTATTTGCCTATAACATTTATGTGACCATTTTTATATGCTTCAAGTTAATTTTCCTTGGCCCTATTTCACAGACTAATGTTCTTTCCATATTAGGTAGATTAGATTAAACTCATACCTAGTAAGGTAGTAAATAAATTCATAAATTCTTTAGAACTTAACATTTTTTGAACTGTTATTTATGTTAAAAAATATTTAGCCCTGGCCAGTATTACTCAGTTGGTTGGAGCATGGTCCCATACACAGAAAGGTGTGGTGGATTCAATTCCTAGATTTCAGGTTCTACCCCTGGTTAGGGTGTCTATGGGAGGCAACCAATCAATGCTTCCATCTCTCTGCCCCTCTCCCGCTCGCCCTCTCTCCCTTTCCTCTTCATCCTCTCCCTTCTCCCTATCCTCCTCCTAAAAAAAAAAATTTAGTTACCAGAAGCAATTATTTATAATATAAGCAAATCAAATAATTGTCTCCTTCATACAGATGGCTTTCTCAATCTCTTGATTTTTTTTTTTTACCTGCCATTACTCCACACCAGCAGTTCTCAAATTGTACATCAGGCTTGACTCCTAATAAGTTTCCACTGTAAATTATAGTTCATCTAACCAATCCATAGTTGTGAAATTAGAAAAAATCTGGAAGTGCCTGCTTTACATAGCAGTTGAATACCTTCTGAAAAGTAAACTGTGAAAATATTTAGGGGTGAACTATACTTATGCCTGCAACTTTGAAATGCATCAAAAAATGCATCAAAAAATAAAATGGATTGATGAATTAATATGTGGTAAACCACACATATATCAAAATGGTAAGAATTACAAAAAAACAACAACAATGGACAGCCCAGCCGATGTAGCTCAGTGGTTGAGTATTAACCCATAAACCAGGAGATTATGGGCTTGATCCCCTGTAGGGGGCATTCAAGAGGCAACAGATCATTGATTCTCCCTCTCCCATCCTCTCTCTGAAATCAATAGAAACATATATGTTTTTTTAATGATAAGAATTACAGAATCTAGATATTGGGAATATGGGTATTCACAGAGATTTTCAACCTCTTTTTGACACTTTGACATTTTTCATAATATAATGCTGGGGGGAAATAACTTACACTTATCCAGAATGTATGGGGAATATACATACAAGTATTCCTGTTAGATTGAAATATGAAATTGTCATTGATGTAAGTAAAAACACAAATATAGGCAATTTCATTTGGTACAACCTATTATCAAGATTGAGTAGACGTGTGTGTGTGTGTTTTCCAAATCTACTTAAAATGCTACTAAATAGAATAGTTTTAATAGATATGTTTTTACATTTTTTTCCTGATGACTAAAATTGGCTTAATTTAAAATTTGTTTAATCTTAATACTGATTAATTATGCTAGTCCAACTGTACTTAGCTACATATATATTACATTGTTGAAAAGAAAAATTTATACAAAGCTAGAGAGTTTCTACATAGTCTTCCTATGTTTTGTTACCAAAGTGATACATCTCATTTCCCAGGTGTACACAAATATAATTACAAAATCACCTCAGTTGTGGGGAAAATATATAACACTTTAATTAACTGGTCTGTTTGCTCTATACCTGTCAATTGAAATTTTATGCAAAAATTGAAGGTTAAAACTCAAATTATGGATAGTGGTGATAGTTGCACAATGTCAGTATACTTAATTATACTTAATTATATTCTTAAACAGTGGGAAGGCCAGAGAGAGTTGGGGGACAGGAGGGAGGGGAGTAAGAGATCAACCGAAGGACTTGTATGCATGCATATAAGCATAACTAATGGACATAAGACACTGGGGGGTAAGGGAGGGTAGGGGTTTGTCAAGGGGGGGGGGAAAAGGATACTTATGTAATACCCTTTGTAATACTTTAAGCGAAAAATTAAAAAAAAAAATTATATTCTTAAAAATGGTTAAGTAATAAATTTTGTTAAGTATATTTTACCATAATACAATTTTTAAAAAGATAAAGGAGGAGGAGGCATTTTTGGATAACCATGATAAGATAGTGTGAAGGTCCAGACAGTGTGGCTGAGGTGGGTCCTAGAGAATCAGCATGCTAAATAAAGGCTGTCTACCTCCCATTCTTATCTTGCTCGTTTGAAATCTGACTGAATTTGAAAGCTGAGTAAAATCATAATTTTGGATATTGTTGCCATGAATACAGTCCCGTTTTTTCCTCTATTCTAATTGAGAAGTTTTAATTGGAGCACACAATTAAAATTCATGTTCTACAGTAACTGAAGATCTCACCCATCTATAGTACCTGACTATATAATCTTTCCCACTGAGCATAGTTAGGCTAGTTATTCTGACAGAAGTCACTTCTCTAATTAAGTGAAAAATGCACAGTAGGTAAGAAGCTTTAATTAGCCGTTGTTTTCAATTGTACATTCATACTTTAATAGGGTGGAGGGTGAATGGTCTCACTGAGTTAAATTATATTTGCCCTAATAGAACTTGGTGTTGAAACTTGTATTAATTGGGAGAAAAATAAGGAATTGGCAACCTAGTTCCACAGAACAAATTAGACCTCCTGAAGTACCTATAAAAGCAAAATGGAAAAATGTTATAAATTTAACCATCTCCCTAGAATTTTTTCTTAACATAAGAAGCATCTCAGCCCTGGCTCAGTGGCTCAGTTGGTTGGAGCATCGTCCCATACACTGAAAGGTTACATGTTAGATCAGCCGTGGGCAAACTAAACGAATAAAACTAAAAAAAAAAAAAGACCGTGCCCTTTTATGTAATGATGTTTACTTTGAATTTATATTAGTTCACACAAACACTCCATCCATGCTTTTGTTCCGGCCCTCCGGTCCAGTTTAAGAACCCATTGTGGCCCTCGAGTCAAAAAGTTTGCCCACCCCTGGGTTAGATTCAAGTCAGGGCATATACCTAGGTTTCAGGACTCATTCCAGAGGCAAGCAAGCGATGTTTCTTCCTTCTCTCTCTCCCCCCCGCCTCCTTTCCTATCTCTCTTATAATCAATAAACATATCCTCAGGTGAGGATTTAAAAAATGGACTTCTCTGTTTGGCATATGTGATTGAACCTTTAAAAAAGAAAACATCTCATACTTGAGACTTCTAAACTTCAAGTGTAATAAATATAACTCAAAAGGAAAACCAAATCATACCTATAATGGAATCATGTAGGCCCAAATTTATCATGTCATTATCCTAAAACAATTTATCCTGATGTCTTCATTTCTTCTTCTCTTTTGCTTTTTGTGTGTGTGTGTGGTTTTTGTTTGTTTTTTAATTTAACCATCTTTCTCTTTTCTTATAGTTATGCTTTACCAGAAAGAAATGGGCGGGGGTTTTCCCTCAGTTGAAAATTGAATGAGACCATGTGTGAAATCACTTGTACAATACTTTAGTTTTCCAAGTTCAAGAGGTTAAAAGGTTAGTGTTGAAATGGGGGGAAAACTGAATTTCACATACTTCTGTGCTTACCACTCATCAAAGAATTATTAAGTCTTATAACACAAAAGCAGCCTGTGGCTTTGCTTCCACTGGTTCATGACAGAAGATAAATTACTAGAAAGATGGAGGGAATTACACAAAAACAAAATTCAGAAAACAATGATTCTGCAGATGAATACAAGGAAAACCAGAAAAAGAAGCTATTCTTACTGGAAATGTATTGATGGTTTTGTCTCCTCAGTCTTTTAATGTAGAATAGAGGTTCTATAATACCATAGTAGGGTCATCCCATTAAGTGAGGGCTGCAGTGGAGAGAAAGTTGGGGTCTTAAAGATAATGTCATTATTTTCTCTTTTAATTTACAGAAGTTGCTGGGTGTGTTTTGCCACTGATGAAGATGATAGAACTGCTGAATGGGTGAGACCATGCAGGTGCAGAGGATCTACAAAATGGGTGCACCAGGCTTGTCTACAGCGCTGGGTGGATGAAAAACAAAGAGGAAACAGTACCGCCAGAGTGGCATGTCCTCAGTGCAATGCTGAATACTTAATAGTTTTTCCAAAGTTGGGTAAGAAGATCCTTAAAAGCAATGCAGATATAAATGATGTTATTATACATAATTCTGTGCTCTCGGGTTTATTTTAAAGTGAGCCATCTCTGCTTTTTTGTGAATTTCTTATTCTTTTTCTATTGTTTACTCTAAATGTCAGGCATTTATTTGTTTTGTTAACAGTTTACATTATCCTTAATATATCCCCAGATCCATTCATTAGTTTGTGCATTAAATGTTTTCATTTGGTTGAGTGGATAAAGAACTTGGACCTTAACCTTGTGGATAAAATCAAATAACAAAGCTATAATAAAAAGCTGACTAAAGAGCCTCATTCTCTGGAGACTATTGATGTAGAAAAAGAAAACAATAGTGTTTTTTTCTAATACTTATTCTTAATTCAATATTAAGGAATAAAAGTAGAGAAATTAAAGATTTAATAAACGACAATGTTAAACTCATCTTTGGAATCTATTTATGTGGTTATCTTGCATGAAAGCTGCTTTCCTTTTTCTGCAAATTGGTGAGCAGGGAACAACCAAAAGTTGTTCTAGCATTGAAAAAAAGTATAGCAGACTGTTGAAAGGAAGCAGTAACTAACACTGATATTTAGTTAGCATGTTCCATTCCAGCCATGTGTTTATGAACTGGTATCTTTTTCCTCGTTTGATGTTAATGCCATGCCAGTTGTAAACATTTTTAATATCCTTGGCTGTAATCAAGAGGTATATGAAAACAATTTGGTTCTGAGAAAGTCAGAAGAAAATAATGACTTTTGGGGGAGTAAGTTCAAGGAGAAATTGGAATTATTAGATATGTTGCTTTTTCTAGGTGCTATACATATTGAAATCAGACCCATTTTTTTTTTTAGTTTTTAATTTTTTAAAAAATATATTTTATTGATATTTTACAGAGAGGAAGGGAGAGGGACAGAGAGTTAGAAACATCAATGAGAGAGAAACATCGATCAGCTGCCTCCCGCACACCCCCCACCAGGGATGTGCCTGCAACCAAGGTACATGCCCCTGACCGGAATCAGTCCTCAGGCCGACGCTCTATCCACTGAGCCAAACCAGTTATGGCCAGACCCATTTTTTTTAATGGGACAATAATAATGAAGTGCTTTTATAATGTGAGAAGTTTAATAATAAGGGCAAACAAAATTTCCATTATTGTCTATTTCTCTAGAATAATGCATAAGAAGAAAGGCTAGCTTCCTATGAAAGGAAAGTATCATAGTAGAGAAAGTAGTGTTTCTCAGACATTTAGATGTGTCTTCGTGCATACCACTGATTTAGAGAAAGTAAACTCAAAAGAGTAATCCAAAAATTTTTATTATAATATCAGAGCAGTGTTTTAAATAATTTATTGGGGAAAACAATTACTGCTGCAATCTTTAACTACATTGATATCTCGCTCACTAAAGTCAAAGTTAAGGTTTCATATTTAACTGTGTCTTTTCTTACTCTATAGTTCTACTAAATTAGGTGTCTTTAACTGGTTTTGGTATGGGGGTAATAATAATGGCCTCATAGAACAAGTTGGGAAGTGATCTCACATTTTTTGTGAAGAGTGTGTGAAGGATTGGTGTTAATTCTTTAAATGTTTGATGACAGTGAAGCTCTCTGGTCCTGGTCATTCTTTATAAGGAGTTGTTTTTTTATTTTTATTATTACTAGTTTAATCTTTTTACTTATAGGTCTATTCAGATTTTCTATATCTTCTTGAGTCTGTTTTGGTAGTTTGTGTCTTTCTAGGAATATGTCCATTTTATTTAGCTAATCTGACTTGTTGGAATATAATGGTTCATAGTATTCCTTTATAATCCTTTTTATTTCTGTAAGGTTGGTACTGTATTAATGTTCCCTCTGTAGTTCATGGTTTTAGTAATTTGAATCTTCTGTCTTTTTTTTCTTGGTCAACCTAGCTAAAGTTTTGTCAGTTTTATTGATCTTTTCAGACTCAACTTTGGTTTTATTGATTTTCTCTTTTTTTTATTTTCTATTTCATTTATTTCCACACTACTAGTTTCCTTCCTCCTGCTTGGTTTGGGGTTAGTTTGCTTTTCTTTTTCTAGTTTTTTAAAGGTGGGAGTTTAGATTATTGGTTTGATTTTTTTAATAGATTTTAATTTTTTTAGAGCAATTTCAGGTTCACAGCAAATTGAGAGGAAGGTACAGAGATATCCTATATTAGAGACCTGGTGCATGAAATTTCATGCACTGGGGGGGAGGGTCTCGCAGCCCGAGACTCCTCACTCCTTACCACCCGCCTACAGTGGAGGCAGGAGAGGCTCCCGCCACTGCCGTTGTACTCACCAGCTGTGAGCCCGACTTCTGGCTAAGCTAAGCGGCGCTCCCCCTGTGGGAGTGCACTGACCACCAGGGGCAGCAGCTTTTGTGTTGAGCGTCTGCCCCCAGTGGTCAGTGTGTGTCATAGCGACCAGTCATTGTGTCATTCGGTTGATTTGCATATTACGGTTTTATTATATAGGATACTCTCTGCTTCCTCACATTCATAGCCTCCTCCATTATCAACCCTTTTCGTCAGAGTGATACATGTGTTGCAATTGATGAACCTATATTGGCACGTCATTATTAGTCCATTGTTTATATTAAGATTCATTATTGGTGTTGTACATTCTATGGATTTGGACACATGTGTAATGACGTATATACTTTTAAAGTATAATACATAGTGTTTTCACTGTCTTCATATTTTTTGCCTTTTTCAGAATGTCATATAGTTGGAATCTTATAGTATATAGCCTTTTCAGATTGGCTTCTTTCAGTTAGTAATAAATATTTAAAGTTTCTCCATGTCTTGATAGTTCTTTTCTTTTTAGCATTGAACAATATTCCATTATCTGGATGTACCACAGTTTATTTATCCACTCACCTACTGAAGGACAACTTAGTTACTTCCAAATTTTTACAGTTACGAGAAAAGCTGCAGTAAACATCTGTGTGCAAAGTTTTTGTGTGTTTTTTGTTGTCAGTCCTCATCTGAGGATATATTTTTCATTGATTTTTTTAGAGAGAGAGGAAGGGAGGGGGAGAGAGAGAGAGAAATATAGATGTGAGAGAGACACATCAACTGGTTGCCCCCACATGTTCCCTGACCAGGGCTGGGAATCATACCCGAGACCCTTTGGTCTGCAGGCCAATGCTCCAACCACAAAGCCAAACCTGCCAGGGCACGTGTGCAGGTTTTTGTGTGGACTTAAGTTTTCAACTTATAAATACCAAGGAACATGATTGCTGGATCATATGGTATGAGTATGTCTAGTTTTGTAAAAAAAAAAAAAAAAAAAAAAAAAAAACTATCAAAATGTCTTTTAAAGCAGTTGTATATTTTGCATTCCCACCAGCAATGAGTTCCTGTTGCTTTATATCTTTTGTCAGCATTTGGTGGTGTCAGTGTTTTGGATTTTAGACATTTGGTGATATCCGTCTTCTTTAATGAGGTGTCTGTTAAATCTTTTGAAATTTTTAAAAATCAGGTTATTTTCTTGTTGAGTTTTACGTGTTCTTTGTATATTTTGTATAACAGCGTTTGATCTGGTATATCTTTTGTAAATATTTTCTCCCAGTCAGTAGTGTTTCTTCTCATTTTCTTGATCTTTCTTCTTTTTTAATGTAGTCATTTACAGCTCTAAATTTCTAAGGACTGCTTAGATTTCTTTTTTAACCTATTGATAAATTTCCCAAATGTCATTCTGTTTGATTTCTAATTTCACTCCATTGTGATCAAAGAACACACTTCTTCTGTCCTTTTAAATATATTAAGGCTTGTTTTATTGGCCTAACATGATGAATGTTCCATGTGTGCTTGAGAAGAAAGTGTATTCTGCTATTGTTGGAAGGAGTTGCCGTTTTATAAATATCTAGTTGGTTCATAGTATTTTCAAGTCCTCTATTTCCATGTGGCTCTTTTACCAATCCTTAGTTGAAAGTGGGATATGAAGTCTTCCACTTTAGTTAATTATCTATTTCTCCAATTCCTCCCATTTTTTGCTTCATTCATTTTGGGCTTTGTTGTTAGGTGCATATATTTTCCTAATTGTTTTATCTTTTTTTTTTTTTTTTTTTTTTTTTAGTTCTATCTTGATGGATTGTCCCTTTTACCGATATAAAATGTCCTTCTTTGTTTCTACTAACAGTTTTTGTCTTTGAGTCGATTTTAACTGTAAAATTGACTTTAAGTGTAGGCACTCCCTCTCTCATGTCTTAATACATTAGTGGTAAATTCTTAGGTTACTTTCAAGTGAAATTTTTATTACAGTTTTGTTATTTCTTTATTGTTCTCAACAAAGCATCAATTTAAAATTATGTATAGAGTTGAAAATAACTAACAATCACCCTCAAAAAATGGTTGTAAGCCCAGACGGCGTGGCTCAATGGTTGAGCGTTGACCTAAGAACCAAAAGGTCACAGTTTGATTCACGGTCAGGGCACATACCTGGGTTGTAGGCTCAGTCTCCAGTGGGGGCCTGCAGGAGGCAGTAGATCAATGATTCCCTCTCATCGTTGATCTCTCTCTCTCTCTCTCTCTCTCTCCCTCTCTCCCCCTCTCCCTCTCCCTTTCCTCTCTGAAATCACTACAAATATATATATACTAGAGGCCCGTTGCACAAAGATTCACGCAATAGGCCTTCCTTCCCCTGACTGCCGGCACCAGTTTTCCTCCGGCACCTGGGACCCAGGCCTTTGGTCTGGCCGCAGCAGAGAAGCCAAGCCTCCTCAGTCTTAAGTCATCTTCAGTCTTTGCTCAGTGCCTGCATATGCAAATTAACCGCCATCATTGTTGGGTTACTTTGCATACTCATCCTGATTGGCTTTTGGGGGCATAGCGGAGTGATGACCAATTTACATATTTCTCTTTTATTAATGTAGATATTTTAAATGGTTGTAAAATGTTAAGTGGAGTGTAAAGCTTGGAAAGGAAAGATATTCACTAGGGATAATGAGGAGTGGTTCTTAGGAGAAACTTTTCTTTAAAAGTTTAGCAACAGAAATAATAGTTACAATTTTATTTTACAATAATATTAACAGGGAGCTCCACCTAGTGTGACTTAGTTGGTTAGAGCTCCATCCTGTGGACCAGAGGCTTCCGGATTCCATTCCTGGTCAGGGCACATACCCAGGTTGCAGATTCAATCCCCTGTTGGAGCATGTGCAGAGTCTCTCTCTCTCTCTCTCTCTCTCTCTCTCCCCCTTCCTCTCTAAAACCAATTAAAAAATAATGATAATAGTGATATCAATAGCTATTATTTTCTAACAGTCTACTACTATTTGCCAGACACTATATGTTGGTCACTTTGCCTATATTACTTTATTTAAGCCTCTCAAAAGCATAGTAGATATTGTTTCTTTTTTTATTTTTTATTTTTTTTTAATTTTTACAGAGAAGAAGGGAGAGGGATAGAGAGCTAGAAACATCGATGAGAGAGATCAATCAGCTGCCTCCTGCACAGTCCCCAGTAGGGATGTGCCCGCAACCAAGGCACATGCCCCCGACCGGAATCGAACCCGGGACCCCTGAGTCCGCAGGCCGACGCTCTATCCACTGAGCCAAACCAGTTCGGCTAGATATTGTTTCTTATTTTACAAATAAGAAAAACAGAGTCACCAAATTTATTTAATGGAAGCCCATGGGCTTTTAGCAAGTAAATGAAGGAGCCAAGATTTTAAATTGCTAAATTTCTTGTTACTGTCACTCAGTGAGACTGCTACCAGGCCACATATGAATAAGAAGTAGTTTTATGTACCATAAAAGGAAGTAGGGATAATGTTAATTTGAATATCTTTTAGATACTATTAATGAATAACATGGATGGTATACTCTTTTCTTTGTCTTGATATTTGCCCTGCTGGAAATGGAAAGGAATAACAAATATGTGAAACAAAGTGTGCAGCAACTACAATATCTCATAATCAGTATTTCCTTTAACTATTTTAAATGTTTGAGTTTACTTTATGTATTTTCCCTCCAGATAATGCATTCACATGGACCAAAATTCAATGAAAAGTCTTTTTATCAGGCCTTCCAGCCATGATGCCAAGTACTTTTCTTGTTACAAATCTCTGGTGTTTTATTCTAGGGTGTTTCTCTTTTCTCTCTCCCTCCCCTCCTTCCCTGTCTTCCTCCCTCCCTCCCTCCCTACAAACACACACACACACACACACACACACACACACACACACAATCTGCAAACTTTAGGGTAGAGTTAAAAGAACAAACAATGGACAGGGAAATACCCAGAGATTGGTTAGGTCTCATTGATGAGATTTTGAGTTGGTTGTGTGTTTTTTGCAGAATATTTCATAGATGGTCCTGTGTACTTATTACATCACAACATGAAACATATAATGTACACTTGTCATACAAAGAAGAGACATTATAATTAACACCTCAGAAATACAAAGGATCATAAGAGACTTTTTTTTAACAATTATTTGCCAACAAATTGAATAACCTGGAGGTAAAGCATAAATTCCTATAAACATACAGCCTGCCAAGACTAAATCATGAAGAAATCGAAAATGTGAACAAAACAATAACAAATAAGGAGGTCATAAACCTCCAACAATGAAAAGCCCAGGACCAGATGGTTTCACTGGTGAATTCTACCAAACTTTTAAGGAAGAATAAATGCCAGTTCTTCTCAAACTCTTTAAAAATTGAAGAGGAGAAAATACTGCCAAACTTATTTTATAAGTCCAGCATTACCCTGATACCAAAACCAGATAAGGACACTACAAGAAAACTACAAGCTAATATCCCTGATTAATATAGATGGGAATTCTCAACAAAATACTAGTAAACCAAATTCAACAGCACATTAAAAGGATCATACATCATGGTGAGGTGGAATTTATACCTGGAATGCAAAAATAGTTTACTACAGCCCTAGCCGGCTTGGCTCAGTGGATAGAGCGTCAGCCTGTGGACTGAAGGGTTGCAGGTTCGATTCCGGTCAAGGGCATATGCCTGGGTTGCAGGCTCGATCCCCAGTGGGGGGCATGCAGGAGGCAGTGGATCAATGATTCTCTCTCATCATTGATGTTTCTATCTCTCTCTCCCTCTCCCTTCCTCTCTGAAATCAATAAAAATATATTTTAAAAAAAATGGTTTACTACAAATGAATGTGATACACCACATTAACAGAATGAAAGATGAAAATTATATCATTATCTAATAGATGCAGAAAAAGCAACAAGTTGGGAATAAAAGGAACACTTCAACATAATAATGGCCACATACGATAAATCCATGGCTAAACATCATACCCAACATTGAAAGATCAAAAGCTTCTCTGCCAAGATCAATAAGACAAGGGGCATCCATTTTCACACTCCTATTCAACATAGTATTGGAAGTCCTAGCCAGATCAACTAGGCAAGAAAAAGATATAAAAAGCATCCAAATCAGAGAGAATGAAGTAAAACTGTCTTTGTTTGCAAATAATATGATCTTATATGTAGAAAATCCTAAAGACTATCCCCCCACCCTCCACCCCCACCCCCCCCAAAAAAAAAACTTGTTAGCCTGGCTGTGGTGGCTCAGTGGTTGAGCGACAACCTATGAACCAAGGGGTCATCAGTTCGATTCCTGGTCAGGGCACATGCCCGGGTTGTGGGCTCGATTCCCAGTAGGGGACCTGCAGGAGGCAGCCAGTCAATGATTCTCATCATTGATGTTTCCATACCTCTTTCCCTTTCTCTCTCTAAAAATCAGTAAAAACATTTTTTTTAAAAAAGGTGTCTTTCACATTAAAAAAAAAAAAAACTTGTTAGAACCAATAAGCTAATTTAGTAAAGTTGCAAGATACAAAATCAACATACAAAAATCAGTTGTATTTCTATATACTAACAATACGTTATCTGAAAAATAAATAAAGCCAGTTCACATAATATCAAAAGAAATAAAATGCTTAGGAATAAAACAAAGTTACAAGACATTGGTACAAGAAATGAAGAAGACACAAATGGACAGATACCCCATATTCATGGATTAGGAAAAATTAATGTTAAAATGTTCATTCTACCCAAAGTCATATATAGATTCAATATAACCCCTACTGAAATTCCAATGGCATTTTTCACAGAAGTAGTAAAAATAATCCTAAAATTTATATGAAACCACAAAAGAATTCAATTAGCCCAACCAATCTAGAGAAAAAAGAACAAAGCTGGAGGCATGACGCTTTCTGATTTCAAACTATAAAACTACTAGAGACCCGGTGCACAAAATTCGTGGGGGGCGGGGGGGCGTTCCCTTCAGCCCAGTCTGCATCCTTTCCAATCTGGGACCCCTTGGGGGAGGTCCAACTGCTGGTTTATTGGGCCTAAACCAGCAGTCGGACATTCCTCTCACAATCCTGGACCGCTGGTTCCTAATAGCTCACCTGCCTGGCCGGCCTGGTTGCCCCTCACTGCCTCTGCATGCCAACCTGGTCTCCCCCAACTGCGACCCCCCTGCTGGCCTAGTCACCCCACGCAGCCTGCTTGTTCAGTCGTTTGGTCGTCCCTCACTAACCCCCTCTGCCGGCCTGGTCGTAGGCAGCCATCTTGTGAGGGCGTGAGGGTTAATTTTCATATTACCTCTTTATTATATAGGATATTACAAATGTCTAGTAATCAAAACAATGTGGTACTGGTATAAAAACAGATACAAAGGCCAGTGGAGCAGTATCAAGAGCCAAGAAATAAACCTCTGCATATGTGTTCAACTAATATTTGAAAAGGGAGCCAAGAATACTCGATGAGGAAAGAAAGTTTCTTCAATAAATGGTGTTGGGCAAACTGGCTATTCACATACAAAAGAATGAAATTGGACCTCTATCTTTATACCACTCATAAATTTAAGAATGGAATAATGACTTAAATTTAAGACATGAAACTGTAAAACTTCTAGAAAAAAAGAGAGAAGCTTTTGACATTGGTCTTAGTAATGAGTGTTGGATATACACCAAAAGTACAAGTACCAAAAGCAAAAATAAATAAGTGGGACTACGTCAAACTGAAAAGCTTCTGCACAGCAAAATAAACAATCAGCAAAATGAAAAAGCACCCTATGAAATAGGTAAAGATATTTGCAAACCATCTAAGCAACTCAACTCATAGCAAACACACACACACAATCATTAAAAAATGGACAAAGGACTTGACTAGACATTTTTTCCAAAGAAGTCATACAGATTGCCAACCAGTGTAAAATAATCCTAAAATTTATATGAAACCACAAAAGAATTCTATTAGCCCAACCAATCTAGAGAAAAAAGAACAAAGCTGGAGGCATGAAAAGATGCTCGACATCACTAATCATCAGAAAAATGCACATCAGCTACTCTTTCAAAAACAGTAAACTAAGTTAATAAGCATGATAGAACTCTGAGCTAAGATGTATGTTTGAGAAAAAACTGGTATATGGCTCTGGTATAAAAACAAAACTTTCGGGAAATTCTCATGTAGGAAATAAAGGATAGATGCTTTTTGCTTAAAGGTCTGGGACAAGGAAGAGGAGGAAAATTCATGGAGCCAGGAAATCTTGATTGTTACTGCATAACACTAAGTACTCTATTAAGAGCTTCTTTTACTTTATGTTAATTTTCGCAAAAACAGGTAGATATCTTCATTGAACAGATGCAGAAATTGAGGTCTGGAAATATCAGTTTGTCCAGATTCACACAGCAGACCCTACATAATTCTTACCCACCTTGTTATGTTGCCTTCTAAGGAGTCTAATAGGAGCTCCTGTAATGAAAATGAAACTGTAATGTCAGGTTGACTTTCCTTGAGGTTATGGTTAAGCTGAACTTCATGATATCCTTGGTTATTCTCTAAAAAGTAGTTTTCCTTACTAATAAAAGTAATTATCATAATGGAAAACTTGAAAACTGTAGGTATGTTTAAAGAAAATGTTTAATTTTTTATGTAGTAACTAACATTGTTATCTCTTTTTTTTTGGTGTTTCTTTCATTACACTTTGAACTTTTTCAGCTTTTTATTTTGAAGTTCAAAGAATTGAATATCTTAGGTATGGTTTTCTACAAAAAGCAGACGAAACTTGTCTTTCTTCTAATAAGTTTTAATGTTTCTTGATCCTTTCCTAACTTAACTCCTATATTAAGCTTCTCTAAATTTGATACTTTTTCTTTCTTTGTATTCGCTTTGGATACGAAATCTTGTGGATTCTATTCTAGTTTATTCTAACTTTAAATCTGTTATAAGATTAGTTTTCTCTAACTAGCTCTTTTATATTGTGTCTTGTTCTTCAAAGATCTGGTCAAGGTTTCTATCAAATAACCCCCACCTTACTGGTATACCAACTTTTAAAAAATATATAAGCCTTTTGAATAAAGTCGTTTAGCTAGTTAAAGGTCTTTTAGCATTCTCCCTCCCCAGATTATCAACTTCAAGTCTAGGTTAAGATTCACTTCTGTTCATTAGTAAATACATATGGCAATTTAAAAACTCTTTAATCTTAATATTTCATTACCATGTATCTGTATAGTTTGTACCATACTATCATACATTATTAACTTTGCCTTAAAATTTTTCAGTTGTTTAATGTGAATTTATTGTTTGTCCCTAACTAGATTATAGGCTCCTTGGAGGCAGAGGCCTTTATTTTAATACACAGTAAAATATTATGTGTACAATAGGTGCTTAATAAGTACTTAGTAGTTGACCTTATAACCCACAAATATGCTATGGGCTATTCTACTCTAAGAATAAATTTAAGTTTTCCCTTGGCACAAACTGTAATTATAAAAGAACTGCTATGATGCTCTTTAGTTACTATTCATGGTGATAAGCTATGTATATACACATGGAGGAATAGTACTCATTTGCTTGGACTCTGGGTCTTTTATTATTCAAGCTTGTTTGGTTTTTGTTTTGTTTTGGGAGATTTTTGATCAATTATTAGATTAGTTTTCTAAAAAATTGTCCAAGAACAACATATCCTTTCTTCCTGTTTACAGTCTGATGACTAACTTGTTATCAAGCAATGTAACTTAGCAGGGTGTTTGTTCTTACATAAAAATGGTCAACTCTCAACCTACAAGTAGAGCAGTCAAAGATGAAATTTACATAAGCTTGTCTGAGGCTTCTTAGACCTCACCTCCAAAGTTAAGTTAAAAACAGTGTTGAATGCTAGGGAAAGAGTTAAAACTCTTTACTGTCCCATGAGGATTCCCACATACTTTTAATTGAGTTGGTTGCTGTGATATTATTTCATGTCCTCAATGAAATCCACATTTGTTGATTTGGGACCATATAATTAATACCTTTTTTAAAAAATTCTTTTTCAACAATGGATTGAGTCAAATACTTGCCGCAGTGCTACAGCTAGTTCCTATGCCATTATATTCTGGTGCTCTATAGAACAGGCCAAAGTGCCCTGATGTACTGCCAAGTACCATGTGCTGAGATAGCTGTGGCCTAGAGAGTCCTGAGAGTGATGCCTGCCAATCATCATCAAAAAGCAATTTTTAAGCACCTATCTGTACATGGTTCTATCCTAGGCACTGTACAAAACGAGTTAAACAGACATGGCCCCTGCCCCCTGGGAGTTTTCAGTCTAAGATGATGCTGACATGGACAGACATAAAGGATATTGAGACAACTGAACAAACATTGAACAAGAACATAAAGTACTAACATTATGCCCAAGCAAAGGGGTAAGTGCATTTTGTGGAATAGTGTGTAAAGGAAGCCTCTTGGGACATGAATAGGGTGGGTAGAGCAATTAAGTCAATCAACCTCTATCAGGTTAGGTTAGTTTTCACTGGGTAGTTGGGTTTGCATACAGGCTCAATCAAAATAGAGCCAGGACATTCCAGAAACAGAGTGCAACAAAAAGAAGACTTGGAGCAAGAAGAGAAGTTTAAACCTATATTGTTGGACTCTTGGCCTCCCAAACTTGCAGTTCTGAATGGTTCTGAATCTGAAAATAGGGCTGATGTTTTGACTTAGCAAGTTGGCATTTAAGTTGGGTCAGGGCAAAATTGTTTTTTTCAATGCAAAGGAAAAAACAGCACAATAAAAACCTGAAAACTTGAGTAGCTTTTTGCTTGTTGATTCTCTTTAAATCATTGGCCACTTAATAGAAATCTTGGAGTTCATGGGAGCTATAATCTTCTTAATTATCTTATGAATTACCTAAAAATGCTCATTAAATTATGTTCTGTGTTAGAAACTATAGCACTCATAACATAGAAATTATTTTTCAGGAATTGGTCAGGGTATCCATCCTTGAAAAAGGTCCTAGGAATTCTGGGTATTATTGTAAGTAGTGCCAGCAGATCTTGAATGCTAAGTATTGCCTGCTCTTAGTTCATTAATTTTGTATCTTCCAAGATATGCCTTTAATACCATTCATACACATAGACTTGAATTTAAATCGCAGCTGTAGCAAATCTGTGTTCATAGTGTCTGTCCAATAAAACTCACTACTACAGTGGTTCTCAACCTTCTGGCCCTTTAAATACAGTTCCTCATGTTGTGACCCAACCATAAAATTATTTTCGTTGCTACTTCATAACTGTAATGTTGCTACTGTTATGAATTGTAATATAAATATCTGATATGCAGGATGGTCTTAGGCAACCCCTGTGAAAGGGTCGTTTGACCGCCAGAGGGGTCGCGACCCACAGGTTGAGAACCGCTGCACTACTGCTTTTTCAGTAGACATGGACTTAGGAGTTTCCCCAGTAGTTCGCAGCTCACTATTTGATGTCATTCATATCTGAAATGTGAAAATTTGAATTTATCCAAAATATTAGTGTAGTTATTTTCTTCACAAAAGTTTTCTTTTTAATCCTCACCTGAGGATATGTTGTTTAATTGATTTTAGAGAGAAAGGGAGAGAGAAACAATCGGTTGCCTCCCCATACGCACCCCGACCCAGAATCAAACCTACAACCTGTTGGTGCATGGAACAACACTCCAACCAACTGAACCACCCGGCCAGGCCAAAAGCATTTTTATTGTAAGAAAGAATTCACAATGGATTTCCTTTTAATTGTCATCCATGTGTAACTACAATACTATTGAAAACGTAAGTAGCGAAGCCCACTAAGGCATTAAAAATTCATTGTGCCTTTTTAAAATATTGAAACCTTTTTATGCCCTCACATATTTAATTTATAAAGTATATGTATTCATATTTTTTCCTCCCCATTAGAATTAAGGTTTTTAAGGGCTGGAGACACGCCTTTCCTTACTTGCAGTAACTCTTTGTGTTGTAATATGACAATAAGAATCTAGTTGCTATTATTATTTTCCTTTTGTGACCCCAAGTCATGGGGTAGTAGCACATGATAAGCTTCCTAATAGGCAGGGTATGATTTTAGGGACTGTCATCCAGAGGACTTCAGTGATTGTTGTTATTCACCAAATATCTTGCTTAGATAATCTTAAGTTCTCAGAAATACCTCCTCTGGGTGGCAGCTTATTATTCTAATGGCATATTTACCATTAGACATTTAATCTTTCTTTTAATTATTGAACTAATCTTGGACTACTCTATCTGGAAGAGCCTTGAGAAGTTTAGACAAAATAAACTTAAGACAAAGCCTAGACAGAATTTTGTCAGAAAAACTAAGGGCCATAAAATTCAGCCAGTGTCTTCATTTAATCCAGCATATCTTTTGCTTATGAACCAAAGAGTGAGTAGAAATTTTCCAAAATGAAGAGTGAAGATTTTGTTTGCTTTTGCATGTGCAAAAAGAATTCACGCCTAATGATTCAGCAAGAAAATTGAGCTCATTTTGTTAAAACCTGACATTGTTAAAGGAAAGCTATTCAAACATCTTTAAATTGTCTATGTTCATGATAGATAAAAGTGGTAGTGATGGATTACTTTTTAGAATTATGTTTTTGTCCAAATGGTGGATTGTTTTTTAGGAATTAAATTGCTTTACTACATCAGTAGATAATTCCAAGTATACTGTTAAAAAAGAGGAAGGAAAGAAGTTACATTGGAAGCATGTAAAAACCTCTTTCCATATAAATTCTGATTCTGACTGGTAGGAAATAGTTTTTTAACGGGCTCTGGACAGAATAATGAAAAAGGAAGATCTAAAAATTTTCTTTTTTGAGCTTTTGTTCTAATTCAGGAGTCACTGAACTTTTTTCTGTTAAAAAATATCCAGCCATGCTCCAATAAAACTTTATTTACAAAAACAGGCAGCCAGCTGGGCCATAGTTTCCAGCCCCTGTTGTAATATGTGGAAACAGTTAATAAGTACATTAGAGTATGTTAGTGATAAGTGCTTTGGGAAAAGAAAACTAGAGCAGAGTAATCAAATGGGTATAGTGAGGTGTATGTTGGCAGGGTGGGCGGGCCTCACTGAGATCAAGAAGAAGAAGAAGAATCAGTAAAGGAGACTAAAAAGTTAGTGACTGGTAAGATGGAAAGAAAACCAAGAGATGGTGATACCCTGGACGCAGTGAAGAACCATATACTAGTAGTAGGAAGAAGAAGAGGGGACTATCTGTCAGCTGTTGCTGATAGGCTAAATAAGAGGAAAGCTGAGATTGGATTTAGCTGTGCACAGGTTATTAGTGACCTTGATGAGCAATTTTGGTAAGTGGGTTCAAGAAAGAATTGAATGAGTGAAAACAAAGTAAGTCTTTTGGAGAATTTTGTTGCACATGGAGAAGTGGAGGGGGCGGGGAGGATCAAGTGAAGAGTTTCTTTAAGATAGAAGAAATAATGACATGTTTGTTTGGAAATCATCCAACAAATAGTAGGGGGAAATGATGTGGGAAAGGAGAGAATTGATGGAGCTGTGGTTTTGAGTTGGAGAGGGGATGGGATCTGGTAGATGAGTACATGTGCTGTAGCGTCTGATGTTCTCATGTGGCTTTAGTTTTCTAATTAAAAAAATTATCAGTAGAGAATAGGAAAGTTGAAGTATTGTCTTTAATTTTTAATACCAGCATTTGAGGGATCTTTGGTGACTCACTAAAATAACTTTTAAAAATATTTTTTTATTGATTTTGAGAGAGAGAGAAACATCGATGTGAGAGCCAAACATCTATCAGCTGCCGCCTGCATGGGAATCAAGCACGAAACCTGGGCATCTCCCCTGTCTGGGAATCAAACCAGCAACCTTTTAGTACACGGGATGATGCCCAACCAACTGACCCACACTGGCCAGAGCTAAAATGACTTCTATTGTGCCTTCTGAGGGAGTTTTAAACTTAACCCAGCAAATTTGCATATTTTAAGGGTTAAACCTTACATTATGAGATTAAATAATCATGCATGTAATGCCTGTGGCACAACATTTGGTATCATGTAGACACTCAAGAAATGATAGCTATCATTAGAGGACGTAGAATCCGTATGCACTGAATGCACTAAACTAGGCTTACTTTATCTATTTGGTCCCCAAAGATAATCTTATAATTTTAAATGTTAGGTAAGTTAGAATTTGACAATAGTAAAATAAATATGCTAAATTTAAATCAATAGATCCTTTGGCGTCTCTCCAAATGTTCCTTCTACTTTACAGTGTGATCTCTCTTTGTGATTTAGTGATATTATTGGCTCCAGTGATCAGAGGCTCCAAAGATGAATGCTTGTTCTTATGCGGTCATTATTTTATCATTTTGCTATGTTAATTTCTTTGTACAGTGCAAATAAATTATTTTTGTGTATAGTATCCTCCTATAGATTGTAAGTTCCCGGAAGGTAGGTAATGACACTTGTACATTTCTAAGAAAATGACTCAAGTAATAGGTTGTATGTAGATGGTATTCAGTAACTTCTGATTACTAAATCAAGGTTTCATAATCCTGTGATTAAACTTAGATATTCAGTTCTAAATTTAGGCCTTGCTCCAATTCAGGACTAAAACCCTTCCACTGCTCTGGAAAATTCTGGAGCCAAATTTTGTTATTGTGCTAAATGGTTGTTAATTAGAATACCTCCAAATGTAGCTATCCCAAATAAATTCCAGAGGGAGGTAGTAGTCAAATTTCACAGTTAAGCACATAATAATAGAAGCACAATTGGCACACACAGCTGTTGAAATGTCATAAAAACTGGTGTTATGATAACTAAAAGAAGTTATTAGAGAATAATACTCAACTAATGATAGCATATTGAAAATCAAAGTAAGATAGATTGACTTTGTGTAACTATGCCTTAGTTACTTTCACTGGCTGTATCAAGAAAGTAATGATTGAAGTCAAAGAAGTGATACTCTTAGCAAATACTAGAGAATCTAGTTGTGGCCAAGAACTGTTTGGGAAGGGCAAGCTGAAACAGCTATTTCATTCTGTAGTAGCCAATGTAATTATTAAGAGAAGTGAGAGAACTACTTCTTTTATAAGCAGCAACTATGAGGCTTTAATCGGGTTGCTGCTAAAGAAAAAGTTTAAAGGGGCTATATTTAAATTCAGGAAGTAACATTTAGCTATTCATGCAAAAGACTGAGAAATTCTAAATCTATTCAAATCTGGATTTCAATCACATTTATTAAAGTTATTTCTAAAGCATCAGAACAACCATCAGATATATGGGAAACACTGAAAAAGTAATTTTAAAAAATCTGTCCTGTGTTGAAACTTTGCTTGTTTTCTTTGTATCATAGGTCCAGTTGTGTACGTCTTGGACCTTGCAGACAGACTGATCTCAAAAGCCTGTCCATTCGCTGCAGCGGGAATCATGGTTGGCTCTATCTATTGGACAGCTGTGACTTACGGAGCAGTGACAGTAATGCAGGTTCACTATTTTACTTTATTCAATTACATTACCTCTTTTTTCTTTCTTTTTTTTAATTTCAAAGAGGAAGGGAGAGGGATAGAGAAACATCAATGAGAGAGAATCATTGATTGGCTGCCTTCTGCATGCCCCCTACTGGGGATCAAGCCCAAAACCTGGTCATGTGCCCTGACTGAGAATCGAACCATGACCTTCTGGTTCATAGGTCAGTGCTCACCCAGTGAGCAACACCAGCCAGGGCAAGGAGTTTTAAATTTTATTTTGAACAAGTAATAACTTTCTTGTGATCTAAAAATAAGAAAGTATATAAAAAGCTGTTTAGTGTCCAGAATTGCCACAATTTATAACCAGTGTCTTATTGATTAGAAAATTTGTTGCTTCCAGTAACTGTTGATGAAGATTAGAGACTTACATTTTAAGGTTTAGTCCCAGGCCCTTGACTCTTCTCTCTATATCTCGTCCTTAAAGATTTTCAGTTATCATCTCTGGTTTTTTGTGTTCTGATCTATGTCTTTTGCCCTAATCTTTCCTCATATCCACTTCTACAATAGCAGCATGACCCTTCTCCTTAAAAAGGACTTCTTATGACCTCACTGTCAATATTATGAAATCAAACTTGTCTTTCTCAATTTAAAACCTAAATTTAGTCCCTATAATTTATTTATACTTTTTATTCCTATTGTTATTTTTTCACCTACTCAATTTATAGCCTACATTCTTAGCTTTTAACTTTCTACTACATAGCCCTCCCTATATGCAGTCCACTGACCAAGTCCAAGCATTTTTCATTTTGATGTCTTACATCAGTGGCTTCCTTTCCACAGTTTTTACCTCATGATTTCTTGTCATTCTCCCATCATAACCTGGATGGCTAAAGGAGCCTCATGATTAGTTTTCTAACTTCATTTTCTTCTATCAACCTATCCTTTCAAATGAATCTTCCTAAAATAATACCTTCAACCTCTTACTTCAAGCTTACCATCTCTTCTGCCTTAAGTACTGCTTCTTAAAAGTAGCACCTAGATTGGTTAAGCATTTCATAAGTAACTCAATAAACACACTTATGTTTATAAATGCTATAATTTGTTTTTCTTTCATATAAATTAGTGCATGGAAGAAAAAGGGAGTTAAAGCAAGTCCTCAAGTAGTGTTTCATTCAACATCATTTTGTTATGTTGATAAAATACTGTAGAAACTTAACTCTTGTTTATATCAATTATCGTATGGTAAAGTTAGTTTCATTATTCATCATTTCAGTTAAAAGTCACAGAACCGCCCTGACCAGTTTGGCTCAGTGGCTAGAGCGTCAGCTGTGGACTGAAGAGTCCCAGGTTTGATTCTGGTCAAGGGCATGTACCTTGGTTGCGGGCACATCCCCAGTAGGGGGTGTGCAGGAGGCAGCTGCTCCATGTTTTTCTCTCATGGATGTTTCCAACTCTCTATCCCTCTCCCTTCCTCTCTGTAAAAAATCAATAAAATATATATATGTTTTTTTAAAAAGTCACAGAACCTGCCCTAGCTGGTTTGGCTCAATGGATAGAGTGTTGGCCTGCAGACTGAAGGGTCCCAGGTTCGATTATGGTCAAGGGAACATGCCTGGATTGTGGGCTTGATCCCCAGTAGGGGGTGTGCAGGAGGCAGCCGATAGATGATCCTCTCATCATTGATGTTTCTGTCTCTCCCTCTCCCTTCCTCTCTGAAATCAGTAAAAATATATATTTTTAAAAGTTACAGATCCTGTTGACACCATTAAAGTGAGGACTTACTGTATATATGTAATATTCCAAAAATTGCACATAATCTGTGTATGTCAGGGTCCATAGTAAGCAGCCTTTCTGAAGTTGCTCCATCAATAGCCATGGTGAGACAGTATTAAAAGCCTTCTTCATAAAATCTTGATGACACCCAAAAATCTGGATATAGTCACTGGAATGAATCACAGATAGTAAGATGTCATTTGTGGTGAGTGTGGTGGATAAAGATTGAGAACCACTGATTTGTAAAAGATCCCATTTTCTTAACCTGCTTTGTTATGCAGAGTCCTCCATAGTCTTACTTCATGCTGCTTTGAGAGCCTGTTGGGTTGTCTCCTCCAACCCATCCTTATGTGTTTAGTTGTTGTTGTTGTCTCTGTCCTTTGGCTTATGTCCCTGTCTCATACCTGTGCTTCCAATTCCCTCTCTGCTAATTCAAATCTAAACCCTCCTTTCAGGCTTAGTTCAGCCACTTTTTCTCCATAAAACTTGCCCACTGTGGTTTCTTCTTCCTCTGCATTGGTGACATTTTTTATTCCTCAAATGGCAGGTAATTTTGTGCTGACCTACATAAAATTTATATATTTCTTATATAGATTACCTAAGTTATTAACCTTTCCTTACTTTTCCTGTTAGAAGGTAATTTGCTTGAAAGTAGAGACTATCTTACACACATGTATTCCTATGTAGCATATAACAAAGACTAACACTTTAACATTTTCATGAATATTGATTTTTTATATGATCAGTTCTATCAGGTGTAACAGGATTACTTATTTTCTAACCAATAGATCGTTTCTAATCATGATTATCATTACATCATTAGATCAAGGAAGTTCAGGACAATTCTAGGACTGAGAAAACTTAGAGCAGATTTTACATTATTTGATGTACAAATACATTACAGCTGTATATTTGTTACAGATGAGAAAACAAGGCCCTCTAAGACTGATTTCTCTTAAGACCTAAATGACTATAAGAAATGGGATGGCTCTTTTTGAGAAAAAGACTTTAACTCAATCTTAAAAGATTTTTGATAATTAATGCGACACTTCAACAACAGGAGTCAATTAAGGAATATAGTTTGTATCCTCCAAAAAGGGCTACTAGTTGTATCATGACATTTTGAACAATATTGGTATGATTCAGTCAAAAAGTTAACACTGAGTCTGCGTAAAATATAAAACAAATTGAAAGCCTTGATCCCCATCCTCAAGGAACATAGTCTAAGACAAGATGGACAAAAATGAACAACTGGAGAACAGTTAAATGGTTCCAAAAACAATTGTGATGAGCGTAGAAACTACATAAGCAGTATTGTATTCAGTAAAAGTAAAAAATCATTTGAAGTTATGAAAAAGGTAAGTCTTGAGCTGACCCTTGAAGGAAATAATTTGGATTGGTAGAGAGAAGAAATGATATAAGTATAGAGATTAAAATGAACATGATGGTTAATCGTGACAGTAAAGAAAAAATCTTTTTTTTTTTTTAAATATATTTTATTGATTTTCTACAGAGAGGAAGGGAGAGAGACAGACAGTCAGAAACATCGATGGGAGAGAAACATCGACCAGCTGCCTCCTGCACATCTCCCACGGGGGATGTGCCCGCAACCCAGGCACATGCCCTTGACCGGAATCGAACCCAGGACCCTCCAGTCCGCAGGCCGACGCTCCATCCACCGAGCCAAACCGGTTTTGGCAAGAAAAAATCTTAAAATTATGATAATACACATATATTAGGTGTTATCATTTAGAAATAAACTTTACATGTACTATCTCACATGAAAACATTTTTTTTTTTAAGCTCAGAAATAAGAGAGATTTACTGTGGACAGTAGGTAGTACTATGTGTTACTGAAGAGCATTAGGAAGATTTTTACCTACTCGTTAGGGAATGTGCCATCAGCAGTATTTAGGGTTTTCTCTTTAACACTTTGCTGTTACTTTTCCTTTTGTTCTCTTATTACTATGAAGTAAATCAGATTAAGGAATCACAACTATTCTCTTTATTGTTGAAAGTATTATATGTCCCTTTATTTCCCCCCTTGCCCTCTGAACCCCCTACCCCCAAGCCTTCGCCACCCTGTTGTCTGTGACTATGAGTTATGCATATACACATATGAGTTCATTGGTTGATATCCCCGCCCCCCGCCCCCCCCCCCCCCCCCCCCCCGCCACCTTCCACCATCCCTGCCTTCTTCCCTTTGAGGTTTGACAGTCTGTTCAACATTTCTAGGTCTCTGGGTCTATTTTTGTTCATCAGTTTATGTTGTTCATTAGATTCGACATATGAGTGAGATCATGTGATAATCTTTCTCTGACTGGCTTATTTTGCTTAGCATAATGCTCTCTAGGTCCATTCGTGCTGTTGCAAATGGTAAAGGTTCTTTCTTTTTTACAGCTGTGTAGTAGTCTGTTGTGTAGATGTACCACAGCTTTTTAATCCACTCATCTGCTGATGGGCACTTAGGCCGTTTTCAAATCTTAGCTATTGTAAATTGCGCTGCTATGAACATAGGAGTGCATATATTCTTTCTGATGGGTGTTGCTAGTTTCTTGGGATATATTCCTAGAAGGGGGTTCACTGGGTCAAATGGTAGTTCCATTTTTAATTTTTTGAGGAAACTGTAAACTGTTTTCCATAGAGGCTGCACTAGTCTGCATTCCCACCAGCAGTGCACTAGGGTTCCCTTTTCTCCACATCCTCACCAACATTTGTCGTTAGTTGATTTGTTGATGATAGCCATTCTAACAGGTGTGAGGTGGTACCTCATTGTCATTTTGATTTGCATCTCTGGTGATTAGTGGTGACTTTGAGCATTTTTTCATATGACTTTTGCCCTTCTCTATGTCCATTTTGGAGATAGTCCCATTTATTTTTTCATGAACAAGTCATAGGTTCAATCTCTGTTAATTGTGAGGAACTTAAATAGGAACTTCACTTATATTTTTATTGAAAAGACAATAGTTCATTTTTCCCTAGCACTGGGCTGAAGACCTTTCAAGCACTGATGCATTTAATCCTTGCAAGAATCTTGTGTCATAGATACTATCAATTATTCCTTGTTTACAGGTTCAAAGAGTTTACATGTCCAGAACACA
Organism: Myotis yumanensis; assembly: GCF_028538775.1. Classification (NCBI taxonomy): domain Eukaryota; kingdom Metazoa; phylum Chordata; class Mammalia; order Chiroptera; family Vespertilionidae; genus Myotis; species Myotis yumanensis. The sequence continues at coordinate 24,269,750 of NW_027223764.1, read as the reverse complement.
CAGCAAGAGAAAGCATTAAGACTCCTGTCCCTGCCCTAGCCGGTTTGGCTCAGTGGATAGAGTGTCGGCCTGCGGACTGAAGGGTTCCGGATTTAATTCCAGTCCTGGGCACATGCTGCCCAGGTTTCGGGCTCAGTCCCCAATAGGGGGTGTGCAGGAAGCAGCCAGTCAATAGTCCTCTCTCATCATTGATGTTTCTATCTTTCTCTCCCTCTCCCTTCCTCTCTGAAATTAAAAAAAAAAAAAAAGTTAAAAAAAAATACACACACACAAAAAAAAACAGACTTCTGTTCCTAATCTTGGGCTCCTTAAGTGAAATCTGGTTGCAAAGGCAGTTAGAGCATTTTATTCTGGAACAATGGAACCTTAATATCCAACCTAGTTCCACTTTTGCATTTAGTATAAAGACATCCCCCATAAGCATTGTCCATTTTAATTACACTACACTTAATTATCCTAAATTCTAACTAAGAAAACCTGTTCATCACTGTTCCACCCTTTCATTTGAAAGTAGGGTTCTAATAGGCAGTGCTTTAAAAGATCAGGCTTTAATTAAAACTCTTAGCCTTTCAGCATTGGTGAACTGTAGACCTAACTGTATACGAAGATCTAGGTTGTAGCTCTTTAGCAGAAAAATGAAAAGAAAAACAAAATTTTTCTCTAAGCCTCCAACCCCTTAGGCCTTTATTTTATACTAGAGGCCTGGTGCACCGATTCATGCACCGGTGGGGTCCCTCAGTGTGGCCTGTGGGGATCGGCCGAAAATGGCAGTACAACTGCCACTCCTGCCTGCTGCTCCCACTCATTCTGGCCCCACTGCGGCTGCTGTGGGCTCACGCCCAGTCAGTCCCGATAGGGAGAGGCTCACGCAGCCGCAGCACCACCGGTGCTCGTCAGCCCTGAGCCCAGCATCTGGCACCCATCAGTCAGCTGAGCGGCACTCCAGCTGTGGGAGTGCACTGACCACCAGGAGGCAGCTCCTGCATTGAGCGTCTGCCCCCTGGTAGTCGGTGCACATCATAGCGACCGGTCAACTAGTTGTTTAATTGTTCAGTTGCTTAGGCTTTTATATATATAGATGTGGATAACAAACTCTTAGAGAAGGCATTCTATAATTCCTGAATCTCACTCCAAAATAGAAGTCTTAACTGTTTTTGCCCTTGCTGGTGTGGCCCAGTTGGTTAGAGTGTTGTCCTGTGCACTGAAGGTTCATGGGTTTGATTGCTGGTCAGGGCACATTACCCAAGTTGCAGGTTCCATCCCTGGTCAGGGTGTATATGGGAGGCAACTGATCGATGTTTCTCACATTGATGTTTCTCTCTCTCTCTCCCTCCTCTCCATCTCTCCCCCCTTTTCTCCCTCCCTCCCCTTATTCCTTCTTTCTCTCTCTCTAAATCAGTAAAAACATATCCTTGAGTAAGGATTTAAAATAATAATAATCTGCTTATATCATAGTGGCTGGATGATCATATACTTTAGACTCTAAAGTTTAGAGAGTGGTGTTCCCACCCACCCTGACATTTTCAGTACCCACCTGGCACCATACATCGTTATTGCAATATTACTGACTATATTCCCTGTGCTGTACTTTACATCCCCAGGACTATTTTGTTACTACCAATTTGTACTTTTTTTCTTAACATATTTGTATTGATTTCGGAGAGAGGAAAGGAGAGGGAGAGAAATAGAAACATCAATGATGAGAGAGAATCAGCCGCTCCACCCCCATCCCCTGCACATCCCCCACTGTGGATCAAGGCTGCAACCCAACAGTGACCTCCCAGTTCATAGGTCAAAGCTCAACCACTGAGCCACGCCTGCCAGGCCCAATTTATACTTCTTAATCCCTTCACCTTTTTCACCCAGTCCTTCTCCCTCCTCCCCTCTGGCAGCCATCAGACTGTACTGTTATCTCTAAGTCTGTTTCAAAAAAAACAATGTTTTTAAATCTTCCAGCATAAAACCAGAATGTACATGATCATACACAAAGTTTGCTGGTTTTCTATTGACCAAAGTTAAATGAGCCTCATTGCTTAATTCATCTTTGCATTTATTGCCCTTGAGTCTGACAGTAGTAGGTAGTGTACTACAGGTGTTAACACTATTCTGTTTTCTTTACGGCATTTATATTTGTCCCCTTGTTTGATTTGGTTGTTTCTTATCTCCAGAAGACATCTGTTTAGCTCACCACTTAACCCCCAGTACCAAGGCCTGTCTCTGGCACATAATCAGAGTTCAGTTGAATAAATGAATGCATGCATGCAAGTGCGCCTGCATGGTGAGCCTTAGCTTGAGCACAAAGCATCTCTCTGCTTTAGCTGTAACAGGTGGGACGGTGGGGCTTTGCTCACTGCCCTGTTTCCTTTTTTGTTTCCTCATTTTTAGACAATTGGTTGTAAGGTTTTAACTGCTATCCATGAAGAATAAACATACCTGAATATTCACTCTGCTTTGTGTTTTGTTTTTAATTTTATTATTTAAGGTATTACAAATAGTACATATGTCTTTTTTCTCCCCCATTGACTCCCCCCCCGCCCCCGCCCGCAGTGTCTTGTGTTCACTGGTTGTGCTTATATGCATGCATACAAGTCCTTCAGTTGATCTCTTACTCCCCCAACCCTCCCCTGTCTTCTGCTATAGTTTGACAGTCTGTTCAATGCTTCTTTGCCTATGTATCTATTTTTGTTCAACAGTTTATAATGTCCTTTATATTCCACAAATGAGTGAGATTATGTGGTATTTATCTTTCACGACTGGCTTATTTCACTTAGCATAATGCTCTGCAGTTCCATCCATGCTGTTGCAAATGGTAAGAATTCCTTCTATTTTACAGCAGCATAGTATTCCATTGTGTAGATGTACCACAGTTTTCTAATCCACTCATCTGCTGATGGGCATTTAGGCTGTTTCCAAATCTTAGCTATTGTAAATTGTGCTGCTATGAACATAGGGATGACTATATCCTTTCTGAATTGTGTTTCTGGCTTCTTGGGATATATTCCTAGAAGTGGGATGACTGGGTCAAATGGCAGTTCCATTTTTAATTTTTTAAGGAAACGCCATACTGTTCTCCACAGTGGCTGCAGCGGTCTGCATTCCCACCAGCAGTGCATGAGGGTTCCTTTTTCTCCACATCCTCACCAGCACTTGTCGTTTGTTGATTTGTTGATGATAGTCATTCTGGCAGGTGTGAGATGGTACCTCATTGTTGTTTTGATCTGCATCTCTCGGATGATTAGTGACTTTGAGCATGTTTTCATATGTCTCTTGGCTTTCTGAATGTCCTCTTTTGAAAAGTGTCTATTTAGGTCCTTTGCCCATTTTTTGATTGGATTGTTGATCTTCCCTTTGTTAAGTTGCTTTGTGTTTTAAACCCTAAATTCTAAACAGAATACATAACCCAGCAAACGAATTTTCACATGTGTTTGCTAACACTTTGAGAGTATTTAAATCACATTCAGTTATAACTTTAAAGTGACCATTATATTGAAAATAATAAAATGGTATAAAAATGGAATGTCCTAGAAAAGCATTATAGATAAAGATAGTCTCTTGGCTAATCTACTTTTGCTGCCAGTATTGGATTAGGTTTATGAAATATTTCGAGCCAGACTATTTCATTTTAGAGCAACTCAAGACAATCACCCTTTACATGCAAGATGTGAAGTTGCTAAGTTTCTACCTGGAGACACTGAAGAGTATCAGGTACTGATGCCATGGTTTTGGACCATTTGGAAGAGGCTAGCCTCCTGCCCTTTAATATTATATCTTAGAGAACTTAACCAAGTGCAAGTCTGGGTTATATCCCTGACTGAAATTTTAAAGGCACCTATTTCGGTTCTCTCCACATACTTTTATAAAGTATATTTACCTGGATGGAGACTGTCTTCCAGAATTTCAGTTTTCCCTGATCATTCTCAGCTTGACCTTATTTCACATCTTGTAGTCCACCTGAAAAAAGGGTGCTATAATAGCTGACATAAAGGGCATGTCATTTTTGAAAAAAAAACTCATGAGCTTTCTTTTCTGAGTAGTTTCTAGTCCTCCCTACCTCTTTTCCTCTTGCTCTTTGCCTGTCCTTTTTCCCTCCTTTCAGACTGAGTCCTTTCTGATCCTTTCTTCCTCAAGTGTGATCAGAAAAACTTACGTAGAGTCCTTTACAGTAGTGTCCTCCTATCAGGCTGTTGGCCTCACAGTGTGTTACCTGGGCGGGCTTCTGAAGTAGTCTCCCTCCTTCCCCTATTAACTGCCAAGAATAATCCCTCAGATAAATATTTTTAATTTGTGAGCAATTGAAACTTTTGGCTAAAGGGACATCATTTGAGACCTTTAAAAGAGAATTGCCAGGGAAATCGTCTAGTTAAAAATAAGCTCGCCAACAAAGTGGTGGTGTTGAGAGAAGTGTAAGGCTGATTGATCAGCTAGTGGAAAGGATTCTGCTGTGAGGGGAAGTATGGAGATTCACAAATGCCAATTAATCATGTACCTCTTGCCCCATGGCATCTACACCAATTGAGAAATAGCCTTAAGATCCAGAGGAGATGGGAAGTATTATTTTAGTTTCATTTCCCATAAAGAGGGCACTGGAAGTTCTAGATTGGAGACAATGACTGGAACCTGTAGCCAAAACTCCTTACAGCAGTACCCCAAACCTAGACCTTGGAATTGCATTTTTAGGAGAGTTAGGTGTGGAGAGCAAGCATTTAGCCAACCACAGAGATTTCACTATCCCAGACATCACCAGTGGGGAGAAAGAGCCAAAGAGAAGTGAGTTTTCAGGCTATCTCCTAAGGCAGTGATGGCGAACCTTTTGAGCTCGGCGTGTCAGCATTTTGAAAAACCCTAACTTAACTCTGGTGCCATGTCACATATAGAAATTTTTTGATATTTGCAACCATAGTAAAACAAAGACTTATATTTTTGATATTTATTTTATATATTTAAATGCCATTTAACAAAGAAAAATCAACCAAAAAAATGAGTTTGTGTGTCACCTCTGACACATGTGTCATAGGTTCGCCATCACTGTCCTAAGGTCCTGCCCCTTGCCTGGCTATGCCTACCTCCTAGTTAGGAAGAACAGGAAAACAGATCCTCTGCTAGAAGACAAATACAGCCTAAAGTAGCCCGGGCAAACCAAATCAGTTAAGAGGAATGGAAGCAAGAACCAGAAGTCCCCTCCCTCCATTCAAATGTAATAAATGTGGGTCAACCATTTTTAAAACGTGTTGCTATGTAATATGAAATCACTTGGGAGGTGCCCCCCCCCCCCACCTTGAACGAGACAATTATTATAAATAAATCTGGACTGATAGCTTTCCAGCTTATTTTTTAAGCTTTTTATTTCTATATTCTTTAGACATTTAGCATTTCCTCTAAAATGAATTGAGCTCGAGCATGCCACATCCCTTCATTAGCCAAGGAAATGATTCTAGCAAATGCTGTCTGTTTCACAGGTTGTAGGCCATAAAGAAGGTCTGGATGTTATGGAGAGAGCTGATCCTTTATTCCTTTTAATTGGACTTCCTACTATTCCTGTCATGCTGATATTAGGCAAGATGATTCGCTGGGAGGATTATGTGCTTAGACTATGGCGCAAATACTCAAATAAACTACAAATTTTGAACAGTATATTTCCAGGTAAGGCCCTGAATTGTGGTGGTAACAAGCATGCCAAATTAATCCTATGGAAGAAACCCTGTATACAAAGGTATCTTCGCTATGCTAATTTTTTGGCACTAATACCCTGCATTTTTTTTCTCTAGGGATTGGCTGTCCTGTTCCTCGAATTCCAGCTGAGGCTAATCCTTTAGCAGATCATGTCTCTGCCACCCGAATTTTATGTGGAGCCCTTGTCTTTCCTACTATTGCGACTATAGTTGGTAAACTGATGTTTAGTAGTGTTAACTCTAATTTACAAAGGACAATCTTGGTAAGATGGTTTTAATGTTACCTTTTTAAAGTAACTATACGAAAGAGAATGAATTGTATATTTGTTGTTGTTTTTAAAAAACCAATAAGACTATACAAATATTCTGGGGCTCCTCAATTTGATCCTCACTGTCATGTAATAGCAGTAAAATGGAAAGAGTCCACGGCAGTAGCGCTGGCCTTCCAGAACTGTGCTGTGGGTGACTTCTCTCCCGGGCTATGCAGGAATCCTCACACCATCCCTCTTGCAGCAAGGTTATGGTGAAGAGCTTCTGCTCTCAGTCAGGCTGCCTGGTTCAACCCTATCACATATATTGTCTTGCTGAGAAACAAGTTTCTTGACTTCTCTGTGCCTGTAGAATAAAGATAGTAATGGTAGCTACCTCAGTAAATTTATTTTGTTTCTCTAAATGTGCATTAGAAAAAGCTAATTTTCCTTTTTATTTTAGGGTGGAATTGCTTTTGTTGCCATAAAAGGAGCATTCAAGGTTTACTTCAAACAGCAGCAATATTTACGTCAGGCACACCGCAAAATTCTAAATTATCCAGAGCAAGAAGAAGCATAAAACTGTGACTTCCTATTGTTCTGCAGTCCTCTCATCCTTATGAGTCTGTTGTGTTGTTTTGATTCCATCATTAATGCACAGTAGTGGAGACTTGTGATAAACTGCTGCTCTCGTATTTTTAAGAAATAAAATAAAGAAAGCACTTAGGGCCGGAGAACTCCTCTCAGTAATCACGGAACCTAAGGATGTGATTCGTTTTCATTATTCTGTATGTACTTCTTTTATGGCAGTCGTCTGAACCATTACATTAGCATGGGAAACCTGGCTTTGTTCATATTTTCTTCAGACAGAAATGTAAGGATCAACCTGTGCAAATATTGAATGCACATGCTGTTTTATTCAAAGGCCTCTTTTGTACATGTTCATGTTCAGTGTTTTCTTAGAATTGGCAACTCAATGAAGGTACTGAGGACTTTTCTCACTGGCATAATTTGATTACATGTTGTAAACAGGAGTACATGTTAATATGAGGAAATGTAAATTAAATTACTTATAAATAAATAACAAACCAAAAATGTATGTAAACATTTAAATGATTATCTGAACAAATGCGATTTTGTTGTTTTTTTTTAACCCATGTGATGTCCTCCAAAATGTGTAAGGTAAAAGTTCACAGGGCTTCCAGATCACTTTTTCACTATTAAATATTATTTATATAATGTTGACATCTCATAGTTCTAAATGTAATTTTGACTCATGCAGTCTTAATTACTGTGTGTGTGTGTGTGTGTGTGTGTGTGTGTGTGTGTGTGTGAGAGAGGGGGGGGGACAGGTCCTTCCATCACTGGAGTAAAGTTTTTAAATCCATATTTCTAGAAATTAGAGCTGCCAGATTATAGTAGTTTGAGCACAGAGAACGATTTGCAAAAAATTCAATAAAGTTATTTTACTCTTCTCTTTCATTGATTCAGTTATTCAGGTATTTGCTGATCACCTCCTGTTTGCCCAGGCACTATGCTGAGTGCTGTGGGATACAATGGTGAACACGACAGACTTGGTTCTATGTAGTTTACGGTCTAATTTTAACAGATAGAAAACCAACAGTGGTGAACCAAGGTGAGGCCTGGAGCTCTTTGTTTTTACACCAGTCAGTGAGGAGATAATTATGAAAATAAGTCTTGATAAGTATTGAGGTCATTGGTTTTGGCTTAAGATAATTTATTTTATTATTTTAAAAACCAATACTAATGTTTTTAGATTTTAATTGCTTATCATATTGATGAGGGTAGTATCTTAATCACTGTTTATCTAGTTTTATATTAATTTTTAAGAACCAATTATTTATTTTAAGCCATTTTTAATAGTGGCCCTTTTAATGTTATTCAGCAATCTGAATGATTTTGCAGTTATTTTCATTAATTAAGTTTTTAAAAGTTCTAAAAACCCTGTTTATTTTCTTGTTTACAGTATCTAATGCATGATGATGATAAATTTCCTCTTACTGAGGAGTGGCCACTTCTCTTTAGAAGGGTAGCAAATAGAGATTGAGCTCTATTAGACTGCAATAATGTATGTTAACTTTAGTAATTTAAAACTGGAATCTTTATAGTATGAATGTTTTGAGTTATAATATGAAGTTGATGTGAATGGCTATTGAACATTCAAAGTTGTCATTCTTTGGGGAGGAAGGGAATATTTGACTGACAGTGGGCCTTATTAAGAACACTGCTATAGTTCTGAATGGGAAATAAAAATCTATGATTATATATAAAAGTAACTTAGATTACATAACTATAATTATAAAATATATTGGCTTCTCCTTCGTTTTTAAGGTGAAAAGACACTAGATATTTCCTGTATAATTTTGTTATATAGAACAGCTTTTAGGCAGCCTTTGCTAAAGTTATATAAGCACACAGTTCCCCATTTACTACTTTAATGTCCAAAATGGGGAAGTAGCTACTTAGACTTATTGGCATCAGGGCTTGTGAGGGTGAGAGAAACAACTGTAATGTTTTGGGGGCAGGGAAGTGGGGTTTCTAGGGCTGTGGGGAGGGAATTGCAAGTGCCTGGGGACCAAGAGTGACCTCTAGCCCTGGAATTAAGCACTTAAATCTAAAGAGCCTTATTAGCTTGAGAAGTACCATGTCCTATTCTTTTTAGCAAGGTGGCCTGCACTGCCATGAAGCAACAAAAGAGCATGAGCTGACTCATGTTGGGTAGACCTGGTTCAAATGCTAATTCTGCTTTTAATAACTTGACCTTGGCCAAATGACTTATCTTTCTCTCAGCTACAGTTTTCTTCTTCACTGAAATGCAAGTAATACTCATCCTCAAAAGATATTTCTAGGAGTAAGAGAAATTAAAGGAACAGGCACTTTAGGCTTGAAATAGCACCTATAGAGTAGCCGTTCTTAATTGCTAGTCTGTTCACTCTCTAGGAAGAGGGAATGAAATAAAAGAAAGGCATTGGGGGACAGATTAAACGGATGCTGTAGACTTTGGGGATAGGTGGGTATATTTTGTGTTTTTCAATTTATTTTCTCATTGCTTTACTGTGTAATTTCTATAAATTACTGTTTTAAACCTCTTATATGAAATTCAGTGACAACTAGTAGAATTCTTTGCAGAAATTAATTTATCTTCAAAGTGGCTGAAAATATTGTTCATCATGACATGATTATCAAATGACTGTGAAGAATATATAACTAAACTTAGTGACTTAATTAGTCACTGCCGTGCTAACTGCTGTAATTTTTTTAACATCTTGTTTTTAATATAGACGATCTCAATACTGGCTGGATTAGGGTAAATAAAGAATATTTCTGTTCTCTAGGTGTACTTTGTTGAACAACTGCCAAAATATTATTAATTCTGTACCTACGTAATTCTTTTTCTAAATAATAGTTATAGACACAGTAGATTTTTCTTTTAGTAAAAATTTGAATTTTTAAAGAAATTATTAGAGGAATTTGTCTTAATTTTTTAATTAGGCTAGCTTAAATGTTAAATATGTTCTAATATTTTTAATGTATCACCTCTCACCTACCTCCAGAGCTACGTGGACTATGATTAGACAGGCAACTAGACAAAATCTGGGTAGTCTCATGCCATGGGATATCTTAAAGTATATTTAAGTGAATTGGAAGCACACACACAATTTGTTTCCTGAGATACTAAGAACTTCAGTTTCATTCTAGAAGGTAAGAATCTTCTAGAATGAGGACATCAAATACAGACCCTTCCATCCATGGGAATTGTTTTGTCTCTAGGTCACTTCTTTATTAATACTAGTAGAGGAGAAACAGCATAGTTGGACAGTCCTGGATGCATACTCTAGCTGTTACTTTAAATTAGTTGTAGCACAAGTTACTTTTCCTTAGAAAAACCATCAGTTTCCTTATCAATAAAATCTCTATATATAAAAGTCCTAAGCGACTGTTAAAACCGAACAACCAGTTGACGAGTCGCTATGATGTGCAATGACCTCCAGGGGGCAGACACTCAACACAGGAGCTACCCCCTGGTGGTCAGTGCACTCCCACAGCCAGCCAACCTTCCCTGGTCCCCCCCACCCCCACCCTCGGCAAACCTCCCACTGTCCCTCCCCTGTCCCTTCCCCCAGCCAGCGGCAGGCCCTGGCCAGCCCAGCCCCTATCGGGACTGAGCAAGAAGGCCCCAATAGGTCCTGATCACCGGCCAGGCCTAGGGACCCCATCCATGCATGAATTTCATGCACCAGGCCTCTAGTGAAGATTGAGATCTGTCTCCTAGCTTATTGGGAGGTAACATTTAAGGACAGTTTGATAGGCAGAGAAACTAAATCTGTGCCAATTTAAGCAGAGGTTTGTTTGCCTATAACCCTTTCTCTAGGTTACCTCCTCTACTACCTGCTACCCCAAACACCCATTGGAACTGGAGTGATGAAAGGTTTTGTTAACTTCCTGGAACAAATACCCTGAGCAGAGGGAAGGTTTGCAGCTGAGTGGTTGTAGGATAATCAACATGTACTACTTTATCAGATATTTGTTGAGCACCTGGGCCTTGGGGTAAAATGAGGAATAAGCCTGCTTTGAGATGTTCAGTCTTAACACAAACAGATCTAAGTCTTACTGTGGTATTACCACCACAAGAATGTTAAATACATATAGGGAGAATTTTTTATTTTTTTTTACAAAGAGAAAGAGATACACCAGTTGGCTGCCTCCTGTATGTGCCCTGACAAGGGATAGAACCCACAACCTAGGTATGTGCCCTGACCGGGAATCAAACCCATGACCTTCCAGTGCACGAGATGCCACACTGGCTGAGGCGAGAGTGGGCATTTTTTTACTTTTGTTTACTATATTCCACAAATGAACCAAATTCATGGGCCATCTTGGAATATTTCGAGCCAGTAGAGGATGTGCCCTTCTTAAATAGGACTGTCTCTCGTTTAATATTAGCAAGAACCTATTACAGAAACTGACAGGTAACGTCTCCACGGCCTTCTGATACTCATTTATCAGTATCCAAATGTATCTATTTATCAATTCAGATAATTGTACACCAAAAATAAGACCTGGAAAAGTGCACTATTTTAAAGTGCAAATCTTGTATTTTTGCAAATAATCACATGTAATATGTCAGGAGAGAAATCACGTTATTTGAACAGGGAAAATGTAATATAAGAAATTGTCTGGTAAGTAAATACTAAAGGCAGTAAAAGAAGACTTTAATAAAGAAAGGTAGGGGCAATGAAAGCTATTATCTCTAGGCTGAGGGAGAGTAGACAATGAGGAAACAAATGCCTAAAAGAAGGCCTCACGACGAACTGGTTTGGCTCAGTGTATAGAGCATCAGCCTGCGGACTCAAGGGTCCCAGGTTCGATTCCGGTCAAGGGCATGTACCTTGGTTGCAGGCACGTCCCCAGTGGGGGGTGTGCAGGAGGCAGCTGATCAATGTTTCTCTCTCATCTGATGTTTCTAACTCTCTGTCCCTCTCCCTTCTTCTCTGTAAAAAATCAATAAAATATATTTAAAAAAAAAAAAAAAAAGAAGGCCACTGCCCCCCTCCCCCAAAGCCAAGATTCAGACCCTTTGAAGAGGGTGTGGCTACCACTGGAACTGTGAGGAGTAACGAGAACCGGACAGGGCAGGCTGGAGCTGGTCTCTAGGACCCGTACTGGTGGGGAGAGAAGCCTGAGGTACAACTGGACACGTGCACGGAGCTGCTGGGTGCCCATACCAAATGGTCACAAAGGAGGCTGGAACATGGAAGAGGCCTTCTTGACACGATAGCCTGGCAGTGTCACTGCAGTGCCCTCATTTAAAAAGGCCCATGTCCCAAAGGAAAGTGTTTACAGGGTCCAGTTCAGTGTCACAACATTGGGCAGAGAAGGGTGGATTCGGAACTGAGTACGTTGGCACATGTAACCAGCGCCCTGCTCTGTAACCCATCCTAGTCAATCCAACACCCCTGCCCCACCTCCACCAAAGGGAAACATAATCTTAACCTCTTTTCAGTGAATAACTTAGAAAGTACTTGGCAGTCATTTAACCCTGATATATTTGATTCACAGAAAGGACCATAGTGATTTAGTACCATACAAACACGATGATAAATGGGCCGTTTTCATATATTCTGATTGGGCTGTACATTGATATGGAGGACAATTAGAAAGTATCTGTCAAAATTACTAATGCATGAACTCTCAGATCTAATTCCAGGAATTTATCTTAACATGTACTTGAGTCCAGCAACATATCCATAAAGTTAATCTGTCGCAGCAGTATATGTAAAAAGAAACTGGAACCAACCTAAATGTCTGTCGTTAGGGAACTGGTTAAATAATGGTACATCCATAAAGGAATACTATGCAGCTATAAAAAATGAAAGAGCTGTTTACATATGTATTTAAAAATATTTCTGATGTACATTGTTAAAAGGGAACAATCAAGATGTAGTATGTTGCCACTAGTAGAGAGAATGGGGGTGGGGGAATTATCTAAATACTTGTTTATGCCTTTTAAAAATCTCTGGAAAGGTACATAAGAAAACTAGCTATCTATAGGAGGTTTGGAAATGGGGGGTAGAGGTTAGGGAGGAGGGAGATTTTTATTGGTACCTTTTATATGTTTTCCTTAACTATGTAGATACATTATTTTTAAAGTAATTAAAAATTAAATCTTCCCAGAGGACAACTGAAAATCAATAGAAATTAGAGATTTCTATTTTATAAAGATGATAACATAGGAACTGTGTGTGACCATACTTTCTCCTTACAAAAGACTAAAGTGATTTTTTTGAAAAATAATTTTGCATCTCCCTCAAGCAGATCTTCCAATAGGTATTCAATAAATGCTTAGCTTCCCATGAGATTCATTTTAAAAAATATTTTTATTGATTTCAGAGAAAGGATGGGGGAGAGAGATTGAAACATCAATGGTGAGAGAGAATCACTGACTGGCTGCCTCCTGCACGCCCCCCACTGGGGTTCAAGCCCGCAACCCAGGCATGTGCCCTTGACTGGAATTGAACCCTGGACCCTTCAGTTCGCAGGCAGACGCTCTATCCACTGAGCCAAACTACCACGTGGGGAAGGTGAAGAGTCTCACTGACTCCTTTTCTCTGGTTTATAAAGGCTGCAAATCTTTGTGCCTTGATATCCCCTCTGATTGGTCACTATCCCCTTTGATTGGTTACTATAGCAACTCCAGAGCTCAAACCTGATGTGAAGTATGTGAGGTTCCCTCCTTCCTCTCCCTTATTGTTTCCCTATTCCCTCTGGGCTTGCTTCTTCCCTTTTTGAAGGAGGGGCTTCCTTTCCTTTATTCTGTAAATGTATACCTTTTGCAGCTCTCAGCTCCCTTATTCTATGGAAATGTACCCTTTGTAGCTCTGTAGCCCTGTGCTTTTTCCATGGACCCCTTAGTTCAGGGGTGGGCAAACTTTTTGACTCAGGGCCACAATGGGTTCTTAAACTGGACCGAGGGCCGGAACAAAAGCATGGATGGAGTGTTTGTGTGAACTAATATAAATTCAAAGTAAACATCATTATATAAAAGGGTACGGGTCTTTTTTTTTTTTTTTAGTTTTATTCATTTCAAACAGGCCAGATCCTGCCCATGGGCCATAGTTTGCCCACGGCTGCCTTAGTTCCTAAAATGTCCTAAACCTGCCTTAAAACTCCTTTCAAAAGAGCCGTGTGATTCTAACTGTATGGCACTCTGGAAAAGACAAAACTATAGGAACTTTTTTTTTATTTAGTTAATCTTCACTGAGGATATTTTTTTCCTTTTTTAGAGAGTGTGGAAGGAGAGAAGGGAGGGGACCCCTAGTTGGAATCAAACCTATAACCCAGTTACATGCCCTTGACTGGGAATCAAACTGTGACCCTTGGGTGCTCAGGCCAAGGCTCTAACCAGTTAGCAACACTGGCCAAGGCTAGAAACACTTTTACAAATCAGTTCTTTCTAAGGGTTAGGGGGAGAGGATAATGAATAGGTGAAGCACAGGATTTTTAGGGGGTGAAATTTCTATATGATACTGTTTGTAACCATGTAATGGACACTTGGATAAGTTGAGGAAGTAGTAATTTGTTAAGAAAAATTATGTCATTACCATTCAAGACATTTAAGCAGATGAGCCAGCTAATGAAAGTGTATTTTAGTATGAGAAGAATTTTACATTAAGCTAGTTATATGAGGAAATCCAAACAATTTGAATTTAAATTTTTTGTTGTTAATCCTCACCTGAGGAAATTTTTTCCATTCATTTTTAGAGTGAGTAGAAGGGAAGGAGGCAGGGAGGGAGGGAGGGAAGAAGAGAGAAACATCAATGTGAGGGAAACACATTGATTTGTTGCCTCCCGAAAGCACCCAACAGGACCGGGACTGAGGATCAAACTTGCAACCCAGGTATGTGCCCTTAATCAGAAATCAAACCCACAACCCTTCAGGGGTGAGCTGATGTTCTAACCACTTAGCAACACCAGCCAGGGCCAAACAATTTTTATTTTAAATAAGCATGATCAGGCCTTTGAAACTCAGAAGGGAAGCCATTAACTGGTAATTAGAAAAGTTAATTTCTTAGCTAAAAGTTTTAATAGCTTCCTTTGCTCTTTTAAAAATATATTATTGATTTCAGAGGGAAAGAGGGAGGAAGAGAGAAAGATAGGAACATCAATGATGAGAGAGAATCTTTGATCAACTGCCTCCTGCACGCCCCACCCTGGGGATCTAGCCCGCAACCAGGGCATGTGCCCTGACCAGGAATCAAACTGTGACCTCCTGATTCATTGGTTGACCCTCAACCACTGAGCCATGCTGGCCAGGCTTCCCTTGCTCTTTTATCCTAAGGTGCTACCTGGCCCGAAGCAGAGGCTGAAAGGAAGGCAGAGCTGTGACAGCTCCTGGTGGGACCTCCACTAAGGACCTCATACCAGCAGCACCTCAGGGAGGGCCCACATCTTGGTCAATTTAATGTCCTGAGTATCTTCCGCCTACAGATTACTGTCTCCCCTTTGCAGCTTGGCAAACAGGCTCAGAGACTACGTCACTTAGAGTTTGGTTTGCATCCTCAGAAACCAAGAGCGGCTGACTGACGTGAAGGGGGTTTTCGGCAGGGAAGCTTGGAACTCTCAGGCTGGGAGGGCAGCTGGAGAGCCTGGACGAGAGACAGGCAGGCCCCACAGGTGCACACTGAGTTCGTCAGGCATGCACATCTCAGGTCCCAGCCTGGACGCAGTGATGACTCGGGACCTGCCTGTCAGCTCAGCCTTGGATCTGTGCCTGCTGCCATTCGGGAAGCACTGAGCAGAGCCCATGCTCAGAGCACGTGGACAGACAGTTCCTGTTAACGGGACAGGGTTGTTCACTCTGGGCTGGATTTCTCGGGGGCTGCTGTCATCTGGGAGATCTGAGAAAGGCCTCTCCGGTAACATCCTTGATCTTGTCAAGTGGATGAATGTTAAAAAACCCTTTCCCCCTCTACACAGCTTTTGAGACAAAGATGGAATGTTAAGTCAGCAGCTGGGCTCCTTTCGCTCATTGGTGCCTTTGTCACAGGGACCAGCTATAGGATTATTGCTCTATGAAGGGAATGATGAAGATGAAAGTTTTGTAAGGCCCTGAATCCAGATGCCAAAGAACAAAGCAAGCAGCTGGCTTTGCCAGCGCAAAGGCTCTGGAACAGAAAATGCAAGATGTGAGCGTGGGGGAAAGAAGAGCAGCTTCCCGTGCCTTCAGGCAGCACTGCCTGGACAAGCGACTTTTACGGGGGGCCGGGGGGGGGGGGGGGGGGGGCCTCTTTGCAGACTTTCTCCCGGACCTGGGGCCCTGCTGCTCTTGCTAGCTAGGCCTGCATGAGATAGCAGGTCCAGGGGGACTGCTATCCTTGGTCCTGAACAGTCCTTGTGCATAGCAGTAATCCACAGCCTGGCTGCAAATCTGAGTCCATGGAGACATTGCAAATAAATGTGCTAGTTGCAAAGCCTTGCCCCAGATCTGCTGAGTCAGTAGGTCTCTGCATTTTTATACAAACCAAGAGCCCAGGTGAATCTGAGAGCCCACGGGCTGCAATTTGGAAATGACTCTACGAGGGCTTACTTATCTCTCCTAAGCCTATGCAGTGGACACCTCTAGCTTTTTCTCCTGTTGGCATCTACCCCCCAATCTTGTGAAAATGCACCTTGATTCTTATTACGGGAGTCCCTCCTTTCCACCCTCAGGTTTGGGCAAGACTGGCTCAGCTCCAGGCCATTCACCATTCAACTTGTCTCAACTTCCTGACCACAGTTACTGGCCCTGAGACCACCCAATGTGAGCCAAGGATGGAGTTGGGAGGTGTGAGATGAGGCCTTTCATTATAGGTGAACTAACTCAGAAGCAGGTAAAGCTGATGATAGAGAGATACCAAGTTCAGAGGACCTTGCTTAAGCCTCTGAATAAAGTGGTCTAGAAGTCAGAAATTCCCCTGGACTTTTCAAAGGAGCTAATACGTTCCTTTTATTGCTTAACTTTGGTTTGGTTTCTGTCAGCTGCAACCAAATAGAACTTCTATTTCCTAGGACACTGATGACTCATGCATTCTGTCCTAAGAATTCTCTATGAATTCTGAACCAAGTGAGAGAAGCTGAGGAGCTGGGGCGGAGAGAGAACAAGCAAAAGAAGCTGAGGTTACCAGGGAGAAATCAGAATGACTGTAATTTGGACACTTTTTAAATAATCAGTTACCAAGGATGAAACCTCAACCAACCATGGGCTAAAGATCACCTAAACCGAAGAAGAGTCAAAAGTATGGGGGGAAGGGGGGCAATAGTATCCTACGCTGAGTGTCACCAAGGCGTTCTCAGATTTTGCTTTTCTCCTCTGTCTCAATGAAGTGTTACTTCTGCGCTGTCCTTTGCTTTCTGCTACCCGGTTTCCATGGCTGGTCTTCCTGCAGCTTTGTCTGACCTTTCCAATATTTGTCCTCTCTGAGGAGCTGGGGCAGCATGAACCCCTTCATCAGCATAATGGGCTCACTGTTCACGCCTCCCCTGGCTCTGTGGGTGGACAGGTATGATATGTACACTCCCAGGAGTACTAAACCCATCACAAAAGGTACCGCAAGGTCAAAAGGTCTCAGGACCTCAGGGAATAACCAACAGGGGCATCATTTCAGAACATCATTTCTTCCAGTAAGAGGTACAGGTGGGAGTTGGGAAGCATGACAAAAACGCCTGCACCCTCTCCCTGTGGTTTTGAGAGTACCCCTGTCTGGCTAGGGTAGGAAAAAGTTCTAATTAGCGGGCACTGAAGTGGGTTAATGTTTGCATGGCAGGAGAAGGGAGGCTTGCCTGGCAGAGATTCCAGGACAGAGGTAATTAGACAGGAGGCCAAGGCCCAGATGAGGGACCTCTGGGGCGATCTGAAAAGCCAGGGTAAGACATAAAAGGAAGCTATTTTTAGAGAGGCCAGATCGGATTGCAGGACAAGCAGATCCAGGCCTCTGGGAATGGTCATTAGAAACGGCTTGCAAGCCAGTGAGCCCAGGGAAAAAAAAGTTTTAGGGCAAAGTTACACGGTTTAAATGACTGTCAAGAAATGTGTGATTTTTAACAAATTCTGGGGGGTCATATGCCTCTGAGCTATATGCAAAGCCCAGGAAAAAGAACTGTCTCTTTTTTTGGACAAAGGTTGCTCCTCTAATATGGTGCAAAGCCATTAGATTATGAAATCATAATACACTGACCTTTTTAAATGTTATAGCTGAAAGTTTGGAGGAGGGAGGAAACACATGGTGGGTTCTGGGAGCTGGTTTTTGTCTGGTCCTTGGCCTGGGAAGTGGTTGTAAGAGAGCTCACCTATAATTATTTGTTAAATTTATACATGGGTGTTATTTGGACTTGTGTATATATTTCACACGTGCATACACACACACACACACACACACACACACACACACACACCAGTAAAAAAATTACCCAAGTTCTAAGTGCAATATTCTGAGTCACTGAGAGTGGATGGGAATCCGGGAGGAGGGGGCATCAGAAGTAATGTCTATGAAAAGTTTTTATATGATAACATGCTAATGACATGGTACTAAGAGAATAAGTAGGCTACCTCTATGTATGTACAATGATATCTACAAAAATTATAAAAATATGTATATGTACAGGGAAATAATTAGAAAGAAAAATGCTATCACCACTCTGCTGGCCCCTCTCCCTAAAATACAGGGAGGTTGCTCTGTAGGTCACTGGCTGGTTCTGGCACAGTCATCTACACTAATAAAAGAGAAACATGGTAATTAGCATATGACCGCTACCCTTCCCATTGGCTAATCAGCATATCCTTATGCAAATTAACTGTCAGCCAAGATGGCGGCTGGCAGCCATGCACTGAAGCAGCAGGGAGGCTTGCTTGCTCCAGTGATGGCGAACTCCAACGTTCCCCGGCTGACTTGCCGGCCTCTCAGCTGCAACTCTAAGCAACTATGTACTATGTTGCAAATATAGAAGCTAAACAAAACCCCAGAAACCCGCTTTCAATCAGCCGGGCTTCAGCCAGCTGGACCGCAACATTGTATCAATGTTTTCAACAGTGAGGCCTCAGAGCTAAAGCTGGCCCAGAATAAAAAAAAAGAAAAAGAAAAAAAGGAGCGGTTGGGAGCTTCAGTCACCCGCCAGCCGGAAAACAGCCCTCAGCCCCTCACCCAGACTGGCCAGGCACCCCAGTGGGGACCCCCACCCTGATCCAGGACACCCTTCAGGGCAAACCAGCCAGCCCCTACCTATGCACCAGGCCTCTATCCTATATAGTAAAAGGGTAATATGCCTCCCAGCACTGGGATCGGCGGAGCCGCAAGGCCTCCTGGCACCGGGATCAGCGTGACAGGGGGCAGCGCCCAAACCCCCTGATCGCCCTGCAGCTCTGTGTGTGACAGGGGGCGGGGCCACAACCTCCCTATCCGCCCTGCTCTGTTTGTGACAGGGGAAGGCGCCCCAACCCCCTGATCAGCCCTGCTCTGTGCCTGATAGGGGGGAGCTCCCCAATCCCCTGATTGCCCTGCAGCTCTGTGTGTGACAGAGGGGAGCTCCACAACCCCCTGATCGCCCTGCAGCTCTGTGTGTGACAGGGGGCGGGGCCACAACCACCCTATCTGCCCTGCTCTGTTCATGACAGGGGAAGGCGCCCCAACCCCCTGATCAGCCCTGCTCTGTGTCTGATAGGGGGGAGCTCCCCAACCCCCTGATTGCCCTGCAGCTCTGTGTTTGACAGGTTGCGGCGCCCCAAACCACCCCCCTCTGATCCGCCCTGCTCTGTGTGTGACAGGGTACGGAGCCCCAAACCCCTTGATGGGCCCTGCTCTGTGAGTGACAGGGGGCAGCACCCCAACCCCCTGATCGGCCATGCTCTGTGCGTGATAGGGGGTGGCGCCGCAACCTCCCCATCAACCCTGCCTTGAGTGTGACAGGGTGCGGTGCCCCAACCCCCCAATCGGCCCTACCCTGAGCTTGACTGAGGGTGGCATCGCAACCTCCCGATCCGCCCTGCTCTGTGCAACTCCCCAATCGGCCCTGCTCTGAGCCTGACCAGGGGCTGCACCTATGGATTGGGCCTGCCCTCTGCCACCCGGGAGCAGGCCTAAGCCAGCAGGTCGTTATCTCCTGAGGGGTCCCAGACTGCGAGAGGGCACAGGCCGGGCTGGGGGACCCCTCCCCCCGCCCCCGAGTGCACAAATTTTTGTGCACCAGGCCTCTAGTACTATATAATAGAAGATAAACATGTAAATTGACCATCCCTCCGCTACACTCAGCAGCCAATCAGGAATTAGTATGCAAATTAACCTCATCACCTCTGTAGAGACTGACAGCAGGTAGGAGGCAGGTCCCAGCACAGCCTGCTTGGCCATCGCTGCAGTGTGGAGCAGGCAGGCCCTGCAGAGAGCAGAGAACCGCAGGGAGCGGGCCTAAGTAGGACATCTCCTGAGGGCTCCCAGATTGGAGAGGGTGCAAGTCAGGCTGAGGGGCACCCCCTCATGCACGAATTTCGTGTACCAGGCTCTAGTTAAAATATAACAGTAAAGAGCACGTTTAAGGCTTGGAAGGTCCAGTCCTAGCTCTGCCACTTGCTGGTTGGGTTCCTTGGACACATTGCTTAACCAGCGGTTCTCAACCTGTGGGTCACGACCCCTTTGGGAGTCGAACGACCCTTTCACAGGGGTCGCCTGAGACCATCGGAAAACACATATATAATTACATATTGTTTTTGTGATTAATCACTATGCTTTAATTATGTTCAATTTGTAACAATGAAATTGGGGGTCACCACAACATGAGGAACTGTATTAAAGGGTTGCAGCATTAGGAAGATTGAGAACCACTGGCTTAACCTCTCTGGGGATCTTACAATAATGTTTGGGAAACAGGTCTTGGGCAAAATTGTACAGTCATTCTATTTAAAATCTCCCTAGCCTGCTGGCATGGTTTTGGAAGATCTGATTTATTAGGTCCACTGCAGCCCAAGATTGAGAAGATTTTCACAGTCTGAACTTGTTTCTTAGTATGAATGAGGCGGGAGATGATTGTGAAGGGTTTGGAACCCCCTTGGGACCATGGCTTGCTGCTGTCATCTCTCTTGTTTGTTTTGTAATGGTGTTGCTTAATCCTATGGGGGAAGTTGGGAGGGGTGAGTTGGGCTCATGCCACACCCTGGGACAGTACAGTGTGGCTCACTGCAGCCTGCTCAGCCAGCTCCCTCTCCTTGTCCTTTTTAATCTAGCCGACAGAAGTAAAGCCTTTTTTGAGAGAAGTTTGACCATAGGTATTAAAAACTTTAAAATATGCAGAAATAAGACTTCCAGCTATGACACTATTCAGAGGCAGGCAAATATTCTCTTCCAAAACACAAGAATAAAACTGAACACAATTATCAAAATCCAACCATTTCAAGGTTGTAGAGATGAACCAAATGCAAACAACAACTTGAGAGATATTTATTCTTTTTTTAAAAATCCTCATCTGAGGATATGTTTTTATTGATTTTAGACAGGAAGGGGAAGAGAGAAAGAAATGTCAATTGGTTGCCTCGTGTGTGTGCCCCACCAGGGATTGAACCTACAACCTAGAAATGTGCCCTGACTGGGAATCAAGCCTGCAACCTTTTGGTATATGAGACAATGCTCTAACCAACCAAGCCCCCTGGCCAGGGCACGGGATGTTTATTCCTAAAGAACTGCTGGAGTTTGTGTAGGAACAACAGCCTCCTTGTCCAGGACTGCTTCTACTCGCCCCCACCCCCCACCCCCCCAACCCAGCTGGGTAGGTGCAGTCATTTTATTGGGACAGGACAGGAATTGCAGACCAGCTTGGCTGCAAGTAGGGGCAAACTTGACTCGGAATGGAGAGTGAAAAGTCCATGTTAGACAGCATTGTAAGCCCAAGTAGCAAGCTCAACAGAAAACAAACAGCAAACCTGAAGCTCTGTTGGCCTAAGGCTGCTGTCCCAACTGGGGTGAGCAGTGGATCAGCCAGAGATTTAATAGGACGACTCTGGGAATGACAGAGCAATAGGAGGCCTAAATGAACTCTCCACGTGTCTCTGGCTGGCTGGGAAACTATCCTCACCTTCGGGGAAACACGAGAGGGCCCAGGGAAATGTCAAAGCTAAGGCAGACCTGAGAGCTGCCTGAACTTTGAGTGCCGTCCCCACCCCACACACCAACCCATCAGTGAAGGTCAGAGAAGTGTCATGGGCTTGTGGTGTTTAAACACAACCTCTGTCCAAACCCAAGGCTGACTACCAAGCTATGTATACACAGGGGTTCCCTTAGGAAGTCAGGCTAAAAATAATAAGAAGAAAGAATTAAAAAAATAAAAAGACTGAGCCGAGACATCAGCTCCTGTACACCGTGAGGAAGACAGATTCTGCCAGGTGAGTCCAGGCAAGTTACAAAAACCAAACCAAACCAAAACAGACAAAGGAACAAACTAAGAGAAGCCTTCAAGAAAAAAAATCAGAATCTCTAGGTGCTCTATTAAATGTTCTTCAACTTCTAACAAAAAATCATGAGACATACAAAGAAAGAGGGGTGTGTGGCCCACACACAGAATAACAGCTCCCAATAGAAACTGACTCTGCATGAGCCCAGATGTTGATTTTAGCAAATGAAGATTTCAAAGCAACAATTTTAAATATGCTCAAAGAATTAAAGGAAACCACTTAAAGAGAAAAAATACGACAATAATTCAATAAATAGAGAAAGGACATCAGTAAGAATATACAGCACCTTCCAATTGGACCTTCCAATCACAGAAGACTCCACCCAATCACAGCAGAATGTACATTGTTTTCAAGCACACATAGAATATTCTCCAAAATAATATCAACAGGATGGAAAAAGCAAGTCTCAATAAATTGGAAAGGGCTGAAATCATCTGAAGTATGTTTTCTGAACACGATGGAATTAAATTAGAAATCAAGAACAGTAGGAAATCTAGGAGTTCCACAACTATTTGGAAATTAAACAACAGACTTTTCAAAAACTTCCTGGGGTCGGGAGAAATCGCAAGGGGACATTTTCTGAAGGGTCACTGGGTCTGTCAAGGGCCCGGCTAGTAAGCAGTGTACCCAGGATTCACATGGGGGGCTCAGCCCAGAGACCAGAGTCTTGCCACCGACTTCCCCACTCAGGGTCAGGCCTTAACATGTGAGTGAAAATCCTGCAACAAGATTCTGTTTCTCCTCCTGTTCTCCATGAGATTGGCTTCTTAACCACACACACACACACACACACACACACACACACACACACACACACGTGAGGGCCCAGGAACTTCCCCGCTTTCCATAGAAATTCAGGGCTGGTGGTTTTCTCCCTCCAAGGAGAAAGCTAAAGGTGACAGAAAAGAATGGAATGTCGTTCTTAATGGAAGGTTCCAGTGCACAAGTGCTAATATTATTCTACTAGAGCCCATCGCTCAAAATGTCTCAAAGCGGAGAATGAATTATTATTTAATTAGGTGTTCAAACCGTACTTCAGAAGGACCCATTCATAATACATCACAATAGTCTCCAGCGAGAATGTGGGTCATCTTAGCGGGGGTTTTTGTCCTGCTCTTCTCGGCAGCTACTTCTCAAAGCCGCACTAAGTGTCGACACTAAAGGTCCTCCGCCCGCCCGAGACGGGGGCAAGGCCCGCATGAGGCACATCTACAGTCAGGACCAAGCCCTCGACTGGGCCCAGCAAGTCGAGTGGACACAGGATTCGGAGGCAGCCTCTGGAGCAGGGCCCGCGAGCAGACTCACTGGGTGTGAGTCCTGGCTTGTCTGCTCTTTGCTCCTCTGCCCCCTCTGTCCCCCCCCCCCCCACCCCCCATGTAAATGCTGCAATGTGTGTGTGGCAGACCTGGCGGCTGGGTTCTGAGCTCTTTGCCTCCCTCCCTCATCCCAACCTACTCCCCCTGTCCCCCCACCTCTGCTAATCATCTCTGACATTCCAGTGGCCCCCCAAATCTTGAAGCCTTTTCTTCTACTCCCCTCCCTCCCCCAGTTAACCCATCAACAAATCCTGCTGGCTCTATCCTCAACATACATCCAGCATCCAACCACCTGTCGCCCACTGCTGGCTCCCCGCTGGCCCAACCACAGGGGGAGCCCCATCATCTTTCACCTCTCCACTGGTCTTGCTGCTTCTGCCTTTGCTCCCTTGCAGACCAGCAACCAGGAGCAGAAGCTGTGAAGTCATTTCTGCTTCTGCCCGACGCCCTCTGAAGAAGACTGTCTGGGTAGTGGTTCAACCCAGAAAGCACAGGAGAGAAAGTCCAAGGAGGAAGTTGGATGGGGGACCTGAGCAGCCAGAGGCCTCAGCCACCAGTTACTCCGAGGGCCCTCAGAGCAGCGCTCACCTGCAGCAGGTGCCCAGACCACAGCACAGGCCCCAAGAGCAGGACTTACCTTTCTTCCCACGCTGCCGCTCCCCAAACTCCAGCGTTCTCTCCACAGCCGCCCGTGTCCCCCCAACGCTGAAGGACAGAGAGAGGGAACTGGCTCCACCAGTTTGCTATGAACCCAGTTAATCAAAGCCCACAGCACACAGTTGTGTTGAAAGGATTGGCTCCACCTGTACCAGGCCTGCTGCTGCTGCTGCTTTTAAAAAACAGGTTTATTGACAGAGAAAGACAAGTATCACATGACCTCAACGCATATGTGAAATCTAATGAACAAAATAAACTGATAAATAAAATAGATCCAGAGACATCGAAGCTTGGAACAGACTGATGAATTTCAGAGGGAAGGCGGAGGAGGATGGGTGGGTGGGAAGAGATTAACCAAAGAATTCGTATGCATTTCTGCATAACCCACAGATACAGACAGCAGGGTGGTGAAGGCCTGGTGGGGCGGGGGGGCTAGAAGGGGTCAATGGGGGTAAAAAGGGGACATCGTAATACTTTCAACAATAAAGGTTTAAAAATAATAAAATCAGGTTTATTGAGGTGAGAGGGTTAGCTTGACAGGCCGGCAGGGCAGGGGTCCAGTGGAAAACAAAGGCAGGTGGAACACAGGCCAGGGCAGACATGGCAGTTTGAGCAGCCTAATCGCAGAAACCAACCAAGCAGGAATAACAAAATGTTTCTGGATTCCAAGCGGGAGGCATGGGAAACAAGGGAGGGTCTGCAGCAACAAGGTATACGAAGGCATAGACACAGAAAGTGCAGCATAGGACAGAGAAAGAGCACATAGAAACCGGGGAAGTTCAGGTCCGTGCTGGGCAAGAACAGTGAGGGAGTCAGGCAGGTGACGACGCAGGTAGATAAAGAGCAGGCGTGTGGCAAACATATACCCCTGCACTACATGGCTTCACAGGCAGTCCATTACTGGGCCCCCTCCCCATTCGGGGAGTCTGAATCTGCTTGTAATAAGTTTCCCATACTTTTGCTTAAATCTTCTGGTCCTCAGAGCTCATTCTTCGGCATCAAGAGACACGACCCCAGGAAAACACCTTGGCTCACCGTGCCAGTTATCAGAGGTATATTTGATGCACGCAGAAAAGCACACATATTTAATGAATACAATTTGATGAGTCCAGGCATATGCATACACCTGCAAAGCCATCACCACAATTAAGGTAACAGACACATCCATCACCTCTAAAAGTTTCCCTGTGTTCCCCTTAAGTGCATAATACAGAATTGTTGACTATAGGCAGTATGCTGTACAGCAGACCTCTATAACTAATTCATCTTGCATAACTGAAACTTTATACCAATTGAACAACAACAACTTCCCATTTCCCACCCGGTCCCCACCCCCGCACCGGTAACCACCGCTCTATCCTCTGCTTTTATGAGTTTGACTATGTTAGGTCCTTCGTATAAGGGAACCACGCACTATTTGTCCTTCCGTGACTGGCGTTATTTCACACAGCGTAATGTCCACAGGTCCATCTGTGGAATCTCAAAGCGTTATCTGCACTCCCGTGTTCATTGAAGCACGATTCATAATAGCCAAGTTATAGAAACGACCTAAATGTCCATCAATAGATAAGGAAAATCTGGTGTAAACACACAGTGGAATATTATTCACCCTCAAAGAGAAGGAAACGCCATGGGCTTCTGGGAGGAGGACAAGCTGCCTGGGCAGCAGGGAGAAGGTGCAGATTGAGAAATAGGGTGGAGAAAGACCAGAGCATTCATATCAGTGGCCAGTGGAGGCTGCAGGGTGTGAGGGAGAGATGGTGAGAAGGAATAGGGGGAAGGAGAGTTAAGGGCCCAGAGAAGAAATCAGAGAAACTAAGGACATTCGAAGTTCTAATTGCTCTAAGGAATTGATGAAACTTGGGACTAGGTTGTCCTTATGTTTCAGTTCCTTATTGCAGCATACCAAATCACCCCCGAACTCAGTAGCTTTAAACAATAAGAACTCAGTATTGCCCAGGAGGTCAGGATTCAATTCCTGGCCAGGGCACATGCCCGGGTGGCAGGCTCAATCCCTAGTGTGGGGTGTGCGGAAGGCAGCTGATCAGTGATTCTCTCATCATTGATGTTTTTATTTCTCCCTTCCTCTCTGAAATCAATACAAATATATTTTATAAATCAATAAATAAATATGCAGGGAGTATGGCCAACCAAGGAAGCTTCAGGGTCCAAGAGTTTTTATTGGGAGTGATTACTGTCCATGGGATTGAACTCAGTCTCAAGCCCCAACCCACTCCCTGGAGGTCAGGCTGATATCACCTGGCCTACACAGCCAGCCGAGAGGCACCTCCTTAGCCTGAATATCAGGTGTGAGCTAAGGAGCCCACTATGAATAGCACAGACACTCCTATCACCTGGGAAATTCCAAGGGTTTAAAGGTTATCCTCCAGGAACCAAGGACAAAGGCCAGACCTCGCTGGGCAAGGTCAAATTCTTTACTACACATCTTTCTTCTGCTTCTGCCTTCTCAAGGCAGGTACAGTGAAAAACAAACATAACTATACTGACATTACACTAGGTACCACACACTGTACACCTACTTTGTCTAATTCTCACAAAAACCCTGCAAAGTTGGTGTTACATACAGGGAAGAAGACTGAAGCTCAGAGAGGTGCTCGAAGCGTTATAGCTAGAAGGTAACAGGTTTGACCCATGTTGGCACAGCATAACACCTTGAGCCATGAGATCCTTGTTGACAACTTTATTCATTCGTTCATTCTACATTTGCCTATTTAAGCCTACGATGTGCCAGTAATCATTCCAGGTGCTGAAGGTGCAGCAAAAAACAAAACAGACAAAAACCCACTCGTACAGAGTTGATACTCAAATGGGAGAGAAAGTAAGCGAGTAGATATATAAAATATATAGTATTTGAATGATGGTGATATTGCTGTGGAAACAAAGCTGTGGTAGGCAGTTAGACAGACATGAGCAGAGCAAGGACGATGGGCCAGGTCCAGAAGGTCACCAGGGGGGAAGCCCCAGATGCCTAGCAACAGGCAAAACTGGTAAAAAAGACTTTGCCCCCAGGGTGACCTTTCCTGCCCTATCATATTGCTGGTCATAGAGTTGAGACACCCTGACCTTTCCTATCGCTGGTCATGAGGTTGGGCCCTCCCCTGACCTTTCCTCCCTTGGCCTGTTGCTGGTCATGTGGGTTAGACCTCCTCAGAGAGGGCCCGAACAAGGGGACTGGAAAATAGCCCTTCAGCATTCAGCCCCCAGGACAGTGAGGTTCCGACCTGCATCAAATACATCGAGGCCTCTGTTGTGTTTCAGCTCCAGGCCCAGAAAAGCAGCAAAACCAGACAAGCAATACCATGGCTGACGTCAGGAACAACTGCATTGACTAATAACCCCCTGCCCTGGCGCTGACCAATCAAAAGAGACCACAACCCTGGACGAGCACACCTGCAAAGCTGATGCATATTCGATGGGATCCTGCCCTGAGTCCTCCAGATAAAGACCCTCAAGCTGGAGGACCTGGCACCTTTCCCCACTCCCTTCCTCCAGGTGTGTTTTCCTCGCCTCTCTCTCCTAAGCTTCCAGGCCGCTTCAAGGCCCCTCCTTTTGCCTCTATAACTTGTTTCCTGAGCCCACTTCTATAGCTCACTTCTTCTACCTCTGTGACATTCTCCATAAACGTTCTCTTATAGTTTGAGTCTTGGCCCTGAATTCTCTCCTAGCCAGAACTCAAGTACCGAGGTTGCTGAACCCAGCTCCGGTCTGACTATCGGGGTAAGAACCTGGTGCCATTTCGCTGCCAACAAACCATGTGTGTATCTTATTTGGACCTTTAGTCAAACAAATACATTGATGTATAAACAAATACATCAATTATAACAAGACATCTTTGAGACAACTGGGAAATTTGAATCTCAACTAGTATATGAAACTATTAATTTTGTTGGATCTGATGATGGCATAGTGGCTGTGTTTCAAAAAAAAAAAAGTCCTTATCTTTAAAGATTCAGACAAGTATTTATGAGCAAAATAAAATTGTAAAACTTTGCTCATTATTGATGCTGGATGATAGAAACACAAGGAAAGCCTTCTATACTATTCTAATTTTGAATATGTTTGAAAATTTCACTAGCACAAAGGTTTTTTAAAAAATATATTTTATTGATATTTAACAGAGAGGAAGGGAGAGGGATAGAGAGTTAGAAACATTGATGAGAGAGAAACATCGATCAGCTGCCTCCTACACACCTCCCACTGAGGATGTGCCTGCAACCAAGGTACATGCCCTTGACCAGAATCGAACCTGGGACCTTTCAGTCTGCAGGCCGATGCTCTATCCACTGAGCCAAACCAGTTAGGGCAGTACAAAATTTTATTTCATTTTTAAGTGATGGATAGGGTGGCAAACAGGATGTGTAAGGGATCATGTAAAAAACCAAATAGGAAGATCAGGGAAGCCTTCACTAAGAAGGTGACAATGGAGCAAAGACTTGAGGCAGTGGGAAGAGATCTAAGTGAACCTCTGAGTAAGAACATCTCAAGCAGAAATGGGAGCTACTATAGAGCTCTGAGGTGGGGTGTGCCTGGTAGGGCTGTCCCCAGGAAGGAGGAGCTAATAATAGCTGGAAAGGGATGGTCAATGGCACAATAGCAGGAGGTGGCATCAGAGAGTTAACAGGGGTGAATGGGGAGAAGAGGATACGCATACAGGGCCAAATCCAACAGAGAATCCATACCCCAAATATACAAAAACACACCAGCAAACCAATCAGAAAAATATAGGCAACCCAATAGAAAAGTGGGGGGGAACGTGAAAAGGCACTTTACAGAAAAGGAAATGGCCAATGAGCACATGAACATGTGTTCTACTTCATTAGGCCTCAGGGAAATGTCCATTAGAGCCACAATGCTACACCACCACACACCCACAGGAAGATCACAGGGAAAAGCAGGCAATACTGGTCATTAGAGAGGAAACAGAACTCACACACTGCTGGTAGGTATGTAAACTGGCACAGTGTCTACTACAAGCAATCAATTCCATTTCTACCTATATATCCAACAGAAAACCATGGGAATGGTTTTCTGGAACAAGAATATCCAGAGCAGCACGATTCTTTATTTTTTTTTTAAATATATTTTATTGATTTTATACAGAGAGGAAGGGAGAGAGATAGAGAGTTAGAAACATTGATCAGCTGCCCCTTGCACATCTCCTACTGGGGATGTGCCCACAACCCAGGTACATGCCCTTGACCGGAATCGAACCTGGGACCTTTCAGTCTGCAGGCCGATGCTCTATCCACTGAGCCAAACCGGTTTCGGCTACAGCACGATTCTTAACATCCAAAAACTGAGCACTACTCAAATGCCCAGTAATAGCAACATGGATCAACAATGGGCTACTACACAGCAGTTAGAAAACCAAAATAATCAACACAGTGAATCTCACAAAAACAGTGAGCAGAGAAAGCAGACACCAAGGACTCAATACTGTGTGAGTCCATACATGTGAAGTTCAAAAACAAGCAAAACCAGCCCTGGCTCAGTTGGCTGGAGCATCATCCCATATACCGAAAGGTTCGGGTGTGATTCCCGGTCAGGGCACGTTCCCAGGTTGCAGGTTTGGTCCCGGGCTCGGAGGCAGCAGATTCATGTTTCTCTTTTTCCCTTCTCTAAAAAGAACCAAATAAGCAAACTAACCTATGCTGCTAGAAGCTAGGACAGTGGTTATCCTTGTGGAGAAGTGACTGGAAAGGGGACTGTGGGGACTTGGGGAGTTGGCCATGTCCTAGTTCCTGATCTGGATGCTAGTTAAGTAAAGGAGTTCAATTTGTGAGCAGCCACTGATGATTTGGGCACTTTTCTGTATCTCTATTATACTTCAAACCAGCGCCCTAGCTGGTTTGGCTCAGTGGATAGAGCGTCGGCCTGTGGATGGAAGGGTCCTGGGTTCGATTCTGGTCAAGGGCTCGATCTCCAGTAGGGGGCACAGGAGGCAGTGAATTGATGATTCTCTCTCATCATTGATGTTTCTATCTCTCTCTCCCTCTCCCTTCCTCTCTAAAATCAATAGTAATACATTTAAAAAACAAACAAATATGTAGAGCAGTAGTTCCCAACCTTCTTTTGGCCATGCCCCACCTAAGCATCTCTAAAATCCTGATGCCTCACCCTGTGACACATAATTCTTATTATTCAAAAAGTGAACTCCTATTCCCATGGAGGAAGCCTAGCAGGCCATTAACTTGGTCTAAACAAGCTTCCAAAGAACATGGCATCCATGAAAGAGAAAAATAAAAAAACGAAAGGACAGTTGAAGGACTGAGGAAGAAATCACTAAGAAATTGTTAAAAAAATAATAGCCCTAACCGGTTTGGCTCAGTGGATAGAGCGTTGGCCTGCGGACTGAAGGGTCCCAGGTTTGATTCTGGTCAGGGGCATGTGCTTGGTTGCAGGCACATTCCCAGTAAGAGGTGTGCAGGAGGCAGCTGATCGATGTTTCTCTCTCATCGATGTTTCTAACTCTCTATCCCTCTCCCTTCCTCTCTGTAAAAAAATCAATAAAATATATATTTTAAAAAAATAATATGAAGTGATATAAACAAATAGCAAATGAAGTTTCAAAACATATAATAGAGAATTGAAATGCAGAAATGTCACAATATATATTTATATACTGTATATGTGGCCCCTAGAACCATAAGAAATGTAAAAAATTCACTGTTAATTACTCATTCTCGAATTGCCCCCCTTAAAAATCAAATTGCCCCCTGAGGAGTGTGTGCCCCATGTTGGGAACCACTGGTGTAGAGGAATTTTGCTTCCCTCCTCTGAGGTACCAGTGACAGGTCCAACCCCAGACACCCCACCCCCATCCCGTGCTGAGTGAGAGAGACACAGAGCATGGATTGTTGGCTGAGAAAACAACTCACAGCTGCACCCTGGACATTTCAAGATACTGAAACTGACACGGAGTTCCCTGGCCGTGGAAGGAAGGAGTCTACGAAGAACTGGGTGAAACTGCTATGGGTGTTCCTAATGTACCTTAGGATGCATTCTCACGCGGTTTCATAATGCCGCTTAGGTTGTGGTGGCACTTGGAGACCAATCGCTTAAGAAGTTTTTTTTAAGGAATTGAATATTTTAAGTATAAACATTATAAGCTCTTTAAAAGCCAAAAGTGACAGCTTTACGAACTAGAAGTAAAAAGTAACTAAAGCAGCCCACAGGCTTTAATTTCTAACAAGATAAATGATGGCCATAACCCCTATAAACAACAAGTTCTTGGAGATTATATATTTATAATAAAGAATATATAGATATATAAAGAATAAAGGGTCTTGAGACCAAAAACTGAGAAAATGACTGTGGGTTATCCCCAACCTTGTGGATGGGTTCTTCCTATGACCTCCTAAGGAGCTACTGTTTTGAAATCCCAAGTATCCAATAACTGAACTTTGAACTGATTTCTGTGGAGATGATCTGGACCAAGCTTCTCCCCAGCTTTGCCCACTGTGACTCCGGGCACAGCAGTGCCCCCAGCGTGCTGCAGGGCCCTCGGCCACCTCTGCTGGGGAGAGGCTCATATCGCAACGGTCTCAAGATCATTGGCAAGGGCGACTCAGCTGTGGTGACATATCTGAAGCGACGGAGGAGATTCCCGTGGAGGAGAGGCCTAGTTTGCCTGCCTAATGACTCATGGTCATGGGAACAGAAAGAGGCTGAAGACAAATCCCCCAGTGAGTGTCTGCTGTGCACACTGTCCCCGGAAGTACATTGTCCATAGAGACTTGCAGGCAGGACACCTGCTCCTGATGCTGGTGTGAGCAGCAGACTTCGGCTCCAGCAACAAATTCACCCTTTACAACAAGCTGATACCTTCCGGGGCGGCCCCTGCTGCTGCCCCAGGTGAGTTCGACAATGAAGAGGACATCCTTCCTCCCACCTCTGCCTCTAGAAGCCCACCCTCAGTCCGGGCTGCTCACAGAGCTGGTGCACAGCACACGCCCGCGACACCTGTCTGGGCTGTGCTCAAGGGAGGGCCCACTAGGCCTTCGTGACCTTTCCCAGGAGACACCCTACGCCGATCATATCGTCCCCCACATTTTGCCAGCTCAGTTCCCCTGAGTTCTTTGAGCAGCCCCTGAATTCTGTGAAATCCTCTCCCATGAAGTCCTCCCTCGCTGGGCTGGACGATAGACCAGCAATGATCCTGAGTACCCGGGCCTTTGCATCCCAAATCGCCTCTGTGCTTATCAGAATGTGGGAATCTTGCTCTTTCCCATCTTTGTGCAATCAGATACCTTGGCGTGCCATCTGCCCTCGAGATCAAACGCGGCCTGTGTTGCTATAATACTGTTGTCCATGCTATTTGGTGTGTTGTTCCTATTCTGTTATCTGGGTGTCTGGCCCTGGCAGGGTCTGTGTGCCCTGACCTGGTGTGTGCCCTGGGGAATCACAGGCTGTGTCAGGAGGGTGACGGGAGGGCCTGGCTTTTCTAGCTGCGTTCTGTTGAAAATAGTCACAAGATAATCAGGCGATATGTCAGACGATGCTTTTTGGTTTGGATAATGTTCATCAAGGAAGGACCCAGGCTCCCCCTGCCTGCTGTCTCTGCCATCCTTACATTGGCTTCATCCCCACATTTGTCATCTCAGGGGCAGGGATGGTCCTTCCGCCACCGAGTTTTGTCCCCCCAAGAAGATGGGGGCAGGAGGAGGGGGACAAGGGAGAAAAATATCTCTTGTTCTCCCTTTGTTATTTTATTCTGGATGGGAAGCCCTTCCCTCTGGTTTCTACCTCCATCTCACTGATGACCTCCAGCTACAAGGGGACAGAGATCAAGCCTGTAGCTTTCACAGTGTCTGTGAGAGAGCCTGGCAAAGATGGGAGCAAGAAAGTTGAGAGCTGCCAATCAGACTTAAAAATAAATCTAAGTTATGTTATTACATCTGCATATTTCCTAAAATATCTGTGAGCATAGCTTAAGCTAATTTACTCATGCTGATGTTGATTTCTATTTGCAAGTGATTTTATTTCAGAAATTTCCACTCCATAATATATGAATAATAATACCGTCCTTTTAAAAAAATTTTGTTTTCAGTCTTGATATCAGTTTATATGGTCTATTTTATCAAAGTGAGCTAGGAAAAGAATTGAAAATATTTCTAGATGCTAGATCAATTAATTGGGTCAATAAGACATATCAGCCATATGCTATCTTTTAAGTTAGTCCCTAGAATTTTCCCCAGTGGTGGCAAGAATATCTTTGGTTGGCAAAGATAATTTTCCCTATCTTCCCACACGCTTGCCCTGCTTGGTACATTACATAAACTGGAGTGGCTGCAGCTGTGAATCACAGAATGGGTTTTATGTGGAGCCTTTTCGGGGAGAAGTGCTTTGTCTCCATCTGGTGGACAATGTTCTGAAATGAAAGCCAAAATGAAAGCTCATTTTTTTTATGGAAGCTTAGCTTCGTTGACCTATGAAACAGGTCTCAGCAAAGCCTAAAGTTGCTTAATGAGTTCCCTGTTTTGGGAAACGAGGGACTTTATTGGCTCAAAGATGCTACTCACCCACAATAAATGAAGGGCTTTGAAGAATCTAATTAGCCAGTAAAACTTCAGTCTAATGCCCACTCTGGTCAGTTTGAGACTTTGCCAAAGCAGATACATTGGCAGACAATGCTTTACAAAATAGATGGAAGGGGGGATAATGCCCATTGTGATCAAGCTGCAAACACAGGACTACAGCTGCAGTGACGGCTATAAACAGTTCCAATAGCTACAGTGCTTTCACCTTGCTCCAAGGAGGGATGGGAGAGCAAGACTGGGGAAGCCAGGCAGACCAGAGGTGAAGTACAATCTGATAGGTAGATTAGGGGAACCAGGACATTACATTCATTGGTTCCTTGTCCTGGCAGAATTTAATGTGGAGATTAAAGGAGACTCGGGTCAGTAAGAACATTCAGTATATTGGACTGTAACTTTACAAAAACTAGTACAATTGAACCAAGTGATGAACAAACCTCCTGAAGCCATAGGGACCAAACACAACAGGCTCAAGATGCCCACCAATAATAATCTCAGTTTCTTAGAAGCTGCTTCCTTGATTTTAACATTCTTAATTTCTCTTTCTCTTTCTTAATTTCCCTTGAATGCTACTAAAGATCAAGAACATTAAAATCAAAAGGGAAATCAGTAGCACATCCTCTTCCCACTTTTAGATACACTGTACTTTCTTTTCTTGCGCTTTTAAATAGTATTTATTATCACCAAGTTTTTATAAGGACTTGCTAAATGAGTTCTATCATATACAGGTGTAGCTTTCTATAATAAAAAAAAATAAAAATTTAAATTTGTAAAACACAGATTAGAAAGTGATTATTCAATGCAGCATTATTTACAATAAACAGTCCAAGTCCCTAGATAGTGGATTAAAAAGCTGTGGTACATTTACACAATGGAATACTGCTCGACCATAAAGAAGCAGCAAATCTTACCTTGTGCAACAGCATGGATGGACCTGGAAATCATTATAGTTAAGTGAAATAAGCCAGTCAGAGAAAGACAAACACCATCTGAGCTCACTTATACGGGAAATCTAATCAACAAAATAATTTAACACACACACAAAAAGAAACAGAAGCATAGATACATAGAACAGACTGACAACTGTTAGAGGGGAGGGGGGGTCCGAGTTGGTTGAAAAAATGTGAAGGGATTAATATATATATATATATATATATATATATATATATGCCCCGTGCACGAAATTCATGCATGGGGGGGGTCCCTCAGCCCGGCCTGCAATGATGCCAGCGTCCCACGCCCCGGCTGGCCTCTGGCCAAAGGCCTGCCCGCCTGCACGCCCTCCCTCCCTCCACAGGCCAGGGTGCGTGGGACGCTGGAGCTTGTTACCTGAGGGCGGATGCAGCTGCGCTGCTTGGCTGCCACTCCCCCCAGCAGGGCTGACAGGACCGGATACTCCAGCGGCAGGGATGAGGGGACTGGGCACTGCCATCTTGTGGCTGTGGGCACCGCCATATTTGTAACGGA
Source organism: Myotis yumanensis (assembly GCF_028538775.1). Classification (NCBI taxonomy): domain Eukaryota; kingdom Metazoa; phylum Chordata; class Mammalia; order Chiroptera; family Vespertilionidae; genus Myotis; species Myotis yumanensis. The sequence continues at coordinate 24,234,848 of NW_027223764.1, read as the reverse complement.
GTGACAGTTAATTTGCATATTACCCTTTTATTATATAGGATATATATGACACATAGACATGGACAACAGTATGGTGATAGCCAGAGGGAAAGGGGTTGGGGAATGTGGAAGTGGGCAAAGGAGGGATGAATGGGGATGACTTGACTGGGTGGTAGCGCATGATGCAGTGTGTAGATGGCGTTTTATTGAGTTTGACTAAACAGTTTTACTTTATCCTTTCCAATCTTTACTGCACTGACTAGGACCTCAAATACAAGTTTGAACAGAAGTATTGAGAGCATACATCCTCATCTTGGTGCAGATTTTAGGGGGAAAGTGTTCAATATCTTATCACTCAATATGATGTTGCCAGTATTTTGTAAATTCCCTTTATTAGGCTGAGGAAGTTCCCTTCTATTCCTTGTCTGCTGAAAGCTTTTAAGAACTTTGTAAAATGTCTTTACTGTACCTATTGAAATGATCGTGTGTGTGTGTGTGTGTGTGTTCTCATTAATTCTGCTGTTATAATAAAAAGCACTAATCAAGTTTCAAGTATTATACCAACCTTGCATTCCTGGGGAAAAACCACTTTGTCCTCATGTACCATGGTATATATCAACATAGGTGTAACTCCGTCTATTGAAAAAATTCCACATTATTAACCGGTACAACTGGTAACCAAGAAAAATGAAAGCACATGTCCACAGAATCATTTGTACATGAGGGTTCATTGTAGCTGGACATAACCCAAATATATATTGATGGGAAACAATAAAATCACACAGTGGAACACTATTCAGCAATAAAAAGAAGCTGCAGACATGACCAAATCTGAGAGACATTAGATTTAGCAAAGAAGCCAGGCGCAGAAGAATATATACTGTATGATTCTATTTAGATAATGTTCTAGAACAGACTAAATTAACTATAGAGATTAAAAAAAATCAGAACTGCTGCTGGAGAGGATAAGAAGTGGTGGGAAAACTTAACTAGAAAGGGCTACAAAGTAACTTTCTAGGATGATGTAAAAATATATACCTTGTTTGGGGTGGTGGGTTTACTGGTATATGTAACTCCATCTATTGAAAAAAATCTGCATTATTAACCAGTAAACCTGGTATGCATAACTCCATCAATTAAAAAAATCCACGTCATTAACTGGTACAGCTGGTAAAACAGGGTGAAACCATTAATACTGATCACTACCGACAACAAATAATCAATTTAGACCACACTTTGATCATAAAATAACTAGAATGGGCCAGAAGACATGGCAAAGTAATTTTGCTTCATGATGATGCACCATCACACAGTTCAAAACCAGTTAAAAACACGTTAAAAGATCTTGCCTGGGAAATGTTAACCCACCCGCCGTATTCACCAGGCCTTGCTCCTTCAGATTACCACTTGTTCTGATCGATGGCACACACACTTTCTTAGCAGCACTTCAAAACGTACGAAAAGGCAGAAAATTTGGTCTCTGAATGGTCTGCCTCAAAACAAGAAAAGTTCTATTGGGACGGTTTCCAGAAAGTACCCGAAAGGTGTAGCTCGCGATGGACATTACTTTTAATAAAGCACTTTTGATGTTTCTCTTGAAATTATCGTGTTTTCTTTGATTGCAAAATCTGCATTATTAACCAGTACACCTGGTAGAAGCTCCTAAAACACCACACCTTCCTGATCCCACCAAACGCAGAGCATTGTCTTCTTTCCGAAGCAATTTGGCCTTGCAGTCAATGTTGATGGTTGACCTGAATCAACCTATAATTTTGTGTGTTTGGGGTTCTCAAAATAAATCCACTTTTCATTGCCAGTCACAATTCAATGCAAAAAAGACTTTCTTTCGTGCAACTGAAGCAACATTTTATTGATGACTTTTTGGTTTTCCATTTGTCTTTTGTTCAGTTGATGTGGCACCCATTTTCCTTCCTTTAAAATCGTTCCCATTGCTTATAAGTGATCGAAAATTGTTTGCTGAGCAACGTTTAATTTTTCTGCAAGTTGTTTTTGAGTTTGACACGCATCTTCATCCAATAATGCTTGTAATTGTTGGTTTTCAAACTTTTTCGGTTGACCTGGACGTTCTTTGTCTTCACGTCGAAATCATCACTTTTAAAGCGTTTAAACCAGCGTTCACAAGTATCTTGAGATAGAGCATGTTCACCATAAGCTTCCCGAGGTATACGATAACTTTCAGCAGCACTTTTCTTCAAAATAATGAATTAAAACTTCCTGCAAATGTTTTTCGCATGAAATTCGACATTTTTAAGCGTAAAAATACCTATGATGTATTTTCCTGTAATAAAAGCTACCAAGTCCTTCGATGCACTTTTGGAACAAAATAGAAAGGCAGGTGCTTTTACATTTGTCTGAAACTTTACCTGTTTCACATAGGCCATCTTACTCTCCCAACCTTTGACTGTTTAGGATGGAGTGAGGCCGGATCTCAGAGTCTGGCCACTTCTCCTCCAGTTCACTGTTTCCACTCTGCTGGGCTACCCCGTGGCCAGTCACACCTTCTTGGAATATTTATGTTTCACACCTTCAGAAAACTTGACATATGAGTTCTGAAGCTTGTTGCCAATACAACAAAATAGCATACATATCAAATCGTATATATATCAACATATGTGTAACTCCATCTATTGAAAAAAATGCACATTATTAACTGGTACACAGGGTTCTCTTCTGTCTTCTAAAATGTTATGTAAGACTGGTATAATCCATCTTTAAACATTTCATAGAACTTACCGGTGAAGCCATCTGGGTTTGGAATGTTCTTTGTGGGAAGGGTAGTAAATCAATTTTTTAAATACCGATTCAAACCTCCTTTTCATGTCTGTTTTGGTAATTTGTGTCTTTCAATAAATTTACCTATTTCATCTAAGTTGTAAATTTTATTGGTGTATGGTGCCTAAACCAAGATAAAGGGGTCAAAGACCAGCCCTTCCTTTGGGTGAGTCCAAATTCTTTACTACACATGGACCTTGTTATTAGGAGATACTTGATGATGGACTTAGAGGTAAGGAGTCATGAGGTCATTGTACTGTTTTACAACTCTGTAGATTAAAATTCAAAATAAAAAGTTAAACGACATATTCCTATTCCATAACCCAGCAATTTAAGGAAACAATCAGATCACACACATACTCTGCACCAGGAGTTTACCATGGAACAAAGTTTGAAAACACCCTAAACATCCCACAAAACACAAAGAAGATTCAATAAACAAACTACAGTGTAATATGACAGCAAACACCCAAAACCAACAAAATCACATTTTTTTTCCAGGAAAATTCTCATTACAGGTAGACTACTGAAGGAAAAAGTTGCCACACCAAATATATGACCCCATTCTATGTGCACAGGGAAGACTTCGAAGAAACTCGGTGCAAATGTGGTGTCTCTGAGTGGTGGGGTCAGACGTGTCTCTTCACACTCCTTTGCTGAATTTCTTGAAGGGTTCCAGATACTCTCACCACTCCAGAGGCAACAGGGAGAGCTTGCATTGACTTAGGGGTTGGCAGACCAGGAGGGTCTGGATTAACCCAACAGGGAGGTGGTGATGACTGGCCACGGGGTAGCCCAGCAGAGTGGAAACAGTGAACTGGAGGAGAAGTGGCCAGACTCTGAGATCCGGCCTCACTCCATCCTAAACAGTCAAAGGTTGGGAGAGTAAGATGGCCTATGTGAAACAGGTAAAGTTTCAGACAAATGTAAAAGCACCTGCCTTTCTATTTTGTTCCAAAAGTGCATCGAAGGACTTGGTAGCTTTTATTACAGGAAATGAGGTGCAGAGTTTAAAGATCTGAGTGGAGGCTTGAATCTGTGCCTCCAGCCTGCTCCTGGACACATGGCTTAGCTGTCCTGAGCCTATTTTCACCTCTGATCATTTTAATCATAGTCCTCCCACAGCAAGATTTCTGTGGAAATGTCTGTGAAGGCGGTCTGTAATCTACCAAGTGCTTTACATTTATAACGTGAAGGTTAATGCAGGCTATGAGCTTTCGAAAATGCTGTAACATCTTTGAAGAGTTGGACTTGGATGAGGAAAGTAGCAACGCCATAGTACCCATAAGCTCTGCCACAAGGAACAATGGAGTGTACCATGTTCAAGTGAACTTCATTTGACAGGCAGCAGGGAATAGGGATCTGAGTCACCTGGGCAAGAGCCCTGGCAGGGAAGGGTTCCGAGGGCAGGAACCACCCTTACAAAAGGAAGATCGCAAAAACATAAATATTCCAAGAAGCTGTACTGAAGAACTGGAGAAGGGGACCAGAGGATTCTCACGGACTGCAGCACCACCGGGCACAATGCCATGGGGGCTGCACCATTGCCTGCAGCTGAAACTTAGGGACAAGCAGATTCCCTTCTGAAGTGAGGGTCTGAGCCTGCTGACAATCACATGAGCAGAAAGGTTATCTTGATAGGGAGCCAGAGGCCAGGGGCTGCACAGGTATCTGCCTAGCCTGCAGTGTGGTGAGAAGACGCAAAGACCAGCTGTCGAGAGGAGAGACATTTTTGTTTTCTTAACCTTTTATTTTCTTCCCTGTAATGCCAGGGACAAATCTTTCCTGGTTTGGACTCTGACAATACTCACAGCAAGGAGGTCAGCTTCTCACGCGGGATTCTTGTTCAACCACCTACTCTTAAGAGTGTGAAGCTGACCCATTTTTTTGACTAAATCATGCTACCAGGTGCACTTAAAGCAAAAAACTCACTGCTTTCTGCAGTAGGAACAATGAAGGCAGGAACATTGTAAAATCAGGATGTTGAGAGGTAGGTTGAGAACTGGCCACAGAAACAGTAAAAATAATACAAATGCAAACTGCAGAGGTTAAATTCAGGCGATTTATTGTAAACAGGATTACCCTAGCACTCCACCACACGGGCTGTGTCACATGCTCTCTCTTCCAAATCAACTAGCCCAGAAGACTCTTCTAAAATGTCGCAGGTGACTAATAACTTAGTCTGTTTCACAAATCTTTACTAAGCACTGAGTAAATAGTTTCGGGATACAGAACCTGGGTTGTCTGATATTGTTCCTGGACTGCAGCTTGGACCCAGCTAGATGAATCCATTAGTATGCCTGAGTGATCGATCCAATGGTAGCTCTCGATCCAATCTGGAAACCAGCCGATGCTGAAGCACACCCAATAATAACCCCACGTCCCTGGAAGACTACATGCCATTCCTTTCAGATTTCTTCATGTGACTTGTTCATAAAAATAACTTGAATTTCACTTATTTTTTTTTTACAAGAGCTTAAAGTTACTCAGTTATTCACCGTTATAGTGGTGGACTCAAACACTCACGGCTAATTTTAGATTCCTCTTGTATATACTTGCAGTTCGATGAAAAGCTGCATAGTCTACAAATGCATAAAACCAGAAGGAAGTGAGGACTCACGCACCTTCCGAGGGACAAAGACGGGCTTCACACAAGGAAGCCCATGAAGGTAGGGATAGAAGACAGTTACAGCACCACGTTTATGTGACGGAAATGGAGCCCCGCTTTCCAAAGCAGCCTCCGCAGCAGTGATTATATCACTCTTGGCCCAAATTTAGATTACTTGGGAAATGGAAAATGTGAAAACTGAAGATGTGAAAAGACATGATTCTACAGAAAGAAATCCTGCCCAATGGGCTCGTGTGGAGGTAACAGGTCACTGGAAAATGCCACTCATTGCTCTGCCTGAGTTAGTGGACAACAGGGCCACTATTGTTACAGGCGCCTGTGTGTGGAAGGTAGTCACAATTTCTCTTGAAGTTTAGTAACAGCAAATATTTCAAAACAGCTGTTAAAGCTATCATAACAATTTCACTTAAAATAGTATCTCATGAGAAAAATATTTTTTAAAAGTCCACTGCAGTCATTTGTGTGTTCATATGTTTATATTTATATATATTTAAAAAAACACACCTTAATGCTTATGGGAATATTAGACTGGCAGTAAGAATGGATTTTAGGGTCTTATGGAGATCATGCTAGTAGAGAATCCAAGACTTTATTTTTTTATACCTCAAAAAAGGTGGCTTTGTTCTTGTTGCCTTTTGATTCACAAGGGGGCAAATATTTTGGTTCATATACTACCACTCATGGTAATAAAAAGTGACAGGTGTCTACACGAGCTGATGTTGGACAAGCTGATGTTGGAAAAGCATGTCACACACTCAGTGGGATCTGAAGTTCGCCCTATTTGTACTTGTTAAACACAGTAACATGTTGATGGGGAAAAGTAAAACTGATGGAACACCACAAACCAACGACGAACAACAAGAATGTCGATATAGTTCAATCAGAAAGGAACAAATCACAGTAATCCTGAGAAATTCAGTTTGGGACAAAATTGATGTAAGGTGAGTCTGTATTTCTAGCACTATAAAGTAGGGTGTTCTAGGGTTTTCCAGCATTTGACTAGTTTGAATAAAAAACATGTTCAAATTTTATAAAAAGATTAAAACCATGCCTTATATTCAGCAATTTCACTAATAAAAGAAAATTGCATTGCTTTGTTCATTATCTGCCAAATGTAATGTTCTCCATTGATTTACACGAAACCATCAGGTAGAAAGCAAGTTTGAGGATCGTTTTTTAAAAAGGTATTACCTTTCTTTCTACCTGCTTTGAAGCCTTTGCTGTCAACGTAGGAGGCTTTTAGAAAAAACATAACATTTTCTTCTAATAAGTAACTATTTTACAGAAGAGGGAAAGAAGGTTCTAAAGGAATATCATTCATCATTTTAAGTATTGTTATATAAGGGAATTTCTCTTAGTAATGAAAAATTTTTAAATATTTAAGAGGCATGTATTTTAAAAATACTCTACATCTATAAGATCTTGTAATTTAATTACTCTGGATTTTTAATGTTTCTACATAATGACATCTGACACCATCTCTTTTTCCGTGTGTGTCGCTAACAGTGAACCAGAAACTCTTCAAGTGGCCAAGACTGTTTCGTAGCCTGGAAGACCCGGGAATGCGTCCGCCTGCACTCTGCCACCGTGGGGTCTTCAGAGCTTTGCAGCCATGAAGTTGATATGTGGCTTCACAAGGGGGAACAGGGGCAGGCCTCGCTTGAACTCGGTCATGTTCTGAATCACTTCAGGCTGCAAAGGAAATAAGTTGTCTCTTAGTGCCTTCAGCCTAAAAAGCAGACCGAACAGGGCATAGACATTTTCCTTTTCTTTTCATACACTAGTTTCTACCCATATATTCTGACCTTTCCTCCTGGATCAGCAGGTCAGAGGGTATACGAAAACCTGTGGGAATGCCCCCGTGAGATTCTGGGCCGGAAGGAAGACCCCCGGCTCTCTTGGGGCTGGCACACCAGGGGCTCAGCGCCAAGGCTTTGGCAGAGTGCCAGCGGCACGTGTGCCCACCCAGCAAGAGCCTGGCTACCTGGCCAGTTTTCCTCCTCCTGCAATTAAATACCAGCCCTTCCAGATCATTAAAATACGCAAGCACTGTGGAAGGGACTGGGGCCAAAGGGGCTGGACATGGCTCGTTGCAGAGTAACACAACTGTTTAAGCTAGAGGCAAAGGCAGACAAGAGCAGAGGCTAAGTTTCTGTGCAACTGAAAATACAAAGGTATGGCCCCTGGGAGCTGTCAAGAGGAGAAGGACCTGGCCTTTAAGAGAGACCTAAAGCAGAGGCTTGAACAGTCGGTGGCCTGAAGCCGCTAGGTCCTCCTAGGTCAGTGATGGCGAACCTATGACACACGTGTCATAGGCATGTACCTTGGTTGCAGGCAGTGATGGCAAACCTATGACACGTGAAGTTATTTTTTTTGGTTGATTTTTCTTTGTTAAATGGCATTTAAATATATAAAATAAATATCAAAAATATAAATCTTTGTTTTACTATGGTTGCAAATATCAAAAAATTTCTATATGTGACACGGCACCAGAGTTAAGTTAGGGTTTTTCAAAATGCTGACACGCCGAGCTCAAAAGGTTCGCCATCACTGTCCTAGGTGATAAGTCCTCTCACAGGGCAACCTAAGAAAACATTCACATTTCTTACCTGTGGCAAGGCTGGTGCTTGTGACAGATTTATATCATTTTGACACGGGAACTCTCCAACCACAGGACCTATAAGATAAACGAAGGGCTTAGTGCTTTGCACTGACTGAGACTAGCACACAAGAGCAACTTTAAAAATAAAATCAAAACCAGACTCAGCTCATTACACAGCTGTGCCAGACCTGGTTTGTGTACTTCTCAGATCCTCTCAGGCTGCCTGCTCCCTGAGCCCTGCCTGCGGTCCTGCCTCCTCCCTGGAGTCCCAATGATGGCTCATGATGTTACCATGGTTATTAAAGCAGCAATTTTAGTGCCCAGGTCTGACCTCACTAGACCCTGAAGCTCTGGCCACCAAAAACAAAACAACCAAGAAGGCAGCAGCACTTATTGGTTGTGGGGCAAACTTGGCCAGTCAGAGGCAGGAGATGGGCAGGGCTGAGCAGATGCCCCCCCCTGCCCCCAACACACACATACACACACCCACACACACGGTGCTCCATACAACTGCCTCGGGATGTCCCACCAGCCGCTAGCTGTGTTTTCTCACAGCACCGTGGCCAGCCTGGCACTGTGCCACCTGGTTGGCTCTCTCCTCTGCTGCCTCATTCCCCTTTCCCCCTATTTTGGCTTTGCTAGAGCAGACCCTGTCTCCCGCCAGCTCCCCTCTGCACTTCTTTACTTCCTGGTGCTCCGTAAGGATGTGGCTATGGCAAGAGATAGCTAGCAGGTGACTAAAAACATACATGTTTTTAAAAAGTCAATATTTAATACTTACAAGAATCCATTTCTCTGGCAAGAACATGGACGGACACCTTATGTCTCCTCGGGGCATCCACTGCCAACATTTCCTAGGCAGAGAGAATAGCCGAGTCACCTTTCGCCCCACGAAGGGACAAAAAGATGCTCTCTTACAGCAAAGAAGAGTTAGCTTCCTTTCCTTCCTCCACACTTGCAGTCTTTTATTTAAACTCTACAAACCTTAGGCAAGAATTGTTCTTAACCCCATTTCACAAATGTGTCCAAGGAGATTAGGTGATGTGATCAAAACTTTACGCCTACTAAGTACCTCAGCTGGGATTAAAAACGGAGCCTCGCACTCACTGGGGTATGATACTGGGACAATGGCCTGCGCTTAGTCAAGGGACGACCACAAAGCCTGCTCCTCTAAGACCCTTCTCCCATTCTGCAGCTACCAAGAGAAGGAAACCAACGTTTGTTGAGAGTTCTGCTTTGTACCAAGCACTCTCCTGTGTCAGCTCATTTGAGTCTCTCTAAGCTACGACGCGACCTCTAAAACACAGGTAGAAGGACTTGCTGCTGTCCCAGCTCGTAAGGGATGATGTCGGAAGGGAGGGCTGCTTGCTCTCCCTCCCACCACATTGCTTTGGAGGCTCCCCCTTGGTCATTGCCATGAGCACCTGGAGTGGGCGGCTGGCAGACAGATCCTGTGGGGAGTGTAGTGTCTCTACACCTGTTTCTTAGTGCTGGATCTTAATCCATGTTTTCCGAAGGGAAAACACAAGTTGTGATAAAGCTTCCCCTAATGCCTCAGGCCAAAGTAACATTTTGTATCCTCAGAGGAAGAGACCATCATCGAGGCCAAATCAACCCCACAGTTATTTATGGAGCTGTTATGATAAGCCTGGTCCTGTGCAGCTGCCATGGAGGCCCTGCCCATGCTACACAGCACACCGACCACGGCTTCTCCAGCTGGTGAGCAGCCAGGTTCTCCCACACGTGTGCTCTGGCCTCTCCAGTTCTTTCAGAATTCAGGCCAGGTCTGCCGCCAGGAACATGGATGAGAGCATCTGACTGGAGTGAAAAGTCTGCTTCCAAAGATCTATTCTTGATCACTTTTCACCCAAACCTTCACAGTCTTCTTATTAACCTACAGTAGTTGACAGTAGAATGATGCCCTCTTCGGTTTCAGACTGTTCTCAACTTCCTGACCAACTGGGGATAATCCCCATTTCTCTAAAGGCAGGTCAACCAACCAACCAACCAACCAACCAACCGATGTGAGAGGGACACATCGACTAGTTGCCTCTTACATGGGTCCCGACCAGGGCTGGGAATCGAGCCTGCAACTGAGGTACGTTCCCTTGACCGGAATCGAACCCAGGACCTTTCAGTCCATGGGCCGTCACTCCATCCACTGAGCCAACCAGCTAGGGCTAGATTTTATTGTATTTTTTTAAATATATTTTATTTATTTTTTACAGAGAGGAAGGGAGAAGAATAGAGAGTCAGAAACATCGATCAGCTGCCTCCTGCACACCCGCTACTGGGGATGTGCCCGCAACCAAGGTACATGCCCTTGACTGGAATTGAACCTGGGACCCTTCAGTCCACAGGCCGATGCTCTATCCACTGAGCCAAACCGGTTAGGGCTAGATTTTATTTTTAAAAGCAGTTTCAAGTTTACAGCAAAACTGAGTGGAAGGTACAGAGATTTCCTATACACCCGTTGCCCCCACACATGCATAGTCTGTTCCCTTATCCAAATATATTTATATTTTAAGACTATTACGGCCAAAGAGCAAGAGTAGTTTAGATGAGACTCTTATCTTCCTTTACACAATGCGAAGGGAGCTGTTAAGTAAAGAAAATAATTTGCCCAGCCATTTCCACAGCCAAAAAGCTCAAATCTCATTGCTAAAAAAGTGCATTCAAAATACTGGCTTTTAACCTCAAATTTTGAAACTGAAATTGTATTGTCTCCCTTTTGTACTAAGGTGTTATTGGCTTGTAGTTTTGCAGGGGATTTGGGGGCGGTAAGTGTAAGTGACGCGTAGACAGTGCAAGGTCACCCTTTCCTCTAGGAAACTCTGGGCACCTCCAGGTCAGGCACTGCCTTTTCCCCATCCCCCCACAGCACCACACTGGTGAACTGAACGGGTACTGGGAACCCTACTATAGGAGAAAAACGTGATTAGCCTTCACTGTACAAGTAATTTCACAAAACCATTGGAATGAGAACTGCATGTACTGACTCTTGTATGGTCAGTTACTATATATCCCTGAAAATGACATTGTAAAGTAGACGATTTCCCCCCCAAAAGAGATGTTAGCACAGAGCAGGACTAAGTTCCTGACCAAACAACCGGCACCTAACAAATCAGATATGAGCCAGGAGAAATGGCTAGAGCACTACCTAGGATATAATTGTAAGGCACCATGGTAATTACAGAGTATAATTTTGCTCTTTATCCTGCAAAACAGACATAAAAGTATTTTACAGAGAGGCCACAATATATTACAAAAAATATATATGTAACACTTGAAGTGCAACTCCATTGCAGTAAAAAATTTTAATTTCTGCACTTAGCATGCTTATTAGACATTATATAACCACTTTACAAAATGTATGCTACCCTTATAAGAATTTTGTTACAGGTGGGGAAAATTTAGATGGTGCTAACCTCTTAAAACTGTACTGGGAAAACTTTAATGGTGATCTCTATAAGTACAGGTATTCAAAACTCATAAGATCCCAATACACTGTTCAAAGGTAGAGTGAGTGATCATTTATCTAAAGCAGCAGCCACAGTGGCACCTAAAAGGGTGAAGACAACTTATAGTTGTCAGAGAGTGGAGAACTCTAATTCTCAAGTTCTATTTTTTTTTCTTTGCTCTTGCTTCCCACCCAACAAGCTCAGCAATGTTCTTTGTGGGCTTGGGGTGGGGAACAGAGAGAAGAAACAAAAGGGTGTGAAGAGATGGATCCAGAAGCCAGGATGCGCCACACAGTCCCTGGTCTCTGGGTTCAATAGGAATTGTCTCTTTTTTCTAACAGTAATATGTCCAAATTACTCCCACCCATAAAAATGCCTTCATACATCCTGCCCAAATGGGTTAAAAGCAGCAGCAAGCACATAACACAGCACATACAATATTTCCTTATCAGTCAAAATCTAAATATAGAAACTCAATTTACCTTGTAGAATTTGATGATATCTTCCTTGGTAAGTGTCTTTAAATATGCAACTTCTGTATTGTCTGAAAAAGTAATCATACAATAATTTACTAATAATCCCATGTTAAGTAGCCCAGAATACTATATGAAATGACAATATACTTCATTTCAACAGTCCTAAGTATCCACATTTTTAAGTGATCATCTGCTCCTACAAGTGGTAAGGGAATAAATTTCAAGTAAAAAGTTAAGAGGATATCCTGGCTTTCTATATTTGAGCTGTTGGGTCTTGGGCTAGTCATTTCCACTTTTCTGGGCCTCAGTTTCCTCGTCCTGAAACTGGGACTAATAACTACTTAATGGGGCTGTAGTGAGAACAAGGAAAATTATAAATAACAGTAACATAGCTAGGGCACATGGCAAATGCTCAGTAAAAGGTCAGTACTATATGAACAGTGAATACAACAGCTTGAAATATTACAGGTAAGGAAACAGAGGCCCCAAAAGGTAAGCTGGCCAAGACCTTCAGCTTATCAGTATCAGAATGAGAACACAACCCAACTCTCCTGACTTCCAGTGTAGCTTAGCGCACCCACTGTTCTCTCTGCTCTAGGAGAGAGATAGAAGGGAGCTGGTAAGCAGGAGGCCCTGGGGAGCATAGCTTTCCCAAATCTAAAAGCACTGAGACAGTTTTGGAGATCCCTAAAGGCAGATGTTTGAACCCCAGTGCCTCCAGGGCAGCACTGCCTCAAGAGAGTTGAATCTGCAAATTTTTCTTTTTCTTTTTTTCAGTGTTATGGAATATAAATGCCTACATATCCATGCTCAGAGCCTCAGGGCACAGTGATTGAACACAAAAAGTGAAATAAGATTTATTATTAGTGTGTCAGTATAAGATACAGGTAGATCCAGCTCTAGCTTCCGAGAAGAAAAAAAGATAAAGTTTCTAATAGGAAAGTTATACTAAATAATGGTTTTTTTAGAAGTGCTGTACTCCCATCCCCCTCCCAAATCAGTACTAGACCATCACCTACAAAATGAATGGCCTCAATGTCCTTAAAAGTTACGTGTACATGCCATGAATGTTGGGACCCTCATTTCGCCTTACCTCTGTCAAAATTGTATTGCTGGGAGATGATTTCCCCCCAGTACTTAGCACACTCTGCAGACAGTTTCTTTGGTTTGTCTAGTCGGCGAATTGCTAACGCCTGAATGTGTTTTTGGAAGGCCTCATCTGTCATGTCCTCTATGGACTTTTCCATGGTGACTAAGAAAGCCTCCACTCTGCTTTCTAGGTAGTGAGGAGGCTTTTCCGACTGGATGATGAATCGTAAGCCCTGTATGCCGTTGGCTCGACGTGGACCACTGAAGACGATATAGCCTGAAACATAAACACCAGCCAGTCAGGACCTTGGCATTTGAGACTCAGACTTTTAATCTTTCAAAAATTATGCTGTCAGAGCAAATAAAATCCACATTAGGGTTTTATATTATTAACCTCTGAAGAAAAATGAATAAAGTATCCTCAGGACAAAGCAGAAGAGCTCTCTAAAGAATAGTCAAAAAGTTAGCGATAACTCTTTCTTAATACAAAAAGAACCCTACTGATCATTCAGCTCAACATCCCACAACTCCTAGTTATCTGCTAGTTAATCCCCTTCAATCTAGGTTAAAGTTATTTCCATCCCTGTCCACTGTCCTGGCACTGTTTCCTTCCACATCCAAGTTTCTGATGTGAACTTGCTTCTACCACTGAATTTTGTTAGGTAACCCATTCCTAGACCAACTCCATGCAGACTGGAAATCTCTAGAGATTGCGCTCATGCACTACCACCTCCCCTCAACATCTTTTCTAAACTAAACCCGTGGTGTGCCTCCTTCAGCTGCTCGGCCCTGGACCACACTTCTGAAATGCTCTTCAGTACAGCCTTCAGAGTTCAAACCACACTGTACTATAATTCTTATATCCCTTTACAGGTCTGCCTTCCGGATTAGATTGTGAGCTCCCTGAAGGGAAGGTCCAGCCATAACAGCTATGGCCATGGTCTAGCATCTGCCATGATGGTTGCTGAAAAACAGATTGGTACTTGGAGAGACTCGCCCAAATCCTTCTTCACTGGTTCTTCCCGGTATTACTGGAGCTTCTTTTTTCCCCTCCTTAATCAAACCTGCTAAGATCTCCAAGACTTTAAATAGTGCTTAAATCTCTGCCTGAAACATTTCCTCAACAAACACTTACTGAGTAACTTCTATGTGTCCCAACATGAGTAAGAGAAAAAACCTGCACCCTCAGAGAACCCAGTTAGTGAGCCTAAGCTTCGCTTCCCTGGATGGCCTGCTTCCCACCTTGCCACCCGTAACAGCCTGCCCTTAGCATCCTCTCTCCTCCACACACATGTCCTCTTTATTGACATGTATGTAATGTAGACACAGTGTCATCTCAAGAACTGCGTTTGTGTCTATAAGCTATTAATTGTTTATCTTTTAGAAGTAGATCCGCCATAAACAGGTTTCACAAGTCTTTCTGAATAGAGCGTGCCTGAAGCAACACAGAATTTTTTCTGAGGACAATGGTTGCTCCTGAAGGTCTAGGACACCCGCCGCCCCACGCCTCTCACCCAGCTGCTCCTTGGTGCGCAGGGTGTTGAAGCAGGGCTCGGAGATGATCTGACAGAAGAGCTCCAGGAACATGTTCTCCGAGGTGCTCTGCATGTCTGTCTGGTAGTAGATCTCGATGCCACAGTTATTGTGAACTTCATTCCTCTGCTGGTAAACAAACCACCCTTCTAGAAGAGAATAACACATTCAAACACTTATTTAGGGCTCAGGAAGGTTAGTGTTTTGTTTGAAAAGTTGTTCAATTTGATGGGTGTTTTTTTGGCAATTCCAAATTGCAATTAATTTATTAGAATGTGAAATTCAACTTACCCCTGGGAATCCTATTACAGTGATTTGTATGTGGTGGACCCCCATTAAACATGCACTGAATTTAAAAAGCAAAGAACTTATGAAAGGCTAAATATTTTATGACTAAGTATTAATGCTAAATAAGATCCATAGTTAATAAAATGGACAATGTAGTGTATGTACTAAATTAGAACTAGCTAATACATGTAAAAACCTCAATAGAAATAACACCTATGTTTCCATAACCATACAAAAAATGTTAATTACTAGTTGTGCCTTTATTATCTTGAGTTTCTATTTAACTTTCTATTCCCAATACTGCTTACTCACACCCACACTAACGGTCATTTTCCAGATTTACACCAATGTGTACAATGCCTAACATCTCACTTTAAAGAGGAGAAAACTGAGACCCTGAGAAGGGGCAACATGTCCAAGTCCTTTAGCTAGGACTAAAACTCAGGTACACTGATCAAACATTTCATCAAAATTATGTATAGACAATTATGCTTTATGATCTGATAACTTTATTTCAAGAGCAATAAATGTGAAGAAGCAAATATACAGTGCTTAGTATGTAGTACTGTATGACTCACAAACGTAAGATTTCTCAGACACAGTAGTAATGACAGGCTTGCTCGCTCTTCTAGAAGCTCAATTAGGCATCAGCAGTAAAGGGCGGCAGAGCAGCCTGGACTTGCACTGCACCTATTTCCCTTTCCTGACCAGGTCCCACTCAGACTAACAGTCAGACTTATCCCGGCAGCACTAAGTTTCCTCTTATCAGAAGAGGAAGGAGAACACAGGCTGTAATCCATCTTCCCACACACACTGCCAGCCTTTTCATACTCATCCCCCAATGTCTCCTTCTTCACAATGCCTGAATTTTTTCTTTTTAAACTGTTAGTACTGTCCCATGGAGAGTTAGTGAAGGATTACTTAAGATATTCATTATTGATCAGCTGGCTAAATTAGAATGTTTCCTAACACCTAGCATTTTGAGAAGGGGATATGAACTGAGCAATCTGTGAGAATGGGGAAATCTGTGAGGGCATTTGAGAGACAAAAGAGATAGGTCCTAGGAGAAGCTAGAGAAGGCAGGAGGTGTAATACAAAGAGGTGTGAAAGGTAGATTTCCCTTTGAATTTTGTTTCTAAGCCTACATCACTTTGCAGTGACTGAGGAACAAGGTAGCATTAGTCTGAGATGAACCATCACCAGGTCTGTGAGGACTGGTCATGCAGAACTGCAGAGCTGTGCTCAAGGTATCCTTGCACATTCAACCATGACATCCTGAGGCGATACTATGTTCAAGCTGCTTTAGTAGCGGCTCAAATGAGGCATTGGAACTCTGATATATTAATTATTATCCGTTATGTTAAAATTCCTCATAAAATATCCATGAAATAATACATGTTGTTATCTGGACCTATAGCTTTCCTAAAACTATTTCTGTCAAAGACCCCTATGGGCTTCCCATTAGATATAATAATTCTAGTTTTTATAAATTTTATTTCATGATTCATGATCAACATTTCTTTAGCTTTGTGATATGTTTATTTCCTAACTCCTCTACACTCAATTACCCATCAATTCCAGTATCATTCTCTTCAAAATAATGGCCTACCTCCAATTTCATCTCTTTGGTCCACTTACTGAGAATTTTGTGACAGAATTACCTATCATTAATCATACCTCTATAAATAGTAGAGGATCCTGTAGTTCTTTACCATAAAACAACACATTATCATCCAAATGAATTTGGTCTACCTGTAATTACCCACAATATTATGTCAAAGTTATCCATCACCAAAGTTATAACATTTCAACTTACTGTCAGGGAGCTGAACTTCTCTGTACCGAACCAGCTGACTTGGAAGGAGAGGTTTTGTATGAGCATGTTCAATAAGAGTGTCCTCAACCATCTGCATAATTCCTAATGCAGCCTGTGGAAAAGACAGGTCACAGTAATTACAAGAACACAAATATATCTTGTCTGTGAAAATAAATATAGTATATTGAATGATAGCCCCTGCAATATGAAAAAATGCCTGTGAAATAAACCAGCTTACTTTACCATAAAAAATGGGTTTTTAAATCTTAAATACATTTGATCCTACTCAAATGGGTAAAAATTGAATTTGTCAATTTGCAATAGCCACTGTGGTAGTAGTGAAGAGAAACAGAGATCCAGACCATCTTGATGCTGGGAAAGACATTGCTAAAGCTGGAGAGGTACTGGTGATGGAAAGCTAGTCACCCCAAGTGAATGACAGCTGGGGTTACCGCAAAGCAAAGGAGCTGGGCATAAGGTTTTATTTTTTAATAAAACTGACCTTGCTAAGAACCCTGCCTCTGCCAATGGGCGTACTGTTTTGGAGACAGTATACAGCAGAGTGGTAGAGAGGGTGGGCTCTTGAGACAGACTGCCATAGGAATTCTGGAGTGCTAAACTTGGCCTTTACTATTTAATTTAATCCTAAAACTATAATTTTACAAATAGGAAAACTGAGCACAGACAGGTTAAGATTTTTTCAGAAGACTGCATATCTAATATGTGACACAGTTAGGATTCGAATCCAGGCTGTTTGGTTCCACACCATGTGCACCTAGTCATTACACCAGGGGTGGGAAACCTTTTTCTGCTAAGGGCTATTTGGATATTTCTAACATCCTTCATGGATCATAGAAAATTATCAACTTAAAAATTAGCCTGCTATATTTGGTCAAACATTTAATTAACTCATCCCTATGCCTTGGCAGGGCCAGATCAAATGATTTTGTGGGCCTTATGCGGCCCACAGGCCAGATGTTCCCCACTCCTGTTCTACATAGTCCTGCTGTCCTACACAGAATGAGGATAATTTTCCCCACTTCCTTCTGTGATTGCACAAGGCAGGCAACAGCAGAGCACAGCCATGACAGTGGGTCCACAGTTAACAATAATCTTCCATCATTCTGCTCCCCCATGCCTCCATAGAGCAGAGAGGGTTGAGTGAACACTGATGTGCTATTATAATCACACTGTGGTGGTTAACAGCTTTATTTTTTTATTATTATTATTTCTTAAAATGTATTTTATTGATTTTCTACAGAGAGGAAGGGAGAAAGACAGAGAGTTAGAAACATCGATCAGCTGCCTCCCGCACATCTCCCACTGGGGACGCGCCCGCAACCCAGGTACATGCCCCTGACCAGAATCGAACCCGGGACCCCTCAGTCCGCAGGCCGACGCTCCATCCACTGAGCCAAACCAGTTTCGGCTGGTTAACAGCTTTAGACAGACGAGGGTAAAGAATCTCTTGCACTCATTCATGAAAGATTGCTAAAACTTTAACCACCCACCTGCTTTGTTATGTTTCCATGGAGAAGGGCTTCAATGTGCAGCCGTGACAGGAGCTGAGGTATAAAGGCCTTAAGGCGAGGAAGGGTGACATCTGTAAAGGTGTAAGAAATACAGACTCTACTTATGAGGTGTTTTTAAAAAAAAAAGTCAACTCGAGACTTATACAAGAGTTCAGAATTCAAAAATAGTAGAGAGAGTTCCTGTATGCCCTTCACCCAGTTTTTCCTAATGTTAACAGTTTTCATAACCACGGTACAATGTCAAAACTAAGAGACTAACACTAGCACAATACTATTAACTAAAATACAGACTTTATTTGGATTTCCATTTTTCCACTAATCTCTCTTTTCTGTTCTAGGATGTAACCTGCAACCCCACCTCGCATTTAGTTGTCATGTGTCCTTATTTCCTCCCACCTGTGACAGTTCCTTGGTCTTTCCTTGTCTTTAATGATCTTAATACTTATGAAGAGCATTGTTCAGTTATTTTATAGAATGACCTTTATCTGGGTTTGGCTAGTGTCTTCTCATGATTAAACTGAGCTTATGTCTTCCTAGGAAGAATACCATAGAGGTACCATGCCTTTCTCAGAGCACCACGCCAGGGTTCATAGTGTTGTGCGCTGTAGTGTTGGTGACGTTAACACTGATCACTTGGTTGGGTGGTGTCTGCCAGATGTCACTGCTGTGAGTGCACTACTTTATTCTTTTGGTTGTAACTGAGTAACTCATGTAGGCTCTACAGGCAATGAGGAAAAGCCATCTGCTCATCAACGCTTACTTTTCTCATTGTAATTAATAAATAACTTATTTGGGGGAAATACTTTGAAACTATACAAATATCCTGTTTTTCCTAAACTTTTACCTACTAATTTTAGCATCCATTGGTGTATACTGCTGCATCAATTATTATTTTGGCATTCTAATAGTGAGTTTTCTACTCTCCACTTTCCTTCTACATGTACTGACTTAGTTCATCAATAAGTAAGAGTTGTTCCTTTTCCATTAGGACCATATTAGTAATTGCTACAGTGGATGCTAAAATTAGTGACTGAAATTTAAAGAGAGACATGGAAAAGGAATTAACAAGTGCTTACTATTGGCTGGTATCTTATAGATGTTATAAACTGTAAAGTGTGTGCTATTATCCCCATTTTAAAGATGAGAAAATTGAAGTTTAGAAAATATACGTTTCCTGACCAAAATCATCAAGTTATTAAGTTGCAGAGCTGGCATCTGATCCTTGGTCTAATTCCAAAGTGCACACTTGTCCTTCTCCATTGCACTGCCGAAGGACCCTTCACTCCCTTAGCACTCTCTGCAGGCCTACTCCTTTGCCTCTACTGAAATGATCTGTTTACATTCATGCTTTGCCATTAGACTGGAGCTCCCCAATCAAAGAAACCCCATATAAATGATCTTTTTATTTTTAATCTCAAGCAACTGGAGTCCAGGACCTGGTGCATCGCAGGTAGTCGGTAAATACTGTTGGACCACAATGAACTCAGGTTCTTGCTATCCCATCACCTGAAAAGCTGACTGACTTAAGAGTCAGAGGGAGCCAGCCTCTCACACTCTCACATGAGCTGTCTCCAGACTAAGCCACATTGGCATTACTGGATTATTTTGTGTGTGTGTGTGTGTGTGTGTGTGTGTGTGTGTAATCAGAACAGAATGGTTGCTCATTAAAGAATTTCAACTAAAAAAGTGCTGACTTTCTCTTTATAAAATATAATTTAGGAAGGTTTCACATGCTTATGAGATACTAGTACGTAAGAGCTTATTCTGCTTAAGATTCACATAACATCTGACCCAGAAACTAAAAAACTTCTGCTTTTTGATCCTTCTGAATGCAGGTTCAGTTTCTTGAAAAATGTATTTAAAATCAATTATGTGGTTATTGTTGTTGTTTTAAAGGATCTCATTGTTTTGTTTTATTTTTTTATTATATTTTTATTGATTTCAGAGAGGAAGGGAGAGGGAGACAGAAACATCAATGATGAGAGAGAATCACCTATCAGCTGACCCCTGCACACTCCCCACAACCCAGGTATGTGCTCCCACTGGAATCGAACCTGGGACCCTTCAGTTTGCAGGCTGGACTCTATCTACTAAGCCAAACCGGCTAGGGCTGGTGGTTGTTTTTTAAAAAGGCAAAATTCTTGCTATTAACTGGATGTAACTATTTTTTGGGGGGGAAAAAGGCATATTAACTATCCAGATTAAAAATGTACCTGTTTCAACAATAAAAAATATATAAATATAAAAATAATGTATCTACCCAGCCGGTGTGGCTCAGTGCTTGAGCGTCGACTTATGAACCAGGTCAGGGCACATGCCTGGGTTGTGGGCTCGATCACAGTGTGGGGCATGCAGGAGACAGCTGATCAATGATACTCTCTCATCATTGATGTTTCTGTCTCTTTCTCCCTCTCCCTTCCTCTTGGAAATCAATAAAATATATTTTTTTAAAAATAATGTATCTGTTCTAGTTAATGAATTTTATAATCGATATACACCTACCCAATGCCTGAGACAACCAATAAAATAATGATTTTTCAATACTCCGTGCTCTTAATTTGTCACTGAAGACATTTTTTTTTTTTTTATATTTTATTGATTTTTTACAGAGAGGAAGGGAGAGAGATAGAGAGTCAGAAACATCGATGAGAGAGAAACATCGATCAGCTGCCTCCTGCACATCCCCCACTGGGGACGTGCTCGCAACCAAGGTACATGCCCTTGACCGGAATCGAACCCGGGACCCTTCAGTCCGCAGGCCGACGCTCTATCCACTGAGCCAAACCGGTTTCAGCGTCACTGAAGACATTTAAAGCACAGTGTTACATAAGAAGGACTTAATATAAAAGATCATTAAAAATTCAATAGCATCCTTTTTCCTTATGGCTGAGCATGTAGGAAGAAAGATTAATTGGTAAAGTAACACCAAGAAATGAAAAAGATAAAAATAATAAAGGGTGATGTCAGTCTTCATTCTTTTCAATGAAGGACCCCTAAAAGTAATTTCATTTCATTCATTAAGCATTCATTAGACACACATAGAGCATATAACATTAGATGAGATACTAAATAACGAGGATAAAAGGCAGGCATAATTACTGCCCTCAAAGAATTTACAACTTTCAAGCAAACCTGTGAAAACTAGAATTAAAATTTTAGAAAAAACAAAAGATGACCCTTCAGTCTTTCTACAGTTCCTAGTTTTTAACTGAACTAAACTGATCGACAGATGCCTGAGTACTCCCTACAGGGTAAGACTTTCAAACCTAGTAGCCCTTTTCTCCTTTTCTGAAAACAGCATTAATAAGGTAAGTGCTTTGGTCAAAATATCTTGTCATCTGCAGAAATCTATGAACAGTTCTAATTAACTGCTGTTGGTCCAGGTTGAAAATAGCAAATGTGGGTAAACTGCCTGAATACCAAAGCCACTTCAACGGTCACCACTGTTTTCATAAAAACGTATGCAAATCTGGGTTTAAGAGCACTCTAAGTTATTAGAAAGCATAAACACTAGATGTCAGGATACAATAAAATTATTTTAGGAAAAAATGAAGAAAGTATTATGCTATAAGTAGAAACAGAGTCTCACCATCCAGGGCTTCTTTTAATTCATCTTTTGTCCAGGCCACCTCGGTCATCAGGAGGCGGAGGTAGTACATGGCATGCTGGTGAGGCTGTTCAGCTCGGAAATTGTTAAGAGATCGCATATACTAGTGAAAGAATACATGGGTTCATCAATTTTATAAGTACTTTAAAAATCACTTCATGGACAAAAAAAAACAACGAATTATAAAAATAAGTTCAGAAAACTTACTGCCTCTTTGATAATTTCAAATCTTTTTTCATCAATCTCAAAGGTAGCCATTTTCTCAATAATCTTCTTTAGCAAAATTGGCTGCTTATCATTGTAACCTTTCACCGAGAGCTAGAGAAAGAGTTCAGGGTTTTAAAAGTCTAAAAATATCATAAAATATCTTAAGCTTGATTTGTAAACGTTCAGGAAATCTCCAAACCAAGTACTTTAACATAAAAGTGAAACAAAAAACTCAATTAATTTAACTTCCCATAAATATAGTTTAACACTTAGAAAGATAACATTAATTATTGGTATTTACTAATAACTAAAAGCATGATTTTGCTTTTCTTAGACAAAACCAACAGTAGGAAAACTCATCTGATGCCCAACTGTGGCAGCACACACCATATCATCAAAATTCAAGTTCTCATAAAGTCTAAATTAATTATAGAATGTATTTCAAGTTTAATCTTCAAAAAATTTCTAAGGAATGGTTGGCTTAAGGTTTTTACAGGTGTGGTAAGAAAAATCATAGGGGAGTATTATCTACAAACTACTGGATCTTGTCCCCATCTTGTTTATATTTAAATATTTTTAAAAACCTATTTGGAGAAATCAGGCAGTTCCCAATTTTTTATTTATGGCATTTTGGCACTTTTCTCATATGTCTCACCACTTGCTTGCTGGATGAGTTCTGCTGATCTGTCAAAAGCTAATGGCAAAACAGATGTGTAGTGAGGATACACTGGATTTTTGCCTTGGGACAATTTAAGCATAACATTTTGAAAAGGGAGGGATGACTATTATCATATTTCCTATTATTATATTTGCACAAGGTGGCACCTACTTCAGTAGAGGTTATCTACCTTATGAAAAATGATAGACAAGAACCTCAGCAGAAGTGAAGGTTTGTGGCCATGGAAAGCACATCACATGCTGTGGGAACTAGACTGACAATTAGCCGAAAGCCCACTTTGTCACAAACAACAAATTTTTTATATGAATGGTAATGTGCTACTAAAACTCAATAGTGAAAAGTAAACAATGGATTATTACTTTTCTATTTGGAGTTTATTTTGATCTCTGACCTTCAAATTCCCTGGACTCTGAGAATGGTTACATTGTATACATTCTTATACATTAAACAAAAGCTACCAGAAAATTTACTTGTGTGAAGAAAAAAAGTTGCTGCAAAATAAACAAAAATTTAAAACCCTAAAATCTTTTGTATAAGAATTTATAAAGAGAAGTACACAGCACATGCTCTCATTTTAGTTGTTATTAAAACATAGATTTTCAAGAAAAGTGAAGATGAATGTGTGCCATAAAGGGATGTTAATTTGGAAATGAGATATAAGTTTGGAAATATATCACAGTGTCAAGAAAGGATCTAGTTATTTCTTAGAGTTCATTTAACAATGATTATTTTGAAACACACTTAAAAATAGTTAATGAAGCATGCTACAAAAAAGTGAAATGAAAATGCCACAAGTATCTAAACACAGGGATTTTTACGATTGTCAGCAGAAATAAAGGATGCTTATATATAAATAAAATTCAAGCACCACAACAATAGCTATGGACATCTTGCACTTAGAGATGTTAATATACTCAAACACATGAAAAGAACAACATGCTTTCAGAGTTAATATGTTAAGAATTTGAAGCAGAGGAACGTGCAAGTGAATGTAGCACATATACGTGTTCACAAGATGCACTAAACTCTACTAAATCATTCATTAGTGTCGCTAATACTAATCTGAGTTCTTCAATCATTAAAAGGGTGCAAGAAAAAAACCATCAATCTTCTTGTTTAAAAATGCGGAAGTTAATAGTTTTCTCACGCTCAACACAATGCTTAAATGCTGTGGTGCCTTTTCTTTGGTTTTCATTTTACTTACAAGTATTGCATTCATTCCTGATGCAATGCCATAGCTCAAACCTGAGAGGCGTGCTGCATATGTATACTCTTTTAAATCATCCTTCAATAACCTGATAAACAGGTATGTCATGTTGCAATGGAGAGGATCAGCATAAATGTAGCGACTAACAAAAAGAAAAACAAAAGAAATGCTTTGATACCTCAAGCAGTGACATGGTAATGAAGAAACATGACCGAAGAGTATGGATATGCAGCCTCATGATCTGAATGGCTAGGGAAATAGTACAGGCCAACCTTATGTTTTACAATGGCAGCAAGACGTCATTCTCTGTTGTCAAAGACCAAGACTTCAGATATAGAATGGGTAAGATCTAAACCTAAATCAGGGTCCAATTTTGTTTGAGGAGAAAAATATGACAATCTGATGAAAGATGTTAAAAGAAAAAAAAGAAATCAAGGAAAATTGGCATAATATGAATGGTAAATTGCTGAATACTTAAAATAAGAGCTAACTTAAAAATTAAATGAGAAAATATGATTAGCCATAAAGATTAAAAAAGAAATTAAACTCATACCCTCAATCAAAAATGCTTCCATCAAATCAATGCAAAAAAAATGTTGATGAGTGGAAGGCTCTAAGACGTGGGTACTTACATACATCCCATAGATGGTATTTTGGAGGTCATAGCTCAAGCCTGCTAGCTCTGCTGCATATGCATACTCGTTGAGTGAGTCTTTGAGGAGCTCAAGGTACAAATAGGCCATGTTACAGTGCAAGGGGTCCACATAAGCAAATGGGCTGGAAGAAAATGTTGACAGTAAAATAGCTGATTTATTACTTCCCAATGTGACATGTGGCCTTTCGAGATGGATCAAGAAACTGAATACCAATTCATATACTTTCCTGAAGATAGGGTTTGAACTCTTGAGTCTGTCTCTTCTTCTCATGAGGAAAAACATAAAGTCTAAAAAAGAAGTATGAAACATGCCATGTGTGCTGGTGGAGGCGAAGAGGGAGAGGAACTGCTTACTCCAGATGGTGTGACAGAACTGACAAGTTAGAAGGAGCTGAACCAGCCAAAAACTACGCTCTGGCTAATAGGAGGTATGGTTGAAAGATCCGATTCAGCACTGGCATGTTCCTTTCTCCTTCTAAAAGCAAGCCATACCTTGGTGGAGAGGACTGTAAGATTGAGAAGTTTGTGTACAATTATACAAACTTAAAAGAGAAAAACTATGCTCCGACTGGCGTGGCTCAGTGGATTGAGTGTCATCCCATGCACCAAGAGGTCATAGTTCAATTCCCAGTCAGGGCATATGCCCAGGGTTTGGGGCTCAATCCCTAGTAGGGGGCATGCAGGTGGCAAAAGATCAATGTTTTTCTCTCTCCCCCTCTCCCTTTAAAATCAATAAAAACATCTTCTTTAAAAAAAGAGAGAAAAATTGAGATCTGTGAAAATGTTCGCTTATCTCGGAGTTTCCCACAAACCAAAAAAGCTAGAGTAAAATAATTAATGAGTTCTACCATATAACTGCAGCCAGAACTAGAAGAAAAAAACTAAAATAGAAAAATATGTAAATAAGTAAGAGCAACAAAAGAAATAATGATAGAGCATGTAAGATCACCTATTTTAAAACTTCGTTTCCCAATTAAGAAACATAATTTTCTTCATGTCATCTGGGCTGGTAAGCAGCAGAGTTAGGATTCAAATTTAAGTCAAATGACTTATGCATTTGACTATATGACACTGCTTACCTTTAAGAGAAGTAACATATTCCTTCATTGAACACATTTATTACATGCTTACTATAATGCTAGGCTCTTCTCTAGCTACTGGGAAGAAAGAAGGAAAAAATCAGGCAAAGTCCCTGACCTCAGAGTTCATAGTCCAGTTGAAGGAGACATATAATAAATTTAAATATGATACACATCAGATGGTGATGGTGCTATGGAGAAAAATTAAACAGGGGGAGGGGAACAAGAGTGACGGATGGTGGAGGTGGGACAAGAAGATTGCTAAGATGGTTATAAGGTGCCATCTTGGCCCAGACCTGAAGCAAGCAAAGGAGCAAGCCCTGGGCATATCTGGGTAAAGTGGAGAACTTTCAGGCTGAGAAAACACCTAGTGCAAAGGACCTGAGGCAGGTGCCCGCCTGGCTTATTTGGCAACAAACTGAAAGTTTCACTTTCTCTCCAGCACACTAAATATCACCAATGCACTGATAGCAAAGCCAACACTTTTATCAAAACCTGATAATGAAGCAAAAACAGGGGCACAATGCTTAGTCACTTAGAGAATTAAAATCAAAGGTAAAACTCCAGTTCTACAAACATCCTCCATCTGGAAAATCTAAGTAAATACTGTGTCACTGAATTTTTTAAAGTGTTATTCATGACCAATTTTAGGCAAACAGCAGCTCAGAAACTTAAGGCACAATTCACAAAAGCCAAGTCATCAAAATAAAAGAGAGTCCATGAAAGGGTTCAGCTCCCTAGGCACCTATGCACCTTTCTTAGGTGGAAGTGAAAAACTAGAAAAAGCCAAGTCTAGGAGCTCAAAGCCCTATGGCCAAGCTCAGAATGCCACTCCAGCAAGTGTCCTCAAGGCTGTGTCTATAGCAGCTGTGTTGGTCAACTGGAGAGGGTACTAAACTAACTTTTAAAAGAGAACATGATAAAAATAAAATACAAAAAAAAAAAGAGAACATGATTCAACTGAAATGCTTAAATTCTGATTCATTTCTCAATTTGAAAAACATTATTTTGTAATCAGATGATATATGCTTAAATATGGATCATAGTTTTAAAACCTATAACTAAGTATGCATAATATAATCTTATTTCTGAAAAGATTAAAAAGATATATACACACAGAAAATTCCTACCAGAATGTACAAGAAACCTAACTGTGCTTACTTCTAGGGAGACCAGAACACAGAGGACTGATAGGAAGCAGACATTTTTAATTCTAAGAATTGCTGCGTAGTTTAGAATATGCAAAAAAATATCAAATGGTCTCTCAAAAGGTATTCTGAAGCCAAATGGGAAAGTACAGGCATACATCATTTTTATTGCGCTTCACAGATGTTGAGTTTTTTACAAAAAGGTAAGATACTCCTCCACCAGCAAAAAGACTACAACTTCTTCTATTATGATACTTGTTTTATTGTGATGGTCTGAAACCCAACCCGCAATGCAATACCTCCAAGGTATGCTTCTAACCAAGCCAGGAATAGAGAAAGCAATAGCTGAGGGTTCCAGACAATTAATGGGCTGGATGAGACGCCAGATCATTTAGTAACTATTATCTCTTCTTCTGGGAAAGTTCCAGGAGTACAAAACCAAATCCACCCCAAATTATTTAATCTTTCTTTAATGAAACTTCTGGGTGAGTCTATAAGTCTCCCCAGATTCCGAAGTCCTAAAGGTTAGGAAGGTCCTGCTAATAACTAACACAGATCATTTCCGTTAAAGGGTGCATTCATCAATGGAAAGGAAGAGTTAACAACCTTGGCTCTTCCACTGTGCCACAGCAGCCTTCTCTTGTCTAGGCTAAGTAACCCTAATTCCTTTTATTTTTAGACACGGGTCGTCAAGGAACCAAAAAAAAACTTTTAGAAAGTAATTGTTGATTTTTTAGAAGAAGTTTTATAGCTAGATTCATCTTACATACCTGAAAAATTCAAAGTTGAGACAAGCCTTCGGCAAGAAAAACTTATCATCTTGTTTGAACCAGAGTTTGCTCATAGCTGTATCCTGTGATGGAGAAAAAAAAATTTGTTATGGAAATATGGGCACATTTGGCAAAAATGTTCAATCAAATCACCCTTCAAGAAAGGAGGACAAAGGCAATAATAGTTGAGAGTTCTGTTCTGCAGAGGCTGCTGTCGCCTGGCCTTGAAGTGTACTCAGAGGGTCAGCAGGAGGGAAGTGAAGAGAGAGGACTGGCGATTCCAGCAACAGAGAGAAATCACCCTTTTATCTCCCTGGTTTAACAAGATGAGGACACAGCAGAGGAAGAGTCAGATTGGAGAAGCCAATAATTACTGCCCTGTCCCTGTCTTTCCGGACCCTGGGAGACAGAAGGAGTCCTGAGGAGTGTGGGGCAGCCAGCCTCTAAGGTGGGCCAACGGACCCCTGCCTACTGAGAACCAGAGTTGTCAGTCTGACCAACAGAATACAACAGAATTCTGATCACTCACTTTCCCTCTTGGATCGCTCACTTTGGGGGAAACCAGGTGCTGTATCAAGCAACTTTATGGAGACGCCCATGTGGTGAAGAACGAAGATCTGCCAAAACCCACTGAACCTCAGCTCTGGTTGAATCCTGCAGCTCCAGCTGAGTCTTCAGGTGGCTGAAGCCCCAGACAACAGCTTGACTATGACCTAGTGAGAGACCCGGAGCCAGAACTACCCAGTTAAGCCACTTTCAGATTCCTGACCCCCAGAAACTGCGAGACATAATGTAAGTATTTGTGATTTTAAGCTGATAAACTTTGGAGTAATTTGTTATCCAGCAATGAATAACACGACCAGGGATGAACAAATAAGCCACTATTTTGACTGTCTACTTCATTCATGCTATATTAAAAATAGCCTTAGATGTTCACTTGAAACTCTGACAAGAGATATAAATGGTTTAATGTTCTCCTTGGTTTGCTCTGAAAAGGCCTATTAAAAAAAACAAAACTTGAGAGGTAAATAGGTTTTGCCTTTCAATAACCTAACCTATAACTCATTAAAATGTCATTTTAAAAGAAAAATGGTTGTCTTAACAATAATGTAATTGCTTCAGCTAAATTAAATTTCATATTCCTAAACACTGATTCTTATATCGCTGAGTTAATAGAATGTTAGGTCATTTTAAGAAAATAAAAAGAGAGAAGTAAAAGGAAGATTTATATCTAGGGTGGTGAGTTTAGAAAAAGTTAGTTTTACAGTTTAGAAAAGAGAATATGCTGTAATAATTTGATCCTTTTTCTATACAATTTTTACCCAAGGTGTGAATTATTAACATGAACATTCTGAAAACAAAAAGAAAACCCACGGCTCAAACACCCTTCCCACTTGGCTCCATGAACTTCATACACCACTCAGTCAGAAAGAGAGCTGCTTTCAAAGGCAGGATCCGCTCTCTTCCAGGCTTAGAGATTCTTCCTGGCCTCTACCTTTCATGATGCAGGTAAACCTACTTCCTCGTTGGATCTTCAGTGATTTTGAAAAAGAAGCCACTATCTTTCAATAGCCTGTGGTTAAGTCCAGACTTACCACTTTTTTTTTCTGTAAAGATGACAATTCTCCAGACTCGATGTTATTTAGTTTTGTTTGTTTGCTTTAACATTTCTGGCCTTTTATGTTTCTTGTATTATTCTCTCTGTAACTTTTCTGTCACCTCTTTGGATGTAAGCCCTCAAAATCAACACAGTACCAAATGCAAGAAATCATCTCTCTAGGCCCTCCTATGGAACAGGTCTGTCTCCTGAATTTAAAATCATTGAGTCAAACATGTTACCTTAATAAGAGAAGGATATGGTGTTGCTTCTTTTTCTAATGATAAAATCTCAAAATTCGTAGGAATAAATTCATTCTTCGTTGGAAGTTTAAATTTCCCATTCAAGTCAGCATTTTGCCATTTCTGGATGAATAATGAAAGACACAAGCATTTAAAACAGTCATTCTGCTTATTAATATCCAGGCAAATATTAAGAGAATAAATGTCAGACAGCATTCTTTTCCATCATAAAGAGGCTACTCCCAAGATCTACTGATGACTTTTTATGAAATTTGAGTTGGATTCACTGGTACTAATCAAGGTTTTTTTTGTTTTAAATATATTTTATTGATTTTTTACAGAGAGGAAGGGAGAGAGATAGAGAGCTAGAAACATCGATGAGAGAGAAACATCGATTAGCTGCCTCCTGCACACCCCCTATTGGGGATGTGCCTGCAACCAAGGTACATGCCCTTGACCGGAATCGAACCTGGGACCCTTCAGTCTGCAGGCCAATGCTCTATCCACTGAGCCAAACTGGTTAGGGTTAATCAAGGTTTTATACTTATTTATCTTTCCTCTTTACACATTTCCAAAATGACCAAATAAGGGTAAGGAATAATCTGAGACCAAGGAACACTGAGAGGCTAATTCAGGGGTGAGGAACCTTTTTTCTGTCAAAGGCCATTTGGATATTTATAATGTCATTCTCAAGCCATACAAAATTATCAACTTAAAAATTAGCCTGCTACATTGGCCAAACATTTAATTAGCTCGCTCCTAATGCCTTGGCAGGGCCAGACTGAATGATTTCACGGGCCTCATAGAGCCCTTGGGGCTGGACGTTCCCCACCCCTGGGCTAATTGGTCCACATAAAGACCACGTTTGTTTCAGCTCTTTAAAGAATGAAAAATAATCTGTACAACGTATTTCCAACTGCTAGGTAACAGGCTACTAATATAAGAGTTAAAGTTTGAGCTACACTAAGCTACTTGCATCTATAGCCTGAAAGCTAAGGCTAAACGGGCCGGGCTTGTTCACTTCAGTCCCTCTTAATACCAGGCCCACACCTCTCCCAGAGGACCAAGTGAACTTTGAAGTGAAGCAGTAATTCAAGCTCAAGGTTAAGGACACAGTTGAGACTTAAGTCTGGATTGTGGGACAGGGCTGACACAACCTGTAGCTTGGATCTGTTACATGAGCTAGGGCCAAAAGCTAAGTGGGACAGATCACAGGTCACTGATCGCTGAACTCTAATTTATAAGACTTTTCATATTTAAAAAGGATAGCAAAGGCAAACCACCTGCCAATAATTTGGGTTCGACAACTTTGTCTCCAGATGATGTAGCACAGCCTTGCCGCTTTTGCAATTCTATTTTGGTCCCTGATTTGTGTCTTTTGGCACTGGAATAGTAAGAATGCTGGCCGTATTATTTATAAGTAGCAACTTAAGTCTCCAGAGGGCTGAATGATAGGAACTTGTAAACACTTAGCAAGCAATTTTACCACTAAAATTTGTATGTTTTTTAAAAATTCCCATGCAGGGCAGATTGTCATGGTCAGAATTAGGTGAAGAGGGGTTCTCTCTTGTTTTAGGATAGTTCAGACCCAGCACTATTTCAAAGGATATCTGTTTTCCTCACAATTTAGCGAGATGGGGCTCCGGTGACCTCCTTCTGTGCTGTGAATATGTCAGAAGTTACCTGTAACCATTTTCTTTCTTAAACTATTTCTCTTTTTTCTGTATCGTCATTACACTGGTACATTTAAGAAATGTCCAATACCTGAGTTTAACTGGAATCTAATCAGAGCAAGGCTATCTGATGTCTTCCCATGAATAAAGGACACAATCTCAAAGCTACACAGCCAATGAGAACTAAAAAAGAAAAAGTATTAGAGAAGGAGATGGGCCTCACAAAAGAATCTTGACTACGGATGAATGGGGTAACGTACTACCTAAACATACATGTTTCAAAACCCATTTTAATTCCCCTCTGCTGACACGAAGAGCAATGATGCACTATGAAGCATAAAATGCAGCGCCTGCCCTAACTGGTTTGGCTCAGTGGATAGAGCGTCCGCCTGCAGACTGAAGGGTCCCAGGTTTGATTCCGGTCAAGGGCATGTACATTGGTTGCAGGCACATCCCCAGTGGGAGGTGTGTAGGAGGCAGCTGATCGATGTTTCTCCCTCATCGATGTTTCTAACTTTCTATCCCTATCCCTTCCTCTCTGTAAAAAATCAATAACATATATTTTTAAAAAAATGCAGCACCTGTCAAGTGAAGACAGGATGACGCCAGAGACTGCTCCCGCCTGTGTTCCCCGCAGGAGCAAGCTCTCTGGAGCCCTTGCATCTGTCTTCCAAGCTCCCTACTCCTATCGCACTCTGCATGTCTTGGTATGTTTGTTTTTCTGTGTACTTTGGACTCCAATGATCTTTGACTGCATGAGGGGGCCACAGCGCAATTTCTTCAAGCAAAACCTAAGATGCAGCCCTCCATCTCTGTGCTTACTCCTCTCAGGATGGTACAGACAGCAATGGGCCATCACTCTCCACAACCTGGGCTGTGAGTTGGGTGATCTGGGGAGCTCTTGTTCCTCTGTGTCCCTCACACATCAGACTTATTCACAGATGAGTTAGCCATACCTTAATGACTTCATCTGGTATAGCTTCTTGTTTGTAGTGGGTTCCATACCATTCTTCTGTGCGATCGGTTTTTCCTTCAAAAGATTTGGAAACTATTGCAACCCTAGAGATAGATAGAAAAAACAAAGAGGAAAAAACATATAAACTCATGTTGTATACATAAACTTATAGAACTTGACTCATGAAGATGTAAATAATATCCAAGAATGTATTGGGCCTTTAAGTCCCAGAAAATCCAGTAAGGCTTGCTTTGCTGAAATAGGCAATGTATAGAGGACAGAAGTTTCTGATCACAGTGTCTGTATCCTTTGGTTATAGCCCATAATTTTTAATGGAAAAAGTATTTGCTGGAAAGGTTTTTGTGGGTATGCTATTGACTAAAACTTTAAAAGAGTAGTGGCTTGGGGGGGAGGGGAACATATCTGTAATACTGTCAACAACAACAACAAAAGAGCAGGGGCTAGGAAAAAAATGAAACAAGGTCAGCTGAAAAATAGTCCTTAAAAAAGCAAAACAAATTACTTCTTCCCAGGAACAGCTCAGGCCTGGAGTTAACAAAAAGGGCTAACTAAACCTATTGGCTCATCCAGAGATCCAAAGATCCCAAAATCCCAAAATCCTCTTTTATTATTACTTGCTAAATTTGTGCTCTGTGTTTTTTTTCTCTGCCAGAGACGACCATCCAATATGTCTACTGCATATACATTAGCCTTCCTGCTACTAAGGGAACAGGGGACAAGACCAAAAAGCAACTATCTTCTGGCTTACTAAAAGCTTTCTTTGGCCCTAGCCCAGCGGTTCTCAACCTGTGGGTCGCAACCCCTTTGGGGGTTGAATGACCCTTTCACAGGGGTCGCCTAAGACCATCGGAAAACACATATATAATTACATATTGTTTTTGTGATTAATCACTATGCTTTAATTATGTTCAATTTGTAACAATGAAATTGGGGGTCACCACAACATGAGGAACTGTATTAAAGGTCGCGGCATTAGGAAAGTTGAGAACCACTGCCCTAGCCAGTTTGGCTTAATGGATAGAGCATTGGCCTGCAGACCTAAGGGTCCTGGGTTGAATTCCGGTCAAGGGCACATACCTCGGTTGCAGGCTCCTCCCCAACTTGGAGGCAACTAATCGATGTGTTTCTCTCACATTGATATTTCTCTCTGTCTTTCCCTCTCTCTAAAGATCAATGGAAAAATATCCTAGGGAGAGGATCTTAAAAATAATAAATAAACAAACAAACAAACAAATAAATAAAAGCTTTCTTTGATGAGATAGCAAAAACAGCCTAGAAGTCAGAAGGGGGAGTGGGGGGGAGTTCAGGAAGGAAACTTAGAGGTAAAATGATGTCAAGAGGTAAGTGAACAAAAGATTACAAGGAGAGCAGCAAAAGAAACTCCGTATCAATGGAGCTTCTGGTCCTGTGGAGGATTATCAGGGCATTTCTGACCCTGCTACCCTTTAATTATCAAAGTTGGGATCATTATGCTTCTACCTGCAAACTCAACCCTATGATGGGACCAATCCTACTCTAAATCTTATGGATATAGGAGTTCTAGGCCAGTGATGGCAAACCTATGACACGCGTGTCAGAGGTGACACACAAACTCACTTTTTTGGTTGATTTTTCTTTGTTAAATGGCATTTAAATATATGAAATAAATATCAAAAATATAAGTCTTTGTTTTACTATGGTTGTAAATATAAAAAAATTTCTATATGTGACACGGCACCAGAGTTAAGTTAGGATTTTTCAAAATGCTGACACGCCGAGCTCAAAAGGTTCGCCATCACTGTTCTAGGCCAATAGCTTGGATGGCTTGCCATGAAGTCAGTTATTGGGTCTACTTCTCCCTTATGTCCCAATTCAAATAACTAGATTGATGTCTCTTCCTGCTTGTTCTCACCTGACCTCCCAGAGTTTGGTTCTAGCCTCTGAATGTTGGCCACAGAGCTGAAAGCCCAGAACTTGCAATCAAAGCTCCCCGCTAGTCTGGCTGGCATGGCTCAGTGATTGAGCATCGACCTATGAACCAGGAGGCCACAGTTCGATTCCTGGTTATGGGCTCAACCCCCAGTGTGGGGTGTGCAGAAGGCAGCTGATGAACGAATGGTTTTCTCCCATCATTGGTGCTTCTATCTCTTTCTCCCTCTCCCTTCTTCTCTGAAATCAATTTTTTTTAAAAAAAAGGAACCTTAACAATTGTCTGGTAAGTTCCATTATTAAGTTTAAAGCTCTTTCTCCTTATGCTGATAGGTTTTGTTCTTAGAAGGTCTATAATAAAATTCAGCAGGACTTAGGTTAATTTTTTAAAGAATTTGTAGCTGCAGCGAGGAAAACATATATTTAAACTGCTTTACTTGCCTTAAATGATTTCGTACGTGTTCTGAGTATTTTTCTTCACTATATTTTAATCATGTCAGTAAGTGCATAAATCACCCTATGAACAGAAGTTTTTATCTCTATAAAGTCTAGTTTATCAGTTTTTTCTTTAATAATTTCTGCTTATGTTCTAAAAAAATCATTGCATATTTCAAGGTTTTAAATATATTTTCCTTTGTTTTCTTCTAGAAGTTTTATAGGTTACCTTTTATACCTAGGTCTATAATCTTTCAAATTAATTGTTGTGAATGGTATAAAGGTCAAGTTTCATCTGTTTTCATATGGATGATGGATAATAGAAAAGCACCATTTGTTGAAAAGCCTCTCCTTTCCCAATTTAATTATGTTGGTGCATTTGTCAAATAATCAATCGACTTTAAAAAGATATAGGTGAAATTCAATTTTTTAAAAAAAAATAGATTTTATTGATTTTTTACAGAGAGGAAGGGAGAGGAACAGAGAGTTAGAAACATCAATGAGAGAGATCAGCTGCCTCCTGCACACCCCCTACTGGGGATGCGCCCGCAACCAAGGTAAATGCCCTTGACCGGAATCGAACCTGGGACCCTTCAATCTGCAGGCCGACGCTCTATCCACTGAGCCAAACTGGTTAGGGCTGAAATTCAATTTTAAGGCAGAAATATCATGTGGTAACTCATAATCGCTTTAGGGCTGACCCTCCTCTAACAGTAATACCTCTGTTACTGTAGGAGCTCTTCTAACTTTTGATCTCCTGGTTGGCCACTGGTTGGTCAGAAGAATTCTGAGATTGTAATCCTCACTTCCACTTAAATAAAAAAGAGGGTGTCCTCACTTGTTTATAAAACCAGATAGGTGAGCTGATACCTTGGGCATTTGAGTTAGGATAAAGACAGGTTAAGATGATCAATTATTATATTTTATTCATGATAGAATCTTCATGTTTTAGAGATACTGTCTCAAAATATTTAGAGTGAAGGGAGGATAAGTGAAGAGGGTAAAGATAAAAAGACAGGCCATGTACTGACTATTGAAGTTAGATATTGGTACATTACACAATTCTCTCTACTTTGTAATCATGCTTAACAAAATGTTTTAAAGCATTTTAGTCACAATTTCATATTTTCAGATTCTGATCATTACTGAAAATGTAGTATGTAGCAGTAAAATCTGTAGAGTGACTCACCGGACATTTTCTGGTCTGAGTTTATCAAGAACCATCTCTATTAAATCAGGTCTAAATTCTTCCAGTAAATATTCAGCTGTGAGCACTTCTTCTAGGGGATAATACTTTAAAACAAACAAAGTACAAGACTAACTTAATAAGAAGCAATCAGATATCTAACATGGGAAATACATTATTTTATATTCCCCCCGCTTCCCCTTCATTAAATTTTACTCCACTAGAAAAATGTCTCGATCTTTTCTCTTTCCTACCACACTTTAAGCAGTTTCATATTGTGGTATGATTTTGTAGTTAATGCCCAAATACACTTACATTATAGAAACAAAATCACAATGCTTTTCCAGGGAAAAATGTAGTATTTCTGCCTAAAAACTGAGTATTTTTTTTTTTAAATATATTTTATTGATTTTTTACAGAGAGGAAGGGAGAGAGATAGAGAGTTAGAAACATCGATGAGAAAGAAACATTGATCAGCTGCCTCCTGCACATCCCCTACTGGGGATGTGCCCGCAACCCAGGTACATGCCCTTGACCAGAATCGAACCTGGGACCCTTCAGTCCGCAGGCCGACGCTCTATCCGCTGAGCCAAACCGGTCTCGGCAAAACTGAGTATTTATAAAGGAAGAAAATTTGATGGTTAAATGCTGACATCTACAGGATTCTTAGTATAAAGTAAATACATTTTTATGAACAAAATTTCCTCTCAAATTTTTTTTAAAGAAATCAGACAAACATTTAGAGTTGTTGTGGGGGGGGAATGGCTTATATTTCTGGCTAGTGAAGAAAAATAAGGTAGAAGATGCTTTTCAGTAAGAGTAACTTCCAATATACTGACACAGATTGATTGATCCATTAATTCAACAAGTATTTAATGAACACCTACTCTGTTCTAGACACTGCTGTGGATACCAGGGTAGACAAGACAGATGATGTCCCTGTTCTGAAAGGAGCTTATATTGTAACTGGGAAGGAGGCAGATAATAAATAAATATTGTCATTATATTTATAAGTGCTATGAGGAAAATTATACAAGGGTAGGGGCATGATTGGGAGGTCAAGATAAGGACTCTCTGAGGAGACCCAAAGGATAAGAAGAACACTGACAGCCTGGCTGGTGTGGCTCAGTGGTTGAGTGTCAACCTATAAACCAGGAAGTCATGGTTCAATTCCTGGCCCAGGTACATGCCTGGATTGTGGGCTCGATCCCCAGTTGGGGGCGTGTAGGAGGCAGCCAATCAATGATTCTCTCTCATTCTGTTTCTGTCTCTCTCTCCCTCTTCCTTCTCTGAAATCAATAAAAATATATTTAAAAAAGACAAAAAATAAAAACATTATCAGTACAGCTTCATTTTTTAAAAAAAGAACAACATTGACATGCAAAGATCAGAGTGTTCCAGGTAGAGGAAACACCAAATGTAAGATGGAAGAATGAACTTAATGACTGAAGATTAGGCGAACAGTATCACTGGAGTGGAATGGGAATGGGAAAGGTAGGCTGGGGGAGGAGGGTATGCAGTATGGTCAGAGAGATAGGCTGGGGCCAGATCACCTTGAAGGCTAAGGTAAAATTGCGGATTTTATTCCAACTCTTGATGAGAAACCACTGAAGAACTTGACACAGAAGAGTGAAACAACCTATTTGGTTTTCAAAAGATCACTGAAGCTGGAAAAATAAACTACAGTGAGAATAAGAAAGAAACCAGTAACCCAGATAAGAGACTATAATGGTAGTCCAGGCAAGAAATGATGGTAGCTCAGACTAGGGTAGTAGCAATGGAGATGGAGAAAAGTGAATAAATGACCTATAGCTTTCATGTAATTAGCAGTTGACATACTGTAGAATTGAAAAATATTGAAAGCCATTAAGTAAAATGCCTACATAATGAAAAATATTACAGATGACAATTTTTTAGAATGATGAAAATTAAGATTTTAAGCATGTTTTGACATAAAAGTTGGCGAGATTGCTACAAAGTCTAAAATTTCATACTGCAACTTCAATTTTTATAATTTGTATAGTATTGAAAGTAATATATGCAGGGTCACTGAAATAGTCTACACACCAATACATATAGCAAAACAATAGCAAACTTACATGCAATATTCCTGCGATCTTAGAGGTATAGCCCCGTGGCCTCTCTTTATCTTTAAACCTAAAAGCAACAGCATTCAAGTCCTAAAATGGAAAGTTAACCAAATTAGAGACAAGTCAACTATTATTTTAAAATAGCTTTTTGTGTGTGTATTTGGTTTGCACTATAGATTTTCTACTCTATACTTAACGTCGTTACACTTACTGAAAAAATGACTATGCTTGCTTTAGAAATGTATAGACCATGAATGAAAATAGTTAGGAAAACTGTGGGGAAGAACCTTGTGAAACCCAACAGTTAGTTGCATAGATGATAATTTTACTGACCCATTCAGAGAAATGCACCCAGATTAGAACTATTGTCATAAATTTCACAGAGATTATACCTTGAAACTTTTACTTAGGTAAAAAAGATGTCTCTCATCCTAAATTATATTTCAGAACTTTGATAAGCCTTACAGTAAATATAAAGTGCAAATTTTTAAAAGCCCTTTAAAAAGAATCATTTAAAATTTTGGAAGAGAAATCTCTTTTGTTTTATTTTTATTTAAAAAGGAAAAGAAAAGGGGGAAAAGAGAAAGATAGCCAAGCTTTCCCATATATACAGTAAAATCACTTTTAACACCATAATCATATATAAGACAATTCACTACTTCTTTGAAGTTTGCTACAGAGTTTTATTACCAGATCTGAAAATAAGAGAGATCATGCAGCCTCAGACACAGTAAAGTAAGCTGATACAAGCTCAAGAAACTGCTGGCATTCTTCTGAGAGACAAAAAAGCAAACCGATTTCTTCCCTTTTCCTTCCTGAAAAAGGTTATGTGATGCCATAACCTTTAATTGTGCCCCAGGCAGCCAATCAAACTAAGCCTTAACTAAAGCTACTATGCATTGCAAACCTTTACTTAGATTAGAAAAAAAAAATCTTCAAAAGTTTCACTGGGCCTTAAATTTAAATTAATTCACATATATATGTTTTCTGAGAATTTTCCTTAAGAATAATTTTGGTGAAACAAAGGTACCTTGCACTCTTGGAAAACCCATTCTTGAGGTCCTTCTGCACGTAACTTCTGAATGTATTGAAACATGTGCAAAATTATATCTTCAACATGTACTGGAAAAAAGGGGCACACTTAAAAACCATTCAGTCCTCAAATCCTTTAAAGCAGTGAGCTCGCTCCTAAAGTAAGCAGAAGATGGTCCCTCTACGAAATGGAGTTCTCACCTCCCTGAGACAGGTTTTAGGGTCCCACAAACAAGGCCCTCTAGGCTTTGGGATATGTAATAGAATGAGCTCTGGGATAATAAATGAGCAAATGAAAAGCCTAGTACACATTTGACAAGTGCAACATAATGATCAGATGTTAAGGTGGGAAAATCATCCATGAAACGAAGGGCACATTGCACATGAAAAGTACAATGGATGAAGTGTTTATAATTTCACAAACATAAAACAGATCACAGGTAAGGAAATTAAAAAAATAAATCATACAAAGTCATTTTTCATTCAAAGACAAAAAAAAGTCAATACTTACATAATCCTTCTTCAGTTAAGTCCACATTAATGATAAAAAACATAAAACCTCGAGCTCCTTCCTTCTGCCCGCCAACAAGAGTATTTACCCAGCCTGTAACAATCAACGCAAATAACATGATTGCATGTGTGGCCTCCTTTGGGACAAAGGAATCTTTTTAAAAATTCACAAAAGGATTAGAATGGACCTCCTGCAGAAAAGACTGGGGGGTAGAGGTGATTAGAAAAAAGAGCAGAAAAGCAGTTTCATATAGTGCAGAAGACTTAAGGGGTTTGGGGGGGCTTGGAAGCTTTCTTCAGGACTCCCCAAGTCAGTTCCCAAATCAAGAGTAGACTACCGTGTAAGTGGATGTGAAAGTGAAGCCTAAGTTGAGAGGGGCCTTGGAAATCCTTTACAGACTAGATCTTGGTACACCCTCTGGTTTGAA
Organism: Myotis yumanensis; assembly: GCF_028538775.1. NCBI lineage: Eukaryota > Metazoa > Chordata > Mammalia > Chiroptera > Vespertilionidae > Myotis > Myotis yumanensis. Next base: position 24,195,221 of record NW_027223764.1, on the reverse strand, counting down.
GGGTAAGAGCAGGCAAAAAAATTATAGGTACTGACACTTTATAGAGATAGTAAAATATATCCAATGTGAGTTTATACTTTTTGACCTCTTTTTACGTTTAAAACATGCACCATAACATCTTACGAAATACCTAACCTTTAGTGCTCAATGCTAAAGGATAAAACAAATATTGGGGGGTGGGAGGTCCCCCAACGCAAAAAACTAAGTACACTTAACAACCACTACCTCCCTCCCCCATAAACCCAAAATAGTCTCTCATCCAAAAATGTTTTTTTCACAGGAAAATATTTAAGAGGAAATGAGAGCCAGAGTAAAAAGATATAGTGGAATATTATGCTCAGAAGCTGGTGCCCAAAAGACTTACCCTTTGATTTAAGTTCTGATAACAGACTTCCAGGACCTTCATGCCCAATAAGATGACCAAGATAATGACCAGGATTTGATTTGTAGTATTTCTGAAGGTCAGGTATGGGAAATGTCACATAAAGATTCCTAATATCCTTAATAGGTACGATTTTATACATTTGCTGGAGGGGGGAAAAAATCACAAAAGATTAGCTACATACAACTCTCACTGAATAAAATACAGGGTGTGTCCCCCCGCAAAAAAATGGGTGCCCCTCAAAAATATATGCACACTTTAACAGCTGATAGCTCAATTTTGAAAATGAAATGTATTTTCATAAACACTGCCTTTATGATTATTCAAACTGTGTATATATATTTTTGGGATGACACCCTATATTTATAAACTATGAAGAATACTGATTTTCATAGAAGAATTCAAAATTCAAGAGAGAATCAACTGCCAAAGAAGATCACATTAAGCATAAAGAAATAATGACCTGGCCTCTTTCTTAGTGGAATGTCATTACATTTTGTATAAAGTCCACGTTTTATCCCCTGGACTGTGCAGCTAAATACTTCTGGATGCTTGCCCTCTGGCACTGGATCATAGCTTTTATAGTCTGCTAAGGTTACAGCTACCAAAACTACCTTTAGCATGCAAAAATCGGATTATATTGGCACCTTTTTGATGAAACATGTCCCTAATAAATGTGAAATTGATTTGATTACCCAGATAAATAGTAAAAACTATATAAATAATAAAATCTTCAAAAATTTCCATCTATTATTTGGTAAACTAGGTATATATAAGTCCATAAACTTAAAAAACAAAACAAAACCAGAAATACATGTACTTACTTTAAGATGTTCTTCTTGGAAAGGGTGTTCAGGGAATTCTGGCAATGGGACATTTTTGTTCTCCACTTCAGAAAATAACCTTACCACCAGATCAGTCAAGTCGTCTAATGATTCTACAGGAAAACATATAAGGAAAACAGAACTTAATCTAATCATAACATATGACAAGTAGTATCTAAGGCCTTAGGATCTCATATACAAACATAAAATCATGTCATACACCTTAAACTTACACAATGTTGTATGTCAGTTACATCTCAATACAGCTGGGGGGAATGGGGGGGAACCTTAGGATCCCTGATAAACCTCAGGACTATTAAAGGAAAACCGAAATGTGGGTTTTTTTTAAATTGTTTCAGGTAAATTGAAGCAGTTAAGTCCTAGAAATGCCTATATAACTTCTAAAGCTGTTAAACTATATTGATAATGAAATACTTCACGTCTACCTCTTTATAGTCTAAAAACTGTTATGCTGGTCTAGATGGTGTGGCTAAATGGTTAGAACGTCAATCAAAGCATTGCAGATTCAATCCCTGGCCCAGGTCAGGGTTCCTGCGGGCAGCAATCAATCTATGTCTCTCTCTCTCACATTGATCTCTCTCTCTCTCTCTCTCTCTCTCTCTCTTCCTCTCTGCCCCCTTCCCCTCACTCCCTCCTTTCCACTCGCAATATCAATTAAAAAAATATCCTTGGGTGAGGATTAAAAAATTAATAATGAATAAATAAAAAGCTGTTACACAAATGTTATACTGCAATAAATTTAGAAACAATAATAATCAGTTGCATTTGGAAGCTATTTTTTCCATGATTCCCATACTAAATCATCAGCTAACAAACTGTGACATCCACCTTATAAATAGTCTACATTCATTGCTAAAAGTCAAATATTAGAGTTTGCAAATGATTGATTTTGTGCGGAAATAGTATAAAATGGTGAAAAGAATTCTGGGTAGGGGGATCAGGGGACCTGGATTCTAACCCTCGCTTTACCAAGCAACTATGTCAACGGACTACTTGGAGAGGCTGGTTAACCACTCCAGGTTCTGTAAAACTAGAAAGTTGGGTGGGATGATCACAAGTCTCTTCCAAGGTCTAACATTAAATAATACTTTATTATAATATTCCAAATTCACTCAAAGACTTGTAATCGTTGATAAAATTATGTGGCCACTTACATGAAGTTCTCCTATGTTATTACCTACCTATATTTTTTAATAGAGTTATACTTGTAAAAGTTTATAAAGTTATAAGATGTTCACTATAGCAGTTTATAACAACAACAAAAACTGGAAATGACCTAACAGCTACCAATGTATGGATGTTATGAAATGTCTGAACAGTAGAATTTAATGCAGCCATTAACGAGGGAAAGATCTATATATGAAAATGTCTCAATGCTCTATTAAGTGAAAACTGCAGGCTATAAAGCAACGCCATGTGATGTATCTTATTTAATTTTTTAACAAACATACATATATGTAAGTATATTAACAAAATTCTACTTTTGGAAGTATAATAAATGACTTAAGGTGACAATTTTTTTTTTAAATTAAGGTGACTATCTTTAAGGAGAAGGTATGGTGGTTATAGGATGGGATGAAGAAGAAGAATTTGATTTCTATATTATACCTTTCAGTGTCAGATGAAATTTTTTCCATGTATAGACTTTACTATTATTCTAAAAAGGAAAAAGTGAAAAAGGTTATCTTTTCATAAATAAGATAACCACTCACCTTGATTCTGTCTCCTCAAAAATAGGTTACTTATAAATGGTATAAACATTCATCACTTGTTACTGTCAGGAAGCATTTGGATCAAATAAGAAATGTCCCTTGATGTTCTATGACCTATTTTGAACTTTTCCATGAACTCTCTAGAGAGTCCTTAATCACTATTTGAGAACTGCTCTCATATAGTCTGAAATTCTCTTCTAGGCCTATAAATGTGGGCATTTGCACTTTATTTACAAAACATGTTATTTTTACTTTGATTTGACATGTTTGAAAGACCCCAAAATATCCAGAGCCAAATAAAAGGCAGATCAGTGGCTGCTTGTTATATGACAAGTGAATTCGGGAATGGAACAGCAGGTATCTTTGGAGCAAGAGATGTCAGTGACGGCTCTGACATAAAGAGACATAGGTGGGACATGAGACATGAAGCAAGGTGGGCAGTCAACAAAGGTTTGTGGACCTGGAGTGCTGATGACGGCAAAGCTCTTCAGAGCAAGGTTCTATCAGGTGTGCCTTTCCAGTATTCTGGCCTAAAAGCATAAATTCACAATATGGCTTTTTAAAGATAAGGAGCTGTACAATACTGCACAGTCCATCTTCACCACTAAGCTGTGAGCAGCCAAAGAACAGGGAACTAAGTCTCATTCATCTTTACATCATTAGTACTTGGCATCCCAGTGTCTGTACTTGATAGGTACCTATTTGTCAAGTGTCCAGGTAATTAGTGCTACCACAACTAGAGGGATGGCCCTGTGGGAGAACAGAGAAAAATGTTTTTGTCCCTTTGTGACAAAAATCTTCCACATGGTAACTCTTCTACCCTCCTCCAAGAGATCCTGCTTCCTCTTAACACCTCTGTACTTTAAGGACACTTGTCCCAGGCCCCTCAAGTCTACTGAGCTTAGCCCAGAGGGTCAGTCACACTGGGAGAGTGATGTGTACACAATCCGGGAATTGAAACATCTCGTTTCTTTTAGACACTATTCGGATCTCCACTAAACCAAGAATACAGAGCAGCACTCATGTCTGATTCATCTGCTGTCATTAACATGCTCAATAAGTGCTTATTAAAATCATGTTTTATTTTAACAGGACAAAGACAAAAACACAGCTGAAGCATCTATTCCCGGGACCAATGATACTGAACGCGCTTGTCCTACCTACATTTAGAAAACACGTAGGATTATAAAGTATACTTTTTAAAATTAGCCCTCACTTCTTAGACCCATTTTATATCCTGGTTCCTATTGCTTATTTTCTTTCCTTTATTTTATTTTTTTTAACTTGTGGACATTTTAATGAACTTCCCTCCATATAGCTTCAAGCTACCAGGACACAGGCCCCACTAACACCCTTAATCTTCTCCTCAGCTCTTCTGCTGAAGAATTTGGCCTTCACAATGACAGGCTACTTAGGGAGCTTTCCCATCCTCAGAACTTAGTAGTAGCCCGACTGCACCACATCAATGAAGGAGCAGCTCCAGTCTTGCTTTTGGCAGCATTTACTCGTGTCTGCTCACTTGACCAGGTCCACAGTTTATCAACGTTGACAGTTGGGCAGAAGCTCTGGTTCCTCTTTTAAGTGGTAATGCCTCATACCAACTCTCCCAAAGTAACCTGGGTGATATTTGTCGAAGTTGATCCTGTGATGATGCAAGCCACCAGCACTACCCCGCCCCCCAACCCCGGGTGCTTCCTGTGCTTGCTGATGTGGCCGTGGCCGTGGCTCACTTGGCCCCGAAGTTTTCGAGTCTTCCTCAGTCTAGGTGGCATGTCGGTGGCTGAGATGCAAGAGCCCTATTGCTTATTTTCTAACTACAAAAGTAACATTTGCCAATAGCGGAAAACTTAGAAAAACAAAAGCAAAAAGAAAAGAGCAAAACTCATCCATAATGTCATGATTATGGGATGCTAAGTGTAGCCACCGTTCATGAACCATTTGATATATGTCCAGCACTACACGGACATTTTTTCTGCATTATCTTAATTAAACCTCACAACACATATGAGGTATTGCCTCCATTTTACAAATGCAAAACTGAAGTTCAGAGAATTGAAGTAATTTTGCTAGCTCACAGCCATACAACTGAACAGGTAGTATATTTGGAATTCAAACCCAAGCTGTCGGACTCTAGAGGATGAGTTCTTAACCACTATCCCACATTATTAAATTTCTGGTATGTGTTTTTCTACTTTCTCTTATATCTCCCATTTATGTCTCTTTGAATTTTTTTTACATACACAAATGAGATCACATAGCCCATGGTGCTTTTAGAGTGCTTTTGTTTTCTACTTTGTCCTCTAGCACCATTCCAGGCATTGGGAACAAAGCAGTGAACAAGATGCTGGTATAGTAGACAACCATAAACAAATATTAATATTCCAGGAAGCAATAAATGTTATCAAGAAAAATAAAGCATGTCAGACAGAAAGTGGGAGAAAAAATACTATTTTCTATAAAATATTGTATTATATTGCTATTGCATCACTATTTTAACCAATCTCCTATTTTAAACATTTAGAGTGTTTCTAACTTTTCTCTAACAAGTACTATATTGACCAAAAATCCTTGTACATCACCTGTTAGAACAACTCTTAATTATTTCCTCAGATTGTGCTTCTAAAAGTAAAAATGTACCTTCCCCCCTGCCAGATCCTCCCTTTAACAACACAGATGTGGCAAAGAGTCGGAGCTCAGGTGTATACAGGGTGGGTTTGCTCTGCCTCCTCTTTCTAACAGTCAATGTAAGGACATTAGCCTGTGGTAAGCACTAGGAGGCCCACTACATTTTAAAGATAATGTATCTTGTTAAAATGTCCTCTAGAAAGTGTGAGTAACTGTATAACTTGTATACACCTCTGCCAATACAAGAGTATCCCTTTTCTATAATGAGTATTACTTAAAAACCAAAATTATGGTAATTCAATAGAGGGAAACAATATATTATAATTAGTTTATTTTCATTTTTAAAAAAATAAAATCTTGGCCCAGCCAGTGTGGCTCTGTGACCTATGAACCAAGGGGGTCATGGCTCGATTCCCGGTCAGGGCACATACCCGGGTTGCAGGCTCGATACCCAGTATGGGGCATGCAGGAGGCAGCCAATCAATAATTCTCTCTCATCATTGATGTTTCTATCTCTCTCTTCCTCTCCCTTCCTCTCTGAAATCAATTATATATATATACTAGTGGCCCGGTGCACAAAATCTGTGCATGTGAGGGGGTCCCTCAACCCTCTCCAATCCGGGACCCCTGCGGGATCGGGCCTAAACCAGCAGTCAGACATCCCTCTTGCAATCCAGGACTGCTGGCTCCTAACCGCTCGCCTGCCTGCCTGATTGACCCTAACCCCCTCTGCCTGCCAGCCTGATGCCCCTAACTGCTCCCCTGTCAGCCTCATCGCCCCTAACCACCTCTGCCTGCTGGCCTGATCGCCCCTAACTGCCCTCCCCTGCCAGTCTGATCACCCCTAACTGCCCTCCCCTGCCAGCCTGATCGCCCCTAACTGCTCCCCTGCCAGCCTGATCGCCCCTAACCGCCTCTGCCTCGGCCCCCGCCACCGTGGCTTTGTCTTGAAGGACGTCCAGAAGATGTCTGGTCTAATTAGCATATTACCCTTTTATTAGTATAGATATATAAATCAAACCTTTCTTGTTTACATTCCAAAGTTTTCCCAGTTTATCATCATCTGTCTTTTAATATTGTTTCTAGTTTTTTAGTTGTTATCAGGTCAAATCTTTCAATCTTTTCTTTTATACTTCCTTTATTTTATATGCCTAGAGCACCTATGATTCATTTATATTTTCTTCAGTTCTCCATTAAAAATCGCCTAAGCTTTTTTCTACAAGGAGATCATTTTCAAAAACCTCTGAGCAGATAAAAGGTAGTATTGTATTATCCTTCTCCCAAATACTTTGAAAAAGCCAAAATGGAAAACTTTTATTATCCAATTCAGTGAAAAAAGTTTAAGGATTCTTACCTCGACCTAAAACACAAATAGCCATTAAGTTGGATGAATAATAAGTAGAATGGAATTTCAGTAGCTCTTGTCTTACATCAATGCCTTCTTGATTTGGTCTAGTCTCTAGAGTATATTTGTTACCTGAAAGGGAGAAAAAAACATTTCTCAGAAAACACAAACTACTAGTATGTGGATTTAAAATTTTGTAATTATTGCAACATCGCTATAAGTTGAATCTAAAAAACAGAGTTCAAGCTGATACACACAGTGATTAGCCAAATATGTTTGAATGTAAGCTGGATAAACAAAACAGTATAGTGCAAAACAGTGACATTTTAAACTATAGAATTTTCCCTCAGGAACTTAAAGTGCTTTATAAAAATTATACTTCTTAAAACCCCTATGAGATAGTAGGTAATATGAGCACTTATAAGATAAAATTAGATCCACATGGCCTTCATTCACACTTACTTTAATTCCCTAAGTGCTACACCATTAATTTAGCATAACCACTAAGGTATCTTTTTGGAACTTGCCAAGTTACTTGTGGAAATAAACGTACTATTCTTGGCTGCAGCACTAAATCTGTGATGTAAATTTTCATGAATTTGATCTAGACTGGTAAAAAATAAGATGTAGTGCTATTTTTACAAGTCTCAAGTGATAATACCACTCTTCTGAAATCAAATAACTAATCAAATTAGGATGAAATATGCATGTTAAAGCAAATACTCAAACTAAGTACTACCTTTCTAATAAGGATATTTAGAGACTGAGAGATGGAATTTCAACAATTGGTGACTCTAAAAATGGCACCTTGACTAGAACTATCTTAAGATCCTACTTAGAATAATAAATTTTATTATTGCTCCTGCTTAAATGGGCTCCTGTCTTTCATCTGCAGACATGAAACTATGGCAGAACATAGTCTTGATGTAATTTTCCCCTTTGGGTTAATAACGGTTGATGAACTGATATTGGGAGTCCCTTTTTTACTTAATTGGATATCCAAAGAGAGCCACCAGATGGCGATCTTAGACCCAGTCTTTAGATCCAGAGAGCTGCATAGAATTTGGAGCCAAGATTCATGCCTCAGGATGCTTGAATTAACAGATCCAGTGGAGAGTGTGTGCAAGTGCTCATTAATCTTTTTCAAGTCACAAAGCAATCCAATGTACTCATCTTCATAAGCAGTAGTCTGCTAGTCAAGTTTCCAGGTTCTTAACTAGTCTTCTCAGTTTCTCACTAAAGATCCACTTCAATTCCAGATCAGCTCTACATGGGATCCTGGGACATCCTCTCACTTTACCTAGAGGATTCAGATATTCTTAAAAGTACCCAGAGTCTCAATTCTTCAGGAAAAAAAGGAGCTTTTTGCCGGGTAATGGCTTGAAGCTCTCTCATTTTATGGTGAAACTTGACAATTGATGGTGTTTCCCTTTTCCACTAAGTGAAGATTCTAAAAGCCTCTGTTCCAACAGACTAGGCTTAGAGCTTCCTTAGTCATTTACATTGACAAGCTCAAATTCCTACAATATTTGGACAAAGATCAACACATTGGAACACACAAATTTAGAGAAATTAAGTTTTATTTCAACATGCTATAAATTTTATATTAGAAATTAGATTTTTAAAAATCTGAGTGTGATCTGATTTGCCTATTCACAATCTAGTTAATATTCTGGTTAAAAAAAAAAATCTCAGATCAAAGTTTAAGAAGACCAAGATCATGGCCTCCATCTAGAACTTAAATTCTTTCAGGTTAGGGGGGCAAGGGGTAGGGGGGGAAATGAGAGGTATCTGTAATACTATCAACAATAAAAAAATATTTTTAAACAATTCTTTCACGTTAACCAGCTCTAGTTCATCCTTGCTTTGATTTTAACTTACCTGAATATCTTACCATTCTAATCTCTACTCTTTACCTTTAGGTCCACTTTAAAATACAGAGATAAAAGCAGGAGCATACACCAAACACACTAAGACATGCATCAATGGCAAAATACTGACAATGTCATATTAAATAAGCCAAAGGACTACAGCGGAATACAATACAGCAAAGAAAATGAATAATCCACTCTTTATATGCAATAGTATAGATGAACTTCATAACTTTAAGGCTGAATAAGAGAAGCCATACACAAAAGTGTATATACACTTTATCATTTCATTTATACAAAACAAAAACTAATCTGGGTTATGCAAAGGCAGAACAGAGGTTACCCTGGGAAATGGATAGTGACTACAAAGGAGCAGAAAGAGGGCTGGTGAGGTGCTGGTAATGTTCTGCTTTTGATTGGGTGCTGATTCGTGTGCTCAGGTTTTGAAAATTAAATGAGTTATACATAAATAACAACAGTATATTCATTCAACTGATTCTTCAACTAGCAGCAATGGTAAAACAGCAACAATTTATCAAAACCACACATACTCTTCTGTAAATGTGCTGAATAAAAAGTTAAATAAAAAATAAGGTGCCACTGTCAACAGCAATCTTGCTCATCTAAGGTAAAAATTGAGTGATACTGGATCTCTGGCTAAACGGATAAACAGAGGCAATCACATTTGTTTTGGAAAATGGCTTTAGCTAGAAAGAGATACCATTTTACAAAGCTACATTCTCATTTGTTTGCTGTCTTCCTAATATGTGATGACAAAAAGGAAACGGTGGTCCACTTGGAAACATCCCAGAATGGAAGTTCTGTATCCTTAGAAGCTCCTGAATTAGAAAAAGGAAAAGGTTCTTCACTGTGACTCTCTTGGGTCAGGATAGTCAGCTCTCAATACACTGACAAAGAACACGGATACCAGTTATAAATGCGCCAGAGCCAGGCTTGCTATTAGAACAATTCCTTTAAGAGTTTTCTAAAAACAGGAAGGCTAGCTAGTGGAAGTTCTCAAAAAACAGTTAGATATAGAAATGAAAGAAAAAGCAGGACATAATGCACAGAATTCCATAATTAGTCCTTAAATTACTGAGTGGACTCTATTATTGTCGGCACCAAAATCCCTACCCAGGTAGAGAGGTGCAGAGGAATGCTGGCTTTAGTGTTGGCAGAGCTCTCATCTAATCCAGGGTAAACTATCTTCCAGTAGTACTACCTTGAACAAGTTATTTAACTTCTCTTAGTCTCAACCTCTTATCTTGACATTGTTAGGCTTACACCAAATTAGAGGGGAAAACACCTGTAAATAACAAGCTTTGGCCAGTTTGGCTCAGTAGATAGAGCATCAGCCTGCGGACTGAAGGGTCCCGGTTTCAATTCCAGTCAAGGGCACATACCTAGGTTGTGGGCTCAATCCCCAGTGGGGGACATGCAGGAGGCAGCCAATCAATGATTTTCTCTCCTCACTGATGTTTCTCTCTCCCACCCTCTTCTTTCCTCTCTGAAATCAATAAAAATATATTTTTTAAAAAGTATAAAATAGTATTCAACATCCAATAAATAGAATGGAAAGTTTGATGACACCAAGGGCTATTTAGGGACATGAAGTAATGAAAACTCAGACACTGCATGAGGGAGTGCAAATTAAATCAACCTCTATAGGGAACAATTAGATAATATCTGTTAAATCTGAAAATGTACATGTCCTACTACTATATAGTAATTCCACTCCTAGTACCCTAGGGAACACTGAGTACAAGGAAACATGTACAAGGAATGCTCACAGCAGCAGCACTGTTCCATTAACAGGAAAATGATAAATACTGGTACATACATTCAATGAATTATTCAAATAGTAGCAAAAATAAGACTGAAAAACTTATCAAAGGCACACTCACCAATATGGATAACCCTTAAAAATATAACATTGAAAGAAAAAATACAAGTGGCATAGGTGACTCACAATAAAATACCATTTTTAAAAAGGTGTAAAAAACTATACAACGTATTGCTCAGAGGAAAACATATGACTAGCAATGTTTTCATAAAAAAAACATGGGAATGATAATCACCAAGCTTAAGATAGTGGTTACCTGTCAGGAGCTGGGAGGAAAATGCAATTAGAGAAGTATACATCAGATGCTCAAACTGTATTTGTAATGTTTGTGTTTATAACGATCTCTTTTATGACAAATGATAAATCTGTAAAAGTGTCAAAGTATTTAACATAATACTTGTTGTATAGTAGAAAAATACACAATAAATAGCAGCTACTACTGCTATGATCTGAATTGTAGGGGGTACTTCTACCTTCTGAGTATATCACAGAAACCATGGCAGTAAAGTAGGGAAGAAAGCTCAGCCAAAGGTCCGTATGACTTTCCTCTACGTAAGAATGCAGGTGTAGCCCTAACCGGTTTGGCTCAGTGGATAGAGCGTCGGCCTGCGGACTGAAGGGTCCCGGGTTCAATTCCAGTCATGGGCACATGCCCAGGTTTCGGGCTTGGTCCCCAATAGGGGGTGTGCAGGAGGCAGCTGATCAATGTTTCTCTCTCATTGATGTTTTTAACTCTCTATCCCTCTCCCTTCCTCTCTGTAAAAAATGAATAAAATATATAAAATAAAATAAAAGAATGCAGGTGTGGCCCGGCTGGTGTGGCTCAGTGGTTGAGCAGGAACCCACAAACCAAGAGGTCCCCAGGTTCAATTCCTGGGGTAAGGCACATGCCCAGGTTTCAGGCTTGAAGACCAGTAAGGGGCATGCAGGTGACATTGATGTTTCTATCTTATCCTTCTCCCTTCCTCTCTCTCTCTCTCTCTCTCTCTCTCTCTCTCTCTCTCTCTCTTTCTCTCCTTCTCCCTCTCCCTCAAATCAATAAAAACACTAAAGAAAGAAAAGAAGAATGTAGGTGTAGAGAACAACGTGAATATGGCTGGGATAACAAATAACAACTTAGTCTCTAGACACACACTGTCCTAATTTAGTGCTAATTCAGCTGGGTCGTGTACATCAAATTAAAATGCTGCTACCAAAATCTGAATCCTACCTTTCTGGCTCTGTCACCATTACAGTGAGCTCCCACAGTGGACTGAGGATGTCAGGGTTGCTGACCCAATGGGACTGCCACTCTGAGCCTCCTGGAGAGAGCACTGGCTTGGTGGTTGGGAGATTTGGGGTTTCTTGTCCTGGCTCCATCATGTACTAATTAAGCAACCTTGGAAAAGACTCCAAATATCTCCAAGGGCTCATTTATTTTATCTGTAAAATAGGGGTAATATGGATACATGCCCAGAGGTTAAAAGCAAGGGCTCAGTCCCTGACTCCTTGGTTTCCTAGCTATGGGACACAGGCAAGTTTCTTAACCTCTATAAACCCATTTCCTTATTTGTAAATAAGAATAAGGAACTGATCTCACAGGATTACTGTGAGGATTAACCCTTTTCGGTCATATTAAATTTGGACACGGGTGTCGTACTGGTCGGAATTAATTTCCATTGAAAGAGCAGTGATACATAACATGCAAGATTATGAAGGATAAACAAGATTTATTAATTCTTTTTTGGAACTACGTCACTACTAGTAGAATCACTACAAACGTTATCACTTTCTACAACAGAGTCAGTATTCAAGGTGCCAAAATAAAACTCTTCATCGTTACTTTCAGGTTCGCAGTACACTTCTTTTGATAACTTTCTTTTTGCCATTTTGGAGTATTATTTTGAAATATCTTAACAAGCGAGAATGCCTAATTACAGTTAAACGTAATTTGTAAAGCTTTATTTGAAATTCTGCGAAGTATCTCCGAAGCTTGTCGATTTCTTCCCTCTCAAAAGGCGACTGACTCGCCACGGTGTTTTGCATGGCGAGTGTGGAACGACCGCGTTTGTTTATATTGAGTTTCGATATCTCCGATTTGTCGGGGCAATGTTTTGGTTCGTGACAAGGTCGCTTAGACACTTAAGAGCTTTCAGAGAAATTATGAACTGATACATGAATGAACAGAGTTAAGATTCGTACGGTTCCTTGCTGTGGTGGCTGAGAGCAGACATACGACCGGAACGGTAAAAAAGCTTTGGTGGCTGAGAGTAGACAAACGACCAAAAAGGGTTAAATGAATAATCCATGCTAAGCCTCAGCATAGCGTCTAAACTTAGGTTGTAATTCTGATGAAAAGTGATAATAGACATGAATGGGGCTTTGTAAATTGTAAAGCTCAGTAAATGCTATTTTATATTTTCATGGTAACAATTTAAATTCTATTTTTAAAAAAGTTTATAAACTCAGGAACTAATATATATAAATGCTGACTTTCAAGGAAATAGAACTTATTTTCCTAAAGTCAGCCATATATTTCTTACATTCTGTGGGAAAGACTGAAGTTTTAAAAATCTATTTTAGAAACTACAGCTGTCTCCAACTGTATGTCTGATAAGGTTCTCAAGAAAAGGTCAACTTGATCATTATAATCATGAAAATCTTAAATGTTCTCTAAAATCCCAGGATTCGCCAAACCGGTTTGGCTCAGTGGATAGAGCGTCGGTCTGCGGACTGAGAGGTCCTGGGTTTGATTCCGGTCAAGGGCATGTACCTTGGTTGCGGGCACATCCCCAGTGGGAGGTGTGCAGGAGGCGGCTGGTCGATATTTCTAGCTCTCTATCCCTCTCCCTTCCTCTCTGAAAAAAATCAATAAAACATATTTTTAAAAAAATAAAAATAAAAGCCCAGGATACGCCGAAACCGGTTTGGCTCAGTGGATAGAGTATCCGCCTGTGGACTGAAGGGTCCCAGGTTCTATTCCGGTCAAGGGCATGTACCTTGGTTGCGGGCACATCCCCAGTAGGGGGCGTGCAGGAGGCAGCTGATCGATGTTTCTCTCTCATCGATGTTTCTGACTCTATCTCTCTCCCTTCCTCTCTGTAAAAAATCAATAAAATATATTTAAAAACAAAACAAAACAAAAAAAACCCCCAGGATTCTGAAGGTTTAGGTTAATGTATCTACAGTTAGTTACTTGAAATTCTTATATATGAAATATAATAATTTATATATCACATTTTCTTTATCCATTCATCTATCGATGGACACCTCAGTTGCTTCCTTATCTTGGCTCTTGTAAATAATGCTGCATATATCTTCTCAAATTAGTGTTGTTTTCTTTGGATAAATACCCAGAAGTCAATTGCCAGGGTTGTATGGTATATCTATTTTAGTTTTTTGAGGAATCTCTATACTGTTTTACATAGGGGCAGTCCCACTAACAGTGCATAAGGGTTCCATTTTCTCCACATCCTCGTCAGCACTTATTTATTGATTTATTGATGACCACCATTCTGATGAGTGTGAGGTGGTATCTCATTGTGGTTTTAATTTGCATTTCCCTGATGATCAATGAAGTTGAGCATTTTTCCTTTGTCTGTTAGCCACCTGTATATCTTCTTTAGAGAAATGTCTTTTCATGTCCTCTGCTCATTTTTCAATTGGATTGTTACTTTATTTTGTTGAATTGTATGAGTTTCTTATGTAGTTTGGATATCAACCGCTCATCAGATATACCACCTGTGAATATATTCTCCCATTCAGTAGGTTGCCTTTTTGTTTTGTTGAACGTTTCCTTCACTGTGTAGAAGCTTTTTAGTTTGATGTAGTCCCATTTGTTTGTTTTTGCTTTTGCTTTTATTTCCCTTGCTGAAGAGGTGTATCCAGAAAGATAATTCTTATGCCAAATAGTTTACATCCTTTGTTTTTTTTCTAGGAGTTTTATGGTCTCTGGCCTTACATTCAAGTTTTTAACCCATTTTGAGTTTATTTACTTATATGCTGTAAGAGAGTGGTCCAGTTTCATTTTTTTTGCACGTATCTGTCCAATTTTCCAAGACCACCTGCTGAAGAAACTATTATTCCAGTGTATATTTTCACCTCCTCTGTCATAAATAGGTTGACCATATTCTGTTCCATTGATGTGTCTGTTTTGTGCCAGTACCATATTGTTTTGAATATTATAGCTTTATAGCATAGTTTGAGATCAGAAAGTATGACACTTTGTTCTTTTTCTCTCTCAAGATTGCTTTGGCTATTTTGTGATTCCATATAAATTTTAGGATTATTTGCTATAGTCCTATGAAGAATGACATTGGTATTTTGATAAAAATTGCACTGAATCTGTAAATTTGTGTAGTGTCGTCATTTTAACAACATTATTCCTTCCAATCCATGAGCACTGTATATCCTTCCATTTATTTGTTGTCCCCTTCAATATCTTACAGTTTTCAGAGTACAGGTCTTTCACCTCCTTCTTAAGTTCATTCCTAGATATTCCATTCTTTTGGTTGTAACTGTAAATGGGACCATTTTCTCAATTTCTCCTTCTGACTGTTCATTATTAGTAGATAGAAACATGATAGGTTTCTGTATATTAATTTTGTATCCTGCTACTTTACTGAATTCTTATTAATTCTATCATTTGGGTGAATTCTTTAGGGTTTTCTATATATAGTATGTAATCTGCAAAGACAGTTTTACTTCTTCCCTTAATGTTTGGATGCCTTTTATTTCTTTTTCTGTCAGATTGCTGTGGCTAGGACTTCCAGCACTATGCTGAATAATAGTGGCGAGAGTGGGCATCCTTGTCTTGTTCCTGATCTTAAATGAAAAGCTCCTAGCTTTTCACCAGTGAGTATGATGTTAGTTGTGCTCTTAGCATATAAAGCCTTTATCAAGTTAAGGTAAGTTCCTTCTATACTCACTTTGTTGAGTCTTTATCATAAATAGCAGTGGAATTTTGTCAAATGCTTTTTCTGTATCGATTGGGATAATCATATGATTTTCATCCTTAGTTCTGTTTATGTAATGAATCACATCATTTTGTGGATGGTGAACCACTGTTGCATCCTTGGTATAAATCCCGCTGGCTGGTGGCATATAATCCTCTTAATGTACTATTGAATTCAGTTTGCTAGTATTTTGTTGAGAATTTTGGCATCTATGAAGAACACAATTTTAGCGTGTTTCTCTTCTTTTGGCAACTCTGGTAAATTATCTTGTGTTTAATGGCTGATCTGAAGATTTTCTTGAATATTTTGTATGCAGACAAGTACATCATATGAAAATAAGCAAAATTTTCTTTTGCTTCCTTTCCACCTTTTAAATATCACATTTTTCCTTGACTTATTGCAATAATTAGTGCGATAGTACAGCTGAACAAAAAAAGTAATTAGAGGGTATTCTTGTTTTGTTTTTTGCTTTTAGTGGAAATCATTTTGAAACTTCACCATTAATCATGATGTTTGAGATAGATTTTTATCAGAGCAAGAATTTTTGTTTTTATTCATGAATGAGTGTTAACTTTTATCAAATGTTTTTTCTAAGTTTACTGAAATGACTGCCTATGACTTTGGTTTACTTAATCTGTGGATTGAAACCCATTTGATCATAGCAAAATAAATTTAATGTATTTGCAGAACAGAATTTCTTATAAAGAAACAATATAACGAGGATACCAGACTTCATCCTAAGATGTAAGATAGATAATGTTTGGTAAAACTTTTGTTTTAGCTCTTACACAAACACACATGTATGTGCTCTCAGTTGCTGAGTAAAAAAAACATCCTTCTTACTGTGGGTTGTTTAAAAAACAGTTTGAAAGCCACTGATCTATACTAGTCTCGAAGCATGAAAAAACAATGTAAAGGACAAATATTGTAAGGTTTTCTTAAAAATAAATAACACAATGTTTGGATTTTGTTCATTTAAAAATACCCAGATTTTCCTGATATTATTATGTAAATGTTATTTAAATACTCTTTAAAATATTTTATACTTAAATATTATTAATATTAGAATAATAAATCATAATCCCTTAACGGGCAAAATGGGCTACATTCACAGAAACATTTTAAGTCACTCAAAAGTAACAGAAATAAATTAAGCATGAATTTCTGAAAAGGACTCTTCTTTGAGGATCACTTTTACAAACTTTTCTTTATGTGTAATTTCTAGGGCTAGATCTTTCATTATATTTTCAAAAGTATGTGACTTTAGAAATGACAGAACCTCTACTCCAAAAAGTTCAATGTTCATTTACATTTCTAAAATCAGAAGATAACGTGGCATCTGCACGACTGACATCACCATTTCTGTCCTGTTGCACTGAGTCTGGCTTATTCATGTCTTGGCTGTTTATATTACTTCATCCTATGCTGACTAACTGCTTAGCCTTGTCAGTGGTTATATGCCCTCAAACCCCACCCATATACATATGGCCATTCAATGTTTCTCTTTGCCAATCACTCCTGAAACTTTCCTTTAGGACATTTTTTTCTTTGCTTGTGAAATAACATTACTCACCCTACTCATTGGATTTATTTCTGGAAGATTTGTGGCTGCTTCCTGATTATACTGATTGTGATTTGTCACCAGTGAGGCTATTTAAAAAGAGGCAACTCCCAAAGAGGAGCCCCAACTCGTTCTGCACAATGGCAGCATTGTTGGTATAAGGATCTAATCCACCAAAGGGTAACAATTACTTGGGTGTAAGAAATTTGAAAAAAAATTTTTTAACTCACATTCCCTTCTTATATTCCATGTATGCTGATGTTCTCTACTAAAGCCACTTTTCAAACAAATTGGCATTACACAGACATTTCAGGGACCACAGAATTTATCTTAGCAATGATACTGATATTTATAGTGCCAAGTATATAAATCTGAAGAACATAGCATCATTGCTTCTAACTGCAATTTTTAAAACAACTTCGAATTCTATAAAGGTATGCTAATTCCCTGGCTGCTGCTGGATATAATAGTGTGGTATCCAAACTGAAAGAAAGCTTTCTTTATAGTCTTTTTTAGAAGTCCCCCAAGTTAACTTACATAATAAACATAAATTTGAAAGTGCACAAAGCAATCTATTAGTTATATGTAATTTTATAATCCCCAAAGTAGTATATTTAAAATCATAGCAGCCTATTATAACAATTACATTTGTTAAATGGGAATGGCAAGAGTAGATGAGGAAAAGGGAGACTGTTTTTTAGTTTAAATACTTCAGTACTGAATAAATATTTAAACACTTTTTAATAAAAAACTGAATAAAGAGTATAATTATAAAATCAAGACATTAGTTTTTTTCTACACCCCGTCATCCCCACATCTAATCTCCTTCCAGACTTAGCACTGTGAGGGCGGAGGCCTTGTGTGTCTTCTACAGCAGTCTATCTCCCACAGAGCCATCCCCATCGCCAATGCTCTGCATCTAGATGAGTAGAGGTGAAGGCAATGGTAGCAGGAGGATTCAACAAACCTTGAAGTGAGCATTAAAAATAGCACTTCTGCCCGCAGTCGTGGCTCAGTGGTTGAGTGTCGACCTTCAAACCAGGAGGTCATGGTCGATTCCCAGTCAGGGCACATGCCCGGGGTTGCAGGTTCGATGCCCTGTGTGGGGCATGCAGGATCAATGATTCTCTCTCATCATTGATGTTTCTATCTCTCTCTCTCTCTCTCTCTCTCCCTTTCTCTCTGAAGTCATTAAAAAAAATTTTTAAATAGCACTTCTATTTAGAAGTGAAGGGACCAAAGTTTTGCCATCCTGAAGCTGCTTGTTGGAATATTGATTTTAAGCTGTTTACTAAGAAGCAAGACTCAGAAAGAACCTTTGGCCTTTTCCACCTAAACATCCTGCCTAAGAGGTTTAAATGAAAAGGCCTACTCCAGGAAGGGAATTTCAGGATATTCATTTTAGCCTAATTTGAATTAAGTATGGTAAATAGGAGGACTTCAGGCAGGGGCCTGTTCACTAGAAATCCTGTGTCCCATTGTTTCTGAGTTGCCTTGCAAGAATTTGCCTGCTGTGTGTTCCCTTCTCCCTCAACTATCTGTAAATTGCCCACTCTCACTTCTTAAATCTAAGACCCCATTCCCCCTACCTTTCTCCTTTATCCAAAATGTCATATATACCCAATGTTGCCTCACTGTTTTTGAAATTTTTATGCTTATGTGAAGTTCCCATGTGTATGTAATAAAATTTTATTTTCTCCTGTTAATGTCTTTTAATTTATTAACCCAGCTAGAAGAACTTAAAAGGTAGGAGGAAAAGTATTAATTTTGTAGCTCCCATTAGAAAGTAGACTTTAGAATAAAAAGATCCATTATCTTCTCCCTTTGAAATTCTAGTTAGTATCTATTCACAATTCTAACTGCTCTGCTCCTTCAACATTTAGACCCCTATTTGAATAGGATGGCCAGAGAAACCCTCTACAGGGCAAATAATTGATCATAACGACAATGTTACTACAAGTTTGAGAATATCATCCTGAATATTACATATGAAGTCCAATGCCAAGAACCTGACTCCTGTATGACATTCTTTTTTTGGAACTACTAAGTAAAATGCCAGTCACCTGTTAAATGGAATATAACTACTTCATTCTTATTGTTTCCAAACTCTAAGTTCAATTCTACACCTTGCTACCCAACAAACTCACTTCATATTTGGTCACTATTCTCAGTAACCTATCACTTTCTCCATGAAGCCCATATACCTCAGCTTCGGCCTTAAGTCATTAGTCACAATATAGGTGCCTACACTGGGACCAGGCTGATATTAAGGGCAGGAGCAAGAAACAAAAGTAAGTAACAATGATATAACAACCACTTCTCAGCTCCAGACTATGAGTTTATAAAAAACAGTGTACGTAAAAATGAGTTTTGAAATCTTCCGTCTTGAACTGTAAAATACAATACTATGCAGAGAGGTCATGGGTTTAAAAGAGGTCAAGGAGAATTAATGCATGAAAGCTGCTGTTGACAAACCTGTCCCAAATTTGCTGAAAGGGTGTTTGGGATTCCCCGTAGCTTTCTCCAACTGAAAGAGTCTCCAAGCATCGTTCATCACATTCTTCTCATGTTCTGAATCAACTGCATTCACCTCTCTGTCTTTGCAACTCTCATCAAATAACGGGCACAGAAAAAACTGCGCAAACCTAAGGGTGTGAAACATAATTTAAAAGCTGTTATTTTTAAAAAGTGGCCTTTAAAAAAATGCTTGAAATGTAACAGATAGGAAATATTAATTCTATAAAATCAGAAAAAAACTACCATTGCTACTAAGAAAAAAGGAATATAAAATATGTTCTAAGTAACATAAAAAAATATATAATATTGGACATATGTAAATTCAGAAGTCAATCTACCCGAGAGATGTTAGTGAAGATATAAAAAGAAGAACACCTCCGATTCTGACACCAATTCCCATGTCTTTTTTCCACACCACCAAACAATTCTCCGACACCAGCTGGGTATCCCACAATTCAGCTCAATTACAACACTGGCTACCTAAAAATCAGATGCTGCCCCCTACAAGACTGCCCCCTTCAGACACTAATCACAAGTCTGGGTTGTCACCTAAGCTTCTGACGAATCCTCTGAACAATCGATGGGAGGATTCCACAACTTCCTACTCGGGTTCTATTAATTTAGCAGAGCAGCTCACAAGGCTCAGAGAAACATTTTACTTTCTAGCTTACTGGTTTATTATAAAAGGATATAATTCAGGAATAGTCAGAAAAAAGAGGTACACAGGGCAAGGTATGTGGGAAGCGGTGAGGAGTTTCCATGCCCTCTGAACACACCTCTCACCAAATCTCCATGTGGTCAAAACTAGGAGTTCTCCAAATTCCGTCCTTTTGGATTTTTAGGGAGGCTTTGTTGATTAAATCATTGACCATTAGTGATTGAACTTAATATCCAGCCCCATTCTCCTCCTTAGAGGTCTAGGGATGAGACTATAAATTTCAAATCTCTAACCATGTGGCTCCCACCCTCAAGTTACCTAGGGGCTTCCCCCAAACCCTCATTAACATAACAACCTTTATGGTTCTGACCACTTAGGAAATTGCAAGGGGTTTTTAGGAGTTTTATGAGTCAGGACCAGAAAAGAAGACCAAATATATATTTCTTATTATAAATCACAATGTCGCCTTAGCGGTTTGGCTCAGTGGATAGAGCGTCTGCCTGGGGACTGAAGGGTCCTGGACCTGATTCTGGTCAAGGGCACATGCCATGGTTGCCGGCTCGATCCCCAGTAGGGGGCATGTAGGAGGCAGCCAATCAATGGTTCTCTCTCATCATTGATGTTTCTATCTCTCCCTCTCCCTTCCTCTCTGAAAATCAATAAAAATATATTTTAAAATAAATTAATAAATTAGAATGTCACAACACCAAAAAGTCAAGGCAGACTTATGGAGACAGCAGCAATCTATTTAAGATTTGCAGTTTAGCATATCTATGAAAATCCTTGTTATAAATGGCTAATTCTCCAAAAAAGGAAAAGGCAGGTGATAGTTCTTAGGCAAGGAAACCTTAAACTTACAGTTTTAGGTGCAATATCACTAAGACTCAGATATTTTAGGACAAACTAAGTGACCTACTTTTAAAAGGCTCTATTTGAATTTTTCTTCTCATGGAGAAAAATAAACAAATCTACTTTAATTAGTGAAAAAAATGGAGTGAAAAACCTATGACATAGTAATTTGACTAAGACATAAGGCTTCTATGAAATTGTGAGTATTTAAAATTTTTAATAAGCAGTGATTCCACAAATACCATGGCATGTAACTCTAACAAAAGTAACTAAAATACTTTCCTTGAGACTATTCTTTAATAGTAGTACCAAAATTTAACTAAGATACCTTTAGTTAATAAATTAACTCTCCTATATCAGGTTGTAATCATGATTTCATACAGTAATTCTTCTAAAGAAACGTTAGCCCCCATCTTATAAAAAAAAGATCCAGAATTCAGATGAAACTGAGAGGAGAAGGTCTGTCTGAATGGAACTACTATTCAGTGGACCTAAGAGACTCCTGAGTCTGTAACATCTGAGCAATTGCACCTCCCACAGTCCAGCTGTCAAGGAGGCTGTTATTATTTGATATTTATTTTAAGTACATAAATATAATACTATTATAAGCACTTTACACACACCAATCCAAAGAGAAATCCATCTAACTATAATCTATAATCAAAGATATACTAAAACAGAGCTATTTCTGGACATGCAACCTCTTCTATGTCAATATGTTCAGGCTGGAAAAAGTGCCTAGTAGTTACATAGGCCTACATAAAGGGTCATGATTATGACACAGTATAAGCCACTTTTTAAAAAAATGCTCTTAACAAGTGTGTTTTTTTTTTCACTCTGAGCCAAGTAACAGACATCCTCCATCAAACAGAGATCTATTATATGAACATCTGCAGTAGCATTTGTAAAGCAGAAAATGAGCCCAGGGAACTTATTGTTAGTCTTCTGGGAATACATATGATTATACCTCAAAGCTGCTGCCTAAAGATTGAAACATAAGCTAAAATAAGTAAGAAACAGGCTACTTTGAGCTAGCCATGTATCCTGTTAATATTCTTTGCTCTAAGGAATAAATTCAAACTATTAGATTGCTTAAAAAATAGAATGACTATTATTAAGATAAGCAAGCAAATAAAGTTGACAATTATTAAAACTGCAAGTCAAACTCAGTACAGATTCACTAAAAAGCTTCAGATTACACTTGATAATACAGAAAACTATAAAAATTCACCAAAAAGAAATTACACTTTGAATAATGAATCAAATCACTAATATAACAAAAAATTTTAAATAGCTGTATAGAAAATTGACCAAGAAATTAAATTGGCCTAAGGGAGTTTGCTATAGAAAATTCTTTCACAGAAAGTACCCAGGGTTGAAAGTACAGGTCAAAACATTCTGTATCTGCTAAGTATTCTTGAGAATAGAGAAACTAAAGGAAATAGAGTATTTAAGTTCTAGCATTCTAGAACAGAAATATGTTCTGTTACAGTTTATTCTTTATCACCTGCTTCATATGTAATACCAGTTAGAATGGGAAGGACAGGTGAGAATTTTATAAGTCAATAAAGCATTTTGTAGGCCTGAAGACTGGTTTAAAGTCAGACCATTATTTTTCTTCTACCACAAAGTAAATATATGAGATCACATTATTATTTTTCCTTGTTACAAAACCCAGGGGTGAGGGTAATACTGATTAAAATACCTCTTGTTAAGCTATAAAGCTGTGAAGGCATCTCTGTAAAAATAATAATTGTTACTATTACTAGTATTAATGTCTTAAGTGCACAAAGTTGGATAATGTATAGAGTATTCAGCATTACCTGTCTAGGGCACCTTCTAGGTGTTCATGGGAAACATCGAAATAATAATTGGTATGCTCTCCACTAGTAAAAGCATTTGAACTTCCTGCATGCTCACTGAGAAACTGGCTGTATTCATTTTCTTTAGGATATTTCTTTGTTCCCAAAAATAGCATATGTTCACAAAAATGACTTAAGCCAGCAATATTTGGAGGATCTGACAATGAACCTGTAAAGAGTAGAGAAAACACACATATATATAATAAATCATTTTTTATGTTGAAAGAAATCAAGTACAGATAAGTCACAGATGTTTTGAAATTTCTGTTAGCATGACAACTCCAATCATACAATCAGAAAAAGCTAAGCATAGGCTGCTCTAAAATAATATTGTTTAGTTTTAGCCCCATCTTATGACATTAGTTGGTGACCCTGGGCAGATTTTAACCTCTCTGGACATTAGTTTCCTCACACATCACACTGGAGGGAAAGAGTTGAATTCACTGTTGTTTTTATTTTGCAGGAGACAATAGAGCAGAGTGCTAAGGACACTGGTTTGGGGGTTAGCAGCTCTGTTAGCTATGAAACTTTAAGCACAATACTTCATCCATCTTGCCTCAGTCACTTTTCTATATACACACCTAACTTAAGGGAGTTGTGTGAATAAAAATTATATATTTGCAAAGCACACTGTATTGTGCTCAGCAATAATTATTTGTTCAACATATGATGGTTATTACTTTTTTCCCTCAATTTTAAAATGTCACTGAGTTAAACAAAAATTTTTCAGAAAGAAAACATGCCTCACTAAATGTACATATAGATAAGAAGCAAGCTGAGTAAAGCAGCATTAAATGTGGAATAAATATGAACACAAGAAACTAGGAAATGTATTTCCTTGTGTACCCGAAGTGTACAAAAGTGGAAGAATTAGAACTGTTACAGTACAAGATGGGAATGAATTTCCTTGCTGCTAGGCCACCTCAGCTGGGAACCTAACAAGATGCTCTTGGTAAATGTAAAATTATTTGTCTTAGACAATTGTAGATTATCAATAGCTGTACAGGGCTACTGTACAAAATAAGGTACATGAAACTGGCAACTGTTAGGTCTTTATTTGCACAAATATGGAAAGTTCTAATAAATGTCAACATCAGGTCAAAGCCTAATTCACAATTTTAAATTGTACCTATGTGTACATCAAGTGCTGCTGATGACTTATCCGTGGTGGGATCGCTGATGAGAAGTACTTTGATGCCATTGGCCAGCTCCAGCCCCCGGTATTCTCGCTTGTCTTCAGGAGATTTGATAATGTGATTTCCTAGTCTCTTGATGGCTGGATTATTCATTTTGCTGTAGGTCTTTTTGTGGAAACTTAAAAGAAAAAAATTAATTGTTAGATTGTGGCTGCCTTTTTTTTTCTTTCTTTTTTTAAAGAACAAAGAGTAACATCAAGCAAAACCATTTATTGCATCATCAGATTAAAACACATCTGGAGGAAACTTTTTATAGCCTACCTACAGGGTATAATCATTCCACTCCTTCCTCTTACCCATCATTCTTTCAGAGAAATGTTAATATTGTTTTTGTAGAGCCATATTTAGGACAGCACACGGATGGGGATTTGAGAGAGGATGGGTTGGGCCATGAGTTGGCCCATGTGCTGACCTAGAATACAGTTTTCAATGACCAATAACTGCTTTCCCACATATTTCAGAGGCATCTGCTAGAGTAAGTGAGCTGGGAGTTGTAAGAATTACTGTAAGGTCATCCAAAACATTGCTCAACTTGATGACATTCAAAGATAGGGCAAATCTAGAACTCATCAGTCTGGTATGCACATGCTCAGAACACAGGGAACAAGCTTCAATGAGGAAAGATCCTGTGAAGTCCTAATACAAAATAAGTGATCTGGGCTGTCCTATGAGTCATGGCAGCAAAAGTAGGGACATAAAAATAAACAAGGTTGGAAGAACCCCAAGTAATTTTTGTAGTCCAGTGCAAAGGTGAATGCCAGAGCAGGAACAAGTCCAGTCATCTTAACAAAGATGTTAAATTGTCTTACAAAGGACTTACTTCCCTTCCTCTGATAGTCCTTTTCTTCTCTAAGAAAGCTAGAGTTATGCTGATGGAAAGGGGCTCTTGAGTGCTATGCAGGGATTATTAGTGTAGCAAAGGGATTTTCCAGAGCATGGGGTATGTATGTTTTGAGACTAAGAGTGGATGCTATTCTTGTCTATGCTGCAAACTGCTTTAAGAGACAAAAACTGAGCCTGTTATTATTAGTAGGTAAATATACTAATCAAGTAAAGCAAAAACATATCTTAAACTATAGAGGAAAAATGACCCTGTGCTACCACATTTGCTTCTCACCTGGAAGACAAAAGAAGTGGATTTGACTGCTCCTTAAAGACTGACATCCAGATTTAAGAGCAAATCAGAGGGGACACAAATAGACATACAATTTTATGGGATAAAAACTTTATTTTTGTGTTAAAATCTTTGGAGATTAATGGAGTGAGAAATCCAGTTTGCTTTTATCAGAAAAGCTTCCTCTCTAAAATAATCTGTAACTAGTCTTCTGAGTAAGAAATTATCAACCAAAGAGATTTGTTTGCTCCTATTAAGATTGTCCCTGATATCTTCTTTAGAAAAGAATATTTGGATTATTAAAGATCAGTAGCATAGGTCATACTAAATGTATCATACCCGTTTTTAAAAACCACATAGTACTTTACAGAGACATTGCTAATAGTTTTGCCCTATTTATAGTAAAAATTTCTTTTTTTTTTAAATAAAGGACGTATTATTTTTTATTTTATTTATTTATTGATTGATTGACTGACTGATTCAGAGAGGAAGGGAGAGGGAGAGATAGAAACATCAATGGTGAGAGAAAATCATTGATCTGCTAACTCCTGCACACCCCCTACTGGGGATCGAGCCCACAACCTGGGCACGTGCCCTTGACTGGAATCAAACCCAGACCCTTCAGTCCGCAAGTCAATGCTCTATCCACTGAGCCAAACCTGCTATAGCAGTAAAAATTCCTTGAAAAACAAAATATAACACTAACATTTTGGGGATATAAGGCCATTGTTGGAAAATTCAAAAGCAATTTGGAAGTGAAAAGGTTTTATTAACAACTTCTTTCTACTTCATTAGCCACAAACCATTTTAAGATCAATGTCAAAGGGAGATAAAAATCCGAGTGCAAAGTCCTAAAAAATGGTATTTAGTGGTTTAAAAAAATCTCAGAGTAACATCTATCTAAGCCTCCAAAGACAGGAGCAATAATAATCCTGGTTAAGGTATTTCCCCAGGGGCAATCTGGACTACAGCAAATGCCTTCAGCTAATAGCTGGTTTTGAAAACCTTGAGTTCAATATAAATTACTATTTTGAAAAATGAGTTCCAACCTAGCAGCAACATTAAGATTAAATAAGCCACGAGGCAGCCTCCATTAAGACTCCACAGCCACAAGGGCAGCATTAAAAGAAAACATTAAAGCTCAGCGTGCACCAGAGATGCCTAGGCTCCTCCCTGCAAAGCTCTACTAGAGGAAGGGAGGGGACTGGGATTTTAGTGATGAATTCCACTAAGTGGGAGCAAAAACTAAAGGCTATTTTGGTTCCACTGCCATTGTTTATACCCAAAGCTCTCTACTGTGCTGGCCCAGCCAGTTTCATTTAGGGGAACCAAAAGTTACAAGCAACTAAAATGTAATAATGGTGATGCTGATGATGGCAGAGCTCTGAAACTTCTACTCAATCCACAACTGTAGTGAGATCAAATACAGATCACTTAGGGAGGACAAACTGTCTTATTCTATGGGAGGTGAAAAATTCATTGTAATTAAGATAACCACCCTTAACTATAGGCTATATTCTGTACTTTTTTCGGGGTTCAATTTCTCTTATCCAGATTTTCATTATCTTAAAGGAAAAAATATAATCAGAGGCATTAGATAACTCATTTGGGCACTGAAGCTATGATTGGTTAATATCCGTGGTATGGCTAAGAATAAAGAAATTTATTCTATAAGTCAAACATAAAAATTAGTCCAACCACTTTTAGACATTTGTATAACGAGATCAAGGACAATTATAAATTTCCAAGCTGACAATGCTCCTGAATCAAATATGACTTCTTGAAGCAAAAGCCAAAAGGATTAATAGCAGCATTTTCAAACAAGATCCTTCCCAGCAACCCATATTCAATAGCACAGGCTGGCTTTACCTAAAGCATGTCTATCAACACATCCTACAACAATTTGATTCTCACCTTCTGGAGAACTGGAGGAAATGATCTGGAACTCCTCTGATGATGATGAATTCATCAACAGCTTGCCTGTCTCTGTATTTATACTCATGAGATCACATGTCTATCCATCTCAGCTCATTAGCATACAGCCTTCAAAAATAATTTTAGTCCTAGCCAGTTTGGCTCAGTGGATAGAGCGTCAGCCTGCGGACTGAAGGGTCCCGGGTTCGATTCCGGCCAAGGGCACATGCCTGAGTTGAGGGCTCAATCCCCAGTCGGGGGTGTGCAGGAAGCAGCCAATCAATGATTCTCTCTCATCACTGATGTTTCTATCTTTCTTTCCCTCTTCCTTCCTCTCTGAAATCAATAAAGGAATATATATATTTAAAAAAAATAATAATAATAATTTTACTTATTACAAATGTTCTCCAATTTGCACCCAACAAAGAGTGAACAAGCAAGTATTCTGACTTTTAGATGCCAAGCTAGTGCTAAATCAAATGCTTTCTCAGACATTTATTTGATATTTTTAACCTGTCAAAGTCAAAATCTTAGAATTACTTTCAATTTCAGGGACTTTATCACACATTGGAAACTTCATCAAAGGCACAGAATTGTCAGTGTTAAGCATTCTCATGAACTTGGAGAGATATTTAGTAATTACAGCATATTTTGTAATTTTGTTTAGAATTTACAACACAGAAGGTTAGAATTTAAAAGCTGGAAGAGCCATTAGATGTTATCTAATTCTTTGCAGTTCATGGACTAGCGGGACTCTTCCCAAGAGCTTGTTAAATATATAAAATATCAAAAACCACCGGAGACCTGCTAAGCCAGAATCTGTATTTTAACAATTTCCCCAAATGGGCTAGTCCCCTATCTTACTTATAAGAAAACTAAAGCTCAGGAACCTGAAATCACTTGTCCAAGATTATATAGCCAAAGTTACAGCTAGAACTCAGTTATTAACTGTGCCCACTCCAGCACCTCGAAATCCAAATAAACATTTAAGGAGGCCTATGAAGATCCAGACACTACACCATGCATGCTGGCTACAAAGATGAGTATGCCAGAGCCTTGGCTCTGAAGAAACCCAGTCTAGTGACAGACATGAAAACAAGTCAACTTTTAACTGTGTGGCACAGCTGTCCAGGGCACTATGGGAGTAATGGAGGGGGGACACCTAACTTTCTAGAAGAGGAGAGAGGACAGAGAGTAGGTGAATAGAAGCATGCCAAATAAGAGGGAGTTACCATAGAAAAGGACTGGTGCTGAGAAAAAAAACATGAGGCATAAAGAGGAAATACAAGAGCTTGGTGTTAATAGAACTACAACTAGAACTTCCACTGAGAGATCTGGACATATAAAGGCCTAAAATGCAGGTTTGCAAAAACAAATTCCCAAATAAGTCATTTCCAAATTCTCATATCAAAAGAAATTTTTTCTGCAAATAATCTTTTATTCAGATGACCTTTTACAATCCTTTTTCTCATACCTCTTTAAGTATTGCACAGTACATTAATAGATTGAGAAACTTTATGTTGCCTTTGTTCAATTTGATCCATTTCTAATTTCTAAATGAATGCCCTATAAACCCAAACAGGTGACTGATCATGCTAATAGTCAATTATGTATCAAAACCTCCCTTCTGTGGAATCCATCCACCCACTGCAAACCACAGGCGGAAGCTGAGCTTACCCTATGGCACTCCTGAACGAGGAGGAGGCATCCCAGGAGAAAATGCCTGAAATCAGAATCATACCAAACATTTCTTCCCCACAGAAAGCAGAGGTAAGTAAGAATATGAAGGTAGTGGTAGTACTAGCATGCCTCACTATAAGACTACATATTCCCAAATACTGTTTACGTCACTTGACCTAAAAAAAAAAACGTCTCAGGGAATCATCTTCAGTTACAGAGATCAGTACCCCATACCTCATACACAAGCTAGATTATAAAGGTGGGTATAAACTAAAATCCTGTCGATTAAATTATATTTTCTCATGATGAATGCTTTGTCTTTGTTTCAGACAAAATGTCAGGTGTTCTAACTCTGTGCACCTTCTGGAAAGGTGTTTACAAAGAAAAAGCAAACTCTTAAATGAGTAAGGAATCCTATAGCAGTATCATTTTAGAGATATGTGCTTTTGCAAATTTTGTTCTAGTTTTGGTGCATATATACAACCAGAGGCCCGCTGCACGAAATTCATGCACGGGTAGGGTCCCTAGGCCTGACTGGCAATCAGGGCTGATCGGGGCCTTCCTTCCCCTGACTGCTGGCTGGGGCCTTCCTTCATTCCGCGCCGCCCCCTGGTAGTCAGCGCACATCATAGCAAGCAGTTGAACTCCCAGTCAGTCGAACTCCCGAGGGGACAATTTGCATATTAGCCTTTTATTATATAGGACTAGAGGCCCAGTGTACGAGATTCATGCATTGCGGGGGGGGGGGGGGGGGGGGTATCTCAGCCCTGCCTGGGAGCCCTCGGAGGATGTCTGACCAGCTGTGAGCCCGGCTTCTGGCTGAGCGCAATGACTGCCAGGGGCAGCTCCTGCGTTGAGCGTCTGCCCCATGGTGGTCAGTGTGCATCACAGCGACTGGCTGTTCCACCGTTGGGTCGATTTGCATATTATCCTTTTATTATATAGGATGGCTGTTTATTCTAAAAGTGACAAGCTTATGTGGGGGAGGAAGATATTTTACTCTACCCTTCTAGGTTCCTTTGGGTAGTCTACTAATTAAGTCAACATGAGACAGAGTAACAAGAGAAATTAACTAAATGTAATTACATATGTATGTATGTATGGGAACCCCACATATGAGAGTCAGTGATCCCACATACATAAGAGGTTCACAGACAGAAAGGTAAAAATGGTATGTATGATACTCTAAGCTAGGGATGAGGTACAATGTGCCTTGGGGCTTCAGAGGGGAAGAAGGTCATTTGCAGAATAAGAGCCGATGTTCAGTTATTACAAGTTTGTCCTATAAATCATAAAGTTTTAGGCTTCTTTTTTAGAGAGAGTGGAGAGAGGGAGGCAGGGAGGGAGGAAGGAAGGAGGAGAGAAAAGGGGGGAGAAGTGAAATGTGAGAGAGACACATCGATTGGTTTGACTCCCACACATGCCTAAATATATTTTCATTGATTTCAGAGAGGAAGGAAGAGGGAGAGAGAGATAGAAACATCAATGATGAGAGAGAATCATTGACCAGCTGCCTCCTGCATGACCCCCACTGGGGATGGAGCCCACAACCCGGGCATGTGCCCTGACCAGAGATGGAACTGTGACCTCCTGGTTCATAGGTCTGAGGAGACAGAAGAAAGCTAGGTAGTCAGGACCATGCTGTGGGGGGGTGGGGGGGGGGGGTGGGACTAGAACCGAGAACCCAGCTAGGCAGAATTACTAAGGCACCCAACAGGGCAGGGAAGGGTTCGCAAGTGAGCCATGACCTTTAAAATGTCTGAATGTTGCTAAGACAGGCAGCTTGCAGATAACTAATCACAAGACAATAAGGTGTATAACCAATCCCAGGATTGTCATTAAGGCAAAATTCTTTGAAAGGATCTCTCTCCCTCTCTCTCTCTATTCTTGGGTTGATGGCAGGAGACATGCTCCCCTGCACCCAAGTGGCTTATGGCCATGTAGGACTCTACACATGGACTAACAGACTTTAACACCCGACTCTAACATGGAAAGGAAGCTCTGGACAATGGCCTGCTCCCAGAACCCCAGCTGCACTTTTTCCAGGACTGGCTTCTCTCAATAACCTTTTCCTCCATTGACCCGTTTTTGTCTGTGAACCCTTTCTTCAGATTAAAACCCCACATTTTGGTTTCAGGTCGATGCTCTAACAGAGCCACGGTGGCCGGGCTATCGAAGGTTTCTTATAGCTGTATGTGGTAACCTAGGGTGTTTCACAAGTATCCTTGTTCCACAGATAGGCTTCAGGCTGTTAGAAAATGTGAGAAAGACGCCACTGTACTAATCCTAACAATCACTCCATCTTTAAAGTGTCACATGCTTTATAAACTGCTAATTTAATCTTTTCATTCTCCTTAACCCCAGATGAGGAAACGAAAGCTCAATAATTAAGTGATTTGCCCAAGGGCATTCACATGCTTGATTTGTGGCAAAGCTGGAGGGACCTATAGCGAAAGAGGAGCATAGGAAGGGGAGGAGCAGAAGGTGGTACTTAAGGAAATCATAAATGGCTTCCTTTCTCAGTTCCCAGTACCACCCCCACAGCCCTTCCCTGACCCCATTCTCCTCCCTAACAATCCCAAATAACAAAGACAAGGAAATAAATTTTAAATAGGTCAAAATAAATGATGCAAGAAATGTTTTCTGTTTTCCTCTTCTACTTCCCATGTAAAACAGAGATAAGTAGTGGAAGGAGGCTGGAAGAATGCTTCTAATCTGCCAAAGGAGTCCCTGGGCTGAGAACCATATCTTCTCACTATACTTCGCTAATAAGAAAGAAAAAGAAAAATGTATAGCAGGATTAAATGTATAGTAGGTTTAAAGAGAGAAGAGAATATAGAATCGTCACATGCATAAAAGGGAATATAAAAATAATTGCTACAGTAGATATAGTAGGGTTATGGGTAATTTACTTTTTTTTTTTTTTAATAGATTTTATTGATTTTTTACAGAGAGGAAGGGAGAGAGATAGAGAGTTAGAAACATCGATGAGAGAGAAACACCGATCAGCTGCCTCCTGCACACTCCCCACTGGGGATGTGCCCGCAACCCAGGTACATGCCCTTGACCGGAATCGAACCCGGGACCCCTCAGTCCGCAGGCCGACGCTCTATCCACTGAGCCAAACCGGTTTCGGCGTAATTTACTTTTTAGATGCATCCATTAAGCCATAGGAACAGAAAAAAAAAGAAAGAAAAACATGTAATTGTTAGGGTCGCCGAAGGAGGAACACCCGAAGCCAAAAGGGGTGAAGAATGATAAATTTATTAGATCATCTGAATACCAGATGGGCTGAGCCCCAAAATAGGGCCAGCAGCCCCAAAGACTGGGAGTCAGAGGTTTTTAAAAGGACTCTAGGCGGGCTTTTTCTGGGCGGAGAATTCTCTGTGCAGGTCCAGATTCTGGGAAACTCCGGAGTGGACAGATAATGGTCTTAGCAAGTGGAATGCGGTCTAAGCAAGTGGAATGTCCACTGTGAAGTGGCTTAAAGGTCATTTCCCAGAGGAGGGGGTATCAATTCAATTATCTGATCAGACCTAACAGTAATCATCTTGGTAGATGCAGAAAAAGTACTTAACTAAATTCAATAATCATTCATGTCTTTAAAAAAAAAGTCAGCAAACTAAAAATAAAAGGGAGAATAGTCCTTCATCCCCACAAACAGGATGCTACTACAATCTCTTCTAGTTAACACTGTACTGGCCAGTTCAATAAAGCAAGAAAAAGAAAACACATGTAGATGTGACAGGAAGGGGAGGTGGACTAACATAATTCATGGCTGGCATGACTGTGTACGTAAAAAAATCACAACACTCTACTGACAACTTCCATTTCTGAGTAGGATATAATAGGTTATGCCAACCTGATTCAGGTTCAATAACTACAAAAGCCACAATAAATTACAAAAATCACATTTTTAAAGGTATTGGAGAGTTGTACAAGCAATAAGGATCAGAGGGACTGGGATTCCAGAAAGGGGTGAGCCAGGAAGTGAGCTGATGATCACCACCTGTTTTCTTCTCTGGAGGTATTGGGCAATTCTGGGTGTGGCTTGGAGATCATGTTTGGACCAAGCAAAAGAACTCTACTCAGGGGAAGAGAAACAAGCGAAGCTTAAGTAGGCACAAGGTGTTGAGATAGGCCAGAACAAATGGAATAGAGAAACTGAGCAGAAAGCTGAAAAAACTGACAGAGCAATTTACAGCAGATACAGAAAGTTACCTCCCTAGAAATAACATCTAGGCCTCAGATATTTAAGCTTCAGACCAGAAAAGCAGCAAAGCCAGGTGGACTGATGACTCTGACCAATTAGTGAAGACCAGGACCCTGTGGGAGCACACCTAGAAAACATGAATATTCTGTTGAAACCCTCCCCTAAGATTCCTGCGTGTGAGAAAGAGATAAAGCCTCAAGACAGTGCTCTCCTGCTGGAAGCTAATTCCAGCAGGGCATGATAAAATGCAAGAAGTCCTCAAAAGGTTGATGGGCTTCTATATTCAGCAGGACTGAATCATATTACCTGCTGCTGGAATAGCTGAAAGCATTTCCCCAAACCTGAAAATCTGCATATATTATTGCCTGTGGAGAGCAGTTCCCCCAACCTGACAATGCCTACTGTTTACCAAACTTACCTTTGATATGTATATCTGTTTTGCTATAGGGCAAAATGTGTGAATAAAGAGCCCTGGGTCCAGAGATTCAGAGAAAACTTGGTTACTGAAGCTAGGTCCCCTTTGGCTCCCCAAAATGCCTTCCAAATTTATATTTCATGTCTAGTTTCTTTATTAATTTACTTGCAGCCCTTCTCCAGATTCCTGAACCCTTCTAGATGCAGGGAAAGAACCCTGGCACTCTCCTACTGAGGAACAGCCCCCGCCATTCCATTTCTCCTCTTCTTCTCCCACTTGCCCCCCATAGGCATGCATCTCCTACACGCTAAGGAAAGCATGTCAAACTCAAAGGCTAACATGGGCCAAATAAACAAGGTCTAAGTTTATGTGGGCCGCAAAAAAACAAAAGCTTCAATTTTCATAGAAACGTAGGTTTATTTCAACAGAGACATGCTGAATACAAAGGGTTGAAATAAATGAGTAATCGTTTACATAAAATAATAGAACATTTTAATGAAAATTAATGTCTTTTCTTGAACATTAACTTACCAAACACTGAATAACTGCACAAATTAATAAGCGTAACACAAATAAACTCATTTTTCTTGTTCTCTGTAAGCAAAATAATTCTATTGTGCACACCAAACAAGTCAGTACAAGAATAATGATGTGGCAACCGGCTGCTAAAATATTCGCTCCTAGTATTAGTGGAGAGAAATGGTGCGCCTGCACGTAAGGGAAATGAATGCAACACCATTATAGTAATCAGTCATTAGCGAACGTTGTAGTTCGTTATTAATAATTATGTATAACAGGATATTGTAAAAATTAAGTTACAAAATTTTTATTAAAACATTTCTTACATACCATTATATTGGCTGGGCCGCAAAAATATTCCTTGTGGGCCACATGTGGCCTGCGGGCCGCGAGTTTGACATGCTTGCTCTAAGTGACTCCAAGAGACTTGCAACCTGGGGAGCAATGGGCAGCTCTTCACAGGCTAGTCCTCTGAGTATGTCCCCAAGGCCTCCTTTCCTCGGACTTCCCAGAGAGCTAGGGCAGCCCAGCCTAGGCTTCCCTGTTGCTTTATACTAAGCCCTTTCTTTCTTGTTTTACTGTCCCCAGCTTTAATAAACATTCCCTCATAGTCACCTGGACTCGTGAAATTTTTCCTACATGAAGTCAAGAACCCACACGCTACCTGGCAGCCCAGTAACAGTGTGACAGACTAAAGACCCAAGATGCCCCAAATTCACAGCTTATTTTTGCCACAGGAGTTTAACTGAGATACCACTACATTCCTACCAGAATGCTAAAATGAAAAAGTTGGAAAATAGCAGGTGATAGAGAAGTTTTGGGGCAACCCAAACTCTCATACACTGCTGGTGGGAATGCAAATTAATACAAACATTATTTAAAAACTGGCAGTACATACTTATATAAATTATATATAAAACTAACAATATGACCTAACAATTCATGTATTAGATATACACCCAAAACAAATGCATTTATATGTTCATAGTA
Organism: Myotis yumanensis; assembly: GCF_028538775.1. Taxonomy (NCBI): domain Eukaryota; kingdom Metazoa; phylum Chordata; class Mammalia; order Chiroptera; family Vespertilionidae; genus Myotis; species Myotis yumanensis. The sequence continues at coordinate 24,160,176 of NW_027223764.1, read as the reverse complement.
ATTCTATTCATAATAGCTAGGACTAAAAATGATCAAATGTCCATCAACTGTGAAAAGATAAACTGTGACATATTCACACAACAGAATAGTATACAACAATGAAAATGAATAATCTAGAATAAAGCACAAAAATAAGGATGAATCTCACTAAAAAGGTTGAATGAAAGAAGCTAGATGCAAAAGAATAAATACTGTATCCTCCCATATATACAAAGTGCAAGGACAAGCTATGCCTTTATGTTAGGATAGTGGTTACCTTGGAGGGTAAGAGGTAGTGATTAGAAGGAAGAATGAGGGCAGCTTCTGGGTACTGGTCCCTTGCTGGCTATACAGACATGTTCGGTTTGTGTAAATTCATCAAGCTGAACACTTATGATATATATTTTAATTAAAAGTTTTTAAAATATCATAAAGCAGTATAATAAAAGAGGGAGGAAGGTATGAATTACTCAAGGCTATAACTATCAATCACCAAAAGTCATCCTAGAAACAATACCACTTGGATAATGAAAAGTAGCTATCCATATCAAACAGGTGCTAAACAGAGAAGGCTCACTAAGAAATAATAGCCCAATTAACATGATAATTATCTAAACCTTCTCAGGTGTGTCCCAGACAATTCTATTGATGTCATCCTGGCCACAAGAAATAGGAAGCCAAGTACAGCATGAATCAACTAAGTCAATAATAAAGTATGTTAAATATTTTAATCAAGTCTTTATTCATTATGTTAAGATTTGAAACTAATTTTAGTATTACTTACTTTAAACTTGTTAAGATTTAAAAGTAAAATATTTCCAGCAACCAATTAAAAGTGACAGAGCAATAAATGTAATCAAAATAAAAGCAAAATGATTAAACTTTATTATTTTTTGTAATCCTCACCTGAAGATATCTTTTCCAGTGATTTTTAAAGAGAGTGAAAGGGTAGGAAGAGGTGGAAGGGGGGAGAGGAAGAGAGAGAGAAACATTGATGTAAGAGACACATCAACTGGTTGCCTCCCGAAAGAGGCCCGACTGGAGCCAGATATTAAACCTGCAACCGAGGCACATGCCCTTCAGTCCTTGGGCCAAGGCTCTAACCACTGAGCAACAGGACACGGTGATTAAACTTTAAATAAATTCTCCCCTCAACAATTTTTCAACATTTATATCAAACAACAATTAATCCAGGATTTGAACTGGATACGTTCTTTATTTTAAACAAAAAGAATAATATATACAGTAAACATTTCTTTAAACTCAGAATTAATTTTGCATATGCTCATAGATGTTCCATGATCCCAGAGCGGCAGGACAGCTCAAAGATCCCTGTCATGGTCTCTAAAGATTAATTTAAACCACAGGGTAGGAAGAGTTACCAACCTGTAACTAATTCTTTCAAGACAGCCCTCCAAGGAAGGCAACCCACAAACACCCAAATTCTGTATTCTGTGTGGATCTCTACTTGAGGTTCAGTTCCATTTGTTTGTACACTCTGGTTCTGACAGGAGGGGAATCCTGCCCTCTTCAGCTAATGCTGGTTCAGGAAGCTTAACCTGCACTCTGCCTTAATATTATTCTCCACGCCAGTACTGATCCACTGACCACTTCCAGCCAGTGTTCAAGTAACTATAAACCTTCACCTTTACCCAATGACCCCTTTGCTGCCTAGATCCTGGATACTACTGGACTCTTCTGGTCAAACTGGGCTTGTGAGCTCATTTAATTTTGCCAGTAAGAGTCACATGAAGTGTTCATATGGGTCCATTAAATTGACAGGGGCACCTAAAATTGCATTAGACTTGGGAGCACTTACGGCATTTCTCCTATAAAATAGGTATATAGGTATAAATAAACTTCACCAAGGTAGTCTCTGGTACAAAGTAGGCAACCATAAATGGTACCCTTATATTATAATCATAATTATGGTCCTAGGGAGGTGAGATGCAAATAGATAACCTCAATAACCACCATGTTATTACTAACATTCTTAACATAGGCTCATGCATATTCCAGTTGCATATTGTCATCTCCAGAGGTCAAAAACATTGACTAATCGGGCTAGTAATAGGATAGTACTTTATAAGACTCAGAAAACCAGGTAAATAATTATCCCTTTGTAACTACTATAGGTGAGCCACTGTTTATAGTCTGTGGTTCTCAATAGGTGTCAATTTTGCTCCCCAAAGGGACATGTGGCAATTCGTCCCAACTGAACTGTCAAAACTGAAGTACGCAACTGGCAACTAGTGAGCGGAGAACAGGTGTGCTGCTCAGCATCCTATATTGCACAGAATAGTCCCTACCACAAAGAATTATCCAGCCCAAAATGTCAATAGTGTCAAGAATGAAAAACCCTAGTTTATAGTTCTGACGTTATTATCCAAAAAATAATTGACCAGAATCACTACAACCAATTCGATCCACTTAAAATAAAACCATGAGATAGCTTCATCAAAACACACAAAGCTATCTGCTTTAAACTCCCATCTCTTTATTTATTTTTAAAAATCTAAACCAAAAAAAAAAAAAAAAAGGCTTACAAGAAAAGAGGGGTAAAACTGATAATGAAGAAGAGAGAGATGTACAGCAACCCTGTCCTTGAGTGAGAAATCTAGTGCACTAGTAAAGTCTGCCTCAGAAAGGAGCACTGGGACAGACCCTTACTGAACTCGTAGTCAGTATCTTGCACAGCACAAACTCCTTATGGGAAGTATACCTTCAATGCACCCCTCACATAGATCCGTTGATTCTCATTTTTCCTGCATGGGAAATTAAACCTCATAAAAGTTATTTGGTTAGAGCCAAACAGGAATTAAATAAGAGAACTAGGATTCAAATCCAGGTCTTCAGACACCAAAGCAACATGCTCTTAACCACTCCACCAAATTAAAAAGTTTATTTTATGTACAGAGACTAAATCTTTGGAAGGATACTCACAGAAATGTTGAGTATGGTTACTATGGATAATAGATACCAGGTGATCGTTATTCTTTGAACTTTTCAGAATAGTACAGAAAGAATCTTTGAAAAGATAAAACTTAAAGGACTTTAATGCACTAGGCTCTACTTACTAAGTTTATAAGCCCAAAGTGAACTTTTATTACTATTATTATTCTGTTGTTATTAACTTGAATCAGCTACATCAGAAAATAGCAGGACTAATTAATAAAGAAAAATATGGACTCCATTTTCATTCACTGTTGTTTTGACAACTTGGTCTCCTTAAGAAACTAGTTTGTGCCCTAGCTGGTTTGGCTCACTGGATAGAGCGTCGGCCTGGGGACTGAAGGGTCCCAGGTTTGATTACGGTCAAGGGCATGTACCTTGGTTGCAGGCACATCCCCAGTAGGGGGTGTGCAGGAGGCAGCTGATAGATGCTTCTCTCTCATCGATGTTTCTTTCTAACTCTCTCTCTCTCCCTTCCTCTCTGTAAAAAATCAATAAAATTATTTTTAAAAAAAGAAAAGAAAAGAAAAGAAACTAGTTTGTTGGCTTACAACTGGGATAATTTCCAAAAGAATTTTTTAAACAATTTGTGATATGAGGTGAAAGCTTTAAGCAGACAGAACCTACTAGCTCACTCACATGCTGACCTAATGTGATATGGTTCAATGTTGCTGTCAATTTAAGGCTTCATTTCTTTCTACACATAGCATAAAAACGTCAGGTTGTTTAGAAAGTAACAGCCTAAATTCTTACTTTTTTTTAAAGCATAGATGCCATCTGTCTCTTTAGATACAGACTTATCTAGCAGGCTGCCTACAACTTTGAAATTGTATCTGTTCTCTTGTGTCCAGAAATAAATACATAACACTTTCTTCTCCTCTTCATAGCAACGATAGCATTGTTATTGTTTTAGTCCACATTTATTAAACACTTAACTACATGATGGAGACAGGCACATTACATGCATTTCCTCATTTAAAACTCACTACAAACCTGTGAGGTAGACACTATTATTGTCCCCATTTTGCTGATTGGAAACAGGCTTGAAGAGGGAAGTAATGAGTACCGGTACACACAGAAGTAAATGGCAGAATCCAGGCATTGTGGCTCCAGAATCCCTATAGCAATGCAAGCCAAAGAACAGTAATGGAACTCCTTCTCATCCAGCCCCTGAAGGATCTGTATCAGAATGGACTGTTCCACAATACTGTAACCAATCCATCAAAGCCATGTGCAAATATTCAAGACTATTAGGTAAAACAGTGAACCCAACTCCTGCTGCCTCAGCAGCCAAAAACTAGGTTTAATGGTGGGAGGTACAAGAAGAACAACTGATGCTTATGTAGCCAATGAACAATTAGAACACTCTTCACTGGTTAGTGTCAGAAACACCACACCACGCTGGCTGGTGTGGCTCTCAGTTGATTGGAGCACTGTCCGTGAACCTGAGGTCACAGGTTTGATTCCTGGTGGGGCACATACCTGAGTTACAGGTTCAATCCCTGGTCAGAACAGGATGCGACCAATCAATGTCTCTCTTACATCTATGTTTCTTTCTCTTTCTCGCTTTCTCTCTCTTCCCCTTCTCCTGCTCCTTCCCCTCCCCCCTAAAATCAATTACAAACACACACACACACACAAAACCACAAGAACATCATTATTCATAATAGCCAAAAGTGGAAGCAATCCAAGTAAGTGTCCAGTGATGGATGAATGGATAAACAAAATGTTATTATATAAACATATTGTGGAATATTATACAGCCTTTAAAAGGAACAAAAAGGAACAAAATTCTGACACATGCTACAAGGGACGAAAATCGAAAACATTATGCTAAGTGAAATAAGTGAATCACAAAAGGCCAAAGACTGATTCCACTTTCTGATTCCACTTTCTGGTAGAAGAGCATTTTGAGCTGAGGAAAAACAGTGCAAATAATCTGAGCAAGAGTGAATCAGTCAATAACACTAGTGAGGTTTAGAGTGATGATTTTGGAAACAAGATCAGAGAGGTGGTGAGAGGCCAGATCCCATAGAACCTTCTTGGCCATTGTAAAGACTCTGTCTTGAATCTGAGCAAAATGAAGTGAAATAACAAATTGATATTTCTCTCTCTCCCTTTCTCAAATCAATCAATCAATAAAAATTTTTATTAAAATAAAAAATAGCCCTAGCCGGTTTGGCTAAGTGGATAGAGCGTCAGCCTGTGGACTGAAGGGTCTGGGGTTCGATTCTGGTCAAGGGCATGCAAGAGGCAGCTGATCAGTGATTCTCATCATTGATGTTTCTATCTCTCTCTCCCTATCCCTTCCTGTTTGAAATCAATAAAAATATATTTTAAAAAATAAATTAATTAAATAAAATAAAAAGAAATCTGAGCAAAATAGGATCAACTGCAAGGTTTTAAGTATTCCCTAGCAAAGATCTATAACTTCAAAGGATCACAGATTTCAAAAAGATCATGCTGCCAGTGGTGACAAGAACAGGCTACATGGCCCTGACCGGTTTGGCTCAGTGGATAGAGCTCCCAGGTTCGATTCCGATCAAGGGCATGTACCATGGTTGCGGGCACATCCCCAGTAGGGGGTGTGCAGGAGGCAGCTGATCAATGTTTCTAACTCTCTATCCTTCTCCCTTCCTCTCTGTAAAAAATCAATAAAATATATTAAGAAAAAAAAAAAGGAGAACAGGCTACATGTAGAGAGGCAAGTGCAGAAGCAAAAAAACTGAGAGGCCATTACATATAGCAAAAGATTAGAATCAGGGTGGTAACAGTGAGAAGTGGTCTGGATCTGGACATATATGCTGACTGGATGAGGGATATGAGAACAAGAAAGGAGTTAAGGATGACCCCAAGTTATTAGCCCAAACAAACAGAAGAACAGATGTTATTATCTGGGATGGGAAGAAGACTGTGGGAGGAGCAGATATGAGGGAGAAGATCTGGATATAGGTTTTGGACATGATGAGTTCAAGATTTATACTGGACATCAAAGGGAAAATGTTGAGTAGGAAGTTTATCATCTAAGACTGAAATTCAGGGAAGAGGTTCTGGTTAGAGATATACATTTGGGAATTGTCATAACATAGATCAGGCCCATTTCATAAAACTTCTATGATGATGATGGATATGTTCTATATGTGCACTGCCCATATGGTAACCACCAGCCACATGAGACTAGAAATTCGGCTAGGATGACAGAGAAACTGAATTGTTAATTGTAGTTAATTTACATTTTAAAAAGCACATGTGGCTCATGGCTACATATTTAACAAAGCATAGTATTTAAAGCAATGTGATTGGATGAGAACACTAAATGAGTGAGGTTTGGCAGAGAAGACGTCCAAAGATTGGGCACTGGGGCACACCAACGACATGGGTTATTTGTGATAGGAAGAAAAAAAATGAACCAACCCCAATTTCTAGCAACAACAGAATAGAAAAATAATTAGTGGCATATTCAAGTAAGACTGTCAATCAGCAGTAAATGCATACATCTATGTGAACAAATCTCAAAAACAATGTTAAGTGAAAAAAGTAACTTAAAGAAAATTATAAATGTCAAAAGCAGACAAAACTAAGCAATATACTGTTTAAGAATATATTCAGATTGATAAAGCTATAAAGAAAATCAAGGAACTTATTATCCAAATGTAGAATAATATCACCTCTCCAGAGAAGGTTGCAATTGGGAGATGAGTACAGAAGGCTTCAAAGTTACTGGCAATATTCTATTTCCTAACTAGATGGTGGGAACACAGGTGTTCATTTTGTTATTCTCCTTCGTTCTATATACTCTGGCATGTATAATATTAAATCATATATATATATATATATATATATATGGCAGTGCATGGTTAAATTTCAAATGGAAATTTCAAAATTTCTTTAAATCATTAAGTTCAGAAAAAAGGAAAGATAACTCTGGGTTGTATAAGGTCTATAAAGGACAGATTTAGTCATATAAAGAAAAGAGGGAAGGGCATTCTAGAATTGGGAATAAACAGGTCATGTATAAGAGACAATAAATTAGTGAGTCTACTGGAGAAGAAGAAAGTTAGGTTGAAAAGTTAGGCTAGGGCTAGTTCCTGAGATGCTTAAATACTGGGTCAAGGAGTTTGGACTTGATGGCGAAATAGTGCAGAACCAATGATGGTGTCTAAGTAAGACAATGGCATAGGGAAAGTGGTATATCAGTCGGATTAATCTGATGATTAGGATTAAATAGTAGGAAGACAGAAGGCTGGAAAAATCAGTTATTAAACTTGTAGATGTGAGATATCAGAGAAAATGCTGGTGATCTGAACGTTGATGGTGATGGAAGATCCAAGTTTACCCCGAGAAACTACGATGAAAGACTGAAGAGAGTTTGGTCTTGAAAATAGGCGGAGGGAAAAAGAGAGATTCAAAAATTATACCAATTTTCAAGCTAAAACTACAAAAATGATAACATCAACATATGCAAAATTAGGGAAATCAATAGGAAGCTGGTTTTGAAGGAGGACCATTCATTCAATAAAGACATCAGGCAGAGTGTGATATCTTCCCCTCAGGGAGCAGCTTATGAGTCCCCCCTCTTTTTTAAACAATTACATATTTTTAGTAGACAAAGAAAAACTATATAGTTGAGGGGGGGGAGAATAAAAGTTTTTATAGCTTTCAACTCTGTAAGAATTTTGTAAGCCCTACTTTTCAACGAAGAGTTGCGTGATATAAGTGCTGTTGCTTTTCAAAATAAATTGAAAGAAATAACAGAACACAAAAGTTAGTAAATGGTTAGTAAAAAGTCAGAGATAAAGGAGTGCAACTACTCACTATTGAACTGAAAGCTCTTCGAGGACAAATTTTATCACTTTTTAAAAGTATTTTAAAAGCCTGAATCTTAATAGCTAGTTAGTCCCACCTGGCACACCACTGTTTCCTAAGCCTGGAGAATAGAGAGATGCAAAGGAGAGCTGCCTGCAAAATGACATGACTGATGCCCAAGTGTTTTAAGTGGTTGCCAGGGGCTGGGCTATTACCTCCAGGTTCCCCAATAATACAGATCATTTCACAAAGCCCAAATATATCCAATTTGATTGAACAGAAGACAACGAAGCTGCTTTTCAAAATGAATTGACTTTATACAAATGCTTTTAAGATCATCTCTTTCACCCTAGCCAGTTTGGCTCAGTGAATAGAGGGATGGTCTGTGGACTGAAGGGTCCCAGGTTTGATTCCCATCAAGGGCACATGCCTGGGTTGCAGGCTCAATTCTCCAGTAGGGGGCGTGCAGGAAGCAGCCTATCAATGATTCTCTCATCGTTGATGTTTCTCTCTCTCTCTCCCTATCTGAAATCAGTAAAAATATTTTTCAAAAGACTATTATGTTTAAAAAAAAAAATCTCTTTCTCAAACAGTAACAGGAAATGAATGCCGTAACAGAGCTCAGGATCTGAGACTAAACAGACAAGAGTTAAATCCCAGCTCTTCCAATATACAGCTGTGGAACCATCTCTGTTAGTGCATTCTTTTGACCATGGAGGGTTGATTACTATCTTCCTTAAGATATGAATATGTGCCCTACCTAGTTTGGCTCAGTGGATAGAGCCTCGGCCTTCGGACTGAGGGGTCCCGGGTTTGATTCTGGTCAGGGGCACATGCCCAGGTTGTGAGCTCCAACCCCAGTGCGGGGAGTGCAGGAGGCAGCCAATCAATGATTCTCTCTCATCATTGATGTTTCTATTTCTTTCTCCCTCTCCTTTCCTCTCTGAAATCAATAATATATTTTTTAAAAAGATATGAATATCTGGTAGCTTCAGATGTTAGTACTTTTCCTTCTTAAAACTACACCCAGATCCTTTTGATTGGGCCTGTATTTTTCTTAATAACCTCAGACACTAATTTTTAGCATGGAGCATTCTAGATGGTTCATCTCATTCATTATGTTTTGAATCTCCTGAATCTCCCTTTTTGAAAACAATTGTATCGTGAAGCTCTTGGCTGTTCAACCCATGCTCTGGACTTCACCAATGAAAGCGAAGAGCGTGGGAGAAAACCATAGAGAAAAATCGAATTGTAGGTACGCCATACAAACATTTCAGTTGTATAAAACTTAAAATCAATGCTTTCTCTGAAATCACAAATTCTGCACACTGGAGACAATATGAAGCTCAACACTGTCTATTAGCAACAAATTAAGAACAAAAATTGTTCTGACTTGAAGGAGGCCCAGGGATGCACCTTGCCTATGCTTATTACCCCCCAATTCTCCGAACTCGGGGATCTTTTAGCATGTTGTAGCGGATACTGCAGGGACAGAGGAGGAAAAACAAGTTCCACAGATCCTTTATTTGCATGCAGCCTTCTGAGTACCATTACTGCCCTCCTAGCTCAGGCAGTCAAGACTAAGTCCCAACCGGTTTCTCTGCCTGAGATCTCTCCACTCCCTCACCTCCTGCACACAGCCACCAAAGCAATTTCCTAAACCACCAGTTTCATTACATCACTCCCCACCTCAAAAACACTTAATGGCTCCCTACCTCCTAGTCACTGGAAGAAAGCCCAACTAAAATTCAAAGCCCAGGCTAGCATTATCCTAATTTTTATAATACAGGGCCTGTTTCCTCCTAATTCCCCCCACGGAAATTCTCTAAGGCTGCAACTAGACTAATCCGCTCACGGCCCCCCCCCCCAAGAAACAGACTAGTCTGCACCCCTGGGCTGGAGTACAACCACCCCTGCCTATCCTCCGCCCTCCTCTGCCTTTCCCCCAAAAGGTCAGCGCAGACCCCCTCCTCTATCTCTGCCCGGAACTGTGCTCCTAAAAAGCACACACGGCCCATACTGGACATCTTCTCACTCTCTTCAGACATCCTTTTTAGCTGGCAATTCTCCCGTCGTAATGCAATCCGCTCCCACCAAGACAAAGTTCCTCGGAGGTGGATCCCATGCCAGTGCTCACACAGAGGGCCTATCGCAGTGCCCCGCACTTGCTAGGTCCTGGATAGTAAAACTAGAGGAAGGGTTCGGATGATGCAGGTGCAGGTGATGCGGGGCCAGACAATACTGCCCATCTTTCCCAGTTCCTCTTAATTCACAGTAAAGGGGACTCAGCGTTCGCTTCAGGGCCGACAGTATCTAGCGTACACGGAGCAATGAAGTGCAGCGAGCCCGCCGCCCGAGGGCAAGAACCCTGCGTCCCGATCCCGGTTCTTGCCACAATCTCTGCAACTGTGGGGAAATCACACAATTTTCCTGCGTATCGGTTGGCTCAGAGGCAAAACAAGGGAGCTGCTGGGATGGATCCCAAGGTACCCTTTCCCCAATTCCCCGGGAAACGCAGCACTCGTCTACCCGCTCCAGCGGAGGCACGCAAACTTTCGAGGTTCCCACCGCAGGCATTTCCACGGAGCAGTGAAAACTCAGTCCCCGCAGGAGAACGCGGGGCGGAGAGGAAAGCGGTCCCCCTGGACCCCAAGGCCAGGGATAGTCCGCTGGGTTCCCGGCCCCTCGCAGGCGGATTCCCCGGAGAGTGGCCGGCGCGGGTCTCAGGAGCGGGCCCGGGTGACTCCGTCCGCGCCCGCGCCCGCGCGGCGCCCCGCGCCCCCACACTTATGACACTCGCCGCGTGTCCCGGTCCCGGCCCCCATCCGCCCCCACCGGCCCGAGGGACGCCGTCCTCCCTCTGCAAGGCCCCTCGCTGCCGCCGGGCGAGCCGCCCTGCTGGGCCCTGGAGCGGCCTCGGCGCGGCCGTCTGGGGCCCAGGCCCGCGGGACGGGCGGCGTGAGGGGCGGCGGCGGCGGCGGCGGCGGCTTTAAGTGCTGAATCACCACTTTGCAACCCGAGCTCCAAACCACGGTGACCCGCGGGCCCCGAGGGCCCGAACGCTGTGCCCCACTTACCCACAGAGGCGCTCGGGGGGCGACAGGCGGGCGCCGAGGGCCGAGCGGAAGGCGCGGGGCGAAGCGGGGTGCAGCAGCCACGCTAGCAGGTACCGCATAGCCCGGCGCAGCCGCCGGGATCACAGCGAGCGACCGCTTCCTTCCAGCGCCGAGCGCCGGCCTGTCCCACTGCGCATGCTCAGTCCGCGCGCCGCGCCGCCTCCCGGGAGCCCCCGAGTGGCCGCCGCGCCGGGTTTTGCCTGGCGCCCGACTGGGCGGGGCGGCGGGACGGCGGGCGTCCCAGGTCTGAGCGGGCGGCGGGATGGGGTCCGGCCGGGGAGCTGCGGGGGCCCAGCAGCCAGGCTTTCCCAAGTGGGGAGGGTCCCGGCGGAGTCACACAGCACGTGTGAGGGCGGCGATGTGTGTCTGGCTGTGTGTCGGGGGTGGGGGAGGGGGGGGTGGGAGGGGGGGAAACTGGGGGCTCACAGGTACCGTGTGAGCACTAGGGGGCGCGGGGTGGGGAGAAATGGGGGGCTCACAGGTACCGTGTAGGCACTAGGGGGTGGGTTGGGGGGAAACGGGGGGCTCACAGGTACCGTGTAGGCACTAGGGGGCGGGGGTGGGGAGAAATGGGGGGCTCACAGGTACCGTGTAGGCACTAGGGGGTGGGTTGGGGGGAAACGGGGGGCTCACAGGTACCGTGTGGGCACTAGGGGCCCGGTCGGTGGAGGCAATCCCATTGGCTGTCCCCGGCCGCGCAGGTGTTGGAACAAGGTCAGCCAACCAGGCTGCCTCCCAGAAAACAAATCCACGCTCTGCAAGGCCCGCGGGCTCCCTCTAGAGCGCGGTAGGGATGTGGACCGCGGGGTGGATGGAAATTGAGGGGGTTTGGGGGGACTTAAGACTATTGGGGTCCACCAGTGGGAAGCCGGGACCCAGACGGAACTATCAACCCTGGGGAAGCTAGCTGCCCTTCAAGGAGCAAGGTGGATATGGGACAGGCCATGGCAAAACAACTCCCATTTAAAAAACAGCAACCCGCATATACATGTCCTACAGCCGTGGTCAGTGTACTTCAGTCATTATTTGTAAGGCGAGACTTTTTGCCATGATGGCTTTATGGTATTTTGCATCCAAGAGCAACCTAATTAATAATTGTTATGGCAAAAAATAAAATAAAATAATAATTGTTATGGCCCAGTCGGTGTGGCTCAGTGGTTGAGCCTCGACCCATGAACCAAGAGGTCACTGGTTCGATTTCCAGTCAGGGCATATGCCTGGGTTGTGGGCTCGATCCCCAGTAGGTAGAAGGCAGCTGATCCGTGATGTTTTTCTCTCTCTATCCTTATCCCTTCCTCTCTCTCTAAAAATCAATAAAAACATTTTTTAGAAATAATAATTGTTATGAATCTAACTTTGTATTGCATTATTTTACGGGGTCTTTAGGGAAGAGTGTGATTAGGGGTGGTGACTCCCTTGCTTATGTGGTTTAGGTTTCTGATGTAGTAGACAAAAGACTGCAGCCAAAAGCTGCTCTGAATCCTATTATTGCTACAAATGGGAATTAGGAGAAGGGTTCTTTAATCAAGTGGATGCCTCATCAAAGAGGTAGAGGTGATCTTTTTTACAATAGGGTTTCAGCTAAAGGCAAACCTTGGGTGGATGAAAACTGAGGAACTGGAGATAAGGGCTCCTAGTGAAATGCAAGGTAAAATTGCACCACATTACATTTTAGCCCCAACCCACCTGTATTAGTTTCTTGTAGCTGCCATAACAAATTACCACAAACATGGTGGCTTAAAACAACAGAAATTTATTGTCTCACAGTCTAGAGGCCAGAATCCCCAAAGCAAGATGTCAGGGCCACAGTCCCTACAGGACTTTTCAGCTTCTGGTAGATGCCAGCTTCCTTGACTTGTGGGCACATCAATCTCTGCCTCCATCTTGACATTGCCTTCTCTTCTGCATGTCTTTTTTTCTTCTTTTACAAGGACATTTGTCATTGGATTTAAGGTACATCCAGGTAATCTAGAATGATCTTATCTCATCCTAAACTCAATTACATCTGCAAAGACCTGTTTTCCAAACAATGTAACACAAGTTCCTGGGATTAGGATGTGAACATATCTTTTGGTGGGCCACCACTCAACCCACTAACTACCCCACTTTTCCAGCCTCTACCCCCACCCTCTACTCACTCCAATTTATGCAGCGGTCACAGCTAATTGATTATTATAACAATCCTAACTTGTCAGTGCTCTACCAATTTTTAAGACCTATTGAAATGGCATTGCTTTGCCCCGACAGCGTGGCTCAGTGATTGAGCCTCGACCTATGAACCAGGAGGCCACAGAGGTCATGGTTTGATTCCCAGTCAGGTATATGCCCAGGTTGTGGGCTGTGTGAAAGGTAGCCAATCCGCCCTGATCGGTTTGGCTCAGTGGATAGAGCGTCAGCCTGGGGACTGAGGGGGTCCCAGGTTCAATTCCAGTCAAGGGCATGTACCTTGGTTGCAGGCACATCCCCAGTGGGGGGTGTGCAGGAGGCAGCTGATTGATGTTTCTCTCTCATTGATGTTTTTATCTCTCTATCCCTCTCCCTTCCTCTCTGTAAAAAATCAATAAAAATAAATTTAAAAAAGAAAGGTAGCCAATCCATGATTCTTTCTCATCATTGATGTTTCTATCTCTCTGAAATCAATAAAAATAAAATTAAATAAATGGCCTTGCCCTAGTTGGTTTGGCTCAGTGGATAGACAGTCGGCCTGCAGACTGAAGGGTCCTGGGTTTGAGTCCCGTCAAAGGCACATGCCTGGGTTGTGGGCTCGATCCCCAGTAGGGGATGTGCAGGAGACAGCCAATCAATGATTCTCATCATTGATGTTTCTTCCTCTTTGAAATCAATACAAATATATTTTAATAAAATAAAATAAATGACCTTTACAAAACTTATCCTTATTTCCATTTCTCACATACCCCAATGTAAGTAACCACTCTCTGATCAGAGCTACCAGAATAGTTTGCCACTCAAAAGGCACTTACTTGGATTTTAACTTTTCATACTTGTAAGAAGCAGTAGATTAGGTATGATGTCTTAGTCATTTTTTAAAATATGATTTTGTTTGTTTTTGTTCATCTTCAACCTGAGATATTTTTCCATTGATTTTTTAGAGACACTGGAAGAGAGAGGGAAAGACAGAGAGAAAGTTCAATTGGTTGCCTCCTGCACGTCCCTGACTAGGGCCCAGGCCAGGGAGGAGCCTGCAACTAAGGTATTTGCCCTTAATCAGAATTGAACCTGGGACCCTTTGGTCTGCTGGCTGAACACTCTATCCACTGAGCCAAACTGGCTAGGGCTTAAATATGTTTTTTTTATTGATTTGAGAGAGAGAGGAAAGGAGAGGGAGAGAGAAACATCAATCCTGCTGTCTCTTGCACACCTCTTGCTAGGGATCAAGCCTGAAACCCTGGCCTGTGCCGGGATCGGGAATCAGCCTGGAGACCTCTCCAATCAAACTTCTGGTGCATGGGACAATGCTCAACCAAACCGCACTGGCCAGGGCGTTAGTCATTTTTGTATATCACCTGGCAGCAAGCACAGTGCTTAGTTAAATTAATGCTTGTTAAATATATGTTTGCTAAATCTGATTATACCTGAAAATGTAACTACCATTTATAGAGAATACAGGGGACAATAATTAAATCACATTTTAAGGATACAAGCCGCAAAATTAGAACATTTGAAAACTATAGGACAAATGACCCTATTTCTTTAACAAATAAATTGCAAAATAAAAAAGAAAGGAGTGCCAGGCTGGTGTGGCTCAGTTGGTTGAGTGCTGTTCCATGCACCAAGAGGTCACTGGTTCCATTCCCAGTCAGGGCACATGCCTGGGTTGCAGGCTCAATCCCCAGTACAGGGTGTGCAGGAGGCACTCAATGTGTCGTTGATGTTTCTCTCTCTCCCTCTACCTTCCTCTCTCTCTAAAAAATAAAAATAGCATCTTCTTAAATATATATATATACTTTAAAAAGAAGAAAGAAAGGAGAAGCCTACAGATTAAAGGGGACTTAGAATTGACAAGCTATGACAAGATGTTTATAAAATTTTATATGAAAAAGCTCAGGAAGACCCAAGCTAATGTGGAAGAAAAATCTAGAACACTTACACTACCAAATATTATTATTATTAAGCTATAGTAACTGAGATAAATATCATGGCCTGAGAGCAGACAGATAGGCCATGTTAAACTGGTAGTATCTATTAAAGCTGCATATAAGCATACACTATGACCCAGCAATTCCATTTCTACCTATATACCCAACAGAACTAGAAAGCAAAAAACAAAAGATACATATCAGCCAAATGAAATGTTTGGTTCTTGTTTGAATCCTGATTTAAACAAACCCATTATGGAAAAGAAACATGAGACAATCAGAAAAGTAAAAGCACTGACTAGGTATTTATGATATTTTATGTTAATTTTGGGGTATGTTCATGGCTGTGGCTTTTTTTAAAGAGTCCTTTGAGATATATGCTAAAATTATATGATGCCTAGGATTTGGTTCAGAATAATTCAATGGACGATCAGGGAAGAAGGGGAAGTATAGATAAAACAGTATTGGCCATGAACTGTTAATTATTGAAGCTGGCTAATAGATGCCTGGGAGATTTATTATTCTAGTCTCTTTGCTTTAGTATATGTTTGAAAATTTCCATGATAAAAAGTTTCATAATGTTTGTTTTAAGTACAGCACTATGGTAATGAAATACCTAAAAGCAACATGAATTTTTAAGAATGTATATAGATAAGTGATTTATTAATTATAAATTATTTAAAGCTCTCCGGAATGATTCATACTTGCTAGTCCTTAAAAGTCAGTTTGAGGTACTTTATGAACAGTACTTGAAATATTGATGTAAAAATTGATAATATTTTCCACCCTTAAGACTATTCTTGATTTGTCCACTTAACAAATACGGCCCCAGGCCTTGCTTTAGTTAGGGGTGGGGAAACTTTTTTCTGCCAGGGGCCATTTGGATCATTCGAGGGCCACACAAAATTATCAACTTAAAAATTAGCCTATATTTGGTCAAACATTTAATTAACTCATCCCTAATGCCTTGGCCAGACCAAATGATTTCTTGGGCCTTACACAGCCCGTGGGCTGGATATTCCCCAATCCCTGCTTTAGATGTTGCTACATCAGAGAAAAGAGCAATCAACTTTGTATTGTACTAAAATAATATTAGGTTAACCAGAGTGGGTTTTCTTGCTGCCCAGCTTCATCCAAGGGACTTTCCCTCCATCATCACTGCTGCTCTGCTGGGTAGGGGGAGGTGGCAAAGCTCTCACCATTTGTATTAAGGGGGCTTATGTATGTCTGGGGCTGTTGACAAGAGCATAGAGTTGAATATTTGAACTACATGGGCAATTTTTAAAAAATATAATTTTTATTGATTTCAGAGAGGAAGGGAGAGGGAGAGAAAGGTAGAAACATCAATGATAAGAGAGAATTATTGATCGGCTGCCTCCTGCATGCCCCACTCTGGGGATCAAGCCCCCAACCTGGAATGTGGCCTGACCGGGAATCAGAGGTTAGACCTCCTGGTTCATAGGTTGATGCTCAACCACTGAGCCATGCTGGCCAGGTTACATAGGCAGTTATTAATGCAGAGCCAGTTTCTTTGGCCCTTCTCCTGGGCTAACTCCCCACCAGATCCTCTCCTGGAATTCCTCTTCCTCAATCTTTTTTTCTTCTTCAAACGGCCTCTGATCTCCATCAGCTTCTTCCTCCTACATCACTTTCTCTTCATCCAATGCCCCAGCCAGGAGTTTCTAAACTAGAGTTCTAAATCTCTGGAGGGCACCCTAGATGGTTTGGCTTAGTGGGTAGAGGGTCGGCCTGTAGACTGAAGGGTCTTGGGTTCGATTCCAGCCAAGGACACGTGGCTGTGGGCTCAATCCCCAGCTGGGGGTGTACAGGAGGCAGCCAATCAATGATTCTCTTTCATCGTTGATGTTTCTATCTCTCTCTCCTACCCCTCTCTCTCTAAAAAAAAACAAAACAAAAAAACAAGCACATTTAAAAAAAATTGTGGAGGGCCAGTCATCTGGTTCTCCTTCTATTGATATCTTGCTTTGGGCTCTTCTCAGAGCCTTCCCTTGCAGTGGTTCTCAACCTACCTAATGCTGCGACCCTTTAATACAGTTCCTCATGTTGTGGTGACCCCCAACCATAAAATTATTTTCGTTGCTACTTCATAACTGTAATTTTGCTACTGTTATGAATCGTAATGTAAATATCTGATATGCTATAGAGCCAGTTAGAGCATCCATCACAAAGGCCCAGGACAGGAGAGGTTCTGGCATGTTCCAGGATCTGACAAAAGGCTAGAGAACAACTTCTTTGCCTTTCTCTCCCAACTAATACTTGCTACAGAGACTCTACTATTAACACAGTAAAAACAATAACCAAAATTTGGATTTGGGAAAACTATACTTAAGCATTTGGGTGGGGCTTTTTTACAGGTTTATGAATAGTTCATGAACTGTATTTTTCCTCAGTTTATAAGCACATTCAGACATATTTACTGTTTGTTGTCTTTGGCATTCATACGCACAGACAGAAACAGAACCCAACATGATTCTGGCAACTCTGAAAATAAATAGCTAAAGTTGAGTACTCCTCAACTATCCACTGAAGAATTGCATAGATATTGTTCAAGAGCCTTAAAAGATCATACAAATAAAACTGTTTTTCGAAGAAAAATGCTTAAATTATGTTAAATAAAAATTCAGGTTGTAAAACTACAAATTTAATAATTATTTCAATTATTACAAAAAATAATATAGCCCTGGCAGGGTAGCTCAGTTGGTTAGACCATCGTCCTGATTTGCCAAGGTTGTGGGTTCCATACCTGTCAGGGCACATACAAGAATAAATGAGCCCTGGCCTGTTTGGCTCAGTGGATAGAGCATCAATCAGCCTGCGGACTGAAGGGTCCTGGGTTAGATTCTGATCAAAGGCCCATGCCCAGGTTGTGGGCTCCATCCCCAATAGGGGGCATGCAGGAGGCAGCTGATCTATGATTCTTATCATTGATGTTTCTGTCTCTCTCTACCTCTCCCTTCTTCTCTGAAATGAATAAAAAAATATATAAAAGAAAAAGATCCTTCCCTTTGCTGAGTGAATGCAGTGTGGAGAAAAGAGCACAAATAGGGAGACCTATTAAGGAGGAAGTTAAGAATAGTTAGTTGTTCAGGAAAGAAATAAAAGAGATTTGAACTAGATTGGTGGGCAGGTATAATAAAACCAACAGAACTGCACTGGATATAGAGGACAAAGGTTTGGTTAGTGCCATTTGTCTAGATAAGAAAGATGAGGGTGGAGATAAGGAGGATAAAGAATTCCACTTTGGATAGTTCCATTTAAAAATATATATATATATTTTAAATATATTTCTTTATTGATTTAAGAGAGGAAGGGAGAAGGAAGAAGAGATAGAAACATCAATGATGAGAGAGTCATTGATTGGCTGCCTTCTACACAGGCCCCCACTGGGGACCAAGCCCGCAGCCCAGGCATATGCCCTTGGCCGGAATCGAACCCTGGACCTTTCAGTCCGCAGGCCTACGCTCTATCCACTGCGCCAAACTGGCTAGGGCAAAAATATATATTTTTATTTATTTCAGAGAGGAATGGAGAGGGAGATAGAGGCAGAAACATCAATGATGAGAGAGAATCACTGATAAGCTGCCTCCTGCACGCCCCCTACTGGGGATCGAGCCCACAACCCGGGCATGTACCCTTAACCCGAATCGAAACCGGGACCTTTCAGTCCGCAGGCCAACGCTCTATCCACTGAGCCAAACCGGCTAGGGCTGGATAGTTCCCTTTTTGAGATGCAGGTGGACCTTCTAAGAGGAGATATCAGTAGACATCTGACTATGCAAAATCTCCATTGACCCGCGATCGAGGCTTTAGATGTAGATGAATCTTGGGGGGAATACGGGGCCTGAGAGCTTTCCACTCGACCTGGCCGTTAACTTAAGAAACTAAAATAATATCTAGGTTCCTGTGTGCTAAGGGTAGCCAAGAAGCGCAGCTTCCAGGACTGGCTATGGCGAAAGCCCATAATCCGGTCTTTCCTTGACTGCGACTCACACCTAAAGGGGCTGAATCACAGCAAGCGTGTGCCAAGGCGCCCCTAGTGCGCATGCGGAAAGCCGGAGGTCACTGAGCGTGGACCCACCCCCGAGCGCTGCCTGTTGGGATTTGTAGGCTGACTACGGCCGACGTTTGCGCAACCTCCTTTAGACGCCCACGGGATGCTGCTCCAGGCACTTGGCGGAAAGCGCGCCCTGAGTCTGCATCAGTCCCTGCAAAATACAAGTCAGAAAGCGCAAATCCGATTATCCTTTCCTGCTTGTAATCGTTTAGCAATGGCAATGACTTCTCATCAGTTAAAGGATAAATTCAGAGTCCTAAAATGACATTCAAAAATGACTTTCATCAGGAGTTGGTGGTACCCGTGGTAGCCTTCTCTCTTAAATATTCTTCCTAATTATTCTTCAAGACTATACTGGACGCTGCCTCCGACATAGGGGCTCGTTTGGACCTCTCTTCTGTGCTTCTGTAGCACCCTCTTGCAATTCTTTCTTAAAAATATGTATTTTTATTGGTTTCAGAGAGGAAGAGGGAGAGATAGATAGAAACATCAATAATGAGAATCATTGATCAGCTGCCTCTTTGCACTGAGCCACGGCTGCCGGGTCAATTCTTTAATAATAATTATAATCATGGCCAGTCTTCCTGAACACTTACTACATATTCTAATCTATGCTATGTTACCGTGTTAGCTCATTAATCCTCACACAGCTGTCTGAAATGATTGCTATTATTTTTATTTTGCAGATGAAGAAATTTTGGTTTAGAGCTGTTATGTAATTTGAACAAGGTCGCGTTCAAGTATCTTGTTTACTCCCGGGAGTCTCTCATTGGATTACGAGTTCCAGCCCTGCACGGACGTACCAGATTTTTACTTTCCCGTGGGCCACGCCCCGAGGGCGGGGCTCTGGTGACGATGTCTCGTCCCATGGTGCCTTGCGCGCCCGCTCTGCAATTGGCCGGGCGGCTGGGCTCTTTTTTCAAATTGAGGCGCCTAGTCGTTGCTCGGTTTCCTGGCATCTGGCGGAGGCGAGATCGCTGATTTGACGGTCCCGGCTGGTGCGGGACTGCCTCGGGGCCAGTCCGAGCCCGCAGTGGAGAGCGGGGACGCCGAACTGCTTCCGTCGATCCCCCCCGCCAAGCCCGCGCCCGGCTGGGGAGGTGGGCATCCCAGCCCGCGCCAGTCCCAGGCCTTGTTTTCTCGGAGGGTCCCGTCATGGCGACCCAGCCGAATTCCTCCACGAAGAAGAAGGAGGAGAAGGGGAAGAACATCCAGGTGGTGGTGCGATGCAGGTAGGGCGAGCCTGGTGGGAAGCGGGACGCTGGGCTTTGCTGTTGGGCTCCCTCCTGCGCGGTCCGAGGAGAGGGATTTTTTTTTTTTTTTAAATTTCTGATGGGACCTAACCTTTCTGCTTCATAGTCCCCCGCATTCTGTTGAATAAAATGACACTTGCCGCGGTGAGGAATAAATTAGTGTCTTTTTCGGAAGACAGGATATGTGGGGGTGCACAGACATTTCCCTTGCACCTTCTGAATCCTTCTAGCTAGGGGCTAATAATTTAACATGAGACGGGTTAGCAGGAGAGAATGTTCAAAGTTTATTATGGAAGTGCATACAGGGAGGCCATAAGAGTGTGAGGCTCCAAGATGCATTGGGCATTTACGGCTTAATATGCCACTTGGGACAAAGGAGAAGGGGGTCGGGGTCTGGGATTTCCAAGGGAAAGAGGCAATATACTGGTAGAGGAAAAAGCAAACTCTTGCCGGACCACCCAGAAACTGGTACACAGAATGAAGATCAACAAACAGGCTTTGCTCGATTTCTGTCTGCTACATTTAATTGTATATCATGGTACCAAGGCGAATGCTCCCTTCCTTTAAGCAGTTTTTGTATCTGAACTCCTTTAGGCGGGTAAGGGGGAGGGTCTCCCCCCCCCCCCCCCCCCCGTCATTTATAACCAGCCTAAAATCAAAATCCCAAAAGGCATATTTTGGGATTGCAAAACTTTGGTCCCCTCCAGATATTTGTGTCGGAAGTTATAGTTTAACCGCTATATTCAGAAGGAGGATTTGATGGTTGTTTTTAGTGCAAAGTGCGTTCTTTTTTTAAAAGTGAAGTCGACAAAGATATGTGTGACTTTTATATGCCACTCCTGCATAGCCATTTTGCAGACGTTTTAGTACTTAAATTGGGATTGCCATCCTCTTCATCACCTCAAAAGCAATCAATCACCTGTTTATTCTAGATGCAATATTTTCTTAATCTCTCCTAAACATCACAGTATTTAAATTTTAAAAATTAAGTTACAGAGTGAGTTTATGTTTTTAAAAGGTCAAGGAGACTGCTTAAGCCAGGATAGCCATGGGCTTGTGCTGCAAGTTGGTCTCCCCTAGAACAAAGGAGACAGCCTTCTCTGGATGGTGGATGGAGGTGTTCAACTCTCCCCTGATTTATTTCCAAATAACTTCCCAGTTTTAAGATTAGATGGTACAGGAAAAACATACTTGTACAAACTGTTGCTTAATTAGAGATTGATTTATTCAGCTTTTTAGAAGCTCTCCACAGTTTACCGGTGAATGTGTGTTTTGCATGTTTGTTGTTGTTTTAAAAACTTTAACAACTTCAGCAAATTTTCTGTAAATCCAAAAGTATTCTAAAATTAAATCTTATTTTTGAAATGTGTCAATGAACTTTCCTAGGTTATCCTTTAGTCTGTTTTGGTGACTTACTTGTAGATGTCAAAGGCTATAGCTAGCTTCTCAACTAGGTGCCAGAGAGGAAATTTAGTGGTAACCTTATGTCGAATTTCCAGTTGCATTCTAGGGCTTCAGTTAATAGTTGCTTATGTTCTGAAGGTTTTTTAAAAAAAATCAGCAGCCTGTTTTAGAAATGAAAAATTTTAGGTTATTTTGCTCCGTTAATAAAGGCAGGCAATATTACATTGCTGTGTGGTTTTATTTTCTTTATTTTTTATTACAAAATATGTCAAGCCTATAAAAAGTTGTAAAGAATACTGCAATAGACATCTGTATATCCATCACCCAGATTCGAAACAAAAATAATCATTAGGGCTGGAGCACCAGTGTATTCATCCCCACTTCCCAACCTTCTTCCTCTACTCCAAGAGTTCAACATTACCCTGAACTTCATGTTTATTATCCCCATAAATTTCAAGCTTTAGCTTAGAGGGGATTTCTTTTACTTTATCACTAATGAAAAGTGCTTAGGTTGTATAGTATAAAGGATGTTTTATCAGATTAGCTTGGCTTTTTTGTTTTTGTTTTGTTTCAAGTAGCCTTTCTAGTACAAATATGTCCTCTATCTTTAGTAAAATAACAATTTAAGCCCTAGCCAGTTTGGCTCAGTGAATAGAACCTCGGCCTGTGGACTGAGGGGTTCCAGGTTTGATTCTGGTCAAGGGCACATGCCCAAGTTGCAGGCTGGATTTCAGTAGGGGGCATGCAGGAAGCAGCCAGTCAATGATTCTCTCTCATCATTGATGTTTCTATCTCTCCCTCTCCCTTCCTTTCTGAAATCAATCAAAATATATATATTTTTAAAAAACTCAATTTAATAGGCCCTCAAGGTGGTCAAACCTTTTCTGTAAAGGGCCCAGGTAATAAATATTTTAGTCTTTTCAGGCCACATATTATCTCTGTCATATATTATTCTCTATTTTTTTCCCCCAGTTTTGACTTTTTAATTCACACAGTTTATTGTACCCTAGGAGGCCAGCAAGATTTCAGGAGAGGAGAGATGACTTCATTACTTGATTATATTGAATACAACCTTTAGGATGTTCTTTACTTGTACAATAACTATATGAAAAAAGTTTTTATTCTATCTATAAATAGCTCAAGATAAAGGTATAACTTCTAGAGTTGAGGAACTGATAGTATGGAGAAAAATTTTAATAAAGAAATAGCTTTGATACAAAGACACACACATACACAAAACACCCTCTCCCCCTTGTATACTCTACAGGTTGGCAGAAACCCTATTAAAATCATAATACAAAGATTTTAGGATTTAAGTTATTTTTGGCATTTTAACCTAAAGTGCTTAGGCAATTTAGGTCTTAACCTATCTGAAGTATTCATATATTTTAAAGTATATCATTGTATTTTTTAATAGGCCCAGACCGTCTTTCCTTACACAGTAACCCAATATGACACCAGTTACCAAATGGAAAAGAAAATTGTGATTCTGTATTAAATCCATAAAGGATATTTGAGAGACGGGACAACTTGGAAAATAAAGACTTCAGAGTTCATTATTCCAAGTTAAGATCTTTTTAGTTATTAGCAGAGGTTACAAATAAGCTGAAGGTAAATTTCTTCAAGTTGCTGCTTATAATTTGCTTTGTTGAGAGAAGACGGTTCCACTAGTCCACTATACTATGGTGCAAGGGTTTTGTTTTATCCTTGAAAAGGTTTTCTGTAGTTGGTATTTTGTCAGCCAGGCGTCACTCCTGCCATACTCCTCGCAGTAGGACATGCGGTCCATGGTGCTGCTGAAACCTTGATTCGTTCACTGGAGGCTTCTAATCATAACTGCTGCACAGTTCCTGCCTGGGCTCTATTGTGGGTGTTTGCTGTTGTTTTGCTGGACATCTTTTACCTGAAGTCAGGAAGATGGTGTGGCCCAATGTTTGAGGTTTTAAGTAGAGGAATGAATCTGCCAGTGTACTGTTGCTGCTGCCACCACTGTTGAACACCCAGTATCTGTTTTTTTTTTTTTTAATATATTTTTACTGATTTCAGAGAGGAAGGGAGAGGGAGAGAGAGATAGACACATCAATGATGAGAGAAATTCATTGATCGGCTGCCTCCTGCATGCTACACACTGGGGATCGAGTCTGCAACCCTTGCATGTGCCCCGACCAGGACTTGAACCGTGACCTCCTGGTTCATAGGTGGATGCTCAACCACTGAGCAACACTGGCCGTGCTGGAAATATTTTTTATTGATTTTTAGAGAGGAAGGGAGAAGGAGAGAAACATCAATGTGAGTGGAATACCCATCCACTGCTCTCCTGCATGCCCTGTACCTGGAATCGAACTAGCAACCTTTGGTTACATCGGATGATGCCCAACCAACTGAGCCACACTGGCTAGGGCTGGAAAGCTTTTTACACCAAAATAGTTACATGGCTGGCTCTCTCACTTTATATATTTTGCTTAAATATCACCTTTATCAGAGAAGCCTTCCCTGACCACTCTAAAATAACAGCAGCAAATACTTATTTTCCCCATCCATCATTTCCTAACTCCTGGTCTGCTTTATTTTCATTTCAAATTTGTCAACACCTAATATATTGACTTGATTGTCATCCCTTCCTGACCCCCAACACACACACTTGGATAAAAGCTCCCTGAGAGCCAAAACCGGTTTGGCTCAGTGGATAGAGCGTCAGCCTGCGGACTGAAAGGTCCCAGGTTCGATTCCGGTCAAGGGCATGTACCTGGGTTGCGGGCACATCCCCAGTGGGAGATGTGCAGGAGGCAGCTGATCGATGTTTCTCTGTTTCTCTCTCATTGATGTTTCTAACTCTCTATCTCTCTCCTTTCCTCTCTGTAAAAAATCAATAAAATATATTTTTAAAAAAAAAAAAAAAAAAAAAAAGCTCCCTGAGAATTGGAACTTGGCATGTTTTGTTTTTCCCCCCTGAAACTTGGCTATGATCACTGCTATATCCCAAATACCTAGAAAAGTATCTATCACATAATAAATGCTTGCTGAATGTTTATGGGATAAATGAATAAATTAAATGCTTGCTGAGTGTTTATGGGATAAATGAATAAATTTAACACTTTTCCACAAGACCACTTTTTCTCCCCTTTTTAAAATTTTTTTTCAATTACAGTTGACATTTAATATTATAGTAGTTTTAGGTATACAGGATAGTAGTTAGACATTTATATGACTTATGAAGTATCCCCCCATAAATCTAGTACCCATACATAGTTATAACAATATTATTGACTAGAGGCCTGGTGCATGAAATTCATGCATGGGTAGGGTCCTCAGGCCTGGCTGGTGATCAGGGCAGATCAGGGCCTTCCGGCTGCAGGCCGGGGCCTCCCTTCCCCAGCTGCCAGCTGCCGGCCAGGGCCTTCCTTTGTTCTGCACCACCCCCCTGGTGGTCAGCGCATGTCATAGCGAGTGATTGAACTTCCTGTCTCCCGGTCAAACTCTCAAGGGGACACTTTGCATATTAGCTATATATATATACATGTGTGTGTGTGTGTGTGTGTGTGTATATATATATATATGTGTGTGTGTGTGTGTGTGTATATATACACATATATATGTATATGTGTATATATATATATATATATATATATATATATATATATATAGTATTACCTATGCTGAACTCTCCATCCTCCTGACTATTTTATAACTGGCAATTTGTACTTGTTTATTTTTGTTTGTTTGTTTGTTTAAATTCTGACCTGAGGGGCATTTTCATTGATTTTTAGAGAAAGGAAGGGAGAGTGAAACATCTATTAGTTGCCTCTTGTTCTTGCTCCAACTGGGCATTGAACCTGCATCTTAGTTATGTGCCCTGACTGGGAATCAAACCCAAAACCTTTTGTGTACAGGACAACGGTCCAACCAACCAAACTACCTGGCTAGGGCGACTGTTTGAATTTTAATAGAACACTAGTGAGGCCAAGGAATCGATGGGTTTATTAATGTCATCAGCAGAAACCGTGCAGTTTTTAATCAGAATAAGA
This sequence comes from Myotis yumanensis, assembly GCF_028538775.1. Classification (NCBI taxonomy): domain Eukaryota; kingdom Metazoa; phylum Chordata; class Mammalia; order Chiroptera; family Vespertilionidae; genus Myotis; species Myotis yumanensis. The sequence goes on along the minus strand of NW_027223764.1, from coordinate 24,134,469 downwards.
AAATAGTGGCTTGGTAGTACTCTCTTTTGTAATACAATGAGTCCCTAAAGCTCCTCTAGGAGTTTTGATAACTTTTGGGAATGTGTGATCTGTGTGAATTTTTACTACTCTGTCCTGACAGCCTGAATGGTATCCATTTGGTAACTTAATCACATGCAAGAGATTCAAGGTTGCTAAGAATAGTAGACTAATTGGAAAAGCTTTAAGCACATGAGAATTCATGCTACTTTATACTCTTTGGCCTCTCAGTATAAATTGGTTTTGACTTAGTTTTGTTGAACTTCTAATAATGCATGCTGTGGATTACGCGTGCATTGTTTAGGTTTCAGTACATTTGGCAAATGACAGCATTACCAGATATTACCTGGGAGTTGCTAAGTTAAATTTCCTAGGATCACACATTTGGTCTTCTGATCAGTCAAAAATATGCTAGGGAGCCCTAGCCAGTTTGGCTCAATGGTGGATAGAGACTGATGGGTCCCAGGTTTCATTTTGGTCAAGGGCACTTACCTCAGTTGCAGGCTCGATCCCTGCCCGGGTCAGGGTGTGTGCAGGAAGCAACCAATCGATGTGTTTCTCTCTGTCTCTCCCTTCCACTCTCTCTAAAAATCAATGGAAAAATATCCTCGGTTGAGGATTAACAACAACAAAAAATATGCTAGGGAGTGGGGCATGCCAGAGTACATTGCGGTATCCTTAAAATGAAGCAACTTGGCTTGTCTAGTGATGAGGGGAAAGATAATTTCTTATTTGGCATGTCCTTCCATAATATGTGCTGCTTATTGGGGAAAATGAGCTCAAGTCAAGAGTACATCTCTCCCTTTTGCCCAGATGTGTGTTAAATATCTTATGGGTGCTACTATGTGGACTATGGGTGTTTTTTGTTTGTTTTTAGCTTTCCCATCATTCCTCTTAGGGTGACATTTATTAAGCAATATAATTGAACATATTTGAGTGCCTACTGGTTGCTAAGCATAGTAGCAGACTCTGGAGAAACAGTAAACTAAGAATTTCTTGCCCTACACTGCTGGTTGGTTGGTACTATAATGGTTGGCGGTATTACTAGGCCCACTTTTCAAATGAGGAAACAGACGCAAAGTGCTACATTGCCCAAGCAGACTGGCTCCGAGTCCTCACTGTACTGAAATGCCTAAGGAGGAATTAGCTTAGAAGATTACTCCCTCAGGAAGTCTTTGCCATCACCCATGCCTCCTCCATCCTGCCCTGTCCCAATCAGGACCACATGAAATCTTTGCTCTATGTTCCTAACAGTGCCTTTTGCATATCCTTTCTAAACATCACCTCGTTTATAATCATTTGTTTTATGTCACCATTCTCCACTAGACCTCACTGTGAGGACAAACTGAGTTTTACCACATATAACACTTGGAACAGTGAGTGCCTGACACATAGTAAGGACTCTATGCATTAGTCATTTTTTGTATCTATTTTTTATTTTGTTCAGTTACCCACTGGCAGGTTCGTATTTTGAACACAAATTTGGCATGTTCTTTCTACTACATCATAACCTAACTTGATCAGATGCTAAGAATAGTGGAAATGGAATTCTGAAAAATAAGTGTGACATTTTTAAAAAAATATATTTTATTGATTTTTTACAGAGAGGAAGGGAGAGGGATAGAGAGTTAGAAACATCAATGAGTGAGAAACATCAAACAGCTGCCTCCTGCACACCTCTCACTGGGGATGTGCCCGCAACCAAGGTACATGCCCCTGACTGGTATCGAACCTGGGACCCTTCAGTCCGCAGGTCGACGCTCTATCCACTGAGCCAAACTGATCAGGGCAAGTGTGACATTTTTTACAAGTTAATTCTGTTAGCATCTACTCTAAGAAACTGTCAGAATTGTAATGTTTTACATAACTTTGAAAATTTAAAAAGCTAATTTTATTTCTGGGAATTGAAACAATTCTGTTTGCTTTAGCAGTATCATTTAGCTACCATTTTGTCCCTATCACCAGTAGTGCAGTAAAAATGTCACATTGTTCTTGTCTAAGGTATTAATGAAAATTTCATCAGTAACATGATAACTAAAAGCTCTTGAATAACATTATGTATTTCTTTTTATAGACCATTTAATTTGGCAGAGCGGAAAGCTAGCGCCCATTCTGTAGTAGAATGTGATCACGTACGAAAAGAAGTCAGTGTACGAACTGGAGGATTGGCTGACAAGAGCTCAAGGAAAACATACACTTTTGATATGGTACTTCTTAAGATGCTGCTACTTCTCTATTATTCACTAATGTAAAGTTAACATAGTATACATATTTCCTCTAGGTTCTCGTGTACAATGACAAATTTCAGTTGACTTAGAGTTGTCAGTGGTTTCTAGTGAGCTGAATGAGTTAATATATTAAAAATAAAATTATTAAAGTGGGTAATTAAGAATTTTTTTATTGAAGAAATGCTTTGATTTTTTTAAAAACTTTATTTTTATTGTTGACACTATTACAGATGTTCTCCCCTACCCCCCCTTGCCCACCTTCAGCTTGATTTTTTTCCTTTATAGGTTTTTGGCGCATCTACTAAACAAATAGATGTTTATCGAAGTATTGTTTGTCCAATTCTGGATGAAGTTATTATGGGCTATAACTGCACTATTTTTGCGTGAGTGAAACATTTTTCACATTGATGAAAAGGTTTAGATGTATATGTTTGGTTTTTATTTAACATTTTTGTTCATCTTGACAGATATGGCCAAACTGGCACTGGAAAAACCTTTACAATGGAAGGGGAAAGGTCACCTAATGAAGAATATACTTGGGAGGAGGTATTTGTTGCTTATAACAGACTCTGTCTCTAAAGTAGCTGAAATATAACTGAATAAAACTTGGTTGAAGGACTTTGTCTTCAAATAGAGAAGGAGTACCCATGTTAAGTGGGAATTTAGGATTAACTACTACTCTAGTAAAATTAAAGTATATGGTATGGCTTCTGCTTAAGAAACATATTGTCTCATTGGGAGAGACTGGGCCAATACATATGGTACAGTTAAGTGCTCAAGAGAGGGGGCAGAGTAGTTGGAGCAGAATATTGTGGAAAAGTGAAATGTGAGTGTGGCTTGAAGGGGAAGACCTTGCAACGAGGGAATGAATCTCATAAAGTTATAACATAGCAAGGGGCAGTATGGTACTTTATTAATGACCACCTTGTGTGTTCAAGAAATTAAGATTACTGCATTGTCGAATATAGTAGAGAACAAATAGTACATTTCACAATGATTTTCACCAAATGTTTCAATTGATTTAATGACTAAATCAGTTTTCAAATTATTAACATTTGGGTAGGTCCTTTTTTCCTAGAGGTTACATAGTTGAGGCATTAACTTTATATATACATGGAATTGTAACTGTAGGAGATATGGAATAGGCTTAAGGCACAGTTTCAAAATTTAGGGATTCTTAACTATTGTATTAAGGATACTTACACATTTGAGAAACAATCCTGTTTATGTCAGAATTAGGGAATATACTTTTAATGGGCCCTTTTTTCTGATTAAAATGGTGGTGGTATATATTCATGAGAAAAGTTGGAAAAGATTATTGAACTTGGCTTTATAAGCAGCTCTGTTCAGTTGGTTTTTGTGTAATGCTCAGGCATAAAGTGTCTGGGAGGCATGGCAGATTAGTGGAAGGTATGAAGAATAATTACTCTTAAATAGACTTGTAAATGACTTGGCTTTTCTAACATTAGGTTAGCTTTTTTTTTTTTTTTAACAGTTTTAATTCCACATAAAATAAATTCCATTTATTTTAGTCCTTATTAATATTACAATTTCAGGATCCTTTGGCTGGTATAATTCCACGTACTCTTCATCAGATTTTTGAGAAACTTACTGCTAATGGTACTGAATTTTCAGTCAAAGTGTCTCTGTTGGAAATCTATAATGAAGAACTTTTTGATCTCCTTAATCCATCTTCTGATGTTTCTGAGAGACTACAGATGTTTGATGATCCACGTAACAAGGTAACTCAGTCTTTGAGAATGAAATATTTGCAAATTTTACTGTGTGATGCTTTGAGGTGTGTGTGTGTGTGTGTTAAGCAATCTAATGGGTGCTTTTTAAAAAATATTCTGTCAGAGAGGAGTGATAATCAAAGGTTTAGAAGAAATTACAGTACACAACAAGGATGAAGTTTATCAAATTTTGGAGAAGGGAGCAGCAAAAAGGACAACTGCAGCAACATTGATGAATGCATACTCTAGGTAAGAAAGCCATTGTCTTCCTCATGCTCCATTTTATTTTTAGGAAAAATTACAAACTTGGGGAAAGTCAAATTGGGGTGGTCAAAGTATGTGAATCACATACCTAGATTTTATGCTACATTGCATGCCTTAGTAATTGGTTTGAGATTTATAGGGAAGCCCCAATATTGGAAGAATGCTGAAAGGAGAACAAGGACAAGTTGAACTAGAGCGGAAGCATTAAACTATTTTAAAGTAGATTTTTTTAATCTGCTAAATGAAATTGTACATGGGAGCCCAGATTAAAATATGGCTGCTATAGTTGAATTTGGGATGGAATGCTCAGAGGCTTAGATCTTCAGCCTTAAGAAGGTTTACTCTGAGCACTTTTCTGAAGCCACTGTGTATATTTAGAACACAGTTTGAAAAACTTTGGTTTGAGGAAGGATTAGAAGAAAGTCAAATGACTTTATTTTCTTTTTTTCAACTTTATTTAGGTATGATTAACAAATTTGTATATATTTAGGTTGTACAACATGATTTTTTTCCCCCAAATGGCTTCTTGTTAATGTAGGAAGACGGATGATCACTAGCTGACTTTCAAGGGGACAAAAGGCCATATTTGATAGCGCCCTCTATAGGATAAACCCCAAATTCTACAAATGCAGTTTACCAAGTTAGAAGTGAGTTTTTCCCTGTTGGTCTTTGAAGGAAACATCAGAGTGTAATTGAAAGAGTTGTGGGTTGGGAATTAGGTATTTGTGTTTAGTTCCAGTTCTGCAGTTAGTTAAATATGTGGCTTTGGGTAAATAAGTGAACTTCCCTGAATATTTGTTTCCTTGAGCTACAAAATGATTATTAGGACTAGATCTCTTATTTCTTTGCTCCCTTATTGAAAATTTCTACAGTTATAACTGCAATTTTATAAGCAATTATAATTGCAACTATATAAAAATATGTATGTATTTAAAGAAAAAAAAAAGGCATGAAAGTAATTAATATCCTAATTTTAAATTTACATTTTCCTATGATAGCTTTCCATTTTTAAAACTTAAGCTATAAATCAATCATAAAATGAAATTTCCATTCTGATTGGCTTGTAACTTAATTTTATATAGAATTTGGAGAGAGAGAAAGAGAGAGAGAGAAGTATTGATTTGTTCCTCTTATTTGTACACTCATGGGTTGATTCTTATATGAGCCCTGACAGGGATTGAACCTACAACCTTGCCACATCCAGACAATGCTCTAACCAGCTGAGCTACTCAGACAGGGCAGATATTATCTTTCTTTACTTTTGTGGATTTAGATCTTTCTTGGCTGTTTTTAATATTTTATAGAAAGCAGATAATATTTTGTATTATAATGACTGTGTAACTTGATCTTTTCTAGTCGTTCCCACTCAGTTTTCTCTGTTACAATACATATGAAAGAAACTACAATTGATGGAGAGGAGCTTGTTAAAATTGGAAAGTTGAACTTGGTAAGCATCTACCTAAATACCACTGTTTCATTCTTGTATTTTTGCTCCAGCTTTATTGACAAATAAAATTATATGTTTAAAGTGGACAGTGTGATGATTTGATATACATATTCTTTGTAAAATGATTACCACAATCAAATTAACACATTAATCACCTCACATTATTATCATTATTATCATCATTATTTTGGTGACAAAACTTAGGATCTACTCTCAGCAAATTTCAGTATAGTATTATTAACTGTACTAGTGTATATCAGATCCCCAGAACTTACTCACCTTAACACTAAAGGTCTTTTTTTTTTTTTTTTTTTTAAATCTTTATTGTTCAGATTATTACATTTGTTCCTCTTTTTTCCCCCCATAACTCCCCTCCTTCCAGCTCCCACCCCACCCTCCACCCTCACTCCCCACCCACTGAGTTCATCCATAGGTGCATGATTTTTGTCCAGTCTCTTCCCGAATCTCCCATTCCCCTTTCCCCCCCAAGAATAGTCAGTCCATTCCCTTTCTATGTCCCTGATTCATTATAGTCACCAGTTCATTCTGTACATCAGGTTATTTATTCACTTGATTCTTAGATTCATTTGTTGATAGATGCATGTTTGTTGTTCATAATTTGTATCTTTACCTTTTTCTTCTTCTTCCTCTTCTTAAAGGATACCTTTCAGCATTTCATATAATACTGGTTTGGCGGTGATGAACTCCTTTAGTTTTTCCTTATCTGTGAAGCTCTTTATCTGACCTTCAATTCTGAATGATAGCTTTGCTGGATAAAGTAATCTTGGTTGTAGGTTCTTGGTATTCAGCACTTTGAATATTTCTTGCCATTCCCTTCTGGCCTGCAAAGTTTCTGTTGAGAAATCAGCTGACAGTCGAATGGGTATTCCCTTGTAGGTAATTGAGCCTCTTTCTCTTGCTGCTTTTAAGATTTTCTCTTTGTCTTTTGCTCTTGGCATTTTAATGATGATGTGTCTTGGTGTGGTCCTCTTTGGATTCCTTTTGTTTGGGGTTCTCTGTGCTTCTTGGACCTGTAAGTCCATTTCTTTCACTAGGTGGGGGAAGTTTTCTGCCATTATTTCTTGAAATAGGTTTTTAATATCTTGCTGTCTCTCATCTTCTGGGACTCCAATGACTCTGATATTAGTCCGCTTAAAGCTGTCCCAGAGGCTCCTTACACTATCTTCACATTTTCGGATTCTTTTTTCATTATGCTTTTCCAATTGGGTGTTTTTTGTCGAATCTTTGGTTTGATTCTTGCACTCCTCTGGTCTGCTATTGGGTATAATATTCTTTATTTCAGTCCGTGTATGCTTACTTTCTGATTTCTTTATCGTAGCATCGAGGGTCTCATTAGTTTTCGTGAGGCTCTGCACAAATTTATGGCAAGCCCTCAAAATTGCGATTCTTAGCTCCATATCCTCCATTTCTGTCATGTTTTTTTGTCTCCGCATCTTTTATGCTTTCTTGGTGCACCCCCTTGTGGTCTCTGTGCACAGTCTTGTTCTAGCGAAGCCTTAATTGTTGTAGTTAACACTAGAGGGATTTGACCAACAGGCCGACTGGCTGTAGGAATCAGCTGTGGGAAAACTTCAGTCCTCAGGGGAGGTGCTAGTCCAGCCCTTGCCTGAGGCGGTCGGCAAATGGTTGTGCGCAGGGTTTGGGCGGGGCGGGCTCAACAGGGCGGGGGGGAGGGAGCAGCTATGGCCGCTCTCAGTCCGTCCCCAGGGGCTCTGCCTCTCTGTCCCAGCAATCGCTGCAAACCTCGGAGGGGCCGTAGCCAGACAGTCCCGCTTCTCCCGTTTGAGTCTGGGTCCCTAGAAACTCGCCCGGATCTGTAGCCCAGAGTCTGAGATTCGCTCCTGATTGAAAACGACAATCGCGCCCTCAGCTGCCAGCCCGCTTTGCGCGCGCACCCTCACCACCGCACCGCCGTACCTTTAAATTTTCCACACTGCGCCTCCGCTGAGCGTCGGAATGCTGTTGTTTTTGCTTCTAGTTGAAGAGACTCTCCTCAGCCAGCCTTCCCGTGGTTCTGGTTGATGTCCGCTCCGACTTTTAGTTGTATTTTTGAAGTGGTTGTCCACGGCGGCAGTCTCCGGTGTTTTACCTATGCCGCCATCTTCGATTCTCTCAACACTAAAGGTCTTTATCCTATGACCAGCATCTTCTCCCTGTCCCGACCTCTCTGCTTCTGATAACCATTATTCTACTCTCCATTTCTATGAGTTCGACTTTCTCCCCCTCCTCGCTGATTCCACATATAAGTGAGATCATACAGTATTTGTCTTTTTGTCTTGCTCTGTCTGTTTTTTTTCAATTAGCATAATGTCCTCTAAGTTCCTCCATGTAGAATTTTCTTTCTCATGGCTGAATAATATTTCATTGTGTGTATATACCACATTTTTATCTATTCATCCATTGACAGACACTTAGGTTGTTTCCACATCTAGGCTATTCTGAATAATGCAATGGACATGAGAGTACAGATATCTCTTTGACATACTGATTTCATTCCCTTAAGATACTTAACCAGAAGTGGGATTGGTAGTTCTCTTCTATTACTTTATTCTTTTTTTTTTTTTCTAAAATATATTTTATTGACTTTTTACAGAGAGGAAGGGAGAGAGATAGATAGTTAGAAACATCGATGGGAGAGAAACATCGATCAGCTGCCTCCTGCACATCTCCCACTGGGGATGTGCCCGCAACCCAGGTACACGCCCTTGACCGGAATCAAACCCGGGACCCCTCAGTCCGCAGGCCGACGCTCTATCCACTGAGCCAAACCGGTTTCGGCTATTACTTTATTCTTGATCCCTTCAGAGAGCAGCCTGAAATTTTGTACTTCTGGACAATATTTTTATAGTCATTGCGTTATTAGCTTTGTAGTGGGTTGTTAATATTATATAGAAAACTTACTTTGCTGGTTATTTAATATATTATGTATAATATGAGAATGAAAGTCTTCGAGTCCAAATCCAATAGAATGACAACCTTTTTTTTTTTTTTTTTTTAATTCAAGGTTGACCTTGCAGGAAGTGAAAACATTGGCCGTTCTGGAGCAGTGGATAAGAGAGCTCGGGAAGCTGGAAATATCAACCAATCCCTGTTGACTTTGGGAAGAGTTATTACTGCTCTTGTAGAAAGAACACCTCATGTTCCTTACCGAGAATCTAAACTAACCAGAATCCTCCAGGATTCTCTTGGGGGACGTACAAGAACATCTATAATTGCTACAATTTCTCCTGCATCTCTTAATCTTGAGGTAAGCCCTTTGAACAGTATCTGCCAGTGAGGTAGCTGTAATTCATATTTAGCTATCACATTATTTTATTTTCTTTATTCTTTTTTTTAAATTTTTTTTTATTTTATTGATTTTTTACAGAGAGGAAGGGAGAGAGATAGAGAGTCAGAAACATCGATGAGAGAGAAACATCGATCAGCTGCCTCCTGCACATCTCCTACTAGGGATGTGCCCGCAACCCAGGTACATGCCCTTGACCGGAATCGAACCTGGGACCTTTCAGTCCGCAGGCCGACGCTCTATCCACTGAGACAAATCGGTTTCGGCTCTTTATTCTTTTTTAAAATGTTTTTATTGATTTTTTTTTTTTTTCTTAGCAAGGAAGTAAGAGGGAGAGAGAGATAGAAACATCTATGAGAGAGAAACATTGACTGGCTGCCTCCTGCATGCCCCCTATTGGGGATTGAACCTGCAACCCAGGCTTGTGCCCTGGCCAGGGATCAAAACAGTGACCTCTTGGTGCATGGGTCAGTGCTCAATCACTGAGCCACATCAGCCAGGCTCTTTATTTATTTATTTTTTTAAAATTTTCTTAGAGAGCAACATCAATTGGCTGCCTCTCATACACACCCTGACTGGGTATTGAACCTGCAATCTAAGTATGTGCCCTGACCAGGAATTGAAACTGCAACCTTTTTGGTGCATGGGACGACACTCCAATTATACGAGCCACCTGGCCAGGGTGCTGTCTCATTTTAAAAGTTCATCAATTGGCTGAATTAATTCTGTACTATAATAAAAAGAATCTGGACATTGCATGTGGACACATTTAGGAGGACACCACTGAAAAAAATGTCTTTCTCCTTCCTGACAAGAGTTTTTAATCTTAAAAAGCCAGTTGCTTACTGGCTTTTCCCACACAGTCTTCAAAGAAAATTGCTGTGGTCATTAGCAGTGTATGGTTACATGGGATATAGAGATTTCATTGAGGACTTAGAAGTTAAGTGAATGTTAGTGTTTAGCCTGCTTAGAGAGCAGTGAAGGTGGGGTTGGGTGTGTTAGAATAGGTGGGAAAATCAAAAGAAGCAACAAAGATGGCAAAATTGACTCTTACTTTATTGTAATAATCATCTACTTTGAATGGAATTAGAAAAACTTTATAACATCTCTAACTGTCCTGTCCTTAAAAAAAAATTTTATTGAGATATGATTCACATACCATAAAATTCACCCATTATTACTATGTTCACAGAGCTGTGCAATCATTACCAAAATCTAAGTTTAGAATATTTCATCACCCCAGTCTGCCCTAATTCCCAGCCTTTGGTTACTACTAGTCTACTTTTCTTAATCTATTAGATTTGCCTACTCTGAATATTTCATATACATGTAATCATACAATAAGTGTTCTTTTGTGACCAGCTTCTTTCACTTACCATCATGTTTTCAATGTTCATCCATATTGTAGCATGTATCAGTACTTCATTTCTTTTGGTGGATGAGTAATATTCCATTGTATAGATATAGGACATTTTGTTTATTCATCAGTTGATTGAATTCAAAAAATTACTAGATCAAGTTATTATAAAGTTCAAGACCCTAAACATTGAGGAGAAAGAAAAAGATAGGGATGTTTTGAAAAAATCTCTTTTTTAAAAAAATATATATATATTTTATTGATTTTTTTACAGAGAGGAAGGGAGAGAGATAGAGAGAGTTAGAAACATCGATGAGAGAGAAACATCAATCAGCTGCCTCCTGCACATCTCCCACTAGGGATGTGCCCCCAACCCAGGTACATGCCCTTGACCAGAATCGAACCTGGGACCTTTCAGTCGCAGGCCGATGCTCTATCCACTGAGCCAAACTGGTTTCGGCTGAAAAATCTCTTTTTTAAAGGTTGGGTATAATAGTCTTAGTGGCAGATTTTCAGATTAGCTATAACCATAAATTATTACTTATGAGTTATTTTATAGTACATTTTAGGTAACAGAACTACATTCTCATAGTATCTTTAGTAATTGGCTTTTTCATCACAGGAAACTCTGAGTACATTGGAATATGCTCATAGAGCAAAGAACATACTGAATAAGCCTGAAGTTAACCAGAAACTAACCAAAAAAGCCCTTATTAAGGTAATTGTGCATTTTTGTGGAGTAATGTAATCTTGTTTGACAAATGTGAAAATAAGAAATTGCAACAATTATTAAAAGATTTGTTGAATTGCCTATGGTAGGGCTTTTCATTTAATAATATAAACTAAATACCTTGTATGTTAAAATATTTTTTCTAATGCTAACATGTTGACTTTTCCAGCTCTATGAAATCAGCAAAATTTGAAAATATTTACATTTAAGAAGTTTATTTATTTATTTACAACTGAAGGGTAACATGTATAGTTACTATACATTAGGGTATAATTACTGTAACATTCACCCATTTTAAACCTACAATTTAATGATTTTTTTTCATTAAGATTCCATATATTAGTGAAATCATATGTTACTTGTCTCTCTCTAACTGATTTATTTCACTTAGCATAATGCTCTCCAGGTCCATCCATGCTGTTGTAAAGGGTAAGATTTTCTTCCTTTTTATAGCCGAGAGTAGTATTTTGTTGTGTAAATGTACCACAGCTTTTCTATATCCACTCATCTACTGATTGGCACTTGGGCTGCTTCCAAATCTTGACTATTGTAAGTAACACTGCAAAGAACATAAGGTTGCAAATATTCTTTCAATGTAGTGTTTTGGGTTTCTTCAGATAAATTTCCAGAAGTGGAATCACTGGGTCATAAGGCAGTTCCATTTTTAATTTTTTGAGGGAACCCCATATGGCTTTCCACAGTGGCTGCATCAATCTGCATTTCCATCAACAGTGTATGAAGGGCTCCCTTTTCCCCACATCCTCACCATTATTTGTTTATTGATATTGATGATAGCCATTCTCACACATGTGAGGTGATATCTCATATTGACCATCTGTATATCCTCTTTGGAGAAGTGTGTATTTAGGTCCTTTGTCCATTTTTTTTTTAACCTTTAAAAAATTTTTTATTTCAGAGAAGAAGGGAGAGGGAGAGATAGAAATATCAATGATGAGAGAGAATCATTGATCTGCTGCCTCCTGTACACCCCCTACTGTGGGGATGGAGCCCACAACCCGGGCAGGTGCCCTGACCAGGAATCTAAGTGTGATCTTTTGGTTCATAGGTCGACACTGAACCACTGAGCCACACCAACTGGACTAGGCCCATTTTCTAATTGGATTATTTGAGGTTTTTTTGGTTGTGGTTTGAAAGTTCTTCATATATTCTAGATACTAGTCCATATCACAAACATGGTTTGTAGCTTGTCTTCTCGTCTTCTTAAGGACTTTGGTAGAGCAAATGTTTTTGAATTCAGTGTGATTAATTTTTTCCTTTTATAAATTGTGCTCTTGGTGTCAGTTGTAAGAACTCTATGCCTACCTCTAGATCCTGAAGTTTTTTTCTTTTGAAATTTTTGTATCTTTACATTTCACATTTAAGTTCATAATTCACTTTGAATTGTCTTTTGATTAAGGTGTAAAATTTGGATCAAGCTGCATATTTTTTGCCTATTGGGTAGGGAGCCTTTTGGATTGCGTTAGCATCCTTTGTTGAAAAGGCTGTATTTTCTCATTTGAATTGATTTTGTACCTTTGTGAAAAATCAGTTGGGTATATTTTTGTGGGTACATCTCTGGGCTGTGTTCTATTCCCATTGATTTATACGTCCCTCCACCAAAATTACACATTGTAGCTGTGTAATAACTCTTGGAATCATGTAAACAGTTTAAAAGTAAGTTTATAAAAGAAAACCATTTTCTTTGTAAAGTATCTCAAAATTATCAGGCTCTGAGAAAAACTACATTGACTTTACATTTATTATTTTTAAAATATCAGCTCTAAGTATTTATTTTATTTAGACACTTGAATTTTTGAACCCTAGTTATATTAAATCTAAAAATATTTAATAGTAATTTTTTAATATGATAAAATATTCAGCCATTTAAAATGTCAACTGTTTCAGTGTATATACTTTTAAAATAGTTTGTTTTAAGGTCCAAGTAAGGCTTACCCTTTGTAATTTTTGGATTTATCTTTGGTTTCAATACATTGATTCTCCTTTCACCTTTTATTGCCCCTATAATTTATTTGTGGAAGCACCTGTATTTTTTGTCCTTGTAGTATCTTTTGACATGTTCTATTCTTTGTATTTTTCTGCATAGCTGGATTGTGAGGCTTCATAGATTTCAGTTTCATCTTATTTATGTACTTTTGGCAAAACTGGTTCTTAGGTGGTGGTATGTTCTCCCACCAGGAAGCACATGTCTGCTTCTTTATCTTTTTATTAAGAATCGATGATATTCAATGAGTTGATCCATTAGTTCTTTAAGGGTTGCAAAATGGTAATTTGCTAATTCAATTTTTCTTAAGTAATTGCTGGACTAACTCTATAATGAGGAACTTGCCTTCAGCTACCCTAGGGTATACTTCTGATAGAAAGGCAGGAAAAATGCTTCATTCATTTCCTTTATTTGACAGTTTTGAGAATAATGCATTGATTTTCTAGCTTGCTTTTTTTCTTTTCACCCAAGGATATGTTTTTTAATTAATTTATTTTTTTTAAAGAGAGAGAGAGGGAGACAGGAGAGGGAGTGAGGAAGGAGGGAAGAGAGCGAGAAAAGAGAGAGAGATAGTTGCCTCTTGGACAGGGAATTGAGCCCAAAACCTTTTGGTGTATGGGACAATGCTCCAACCAACTGAGCCACCTGGCCAGGGTGGTTTTCTAGCTTTCTTAATGTCATTATAAACTCATGGACTTAAAATCTTTGCGTTAATCCATTGTAGCTATTATCCTCAGGGATTATCAAATTGTTTCTCCTTTGACCTGTGGGAACTTCTCCCGGTGATTTCTTGAGCTCTTTTCATTATCATAAGCTTTTTTATCTTCATTTTTATTTTGTTTGACAAAATGTTCTAGGTTAATCTTGAATGTTTCTTGCCTCAACTCTAGAGTCAGATACTTCTCTAAAATACCCTGATGTGTATTTTTTTTAGTGTGAAATGCTACTTGAAGACCAACCTGGGTACTGGAGATTGTGTGGTGTTTTTTTCCAGAAGCCCATATTATTATAATGAGTAAATTTAAAGGCTTTTTGAAAGCTGTTGAAAGACTGTTCTGTACAGATTAATATTGAATGAAAAGTATGGCTATTATTTTTTTATCATACATTTTTATGATTTAAAAAAGATAAAAGGGCTAACTTTTTATATCGTCCCCAAACCAAATTTTAAAAAAGGTTGTTATGTATTGACACCTACAATATTCTTCTTGTGTAGGAATATACAGAAGAGATTGAGCGTCTGAAACGAGATCTTGCTGCAGCCCGTGAAAAAAATGGGGTGTATATTTCTGAAGAGAATTTTAGGTAAGCCATTAGCTATGGAAATTAATTTCCAAGAATAAGTATTTTCTGATAACAGGCTGTTGGAAGTAAAATTTAATTATTTGACAGTAAATAAAATCTTTATTTGTTGTTCTTTTTACAATGCTTGTTTTTCTTTTGATATTAACAAGTACTTATCAAACAGTTTAAAAAGATTTTGTATTAGCCCTAACCGGTTTGGCTCAGTGGATAGAGCGTCGACCTGTGGACTGAAGGGTCCCAGGTTCGATTCCGGTCAAGGGCATGTACCTGGGTTGCGGGCACATCCCTAGCAGGGAGTGTGCAGGAGGCAGCTGATCGATGTTTCTAACTCTCTATCCCTCTCCCTTCCTCTCTGTAAAAAATCAATAAAATATATTTAAAAAAAGATTTTGTATTAACCTCCCCCCCCCCCATTTATTTATTTATTTATTTAGAGAGAGTGGAAGGGAGAGGAGAGAGACATTGGGGTGGGGCACGAACCTGAAACCCAGACACATGCCCTGATTGGGAATCCAACCCATGTGAGGGCTGGCACTCTACCACTGAGCCGCACCGGCCAGGGCTATTTTTTATTTTTTAAATAATTACAGATTCATATGAAATTACAAGAAGAGTACAAAGAGGTCCCATGTATTTTCCATCCAGTTTCCCCAATTGATTACCTCTTAAGTAACTTTACTACATTATCAAAACTGGGAAATTGATATTGGTACAATGTATGTGTATAAATCTATCATTTTATCACGTTTGTATATTTGTGGAGTTCAGAACTATCATCTCAAAAATCTCCCGCTTGCTGACTCTTTATATTCATATCCACGTTCTTCTCCAATGATCCCTAACCTTCAGCAACCACTAATCTGTTCACTTTTTAAAACATTTTTTTAAAATGTATTTTATTGATTTTTACAGAGAGGAAGGGAGAGGGATAGAGAATCAGAAACACCGATGAGAGAGAAACAACGATCAGCTGCCTCCTGCACACCCTCCACTGGGGATGTGCCCGCAACCAAGGTACATGCCCTTGACCGGAATCGAACCCAGGACCCTTCAGTCTGCAGGCCGATGCTCTATCCACTGAGCCAAACCAGTTAGGGCTCTGTTCACTTTTTAAAGCCCTGGAGTAGTTTGTTCAAAGTAAAGTTAATCAAAAGACTGTTAGCACATACCTTGGTTGCAGGCTTGATCCCTGACCTTGGTTGTTGGGGTACCTGTGGGAGGCAACCAATCTCTCTCTCTTTCTCTCCCCCCCCCCCCCCACTCTCTCTAAAAAAAAATCAATGGAAAAATACCTTTGGGTGAGGATGAACAATAATAAAAAAGACTGTTAGAACTAATTCTCCTTTTGCACCTCAGTTCTAACTTTTCCTTTAATGAACAATATCTCCAGCTAATAATTTGAGGAAATTTGTACTCACAAAAGAATCTGTGCCATTTAGCACAATGTGGAATAGAAAATTGTTGGTAGCTATAAAGGAACTAGAAGATAAAGAATACAAAAGACAGCATTCACTTCTGAAACTTGCTAATGCTCAAGAAATCAGAGACCCATTAAAGTGGACCGGAGTTACCTGGTCCAAAATGATGTCAAGAGTGCTGAGACTGAGGATCTGCTCTAGAGAATAGTCCTTTGCTCTCCTGAGGATTTCTGTGGTGGTTTGATAGTGGCATGTGTGTTGAGGTGTATTTGGGTGTAGTAGGCAGTGAGAGGTGTAATTGCTCTGCCATACTTTAATCCTGTTCTCCAGTTTTGTGTCCTGTTTATGTTCTATATTCCTGATTACAGACACTCAGGTTGTATTCCCCCCTACCTCTTTTTTATGTGAGTTGTATTCCTCTGTTAGCTTCTTTGCCTCTCAAATTTTATATACACACATTTCTTCCCCTATGGGTAGGGATTCTCAGTTTCAAAACGGAGATAACAGGAAAACAACTTCAAACAAGGACAAAGAATACATTCATTTTTTGCGATATGTGTGTATTGCTTATTTGGCACTAGGCATCATTTTCATGATAGTGACAAATGGCAAAGCTGATGTGTAACTGCCACAATTGTGTTAGAATAAATTGTTTAGGAATTAGGAAAAAAAATGCTAATTGTTAAATTCATATTAAACTTTATTTCAGAGCCATGAATGGAAAACTAACTGTTCAAGAAGACCAGATTGTAGAATTGATTGAAAAAATTGGTGCACTTGAGGAGGAGCTAAGTAGGGTAAGCATTCCAAACAATATTGAATATTATGGAAAAAGCAAATATTTAAAGAAAATTTCAGAATGTGAGGGATCTATATTTTTAAGATTTTTTTCAGTATATGGGGCTGACCCATATACTATAAATAAGTTGTATCATAATTTTGTCACAATTGTAATGAAGAAACTATTTAAAAAAATTTTAAACTATTGATTGATTTTAGAGAGAGGAACTTGGGGAGAGAGACAGAGATATCGATTTGTTGTTCCACTTATTTATGTATTCATTGATTGAATCTTTTTTAAAATATGTTTTTATTGATTTTAGAGAGAGAGAATGGAGAGGGGGAGAGAGATAAAAATATAGATGAGGGAGAAACATGCAGGCTCGATCCCCAGTAGGGGGCATGCAGGAGGCAGCCGATCAATGATTCTCTCTTGTCATTGATGTTTCTCTCTCTCTCTCCCTCTCCCTTCCTCTTTGAAATCAATAAAAATATATATTAAAAAATAGTGAATGCTGCCTGACCGGTTTGGCTGTGTGGATAGAGTGTCGGCCTGCGGACTGAAGGGTCCCAGGTTCGATTCCAGTCAAGGGCATGTACCTTGGTTGCGGGCACACCCTGGGGGTGTGCAGGAGGCAGCTGACCGATATCTCTCTCTCATCGATGTTTCTAACTCTCTATCCCTCTCCCTTCCTCTCTGTAAAAATCAATAAAATATATTAAAAAAACAAACAAACAAACAAACAAAAACCCGTGCTGTTAAAAAAAAAATAGTGAATGTTGAGACATTTTCATTAATGTGTTTATCAGATGAGGGAATGGGATGTTGGGAGAAAACAGATGTTAAATAACTTAGATGTAAAGACCTGATCCTTTTGTGCCAACCTCATATTGGCAGTGTTGGATAAATCCCGAAGAATTAATACCACTACACTAGACCTGTTTTATTTGTTTTTAATTAACTTACAGGAAGAAACCAGATGCCATATAAAATGTGCTAACTAACCTACCTGGTAACTTACAACTTGTTACAATTTTGCATGGAAATAATTTGGTTCTTCTAATATATTATGAACTAGCCAGGTGTCTCACCAATCAGTTCAGCACTTTAATTCTTTAAAAAATGTTTAATGTATTAAATTTAGGTTACAGAATTATTCGTGGATAATAAAAATGAACTTGAGCAGTGTAAATCTGACCTACAAAATAAGACACAGGAACTTAAAACCACTCAAAAACATTTACAAGAAACTAAATTACAGCTTGTTAAAGAAGAGTATGTGTCGTCAGTTTTGGAAAGTACTGAGAAGAAACTTCATGATACTGCCAGCAAGGTTTGTCCTTTGTTTTGATTGTATTTGCATTGAAGAAATTAGCGAATGGGTAGAAGTAAATTACTTTGCTGTCTGTAGCATTAATTGTGAAATTCTATTATTCACTCCAAATTCACATTTCTGTCAACTTAAAAAATGTTATTTTATCTAAATTTTCCTCATTGGAGATGCTAGATTAAGGAAAAAGCTTCCAGAAGTTTTGAAAATAGAACATGACTTTAATATTCCTTATGGACATTTACAATAATGATGTAATACTTTTTTCTAAGGTCATGATTGAAGTTAATCAGTAATCAAGATTTTAGGACCTTCTAATGATGGAAGTTGTTGAAAGTATTTAATTTTTTATTAGGTATACTTTTGAGAAAATAGGAACGCATAATATGCAAAAAACTTGTAGGGCAGTATAATTACTATAATTGGCAAAATCAGTTTTCCTTGTCTAGATGGTAGGGGAAATAAACATTCTTAGGTTAATTAGCATGAGTTTAAAAATTTCTTCTGCTGCAATATGTAAAACTTTCAAGTTCTTAATAGGAGCAATCCTTATGTAGCACAGATACTTTTGTAGACGGCTTTTGTCATATCCATCTTATCAACTTTTATTTTTAAAAAATAATATATAGTTGCTTGACACAGTTGAAGAAACTACAAAAGATGTATCTGGTCTCCATTCCAAACTGGATCGTAAGAAGGCAGTTGATGAGCACAATGCAGAAGCTCAGGATATTTTTGGCAAAAATCTGAATAGCCTGTTTAATAATATGAAAGAATTAATAAGGGATGGCAGCTCAAAACAAAAGACCATGCTGGGACTTCACAAGACCTTGTTTGGTAAGTTCAAGCATTTCTAATGATTCTAATTGTTGTGTGTTTAGTGGGAGACTAATTTCAAAACTGATAGTTTAATATAAAAAAATTCAGGTGCCAGTGTCACTAGTTCTTCCAGTGCACACACTATGTTCAGACTAGAGGTTAATACTTTCACTGCCTTCAATTGAAAACAAATCTTACTTGGGCTGTTTTTTCCTGTTTTCTATAAAATAACATGTTTATTAAACAATAACTAAGTATATAAACTTTAGAAGTAAAAGTCCCTTTAACCCTGACCCTGTCCCATTCTCTATAGACACTGCTGTTAAATTTCTTGAGTTTCTCGAAATTTTCTGTCCATAAACATTTTGCATCTTTTTTCTTTTGAGAACATACATCTTGAATGTTTGCCGTATTGTCAGAATATGTTTATGTATCATTTTAACCAAACCATTATTGTTATCTTCATGGCAGGGGGGTTGCGAACCTCCTAAGTATTAGTTTATTTATTATGGAAGTATTATCCTTATTATAGAAAATTTGGGAGATGCAAAAATGTAAAAATTGTTTAAATCACCTAGAGTCTAGTCATTTTAAGCCAAATGCTATAAATTTTGTTTATTGATTTCTAGTTTATCTTTTCTTCTATAACCTCTTTTACCTATTGTAATACTGTATATTACTTTTAGTTAGAGATTCATTTTAGAGTGTTCTAGTTCTTTGTTTACTGTGAGTTATAGTTATGGGTCTGATAGACTACAGATTTGTCAACTGTTTATAGAATACTGTAGAACAAATATAATTTATACTTAAAATATTTCCTTGCTTATGTAGTAAGACACTTTTGTTAAGCTTATTTGTTATGACGAATTTCCACAACAGAGATATAGTTTTGCCAATCTCTTCGGGGTGGTTCAAACTGTATTTAAATATGTTAATGCTAAAGTTCACATCTTTTTTTTTTGGTTACAGGTAACCTGCTGTCTTCCAGTGTTTTTGCATTAGACACCATTACTACAACAGCACTTGGATCTCTCTCATCTGTTCCAGAAAATGTGTCTAAACATGTTTCTCAGATTTCTAATATGATATTAGAAGAACAGTCATTAGCAGAAGAAAGTAAAACTGTACTTCAGACATTGCTTGTTAGTAAATATTTTATTTTATTTTTTTAAATATATTTTATTGATTTTTTTACAGAGAGGAAGGGAGAGAGATAGAGAGTTAGAAACATCGATGAGAGAGAAACATCGATCAGCTGCCTCCTGCACACCTCCTACTGGGGATGTGCCCACAACCCAGGTACATGCCCTTGACCAGAATCGAACCTGGGACCTTTCAGTCCGTAGGCTGACGCTCTATCCACTGAGCCAAACCGGTTTCAGCGTTAGTAAATATTTTAAAGTATATTTGAAGGGTTACGTTTGCTAAGTCCTCAAAAACAATGTTAACTGTTCTTTCATCTTAGCTTTACTTAACACAGTGATAAACATCACTTTAAGAGAGTAGGTTTATATTTTAAAGACAAATCCTCCCCACTGTTTTTCTTTCCCAGAAAGAATACTTTCCAAATGCATATAATTAGCTTTGACAATTTTTTCAATTATATCTTGCAACATTACCACTTCTAATAACTCGAAAGGGTAGGTTTAGCTACAGATGAATTCAAGGGACCCATGGCCTGCCACCTAGCTCAGAAATAGTAAATTATTTTTCGGCTGGGTCCTGGAATCATCCTGCTGATGTTACATTGACTCAATCAGAAGGAGATATTAAGTGGTTAATTTAAAAACTACATTAATACAGAAATATGTGCAAGAAAAATAACTTAGAAGATAGAATTCTAGAACCACATAAAATAATTTGTGAGGTCAGATTGGTGTGATCAAGCCCTTCTAGGTTATAATTGTAAGGCTGTTTTTCATAGTTCTATAAAAGTCACTAATCTAATTATACTTTATTACCTCCTCCATACCTGATTTGTATTATACTCTTATTTTATAGTTGTATGATTTATCTAGGAAGTTCTTGGCCATATCACTTACTTTGTTTTCTTTTTTGTGTAGGCTCTCTGCCTCTCTTTTTGAGTTAAATAATATTGTTGAACATGATCCAAGTAGATGCTACAAATGTTAGTTGACACTCTGCCTAGATTCAATTCTTGTATGACATTTTTGATAGATTTCTTTAATCACCCAAGCTTGACAAAGTTAAAAGATACTGTTAATACTTAGTTATTTTTAAATATATATGTATGTGTGTGTGTATGTATATATATGTATATGTATATATATATACATACACACACATACATATATATATTCTTTTATTGATTTCAGAGAGGAAGGGAGAGGGAGATAGAAACATCAATGATAGAGAATCATTGATCAGCTGCCTCCTGCACGCCCCCTACTGGGGATTGATCCTGTAACCCAGGCATGTGCCCTGACGGAATCAAACTGTGACCTCCTGGTTCATAGGTCAAAGCTCAACCACCGAGCCACACTGGCTGGGCAATATTTAATTTTTAGAAATTGATTCGTTTACTAAGTGATCATCTGTATTTATTAATTCTTCTACCATGTTATAAACCAAGTCATAAGCATTGCTTGAGTCAGAGATGACTGCTGCTCACACAGAATAAGTTGAAATTGGAATGATAGTTCTTTCCCAAGGAATACCAGTAGCTTTTTAAGTATTTACTAATAATTTCTTTTCTTTTTATTTTTTTTACTGATCTCAAAGAGGAAGGAAGCGTGAAAGAGAGATAGAAACATCAGTGAGAGAGAATCATTGATCAGCTGCCTCCTGCATGCTCCCTACTGGGGATTGAGCCCACAACCTGGGCATATGCTCTGAAGGAATTGAACTGTGAACTCCTGGTCATAGGTCGATGCTCAATCACTGAGCCACGCTGGCTGGGCCTAATAATTTCTGTTACAGTTTCTCACCCTTGTCCTATTGAAAGGAGCTTACGTCAGAATATTTTTTTCCTTTTTGTAAAACTCTCAATGTACACTACATTTTCAGCTTCCCAAATGCCTTGACAAGAACAAGAACCTGACAAGTTCTTCTGATATAGTAGGATATAAATCTCAAGGTCTTCAAAGTTAAATACCTCCAGCCCAAAGTCTACTTTTTTTTTTTGCCCTTTTAGTTCTTAATTTTTTTTCTTTCTTTATTGATTTGAAAGCTATTTGATTTCAGCCTTCATGACTAAGAACCTAAATTACTTGGAATTTATTTTGTTAAACTGTACTTGGAATACTGAAATTGTATCAAATGACTATTATTTCCCCCTCTTCTGAATTCTTCTGACTTTCGTTGCATTAGACTGTTAGGAATCTGTTGTATGGTAAGTTGTCATTTTCTTAATCACTATAGGCAGGATTAAGTGATTTATGCAGAATATAAGCTCTGGAAACAAATAGGCCTCTAAAGCAGCGGTTCTCAACCTGTGGGTGGCGACCCCTTTGTGGGGGTCGAATTACCCTTTCACAGGGGTCGCCTAAGACCATAGGAAAACACATATATAATTACATATTGTTTTTGTGACTAATCACTATGCTTTAATTATGTTCCATTTGTAACAATGAAAATGCATCCTGCATATCAGATATTTACATTACGATTCATAACAGTAGCAAAATTACAGTTATGAAGTAGCAACGAAAATAATTTTATGGTTGGGGGTCACCACAACATGAGGAACTGTATTAAAGGGTCACAGCATTAGGAAGGTTGAGAACCACTGTTCTAAAGAATAGAAAATGGACACTTAGGATTTTAGTATGTGTGTGTTTAGTTTAAAAAGTAAGATATTTAACCAGATTTATGGAAGTGAAAATATTATTTTTCTTTTTAAAACTTGTTTGTTTTTATTTTTAAAACCAGAATGTACTTAAGACTGACCTTCTAAGTTCACTGGAAACAATTTTATCCCCCACTGTGTTGGCTATACTGAAAATCAATAGTCAACTAAAGCATATTTTCAAGACTTCACTGACAGTGGCTAATAAGGTAATAAATGTTGTTATTATCTCCAAATCAAATTGTTTTTTTTTTTAATTAAATCTTTATTGTTCAGATTATTACATTTGTTCCTCTTTTTTCCCCCCATAACTCCCCTCCTTCCAGCTCCCACCCCACCCTCCACCCTCACTCCCCACCCACTGTGTTCATCCATAGGTGCATGATTTTTGTCCAGTCACTTCCCTCATCTCCCACACCCCTTTTCCCCCCAAGAATAGTCATTCTATTCCCTTTCTATGTCCCTGATTCTATTATAATCACCAGTTCATTCTGTACATCAGGTTATTTATTCACTTGATTCTTAGATTCATTTGTTGATAGATGCATGTTTGTTGTTCATAATTTGTATCTTTACCTTTTTCTTCTTCTTCCTCTTCTTAAAGGATACCTTTCAGCATTTCATATAATACTGGTTTGGCGGTGATGAACTCCTTTAGCTTTTCCTTATCTGTGAAGCTCTTTATCTGACCTTCAATTCTGAATGATAGCTTTGCTGGATAAAGTAATCTTGGTTGTAGGTTCTTGGTATTCAGCACTTTGAATATTTCTTGCCATTCCCTTCTGGCCTGCAAAGTTTCTGTTGAGAAATCAGCTGACAGTCGTATGGGTATTCCCTTGTAGGTAATTGAGCCTCTTTCTCTTGCTGCTTTTAAGATTTTCTCTTTGTCTTTTGCTCTTGGCATTTTAATGATGATGTGTCTTGGTGTGGTCCTCTTTGGATTCCTTTTGTTTGGGGTTCTCTGTGCTTCTTGGACCTGTAAGTCCATTTCTTTCTCCAGATGGGGGAAGTTTTCTGCCATTATTTCTTGAAATAGGTTTTCAATATCTTGCTGTCTCTCATCTTCTGGCACTCCAATAATTCTGATATTAGACCGCTTAAAGCTGTCCCAGAGGCTCCTTACACTATCTTCACACTTTCGGATTCTTTTTTCATTTTGCTTTTCCAATTGGGTGTTTTTTGTCGAATCTTTGGTTTGATTCTTGTGCTCCTCTGGTCTGCTATTGGGTATAATATTCTTTATTTCAGTCCGTGTATGCTTACTTTCTAATTTCTTTATCGTAGCATCGAGGGTCTCATTAGTTTTCGTGAGGCTCTGCACAAATTTATGGCAAGCCCTCAAAATTGCGATTCTTAGCTCCATATCCTCCATTTCTGTCATGTTTTTTTGTCTCCGCATCTTTTATGCTTTCTTGGTGCACCCCCTTGTGGTCTCTGTGCACAGTCTTGTTCTAGCGAAGCCTTAATTGTTGTAGTTAACACTAGAGGGATTTGACCACCAGGCCGACTGGCTATAGGAATCAGCTGTATGGAAAAGTCTGCCTTCTGGGGAGGCGCTAATCCAGCCTTTGCCTGAGGCGATCGGCAAATGGCTGTGCGCAGGGTTTGGGCGGGGCGGGCTCAACAGGGCGGGCGGAGGGAGCAGTTATGGCCGCGCTCAGTCCCGTTCCCAGAGGCTCTGCTTCTCAGAACCCCGGCAGCCGCTGCAAAGCTCGGAGAGAAAGCTGCCCTCAGGTTCCAACTGATGCCGGATAATCCCGCTTCTCCCGTTTGAGTCTGGGTCCCTAGAGACTCGCCCGGATCTGGAGCCCAGAGTCTGAGACTCACTCCCGACAGAAAACGACAACCGCGCCCTCAGCCACCAGCCCGCTTTGCGCGCGCACCTCGGTACCTTTGTATTTTCCACACTGCGCCGCCTCTGAGCCTCGATTTGCTGTTCTCTTTCCTTCTAGTTGTAGAGTCTCTCTTCAGCCAGCCTTCCTGTTGTTCTGGGTGATGTCCGTTCCATCTTTTAGTTGTATTTTTGAAATGGTTGTTTGCGGCAGCGGTCTCCGGTGTTTACCTACGCCGCCATCTTGGTCTCCTCTCTCAAATTGTTGTTTAAGACAAAAATTATCTGAAACCACACCTGGAGATTTACATGTAAAATCCATGCGTTCTGAGAAGGAATCTAGAGGAGGGAGGAGATAAAATACTCTCTGCCATTGATGTAGTCAGCAGAATGATGGCTAAGAAAGATTAGAGGGAATGATAAAGATAAATGTTTAAGTTGGCAAAGTAACATATAGCATGCTATCATATGGTGGGTGAGGAAGATAACGCATCTATACATGTATGCATATACGCCTCGTTATACATAAAATGTCTGGAAGTATTTATAAATGGTAGTACTCATCTCAGGTGGGAATGGGACGGGGGTTCTAGAAGCTGGACAGAAAAAGGGACTTTGCACACTGTTTTCTACCTTTTCTATTTTGTATGTATTAAACTTATTTTTTTAATTTAAGAAAGTAATTAATTATCTTTCTTCAAAGATAGAAGATCAGAAAAAGGAAATGGATGGCTTTCTTTTTTTTTTTTTTTTTTTTTTTTTTTTTTTTTTTAATTAAATCTTTATTGTTCAGATTATTACATTTGTTCCTCTTTTTTCCCCCCATAACTCCCCTCCTTCCAGCTCCCACCCCACCCTCCACCCTCACTCCCCACCCACTGTGTTCATCCATAGGTGCATGATTTTTGTCCAGTCACTTCCCGCATCTCCCACACCCCTTTTTCCCCCAAGAATAGTCAGTCCATTCCCTTTCTATGTCCCTGATTCTATTATAATCACCAGTTCATTCTGTACATCAGGTTATTTATTCACTTGATTCTTAGATTCATTTGTTGATAGATGCATGTTTGTTGTTCATAATTTGTATCTTTACCTTTTTCTTCTTCTTCCTCTTCTTAAAGGATACCTTTCAGCATTTCATATAATACTGGTTTGGCGGTGATGAACTCCTTTAGCTTTTCCTTATCTGTGAAGCTCTTTATCTGACCTTCAATTCTGAATGATAGCTTTGCTGGATAAAGTAATCTTGGTTGTAGGTTCTTGGTATTCAGCACTTTGAAAATTTCTTGCCATTCCCTTCTGGCCTGCAAAGTTTCTGTTGAGAAATCAGCTGACAGTCGTATGGGTATTCCCTTGTAGGTAATTGAGCCTCTTTCTCTTGCTGCTTTTAAGATTTTCTCTTTGTCTTTTGCTCTTGGCATTTTAATGATGATGTGTCTTGGTGTGGTCCTCTTTGGATTCCTTTTGTTTGGGGTTCTCTGCGCTTCTTGGACCTGTAAGTCCATTTCTTTCACCAGGTGGGGGAAGTTTTCTGCCATTATTTCTTGAAATAGGTTTTCAATATCTTGCTGTCTCTCATCTTCTGGCACTCCAATGACTCTGATATTAGACCGCTTAAAGCTGTCCCAGAGGCTCCTTACACTATCTTCACACTTTCGGATTCTTTTTTCATTTTGCTTTTCCAATTGGGTGTTTTTTGTCGAATCTTTGGTTTGATTATTGTACTCCTCTGGTCTGCTATTGGGTATAATATTCTTTATTTCAGTCCGTGTATGCTTACTTTCTAATTTCTTTATCGTAGCATCGAGGGTCTCATTAGTTTTCGTGAGGTTCTGCACAAATTTATGGCAAGCCCTCAAAATTGCGATTCTTAGCTCCATATCCTCCATTTCTGTCATGTTTTTTTGTCTCCGCATCTTTTATGCTTTCTTGGTGCACCCCCTTGTGGTCTCTGTGCGCAGTCTTGTTCTAGCCAAGCCTTAATTGTTGTAGTTAACACTAGGGGGATTTGACCCTCAGGCCGGCTGGCTATAGTAATCAGCTGTGCGGAAAACTCTGTCTTCTGGGGAGGCGCTAATCCAGCCTTTGCCTGAGGCGATCAGCAAATGGCTGTGCGCAGGCTTTGGGCGGGGCGGGATCAACAGGGCGGGCGGAGGGAGCAGTTATGGCCGCGCTCAGTCCCGTTCCCAGAGGCTCTGCTTCTCAGAACCCCGGCAGCCGCTGCAAACCTCGGAGAGAAAGCTGCCCTCAGGTTCCAACTGATGCCGGATAATCCCGCTTCTCCCGTTTGAGTCTGGGTCCCTAGAGACTCGCCCGGATCTGGAGCCCAGAGTCTGAGACTCACTCCCGACAGAAAACGACAACCGCGCCCTCAGCCACCAGCCCGCTTTGCGCGCGCACCTCGGTACCTTTGTATTTTCCACACTGCGCCGCCTCTGAGCCTCGATTTGCTGTTCTCTTTCCTTCTAGTTGTAGAGTCTCTCTTCAGCCAGCCTTCCTGTTGTTCTGGGTGATGTCCGTTCCATCTTTTAGTTGTATTTTTGAAATGGTTGTTTGCGGCAGCGGTCTCCGGTGTTTACCTACGCCGCCATCTTGGTCTCCTCTCTCAAATTGTTGTTTAAGACAAAAATTATCTGAAACCACACCTGGAGATTTACATGTAAAATCCATGCGTTCTGAGAAGGAATCTAGAGGAGGGAGGAGATAAAATACTCTCTGCCATTGATGTAGTCAGCAGAATGATGGCTAAGAAAGATTAGAGGGAATGATAAAGATAAATGTTTAAGTTGGCAAAGTAACATATAGCATGCTATCATATGGTGGGTGAGGAAGATAACGCATCTATACATGTATGCATATACGCCTCGTTATACATAAAATGTCTGGAAGTATTTATAAATGGTAGTACTCATCTCAGGTGGGAATGGGACGGGGGTTCTAGAAGCTGGACAGAAAAAGGGACTTTGCACACTGTTTTCTACCTTTTCTATTTTGTATGTATTAAACTTATTTTTTTAATTTAAGAAAGTAATTAATTATCTTTCTTCAAAGATAGAAGATCAGAAAAAGGAAATGGATGGCTTTCTTAGTACACTGTGTGACCATCTACATGAACTACAAGAAAATACAATTTCTTCCTTGGATGAATCACAGAAGCTATGTGAAAATTTAATGGAAGAACTAAAGACAATAAAGAAAACCCATTCACAGGTATTTTATTTAGGTGATGTGGGGAGTGTAAAAAAGAAAATTTTATGATCTTTAACTTGATAATCCCTGTTATACAATATGAATGCTTTATAACTATTTTAGAAACCTGAAAATACCAAAGCCACTATTGCTCATAACAGTAATTAATATAAAAGAATTGAGAGTACTTTTATTGATCAGTTAATATTTGAGGATTTGCTACATGAAGCATTTTGAATGAGCCTGCATGTCTAAATTATAACTTGATAAATTATTTTTTTGTGTGGTAACATGTATAGTTACTTTCATAAACTATGCCCTGCTCTCCTCTTACAATTTCTGTCCCCTCAGTGTCAGACATTTAAATTGTAATAAATTAATACAGTTCTTAATTTTTATTAGTTGATTATAAATGTAATTCATAATTTATTGTCCTCCAGGTAAACTATTCCTTACAGTAAAGAATGTCTAAACTTTTATTAAGCAAAGTTATTACTGCATCGCAGAACTCTTTGGTCAGTAAAACTGTTGACATAATGTAGTGGGTAGTAAAGGATTCCTTTTAGAGGGGAAAGTGAGGGAGGGGGAATTCATATCCATATCACCAAAAATGAGAAGAATAATATATCCAAGATTTTTAGCTAAGAAATAAAGCAACTTTAAAATTATATTATTCAGTTTCTTAATTGATACTAATGAAATTTAGCAGAGACATGATTACTGTCAGAAATTAGTAAAAATCATAGTTCACATTTATTGAACAACTTACGTGTTTAATCTTTCCCATCAGTATAAATACGGGCTTTATTACCAGCCCAGTTTTCTAATGAGGAAACAAAGAGCCCTCACAAGCATTAAGCAGTATTTTTTAAAATATATTTTTATTATTGATTGCAGAGAGGAAGGAAATGGGAGAGAGAGATAGAAACATCCATGATGAGAGAGAATCATGGATCGGCTGCGTCCTGCAAGGCCCCCACTGGGGATCGAGCCCACAACCCTGGCCTGTGCCCTGATCAGAATCGAATCTGGGACCTTTCAGTTCACAGGCCAGTGCTCTATCCACTGAGTCAAACCGGCTAGGCGGGCATGAATCAGTATTTAGATCATCCTACAGTGGTGCTGGTGGTGATTATATTGCCTGAAAGGCATTTATTTTTGAGGGGATCTTCTGTATATTTCTTGAATATATTCCGGCAATTTGAAATTGCAGCAATTTCTTATACCCTCAGCATAGGGAATTTACCTTACACCTGCCTAGAATTTTTTAGGCATATATTCTAAGGTACATCAACTCTTTATAAATTAACTGTTTTGAAATGTTTAAAATTAGTAATCAAATGTTTAAAAACAAACAAAATACCTATGATCTGAAAAGTATTTTAGCATGGATGGTTTGATTTCCCTGTTTAAGGAAGCAAGTTTACTAAGTGAGCACTAACAAAACAATTATGTAAAACTCTGAACACCTATTTATATATAAGTAAATCTGATAATACCTGCATTTCCCTCTACTCTGAGACTAGTAAAAATACTGGCAGACTTTATTCATAATCACAGTGTTAGATATGTTTTTATCAGCTGATGTCTTATTCAAAGATGGACTGAACAGTGAATAAGGCTGGGTGCCTTTTCAACTCTTCCTTGGTTTTTACTACAAGTCCTTAGCATGTTGTGAGCCTATAAGAGCTTGTTTTTAAAGATGCCAAGTATGAGCAAAGGTCATACTCTATATTGACATTTTATTAATGTCATCCAACTAGATTCTGTAAAATGTTTCAGCTCTAGTAATTGATAACAAAATCTAATCATTTTGGACTGCTTGACTGATGAGATTATCAGCATTACTTTTTCCTACCAGTATTGTTATCAGTTAAGAAGCAACTGTATGTATCTGTCAAAGTGGTTCTCAAACATAATGTATTTGGTTAGTTAAGAGGTATATAGTTGCTAATTTAAAAAAAAAATCCTATAAAATCTTTATAATATCAACCTCCACTGCTTCCCTCTATGGGAAAGAGGTAAAGATCCCTTGTAAGGAATTTATGTAAATCTCACCTATGGAAAAATACTTCATGTCAGGGTAGAAAAAAAGTTCAAGTGTCATAATTTCAATCTTTTCCCCTCCCCACACCTTTCTTACAGGAACTTTGCCAGTTAATCAATCTTTGGGGAGAGAGATTCTGTGCTTTGGAGGAAAAGTGTGAAAACATCCAGAAACCACTTCATAATGTCCAAAAAAATACAGAGCAGTAAGTTGTTTTAAAATTCTATTTATGCCGAAACCGGTTTGGCTCAGTGGATAGAGCGTCGGCCTGCAGACTGAAAGGTCCCAGGTTCGATTCCGGCCAAGGGCATGTATCTGGGTTGCGGGCACATCCCCGGTGGGAGGTGTGTAGGAGGCAGCTGATTGATGTTTCTCTCCCATCGATGTTTCTAACTCTCTATCTCTCTCCCTTCCTCTCTGTAAAAAATCAATAAAATATATTAAAATAAAATAAAATAAAATTCTATTTAACTTTTCTCTGCCTGAAATTAGTTTCAGAATAACAAGCTTCAAATAGTACAAAAACAATCAACCCAGTTTCTCATTTAACATTTTTAAAAATATTTATTTTATTGATTTTTTACAGAGAGGAAGAGAAGAGGGATAGAGAGTTAGAAACATTGATGAGAGAGAAACATCGATCAGCTGCCTCCTGCACACCTCCTACTGGGGATGTGCCCGCAACCAAGGTACATGCCCTTGGCCGGAATCGAACCTGGGACCTTTCAGTCCGCAGGCTGACGCTCTATCCACTGAGCCAAACCGGTTAGGGCTCATTTAACATTTTATTTTGCTTGCTTTATCATTCTCATTCCTCTCATTTCTCCCCTCTAAAATATATGTATATATGTATCTTTTCTGAACTAGCTGAGAATGTATTATAGATATAATTTCACACTTTCCAATAAATACTTCAATGTGTTTTTCCTAAAAACAAGGATACTCTGTTATATAACCATAGTGTAATTATTTTAAATCAGAAAATTAATATTGATAACTGCCATTACCTAATATTCACACCTAATTCAAATTTTGTCAATTGTCTCACTAATGTTCTTTATAGGAAAAGGAAAAAATTTTCCTCTTGGTTCAGGATTTAATCCAGGATCATGCATTGCATTTGTCATGTCTCGAGTGTCCTTTAATCTGGAGCAGTTGTTTAGTTTTTGTCTTTCATGACCTTCTTTTTTCAGGACTAGAATATTTATGTCCCTCAGTTGGGGTACCCTTTTACTCTCTTTAATCTCTCCCTCCCTATCCCTCCTCCTCTCTGTTAACCACCATACTGTTGTCTGTGTCTTTGAGGTTGTTTGTTTGTTTTTATTTGTTCATTTGTTGCTTTCTACAAGTTTCTTAATGGCATATGTGACTCAACGTTATATTTCTATTGAACAGAGCTGCTGTAGAATTCTGGCTAGCACCTGTCTTACTACCTAACTCCCATCATCTGTTTTTCAGTCCTGTTGTTGGTACATGTTCCATTCTGAACTCTTCTTTCTTGAATCTGAATCTAGAAAATGTTTCCTAGTGTCTAGACTTAGGATTTCTGGCTTATTCCATAGCTTTGAAGGAAATACTAGAAGTAGGATGAAATAGGAAGGGAAGGGAACTCCGGTATAGACCTAGGCAAGTCATTTTTCCTATCTTTCTGGCATTGTATGCATGTAAAAGAATTAATCAGGCGTAGGGCCTAGGAATCTAGGTGAGAATTATGTATACTGTAGTTTGAGACCTCCTGCTTTCGGCATTTACGTCATAGTATGCAGTCACTTCTGAATAAGTTTCATCTTCCTACTAGGTTGTGATTCCTTGGGATAGATTTGTGTTGACAGTCTCCAAGTTTACCACTTAAACATTTTTTTTTTTCAATCATTTCCACTTAATCTGTGGTTGAACTTTGGTTTTTAACACACTTGCTTACTCACTTGGTCTGCTCACATGGTGTACCATCTAGTGGTAACAGATAGACGGTAACTTTCATTCCTCAGTTTAATTCTGTGGTGCTATAGCCAGGGGTGGGGAACATCTAACCCGTGGGCCATATAAGGCCCTCAAAATCATTTGGTGTGGCCCTCCCAAGGCATTAGGGATGAGTTAATTAAACGTTTGACCAAATATAACAGGCTAATTTTTAAGTCGATAATTTTGTATGGCTTTTGAATGATGTTATAAATATCCAAGTGGCCCTTCGCAGAAAAAAGGTTCCCCACCCTTGTGATATATGGTGATTTTGAAGACTATTAGAGAGAACCTGACTGAGAAGAGGAAGCCACATGAATTTTAAATGTATATTTTAACTGACATTAGGTTTATGCCAGGGTTACGTTTGTGCTATGTGTGTAGTTTGTCACACACCAATATTATTTTTTAATTTTTAAAAAAATATTTTTTTATTGATTTCAGAGAGGAAGGAAGAGGGAGAGAGAGATAGAAACATCAATGATGAGAGAGAATCATTGACCAGCTGCCTCCTGCACACCCCCTATTGGGGATTGAGCCAGGAACTCGGGCATGTGCCCTGACCGGGAATTGAACCATGACATCCTGGTACATAGGTCGACGCTCAACCACTTAGCCACACTGGATGGGCTTAAATTTTTTTATTCTTTATTTTTTAATATTTATTAATTAAATTCACATTGGTCAACATGAACATACAAGTTTTAGGTGTGGGTTTCTAAGACCTATATTTGTACCGTGTGCCCACCACCCCAAATCAAATCTTTTCTTGTCACTTTATATTAGCACCCCCTTTCTATCATTTTTTAATTATTAAAAAGCTTTACAGTTAACTTTTATAAAATTTATAATTTTTATGATTTATGTCATAAACAAGGCAAAACTGCAAATGAACACAATGACTGTGGACCATTTAGGGACTAGACTAGACCAGGGGTGGGCAAACTTTTTGACTCGAGGGCCACAATGGGTTCTTAAACTGGACCGGAGGGCCGGAACAAAAGCATGGATGGAGTGTTTGTGTGAACTAATATAAATTCAAAGTAAATATCATTACATAAAAGGGTACGGTCTTTTTTTTTTTAGTTTTATTCATTTCAAACGGGCCGGATCCGGCCCTCGGGCCGTAGTTTGCCCACGGCTGGACTAGAGGCTATAGATGCCCTTCAATAACATAATCTAGTAGGAAAAATAAAACATGTGGACAGATTTCATTTTGATAATTGTATAGTTAGGACTCTAAAAGGTACAAGTAAAGCATCATATCTGAAGGAGAGCCGAGAAAGGCCTTATGAGAAAAGATATTTTCAAAGGTCATCTAGCGGCAGATGTGATGCCAGTCTGCTGTGAAAAGACACTGGCCAAAGCATTCCTTCTCCCACGTGGAAGACTAGTAGGAACAAGGGCTCTGGAGCCAGACTGCCGGGTTTAAATATGCCATTTGTGAGCTGTGTGATCTTGGGCAAATTGTGTTTCCTTTGAGTCTAAGTTTTCCATTTTTACAATGTTGGTCTCTTTTCCTATAGGAAATCTAAGGATATAATCAGCAAAACAACTTCTCACAGTACAAAGTTTTGTGCTGATTTTGATGGCTTATCACAGGAACTCAGACATTTTAACCAAGAAGGTACACAGTTGGTTGAAGAGTGTGCAAAACACTGTGATAAACTCAATAGCAACCTTGAAATAACATCTCAAGACATTGACCAGAGATGTGAGGCTCTGAACACAAGCGCACTTCGCTTTTCTGAGCAGTGGCTATCTGGCTTAAATAAAAGGCAAGAGGAAATTCAGAACTTATTGGAGGTAATAACTTTGTAACTGGAACCTACTTTGGGGAAAAGTGATAAATTAAATATTCTTGGCTAAGGATTGGTTTAAAAACAAAAGACATTAAAAATATAATGAATGACAATATTTTAAAGTATATTATAGTTGGTATAACTTATACATGGTCTTGTTTCATGTATATGTCTCCTAGGTCTCAAAATTATTTAGTGTTTGTCTGGTCTGTATCTATTCTTGTTTTTTGACTTGTTAGTTCCTTCAGATAAGGGCACTCTGTCTTTTGATGTATAATACCTTCCACTTCTATATGCCTTTTATTTCTCTTCAGTACATTCAAATCTGTTACAGCTTTAAGTATTTAGGATGTTGTTCTGGTTGCTCAGAGGATACTTGATGGGTTTGTAGGTTTGTTTGAACTTAACACTTGCATGAGGCCTTTGTTGGCTTGGTTTTTCGTTCTGTGCAATAACAGGATTCACTAATAATCTTAGGAATTAGGTAAAAGAATTTAAGCATTTTCAGCTACATAAGTTATTTTCACTAAAAGGAACCAGGGCTAATGAAGAAATAGCTGTTTTTAGGTTTGAAGCAGGAAATGAACCAAACGAGCCTAGAGATCTTGTCATACCAAACAATAAGGAAGCTATTAAAGATTAGTGAGGTTATGTCAAAAAGACTTAGGAGCTAACCTGATGAAACTCCTCTGTTTAAAGATGGTGTAATTTGAGCATAAAAAGTTTTCTACAATAGATTAAAATACATGAAATACATTAAAACTCATGAATTCATAGGTCTTCTTTGGAGCATGCTAGGGAAGCAATGCATTAACCTGAAAACTGGTTATAAAGAGAAACAATTGAGTATCCATCTGTCTCTCTCGAAAGAATTCTGTCTTGGATTAGCAGGGTAATGGATGAAGAAAAATGTTTTGGTGACTACACCCAAACCCATTGATTAATCATAACGTAAAAAATACAACCAGGTATTATTTGCTTTCAGTACTACCTATGAAATATTTTTGCCAAAAAATTAAACCTAATTAATTAATTAATTTAAATATATTTTATTGATTTTTTACAGAGAGGAAGGGAAAGGGATAGAGAGTTAGAAACATCGATGAGAGAGAAACATTGATCAGCTGCCTCCTGCACACCCCCCATTGGGGATGTGTCTGCAACCAAGGCACATGCCTTTGACCGGAATCGAACCTGGGACCCTTCAGTCCGCAGGCAGACGCTCTATCCACTGAGCCAAATCGGTTAGGGCAATTAAACCTAATTTAGATCAAGCCTTTGGGTCTAACTAGTTTGTAGAAAATACAGAGGACAGACAAACATGAAAATATTGCATAGAGATGCAATTGACCAAATCCAGAATTTGAGATATTCAATAGAGCAAAGACCTGGTTTCTTCAACAACAAAAATTATTTTACAAGGAGAAAAGTATGAGGAAGGAGAAAAGTATGAGGAAGGAGAAACCTGTATCAAAAGATTATGAAGACTAGAGGGCTTAAGTCCTAGTTTGTCTGGGTTGGTCCTCTTTTATACATCTTTTGTACTACGGAAATTATTACGAATGGCCCTTTCACTCTGCAAAATATTTCAGTTGGGATGACAAATTATATAGGACCTACTTAAGACATATCAACCAAATATGATAAATTCTGATTCAAACAAACAAGTTGTGAAAAACACTTGAGACAACTGGTGAATTTGAACAGTGATTAGACATTTGATGTAAAGAAATCAGTGTTAAATTTTTTGATGTGAGAATGTTCTTGAAAAGCTCTTCACTCTTACAGATATAGGCTGAAGTAAATGGATGAAATGATACAGGATTTGCTTCAAAAATAATCCTGAGGGGAAAAGGAGTAAATGGCCAATCTTGTTGATTAAAACCCCATTTGTTGATAAATGTTGAGGCTGGGTAGTGAATACAGAGGTGTTAATTCTCTATTTTTGCATGTGTTTTTAAAACTTTTTATAGAAGATTTCAAGGTAAGAGGAAAAGATGTATTGAATAAAACATTGACAACTTTGATTTTAATAATAAAAGCTCATTTGCATTATTTACAGGTTGTAAACCAAAGTTGTGAGGCTTCAAGTTCAGAGATTACTGAAAAATTAAGTGGACATAAAGAAGTTAATGAGAACCACCGTAACAGTTTTCTTGGTCAGATAAATATTGACGAAGAAAAATTAATGGCACAAAATCTAGAACTTAATGAAACCATAAAAATTGGTTTGACTAAGCTTAATTGCTTTCTGCAACAGGATCTGAAACTGGATATCCCAACAGGTACTTTAAGAGGGGAATAGAATTGGTAAAATTTTTGAAGTTGAATTCAGCTTATACAGTGCCACACATTCAGGAAAACTAGATCCTGCCACAGCCCGATAAGAATTTACCATCACATGTAATCAACTCAAATATGGAAATATTAGAACCCGAAAATAGCTTTAACTAAGCATCCTATATAATAAAAGGATAATATGCAAATTGACCAAACAGCAGAATGACCAGTCGCTATGACGTGCACTGACCACCAGTGCACTCCCACAGGGGGAGTGCCACTCAGCTAGAAGCTGGGCTGATGGCTAGTGAGCATAGCGGCAGTGGCAGAAGCCTCTCCCACCTCCCCAGCAGCGCTAAGGATGTCCTACTGAAAGCTGACAAAGCTTTCAGTTGGACATCCCTGAGGGCTCCCGGACTGCTAAAGGGCGCGGGCTGGGCTGAGGGACCCCCCCTCTTCCCCCCTGCCCCAAGTACACAAATGTCATGCACCAGGCCTCTAGTTAGATATAATGATATAGGTAACATATACTCCTAAAAATTTGGGCATCATAATTCAGCAAAATTTTACCAACATTTGGGGAACTGGCTTTGTCTTAAGAGAGGACATTTTAAAAATAAACAAAATGAACCATCTATCTAGAACTGTAATTTATTGAATTATATTCCTCTATTTTTTTGTTCATATAAAAATAAGAGCCTGGCTGGTGTTGCTCAGTGGTTAAGTGTTGACCCATGCACCAAGAGGGCACCAGTTCACTTCCCAGTCAGGGCGCATGCCTGGGTTGCTGGCTGGGTCCCCAATGAGAGGCGTGCAGAAGGCAGCTAATCAATGTTGATGTTTCTCATTGATGTTTCTGTTTCTCTCCTTCCTTCCTCTCTCTCTAAAGTCAATAAAAGCTTTTTTTAAAAACAACAACAGAGGAATGTAATTAAATAAGTCTATTTTAATGCAAAGCTTACCGCATTGTGCATTTCCTTTTTCTTTTCTCTTTATATTTCATTATTTTTTAAAATTTATTTTGAATGAGAGAGAGAGAAAAAACCCATTTATTTGTTGTTCCACTTATTTATGCATTCATTGGTTAAATTTTATATGTGCCCAGACCAAGGATTGAACCCTGCAACCTTGGCATATTGAGATGGTGCTCTAACCACCTGAGCTATTGGGCCAGGCTACATTTTCTTATGTGTACCTCTCATTTTGTCATGGACTATTAGATTGGCATTTATAGATCACCATTTTGGGAGGTCAGAGGTTGTAAGTGTCAGTAGGCTATACTGATTCAGGGAAGCCAGTATGGAAGGAAGTTTAACAAGCTATTTAGCACAGGATGAGTAATTGAGTTATTCATTGGATTGTGGTAATGGTTGCCTACCCTGGAAATTTACTAAAAATTCAGTAAATTTTATGTTAAATCAATACTTAAAAGCTTTTTTAAAAAAGCAATTATAAAAGTATTTGATACTAAGTATTTTTTCCCCAAGAGTCCTTTAATATTTTTTTCAATAAAATTAGGAATATAAATGTTAAGCCAAAAGGTAAATGCACATGTAAATTATGAGAGTATGAGTTCATTATAAGGAAATTTTAACTGGTTGATATTTAGCTCCCACCAAATTTACAGTGAAATGAGTATCCCTATCAAAGTGATCATGTTAGGAAAACTACTCTTATTCCAAAAATGATGCCATTTCTCAGAACATTCTGACTCCTTTCAAAGCCTGTAACACATCTTTTGAACAGCCTCAGAGATGTAAAAACTTTATGTTTTGGGGTAGGTTGAATCTTGAAAACAAATTGTGTCTATTTAAGATCAGTTGTCAAGTTAGGAAATATTATTAGTTGTAAGCAATATATGCCTAACAGGTGACAAGACTAGTATAATTTCTAATTAAAAAAATCTTATTTACATCCCACACTTCAATTTTTTCCCACTTAAATGTTGTCTACTAAAGGAACAACACCACAGAGGAAAAATTATTTATACCCATCAACACTGGTGAGAACTGAACCACGTGAACTGCTCCTTGATCAGTTGGAAAGGAAACAGCCTGAGCTGTTAATGATGCTAAGCTGTTCAGAAAACAATCCAGAAGACACCAGTCAGGTAAAATTTAAAGAATCATAATTTTAGAACTCCCATAAACTCTTGATGTCGTTGATTTCACATGAAAAATTTTATTTTCCTTTCAATCCTACCCTATCTCTCATTCATAATAGTTGTCTGAGCATTAAACATGTTTCTTTTAATCTGGACATTTTAAAATAATTAGACTAATGGATAATATAATAATATCTACTTTTTATGTTGTGCTTATGTGCCAGATATGGTTCTAAGCACTATACATATATATTTACTGAGTTAATAATTCTCTCAATAACCCTGTGAGGTGGGTGCTAGTACTGTCCCCATTTTGTAGGCGAGGAAACTAAGAATTATATAGTCCCAATTCACAAGGATGGAGTTGCAGTTAGAATCTAGACAAGCTCCACAATCTGTGCTCTGAAATATACTAATTATAGAATAGTTGGGAAATCAAAAAGGGGCAAAGAAGAAATTAAAAAGAAAGTATAATCCCAGTATTCTGAGAATACCACTTTTAACATTTTATTTTAGGTACTTCTCTATATGAAAGCATTAGGGATTATTTTCATTATTTTGTGAGCTTTCTACTAATTTTGTTGAGGGTTAACTTATAAGTGGATATTGTTTTGTTTTGTCTTTTGTTAAAAAAATATATTTTATTGATTTTTTACAGAGAGGAAGGGAGAGAGATAGAGAGTCAGAAACATCGATGAGAGAGAAACATCGATCAGCTGCCTCCTGCACATCTACTGGGGATGTGCCCACAACCCAGGTACATGCCCCCAACCGGAATCAAACCTGGGACCTTTCAGTCCACAGGCTGACACTCTATCTACTGAGCCAAACTGGTTTCGGCTGTCTTTTGTTTTTTAATCCTTACCCAAGGAGTGAGGATATTTTTTCCATTGATTTTTTTTTTTTAAGAGAGAGTAGAGGGAAAGGGGCGGGGCGGGGTGGGCGGAGAAACATTGATTGCCTCCTGCTAGAGCATCGGTTTTCAACCTGTGGGTGGCGACCCCTTTGGAGGTCGAACGACCCTTTCACAGGGGTCGCCTAAGACTATCGGAAAACACATATATAATTACATATTGTTTTTGTGATTAATCACTATGCTTTAATTATGTTCCATTTGTAACAATGAAAATACATCCTGCATATCAGATATTTACATTATGATTCATAACAGTAGCAAAATTACAGTTATGAAGTAGCAACGAAAATAATTTTATGGTTGGGGGGTCACCACAACATGAGGAACTGTATTAAAGGGTTGTGGCATTAGGAAGGTTGAGAACCACTGTGCTAGAGCCTCAACTGGGACTGGGGATTGAACTTGCAACCAAGGTACATGCCCTTGACAGGGAATCGAACCTGTGACCCCTTTGGTCCATGGGCCGACGCTCTAACCACTGAGCAAGCCAGAGCTATTGTGTTATTTTCAAAGAAGAAAACTGCCTTAACTTTTGGGAAGATTTTTAAGCCCTTGGACTTAATCACCTACCCAGCTTCTTATTTTAGGACTCGAATGAAGAAAAAGCAGTTCTGGAGCACACGATTGAAGAACCTTTAAATCAAGAGCCATCTGTAAATGCTAGTGTGGATTGTTCCTCAAGTAGTGGGGTTCCGTTTTTCCAGGTACCTGATTATATCCTATCAGATAACTCTTCCACATCTGGTATAAGTCAGTTATTTGCTATTCAACATAAAGGCATTACTTTTAGTAGGTCGAACAGCATAATATTTTCAGCCATTCCTTTGAAATGGCTTGTTAATTTCTCTGATTTAAATTATTTACACAAATTAGATCATTGTACCAGGGGTTTTCTGTAGGATAAATAAAGGCTAAAATTGACTTATTCTCCATCTTCAGTTGGTAATCTTCAGCTGTTCCTTTCTGCCTCTTACATACTCAGAATGGATACTGAGAGTGGTTGTTTCTCTTCCCTCCACCTTTGACCTGGAAGTCCTGGAGCCTTTCTCTGCCCATAATCAGACTTTGAGAGCTATGAGGTTTATAAGACTGAGAGACCAAAGGCCTCTCGAGTTATATTAGTGATTTCTTCTGCCAAGGCTTTGGCCATGTTAACAATTCCCCCATGTTTCCTGAGCTCCTTGTGGGCCTTGATCTTGTGCAGTTAAATCTTGTAATCTCTCTTACCCGCTTTTATTTTATTATTTTTTTTTTAAATTCTCACCCGAGGATATTTTTCCATTGATTTTTAGAGAAAGTGGAAGAGAGAGGGAAAGACAAAGAGAAATATTGATGTGAGAGAAACACATTGGTTGGTTGCCTCCTGCACACGCCCTGACCAGGGCTGGGCTGGGAGGTACCTGTAACCTAACCGAGGTATGTGCCTTTGACTGGAATCAAACCCTTTGGTCTGCAGGCCGATGCTCTATCCACTGAGCCAAACCAGCTAGGTCTTTTACCCCTTTCTAAACCCTTTTGGGAATATGGCACTATAAACTGCCTAGCACCTTTCACCTATTTTGAAGACATGAGCCTAGACAGTCTGTGAAGTAAGGACTCCCTTACATAGGACATGGATGTCTCCGTTTTACAGTTGAAGGGCTGCTTCTGACATATACTTATACCTGTTTCTGATAGACTTACAGGTCTTTTCACCAAGGTCTGAAGATTCCATTCCTAATTTAAAAATATATATATATTTTAATTGATTTCAGAGAGGACAGGAGTGGAAGAGAGATATCTATATATATAAAAGCCTAAGCAACCATTATAACTGGATGAACAGCCAGTAGCTATGACACATACTGACCACCAGGTGGCAGATGCTCAATGCAAGAGCTGCCCCCTGGTGGTCAGTGTGCTCCTGCAGCCAACCTCCCTCAGTCGGCCAATTTCCCATGGTCCCTCCCCCGGCAGGCTGGGCCCGATTAGGAATGGACGAGATAGCCCTGATCGCCCTGATCACCCACCAAGCCGAGGGACCCCCCACCTGTGCATGAATTCGTGCACCAGGCCACTAATAGAAATATAAATGATAAGAGAGAATCATTGATTGGCTGCCTTCTGCATGCCCCCCACAGGGGATCGAGCCCACAACCTGGCATGTGCCCTGCCTGGGAATTGAATCCTGACCTCCTGGTTCATGGGTCGATGCTCAACCACTGAGCCATGCCAGCCAGGCTCCATCCCTAATTTAAGATGATAAAACTTCTTGCTCAGATTCTATTAAATTCCTCTCTGTCTGCCTTAAGGCAGTTTCACCCCCAAATTCTTACTTTTGTTTTATTGTTTGCTAGTAGAGAACTCTATATTTCTTTCCATTTTTCAACCCTCTCTTATATCTTACAAAGTTAAGAAAAGGAGAGTTAAAAGAAGTTAATTACTGTTTGGAAATTTGTTCATTATTACTGTTTAACCAGGCTTAGTGGTTCAGCTATGGCAAGGAAGTCCCTACAGTACTGGGAAAGATTTGGAATTGGATTTTAGACCTTTAGCTAAAGCCCGGAAATTATTTTCCCCATGATGGCATTCTTTTGGGGTGGAGGTTAGTTTTCTGTGTTTGAAACTCTAAAATAGTTTACGATTTGTCTCAGCATTGATAACTGGAACTACAATGATTATCAGCCATCTTTTAAAGCAAGTATGAGGATTTCAATGAAATATACGTCTCCAAATGAAATAAGTTTAAATAAAAGATAAAATAAAGTTTTTTAAAAAATGTGTTAAGGTAGCCCATATATCAGATTCTCTGCTTAAAATAGTATTGCCCTTTTTTGCATGATAGCACATCTTTGTTTCCCCAGGATTTCTTCACAGCAGCACTATTGATATTTTGAGCTGGATAGTCCTTTGTTGTGGTGGCTGGTCCTCTGTGCTGGGTATTTTGTTTAGCAGTATTTCTGGCTTCTACCCATTAGGAGCCAATAGCACCCCCTAGTTTAACAACCAAAAATGCCTTCAGGCATTATGAACTGTCCCCTGGGGTGGGGGAGGAGGGGCAAAATTGCTCCCTGTTGAGAATCACTATTCTACAGTAAAACCTGTGACTAGGCTTTAGAGTATCATATGGAAAATTAATATTTCTCTCCACTCCTTCCATTCGTGGTAAAATGAAGCAGGCATTCATTTCTACTTGCCAGATAGATTGTTAGTTCAAATTTGTCCTGAGTCTTTTTGGAAATTTTCCACACTTAATTTCTTTGCTTTAATCCATAGAATTTTGAAAATAAGAGTATAGCTAATATGTATCAAATGTTAACTTTATATTGACTTAATTTATCCCCTTAAATCTACAGCATAAAAAATCATATGGAAAAGACAAAGAAAACAGAGGCATTAATCCAGTGGAGAGGTCTAAAGTAGAAGAAACTACTGAACAATCTGTTACAAAGAGCAGATTACCTCTACGAGCCCAGATAAATCTTTAGTTAACTCGAGGGTTTTAAATTTTATTTTTAATAAAAATGAAAAATAAAACCCGTAACTCCAGAACCTTGAGCCTTGTGTATAGATTAAAAACAAATGAAAATATCAAGGCAATATTGTAAATTAAGTTGAATTTAATGTGTTCCCATTTTTTCTGTTTTTCTGTAGTTCACTGTGTATTAAGTGGGTTTCATTTGGGATTTTCATTGAGTAAACATGTATTTCTAGCTTTGGATATAAAATTGTCCTTTTATAACAAATGAAAAATATTTTTGTCTATTACTAAATAGCAAATATATAGGAGCTGCACTATTCTTCTAGGCTTGAACGGTAATTATTACCAATGCTTGGTCTTGGGAAGGATCATCTCCTTTCTTTTATTTTTTATTTTTTTACTATGATTGAATTATGTCTATATTTGCTTGCCTCCTTCCTTAGACTTTGCCATCCTGCCTTCTTAAGTTCACTTTCTCCCATTTTATTTGTCAATAAACCATTTGTAGAGCTCCAGATTGGTATCCATTTATTATGAGATAGCCAGAATTTTACCTTGCTATCTTCAATACTTTTTATGGTTATCTCTGAAATCACTGTCAACAATAAACATAACCCAAGGAGGTCCTTTCAGTTGTTTACTTTGTTACCCCCTAGACAGGCAAGCATTTAAATCCTTTATGAGGCCTCACACATGAGCCTCCACAGAGTTCATAAAAATCCAGCTTCTTTAGAATATAGATTGCTGTTATGGGAGAACTACCTAAATCTCTGATTAATGACTGTGTGACCCCATTTTAATGCCTGTGTCTTACACAGAAGGTCACAGTAGTTTAAGGGCTTTTTGAAGCTATTAATTATGACTATAATTTGTATTCTTTTGTTTACCTGATAAAACTTGTTCTTTGTATATAATAAAATGTGCATATGTGTATTTTTTTCTATTGAAATCTTAATCTTTAGAAGAGCTTTGATAATTTTTTTCTGGCAACCAAATTTCTGGAAGTTGAGATATTTCAACATGAAGAACCAGAACACTTAGAAAAAATTAATTAGGCCCTCCTTATCCACGGTTTTGCTTCTGTGGTTTCATTCACAGTTACCCATGGTCTGAAAATATTAAATGGAAAATTTAAGAAATAAACAATTCATAAATTTTTAAATTGTGCGCCTTTCTGTGTAGCATGGGGGAAATCTTGCGCTGCCCTATTCCATCCCACTTGGGGTGTGAATGGTCTTTGTCCAGCATATCAGTAGTGGTGTCCACAATCAGATTGCTGCAGTGTAGCAGTGCTTGTTTTCGAGTAACCCTTATTTAATGTCCTCAAGATGTAAGAGTACTGATGCTGGCAATTTGGATATGCTAAAGAGAAGCTGTAAAGTGCATCCTTTAAATGAAAAGTTGAAAGTTCTCAACATAATAAGAAAAAAAATATTCTGAGGTTGCTAAGATCTATGGTTACAAATTTTCTATCTGTGAAATTGTAAAGAAGGAAAGAGAAATTTGTGCTAGTTTTGCTTTACCTCAAAAACTGCAAAAGTTATGGCCACACACAGTGTTTGATAAGTGCGTAGTTAAGATGGAAAAGGCATTAAATTTGTGGATGGAAGACATGAATAGCAAACGTTTCAGAAAACACCGAGCCTATACGAACTCTAAGGAATCTTCTGAAATGAATAACACCAAGCTATTTACTGGAAACCAGGGATGGTTACACACACATTCAGGAATAGGTTTTGGACTGGAAGATGTAAAAATTACTCGAGAGGCTGTGTCTGCTGATGAAGCTGCTACCGCATTTCTGCCAGAGTTGAAGTTGATTAGATTCTGTTTCAGGGCATCCACTGGGGGTGGTGGAATGTTTCCCCTGCAGGTAAGGGGGAACTGCTTTATGCACAGTGAATTTTGTGCCCAGGTTAAGTATAAATTTAGAGAGGTTTGACTTTGATAGCTAAAGAAAACCAAATCCTATTGGAGAATTAGAAAACGGGCTATTTCGAGGAATAAATTTATCTTTCAGAGGTGCTCTCTTTATGAAAATGATATTTCTCTACAAAATCAGATGTCAACATAAGCTATGGATAATATCTAATAAAATAAATTGCTCTCAGTAAATCCATGATTAATAAATTTGGTTTCTCCGTTAACTTGCTTGCCCCATTATTTCTTATTTGGCAATGGGTATATTTTCAGAGTTAAGCAAATTGTATTAAAATTTCTAAAATAAACTTCTGTACAGAAAC
The DNA here is from genome assembly GCF_028538775.1 of Myotis yumanensis. Taxonomy (NCBI): domain Eukaryota; kingdom Metazoa; phylum Chordata; class Mammalia; order Chiroptera; family Vespertilionidae; genus Myotis; species Myotis yumanensis. Next base: position 24,090,091 of record NW_027223764.1, on the reverse strand, counting down.
TACCAAGGAAGAAGGGCCTTGGTAAAACCCCAGGCTGTAGTTCCACTCCATAGGGCTACACCGTGGTGCAAGAATAATGAGAAATAGATTGGTTCTCACAGGGCCTGATGTCCAGCTAAGTTCTCATTCCCTGACTATGTTAAAGTTATCTAGGAATGATGATGCAACTAGTTTAATTACCTGACAGAAGCAAAAATAAATATCTGGAGAATTTAAACATTCAGAGTCTTAAATTAGCTCTACAAAGTTACATGTGCCATGTCAAAAAATAACCATTGGCAAAAATAGATAGCTTCAAGGACCCCTTCCACCTTAGAGGTAAAAAAAAAAAAACCCAAACATTCAGAAACAACTTTGTCAGAATTCTGGGAACATTTACAGCAACCAAAAAATGCTGAGTCAAGAAAAAGGCAAGCTAAAAACTAAGCAAGCTTTTTAGCGTTTTACATGCCCTTGTTCCATCGCTTACCCAGCTCTGGGTGGTCTTGAAGATAAGACAGCAGCCGTGTTTTCGGAGTGACACCTTGGTTCCTGGTCCCAAGGAAGCAGGTATGAGAATCTAAAAAAATTGTTCTAACCTATCTGGCGCCTCCTGTAGGAGGGAAGCAAGGAACTTAACTTTGTTTCATCTAACTCAGAACTTGGGGGTGGGGGTGGGGTGGGGGGGGAGTGGCAGGCATTTCTTTAAAATATTGTAGGGCAAATGAACAACCTGCTGCCTCCTGGGGCAAAGGATTACAGTTGAAGTAAAGAAAGTGCCAACATCTTGAGGAAAAAATAGGGATAATTTATTAAAGGAAAGTAGGCCCGTCAAAAACCATTGTACCAGTATGCTGGGGAGTTGGAAAGCCCTTTACGTTTGGGCCAAGTTGCATGCATGAGAAAGACCCTAAGCTTTTACTGCTGCCTGATACTTAGGATCAGTACAAGCAGTAAATGATAACTAAGGCAGATTAAAATGGCCTGCGTAGGCGTTTGAAGGTGTGCTCCGACACAGCCAATAGGCAAAGACTGGGAGGATCTTTTTCTTTTTAAAAGATTCTTGTTTTAGTAATTAAAAAAAATTTTTTTTTATTGATTTCAGAGGAAGGGAGAGGAAGAGAGAAACATCAATGATGAGAATAATCGATCGGCTGCCTCCTGCACGCCCCCTACTGGGGATTGAGCCCGAAACCCAGGCAAGTGCCCTTGACCGAAATAGAACCCAGGACCCTTCAGTCCACAGGCTGATGCTTTATATAGTGAGCCAAACCAGGGCTTGTTTTAGTAATTTTTTAGGCTACTGGCATTTAAGAAAATCTCTGTCAACACACTAGCTGAACACAAGCAAAAGGAAGAGACTTCAGAGACTACATAAGTCAAAGAATTGAGACTTCACACACACAAAAAAAAAGTTTGCAAAAGTCACTAAACAAATTGCTACAGCTCACAGTAAGCAACAAAAACCCTAGGCATGAAAAAACCGATTTCCAGAGTTACCACATTATAATATTCAAAATGTTTTATTTTCAACCCAAAACTAAGAAGCATGCAAAGAAACAAAATATGGCCCATTCAAAGAAGAAATTACATAAACCATCCCTATGGAAACACAAACATTGGACTTTAAGTAAACTGACTCAAATATGCTCATAAAGTTAAAGGGAATCCAGGAGAACAAATAGAGGACATCAATAAATAAATTTTTAAAAACCATACAAGCTTTGGCCAGTGTGGCTCAGCTGGTTGGGCATCCTATGTGCACAGAAAGTTTGCTGGTTCAATTTCCGGTCTGGATACATACCCAGGTTGAAGGCCTGTTTCCCCGGTAGGGGGCATGCGGGAGGCAGCCAAGTGATGATCTCGCAACAACGTTTCTCTCCCTCTTCCTTCTCTCTCCAGAAAATCAATAAAAAAATCTTTTAAAAAACACCATGCAAATTAATTTGGAGCTGCAAGGTCTAACTGAAAAGAAAGAAGTCACTAGAGGTTTCCAATAGATGTGAGCCAATAAACTTGAAGCTAGGTCAATTGAAAATGTCCAGTTGGAGTAGCAGAAAGAGAAAAGTATGAAGGAAAACCAAATAGAGTCCAGGAGATCTATGGAGCACAATGAAGCATACCGACATTTGCAAAAAGGGGAGTATCAAAGGAGAGGAGAGAAAGGGACAAAAAGAACACTTGAAGAAATAATGGCTGCAAACTTCTCAAATTTCTTAAACCACTTGAATCTACACATCCCAGCAGCTTAACAAATCAAACTGAATCGAATAAACTCAGAGACCCACAACAAGACATTATAATCAGACTGTCAGAAGCTGAAGACAGAATCTTGTAAACAGCAACGGGGTAATCAGGATAACGCCAATCAAAACCACAATGAGATACCATTTTACATCCACAAGGATAGCTATAGTGAAAAAATAAAGTGTTGAAGTTTACAACCGGAACCCTTGTACAATGTTGGGAATGTAAAATGGATCAGCCACTGTGGAAAAGCTTGGTGGTTCCTTAAAAAGTGAAACAATCACCATATGACCCAACAATTCCACTCCTATGTGTCTACCCAAGAGAAAGGAAAAAATTCCTCCACACAAATATTTGTACACAAATGTCCATAGCAGCACTATCACAATAGTCAAATGGTATTAACAACCTTAGCGCTCATAAACGTATGAATGGGTAAACAAAAGGTGGTAAATACAAGGGATTATTACTCAGCCATAAAAATGAAGTATGGATACATGCTACTAACTATGAGGATGAACCTTGAAAATAAAATGCTAAGATTAAAGAAGTGCGAGGCAAAAGTTTATGTATTGTATGCTTCCATGTAAATGGAATATCCAGAATAAACAAATTCATAGAAACAAGTTGGTATTTGCGAAAGCTGGTTGAAGCGGGGAAAGGGGCTGACTGCTTAATGAGTATGGTGTTTTCTTTGGGGATGTTGGAAATTTGTTGGCACTAGATAGGTGGGGTGGTTGTACAACATTGTGAGTATACAAAATGCCACTGAATTGTGTACTTTAAAAGGATTCATTAAAAAAATTTTAATTGAGGTATAATGGACATATACCATGTAAGTTTCAAGTGTACAACATGTGATTCAATATTGGTATACATGGCACAATGACCACCAAAATAGCCTTAAAATTATTCATTTTTCTATTATGTGATTTGACCTAAAAATAAAAGGTATTCACAATAAAAAGGGATTCCTATCATCTATTGGAGAAGAAGTAATTGAATCACAGAGGCATCAATATTGTAGGTAGAATTAACTAATAAAGAGAAAATAGGTCTTAAATGCTACAATTTAAAAATACCCTAAAGCCCTAACTGGTTTGGCTCAGTGGATAGAGCGTTGGCCTGTGGACTGAAGGGTCCCAGGTTCGATTCTGGTCAAGGGCATATACCTTGGTTGCGGGCACATCCCCAGTAGGGAGTGTGCAGGAGGCAGCTGAATTGATGTTTCTCTCTCATCAATGTTTCTAACTCTCTATCCCTCTCCCTTTCTCTCTGTAAAAAATCAATAAAATATATTTTTTTAAAAAAAGACAGTTTGTGTCTCTGGCTATTATAAAAAAAATTAAAAATAATTAAAAAATACCCTAAAAATAAAACAAAATAAAAATATCAAAAAGAGGAAAAAATAAAAATGTATACATCATGTGCCCATAAAACACAGCTGTTTACACTCCTTTAAAAAATAACTTAGTAGCTCTTCTCATCAGCAGCAGCCTGAGGTGATTTCTGAAAATGGTTTGCTATTCACTTGATCCAAAAACCCCCACAAAATCACGCAAATCAAGAGGTTCAAATCTTTGTGTTTGCTTTAAGGACACTTGTGAAACCTCACAAGCCATCAATGGTATGCATATCCAAAAAGCCACCAAGTATCTGAAAGATGTGACTTTACAGAAGCATTGTGTGCCATCCTGTTGTCACAACAGTGGAGTTGGTAGGTATGCCCCGGCCAAACAGTGGGGCTGAGCTCAGGGTTGGCGGCCCAAAAAGAGTGCTGAATTTTTGCTGCACTTGCTTAAAAATGCAAAGAGTGATGCTGAACTTAGGGGTTTAGATGTAGATTGTCTGGTCATTGAGCACATCCAGGTGAATAAATGTTAAATGAAAGCTCCCAAGATGTGGCACCGAAGTTACAGATTAACCCATACATGAGCTCTCCCTGCCACACTGAGATGATTCCTATTGAAAGGAGGAGATTGTTCCTAAACCAAGACGAGGAGACTATGTGGAAGAAGAAGATATCCCAGAAGAAACTGAAGAAACAAAACCTTATGGCCCAGGAGTAAATTCAGCATAAAATACATGTTAATAAATGTAAAAAGAGAGAACCCTGACTGGGTAGCTCAGTTGGTTGGAGCATTGTCCTGTTGCACCAAGGTTACAGGTTTGCTCCCTGGTCAGGGTACCAGGGCACATACAAGAAACAACCAATGAATGCATATTTAAGTGAAACAACAAACCGAAGCTGATCTGATAAGAAAAAAAATAGTCACAAAAGAAAAAAAAATAGGTATAAGTTTACTCATTCACACCAGACGGCTATTGTTGTATTGGCTGTTGCCATTGTTTTTATTTGACAATCTTAGGGCAAAGAGGTCAGGTATTGCATGTTTTAAAAATTCTGGTGGCACACCAGTGCGCAGTGGCACACTGGCTGAAAATCACTGTGTTAGATCATAAAACAAATCTCAATCAATTGAAAAGGACTGAAGTTGTACTGAAGTTTGTTTCGCAGCTACAATGGAATGAAATTAGAAATCAGTAACAGAAGGACATTTGAGAAATTTACAAATATGGGCAAATTAGACAACACACTACTAAATAACCAATGATCAAAGAAGTCACAAGAGAAGTTAGAAAATACTTTGAGGTGAATGAAAACAAATACACAACATACCAAAACATATGGGATGTCGATAAACAGTACTTAGAAGGAAATATACAGTGGTATATGCCTCCATTTATTCCCAACTTCCTTAGCTCTAGGCAGCCACTAATCTACTTTCTGTCTCTTATAGATTTGCCTATTCTGGACATTTCATATGAATGCAGTCATCAAATATATATGGTCTATTGTGTCTGTCTTCTTTCACTCAGCATAATATTTTCAAAGTTCATCCATACTGTCGCATGTCTTAGTACTTTATTCCTTGTTTTCTTTTTAAAAAAAACTTTTTAAAAATTGATTTTTAGAGAGAGAGGGAGGGAGAGAGAGAGAAACAACGATGTGAGAACAAAATGATTGGCTGCCTCCTGCACGCCCCCTACCTGGGCATGTGCCCTGATTGGGAATCAAACCAGCAACCTTTCTGTGCATGGGACAACATCCAACCGAGTCACATCGGCCAGGGTGTGTTCTTTCTTATCTCTCTATATATAAGGCTAATATGCTAAGTGTCCACCCAGGTAATGACATCACATAGTAACACCCGGCTTCCTCTCCCTAGCAACTAGCCTCCTTGCAGGTTTCTTCAGCCCAGGAGCACGACTTGCTTTATAGCCAGGTGGAAACATTTCACACTGTAACCAAATGTCTGTGAAGTGTTTTCCCGTGCCTCATCTCATTTGATCCTCACAGAAGTCCTGGAGTAGGTAGATAGGAGACTCAGTGGAATCCTATTTTCTTTTCATTAGCTGGAAAACAGAGATTTAGAAAGTTTAGAAACTTGACCCGACTGAAAAGAAGAAATGGTGGACCTTGAAAATGACTTCAGGTTTTCTCACTGTGTACAATATAGTCAAACACTGCTGCAGTGAAATATTTTACCCTTTGTTCTTCCTGTGTGATCTATAATAATAATCTGCTTTGTGTTGATATTTACTGCTGTGTTGCTGACAATTACCTGAAAGAGAAGTTGGGGTGTTTCACTGGGCTGGAAAAAGTTGAGCTAAATCAGAAAGCAGGTCTAATTAAGCAAGTTTAGTCTATACCTATAAAAGGCTAAGTTGACTCGTGCATGGGAGATACCTACAAAGCTCTACAAAGCTCTCGCTGGTGCCAATTGCACGTGTGTGTTTCGATCTGTCATTGTCAATCGTGAATTTGGTTGACACTTCTATTATAGAGAAAGGGCGAATAGTGATATTTCTTCTAATTAATTTTCTTTCAATGTGCACGAATTCGTGCACCAGGTCACTAGTTATCAAATAATATTCCATTGCTTGCATATACCACATTTTACCTATCCATTCATCAGTTGATGGACATTTGGGTTGCTTCCACTTTTTGGTTTTTATGAATAATTCTGCTATGAACATCTGTGTGCAAGTTTTTGTGTAGACATATATTTTCATTTCCTGGGTATATACCCAGGAGAGGAATTACTGGGTCATGTGGTAATTTGATGTTTAACCTCTTCAGGAACTGCCAGATTGTTTTCCAAAGTAGCTCCTTCATTTTACATTGCCATCGCAATGTATGAGGGTTCTAAATTTCCATACCCTTACCAACATTTGTCAGTTTCTGTTTTTTTTTTTTTTTTTTAAATGATTATAACTATCTTAGTGGGTATGAAGTGGTACCTTGTTGCGGTTTTGATTTGCATTTCTCTGATGACTAATGATGTTGAACATCTTTTTCATGTGCTTATCAGTCCCCTGTGTATCTTCTTTGGAGAAACATCTATTCCGATCTTTTGCCAGTTAAAAAAATTAGGTTCTCTGTCTTTTTATTACTGACTTCCACACTTTTTAAGTTGAGCAAATAACTATCATAAGCCCCACCTAAAGCTCCATGGTCAGTGAAATTCACTCGCACTATGATACGATGCAAGATACACTGTAGTATGTAAGATGTGGCCATCACTGAAGTGACATCATGGTGACTATTGTTCAGAGCTCTGATTTCATTCATGACATGAATGAGACATTTTCTTAACTCATATTAGCATTTTGTTAAGTTAGTAGAGCCCTAAACCCCCCACTAATAAGTTACATTTTGTCAAATTTTAAATAAAATGTATTACAATAGTTTGATATGTGATTAAATAAATGATTTAGTCATTTCAAAAGCTGAAGATAATAAAAATTTTAGTGTAAGTAAAAATAGAACCAATTGTTATAGTTCAATCATTGATGCTTTTTCCTCTGTGTATATTTAATTGTTGAAAATAAGTTGCAAAAAATTTACCTAAGTTCCTAGCAGATAAATTAGAGGTGAGAACCACCTTCTCTTCTTACAAAGTTTGGTCTCTTGCAGAATAGCAGTGGCTAAAATAAATGGTGCCAAATTTTTGGAGTGAGTCTTGTTTAATTCAGAATATAATTAAAATCTCATGTAGCTTTATTGGTTTTAGTATCCAGCAGAGAAAAAATATTGAAACTCCAAGAGATTTTGAATTAAATAGCTACAACAGTTTTGTTTTATTGGTTCTGACTGTGTGAAAAAAATTATAAGGACAACTTTGGAAAAATCTTGTTCTTTTAGAGCCCCAAATGACTTTTAAAACAATAAAACAAACTATAAAACCTCCACAAGTGATATTAAAAATTATGTAGTTCAATAAATGTGACATTCACAAATGTGGTTGTAATTTTTTTTTTAACTATAGCAAAATGAACATGGATCTGACGATTGGATTTAGAAGAGGTAGTGTTATATAGCTTAAGAGAATTAAGTGCTTCAATTTGCTAGTGAGGATTATGTAGCTGAGATGGAATGTTATACCAATGCCTTTTAAGATCTCCATTTACATCACAGAGTCTGTGGCTAAATAAAAGAAAGGGATGATACTTCCTTTTCCTAATTACTGATAATTTCCCTGGCATTTCCTATTTATTTTTTAAGCTTTGTAGAGTTATATCTTTTTGATGGCTGAGTCATACACAGAACAAATGATAAATCCAGAGTATTTTTTAAAATACATTTTTATTGATTTCAGAGAGGAAGGGAGAGGGAGAGAGAGATAGAAACATCCATGATGAGAGAGAATCATGGATCGGCTGCCTCTTGCAAGTCCCCCACTGGGGATCGAGCCCACAACCCGGACATGTGCTCTTGACCGGAATCGAACCTGGGACCTTTCAGTTCGAAGGCCGACACTCTATCCACTGAGTCAAACCGGCTAGGGCAATCCATACTATTTTTGAAGATGGAGAATGAAGGCTGACGAGTACAGGCATTAAATGAATTGTGATAATCGCAATTACTCAATAGATGGAAGGGGCAGAAAAACAAAGATGAGGGAGAAACATTTTTTTAAAAAATATATATTTTTATTGATTTTTTACAGAGAGGAAGGGAGAGAGATAGAGAGTTAGAAACATCGATGAGAGAGAAACATCGATCAACTGCCTCCTGCACACCTCCTACTGGGGATGTGCCCGCAACCCAGGTACATGCCCTTGACCGGAATCGAACCTGGGACCTTTCAGTCCTCAGGCCGACGCTCTATCCACTGAGCCAAACCGGTTCCGGCAAGGGAGAAACATTTTGTGAGAGAATAATAATCACAGTTATCTGAGTTCAAATCATTGAAAACCCAAACATAATTTAAAAAAATACTTTTTAACTTATCTCAGAGAGGAAGGGAGAGGAAGAAAGAGATAGAAACATCAATGATGAGCAAGGATGTTGAGAAAAGGAATCCTAGTACATTGCTGGTGGGAATGCAGACTGGTGCAGCCACTGTGGAGAACAGTATGGAGTTTCCTCAAAAAACTAAAAATGGAACTCCCATTTGACCCAATGACCCCCCCTTCTAGAAATATATGCTAAGAAACCAGAAACACCAATCAGAAAGAATATATGCACCCCTATGTTCATAGCAGTGCACTTTACAATGGCTAAGATTTGGAAACAGTCCAAGTGTCCACCAGCAGATGAGTGGATAAAAAATATGTGGTACATCTATCCAATGGAATACTATGCAGCTGTGAAAAAGAAAGAACTCTTACCATTTGCAACAGCACGGATGGACCTGGAGAGCACTATGCTAAGTGAAATAAGCCAGTCAGAGAAAGATAAGTATCACATGATCTCACTCATATGTGGAATCTAATGAGCAAAATAAACTGATGAACAAAGTAGATCCAGAGACATAGAAGCATGGAACAGACTGATGGATTTCAGAGGGAAGGCAGGGATTGAGGGTGAGTGGGGAGTGATTAACCAGGGAACTTATATGCATACAAGAGGCCCAGTGCACAAATTCGTGCACTGGTGGAGTCTGGCTGGCCCGCCCCGATTGGGGCCGATCGGGCTGGCCAGGGCCACAGGCAGTTGGCCAGCCGGCCCCACCCCCTGGTCAAAGTCCTAGTTGAACTCCCGGTCGAGGGGACAATGTAATATCCTATACATATTAGCCTTTTATGATATAGGATAGGCATAGCCCATGGGCACAGACAATAGAGTGGCGAAGGCCTGGGAGGGGCGGGTGTGGAGTGGAGGGGGTCAATGGGAAAAACAAACAAACAAACAAACAAACAAACAGGAAATCTGTAATACTTTCAATAGTTAAAAAAAAAAAAGAAGAAAAAGAAACTTCAATTATGAGAAAGAATCATTGATTAACTGCCTCCTTTGGGGGAAGCCCACAACCCAGGCATTTGCCCTCACCTGGAATTGAGCAGAGAGCTCCTGGTTCATAGGTCCAAGCTCAACCACTGAGGCACACCTGACAGGCCTAAACATAACTTTTGAAGGCACCTTTGAGCTTCAGATAATAACTGTCTTTTCTTTGTCCCCCAATTCTGTGTCTGTCCTTGGTGCACAGGAGTGCACATGCTACTTCTTTAATCTCCCAGCACCTGCCTGAATTCTCTATCAGGCCATGTGATGAGAGTTATGACTGGTGGAGAGGGCACAATATCAGACCAGACCCCAGAGGCACCAGTGATCCACAAACAGCCTTCCACAAATGGTTCCCAGGAACAATATACCACCTGAACTTGTATGCAGACTCAATAAATAATTCAAATAATTTTTACCTTAAGAAAGTGAAAGTTTTCATTTTTTAACATTATTTCCCTCTTTATATACACATATCTGAGGGCATATATATATGTGTGTGTATTGAATTATTTGAAAGGAAGTTGCAGATATAACACTTCACCTCTAAATAGTATGCTTGCACCTCCCAAGAATAAAAACATTTACCCACAATACTAATATCACTACTAACACAGTGAATATTAATTTTTGTTGTTGTTAATCCTCACCCAAGGATATTTTTTCCATTAATATTTTTTTTAGAGAGAGTGGAGGGAGGGGGAGAGACAGAGAGAGAAATATCCATGTGAGAGAGACACATCGACTGGTTGCCTCCTGAACATGACCAGGGGGCGAAGGATTGAGCCTGCAATGGAGGTACGTGCCCTTGACCTGAATTGAACTCCCAACCCTTCAGTCCAAGGGCTGATGCCCTAACCACTGAGAATACCAGCTAGGGTGTGAATATTAATGTCACCTAACATACAATTCATATTCAGTTTTTGCCTATTTGCTCCCAAAATGCCCTTTGTAGAGGTTTTCCTTTTTAATCCAGAAGCCAATCAATTGGGTGATACTATGAAACCTTGTGAAAATCCTCATCCTCAACAATGTTTCATTCAATGCTTTTGGTGATTAATGATGACTCTTTCTTGAATGAATTATTACATTTTCTGATTTTTTTTAGTCTTCCTGCATTTGTTAGCTGGCATTCTTTCAGCATTACCATCCACCATCTCTTTCTCTGCGTATCACTACAGATACTCAGATACCATGAACTGTTATAGTCAATGTGTTTTTGATGCTTCAATCACCCCAAATTTGGCCAATGAAGACACTTCAAGGCGGTTCCTGGTTTCTCTCTGCAGTTTCTGGCAAGAGATGCTCCAGTGCACCTCCTACTTTTCCTGCCCCAGACTTAGAATCAGCCACTTCTTCCAGGACCTACTTTGCTATGAATAGGTCACACATCCACATCCTTCAATTCCCCAAATATTCATGAAGTATACAGCACAGTCTCCCTCCAACTCCACCTCTCTCTTCATCGACAATAATATTAGTTTTTTGTATATCCTCCCAAAGAGTTTATATAATAAAGCAAAGGCACAGATAAATATTCATACTCTCTCCCAAAGTTTTAACTCCAATGATAGCATATTACACTCACTGCATTTGTCTATACTTGTAGCTCTTGTCTGTCCTCAGATTCTGAAAGATGTCTACGATCCCAACCCAAAAAGATTCAGAACCTTTAGGCTAAGTCTTTTTAAAAAATATATACTTTTATTGCTTACAGAGAGAAGGGGAGAGAGACAGAATTGTCAGTGATGAGAGAGAATCATCAGTCGGCTGCCTTCCAAATGCCCCCCACTGGGGATGGAGCCAGCAACTCTGGGAATGGTTAGCTGGCATCCTGGTTCACAGGTCGACACTCAATTACTGAGCCACACTGGCCCGGCTAGGCCAAGTCTTAAATTTTCAGATGAGAAAAGCTGGGGGAGGGTGACTTGACTAGGTGCATTGGCAACTATTCGTCCCTCTATAGCAGCGGTTCTCAACCTGTGGGTCGCGACCCCTTTGGGGGTCAAACGACCCTTTCACAGGGGTCGCCTAAGACCATAGGAAAACACATATATAATTACATATTGTTTTTGTGATTAATCACTATGCTTTAATTATGTTCCATTTGTAACAATGAAAATACATCCTGCATATCAGATACTTATATTACGATTCATAACAGTAGCAAAATTACAGTTATGAAGTAGCAACGAAAATAATTTTATGGTTGGGGGTCACCACAACATGAGGAACTGTGTTAAAGGGTCGCGGCATTAGGAAGGTTGAGAACCACTGCTCTATTGGCTCTTGGATAACTACTCGTTCTTCAAACATCACTTCCATGCCTCCTTCTCCAACTAGCTGATGCCCCCTGATTACAAGGTTTCAGATCACGAGGCACTTCTACTTCATGGCACATCGTAAGTCACTGTATGAAAACTTGTTTCCTGTCTCGGTGAGGACAAGAACCAAATCTGTCTTGCTCACTGCTGGCACACAGTAGTTACTCGGACAAAAATGTGCGGAGTGAAATTCGAACTCGGCGCGTCTGGCTTCCAGTCCACGCTTCTTCCTACTGCAGTCCCGCCGCGGCTGGAGAAATAATTCCAAGACGTAAATAAATAATTAAATAAAATCTCCATAGAAAAAGCTGGGAAGCCTTTTCATTTCTACGATTAATGGAGGACCTTAGCTGAAACTGCTCACCGCGAGGTGTGACGACCGCAGGAGGGCGTCAATCAAGAAATGCCCCCTTGCCCCGCAGGCGAGTGGAGCTGCACAGAGCCGAGGCCACACCGGGTAGCGGCACAGCTTCAATGGAAAACACGTGCAAAACGGAAAAGTGGGGCTGCGCGCAGCTGCGATCCCCTAGGACCCAGGGAGACGGGACATGGGTCGGAGAAGACGGCACAGTTTTTGCCTGGAGCCCTTGTCACCCAGGCTCTCCCTGATTCCTGCCGGAAGAGGCTGAGTCCGGGCGGGAACCCCCAAAATGAAACGGGCTGGGGCGGCCAAGAGTCCGGAGCACCTGAAGTCTAGTTGTCCTTACTCCACTGGGACGCAGCTAAGGGCCGTGGATCCCTCTCCTTGGAGCTGCCCCAGAACCCCAGGGCACGCTCTCCAATAGCCAGAGACGCCTCGGGCAACAGCTCGTGCCACCGTTACTCCAAGGAGGGCGCCGACCAGGGAGGGTTCTCTCAGGCCTGGGAAGGCGCGGCCCTGGCAGTGGCCTCGACGCTCTCCAGGATCGAGTCCAGTTACCCCTCGCCTGGGGCCGGGCGCCGCCCCCCTGGGCTCCGGCCTGGATCGGTGCCCCTGAGTTTCAGCAGAGATGCCTCCCGGCTGCGCTAGGACTGCCTGGGTCCGCCTTCCCTGCAGCTGTTCCTTCCTGTCTCCCCAGACGAACGCGGCCCCAGTCTTCCTTCGAGGGCGTCCGGGCCAGGGTGCCTGGAGCCCAGAGCGACGGCGGCGGCTGGGTGCAGGGGCGCAGGGGCGCAGGGGCGCAGGGTCCCGGGAGCCGGGGAGCTAGCGCGTCCCGGGGGCGGGGAGCTCAGCCGGCGGGGGCGGGCCAAGGGTGGGGGCGGGAGGCGGCTCCCGGGGCTCCGTGCCATTGGCCGCAGGGCCCGGCGGCAGGAAGGGGCCAGAGAGCGCGGCCCCACCCCGCGGCCAGCGGAGCCTATCGCCGGGAGCGCGGAGCGCGGATAAATGTAGCGCCGCGGCGCGGGCCGGCAGCTCTCCGAGGGGCCGGAGCGCAGCGGAGCCATGCAGTACCCGCACCCCGGGCCGGCCGCCGCGGGCGCCGTGGGGGTGCCGCTGTACGCGCCCACGCCGCTGCTGCAGCCCGCGCACCCCACGCCTTTCTACATCGAGGACATCCTGGGCCGCGGGCCCGCCGCGCCCACCCCCACCCCCACGCTGCCGTCCCCCAACTCCTCCTTCACCAGCCTCGTGTCCTCCTACCGGACCCCGGTGTACGAGCCCACGCCGATCCACCCCGCCTTCTCGCACCACTCCGCGGCCGCGCTGGCCGCCGCCTACGGACCCGGCGGTTTCGGGGGCCCTCTGTACCCCTTTCCGCGGACGGTGAACGACTACACACACGCCCTGCTCCGCCACGACCCCCTGGGTAAGGCGGCCGGGGTCATGGCGGGGCCGAGCCGAGGCGGCGGCGAGGAAGGCGCCACCCGGCAGGTGGCAGCGCCCAGGAGGCGGCGGGGGCGGAGGGGAGGCAATAGAAAGTTGTGGCCAAAGCTATTGAAAAGCGGCCCTCGGGCGCGCGCGGGGCCAGGAGACGCGGGCACCGGCGGCGCGCGGCGGGAGTGACCGCACCATGACTCAGATTGGTTTTCCTGAACCTTGCCGGCGTCGGGGCGCGCCGGCCGGGGTGAGACCTCGGGCGCTGCCGCCGGGGCTGGCGGCCCAAGGCAGTTGTGGGGCGCGCGCGTCGCCTTGGGAGGGGTCCCCTGAGCTGGAGGGACGGGGAAGGGAGTGCCAAGGCGCCCCGGCCGGCCCCCGCGGGGCCGGGATAGTTGCCGGGCCCGGGTGGTTACGGGGCTGGACCCGGTTCAACAAGCTTGTGCAGTGAAAGAGCCTGACCCTTTCCGTTCATACAGGAAATCTTGAGTTCTCGATAGGAGTAAATCTGGTTTCAGAAGCTGTTAAGTGTTTTCCTGGCTGCGTGAAGCAGACCCTTCCCCCGGAGTAGTGCACGCTGCTGATTATTTTATCGACATCCTCAATACAGACAAATTCAGGAAACACTCGACTTCTGATAGCCGGGATCCGTTTTTCTGATATTGTTCATTTCCTCTGTGTGGGATGTGACTTTATGGCAGCTAAAATAACCAGTTGCTTCCTTTTTTTTGAGGCTGTTTTGCACCAGTCTGAAGCCTGACGTAAGCAAAATCTCGAAAAACACACAAGACACACACACACACAAAAAACAATGCCAGCTTTCAAAGCGTTTAGGCGAAGGCCTACAGACGCACGCACGGATGGACGGACGGACTGTCGGGCACGTCTTTGGAGTTCGAAGGGCAGTGCGGACACGTTGGGCTTATAGAAGGTGCGGGGCTCGTCCCCTCGGTGCGCGGCCCAAGGCTTAGAAGGCACCCTTGCTCCGCGCTCCGGGTGGCCCTTGGCGCCTCTGGCATCCGAAGCCCCGGCGTGGAGTAAGGGGCCGAGGCTTCTTGCCGGGGGCCACCAGGGTTTTAAATCTCTTTGTTATTGGCAGCTTCTGAAGAGACCCTGGAGACAACTAACACTTTAATCCATTAACATTTTAATCACATTAGGATGGTACGGCCTCTAGTTCAGTTCTCCATCTTCTCATTGTTAGAGAGATGGGGGCGGAGGATTATATTTTAGTTCTCTTTTAAAAAAAAGTTATTATGTCGTATTTTTTTATTCCAGCCTCGAGGGTTTGGTGCTGCGGGGCCCCTGCGTGGCTCTGTTAGCCTGCTGTGGCGGGAGGGGGGCTCTCAGCTGGGCCGGGGATGGGGGCGAACGTTTCACCGAGCGCGCCCTGGGTTTCCTTGGGTTACTGCTGGGACTGAGCAGGAGGAAGCAAAGGGTTTTCGAGTTAGACCAACAGGAAACACATTGACGGAAATGTTGCCATAGCCCACGGGGTGGCTTTAACTGGCCGCCCCCGCGGGCCGGGTGTGAAATCAAAGGAGGCCGCGGCGCCCTGGATCCAGGATTGGAAGCCCCACGCGTGGCCGAAGGCCGGCGCCGCCCTCAAGGGCTTCCCACGCAGCCTAGCGCGGGGTCCCCTGGCTAGACTCCCGCCGTCGGTCTCTGGCTATAACAGCCTGTGTGAATGTAACGGCCCCGCTCCTCCCAACAGAGTATTTGGAAAGTGCGGTTCACCAAGGGAGAGGATCTAGAGGTGCAAAAAGTTGTAGATAAATTGGAGAGCAACTGGTTAAAGAGGGTCTTGGTATTTTAAGCTCAACCTATAATGGCTGTTCTTTCGGTGATCAAAAGATTTGGCTGTTGGTATCTAGCTGTGGGTGTGAAGGTTGTGTTTATGTGTCTGTGATTGTTCAGGGTGGTCTCTGCGTATTGCAGTGGAGGTGTGTGACTGGCTGTCTCTGTGTCTCTGGGTATGCATGTGTATTGGTGGCCCTGTATTGGGTCCATGTTTCGGTGAATGTATATGGACGTGTCTGGTTGGGTGTCCTCGTGAGTCTCCTTACCCCCTTGGTCACCCCCAAGGCCATCACTCATCAGCACTCTTAATGCCCACAGGCAAACCTCTGCTCTGGAGCCCTTTCTTGCAGAGGCCTCTGCATAAAAGGAAAGGCGGCCAGGTGAGGTTCTCCAACGACCAGACTATCGAGCTGGAGAAGAAGTTTGAGACCCAGAAATACCTCTCCCCGCCTGAGAGGAAGCGTCTGGCCAAGATGTTGCAGCTTAGCGAGAGACAGGTGAGCGCACCGGCTGCCCGGGGGCAGCTCTCCTGGGGAGCTCTCCTGGGGCGGGCGTCGCGGGCCGTAAGAGAGACGTGGAGCCCCTGTGCGCTCCTGCTCCTGGAGACTAGCTATCCAGTTTCTGGCGCTGTGGTCTGCTGTGGAGCCCGGAATCTGCCTCCTCCCCACCACGGCCCTCGGGATTCTGGGCTGGTGGCAAGTTTTCTTTCTCTTTTTCCTGTAGGTCAAAACCTGGTTTCAGAATCGACGCGCTAAATGGCGAAGACTAAAGCAGGTATGGACATGGTTCTGTTTCTATGGAAATAAATATTTTTATCAGGTTATCTCAATGCGAGGCCTGTTATAGGTTGTATGCAAAAGTCATTTGAGAGACTATTTAACCTCTTCACCTTGATTAAAAAGGCAAATAGTCTTGCTGAAATTCAGGATGAGTTGCTCAGGTGGCAGTAATGCTAAAAGCACCTAATGCAGTTCCTATGTCAATTATGCTTGGGTTTTCACACACTGGCTAGTAAAACTCCTGGCTAATTGTTTTATAAACCCCATATGTTGTTTATCTAATTAACGCAGGAAAGATAAAGTAATTGACAGTAAATGACTTAAGCAGTTATCTTTGGGAGAAAATTGTTTCTTTTATTTACACAGCCATAATAAAACCAGTCAGAGCTCAAGGGTAAATATAAGGAAATAAACACCTTTAAGTCTTGTTTACACTGTTTTTAAAGAAGAATTAAATATCAAAGAGTTTAAAAATCATTTCCCTTCTAATGCCAGCTCTTAAAATGAATATAAAAACATGTAAGAGAATATCCAATCCTGTTTGGAAAGTAGCTTAAACTTTCTAACAGTCTTTCTTCCTATGACCTTGTTGCGCAATATGTGATAAAAAAGTAAAGGCTAATTCAGTT
Source organism: Myotis yumanensis (assembly GCF_028538775.1). Taxonomy (NCBI): domain Eukaryota; kingdom Metazoa; phylum Chordata; class Mammalia; order Chiroptera; family Vespertilionidae; genus Myotis; species Myotis yumanensis. The sequence goes on along the minus strand of NW_027223764.1, from coordinate 24,073,250 downwards.
TTTAAAGGCTATTACCTTAAGGCTAAAGATTTGTTTATGAAGTCCTAATCAGGATGACTTCCCCAAAATAATCTGCAATTGATGAATTGTTCATTTGCCAATGTATGTGTAGTTTATAGTAAATAAAATATTTTCGAAACAATGGTACAAGTTGGGAAATCGAAAGCAGTGTGCATTTTTAAATATAGTAATCATAAAGCTTTTTCATTAAAAACAAGATAGTGTTACAAAGAATATTTTGAATCAGGAAATAAAATTTATTTCATTATTCTAATGTGATTTAAAAATGTTCGGGTTTTCTCTCAATTTCTGACCTTGTGCGTATATTTGTTACATAGATGCAAGCCTGGTGAATCTGTTATTCTATAGGCTTGCTTAAAAAAAACACACTTTATAATATTTCTATATAGTGTTTCTGTCCATTTTAGACAAACACAGGATTAAATTTACTAGCTCATTTAGTTCTTGATCAAAAGTGTGACTGCAGTTTACTAGGGACTCTTAAACTAGAGATACCTATGTAATATGGGAATATTTTCAAGAAATTTCCCTCAGATTTTAAGTTATAGTTGTTTCTTTTCAGTTGGCAACATTCTTCCAGTTCTACATTTGTTTATTTGCCATGATTTTGTAACCTGTTACACATATTTATGTATGTTTATAAACATACTCCAGAAAATGGATGAAAAGGATTCAATCTAACAATTTGAAACTTTTCCCTTAATCACTATTTAGTGTTCATTAAAAAAAATGTCTAGCCCTAGCCAGTTTGCCTCAGTGTTTAGAACATTGGTCCGCTGACTGACGGGTCTCAGGTTTGATTCCTGGTCAAAGGCACGTACCCTGTACCTACCTTGGTTGCAGGTTCGATCCCCACCCTGGTTGGGGCGTGTAAGGGAGGCAACCAGTTGATGTTTATCTCTCACATCGATATCTCTCTCTCTCTCTCCCCCTCCCTTCCACTTTCTTCTCCAAAGATCAATGGAAAAAATATCCTCAGGTGAGGATTTAAAAAAATGTCTAGAAGGCCCTGTTATTGGCAAAGTTTAGCTATTTGAAGAATGATAAAACTGTGTATCTGCAGTGCTCTGATTTCTCCCTCCCACCCCCCTAAACTTTTAAGAATCTTCAGGTCATGGGTTTGGGCTGGAATTAGTGTTCATTTGACATAATACCTTTACAGTTATATTTGTGATTGGTTGTTCTTATTTGGCAAGAGCATAATCTTTCTCTGATATGAAAAGAACTTTTTCCAAAGTGAGAAAAAGAGTATGCGTTATATATGTAGAGACTATAGCTAAGAGCAATTGATAAACTAAAAATTAAAAAGATGGTAGAAGGTGAAAAGCATTTTGATTTATTTCTCACCTCTTCCATATTTCATGATCTACCAATCTCCATTTTCATCCTCTTCATTCAGGAGAACCCTCAAAGCAATAAAAAAGAGGAACTGGAAAGTTTGGACGATCCCTGCAATCAGAGGCAAGACTTGCCCAGTGAACAGAATAAAGGTGCTTTGGATAGCTCTCAATGTTCGCCTTCCCCTGCCTCCCAGGAAGACCTTGAGTCAGAGATTTCAGAGGATTCTGATCAGGAAGTGGACATTGAGGGCGATAAAGGCTATTTTAATGCTGGATGATGATCACTGACATCGGCACCTTCAGAAAGCTGGACTTGGGAATAATATTTGCAACAGGAAATCTCTATAGACAACTGGAAAACTATATGGGAAAGGAAGTTAGTTTGCTGGTATTCTGGAAACCGAAAATATTTGGTGCACTGGCTAAATAACAAACTCACATTGAAACCTTAATTTTGACTTAAGAAACAGTTTATATATTGATTTTAGGTTGTACGATAAGGGGACTTTTCACTGGTTAAATGTACCCCCTTTTAAAAAAGTAATTTTTTTTCCTATTTATAAAAGGCAATTTTGAACATTTTGGTTGAATTTTTAAGTTATAACTTTAAAGATTTTAATGGGATCTTCTTGAATAACTTCTATAATCTGTATCTTCATCCCACTTAATGGAAAACCAAAGGGTACCCCAAACTCAGAGGTATGCCTTGGAAAGGGGGCCCGCATTTCAGGCAGCCTTGGAATATTTTAAAAGGAAACATTCTTTACTTTTATATTACATTCTTACACTGCTGCTTAAATCCGAAAGCAGCCCAGAGCTCATCTCCGGGATGTGCCTGCCTTTTGTTAGAGAGAGAGAGTTGATAATCTTAAATGCTTGTTTTGCACTATCACTTAGTACCTGTTTGACTAAGGTGTTAAGGATAGTACTGTCCAATTCAGGCAGGAAAACTGACTCATCGGTGACTGAAATTAAGCACAGGAACTAGAAATAGCAGGTTAATTAAATGTAAGTAGATTGTAGATAATTGTGTTTTACATCAACCAGTGTTTATAATGTGTATATGTATATATATAATTGTTCACTGTAAAAAACATGGCCAAAATATTTGTGTGTGTGTGTTTTTTAATGAGTAACCTGCCTATAAAATAAATCTGTCGGTGCGACGACCGTCTTCGTCTGCCCTCTCGTTCTCTGATCAGAACAAATCCGCACTTCTTACACCTGGGGGCGCCGACCCCACCCGCCAGCGCTGGAGCCTCAGGTGGTGATCGCGCTGGGGCTCAGGCAGCCCGAGCACCCCGAGCGCCGGCCTTGCGGGCGGTTTGGCACCTGGAAGGTGGGTTTGGGCCTTTTCCCAGGTGTTTGCAATTGATAGGTGCGCGTGCGCGTCTGGGGCTGCGGGGAGGCTCCCGCAGGTCGGAGCCCGGGGCGCCCCGGTCGGCGGCGGCTCCGCAGAAGCGCAGGGCCGCTCGAGTCCCATCGATTCGCCTCGGCCCCGCCGCCTGGACCGGCCGCTGTCCTTGACCGACGTGAGTCAACACTGTGTCATCCCCTGGCTGCCCAGCGGGGCTGGGGGGTCCGCTTAGGGAATGGGGACCCTGGCCGGGAGGAGCGGGAGGTGGTTCCGCTAGGACAGCAGTTCTCATGCTTCTGGGAACTTCAGAACCATCTGCGGAGCTTGCTGGAACGCCATGCCGGGGCTCCAGCCCCGGGTCTGGGCCCAGGAGTTTCTGATTTGTTGGAGTGACAGGGAAGTTGCATGTCTAACAAGTGCTCAGGTGAGGTCAAAGTTGCCGCCGGGGACCAAGCTTTGAGAACCCCTGTTCTTAGTGGGCCGAAATTCCGCCCTCATTCCCCATCCTTAACCCCTCCACCTGCTTAGAGAGGGGAAGAGGGAAGCAGGGCCTATCCAAGGTCGTGGGAGCCCGAATTTGCCGGTTGAGGGGAGGGAGCGGGGTCAAGGAAGGGGTACTGAGAGAGGGAGAATGAAAGTGCTGAGAGTGGGTGTGAGATGAGGGAAAAGGTGGGCGGGGGTTTCCGATTGGCCTAGGTATTGCTGTTCTGCATCTAGCTGCGTGCATGGAAAATGAGGAGAGAGACCTGTAAGAGGAGAAGCCGAAAAATCTCTTCTAACCTCTGCCTCCATGGAGGCCTCCAGATGTTGTGCAGCAGGGTGCCTCCTGGCAGAGGTTCTGTGAAGGTGGCTGGCCAGGGCTGTGGCTCCCCAGATGTGGGCCCTCAGGTGAAGACAGAGTGAAAAAAGTCACTGCTCTTAGGGGGCTGTGGCATCCCTTCTTGCAATGGCCTGGAATGGCCTGTGAATTTAGGTTAGTATTGCCACCTTAGGCAGGGAGGTGTACATAGGCCTGGAAGCTTATAGATTTGAGTTGAAGTTTTAGTTCTTGGCCTCATTCTCTATCTGTAGGATGAACATGGCCTGGTTGATCTACACATCCCCTTCCAGCCCCCAGATTCCCAACTCAGTTCAAGGTCTTTATTGTTTCTCCTGTTCTCGGTGTCTCCTCAGTGTTGGAGCCCAAAGGAGACATCCAGTGGGAAGGTCTCCTTTCCCATCAGCTGCAGGCTCCACACTCCCTGACCCTGCCTGACAGGTTACATCAGGGTTTCAAAGGTTGTGATCAATCTCCTTTGAAAACGGGACTGTCTGTATCAGAGTCTGAGAGAATGGGAGGCTTGTGGGCCTAATATTGAATTAAAGCAATCCTGAAATCAGTGTGTGTGTTTCGCTCCTGGAGATAACCTCTGGTTAATGTTTATTCTTGAGAATAACTGTATCATGACGATCAAGCTGAGAAATACAGGCTTATGTATTGATGGACACCAGGAAACTTGAGGGGTGAAATCTTGTTTTAAAGTAGACCATTCCTGAAACCAGGCAGTTTTCCAATTTAAAGCTATTCCCAGCTCTCTTCAAGCTGCTCATATTCTGAATCTAAACATGTCCTTAAGAATCAAGAGCGTGTTAACTGAAGAAGTACAGTGTTCTTAGGACGCAGGTTGGCATTACCTGTTCTCTAAAGTGCCCCGTTGCAGATTGCCAATGAATATTTACAAATTCGTCCTACAGTCCAGGCATTTTTCATTTGTTTGTCGTTTGGCTATTTCATGTTGAAGCGACCTTTACAGCACAACTCCTGTCTTGTTTTCAACTCTCTTTATCAGGAGATTCAACTCGAAAACGGTTATCATTTAGCAGAAAGACAAACAGAAAAGCACATTTTTGTAAGCAAAACGTTAATGATTGGAAGAATTGCCCTAATTTCACCATGACAGTGTGTGATTAATCCCCTGGGTCATGTACTTATATTTTAAGTTATTCAGTTCGTTGGTCTTTGATATTCAGAACCCTTTCTAACTTAATAGGATATTGATTTTGTTGGATGATGTACTTTGACTCTTTAAACAACATCATTTTGAGGGATGACTAGCCCGTTGTGTAGTATTTTATTTAGAGAACTATTGCATAAGGTTTCTTTTCTCTTAGTTTTTATGGTTTTCTCAGGGTGAAAGCTGATAAGACATCTTGTGGGAAAAGAGGAAACCATCCCTGATAGTGAAAGTACCTATTCTCTTTCCACATTTCTGACCACCCTCTGTGTGTGTGTGTGGTTTCATTGCTGTGAATATTCATTTTAATTAATGGGGGCAGGGCAGGGATTCAAGAAAATGTATATTTGGACTTGGGGGGGGGGGCAGAAATGCATTTTGTTGGGGACAGACCGCACTTTCCAAAATTCCCATTCCCGTTTTACTGCCTTGTGGAAGATGACACAAACTCAAAAGCTCACCTTTTTATTTTACTTTAAAACCTAATAATGATCCTTGAAATCTGTGGTCGGAGGTGACATATATGTGACTACTGACAACATGGGACAGAGTGTAGGAAACCAAGCAATCACCCAGGATGCTTCTAAATGGCTAGGAGTGCGGTATCTTGTAGTAAAAAGAATGTTAACATTCACTTTTCATCCCTTTGAGTTTCATGCTATTCCAGCTGGACTCTGTACTTTTCTAATCCAATTTTGTCCCTTGATACTTTTGGGGGGGGGGGGGTGGGTATTGCTGTTGAATTCAGATGAGAAGCACTTTGGAAATCCCTCCCATTCACCAAAATATCTAGATCCAAGGTCTATGGAACAGCAGCTATTCCTTCAGATGGGGCTGTGGGAACCCTCTCTCAGGAATTGCACCTTTGTGGATAAGAGCAGGGCTGGAAGTAAGGCAAACCAGTCCCTGTAACCCCCTTGCTGGTTGGGGGCTTTGGGAAGCATGATTCTCATTCTCAGTTCTTCAGTTCCTTAGAGAGGTGGGTGGCGCAACTGAGAGGAGGTATCAATGTCTGGTACACAGTAGGTTCCAAGCGGTAGCCAGAAAAGCCAGAAAGCCCCCACGGATTCCCTTCTTTTGAGGCAGTCTTTGATTCCCAGTTGCAGGCGGGAAACCTCCTCAGTCAGATGTACACAAATCTCTGCAGACAATAGAGAGGGCTTGGGGAGGAGACCTTGGAGCTGGCAAAGGCATTTCCTGTCTGCAGAGGATCTTGACTTTGGAGCATCCGGCGGTCACCACGAAGTGAACCCTATCCTGTGTAGCTACTTAAAAAAAAAAAAAAAAAGTCAACTGCCAATTTCAAGCGATTTTCCAGATGAACGCCAATAAGACAACTTCTCACTTAAAAACATTTTTTTAAAGCCTGTTTTCTAACCATTAGAGTCTTTTCTAATTTGGAAGAGAAGTTTGGTAGCATTCAAAATCTTAAGTATTAAAAAAAATCTCATCACTTTCTAAAGACTACTGCAAGATAACCCCATTCCCCCATTCGTAGATACTTGCTGGAGGAGAAATGCCAATCCAGTTAGTCTCCATGATTCTTGTTTATATTTTTATTTTATAGTTGAATTAAGCCCTTCATCCTTCCTCACTTCACCACTTCCATTTATTCATTCCCCTTCTCCTCCCCTCTCCCCATCTCAGGATTCCTCTTCCTCATTCAGTTTATTTCCCCATTAAGAATAGAAAATGGCCAAAACCGGTTTGGCTCAGTGGATGGAGCGTCGGCCTGCGGACTGAGGGGTCCCGGGTTCGATTCCGGTCAAGGGCATGTGCTTTGGTTGCGGGCACATCCTCAGTTGGGGGCGTGCAGGAGGCAGCTGGTCGATGTTTCTCTCTCATCGATGTTTCTAGCTCTCTGTCTCTCTCCCTTCCTCTCTGTAAAAAATCAATAAAATATTTAAAAAAAAAAAAAAAAGAATAGAAAATGGCCTTGGCTGGTGTTGCTCAGTTGTTTGGGCGTCATACTGTGCACTGAAAGGTCACCAGTTTGATTCCTGGTCAGGGCACATGCCCAGGTTGTGGGTTCGATCCACAGAAGGGAGCATGCAGGAGGCAGCCAGTTGATGTTTCACTCTCTCTCTCTCTCCCTCTCCTTTCCTATCTCTCTAAAAATCAATAAAAATAAAAAAAGAAAAGAATAGAAAATGACTAGTTTAACTTTTCAGACAGCACAATTAAGGCTATGATTTTCTTCAAATACATAGAAATTTTTAGCTTTCAGGTGGAAATTCTCAGTTTGAGGGAGATGTTGTTGGAGTTCTGATACACTGCCCCCAGCCCTCCAAGGGCAGGTCTTTAGTTTAGCATCATCTCTCCTCTCCCATCCCCATTTTTGGACCAGGTTAAGCAATAATAGTGACAATCACAATAGAAGAGTAATAATATTTGTCTGCCTAGGGGTCAAGCCCCTAGTAGCACTGGAGTATATGGAGCTGATGGAGAGAGGCTGCAGTAAGGTTGGGGTGCAGAATGCCATGGCAGAGCCTTCCAGAGGCTCTTTATGAAGAGAAAGGAAGTGGAATCTGTTCCAGGGAATGGCCTGCTCGGGAGAGAGGGCAGGGAATAAATATAGCTAGAATCTTCAGAGGTTTTGTGGTCCAGAACTTGGAGAAAGGATTATGGCCTGCTAGTCTCCCCCTTTATTCACACAAATCTCTTTGCTTGTGGGATTACAGTTTCTTCTATCTGAAATTTTATTTCCCCAGCTGGCCTCCTGGCTGGCTCCCTCACTTTCCCAGGCTTGGCCTTCCCTAGCCATCCTATTTAAAATCACAGCCCTCTCTCTTCCCTGTTCCCCTTCCACAATGTACTTTTCTCTATTCCCCTTACTATAATTGGATAAAATATTTTTACTTATTTATCTCTCCTCATTGAAATGGTAATGCCATAAGGGTAGGGATTTTTGTCTGTTTGGTCTACTACTATATATCCCCAGCCTGACACATAATAGGTACTCCCATAAGTATGTGTTAAATAAATGAATGAACATATATCGAGCACTTACTATGTATTAAATGTTATATAAATCCTTCACATACATTAAATTATTTAATTCTCATGAAAATCCTATGAGGTAGATACTGTCATTGGCCCTGTTTCCCAGATAAGGAACCTGTCACCAAGAAGTTAAGCCCAAAACCTCAATGACTATACCAGTCAATGTTGTAAAGTAAACTTCCTGATTTAATCTGTTGTACCCTTGAGAAGGTAGCAAGCCAGGTCTCATTCTAGCTATAAGAAGACAGTTGAGGGCTTTTGTTCACTTTTTTTGGTCCTTTTTTTCTTTTGGCCTAAATTCAAGTCTAGCATTAAATCTGGAAGGGATTACAGTACAGTATCGGGGATATGCAATTTCTGTGTATGTAGCACATTATTCTCCTACCCTAGGAAACTAATAAAGTGACTGGGGTACCATTTCCAGTTTTCTGGGGGAAATGAGCATTATAAAATATGCTTTATATCTTTCAAAGTGTTAAAAAAAAAAAGTCTGCCTCTGGTCCATGTTATTTGGTGTTTCTATTATATAAGCTGTTTAGTATATTTCTTCTTCGACTGACCCACTGATGCATGTTCCACGGGGCCTATGAACACACCGCAGTGCAACGGCTTACTCTGGTGTTCCTGGCATCGAGCACCGTGTTGGGCGTGCAGTAAACCTTTAATAAATACTGTACTACAGAATGAAAGTGAAAACCATGTGCCCTCCCCAAGAGAGAGGACAGACATTTCCCCCCTCCCCGAGCCTTGCACTGTCATTCCATCTCCTAGTTTGTGGCCACCAGAAACAGAGCTTCCCTGGATGGCTCTAGGAGCACAGCAGAAAGTACAGTAGGGGTTGCAAGTGCCGGGCAGGGAGTCTTTGCTGGGCTTGGGCATAGGTGCGGGGAGGTCGACTTAAGCCTACAGGCCCTAAAAGATATCCCTCCCCCTCTTTGTACCGACATGAATGTTAAGAGGAAGTGCTTCTGTGGCTTTATATTGGCCGTCGTTCCCTTCAGATTTGGCAATTTCATTCCATTTCCAATTCACACTTCTCAATTTCAGTCAAGAGTTTTATTTAAAATACACCTACTTGACTGAGAAACGACACCGTTTAGGGTAGCCTGTTATTACTACTATTTTTATCAGCAGCATCCATCTAGCAAACAGAAGCAGGAAACCCAATTATTTTTAAATGATTTCTGGAAGCATTTCACAAATTGCAAAGAAGCAAATGTGGATGGCCCATGAAATGTGTTTGCTTCACACCCTGGTTCAAAGTTTTAGCTTTCCTTAGTGGCTTGTGGAATCTGCATTACGGCAGACTTTCCATTAATTGTAAGTTAGACCAGACTAATTCGATGAACATTTAAAAAATGGCTCCTGGGTTTAGGTTCAGACGTCCAGAGGAAGTGGTTTCTTAGACACCCGCCTCCCGTGTATTGACTTGATGCTATGTAGGTGGATGGGAGTGAGATGGCCATGATGATGTACGGAGCTGTTGAGTAGTTAATTGAAGGGAATATTTTTAGCTTCACCAAGCAGTTGCATGATCTTATTAAGGTTTTTAAAATCCCCCAAATACCATTCTGCCTGAAGCAGATACCCCTTGTTTAGATGGTATTTCAGGCATTAAGAAAAGCACAATGCTGATGGTAACTAGGGAATTTAAAGCCTGCAATTTCTGGAATATATTGTTCTGAATCTTAGCCATTATTCAGTATTCATCTTGTTTGAAAATGGGACACTACAACATATTTACATTTGTATAGTGTTTTACTTTTCAATATTTTCAAAGTATTGTGGTTACAAAATATGTATTTTTTAACAAGTGGAATTGTTTTTTAAATGCCAATTTAATTTTTAAGGAAATTTCTTATTAAAGTATAACTTGCATTCAAAAGAGTTCACAAGTTATAGGTGTGTGACTCACAAAATGACTACACCATGTGACTGGAATCCGTATGATGACATAGAACTACTGGACCCCTAGTAGCTCCCTTATCCCCACTCTGGGTCACTGTCCCATTGCCTCCCAAGGGAAACCACTATCCCAACTCCAAATAGTGCAGATTCATTTGCTATTTTTGAACTTTATATAAATAGAATCATACAGTATGCCCTCTTTTGTCTCTGCTTTTTTCTTTCTTCCTTTTCCTTTAATCCTCACCTTCGGATATGCCTCCATTGATTTTTAGAGAGAGAGGAAGGAAGAGAGAGAAATATCGATTGGCTAACAGAACTGCTTCTCTCTCTCTCTCTCTCTCTCTCTCCTTCCTACCCTCCCTCTCTCCCTCTCATCTATCTAGTCTATCTATCTATCTAAAATCATGTTAATTTTGTTTTGTTATAAAAGTCACACATTTTCAGTGTGAAATATTTGCAAACTAAAGAAAGTGTGTAGAAGAAAACAACCATCACTCATAATCTCACCATTCAGGGATTAAAGTCTATGGAAACTTTAGGACATCTCCTTTTTAGCTGTTTTTTGGCACATGTTTATACAGGGTGGGGCAAAAATAGATTTACAGTGGTTTGTATGGAAAATAATACAATAATTAATAAATAATAACACAAGAATAAGCTTTATATTTTGTGTACTCACAAGTGTAAACTTACTTTTGCCCTTATCCATATGAATAATAATTTAAAATTTTGACATTTAAAAAAAAATCTTAAAATTACTTTTGAATAGTTAAAAATGGTTAAAAATGTAAATAGTACAAAAGTAATATAATAATAAGTAAGTGTCCCTCCCATTTGTCTCTCCCTGCCGCTGGCCATCTATTTTACTATCAGAGGCAATCTCTTAGTGATTTCCTCGGTGGTCTTCCAGTGGTAATCTATACACATACAAGCACATTTCTAAGTATCTCCCCCTCCTTTGCCCCAGTACAAATCATAATGTACTGTACATTCTTCTCTATAACCTGCTTTTCTCACTTGGCAATAGATCTTGAACACTGTCCCATCTCAGTATAAATAGAGCTTTTCTTTTCTTTCGGGGTGGGGGTAGGGGGACAGGCTGGGTTGTATTTTATATTATGCCTGAATCCTATCTGATGTGATGTACATTTAAAAAATATTTTTATCTATTTCAGAGAGGAAGAGAGAGGAGAGAGATAGAAACAGCAATGATGAGAGAGAATCATTGGTCTGCTACCTCCTGCATGCCCCACACTGGGGATCAAGCTACATATGCTGAGACCAAACTGTGACCTCCTGGTTCATAGGTCGACACTCATCCAGCCAGGCCATATTTCAGTTTTTTAAAAATGTGCTTATAGTTTTGACGAGAAAAATTTTGTGTAACCAAGTGAAACAATATCTTCTTGATGATTTATTTCTCTTAAGCTTAAAAAGTCTTTCCTCATTCAGAGAGCAAATGGGCATCCACATGCATTAAAAAAAACCTCTCCCTAAGACTCTCCCTTCTTCCTTCCCTGCTTTTATCTTCTGCCCTTTATCTCTACATTTAACTCTTAATGTACCTGGAACTTATTTTGCCCCACAGTGAGAGGTGAGGGACAAAAGAAAAAATTTCCCTCAAATATCTAACCAAGTGTCTCATTCATTCAACTTCTTCCTTTTTGGCTCTTTTTCTATATTAAATGTCTAAAATGTGGGTGTGTGGGCTAATTACAATGTTTTTATAATTTGGAGTTTGTATTTCATGTATCTGTGGCTGAGTTTAAGGACTAGAAGTTGCTTTCTGCAGCAGAAGGATGAGAGCTACTGCTCAACCTTTACATGTAATCAACTTTCTCCTTCTTCCAAGGTGTGGGCTAGCTTTTGAACAGGCAACAGCTAGCATCAGATTCTACCATGTCCGAGTCTGCTTGTTCATTACTTTTGCACCATAGATGAAGGGACTGTCAGAACACTGAACTTAATCACCATACTGTTGTCTGTGTCTATGAGTTTTTTTATTTTATTTTAAAGTGGGATAAATGTTGACGGGAAAAATCTTGACTTTGGATAGTAAACACACAATACAATATACAGGTGATGTATTATAGAATTGTACACATGAAGCTTATATTATTTTATTAACCTATGTCATCCTAATAAATTTAAAAAGTATATTATAACATTGAACTTAAGAAGCACAGAATTCAGGAAGCATCATATGTCTCACTGTTTAAGGAGCAGGTGCCCTGCCCTCCAGTCCATTCATATTTTAAATTATACTATATCAGGGCCGTACCAGCCAAAAACTTAGATTAAAAAAACAGCAAACACTTACTGGAGGCTTACATATTTTTTTATTTTTTCAAGTCTTTACTAATGTTCTCAGTAAAGTTAAATATTTTCTAGATATAATTCATAATTATTTAAAAATATATATTTCTTTATTGATTTTAGAGAGGAAGGGAGTGGGAGAGAGAGATAGAAACATCAACAATGAGAGAGAATCATTGATCGGTTGCCTCCTGTATGCCCCCCACTGGGGATGGAGCCTACAACCTGGGCATGTGCCCTTGGCCAGAATAGAACCCGGGACCCCTCAGTCCGCAGGCTGACGCTCTATCCACTGAGCCAAACCAGCTAGGGCTAATTCATAGTTATTAATGAAATTTTAATTTATTGAGGTGAAATCCATATAACATAAAGTTAATCATTTTAAAGTGAACAATTCAGTGACATTGAGTCCATTCACAATGTTGTGCAACCACTGCCTTTATTCTGTTCCAAAACATTTCCCCCACTCCAAAATAGAATCCTGTACTTATTAAGCAGGCATTCCCCATCCTTTCTCTTCCTTCCAGCTTCTGGCATTCACCAATCTGCTTTCTGTCTCTATGGGTTTACCTAGTCTGGATATTTGACATAAATGGAATAATACAATATATGGTCTTTTTTTTGTCCAGCTTCTAAAACATTAGCATAATGTTTTTGAGGTTTATCCATGTTGTAGCATGTATCAATACATCATTCCTTTTTGGAGCTGAACAATATTCCATTGTATGTATATACAATTTGTGTATCCACCTGTCAGGTGATAAATATTGGGTTGTTTCCACCTTTTTGTAGACAGATATCCAGTTTTCTCTACAGTACTTGTTGAAGACATTTTTCTTTCCCCATTGAATAGTCTTGTACCCCTGTGAAAGATCAAATGCCTATAGGGTTCTGGGCTCTCAATTCTATCCCATTGGTCTATATGTCTGTCTTTATGCTAGTACCACAGTGTTTTGGTTACTGTAGCTTTGTAGTCAGCTTCAAAATTCAGATATGTGAGTCTTCCAACTTTTTCCTTCTTTTTTCAAGATTGGTTGGGTTGAAGGTTTATTACATTCCAGATACTACTATAAACCTTAGCACACAGCCTATCTAATAATAGACAAACATGGTAATTGACCGTACCTTCACTACACCTCCCATGGGCTAATCAGTGAGATATGCAAATTAACCACCAACAAAGATGGTGGTTAATTTGCATACGTAGGCATGAAGCGGCGGAGCAAAGACTGAAGGCGGCTCCGGCCGGAGCGAAGGAAAACCGGTGCTGGCAGCCAGGGGAAGGGAAGGCCTATTGCACGAATCTTTTCGTGCAACAGGCCTCTAGTTATCTATAATAATAAAAGCGTAATATGCTAATAAGACTGGATGTCCTTCTGGAAGACCTTCTGGATGAAGCCGGGGCTGCGAGGGAAGCCCAGGTCCTGGGTGCCAGAGGGAAGCTGGTGCCGGCAGCTGGAGGAAGGAAAGACTACTCTTGCACGAATTTCATGCATTGGGCCTCTAGTGTCATATAATTCATGTGGCAACTCTGTACTATAGATATTAATATCCACATTTTACATGTTAGGTGATTTGGCTAAGGCTACAAATCTGGTAGTATATCTGAGATTAAAACTAAGGTTATCTAACTCTTGAAACTACTTTCTTAAGAATTATAATTACTGCCGATGTCAAAGATTAGAGACCACTGGAGCTTACTAGCATTGCTTTCTTTAGGTAAAAGGTTAGAAATCTGTTTGTACTAGTGAACATTTCTTAATTGGTAACCCATGATCAGGTTGACCTCATAATAGATATACTGAAACCCATTCTTTCCTTTCACATTTAGTACTTAATTTTTCTATGGGTTGTGACTGCTCAGACAGTTTTGCATCCTCCTCTGCCTTCCTCTTTTTGTGATCTTATTTTTTCAGATAGATGTCTTGAGGTTATTTTCTATTTTGAGAAAATCACACAAATCTGATTTATTATCACAACAGCTCAAAAGTGGTTCCTGTTGAAGCCCTCTACATTGCTAAGACTGTAATCTCCTGTCAGTCTCTTTTGCTGGCCAGGAAATGACTTGAGTATGACTGATGCTCAATAATGTGTTTTGAACTAAAACATTGTAGAAAGAATTCTTAACCTTCTTAAGTGTATCAGTGCATAAATACAAATGAAGGTTTTGCTATCATAAGTGTGCATGGTATTGAAAGCAAACACACAATACATATTATATTGGCAAGCTGTTTCTATGTCTTTGATGTAGTTTCTATCAATCTGTCATCTACCTAGTTATTTATAATTTACTTTCAGTAAAAGGAACTCATGCATAGAGTTCTGTAACCACTACCACACTCAGGACGGAGAACAATTCCATCACCTCCAAAATTCCCTCCTCTTCCTGCTGTCCCTTTGTACTAGTAGTCAACCTCTTTCCTTACTCCAATCCCTGGAAGCCACTAATTTGTTTTTTGTCCCTATAGTTTTGCCTTTACTAGCATGTCACATAAATAGAATCCTATAGTACACAGCCTTTTAAATGTGGCTTTTTTTTTCATTTAGCAGAATGCATTTGTGATTCATCCATGTTCTTACATTTAGTAATAGTCAGTTCCTCCTATTGTTGAGTCATACACCATAGTATAAATGTGCCACAGTTTGTTTATCCCTTCACCACTTGAAACACATTTGAATTGTTTCCAGTTTTTGGTGATTACATATAAAGCTGCTATAAGCAGTTCATCTAAAGGTTTTGTGTGCATGTAAGTTTTCATTTCTCTCGGGTAGATGTCGAGGAATGGGCTTCCTGAGTTACATGATAAATGCAGGTTTAACTTAATGAGAAACTGCCAACTATTTTTCAGTTTCTTAGAACTGTGTAACAAATTACCACAAACTTGATGGCTTAAAGCAACAGAAGTCTGGTCTCTCAAAGTTCTGGAGGCTAGATGTCTGAAATCAAGGCGCTGGCAGGGCCCATGCTCCCTCTGAAGGCTCCGGGGAGAGTCCTTCTTGGCCTCTTCCTAGCTTTGATGGCTCCTGGAAGTCCTTGGCACTCTTGGCTTGCAGCTGCAACACTTCAATCCCTGTCTCAGTCTTCAGTGGTCTTCTCTCATGTGCTTCTCTGTGTTCTCTCTTCTTCTTTTAACGAGACTAGTCATTGGATTTAGGACCCACCCTAATCAGTTACGACCTCATCGAATTAATTAGATCTGCAAAAACATTAGTTCCAAATCAGGTCACATTCTGAGGTTCAGAGTGATATGCATTTTGGGAGGACACTTTTCAATCCACCGCAGTGGCTGTACCAAGTGGCATTCCCACCTGCAGTATAAGAGAAGGTGGCAATCTGAAAACCAGGAAGAGAGCTGTCACCAGGACCTGACTGTGCTAGAACCAGGATCTCGGAGTTCTAGCCTCCAGAACTGTGACAAAATACATTTCTGTTGTTAAAGCCACCCAGTCTAGCATATTGTTATGCCAATCCTAGCAGATTAATACTCCACTGCTCTTTATCATTTTCCATCAACTGCTGCAATCAAAGCAACAGCTACTCTTTATTGTTTTCCATGTGCCAGGCACTGTGCCAAGTGTTGTACAGGAATCTAATTTTCCCAACAATTCTCTGGGGAAGATACTATTACTCTCACCCTTATTTTATATAGGGAAACTAAAGCTCAGTTACTTTGGATAACATGCCCATGGTCACATAGCTATTAGATGATGGACCCTGGATCCCAAGCCAGGTCTGTCTGACTTCATTGCTCACCCTTATAACCATTATGGTATCCTGTTACTTCTCCCCGGTCTGCCAACTAGCCAGTCTGCCCTTAACGGACTCTGTTATCGACATGGGAAAATCCTTGGGGGTGGTGATTTTTCAGCATTTCAGCCCTTTCCCCACTGGCAGACAACCTCTGCCACCCTCCTGCTCTTTATCCCTAAGAAACTGGTGGGAGATCTTGGGCCCAACAGTGTTTTCTGTCCCTCACCCAGCATCAGTAGGCCTCTTTCTGTTGTTGTTGTTGTTAATCCTCACCCAAGGATATTTTTTCCCATTGATTTTTTAAGAGAGAATGGAAGGGAGAAGGAGAGACAGAGAAAAGACACATCAGTATGAGAGAGATGCATCAATTGGTTGCCTCCCACACACAGCCTGACTAGGCAGGGGATTGATCCAGCAACCGAGGTACATGCCCTTGGCTGGAATCAAACCTGTAACCCTTCAGTCCGGGCTGATGCTCTAACCACTGAGCCAAATCAGCTAGGGCTAGTAGGCCTCTGTTTTGTATTAGAGATGAATCCTGGGCACAAATGTGTCTCTTGCCCCTCCCCCAGGGGCAGACAACCACTATCTTGTCCTCATGCAGGGCTTGGCGTATGAACGGGTACTCCTGTTCCATCCTCAGGCCTTGGCAGGTGCCGCAGGACTGTACCACCAAGAGAAGGATCTCTCAGGTCTGCTGTCCTGCTTCCAATCTTTCTCATGTCACCACGTGGAGGCCAAGAGAAAGAGATGATAAGCAGGTAGGGATTTCTCTTGTGTCTCAAGCAGGTAGGGATTCTAAACTGCCATGCTAGCTCACACTCATCCGTTAAGAATTTTTCTTCTCACCCATTTTTGTGGTGATTACCTGTTCTTCTCATTCTTTGCCACAAGAGAAACAGTTGCTGTATCTTGTCTTTTCAGAAGGGCTTGCCATTCTTTGCAATTTAGTTCCCTTGGTTGCTTTGCTACTCAGTTCTCTGATGGTCTCAAAAAAATAATAATTTTGTAGATTATAGTTTTCTTGTTAGTGTGTAAGCAACATTCCCTTGAGACCTTCTACATCTCAGGTGGAAGTAGAACTTTCCAGTTCCAAGCTTAGAAAAATAGTTTGCAAAGTAATTGTTAGAAAAATACCAGCTTCACAGAGTGTAGGATATGGAGAAAAAAAGATTCTGGGGACAAATAAGCTTGGGAAATTTAGCGTATCTTATTGTCTTTTGGATATGTACATTGCACACCAACATCTTAAAGGCTCTGAGCAGTCCTGCCAAATAAAGACATAACTTTAACTTTGTTTAAAATATCCTTAAATTTTAAATTGTTTTTGATCATAAAACCCTTTGCTTGGGTAACACCATTATTTCTCTGAGAATTGCTATTCTGTGCACACATCTTGGAAAATATAGGCCTAAATATTGATGCTTTATTTTCTGGGCACCTGGAATCAAAATAGAAATCAGAGATCCCTCAAGACAGTGCCAGAATCTGGAGGATATTTCTGGAATCAAAAGCCATCCTGATGATTGAGTAGGGGTGCTGGGTGGTACTGAGGCACTCAGCGATGGCCTCAGTCAGTAGTTAGTGTCTAATCTTGCAGGCTGTGACTTCACAGAGGATACCTGAATGCATGAAACACAAAGTTAAAATAAAATGTCTGGCAGTTTATAGACCATTCCACTGGTTCTCTTCTCTGACACACCCCACCTCACTCTCTAAAACCAATCCTAAATCTCTTCCTGGCACTGGGTTTATACAGCTTGCTCAGATGGCTGGTGGACACCATTCCTGCTGTGCTTGGGGCACACCCTGAATATGGAGCTATTATCCTATATAATAAAAGGCTAATATGCAAATTGACCGAATGGCAGAACGACCAGTTGCTATGTTGTGCACTGACCACCAGGGGGCAGACGCTCAACACAGGAGCTGCCCCCTGGTGGTCAGTGCACTCCCACAGGGGGAGCGCCACTCGGCCAGAAGCCCTGAGCCAGACTCAAGGCTGGCAAGTGCAGCAGTGGTGGTGGGAGCCTCTCCTGCCTCCGTGGCAGTTGGACATCCCCCCCCGAGGGCTCCCAGACTGTTAGAAGGTGCAGGCCAGGCTGAGGGACCCTTCCCCTGCCAGTGCATGAATTTCATGCACTAGGCCTCTAGTTGTGTAACAGAGCTGGATGTGAACCTATTTTGTGGGCCCTCATCCTAGTTTGAAATGAAGAAGATTGAAATGAATTGTCAGCCTCAACTTTTAATTCTTTAACTTCTGGGCCCTGTACTGTGGATTGAGAGGGGCCCTTGGTCCCTGCCCTCCACATTACCATTCTTTGCAATGGCCTAGATAATTCCTTGTATCCCTTTTGTTTCTTCTCTTGGAACACCACCTCTCTCCCTTTGAAGAACTATTTTCCAGTCGATATTTAGGTGGATCTGCCAGTGGGTAATTGCTGGCAAGGACCAAAGCTGGAATTAGGGCCTAAGAGTCTGACTCTAAAATCTACTTCCATAAAAATTACGCTAGACTGTTTCCTAGTTCTGAATGGCATCACTTTTCACTTATATAGCATTTGCTTTCTGTTACTCTAAGCAGTAGAGTACACTAAGTCCTCACTTAACATTGTTGAGTGGTTCTTGGAAACTCGATTTCCGCGGCTCATGAGGCACATGCAGCTCTTTGGCCCCTTGAGTGTGGCTCTTCCACAAAATACCGACTTCTGTGCATGGGCCACGAAGTTTCAATCGCACTGTACGTGGTATTTTGTGGAAGAGCTACACTCAAGGGGCCAAAGAGCCACATGTGGCTCGCGAGCCGCGGTTTGTCGACCACGGCCATAGGCTAATGCATATAAACAAGAGTTATTTCTAATGGCATATTTCTGGTCACAAAAACTTCACTAAACTTCTAAATAAAGACCCAAACAGCCCGGCTGGTATGGCTCAGTGACTGAGGGTCAACCTATGAATCAGGAGGTCACAGTTTGATTCTTGATCAGGGCACATGCCTGGGTTGCAGGCTCAATCCCCAGTAGAGGGTGTGCAGGAGACAGCTGATAATGATTCTCTCTCATTGTTGAGGTTTCTTTCGCTCTCTCCCTTCCCTTCCTCTCTAAAATTAACAAAAATATATTTAAAAAAAGAACCTCTGTTATAAAAAAAAGAGACCCAAACACTTCTAATATTAAACATTGAAGTAAATGTCTATACAGACATTTAAGAAAGATGAGTAAGAGCAAGTCATCATTATTTTCCAACCTCCTTATTCCAGTTCAGGGTCATAGTGACAGAGCCTGTCCCAGCAGCTCAGGGTGCAAGGTGGGAACCAACCCTGGACAGGACTCGAGGCGCATGCACACCAACACCCACACTCACTCAGATTGGGACAATGTGGACAAACCAATTCACCTCACCTGCACGTCTTTGGGATGTGGGAGGAAACCGGAGACCCCGGAGAAAACCCACGCGGATGTGGGGAGAACGTGTGCACACCACGCAGAGCGTAGCTCCTGTCAGAAATTGATTTTTTTTATCATTAATTTTATAATGAAATGATGTTGAACAAAATGATGTTATTTGAGGACCTGCTGTATCTTATTAGTACTGTATATTACAGAGTTTCTCCCCAGCCATTTGGATAACCACATATCTGAGTCAAGATTTAAGATTATAAAAATAAGTAAATAAAAGTTCTCATCTCATACTGAGGAAAATTTTCATCTTGTTAGTTTTGGTGGTGGCACAAGTTAGATTCTCTTTGTGAAAAATACTTATTTTTACTGTAAGGTATTTAGTCCATTTTATTCCTTATCTACTTCAGCTACACTGTGGCCACAAATGACGATGAAGGAAGTTAAAAGCTTTATTCCCCAGAAAAATACCAGCTTAATTACCCTAGAAATATGAATCAAGAAGTGTCATGATTTAATTGTTCATTGCACAAAATTATATGATTCCCCTATTTCTTCCATATCTTCTCTTTCTCTCAGTCTAAAAAGGTATTTAACTAAGCAATTAGGGATATTAGCTATTCACAGCCTTGGCAAGTGTGGGCAAATAACCCCGCAATAACACACTGGCAGCCTCGGAAATGGCTGGCTATGAATAAGCACATAGCACTTAATCTGGTCCTTCTTATGTGTTTGCTGATACATTTGCAATTTCATGCACAGTTTTAAATGGTAAGCATTAATCTGAAATGGGCACTGAAGCATCAATAAAGTCTACATTTGGCCCCTGTTAATGAAAATGCTAGATATAGATTTAATGCAAAACTAAACATTTGGCTCAATATGTTCTACTCCAGTAAATTAGCCAGTGTTTGTCATCTTTTTAAAAAACTGGGAGTTTAATGCCTCATTTCACATGGTTTTGTTAGGGACAGATAGAAAGCTGATAAACAATCCATTTGTTCTATTGCAGTAGCTCCTAGCCACACCGCTGAAGTTAGGCCTCACTGCTCATTTCCTTTACAAACTCTGTTGTGAGTTGAAGTGGCCTGTTTTTGAACATTTGACTCAAGTCCAGCCTGGACAAGAGCGTTTTCTCAGAGCCACTCTTGTCAGCACAGACTAGGCTTTGTTGGACAGTGGTCCCAGCACAATAGGTTCTGAAGTGACTCAGTGAACCCAACAGGGAACAGAACATCAGTGGGCCTCTCCTGTGACATGTTCTAGATTTTCACATGCATCATTCATACAACAACAAACACAGCCCTGAGAAGTCCATGTAACGACCTCCACTTGGTCAGATGAGGAAATTAGGGCTCACAGATAAAGCTGCACAGCTAGCAAGTGATGGTACATGCAGGTGAGCCCACTCATTATACCACACTCACTGCCTGCCTGCTAGGAAGTACACCCCCCCATCTCTACCAGGACTGCAGGATTTGTCATTCAAGGAGATTACATCTGCCACCTCCTCCAGGAAGTCATTGCTGGTTGCCTGCTTGTTGACTATTCTTATGTGTTGTTATCACACTTTACCTGTGCCTCCAATGTAGCCCTTAGGACATTCTGCTTTTTATTATATTAATTAAATACCTGTCTGACTCCCTGTGAGAGGAAGGGCTATTTTTTAAATCACTTTTGTAAACACTGTAGGACCTTCCCTGTCAAAGGCACAAAAATATTTGTTGATGTCTTTATAAAATAGATGGGTCTCAGTATCTCAAATCCTATTTCTAGAATTATGAGGAACACTAGGGTGGAGGGGTAGGTCCTGCAGTAAGTCTCCCTGGATTTGAATCCCAGCTGCATGACCTCGGGCAAGCTTCTCTGAGATTCAGATTCCTTACTGTGTGAAGTGGGGATGATAATAGTACCTACCTCAGAAGGGTCTTGCAAAAAGTTCAATAAGATAAGGTATGTATAGTGCTTGGAATAGTGCCTATACATACAGAAAATGCTCAGTGAACATTGACTATTATTTTCCTGAAAACTGAAGGTTTTTTGGCTTCAGCAAGAAACTATGTAGCACTTGATTTTTCTACAATTTTAAAATCTAAAAAAAGGGGGATTGCTCTGCCTGGTGTTGCTAAGTGGTTAGAATGTTGGCCCGCTCACCGAAGGGCCGCAGGTTTGATTCCTGGTCAAGGGCATATACCTGGTTGTGTGTTTGATCCCCAGCCTTGGTTGAGGGCGTGTGCAGAAGGCGACCAATCAATGGTCTCTCACATCAATGTTTCCCTTCCTCCCTCCTTCCCTCCCTCCCTCCCTTCCGCTCTCCCTCCCTCCCTCCCTCCCTCCTTACCTCCCTCCCTCCCTCCCTCCTTACCTCCCTCCCTCCCTCCCTCCTTACCTCCCTCCCTCCCTCCCTCCCTTCCTCTCTTGCATTCTCTCTAAAATCAATGGGAAAAATATCCTGGAGTGAGGATTAACAAAAAAGTAAATAAATAAATAAAAGAAAGGGGTATGGGATTGAGTAATAGCTGAACTGACAAAGCTGAAGAACCACTTAATGATAACCAATTAGATAAGATTATGGAAAGACAAATGAGTAAGAAGGCTCAAATTTTGACAAGGCCTGGGTTTATCATGTGCTTAGACACACAGTGTCCTTCTCAATTCCAGTCCTGGATGTGGGCACGAGATTTATGGAAGGAAAAAGTGTAGGCAATATGTGTAATGCTTTCTAAGAATAATTGTGTACTCACTGACACAGGTGTCATATTTTCCAAACTTACCTAATCAATATGTACCAGGGACAGACATAGAGAGAGAGAGAGATGTTCACAGAGTACAGAGAGCTAATTTGGTAAACCCAGAGGACCCTTGTTCTGGAGAACTAACTAATCTACTTACCTGTTCAACACTATTTTTTTTAAAATGACTTTTAGTGAGAGAGAGAGGAAGGGAGAGGGAGAGAGAAACATCAATTAGCTGCCTCCTGCATGTCCCCTACCGGGGATGGAGCCAGCACCAGGGGCATGTGTTCTGACTGGGAATTGAACTTGCAATCTTTTGGTGCACAGGACAACGCCCAATCAACTGAGCCATACTGGCCAGGGCATGTTCAGCACTATTTGACTCACAGTAAGCCTCTCAACATCTCTTTGAACTTAAGTCTTCTCATATATAACTACTAGAGGTCCAGTGCACAAATTTGTGCACTGTGTGTGTGTGTGTGTGTGTGGGGGGGGGTCCTTCAGCCAGGCCTGTGCCCTCTCACAGTCCAGGACCCCTCGGGGGATGTCCACCTGCCGGCATGGGCCTAAGCCAGCAGGTGGAAATCCCCTGAGGGGAGGGGTGCTTAGCGCTGCCGTGGAGGTGGGAGAGGCTCCCACCACCGCCACTACACTTGCCAGCTGTGAGCCCAGCTTCTGGCTGAGCGGCGATCTCCCTGTGGGAGTTCACTGACCACCAGGGAAAAGTTCCTGCATTGAGCATCTGCCCCCTGGTGGTCAGTGCACATCATAGCAACTGGTAGTTCCACCATTTGGTCAATGTGCATATTATTAGCCTTTTATTATATAGGATGGGTCAAAATACGAATACCCCTCCTCTGTTTCCCTCTCTGAGTCTCAGTTTCCTACCCATCCAGCGATCAGGCTGGCCAATCTTCTGTGGCTCTGCCTTCCCTGGGATGCTGTGAAGTCAATTTATTGACCAAGCTGTTGGGAACTTCCTGACCCCAGACTCTGCAGGATTCCAGCTGACTAGGAGAGTTAATGGACACACAGGGAAGGACCGTCTCTCTCCCTGCAGGGGGCCAGCTGCCTGCAGGGTTTTCTCCTGAGTTACTCCTGAGAAAGGAGAGGGCAGGGCAACTGACGATGAGGATGCCTTCCCACCTTTCCTGGCCTCCTGGCTCAGCTTGCAAGTAACAACTCTCCCTCTGCAGCAGACAAGTGGCAGAAGGACCCAGATGACTGATCTTTGTTAAGCCACCAGGCACCTGACAGGATCCTTGCCCCGACACAGCACCCTTGCTCTCAGGGCCCCACATAACAGTCCCTGCGAAGGGAAGAGAAGGGCAGGAGGTCTTGCAGCCTAGACTCTTTGGCTCCAGCCAGCCAGAAAAGTCAACAGCCTCCACCAGAGGTTCCCAAGCCCATTGTACGCAGGAGCACTCGGAGAGCTTATTTTAAGACAGGTTTGTGGGCTATCGACTAGAACACTCTGATTCAGTAGATGAACAGTGGGCCTGAGCATGTTGTTTTTTTGTTTTTAAATATATTTTATTGATTTCAGAGAGGAAGGGAGAGGGAGAGATAGAAACATCAATGATGAGAGAGAACCACTGATTGGCTGCCTCCTGCCTCCTGCATGCCCCCAATGGGGATCAAGTCCGAAACCTGGGCATGTGCCCCGACCGGGAATCGAGTCATGACCTCCTGGTTCATAGGTCGATGTTCAACCACTGAGCCACACTGGCCGGGCATGAGCATCTTGTTTTTAATGCACTCCCCAGGGGGTTCTTGGGCACAGCAGGGTTTGGGAATCCCATTGGTTTAGGTCATGGGGAATTAGAAGAGATTAGTGGAGACTAATTGGCAAAGCACATCAGGTTCACCCACGTTCCACTGGAGGTTGCAATATGTGTTGTCCCAGCTCTTTCTAGCTGTGCCCATGGGTGAGTCTGAACATCTCAAAGCCTCAGTTACCTTATCCCTAAAATGGGACTAATGGCAGGACCTTGGAGCACTCACGTGAAGGTTAAATAGACAATGCCCACAGAGCACTTGGCAGAGGGCTGGGCACAGAGTGAGCATTTAACGAATGTCATTGTCATTATGGTCACTGATAAGACTTATAAAGAGGCGTGAAGGCTCCCTGACCAGTGTGTCAGGGACTAGCCCTATTCCACAGAGTCCTTCTCAGAGGAGGCCAGTAGATCTTATTCTGACTTAGAAAAATAAATTTTTGAAAAGAGAAAGAGGAGCTACATTTTGGGTTGGGCCTGGGAATTCTAAAAAGGCAGAAGGAGATGCAGGCAGCAGCCAGAGACCTGTGGGCCGCTGGTGGGATGGAAGGGCCACAGAGAGGCAGTCAGGAGACATGAGTCTAGGGTGGCTCTGCGTGTGCCAGACTGTGGGTAAGTAAGTCACTTGACCACTCCTGGCCTTCTTTCCTCCCCCATTTGTAGAGAGGGGTTGCCCGGGATGACATCATCGAAACGCTGTTCACTGGATGATTTTCCCTGAGGCCCCTGAGGAATCACACTTCCAACACATTTTACAAAGACGGCTCATGGAATTCGGCTAAAAAATGTTAATATTTATTCAGTCTGGGAGATGAATACATAAATGGCTGTTGGAATATTTCTTCAATTTCCTGTACTTTTTGAAATCTTTAACAGCAGCAACAAGCTGGTGCCAGCTGATCGGTTCATGCTAATCCCAGCTGGCATGACCCCGATCAGAATGGGGAAGCAGGCAAAACAGCCTTTAGTAGCCTTCCGGCTGGGTGACTGCATCCCCTCTTCCCTTTGCGATCCCCCTGACTTGCCAAGTTCTTCAGCCATCCACGTCCGCTCTTCAAGGGCTGCCTTCTCCAGGGTTGCCAATCTCACCGTGAGACTGGTTGGAGCTGAGGTGTGAACCGCTGGTGGTGGCTTAATTTCAATTCCTGCTTCTGCTCATAAACCAAAAGGCATGCGTGTCAGACTCAGGCCCGTGAGGGGAGAGGCTGGTGAGGACATTTTCCTGGAGGATGAAGGTGGCACACTGCCCCTGAAACTGCCCTGGGGACAGGGCTGCTCACTTGTTACAGGGAGAGGTCAGTCCTGTCTCCTTGTCATGATATTGTGTCCTGCACAGAGCAGCTCGGAATGATGCCAAAACAACTCACTTCAGGCATCTGTGTGGTGTGTGTGTGTGTGTGTGTATGTGTGTGTGTGTGTGTGTTGCCTGTCAGTCAGTTGGATGAAAAAAAGAAAGATGAGATGCCTTTCTGAAAAAAAAATAGTTTATTGAGAGAGATTTTTCTATCATTTAACCAGTTTTCTTTCTATCAAATCACAAGATAAAATCACCATTAAAGGGAACTTGAAATTATGATCATAAGTGGGAAACTAGTATTACTTGCTGTAAATGGAAAACAACTATAAAAATAAATACAATGGAAAATGAAACGATGTTTCTAAATTCTAGCTGAATTCCCTAGTAAGAATCTCAGTCTAAAACTTGTTTCTCTATGTTTAAAAAAAGGAAGTAGTAATTTTAAAGCACATTAGCACCAAATTCAGATCCCCTCCCCCCCCAGATTTAAATTCTAATGACCAATCTTGAACTGAAAAGCTAATAACCTGTTCTTTCAGCAAACACTTGTGAATGCCTACAACAATTCTTTATACCACAGGTAGATACGTCCCACACTTGGGAGCTCTGGACGCTTGCAGATGGTCTTCTCATCAGACTACCTGATTCTATCCTGGCCTTAACTCTGACGCCCAAGCCACCCTCCCTTGTTAGCTTTGAGTGTCTTATCTCTCCCAGGGCCTTTGTATCTTGCCTCACCCACCACTTCTTCAAGTCTGCACAGAGGTAAATTTTGCCCAGGGAGTAGTTTTCCTAACCCCTACCTCCAAATAATTCCAAGGAAGGCCGACAGCGTAGACTCTTGCAGCCTCCATTTCCTCATCTGGGAATGGAGGAAGTGCAATCACACTGGTCTCACAGACTTTTGCAAGGATTCAGTGATCCAATGAAGAGAATGTGCCTTGCACAATGGCTATAACAATGGCTATAGAAGCCATAGCAATAATGTTAGCCATTAAGACATGAAGTCTGACCCCAGTGCCACCTACTCTCAAACACTCAGCTCTTAAGCCACCCCCTTAACCATTGTGACATGCATTTACTGGCTCTTACAAACGCCAACAAGCGATTGGTTCACTTAAATTCTTGGTCAGTGATGGTTGATTGTCTGGAATGCCATTTGTGTTTGCATGGTACATCTCAGACCTGAATTAGCCCCCAAAGTCAAGTAGCTCGGAAAAGGAGTGTGATTGGAGGGCACGAACTAGTGTTCCCACCTGAGAGGCTCATAGCTTCCTGGGGAGACCTTTGTTTTTCCCCCATAGAGGATACGAATAGAGGGGCAGCTTCTAAGAAGGGAGATGGCCTTTAGCCCTCAAGGGGCTTTGGAGTGGCCCTGTCATCCTGAGCAGTAGGCAATGCATTCATGGTGAGTTCAGAGTCTCTGTGTGAGTCTTTCTTTGCCTTCCACACTAGATTCTTGAAGCCAGGCTCATCCTCGTCTAAAAGGAAGCCAGGCAGAGTCATACAGTAAAGGGCGGTAAACATTCTTTTCCACTAATTTATCAATTTAACACAGCATGGTGGTGTTGGGTTGCAAGGTCAATAGCCAGCAGTCACATTCCTCAGTTGTTTGATTGGCGAAATGCATGAACAAACAGCCAGTGAAACTCCTTCTGATTAATCATGTTGATAAGTTTTTTGTAGGGCACTACCAGCTCTTTTAATTGAACCTGCTTGGACAGCAGCCCATTCTGGTGAAGTGTCCTGACTTATCTAAAGAGGCATTGATGAGAAGGCTACTGGGCCTGGAACTTTATTGTGAGAGCACATAATCATTAACGCATGTGGCTACTGCTTCCCTGCGTTTTGGTTCCTTTCTTGAAATGAAGAGAGCGTTTTTAGGGTGAGGGCATAAGGTAAGTGAGGATGATCCCCAGAAACGTGAAAGAAAAGGAAGATGCTGTTATTAGCTGTATCTGAAAACATTGTCTTATTGTCAGGATTAAAAGTATTTGAAAGCACTATTAATAACTTCAGTGGACACTCATCTCTTACAGGCAAAGGGAGACAAGTATGCATTTCTCTCAAAATGTGAAAATTCAGAACAGGGCTCTTAATCCAGCCACTGTTGGCATTTGAGTTGGGCAATTCTTTGTTGTGGGGAGCTGTCCTGTGCATTGTAGGATGCTCAGCCCCTACCCAGTAGATGCTAATAGTCCGCCCCGCCCCCCCCGCCCCCATCCTTTTGTGGCAACCAAAAAGGTCTTCAGTTGAGACCATTCTTCTAGAAGTAAAGTTCTAAAATCTCAAATAACCTATTATGACTCTCTGCTGATCCCATTCCATCATAATATTGAAGACAAATCTAAGCATTTAATTCTTCCAGGGGGCTCTTCATCTGGTCTCTCTACACGGAGACCTGCAGTGTAGTGTCTCCTCCTCCTGCTCCTCCTTCGCTTCTTCCTCTTCCTCCTTCTCCTCCATACACAGAACCCTGTTCTAAGCTGATATTCAATAGCAGCTGGCTAATTAACCAGGGAAATGTTTGTTTGTTTGTTTATTTATTTATTTGTTTATATAAGCGGGGAATTCTTTCTCCCTTAGGTTTGTGACCCTTCAGAGGCAGCCCATACAGAAATCCCCCAAATTATCCAGAGATAAAATGAAGATTCTTTCATTCAAAATAGGCATCCAGTGACAGCATTTAACTGGGGGGAGAGACAGCAGGAAGAAGTGGCAGAATTACTGAAATTAAAAATAGCTCACATCTATGCAACGCTTACTAGGTGCCACACACACAGTGTCTGATCTAATTCAGGTGTTATCCCCATTTCACAGATGAGGAAATAGAGATTTGGTGAAGTGCTTTGTTTTCAATCCCCAGAGCTGAAGTGGCAGCATGTGGATTTGAACGCAGGCAGCATGACTCTGGGCTGGCACTCAGCCCCTATTTAAACAGCTGCGGTCCTGAAGGGTGGAGGGTCACTGAGTGGGGACCAGGCGGAGGGGCGGCTTTTCAGGAGCTTCGAGAACAAGTGGGCTGATTCTAGAGGCCCCAGCGTTCCGTGTCTGGGCCTATGCAAATCTTCAAGTGAATGTGGTCCCATTTCTTTGTTTCCATCTGTCTTAGTGAAACTGCCTCTGCTTAGCGGTGTGGAGTATTGCTTTCCCAGTTTAGAAAGTTAATTTATAAAGGCAGCTGAAGTGAAGAATATGGTTTAAGAGGGTGCCCCAGCTAGCAGGTGTTGTGGGAACAGGGTGGGGGCAGTGATTGTAGGGTGGAGAATCGAGAAATAAATTGAAACTTTGACCTTTGAAGAATGTGGGAGGGGGAAAAAGTATGAACATAGGGCCAAAGCCTGGGCAACATCTATCCCTAAAAAAAAATACACCCTACCAGTACTTTTGTTCATTTTGTATTTCTGATACAAAAGCACAAAGGGATAGTTGTAGTTTCCAGTCTCTTGGTGGCAAAATAGTATGCAAACATTGAAAAACATTTCCCTATGCCCTTCTATACCATAAAAGTAAACATGTTTACTGCAGAAAATTTAGAAACAAGAAAGAATAAAAATATAACTGACAATCCTATCACATAACAAAATCCACTGTTTACGTATTATGAACCATACTCTTTTTTTAAAAAAATATATTTTATTGATTTTTTACAGAGAGGAAGGGAGAGAGACAGAGAGTTAGAAACATCGATGAGAGAGAAACATCGATCAGCTGCCTCCTGCACACCTCCCACTGGGCATGTGCCCACAACCCAGGTACATGCCCTTGACTGGAATCGAACCTGGGACCCTTCAGTTCGCAGGCCGACGCTTTATCCACTGAGCCAAACCGGTTCTGGCATGAACCATACTCTTGAGAGGCAAAAAGAAAGTCTTCAAGTGAATTGTAATCAAATGATTGGGGGGCGGGAAGTGGGGAGCAGGGGAAGGGGGAGAAGAGGCCCTAGTGAAGGCAACGTTAACAAAGTCGACCCCCTTTTGTCAGCTGCATCTGACTGCTGTAAGAAGCCTCATACACTTTGCAGGGAGCAGGATGTCACTTCCTAAAGATGGGGCATCGGTGAGGCCCCCACTTCACTACTGACCATAGGCATCACCTCTACTTTGCTGTAATCGCCCTCCCCAGCCTGGACCAAGGCTTCTTGAGAGGCCTCAAAAACCCCTGCACCCCTAGAGAGCCCTTCAGGAGCTAGTCACCTGTGTGCGCCTACACATGCTCCGCCCGCACTCTCTCCTGCCCGGTGCTCCAAGAGCCACTGCCTTAAAAGTCTCTCAAACCCCAGCGTTCTCTCTGGAAACAACCCTGCTGGGCCTTCAGGAGGCTGTACCCCTGGAAGGCAGGGGCAGATGAAGTCCAGCAGTCACTGGGGGGCTTTGATTTGGGCTGAGATCTGAGATTCTGCTCTATTGCTACACAATGCAAGATTGTGTGTATATGCACCCGTGCACACATCCATGGGTGTGCTCATGATGTGAGATCTAGATATTTTTTTTCCTTTGAGGATGTGTTTTTAATAGTTATTATTATTAAAAATTATTATTATTATTATTTTTTTGTTAATCCTCACTAGAGGATATTTTCTCCATTGCTTTTCAGAGAGAGAGTGGAAGAGAGGGAGTGAGAGGGAGCGAGCGAGAGAGAAACATCTATGTGAGAGAGACACATCAACTGGTTGCCTCCCACACTCATCCCAACTGGAGCAGGGAACAAACTTGCAACCTAGGTATGTGGCCTTGACTGGGAATTGAACCTGCAATGCTTCGGTGCAAGGGCCAATGATCTAACCACTGACCCACACCAGCCAGGGCTAGTCATTATTATTTTAAGAAACAATTTATTTATTGATTTTTAGAAAGAGAGAGGAAGAGGGGAGAGAGAGGGAGAGAGGAATGAGGGAGGGAGGGAGGAAGGGAGAGAGAGGGGGGGATGAGGGAGGGAGGGAGGGACATTGATTTGTTGTCCCACTTATTTATGCATTCATTGGCTGTTTGTTGTATGAGCCCTGATGGGGATTGAACCCACAACCTTGGCATATTAGGACGACACTCTAATCAACTGAGCTACCCAGCTAGGATAATAGATATAATTTTAAAAAGCAATTTTAGGTTCACAGCAAAACTGAATAGATGGTACAGAGATTTTCCATATACCTACCTCCCCCCCCCCACCCCATGACCTCCCCCATTATCAACATCCCAGGAGAGTGGTACATTCATTACAACTGATGAACCTACATTAGCACATCATTATCACCCAAAGCCCCTAAGGTTTTGATGGCAGTAAGAATGCAAGTATTGGTTCAACACAGGAAAAGTGCATGGCGTTAAAAACACAAGCTTCAGAGTACGCATTAAGAAACTGCCTGCCGGCCTGTACCTGGAAATAGCAGGAAGAATTGCTGATACTTCCGAGGGGTTCATTTCTTAGACTTAATTTCTAGAGTTAAGTTGATATTTCATCACAATGATGAAGAAAATAGAAACAACCACATAGCCCTCTATGAATAAACCCAGGATTTTTCCACTTGGAACACCTTCATCTCTGACGGACACTTAAATTGTTTCCATATCTTGGCTATCATGGATAATGCTGCAGTAAGCATGGGAGTGCATCTGTCTCTTGCATATCCTGTTTTCATTTCCTTTGGATACATACCTAGAAGTGGAATTGCCGGATCCCATGATAGTTCTTTTAAGTTTTTGAGGAGCCTACGTACTGCTTTCCATAGTGGCCCAACCAATTTACATTCCCAGGAACAGTGCGCAAAACTTCTCTTTACTCCACATCCACGTCAACACTTACCTTTCGTCTTCTTGATTATAACCATTCTAACAGGTGTGAGGCGCTATCTCATTGTGGTTTTAATTTGCATTTCCCTAACGATTAGTGAGGTTGAGCTTTTTTTTTTTTTCATGTACTTGTTGGCCATTTGGATTTTTTTGGGAAAAATATCTATTTAGTTTGTTTGCTTATATTTTAATGAGGTTGCTATTGTTTTGTTGAGTTGTATGGGTTCTATATCTATTTTGGATAATAACCCCTTATCTGAGTTTATTTTGTATAATAGTATTAATGAATTTAATTTAGTGAGCACACCTGTGTGCAGGACATTGTATTGAGAATTTCTCCCATGTTGTTTTATTTAATTCTCTTCATAGTCCTATAAAATAGGTATTATTATATCAGATTTTGATGTAGGGACATTGACATTTATTTGACTTACCCAAGATTATACAACAAAGAAGTGGTAAAAGTGGGGCTTGAACCCTGCTCTATTTGTTTCTAGAACCTACACATATAACCACTATCTTATGTTTTGGGAGGAGAAGTCTCTTTAGTTTTGAGGTCTCTATCCTGACGTGGGCATCCATTGCACACATTGCAGACTTCCATAAAATACTTCCAGTCTCAAAAACAAAACAAAACAAAGCAAAGCTTCCAAACTTGGAGGAGATTAAAAGTTCTCAGCTTTCCCTTTGTTAATACCGGTTGCCCTCAAGTATAACCGACAATCAGTAATCCTTCTTGGGTAGTGTGGTCAACTGACCATTCCTTCTTAGTATAACTGCAATTCACACTTCTGTCACAAGCCCCAAACCAACCACGGTCTTTTATCTCTGCCAACCTCATTGCTCAGCTGAACAGCTGATATAAGGATATACAATAGCTGACATATGTTATACTTTCAACAATAAAGAATTATTTAAAAAAATATGCAAAAGCTCATAAGAATTTTTGTGTTTGACACATAGCTGTTCATAAAAGAGGACTAAAACAAGAAAATTGTATGTAATGGAATTTAGGGGGGTCAAAGATACTTCAGTTTAACAGGATGAAGAATGTAATTCTGTAGGAAGATGGAGCAAGAGGTGGTGTAGTGAGAGATGGTTTTCTTGGTCCTAAGATCACAAGTATGATCAGGAGTTGATTTTAATTATTTTTTGCGTTGGATTCAAGTGAGATAGTTGGTTTGGAATTCTTGGTCAGGATGGTATTATATTTCACCTTTGAATCTCAGGATCCATATTTTTTTAAAAGACAAAATCACCAGTAATAATAACTCATATTTGTTTTGCCTTTACCCTTGACCGTCTTAGGCACTTTTTGGATCTTCTTTCATTTAATCCTCACAATCATCCTGTGAGGGAGGTACTGTCATTACCGCATTTTACAGATGACAAGAAGGAGGCCCAGGAAGGATAAATAACTTGCTCAAGCTTACAGAGCCAGAAAGTTGCAGAGCCTGGACTCTTAACCACTGTTTGATGTACCCTCTAAATTCTTGTGGGGAAATTAAGAATGCTTATGTAATCCATTTTGTGTATAGAGTTTGTTAGGCAGTTTAGAATGCTTTTTGCTTACTTTTTATTTCTAACTAGAGGCCCAATGCATGAAATTTGTGCAAGAGTAGGCCTTCCTTCCCCCTGCTGCTGGCACTGGCTTCCCTCTGGCACTCTGGACCTAGGCTTCCCTTGCAGCCCCGGCTCCGCCTGGAAGGTTGCCTGGAAGGACATCTAGTCTAATTAGCATATTATGCTTTTATTAGTATAGACTAGAGGCCCGGTGCATGATATTTGTGCACTGAGGGGGAGGGGGTGTCCCTCAGCCCAGCAGGGACTGTGTCCCTCTCACAGTCCAAGACCCCTTGGGGGGGATGTCTGCCTGCGGCATTAGCACTGCAGCAGAGGTGGGAGAGGCTCCTGCCACTGCCACTGCTCTCACCATCCGTGAGCCCAGCTTCTGGCTGAGTGCAGCTCCTGCATTGAGCGTCTGCCCCCTGGTGGTCAGTGCGTGTCATAGCAACCGGTCATTCAGCTGTTTGGTTGATTTGCATATTAGGGTTTTATTATACCTTTTATTATAAAGGATAATAGGTTTCCCATCAGAATGCTCTTGGCTTCTGTCCCACCTTCACTCCTCTTCTAAGATTGAATAAATTACCTGAGTAGAAGAGAAAAGGAACCTGCATGGCCTTTCTTCTTTCTCTCATTGCCTCCTTAGGATGGAAACTGCCTACAGAGATGGCACATTTTTCATCTGTTCCTCCAGGGGTAGGGCTGCCATGTGGGTGGGGGTGGGCAGGCCTTTGGTGGTCCAGTGATCCAGAGTATATAAGTCTGCCTGTATATGGGGTTTGGTATGGAGACTCCTTGCTCCATCTAAGCCACAATCTCCAAATCAGCTTCACAAAGGGGATACTTTGGCCCCCTATTTGATTAGTGGTCTTCTCTCTCAGTTGATCTAGAACTGAGATGGAGAAGAGGGTGTTATGCATCCTCACCGCCCCCTCTTCCAAGAGCTCTAGAGGGAAATAAAGGTATACAGGTAAGTATATCACATGAATTAAAGGTTCTTGGTCTAACATCCAAAAAATCCATCCCCTTCCAAGATAACCAGTTCATCAGTTAAGCCAAAGAATGGAAACCTAGCAGGTACCTTGCTTACATGATTTCATTTAACTCCTGTAACTTTCAGGTGCGGTGGGATTTATTATCCTGGTGTTATTCATAAGGAAACTGTATTTACTCACTCAATAGATACTGGGTGTGGCCCACAGTCCAGGCTTTGCTCCAGGAGGCTCAGCAAGATAATGCGAATTGCTCGAGGTTGCATAGCTGGTCAGCGGAAGAACTAGAAAGTGAGTGCAGGTCTGGCCAGTGCCACAGATTAGGCATTCTTGGAGAGAAGGAAGAATGGGAACAAATACAAAAGTGATAATAAACAGGTACTGATCCCTGATTTTATACCAATGTGTAACTTTACACCATTCAGTGCTTTGTGCATTACCTCATTAAATCCTTGCATCACCTTTATAAAGCAGGCATCGTTTGTTCATTACATACACAAAGAGCCTGAGGTTCAATAATGCTAAATTATTGTCCAAGGCCACAGAGTAAGTGGCAGAGTTCCAGTTGTAATCCAGGTTCTTCTCATGCCAAACCTTTAGCTCCTGAGAAGTACTGCCTTTGTTTTTCCAGAGTTTACAAAAGTAATTGAGAGATATAGCCTCTGATATGACATCAGAGCACCTTGAAACC
The DNA here is from genome assembly GCF_028538775.1 of Myotis yumanensis. Classification (NCBI taxonomy): domain Eukaryota; kingdom Metazoa; phylum Chordata; class Mammalia; order Chiroptera; family Vespertilionidae; genus Myotis; species Myotis yumanensis. Next base: position 24,039,314 of record NW_027223764.1, on the reverse strand, counting down.
ATTAATTAACAAGTGTAGATAAACCTGGTGGGTGTGCATGGTTGTGCTGATGTGGGGTGGCGGGGGAGGCCAGAGGAAGAGGTGTAGGTGAGAAAGGGGTGGCAGAGTGATAGGTTCCCCCAGGCTTCATGGAGAAAAATTTTCAGCTACATTTCAGCTGATACATGCTTGACGATGGTGAAGAAAAATAATATGGCAAGTTTGAGAATCGGAGATAATTTTTGAAGAGCATGTTTTTACACATGGGAAGTCAGTTGTAAAAAATAAACAAAAGCCCACCGCTCTGAAAGTGAGAACTGCCATGGCAAGGTGATGGGCTCCATCCAGGTCTTGAGGATTTTGTTTGGGTGATCAACGCATTCAAGACTCCCAAGGCGCCCTAGCTGGTTTGGCTCAGCGGATAGAGCGTCGGCCTGCGGACTCAAGGGTCCCAGGTTCGATTCCGGTCAAGGGCATGTACCTGGGTTGCGGGCACATCCCCAGTAGGGGGTGTGCAAGAGGCAGCTGAATCGATGTTTCTCTCTCATCGATGTTTCTAACTCGCTATCCCTCTCCCTTCCTCTCTGTAAAAAAAAAAAAAAAAATCAATAAAATATATTAAAAAAAAAAAAAGACTCTGAAGGCCCTGGATCTCCCCATGGCTTTCTGTTAACCAATCAATGGCAATGGGAGTCATTTAATTTTTCTGGACCTTAATATTCTTATGTCTAACATGAGGAAGTAGAATATATGCCCTCCAGACTTCCTTCTAGCAATAATATTTTTTCTCCTCCCCTGCAGGGCAAGGAAGACTACCAGTCTTTCCCAGCATGTCTGGCACATAGATGATGGTCAATAAATTTTTGTTGAACTGAACTAATTAAAGACAATTACTAATTGTAAAACAGATTCCTCCACATAGTAGGCATGTCCCGTTTGCTATAGTTTTGTTACTTATGTTTTATACTTCATCTCTCTTGCCTCTGAGCTATCAAACTTGTCATTTCCTTGTTGAGGAAACTTCTCCCCACAAACCACTCTGCTTCCCTCATTCTAAACTGCATCTAGAATGGGATCAATTACTGTGTGAATCCCTTGCATTCTTAATTATTCTTACATTGTCACCTAATTATCTAGTCCTTAGCTTCTGTGGAATTGGCTACGTGCTCATTCTACATTTTTCATGCAACGGATGTGTGGAGAGTATCATTTGCTTCTTTGGTAGCGGAACAAATATGTGTATGAGAACGTGAATAAAACCACATGGTTGGAAGAGCGTCACCGAATGGCAGCATGCTTTAATTGCAGGCTCAGATTTTGAGGTTGATATTTAAAATTAAGTAAGTACAAGTGACAAGAATAACATTCCAAGGAGGAAAGATTCTCCCAATATCTGTTTCAAGCAGATATATTTAGTATTATGTAGATAGAACAACCATGTATTTGATGGAATTTTTCACTTTCCATCCACATGACTTAGCCCTGTGTAAGCAAAGCCTGAATCTGTCTGCTCAAAATTCCAACTCGAAGTAGATCACTTCCACCCGGGCTTCTGAGACTGAGTCAGAACCCTGGAATCCAGTTGACCTGGTTGTTTGGGCAGTGCCGTGGCAGACACTCCTGGTTGGCCTCCTGACCTCCAGCCTCCTGTTATTTCTCACGAACAGAGCTCCAGTTGTGTGGGGGGCGGCAGTGCCCATTTAAGAGCACGCACCTTTCTAGCTTCCCTGGAAGCGAGAGTGGCCACAACCCAGATCTGACCAAAGAGATATAGATGTTTCCCGAGTGGGGCTTCCAGGAAAACCATTGTTTTCTTGATAAAAAAAAAAAAGAGATGAGTCCAATTGGCACATGCATTCTGCCCTTTACTCTTTTCCTTCTCTCTGCCTGGAGTATGGATGCCATGTTGGAGGGGCGGCAGCCCAGCTTTTCAATTCTGAGGAAGAAAGTTAGGCACTAAGCATGGCAGAGAAAGAAGTTAGAAGGACCCTGGGATCTTGTTGACCACCTTAGACAGCTGCCTCAGCCCTGCCTCAAAATTCCGTCTTGAGAGAAAAAAACACCTCCGTTTGGTGAAGCTCTATGGCCAGTTACTTTCAGCCCAGTGAGATCCTAACTGATACAAACGTAAAATAAAGAAAAATATGAAAGTATTAGGCTTCAAGAAAAACTTTACATATCCTGAAGAAATTGGCAATCAGATGCACCAGGCCATAAATATATTTTGCTGAACTTTGGTCTATCCATATCTTGTCAGTGATTGCTTGAATCTTTCCCCTCTTTTCTCTCCTTCTCTCTCTCTCTCTCTCTCTCTCTCTCTCTCTCTCTCCCTCCCTCCCTCCCTCCCTTTCTTTTTCCTTCCTTCCCATCTTCCTTCCTTCCTCCCTTTTTCCTTATTTGTTTTGCTTCTTCCTTCCCTTTTACTAGTAAAACAGATTTTGTTGAGCAGCTCCTATGCTATCTATGTGCTGGAGATAAAATGGTGAGCAAAACAGGCATGATTTCTGCCCTCAAATAACCATGCAAGTATATAATTATAAAACAATACAAATACAATGAAAAGAAATATAGGGGAGAATGTGAACATAAAAATGAAAAAAACAAACAAACAGATCTGGTCTGGGGAGGTTTGTCTGAGGAGCTGAATTCTGAGCTGAGACTGGAAGGATGACCAGGAATTTAAAAAAATATATATTTTTATTGATTTCAGAGAAGAAGGGAGAGGGAGAGAGAGATAGAAACATCAATGAAGAGAGAGAATCATTGATCGGCTATCTCCTGCACACCCCACACTGGGGACTGAACCTGCAACACGGGCATGTGCCCTCTCCGAGAATCGAACCATGACATCCTGATTCATAGATTGACGCTCTACCACTGATGAACTGGCCAAGATGAACAGGAATATATTAGGCAAAGGGGGTAGATGGAGTGAGAAGAAGAAACAGCGTGTGTAAAGGCCCCAAAGCTGTAGAGAGCATGCACTTTTGAGGAACTGAAAGTAGTCACCTGTGACTAAAATACTGAGAATAAAGACTAGCACAAAATTAGGCTGGAGAGACAAATGGGCCAGATGCTGTAGAGACCTGTAGTCAGTTTATATTAAGGGTTTGGGTCTTCATCCTAAAAGTCGTTGAAGATCCTAAATCTTAAGTAATGACCTAGCCATTTTGGAGTTTAAAAACCCAAATGCCATTCTATCCTGGGGTCTCCTTGCCTCCAGCATCTGTCCTCTCCAGTGAACCCTAAATGGGAAACCAGAGAAGTCTTCTTCAATCACTGCTGTATCATGTCACCCTCTCTTCCACATACACACAAACTTTAGCTTATTCTAAAAATGTAAAATATGCATGTGGTCAACTCAGCTGTAGCTAAGAACTAGGAAATCAGAAGACTAGGTAAGAATAACTAAGAGCCGAAACCGGTTTGGCTCAGTGGATAGAGCGTCGGCCTGCGGACTGAAAGGTCCCGGGTTCGATTCCGGTCAAGGGCATGTACCTGGGTTGCAGGCACATCCCCAGTAGGAGATGTGCAGGAGGCAGCTGATCGATGTTTCCTTCTCATCGATGTTTCTAACTCTCTATCTCTCTCCCTTCCTCTCTGTAAAAAATCAATAAAATATATTAAAAAAATAAAAAAGAATAACTAAGAATGCAAGGGATTCATAGACTGCATAGGAGATATGAGGCTTGAGTTGATGTGGGGAGCCTGGTTGGAATACCAGATAGAGTGCAAGGTGAGAGATGATGATAGTCTGGATTCGGGGGCGGGGGGCGGGGGTGGACAGTGGAGATGGAAGCAAGTTGTGGAGTTTGAATAAGATCTAGAAGGTAAAATCAGTAAATCCTGGTGATAGATTAGACACAGAGGTTGATGGGTGAGAGAGTGCAAGCAGGACTACTAGATTATGGCTTACAGAATTAGATGGCTGGTTGGCAAAGGTGGGGTCAGATGGGGTTGTGATGGTAGCATTTACCAAAAAAAAAAAAAGGAAACTTAGAGAAGGCCTAAGTTGGGTGGGGGTCATTACAGTGAGTTTCCACTGAACACGTTGAGTGTGAGGAAACTTGAGACATCCATATGGTATGTCACATAGGCAAGTGTGAGTAGAGGTCTGACACTCAAAGGAAAGGTCTGGGCTGCAGGCATCAGCCTTTGGATGGTGAGTGAAGTTATAGCTCATAAGATTATATAAGGAGAGAGGACAGAGGGGAAAGAGAAGAGACATTGGGACCTGTAGGGCTCAGCTATAGGGTTAAGCCTTGGACTGACCTATTGGCAAAGCCGCAAACAAGTCCCAGCTTAGAGGGCACAGCCCTCTTAGCATAATTAAGCTTGACCTTATGACTCTGTCTAGATCTTCTCTGGGTAGCTTATGGGCTGAGGGAGATGTAGCAAGTGCTGCCAAAACAAGTGAAACTCACAAGAACATTGTAACTATGGTGACCACTACCTTGTTTACCTCTGGCTATAAAATAAAGGCTCAGCTTGCCTCTGGATCTCTCTCTGTGGCCTTAGCCAGGCACAGGAAGATCCATCTAGACCCAGCTTATTCTCTTTGGCTGTCATTTCTTCATCCTTCCTCACCCTCACTCAGGCTTTCGAACCCTTGGCTGAGCTGGCTGGACACCGGGACCAAGTTGATATAAAGTTGAATAACCTAGTTCCCAATCTCAGGAAGCTCATGACTTGGTAGAGGTGATGAGCTACACACATATGTAATTGCAGTATAGACAGAAAAGGACTTGTATCCTACCAGTGCCATAAATGAGGCCTTCAGAGAAAGGAATACTAACCAGTTGAAGGGATCAGAAACTGTTTCATAGAGAAACATTCAAGAGCATCTTTGTTAGGGTGCTAGAATAAAGTGAGGTAGATGAGGGGAGGAATGGACTTTCAGGTGAAGAGAATGAAGAATGACTTCACAAAAAGTTTGAATGAATCAAAATGATACCATTTTTTTTTGTCAGATCAACAAAAAATATAGTATATATTTTTTTGATGTGCCACAGAATTTTAGTAATTAGTTTATATGTGCTGTGAGATAAAAAAAAAGTTGAAAATCACTGCTTTAAGCCAATCCTTTCCCACTGAATTCTGGAGGGATGGGTCCAATTACCCAGTGGACATATTTGGAGATTCACAGGTCTTGTTAAATTTATAGTGTCTCAAATTAAATTTATCTTTTCCTCAAAGCTACTCCTTCTCCTGAGTTTCCTGTCTCAGAGACGGGCTCCATCATCCATCTGGCTCCTCTAACCCACCCTGGAAATTACCCTGAGGCTTTCTCTAGCTTACCATCTCCTACCCCCTTTCAGTCACCAAGGCCTGTCAATTCTACTTCTTCCATAGCTATTGCATAGCTTGTTTCTGTCCCCTCCTACCATTTCCTTGGCTTAGTTTACATCTCTTTTAACTTGAATTACTATGATTAATAATGACAATAACCTTTCTGCTGTTGAAATGGGCAAGTTTATGAAAACTGGGAAGGTGGTCCTGGACCCGGCTGGACACTACTCCAGACACAAAATGCTCATCATGAAGAACATCGATGATGGCACCTCAGATCCCCACTACAACTATGCTCTGGTGACTGGAATTGACAGCCGCCATAGGCAAGAAGGAAATTGCCAAGAGGTCAAAGGTCAAGTCTTTTGTGAAAGTCTACAACTACAGTCACCTCATGCCCACAAGGTGCTCTGTGGATATCTCCTTGGACAAAACTATAATCAACAAAGACATCTTCAAAGACCCTGCTCTGAAAGGTAAGGCCTGATGTGAGGCCACAGGAACAAATGGTTTCTCCAGAAGCTATGTGTTTAGATCGTTTTTTTGTTTTGTTTCAGTCATTAAAAATCCAAAATAAGTAAATAATAATGACAATAACAAGCATTTATTGTGCTTACTGTGTGCCAGGCCCTTCTATAAGATCCGTTCTAGTCTTATTGCTCTAAACCATCCTGATTCCAGAACAACCTTTATAAACACAAACGTAGCAGGTATAAGTACTTAGTCCCTAAAATTCATATGATCAAGAATAATATTTTTTTTCCTCTATAATTCCACGTAATGATTATTTTAAGCTTTCATTTCATTTAATGGCAGAAAACATAATCTCAGATAATTCTGAGTAAATAATTCCTACACTGTGCTTTTTCCTTTATAATTTCTTAATATAATTCTTCTTACTACTATTGTTGCTGCTGCTGCTACTTCTACGGCTGCTGCTATTGAGACCATCACCACCATTTTTCTTGGCAGCATAGTATTTCAATATATGAATGTATCACATATTTTAGCCAGTTTCCTATTTATGAAACTTTAGATCATTTGCAGTCTTTTGCTATCACAAAATCTTTTTGATACATCTTTGCATAACTGTTCCAGTATAACTGTTGGGTAAATCCCTGAAATGGAAATCCCAGATCAAAGGGTATGTACATTTTAAATTTTGATAGCTATTGCTAAGTTGCCCTCCAAAAAGCCTATACTCCCACAAGTATGAAAATGCCTGTTTCCCCTCATCAGCACCAACAGTGGGTATTATAAAACTTTTAAGAATTTGCTGTATTTTATCTTAAATGTATTCCCCCCCCCACTGAGTTTAACATGATCATCTTTTCATTTAAATAAATATTCATTATTCCAGATGTACCTTTGGTTTATTTCTAGTTACAAACCTATAATACCACACTATGATCAGACAGGATATTTTTTAAAATAAAATTAAGGTGTTTCTGACAGAATTCTTAGGTGGATTCTCAGCCCTAGAATAAACAAGAAGCCAAGTGTCAAAGCCAAAACAATATAATGTGAACCATAAATGCAAGATACATATGTAATTTTAGATTTTCTAACAGCCACATCAAAAAAATGAAAAGAGCCCTAACTGGTTTGGCTTAGTGGATAGAGCGTCGGCCTTCGAACTGAAGGGTCCCAGGTTCGATTCCGGTCAAGGGCATATACCTTGATTGCGGGCACATCCCCAGTAGGAGGTGTGCAGGAGGCAGCTGACCCATGTTTCTCTCTCATTGATATTTCTGACTTTCTATCCCTCTGTCTTCCTCTATGTAAAAAATCAATAAAATATATTTTTAAAAAGTGAAAAGAAACAGATAAGTTTAATTCAGTAATATATTTTAACCCAATAGAGTTGAAATAGTATTATTTCAATATATAATCAATATAAAATTTTTAATGAGACATTTTACATTCTCTTTTTGTTCTAAGTCTTCTAAACCCAGTGTGTATGTTACACTCACAGCACATCTCAGTTTGACTAGCCACATTTCAAGTGCTCAATTGCCACATGTGGTTAATAGCTACTGTATTGAACAGCACAGATTAGTAGGTGTAAAGAAACTTCCCAGTGCATAGAAGCTACAACTAACACCCCAATAGCTTAAAATTGCTCTTGACAGCCTGCCTAGTTTTTGGAGGCCAAGTTCAATGCCTCTTAGAAAGAAGGTACTCAAAGTTTATTTTTCCAATTGAATTATTTTTATTTTTTCTTTCTTTCTTTCTTTCTTTCTTTTTTAATATGTCAGTAGTGGAACGATCCACCCTTTTTACTTGCAAAGTGTGAACAGAAAGCTACTATATTTCTCTAGGACATTTACAAAGAGTTTTCTTCACTTAAGAAGAAACTGAAATTTTTATTTTTTCAATTGAATGTTTGTACTTGCTTTATGTAAATATGGTCAAAATACCTCATTGTAGCAATGAATTATTTTGTTAGTCATGAGACAAAAAACAATTCATACATTTTACTTTGTTTCTCAGAAATGAGAGATGTTTTCAGAATGTGTTTTCATAAGATTTGCCAAAATTTTTCATCGCACAATAGCTTCCCCCCCCTCTTCCTTTTGGACAATTGTTGAGTGGATGAAGCTTTTAAGATAGGTAAGAACAGATGTGTTGACTCAGTTTGGGAAGGTAAAAACAATTCTACTTGAAGAGAAGCCCTCAGAGAAATGACAGTCTCCCAGGGGTGTGTGAGATCCAGTTTTAGGAAATCATGAGCCTTCAGTGGACTTTGTGATTGGATCAGGAGTCAGCAAAGCTGACAGTCCTCCACGCATCACAATGCAGTATTAGGAACAAACTCCCTAACTTGGCATTTAAAAAGAGGATTTACATTTTAATTATTTGCTCAAAATTTGCCCCCACAATTGGCCCTTTAGGTAATTGTTAATCCCATTTACTTCTCTTTAATTTTAATACTCCAAAATCTACCGAATTATGGAAGGAAAGAGAAGTGTTCTGTGAAGTTATGTAAGTGCTTTATAATATGATGTGAGAAATTCCTTCCATTATAATGATATTAGTGTTCAACTCAAACCTGGAGGCACTAACCCATGAGAAACGGACTTGGAGAATGCTAACTGGAACAGACCATATGCCACCTAATTCCACCCAATTCATTCCCCCTACAAATTAAAAAAAAAAAAAAAGACTCAGAGAGGCAGAGACACTTGCTTAAACCATAGCTATTCAGAAGTCTAGATTTCAGGCTTTCTGATGCCTGGACCAATAGTATGAATTACAGCATTATAATTTACTGAGCACTTGCTAAGTGCTAGGCTCTGGGCAAGTACTTTTCATAAATGCCAACAGTTCACAAAACCCTTGCAATATAAAGTATTTCAAATTTAAGACCAAAAAAAATCACTCTTCTCTGACAATTTTTTTCTTGAAGCTTCTATTTGTTTTCTTAAATAGAAGTTGCTGACGCACAAGCCATTCTCCATCTCTAGAGTCAGGTCTGCAAAGGATGCCTAGGTATACGCCACTGGCTGTGTTTGGATAGTTAAATAAGCAATAACTTATTCACAACTGAAGTCCTTCATATTTCTATGAAGGCTGCAGAGAGGTTTGAAAAGCATAGCTTTTTTCCTCTTTTCCTTCCTTAGTTGGTTCACGAATGATTTCTTCCCTGCCTTCTTTCCTTCCTTCCTCCCATCCTTCCTACTCTAGAAAGTCAGGTGTTAAAGCCATTGTGTGCTGAGGTTCCATACTCTTTTTGATTTGTCTTGGACATGTAGAATGTTGGAAATGCAAGGGCCTTTGGCATCATCTGAAGAGACGTGGAGGTGAGAGAGGCTGAGGATTTTATCTGCGGTCAGCTAAATGAAACCACACCCAGGTCAGAAGGCTACCACATAGCAAGAGTGCAATCAACCCCAAGTGCAAAGCCATCCGAAAAGCAAAGGCACTGGCTGGCTGGCTCTGGAGGTGCCAACCTTTTTTTAATAACTTAATTCAACCTCAAACCAGCGAGATCCCCAGCTTCATTTGAAGGAGGTCAGGATCCATTACCAGGAGCCTCAGGATGAAAAGCAAATTTATAATCATACTCTGCACTTCAAAATCCCTGGAGTTGAGGGTCAGATAGCCAGTGGGGCTTATACAGAATAGCTTGTCAGAGACACAAGGGGTCAGGACCTGGAAATTCGTACAAGAGGAGGAAACAAATTTTATTAACCTGTGCCTCAAAACTCTTTGAAGCCACTTGATTGTGGAATAAGACCAAGACTTAAAGAGGGAAAACTTGAAACTGGTTTTGTACTTTGGAAGCCAAGGTTTCCAGACCCACCATCCTCAGTGACAGGCTGGTGAGGTTCTGAACACCTGGACATCGATTTTTCCATTTGAGTGACTGGGCAAAGGAACCGCCAAAGTCCATTTCTGGGCCTTAGTTTCTTCTCTTGTAAAACAAGAGAATTGGTCCATATCTATATGTAAGAACCGTGTGATTATAATCATATTAAAATAATAAAATGACATGTGATTCAATTGCTTTTTAATTTTTCATCACCCAGATTTTTTCCCTATTCCAGTTTGTGGCTTGGCTGACCTGACTGAACTTAGGGGAATACTTTATGCTCCAAATTACTTGTAAGAATTTCATCTCACATTAAAATTTTTTTATCTTTATTGTTGGAAGTTATACAGATATACCCCCTTTTTCCGCATTGACTTCTTCTAGTCTGCTCCCTTCCCCAACCCCAGGCCTTCACCACACTATTATCTATGTCCATGGGTGATGCATATATTATCTCACAATTTTCCCCAAAGAATGTTAGGGCTGCTGCATTCTCTTTGAGATCCTTGACCAGCAAACCATCTGGAAGCAGAGCACTATTAGAGGTCAGCAGTGTTCATGGAATGTTCCCCAATGTGCTCAGAATAAATCCAAACTCAAGGCCTCGCCTGATCTGGCTCCTCTGTACTTTCCAGGCTTGTATCACACTCTCTTCCTCCTCCTCCTCTCCTCCTCCATCGTCGTCGTCGTCGTCTTCTTCTTCTTCTCTTAAAAAATATATTGTTATTGATTTCAGAGAGGGAGAGAAACAATGATGAGAGAGAATCATTGATCAGCTGTCTCCTGTATGCCCCACACTGGGGATTGAGCCCATTATCTGGGCATATGGCCTGACAGGGAATCAAACCATGACCTCCTGGTTCATAGGTTGATGTTCAACCACTGAGCCACGCTGGCTGGGCCCTCTCTCTTCTGATTTAATTTATTCTGGCCACACAGGCCTTGCATTAGTTCCTTGAAGGCACTGAGCTCTTCCCCAACTCGGGACCTTGATCTGGGCTGTTTTCTCTGCTGGAGCTCCCCTGTCCTCACTCTTGGTCTGCTTGGATGATCCTGGCCTAAATATCACATCATCAGGGAACTCTTCCCTGACCACCCCATCTAAACTGAATTCAGCCCACCCTGTGCTTTTCTCCTTACAGCACCCAGTATAATTTGTGATTTACATATATTTACATGCTTACTTCAATGTTTACCCTCCTGAACTAGACTGGAAAGAGAAAGTAGGGGCTTTCTTTTTCTTTGTTCACTATTGTATTTCCTAGCGCATAGTAGGCACTCAATACATATGTGCTAAATTAGTGAATGAATGAATGCATTCATAGGAAATTCCCAGTACAGTCAGCTCTTATTGGTTGTTTAATTATGACACAATTTATGAGAACACTTAGTAAAATTGTCACTCTGTTTTGATTGTGGAAATCCCTATTGGTCCTTCCGTAAATTGGCAACTATTCTGATGGTGTGTTTATTTAGACTCAATGGACCTCTTTAATGACTCAGTGGGAACACCATTGAGCCAGTTAATGCAACCTCAGTTCTCTCAATCTGAGTGCTTGGTAAACTGCAGGGAAGTTCTCCTGGCCAAGAAGATACCTGAGAGTTTGAGTTTGAGCTAAAATATCCTAAAGAGAGGAAAAATCACGTGAATCTCAAGTGACTGATTTTGTCCATGAATAAAAATCAGAATTAAGTTCTGTTTAGAATTACTGTCCTACACAGCCAGCTGACTGCTGACTGCAGTCAGATTTGCTTAGCTGTTGCTGGGACCACATGAAAAAGGGGTTATTTATTAAGAACGGAATAGTTCCTTTTAATTCTGTAGCAGTCATGTCTCTCTTTTTTTTTCTCCTTCCAGTCCATGGAAAGTGTTATCTCAGGCAGCTTTGTGCAGGAAGTTGGGTTTATCACTTCCTCACAGTCGCAGTTTGTCTAGGACTTAACTACATGCTATCAGATTACATCAAAATGTAGGCCTTTGTGTGTTTAACTCATCAAAGGAGTGGACCCTCAGGACTTCATATCACTTCACTGCATATGCAGCCATGTAGCAAAACAAAGCCTATCTAAACAGGACAGAACTATTTCTGTTGTGCGGCAGCTCCGCTAGCTCGAGCTTGCAGAAATGGTCCGGTTTCAGGTGTCTGCAGTGTTTCACTTCTTGTTTTTATATTTATCTCTTTTTAGAATTGCAGTCATTTGCCTGGTTGTGTGCAAGGAAGGAAGATCCCAAATATTACCTACAAGCGAGGAGACAAGACTGCTGCAATCCACAGCGTCAGCTGGAGGCAGCACGTACCTTCCCCGCATCCTCTTGATTTTCACTTGAGAATTCCAGTTGCTGCTGTCACAGCCTGGCCCTTGGAGCTGGCCATGCCAGGGGTTTGACTCTGGGCTCCTTCCTCTGTTCCCTGGTTGCGTGTCCTGGGGCAGGTGACTTCACCTCTCAGAGCTTCACTTTCCCCATCGGATAATGGAGGAAATAAGGACACCTGCCCCCTAGTCTTACGATAGGGACTAAGTGGTAGGAATGAAATAATATGTGAAAAGTGCTTATGGAACACACTGCGCTCACCGCAGGAGGGATAGCAGCGCTGTCAGCCACACTCTGCAGAGCGGCATGACCAGCTGGCAGGGTCCCAGCCTGGCTGAAGTTTCTCAGGCTGCACTTCCACCTCTGGGGCCTCGTGGCTATTTTCTTCTCCCTGGAGTTCCCTCTTCTCGGTGGTGGGCTGGCAGCCAGATGGTGCCTGTATTGGCAGCCACAGGAAGCCAATGCAACTGTGAAGTAATACTTCTGCCCCAGGGCTGGCTCCGCCCTGTTGACCAAGGTTTTTTTTTTTTTTTCTTCTTTCAATCAGCTCAGCCAACTCCTTCTAATGCCTTGCCTAAAAAGGACTTATCACCCAGCTCGACTGCCCAGGGAAATGGCTGACTGCCCCAGAGGCTTCAGAACAGCAACAGCTTTCGGAGGATAGAAGTGGCGAAGGAGCTTCCTCCCTGCTCAATGTTCAGGAGTTTGGGGGTACCATCTTGCAGCAACTTTCCCATATGATGCTCATTAACCAAAATCAGATGTCAGAGGAAGAGAGATGGGGCTTGATTCTATAAAATCCCTTTGAGCCAACAGAATCTAATGAGGCACTCTTTTTAAAAATTATTTGCATTAAGGCAGTATGCAAATTTTCACAGGACTATGACCGGAAAGAAATTAAGCTACACCTAAAAAACTGTATGCTTTAAGAAGGTACAGGTTGTTTCTTTTCTTTCTTTCTTTTTTTTTAAACTGAAACAATTTTAAATAGGAAATGGAAACAAGCCCAGTGCTTTATTGCTTCTTTATACTCGGGTTATTCACGGGTGGTTCCCTATCTTCATTGCTTCCTCCTTTCTAGCCTCTGCGGTGCTGATGCCCTGTGAGCCACTTTGCCTCAGCTGTTCAGAGAATCACTTCAGAGGCACCAGCCACCCTCCATTCAGTGCCAGCTGGCTTTGAGTTGGTGTCGGAGTTTCCTCTCCAGTGAAGTCTGCCTCTCTGCCTGGCCCCTGGGGTTGAGTTCTTTGGCTATCCCTTTAGCTTTGTCCCCGGTTGCTGTGTCTCAGAACTCCCCTTCATGGCCACAGGGCGGTCTCACCTCACCTTCAAGCCCTACACAGGAGACATGTCCCCAAGCAAGATCGGCACCTTGGGCTCCATGTTATCTGGGAAGAGTTAAGACATTTGGCTACAGTCCTCTGAGGAGAGTTGTGAATACTAAGGGAAGACCAGCTCTTTCCGTAGATTGATAAGATTAAAAATCAATTCCTTTTTTCTAATTGTGCACACACATACTCCTAAACACAGAGAACTGTACAAAATTTAAAATTGAAGGCCCTCATATCAACCTCCCTGAGGTTATTCTTCGCTATAGAGTGTTCTAGAGTTATTTCAGTGCACATAAAAGTATTTTACATAAAAAACAAGAGAATATAATGTATATTCTTTTTTTAAAATACATTTTTATTGATTTCAGAGAGGAAGGGAGAGGGAGAGATAGAAACTTCCATGATGAGAATCATTGATTGGCTGCCTCCTGCAAGCCCCCACTGGGGGTTGAGTCTGCAACCCAGGCATGTGCCCTTGACTAGAATTGAACCTGGGACCTTTCAGTCCATAGGCCAACACTCTATCCACTGAGCCAAACCAGTTAGGGCAATGTATATCCTTCTGAAACTTACATGTTATCCTTAACTCTATATCTTAGATGCAAAGGTCAGTAGGCACAAATTTATCCCATTATTTTGTATGACGGTAGCTATTCCACAGTAGAGCGGACTATAATTTATTTACTCAATTCCTTACTGGTGGACCTTGGACTATTTTAGATTTTTTTGCTTGTTTTTTGGCTTAACAAACAGTGTAGTACTGAACATCCTTCTGTAAATAGCTTTGTGATCATGTGAGTATTTGTTTAGAATTTTTGGGTTAAAGGGTATGCACATTTAAAATTTTAATAAACATTACCAAATTGTATACCAGTGTACCAGTCTGCAATCTACCCAAATACTGAGAAGTCCTGTTTCCTTAAATACTTATCAACTGCAGTATTACCAGATTTTATAAATCTAATGGGCAATAGGAATCTCATTCATTTGTGTTTCTCTTATTACTAGTGAAGTTGAATAGCTTTTAAGATGGTTTTTGGCTCTCTGTATTTCCTCCTATGTGAGTTTTCTGTTTGTATCCTTTATTCGGTTTTCTGTCCAGTCATTTTTTTTTTAATTGACCTGTGCATCAGTTGGAATGTTTGGGGCTATAATTACAGATTGCTTAGTAATAGGTGGCTTACATCTATTATTTACTATATTCTTTAATACAACCTGGAGGCAGAGCATTCCAGCGTTGGGCAGTGGCTTAGGAATCTTGGCACAGATTCTTTTTCTGCTGTGTTGTTCTCAACTTATCCTCTTGGGGTTTCATGATGGTTGCCATAGTTCCAGTCATCACATTCTAGACAATTGTCTTCAAAGCTCCCCCCCGCAAGCTCCCCTAGCCCCCCAAAAGCTTCCCTTTTGATCATAGAGAAAAACTCCTCCTGGCAGCTCAGCTATAGGCATCTCCCCCCAACCCAGGTCCCATTGGCCAGGATTGGGTCACATGTCCCTTTCCAGGCTGAGCTGCCCACATTGCTGCCATTTTTTTTTTCTTTATCAATGATGAGAGAGAATCATTGATTGGCTGCCTCCCACACACCCTCAACTGGGGTTTGAGCCCGAAACCTGGGCATGTGCCTTGACCGGAATCAAACCTGGGCCCCTTTAGTCCGCAGGCCAACGTTCTATCCACTAAGCCAAACCACCTACGGCGTGCTGCCATTTTTAATGAGATTTTCCCTATTAGTCTCCATGTTGTCTCCTGAATTCATTGAAGCAGGGAAATGCAACTTGATTATAATGCAACAATTTGAATTTAGGGTCAAATGCTATAATATAAGACTGTCCTTGGCTCTCAGTAACATATCTTTAAAGGCTCAATGTGTGACTGAGCGTGGGCAGTCCAGCCCCTGAATATCTGACCACACTCAGTAAGTCATAATATTCAGTCAATAATATCCAGTGCAATCATTTTTAGATTTCCTTCATGGAAGTGTAGTTATAAGCTACCTTAAAATCAGTGGAACTTTGTTTTTAGCAGATTATGATGAAAAAACACAATTTGTCATAGGTATACAGAAGGCTTACCAGAAGATAAGGAGAGAAATTGACCCAGGGAGGGTCCACTCAAGCACAGCAATAAACCTGGATTTTTATTGATTGTTCTCTTTTCACTTTTTTTTCGTTTCCTTTTGCATTTCCTGTCTCTAACACCATGTCAGTTTCCTTGAATCCTTTTTTTTTTTTAAACTGGAAAACAGCATGAGTAAGTGGAAGGAATGTGGACTTTAGAGTATAAATAGACCTGAGTTTCAACATCACTTCTGCCTCTTACTAGCTGTGGGTCCTTGGGCAAGTTACTTACCCTTTCTGAGCTTCATTGTTTTCTTCTAAAGATTGCCTTTAAAAATATAAATAACATTCATTAGGCATCTAGCATAGTATATGGCAGGTACTCAGTACATATTACCTATGATTATTACCTTTTTGCCTCCGACTTTCTTACACCCATACTCTTTCTGTAATCACTTGTCATTCATTATTGGGCGTGAATGAATCTATACATTTATGATCTTTGAAAGTAGTAGTTTACCTCTTATTTCCCCTTAATTTTAGGTCAACAGTGTGATGAATCTGCTCAAAAATATAGCTTGTGCCATCTTAGCCTGAATTACAAGGGAGTGAACGTAAATTGACTGTATCCTGAATCATAGTATTAGAACCTGAATGCATGTTAGAGGCCAGCTGCTTCAACTCTTTATTTACAGATGAACTAACTGATGTAGCAAAGATAAATAATTTTCCCAAAACCCATAAGAAAGTATATGTAGATATTGAGATTTCCTTATTTCAGGAAAATAATTTTTTGAGGCAAAACTCATATAACATAAATGAACCATTTAAAAATGTACAATTCAGTGGCAGTTAGTACATTCACAATGTGCATCCATGACCTTTATCTAGTCCCAAAACATTTTTACCTTCTTGCATTCATTAAGTAGTCACTCCCCATGCTCCCTCACACCTGTTAATCACTAATCTGCTTTCCGTCTTTATGGAGATGTCTATTATAGATATTTCATACAAAGGGAATCACACACTGTGTGATCTTATTTCACTATCATAATGTTTTCAGTTCATGTTCACTGTTTAAAAATTCAAACATTATAGACAGTTTAATGAAGAAAATAGAAAATATTCTGTAATCCCACCTGCCATTGAAGACGACTATTAACAATGTGGTGATAGTTGCTTTTCCCCCTGTCTTCCACATGAATAAGTTTACACTGTTCACATCTTTTACTTGAATTTGTTTTTTCGCTTAACACTATGATTGAAACAGCTTCCTGGATTGACACATACAGATCTCTTCACTCTCTTTTATTGATTGTCTGGTGTTTCATCACATGGTAAGTCTAGGTTGCTTAACAAATCTGCTGATGAACATCCTTCTTCCCCTCACCCCACTCCACCCAATTCCTTGCTAAGTAAAATAGTTTATATCCTAACCTGCCGAATGTGAATTATTTTGAAATCCCAGTATTGGAAACAAACAGACAGGAATGGCTTCTGTTTCCCTGGGATCAGCTTGGATGCACTGGGGAATTCATGCATAAGTAAGAACTAGATAAGCTTTGAGATTGTTTCTAATTTCAGATTCTTTGATTCTTGGGATTAATGTAAAAATCATGGTAGTGATAGGGACATAGAAGCAAATGTCTAGGCCTGGGTGTTAGAAGGCCTGGGTTTCTCCTTCGTTTTGCTAAGGACTAGCTCTGAGCCTTTGAAAAGTTACTTACCTCTTTGGACTTCAGTTTCCTCATCTGTGAAATGAGGTGAATGGGCTAGTTAATCACTAATATCATGACTTCAATTAGTTAGTCATTAATATAGTGACTTCAACTGAGGTCACTGCTCAAGTTACAATGCTTTCCCTTCTGTGGGAATAGCTCTGCTTCATTAGCGTAGGCCCTCAGTAACCATATGTTATGTGACCCTCCTGTCTCAGCTATATCTGAATTATTGTTACAAGCCAATCCAATTAAAATAATTCTTTAAGATTTTTGAATATGAACCACAGAAAGTATGGGCAGTTCCTCTCTTGTGGTTAGGAGATGTGAGAAGTGAAACTTGGTAGCCATTGGTAACCATATTATCAGCGTATTGAGGTTCTAATATGGAGAGGGCAAGGGCAGGACTCCTGTGCTATGGGTTAATGGTGGAGTAATCACATAAAAAAGGAGCGACGTCTGAGTGCAGTGTGGTATCCTAGATTGTATTCCAGAACAGAAAAAGGACAGTGGAAAAAACTGGTGATCCATGTGCTCATAAAGTCTGTAGTTGGGTAATAGTATATGACAATGTTAAGTTTTTAGTGTTAACAAAGATGCCATGGCTATGTACATGATATGAACCCTGAGGACTAAGAAGGGTTCCTGGTGGCTAACTGGGTTAAGAAACACAGACACACAGACACACACACACACACACACACACACACACACACACACCACAGAGCCTAGAGGCCATTTCTGCACAGGGGCCTCTCACCAAACTGCACTTCACTGAGAAGCCTCTGTGCTAAACTGCCTGTTTCTGTGCTGAACCGCCTACCTCTGCACTGTGTTTCTGCCATCTGAGTGAGCCCTTATAGAGGTTTCCCCAGCCAATCAGAGCTGTGCAGCTCTGACCAATAGAGCAGCTCTATTCTGACCAAATCAGGACAGTGACTTTTAGGGCCAGTCAAACTTCAAGGATTTGGCCTCCTCATTTGCATGAGGAGGAACCAATCAGGGGCCATGGACAGGGACTTCTGTTCATACAAGCCAGCTTCCATCTGGCTTGGGGAGCGCCCTTTCCACCAAGACCAAAGAATACGTTTCCCTGTTCCAGAGCCATGCTGTTTTCACAGCTGCGTGTAGCACTACTGAGCTGTTCCACAGCAGTGATGTTTTCACAGCCATGCTGTATCACTGTTTGCACTGAATAAAGTTTCCTTCTTCCCCCACCCCAAATTGGGGATTCCTATTGGTGTCGAATTAGCGCCACTGACCATCAGTTGACAATGATAACGTTAAGGGAAGCTGGGTGAGAATTCCCTAAACTATCTTTGCAATATCAACATTTTATGCTCCCAGATATGCTTCAATGAGATGGGCACAACATTTAAAAAAATATAGACCTGACTTTAACCAAGAGGAACTTAACCATGAGGAAATATTGAGAGACATTCTATAAATGACTAGATGACGTCCTTCAAAAATGTCAAAGTTGTAAAGGACAAAGAAAGACAGGCTATCGCTCAGATTTGGGAAACTTAGGAGACGTGAAAATGCAATGTATGATCCTGGATTCCATCCTTGACCCCCCAAAAAAGACCATTAGTGAGGTAATTGGAGCCATTTGGATAAGAACTATAGATTTGCCAGTAGTATTGCATCAATATCAATTTCCAGGTTTTAATAATTGTTCTGCGGTCATAAAATACGTTAAGATTTGGAGAAGCTATAGAAAAGTATACAGGAATTCTTTCTACTGTTTTTGCAACTTTTAAAAAAGTCTGAAATTATTTCAAAATACAAAATTAAAACACATACTAAAAGTTGACATCATCAAAATGGTGTAGGCAGCTCCAAACACCCCTCCACAGAAACATTAAAAAAATAAATAATTGTCAAAACAAACTTTGTCAGAACTCTGAAAAATAGTAAAATATTCAGAACAGCCAGGGAGATGCTGAATCAAGACAAGGGCAACCTAGAAAAGGCAGGACCTTTTTGTGCTATTTTCACTTGCCCTTGACTCACCCGCTTCTTGGCAGAGTAGTGGTCTTGAAGACAGCAGCCTGCATTCCCAGTGTGGGACCCTGGCCCTCATTCCAGAGGGAGTAGAGCAGACTTTATTCAAAAATCACTGTGTTTGTTCTAACCTGTCTGGAGGTTACCTGAAGGACTAGCGCAAGGTATGTCTCTGTTTCGCCTACTCTAAACTTATTCAGGGCAGAGAAGTGGTGAATATTGCTTGAAATATTATAAGGTGAACAAAACAACAACAGCAACAGCAACAACTCTGCAGCTGCCTGGGCAAAAGATTATAGTTGAGACATACACCAAACTGCCCAAACCCTGGATGGAGGAGCTGGAGAGACTTTCTCTGAGAAATTAGGCCATTCAAAAAAGCCCATGTTTACTGAGGATTTTAAAAAGCCACACTCATGCCCAAGACAGAACATATCCTCAGAAAAGATATTTCTCTCTCACATCTATGTTCCTCTGTCTTTTTCTTTTTCTCTTTCTCCCACTCCCTTCCTCTCTCTCTAAAATCAATAAAAACATGTCCTTGGGTGAGGGTTAAAAAACAAATTAAGCCCTAACCGGTTTGGCTCAGTGGATAGAGCGTCAGCCTGTGGACTCAAGGGTCCCAGGTTCGATTCTGGTCAAGGGCATGTACCTTGGCTGTGGGCACATCCCCAGTGGGGAGTGTGCAGGAGGCAGCTGATCGATGTTTCTCTCTCATCTATGTTTCTAACTCTCTATCCTTTTCCCTTTCTCTCTGTAAAAAATCAATAAAATATAAAAAAAACAAATTAAAATATTCTTGGGGGCAAGATAAACTGGGTGAGGGAATAGGTGGAACATAATTGGCCATCGGTTTATAATTGAAGCTGGGTGACTTGAAGCACGAAAGCTCGTTGGACAGACTTATATATAACTACTCAGTCGATGACCTTTCACCATCGTGGCTCTTGAGAAGTTACCCCACTTTTGGGTGATGACTCCCTTTCTTGTGGTATAATGACTTTTCATTCTAACACACTCTAAATAAATACACCTTAAGAAGTGCTATTCAACATTATGGTTTTAGGCCAAGACATGCCCATTTACTCAGCAACACTTTCTGGTCAGAGAATATCATATGGGACAAATTTGAATTGCCTGCCTTGTTTGGATGAACCCAAAACAATTTGCTTTGCAAGAGAGAGATGAAGATGTAGTGCCATCAACAACTCTTTCGTTTGTTCCATACATGCACTCTTTTCACATGTAACCTTTTTTTCTTCCACAGGTGGCTTTCTATGCCATAGCCCAGTGGTCGGCAAACCGCGGCTCGCGAGCCACATTCGGCTCTTTGGCCCCTTGAGTGTGGCTCTTCCATAAAATACCACGTGCGGGAGCACACGTACAGTGCGATTGAAACTTCGTGGCCCATGTGCAGAAGTTGGTTTTCGGCCTGGGCGAGTCTATTTTGAAGAAGTGGCGTTAGAAGAAGTGGGGGTACGTTCGCTGAGGTCGACCCCTCAGGTTGAGGATGTTTTTAGCAAAGGCCAGCTTAGGAGTACCCTAATTAAGTTAATAACAATGTACCTACCTATATAGTTTAAGTTTTAAAAATTTGGCTCTCGCCGAAACCGGTTTGGCTCAGTGGATAGAGCGTCGGCCTGCGGACTGGGGGGGTCCCAGGTTCGATTCCAGTCAAGGGCATGTACCTGGGTTGCGGGCACATCCCCAGTGGGAGGTATGCAGGAGGCAGCTGATCGATGTTTCTCTCTCATCGATGTTTCTCTCTATCTCTCTTCCTTCCTCTCTGTAAAAAATCAATAAAATATATTAAAAAAAAATTTGGCTCTCAAAAGAAATTTCAATCGTACTGTTGATATTTGGCTCTGTTGACTAAGAGTTTGCCGACCACTGCCATAGCCTATTTTTAAGTGTAGGTTGAGTATAAGATGTTTCCAAGAAGTGCATTACCCCTATCTTTCTTCCTCTTTGGGTAGGTACACTGAGCTCTCATTATCTTGCATGTTATGTATGAATGGTGTTTATTTATTTTACAGTTGTTTATTACTTACTGTGATAGGCTGAATTCTGAGTTGTGTCCCCTCAAACTCAATGTTGCGTCCTAACCCTCAGTACCTTGGAAGTGACTGTATTTGGAGAGAGGACCTGTAAAGGGTAATTAAGTTAAAATAGGTCATTAGGAAGGTCATTAGGAAGGTCCCTAATTCAATAAGACTGGTGCCATTAGAAGAAGAAGAAATTTGGACATGGACCAGTAAAGTTGGATGCCTATAAATAATAATCTAAAGCTTCAGGCATTGGCCATCTCTAACACATGAATCAAGATTACTCCACAATTAGAAGATTTGGTTGGTCCTGCACCTCATGACCCATCTGTACAGGTCTATTTCCTATTCAGGGGTTTTGGCTTGCAGATAAAGCAATGAGGCAAAGTGGTTCAGAGCATTTTCTAGGAGTTGGACAGACCTGAGTTTGAATCTTGGCTCCACTACTTATTCTCTGAGTGACTGATCTTAAATAAATGATCTTTTCTATGTCCCAGTTTCTTCATCTGTAAAATGAGGTAATGACACCTGTCTTTTACAGTTGTTAGCAGGAGTACATGAGATCATATATGTAATGCATTTAGCACAGTGCCTGACCATTATTACTTTGCTGTCTTAAAAAGATGTGGCAATTCAGAATGACTAAATCTTTGGTCTATGTCCATCTGATAAAACCTAGGCTGAACTGTCACTTGTGTCATTTTTTTGTGTGTTACCACTTCTCTTAAGGTGACTGAAGTCAGCAGGCATCCTTCCCTTTTTTTGCAATTTTAAGCCTCATGTGAATGAACCTCAGGAAATGAACAGATTTCAACATACTTAGGGAAGTAGGAAGATTCAAATCAGAAGAAAATCTACCTATCAGAGAAATTCAACAGAGGTAAAGATTCATTCATTTATTCAACAAATCAAAAATATTTATTGAGTGCCCAATATATGCCAAGCACTAGTCTATATGTTGGGGATATGGTGGTGGACAAGACTGACCAAAAAGCTAGCTTTGGAATGAAAGTTACATTTATGTGGGGCATTGCATTTAGTAGGTGACATTTACTGAGTATACAAGTGGTTAGAAAATATATGGTAAGTTTCCTGTGATTGAACCAGTGATCAAATTGCTCATGAGGATATAAAATATCACAGGAGAGGTACAATTAATGAGGCATGAGTAAATAAATATGAATGATTGAAAGGATAGTGAAACTTAGAAAAAGAGTGTGGTTTCTAGGTATAAAGGTTCAGGTTACACTATTTCCTGGGTACACATTTTACATCATCTTTTTATTCAGTGTTCTAATTCCCATTGTGATTCATTTTATGTTTAGACGACAGCCAGGTAACACCCTTTCCCTTTCCTATCAAGCATATTTAATATTCTCATTATGAAAGATATTATTCAAAGTTTAGGCCTTCTTATTATTTATTGGAATAATACATGAGAAAATATGAATCAGCAAGGGAATGGTGTAACTTACTACTTTTTCACACAAAAATGGAGGAAATAAAAAGTACCTAGGAATAAAAATGTACAGAAAATGTGTAAGACCCTCATCACAAAAATTGTGAATCTTCCCAAAGTATATCAGAGTAGACCTAAATAAAATGAAAGATATGTCATACTCATAAATGGGAGGAATGAGTATAATAAAAATATTAATTCTTTCTAATTTAATCTATAAATTTAATGTAATTCTAATAAAAATTCCAGCAGGCTTTTCATAGATCTTGAGGAGTTCAAAAATTTATATGAAAGAACAAATATCCAAGATTCACCAAGACAATATTGAAGAATAACTTAGAGGGACTTGTCTTATTAGATGTGAAGACTTGTTATAAAGCTATAGAAATTAAGATGATATCATGTTTGCCCAGAGACAGACAAATGAAATAGGATTGAGAACCCAGAAATAGACCCATGCACATAAAAAATGTGATATAGGATAAAGGAGACAGTATAATCAGTGGGGAAAGAATGGACCAGTCAATAGATGTAGCTGAGCCCTAACCGGTTTGGCTCAGTGGATAGAGAGTTGGCCTGCGGACTCAAGGGTCCCAGGTTTGATTCCGGTCAAGGGTATGTGCCTTGGTTGCGGGCATATCCCCAGTAGGGGGTGTGCAAGAGGCAGTTGATCGATGTTTCTCTCTCATAGATGTTTCTGACTCTCTATTCCTCTCCCTTCCTCTCTGTAAAAAATCAATAAAATATATTAAAAAAATAGATGTAGTTGAACCAACTATTTATTCATACAGAAAATTTTTTTTTTTACTTCAACCACATATCATAAACAAAAATAAATTCCATGTGGATTAAAGACCTAGACATGAAAATAAAAGCACCAACAATAAAGAAAAAATTTTTAAAAAATGTTTTTGTTCATTTCAGAGAAAGGAAGGGAGAGTGAGAGAGAGATAGAAACATCAATGGTGAGAGAGAATCATCCGTCAGCTGTCTCCTACATGCCTCTCACTGGGGGTCGAGCCTATAACTCAGGCATGTGTCCTGCCTGGGAATTGAACCTGTGGCCTCTTGGTTCCTGGGTCAATGCTCAACCACTGAGCAACACTGGCTGGGCAATAAAGAAAAAAATGGACAAATCTGACTATTTTAAGATGTAAAACTTGTTTGTCAATAGAATACTATAAAGTGAAAAGAGGTGCACATTGGACAAAGATATTTGCAGTGCAATAAATACTCAATGATTAATAGTGAAAATATTTGTAGAACTCCTATAAACGAGTAAGAAAAATACAAATGACCCAGTAGAAAATTGACAAAGAATCTATACAGGCAGAAGAGGAAATACAAATAGCTATTAAGCAAATCCGAAGATGCTAAATCTCACCTGTAATCAGGAAATCAAATGAAATCAACAAGTAGTTTTTCACACATATAAAACTGGCAAAACTTTAAAAAGTCTACAAATCCAGATGTTGATTAAAGTATGCTGTGGACTGAATGTTTGCATCCCCATAAAATTCATCACAGGTGATGGTATGAGGAGGTGAGACCTTTGGGACATGCTTAAGTCATGAGAGTGGAGCCCTCAGGAATGGAATTACAGTTGACCCTTGAACCACACAGAGGTTAGGGGTGCCAATCCCCCACATAACCAAAAATTCACGTATAACTTTTGACTCTACAGTTGGCCCTTCGCATCTGCAGATTCAACGATTGGGAATCCACTGTTGGGAATGCAGAAATACTGTTTTCCACGTGTGTTTGGTTGAATACCTGGGTGTGAAACCTGTGGATTCAAAGGGCCAACTGTATTTATTGAAAAAAATCTGAGTTAAGCGGACCAGAGCAGTTCACACCTGTGTTCAAGGTTCAATGGTAGTGTCTTATAAAGAGGCTCCGAAGAGATCCCTCACCCCTTCCACCTGTGAGGATACAGTGAGAAGTCTGCAACCGGGAAGAGGCCTCTTACCAGAACCCAGCCATGCTGGTACCCTGATCTTGGATTTCCAGCCTCCAAAACGGTGAGAAATAAATGTTTGTGTTTGTATGCCACCCAGTCTGTAGTATTTTGTTTAGCAGCCCGAACAGGTGTATAGCAATGAACTTTTTTAGTACTTTGATGAGAGGGAAACTTGATAAAATCACTATGGAGAGAAATAGTGCTCTTTCCTTGCACCTCATTCCTGCCAGCGGTTTTTAGGAAAATGGAAGATGCCTATGGTAAGTTTTGTTCTTCAATATTCCTGAATTTTTCTCTCCTTCCAGGAGCACAGAAAGACTTCTCCCCAATTCCTTGAAGATGGGTTGGCCATGTCATTTGCTTTAACCAATGAAATGTGAGTGTAAGTAATGTGCGTCACTTCTGGGCAGCTCTAGCAGCTGGTGTGCTTGGTCTCCATGCTGTCATTTTCCTACTGTTATCATCTTGGGAATGTGTGTATGGAGATGTCGTAGACTGAAGCAGTCTAGAAACAGGAGCTAGCAGGTGGAGGCCAGCTGCCCTGGAGAGTCACCTACACCCACAATGGACTAAAAGAAGTCTTTTAAACTACCGACATTCTATGGTTGTTTGTATTGCAGCAAAAACTAGTTTTCCTGCCTGACAAATGCCTACCCGATGACCTAATGCTACTCCCGAGTATATATTTTAGAGAAGTTCTAGCAAATGTGCACAAAGGAATGTTAGATATTAATAGTAAACAATTAGAAAGTACCTAAATGTCCATCTAACAACAACAAAAATGAATGAATGAATCATATATTCTTAACATTTTTGCGGGGGAGGTTGCACCTTATTCCCTAAGGGCTGGATCAGCAACTTGCTTCTAACAATGGAATACAGCAGATAAAAAACAGAACAAAACAAAACTGAAGGGAATGGAAGGCAAGGAGCTGATGGAAGTACGTAACTTTAGGAAATAGTGTTTTGACTGAAACACTGTAAGGCTAACGACAAATGATTTGTATACAAACACTGAACTGTAGTTGGCAAATTTGTTTCTCAGGGATATGGGTTAGGAACTCTGAGATTACACTGTTTTCATGCTACAGTTGATATATGCATTTGTCCTTAAGAAGTGAAAAAAAATTGGTAAAATCTGAATAAATTCTGTTTTTTAGTTAATAGAATTATATCAAGATTAATTTTTTAGTTTACATAAATATTCTTTAGTTATTTAAAATATGTTCATAAAATTGAATACTGTATTACAGTTAAAATTATTCATTTACATAGATAAATCTCAAAGAAAAGATGAGCAAAAAAACCCCCTAAGATACGGAAGTATTCTTATAGCTTAATTCTATTTATATAGAGTTTGAAAATATGCAAGAAAATTTGGTTATGAATATTTAATGTACATAGTGAAAGTAGAAAAACATACAGGCAATGGTAGAAGTTAACTTTAGGTTGGTGTTTCCTCTGCAGAAAGAGATGCATTAAAGGATGAATGGTTGACATATATTAGTCTTTGATAAGTTTGTAAATTTCATAGTAATATTTTGTTCATTCTAAATCTTGTTCAGTTACATAGGCTCAGATTGCATAGTTTTTTCATTTCTTTTAAAAGGAGTATATCACTCATACAACTTGGGTTTCAGCTGAATCTACTTTTAAAAAAATCCCTTCAGTTAAATCTCTGCTCAAACTTTGCCCCCTCAGAGAAGCCCTCCTTCATGTAAAATAGTACCCCAATACTCCATTACTATTTATTCCCTTACCTGATATATTTTTCCTCATAGCATCTCTCATATCTGACATGTTATTACAGATCTGTTTACTATATTGTCTGCAAGGACTTTGTTTATTGCTATATCCCTGATGCCTAGCACACAGCTGAGCATATGGAAGACACTCTATAAATATATATATTGATGAGGGGGGGGCTCAATGGGGAAAACAGGGGAGCATGTGTAATACTTTCAACAATAAAGATACATTTATATGTATATATATATATATATATATATATATATATATATATATATATATGAAAGACGGAATGAATGAATATTCAGGGAGGCAAGAGGAAAAGTACATATCTGGTCTTTGTTTCTGCTTCACATGGCTCTTACTTCAACAAGATGGGAACATTCCAGACGAATGTTACTCCAGCTGGGAGAGGGCCTTCCCAGGGAAGTTCTGAGGGAGCTGGGCGAAGACCTGCCAAGGTGGGGTGCCTTTTAGTTTAACCTCTTCCCTAATGACCTCTCCACAACCTTGGCAGCGCCCTCCTTTTTCCTTGTTGAAGACTCTTCCTCAGTGGGTTTAAATACCACTGGACCTAGGACTGACCTCTTAAAGCTTTCCTCAGTCCCTTAATTAATGAGAATCTTTGCCTTTCCAACCAAGAACAATGTCACCGAACTCCTGTTTCCTGACCTTTCAGAAAACTCAAGGATGTGGGACAAAAGTCACACTATAATTAGCCAGATCGATTCTGCTCTGCTGCTGTTGCTCTGTACAACCTGTCTTGTTAGCCTGACCGGAGTTTTCTTAATAAAGTCAATATCATGTACTCTGTTTTCTTGTGAGGTTTGAACATTGGTTGTATTAATTTTTTTTTACCCAGTATTTCCTTGGGCACTAAAGTTAAGATTACTGGTATTTTTTCTTTTTCTTTTATAACATAGTCACCATGTGAATCTTTTTAAAATCTTTAGTATGAATTTGAAAACCAAGTGTGGTATAATAAGTATGACATTTTATTTATCTAATATCATTCTTTTTAAAAAATAAACTTTAGTTTTTAGAGCATTTTAGTTTCACAACAGAATTGAAAGTGCAGAGATTTCTCTTATACCTCCCGCTTCGACAGTCATAGTCTCCTCAATTGCTCATTTCTTTATAGTGTGGAATACTTTTTCATTGTCTGCATTACTGTTGTGAAGTAATTCATTCAATTATGAAGGAAATTTTGGTTGCTTCCAAGTTTTGGCAATTATGAAAAAAGTGGCTACCACCATTTGTGCACAGGTTTTCGTGTAGACGTATGTTTCCAACTTGGATAAACATCAAAGAATACAATTGCTGGATCATATGGTAAAAATATGTTGAATTTTGTAAGAAACTGCCAAACTGTCCTCCCAAGTAGCTATACCATTTTGTATTCCCAGAAGCAATGAATGAGAGTCCCTGTTGCTCTGTCTCCTCACGGGCATTTGGTATTGTTTTGACCATTTGGGTAGGTGTGTAGTGGTCTCACATTGTTCTTTTAGTTTGCAAAGGAGTTCGAAGTAGAGGAGTACCATTAAAGATGAGCCCAAACTCCTTTGCATGATAAAAAATGAACATGTGCCCAGCCGGTGTGGATCAGTGGTCAACCCATGAACGAGGAGGTCATGGTTTGATTCTTGGTCAGGCCACATACCTGGGTGGCAGGCTCAATCCCCAGTAGGGGGCATGCAGGAGGCAGCTGATCAATGATTCTCTCTCATCATTGATGTTTTTATCTTTCTCTCCTTCTCCCTTCCTCTTTCAGAAATCAATAAATGAACACGTAACTCCATGCTCAACTTTGATAGTTTCATCACTCTGCACCCCTAAATCTCTAACCTCAAAAATTTCTCAAAATTATCTTTCTCATGAGTTGGGACACACTTGTTTATAAAGAAAAAAAAAATAAGCCAATCTTCCTACCTCTCCCCAAAGTCATTAGATTCAGTATCATATTGGAATGTTTTGAGACCAGGTTAGAAGATGTTGCCATTGCTTTGTGTTTTCCCAGAAAAAAACACATTATTCCTAAACTTGGAAGTCATTTACTCTGGGGAAAAACATCAAAAAGTCAGCCTCCCATCTCAAAACCCCACTCCCACCGGTCATCTGTTAAAATGTTCTCTGCATCTATGAATCTGCTTTCATTCTGCCCATTCATCCATTTTGTTTTTGTGATTCAATTGTTGATAGATATGTATTTATTGCCATTTTATTATTCATATTTTTACCTTTCTTATTTTCTTCTTCTTCATAAAGAAGATTCTTTAACATTTCATGCAATGCTGGTTTGGTGGTGATAATCTCCTTTAGCCTTTTCGTGTCTGAGAAGCTCCTTATATGTCCTTCGATTCTAAATGATAGCTTTGCTGGGTAGAGTAATCTTGGTGGTAGGCCCTTGCTATTCATCACTTTGAATATTTTTTGCCACTCCCTTCTGGCCTGCAAAGTTTCTGTTGAGAAATCAGCTGACAGTCTTATGGGAACTTAATTATCCAAAAGAGGTAATTAACTGCTTTTCTCTTGCTGCTTTTAAGATTCTTTGTCTTTAACATTTTGCATTTTAGTTATGATTTGTCTTTGTGAGAGTCTCTTTGGGTTCATCTTGTTTGGGACTCTCTATGCTTCCTGTACTTGTATGTCTATTTCCTTCACCAAGTTAGGGAAGTTGTCTGTCATTATTTTTTTAAATAGGTTTTAAATTTCTTGCTCTCTTTCTTCTCCTTCTGGCACCCCTATGATGCAAATGTTGGTATGCTTGAAGTTGTCCCAAAAGCTCTTTACACTAGCCTCATTTTTTCTTCTTCTTTTTTTTTCTGTTCTAATTGGATGTTTTTTTGCTTCTGTATATTCCAAATTACTGATATGATTATTGGCTTCATGTACTCTACTATTGATTCCCTGTAAATTATTCTTTATTTCAGTTAATGCATCCTTCATTTCTGACTGGTTCTTTTTTATGGTTTCCATGTCATTTTTTTATGCTGTTGAAATTTTAAGTTCATTGAGCATCCTTATAATTAGTGTTTTGAACTCTGCATCTAATAGATTGTTTGTTTTCATTTTTTTTAGTTATCTTTCTTGAGTTGTGTTCTGTTCTTTCATTTGGGACATGTTTCTTTGTCTCCTCATATTGGCAGCCATCCTGTGTTTGTTTCTATGTATTAGGTAGAGCTGCTGTGTCTCCCAAGCTTGGTAGAGTGGCCTTATGTAGTAGATGTTCTGTAGGGTGCAGTGGCACAGCCTCCCTGATCACCTAAGCTGGGCACTCTAGGTGTGGCCCCCTCTCTGCTGTGTAGGTTGTGTACTCCTTTCTGTTGTAGTTGAGCCTTGATTGTTGTTGTAATGTCAATGGGAGAGATTTACCCTGTGCTGATTTACCCCCATGCTGATTGGCTGCAAGGACTGGATCTGACCACCAACAACCGTGGAGGATCAGTTGTGCAGGGGCCCATCCCACAGAGCAGGACTTACTTCAGTGGGACTCTGGTACCTGCTGAGTTTGCCACTTGAGTGTGTTTCTTGTGGAGGTGGTTGAGTGGTGCTTCTCTTCCTGGCACTGGAACCCTTGGCTGGGTAGCCTGATATGGGGCTGGGACCTCTTGTATCTTAGGGGAGACCTCCCCAGTCGAGGTATTCCTCCCAATTTCCCCCAATACATGTGGGTGTGGGACAGGTCCATGCCACATCTCTACCCCTCCTACCAGTCTCAATGAAGAAGCTCCTTCTTAAATCCTTAGTTGTAGGACTTCCATTCAGCTAGATTTCAGGTGATTCTGAATGATGGTAGTTCTGTCGTTTAGTTGTAATTTTGATGTGGTTGTGGGAGGATGTGAGAATTGTATTACCTATCCTGCCATCTTGCTGGGAGCCTGGTATTTTTTTTTCCATCCATTTACCTTAAATCTGTTTTTGTCTTCTATTTAAAGTGGGTTTCTTGTAGACAACATAAAGTTGGGTCTTGTTTTTTATCTACTCTGACAATCTTTTTCTTTTCCTTGGTCTCTTTATACTATTGATTTTTAAAATTATTATTGATATAGTTGGATTACTTTATTTGCTAGTTTTCTATTGATTGCCCTTGTTATTTGTTCTTCCACTATCTAATTTTATTTTAAAAAATATATTTTTATTGATTTCAGAGAGGAAGGGAGAGGGAGAAAAAAATAGAAACATCAATGACGAGAGAGAATCATTGATCAGCTGCCTCCTGCACACCCCCAACCTGGGCATGTGCCCTGACTGGGAAATGAAGCATGACCTCCTGGTTCATAGATCAATGCTCAACCACTGAGCAACACCAGTCAGGGTACCTAATGTTATTTTAAATATTATAATAATGTTTATATTTACAATTTATTGAGTATGTGCAGGTGCTGTGCCAAGAGTGTTACATTTATTATCTTACTTAGTCCATTTCATAATTCTATGATAAGAGTTATAATAACTAGCACTTACTATATACCTCTTAAACTCATCACAAACATTATTATATACATTATCTTATTTAATTCTCTCAACAACCCTATGTGAAAGGTAATGTTGTTATCCCCACTTTACAGATGATTGATCTGAGGCTTAGTAAGGGCATGTAATGTATCAACTATAGTCTTGTTTTCCTGTTGATTTTCCAAAACAATCCCTAGTGTCCCCACACTGCCTTTGACAAACATCTTCCTTTAGTGCCTAAGGCTGAGCCCTGTCACTGCTTACTTGTCTCAACAAATGATAACACATGTATATCCTTTCTTTAAGTTTGCTTGTCCTTTTCTAGACTGTGAAGGTTTCTTTTGCTCCTATTACATTTAAAAAAAAATGTTTTATGTATTTGTGTAAGCAGCATTGAGCATAAAAGCTGAAGTATAGTGTATAAAAAGTCTCTTCCTTGGCATTGCTCTCTCTCTACTTCCCTTCTCCACTATAGTAGGATGCTATTGGTTAGTCTGCAGCCTGGGTTTGGTAGTAGATGGCCAGGTAACCAGCCCTTCCCTTTGACCTCACCACACCTGCACCTCTGCAGTGCTGGAGCCCTCTGTGGAAAAGGTCAGGACATTCGCTCCTCTCCTCCTGTTCTCACACTTCTTATAATAACTGTCTTCTCCTGTTTCAGCTCACGGAAAAGCTTTCTCATGCTCATCTGCTCACATTCAGTGCAAGAGCAAGCCACATTGTCTTTGCTGCAGGAAGCCACAGACACCTGCAGATTTACCCCTGTAATCTGGCGCTTGCTCTCCAAGTGTGGTCAGAATCCCTTGGTAGCTTGTTTAAATGCACATTCCCTATTATCACTTTCATGGATTTTGATTCATAGGAATAGGTGGAATAAGGAATCTGTGTTTTAATACCCCTTCTCCCTCAGAGATCTTACTTTAAATATGTTCTTATTGATTTTTAGAGAAAGGTGAAGGGAGGGAGATAGAAACATTGATCGGCTGCCTCCTACACGCCACCCACTGGGGATCAAGCCCGAAACCCGGGCATGTGCCCTGAACAGAATAGAACTAGCAACCTTCTGGTTCATAGGTCAATGCTCAACCGCTGAGCCACACTGGCTGGACCAGAGATCTTACTTTAAATTCCAAGAACCAAATAAACCCTGGCCACGGCATGATGTTCATTTGCAACGATTACAAGGTGTTCAGGTTCTGTAAATCCAAGTGTCATTAAAAACTTTAAAAAGAAGCACAATCCTCCAAGGTCAGATGGACTAACGCATCCCATAAAGCAGCTGGTAAAGAGCTTACAGTGGATAAGTCACTTGAATTTGAAAAATGTAGAAATGAACGTGTCAAAGACCAGCGAGAGCTGTGGAATAAAACGATTGATGCAATGAAGAGAGTCAAAGAGATCAAACAGAAACGTCAAGCTAAATTTGTAATGAACAGGTTGAAGAAAAATAAAGAACTACAGAAAGCTCAGGACATCAAAGAAGTCAAGCAAAACATTTACCTCATCCGGGCCCCCTTTGCATGCAAAAGAAAGCAGCTGGAAGACAAAATGGGACAAAACCACAAGAGCATGTGGACATGGAAGTTGTTTCTGACAATATCACTGTTTCACCATTTCTATGAGTGCGTTGGAAAATCTCCTTTAGAGACTTAGAGCATCTATTGATTTATTTTTTACATAAGGTAACTCAAATGAAAAGGTGATTAAAAATACATGTCTTCCACATTGCTATCTGCAAAACATCAGGTATTATGGATGCTAGATTGCATGTCAATATTAAACCTTCACTGATAGAGGTACTTATGTAGATCATGAGAACTCTATAAGTACTGAGTGAATTGTGGACATAAAATGATCATGCCACTTGGATAATGGCATCAGGCAGCATTTACGTAATAACTAATGACAAACACACGTGGCTAGTGATATATAAAATAAAGTTTTCTTTACAGGAAAAAAAAAAATTCCAAGAACCATTCAGTGGTACAGGCCCATCTGGTCTAGGAGAGTGTGAGGGTAAAGCATAATGAAAGCACACCCTCACTCCTGGTTACCCTTGACTCCTCCTTTGGCATTCTTATTCCCTCTCTACCCCAGTTCCATGGGTCTTTGCATAACTGGCTGCTACCATGATGCCTGGCTTTAGGGCTCTCCCAGCCCCTTGGCCTACATATTCACTTTATCCCAGTGTAGCTGTGTTGTTTATCATTTTTTTCTAGCCCTTGCTTCACTGCTAATAATTAGCTCACACCAAGTTCTGACCCCACTGATTGGGAGGAGCCCAATAGCACATGGTGCTTATGCTCTGGGCCATGCAAATTTGGGGGACCTGACTTTAAATCTCAACTCCACTCAGTAACATGATTATGTGACTTAGTCAGATACCAGATCTCTTTGGGCCTCCTCTTTCTTTCTTTCTTTCTTTCTTTCTTTCTTTCTTTCTTTCTTTCTTTCTATATATTTTATTGATTTTTTACAGAGAGGAAGGGAGAAGGATAGAAAGTTAGAAACGTCGATGAGAGAGAAACCTCGTCAGCTGCCTCCTGCACACCCCCTACTGGGGATGTGCCTACAACCAAGGTACATGCCCTTGACTGGAATTGAACCTGGGACCCTTCAGTTCACAGGCCGACGCTCTATCCACTGAGCCAAACCAGTTAGGACAGGCCTCCACTTTGTAAAATAGAATGAGGATATTTGCTACACTTATGTCAAAGAGTTAATGAGTGGAAAGAATGGGCTAATGATGCACCCTAAGGGGAAGGTTGTGACATTTCTGGTAAAAGAAAATATTCAAATTAGTTGGAATGATCTTTTAGAACATTCTTTTATGTTGAGAGAACCTAACCCCCATGCAGGGGTCTATAAGTAGTGGGGAGCACGGAGTAGTTTGCCTTTTTACAAAATGTTTAAAAGGGCTCCTACGAAAGCTGACAACCTACCATGAAGCCAAGATCAAAGCTGTTCTCTTTTAAATGAAAAAAGAAAAGGTAACTTATGTTTGTCTTTCTTCACGTGGGGTGCCTTCTCAGGGCTTGCTACTTTGAGAGTGGGAGCCAATGCCTTTAAGATAAAAACCAAGATTCTCGCTTGTGAAATTGAAAGGATCCCCCCAAATGATGTGTTAGTGTCCGGGAGAAAACTGTTCTTGGGGAACTGGAGGCCTTCACAGCTGCCAGGTGAGACTCTTGAGGCTGCTCAGGCTACTTCCGAGAAGGCCCCATTTCTCACATGGAGCACTTAGCATCTGGGCCGCTGGGAACCAGAAAGTGGTGCCTAGCAAGGCTCTGTCAGGCCTGGAATTCTCTCCTCCCAGACCCAACTGCTGAGGGTGCCCTCTGGAGGTTTATTCGCTTTTGAAGTATCTGGCTCCTGCTTTTAACAGAATTAGTAGCTGTACACAGTTAAAAGTCTAGCATGTGGTGGGTGCAAACCACAGGTTGCAATTCCACGCTTTAATTGTACGACAGGACTTTGAAGCAGGCCTTTCCCAGGCTGGTGGCGTGCATGGGAAATGCCTTGTAGATATGGCTCACAATAGGGAAATCCTCTCCTGTAGACTTGTGATTGGGGCAG
This sequence comes from Myotis yumanensis, assembly GCF_028538775.1. Classification (NCBI taxonomy): domain Eukaryota; kingdom Metazoa; phylum Chordata; class Mammalia; order Chiroptera; family Vespertilionidae; genus Myotis; species Myotis yumanensis. The sequence continues at coordinate 24,005,056 of NW_027223764.1, read as the reverse complement.
AAAACCTCAATAAAGGGCTGAGCTGTGAGCTATTTTAAAAGAGAGATTAACACTTATTGTAAAAGTGCTAATCACTGATTGAATTAATCAAGGGCCAAACTACAAGGTGTTAACAAGAAAGATTAGTGACTTTGGGTGTGAATATTCAAAACCAGGGATTGTGAAATCTGGGACCAGAGGTTTTCCTGGGTACACAGCAGAAAAAGAACAAACAGAAGGCAAGGTAATGAACTGTTACTTTTACCTAGCCGTTTTCCTCTTGAGCAGGCTGAGGAATCATTGTGAAAAACATTAAATGTCAAGTGCATGGAACAGTGCTTGGCTTATAAGAAGCACTTTATTGTTACTCTTTTCTTGTCTATCAAGGTCTCCTGTTAGGACTATCAGCTGAGGACTAGTGCGAAACTTTTGTTTTCTTTAGAGAAAGAAAAATGCCTGGCTCAATTACTTAAAAACAAAACAAAACTGAAGCCTTATTTGCCTGCAGGAAATTGAGCAGATCTTAAATGTATAGTTGAAGCTCAACTACTTTAATGTTATCATACACGTAGTTGAGCTTAAAGGACTGGGGAAAATGCTTCAATGCTACGATATATGCTAAAGTTATGTTCACCTACTTTCTGGAAAAAGTGATCTGTACTCCAAGAATCAAATAGCCAAGAAAATGGAACTTGAAAGTGAAATGAGAACATATAAGGAAATGGTTGATTCAACTAATCAGCTGTGTCCAAATCACTAAAACTAGATGAAATGGTTCCCTAGGAAGTCTGTGTTTGCAGGGAACACAGTGGGAGGGCAAAGGGGAGGAGGTGGGCACCTGGGGGCGGTTGCTTGGAGAATGAGGAGCTTTGGGAAAGAATATGATGAAAAGGCTGAACAAATCCAGAAGGAAAAAAATAAACTGAAATAGATAATATATTAAGTGGAGTTAACTTGAAAAAAATCATTAAAAAAAAAATCTGTGTGGAGCAATCGATAGTTGAATGAGTGCCCTTTTAGTACTGAATTGAGGAAGGAGGAGGAAGGCACTAACATTTATTGGGACTTACTAGGGTCATTGAATGGCTGGGAAGAGTAAAAGGATAACTTGGTTTAGGCCTCCAGCCCAAAGACGACTTCACATTTAAACAGTTCCAAACTAAGGACCTTAATTAAATAGGCGATCCATCCCCTTAAAAAAATTATCTTTATTATTGAAAGTATTACAGTATTCCCTACCCGCCCCCCATTCACCCCCTCCACCCCTCAGGCTTCACCATAGTTGTCTGTGTCCAAGGGTTATTTATGCATATATGCATATAAGTTCTTTGGTTAATCTCTTCTCACCCTCCCCCTCTCCCCTCACAACTTCCCTCTGAGATTCATCAGTCTGTTGCATGCTTCCATGTCTCTGGATTTATTTTGTTCATTAGATTCCACATATACGTAATAGGTGATCCCTTTTAATCCTCACTATAATCCTACAAGATGGGTGATATTACAGCTAGAGAAACTGAAGCTCAGTATGAAGTCCTGGAGATATCTACTCAGAATAATTTTTTTACTATAAATCAAATGGATCCAAAGTTGTTCAAGCAATTATCTAAATTTCCTTATATAGAAAAAATGTGTTTACTGTTTAAATTAAGTAGAGTTATTCAGGTAATTGGCATGTTTAAAATTTTCGTCACCTAGATCAGCACTGCCCAATAGAAATGTAATGTGAGACACATAATATGATTTAAAATCTTCTAGTAGTCACATTTTTAAAAGCAAAAGGAACAATTTAAATAATATATTTTATTTAATATATCATTTCAACATGTAAGCAATATACAAAATTATTAATGAGCTATTTTACTTTTTTTATATTAAGTCTTTGAATTCTGCTGTTAGATTCAGACTATTTCAGTTTGGACTAGCCACATTTCAAGTGTTCAGTAGCCACATGGAGCAACCTCATTGGACAACAGACATATCAGACTACGTGAAGTACACTGGAACACATATCAGGCTAAGTACACTGGTTCTAAGTTTTGGAGATAAATGACCCAGGAGACCACAAGTATGAGGCCCATCAGGATGTGAATGGGTGAATGGTGAATACCTCCTTTTTTGCTTTTCCAGAGGAAAGGCCATAATTTGATTATTTATTTGTTAATTTATTAACTTATTTATTTATTTAGTCCCCAGCACTGATACATATAAAGCAAAAATCATGTTTGATCCAATGGCCTCTGACTGGTCCTAAACCCCTCTCTGGAGCAGCTACTGTTAGCAGTGTCATGCTTCTAGGTAGATTTGTATGCGTTTACATACCTGCATACATTCAGAAATATTTTATTGACATGATTGTTTTCAAAAAATTGGTGAAATAGCACATACATTGTTTCCCAATTTGCTTTTCTCATTTAGCAAAATGGCTTTGAGAACTCTTCATGTTGGTAGGTTTATCAACCTCATTCTTTTAAACTGTTGCATAGGAGCCTATAATTTATTTAACCATTTCCTCATCAATGGATGGGCTCTTCCTAATTTACTATTGTTGTTATTAGAACAGCAATGGATATAGTGGCCTCTCGTTGATGGTGAAAATACCATCATTTTCAGAGAGGAGTACGGCAAGTCTGTAGAGACTGAGAAATTAAACAAATTGTTCAAACTGTGTGATTGAGGGCCACTGACAATGCCTCTTTGACTTCCCCAAGCCCTCTCTTAAAGCTACACCATTTCCCTCAGATGTTCAAAATAAGTTATTGCAAGTGTTTCTTTGCTAGAGGATACCTCCATTTTTCAAGGTTTTGGAACTGGGATAGAGAATGAATAGAAACAAAATAATTAAAGCCCAGAATAGGTAAAGTCTCCAGCCAGAACAACAGTGTGATTCCAGTTTAGAAAATTCACTGGGATTCTTCACATCCTGACCTTTGTCCTCCAGGTCCTCAAAGCCCTCACATTGCTTCTGGCTGCTCTCCGGTGTCCTGACCCAGGCCTACCTTCTCCTCTCTTCCCCGCTAGTGCCCCATGTTCCAACATTCTTCATCACTGTAATCCTCCCGAGGGATTAAATTAATTAATTTAATATTTAATCCATATACAATTATGACAATTACCAAGAGTCCTCTAACCTTCATAAGGAGACCCATACTTTATTTTATTTTATTTTTTAATTGTTTTATTGCTTAAAATATTACAAAGAGTATTACATATGTCTCCTTTTTTTCCCTCCCTTAACAATTCCCCGGCCTCCCCTACCCCCCAGTGTCTTATGTCCATTGGTTATGCTTATATGCATGCATACAGTCCTTCGGTTGATCTCTTACCGCCCCCTGCTCCCGCCTCTCAATCCTCCCCGGCTTTCCTGCTGTAGTTTGACAGTCTGTTCGAGGCAGCTCTGCCTCTGTATCTATTTTTGTTCATAAGTTTATAATAGGAGACCCATACTTTAAAAGATGTGTTAAACTGATGATTTTTCTATCTCTTTATCCATCTATTCATTCATTCAACAAACATTTAGTGACTATCTACCAAGTACAAAGCACTGGTTTAGGTCCTGGAGTTGCAAAGATGAAATAAGGTCTTCTGATACTGTCAGCGGAGGCAGTAATCTTTGGGGTGGCCTGGGAGGAGTGTGTTATAAAAGGGAGCCATCTCAAGGTTCTACCCAACACAGTATTTAAAGATAGTAGGGAGATAAAAGTCCTTGTAAAGGTGTTCTGAAATGGACCATACACTCTTCCACTCCACACCGTCCCTAGGTTTCCTCCCCCTTCCTTTTGGTCCCCATGTCCTGGCTGTGGAAGTTCCTTTGCTTCTCTCTCCACAGCACTGCTGCCTCTCATTTCAGGTAAGGAACAAATCTGGCACCTCTGGGGCAGTCCAAGAGCCCATGGTGCAAAGGCATCCTGTGATGAACTATTAAATCTCATGTGTGAGACAGATTTGCATGCCAAGCATATACTGCTTAAGTAGGTGATGAGTAACTTCTTCCCCACTGAAGTTCTTAATAAAATCTTTAACATACTATGTTTAATAGTGAATTACGCACTGTAGAATTATACTAACCTAAAATATGTTTACAATAGGTTTCTGCTTCCTCCCTTCCCCCCATGTTGACCAGATAGGCCTGGCATGGACCCAAAAAGGATTTTATATTAGTGAGGCTGTGTAAAAAGAGCTTACCTTGTGCAAAAGGTACCCCCTCTTCCATGAAACAAAAAGGCCTGAATGACCACAACTCATTTAAAGTGAAGATTAAACATTTTAACAAGAACAGTGCCCTAATTCAGCAAATTTTATTTAGGTCCAAATGCAGTACTATTGGCAATGAAGAGCAATTCGAGAAGCCATAACCCAAGACAATTATTGTGAGGGCCTTTAGAGTTCCCTATAAATTTCCCCTGGTGACCTCAGAGCCAACGCTCGACCACATAGTCAAATATTTGTATTAGGTGTTCCTGTGTTTAACACACTAATTAAAAAGATGGAATTCTTTGATTCTATCTCAAATCATTTACTTCTAATCTCTTTCTGGAAAAGCCTGCTGGATAAATGGAACTAAGAGTACGCTTTCTAAAAGGAGGCTTGGGCATGTTGCAATAAATCCAGGGGCCAAGGACATTAATGTACCTGAAGTGCTCTTAATGAACCCATGGTAGCGATCATCCTTCCAGGCCTGTTTCAGGGACCTTTATTTGGAAGGTTATAAATCCTTTGAGAAATGACTATAATGGGGAAAAGCTTTACCAAAGGAAACTTGAGTTCAAACAGCTAAATGCACTGGCCAGAAGGGCAGGTTTAAGGACAGGTGAGGAAGCCATGACACTTTGAGGCATTAACTCAAAAAACTTGTCTTTGGTGAGGTTACATGACTGGCCCTGAAATTTATCCAGAGGAACCAAAATACCATTTGGAATTCTCTCCATTGACCCTGTAATAATGTACTTCTCTTCCCTTGTTTCCTATGTCCAATTAGGGATAGGAAGGACTTATAAAGAGATGCCATCCAAAGTATGGGAGGACCACTTGCATCAGAATCACCTTGAGGGAATTACCATGAATGAGCACTCCTAGGCCCAACCTGATTCCTACTGAACCAGAAACCTTTGTGCTGGTGGTGGTAGTGGTGGCGGGAGTGTGTGTGTGTGTGTGTGTGTGTGTGTGTGTGTGTGTAGGGGGTGTGGGGGAGGTGTTGGAAGACTTGGATTCTGATTTTTTTGTTTAAAAATTTTAAATATTTATCAATGTAATTTAAAATAACAATAATAAAATCATTACATGCTAACATACATATCTCATGAAAAATAATTATATTTTCCAAAACAACAAATACTTTTGTGAGAAGAGTGGTATTATTTTATATTTTTTCAAACCTCGTTAATATCTAGCTTTAGTTAAGGACAGATGAATTCTCTTTTCTGTTTCTACATTGAATCTGTTGAGATATGTTGTTTTGGTTGAAGTCTGGCCTCAAATATATTTTTATTGATTGCAGAGAGGAAGAGAGAGGGAGAGATAGAAACATCAAAGATGAGAGAGAATCATTGATTGGCTGCCTCCTGCATGCCCCCACTGGGGATCGAGCCTGCAAACCAAGCATGTGCCCTTGACCTGGGACCCTTCAGTCCACAGGCTGAGGCTCTATCCACTGAGCCAAACTGGCTAGGGCTATAACCTTTAATCTTGTGATTAGATTTTTAAAACCTACTTCTTTTAAAAGTTTTATTATAAATTTAGCTTGTCACTATTCTTTTTGATTCTTGTGGTTTTAATTTGTTTCATTTTTCAAGTTTATTTATGTTAAGTTTACTTAAGTTTTAAGTTTTTTTCAAAGTTCATTCTTAAATTTTTTTTATTTAACTTTTTCAGTGTTAATTTCTTTTGCCCTTTAATAGTCAATCTATATATATATAAAAACCTAAGCGACCAGTTGATCGGCCAACTGGCTGGTAGCTATGATGCACAATGATCACCAGGGGGCAGAACCTCAATGCAGGAGCTGCCTTGCTCGGTGACTTCGCAGCTGTGGTTCTCGGGTGATGCACCTGTAACCAGAGAGGAAGAAGCCCAATTCCCGGGTGTGTCACCCGAGAACTGCCTTCTCACAATCTGGGACCCCCTCAGGGGATGTCAGAGAGCCAGTTTCGGCCTGAACCCCACAGGCCAGGCTGAGGGACCCCACCAGTGCACGAATCCGTGCACCGGGCCTCTAGTATGTCATAATTTTCTTCTTTTGGTTTTTGGATTTCTGGTTTTATTACTTTTGCTTATGTTTTGTTTTCTATCTAAATATCTGAATTGATTTGTATTCACTGCTCTTTATCTATTTGCTTTAATGTGGAAGTATGGCCACACGTGTGATGCCAAGGTATCCTGGCATCCATTACCTAATGTGCTTCTCTGACTAGGAGTACCTTGATTAGAGTTTGAAGGCTGAGAGAAGGGGAGGAGTCTGTAGTTTCTTTAGTGGGTAAAAGGGAACTGGAGCTAAAGGATGAATATGGTGCATTTTCTTGAAGGATCCATTTTACTCAAAGTTCTGGGAGGGGGAAAATTCAGATCCTTGGAGAGAAATTATCAATATGAAAAGTGCTGTCAACTTTAAAAAAATCATCCCAAGCTTCAAAAATTGATAGACTCAGTGTAGCAACATCTCCATTGTAAACCAGTGAGAAGTGTCCAGATGATATTTGTGTCAAATTTGTTAACCCAAAGGCTTCTGCCTTCTCTTTCCCCTTTTTAATACCCCCTTTAAAATTAAAAAGGCCCTCTCTCATTCAGGCTTGCCTTTGACAATCCCTTCGGTTTCCTCTTGACTTGCTAATTTTCTGTCTTTCCATAACAATTGTCCCATGAAGCATCAGTTTCTCCTCCTGGGCCCAGCTCATAGACAAAAGTATGGGTCTTAAAACACTGAACTTCCATTCCTTCTCTCTCTTTCTCTGCCATTGAAGTGCATGTGTTTGATTCTCCTTCACCATTTCTTCCCACAGGACTTTCAGGATCAAGAGGTTCCTGGCCAAGAAACAAAAGCAGAATAGGCTCATTCCCCAGTGGTTTCAGATGAAAACTGGTAATGAAATCAGGTACAGCTCGAAGGGGAGACATTGGAGAAGAACCAAACTGGGTCTATGAGGAATCACACATGAGAGATGGCTCACATATTTATGCGATATCCAGGTTGCCTGCATCTTTAAATGATTAAAAAGATCACTACTGTCTGGACAGTTGGGCATTTTAATTGGGAAATTATTGGACTCATGCTTTTGCTCTGTTGATTTTCTGTCTGCAGTAGTAGGTTGGTTCAGTAATAAATGTGTGAGACCTTTAAGAAAAACAACATTGAACTTTCCTTCTGTAATATGTCATCCTCAGTGTGGCAAGGAATTGTGTTTTTCCCATGTGTTGCTCTGCCATAGCACAGTACTGATGCACTCTAGGTGTTCAATGAATGTTAAATGAACAAGAGAACGAATGAATGGGCGCATGGATGAATGCATGCATGTAAGGATAGATGGCCAGCATTTAAGACCACCCTTGACTTCTTGACTGCCAAATGTAATGACCTATTCTCAGTTCTCATTATTGCAAACCTTTCCAGAACATAACCTTCTCAACTTTCTCCCCTGCCTCTTATCTCTTTCTTAAATATATTTTCTCCTTTGGCTTTCAAAATAAAATGCTATTCTGGCATAACCACAACCCCACCAAATACTTAATTCTACATCCTTTACTGGTTCTTATTTCTTCTCCTGGCTTTAACTGTGGACATCCCAAGGCTCAGACACTGGACTCATTCTTTATTTTCTCTCTAGTTCTACCTGAATAGTTGTCAGAGCTTCAACCCTCACCACCATGCTGATAACCCCCAAATCTATATCTCTGGCCCTGACCTATCACCTGAGCTCTGGCCTGTTATCTCTGTCTGCTTACTATTGGAGACTTCTGCTTGGATTTCCCACTACCATGTATCCCAAACCAACTTCTTCAGATTACATTTTCCCTCTGGGGAAAATGTATGTGTGTATGTGGGGGGTATATTTTACTTGCTTTGGTACTACTGCAAACAGTAATAATAATAATAATAATAATAATAATAATAATAACAACCATATTCTTATTACCTATTATCCATCAGGTTATTTAATCCTCATAACAACCCTGTAAGGTCAGACTTATCTGCCTTTTTATAGGTAAAGAAACAGGCTCAGAGAAGTTAATCTGTCCCAAATCACAAAGCTAGTTATGTGAGATTCAAATTCAAGATTGAATCCCAAATCTCAAGTTCCTTATGCTATGTCACACAACTATAACATTTTAAAATTAATAGCTAAATTCCTTGAAAGATGGGAACATCAATGATTTCCATGAGTCCTTGGATTTTGGCATGACCTACACATCCCTCCATTCACAATGTTTGCCAAATAACAGATGGTGATTAAACATAGAGGGCAGACATGGGTTCAATCTCAGTGCCTTTGGACTTAGGCAGACCTGGGTTCAATCTCAGTGCCATTATTTACATGAGAGGGCAGGGTAGTTAACCTTTCTAAGGCTCAGTTTACTCATCTGTGAAATGAGGACACTCACACCTATCTTCCAGGAGTATTGGGAAGAATAAATGAAAGAATATACATCTAGAATCAACTGGAATCTCCATCAAGTGATGAATAGATAAACAAAATGTTATATCCTATATAATAAAAGCCTAATATGCTAAGTGTCTGGTTATCTGGTCGTCTGTTCAACCAATCAAAGTATAATATGCTAATGATATGCTAAGACTGCTCAACCACTCACTATGATGTGCACTGACCACCAGGGGGTAGATGCTCCAACCGGTAGGTTAGCTTGCTGCTGGGGTCCAGCTGATCGGGACTGAGCAAGATGGGCTGGACATGCCCTGGAGCCCTCCCACAGTCCCTCCCCAGCTGGCCAACCTCCCGTGTCCCTCCCTGGCCCCGATAGTGCACTGGTGCGGTCCCTCGGCCTGGCCTGTGCCCTCTTTCAATCTGGGACCCCTCGGGGGATGTCAGAGAGCTGGTTTCAGCCCCATCCTGCAGGCCAGGCTGAGGGACCCCACTGGTGCATGAATTCCTGCACTGCGCCTCTAGTATTCACATATTGGAATACAGTTGACCCTTGATAGGGGGGTAGGGGTGTGGACACTCACAAGGTTGAAAATTTTCATATATCTCCTAGCTGGCTCTCTGCAAACTCAAGATTCCCAAACACTGACTGAAAATACCATTTGGCAACTAAAAGCAATGGCGTTCTGATGCACTCTACAACATGGATGACCTTGAAATCATTATGCTAAGTGAAAGATAAAAGACCACATGTATGATTCCATGTATATGAAATATCCAGAATAGGCAAATCTGTAGACACAGAACGTTGATTAGTGGTTGCCTGGGGCTGGAGGTGGGGTGGGAGAAGTAATGGTGTGAGAGGAATTGCAGTGACTGCTAATAGGTACAGTGTTTCTTGTTGGAGGAGTGAGAATATTCTAAAACTGATCGTGCACACTCTGTGGATACATTTAAAAAACCCATTAAATCAAACACTTTAAATGGGTAAATTATTCGGTATGTGAATGATAGCTCATCAAAGATTTTTTTTTTCTTCCTGAAAAAAGCTTTATTGTTTCATTTGGTCCAATGCATGGGAGAGGGCTTCAGGGTGGTTAAAAGAATGGCTAGTAGTTTCGGGGTGAGGATCAGGTAAAAGCCTGACACCAGGGGATGCAGAGGGGGCCCCTCAAAGGCCTCTGGGCTCCAAAGGCTCCTAGTTGTGCTTGAGGGTGAGCCTTTCTAAGAGATACTCGCCCAGCCCAGCCTGGGGGCCGGCCAGCCTGTGGATGTTAGTCAGGTCATCTTCTTGATGAGCTTCACCTCCTCGCCCAGGAAGTGGTTCTCCCGGAAGTCACAGAGCTGAGGGGCTGCGCGGGTAGAACCAGGGCCTGCAGCTCCAAAGGGCCTGGCCAGGTTCCTTTCCAAGGCCAGGGCGCCTTCCATGGCCCTGAGTTTCACCCACTCATCTTGGGGAGGCTCAGCACGTCCTGTAGAGAATGTGGCCACCGTGCTGGTTTTGCAACTTTAAGAGCCACTCAGCGCCCTTGCGCTTCTTGTCCTCCAACTCTAGGAGAGCCACATCATCGTGTTGGAACAAGAAGCTCAGAGAGAGGTAGGTGGGAGCCCTGCAGATGCAGGCCAGGCGGTTGACGGTTGACGGCAGCCTCCCACTGGGTGGAATAATTCTGACGGGTTTGGGAGCTCATGGTTGTTCGACAATAGGAGTTAAGGTAGAAAAACACCCGGTGTGTTGGCTGGTCTCGAAGGTGGCTCTGAAGGTGGTGAGGGGATAAGACGCTGGAAGGTGGTCGGAGGCTGGAAGAATGGGCGTCCCTGTGTCTGTTCCGTCCAAACACTGTTGAAGCAAGAGACAGATCCGGGACGCCGAGGGCACTGCCCAAAGATTTTTTTTAAAAATGTATGTCAAAGGTTTAGCACATAATTGGTACTCAATAACTTCTCACTGTTCTGACTTTTTCCTCTTTGCCTGGTTTGACTCCAACAATTGATTGTGAACATTTGCTCCTACTTGCAATGCCCTGGCTTTTCATTAACTTAAGTACAGGCTCTCTTTTTGCCCTGGTTAAACACCTGGTGGACTGACTTTGTCTCCTTTACAGGCACTTTAGGATTCGGGGGCAGTCTGCCTGCTGTTCCTTATTGCTTGACTTCTGTGGTGGCCTGGGCTCTCCTGAATGTGCCCTCCTTCAAAATCACCTTCCTGGTCTACCTTTCAGACCTTCCCCCTCTCCTCCTTAATCAGCAAACACTTGCTAGGTAACAACCTTATGCAGAACACCACTAGGCATTGTGGGTGGTGCAAAGGGCTCTTTGACTGTGGTTGGGGAAGTAGCACACATGTAAAAACGCAACTGTGGTGACCACACATGCCTGTTAAGTACCAGTTGTGTAATTCTCACGTAGGTGCCATGGAAGTTTAAAGAAGTGGGAGATTATCGGTCAGGGAAGTCTTCAAAAAGCAGTTGGTTTTTCACTGGGCAAGCGTCATATTGGTAGAGAGAATGGGGTGTGTGTGTGTGAGCAAAGGCATAGATATGTGTCTTTCTTCTTCCCTTTCTCTTCCTGCCCAATACATTTATCAGGCACACATGATGATGCTAGACCCTGGGGTTATAAAAATAAAAAAAGGGTAAGATTGAGTGCTGCCCTCTGGGAGCTTAGTGGTGTGGAGAAGCTGGACACACAAAGAAATGACAAGAAATCCATGAATATAGAAGAGCAAATAAGATACTTTTCTGAGTTTGTGAAGACATCACAGAAGAACTGACGTTGAGGTGAGGAAGCAGGTGATGTTTCAGGTCAGGAAGAGGTGAGGAAGCAGGTACCGCAAAAGCAAAGGCCAGGGTCATGCAGGCTGGGATCAAAGGCTGGGAGCTGAGGCTGTTAAGGTGTGTTGGGGCTTCATTGTGAAGGCTTTGTGTTTTGCATTAAGGCAATCAAAGGGTGGACCACCTTTTCCACTTGTCTTAGGCAAAACCATCTAATCTCAGTTCTATCTTTTTGCTGTCTCTTGAACATTAGCCTTGTTCCAATACTTTCTGAGGCACGGGCGCTTTCTTACTTTCATTAAACGCTGAATGCTGTCAAGCCATCATCTCTTGAAGCCATGCCATATGGGTCCTCAGGGAAGGCCTTCCTGATCTTTTACACGTCTTAATGGAGGGCAGGGAGGGAAGCTTGATAGCAACCGCTGGCAGAGAGCACCAAATTCAGAATCAAAATCATGTTGATCCCGAAGATTTTTACCTGTGAGCAAATACAACATGTCTGTTACATGCCTTTCCAGATTTTGTTTTGATTAAAGCATTTTAAAATGTAGGCCCAAACCACCCAACAAATAAATCTTTATAATGTTCCACAACGAAATTAATACACTCTTTATGAAAATTTTCTTTCTATATCCTGAAAGATTTAAGACATCTTTCTAAAAAAGTAAATCTCTTTGTAGATAACTGAGGGTTAGTAGAAATGTATATAACACACTCAAATGTACTTGAGAAGTATTTTAAACAGAGCACTGTACAGATATTATTTCTACTATCTACAAAGCAAAAATGAGATTGTAGTTTCCAAACTAAATAAAAGGGTGTTTGTTGACTGAATTTATATTCATTTATCATGTTTTCCTGTATGTATTAATATCTTTAACTGGCCAGTCAATCATACAAAAATTAAATCCTCGGTAAATCTTATCAGTACCACAAAAATAATGGCATTTCTGTTTACAAGGTGTTCAGAGCCTTTGATAATGACGGCAGACAGTCAATAAACACTGAGACATTTACATGGTCAGTAGGAGCCTAACTAAACTATCTAATCTTTCAAAAGACAGTCAACACAATGAACTCTAAACCTAATCCTCTCAAATACTGGAGAGACAGTTTAGTGCTTTAAATACTACTCAACCCCAAACCCCACACTAAAAAGAACCATTAAGGCTTTCTCTTAAACTCACAGAAGAGGGACATTCTGATTTCAGTTCCATTTTCTGATGGCAAATCTTTAGTTTATAATCTAAGTTCAACATCTGTGATTTGTGAATGGTGACATGTATTGTAAGTATTGTAGGACTTGACTAAAATGGGAAAGAGGAGTGGTATTTGACACTTATTTTAAACCTTTAAAATGCCCTCTTTTTTTTTTTTAGATTTCAAGAAAGTAAAACACATTACTTGCTGGTTTTGTTTGCTATCACCAAGTAAACTCACATTAACTCAGAACTCCTGGATAGTTGGTGCTATATTTATTGCTGCTTTCTTTTTAAAAAGATGCTGAAAGAAAAAAAAAAAAGTTCTATTAATTACCCATTTTCTCTTTCCTAGGCCTGTGTAACCCAATGAAGATAAAGGTCTAAAAATTCTAAAATCCTGACAAGAGGTTTGCATAAGGGAAGTCGAGAATTCCTGACTATCCAGCCATCAATTTGGATACTAAGAGAAACTTTGGGTTTTCAGTGCCAGAGAAGAAAGAAGAATTTCAGCATGACTTGTATAAATACCCTTCCGAATAGATTTTATAAATGTTTTTATTGATTTTAGAAAGAGAAAAAGGGAGAGAGAGAGATAGAAATGTCGATGAGAGAGAAACAGCAACATCAATTGGTTGCCTCCCGCACCCCCCTACTGGGGATGGAGCCCACAACCCGGGTATGTGCCCTGACCAGGAATTGAACTGGTGACCTCTTGGTCGACGCTCAACCTCTGAGCCACACCAGCTGGTCTTGATGATGTTTTTGTGTTGTTAGTCAAGCATATGATGATATTTGGGAGTGCATTTGTTAGTTACTGGCTGGAAAAAGTGAGCCCTGACATTCCACTCAGAAAGTGGTTTTCCTGAGATGTTTTCTATAATTGTGCACTATATTTTTTCTTTTCTTGTACGCCATTCTGTGTGTTCCTGTTTAAAGAGTCTGGTCAGAGAGGTTCTGATTTATTGCTCCATTCCACACCTGGGACAAGAGTGGGATTCTAGAAAGAGTACCGTTGCTGCTGGTGGAACAGCTTTGATGAACCACTTTCAAAACAGATGCGGCCTTGCCTTGGAAATTGTCTAACACAATAGAGTGCCTGAGGCCTGATGTTCAATGCTCTGCAGGCTGTAGAAACGAGAGATTGTTTGGCTGACCTGGCATTCTGCCATGTCCGAGAGCCCACTGGAATCTCGACTTTGTTATTTGCAGGAAATGGCTGGAAGTCTATGAAAATCTGGAATCCAGGAACAGGATTGAATCATGCCACGTTATGAGGTCACTCTCTCTCTGTATCAGGTCGGTGATTGAGAGGGAGGAGGCTGGTTTGTTTACTTTGGGGTGGGTGAGTGGGGGAACTCACATGGGCAAGCCCCTAATTCTAGCATCTTTGGTCATCAGCAAGGCTTAGATTTAAGAATTTCAGGCTTTTTTGTTAGTGGACATACAAATACTCTGTGAACTTGTGGACGAAAAAAAGGGGGGAGATTTCTATGGAAAGTAATCTCACAGGAGGATCTATCTGATCATAAATTCCTAACTGGGCATGTCATGGTAGGTAATCATGCCCCAGGAATATAACTTCTTTACTAAAAGGCTTATCTTTGCCTTAAACAAGCCCTGTCCATTGTTTTTGTGACTCTGGGTTAATACACCTTCGAACTGCTCTGCTTTCAAACCCCTCATTCTAAAGCAGGCACGAGAATACATAATATTAATTATCCTGTAATCCAATCATTGTCTTGCTTTCTTTCACCTTCATGTAATCTTTCTTAGGTTCCCTTCCTAATTTCAAATGCATAAAAGAAACTAAAAACTGTTGTTTTTGGAAGCACTTATCTCAGTCTGTTGAGATCTTGCTTCCAGGTGTATCCTCTGTTTGGCTCAAATACATTTTTGTAAAAATTCTCCACAGTTTGGACATTCTTATGTCGACAAGCTCCAACAATCCTTTGATTCCATTGGAACCTAAAATCCATTGATTCAAGTATATTTTCATTGCCCCTCACTCCTTTCATGTCCTCACTTTCTTCCTAACTCAGTTTAAATCTGTGGTCAAACGTTTTAATAATGCTGTTGAATATACTCATACCTCCCTTGTGCCTCTCTCATTTTGTTGACTGACTTGGCTAGACTATAACCTTTGTTAAATTCAACTTTCCCCTACTTTATCCACATGGTTGAACTAAGCTGCAAAAAAAAAAAAAAGGAAAAAAGCATACTACCAAGCTGACTGGTCTCCTTTTACATTTCTGATTACTCATCTCTAGAGGAACCTTCAAGCTGCCCAGCAATCATACTCTATTTCCCTAGGCCATGCATTTGTTCACTCTACTGGAAGACTTTGCTTCCTATATACTGAGAAAATGGAAGCCATCAGAAGAAAACTTGCACAAGCTCCCAGAACCACATCTACCCACCTACCAGCATCTGGGTTCATACTCTGCCTTCCCTCTTGTTCTTCTAGGTCAGGGGTCCTCAAACTTTTTAAACAGGGGGCCAGTTCACTGTCCTTCAGACTGTTGGAGGGCCGGACTATAGTTTAAAAAAAGAACTATGAACAAATTCCTGTGCACACTGCACATATCTTATTTTGAAGTAAAAAAACAAAACGGGAACAAATACAATATTTGTATTTGCGTGTGGCCCGCGGGCTGTAGTTTGAGGACCTCTGTTCTAAGTGAACTCTCCACACTCTTTACAAAGGCCAACATCTCCACCCCCCAATCAGTCAAGTGTAGTGCTGCAGGTAATCCTCCTCTCTCTACTACATCATGAATTTCCCCCTCTCTTTTCCAGTACCATATAAGCATTCTCTCATCATAAAAAACAATATAACCCCCCAAACCCAAATCTCTTTTGATCCCTCTTCTTGCAATTTATCCTTCCCCATGTTTCTCTCCTTTCCTTTATAGCAAAATTCCTCAAAAAAGTTGTATCTTCTTGCTGTCGACAATTCTCTCATTTCTTCTTCTTTACTAACTATCCACTGAAACTACTCTTATAAGGCAACCACAGCAAATCCAGTGGTTGATTTTTAGTCCTCATCTTACTTGACCTATCAGTAGCATCTGAAACAGTCACTCTCTTCTCATATAAATATTTCCCTTACCTGGTTTCCATGAACTCTTGATTTTTCACCTGCCTCATTGCTTCTCATCCTTCTTGCTTGGTTCTTTCAGTTTCCTTGATCTCTCTGTGTTGGAGTGCTCTAGGATTCATTCAGTCCTAGGATCTCTTCTCTTTTCCATTTATACTTACTACCTCAATCTCATCCAGTCTCAGGGCTGTAAATGTTATATATTACTTCTAAATTTATATCTCCAGTCTGTGCCAGTTCCCTGTGCTCCAGACCATACATCCAACTTCCAATGTAATGTCTCCACTTGGATATCTAAACAAATATTTGAGAATCTGATAGCCCACCTTCATCCAGAGAAATTCCCATAATGTTGCCCTTCTCAGTTAGTGGCAGCTTCATTCTTCCAATTGCTTAAACAAAGAAACAAAGAAACAAAGAAACAAACAAATCTTGGCATCACCCTAACTCTTTAACACTGCACATTCTAATTCATTAACAAATCTTTAAAAATATATTAAAAATATGACCACTTATCATCATCTCCATTATTACCACCCTGATCCAAACTACCTTGTAGCTGATCCCACGTCTGCTATATCTGGTAAATATCAAAGCTGAGATTCAAACCCAGTTATTCCATTTTGTCTGGGCTCTGCTGTCTCTCTGCCTCTTTACCTTGGTGGCTGCAAATGTAGGAACCTTTCCTATATCCTTTCCCATTCTTTCCATTTCTCCTTAGTAATGGAATCTTACTACATTCAAAATGACACTGTGACCAAATAAAGACTATCCCTCTCAGCTTCATGTACAGATAGATTGACCATGTGACTAAGTCCTGACCAATGAGATAAAAGCAGATGTTGCTTGGTGGAACTTCCAGAATAATTACTAAGTAAGGGAAATACACAGCTGGTCCACACCCTTTTTGCTTTTCCCCTACCCTTCTTTCTGCTGCCTGAATTGAGGACTTGGTGGCTGGAGCTCCAGCAGTGTTTTTGTATTCGGAGATGACCTTGAGTATGTATAGAAGCCACTTGCTGAAAAGCAGACATGTAGAAGCAGTCTTGGTGCCTCATGACTTTATGGAGTTGCACAACAGCCCTAGACTGTGCTGGTCCATATCTGCACTCTTTCATGTGGACAAAGGCCACTGTAGTCTCTTCTCTGTGACTTAAAGCTTAACATAATTTTTGTTAATTTACCTTGTTACATATTTCTTCTGGATCTTTTACAGAACCTAGAACAATTTTGACATTACAAAATCTAGGATAAGAAGACATTAATAAGATTGTCTATTGTATCAGGATTTTATGTAATGTTTACGACTTATAAAAGAAAACAACTTATAGTCTTGATCTTTCCTGTTATTGAGATATCTTAAATCTCCAAATCACAAATCTACCTCAAGGCTATGAATTGTAGGCCTATTAAAGCAGAGAAGCAGTTGAATCTTACAAATGTGGAAAGTTGGTTGGAAGGTGGTTCTGTGTAGAGTCCCTCTTGAAATTCAGGCTATAGGATCCAGATATCATTTATCTCTAAGATGAATTTTGATTGATAGAGCATGTCCTTCAAGCCCTATATTTCACTAGTGTCTGGACAAGTTATTTATTATTGTGTTTATCTGTAGAATAGATACCAAAAATAGCTATTCCAGCCCTAACCGGTTTGGCTCAGTGAATAGAGCGTCGGCCTGCAGACTGAAAGGTCTTAGGTTCGATTCCAGTCAAGGGCATGTGCCTTGGTTGCGGGCACATCCCCAGTGGGGGTATGCAGGAGGCAGCTGATCAATATTCCTAGCTCTCTATCCCTCTCCCTTCCTCTCTGTAAAAAATCAAATATATATATATATATATATATATATATATATATATATATATATAGTAGCTATTCCATAGGGCTATTTGAGATGATAAAATGAGAGAATATATGTGAAAGGGCCTAGTTCAAAGTAGCACTCAATAAATATTTGGTCATTTGTCTTCATAATATATTACATTTGATAAATGCTTTAGAATTTTAAAAATGTTTTTACATTCTATACAGTTACTGTCAAAATACCAAGCACCAATGAACACCTCATCTAAGAGCTTTTGGATGGTTGTATTTTAATTACTTTAGGATGTGACCAACTTTTGTGGAGTTGAGTTAGTTGGCTTCACTATTCCCCTGCAACATTTCCTTTGCACTTGTTGATTTCCATGGCTACATGATAATTGCTTCCTGAGAAACAAAGGAACACATGTGTTTAGAAGTAAAAAGGAAGCATACTGATCACCTATTGAACCATAACCCTGTAAAACCTGATATAAATGGAAACTTTTCTTTTTATCATAGTGTGTTTGAAGTGAAGGAATTCACATTACTCATTCGCTCAGTTTTTAGTCTATGATAGATGTCCTTGTAAGGGGACCAATTGTGTCAAGCCTTGTGAACCAAATATACCCCAAAATGTTTTGTGAGATAGAGTGTTTTTACAACATCAACATTTCTGAGTGGTGGCCAATCTAGAAAAGTGATTGTAGGTAAATGGAAATTTGAAGGTAAAGAATGAGTGGAGGAAGAAATAAGTCACCACTCTAAAACACACTGGCTCCTTTTTACTACACTGGTTAATTGATTATTTTAGCAAACACTTATTGAGGTGGTCTATATATGACATCTTGTACGAAGTGCTCTGAAAACTCTGAAGGTGAATCAGGGCCAGAGGTGGGCTTCAAAGCATTCATAGCTTAGTATTGGAAATAAAATATATATGTCCTCTACCTAAATTATGTCCTATGTGCAGTAAAATTCAGGACCTAAGGTGGCTTTGAGGAGGGAGATGTCTATGTTGAGACATTTTAAAAAATACATAGAAATTAGTTTACCAGGTAGACAAAAGGAACAGCATCTACAAAGGCCCAGCGGTGACCAGGCTCAGAGTTAATGGATCAGAGGTAGGCAGAGATTGATCTGGAGAATAAGAGCAGAGTAAGAATGTCTATGTTGGGGATATCATTATTAGTATGTGGGTGTTTGGTATAGAGACAGGCTTAAAGTGGGAAGGAAATGCTATGGACTGAATGTTGGAGGACCCTCAAACCTAATCCCCAGTGTGATTGTATTTGGAGGTGGGGCCCTTGGGAGGTGATTAGGTCCCGAGGGTGGAACCCTCATGAATGAAATTAGCATCCTTATAAAAAGAGACCCCAGAAAGCTCCCTTGCCCCTTCTACCATGTGAGGACCCAGTGAGAAGATGGCCATTACTGGACCAGGGTGCAGACTCTCACCAGACAATGAATCTGCTGATGCTTTGATCTTGGACTTCCCATCCTGTGAGAAATAAATGTTCGCTGTTAAGCACCCAGTGTATGGCAGTCCATAAGAGCAGCCCAAATGGACTAAGAGAAGAAAGTTAATGAATTCAGTTTTGGATATGTTGAATGTCAGTGGGACAGGATATTCTGGTGGGATGTTATTGTAGATTGTTAGAAATAAAGTTTGGAGCTTAGGAGAGAAATGCAATTAAAGATCTAGATTTGGGACCCATCAATACACAGTGGAGGATGAACTCATAAGAGTCTAGCACAAGAAGAAAAAATTGAGGACAGGTTCCTGGGAAACAACTACATTAAAGGGACAGATTAGAAAAGAAATCTGGGAAGGAGGTTGAGAAGGAAAAGTCAGGGAGATCTGATGAAAAACCACAAGAAAACTTCAGCTTCCCCCTCCCCCCACAGTAGAGTCCTTCTTTAATGATGGTTGGAGAATGTCAAAGCAGAAAAAAAAAAACCATATCCACTAAAGGTGCATTTAATCAGATCGTTTTTTTTTTTTTTTTTCTTTTGAGGTTCTTTCTAGGGATTTGGCATTCTTTTTCTAATATTAATTCTTTTCTTCTCATCCAAAAATGAACTCCAGGAGCCTAGAGCCTGGAGAATGGAAGGTTCTAGGACTCATGTAAAAAGCAATGGTCCTGGGTTATGAAGCTCCATTGAGCCAGGAAGGCAGTATCACACAGTGGTTATGAGCTCTAGCATTAGACTGATCTGCATTCAAAGCCTGGCCCTCAAGTCTAGAGGTGAACCCTCCTGGCAGGCGTGTGCCATCCTGGGTGTGGACTGCAGGTGCCTCGTTCCCAGATCCCACCCACTCTCAGTCCAGTTGGGATAAAGGAGAAATTTCTCCACTGACCTGTGGACTTTTCAAGGGCTTGGTACACATGAAGCGCTTACATATATTGATTTCTTTTAAAAGATGAATGAGTAAATTAACAAAAAGTAAAAATCAGTACATAGGAAATGACTTTATAATAAGTGTATGAGCACTATAGTCCCATAACATTTTTATGGGTCACTGACATTTTCAAAACTCTGACCATTGAGCATGAGAGACACATCTATATGTGTCCATTTGAAAAGAAACAGAAGAACAATCTTACCATAACAAAATTATAAAGCAGTTGATTTTTTAGAATATTATCCTCAGTGGTTCATAACCTTATTCCTTATTAAACAAGGACATAAATGAATCTATAGTGCTTTTTATTTCTTGGCACTGTTCTAAAGACCTTATTCGCATTTAATTAGTTTAATATCCCCAACAAATCTATGAGATAGAAGCTTGTCTATTATGTAGATTAGAAAACTCCAGGCACAGAAAAGTGGCCAGGGTCACATAGCTAATAAGTAGCAGAGGTAGGATTTGAACCTAGGCAGTCCAACTCCAGGATCTGCATGCAACTGCTACATTACTCAGGACACTTTAGCTTTGGTACCTGACTATTTATCTGGGACCACTATTGTTTATCACTAGTACAGAAGGAAGGCTACATTGGGCATGCAAAGTGAGGCTTTCTCACCAGAGCTTCGGTTGGCACAGGGACTGAAGGGGTAGGGTGGGGTGCCGGTAGGTGATGAGAGATATATTTGAGTTAAATCAAGACAACAACCATGATAATTATTTATATTAACTGCAATCATAATCACACAGTGATCTTATTTCACAATTTACCTCCTTCCGTACCATTGGCAGGTGACTTCAGCCCCTTGTGACAAACCCTGATTCACAAGCTAAGGGAGAGAGAGGCTCAGCGCTTGTGGACAGGACAGGGCCCAAAGTGTGTGTGGTAGGAGTCTCCAGGGAACACACTGACCCTGCTTTCCTCTGAGATCCTGAAGAAGCATTTTCTGAGGGGCCCTTGTGTGAAGGGCCTAATCTTTTTTTTTTTTTTTTTTTTTTTTTACAGAGAGGAAGGGAGAGGGATAGAGAGCCAGAAACATCGATAAGAGAGAAACATCGACCAGCCGCCTCCTGCACAACCCCCACTGGGGATGAGCCCGCAACCAAGGTACATGCCCTTGACCAGAATCAAACCTGGGATCCTTGAGTCCGCAGGCTGACACTCTATCCACTGAGCCAAACCGGTTACGGCGAGGGCCTAATCTTTTAGTTGGTGTCCAGGAGCCCACACTGATGGTCCCTTCCTTATCTGAGGGGTAACTGAGAGAAATCTCGGAGGGAGTTGCGCGGAAGAGGCTCCAAACCATCAAGTAGAAACATTTCTGCTGCCTCGTTGGGAACTGACTACAAAATGAGTATTTGGAATCACTCTAATAAATGAATCCAACATATACTACAGCACTTATATTTTAAGAAAACAATTGGGAACAAAATATTTTTTAATATTTTGCCCAGTAAGGATGTTTTACAACTTCTTAAATATATTTAATATCACAGAAGAAAAATGCATAAAAATAAATCAGATTAGGCTTTGTCTTTTGATTAATGTCTTTTTTAACCGAACAGGAAAATACTCATTAACAAAAGTTTTGAGAACAATAAACTAACTGGGGGCTATTAATATGAAAATATTGTCAATTGTTCCTCCCGGGGAAATCTCCCTGGACAGCCCTCTTCCTGAAAAATGACTCAGCAAAAGCTCCCAAGAAGAGTTCTATGTGTTTAATACAATTGTTCAGGCCAGTGCTTATTTCTTATCTATAAAGTCCTCTTTGATTGATGATTCATGTTTCTTTTCAATTATGGGCTCTGAATGCAAACTATTTCTTAATGTAAACAAATGGCTTGGGTATTTAAAGCAAAACATTTCCGTTTGTTTAGTGCTATTTCCGATTTGATGCCTGAAACCATATTTTGGAGGGAATTGTTTGGTTTCAAAAGAGGCAAAAGAGAATGATTGTTTAGAAGAATGTGTGCCAAGGAGGGGTGCACTTGCTGTGGGCAGCCTGCCAGGCATGTGTGGACTCAAATGGGGCACCGGCAGCCTATCCTTTCATAGCATGGCCCCCAAAAGTTAGTGTCCTGCATTCTGACGGTAAAGATCCTGGCTTTCCTGTGAGAGTAAAGGATATCTTTGGCTTCTTGATAATAGGCCTTGTAGCCTATCTTGAAATTCTCAGTTCTGCTGAAGAGATCTGAACTAGATGACCAGAGGATAAATTACACATAGAACAGCTGCCAAACATTCTAGAAAAAAAAAAAAAGAGCAAGATATTTAGTGATTTCTAATGACATTTTACAATGGCCAATATAAAAGATAAAATGAAAACCTAGAAGAGCACGAGCCACTTTCAATAAAATATGTGGCAAAAGCTGACCACTAGGTAGCACCATCTAGCTCTCTGACAATAGGGTTGACTTGATTCTGTATCAGCCAGGATGAAAATGTTTAAGATTTACACCTGGGAAAAGATCAACAAGGGTGCCCTAAAGTTTCTCAGTCGAAGAACTCTAATATAACAAACAAAAGAGGCATAAGATTCAAGTACTTCCTTGGTGAAGGTATTTCTCCTATAGCAATTACGTTGGAGAACTCAGAAAAACAGACAATGTAGGTGGTTGGAGAGATTTTACCCTGTCTTCTCTTAATGAAACCACAGATTTGCACAAAGATAAAAGGAATAATCATAAAACAACTAGTCCAGAATTTTCTTGTCAAATTGGGAAAGTGCCAATTTAATTAAGCGTCAACAGCAGTGATATTTGTTTCGGAGGATCATTATCGTTTCCATCCTTCCTATGTAAGTCTTTCATTCACTCAGCAGTCATTCATATACACCCACCGTGCGCCTAACATTATGCTGGATGCTTTGAGTCTAGAGAGGCATAAGGCAGATTTATTGCTCATTGTCCAGGGAGGTAGATAAATGTATAACAGAAACAATAATTTCAAGGGATAGATCTTCGCTAAAGATGTGTTCAGAAGAGTTATGGGAGATAGAAGAAAATCACTCCCCACAAGGAGGTGGCATTTGAACATGGCCTTAAAAGATGAGTATTTATAACAGCTAACTCTTACTTACGCTCTTCCTGTGCTGAACACTCTCCAGAGTGCTGTGCCTCATAAATGCTTAAAAGTCGTGTAATCTTCACAACAACCACATGAGGTAGGTAATGCTATTATTATCCCCATGTTACAGATAAGAAGACAAGTTTGGGGAAGGCATTGTATAGGGTTCAGAGATGTACAGAACCACAGCCTGTTCTGGGGAATAGTAGCTCGGGTAACAGTAATGATATTATGATACTCACAAAAACACCATATCCTCTATAACTTTATAAACAGAAAAATGTGCTGAGTTATATCAGAAATTTAGAACAGATTTTTATAAACCATTTTCTTAATCCCTTAAAACTTTTCTTAATCACTCAAAGAACAGTAGGAATATAGTTTTATTGAGGAAACACAGATCCATTGAAAGACCAAAATGCTTTCTACAATAAAATATCACATCCTAAATTTTGAAGGTGGTAAGACAAAAATATAGAATGGCCCTGCTGGATCACAATTTTGAATAACATAGATATTTTTAAAAAACTAACTTTCAAATAACGAACCATATCGCTGTGAGTCTCCTGAAAATAATAATGCTACAATTTTAAGATTTAACTGAATATCCATGTCTAATGTTGAAATAATACTACTAATATAACTAAAACAACTTTTAACTATTTTATTTTAGATAGCCTTTGCAAGTCAAACTCTGTGATATCATGATTAAATATTGATTGGTTGTCCGTTACTTACAAAGCACTGCACTGCTGTGTCAAGATTATTTATTGAACAAATATTTATTGAGCACTTAACTTGTGCCACCCATTGTGCTAGCAGCTGTGGGTATAGTAACAGTAGCAGCAAAACAACAGTAAGGGCCCAATCTCTGCTCCCTCTGCATCTCCACACTCGTCTCCAGCGGCAACCCTTGTTCACCACCCCAGTCACACTCACTTCCCTGGCCATGACCTCTTTCTACATTAAGGGGCCCTGTTCCCACCTGCTTTGCATATGAATTAGCCGTGGGTGCCCTCACCATCCTAGAATTTCCAAATATTATCCATTCTTCAATTCTCAGTCCCAGTGCTCTTCCTACATTGATATTTTGTTCTCTTCTGAGCCTTTCTTGTAATTTTTAAAAACTGTGTTAACCATTTTTAAGTGTGCAGTTCCGTAGGGTTAAGTATATTTACATTGTTGTGAAGTAAACCTCCAGAACTTTTTCGTCTTGCAAATTAAAACTCTATACCCCGGGCAGGTGGAAGAGGTATGTGTTAGGGGGGATAAATAGTGTTGGAAGGAAACTTGACTTGGGGTGATGAACACAGATGATGTACTGTAGATTTGTACACCTGAGACCTATATGATTTTATTAATCAAGGTCCCAATAAATTCAAGAATAAAGGAAAAAACCCTATAAAACTCTATACCCATTAAACAACTCCCTGTTCTGCTCTACCCTCAACCCCTGACAACCAACATTCTACTTTTTGTTTCCATGAATTTGTCTCCTTTAGATACTTCATGTAAGTGGAATCATACAGTGTGTGTGTGTGTGTGTGTGTGTGTGAGTGACTGACTTATTTCCCTTAATATATTGTCCTCAAGCTTCATCCATGTTGGAACATGAGACAGGATGTCCTTTCTTTTAAAGGCTGAATAATATTCCACTGCATGTTTGTGCTACATGTTGTTTACCCATTTATCTTTCAATACATAGTTGGGATGCCCTTCCTGGCATTTTTACTCCTCCTTCTTTTCTAGTACTATTTTTTTTTGCTCTCTTATATTAAAATTATTTAGGTATTTATTTTTCTGCTTTCTCATTTTTATGTTTCTTTTTTATCCATCCATCCATCCAGTCAACAAATATTTACTGTGTGTTCCCTATTTGCCAGGCACAGTTCTGTGCACTGGAGATACATCAGTGAACAAACCAGAAAAAATTTCCTGTCCTCATTAAACTTGCATCCTAAGAGGAGAGACAAATAATACACAAGGTAAATAAGTGAACAATATGCTGAAGGGGATAAGTATTAAGGGATAAAAATAGAGGAGTGGGGTGGGGATACAAAATTCCAGATCAGATTTTAAATATTGGATTTTGTTTCCAGTGAAGGCGTCACTGAGGTGATGACTTTTTTTTGAGTTGCCATTGCAGTACAATATTTTTAAAGTTTTTATTATAATTCATTAGCATCTGCATCTTTAAATATAATGTTTAGGTTTTACTTCATTTGAGGTGATAACTTTTGGTTAAAGTCCTGAAGGAAGTGATGGAGTGAGAGCCAAGTGGATATCAGAACAAGAGTATTTCCAAAAGAGGGGTGAGCAAGAGGTGGAGCATGCCTGGCATGCTTTTTTAGAAAATTTCTAAATATTTTATGTATTTTGATGCTATCATATATGGTATTGATTTTGGATTTCATTCCCTAATTGTTACTAATATATAGACATATTTAATTTTTTTCATCTAGAGACCTTGCTAAATTCACTCATTAATTCTGTTTGTTGATCCAAAACTACTTTTTTCTTACTGACCTTTATATGTTTTATTTCTTTATCTTGCCTTATTGCATTGGCTAGGCCTTCCAGGTCAAATTCAAATAGAGTTAGTGATGTTTTCCCGAGCTGAGGAGGCCAATGACATTTTTTCAACTAGTGAGATGTTAGCATGGGTTTTTCTTTTTTTTTGGGGGGGGGGCAGATTTCCTTTATTATATTAGGAAATTCTCCTATATTCCTAGGTTACTGATTTTTTTTTCAGTGACACAACAAAACATATAGAAATACGAGAACTACCTATAAATGTGAGAGAATTACTCCCACAGGAAGGTATGAGGTAGTGGTAGGTGGGTGAAACTGAGACTATACCAGGGCTCTGACCATAGTGAACAACAGGTGGTAATTGTTAGGTTGGGCCACCTCCTGTTGGTACCCTCCCCCTACCTTCTGGCCACCCATGCCTTGCTCCCAGGCTCTATGTTTCCTAGAGACCTCAAATAGCAGGGAGGGCCCCTGTGCCAGGAAAACACATGCACATGACGCTTCCACTAGCGGTTCCAGTACAGAGTGAGGAGGCTGGGATTCTAGTCTTGGGGAGGGAGGAAGGTGAAAGACTGACCGAGTTTTACTCGATTAACAAACTTAAAAAGGAAGCTGGGGAGTATTTGAAATCCTGCTCCCCGGCATATGTCATCAGTTTGGCTCAAAGAAACTATAACAATTAAAAACACAGACGTTTGTTTGTAATCTTAGGGACTAAGATTCCTAGCAGACTATTAAGACATAGACTCAGCTATGCAGAAGAAAAAAAGAGGCCCAGAAAGGGGCCCCAGGAACAGGGCCTTATCAATACCACACATAGTCTGATTCTGTGTCCCAAAGATCAGCTTAGGGCAGGAATTCCCAACCTTTGCACCATTTGCATTTTGGGCTGGATAATTGGGGGGGTGGGGGGGAGGGGTTGTGCTGTGCATTGTAGGTCACTCAGCAGCATCTCCCGCCTCTGCCCACTAGATGTCAGTATCACTCACCTCCAGTTGTAGCAATAAAAAATGTACCCCAACGTTGCACTGGGGTTGGGGGGGGGCGGGGGGGGGGGGGACAAGAACCACTGGCCTAGGGCCACTTAACCATCTGACAGCAGTCAGGTTTGATCTAGGAAGTAGTCAATCATTTTGAGCTGCAGCTGGGAGGAACAGAGGGAACATTCTCATCACACACACTATTCACTTTTATGGGCATCTTGGAATATGGCTGTTTAAAAAATTTTTCCATTTCCTCCTTTTCTTTTCCTTATTTGGTGAATCTGTGGTCAGCATTACGGGATAGGGAAGGTTGTTTTTCTTAAATGCTACTTTCGGGAGGAGATCATCTCCTGTTGGTTCAATCTGTGTGGACTTCCGGCAGGAAATGGCACTCCAGGAAAGTTTTGAATAAAAGGAAGATGCTGGTTAGGCAGTGGAAACAGGAAGTTGTTGCCTGTGTCTTCTACAGTTTAGAAGAAAGTAAGAGGCAGAGAGAAAATTCACTTAACAGAAGTGGGAGGAGCAGGGAGCGAGCGTAGGAATAGAGGAGGGGTGGGGAGAGCTGAGGAACAGATGAGGCGATCAGGCCACTACCTTGGAGAGCCTTGAATCTCCTGGTGGGACTACTGTCCCCGAAAAGGATGAAGGGCTGCGTCGTAAGAACAGGGTCCTGTAAGAAGAAGGAGTCAAAGCTATTGTGATCTGCTTATGATTCTACTTTGTAGTATAGTGTTATGTTATTCTAAACATACTCTATTTGAATTAATGCAAATTTCTCACTATATATTACAAGCATATGCCTACATTACACAATCCCCTTGACTAAGAAGAGAGAAAAAGAGAAAGTAAATGTGGCAAATTTTTAACAACTGGTATATGGCTGTGCATTGTATTCACCTTGTAACTCTTCTGTAAGTTTGAAAATTAAAAAAATAAAAATTTGGGGTATGTATGGAGAAGAGTCAGTTGTTGCTTTTTAACTATGTGATATGTAAGGTTGGGTCATCACTATTACATGTTCAGGGGTATGTGACATTGCCTATGAATTTGTCCTCTATGATGTAGCATATGAGACCAAAGCTCTCTTATGAGCAGAGTAATTTGTCATCTTGCACTTATGTATTCTCAGATTCTGATAAAGTCAATCTGGAATTGTCAGATTTTTGCCTAATTTGGACCAACATTTTCTCACAAGTCAGCGACAGCTCTTAATGTGTAGCTTTCGCCATCATTCACTCATTCATTGAGTAAGCATTTATTGAGCGCCCACTGTATATAGGGCGATGTGTTAAGTGTCATGAGGAATACAAATATGAATCCAATTGACATTCTGTTCTTAAATAATCTGATAACTTGGATGTAAATTAAAAGCTTTGCACATACATGACTTTAACACAAGATAGAAAAACACTGTTTTGTGTCAAGTCTTAAAGGAGGTCATCATCCCTTCGTCTTGGGGGAAATGGTGTTAGGCATACGTCTGTAGCGTTTCTTCCACCCTGCACTGGAGGAGTGCTAGAGCTGAGAACTGAGCCTATTGGTGGGATTGACATGCAGGATGCTGCATTGCTTTGCTATTGCTGCATCATTCGGTGGCTGAAAACAGTAATCACTTATTGTTGCTCCTGTGCCTGTAGATCATGTGGGGCATGGCTGATCCAGCCTGGGCGTGGTGGGCAGCTCTGCTTTAGGCTGCTGCAGCGAGACTGGATATACCGTATGCTTCCTCCTGCAGATTTGTGGTCAGCAGGGATGACTCTGCTTCCTTCTTGGACCAGCAAGTTAGCTAGGGCATGATTCCTTAGGTGATGATAGAGGTGCAAGAGCAAACAGAAATATGCGAGGCCTTACAAAGCCTAGGCTTGGAGCTCACAGTCTGCCACTTGAGCTCATATCTCAGTAGGCAGTAGAAGTCACATGGCTAAGACCAAAGTCAGGGGGCACAGAGGCAGGATGTGCCCGCAGCGAGGCACTAGCAAGGGTCTAATACAGGGAGAAGTGAATTTATGACATATGCCTTCTATGCCTTCTATTTTTTTTTATATATATTTTTTATTGAGTTTTTACAGAGAGAAAGGGAGAGAGATAGAGAGTTAGAAACATCGATGAGAGAGAAACATCGATCAGCTGCCTCCTGCACATCTCCCACTGCGGATGTGCCCGCAACCCAGGTACATGCCCTTGACCGGAATCGAACCTGGGACCTTTCAGTCCGCAGGCTGACGCTCTATCCACTGAGCCAAACCGGTTTTGGCAATGCCTTCTATTTTTAAGAGAACTTCATTTTTTTAGAGCAATATTTAAAAATCTTATAAAAACTATAAAAAATAGGTTCATATGGAAGAATATCACTATTCATCTCTTTCAATGCCCACCTGAGGTTAAACTTATAGCTGAGGAAGATCTAGAGCAAATGGTAATGGGAAATATGTGCCCATCTAATTTTTTAGGTGTACTTAGAGCTGGCTGCAGGCCACACTTTCCCTCGATATTCCAGGCCTCTACCTCCTGCACTCTTTCTTCCTCTCAGGGGCAACCAGTCTCCTTTTATATCCTGGCATCTTCTCCCTCTCCATCAAAACCTAGTCTGCAGAGCATAAGTTACTAAAATCTAACTGCTTCCAGGAGCATTTGCATTTGGACAGGGGACAAAGAAGGGAAGATTCTATAATGGAGAAACATTAAGCAGTGAGTAGGGTGGAGAAGCGGAGAGGGGTAACCAAGTAAGTAGCCCAGTGATCTCAAAATCCTATCCTATTAGATGCTACATTTTTCCTGGACAAGCCTCATGCTTGGGTTTGTGGGCAATGGTATAGTTGCAGGAATAACTGGGAGCAAGGCTTTAATTATATAAGTAGCAAAAATGATCCTATATGATAAAAGGCTAATATGCAAGTTGACTGAATGGCAGAATGACTGGTCACTATGACGCGCACCGACCACCAGGGGGCAGATGCTCAATGCAGGAGCTGCCCCCTGGTGGTCAGTGCACTCCCACCGGGGGAGCACTGCTCAGCCAGAAGCCGGGGTCATGGCTGGTGAGCACAGTGGCAGTGGCTGGAGCCTCTCCTGCCTCCGTGGCAGCACTAAGGATGTCCAACTGCTGACTTAGGCCCCCGAGGGCTCCCAGACTATGAGAGGGCACAGGCCGGGCTGAGGGACACCCCCCCCACCCCGAGTGCATGAATTTCGTGCACTGGGCCTCTAATATTAAAATATGTGCCAAAAAAATGTGCCCTAACGAGTCCACTGCATTTAATAACTTTTTATAGTATAATGGTTTTGATTCCAACCAAGTGTGTAGTTACTATCTTTGAAAAACAAGTGAGTAAATATAGCAAGCATCAGGCAGGAACTTTCTGAACTGTGTCAAGGTTAATAATAAGTAAAATGTTATAAGTAGAGACAGGACAGCAACAGCTGTGCAACATTCTTGGAAGCAGGGCTTTTGATAGCTTGAAGTCAGACAGTGAGCTCAGTTTTGTGGCTACTCTGGCTGAACAGAGAACCCTTATGATAATTATAAGGAAAACTGCCTTTCTTTTATAAATTACAACTGTATTGCACTCGAAATCTGATGTCTGCAACTGGAAAATCAGGGGCATGTGGAGCAATGTTGGAAGAAGACTCAGATCAAACCTACGAGAATGTCCTGGCTGAGATTCAGTCCTTCGAGCTACCCATTGAAGCTACTTTAAGGTAGGGCTCCTATATAATTTATTGTTTCTTCCTTAGTGACAATAAGGTAGTCTTATTCACTTCTTTTTACACGTTTCTCTATAACAGAATAAAAAATAGTTTTAAGAAATAGTTACAATTCTGTGTGCACCTAATCTCAAAGTTTCCTTATCCTTAGAGAAATTACAATAAATAAGTAATCCACCTTTTTTTGGCATTATATTTGTTTCCTGATTCATCACAACAAGTTTATAAAATAGAAGTGACTTTCAAGTGATCAAAAAGGGCCTCATACCATCTCCAAATAGATATTCCATCTCATTTCTATGAAGTTGCCATTGTTTTCTCTAAACTATTTCTTAGTGAAAAGGATGGAAAAAAAATTAGACATGTCAATGAAACCAATTTATGTTTGGTGGATGTGAGTTGTAGAAAAAAATGCAGACTATTTATTTGTATTGTTTCTGATCAAGTATCTGGTGACCTCTCAGATATGTATTTTTTAATTTACACTTAAGACTTAAAAATAGCTTCTTTGGTAATATGGGGATTAATTTGCAGAGTTCAAGAACAGGATTTGAAATAATAGCAATGTTTCTTTGTGTTAGAAGGGCACCTTTTAACATTCAATTCTTTCTGCCTGTCTGCCTGTATCTATCTGTGTGAGAATGGGATGGCAATCACTGAATGTGAGCATGACAGTCAATAAATATTTGTTGACTAATATTTGTAGATTAAGTGAAAAGATTTTTTTTTCCCCAGGGGATGTTGTCTCTTCATTCTCAGAAAGGTCCCAGGGCCAGGTGCTTTGAAATTCACTACAGTTTAAATCTGAATATATTTCTACCAAGTATTCAAATTTGATTTTGCATTAAGTATATTTTGAATCTCTTCCAAAGGCCTAGGGTAGTGTTGTAGGCATTGACATATATTGGTTGTTTCTTGGATTATCAATATGTAGGTCAGTTGCAAAATCCTTACAACTCCATTATAACTATTCTTTATACTTTTATTTTTTTGAGCATCATGTGGAGGAGGGCAAGTAATTTTAATGTCCTGATTCAAAGGTAGAAGAAACCAGAGCTTTTTACTAATGGAAAACTCAATTTTTTTTTCACATGGAACATACTTTATATGATACCAGCACCTTCTAAAACGTGTGCATTGCCTGATGGCTAGGTCAGAAGTCTAAAGAGAAACAAGAGTAGGGGGTGAAGGGAGCCTGCACGTGTGTTAGTTACTTTGGCCGCTGCTGCCATGGCTGCTTCAGAGCCTTGGCCTCAACCCTGGACCCTCTTCATCTCTCCCCTGGTCCTACACTCTGGTCGGTATCTACAGACTTCTTCTATCCCTGGAACTATCAGCCAGTCTTTCTCTGGCATTGGACCTGACTTCCTATAAGGTTCTTGGATCTGCTCTACCCTCTGTTCTTAGGGCAAATATCCCCAATCTTTACCTGGTTTTCCTAGAGAAAAAAAATCAGTGTAGATCTGCAGTCGCAGCACTGTCCCGGCATCACCCTCAAGGGTAGAGACTGCTCACATATTTTTCCCAGGTGCTGCCCTGTCACCACCACCAGTGGACCTGGAGGGCCCACTGGTTTATTTATGTTGCCAATAAAATACCCATTAAAGACATCACAGGCAGCTATAGCAATTGAATTGAGGAGTAACATTCCAGGGTGGACAGTGGAACTGGATATTAGCCATACAGATGGTGAATGAATTTAAAAGGGAGACATATGAAGAAAGGCCTACTACTAGTGCTTGCATTGTACTAGCATGGCTCTGCTTTGGTCATTCAAAATCTCCTGGCTGTCAGCCTGTTGGTAGGCTGAAACTCACTAGCAGGTGAGGTCTGGAGTTAGTTTTGCTGCCCTAATCCTTTTGCCCTGGGCATCATTGTTTTCATAGCGTTGCCACGGCATGCTAATTTCCATTGGATTTTCTCATTTTCTTTGGGTTTTCTAATTTTTCCCTCCAGTTCCTCCATTTGGCCTAGAGGCATTCAGTTCCTTATCAGGTCTTCCCTTTACGGGGCTGTCCCTGTAAGCTTCATGGCCGTTTGGAACTACACTAAAGAAAACTGTTGGTACCAGTTTCATTTAACATTACCAACTTCTTTGAATAAGGATGGTCAATAGGTCTCACCTAGCACACCAATTCCAATGCATTGGTAGTGGTTGTCTGAATCCCATGCTGAGAGTGATTCTGATAAATTAGTCATGGCAGCGATGGTATTAGGACAGGGCAGTAGCAGTGTTCATAATATTTATCAGATCTACCCTAGAACTCCCTGCTGCCAGGCCTCACCCATTTGACCTGCTCTCCAATGAATCCAGACCAACCTGGATGTAGCCATTATGCCACGTGGGGTGCTGCAGGGGTATTGTTACCTTCTTGTTACAGGATGTTCCAAAACTACAGCATATCTAAACCAATTTGGGTTCAAAAGTTCCAGTGTGTCTTGTTGATATAGCTGGGCCCAAGATAAGCAAATCATGGACACATTGAAGGGCATGTGAAGTTAGTAGGAGGTAGAGAAAGGGGACATATCCAAAGAAAGCCCTGCAGATGGTGGGGAAAATAGGAGGAAAAGGGAATTGTACAGATGACGTACCAGAAGAAATTTTTGTAATTGTTTCATGATAACATGATTGTTTTACATTTGTATTCACAGACTCTCTCGGGCACTTTTCCAAAAGCTGACCGTGAAGTTTTACCAGTTTAAGGGCAAACAGGATATTGTTATTTCTTTGACTTTAATGTTTTTAGGAATGGAGATAACATACCTTTAGGAAATGACAGAAAACATTTATTTAAAAAAGAAAAAAGCAACTAACAACCTAAACTGTATACACAATAAAATTTTAGGATGACATACTAAAAAATATAACTGGTCAAATTCAACTGTAGATGTTCTAAAATGCTCTTGCTCTTTATATCTTCAAACATGTAAGATTTCTATTAAATCATATTTCGCTAAGTATATTGGTTAAGATCAAAGGCCTAGGTTTTATTAAGTTATTTGATTTGGGCCTTAGATTCTGAAACTCTGAAATGGGGATTATAATAAAACTAATCTCAAATGGTTAATGTATATGAAAAGCTTAGCACAGCACCTGCCTAGTATATAGTAAATGGTTAATAAATATTAGCTCTCATTGTTATGCCTAATTTACATCTGGGAAATATATTCCAGTATACTTTAATAAATATATCCTTTAGAATATTGATGTAAACAAGCACCCACAGCATTAAGCCAATGCAACTGCATAGGTCCCACAAAAATGAGCCAGCCCTGTCTGAGCTTAGCACAGAGCCTGCCACAAAGAAATCATTCAACGAAATGGTTGCTGAATAAACAGATCAGGGGCTAATTATATTTGAACTTCTCTGAGTCTGGCTCATATTTAAGAGAAACTGAATTTATTTGGCTTCAATTTCAAATTTCCTTTTATTGTTCTCCACCGTGGGATCCAGATCTTTGTGGGACAACAGATTCCTGGATATAATTTTATAGCAGGAGTCCTCCCAGGCCTGCCCTGGACTCTGCAGATACTCTCTTGCACTTGCAGAGTGTGGCCACTTGGTGTCACTGCACCAACAAGGCAGAAGCTGAGGAGTGCTGCTGTCAAGACATCCCCAAAGAGTGGCTAAAAGGCCGCAGAAAGGGTTAGCTTACTAGTATTAGCATTTTGGCACAGTTTTACAATTATACAATGAGGGCTCTGAAACCATTTAGGAAACATCTGAAGGATATTAGCAGTGTTGAGAAGCTGAAGATCAGGAAGTCAGCTACAGGGTTTCCAGGAATGGGGAAGGGAATGTTTCTGTAGAGTTGCACCCTACCTCATGAAACATGCGTTTGCAACATTGAGCTTAACGTCAGAAGTATCTGCATTTAGATCATTCATTTAACAGCTATTAGCGGGGCTGGGCGGTAAACAATACAGATGCTGTTTCTGTGCCTGGTCATGGAGTCAGACCCGTGATTTATTTACCACCACATGTGCCTCAAAGGATAAGCGCTACTTCTAAGGACAACAAAGAGGTGCTTGAATTAGAAGCAAGATCTGGGAGGTTCACTAAAGTGGATCAGGAACCAAGAGTCTAACCCAAAGACATGACCCATTTCCTCCTCCACAATAGAAAACAAATTTCAGGCAGTTTCTACCAGTTGAGCATGCAGCAAAAATGAGGTTCAGGTTCAAAGAACCCTGACACAAAGTTAGGATATTTTGTTAATGATTAAAAAAAGAACATTTATGTGTTGGTTTTATTTTTATTTTATCAAGAGGAAGCTAAATTCTGGGCTTCCTGGTTTAATAATAAGTGCCTGATCATCCTAGTCTTCAGTGCTAATGTTGATTGAGCTCTGGGCTAAACGTTACACATATATTACCTCCTTTAATCACTACACAGCTTGGTGCACCAAGAACTATTATTGTCCCTAATTCATATTTGAAGAAACTGAGGCTTACAAAAGTTAAGTAACTCTCCAAAGGCCCAACATCTAGTAAAAGATGAGTTGGAATTCCAACCCAAGCAGTTAAATGCCAGGGCAGCTGCCTTCTACAGCCCCCTTCTTAGGGAAGGGCCTTCCCAAGGTTGGTTATTAGTCTGAAGACAAGCGACTTCATGACTAAGAGTTAATTGGCAGGTGAAATCTTTAATTCACTGGTTAGTTTCATACTGGACACAGAATGCATCTCCTGCCCTGCCAGTCTTCCTGGTGTGTCTTTCCCCTGCCAGAGTCCTGAGGAGAGATTTGGGGTGGATCTCTGGAAGTCAGCACCCACTGTCTGAAAAAGAACTCAACACGCAGGTGCAGTCTGCCCGTGTGTGCCCTCCTACTGTCCAACCTCCTCCGACCAGACTGATTAAGTCAGCTATTCCTCGGGTAAAACAACTTCGGAACATTCTTCTGGGCTCACTTTTTAACTAAAGAGAAAAACAGGAACTGGTTAATAGGTCCATCTTTTCCAACTCACTGCTGTGTGGCTTTGGACAAGTGGCTTAATTTCTGTAAGTCTCAGTTACTTCAGATTGAATTGGAGATAGTAAAAGTACCAAACCCACAGGATTTAAATTAGATTTTAGTAAAACTAGTACTAACTTAATTACCAATTAAAGTACTAATTCAATTAGCAAAGACTAAATTAGATAATATAAAGGTCTTAGGGCTTAGCAAATAGTGCTCAATAAATAGCTATTATGGCATTTATTTTGGCCTATAGCTGAAATACTTAACTTTAGAGTCTTTAGAAATGTATCACTTTAGAACAGGCTTTTTTTGGGGGAGAGGGGAACACATTTGTTATATCTATGTCCATGGTTAAAATTTACACAGTTATTTAGGATATTCAGCTTTAATCTTAGCAAAAATCTTCAGGTACTAACGGAACTGTCAGAAGTCACAAAGTGAACCAGCAAAAGCTGCTTCAGAAGGAGAAGTGGTATATGGACTTCCTCCCTTCTTGAATTGCAGGGAAAATACTGCTGCTTATGGTGAGGCAATCTCTATGGGTAGGTGTTGAAACAGGCTAGGAGTGAGGAGTGCATGAGCAGGGCTGGCTTCCCAGGACAGGGGCATCTGGAGCTGGGTAGATGGTGGCAGGATTGGTGAAGAGAAGGGGGTGTGGTCTGGGTAATGAATGCCCAGGAAAGGAATGCCCTGTCAGGAGACAGGTGCCAAATAAGAAGCTGCCCCGTGCCATATGCCCCCCTCTTCTCACCTTGCTTTCCTCTTCAGAGCCATGAATTTTGGCTGTGCATATCAACTTAGCTAGGATAGTCTGCCATTTCCTGCAGAGGCAACTGGCTTTCTATTCTCTTTATAGCAAGGCACAAAATTTGTCTTCATTTCTTGTGTTTCAGTTTCAATTTTCAAACAGTTTATTTTGCTCTCTCAAGAGCTGAACCTGCAATTCAGATGTGCTAACACCAGGCGATGGTGCCCCAGTAATTGGAAAGGCAATCAGCTAAGAAAAAAATTTTGTTTTTTACTAAATAACAAAATTTAGTGGCAGGAAGGGCCAAAACACTGGGATAGAGGGATTTGGCTTGACCCAAGGGTAAAATTTTAAATAAGCAGAGGAATGGATGAAGTTGATATCTTCTGACCAAAGTCTTTAAATATTGTTTCTTGCATTGAAGCTCTTTATAAAAGCGGGCATTAGGGAATTTGAGGCAATATTTTCTATTAGTGCTATGGATTTCTATTAAGGTAACTGAATACAGCCACATTATATGATATTATATTTAATGTCAATGTATAAAGAACAAGTTTGAGGAAATTAACTTTTTACAATTTGATATTGTCCTACTTTCTAATTGTTACCAATTACAGATTAGTCAAACTCTTGACTTATGCTCAGACCTGTTTGGAATGCTCCTTTCCAACCCATCCTGACCTCTTTCCAACGGCTTCAGAGCTTCAGTATTGTCTGGTTTCAAAACCCTTCCAGTTTTCTCTTAGCTATGTGCAGAACTCTATGAGGAACTATAGGGAATTGCAAAATTAAAAAAAAAGTCTCCCTGAACGTAAGGACCTTAACATGGTGTGACTGTTGGTGAACTTAGGAAGAGATTTTTGTTTGTTTCTGCATATTCTTGCAGCTCAAAGAAAGTGGGATTTCTCAGAGATGATCTGACTTCTGTGCCATCAAGACCATGGAAACAGGCTTGGGATGGGGTTTCTGGTACAATGAGCAGCTGGCAATAGTAGCGCTTCCTTGGTCTTCCAAGCCTGCATGTGCTGAGTCAGTGGTATTTTGGTTCCCTGGGTGCCAAGTGTACAAAAACAAATAAAATTCCCAAATGTATGTTCTCAAAACAAGTGCAAACTCTTAAAACAGTTGTTGGTGGAATGGATAAATGTGCCAAATTGCATCTAGTGTCATTTACAGATGGGGAGACTGGAATATAAAGAGATTAGGTTCTTGTCCAAGGCCACCCCGCTGTGAAGTGTGAAGGTGCAAGGAATTACACTGAGGATGCCTGTCTTCAGAGCTCATGCTTTTAACTGTTATACAATATACCACCTCCCAGGATTTTTGTCGGGGGGAGGACGAGATAGGCTTCTAGGAAAAGCTCACTGACGGGGCTGCGTTACCCAGCTGGATAGTAAAGGGCTTCGTTGCCTCAAAGGGAAGTTCAGCGCCCTGGATTAATGGAGGCCAGAAAACAGTTGTCCTTCAGGGCTAGGTTTGCACTCTTCCTGATTAAACTTCCTCAGTCTCTGCTTTAGTCATGACCAACTGGTTTACTCAGCGTCCCACAAACGTCATTAAACAGGACTCTTAGACTCTAGCACCTTCGCGCAAGCCACCCTCCTCTCTTCTCCTGTCTCCGATGACCTCTCCTCTCAAAGACTTCCACCATCCTCATCCCAGCAACGGGGGGCACTCGGATTCAAGGGCTTTGGCAGGAAATCAAGCATTGCCCCTGGGCGCCTCTTGCATCTTTGCCATCAAGTGTCACAGTTCTCCGTCATTTAATTTTCCTGGCGCTTATAATTTACTTCCAAGTTGAGTGGCCTCTGCCAACTTCCTGTGGGCCGGGACGTAAATCCAACCAGAGCGGCCGTCCTGGTCTCCGCTGGGATTTTCCCGGGTCATTCCTAAAATAAACATTATGCCCGAACACAGTTTTGCTTTTCATGAGTGCACGTTTTTCCCTTTTCTGACTCTCCACCGCCCAGAGCCCATCAGGTCTCCTGGTTAAACTTTTCCGTCGCTTTTCCTGCAGGTTGAGGGTGACTATTTGCCGCAGCAGCGGGTCCGGCACACAGAGAACAAGGATAGATGTTAACTGTGTTAAAGGCGGGCTGGTCACAGACCGTCACTGGGGCAAGTGGCGGGGCTGAGCACGAGGGCACCCGCCTCCCGTCCTCGCCGTCCGCGCAGCCTCGTGGCCTGGGGAACGTGCAGGTGCGCGGATCCCCGGCTGGGCGGTGCGCACGCGCGCCCCCGCTCCCGCCCCGCCCCTTGCCCCGCCCCTCGCGCTCGGGCCGCGCGCCGCTAGCTCCCGCCGCCCGCCCGGGGGCGCGCCTCGCCGGCTCCCCAGCTGCCAGCCAAGATGGCGGAGAGCGGCGAGGGGATAGGCAACGTCCCGGAGCATGAGCGCATCTTGCAGGAGATCGAGAGCACCGACACCGCCTGCGTGGGGCCCACTCTCCGGTAAAGCTCTCATCCCCGCGGGACCCCGAGCGGCCCCCGCCGGCCTCTCGTCAGGCGCGGGGCGGGTCGCCCGACAGGTGGTGCGCGCGCAGGCGGAGGTCTGGGACCCCGGCCCGGCTGGGGCGGGGCCGAACTGGCGGCTGCACCTGTAGGCGCGGCGGGCCTCAGCCGCGGGAGCTGTGACCGCGCAGGCGGTGGGTGTGGCTGTCGCAGTGCCTCGGACCCTGCGAGCCGCGGGGTCGTCTTGCGTTTGCCGCCCTGCGTTTGCCTCCCGGCCTCGGGCCTGCCCGGCGGAGGGCGCGGGCGGGCCGGGAGCGAAGGTTCACCTCTGCTGGCGGGCGTGACTGATGCGCGGAGGCGCGCGCTGCTGGGAACCCCGGCGGCCGGCTGCCCGGGGCGGGGGAGCGTTGAAATTGAGCGGGAGACGCCGGCGTCCTCATCCCAGAGTGGGCGCGAGGGCGCGTGGGCTAGAGAGGAGGAGCCGGTGCTCGGGCACGCGCTGCGGTGACCGTGGGTTCACCCGGCCACGCTCTTACTTATTTACGGAAGTGTCATTAATTTTGCATGACATTTTCCGTTTATTTTATTTTTATTTTTTTACAAAAGGATACCTTTTAAAAATAGTTACCAGGTAGGGACTATTCCAGACGGACTACCTGCTGCCCTGATAGTAGAATATTCAGCCGGACACCGTACCGATCTATTCGATGAGGTTAGGCACCCTCGTCAAGAATAAGTGCCTTTTACATGCAAGGCTTGTCTTTTGCAGCGATGACAGTGAAGTGATGACTCCCTTCGGGGACCTAGGGCGGGTTGTGCTTTATCATGATTGTTTTCTAAGGGATGCACTTGCTAGGAGTGGAGTGGACTTATGGTTTGTGGACCCGTGGATGTAATGTAAAGTGAAACCGGTTCAAGTCATACTGCAAACGCACCTTGCGCTGCGAGTGTGTCCGGAGACCCGGGTTTTGCCCTCATCCCATCACAAAGTGTGCAGTCACGGGCAGGAAGCACGTAACCTTTCTGGACCTCCGTTTCCTTATTCATAGCCTGGGTGGGGGTGGAGGTTTAGATGCCCAGAAAGGCCAGGGCATCAGGGGCTTGTTTATTCACTGCTGTATCCCCAACACCGAGCTCACTGGGATGGCAGGCACCCGGTACATTTTGTTCTCATGGTGTTCTTCCTGTGATATGATAAGCATGGTTAGTGCATTTCCTTAATTTTCCAACTTCATTCTTTTCATAAAACTACATCTGGCAATGAAAGAAGAAATCACACATTAAAAGGAAGCTTTGTTTTCTTTATTGCCTGGTGAAACTGAAAGAATACATTATGTGGTATAGTTAACACAGCAGCCCATTTTTGAAAACAGTGTTGGTTATGAAGGAGATGCTTCATCTTGGGGAATTGTGCGAAGCAGTATCCGTGAAAAAAGATGAAATGAACTTAGAAGAAAATTTTGAAGTATATTGAGAAACTTTTGTGTCACAATAGAATATTTATATTTATATGTTACTCTGTTCTGTTTTGCTGGACAATTGTGTCACCTGCTCACTTTGTTGCAGCCCACGCTCTTTTCTTTAACTCCAGTGACTCATACTTATTCTATTTATACACTTGTCATCTCTCATTTATAAGCTCTCTCCACACACATAGAAGCCACTGCTACCAGTTCTTTTTCTTGAAAAGCATTTAAGCTACTACTATTTTCACCTAGGTTTTTTTGAGTGAAGTACTAATATTAAATTATAACAAATCTTTTATTATAGTAAAATTGAAATGTTTTAAAAGTAAAATAGTGTAATGAAGCACCATGAACCCATTTGCTTCAGTTCAAGTGGCCAGTCTCTTGTTTTTTAAAATATATTTGTATTGATTTTTAGAGGGAGATAAAAGGAGAAGGAGAAGGAGATAGAAACATTGATGAGAGGAAATCATCGATCGGCTGCCTCCTGCATGGCTGCCACTGGGATTGAGCCTGCAACCCAGGCATGTACCATGACTGGGGATCGAACCAGCCACCTCTTGGTTCCTGGGTCAATGCTCAATCACTGAGCCACACCAGCTGGGTTTGTAGCCAATCTCCTTTGATCTTTCCTCCTATCCATTCTCCCTTACTCTGGCTTATTTTGAAGCAAATCTTAGACATAAATTAATTCATAAATATTTCAGCATTAAGATTAATTTTTGTTGTTATTTCCTAGTTATCTGTTATCTGGCCTGTAGGCTTATGTTGTTCTTATTTTTCTCTGTGGCAGACTTTTTTAGCCTGACCTTTTCTTTATTCATTTTTTTTTTTTTTTTATAGATCTGGCTTTGTGGGGGAAGCCAGATGATTAAATGAAAAGCATGTATACACTCTTCACAGTGCCTTGCATATATTATGGTTATTTGACCACAATGGAATTCAATTAGAAGTCAATCATAGAAAACTCTGGAATATCCCCAAATATTTGGACACTGAATAACAATCTAAATGACCCATGGGTGAAAGAAGAAATCAGAAGAGAAATTAGAAAGTATTTTGAATTGAATAAAATGAAAATGCAACATATTGGAATTTGTGTGATACAACTAAAGCAATACTTAGAGAGAAATTTAAGCACTGAACACCTGTCCTAGAAAAAGAAGAGCAAATGAAATCCAAAAAAGCCAAAGAAAG
Source organism: Myotis yumanensis (assembly GCF_028538775.1). Lineage (NCBI taxonomy): Eukaryota > Metazoa > Chordata > Mammalia > Chiroptera > Vespertilionidae > Myotis > Myotis yumanensis. The sequence continues at coordinate 23,964,101 of NW_027223764.1, read as the reverse complement.
GAGATGATAAACATTAGAGTGGAAATCAATGAAACAGAAAATAGAAGAAACATTTGAGAAAATCATTGAAACCAAAACCTGGGTCTTTGAGGTCAGTAAAATTGATGAAACTTTAGGGAAGAAAATGAGAAGATACCAGTGATCAAGAATTACAAATTCCCAATAGGAATGTCAGGAATGAGAGAGATTACATCACTACAGATTCTACAGATATTAAAAAAGAGAATAAAGGAATATTATGAACAACTTCATGTCAGTACATTTGATAACTTGGAAGACATTCCTTGACAGATGCAAACCATCACAGTTCACGTAAGCCTGGCTGGTGTGTCTCAGTTTGTTGAGCATGTCCCATGCATTGAAAGGTTGCCGGTTTGATTCCTGCTCAGGGCACATGCCCAAGTTGTGGGTTCACTCCCTGGTCAGGTTGTGTATGAGAGGCAACCAACCAATATTCTATCACATTAATGTTTCTGTTTCTCTCTTTCTCCCTCTCTCTTCCTCTCTCTCTAAAAGTCAATAAAAACATTTAAAAAACAAAGCTCACTTAAGAATAAATTACTGAATAGACCTATATCGATTAAATAAGTTGAATTTGCTGTATAAAACCTTCCCCCAGCCCTGACCAGTTTGGCTCAGTGGCTAGAGCAGTGATGGCGAACCATTTGAGCTTGGCGTGTCAGCATTTTGAAAAACCCTAACTTAACTCTGGTGCCATGTCACATAGAAATTTTTTGATATTTGCAACCATAGTAAAACAAAGATTTACATTTTTGATATTTATTTTATATATTTAAATGCCATCTAACAAAGAAAGATCAACCAAAAAATGAGTTCGCGTGTCACCTCTGACACGCGTGTCATAGGTTCGCCATCACTGGGCTAGAGCGTCGGCCTGTGGACTGAAGAGTCCCAGGTTCAATTCCGGTCAAGGGCATGTACCTTGGTTGCAGGCACATCCCCAGTAGAGGGTGTGCAGGAGGCAGCTGATCGATGTTTCTCTCTCATGGATGTTTCTAACTATCCTTCTCCCTTCCTCTCTGTAAAAAATCAATAAAATATATTTAAAAAATAAATAAATAAAAACTTCCCCCCAAGCCATCCGGGCCCAAATGGCTTTACTGGTGAATTTTACAACATTTAAGGAAAAATTGATACCAATTCTATTAAAATTCTTCCAGAAAAATGGAAGAGGAGGGATTATTTCTCAATTCATTTTGAGGTCAACATTAACCTGATACAAAACTAAAGAGAGACAGTTCTAGAAAAGGAAACTATGGACCAATATAAACACAGATAAAAATACTCGAAACAAAATTTTAGCAAGTTAAATCCAGCAATATATAGAAAGAATAATACATTGTGATCAAATGGGATTTAGTTCAAGAAAGCACGTTGGCTTAACATTTGAAAAACCAATCAATGTAATTCACCATATTAAGCAAAAAAAAGAAAATTTGTAGAAGCAGAGAAAGCATCTAGAAATTTAACATTCATTTTTGATAAAACCCATCAGACACTAGGGTTGGAAATTCTCAGCCTGAAAAAGGGCATCTATGAAAAACTTATAACTAACATTGTACTTAATGATGGAGGACTAGACTAAAGCAAGGATGTTCATTTGCACCGCTTTCATTCACTACTGTGCTAAAGGTCTTTGCCAGTATAATAAGACAAAAAGTAGATTAGACAATGTGATTATTTCTAGAGAAAATCATATACAATCTAGAAAAGCTACTAGAACTGATAAGTGAATTTAGCAAGGATGTAGGATACAATATTAATGTGCAAAAACCAGTTGTGTTTCTATATGCTAGCAAGGAACAATGAAATTGAAATTCAAAATTGATATAAAAAATATGAAATACTTATAAGATAAATCTGACAAAAGATGTGAAAGACTTGTACATGAAAACTATAAAATGTTGCTGGTAGACACTAAAGAGGACCTAAATACATAAGTGCACACATATGCTGAATTCATGTATCAGAAGACTCAATATTGTTAAGATGTCAGTTTTCTCCAAATTGATCTTTAGATTCAAGGAAATTGCAATAAAAATCCAGGAGGATTTTTTTGTATTTGTGTATACAAATTGACAAGCTGATTCTAAAGTTCACAAGGACATGCGAAGGATCTAGGATAGCCTAAGTAACATGGAAAAAAACAACAACCCCCTAACAGAGCTGGAAGATGTATACTGCCTGGTTGAAAGACTTACTATAAAGCTAGAGTAATCAAGGCAGTATATAGTACTAGCATCAATATAGACAAGTAGAAACTGAATAGAGACTCCATAAATAGATTCATACGATTGGTCAGTTAATTTTTTTTAAAAATCCTCATCTGAGGATATTTTTCTATTGATTTTTAGAGAGAGTGGAAGAGAGAGGGAAAGACAGAAATATCAATGCGAGAGAAACACATCAATTTGTTGCCTCCTGCACGTGCCCTGACCAGGGCCTGGGCTGGGGAGGAGCCTGCAACTGAGGTACGTGCCCTTTACCCTAATTGAACCCGGGACCCTTCAGTCCGCAAGTGGATGCTCTATCAACTGAGCCAAATCGGCTAGGGCTAGTCAGTTAATTTTTGACAAAGAAGCAAAGGTAATTAATTAGAAAAAGATAGTTTTTAAAAATAATGGTGGTGGAATAATTGGATATCCATATATAAAATAGTGAACTTTGCATCATATTTAAAAATTAACTCAAAATGCATTTCAAATATAAAATGCAAAACTATAAAACTCTTAGAAACCATAGGAGAAAATGTGGGTTTGGCAAAGATTTCTTAGATACTATTCCAAAAGCATAATACATAAAAGAAAAATTAATAAATTGTGTTTCCTCAAAATTGAGAATATCTGGTTTTCAAAGAGACTCCTAAGGGAATGAAAAGACAAGCCACAAATGGCGAGAAAAATGTTTGCAAATCACATATCTGATTTAAAAAAATGGAGTCCAGAATGTATAAGTCTTTAAGACATAAGAAAACCTTATTAAAAATAGGAAACTGATTTGAACAGATATGTCACAATAAAAGGTACACAGAGGGCAAATAAGCATATGAAAAAATGCTTAACATCAATAGTTGTTAGAAAAATGCAAATTAAAACTACAACATTAAACTACCTTGATATTGGACTGTTTGATTGGAATGTGGGACAACTGGCACTCTTATACACTGCTGTGGGAATTTCATAGATGCTACTTATCAGGTTGAGGAAGTTCCCTTCTCTTCTAGTTTGTTGAGTATTTTTATTATGAAAGAGTGTTGAATTTTGTCAGGTCCTTTTTCTGCAGCTATTGAAATGACTCCGGTATTGTAAACCAAGGCAAATACAATTCATTTTCCATATTTTGTCCTTTATTGTGTTCTTTCATATTCTGAAATAAACAGTTAGCTTTAGATCACTGGCTCTTTCTTAGAGATCTGTGAGATTGGAAGTATTTTCAAATAATGCTTTCAATTGAATGAATCAATAATTAAAAAAAAATCTCAGTTTTAGTTTTTAATGTAAATATTGATAGTTATAATCCACATGAATAAAAAAGCTCTTAGGAATTCTTAATAAGTTTTGAGAGGGTAAAAGAGATTTAAAAAATTGAGAATGACTGTTTTAGGACAGAACTACTCTTTTTCCTTGAAAAACAAAAGCACACACACAATTGTCTTTCTCTGTCACTATTTTTCCTAGTATAATTTTAACCACTGGTAATGATTTAAACTTTTAACCAAAGTAACTAATTTATATTCACATTGAAACACTGAGATAGAACATTGAGAAATGTCCGTTGTACACAAACATTTTATCAGACTAGCAAAACTCATGAGCTACATAATTCATCTTTCTACAAACACAAACATCCCATTTACATGTTCTTAAAGTGGCAAATATGAACTCTCTCAATATATCCCAAACTGTAGCTTCTCTATAGTATCTATAGTAACAAAAGCATAATATGCTAATTAGACTGATGTCCTTCCGGACATCCTTCCGATGACCTTCCGGATGAAGCCGCAGCGGTGGGGGCTGAGGCAGAGGCAGCCGCCATGGTGGTGGGGGCCGAGCCCCTTGCATGAATTTCGTACATCGGGCCTCTAGTATAAAAATAAGAAGCAAAAGTATATAAACTTAATTATGCTTAGTAATCAGTCTTCTAAGATTATTAATTTAATGTCAAGGTTTTAAGTTACCTAAAAATCTTGGAAATTGTCTTTAATACCTGTTCAAATAAAAAGTTTGTCAGGATAATGATTCAACTTAGTTGAACACAAATTTACATTTTTAATCATTAATTATGTGAAGTTGGATTTTTAAAATGTTCCTTAATTCCTGTAAGAAGAATATTTTTTTAAAAAGTCTAGCATATTTAAGGTATTAGAAGATCAATTTTCTTATTTTCTGGGAATTTTATAAATATTCCATTTATATGCGTACCTAAAAAATATATTTTTATTGATTTCAGAGAGGAAAGTAGAGGGAGAGAGAGAGAAACATTAGTGATGAGACAGAATCATTGACTTGGCTGCCTTCTGTACGCCCCACACTAGGGATGAAGCCGTTAACCCGGGCAAGTGCCCTGACCGGAAATTGACCTTTGGCCAGTCATAGGCGTACTTTTTTTTTTTTTTTTTTTTAACCAATAAGCCAGTTAGAACAGTTCTTTTAACTAAGAGACTTTAAAATCTAAATTACTAATACCCTCTGGAGATAAGTTATTTGATTTGTCACACACAATAAGAGGTAAAAGTCTTTCTGAGTTACTGATACAGAGCATTATAACTTTGTGGTTTTTTTTTCATTTCACCCACAGGTCAAGAGACATGAGTTGTAAAGATTAAAAAAAAAATAACCTCATTTGTTCAGATATCAAAGACCTGTTCTTGGTAGTTATGAAATTCTTAACTGATTTGAGCTCAAGATAGACAAAAAGACAAACAAAAAAGATTAACAAACCAAAGTGTCTTTTATCTTTTATCCAAGAGATCTCTGTCATCCATGTAGAGCAGGGGTGGGGAACATCTGGCCCGCAGGCCATATAAAGCCCAAGAAATCATTTGGTCTGGCCCTGCCAAGGCATTAGGGATGAGTTAATTAAATGTTTAACCAAATACAGCAGGCTATTTTTTAAGTTTATAATTTTGTATGGCCCATGAATGATGTCATAAATATCCAAATGGCCCTTGGCAGAAAAAAGGATCCCCACCCCTGATGTAGAGGGATCATTAAATAAATGGTCAAACCATAAAACCACATTCTTAGAAACCAAGCCAAAACATACAATCTGTAGAGAGGGAAAAAACCCCTCAGAGAAATAGTCAGTAAAGTTAAATGTATATTGCCACTTGGGTTTTACTTCTGGGAGCCAAGTGCCTAAGCTTAAGTAGTCCATGAGGTACAATTCTCTAGCAATGCAGTTTCTTGGCTTTGTCAGGTGAATCTGCTGGGCATCTTAGTGAAACCTACAAAACTATTAAAAGATAATTTTCAAAAAAGGAAAATCATGACCCTCATACAAATATAAAATTAATGCATGCCTAAGATTTTATTTAACTTATTAATTAATGAGGTAACCCGAAAGATGTTACAACTCTTTCAAAGGTAATGGCAAAAAACAATATAGACATTTGGGAATGCTGAAATAGATTTGTAATAGGCACATAATTGGTCAGTATCACCAGGGTAATAATTTCATTCCATAGGCCAAAATGTTTGTATTTCTATAGAAAAGAATAACACATCAGTTTTCTATAATTTATAGAGTTGTAAAATAGCCCAAAGATAATGCAAGGCACAGATAACCTAGAACAGTGGTTGGCAAACTCATTAGTCAACAGAGCCAAATATCAACAGTACAACGATTGAAATTTCTTTTGAGAGCCAAATTTTTAAAACTTAAACTATATAGGTAGGTACATTGTTATTAACTTAATTAGGGTACTCCTAAGCTGGCCTTTGCTAAAAACGTCCTCAATCTGATTGAGGTACATTCGCTGAGGTCGACCCCTTCCACTCTCCCATCCACACTCGTCTTGTATACTTGTTTCGTTCTATCTCCTTTCGTTCATCCTCTCTATATGTCCAAACCATCTCAACATACCTTTCTCAATCCTCGACACTACATCTTCTTTCACTCCACAACGTTCCCTAAAATTAACTTAATAAACTTTACTTAAAGTTTTAAGTCAACTTCGCACTGTACGTGCACGCCCGCACGTGGTATTTTGTGGAAGAGCCACACTCAAAGGGCCAAAGAGCCGCATGTGGCTCCCGAGCCGCGGTTTGCCGACCACTGACCTACAAGGATATGCTAGATCAGGGGTTCTCAACCTGTGGGTCGGGACCCCTTTGGGGGTCGAACGACCCTTTCACAGGGGTCGCCTAAGACCATCGGAAAACACATATATAATTACATATTGTTTTTGTGATTAATCACTATGCTTTAATTATGTTCAATTTGCAACAATGAAAATACATCCTGCATATCAGATATTTACATTACGATTCATAACAGTAGCAAAATTACAGTTATGAAGTAGCAACGAAAGTAATTTTATGGTTGGGGATCACCACAACATGAGGAACTGTATTAAAGGGTCGCAGCATTAGGAAGGTTGAGAACCACTGTGCTAGATGGAACATTCAATAATCACTTTTGTCCATTTAAAAGATTTTCACAATTTTTCTTGTTGCAAGCTTTTTTTTTTCTTTTTTACTTTATCTTTTATGATGCTTACCCCCACCCCCTTTTTTTTTGGCCATGCAAAAGTTTTTCATTTTTATCAACAAAATATTCATCAGTCTTTCCCCTTTTTGCTTCTGGATTTTGAGTCACAGGAAAGTCTTCCATATTACCAGGTTATAGGGGAACATACCCACATTTTCTTTTGGTACTTGTATGGTTTTATTTTTTTTACTTTTATATTTCTGTACCTTTTTGAATTTTCCTGGTGTATAGTGGTGATGAATGGCTCCAGTTTTATTTTTATTAAATATGGCAATCCAGCTATCCTAACATTAATAAGTAGATTACTTTCACATTAATTTGAAATGCTGTCATTATCGTTTATTAAATTTTTGTATGCAGTGGGTCTATCTCTGGTTTTTCTATTCTATTCATTGTCTATATGTCTATTTGCATGCTATTCCCTGCTTTTAATTATAGAGGTTTTATTGTATTATACCCTATATCTAGTAGGGTTACCCTCACCCCATTGCTCATCTTTTTGTCATGGTTTCTTTTTTTTTAAATTAAATCTTTATTCTTCAGATTATTACAGTTGTTCCTCTTCCCCACCCCCCCCATAGCTCCCCTCCACCCGGTTCCCACCACACCCTCTGCCCTTACACCCTCCCCCCCCCCCCGCACTGTCCTCATCCATAGGTATACGATTTTTTTCCAGTCTCTTCCCGCACTCCCCACACCCCTTTCCCCCCGAAGAATTGTCAGTCCACTCCCTTTCTATGCCCCTGAGTCTATAATATTCACCAGTGTATTCTGTTCAGCAGATTATTTATTCACTTGATTTTTAGATTCACTTGTTGATAGATATGTATTTGTTGTTCATAATTTTTATCTTTACCTTTTTCTTCTTCTTCCTCTTCTTAAAGGACACCTTTCAGCATTTCATATAATACTGGTTTGGTGGTGATGAACTCCTTTAGCTTTTTCCTATCTGTGAAGCTCTTTATCTGACCTTCAATTCTGAATGATAGCTTTGCTGGATAAAGTAATCTTGGTTGTAGGTTCTTGCTATTCATCACTTTGAATATTTCTTGCCACTCTTTTCTGGCCTGCAAAGTTTCTGTTGAGAAATCAGCTGATAGTCGTATGGGTACTCCCTTGTAGGTAACTGACTGTTTTTCTCTTGCTGCTTTTAAGATTCTCTCTTTGTCTTTTGCTCTTGGCATTTTAATTATGATGTGTCTTGGTGTGGTCCTCTTTGGATTCCTTTTGTGTGGGGTTCTCTGCTCTTCCTGGACTTGTAAGTCTATTTCTTTCACTAGGTAGGGGAAGTTTTCTGTCATTATTTCTTCAAATAGGTTTTCAGTATCTTGCTCTCTCTCTTCTTCTGGCACCCCCATAATTTGGATGTTGGTACGCTTGAAGTTGTCCCAGAGGCTCCTTACACCATCTTCATATTTTTGGATTCTTTTTTCTTTTTGCTTTTCTGGTTGGTTGTTTTTTCTTCTTCGTATTTCAAATCTTTGACTTGATTCTTGGGATCCTCTAGTCTGCTGTTGGATCTCTGTATAATATTCTTTATTTCAGTCAGTGTATGCTTAATTTCTAATTGGTCCTTTTTCATATCCTCGAGGGTCTCACTAGATTTATGGAGGGTCTCACTAAATTTATCGGTGGCTTCTAGAAGATTCTTGAGTAACCTTATAACTGTGGTTTTGAACTCTATATCCAGTAGTTCGCTTTCCTCCATTTCTTTCATTTGTGATCTGTTTTTTTGTCTCCGCATTTTTTATGCTTCCCTGTGTTGATAGAGTGGCTTTCTGTGCTAGGTGTCCTAAAGGGCCCAGTGGCTCAGCCTCCCCAATTACCGGAGGTGGACACTCTTGGTGCATCCTTTTGTGGGCTATGTGCACAGTCTTGTTGTAGTTAAGCCTTGATTGTTGTAGGTATCACTGGGAGGAATTGACCTCCAGGCCAGTTGGCTGTGAGAATCAGCTGTGTCTACGGTGGGAGAACTTCTGTGCTGGAGACGCCCTTCTGGGGCAAGACTTGCTTCAGTGGGGCTTTGGTGCTCACTGAGTCTGCCCCCTGAGTGTGTCCCTTATGGATTTCAGGAGTTGTAATCTGAATGGTCCCACTCTGACCACTGGGTACACTGGCTCTTGGATCTCTAAGGAGGTGCTAATTTAGCCTCTGCCTGAGGCTACCCTGCAGGAGCTACGGAGAGATCTGCAGATTCCTCTTCTTTGTTTGGGGTTTGGAGGTGCCCAGATGAGGCCCAGCTGTGAAGCAATGCAAGCTGCTGTGGGGCCTTGGCCTTCTTTTAGATGTTCTGGGTCTCTCTGACCCAGCCGCAGTTTGTTAGGTAATTTTCAGATTGCAAAGGGCGAGGGCATTCGTATGCAAAAGCCTCTGCACACAGCTTGGGTGGGGCGCGGTCTCAGGAAATCAACAGGGCGGACCAAACAGCTATGGCCGATCCTCAGCCTTGCCCTAAGAGGCCCCAGGTCTCAGTGTCCCGGTAATCGCTGCAAGAGCCTCTGAGAGAAAGCCACCTTCAAGTTCCACCCGATGCCAGACAGTCCAGTTTCTCCCTGTATGAGTCTGGGTCCCCAGAGACTCGCCCAGAACTGGAGTTCAGAGCAGCGGGAGCTTGAGACTCCCTCCCGATTGAAAAAGACAACCGCGTCTTCAGTTGCTAGCCCTTTCCTCGTGCGCCTCTGTACCCCTGCACTTTACTTCCGCACCTCCTCTGAGTCTTAGTGTGCTTTTCTCTTTCTTTTTAATTGTAGAATTTCCACTCAGCCAGCCTTCCTGTGGTTCTGGATGGTGTCCGTTTTGTCTTTTAGTTGTATTTTTTCTGTCATGGTTTCTTGATGACCTTCCTTGTTCTTCCAAATGAGCTTAATAAACTTGTCTTGCTCTAGACAAATTCTCATGATACTTTATTGTATTGAGTTAAATTTATAAATAATTAGGGGGAACAGACCTCTTGATGATGCAGTCTTCATATCTAAGAGCATGTTATGTCTTTCAGGAGAGTTAATTTTCCACAAATAAATTTTAGAATTTCATAAGATTTTGTGTATTTTTTGTTGTTATTTTTAATTGGATCTTTTCTTACATTATGTCTTCTAATTGTTTTTTGCTTATATATATGAATGTTGATTTATCTTTGTTTATTTTTTTTAGCCTTTTATTAAATTTTCTTACCTGTAGTAATTTTTTCCCGTTGGTTCCTATGGGTCTCCAGAAATGTAATTGTATAATCTGTATTTAGAAATAACTTTATTTCTTCCTTTCCACTTCTTACACTGTAGATTGCTTTGTCTAGTTTAACTTCATAGCTTAATTGCAACACAATAGTTGAGACGGCATCTTTATCTTTTTCCTGACTTTAACAGGAAAGCCGTTAGTGTTTCCTCATTAAAGAGAACTCTGGTGTTTGGGCTGAGGTATTTATATTTTGTTTTGCTGAGGAAATATCCTTTAATACCTATTTTATTTAGTGTTTTTAACATGAAAGACTACTGAATTTTTTTCAGATGTATTTTCTGCATCTGTGGAGATGGTCATACAATTTTTCTTCTTTGCCTTCTGTGATTGAGTTTATTAATGCATTTCCTATTATTGAATTGTTTCTGTATTCATAGAATAAATCCCACTTGGTAATGATGAATTGCTCTTTTAGTGTGCTGTTGGACTCTGATAGGGAATTTGCTTTTAAAGATTTTTATTTATTTATTTTTTGCGTTGATGTAAGTGAGATTGGTTTGTAGTTTTCTTTTTTGGTGCAGTCTTTTTCAGGTCTTCAAATAAATGTTATGCTCGTTTCATGAAAGGAAATGGAAGTTCTCTTTTACTACCCTGGAAATACTATAAATAGCACTGTATTATTGATTTTTATTTTTATTTCTTTTGTTAATCCTCACCAGAGTCTATTTTTTCCATTGCTTTTCAGAGATAGTGAAAGGGAGGAAGGAGGGGGAGAGGGAGAGAAATATCCATGTGAAACAGACACATGGATTGTTTGCCTCCTCACATGCCCCAACTAGGGGGCAGGAAACAATTCTGAAACCCAGGTATGTGCTCTTAACTGGGAATCAAAGCTAAGGCCCTTCGGTGTGTGGGCTGACACTCTAATCACTGAGCACATCCTCCAGGGCTTATCTGATATTTAAAGGTTTGTTAGAGTTACCCCATGAAATCAATTGGGCCTATGCCTTTTCTTTGTGTGGGAGTGCCTTGTAACTTTTCTTTAGTTCTTCTGTGATAATGTTCTCTTTTAGACTTTCAAATTTATTAGAGTACAGTTATGCAAATAATAGTCTTATGTTATAATCGCTTCATCCCCCTTGTCAGTTCTGATGATGGGTATTTGTGATTTTACTCATTTTCCTTCCTTTGTTTTAAGATTAGATGGTGGTTTGTCTGTTTTGTTGATTTTTAAATTTATTTATTCCATTAATTTTCTGTTTTCTAAGACATTCTGTACTGCATTTATCTTTAATGATTTATTTCTTCTGATTTATTTTATTCTTTTCCAGCTTTTTGTATTTGGTTCATTTATTTTATTGATGTAATTATTTAATGCTATAAGTTTTCCTCTGATGATTACGCTAGCTTTATTTCACATATTCTGACATGTTTTTTAATTTGAATTTTAAAGAAATTCTGCTATTTTATTTTTGTATTTTCCTTTTATCCAACAGTTTAAAAAAAAAAATCCTCGCCTGAGGACATGCTTAGAGAGAGGAATGAGGAGAGAGGGAGGGAGGGAGGGAGGAAAGGAGGGAGGAAGGGGAGAGAGAAGGAGACAGAGACAGATAAACATCAATAGGTTGACTTCTGTACCCACCTCGATTGGAAATCCAACCTGCAACCCAGGTATGTGCCTTGACTTGGAGTTAAACTGGCAACCTTTCAGTGCATGGGGTGACACTCCAACCAGTTGAGTGACTCTGTCCAGGGGATCCAACAACAATTTTTTAAATAGGCTTTAAAAAAAATTCCAGATGTGAAGGGTTTTTTTATTTTTAAAATTTTGCTAATAATTTTTAGTTTTATTACATTATAGCTAGATTAATCTGTATTATTCCTATTCTTTGGAATTCATTGAGGTTTTATTTGTGGCTTTATATGTGATTAATTTTCACCCTAAAAAAGCAGATTCTTTTTTATTAGGACTCAGTTTTATTCATTTCTCTCTCTTTATGAAGTTGGTTATATCTTCTAAGGCCTCATATTGTTTTTCATCTGCTCTTTCTTGGACTGAATGGTGTTTTGAAGTCCTTTTTTATTAATTTGTCTCATCTTTTGTAGTTTCTGTTCTGTGAAAGTTTGTCACTAAAGTAATGGGTATATAAATATTGATTAATTTTCTGTTTTATTTTCCATGGTGAATAGTGGGGTTTTTTTGTTTGTTTTTAACTGTTGTTTTGCTGAAAAGTCAATTCTTAAGAGAATTTCTCCTTTAATTGTAGATTAATACTCCTGTAAAGGACTTTGGTAGAATATATAGATCATCTCTTAAGCTATTAGGCAAACTGCACATTAGATCTACTTTAGACAATTTAATATTCTTGTTTAATTTTCTAAAATCTTCTGGGGAATTAGTCTACATCTGCATTCATTAATCTGTTTAATGGTTTGTTTTTAAAATTAAATTTTATCTAGCAATTCAGTTTATTATCCTAGAAGACAGATACATTTTTATGTTTTGGATGTTTCCATTTCTCATATTTTTCATTTTAACAAGTAGCACAAAGTCAACAGGAAGCATTGTCTCCTTGGTTAGGAGTGTAAAAACAGGAAGGAGGAAGTCTATTGCCAATCTGTGTTAGCTGATTGTCGATTCAGGTTTCACCATAGTGGATGTCCATTAACGATTATCATTGTACTGTGTTGTTATCCAGAATTACAGTGAGTGTTAATGTGAATATTACAGAATATCAACCTTAGTTATAGGAAGTAATTAATGTTAACTAACAAACTGCACTTTCCTATGGAAACAGGATACTGTTAGTGAAAACAAGTCACAGAATTTGCACATAGAGGCAAACAAGTCAAGTAAAATTCAGCATCAGAAACATAGGGAAAATCATCCTTTTTTTTGGGCTTTGCTTGATCTTGATGCTTTGACAGAATGTATGATCCTTTAAGATATGCTGTTTCTCAGTGCTTGAGCGTGGACCTATGAACCACGAGGTCACGATTTCTTCCAGGTGGGGTGCATGCCTGGCTTTCGGGTTCCATCCTGGTAGAGGGCGTGCAGGAGGCAGACGATCAATGGTTGTCTCTCATCATTGATTTTTTAAAAAAATATATATATTTTATTGATTTTTTACAGAGAGGAAGAGAGGGGGATAGAGTTAGAAAATGATGCCAAACTGGTTAGGGCATCATTGATGTTTTTATCCCTCTCTCCCTCTCCCTTCCTGTTTCTGAAATCTATAAAAACATATTTAAGAAACTAAAAATAAAGATAAAATAAAATGATTTATGAAAAAGATATAATTGTACCCTTTTTAAAGAAATTAGGATATGTCAACTCTATTATTTAAAAAATTGTTTGGCAGAATGTCTTCAGTTGAATTAAAGGAAGCACCTGGGCATTATTTTATAAAACATTCTAAGAGTGCATGTGGCTAACTAGAAGAAATATTTCATGGGCAAACACACAGAAAGTGAATATTTTATAAATAGAAACATCTTTTTCAGTAGTCTATAATGAGAGAGATTGGATTCTCTATGTATATGTTTTTTTCTTCCTGGAGTTGCTAGGAACTCCCAGTTCCTCTGTAACTATAGGATACCTACTTGGTTTAGATACCCCACAGTGGTAATTTAGGACACTTATCTTACCCTGTATTCTTTACTTAGCTGTACAGTATTGTGGATATTTAAAAAAATACAAAAGTGTTGTATAAAAGCTAGATAGAATTATATTATTTCTAGAGGCCTGGTGCACTGGGGGAGGGGTAGTGGTGGGAAGGGTTTCTCAGCCCGCCTGCGCCCTCTCGCAGTCTGGGAGCCCTTGGGAGATATCTGACTGACGGCTTAGGCCAGGGGTGGGCAAACTTTTTGACTCGAGGGCCACAATGGGTTCTTAAACTGGACTGGAGGGCCAGAACAAAAGCATGGATGGAGTATTTGTGTGAACTAATATAAATTCAAAGTAAACATCATTACATAAAAGGGTACGGTCTTTTTTTTTTTTTTTAGTTTTATTCATTTCAAACGGGCCGGATCCGGCCCGCGGGCCGTAGTTTGCCCACGGCTGGCTTAGGCCCACTCCCCATGGAACATTGTTCTGCCATTCAGCGATTTGCATATTAGTCTTTTATTATATAGGATTTTTTTTAGAGGCCTGCTTAACATGCTCTTTTCCTCAGAACTCCATTCACTTAAACTATACCTTTAGACCCTTATTTCTGGATTATTTTGTAATAGTGCTTCCCAGCATGTTTTATGTCATGGCTCAAACAGAAAGTTAGATTGAAGGCTGAGATCATTATTGCGGTATGCCTGTAACCTATTCAATTGGGAAGATGTGCTGTAATGTATTGGTCAGATAGGGGGATTTGTAAATCCCATATTATGGTAACAAATGTGTATGTGGGTTTGTGTGTGTATGTGTGTTTTACTCAAGGATTTTTAAATTTTATTTTTATTTTTTGGTTTTAATTGTAGGTAACACTTCAACTCGAGTTAAGAAAAAATGAAAAAAGTAGGGGAAGGTTACTGGGGAATCTCACAAAATTCTTAGGGCAGTCATACTTCTGGAACAAAAATATTTTCAAATCATGTGACTTTATGGGAAAAGAAGCCCTACTCCCAAATAATAATAACTTATTCACTATCTTTGAATAATATATTAGCTCACTGGATGGGTATTACTGAAATTTTGGGCACCTTAAGTATATCTAAAGAAGGGAGTCCCACTTCTGACTAGTTGCAGGGTTTCAGGTGGGTTATAAACTGGTATTGAAGAGACTGTTCCACTGAAAGATTAGATTAAAATTTCAATTTACATAGCCAACAGTACAAACACCAAGTGGTCACTCTGATAGAAACAGATAGAACATCTCAATGTAGCTTTCCTTCGTTTCCAGGATTCATACGGGGGGTACAGAGAATTGCTAATGACTTTACCTGGGCAAAATGGGGTCCTACTGGATCTCAGAAGCTTAATTTTTTCTGTGTACTGCCCTTTTATATTTGGGGCTTTTATATAAGGACATGTTTAAAATCTTGGCTTTAGTTTAATTGCCAAAATGACTAATTTGTTGCATGACCAACTTGGTGAATTTATCAAATTTACTAATAAACCAAAAACCTGTTTTGAAAACTATTTTTGAGGTTAATAGCAAACAATTTGTATTGGATAAGATGGTTTTAATAGTTTTGAAAATTTCTGACCAGTTTTTGTGTGTGATTACTTTTAACATTCATTGTCTTCATAGTATTTTTTTTAGAAATGTTTAATTTGTCAAAAGTTGATAATCATAGGGTAGTTAATTGTCTTATAGATATATTTAATATTCAGCAAAATATATTTTATAGTTAGTAACCAAAATATCAGTACTAATCATTAATATTAGTACCTGGAATCTGAAAAGCATTCAGTGTAAAAATGAAATTGCTGAAGGATATAATAAGCAGTCTCTTAATTATGAAATACCAAATCTTAATTATTAATTGTAAGAAATACAAAAATAAGCTTTATATATCATTTGAAACATTGGTGAAAGAATAGTAAAAATGTTTGTAGACTGGAAGAATAAATAAAGAATGCTCAAAAGGATGCGAAAGCAATTTTTTTTTATTCTAGAAAACCAGAATTAAGACTAATGTCTCATTTTAGGTAAATGTAGTTAGGGTTTGAAAAAGTAGAAAATAATATTAAAAAGCATCCAGTGGAAGTCAGACGTAGCTGATACAATTTTGTCAGATAAAACAGTGAAATTTTGTTTTCTGATAAAGGTTTGTAGGAAGTATTGACACCAGAAGGTAAAACAGTGTCAGTGCCCAGGCAGTTCTGGACAGTATTTCTGCCTTTAGTTTTCCAGTATTTTAAAAGTCCATATCCTTGCTAGAGTCATTGCTTTTTCTTAAAAGCAGCTGATTGACATTTCATAACATTTATAGGAAAGTCTGCTAATGACTAGTATTATCATGGCAGTCACTGTAGGGGATTATCCTTTCACAGTATTCTACCTGGGCCTTAGCTTTGCTCTTTTGTGGTTATGCAACAGTATATCCATTCTATTGGAGAACAATGGATTCTATGATAGAGAAAGGCCATTTTATTTTGTTTAGAAAAGGAAGTATAGTACTCTAGTAAATATGGAAAATTTGGAGAAATTTTCTCAAAGTGTACACATTATTTTAGTAAAAGTTAAAAAATCTTGCCCTGGCCAGTTTGGCTCAGTGGATGGAGCATCGGCCTGCAGACTGAAGGGTCCTAGGTTCGATTCCGGTCAAGGGCATGTACCTTGGTTGCGGGCACATCCCCAGTGGGGGGTGTGCAGGAGGCAGCTGGTCGATGTTTCTCATCGATGTTTCTGACTCTCTATCCCTCTCCCTTTCTCTCTGTGGGGGATCAATAAAAGATATAAGAAAAAAAAAAAGTTAAAAAATCTTTCTTAGGAAACATGCATGTTATTTTCTCCATAGATATTGTGATGGATTTTTTTTTTTAAACAATGAAGATACAGTGAAAAATACTTAAAATAGTATAGGGATACAATGTGCTTTTTGACAAAAAAATAATCCTAATATGTTACCAGTAATAAAAAAAAAGGGTCCTTTCTTACATAGTATCTTGTGAATGTTGTTTTCCATCAGAAAAAGATGTTTCCCTTAAAAAACAACAATGGAATATGACTAATAAATCACTTACCTTAGCAAAATATAGCATGTGTTCAAAAGTTGAAGTAGCCTGAATTCCTAAGGCATTTGATTTGGTGATCAAAGCATTAATTTTCAATGAACCAATTTTAACATTTTAATGACATCTTAGTTTTCTTATATTTATATCCACTAGGTGGCGACCTATACATAGACTTCAAGAAGGCTTTTCTGAAAGATCATTTAAATTCTATAAGTCTGATATATCAGATAATCAAATACTGTGTGATAACTTACATTTCAACACTGCTTTTATGTGGAAGATTTGATATAATAAAGATAGGAAATTTGTTTGTATTTTAAATTTTTTAGTTATAAAGATATATACTTTGTTTTTATGTGTTCCTAGTTGCCAAAATTAAAATATGTAAATAGGATCTTTAGTGTAGCATAGTACGTCTTTGTTTTCTATTCAGATGAAATTTTAAAGTTAGCTATTCTTTTAAAATTTATTTTGCATCTGCATTTTTGTCTGATTAGTAATACATTTTGCCAGAAGAAGTACGATTTTATTGTGCTAAACTTTTAGAAGGGATGATTAAACTCTTACATTGAACTCATTATCTGTATATGGAGCATTAAGGAACAACCTGAGTGTATGTGGAATAGTGGAAAATTTTGTTTTTTTTAGAATAGTATGTTTGCTCTTTCTGGTTTTGTCATATTTATCTGTGTGTATTTATTTATAGGAATGTAATTAATTCGCCAGTAAACATTATAAAATGTGGGGGGGGGGCATTTTGAAAGAAGAAAAAATTATTTTATTAAAATTGTATATTTGTTGAAAATTTAGGATAGTCGTATATCTGGCACATTAGTATTTCAGCGGTTCTCAACCTGTGGGTCGCGAACAATGAAAATACATCCTGCATATCAGATATTTACATTACGATTCATAACAGTAGCAAAATTACAGTTATGAAGTAGCAACAAAAATAATTTTATGGTTGGGGGTCACCACAACATGAGGAACTGCATTAAAGGGTTGGGGCATTAGGAAGGTTGAGAACCACTGATTATTAGATGGATACAACTGTTAACCAACTTAGGGTTCAAAGAATGAATAGTGCTGAATGCTATTTCCTTTCTTGTCCTGCAAATTAAATATTTAAAGAATAATGATTATCATTCAAAGACCAAAGAAAGGATAAAAGAAAAGTATATTTTTCAGAGTTTCTTCAGCTGAGGTCAGATGAGTACAGGGCCCTCAGTTTTCTCTGCTTCATATTTTGGTCTTCCTTATTTTGTTGCATTTGTAATTTACAGCTGCCTAACAATTAGCTATGCCTCAGTTCTCATCCTCTTTTCTGTCCATCGGATGATTTCACCTGATGGATGCAGCAGTGCACATCAGGGATTCCCTATTGAGTCATTCTCAATTGTTGGTCTTCAAAGGTGATCTGGTTAGTTGCTGTGCTGGTAACTTCTCTGCATTCCCTGCTGCTTCTCACCATTTCTGATTGGAGAGTCTGTATGACATAATGATTAGGAGCAGTGGCTTTGGAGTCAGGCCGGCCTGGGGTTAAATCTTGGCCAGCTTTGGATTTAAAATCTTAATCTTTCCATACCTCATCTGTAAATTGGGATGCTAACAGAATGTACATCGTAAAGCTGTAGTGTATATTAATGAGATAATGAATGTAAAGCACTTAAGTACTTCATTATGCGTTACTGCTTTTAAAAAAAACCTTCACCACATTAAGCCAGAAGTAGCAGATATGACTCCTCTTTTTTTGGCATTTATTTATTTATTTATTTAATTCTTTTTGCTTAATCCCTTCACCTTTTTCACTCAGCCCTGCAACCCCCCAATATGATTCTTCTTTAGTCTGTTAAGTCACTGTGGAGAATTGTTGACAGGGAATGTCCATCTTCTCAGCTTTTCTTTGTATCCTCTCCCTTCACTATCTCCCCAAATTGTCTCTATAATTAAACATAGGTCCCTTCAGAGAAAAGAGTGAAAGTCCTGCTATGGTGTCAAGAAATTCTTGGGATAAGAGTTGCTTTTGCTTTCTTCCCTTTCCTAGTGTTCTTACACATATCCACCCTTTCTCCTTTTTTGCTGCTCTCTATCCAGTCAGATAGTTATTATTGCCTTTTAAAGCACATTTTTAGAATAGTTACTTTAAATATTACTTTTCATCAGAGTGGGTAGAGGATTAACTCAACCACATGCAATGATTAGTTTCATTTGAGTGCTTGCATGCTGGATTTTATTATATTTTTAGAAATATATTTTTTTGTTGATTTCAGAGAGGAAGGGAGAGGGAGTGATAGAAACATCAATGATCAGAGAGCATCATTGATCGGCTGCCTCCTGCATGCCCCACACTGGGGAATTGAGCCTGAAACCAGGGCATGTGCCCCGACCGGGAATCGAACTATTACTTCCTGGTTCATAGGTCAATGCTCAACCACTGGGCCATGCTAGCTGGGCTGTGTGCTGGATTTTAGATTTTTGCTAGATCTATTACATTGAGAAAGTCAGAACTAGGAACTTTCTAGTGTCCTTTCCAGGGCCAACATTCTATCTTTTGATAAATTTTGGATTCTGGCACTTGTCTGATCCTTCAGTACTTTTTAAAAATATAATTTACTAGTAGCCCGGTGCACAAAAATTTGTGCATTCGGGGTGTGGGGGGGGTGTCCCTCAGTTATTAAACATTTATCAGCACAACACTTGGTGGTGGTGGTGGTCTTGTCAAACTGTGTTATATTATGCAGATGAAAATCTATTTAAACAGATTTGATGTAGATATTTTCAAAGATGGAAGAATTGTCCCTGTCAGCTATTTTAGTTGATTCATATCTTCACTAATTGTCATCATTGCAAAGTTTTCAGTCCCCATATGGATTGCTGGATATAATAGGTCATGTGCTGTCCCTGTCCTTTGTAGCCTTTGTTACCTTAAGGACTCTAGTTTTCCATTTATATGTTTAAGTACCAACCTTACCTGCTGAAAAATGTAAGCTTTTAACACTGCTCTCTCTGTTCCGTATCCTTCCGATAAAAAGTGGAGTTGGGTTGCAGCACAGAAGAGAAATTCAGGAGGGGAATATTGAAGTAATGACTGCAGTAGGAAAAGAGGGAACCTATTTCCCTGGCCACAGGTGCTGGCGCCCTGGACCACAGGGCTGGCAGCTTCTCCAGGTGGCTGCAGCCTGGGACCTCGGGCGGGTGGCTTGTCCATCTCCTGGGCTGCAGCCAGCCACAGGCGCTGGCACCTGGACCAAAGGTGGGCGGCTGCTTCTTCTGATGGCTTCTTCTTCTTCTGTGCTTCCAGGGAGGGCAGTCAGTTATGTGTATATGTGTGTGCATGCAAACATAGGCGTGTACACGTGTGTATGTGGAAATCTGCTGGCAAGTCAAAACCATAGCGCCCGCATGCCCACGGCTCAGGCGTAGAAGATGAGCTTGGGGATCTGCCCGCCCTGCACCCTGGTGCCGTTGGTGCTGTTGGAGGAGCACTGGAACTGGAAGGTCACCTTCCTGCACTGCACCTCCGTCAGGCCCTTCTGCCTGAAGTAGCTGAGCTCGCTGCGGTCCAGCACGGCGCTGGCCGTGTAGAAGGTGTCCTGCTCCACCTGCACCGGGTGCTCGAACCAGACCGGGAAGGTGCTGCTGGAGCCGTCAGACACGAACCTGGTCAGGTTCTGGGTGAGGACCACCCCCAGGCGCTTGAGCTCCATCTTCACACTGTACTTGGCTTCCCCGGAGCTGGACCCATACAGGCCCAGCCCCGCCACAAACACCCTCCTGTCTTCCGCAAACTGGATGCTGTCGCAGCGCCCCCAATAGCGCCACTGGTTGTTGCGGTAGGCCAAGGACTGGAAGCGGTGGCACCTCTGTGGGGCCAGGCCTTTCCTCTTGGTCAGCGGAAAGTCGAGCAGGGGCTTGTTGGCTGCCGTGTACCACAGGAAGATGTTGTGGGTCTCCTCCAGCATCAGGATGTCCGACTGGGCAGCGCCGTTGGCAAACTCCTCCAGGGTCTTGGTCGGAATGCGAATCAGGTAGAGGGCCGGCCCCAGGATGTGCCTCTTGTTGCGCGGGGTGGCGAGCAGGCTCTGCTGCTTGCACTCGGCCTCGGCCTCAGCCCAGTTGAGCACAGCTTCGAAGACCACCAACTCCTTGGTGTTGAGGGCCTCCTGGGTGACGACAACCTCCAGGGTCTGCCAGTCAATCTCGCAGACGCCCTCGGACTGCAGAGCCATCTCCACCTGCTCGTCAGTGACCTCCCAGCAGCGTTGGGTCAGCTCGGGCTCCTCAAACAGCTGGCTCTGCGACAGTAGGATACAGGCGTTCTTGGCTTCCAGGCTCGTCTCCAGGAAGTGCACGCAGGCTTTCGCTGGTGGCCGCCTCTTCCCTGCCCCACCCGGCTTTTCTGATTACTGGCAGGGGGGCAGGAAAGGTGGCCCCGGTTTTCTGATCATGGGCCGGGGGGGCAGGGCAAAGGCGGCCCCGGGGCTGCCTTTGCCCTGCCCCCTGGCTCTTGCCTGCCGCCTGGGTTTCCGATCACCGTCAGCGGCAGGCGGCTTCTTCCATCCTTCCCCTTTCGCCTCCCAGTATTGCGCCTTCATATGCAAATTAACCGCCATCTTTGTTGGCAGTTAATTTGCATATCGCTCTGATTAGCCAATGGGAAGTGTAGCAAAGGTACGATCAATTATCATGTTTGTCTATTATTAGATAGGATTTCTGTAATTTAGAATGTTTTTTTCACCTCAACCTGTTTATTTCTGTGTACTCTGCTAAGAATGCTCTCATTGCTATGGCTGTGGGTGACAAGTGATTGTATCAGTTTGGGATGCACCTTCTGTTCATGATTATCAAGGGTCAGGAGAGACGAGAACTTAGTAATAGGTAGATCACGACCTACTCTCTCTCATTTATAACACTAATTCCTTAATGTTATTTTTATTTCCTTCATTGAGACTTGACAGTTTTACTTGACAGGCAGAAGGCATGGAATATAAATAGTTCATCCATTTCAGGCTCTGGTTTTCTGTGAATGGAGGGTGTTATGTTCTGATATTGTTTTCCTCCATTCTAATAGCATCAATAGGAAAAGAGGAGTTCAACTGTATGCTGTAATAGATCCACTGGCATTGTCCTGAATTACTATAAAACAATACTAGTTTTCTTTTTAAAACTCTGGAGAAGAAATTGGAAAGACACACCAAAGGATGGATTTTTTAAGAACTTTCTAAAATAAAATAGACTTTTGGGAAATAAGTATTTATCTTCCTGTCTATTTATGTGTTACTATTAAATTGAAAAGAGATAACAGTATTGCCTTTGCACTCAAGAACGGAGTGAAACCTCCCTTGGAGGGACACTATAGTAGGGCAGTCCTGAAATATCTCTTGCTAGATTTTGCTGCAATGTTAAAACTGTTGTAAGGGGAAAAGCCAGTGCTTTGGTATGTTTTGTTTACTGCCTGGTATTTTAAGAGCCAGAGAACTACCAAACTGTTTTATTAAATACTAGAGGCCTAGTGCACAAAAATTTGTGCACTTGGAGGGGTCCCTCAGCCTGGCCTGTGCCCTCTCGCAGTCTGGGGATGTCCACCTGCTGGCTTAGGCCCGCTCCCTGGGGGATTGGGCCTAAGCTGACAGTCAGACATCCTACTGGCAGCCCGGGAGCCCTCGGGGGATGTCCACTTGCCAGCGGCGAGCAGGCCTAAGCTGCAGTCGGACATACTTAGCGCTGCTGAAGAGGCGCGAGAGGCTCCCGCCATCACCGCTGTGCTGGCAGCCATCAGCCTGCCTTGTAGCTGAGCAGAGCTCCCCCTGTGGGAGTGCACTGACCACCAGGGGGCAGCTCCTGCATTGAGCGTCTGCCTCCTGGTGGTCAGTGTGTGTCATAGTGACCAGTCATTCCCAGTTGTTCTGCTGTTAGTGTCAATTTGCATATTACCCTTTTATTATATAGGATAGAGGCCTGGTGCATGGGTGGGGGCCAGCTGGTTTGCCCTGAAGAGTGTCCTGGATCAGGGTGGGGGTCCTGCTGGGGTGCCTGGCCAGCCTGGGTGAAGGGCTGAGGGCTGTTTTCAGGCTGGCCACACCCCCTTCAGGGTGGGGGTCTCCACTGGGGTGCCTGGCCAGCCTGGGTGAGGGGCTGATGGCTGTTTGCAGGCTGGCCAAGCCCCCCAGCGGGGACCCTCACCCCATGGGGGTGTGGCCAGCCTGGGTGAGGGGCTGAGGGCCATTTTCAGGCTGCCCACAGCCCCTTCAGGGTGGCCACGGCCGCGGGCTGGAAGCAGGTATCTGGGATTTATTTATTTTCTATAATTGAAACTTTGTAGCGTTGAGCGGAGCTCAGGGCCAGCAGGGCAGGTGGGAAGCTTGGCTTCCTCCATTGCCCGGGACAACCCAAGCCTCCTGCTCACTCCAGCTCCATGGCTGCTGCCATCTTAGTTGGGTTAATTTGCATATTTGCTCCTGATTGGCTGGTAGGCATGGCTGGTGGGTGTGGTGGAGGTACAGTCAATTTGCATGTTTCTCTTTTATTAGATTAGATGTTTTTAAAATCTCAGAAATGCATATATTTATTACTTAAAGACTATTATACTTGCTCACAATTATGAAATAAAAATTTGTTTATGGCATGCCAAGGTCAGTTAGATAAACTTCCTCTTGCACATGGATTTTTCTTTGGAACAACATTGTTTGTTTAATTAAGAGTTCTTTTTACATGTACTAATGGTAGGAAAAGTGCAAGGTGGGAATTCTAGTCCTGCCTTGGTCACTCACTAGGTTACATTAGTCATTTACCATTTCTATGCCTGTTTCTTCACTTGTGAAAAGGAGGCAGTGATACTTTCTCTGGTGTGGTATAAGAAAGAAATGAAGTATTAGATGTTAAAAATGCAAAAGGCCCCATACAAATGTTAGGTGATAGTGGTAGTCAGCTCATTTAACAATGGATAATTGAGTGTTAAACATATTTGATACTTGCAGCTAGTACTCAATTATTCAGCAGGGTTCACTCATTTTACAAGGATTTGGTTGTCTCTTAAGTGCATACTGTGCTAGTAGCCAATATATATGAGCACTTACATACAATGTGTCAGTTATTGTGCTAAGAATTTTTCATGTGTTTACTGTAATCCATGTAGTAGTCTGATAATAATCCTCATAACAGCATTTTTTATCACTATTTTATTGTTGAAAGAATTAAGATTTAGAGAAGTCAGGTAGCTTGCCTGAGGTTGAACAACTAGTAAGTATTCTTTCTGATTCTATCTATCATCCATCCATCCATGAACCCATCTATTCATAAATTATTATTTTTTATTGGGCATCTGCTATATAATAGGCAGTATTCTAGGGCTGGATATACAACAGAGAACAAAACAGACAAACATTCTGTGCCCTCTGCAACTTACATTCTAGTAGGGGAAGACAGAAAATAAAGTGTGAAGTAGAAAGTATTTCTCCAGTCATAAGAATGTTGCAGTGACAAAGTAACTCCTTTATTTTAGAAAATAAAAAGAGAGAAAATAAAGCAGGGAAGTGTGTGTGTGTGTGTGTGTGTGTGTGTGTGTGTGTGTGTGTGTGATGTAGATATTGTAGCCAGAAAGGGCCTTATCAAGAAGAGGGTAACAGCCTGGCCACGGTGGCTCAGTAATTGAGAGTTGACCTATGAACCAGGAGGATATAGTTTGATTCCCGGTCAGGGCACATGCCTGGGTTGTGGGCTTGATCCCCAGTAGGGAGCATGCAGGAGGCAGCCAATCAGTGATTCTCTCTCATTGATGTTTCTATCTCTCTCTCCCTCTCCCTTCCTCTCTGAAATCAATAAAAAAATATATTTTTGAAAAAGAAGGGGGTAACAGACTTACAAGGAAGAGGAGAGGGAGGCAGCCACACATGAGAAATGTGATCCAGGTAGAGGAAAACTATGGGCAAAGCATAGGACAGGAATGTGCCTGGTGTGTTTCAGGAACCACAAGGAGGCCAGTGTTGCTAATATGAAATAAGTAAAGTGAAGAATAAGTAGTTGGAAATGAGGTCAATGAGATAACATGGGGAAAAATTATGTAGAGCTTTATGGACTGTTGTAAGAAAAATGGGGTTTTGAGCAGGAGAGACATGGGATCCGAATTATGTTTTAATGGGATCATTCTGTCTACTGTGTTGAGAACAAACTGAAGGCAAGGCATGTTGACTGCTTAGTCCCAGGGAGGTACCAGTGGAGGTAGTGAAGGTTGATTTGCTGTATTGTTTTGGTGAGGGGAAGAGAAAGAGGACAATCAGTGATGATTTCAAAGTTTTTTGCCTGATCAACTAGAAGAACTAGAGCAATTACTGAGATGGGAGAAAACTGAGAGGAGCAAGTTTCAGAGAATAGGAAAGTAATTTATTTTATACATATTTGAGATGCTTATCAGATACCCACTTGGAGAGAAATGAATTTCAGAAGAGAGGTCAGGGCTGGAAATACACACCTGGAAGGTGTCACTGTGTTTATGAAATTTAAAGCTCCAAGTCTAGATTAGAGAAAGAGAGTAGTATAGGTAGAAAAGAGATGCCCAAGATCAGAGCCTAGTTCTAGCTTAGCTCTTTAACAGCCCAAGTACTTACAATTGCTATCCTATATTGTCCTCTCTAGTATTATTATAGGTACGTATTAAAAACCTAAGCCATGGAGGCTGCCCTCAAGAAGCTTATGTTCTATGTGGAGAAACAAAATATATGACATATAATTGAAACATTTAAATTACAATGCAAAGTCATATATGATTACATGTCAGAATGAATGGAAAGGACTATATGTTTAGTTGTCCTGCCCGTGAAAAGATTACTTGGCATTGAAATGATTGACAAAAGCCTATTGGAGGAAATGGGACTTGAACTAAACCTCAAACTATGGTCAACAGATTGGGGGAGGTGCATTTTGGGGAAGGTGCCAAGACTACCCTTGGGTTCAGTAGTTCACCAGGAGGACTCACAGAATTTAGCAAAGCTGCTATACTCACAGTTACTCTTTGTTAACAGCAAAAGGATACAGACTAAAATTCACCACAAGAACAGCCTTATAAGGCAGGGTGGAGAGTTCCAGGCAGGAGCTTCCAGTTGTTTGTTCCAGTGGAGCAGTCTGGACAGCATTTACATCTCCCAGCAATGATGTGTGTCAGCACTTATGGAGTGTTGCCAACCAAGGAAGCTTACCCCAGCCATGGTATCCAGGATTTTTACTGGGGCTGGTCACATAGGCATGGCTCACTGCCTGTGTTGCAGACCATAGTCCCCAGCCCTCCAGAGCAGATGCCATGGTCTTCACTCACTGTAAATCATATTGTTAACATAGACTGTTTGGCATTGCTTACGGCCCCCAAGGAAAAAAAGGCATCTATCAGGCAGGACATTCCAAAGGCTTACCTCCCAGGATCTGGGGGCAAGGGCCAAACCTTTTTTGGACAAGGTTAATCCTTTCTTGCATGGCGAGGTGAGGGCAGGCTGCCCTCTAGGTGGAGACAGCATGAGCTTAGATACAGTAGGAATGTGTATGTCATATTTAGAGAACATTGTGGTGACTGCAATATGGCCTTGTACTTGAGAATATGAACTCCTGGAGCCAGATCACCAGGATTCATATCCCAGCTGTCACTTGCTAGTTGTAGAATATGTGGCAGTTATATAATCTGTCACTTATATATACACAGCAAGGGTAATAATACCTACATTATAAGCTTGTTGTGAGGATTAGAAGGTTACCATATAAAACATTTAGAATATGTCATGACACATAGCAAATGCTGTAGAAATAAGGAGTTTGTTCATTCATTCCTTAATCGTTCACTCTTTCTTGAACATTTGTATGTAAAGACTCCTCCTGAGATTCATATCTTTATTTCCAGATGCCTAGTGATATATCTAGAGGGCTGCGGCTCTTTTACATGTTCAAAAAGAAATTAAATATTTTTCACTCAAATTATTTCTACTACTGGCAGTACTATCGCCCTAGTTTATCTGTTAAAAGATTTAGATATGTGTTAAGATATCAGCTGTTTCAAAGAATACATTTTGGTGAATTGGGAAATTAATGTTGGCTTTCTTTTTATATACATACAGGTCTGTGTATGATGATCAACCAAATGCACACAAAAAGTTTATGGAAAAGTTAGATAATTGTATCCGTAATCATGACAAGGAAATTGAAAAGATGTGTAATTTTCATCATCAGGGTTTTGTAGATGCTATTACAGAACTCCTTAAAGTAAGGACTGATGCAGAAAAACTGAAGGTAAGAAATATGTTAAAATTCAGTTTATCTTTGCTGTCATTAAATTACTCAAGTGTTGCCTGGCCAGCGTGACACAGTGGTTGAGCATTGATCTGTGAACCAGATAGTCAATGTTTGATTCCTGGTCAGGGCACAAGCCCTGGTTGCCGGCTTGATCCCCAGCGGGGGGTGTGTGGGAGGCAGCCAGTTGGTAATTATCTCTCATCATTGATGTTTCTGTCTCTGTCTCCCTCTCCCTTCCTCTCTGAAATCAATAAAAATATATTTTAAAAAATTACTCAAGTATTAGTTTATAGTGCATGGTACAAACCTTTATTAAATGTACTACTTTCAAGAAGTGCATCAGTGTATATAATTGGGAATGCTCTTCATGCTTTGTTAACACAGTTGTCATGCTAATGACAGGAGTAATCCCTTTTTTGGTAAAGTAAGTAATGCATTGACTTAACAGGATTTATTTCCATGCAGGGAAATAAACTAAAAAACTTCATACAATGACAGGCCCCATTGGCAGTTTTAGAATTTTTAAAATGACAATTAGTACAAATATAAAAATCTTTAAAAACTACCATGTGTAATTATATTCTCAAAGTTATTTAATAATATTGAAACTTTTTTTTAGTTTAATAGCAATGTATAATTTTCTTAAAGAAAATTGGTCTACCTTTTCGGCCACACAGAAAAAACATTATTTATTAAATGAGACCTGGATTTGTTCAGTCAGAATACAAAATATATAGTTATAAGAAATGTCCTACTTCTCTTTCTTTACATTTGGAGAGCTTAGCAGACAGAATGACCCTGTTACCAAAGGTTATGATTAGAAAACCATTATATAAAGGATGTTCAGACAACGAATGACCAAATACAGCATCAATGAGGTCACTGAGCATCTTTGTTAAAAAATTAATGAGATTTTTAATAAACCAGAATGTGCTTCCTTACTATGATGACCTAATGAGTCACTTAATATGTGGGAAAATTTGAGGTTGAGCTTTGCCTGCACCTGCAGCATTAAAATGTTGCTGTGGATTGAGATTTCTGTGTTTGATGTTAATCAACCACCCAGTGTTTGCATTCAGCAAAGTATGAATGTTTAATTACCGTAAAATGTAATCACCATTTCCTACAGACAATGAATGGCACATAGACCTCATTGAAGTTATCAAAAAGGGACCAGTGGTCAATTGGGTCAGTGATTTGAATTGTTTGACAGACTTAGAGAAGCAAGTAAAGTTCAAAAATCTTGAGTAAATTTGAGAAGTTTGCCACAGAATCTGTTAAAAAGAACTGTCATAAGTAATTGAAGTTAAAAGCCCCTTTCAATCAAAAGTTCAAGTTCAAGCTGTAGAGTCAATTTGAATTTGCATTTCTTTGTTCTAAGTTTCTCATGAAGCATGATCTGATTACAAGGGTGAGCAGTTACATCAGAGCAGTTTTATTCATATTTGTCTAACTAAGGTGAAATTATTTTTAAGGTACAAGTTACTGATACCAACCGAAGATTTCAAGATGCTGGAAAGGAGGTGAGAAAATGATACATTTGTTGTGTACCACTATGTGGATATGATTTAACTGTTCGTTTAAACATATGAACATTTCTTTTCCTAAGGTGGTAGTCCAAACAGAAGATATTATTCGATGTAGAATTCAGCAGAGGAATATTACAACTGTAGTAGAAAAATTGCAGTTGTGCCTTCCAGGTGAGTTAAATTTGTCTATAATGTAATGTTGGCTTGGTAAAATTATAATTTAATGATAACATATAGTCATTATTCATTATGGGAATTACAGGTATTTGGTGATTGTTCCCCCCAAAAGCCTATGGTTATCTTTCTTATCCACTTTGTTCCCTGAGTTTTCCTATAATGTAAATCCCCGTTTGGTGATCTGTCACGTCTGTCTCCTATAATCTTTCCGTTTCCTTTCTGCCTCACTTTCCCCTCCTCAACTTTGTGATTCTTCAGAATACTTTCCCATGGGGAGTGTCTTTAGATTACATTTTCTTGCCTTGTCCTAATTTGCCTATCATTTTACCTATAGTTTTCCATTTGATACTTAAGTAGCTTGGTTTTGCTTTGCTCACAATCTCATTTTGCTGATCAGGTAAGAAAACATCCCAAAATGCTAGGTCTTCTCCCTTCTTCATTCTTGCCTTTCCACCTATATTTTGGAAAGACTGACTTTTTAGGTTTCTGAGGTTCTGCCTCTCTGTAAGGGCTCAGATATTACCAGGACATCAATAAATTTCAAAGAAACTAACTAGTATTCTCTTTACCTGGATGTATCCTGTTTAAACAAAAGGAAGCAGGTATATGTCATCTTTTTCTTAATATAGTAAATTAAATCCAATGCAATGTTGCATTTTTTATTTTTATTTTTTTCAGGAAGGAACTGAAACCTTCATATCCTGGGAAATAGAATGAGATGCTTTGTATATAATAATTATACAGGGTGGGTCAAAAATAGGTTTATAATAGTGAGTATGCAAAACACTGAATTTATTCTTATTTATTAATTACTAGAGGCCTGGTGCACTAATTCGTGCACCAGTGTGGTCCCTCTGCCTGGCCTGAGGGATCGGGCTGAAACCAGCTCTCCAACATCCCCCGAGGGGTCCCAGATTGCAAGAGGGCACAGGCCAGGCTGAAGGACCCCACCAGTGCAAAGGGATGTGAGAGGTTGGCCAGCTGGAGAGGGACCATAGGAGGACTCCAGGGTGTGTCCGGCCCATCTTGCTCAATCCTGATCCGCCAGACCCTAGCAGCAAGCTAACCTACCGGTCGGAGCATCTGCCCCCTGGTTGTCAGTGCACATCATAGTGAGCAGTTGAGCAGCCTTAGCATATCATTAGCATATTATACTTTGGTTGAACAGCCGACTGGTTGACCAGACACTTAGCATATTAGGCTTTTATTATATAGGATTGTATGATTTTTCCATATAAACAACTGTAAACCGACTCTTGCTCCACCTTATACATAATATGAAGTTAGCTTAGAATACTAATTATATGTTAAAAATGTCAGCAGATCTTATTAGCTAAACAATTATTGTTTTCTGACTTGTGAGAATAGCTTTTTAAAAAATAGAATCACTGAAATTCTAATTAGTTTAATCTCTGATGGACCAGGGCTATGTGCACATTAACTTTGAGTAAATATAATGTCTGCTCATTATGTGAGGTTTCAGGGTTAAAAAACCTATTTCCTTTATAGTAATGTTTAGTAATACCTCTTTGTCACCATCAGATACACTGAAATGGCCATGAAGACAGTCTCTAAGTTTAAATGCTTTGTCTCTGAATTGTAATAAGCCTAAAAAATTTGTACTGATGGAATGGAAAAGAACTGAATTCAGTTTATTCACCTAGTGGGCTATTTGAAATAGAGAAGTAAAGGGAAGTGGAAGTTAAAATTTTGTTACTGCTACTGTCTTTGCTTTCAGTGCTTTTCCTGAGTTGTATAATCTGAGTTGTATAAACATTGCATTCCTAATAGCCATGTCTAGAACTACCTCCTTTCCTCCATCTATCCTTTTATCTAATTATCTTCTTACAAATACTTTTTTGTGTCAGGAATTATGGTAGATATTGGAAATATAAAGTTGAAAGTGACATAGTCTCAGCACTAAAGGATGTGATAATTTATCTGAATAAAGACAAGCCATCAATTACTGTACAATTGCTTACCTCCTCCTTAGATTAGAAGTATAAGAGGATATAAGAAGTCACAGGTTAAACAATGCATTTTTCTGGTGCACTAGTTTTACTTGATTATATTTGAGGAAAAGTATTATTTTATATGAAAAGAATATAGAAATATTAGAAGGTAGATATGAAGTTTACCTAAATTGTTGAGATGAAACAGATTTCAAAGCAAGTTTATACTTGTAGCAGCAGTTTTAGGCTCTTTCCCAGGTATATGTTTTGGTTGGAAATGTAAAAAATATTGCATTATGTATAGGGGCTATGATAGTAATATACATAGAGTCTGTAGAATTAGGACAGGTTCACTATAGCCACCCTTGCAGTTTTTATGGGTTTCAGAGAGGTAAACAATATCTTTTATAAACTTAAAGATTCCTGAGGGTAGCTATAAAACTATAGAAAAATCTGGAAAAAAATGTCTATCTCTTTGGTCTAGGAAATTTGGAGGTGGCTTGATGAGCTAATAATAATATATTCACTCACTTTATACTTGGAAATTCTATTAAGGATGAATGGTATGTCATCTTGCTGAAGCTTATAACAGCTTTATTGAATAACTGCATTTCTGAACCTTTGATAGAAATGATAAAACAAAGGAAGATGCTTTATGTTTATTTATGCCTTTGTCATAATTCATTGTCTGCTATAAGCTTTTGAGGTGTCTCTTTCTTTGTGGATTTGTTGTAAAATTTTGTTTAATGAGGTATAACACAGTTGTGCTATCTTATTTGGTATATTGAATGAAAATCAATCTCACTGTCATTCAGCTTTCTCTCTCAAATAACTAAAGTCCAAACTTTCTGTTCCCCTGCAGGGAAGAGATATTATATTAGTAAGTTTCTGAATAGGGTATTTGTGTATAGGTGTCAGCATATGCAAATGTTCCAAGTTTAATAAAATGTAGTAATACATATAATGTTTAACATATGTAGAAATTAAAATGTTTTTATTTACTCTAAGTATAAAATTTTATTTGAAAATGTAAGCCTAAATCAAACTATAGAAAAAAATTAATGAATTTATAATATGCTGATGCCTTCCTTTATTATTTTCATCTCTCAAAAATTATTTTTAATTTGAAAGCTAAAATGAGTTATATTTTTAACTGCAGTGCTGGAAATGTACACTAAGCTAAAAGAACAGATGAGTGCAAAAAGGTGAGTTGGTTTCTTTCCTAATTGCTTTTAATAAGAATCCCTTTTTTTTAATTACTTGAAGGCATGTTTAAACTTACTGTAAATTATAGTGGATCATGTGAAGTTTGCTTCTATGCTTTGTTCATCCAGTTTGCTCATCAGGATCATTCAATAAAGCAGTTCTTAGCCATTCATTTGTGGATCCTTACCCTATGTAAATGATATGAAAGATTGATCATATTGATAAGGGATAAATAGACAACTGGGAACAGGAATGAAAAAATATTGATTAATTTACCAACATTGACATTGCATAAGATCAAAGACTAAGTATGTATTGTAAGTCCACAGATGAAAGCAAAGTATGGGTAGTTATATTTTGACAATCTGGGCTAGTGTAGTTCATGTTCTGTTTTATAACACAAATGCATAAATGACAAATGAAAAGTAAAAATAATTTGAAGTAGTTTATTAATTGCCATAGAAACATTAGGTGTACTGTTAACCTGTTTTAAAGATGAAAAATTTATTTTTAAATATTTTTTAATTTTTTTAATTACAGTTGGCATGCAATATTATATTAGTTTCAGCTGTACAGAATAGTGATTAGACATTTATCTAACTAATGGAGTGATCACCCTAATAAATCACCATCTGACACCATATATAGTTATTACAATATTATTGACTATATTCCTTATGGTATATTTTACATCCCCATACCAATTGTTACTTCTTAATACCTTCACCTAAATGTGTTAATTTCTGACCAAATATATCTATATATCTATAAATATACATAAAAGCCTAAGTGACTGTTTTGACCGGATGACCTGTTGGTAGCTATGATGTGCACTGACCACCAGGGGGCAGACGCTCAACGCAGGAGCTGCCCCCTGGTGGTCAGTGCGCTCCCACAGCCAACCTCCCGTGGCCAGCCAGCCTCCTGCGGTCCCTTCCTCCGGCCGGCCCCAATTGGGACTGGGCGAGATGGCCCCAATCGGCCCTGATCGCCAGCCAGGCCGAGGGGCCCCACCCATGCACGAATTCATGCACCGAGCCTCTAAAGTTTGTTTGGTTTCTTTGTTGTTGTTAATCCTCAACCAGGGATATATTTCCATTGATTTTTAGGGAGAGTGGAAGAAAGAGGGAAAGACAGGGAGAAACATCAATGTGAGAGAAACACATTGTTTGGTTGCCTCCTGCACAATGGTTGCCTCCTGTGTAAGCCTTGACCAGGGCCCAGACTCGGGAGGAGCTTGCAACTAAGGTACGTGCCCTTGACTGGAATTGAACCTTGGATCCTTTGGTCCACAGGCCAACACTCTGTTCACTGAGGCAAACCAGCTAGGGCCAAATATATACACACACACACACACACACACACACACCTATATATACAAACACACACATACATATATATATTTAAGTAATATTATTTATATTATAACAATTCTAGTGATTTTAAATTACTACAATAAAATTTAGGTGTGATTTTTAAATTAGTGGTACAATTTTGTGATAATTTGCAAAATATACTCTAGCTTTGAGAATGTATAAGCTAAAAAAACCAATAAATATCTTTAAGTAGCTTTTCAACCTTCTGTTTTTTTTAGTTTGCATATATATTACTTTCTGGTGTTTTTTTTTTTTTTTTAAATATATTTTATTGATTTTTTACAGAGAGGAAGAGAGAGGGATAGAGAGTTAGAAACATCGATGAGAGAGAAACATCGACCAGCTGCCTCCCGCACATCTCCTACTGGGGGTGTGCCCGCAACCAACGTATATGCCCTTGACCAGAATCGAACCCGGGACCCTTCAGTCCGCAGGCCGACGCTCTATCCACTGAGCCAAACCGGTTTCGGCTCTGGTTTGTTTTTCGATAGTGCCTTTTCTCATTTTAATATCTAAATCACTGGAAAGGCATAGAATATTAATTAATTAATTTAAAAATCCTCTACCTACTCTTAAATGGATTTTGGTGGTGAATATTATTGCAGGATATTGACACTTTTGGAAAGTTCAAGTCCTATTATTAAATTTAGTATCTTGACCAAATTATATATCCTTTTTCTGTGTTTCAGTTTTCTCATCTATAGATTAATAGTAATAATCTGCCTTAGATATCTGTCTTATAGAAGTCTAGAGAAAATTGATGTATATGAAATTATATATTAGTTTTTCTAGGGCATAAGCTATACTTTATTAATTGCTGCATATCCAGCATGTCACCAGTGTCTACTAAGTAATAGGCATTCAGTATTTGTTGAAATGGAAAAAAAAATCACTCTGCCAGTGGTTTTTTATTTTTTGTGTGACACAATATTATTTCTAATTGTCTTAGTTACTTTTTTTTTAATTCCTTAAAATATATTTTACTTTAAATTAAATCTGTGCTTTGTATTTTTGGATGGTGATGGTGTGTTGATGAGAGAGATATTAATGAAATCACCTATCAACTAAATATTCTAATTTAAAAATTTATAATTATTATACATTTAGATATAGTGATGACTATAATGCTTGTGATGTTATATAATTTGGATGAAGTGAAATGAAGTTGTATGTTAGTGTATAAGCCATGAATTTTCAGCTTGTAGCTTATTCTTATGATTTATAGTTTGTGCTTATTAGTAAATAAAAATAAATGTTTGTTTTACTTATACCTGACTTTTTTGATGGGAGTGTTAGATTGATTATTTGTAAAATTAATGTAATAAGAAATTTATAGAGTTTTCTTTTTAACTTCTCACAGGTATTACTCTGCTCTAAAAACTATGGAACAATTAGAGAATGTTTATTTTCCCCGGGTTAGTCAATACCGGTTTTGTCAGCTAATGATAGAAAATCTTCCTAAACTCCGTGAGGATATTAAAGAAATCTCTATGTCTGATCTCAAAGACTTTTTGGAAAGCATTCGAAAACATTCTAATAAAATAGGTGAAGCAGCAATGAAACAGGTGAGGTTAAATTTTTTTTAAATTTAATTTAATTATT
This sequence comes from Myotis yumanensis, assembly GCF_028538775.1. Classification (NCBI taxonomy): domain Eukaryota; kingdom Metazoa; phylum Chordata; class Mammalia; order Chiroptera; family Vespertilionidae; genus Myotis; species Myotis yumanensis. The sequence continues at coordinate 23,929,405 of NW_027223764.1, read as the reverse complement.
TAATAATCTAGGTTATAGAATATATTCAAAGTTTACTTTCTTTACATCCATGACATGCTTATTTTTGTTTAGTTTTACCCTTTTGTCATTTTTCCTGGTTCCTGTTTAGAATGGATTCACTAGAGTCTTCTTTTGAATTGTGGTTATTCCTTATTTAACTTGATGTACTATCTGATTCCTTAGCAGTGTTCCCCAACTATGTGGTATTACATTAAATTTTGTCACCAGTCAAATTTGGTATAAAATTAGCTGAAAAGTGGCAGCCTTTTTATGTTAAGGTTCTAAATTGCTCTCTCTTTAAAACAAATTGAAAGTATTATCTGGAATTAACTCCTACAGCTCAATAATAAAAAGACAAGCAATGGGAAAAGATTTGGCAGTTAAAAAGTTAATGTACCTACCTTTGAGTCAGCATTTCCTCTCCTAGTTATTTACCAATGAGAAATGAAAACATGTTCTCATGATGCTCATAGTATCTTTATTTATAGTTGGCTAAAAACTGGCAACAGCCTAAGGAGAATGGATAAACAAATTGTGCTATACTCATAAAATGGAATATTACTTAGCAATAAAAGAATGCATTACTGACATGTGTGACAGCATATATAAACCTCCCAGCCATTATGCTTCTGTACAGCAAAGGAAACAATTATCAGAATGAAAAGGCCATCTACAGAATGGAAGAAAATGTTTGCAACCTATATATTTCATTAGGGATTCATCTCCAAAATATGTAAGGAACTCTTACAACTCAAGAGTAAAGAATCTAATCATCTGATTTTAAAAATGGTGTAAGGACTTGAATAGACTCTTTTTTAAATCCTCATCTGAGGATATTTTTTCCATTGATTTTTAGACAGAGTGGAAGGGAGGGAGGAGGAAGGGAGGGAGGGAGGGAGGAAGAGAGAGAGAGAGAGAGAGAGAGAGAGAGACATCAACATGAGAGAGACACATTGATTGGTTGCCTCCTGCTTGCATCTCAACCAGGGCCAGGGATCAAATCTGTAGCTGAGGTGTATACTCTTGACGGGGAATCAAAAACCGTGAAACTTTGGTCCTTGGGTTGACACTCTAACTACTGAGCCAAACTGGCCAGGGCAATTGATGTGTTTTTTTTAAAGTATACATACAAATGGCCAACAGGTATATGAGAACATGTCAGCATCACTAACCTCAGGGAAATGCAAAACAAAATCACAATGGGATGTCACCTCACACCTGTCAGGATGGCTATTATAAAGAGAGAGAGAGAGAGAGAGAGAGAGAGAGAGAGAGAGAGAGAGAGAAACAAGTGTTGGAAAGAATGTAAAGAAATTGGCAAGAGATACAAGATGGCAGTGGAGTAAGTGGAAGCTACACTCACCTCTTCCCAGGACCAAACTGAAATTACAGCTAAAAATATAGAACAATCAACTTGAATAACCAATTGAAGAATAGCTGAACAGAAATCTTATAGTCAAGGATTTATAGAAGAAGCCACAGCAGACTGGTAGGAAGGGCAGGGAGATGAAAAGGGCTAGCTCCCCAGGGCAGTAGATGAGATCTCGGTGGGATATCTCAGCTGCAAAGGCTCTCCCTGAGGAGCGTGGGGTCTCAACCCCATGTTGGGCTTTCCAGCCCAGAGCACCAGAGCCATGAAGAGGTGACCACATAACATCTGGCTGTGAAAATCAGTGATTATCCATGCCAGGGAGAGATGGGAGTCTGCTAGAGACACAGGCACCCTCTTAAAGGGTCAGTGCGCAAAAACTCTTTTGCAGCCATTCACCCTGAGCTCTGGCAGAGGGGAAGCTGGAGCAGACTAGAGTTACATGAGAAGAGACTGGGGTTTATGGCTCTCGGGAGAGAGCAGAAGGGACAGCTGCCAGGATCCTTATGCTGAGTCACTCTCCCACACCCCAGACATCATCTTTCTTGGGTGGAACACATCCTCATAGCAATAAACTTCTGAGCAGCAGTCACGCACAGCCCGCCTCCATTCGAGGAGCAGCAGCCTTGCGAGCAGCCGGTCCCCCTCCAAGGAGCAACAGCCGCGTGCAGCCCGTCCCCGTATGAGAAGCAGCAGCCTCACCAGCAGCCCGCCCCTGTACGAGAAGCAGAAACTGCGCACAGCCCACCCCCGTCCAAGGAGCAGCTGCGCACAGACAGCTGCGCATGGACAGCTGCGCAGAGCCTGCCCCCGCCTGAGGAGCAGCAGCCTTGTGAGCAGCCCGCCCCAATCTGAAGAGCAGAAGCCGTGAGAGCAGCCCGCCTCGCCAGCCAGAGGAGCCATTACTGCTGTGAGCAGCGCCCACCAGAGGAGCCGCCAACAATTGAGGAGCAGCTTCTGCCATGACTACCCAAGGAGCAGCTGCCGCCCAAGGAGCCACTACCACCCGAGGAGCAGCCCCCGTACGACTCGACACCTAGATCCTTCAGTGAGAGCAAAAATGGGAAGGCAAAGAAACCCCTAAAGGAAAGAAAAGGAGGAATCGCCAGAAAAGGAGCTAAGTGAAACGGAGGCATGCAATATATCAGAAAAAGAATTCAGAATAAGGGTCATACATTTCAACAACTGGATGGATGAAAAAAATCAACAACTTATGTAAGAATCAAGAAGAGATAAAGAGTGATATGGCTGCAATAAAAAACACTATGCCAAGTTTCAACAGTAGACTAGGAGAAGCAGAGGACTGAATTAGCAAATTAGAAGATAGGGAAGCAAAACACACCCAAACTGAATTGCAATTGGAGAAAAAAATTAAAAGACAGGAGGAGAGCCTAAGGGAGCTTTGGGACAACATGAAACAAAGCAACATATGAATAATAAGGGTGCCAGAATGAAAGGAAGAAGAACAAGGGTTAGAAAACCTATTTGATGAAATAACGTCAGAAAATTCCCTGATGTTGGGAAGAAAAAAGTCACACAAGCACAGAGAGTCCCAAACAAGATGAGCCTGAAAAGACCCACACCAAGACATGTCATAATTATGATGGCAAATGTTCAGGACAAAGAGAGAATCTTAAAGGCTGCAAGAGAGAGACAGAAAGTTATGTACAAGGGATCTCCCATTAGATTATCAAATGATTTTTCAACAGAAACACATCAGGCCAAAAAGGAATGGAAGGAAGTTTACAAAGTGATGCAAAGCAAGGGACTGAATCCAAGAATACTTTATCCAGCAATGCTATCATTCAAAATTGAAGGGGAAACAAGGAGCTTCACAGACAAAAAAAGGCTAAAGAAGTTTATCACCACCAAGCCAGCAATGCAAGAAATGCTAAAGGGACTGGTGTAAAAAGAAGAAGAAAGAAGAAAGAACACAGGCACAAAAAATAAAAATGGCTACGAACAAGTACCTATCGATAATAACTTTAAACATAAGTAGACTAAATGCTCCAATCAAAAGACATCAAGTGGCTGAATGGATAAGAAAACATGACCCATGTATGTGCTGTCTATAAGAGACCCACCTCAGAACAAGGGACTCACAGAGACTGAAAGTGAAGGGATGGAAAAATATCTTCCAGGCAAATAGAAATGAAAAAAAAAAAAAAAAGCTGGGGTAGCAATACTCATATCTGACAAAATAGTCTTCAAAGTGAAGGCCATAACAAGAGATAAGGAAGGCCACATCATAATACTAAAGGGATCAATACAACAAGAGGATATAACCCTGGTAAATGTATATGCACCCAATGCGGGAGCATCCAAATACATAAAAAAAATTCTGTAAGATATCCAGGGGGAGATCAACAACAATACAATCATAGTAGGGGACTTTAATACCCCACTGACATCACTGGATAAATCCTCTAGACAAAAAATCAGCAAAGAAACAGCAGTCCTAAATGACTCACTAGATCAGATGGACTTAATTGACATCTTCAGAACATTTCACCCCAAAGCCACGGAATATACGTTCTTCTCAAGTGCACATGGGACATTTTTATTTTTATTTTTAATATATTTTTATTGATTTCAGAGAGGAAGGGAGAGGGAGAGAGAGATAGAAATATCAATGATAAGAGAGAATCACTGATTGGCTGCCTCCTGCAGGCCCCCCACTGGGGATTGAGCCCGCAACCCAGGCATGTGCCCTTGACCGGAATCAAACCTGGGACCCTTCAGTCCGCAGGCCGACGCTCTATCCACTGAGCAAAACCAGCCAGGGCAAGGACATTTTTAAAGATAGACCACATATTGGGTCACAGGCAAAGTCTCTCCAAATTCAAGAAGATTGAAATCATATCAAGCATCTTCTCAGACCGCAATGGCATAATATTAGAAATAAACTACAATAAAAAAATTCAAACACTTGGAAGCTGAATAGCATGCTATTAAACAATGATTGGGTTATCAAAGAGATCAAAGAAGAACTCTGTGCCTTAGTACCTCCAGAGGCTCCACTGAAGTGAGTGAGCCTAATAGGCGGCTGGTAGGTGGAGGCAGAGCTGGGTGCTCTAGGAATGACCGACTCTTGTGTGGTTTATGTGGGCCCTCCTGTTGTAATTGAGTGTTGATTGCTATTGGCCCGTTTGTTCAGGCTGGCTAACTATAAGGATCAACCCCAACCACATAGTAGTTGCCAGATGAATGGTTTAAGAAATTGTGGTATGTACATACAAGGGAATACTACACCCAGTCTATAAAAAGGAAAATAACCTAAAATAGTCAAATTCATAGAATTGAAGAGTGGGATGGTGGTTACCAGGGGCTGGAAGGAGCAGGGAAAGAGGTGTTACTAATCAACAGGTATAATGTTTCAGTTAAGCAAGATGGATAAACTTTGGAGGTCTGCTGTACAATATTGTACTTATAGTGAAAAATAATGTATTAATATATTAACATAATGTTAATATTAATATATTGAAATAATAATAATCTATGTACACTTAAAATTTATGGTAGATTTCATCTTAAGTATGCTTACCACAATAAAATACAATTTTTTAAAAAGTAAGTAGAAGGAAATAATAAAGGTAAGAATAGAAAACAAAACACTAGGGAGAATCAACAGAGTTAAAAGTTGGGTCTTAATCTTTTAAAATAAAATTATAAACCCTTGCAGGACTGTTCAAAAAAGAAGAGAAAGACCACAGATCATAAATTAAAAATGGGATATTACTTCACATCCTATACCTGCAGACAAAAATATAAGAAAATATGAATGAATTCTTGAACCAATTTTGACCATAATAAATTTTGAAATAATCTGAATTTTTCTTTTTCCCAAATAGGCACAACAGCAGAAAACCTTCAGTGTTGCTCTGCAGAAGCAAAATAATGTAAAATTTGGGAGGCACATGTATATAAATGATAGAATTACAGAAGAAAGGAATGAAATTGTGTTGAAACATACATTTGAGGAAGAGGATGAGAATGAAGAGGAGGTGACTAGAGTTACTTTATCTCTGTCTTCTTTCTTTTCTTTCCTTTTTTCTTTCCTTTCTTTTTTCTTTTTTTATTTATTGATTAAGGTATTACATATGTGTCCTTATTTCCCCATTGCCCCCTACCACCCTCCCTCCACTCATGCCCTCACCCCCCTGGTGTCTGTGTCCATTGGTTAGGCATAAGCCTAATATAAATGAATGCATATAAGTCCTTTGGTTGATGTCTCCTCCTTACCCCCACCCTCCCCTACCTTCCCTCTGAGGTTTGACAGTCTGATCGATGCTTCTCTGTCTCTGGATTTGTTTTTGTTCATCAGTTTATGTTGTTCATTATATTCCACAAATGAGTGAGATCATGTGATATTTATCTTTCTCTGACTGACTTATTTCGCTTAGCATAATGCTCTCCAGTTCCATCCATGCTGTTGCAAATGGTAAGAATTCCTTCTTTTTTTACCGAAGTGTAGTATTCCACTGTGTAGATGTACCACTGTTTTCTAATCCACTCATCTGCTGATGGGCACTTAGGCTGTTTCCAAATCTTAGCTATGGTAAATTGTGCTGCAATGAACATAGGGGTGCATGTGTTCTTTCTGATTGGTGTTTCTAGTTTCTTGGGATATATTCCTAGAAGTGGGATCACTGGGTCAAATGGGAGTTCCATTTTTAGTTTTTTGAGGAAACTCCATACTGTTCTCCACAGTGGCTGCACCAGTCTGCATTCCCACCAGCAGTGCATGAGGGTTCCTTTTTCTCCGCATCCTCGCCAGCACTTGTCATTTGTTGATTCGTTGATGATAGCCATTCTGACAGGTGTGAGATGGTACCTCATTGTTGTTTTGATTTGCATCTCTCGGATGATTAGTGACTTTGAGCATGTTTTCATATGTCTCTTGGCCTTCCTTATGTCATCTTTTGAAAAGTATCTATTTAGGTCCATTGCCCATTTTTTGATTGGGTTGTTTATCTTCCTTTTGCTAAGTTGTATGAGTTCCCTGTAAATGTTGGAGATTAAACGCTTATTGGTGATAACATTGGCAAATATGTTCTCCCATGCAGTGGGCTTTTTTGTTGTTTTGTTGGTGGTTTCTTCTGCTGTGCAGAAGCTTTTTATTTTGATGAAGTCCCATTTGTTTATTTTCTCTTTAGTTTCCACTGCTCTAGGAGTTGTATCGGTGAAGATATTGCTTCGGCATATGTCTGAGATTTTGTTGCCTGTGGATTCCTCTAATATTTTTATATTTTCTTTCTTTGTATGAATTTTTTTCTTTTAAGTTGTAATGTATGACTGTGATTCTTATTCTTACCATGTGCAAATTAAATTTATGTAGACTAGTTAGTGATAGTAGGACAATAGAATGATCTGAAGTATTAGATTGCATAATTAACTGATAAACACGAAATATTATAGTTTATACTTGTAAATCAGAGATAGTTCAACTTAGTTGTTCTGCCACAATTAGCAGCAAAAGTGTAAATCTAATTTTTTGAAGTGATCGGTTACATTTTAATTATCTTTTTTTTAAAAAATATATTTCTTTATCTGTGGTAAGCATTTAATTTCATGATAGCTTGACCTTAAAATTTAGACTAATTCTGGATAGCCTGCCTTTAAAAAAAGTTGGTGCTGAGATACTATAAAATAATTTTAATATGATTAAAGTTTTTATTTCTTTTTTAAAAGTTTTTTATTTCTTGAAAAATTTTAATTTAGAAACCTTAAAATTGTTATTTTAAAAGATTACTTATTTAGAGAGAGGGGGGGGGACGAGAGAGAGAGGAGGAGAGGGAGAAAGAGAGAGAGAGAGAAAGGAGAGAGAGAGAGAGAAAGAGAAACACCAATCGAACCTGTGACCCTTTGGTGCTCGGGTGGATACTCTAAACTAGTGGTCGGCAAACTCATTAGTCAACAGAGCCAAATATCAACAGTACAACGATTGAAATTTCTTTTGAGAGCCAAAATTTTTAAACTTAAACTATATAGGTAGGTACATTGTTATTAACTTAATTAGGGTATTCCTAAGGCTTAAGAAGAGCCACACTCAAGGGGCCAAAGAGCCGCATGTGGCTCGTGAGCCACAGTTTGCCGACCACTGCTCTAAACAATGAGCAACACCAGCCAGGGATGTTTTGTATCTTTAACTGCTGAGAGTATTACCATCATGCCCTACTACTAAATCCATACTGTAAGAAAAACTTGGTTGTTTCCCTGTTTTTACAGATCTATTTTATTATTACTTGTATTTGTTTCTATCATTTCCCCTAATAAGTAACTTTATAATAAAAAATAAGTCTACTCTGGGGACTCATGAGCACAGAAGTATGTTTCTTTAAAAATAATTTAGCCTGGCCGGCGTGGCTCAGTGATTGAGCGTTGACCTCTGAACCAGGAGGTCACTGTTCGATTCCTGGTCAGGGCACATGTCCGGGTTGTGGGCTCCATCCCCAGTGGGGGGCGTGCAGGAGGCAGCCGATCCATGATTCTCTCTCATCATGGATGTTCTTCTCTCTCTCTCTCTCTCCTTTCCTCTCTGAGATAAATAAAAATATGTATTTAAAAAATAAAAAAATAATTTATATCTCAAGTTTGAGTAATTTTATACTACTCTATTTCATCTATTCTGAGGTGCAACTTCTCAGAGTTGGGATACATCTTAAATTGATATAGTTTCAAGTGCTAGTGTTTTTTTTCTTTCTTAGTGTTTTATAAAATAGTGATTATGTCTTCAATTTGATGAAATAGTAGATCATATGACTTAGCTGCATAAGAGTAGGAACTTTGTCTATAGTTATACCATAAATCCAATGCAAGAAATGCTAAAGGGACTGGTGTAAAAAGAAGAAATAAAAAGGGAAAAAAGAACACAGGCACAAAAATTAAAAATGGCAATAATGATATAGCCTCTTATCTGTAACAGTTTTTCTGGCACCCTACCAACTATTTGAAGACATAAGTCTCTCTCCTTTATTACCTTACTAGAGGCCCAGTGCATGGATTCATGCACTGGTGGGGTCCCTCGGCCTGGCCTGTGGGGATCAGGCTGAAACCAGCTCTCCGACATCCCCCGAGGGGTCCCGGATTGTGAGAGGGCGCAAGCCACACCGAGGGACCTCACCAGTGCACATTCGGGGCTGGGGAGGGATCGTGGGAGGGCTCCGGGGCATGTCCAGCCCATCTCGCCCAGTCCTGATCAGCTGGGCCCCAGCAACAAGCTAACCTATAGTTGGAGTGTCTGCCCCCTGGTGGTCAGTGCACGTCATAGCAACTGGTTGAACAGTCGGACACTTAGCATGTTAGGCTTTTATTATCTATCTATCTATCTATCTATTTATCTATCTATCTATCTATCTATCTATCTATCTATCTATAAAAGCCTAAGTGACCATTATGACCGAACAACCGGAATGACTAAAACGACTGGTTGCTATGATGTGCACTGTTGACCCGGGGTGGGCAGACGCTCAACACAGGAGCTGCTCCCTGGTGGTCAGTGTGCTCCCACAGCCAACCTCCCATGGCTGGTGGCTGGCCAACCTCCCGCAGTCCCTCCCCCAGCTGGTCCCTGCCCTGGCTAAGGCTCTGGGCAGTGGGCACCATACAATCTGGGTCCGGGAAGCCTGTAGAAGGAGAGCAACCCCAACGCTGATTGAGACAGAGTAGCAGCTCGGAGGGGCCAGAAGGGGCAAGACAGCAGCCTAACTGGAAAGACGTAAAATAAGCACCACCGCCATCTTACCTCTGCCACCGCACCATGCCACTCGCCCTTCTGCCCCCATTAGCCACTTCTAGCTTGGCCCCATGCCTTTCCAGGTTCCCAACCGCTGATTGGCTATCGCTCCTGTGGCTGAGGTAGGAGAGACTACCTGTCTGTCTGTCTGCAACTCCGCCCAAGGGAGTGAGGTGGCTGGAGCTCGGGCAGCCAAGTAGAGCTGTATTTCCACCTCAGAGTGTAGCTGGTGTTCAGGCGTTTTGGGGCTCTCTGTGGGCTTTGCTTGCCGCTACCTCAGCACATCTACACAACTAGATCAGGGCCTGCCAGCCAGCCTCCCGCAGTCCCCTCCTGCCCCCCGTGCACGAATTCATGCATCGGGCCTCTAGTATAGGATAATCTAAAATAGCCAGTGATGATAAATATACACAGAATGAACTACTGAACAAATGCCAAAAGAATGTAAAAAGGGCATTACATTGATAGTCTGTTTTTTATAGGTGATAAATGTTGTAACATGAAGTTAATGAATCTCTTTGTCTATCTTTAACTTTACATTATCCAAGAGTGGACTAGTAGTTTGACCTCTGATTTTTTAAAAATGGTATTTTTTTCCAGGTCTTAACTGTTCAAGAGCTCGTTGATTTTTCTCCAGTTTACAGATGTTTGCACATTTATTCTGCTTTGGTAAGTATCTTTGTGTGTGTGTGTGTGTGTGTGTGTGTGTGTGTGTGTGTACGTGTTTTCATTACTCTGTTGATTTGATTTTAGGGTGATGAGGAAACATTTGAAAATTATTATCGAAAACAAAGAAAGAAACAAGCAAGACTGGTTTTGCAGCCCCAGTCAAATATGGTAAGTATATAAAATTTTTGAATCGGTCATGTTATCACTTTTTATCTCCTTACCTGCTTTAATTTCTTCAGAGCTTGCATCGCTATTCATTTAACTATAAATATTTATTGAACACCTACTATTTCCAGTAATTGATTTGGGTGCTGATGGTACAACAGTGAGCAAAACAGATAAGTCCCTTTTCTCATGAACTTACATTCTATTGGCAAAGGTAGACAGTAAACAAATAAAATAGACAGTGAGTAAATAAAAGGATAAACAAGTAAACATATGAGCTGTTGGGAGTAATCATTAGTTTCTTACAACATGGTGGACTCTACCTTGATTAATTTTTTTTAAAAAGTATTTTTTTAAATTGATTTTTTTTTTTTTTTTTTTTTTTAGAGAGAGTGTAGTCAGGACAAAAGTATAGTCAGGACAAAAATGTAGTGAATATGGAACTGTTTCATATATTGGTTTTGGTGATAGTTACATGACCAGATATATTTTTGAAAACTTGTAGTGCATGAAAAAGAGTGAGTTTTATTGTATATAACATATACCTCATTAGATCTGACAAGAAAACAGGAAAACCTAAATGAAGGCAGAAATTGAGATTAGTGTAAGCATTTATATAAGCTTGCTGATATAATTAGGGGATAAGAAACTATAGAGAATGTCCAAAAAATGTGAAGGAAAATCAGGTAGAATACCTAGATATTAAAGATATATTAACCAAAATTTAAAATTTTTTGATAGGTTTAACAGTTGATGAATTCTCTTCAGTTGATCTGAAGAAATTATCTAGAAAGAATCACAGAGAGACAAAATGATAAAAATAGATAAGAGCAAGGGTATACAGGGAGAAGGTCTAACATATTTCTAGTTGGAGTTTCAGAAAGAAAAGATAAAACAAATGGGACAGAGGAGTATTTGAGGATATAATGGCTGAGAATTTGCCAGGACAGATGAAAAATAGAAACCTATAGGTTAAGCCTAAGGAATACCAAGTTGGTTAAATAAAAAGGATTTACTCTTAAAGACCTTACAGTGAAACTTCAGAATACTAAAGATAGAGAAAATAGAAAACCTGAAAAACATTATCAGCTGACTTGATTAATTGATGTTGACTGAATACTTTACCCAAAACAGCAGACTACGCACGGTTTTCAATTAGACTTGGAATGTTCACCAAGATAGATCATATTCTGAGCCATTAAATACATCTCAACAAATATAAAAGCGTTGAAATCATACAGAGTATGTCTTCTGACCACAAGATCATTATCTATATGCAAAACTATAAATAATTATAAACAATATGCAATTGTAGACCATTTGTAAAGAGTTTGACATTTATTGTGAATCAGATGAAAAGTCATTGGGAGGTTTTTAGCAGAAGATATGTGATCTCATTACTATTTGGAAGTATCATTTTTGCAGGTATCTGGAGAATAGACTAAGGATCAAGCCTGAAAGCTAGGGAGACTAGTAGGAGAATGATGTAATATCCCAAGTGAGAGATGGTGGTGGCTTGAATTAAATGCTGAGAGGGTGGGCAGTTCTGAAGTCATATTTACTTTTTAACTTGTTTATTGTCTGTCTTATTTTTAATGCAAGTTTCATGAGGGTAAGGACTTTTTGTTATTTATCAGTGTATCCCCTGGTGCTTTAAAATGTATGCAGCATATAGTAGGCTCTCAATAAATATTTGTTAATAAATGTAGTGACTTTTTTGTTCTGGTATGTATTGGTTTAAATTGATTTTTATTTTTCATTTAAAGCATGAAACAGTTGATGGCTATAGAAGATATTTCACTCAAATTGTAGGGTATGTATCTAATATGGAAATAAATATTATTTTTATATTATGTTAAATGTCAGAACTAATAATTTTGTATTTGGGTTTGAATTTTTTTAACACATGTTATATCGGTAATTACTGTTTTTAGGTTCTTTGTGGTTGAAGATCATATTTTGCATGTGACCCAAGGATTAGTAACCAGGGCATACACTGATGAACTTTGGAACATGGCCCTCTCAAAGATAATTGCTGTCCTTAGAGCTCATTCAGTAAGTCAGACAATTTATGTTACTAAATTTTTAATTTACTTTGAGAACTTCTGAGACAGATATTGTCAGAAGAAAACTGTACTTCCATCGTTCTGTATATATTTAGTTATTGCTCAGATTTGGAAGTAGTACTGTCAGGCTTTCATTTGGTAATACTGGGCTGTGATTTTGCAACTGACTAGGGCTTCCCAAGACATTTTTAGTCCAGTATTATAGAAAACGAAGAATTAAGCTGGTCTCATTAATCTCAACTGACCTCTTCATTAGATCACTGAAAGCACCATGAATAAAGGGTTTTTAATTATCATTCCAAATTCTTTGCTTCCAAAATAAATTCCACCATTAAAACTAAAACAACAACAACCCAAAACACAATAGAACTTGTTCTTCAATGTTCATAATTTGTTTGCAGTAATGCAATAATAAATTTCTTTAAAATATGCAATGTCAAATTTTGAACTCATTTGAATAAAGAAACTTTATGTAATGAGATATTTTTAATGAATAAAAGTAAAATGATTAAGTATTTATATAATATGCTTCTTGTGGAAATAATAAATATGTTAGTATTATAAAGACTACTGAAATTAATGATTGTTCAGTGTAGACTTTTTCTTAAGACAATTTCAGTAGTTTACCTTCAGTAAAATCTCTTCATACTTAAAATTTTATAACCTTATTTATAATTTTATTGAGAATATTGAAAACATTTTAAAAGAGGATTATTAGCTTATGTGATATTTATATTATAAATACACTGCATTTTTATTTATCTGTAATACAGATTCTTAATACACTATTTGTCCAGTGAACTAATTTTCCTAACATATTAATAAAAAACAATATGTTTTATGGTTTATATTCAGACCAGCTCTGAATATGTAAAATTATAATATACTTCCTATTAATTCCATGACATCATTACAAGGTCATAATATGTTGAATGCAATGTATCACACTCAAATTTTTATTAAATACTCTTAAGAGGACAGTGAATTTCACTATTCCTTTGAAATTAATTATTTTCTTTTGGTACATTATTAATAAAATACTTAAATTGTCATTCTTATGTTGGAAAAAAGTAATGTACTTGTGTCTCTTATAAGGTAAATATTTGAGAACTAAAAATGTGAGTTATATATTTATATACATATATAAATATATATATTTAAAACCCATTTTTTCATTTGAAAATAACTAGTAGAAATATGAGTGTCATTGCTTTAACCAAAGTTTACTATGTGCACATTTTAGGAAAATCTTTTAATACAGATATGTAGATACATTATTTTAATGATCTTTCCCTAAGAAATTTTACTAATTAGAGAAAGCCAGCTGTGGATCTAACTAATAACCAAGATTCAAAATTTATTGTAAGTCTGGCAGATTAAAGGGAAAAAATTCAGGTTTTAATTCTTAGTTTTTAACCTAATGACGCTGGGTTTTTCTATTTGTTTGTTTCCACTCCTATATCTACACCCACCCCCACCACCACCACCACCACAGTCTTATTGCACTGATCCTGATCTTGTTCTGGAGCTGAAGAATCTCATTGTAATATTTGCAGATACTTTGCAGGTGGGTGATACTCTAACATTCAGTTAATGACTATTTTAAGCAATTAAAGATTTACAAAATAATAAGCTATGCTCATTTAATTTATTGTGGATTAATGGTAGTAAAATAGTAGTAACCAAATGTTTACTTATATATTAGCATTTACCCAGGATTTTTCATACAGCGTCCTGCCTTATTATGAACTTTGGACAGAGCTCATGGAATATTACCATCTTTTTAAATATTGGTCATTCAGTTAGAATAGAAAAAGTATTTTTGTAGTTGATTGGGCGCCATCCCATGCACCCAAAAGTTGCCTGTTCGATTCCTGGTCAGGGCAAATGCCTGGTTTGCAGGCTTGATCCCCAGTAGGGGGCATACTGGAGGCAGCCCATCAATGTTTTGCTCTCACAGCAATGTTTCTCTTTCTCTCTCTCTCTCCCGCCCCCCCTCAAAATCACTTTTAAAAATCTTCAAAAAATAAAACAACCTAGCAACTTTATTTCTAAACAAACAAACAAAAAAACATGGTGCAATAAAAAGAACTCTGTACTAGAAATTAGGAGTTACAAGTTCTGCCTTAGGACAGTGATCGTGGGCCCTGGAAGTCACACAGACACTGAGTTAATTTTCTGCCTCTGATGTTGAATAATTGTATATTTACTAGTACTAGTTTTCTAAACTTTATACCCTCATTTGTGAAAACAGATTTATTACTAGTTTTCAGAATTGTTTTGTTTTAAATGTGATAATTATGAAAACGCATAGTTTGACAGTTGTATTCACTCATTTCCTTCCTAATTTCAGATGTGCTATGACTGTGAGCAAATCACTTTACTTCTTCGAGTCTTTTTTAAAAACTAAGATTAAAACTGAATTATCTGAAAAATCAGTATCTTTGTGATTTTTCAGTATCAAGGTTTTAAGCTCATCCCTCCTCCTTTGTCACTGATCATAAAAAATCGATTGCATATTGTTTTCAGGCTTAAACTTATGGGATTTTTTTGTGGTTGAAATAATGTTTTATGAAAAATAGACTAGCATTTTCCAAAGTGTGATAATAGATATTACCTACATAAAATTTCTCTGGTCAAAAATGTTTGGGAAATGCTAAGTAAAATAAAACAGACTTTTACATGAAAAGCTTTTCTCAGCAAATTTATACCATGCATTTCCAAAAGGAAAGTGATTATGCAGCATTTTCCCAATATATTTGACCCTTGAATTTTTTTTCCCCTTATAACATCTACTAGAGGCCTGGGGTGGGGGTGGGGGGCGTCCCCCAGCCCGGCCTGTGCCCTCTCGCAGTCTGGGACCCCTCGGGAGATAACCACCTGCTGGCTTAGGCCTGCTCCCGGGTGGCAGAGGGCAGGCCCAATCCCTAGGTGCAGCCCTCAGGCTCAGAGCAGGGCCGATTGGGGAGTTGGGGCATCGCCCCCTGTCATGCACAGAGCAGGGTGGATCGGGAGGTTGCGATGCCACCCTCAGTCATGCTCTTAACTTTTCTGTATATCATACAGCAGTGTTAGCTATAGTCATCATGTTGTACTTATAACTGGAAGTTTGTACCTTTTGACTACCTTCCTCTAGTTTCTCTTCATCCTACCCTCTATTTCTGTTAACCACAAGTCTGATCTCTTTCTCTATGAGTTTTATTTTTGTGGTGTTTTTTTTTTTTTTTTTTTAGATTCCACATATAAGTTAGATCATACAGTATTTGTCTTTGTCTGTCTGTCTTATTTCACTTAGCATAATACTTTCAGGTCTATCCCTCTTGTTGCAAATGGTAGGATTTCTGCATTATTTTATGGCTGAATAATATTCCATTGTATATATGTACACCGAAACTTCATAATCCATTCATCTATCGATGGACATTTAGGTTGTTTCCATTTTTTGGCTATTGTAAATGCTGCTGCTATGAACATAGGGATGCAGATATCTTTTCAAATTAGTGTTTTCATTTCCTGGTTGCAGAATTTCTGGATCATACGGTAGTTCTATTTTTAGGTTTTTTTTGAGGAACCTCCATACTGTTTTCCATAGTGGCTGTACCAAATTATAATCCCTTCAACTGTGTACAAGGTTCCCTTTTCTTCACATCCACTCCAGCATTTTTTATATCTTGTGTTTTTTAGAATGGCTATTCTAACAGACATGAGGTGATAGCTCATTGAATTCCCCAATTGATTTAGGTGCTGGTGCAAGCTCCTTATCTCTTTGTAAACCATAACAAACTGATTTTAGACTGGCACTTTGAGTACAGCTGAATCTAGAGAGTATTTGATGTGGTTCCAAGGAACTCTTCAGATAATCAAAGAAGAGTAATAGAAAACATTCAGGTAATAGAGGCACTAAAAAGTCACAGCGATGGGTGTATAAACCCTCGTAAGTATACCTTTCTAATCTTACAGCTTTGAAATAAGATTGAGGAAAACATACTAGTCCTTACTTATTCAGAAATCCTGCAGTATTTTCATTTAATTGAAAATTGACAAGCTGAGCATTAGGTGGGTCTTTTACTGAATTAGTAAACACTGGCTTTTCAAGTTATACCCATTAGTTGAAGAATTGGGGAAGGTATTTTCATAAAAACTGATTAAAGGATATTGCATATTATTTGGTTTATTATGCAATTTTTAAATGTCATTATTTTTAATGTCATTATTTTATCACTTAAAGCTGACTAAACAATGAAGTAAAAATGTAATACCAGCGTATTAATAGTTCTGCCTATTAAGCAGATCAAAAGTAAACATTTACTGATTTATTCACTAACATTTTGAGCACTCACTAAATGCTGGCAGCTAGATGGTGCATATAATGATAGAGACATAAAAATTAGTAGTATGGTATGGATATAAAAATTCCTGGATTCAAGAAATTTAGTTGTAAAAAAAGGAGTATAATATATTATTAGAGCAATATATTACAGAGCTTTGGGCTCACAGAAGATGGAATAACTAATTTCATGAATTGGGAAAGGCTTATACAAATTGTTGATATGTGGGCTGGATTTTGAAGGATGAGTTCAAGTAGATTTGAAGGAAGGAGCATTAGTGGCAGAGAAAATAGCACGTGTAAGCTGTAGATAGAGGTATGATGTGGTAAGCATGAAGTGGGTTGAACAGCTTGATGGTGTCAGAAATTATATATAGCATATGGGTATGAGCAAAGAAGGGCAAAATAGTGGTCCTGAAACTGATAATGTAGTTTGACCCAGACTGTGGCACATCTTGTGGGACTTTAGTAAGCCTTCTATAGTTTTTAACCAGGGGAATGGCATGATCAGATTTACACTTTTAAATGATAACTTTGAGAGTTTGGGCAATAGATTGAGTTGAGACACATGGATGGAATTTCAGTTTAGGAAGCTCTTACAATGGTCTAGGCAAGAGATGTTAAAAAAATGAAATAAAGCAGTGGCACTGGGAATATTTCTGAAAGAAAGGTAGTAAATGATGGAGAAGAATGATAGATTTGAAAGAGATTCGTAAAGGAGGTGAAATCAAAAGAATTTGGTAACTGATTAGATGTTTCTTTTCAAGTTTTTTTCCCTGATAAACTGGACTGATGATAGAATTATTAACAGAGATAGGAAATAAGAAAAACACTTGGTTTAGTTGGAATGGGAGGAGATACGTTAACTTGAGTGTACTCTCTGGCAGACTGACTGGAGATGTCTAATAGGTGTTAGAATTAAATAATTAGAATTTACAGAGGTATAGTCAGAGATACAGATTTAGAATAATAAACTAGTGTTTGAAGTCAGTAGACTTGAGATGCCCTAGAAAGTTAGAAGAAAAGATTGAGGTATGGAGAGAGGAGAAAAAGCAAACTGGTTATATTATTTATAGCTAAGAAAACAAAGAGAGAGAGTATTGTAGAATTCAAAGCAGCGTTTCAAGAAAAAGAGGCAAGGTAGAGTGAGATCATTTAATTTCATATTTGGGAGGTAATCTGTGTCATTGTTGAGAGCAGTTTTAATACAGAAATGGGAATGGGAATTAGATTATTGTAGGGTTTGGCTATGAAAGGAGTAACAGGGAGGCAGCTGGCTGGGTACAGAAAATTGAGGGAGGGCTTTTTTCTTTTGTTCTTGACTTAAAGATGAGAGGTGATTTAGCATATTTATTTAGCCAAAGAAAGGAGCACAGTAGAGTGAATAGATAATCCGTGGAGTGGTTCTAACAGGATGAGATAGGATCAAGAACTAAGATGAAGAGGTAAACCTTGACAGACCTGTGAGATGAGTGAAAATGTTTGGTCCTGATATGGGTAAGATTTCAATGAATTTGGAGTTGGAAAGAAAGAAAGTTTTGGAAATAAAGTATGTTTGAGGAAAAGATGTAAAATTTCCCTATACAACAAAGTCACTCTAACATTGAAGGTGCAAAAGGAAGCTAGCGTGTTTTAGAGAGCACATTCCCTTTTCTTGTATTCTATTTAGGGACCCCTTCTCAAGACAGTTATTTAGATAATCAATCTTGAACTTTTTCACCAGTCTGACTTCTGATACTTTTTAAGGCTAACCAAGAAATCCAGAGTAAAGAGAGAGGGAAGAAATGGCAAAATTATTCCAGCTTCATAAAACTCTTTCTAGATTCTTACTTAATGCAACATAATAGAAAGTCAAAAGAATATCTTTTTTTTCATACTGTTGGAATGGCATATAATGTGATATAGTAAGTGGTTACTTTCAAACAATTCTCCAGTATTTCCAACATTTTAAAAATGAATAGTTTCATTTAAAAATGAACATTTTAAAAATGAACGTTTATCTGTTTTTTATGTGTGTGTTTTAGGGTTATGGTTTTCCAGTGAACCGACTTTTTGACCTTTTATTTGAAATAAGAGATCAATACAATGAAACACTGCTTAAGAAATGGGCTACAGTTTTCAGGTTAGTCTGAGCCACGGTGCCTTAATGTGGTGAAAAAGTTTGTCAAATGCTAAAGTAGTTGATTTTGTGTTTAGCAATAAAAATGCTCATAATAATTTTTATTGTAGTAAAATATATATAACATAAAATTTACCATTTTAACCTTTTAGAAATGTACAGTTTAGTGGCATAAAGTACATTTACATTGTAACTATCACCACTATCTTTCTCCAGAACTTTTTCCTTCCCAAACTTAAACTCTATACCAATTAAACAAGAACTCCCATGCCCTTCTTCTAGCCCCTGGTGATCACCATTTTACTTTGTCTCTATGCTCTCAGTACTTCATAAATGTGGGATACATATTTAAATACATATTTGTACTTTTTTGTGTCTGGATTATTTAAGTTGGAATAATGTCTTTAAGGTTCATCCGTGTTGCAGTGACTTTCAAAATTTCATTTTTAAAAGGCTGAATAATATTCTATTGTATGTATATACCACATTTTATTTATAATTGATCCATCTATGGATATTTCAATTGTTTCCACCTTTTGGCTATTGTGGATAATGATGCTGTGAACATTGTTGTACAAATATCTGTTTGAATCCCGGTTTTCACTTCTTTTGGGTATATACCCAGAAGTGGAATTGCTGAATTATATATAAATATATGTTTAATATTTTGAGGAATTGCCACATTATTTTTCACAGTAGCTGCACCACTTGTAATTAATTTTTAAATGTACTACTTTTAGTTTTAATCTCTGTAGTTTGTTTTCCTAGTAAATGATTGGGTCAAAGGCTGTAGGTATTCAAAGGTATTTATTTAGTGTTAGAAATGTATGCTTTTAAATTTTGTTTGGGGGGGGAAGTGCCATTTTTATAAACAACATAATTAGATTAAAATCTTAAAAGCATCTAGTAAGGAAAATTATTTTTGCTTTAACCACTTGCCTATAGGGCATAGACAAATTATTTTAATATCTATATAATTTTCTATTGCCATGAAAAAAAGAAATCTCCCTTCTTTTTAAATTCTAAAAACTTCCCTTCCTTCCGCCCTTTCTCCCTCTCTCCTGCCCTCCTTTTCTTCCTTCATTTGGAAAAAAAAGTCAATCATGAAATCTTAGATCTATGTCATCTGTAATATGATAGAAGTTACGTGGCAATAATATTTGATGAAATTAAATTAGAAAATATGTTAAGCGATTTACCCCAGCTTGGCATTTACCCCATCAATTTTTAAAACTAGAGGGCAGACCTTATGAATACTATGATAGAAGTCTTTCTTTCTATAATATCTAAGTGAACAAGGTGATGCACTTCTATTAACACTCACTAAAAAATCCTCATTTAAGCTTTTTGTAATAACATTTCTTAGGAGTGATGTTGGAACAATGTTGTCCCAAGGATATGACAGTCTTGATGAATCATATATAAGTATCAACAATTTTTTATATTTAGTATTTTAGAAATAGAGCTAGTGCAGGGGGCAGCCGATTGATTATTCTCTCTCATCATTGATGTTTTTCTCTCTCTCTCTCCTCCTTTCCTCTCTCTGAAATCAATTTTAAAAATGCTTTGGTAATAGTTGTAAATTTTTAAAAAATATATTGTCCTTCAGGACTCTAATGATAGTTCAATTCCCTCTTTTTTTTTAACAGGGACATTTTTGAAGAAGATAATTATAGCCCCATCCCTATTACTAATGAAGAAGAATATAAAATAGTCATCAGTAAATTTCCCTTTCAAGATCCAGACCTTGAAAAGGTACAAGCTAGTTTTTAAATTCAAGAATTTTGTTGAAAATAAACTTAGGGTATTTATTGCTACATAATATTAATCTGACACTGTAAGTGAGAATGTCTTTTTTTGAGGCAATTTTTTGTTGTGTTATTTAAGAAAATTAATTATGTTTTGTTAAAGATTATGTTACTACTATGACTGTTACTGTTTTGGTGAAGTTAAGAAGGGACTTTCCTGGGGATACTAGCAACAGTTGTCCCAAATGTTAGGTGGTTTCTTTGGGCAGGTGTTGCTAATGTTGTGTGGATTCCAAATTAGATATACTAAATGTTGAGTAAATTATAGGAATAAGTATAGTCTAGGGAAAAAGGGGAGTATTTCTTTGAAATGTCTATCACTGTTGAAGATCTTTTGTGGCTTTTTTTCTAGAAATGTACTTCTACAAAAAAATTTATCTTGGTTAAGTAAGAGTGAAGGCAGTAGCCACCTGTTGATTTCTTTCCTGAAGTAGGAATATGTACTTTTGAAATCAAATGTGTGAATAAAAGACAGGATACAGAAAGGAAATACACACCATGTAGAGTATTCTCGGACTACCTATGATTGCACACGTGTGTGTATACATACGAACACACATACTTGTACCTATCTAGTATTTCTAGGTAGAATCAGAACCCATGGGAAAAGGGTATCATATTTTCTATAATTGTCACCTTTTTATTCCCTTTATTCTTGTTTTTTTCTCCTTACCATTCTTTATTATTTTTTCAGCTCTTTATAATTTAGTCATTTTCTTTGTTCTTATCCCTTTACAATGAACAGAAGTGAATTCTAAGTAAAATGTGTGAATGGTGATTGTAAATTTTATGTCATATATATATATAAATTAAGCATATTATGTGTAATAGTCACTAAATATAGGACCAAGTAATTAAATGCATAGCTTTAGATTACAGCTAACACTGCCATTGCATAAGCCTAATAGCTAGATTCTAATGCACACACAAGACCAGAATAATTATTCTCAGTCGATACATTTTTTAAGATTGTATTTTTATTTTATTATTTTTTTTACATTTTTATTGACTTCAGAGAGGAAAGGAGAGGGAGAGAGAGAGATAGAAACATCAATGATGAGAGAGAATCATTGGTCGGCTGCTTCCTGCACCCCCACACTGGGGATTGAGCTCACAACCTGGGAATGTGCCCTGACCAAAATCTAACCGTGACCTTTTGGTTCATAGCTCAACGTTCAACCACTGAGCCATGCCAGCCAGGCTCAATCAATATTTTTAAAGTCCCAATCAAAGTTGTTCCTTTACAATGTTATCCCTTTACAATGAACAAAATATTCTCCATCTCATGGCTTGGTTTTGTTTAGTTTTGGTTATTGGTAATAAAGTTTATTCAGGCTGTAGTATCTCAATGGTCTGGGTTCATATACCAGCTCTGCCTGTGGCTTATTATGGGCAAGTGACTTACCCTATTGGGGCATTTGTGGCTCATCTGTGAAGTGAGGAGGTTAAACTAAATAATCTCTAATGTTCCTTCTAATTACACTAAAGTATTCTAAATAGGTTTATAGTTAAAAGGATGTTTGACTTAGCTTGTAGGGTGCTTCCAAAATATATAGTAGGATTAAATTTGTTAGGATTTGTATTTATTGGTCCATATATTATCATTAAGAAGAAGTTGTACTGTTAAGATAAAGGCAATGTGGAAAATTTAAACTTGACAGCTTATAAAGAAATCCCATAAATTATTTAGTAATAATCTCTTGGTTGTGTGTGTGTGTGTGTGTGTGTGTGTGTGTGTATATATTTAATTATTTTCCTAATTTAAGTATTTTTTAATTAAAATTATTAGGAAAGATGTGAAACTCTCTCAAATGATGAGTTATTTTCAGTGTAAATTATGAATGAGAAAAGAGTAAGACTGAACATATGTGCAAAAGTCAGTCTTTTGATAATTTGATTAGAACCCTTTGGCTAAAATAAGGACATATTTATATTCTATCTTTAACGTCATTAAAATAAATTCTTAAAGCTGAAATATCTTCCAAATAGATCTCTCTGGCTAATGTGTGGAGAATGGATTGGAAAAAGCCTTACACCGGTGGCAGGGAGGTCAGCTAAGGGTTTATTGCAGGGGATCTTGATAAGAAATCGGTGACTTGAGTGAGAGTTATGGCCATGGAATTTAAGAGATGTTTAGGGGGTCGAAACAATAGCAGTTGGTGATTGTTTGCATTTGAGAGATGATGAAGATAGAGGGGTCAAGTATGATAACCAAGTTTCTGCCTTGGATGGTGGTAACATTGACCAAAATAGGAAACACAAGAGGAGCAGATTTAGGAGGAGTGGACGATAATTACATTTTTGGATCTATGAGTATGTCTCAAATAACATCAAACACGGGTGTTATATTTTAAGTGTTGCAGCCAAATGGAAGTGTCCAAGTGGTGGTTCGATATATGGATTTGGACTTCAGGAAAAAGATTTGGCCTGAATTTATAGATTTGGGAGATATTGGCACTTGCATGGTGATTGAAGTCATGAGAATAGACAAGATCATCTAAGGACAGTATGTATGGAAAAAGGAGAAGATGTAGGATAGACCCTAAGGCATAGCAATAATTAAGGAATGGCTAGAGGAAGAGATAGAGAAGATAGAGAAATAAGAGGAAGTGGATACCAAGGAAATGAATTCGAAGGAAGGAGAGATCATTTAAGAAGCTGGAGGGAGCCAACTGTGTCAGATACTTCAGATAAATCAAGTAACATAGAGCTGGAAAAGTCCATTGGATTTAACATTCACAAGGTCATTAGTGACCATGTGAGGATACTTTTACTGATATAACTAGATTGCAATGAATATAGAGACAGAAGTGTAGATTAGACTTCTTGAAGATGATTAGTGGCTTTTGTTAAAAATCTTGGAGAGGGTTTACCTTTTGGAAACGAAGAATTTGCTAATGGATGTTGGCTGATAAAGCAGTTTGTAAACCATTGGCTGCATACCAGTGTTTGATGGTATGATAGTTAGAAAGCTATTGTAAGGTATTCTAGGAGTTAGGGAATGATATGGATTTCTTCTTGAATTGGTGCGTGAAGGGAGTCTTAGAATTGTTGGATGACTTTGAGCCAGGAAGCTGGCCCATAACCTTCAAGACTAACTTGACTCTGTACTTTATTGTGGATGTAGAGAAGCAGACAGCTGACAGCTAGGCATCATCTGCAGGATATTTATCAGAACAGAAAGGGATTGAGAGAAGTCTGATAATATGATTTGAGAAACAGGTAAATTGCTATATTATTTTCTTCAGAAATATTTTGGTTTTCTTTAAAATATCAAAAATAATGTAAAAATATAACAGTAGACTTTAAGGTGCAGGTATTTACTATTAATTCAAATGTGCAGTCAATTTAATTTTTATATTTTTATGTGATTAAAATGTCTTTTTCTAAAATTTTGAAAACAACATTAATTTTTTCTTTCTCCAGCAATCTTTCCCAAAGAAATTCCCCATGTCTCAGTCAGTGCCTCATATTTACATTCAAGTTAAAGAATTTATTTATGCCAGCCTTAAATTTTCAGAGTCACTGCATCGGAGGTAAGTTTACTAACTAGTAAGAAATGTATCCTTATCATAGCTATTTATGTGAAACATTAACACTTGATTTCCAGGCCATGACTCTTTAGTGGATTGTTATCTCATTGGAAAGGCTACCATATTTTAGTGACACATGGGATTAAGTTGTTATAAATCTGATATATCAGTGAAAATTTCTGACATAAAAGGAACGAACATATGATATATTTCAGTGAATACTCTCTGGAGGAGAGCGTGGTGATGCTGGCTTTCATAATGTCTCCCTCCCTGAAATCCATTCTTTTGAATTTGTATACTGAATAGCAGGAAATACCCTTCAGTGTTAAATGCTTTTGAATTTTAAGTTGGAAAAAGCCATAAAGGCAGTTCAGATATGAGTTACTTATTTTTCAAGTTGAAACAGTGAGAACAATGACAGTTTCTAAATTATAATTTGTTGCACCTGTGCCTCTTATTGTAATTATTATTGTTTTGGATTTAAACAACGTCTAAATAAATGGAAAAAAGAAATGTGTATTCTGCCAGGGTAAAAGGGTATCTGGTTTTAGGTCTTACACTGCTTTTTCCTGTAAGTAGGGATTCTTTAAAGGATTTCTTAATTTAAAAAATGTTTTTATTGATTTCAGAGAGGAAGAGAGAGGGAGAGAGAGATAGAAACATCAATGATGAGAGAGAATCATTGATCGGCTGCCTCCTGCACGCCCCCTACTGGGGATCGAGACCGCAACCCAGGCATGTGCCCTTGACCGAAATCAAACCTGGGATCATTTAGTCTGCAGGCCGACGCTCTATCCACTGAGTGAAACTGGTTAAGGCTTTATAGAATTTCTTAATTTTTGTTCTTGAATAATATGAGTTGGAGAGGAAAGAAGAAGAAAGGAAGACAAATGCCTAATGCATAGCATCTGTTGTGCTGTGTGTTTCTTACAAGCCAGTGATTCTCAACGCGGGATCCCCAGACCAGTAGCATTAGTGTCACATGGGAAACTTAGAAATGCAGCCTCACACATACTGAATTAGAGACCCTGAGGGTGGGGCCCTGGGTTGTGCCAAGTTCTCTGGGTGATTCTGATGCACTTGAAGGTTGAAGAACCACTGCCTTAAACTTCATCACATACCTAGCCGCTTATTCCAAAGTCTCTAAAGATGTATTTTAAAGACATTAGTTTTTATATTCAGTCATAAAACTCACTAGAGGTAACGTATTCTCTATACAGCACAACATGCAGAATCACACAGTAGAATCTGGCATTTGAAAATAGTGGACACAAATGAGTCTTAACTGAAAAGGAATAACAAGCTATTACAGTGGTAGTTTTCACTAGTGGAGTTTGAACTGTGAGAGCCACCAGTCGGTTATGCCTATCTTGTTTTTCCTTTAACATTCTGAAGTTCTGATCTGATACAGAGACAGTATAATGCAGTGGTTAAGAATATAACCTTCAGAGTTAGACCTTAGTTTAAGTCTTTATTATTATTATTATTATTTTAAATTTAAATTCTTTATTGTTGAAAGTATCACATATGTCTCCTTTTTACCCCATTGACCTCTCCTTGGCTGCTCCCACCCCCCAGCACATGCCCTCACCCACCTACTGTCTGTGTCTATTGGTTATGCTTATATGCATGCATACAAGTCCTTTGGTTGATCTCTCTTAGTTTGAGTCTTGAGGCTGATACCCACTAGCCGTAGTAGGGCCTTGGGCAAGTGACTTAATCTGTTTAACTTGCAGTTTCCTCATCTGTAAAATGAGGGAAATAATTCAGAGGGTGGTTGTAACAATTAAATAAGGTAATATATGTGTATAAAGAGCTCAGTATAGTGCCTGGTACATGCTAGAAACATTGGATTTAGGAGAGGATGGGATACTACAATATTAGATGTAAAACTGGTGCTTGGAGTGTTTTGTTTTATAAGCCTGGGGGAACTATTGAAGACTTTTTAACTAAGGAATGACATGATTAGCGTTCTATTGTAGAAAATTTACTCTGGCCTCAATGTGGATGATAGATTGGAGGGGATTAAAACAATAGTCAATCACATTGAAAAAGTGAAGGCAGTGGTTCAAGAAAAGGATCCTGAAATAATCAGGATCAGCGATGATGAAGAGGAAGGAACATATTCAAGAAGTTTCAAGAGCTTGAAATTAGAGTGTTTGGGAAGAATTAGATGAGGAAATTAAGGGATAGGGAACAACTAGACTTACACACGGGTAGGATTGAATTTGTTTATATACTCTCAAATAGATTCTGGTTATAGTTAGTCATCTTTGAAAACAGTAATTCACGCATTCATCTGTTATCAACTCCTAACATTCTAAATGGTGAATGTTGTATACTAATGCTATAACAGAAAAGATTGTCAATTTTTTCCTTCTATCTTTGATGAAAATATTAATCACTTTTGTTAATTCACTATTCAGTTGTCTAGTTAACTCTGTAACAATGCTATTCATTTAACAAAGCTTAGAGATGCTTTGTGTTTGTTTTTTTATTTGTCATTAAAGGGTTATGGAAAAATTACTTTCTGTGTTTAAAGCTTTCTTACTATGTTTAAACATATTTTGGAGTTAGATTTTTAGAACTAGAAGATACTTCAGAGCTTTTATAGTACAAATGTACTATATACCATATGTACTATCCTATATAATAATAGAGAAACATGGTAATTAACCATAACTTAGCTACCCTTCCCATTGGCTAATCAGTAAGATATGCAAATTAACTGCCAACCAAGATGGCGGCCGGCAGCCAAGCAGCTTGAAGCGAACAGGAGGCTTGCTTGCTTCAGTGACGGAGGAAGCCAACGTTCCCTGCCTGCCACTGCTGGGCTCTGAGCTTGCACTCTAAGAAACATTGTTAGAATTATAGAAGCTAAAAAAACCCCAGAAACCTGCTTTCAGCCAGCCGGGCCTCAGAGCTGGAGTTGAAACAGTGTTTTGATTATAGAACCCAAACAAACCAGATACCTGCTTTCAGCAGCTGAGGTCTCAGAGCTGGAGCTGAGCCTCAGAGAGAAAGCCGGCTCTCAGTACCAGTGACAGCCATAGAAGGTAAATAAATCCTAGAATAAAAGAAAAAAGAAAAAAAGGACAGGTTGGGAGCTTCAGTTGCCCGCCAGCCTGAAAACGGCCCTCAGCCCCTCACCCAGACTGGCCAGGCACCCCAGTGGGGACCCCCACCCTGAAGGGGGTGTGACCAGCTGCAAACAGCCATCATCCCCTCACCCAGGCTGGCCAGGCACCCCAGTGGGGACCCCACCCTGAAGGGGGTGTGACCAGCTGCAAACAGCCATCATCCCCACACCCAGGCTGGCCAGGCACCCAGTGGGGACCCCACCCTGAAGGGGGTGTGACCAGCTGCAAACAGCCATCATCCCCTCACCCAGGCTGGCCAGGCACCCAAGTGGGACTCCCACCCTGATCGAGGACAACCTTCAGGGCAAACCAGCCGGCCCCCACCCGTGCACCAGGCCTCTATCCTATATAGTAAAAGGGTAATATGCCTCCCAGCACTGGGATCAGTGGAGCCGCGAGGCCTCCCGAACCCGGGATCAGCGGAGCAGCGAGGCCTCCCAGCACTGGGATCAGCAGAGCCGCGAGGCCTCCTGGCCCCTGGAACAGCGTGACGGGGCAGAGCCCAAACCCCCTGATCGCCCTGCGGCTCTGTGTGTGACGGGGCGGGGCCACAACCTCCCTATCTGCCCTGCTCTGTTTATGACAGGGGAAGGCGCCCCAACCCCCTGATCGGCCCTGCTCTGTGCCTGATAGGGGGGAGCTCCCCAACCCCCTGATCAGCCCTGCTCTGTGTGTGACAGGGTGTGGTGCCCCAAACCCCCCAAGGGCCCTGCTCTGTGTGTGACGGGGTGGAGCCGAAACCTCCCCATTGGCCCTGCCCTGAGTGTGACGGGGGGAGTGTCCCAACCCCCTGATCGGTCCTGCTCTGTGGGTGACGGGGCGGTGCCCCAAACCCCTGATGGGCCCTGCTCTGTGTGTGACAGGGGGCAGTGCCCCAACTCCCCTATCGGCCCTACTCTATGCGTGACAGGGGGGAGCTCCCCAACCCCCTGATCGGCCCATGCTCTGTGCGTGACAGGGGGTGGTGTGGCAACCTCCCCATCGACCCTGCCTTGAATGTGACAGAGGGCGGCGCCCCAACCCCCCAATCGGCCCTGCTCTGAGCCCGACCAGGGACTGCACGTAGGGATTGGGCCTGCCCTCTGCCACCCGGGAGCGGGCCTAAACCAGCACGTCGTTATCTCCTGAGGGGTCCCAGACTGTGAGAGGGCACAAGTGGGGCTGAGGGACACCCCCCCCCCCCCCGCCAGTGCACAAATTTTTGTGCACCAGGCCTCTAGTATATGAATAAAAGCAGGCCAGAGAATGAAGTGACTTTATGAATAGACATACAAAGTCCCGATTATTTAGTTGTAGAGGAAACATCTGAAACTAATATGATCTTTAAGAAATTTTCCCTTTTCATCAGAGGTTAAACTGTAAAATATTTTAGGAGTTTTACTACATATTAAGATTTCATTATTGTGAAGTATTCTTTAAAAATTAGGAGGAGTACAGTTTATAGGCTCAAAGGACAAGGGGTTAAGGGAAAAAATTGTCAAATAGGATAAAAACCGCGTGGGGGAAATACTGGTTATTGTCAGGTAAATCTTGCTGGCACAGATAGGACAATAGATACCGATAGATTTTCTTTCTCTTCTTCTACTTATGGAAGAAAAAGCATGCACTGACTTAGCATTCAAGGAAGTTCAGGGAAATTAAAGGAAAGACATTATCTATCATGATAGATTAACTATTTCTCCCTTTCATTTACAAATATTTTATCTGAGAAGAATGTTATACAGGATTTCTCTAAGTATAATTTGAGTGAGGAATTGGCAACTACCTCTTTTTTTTTTTTTTTTTTTTTTTTTAATCAGGGTGAGTACATTGCTTGTTTAGGGGCAATACTGACATATTAGAGTTTTCTGAGAGTCTGATGTCAAATCACCCTGAAGCTCTTCTGGTGGCACATTCACTTTGATTTTAGATATAAAGAATTAGAGGAAAATACTCAGATCTGCCAGAATTTGGGTTGGCAGAAATTGAAAAGAGTGCTTGCATTAGAATGGAGAACATTATAGAGTAGTGAGAAGTACCTATGCGTTATCAAATCTTGCTCTATTTGTATTTTAAAAATAAACTAGTGTAAACATTTGTGCTGTATAGATTTGTAAGAGTAATATTTTACTAAAATAAAAAGTAAAGTAGTGCTAAAATGTTAGCCTATGTTTAAGGCAGTGGTTCTCAAATGGGGTAACTTTGCTCCCTAGGAGGCATCTAGCAATGTGTAGAGGCATTTTGGGTTGTCACAACTAGGGGGAAGGATGCTGTTTACATCTAGTGAGTAAAGGCCAGGGATGCTGCTGAATATCCTGCAATGCACAGCACAGCCTACAACAAATAATTACTGGCCTAAAATGTCAATAGTGCTGTGACTATATGTACCCTGTCAGAAAGCTTAATAATATGAAATTTTGTTTTTAGCTCAACAGAAATAGATGATATGCTTAGAAAATCTACAAATCTGCTGCTGACCAGAACTTTGAATAGCTGTTTACTGAACCTTATTAGGAAACCTCATATAGGTTTGACAGAGGTAGGTTTATATCCAAATGTTTCACTACATGGAACATCCTGTAAAACTAGCTTTCTGTTTTAAATTTATTAATGAAGTGGATTTGTTTTAAAATAAAAACGTCAATGTAAATTTAAGCAATGTGAAGAAAAAGGATTTTTACACAGGGAATAGATACAATAGTCTCCCCACATTCACAGTTTCAGTTACCTATGATCAACTGCAGTTCAAAAATATTAAATGGATAATTCCCAAAATTATTCCATAATCAATTCCTAAGTTTTAAATTGCACACTGTTTTGAGTGGAGATGCTGGCAATTCAGGTATGCCAAAGAAAAGCCATAAAGTGCTTCCTTTAAATGAAAAGGAGAGCGTGCTTGAATTAATGAGGAAAGAAAAACAATCGCATGCTGAGGTTGCTAAGCTCTAAGGTAAGAACCAATCTTCTGTCTGTGAAATTGTGAAGAAGGAGAAAGAAATCTGTGCTAGTTTTGCTGTTGCACCTTAAACTGCAAAAATTGAGGCCACAATGCTTGATACTAGTAAGTTAAGATGGACAGGGCATTAAATTTGTGGATGGAAAGCATGAACAGAAAACACATTCCAATTGACAGCAATGTTTGTGCCAGAAAATATTGAACCTATAAGAAGACTTCAGCAAGGGATCCCCTGAAATGAGTGACCACATTCACATAACTTTTATTACAGTATTGTTACAATTTTTCTATTTTTATTTTTATTTTGTTAATCCTCACCTGAGGATATTTTTCCATTGATTTTTAGAGAGAGTGGAAGGGAGAGAGAGACACAGAGAGAGAAACATCGATGTGAGAGAGACACATCGATGGGTTGCTTCTGCACATGCCCCAACCAGGGCCAGGGATCGAGCCTGCAAGGAGGTACATGCCCTTGACTGCATTCGAACCCAGGACCCTTCAATCCGCAGGCTGATGCTCTTTCCACTGAGCCAAATCGGCTAGGGCATAATTGTTCTATTTTATTATTACTGATATTAATGTCTTATTGTGCCTAATTTATAAATTAAACTTTATCACAGGTATGTATGTATAGGAAAAAAACATAGTATATATAGGGTTCAGTACTATTTATGGTTTCAGGAATCCACTGGGGTATTGGAACATATGCCCTGCAAATAAGGGGTGACTACTGTAATTGAAGATGTTGGAATGTATATGCAGATATATGATTGCCAGACCTTACATGAAAAATGAAAAAACTTTTTATGTGGTAAATGTATAAAATTTGAAAAAGTACTTTGAAACATAATTTGCAGTTAGACTTTTTTTTTAATGATAGCATTCATAAGCAGTATTTGTAGTAGACTTGAAATCACATAATCAGTTGTATCCTGTAATGCTATAATTATGCATAAATGATACAGTTACTGGAAGTAATAATCCTGGTTTAAAAAATCAAATGGCTTTGTGTACATGTAACATCATTTTACCGGATGTATTTTGTATTTTTTAGCTAGTGCAAATCATCATAAACACAACACACCTGGAACAAGCTTGCAAATACCTTGAGGACTTTATAACTAACATTACAAATATTTCTCAAGAAACTGTTCATACCACAAGACTTTATGGACTTTCTACCTTTAAGGTATGTAAAAATCTGACCAAAGTTTTTATTTCAATCACTGTAAGCAAACTTTTAGAAATTAAAGACAGTCTTTATTATATACATGATTTGATTATATTCCTAACACTTGAAAATTAGAGTTAATTATTGTCAGCAGTAAGCAGATTAATGTCAGTTCCCTTTTGGCATTTTAAACATCTTGTTAATATGGAGAAAAGTATATTGATTTGTTTATGTTTTGAAGACTTATAGTAGTGCTAATTTGGTCTCACTGGATTTCCATTAATGTCTCACAGTCCAATAAATAATTTTTTAATGTAATGTGTATATGTATGTGGTTAGAAATTAAAAATGTAAGATGAATTAGCTAAGTGTAAGATTTGCTTTACATCCTTAATTGGCTCTGATGTGAAGAAAAAGAAATACATTACATATTATTAAAGTCCTGCTTTTATGTGAATGAAAAGATTTCTGTTTGTATAGTACCATGGGACATACTGAAAGATAAATTAATGGTTGTTTTAAACAGAATGGAAGATTAAATACTTTCATAAATTTGTTTTATAAACTGTTTTAGGTTGTATTGATTTGGGGTCATATAGATGAGACACTGGAATAGTCTTGAAATATAAATCTCCTTGCACTAAGTATTTTACTAAACTAATATAAACCACTTACTGATCCCTTATCTGTAAAATGTGCTTGCTAGTTTAACCTCACAGCCCTTTCTAAGTTTTCTATTAAAAAGAACTCTTATCTTTCAACTCTTGCTATATTATAAATTACCCAATTTATCTGCTAAAATTATGGTATAATCACTTACACTTTGAAAATTCAGTCTACTTGTATTTAGAAATACCTAATTAATAGTAACCAGATTTTGAAAGTTCAGAAATGATGTTTGGTTCCTCAGATTATCTGCATGGCCCCCAAATCCTATCCTCCTTTGGTGATTCTGGAGCTCATGTAGTCATCCTGATTCAGAAAGCACAAATGCAGATAATACCTGAGTGAGCACTTTTGTAGAATTAGTTATTAAAACGGAGACAGAAGCTGGATAAAACAGACATTCACTTATCTAGATAGGATAAGTACAGTGATTAAGGGCATTTACTCTGGAGTTAGACAGCTGTATGACTTGGGCACATTTTTTAATTTTAATGATTCCTAGTTTTGTTGTCTTTAAAATTAGAATAGCAATATACAAGGTGTCTGAAAAATGTATATATACTTTAACAGCTGATAGCTCAATTTTGAAAATGAAATTTTTTTAATAAACACTGCCTTTATAACTATTTAAAGTATGTGTATGCATTTTTTGGGATACCCTATATTATCGACCTCATCCAATTGTTATGAGGATTAAAGGGGATACTTAGCACAGTTCCAGTGTTGTACATCGTCTATGCTCTGAGCACACTATTAGGTAATAAGAATGTAAAAATGTATCCCTGCCCTTCAAGAAGCTCATAGAAGAAGCCTCCTTACCAGTCGTGGGCAAACTATGGCCTGCGGGTCGGATCCGGCCCGTTTGAAATGAATAAAACTAAAAAAAAAAAAAAAAGACCGTACCCTTTTATGTAATGATGTTTACTTTGAATTTATATTAGTTCACACAAACACTCCATCCATGCTTTTGTTCCGGCCCTCCGGTCCAGTTTAAGAACCCATTGTGGCCCTTGAGTCAAAAAGTTTGCCCACCCCTGCTCTATACTAATAAAAGGGTAATATGCTAATTAGACCAGACATCTTCCAGATGTCCTTCCGGACAAAGCTGCAGCAGCTGTGAGGGCCAAGGGCCAGTGGCACAGGAGAGGCAGCAGCACCGAGGGGCCCGGGCCAGTCCCATGGGTGCTGCGCAACCCCTCTGTCCGCAGAGGCGAGCGCTGGGAGAGGCTGGGTGCCCCGTGGTCCTGGAGCCTCGGCAAAGGCTGGATGGGGTGGGTGCGACCGAGGTGCCTCAACCTCCCACAGCCCCTCCCCCAGCCGGCCTGGCCCCAGATTTCCCCCTGCACACACACAAGTGGGCAGGGGGCGGGGCCAGCGCTAAGAAGTGGGGGCTGAGGGTCAGCAGCCCTGGCAGCGGCCGGCTTTGGCAGCAGCAGCAGGGTGATGGGGGCAGCGCCTTCCCCTGATCCTCCTGGTTGCCTCCCGCAGAGGGAGGCCAGACTGCAGCTTAGGCCCGCTCCCCATTGGATAAATAGTTTACTAGAGGCCCAATGCATGAATTCGTGCACCAGTGGGGTCCCTTGGCCTGGGGTTCCGCTTCCCATTGGGAGCGGGCCTAAGCTGTCAGTAGGACATCCCCTGAGGACTCCCAGACTGTGAGAGGGGGCAGGCCGAGTTGAGGGAACCGCCCCCCAGTTCATGAATTTTCGTGCACCACCAGGCCTCTAGTATATAATAAAAGCATAATATGCTAAGTGTCTGGTCGACCAGTTGGCCGTCCAACCAATCAAAGCATAATATGCTAATGATATGCTAAGGCCACTCAACCGCTTGCTATGACGTGCACTGACCATCAGGGGGCAGACGCTCTAACCGGTAGGTGAGCTTGCTGCTGTGGTCTGGTCGATCAGGACTGAGCGAGATGGTCTGGACACGCCCTGGAGCCCTCCCATGGTCCCTCCCTGGCTGGCCAACCTCTCCAGCCCTGATTGTGCACCGGTAGGGTCCCTTGGTCTGGCCTGCGCCCTCTCGCAATATGGGATTCCTTGGGGGATGTTGGAGAGCCGGTTTTGGCCTGATCCTGCAGGCCAGGCCAAGGGACCCCACTGGTGCACGAATTCATGCATTGGGCCTCTAGTAAACTATAAAAAGATACTTGACGATATGGTGTGATAAGTACCATAACATAGGAGAACACTCCACAAGGTTTTGAACACTTATTTATCCAAGGACAAATTGATTATTTGCTTTTATATCAGATTTTATACAATCTTTCTTTTTCTTTATTGATTGCCGTCTTTATGTCCACGTGTTACTCATAGGCTTTCAAGAAGGGATTCACTAAGGACTAGAGTTGTAAGCATATTTAACTGTTAACATTAAATTTAATAGGCTTACTCTGTACTCTGATTAAAACATGAATTGCCTTGACATCTGGTGCATCTAGGATTCTTCAAGCAATTTCCTTATCAGTTATGACTCAAAGAACCAAAGATACTGCAACGTGATATCTTAGACTGAGGGATCTTGGAACAACACTTCTCAGAATCTTCCTATTGGGAGGGAATGTTTAGAAATGTTAGCTTTGGTCCATCATCCCAGTGTTCTCTTAAGTTGTAAATATTTGGTTGAAACCACAATTGCCATAGAATATTCCTTGATTTTCTTGGAAATCCAGAAATCAAGTTGAGCCTTTATAAATAGTAGAGCATCCTAGTTATTTTTGTAGTTTGTTTTATTTTCACATAGAACTCAGGAAACCTTTCTGTTTTATGAGAACAAGAACTGTTTCAAGCTCAGTATATGAAGGGAAAGTATTCTTTAGTTCTACCTTTGGTCTATTTCAAGAGGAATTTGTTATAACCTATGATATGAAGAAGCAATTAAACATCAAGAATTGTTAAATCAGTATTAAAGTGAATTGCAGAGGGAGATGGGGGAATTTTCATTCATAGTGAATCGTCAGTCTGTTGCCTCTTTGACAGAGAAGATTAAAGTACGGTCTTGATTGCAGACATTAGCATGGATTGCTTAGTTATTAACCTCTTAGCCAAATGCTTTTCAGTCTAGTGACTCTACCAAACATATTCTTATTTAGTTGCTTAATGATTATGGGAATAAGCACTTACAGGATCCTTTTACCTCTGCTCCTTTTTTGCTTCCCCTCCAAAAAGCACACATGCACAAAGTGCTTGATTTATGTTATATTTATCTTATGAAATATATAGATTATCTTGTAAATTTGCCTTTTCATTTTGCTAAATCTATGAGGGATACAAAAGAGGTAAAGTAAGTAGTTTCTGCCCTCAAGCAGTACCGCAGCTTTTTAAAATTAATCTGGACCCACACTGAGAGCTATTCGAGACTAATATAAGACTTCTAACTGAAAAGATTTGCATCAGAATAGAGGAGGGAAACAGAAATACCATTCCCTTTTTAATCTGTGTAGTAGAGAAATGAACCCTTCTTTTTCTTTGGCATCAGAGCTCTTTAACTTGGCTCCAGGGAGCTTTTCCAACCTGCCACTCAGAAGAGTCCTTTCCCTTTGAGTACTGGCAGTGATTACAACTGTGAGAGCTAAGAAGGCATATGCTTCTGATTCTTTTTCTAGTTTGCCTTTTTAAAACTGTTGATTACTATGTAACAACATTTTTTTTAGGACTATGGCTAAAGTGACAGTGGTAAATTGTCTTTAAGGACGTAAAATTCTCTTCCTGTGGAGGTAGGGACATAGTCCATGTACTTTAAAAAGATGTTTTTCATTGAACTGTCATGTGTGTGTATATATATATATATATATATATATATATATATATAATTTATAAAAGCACAGATTCAATGCATTCCTCATCAGAATCTCAGCAAGTTATTTTGTGGATATCAACAAAGTAATTCTAAAGTTTATATGGAAAGGCAAAAGCCCCAGAAGAGCCAACACAATATTGAAGAAGAAGAACCAAGTTGGAAGACTGATATTATCTGACTTTAAGATTTATTATAAAGACAGTGTGGTACTGGCCAAAAATAGACAATAGATCAATGGGATCAAATAGAGAGCCCAGACATAGACCCAAATAAATATATTTAATTGATCTTTGACAAAGCAACAAAGGCAGCACAATGGACCAAAGATAGTCTTTTCAACAAATGGTGCTGAAGCAACTGGTTATTCACATGCAAAGAAATGAATCTAGATACAGACCTTATACCATTCACAAAAATTAAGTCAAAGTGAGTCATAAACCTATATGTAAAGTGCAAAATTATAAAATTCCAAGAAATTAACATTAGAGAATATCTGGATGACCTTGAGTGGCAATGACTTTTTAGCTATCACACCTAAGGCATGATCCATGAAGGACATAATTATCAATTGGATTTTGTTAAAAACTTGTTCTGCAAAAAGACATCATCAGAGAATAAGAAAACAAGCTACAGATTAGGCGAAAATATTTGCAAGAAAATTATTCGTTAAAAGACTGTTATTCAAACTATACATACAAAGAACTCTTAAAATCCGACAATAAGAAAATGAACAATTCAGTTTTAAAATGGGCAAAAGGCCTGATCAGACAACTCACTAAAGAAGATATATGGATGGCAAGCACGTATCTGAAAAGATGCTCCTCATAACATATTATTAGGGAATTACAAGTTAACAGTGAGATACCACTGCATATATACTTGAATTGCCAAAATCCAAAACACTGACATCACCAAGTGCTGGTGAAGATGTGGACTGATAGGGATTCTCATTCATTGCTGGTGGGAATGTAAAGTGATACAGCCACTTTGGAAAAGAGTTTAACAATTTCATATAAAACTGAACATACTCTTACCATGCAGTCTAGTAGATATACTCCTTGTTATTTACCAAGGTGAGTTAAAAATGTCCACACACAAATTCACACATGTGCGTTTATAGCTGCTTTTATCTTAATTGTCAAAACTTGGAAACAACCAAGATGTGCTTCATAAGTGAATGGATAAACTGTGGTACATTCAGACAATGGAATGTTATTCAGCACTAAAAAGCAATGAGGTATCAAGCCATGAAAAGACATGGAGGAATTTTAAATGACATATTACTAAATCAAAGAAGCCAATCTGAAAAGGCTACATATTGTATGATTCCAATTATGTGATATCCTGGAAAAGGCAAAACAGAGTAAAAAGATCAATGGTGGCCATGGATTAGAGGTGGGGAGAGGTGAATGGATCCAGCACAGAGGATTTTTAGGGCAATTAAACTACTCTGTATAATACAATAGTGGTGGCTACATGTCATTGTACATTTGTTCAAATCCACAGAATGTATAGCACAATAATGAACCCAAATGTAAACTATGAATTTGGGTGATAATGATGTAGGTTTATTGATTGTAAAAAATGTACCACTCAGGTAGGGCATTTTAATAGTGGAGGAGACTGCAAATGTGGGGGCAGGTGGCACATGGGATATCTCTGTACCTTTTTTTAAAAAAAAATACTTTATTGATTTTTTACAGAGAGGAAGGGAAAGGGATAGAGAGTTAGAAACATCGATGAGAGAGAAGCATCAATCACTGCCTCCTGCACACCTCCTACTGGGGATGTGCCCACAACCAAGGTACATGCCCTTGACTGGAATCGAACCTGGAACCTTTCAGTCCGCAGGCCGACGCTCTATCCACTGAGCCAAACTGGTTAGGGCTCTGTACCTTTTTTAGTAAGAGTTTTAAAAATTTCTTATTTAAATTATAATTTTTCAATTATTTTACAAATAGACAGTTGATTTATTATTGTATTGCTGTCACACTTGCAATATTCTTGACTGATTAGTTACATTTCAACCTCTGATGGTTTATATGCCTTGTGCATAGTTTTTTTTGTGTTATTGGTCAAGTGTTCTTTTGTATATTTTCTTGTTTTGTTGTACAGCTTGATTGTCATCTTTTAAAAGCAATGCCTGTAGCCTGACCAGTGTGGCTCAGTGGTTGAGCATTGGCCTGTGAACCAGGAGGTCACGGTTTGATTCCTGATCCGGGCACATGCCCAGGTTTCGGGCTTGATCCCCAGTAGGGGGTGTGTTATGCAGGAGGAAGCTCAACAGTGATTCTCTCTCGTCCTTGATGCTTCTATCTCTCCTTCTCCCTTTCTCTCTGAAATCAATAAAAATATATTTAAAAAATATAAAAGGAATGCATGTAACATTTATTTCTTCTGTTACTTGTTACCATAAGCTTCTTCTCTTATCTTTCCCCATTAGAGAGGGCTGCATAAAGCAGTTTTATGCTTGCAGCTAATTTAATACATTTTTTAATTATATAAAATCCAAAAAGTAGATCAGAGAAAAGCAAAACTTAAATATTTATTGAATAGAATAAACAATTATGCCAATTAAACAGAAAAGTAAATAGTGAGAATAATACTTTACCAAAAACATAAAAGCTAACAGAAAAAGCAACAGCATTTTTTTTCGTTCTATAAGTAAAGGGGAAGATCAACAAAATTTATGGACCCTTCAACCCCCATGGATACATGAAAAGTGCTCAGCTTTCTGTTTTTCTGTAACTTATCATCAGTAATCAGTTAATTATATAGCAAGTACCTCTTATAAAGGTTGTAGGAAGCAGAAATAGGGTAGGAAGGAAATGATTGAGGAGTACTTTAAAAATCTATTTATATCAGATGATTTGCAGACCTGATGACAAACAACCTAGATTACCTAAGAAGAGGCAGATGCTACTATAAAGCCCCTAGCCATTCTTTAACACTTTTGAGGTACAAAAGTCCCTGAAAACTGGAAAGGCAAAGATGTGGCACTGACCTTTTAAAAAAGAAAAGGAAGTAGTTAAGGTAATTTGAGAAGTAGAAAATTATTTAATTTATAATGGCTTATAATAATAGTAGATAATCCAGAAAATGGATTTTGAATCATTCTGGACTTTGATTCTAGCTCAAAACCTATATTGCCCTTTTCTGCAAATGGCTAAAAGTAGAGTAGCTAGCAAATGACTGTGTGAAGGACTTAGGTGTTTCCAGGACAGGCTACTTTGATAGGGAGCAATAAATGAAATATTTTGTTTTGTCAAAAGTAAGGTTTTGATTGTGTCCCCAAAGACATTTCTGTGAATAGACAATAATTGGTTGGAACTTTTCATCTATACTGGCAGTCAGTTTTGGCCTGGGAGGATATATTAAATTATGTTTATTTTGCAAAAATATATTTCTGTGCTAGTTGCTGAGAACATGTGGAATGGTTCTGAACCATTAGGATTTTTTAATCTAAAAGGGCAGATAACTAAATAAACAAGTACAGTGTATAATAAGTAGATAAATGTCATCCTATAGACATATTTGATTTGGTTTTGTACCATTTTGAGTTTGAATACCTTTAGATTTATGCTTTACAGTCATCCTGTGCCCGCCTCCCCCCCGCCCCCAGTCACCTTGTCTGCCATACTACTTCATGTTACCTGCCTGGACCCTGATGGCATTTGGGTATTTGTATAAGGCACATATCCTAAAACTTTTTAAAAATCACATTAATGTAATATAATGAAAAAATCTAGTGAAAGTAGCCATGTCACTAAATTAATTTGAAGCATAAGCAAGCAAATATTTTTAATTTTTTGATTGATTTTAGGTACCAAATATAAGAATAAAATAATTTTCTTGATTCTTACACTGATGTCTAAAGTAGAGAAATAAAAACTCAGTCTTAAATTGACTCCTCTTTCTATCTGTTTTTATGGTCATACAGTAGTCCCCCCTTATCCTTAATTTTGCTTTCCGTGGTTTCAGTTTACTGCAGTCTAAAAGTATTAAATGAAAAATTTTGGAAAGAAACAATGAATAAATTTTAAATTGCGAGATGAAATCTTGTTCTGTCCTGGCCGGAATGTGAATCATCCCTTTGTTCAGCATTTCCATGCTGTAGTCGACTCTGTTATCAGGTTGCCTGTCTGTCGCAGTATCACAGTGGTTATGTTTAAGTATCTTTTACTTTACTTAATAATTCCCCTAAAGCACAAGAGTAGTAATGCTGAGATTTATTGTGTATTCCTGGTGGTTGCTTGTTTTGTGACTTTTCTGAATTAATTTTAGAAAGTCTGTACTCTTTATCACATGTGGCCACAGAAATTTATTGGTTAGCTTAGTGGCCAGCTTATGATTGGACACAATCATTAAAAATTTCTTAAAAGCCTGGGACCAATAAATCCCCGAGTCTTTGCGAAGGACTCTGTGTGCATTAGGGCATGCTTCAGTGCTCATCTGCTTTAACCTTCACTTCCTGCTTGCAAAGAGTTTCAAGGTCAACCATAGATGAGAGCTTAGGTCTTTCCTGAGCATGCACACAGCCCTACATGGCCTTCTAGATGTACATAGCCTTCTAGATTCCCAGGGATATGTCAGAGCTTTTCAGAGCCATCTATTGACATCTCATTCCTCAGTTTTCCCTTTTAAGCTTTTTGGTTAGCCTGTTGTGTGCCCTATTATCCACTGCTTAAGGTATTTGCGATGTTAAACAATTGTTTCTAATTGTTGTCAACAAATGTCCCCAGGGAATAGGCTTTTTGCCCTGGACAAGCCCCAATTCAGGTAATTTGGATTATTCAGTGTAAGAATCGGGCCTAAAATGGCAGTTGGACATCCCTCTGCCTAGGACATCCCTCTGCCCTATGTCTATAAAGACATCCCTGAAAGTGGGGTCTTCCAAGAACCACAAAGTAGGTCAAATGATAATTCTCTGGGGATATGGCTATGAAGGAACTCCAACCCATTCTGCTCCCTTGGGTGGCTGACAGGCTGCTGGCTTTCACCAGTTGTGAGATGTAGATTTTCAAGGGCACTGTAGAACTGGAGCAGGGGAGGGAGATGGAAACAGGGCATGTTAAAATGCTACAAAACTTGCTTTCTTACCAAGATTCAACTATTTTTTAAAAAATAAATGCTGCCTGCATTGCTACAAGGTTTGAGTTAATTTTTAGAATTCTGGAAAAGTTAGTTTGACCATTTTTGCTAGTTTTTAGTTGCTTTGTGGAGAAGAGAACGTGTAGAGATCCTTGTTCTGCTGTTTTTGCATCACTCCCTTTATTTCTTTTTTTCCTCCTCTGAGAAGTTAACTTTTCCCCTTCAACTTAAAACACCAGTAACCATTTTATTTCTTCTGTGGTAGTCCAACTTAATTCCCTTCAATGAGTCAGTGGATTGGGGTGGTCTTTGCATTCTTGACAACTTCTGTTTTTCTACTTCTTTTTCTTTTAAAGGTCTTCTTAGAGCTATGAGAACAATTCAGAATTAATAGCTCATAATTATCT
The DNA here is from genome assembly GCF_028538775.1 of Myotis yumanensis. Lineage (NCBI taxonomy): Eukaryota > Metazoa > Chordata > Mammalia > Chiroptera > Vespertilionidae > Myotis > Myotis yumanensis. The sequence continues at coordinate 23,888,400 of NW_027223764.1, read as the reverse complement.
TGTGACACAAAGACAAAAAAGGTGATAGTGAAGTTTGAAAAAAACAAAACAAGAGCCCTAGCCAGTTTGGCTCAGTGGATAGAGCATCGGCCTGTGGACTGAAAGGTCCCAGGTTTGGTTCCGGTCAAGAGCACATGCCTGAAATCAATAAAAATACATTAAAAGACACAAGAGAGTACTGCCAGCCAACAGGCAGTACTTTGAATAAATGACTAAAATATTAGACTAGTAAATAGCCTAATCTATGCTAATAAAAGGATAATATGCTAATTAGACCGGGTTGACCTGCCATCTTCCGGACGTCTGACTTCCTCCGGACAAAGCCATGGTGGTGGGGCCTGAGGTAGAGGCAGTTGGGGGCAAGATCAGGCCGGCAGGGGGTTAGGGGCAATCAGGCCGGCAGGAGAGGGCAGTTAGGGGCGATCAGGCAGGCAGGCAGGCAGAGGGGTTAGGGGCAATCAGGCAGGCAGGCAAAGGCAGGTAGGGGCGATTGGGCAGGCAGGCAGGTGAGTGGTTAGGAGCCAGCAGTCCCAGATTGCGAGAGGGATGTCCAACTGCCATTTTAGGCCCGATCCCTATGGACCAGCAGTTGGACATCCCCCAAGGGGTCCCCAATTGGAGAGGGTGTAGGCTGGGCTGAGGGGGACACCCCCCCCCCCCCCCGTGCACGAATTTTGTGCACCTGGCCACAAATATTTGCATAAATGACTAAAATATTACACCACAGAAAAATATGAAACAAAATTTAGAATTTAAGAAAACTTATTTTATTATCTGTTTTTATAACCGTTTCTTGTTGGTTGTTATTTTGTCCCCTGTCAGGATGCCCGACATGCAGCAGAAGGAGAAATATATACCAAACTTAATCAAAAAATTGATGAATTTGTTCAGCTTGCTGATTATGACTGGACAATGTCTGAGCCAGATGGAAGAGCTAGTGGTTATTTAATGGATCTTATTAATTTTTTGAGAAGCATCTTTCAAGTGTTTACTCATTTGCCTGTAAGTATAAATTTTTTTCAAAAAATTATAATTTTGCTTACTGAAGTATATTTTAGAATTCAATTTTAGTTTGATGTTTACTTGTTTAAGTCAACTTCCCAGCTATAATATATTTCCTCTTCCATTATTATAAATTACTTGTGAAGAATCCTAACTTACCCAATTGTTTGAAGTTTTAATTTGTTTTACTTTTTAACCAAAATATCTATAACTCTCTTCCCATCAAAACCAAAATAAAACTGTGAAATTGACAGTTAGACTTAAATAGAAATAAACTCTAATAGAAGCAGTTTTCATAAAAGTCAATGTAATCAATGGCTTTTCCAGTTAGAAAAGGCCAAGAAATTATTGGATATTTTTAGGCCAGAGATTAAAAGTAAAATAGGAGCATTGTTCTATCCTGATATATAGTCATAGTTCATCTAAATCTTGAACAATCAATTGATGAAACATTACCCCCCAAAAAACATTTAACAGGGACATTTAAATGTGAATAAGCTAAAACATTGGGTTCTTCAGCTGAGGAATACTAAGACCAAAGAGATAATTGTGGAATGAGCATGCTCTCTTTAGGTATATTCAAAAGTAATAGAACTGTTAAAATGTGAATGGAATAGTGTTTGTACAAATAAAATAATAAAAATAAAATAATAAAAAAATAGAAAAAAGTATTGATCTTTTTATCTCTTGATAAGATACAGCTGAATGCAAAAATAAAGTATTTAATTTGAAGCCTGCCTAACTGCCTCCAACTGTTTCCCTTGTTTAAAATGGGGAGGAAAAAGTTATTCTCCTCATCTTTTACTCTTGCCCTACCAGGAGTTGCTCCAAGGGCCCATTAGACTAGTTTAAGAAAGATGTTACTAAAAAATATTTTAAAAGGATATCTTAAAAAAATGTGTGTATATATATATATATATATATATATATTGGTTTCAAAGAGGAAGGGAGAGAGATTGAAATATTAATAATGAAAGAGAATCATTGATGGGGGCCAAGCCTGCAACAGGTGCATGTACCCTGACTGGGAATCAAACCATGATCTCCTGGTTGATACCAGTAGATCGATGCTCAACCATTGAGCCACGCCAACTGGGCTAAAAGAATATCTTCAAAGAGATTACAATGGTGGGTCTGTGCTAAAGAACTTAGAGAAGCTTACTCAGGGATGATATATTTTTAACTGCTGTACTTGAGTTAAAAAGGGGAACCTTTATATATATTTTATTTTTATATCAACTAATTTCTAAAAGTGTTCCTCATAAAATGCATTAAGTAATTGTTGAATTAATTTGAATTCATTTTGTCAGTGTAAATCTCCATGCTTCTAGCCAAAAGCAATCCTCAGGAATAAACAGATGCTCAATCAGTTGTTGGCTTACTGTCTTCTGACAGCTCCAGAGGCCTTTGTCTCTAATGTGTACCAGTTGCTCTCTGGAATTTTTAGATCATGCATAGCTGTTACCCTGGAACTTTCCTTCTCTACTCTCTGGGTTGAGAACTGTTTCCTGGATTCTTTGTGTTTTTATTATCTCACTGGTTGGTTTTGTTGAACTGCCTCAATAACTTCCTCCAAAGAGGGAAGTTCACTTTTTAAGTCCTTGCATATCCTAGAATACCTTCTTACCCCCTCATGTTTGATTAATAGTTTAGCTGGTTAGTTTGTTGCAAATAGCAGTTGTTAGGCTCACATGTGTCTCATGATGTCTTGTCTGGCTTAAAGATATTGTAAGTATGAATCAAAGCTCAGTGCACACTTATCTTTGATTTTATATTCTACATAAAATTTCACAAATGTCACTTTATTTCTAACTAGAGGCCCAGTGCATGAAATTCGTGCACTGGTAGGGTCCCTAGTGGCTGCTGGCTGGGGCCTCCCTTCCCCTGGCCAGCACCACCCACTAGTGAACTCCTGGAGGAACTCCCGGTCAAAGGGACAATTTGCATACTACACTTTTATTATATAGGATAGTTTGACTTAACTCAGCTATTAATAAATAAGTACGTGGACAGGGGGAAAAGATAGTTTAGCTGGTTATATAATTCTAGGTTGAAGAGCTTTTACTCTGGTAATTTCCTTTATATTCCTCTATTGTGTTTGGCCTCCACATTTTAGGATCTGTTTTTGAATCCTTAACATTCTGAAGTGTGATAGGAACATGTGGGAGATAGCTTTTATTTCATTTACTTAGCTCTTCACTCAGTGGCCCCTTTATCTAAAAAATTTTGTATCTTTTATAGAGTACAGGGAATCCCTTCTATTATTTTTAAGATAACTTTGTTCCCTCCATTTTTCTGTTCTCTCTTTCCTGAACTCTCATTAGTTAGATGTTAAAATTCCCAGATTGGTCCTCTATGTCTTTTATCCTTCTCTTCATTTCTTATTTATACTTCTTTGTTTTGAGAGATTTTCTCAATTTTATTTTTCAGTTCTTCTGTAGACTATATTATTAATTATACTTTTAATTTCCTAGGAATTACTTCTGTTTTTAAGGATTTTTTCATAGAATACTGTTTCTTTTTAAAAATAGATATATTATCTTTCAGATATCTGAGTATTAGAGGTTTCTTAAAGACATTTTCTGTTTCTTGAATTATTTCTGTTATGCTTAAATAGGTTTTGAAAATTTTATTGTGCTCATTTTCTTTTAGTAAGGAAGTCCTCAAGAGCTTATATGAGTTTACTCAGCTACTGTGTAAATACCCTATTTTTAAAAATACTAGTATATAGATTTTTATTGATTTTAGAGAGGAAGGGAGAGGGAGAGAGAGAGAGGGCTAGAAACATCAATGATGAGAGAGAATCATTAATCGGCTGCCTCATGCATGCCCCACACTGGGGATCTAGCCCATAACCTGGGCATATGCCCTGATCGGGAATCAAACCATGATCTCCTGGTTCATAGGTCGACACTCAATCACTGAGCCACACCAGCTGGGCAATACTCTATTTACTCTATTTTTTTTTTTAAATAGACTTTCCCCTTGAGTAGAAATCTGACTGGGAATTTTTAATATAAATTTTGGGGGCATTTTGCCTAGGGTGAGCAGGTGTGGAACTAGCCATGGAGTTGTGGTCTCCTCTCTTTGGGACCTACTTCATGGATGTGCAGTTTAGGAAGGTCCTGCATGTGACTCGATGCTTCATTCTTATTGTCTTGAAATTCTTAATAATTTTTAAGCAAGAAACCCACATTTTTACTTTGCACTGAATTCCACAAATTATGTAACTTTCCCTGCCTCTCTTTCCATTACCACCACACCATGCCTGGGAAATATAAATGGAAACATTAAAATGGTCTCTTCTGAGCCTATAAACTAAATATAAGTATAGTATTTATGTACATATATACATACATACATACGTATGCACACTTACAAATATCCTTTAACTTTACTTTTTAACAGCTGTAGATTAAATAGACTAGATCCTTAGTGCAGGTTTTATAAGTAAAATACCATCTTGAACAGGAAGATTGAGTACCAAAAAGCAAACAAAAATGTACCATCTGGCAGTTTTTGGCCAGATGGTGACAAAGAATTCATGTTTAGAAAGTTACTTGAGTTTTTGCAGAGAGGAACAATGCAGTTTTAGGAAAACAAATGGTATCTTCCCTTTAACCTGTGTTTCACAATAAACTCTGCATCCAGTCTGAGTTATTTTCCACCTCCCCCTGCATACCCATTTCACAGAGCATGTTAATCATATGTGTGCCTCTCACCAAATGAAGCCCTACTAGACTCTGGAGTCATCTTAAAAGTTTGAAACCTAAGTATAAATCCTTGAATGACAAAGGCCTATTACTCTGTACTATCTCTATGTATAAAAGCCTAAGTGACCATTGCACCAGGTCGACTGGTCGCTGTGATGCGCACTGACCGCCAGGGGGCAGATGCTCGATGCAGGAGCTTCCCCCTGGTGGTCAGTGCGCTCCCACAGCCAACCTCCCTCAGCCAGCCAACCTCCCTTGGTCCCTCCCCTGGGACTGGATGAGATGGCCCAATCGCCCAATCAGCCCTGCACCGGGCCTCTAGTATTTATATATATGGCTGTGTTTATAATATATCAGCTACAAACCTACATGTATTAAGATAGAGTCATTTGGCTTGGGTGACATTTGTCCATTTTACTAACAATGTGGAAACCACCTACATTATCTAATCTGGGAAGTTCTTTGCAAATTTTAAGTCATGCTTGGGTTGCAAAATAGTACATTTTAATGATGATATAACCTTGATACTCTTAGCTGGATTCTTAGGTAAAGAAATGAGGATGACTGTGCTATCACAAAGCTGTTGCTTTAATAATAGTTCCTGGAATGCTTCAGTTTTTCAACCTGAATTCTGTGGCTTGGCTATCTACTCAGTCACCACACGGGAAATTACATCTCTCTAAATTCCCTTGCTTTTCTTATATTTGCGAGTGAGAGAAATTATAGGGCCTTCATATTTTTAACAATTCCTTACTGAAACAGATGCCTGACTCCCACTTTGCTGTTACCAAGTAGATTTAAGAGTTTTGACTAACCTCTGTCAGCTCTCAGTCAGCACAGACTAGCGTCCTCCTCCTCCTCCTCCTTGGCCACAGTGCATGCAGCTTTCACCATTCTATCTAGATTTCTGATAGTATCAGTAGCTGGAAGCAGAGGCATTTCTTCAAAACCTTGACCTCTTCTAGACTTTTACTGCTCTGCTTGTCCTTGCATTATCTTTCTGCCTATTAAAATTAGTTGGATGCTATCATGGGACTACCATGACAGCAATGATACTTGCAGAAAGCTAAGAATTTGGGAATTATGTATCATCTAAGACCATGTTCAAAAGGTTGCTTAAAACAAAACAAAACAAAACAAAACAGAAAAAGGCCATCAAAGTTTGATGAGCCTTTGGTTGGGATAAGGAAATTTTAATTGAAATAAAAATATGCCATAAATTACAGGTGTCCTGAGATTTTCCCAGTTTGTGGAATTTCCTAACTTTAGGATAGTAATTGCATTCTATGTAAGCTGTGTGTGTGTGTGTGTGTGTGTGTGTGTGTGTGTGTGTCTATGTCTCACTATGATTAGAATTTGTTAGGAGGAGAAAAGCTTAAGAAGGGAGAATTCATAGTTGTGGGGATTGTGGTTAACTGATATAACCAGTTCTTTTGGGGCTATAGCTATTTAGATAGGAATGAGAGCATGAGAGGAATATAGAAGTGCAAAAGAAGTATTTTGGAGAATTTTGGGGGTGTTAGAGTGAGTATATTTTGATAAGCCTATGAATGTTTTTGGCATAATTTCAAAAATCTGTCTTCAAGATGGTGTTAAAGTTATTATTAAAACTCACTAAAGGAATTCATCTTGATATTTAAACCTTATAACTCATCTATTCTCTATTATTGGGAATCTGAGACATTTCAGTGTTATACATTACAGTGTTATACAGAGTCTTCAGCCAGAAAATAGATCAAAACCTATCTTACTATATAGAGGAATTATTGTGCATTTTTAAAATCATCATGGGGAAATTTTCATGTTTTAGACTAATGTTATAGGTATGTTTTTTCCCCCTGATTTAATAACATTCTTTCCATTAGAGCAAAATGTAGTTTCATACAGTAAAACTTTAGATTAGTGGTTCTTATATAAAATAGAAGGAAGAATAATAGATTTCTTAAATTAATGTCTATTTTTTAACGAGGCATCTTTTCTCATATTTCATTTGAGAATTTGTTTCTAATTTTAGTGTTTACTCCACATTTGATGAAAGTCCTCACTCTTTCAGTCTGTGTGTTTTCAAAGAACTGAAATAAGTTGTGGCTCTTTAGGAGACTGATTCATTAAAATACTTTCCTTCCTCTTTTGCCTTCCTTCTGAAAGACTATTTCACAATCTCATAACTAAATTTATATAGCAAACTGAGAGGCAGTGAGTTTGAATACTGTAGTATTTTATTGCTTTAATTTAAATAACTTTGAAAACAATAACTTTAGACAGCCATACAAAATCAGAATTAATAAATTCATTTTCCCTTGTTAGATTTAATTTTCAAGTTGATCACAATTTGATTTCGTTTTCTCACTATTTTCTGGCAAGAATTACATAACCTTTTAAAACAAAACCTGCCATCAATTTAAAGAATAATAAATACAGCAGAATATTTCCAAGTCTATATATTCTTTTTTACTTAAATAAAAAAGTAGTTTATTGTGCGAAGTTGACCTTTTATAGGGATATAAAGGAAAATGGGCTCTCTTGGGATCATTAAGGAAAGTAGAACAATACAGAATGGTTTGTGATTTCAAGAGCACGTTTTTATCTTAAATATACTTGAGAGAATGAAAGCAGTATTGAAAAATGCTTTTAAATAATTACTGTTGAAATCAAACCTTTTTTATTAGATCTTTGAAATAAGAGAATGGTGAGACAGAAATGAAAGCTTCAATGAAAATTTAAGTGTGTCAAATTAGTTTTTAAGCATTCTACATTTCTCCTACTATTATATTGGAGTAGATCTATCAAAACATTACTTTGAAACTAAAACAGTTTGAGTCATAATTAATAAAATGTGTTGTATTGTTGTTATCATGTCATTTTATGATATTTCAAAGGAAACAGTATCTTTAGCCTAATCTATAATAGTAAATTATTTTGGAAATTTGGCTTGACATACAAGCAGATGTGTTTTCTTGACTCCTTTTAAACTGAGGGTTGGTGGTTTGTGGTTTATTGTTCCTGTGATTGGCATTAAAAGCCTTATTTCACAGCTTGCAGCAAGGGACTATTGGGTAAAGAGTGGCTGTGTTCCACAAACTAAATTCAAAAAGTGTCAATCAAGGTCTCACATAGGTTACTTAGAGAATGAGTTTTCTTACTGATTTCACCAAATGTCGCCTCATGCTGTCTTTGATTGGCACAGCCTGGCAGGGAGGATGGATGAATCTGTCACCGACTGGTTAATTGTGTTGCTGGTCTCAGTCTGACATCAGGTCTTTGACTCTTAAGTGGCTCAATACAAAACAAATTAGCAGATTGTAGTCATATTTCTCATTCTATATGCTTTGACTTTGTTGAATGCAGTCCATAAATCATATTGACTGACACACAAGTAAATGATGAAAGCTGCTTTTGAGACATGGATCTAGAAAGCAGCACTGTGAAGGTGCCATGGAAGGATGCATATGGTTGACCCTCTGGGAATTTCCTAGGAGCCAAATGTCTCTTTACCACAATTGTTCTTAAAAGAAAAGCTTTTGGGTAATGCAAAAAGGCTCTAATATGTCAGCAGATTCTCTTTTACAAGTTCCTTTGAAATATAAGAAGTTTGTCTAAGGGTGTTCTCTCTTTGCAAGTTGTTTTTCAGCAAAATGTTAGAGCTGGGTAAAAAAGTAGTTACCTTTAAAAGTTGGCAGGTGTTTTTACTTATTTATTGAACTTTGTGTTGTTAAAGGGAAAGAAAATGTTAGTAATAGTTGCAATTAATTTTTCAGATGAGGGGAGCAGAAATTTCTAGGTACTTGAAATTTGTTAAATGTGCTATATTTTCTCAGTCATTTCACTTAACTATTTTGGCTTTGTTTGTTATAATGTTAAAAACCAAAAACAGAGCATCTCTATTTCTAAAGGTAATTGTAAGACTATTTAAATTATTTTTGTCCTAGAATGATATGTTATTAAGAACATCAACAATAATAGCAATAATAGTGTTCAGAAAGGGATGTTTTGATTATATCAAAGTATGCTAAGGGCTACAGGCATCAGAAATGAATTGCTAAAGATATTTTTTGGGTGTACAAAATATTTGGAAAATTAAAGTTTCCTATCTATATCTAAAAATAAGTATTAGATGAAATGTAAGAATTTTGTTTACCTTTTATAGTTAGGAAGTAGCCATTTTAAAAAATAATACATAATCTGTTAAAAAATTAAGAATCTGAGCCCTTGATATTAACTTCAATTTTGAGCTATGCAAAGAATGAATTTATTTCATTTAAGAACAATAAGTCTTTACTTAATATGCATAATTAAAGAAATTTAATATAGAATTTTATTAATGCATATGTCATTTAAACAAAGGCTAAATTCGTGTGTGTGCATGTGTATGTTTGTGTTCTCATTACCTCTTTCCACTAGATTTATAGAATAGCCTGTACTTCTGTATTCTTACCATCATTTTTGGCTCCAGTACTATTGCTTTATAGTCATTTGTAGCATCTGAACTCATGTTAAATTTTAAAGATCACCTTAAAATAATACCACTTACATTGTGCAGTGTGTTTGGTTATGAGATGAATATAATAGTAATTTTGTCTTGGCAATTTATTAATCTGCTTTTGTAGTTAGTATATTATAATAGCAACATAAGTAGGACATGGAGCTGATTTAATAGAGAAGTACATTAAACTAAAATGCACGAGTTGTTCCATTATGTCAAAATGACATTTCCATTAAGTATTCTTGAGCCTATTACATTGTAATTAAATTACATGACATTGATTTCTCCTTTTCTATTCCCCCCCCCCCATTCATATTGATATTATTCTGCTTTGGGAATGGAGCTGCATGCCTCCCAGACTAATTCCTCTCGGGTTTGAGGGATCTGGAAGCATGCTGGGTTTTGCATTGTTTGTTACATTCCTTTTTGGCAGTTCATCAGTATCTGTCAAATATATTGTTTGCATCGGCTTTAATCCCTAAAGTTTCTGATTGAGAAATTGACATTCCATTTCAGATACACAGTTTTTCACTGTGCATAATATCTACATGCTAAATACTCATTCATAAAAGTTGCTTGTTTCTCATCTGACTTTAAATGTGTAACTTGAACAAATGTAGTTCTAGTAAATATCACGAAGATATATTTATGTTATTTCTTTTCTAACACATCAACTCTATGTAAATATTTTTGTGTAAATATATTGTATCATATATGTTTGGAAGATATTTTGTAGCTAAAGAGTTTTTGTGGTAAGTAGGAAAAATAATTAGTAAATATCAGTGGGTAAATATTAGTTAATGCAAATGAAGCAAAACATGGTACATCTTCCAAAAGTCATTATTTCCAACCATATTTATAGTCTTTGAATCTTATTTTGGGAATTGGTCCACCACCAAATCACATAAATGTAGGTTGAAGATAGCCATTTTAGGAGCAGTATTACACTAGAAAACTTTGAGTCTTTACATTATTTTAAGCTTCTAGTTGAAAAATAAAGCCTGTGTAAAGAAACAATTTGTACTAAAAGTGACATTGTATTGTGATTCAGCTATGTAATCTAAAGGCTAAACATTTAAAATTATCATTTAAAAAATCATTTTGAGAAAATAGAGCCTTAATTAAAGCTATCAATTAAAGTTCATGTAGTGTTTTAGCAACTTATTTTAGTAGAAACTTGTCTAATGCTATGTATATTTAGTGAAAGAAAACCACAAGTACTTGTAGTTTTACTTAACTACATATTTCTTAATTATCAGATGATTTAGAAACTTATTTTTAAACCTCAATGTGGATCTGTAGGTGATTTTGAAGTCATTGGTAGGCAAGCCTTTTATTTCCCGATAATTGAAACTATAGTACAAACTAATGTTGTGATTAGAACTTATGACAAAGTATATTTTTAACTTAGTTAAAATGATAATAACTTAAATTATACTGTTTATTAACTTCCTTTATTCTGGCATGGTTAATTACATAAAGAAGAGCTTAACGAGCATGATATAAATAAAATGTCAATATAAGTTAATTTTATGTCATAACTATCATATTTTAATGTGTTTTAAAATACTTGAGACATTTCAAGAGATCTGAAATAATTTTTTACTTGTATTTTAATTTTCCTGCGTGGAATAAGAGTTTTAATGATATTTATGTCCTGAGAAGGATAAGTGAACAAGAATATTAATTCCAATGCTAAAAGGCGTAGCCACTCCAAATGCAGAGATAGAAAGACCAGTAGTTGCTCTTGTACCCCAAAAAAGGGAACAAAAGAATGCCAGGTATATAATATTTCTGATACTTTATGCGATATTTCGGTTTGTTTCTTTATTTGCTTATTTTTTGGTTTGGATATTTGTTTTAAACAGGGGAAAGTTGCCCAGACAGCTTGCATGTCAGCCTGCCAGCATCTGTCAACATCCTTAATGCAGATGCTACTGGACAGTGAGTTAAAACAGATAAGCATGGGAGCCATTCAGCAATTTAACTTAGATGTCATACAATGTGAATGTAAGTACCTTGTTGGTTAAATCTCATGCATTTCTAGGAATCTACGTTTAAATTATATGAAACAAAGGGCCTATAGTAGGATAGTTCAGAAAGGAGGGATGAGGCCTGATTGAGCTACACCTTCAGCAGCCTTAGAAGCAGCTTCCTTCCAGGAAGAGAAAACTCTTACAACTTCACTTTTAGGGTCGAGAGAGAGAGGCACTGGAATGGCAGTCTAAACAGGGATCATTGCAGAGATGATTCTGTTTCCCCCTTATTCTTCTTCTGGTCATTCTTGCCAGGACTCTCCAAATGTTTGTCACAAATGAATAAAATTATTCTAAGTTTGCCATTCTTATTTTCCCTGTAAGTAACTTTTTAGATATTTGCTAGAAGTATGATCTTAGGACTCTATGTTCCAAATGAAGCTTCTTTTATATACCGAATGTTTTGTTCTCTTCCCCAAAGAATTTCTCAAGCCTTTACCATTTTCATTGTTTTCCACTTTGTTTTCTTTAGGTAATGAGGTTGGCATATTCCATAATCTAATGTTGACATTAGCCAGTCGGCTTCATAACCAGATATGCTATTTGGTTATTAGCCTTGCCATATATGCTTCTGGATGTGATAAAACCTACGTTAAATTAAATGCAGGGAATGAGCATACAGAGCAGTGTTTAAGCAGCACTTTCAAATGAATGCTACACTGATTAAATGATGAAAATCCCTGGTTGACGGTTCAGTCAGGCACCATTGTTAATAAATTGAAAATCAGTGGGGCACAAGAAGGGTTAAAAACTATTTCTCTGAGACAAGGTTTGCAATAATATATTCTGTGTGAAAGACATTAAAAAATTAAATGTTAGCAGATTGCAACTGAAGCAAAAGTAACAGATTTTTTTTCAAACAAATATCAAATATTTGCGCATTCTTCTAGAAAAAGCCATAATTAATATTAAAAAGAAAAAGTATGTAAGCTCTTTGATCAAGATCAGTTGTTTATCTGTCACACACACACACACACACACACACACATAAATTCAAAGATTTTAAAAACCTATTTTCTTAAAAGAGAGAGAGAGAGAGATCTTTATCAAAAAGCAAAAGAAAGATAGTCTTTCCCTAGGGAATAGGAGGGTTCATTTTCTTTTCTAAAAAGCATTCATACTTTGCTATAATTAGAAAACCTTTATGATATTTATTTTTCAAAATAAAACTATTATATTTACAAAATGATATTTATTTTGCACTTACAAAAAAACACATTTTTTACAAGTTTCTAAGCTCAATGTCATTTTTATTATTCTATTCTACAAATGGTTTAAAACTGATTTCCTAAAGTTCATTAAAAGTTGTCCATGAGATTATTCCTGTATGACTTTGCTCATATAAACATCTTATAGAAATACTGCTTGAGGCATTTTGTATTATTACATCTTTAATGTGGATTTGAATAATTAGGTGGTTGAACTGTTTATTAGCATTTGGTTGTATCTTCTCAATTAGATGTTTTTGTCCAAAAATGGAAATTATTGTTTGGCTAGGCAACTTTAGCTATCTAGATCTTTCTGTTCTCTTATCTCCCTCTGTGAAGGGCTAGTCTAACTATGTTTAGAGAAAGGCACATAAAAAAATCAATCTTTGCCTCTCTGTCCTGTCATAGGATAGTTTCTACCTTTTGTTACTTTGGGTGGAGTTACTGAAGGCTCCTTTTAAAATGCTTATGTTTTCTTAAAGGACTAATATCTCTCTCTCTCCCTATCTCTCTCTGTCTCTCTTTCTCTCTCTCACACACACACACACACACACCTCAATCTACCTTGAAATCCTCTCTAAAATAACCCTACCAAGTAGTTGTCCAGATACTTTTTTTCCCCCTCCTAGATATTCTTGAACATCCAATTTGGGGAATTAACTACTCTCAGAAAATGAGTTACCAGATACTACATTACTCTTACTATTTCTTACATTGAGCCGAAATCACTTTCTCTAAACTTCTCTTAATGGAACTAGTTCTACCTTAGGGCCAGAGTCACCATGAGTCCACATTCTGCCTTTGTGCAAATTAGAAAAGGAAAAAAGCCTCTAGAGTTTTCCCCTTTATATGAATTAGAAAAAGTTTACCCTTTTGCCTAACCAAGACACATGGCTTATCAAATGAATTGTGAGCTAGATTTCAGTCTTCCCTCTCCCCCTCCTCGCCGTAGCTGGGCAACCATGTGTAATAATCAGTCTGACCACTATCTGTGGCAGTTCTGTTTAGAGTCATACAGAAAAACACAAATCTTCATCCACAAGCCCATTATATGAAAACTTCTCCTATAGCCTTTTGAATCTTCTAAAAGCCAGAAATCAAGAATTCCTCTTACTGTTCTCATGTAATATGATTTTAGATACAAAGCTCTTTGAACAAATTTGTTTGACTACCTTCTGTTTAAAGTCTGATACCTAAAGTTGAATACATGAATACTCAGGTATGGGGGAACCAGTATAATATGAAATTGGACTATCAAATACATTGTTCCATATTCTGAACTTTATTAGTAGAGCCCAAACTGTTATCTTTTTTGTTTGCCAGAGCATACTCTCACATCATTCTAAAATATCTGTATCTTTCTCTCTTTTTGTTATTGTTAAACTCTGTTTTCCTTATCCTATACTTGTATATTGCTTTTTGTTTTAGGATTTTAAGATTATCCTTATTAAATTTTATTTTAAGACTAGAGGCCCGTTGCACAAAGAGATTTGTGCAATAGGCCTTCCCTTCCCCTGGCTGCTGGCACCGGTTTTCCTCTGGCACCCGGGACCCAGGCCTTCACTCCGGCCAGAGCCTTCAGCCTTTGCTCCACCACTTCGCCCCTACGTATGCAAATTAACCGCCATCTTTGTTGGGTTAATTTGCATACTCTCCTGATTGGCTGGTGAGCATAGTGGAGGGACAGATAATTTACATGTTTGCCTATTATTAGGTAAGATTTGTCCCATAACTAGCCAATTGAGATCTTTTTATATCACAATTTAATATAATCTGCAGGTTGTGCTCATGCTTTTTACATCTTTAAAATCATTAGCTTAATGTTGAACGAACCTGAGTAGCCCTCAAAACATGGCCCCAGGAGCAGCATCAGCATCATCTATCTGGGAACTTGTTAGAAAAGCAAATTCTCACCTGCCTGGTGTGGTTTAGTGACTGAGCATCAACCTAGGAACCAAGAGGTCACTTGTTGGATTCCCAGTCAGGGCACATGCCTGAGATGCAGGCTGGATCCCCAGTAGAGGGACATGTAGGAGGCAGCTAATCAATGTCTTTCTCGCATCATTGATGTTTCTATCTCTCTGTCACTCTCCTTCCTCTCTCTCTAAAAATAAATAAAAACATATATTTTAAAAAAAGAAATGCAAATTCTGGGGCCCCACCTGCTGAATTGGGAATTCTGTGCACAGGACCCAGCAATTTGTCTTTGAATAGGTCCACCTTAATATGTGATTCTGATGCACAATGACGTGTGAGAACCATATTACATTCATATTGACTTAGATCCATTCTTCAGAATTTTATGGGTGCCTTAAGATTTTGTCAGCCATTTACTAATTCCCTAATTGAATATAACTAATAGTTTTGCTCAGTTATGAGCAACTTTGTCAGATACCTTTCTGGCAGATAGGGATAATGACCATTGAATTTTCCTCATCTACCAGTATAATTAGTCTTTCAAAGAAGAAAATTATACTACTCTATTTCATAAATCCATATTGACTCATAGTAATTACTTTCTTTTCAGGAGGCTTAGAAACCATTACTTAAAAGTCTGTGACTGGTTCTTGGGATTAATATAAAATCCTACTAGTCTGTTTTACACTAGCAAGAGATCCAGAGTTCAAGGAAGTCAGGTAGCATAGGGATCAGGAACTGGAGCCCATGAACCACCAAGATCCTGGGCAACTTCAGAAAGGTTTAAATCAAAGAATTTAAGCAATAGGAGGTGAGCATGAAATATAAGCATGAAGAATGACCTTGCCCTAGCCAGTTAGATAGAGCGCTGGCCTGCAGACTGAAGGGTCTTGGGTTCGATTCCAGTAAAGGGCACATGCCTGGGTTGCGGGCTCAATCCCCAGTAGGGGGTGTGCAGGAAGCAGCTGATCAATGATTCTCTCTCATCATTGGTGTTTCTATATCTCTCTCCCTTTCTGATATCAATAAAAATATATTTTAAAAAAGAGCCGAAACCGGTTTGGCTCAGTGGATAGAGCGTCGGCCTGCGGACTGAAAGGTCCCAGGTTCGATTCCGATCAGGGGCATGTACCTGGGTTGCGGGCACATCCCCAGTGGGAGATGTGCAGGAGGCAGCTGATCGATGTTTCTCTCTCATCGATGTTTCTAACTCTCTATCTCTCTCTTCCTTCCTCTCTGTAGAAAATCAATAAAATATAAAAAAAAAAAAAGAATGACCTTTATTCTGAGTTATATTTCCTTGTATTTGGTTTGATCAAAAAGCAGAATATTTATCTTTCCATCCTCTTACTTTGTAAAAACATTGTACATATATTTTTCAGGCCTCAGAATGTCAGTCCACAGGTAGAAACAAATAGCACCTCTAGGCTGAAGTTGTCATTTGTCTTTGGATCTTTTTAAAAATTTTTTTAACCCATACTAGGTCAAACTTGATAAAATGTCTGAGTTCAGGAATGTAGAATCATATGAAATTATATAGAACTTTAAAGTGCTTTCAAATCAGTCTTAACATAGTCTGAGCACATGTCAGGAAGTTGAGACCATGGTTTCAGTTGTGGCTCTGCCTATATTTGGGACAAGTGGCTTTGGGTAAACCATTCAACAATATAGAGGCCTCAATTTTTCCTTGAAATATTGTATTTGGAATTGGTAATTTTCAAGATATATCCTTCTTCTAAGATTCAGATGCAGCAAAATTTAAGGCAAAGGAGAGTGTGGAGTCATACATTAATGAATTCCTTCATATATACTATGTGCTCGATGCTTAGGACCGTTGCTGTTTAGGGTCCTAACCCTCTTGGGGATTAAGCCCAGTGGGGGGGCAGTCATTAAATAATTGAAGTAATAAAGAAATTGGTAAATTGTTAATTCTATAAAAGAAAAGTATTTGGTACTGTGAGAAAGTATAATTAGCAGATATAATTTAGATAAAAAGTTGTATAGGTTGAAAATATTAAGTAGAGCCTATGGATGAATGAATGAATACTTGTGGTTAACTTGACCATAAACATGATACTTTTATAATTATGTGGTTGGAGAAGTCAGGAAGTTATCAAGGAACATATACTTTGGAATTGCAAGTATGTGTTCCAAATACTCTGAAAGTTTGATGCTATTACAGATTCTGTGTAAGTTCAAGAGAAATCACTTCCTAGATAGAGGAACATTTGCAAAGGTTGGCATGAAGATGATGTTCTAAATCTGTGTATGTGTTTTGTTTTATATTTATTAAACACCTGTTATGCATTGGGCCACAATATGGGTACCTTCCTTACAAATGCAACTGTATAGAGCAAGGGTGGGGAACCTTTATTCTGCCAAGGGCTATTTGGATATTTATAACATCATTCTGGGGCCATACAAAATTATCAACTTAAAAATTAGCCTGCTATATTTGGTCAGACATTTAACTAACTCACCCCTAATGCCTTGGCAGGACCAGACCAAATGATTTTGCAGGCCTATACAGCCTGAGGGCCAGAAGGTCCCCCCTGGTATAGAGGAAAAGATTAAAATGTCATCTTAAGTCCCTATAAAGGTATCTCAGAGACGCTTCGCATCACTAATAAAGTACAAAATATTTTCAAAGTATCAGGAATCAGAAAGATTTGAAGTATCCAGGATAAGTCTAGAATGTACTTTTTCATGCATCCTACAGAAATACCTAAGTGAGCTAATCAGCTCCTAAGAGTTTAATATCTTAAATCTATGGGCATTAGAAGAGCTCCAGATTAAAGAGTACAGGCACCTGTTTCAGTGGAGAGTTATTGAGGAATTGATGAATCTCTAGGTGTGAAGCCTTGGTCTTTATTCATTTTGGATAAAGTCTTAATCTACCTCAAAAAAAAAAAGATAAAGTTTGTTTATAGATTTTTGTGTGTGTGGCAATAGCCACTGGGCCTCTAATTCTAGCCTTGGAAAAGATTCATGTCCCAAACAAAAATAAAGATTCATGTCCCCAGGAAAAATCGTGTGAATGACATAAGAAGAAATTTAAATGCCTTTTAAAAATTGATTTGAGAGAGAGCGATTGATTTGTTGCTCCACTTATTTATGCATTCATTGGTTGTTTCTAGCATGTGCCCTGACTAGAGTTCAAATCCACAACCTTGGTGTATCGGGACGGTGCTCTAACCAACTGAGCTACCTGGCCTGGGCCTAAATGTCTTTTTAAAAATTATTATTATAATTTTATTGATTTCAGAGAGGAAGGGAGAGAAGAAAAGAGTTAGAAACATCAGTGATGAGAGAGAATCATTGATTGGCTGCCTCCTGCATGCCCCTTACTCGGGATTGAGCCCGCAACCCAGGCATGTGCCCTTGACCAGAATCGAACCTGAAACCCTTCAGTCCACAGGCTGATGCTCTATCCCAGTGATGGCGAACCTATGACACGTGTGTCAGAGGTGACACGTGAACTCATTTTTTTGGTTGATTTTTCTTTGTTAAATGGCATTTAAATATGTAAAATAAATATCAAAAATATAAGTCTTTGTTTTACTATGGTTGCAAATATCAAAAAATTTCGATATGTGACACGGCACCAGAGTTAAGTTAGGGTTTTTCAAAATGCTGACATGCTGAGCTCAAAAGGTTCGCCATCACTGCTCTATCCACTGAGCAAAACAAGCCAGGGCCTAAATGTATTTTTTAGAAGTAAGTTGGAGTTGGCTGCTTACTTTCCGTATTATACTTTTTGGCTATCTGAATTTATTCCTGGTTTTAATGGCATTTAAGGTATCAGATTGAAGCTACTTTGCCCATGTTTATCTCCAAGAAAGGAGAGGACTAGGTACGACTTTATATAAAAGTAGGGTGATGAATATAGAGGGGCAGTTGATCCGAGAGGCTTGCATCCCACTGCTGCCAACACACGTAACAGAATGTAAGTCTAAGAACTAAGAATTTTAACTCTAAGACCCTTGCTTAATTCCCAGCATAAATTCTTCATCATCAGAAAGACCACTAGATGGTGCTCTTAGTCACCCATTGTAATGACACATCCGGTAAACATAAGATACTTTCCTTTCCTAGCCAAAATCTGAGTTCTAACTAGCTGCTTTAAGTCTTAAGATCTAGCAAGAATGATCAGAAATCTGTTAAGTATGCAGACTATTTGGCATTTATATTCAGTCATTTATTTAGTTATAAAATTATTCCATTTTTTATGCTTCTACCTTGTCGTCCACAAGAAGTCTTAAGACTTTAGTTTAGCCATCTCACCCTGCCTTTCAGTCTTTTGTCAATCTTTTTTTTACTTTATGGACACTCTTTCTTTCCCCTTCCCCACCCTGGACAATTCTTCCCACCCTGTGTAGATGTTTTCCAAATAATACACATTCTTTAGCTTACAGTAAAGATAACTATCTGCCTAGGATAAAATTGTCCAAGGACTTCTTCCCTCTGCATTTAATTTTTGGAAAAGTTTTATATTTTCATGCCAGGATAAGTACTTACACAGTTGGACTTCTTAGCAATCTTTGTTCCCCTCATACTAAACCCTGTACATCTGTATTTGGCTCCTGAGGGCACAAAGTAGCCTCAAGCTGATACTATTTTCCTACTTAATGGGGGGAGGGAGGGAGATTGTTATATATACAAATAACTCATGTTTTTGCCCACAGGTATTCTTTATTTATTCTCTTAAAGTTCTTAGAATGCCAGTTTGGAAGACATTTTTTGATCATTACAATCACAGTTCATACATATATGTTATTTTTCATTTTTATTTTCATCTAAATTAATTCAGACTTGTCTTCTTCCCAGTTAGGCTGATATAGCAAAGTCTATTGCTACAAAAGACCTCTCAGTAAGATCTGACATCTCGCTCTCTAGTCTTTCTTTTAGAGTATTTTTAAAGTTAGAATCAGTTATTAAGTTCTATATTCTAGCAGAAAATAAGAAATGAATACGTTATGAAGTTAATTTATTTTTTATAAGAAAATTATCAAATTTGAGACATTAAGAGAAAAAAAACCTAAAGATTTAGATGAGCTTAGAAAAAATAAAAAAAGACAAACCTCCCAAACTTTAGAAAGCCTAGAAACTTTTAAAGTATTTTATTGGAAGACCAGGATCAATGTGTTTCAAAAAAATATTCTTAATGGCATGGCTAAGTGACAAAGACAGAGATATCAAGAGAGGGAAGGCTTATTAAATGAAGATAATGAAAGATAATCAAGGGAAGAGAACAAAGAAACCCCAAAATACGACAGGTATACAAAACGAGAATCTGAATGAACCAAGAAGGAATCTGAAGACAGTACTCAGAATGATTCTAAAAAATTATTACTCAATTTTTTAAAACTTTGAAAGTTGAGATATATCATCAGAATTAATGGATCTATTAGACAATATTAGTAGAAATGAATTATTTGTATTATTATTAATTTGCTCAACACATTTATTGAATATTTTCTGTACACTGAGCAGGGGGTGGATATAAAGGTAAAAGAAATTATCTCTAATTTTTCCACAAGCTTCTTGTTTAGTAGAAGAACACACAGTCTAGGTTTCTTTTCTTTTTTTTAAAGATATTTTTATTGATTTCAGAGAGGAAGGAAGAGGGAGAGAGAGTTAGAAACACCAATGATGAGAGAGACTCATCGGTCGGCTGCCTCTTGCACGCCCCACACTAGGGATCGAGCCTGCAACCTGGGCATGTGCCCTGACCGGGAATCAAACCGTGACCTTCTAGTTCAGTGCTTCTCAACCTTCCTAATGCCGCGACCCTTTAATACAGTTCCTCATGTTGTGGTGACCCCCAACCATAAAATTATTTTCGTTGCTGCCCAGCCGGGTGTAGCTCAGCAGTTGAGCGTCGACCCAGGAACCAAGAGGTCGCCGGTTCGATTCCTGGTCAGGGCATATGCCCAGGTTGCGGGCTTGATCCCCAGTGGGGAGCATGCAGGAGGCAGCCAATCAATGATTCTCTCTCATCATTGATGTTTCTATCTCTCTTTCCCTCTCCCTTCCTCTCTGACATCAATAAAAATATATTTAAAAAAATTATTTTTTTTGCTACTTCATAACTGTAATTTTGCTATTGTTATGAATCGTAATGTAAATATCTGATATGCAGGCTGTATTTTCATTGTTACAAATTGAACATAATTAAAGCATAGTGATTAATCACAAAAACAATATGTAATTATATATGTGTTTTCCGATGGTCTTAGGCGACCCCTGTGAAAGGGTCGTTCGACCCCCAAAGGGGTCATGACCCACAGGTTGAGAACCGCTGTTCTAATTCTTAGGTTGATGCTCAATCATTGCACCATGCCAGCCGGGCGTCACAGTTTAGTTTTTTTTGAAGAAAACATCAGGGGTGTTCTCACCTACCATCAATTATTTTGAAATAAATATATTAAATATGCACAGAATGTCCTAGATTTACTCTGTCCAATAGCCATATGTACCTATTAAATTTAAATTAATTAAATAAAGCTACAAATTCAGTTCAGCACAGATATAGAACCATTATTACAGAAAGTTCTCTTGGACAGTGTCATTCTAGATGTAATCAACAAGCCAGATGTGTGTATCAATTTCCAGGACAGGATGGCACCCCCTTAGAATTCATTTGTTTATTCAGTTTTTCTTCATTCATTTAAGAAATTCTCATTGACCACCATTACTATTAGGCATTGGGCTAAGTGACAGAGATGTAAGAGTGGAAGTACATTCCCTACCCTAGGTGAGTTTATGGTCTGGTACTAGACCCAGATAGATAAACAAGTATAAGATAACAGAATGGGTGGTGTAGTTAGGCAGTGTACAGGAAGTTGCGGTGAAGGCACAGTGGAGGGATCTAACCCAGCCTGCAGGGTACTGGAAGTCTTCCATAGAATATGATGCTTGAATGGAAGGATAAGTAAAAGTTGATCCATGGAAAAGAAGCGGAAGTATTGAAGGTAATGTGGAAAGAGACTGTGGCATATGTAAGGAAATGCAGGTAGTTTGGAATGGAGTTTAAGGTGCCCCTAGGGCAGTGGTAAAAGATGAGGCTGGGGGACAGATAAAGGCCAGAGTATAAAGGATCTTCATTGTCTTATTTGTTGTGAAGACGATGGGGAACCACTGAAAGATGTGAAGCTCTGAAGTGGCACAAATCACGTTTACATCTTAAACAAGTCAAGCTAGG
The DNA here is from genome assembly GCF_028538775.1 of Myotis yumanensis. Lineage (NCBI taxonomy): Eukaryota > Metazoa > Chordata > Mammalia > Chiroptera > Vespertilionidae > Myotis > Myotis yumanensis. The sequence goes on along the minus strand of NW_027223764.1, from coordinate 23,866,837 downwards.
AAAAGTGGATGGAGAGATCGCACACAAGAAAAAAGAGACAAGATCGAAGTATGTTTTAGTAATCCAAGCAAGAAATGAGGATAGTTTGAGTAAGGTAGACACAGATTCAGACTCAAGACATTTTAAAGGGTAGAAGCAACAAGATTGATTGCCTGCATTGGAAAGAAAAAAATATGAAGCTGTTGATAAATTGAATAGCATATGTCCTCTGTGCCAGGTGATTATCTAACTGCTCAATAGCCTCCCATTCGAGAGAGAGAGAGAGAGAGAGAGAGAGAGAGAGAGAGAAAGCCTAAAAGCTATCATCAAGCGAGGGTAACTAAGGGAGGTATTTCAAAGGGGATGTCTTTTCTAGCTGCAAGAGCTTATGCCCTGTTCACTAAAATAAGTTATTGTGATGATCAAAGCAGATTGTGTGTGAGAAGTGCTTTGTAAACTTAAAGTGCTATATAAATTTATAGTACTTATAATTTGGATACTAAGCTCTTTGGTTTAATGCCAAGCAATAGGGCTTAAACTATAGTATCTTAAACAGGAACTGAGGGAGGAGAAAAATGACATTATTTTCAGCGTAGAAAAATTTAGGGAGAATAAGTACGTAATAATTGCAAATATAATCGAAATTAAACTGATTTTTACGCCTGCTAGATAAAGTAAGTCTCCCTGCATTATAGGAAGTCCTTATTTTTGTGTGAATTGTGTATGTATATGTGGTGACAGTAGAGGCTGAGGTAACATTTACAGTCTTGGTTGGAAACCACTAGGGATTCATAGTTAAACTAGAGGCCCAGTGAACGAATTCGTGCACAGGTAGGGTCCCAAGGGGGGAGAAGGGGTTAGGATGTGATCAGACCTCCGGGTGGGCGTTGGGACGCCCTTGCCGGCCCAGGATCCAGATCCGTCCTGCTGATGTTTCCGCCGGTTGTCAAGATCCACCTAGCAGCCACTTTTATATCCTTTCTTCTGCAGTGTGTGAGGCTGACTTCCAGGAGGCTGGTGACACTGTCGGGATTGTGCTGGTGGTGCTGGTCCGTCAGTGCCTGGCCCATTCTCCAGAGATTGAACCTATAGGACTATTGAGGGAATGGCTGCCACCGGGCTGGTGGGCCGCCAGGACAGGTCTGTCAGCTGAGTGGTGCTCCCACTGTGGGAGCACACTGACCACCAGGGGACAGCTCCTGTGTTGAGCATCTGCCCCCTGGTGGTCAGCCCATGTCATAGCGACCGGTTGTTCTGGTCGTTCCGACTGTTCCAGTCATTCTGGTCGTTCCGGTCGTTCAGTCACTTAGGCTTTTATATATAGCCTAGGCATATGGCCAGAAAAGCCAACAATATGCTGAATAGTCCTAAGAAAGGGTTTTTTAAATTAAAAAAAACCTTTACTTTTAATAGGCTGTTATAATTTTGCTTATTGCTTTTTGTTTTTTGTGTGTGTGTTTTTTTGTGTGTTTTTTTTTTTTCATTAAAATCTGATGGTACTAGAGAAAGGCAACTCAGTTATCTGGGACATGGTAGGGAGTAATAGGATTGCCACAATATGAAATTATGCCACTTTTCTTTGTATGAAAAAAACAGTGATATGAGTAAATTATACTAAATAATGAAAAGTGTGGCTAGATTTGCTCAATACATCTTAGTTTTCTAGAAATAGGGGCCCTGAGAGAGGTGAGTGCAGTTACTTATCTAATGGGCATAACTACTTAGAACCTGCAGAGAACCAAGAAGTAATGACGGGGGGTGGAAATGGTGTACCTCTGAGTAATCAAAAGGTTACTTATACTCAAAAGGTACATATTGTATCCTCAAAGGCATATATAAAACCCATTCACCTTACTTGTGGGAGGGGTCCTTGCCCAGACTGTATTTGCTCTTACTTTAGACAACAGCTCAAGAATATTAAAGGCAGCATATTAATAAGAGATGAATGAGAGAACAAGGAGTAAGAATTTATGTTAAAACTGCAAGAGAAAAGGAAGAAAAATTTAAAAATCTATACACAACTCAACACAGCATTCTGAGTTGTTTAATGTAATAGAAAACAGTTCTTAATACCATTGCAACCCTGGAAATGTATTCTATAGAATAAAAAGTGTTCTTTTTTATTTCTTTTCTTTTTAGCTTTCTATATGTGTGTTGTTGTTTTTTAATCCTCACCAGAGGATATGATTCCTTTGATTCAAGAGAGAGAGAGAAAGAGAGAGAGAGAGACAGACATTGATTGAGAGAGAAACATCAATCGGTTACACCCTGGCTGGGGATCAAACCTGAAACCTCTGGTATACAGGACTATGCTCCAATTAACTGAGCCACTTGGCCAGGTCCCTATAGGTGTTTTTTTTTAATTGAGGTATACTTGACATACATTATATTAGTTTCAGGATGATTTGATATTTGTATATATATAAATATTTTTAATGGTGATCCAGATAATTAAGAAAAGTTCAAATAATATTTAGTATACTCCAAAAAAGGGAAGTATTATGTTACAGTTTAAAATTTTATAAAATATGCTTAAGATTAAAAAAAGAATTTTGATGCTTAAATGAAAATTTATTATCTTAAAAACAACAGCAACAAAAACATTTTGAATCCTTCATGCCTTAAAAATGCCAGATAAATCAAGCTGTGCTAAGCTTTCATGTATTTACTAGAGGCCCAGTGCACCGATTTGTGCACCGGTGGGGTCCCTTGGCCTGGCCTGCACCTTCTTGCAATACAGGACCCCTTGGGTGATGTCAGACTGCCGGTTTCAGCCTGATCCCTGTAGACTAGGCCGAGGGACCCCATCGGTGCACGGGGCCTCTAGTATGCATATAAGATCTTTGGTTAAACTCTTCTCGCCCTCCTCCCTCCTCCCTTCCCTCTGAGATTCATCAGTCCGTTTCATGTTTCCATGCTTTTGTGTTGAGTGTCTGCCCCCTGGTGGTCAGTGCATGTCATAGCTAACGGTTGAACAGGCTTTTATATATATAGATTATTTTTAATTGTTGATTTATTTTTGTTATTCCAAAAACGATATAGGCTGAAAATTTAAATAATTTCTAAAACACTGGCTGAGATAAATTCACAAATGGAAAATCTATAATGTTCTCTAAGAAAACCCAGATATTAATGGGTAGGGAGAATGGTTGCAAGCAGTCTTAGTCTTATCAGAGAAGCTTGAGTATAAAACGATAGGGTCTTTTTTATGAGCCAAATCTTTTGTCTTCAAAATTACTGGCATTGGGCTTATCTTCAACTTAACTAAGCAAGCTATGTATTACAGTTTTTTTTAATACCAAAAAAAGGTGGGAAAAAATCTTTTGAAATATAGTTGCAGTCTTTTGTTAATATATCTTTTAATTCTTAAAAAGGTATGATGCCTTTATGGAAAAAATATTAAAAGATCAGAACAAACATTCCTGCGTCATCCCCATTTTGCTCCTTAGAACATTTTACCTGTTGTCTGTCTACATGTAAAGCTGACTTCTTGCATGTCTGCCTGTTAATGCTGTTAGTTAGAGGTAGGATTTTTATGGAGCATATTCTATAACAAAGCAGATGCTTGAAATATGCTGACAGCTGTGGAATTGGTATAGTTTCAAAATGCTTCTATAATCGTTCACCTAAGGCTAAAAAGAGTCAGAAAACTTCTCTTGATTGAAGTATATTACTACCTTGAACTTCATGTAGAATAACCCTTCTAAATTTATTGTAATTAAGGATTATAGTGATTAAATGGTAGATTAGAAGTTTAAAATTATTAAAATATTTGTGGTAATGGGTGTGGCGAATGCTCCCAGTAGTGGAAATTGAAGGCTATAAATAGTCTTCATTTGAAATGGCTATGTGTAAATATTATAATACATTTATAATGAGTAGAAATTAATTTAGCGGTTAAAAACCCTTGTATATTTTGCAATCTTGTTTTTCTTCTTTTTTTATTTTTTAAATAGTGTTTGCCAGCTCTGAGCCGGTGCCAGGATTCCAGGGGGATACCCTGCAGCTAGCATTCATTGATCTCAGACAAGTAAGATGTAATAATGTCCTTCTCATTTATTGCCTTTTCCCCCCTTTTTAATGCTATAGGAATGCTTGTTTGCCTTGAAACAACCTGTCTTTAGAAAAGTGCTTCTTTGATAACCATGTATTTGGCCCTTCTTTCTAAACCAGTATTCATTCAGTGTCTCAACTTCACGGAGAATTCTCTTTGGTGATTATTTAACATAATCATTACCCGCTAAGCACATGACTAAAGAACAATTTTATACTTTGATTTAGTGACACTTGAATTTTAAGTTATTTCTTAATTATTTCATGATAACATGTGAAAATTGGTGTGTAGAACATTAGTGTCGGGACCCAAACTAAAGGTAAATTATTACATTCTATGTAGGAGCCTCTTGCTTAAAATTTTGTCAGTGGGAAAGAATGCTATTTTCATAAATTTTTTGTATGTCTCCAAAAAGAAGGTTAAAATTAAAGAGGTAATTATATATTTATATAATTCTTTCTAGTACATAATTCTAAGTATAGTAACAAATATGATAATTTTTAGATCTATTCATTTTATTACTCTTGAACACCTCTACTCTATTGTCATTTTCTTTATTTTCTCCCTATTATTCCTTTTTCGTTTCCCCCCCAAACTTTTTTCTTTTTTCTTTCTTTTTTAAAAAAAATATATTTTATTGAATTCTTTACAGAGAGGAAGGGAGAGGGATAGAGAGCTAGAAACATGGATGAGAGAGAAACATCGATCAGCTGCCTCCTGCACACCCCCCACTGGGGATGTGCCCGCAACCAAGGTACATGCCCTTGACCGGAATCGAATCCGGGACCCTTGAGTCCGCAGGCCGACGCTCTATCTACTGAGCCACACCGGTCAGGGCAACTTTTTTTCTTATTACTTTCTTCTTCTTTCCTCCTCCTCCTTTCTCTTTCTTAATACTAGGATTAAGGAGTTTAATAAAGCTGGGAGGCACAAGAGTGTGGAGGGTGGACCCAAGTGAGAGGGCTCAGGAGAATTGACAACAGGCGTGACTGCTGCCCTTGGCAAGAAGAACCAAGTGGAGATGCAGTTAAAACAAAGACGCTGTGCTCTTGGTCTGTTTATGATCCCATCCCCTTTGGGGAATGGAGATGACAAGATGGGGCTCCACCACTGGTATGAGTAGATACTACCCCAGTGATGTTTAGAGCAGGGCCAACTTGAGCAGTTAAGGAGCTCTGATTTAAGGAAGTGTTTAAGAGTAGAGCTGTTTTTGCTCTAATTCCAAACCAGTGTTCGATAAGTATTTATGAACTATTATGTACTGGTTATTTTGAGAGGGGAGATGTGGTTGAAATAGACACAAAGGTAATATAAGACACGGTTTCGTTTTATGGAGCTTTAAAATCCCTTGGAGAAGCAAAACTCCCACGAACTAGTTAGGAATACTTATAAGACAGTGAGTCTTGCAGAAATAAATGGTATAGCTTCAGTTCTGGTTTAGAAGGAAAGCGAAGAAGCCATTCCTCTCTATTGTGTTTGTAAAACCTGAACATATAAAATATATTCGTATTTATTTCTGTTTGCAATCAATGCTCATGTATTATGCCAAACAAAGAGTACTTTGGATGACCTAGATCTATATGTGATTAGCCTTACTAATAGGGGAAGATAGTAGAAAATGAAGAAGGTGAACTCTGAATTTCCACAACAGTTTACCAGAATATGTTCTTTCTGTTGAAGGTAGACCCATTTCCTGTAGAAGGAGTTCTCTCTGTTATAGTCCTATTGCTCTGAACAAACTGCTGATCTAATATAGGAAACTGAGTCCTTTTGCAAGTTGGAAATAGGTTTGGTTGTATATTCATTTCCCAGTTAGGTTATGGACACTTACTGGGGTACGCTTCCCTATTGCAAGAACATGAAATGTCCCTCAATGCTGAGTATGTGATTTGGAGATAGCTCCCATTACATACAAATAATCTGTTCACAGAAACTTGACATTTATTTTGTGATATTTTCTCAGTTTTATATGAATTTGTATGGAGTTAACTAGTTTATAATCTCACTGTAAGATTGTGAATAGGACCGCACATTTATTGAACTAGTTGATGAAGCTTCTGTTCCTTGATTTGTCCAGATAAGTGGTTGGTTTAATGCAGATTAAAACTCTGATCCCAGGTACGTTTTTCCTTCAAAGACAATCATCACTTGACAGCAAGGCTTCTTTACAAGCATATAGCTCCCTAGGGAATTATTATTAAGTCATACTTATAAATATTAATAAACATCTCAAGTCTTTTTGGCTGAATTTACTCTTCAAGTATGTGCACTTGGAGGCATTAAGTCCTGGTTGACTTTTCCTCATCAATGTAATTTCTTTAAGAGACTTTTAAGTGAATTAAAAAATCTATTATGAAACATTTAGAATTCTGAAGTCTATTGTGACACATGTAGAACTTTTAAAAGATTTATATAAAAATAGCTAATATAAAACACAATTTTAGATTAGTAATTATAATTAGTAGTTAATATGCAATGGAAGTGACTAGTGGATAGAAAATTTTGATGAGCTAATTTTTTATGTGTTGATTTTTCTATTTTTAAAAGGGGCTTAAATTATTTCCCCTATTAATGTTAAAATGTAATCATACTCTATTCTTATTCTTTTGTATTCTAAAACAAGAGGATGCAGGTAAGTCTTCTCGTTAGCTGCTAGACGATATAACTTGAATTCTGTGGTTTCAGAGGTCTGAATTTAATAACTTGGTAAGGAAAGTTATGTTTCACCTATACTATTTGTTTTTCAAATTAATTTATAAACAGTTAAGTGGTGAAATGTCAAGTATGGGAATTGGCCAAAAATAGAGTTAGTCTTAAAAACTAAAGTCTTATATGAGGGGATACAAGCTTTTGTATCAGATGTCAGTGATTATTTAACTAAGGATGCCTTCAAGTTTCAATAGTGTTACATTCCTGACTTCATAAAGATATTTCATAGCATATTATTTTAACACTTTTATATGAAGTAGCTTATCACCAAACATAAAGAGGGTGTTAACACTTTTATTTACATTTCAGTTGAGTTTCTACACTTTTCCTTTTTTTTTCCCTAGTCTGTGATCCATTTCTGTCTTAATAGGGTGGCTGACAGTTCTTTTCAAGTATACTTAGAAAGGCAAAAGAGCCCTTTTCATAGTACTTATAAGGGGTCATGCTTCTGTTTTTTGGTTTGAATTTGATACTGCTTCGTGAATTGCTGGGTATGAAAGATTAGGAAGTAGGTCTAGTGGTCAAATTTTACCTGCCCACCCGGACTTTGCCCTGAGGTCAAACTCCTGATATTTGCTGTTCTGAATAGAGGAGTTGATGACAAGTATGAGCTGATACAAGAGGAAAGTTAGAACCATATCAAAGCTGAAGGCAAGAGAATTGGGACTCAATGAGAGACTGTAGCTAAAAGATGGATCATCAGAATTGCCCTCTTCTCAAGAAAAGGAAATAGCTGACCTGTGAGTGAAAAGACTTTATCATCCTGCCAATCATATGCTTGCTAATGGAAGCCAGTTATCTCAACAATATCTTAAGGCTCACTACCCCAAAAGACAATGAGGAGGATTCGCAGTACTGATACTGCTTTATGTGAATATAATGCCTCAGTCAATTTTCAGCATGCTGCTTGAACATGATTAGTATGTGTAAACTTTTTCTAAGTAAAACCTATCATCCTCCTACACTCAGTTCTGAAATTAAGTCACTAAATGATAAAGGACTTTGATATACTTATGTGTGTCTGATTTTAACAAAGAGCATCTATTTTGTTAACTACAATCTTTCAAATAGATTTCAGATAAATATGTAAACTTCTTTTGACAGTGTATGAAAACCTTAACATTTTAAAATTATGTTTATTATAAGACTCTATATAATATATAGTACTTAGTGATAATTTTAATAACTCATTTTTAATACATAGAAATATTTCACTAAATATTACTAGAAAATGAGGTGTCCCATATAACTGAGATTAGTTTTTCACCAAACCTTTTAAAATGTAGCCAGTTTAATAGGAAACTTTTAAAATATATCTCTTGCCTTCATATCTTCTTATTGAGCATAATTCTGACAGTAAATTGAGCACCCATGGCTCACTAATCTTAATACTAAATCCTCTTTACCTGGTCCTATTTCACTTTGTGATAAGTTAGACTAGTGATATATCATGCTGCGTTTGATAATATCTTGATTATCATTTAGGCTGTATGAAGAATCTTAGGTCGGTTGGATGATAATGCAGGTGGGATTGAAGCTAATAAAACAACATCTTACCCAGAGAATGTTGGTTAACGTACTGTTATCACCCTCGAGCAGTGTTTCCCAAAGTGTTTTTCTAGGAATACTGATTTCTCAAGATGAGAAAATATTTCTTTTTTCAAAAAGGTTTCAAGTCAGGTATGTTTAAGAAACTCTTATTCCCTCGTAGAGACTTACCGTGTACATTCGAATTGTAAGGGCTGAGAAATTTTGCAGTAACCCAGCATTTCCCATACTCATAACACTTCCCTCACTCATTTTGGGTTGTGTTACATGAAACTTACTTAGTGAAATGTTGCTCCAAGTCAAGACTCTGGCAGCCTCCTCTAGATGTCTATCTTTGACAGTTTGGGATCAACAAATTTTTAAAATAGTGACTTGGATAAATACATAGAAGAAATATGAATTATATGCATAGATTACTTAAAGCTAGGAGAGTTACCTAAGATGATAGAAGAATCAAAATGCCTTCAGTATGCTTGAGTGATAAGCCAAAGCCAACAAAGTAAAATTTAGCAAGGGAAATATTAAGTGCTGTATTTAACTTTTTAAAATTAAGTTTTAAAAAGTGATAGGCTGTAGGAAGTGTGACTCATAATATGGAAAAGATCTAGTAGTTTTAGTTAACCTCTGAATGCACCAACATTGTGCTGGGACTTCTTAGATTGCATTAATGAACGTGTGGTATTTGGGTTAGACCACTGCACTTTGGGGCTAAGACTGTGTCTCAAGTATTGCATGATATGGACACACACACTGGAGAGCACGTAAGAGAATTACAAGACTAGTGAGGGCTCAGATACCTAGAAGTGTCTTTTAAAAATCTAGGAATATTTTGGCTAAAGCCTTAGAGAGGTATACCTTTGTAGAGAAACTCATATGTGGTTCTTATTAGACTAGATATGAGTCAATACCATTTTATTTTTTCTGTTAAAATCCTAAGTTATAAAAATGTCTTCTAATTCTCCTTTCCCCATCCAGGATTAGGTCCTGTTTTCAGGTATTTGATTTTAGGCAAACTAGGGGAAAGAGAAGTGATCATTCCTCTGATCCATATGTAGACAATTTGAGAAAGAATTTGAATTTTGCAAAATATATCTGTATCTCATAAAACTTTTCAAATAAATGTTTTATTAAAGTATAACATACATTCAGGCAAATCATAGGTTTACCATTGCTGATTTTCCACAAATTGATTATATCTCTTTAGCACCCAAGTCAAGAAAGAAAACTTGACTGATAGGTACCTCAAAAGATACCCCACCCCTCACTTCACTTCTCACAATCATTAATTACCCTTCTCCCTCTTAAAGCATAACCACTATCATGACTTGTAATACAACTGATAAATTTAGCTGATTTTGAACTTTGTATACATGAAATCATGCAGTATCAACTTTTTTGGTTCTGCCTTTTTTTATTCAATATTTTGTGTGTGAGATTTATCCATGTTGTTAATGTAGTTGTGGTTCATTCATTCCCTTTGCTGGGTAGTCTGCTCTTAGACCGATAAACCATAATTTATACATTCTACTATTGATGGACATATAAGTTGATTCTAGTTTTACTGTTACAAATTATGCTAACATGACATTCTTTTTGCATGTCTTTTGGTGAACATATGCTCACATTTCTGTTGAGGTATTTACCTAGTAGTGGGATTGCTGAGTCAGGGGGGTGATATGTATGTGATCAGTTTGAATAGATACTGTGAAGCAGTTTTCCAAAGCAAGAGTGCTAGTTCATACTTCAGCCAGCAATGTAGGAGAATTCTTTTTGCTCTATATCCTTGTTACCACTTGGTATTATCTGTCTCTTCCATTTTAGCCATTCCAGTGGGTAGATAGTAGTTTTACATTGTGGTGTGTTTTATTTTAACTTTATTTTTCTTTATTGCTTAAGGTATTACATATGTGTCCTTAACCCCCCATTAATACCCCCCCCTCCCCCCGCTCATGCCCTCACCCCCCTGGTGTCTGTGTCCATTGGTTATGCTTATATGCATGCATACATTGTGGTTTTAATCAACATTTCCTTTATGACTTATAAAATTGAAATCTGTTTCATATATTTATTGTCCATTTGAATATCCTCTTTTGTGAATAACCTATTCAGGGTTTTTTTTGTATGTGTGTTTTGGGTTGGGTTTTTGGGTTTTTTTGCCATTTTTTTCTATTGGATTTCTACTTTTACTGATTTGTAAGTTCTTTGTATATTCTGAATATGAGTCCTTTGTCAAATATATATATTACAAATATGTTCTGCTCTGTGGCTTGTCTGTTCATTCTTAGTGATGTCTTTTTAATGAGCAGAAGTTCATAATTTTAATGAAATCCAGGTCATCATATTTTCCCTTTATGGTTCTTTTTAATGTTCTTTTAAGAAGTCTTTGCCTATCCCTAAAGTTATAGATATTTTTCTATTTTTTATTCTAAAGTTTTATTGTTTTACTAGTCATACTTAAGTTTATAATCTATCTGAAATTGATTTTTATACATAGTGTGGAGTGTAAGGTTCAAGATTCATATTGTTTTATATAGTTGTCTAGTTGACCCAGCATTATTTATTGAAAATAATTTAATCTCTTAGTATTTTAAAGTAAAATAATTGTAAAACACAAAACTGTGAGACATAAATGATATATGCCCCCAATGTAAAAGTAAAATGATTTCCATTGTCTTTCAATTAACTGTATGCTTATAGTTTATGGTTTATGTCATCCCTCATTCACAAATTAGTTATAGGGTTGAGGTTTCTTAAATTCCAGCCTAACTGTACTCTTACCACAACAAAGGTACATTTACAAATAAAGCAATTCTAGAGTAAGTATTCATAACAATATCAGCAATATAAAAGCAAAAAGCTAAACTACAAGCCCAGGAGGATAGGACTCACCTTTTTTTGTTCACTGCTGTACATCCATTGCTTACCACTGTTCCTGGCACAGAGTAAACAATCAAATGTTAAATAAATGAATGCAATTTTTTTAGCTATATTAAAATGTGTTTTGTTGTGGGTTTGTTTTTTGGGTTTTTTGCTGTTTTTGGTGTGTTGTTTTTTTGTGTGTGTGTGTGTGTGTTTTTGCACTACTTATTAGGTATTGACATATTCTACTTAAGTTATGTTCCATATAAACAAACATTCTTTAAAGGTGGTAATATTTTTTCTATTTCAATTATTTTTTATGAAAGTATTTCTAAAAATACATGACACATTTCTCTGCCTTCTTAAGTAAAAAGTATAACAAATGTAAATATTTCTTGATTTATCTTGTTCACCATTATGGATACTAAAATAGTACTATAACTTATTTCTAAGAAATGTTGTCATTGCTCCAAAACCAATTCATTTTCTATCAATAAATAAATATTTTGGACAGGGGGATTTTAGGAATTTAGACAAAGGCAATATACACTTTAAGTGATTGACAATGACTGAATATAAAGCAGAACTTCAAGCAGCATTTCCTATTGTTTGAAACAGTGAATCATGAAGAAAGTAAACTGGTCAAATAAGTTTAGGAAATCCTGCATATTGTGTCCCTCTCTTATAAGTTCACAATTTCATCAACACATTAAAGGCTCTGAGAAATCCTAGAGTAAAGGTGTATCTCTTTCTCCAAAAACCTGTCTGATTACTGAATACTTTTCACAAATGAAAAGTTCTTGCTATCCTGCAAAGCAGTTATATAGTACACAGTTTGAAAGTACTGAGGTACCTGGACCACTGTTGCATTACATTAGTGTGTGGATTCCTAGGGCTGGACCGGATAAAACAGAGCGCTATGGCAGCAAATAGATAAGCCTTTCAGTAGACCTGTGTAATTTAAATATTAAAATTCAAATAATACAAAAATGATGAAAAATAGTAGTTAAGTTTTCCAAAAAAAATGGTGAACTTCCTTTTTTAGATGATTGTGTGAAAGATGATAATTACTAGAAGATTAATGCTGCTTAGATGCGGGGAACCAGGCAGTCAGTCATACAGAATAACTTGTTTTTCAGAAGCATGAAACAGTAACACAGGATTGCTTGTGAAGAATGAAAAGACTTAAGTGGGGAAATTAAAATACCAGCTTATGTGGAGTTCAGATCCGAACAGTTGTCAGATTCCTTAGTGAATCATCAAGGCTATTGTTATTGAGCCACAGTGTGCATACTTTGAGAGAAAGAAAGAATATATTCACTACTCCTCCCCACCCCCCTTACTAATGCACTCTAAATGAGATGGGAAGAGTTTGAAGGAGAGATATTTTGGTAAAACAATCAAGGTAAGTTCTATATTTTCTGTGTGTTGTAAAGAGGGTCTCCTAGTATTAAAAAGGAAATACAGTTGAAGTGACTTTTTTCAAGATAATTGGCACCTTAAGACAAAAAATCTAATACCAAAATAAGAACCTTAAAACAAAGCCAAACATCCACAAAGAAAATAGTGGCTCTTACAGTTTAGTGGTACTAAAATGTGATGAGGAAGTTCTAAGTCCTTTAGAACCTGCAGATACTTTTTGCCCAGGTGGTTTACTTTGCACATTAACTTAGCCTACACGCCTGCAGATACTAAAAGAGAAGGAGAAGGAGAACAAAAGTGACTTTGTTCAATTGGTCTCTTAGATGACACCAAGTCCACCCTAGCAGGCAAGGGAGGACTTTTACACCTGAATCTATTCTTTTTTCTGCCATCATTTCTTTGATCTGACATAACTTAAAAAATACATTTTGAAAGTCATTTTGCGACCCTACACATGCATCTTTTTATTAATGGTACCCAGGGAAGTTTCTCTGCCTCTAGAGAGTTCATGGCCTGTTTGGAATATTAAGCCAATCATTTTTAGTGTGTGTGTGTGTGTGTGTGTGTGTGTGTGTGTGTTTAACTTTATCCATTTCTGGAACTTGACTTGCTCTCTTCATCTCCTGGTCCCGTACAATCTCATTCAGTTAGAACAAGAGTATAGTCTATGCCATTTTAAAAGAGGCAGCTTCTCAGATCTGTTTTCTTACCATGCATATCATCAACACATGTGCCATTTCCTTTCATGAAAAATTCCACGTCGGGGCTTCTCGATACAATATGCTATGTGAAGAGACTAAGCAGCCATTAGCCATGGCTATTACTCATTTGGCCACTTTTATATTCTACATTTTATAGAGAAATCTGTTAGGAGTGATTTGCAGCTTTTTATTTGTTCACTCCCCCCCCCCCCACACCCCTTTCCCCCCTCAGCCATCAACTCTCTGTGGAATGGAATTGGTTATGACATAGATTGCATTGCATTGCACAAATGTTCTTACATGCCTTTACACCTTGGGGGCTGTGGGTTGGTTTTAAAAGATTTATGCAAAATTTTGCTTGTGTGTGTGTTTTTCTAAGAAGAGGGTCTAACATTTTCAAAAGATTTCAGAGGCATCATATATGACATAACCGCAGTTCTCTAACCACCACTGTTCTAGGAAAACTGAAGGCTGTCAGGCAAGCCAGATCACCAAGAACTGCTCTGTTTTCAGATATTTCTTCCTTTACTTGACCAATATTTGACCACCTGCTCTGAGCACTGATTTGAGTGCTGCAGATACAGTGGTGTGGTGAGCAAAGATAGCCAAGATCCTGCTCATATCTCATTTTGTTAGAGGGAGATCCACAACAAACAGTGATCATTTCAAATAGCTTCAGGTTCTATGAGAAAAATAAAGCAGGTCAGTGTGATAGTGACTGGGGGTGAGGTGGACCACATCAGATTGGATTGTCAAGGAAAACCTCTTTAAGGAGGCAACATGTAAGTAGATATCTGAATGAAATGGGAAGATATGGGGAGATAGCATGCCTGGCTGAGGGAAGAGCAAGTCGAAGTCCTGAGGTGCTATCAAGGAAGAGAACGGATAATAGTGTGGCTGCAGTGCAGTGAGCAAGGAGCAGAGAGGTACAGAGGAAATTGGAGAGTATCAGAGCCAAATCATGTAGGGCCTTGTTAAGGAGTTTAGCATTCCAGGGTTTTAAGCAGGTTAGTATCATTATGATTTTATTTTTAAAACTAGAGGCCTGGTGCACAAAAATTTGTGCACTGGGGGGGGGGGGGGCGGTCCCTCAGCCCGGCCTATGCCCTCTTGCATTCTGGGACCCCTCGGAGGATGTCCACCTGCTGGCTTAGGCCTGCTCCCTGGGGGATCGGGCCCAAGCTGGCAGTCAGACATCCCTCTGGCAGCCCGGCAGCCCTCGGGGGATATCCACTTGCCAGCGGTGAGCAGGCCTAAGCTGCAGTCGGACATCCTTAGCGCTGCTGAGGTGGCGGGAGAGGCTCCCACCACCACCACTGTACTGGCAGCCGTCAGCCTGGCTTGTGGCTGAGCAGAGCTCCCCCTGTGGGAACACACTGACCACCAGGGGGCAGCTCCTGCATTGAGCATCTTCCCCCTGATGGTCAGTGTGTGTCATAGTGACCAGTCATTCCCAGTCGTTCTGCTGTTAGGATCAGTTTGCATATTACCCTTTTATTATATAGGATAGAGGCCTGGTGCATGGGTGGGGGCCGGCTGGTTTGCCCTGAAGGGTGCCCTGGATCAGGGTGGGGGTCCCGCTGGGGTGCCTGGCCAGCCAGCGTGAGGGGCTGATGGGTGTTTGCAGGCTGGTCACACCCCCTTCATGGTGGGGGTCCCCACTGGGGTGCCTGGCCAGCCTGGGTGAGAGGCTGATGGCTGTTTTCAGGCTGGCCACACTCCCTTTAGGGTGGGGGGGTCCCCACTGGGGTGCCTGGCCAGTCTAGGTGAGGGGCTGAGGGCCGTTTTCAGGCTGGCCAAGACCCCCCTGGCGACAGAAGCTCCTAGCCTCTCTTTTTTTCTTTTTTTTTATTCTGGGATTTATTTACCTTCTATAACTGAAACTTTGTAGCCTTGAGAGGAGCTCAGAGCAGGCCAGGGCGGGCGGGAGGGAAGCTTGGCTTCCTCCATCGCCAGGGGCAACCCACTCCTGCTCGCTCCAGCTCTGTGGCCACGGTCGGCTGAAAGCAGGTATCTGGGGTTATTTACCTTCTATAATTGAAACTTTGTTGCTTTGAGTGGAGCTCAGAGCCGGCTGCGGCAGCTGGGAAGCTTGGCTTCCTCCATCATTGGGGCAACCAAGCCTCCTGCTTGCTCCAGCTCCATGGCTGCCGGCTGCCATCTTGGTTAGGTTAATTTGCATATAGTCGCTCTGATTGGCTGGTGGGCGTGGCTTAAGGCATAGCAAAGGTACGGTCAATTTGCGTGTTTGTCTTTTATTAGTGTAGCTGTTCTGGCCGCTCTAAGGTGAATAGATTGAAAAGGGACAAAATTATAATTAGGAAGAACAATTAGGTGATTATTTTGGTAGTCTAAGCTACAGATGATTGATTAATCTATTAATTACTGATCATGTGGTTCACCACATTTCACAGTGGCTTCTTTGTATGGACTCAGACGTTTCAGTGGTGTGTTTTTTTTTTTAATATTAGGAATAGTTGAATTTACCCAGCCAGCGTGGCTCAGTGATTGAGCGTCAATCTATGACCTAGGACAGTGATGGCGAACCTATGACACGCGTGTCAGAGGTGACATGCGAACTCATTTTTTTGGTTGATTTTTCTTTGTTAAATGGCATTTAAATATATAAAATAAATAGCAAAAATATAAGTCTTTGTTGCAAATATCAAAAAATTTCTATATGTGACACGGCACCAGAGTTAAGTTAGGGTTTTTCAAAATACTGACACGCCGAGCTCAAAAGGTTCGCCATCACTGAACTAGGAGGTTATGGTTTAATTCCCAATCAGGGCACATGCCTGGGTTGTGGGCTCAATCCCCAGTGTGGGGCATGCAAGGGGCAGCCGATTAATAATTCTCTCTCCCTCTCTCTTCCTCTCTGAAATCAATAAAAATATATTTTTTAAAAAGAAATAGTTGAATTTATCCTGAGCAATTACTAGTTGTTGTTGTTTTTTAATCTCAAGAATACTGTGAGTTATCTAACTAATTATATTGTCTTTTTTATGTGGGAGCTACAAAGCTCCGATGTATAGGATAGCATCACATGTATTTTGTATACAGATCTTATCTTCTCTGCCACCTTTACTTTATATTGTCCTTAACTTTTCTCAGTTATTAAGTTGTAATTTGTCTTGCATGTATTTTTGTAAGTTGCTTTAAAATCCTTTTGGAACTAGCAATGTGTAAATAAAGTAAACACTTGTTAGTGGAATCCTAAAGCTGCTTGCAATAAAAAGAATTATGTGTGAATGGATTTTCATTTGTTTCTTCACTTATTCATTCATTTGACAAATATTTATTGAGTGCCTACCATAGTCAGCCACTGGGGACACAAAATTGAACAATAGACAATAAAATAAGAGGTAGACAGTTTGAGACAGGAGTGAGTTGGAATCAATGAAGATAAAGACTATTAGATTCAGAAACATATCTTGGCTAAACGATAGAAATTAAGGTGTGTAAAAAGAAAGCCACTGAAGTGTCCAAATGGTATGTTGAGAAGACACTATTGTGTAGGAAATCAGGAAACAAAGTGGAGTAGTCCTGCTTTTCATTAACTTTTATATGACCTTGCAAAACTGTTTCCTGAACTGTTTTAACTATGTATTAATGGTTTAATGAAATGTGTGAGGGAAAATGCTTATAGTTTATTTCTGGAAGAAGTCTTTTACATGACATGCCTAATCTTCATCACTAAAATTAGTGAATTGTGCCCTAGCTGGTTTGGCTCAGTGAGTAGAGTGTCAGCCTGCGGACTGAAGGGTCCCGGGTTTGATTCCAGTCAAGGGTACAGGCCCAGGTTGCAGGCTCAATCCCCAGTAGGGGGGCATGCAAGAGGCAGCCGATCCATGATTCTCTCTCATCATTGATATTTCGATATCTTTCTCTCCCTCTCTCTTCCTCTCTGAAATCAATAAAAATATATTTAATAAAAATAAAATTAGTGAATTGTGTGAAGCTTGCATTGAAGAGGCCATTAATTGATTAAGTCAGCAGCTGCCATCTGCCTGTACTTACCATACTTCATCAGGATGGAAAGGCTGGTGTGCCTGGTCTACATCATGGCGAACTATGAGAAGCATAGTTCCTTCCAGAAGCATTGCTTCATAAGGGAAGTACTCTGGGCACCCATCTCCTTGCTCTCATTATCCCCATCACCTACTTCTTCTGCCCTTTTTAGTCTGATAATCCTTCTCTACTATACTTCCACATGGTGATAAAGTTTAGGAAAGAAGTTCAGATGTGCTTCAACATCGAAAGATAGGAGAGCCTGATTGTATTTGACTCAAAATGAAAAACTTTGGATTCTACCTAAAGGGACATGAACAAGCCTTGGAAGTTGTGAAGGAATTGTTTGGCCATAATTCTTGCCATGGAGACTGGGCGTCTGCCAACACTTTACTTTGAAATTTCTGCCTTCTGTTTCTAATCTTAAGGCATCATAACATACAATTCTTTTGCCACTAGTCCAGTTTATTCTTTTATGAGGAAGAAGGCACTTTTAAATAACAATTATTTCCACTATAATTAAACAAATCTTCTTTTGTTTGCATTATATTTGTTACTATATTGTATACACACTCTGCTTGCTTAAACTTGCCCTGTGACTATTTCACAGGAACTTTCTTTAGAAGTTTTAAAGTCTTTGACTTCTTAAAGTATTAATGGGATTTGCCAAAGTTGTAGTATCTGAATGCTTGACTAGATATAGTAGCAGGACAACAAGCTTGTTCACACAGCTCCTCCAGCAAGTATTTTTCCCTTAGACAATCCTCAATTCATTTGAAGTGCCAAAGAATTAAAGGAAGATGTATGTGGGTTTACTCCTGAATACAGCAAGACCAGACATCTCACAAAGTTTACCTTAAGGTCCAGATATTAGAAAAGTATGCTGCCCTTTGGGAGAGCTTGGATTATAAAGGATTAATCTGAACCTAAATGACTTTAGCCTTTTTGTCCTCTTTTGTTCCAGTGTCATAATTCTGGTACTTTACACTTTATGTGCTTAACTATGAATGTGACTTATGCTCATAACCTTCAGTTATTGATATAAATTTGGAATTCATAGATTCTTGTGATTCATTTAAGAGTACAGGTTAGAGAGGCCCTGTCTCCAAATATAGATACATTGGGAGTTAGGGCTTCAAAATATGAATTTGGGGGGGGAGCACAATTTAACACATAACGCTCAGACTAACAAAACTGAGAGGATTTATCACCAGTAAATGTTAAAAGAAGCTCTTCAGAGAGAAAGAACATGATATTGGTCATAAAAATTGATTTACATAAAGACAGAAAATTGTTAGAGAAAGGATAAATGAAGGTTTTTTTTAAAAAAGGTTAGAGCTGGTTTGTAGTTTAGAAAATTACTTCTAAAAGGATTTTTTTGAAAACCAGATAAACACCATAATAATCATAAAAATAACACATGCTCACTGGTTTTTAAATTTTTTTATTCTTAAGTAATAAAAATTAGAGACTCACAAGATGTTGCAAATATAGTTGAGAGGTCCTATGTACACTTTGCTCAGCTCCCCCATGGCATTTTTTATATAACTATATTATTAAATCAGGAGATTGACATTGCATGTTCACTATTTAAACCAACAAGCAAACGTAGAAATGTATAAAGACAAAGCTCTCTGCTTCAGTTTCTCGGAGCCATCACTGTGTTTCCCTGCAGACCTTTCATAAGGTGCATTTAAACACAGACATGCACCCACTTGTGTGAACACATGTAGAGGTCTTGACTTTTGGGGAGGAAATGGGTCATTTATGCTATAATTTACATTTTTCATGCAGCACTGCATGAATTTCATATTCGTAAATATGAATCTGCTTTATTTTTCATGTCTTCCTATGGAAAATAAATATACCGTAATTTATTAAACAAGTCCTCTTTTTTTTGGACATTATGGGGTCTCCAGTTTTTCTACATCTAAATAATGCTGCAGTTAATATCCTTAGACTTATATATTGAGCAGTTGTATTTCTCTCTGCTTTTTGTGAAGTAGAATTTACTGGGTATTGCCAAAATAATGCTCAAAGAAATAAACCAACCAGAATTATTTTTTTAAAAAGTGCTTAAGTTTGCTATATGACCAAAAAAAATTAGCAGATTTATGGGAAAAATTATTTGTGTAAATGTGCATTTAGCAAAATATGGAATATTCCTTATTTATAGTATAAGCATTTTTGTACTGTGATTAATTTTGAGGTAAATTTTCAAGTGTGCTCCACAAGGAGTAAGCCTTTGTCTCCAGAGACTGGGAATTGTAAGCCATTGCATAATGTAAAGAGAGTCAGTCTCGAACTTAAATGTTTTTAATTATCAATATTCTTGCTATTTCTTTCACTGAGAGTGGTAGGGTAAAATTTTCAGAATAGCCTGTCAACAATAAAGGATAGTGATAATCTGGCCTTTAATAAATATTATACATCTATTAAATTAATTATTGGATATAATCGCAACATTGACACTATCCAACAGGTAACTTTATCCTTCCTCTCAACATTAATTTGCATTTTTGCCAAACTTTCTATTATTTGCTTATAAGAAATAATGTTTTTCTCTAATTATTTTTTTATTGACTAAAAATGTTCCTACTTTTTTTTTTTCCTTCCCATTACAGATTTTGGATTGGGAGAATAGTTTATGAGAAGTTTAAATATTTGAATACTTTGGCAGAAAAATAGCAATAATGCACTGTTTGTTTCATATACTAATGAGTATTATAACCAAAAATCATATTCACTGTTATGATCTTTTTGCTATATAAAACAAAATTCCTGAGACTGTCTATGTTATATTTATCATATCCAGTGTGAATCTTACCACAGTGTTTAAAAAAACCTTACATGCCCTAGCCAGTTTGGCTCAGTGAGCAGAGCCTTGGCCTTCTTACTGAAGGGTCCCGGGTTCGGTTCCGGTCAAGGGCATGTACTTTGGTTGCAGGTTCCCCAGCCCTGGTCGGGGTGCGTGCAGAAAGCAACCAATCAATGTGTCTCACTCACATCAATGTTTCTCTCTGTCTCTTCCTCTGCCTTCCACTCTCTCTAAAAACCAATGGAAAAATGTCCTCGGGTGAGGATTAACAAAAAAAAACCTTACCATGCATTCTTTTGAAAGCAGATTGGTTATACACACTAATAAAAGGAAACCTATGTAAATTAGCCATCCTAATATAGTTGTTCAAACACTTAACTTATAAATTGAGGAAGTTAGATTCTAACCCTACTTCATATATAAATTTGAACAAGATACTTAATCTTTCTGAAGCTCAGCTTCTCCTTTCATAAAGAATAGAAAAGCCTGTACTTCACTAGAATGAGTTTTGCAAGTTAAGTTATACACAGATACAACTAGTGACCTGAAATAGAGATAAAGAAAAACTAACAGTGGGTTAATTAGGATCCACTGTAGGTAATCTATGTGAGAAAGATGCATAGTTTCAAACTATATTTCTACAAAGCTTTTCCAGTGGTATAAATTTAAAGCTTCATTTTCTGCATTAATCTCTCTGCTTTTCCTTTGTGGCTGTGTTCTGTCAGAGAAAAGACAATCAAACTTTTGCTTCTCAAAGTGTTGTGTGTAATATAATTTAGTTCAGTTCAACAAGCTTTTATTGAGTACCTTAAGGGAGAAGGAAGAGCTAGTACTCTGCCCTTGAAGGACTCATAACTTGGTTGGAAAAGTGAAAACAAACATACCCAATAAACTAGGTATATGTACATAATCCAAGCTTTTGGAAGTTCTCAGTGGCCCACAGAGTCACCCTTCCTCAAATTTGGGTGGCTCAGAGAACCAAACACTGCGAATATTCAGCTAGCACTTTGAAGTGGTGCATTCTGCCATATTTACCATATATTAAAAGAAATTTAGATTAGTGTCTTTTAGGTCAATAATGACCTCTTAAGATCCAAATGGATATATAATTATGAAAATTTTTACTAACATGTCAAGAGGATGAAAGTGCTGAAGGGATTATTTTATTTGAAAATTAAACATTCATAGTATTTTTTGCCTGAACTTCCTCCTAAGGTATACATTACAGTACTTACTTAGTACTTAATGTTAAGTGACAGGTTAGTTCTTGGAGTGTTTTACAATTCAGTGGTTTTTTTTTCTTTGTCTCTTTTGTGTTTTCTTAAATGTCAAATCATCGTTCAATTACTGTGGTCTGTGACTCCATGATCTTCATAGTCCTGAAATCCTAAGACTTGAGAATTGGAAGGGTCTTCAGAAAATCAAACCAAACCTCCTAGAAGCTCTCCCTTTAACCAGGGCTCTTGCGGCTGCTCTAGATGTCTTGAGATCACCTACATTCAAATATAGAGGCTTCTCTGCACTTTTGAAAACCTCATGACAGCCTTCTGAAACTCATGCACTGTCCCTCATTCTAGAAGATTAAAATATTTGATTTCTCAAGAGAGCTAAGTACTTTCTCCCTCCTCAGTACTTTCTTTTCTTTTTTCTCACTACCTTTTTAAAAAAATTTTTTTTCATTGATTTCAGAGAGGAAGGGAGAGGGAGAGAGAGATAGAAACATCAATGATGAGAGAGAACCACTGATCTGCTGCCTTGTGCACACACCTACTGGGGATCGAGCCCAAAATGCAATGTGGGCATATGCCCTTGACCGGAATTGAACCTGGGACCCTTCAGTCCACAGAACAACGCTCTATCCACTGAGCTAAACTGGATAAGGCACTTAGTATTTTCTTACTGCATTCCTTCCCACCTCCCAACCTTTTTCCTGTCTAGTCACTCCTTGGTTTGTTTGCACTATCTGTTCACTTCTAACCCTCTTACACCTTCATTCCAATGGAAATGGCCCTACAGCTTTAATTATTGGACAGAAGGTTTTTCTTTACCTCCTTGTCACAGAATTCTGAGGATACTGCTAACTGTGTAGCCCTCGCTAGTGGTAGCCATGCATTCTTTCATATGCTCCACAGAGTGATTGAGACTTTGGTTTTCTCCTAGTTTTTCATTTCTATTCATAGACCACTAGAGGCCTGGTGCACAAAATTTGTGCGGGGGCACGGGGGCAGTCCCTCAGCCTGGCCTGCAACAATGCCAGTGTCCTGTGACCCAGTCTCTGGCCAGAGGCCCCTCCCTCCGTGTGGCCAGGGCGCAGGACGCTGGGCTCGCGTCACTGGGGTGCTGCCGCCAGCGTCTCCCCCCTTCCCCTCCAGCCACTATGGGTGCCACCATCTTTGTCATGGAGTGATGGTTAATTTGCATACTACTCTTTTATTAGATAGGATTGTTCCTTCACCTGAGTGAAAGCTCCAGCCCCTTTGAGCTTCCTCATTCATCTCTATCACCATTGATCTCTCATTGTTGCTTTTGTAATCAGTGTATCTATATTTACATGCACCCTCATTTCCTTTCCTTCACACTCAAATAACAGGTAGCTGTTTTAGTCAAGGCTCTCTCATCTTCCTATGCCCTTGACTGCATCTTTTCATAGGACTTTGTTTTGTTATTCATCTGTCTTTCCTCTGCTTTATCATTTTCCTAACTACCTTAGCCTAAAAACATGTTCAAATCTTTCCTATCTGAGAGAGAGGGAAGGGGGGGGCATATGGACGGGAGGGGAAATACCTTCTCTAGTCTCATTCTAGCTATTTTCAATCTCTTTTCTTCTTTGTACCCAGATTCCTTAAAAGAATGATTTATAATTAATTTTATAACCTTATTTCCTCATCTCTCATCCATTCCTCCATCCACTATTCTCTGCTTTGCCACACTGCTGAAACACTGTTCGCTTAGCTCATTAGGGAAGGCTGGTAGATGTTTTAGCCCTAATCTTACTGCTTCTTTTCACTGCGTTTGATAATGTTAATCATGTCCTCTTTAAAATTCTCTTTTGTTCAAAGGCTGTACTCTAACGTTTGTTTTCTCTTTTGTGGATTCCTTTTCTACCCCCTACTCACATATCTCTCTCTGGCATAAGTGCTGTATGCCCTAGATACATACCAGTTGCTTGGTAGACGTTTCCACTGGGATGTATGTCTCACATCCTATGTGGCCAAAGCTGTCAACACATATCTTCCCTCATTCTCAAACCATATCATCTTTCTGTGTTCTCTATTTTGGTTGATGGCATCGCTCTGCCATGTCCCCATCCAGTCAGTCATCATATTCCTCCTAAATATTTTCAAACCCATCCTATTCTTTCCATCCTGAATACTTGTCTACTACCTATCCATAGTCTTCTCTCTATCCCAACTACCTGTCTGTCCTAGTGTATTTCAAGATTATCACAATGGTCTCCTAATTATTTTTCTACTTTTAATGTTTTCTCCTCAAATCCATTCTTCACAGAGCTATTGGAATTACTTATCTAAGTGATGAATCTGACCATGGGATTCCCCTTGTTTAAAAGCTTCCCTAAGTTTCTAAACCCAGCATAAATGTCCTTTAATGACCCAGCTCCCCATGCCCTTCTCCAGCCTGACTTGTGCCACTCCTTAACTTATATTTCAGTTTAGCAATCCTAAAGTGCGTAACACCCCCCATAAGCACAGCTATTTCTCCTCTTTGTACCTTTTCTTATGCTGTCCCATCAGTTTGAAATACTACCCTTTCCTCGATTAACTCCTTTTTAAGACTCAGTTTGCGTTCTACCTAAGATGCCATCTTGTGTTTACTTCTCATCCCCCAGATAAGATTGAACGCTCTAATAATAATAACCTATACATAATTCTATCAGTGTAATTAGCACGTTCATAATTGTGTGGATATCTCTTTCATTATACTTATGAACTCCTTGTATCCAAAGACTGGGTTAGCATCATCATTTCATTGCTAATGTCAAATAGAAGAGGAGTTTAAGACCCAAAGTTTACAACACTCATAAATGATTAATTCAAAATGAAAGTACAATGGGGCCTTGACTTACGAGTGTCCCGACTAACGAGTTTTTCGAGATACGAGCCGTCTCTCGGCCGATTTTTTGCTTTGAGTTGCGAGCTAAAATTTGGGTTATGAGCCAACTTCAGATACCCCACCGCTAGTTGGCGCAGCGAATGTCACAGTGAATGCCACAACATCAGCCCAGCATCAGTGTCTCACTTGTTCACTGTTGATTTGACATACGAGTAATTTGAGTTACGAGCTCCGTCACGGAACGAATTAAACTCGTAAGTCAAGGCCCCACTGTAGTTTGATATTTTTCAAAATTGAATTGGAGGGGAATTTAATAGGGCCTGTGAATAAATGTAATATTGGTGTCATGAAATAGCACTTTTTATCCAAGTGAACTATAATTAGAAAGCAAATAATATCCATAGGATATTGATTAGGTGAGACATTGGAGGAGCTTGATTGTTCCCAACCAAATGGTGTCAGTTTCCAACATTCTGAAGCACTATAACCAAATGTCAGATTTTTTTAAAATATATTTTTATTTTTATTTATTTTTTTTAAGAAAAGAATGGTTTATTATAGGCAACAATAGAAATCCACACTTGAGCCCTGGCCGGTTTGGCTCAGTGGATAGAGCATCGACCTGCGGACTCAGGGGTCCCAGGTTTGATTCCGGTCAAGGGTGTGTACCTTGGTTGCGGGCACATCCCCAGTGGGGAGTGTGCAGGAGGCAGCTGATAGATGTTTCTCTCTCATCGATGTTTCTGACTCTCTGTCCCTCTCCCTTCCTCTCTGTAGGAAATCAATAAAATATATTTAAAAAAAAATCCACACTTTGAGAGGATTAGCAAAGGAAGAGTATCTTTTTTTTTTTCTCCCCAAGTTTGTTTTCCCTAGGGCTTTTTTAAAATTATTATTGCTTAAAGTATTACAAAGAGTATTACATATGTCTCCTTTTTTCCCCCCCTTGACATTCCCCTGGCCTCCCCTACACCCCAGTGTCTTGTGTCCATTGGTTATGCTTATATGCATGCATACAAGTTCTTCTAAAATATATTTTTATTGATTTCAGAGAGGAAGGGAGAGGGATAGAGAGATAGAAACATCAATGAGAGAGAAAATCATCTATCGGCTGTCTCCCGTACGCCCCCTACTGGGGGGGATTGAGCCCGCAACCCGGGCATGTGCTCTTGGCCAGAATCAAACCTGGGACCATTCAGTTCACAGGCCAACGCTCTATCCACTGTGACAAACCATCTAGGGCCAGATATTTTTTAATTATTCTGAAAAACGTGACTTATTTTTAAATTGTAGTTTTTGTTGAATAGTTCAAAACCATTGAATACTCTTAATTACTCAATTCTTGATAAGAATTAAATTCCTTTTTAAAAAAATCTTTTATTAATTGACTAGAGGCCTTGCGCACGAAATTCATGTGCGGGTATGGTCCCTAGGCCTGGCCTGCGATCAGGGCCATCTTCCCTGGCTGCCCGCAGCTGGCCCCGCCTCACACCACCACCCACCCCAGTTACCCATTTGCCATCAGGTGATTGGAGCCTGATGGCTGCGGGAAGGGACCGAGAGGTTGGCCATTCCTGCCACTCGCTGGCCCTGCCCCCCGCCGTGGGTTGCCTTCTGTGTGTGGGGTGACTGGTGGAGCAGGGGCCTTGGCCTGGTGCCACCCACATCCCCCGCCACCTACCCCCGGTTCCCCATCCGCCATCAGGTGATCGGAGCCTGCCGGCCAGGGGAAAAAACAGAGAGGTGGTCAGTGCACCTCATAGTGACTGGTCGAGTGGTTGTTCTGCCATTAGAGTCAATTTGCATATTATCCTTTTATTATATAGGATAGAGGTCCAGTGCACAGGTGGGAGCCGGCCAACCTGCCCTGATGGGGGCCCCGGATCAGGGTGGGGGTCCTCGCTGGGGGGTGGGGCCAGCTGCCGTTTCAGTTGTGCTTTTTTTTTTATTTTATTGATTTTTTACAGAGAGGAAGGGAGAGGGATAGAGAGTCAGAAATATCGATGAGAGAGAAGCATCGATCAGCTGCCTCCTGCACACCCCGCACCGGGGATGTGCCTGCAACTAAGGTACATGCCCTTGACCGGAATCGAACCTGGGACCCTTCAGTCCCCAGGCCGACGCTCTATCCAGTGAGCCAAACCGGTCAGGGCGGTTGTGCTTTTTTTTAAAAAATATATTTTATTGAGTTTTTACAAAGAGGAAGGGAGAGGGATTGAGAGTTAGAAACATTGATGAGGCCCTGACCAGTTTGGCTCAGTGGATAGAGCATTGGCCTGCAGACTGAAGGGTCCTGGGTTCGATTCTGGTCAAGGGCATGTACCTTGGTTGCAGGCACATCCCCAGTGGGGGTGTGTGTAGGAGGCAGCTGATCGATGTTTCTCTCTCATCGATGTTTCTAACTCTCTGTCCCTCTCCCTTCTTCTCTGTAAAATCAATAAAATATATTTTTTTAAAAAGAAAAAGAAACATTGATGAGAGAGAAACATCGATCAGCTGCCTCCTGCACACCCCTTACTGGGGATGTGCCCACAACCAAGGTACATGCCCTTGACTGGAATCATACCTGGGACTCCTCAGTCCATAGGCTGATGCTCTATCCACTGAGCCAAACCAGTTAGGGCTATTGGGCTTTTATTATATAAGATTTTCAACTAATCTGTATTTTAAAGAATGCTTCCAACTTTCTTACCTGTTATCCTCTCTCCCTTCTTTGTCCTCCTAATTATCAACAAGCTTTACCTTAGTTGTGTTGAAGGTACTGGGCCAGGCTCTGTTTTATGTGTTACAAAGAAGAGATGCTGCCCTAACCAGTTTGGCTCAGTGCATAGAGTATCAGCTTGTGGACTGAAGGGTCCCGGGTTCAATTCTCATCAAGGACACATACCTCGTTGGTTGCTGGCTCAATCCCTGGCCCAGTTCGCATGTAGGAGGCAACCAATCAATGTGTCTCTGATGTTTCTCTCTGTCTCTCCCCCTCCCTTCCACTCTCTCTAAAAATCAATAGAAAAATATCCTCAGGTGAGGATTAACCCAAAAACAAAGAAGAGATGCTATGGCTTGAGTTTTTTCTGGTGGCCTCATGTAAGATGTTTATGCAAAGTGTCAATGGAAACCATTAGTTTAGCAGGATGACACAGCCTGTTTTGCTTAGAAATGTCCTCATTTCCTGTTCAGGTTACTCAGAGGTCAGGTAGGGATTTCTTTTTGCACTGGCACTCCTTAGTGCAGATTCACATCAGGCAAGCGCTGTAGAGCTTAGGGCACAAGCCACTTGATTCCGCAGGCTGCATTTATCTCCATAAGAAAATAAGCCCTTCCCCTGTTGTTTTTATTTGGTTTTTCTTTTTGTGTTTTGCTGTTTTAAGCTGTAGTGAAAGTTTATAGCCATAGCTGAAGCTCTTTACCAATAGCTGCTTCTTAACTAAGCTGCATCTTCAAACTTATTGCCCATTTTGAAGTTCATGTGGATACCTGCATGGCCAGAATGTCACAGTGTTGTCACCATTGGCCTATCCCTATCCCAGAAATTTGTTACTAAGCACTCGGGAAAGTGTCAGGCCCCACAGGAAGCCATGGCTACATGTTAGGCACTCTCGCCTGAGTGAATCAGCTTCGGTATAGTCTGATTACTGCCCTTCTTTCACATTTAATTATGCCATGAGGTTGTAGAAAAACTAAATTTATCATTGAAACAAACTAAGCAGCAAGTGTTCTGACATGTTTATTGAGCAAATTATACCTGACAAAATGTAATTACATGTACAATCAGGTCCGCAAGTAACAGGATAACTAGGGGTTAATAAATTGTCTAGCATAAGAGAAGCACCTTTTAGATTCTAGAAAAGTAAATGAGATATATTTCTTTTTTAAAATATATTTTTATTGATTTCAGAGAGGAAGGGAGAGAGAGAGAGAGAGAGATAGAGATAGAAACATCAATGATGAGAGAGAATCATCCATTGGCTGCCTCCTGCACACCCCCCACTGGGGACCGAGCCCACAACTCGGGCATGTGCCCTTGACTGGAATCGAATCTGGGACCCTTCAGTCTGCAGGCCGATGTTCTATCCACTGAGCCAAACTAACTAGGGCCAAAATATATTTCTTGAAAAATAGTTTGAGTAAAGATTATAAAATCTATTATAAGATTAGAAAGAAATAAAATGAGTGAAGATACAAAACCCCTTAAATTCTTTTTTGTGTGTGTTTTGTTGTTGTTAATCTTCACCTGAAGATGTTTTTTTTCCATTGATTTTTAGAGAGAGTGAAAGGGAGGGAAGGGGGGAAGGAAGAAGAGAGAGGGAGACAGAGATAGAAGCATTAATTATAAGAGAGAACCATTGATTGGCTGCCTCCTGCACGGCCTCTACTGGGGATCAAGCCTGCAACCCAGGCATGTGCCCTTGACCAGAATTGAACCTGGGACCCTTCAGTCCACAGGCCGATGCTCTATCCATTGAGCCAAACTGGCTAGAGCCCCCTTTTTTTTACTTCTTAACAATTGTGCTATGAAGGAGTACATAAAGAAACCCCAGATAGTCTAACTTTCTTCATTGAAGCACCTACTCTCTCTAATATATCCTTGAGTATAGATACATTGGCATCCAATTTTTCTTCATTGGCTAATCCGAATTGTCTTCCTTCATTGTTCAAATTCTTCCACAGTCAAGTCATACAAGCAGATCTTATTTCTTCATTGCTTCAGTGAAGCAAAATGACTCATCAGGGAGAATTGAAAGTCTAGTAAACATCTCTAATCATGAGTTTCAGGGTTTGATTTCCTTAATATTGGAAGTCTGAGCTCCAATGGTGAAGTCATTACATAACTACCTGCTATATAAGAGTGGCAGATATTGTAATGGATCTGGACAGAAAATTAAATGTATGACCCAAGAATGTCTGTTTAACATGTTTGATGGTGTCACCACTGGTTGACAAAAGGTAATCTCAAGAGCAGAACTTTGGTTGTGAAATATTTTAGTATGTTCTATGGCACAAAATAAATCAGTCAATAAGAGGACTAGTGTGGCTTTCATAGTAATTATAAGATGTTACTAAAAATTCAGAGGTGTCTTAATTATTAATAGTTTACATGTAAACTATTAGTATGTAAGATGTGGGTTCAGTGTAGACTTAAAATTCTGTATCAAAAGGTAACCTGTGAAGTTCATCTCAACATGCATTTATTTAATTTATACCAGGAAGTGGGCCAAATGTGAAGATACAGATATTAAGCAAAATAAGTCACCAGCTTTGAGGCACTTACAAAGGTCATTTTTAGGAAGAAGACAGGGCTCTTCAACTATTGGGATATTGGAAAGAGACAGGGCTGAGGTAGCCATGAGTCACCCAACTACAAAAGGAATTAATTGATACTTGATTCTTTAGTGAATTGACAGAAATTAACCAATGATACCAATATGTTGTGAAAACTACTCGAGATATATGGAGGGTGCTATAAAAGAGGAACAGCCAACCCAACCAAGACCACCTGGTCTGGGAAGGCTTCCTGAGAGAGGTGAATCCTGACTTAAATTTTATGGAATAAGTAAGTTACCTGGATGAAGAGGAGAAGGAGACTCCACACAGAGAAGAAAGTGATAAATATACAGGTTTATCATTTCATGGTTTATAAGTTCTGAGTATTTCTCGTTTAGGAGTTTAAGTTACAAGTCAGGAGAAGAAGCTGTAAGGTTGACCTGGATCAGGTGCAAAATAACTTTTCATGTCATGTTAAAGAACTAAAACTTTATCATGTAAGACTCGGGAAGCCATTGAAGGTTTTAAGCAAATGAATGGTGTGATCAAATTTGTATTTTAGCTGGATCTCTGGCATCAGTGTGTAAAGGTTGATGGATCTGGCATATTGGAAGGGAGAAGCAAAGGGGATAGGCAAGACCAAAGGCCTCAGGGGGTGATTCCTATATTGGAACTAGGACAGTAGTAGTAATAGTAGGGATGGAAAGTAGTTATCTAGGACTACGACATAGCTTACCATCAAGAACACTTTAGGTAAACAGTCTACCTCTGCTGTGTGTAGTTCACCTGGGTGCGGTGACTTGAAGAGACCGGTGCCTTTTAACCTCTACAGCACAACGTGCTCAGAGCTCCTCCTAGTCCTCACACGGCGGGGAGTGGAGAGGCCCGCTGGGAAAGGCAGGCGTGGGCAAGGGCTCAGGTGCATCAGAGAGTAAAAGGCATGAGGAGGACAAAAAGTGAGGGGGTGGGAGGCACAATACTGCTTTTTCCTAGTGTTGCCCTAGCCCTTTCTGTCTGCTACTTAAGATTCTCTTCCGTGCTGTATGTGGATTTTTCCAAATGTGCTGTTTCCAGAGAGCTGGAAAGTGGGTAAAACCAAGTACTTTAAAAATCATATAGCTTGTCGTTTGATTTCAACATCTATTTAGAAAGGGGCTTGTATTTTCCCCACTGTGGCTAATTTAATAAGACCCATTTTTCTTGACTCCCCCGTGCCCAATTACTCATATTTCTTCGTAAAGCTGTATTATGGGTTAGGATTTTTGTGTTGTTTAAATCTCAGAAGCCCTCTAGGAACCCTTGCTTTGGTTTTGTTTTTTGGAGGCAAAGGAAAAATGATCTCCTGGTTTACTTTTGGAATCTGCAAATCAACTCTTAGGTCCCAGGTGGATTTGGTGTTTGGAAAAAAGGACTTTGGGGGACTAAGGTTGACCCTGAGCCCCCAGGTCACTGTTCACATTTACAAAAGCAAACCTGGTATCCCCAATTGCTTTTCTCTTGAGGTTGGCTTAACTTTATTTATCTTCTGTCTTGGGTCACTGCCCCTGAGGTGCTTCAAAAGCAAAACCCAAAAGACCCAAAACAAAGAAAGCTAAACCAGATTCAAGGAAAAAATGACCTGCACTCTGGGTTCACTTTTACAAAGGCAAAAAGTCACTTCGAGTTCCATAGAATGGTTTTAAATCGGCCTAGATTCATTGTGTCATTTGCACAAAGTGATCTCAACAGGTCTGAGACCCCAAGTTTCTTGAGTGTAGATATAGAGTGAGACTTAGGATGGGAAACTGTCAGCAAGCTAAATGTGATGACACAGATGAATTCTTCAGTGATTCAACTATTTGAGCATATAAATGGGACCACCCATGCAACCATTTCTTTCCGTAAGCTGAATCTTTTTGTTTGGTGGACACACACAGGGAACGCTGAGGAAGTGAAACTTTTACAACTCACTTACAAATATTGGCATAAATCCACTTTATGTTATCAGATTAGTTATGAAGGGTATTTTTGAATCCTTGGTGAAAAAAAAGTTAGGATACTAATTTTAGGTAATCTTATAAATCATGATGAGATAGAACTGAGGCACATTATTTTGCTGTTCATTTTTATATGATCCATACTTTGCTTACTTCCCAAAAGGATTTAAGGTGGATTACTTTACTTGACTATTGGAACAAACCCATTTATAGAACTTAATACCAATTTTCATTATAATATGCCTAACTTTATCCTTTAATAAGTAATTGTAAAATTGCTCTTGGATAATCTAGGGAAGATTTTTGTTTTTGTTCATATTTGATCTACATCTTTGAATTTTAGGTATATATGTTAAATAATAAATTCACCTGTTGAGACTATGTCTTACTGTTTATTTAAAAGACTGAGAGAGATTTGGTGTGATTAATAGTAAATGTATTGTTTATGTATTGCCATCTTAAGGAAGCAAAACTTGAGATAGAGAAATGAGGTTTTCCATAATAAGGTTTTACTATTAAGGACATAGAGCATCCCATGAAACTTGACCGAATGTGAGAGGCAGGTCCCAAGGCACTGGCTGTTTGTGTGGAGTGAAGGTGAGTGTCAGTGGTTGTACCTGTCATCACTCCAGTTTCCTCATCTCTTCCTGTCACACTCTGGCTCCAGAGCAGTCATGTTCTCTTTAAACCATCCCAAAGATCAGAGATCATGCATCTTAGTCAAAGCAGGCATGGGTAGCAGCCTACAGAAATGGGTTCAGTCCATCACTCGGCCTGGTATAGTGTTTGTTCCATAACATTCTCGTTTTGTGTTACATCTTTCACTTCAGTTTAAAATTTTTTAAAAATGAAAAAGGACCTTATAATTATGGATAAGGGATACCAGAAGACCATTCAGAAATATTAGTGCTTCTTTCTCTAGGAAGAACGTTTAATGCATTCAGCATTAGACCCAGTGCTTTCTTGTGAGGGAATCTGGCTTTACCAATGCTCCAGTCAAATCCTGGGAGAGATGGGGGAAGTCAGTTGACTGCGTTCACTGGCCCTCATTTGCCTGCAGGCCAACATTGGCCTTTTTCAGAGAGCTGTCAGCATAGCCAAAGGGATCTGGAGGGTGCTCATTTTTTGTACTCATGAAGCCTAAGAAAAAAGCCTAAGTAAACTTGGAATAGTGGTCTGGGATCATCAATCACCCAGTTATTTCTTGAATATCTACTGAGTAGTTACACTTCTGTTGGACACATTTTATGCGTTTTCCTGTCTCGTTTTGTGAAGTTTGTTTCTATTTACTTATTGATGCAGTATGGTGCATTTGAAAAATCCTTACACTCATGAAAATGAGAAATCAGAATATGAGATCGGCATGCTTGCTGGCCCCATATCTCCTCCACCCACGTCCATGTATACTTTAGGACATAGACACTGAAGTGGTGCTCAAGTTTACAGCCACTGGATTCATGGGCTGAGAACAATGAGCAAGCAGTCACTGGCTCCTACATAAATCATTAGTTTCTATCTTACTTAATATTAAATTGATAGTAGCTTCCTTATATGTTATGGTAGTTTAAAATACTAGGGTTTTGTGTAAATAGTTTTTTTAAGATAATTTTGTCATGTTAACATCAAAATATTACTTGTTTCCTTGTTATCTGTCTGCCTCTCCACCTTTTCCACCTATAATGTAAACTCTTTGAGGTCAGGGACTTTGTCTTGTTCAATACTATATCCTAGTGCCTAATACAGATGCTACTTCGCTGCCTCCTTGTAGGTGAGCCGTCAATATTTGTTGAATGAATAAATGAATGTTATCTAGGTGCTTAGCCCTTTTATCCACATTGGCAATGCATTCCATAGCTATCTTCAAGTTAGCTCTGCACTATATGTAGTTCTATAAAGTATTAGTGTAAAATTGAAAGCATGTCAATGAGATTTGTCTACATGTGGGCAGGTAGGTTAAATTTTGTGGTCCTGTAATGTCTAGAGGTAAGAGATTTGCATAGGATTGTCTGGCCATATGTGAAAATTGTAAGCATAATATTTCTTTATCTAGGAAAGTCTGTGTTGGTGCCGTAGAAGAACCAGTTCTATATTCACAGTTGGAGTTGGTGTAGGTTTTTAATTAATTAAGTGGGCTCCTCCTTTCCCACCTGGGGGTAGATCTGCACAAGAGAAAAACAGACTTTTGTTAAGGCCTCTTCCTCTTGCAAATCCCAAAGGTCATGTTGCTAATGCCTTTTGGAAAGAAAAGGAGATTACAGCCAGTATACAGTTATTAAGTGTTACTTTCTGCTGACTGTGCGCATGCCCACACACACTTGTGCAAACACATACCTAACCTGAAGAGGAATCCTTCAAAATGAGGCTTTTGTTAACGACTCTGTGAGGAGTAGTCATTATCGAAATTTAATATATAAATATGCAAACCTTATTTCTAACTCTAGAGTTAATACATGTCCATTGTGAAATATTATGAAAATAAAGAAGACAATACATTACCCATAATCCCATCACACAAATAACAGCCATTCAGAACATTTTCTCAAATTTTCTTCCAGTCTTTTTTGATGGGTTTTTATATAATTTCAGTAGCAACAGTTATTATAAGCATCTTCCTAAGCTATTTAAAATTCTGTGTAGACCAATTTTAATAACAGCATAATAGTCTTGTAGATATATCTTCCTATTTAATCATTATCTTAATATTGAGATTTAGGCTATTTTCGGGTTTTTTTTTTCTCTTCAGTTTTTTGATAACACAAATAACATTTTTGAGATTAATATCTTTGCTCATACTTTTTTGTCCACCTTTATTATTGTTTCCTGGAGTTAGATTCCTATAAGTATGATTACTGAGTCAAAGAGAATGACCATTTTTATAAGGTTCTTAAACATATAACAAAATCACATTGCAGAGAAGTGTCACAAATTTACATTTTCACCACAGGAGAATATGAAAGTAACTTTTTCTCCTTGTGAAAGGAAGGAAAAAAAATACTTGCTGCAACAGTCAAAAATTACACAGAACTTTAAATAAGTTCCCTTTTTTAAAAAATATAGTATATTATTTTAATTTTGTGTCAATGTAGTTTCTGTACCAATGTTTTAAATTTTGGTATGGCCTAGAATGTTGTCTGAAAAAAAAAATAGAGTGGCTTTTAATATTGGTACTTAATATTTTCATGATAGAATTTTCCTCCTTTTACAAAGAAATTCTCTATTAATAGCTGTTTGTTGGATGGGAAAAGTCAAACAAGTCCATTATCTTCCAAAGGAAGAGTTAGTTTCTTGTAACCTTTCTTTAGGTTTGAACCACCCCAGAAGTTTTATTCCTTTCACATTTAGTGGCTCGAATAGCGTATGAGTAAATGTAAATGCTTCATTCATTTGAAAGCAAAAGCAGTATACTTCTTAGTTAAAACAAAAAAGAAGGAATAATATAAAAACTGAAGGAAGGTAGTAAGTAAAGCATTTAGCTTTCTGAAACAATTCAAATGGGGATAGGAAGTTGGTTTTAAATGGCTTAAAGGGGATTAGGGTTTTAAAGTTGGATAAGGAGTTTGGTGCTTTGGTTTAGGCATGGCATTGCTTTTAAAAGATTACTTCCATATTTGACAACAGTTCTAACTGGAGATTATAAAGCAAATAGTCGATTTTAAAACATTACAGAAAACAAGAGGGTTTCTTTTTTGTTGTTGTTTGTTTATACAAAATGATTGCCTAGAGTTAACATGCTGAGTCCTGAAGCCCTCCTTTCATAAGACTACTGAGGATCTATCACCAGGGAGAATCCAGCAGAGGTTGTTTAATGCACTTAATTGAGATTATCCGAGCTTTTGGTTTAAATTACTTTGGGAAAGTCTAGATGCAAATGGCTTCTTAGAAAGGTAAACATACTTAACCTTTAAGAGAAAAGGTTAAATTTAAGTTCTTTAACATTCTTCAATTAGTAGCACCAACCCTTATTAAATTTGTGAACTGAATAATATGTAAAGTTTAAATCTCTATACCTAATATAGTTAATATTAACTGTTTTCATTTTATACTTATTTGAAAATGCAATCAAGTATTTTATTAGAAAAGCAACCCCTGACAATTTTAATGACTTCAAAAGTAAAAAGACAGTAAATACTATTTTAATTATAAAGTGCAGTTAATGAAGTTTCAAAAAGGAATTTCCTTATTCTGTTTTATCTAAGAAGCAGGTCATGTTACAGTGGATCTAGAGTGGCATATACTTATGTATTAGCTGTAGGTAAGTAGCTAAAAGTTGGTTTAACATTTCCCCATTTTTCTCAGCTCCTTGACCTGTTTATGGTTTGGGATTGGTCTACTTATCTAGCTGATTATGGACTGCCAGCTTCTAAGTACCTCCGGGTGAATCCAAACACAGCCCTTACTCTTTTGGAGAAGTGAGTATATTCTGAAAACTTTTTTACATAATATTTTAGCATTTTGTGATTCAGTGATTAAAGAACTAGAGATTTTCATCAAAAGAGAAATGTCTAAAGGGAGCTTAAAGGCTCAGTCCATTTTAATAACCAAAACATAAGCCTCTTTTTTGCCCTTCAGTGTTGGTGTATGAGATTGCTATTTATGTTAATAGGAACAAAACATTTTTCCTACTGTACTCTCAGTAGCAGGCTTCATTGGCCTTAGAAATGTGTTTACTTGAGACAAGGGAGAACTGGAACTATATTTTATGCTGTAACATAGGAAAGAAGTTATTTTGTAAAATGTGGCTCAGAATTGGAATGGCTGCCACCAGCGAGTGCTATCAAACCCCACCGTTATGGGCCTGGGTTCTTTGTAGCAGAGAAGCATGTGATTTAGAAAATAATACAGTAAAAACTGGAATAACAGGACACTTGCTGGTGTATCTTGTCCAATTAAAAATAATACAAGTGTAGGTGTTGGTTTCTGTCAAATTATGTGCCAGATTTTTTTTACTCAATCATTTTTCATTTTAAGTATCACTATTAAAAATTTTAATTGTTAAATTAAAAGTGTATATTATTTCCCCACATTTCAAAATGTCTATTGTGTATTTTACTTGGGAAGAAAAAGAACTGTTTAAAATACATGTAAATTTATTTTACAATACCATGAAACACCACTGAGGCAAAAAAAAAAAAAAATTGCTGCTTTAAATTTTCTAATGTTATTTTTCCTTTTACCTTGTCTTGTTATGAATATAATTTGCAGTTAATAGAGGGTATGTATTTTAACATACTTATGGAATGATATTAGAAAATAATATACTTTAGATTTATATACTAATGCAAAAATACCCCTTTAAAGAGAATGTAGAATAAAGCTGCTAATTTTTTTGTGTGGTACCTATTTCCCTAATTCTATTAGTACTTATTTTCTTTGAAATATATTTTTCAAGCATAGGCTTAATGTTAGATAATTCAGAGCACCCCAAGATTCTTTACTTGTGACAGCATAAGTTATAATTTCTTTTACTAAGCTTCTTCATTCACATATGTTCCTAGGATGAAGGATACTAGCAAAAAGAACAATATATTTGCTCAGTTCAGGAAGAATGATCGAGATAAACAGAAGTTGATAGAGACAGTCATGAAACAGCTGCGAAGTTTGGTGAATGGTATGTCCCAGCACACATAGACTTCACGTCCCATGCACTCAGTGACACCAAATTTGTGACTGAATAGTTATCTCTATGGTAGCGGCAGTTTGCAGAATTAAAAAACACAAAAGAGGAAAGACGCTGATGAGAGCTGAAATGAGAGACAGTAATAAATATCATTTGTATGGATTTTTAAATAATTGAATACTATTTTGTATATGGAAAATGTAACATTAATTTTTCACTTATAAAAATATATGTAAATCAGGTCAAAAATTGTATATGAAACTGATTGTTAATACATTAGAAAAACTTATGCCTATACATATCTTTTTTTATTCAGACTTGAATGGTGGTTTTGTTTTTTCATCAGTATCTGGTTTTGGAATGCAATCATGTCTGATATGGGACTATTTCACTGTCATTTTCTGACTTTTAGCTTTTACTTTCACCTAAATATGATTTAAGTAGACAAAAATTTTCTAATTCTGCTGACTCTGAAGGGGAAATAGGTAAATCTTTAAAGGTCCCTGAAATCAACCTTGATTTAACTCCATAAGAATGTGAATTATTTGTTCTCTTTGGGTGGTTTAATGTAACCATTCTGAATATGAAGACAAGTGTTAGATTTTCTAAAGATGCAATGTTTGTGTTCGGCAGGGGTAATATTTCTAACTATATTGTTTGTAGCTGACCCTATTCTAGAATTTATTTGGTTTGGGTCAAGTTAAAAGAGAGGACAGGAAGTAAGTGGGGTAACCACTTCAGGTGCAGCTTGTGCCACAGTAGCTATGTTCCTGCACACGAGGTACCACAGGGGTCAGGTTACTTCCTTCAAATAGCAGGCCCCTTACCGTACCCTCACTTGGAAACAAGCCAAACCAAACGAACTCTGGAAAACCTAGAACAATGTACATTTTCCTTTGTGTAAATTACTGCAGTCCAAATGGAAACAGCAGTCTGATCCTTATGTTCTCTTCATTGTATTTATGCTGAATGCTCCTTTTGCATTTTCAGGATTTATGCCTGTAAAAAACTACTTGACTCTGTAAAATAAGTGTAAAAAATTATATGTACATTTCTTGATTTTGTGATGAAATATAAAAGAGGTTGAGCAAGTTCTTGAAAATAAGCTGCTCTAGCATCTATTCAGAGCTTCCTGATTTAAAACAACTGCTTCATTTAGAAAGGGTATTATTCCCTAGTTATTGAAATGGGGTGTCACTAAAACAAAGAAAATAAACGTTCTTTTGACCATCTCTTATCCAAAGGTTTTTCACACTTTTAAAACTTTACATGGAAAACATGGTAATTCTTAGAAGTTGCTACAGGAGGGTGAACAGCTAGCTAGCTCTCTTGGAAGACTGTGGAATGTGGTTGTCGCTGGTGTGCCTTACCCAGCCCTCCAGGGCATCGGCTTGGGCGAGGTGTCCCAAATTCGGAGAGCGGCTGCCGTGCACAGCCGGAACAGGCTTTCGGAGTTCACCCCACTCTTCTCAGTAACACAGGAACTCTGTGCTTTACCTCCCCACCCTCTGGTTGCTGTCGGGACAGGGACGTGCGCGCGCGTCCTGGGGCATTTGAAGCCCTGTGATGCAAAGCAAAAACAACTGTGTAGACTGGGGCGGGGGCCCTCCAAAGGGGAAGGAGATGGTGAATGTGGTCCCTGAGATCCGAAAGGAGCCCTCGGACATCTGCTTCTCTTTGGCTTCGGGCAACAATGATGGGCAACAATGCCGCAACCATCATTTTTTTTTTAATCCTCACCCGAAAATATTTTTTCCTTTGATTTTTAGAGAGTGGAAGGGAGAGAGGGAGAAAGAAAGAAAGAGAAACATCGATGTGAAACAGACACATCAACTGGTTGCCTCCCACACGCCCCCTAAAACCCTGGTCTGTGCCCTTGACCGGGAATCTAACCTGAGACCCTTGGGTGCGCGGGCATGGGCTCTAACCACCTAGAAACCCGACCATCTTTTGAAGGATTCCTGAAGTGGTAGATCAAAGACCAGGAAGGAGTGGGGATATCGGAGAATCTCGACCCCGGCTATCTTCTTTGTAGGCGCGTGCGAAGCCTAGGTTGACGTCCGAGGTCCGCAATTTCCCGAAAGGGAAACAGCAAATGGGAGAAATCCAGACCTCAGCTTTGAGCACTGGGAGGGGAAAGGGCACTTAGAAGCTGGAGGGTGCGGACCCCAGAGAGAGAGAGCGCGAAAGCTCAGTGCGCGCGGTTTGCCCACCGCTGAGCTCCCGCCGGCAAGTTCTGGCTTGAACCCGAAGACCCCGCCCGAGTATTTCGGCCGGTCCCTCCGTGGTGCCGCTGCGGCTGCCACGCCCTGCTCCTTGCCCCCGGCGAGCCCGCCGCAGCCCACCGCCTCCAATCAGTACTCCGCATAGAGCGCTTTAAATATGCATGGGCGCGTCACGTCGTGTGTTTCTGGATCAGTCCGTAGGGAGGGAGCCAGTGTCTATATAAATGTGTCCGGGATGGGCCGAGAAGAGTTAACAGACTGGGGGAGGGAGAGGTGGGGAGGGGGTCTACAGCCCTGGTGATTGAAGCCCAGGTTGGCTACACCGGTGAGTTGCTCCCCTCTTTGCCCGCCCTTGCTGCTTCTATCAGAGGAGGGAGTGCTGGCCTTGGGAGGAGGTGGGAGGTGCCCGCAGATGCTAGGCGTGAGCATCCCGAGAGGAAAAGTCCTGAGTGTGCGCGCCTTGGGGAAAGCACATTCCCTAAGGCGTGTGCTCACGGCTGCCTTACACTGCCCGTCTGCTTGAGAGCGAAATCCTTGTCCGAGGTTATAGCTCTCGGTCTTGGCCCCCAAGCGACCTTTCCGGACAGAACTGGTGAGCACTGCGCGCTGCCTGCTCCCCAGCTCTTGCGCCCTGAGCTCAGAGCGGCCTGGCCCCTGCATGCTCACCATGTTCCCCTGCGGTCTGAGCTGCCTGTCTGTGCTGGGGGCGGCTGGCACCGCTCTCCTGTGCGCCGGCCTCCTGCTCAGCCTGGCCCAGCACCTCTGGACCCTCCGCTGGATGCTGAGCCGGGACCGGGCCTCCGCCCTGCCCCTGCCCAAGGGCTCTATGGGCTGGCCCTTCTTCGGCGAGACGCTGCACTGGTTAGTTCAGGTGAGCAGTTGGCTTTCCCCACACCCCGATATGGCCCCTTCTCCCCTGGCTCCCACTGGACCCTCCCAGGGTTCGTAGCCTGTCCTTCCCGTTGCCCACGGAGCATACATTGTCCTCGCCTTCGTCCAGCTGCTCCCTCGAAAGGACTGCCATCACGCTACTTACACTCGTGGGGTGAACAGAAGGGTTCTAGGAAGGAGCCTGAGGAGCATGCCATCTATGAACTGCAAGCATAGAATCAGGAGTCAGGGGGCATCTCAGCCGTGAGCCCTTTGGCTTTCACCGTCCGAATTCTAAGTTCTTCCTCATTTCACCAATGGGAGCAGGGGCATCTAAACTCCTGTAGGGTAGTCACGAGGCCCATTTGAGACTTTTTAGAAAGTAAAGCACCAGCCTGGAGCAGGGATTTGTTACCCAGGGGCGGTTGGGAGGTCTGGGCCAGGTCCCCAGCGGTCCCAGCCCTCTTCGCTGCGCCTGCTGCAGGGCTCGCGCTTCCACAGCTCCCGCCGGGAGCGCTATGGGACCGTGTTCAAGACACACCTGCTGGGCAGGCCGGTGATCCGCGTGAGCGGCGCCGAGAATGTGCGCACAATACTGCTGGGCGAACACCGCATTGTGCGCAGCCAGTGGCCACAGAGCGCGCACATCCTACTGGGCTCGCACACACTGCTCGGCGCGGTTGGCGAGCCACACCGGCAGCGGCGCAAGGTGAGCCAAAACCAGAGAAGGGGCCGTCGGGACCTCAGGTCCGCGGTTCCTCGGGCACCTGTTGTGGGGTAGGCCCGGACTAATTGTTAGGGGTGCACTACGAATCTAGCCCGAACCCTTGGCCAACCATGGGGTGGCCTCGGACCAATTCCTTACCTTCTCTGACTTCGGTTTTTAAGGCCAGGACTAGGACTTCAAGGCCCTTTCATCTCCGATCTTCTGTAACTGAGATACCAGAAGCGCTGGAAACAGCCTTGGAGAGGAGTTAGGGACGACTTCCTCGAGGGGGAGGCAGCTGGAGGGAGCCTGGATGCATGCGGGGGTGGGGGGTGGGGGAGGGGCGGACTGTACATCAGAAAAGAACTAGAGGGAATGGCGAGAGCAAGAACCATCATATGTAGGTCCGGGCCACTTAGAAGAGGAAGGTCCCAAAATTGGCCTTTTGGCTCCTCTGCACTTGCGGAGCAGAGGAGGCCGGACCGCGGCCAGGGCTCACCGCTCGCGCTCCCTACAGGTTCTGGCTCGAGTGTTCAGCCGCGCGGCGCTGGAGCGCTACGTGCCACGCCTGCAGGGGGCGCTGCGGCGCGAGGTGCGCTCCTGGTGCACAGCCCGCCGGCCCGTGGCGGTCTACGATGCTGCCAAAGCCCTAACCTTCCGCATGGCCGCGCGCATCCTATTGGGACTGCGGCTGGACGAGGCGCAATGCGCGGAACTGTCCCGAACCTTCGAGCAGTTTGTGGAGAACCTCTTCTCGCTGCCCTTGGACGTGCCCTTCAGCGGCCTGCGCAAGGTACTGCCACCCAGCCCCGACCTTCCTCTTGAGGCTCCCTAGACGCCCCCACAGGTCACTTCTGTTGAGCGACAGAGGCACAGTGCGCCCAGGAAGGGGAGGCAGCGTGGTGTGGTGGTGCCCTCGGTCTGCCCTGACTCTCTGTGTGACCCGCGGCGGGCCACACACCCTCTCTGAGCCATGCCAGATGGGATGTGTTCCAGTCCCAGCAGCCGCGGGGCCTCCCTTTGGATACTCCGTGGCAGGCGCCGGGCCAGTCGGCTCAGCCCCTCCCCAGAGCGGCGCCTCCTGGCCGGGCCTCCAGCCCCCTTTAGAAGCCCGGACGGCTGCGGAACGGATGGGCCGCAGACACGCCCCTGGCCCAGCTCGGCGCCAGCCCGGGTTGGAGAGGGGTGGGTGCCGGCTCCCCGCCCGCGGCCCCGGGCCCACTAGTTTCCGGATTAGAGAACCGCGGCCTCTTCCGACTTCAGAGCGTAGGGCCAGGCCCAGGGAGCAGTTAGGAATCCCCGTCCCGCCTTTCCCTTCGCACTGAGCTGGGGCTTCTCCTGTGCCAATGCAGCGGTTTTCAGTCACCTGAATGAAAATAATAGTTATGTATAAAGGGGCATTATACTGGCTGGTCACCTTGGATACATTTCCCGATTTAATCCTCTCAACCTGCAAAGTGTTACTCACGTTTTGTTGATGAAGAAATTGAAGCTCAGACAGGTTAAATGATTTACCCAAGATCACACAGCTAGGAGAGGGGCAGAGAGGCAGGATTTGAACCTGATCTAGTCTAACTACAAAACTCAGGCGCTCAAGTGCTTTTGCTGTACTTGCTCCCTGAACTCTGAAGGGACACCCTGGCCCTCTTGCCTATCTCCTTACAGAGGCTAATGCTTAAAACAGCCATCGTGTCCTCTAAGCAAGAGCTTTTCTGGGTGCATCAAGGTGTCTGTCCCTTCCTCTCTGCACTGGTGCCCAGTGTCCCTACCCATGCAGGGGAAAGGCAATGGGCTGGTTCCACCTCCACAACTTTGTGCCAGGAATGGGCACTGACCGCTGTGCGACTCTAGGCAATTGCTTGACCCCTCTGAACCTCGGCATCCTCCCATAAGGACCAAAGAAACTGTTTGCCTACCTCAAAGGGAGCTGATAAACAAGAGAGAATGATGTATTGGAAAAGTGAACAAACTTTGAGTATTTATTAAGCACCTACTATGTGCCAGGCATGAAACTAAGCTGGGACACTTAACGTTAGGAACTCAGCAGAGCAGCCTTGGGAAGATTTGGGGGCGGGGGAGGTGCCCAGGCCTGGCCCCCTCAACCTTCCTGCCCCACCTCCCTCTCTCCCTGCCCATCAGGGCATCCGGGCAAGGGACCAGCTACATCGGCACCTGGAGGAGGCCATTGCAGAGAAGCTCCATGAAGACATGGCTGGGGAGCCAGGTGATGCCCTGGCCATGATTATCCACAGCACTAGGGAGCTGGGCCGTGAGCTCTCAGTGCAGGAGCTGAAGGTAGGTGGGGCACGGTCTCTGCTCCCCTCTTGCAGTCCTAGAGGGTGTGTCTCCACTTTAAGCCTCAATCACTCTTCGGGGTGAAGGGTTAAAGACCA
This sequence comes from Myotis yumanensis, assembly GCF_028538775.1. Lineage (NCBI taxonomy): Eukaryota > Metazoa > Chordata > Mammalia > Chiroptera > Vespertilionidae > Myotis > Myotis yumanensis. Next base: position 23,823,616 of record NW_027223764.1, on the reverse strand, counting down.
GGCTTCCAGCCATGGCTCAACCCTACCCACTCTCAGTAGGAGCCTTGAAGGCTTGAGTCCTAGGCTCTTCTGGACACAAACAGCTCCACTTCCCTCCCCGTTCTCTGTCACTCCCTACCTTTACCTCCGCTGTCGTCCTGACCACCAAACCCTCTTCACTCCTTTTCTCTACAAATCCTAAGGGCTCAGGGTCAAACTCCACATCCTCCTGGAAGCTCCCCTCTTCCCAAAAACCAATACTCTCTTCCCATAAGGCACCTTGGCACCTGACACTACTACCTGTTTTGTATGTCCACTGTGTGAACTGGATGTACCCATACAGCGCATGCGGTGGAGGTGGGGGGATGGCCCCCAGGACATGCTTGACAGCCCCCCACAAAGAGTGGAGAGGTCGGGGAGCAGGAGACAGTGAGAAATGGAAACACCTCAGCCCTTCTGAAAGCAACTCCCATCCTTTCTCTGGGGCTCAATTGCCCCTTTCCTCCAGCCTCAGAGTGTGTCCCAGCCTTAAGTTTCTTCTCTGAAAGTGGGGCCGATAATCCCCACCCTGACTCCTGGGTGGCTGTGAAGTCTGGAAGAGCCAGGGTGTCAGAAATAGATGAGCAGTGGGCCCCGAGTCCTGGGGAACCTAAGGGTAGGGCCAGTTCTGGGCAGTGAAGCGGAGCGTGTGGAAAGGAGTGATGGTCCCACTGCCTTGACAGGGGTGGGGAGGAGGTGTCTCAGCTTCTCTGGAAGAAACCCGCTGCCTCTGCCAGGATCTTCCGTTCTGGTCTGGGATTCAGGGCAGGTGAGCCAGGCTAGGCCTGTCCAGGGAAGAGGTTGGGGCTGCAAGGTCTCTGTCCTGGCTCTCCATCTTGTTCAGGGCAGACAGTGAGCCTTGGGTGGAATCATTCATTCCACAAATGTGATGTACCTCGTCGGTGTCAGGCTTTTGCCAGGACGGGATTTAGCAGCGATCAAAACACAGCCCTGGCCCTTGAGGTGCAGGAGGGGTGGAGTCCACCTTAATCTTGTGATCACACAAATCAGTGTATCAGCACACTGTGGGTGCTGCCAGGAAGGAAGACAGGGAGCTGGGAGGGGAAGGCAGGCAGCGAGGGCTAGATCTGGAGGGTGAAACCACAGGCTCCTCCTGCTTTCCTCGGCAGTGCAGACCGGGAGGAGATGTAGTCCCTCCCTGGGACCGCTCCACTAAGCGGGAGGAAGACACCTCCAGGCCAGCTTTGGTGCAAGGCTGGCGCTGCTGCTGCAGGCGCCTTCTCCAGTTCCACTGCGGTCTTCTCAGGAGCCCCAGCTGGGCCGCAGGCAGCACCCACACGGCTAAGAGCACTGGGCTCCGAGTCCTACTACTGGGATGCCGGGCTGTAGGGACCGATCCAACCCGGGAAGACGAGGGCAGCAATTGTGCCTCCTCGCAGGACGTGGGCGGGAGGGAGGGGAGAATGGGATGAGCTAATATACCTAAAGCACTAAGAACAGCGCACGGAATCAGTTCCTGGCATTATCTCTGGGAACCTCCAAGGCAAGTGGCTAGATCCTGGCTTTGCCAGTTGCTACTGCGGCTTGCCCAAGCGGCAGACAGGATCGACTCCCGGCCCCTCGCACGTAGCTGCCACAGGGGCACATCCCAGCTCCCTGGCCTTTGCTCAAAGGTCAGTTTGGGCCCTTCACACCTCATCCGCCGCGAGGCCAGGGCGGGGCCGCTGACGGAGACTCAGCGCCGCCGGGCTGTCTTGCAGGAGTCGGCTGTGGAGCTCCTCTTCGCCGCCTTCTTCACCACCGCCAGCGCCAGCACATCCCTGGTCCTGCTGTTGCTGCAGCACCCGGCGGCCATCGCCAAGATCCGGCAGGAGCTGGAGGCCCAGGGGCTGGGGCGGGCGTGCAGCTGCGGGCCGGGGGCCGCAGGGGATGGCGCGGGGCACTGGTCAGACTGTGGCTGCGCGCCAGACCTCAGCCTCGCCGCGCTGGGCGGTCTGCCCTACGTCGACTGCGTGGTCAAGGAGGTGCTGCGCCTCCTGCCGCCCGTGTCCGGGGGCTACCGCACTGCACTGCGCACCTTCGAGCTTGACGTAAGTGCGCCCACACCTCCCCCTGCTCCGCCCCCTGCCGCTTCGGTGCTGGGGCTGGTGGGGAGTGGGGGTGGGGGTAGGGTGGGGAGATTAGGCCGGCTAGGTCTACCCTTCCCCTGTCGGACCTGCCACTCTCCTACCTGTGAAGTTGGCTGAGCTCTGTTCCATTTCCCCAGATCCACGTTTAAGGGGCGCAAGCCTAGTGCCTGGCGAAGCCACAGGTTAGGGACCCCATATACTCTGCTTTTGGCAGCTGTATGGGTCCGTCAACTAAATTAGAGCCAAGTTTGACAATAACCTCCCCGCCCCCCCCCCCTCAGCACCCGCTCCCTTCCCCCCTTAGCCAGTGGATCTGGGTGGAGAACAAAGAGACCCCCCCTCAACACACAATGTCCCACACCCCACCCCACAATGTCCCCTACCTCACCCCTCTGACTCCCTCACAAGATTAAGGAACCATCATTGTTACCTGTCCAGGGCTCTGCTAAGGCCAGTTTCCGGAAGAACAGGACAATGGAAATGTGGGTTGGCATCTCCTAATGGTCTGAGCAGGCTGGCTTGGGCTGGGCAAGAAGTTTAAGGTCTAGGCCTGGCTCCATTTCTGCAAGACCTTGGGCACTTTCCACCTCACTCCAGGCTTCCGGCTACTCTCTGGAAGGAAGCGCTCTCGATCTCTTCCTGCTCCTACACCCCAGGTGGGCAGGGCTGTGCTGCACAGTGGCAGCATCCAGGAGTGGAGCCCTACCTGGCCAAACAGGGTGTTTGCGGGATCCAGCTGTGGCTGCCGTTCTCTCTTTCCCCAGCTCAGTCCCCGGAGGCTGCAGGCGGAATGGGCACCTCCTCTCCTGACCCTTACTTTAAACTGCAGACATCCCTGGTCATTGCATACCAGGAATCCAGGCACCATGGGGACTGGGATTCTGCCCTGGAGGAGATTATCATGGAGAGAAAGGGGGCCGCCCGACAGACACCTCATCCCGAATGGGGTGAGAGGAAGAGAGTGATCTTTAGTCCTGGATGACAGCAAAACATTTTGGAGGGTTGGGATTTGAGCTGGAGAAGTGAAGGGTTAGGATGGGGACAGCACACCACAGAGAGAGGACAGCCCCCCTCAAAGGTGGGTGGATTAGAAGGATCTTGGATGCTGTATCTTGGAACTCAGACTTCATTCTGCAGGTGTCAGGGTGCCCTACAAGACCACAGGGAAACCACAGGCCCACCAGGGTGAGCAGCTCTCAGGGCTCTTAGCCATCCCCCAGTCTGCAGGGCCCAGGGAGGAGAAAGAGAGAGCTCTGTTCAGAACGGGGCGGCCCCGATTTTAAGAGTTTCTCCCTGCCTGTCTGAGCGCCTCCTAGTAGACACCTAGAGCCTGTTCAGGCGAGGGAAGCAGGATAGTCAGACATATGATGCTAGAAAGACATATCAAAAAGCAGGACAGTTGTAAAAGCCAGAGGTGCACAGAGGGACTATGAAAGCTGTTTCCAACATTTTAAGGGCTCTCCAGTTTAATTCTCATGTGCACCTTTAAAAGTGTAACTACCAGGCCTGAACATTATCATTGTGCAGCTGATGGATGGAAGGACAGGGAGGCACTTTTTAGTTCAGTGCAAAGAAGAGCTTTATAATTGAGCTGATCATAGAGAAATGGGGGTCCCTGTCATTGCGTTGTTCCAGCCCAGGCAGCTGGTAGGTACAGGACTAGAATTTAGGTTTCCTGATCTAATGTCAGAAGAAAAACGAAAAAACAAAAACAAAACATTGAAACATAACACTTTTACATAACATCACTTTTACTGACCACGAACATATATGCCAGACCCGTTTATTTTATCCTCACAACAAAATGGGCATTTTTGTTCTTATTTTACAATTAAGAAATTGAGACTCAGAGAGATTGAAAAGCTAGCCCAAGGTCACCAGAGAAGGACCTGCGATTGGAACACAGAGGGGTCTCCTAGCTTCTGGGCTAGCACCAAGTTCCTGCTAGTTTTGAGAATTCTGTGTGATGCACCGGGGTGGAGGGTCGGTTCAGGCCCGGTTCCCTGGTGCCTCGTAGTCAGGCAGGTCTCATCTCCCCGCAGGGCTACCAGATCCCCAAGGGCTGGAGCGTGATGTATAGCATCCGGGACACGCACGAGACGGCCGCGGTGTACCGCAGCCCGCCCGAGGGGTTTGATCCCGAGCGCTTCGGTGCCTCGGGCGAGGAGGCGCGGGGGGCATCCGGCCGCTTCCATTACATCCCTTTCGGCGGCGGTGCGCGCAGCTGCCTCGGTCAGGAGCTGGCGCAGGCGGTGCTCCAGCTGCTCGCGGTGGAACTGGTGCGCACGGCGCGCTGGGAACTGGCCACGCCTGCCTTCCCCGCCATGCAGACCGTGCCCATCGTGCACCCGGTGGACGGGCTGCGCCTCTTTTTCCACCCGCTCGCGCATTCGGCGGCGCGAGATGGGCTCTGCCTCTGATCCGCTGCGCTGTGGGACACGATCAGTGGCTTGGCGACACCCATCTGCGCTTCCCAGGTCGTGCGCTCTTTATACTCGTTCAACAAACGGCCACCGAATGAGGCTCTGTGCGGGGCTCTGAGGGAGGGCGAGCGCGAGCCACCGCCACAGCCCCGGAGAAGGCTCAGGCCCGTGAGGCGGCGCCTCTGGCGCGCTCCGCGCCCTTAGGAAGGAACGGTCGGGGGCCACGCTCCTTAAGCCCTTCCCAGGACCCCGAAGCAGGGATGGAAGGAACGGATTTCCATTGGAGCTGCGCGGTCTCACCTTTCTGTGCCACCCCTGGGAGGGTGATTGCATCGGGGGGCCGCCTTGTGGACCCTGCCAGAGACTTGGCGGGCACGGCTGGACCTGCGACCCTTGGGCAGAAGGGGACGCCGGCAGCACATCCCTGGCGTTGGGCCATGGGAAGACACCGAGAAGGCGTCCAACGGAAGGCCCCCAGGCAGCCATGGCCACTCTTCGGGTGTTTCCAGGGCTCTAAACGGCTCAACATCACCGGATTCTGCTGGCGACTTCTTAAAAGAAAAATTCCTTCTTCAAGAACTTGTTTAATCTTCCCATTTATAAGGGAGAATAGGCACACCTATTCTCTAAGAATGGATTATTTTCATGGGAGGTTGAGACATACTCAGGTTTGGGATATTTGTACCCAAAACAGGAAGGCCAAGAAATAGTTTCCTGGCAGCAGTTGAGTGAGGAGGCGAGGGCTTAGCTGGGCAGCTAGCTGCTCCCTGTGGATAGGTATGGAGTAGAGGTTGGGGGACACCCAGGAAAGACCACCCCCCCCCCCAATGACCCATCCCAGCATACACCCAGAGAGGGGCCTGGATCTGGGGCCAAGACTGCAGACAGAGCATAGGATAGCCCCAGGAGCTGGGCTGCCAATTAGCTCCATGATAGATGGCTGCAGGGTCAATACCTCTAACACCTTTTTTTAAAAAAAAAAATATTTTTATTGATTTTGGAGAGATAGAAACATCAATGATGAGAGAGAATCATTGATTGGCTGCCTCTTGCATCCAATCTCCATCCTACTGGGGATCAAGCCTGCAACCCAAGCATGTGCCCTTGATCAGAATCGAACCTGGGACTCTTCAGTTCGCAGGCCAATGGTCTATCCACTGAACCAAACCACCTCCACCTCCTTTATTATAGATTAGAAACTGAGGTGAAAGACCCCTTGAGAAGCCAGCAATGAGCTCTGGACTGCTGACCAGTGCTTTCCTTTACCCCATCCCTTACACACACACACACACCTCCCTCCAACCCTTCCTCCCCCTTCAGCTTCTGAGCCTGTGGCCACCATGTAGGTAGAACTCAGCCCTTCGGTCCTTTCATAGTGATCCCTAGGTTGGCTTAAGCACTTACTCTCTCTGGACCTTTCCAACACAGAGGTTCCTATCAGCGTTTAAACCAAAGCCAGGAGCCTCCAATGTCTTCATTCCCAACAGCCTCAATCTGCCACTCATCTTCAGACAGGCGGGGGCAGCTGGACGGGATGGGTGAGCCAGGAAAGTTGCCGCTGAGGCCCCAGCTGACCCCTTAGTGAACCAGAAGGAAGCTGGTGCCCTCCTGACCTTATGCTTAAGGTGGATCCCTGGGCCAGGAGGAAAGGGGGAAGCAGCAGGCGTGAGCAGGGCCAGTAGCTCAAGAGCGCAGCGGGCCTTTCCGAGTCAGGCTGACACCACCATAACCCCATTCAGGGCAATTCATCACCCACTGCTGACCACAGGGCCAGCGCCAGGCCGTGGGCTCCGCAGGCACCAGAGCCAGCAAATGTAGAGGGACTGAGGCCTGCCCTCAGGGTGCTCAGAGGCTGCAGAGACAACAGCGGGGCCTGAGAAGCCCCACCAGGGTGAGGTGGCAGGAGGACCAGGTTTGGGGGTTGATTCTGATTTGGGGAGAGAAGAGAAATATGGGGCAGGGGGTTCTCAGGAGCCCTGCGAGTGTAGCTGGTGCCAAAAGACCTGGTTTACCTGCTCTGGATTCTGTACTAACTACAAGCCCCTGTAGGGGGCAGCTCCAATCTTACTCTAATTTTCCATTAACCCGTTATTTTCAGTAATTTCACGGGATACCTGAGCTCCTTTGTTAGTAGCTCCAGATTCCCCCAAGAAAGGAGCAGACATGGATCTTGCCCTTCTGGATGGGTATGCTCACAAAGGAAGTGGACAGTAAATAAACTAGCAAACAAAAGAGCAAGAATATGTCCCATGGTGATAAGTGCTGGCAAGAAAATCAGGCCTGTAATGCTGAGTGCCTGGGGGGCTACACTCACCAGGGTGGGCCAGGAAGGCTTCTCTCAGGGGAGGCCATTGGACTTTGCAAGGAACCAGCCAGTGGTGACCTGGAGGAGGGCACCCCAGGCAGAGGGCACAGCAGGTGTAGAACCCTGAGACAGGACAGAATGTTCAAAGACGGGAAGAAGGGGTTGAGGGAGAAGAGGAAGGAGGGGTGCTTCTGCTGCCCTACCTCACCTGGCTCCCTTCCCCCAGCAAAAACTACTCCCCGCACCCACCCCAACCCTGAGCCACAGGGAGACTTTTATAAACAATTTGGAAACATTTTGTTTTCCAACGAACCGCCCACCGCCACCCAAGAAACTCTGGCAAGGTTCCTAGATCAAAGTTCTTATTGGGCTGGTAATTTATTGAGCCCTTCCCCCCTTCAAGATGTTGTTTAATGATCTTCACTCTCCCATTGAATCCTTTCTGCCCGGATCACCGGCCCCGCCTGACGCCCCCAGGGTTCTCGATGGGCAGATAGATTAAAACACTCCCCTACCCCTCTGGCAATTTCCAGCCCGAAGGCTCTGCTCATCTTGTGACCCGGCGCTCGCTGAACTTGGCGAGGCGGCCCAGCAGAGTTCACGCGGATGTCACGGTCCGGCCTGCCGGGGTCACAGGCGGGTCAGGCCTGAGGATTGGGGCTGGGCCCCTGGTCACGCCCCCGCTCGCCAGCGTCGCTCACCGGCCACAGGCACTGTTCAGAACGGGGCGGCCCCGAGATATCAGCGTTACCTCCAGAAATCTAGGCTCCTGCCAGAGTCCAGAAGTCGGCTGGCGCGCCAGGGACAGTCGCCAGGTCGTTAGAGGAAATGGCAGTGGGAGAGACCCTTTTCTAGAGCTTCTGAAATGGCCAAGTAGGATGATGGGGAAACGCTGTCTCTTCCAAACACGCGGCGACCCGGGCCTGGAGCGGTGCGGGGTCTGCGCGGTCCCTGAGTCCGCAGATGGTTTCCGATCCCGCTGGCTCTGGGGACCGCCGCGGGAGGGGCACGTACTTCCCAGCTCTCAAGAATAAAGTTTCTCATCTGCCTGGGACGCTTTCCAAAGCGTGAGGTGGGCTCGTGCGAGAGCCGGTGTTCAGTTTTAAAGAAATGTACGATATTCTGTTTTGTTTTTGGCCCCGCTGGGTGCGTTCCGCTCCCAAACCAATGGAGCGTGTGCCCCGGCCTAGTGGGGAGCTGTGCGGCTTGGCCGGGTGGGAAGTGGGGATCGCACGTGCGCTTCCCGCAGGGTCGGAGCTCCAGGCATCGGCAGCACTGGGTACCAAGGTATTTGGGCAAAGCCCGGCAGACTCGCTCCCCAGTTGGGATTCCAACACTCCCATTCGCGGCCGGCAGAGTACCCATCTCACCCGGTGGGTGGCTTTACGCAGGGTAGGAGCCCGCAGAGCCGAGGAAGGCTCCAGGGACGGTAGCCGAGGTCACCGGTGTCCTGTGTAGCCTAGCGTGTCTGGAGCTGGAAACAGTATTTGCAACTCAAAGCCCCTTTGGGAAACTCACAAACTACCCCGAGGTGTGGAACGGTCGGGAGTGATCGCCTCCAAATGAAGGAGGAGGAGCAGGCGCAGGGATGTGTGGTGACTTGCCCAAAGCGATGCAACGAGAGATGGAGCCAGGCCTCGGGTCCAGACCCCTGGGCTTTCCTTCCACCGTCTCCGTCTCGTTATCCTGCTGGGGCTAAAGCCCCCATTCCCCTCTGCCCAGCCGGGGCTGCACGCCTCGGGTCCTCGGGATCCCGCCGGCTGTGGCCAGATCGCAGAGCGCCGGTCGCCGGGCCGTGGAGGAATTGCCCTGCGCTCTCCCAGGGTGGGGCTGACTGGTGCAGGTTTGCACCCGAGGGACCTGGAGGCTGTTTTGTACCCTTAAATGGGACCTCCGTGACTCCCCTTGAGGGGTTTGGGTAACCGGAATCCAGGATCCTGCGGTTGTGCCTGATTCCCCGAGGCTCTCCCGGGGGTCCTGGCCGGATCTCCCGAAGAGTAGGGAAGCCTCCGTTTTTGCTTGGCTTAGGGACCTCAGTTTCCCCATCCGTGGGATGAAGCAGCTTGACGATCCCTGCACGCACTTCCCTTTGCTTCCCTAGCAGGTGGGAGGGAGCCCACGTGGCGCCCGTAATTGGAAAATCGGGGAAGGCAGCTCTGTTCTGGGACCGCCCGTCGGACCCGACAGGAGGGATGCCAGAGGGACTGCCAGGAAGCCCAGGGCTGGAGTTCGCGCGCCCCGAGCTCGGGTCGGCACCAGTCGCCACCTCGGAGCTACACACACCTTGGATGGGGGAGGCGGGCTGCTCCTAAGTCCGCGCCCCAGGAGGCCCGCGCCGGGGGTAGCCGCCACCTCGCCGCCTCCGCGCGGAACAAACGGTTAAAGATTTTGGGCAGCGCCTCGCGGGGGGAGGAGCCAGGGACCCAATCCGCAATTAAAGATGAACTTTGGGTGAACTAATTTGTCTGACCAAGGTAACGTGGGCAGCAACCTGGGCCGCCTATAAAGCGGGCGCGTGGTTGGGCTCGGAGTGCTGGCGGCGGCGGCAGGTGGCGCGGGCGGTCGCGGCGCGCTATGGGGCTCCCGGCGCTGCTGGCCAGTGCTCTCTGCACCTTCGTGCTGCCGCTGCTGCTCTTCCTGGCGGCGATCAAGCTCTGGGACCTGTACTGCGTGAGCAGCCGCGACCGCAGCTGCGCCCTCCCTTTGCCCCCCGGAACCATGGGCTTTCCCTTCTTTGGGGAAACATTGCAGATGGTGCTACAGGTAAGGGAGCTTGGGGCGGGACAGGGCGATTCTCTGCCACCGAAGCCCGGGCAAGCGCGCACGGGAGGACGTGATTACGGCTGGGATCCGGGCGAGCCCGAGGCGCGGAGCTCCCCGGCGCCCCCTCACGCCCGCCTCTCCACCGCTTTCCTTTCGCAGCGAAGGAAGTTCCTGCAGATGAAGCGCAGGAAATACGGCTTCATCTACAAGACGCATCTGTTTGGGCGGCCCACGGTTCGGGTGATGGGTGCAGACAACGTGCGGCGCATCTTGCTCGGGGAGCACCGGCTGGTGTCGGTCCACTGGCCCGCGTCGGTGCGCACCATCCTGGGCTCCGGCTGCCTTTCCAACCTACACGACTCCTCGCACAAGCAGCGCAAGAAGGTGAGGGTCGAGGTGAAGGCTCCCGGACTGGAAAGGGGACCCCAGTCGCCGGAGGGGCTCCTGCAGAGAGATGCTGGGCGAACGCTAGCTGCAGGAGGCGTCGGCTAAGACCCTCTCCAGCCCAGTTTAGCTTTCACAGCCAGGAAGTGCCTCGGGTCTGGCGGAGCTGGGGTGTCTGGAAGGGGTCCCCGGAAGATGAGAGGAATGGGACCTGGTTTTAACATTCTCCCCTCCTTGGGGCTCAGGTAATTATGCAGGCCTTCAGTCGTGAGGCGCTCCAGTGCTACGTGCCGGTGATCGCCGAAGAAGTGGGCAACTGCTTGGAGCAATGGCTGAGCTGCGGCGAGCGGGGCCTCCTGGTCTACCCCCAGGTGAAGCGCCTAATGTTCCGCATCGCCATGCGCATTCTGCTGGGCTGCGAGTCCCGACTGGCCAGCGGCGGGGACGCCGAGCAGCAGCTCGTGGAGGCCTTCGAGGAAATGACCCGCAATCTCTTCTCATTGCCCATCGACGTGCCCTTCAGCGGGCTGTACCGGGTAATGGCGGCACGCAGGGTGCGGAGCTAGGGGGTGGGGGCGCGGGTGCCCGTCCTAGCTCACCGCGGTGCGCTCTCTGCGCGCAGGGCTTGAAGGCGCGGAACCTCATCCACGCGCGCATCGAGGAGAACATTCGCGCCAAGATCTGCGGGCTGCGCGCGGCCGAGGCTGGCGCAGGCTACAAAGATGCTCTGCAGCTGTTGATTGAGCACTCGTGGGAGCGGGGAGAGAGGCTGGACATGCAGGCGAGTGGCAGCTTCGGAAGGAGCACTGCGGAGTTTGGGCTCCAGGTTTTCCAAGTGCGATTCCTGGGACCCCCAAAGCGCTGGCCTGGGGCCCAGCTTCCTGGAGTGGGCAGCCTTCACAGACGCACACACACCCCCCACCCCCCATGGGGTAGGGGAAGTTGAGACACGGGGTAGGAGAGGAACAGGGAGCATCCCCTAACCCTTCCAGGTGTTAAAGGGAAAGTTGGAATTTGCCAAATGTAAATAAAGAATCTTTGGCGAGTTTAATACAATTAAGGCTTTAATGCAAGAGTTCCCGGTAGAGTGGGATTTTACTGGCCTTCCTGCTTCAGCTAAACTAATAGGATGTTGCATTTTCTTTAAAAAAAAAAAAAATGTTGCGTTCCTTGACTTTCTGTCAGCAAAACTTAGCCCTTCTCCGATTCCCTCCAGAACCCTCAGTTGGGTTCTGAGTAATTAACCCCTCTGTACAATTACACGCAGACGTGTACAAATGTTCATCTTATTCCATCCACTTTCAGGCACTAAAGCAATCTTCCACCGAACTCCTCTTTGGAGGACACGAAACCACCGCCAGTGCAGCCACTTCTCTGATCACTTACCTGGGGCTCTACCCTCATGTTCTCCAGAAAGTGCGAGAGGAACTGAAGAGTAAGGTAGGGGGTTCTAGGGGGTTCTTATTACTTTAAGAAATCCTGCTGCCCCCCTAGCTAACTTCCCAATAAGTAAGTGTGCTGCCTTTGCTGAGTATTGTAAAGTGTGGGTCCCAGGGGTGGTGGGTGAACAGGGGTGGGGGGTGAGGGGGTGGGGGAGAATTCTCTTTGTGAATAAGAAGGGAGGAATCTTGAGCTCTGATCCCGCTCAGGCAGGGTTTGACCTTGTGTTCCTACCCTATCGCCACCTCTTGCAGAACCTTGGAGATTTTCAGATAGGTTCCACTTTCTTGGATTTGTGTGTTCAAGGGCATGAATTAGGGGACTTCTAGGTAGGTAGCAGCAGGTGGTGGTGATGGGGTGGGGAAGAAGCTTGGTGGTTCTAACTGGTGAGCAACAGTCTCTTGGAATTGTAAATAGATAGTGGATTTGGGCCAAGGGGTGGAGGCAAATGGTCACTAGCTGCTCAGTGTTTCCCCCTCCCCTTTCCCATCAGGGGGCCCTTGGGGTCTAGTCTCCACATAAGCCCTGTTTACGTCTGTTGAGCTGATTTTATTGGAGCACAAAATAACCGTTCACCTCTGCATGACTGTTTTGATAGGGTTTACTTTGCAAGAGCGATCAAGACAACAGGTTGGACATAGAAACTTTGGAAGAGCTTAAATACACTGGGTGTGTTATTAAAGAGACCCTTCGACTGAATCCCCCAGTTCCAGGGGGGTTTCGGGTTGCCCTTAAGACTTTTGAATTAAATGTAAGTTAAAAGTTCTCTCCCCCCCCTTTTGTTGTGGTTTTACATCTCCCCTTGCTTCCCTGCGCATTGGCTTAAATTCCTTCATGCTTTTGATAACAGTGTCCTGCCCCAAGTGGACACATTTCAGCAACCTGAATGTTTGTCTGCCTGTCTTTCCCTCCCACCTTTCCTTTTAACTCATAGCTCTTTCCCAGATATCGGTGATAACTTTTTGTTGTTGAAAGTTTGATTTCAGTTTGCCAGCCCTTCAGGACTTCTTCATCTTTTGCAGGGATACCAGATTCCCAAGGGCTGGAATGTTATCTACAGTATCTGTGATACCCACGATGTGGCAGACATCTTCACCAACAAGGAGGAATTTAATCCTGACCGATTTATGCTGCCACACCCTGAGGATGCATCCAGGTTTAGCTTCATTCCATTTGGAGGAGGCCTTAGGAGCTGTGTAGGGAAGGAGTTTGCAAAAATTCTTCTCAAAATATTTATAGTGGAGCTGGCCAGGCATTGTGACTGGAGGCTTCTCAATGGACCTCCTACAATGAAAACCTGTCCCACCGTGTACCCTGTGGACAATCTCCCTGCAAGGTTCACCCGTTTCCAGGGGGAAATCTGATGGTGGGAATGCCTAGGCCTCGGCCTTAATGGAAATGTACCTATGAGTTTTTACATAGTGTCATGTTGATTCTATTATATTTAATTCTAAATGTATATTATAATATTTATGTGTCTCTACTACAGTACCACAATCTTTAAATATTAAAATAATGAATTTTGTATAGTTTCCAAATAAAGTAAAATTTGAAGGTGCTTGTCTTTTATTTAAGATTCTTGTGTGGGAAAACTCATGGGTTTAATATTTGTACGTATTATATTTTTTACCAGATTTCTAAATGTCTACACGCATGGCTTTATTTGTCATCTGTGCATATCTGCTTTCTGTGAGGAAGACACATTAGCTGTTTTTTCTTTTAACAGTTATTAGAAAATATTTATGTGGCTGTGTGTGTTAGTCTAAAGGTAACTTTCCCTGTCTATCAAAGTTAATTTTAGATTTGGGGGGGTTTGTTTTACTTTAGAGAAAGATGACTTTGAAAAGATAACACTTTTGAGAACAACCATATTCTAATATAACACCTTCAGCCATAAACTCCATGTTTAATAACGTTTCCATGTTGTCACTGGTTCTTGAAGTCAAGGTTTTAGGTAAAACAAAGCCAGTCACTCCAGTTATTGACTAAAGTGAGACCAAAAATCACCGGTGTGTTTCCTTTACTCAGAAGTTGCCATAAAAGCCATATTGGGAAAGGCCAGTCTCTGGTTCAGATAAGTGAGTCCAGGTTTTCTTTATTGAAAGTACGGCAGGAGGAGCAGATTTAGCAAACTGACAGATAAAGTTTTTATCTATGCTGGGCAATAGGGTGTGAGCCTGACATGACTGATAAAATGGCCCAGTCATGACCCTGTGAACCTTGGCTAACCCCCGTGAAAGCACAGTTTTGTCACATTTCTGACCCTGGCATAGCCATGTTCTGAGCTGAAGGCCAGACTCCATCCAGAAAGGTTAGCCCCGGTGACTTGCTTATGCAAGCACATTTTCCGTTTTGAAATGGCACATTCTGCTTACTGAACCTCTGATGGCTTGTAGGTTTTGGACTTTAAAGTTTTCATTGCAATTTTAGGATTTGGCAATGCTACAGAAACTGGGTGGTCTAAATAGGTGTTTGAAAAGGGTCTGTCTACAATTAGAGTTACATGTTCTACCTGACTTTAGGGTTTTAGGTAGAACTTCTATTGTACTTACTGTTGGAACCCTTTGATTTTTAAGGGGTGTTTACATAACTTATAGTGCCCACAATAACCTTATAATACCTTTATTCAAAAAGGAGAGACTGTGCTGCCCAGAGGTGACCCCTCCCCCGATAGCCGTCGCCATGGATCATTCCAGCCAGGAGCACAGTGGCTGAAGGACATTATCTCAGATAATTTATACAAGGCCAGTTGTTAAGGGCTTCCATACTTTTTATTTTGCCAGCATACAGTTAGCCTTTCAAAACGTTTTTGGTGACTCCATGACTGCCTGTCTCTTTAGAGCAGAGAGTAGAAAAAAATTTGAACCATTTTAGCATATAATTCAATTTTTAAAATCCAGCTTTATTTTTTTATCTGGAGAGCTTTGAGGAAAGTGCTCTCGCTTGCATTTCTCAGGGCTACATTAAGCCCAATTACACTCATTGATTACAGAGCGCTGCAGAATTCACCTTGAAAATACGTTAAAAATATAATCTGTGTTAATGTGCTTAGTGCTGAGTCAAGGCAGTTGAGAGTGTGAGGCAGAATCAATGCTGGTGGGCTGTCGTATTGTGTACTAAATGGGCCTGGGTCACATCTGTCTGGGGCACGCATGTTTAATGGCACAGGCACCTCCACCCCATGGAGAAGTGTTTTGGGAGGAGGTCGTGCTGCTAGAGTTAGGCTTGGCCAAAGTTGCGGGAGGCGGGGAGACCACTGTGGAAAATGACACGTTGGAGCTCCCAGGGGTATGGCACACGATGGAAGGGCACATGGCAGGGACGGGTGGATCGGCCACGCTGGTGAGGTTGGTGCCCTCTGCCTCCCCTTCACACATGCCCTTTGCGCTGGCCACCTCTCATCCCCTGATCTGCAATCAGGGGTGTGGTGCCAACAATGATGGACCATTGTCCAGGCTGGCCTGTGAAAGCCTTCAGCTGGGTCTATAATTTGCATTCAGAGGGATTGTAGTCTTCACCTCACTGAGCCCTTGGAGGCCCAGAGAGGGACTGTGATTTGCCTGGGGCCACCAGGGAGTGGCAGAGCAAGGACAGGCCTCCTGCTGCTTCCCCACCCATCCGCCCTTTCTTTTTCTCAACGGCTAATAACACCTGCCTAATTTCTCTCCAACTTTCTGTTGCGGACAACTACACCACCTAACTTCCCTTCATATCCCCTGCCACCAGGCCCCTGCCCTGTGACAGCCTGATCAATTCTCTTACAGGCCACCAGAGGCAACTGGTGAAATGGGAGCAGTGACAGGGAGTGGCTACGCCCCCAGATCTCTAATCTCCTGAGAGGTTTCAGGGTGCTTTTCGTACCTTGCCACCCTCCAGAGGTCCACAAGGGGGCGGGCTTCTCCCTTCTATGCCAAGTGCAGGTCCCAGTGGTTTTCCCCACCAGTGTCCGTGAAATCCGACGTCCACAGACTCTGGCCCAGGGTCCTGCGTTTACCCGAGACAGTGAGAAGCTACAGATCACTTAGGGCTTAACAAATACTCCGCCTCAGGTCTGCTCAAGGCTGCCTGGCCTCTCTGGAAGGGTCACCCCAGGCTGGGTGGATCTGGATCAGTGGTTCTCAACCTTCCTAATGCCGCGACCCTTTAATACAGTTCCTCATGTTGTGGTGACCCCCAACCATAAAATTATTTTTGTTGCTACTTCATAACTGTAATTTTGCTACTGTTATGAATCGTAATGTAAATATCTATATGCAGGATGTATTTTCATTGTTACAAATTGAACATAATTAAAGCATAGTGATTAGTCACAAAAACAATATGTAATTATATATGTGTTTTCCGAAGGTCTTAGGCGACCCCTGTGAAAGGGTCGTTCGACTCCCAAAGGGGTCCCGACCCACAGGATCGGGAGAACCGCTGCTCTGGATCATCATTCAGCCCCGTCCACTGGGGCTCCGAGTCAGCTGGCTCCTGTTTCCAGTGTTGCCCACATTCTGCCCATGCTCTGACCTGTGTGGCTCTCACTGCCCTTGGAAGACGGCTCTCGGTGTGGGGGAGGCGGGAAGCATGTTTTTCAAAGGACATGAGCACACTAGTCAGTGTTCAGGTGACATTAACCAGGTCGAGGAGTTATCCCCCCAAACATGGTGTGAAGAATTAGGGGTGTTTAGGAGTATTTTGGTGGCCCCACCTTCAAATCAAGGGCTGTTGCAGAAAATCTGGGTTCGGGCCTGTTCTGAAGGACAGAGCATGCACTTAGGAGGGTCAGTGAGAAGAAGGAGATGTGAGCACCATGTAAAGAAAAACTGGAGCCCTTCGGTGGTGGCACAGCTACCTGTGAGAGAGCAAGCTCCCTGTCACTGGGGGCATCCGAATAGGAGCTGGATAACTAAACCGCCGCAGGGACTCTGACACGGAGGGAGAGCTGGGTTAGGATGATTACTGTGATTCTCTGAGAGCTGATTCTGTATGAATTCAGTCCCTCACATACCTCCTTTACATTGAAATGCTAATCAACTCCAATCTAGGGAGACAGGACATTCCCACATCCTCTTTGGGCGGTGTTCAGCAGTTCTTGGTGACCATTCTGCCAAACCTCCCAGGCAGATGTGTGGTGAGAGCCCAGGGGCCTGACCCATGACCTCAGACGCCCAAGTCCCTGTGTTGATTGCTAGGGAACCTCTCCCTGCCTGGTGCCCTGGGGCTTCCAGCTTCAGCATCTGCTCCAGCACCACTCTGTGCGCCCCCCCCCCCCCCCCCCCCCCGCCCCCCAGCTGGGCCATACTGACCATCCACTTGACCTGGCTTCTGGGGTAACACCCGGCAACATTCCCAGTGCTCCTGCTCCCCGGTCTCTGAGATGCCACAAGTTGACATTGGACGTATCCCGACTGTCCTTTCTGTCCGCCTCCTGAAAAGACTCAAAGGCAGGAACTGTATCTCATCATTGGAATCTTGTAACAGCCTATTCTCACATGCCTCCCTGCCTTCTCCCTGGACAGACTCGCACATAGTAGGTGTTCTTTGAGAGAGAAAGAGTCCTGGGCTCAGCCACACCATTCAGCTTATGTGTCTCCAGCTTTGCGGTGCCATATTTTTCTTTGAAAAGTGAAACTTTCACCCTTGGAAAATCTCAGTGGCCGCAAGCTTACACGGCTGTGGTTTAACAGCATGTCACATTCCTGAAACCAATGCTCCATGGGTATTTGGCCAAACAAGATTTCCTTCGTTTGAAGTAGAGTCAACTTGAGTTAGAACCCTGGGACAGGGTGGAAACTTAGCCCTGGGTTACGCGGTGGGTTTTCTGGGTGAGAGTTATCGTGTTGCAATGTTCATAACCACCTACCCACAACACAGAAGCTGAGCCACACTGTACGGTTTCTCACCGCTGCCCACCCCCTCGCTGCTCCATGGAGAGGTTAGAAATCTGTTCTCATTTCTGACCATAGATGCTTCAAGATTTTTACCTGAAGACACCAGTGGGGTCACTTAACTCAAATACATTTCAAAAGAGTACAAGGTGTTTTGCTTATAATAGATATTTGACTAAACACATTGACTGATTTATTCAGTCCAGTCCAGTGTAACAGTGACTTATTTAATGATAGAGGAGGGATTCCGTATTCTGAAATGGAAAGTTTGTTTAGTGTCAATTAATCACGGACTTTTAGAACTAGAAGAGAGATCACCAATGCCCTGTGGTCTACACCTGAGAAATCTGAGGCTCAGAGAAATTTAAGGTCAAATTGGAGAATCATCGGGACTGGCTATCTGGTGTCCAATACATTGTAGGATTAGCCCTTAATTTAAAAAAACAACAACAACTCACTATATTGTTTACTTATATACGTGTCAGGAGAATATGGGCAGGTGAGCAGATTATTTGAGACCAGATTGCTTCCAGGTTCTTGCTCCCCACTGTGCCTGTGAGTTGTGTAGCTCGCCACAGGATTTTTAAAAATACATATATATTTTTTATTGATTTTTTACAGAGAGGAAGGGAGAGGGATAGAGAGTTAGAAACATCGATGAGAGAGAAACATCGATCAGCTGCCTCCTGCACACCCCCCACTAGGGATGTGCCCGTAACCAAGGTACATGCTCTTGACCGGAATCGAACCTGGGACCTTTCAGTCCGCAGGCCGACGCTCTATCCACTGAGCCAAACCGGTTAGGGCCCACCACAGGATTTGATACAAAGCCTGGCAGAGAGAGGTACAGACTGATGGCATTTCTGGCGGGGTTGGGGCTGGGTCTGCATGTTGGTAGAGCTGGACCCTCAGGCATTTAGAGCTCCTTCTGCTGAACATCAGAAAAAATGATTTCTGTTATGGGTTCAATTGTTTCCCCTCCCCCTCCCCCTCCCCCTCCCCCCTGCAATATGTTGACATCCTAACCCTTGGCACATCAGAATGTGACCTTATTTTGAAATAGGGTCTTCACAGAGGTAATCAAGTCAAACTGAGTTCTTAGGGTCTGACGGGACTCCCTATAAAAAGGGGAAACTGGACACAGGGACAGACAAGCACAGAGGGAAGATGATAAGACATACAAGAAAAACGCCATGTGCAGATGGAGGGCTGCAGGGCTGTATTTACAATTCCAGGAGGGCCAAGGTTCCCCACAAACCACTGGAAACCAGGAAGAGTCAAGGAAGATTCCACTCTAGGTTTTAGAGGGAACCAACACCTTGATTGTTTAGCCCCCAGAACCTCTCAGAACTGTGAGACAATACATTTCTGTTGTTGGTTCCCAGTTTATGGTACTTTTTTTATGGCAGCCACAGGAAACTAATTCAGTTCCCAAAGGCAAGGAACCTTATTTGTGAGAAACAGTGATTCTCAAACTTTAACATGTATCAGAATCCCCTGGGTTCCCCTCCAGAGTTTTTGGATAGACCACATTGCCAGGTGATGTTGATGCTAATGAGGCTGGTCCTGAGACCATAGTTTGAGAACCGCTGGTGGAAAGGCTTCCTATCTCTAAGTCAAGGACCACAGATTCAGGAGGGCCAGCAGGTAATGTTAACAAGGGACATGCGCCAGGGAGAGAGACGTCTGGAGGTGCTGGGTGTGCTAATGCAGGGCGTACCAGTCCCTTCTGAAGGGGCAGGTGCTGGTCGGCCCCTGCCTATCCTTGACCTGTAGAATGAAAGCCCTACCAATGTTTAGAAGATGCTGAAAATTCAGATTTACATGGAAGTATCTTGTTTTCTAAACTAATTCAGTTTTTAAAAAATTATCCAGCCAAAAAAACACAACACCACCACACTTGTTTGTGGCCTGCTGGCTGTCAACTTCTTGGGTCTTTGATCATTGGGGAGTTTCCAGAGTGCTTGACTGAGGGTGGCTTCACTGGGTGGTTCCTTCTCAGAGTCTCTCATCAGGTTGCAGTCAGGATGGTGGCTGGGGCTGCATCATCTGAAGGCTTGACTGAAGCTAGAGGATCCACTTCCAGGTTGGCTCCCTCACCCAGCTGTTGGCTGGAGGCCTCAGGACCTTGCTATACGAATCTCTTTATAGGACTGCTTGGGTGTCCTCACAACATGGCAACTGGCTTCCCCTAGAGCAGGTGGTTTGCAAAACCAGTAAGACAGAGGCCTCAATTTCTTTTCTTCCTTTTTAAAAAATATGCTTTTATTGATTTGAGAGTGGGAGAGAGAGAGAGGGAGAGGGAGAGAGAGAAACATCAATTGGCTGCCCCCTGCACACCCCTTACTGGAGCTGGAGCCTGCAACCCAGGCATGTGCCCTGACTGGGAATTGAACCCTGACCTCTTGGTGCATGGGACAGTGCTCAATCAACTGAGCCACACCGGCCAGGGCCTCAATTTCTTTTATGACCTGGCCTTGGAGTTGTTCTCCATCATTCCCACAACATCCTATTGATTACACAGGTTACACTAGCTAGTGTAAAGGAGAGCCACACGAGGATGTGAATACGAGGAGGCGAGAATTATTTGGGCTTATCTCGGAGGCTGGCTGCCATATCAGTTCCTGAGTACATGGGTAGACTCTTTTCCTGCCCTCTCTTTAAACCTTTTTATCTCTTTGCTGGGCAGTGTAATATTTTCTAATACTACCCAATAAGTATCTCTAATATTATGTAATAAATTTGATATTATCTAACATTATATCTATAATAATAAAAGCGTAATATGCTAATTAGACCAGACGTCCTTCTGGATGTCCTTCCGGACAACCCTCCGGATGAAGCCGGGCCTGTGAGGGAAGCCCGGGTCCCGGGTGACAGAGGAAGCCGGTGCTGGCAGCTAGGGGAAGGAAGGCCTACTCTTGCACGAATTTCATGCATGGGGCCTCTAGTAATAATATAATCAGATGATATTATCTAATAAATTAATAATTTCTAATTTCTAGTATTTTCATTGTGACCTATCACCTATGGGCATTTACAGCTGACATCAGAAAAATCTGTTACAGAATTTCTCGGGTGGATAGAGTCTGAGGGGTCATCTGGACCAAGTTGTAAGTTGGAAAAGTTGGGTGGAGCCTGGTAAACTGGGTGTTCAAACTCCCCAGTTTGCCAAAGTCTCCAACTAGCCCACTTCACCCATTTATATTACTTTTCAGGCCTCTGAGTATCTGACCCCAATCTAACCCAACCATCCTGGTTTCCTGGGACTCAGGGGTTTCAGTGGAAAAACTGGGACAGTCCTGGGAAAACTCAGATGCCCGGTCACCTTCATTAACCATGGTATTTGACAAATGAGGAAAATTCAGTTCAGACAGCAGATGTGAATGGATGAGAGCCTTAGAACTCAAAGTGTGGTCCATGAACCAGCAGCAATTGCATCACCTGTGAGAGATGTAACAGCGCAGGCTCCACCCCAGGCCACCTGAATCAACCTGCAGTCTAACAAGAGTCCCAGGTGAGCCTGACCTACATTGCAGTCTGAGCGTCTCTGGATTGGAGCAAACCCTGGATGTGGGCTTGCTGAAGCTTCAGATTTGCTGTCCACGTGAGTAACAATGACCCACTTCTATTGTAGCAATCTGACCTTGATATGCACATCTTACTTTTTCTCCCTGCCTCCCCTGATTCCCCAAATAAAATGCACCTGTCTATAATTTCGTTGTTGGAAGGAACCTAAAAGTCCCATTCTCACCTGGGCTTGAGTGGTGGTTTCTAGAGCCACTCCCCAAACAAAATGCTATAAACAGCACAGATCAGGGGAGACTGCTGGGCATTTAGGTTATTTCCAGTTTCAAGATACCCGAAGCAATGTGTGCTAAGTACGTACCCTCGTATGCGCAGCCATACGTACAAACTAGTGCTTTATTTCTGTTGTATTGATTCTCAAAAGTGAGGTTGCTGGGTCAGCAAGGAAGTGCATTTAAAATTGTAATGGATATCCAAACAGGTGTCTGTCCAAAGACGAGTGTTTGAAAAAAAAAAAAAAATAGTAGTGCATTTATACTATGGAAAATGGTGGAGCCATGATGGTGTGGATACAGTAGACATTCGTCGACCTTGGAAAATGGCTCTGATATACTGTTAAGTAGGGAGAATGAGCTGCAGAGGGACTTAGCTGATTGGGGAGGAGAATTGAGGGGAATATTTTGCAAAGAGATTTACCCCACATTCTGAGTGCATTTATGGATGCGTCTTCTAGTTCTAAAACGAAGCGTTGATTTCGTAATTAGGAATTTTAGAGAAAAAGTGAATGTGCCGTGGCTGAAGGGAATGAGGCCCCCACAGGCCGCTCTCCCCTTTCTTCCAGCCCTTCCCACCGCCCGCCTCCCCGCTCCTCTGCCTTTGGAAACAGTGGCCCCGTGGCCAGGTGTGAGCATCTGTTTGGCTGAGCTCAGGTCACTTGCTGGTGCTCTGGCTGCCGAGTTCAAGGAGAGGGTACGTCTGATCTGCTTTGGTCTAAGGGGCCTTTCCACCCACCTTACTGGGAAAGCCCCCTTATAGGAGGTGTGCTGTGATGCAACTTGACCCCTTATCAGCAACTGAAGTGGGAAATCTCACAGCCTTTTGAAAACCTCCCAGTGATTGGGGAAGCAGTTCGGAGTTCATTAACTACATGTATTTTTGTGGGGCGCAAGGAAAAGCAACAGCCGAAGTTCACTGAGCATTTGCTGTACGTGCTAAGTACTTCGCATTGTTTCTTTCACTCTGACAACATTTCGATGATGCAGGTACAAGTTTTAATACCCGTTTTATAAATGGAGCCACTGAGGAACAGAATGGCTATGTGACTTGCCCAGAGTCACACAGCTGGCAAGCTGTACAGTCAGGATTGGAACCCAGGCTGGCTGTGGAAAAGGTTCTGATCATTACATTATACTGCCTCCAGGATTTTAGTACCTAGAAGTGGCACTGATTTTATCTGGAATAATAATGGTACCTACTGTCACTGATCACTTAGTATGTGCCAGGTACTGTCCTCACTTCTATACGTCTATAATTAATTTAATTCTCACAACCCCAGATGAGAAAACTGAAACTCAGAGGTATCAGCAGTTCACCCCGGGTCCCTCAGCTGGGAAAGGGCTCAGTCAGGGTTCCAGCCCAGAGCGTCTGTCTCCAGAGCCCACACACTCAACTCAACACTCCAGAACCATCTGTCCTTCTAGTTATCAACACACCAACATACTTTTTCTTCTAGATTGATCTGAAAGCAGTTCGCTTGGGGGATATAGAACTTCAGGATAATTCAGCTGAAGTCATGGGTTTTATTTCAGTTTTTCATTTCATCTTGATGCTGAGAATCTGGCCCCAAGCTGATGTCAGCTAAAATAATTTAAATTAAAGCTGACCACTGTCATTTGTGAGGATTTGTTGGGGGAAAGTCTGAAAAGACAAAGGAGGAGTGGGTGTGTGTGTGTAATTGTGCAGTTCTAAATTTCCATCACTAGAGAAATGATGGGAAATAATAAGGAAGGGAAAAGAGATCAATAGCATTTTCTTGTTAAATTGTTGCACATATAAAGTATAAAGATATAGCTCTTTTCTGGGCAATTTATTCAAAGGAGAATTTTATTGCTAGAGGAAATGTGTTTTTCTAAGTGAAAATACAGTTTATCCTCAATCTGAATTGCAAATCCTTGCAAAAGCAAAGTGGGAAGGAAGGAAAATGCCTAAAGGGAATGAGTTCTTTCTACTTTGTTTTATAAAAACTTCCTGAGACAAGCCTTAAGAAATCATAATTATTTTTAAAAATTCAGGTATCCTCCTGATCGGCATATTTTAGATAAATCAAAATAAGCAGATAATTTTATACAGTATCAACTTGGTTTAAGATGGAAAAAAGACACTCAATACTCTTGCAGCTGGATGATTGGAAGCAGAAAATTGCAGGGTGTGTTTGGCAAACTATGGCTCTAGAAATCAGATTTGTCTCGAGAGGATAAACCACACGATGGAGAACAGGGCTGAAGAAGTGGGGGAAGGAGGGATGAATTAACATTTGTTTGGTCCATGCTGAGCACTGTGCTAAGTGATTTATATGTTTCCACAGTTCATCCTCCCATAGCAGTGAGCATTATTATACCCATTCTTGCAGGGGGAATAACTAAAGCTCGAGAAAGTAGAGTGACTTGGCCCAGACAAGTTCAGACAAGAGGAAGTGAGGACATGATTGGGTGCGTCAAGGAGGGGACAGAAGCCAGAGACGTTGGGGAGGTTGGTGTGACAGGGCTCAGTGATGCTCTCCAGGAGGAGCCCAAGCTTGGGAGCCACATGTGAGGTTCCTGAGAGGGAAGGAGACCAGGCATTGGTTTGGGCAAGGGATGGTTGGGTTTGTGGTGTGGAGACCCATGGGACACCAGGTGGAGGTGTCCCCAGGCTGGCCCCAGATCTGCTTCTCAGGAGAGCTTGGCTTGTGAAGAGAGAAAATGATGTCAGTTGGGTACTGAGGGTAGGAAGGGAGGGTATTAAGGACTTGGGAGGAGGGAGATGAGTCAGAGATGCACTAGGGAACTAGGAAGTCAAGAAGGAGAGAGAGAGAGGATTGTATGTGTGTGTTTCAATCCCCATCTGATGATATTTTTTCCATTGATTTTTAGAGAGAGTAGAAGGAAGACTGGAGAGAGGGGGAGGTTGAGAGAGAGAGAGAGAGAGAGAGAGATGTGAGAGAACCACATCGATTGGTTGCCTCCCATACATGCCCCAACCAAGGCCAGGGATCAAACCTGCAACTGAGATACATGCTCTTTTCTGGAAATCAAACCTGCGACCCTTGATCCATGGACCAACACTCTAACCACTGAGCAAAACCAGCCAAGGTGTTTTTTTGTTGTAGTTTCTTAAAGACTCTTCAGGAGGTAACTCCAGAGGGCACAGAGCATGATGTATTTCTAAGAGAGAGAGAAAGAACTATAAATTTCAGACATTAAAAAATATATATGCCCAGCTGGCATGGCTCAGTGGTTGAGTGTCAACCTATGAACCAAGAGGTCACGGTTTGATTCCTGGTCAGGGCACATGCCCAGGTTGCGGGCTCAATCTCCAGTGTGGGGTGTGCAGGAGGCAGCTGATCAATGATTCTCTCTCACCATTGATGCTTCTATCTCTTTCGCCTTTTCCCTTCCTCTCTGAAA
The DNA here is from genome assembly GCF_028538775.1 of Myotis yumanensis. Lineage (NCBI taxonomy): Eukaryota > Metazoa > Chordata > Mammalia > Chiroptera > Vespertilionidae > Myotis > Myotis yumanensis. The sequence continues at coordinate 23,799,127 of NW_027223764.1, read as the reverse complement.
TCAATTAAAAAATATTTTTAAAAACACATAAAAATCAGATTTTGAGGAACTAAGCTTTCACTATTAAAACAAGCAAACAAGATGAAAATGTGCTTTGCTGTCTGTATCTTCCATCTTAATGATCATGGCGGTCTTCCCGCATGAATGGAAACACAATGGAATTTTGTGAGCTTCAGGGAGGCAATGCGTCAACTGATATAAAGGAAGAGAAAAGAGAGGAGAGGAGTCTCTGTGTTATCCTGGGTGATTGCAGCCTGGTTGGAGGAAGGGGCTGGGGTCATCCAGTCCCCAACAACCGATGGGGGCCTGTCTGGCACTTTCCTCATATCCCAGCAGGACAGCCTTGGGGGACAAGTCAGGAGGGGCCAGTTGTCCTTGGCCACTCAGTCTTGGGTTGTGCCTCCTGCAGCCAAGGCTGTCCTTTTGCCAAATGGGGCTTCCTCTGGCCAGCAAGAAAGCAGCAGGAATGCACCAGAGGAGGCTGGCTGGATGCCCAGAGGGACTGGCATGAATTCCGTCAGCTTCTGGATCCTGGTAGTGAGGTGGCTAAGGGTTGAGAGTTGGTCAGGTTTTGGGTCCCAAAGAACCTTCCTGCTCATATCTCTTGGGATGCTGGTGACTGCTGTCCTCTGCAGTATGCTGTGCGTGTTCAGGAGGCTTTCAGGGGGTGCTACTGGGCCACTGGCATCATAGAAGAGCCCCCTCTGCTCAGTGTTGAGGAAGAGGTGGTGTCCTAGTCAATGTGGCTGCTATAACAAAATACCACAGACGAGGTGATTAGAGTAACAGACACCGAGGGGCATATGGCAGGACATGGCTGCGTGGGAGCTACTGGGTAGATCTAGCCCTCATTCCACCCACCAGCAAGACTCACAAACTGTCTGTCAGCTGAAATCCAAATTCCTGGTGAAAGTTTCATTGGTCCAGCTGGGGTCAGGTGTCCCCCTGTGGACATGGTAGGAGTGGGGCTTCTGGGGTTTCTAGAGGAGAAACCCCAGAAGTATTGGGAGTTGGGCAGATGCTGCCAACGTTACTTCAGAATTATTAAGAGAGGATTTGATTTTTCTTGTTTGCCTGCGTTTATTATCTACAAGAGTTCTAGCATGTTTTTCCTATTATTTTTGAGAAGAAGAAGTAGGATCTTTCCCTTAGTGGGATATTATAAATTCAATTATACATTTTTCATATTAGCTGGAATTGAACTGGCATGTTTGTGTAATTTTAAACAATGTATGGCAAAGCATTTTAATGGGTATTTGCATGGATTTTGTTTTTCTGTTTTCTACTTTAACCCAAGAATTGAGCTAAAAATATGGGTATATGGGCATAGCATTCTTTATTTTAGGGGGAGATACCTGGAAGGAATACAGTATTTTTATTCTCTCTTTCCGTATTTAAGCTGAAATGAAATTCTCACAAAGAACTAACACAGTAAGCAAGCCCCTCCGCCTTCCTATCACATTCTCAGGTATAAACTTTATTTAAAAGCTTGGACCACTTAACAAGGGTTATGGGTGCTCTTTGAAGTTATGAGCGAGTCCAGGAACTGCTGGTTACCTGGGGTCTCTCTGGGGAGTGAGCATTCCCTGAGCTCAGGACTCACCTGTAGCTGCTACGCGCAGCATCCTGGCAGCTGCACTCCCGCTCCTTCCTTCACAGTCCTGACCACAGGGCAGGAAGGCCAAGACCCCTGATGAACTTTCTAACCCATGGGGTTCTCCCTCTGGTTCTTAGACCCACTTTGGATTTCCCCCACTCCGGGCCTCCTCTGTCTGAAATACTTGTCTTCCCACCATGCTTTGGGTGGTTGGGTCTTTGGTCAGGTTCACCTGAACTATCGTCTCCTTAGAGACCTTTCCAATCAATCAATCAATTTTTATTTTTCTCTTCCCTCGTCTGAGAATACATTCGTTGAATTTTTTTTTTTTTTGAGAGAGAAAGAAACACGGATCTATTGCCTCTCATGTCTCATATGTGCCCCAACTGGGGACTGAACCCCAAACCTAAGTATGTGCCCTGACCTGGAATCAAGCCCATGACCTTTCAGTTCAAACCCACGACCTTTCCGTGTACAAGACGACAATCCAACCAACTGAGCCACACCGGCCAGGGCTCCAATTATTTTATATTAGCACTACCCTTCACAGCACTTACTATAACCCCTGGTTACTTTATTTCTTATTTATATAATTGCTTGACCATATGCCCCACTAAGTGGCAGGCTCTTGATTGTCTTGTTTACTGTCCCGTGTTCAAGGCCCCTGCTACACAATAGGAGCTCAGTGAGGATTTGGTGAGTGGAAAGTGTTTGGGAGGAGGGCCAACACCATCTGCCTGAAGGCAGGCGCCTGAGTGGGCTTTGCTGGCTTCCTCGCCAGCTAGATTCCCTACCACACCCCCTTCTTCCTTCTACCTGGCTGATCTATTAGCCACAGTCCCAACTTCCTGAGGACCATGTCCCCTTGTCCCCGTTCTCCCTTATCTTTTCACAGACCGTCAGCTGACCCGAGTCCCAGACATTCAATTCACTTACTCAAGAGATGTTCGTTGAAGGCCAATATTTTATATCCAAGGCCCCATGGGCCTGACTCGATGTTTCTGGCCCAATGAGGCAGCCAACCCCTATGTACCCCCACAGTTTCCTCTCCACACAGCAGCAGCTGGAATGATTCTCAGCCCCTGCCCTCCTTGCCCCTAGGTCCTGATCTCCTATTTCTTTTCCTCTTGCTCCATCTCTGCATGGCCCCTTGCTGTTCTGCAAACACACAGGTCACACGACTGCCTCCAGGCTTTTTGCACTTGCAACTTCTCAAATACCCAGCTGACCCACCCTTTTATCACAACTAACTCTTAATTTGGTTCACATGCCACCTTCTCAGTGGGTTTTCCCACCTACCCTATCTAACATTGCTTCCTTCCTCCCTGGGCCTTCCCGCCTTCCATTCCTGGCCTTGTTTTCCTCCAGAGCACTTTCTCACCATCTAATATGATAAATAATTTATTTATTTATCTTGTATACAGTCTATCTTCCTCGCTGAATGTAAGATCCTTAAGGATAAGAATTTTTTAATATACCACTGCACCCTTGGCACCTGGAACAAAGTCCCTGATCATTATAGGCCTTCAAAACATTGTTGAATGAATGAAAGAAAGAAAGAAAGAAAGAAAGAAAGAAAGGAAGGAAGAAAGAAAGAATGAGTCTGCATTTCAGCCAAAAGGCACCCCAGAAACAGGCAGAAGTCCTTTGCCTCTGGTAGAATGCTTAAAGTGGCAGTGAGGTGAAGTTTTTGCCAGTTGCAGGCCGGATGGCCATCTACCTCCTCCCCCAGATGAAGTGTCCTGAGTTATATATATACTGGGGAACCTGAGATGGTCACCGCCAGACCCTGGAGGACTTGAGTTCATCAATTCAGGCTGGAAGGCAACCGAACACGGAGATGGTCTTAGTCTCTCTCCTCTGGGAAGAGCTCCTGTCCAACTCGCTGGGCCCATGTGGTCATGCATTAGGGGGATTTTATGGGCTAGAAAGAGGAGACCAGGGAAAATGGAGCTGAGGTCCATGCCCTTCTTCATGGACCCAGCTCGTGTGGGGCCTGGCAGTGGCAGCTTCCTGGATAGACTAATCCCTCGTGAATGTGTTCAGCTTTCCCAGGTCGCCTTCTCGGAGCAGGCGAGCAGGCTGAGTGGGACCCTGTGAAGGGAGCGCCTCAGAGGGGGGGGGGGGGGGGGGGTGTAAACACCCACAGGTGAGAGATGGGAAGCGAAGGGGAAATGGAATGAAAGTTTGTCGTTCCAATGGAAAAGCAGGGCCTTTTGGTCTTTACTGTTTCCTGGATTATTACTTAACCCTGCTCCAAGCTTCAGAGAACAGTTCATACATTCAACTTCTATATAAACTTATCCTGCGGAGTCACTGCTTCTTTTTAAAAAAATATTTTTCTTGATTTCAGAGAGAGAGGAAGGGAAAGGGAGAGATAGGAACATCCATGATGAGAGAGGATCATTAATCGGTTGCCTCCTGCATGCCCTGCACTGGGGATCAAGCCTGCAAACCTGGCATGTGCCCTGACCGGGAATGGAACCATAACCTCCTGGTTCCTAGGTTGATGCTCAACCACTGAGCCACACTGGCCAGGTGTGTTCCTGCTTCTTAAAGAGTGAAGTGAGCCTGGGACCTATCAAAGATGTGTAGGGTATATCCCACTCTCCACTTCCCTCTGCACAGGCGAGCACTTCATTCCTTATGCATTGATTCATTTATGCATTAACTCATTGAGCACTTATTCTCCCATCCACTTTGTGAACAGAATCCAAAAAAGGTTCCGGGATTCCTACTTTGGTTGTGCACATTTTGTATAATCCCCACCCTTTGAAAGTGTCAACGTGAGAAACACCCAAACCTGTAAGAATTTTTCTGAGTTTATTCGAGCCAAACTGATGACAAATTGCTGGGTAGCAAAATCTCAACGGATTGAGAAAATTACTTGGATATTCCAAAGGTATGTTATCAGGTCTGGAAAGACAATGGACAGGCTCAATTACGGTGAAGACTGACCTTTGTTAGGGAAAAGTACTTCCCTAGGACGTGACTACCCGCTATGAACTGCTTTTGGTTAGGCAGGTTTAATCTCAGGCCATCTTACGTGGTTACTGTAGGGCTCTGAGTTTGTAAAGCCGTCATGTAGGCCTCCTCTGAGCTTATCAGGTTTACTGTGTGGCCCCCTTTTCATCTGCAAATGTGACAGGGACTTGTGATTATGATGAGCCATCACTCTTGCAATTATATCACATTATATGGCTGACTTTGATTTAGTTAAAAGAAAGATTATCCTGGGTGGGTCTGGCCTAACCAGGAAGGCCCTTAAAAGGGACCGGACCATTCCTGCAACAGGAGAGTTGATGGATGACAGTGTGAGAGGGCACATGGGCAGGGGGGCACCTGGGGAGGACTTGAGGGGCAGCCCTTGGGAGCTGAGAGCGGTCTTGGGTTGACAGGAAGAAGATGGGGACCTCAGTCACACTAGAGCAGCGGTTCTCAACCTGTGGGTCTCGACCCCTCTGGGGGTCGAACGACCCTTTCACAGGGGCTGCCTAAGACCATCAGAAAACACATATATAATTACATATTGTTTTTGTGATTAATCACTATGCTTTAATTATGTTCAATTTGTAACAATGAAAATACATCCTGCATATCAGATATTTACATTACGATTCATAACAGTAGCAAAATTACAGTTATGAAGTAGCAACAAAAACAATTTTATGGTTGGGGGTCACCACAACCTGAGGAACTGTATTAAAGGGTCGCGGCATTAGGAAGGTTGAGAATCACTGCACTAGAGCAAGAAACTGAGTTCTGTCAATAGTCTGAGTGATCCTGAACGAGGGTCCTGAGCTCCAGGTGAGCACACTGAGCCGAGCACCTAGTGCTGCTGCTGTGGAGGCTAAAAACTATTAATACTTTTCTCCCGCCTTCTAAGTTCTTCTGGCTAACCACCAAGGTAACAGAGACACATTAACAGGAGAAAACCCATGCCCATGGGGAACTCGCACAGGCCTGAAAACTCCAAAGCCAGTGAGGCAGCATTGGGTCTACAAGACGAGTTGGACAAAAGAGGGGGAGTGGGTATCAGATCTCAGAAGTGAGAATGGGCAATTTACAGGCAGTTGAGAAAGAGGGGAAGACATAAGGCAGGCACATTCTTGCGGAGTGACTCAGAAACACTGGGACACGGCGGGTCATCTAGTAAACAGACCCCTGCCTGAAGCCCTCTATTCCCCCTCCTCTGCGCTAAGGCTAAGGCGACCTCCCGATTCCCTTCCTAAAGCAGGTTTTCCCCTGTGAGTCTCTGCGAAGCGGGAAGGGTCAAAGGCTCCCTTTGAGTCGTGTTTCTTAATAAACAGCTTAAAAATCAATATCTCAGAAAGGTAGCTCTAGGGTGGCAGAACTTCGGTCCCTTCACTGCGTCTGGACTTCTGTGAACTAGTATGTGGGAGCTGTTCCAAGTCACTACGTTTTTGATGATTTGTTATGCAGCCACAGACAACTCACAAGTCCTTACTGCCCACCGCGGACTTGGGCTTGGAGCTGGGGACAGATGAGAGACAGCGCAGGCGCGGCTCTCCCCCAGGGAGCTTGTTTTCTGATCAGGGGACAGTGCCCACAGTGTGAAGTGCAGGCCAAGCGGACAGGAGTCAGGTTGTCCCGGGTTCAAATTCTGACTCTGCCTTTTGCCCCCGGTCCAACCTTGGGCAAATGACGTAAGCTTCCTGTGCCTCAGTTTTCTCATCTGCCAAGTAAGGGGAAAAGTTGTGCTACCAAATATTCGACAAAGACTCGGGGGAGGGGGCGGGCGGGAATTAAATGGGAAAACGTCAGCCAAGGGCTTAGTTTGTGCCTGGTATCTAGTAGGAGCACAGGAAAGGTTGGCTGGTGTTTATTAATATCCTGTTCTGGGACATATGGAGTCGGAGTGGGTGGGAATCCCAGGTCCCTATTCCACCCTCTCTCTCAGCAGAGGGAGAAAATGAGGCTTGGTGTGTCTTGTTGGTGCTTATAAGAATGCCAGCGCCAGGGCGAGAACGTGGGTCCTGACGCCCGGGTCTCTGGCCTCTCCCTGCTCCAAGCTGCCGTCAGCTGGACTCAGTAGCCACGGGACTGTGGGTGGGACTGTGGGGGTCGGGAGCAAGCATCCCCAGAATGTGCCACCCTGGCAGGCAGATTATTTCCAACTGAAAGCAATTGGAGCCCAACCAACTCAGGAAGAGGTTTTTTTTTTTTTGTTTTTTTTTTAATATATTTTATTGATTTTTCACAGAGAGGAAGGGAGAGAGATAGAGAGAGCTAGAAACATCGATGAGAGAGAAACATCGATCAGCTGCCTCCTGCACATCCCCACCGGGGATGTGCCCGCAACCCAGGTACATGCCCTTGACCGGAATCGAACCCGGGACCTCTCAGTCCGCAGGCCGAAGCTCAATCCACTGAGCCAAACCGGTTTCGGCTAGGTTTTTTTTTGTTTGTTTACTTCCTCCTTTTAAAAAAAGAGTTTCAGCTTAAAAAACAAAACCTGCCTCAGAAGGGAACCTGGGCAACATCACCTTAAGAATTTATACCCCAGCTAGTCGGGAAGACTCCAAGCAGCCAGCTAGATACTCCCCCACGCCTTTGGGTCCCCTGTTTCTGAGTTGCCCAACAAGAATTTGCCTGCCCTGTGTGTTCCCTCTTCCTGGATTACCTGTAAATTGCCCATTCTCACTTCTGAAATCTAAAACGCCACCTCCACTTTTCTCCTTTGTCCCCAAATGTCTGATATACCCGATGTTCCCACTGTCTTTGGAATTGTTATGTTTATGTGAATTCCCGGTGTGCATGTGTTAATTTTTTTATTTTGTCCGCTTAACCTGCTGTATGTTGTTTGGATTATTCGACCAGCCAGAAGCACTGAAAGGGGTAAGGGGGCTGTTTCCCTGGCCGACAGGACTTAGAGGCCTTCCACATCCTGTCCTCTCTCTTGGTCATTGACAGTGACCACTCAGTGACAATCATTAAAGCCGGGCATTTCTGAGAAACGTAGAATTAGTGAGCTGATTCAATCAATCAGAAGTTGGTCTTCCGCCCTCTGCCTCAGACTCTTTTTTGTCCAATGTCTGGTGCTGGTTCTTCTGCTAAAGAGAGGATGGAATTTCCACTGGAAAAGATTGGGCTAATCTGAGCCCCTAATTAATCTAAGTCTTATTCATGTGGCAGAACTTGAGCTGCATCTAGTCACTTGGATGAAGAATGCTTTGTAGTCTGGTGCGGATGAGGATGTAGGAAGTATAATTTGGTCCATTATTTTTGGAGGATAATCTTGGCAGCCAGGTATCAAAAGCCTTAAATTAGAAATATGCTTGACCCAGGAGTTTTAATTTTAGTTTTTGAGCAAATATTTAACTATAAAAATGTTCATTGGAGAATGACTTATAGAAAACATTGAAAATAACCTAATGTCCACTGATAGGTAGTTCTGAACAATGGAGTACTTGAATCATTCTAATCATTAAAAATGACACAGAAGGCGAAAAGCTCAGAAAGATATTTACAGGACATTTAGTTTCAAAGCAGTGAGAATGTCGGTTCTGAAATCAGATCTCCTGGGCTGGAATCCCAGCCCCACTGGTTCATTGGCTGGATGACATTGGATGAGCTACTTAACTTCTTAAACGGGGATAATAGTTACATCATCACTCGGAGTTATTGTGTAAATGACACGAGATAATCCACATGAAGTGCTTAGCACGGCCTAGTTCCACACAGGCACATCTTGGGGCCACTCTCTGGATCCGCACAATAGTCAGCACTTGCTCAATAAACATTATTATTATTTTGATAGCACTTTTGCTTTTAAAGACATATTGAAGGGCCCAAAGTTTTGCTACCCTGGAGCTGCCTTTTGGGATATTGACTTGAAGTTGTTTATTAAAAAACAAAAGACTTAGAGTCGTTGGCCCTTTCCCTTCCTGCCTAAGAGACTCAGATGGAAAAACCTCCTCTAGGAAGGGAATCTTAGGGTGTTGCCTTAGCCTAATTTGCATAAAGAATGGTAAACAGGAGGGCTTTAGGAAGGGCCTGTTGGCTCGATGCCCCCTGTGTCCCATTGTTTCTGAGTTGCCTAGTAAGAATTTGCCTGTCCTACGCATTTCTTCTTCCTCAACTACCTGTAAATTGCCCTTTCTCACTTCTGAAATCTAAGATTCCATTCCCGCCCTCCCTTTGCTCCTTTGTCCAAAATGTCTTCTATATCCAATGTTGTCTCACTGTCTTTGGAATTTTCATGCTAATGTGAATTGCCCACGCACATGTATTAAAATTTGATTTTTCTCCTGTTAATCTGTCAATTTGATTATTAGCTCAGCCAGAAGAATTAAGAAAGTGGGAGGAAAATTCTTCTTCTTTTTTTTTTTTTTTGCCCCCATAATATGCTTTACAAAGGTAAGGAAGAAATGAAAGCAAAATGAGAATGGTTATCTCTGGATGATGGGATCACATGTGGTTTAATTTTCTTCTCTTTCCTTATTTTCAGATTGTTCTATAATTCATAGGAAAAGGGTCATTGAGAACAAAGGAGGGAGAAGAGAGTTGTTTTGGGTTGTTGATGCCTTCAGATAAGTTGCTTAGCTACTCCTCAGGAGCACCTGAGACTGGGCAGGGTAGGGAGAACGGGCAGGAATTGGGCCCTGCCAGCCCTCCAGACCCACCCACTGGCCACACTTGGAGGGTCCAACCATCCTCCCTAGGAGGGCCCCAGACGGGCACAGGCCAGGGAGCTTAGCTGCTCAGGGAAGTAAACTGACCTAAATCCAGGAGACAGGAGAGGCCATTTGTTTGTCTGCATCTTATCAGCCTGGCAGCCAGGAAGAAGCCATCACAGGCCCCACCCCACCCCTGTTCTGCCCTTGTGTCTGCTCCTGCAGCCTGATTATTCGTTAGCATGTGTGACAAACTCCTCAATGCAAACAGAAGCTTTAAGCAGAACCAAAGCGTTTCAATCTCTTTGGAATGACCGCAGGGGACTTGCCCAGAACTGACTGACAGAGGGGGCTGGGTTGGGGCTTTGAGGGGTCAGAGAGGGTCCTGGAGGTGCTGTCCTCAGGTAGAAAGGTGAGAGAAGGGCCTTGAGTAGGTGAAGGGGGCGGGTCCCCACTGCCCACACTCCAGCGGTTGGTTGGGGACAGCTGATAAGCTGGGGAGGGCAGTTGGAGCCACACACTGTGAAGGGCGGTAGGGCAGGGGCAAAAGTAGAGATGAGGGGCCAGCTTTTCCTTTCCAGTGAATCTGCGGGCAGGCTGTGTGGGAGGAACCGGAAAAGGCACCGGAGCCTGGATTGGGCTGGAGCCTGGATTGGTAAGAGACAGGGTTGGGGTGGAGCCTGGTTTGCTGCTGACCACAGCTGCTCCAGGCGCACGAAGGGGAAGAGCCCAGAAACAGTGCCACAGGAAATTCTGAGGGGAGCATGCTGATTCTGGGCAGATTTTGAAAATATATTATGTATATATTGACTATTTTGACACTTCAGGAATAACTCACATACAATAAATGGCACCTATTAAAAATATACAATTTCATAAAAGTTGACATTTTTATGCGCCCACGAAACCATCACCACAGTCATGAGAGGGAACAACAGATCTGTCACCCACAGAAGTTTCCCTGTACCTTTTGCAGTCTGTTCCTCACTGCTCTTCTCATTCCCAGGAGGTCCCCAGTCTATCATTGTAGATTACTTTGCATTGTCTAGAATTTTCTAGAAATAGATTCATGCAGTATACTCTCTCTATTGTTGGCTTCTTTCAGTCTCATGATTATTTTGAGATCAGTCGTGTTATTATGTGATCACTTGTTCTTTTTTATTGCTGAGTATTGCTCCATTATATGGATATACCACCATTTGTTTACTTAATCACCTGTTGATGGATATTTAGGTTCCAGTTTTTGGCCATTAAAAATAAAAATGCTATGAACATTCATGTATAAGTCTTTGTATGAACATACGCTTTCATGTATCTTGGATAAATACTAAAAATAATACCTTTCCTCCCACTTTCTAAATTCTGGCTCGACTAATAATCCAATTAACAGGAGAAAATAAAAGTTTTAATGCAGGCACATGGGGAATTTACATAAGCATGAAAATTCCAAAGACATTGAGGTAACTGATTATATAAGACATTTTAGACAAAGGGGAAAATGGAGGATGGGGATATTAGATTTCAGAAGTGAGAATGGGTGATTTACAGGTAGTTGAGGAAGAGGGAATCAGGTCAGGCAAATTCTTGTTAGGTGACTCAAACAATGGAACTAGGGGTATCTAGCTAATGGGCCCAGTCTGAAGCCTCTTGTTTATCATACTTAATTCAAATTAGGCTAAGGGGAACATCCTAAGATTTCCTTCCTGAAGCTTGTTTTTCTATCTGCATCTCTTGGGTAGGAAGAGGGCAGGGGGCGGGGGCAGGGAATCAAAGGTTCTTTCTGAGTCTTTGTTTCTTAATAACCAACTTAAAATCAATATCCCCAAAGGCAAAACTGTTGGTCCCTTCAGTGGAATAGCTAGGTCATATTGATGCCTGAGGGGTGAGTTCCGAGGCAGGAAAGAATTCAAGATTTGAGGCAGACAAGAGGTTAAAGTGGAAAAGCAGGTTTCATTGAGCTGAGGGGACAAGCAAGAAAAGTCACTCCACAGGCAGAGTAGAGACTCTCACAAGAAAAGGAAGAGAGATCCCAATCATCTCTAGAAGTTGAGCTTATGTCTGTTTGTAATTTCCATGAAAAATTGCTGGTATGGGGAAGTAGAGACTGGGAGAGGGTTGAGATGAACCTTTACAGGAAATGTACAAGGGATATTTTGTGGCCTTGTGATTTCCCTTTATGATATGGGTCAATGCTAAAGGGGTGGTTGAGTAGCTACTGATCAATCTTTGCAGGAATTTTCTTTGTCCAGAGGCTCTTCGTGGTCTGTTTGCATCTCTGGACAGCTGGGTTCCATGTCAGGCAGCACGGAGCAGGCCCCTGTCTTTGATTTTAGTTAATTTATATAATTCTCATACCCCTCTCCTGTGTTAATATAGTGAGCATATGTTTAACTAAAACAACAACAACAACAACCTTCCAAAGTGGTGTTCCATTTTACATTCCCACCAGCAAGTATAAGAGAATTCCACTTGCTCCACATCCTCTCCAACACTTGGTATGGTCACTCTTTTTGATTTTAGACATTCTGATAGATGTGCAGTGGCATTGTTATCAGTGGAAATGGAGTTCTTGGGGATGATTTGAAGAAAATAATTTCCTGAGGCCCCCATGGGAGGATGGGGTTTCGTGGAAAGCTTTATTGATGATGTAAAATTAAGGGAGTTTCCCTCCAAGGGCCCATCTCTGTCCATCTCGCCATGGAAGAAGTCCAGTCTTGTCTTCAGCAGGGCCAGAATTAAGGCCACTGCCCAGAATTTTTGTTCCATAGTACAGTACAGTCCATTCATTGTGTTTCCAGCTGTAGTTCTTTGCGTGTGTGGTCCGCAGGGCCATGGTCTGCTTAAAGCCACATGGCTATGGAGAGAGAATGTGCAAACACATGGGCACGTGCGGGTCACAGAGCAAGAGAGAGCAAGTGCGCAAGAGCAAGAGAGGAGTTTTAATTTTGTTGGCATCCACATTATAAAGTTTTTCTTGAATGGATCAGGCTTTTGGTGCATTATCTATGAAAACTTTGCTTAACCCTTAGTCATAAGGTGTTCTTTATATTTTCTTCTAGAATTTTTATAGTGTTAGGTTCTACATTTAATTAATGTCTGTTTGTGGCATAACATATGGGGCAAATTTCATTTTTCTTTCCTGAATTGCCTTTGCACCTTTGTTAAAAAAAAAAAAAATCAGTTGTCCATATATGTGTGAGTCTATTTCTGTATTCTCTATTCTATTCCATTAATCGATTTGTCTGTTTTTACACCAATACCACACTATCTTACTAGTGGAGTTTAAGAATAAGTCTTGAAATCAGGTAGTGTAGTACTCTAATATTGTTTTTGTTTTTCAAAGTTGCTTTGATTATTTTAAGCCCTTTGTATTTCTATATGTCTTTTAGAATTAACTTTTCAATTTCTGAGAAAGTCTACTGAGATTTTGATGGGGATTGTGTTGAATTTATTTATTTATTTTTAAAATATATTTTATTGATTTTTTTATAGAGAGGAAGGGAGAGGGAGAGTTAGAAACATCAATGAGAGAGAAACATCTATCAGCTGCCTCCTGCACACCCATTGCTGGGGATGTGCCCGAAACCAAGGTACATGCCCTTGACTGGAATTGAACCTGGGACCCCTCAGTTCGCAGGCTGATACTCAATCCACTGAGCCAAACCGGTTAGGGCGATTGTGTTGAATTTAAAGATCAATCTGAGGAGAACTGACATCTTTAGATACCTCAAGGCATCTTAGATAGTATTCTGAAGGGGACCAAAAGTTTTGCTTTTGGGGATATTGATTTTAAGCCATTTATTTATTAAGAAACAAAAGCTTTTTCCACCTGCTCCTCTCTTCCCGCAAGTGCCGCTGGGCTGCACCACGCTGGCTCCTGGCTCCTGGCTCCGGGCTCTTGTGGCCGCGGTTGTCTCCTTCCAGCCGCCATCGTGATCATCTACAAGGACCTCATCAGCGATGATGAGATGTTCTCTGATATCTACAAGATCGGGAGATCGCAGATGGGCCGTTTCTGGAGGTAGAAGGGAAGATGGTCAGTAGGACAGAGGGTAGCCTTGATGACTCATTGGTGAAAATGCCTCCAGTGAAGACCCACAAGGTGAAATCACAGTCATCACTGGTGTTGAGGTTGTCAGGAACCATCATTGACAGGAAACCAGCTTCACCAAAGAAGCCTACAAGAAGTACATCAGAGATGACATAAAATTAATTTAAGGGATTGCGCTTGTGGCCTAAATTCTTTTCCGTATTAACTTTCCCCACCCACCTCCTTTTTAGCATTTCTGCCCCCTTCTTTCTCCCACTTAAACAAAAAATCTGCCGTTTGCTCCTGAGGTTAAGGTAGATTTGAGACAGAGCTTTCTGGTTTTTTGTTTCCAAAAGCTTTAAAACGTTAAGAACAGTATTTGAGATTTGAGAAAGGAAGGGTTTTATTCATACTAAAACCCAAACAAACAAAAAAGCAAAACCCAAAACAAAACACACACACAAAAAACAAATAAACCAAAAACACCCTCAACAAAAAAAACAAAGAAACAACAACTACAACAAACCCTACAAGGAAACCGAACGCCCCAAGGTTGGAAGTAGCACTCTTTCCCACCAGAGCTACAAAGAAAGGGCCTTACTGTGGGTCCCTGCTCCAAAGGTGGCCCAGAAGGGGGAGGGAGAGGCATTCTGCAGATAATCTTGTGGACAAGAACATGGATTAGCCGGTGATCTGGGTGGAACCACAACTGAGACTGATGGGCTCAACTCCATTCCCACATTTGCCCTCCATCTTCTTCTCCTTCCAACATGGGCCCCAGGAAGGGAAAGGGACCAGTGGTGTCTGCTGAGGTGGCTTGCAAAAAATCTACACTAATAAAAGAGAAACATGCAAATTGGTGTCATTCTGTTACACCCACCAGCCAATCAGCAACTATGCAAATTAACCCAACAAAGATGGCGATTAATTTGCATACGCAGGCAAGGAGCAAAGACTGAAGGCTCTGGGTGGAGTGAAGACTGAAGACTAAAGGCTGAAGATTGAAGAGGCTTGGCTTCTCCGCTGCGGCCGGACCAAAGGCCTGGGTCCCAGGTGCTGGAGGAAAGCCAGTGCCGGCAGCCAGGGGAAGGAAGGCCTATTGCGTGAATCTTCATGCAATGGGCTTCTAGTAAAAAAAATAAAAAGGAAAAGGAAAAAAGAAGCCCTGAGTCATAGCACTTGCTGATCCTGTGGTGTAATTACACCCACTGGGCTGCTTTCAAGCAAGCAAGGTGAGGTCACCTCACAAAACGCAGAGTTGGGAGGATCTGTGTGCATCCTTTGAGCTGGCTCTGAAACACCCCTGAAATCCTCCCAGAAATCCCCTTGGAAAGACCAGAAATTGTGCTTCAAAACACATTCTAATTTGTTTTTCTTGCCCACCTGATTTATGGACAGAGTTGTATCTGTTACTTAATCTAAACACCAAGAAAATGTCTGACCTGGGATCTGAACCCAGGGTTACCTGGCTTTGCTAGCCTTCTGATGGACTCTATTCTCTAGGCTGAGGCACTGGGTGGGTGGTGGTGGTGGTGGTCGGGGGAGGGGGGGGTGCTTGGCCTGTGCTGTCTGAGATTCTACCCCCATCTCCCGCTCTTGCCCTTCCATGGTCCTATGAGAAGAATATCCTTGGCTGGGGGTAAGGCAGCAGACAGGGGCATCCTTTTCAATCATCCCACGCTATGCTCTAATCAACAATTCCCTGGAAATTACTGGGCCAGTTACTTTCAGATTCCAGACATGACCACCTAATTTATGAACTTTAGGCAAGTGATTGTTGGCTAGGATGGGGTGGGGTGGGGTTCTGTGGATTCTCATCTTGGCTCTGCAGCTCACTTTGCCTGCTCAGCTGTCCTTGCTTTTGGAAACTGGGAAGCAGCGCTCACTTCTCATGTTCACTGTGCAGGTAATTTAATTGCCAGGGAAAGGCCAAATATGTGGCATTCATGCCACCATTTCTCTTCTCTAGTCGTATGGCTGATATCACCAATTAATCACAAGATTTTTTTCTGCTGAGCCCAGAATAGGCCTCATAAACCTCAATGTTGCTTTCCAGGAAGCAATTACTGAACTTATTGAAGGTGATGGGGGCCACTTAATAAGCTCAAATGCCTGTCTCACCTCCAGCCGCACCCTTCTACACCCGCTTTGTGATGCTGGGGCTGAGACTCTGCCCACCAGGGGGAGCCAGAGGGAGGCTGCCAGGCTGGAGGACAAGGAAGGGACTTGCTCCTTCCTGCTGCTGGTGGTGTGAGCATCCCTTCACTTGGGCAGCAGCTGTTTCTTCCTGTAGCAAAAGCCAAACACAGTTTGTAGTTTTTCCAACACACTTGTAACCCCAGCTTCCTTGTGCCCCTTAAGAGACAGGGCACCAGCCTGCCAGCCCCTTGTTCAGACGTCGGAGACTTGCCCCTGTGGGCCCCTTGACCAAGCTTCCATGTTTTAATCATTCCCTTTGGGCCCTCCCTGTCAGGGTGGTAGCTGCTTCCTCCAGTTGTTACCTCCATGATAGCTTAGAGTTCTTTTTTTTTTTTTACCCTTTTGGTTACCTGGTTAGCAATTCTTTTTTAAAAGTATATATTTTATTGATTTTAGTGAGGGAAGGAGAGAGAGAGAGACAGAAACATCAATGATGAGAGAGAATAATCGATTGGCTGCCTCCTGAATGCCCTCCACTAGGGATTGAGCCCACAACCTGGGCATGTTACCAGGAATCAAACTGGTAACCTCCTGGTTCATGAGTCAACACTCAACCAGTGAGCCACACCTGCTGGGCAGTTAGCAATTCTTTATATGAAATTCTGTCAATTAAAACAGCTGGTATGATTTCTGTCCCCTAACTGGAGCCTGATGGGTATAATGCAAACAAAATAAAACCTATGTGGCATCCCTGGACTGGAGCATTAGGGCCATGGAGTGACCAAAGCTTGTGCTACATAAAACTGAAGGCTCTTCTATAGTCACCATATAGCGCAAAACTAGCTCCACAGGCAGCGAGGCAAGATAAAGCATAAAGGGTCCCGGAGAACTTCACCTGGGAGTGTCCATATGGAGGTGTCCATATGGCAGGCTACCCTCCCCGGTGCACCAATGAAAACCCAAACTTTGGAGCTGGGGTGAGGGGAGCCTGAGAGATAAGCCTCCTCACCTTAGGAAGATGAACCTGAAGATCCCTGCAGAAAGGGGAAGAGACTTGACTAAGGTCACCCAGCAGGTACATGACCCCAGGCCTCCCACTCCCCTGGGCCTCCTGGAGCCACCAGCTGGTTTGTAACTTGGCCCATTTAATAAGTACCTAGCTTAAGATGAAGGTCGTGGCAACCTTTTTTCTCTACTACATCCAATAAAATAAAGAGAACGACATTTCTTTAAATGTATAAAAATGGTTAAAACACCTGTTCTTTTTGCTGAAAATGCCTGATCACTCAGTGTAAAGGCACTACACCCAATTCTAAGTTTATAAAATATAAGCTAATGTGGCAGTGTAATATAAAAGTAAGTGCAGCTTCCAAGGAGATAGAACTGAACCTCTTGTAGGGGGCCACTGCCTCCTCCCTCATTCCCATACCTCACATCACCCTGCTTGGCCCCAGAGGATGGCTGGTTAGCCAGAGACGGGTAAGATTCCTCAGAGAAGGCACAACCTAAGACAGGCACAGTCTCAGAGGGGCCATCAGGAGACAACTTGGGGGTCAACAGAGGTGGGGCACAGACCCTCACCCCCCAACTTTGCAGAGACCTGAACCCTCACCCCTTCTGAGGGAGGTCTCCTGCCCCCATGACTGCTTCACTTCCCACACCCAGCTCAGATCGGGACCCAGGTAAAGACAGAGACTGGCTGACAGCAGCTGCCCTCGCACTGCAACAGGACTTGTTGCAGTGTTTCAAGGGACCTGGTGTATATGGCCTACTGTTCTTAATACGATAGTTCCACATCTTGAGGCTATGTGTTTTACCCAAGGTCATCTCTCCAAGAAAGGTTGTTTCCCCAGGTAGGGAATTTTCCCTGAAGTTAGGGAGGGAATAAAACCCCTTAACTAAGTGCCAGGTGGGTAGTTAATCACTTTAACTCTGAACAATCACGCTTAAGCTACATAATCTTTACTCCCTGGAATGGAGATAAGAAACACCCTAACCTTTGGAATAGAAATGGATAGGATTAAAATCAACTGGTATAAATACAGATGTAACCAGACAATAAAACACAGAACCTGGCAGGAGATCCTGGCTAGGCTGCTGATCAACTGAACGCTGTCTCTGTGTCCTTCATTCCTGTGTCTTTCATTCTTCGCTGATTCCGTCCACACCTTTGGGAACCCCTGGACCTGCTGGGGTTGGACCCCAACACACCGTCTGAGAGCTGAGCCGCTGTAGACGTTCTCGGAGCAACCGAACCGCAGCCTGTCCTCCACTCACGGGTCTCCTGTGAAAGCCTGAGTGGCCGTGTGTAGCTTCTCCCTTTGTCTCACAACCATGTCCACCGACGAGAATGCTAATTGGCCAGCTGTCCGCCTTAACAGATTCAAGAACAAGGGGAAAGACAGTATAGAAATGAGGCGGCGCCGAATAGAAGTTAATGTGGAGCTGAGGAAAGCTAAGAAGGATGACCAGATGCTGAAAAGGAGAAATCTGAGCTCCTTTCCCGATGATGCTACGTCTCCAGTGCAGGAAAACCGCAAGAAGCAGGGCACTTTAAATTGGTCTGTTGAGGACATTGTCAAAGGCATAAATAGCAACAATTTGGGAAGCCAGCTCCAAGCTACTCAGGCTGCAAGGGAGCTGCTGTGTAGGGAAAAACAGCCTCCCATAGACAACATAATCCAGGCCGGTTTGATCCCAAAATTTGTGCACTTCTTGGGCAGAACTGATTGTAGTGCCATCCAGTATGAATCTGCTTGGGCCCTCACTAACATTGCTTCCGGCACTTTGGGACAGACCAAGGCTGTAGTAGATGGAGGTGCGATTCCAGCATTCATTTCTCTGTTGGCATCTCCCCACGCTCACATCCGTGAACAAGCCGTACGGGCTCTAGGAAATATTGCAGGTGACGGTTCGGTTTTCCGAGACTTGGTTATCAAGTATGGTGCTGTTGGCCCACTGTTGGCTCTTCTTGCAGTTCCTGATATGTCATCTTTAGCATGTGGTTACTTACGTAATCTGACCTGGACACTTTCAAACCTTTGTCGCAACAAGAATCCTGTACCCCCATTAGATGCTGTTGAGCAGATTCTTCCTACTTTAGTTCGTCTCCTGCATCATGATGATCCAGAAGTATTAGCAGAAAGCTGCTGGGCCATTTTCTACCTCACTCGTGGTCCAAATGAACGGATTGAAATGGTTGTGAAATCAGGAGTTGTACCCCAACTTGTGAAGCTCCTAGGAGCTACTGAATTGCCAACTGTGACTCCTGTGCTAAGAGCCATAGGAAATATTGCCGCTGGGACATATGAACAGACGCAGGTTGTAATCGATGCAGGAGCACTTGCCATCTTTCCCAGCCTACTAATGAACTCCAAAGCTAATATTCAGGAGGAAGCTACATGGATAATGTCAAACATCACAGCTGGCCGCCAGGACCAGATACAGCAAGTTGTGAATCATGGATTAGTCCCATTCCTCATTGTTCTTCTTGCTAAGGCAGACTTTAAGACACAAAAGGAAGCTGTTTGGGCTGTGGCCAACTATACAAGTGGTGGAACAGTTGAACAAATTGTATACCTCGTACATTGTGGCGTAGTAGAACCACTGATGAACCTCTTAACCGCGAAAGATACCAAACTTATTCTGATTATTCTGGAAGCCATTTCAGATATATTTCAGGCTGCTGAGAAACTAGGTGAAACTGAAAAACTAAGTATAATGATTGAAGAGTGTGGAGGTTTGGACAAAATTGAAGCTCTACAAAACCATGAAAATGAGTCTGTGTACAAAGCGTCACTAAACTTGATTGAGAAATATTTTTCTGTACAGGAAGAGGAAGATCAAAATGTTGTGCCAGAAACTACCTCTGAAGGTTATACATTCCAAGTTCAGGATTGCATTCCCGGGACCTTTAACTTTTAGATTGTACAACTGAGGCATAAAGTTGTTTGTTGTGTACTATGTTTGGTATAAGTACGTCTTACTTACTGTTTCTCTACTAAGAACTCTTTTTAAGCCCTGACTGGTTTGGCTCGGTGGATGGAGCGTCAGCCTGCGGACTGAGGGGTCCCAGGTTCGATTCCAGTCAGGGGCATGTGCCTTGATTGTGGGCACATCCCCAGTGGGGGGTGTGCAGGAGGCAGCTGATCAGTGTTTCTCTCTCATCGATGTTTCTGGCTCTCTATCCCTCTCCCTTCCTCTCTGTAAAATATCAATAAAATATATTTTAAAAAGAAGTAAGTGCAGCTAGTTATGAGATTGTGGGTGAATTTTTGGAACTTGCTTTCCTGTAAAATGCCAATTCTAATCATATTTACCTCACAATGTAAATAATGGGATCAAGTATTCCCTTAATAGATGGGAGATGTTGATGGATGACTTTAATGTTGGTTTCAAATACAGTCTCCACTCCCCTCCAAGCCCCCTTGGTCTTTTTAATTCTGAAATAAGTGTTTTCTTCCTTACTCTTTCTTTCTTCCCTCCCTCCCTCCCTTCCTTCCTCCCTTCCTTCCTTCCTTTCTTTCTTCCTCCCTTCCTTCCTTCCCAGTAGTGCAATTCCTGGCATAAAGCCTGAGGTCCGGGAAGCACTGGAGATGATTAAATTGTCAGCATCAGCATGTGGTGTTCTTTTTGAAAGCTCTATCACCTGCAATTTCCACCCAATCAGATAGTTGAGACCATTTCTTTGGGGGAATGAGGACTCTTCATCCGTCACCTCTTTCTAACCCTGGAAAAAGTCCCTTCTGGTGACTGAGCAGCCCGGCTGATCTCACACGGCTGGAGACCCATCGATGGGGCACTGAGTGTGGGGGCTGCTGGGCTTGGCCTCCAGGAGAAAGGTTCCCTGAAGGCTGTCACCCACACAAGCTGGGTTCACATCCAGTGATTGACCGAGCATTGGGGCCACTGACATCTTTTATGTCCCATACTCTGTCTAGGCCAACAGACCCGACAAGGGGAGTGATGGCTGGGAAGCCTCCCCTGGGGCACCTCCACAGAACTCTCCCATCAGTGATGGTGTCCCTTTGCCCTGGAAAACAAAACCTAGGCCCCTTGACTTTGGGTGACCAACATTTCGGCACCATCTTTGAAGCCAGGATCTGAATTCACAACACGAGCGTGAAAGACTGTTTCAGGCTCTGCCCTCTTTCCCATGTGGTCCAGAGTAAATCACTAATGGCCCCCGGGCCAGCATTGCTGCGGGTTTGACGTGCTTGGGCTAAGATGTCCCACGGGAGTTGGAATCCCAGAGGTGACCCCTAGCCGGATATGAGCTCTGTAAGCCAGCACTGAACTGCAGCCCAGGGAGGCAGCGATAAAGCTATCACCCCTTGCTGGTGGCACTCCTCTGAGGGACTTTCTAACCTGGGCACGTTGCGAATAACAGTGGACTTTGTTGACAAAGTTGGCTACATCAGTCCAGAAACTCCAATCTCTTTGGTGATATAAGTAGCTATATTGTAAACCACTATTAAAAATTTATATCTGTTTATGAATAGGTGTAGTCTGGAAAACTCTTTGAAGAACAAACACAAGTCATTCAGTCATCCAACAGTATTTATTGCACCCTCTCTGTGCCAGGCAGAGGGCCAGGGGCTAGGCTTACAATGATGAATAAGACAGGATGGTTCCTATTGGAGCTTTCATTATTGTGGGGGACACAAACTAGAAACACGTGAGCAAAAAGTTGTTATTTGTGATTAGAGTTATAAAGGCAACACATGAGGAGCTCAGTTAGCTAAGAGGGTGGTGATGGTGGATTTCAGGATGTTGCTCCAGTTTCAGTGCTCGTGGCTTTGGAATTTTACTGAAACGATGGAGAAATGTGGAGTAATGTCAGTGCATAGGAGTAATTTGAAGCAGGATGCCTCTTTAACACACTGGAGTTTCTCTTGAAGAAAGTAAGCAGCAGGAAGCAGTGTTGATCCCTCCAATGCTCTGGTAAGTACCCCTTCACAACCTCTACTGCGACACCAAAGGGGTGGTTTCACCAGAACTCTGAGATAAAAATGGACCTCTTTGGTGCCTCAGATTTTACTGATGCGATTGTAAAGTGGTGCAACCTTTTTGCTAAAGTTTCCCAATATCTACCAGGAGTCTAACGGCAATCCTTTCTGAGCCCAGCAATCTCCCTCTGGATAATAATCCCCCCAAATACTCAGAATTGAGGACAAAAGATTGCTGATAAAAATGTTCACTTCAGGATTGTTTAAGTGATATAAAATTGGAAACAATGGGAACTATGTAAATAATTATGGTATATTTTTATGATGGATTATGGTACATTTAAAAATATACGTATATTTTTATTGATTTCGTATAGGAAGGGAGAGGAAGCAAGAGATAGAAACCTCAATGATGATTGAAAATCATTGATTGGCTGCCTCCTGCACGCCCCCTACTGGGCATCAAGCCCACAAGCCGGTCATGTGTCCTCACCAGGAATTGAACTGTGACCTCCTTGTTCATAGGTCAATGCTCAACCACTCAGCTTGCTGGTGGGCTATGGGACATTTTTGATGTATATCGAATCCTGGTAAATGTTCACTGTATAAGTTCAGTTTCAAATGCAAAACATTAAAATATAACAAAAACAATAAAAATGGTATTTTTTTTTTTTTTAACAAACAGGGATCTATGCCTATGGAAAAGATTGCAAATGTTATTAGTGGTTCTCTGGGAGGAGGGAGTCAGGTGATTTTCATCTTCTTTAAACCTTTTTGTGTTTTCCCAAATTATCCTCAATAATCATTTCAATCAGAAGAAAGACACTTAAAACCTGGTTTTAGGTTTATTAAAAAATGTGTTCACTGGTTATACTGCTCTGCTAGTTCCTAACCTGAAGTTGTCGAGGCTTGGAAAAAAGGAAAGGGGAAAAGTGAATCTCCCTCAGGAAAAGCTCTGCGGGCTCTGAACCCCGTGAAGGCTTGTTCCTTCTCTGCTGCTACGCACACATCTTCTGGCGGCAGTGGGAGAGTCCGCGCTGAAGAGCCACGGAGTATCTCCCCAGGCCTGCTGGCCAGCCCACACTAGTGTAGGGGAAAGACGGAAAGGGACTGAAAAAGCAATGCTGACATTGAGTGCTGCTCTGTACCAGCCATGGTGTTATGTACCACCCACCCCCGTCTCCTGAATTTGTTGATGCATCTAATCCTCACAGTGATCTTATGAAGTTGGTACTGTTGTGACTCCCATTTTAAAACGAGGATCCCAAGACCCAAAAGGGTAGTGTGCCCCATATCGCACACCTAGTGGTACTGTCAGAATTCAGACCCACAGCTGATGGTGCTAAGTTGGGGAGCAGGAAAAGCAATAACTGGGAGGAGAGAAAAGAAAGACAAAAAAGGGAGAAACCCAATGTGGGTATGAGCAGGCGCCAGTAATCAGTAACCGCAGGGTTCTCTCCACTCCGAAGAGAGCACCACAATGGGGTGCCAAGAAGCAATTTGCAGGAGGGGAAAGAGCACTGCCTTCCCATATGTGGGCTTCAAGGGTTCCAGCGTGAGCCTGGACAAGGGTGTTTTCTCTCCAAGAGCAGCAATAAAAAATGAAAAAAGAAATTGCTTGTGACTGATTGTGAGTGTTGGTATTTGAGAAAGTTTTTCTTAAAGGTTAAGAAAGTTTCGGGAGCGATTCTGCAGAGAACTTCTGGGCACCTTCAAGACTTCCCAGGTTGATAGCAATGCGTTTTATTCCAATTTCACTTTGGAGCAGATGGCTTTTCTGTTCTGTGCTGCAGCTAGGAGAGCCCCTAGAGCTACCCTTATGCTCATCAGCCTCTATTGAGGTTGGTTTTGGCACCAAGATGGAACACAGATGGAGAGTGATGGGGGAGGTAAGAGGAAGAGTTTTCAGAGGTTTCTGAGTAAAGAAAGGAAAGAGAAGTGAGAGGTTTCATGAAAGACAAGGCCTGTTCCTAGCAATAGAAGGGGAAGTGGTTACAGGAAAAAAGGGGGGATTGCTGTATGGGTTTGAGCCCCTGCAGGGGAAAGAGAGGACCAGTTCTTCATACCTGTCACCAGGTGGCAGCACTGGCGCAATGCAGCTTGGTTGTGTCTAATTTTTTAAAATTGATTTTAGAGGGAGGGAGAGAAATAGAGAGATAGAAACATTGATGGGCTACCTCCTGCACATCCCCTACTGGGGGTTGAGCCCACAACCCCAGCATGTGCCCTAACCAAGAATTGAACTGGCAATCTCTTGGGGCATGGGTCAATGCTCAACCACGGAGCCACACGGGCCGAACGAGAATGACTATTTTTAATGATTATGCTGCAAAATAAAATGTGAAGGATATTACCACTATCCTATCGTGTCATGTTGTCAGAAAAATGCACCCAACCCCCTGAAACTTAGTCATTTGTTGTTTGCTCTATGAATTAGAGCACACATTATTATTTTACAAATGTGGTTCATAGTTTCATTTCTTTTAGTTTGATTTCAGAGAGGAAGGGAGAGGGGGAGAGAGATAGAAACATCAATGATGAGAGAATCATTGATCAGCTTGCCTCCTGCACGCCCCCTATTAGGGATGGAGCCTGCAACCTGGGCATGTGCCCTTGACTGGAATTGAACCCAGGACCCTTGAGTCCACAAGCTGATACTCTACCAACTGAGCCAACCAGCTAGGGTCATAGTTTTATTTTTAAAATCAGTTATGGTCACTCTTTATTATGTCATTATTTACTAGGAACTTTTTAATAATGTTTAAAGAGGATTCACTTTAAGTATGATAATTAAATGAGTTTTTACATGTAAAACATATAGACCAGTACTCTGCAATTTTAGTTATTATTGTTATTAAAGTTTAATTTTTTAGCACCAATTATACTTGGATAACATGTTTAACATTTGCTCATGATAGCAGTTACCATTTATTACATACCATTTTTTAGACACACTTTACAAATGCAGTTTTATTTGATTTTTACAACTCACACTAGGAGACAAATGCTATTTTAAGTCCCATCATAGATAAGGAAACTGATGATAAGTGGTAACCTTGAGTCTTACAGCTGGAAAGTGGAAGAGCCAAGATTTGAATCCTGGTTTGACTGCAAAGGCTAGAAGCTTTCTCCTTTCCTTTCCTTTTCTTTTGCTTTCTTCTTTTGAAATTTTACACAAAAATCTCAAACCCTATATAATAAAAGGCTAATATGCAAATCAACTGAACAGTGGAATGACCGGTTGCTATGACGCGCACTAACCACCAGGGGATAGACGCTCAACGCAGGAACTGCCCCCTGGTGGTCAGTGTGCTCCCACAGGGGGAGCACTGCTCAGCCAGAAGCTGGGCTCATGGCTGGTGAGCGCAGAGGTGGTGGCGGGAGTTTTTCCTGCCTCCGTGGCAGCACTAAGGACAGGGAGTGTGCCTAAGTCATCAGTTGGACATCTCCCGAGGGCTCCTGGACTGCGAGAGGGCACAGGCTTGGCTGAGGGACCCCCCCCCCCCAAGTGCACGAATTTCGTGCACTGGGTCTCTAGTATATATATTTTTTCATGAACCCCCAGATAGGCTTTCTTAATTTCAAAAAAGAATCAACTTGAAAAAAAAATCAACTTGAGGCCAATCTTATTTCATCTCTACCTCTAATCATCCCTCCGCCTGCAGATCATTTGCACAAAATTCCTGGTGTTGTATCATCTCAGCTGTAAATATGTTAGTGTGTATTTATAAAAGACAGTGATATTGTGGTTGTGTTTACGTAAGTCCCTCTTACACCTAAAATAAGATAACAAAATGAATCAACATTCATACAGTCTTTGCAATTTTCCAGAGTATCTCATAATTTTAACATTTGGTTGGTTTGAATCAAATCCGCACATTGCATTGATTTGTATATTCCTTGGATCTCTCTTATTCTATAAATTTCTTCATTTTTTTTCTTGAGATTTATTTGTTGAAAAAAAAAAAGTGGTTTTTTTTCCTGTAGAATTTCCTGCAATCTGGATTTTGATTATTTCTTTCCCACATATCTTTAGCATATGTAAAGTGGTTATTTACTTTAAAAAAAAAAAACATTTTAAGAGCTTCTACTGTGTTTAAGGGGCTGGGTTCTCATCCACTTGCTTCTAGCACATATCAAGCTTAGAATCCAGTGAGGGGCCCAGACACTAAGCAAGCAAACAGGTAGGAAATTTTACTTATCTTATATTTACATAACATATAGGTATGTATTGCTTATGATATAAATACAACTCCATTTGGTCTTTATAACATTGTGAAGTGAAAGGTTTTCTGTTAAACCAAAGAAACCATTTGCAATGTCAAAGAGAACCAGACAAACTTTAGGTCTTCCCTCACATACCAATTATATGTGACAGTGTGTGGGGTGGGCTTGAAGGGGAGGAGGGATAAGGGTGGGAGGCGGCCTGACCATTACTATCTCTGGACTCTGGTATCTTTAAAATGATAGGCTTTGATGCTATAAGTACTTTTTTAATCTTCTTAGAGCAACGGAATTCTTTTATCTCCCTTACATGCTCTCTCATGCCGAATTCTACTATATAAGCCAGGTAACGGTGGAGTTCCCCTGGGTGAAGAAGGGGACAGCTGCTGAGCCCACCCCCATCTCCTTGTCTATCCCTAATTTTCATGCCTGCCCTGGCACCGCTGAGGACATACACTGAGACGCATCTTTAGAACCCAGGTCTCCATGCAGCAGTCAGGAAACCACTGGATCGGGTAATGGTTGATGTTCTTCTAAGCATTACCAAACCAAGGGAGACCTGGGTGAGCAATGCCTGGGTTTCCTCGGCGGGGCTGGAGCGATATGTGATTCTGCGTGTGTGCGTGTGTGCATGTGTGAATTTATTTCTCCAGGGGAGCCTGACATGCCAGCCCTGAAATGCTCTAATCCAACCACTTCTTTATAGTCAGCCCTCCTTCAGTGGCAAGTGACAGAACCCAAGTCAAACTAGCTTGTGCAAACAGGGAAATTTAGTACCTTTAAGCAGTCCCTGCATATATCTGGCTCCAGGCCAGGGACCCAGGCAGTACCATCAGGATGCTTGCCACTTCTCAGTTCTATTGTCTGCGCTGCTTCCTTGTCTGGCACATGTTCCTCATGGTGTGGCCGCCAACAACTCTAGGCTTACACTCCACCAGCCCAGCAACCTTCCTGGGAAATGAAGGCCACCTCCGTCTACCCTCATTGGCCAGTGTGGGCCGCATGCTCAGCTTTGAATTGATTGCCGTGGCCAGGAGAATTCAGAATATTAATTAGCCACCTTGGGCTACTTAAATCATATGGGGCAGGAGGATCCCTCAAGAAACATTGAGGTGCTGTTACCAGAAGGATGGGAAATAGCTTCAAAAGATGAACGCTAGCCAGGTTGGTGTGGCTCAGTGGTTGAGCGGTTATGGTTCGATTCCGGGTCAGGGTTCATGCCCGATCCCAGTGTGGGGCGTGCCGAAGGCAGCTGATCAATGATTCTCTCTCATCATTGATGTTCCCATCTCTCTTTTCCTCTCCCTTTCTCTCTGAAATTAGTAAAAAATATATATATTAAAAAATCTGGGCTTTGGATGCTTTACGGTGATATGTGTAGGAGGATCACTAGACAGTGTGACCGGCACAGTGACCTGCTCTGTCTCCAGCCCACACCGATCCAGGTGTTTCTCCTCTGTGGCCAGCCCTTCTGTGACCAGATCAGGTAGCTGCAGCCCCAGCCTCACAGCCAATCAATTGAAGAGCAGCCAGGGTGTGTGTGTGTGTGTGTGTGTGTGTGTGTGTGATCAACGTGACATTGAAAAGTGTTGTTCAGTAAACTGTGGGGATTTTATAGCATCTCTAGAGAGTGTTAAACTGCAGGGAGGAAAAGCTGTGTGAAGGACAGTCAAAAATGTTATAAAAAAATGAAGTCATCACCAGGGCTCTGCAGTTCATGGTGCTACATTCCAAGCCCAAAAGAAAAACACGAAGCCAGATATTTGAGCGAATGTCTTTAGCCTCAGACACCTGGTTTGGAAACACACCACCACCTGTGCTGCATTAAACCTGCGAAAAACCCAGGACGGAAATACAGTGTGTGAGGCCAGAAAAGGGTGGGCTCCTGGATCCCTTAGGTCAAACAGCAGGCTGTAAAGGAGTCTTTTCAAAACAGACATATTACGGCCCAAGATTGCGGCCTGCCACAAAGGAAGGCACACACAGCGGCTGTTCTCAGCAAGAGTTATACTATATGGCTATTAGGGGAATGGGAGCAGCTTGAATCTTGCCAATGACAGGAAATAAGGTCAAGTAAAGATAACAGGTCTTTGAATTAAAGAGGCTTTAAACACACATCCTGGCCTCATGGCTTTCGCAGCGAATGAGAATTACAGAATGAAGCCTCGGGTTTTCTTATTCCCTTTAAGCTGGCTTCCTAAAACACGTCCTTTCCCCGATGAACACGAAGGAGACACGAGCTGCCTCGTGCCTTCGTGCCTTCGGCTTGTTTATTCTCTTTCTAAACAGAGGGCAGTGTCATGTTGCCAGCGAGATCTGGGCTGGGATCACTGCAGGAATCAGAAATCACAGGTAGCCTGTTTGACAGTCTTGGTGGTAAATCCCTTCCTTTTTAGAGGTCGAGCCTGCATTACTTTCTAGGTAAAGGGGAAGAGAGCTCGCAGACCCCAGGGGAGTGCGCTGGTGTATTTCTGTGTTGCCATATTTTTCAAGGATAAGATATCCAAATGGGCTCAACTTCATTCAACAGGACAGAGCAACAGCTTGGAGGGAAAACCAAAACAAATATCAAAAGGTTGTTTGTCACACAGAGAAACACCTGGTTGTTGGGCTGGGTTCCCTGGCCTGTTGTTCAGACTGAATTTATTATACACTCACTTTGATTTTCTTCCTCCCTGGGTATGTGTGTGTGTGGGGGGTGGGGGGGTGGCGGGGAGAGGAGGGATGGGAGGGGGCAGGAGAAAGGGGGAACTGAAGTCGGGCAACCAATCATAACATTAAAAAATGCAATCTGGTTAAGTCAGTGAGCCAACTGGTTATTCTACAAATAATCAGCTGGTTGACCCAACGCAACCTCTCCTGAGGCTTGCTGGCGCTGGTTCAGCTTTATCTGCGTAACTACTGAAGGAAGTGCACAGGTTCTGGTGCTTTTAGGGTTTTCGTTTCTGATAATTAGAGATAAAAAGGGCTTGATTTTGACAGGTAAGCCAGGACTCCCCCCTAATATGAATGAGAGCCACTATTTTTTTGTTTTTTCAGAATAAAATGGTTCCTTATTATGAGAACCACTGTTTGTGGGAGCCGTCTAGGGTGTGGCACTCAGAGAAGTCAAATAAGAGAATTTGCATATTTGCAGGATTTGGGATCAGGGCTGTCTATGTGCTGGTTGTGGATCCTTAGGCAAGTCATTATAGTCTCCAAGCTTCAGTGTTCTCACCTGGGAATAATAATTGATAGTATCTACTTGTTACAGGATTAAATGAGATCATCCAGGGCTCAGCCTGGAGCCTGGCGCAGGGTAAGGAGGAGTTCTGGAGAAGTTACCTGTTATCACTGCGATCTTTATAGCTCACCCATGCTCTCATGGGTTTCACGGAGAGTCTGTACATCTCTAAGTTTCAAAAATATTACTTCTAGAGAATGGTTTGGTTTCAGATAGATCTCTGGTTCCTTGTTTTTTTGCCTGGCATTAAAAGCATAGTTCTAGGTTCTGGAGCAGGGGTCCTCAAACTTTTTAAACAGGGGGCCAGTTCACTGTCCCTCAGACCGTTGGAGGTCCGGACTATAGTTTAAAAAAAAACTATGAACAAATTCCTATGCACACTGCACATATCTTATTTTGAAGTAAAAAAACAAAACGGGAACAAATACAATATTTGTATTTGCATGTGGCCCGTGGGCCATAGTTTGAGGACCCCTGTTCTGGAGTGCTTAAAGATTTGTAGTTGTATGAAATAACCTTTTGTTTTTTAAAAAAGCAATTCGAGTTCATTGTTTTTTTAAAAGTAAATGAATATTAGTGTAAAAGATGAACATGATTGGTAATTCTATCCGAGATTACCGCTGTCCACATTTTGGAGAATTATTATTGCACATGTTTTGTGACTTTTCACCTAATTATATATCAAATGTCTTTCACATCATTAATTAGTCTTCAATGTCACATGTAATGGCAACACAGACTTCTACCCACGGGGCACCTCGTTTATTTTTGCAATGCTGTTATGGACACTCAGACCCTTTCTAATTTTTCCACTATGGAATAACATCATTGTTAAACTCCAAATCACCAGATGCCAAGATTCGGTTTCCAGCTATGGGCCTTCATTTCACCTTTGCCTAAACCTTTAGGTTTTCCTGAAAGATGGAAATCCCCTAAGTCCCAAAATAGCACCAAGGGTGCCCCTTCAAAAGGTTGGGAAGTTAAATTCCTCTCTCATTCCCCTGAGAGACCAGGCAAAATTGGGGTAATTTTCACGACAGCTATTCCTTGTGTGAGGTGCTCCAAAGGGGCTTTCCCATCCTTTCACCTTTCCTCCTAATCAGGGGCAATTTCCTCACTGCAGCAGCAACCCCATCTTTCATGGGGATGCCAAAATGCATCATCCAAATAGGAGGTCCCTAAGCCAAGGGGAAAGTTCACACACGTGTGTTCTGTGCAACGCTCTAGCGCCTTCAGACAATGCCTCACCTTCTATGCTTGGGCAGAATTGACTGGGTAAGGCCCTTTCCTGTTTAACTGGGATCTGGACTCATTTGAAGGATATAGACATGACTTCATTTGAAGTTGAAGATAGGTTGTTTAATCCAGGAGTGGGGATTTCAAAGAGCTTTGGATGTGTGAGATGAGCTACTCAATAAAGAGATATGGCTCAGGAGAGCGTGGGAGGGTTCCTGGGAAATTTGGGTTGGCTTCCCAGCCCTAGTTAAGACTTGGGCGAGTCCCGGGCAAAGTGTCAAGTAAGTGAGGGTTATCTTCTGGGCCACACCTTGCCTTTCACCGCTCCCAAGCATTTATGAGCATCATGGATTTCACGGGAACCTCTGGCTTTCACAGAGCCAGCTGCTCAAGCCACCTCTTAGAGAAGGGCCCATTGCAGGCCTTTCCTTTCTGCTGTCAGAGAGTCGTCTGTAGGGACACTAAGTTACTGTAAGAATAAAACACCTTCCTGAGATACAGCTGGTATTTGGGGCTACTTAGGATGGAGAGTCACCAGTAGAGGGGACAGTGAACTACAGGACACTCGGTTAAATTTCAGATAAACAACAAATAATTTTTTTTTGGTATAAGTCTGTACCTTGAGTACACAGTGTCTTATATCTATAATTTCTCTTATCTTTAAAACATTTTTAATTTAAAAATATTATTATTATTATTATTTGATTTCCCTTATGTTTTGAGTTGTTTCTCTCACACCTAATTTGAAAGTTTTTTTCCATCTTGAATCTTTCCAATGCTTTGAAAGGAGATTCAAAGAAACAGGAACTCTATCTTATCACTCCTATTTCTTTGCTGTACCTAATAGTTAATTAGAGCACGCACTATCACAAGGACAACTGGCCCTTGAACCAACCAGGTTTGAAGTGCGTGGGCCCACTTATAGGTGATTTTTAAAAAAATAAATGCAGTTGACTCAGCATATTGGCTTCCAAATTGATGATTCTACCAACTAGGCATCTACAATAGTATTTTTGCATTTCCACCTGCGGATTCCCAACCACAGATGGAAAAGTACTGCTTTCAGTCCCTTGCATCTCAGATATTCCTAAAATTTTGTAGATGAGAAGAATGAGACCCAGAGCAGCAGTGTTATGCTGGGGCCACTGGCTTGTGAGAGTGGATTGCTAAAATTTCAAGAATTTTGTAATCTGGTTGTTAAACACAGCCATTATTAAAAATAAAATTACATGCACATAACTAAATTATAAATGAATTATCTATTTAGTAAGTAAACAAAGATCACAAATACTCAAAATTCATCTCTTCTCAATTATTTTACTATATTTTACTATTATCGAAGCTCTTGCGGTTATTAGTATCTATTGTATGTGTATGGTGGGAATGCTAGCAAATGATGGGCTAACATGTGCATCTTACCAGATTTGTGTTCAACGTGATGTCAACACAGATATTGATGATAGAGTGATGTCATGTTACCTAGAATTCAGCTGCGGTGGAAGTATGTATACCATGGAAATAAGCAAGTAATACAAATTAGGGCCATGTTTTACCATTGTTAAATATTTACACCACTGCATTTATACCACTGTAGAGAAATGAAATAGTTAAGTAGCTTATGACAGAACTGGAATTGGAATTCATTTCTCCTGACTCTATCAGGGCTTTTTGGACCATGTGGTGGTGTTTTTAGAATCCTTACCTTACTGGCATACCCTAATACCTACTAAACATCTCTAAACAATCCTTACTCCAAAGCATTAAAGTGTTTACAGGCTTTTGGGTAAGTCATAGAACTTTTTTCAATAAGCATTTACTGAGCACTTGCTGTGCGCTGAATATAAGGAAGGCAATGATGAGTAAGACATAAACAGTGTTTTTATTTTTATTTATTTATTTATTTAAAAATATATTTTATTGATTTTTTACAGAGAGAAAGGGAGAGCGATAGAGAATTAGAAACATCGATGAGAGAGAAACATCGATCAGCTGCCTCCTGCACACTCCCTACTGGGGATGTGCCCGCAACCAAGGTACATGCCCTTGACCAGAATCGAACCTGGGACCCTTGAGTCCGCAGGCCGACGCTCTAGCCACTGAGCCAAACCGGTCAGGGCAACAGTGTTTTTAAATAGTGGGCCAGACGGTGGGTCACAGAATCAATGAAAGCCTTCAAGTCATTACCTGTATTAAATTAAATAATGTAAATTAAATAATATACACATATATGACAAAATATAAATTTTTATTAATATGTAAACTATAAAGATATATGTATACACAGTTATTTTACTATCATATAGTGGTCTACACTTTAAAAAAAATGTAAATAGGGTCCTATAGTAGAAAGAGTTAAGGGAAGCAAAAAGTATAGTAATTGAGAGCATAAGCTTTGAAGTCACAGTAACTTGGGCTCAAGTCCTGACTTGATTCTCTGCTAGCTCCATGACCTTGAGCAAATTAACTTCTCTAAGCTTTGGTTCCCTTGGGAGAATAAAAATAGCAATTGCACTGTAAAGTTTATTGGAGGATTAAACAATAGTCTATATAAAAGTGCTCTATGACTAGTATAGCATCAGCACTCAGTAAATATAAGCTTACAACAAACCGTGAAGAAATAAGTCTTATAAGAGAAGAATATTAGTTCTCTGGAATTACAAACCATTCATGTACATCTGAAGTTTTAATTTCTAAGTAAATACCAGTTTCCTGGGGGAATGATCACCTGCAAACTTAGAGTGTCATCATATACGAGCTCTTTGCAGACACACAGGTGCTCTTAGGTCTCTGTGCTTGTCCTGGTGCCCCTGCCCACATCCCCTGGTGAACTGACCCCACATCTCACATCTCACTCATTCCTCACCTCTCCTTCGCTTCTTGCTGCCATCTCGCTTCCAACCCTGGCAAGTCACCCAAAGTGTTCTTACGCAGGTCCCCAAACACTTTCAAGTTGATCTTGTTATGGTGTGTGACACTACAATGACTTCTTCCATCTTTCAAAAAGGTTTGGCCAATTTACCTTTAACTTTATGTACCAAAAGGTGTAGAAAGTGAAGGAAGGGAGGCTTGAGTGAAGAAGTAAGAGTGGCAAAAATATTTGTTAAAGATGTCTGTTCACTTTGATTTCTTTTAAGAATGAATATTACTCAGAGAAGAAATTTTAGAGTGGAGCCTTGCTATATTTTTTAGAAAGGGAAGTGCATTTTGTTGACATTACCAGTGGTGACTTATACAGTCAGAATTATTTAGAGTTACTCACATGGATACCATGTGCTTCAGTCCCCTTCTTGCATCTCAGATATTCCTCTAAGTGGATAATTTTAGGCTGAACGTTATTTTCTCTCAGCACTTCAGAGATTTTATTCAACTGTCTATTGACTTCTATTGTTGTAGAGAAGTCTTCTGTTAGCTTAATTTTCATGACTTGGAAGGATTTCTGGATACTTTAAAACATCTTTTCTTTTTCTAGAATTTATTGTGCTTTGACTTCATTAGAATTTCTGAATAAAAGTTTAGAGTCACATCAATTTGGGAAAATTCTCAGCATTCTTTCTTACCTCTTCTGGATCATTAGTTAGTTGTCTATGGGACCTTCTCACTATCCTCTTGTTTACTTATCCTCTCTTTCATATTTTCTTTCTGTGTTGTCTCCTATTGAATTTCTTCACATCTATTTGATTTCTTTAGTTGTGATCTTCTGCTGCCTGTGGTTTAACTCTTCCATTGAATTTTAAATTTTAATATCTAGAAGTGATAGTTGGTTCATTTTCAGATCTGTTTTTAATTTGTGGTCTTGATCCTTTTAGTTCTTAAAACATATTAGACATTCTTATTTTATATTTTGTGCCCAGCAATTTTAATCCCAAAGTCTTTATGAATCAGGTTCTGTTAGCTGTTTCTGCTAACTTCCACACTTGGGGCTTGTTTCCTTTTATGTTATGTAATTTTTAAATTGTGAACTCATTTGCTGAAACTCTTCATTTGATTTTATATTTGTATTTATTTTTTATTTTAAAAATTGATTTCAGAGAGAGATGAGGGAAATGGAGAAAGGAAGAAATACCAATGTGAGAGAGAAATGTGGATTGGCTACCTCCGTACACACCCTGACTGGGGCATGTGTTCTGACCGGGAGTCAAACCCGTTACCCCTCGGTGCACGGACAATGCTCCAACCGAGCCACACCAGCGAAAACTCTTTATTTTAAATAAAAATTTCCTTGACCTTTTTCTTGGGCAACGCAGGTAAATACAATTTGTGGCTCCAAACCTATGTGTGTGGCCAAATTTGAGTTACAAGATCTCGGGGAAATTTTATTGGTATTTTTGTAATTGTTAGCTCACCCAGAGCCAGGGATGAGACAGACGATGGTCTGCCATAGTTGGGTGGGTTTTCTTTTAGTTCACCTTATTCTTAGGGCTCAGACTTCTTGAGTCCTGGCTTTATGCAGGGTGGTCCCCCAATATGAGATGCCTGAAGATCCACCGATGGCCCCATGTACGCAGTGGTGGCAATAGTCATTTAGCTCTGGTCTCCTGCTTCAAACTTGGAAGCTTATCTCTCTATTTTAAAGTGGGATTTCTACATTTTGTCTAACATTTTAAACTTTCTTTGTAGCCATAGTGTTCCAAGACACCCAGGCCACTGCAAATGAACCCTGTGTGCGTTTCTTCTGACTGCTGACATTCTGAGTGTGCTTTTATTGCATCTTGTAGCTGTTACTTTTTGCTAGCTCAAGCTAGCAAATAATTAATTTCTGACTATGGAAACCAGGAGAAAAATTGAATTCCCTTAATGGAAACTTACTTTCTAGGAAACTTGACTCTTTCCACTAACTCTGCAATCTCCTAGCGTACATGGCAGTCATTTGGCTTGGATTTTTACCAAGCACCCAGGGCTGCTATGTGATGGCAGAGCTATCTAGCAAACAGGACAGCCCCTCCTACTGGTACAAAATTCACAAGCTAGCATTGTATATCCCCACGATGCTTGGATAGGAAGGGACAAAAAGCTCTCTTTGACTACCTTCTCATTTTCAGATGAGTGGACTGGTGGACAGAAAGAGCATTTCATTCAAGGTCACAGGCTGGTTGGCATTGCCCGGGACTTTTCTTTCTGAGATTAATGCAGAAACTCATTATTACATTTAAAAAAATTTTGCTTGTGAATTCATTCAGACTGTTGTTCACTGAACATTAATTGAACACCTTTCCTATGCCAGATCCTAGAATGCCCTTTAGCTAGGAGGTACTCGGTAAATGGGTAATATAAACACATATTTGCCTGTATGTAAAAACAGACCCTTAACTACTTATAAGTATCTCTCTTCCCCCTCCCTCGACTCCTACCCTAAAGTTTTGCTACAACATTTCACTATATAAGTGAGAGGCTCTATGGCTGGTGGGGAGGTGAATGATGGAAAAGGAAAAGCCGTTATAAAGCCAGTGGGGCCTGGGTGGGATTGGTTGAATTCACAGCCTTTATTCTTGGGACCATGATGCAAGGAAGCAAAGAAATGAATGAGAACTGACCACTGGCATGTATCTGAGTCCTGCCACTGCCGCATAGTAACTGTTAGACTAGCTCAGTGCCTCAGTTTCCTCTTCTTGTAGAATGGGAGTGACTACTACTGAGCACTAAGCACTTAAGTGACACTGTCCTTGCTTTTGAGAACATGTGAAAGAGAGTCAGAAAAGGGATTTCCACAATGTCCTAAGTAACAACAACAAAAGTCACCCTTAATCCATAGTGCCAAGAAGTCCGTGTGGATCTATTTCGCTAGGACTGATGTTTCTGCAGCCTGGCTTGCACTGGGAAAGATCAACAGTATTCCTGTGAGTCCAAGTGTTGTCTTTCACTCTTGTTCTTCACATGGAGGCTACCGTCTGGCCCACTAGGGGGCCAGACACTTTCATAGAAGTTGCACTTAGCAATGAAATCATAACAGCCTTAAAATATCTTGAAGTTGGGAACTAGCTTTTGCCAAACTAAGTCCTGCTTGAGTGTAGAAGCCAACAAAAATAAACAACAAGAACAACAAATATCTTGACACCGCAGGAAAAAGCCATAGTTCATTGGTGCGTGAATGAAGGGATCCAGCTCTGCTCCCAAAGATAACTCTGCTCATTCAAAAACTGTCAAGGGTCATTTTTCATGACTTCAAAGTTAGTTTTTGATCTTCTTTCCAGTTCCCACCATGGAAGCAGGATTTCTGGACAGGTCCATTGAAAAAGCTAATGCATGAACTCAGTAGCTGATGCGGGCAGGGAATTTGCTGGCTGGGCGGGGTGTGTGTGTGAGGGTGGGCTTTGAACACCCATGGGCTACAGGAAATATGGGGTGAGGTGAAGGGTTCTCCTGCAGTAAGAACCTGCTTCATGCCTGGAGGGTGGCATCCCAGCTGGACCCGTGCTTGGTGCAGCCTGCTCTCTGCCCCTCTCTGAGGGTGGGGAGAAAGTTTGCTTATTGAGGAGGGTGAATCAGATGCACAGGCTGCAGGTCGTGGGCTTGCCCTGGCTTGCCCGTCTTCCTGGTAAGACAGGCAGTTATTAGAGGCTGGTGACGACTCCCTGTGTCTGGGGACGAGCTGTCTGCATTTCTAGGAGCCGCTCCTTCCCAAGGGGAGAGGAAGGTGCCAGGCCGTGGAAGGGTCCAGTTATTGGCGGCTTTGAGTGAGTGAGTGTGTTTGAGTGAAGTCCGTGTTGTAGAATCAAACTTGGCATTTTTAATTAACATAGAAGACTCTTGGTTCTGACAAGCTGTGTGCATGTACAAGAAAGGAGGCATTCTCTCCCCACGTGTCAGGAAACGGCTCCAGAGCTGCGCTGGCACTCAGTCTTCTTGGACAGTGACCCATGGGCAATTGCAAACACTGCTTTTATAAATGGGATTTTCTAATTAATTTGTCTTTGGAATGATACTTTTATTCAACTTTTAAAGGATTCCAGTCTATGTGCTGCTGAAGGGAGCACAACTTTTTTTTAGGATTTAAAAAGTCTTTAATATTACTATCAAAGGTAGCCATTTCTGCTAACATTGTTGTAATCAGATCTGAGGGGCTGAATGAGCCATGGGCATCTTCCCTGGACCAAATACCTGTGACAGAAGAATTTCCCAAGGGATTTGGGGATATGTATGGCCCAGCATTACAAGCTGGAAAACCGGTGTCCGTGTTACAGAGTCTCAGGGTGAGCCTGTGTTTGGTGGCTGGTGGTTGAAAGGACCATTCTGACCTTGACCTTTGAGTCAACCAGTGAGCTAATGCCATTGACCTAGCACTGTGACTGCAACAATAAGTAACTCTGGATTTTGGAATTCCATCTGACTTCTAATCCTAGTTCTGCTATGTACAAACTGTGTGACCATGTACAATTGAGTGAACCTCTTCAAGCCTTATAAAATGGGTACATACCCCTTTTTCACAGGACGGTGGGGAGGAGAATAAAATGAGATAATGTATGTAAAGTATCAAATTCAAAACTTGTCAAAGGAACAATCAATGACTGATAGTGTTCTAATTACCTCTACCCTTTGAGGTCCATCTCACTTTGAAAAAAGGGGCAGATCAGAAAGGCTGCAGGTTCTTTCTTTTTTGTTTTCTTCCTTTATTACCCCCCTTTTTTTGGCTTTAGACACAGAGAACAATTTGATCCTCTTGAAGTAGGTGATGCCCAAATTTATACTCCAACCTTGATATCTCTTCCAGAGGCTTCAGGCTTACATGGAATATTAAGTTCTATCATGTTAAACATAAAGTGTCCAAACATAAAACTCATCTCTGCTTCTGTCACCCCAAACCCCAACAAACATGCACAACCCCCAACTAGAAACTCAATTTCCCTTTCTCACTTCTTTTTTTTCTGTTAATGGAAATACCATGTTCAAGATCCAGACTTAAACTTAGAGTCAATGATCTCTGTCTTCTCTTTGACCTTCATCCTCATCCAATCAGCCCATGTAGAATGTGTTGTGGAGGCTATTCAGGTCTTCCCACCCCATCCCAGAGCATAAACTCAGAGCCTTCTCTAATTCTGGCATTGGCCTGTCCCATCCGCCCTGTTATTGTTTGTCCTCAGTCTCCCACCCCTCCCCAATTCAGTGCTCTTCAGCTTCTTTTGTGCCATGTTCCTGTTCATGATCCCTCAAAGGCTCTACATGGTCTACAGAAAGATTCCTTGGTTTGTCTGCTCTACCTTCTCTTTCTGACCCACAGTCTCACTTTCTCTGCTCCAGGCATAGATGCCTACTTACTGGAACTTTCATTCTTTCCCCAGCCAGGCTCTTCCATATTCCCATCTATGCACCTCATCCCGTAGTTCCTACCTAGTCTAAGGAGGCCTTTTAGACTCTTTGTCAATTGGCTGGAACCACAATCCTTTGTGACATTTGAATACTTCCTTCAACATGCATTTCTTATTCCATTCTTGAGGCTACTATCCTAGAGTAAAATAAAATATGACTTGTCAGATGCCTCTAGTAACCATGATGACACCTGGGAGGTAATGCAGTTTAGCAGTTAAGAATTTGCTGCTCTGGCAGGGGCGGGGCGGGGGAGGGGGGAGAGGGTTAGAGATCAACCAAAGGACTTGCATGCATACATATTAGCATAACCGATGGACATAGACACTGGGGTGGTGGGGGCTTGCCCTAGGGGTGGGAATGGCTGGGAGTGGGGGGGGGGGGGAGCGTCAATCAGGGAAAAAGGAGACATATGTACAACTTTAGACAATAAAAAAACCCCCAAAAAACCCACACACAAAACAACCCCTCCCCCGCCCCTCCCAAACAACAACAACGCAGCTACCTTTGAGCCACAAAAGAAAAAAAAAAGAATTTGCTGCTCTGGTGTCAGATAGATGTAGGTCCAAATTCCAGCTCTAGCATTTACTGTTCACATGACCTTGAGTAAGTTCTTTAGCCTCTCTCAGCCTCTGTCCCCTCATCTGTAAAGCTGAGTAATAGTAGTGTCTACTTCACATGGTTGTTGTATTTGAAGGGGATAATGCAGTGGCTGGCAGCACCCCATAAGTGTTCAATAAATGCTATTATCTTTTAATTCTTGCTTCGTTTAACTTTCCATGTCTGGTTTATCAGTAATAAAGACTGACTGTGATACCAAATTTCTTGCTCTAGGGCTGCGTAAACTTTAAATGGTCAAAAGAGTACAAATGGAAGTCAGAGAAACGGAAGTGATAGTTACTGATTTTCAAGGGCAGAAATAATGTTACTTTCACCTTTGCATTTCCAGCCCAGAATGGGAATGTAGTAGGCATTCAAAAATATGCATTTAAGTCAACTAAATGTTGAGTTGCAAAAACTTCATTACAATCGCCTCTGGTCAATTTTCATTTCTGTCTTTTTGTTTCTTATGGTTGTTTGAGGGAACTTTCAGATTGCTAGGATTCACTCACTCTCTGCCATTAAAAAAAGTGTGTGTGGTCTATGTGAGTGTTTGTATATGTATGTGTGAAAACACATACACTTAAATTCACACTGTTCTAGCCTAGCTTTGCTGTGTTTAGTGTGTGTTTCTCTCTCTCTCTTTCCCACCCTAGATATTTCGGGTTTGGGTCTGTTTCTAGATCTCACCATAGGTTTGCTCTTGAA
Organism: Myotis yumanensis; assembly: GCF_028538775.1. NCBI lineage: Eukaryota > Metazoa > Chordata > Mammalia > Chiroptera > Vespertilionidae > Myotis > Myotis yumanensis. The sequence continues at coordinate 23,759,487 of NW_027223764.1, read as the reverse complement.
ATATAATCAAACCAGAAGAGCTTTCCTAAAAGGAAAGCCACTTGCATCTGACTTACCTAAGTTTGACCCTGGGTTTAAATCCCCAGGAATCCAGCTATCACAGTGAGCTGCAAGAGAGGCCCATTAGTGGTGAACTTTGCCATTTTCTTGAAAATCTACTACCTTTGTTTCTGGGCCATTACACTGGATTTGTCACAATGCGGTTCATGTGGTTCACTTACTATGTAAGTTCCTAGTGTAGATGTACAGCTGGGCATTCAGAGTGCTTGCTTTGTTGGCACTTATTAGGTTCTGGGAGCTTTAAACATAGATGTTTAATGTATAAATTTTAATTCAATGCAACTCATTCATTGAGTGTTTATGATGTGTCAGGCTCCACGTTAGGTACATTTTCTGGAAGGATGAGACACTTTTATGTAGTTACTAGGGTGATGAGTAAATGCTACATTGGATTGTTCTTCCCCCTTTCTCTCCTTCTTTACTTTCCCTTCCCACCATTTTCAGCATGGAAAAGGAGACTTTGTGAGGAGGACAATACGTTAGAGTTACTACAGACAGAAGCAGTTGTCTGTTTTTAACGGTGGAGAGAATGGAAGATCTGGTACCCACAGGGGATGGAGGACCTCAAGAATCTGCTCTATTCTTCCAAATGGAACTAATACCCTGAGGGAGGACCAAGGTGGTAGGAAAGACCCAGGTGTTCATGAGGGGGGAGGAAGAAAAGAGACTGGAGAGGAAGCAAGGGAATCCAGAGAGGGACCTTAGCATTTTCTTTCAGTCACCATCATTGGAGGGCTGGCATCTCGGGGGCTTGGGAAGCGGGTGATTGGAGAAGCTTTTGCAGGTCTCCTGGCCAGTACACTGTGGCCACTGCGGGAATGCGACACACTCCTACTGTTCAACTTCAGATAACACTTTACTAAGGGCTGGTCATGTCATTCTTTCCTGAGCCTTTCCCCAAACTGTTACTTCAGCGATAGGTTAACATTTCTCTCTAGTTCTGTGGCTTTGGCTAAGCTGACACGGGTGGGACCTGTGAAGCTCTTTGAACTCCCACGCCTGAATTTTGGGTCTGCAGGCTGACTACTGACCTGGGTGGAGGGTTCCTGAAATGCAGCCCCTCACTGTCCCTAGCCCCGCTGTCTGCCTCCTTCCCACTGAGTGGGTGAGCGGACTGCTATGGGCCCATAGCTTCTCCTGGTCTCCGTAGGGAGAGCAGAATGGTCTTTCCTGAAGGATTTCTTGTGGAGAAGATGCCTTCTTTGATTGCAGGCTTTGAGTTAGACTGTCCTGGGCCCTTTTTCAGAACCTGCCAGCTATTGGCTTTCTGGCTTGAAACCTCTGGCTTAGGGAAGAATAGATGTCTCCGGCCTGGAACAGGCAAGGAGCATCCACCCCGTTAGGGGTGAAAGAAGAAAAGGAAGCAGGAAATGGGACTAAAACAATAACTAGAACTTGAATTTATTAAATAATAAGAATGAGAAAAAAAAATTAGGAGCTCTTTGCTATTTCGTAAGCCAAGGAGGAGGAACACTGCAGGGGTGTGAATCTTTTAGATTGCCCTATGGTGCCAAGCAGTCCAGAAGGGAGGGGGCCTGAGAGGGGTGCTGGGAGATCACCAGAAACCATGGGTATTGGAGGGTGTGGCCCAGGGAAGAAAAGCACATGTTATCACTCATGTGGGGTGACACCCAGGAAAACACAAATAAAAAATTGAGTCGTTTCACTAGGATTCATGCCCCAGGATTTACCACTAAGGTCTGAAGCTCATTAGGAAACCCAGGCCAGTCCATTTCAGGTCTGTTAAGGAGGAGTCTAGAGCATACGAAACAAGAACCCAGCTCAGAGTTAGATGGCACATGTTTAAATTCTGGTTATGCCACATGTTACTTGTGCAACCTTCTCCTCTCTACGTCCTAATTTTCTGATTGAAAAATGGATAGAATAATTGTACCCACTTTTATTGTTATTGGGAGAATTGACGGGTTAGATTCTATAAACTGCTTGGCCTGGGAAGTGCTCCCCAAATAAGTGGCAGATATTATTATATTAAGTTTTAATGGCATCATGCACTCATCAGCAAACATACTGGGTTAGGGTTTATGTGCTAGTAATTCCTGGTCACACTGGGCCACCTTGCTCTGGCTCGAGTGAAAGCTGCCTCCTTGGTGTGCGTGCACAGGTGATGGCAGGAGGTATGGGCTCTGCTCTGGAATGAAGCAGGGCTTTCTTCGTCCCCTGCCAGAGACAGCAGCATAGACCGAGGCCTCTAGTGAGACTTCCGAATGACAGGCCTGTGGTGATTTCCACAAGGGAGTAGGGTGTTTGGGACCGGGGTGGAGATAAACATATCCAAAGGGCTTCTATGTGCTCTGGGCACAAAGGTCTCTCATCATAGAATGTAATGGAAAGTTTTCTTTCATGGACCATTTAGGAACACTAGACTAGAGGCCCAAGTTCAGCTTATTGATTGGGACCTGGAGGGGAAATTGAATGTGGCTCGCAATTTACTGTTTGGACAGGTTAAGTTCTGTCTGATAGCCTGGGGAGGGGAGTCTCCAAAGGGGGTCAGGCTTGAGGGAGAACCATGGAGTCCCTAGTGAGAAAGTCACCTGAAGCCAAGATGTTTGACAGAGGCAGTCAGATTAAGCAGCGGGGCTAAGAGAAGGAGGGGTTCCAGGTATGCACTGGCTCCCTCCCCCACTCTCTCCCCAAAGGGTGCTCTATAGGGCGGGTGCTAAGGTAAGAAATGTCCCTTGAGCCCAACATCTCTGTTGTGGGAACCCCAGGGAACAGGAGGTCCTTGGAGGCAGGTGGTCAGGAGGAGCCCAGGCACTGCGCTGTGGGAGTTGGGACAATAGCAGCCACAGCAATCACAGGGCAGCGAGGCAACACGGCCCCGAGTGAGAGGCTGAAATCCGAGTTTGCACCTCTCCATAAAGTACCAGATCCTGGAGAGCCTGGCACAGTGCCTGGCACATAGTAGTTGCTCACTCAGTAAATGTTAGCCATTCTTGTTGGAGAGCAGTCTCCCAGGTGGAGCTCCTGGAGGGAATGGTTGGGGGTGAAAGCCTGGGTGGGGAAAGACTGGGCAGTTTGCAGTGTGGCCAAAAATGTGACCCACTGGGCTCGCTGGAAGATTACAGCAAGGGCATCCGAGCAATGTGCACATAGGACCTGCTTCCGCACCAGCTTCCCACCAGCCCTTTGGTCCCCATGGCCTCTGATCCTGGGCCCAGAGAAGACACTGGTGTGTATGAAACTCAGGGCGGATTTGTCTGTATCAGACTGATGGCTCTGCTTTGAGCTTGTTCTGGGGTGATGGAAGCAGTGTTCCTAAAAAGCCTGACCTTTCTCTGTGCTGTGCATGTGGTGCAGGGGCAAATGTTAGGATGAATCTGGCTTGGTTTCCTGCAAACTGTTCTAGCAGCGGAAAGAGTACTCTCTTCACTTCTCCATGATGGCAGCTGGTCTCCCTCCCCACCTGCTGATGTCCCCTTCCTGTGGAGATCCTACTCGTTTTTCTTCTTTTAAAAAAAAACAATATGTGTATTTTATTGACTTCAGAGAGGAAGGGAGAAGGAGAGAGATGGAATGGAAACATCAATGATGAGAGAGAATCATGGATCGGCTGCCTCTTGCACACCCCCTACTGGGGATGGAGCCCACAATCTGGGCATGTGCCCTGACCGTGAATCAAACCCTGACCTCCTGCTTCATTGGTCGACGCTCAAACACCGAGCCATGCTGGCTGGGCCTACTCATTTTTCCTAGGCCCAGCTCATGATGGGATAAATCATTCCTTGCTCCCAGAATTCTTTATTTATACATTACACTTGCTCATTATCCCATTTATTCTGTAATAATTCATGTGCCTCTGCTTCTCTCATTGGGTTGTAAGTTTTTTGTAAGCACACATGCACCTGTGTGTGTCTTAGTCATCATTTTATCCCCTTCACGATCATCTTTTATAAATCTAATTCAAAGTCCTATGATGTAGACAATATCATTATCCCCATTTTGCAGATGAATAACCTGAGGCTTAGTGAAGCTAAGTACCTTGTCAGTAGGTGGGTAAAGGAGCCAAGATCCAGGCAAGTCAGCGCCCCAGCCTTACCCACTACACTCTACTAACTTTTATGAGAGGAGCCTAAATATTCCATGAACGGATATGGTCAGCTTTACAGGCCTTGCTCCAAAGATGATCTACAATACTTTCTCCTGCCATTTGGGGGTGATAGCCTATTCCCCCTTCTAAAAGGACTATGTCCAAAAGATTGCCAAGATCAGGATCTTCTTGAATTGCCTGTCATTGCTTATAAAACAAACAAACAAACAAATATTGCCAGAAAATAAAAAAGAACGAGTCATATGGTGACAATGCTGCTTCATCCTTCGCACAGACAGGCCTCTCTGGGATGCTGGATACACCAGTGAAATGATACGCCCTCCAAGTTGAAAGATTTTGAATAAGTCTGCCTGTGAGCAGCATCTGGGAGGTGTTTCTTCTCTCTTCCCCCAGCTAACACTGCAGTTCCTCTCACTGAGTAATTTATCCCAGGGCCTTAATATATGGGGCCTATTAATGTCTTAGAAAAATGTTCTAGTAACTCATTTTCTCTTTTCTGTTAAAGTCATTGAATCAAATCAACCTCTCAATGAAACTCTTTTAAAATTCATTAATGAAAATGTTAGTGCATTACCAGAGTGCCATGATATCCATCTAGATTTAAGCATTCATTGGGAGGAATGATTAAATGCCCTTATGAAAATCAATCAAAGCTGGCCCCCAAGCCTTGTCTTGTAAATAGTGTCACACACCAGCCACACTCACCTCTCATCCGCTTTTTTGGCACTAAATTCAGTCAGCTGAGACCAAGCGACCATGTAAGGAACAGATTAAACTAACATCCATCAAGGTGAAAGATAATTATTACTTGTGTCAGACAACACCTGTTTTTGCCACATTCCTCAACCGAGTTAAACTTGGAGACAGGCTAAACTTTCCACTGAATTTTCCACTTGACAGTGGCTCCAGGCGGTGTGTCTGCAGAACACCCTGGCTATGTTTACATTTTGAGGCAGATTAAAAATGTCACCTGTGAAATATAACCTGAAACATCTCAACCTGTAATATATTAACATATATAAACACAGGGGCGGAATGGGAGGCCGGCCGAAGGAGGAGGCAGACCCTCAGCTGCTTCTGGAGCAGAAATCTTTCATCGGACGTCTTTCACGGTGTCAGCCGGGCAGCCCTGTCCGCAGGTCTTCAGACTTCCAATCGTGGCGTTGTTGTTCACTCTTCACTTCACAGTCTTGGGACTATTAATCATTTCTCAACAGCGTGTGGTGTGTTCTCACCAATGGAGAGCCAGAAGTCAGGTGCCCTTTGGAACATGTGAGCTCGGGTCTCCTTTTCATGGTCCCATTCCCATGCCTGTGATGCTATTTTTACCTGAGAAAGGAATCTCTGACCTGGGGCCAAAATCTAAAATGAAGTGTGGTGTGTGTGTGTGTGTGTGTGTGTGTGTGTGTGTGTGTGTGTTTAATTGAAGAGTGACACTGGCGTGGCTACTGCAGAAGTGCTCATGTCATTGCCAAGTACACTGTTTGGGTTGTCCCTTGATGGAAAGCAGGAGAACAAAAAAGAAAGGGAAGGCCCTGGTGCACTTCCAGATGTTTAAGCTGGAACACGTTTCTGTACGTGTCCAAGAGACAGAAGTAGAAAAAAGGAGACTCTGTTGGCTCCCGGCTCAGGGGGAAGGTTTTGGACCCTGCAGCTTTTCTGGGTGTTAATCTTACTCTTAACATCTGTGTTGACTTCAATCACTGTTTCTTTTGACTCCCTCTAAATACAGGCTGCAGCCCAGCTGAAAGTGGTGGGGAAGGAGACTTGAGGCTTCCCTGTAATACAGGTGTAGACACTAAAAGGCATTTAAAATACTTAATTCTTGGGATTACAGTAATGAGTGTTGTTTTTAAACTCCTGTAGTCATCTCCAGCTTCTCATCCTCCACGTGCACTCGGGTTCCAAGCTCTCTGATGGGACTTGAATCTGGTCCCTCCTCTGATTCCCCTCCCCCAAGCCACCCCTTTTGCTTCCATTCAGGCCTTCAGAATCCCGCACCTGGGCTGTTGTGGGAGCCCCTGTCCTTCTCTATCCAGTCTCTCCCCGGTCCCATCTATCTTCTGTGCACAATCATTTATCCCCCGCACAAGTTCCAAAGTCACTTCTCTGTTAAAAATGTCTAATTCCTCGATGCATTTCTCATCCCTTCTTGTGACCTTCAAGGCCTTTTGTAATCTGATCTCAACCTTTTTAAGTTAGCTATGCAGTTAGGATGCCTTCAGCTGCAAGTAACAGAAACTGCCACTCAAGTGATACAAAAATGATCATCTCATGATACAGGAAGTCCCCTAGCATGGCTGGCTTCAGGTTATTTCAAGGACTCAGTGATACTGGTGAAGAGCTAGGTTCTTCCCACCTCCCTTCCAGGCAGCACAGCCAGACCTAACAACGTACAGAGGAAGACAAGAGGAAGGGCTCCTCAGAGCAGATTTTTCTGCCTCTCCCATTGGCCAGACTGGGCTCAGGCCCACTCCCCAGTCAGTCACTAGTGAGAGGATGGCATCACCCTCAGTCCCTTCCCACCCCAAGTGGGGAGTGGTACCAGCTTCCCCTGAGGCACATGCCTTTAAGGCAGTGGTTCTCAACCTTGGCTGCACACTAGCATCACCTGGGAATCTTTTTAAAATCCTGATTTCTGGGCCTAATTCTGTTTCTTTATTACTAATGATGAGGCTCAGAAATCAGGATTTTAAAAGGATTCCCAGGTGATGCTAATGTGCAGCCAAGGTTGAGAACCACTGCTTTAAGGGGTAAGAGGGGGGACCTGAACAAAACTTCCATCTTGTTAGGAGGGAATCAGGGGGAACTGATGTGGGAGAGGTAACGCCCAGTGTCCCCCACCAGGTTTTCTGGCACATGGAGGAGTTTACTGTTTCCTCAACATACCACGTTCTGCCATAGCCTTTGTGTTTATTCTAAAAAAAATGCCTGGCTTCCCCACTTTTTTTTTTTTTTTTTCCTGGAAAGCTCTTCTACATCCTTCACGATTGCATTAGTTTCTCAATGTTGCTGTAACAAATTACCATAGACTTTGTGGCTTAAAACAACACACATTTATTATCTTACAGTTTGGGAGTTCAGAAGTCTGAAATGGGTCTTTCGGGGCTAAAATAAAGGTGCCGGCAGAGCTGTTTCTAGAGGCTGCCTGCATTCCTTGGCTCCTGGCCACATCATTCTGACTTCTGCTTCTGTCATCACATCTCTCTTTCTCACTCTCCTGCCTCATTCTTAAAAGGGACCATGTGATTACACTGGGCCCACCCAGATCATCCAGGGTAATCTCCCATCTCAATATCCTTAACTAAGTCACATCTGCAAATTCCCTTGTAAGATAACATTGGTACCGGTTCTGGGTTTTAGGACATGGGCATTTTTTTTGGGGGGGGGGGGGGGAAGGGCATTATTTTGCTTACCATGATGATCTAGTGCAAATGCCACCTTCTTTGCAATGTCCCTAACTCCATTCCAGAAAGGTCACTGTGGTAGAAACATGAAGAAGAGATTAGAGAGAGGCAGGACATTTGCCAAACTTGGGGCACTGGTCTCAGAGCCACCTCTTCTGGTTGTCCAGGGAAGGCTGGATGGCAGTGTTCTCAGGCCACTGCCTCTCTTGGACCTGCTCTCTGGGTATGTTCTCTCACCGCCCTTTTCCTGCTTTTTGACTTGACATTGAACTTCCTTCAGGTCTGAGTCAGAGACTTCATACCCAACCCATTGTGGTTTGTGGAGGTGTTCACTAAAGGAAATGAAGAGGAAATTCTACCCACAGGACAAAGTATTGGCTTTATCTGTCCTCAGGTTACAATGATTTTTCTAGAGTGAACTTTCTCTTCTGACCATATGCTGTCCTGGCCAGGCCTGGGTTCTTTTCTATGGACAAATGTGGTTCAAGTCTACCAGAATTTCTCTCTCTCTCCTCAAATATTTATCATGCACCTATGAGCAGCATGGTGGACACCATTGCTGTGAGGCACACGATTCCCCGGAAATAAACCCTGAGACATGGAAGATCCTTCTCGAGTGATTTGTTCAGAAGTGTTCTTAGGAAAAGCCAGAATGGAGTGGGGAATGGGATATGGAGGGGAGGAAGCCAACCAAGAGTGTGCTATCAAGCAAAGAGTAGTTATGGGTCAATCACCCAGGGACTCTCTGAGACATGTAGGTCACTCCCAGATCATTGTCCTGGGATGTCCTGATCATTGCTTAAGGGCTGCCTCCAGTGAGATATAAATCCCCAGGCACTTCTCTTTCTCCAGGGCACCCAGCGAAAGCAATTCTGACAGCCTGAGGAGAGTCCTCCTTCAAAAGAGGCACAGGTGCTGCTGGGAATAAAAGTCCACTGGGAGCCAGTGTGCCTGGAGATGGCATTGGGAACCTCTGGATCCTCTTGGGATCAACAGACATTCTCTTCCCCCACCACTCAGCAGAGGCCAGCTCTACATTTCAGGTAGACAGTTTTACCCAAAGCTTCTAACTCCTTTCCCTTGAGGAGCTGCAGTCATTAGGCAGAACATACAGAATACTTGCTTGGGTACTGACGAATGATGCTGTCTACTCAGGTGACCCAAACGGAGAACTTCCCTAAAACACATCATTGTTTTTAAAAATGCAATAGCATTTTTAAAGTTAATAAGTATAACAACAGCTAATATTTGCATCCTATGCCATATACTTCACATGTATCATTTTATTTTATTTTATTCTTTACCCCTTTCCCCAACAATCCTACAAGGTGGGAACCGTTATTATCACCATGTTACTGGTGGGGAGATGGAGGCTCAGAAAGGTTAAGTAATGCCACAGAGCTTGCAGAGCTGAGACTGGAATCCAGCTCTATCTGAGTCCAGGAAGCCCAAGCTCTGAATTATCACCCTTTATTTCCCCCTACTTCATAGTGAGGGAGGAGTCTCTTACTCAGAATTGAGGACATGAATAGGAATGGATCTGGCAAAGGAGAGAACTTTGGATTCCAATGGTGCTTAGTCATACCATGTATTAGATTCCCTACCCAAGAATTAAGCAGAAAATAGGTTCTTTATCCCAAATACTTTTCAGATGTGTTGGCCACCAAAGCAGCCTCCATCACCCCAAAGTGAGTCACTATGCAAACCAATATTATTTCAATTGTGCTTTTTTGGAAGAGGGGCTTAGACCCTCCACATCTTTGTTTGTTTTAAGAGCTTTGCTAGAATCCAAACCAGTAACTGGTGCTTTTGTCTGTTTGGCCAGACCATGTCAAAGAACTACCCCTTCCTAGCTGCAAGGCAGGATGAAAAATAAAAGTTGGTCTTTGGGTTGTTTTTTAAGCTTGGCCTTCTCAATGATACCAGCGTTTTATTAAGAAGAAGGGGATAATGGGTACAGGTAAACAACTCTAATTGAGAGTTCATGGCCTATTTTTAAAAATCTTGGGTCAATATTCTAAATTACCTGGTATCAACTCTTTCAAAATACATGTGGATGTCCCAAAGATGTCCAAACTCAATGTATCCTCAAAACAATTTATCTTCTTCCTGAGTATATTTCAACTCATCTGTGTGAATGGCACTACTGTCAACCCAGTTATTCAAACCAGAAATAAAGAAATAAATACTTATTCAAAACAGAAATACTCATTCTTCACTCCTCACATTCAACAAGTCACCAAGCCTGTAATTTTGATTCTCGTTTATCTGATTTCTACTTTTCTATAGTAATGTTATGAAAAGCATAATATATCATGATCCAGTAAGGTTTATGCCAGAATTACAAGGATGGTTCAATTTTAGAAAATCTACCAATGTACTGGTAATTCACTAAATTAACAAATTAAAGGAAAAACCGTAAGACTGAAAAGCATTTAATCAAATTTATACCTTTTCTGTAGTTAAAAAAAAAATAAGAACAAAATACATAGGAATTAATTTAGCTAAAGAGATGCAAGACTTGTATACCAAAAACTGCAAAACGTTGCTGAAAGAAATTAAAGAGCCTAAATAATTGGAAAGACATCTTTTGTTCATGGATTAGAGGGTTAATATTGTTAAGATGGCAATACTACCAAAAAGAGATTCTATTGATTCAATGCAATCACTATAAAAATTCCAGTGTCCTTTAGTTTTTTGTGCAGAAATGGGAAAGCTGATCCTAAAATTCTTATGAAATTGCAAAGAAATTTGAATAGGCAAAACAATGTTGTAAATAAGAACAAAATTGGAGGGCTTACACTTTCCAATTTCAGAATTAACTTCCCAAATTTGAAGTTACAGTAATAAAAACCAGTGTAGTCCTAGAATAAAGATAAAACTATAGATCAATGGAATGAAATTGAGTGTCTAGAAATAAATTCAACATCTATGATCAGTTTATGTTTGACAATGGTGCCAAGATTATTCAATGGGGAAAATAGTCTCTTCAACAAATGGTGCTGGGACAACTGGATATTTAGACAAAAAAGAAGAAAGTTAATCCTTACCTCACACCATATACAAAAATTAACTTAAAATGGATAAAAGACCTAAATATAACAGTTAAAGCCATAAAATTCTTAGAAGAAAAACAGGACCAAACCTTCATTATATAGGTTCTGGCAGTGGTTTCTCAGATACGACACCAAAAACACGAGCAACAAAAGAAAAACACAAATAAATTGGATTTATCAAAATTAAAAACTTTTATACATCAAAGGACATTATTTAAAAAAAAGTGAAATGACAACCTACAGAATGGGAGAAAATATTTGCAAATTATATATCCCACAAGGGTCTAGTGTCCAGAATATATAAATAAGTCCTGCAATTGAATAACAAAAAGGAAAGCAACTCAATGAAAAGATGGGCAAATGATTTGAAAAGACATTTTTCCAAAGGAGAAATACAAGTTGCTAATAAGCATATGAAAAGGCACTCAACATTCTTAGTCACTTGGGAAATATAAATCAAAACCATGATGAAATGCCACTTCACATTCACTATGATAGCTATAATAATAATAATAAAAAAAGGAAAATAACAAGTGGTGGTGAGAATGTAGAAAAATTGGAATTCTTGTACATTTCTGGTGGGAACGTAAAATGATACAAATACTGTGGAAAACATTTTGGCAGTTCCTCAATAAATTAAACATAGAATTACCATATGACTTAATAATTCCATTTCTGGGTGTATACCCCAAAGAACTCAAAACAGGTGTTCAGACAAAAACTTGTACATGAATGCTCATAGCAGCACTATTCACAATAGTTAAAAAATGGAAGCAACCCAAATGTCCATCAACTGCCAATGGATAAACAAAATGTGGATTAACAAAATATTATTTGAATAAAGTAATAAAGTACTGATACATACTACAACATAGGTGAACCTTAACATTATGCTATGTAAAAGAGGCCAGATACAAAAGGCCATATTGTATGATACATAGGTATGAAAAGGAATATTTTATTTTCATATATATGAAAAGAAGTATGAGTCCACATATCTGAAATATTCAGAATATGTAATTCCATAGAGACATAAAGCAGTTTATGGTTGTGAGGGGATAAGTGGGAAGCAACTGATTACTGGGCATGGATTTCCTTCTGGGGAGATCAAAATGTTCTGGAACTAATGGTGGTGATGGTTGCACAACATTGTAAATATACTAGATGCTACCAATAGTAAATTTTATGTGAACTTTTACCACAAAAAAGCAAAAATCCCAAAAGCAATAAAAATAATGGCAAATTTTCAGTAAAATAGTTATAGAAGCTAACTTCCTCAAACTGATAAAGGATATCTCCTAGAAATCTGTACTAATAATGCTAATTAATAAAGCAGTAGAAGTCTTCCCACTACAGTTGGGAATACACAAGGATGTTCATATTAACCCTACTACCAGCATTGGACTAGAAATCTTAGACAATGCAATATGACAAGAAATAAAGTCCTTTTGGCTCTTTAACACTGTAAAGGTTTTCAGTGTCCTCTGTGTGAAGGTAATAAGTAAAGCCTTCAGGATAGGTGAATCCCAAAGGAGATAGTGAAATGAAAGAATGACAAGAGGTCAAACTTTAACTTTGAAAAATTCCTGTGTGTGAGAAAGTTTGGGCAGAGAATAGACTAATAAAGAATAAGAATCATAATAAGAATAGAATAATAAAGAATAAGAATCAGGAAGGAACAGAGGGAAAAAAACCTAGCATAATAATGTTACCATAGAAGCAAAGGTTGGCAATGTGGGGGGGAACTTCAAGGAAGTTATATACTTTTTTTTTTCAGAGAGGAAGGGAGAGGGAGAGAGACATAGAAATATCAATGATGAGACAGAATCATTGATTGGCTACCTCCTTCACGTTCCCTACCAGGGATCCCAGCCATGTACTCTGATCAGGAATTGAACAGTGACCTCCTGGTTCATAGGTTGACACTCAACCACTGAGCCACACCTGACTGGGTTCAAGAAAGTTATAAATTATATGGTCAGGATATAAATTCTATGGAGAGGTTAAAGAGAACAAAAACTGAAAATGCCATTTACGTTGTCCAGTGGAAGCTATTGGTGACCTTTGGGAAAACAGCCTTAGTGGAAGGAGTAGGTGCTGCCTTGAAGGAGAGCTGGGGGAAGGGGAAACCATAGTGGAGACTATCCATTGAAAAGCTGGGTAGTGATTGATAAACAGTGGAGATGCCTGGCATGGCTTGTGTGGCAGGGGGTGGATGGGAGCTTTAGTTTACCCATCAGCTCTGTTAACCTTTACAAACTACTCCAAATATACAATTTAAGCAAAAGTAGTGCTGGCTCTTCAGAAAAGCCTCCAGCTCACTCTTCTAACAAGAGTACTGTCATCAAATCATCTACTGAAATCCTGGAGCTACTGCTGTTGAGAAATAATTTAAATTTACTGGTTTAAGATACCCATAGCATCTCTATCAGGCCACACTCTGAGCCTAGTATGGGTTCTGAATTATTTGCTGTGCTTGCTGACGAATCCAGCTGCACAGCTGGGGCAGCAACAGGGCTAATAAAGCCCAAGCAAAAGCCAGTTGGAGGCAAGGCACAATTTCTAAAACTTCTCATTTTCATCTTTCTGTGTGATCTGATCAAAACTGTCTGCAATGTGCATATTTTCTTTCTTTTCTGGCAACAGATACATTCTTATTTAATTAATAGATTAATTTATATTTCAAATTGATCCATGTTTTCTATAAAGTGCCACATCAACAGCCAGTCCTGATCTTTGTGACTGCTTCAATGATGTGCTCTGATTTGTAGAATTCATTTGTAATACTTTTGGTACAAATGTTAGTAGTGTATATGACCCCTAGAGAGCAGACTGTAATAATCTCTTTTGGTAAAGAAATATTGTGTCCCAGCTTATATTTACACAGTTGGTTTTTATTCTATTTATTTTAAATATATATATTTGGTGTAGAATTCTGTAATGGATTCTGTAAGTAAAATTGCCCCAATCTCATTTCTCCTCAAGAAATGCTAAGAAATACATGCCTATTTACTTTGCTGACTTTATGCACGATTACCCTTGTGGAATTTTGTCTCCACCATTCTCTTCCTTACGCCATTCATCCACAGATTCATATACATCCAGTTGAGCTCAAGTCATCCATCTTCTTGATGGTTTCTCTTACTTCCCCAAACTGTGTTTACCTTTCTCCTCTTCATGTATTTAACGGTTTTGTAAATTGTATTTCACTTTTCTGACACATGTGTTTGTGATGATGGCATTGGTGCTATTGCCTGCATTGGCCTGGGAGCTTCTTGAGAACAGAGATTCTGACTCACTCATCTTCGTGGCCCCCATGCCTAGCTCTTTGCCCAGAGCTTGGTTGTGCATGATGTATTTGTTGAATTGGATTGCATTGAGTCACTCTTATGGGGATGCATGCAAAAAGTTATGGGAACACAGAGGAAAGATAGGCCAGGCCTCAAGTTCTCTAGGCATGGGGAAAGGGTTTTCTTGACAGAAGAAACAATAAGGCAAATACATGGAGATAAGAAAGACTTCACTAACAGGGGTCCAACAGAGGTTTCCAAGCAAGATATTGACATAATGAGAATTGTTTTTTTAAAAGATAACACTAGAACTTTAATGTAAATTATGGACTTTGGGTGAAGGTGATGTGTCAATCATTGTGGGTTCATCAGCTGTAACAAATGTACCACTCTTGTGGGGATGTTGATAATGGGGGAGGCTATGCATGTGTGGGAGCAGGGGGTATATGTGAAGTCTCTGTACTTTCCTCTCAACTTTTCTATGAACCTAAAACTGCTCTAAAGAATAAAGTCTATTTTTTTTTAAAAAAGTAACTCTAGAAGTGGTGGGTTTCTAATGGATAGCCTTTGTAAGATCATTTCATTTATACGTTCCAGAAGTGGGAGGGCTAAATTTTTTATTGGGCATTGTGACTGTCAGCTGTCATAGTCCTACAAATCACATTGGGTCGAGGCATGGTCTTCTGAAAGAAACCAGAACTGAAAAGGAAGACCTTAGCAGAATGTCAGAAGTTTGAGCCTAGAAAAATAGGTCTCATGTTTTTCAGTGGGAAGTATTAAACTGGACAAGCAGAGGGCCAGAAGGACAAGGCTGTATCCAGAAGCCACTGGCCAAGAGACAAGAGAGAATTGGAAAGCATGAGAACAAAGGTAAGAGTATCCGTGAAGTTGGGAGGTTCCTCAAGTGGCCAGAAACAGTTTATTTGAGGATTACAGATGTGGGTGTTTAATGAATCTCCTTGTTGCTTTTAAGGGAATTCTTGAAAAAGCACTGTGGTATGGACTTTAGAACAAATAATCTTCATTTCTAACACTTTCCCCACCATGTCTAGTTATATTCATTGGCTGTGTTTCTTAATTTCTCCAGTCCTCAATCTCCTGATATGTAAAATGAGGATAATGTTAACTCACACAATGGCATGATTACTTAAAATGTAGACATTTAGTAAAATCCTTGAAAATAATACAGGAATTGCTATTATTTTTAGTCTACATTTAAAAATTTCGACTTTCCCAAGGGAGGAAGATGTATTGGAGTCTCTTGTCTTTAGAGAATTGGCATGTTGTACACTTAGGAAAAGCTGTTCCTTTGCCAATATGTTTCCTAGGGTGGGTGGGTCATGGTTCTCACGCTACATCTTGTCTGTAGGTGATACTGCTGGTGGCTCTGCTCTCCACTTGGGCTGCCTGAGGGAGGAGGCCTCCACATAGTGTGACTGTGGGAGGCCTGGCCTTTGGTTTTGTGTGTGCCCAGCGTCTGCTGAGGCTGCTTCTGTTTGTGGCTTGGCCTCTCTGCTTCCTACTCCACCTATGAGGAGCCACACTGTCTGTTCTAGGAGCCAAGCCTGTCTGCTACTGCTGGTTCCTGGGAACCAGCCATTTCCCTCTTCTGGGGAAGCACATCATCACAGCATGGATGACCGCCACTGGGAAATTCACCCCAGCCTGAAATAAGACAATTTCAAAGCAGCGATACGGAAAGGCAAATTATGAACCGAACATATTCTGGTGTATCTACTGATTGCGTCTTCCCAGCTCAGCCATGGTGGAGACCCACAAGTGGGCAGAGAGAGTGAGAGGACCTCAGATCACCATGAAGTCCTCCAAAGAGCCAGCTTTTGGCCACAGATAATATCCACCCTATAGGTTTGCTATAAAGATGCAGTGGTTCCTAGACTTAAAAACTGTATGAATCATTAAACTTCATTATCATTTTGGGGTCTGATATCACATCAACATTATTTTTTGTCAATAAGACATTAAAAACAGAACATACCAAAAACAAAACTTTCATCACTCTGATCATTACTTCATAATACAAAAAGGATTTTTAATGCAAAAGAAAATCTAGAAAGAGAACAATATCAAAGTAAAGAATATTTTTTAAAAGTTTGACAACTTTCAGTGTCAATAATTGTAGACTAGGTGATTTGGACCAAGCCTCCTCCTAAGAATAACTAGAAGAGCTAAACAAATATATTAAGATACTGTTTTAAGGCATCAAAGAGTCAAAGAGATAGTGAGTAAACTACTGGTCCAAGATCCTAGAGAAGAAAGAAATCCAGAAAAATGGTCCTGGCATTTAGGATCTTTATGGAATCTGAATGAGGTGGTTGAGAGGCTGACCAGCACTTTTAACAGTCTTATGTGGCTAAGGGAACAAAAGTTGCAATTCAAGACCCATGAAAGTGGTTGGCTGACCACTGCTCCTTTGGGATGAGATCTTAAAAGGCTGCACCGTAGGAGTAAGAGTGAACTTTGGGCTTTTGAAGCCCAGCTTTGAATGTTGTTAGTTATTGAAATTAGATTAAGGTAAGCCTGGATTGCTAGTGCTCCTATGCATCCATAACAAGTATGTGTAAATCCTCTCTAGGGGAAGATAATAACCTAGGTCTCAAAATAATTCCACAAATAATTTTCCAAATACAACATGTGACTTAATAAAAACTAACCAAGCACACATGGAGAAAAGACAACATGAACTAAAACCAGGAAAAACAGCAGATAATAGAACAGACACATGGGGGCTTTAGATATTGGAATTCTCAAGCACAGACTTTAAAATAACTTATGTTTTGCATTTTTAATAAAAGGACAAGATTGAGAATTTGGGCAGAGATCTGGGAACTATAATAAAGGACATAGTAGATTTGAAAAAGAATCAAATATAAAATCTAGAACTGTATAAAGCAATAACACAAATTGAGAATACACATGACAGTTTTTATAGAAGACACTAGAGGCCCAGTGCATGAAATTTGTGTGTGTGTGTGTGGGGGGGGTTGTCTTTCAGCCCAGCCTGCACCCTCTCATAATCCGGGACCACTGGCTCCTAACTGCTCACCTGCCTGCCTACCTGATCGCCCCTAACAACTTGCCTGCCTGCCTGATTGCCCCTAACCACTGACCTGCCTTCCTGATCGCCCCTAACTGCTCACCTGCCTGCCTGATCACCCCTAACCACTTCTGCCTCAGCCCCCGCCACCAGGGCTTTGTCCAGAAGGACATCCAGAATGACATCCAGAAGGTTGTTTGGCTGTTTGGTCTAATTAGCATATTATGCTTTTATTATTATAGATAGCTGAAGAGAGAATTAGTGAAATGGAAGATAGGTCCATGGAAAAGATCCAGGACGAAACAAAGAAAAACAAAAAAAAAATAATAATAAACACAGAAGAGAGGGTAAGGGACATCAAGGGTGAGAAGATCTAACATACATGTGTTTGCAATCCCAGAATAGAGAGCAGAGAAAATGGGGTAAAAGTAATATTTGAAAAGATAAAGGATAAGAATTTTCCTAAACTGATAAGATCATCAGGCCACAGATTCAAACCTAAATAGGTTAAATATAAAAAAAGCTCACAACTGGATACATCACAGCATCACTACTATAAACCAAAGATAAAATCTTAAAAACAGTTAGAGGAAAAAAGATAGATTACCTACAAAGGAGCAACAATTAGACTGATATCTAACTTCTTAAAAAAAACAATTAATGATTTTTCAATAGAAACAGTGGAAGCCAGAAAACAATAAAATGATATCTTTGATGTATAAAAGAACTGCCAATCTACTATCCTAAGTCAAGAAACATACGTTTAAGAATGACAATTTAAAAAGTTAAGAAAATGTATTATCAGCATACTGCAAAAATGGGTATATAAAGGGACAGTGTCTTTAGGCAGAGAAAACGTCACATCACTTGGAAGCTCAGAGAAGCAGGAAGACATAAGAGCAACAATAAAGGCAAATATTTGGTAAATCTAAATTAATATCGACTGTATAAAACAAAATGTAGGGAGAATTAAAATTAATAATCTAGGCATAGATTGCGGAGGAGTTCATAGGGAAGGGGTAAAAGTATCAAGTAACACTAGAACTTGATAAATCAAGGATGTACTGGTATATTATAATCTCTAGTGTAGCCCCTAAAATATAATATAAGTGTATATATTTCCAAGTAAATGGTGGTATGGGTGGTGTAATAAAACAATATTTCATTAATCCAAAACAAGAGATAAAAGGAGGCAAAAGAAGCAATCCTGAGAAAAAAGAACAAAGTAGGAGGGATCTCAATACCAGATATCAAGCTGTATTACAAAGCCATTGTTCTCAAAACTGCCTGGTACTGGCACAAGAACAGACATATAGACCAATGGAATAGAATAGAGAACCCGGAAAACCCAAACCACTATGCTCAATTAATATTTGACAGGAGGCAAGAGCATACAATGGAGTCAAGACAGTCTCTTCAATAAATGGTGTTGGGAAAATTGGACAGATACATGCAAAAAAAATGAAACTAGACCACCAACTTACACTATACACAAAAATAAACTCAAAATGGATAAAGGACTTAAACATAAGACGGGAAACAATAAAAATATTAGAGGAATCCACAGGCAGCAAAATTTCAGACATGTGCCAAAGCAATTTCTTCACTGATACAGCTCCTAGGGCAATGGAAACTAAAGAGAAAGTAAATGGGACTACATCAAAATAAAAAGCTTCTGCACAGCTAAAGAAACAATCAACAAAACAACAAGAAAGCCCACTGAATGTGAGAACATACTTGTCAATGTTATCACCAATAAGGCTTTAATCTCCAACGTTTCCCGGGAACTCATACAACTTAACAAAAGGAAGATAAACAACCCAATCAAAAAATGGGCAACGGACCTAAATAGATACTTTTCAAAAGAGGACATACAGAAGTACAAGAGACATATGAAAACATGCTCAAAGTCACTAATCATCCCAGAGAAGCAAATCAAAACGACAGTGAGGTACCATCTCACACCTGTCAGAATGTCTATCACCAACAAATCAACAAATGACAAGTGGTGGCGAGGATGCAGAGAAAAAGGAACCCTCATGCACTGCTGGTGGGAATGCAGACTGGTGCAGCCACTGTGGAGAGCAGTATGGAGTTTCCTCAAAAAACTAAAAATGGAACTCCCATTTGACCCAGTGATCCCACTTCTAGGAACATATCCCAAGAAACTAGAAACACCAATCAGAAAGGATATATGTACCCCTATGTTCATAGCAGCACAATTTACCATAGCTAAGATTTGGAAACAGCCTAAGTGCCCATCAGCAGATGAGTGGATTAGAAAACTGGTACATCTACACAATGGAATACTACGCTGCTGTAAAAAAGAAGGAACTCCTACCATTTGCAACATTGATGGACGTGGAGAGCATTATGCTAAGTGAAATAAGCCAGTCAGAGAAAGATAAATATCACATGATCTCACTCATTTGTGGAATATAATGAACAACATAAACTGATGAACAAAAACAGATCCAGAGACAGAGCAGCATCGATCAGATTGTCAAACCTCAGAGGGAAGGTAGGGGAGGGTGAGGGTAAGGGAGAGAGATCAACCAAAGGACTTGTATGCATGCATATAAGCCTAACCAATGGACAAAGACACCGGGGGGGGGGGGGGGGGGTGAGGGCATGAGCGGGGGGGGGGGGGGCAAAGGGGGGATAAGGACACATATGTAATACCTTAATCAATAAAGAAAAAAAAGAAAGGAGGCAAAAGAAACAAAGAACAGGTAGGACAACTTAGAAGGCAAATTATAGAATGATAGATTTAAACCCATATAAATCAGTTATTGCATTAAATGTTAGTAGATGAAGTGTCCAATTAAAAAAAAAAAATTTGGCCTGGCCGGCATGGCTCAGTAGTTGAGTATTGACCTATGAACCAGGAAGTCACGGTTCAATCCCCACTGTGGGGTGTGCAGGAGGCAGCAGATTAATGATTCTCTCTCATTATTGATGTTTCTATCTCTCTCCCTCCCTCTCCCTTCCTCTCTGAAATCAATAAAAATATATTTTACAAAAACCAAAAAACAAAATTGTCAAATTAAAAAACAAAATCTAACTATATATTGTTTACAAGAGACATATGTAAAATACAAGAGAGGAAGCCTGTTGGACACTGTGTGGCTGGTATGTGTGTGTGTGTCGGGGGGTGGGGTGGGGGGGGGCGTGCACCAATATTCTGATTTTCAAAGGAGGAATAATAAAAATGTAACAATAGGTAATTTTGTTAAGTGTTTACTAAAGGACTAGACCAGTGGTCGGCAAACTGTGGCTTGCGAGCCACATGCGGCTCTTTGGCCCCTTGAGTGTGGCTCTTCCACAAAATACCGACTTCTGTGCATGGGCCACGAAGTTTTCATCGCACTGTACATGAGCGCCTGCACGTGGTATTTTGTGGAAGAGCCACACTCAAGGGGCCAAAGAGCCGCATGTGGCTCGAGAGTCGCAGTTTGCCGACCACTGGACTAGACTAAGCATGCTGTGCAGTTTATCTCAATTATTAGTGTCTAGCGGACTTTCTTGGTTAGCTTTCTGCAGGGCAGTCACAACCAAGGGTGGTGGTGGGCACATAGTGATAACAGGAGTTAGCACCACTCTGCAGGAGTGCTTTCTGGGCATAGTTGCTCCCAAATTCAGGAGAGAATGTTTTGGTTTTACAATAAAATCTCTGCAGGAAACAATTTGACATTTAGTCAAGCATAACAGATCTTCCTTCTCAACCCCAGCCTACCAACCCTTACTCTCATATGCAATCAAAATTTGGGATGTGGAAGCAAGGAAATCTGAGTGACAGCACACTGACTTTGCAGTCACGAGGTGGAAGAAGAATAAGCTTGATAAAATCCTAACTGTGCTTTTGGCAGCTGTGTGATCTTGAGCAAGTCACTTAACCCACCTAAATACAATTTCTTCAGTAAAGCGGGGGGGGGGGGGGGGGGGGGGGGCGAAATCCTACCTGCCTCATAGGTTGTTAGGGTTAAATGAGGTCCTGTGAATGAAATCTCTTCTGTCTTCTACATGGAACTTTCCTTCTCCCCTCCTCCCCTGTGTGTCAGCCAGAAACTAAAACCTCAAATCTGAGATCACTTTTGTCCAACATTTGTCTCGTAGATGAGAAAACTGAGGCACAGAGAGGCCAAATGCTAGCTGTGTGATCTTGGGCAAATTGCTTAATCTCTCTGGTCCAGGTTTCCTCATCTATAAGATAGAGATGTAATAGCAGCCTTATTGAGATTCTGTGAAGATTGAATGAAAAAAAATGTACTTAATGCAGTGGTTCTCACCTTCTGGCCCTTTAAATACAGTTCCTCATGTTGTGACTCCCAACCATAAAATCATTTCCGTTGCTACTTCATCACTGTAATTTTGCTACTGTTATGAATCATAATGTAAATATCTGATATGCAGGATGGTCTTAGGCGACCCCTGTGAAAGGCTTGTTCGACCCCCAAAGGGATGGCGACCCACAGGTTGAGAACCGCTGAAAGGATCTGGCGCTTGGTGGCCATTTGATGCGTCATAGCAGCTATTTTTTAAATGAATATTATTATTTTGTGTAGCACTTGAGGAGTCATTCCACTCTGAGGTATGAAGAGCTGGCAGGCTACAGCCGTTCTGTCACAGACCCTGGAAGGGTGAGTTATCCTGGGGAGACCTCCTCACGGGGTCAGGTAGAGTTCAGTGAACTCACAGAGAAGCTTGATTTTAGACGCTCCGAGGTACATCCACTCATCTCCTCTCCACTCCCTCTGCCTGTTATTAAACTGGTAGTTTTTACAACATCAATAAAGAACTTTCCTACCCAATTACCCCAGACAATAGGCTGAAAAGCAGTTTCGACTATGAAAACTTCGTGTTGGGTTCATTTAGATTGTTTTGCTGCGTCAAATCCTCACTTGAGTTCAAAAGTTCAGCTGAACCATGAACTTTGTAATTTCACAGCAGGCAGTTCTGCAAATACAGTGGAAAGCGAAAAAACACACACCGTTTAAGGTGGGCTTGCCGTGTTGTATATAATCTGGTTAGGAATGGGTGCACGCGAAAGAGCCCCTCATTTACCGCACACAGTAGCACATCAAAAAGAAAGGGAAACAAGACTGAACCCAACTGTTCCTTGAGTTACCTGACCTCCCCGGCTTCTGAGGGAAGGCCCATTTGTGAGTAATCATTAGTGGACAAACTAGAGCCAGCTAATCTTCTTAATAAATTGTCAAGTCTCGTATACCTCTTGGTTTCAGTGGTGGCTTTCTGCCTGTCTGGGACAGGCAGCATATCAAAACAAAAGGGTCATGACTTCATGTATTTGTTAAAGCTAGAATCCATGTTCTCATATAACTCAGGCTTGGTTTGACCTGGGTACACAAGTGTAGGTGGAGCGAGAGTTTCATCGGAGTGAGATTCATGCTGGGCTTTTGCTTGTCTATTAATAAACACACACACACACACACACACACACACACACACACACACAAGTTCAAGAACCCTCATTTTGTAAGCCTTGTGTTTGTGCAGCTTACATTCAGGAGCAAAGCAAACAAGATAACAAACTCACTTGGGTTTGGATGCCGGTCAGCTTGTCCTCAGTACCGTGGAACATGACTCCACATTGCATCCACATTTCCTTCCTCTGTTACCTGGAGAGATGTTTCTCATCGGTTTTTATGGGGCAGCGTGTAAACCTGAAGCAGACAGTTTGGGGCGAGGGGGTTGGTGGGAGCAAGGTGCATTTTTACACAGCAGCTGCTTATTCCCCTTTACTTACTGAAGGGTTGGTCTGTGGGGTCCTGAGAGGAAAGCTATGATGGGGCATTTGTGGAAGCAGAGAGGAAGAGAAGGGGTGAAAAGGTCAAGTCCTGTGACAGATGGCTCCTCGTGAGTTAAAGGGGACTGGCTTGTTGGAAGCAGGATCCCTTTCTCCTGACTTTTATCTCTGAGTTGCCAGGATTTGAGCTCTGGCCAGCTCAAGACACTTTTCAGAAAAATCATCCGGTGGAGACAGTCCGATGCTTCCTTCCTGTCCTTACGATAGGCTTTTCCATACAGGAATGTCCGTCCAGGTCAGTCAAGAATCGGTGACACTTTCTGTTTTTTTTTTCTCTCCCCCAGACATAAATCATCACAATAAATTTAGTGCCTCCAACTGAGAACCACGAGAATAAAGGGGGAGAGAGCGGAGTGAAGACTGAGTTGGTTGACCTAGTTAAAGGTGGTCCATCTTCCTGGGGTGGAAGGAAAAACAAGGGTCTCAGATTTTATGGCCCTGCTTCTGGTTGACCTGCCCTCGGGGTGGGGCTGGTTGTCTCCCAGTGAGGCCAGGACAGGAGGGGAGTTGGTGGCATTCTCTTAAAGGGCTCCTAACATATGAATAGTGACGGGAGTTTTTGTCCTTTCAGAAAGTATTTGTGAAGAGTGCACTTCAAGGGAACGAGGAGGGTTGGTCAGGCGGAGGTCGGCTAGGAAGAGGAGGCTTCTGTGGGGAGACACTGGGAGGCGGAAGCAGGGGATGGGAGCAGAAGCCAGGTCTGCACTCCCGTCATGTCTGTCGAACGATGAGATGGGGATTTGACTTCTCAAGGGACAAGAGTGCACATGGCAGTGACTCCAGAATGAAAGGAGGCTCGTGGGAAAACAGGAGAGAAAGAAGACAGCTGAGGGATCAGGCTGAGAAGGTCCGGATGGGCTGAATTTAGGGTGTGTCTGTGTAGTAGAGAGGAGGGTGATAAGCAGGAGATGGCCTTGCTCACTGTGGCCCTCTGCTCTGTTCCGGTGACCTACCTGCCTACAGGGATCTCACCGTGACTTAGCATTTAGGATCCATATCAGCTGTCCAAAGATCACCATAACTAGCAGTTACTTGTCAGGTTCTCTGTATCAATATCTTTGTATATATTTTCTCTAATCCTTAAGCAATCCTGCACGGTATGTCATAGGACTTGCAGCTTATGACTGAGGAAACAGAGGCCCAGCTAAAAAGTTGCTGGAATGGTCTGGGAGCCAACCCCCCTGATGTTAGGCTTCAATGGGGGGGGACCTTACTTGAGTCCTTGGGTGCTGGGGACAGAATTGGCTGCCATTATGGATGGCCCTGGGCCATCCTGCTCGCGTGTGCACTTCCATGCTCGGAGATGGATTTGAAAAGTCCCAGGCTGTCCTGGGGTGACATCCTTGGCCAGGAGGGTCCCAGCATCCCTCCTGCAGCCACAATACGGCAAGGTTTTGAACCTGGTCTTCTGTCCAAACAGGACTTAGTAAAAAAAACAAACAAAAAAAACAAAAAGGGGGGGGCTCTTTTTAAATGGACTCACTGAGTCCAGTATAGTTTGTGATATCTGTCAGTGATGAGAAAAACAAAAGATAAAATCAGGTTCTATTTTCTCTGTACTCTTCAACTTCTATTCCGTTCCCAGGGTCATTCACCTGCCACTGTGGTGCTCCAGGTGCCCAGGTACCACGTTTGGATTGTGTGATCCATCTTCCACACCAGAGCTGACTGGATGTGAGGGCTGCCAAGCAATGGACCTGGCTGGAAAAATAAGTGCAATCCTTTGGGAGGCGTGGCTTTGGGAAACTGAGCAACAGAGTGAGTGTATAGGGGGAAACTGAGGCTGGAAAGGAGGATTTGGAGGAACTGAGAGAAAGGGGAAGCCGTTCTAGATAATGAGAACAGCCGGTTCAAATTCACAAAGGTGCAGGCCTCTCGGTCATGTTTGGGGGACAGTCAGGTGACCACTTTGCCCAGAGTGGAAGGTTGAGGCAGGAGAGAGATAGAAGACGGAGAGGAGGGTGTGGCCCGCATTGGAGGATTGGGGCAGACCCACAGAGGCCAGGTGAAGGACTTTGGTCTGTAGATACTGAAAAGTAAGTATGGGGAGGGAGGCAGGAAGCATATTTTCCAAATATCAACCTCCCAGCAGTATGCAGAAGGGATTGAAGGACATGAATCTGGTAACTAATTAATGTCTGACAATAATCAACTGTCATAATCACAGTTTGGTTTGCCTCTTAAGCAAACACAAAGATGATCATTATATGAATAACTCGTGTCTCTGCTGCCTCCCCTATTCTCAAACTGATTGCTGGTTCCTATGCATTCACCACATATTATTTAGCCCTTCTCCCACCCTAGCAGTGCACTTGTCCCTCTGTTTAGCACTGACAGCCTCTGCTTCATATAGTTATTTATATGTCTGTCTCCACCACTCTAGCACCTCCCTGAGGAATCCAAATCTTCAATTTGAGTCTGTTTCCTAGAGCATGCCTGGACTAAGATTACTGGAGCCACGGAGATCTCTATCAAAGAAATAGCAACCCTGCCTCCTCGTTCCTGAACTTGGCTTCCAGGGTGGAATCTATCATTAAATAAATAAGATATTAACCAAATCAAACAACTTTTAATGACCCAGAAAAAATAATTCAATTCACACACACACACACACACACAAAAGTAAAGAGAAGACCAGGCGTCTCAACGGCTTAGCTCACGGTGAAGTCTGAGCATGCTGGTCGCACTGTGATTTCACAGTTACTCTTGCAAGACTCCCATGCAGTCTCCTGGAGAAGGCGGACTCCTGCCCTCCAGACTTCACACGGAGAAAGAAGCTAGAGCTCATCCTTCCCTCCTTCAGTCAATGTGAATGGAACCTCACTGGGTGCCAGGCACTGTGCTGGGCTGTAAAGACTAGGAGAAACTCTCTGAGCCCTTGGGGAGTGGGAAGGCAGGTGGCCCAACTAATCCAGTGGGACTAATCCGGGGTCCCGCAGCGGCCGGTGCACAGTTTTTAGGAAAGAACCATCAGTGCTGCCGTTGGCGGAATGCTGGGGTCTGGAAGGCTTCCTAGGGGAGATCAGTTTTAAACGGGGCCTCTGAGCATGAGAAAGTCAGGTGACATGGAGTGAGGGGAGAGCATTTCAGGCAGGGGACACTGCAGGAACAAAGACACAGAGGGGCTCGGGGTTTTTAAGCAGGGCTGCTGTCGGCATTCGGGCCAGGACTTTTATAGGACACTGCCTAGTCCCTAATTACACTGCACATATTTTACATCCCTTCCCTACCTAGCATCCCGTAGTGACAACCAAAGCTTCCCAAACATTTCTAAAGGCCCAAGGGTGAGCGGAGTGTGTGTGTGTATGTGTGTGTCACCTGCATGAGAACCACCTGAGAGTGAGCCAGCACCGCATTGTATATAGGCCTTATCAGAGGAAGGTTGGACCTCTTCCTTCGTGTGGGGAACCACTGCAAATTCTGGACATGGGAACGATCTGGTCAGAGGGATCTGTGTTTGTAAAGGTCACTCTGACCTCAGGGTGAGGGGTAGATTGGAACAGGCAGTGGCTGACAAGTCCAAAGTAGGTTCCCTCCCCCCTTCCCTCCCAATATTTTTTTCTCCTTTTCTTTCTTGGGGATCTAGTCTTACCTACACACTACTTGTAAGTTCGTTGCTCTCTGAGTTTCCTTGACCATTCACCTGGGAATTTCAAAGGAATGGAGCCTCTTTCCCATGAGCTGCCATGCTCCCGGAAACCCGTTTTCTCAAGTGGCTGTAACTGATCTCAGGCTGTCAGAACCCAGATCAGCTCTCCAGGTCTTGTGCTTTGTCTAACCTTTGTGTTAGGAGGCTGGGATGATTGCACCTATTATATGGATGAAGAAACGGAGGCTCAAGAAGGCCAGATCTAAACATGAGGCTTTTAACCACTGTACTGTAGTTAGTGTCTGGGAAGTTTTGCTGGCATTTCACTATTTTTTAAAATATATTTTTATTTATTTCAGAGAGTAAGGGCGAGGGAGAGAGAGATAGAAGAATCAATGATGAGAGAGATTCATTGATCGGCTGCCTCCTGCCCACCGCCTACTGGGGGACCGGCTGCTACCCAGGCATATGTCCTGACTGGGACTCAAACCCTGAACTCCTGGTTCATAGGTGGGCACTCAACCACTGAGCTCTGCCGACCAGTCTGCACCATTAATTAAAACAAAACAAAACAGGCAGCAGTGTGGTACCCAAGGAAATATCTCTATAAGATGGAGCTGGTTCCTTTGCCTTGCTTTTCTCTTTTCCATCAGCTTTTTGGGATACTGAAAACCACCCCTGGAAACCTCGGCAGGCCACCAGGCTTTAGTTAGGGGCTTTGCTTGATATAAGAGCCCTTAGGCCTTCCATTTCCCCTTTGGGGGAAAATTATTTTACTGAAAATCACACACTGCCCCCCACATCTTTAGCCAAGATGTTCTCATTTTCTCGGAGCCAGAATAAGCTGGCAGGGTGCTAGAGTCAACACGGGCTGGGACCCAGTGCTTCCGCTGGCTGGGGAGGCAGAGAGCCGGCAGCAGCATCCCTCAGCTCAGACTTTCTCCCGGCCTGATTTATGGCTCCCGCCTCTTGCTCTGGCTTTTCGCTAAGATTGCCTTCCAAGAGGCCTTCGCGGCCGATCCAATACTGTCCATGTGCGTTTTCGCTTTGCGGCTGTTGACGGAGAGCTT
This sequence comes from Myotis yumanensis, assembly GCF_028538775.1. Taxonomy (NCBI): domain Eukaryota; kingdom Metazoa; phylum Chordata; class Mammalia; order Chiroptera; family Vespertilionidae; genus Myotis; species Myotis yumanensis. The sequence goes on along the minus strand of NW_027223764.1, from coordinate 23,732,064 downwards.
TGGGCCCACGCCCTGTCCCCACCCACCCGGCCCTATCTGCAGGAGCCATCTTCAGGCTGTCAGAACCCAGATCAGCTCTCAGGCTGCGGAGGTGGCTCCCATCCAAAGCCACTTCCGCCCTTTTCCCTGCTGGGGCTGTAGGGCGGCTGAGCAGTCCTCTTCAGAGGCTTGCAGACTCGCCCAGCCTCTTTGAATCCTGACCCAGGTCGCTTGGTACGCTCCCTGGTCCATTGCATCAGAGATCTGTCGTTGCAAAATGCAATAATGTTTTGTCAAGAGACCAGAGGAGCCATTTATTTTGGCTCCTCCATAGCGATTCAAGGAAATCTCTTCCCTCGTCTTTAAATGGTTCCTGGAGTCGGCAAGGGTTTTTGTGCTCAGACATTTGCCCAGGGCAAAACCCCTTCAACCCAACCCCACTGGATCGCCTTCGCCAAAGTGGGAAGACTCTCAAGCAAAATATCTTCTGCGGGATGAGTGAAAGACTCCCTTTAAGGATAGTTAATAAACAGCAGGCCTCTCTTTCGGTGTAATTTTTCATTTCGGAAGCTTGGCTTTTAAGACATGCAAGCAGCACAGGGCCTTCGCGTGTTGGAGTCTCCTTCCTGAGCCCCCAGCTCTGGCGTTCCCAGCTGGAGAGGAGCTTGTCCGTGTGCCTCCCTGACTCTCACATAGTTCGCATTTTCCTGTCATTGCAATGTCACTCCAGCTGCATTGTCTGAAACTAGTACTTTTATTTTTGACCTTTGCAATTTTTTTTTTTTCTCCTAGCGCAGTGATGGCGAACCTTTTGAGCTCGGCGTGTCAGCATTTTGAAAAACCCTAACTTAACTCTGGTGCTGTGTCACATATAGAAATTTTTTGATATTTGCAACCATAGTAAAACAAAGATTTATATTTTTGATATTTATTTTATATATTTAAATGCCATTTAACAAAGAAAAATCAACCAAAAAAATGAGTTCGCGTGTCAGAGGTTCGCCATCACTGTCCTAGCGCCTAGAGACAGTGAAGCTGGACTATACGTCTTCATGAAAAAAAAAATATTTTTTCTCCTGTTTCTCCAAATTGCAGGGCGTCTAATGCTGGTCTCAAGATCTGCTTGTATCAGCAGCTTCCACTCAGTCCCTTTTCTTCAGGGTGGTGGGGAGGGCAGGCATGTGCGATGTTGAAAGAATTCTCAAGGTGATTCTGATAAATACCTTCATGGACCCACTGAGACGCTCAGGTCTAAATAGAGGCACAACGATTTGGCTGCTTTGTCTAAACTCACAGGACTCTCCGTCGAGGTTTCCATTCTGAAACCTCGATCAAACCATTTAATAGTTTTGATATGATCAAAATAGTTGAACTGGTTATGCATGGCTGTCTAAATATGGCTATAGTTCAAGTTCTTCAGTCTTCCTGAGAGAGTGCTAAACTTTTGCACAATTCCCACAGTTTCCGCTCCATTGGGCTTAAATCCTTTGGGATAACGTTGGCAAACTGTTAACCATTTGGACTGTCAGGTTCTTCATCTGTGAAGTGGGAGGGATACGCACCATGCATTGTTGTGAGGATTAGAGGCAGGCTATGTACTTGTCTAGCACAGTGCTGGGACTTGGTAAATGACTGCTATAACCAAATCAGTGATTGTTAGCCTTTTTCATTTCATGGCACACATCAACTACTAAAATTCTGTGGCACACCAAAAAATATTTCTTTTTGCCAATATGACAAAAAATAGATACAATTTTGATTCATTCCCACTGGATAGCTATTGTTGTGTTGGCTGTTGTCATTTTTTAATATGACAATCTAAGGGAAAAGAAGTCAGTGCCCCTCCCTAACTAGTCAGGTACCGCATGTTTTAAAAATTCCTGTGGCTCGCTGGTTGAAAATCGCTGACCAAGATGATGATAGTGATATTTACTATTGAGGGTAAAACAGCTTGATTTGTCTCCTCTCCAACACATCCTGATCTCTATGGGCAAGGTAAGCTGAGATTCCCAAAACAAGGGTGACAACCCACTATATATTGGGATTCTACTACGTGCCATGGTGTGGGGTTTGGTGCCTTCATGTGCTTTCATTAGTCCTCCTGTCTGTGCTCTGAGATGACACTGATAGTCCCATTTCACAGATGATCACACCGAGTCTGAAGAGGCTGTTGATGATTCATAAGGATTCTTGGTTGCAAGCAGCAGATTGATTTAAGCAGAGATGGAATTTATGGAAGAGAATTCACTGTTGCCAGACCTTTCCCTCACAGGTATTTATTTGGTTCTGTATAACTATTGGTGCTTATAATAAATAAAATACATGTTAAGAGTGAAAAAACAAAAACAAAACCACAGCACCCACACAATCACAAACCACTCCTTGGTATCCAAACACATGAGAGGGGCTGTAGGCTGAGGATCCATGAGAGCACAGTCTTCGAATCAAGGATTCATGGGATACTTGGGTGGAAAGCATTCCTGAGCTGTTCTAACCCACCTCTTGCCCTCTGGAGGAGAGAAGTACATGGGGGACACCACCACCGGTGGATTGTATCACTCAATAGCCTCACCCTGCCCTAGAGTCTTAACTCACACACTGAGGGGAAGAAGCCCACTTCCTTCCGTAATGAAATCAAGCTAACAGGTAGAGCACATAGGGTACAACCTTTCTGGAGGGCAAGAGCTTCAAAAACGTTTGCATCTTTGATTCACTAATTCGTCTTTTAGAAACCAAGCCTGGGGAAATGTGGAAAGAAAGTTTATGTTTCAGGATGTTCATTTACAACAAGGTAATTTATGCTAGGAAAATATTGGTAGGGATTTTTTAAAATATACACCTACAATCACGTAGTCCTATAAAGATCCAATTAAAAATATACCAAATGTCAACTGTGAGGTTATCTCTGGGCGGAGGAATTACAGTTGCTTTTTAAATGATCCCCTACCCCCCTTGGGACTTCCAGAACTTTCTACATAAATAAGTACTTCTTTTATAATTAGAAAAATAATATGTATTACTTTTTAAAAAAATTCCATCAGGTAATACCATCTTCAAAGAAACCAAGGATAAAAAAGTTCAACCAGTTTTCGGGAGGGGGGGGGGCGGGGGGGGGAAAGGGCTGTTCCATGCATCCCGAGGGGCCATCTGGGTAGAGGGCAAATTAAAACCTGAAAGTTTAAAGTCAATCAGTTTGTCTTCATGGGCCCTCGATGGGGAAAAACTTCAGTCATTTCCCTTGCCTGGCACTCTTGTGGTCAGAGGATGAAATCCAATCATGGGGTCAGTTGGGTTTATACATTCCATGGCAAACCAATTTGGCCATTTCTCTGCATTTCCCAAAAGTTCTCTGACTTCCTAGACAGGAATTGTGAGCACAGGGAGACCTTTATGCTGGTTCCTGCAGCACATCTGGTTTGTAGCATATGCCAGATGGGCTCCCTTTCATCTGGAGGGAGGGGCCAGAGGGGGCATACAGGCCTCCGTAGGTCCAAGGAACTTCCTCAGTGGAGGCTCTAGTTTTTGGTGAAGTATTTCAAGTTAAGAGGTAAGTAGATCACGTTGAAGTCACGGTGTCCTTTAAATTTAGGAGAATGTGCCTTTTATTAGAGTTTGCCCACCTGACCTTTAGGTTCATCACTTAGCCCAAAGACATACGAGTAGATTTTCTGACACCATCTGCATTACATGCATACTTATTGAGAATCTATTACGTACTCCACACTGTGCTCGGCACTGACATATAGCAATGAATAAGACAGATGTGGTTCCTATACCCAGGGAACTCATTTTCACCGGCAAGAGGGCACACTGGGGACAGATTGCTGACTTTCTACCCTCACTAGCCCCAGTCTGTGGTTTGGTCTATACTTAGCCTCTGACTGTACCAACCACTCCATCACTTTAGACATGCTGGATTGGAAGTAAAACCCTAGAAAATACTCACATCTGCAAGTCCAGTGATAGTGAAAGAAAAAATATTGCTGAGGGAGGGTGAGCGACGGGGTGCACCCAGTGGCTGAGAAGAAAAGGTTGAGATGGTTGAGTGGCCGAGGGGAGAGGAACACAGAAAGACAGGGGCTGAAGTGTAAGTGCCAGTGCAGCCACGTTGGCTTTGGTGAATCTGCAGCATGGATCACATTCAATCGCTTTCCAGGGATTTCTAACCGTGCTCTTGCCCACTATGCTGTTCTTGAAGATTCTTTTTATCCTCCATTCCTTGCTGAAATTCTAGAGGAAAGGAAGCCTGACTCATTCTCCCCTTCCCCTAGTTACCACCAAACTCCTTTCTCTTACCCCTGAACACCTGCATATTCCTATTGAGGCGCTTTCCTAGACAACCAGCCCATCGCAGCCTAACCAGTGTCCCATCACAGGACATCTTTCTCCAGGAACCAACAGCCAGAAGCCTGACCACTGACATGCTCACAGTTCTCTGTAAGTCAACACCATCTACAATGTCTCGAAGACTTCTTGAGAGCTGAAAATGCTTTTTCAATTCTTAAAGATAGACAAAACAGTGCTTTGCAAAATTGTTGACTTTCATGTTTGGTGGCATTTTTCAATTTTTAAAAAAGCTAATTTGTATAGGTTTTAGGTACAGAACCACTCAGGATTCAGGCAGGAAACGGAAATAACCCCCAAAGGTTCAAATGAGGAGAATTTTGGGAAAGTGTATATGGTTGTAATCAGGGTTGGGGGAACCCACATGGTAAATTGAGGCACGAAAGACAAGCAACAGTGGGGAGTCATTACCACCTTTGGGCTGGAAGGGGCACAAAGAGGAACTGGCATTACTGGAGGGCAGGGAGAGGCAGGGCCTTAGAAGAGGGAGCTGGTGGGAGCCAGAGTTTCCCAGGGAAGCATCCTCCTATTGGAATCAAATGCTGAAGCAGAATGGGAGCAGGGAAGAAACACCTCCTCCTCCCCCTCCCACCCCACCCCCCCCGCCCCGATCTCCATTGGCCACACCTAACCAGAAATGAGGCCAAAGGAGAGGTTAAGGCAGGCAGATAATGCAATCCCTAAGGGTCTCTGCTTCCTAGGACACAGAACGAGGCAGAAAATGGTAGAGAATGGATCAGGTGGGCCAGGGGTATGTGGAATTCAGAGAATAACCAGCACAGGTATTAACTCTCTCTCTCTCATACCCAGAGTATGGAATTACTCAGAGCATTGTTTTCCATCACTCTTGCTAAATGTCATTTTATTGGTCCAACCTCCCAAGAGTTGTGGGTTGGTGTTTTGTTTTGTTTTTCCTCCCATAAATGCCTTCTGAAAGTCATGGCTGGTTTTTTCCTGTAACATTACCATTTTTACTTATTCAAAAATATTTATTGGGCGATCACTCTGTACCAGACACCATTGAAAAAGGTCTCATTTGCCCCCCACCTATCATTCCCATTCATGGGGATCATTCCACCTCCCATTTTCCAATAAAATTCTAAATAATCAAACCATCTTCATAGACCAAGCCAGTAGTTTTTGTTCATTTGTCTTAACCTGAAGAAACCTGCCTATGCTTAACTTGCCGTTGTTGGGGAAAAGGTTTCATTGCAAAAACAGTGCAAGTGGTCCTGGGGGTGGGGGCACCTGACTCACTGCTGAGGGGTTGGGGGAACTTGGATGGGAATGGAGCCCTGTCTCACTCGGGAGACTATGTAGGAGGGGACGAGGGGGATGGAAATCACTGCTGCTATGCATCCGGCTCTTACCAGGTGTTAAGGGTATCTCACTTCATTCTTGTAACTATCCAGTGAGTGGGTGTTATTACCTTCGTTTTAGGGCAGAGGGGAGTATTGCCATGTAGAAAGCAGGAAAGGAGTTCTCAACAGAGCTGGAAATCACTTCTATCTCTTACCCACGATACTATAACACTTCCTTTTTTTGTCTTTGGTCTATCTGAAAAGAAGAGCAGGCGGAACATTTTTTTGTTGTTGTTAGCAGAGGTTCCTTTCTAGTTCCTGAGGTTGCATTGGGAAAGAGGCCATCCCTGTGTTCAGATTTCTCAGTTAAAATTTAGAATTCCAGGTAGAACACAAAGAAATAATTGGAAACTGGAGGGCAACTAGTATTATCATTCAGTTCGATAATAAAAACAACAGAATTCTAAGAACCATTTAGACTATATTTGCTTTATAACACGGTCTTTATGAAAAAACAAGCAAACAAAAGAACAACTGAGGTTCCGAATAACATACTTTTGGAATATATTTAATTTGTGATCTGGTGAATGTGTGCATTTAATGTACACAAAGTGTGATTCCACATCTGGTTGTGTTCTGCTCCCCCAAACAATAATGTGTTACATATTTACATGGCTAGAGGAAGAGAATGGGAAACTGGAAATGAAACAACATCGTCGGCTTGTACTATAAAAATTAGAGCAGACACAGAGATAAAAGGAGTGGGGAGGGTGGGGTGGGGCCGATGCTTCAGGACCTTCCAGGAAAGACTGATGCTGAATCTTCCAGAAAGAAAGAAGTTAGCAGAGACTCGACGCCCTGAGAACCAGGGAGGAATCAGCATGAATATTAAAGATATTGTGGCCTTTAGCCATCTTTTGGGCTAAGTAGTCTCAATAATGTTCACATCTTATAGGCTAAGTAAGTGTTAATATGCTTTGTAAAGACCACCACCTTGGAAACTGCTGAAAGGGGCCATAGCAGTGGGTTATATCCAGATCAGAGGCCAAGTGGACCTTTTTGGTTATTAAGCTTTTTCATTTTCTTAATGTGATGCTGTTACTGTTGTTTGATAAGTGAATTAACTAGAGATTTTTAGGCTGAATGGATATTTATCTGTCCTATATAAACATTGGTGAAGTATCTCTCTGGGCTTTAGCTTTCCAGGACTTAAATTGTCCATGATTTAACTGTTTTGCTCATTACATTTGCCAAAAAGAAAGTAAGGCGGATTGGTTGATGGTTATAATTTGAGGTGGGGGTGGGAATAAGGCTCCTTTTGAGATATGTCTCCCCCCAAATTAATGGATAATAAAATTACAAAAAAAGAGAAAGAAAGAAAGAAAAGAGCCAAGAAAAAAAATCATATAAAATTATTAAATATTTAAATAACAAGTAATACAAGTTCCAAAGTTGTGGACCCCCCCCCCAACCCCCCAAAAATCAAATGTTTGTCATGCCTGGGAAGTAATATGTATCCTCAAAAATACAATGGCTCTGGAAACTTCTTTTTGTGTTAATACTCAGAGAGATGCCCAAAAGAGCTGTGATCCAAACAATTGAGGCCATGGTTCTCTGCAGACACGGCCTCAGAAAATTATTCATAAAGACTTTCTGCTTGGTGTTTAGCTTTGAAAACAAAGATGCTCCCATTAGTCTTGACCCATTGAGGAGAAAGAGAGACGGTCTTCACCCTACATAGCCTCCTTCCAGTGTCCAGCCCAGACATTCTGTCTTGGGGAGTGGACCGTCATGACTCTCTCTGTAAGCCTGCTGCTTGAAAGCCAGAGACCAAGAAACCAATATTTATGTTCTCATCAAAGTTAATATTAAGCATTAAGTACCAGTTCCTTGGGCAAGCCACACCATCCTAAAGGTGGGTTCTGGATTCCAAGCAAGTTCCATTTTCTTCCCTATCTGTGGTCTTGGTGCATAAATAGGAAAAAGGACAGAAAGCCAGGTTTGGGGCCAAGGTGAAGAAATGCTATGCAGATACCAATGTAGGGGTGATTAGAAGAGCTGACTCCCATTAAATGGGATTTGCTTTCTTCCAACTGGACATGCACAGGACTCGGTTTTTTAAAAAGTATTAACTTTTTTCCCCCCTTTAAGCTTAGCCAGAGACCTCATGGAGGTCTAAACCCAAGCCAAGCTTGATCTGTTTTAATTCAACCACTGTTGATTTATGGCTTAGCAAAAAATGTCTGAGAATTTTTTTAAGCTAAAAAAAATTGTTTTACCCTAACTTGACTCTCTCACATCTCAAATACAGCTGAAAGGATATTTCTCAGAATTTCAAAAGACAAAGCCATCTTTGGAATGGAAGGTAGTTTTGAAAGCTTCAAATCCCAGTGAGAAATCCTATGATAGTTTATGTACAAGCAAAAGCAAACACACTGAAAGGCCAATGACACTTTAAATATGTTCATTTGATTCCTCTTGAATAGAGACTAGAATAGAAACAACCCAAGGCCAAAGGGGAGGCCTGGGGTGGGTTGGGGGCATTCTTAGAATTTGCACTGGAAAAAGGGACACAGACGTCCTCTCTCTTCTTTCTTTTATTTCCTCTGTCTTCCTTTTCTTACCAACCCCATTTCAAAACAAAACACCCTCAAAAAATAAAAAAATCCCTTTATTATACAGAAGAAAACCATAGTGATGCATTTCTTAAAAATTACGTTTAAGTACAAAAACCATTATGACACGTTTTCTTTTCCACCTGGCTCTGGAATGTATGTCATTTCACAATGTGAACAGGAATTGGACTAATTGCCAACCATGAGAAGAAAACTAACACCAAATCACTTGACCATTCCAGCTCTAACAGTTTATGGGTCTAACTCAGTTCACAAGAAGCAGTTCTTTCTCAGCCCTCCAATAGCACCCTGCCTAGGTAGCATCATTTAACCATTCAATAGCGGTGGGTGTATAGTTTGCACATTGTATTTTCCTGTGTGAGCATCCATCTCTCCCAAAAGATTGTAAGCTCATTGAGAGATCATATATTTTGATCAGAAAGTGATCATATATTTTGTCTTATTTCCCACAGCTGTGACCTCTGACCTCCCTCCCAAGTTTTCACACATTAGCCCAGTGACTGTCAGAGTGCCTCGCCTCAAAAGAGCACACAGTAGGAACAAAGGCAAAGGTGTCTTTCTTCCTGATGCTGAGGAAGAGGCAACCATATCATTCCAGATAATTGCACTGTGCTCTTCTTCCTGAGGGATCTTTGAGAAGTAGGGGCCTTCTCTGCCATCATATATTTATACACTGTGTTTCTCTACTAAGTGTATCTCCTCATGAAAAAATTACTGCTTATACAACAGCTCTGCTCATGAATGTTAATATATTTCCACTGCTTAGATTGCCTTGGCCAGACCTAGAATTACTGATTTTACTTCTAATGCTTTAAATTCCTTTCATGGTTTTAGTTTTCCAACTTCATGACTGCAATTAACTCCTCAGAGACCAAAGCCACATCTGTGCTGTGCATTAGCTTTCTTGCTTTAGACGTCATCCTGGTTGCATATCAAGTAATGGATTAATGGGCAAGAAATAGAGCTGATCATGAAAACAAACAAAATAATAAACCAGAATTATATTTAAATACATAAAAATTTGATTTTTGGTATATGCACTTTTTGCCCAAACATGATACCAGTGTTTGTAAGTGAACTTATAAGAACAAAATAGCAGACATTTATTGGCGACTTATATTGTTCTGTGTACTGTGCAAAGTACTTCATAGGTATTATTTCATTTAATCTTCACAACAACTCTAGGCATTGTGACCATTTGCAAGTAGGTGCAATTGCTTTTGAACCTGTACCTCCAGTATTCAGTATAATTCATTTAGTCCTTACATGAGTTTATGATGTTTTTGTGTGCATTTATCTTGTACTACGTGAAGATTTTGTAGTATTTATTATATATCTCATCTGTGTTTGTTATATTAGTTGCTGTAAGAAGGGAGTTCCCAAAACCAGTTGCTTAAAGAGCAAAAACGTTGACCCCTCTCCCATGTAAAGTCCAGGAGGAAGGTTTCATGTTGACTGGTGGCTGCACTCCACATGGTCATTCAGGGACTTTGGTTCCTTCTGTATTTTTCTCCACCAGCTCCTAGTATGTCCTAATATTAAGGCATCAGACCAGAAGTGGAATATACATTTCTACTTATTTTGGAGAAAACTTGGTTGCATGGCCACACTTAACATCAAAGGAGGCTGAGGAATGTATCGCCTGGCAGCCAGGTATCTAGCCACAGTTCTTACTATGAAAGAAGGGATGAATGAAATGCAGTGAGTAGCTCACTATGACCACCACAGTCTTCAATAAATAGAGTGTAAACAATTGGAGAGCTAAGCCGATGTGTTATTTACATTTGTCCCTACCACAGGGTTAAACACCTGCCACAGAAATAACAAATACTTGACTCATGTACTAGTACTCCCTACTCTGGACTTCATGGCAGACATCACTAATCAACCATAGCACTCTTTCTTACAGAACCTGGATATGTGCTCAGAATCCTTTGCAACATGGTGCCCCTGGAAGCCACTGACAGTAAGTGAGAATTGATGCAAACTTTGCATTTCATTAACCCTTCCTGATTGTAGGTATTTACATCCTATATAATAAAAGGCTAATATGCAAATAGACTGAACAGCAGAATAACTGGAACAACCAAACAACCAGTCACTATGATGTGTGCTGACCACCACGGGCATGTGCAGAACATGGCGGGTGTTGGCCATGGTGGGATTGTGGAGCAGGTGAGCGGGGGTGCCAGACGAAGGTGGGGCACCGATCGCTGTCATCAAGATGAGCCTCTGATGGTTACTGAAAATTCTTTGCTCCTGTGCACCATGGTCCCACCGGGCACTCACACCTGCTGCCGGTGCCGGAGCCAACACTTGCACCCGCTGCTGGTGCCCAGCGCTGGTCCCAATCACTCAGCGCCATCAGCGGGTGTGAGTGGCGACTGCTGGCCCCAATCGCCCCTGAGGGCTTCTCCACCTCCCCTTGCTCCTGAGGGGTGATCAAGGCAGCAGCTGCTGCTCGCACCCACTGCTGGCACCGGCCCCAATTGCTCCGTGCAGTCAGCGGGTGTGAGTGAGGCTAGTGCTGTCAGCACGTGGGAGCAGCGGCAGCGGGAGTGGGGCTGCTTGCAGACAGGGACCTGGGGCCTGGGGCCTCGGTGGGAGAGGCCAGGCAGGGGCACAAGGATGGGTCAAGATGTGCCTCTGTTCCTACCACAGCCTCGCAGCCAACAGTTCCTTTCAAGGTGCACAAATTCGTGCACTGGGCCCCTAGTATTAAATAAATGGAAGAAAGAACCATAGTATTTTTTTCCTTTATTACCACAGAAACAGATATGTTGGTTGCTGTGGTGATTTCAAAATATGTCTGCAAGTTCTTTGATGGGCCTTTTTCCAAAAGGTAGAGTTTAATTTTTCTCCCCTTGAATGTGGGCCATTGGTGACTCAATTCTAACAAATAGAATGTGGCAAAAGTAATGTGTGCAACTTCTGAGGCTATTAAAAAAGAGATACAGCTTCCACCCGACTCTCTCTCACCTTTGAAATGCTCTCTCTTGGGGAAGCCCAGCTTCCATGCCACAAGGACACTGAGGCAGCTCTGTGGTGAGGTCCATGTAGAGAGGAACTAAGTCCTCCAGCCAACAACCAGCCTCAACTCCTGGGAACTGGATCCTCCAGCCCCAGTCAAGCTTTCAGATGATACAGCCTCTTACTCTTTCTCTAAGTACTGTCTTTTCCTCTTACATTCACATTGTATTTCTACAACCTGTCTTCCCTTCCAGTATATGAAAACCAAAAGAGCTGGTTCAATCCCAACTATGCCCCTAATTTACTGTGATCTTGGGCAAACTGCCACCTCCCTGGGCCCCTGTGGATTAGCTATAAGAGCAGGATTGAAGTGAGCTCTAAATATCAAGGCTGACAGCTCCCATTTACCTGGGACTTCCTATGTTGCAGGCTCCCTGCTAGATGCTTTACTTCCCAGTGGTTCTCAGACTTCAGGGGGCATTAAACTCATCTGGAGGGCTTTTCAGAACAGGCTGCTGGGTCCACCCCCAGCATTTCTGATTCAGTGGGTGGAGTGGAGGCCTGATCATTCGCATTTCTAACAAGGTGCCAGGTAATGCTGATGCTTCTGATCCAGGGAGCACACTCTGAAGACCACTGACGTTGACTCCCTGTGCATCGTTTAATATTTACAAGAACCCTGTACAGTATGCTATGATAGTCCCAGCTGTTTAGATGGGGAAGCTGAGGCTCCGAGAGCTCACCCGGATAGTCAGACCTCCTGTTTGAACCCAAGACGTTTGGACCAGAGCATCTGCTTTGACCACAGAGCATGCTGTCTTCTTCTGAGGTTCCCTCCCGGCTTCAACTCCCTATGCGTCTAGTTTATAAACAACAAGAACCAGGCATCCAAAACCAAACCACAGCTCTTCAGAAAACCCCAAGAAAAACCTGAGCATGTGCAGCTTTTGCCTGTGGGGTTAATGGGCTCTGAACCCAAGAGCCCCCGGAGAGGGAGAGGGATAGACTGGGGAGCCGCCTGGCCTGAGGGTCTCACCAACGGGCTGCAGCCTCATTAAGGCACCCCCACAACTGCCTTGAACTTTTCTTTCCCTTTTCCTACCGTTCTATGGGTCTTACTCCCCAGTCATTTGGGTGGCAAAACATAAAAATAAGAAAAGTGGAAATGAGTTTTCGTCAATGTTGACTTTTCTTTCAAATTCATGACAATGTGGTGTCCCCAGGAATGGTTATTTTCTTCCCTTTCACCCTAGCGTGAATTCTCAAGTAAGTAGGGAATGATTTCAAATGCATGCCGAATACAGTGGACGGCTGCCAGGAGAGAAGTGAAAATAAACGGGTGACAGGAAGTGTCACAGTTCACCGAAAGGGCAGCGAGGGTATCGTGGAGCCGCCGGACACTCTGCGTCCACATGCTGAAAGAGTTACCCCGACGGACTGGGCAGCCACAAATCTCCCCAGTAATTCATTAAGCAAGGGGAAACGCTCCCAGAAACACTTCTCTCTTCTCCCAACACCCTTTGTCTTTTAATTTCCAAACTGCGGGTTCATTCCTATGTCAAGCCAGCCTGGGTGAGCCTCCCTGAACAACCCCCTTCCCAATGAGCACTCTGCGGCGAACGAAGGCTTTCATGCTAAGCGTTTTAACAGGCTGAGGAGGTTTCCAAGCCTTCGCATCACAGATGGATATGTGATCGGTGTGAACTACAAAGTAGCACCAAAAACAGCATGAGGGACGGTGGAAACAAAAGCGAATCCTGGGGAACTTTGCCCAGGAAAGGGATTACACAGCTAGAAGGGAAAGGGTAGGGATAAAAAAAAAAAAGTTATATTAAAAGTTAGACACAAGATAAAATAAGACAAGAGTTGAGGTCAAGCACATCAATGAATGTAAATATGGGCTTTTTTCACCTGTTTTTAAAAAATGATTTTCAATGTAGCTAACAAAGCAAAATCTGACATGCTGGTCTATGCAATAGAGACACCTAAAACAAGAGATCCCAAAATGTTAACAATAAAAGGATAGGCAAAGATAGTAAGGCAAATGAAAATTAAAACTTAAAAGCAGAGTTGCAATCTTGATATCTGACAAGATGAAATTCAAACCAAGAAGTATTAAAGGAGTCAAAGAAAGGGACAATAAGATGCTAGAGGCAACAATTCACAATGAACGTATAACCATTATTAATACACTAGAGGCCCAGTGCACGAAATTCATGCGTGGAGGGGGGGTGGGTCCCTCAGCCCAGCCTGCACCCTCTCGCAATCTGGGACTGCTGGCTCCTAACTGCTCGCCTGCCTGCCTGCCTGATCGCCCCTAACCACTCTGCCTGCCTGCCTGCCTCACTGCCCCTAACCACTCTGCCTGCCTGCCTCATCACCTCTAACCACTTGCCTGCCTGCCTCATTGCCCCTAACCACTCTCCTGCCTGCCTCATCGCCTCTAACCACCTCTGCCTGCGTGCCTGATCACTCTTAACCATTCTGCCTGCCTGATCGCCTCTAACCACTTTGCCTGCCTTCCTGATCACCCCTAACCTCCTCTGCCTCAGCCCCCGTAGCCACAGCTTCGTCCGGAAGGTCATTCAGCTGTCTGGTCTAATTAGCATATCACACTTTTATTATTATAGATATGCATCTTACAATAGAAGATGCAGGGGAAATAGACAGAAACCTAATAATTGGTGATTTTAATTCATGTCTCTTGTCCAAGACAGATCAAGTGGAAGTAAGGATATCAGGGGATTGAAATACATAACCAATAATGTAGCTCTTATAGATCTGAATCCCAATACTAGAGAAATACCTTTTTCTCAAGTAACCATATCTTGGGCCACAAAGAAACCCTCAATAAATTCCAAAGATCAGAAAGAATACATTCTGATCACAATACAATAAAACTAATAATTATTAACAAATAAGAAAGCACAATGACCACTCCACTTAAAACATAAAAACAACAACATACATATTAATACGCAGGTGTCAGTCAGTGGTAGAAGTGCAACATGCCATTACAGAATTTCTTGAAAATAATGATAATGGAAACACAAGTAAGTCTATGGTATGCAGCTAATAGTGGAAAAGCTTAGCATGAAATTATCTACGTCAATAAAAATGAAAATAAATGAATCATTTACTCCATTCAAAAAAGCTTGATATAAACAATAAAGTAAGCTCAAAGAACCTAAAAGAAAGGAATTATAAAGATGAAAACAGAAATTAATTAATTATAAATAGAAAACCCTAGCTGGTTTGACTCCGTGGATAGAGTGTCGCACTGCAGACTGAAGTGTCCCAGGTTTGATTCCACTCAAGGGCATGTACCTCAGTTGCAAGCTTTATCCCTCGCTCTGGTTAAGGCATGTGCAGGAGGCAACCAATTGATGTTTCTCTTTCTCTCTGTCTCTCCCCTACCCCTCCACTCTCTCGAAAAATCAAGGGAAAAATATCCTCGGTGAGGATTAAAAAAACAAACAAACAAACAACAACAACAACAAAAAAACACAAAATATAAAAGAGTATGACTAATAAATAAACTCAGGGCTGAAATAATCAACAAGAAATATACAAACCGAGACTCCACCAAGATGGCGGCATAGGTAAACACCGGAGACTGCTGCCGCAAACAACCACTTCAAAAATACAACTAAAAGACTGAATGGACATCACCCAGAACCACAGGAAGGCTGGCTGAGGAGAGACTCTTTAACTAGAAGGAAAGAAAACATCATACTGAGGCTCAGAGGAGGCACAGTGTGGAAAATACAAAGGTACCGAGGTGCGCGCGCAAAGCGGGCTGGTGGCTGAGGGCGCAGTTGTCATTTTCAATCAGGAGGTAGTCTCAGACTCTGAGCTCCAGATCCAGGCGAGTCTCTAGGGATTCAGACTCAAACGGGAGAGGCAGGATTGTCTGGCATCAGTTGGAATGGAGGGCAGCTTTCTCTCCGAGGTTTGCAGCGGTTGTGAGGGTTCTGAGAAGCAGAACCTGTGGGAACGGGGCTGAGAACAGCCATAACTGCTCCCTCCGCCCGCCCTGTTGAGCCCATGCGACCCGCCCTGCCCAAGCCCTGCGCAGAGCCATTTGCCGGATCACCTCAGGCAAAGCCTAGATTAGCACCTCTCAGAGGACAGAAGTTTTCCCGGCAGACACAGGTGATTCTTACAGCCAGTCGGCCTGGTGGTCAAATCCCTCTAGTATTAACTACAACAATCAAGGCTTAACTAGAACAAGACTGCGTACAAAGACCACAAGGGGGTGCACCAAGAAAGCATAAAAAATGCAGAGACAAAAAAACATGACAGAAATGGAGGATATAGAGCTAAAAAACGCAATTTTGAGGGCTTGCAATAAACTTGTGGAGAGCCTCACGAAAACTAATGAGACCCTCGATGCTATGATAAAGAAACAACTAGAAATTAAGCATACACGGACTGAAATAAAGAATATTATACCTAATAGGAGACCAGAGGAGCGCAAGAATCAAGCCAAAGATTTGAAATGCGAAGAAGGAAAAAACACCCAACCGGAAAAGCAAAATGAAAAAAGAATCCGAAAATACAAAGATAGTGTAAGGAGCCTCTGGGACAGCTTCAAGCGCACTAATATCAGAATTATAGGGGTGCCAGAAGATGAGAGACAGCAAGATATTGAAAACCTATTTGAAGAAATAATGGCAGAAAACTTCCCCCACCTGGTGAAAGAAATGGACTTACAGGTCCAAGAAGCACAGAGAACCCCAAACAAAAGGAATCCAAAGAGGACCACACCAAGACACATCATAATTAAAATGCCAAGAGCAAAAGACAAAGAGAGAATCTTAAAAGCAGCAAGAGAAAGAAACTCAGTTACCTACAAGGGAATACCCATACGACTGTCAGCTGATTTCTCAACAGAAACTTTGCAGGCCAGAAGGGAGTGGCAAGAAATATTCAAAGTGATGAATACCAAGAACCTACAACCAAGATTACTTTATCCAGCAAAGCTATCATTCAGAATTGAAGGTCAGATAAAGAGCTTCACAGATAAGGAAAAGCTAAAGGAGTTCATCACCACTAAACCAGTATTATACGAAATGCTGAAAGGTATCCTTTAAGAAGAGGAAGAAGAAAAAGGTAAAGATACAAATTGTGAACAACAAACATGCATCTATCAACAAGTGAATCTAAGAATCAAGTGAATAAATAATCTGATGTACAGAATGAACTGGTGATTATAATGAATCAGGGACATAGAAAGGGAATGAACTGACTATTCTTGGGGGGGGAAAGGGGAATGGGAGATGCGGGAAGAGACTGGACAAAAATCGTGCACCTATGGATGAGGACAGTGGGTGGGGAGTGAGGGTGGAGGGTGGGACGGGAACTGGGAGGAGAGGACTTATGGGGGGGGGGGGGGAAGAGGAACAAATGTAATCTGAACAATAAAGATTTAATTAAAAAAAAAAGAAATATACAAACCACCAACTAAATTAATTGAGAAAGTTAATGACAGAAAGCATAGACACACTAAATTAAAAATAGTAGCAGTGGTGGGAGGGTAAAACCATCAAAGCAGAGGAAATGTCAAATAAAAGCATGAGAATTTTTTTTCCAAATTCTATGCAAAAATACTTTAAAACCTAGACAAATGGGTAATTTTCTAGAAAATAAAAACTTACTTAAGTTGATCCCAGTAGAGACAGATAGTCCTAACAGATCAATTACCATAGGAGAAATAAAGTAATTAAGGGTCTCCCCTACAAAAAGGCACCAGGCCCAAATGGTTTCATGGAAGAACTCTACCAAACCTTTAAAAATCAGATAACCTCGATGTTACTTAAGAGCAAAGAAAAAGAAGAAAAACTTCAGATAATATTGAACATTAATAAGAATAATAACCTCAGTGGACTGAAATGTATGTTTATTTCCACGAGTTTATAATATAGATACCAATGGGTAGTGATAGTAAAACAAAACAATAAAACTTGCTTGTCACCTGTGGAGGATATTAGAGATCTTTATTTTGAAAGTTGGCCATAAAAAAAGAAAGGATGAAACATTTATCTTTCTTATCTGGACTGAATATCATGATGAAAGTTCCTTTCTCTTTATAGAAAGGGTCCAGCTAAAAAAATGAAATGTACTGATATTTTTTATAACATCACTATTTTGTAACCTCTAACAAAATTCATGGACCTGCTCTATGGTTATTAAAAGCTGCTCACTTCTCAACAGGACAGATCAAGAGATATTACGTGTCTTCCAATGGAAGTCCTCTGTACCATAATGTATTCTTGGCATAAAATCAAGCCTGAATCTGACCGAGCCTCTAGAACTACTAATTTCCAAGAAACATGTGGCCCAGAGGAACATGTGAAGTAATACCACAGGGATGCAATCAGCAAAACCCAAACTATAGAGACTCTATAGGACAAGCGATTCAATTTCTTAAACAAATAAATTGCAAGGGGTAAGAGGGGATGGTGGGGGAATCTATAGATTAAAAGAAATTGAAGAAACATTAACCAATCCAACACATGGATGTAATTTGGATCCTGACTCCAACAAACTATGTAAGATTTATGTGACAATTTGGGATAATTTGGACACTGACTGGTAATATGATATTAAACACTTAGTTTTTTAAGGTGAGATATTGGTATTAAAACTGTAAAAAAAAAAGAGAGAGAAAATCCATCTATTTCAGAGACACATTCTGAAATATTTAACGATGAAATGACATGATGTCTGGAGTTTTCTCCAAGAGATTGAAGGGAAGAGGGGAGAGCATTAGGTGAGGCTATACAGAAAACTAGACTGGACAGGAGTTGGTGTTTAAGGGAACTGGGTGACAGAACATGGAGGTTCACTATACTATCCTTTTTACTTTTGTATGTTTGCAATTCTACAAAGTAAAAGGCTTTTTATTGTTGTTCCTAATTCTGGGTGATTGCCATTTTCCGCTTATACTTTTCTGTCTTTTCCAAAATGTTCACACTGATAATGATTTACTTTAAATAATGGGAAACTATCTATTTCTTGGAGGGTCCCTGCCCTGTTATGCCCCTAGAAGAGGTAGAAATGAGAGGGCCAATCAGAAGCCCAGCTTGACCAAGGGGGACTTATGCAGCAGGATTTACGTGTCAGGCCCATGATGGTGGGATATTTAGACCATGGCCAAAATTCCATGTGACCTGAACCAAAATGGAGAAAGGAACAAAAAGGAGGAAGGGAATTTAGAGATTGGGGGGTGGGGGTGGGGGGGATGTGGACAAAAAAGGATAGTTATGCCCTAGAACAGCGATTTTCAACTGGTGTGCCACAATAATTTTTAAAACATGCAATCCCTGACTAGTCAGGGGCACTGACCTCTTTTCCCTTAGATTGTCAAATAAAAAAAATGACAAAAGCCAATACAACAACAGCTGTCCAGTGTGAATGAATCAAAAGTATACCTTTTTTTTGTCAGATTGGCAAAAAATATACTTTTTGGTACCGGTATGCTGCAGAATTTTAGTAATTAGTTTATGTGTACCACGAGATGAAAAAGGTTGAAAATTGCTGCCCTAGAACAATCTGCAGTTGGAGTGCTGTGGGCTGGAGCAGGCATTTGGGCAAACATCCTGGTTACATAGATTGGGGTTTCCCAAGGTGGAGTCTGTGGAATACTTTGGGATATTAAATAGGTATTATATGATGAAAGGGTTCCATGACAAAATAAGTTTGGGAAGAAATATTAAATTGGATTTCATTTTTGACAGCAAGAACATTGAATATGCTAATATGGACTCTGCATTTTCAAGAAGAGTAAATAGTAATCTGTACTCATTAACTTGACTGGGGCCACAGAAACTTTTTTCTCAGAAGCATCATGCAGGTTGCATTCTGAGAAATGCTGAACTAGGCAATAGATCAGCCCCTTGGGAAGAAAACCACACAGCTGGTGGCCGCATTCCATAATAGCATTGGAAAGTTCCTAATTTACATGATCACCATATACCTCCTTCCCAGGTCTTCCCTCTGTTGCTAGTATATTGGACTTGCCTGGTTTGTGAAACATTTCTTGATGTTTATGCCATTTCTTGGAAATGACTGATGAAATCCTCAACATTGATGACACAGCTGTGAGCAAAACATTGTGTAAACTAATGATGCTACAGGCCTGGGTCCATCTTTGGACATGCCTCCCACCTCTCTCATCCCCAGCCTTCCCCCACAGGGGGTCCTCTCTCACAAAGTGTTTGTTTGTGAGAGAGGCAGAGACTGGAGTTGTGCTGCCACAAACCAAGAAAGGTCAAGAAGCTAGGAAGAGGCAAGAAAGGATCCTCCCTAGAGCCTTCCAGAACATAGCTCTGCTGACACCTTCACTTTGGACTTTATTGCCTCCAGACCTGTGAGGGAAGAATTTGTTGTTGTTGTAAACCACCCAGTTTGTGGTACTTTGTTTGGGCAGCCCTAGGAAACTAATCCACCCCAGAAGGTGTGCAGCCCCTATCGCTCCCCGCCCGCTTGCAAAAGCCTTCAGGCAGAAGAACAGAGTGTAGGTACTTGAGGTGGTTGCTCTCAGTGGTCGGAAACCATCGCAGCTGTAGTGAGCTCAGGGGTAGGACATGGAGCAGGATAGTAGCCGTGTCTGCTGCCGTTAAGTTTTCTTGTTGAAAGAGAGGCGTTATGTCACGGATAAGGGCATGACTTTAGAAGTCGGGTTCAAATCTCTGCTCTATCACAAGTTTCCAGACTTTGGGCAAGTCACACCACCTCTGCGAGACTCAGTTTTCTCTATTGGTATCAATGGGCATGAGATCCCACTTCACAGACACGTGGTGAATATCCATGAGTTCACTTTTATAAAGCATCCAGCCTGGTGCCAGGCACAGGTCACCATTCAGTAAACATTACCTATTATTATTAAATAGAAAGCGTGCAGGCAATTGGAGTCGAACAGACTTGCGTTTAAATTTCAGCTTTGTAGCTGCCTGACCTTGAGCAAGTTACTTACTTGAATTTCAATTTTTCCACGAAGATAATAACACTGCGTGCGAAACTTCTGCTGGTTTTAACTTTTCTCCACTGCTCTAGGAAACATCAAAGGGTTGTCCTAGAGGTGTCATTCAAAGCTCCCCCTCGCTCAGGGCTATGAAGTTCCAGGGATTTCTGAAACCCAGAGTCTCTCCCTGTCTCCACTGGTGCAGCACAGAGCCCGAAGTGTGTCCTCTTGACCTTGCTTTCTGAAGCTCACGTTTCACCTTCTGTCTCTGGTATCTCGTCTCTACCACCACCCTACCGCTCCACCCACCATCACCCTGTATCTGTCTTGTGCTCATAAAGTCCACATCCCCGACGTGACACGTAGAGTCTGGGCTGCAGCCCGGGCTGGCTGCCTGGCGGGCATTCCTTTGAGTAAGGAAAGGAAGCTCAGACGCCTGCCCGTGCCTTTGTGTCTGAGCTGGAAACGTGGCCTCCGCCTGTGGAAACGTTGGCAGCAGCTCCATAGAAAGGAACCGAAGACTCTTTCGGTGGGCGAAGTGGGTCGGCTCCTTCTCTAGCTTCTTGGCACAGAGACAGATGGTGGAGGAGGTGTTGATTGGGATGACATTGGCTGTGACACCTTCCCACTCCCCATCTCACTCTGGGCTAGTAGTGTGTCCAGTGCTCTGGGGGGCAGAGGCAGGAGATGAGCAGAGGGGAGGATGGCCCCCCAGCAGTCCCCTTCCTACGCTCACATACTCCAGTTCCCACTACCCAATGTGGTAGCCACCAGCTCAATGCTGCCATGGAACACTGGAAATGTGGCTAGTGCCACTGAAGACCGAAACCCTACATTTTATTTCATTTTAATTTAAAAACAGATGCTCGATTCAGTTATTGGAAAATTTTAGAAAATATGTTTGGAACAGCTTAGGTATGTGGATCATACCTTTCACTTTTACAACTATAAATTTTTATGAAATCGAAAAACAGATTAAATTTTCCAATGAAAATTTAGCATTCAAATGGAGATGTGCTATAAATGTAAAATACACACCAGATTTTGAAGACCTAGCATGGGAAGAGAATGTAGAATAAATCATTATAATTTTTAAAATGTTGACTACTTGGTGAGGTGCTAATATTTTGGATATATTGGGTAAAATAAAATGTATTATTAAAATGTGTTATTTCTACCTACTTCTTTTGAAGTTTTTTAATGTGTTGACTAGGAAATTTAAAATTATGTGTGCAGATTGCATTAAATTTCTACTGGACAGGGCTGGACTGGATTCGTAGAAGCATGAAACATGAGATCAGAGGAGGCCTCTGGCATCATCTGGAGCTTTCTCTCATTTCAAGGTGAGAATCTAACACATGAAGAGTTTGCATGGCTTTCCCACGAACTAGAACCCAGACCTCTCTCTTTTCTCCTGGCCAAGGCTGCACAGAAGCTGGGACATCACAAAAAAGCCAAGGCACATGAAATGAGATCATGGATTGAAAGTACATGATTAGAATAACACGATGACAATATCGTAAGTTGTTTCAAATGTGAATTGGTGTTTGCTCGTATTTTGGCCCTTTTCTGAGAAGCATCATAGAACCAGAAAGTATCCCCTGAGATTACTCAGAGGGGCAGACTTCCCTCTCCCCCAACATCTGCTTCATTCTGGAACCTGGATACCTAAGGCTCCTTCCTGGAGTGAGATGCCTGCTCCTGTGAGGACCATTCTTCTCTCCAAAGGGGACATGCAGGAAGCAGGCTCAGGGTAGAGAGGCCATCCTATTGCTTTGGGCTGAGTATCTCCTCTGCTTCTTTCCTCATTTCTCCTCCTTTTCTCCTTTCCCATTCCCTCACTTTTGGAGGGCAAAGACATCTGTATGATTCCAGGTGGAAAGAGGGGGTGGCTGTGAACACAGTTACAGAGAGGGCTGGGCGGGGGTCCGTCTGGTCTGAGGGTCCTTGCCTGTTTGGCTGTGCTTCTACATTGGGCTGTGTGCATGGCTGTAACCTTGGGGGTGTGGTTGTGTATCTAATAGTGTGAGCTGAGTGCGGTGTGGCAGTGGCAGTGACTCTGAAGTTGGAGGTGTCCATCCTAGTGCCTGGGTGAGTGGGGAATGGACAGGAGTGAAGAGGCAATTTTGAACGTTTTTGGAGACCTATGGGGAGTTTTGGGCATTGAGATTATAGTGTGAGGTTGAACCTCACAGATTATAGTTGTGGGCGTGGCTGTTTGGGCCCCTAGAGTACAGTGTTCGGTGAGCTTTTTATATCAGGACTCAGCATTTCCTGTTGGCACCAAAGCATTGCAAGAAATTGCAGTGAAATTATTATCTAGTACAGCGGTTCTCAACCTGTGGGTCCCGACCCTTTGGGGGTCGAACGACCCTTTCACAGGGGTCGCCTAAGACCATCGGAAAACACATATATAATTACATATTGTTTTTGTGATTAATCACTATGCTTTAATTATGTTCAATTTGTAACAATGAAAATACATCCTGCATATCAGATATTTACATGACGATTCATAACAGTAGCAAAATTACAGTTATGAAGTAGCAAAGAAAATAATTTTATGATTGGGGGTCACCACAACATGAGGAACTGTATTAAAGGGTCGAGGCATTAGGAAGGTTGAGAACCACTGATCTAGTATCTTCTGCCCTCCTCCCTCCACCCCTCACTGCCCTCCTCTACCGCCTCCATGCTTCTCATCTTTTCTTCTCTGTATTTCCTCTCAAACTTACAGAGCTCTTGCTTTGTGCCAGGCACTGCATTGGGATTTTTTGTCACTTGTCTTTTCTTCCCATAAACTAACCCCTTGAAGTGCCATGATAGTGGACCTCCTCTCCAGTAACTTCTTCCTGAAAGGTTCTTCATGGTGGGGATTGGGTCTTGCTCTGCCAGTACTCGAGGTGGCCTCCTCTGCCTGGTAACTCACAGTGACTTTCTCTGCCCAGTAACTCACAGTGGCCTTGCTCTGCCCTGAAACTCACAGTGACCTTGCTCTGCCCTGAACTCACGGTGACCTTGCTCTGCCCTGAACTCACAATGGCCTTGCTCTGCCCTGTAACTCACAGAGGCTGGCACTCTGCCCCTGCCAGTAAGTCCTTGTTGCTGACGACATGCTGTGGTGCCTCCTCTCCAAGAAGAGGGGAGTGTGTGAAAGGACTGGGGGACCGTGACTGAGTGACTTGTTGGGTGGGGACAGGGCAGCTGACCAGGCAGGGGACTTGAGCCTGATGGCTTATGTCCCTGCTGTTTGTTCTCCTGAGGGCCCATTGCAGACCCTGGAGATGCCCAGCCATGTCTGCAGTGTCTCAGTCATGGTGAGAGCCATGTGTGACCTGAGCCGGCCCTGAGGCCCTGGGTACGGCTTGATTGTCTCCATCACAGGAATTCTGGCACAGGCCTAGGCAGCCTGGCTGACTCAGGCTCTCTCATGGGTCTCAGCACCTACCCATGGGCCCCGGTCCCAGAGGGAATCCCAAGACCTGGCAGAGGCCCCTCATCCAGCCTGAGGGCCAGCAGCCATGGACTGTGTCCCTCTTCTCGGGACACAGTGTGGTGTGGCACTGACTTCCTTAAAGGGGCTCCCTGGTGCACATGGGTCTCAGGGCTTAGTGGTGACGGCCACCTGACACTCGGAACCCTGGCTGTCCCCACCCTCCAGGGCTGTGCCCAGCCCAGCTCATTGCCCACACCTGGGACATCACTGGCACAGCTGCCGTGGTCCTCACAGATGGGTTTGAGAAGCAAAAGGAATTGCTATCTTTAAAAATAAAAATCCTTTTACAAGCCTGGCCCCCCATTTGCCTCACTTTGTTGCTCAACTCCATTTTCATAGAGCAAGTTGGAGAGAGAGAGAGAGAGAGAGAGAGAGAGAGAGAGAGAGAAAGGGAATGTCATGGATTTGAAATGTCAAGAGACTCGGTGCCGCAGAGGCCTTGGGAGATCTGCAGCACCACCCTGACCCCCGCGTGAACCTGGTGAACTGTTTCTGACCCTCTCTGGGCCTCAAGTTTCCGTATCTGCCCAAGGAGAACATCTTCTCAGTGACTGCACAGGCCTGGCATTGAGGTGAAGTGAACTAGGCAATGTGAATGGAGTTTGCAAAAGAACAAAAGGGAGGAAGGAGACAAGTGGTGCCTTGGCATTTACTGTAAACCAGGAAGTTCGTGGACTGTAACTGAATTTGGAGCCAGGTTTTGGAGACTGACGGCTCCCTGACCTCCACCAACCTCCTTCGCCTGAACTCTGTGTCTTATCTTTCCTCTTGATGTGACCCCCAAGGGGGTAGCCTAACCATCCTGGGAACATTTGTGCTAAAATATCAATAGTGTGCAGATGACTCCTGGGAGTCAGTGTCCTGGTCACTACTCCCCGTGTGACTTGGGCGGAACACCCAAGCCCTCTGGGCTTTCTGATCACAAGTATGTCTGTGACCCTGAATGCCCCTTGCCCCCAGACACCTCCCAGGGTTCCCAAGGCCTAAATATGAAAGCAGGTGCCTTAACTTGACACTCATCATTCTTATATTCTGGCCTCAATTTACCTTTCCCATTCTTAAGTTGCTGCTCCTCCCGGCCCCTGGACTCGCCTTGTGCTCCCCGAGCCCTGCACTTTCCCTTCTCCACACTCTGTGTCGTGCACCCAAGGGGCCCGGAGCAGTGCCTGCTGCAGACTCCGTGCCCTGTAAAGTGAAGCTTTGATTGTTTCTGCCTGGAGGGCCATGTGTGGTTTCAGTACCTGCTGTATCCACATTGTATGAGCCATGCAGACATCTAGGCAAAAAAGTTGAACCAGACTCTACCAATCAAACACATCTAGATTGTGGGACCCTGGACAAGATAATTGGCCCGGATTCTTCAAAGATATCAATGGCAGGGCAGACAATAAAGAAAAAAGGTGGGGAAGAGTGTTCTAGGTTTATGGAGACATCCCAGACTACATTGACAACCAAATGCAACATGTATCCTTGAGTGGTTCCTTCCTGGATTTAAAAAAAATAGGTACAACAAATATTATTGGGACAATTACAAGAATTGTCCAAGATGAAGGGTGGGTTGTGGGAATGACTGAGTTCACCCAACACTGTCAGCCTGTTGGTGGCAGAGTCGGGACTAGAACCCCACCCACTGCTTTTCAGCTTATGGCTGCCATGCCAGGGGGACTGAGGCTCACAGGAAGCCTGATGCTCTCGGGTACCCTGAGTTATGGGTGACTTTTGGATGTTCCCCTGTCCCAAGGGGACCTGATCTGATGTCACATCCAAATCCCTGACTTCCCTCTGAACTTGAACCTTCCAGAGAAATGAGAAAGGAGAACAAAACCACTGGACATCAACATCTAACTTCCTGCCAAATGCCACACTTGAATTCAGTTCTGATCTACTTATGCCAACAGATTTAAGAAAATCCTAAAGTTACTAAAAGCTTTTCAAATTAGCTTTCTATCAAAATAATAATTGAACACCATTTAAGAAGTCAAAGTAATGCTAACAAGCTTATAACTTTAAAAAGCACCAGCACAGTGCATCTTGTTTAATGCTGAGCCAAGTGGTGTACTATTATGACTTTTTTTTTTCTTGTGTAATGTTTTAGTGTCCTGGGACTAATTACTGCCCACTTTTTTCTTTGTTTAGATTTCTTTGAACCTTTGGCTAAGTCTTCCCACACCCTCCAATACGGCAGAAGTGTTTCTCAGTACAACTTTTCCCATTAGGAAAACTGTCAGCTAGTCTCTCGGTTGCATATTTTCCCAGAGATGGTGCTTCGGGAGGCATCGCTTCTCTCACTCTTTCCTAGGACCTGGGGCTCTCCAGGCCTCCTGGCCACAGTGAAGGAAACCAGGAAAGCTTAGAAGCTAGCGCCAGCCCCATCTTCATTCTACCTTGAGCCTTTGGCTCCACACCCCTGTCCGGCCACCTTCCCTTCCCTGTCTCCTTGAAAAAAACCACGCCAACATTTCACTGTCTACCAAAAAGCAGTGTGGGGTGGAGGGAGAAGGCATGATATTATACTTTGCCCAGACCCTACCGATGCTTTGATCTGACACTGTGATTGGATGGAATATCTGAGGTATAATTGTGTGAAATTTGGGTCTGGTACTTGCTGAAGTAAATTTCATGGTATCCCCTGCATTTACTCAGACCATCACATTTTATGGTAACTCAAAAGATTAAATTAGCCGAAACCGGTTTGGCTCAGTGGATAGAGCGTCGGCCTGCGGACTGGAGGGTCCCGGGTTCGATTCCGGTCAAGGGCATGTGCCTGGGTTGCGGGCACGTCCCCAGTGGGAGATGTGCAGGAGGCAGCTGATCAATGTTTCTAACTCTCTATCTCTCTCCCTTCCTCTCTGTAAAAAATCAATAAAATATATTTAAAAAAAAAGAATGAAAAAAAAAAAAAAAAAAAAAAAAAAAGATTAAATTAAATAGGAGGAAACAGATTCTTCCGAGCATCACCCAAAACCTTGTTATTGCATTCAGAGCCAGACTAATAAGTGGCTGGTGTCATGATTGGAAGGACGTCCTGAAGAGCCCTCGGCCACTGAAGATCAACTCTACTTGAAAAAGGCTGCCTGAATTTCCACCTTGTTGCTCTAATCCTGCTGCCTGGTGTTGAAGCACATGCTTCTCTTAGAGGGTTCACACTTTAAATCACATTCAGGTTTTTACTTTAGAGAGAATGTGTAGTAACTGTTTTCCAGAGAGCTCGCTCCACTCTCCCACAGGGCCACAGCCACCATATCCTGAAGGTGGTAAATGAATGGCCCTCCATACAGGCTTGTCAGTGGAGAGCAGTACCACGGAGGGTGGGGGAAAGCGCATCTGCAGGAACGGTGGGCCCCCAGCTGCTCTTTATCCTCATCCCTCACCCGCATTTCTCACGCCCAACTCAGAGGTGGGGTTTTCTGGCTTTCTTTGACAGCATAAAGTAGACCTAGAGAGAGCTCTTTTCCTTCTTCCCTGCCATTAGCATGACCCATGAAAGTGAGGAGTCCAGTTTGAGCTGACTCACACCCAGGAATCTAGGGAGGAGATCTTACAAGGACGCCAGCACCACCCTGTGGCACCCTGATAACACAGGTGTCAGCCCTGCTGCCCAGAGCTGCTGCTCTGACTGTGGGTCACGGCTGGACCAGAAGCTGATGTCTGCAATGTGGAGCACCAAAACCTGCTGGGTTTCTCTCAAATGTCTAATTAGCCCAGACAGGAGGCCGGTCCTCCAACTCCAACTCACCCTTCTATAATGAGAGGAGGATTCAGCCCGAACTGGTTTGGCTCAGTAGATAGAGCATCGGCCTGTGGACTAAAGGGACCAGGATTGATTTCGGTCAAGGGCACATGCCCAGGTTTTGGGCTCGATCCCCAGTAGGCAGTGTGCAGGAGGCAGTCAACCAATGATTCTCTCTCATCATTGAGGTTTCTCTCTCCCTCTCCCTCTCCTTTCCTCTTTGAAATCAATTTATATATATATAATTATTATTTTAAAGAGGAGGATTCAGGGAAGGTTCATCTATTACTGAGGCAAGTTGGGTTTTCAAGATCCTACATGGCCCCTGTTCTATGCCATTGTCTCCATCTCTGCTCTTTCCCTTTCTCTCCCCTGGCTTTTTCTTCCTTTCTCTCTTTAAGTCCTTTTCTTGTCTCCCTTCATTTCTCTGTCTCTCGTGTTCTCCATACATAGCTTTCCTTTCCCAAATCAAAGAAGCATTAAGACAATAGACAAACCGAAATGTGGAAAGGGCTGGGCTGGAGGACTTGGCATTAGCGCTATAGATGTGTGTGTGTGTGTGTGTGTTTGTCTTCTGATAGTTTGGTGTCACGTGGAGGAGGCAGGGTCCTGGCCCATTTTTCTAGCAGGATGTGGCCCTTACTGCCCTCTCAGCAACTGAAAGCTTTTTTGAGTTTCCCCTGAATTAGCAATATGGATCTTTGTCCTCCAAGTTCTATAACCTTGAACTTGTTCTCAATATGTATTAAGAGCTTAGTTGAACCTAACTGTAGATCCAGTTGATAGTATAACCATGCAGAGGAAAACAAAGAACCGATCCAAGGAGCTTGTGAACACAGTTCTCTTACTGTACACGCTTGGTGGGATGCAGGCCAGAGACTGCCGAACTGCACAAATCTCCCCCTTCAGTGGTTTGTGGTCAGTAGTGATTGTGGTGAGGTAATGCCTAGACTATTTTGAGTATATTGTGGTAAATGAGTAAATAGATTGGTATTTGGGGGAGCTAGGATTTTACTGTGGGAGAAGGGAGATATGGAATGGGGGAAGGAGAGGTGAACTTTCGGTGTTGGATTGTAGTTAGAAGTATCAGTACAAATGTACACCTTAAAAATAGATATGTGTTTCTTAGTTCTGGTCACTCCAAAGGCCTAAAAGCATTAACACGCCTGTGGTAATGAGCTCTACTCGGTACCAGAGCTCCTTGGAGAAATGGCTAATTCTAGGGCTAAGAAAGAAAGTGCAAGCTGGGTCTGGAATGCCTTGTTATGCCCAAAAGTACTCAAAATAAGGAAGTGTTCCAAACTGGAGGGAATATCAAAAAGATGTAGGAGCCATATTTAAGGAGCTTACATTGGTTAAACTGGGTCAATGGGAACATCAAAAAAGAAGACTGGAAGTCATAAATAAATAAAACCAAATAAAAAAGATCAACTAGCCCATTGAAATACTAAAATAATAATAATAATAATAATAATAATAATAACAATAAAGTGTGGACTCAGATGGGAAAGTTCTTTTAAAAAAAATAAAGCCACCAAAAGAAATGTGAAAGGAATGACGATATTAAGAAATCATCATTTTCCAACCACCATTCAATTACTGAGGTGAGTAAAAGTGCAATGGATCCCCAACCACTGGATAAAACCATTAGGGAACCAGATAGTCATAGTCTCGAAATACCATCTTACAGATGTCCATTCATTCAAAGAAAGAATGATCAAACTTAACATCACCTAAAATGAGACAAACTAAACACATCACCTTCTGATTTGAGGCATTGGAGAAGACACAAGTCACCTCTGAGGCACTCCTGCCAAAATGTTGAACTTGAACCTAATTATGAAGAAACAATCAGACAAACCTACATTTAAAGGATATCCTACTTGTTTGTTTAAAAAATATCACTATCATAAAAGACAGAAAAATATGGAAGATCCTGTATTAGATTATAGTACTGTATTGATATTAAAGTTTCTGAGTCTGGTGATTATATCATGTTCATGTAACTCATTGTCTCTGTTCTTTGGAAGTAAATGCAGACATACCTAGCTATAAAGTGTTATGAAATCTGCAACTTACTCCCAAATGTTTTGGGAGAGGGAAAAAAGTATTTATACATAGAGAATGGAAGATGAAAGAAAACCCAGTGCAAATATGATAAACAGCTGCATTTTCTAGACAAAGCGTGTATAGATGTGCATTGTACCACTATAGTCAACTTTGCTGTCGGTTTGAAAATTCTCAAAATAAAAGTTTTGGGGAAAGCAAGCTTATGGCTAGAAGCAAATGCATGGAGGCTTGTTCAACATAATCCACTCGATCCGGTTGAACCAACGGATTCCTGTGAGTCTTGGCCCCTGTTGAGAGCCTCTGACAGTCACACTTTCTGGGAACAGAAAAAGGAAAAAGATTCCTACTTTCTAGAATCTAGATGATCTGTCCTGACCACCAGCTGCCTCAGGTTGAGATCTCTCACCCCCTTGGAACCTGGTGGGGTGAGGAAACTCACCCTGAAAGGCTGAGCTCCAGCTCCTGCCCTGAAAAGGCTATTTCTGTCTCCTCTAAAATGTGTTCTTATAAATCAGACCGCCATTACGCAGAGTGTGGCATTCCCACAGGAATATTCCAGAATTCTAAGATAAGGTTTAGGGAAGTGTCTCATAAACCTAGCTGTTCCTCTGAATCACCCCCAGGGCTTGCTAAACCACAGACTGCTGGGCCCTACCACCCAACTTTCTGACTCAGTCAATGGAAGGGTACCCCAGAATCCGTATTTCAAAAGAAATGCCCAGGTACATCTAATTTCGAAAGGGGGATTGAAACCTCAGGACAGGTGATCTTTAAGGAACTTTCCCACAGTAGGTGCATCTCGACTTAAAAATAGACAATAAAAATAAAGACACACGTAAGAAACAGGAAGAAACTTTTCTTGGGTCAATGGAGTCCTCCGAGGGTAACTCTCTTCTGTCATATTCAGTCTGCAATGTAAGTAATACTGACTGCATTGGAGTGGACTAAACCTTCGAGCCACAGCTTGGGTCTTGAAGTTGGAAAGTTATTTTCAAATGTCGCAGACGCCGGGTGTTTGGATCGGGAATGTGGTCTGGGTGCCTTCCAGGCAGGGCCTGCCTGTGCCAGGCTGGCGGGCTCTCCGCAGGGCCCGGCCCCTGCCTCCCCTGGCTCCTGAGAGCTTTGTCTCTGCCATGTGGTAAGGAAACTGTCTAGCTCTGGAAATACAGCAAAGCACTGGCTATATCCCTGAAAGCTGGAAGTCTGGAATCAGGGATGATTAGCCCTCAAAAGAAATTAGAGATTGTCCTGTCCCCCTCTCTGACCATTTTAGAAGTGGGGGTGGGAGGGGGAGCTAAGATCCAAGCTCTGTCTGTCCCAGGGCTGGAAAGTGCCAGAGATGGGTCTCTCTACTCAGAGTCCAGGGGTGCTACAGTGTACCCCTCAGTCTCTCCAGATGATCTCTGTTTGGTCCAAACACCACCCATTTTTAGGCACCCTGTGAAAATAATGAAAATCAAGCATTGGGTAAAGTAGAAACTGCTGAGAGCTAACTCAGGCAATTTAGACCAAGTTCTTGAGAGTAAAAATATACCTAAAAATTTTGGAATTTTTCCCTCCTTTATGTCTTACTTGGATCTTTCCCCCCAGATTAATGCTTTCAGTGTCTGCTTGTCCTTAAAAGGCAACAATGTTTAGGACTCCATGATAACTAAATGATTTCTTTTGCTATCAGGTTTTGCCTGATTTGGGTAAACTAAATATTAAAAACAAAACAAAAAAACCCAAACACCTCATATAGAAAATCTTTTACTAAAATTATTAACTTGTAACTCTATTTAAATATGGATGTTTAAAATTTATGAATGAGATATTTATGTGCTGGTACTAGGGATATAGCAGTGAACAAAAATACTAAATTTCTAAAAGAACTTCCCTCTTGGAAATTATCATTCAGTGAATAAAATATTAGAGCTGAATCCAATTAGCAATTTGCAGTGATAGCCTAAATAAATATAACTTTAAATGTTAACCATCAAACACAATAATATTATGTGAAAACAATGCTATATATAATACATTTTCTTAATCTTAAGCAAGTCTATGTAATTATTATAGACTACATAAGTTATTGTATATATTTGCAGGTCTGTGTTGCTTTTAAAACACTAGAACAAAAAAAAAAAATGACCTGTTCAAGTCTCAATTTCCTAGAAATTTTACTTCTCTTAATAGGGTTTCCAGGATTAAAAAAAAAATTAGTGCTGTTTTCTTTGGGCCAAACTCTGATGGGGTCGTAGACACTTGTCCTCAGAGTTTGGAGAATTCTATTCACAATCCTTTCGGTGGCAAAGAACAGACACTTGAGTGTGCTCAGGAAAAGGTCTTACTTAGAGAACCCAAAAGAACACATAATATCTGTGGACCAGAGACCACAGCCAGATATCACTGGGATGGGGATGGGACACCCCAGAGCCATCAAGAACAGGGGTTTGTCTCTGGGAAGCATGTTCTCTCTCTCTCCTCTGTAATAGCTTCTCAGCTTTTCTCAGGGCTTCCACTCTTCCTCCCTCCTCTCCTTGGCTCTCTCTGTGTGGTTTCAATTTCTCCTCTTCCACAAATCTCACCTTGCACACGAGTCATCATGGTCACTCCCATCTCAGTTCTACCGGGCTTCTCCATTGAACCACACTGTTCCCTGGCAATTTCCCTTGGAGGTTTAGTTTAAATTCTCAAGGGAGGAACCTGACTGGTCTGGCCCATTTTTAAAGCCAGGCCATATAAGGTCTAGGTTTCTGGCCAGTTTATGGATGGTCTCCTCATTGGATCGTATGTCACTCCTGATCGATTTGGGGGTGGCTGGAGTCAAATGGTCTAGAAATGACCAATGAGGACCACAGCACCTGTAAATGAGGCAGATTCCTCCAGAAGGCAGAATTTGGTGACAGACACTCCAAAACTGTTTTAGTATTGTGGTGATATTTCTTCTCCGATCACAATCTTTGGGGATACGGAGGTTGCTCCTAAACGCCATAGATATTGTGCCCTGGGTAAAGGGAGGGGATATCCCTCAAGAAGCCAAAACCTAATCCAGGAACCCAGCCTTATTATTATTATTATCTTTAAATCCCTAGATGTCTGTGAACACAAATCAAAGCAACATGGTGAGGGGAGGATGTCCTGATTTGGATTTCCTAGTATCCCTGACCGTTCTTGAGTCTGTATCTAAACCCACATATCTGGGTTCAGGGGAAGCCTGGACTAGGGTGGACCCTTGGTGGCGGTGAGAAGAAAAGGCACTTCATGTTGGTAATTTTCAGGCCGAGTCCATGGTGGGACATAAGTCTTGTCAGCAGATTTCTGTTTAGAATGGGACCAAGGGAGTAAGCGAAGTACAGAAATTGAGCTTTGGTTTAATCCATCTACAGAGCACAGCTGGGATCATAGAAAAGTATAAGAGGCCCAAAATTAATCCCAGCGTGTTCTTCTTGTCAGAGAGAGTTTAGCTGAGAATTACACCCTGGATGCCCAAGTGGGTGCAAAAGGAGATGGACTACCTAGTGTTCCAGGAGAAACAGGAGGGCCAATTCGATGTGCTTTTGATCAGGTGGGGCTCCATTCAGCAGGTTTCTAAAGCAGCAATTAACAAGGCCTGAGTTTGACCATGACGGTGGGTGAGCAAGAAGTTGAGTGTGTAGACTTTGGGGTCAGACAGAAACTTCCAGAGCTGCATGATTTGTATATGCCTCCATTTCCTCATCGGCAAACTACGATAATTAGTAACATGCAGATAATAGCTATTTCTCAGGGCTGTTAGAAGGGTAAAATATCATGTTATCTGTGAAGTGGAAATGTTAGCTATTTTTAAACAAAGTACAATCCTTGTCATCAGATATTTGTCCATGACCACTGACAACACCATGCAATATTTGGTTTTTGCGATTTGGACCTGCATTTCCTGACCACAGCAATGAGCGGAAATTAGGAGAGAAGGAAAGTGCTTTCAATTCTTCTTTTGAAGTTACTTTTTCTTTCTTGAATTCTCTTTAATCTAGGCTCAAAGCTTCTATTCTGGGGCTGAGGGCTAAAACCTCTGGGAAAGACAAGACTTGAATAAAAATTCAGACAGGTTCAAATGACTGATATAAAAATTTTTTCTGTGGGAAATGTTTTTGGTGGTAAAGGCAGGGCTGGGGAGGAGGAAGGCAGAAAAATATTGGCTGTTTAAAGGAAATAAAAAATCAATGAAAATAGGTCAAGGAAACTAAGGAGCAAGTCACCACTTTTTCTTAAGACCTGTTTGACCTTGGTGTTTCTCAAACGGTGCTCTGTCCAATTCTATGACCTCGCTCAGAAATTCAGAATGGGAACCAGTTCTGAGAAGTCCTGCAGCCAAGGAAATGTCCTCACTTCAGTTGGCCCATCATCCCCAAACGTATTGCCCGCAGAACTCCTTTTCAGAATAGATTCCATCAGCCTCCCGAGGAACCAGGAAATTCTGCTCCACAGCTCATCAAGGAAGGGTACCTCCAGCCCCAACTTCTCTGTCTCCTTACCTTGACTTATCTTGGTACATTCGACAAATAAGGTAATCGTCTTCAAATGTGTGGAGGGTTGGCCCGTCAGACAGTGGGATTTAGATTTGCTCTGTTAGCTCTGAAGAATAAAGTGAGAGTCAGTGGCTGGGTTCCAGGAAAGCAGAATTTACTTCTGAATGAGAGAAAATTTTTAAAAATTGCCTTATTTTTGAAGAGGCATTATAAGCACAGGGTACAAAATGCAGAATGTATTAATAGCAGGTGAAGGTCAGTAGAAACCTTACACAGTGCTGGTGGCATAACCATTTGGAAAAAGTGACCATTTACATACTCCATGACCTAGCCAGTCACCTTGTAGAATATCCCCCAGAGAAATGCTTGTACACATATCCCAGGAGATGTATATCAGAATGGTCTGGGGAAGACGATGAGAGCCTCAAACTGGAAATGGCCAAATGGCCACCAACAGACTAGATAAATGAATTATCATAGTTTCGTACAATGGAATAGGATCTAATAAAGAAAGTAAAAAATTACAGATATATGCAATAACATGGAAACATCTTCAAAACTTAATGTTGCTATGAAAAAAGTAAGTTGTAGAAGACTACACATAGCATGCAAAACACAATTAAGTTTTATAAACTCAAAATCAAGCCAGCTGAAACTATATTAAGTAAAAATCCTATATAATAAAAGGCTAATATGCAAATCAACCCAACAGCAGAATGACCGGGCTCATGACTGCTTCTGAGGCAGTGCTAAGGATGTCCAACTGACAGCTCCCAGGCTGTGAGAGGGCACAGGCTGGGCTAAGAGACCCCTCCCCCAAGTGCACGAATTTCATGCACCAGGCCTTTAGTATATCAATATAATAAAATTATTTTAAAAGATAGTAAAAGACAGCATTATTCATAATAGACAAAAGTTGGATACAACCTAACTATCTTTCAACTGAAAATGAACTGTGGTATATCCATACGATGGAATATTATGTAGTAGTAAAAAGAAACAAAGCTCTGATACATGCAGCAACACGGATGAATTTTGAGTACATGATGCTAAGTGAAAGAAGCCAGTCACAATGATTGCATTTATAGAAAATTCCAGAATAAATAAATCCCTTGAGACAGAAAGTACATTTCTGGCTGCTTAGGGCTGGGCTGGGGGTCACTGAGAGGGGATGGGGAGTGATGGCTAATGGGTATAGAGCTTCTTAAGGGGGTAATGAAAATGTTCTAAAGTTGATTATGGGTGATAGTTGCATAATTCTACGAATATAGCAAAACCCATCAAACTACACTTTAAACGGGTGAATTGTGTGGCGTGTGAAGTATATCTCAATAAAGGCATTATAAAAAGTAGCAAGAGAATAACAGACATGAAATTCAGGAAAGGGATGCTTGGGCGAGGAGACATGCAAGAACAGGGAGGATTTCCCACAGAGCCTCCATGGAGCTGAGAGTGTCCTAGTGGCAAGGTATACGCCCTGGCAGGGTTATTTGGTATTTTAAAAAAATTATTCCACATAACTTGCATATATGTTGCAAATATCCTTTTGTAGAAAAATCTATAATTAAATTTTCATACAAAATGTACAAAAAGGCAGATAGTAAAGGTAGGTCTCACTCCCTTTGCCCTGGTGTCCGTCAGAGAGTCTGCGTGTTTACAACGATGACAGGTATGTGCATACCCAGGAGTGACTGTGTGTCCTTCCCACTGTCTCACACAAACCTAACATGCTTTGGAGAATTTTCCAAACCTGTGCACAGAGTCCATGGCTGTGTCCGTGGCTGAGAGGCTTCCAGTCCTATTTGGGAAGAATGCATGTTGTGGAGTTAAGCTGCCCTCGGTGAGCCTGCAGGGTGCCCCTCTGCTGCACCCACACCTGTGAAGCAGAAAGGCCACCTTATCTAAAATGGCACCCCTCCGTCATCCTCTATCCGCACCCTGCATTGTTTTTCTTTCCAGCATAACCCGGCGCAGCATGTACCAGTACATATCGTTGTTTATTGTTCATCTCTCCCAATAGGAAGCAATCTCTATGACAGCAAAAACTTTGTTCTACTGCCACAGGGGGTGTATTGCAGGAGGCACACAATAAATATTTGTTGAATGGTTGAATGAATGAATGATTGATGAATGAATGAATACCTGGGTTGAAATTCCAGCTCCATCATGCACTAGCTGTAAGATCTTGGGCAAGTTATTAAGTCTCTCTTCACCTCAGCTTTCTCATCTGCACAAGAGTATAATAGCCATAAAGATTAAAGATATTCCGAAGACTTAGAATGAGGCCTGGCATATTGTTACACTCATCATAGGTTGGCTCTTACTGTCAAGGTATCCCAGTGTAGGGATGTACCACACTTTGCTTAGCTGGTCTTCTATTTAGGTGGTTTCTAAATAGAACTGCAATGTAGAACTTTGTACATAACGCCATTTTGCATATAGGCAAGTATCTGTTGGGTGAATTTCTAGAAGTGGTATTTCTGGGTCCAAGGGTACATGCATTTTTTTATTTTGAGAGATGTCAACTTGAAGAGACAAATGGCGATGAGCAGAACTGGACCAAACTGGGAGATGGTGTTCCCTGATGCTGGACAGCTTATTTAGTCACTAGGCTTTCAGTGGTGGCAGCAGTTTCTTCTGTAGATAGGAGGCTGGGTTGCATGACCTGCAAGGCCCCTGCAGATCTGGAACAAAATAGTATGTTCCATACCATTATTGGGTAAGTGCCAGACATATTTGCAATATAAATATGCAAGCCTAAAATGTTCCATTTTATATTCAGTTGGTGGTAAAGAGGAGACATACTCTTGTAATTTATTTTCAAACCAAGTCAATTTTCAGTTCACATTGTAGTGGGATTTCTTTTTTCTGGTTTGTTTTTTGTGAGTGGAGTTTATTTTATTTTTGGACTTTTTTGAAGGTAATTGGTGTAAAAAATTTTAAACAACCAGTGTACCATTTTAAAAAAATGTGTGGTCAATTATTTGCACTCTCCCTATACAAATTAAATTTTTATGTAATGATTAGGGTAGGGGTGGGTCAAGAAATATTGTATTTCTTTTTTTAACTTTATTGGCTTTTTTTCCCCCTGTTGAGTCTAGTCAATAATCCACATTCTACAGCCACTCAAATGTCAAAATGTTTCAAAAACATAAAAAAATAAAGAAATGAATAGAAGCGTCCTTGTTCTTTAAATTATTTCTGTGTTACCCTGAACTGTAAGTGAACCCTCCTTGCTTATAAAAGAAGCAGCTGTTCATGCAATTGAAACCATGGTTCATTACAAGCTGACCTCAGATTCAGGAGTAAAACTTCCTCTATTTTACTACGACTATTCAGACAGGGACTGGAGATAAACAATAATCAAAATCAGGATGGAACTTGACTGGGAAACCCTCTATGTTCTTTGGCAGAATTATAGCGGCTCTGGCTTTGCCAGGAGTGAGGCAATGTGAAATGACCCTCAAACATTCCCCTCTGAAATGCAGTGGGTCCAGGCTGCCAACTCCGAGCAGACAAAGGCTGATTGTAACGACTTCTTAAGCATATACTTATAGAAACATTAATTATCACCAACCCTATTTTAAACATTTATAGAAAGTCGAGATGAAAGGGCCCTTTCATATCCATTTTTATATTCCCCTGTGCGAGAAACTATGATTACAGAGAGTTTTATTTTTGTATTTCTTTTTCTCCGTGGAATTCTTATTTCTGGGTCTTATTCTCAAAATACTAAGTTTGGGTTGAGGCTTGTGTGCTCACCAAGTTAGATCTGAGACAATAGCAGGAGATGACATGGGTAAGTCGGCGTGATGATGGAGGTGTGGGTACCTTACGCATGGAAATGACCCGTTTTGGAAAAGTGGACATTTAGTTTGACAAGGTGCCAATGGAAACCAAGAATAGCTTGAATTGGCTCCACATTAGAATTCATCAGAATCTTAGGGGAGGACTGTTTTCACAGTGAACAGTATGGGGTCCCGTCCCCAGAGCATTGATTCAGCGTGTCTGAGTAGCGTGTTAACCAACACTCCTGGCGATTCGGATGCAGGTGGCTTGAGGCCACACTTGGAGAGGAAAGTGGCTTGAAGGTTAATTACCCCCAGCCGGTCCTTCAGCCATGTGTCTACTCAACGTACATTTATATTCCCCCCTTTCTGGAGCCCCGCCCTACTGTCTGTCTCCCAGGTCTCCTCCATGGCGCACTGGACCATGGCTAAAGTCTGCTCCAAAACTGTGTGTGGCAGGCGGTGTGCAAGGCTGTTCTTGGCTGAGGCCATCCTTGAAGAATGCTTTGACCTCTTGAAGTGCATCATAATTCTTTATAGAGTCATGAAAAAATAAAAGAGGAGAGAGAAAAAAGAGAGATCTCAGGCCAAACCACTGATAGGAAGTCGATGTCATTGGCATGTCAGAGGCCGAACTGGGCATGGAGACATAAAGAAGAGAGCTGGCCTGGCCTGATGGGATGGTGGGTCAATGGGCACAGGGCAGATATGGGAACCGATAGAAAGAGCCAGGCTGCTTGTTTGAGGGACTCAAGAGGCTGCACAAATTGCATCGAGCCGACAGAATGAGACTTGGCTCTGCTCCAGTTTCCCAGTGCCCACCGCCTCCCCTCCACCCTCCGTCTCCTGTACCCCCTCACGGGGCAAGAGCACAGGCCTGTCGGTACTTCACCTTCTCACCCTCTGCTCTGTGCCTGTGAACACAAGGAACTGGAAATCCCAAATAGGGGGTCAGGAGATCGGGGATTTGCCTTCCAACAGGTCCCATCTCTCTTCTATCCAATTCCACAGTTTCTGAGCATAGACTTGCTCTCCCCCCTCCTCTGCCTCAGCGTCCTGCTGATGCTGTGGGTGTCCCATCACACAGGACTCTGCTTGTGTTTACTCTGAACCAAAGGTCTTTCCCAGGAGTGCCACAGCCAAGGGGGCCCCCGTTTAGGATCGAGAGAGGGGACTGTTATGTACTAGGTACCAACTCTGTGCTTTGCACCTTTAGTACATTTACTCCTAACAATAACCCTTCAGGGTAGGCAACATCATCTCAGTTACAAGTGGGGAAAACGAGGCTGAGAATTCGGTCGCTTGCCCATGACTGTACACATAGGGCTGGACTGTGTGAGGCAGAGAGAAGGGTTTGTGTTTTATAGCTCTTGTTGCTTTAATGACTTGTCAAACTTTGAACCATTTACTGTAGCTGCATTGTATGCCCAGTTAGGAGGCAGTATAGTGGAGAGGTTAAGAACTGGGCTCTAAGATAGACTGTCCAGGATTCTGCTGCCCATTAGCTCGATTCTACCCCTTATTTCTCTTGAGATAACAAGAATAATGTTAATATAATACTTACCTCCCAGAGTTTTGAAGATAAATAACAAGAGGCAATAAGATGTTTAGCACAGGGCCTGGTATATTGCAAGTGCCTCAACTAATATTAGCTAATTACTATCAGTGCCACCACCACCACCACCACCACCACCACCATCACTGCCACCATCATGATCTTTGCAAGGTGCCTTAAAATAGGGTATAAATGCATGCTGAAAAAATGGGCAAATTCGGCTGAGTGAATGCATGAGGAATGCATGCATGAACCAAAGGCAGTGCAGGTTGGATGATGGGAGAGAGGAGTAGGTCACAGCAATGCTAAGATAACGCCTCGGCCCACTGCCCTGCTGACCTACTTTGTGGCCGGCCTCCTGAGGACCTCCCCCCCCCCCCCGAGTGGCCCTGGCAGACACATCCAGGTTAGCACAATTACAGTGGCCGCTAATCACCTCCCTGCTGCGCTGCGAGCCACTGGGTGGTGGCAGTGGGGTGTGATGAAAGAGCAGACGTTTCTGAGCCTGCCCAGCCTGGCAGGTCCTTGATCCACTGTGGGTGGCCCCAGCCCCGGTGCCAGCCAGGGGAGAGTGCAGCCTGGCCTGGGTACCCTGGGAAGGGAACCTGGGAGTGGATGGAAGAGAGAGGTCCTGAGGGGCTGTGATTAGAGATGAGACCAGGTGAGGAAGGGGGAAAAGGTTCTGCCTGTGAGAGGAGGGGGCAGGGGGCAGCGAAAGGCTCCTCGTTTTCCAGCCTGCACGTCAAGGATTAGAACATTAAGTCATTTACCCAAGTGTGACCTCACAGAGGTTGAGTCTGAAGCAGGGCATTTAGAAGCCAGGCTGCCTCCAAGACAAGGGACTCCTAAGCCTACTTAGCTCACCTTGCAGGGTGGTATGAGGTCCATGAGTGATAACCTGGGACAAAGAATTTATAAACTACATCTCTCTCTCCTCAGCCATGCATCCAGTACTTATTATGAATCTGTGAGCCTGGTAAGTGATTATTAATATGTGCAAGACACCATGGGGGATACACATTTTCCATCCAGGTCCAAGAGTAATAAATATAATAAGAATAATTGTGCTAACTATCACTTACTTAATATCTAGTATGTGTATCAGGCATTTTATGTTTATCTCACTGAGTTGTTATAACAATTGTAGTGAAGGGGCTATTATCAGCCTATTTTATAGATAAAGAAACTGAGGCTCAGAGCAGTTAAGTAGCTTTCTCTCCATCTAGGACAGTGGTTCTCAACCTTCTGGCCCTTTAAATACAGTTCCTCATGTTGTGACCCAACCATAAAATTATTTTCGTTGCTACTTCATAACTGTCATGTTGCTACTGTTACGAATCATAATGTAAATGTCTGATATGCAGGGTGGTCTTAGGAGACCCCTGTGAAAGGGTCATTCGACCGCCAAAGGGGTCGCGACCCACAGGTTGAGAACCACTGATCTAGGACATGCAGTGGTGGTTCTGTGCCAAAGCCCAGGTTCACGCCCAGACTCGAACTCCAAAGCCCTTGCTCCTCATTGCTGGTCAAAAGAGGAGGGGAGGGGAGGGTTTTCCCCTTGGGAGCGGTCACCCACTAATGGAAAGTGGATGTGGAGCCATCACTCCGGCCAGAAAGGTCAGAGAAGGCTTGTGGGGGGCAGGGGGCGGGAAGAGTCTGCTGGCTGAGGGGTGGAGGAAGCATTTCAGGCAGGGGCAGGGGTCAGAGGCAGGGCCAGGACAAGGTGGACAGTGAGGGCGGCCACAGATGCTACTGCTTCCTCTGCTCTTCCCTACAGCCCCCGAGGGAGGAGGGGCGGGTGACGCTTCTGTTTTGAAACGATGGACGCTCGTGGAGGTTCAGTGACTTGCCCAAGGTCATCCAGCTACTAAGTGACAGAAACAGGACCTCTGACTCCTGGACTCCTTTCCTTGGACAAGGAGCAGGGAGCCAGGGAAGCTTTGGGGGAAGCTTCTGGGAGATGAGGCTCAGGCCCGCTTGTATCCCTGAATGTATCATTTTCATTGTTTCATAAAGAGCAGCATTCTTAACCTTTTCTTGTATCACAAACTCTTGGGGCAGTCTGGTGACTTCTGTGGATCCCTTTGCCAAATTACCTTTTTAAAATTCTGATTATGGTAAATACACATAAAATGTACCACCTTAAGCATTTTGAAGTGTACGGTACAGTGGCATCTAATACATTCCCGTTGTTGTGCTACCATCAACAGAACTCTTTTATCTTGCAAAACTGAAACTCTGTCCCCATTAAACACTAATTCCCCCTCCTCCCCTCAGCCCAGCCTCTGGCAACCACCATCCTACTTTCTGTCTCCGAGTTTGAGTACCGAGGCACCTCCTACAAGTGAATCACACAGTATTTGTCCTTTTGTGACTGGCTT
Source organism: Myotis yumanensis (assembly GCF_028538775.1). Taxonomy (NCBI): domain Eukaryota; kingdom Metazoa; phylum Chordata; class Mammalia; order Chiroptera; family Vespertilionidae; genus Myotis; species Myotis yumanensis. The sequence goes on along the minus strand of NW_027223764.1, from coordinate 23,690,356 downwards.
GTTTCACTTGGTGTAATGTCCTCAAGGTTATTCCCTGTTGTAGCATCTGCCAGAATTTTCTTCCTTTTTAAATCCGAGTAATATTCTGTAATATGTTTATACCACATTTTGTTGATTCATTCTTCTATCAGTGAATACCTGGATGGCTTCTACCTTTTGGTTATTGCAAATAGTGCGACAAATAATGTCTTAAAATGCATAAAATTATAGATAGGTATATGTGTGTGTGTGTATGATGCATATACGTGTATATATATATAGGTTAGATATAATGTGATTACAAAGGAAAACAATTCTATTGATAAACAGTTATTAATATACGTTTAAAAAACAAACAGTGACATAAAAATATACCGGCTCTTTTGCGAATGCAGTGAATAAGATGCAGGAGTAGGCCTAATAACTGCCTTCGTTCTGAAGCAGCAATGAGTGTGAATGATTGCGACGTGTGCAGTAACTAGGACATGATATGAATATATTCACGATCTTAGCAGTGAAGTCCCAGGTCCTGCCACGTTCCTGTAGTTTGTTGCCTACATTGATCATTGGAGGAAACGATACATTTTACTTAGAGACTCACGAAAGAGAGACGTAGTTATATTTCCCATACAACTTCTGGCTGCCTGGCATGCTCTTTACAGGATAGTACAACAGCCTGGGCCGTGATGAGAGCACAGCTTTGGGCTTGAGGAGGCTCTTGAACCACCCTGGCCTGAAGTGAGGGCTCCCACTTCTAATGTTTTGGTTTGGGGTGATCTTTCCCTGGTGTGCTCCAGCTAGGTCACCTTGGGTCTGGGGTGCAGCCTCTCTGAGCCTCCGTTTCCCCACCTGTGATTAGATACCAATATGCACCCCTCGGCAGTCGGGTTTCCTGTCACTCCTGAGGGTCCTGGAAAGAGATGGATAAAGCCAGGCGAGCGTTTGGCTCAGGTTTATCTAAATCTCAAAATCCCCTCCTCCATCCATAATGGATGGCAGGCCTTTTACGCTCATGTTTTCCAGGACCTCATTTTCTTCCCGCCGTCCAGGTAAACAACACAGCTAAGCCAGACCCTGCCTTTCTGACCGCCCTAGCCTTTTGGGAGCCAAGATTGGCATCTGTTTTCACAGACCCTATGTTGTCTAAAACTTTTACAAACCAGAGGGTGGTCTGGGATCCTATCAGGGGCCATAAAAGACCATAGTCAGCAAAGATAGGGGATCAGCTGGGATATTCGTGAACAATTAGCTGGAGAAAGGGAGCCACCAGGGAGGTTGACATGCAGGTGTGCAGGCATTCCAGCAATGCGCCCTAAGATAACCAAGTCCCTGGTCAAGGATGACCCATGAGGATGTGCTGCATCTGCTGCTGGTGGATCGGCGTGGTTCGGTCTAACAGTGACCATCTCTCCCTGTCATACTTGGTAACTATCTATGAAATGGGATGATGCGGGCTAGTTCACAAGATTGTGACCGATTGATATGCTGTTTGTGAAAGCTCTTGCCCAGGCTGAGCTGAAGCTGAGAGCAGCGGGCGTGGGGAATTTGGGGGCCCCTTCACCCCAAGGCCTGTTCCTATGAATTGATGCGCACAGTAGTTTGGTTCTTGGTTGAAGAAGGAGGGTGAAGAGTTTGGTGTTTTCGTTTTTGGTTGTTTTTCCCCCTCAGGAAAGCCTGGGAAGGGAGGAAGTATGGAGGAAGTGGCCACAATTTCTGTCCCTGTGTTGCAAATACTGGCCCTCTGTAGGGGGAAGGAGCTGCACTTATCACAGACTTTTTGAAACTGTACCCAAGTACTATTGGTTTAGAACCCAAGGGACACAATGTCACACTGAATAGGGAAAGGGCTAGACTCCCCCACCCTCCATCCCATTCTGCCCAAACTGATGGGCAGCATTGCTGGCCCAAGGGAGCCACAAGTAGAGTCCCTGTGGAGGGCAGTGGCATGCTGGGGACAGGGCATAGGGCCAGGCAGAGGCAGCAGACATGAGCAGACTCACTGTTGTGACATGGAGAACAGACTCCCCTGGGACTTCTGGAAAATAAGTGTTGGGGGCCCAAGAGGAGATGTGAAGCAAGGCCTAATTTGATGAGCAGTTGGAGCTAGGAGCAAGCATGAGTTAACTATGGACTCAACATTACCTTGTTTGCACCACTTCTGTTCAGTCTGGGACATAACAAGTAAAGTCTCAGCCTCATTAAAAAAAACAACAGAAAACTGAGAGAAATTCCTCTTGTTTTTCTGAGTCTGGGACATAATGAAGCATCACACACATAATTGCTTACTAGTAACGCAGCTGTGGCCAAGGTACTGCTCTTCCATGAACTGGGTGGGAGGAAAGTTAATCTCAAAAAGCTGGGATTCAATCAGGTTTCTCTGGCCCCAAAGTTCATACTCTTTATTCCAACATAACTTTTTGTTGAGATTTATCATTGATAAAAAGTAAACATCTCCAACAAATTCAACAGAACTACCATCTGCCCCAGCAATTCCACTCCTAGCCACATACTCCAAAGAACAGAAGATGGTTGATCAAACAAATACTTGCTTGTGAATGTTCATAGCAGCACTGTTCAGAGTAGCCAAAATGTGGAAACCACCCAAACATCCACAAACGGATGAATACATAAACAAAATGTGGTATATCACTACAATGGAATATTATTCAGTCATGAAAAGTAATGAAATATTGATCCATGCTGCAACATGAATGAACCTTGAAAACATGATGCTAAGTTAGCTAGTCACAAAGACCACACATTATAGGATTCCAAATGAATGTTATGTTAAAAAAAAAAAAAAGACAAATCCTTAGAGACAAAAAGCAGATGAGTGGTTGTCAGTGTCTGGCAGGTGGGCAGATGGGGAATGGTTACTGATGGGTGCAGGATTTCTTTTGGGGGTGATCAAAATGTCCTAGAATTCCATAGCAATGATGGTTACTCAACATCATGAATGTACTAAATGCCATGGAATTGTACACTTTAAAATGGTTAAAGTGGTGAGTTTTATGTTATATTCATTCTACCACAGTTATAAAAAAAGAAAACAGCAAGGAGAGAAATTTTAAATAGAAAACAGTAAACATATTTCAGGTGCTTTCTTTCTCAGCAACCCGCTTTCTTGATTTTTAGCACAATGCTATCCCCCACCATTCCCATCTTGGAACTCCATAGGCAACCTCACCTCTGCAGAACACAGTTGAGAATCAGGAAGAAAACATGGCTCTAAGGACCTCCTTCAGTGCCTGAGAAGAAGACCTGGAGGTGAGCCTGTGAGCTGAGTCCACCCGCAGATTATAACCTAGGACATGCCTGGGTCATAGCGACTCCCTGAGTTATCAAGACAAGAGTAATTCGTCTGGGTCTCCGGAACTCAATATTAGGCATCTTGATTTGCATTCTGCCTTGTTACATAGCCAAGTATGTGTTCCTTGATCCCTTTCTGAGGACTTTGAAGATTTTAAAGGAGTTTCAGAAACAGTTTTGTCAATTTTGTGATAATAATTTCATGGGCTTCGATGACCTGGTTAGGACATAACTCCGAACCGAGGACCAAGTGTGGGAAGACCAGGGTCCCACCTAACAGCCACAATGTCTCCAATATGATGTTGGCCCTCAGGTTTCTCAACTGTGGGGCAGGGGGGTCTCAACACAGGGTCATTATGAAAATCAAATGTAATAATGTATGGAAAAGCATATTGTAAATGATGAGATGCTATACAAATGTAAACTGCTAAGTATTGTGTTGGCAGCAAGAATTCCCGGTCACCAATTAGAAAGGACATATGCACCCCTATGTTCATAGCAGCACAATTCACCATAGCTAAGATTTGGTAACAGCCTAAGTGCCCATCAGTAGATGAGTGGATTAAAAAACTGTGGTACATCTATACAATGGAATACTACGCTGCGGTAAAAAAGGAGTTCTTACCATTTGCAACAGCATGGATGGAACTGGAGAGCATTATGCTAAGTGAAATAAGCCAGTCAGAGAAAGATAAATATCACATGATCTCACTCATTTATGGAATATAATAAACAACATAAACTGATGAACAAAAACAGATCCAGACACAGAGAAGCATTGATCAGACCGTCAAACCTCAGAGGGAAGGTAGGGGAGGGTGGGGGTAAGGGGGAGAGATCAACCAAAGGACTTATATGCAAGCATATAGGCCTAACCAATGGATACAGATGCCAGGGGGGTGAGGGCATGAGTGGGGGGATGGGAGGTAATGTGGGGATAAGGACACATATGTAGTAACTTAATCAATAAAAAATTAAAAATATATATATACAAAAAACAAAACAAAAAAACAAGCCCATGAGGAAGATACCAGCAGTATTCCCACAGTGTAGTTGTGGGAACCAAAGCGCTGAGATCTTGTATAACTTTCCCCAAATCACCTGAGATCAATGGAGAGTAAAAGCGAGACTAGAACCCAAAGAAAAAAAGAAAAAAAGAATTCCTGGTCTCGCTCAATGCTAATAATCAGCACTAACACATACTAGACATTTTGCAGAGCAGTTAGGCTGTTCCCAATTTGGCTCTTCTAAGCGATGCTGTAGAACCTACAGCCTTGTGCTCCTGTGCAAGTGCATCCCTAGAGGGGAATTGCTGGCTCAAAAACTGTCTCATAAAAGCACCATTTAAAAACTCAAATATTAGAAGAGCTCACGTGAAACCTTGGCTGATGACAGTTACCTCAGAGGCAAATACCTCAAGTACCTTTTCCATGGACGTGTTATTTACCTGTTCTGACTCAATATAAGCGTTCACAATTCTTGTAACCTGGTTTTCTCTGAGATTGACATTGCAGTAAGCCCCAGGAATGGGGAGAAAGGAAAGACAATGTCAAGGGCAGCCAGAAAAACAACATTGAAAAAACTGAAATAGAACAGATGGCCTGGGGCTGAAAGGAAGGTATGATAAAGTCAAAGAAAGAGGGAAAATACAACTAGTTTCTACCTGAAAAAAATGATCTTATAACAGTTTTTCTTGGAAAAACCCATAATGCTAGTAAAGGGCAAGGTTCTTGCAGGAAAAAGGCAAGACTCTGAAGGAGGAAGAGATCCTCAAGGATTTATGGCCTTATTTCTTTATTTTTAAAATATATTTTTATTGATTTCAGAGAGGAAGGGAGAGGGAGAGATAGAAACATCAGTGATGAAAGAGAGCCATTGATCGGCTACCTCCTGTACGCCCCCGACTGGGGATCAAGACTGCAACCCAGGCATGTGCCCTTGACCAGAATTGAACCAGGGATCCTTCAGTCCGCAGGCTGACACTCTATCCACTGAGCCAAACCAGCTAGGGCTTATCCCCTTCTTTCTGTAGCTGAAGAAACAAGGGCAGAGGGGTTAACTGACTTGCTCTCGGACACGCAGCTTCGGGAGGACCGAGTGCCTGCTTCTCAGTTGTGCTGCATCATGGCCTTTATTTTCCCTTCCATTTTTCTCTACCTATCCCTTTACAATGACTCGGCTTGGGCAATATGGATTATTCATTCAGAGTTGGAACATTGTTTTCTCATTTCACTGAGTTTAAATAGAGATGACAGGGCCTATTCTCAATGTTTAACAATCAAAACCAATTATGACTCTTTCTTAACCTCCTACAAAAAAACACACTGTCCTCTTCAGAATGCATTGTTTTTATTCCACGGCATAAACAGACCAATGAGAACAATAGTATGGCAACGAAACCTCCGGGGAAGGCATATACAAAATATAATTAAGTACGCCCAGTTATTCAGAGTTGGAGAAATAATGCTATGGATACAAAATAAAAAAGAAAAATAGCTCAAAGGACACGACTCATGGGCATGAGTCAGGCAGGGCACACTCATGTTGTGTTCAGCCCAGCAGTATGATCAACTCCAACAAGCTCAGTTTCCTTCTGTCTTTGGAAGGAAACTAATAAACTCCTACATACCTCATGGGTATTGAACCCAAATTCCCCAAACTGCCCAAGTTCTGCTGGGCTAGACCAGAAAATTCTCCCACTTTGTCCCTGCAGCAGAGGAAAACTGAGTCAAGAACTGCCCTAAGCATTAGTTCAATTAATTATCCATCCACCCTTCCATCTATCGTCCCATTCATCTATCACACATTTATTAATCTCCCACCATGTTAAAGTTCAATCAGTGAATTTGGAAATAGCTTCCTGATTGGAAATAGCAGCCAAGTCTTGACTTTTGGCTTTATAATATCTCTGGGTATTTGTTCCTTTTTTATAGAGAGGGACAGTTAGTCCTATGAAGCTTTTGTCCCTCTGTGGAATTTATATGGATGTGGTTTCTCTTTTCTTTATCAGCCAAAGTAATAGAGCTTAAAAAATGAAATATATATATATATATATATATATATATCTCCTATATAATAAAAAGCTAATATGCAAATTATCCCCGGCCAATTCCTCGAGGCCCCTCCCCCCGGCCGCTCCTACCCCCAGTTGGCCCCCCCTACCCCAATCGGGGTTGGGGCTGGCCAACCTCCCACATCTCCTCCCCCTACTGCCCTTTGCCCCCCCCCCCCCCCCCCCCCCCCCCCGCCCCACACTGACCAGGCCCAATCAGCCCCTATTGGGGCAGGCCAGCCAGATACTCCCCCACCACCACACGGATTCATGCACCAGGCCTCTAGTATATACATATACTATTTTTCTTATACTGAATCTTGAAAAAGCCATTCTTTTGGAAACCCAAGGAGAAATATTTACCAATGAGACCTGCAATGAGGCAGAAAGAATTCCAGTGGCGTGGACTGCCCCAGGAAGACAGCTCTTATTTAAGAAAGAAATACTCTTGACAGTCCCTTTCTCACATATTAATGACCCTGGCTTAATTTAGGGGCATTTGACACCAGTGTCATTGGGAAACTTACATCCTCAGGTGTCCAGGGGACTCTGGCATGGTCCTGCCCTTGCACCTCTTTGGCAAAATTGCCTGTGCTTCAGATCGAGTACTTTCCTAAGATCCTGGGATATGTTCATGAAATGTGACTCCCTGAATTGGAAGAAAGAGAAGTGACACAAAATGGATAAGCTACCTCCTGGACTGTAAGCTCCATGCGGACAAGGGCTCTATTGGTTGTATTCATTGTGTCATCTCCAGTGTCTAGCTAGATGATGGTCAGTGCTCAATAAATATTTGCTTAATTAATAAATATCTGCAATCTTCCCAGGAAATATTGTAGCACCGAAGCTGCTAAGCAATAGAAAGTACATCAGACATGGAGTAAGGAAGCCCAAGTCTGATTTCTGGCATTTCTGCTTACAATCTGTTGAGTATCAGTTCTCGTATCTTTTAAGTGGGGTCAATAGCATCTGGCTCACAGAGCTTTTGGGAGGATTAAATGGGACAGCATATTCTAAAAGCCCATGCACCGTGGCTGGCACAGTGATATGTGCTTCATAAATGTGGAGGCCGTTGAATAAAATTAGAGGACTACGTAGAGCTTAGCAAGAGGGCTCCAGTGACTCTCAAAGTAGAGGCCCAATCAAACCAATGAGAGAGAAGCTAAAATCATGAAACTCCCAGCCTGTCCTGAGGAAGGTTTATAATAGCAGAAACAAGTGGTGATGGACGCAAAGACTGTTTTAAAATGGGAATCAGTGGATAAAATGTCGCTAGTGTTTCTTTGGCAATTGTAAGTGCTAACTTTATTTTCATGGGGACAAATCAGCTTTTCTGAGTTACTAAGTGATGGTTCTTTAAAATTTCTTTCAAAGTTCTTGTTAAGAAAAAGTATCTAAAGTCTGGAAATGAAACAAAGACGTTATCCCATGTTCTTGTTTCAATGGCATAGTCGAGAATTATCTAACAAACCCAAGGCTCATCTGTTGCTCTGGGGAATTATCATTTTGTTTGACTTACTATGTATTATCTGTTACAGACTAAATGTTTGAGTCTCCCCTCTCCCCAAATTCATGTTGAAACTCTAATTCTCATTGTAGCTATCTTTCAAGATGTGGTCTCTAAGGAAGTGATTAAAGTTCAGTGAGAGTGGGGCCTGATCCAATAGGATTAATGTCCTTATAAGAAAAGACACCGAAAGTAGATAAGTAAATAAATAAATAATTTTTAAAGAAGAGACACCAAAGAGCTCTCTCTCTTTCCACCTCCGATTTCCTAGTTACCTGCACCAAGAAAAGGGCATGTGGCTCTAGCCAGTTTGGCTCAGTGGATAGAGCATCAGCCTGTGGACTGAAGGGCCCGAATTTGATTCCAGTCAGGGGCACGTGCCTGGGTTGCATGCTCAATCCCCAGTAGGGGGCATGCAGGCGGCAGCTGATCAATGATTCTCTCTCATCATTAATGTTTCTCTCTCTCTCTCTCTCTCTCTCTCTCTCTCTCTCTCCCCCCTCTCTCCCTCTCCCTCTCCCTTCCTCTCTGAAGTCGATTTAAAAAAAAACAAACCAGCCCTAACCGGTTTGGCTCAGTGGATAGAGCGTCGGCCTACAGACTCAAGGGTCCCAGGTTCGATTCCGGTCAAGGGCTTGTACCTTGGTTGCGGGCACATACCCAGTAGGGGGTGTACAGGAGGCAGCTGATCGATGTTTCTCTCTCATTGATGTTTCTAACTCTCTATCCCTTTCCCTTCCTCTCTGTAAAAAAATCAATAAAATATATTTTTAAAAACCATTTAAAAAAATGAAAGAAAAGGGCATGTGATGACATAGCATAAAGATGGTCATCTACAAACCAGAAAAAGAGCCCTCCCCAGGAGCTGAATTGGCCAGAACCTTGGTCTTCGACTTCTAGGCTTCAGAATCGTGAAAAAATCAATTTCTGTTGTTTAAGCCACCCAGTTGACGGTATTTTATGGTGGCAGCCTGAACTAACTAAGACAACTATTGCTTAAAGTCCAGATTCTGTAACTTTGGACATTAACTTGTAGAAGATTGATAAGCTGTTTTTTCAGAGGGACGTAAATGATTTCTGTTTGTAGACGTAAGAGCCCCAAAGGTTACAGTTTTATTAGCTTGTTGGACATTGACCATTTTTATCTACTGTTGTCATCTGAGCTTCTATTCTCCTGCTCTGTAAATGTCACTAGTAGTAGTTTTTCCTTTATAGGGTTGCTGCAGGATTGAATACAAAGCATATAGTACTTGGCCACTGCCTGACACATAGTAAGCTCTCAATTAAATTTATTCATTATAATTACTTAGATCAGAAATTCACAGCGATATTATGTTGGTTTTGTACAGTGTTAAAATATTAGTGGCCAATAAGTAAAAGTCAGGACATTTCATATATTTTGCATTTTGACTTCTCTTGAAAAATCAAAAGGTCAGGCAGCACAAGGCTTAATTTCCACATGGCAACCAATGGCTCTGAGTGGGTGGCATCTTCCCTTTGGGATGGGCAGGTATTGTCCCACTTCCCAGAGGCACACCCAGGCCCCTTTGTTCCTTTACATTCCCTGCCTGGCCCTTAAGGATTCAATCTCTAGTTCAGAGCATAATTCCTTTATTCTCTAAGTAAAATAACCTTCAGCGCAGTTTTCAGAGGCCTCAGAACCCAGGTTTCCACCCGTGGAACCCCAGTGGCTTTAGGGGAGTCCATCAGGGGCTCATGGTTCAACCTGATGGTCTGGGAGGTTTTCCTGGAGCACCAGCCCCTTCTCTCTCCCTCAGCCCTGCAGAGCAGGCGCAGTCTTCTCGGGCTGTGTGCTAGGATAGGACCTCTTCCTGCGGGCCTGAGGTTGCTACCCGCCTGTGCAGATATTCTCCTGACGGCCTGAGGTTGCTACCGCCTGTGCAGATATTCCCTGTGACTTAACAGCTTGTAGCACTGTGGTTGAACATTGTGCTGGGGGATAGTAATAGTTAATTGTAATATAGAGCTCCTACATGTGCCAGTCTCGTGATCTGGGTCATCTTGTAGAATCTTCCAAACTATTTCGAGGAGGTACCACAGGTTCATAATATGAAATTTCATAGCTCTGAAAGACAGAAGTCTTCTTAGCAAGATCTAAGGTTAGTAGGTTAGCAAAGTCTACCCTGCACCCTCATGAAGCTCTAGAGTCCTTATTTCCCCTCAGTGTGAACACCCTCACTTTTTGCTGTAGAAATATAAATATGTTTGATTCCAGGCTCTGCCCCCGACCCTGCTGGAGATAGGTATTTACACCGAGCTTTCTAAGGTTTGAATTCATGGTTCCAAGGGTTTTAGATAAGGTATTGAGATGTGTATTCTTCCCATTTTACAGGCGAGAAATTTGAGGCCTTGAGAATTTTTAAAAAAATCCAAATAAGTGCTTAACTGTAATGACCGCCCATCAGACAGTCCCTGGATGACCTTGAGCAGTGAGGTCTCTGGACCTCAGTGAGCCCATTTGTGAAATGAAGGGTAGCACCACCAGCTCAGTGCCCTGCACTGAATTGGCTTTAGGTCATTTCATTCTCTCTATTCCATCCTATCACATGGGTGGGATATCGTTGTTATTACCCCAATTTTGCTGATGAAGACACTGAGGTTTGAAGAACTTAAATAATTTGCCCAAGGTCACCCAGCCAGTCACTGGCATGTGAATCAGGTCTGTCTGACTTGGACGTCACACACCCCCTTTCGTGATGTCCAAGTGTCCTCGCAGCTCTGAAAGGAGCCCCTCCCTCTTATATCCCTATCGGATTTCTTCACTGAAAAAATTCCTGGCCCATTTCATCTCTCAGTCTTCACATTCCAGCCGTCATCAGCTTGACAGACGGGCCAGGAAAGCTTTGAAAATGGTGTTTACTGTTCCCTACCTCTCACACCCCAGGGGAGAGTTCCAGCCACTGGGAAATGCCCGCTCTCAGACTATTGCAGGCATTTTCTAGGACTCAGCAGGGCCCGTCTCTCCCTCTTCCTGCTGTAAAGTTTTCTGCAAGTAGGTGCAACATTTCTCTAAGGGCTTTCAGCCCCAATAGGTCTGAGCCCACAGGGCCTGGTTCCCCAGCTCCTGTTAATGAGGTCTGTCCCTCCTCCTTCCTTCCATCTCTCCTGGATGACGGCTCCTCCTCTTACTCAGGGGACGCAAGAGAAATCACAGGAGCTTCTGGGTTGCCTCGGCCTGGGACTCCCGGCCTCACGGAGGGCCCTGCTGGAGGAGCTGTCGTCTTTCAGGAGTTCAAGTGACCGGGGAAGGTATGATTCATTCCCATAATGTCCTGTTTTAAAACCCAATTGCTGGAACGAAATGTCTCTTGGCAAGAAATGCAGTGACTTGGGAAGTCAGAGGCCTGGTGCATCCACTCTCCACCGACACAGAGATGCCACCTGGGCGCAGACAGCACCAGCGCCGGCTCCCTCCCTCCCATTCTTTGCCCTCTGACTTTGAGCAAGACATTTGCCCTCACTGAAACCGTCCCCTTGTCTGGAAAACGGGGATAAAAGCATCCGGTTCTGCCTGTCTTCGGGAGTGATTGTTGTGATTAGCTAGTTAGTATTAATAAGGGAGTCAGACATTGCTGAGCACATTCGGCCGGAGCCACTGAGCCTGCTTGCTTTACCAGGAAGCTACAGCTTCACACCCCAAGGAGTCGCAGCATTGTCCCCCCAAGGGGATTCACACCCCTCCCTGCCCCTCTCCGGTACTGGATACTGGTCCTGTGTTGAGCACATGGGTCCAGGCAAACGGAGCACAGTCCTTGCTCTCCCCAGAGCTTATAGTCCAGTGGGCTTGGGGAGGAGGTGGAGGGAGACGGGGCAGCTAGCAGGAGTCAACGGCTAAATAAATGTTGATAGATTCTGGGGGAAAAGAAGAAATCAGCCAAAGGGTTGGCAGAGTAGTAAGAGCAGCGACCTCTCCTGCAGGCAGTGGGCGGCATCTGCTCGGTGGTGTCCGGGATGGATGACCCCGGAGGCCCTGCCCCTGTGTTCCAGGCCCTGCTGGTTGCAAGTGCTAAGACTCACTTCCCAGCTGCCATCCTTTCTGCTGCTGCAGGAACCCCTGCCTCTCAGGGCACCGGCCTACCAAGCTCTTCCTTTGGGAAGGGGAACAAAGTGGGAACATGGTTTTTTGAGGTGCTGGGACTGTGGGAGCTTCTGTTTTCTTCTTTATATTTTTGTATACTTTATAAGTTTCTACCTTAAAAACTCATTGCTCTTAGGATTAGAAAAAATAATTAAAATAACTTTATAGAAGTATTTCTTTAAACTACTGATATGAACATAGGTATCAGATCCAGAGATAGAGAAATATCTACAATATATGACCAAGTGGAGAGAAAGAGCAAGCAGCCCTGGTATAGAGGCCCGTGAACTTCAAAATGTTGTGGGTTCGATTCCCAGTCAGGGCACATGCCTAGGTTGCAGGTTTGATCCCCTGTTGGGGTGCATACTGGAGGCAACCAATTGATGTTTCTCTCACACATCAATGTCTTTCTCTCCCCCCTTCCCCTCTCTCTAAAAATCAATAAAAACATATCCTTGGTGAGCATAGAAAAGAGCAAGCAAACAATCTATAGGACAAAACATATAACACATCTCCTTGTAAAAAGCTCTATATATGTATTTAATCATATATACATGTAATACATATATGCACTTAAAAGTTTTGGAAAAACCTACACTAAACTCTGATGGGGGGAGGGAAGTTTTACTTTCATACTGTCCTATAATCTTAGAATGTTTACAGTAAGGATGTGTGGTTCTAGCCATTGCTGAACCAAAAACTCCACAGATGCTAGGTACCCCCGACTAGTGCCTTTCTTCTCACTCTTGATGGCTTCCGCTCAGTCATCCTAGTGTCTGGGCAACAAAACCCTTGAACTCCTGCCTGTGCCCATCCCACTCCGGCCGATGACTCTGCAGATGGTCCCTACTCTCCTTGGATCTTCCCTCCAGGGAGGAGAGGCTGCCCCTTCCCCCCCTACTCCCCCCCCCACCCCCCGTCCCCTCCTCCAGGTGTGGCCAGGTTTTGTGCAGCGGGAGACCTGCGGTGGTTATCTTTCTGGCTCCTCTGTGGCTCTCTGCCAGGTTTCTTTGCCTGGAGAAGAGCTTGTAATTGAGATGGTGACTGCGGAGTGGGCTGCAGAGACCCCTCGGAGTGCGGGGTTGGGGGTTGGAGGGGAATCACTGCTTCTCCTGCCCCCTAGGGGGAGGGGGATTAGGGAGGTGTGCCCTGGGCCCCCACCTGTGGCCCACAGCCCCACCCAGGCTTTCTTCCTCTCACCCTGCCCAGCCCAGGAAGGAGGTGGAAATAATTAACACCTAAGTGGAAACTCTTTCACCAAAGAGGGTGAACCCCTCTGTGAATTTGCATTTGTGACCTGCTGTCCCTAATTGTGGAATGCAAGCCTTTATCTCCTCTGAAAGGAAGGGCCGGCAGTGGAAATTAGGTGAAGCAAGGAGGGGGTCCTCTTTGTTAGGGCCTCCCCCACATTCTACCTCCAAGCCTGGTGCAGATGAAAAACCTGGGGAGGGTGAGAACAGTTGGGTTCCTCCCCCACAATCCCCACAAGGCTTCTGGGAGTGAGCACTGTAGCCCAGTGTAGCCCGACTGTGACCTGGGGCCCTATTGGCCCTTCTCTAAGCAGGCGAGGCCCAGCCTGTCACCCCGCCCTCCAGACAGTTGGCCAGAGAGCAGTGACCAGCATGAGTTGGGAAAACCTTTCAAAGATGGATCAATTTTTTAAAAATATATTTTATTGATTTTTTACAGAGAAGAAGGGAGAGAGATAGAGAGCCAGAAACATCGATGAGAGAGAAACATCGATCAGCTGCCTCCTGCACATCTCCCACTGGGGATATGCCCGCAACCCAGGTACATGCCCTTGACCGGAATCGAACCTGGGACCCTTCAAGCCGCAGGCCCACGCTCTATCCACTGAGCCAAACCGGTTTCCCGCTCAATTTTTTGAATGGATAGAGCATTCACACAAAAATTTCAAAGGTTCAGAAGGGAAAAGCAATAGTCCCTCTTATGCCAGCTTCCAAGTCCCTCTCTCTGTCTGCATGTCTGCACGTCTGTGTATTGTCTCTGTGTGGTTATACTCCCTGTCTGCACGTCTGTGTATTGTCTCTGTGTGGTTACACTCCCTGTCTGCACGTCTGTGTATTGTCTCTGTGTGGTTACACTCCATGACTGCACGTCTGTGTATATGTCTCTGTGTGGTTACACTCCTTGTCTGCACGTCTGTGTATATGTCTCTGTGTGGTTACACTCCATGTCTGCACGTCTGTGTACATGTCTCTGTGTAGTTACACTCCTTGTCTGCACGTCTGTGTATATGTCTCTGTGTAGTTATACTCCATGTCTGTACGTCTGTGTATATGTCTCTGTGTAGTTACACTCCCTGTCTGCACGTCTGTGTACATGTCTCTGTGTAGTTATACTCCATGTCTGTACGTCTGTGTATATGTCTCTGTGTAGTTACACTCCCTGTCTGTACGTCTGTGTATTGTCTCTGTGTAGTTACACTCCCTGTCTGCACATCTGTGTATATGTCTCTGTGTGGTTACACTCCATGTCTGTACGTCTGTGTATATGTCTCTGTGTAGTTACACTCCCTGTCTGCACGTCTGTGTATTGTCTCTGTGTAGTTACACTCCCTGTCTGCACGTCTGTGTATATGTCTCTGTGTAGTTACACTCCATGCCTGCATGTCTGTGTATATGTCTTTGTGTAGTTACACTCCCTGTCTGCACGTCTGTGTATATGTCTCTGTGTGGTTACACTCCCTGTCTGCACGTCTGTGTATATGTCTCTGTGTGGTTACACTCCCTGTCTGCACATCTGTGTACATGTCTCTGTGTAGTTACACTCCCTGTCTGCACGTCTGTGTATTGTCTCTGTGTAGTTACACTCCCTGTCTGCACGTCTGTGTATATGTCTCTGTGTGGTTACACTCCATGTCTGCACGTCTGTGTACATGTCTCTGTGTGGTTACACTCCCTGTGTGCACGTCTGTATATGTCTCTGTGTAGTTATACTCCATATCTGCACGTCTGTGTATTGTCTCTGTGTGGTTACACTCCCTGTCTGCACGTCTGTGTACATGTCTCTGTGTGGTTACACTCCCTGTCTGCACATCTGTGTATATGTCTCTGTGTAGTTACACTCCATGTCTGCATGTCTGTGTATATGTCTCTGTGTGGTTACACTCCCTGTGTGCACGTCTGTATAAGTCTCTGTGTAGTTATACTCCATGTCTGCACATCTGTGTATTTTCTCTGTGTGGTTACACTCCATGTCTGCACGTCTGTGTACATGTCTCTGTGTGGTTACACTCCCTGTGTGCACGTCTGTATATGTCTCTGTGTAGTTATACTCCATATCTGCACGTCTGTGTATTGTCTCTGTGTGGTTACACTCCATGTCTGCACGTCTGTGTACATGTCTCTGTGTAGTTACACTCCATGCCTGCATGTCTGTGTATATGTCTTTGTGTAGTTACACTCCCTGTCTGCACGTCTGTGTATATGTCTCTGTGTGGTTACACTCCCTGTCTGCACGTCTGTGTATATGTCTCTGTGTGGTTACACTCCCTGTCTGCACATCTGTGTACATGTCTCTGTGTAGTTACACTCCCTGTCTGCACGTCTGTGTATTGTCTCTGTGTAGTTACACTCCCTGTCTGCACGTCTGTGTATATGTCTCTGTGTGGTTACACTCCATGTCTGCACGTCTGTGTACATGTCTCTGTGTGGTTACACTCCCTGTGTGCACGTCTGTATATGTCTCTGTGTAGTTATACTCCATATCTGCACGTCTGTGTATTGTCTCTGTGTGGTTACACTCCATGTCTGCACGTCTGTGTACATGTCTCTGTGTGGTTACACTCCCTGTGTGCACGTCTGTATATGTCTCTGTGTAGTTATACTCCATATCTGCACGTCTGTGTATTGTCTCTGTGTGGTTACACTCCCTGTCTGCACGTCTGTGTATATGTCTCTGTGTGGTTACACTCCCTGTCTGCACATCTGTGTATATGTCTCTGTGTAGTTACACTCCATGTCTGCATGTCTGTGTATATGTCTCTGTGTGGTTACACTCCCTGTGTGCACGTCTGTATATGTCTCTGTGTAGTTATACTCCATGTCTGCACATCTGTGTATTTTCTCTGTGTAGTTACACTCCCTGTCTGCACGTCTGTGTATTGTCTCTGTGTAGTTACACTCCCTGTCTGCACGTCTGTATATATGTCTCTGTGTAGTTACACTCCATGTCTGCACGTCTGTATATATGTCTCTGTGTAGTTACACTCCATGTCTGCATGTCTGTATATATGTCTCTGTGTAGTTACACTCCATGTCTGCATGTCTGTGTATATGTCTCTGTGTGGTTACACTCCATGTCTGCACGTCTGTGTATATGTCTCTGTGTGGTTACACTCCCTGTCTGCACGTCTGTGTATTATCTCTGTGTAGTTACACTCCCTGTCTGCACGTCTGTGCATATGTCTCTGTGTGGTTACACTCCATGTCTGCATGTCTGTGTATATGTCTCTGTGTGGTTACACTCCCTGTCTGCACACCTGTGTATATGTCTCTGTGTGGTTACACTCTCCGTCTGCACGTCTGTGTATATGTCTCTGTGTAGTTACACTCCCTGTCTGCACGTCTGTGTATATGTCTCTGTGTAGTTACACTCCCTGTCTGCACGTCTGTGTATTGTCTCTGTGTAGTTACACTCCATGTCTGCACGTCTGTGTATATGTCTCTGTGTAGTTACACTCCCTGTCTGCACGTCTGTGTACATGTCTCTGTGTGGTTACACTCCCTGTGTGCACGTCTGTATATGTCTCTGTGTAGTTATACTCCATGTCTGCACGCCTGTGTATATGTCTCTGTGTAGTTACACTCCCTGTCTGCACGTCTGTGTATATGTCTCTGTGTAGTCACACTCCCTGTGTGCACGTCTGTATATGTCTCTGTGTAGTTACACTCCCTGTCTGCACGTCTGTGTATATGTCTCTGTGTAGTTACACTCCATGTCTGCATGTCTGTGTATATGTCTCTGTGTAGTTACACTCCATGTCTGCACGTCTGTGTATATATGTCTCTGTGTGGTTACACTCCATGTCTGCACGTCTGTGTATATGTCTCTGTGTAGTTACACTCCATGTCTGCACATCTGTGTATATGTCTCTGTGTAGTTACACTCCATGTATGCACATCTGTGTATATGTCTCTGTGTAGTTACACTCCCTGTCTGCACGTCTGTGTATATGTCTCTGTGTAGTCACACTCCCTGTGTGCACGTCTGTATATGTCTCTGTGTAGTTACACTCCCTGTGTGCACGTCTGTGTATATGTCTCTGTGTAGTTATACTCCATGTCTGCACGTCTGTGTATATGTCTCTGTGTAGTTACACTCCATGTCTGCATGTCTGTGTATATGTCTCTGTGTAGTTACACTCCATGTCTGCACGTCTGTGTATATATGTCTCTGTGTGGTTACACTCCATGTCTGCATGTCTGTGTATATGTCTCTGTGTAGTTACACTCCATGTCTGCACGTCTGTGTATATATGTCTCTGTGTGGTTACACTCCATGTCTGCACGTCTGTGTATTGTCTCTGTGTAGTTACACTCCATGTCTGCACGTCTGTGTATATATGTCTCTGTGTGGTTACACTCCATGTCTGCACGTCTGTGTATATGTCTCTGCGTAGTTATACTTAATGGCAGTCTACAGAGCACACTTGCTCTTGCTCTTTTTCACTAAGAAGTGCTTTCCAGGCCACCACTTGCTGTGAGGCAGGTTCATGTAACTCATTTGCTGGGCTCAGTCTCATCTGTAACATGGGGAACAATAAAAATAGTTAACTTATGGGGCTGTTGTGAGGATTAAATGATTTTATTCATATAAGTCATTAGACCAGTGCCCGACACACAGAGAGCATGTGTCAGTGTTAGCTATTGCTGTTATTATAGGCATGAGGAATTAATGAAGAATTTTAAGGTGTGTAAGGCATGTGTGCATGTGTGTGTGTGAAGAGAGAGAGAGAGAGAGAGAGAGAGAGAGAGAGAGAATGACAATTTAATATTATTTTAAAAAGTGGAGATTGATTCTGAGATTCTGATTTTGAAAGCTAGGAAAAGGACATAATGAAAATACAACAATAACTAAACAGCTTCTATTTATTACATGTCAATCATGTGTCAGGTGCTACTCAGGCCCCTGACCTGTCTTATTTAAGGCCTGCAACAAAGTCTTGTGGACAGGTATTATTATTTCAAAATTTTGATTGATTGATTGGTTGGTTTGATAGAGAGGGAGTTGGGGAGAGAGAGAGAGAGAGAGAGAGAGAGAGAGAGAGAGAGAGAGAGAGATTTGTTGTTCCACTTATTTATGCATCATTGGTTGATTCCTGTATGTGCCCTCATGGGGTATCAAAGCTGCAACCTTGGAGTACTGGGAAAACACTCTTACCAACTGAGTTGCTCGGCCAGGGCTGGGAAACTGAAATTTTGATTAATTTGTTACCAGAAAGCAGACTAAGTAATATAAACTCGGTCTTTTGAGTTTTCTGTTTAGGCCACCACGTAGAGCAATAGCCACCACGTTTATGTGCAGGTCAGGGCTGTAAGTTTTATTCAATTCCAGGCTGTCCTCTGAGTGTGACTGCTTAGTACTCACATTGCTCTCGCAGCACGGTCTATGCTCAAAACGAAAATCAGCAAATAGGGGAATTACTGACTGAGCCTCACCAGTACGTGTGGTTAAAATCCCACCATATGTGATTTTAAGGCAGTCATTCGTCGAAGCCAGTTCTTCCCAGGAAATAGCAGGATTTTATTTCTCAGTGGGTGACTCTGTCTTGCCTCCTTAAACACAGCCTGGGTAACCTCACTTGGCCTTTCCACCTGTCCCTGAGCCATCACCTCAGTGGCACCCCCACTTGCTTTCTGTGTCTTTGACCAGCCTTTCTGCCATCAGTCAGTTTACTGACACACCCCCTAGTCTGCAGTTTTTAATAGGCTGCACTCGGAGAAATCAGTGAGTAAGGAGTCTTGGTGGAACTGTGCCTAAAGCCAGACTGGCAAGGGCCAGGGAGAGTGGATCCTCTGGGGTGAAGGCTGACAGCTCTTTAAGAGGCAGCTGCGTAGACTCTGGGTCCTCTGCTTTCTAGGTAGTTGGAGTTGCAGGAACCTAAACCATGGTGAGTGTTCACAGTCCATTCCAATCTCTGGCTGTTATGGGTGCCAAGAGCAGTTGAGGGAGCCATTAGCAGGAGGTGGCACGAATGAACGTTTGGTGATTTTAAAATGCTGTGGGTTTTGTCCGGTTCCTCAAGTGCAGGCCAGTGAGGCATCTGCTCAGTGGTCTCCTCCTTTCCCACCGCAGCTCGGAACCTTGGCTACCTGCAGGAGGGCTGGCCCTGGTGTCAGAGACTGGCAGGCAGGGGAGGTGGCCACTTGTGCCACCCTACCTTCCATGGCTGTGCCTGGAACTCTTCCCATTGAAGAGCTGGTTCAGGGAGCAGTAACAATCTTAAGCAAACACACAACTAAAGAGTCCACTGATGCGTTTTCAGATGAAGGTGAGTCATAGGAAAGACCGTTCAATGAGCTGGAGTGGTGCCAGCCTAAGTTCTGCCAAGTTCCTCTGCATCTTCTGTTCTGTGACCTGCCCGTCCACCCCCTTGGCCTGTTCTTCTATTGAGCTATGCTCGCCAATCTTGCTGATTGGGCTGCGCTCCTTGCAAAACAGGAACCTGGCCTTTTATCAGCTGCAAACCATTTCTCCCCGTGTTATCTCACTTTGCGCATGGCATTTATGTTTGCCATAAAGAAATTGTGCTTTTCTATGTAGTCAACTGTACCAATTGTTAGGCTTCAGGGTTTCTCTGTTTAGAAAGATCTTCTCCACTCCGATTATACGTTTTACATGTTTCCTTTGAGACATTTTATGATTCCCTTTAAAAAATTTAAATCTTTCATCCAACTAAAATTTATTTTGGTGTTAGAGGGCTCCAGCTTCATGATTTCCCTCCCAACTGATTAGCAATAATCCTCAAATCATTTAGTGAATGAGCTCTTTCCTCACTAAATTAAAATGCCACTTTTATCATAAACTCAATTTCCATATGATTTCACTCTATTCATGGTCCCCTCCTATTCTGTTACACTGTCATTTTTTTTCTCTACCATAACTGTTTTAATTATTATTCTTTCATGATGTATTTTAATAACACATGAGCACAGTGCTACCTCATTAGTCTTCTTTTCTAGCTATTTCACATGCTTATTTTTTCATATAAATTTTTATATCATTTTATCACACACCCCCAATCCTCTTGGTATTTAAATTGGCACTGAGCATCTGTATTAATTTAGGGAGAATAACATCCCCCCAAAAAGGGACATGTCTTCCCATTTAGCCCAGTTTTCTTTATGAACCTCATCCGAGCTTTAAAGTTTTCCTCTTATAAATCCTATAGATTCTTCATTAAATGTATCCCTGTGAATTTTATCTTTTCAGCTGCTGGAGCAAATGAAATATGTGCCTCTGATATTTGTGATGGGCTGGGTGACTTTTGGCAATTCACACACCCTCTCTAGGCCTCAGTTTCCTTCTCCGTAGAGAAGGGAGAGGGCTCCTAAGATCCCTTCTCCTGAAGCTGGCTGAGGAGTTCATAGCAGTCCTTAACGATCTGCAAGACACTGGTACTTTCCAGAGCACTGTCTTCATTGCATTTTCATGAGAGAGTTGCAGGGTCAGCTCAGTTTCTCTGGTCCCAGCTGTGCAAACATACCTGGGTCGACCCCAATTAAAGCCCCCACGGGTCCTCTGCCCCACCAGTGATTCACTAAGAGTCACCTGCACCCCGACTCCATTCCTGCGGGCTGGATACCCCTGGCAGGATGGGCAGTGGCTTATCCATCCCCACCTCACGGTGTGCCAGGCACCGTGCTAGCCTCTGGGTGGGGTCCTAGGCTCTTATGTGATCAGCATGGACAAAAGATGGAATTCAGGGTTGATTCTGAGTTTGTTTTGGCCTCCAAGGCGGCTGAGCAGATGAACTAGCCAAGGGCCTTTCTCCAGGGCGCGATGGAGACACAGCAGGTCGTTTTGGGAGATGCTGGGCATGAATGGGCAGCCCTGGAGGGAGATGGTGCTCAGAGAGAGCATTTCTTAGAGAGACTATGACTCCAAGACTGGGAATGTCAGGGCTGGCCAGCCCCCCCCCCCCCCCCCCCCCCCCCCCCCCCCCGGGGGAAAGCCGGTTCAGCCTCCCTTGGCAGAATCTCTTCCACACTTTCCTGCTGCCCGTGCACCCCACTGTGCTGACCTTCGGGTGACAGACTCACACTCCCTGCTAATTCCAGGAGGGTCACATGGGGCATATAAATGCCCCATGTGACCCTCCTGGAATTAGCAGGGAGTGTGAGTCTGTCACCCGAAGGTCAGCACAGTGGGGTGCACGGGCAGCAGGAAAGTGCTGGAAGAGAATCTGCACAAGGAGGCTGAACCGGCTTTCCCCCGGGGCTGGGGGGAGGGGAGGGCTCAGGGCCGGTGTTCTTGCATCATAATGTATTTGAGTTAATTTGACTGGTGGGGGTGCGAAGTTAGCCAAACACTTTAATAGGATTGAAGCAGGCTACTTTCAGGCCTTTGCAAGGGTAAGAATGGACCGGCTAAGCCCTCTTTTCTTTAAGGAAACAGCCCCCACACTTGTGCAGGCCAAAATAATTAAGTAATTAGCAAAGGCATTTGTCAAAATGCCCAGTGGGGCTGACGAAAATGCCAGCTTTGAGAAGGATGAAGAGTTTGCAAAGAGCATTTTCTCCCAGCTCCTGGCTGAGGTCAGGCCTGGAGCCCGCGAGGAAAACGCCTGCCTGGACTCCGGGGTCCCAGCTCAACCTTTGGGGTTCAAGTTCACTTCCCCGTGGCAAAAGCCAAGCTCCTATTTCTAAGGAGGCTTTCTTGAAAGGGCTTTGGAACATCAAAGGGATCGTAACACACAGCAAGTAAGTGAAAAATAAAAGAGTCTTTTTCCTTTTCAAAGGACTGAAACCGTTAAACAGCCAAGTCCGCGGTGGAAAAGGCATTTGAGGTTTATTGAAATTAAAAGGCTGGGGAAGTAGCTGGAAGTTATAAGGCAGCCATCATGGCCAACAGTGAACGAATTCTGTACCTACTGTGTGCCATGAAATTTCTGGGTTGTCATAGGGTCGTAAGGATCTCCACCCTTACGAGGCTTGCAGTGCTGGCTGTTGTAGGGTGGATTAAAGGTCGATAAATCAAGAGATTCTCTCAACATAAGAAAAAAGCAACACGAATAGTGACAACCACTTAGGGGCGCCCCTGAATATGTCAGGCACATGGTACTTCATGCAGTTCCCACAACCCTAGGATGTTGGCATTCTCCTTTAATGGACGGGGAAACTGAGGCTCAGAGAAGTCTGAAAGTTAGAGCGAATAGGCAACGCAAAGGAGAGGTTAAGAGCAATGGAGTCATAATAACCTGATTTGACATCAGATTCTATTTGAATAGGTCAGAAGGAGTAAGGACCGAAGAAGGATCTAAATCTAGAAACTAGAAGTTGTTGGTGGCTGGGGAGAAGCACCTCTATTAGTCCAGATGGGGAAGTTTCCCAAGCCTGGGGGGGGGGGGGTGTGGGCGGGGGGGGGGGGGCGGGAAGGAAGGGAGAGAAGCTCGAAGACAGGGAGATTTTGAAGATGCCAGAAGGGGAGGGAATATTTGAGAAAGACAGGCTCTTCCTGGGGGTGGAGGGGGGAGGTGTCGGGCAAGAGTAACTTGCAGCTTGGATAGGAGGTAGCCTTGTGGGGGTGGGGGTTGGGGACAGGAGAGTTAGCAACTTCTTCACGGTTTCCTCCTTCTCAGGAGAGACTGTGTAAAGTTATTATGGCACTTGCTGTTGGAAAGGAGAGAGTTGATTCAGAGGTCCTTTGGGAGCAGGGGAGGAGAGCTAGGGCACTTTGGTGGAAGAGACCGACATGAGTACTGTCTGTGGAGGAAGTCAAGTTAGGCCAAGAACCAGTGGGGCTGGATGAGGGTGGGAAAGGAGTGGAGGTTGTTGGCCTAGATGGGGAGTTGGAGCTCGTGATCTTGGAGTATTTCCTTAGGTATAAGTGGTTGTGTCTGGGCTGGTGCTTAGAGTGGGGGCAAGATCGCAAGTTTCAGGATCTTAGAAGACCAAAGGCAGCGGGGCGGGGACAGGGGGCTTCTCCATGAGTATTGAGTGAATGATGACGGGCAAGGGTATGTCAGGTACCAAAGTCTTCGAGGAACAATGCCAAGGAAGGTCGATGAGGATGGCGACAAAGATGAGGTGAGAACTGTGTAAGTGGTCCTGAGGGCTTACAATGGGAAGAGTCAGGGCAGAGGTGATGGCTTAATGACCTGGAGGACAGACAGTAAACCTTTACCCCTTCTTTAAAAGGTGGTGAGGAACATGGGGCTTTGGGGATTCAGACCAACCCGGCTTCAGCTTTCTAGTTGTGTGTCCTTGGAGAAGTCACCTGGTATATCTCTGAGTTTTAAAACTCATCTACAAAATGGGGGCACCACACCCACGCATGGGATGCGTGAGGATTAAATAAGGCAATGATGGTGAAGAATTTCAAACAGCACACGGGGAGGGGGGGGGGCGGGGGAGGGGGTTGGGGGGCTGGGGGGCTGAGGGTGGAGGGCTCAGTAAATGACAGCTGTCAGAAATGTCTGAACTGGAAGAGACCTCAGGTTATCTAGTCCAACAGAAGAGGAAAAGGCGGCCCAGCAGGACCACAGATTAGGGAAGGTGATGGAGGGCAGAGCTCTGCTGGAAGCTACAAGGGGATGGTGGAATCTGCAAGGCCAGGCCCTGGCTTTGGGGACAACCAGTTGTGTACGTATGTGCTGGGGGAGCGGTGGTAGTGAGGTCATAACTCTTTCCAGGGAGATGAGTGCACACAGGGACGTAAAGCTGACCTTTTAAGCATGTGCGACGCCTTCTAATCAGCCAAGCGAGCATGTTGTCTCTAAGTGAAGGTGATTGTTGGCTCTTGATCCAAACGAGGCATTGGCCTCCCTCTCTGGTGAGAGGAATATTCCAGGTCTGTTCACACCTCTGGTCTCCAAGCTTGGTGGCAAGTCCTCTGCCTGGAGATTCATTTGCTGTTGACAGCCCTTACTTTGTATGCCCCGTGTCTAACACAGAGAGGCTGCTCTATAAACACTTATTGAATCAATGAATGAATAACCTCTTCTTTGTTTTGGTGGCAACCTGCTTTCCTATCCATTTCCACAGTTGGTTGAGTGTGGGGGTGAAGGATCCAGGTTCAGGAATTTGATAAATGAGGATTCGAAGCCCACATGTATCCCCTAATACCAGTGACTTTCTCCAAACTGTGTACCTCCACAGAGCCTCATTCCTCATCCATAAAGTGAGGACAATAACCCTTCTTCACCCTCTTGACAATTCAGAGATTTGTGGCTAGGATGCCTTAGCATCCTGTCTGCCTGGTGCTCTCAGTCATGGTGGCTATTTTTATATTGTCATCACAGCACTGGGTACAGCAACACACACACATTTACCTCTTCCTCATTTATTTAAAGCTCGAGGGCCTCTCTTGTCCCACTTTCTAGAAAGTGCCATGGGGGACTGAAGGCATATTCCTGTTTCCCTCCTCCAAGCCCCACTTAATGCCCATTTGGTTTGGTGCTTTAGTGAAAGGAGAGCGAAGCAAACCAGCCCCTAATCACAACCCCGAGGTGTCTCCGTCCTCAGGTGTGTCTGCCCTAGCGGGGCGGCCAGGGAAAGGCTTGAAGCAAAGAGCCCTGGCTTTTGGGGGTGCTCACCGCCAGCAGGAGAAACCTCTGCGTGGAAATTACTTTAATTTGCAGTTGACAAAAGGCAAATTGCTGGCATTTTTTGCTTGGAGACTGGAATGTAACCTTGCACAGTTGCCCCAGACATTCCAGGTGACAGCTTTCATTAGCCCAGCCCAGATTTCTAGCTTAAAGGAGAGAAGAAAGTAATTTTACAGGGGGCAAACCCCCCAATCATAATTCAACTTACCAACTCCCATCACTTCGAATTCCCTCCCACTCTTTTGTTGTTGTTGTTAATCCTCACTCCAGGATATTTTTCCATTGATTGTTAGAGAGAGGGGAAGGGAGGGAGGGAGACCCAGAGAGAGAAACATCAGTGTGAGAGAAATGAGATGATTGGCCACGCGCCGGGACTGGGCCAGGGAACAGAGCCTGCAACCAAGGTACGTGCCCTTGACCGGAATCGAACCAGCAACCCTTGGGTCCAGGCCGAGGCTTGATCCACTGAGCCAAACTGGCCAGGGCTCCCTCCCACTCCTGCCAGCATACAAAGCAGAGTCACTGAGAACTTCCTGTCACGTTTTTTCTTTGCTTCACCTCGAATCACCACAGTCTGAGGGCTTTTACTTTTTAGTTGGATGGGAGACTCCTTCCCATGACCTACCAGCGTTTGATTCGTTTTATCCCTCCTTTGCTGTATTCCTTCGCAGGATGCCTCAGTGCATGTTTGTGGAAGGAACGAAGGAGTGAATGAATGAATGGGTGGTTTCCAGTGTTTCCCAAGGCCTTTGTCTGTCTAGCCATAGACTTCTATGGCATTTCAGAAGAAAGGGTATCCTTCAGATGCGGTACTGGTTGCCTTCCACTTAAAATATGTCTCCCAGATGCCTGTCTGGGGCGGTTCCGTGGAATGCAGGCTGAATGGGATGCCTTTCCGGCTCAGTGGGAACCCGAGGCCGCTGCTGCCATCTTGTGGACAGTATTTGAAACACAGGAGAAGTGACAGCAGCTTTACACCCTTTCACTTCTCCCAAAGAAATCTTAGCTGATTCGATGATGGAATATTCCTCTTTGCAATGTGTTAGGCCATATTTACAGATCCATGCTTAATTACTGATATTCCTCTGTTGAAATTATAATTACAACAACTCGCGTTTATTGAATTCTAGGCACAGGGCGTTACGTGAAAAATCTCCTAACGCCTGTGCTATTATTACCATCTCTACTGGAGAAAGGAAATCGAAGCTCAGCATGGCTGCACGGCTTGTACCTGGCCAGTAAAATGGACAAGAGAACCAGGACTTGACTTCGGACCCCTCAGGGCCAACTCTCGCCCATTATGCCACACTCTTTCCTACATTTTAAAAAAGATTTTTTATTGATCTTTGGGAAGAGAGGAAGAGAGAGGGAGAAAGAGAAATATCCGTGTGAGAGTGGAACATCCATTGGCCGCCTCCTGCACCCTCCGCCCCCATGGGGACACTGAAAAATCAGACAGAGGCCGAAAACCAGGACTACAGGCTTTATTAGAGGAGAAGGACCTGCTGGGCTGCCTCGCAAAGGGGGACAGCACCACGTGCAGGGGTGGGCACGCCTTTTGAGGGGCGGAATGGGAAGGGGTGGGGGGCTTAGTGTACTCGGGGCACACTGATTGGTGGCTTACTGCATTGTCCATATAGGACAAGGGCTTAGGGTATTTGGCAGGTGTGGATTGGTGGTCCAATGTATAGTCCATATAAGGTACCTGGTTAGTCACTCAGGTATTTCTGGGCTGCAGGTTACGTCATACTCCACCCACCAGTTGGGGGAAGGGAGGATCTATCAGATACAACCTGAAACCCTTCAGTGTACAGGACAATGCCCAACCAACTGAGCCACCCCTGCCAGGGCACTATTTCTGTTATTTAGTTTTTAGTTCTTCTTCCCTTTCCAAACCTCTGTTGTGACAGCGCATCCGTAACTGTAGTCACACCAGGTCTCAGTGACTTGCTGATGTGTTTGCTTCCCCAGCAAGGCTCTGAGCACTGTGAGAGTTGGTCAGAGCTGCTGAGCACGAAGATTCATCTCTCTCTCTGTGCACCTGCTGTGCACCAGGACTGTGTGGATTAGGACAATATAAAGATCTGTTACCTGGGGTTTCGGCATTCCTTGTGTGTGTGTGCCAGGGGGTTGCAAAGCCACAGGGAATACATGGAGCATGTTCTTGGAATATAATTCACAATGACAATTGACAAAGCTGGTGAGTGGAGAGACTGGGAATTTAACTAGCTATTTACCAATTTATTTTTATTTCAACTGGCCTCCCCAGCAATGCTCAGGTGAGCCTTAACCATTATTCATCCATTCACACGTGCTTTCCTTTGCTCCTTACCCTGGAGCAGTTGACACAGCGTTGCCCATGTGAGAAGCCATTCCATTCGCTGGCAGCTGGGGAGGCGAAGGGGAGGGAGAGCGACAGCCTCTCTCTTTGAGGGTCTCTGGGATTGAAGGGGTCCACACGGATTCCACATGGCCTAGATTTTGAGTTGGACCACCCCAAACATGTCCTCTGTGTTTTCATCTGGTGCAGTTCCAGACAGAGTGAAAATGTTAAAGAGAAAGATTGTGAAGTGGAGTGCAAACATTAGAGTGAATTTATAAATCAAAGCTAGACTTTCAAAAAGCTTCACCCTTGCAGGTAAAGCTCACGGCGCTCAAGTCCATTTCCCGGTGTACTAGGGTACTTTGGGGTAAAAGTACACCAAGTACCCACGTGTCCTTCCTTTATACAGACGCGGCGTCAGGTGGAGCGGCCGGCCTCAGGACGGCTGTCCCTTTCACTTTCTTCAGGAGTCAGGATCACGCCTGTTGGCCAGGCCCGAGGCCCAGTGCTTCCGGGACACGGAGATGGTAAGACAGGGTCTTTGCTCCTGTGGGGCAGGCAGGTTTCTCAGCTCTGTGTACCAGCGTCCTGTGTAATAACACCTGCAGGGGCTAAAGACACACCCACAGAGACAGGAGCTGCTGAAGGGAAAGGAGAGCCTAAGAGAGAGCTAGGAAGGGGAGGGGGGAGGAAGGGAGGAGTAAAGAGAAAAGAGAGAGACTCTAGAGGAGGTGATATAGACTCCCAGAGGCCTCGGAGGCCCTCCTGGAGTGTCCACATGGGCCTTGAATCCAGCTCAAACAAGCAAGTGCCCTCCCTGGGCCCTCCTAACACGCCTGGCAGCAACCATCTCCCGCAGTGACTGCCAAGACATCCTACCAGCTCCCCGTGGGTCCCCAGCACTGGCATCTTTTTCTGGGGTCAAGTGTTGCAAAGGAGGTATGATCACTATTATTAGTTTTTTTAAAAATATATTTTTATTGATTTAAGAGAGGAAGGGAAAGGGAGAGACAGAAATATCAATGATGAGAGAGAATCATTGATCGGCTGCCTCCTGCACGCCTCCTACTGGGAATCGAGCCCACAACCCGGGCATGTACCCTGACCGGGAATTGAACCGTGACCTCCAAGTTCATAGGTCGACGCTCAACCACTGAGCCATGTCGGTCGGGCTTATTAGTATTTTTAGAACCTCAGGCAGCCTTCAGGTTGGAGAGAGAAGGTAGGTGTTAATGGTAAGAACAAAGAGAAGACCTCCGAAATGAGTAAGACCGTAAGAGACTGACAGAGCATGTGGCTGGGGCACTGGCTCATACCACTTCAGTGCAGAGATGGTGTGGCTCCGTCCCGGCATGACTCCGGGATGCTAGCTCATCTACCTGCAAGGCTCACAGGGACGTCACAGCCCCAGCCAGCAAGGGGCCCAGAGGCCAGACCTCCCCAGACAACGTGGCTGTGACCTTTCCATCATCTAGTTTATTAACCAGGTGAAAACAGCAATATATTTCCTCTTCACCTTAGCTTCCTGAGCGTTCCAAGTCACTTTTTAAGCCTAAATAAGAGCAACTAGATTGACTCTTGTAATTGACATATGTGTTTCTCTTCTCTTACCCTTTTTTTTAACTTCGTGAAAATTCTATTTGGCTGCTTGATTCTGCTTTTCTTTCTTTTATTTTTTGGTGCGCTAACTCAAAGCCCCTTCTTTAAAAAGCATATGGAGAAATTTTATTTAAAAGTTGGTGGTTAAAGATGGACTTGGCTCTTAGTTTACTGGTTGGGGACCCCTGCTCGGGTGATTGAAAGCACACTGAGCGTTCTTTAGCAGAATTCACGTTTTCTAAGTGAAAAGAGTCCGAGTGGATGCTCTTTCCGAAGGGTGTTGGAGGATTTCTCGGCCTCTCCAGTCACAGAGGGGAGACTGTGGTCCCCATAGGAGGTCCTTAGGATAGACACACAGCAGCCTTGTTATTAAGACCTGGCAGCCCCCCCTTCTCCCTGCACTGCCCTAGGGTGGGGTGGGGGGGGCAGCAATCAGTGCTGGGGAAAGGCGCCCCATAGGGCTGGAGAGTGGCTGAGGGATGGCCATCAGTTCTGGCTGGAACCCTCTCAGGCTCTGTGGGGGGCTGGGTGTAAATTAGCACCACATTTCAGGAAAGCAGTTGGCAATTTGTCTCAAGGACCTTAAATATACTCCTGACCTTTTGCTCAGAAATTTTTCTTCTAGAGATTTAACTTAAAGAGCTAGTGAATATCTTTATAGGATATACATATGAGATATGAAGAACAACGATACAATGAATGGGCACCCCTGTACCCAACACTCAGTTTAAGAAAAAAATGTACCATCATCTTTGGGCCCCTCAGGGAGCCTCTCCCTGATTCCATCTCCCCCTCTTTCCCAAAGACCTCTACCCTCCTGAGTCTATCATCTCCTCGCTCTTCTTTGTGTATTTATCACATCTCTATCCCCTAAACAATATGTTTAGTTGTACATGTTTTTAAACAACAACAAAAAAATACATGTGTATATACTAGGTGTACCGGTTAATAATGTGGGGTTTTTTCAATAGATGGAGTTACACATATGTTGATATATATGCGATTTGATATGTATGCTATTTTGTTGTATTGACAACAAGCTTGAAAACTTCATATGTCAAATTTTCTGAAGGTGTTAACATAATAGATAGTTTTACACTTAAAAATGTCGAATTTCGTGCCAAAAAAAAGAGCATTTGCGGGAAGTTTTAATTCATTACTTTATTTTGAAGAAAAGTGCTGCTGAAAGTTATCGTGCACTTCGGGAAGTTTATGGTGAACATGCTCCATCTCAAGATACTTGTGAACGCTGGTTTAAATGCTTTAAAAGTGATGATTTCGATGTGAAAGACAAAGAACGTCCAGGTCAACTGAAAAAGTTTGAAGACCAACAATTACAAGCATTACTGGATGAAGATGCGTGTCATACTCAAAAACAACTTGCAGAAAGATGAAACGTTGCTCAGCAAATAATTTCCGATTGTTTACAAGCAATGGGAAAGATTTTAAAGAAAGGAAAATGGGTGCCACATCAACTGAACGAAAGACAAATGGAAAACCGAAAAGTCATCCGTAAAATGTTGCTTCAACAGCATGAGAGAAAGTCTTTTTTTGCATCAAATTATGACTGGCGATGAAAAGTGGATTTATTTTGAGAATCCCAAATGCACAAAATGATGGATTGATCCAGGTCAACCATCAACATTGACTGCAAGTCCAAATCACTTTGGAAAGAAGACAATGCTCTGCGTTTGATGGGATCAGGAAGGTGTGGTGTATTATGAGCTTCTAAAACCAGGTGAAACCGTTAATACTGATTGCTACCGACAACAAATAATCGATCGGAACAAGTGGTAATCTGAAGGAGTAATACAACAAAATAGCATACATATCAAATCGCATATACTATATCAACATATGTGTAACTCCATCTATTGAAAAAAATCTGCATTATTAACTGGTACACCTAGTATATATGTTTTTATTGATTTTACAGAGAGGGGAAGGGAGAGGGAGGGGGGGAGAGAAAGAAAGAGAAACATCAATCGTCTAATAGGCTGCCTCCTGCACGCCCCCTACTGGGGATCAAGACCCAAACCTGGGCATGTGCCCTGACCACATACCCTGATGGAGACCGCTCAGTGCATGAGATGATGCTCAACCAACTGAGCCACACAGGCCAGAGCATGTTTTTGAACTTTATGTATGAGAAATACTACCATAGGCATTCCTGCCTGACTTGTTCTTCCACTCAGCACTGTTTCCAGGGTTTATTCCTGTTGTCGCATGAAGCTGAGTTTCATTCACTTTCACTGCTTTATAGTGTTTTATTCTAGACCTACCTCTCAATGCATCATGCAATGCCTGTTAATAGACAGTAGGGTTTCTCCAGTGTTTGGCTGTTTCCAACATTATACCATCTGTCTCCAGGTACACGTGTGTTGAAGTGTCTCTAGGGTACAGACCCTGTAGGAGTGGAGTGGAGTGGAGTGGAGTAGTTGGATCAGAGGGCAGGGCTGTCACCAGACGATGCCACACTGTTTTCCACTGGGACTGATTACCGATGTATCTTCCTACCAGCTGTGTCAAGAAGAAGAAAAAGATATTGTTCACATCCCTCGTGAGTCCCTTTCAAGCTTTTTTGCCGACCTGGAGGGTGGGAAATGATGTCTCCTTGTGGCTGTACTTGGTATTTCTCTTCTTACTAAGAATGGGTTTCTTTGCATCTTGACTTGAAATTTTCTTTGATGAGAGAAGCCCGTTTGAAGGTAATTATATTTCCCTGAACCTTGGAGTCATGGCTGACTTGGGAGAGTGGGGAGGGGAGAGGGTCCAGGAGGGAGAGAGGAGCTTCCCTGAAGTCCCCATGGAGCAGGGCGGGGCCATGGCTGCCACTGTGGAGATAGGCCAAGACAGCCCTCAGCCCGGGGCTTCGAGTTGATTCTATGCTGGGTACTTTGACAACAAAAATGTGTCTGAGTCCCACACTCAGCATCTTGAGGAGCTGGGCAGGGTGGCAGGTACCTGGGGCTATGGTGAATTGGCAGGCATGTGACTCCAGCCAATTTTGTACTGTACATCCTTTAAGTCACGTAACCTCCTCAATTGTTCTATGGAAATTATTGTTCCAATTTTTAAATATATTTTTATTGATTTCAGAGAAGAAGGGAGAGGGAGAGATAGAAACATCAATGATGAGAGAGAATCATTGATTAGCTGCCTCCTGCACACTCCCTATTGGGGATTGAGCCCATAACCCGGGCATGTGCCCTTGACCGGAATCGGACCTGGGACCCTTCAGTCCACAGGCTGACACACTGTCAACTGAGCCAAACCAGCTAGGGCGATTGTCCCAATTTTATAGATGAGGAAACTGAGCTACAGATAAGCAGAAAAGTAAAACAAAACAGATGAGATCACAAAGGAGGGACAGGAAGCCAGAGAGATGTGCATAGTCGCAGCGTTGCACTGTGACCGTGGGGCTGGGGGGGGGGGGGGGGGGGAGAGGGCGGGGGGGAGCTTACAGGCTTCCAGACGTCTGAAACCCCTGGCCCCGCACTCCTGCGCCTCTAAGACAGGATTCCATTCATTCATTCTGTTTATCCCGCTGACCCAGTGCCGCCTCCGAATCCAGCTGGATACTCTGGTCCTCCTCCTGATAATTGCCGGGGCAGGACTTCGCTGAAATATGATGGGGAGAGGATTACGGGTTTGGCTCTAGGATTTTGTGAAAACACATGGAAGTCGCGCATTAATATTAGTCAAGGACTGAATGGGCCTTTTTAAGGAGTTGAGATAAATTTTGGCAAAATCATTTTGCCTTGAGAAGCATTCAATTTACTCCGTGGGAGTCAAAAAACTATGATTTTTCTTTCTTGTTCAGTTTATTTAAATAGTAAAAAGTCTCGAGTCTGCATGTCCTACACAGTCGTACTCTTGAAGTTATGAGTTTGGCCGTGCAGATGGCGGGCCTGTGTTTTTCATTATGTTCCCTTCCTCATTAGGGTTTTGCCATTAGTCTGTGTTACATGTTTCTCCTGTTTTTCTTGAACTTCATGAACTCTGGCATTTCATTTCGGGCATGTACATCCATGGGGAAAGCAGCCTTCCTTTGATCTTCCTGGGGACCCCACTCTGCTTAACCTAAGGAAGATCAGGGAGTGGCCATTCAACGCTGAACAAACAGGAAACTCAGCTGCAAAGATGGCGGGTGCTTCATCTATTTACAACATCGACTCCATTCTGAACTGATTCCACATCCAGCCGACTTTGAACAGCCTTCTTCGGAATAGAATTCCCACCTGCCTCTGGAGGCTGCGTGCACATGGTCCGGAGTCCTGAACAATGGGCCGCCCAGAGCAATCTGTTTAGCAGGAAATCTTTCAACGGGAGAGGGTTTTCAAGCTTTGCAGTCATTGTCCATGTTGGTTCCCCGTAGGGTCGTCAAGTTGTACTTTCTCTGAACTGCACAGACGCTTCTGGAAAGCCCCCCTCACCTCTGGTTGTGTTTGTAATAACATCTGCTCAACACAGGGAAACAAGTGAGCTCCAGTCTTTGGACAAACACTCCTCTGAGCCGGGTGAACTCAGAGGGCAAGGAGCTGGCCTGGCAGCACCTGGGAGGCCAGACTGCGCAGCTCCCTCCGCTCCCTCTTCAAATGGGTTTCGGAACTCTGCCCACCCCGCCAATAGCTCTTGAAAGCAACGTACAGGTCTAACGGTGACTTTTTCTTTCTTTCTTTCGGGCCTTAAAAGGAGAAAGGGAGAACAAAACAACATCAAGTGTCAGGCTGCCAGGATTTTCAGCTCCCTGTCGCCCTCCAGACAGTGATGGAGATTTGTTTTCCTCATGAAGGCTCCGGCGTGAATGGTGGCACTTGCTAGAGTCAGTTAGCACTAAGTGTCCGTTAATTCGCGGTGAAGCGACAGTCTGACCGGACTGTGATGAGTTCCAGCTTTTAGCGATCATTTATAGGTCACCAGGCAGCTAACAACCTCAAGTGAGGGACCATTATCTTTTGACAAGATGGAGCTTTCTGGGCGGGTGTGGGGAGGGCTGAGGAGGGGGCTGGGAGAGGAAAGGGGGGAGTATTACCCAGAAAGCCCGGCTGGATATTCTCTCTGGGAATTAGTTCATTCCTAGAGCTTTGCTGCCAGGCACTTAAGGAACTGCACTGGTGGCTCCCAGATAGGTAGCTGGAGGAAAGGAGGCAAAGGCTTCCCTCAGAGCCAGGCATTTCTCTGCTCAGCAGGCATGACTGGAGTGGGGCAAGATGGGAGTGTCCCGTGGGTCCCCGCAGGCTAATGCTCCGGTTGTACACACTGGTATGGCTGTTCTAATGTGTTAATAGCCATTATCCATTGTGATGAGTGAAGCTCCTGCTCTGATCATACCGATGGTTAAATATTCCAAATAGCAACTTTGCCTGGAACAACTTTGTTCTTTTGCAGAGCCTACTTTTTTCTCCTTGCAAACACCATTTAAAAAAATATATATATATATATATAATTTTTATTGACTTCAGAGAGGAAGGGAGAGGGAGAGAGAGAGACATCAATGATGAGAGAGAATCATTGATTCAGGGGTCAAGCCTGCTACCTGGGCACGTGCCCTTGACTGGAATAGAATCCGGGACCCTTCAGCCTGCAGGCCAATGCTCTATCTACTAAGCCAAGCCAGCTAAAGCAACAAACACCATTTTAAATAAAACTGTCTCCCTTTCATTATTAGAGTGTTCCCTGAATTATATAAAAGCTGCAGACTTTGTGTTAATCATAAGAGAGATGACATGATCTTGTTAGAACAACCTGCGCGGATTGCATGAGGAGACTATAGGGGCCAGAGTTGTGGCAGGTGTTCCGATTTAGCTCGCCCTGGGTCTCAAACTTTTCATGTCTTGAACACACTTTGAATGCTAAGATTTTTGGCAGAACCTTGAAGGGAATTAAAATGTTCAAAATATGAAATAATCAACAATAATGCCAAGACAGTCAACTGTGGTAAAAGAAAAATCACCATTTTCATACCATTTCTTGTTCCCTCAGTTCTGTGTTGCTCCTTGAATATAACTGTTTGCAGATCTCACCACAGTCTGTTATATGAACAGGATAATGTATTCACATGTTTTATACCACATGCTGACTCTGATGGTGTTGGCATGGGAGCCACACTGGGTTTGAGTTGCCACACCACGTGACCATCTCAGCTTCTCCCCTGGACAGCCCTCCTATTGGTGGTTAAAAGCAGTTAAGAAGGAAAGAACCCAGATTGGCTGGGTTCAAATTCCAGCTCTACCATTCATTGGTAGTGTGGCCTTGGGTGAGTTACTTAAACTCTGTCTGCCTTAATTTCTTCAACTGTAAAATGGGGTAATAATGTTACCTACCCTTATTGAGGATTCAATGAGTAACACATGCAACACTTAAAACAATGTTGTGCACGGAATAAGTATTTTAAAATAAGTGTTAGCTTTTGTTATTTATTATACTAGTAGCCCGGTGCACAAAATTCATGCACATTAAAAGGGAATTAATTAGAGGAAATATTTTAATATTGCTATTTGCCCTTTCTCTATAATAAAAGTGTCAGAGATGAAAGAAAATTAATAAAATGTATATGAAAATCTTCCTCCTGTCAGAGTCTGGGGCGTGCCACGGGACCCAGAGTCAAGTCCCCACCCACCCACATGCACCTCGAAATTGCGCAAGACCCAGACCTGGCCAGCCCCACCCTGTCAAGCCCTGCAGGGTGGGGGGGCGAGACCTCAGGTCCCCCAGCCCTGGCACTAGGGTTCGAGGGCACGAGGGCGTGATGACCATTTGCATATTAGCTCTTTATTATATAGAATCAGCCTCAGTGTGACCCACTGGCCAAGGTTTGGCAGCACACATATAAAGGGCTTATGGCCAGGCGATATGCTGTGGCATTTCATCCCCTAAGACTCAAAGGACTAGAAACTGTCTCCTTCCCAACTCAGCCCACAGCCACATAAGACAGCTATGTGTTCAAAGTGCAATGCTTTTATTTGGATTTATCACAGAGGTTGATAAACATTTATCCATATAAAATATTGTGGTATTTATCCATATAAAATATCATAACAAGGAATAAGTCTAACTATTCTGCTTTTATAATGCACAGTCCTTTCTGTTGATTACAAGTAAGAAGGCTATGAGGTCAAGATGCAGGAATTTTCAAATTCTATTTCAGCACTTTCCAAAGATTGAATTATAGAACTAAGGACACATGCAAAAAAAAGACGATTTCTTAAAATGGAACCAGCCACCTTGAAAAATATTTCGAAAAACATGGTAAAAGTTTTAATACTTTAGAAGATAAAAGTGTTGCTAGTTGGCTTGGCCTCCAGGACCCGCACCCCCGGGGAGCTGCCGGGCTTCGGTGAAGTAGTGTAACTTGCCCTTGGAATGTCGTCTCAGACACAGACAAAATCGCTCTTGCTTTTGGTCCAGAAACACAGACAGGGCTCCCTCCTTGCTGATGACTCTTGCAAAGAAACTTTGGCTTTTATTATGCGTTTGGCCTCACGATCTTCATTGACAAATAGTTCTGGAAAGGAAGCAAAGACAGCGTAAAATATATATACTTAAGCGAGGGGTTTCTCAGCCGTGACACCATTGACATTTAGGACCAGATGATTCCTTGTTGGGGGCTGTCCTGGACGTCGCAGGATGTTCAGCAGCATCCCTGGCCTGTCCTCTACCCACTAATGCCAGTAGGTAGCACACCCCCGTCTTGACAAAATGTCTCCAGACGTTGCTAAATGCCTTCTGGGGAGCAAAATCTCCCCCAGGTGAGAACCACTATTCAATAGGATCTAGGTCAAGCAAAAGAAATAACTATGAGGAGTTTTTTAAATGGTCAAGACAGACTGACCTATAACTAGAAAATAGTGTACATGTACTTATAGTGAAACTGAAAGTATTATACTGGGGGAAACAAAGATATGACATCACAGCTGTTGTGGTTGTGTGGCTATGCTCCTCAACACAAACTACTCTATTATGATTAATACTAGAGGCCTGGTGCACGAAATTCGTGCACGTGTGTGTGTGTGTGTGTGTGTGTGTGTTGTGTGTGTGTGTTTGTGTGTGTCCCTCAGCACCCTCTTCACCCTCTCCAATCTGGGACCCCTCGAGGGATGTCCGACTGCCTGTTTACAGTCAGACATCCCTCTCACAATCCAGAACCTGCCTCTTCCAACTGCTCGCCTGCCTGCCTGATTGTCCCTAACCGCTTCTGCCTGCCAGCCTGATCACCCCCTAACCACTCCCCTGCCAGTCTGATCGATGCCTAACTGCTCCCCTGCCAGCCCAATTACCCCTAACTGCCCTCCCCTTCTGGCCTGGTCACCCCTAACTGCTTCCCCTGCCAGCCTGGTCGCCCCCAACTGTCCTCTGCAGGCCTGGTTGCCCTAAACTGCCCTCCCCTGCTGGCCCGGTCACCCCTAACTTCCCTCCCTTGCCAGCCTGGTCATCCCTAACTGCCCTCCCCTGCAGGCCTGGTTTCTCCCAACTGCCCTCCCCTAAAGGCCTGATCAGCCACAACTGCCCTCCCCTGCCGGCCATCTTGGGGTGGCCATCTTTGACCACATGGGGGTGGCCATCTTGTGTGTTGGAGTGATGGCCAATTTGCATATTACCTCTTTATTATATAGGATGAATTGAAGGAAGAGTATTTGAATGCCTGGCAAACTGGTCTTTAATGTACCCACCTTGTTGAAACCATTCTCAGCAATTGGGTCTTGTGGTTACTTGTTGATATCTCTATAGCAGTTTGCCTCTCATAGTAGGTTACTTGTTCATATGTCTGCTTGTCCCTGGGCTATGAACTACTTGTGGGCAGAAATCATGCCTTGGTTATGTGTGTACCCCAATTCCTAGCCTATGGTAGATACTCAATAAATTCCTTGAATATGGAATGAAAGCACTACTTGTAGGCACACTGGCAAAATCCCCACTTGGACTTTCCTTTATGACTGGGATGTTTAAGGGGAAGTTACGGGGGAGGTTATGTGACGTGGGTCTTAAACAATGAATAAGATGTTGATAGACAAAACATGGACAAAGGAACAGCACTGGCAAAGACATCCTGGCAGGTAAGAGCAATACTTGTTTGGGGGGGAGGTGTTATCTAGTTTGGGTGGAGTTCAGGGTTTGTGTAAACCTACAAGGGTCCCAGATTTGGGGATCTGTGAATGCTAGGTAGGACAAGAAGTCTGAAGGCAGGAAGATCAGTTAGAAATGCTGGCTATAGTCCAGACATATATTGATAGAGGCCCGAGAGATTTCTCCTAGAATTCCTGACACCAAAATTATTTTCAGGCCATAAAGTTTTGCCTGGAATTCGTGAAACCATAAGCATGCAATTCTAACCACAGGACACGTTACTTTAAATTTTCCAAAGGCTGAAGGGTTGTGAGACCACAACTCCTAAGTAAGTCATTCTTCTGAAGAGCATCCAAGGCAAGTAAGTACCAAGTTAGATGACCAGCCACAGTTCACACACACACACACACACACACACACACACAGCCGGGACAAGGAGCAGGGACCCGCACCGGTAAGGAGTACAGGAGCACAGCCACGAAGAGCAACAGGATCAGCAGGAACAGCAGGCCGATGATGACCCACTTAAACCGGCGCCACACGATGAACTTCATGGTCTTACACGGGTTGGTGAACCAGAGGAAGGAGGTTTCTGGTCGGCTGCATTGCAAAGAAATGGTTTTACCTACTCAACTCAGGAGGGACAGAGATTTGACTGCAGAGCAGTCACCATTTAAAAAATATATTAATAACACTTATAAAAGTCAAGAAAAGATATTATTTCCCTTAGTTAGCAAAGAAAGATTCTTGAACCTTTTATAGCTTCCTAAGATGTTGAAGGCACCCTGGACTTTGGTTTCAATGGAAAGGAGAGTGATTAAAATAAAGCCAGATCACCAGCCTTTCTACCCCCAGCCCCCACTATTAAATACAAAATTAGAAGGACAAGAGCTAATCCAGCCTATTAAGCCAATTGGAAGGGGGGCTTTCAGTCTGCAGGTGTTTAGGGAGGAGAGGACACCGAGAACAAAGAGGGCTCTCACTTTGGTGGGTCCAGCTTGGGGTTCATGTTGGGTTCATCCCGTCCCTTCCCGGCTGGCCTCTCATCGGCCTCCTTCTCATTAAGGATTTCCAACGTCATCTCCACTTTCCCCTTCAGTAAAGCAGAACAGGTTAAACACATGACATCACGCTTCACAAATATTTTCACTTCAGCCCAAGGAGTATTCCCCGAGCAACGATTTTTATTCTTGTAAAACAATCCCGAGATTGCCTTAGATTTTCCTCAGGAGATTTCATCACATTTCTTCTTCCATGTGTTTCTGAACTGGCTCCTTGTGGGAACCCGAGAGGACAAATTGCTTCCCCTCCTCCCTGCTCCCTGCCTGTCACTCTCTGTATCCCCATCATTCTTTCTCACATCCATCTCCTTGCCTCTGCACACACTTTCCTTTGTAACTCTACTTGGACACAGATTAACCTGAGTACTGCTAATAACAATGTCTAATATTTATGGAGCATTAACCGTAGGCTCCCAGGCAGCCCACATGCTTCAGGCTGACCACGGACCACCCACGGCGCAGAGCTGTGCAGATACTTAGTGGGTCCTCAATGTATGCTAACAGAGTAAACAAACGAGTGAGTGAATGAGTGAATGCTGTCTCTCTGGGCCCTGCTCACCCCTTCCTTAGGGATAATCCCGTGTAATGCTCACTGCAATCCTATAAAGCAGGGACTGTTGCTGTCCTCAAGTGCACATGAGGAAAACAGGCTGTGAGAGGTCCAGAAACTTGCCCACTTGGATAGCCAGGCTTAACTAAGGTTGTAACAATCTTTCTAGAATCCTGAAAAGCCAGACTAAGTCAACAACAATTTGGGAACCTCGACCCCGAGATTCATTTAGGTGGTGGAGCACCGATGCCTCCTATGTTGATGAGCCAAACAAAGCAACGTGTCTGACTACGGCAAGGTGCTCCATCTCTCCCAGCCTGGCTTTGAGCCTATAAAAAGGGGATAATGTCTAGTTGATGGGGTTGTTAGCAGAACTAAGTGAGATTATGTGCAAAGTCATCTCTAAGTGGCAGACAGCAGATAAGTGATTTCCTGGGCCAGCTTGGGGGGAGCGATGGGCTGCAAAGGGAGCAAGGAAACGTTTGAGGCTAATGGGAATGTTCTCTCTCTTGATTACAGTGGTTTCATGAGTGTATGCAACTGTCAACAAAACTCATCAAAGTATACTCTGGAATGGGTGCATTTTATTTATGTAAATTAGACCTCAAAGCTGTTTTAAGAAACAAGATTATGAATGTAAGGCATTTAGCATATTGACTGCTTCATAATTAGTGATGTGAAATCTTAACTATTATTAATACATAAGGAATTTGGTAGTCTTTTGTGCCACAGCATAGTGTCCTGCACTCTCTTTTGTTTTTAACAGTTTGATTTTTAGAGAGAGAAGAAGTAGAGGGAAAGAGAGAAACATTGATATGAGAGGGTAACATTGATCGTGTGCCTCCTGCAGTCCCCTGCTGTGGATAAAGCCCACACTCTGAGCATGTGCCCTCGACCTGAATTTGAATCAGCCACCTTCTGGTGCATAAAACAACGTCCAACCAGCTGAGTCACACTGGCCAAGGTGACCTGCACTCTCGCTTCTATGTCAGAATATATCTTGAGTTCTCCAAACTTGCTTGTAAGTTAAAGCCTTCTTGCTCAATGAATGTCAGCATCTCCACTTCTTCCATCTTTTATTTTTTTTAATTTATGAAAACAGCTCAAATGTGAAGTTCCCTTTTCTGTATCGAACTGCACTAATAGCTCAGCATAAATTAGCCTTCTTGGTGAAGGAGGGTCCCACAGTAGTGCAACCATTCTGGCTCTCAGTTTTTTGACAATTCCTATCCCTCCACCTTCCATTCAACCCCAAACATCTGCTCATGGACACCTTCTCTTGTGATCCCAGGTACAAGCCATTCTCGTAACCTAAAGTCCCACCAATTTAACTCTCCCTTATCTTATCTTATCTGGAGTATATCTGTTGATAAAGAGAAAACCTAAATGATAAAACCTAAATGATAAACGACCCCCAGCCAGGAAATGCTCCTACCGCCATCACCCGGGAGCCCTCTTTGTCTGCGTAGCACGGCCACCAGCCTCGCATGGACTTCTGCTCGAAGAGGGAGGCGGTTTTCACTTTAAGGGGGTCCATGGCTTTGAGGTCCGGAATCATGTCCAAATGGCATTTCTCGGATGATTTTGCTGGAATGATGGTGCGATGCAAATCAAGTTCCAGGAAACCTAGCCAGGGAAACAGTAAACTCCAATAAGCTTCGCGTGGGTCAGCCATCCTTTACCCGGGAACAGAATGCCCTGCAGAAGAGGCAGACAGTGGTCTTGAACAGGTAATGAGTGCATTAGAGAAAGGCACCCTGGAAAATTCTTTCCAGATAGGATGGAAAGTGGCAGGAGATATACCTGCCCACCACTCGCATTTCACAGACCACCACATGTTTTATTTCTCAAAGACAGGAGCATAAACAGAGTTTGTCTACAAGCTCAAAATAGTGAAATGTCTGCAGACAAAACTCCCATGAACCTGGATCTGAAAGTTGCTCATATTCATTCTGAACTGCCCTGAACACGGTCACGTGGCTTTGGGGAAAGACACCTGGTACTTGGAACGTGGGACGCTCTATGGAACAGTCCCGTTCAAGTCTCCCAGGGTAAACCTCAGAGACAGGAGCTTGAGGAGGAACATAACAGCTCAACAGAAAATGCTCACCAGGAGCTAGGAAGCCCACCAGGCTGCCTGGAGAAGCGTATTTTCTCTTCTGTGATGTGAGGCATTAACGCTTGAGTAGCGCTTTAACAGACTGTCTTGGGGTTTGGGACCTCCTGTGAGAAAATGGGTTTGTGTTATGGACTACTGGGACAAGAGTTGGTCTTCAACAGTGGCAGCTAAGAGCAAGAGGGAGAGTGGGGCACATTCTCTTTAAACCGCAAGCTAAGAAACAGCCCTTCGTCTTAGAATGGAGCCACAGTCCACAATTCACTCAGCCTTTCTTGAGCTCATCCCTGCTTATTTCTCGGCTCTTCTTTGGGTGGTAACTATAGTCATTTGCCCATTAGCCATTTTAAAATATACTCATTCTCTTTACTTGTCAGACTATTTTGTTGAAATTCCAAAGGAAAACTCTCCACTATTCTGGAATTTCCGGCCCATATGCTTTATTAAGTTAACATTTTTGCATATAAACATATGCAAACATATAAGTTTGTTCAACTCTTATAAAGCACCATGTCAAAGCCACTGCTCTCCATGCTGTGAGGGGTAAAGGGATGAACAGGTCACAGCCGTCGGTCGCAGTGGGCTTTCCCTCTGCCAGGAGAGGCCCTGGGAGCAGGGGCATGAGTTAGGAGCTGCTATCACAGTCGGTTATGAGAAAATGAGGTCTGAACTGGCAAGTGGCAGAGATCCTGGAAATAAGAATAGATGTGCCTGATGAAGCAGATTACTTCGTTATCACCGCATGGGGGGAAAGGGCGGAGGACCCACAGAGGACGCGGGGTGCTTTTGCTTGGGGGCTGGGACAATGGAGGGGCAGTGAACAGCACAAGAAGCTCATGAGGACAGCAGGTATGAGGCCAGGGAAGAAAGGCTGCGTTAGATTTTAGTCAGGATCAACGGGAGGTGCTGGCTAAATATCAAGGTGAAAGTTTCTGGTGGGGAATTGGGGCTAATCATCATAATAGTTATATATATATATATATATATCACATAACATGCGTAAGTTTAAGGAGTATGGTGTGTTGATTTGATACATCTACATAGTGCAATGTGATCTGTCAGGACAGTTTCTTATTACCACGTGTCAGGCACTGTGGCGGTCAGGCTACACATCCTGGTTTAGGGGTCAGACCTTGCCAAAAGATGACAGTGGGAAAACCACTGATGGGCCCTAGGGAAGAGCCAAAGACCCCAGGGAAGGCAAAGGCCTGTATTTATTTTTAATTTAATTTTAAAATATGTTTTTATTGATTTGAGAGAGAGAGAGGAAGGCAGAGGGAGGGAGGGAGAGAGAAAGAAACAGATGTGAGAAACATCCTGACAGGGAATCGAACCAGCGACCTTTCTGTGCAGGAGATGATGCTCAACCAACTGAGCCACACCAGCCATGGCCAAAGGCATGCATTGAAAGAGTGGGAGGAAGAAATAGAGCCGGCCAAGGAGACAGACCTGGGGCCTTGGGGAGAGAATATCAGAAGAGCACTGGTGCTACTTGGGTGGTGGTGGGGGGGGGGGGGGATGCGAGCCAAGAAACAGACAAGCCCACAGGACGTGTGGGTGGCATTTACCAGGTACCTTTAGCCCCAGAGGAGGCTGAACCTGGGGGAAAGAACAATGGCTGGGCATTACAGACCTCAGTAAAGTCTGAGAGCAGCCTGGAGGAGGAGGTGCTGAGGAGAGAGAGAAAGTGGATGGTTTGGAAGTAAAGCAGGCAGGGGTGTGGCATCCTTTTGTGAAAACAGGATTTGAGTCTTAACAGCAAGACAGAAACTGGTACAAGAGCCTCCACGGGGCCTTTGAGCCCACAGAAAGGGGTGGCATTCACTGTGCCCCCTGCTCAGAGGACCCGAGACAGCAGATGAGGAGGCCACAGTGCCCAGAGGACATTCAGGGCATGAGGGAGCCCCACCTCCACTTCCCTGCAGAACTGGAGATTTAAAACCTTGATTCCAAGCTTTAATTCATTTCACAAATTCCAGGCACAAATTCGTAGAGAAAAATATCCAAATGGAAGCCCTACCCAAGTAGTCATCGAGAGAAAACTTGTCATTATCCCAAATCTGGATGATCAGTCTGGGTGGCATCCGAAATTCGGTTTGGTCGATACTCCAGAAATGCTCCTAAAATGACAAGAGAAACAGACACACCAAATTACACTGATGAGTGGATTCTGACACCCTCCCCTTGGAAAGTCCAGTACCAAGGCGTTGGGGCCTTCTCTCTCCTTTGCACCCCCAACCTGGAACCCTCTCCCTTCAGCCCTAGCCCTCCACCCACGCGTAAGGAGGACAGGTGGGCTCCCCAGGACATCTCAGGCCACCAGCCGGGAGGCAAAAAGGATG
Source organism: Myotis yumanensis (assembly GCF_028538775.1). Classification (NCBI taxonomy): domain Eukaryota; kingdom Metazoa; phylum Chordata; class Mammalia; order Chiroptera; family Vespertilionidae; genus Myotis; species Myotis yumanensis. Next base: position 23,646,560 of record NW_027223764.1, on the reverse strand, counting down.
TCCCAGGCAGCTCCCAAACAGAAGGCTCCCTGCCATGTCCCCATCAGTGTGACTTCCTGGAGTTTGGGGATTGTTCTCCTCCCACCCCACCCCACCCCACCCCCGAAGACCACTGTGGCTTGCTTAGATTATCCTCCAAAGCCAGGAGGTTCTAGGCCAGCCCACAGTATCCGCTACTGGGGTGTTTCTTCTGCTCAGCCACCTCCGCACACCCACAGATCTTCCCCCACCCCACACGGATGTCTGAGCACACGCATTTCACTGGGGCACAGATTTTGCTCTTTTATCACCGCAGATTTAAAATGTCCTGGCATTTTTGGCTTTTGAAAAATATTGCTGTGTCTTACATGCTGTGGTCAACTAAGACCCCCAGATTCCACATATTAGTCAGGTGGAGGGAGGACTCACCTCTGGTCCCTGCGTCTGCCTGGGCAATATTAGCCCCAAATAGTCACACCTCCACAGCCTACTTACAACTGCGGTCCTCTGGCCCCAGGAGAAAGGGAAGTCCCCCAGCGCTTTGGGAATTTGAAGCTTCTTGTTTTTCAAGTGACACCCCAAAAATGTGCCCCTTTGCAGGGCTCTGCAGGCCTGGCTCTGAGGGGCTTGGAAGTCCGCTCTGCTGTTGTCCGGCCCCACCTGACTGTCCTCTGTGGGCTCACGCTCCCAATACCACCAGGGCACGGGAGGTCCAGCTCCAGATGCGGATAAATAGGAGAGCTAACTTAACTAAAGGCCCACCTGACCCACACCCCTCACCTCCCCCATGCCAGTCTGCATGATTCAACATCAGGTTGAGCTCAGTGTCTCTAGAAAGTGCCCTTCGAAAGCATTCATCTCACCTGGCACAGAAAAGTGCTCCCTACAGCATCAGCACTGAGTAGGGCCACATGGGACAGAGGCAGGTATATTTCAGTCAGGTGTGGGGAGAGAAGGTGACCAGAAGAGCTAGGGAACGTCTATAGAATGTGGGGGTAGAAGTGGGATGGAGGACCTATATGAGACATCTGTTATCACTGCCTGCCCAGGTTTCACCCAGATTTTTCTTGGAGAGTCCCTTCCTCCCATCCATGCGATTTGGGAAGAACCGACTCCACGCTTTACTCCAGAGCCAGGCCAGTCAAAGCACTGCATCACAGGCAGCACTGGTTGGTGCAGGAACTGCACATGACCCCAAACAGGCAGAGTGAGGTCCAATTCCAGAAGTCTGGTTGGCACCATCGGGGGTTTGTCCTCTTTCTGCTGAGTTGCTGAGAGGGCAGGATGTGAGCTGGGCCTCCACCAGGGAGGGAGGCCCACAGAAGAAGGCTGAGCAGAGCAGTGGAGAAGTGAGAGCAATTTCTAAAGACTCCAGTTCAACCTGGGACCCGGGCATTCCTTAAGCCAGCCAGCCCTGGACTTCTCAGTAATGTGAACCGACAAATCACTTTTTGGATATAAGCTGGTTTGAGTTGAGCTCTGTAACTGCGAGTCTTACAAAGCAAGACCCCCAGGGCCCTGAACCATCATGAAAATGCCTCTGAAGAAGGGACATTTCACATAATTGAATATTTTGCCTCTGTTTGGTTAATTAGTCAAACAGTTCTGCTTATCACGGGAAGAAGTTGGTTTCCCTGTGACATACACTTGGGTTGTTGTATGTATTGATACAAGACCCCCATGTCTACCCTTCACCAGATCCTTCCCCTGGCCACCAACATGTCAGGGGAAGGAAAGTTACATTCCGTATACGTCTAACTACACAAATAGCTGTCGTAGCTGTGTGACGCTGGGCAAGTATCTACCCTGCTGTGAGTCTGAGTCGCCATCTGTCCCAAGAGGGAGCTCAGCTCACGACCGCCAGGGTGCGGAGCGGCTCCAACATTCTCTGAGTGTCTGTGTCAAGGAAGACCCGTGACATCCACTTCCCACTGGCATATTTCAGAGCTCACTTTTTTAGCCACGATACACAGTTGTTCAGCTGGGAGGTAGTCAAACGGGAAAACAAATCTCCAGTTAAAATTCCCTTCGCCATCCAAGGACCTGTAATGGACATCTGTTTTCTGTTTGTTTTCTTCATTGCCAGGAATCCAGCTGAAAAGCAGAGGCAAACAGGCTTAGCTTCGTGTGATTGACAGGTAATCTAGCCGCAAAATTGTGCAGTGATTAGGGGAGTGAAGGGCAGGAGAATTAATGCACTTTTCTTGGGCAGCTTCCAGTTATCTACGGAGCTGGGGGCTGATTTATGAAGGGGAGGCGCTCTGTTGCATCCAACACAGGCTGTAGCCAAATAAAATACAATTCCTCTAAAACCAAAGCAGGAAACCCTTTAGACTCCAGTTAACAGGGATAAGGTGAAATTTTCTGGAAAATATCAACAACTTAGCTTCTATTTTGGGAACGTTGGAGCTTGCTGGCTATGATTTTAGTCTTCATACTGGTAACTATAAATCATCGCTGTCTGTCATCACTGCTGATAGGGCTCAATGAATATGAGTTAGTTCTAAATTTCAGCATTTCCTTTTCCATATTTTACGTAAGCAAACAAAACAGACACGACTTTCAGCTTCCTTTTTTTATTATTCTTAGATCCACTCTGATCATATTAATGAGACTAGCAAGGAAGATATGCTATTTCCATACGGATACCTATGAAAATTCATTTCCATCAACAATTTAACATCTCAACTTTTGACATTTGTAAAGTTCCCTTGACTTCTGCCTGGCGCATAGCAGACACTAATTAAATACCTGTTGAAGGAATAAGTGAATGAACATGCCTGGGAAGAAGTTGCTGTCACATCTGCCTGCTACTGGGAAAACTCCTGGTTCAGAAGCAGGGGCAACACTGGATGTTAGGCTGGTAATGTGGTTGAATGCATGGTTCTCAACACTGAATGCACATTAGAATTGCATCGGAATCAACTGGGGAGCTTTAACATCATTGATGCCTGGACCTCACGGACATGGAGTCTCGTTAGGAGGCAGGCCTGGCTGTGAACTTGCGCTGCCACCAGCTCTGAGCTTCATCTCCCATTGGTAAAATGAGGTTGATGACGTGCGCTCCCCTCACTTGGTCCACATGAGGACAGATCACTACTTGGAAGGGCCAGAACGGGAAGGGGGAAATCCTTAACTCATGTTTACAATCATCTGCGGTGAACCAGGTAATTAGCATGCCTTATTTTACTCTTCCCAATTGTATCTCTATCTCCCATTTCTCAGAGGAGGAAACTGAGGTTCAGAGAGGCTGTCTAACTTATACAAGCTCACACAGCCAGTAACGGCCAGGATTAAGTATAATGCCCAGTCTGTCTGAATCCAAAGTCCAGGCTTGTTACTGTGCCTCAAAGGACCATGGAGACTAGAAAGTGCTAATACTAGGTCCTATTAATAGTAGTGGTATTAACATCAACCAACTACAATAGTTTTACTTTTTGCTGGTCAATTAACTGACTGGATAACTTAGCTGAAAAATGCCTGTTGACAAGTTAAAGAATTCCTTTTGACTATTGACTTGTAAGCTTTTAAACTAATTCACTGAAGAGTCCACACTCTCTGGCTAGGACCTCAGTGGCTTCACATCTTGATACAAGACCCCCAAAGCATCACCATCATCTTCCCCCAGACCGCTCATCCCCCCTTTTTAGTGAATCTTTTCACATTTAATTTTACATATGAATCTTTCCACATTTTATTTTTAAAACAAGTTAACTGCCCTAAGTTCGTGTATTTGTGTATACATATATATAACTTTGTATGTAATATCCGTATGTGGTAGTACTAGGTATGTTATTTAGGCATTATTTATCTTTTCACATATAGCATTTAGATTTTAATTCCAAGTATGAATAGTACTTTAGATTGTGCTTTATTCTTTGATTAAAGGAGTTTTCTTTCAGTCCAGTATTACTTGAATTTGTTTTCCTGACTTGAAAAAAAATAATGCTTATGATAGTCAAATAAATTTGCATATATGTAACTAGCTGGGATTAGTTTTCCAGGGGAAATACTAATAAGAATCTGAAATGAAAAAGAATAATGAAGCTGATGAAACACTCCCTGTTTACAGCAAACTTAAATGACCATAATTATGCTTTTAATAAAGATTTGATTGACGGCTACTTGGGATCATAAGTAAAACTTGGTTCGCACTTTATGAATAGAGTCATTTCAACAAGTATTATCTTTTTACATATCAAGGATCCTAACTTAGTCTATGTGGAATGCTAATAATACTAGCTAACACCCACATAGTATATTGGTTAATTTTATGTGTCAATGTGACTAGCTATGGGGTGCCCAGATTAAACATTATTTGTGGTGCTTCTCAATGAGATTGGAATTTGAATCAGTGGACTCAGTGAAGTAGATTGCCTTCCCCAATGTGGATGGGCATCGTAAGGCAAAGGAAGGAGGAATTCACCCCTTTTTCTGCCTTATTAATTGAGCTGGGATATCTCATTTTATCTTCTCTTGACCTGAACATGGCAGACTGTGGGGCTTCTGGTCTCCATGATCGTGTGAGCCAATTCCTCATACTCATTCTCTCTCTTTCTTTCTCTACCCTCTTGCGCCCCGCCCCCCTACTTGTTCTATTTCTCTGGAGACCCCTGACTAATACACATAATGTTTACTATCTGCCAGGCCCTATCCTAAATGCTTGGAGTTACTCAATCTTCTGAATACCCCCAAAGCAATAGGTATTTTCATTATCTCTATTTTACACATGAGGAACAGTGAGTTTACTAACTTGTCCAGCTAGTAGGGAGAGTACCAGGATTTCAACCCAGTCAATCTGACTCCAGAGTCTGGCTTCTTAATTACTATGCCATTCTATACTCAACATCCACGATCCAGGTACAACACGAAACTAACACGCACATGAACGACTTGGAATTGATTATGCAAGTACCAGAATAATGAACAATGATGCCTCCTTCCAGGCTGGAGGCAGGCACTCCGAACAGGTTGGGGGAATCAACGATTGTAAAAAATTCTGCTAATATTCCCTCTTTTCCATGGACATTAGCTACTGGTAATAAAATATATAGGAAGTGAAACCTTGGAAACTTTCCTTGTTTCTAAAGACACTTATTCAAGAAGAAATAAAAATGAACTGCATGACTAAGACGTCTCAGAAATAACAAATCTGCTTAATAAACTCAACAAAGCCCACTTCTAAAAAAGAGAAATGGAGAAATAGGGATCAGTTCCTATAGTCATTAATGCCTCTGCTTGTAAACAAGAGTCATACAGGTTTTCTTTCCCTTCTGCTCTCTCTGCCTTTGTCTCCCTGGAGTTTCCTAAGTAGACTGCAGTAAAGAGAGAACATACCATCAGGGAACCCAGAATCCTACACCTCAACAGTGAAAACTAAGGAAGGAGAGAGCATGCTTCATCCCCGGAGTTTGTCGAAGGTGCTCGCATGCTAACCTTACCCTTTGACATAGATGTCGCTCATCTCCTCTCCAGTGATGCTTTTCTCGTCCAAGATAACGTCCTTGGTGTTCCAGATGATCACACGGAGGTAGAATCTAAAAAGGAGCACATTTTGAAGGTGTTTTTTTCCTCTGGTCCTGCGCCAAGACCCTAGGCCAAGGTAGCAGGGTCTCAAGGTTACTTACTTCTTGGCTTTCCGGGGTGTGATGTTGAAAGGAGGGCCTGGTGGGCCCAAACTCTTGGGGAAAACATCCACCCACATCTGAAGTTTTCCCTAAGCCATTCAAAAACAAAAAGACAAATAAAGTTATATTATAGGTGGCAGAGACTACAATTTTCAACCATATTTCCTAGGTGAAACTCTGTCTTTGGGCCTGCTAATTGCTTAGTCCACGTGAAGCAAAATAAATAGATAAATAAATAACTAAGAGTTGAAGAGCAAATCCAGATGAATTTTATATCTTCAATGTCATTTAGGCCACCCACTCCCTACTCTGCTGGCCGCATGTGCCCACCCGTATCAGAGTCTGAGCCTTCCTGGTTAATAAAATGAGGGGCTTCTCATGACCAACAGAACCCCCAATGCACACATACATGCACACAAACACACTCGCTCACAAATACAATCACACACATCACACACCCTCACAGCCACTTCCAGTTGGGCCCTTCACTCTCAGAACCGTTCACAAGCTGTCACTCTCTTCGCCACCACACCGTCTACTTAATGTCAGTCTCAGTTTTGTGACACCCAAGGGTTTCTCCATTTTACTCAAGATAGAAAATCAAAATAATGTACAGAGGTATTTAATTTTGTCAAAGAAAGACTTACAACGTGGTGCTTCCAAAGCAGAGATTCAAACGATGACAAGACCCTGACTGTTCCCCCAGGTGGAGGACTCCCTGACATTGGCTCATAGCGCCCACAGCCGGGAGGAGGCTGGCAGGGCGGATGGTGCGGGAGCCTGACTGGCAGGTGTGCCACCATCTCCACAAGGCCCTGCTCAAGGCCTTTGACAGCCACAGACGGGCCCATCCATCTGACTGGAAAGTTCTTCCAAACAGACGAGGAATGCCATTAGCAAACTATATCGACCATGTGAACCAATTTAAATTCCCCAAACTGCTTTTGGAGGTTCTGTAGACTCTGCCTTCATGACAAAAACAGACTGGCCTTTAAGAAGGTTGCCAAGGAAACCACCAGATTGGCTTCCTGGTGCATTGTGAGCAAAACGAATTAACTGGAGCTCTTGAAAAAGGATATATTTTACGGTGATCCTGACTCTCTTCTAACTAATCTCCGGGCTCGAGGTCCTACAGTCCATCAAGCCCCCTGCAGAGCATTAGGCATCCAAGTGTCTCCTGAGACCCAGCCGCAGTCCGACCAAGGCGGGGCCACCTATCCTTTCCACATTTGGAAGTAGACGAGACTATGTTATAACCCAAAAGCTCAGAAGTCTCTGACTGTCTGCACTATTCTTACTCATGGGGAGGTACCACGGGAAGAGCCCAGACTCAAGGAGACTCAGAGAGAGAAACAGATAAGAGACAGAGAGAGGTCCTGGTCCAAGTTTGTTCTGAGTCATAGTCATTCTCCTGGCTGGATTTAGTGAATTGATTCTTACAATAAATTCCCCTTTGGGGTGAAGCTAATCTGAGTTTCATTTCTATTTCTTATGTTTCTAAATGTATCCAAAAGAGACAAGTCCGTGTCAACACTGCCACTACATCTGGGGTTTGGATGGTGGGTCCTGGAAGGTAGGGGGCCCCTTACCTGGGAGATGTGGGGCTGGAAGGTGCTGTGCAGAGTCCTTGTTTCTACATGCTCAGGGACCAGCCCCTGAGTCCTGAGGATGTGAAGGGCAAGGCGCTCGTCAGGGGCCCCGAGGTGCCGGTGCAGGATTTTGTTGGCTTCTGGAATGGAAAGCGGCATTGAAGCAGGGATGGGCATCTGGGAACAGTTCAGCCACATGGCCTGAGGGGCTTTCAGCACATCATCCCAGACTTTGCAAAATGGTCAGGCAGTGCCCATGTGCAAACTTCCACTTGAGAAGGAATCATTGATAGAAATGGCTCCTGACCAGAGACTCTGCCCCAACCAGGCTCACAGCTGACTTGAAGGCTGCAATAGCAAAGGGACCAGGCACATGAGAATGTGAGGCAGCCCTTGTTAATTTTGTGGCCAAGGCTCGCTGCCAGACTCTGTTTCCCAGACTCCCTTGCAGTTAGGCGTGGCCATGTGACCAGCCTAAACTAGAATGTAATGCAGGGGGAAGGGACATGTATGTCACTTCTAGAACTGGCACGTAAAACCCTCTTGTGCAGAATCGTACATGTGCCTTTCTCTTCTGAATACAGAAGAAATCAGCAACCTTGACACCTGGGCTGAAGAACGGCTGGGCTGTAAGGTGGGAGGGCTGAGTCCATGCAGCACTGCGTGGAAGGGGGCCACCGACCTGTAGGAATACCTGCTTTGAATTTATGAGGAATAAACTTTTATTGTGTTCAGCCACTGGAATTTGTAAATTTAATTGTCCCAGCAGCTGGCATCACTGTGGCATTTAAAACACACAGCCCCCAAATTCTTCAACACTCCTCCTACTGAGGCGGTGTGTGTGTGTGTGTGTGTGTGTGTGTGTGTCTATATCCTCTCTGAGTCTGGAGACTTATTTAACCATTAAAAAAAGGATGGCCGAAACCGGTTTGGCTCAGTGGATAGAGCGTCGGCCTGCGGACTGAAGGGTCCCAGGTTCGATTCCGGTCAAGGGAGTGTGCCTTGGTTGTGGGCACATCCCCAGTAGGAGATGTGCAGGAGGCAGCTGATCGATGTTTCTCTCTCATCGATGTTTCTAACTCTCTATCTCTCTCCCTTCCTCTCTGTAAAAAATCAATAAAATATATTTAAAAAAAAAAAAAAAAGAAAAAGAAAGGATGCTGTGTGACTTCTGAGGCTAGGCGTCAAAGGCCCCGTGGCTTCTGTCTGGTCCTGTTACGGCACTCACTCTGGGGGATGCCATCCACCAGGGAAGGAACATGGGGACCCAGGATTGCCCTAAGCCTGAGTAGGTACTCTGAGTAGGTGCCCCAGCTGAGCTCCTGGTCAAGAACCAGCATCAACTGCCGGCTCTATGAGTGAGCCACCTGGACAATCACTGCGGTCGAGCCTTCGGATGACTGCAGCCCCAGCTGACACCTGCCAGCAGCCAGCTGTATGAGCAACTCAAGCGATGACTGCCCGCTTGAGCCCTTCCTGGATTCCTAATCCACAAAACTGAGCAAAACAAAATGGTTGTTTTCAGCTGCTAAGTTTTGGGGTAATTTGTTATGTAACAATAGTAACTGGAACAGTCCTCGTGACTGACAGCTTTTGGGGGGCTACTTTTTGACTGTTTGGGGGTACCCTTCTCCACGGGACCCTGTTGCTTGCCAGTTCATTCCCGATCCCTTTTGCAAGTTCTCATGTTAACAGCAGCATCAACATTTCTTCAACATCCAATCCTCCCTAACATTGACTAAGTCTTCTTCTTCAAAGGAAAAGATGAAGTACAGTGTCTTACAATGTCAGGGATAAACAGTTGGGATCCAGAAGCGGTTCATTCCCAGGTGTCTTTGCTCAGCTGTTTTTGGTTATCCCAGGAACCCTCAAGGACGGCCTCACTGCCACCCGCTCTGGGAAGCCCTCCTTCCCTACACAACGCTGAATCATACCGTAGCTCTTATGCTCTATTAAATTAAGCTTATTTCAGTCTTTATCATAATGCAGAGAGCTGTTTATGTGTCAGGGCAGCGCTGAATCATACCGTAGCTCTTATGCTCTATTAAATTAAGCTTATTTCAGTCTTTATCATAATGCAGAGAGCTGTTTATGTGTCAGGGCAGATTGTGTTATAAATTACTGCTTGGGAAAGAGCAAGACCCAAAGCTCAGACGTGAACCAGATGTGAACTTAGCAGATTCTCTGAACCAACCCCATGCATCCCTGAGCCTTCCCAGAGAAGGGCTGGAAGAATGATGGCATCAACTTGGAAGAGAAATTCTTGCTTTACCATCTGAGCACTTTGCATTAGATGGAAATTAGTCAGTTATTAGAATTTCGTGTAAAAGATCGAATGGCTATGACCTAAAAAGGTCAAGTGAAACATAAGACAGACAAGAAAATATGTCCACTTTGACACCTGACATGACAGCAACACTCCACTATAAAGGGGCTTTTGTTAGAGCGTCGTGTGTGGAGTCCCCTGTGGTACAATTAGGGTACTGCTCTGCCGGAAACCTTCCCCAAAGCAAACCAGCAATAGAAAGAGGTTGTTAGACTTTGTAACCAGCTTACAACGTGCTTACCAAATTCATCCAAACTGTATTCTCGTCCTCCATATCTGATTCTACTTCCATCTTCGGAGAGGACGGGTGGTGGGAAGCCTTTGAATCTGGCTACATTTTTAAGCAGCTGTGTTGGTCTCAATTGATCTCGCCAGGTATTCACTCCAGAACTGTGAATAACATCCCACCCCGAGTTAGTGAAGGGCACACGGTCCTTCTTGGATTCACCCACACACACAGACGTACAGGTGCCCATGTAACAAGGGAACCAGGAATGTGTTCTGCACTTTGGCTTTGCCTAGAAATCTGTTTCAAAGACCTAAAACCCACAGTTATTTTGGGCTCAGCCATTTGATCCTCTTTCTCCCCCCAATTTCCTCCTCTGTAAAAAATGAGTTTGACTGAGACGGCCATAATTATAACAGACACAGTCGTAAACTAGAAATCAGGAGCTGTATCTCATTGGAAACTGTAGAAAAGCAATGGGGAAAGAGGGACATCACCAAATTGATCAATGAGGGAGGAAGGGTCAGGGAATCCTTGTTTTCAAAGGGCAGGGAATTCTCGCCATCAAACATTGCCTGCTCTCAGTGCCTGGCATCAAGGAGGGGGGTTCAAAGAATGGGAACAAGGGGACCAGTTCCCTCAGCACTGCTCCCTAAGCCATCCCCACAGAGCAGGCTCTGCTCCCAGGGCCAGCGTTTTACATAGACTCCAATGTGAATGGCGCCCCCTGGAGTTGGGTAATGGTATGGCCCCGATTCTCCCTAAAATAATCCTACCATGAAAAACAGTATGTGTCTGACTCAAGGGAGCAGTGGCTCCGGGAAGACCAGCGCTGAGGTAGAGAGCCCAGGCTTCCGGGGGCTAATGTTCAGATGGAGCAAACGGTCTATATTTATGGCCAAAGCAACTTACACGCAGTACTGCTCCGGGATGCCGCAGTGGGACCCAAACCGGGAAAGGAACCGGTTTTCCAGGTCAATGATGGTTTCTCCCACTTTTTCATCACGGGTAAAGGTGTCATAATCATAGACAGAGATTTTCAGATCTTTTTCTTGAGGTAGGTAGCAGGTCAGTTCATACATCCTAATAAACAAATGCAAGGTTAGCCTCCCCGTGATCCCATGTGGTCCGCTCACAAGGCTCCGCGCAGAGAATCCCAGGCAGGACTGTGACTGTCCCGACTAGGAAAACCAGGTGGGGGGGTAGGGGGTGGGGGTACTCGGTAAGTAGTCCATATTCCTAATAAGAACAAGAGATTATACACTTGCTCGGGAGAAGATCACGGGCTTTAAATCGTGTGCCTAAGTTTAAGTTCCAATCCCAGCTCTGCTGCTTACTAGCTGGGACCCCAGGCCGATTCCTTAACCTCTCTGTGCTCAGTTTTCTCATCTGTAAGATGGGGATAGTAATGCCCACCATCACGGTCAAGTGAAGAAATGCTTAGACAGCATTTGGCATGAGTGCATTGCTCAAAACCCAACAGTTATAATAAGAATTCTTCATTATAATAGCATGAACATTATTATCACATGCCTATTAACTGGGGCACCCAGGCATCTGCCCAGCTCGGAGATTAGTAGGGCACAAGCACCCTGATGTACAGCCCGGAGCTGTGCCTCTGCTCCGTTCCCTCTTCTGCCTGAACAGAGACCACCGCCCCATGGAACGTCCTGATTCGCCCCACAGTGCACAGGGGCAGGGTGTGTGTGTGTGTGTGTGGGGGGGGGGGGGGGTGAGAATGCAATTCGCCAATGCAGAGTGATATGCAGGGCGCCAAGGAGGCTCCCACTCTCCTCCCACCGGTTCTTACAGCCGTTCCAGAGCATCCATATTAAAGTACAAACACTTCTGAGATAAAGGTAAATAACCGAACAGCACTTCCTGTGGGAGGTGAGTGATGTGCAGGTTCTGAGAGCGAGATAAACCGAACAGCATACGCTCCAGAAGGGCGGGGTTTGGTTCCGTATTTGCGCCATTCACAGAGGAACGGGTCCCCTAGTAGGTGCTCAATAAATGGCAGAAAACTGTGGGAGGCCTCCCCATCCCCACCTTCCCTCTCCCCCCCCCCCCCCCACCACCCGTGCCTCCTCCCTTCTCCTTGCTCTCTGGCGTGTGGACTGGTTCCTGCCCAAAGAGCCAGGAATGTTCAGGAATCCATATGAGGAGAGGGTGTGTGCCAATAGGGCTCTGGAGAAAAGCCCCCACTAGAGTGTCTCCTGGATAAATCCCAGACTTTAGGCCGCCGCAGCCAGGAAAGGGCCGACAGGGGGCAGCAGCCACACGAGAAGAGGAGCTTGGGTCACGACCACCCAGGAAGCACTATAGCCACCAGTGCCCCATAGCAACATGGTTCCAATACTGGATTCCAAGGGACAGGCAAGTAAGACGAGAAACCCTTCTGACGGCACTCCTCTGAGCACACTAAGGCTCTGACAGGTCCCGCAGTGATCCTTTTCAACCCAAGTGTCCTGGTGTGAGGAAGAAGTACTTTTTTCTCGGAACGCACCCATTAAGATGTTATGGGAGACACTGACATTCCATTGCATGTGAGCTGGCCATGGTGTGGTCGGCATATGCTGAATGATGACTGAGGACAGGCATTCTGTCTCTTCCTGAATTCCTCTCCCAGAGTCCCTGAGAGTCTTGCTGAGAAGAAAGCTACCCTCTAAGACAGGCCAGGGACCACAGCTGCCTGAGGGGCTGCAGAGCCGGCGTCTCCTTGGCCCCACCTGGCTGGATGGGGGAGGAGTGGTTGGGGGGGGATCTGCACAGACGCCAGACAGGGATTGGCCGAGCAGAGCCCGACAGCATCACTTCCTCCCTGGGTGGCTCCGAGCAAGACTTTTCCTGCCACTTAATTAAGCTTGTGTTTGGCTCCTCTGAGACAAGCGATTCAGACAGGGCCGCCTTTCTCCCTGAAAAGCTGGCTTCCTCCGCTTCCCTGTCTCCCTCACACGGAGCCCTCCTTCCTGCCCTGCGTGCCTTTTCCTGTCTAGACCTCAGGGCTGGATCAGGGGGAGAAAAGGAAAACGATCATATTGCCGAGCCAGAGGATTACTTCCACTCCCTGGCCCGGCACGTGGCCGCGGGGCGTGCAGCGCAGAGGGTGTGCGTGTGCCCCGGGCGCCGAGTGAGTGTGAGGTCCCCTGTGCGTGGGTGTGACCGGGTGTGAGCGAGGGGACAAGGGTGTGTGTGAACCAGAGAAGCTTTGAGTGACAAAGACTTTCGTGTGTGTGTGTGTGTGTGTGTGCGCGCGCGCGCACAGGAGAGAGAGGAAGAATGCCAAAGGTCACAAACCAACAAACATGAGTAGAAGAGGATGGGCAAGATGATAAAGCTAAACATGAACAGGTAGGCCACACGTCAGCCGAGAACAAAGTAGTCTCCCTCTTGGCAAGGTTCTTGGAAAATGACCCTGTTTACACAAATGTTTTGTACAAAAAGAGTATTTTCCTATAAGTGGTGGCTCTGCCATGAAGATGAAGCATTACCGGGAGTGTTGGGACAATCTGGGGCTTGGAGTCGGGAATTTCTACCTAAATCTTGGCCCCATCATGGACTAGGTCTGGGTTTTTCCTTCACCTGTACAGCGGGCCGCTGGTCCCTGACCCGACACGGAGATGAAAATCAGGCGGCGGCGGCCACAACTCCGCCGTGTGGACACGGTGCCGACGCTGCGGTCAGGTGGCCTGGGTTTGATTCCTGACTCTGCCTCTTACCAGCTGGCACTTTAGGCCCTGGTTTCCTCGGCGCCTTAGTTTCCTCTGTTTAAAATGGGGGTAAATGGCGCCTATGGGCTGTTAAATTTTTGAGATGTTTTATGTAAAACAGCTCAGCATAGCGCCTGCCCACAGTAAAAGCTTAGCTAATAATAGCTATTGTTAAGTGTGCACGCAATTTATAACTGAAAAATGCTGGTCCTAGTTAGAGGTCACTTGGGTTTGTCTTACCCTTGAGGAGTTCTGATGAGAGCAATGGCACCGCCCAGAAACAAGTCTAAGTGGCCACGATGACGAAAATAATGCTATTTCAAGAATCTTCGGGAACTGAAGGCAGAGGGGGCAGGGCATTTTGACCCCATCACTTTCTGCCCCCTCCTCAGTCTTGATAACAGCCAATATTATGTATATTCGCTGGATCATAATGGAACTTGAACGTCCCAGAAAACAGAGCCCAGGCTGGATTCAGGGAGGGAGAACCACATTGTCACTGCGGGTAAGTCACCAGTTACCCTGCCTACCCTTCTTGTCTAGAACCCACAGACACAGCGGCCTCCCAGGCCTTGGGCCACCCCTGCCCCCATCCCCGCCCCCAGGTCTCAGAGCCTCTCTCTCCCAGAAGAGCCCATCTCATGACTTGGTTATTTTCTTCATGACACTTTTTACTCCCATGAAATTCTTTTACTTGTGCATTTTCATATTTATTGTCTGCTCTAAAGACTGGAATTTTTAAAAGTTTATTGTTGAAAGTATTACAGATGTCCCCTCTTCCCCCCGTTGACACCCTCCACGCTGCCCCTGCCCCTCCCCAGGCCTTCCCCGCACTATCTGTCCAGCTCATGGCCGCAGGGTCAGAGCCTAGAACAGACTTTGGCACATGTATCATTCTTCATTTGCATGCCATGAAGAAATGAGGGACTGGAAAACGTGTAGACGGGCACCTTACCTGCCGAAAACCGGGTTGAGGGTGTTGGGTATGTAGTGGTCCCGATCTTCGATTACTTTCCTGCCCAGCGTGATTTTTATGTACGGGTCACACTGTGAGGACAAAACAGATGGCAGGTGATGTCACCGCGGGGTACCATCACTCTCTGGGACAGATGCAGGTGGGCCTCCACAGCCACTCTCAAAGGCCGTGGCCCTGCGCGCCTCAGACAAGGTCTGAGCAATGCTTCCCCACGGGGCACACTGCCAGCTGCCCTCAGGGAAGGCATGTGGGGGCCGAGACGTGGCAGGGAGGAGTGATAGAGCACGTCTCCTCCTCGAGGTCACATCTGTAAAATGAGGATGAACCAGACCGATCCAAGCCCCTCCAGCTCTTAGATAAATGCCCCTCTTGAATGCATTGTTTTGATGGAGTATCTCTCCCCCAATGAGATAACAGATGCCCCAAAAGAAAGAACATGACAATTACGGTGGTTGATGACTGTAATTATCTTGCTACAGCAGAAGGCCCCACACCCAAACTCTTACCAGGCCATTGTTGTCCTGGGGCTGGAGCTCTAAGCCTCGAACAATGTAAATCCGAACGGTGCATTCCTGTGGGACGCTGTCAGGTAATTCCCGAAACTGCCTGGGAGGGGGCGGCACACTGGGGTCATCCGGCAGCGGGTAGATTCTAAAGGAGCCCTAGAGAGAGACACACAGGTGGACTCACCGGGCCCGGGGTGACCTGGGCAGAGGGTGCCTGGGCAGTGCTGGCCCCTCCCCCCCCCGCCGCCACTCCAGGACAGCCGCAGGGGTGTGCGACTAGGTGAGGAAGGGCTGCCTTTTGTGAAAAAGACAACATGTATTGAACTTTACATTCTTCCTGTAGGGAAAGTGAAATAATGGTAAAGTATTTATTTAATAGGTTACAGGGAGAAGGGCAGGGGAGAAGCAGGGAGACCGGGCAAAAGTTGGAGGTGGTTTGAACCAGTATGATGGCGAAGAAGGTGGTAAGAGGTGAGACTCTGCACATATTTGCAAGAAGGAATAAAGGAATTATTTTAAACCCCCACTAAAGTACTAGAGTAATTTCCCTTTTCCTGGGTCACCCCGTAAACCCTCTCCCACACCAAGGCAAACTCCTGTTCATCCCTCGGGTCTCCGCTGAAAGGTGTCCCCTCTTCCAGGAAACCTCCCTGACTGGCCAGGGCCCGGTGTGTCTCCTGCATGCTCTCATCCAACTCTGCACTCACTCCTGTCTCAGCACTGACTTCTGTGTTGTAATTGTCTATTTATTGTCTATATTCTTCACTGTCACATTATACTCTCCAGGACCTAACACAGGGCTGGGTGTATAGCAGTGGCACAAAGAATGTGTTTTTTGAATGAGTGAGCCGTCAGGCCTGCTTAAGAGGCCATATATTTTATCCAGAAACCAGCTTAAGCACAAGAGAAAACACTAAAGTTGGATTCAGAACACATGGATTCTAGTGCCAGCTACACTCACTCAGCCAAGCAGCATGAAGTTAGCACCTAATATGTGCCATGTACTGGGGACCCAAACATAACCTCAGGAAACCCAGTGTGGCACGGGGATGCTCTATAGGTCTGACACTCATGCCATCTCTGATTGCTCGGTGGGACGCTGTATTGAGGACTTTGAGGTCACATGCAGGGTTCAGTGCTCTGATCGACTGGCAATGTCTGCTACTGGAAAGGACTGGGAAGCTATAGCACAGCTGCCAAGGATTTGCCAACAACGGTTGGAGGGAGGAGCAGTCACGAAAGCAGATACTTGGAAGTGAAAGGTGCTTTAATAGGGGCAGGAGCCCAGGCCTGTGGAAGCCTGGAGCAGCAGTGAGTCACTGCCAGAAGCAATCAGGGAACACTTCACAAAGAACGTGACATTTGAGCTGGCTTAAAAGAATGAGTAGGAGTTTGTCAGACCACAAAGAGGGAAGGGAGGGCATCCAGGGAAGGAAGGGAGCCTGGCCCAAGTCTCCGAGTTGTGAAAGGACAAGGTGTGTTTGGGGCTTGGGAGGGGTCCTCACGGTATGGGGGAGACAAGTGGCTAAGTCGCTTGTGAAACGCTGGCTCCACCTTAGGAAGGAGTTGAGACTTGATCAGGTGGAAACCCAAATGCTATCCCTAAGCAGTCAAGAAGCATGGTCAGGTTTGGTCGTCCGGGGGAATGGGCTGGAGTGGGACGAGAAAGGTGGCAAGGACAACCAGTTGGGGTGTTGCCACATCGGTCCTGCTGAACGCCTGGGAGGGGTGGTGGGCATGGGGAGGGGGCACTCGATCTTGGAGAGGCTGAATCTATAGGATTCCAGGCTGCTTGGCATGAGGAGGAAGAGAGAGACTGAGAATGGCTTTGAGTGTTCTGTTCCCGGTCCCCATTGCCCTTTTCCTAGTTAGCGCCTTCTAGCATCTTTCAGATGTCAGAGGACATGACCCTATCTGGAGGCAGGCTGTCCTTTATCCTCAGCCTATAAAGAAAATAGAGGTGGATTTTACACAGGACAAACACACATTGTACTCACCTTAAACTCTCCTACCACAGAAGGGTCTTCATTCTCGTCTGATTTGCCTCGATACAGCTTGAAAGTATTTGAGAAGTCGGTCAGGCCCCCAAATTCTGCCACATCCTCTAGTTCACAATCATATATCTGAAAACCATCAACAGCGTCTTAACTTCTCATTAAAATACAGGTGGAGTATAAAACAATAAAAAAAACCTGATAATACCAAATGGGCATGAGGATAGAGATGGAGCAATGGGAAGCTTCAGAATCCTGGCAGGAGTGTAGAAAGGCACAACCACTTTGGAAAAAGGTCTGCCAGGTTCTTATGGGGTTAAACAGCCACCTATTCTATAATGCAGACATTGCAATCCTAGGTCCTTAATCAAGAGAAATAAAAACAAGTCCACATGGTACAAGAATGCCCATAGCAGCCTCATCATCAGGTTCCTCAATTTGAATAAACGAATCATGGCCATCCAGACAAGGATAAAAAGGGACAAACTAACTGCACACACAACAGCATGATGGATCCCACAGCTACTATGTTGGTCTAAAGAAGCCACACACAAAATACATACTGTATGCATCTATTTACATGAAGCATAAAAACAGGCCAAATCAATCGATGGTGATGAAATCACATCTGTTGTCTCTGGGAGTGAGGAAGGGTTGTGGGGAATTGACTGAAAGGGGTACAAAGGAGTTTTCTATGTTGATGGGAATGTTCTTTGCCTTGTTTTGGTGGTGGTTTACACAAGAGTATAGAATGACCCAAACTCATGGAATGGATTACTTTATGTATGTAAATTATACCTTGACAAAGAAAAACACACACACAAAAACACAAAAAACTAGAAGAGAAGGAGGATGAGGAGAGAGGATGAGGAAGAGGGAAGAAAGAAGGGGAGGACAGAAGGAAAGAATGAAGGAGGGAAAAAGGATGGACCATGGGACTGATCGGTCAGACCAGTCTGATCATTTTTCTAAATGAGTGGTTCTTTACATGCCAGTATTTCTTAAGCTGCATTGAGCTGTTATGACAATAACATGAAAGGATGTGGGTTTTTCCACTTTGATGGGGAAATACATCATTTCTCATTTTAGAGTTTCTTTCTCCTATGTATTGTTTTGAAAACTTTCCCATTGGCTTCTACTTGAGTGTATTACAATCTGAAAAATTGAATGAAGAATTGGAAAACCCGAACATTAACAGAAAGATCATGGATAGTCAGGCCTGCCTAGCTCAAGAGCCTGTCTTCTTCCCCCTGGACACACGTGCCCATGGTTGTGACTGTATGCTACATACGTGTAACTGAGTCAACTTATTAGCTAGTGAAGCAGATGACTGTATGCAGGACTGAATGAAGCATGTTGACATTTCATGCGGTTCCTGTGACTGTGACTTTTAGGTCCCCGTGGGTCAAAGCGGACAACTGTTGACCTAATTAGTGTGGAGCCAACCCATTCCCAACCCTCTGCCAGATGCCCCAAAGTGGCAGTCACGTAAACATAGATCAACAGCTGTCCTCAAGCCCCTGGAGTCTTGGTAAAGCCAAAATCCACCGCAAGAGGGCTCAACAGGAGGCCAGAGGTGCTCCTGGCCGCTCCCGGTCAGCACGCGCCCTTGGACCTTTCTGTCTTCTGCTTAGCTACGCCTGTGGCCAATTTTGGCGACTGTTGTTCCCCACCCCAGCAACACAGGCCCAGGTACCTTGAGTTTGGAATAGCCTTTCTGAATATATTGTCCACATTTCTCATGTTCCCCTGTGGAAGCGTAAAATTTACTCCACCAGTCAACGATTTCTTCCTCCTGAAGAAAGACATGTCAAGAAGGAAAAATCTTTAGTGATGACCAAGATTTCCAATCAATGCAGGGAAACTCATACGTAATAGGCAATAGAAATAGGCACTTCTGAACCCGAAACAGGCAAGATTACATGACTTCTGTTTACATGTACAATAGATAAAGCATTCACGACTCCTCAAGAAGCTGGAGGTGAAATGATCCTTGGCCAATAAAATGTGTTTGGCGTTACTGCCCACAGCTATACTAGATGATTTTCTTACATCCTATGGATGCAATCAATTCATCTGTCTGTTTTTACTTTTTTATGCTCTGGACTTGATAGTTGCATATACAGATAATAGATTAAAAGAAAACCTCCAAAATAGGTTTTCTACTATTTCATTTCCCTAGCCCCTTTAGCTGGCAATGTCTTGTAAAACAAAGCGCACTAATCTAAGAGTTGGAAAAAGTGGTTCTAATCCAAGTTCCATCCTTTACATTATACGCCACATCCTTCTGTTATAAGCCATACCAGCTTGAGCACATCCTTTAATCTCTGAGCATCAGTTCCTTCGTCCACTGACTGGGATAATAACTCTACCTGTCTCCATCTTCAGACGTAAATAAAATCATTATTTTTGTAAATAAGATCATTAGGAGAAAGAGCTTTGCAAGTGATAAAATGTGAAACAAAAGGAGGAAGGTGCTATGGTTCATTTAGACCAGGGGCTCCCAGCCTATCCTTGGGAGATTCTGACTCAGTCAGCCTGGGAGAGACCTGGGTATCCAGTATCTTCCTTAGGTCCCCAGGCGACTCCAATGCACAGCCAGGGTGGTTTAGCTGGGTGGTTCTTAATTGGGCAGAAGAAACAGCACATCAGAGTCATCTGTGGAACATTTTCAAACTGCCAAAGGCTACAGTTTATAGAAGCTGCTGTAATTCTCAGATTTATAACAAACAGATCCTCATCACGCCCACCAATTGCTTATTTTAATCTACCTACGAAAGAGTGGTGAGTGTCACCTAAATACAGTGTCACCTGCAGCACAGTTTCCTGCGCAGTCTTGGGGGAAAGAAAAAGGAACACTCGAGAAAAGCTACTTTTTATCTGTGTACAGTATATGTACGTACACACACACACACACACACACAGTTATTTCCCCATTAGGGGTCAGTAACCTACACTGCATTTTAAAAAATGTTTCTTTATATATCAGCTATCGGCAGAAAATATAGGAATCTTAACTCTAGTACAATACATACAACAGTTACCTTTTCTGTCAGCTGCATCACATGTATGGGCAGGAAGAAGGCAGACCACACAACAGGTCACACAGATATGAGACCCCATGAGCATTGGGTTGAAAGAGAAAGAGAGAAGGAGGAATTATTCTCATGCACACTTTATATCATCAACATTCTGATGGACCATTTCAATTATTCAAGATGATCATAATTCAACAGATCTTACTGTTTGTTTGTTTTTTTCTGAAAATGTGCAAAGGGTTATAAACAGTGTTAAGCTGAAAGGCTCAGAGGGAGCCACCGCATCCCATGGTTGCAATTTCAGCACAGTGGCCACACAGGAGGGGCCCTGCAGCTGCTCATCTTCCTGCCCCAAACCTCCATTCCATCAGCCCCAAAGGGATACCCTCAACTTAGCCTAATTCTTTTCCCTTCAAACACTCTTTCACAAGGCATTCATGTCTAGCAGGACCCCAATATCATCCTGTGGGCTCTTTTACTTGGTTTTCCCCCGCACCTATATTATAGCACCAAATACATATTCATTTGTCAAAATTACTCTAAATGTCAAGTTTCTCATGGGCCCAATCCTTCCTTTTGAGTTTCTGCATGGAGAACCCAACCCTGACCTCGGAGCACATCCAGGAGATGAGAGAACAGGGAGCTAGGATGTTGGGGCTTCAGTTTTCTCTTGGCACCTGCTGCAGCTTGCCCTTGGGGGCAGTTGGAAGGATTCTTACCCAGACCCTCTCTCTGAAATCCTAACTTCAAGTTCATCTCTAATGCGAGGAGAGAGCAGCCCCTCCCAACAGGCGCTCCCTGCAGCTGCTGCGTGGGTGGCCACAGGGCTTCTTCCGGCTGACTTGGCTCAGCACACAGAATTGCCAAGAGAGGCAGAGAGGCAGGTAGACAGAGGTAACACTTCTTTCTATTAGATTCAAACCAAAGCGGGATTAAAGGTTAAATTATCGCAGCCGAATTGAGATTTTGGAGGGAGATTTTTATGCCAAAAGTGCGTTCACTTTCTGAACAGTTGGTGAATTCAGATTTTTTAGAGTTTGTTTATTCACTTATATTTTTTGCTTCTCGAAATCATTTCAAAGAAGAGAACAGTTCATGATTGAAAAGGCATTATTCAAAACAAGCTGCTGATTTTAAAATGTAGGGTTAATGTGGGAGAATTTATTCATGCCGCTTGCTCATCAGTTCATATGGAAAAGGAACTGAAGCAAACCACTTGCTTTATCACATCCAAACAGAAGGTTCTCCCCTTTGGCTTAGGACAATTGCATTTGCTTAAAGATCGCCTTTCACTCCAAAATCTACTAATAGAAAGAATCCGAAAGAAGAATTCAGGACTTTAGACGGAGCCCCCGCAGCCCCAGGCAGCCTCATGCATTTTCTTATCATACATACATGCACTGTCGTTGGAGAAACCATTTTGCCGAGTGCTGTTGACATACTGCTTAAGCACTGGAATTGGAAGGCAATTGTTGAGATGCCACGTAGCAACATCCATGTTATCTGGCTAGCACTTACCAATTTGCCCTGAAGACTTACTTCTCACTTTTCTTGTGATAGTGCTGAGCCCATTGGTTCAGAGCTCCTACAGTCAATCAGAGGGTTTGGGTCTCTGTGAGGGCGAGACTGTCACCCAGAGCCACAGCCTCCAGCTCCCGTCAAGGGCACAGTTAGTTTTGACCCACCCCCTTGATTGACCCATATAAAAGGCTTGAATTGGGTTAGTGGTAGATGTTACATTACACGCTCATCGCATGTACATGTAAGTCATGCCTATCATGCATGCATGTATATTACATGTATGCATGTACAAGGCTACATGTACATGTCATGGAGAACATCAGCAAGCTTATTACTGGCTCTTCCAAAGCTCAACTTTACTCATCAGACTGCATAGATATGCACGGCCTTCCCTGATGAACCAGTAGAGGTAGTTTTTTAGAGGAGATTCCAACCAGTCTTTCTTATCAACACAGGGAACCTCAACTGGGTGTTAGGAAAGCAAGCTGATCAAAGGCACTTACAACACAGTGGGATAGTACCCACCGATGACTGCTGCTACCATCCCCCAAAGGCTAGGTTGTCATTTAAACGCTATGATGTAAACTGAACTTTCATAGTGTGTTGCTACAGTAACCCAGTCATCTGTTAACTATTTTTAAGAAACGAATGAGAATAGTGGCACAGATTGGCTTTCTTCTTCTTCTTCTTGACCCTCCCACCCCCATACCTAGGCCTACTGAGTACACAGTGGGCACAAATAAGAACTGATTGACGATGGGAGGTAAAAAGGCTGGAAGCAGATTATAGAGCAGGATCTTAAACTCCTTTTTTTCCAGAGTGTCGTAAAAATGTTCATAAAGGATCTTAAGTGTATCATACTTAACTTCTCCCTAGGCTACTACTGTTTTATGGGGAATGTTTGGGGTAGTTTACAAAGGGAGCCCAATAGTTTTGCAGATTGGATACTGTCATCTGCGATGGTGGAGGAATCTCAGGGAATAGAACCTAACACCCTGCTACATTGGAGTGCTGGCTGTGGAGACCACATTTAACACGGTCCAATTGGTGAGTTTAATGCAGTGGGAAGGAAGTGGCCTTTTTTTAAGGCACTGTTTATGGACATAACACATTAAAATGCAATCATGTGCATTTTTTGGCCAGTTTGCACCTTAAAACATGCTGTGAAAGCCCATCCTACATGCCAACAGAAACAGGGAGATATTTGATGTTTTCTTTTTTGTGGGCCAAGACCTTCCACCACTTCCCCCCACCCTACTCATACAATTGGCTGAATGGTTTTAAAATAGGATCCTGAGTGAGCATTTCCATCAATTTCTTTGACTTCAAAACCACAGTGAATATAAGAATCGGGGATATCCCATACACTGACAAATAGGGCCATTAAAAATCCATGACCCTTCTGCTTCATGTAGGGAAAAAATTGGTATGCTACATGCATCCATCTTCCCAATGTGGTAATGCTATAAATTTGCACTTGAAATTTCTTTTGCTAGCAAATGATATCCCTCAGACTGCCCACACCAATGGTTCTCGGACCTGCCTGCAAATTAGAATCACTTGGGGAGATTTTAAAATATACTGATGTCTTGCCCAGCCGGTGTTGCTCAGTGGTTGAGCATCAACCTATGAGGTCACAGTTCGATTCCATTCAGGGCACATGCCCGGGTTGCGGCCTCGATACCCAGTAGGGGGTGTGTAGGAGGCAGCTGATTGATGATTCTTTCTCATCATTGATGTTTCTGTCTCTCTCCTTTTCCCTTCCTCTCTGAAATCAATGAAAATATTTAAAAAATACAATACAATAAAATATACTGATGTCTAGGTTCCTCTTGGAGGGTGGGGCCTGGGGATATTTTAAGTATCTGGGGTGACTGAGGGTAGAGGACATTAATCCACAAAGCATCACTATAACTTTTGATGAGTGCAAGATTCAGATTCTTTACCTTGGAAAGTTGATCGTTATTATTTTAATTGCATTGAGTGCTTGTTTGACTAAATTCACCAATGCTTAGATACCTGGAAGATAAAACTGACGTTATTCAATGGCCAGTTCTGAAGCCTACCTTCGAAGCCAGTAATGGTTTGGTGTCTTCTATTTCAATAATGACGTCCCGGCAGGGTGGGGTAGACATAAAGGAGGCTGCAAGACAATTTCATAATCTAAGATGCTTACGAAAATACAGTGATGAGTCTACTTCAAGTTCAAGTTTAACAGCCACAGAGTGGATGGTAGAGTTTCCTCCTGGATGAGACTACTGAATGGAGAGGAGCACACTCCAATATAGAAAATAACCCGACAATTCATCACTTTTCCCAAAATATGATAAGATTTTAGACATTTTCAGGGGACTATACGGCCCATTTTTATTTTTATTTTTTTGCCTTAGACAGTTAGCCCAGTGCCTATACCCAGCAAGTGCTCAAAAAAGAATTATGGCAATACATGTCTTTCTTTAGAGGATGCAGAAGTCGGGGGGAGGGTTGGGGAAACCTACATCTAAGGGAGCCTCTTTTTCGTAGAATCTGTTCTAAGACACAGAAAAGCTAAGCAGGGTGAAGAGCTGCACATTTCAGTGGCTCAGTCAGCCCTGGTTGTTGTAATATAAGCATAGGGAAATGGCACATGCCCTGACTTTATGTAATTTCCAGACTATTTGTGGCTCTGGATTTTGGGGTTACAGCAAGGACTCAGGGGCAGCCCCCGGGCTCACTAGGTTGGTTCAGCTAAAGGCGTGCCAAAGCTTCAGCCTAGGGTGAGCGTGAGGGTGAGGGTGAAGGGGAGGGTGAGGGTGAGAGGTAAGTTTACCCTTTATGGAAGAAGCATCAAGCAGTCAAACATTCAACAGGAGACCAGAACCCACACAGAGCCAACTCTGCCAAGCCAAAAGAACTCTCTGCATAACCCACTGGGCAACTGACAGATAGGACATTAAGGCGTGGCGGGAAGACACATTTTCTAGGTACCTACCATGTGCCAGGCAGTGGGCTAAGCTCTGCACATGTAGGATCTCATTTAATCCCTCAACAATACTGTAAAATATGTACCAGTGTCCCCATTATAAAGATCAAGGATTTTCCTCTTTGGGGCTCTTTGAAGCACTGGCCACAATCTATATTCATCACATAGAATCACTACCTGGAGACCTCTGCCTCAGGCCCAGCCTGTCCCTGAGCAACAGACACAAATAGGTCCATTCAAGTGACTTGGGCCAGAGCAAGTAGGCAGCATTTGTAACGATTTCATATATTTGCATCAAAGAACTTTCTTTCATGAAAGCAGTTGGAAAAAACGCTAGGGAAATGGTTTCTCTCCATTAACTAACCTCAGATAAAACAATGCTTGCAGTTTAATCCTTTTTGTTATAAATATGTTGCTATTTTAGGCACTGTCAATTCAGCACAAAATGCTTTGCCTGGGAAATTTATGGATAAACACATGTAGGGTTTTGCTCAAGGGTGACTGTGGGTTTTATTCTTTCCTCCTCTCTGAATCAGGGCTGCAGGATGCTCAGGCCCACAGAACAGATGAGTTTCAGAGGCTCTGTAATGTCCATACCAAACCTTATGGAAGATTAAATAGAGCTGGTTAGCGGCCCAGCTGCTGAAACGGAAGACATCTGCTTCAGGCCTGAGGATACCAGTGACCAGCTGAATGAGTGCCAGATCTCTGTGGGCTCTAATCTCCTGAGGCCAGGGGCCCTGGGAGTTCGTTCACTGAGGCAACCCAGTCCCCAGGCCCAACACAGTCCCTGGCAATTGGTAAGGTAAAAACAAGTCATTATTGAATGGACAATAGCAAAATGCTATTCATTAACTATTTATTATGAAACTCTAAGGTAAGTATCATGCCCACTCTATCATTTACTTATTAATTATGTGACCTAAGGTAAGTCATTTAAACTCAGCAGGTGTTATTTTTTTCTTGATGGATAACAATGAATAATACCCTTCAAAGTACATCTCAGCAATGCTGGGATGCATTAATGAGGTGGAACAACAGGTCAAAGGCAATTTAAAAGAAAAATCCCCTCCAAGTGTGCACATGAGGCGTAGAGAGGAGGGCCTTGTATTTTGCCATCAAAATATTGACCCCGCCAGGCCCAGCCAGCATGGATCAGTGGTTGAGCGTTAACCTATGAACCAGCTGGTCTCGGCTCGATATCCAATCAGGGCATATGCCTGGGTCGTGGGCTCGATCCCCAGTGTGGGGTGTGCAGGAGGCAGCTGATCAGTGATTCTCTCTCGTCGTTGATGTTTCTCTCTCTCTTTCTCCCTCTTCCTTCCTCTCTGAAATCAATAAAAATATATACTTAAAAAAAATATTGATCACACCAGACTGCAATCACCCACTTCCTTGTCTATCTTCCCCTCTGGACTAGAGAAAAAGCTCACGCAGCACTCAACATTTCTGACAAAGAAGTCTTCTGTTCATTCCAGAGCAGGATGCCCCTGAAGGTGACAGCTTGAGCACTGGGTCCCCCCAAAACGAGGCCAGGATTCACGTCTAGCTCTGCCACATACTGGCTATATTATCTTGGAAAGGTTACACAGCTCACTCTAACTCAAACTGTTTCCTCATCTGCAAATCTGGACGATGAACACTTACCTCGAGAAGGTTTGCAAAGATTAAGTCAGATCATGCATGGAAAGTCCCAAGTGCTATTTATAGACTTCACTTTACCTTTGAGGTGTGGCACAATATCTTCCTTCCCTGCATACGGGTCACAGCGAAAGCGGTCCAGGTGGTCGATGGTGCACTGGCCCACAATGGGCTTCCGTCCAAATTGCCTGTGATCGATGACCTTGATCACCAGCGGAGGCATGTACAGTTCCTCTTTGGGCAAGAACTGGGGGTCACAGAGGTAAGCGTCACTTCTCTCTACAAGACCTGACAAGAGCATCTTTGCCAATAAACACCTCCCAAAGGACCAACCCAGGATCTTTTTGTCCATTTGGCACAGCCCAGGGGACTCGCAGTTAAGTAGCTCAGTAACTGACACGCGAGGCGAGCAGCACACGCTTGAAGGCATGGACTCTGAGCCAGACCACCTGGGACGGACAGAATCCTGGCTCTGCCACTAGGAGCCGCATGACCTCAGGGAAGTTTCTCTGCCCCAATTATCTTCTCAATAACAGTAGGGTTGTTGAGTTAACACATGTGAAGTGCCTAGAATAGTACCTTAGTACCTGGCTCTGCTCTGTGACAGGATGTGGAGTTAGCATTTAGTTGGAATTTAAAAATGCCCACACTAAAACGGAACCTTCAAAGGAAATAACTGTGGCTTGGGAACCTTTTAGCCCTGGGAGTTCAGTGCCAAAACGGGATGCTCATTTTTCCTTGACACCTCTCGGTTCCCCCATGTGGAATTTGGTGGCCTTGGTGACACTGTTTGATTGGGGAATCATTGCTGGTCTCAGGTGGATTTCCACCTCTGGGCTTGCACAGGGATGGAAGAAGCCGGGTTCAACTGAGTAGCTTCCCTCACTTTGCCGACCAGGACTAGATTCCAGACTAGAATTTGGGGTGGAGGGTAGGGCGGGGCTGGGGAGTGGACACGGATGGGCGGAGTGGCCTGGCAGCGATCACTCCAGGATTCTGGCTTGGAGCACCCAGGTGGTTGTCCATCTACACCAGGGGTCCTCAAACTTTTTAAACAGGGGGCCAGTTCACTGTCCCTCAGACCGTTGGAGGGCCGGACTATAGTTTAAAAAAAAACTGAACAAATTCCTATGCACACTGCACATATCTTATTTTGAAGTAAAAAAACAAAACAGGAACAAATACAATATTTGTATTTGCATGTGGCCTGCGGGCCGTAGTTTGAGGACCCCTGATCTACACCATGTAGGGGAAGAACATGGGCTTTGGTGTTGGAGGGACCTAAGTCCAAACTCTAGCCACCCACTTGTTAGGTGTGAGTCACCTAACCTCTGTTTCCCCCAGAGTGAGTGTAAGAGGAGGGAAAACGCCTGCTCTCTACAGGATTGGTGTAAAGACTAGATGCAGGGAGTGTGCATGCAGCTAGCACGGAGCTGTGGCTGCTGCTGTAGTCCTGCCACTCATTGCAGGACGTGGGTAAGACATTTCCCCTCTCTCAGCCTCAGCCTCCTCGTCTATAAAAGGGGAACTTAATCCACAGGACCCTAGAGTTCAAGGGCGGGTATGCTGGAGACACCAAATGAGTGGGCTGGGGAAAGGAACAGGAAGGTTCTGGACCTCCTACCCCATCAAACTGAAGTGCCTTTAATTTTATCTCTTTTTGTATAGTAGAGTAAAACAGGAAGATTCTTCTCTTTTAGAAAGTTAAGGATTGTGGAAAGACTGAGTGACCTCATCTTCTTCCAAACTATTCTGTGTCTATGATGGAGGACTGTGAACCAGAGCTGACGCTGCCACATTTCTAATAACCAGAGGGTAACTTCGACTCAACAAAGTAGATGTCATCACAGGGGTGCCTGGAGGTGGGGCCCAGGCCCAGGCTGTCAGGATGTGGCCCCATTACCCCATGTGAGTTCCTCCGTGACTACTCTTCCCCAGTCAGCCAGTCCCTATGTGGAGGTTCTGGTCCCTGTGCACCAGCAGCGCCACAAGGAGGGTTAACTTTCTGCCCTCAGGGCATTGAGCAAGGGCCTGTCACAGTGGAATAGAGGGCAAGTCTACTGGAGAAATACATTAGTATTGCTCATAGATAGTTCTGTCTCATTGGGGTTGATTGAAACTTTAAGAAGCCATCACGGCAGTGTAAGAGTGTAAGGGGGAAAAGGCACTGCCCAGTGACTCCAACGCAGTTTTTCTATTTGCTGTCAGACTTTGGAAATATATAAACTACGTGTAGATGGAGATGTCAATATATTTTGTATTTCAAACAAAATCCAGCTACTCAGCACACATGAACGATTACAGTCTTGATACTGTACCACTTTCATGAAGAGAACAGAACCCGGAAAGTTGGGTGTCTTCTTAAGGTTTTTGATGACCACAGACTCTACCCTCTCCCCTCCACACTCCACAATGAGACTGGGGGATGTGACAGAAGCCATCTGGTAGCTCTTCATATTTCTTAAGCCCCAAGCTAGAATCTAAGAAAACAATGTAAAGAGAAGGGAAGACAACCCAGCATATTAAAAATAATATTCAAAAGAAAAAATTCTTTCTTGATACCCAGTCAATTCTTTAAGGGTGACTTGTGCAGATTTGCTAAAAATCTCTGAGAACATTATCCTAGAAAGCCTGCAGGTCATGCAACGGAGGTGGGCCTGCCACTCCTCCTGCCTGAGCTGCTGAAATAGCAGAGCAGCTGAGTGCAGGAATCAAATCCTGGCTGTGCCATAGAACAGGATGTGAACTCTGGCAAGTTGGTTAACCACTCTGTGTCTCATCTATAAACAGGACTGATAGTTTTATCTCTCCTAGGGTTATTTTGAGGATCAAGTGTAAACTTCTTAACAGTGTCTGACATGCAAGCATTTAAAAATGACAGGTGTTGCTTAAAGCCATCTGCCTCGGTCTTTGGGAACAAGAGCAAGACAGCCTGAGAACAGAAATCCCAAAGTAGCTGCTGCTTGACTAACAAGGCCCCTGGAGTAGGCCAGACCCTGTCCATCGAGCTACTCGCTTGGCTCCATTGGCCTGTATCTGCTCCATTGTCTGACATCTCACCATTTCCATTACTCCTTTCCCACTCTCCATCTCCGCCTCCCTCTGGGGTCCCTTCCTCTCTCTCTCTGTACACACAGGCTTGCTGTTTTGAGTCTGTTTTCTCTCTCCCAGTTCTTTAGTTGACATGGGAAACTCAGAAATCTATTGACTCATAGTAAATGAGAACTCTAAAGTCCCTCAGTAATGCTAAAATTGACCTGTTCCTGTTTCTCTGACAAGCCTTCCATTTCCATGAATATTTCAAAATTTGAGGCAAATCTATAATAATAAAAGCATAATATGCTAATTAGACCAGATGTCCTTCTGGACAAAGCCAGGGCTGCGAGGGAAGCCCAGGTCCCAGGTGCCAGAGGGAAGTCAGTGCCGGCAGCCGGGGGAAGGAAGGCCTACTCTTGCACGAATTTTGTGCATCAGGCCTCTAGTTCTATAATAAATTGGAGACAGCAAGATCCCATTTCCTATATGAAAGATTCCAGTTCTATAGCCATATTCATTTGATTTGATCACAAATCACAGAGAGAGCATACCTCAATAGCAGTGAGCTGAACCACAGGCCGGATCCCCTGGGGGACCATGTATAGATTTGGTGCCCTTTGTGAGGGAAGAATGGGAAGGTTGGAGCCATCCTGTGAAACAAAGATGCGAATGTCAATGCCAACTGTGAGTTCAAGTAAACAGTGCATGGAGTCGTTAACAGAATTTTAAGCAGCTACTCTGAAAGCATATATGAGCGAGGACTCAGCAAGTACCCTGTGTCTCAGAATCAGCTCTGCAGTTACAAGGACGTCCCCACAAGTCTTGTCTCCATTCATTACTGGGTACCAGAGAAGTTTGGGCATGATGTCCATTTCTGAGCTTAGTTTCACCAGAGGAGAGCACATGCTTCGTCCCAAAAATTCATCTTTGCCCTAGAGAAACAAACAATCCTTTAATTCCCCAAACAACATCCCTACACATCTCCATCAATCCCCAAAGCTATCTTAGAAATTCTAAATTACCTACCACTTGATCATTGTCAAAAAGTTCTATGACAACTTTGGGTGGGTTCTGTAGGACTGTTTGGGGTTCCCCATAGATTTCAATTTCATCAAATATAATGGTTTGGTCCCATGTGGGATTCAGAGTAGAGTGGATGATCTCCGTGGTTTTACTTCGATGGAGGAAAGAGACATGAGCATATGGGTCTAAAATGGAAAAAGAGAGTAACAGTGGGGTCATGGAGAATGTCTAAAATCATAAAACTCCTAGAAGTAAACATAGCTCCTTGACATTGGCTTGGCAATGATTTTTTTAAAAAAAATTTGACACCAAAGCAAAGGCAACAAAAGCAAAAATAAACAACTGGGATTACATTAAACTAAAAAGCTTCTGCACAGCAAAGAAAACCATCCGCAAAATGAAAAGGCAACCTGTGGATGAAGGGATAAAGAAATGTGGGATATTTATAGATATGGATACATATACATATACGATGGAATATAATTCAGCTTTTAATAAACAGTAAATCCTGCCATTTGTGACAATATGGATGGACCTCGAGGGCATTATGCTAAGTAAAGTAAGCCAGAGACAGAAAGATATTACATGGTATCACTTATATGTGAAATCTCCCCCCAAAAGTCAAACTCATGGAAAAAAAGAGAGAAGAATGGTGGTTGCCAGGGGTTGGCTGGAGGGGGAAGTGGGAGATATTAGTAAAAGGGTACAAATTTCAGTTATGAGATGAATAAGGTCTGAGGATCTCATGTATAACATGGTGACTATCTATAATAATAAAAGCGTAATATGCTAATTAGACCAGACAGCCAAACAACCTTCTAGATGTCCTTCCAGACGACCTTCCGGATGAAGCCACGGTGGCAGGGCCAAGGTGGAGGCAGTTAGGGGCGATCAGGCAGGCAGAGTGGTTAGGGGCGATCAGGCAATTAGGGAAGATCAGGCAGGCAGGCGAGTGGTTAGGAGCCAGCAGTCCCAGATTGCAAGAGGGATGTCTGACTGCCAGTTTAGGCCCGATCCTGCAGGGGTCCTGGATAGTGAGAGGGTGCAGGCTGGGTTGAGGGAACGCCCCCCCCCTCAGTGCACGAATTTCGTGCATTGGGCTTCTAGTAGTTGATAACACTGCATTGTATAATTGAAATTTACTAAGAGAGTACAACTCAAGTGTTCTCATACACACAGACACACAAAAGGTGATGGACATGCCAACTCAATTGTGGGAATCCTTTCACAATGTATACGCATATCGAATTGTACATTTTAAGTATAGCTTTTTCAATTACACCTCAATAAAGATGAAAAAAGATAAGAAAAAATCCATTTCCTCTCCATGCTAAATAATTTCACAAAAATTTTTTGCAATTGCATAGAACAGACCTATCTAAGCATAACCTAATCTCTAAACTAAAGCTGTTTTACATAAGCCAAAAGAGTACTTGGTTTTTAGCATTGTAGCATCATATGGATGGGACTCTTTGATTTTGCTCCAGCGATATATCTTATATCTCAAACTGCAAGGAATGTGCTTTGAGTTTTATGCAACTTCAGCTGAGAATTTTGATAGGATTCTAACTTTGACTTTCAATGATTGAGTGCCCCCTGCTGGCGAATATTTGAAGATGTCTTCAAAAGCCATTTCGGAGATGTGTATTATGGGGATAACTTTGAATGTGCTCTAATTTGTAAGAAAAGGAAATCATTCATATATGCTTGGGGAACACCTCACATTGATGTGAGCTGCCAGAGTGTCAGGCCCCTGCTTTAAGAGCTGTTTCCACAGAAGGCCCAGGCAAGCTCTGCCGGCCTTCAGGTTCTGAAGTGGAATTCAACAGCACAAACCCCCGGATGGCAGGACCCCTGACCTTTCCCCCTCCCTCACCCACAGCCTTCTCCTTAGAACCAGTCCAAAGGTGACAAACTAGCTGAGCTGTCAGTGTGAAGCTTCATGGTTTATTTTACGGTGCTGGGGATTTAGGGAGTAGGCAGCAAAGGAGGTCTGGATGGACTCCAAACTGCTTCAAGCCTATGCTGTAGGTAAATAGGCAAATTTGTGATCTTTTTGCTAAGTTGAGAGAACCATATATATATTTCTATATATGGTCTTTATGTATATTTATGATCTTAATTTACAATCAACCCAAGCGTCCAGGGTATATGTATGCAGCTATGTGTACAGAGAAAAGAAACTGCTTTTCTTCTTGGTGCTTTTCATTACTTAATCAATGAATGATTATTAGTATGAAAAGGCCAGGTATGTTCTGTGTATCTCCAGCATCAGTAACAGTGATCACCATTGAACTCAGTGCTTATTGATCCATGACTGAGCAATTTACTTCATGCACTTCAAACTAGTGTCAATATGGAAATGCTTTTTGCTGTTGTTAGAAATAACTGGAAGCATTCACCTGGGGAGAAGTAGAATCGAGCTAGCCTGCTATGTAATGAGGTGTGAGAGGGAGGGTTTTCCCTTTACCTGAAAAGCTATCCTTGTCTAAAGCCATGAGGTTCCTGGCTTGGTAGATATAGCAGCGCAGATGGTACATGTAGACTCCTAAAAAGAACAGGATGGAGGTTACTTACAAGAAGCATCATATCGCAAACTACTATTTTCCAGGAATATTTGCAGATAATAACATGTTTCAGATCAATGGGTCACCCATATCTACTTCTGCCAAGTAATGAACACATATAAAGCACTTCTGTTTCCTGTACACGGAAACATTCAAAAACCACAGGAAGCTCAATGCAAGTGTGTCCATCAGGAGACCATTCATGACTCCTGGTGTCGACTGCCTGGATTTAGGGCACTGCTTGTCATCACGACCTTTGAGAGGAAACTGGGTCTCCAGGCATTGCGGAAAGAGGACTTCCTATTCTAGTTCGGCACCAGATCTAGGAAACAGTTGTTTGTTCAAAGTTTCTTTGATATTTCAAAATCTTTATATTCTTTATCCTTATTTATATTAATACATATACATCCCCACCCCACTCAACATGCCCCCCCACCGTCACACCTCCCCACACGCTCATAATTTGAGGGTAGTAGAGCACTGTGGTTCACTGCACAGATTCTACACTACATGAGCTCAAATCTGGACTCTATTGCTTACAAGCTGTTAAGACCTCAGTCAAGTTCTTTAATCTTTCTGCACCTCAGCTTGCTCACCTGTAAAATGGGGACAATAATAGCCCCTCACATATGTACAGTGCCTGGTACCTGCTAAGACTTATATAACGATTTGATATTATTATTATTATTATTACAAAGTAGGTCTGCCTCATTCTAAAATTCCTGAAGGTTATCATGGAAACCAACCTTTACTTAACTGTTTGAATATTTTTTCTCTCATTATAATCATTTTGGGGAGGGGGGAGTTAATAGACAGGATGAGTACAGAGTATGTTGAACAGAGTATGTTAAAATGAGTGATGTGACCACTTTCTACGCCAAGTATGATTTTAAAGCTGCATTTAAAAAATCCTCTTCCTCAAGTGATGAAAATGAAAGTACATTTTTATTATATTTGGTGATTTGAAGAGCCTTCTTGAGATAAAATCATACAATCAGATGCATGAATACATGCTATAGACTTACTGTCAAAAATACAGGAAACAATGGGAGTGTTGGCCCCGAACACAGTGGTGGCGCTGTGCTTCTGCTTTTCTGCACTTTTTTCATCTCCGTCCTCAGTTGTGTCTGCGCCCTAAGGAGGCAGAAAATCAATGAGCCATGCCTACAACTGGGGAGGCAAGAATTACCAACAAATGGAATGGTGGTTGTTAAAAGAGAGTTTTCTCATCCAATCACGTTATTTTTATACTTATTTATTTATTTATTTAAATATATTTTATTGATTTTTTTACAGAGAAGAAGAGAGAGGGACAGAGAGTCAGAAACACCAATGAGAGAGAAACATCGATCAGCTGCCTCCTGCACACCCCCTAGTGGGGATGTGCCCGCAACCAAGGTACATGCCCTTGACCAGAATCAAACCTGGGACCCTTGAGTCCGCAGGCCAATGCTCTATCCACTGAGCTAAACCGGTTAGGGCCAATCACATTATTTTTAGAGATGAATACAGCCCAGGACAGTAAGCAACAGTCACTTAGCTGAAAAGTGATAGAGCAGGAAGGTGAAGCTAGACCTTCTACCTCAAGTCCAGGCTTATCACACCCTGCCACTGAAAGAAAAAGAGAAAAGAAAAAGGGTAAAGGGTAAATAAGGGGATTAAAAGGATGCGAGGAGGAAGGGGAAGAGCATCGGAAGAGGAACACGGCTGGTCAGTGCGCAGAAACGTAAGGAAAGGCTGTTCCTGATCAGATCACCACATTGTTTCAGATCAACCACCACCATTTTACTAATCACTCCTTCCATCTTTCTGCTTTTTCCCTCGCTGCCTTCTTCTTCTTTTTCTTTCTTTTTTTTTTTTACTGTATTTTTATTGATTTCAGAGAGGAAGGGAGAGGGAGAGAGAAATAGAAACATCAATGATTAGAGAGAATTCTGATCGGCTGCCTCCTGCATGCCCCCTATTTGGGATCAAGCCCACAACCTGGGCATGTGCCCTTGACCAGAATCAAACCCAGGACCCTTCAGTCCGCAGTCTGACACTCTATCTGCCTTCTTTATTGTGCTTCCATATGAATTATTCTCTAATTCTGTCAGCCATCCTTCTGTCCTCCCACCCTCCTCCCCCATATCTGTATATTTAACACTCTCAGTTTGTTGAACAGTTGTAGTTTACAAGCTATGATCCAAGACCTTGTGCCTTGGGTGTTAATAGATGTACCTGCAACAAGGGTTTGGGAACAGATGTATTTGGAAATGTTAGGTGAAACGACATTAAATAGGTGTGTAAACAGGTGTTAATGGTGCACTCATTCTACAGAAATGACTGAGCACATAGGATGTGGAGCTTTCTCCCACATTATATGCAGTCCTGCAGTCCTGGAGGAACCTCTGGGAAATCATGGTGTTGTCTCCAACACTCATCTATTCTTCCTCGACCAATGTTATTTGAGGTTTGGCTACTTATTACTTACAAGGGCACCTTCAAGTTTAAAGATGGCAGCTGCACCATGTGTTTCTGAAGGAGCCATTTTTCTCCTCCAGCGTCTGCGGCGAAAGGTATCTGAACTACGGTGTTTCCAGTGAAATTTCCAGCCAATTAAAGAAGCATATTCCCAGCCCTCCTGGTCTTCAAATTCTTCCATGGCCTAAAACAGGAGTAAAAAGTTTTAACGCTGTTCATCATGATCATGACCATCATCCTTATATTGATGAAGCAAACTATTTGGTCAATCAATAAATCTGTGTTGGAAATCCTCTCTGTGCAAAGCACTGTGCTAGGAGCCAGGCACACAAGAAACAACAAAACAGACGGGCTGTCTGCCCTTGCAGAGCTGATAGGCTATGGGGATATAGAGGTAACCAGACAGTTCCCATGGAATGAGATGTTACCAAGGTGGTGGCTGTACTATCAGGAGAGGCAACTTACTCAGACTTTGTGGGTGGGTGGGTAAAGCAAATGGACTCGTTCTCAAGTTGCTTTCTTTGTCCTCACTTCATTAGCTCATAAGAAAACACTGCTATTGTGACATAGTTGGAAACCATTATTATCTCCATTTTATATATGGAGGATAAATGATACCATCCTCCTCAGGGTTTAAATATCTTGTTTAAGCTAATAGTTGCCACAACTAATAATTACATGACTATCAGGGTATGTTACTCCTGTAATAATTAATAACTGAGTATAGTACTTTTTATCTTAAAATTATTTACATATAAATGATCTCAGTTTTCAATATTCGATTCAATTCCCTCAACAAATATGAGTGCCTAGATGTGACAGGAACTGTGGCAAGAGCTGAGGAAGCAATGATGAGAAAGGCAGAAACATTTTAGTGGTGGGAATTTTATGTAAATATCTTAAAAGTCTGACTAGATTTAATAAGTGTAGACTACTACTGCGTAACATTGGATTGTAGAAATAAGAACTCCATGTGGGTTAATATCATGTAGGGGCTATTTTTTCAACTTTGAATGAACAGAAAATCCAGGTCAAGCACAATCTTGTAATTGGCCCTCTAGTCGTGTTAACAGTAGCACTGAAATAGTTCATGTAGCTAGGAGTGAGGCAGATTAGGGAACATGATCAAAGTCTCTAAAAGACCCTGGCAGAACGGGGCCAAGTTTCCAGTCCTCTGACGGGTGGCTCAGTGTTCTTTCCACATCACCTTGGTGTTCTCACAGGGAAGGAGGACGTCAAATGCCTCTAGAAATTCCTCACCCCATTAGGATAGGGATAATCAAACAAATATTCATTGATCAGCTCATTCAATTTATCCCATCATTTATTAGGAACAAGTTCCTGAGCTGGCAAGAAGGACACAAAGATGACTACGGATTCATCTTTGTGCCTAAGAAGCTCACCATCTAATAAAAAGTAACTTCATTCATCAGACCTACTGTGTGAGTCAGGAACTTTGTGGGATATAAAGAGTTCCTGTTAGGAATTAGCCTAGTTTGGGTTCAAACACCAGTTGTATTGGTTACTAGACATGTGACCTAGAGCAAGTCTATTTAATCTCTGTAAAATGGGGATAAAATGTTAACCTTGTGGATGGCAGATAATGCATGTTTAGTCTCTAGCATTATAAAAGACATACAAAATGTGCTGCTTATTACTGTTATTAGTATTATTGTTCCACTTCATTTATTATTATTCCATTTAAGCCCTACCATTCCCTAATTTGCAGCATGATGTGATACCCATTTTGCAGATGAGAAACAAAATGAAGTCAGGATTTGAATCCTTATGCCTCTTATTCCAAGTCCTGAGCTATTGCCACTATTCCATTAAGCTACCAAATAATTTCTGTTTCTGGTACTACCTCTTGAGTGGTTTGCTTTTAACCACCATCTACTTCTGCCTCTTGTACTGTGCTTTATTCTTAGATACATTCAATTACATTCAATATTTAGCCTGCCTCAGAATCACCTTGTTGCTAGGCTCCACCCTCAGAGTTCCTAAATTAGCATGGCATTTCTAACAAATTCCTGGGTGATGCTGTTGTTGACCAATCCGGGTGAGGAGCACACTGAGAACCCTGGGGCAAGGTAGTAGGCCCTTGAGTGGCAAATGGCTTCTGTAGCAATAGCTAAGTGGACTTCTGTGTGGTCTGGAAGGCAGAGCCGGGCCCAGATCCATCCCATTGCCCCTCTTACCTTTGCAGTACTGGCAGTGGATTGTGTTGAATCTTTCTTGCGTTTTCGGACCAGCCTCCGTCGTCTATGAGTATGATACATTTTCTCTGCTGCTACCCAGGATTTGGGCTTATTATCAGGAGGAATAGTAATTCCATACTCCCAGCCTAGAACAGAGAGTGTGAATGGTTATCCAAAGGAGATACACTTGCCAGATGGCCAAATAAACTTCCAGGAAACATTCAGTCACTCTCTCTGCCCCTAAATATTCTCTACCATCGCGACTGAATGCCACTGCTCCTTTCAAACTGAATATGGCATTATCCCCCTGGCTCCTTCTTCCTTGGTGGCCATGGGGTTCCCCTCCACTTTTTTTTTTAAGCTCCATTCATTCATGGTAATTGAATGTATCTAAGAATAAAACACAGAAGAAGAGGCAGAAGTAGATGGTGGTTAAAAGTATGCGGTCTGTGCGGTCACACAGCTTGAGTTCAAATCCCAGCATACCCACATGCCAGCCGTGAATTAAAAAAAGTTTCTTCCAAGTTAGCAAACCTGCCTATGGCCTAATTTCTCCAATATCATGGTAAAACACCCAATTT
Organism: Myotis yumanensis; assembly: GCF_028538775.1. Classification (NCBI taxonomy): domain Eukaryota; kingdom Metazoa; phylum Chordata; class Mammalia; order Chiroptera; family Vespertilionidae; genus Myotis; species Myotis yumanensis. The sequence goes on along the minus strand of NW_027223764.1, from coordinate 23,608,597 downwards.
TAAAAAAGAACTCATCAATATAATGCATGCAAAGCACTAGGGCCGTACTCAGCACGTAGGTTGTGCTCAGTTAATGTTAACTAATATTACAAGGCCCATGCATGTGTCAGGATCAGCAAAGAACTGGAAATCTATTTGAAAGCTAGGTGTTTCTGTGTACTACTCCATCTTACAAGAAAAAAAATCAGGGTTTTCTCTTTTGATAATTCTAAATGTTATAGTTTCATTTAAACTGTTCATAGAAAAGGATACATACCATTAGCAGAGGCTACGTCAGTAATCTGCATTATTGTTGAATAGGACTTTGAAGGTAATTTATAGTCTCCAGGGAGGGAATGGGGTGTGGTTAGAATAGAGAAAATATCTCATTATGGACCTCTGGCATCCCAAAGTCCAGCCACCTGGCCCCCTTACCTCACATTTTTATTCTTGACAATCCCCCACCCTGCACCTGTCCAAGCACTAGCTTGTCCTTCAGATTTGGCATCTGAACAGTCACAAGTAAAACCACATGACCTGGTTGTCACAGACAAACCAGCAGGGGTAAAACCCCTCACTCCAAAGGAAACTTGACTCTGGCTAACCAGGGCCGGGCTGCAGAGCCCCTGGTCAGAAAATAAACTCACATCTTACCTTTCTCTACTAGGCTTATCGGGGTGATCATTTCATAAGGTATATAAATGTCTAATCACTATCTTGTACACCTGAAACTATTGTCAACTGTAATAAAAAATTTAAAAAATGAAAATAAAAAAAATGAAATAAAATGTTACCTTTCTCATCCACTGCACGATTTATGTCATATACCCATGCATCGTCTTCCCACTTCCAACCTGGAGGGCATGTGAGCTCACTGGGTGATGCCGCTTTGTCACCGTTCTTTAAAAAAAAAAAAAAAAAAAGGCAAAAACATGAAGACTTACAACTAAGCCATAATGTGATCTAAGATGCAAACATGAGATATGATTCCTCACCCTTAACTATGGTATTCACATGGTAACTGAGATAGCAGCTTAGACATGAATCTTACTCAGAAAAATCTCTAATCTTTATTTAGACACAATTACTATACAAAAATTAGTTTAAAAAGAGAACAACCTGTGTTTCCACCATTAGGGAATATGTTAGGTAGAACCATGGGAAATTGTTTTTGCAGGTCAAAATGGTGAAATATCAGCAGTTTCATATGGTTCAATTTAATATTATGAAACAGTGTGACTCTTTTTACGAGGGGCTATATTGGAAAGAACCCATCAGAAATGGGTAAAGCATGAAAAACACATGTCTTCAAGTATGGGGTAATGGTGCTGGAGGTTGTAGATAATAATCATGTATGATTGAAGAAAGTTTATTTTAAATATTGACTTCAGTTCTGCACAAAAAGTGATGGAGTGTTATGGGGGGGGGGAGCTCATAGTAAAAGGAAGTAAAGGGGGGGGCATAAACATATGGAGAAATACTCAGCTTTACTTTAAATTAAGGATGTGAAAATTAATATAGCAACAGGATACCAGTTTTTCAAGTATGGTCAAAGATGTTAAAGTGGATGGAGAGTGTTTAGAAAACAGCCCTCTAATACACTGCTGCTGGAAATATAAATTTATACAACCTCTTTGAAAGCAGTCTGGCAATATTTATCAAAACTTTATGTGCATCAAAACCTTAACCAAGCCCATCTAGGGATGTCCCCTATAGATCAACTTTCACAAGTGAATAACAAACTATGTCTAAGAACATTTACTGTCACATCACTTATAAATGCCAAGACTTGAACAAACTCCTATATGTCCATAAAAAGAACGTCAATTAAATTATACTGGGTGCATATACCAAAACACTGCAGGCATTTTTTCAAAAGCTCATTAGAGCAAGGTGATTCTGGTCGGATTGTGCAGATCTACTGCAACTCATTTCTTTAACTTGTAATAAAACACGTATTAAAGATTCCAAAATCAAGACTCCAAAATCTGATAAGAGCAAACCTAGATTTTAAAGAGAAAATGTCTTTTCTTTCTTGGGGGTCCATAAATATTTCAAGTCTACTTTTACAACCATCTTTTCTCTAATAAAGGCTAATATATATTAACAGAAACAGAAAAAAAGAGCTTCATAATAACAGCATTGGGTCTGGCAAAGAAAAAATGTACAACAGACCTATATGTATTGATATCAAAAGATGTCCAAGATATATTGCTATGTGAAAAATTACAAGTTGTAGAACTGTGCATGCAATTCTATTTAGGTGGGGAGAAAAGTTATATACTTGTATATGAACAGAAAACTATGAATGGTTATCTCCAGAGAGTGAAATGTGGATCATGAAGAAGAATTACTTTTCATTTCCTTTTATGCTGTTTGAATAATTTAAAAACATGAGCCTTCAATTTGTAAATCTTTTAAAAACTATTAAAAAAACACACACCCAAATAAACATTTACAATTTTAAAAATTGCACAGCCTTTACCATATACCAACATCTAGTTAAATAGGCCCAACGTCTTTTCTACAGGAAATAACTATAGGTGCATTTGTGTGGCTTGTTATGGATGCAAGGCTGTTCAGAACATGAGACAGAGCAGAGGAGAAGGGGAAACCAAGCCTGTGGTTAGTGGATTCACAGACCATGGGTCCAAACAGCTAACATGGAAGGCTCTATCTCGGGAGCACGCCACTCACCGCATCAGTGTAGGTGTCTTCTGCCGGCTTCCACTCGCCCCCGGGGGTAGCGACTCTCATTCTGATATACTTCATCTGTGAACTCCGTATGACCTGCATCGGCCTCGGTCAGCAAGCTATGGGCAAAGCTCGTGTTACCAAGGGAGAAATGGTAGCTGACAAGCCCAACTCTTTCCAATGGTCCAGAACCATCTACAGCCTGGGTGGCACCAGTTCCCTCCTCATTCTGGCCCTGTGGGTGCTCCCCTCCAAACTCCTCTTTGTGCTAACAGCTTTTGACATTCGTTTGATAAAGGGGCCCGCTGGAACAATGAGACCTAAGTTACAGAGAACTCCTCAGACTACCAGTAATTAGGGTGGGGACTGGGGAAAAGGATTGGGGGCAGCCTCTTATAGGGACCTCAGATTCCATATGTCTGTTTCAGTTTCAGGCTGTTCAGATTTTTCTCAGCAAAACTCTTGGCTATCAGTTCAAAAGAATAGGCAGTCCTCCTTCCTCATTCACCCTATTTTAAAAAATGGAGTGGGAACAGTCTTGTGGGGCCAAGCGTGGAAATTCTTACTAATGGCTTGCTCAGTCTTAAACGGAATTTAGGTTTTCTGGATAGTTCCTAGGTCGGCAGCCAAACCAGGTCATTTAAGACTCCAACCTCCATTTGGGCACCTGGGAAACCTATACTGACTCTCTGCCATGCCAATTTTCCTCTTGGATGTGAAACTATGTTGACAATCCATAGAGGGAAGTACAGAGGCTCCAACCTCCACTTAAATCTTCTGCCAGGTGTTCACTCAAGTGAGGTTTCTTTTTCCTTGACCGGTGCTATGTCTTTTCCCTGCTGTATTCTCCCCTAGAATCAGGCACTGGAAAGAAGTCAGAAAACACAGCGTCCCAACCATTTGTATAAATTGGGTTCATCCATCACTTTTCTGGGCCCCAGAGAAGGAGAACAGAAGACCGGGTAGCTGCCTGTGAGGTCCCATTCAGCCCTGAGTTTAGGGCTTTTACCTTCTGCTTTTTCAATCACAATGCCCCCTGCCTTTCCCTGTCCTCACTAACCTTTCTCCCTCCTGTCCAATTCAAATCTCATTTCCCTTCTCCTTACTAGCAACCCCAACTCCAGCCAAAGTAAGCCGCCATGGGTTAAAAGCAATCATGGGCAAACACGGGGTCTTAACTGAGCAGACCCAGGACACCCATTTCCCTCCTTCCTTAATGCCTATGTGATTACAAGAAACAAATGTGGACAGAGGTCGAAAACTAGTTTGAAGTCTTAAAATCCAAGCTCACAAGCTTGGTTCCTCCACACTCAAGCACACCATCATGAAGTGGGAGAGGAGGGACCTCCAGTCCTGATGCTGCAGGCAACACACATAAGCCAGGCTTTGGTTTCCCCCAGACTCCAGGGAAAACATGGTTGCTACTCTCTGCTGTTTTTTTGTGTTTTTTTTTTTTCCCTTTTTAATAACAGCTTTAAAAAATATATATTTAATTGTTTTTTTACAGAGAGGAAGGGAGAGGGATAGAGAGTTAGAAACATCCATGAGAGAGAAACATCAATCAGCTGGCTCCTGCACACCCCCTACTGGGGATGTGCCTGCAACTAAGGTACATGCCCTTGACCGGAATCGAACCTGGGATCCTTCAGTCCGCAGGCCGACGATCTATCCCCTGAGCCAAATCAGTTAGGGCATAATAATAACAGCTTTTGAGATATAATTTACATACCATACAATTCACCCATTTTAAGTGTTTCCTTTGTTTCTTACAAATACTCAAGCATAATAGTTGAGTGCCAGTTTTAGTGCCCAGACTAGACCCGTAACATTCACAATCTGAGTGCCTTTGGATAAGTTAATTATTCTCTCTAGGTTTCAGTTTCCTCATCTGTAAAGTGGAGCTAATACTATTATTTGCTGGGACATAAATCTGTGTGTCTTTTGCATTTCTGCACACAGGACCCTTAACTTTTGTTACCGACTATCTTTTCAAGGATGTTTACATGGGAAACAAATTTGGAAGATAGAGAGGATATTTCTTTATGGAGCAAAGAGCCAGCATGCTTGTTACCCATTATAAAATATTTGGGTTCCCTAAACTCAAGGTTCCTCTCCTGCCACATCACCCATTGCATGTGCAAGTGTCATCTGACTGTCTTCTTGTCTCCCTGTGGGAATTGGGGTTCAGAGAAGTAAAGTAAATGTTAACATTCTGGCATTGCGATTGCTGTGGACAATAAAATCCTTTGTCTCTGAACCAGGAGTCTTGTGTCTCCTACCTACCAGCATCCATGAAACTGGTAGGTTACTTTGCTAATCTTACAAGAAGGTAAAAATCTGATATTTGATAAATTTTGACACTACCTATCTTGTAGGGGTGCAGTCTAGATTCAGTAAGATGATATCAGTGCTTGGCACATGGCTCGACACATTCACACAAAAAAGTTCTCAATAAATGTGAGTCTCCAGGTCTTCTTACATTTGTTTGCCTTGTATGGGACACTAATGATATCTTTCAAGTTTCTATGAGTTTCTATAGACTTATTCTTGCTCATTGGGTGTTACATAAATGTTAAAAAAAAAAAAATGGTGGAGAAGATTCCTTTACCAATTTCTAGGGAAAAGCTTCATTGACATAATTTTTTTCAGAAAATGGAAAACTTACCTTCTTTCAGGATCAACTGTCCAGTTTCCTTCCCATTCCCAGCCCTTTGGAGGCAGAAAGAACTCCCTCTTGAGTTTTATTTTTCCTGTGACATCAGAAAATTTATGGCGACCCACTAATCCAGAAGTGCCCCATTTTCCAAACATAAGAGCTTGATTTTCATACTATTAAAAAAAGGAAAAATGGAGAAACACCATCAGAGAGCAAGAAATAGAACCAGCCCATAAATTTTTAAGCCTAAGACTTAAGCTAAACAGTAATAGAAAGTGAAAAAGCTCAGAAGGTATGGACCAAACTTGGGCTGTTACTGATTATGCAATTTAGAATAAATCTAAGACTCAGTGCTCCCAAATGTAAACCGGAGACAATCTAATACTATCTATATATATAAAAGCCTAATATGCAAAGTGTCCCCTTGGGAGTTCGACTGACTGGGAGTTCGATAGCTTGCTATGATGTGCACTGACCACCAGGGGGTGGTGTGGAATGAAGAAAAGCCCCAGCCGGCAGCCAGGAGCCAGGGAAGGAAGGCCCCAGCCAGCAGCTGGCAGCCACTAGGGACCCTACCCGTGCACGAATTTCGTGCACTGGGCCTCTAGTATTTCTTATAAAGTTCAAATGTGCAAATAATTGTGAAAGTGCTTTGTGAAGAATGGTATATCATGCTAATTGTTTCTATTATTATTTTGAATGGCTCCATATTGTTCTCTGAACCTAATCTTTTCGATACCTATAAAAAGTCCTCAGCTTATGAATATGCAGGCTTCTAAGTTTATTGGCAAGCCTACTGTCTGGAAGTTGGGGCACATTTCCCCATAGAAAGAATACTATAACTGATGCTACATTTCCCAGGCAATCCACAAAGAACTTGTCTGAAACATGAAAGTTGTTTAGCACCCAGCCTTTATGGGGCCTAAAAATTCTGAGCCTTCATCCCCACTGGTGGGTAGACAAAGACCTTTTTGGAAGCAAGTTCAGTGGCAATGGCAGACTCTGGTTTACAGGGCACTTCTTTCTACATTAGAATTTATAAATCTATAATGATCTGCCCTTTACTATGTCAACCATCATAAAAGGATTGAGATTTGCTAGAATGAGTGTCCCTGTTTGGATCCAGCGAAAAAGTTCCATTTGTCTGCTGATGAGCTGATTGAGAAGATGATTGGCATAAGTGATAAGGGAGTTTTTGGCTAAAGGAGGAAGGAAGAAGCTTGAGTAGGGGCCTGATGGGGAAATTGGGTTCAAGGACACAATAGTGCCTGTCTCAGATATTGGCTCTGAGCCCTGAGAGGAGATGAACTTGAGGAAGAAAATAGGGAACCTCTTGTCACAGGGGCTGTCAGACTTGGGGGCATGTGCACAGCTCCTTTGGTTTCCAAGTGACAAGGACACAGGAAGAAGGAACAAGGCATTCCTACCACTTCTGCTTAGAAGCCAGCATGGCTCTAGTGAAATCCAGGTTAGAAGCTTGGCACGAAGAAGAGGGCAGCAGCAGCAGTAGAGATGGGGCCTCACGTGGCTCTGAGGCTGTGACCTTTAACTACCAGTTTGGGGGAAGGATTGTTAGCACAGGTGAGGCACCTCAGAGACTTCTAGAAATCTAGGGTGGGGAGGGATTTTGTAGAGAACTGAGGTCTGGTATTAGCACAGGAAGGAAAGAACCAGCGATATTTCCATTATTGTTATTAGTGTGCCTCTACTGGTACTCACAGGCTGTTAGAATCTGGAGAAACTAGAGCTACACAAAACAAGTGAAATGGGTGGGTTATCTCTTTACAGGAATTGAAACTCCAGTTTCCTCTAGGCAGGGAAGGGTCTGGAAATGGGAAAGGGTGGAAGGGAGCCCTGGACTGGTTGATCCTTGCTCAGTGCTAGCTTCTGCAGGCTTAGCTCCAGCCACAGAGCTGGAAGGTAGGTGGAAGCCAAGAAATGCTAGAGGACTGCAGAAGCAAGCCTCTCCTGTGTGTGCTCTGATGAACCTCCACTTCACATTACCCATCTGACTGGACATCAGCATCCACCACTCAGGGCCTCCCCCTGCAACCTCCAGCACACCCTCTATTTATATCCAATTGCACTGCCAAGCCTGCGCTGTAAGGACTCTGTGTGTCTCCCATGTGTTTCATTGCTTCTCAAAGTGGTCCACTGATACCCCTTACCCACCCACATTGGAATCACCTCTGGTGCTAATCCCTCACTCAGCAACAGAATGAGAATCCCTGAAATGGCTCTGGCAGTCAGCATGTTTAACAAGACACCCCGTTTTACCAATAGATGATGAGATCTTTGCGGACAGGGCTTGGCTTCTTCATCACCTGCCTCTGTGCCTGGGATAAAGCCACTACTCTCTAAACACTTGGGTAGATGGATAGATGGTAGATGGATAGATGGATGGATGGATGGATGGATGGATGAGTGGATAGATGAATGGTTGGAGAATATGGGTGGATGGATGAAGTCTGCTATCATGTATTTATTTATTCATCCAATAAATATTTATGTGTCAGGTACTGCTAAATGAATAAAATGTAAAAACTGAAGATAGCCCAGTAAGCAGATAAGAACCACAATCCTGAACCAGTTGTCAGGTATAGTGTCAGGCAGCAGGAACGTGTATAAACTAGCTAGGAAGAAGATAATCTCCCCATTTATTTGAGTATGAAGGCCCATCTGCAGAAGAATGGAGTTCATCTGAAAATTGTCAAAAGAAACCCACTGAATACATATAATACATTCACATCAAAAAGCACTTTGAGTTTAAAATAGTATATAAAGAACAAATCCAAATAACTGTTTTTAGCTGTCCAGTTTGTGAAAATTATTTTCATTGGTTTAATTGTAATGAGACTTTTAATAACCAAAAGTCGATTTTTAACTCAGTGAATGTTTTACAAATTATCTCTATTGTCTTTGAAGTATTCGGGCAGCATTTTCTTTGGCCTCAGGCAAACCCACCTGAGGCTTCCCCTCTGTGAGAAGGGGAGTCTCCTGTGGTTGACAGGCTCCCGACCCCATGCAGGCTTCTCAAGGTCTGCACCTGTCCAGTGCCCTCACTCCTGGGTTGTCTGTGTGAATCACTCTGTCTGTGTCCCAATGTTGACAAAAAACCTCAAGTCAATCTTTCCCTATTCTCTCAGGCTCATGTCCCTTGGCTGGGATTTTAGGCAGTAGTGGTGAGGTTGGTGGTTTCAAATATGTGTGCTCCCCTAAGGATGAAAGGCAAATGTACCCCCACCAAGAGGAAAAGAGAGTGCTGATGTGAAATGTACCATTTCAGCAAAGACAGTGAATGCTCCCTCCGCGAAGCTATTGAACTTCTTCTCAACAGCACTTAAGCCCAGCCAGATGTTCACTCGCAACTCCACAGGCACCCTTGGTCCATTGCTTTTTTCCTGTGGATACTGTGAGATGCACAAAAACATGATACATTATGGGGGGCACAGCATGGACTGTGACATGAACATTAAGCCAAAAGCTGGCCAAACATCCAACCATGGCTCTCACCGGAAATTTTATGTTTTCACAGTTAAAATATTTCAAAAAATGTAAAACAGTATCACTTTGCTCTCTGATTTTTAAAGAAAGTACAGTTATATTGGATAAAAACATGCAACTTATGTTAACATGTAATGGGTCTATTATTATTCTTTTAAAATGAGTTAATAAATATTTTTTAAATGGCTCACTTTTACTTTATATAATGGTAAATATTAATAGTTATAATCCACATAAACAAAAGCTCTCTGGGGTCTTCAACAATTTTTGTAAAATTATTCTTTTTGTGGAAAGGGGTCCCAAGACCAAAAGAACCCCACTGAATTAAATAATTCCCTAAACCAGATAATGAGTATTAACAAAATCAATAAATATATCAAACATTCCCTTAAAAGCATTTTGCTGTTTATCCACTGAGCTCTAAAATCTAACACAGAGAAAAACACTCTGCCTCCTCTCTCACCCCCTGTGAAATTTTATTTATTAATCAGTTTGCTTCCACTGCTGAGGTCAATTATAATTGTGCTTCTATCTTAAGTAATATTTATCCCACCAAGAGGTACTTGAGAGAAAACAATCACTCCAGCTCTATTTTCACCCTAAAGAGCAATGAGTACATTTATTAAAAGTTAGCAGATACCTCCTTGTTTTAAGAGAACACTCTCCCCCGATTGTTTTTTTTCTCTTCTTGCTCTTTATTCCTCCCCTTTCCTCCCCCCAATCCAAAGAGCTCTTTGGGTTCAGTCCACGGTATTTAAAGGAGTCCATGACTCTAAAAATGCCCGGAAACCCTGCCCTAAAGTAATAATTCCCCCAAATATTCAATTTGAGGACCCGTTTAGTTAGGGAATAGATTCCATGGACTACCTATATGATATATACTTTTTTCTACTTCCAAACACTCCCTAGAAGGGAAGGGGAGAAAGGCATTGGTTTGCATGAGGCTTTAGAAATCAGTGGAAAATTCACGCCAAAAAAGCAAAGCATTCACAATGCCATGTTAATATCAGAGTCCTTGGTTGAATGCCAACAAAACTTGGACCACTCTCTGGGAATTAACACCCCAGGGGAAGGGGCCAGAGTGGGCTGGAATTGATCACGGCTGCGGACTTTGCATTTAAGTATTTCACATTACACAGCGATGAAGCCATACCTTCAGGAAGATGGTCTGGATCTTCCCGCAGTACTTCCCAGATGCATTCTCCCCGCTGGTGGAGTACAAAACCTGATGTGCGGGAATGCGTGCATAGGCCAGTCTTTTCTCTCCCCGGATCATCCAGATGATAATGTCAGGCATACTGTTCTGAGGCTGGTCACGTGGGTGGATGGAAAAGGAAGGACAGCTAGCATTAGTCTAAATCAGCCGTGGGCAAACTATGGCCCGTGGGCCGGATCTGGCCTGTTTGAAATGAATAAAACTAAAAAAAAAAGACCGTACCCTTTTATGTAATGATGTTTACTTTGAATTTATATTAATTCACACAAACACTCCATCCATGCTTTTGTTCCGGCCCTCGGGTCCAGTTTAAGAACCCATTGTGGAGGAGAGACCAAGATGGCGGCATAGGTAAACACTGGAGATTGCTGCCGCAAACAACCACTTCAAAAATACAACTAAAAGACGGAACGGACATCACCCAGAACCACAGGAAGGCTGGCTGAGGAGAGACTCTTCAACTAGTAGGAAAGACAACAGCATACCGAGGCTCAGAGGAGGCGCAGTGTGGAAAATTTAAAGGTGCAGAGGTGTGCGCGCAAAGTGGGCTGGTGGCTGAGGGCGCGGTTGTCAATTTCAATCAGGAGGGAGTCTCAGACTCTGAGCTCCAGATCTGGGCGAGTCTCTAGGGACTCAGACTCAAACGGGAGAAGCGGGATTGTCTGGCATCAGTTGGAACGTGAGGGCAGCTTTCTCTCCGAGGTTTGCAGCGGTTGCTGGGGTTCTGAGAAGCAGAGCCTCTGGGAACGGGACTGAGAGCAGCCATAACTGCTCCCTCTGCCCGCCCAAGCCCTGCGCAGAGCCATTTGCCGGATCGCCTCAGGCAAAGGCTAGATTAGCACCTCCCCAGAGGACAGAAGTTTTCCCACAGCTGATTCTCACAGCCAGTTGGCCTGGTGGTCAAATCCCTCTAGTATTAACTACAACAATCAAGGCTTAACTAGAACAAGACTGCGCACAAAGACCACAAGGGGGTGCACCAAGAAAGCATAAAAAATGCGGAGACAAAAAAACATGACAGAAATGGAGAATATAGAGCTAAAAAACGCAATTTTGAGGGCTTGCAATAAACTTGTGGAGAGCCTCACGAAAACTAATGAGACCCTCAATGCTATGATAAAGAAACAACTAGAAATTAAGCATACATGGACTGAAATAAAGAATATTATACCTAATAGCAGACCAGAGGACCGCAAGAATCAAGCCAAAGATTTGAAATGCGAAGAAGGAAAAAACACCCAACCGGAAAAGCAAAATGAAAAAAGAATCCGAAAATACGAAGATAGTGTAAGGAGCCTCTGGGACAGCTTCAAGCGCACCAATATCAGAATTATAGGGGTGCCAGAAGATGAGAGACAGCAAGATATTGAAAACCTATTTGAAGAAATAACGGCAGAAAACTTCCCCCACCTGGTGAAAGAAATGGACTTACAGGTCCAAGAAGCGCAGAGAACCCCAAACAAAAGGAATCCAAAGAGGACCACACCAAGACACATCATCATTAAAATGCCAAGAGCAAAAGACAAAGAGAGAATCTTAAAAGCAGCAAGAGAAAGAGACTCAATTACCTACAAGGGAATACCCATACGACTGTCAGCTGATTTCTCAACAGAAACTTTGCAGGCCGGAAGGGAATGGCAAGAAATATTCAAAGTGATGAATACCAAGAACCTACAACCAAGATTACTTTATCCAGCAAAGCTATCATTCAGAATTGAAGGTCAGATAAAGAGCTTCACAGATAAGGAAAAGCTAAAGGAGTTCATCACCACTAAACCAGTATTATACGAAATGCTGAAAGGTATCCTTAAAGAAGAGGAAGAAGAAAAAGGTAAAGATACAAATTGTGAACAACAAACATGCATCTACCAACAAGTGAATCTAAGAATCAAGTGAATAAATAATCTGATGTACAGAATGAACTGGTGATTATAATGAATCAGGGACATAGAAAGGGAATGGACTGACTATTCTTGCGGGGGAAAGGGGAATGGGAGATGCGGGAAGAGACTGGACAAAAATCGTGCACCTATGGATGAGGACAGTGGATGGGGAATGAGGGCGGAGGGTGGGGCGGGAACTGGGAGGAGGGGAGTTGTGGGGGGGGGGGGGGAAAGAGGAACAAATGTAATCTGAACAATAAAGATTTAATTAAAAAAAAAAAAGAACCCATTGTGGCCCTCAAGTCAAAAAGTTTGCCCACCCCTGGTCTAAATGCACATGGACTTGCAGGCTGGACCCACAGGGCTCCACTTGGCAAAGAAACACTGTGGGCAGGGGTTGTCTGGCCCACATTCCGAGTCTCACATCTTTCAGGACCACACTGGGAGCCCACAGGGCCAGGAGAGGCTGGGGATGGCCAAGGGGCATAGCGGGAAGCAGAAGGGGGCTTCCCCTGCCCGAAGCCCTGCCTGCTCGCTGGGCTCCGACAGGTATTTTAGGAAATACCACCTCTTATCTTGCCCATCATTTGAAGAAAGCCATCAACAGTAGTCAAAGGGCTACAAATTTCATATATTTTCCAAATATGAAATATTCACTTAGTTTTTAAAAAACACTTTTTTATTATAAAGGTAATACAAGTTCACTATAGAAAAATTGAAAGCACCAAAGTATAGAAAGTAGAAAATAAAAATTATCTGTAATCACATATGTTTTTTCAAATGTATTTCTATTTGCAAATACATTAGTCCCCCGCCCCACCTCTGAAGGTCAGTAGGAGGGGTCCTCTGTTCCTTGCTCTTTCAGTCCGCAGAGGTTAATGGCAATCGAAATTTATCCAGCCCTCACTGTGTGCCCTGCACCGTGTTAAGCCCTTGCCACTCATCATCCTCTTTAATCTTTACGAAACAGTGCTGTGAAGTGAATACTACTTTTACCTCCATTTTACATTAAAGGAAACTGAAGCTTAGAGAGTTTGAATACTAGTACTTTGCCCAAGTTTACACATGGTAGATCCAGATTCAAAGTCAAGTCTTCCCAATGCTAACCAAAGGCGGCATTTGCTCCTTATCTGCTACTTTATCACTCTACTTGAAATACTGTGGTTATGATAATGATTTGTCCACTCTGAAGACCTTTCTGGGACCACCAACTCAAAATTCTCCTTCTGTCCTGACTTCAATGATGTTCACCCCATTACCCATTAACATCCTGGCCAGCAACTCTTTCATTTCATTATCCATCAGATCTGGCCAAAATCCAAGGCAATGTACTAGGTTTCCCTACCACCATCTCTAGCCTATGCCATTCCACAGAATCCTTCCTCTATAGCAAGTGACATTCGTGCAGTTTAAAAGTCCTACCTCTTCCGTCAGTTGCATTAATTTATCAAGCCAGTCCTCGATTTCCCCCACTGTGGACTTCACGTCTGTGGCCTCAGACCTCATCTTCACAGCTGCCTCATGAATCTGGGAGAGAGATCTGGACCGCAGCTTTTGGATCTGAGTATCTAGAATTGTGACATTAGGGTTTCCTTCCATTGGAGGCAACGTGTAGCTAAAAAACAACAAAACAAAACAGAGTTTGCCGAATAGCTTCTTAGGCTTCAGAACCGCCAATGTCATTTATATTTGGTTTCCAGCTTTCAGACCACACCATTTTCCTAACTGTATGGCAGATGTAAGCTGAAAAGATTGTACATGGCATTGGTAGATCAGATGTTCCAGTTAAGACTTCCCTCACTCTCAAAGAAATGCAGGGGGGAATTAAAATTTCAAAGCGATTCCTTGGATTTGACCCAAGGCCTATAGAATCACAGGGAAGAAGATGGAAACAGCAACAGCAGTTTGGAGAAATGACCTTTCCTCCCTATAATGATTGTATAGAACCACAAAATGAAGGAGAAGGGAGATTAGAGGCCATTTAGCCAATGGGTTCTTAACTTAGGGACCATACACCCTTATATCACCTGTGGGTGAGCCAGAGGAAGTGTATGAATCCCTGGAACCTATAAAGAAAAGTGTACATTTGTGTTGACATGCAGCGTCACTTAATGAGGAAGAACACGGGCTTTGGAGCCGGCTACCTGGGTACAAATCTTGGCTCCGTCATTTACGAGCTCTGTGATCTCTTATCTTCCTATCTTCAAATGTGGGGGGGGGAAATATCTACCTTTTAGGGTTGTGGGAAGTAAATGAATTAATATATTGTGAGCATCAAGAGCAATGTCTGATACAAATTAAAGTCTAAGTAATGTTGCCATCATCATCATCATCATCATCAGGTATTCAAAGGGGCCCTGGAGCTCCCAAGAGGCTAAGAACCACTTGTGTAGGCCAAGCTCTCATTCAAAATGAGAAGTCAAGAACAGCTGAGCTGGGGCCATAAAGGCCATCTTCTGCCAGTGCTTCCCTCTCAACATGGCAGCTGGCGGGGACACAGGGTAAGATTGTCACCAATTCCAGGAAGTTCTATTCACATTGTCTCTACCTGGAATTTCCATTGGTTTGAATTTCACCCAGCTTCCTAGATGAAGGAAATCCAGCCATGACTTCCCTTAAACACAAATTTCCTGTTACATAAAGTTTAAACGTTTCCAATTTAAATCTTCAATAAATAATTCACATGCATTTGATTCTTTAAAAAGAGATTCTCTAAGAATAGTGAACATAGATATTTCTGTGTTTAGCTCAGCAAACCTTAGCATTCACATTTTCGACATGAAAGGCATTATGAAATATTTCTGTTCAGTTACATTAGTAATTAGGGCAATGCATTGGAAGGGTTAAGTCCCTGCTATGATTCCTTGATGCATAAATAAATACGGAAGCTGCTAGCTCAAAAGTCACATGTGAGACTTTCCATAAATAGATGCTAACAGTGCGAAACACGCAGCAAGAAGAAGAGCTGCACTTATAAACCCAACTCTGGGCATCAGCGCCACCATTTCACCTCCTTGGGCCACTGTTTTCTCATCTATAAAGTAAGGAGACCGGAAGAGATGACCTCTTGGACCCAGATTAAAATTCTCTGAATATAAACCAGAATCCAGCAGTATTTTGATCTTAGCTGCATGTCAATTACCTGGTTACACCACTAGAAGGCACAAGAAGACAGGGAGACTTAAAGCATTGGGTATAGGGGGAGGGGGAGGATGACTCTGGTTCCTGTTGCTTGTGAGAACTATTCGATATGCTTTTCTTTTGGAACTTCCCTGTCCACTGCTTTATTAGCCAATATTTAAAACGAGTTTGGAATGAATCACTTCCCCCTTTGATTTCCAAATACCCAGAGATCTGAGCAGTTTCCCCAAGTCACGGTTATGAAAGGTTCTCTGGCTCAAGTCAAAGTTACTGGCTTTACCGAAAGGAGGCTGGGCCAGAGTGTTCACCAGGCAATCAGTAAATGAGCACGTGAAAAAGTTGTTTCTAAAAAGTGTGTTGAAATTACAGTGTTCTGAATGGCAAAACTGATGCTCTGCCCCCAGATCCCATTCTCTGTAGGAGCCAGGAGATTGGTGGGAGGCAGAGACACAGCCCTGCTCCCTGCTCCCTGCTCCCTCCCCCACCCCTCACCTGAGGCTGTGCTGGGATGTGCTTCCTGGAGTTAGGCCCAGCCTCCCAGTTAGGCCTCAGCCTTCCTCAGCCTCCTGGGCTGCTTTAGAATTGGCACCAAATCGGAAAGTGGAGCTTTTCCTGTGGTGATTCAGACTCCTCCCAGTGCCAGCCTTTTGAGAAGCCTGACTAATTGAAATTTATTTTTCAGAGGAACATTAGGAATAATTCTAGAGGCTCTTCTAGTCTGATAGTTTAAGTGAGGGAAGCATGGCTGGAAATCAGGTTACCTTGTATCTTCTATAACTTCATCGATCAGCTTCAACCATATTTCCGCCAACTGGTTTGCAGGAATTTTACCTTGTATCCCTGATTTTAGAGCCTCTATGTTTGATTGCTGGGAAAGAGAGGAAATAGTTGGTAATTGTGCATTATGCCATTATACCCAGTGAGGTTTAACTTTAATTTTCAATTTAAAAAATATACAAAAGACCTAACAGAAAAAAAAATGGGGATTTTTTTGTTTGTTTATCGTTTTGCTTTTAATAATGCTCACATAGCCTAGCACTATTTATTTTTCTTCAAAATGCAGTCAACACTGATATGCTTAAGTACTAGGATGACCTTTTCATACGGCTTTGACCCTTGAAAGTGTGGACAGAAAAGGGGCCACATACTAAACCTGACAAGCTCAGGGGAGGCCTGTATAGTGGGCCTTCCAAACTCAGAGACCTAGACTTGCAGTGGTAGGCAAACTGCGGCTCGAGAACCACATGCAGCTCTTTGGCCCCTTGATTGTGGCTCTTCCACAAAATACCGACTTCTGCGCATGGGCCACGAAGTTTCAATTGCACTGTACATGCGCGCCCGCACATGGTATTTTGTGGAAGAGCCACATTCAAGGGGCCAAAGAGCCGCATGTGGCTCTTGAGCCGCAGTTTGCCGACCGCTGACCTAGAGTAAACACATAGGATGCTCTGAAATGAAAACTTCCCAACTAAAAGCAAGTCCTGGTGGGTTGTCATGTCCTAGGCTGGTATCTTCCTTGACAAAAGTCAATGTTTACCTTAGCTGAGCCTGTCCATTGTTGCCTTTTTGTATCTACTCTATCAGACATTTGGAATGTCAGAGTATTCCCTTTTTTCCAGACTCCTCAGGGTATAATCTCCCACCAGAGCAGACCACAGAACCCCTCACTATTATCTCCTTTGCTTCCTACCATCTCTTAGTGCTGTAAATGTTAATTGTTAACTATCCTGTGCTCACCAATGCAAAAGAAGCATCTTTCCATTTTACTTTTTATCCAAATCCCAGAGATTTCTTCACTTTGCCTTCTCCTGCCTCCTTAATCTACCACCAATGAATTTCATGTAACCCTATTTATGTCTCCTCCTTTTATTCTATGTATAAAATAAGATGCAAAGCTACCATTCTCTGGAACATGTTCTCAATCCATTAAGATTTTGCTTCCTGGCAATTGTCATCAGTTTGGTTCAAACAAACACATAAAAATTCTTACAGGTTTGGATGTTTCTTATGTCAACAAAACCATGTATATATATTATGTACTCAAATAGCAATAAAATAAAACCAACAAAGATGGGGGAAAGGAACCCTAAAATGGAATATAAAACAGGAACAAACGAACCTGAATTATATTTCAGATGAATAACATAACTACACTGAACTCACCAAAGTAACTTTTCAACACAATATTTTCACTATATATCCTCTGTTTAAAGGAAAGAAAAAAATCATAAACATATCAAACTCTAGTTTTTTTTCATTGTGGTTTATCTTTGGATTTTAGGACTAAATAAATGAGTAACTATATTGAGAATAATGAAATCAAGTTTCTCACTGCTGGAGAAGGGAGTTATAAATATAGAAATAGGGAGGACTAGTATCTTTATCTCAACCATGTTCCCTTTCTCCTCATCGATGTCAACTAGGTGTATAATTCAGATATTACAACTCTGCAGCTTTTATCAGAGTGAACCCCCGAGCTCCAAACAAGGAGGGTTCCTCTAGTCTACAGCCAGAGTGGAAAATGTCAGGCTCTGGTTCCTTTGAGCCCACCCTCTTTTCACAGTAGAGAATTTTACTACTTTAACAGCAAAACTCTAAGGGTTGCATATTTCTATCGGAATGAACCATTCTCTACACCATATTCACAAACAAATGTGGCAGACACTGTGAGTTTTGCCCCCTCGCCTCCAATATCCACCCTCCCTATTCCACAATAAGAACAGTTTTATCTGGCCATATGCCAGCCCAGATAAACGAGTGCATTTCCCAACTCCCTTGCGGTGAGATGCGGTTACGTGACTGGATTCTGGTCAATGGAAAGTGAGTATAAATCAAGTGTGTGACTGCTGGGTCTTTTCCTTCAAAGGAAAGACCTGTGTCATCTCCTCTCCCTCTCTTCCCCTTCCTCAGTCTGGAGGGTAGGTGTAACAGTGAGCTGTCTCTTCCTCAAAAACAAATGACAACTCCTTAGTGATGGTAGAGCAACAAGAGGGAAAGAGCCTGGGTCCCCAGCACCACTGAACCTCCATACCAACCTTGGATCACCTACCTCAACTGTAACTAAAGACACTGCTTTTATCTTGCTTACCACTATATTTTGAGGTCTTGTGCTAGAGTGGCCTAGCCTATATCTAACACTAATACCTAATTCTGTCTGGTGAAAAGAAAATGTAGAAAAGATCAACTTACCAGCCGTTCTGCCATGACTAAGAGAGTGTTTACTGCATCCAGGCGATGACTAATATCCTCCCAATATGAAGTCAGGGTAACAACTGGCTTTGTGTGGGCCCAAGGCAGGTAATAATAGTAGTTCCCTGGTGTAGAACATTGAGGGTCAGGGACATTGTACACTCAAACAGCATGCTTATTAAAGAGATGTGCAAACTGGGTTATTGTTTCATTGTTTGCTTAGGAAATGGTCTAGGGTGGTAGGGTTCTTTAGTTTTATTCAATAAGCAACTGAGGGATAGACAGAAAGTCCTTATTTATTCAGCCTGTTTTGAAAAACTCTCTAAAATGCCCTAGTAAACCAAACATAGCAATCTTTAGGATTTTTAGTGGTTTGGGATCATGTACCTGAACATCGCTGATGATTACATAACACAGTAGCAGAAAATATAGAGAGCACAGGCAATTAGATTGAACGTGTTTGTCCCTGAAAACTGCTCTTCTAAATGAATATTTTTGTTAGAAGTGGGGCAAGAAAAAAGAACTTTCTGTTTTTTAAAAGACTTTGCTAGATACATGGGGTCTGGTATTACTTATAACTATTAGCCAAGTTTCTAGCACATTTTATATTTTAACACTGCATATACAAAAATTAGGTAAAAACTATATGAATCTGTTGGAATATTTGATCAGAATTTCTCCCTCATTTCTCTATGCTCTTAAACCACTTGTCAATATCTTTATTAGGGCATTCTCATACTCTGCCGTCTTATTATGATTTATTTATTTTTTTAATATATTTTATTGATTTTTTACAGAGAGAAAGGGAGAGAGAGAGAGAGTTAGAAACATCGATGAGAGAGAAACACTGACCAGCTGCCTCCTGCACATCTCCCACTGGGCATGTGCCCACAACCCAGGTACATGCCCTTGACCGGAATCGAACCTGGGACCTTTCAGTCCGCAGGCCAACGCTCTATCCACTGAGCCAAACCGGTTTTGGCTATGATTTATTTTATATACTAGAATGTAAGTCCCTTAAAAACAGGGACTGTTTCTCATCCATCTTTGTGCAAGTACAGCTACTTAATCCGCACAGTAGCTCTGAAGAAGATGAAGAAACTGATGTTAGATTTCAGTGATGTGGCTAAGGTCATAGTGCTGGTGAGTGACCGAGCAAAGGCCAGAAGATTGATTTTCCAGGCTCTGAGCAAGAGTCCCATTCAACTACTCAATCTAAGTGTGACTGGGGGCCTGGCAGGGCAGAGGTGAGAATAGGCAGGAGATGTGTTCAGGGAGCTCAGTGATCAGCAAGCTGCCATCTTGTGACTTTACAAAACAAAGCCAGTGTAAAATTTGGGCATGGGATGGGGTCAGGGGGCGCAGCACAGGGCCTGTGGCTTCTTTGGTTTGACTAGTCTTAAAGGTGCCTGAACTCCAGCCACCTCTCCTCCCCATTCACCCTTTTCCTTCCCACTAAGCGTGTACTGGAGGTAACGGCTGCCAGAGGGAGAACACGCTGCATGCTTCTTGTCCTGCGGGGCACCCACTCTAAACGTGCACGGGAGGGAACGTCAGTCTTACCATCAAATATGGCACGGCTGTACTGAGTGGTTGATGCCAAAGGCTTACAGGTTGAGTCAAACTTGTTGCCATAGTTCCCAATGCTGACTTCAAACTGAATGGCCTCGCCAACATCTTGCAGCATGGTGGCCGAATGGAACACAGCAGACAGGCTGTACTTTCGCCTTCGCTGATATTTCTATAAAGTATGAGCAGACATATGGCTCAATGAAACGCCTCTTTCTCTGCTTTACATGTAGATTTCTAGCAAATATAATTCGGAACCTAATAATTAGTGTTGAGTTAAATGCCAGTGAAGAATGTTCCTGAATCTAGCAGTTTCCCTTGTACTCATACAAGTGGGCAAATATAGAATGTTCATTGCAGCACTGATTGAAATAGAGATAAAAATGAAAACCATACAAATATCTATTAATAGGCCCCTGGTTAAACAAATGTTGCCTCCATATAAATGAATAAAAGTTCATAAAATATTTAGGTAGATTCACAAGTGCAAACATGGAAAAAGGGTATTTAAAACTGAACCCATTAAGTATACATTTTAATATGCATGAAGAAAGTCTAGAATAATATAACTCAAATTGTTAACAGATATGTTGGGGAATGTAGAGAGCTTATGGTTAACTTTACTTTCTAACATACATTTTTAATTGTTTGAATTGTTTAAGTATTAATTTTCTAATCAGAAACAATAAAAACTTTTAATGTCAAATTTAAAAATAAGTGAAATTAGCCCAGCTGTTGTGGCTCAGTGATTGACCCATGAACCAGATCACAGATCACATGCTGGGTTTTGGGCTCAATCCCCAGTAGGGGGCGAGCAGGATGCAGCCAATCAATGATGTTTCTCTCTCATTAATATTTCTATCTCTTTATCCCTCTCTCTTCCTCTCTCTCTCTCAAAATCAAGAAAAACGTATTGAAAATAAATGAAATTAGGTGAACTTATTTTTTTCTGAAATAGAAATCAAACATTGTTTCCTTCCTTCTTTCTTTCTTTTGTTTTGTTAATTACCAGTTTACTGAGTATGTGTGTGAGGGAGTGGAACATAGGGCCAACAATGAATGATCACATTGAGTATCCAGCAGCCTAGCAGGAATGACCAGGAGTCCTTGATGTTTTCCTTCACGTGGGCATATGAAGTCTCTTGAATCCACATCCTGCCCCAAATCCTTGTTCAGATTGCTTCTCTCCTTTATGGATCACATCCCTACTTATCTTCTTTGCATCCTTCAGTCAAACCAAGCCATGCAATGGTTTAAATTGCTGTATTTGATTATTTAATACTGTCTACATCTAGAATTTGTTCTGGATCCCTGTAGATACCCAGTCTCTGTATACAATGGCCCAGCTTGGGGGTGAGAACATCAGTGGTTACTATAGTGCAGCCACATTGGCTATGTGCTCCATTGGTGAACTCGTGAGACCCATGGGTGCCAATATTCAAATTGTATGACAAATTTCTTACGATAGCAAGTTTAGCTCAAAAGCCTCTCAAGTTCAGAACTTCCAGTTCTGTAGTCCTTCAATTTGAGATTTAGAGACCACATGGCTATCACACTTTAACATATGATAACTTTTCAGTGTTGTATTTGATTTTTTTCCCATTTCTACCTTGCTACCAATTTGTGTACCACAATTTAAGCAGTAGAGTAGTGATATATTTCACCACTACTAAGCAAATAAAAATTACTTGATCCCTGTAGAATGTTTATCAACTGGTTTTCTTTCTTTCCTTATTCATCTATACCATTACCTTTATTCTATAAAATTAATCACAATCATGGCTGGGTCTTCTGGCTTGTATGATGCAAGAATGCAGTCATTCATTTAGAGAAGTACTCAGACAACTGTTTTGAAATTTTTTTGTTTGGTAAAACACACAGTGTAAAATTCATTCATCTTAGCTATTTTTAAGTGTACAATTCGGTGGCATTAAACACTCACATTTTTGTGCTACCATTACCCCCATCTATCCATGGCACTCTTCCATTTAGAAAACTTCAGGACCCATTAAACACAGCAACAAACCAGAAGTGGTTACCACTGACAGGAGCAAGGGGAAAGGCTTTTATAGAGCAGGTGTAGAAGGTAGGCAAGGAAATTATTTGATTGGTTACAGCTTAAATGAAGGCATTATTTGGGATAGCCTAGTAGTTAGCTATTTGTGATTTGTTCTCCTTTGATTTCCATCTCTTAGCCTTAAGGTATTTATAGGCTTAGGTTTTGGTTTGCTCCCATAGGCTGCCAAGGCTCTATAGCCACCTCAGCCCAATGTCCTCCTGGTTTAATCAATTTAACAGTATGCATATACCACATTTTTGTTTATCCATTCGTCTATCAATGGATTCATGGGCTGCTTACACCTTTTGCCTATTGGGAATAATGCTAATATGAACATGGGTGTACAAATATCCAATTGAGCCTTTGTTTTCAATTATTTGGGTATCTGCAAACTGCTGGATCATATGGTAATTATATTTTTAACTTTTTAAGGACTATTTTAAGAATGTCTGACAGTGACCGCAGCTTATTTTCTTGAAGAACCCCAGAACATCCCACGGTTACAAAATCTCCATTTTGGTTGAAGGAGTTTCCAACATGGTATAATTGAAACCTCCAATAGGATTTCAATAGAAACCCTTCTGAGTCACACTATTTTTTGAAAGTCTTTCTAAAACATTGGTTAGTAATCTTAGCTGCATGTTGAATCACCTGAAGAGCTTTAAAATATACTTATGCCTGGGCCTCACTTCCTGAGATTTTGCTGGGGGAATTTTGAATTTAAACGCATCCCTACCTTAGTCCACTGTCACTTTGGTAGAGAGGGGCTTGGGGGACTTAACAGCACACAATTAAGCCCCCTAAACTATCCATGGTTTAGTAATATTTTGGAAAATCAGAATTTGGTTTGAATTGTTGTGCAAAAGTGACAAAGTAAAAGTTATTTGTATTAGTCAGAACTTACATATGCGGCACAACTTCTTTTTTGTAAACCATTTGGATGGTATCAGAGAAGGGAAGGAGCAAAAACATAAAACATAATTTGGGGCTGAGTCAGGGCCAAGAAAAAAGTGATCAGTTAACAGAGCCATCTGTCAAGGCAGGGGCTGCGGGGAACAGAGATGTGTGAGGAGGCTCTGTGTGGGAGCAGGGATGCTCTCCGGCTGGGCTGGCTCTGCCTGCACACCTTTGCAGGCCCATGATTCCATTAGAACTCTCTGGATTTCCCCATGAATAATTTGCAGTCACCTGCAGAAGCCCTGATAGGACCCTCACCCTGGAGGCTCTGGGCTGAGACAATAGTTCAGGCTTCTGGCCATCACTACAACTCCCAACAGAGCAGGTACACACTGTGAGCAAGCCTCTCAAGATGGAGCAGCTCCCTGGACCACTTTGCAGGTCCAGATTCCAAGAGGGGCACCCCTACCCTCTGCTTAACTGACCCAGAGCAAGGCTGTCCTGGAGTCCTGCACCTGGGAACTCAGCCCTTCTCCCAGCTCTTTCCCACTTCCCCTGTGCCCTCAGGGTACAAGGATTAGGGAGAAGGAGCAATCAACACCATTTAGGGAAATCTGGAGCCTTAGCTTGGTCAGGGCCCTCCCTTAGGAGCCTTGGGACAAAACTGCCTACAACAAAGAAACTTAAACATATAAATTATGGTCTATTGGACACAGGTGGGTGTTCTTTCTTTTTCAGGACCTTGAGGCTCTCCTGAACATCAATGACCAACTCAATGCACTTTGTAGATGGAGTTGGTATAGGGTACAGTTTAGATGTGAATTTGGGAAAGGGAGTGATTTTTGTCAAGCGGGATAAAGGGTAGCAGGTAATAGCTCCTCAAGGTGGCTGTGAGCCAACAAGGCATAGAATATTAGGGTCAAGGAGACTATGTGTCAAAGAAAATTGCCCAACTTGTCATCTTGGTCTGTTTACTAAATATGACTGACAACGGTGATAAAACAAATCTCATTGCCCCACTGGGCTGTTGTAGACAGGTCAAGAGGGCGTTGAAGGGCACTTGCTATGATGCCAACTTCAGTTCCTGGATGTCCCCTGCAGGCCCATTTGTTCAGGTAGGCCAGTACTAGCCATCCCACCACCAATCCTCTACAACACCCTTTTCTGTACCAAGTATTACCACACTCCAACACTTACCTCAACAACCAGCAGGTCATCATTTGAAATGGACTGAAGCCTTTTCTCTGGTGGTGTCTTTTCAAGAAGAGTGCTCAGTTCAACCAAGATTCTACCTCTGTAGGCAACTCCTTCTCCCTGAAAGGCAACAACACATTCCTCTAGGCATGAACAACAGCAGAAAGAATGGTCTCCCTACTCCGGCTAATCCAGCTACAAAAAGTTTCTCCTTCCACAACCCTAATTTCCAAAATGAATCAGTAACTCTCTCAGCTGGATTTAGATCTTTGGTATCTAAAAAAAGAAACAGTGACTTCAGGTGGCAATCCAAAGAGAGACAGGGGAGCTGGGCTGAAAGAGATCTTAGCCATGACTGAGGTGGGGGGAGTGACAGTGGAAGGGACTCAAAGTCTCCCTCACCCCACCCACTTCAGCAGAGCAGCTCTACATTTACCTACAGTAACTTTTTTCCTCTTCGCAGAATAGGAAGGCTGCCATGTTGGCAACCAGGGCAAGTCTCAGAGCAGCCAGGAAGTAAAGGAGGAAGATGTTCTGTGCAGCTGAGTGTGAGGATGGATATCAGATATTCCCTCACCATACCTGGCCGTGTTGGCAATAGAATCTTCTGAGAGGAAGAGAAGTCTCCACCCTCCTCCTTTTAGGCAGTGGTTCTCAACCTTCCTAATGCCAGACCCTTTAATACAGTTCCTCATGATGTGGTGACCCCCAATTTCATTGTTAAAAATTGAACATAATTAAAGCATAGTGATTAATCACAAAAACAATATGTAATTATATATGTGTTTTCCGATGGTCTTAGGCGACCCCTGTGAAAGGGTCGTTTGTCCTCCAAAGGGGTCTCGACCCACAGGTTGAGAACCGCTGTTCTAGGGCTTTTTTCTTTCTTTCTGGGTTTGGGGAACTAACTAAAAGATTACTTCGGCTTCTAATGGAATAGAAAGATCACTTCCCATATCTGGATCTCCATGTCCTCACCTTCAAAATAAAGAGGTTGGATCAGGCCAGAGATAGCAAAGAGTTTCACCAGGCATGTCACCTCCAATCATTTGGTAAATTCCTAGAACATGGTGTTGAACAGAATTCTGAGGCAGCACATTTGCTGACTAGCAAAGAAATCCAGCATTGATTCTTGACAACTGTTCTAAGTATAGGGAATAGCCATGCAATGTACTGGCAATTACCACATAAGATGACCTCCAGGATCCTTTCCTATTCTTACAATCTAAGACTTGAGCATGAAATGTCTATCATCCAACACTTGATCAGTTATGTAGTTATGTGGTAGGTCTGTATGTGTGCATGTGTGTGTGTGTGTGCGCGTGCGTGGGTGTGTGTGTGTGTGTGTGTGTGTGTGTATGGGGGGAGGTCCCCTAAATATGAGACTTAATTACAACCATTACAAGAAGGAATCTCATTAACAGTGTTCATTAATAACAAACCTTAATTGAGAAACCAACCTTTCCAGTATTTAGCTCATCGTAGGGGTCTGGGAATCCTGTGTATTCTCTGGGGCTTCCGTAAAGGTTCAGATAACAAGGTCCAAATGTTGGAATAAAGCCCACCTCTGTTTCTCCTGTATTTGCTGAGAGATAATGTCATCATTAAATTTTAGGCTTTTAAACATTTGATCTGTTGAAATAAATATTAGTTATTAGTTGGCTGGGTGAGAGTATTTTTCTCCATTTTGTGAGTTAGTTGTATTAGTGGAAATTATAAGTACTTGTGAGACTTGCCAGTTTCCCTTTTCTTATTGCTATAAAATATTAAATAAAAACATTCTGAGGTAATTCAAGTAAACACGTTATTCTTAAAAAAAGACAACGTTATTCAAATGAAAGAATAATAAGGCTTTCAAAATGATCTTCACATTTTTTTGTAAGTTTATAATTGGCATCATGTTAAACATGTCATGGCAATTGGGGTAAAGAGTATATTGTTTTGGGAAGTCATTTAAATGATATATATCAGATTAACTTTGTTCCCAAAAATGTGATTTAGTCTTAAGTTAAAATATATGAGATTTAAAATTTTTATATGTAACAATAAACTGCCTGCCTATGGTGATATGACCATATGATATTCATTAAGCAGCATGAAGTCCCCATTCACTACATTCTGTCTCTGATGAACAAACAATATGCTCCTTAGTTCTGCTACCTGGTCTTAGCAAGAGTATTCACCAAGGAGGGGCACTGAGGGCAATGTTAGGAATTGGCAGGGTCAAAGGGAGATTGTGGGGAAATGTAAGAGCTGTATGGGTTTGATAGATGACAAACCTATCTAAACCTCAGCGCCCTCATCTACCGGGGGAACAACATCTGCCCTAGGAGAATTGTGACGGTCAAGTGAGAGAGCACTGAGCAAAC
The DNA here is from genome assembly GCF_028538775.1 of Myotis yumanensis. Taxonomy (NCBI): domain Eukaryota; kingdom Metazoa; phylum Chordata; class Mammalia; order Chiroptera; family Vespertilionidae; genus Myotis; species Myotis yumanensis. The sequence goes on along the minus strand of NW_027223764.1, from coordinate 23,582,247 downwards.
TTGCAATGAATGGTGAGAGCTGTGCAAACCAAAGGACAGGTTATGACCCCTGATGTTTGGAAGGTGAAGACCTTCAAGGTACAAAGCGGAAAACAGTATCTTCCAACCTAGAGATCCATGTTGAAAGTGGGGGAAAGTCATTTCATACGTTTTCAACAATTGACTTAGTGCCCCATATCTTTCTGTACGAAACGTAAACAGCATTAACAAAAAAATGTTATGTCTCACAAACAGTTATTCACAATGAAGCCAATAGGATAGTTTGCATCTAGGTGAAAACATGAGACATGGAGCAATGCCTGGTTGCACATCTGTTTTAAGCTTAGCCATGCAGGACAACTATGCAGCACTAACACAAAAATTATTTTTAAGACAGCAAAATGTTGTAAATAAAAAGGGTTTAAAGGCAATCAAATGATAAGAGTAAATAGGAAGCTCTAGAAGATAGCAAAATTACAAAGCATAAACCTGTATATGATGCAGCCCCAGATCCCGAAGATGAGAAATCTACATAGTAAAAATACAATTGGTTAAACAAAATGAGAAACACAGCATTATAAAAGAGACATTGAAACGTTAACCAAATCCAGACCCAAGCAACACCAGAAAAAACCCAAATTTGGACCCAAGCCACATGACCCTATTATAATTTGTACAAATATCACTGGTTAAATGCAAAATGGCTCAATACTTTGTGACAACGTGAAATAACCCAGTCTCTCCAGTCCCAGGGCCACCAGGCATCTGAGAAGGGTCCAGTTCTCGCCACCAAAGGAGGCCTGGTGATGCTACCAACATTTTGTGTTTTTAATAAAATATTTGCTTGTCTTATGTTTCGCTTAGTTGGGATCAAGGCTAGAAAATCCAAGTTAATGTAGTCTGAGGCCTGTAGTTTATGGTACATTGCTTATTTCTCTTGGGGAGATGCATGCTGCTCATTATTATTTAGAGACCCTGTAACAGACTGTCTGAAGGGCCCGCAAGGAGAGAAGACCTCAGAGACAGGGGCTGAAGCTAACAATTTGTTTTTATAAATGATGGCTGTTACCACCTTATCACTATGAAAAAGGCTTGTTTTAATATTTCTTGAATAATTATCTTTAGGTAATTATTTAATAACTTCTTGCTAATGATACATGAATTTAATAATATTTACCTTCCCTCCATATAATATATGATATAAAATTACTCATTTGGTTACCTTTAACCAATAGATTTAACCTAGCCTTTAACCAATCTTTATTGAACCAATGATTTCATTCAGTCTTTATATCTGGATTCCTCACTTGATAAGAAGAAGCTAGTAGCCCACCTACTTTTCCCTCCACTCCTCTTCCTTTTCTTCCTTCTAATCTCTATTTTCTGTACTTTCACTTTTACATTGCAATGGGTGATGAAATTCACATTCTGCTTAGAGCTTTGACTACCGACTTAATAAAAAATAAAAAAACCAATAATAATGCTTACAGTATAACAACCATACCAATATTGTTCTCTGCAGAGAAAAGGAAAGTATAATTACATTTCCTTTGTTACCTGCTGCTCCAGCAGCATGGTCCCCTATGCCACTCAGCAGAGAATATTCCGATGAAATCTCTTTCCTAACTCCTACCATTTGCCTAAAATATTTGGACTTTATATTTGGACTATATCTACTTTGTTCAGTTTTTCTCAGAATTTCTAATTGCCCTATTTTTCCTTCTTGAGAGAGGAAATCTATAGCTTCTTTACCATATCTCTATTATCTTCCAGATTCTTACTCATGCTATGTATTGTTTAGATTAACATTGAAAAAACAACAACTCACAAACCTATAAGGTCCTCTCTTGAACAACATGAGCGGCACCTTAGGTTTCCCAAGACAAAATATTGTCTCAAATTCTCTCACTTTACTCAATATGTTGAATCTATTAGCAATTATAAGAATTTTTGTTATTTTATTTAGACAACAAAAAATAAGCTGCTGTTATTATTGCTTAACACTAAATATTTTATCTTACCATCTTAATTTTTCTTCTTCATTTCCTATTATAATTTCTGACATACACACAGAACCATAATGCCAGGTATAAGCAATTAGTTCTCAGTGTGGAAAACATCAAAAAGAAAAGTGTAGTGGTTATTGATGCCTGTTAGCACAAAATGCATGAAAACAAAATACACATGATCTTAGGAAGCAAAGATTACATGGTTCGTTGCCGTCTGGCCTCCTGGTTCCTGCCAAGGAAATCAGTTAAGAAAGGGAATATAATTTATATTTTAGTGAAATTGTTTCAATGCCAATCTGAAAAATAAGGTGCTAAGCACTCTGTATTGACAATCAACATTTATAAAACAGCTTCTGGGAAAGAATTTTTGGATGGGAGCAAGAAAGCTAAAATCTTTAAACTGTTAGTTGCCTTAATTACTAATTACTAATTAGTTGTTTTCTGGTCATCACCAGAACATCCCTGAAATGGTTCACTAGGCTCATCACATTTGGCTTTTAAGAAACCAAGTCCATTGCCATGGGGCTACCCCAGCTCATTCCTTCAGAAGTTCTGCACCTTGTCTTATTCCAGCTCTACTGTGTGACTTACCTTCCACTTCCCCGCCAGAGGCAGCAATTTTAGAAAGTTGTAGATATGTTGTTCCAACTACATCATTTTTGGTAAGACGGTCCCTGTGTAAAAAAACAGGTTAAGGCCTCCACCTATGAGGATGTATCTTCATTTCAACAATAATAAGATAGAGCTGGAAAAGACCCTAGACCTCAGAAATCATTGTCCAGTGGGCCTCAGCATTACTGTACTTTTAAAAAATCACTTGAACCCCCCCACTCTCATTTCCTATTCAAGCTTTTGATTCACTAAAAGTAGGGGTGAAGAACAAGTCTGCATTTATAACAAGTATATTTCCTAATTCATTCTGATGCAAATGGTCCTCCAACCATCCTTTAAGAAACACTGATCTAGTTGGACAACTCATTTCATTTATGGAAACTGAGATTTTTACAGAAGTCATGAGATTTGCATATGGCCACACTCAATACTATTATCATAAAATGAATGAACCAATTATAGGCACATTGCATAAGGAGTGTAACATAATCATATTACATAGAATAAGTGCATGTCTTATTTTAGCATGTTCATACTAATTACTATGCTGGTTTAATAACTACAATGGACTATATCTAAGGGTCCTTCATAGGGAGAAAAATTCCTTTTCAATTCAATTCAAATACTTATTGAGCACTACTGTGTGATAGATACTATTTTTCTGACTACAGTTGCTTGCCTAGAACCTAAATCTTATTATCTATATGGTAGAGACAAATTTGCCCACTATAAGTATATATAACTTTGTGTATCTCTCCATGGGTACCTTAGTCTGTGAGCCTAACTCATGAAATGCTCTCTGGCCAAGCACATAGGAGGTGTAAAAAATAAGGTTTATATTAATAACATCCTCTCTTTAATCCCTCCTCTTCTTTATACCATTTAGTGGCATACCCACTCCAAAGATTAGGACTCCATGGGAGGGAGGAAAGGCTCAGTATTTTGAGGAAAGATTATTCTACAATATAATATTATATATTATAGTATTATTATATATGATATACAGGGTCGGGCAAAAATAGGTCTGGAAAATAGCACAATAGTGTGGAAAATAACACAATAATTTATAAATAGTAATACAAGAATAAACTCTGTGTTTTGTGCACTCACAACTGTAAAGCTACTTTCACCCCACTCTGTTATATATAATATAAACACATTATATAGTATACTAGAGGCCCGGTGCATGAAATTCATGCACTTGGGGGTTGTCCCTCAGCCCAGCCTGTGCCCTCTCGCAGTCTGGGAGCCCTTGGGGGATGTCCGACTGATAGCTTAGCCCGGCATGAGCCTGGCGCCTGCCCCCTGGTGGTCAGTGCATGTCATAGCGACCGGTTGTTCTGCCTTCCGGCCAATTTGCATATTAGCCTTTTATTATGTAGGATAATAATATTAGGATGTAGAAAATTACTAATTAAACACAACTGGCATGAGAGCTTGCAGCTTTTCTGTCCATCTAGAAGGGTCTAGACTAAATTAAAGAATCCTTAGCTTTCCTTCAAGGTATTGTGCAAATATGCTACAAGGTATGTAACCTCAGTTCTGGATCCAAGAAACCCCCAGTTAAAAGGGTTTCTCTGTGCATCCTAATTTGCACTATTGCTTTGGAGGGGCAGGCAAGGTCAGGAACAAACCCTACATGTGTACTGACCACAGGCAACTCTGATTCAATCAGCAATAAGCCCACTGCAGAGCCTGTAGGCCAGAGTGGTCACCCAAGCTACACAAAGTTCAAACCCACACTCCCAAGGGCTCCGAGGGCTCCTGGAGCTCCTTCAGAATGATGGTGATGATGATGATGATATTTGCCACTCTCATGGAGCTAAAGGCTGCTAACTGAATACCCCATCTAACTAGAATATACTTAAGAATGGTCTCATTGTGGCCAATCACTGCTAGGAGGTTGGTCTAATAAAAATCCCATCAGAACCTTTCAAAGAATTTCCTGCATTCAGATAGGTAGCTCTGTCCATTTTCCTTTCTAACAATAATAGGAACAGAACGTTTTGGTGATTCTTCCCAAGAAGTGGTTTACTCCATGTCTGAGGTCCAATTTGGGCAGCCTAATGGTATTTCATTCATTATCTTGGGCATTTTTAGATCATTTCTTCCTTCTTTGTTTATGAACAATTGAACTAAGATATTCAAAATTCTTCTGCAACAACACTAATATCATTTTTAAAGAAAACATCCAGTTCCAAGAACAGTTTATTCCTTCCCTCTGGGAGAAAAGCAAATATGCTAAAATGTAAGAGTCAGGTAATCTACAGTAATGTTCCTTAATATCCAAATGTTTTATTCTTTAATTCTGAATTAGACACAAGTCCATTTTTAACTCACCAGTCATATATTGTTAGTTTTATTTTTTCACACACTGATGGAAACTGTGCAAAAGAAAACAAAAAGGTAGTTATTTCTCAATTTACTCAGTAACTACGAAAGTAAGTAGTCTTATTTTTCTGAAAGAAAAGGAAGTCAAACCTTGATCTGGAGATTAACGACTTGATTCCACTCAGGGTTTGCATTTTTCTCAATTATATTTGTGCAAACCTGTAAAATTGTCAAAGCAAAACAGTAGGTATTCAAGTTTCTAATTTCTAAAAGTTTATAATATATGCATACTAGATTATGACTCTAGCAGTTTACTTATAAGTTATATACTTAGTAACCTGGTTAAAGGTTATTTTTCTTGATAATGATTTGGTAAAATATGACATGGGTTTAAGATCTCTGCTACTTCCGTGGCTAAAAGTTTTCAATTGCCAGATTCTAACATTGTGCGTGTGCAATGAGGCAAGATTAATGTTTATTCAGCACTCATGACATACTGCCTAATAACCATATCTTCATTAGCATGTCCAAACAGGTCTTTTGATTCTGCGCACCCAACCCCTCCTCTGTCTCCCCAAAGTGGCGCCTGTCCCAGTCTTTCCATCATTGTTCACCAGGTGGCTTAGGCTTACAACAAAGTCAGCCACCTCTCTCCCCATCACACACCTCATCCAATTCATGAGTAAATCCTGACACCCTCATCTTCATTTGGACCCTGATCTGCCCCAGACACCTGCAGTTGGCTCCTACCTAGATGGTCACTTCCTCTCCTGCCTGCTCACTGTCACGTCACTCCTCTGTGTAGCCTCCTCCATAAGCTCCCAGTTACACTTAGAATAAAGTCCAGGTCTGACCTCTGGCTGTTGAAGCCCTACTGCCCCACCACCCACATCTCTCTAACCTTCTCTCTTAGTTTTTCCCTTTGCTCGCCACTCCAGCCACCTGGATGTTCTTTGGCTGCAAATGTGTCTCCTCCTTGGGGCCTTTACATCTGCTATTCCCTCTCTCTGGAAGCTTCCCCACCTCCCACCCCCCACCCGAGACCTCTGCATCATCCAGGCCTCTGCACAATGTCACTTCCTCAAAGGTGGCCACATGATATCCTAGCTAAATACCCCTTCAGCCCCACACAATCACTTCTTGTCCCCTGCTTTATCTTCTGTGTAGTGCTTGGCATTATCTGGAATTATTTAATGACTTGTTAGCTTGTTTATTGTTTTCCCTTAAGCTCCACGAGAGCAATGGCTCACTTATATATCCCAGCACATGGGACAGTATCTAATACTAAATAGACTTCCAACAATTACTTCTTGAACTGATGAACCCTTTCAACACTCCTATGAGAATCTTATTATCCTCATTAATATTTCAGGAAATTGAGACTCAGGGGTTACAATATTTGCCTTAACTGCCTGTGGAGTGGGGTAAAATCTGAATTTAAATCAGGCCTCCTCTCACTCCAGACCTCAGGGCTTTTCGGCTGCTCTCCATCGACTCCTAGGAAATAACGCCCAGTCCATGTGTCATTTGCCCAATCTGCCTTACATAAACAAATGGTTCAACTACATAGAAAATACTAGTTTTTCATGCCTACACTTGTCCATGGAGGGGTGTTATTCTACTATGGAATCCCACTCTCCAGCCTTTGACGACATTTGTAGATAAAAGCGGTGGTTACCTGTGTTTTTACACCAAGAGTCCCCCAGCTTTCCCCAGAGGACCGGGATGGGGTCTCCTGCCTGACCCTCTAAGTTTCAGCAACTCCCCGGGGCATGGGAGGTGGGAAACATGACAGGAGTGGACAGCTGGGCACTGGGGAGCTAGACTCTAGAACAGTGGTTCTCAACCTTCCTAATGCCGCGACCCTTTAATACAGCTCCTCATGTTGTGGTGACCCCCAACCATAAAATTATTTTCGTTGCTACTTCATAACTGTAATTTTGCTACTGTTATGAATCGTAATGTAAATATCTGATATGCAGCATGTATTTTCATTGTTACAAATTGAACATAATTAAAGCATAGTGATTAATCACAAAAACAATATGTAATTATATATGTGTTTTCCGATGGTTTTAGGTGACCCCTGTGAAAGGGTTGTTCGACCCCTAAAGGGGTCGCGACCCACAGGTTGAGAACCTCTGCTCTAGAACACTTACCAGGGATTATGACAGCTAGCTAGGGAGCTTGCTTAAGATTAAGATAACATTTGGACCTGGGAAATAATCCAAATAATTCAGTAGTAGCTTTCGCAATTTACATTTTTCAAAAAGACTGAGTTTTCCAATTTGAGTCCTGCATACTTTCCACTGCAAAATAAACCTGGGGAGAGTCTGGCATGTGCAGACTCAGATAACCCGCGTTCCTGCAGGGTGCCCGCTCACCGGGGGCCACTTCAGCAAAGAGTTAGCAGGAACTCACACCAAGGGAAGCAGAGGTTTATATAGTATTTATTTCTAGAGGCATCTGCATTTAGATCACACACAAACCTTTTTTCCAGCAAAGGAAACTTCTACAAAGGGATCCACTAGGTTCTTCTTGTCTGCATTGCCTCCAAAGATTTCCTTTACCGTCTGAGAGAAGGCATCGTCCACTGGAAAGTAACATGTCACACGGCAGAAATTAAATCTGATTCTCTTAAAGAATTAGAAGTCACTCAACAAAATTAAAAATGTTCTCCTATACACGAACACTGTGGCAACAAAAATTGTTCTCAAAAGTAGCACTGTGTTGCAGAAATTCCTTGTGTCTTGGTTAAGAGAGAAAATGTTTTCTCCCCCAAAGAGTTTTAAAATCAATAGGAACACCTTGAAAAATAAATTGATAAAATATTCTGTTGAGAATCAATCACTTATTGAGGAGAAAGTAGAGATAAAAAGTTCATTCAGGGAGGGTAAGAGACAACTCTCAAACTCAGGCCTGGTTTTAATTTGGAAAAGATGCTTTAGGTAAAAATGATATCGGCCTAGTCTGACTTTTCAGATAAATTCAGGGAAATTTGACATAATCATAAATAACACATTTAATCACTTATAAACAGCAGATTTCTCTATTTTAACAAACTAGATTATGTAGGTAGGAATTTTAATGTGTTTTAATTTATTTACCTCATTCAAAATATTTCTGAGGAAAATACGGTATGGGGAGTCATTACAGGGACTTTAAAAAGGGTAGGGGGTGTTCTCAGAGAAAGTAGCCAGTCCTGAAGTGATCATGGCCTGAGTAGTGGGTGCTGCCCCCGGGGACTTGAAGAGGAGTCCTTTGTCCCAGGGTCCAATAGGAAGCACATAAGCCAGGCCAGGAGGACAGGAACCTGGGCCTCAGCAATGACATTGGACTAACTGGACTAGTCTCTATGAGCATCAAGTACATCCAATCTCTTAAAACACATATCTCCTAATACAATACTGACAGACTTTTACTTATTAGCATTTAACCACCCTTTGCTTGGCCATTTTTAATAATCCAATGGCAAACACATTTATTTGTTTATAAAATTTCACATTTTCATTTGGGATGAAAGGAGTCGGAAGTGCTGACTGCTGACCTCTCTATGGTAGTCGCTAGAACAGCTGTTCTCAACCTGTGGGTCGCCACCCCTTTGGCGGTCGAACGACCCTTTCACAGGGGTCGCCTAAGACCATCCTGCAAATCAGATATTTACATTATGATTCATAACAGTAGCAACATTACAGTTATGAAGTAGCAACAAAAATAATTTTATGGTTGGGTCACAACATGAGGAACTGTATTTAAAAGGCCAGAAGGTTGAGAACCACTGCTCCAGAACAACGAGAAGATATGGAACATTAAAGAAAGGATGGAGAAGAATGGGCCAAAAGACTCAACCAAAAACATGTACCAGTGACCAAGTGGCTACCTTATGAACCAGTTCAGGTAGCTTGCAATGGGGCCAAAATGAATGAAAATAAGTCATGAAAGCCTTTAAGAAAGAAAAAAAAATGATAGGGAGCAACAACCCCTATTCGGAGTATGATTTTAACACATCTAATCATGAAAATAACAGCCGAAACCGGTTTGGCTCAGTGGATAGAGCATCGGCCTGAGGACTGAAAGGTCCCAGGTTCGATTCCGGTCAAGGGCATGTACCTGGGTTGCGGGCACATCCCCAGTGGGAGATGTGCAGGAGGCAGCTGATCGATGTTTCTCTCTCATCGATGTTTCTAACTTTCTATCTCTCTCCCTTCCTCTCTGTAAAAAATCAATAAAATATATTTAAAAAAAAATAACTGATAATCTGGAGCAGGATGAAATCATTACATACTCTGGGGGATGTCCTCTGCTCGGTAGATTTTCAGCAAGAAGGTCACCCATCGGAGGGCAATGCCAGCAGGGAGCAACAAATTACTCTCCACATCGTCACTGTCATTATCACGATCTGGTTTCTCAGGCTGTTGGGGACACACAATAACAAATTACACACACAGAAGAGCAGCACTTGGAAGAACCCAAACTGATGCTTGTAAAACCACACCAATCAGAGCCGTTTCCATTAGGATTTCCTGTTTCAGGCTTAAGAGTTCAGCCACCAATTCAACAAAACTGCTCTACAAAATTCAATGCACATGTTTCTTTAATCAAGACACCATGAGAAAATAATGTGTTCTGTAATTTTATGAACACAAAATAGTAGAGGGGCGGGAGGGAGAGAGGGAGAGAGGGAGGGAGGGAGGGAAGGAGGGAGGGAAGGAGGGAGGAGGAGAAGGAGGAGGAGGAGGAGGAGGAGGAGGAGGAGGAGGAGGAGGAGGAAAAGAAGAGAGAAAACGAACCTGAAATTCTTCTGATTTCTCTCTGCCCTCTCATTATTCCCAGGTTTGCTGCCCAATTTTCTAGATGACATTGTCCTTTTAGGTAGCAATGTCTTTTTCTGCAAGTGAGCTATGCTCTATAGATAAACTCATGCAACAAAGTCCTAAAAACACGTGTATCTATACTGAAAGAAACACCCACTCACAGACACCAGGAAGGCGTCTAAGTGAGCTAGAAGATAATTCTGCCACAAAGAAAAGAAGAGCTTTTGAAAAACAGGAGGAGTTGGAGGTTTACAGGTCTTAATTAGAAGCTGGGCTCCGCTTAAGTACTGGTGCCCCCTTGCTTAACCCTTGGTCCTATTTTGCAGAGAAAAGCATAAATGGCAGAAAATGCAGGGGCTCACAGGAGGCTCATCTCCGGTTCCCAGGACAAACATGCTGACTTTCATGTAACCTTTAGCACCCGAGCTGGCATCTTCAGGGTCATTGAGAAGAAGCCACTTTCTCATGACAGCGTGACCTAAAATAAAAAAGGAGTAAAGAACAAGGACACTTTAAATGGAAGCCGACGGGCCTGTGATTTCATCTGCTATAAGACAAACATGTCCTCTAAAGCAGCGGTTCTCAACCTGTGGGTCACGACCTCTTTGGGGGTCGAATGACCCTTTCACAGGGGTTGCCTAAGACCATCGGAAAACACATATATAATTACATATTGTTTTTGTGATTAATCATTATGCTTTAATTATGTTCAATTTTTAACAATGAAATTGGCGGTCAGTCACCACAACATGAGGAACTGTATTAAAGGGTCGTGGCCTTAGGAAGGTTGAGAACCACTGCTCTAAAGTGTCATCATAACACGCCAATTTCCCCAGATGAGTGTCTGAATTAATGTCCTCCACTCTGCACGGCCTCCATCCCCATCCTGCCCCGTGTAACCCAAACAAGGCTCTCTACACTCTATGTATGGGTTTCATCGCTTGACTTTGACAAGATGCAAATATCCTCATAAAACAGAGGAATTACCTATTTGTGAACATTAAGATAATTACCATTAGATTTTAAAAAATAAAATCCATACTATTATTCTTTCCCGCTAAGTATCCTTCCCCCTCCTCAATCAAGAAAAAAATATTTTTTATTCCTTGATCCTCCCAATTTTCTTGATTCTCAGAATTTTCCAGTTCATGGAGAGAACATTGCTTACCAGGTTCATCATAAATGAATCCAACATCAATCTGGGGAAAAATAATAAAGGAGTTTGGATTTTAAAATCAGTTTTAAAATAAAAGAAACCATCATTATTATATTTAAATAGAATGCTCCTGACTAGACTTAAATTTCTTTAGGACTCAACATTTCCATCGCACTCTCTGTGTGTGGCATATAGGAGAACCTCTGTCCATCATTTTGAATTAATGAGCTAGTCTTAGAGCAGGAAGGAACCACGGAAGTAGGGTGATCAGTGTGTCCCTATTTGCTTGGGACTTTCTGATAGCACAGAAAGTTTCACATTCTATGAAACCCCTTAGTTCCAGGCAAACCTGGACTGGTGGTTACCCCACAGAAAGTCACCTGGCCCAACTGCCTATCCAACACTCTACTCCTCCAACTAATGCTCATATTAATGGAATCATTGATTGGGCACTCCAATGTGCCAGGTGCTGTGCTAGATATTTTATGTATTCTATCCCATTTATTCCACCTTCACAATGATCCCATTTTACAGATGAAGAAACTAACGATCAGAGAAGTTGACATGTGGCTGGTTAGTGGCAGACAGGGTATGAACACAGGTCTACCTGACCCAGATCAACCTCTAGGACCTCTCATGACTGCAAGCTCCTTCCTTTGAGATGCAGCCCATTCCATGTAGAAGGCACCAAGTATGTGTCCTTAATTCTAATGTTTGTTACTTGGAAAAGCACCCTGATTCTCATTCCTGGTTTGGCTTGCCTTTATCCTCCAGATTTATAATAACTGGCTTTGTAGATGGCGCCCTGGGGCCACTGGTAAATGCAGCTTCTTGCCATAAATCACCCCTTCCCTTTGAAGCAGTGTACTGGCTCCCATCCATAGCTGGGATGCTGGGAAGGGCCTGATATGGCAGTTTCAGGGTATCTTGCTTTAGGGTGCTGCTAAGTGTTGTACTTTGGAAGTCACTACACCCAGACATGCAGCTGGTTCCTGGTCCCTGGGGCATTCATATCCTGCAGGTATTCCAGCCCTCAGCAAGGATCATGGCATCAATCCCTGACACATAACCTTAAGATGTCACCAAGATGGGCATCCTGAGATCTGGCCAGGAACCTGATTCCTCTTTATGAAAGTGCCCATCTTTGATATAAGTTGAATGAAACTGACAGTTGCCACCCACCTTAAATTCCCCCATCAGACAATCTGCCCGCAAAGAATGGGAATTATAAACCTGGAAGAAAGAAGAGTGGGGGGAAGATTAGTGGCTTTATCTGGCAGATAGTGGGCACCACCTCCCTACTCCGTGGCCCCCTTACCCGAATGCTGATGATCTCATCCATCAATTCAGAAGGGGTTATGTGGACATTGTAGAAAAATAACTGTCAAAACAAAGATAAGATTGTTTGAATGTTAGCTAGAATGAACTCAGGTGTAGTGCGTATGAAACTGTAATATCGTGGGCCCTCCCAAAAAATACAACACACAAACTCCATATTAGATTTGACCATGCGAACACATTGCAAGGCCTGAGAAAAGGCCCCAAGGCTTAAGCTTCATGAGCTTGATAGCAAACTCACCTCTGTATGTTGAAAAAGGAAAAAGAAAGGTTAAGTAACAACTATAGTGTTTATTTACCTAAATGAGATTATTCTTTTGGGACCAGATAGCTACTAGATTAATTAAGTAAAGATTTAAGGTTGTATCTTATGCTTAGGGCCTGTATGACCTGGAAAGTTGAGTTTAATTCTATCGTTTTTAGTTCTATCATTTGTGTTTAGTGACTCTAATTTTGTTCTTTTTAACAAAACACCTTCAAAGTCAACTTTGCCCATTAGATAATGTTAGCTCCTCCGTAGAGTCAATATTGACCACATTTTAACTCACTGTACCAGTTAAGTTTAAGAAAGTTGATTCTTGGGAAATAAATATTGGATACATAGAGTTGGAGAGGAGAGAAAGATTGAGCATTTACTTAAACTGAGACATTTTTCTCCTACTTTTTACTTATAAATATTTTAAGTCTACAAAGAAATAGAAAAAACAGTAAAATAAATACCATCTTTCATTTGTTTCACCAATTGTTACCATTTTGGGGACATTTCAGGTTTAGTGAAATGTCTCCTTCTTTTTAACTGAATTATTTAAAAGTTCTAGGTACCATAACACTTCACTCCTTAAAATAGATTCTCATGCATCTCCTAAGAGCAAGGACATCCTTATATACAATCACACTACTATTTTCACACCCAAGAAATATAACAGCTAACACAGTCATTCAAATTACTACAATTGTCCTGAAAAGTTTTTTAAATCTAGGACCACTCAAGGATCATGCATTGCTTTTGGTTGTTGTGTCTGTTTAGTCTCCTTTTACCTAGAACAGTACTCATGCCTGTTTTTGTTGTTTGTTTTTGTCCGTCATGACTGCTTATGCTGAAGAATACCCTACACTCTGGATTTGTGTGAATGATTCCTCACTGTTAGAGTCACTTTGACCACTGGACAAGAAACAACCCAGTGATGATTACTCCATTAGATCACATCAGGACACACATGTCAGTCTGACCCATGATTGGTGATACCATGTTTAATCACTTGGTTAAGAAGATGTACATAAACTAGTGATGTTTTAGTAAAATTCCTTTCTTGATGTATAAATTGGCTCAGTTATCTGATTCTTCCCTTTTGCCAAGAGATCTAATCTCAACAACAAAAAATCATTAAAATGGGAAAATTCTGAGATGGTGAATCTTGCTGGGCTCCTGAGAATGTAATTGAGTAAATATTTATCCTGCATTATAAACGCACTCATAGGTCTTCTGTCTTTGGCATCTAGTACCTTGTCCTCCCTGCAATCCAGGCTTGTCCTCCAACATGACCTCCCAGCCTTTCCCCAAGTCCATTTCAAGTGCCTCCTCTCAGTGAGCACCCACCCCCTCTGAAATGAACTCTGGAGCCCCTTATCTGCAGGCTGCTGTCTGCGATTCACTCTAGAAGGAAGAGAGGTGAGAAGGAAATGGGGCTTTCTCCTAAGCTGGGGGCCAACTTGAACAAAGGGCAGAAACAGGAACACCAGACAGAAGAATCCAGTTCTCTGTGAACAAAGGTAGGAAAAAAAGAACAAAAGCTGGAGCTGGGATTAGAAGCTGTAGGGCACTAAGAGGAACTGTGATAAGAAACTGTGGTAGGAAAGGCCTGGGCTCAGAAAACAGCATGAGATGCAGGCCAGAGGAATCTCAGAAATGCATCTCCTCAGCCGGCCGTGGTGGCTCAGTGGTTGAATGTCGACCTGTGACCCAGGAGGTCACGGCTTGACTCCCAGTCAGGGCACATGCTCGGGTTACGAGCTGGCCCCCAGGAGGGAGCGTGCAGGAGGCAGCCGATGAACGATTCTCTCTCATCATTGATGTCTCTACCTCTCTCTCCCTCTCCCTTCCTCTCTGAAATCAATAAAAAAATATTTTTTTAAAAAACAAAAGAAGTGCATCTCCTCAGTAGAGCAAATCTGGACTCTCAAAATTCCCCAAACCTGTAATTTCTCTTCACAGACCTACATGTGGGGTTCTGTGGCATTTGACTCAGGTATTCAGCATTTTTGAGGAAGGTATTCAGTATTTTTTGGAGGAGTGTTACAGAAGAAGCCAACAGAACCAAGCTATATTCTCAGTATAAGGAGAGAAAGAAAAAAATCCTTATTCCTCATCATTGCTTTTCTTAAACATATATTATTATGGCCAAGTAAGTTTGACACTGTTACAAAGTCAGGTCACTTAGCCACAGAGTCATCCCTCAGAGCATCCTGCTGATTAGAAAGACTAAAGGCAGAAGTAGGTGCCATCATGGGCTCCACTCAGGAGTACGAGGATCCAATAGGAAGGGCTCCATCAGGAGGTTGTTGCAAGAATCCCAGAGAGACCCCAGCAGCTCTGAGAAGCAATGATGAAGCAGGCTGTGTGATTCCAACAGCCAGCGGTTCTTACGTTTAATGCTGGAACTTGGTCTTGTCTTTACCAGGTAAGTTGTATGTGTTCCCCTCCCACATGGGACAGGGAACAGGTGGGTGGAAGGCAGGAAGGTGCATATCCACAGAACAGACTCCCTGAGCCCGTTTACCTCATCGAAAAATGGATTGTTCCCTCTCTTGATTCTTGTTCGGTGCGTCTGGCCACAAATGTGGACTTTGACCACAGGTTTTATGTTGTTGCCACATAACTGCCGGCCCTCAATCACTCGGACCCGGATCTGCAAGCACAGAAGGGGTGATGTTACGGATGTTTTCCCGGCCCATGTTGTAAGAGAACCCTCAGGCACTGCCTCCGCTCATTCACGTGGGAGGATGGCTCAACCCGCGCCGGGCAGCTTTGCAATGTACCTGTGCTAATGGATGGGGAGCAGCCACCTCTGCTCATTCCCAAGGTGGGGACAGGGGCTGGGTCGCAGAAGCCAAGAGTGGGGTTGAAATACTCCAGAGCTGGCCTGGGGAAGGGCAGGCAGGGCTGAGGCCACTGCTCAGACCCCAGCCGAGCCCTGGGATGTACAAACTCACTCCATAGCCATCTCTGCAAAGAAGGCAGTGCCCAGAGCTAGGAAAACGCAGTGCCCTTGCTTCTATTCCTATCCACAGTGGGAAGCAGGGGATGGTTTTACTTCTCATCTAGCTTGACCACACCTCCTCCCGCACGAAGAACGATGGAGAGTTCATCTTATTGGGGTGAGGAGCTGATGTCCTCTTTAACTAGCTGAGCCACTGCCGATAGAACAGGTCCTCCCCGCGTCACCGCAATCGCAGAAGCTGGACACTTGGTCTAAGACAAGGACCCGGCACTCGGGCTCTTCCTACCTGGAAGTCCTGTGGCTTGTTGGACAGCAGCCGCCGGGTGTTCCTCCCTTTCGTGAGCCTCCGGGCAAGCTGAGCTTCCGACACCGTCCTACCTGACACCTTGGGCCCCGGGTCCCTGACCGTGCCGTCCAACCCATCTTCTTCACCTCCATCTTCCTCTTCCTCTCCTAAAACACGCAAAGGGAATCCAGTCAGAGATGGCCCTCCCCTGGGAATGTCTGAACACTCCGGCTTCCTGGACAGAGAGTTTTCTGTGTTCCTGAGGCTCAGGTAAAGGAGACGCCTCTTGGTGACAATGACCGGGGCTTGTTTTGACTCCGATTCTGGAGGAAGATGTGTTCGTGGTGCATGATGGCTCTCATTTAGGCTGCCCTCAAAGTGACAGGGAGACTGCCCGAGGCCACAGGAGAAGGTGTGAGGCTCAGTCGGACCCAGCAGAAATCATCCAGCTCTGATCTCGGAGCCCAGCCTGCTGTTAAGGGGCCTTTCAGCGGTGAAGGCGGAGGGATGAGGGTATCCATGGAAAATGAGCCCTGAGAGGAGGCTCCAACCCCACCCTTCCCACTGCAGGTCTCCTCTCCCGAGATGTGCTCATGAGGTTTGTACAGTCTCCTTCCTGCTTGAGCCTCCTGATGCACGAAGGCCCTCTCCACCCGCTTGCCAAGCAGACCACGGTGGTCACCCTGCTCTCCCTTTGTCCCGGTTTGTCAGTCCCACACACGTCTGTGCCCTCACGTACACTCCCCCCCCCCCCCCCCCCAGGTTCCCTTCCATTCAGGGGAGAGAGCTGTTCCTGTTTGGTAGAGTGAACCCCCTTCCATTGCCTGAGAACCCACTTCCTTCTGATTCTTTTTAAAAAAATCTATTTTATTGATTTTTACAGAGAAGAAGGGAGAGGGATAGAGAGTTAGAAACATCCATCAGCTGCCTCCTGCACACCCTCTACTGGGTATGTGCCCGCAATCAAGGTACATGCCCTTGACTGGAATCGAACCTGGGACCTTTCAGTCCACAGGCTGACGCTCTATCCACTGAGGCAAACCAATTAGGGCCCTTCTGATTCTTTGGGGACCCTCCAGATCTCTCTCTCTCTCTCTCTCTCTCTCTCTCTTTCCCTCTCTCCTCCAGTGGTTCCTTCTCCATGGTCACCTTCCCTCTGCGTTCAAATATGCACAAATCTTTCACGCCTTAAAAAAAACACACAAAATCAGCTCCACCTACTGTGTCTCCCCTTTCTTTCATTGACAAACTCTTGAAACTCACTGACAAACTTCAGCTTTTCTTTCCTTAATAGACAAAAAGTCTGAACTCCCAGTAATCTGTGCAATATAATTCAAGAGAGACTAGGAAAAAGACCTGCATTTGAACTCCCCACCTTTGCAATACAAAATCAAGTACGAGGTTTAATTTCCACGTGGAGTTATCTCACATCATAGTATGAATTAGCTCAATCAGCTTGCTGTGTACATGGCTCTTAAATCTCGGGCTCTGGAGTCATGCTGTCTGGGTTCAAATCCTAATTCTGAGACATGAGCATGAGTCAGTTTCTTTCTATTTCCGAATTTGTAAAAAGGGGAAAATCACAGTACTTACCACAGGGTATTGTAAAGATAAATGTACTTTATATGTAAAGCCTCAACACAGTGCCTGGCACAGAGAAGCACCCAATAAATTAAAAAGTAAGTGTTGTTGATAAATCAGTCTGGGTTGGAGCGCAGAACGCTAGAAACTCCTGGAGAGCAGCAATGGGTGGGGTGGGATTTGAAGCAGTCAGTGGCAGCATGGGGGCTGGGAGCACAGAGGAAGGAAGGAGCAACCATGAGGAAGTAAAAGGCCTCCCCCATGTACTGCTTTAGACTTTAGCCCAGCATGAACCCTCCTCCTCAACACCCTTCCATTCTGCTGAGTCCTTCCAACCTGGCTTCTGCTCTGCAAAGGTCAACCAGGACCTCTTCCTGCTACTTTAGGAACCTTTCTGAGTCCTCATGCTTGATCTCCACGGCACTGGACACTGGGACCCACACATACGTCTTTGAATCCTGCAGCTCTCCTCCTGGTGCTCCAACTAAATCTTTTCAGGCACTTCCGCGGGCCTCCCTTCCTGTCTCCTACTCACCAAGTGTGACTTCCCACTCTGTTCCTCAGCCAGCCCTCTGCTCCTTTGACCTGACACTCCGGATCCACACTTGATGGTTCTTCAAGGAGCCCCAGACCCACAGAAAGTTAGACTTGAGGGGACCTTAGAGAGCCTGCCTCTCACCCACTTTACAGATGAGGTCAATAATGCTGGGTTACTAGGAGCTGAGCTGAAACCAGGACCAAGTCTTTGCCCTATCTCACTGGTGCAAGAGTAGATTAAAACCAGGCTGCAGTTGAAAGAGATGCTGCCCTCCTAATCCTTCATCATTGCTGTCAGGGTCAAGAAACCCCATAGAAGTCAAGGGTAGGGAACAGCTACCTTTGACCTTTGCAACATAACCAGGGCCTCACCTTCCCTATTCTTGAGGAGGCTTCAACAGAAGGGCTTTCCCACTATCCATCTGCGGCACCCATCTGCGGCACCTGGCTCTTAGAATGTCCTTTCTCCTATTCTCCAGCAGGTGAGCTCCTCAACTTCTCAACATTTCAAGTTCCAGAGGAAATGTACTGTCTTGGGACAAGCCCTCCTTGCCTCTCCCACAGGGAATGAGTCACCCCTTCACATGCCTTCCACACATTGTTCCACCCAGTCCTCCCACAGAGACTTGTGTCTATTGTTAACCCGTAGGCCTCCCCACGTCCAGCCACTCTCAGAGCAGAAGGCTTGACTTTTCTTCTTTCTATCTGCCCCCTGCCTGACATAAATCCTAGTATACAGCACAGGCTCAATGAATGTGGAATGAGTCATAAACAGACTGCAGGTAATGACGAGCCAATTTCTTCTGGAAACACATTCTGCTATCCAGACTTTAGGCTGGACCTGAGGGAACCAGCCTAAGTCATGGCGACCGCCAGCATCTCTGTATCGAAGCGGAAAGATATTTGAGCAGGAAATCACCCCTTAATGTGGCAGGAAGCTGCACAGGTTAAACAATGCTACCCTAAGTGTTCCACAAAGAATGAGGGGGGCCCCTAAGGCATTGCCCAACGCACCCTTCTGCACAAGCCGCTTCATTATCTGAATGTGAGTGGCTGTGCTGGCATGCCCTGTTCATGAGACCCAGGCACGGATCTGAACCACAGCCACGTGGATCTACAAACAATGACTCTTTCATGATCACAGCGGCAACTGAGCCGGGAGCCCCTGACTGAATAGGAAGTTGCTGGTGGTATTTGCTTCCTAGAGCTGTTGTAACAAAGTACCACAAACCAGTTGGCTTAAACAATAGAAATTTACTCTCTGACAGTCTTAAACCCTAGAAGTCCAAAATCAAGGTGTTGGCAGGGCCATGCTCTCTTGGAAGCCTCTAGGGAAAGATCTTTCCTTGATGCTACTAGCTGGTGGCTCCCGGATCCTTGGTTGCATCACTCCAGTCTCTCTCTATTGTCACACGGCCTTCTCCCCTGTGTATCCCTGTGTCCTCACCGTTTCTCATAGGACACCAGTCACTGAATTTAGGGCCCTCCCTAATCCAGTATGACCTCATCTTAACTATAAAGATGCTATCTCTAAATAAGATCACACTCTCAGGTTCTGGGTGGACAGGAATTTGGGGACACTATTCAACTCACCACAGAGGACATCTCTTGTGTCTTTCTCTTTGCTCCATCTATTACTCTAGTCCACAGGTCTGCAATCAGAAAAGAATTTCCACATCCTCCCAACTCCATATCTACCATCTTCCCTGCATCTGTTGTCTGCCTTCCCTCCCGCTACAATCCCTCATCTGTCTATGCGTCCTGACCTGAGGCCAACCCTTCTGCATAGGCATGGATCCTATCTCCTCTTGCTACTCAAGGATTCTCCTTCTGCAATTTCTGCCTCCGTGCCTGCTCATTAAGTTCCCCCCTGTACTGCAGCATTCCCATCAAGCTATAAACATGCTGTACAGTGAAGGAAACCATCACCATCAACAAAACGAAAAGACAACGTACTGAATGGGAGAAGACATTCACCATTGATACATCCAATAAGGGCTGAATATCCAAAATACATAAGCAACTCATACAAATTAACACCCCCCCCCCAAAAAAACCCCACAAACATTAAAAAATGGGCGGAGGACCCAAAGAGACATTTCTCCAAAGAAGACATACATGCCCAATAGACATGTGAAAAGACGCTCAGCATTACTAATCATCAGGGAAATGCAAATTAAAACTACAATTTGATATCACCTCATACCTCTCAGAATGGCTATTGTTAATAAATCAACAAAGCTGCAATAAAAAAAAATTAATAATATAAACATGTGGAAATATAGCCCACAATTAAAAAACAACAACAACTTTCCTGGGCCCCACAGAGCCTCTATAGTTACTGCTCGTCCTTACTGTTCCTCTCCAGCTGCAACACGCCCTTCACAGTTCCTGTGTCTGAGTGCCATCCTGTCTTCCCAACAATTACCATGTCACGCAGTCAAATCCTCCTGAGCTTTGACTACAGCCAGCACTGATCTGCCTTCTTTCTGAATGTCAGTAACCCCCTCTGTGACCCACACTTGCTCACAAGTGATATTTGAATGAACACTTAGGAATGGCTCTCCATCACAACTCCAGCAACTTAACACGTCTTCATAATTCCTGAGATGTACTGTTGGCCTCTTTCCAGAAGCTCAACAGCAATATTCCTACAAACTGCCCCTGTGTGTAGTCACTGGTGACAATAGCACTTCCCTACAAGGCTACTGTTTGCCCACCCAGTGGGAAGAGTTGGTGGCCTTATGATACAGTCAGATTTGCCTTTGCCATGCCTAACATACCTATCCCCAGTGGGTAGCAACCCCTCTTCTTCCTCCAGCCTCCCACCCTTTCCTCATCTAGCATTTCTCCCCCCTATCAAGCAGAAGAGAGTGGACTGCTAGTCACTCAGATGTCACCAGATCTGCAGGCTGTTCCTTCCCCAACTCCATCACCTCCATCTAACCACAGGGATGTCCTGTTAGCAATGCCTAGGAATGGCTGAGGAAAAGGAACACTTGCCCAGTCACCCCTGGGTTTATCTTGGCCAGGAATATAGCCACCTCCCCACAAGCTGCACCCCACCCTGGCTAGCAGGCATCCTTATCCAAACACTCTTCCCACTCATTTTCTTTTTTAGAGTCCTAGAATGCCAACCACTGCCCGTGATATTAATTTTGTTTCTCATGACAAAGTCTTGATAAGTGGGGGTACTGGTTAAAGCAGAATTTAATTAGCAAAGGTCATGGGAAAGTCAGAACAAAGGGCTGGTATAATATCATCAATGCAAGTTAAAAAGTACAAAACAGAATAGGAGAGAGTAAGTTTCTAAGCATGAAAACATTTGGAAATAACAGCTGATTTAGCTGGAATGTTGAATAATAACTTTCCTGGGTTTCTAACATGATACAGTATATAAATAAATACCTGTGTCCAACCATAAGCAGGTAGATGAGGGAGGAGGGATCGAAAAACAAAACAAAACAAAAAAACACACCACATAAGCAATTAACTACCCTCCACCCCAATTCTTGGGTAAATAGTACTATATTTGCCCTACGAGTCTCCTGGAATGGTTCCAAATTATAGACCAGAACAAAGGTACCACGAAGAGCTTCTAACCAAACAGCAATGCAAACACATGCTATAAGCCAGTCTGGGAAATATTGCCCCAAGAGCTCTGTCGAATCTGGGCAAGATAATGTTAACAGGTAAACACAACCCCAGGACTCCTCAAACTGAGCTCCAAAATCTATCTGCATCAGGATCTCCTGGAAGTTCCTGTTAATCGTACAGATTAGGGGGAGGAAGGGCTCCCCTTTAAGGCAGCTAAACTAGACTTTCTGGAGGTAAGTGCCTGAAATCCGCACATTTAAATAACTCCCTTGACGATTTTACTGTGTCTAAATTTTAAGAACCACTTGTCTATTATGATCACTTTGATTTTCTTAAATATCCTGGAAAAAAGTTGGCCGAATCCAATCAGTTTGCTGGCCACAGTCCTGCAGCGATCTCCTAGCACACTGATCATTTTCCAGCTCGGCTCTGACCAAGTCAGCTCCTGTTCAGAAAACAAACAAGGGTGTCCATCAAGGACAAATGGCCCAGCCTGGCACTCCCAGCCCTCAGGAACATGCTTCCCTTTTATTACACCTCTGAATGGATCAGTCAAATTTGTCTATTCCCTAGTGTTCCCCAAAATGACTTTCTTGGGGGGAAAAACAAACACATTTAACCATATCCATTGCACTTCCACCATTCACTCACCCATGCATTCACTCAACCAACCAGGCATTTATTGACTACTTATGACTTTCCAAGTGCTGCACTAGGCACTACGAATCCACAGTTGAAACAAACAGCTGAAAGAAGTTATTTCCCATGTAATAATTTGCCTAGTCTTCTCTTGAGGAATTTATTATATTCAGCTATGACCTATAGTTATTCATATTTATATCTCCCCTTTCTTGTGAAATGCACTCCTTGGTGGCAAACAATGCCTTTCTCACCTCTGTATGTCTCCAAACAGGTGTCAATAAATGCTTTCTGAACTGGATATAATTTAATTTCAAGCAAAGTGACTTTGGTGTTTGTGGAATGAAATCAATTTGAAGCACCAAATTTGGCTAAGCATGACATTTTGTATTTCTATCATTGGATAAAGCACAATTTTAACAGATGGTTCTTTAAAAATAGATGGGAGATTTTAAAAATAGTTTAATCTGAGCATGAGAATGTGGGCTCCAGTCAAGCTAACTGACATCTGGCGAATCGAGTGGAGAAAGTAACAGGTTTTCAGGAGGTCAAGCCTGCGGCCTGGATCAGCCCACGCATCTGTCATGGGAGCAGTCTCAGAAGTAGGCCAAAGAAAGGGTACCTTTAACACCACACACTTTAGTCAAGCCACTTAAAAAACCTGCTCTGCAAAAGACAATGTCAAAAGAATTCAAACACAAGTCACAGAGAGAAAATATTTGCAAAAAGACATATATGACAAAGGACTATTATTTAAAATATACAAAGAACTCTTAGAACTCAACAATAAGAAAACAAACAACCTGACTAAAATGGACCAAAGACCTTAACAGATACCTCATCAAAGAATATGTACAGATGGCAAATAAGCATATGAAAAGATGCTCCACATCAACCGTCATCAGGGACCACTACATTCTTATCTGAATGGCTCAAATCTGGAACACTGACAAAACCAAATGCTGGCAAGGATGTGGAGCAATAAGAACTCTCCTTCAGCCCTAACCGGTTTGGCTCAGTGGATAGAGTGTTGGCCTGTGGACTGAAGGGTCCCAGGTTCGATTCTGGTCAAGGGCATGTACCTTGGTTGTGGGCACATCCCCAGTAGGGGGTGTGCAGGAGGCAGCTGATCGATGTTTCTAACTCTCTATCCCTCTCCTTTCCTCTCTGTAAAAAATCAATAAAATATAAAAAAAAAAAAATAACTCTCCTTCATTGCTGGTGGGAATGCAAATGGTACAGACACTTTGGAAGACAGTTTGGAAATTTCTTAAAAAACTAAACCTACTCTTACCACATACAATACAGCAATCATGCTCCTTGGTATTTACCCAAAAGGAGTCAAAAATACATGTCCACAAAACAAAACAAAAAATGCACATTGATGTTTACAGTACCCTAATTCACAATTGCCAAATTTGGAAGCAACCAAGATATACTTCAGTAGGGGAATGGATAAATAAACTGTGGTACATCCTAACAATGGAGTATTATTCAGCACTTAGAAAAATAAGTTATAAGCTGTGAAAAGACATGGAGGAGTCTTAAGTGTATATTATTAAGTGAAAGAAGCCAATCTTAAAAGGCTATATATTGCATGATTCCAACTCTAGGACAATCAGGAAAGAAAACAAACAAACTATGGAGACAATAAAACAACCAGTGGTTACCAAAGGTTGGTGGTGGGGAGAGATGAATATGCAAAGCACAGAGGATCTTTAGGACACTGGAAATACTCTGTATTATATTATAACTAGAGGCCCGTTGCACAACATTTGTGCACTGGGATGGGGGGGAGGGGTCCCTCAGCCCGGCCTGTGGCCTTTTGCAGTCCAGGAGCCCTCGAGGGATGTCCGACTGATGGCTTAGGCCCAGTGGGACATTCTTAGTGCTGCTGCGGAGGCGGGCCGCTGCACTCACCAGCCGTCAGCCCGGCTTGTGGCTGAGCAGCGCTCCCCCTGTGGGAGCGCACTGACCACCAGGGGCAGCTCCTGTGTTGAGCTTCTGCCCCCAGGTGGTCAGTGCACATCATAGCAATCAGTCGTTCCACTGTTCAAATTTCCATATTACCCTTTTATTATATAGGATGATGGATACATGTCATTATATATTTGTCCGAACCCAATGAACTATTATGTGTTAAAGTAGGTTCATCCTTCATAAAAAATGTACCATTCTAGTGAGTGATGTTGATTATGGGGGAAGCGATGTATGTGTGAGAGCAGGGAGTATTGGGGAAATCTCTGTACCTTCCTCTCAATTTCATGGTAACCCTAAAACTGCTCTTTAAAAAAAGTATTTAAAAAACTCACATAAACCCCTCAGGTATTCAGTTCCTGAGACCCATGGTCATATAAGTTTCTTCCACTTGTAGGGGTAAATTTTCCTGAAAATCTTCACTTCTGTGTTCTATCATTAATATCTCAAATTTCATCTTTGTAGTACCCACTATGTGGAGGATAGATAACCTTTAACATCAATATGGGTAGTTGTGAACAGTCATTATCTGAGAAGAATGGAACTGTGAGTGACTTGAACTTTCTATGTCTTATAATTCTGTGATATTTACATTTTTACAAGCATTTATTTTGTACTAAAAGTAAAATCAACAAGCTCAAATTTTTAAGATTTGAAAAGTCCTATATAAATTAGAGGAAACTTACTCATTACTTTTATGTAGACTAGAAAATGGGTTTTTTTGCTTGTTATTTTTTGGAGTCAACTAAAGGGAAAAGGAAGATATTCTGGGCCAGCCATCTCCTTAACTTCATTAAGGTACACATGGCAGGAGGCAGGCTCTCTGGCTGTTATTTCTCTGGCTCAAGTTTGTTGGTCTTACCTTCTCCCAAGATTGTAAATTGGTGTGGTGTGGTATGGTGTGGTGTGGCGTGCGTGCGTGCGTACGTGCGTGTGTGTGTGTGTGTGTGTGTGTGTGTGTGTCTTCCCTAGCATGGAGTCATAGTAGGTACTCAAAGATATATTTGATTAGTTTAATTAAATTGTCACATTAAGACAAAAAGTGTTTTCCCTTGAAACATCCAGATAATCTAGGACAGTGGTCGGCAAACTCATTAGTCAACAGAGCCAAATATCAACAGTACAATGATTGAAATTTCTTTTGAGAGCCAAATTTTTTTAAACTTAAACTATATAGGTAGGTACATTGTTATTAACTTAATTAGGGTACTCCTAAGTTGGCCTTTGCTAAAAACATCCTCAATCTGATTGAGGTACGTTCGCTGAGGTCGACCCCTTCCAACTCTCCCATCCACACTTGTCTTGAATACTTGTTTCAGATAGACGAGTCTTGAATACTTGTTTCAGATAGACGAGTGTGGATGGGAGAGTTGGAAGGGGTCGACCTCAGCAAACGTACCTCAAAACAATGTACCTCCCCCCAGCGCTGTGTATCCCATGGCCCACCTGTGCCATATCTCCCGTCGCCCAACCGACCGACACCCCCTACTTCTTCTAACGCCACTTCTTCAAAATAGACTCGCCCAGGCCGAAAACTGACTTCTGCAAATGGGCCACGAAGTTTCAATCGCACTGTACGTGCACGCTCGCACATGGTATTTTGTGGAAGAGCAACACTCAAGGGGCCAAAGAGCCGCATGTGGCTCCCAAGCCACGGTTTGCCGACCACTGATCTAGGATATTGAAAGTTTTTTTTTTAATGCTGAAGAAAAGTTGTTAGATTATGAAACCAACATTCAGAATGCTGCCCTTGACCCAGCCTTGGTGAATATTCATCCTACAGAACAAAGACCGCATGTCCAGGTCAAAGAAGCCTGTTTATTTTTTAAATAAAGGAATTCCCTTTGTCATCTCACACTTAAAATAAAATGGCCCTTCAGACACAGCTCATTTGGAGGCCAGCACTTAGTAACATTCTTTGTTTGAAATCCAAACAAAAGGAACCCAAGTTCTGGTTCATTTCCTACCTCCATCCCATAGTGTCAGGAATTCTAAAGGACTGAGGAGGACCTGGCCAACTGCCGTGGACCCGCTGAGAGTCAGCTTCCCAAGAGGATGGTGACTCTCAGCCCCCAGCACTGCAGGAGCATTGGTGCCGAGCCAGGAAGTGAGGAGGAGCCTGAGCACAGGGAGCCTCGATGGCAAGGGTTTTCTCCCCAGTGGGTTTAAAAGTTCACCAGTTGATGCTTTTCTCATTTCCCAGGAAGCAGCCTTTGCTCCAGGGAATGGCATGTTTTCTGAGCTTGGGCTTACACAGTCCATCCCAGGAGAAGGAACTCCCCTCCACGTCCTATAGATTCATAAACTGGTTATTCTCAAAGTCTTTTGGGTCCATTAAAAAAAATCTTTTTAAAGATATTTTTAAAAGAAAGCATTTAGTCATTTCAACATGACGCTGAGCCAAACCAGAACATTCTTTTCTAATAGCTCTGTTTTTTAGAGGAAGCAACTTCATACAGAATGTGCCAGCCAACTGGACTTGGTTTTTTAATCTATGCTAATAATAGAAGAATATGCAAATTGTCCGGGACTCCGTCACAGTAACAGTAACGACCAAACAGCAGGCTGCGTGGGGCAACCAGGCCAGCAGGGGGGGCAGTAAGGGGCAACCAGGCTGGCGGTGGGGGTTGGGGGGAGAGAGCAGTTAGGGGTGACCAGGCCAGGCTGGCAGCGGGGTGGGGGGGCATTTGGGGGTGACAGGACGGCAGGGGGGAGCAGTTGGGGGCGATCAGGCCGGCAGGCAGAGGCAGTTAGGGATGACTAGGCTGGCGGGGGAGGAGTTAGGGGCGATCAGGCAGGCAGGCAGGTGAGCAGTTAGGAGCCAGGTCCCAGATCGTGAGAGGGATGTCCGGCAGTCGAACATCCCCCAAGGGGTCCCAGATTGGAGAGGGTGCAGGCTGGGCTGAGGGGACATCCTCCCTCCCCCTCTGTGCATGAATTTCATGCACTGGGCCTCTAGTAATAGTAATAATAATAATAACAGTCACCATTAGGATAGCACTTACTGTATGCCAGGGACTGGGCTAAGTACTTTATATTCATTATCTCATTTAATCCTTGCCACAACTTTACGATGTAAGGGCTGCCATTATATCCCCATGTTAGAGTAAAGAGGTTAAGTGAATTATTACCCATAGACACAGAATCCAACCTGGACCAGTCTGACCCCAAAGCTCTTGGTCTGATCCACCTTCAGGATAAAACGTCTTATATCCAAACCTGGACTGAAAGTCCCTGGAGGGCAGGACTGTCAAGCATCTGGCACCCCCAGCATGACAGCGTCTAGCAAGGGGTTAAGAAACCCAGCAACTGTTTTCTTTACTCCATAAATACTAAGAAATGGCGCAACATCAATTTACTATAAAGTACAAGTTTACTCTTTTCATTTGAATGAACCACAGTGTTATTTGTTCCCTAAGGGGTGACACAAAAAGTCTCATTTAACATTTCAGTTTTTTGAAATGGAATATACATAATGAAACTGCCTTTTATCTACCAGGATACTGGGTTGAACGGGTCTGCCCAAAAGTCATGGCCATCTGTAACCTCAGAATGGGGCCTGACTTGGAAATAGGGTCTTTGTAGATATAATCAAGCTGAGATGAGGTCACACTGGATTAGGATAGGCCTATCCCAATGACTGGAGTCCCTATAAGAGGTGAATTCAGACACACACACACACACACACACACACACACACACACGGGCACACCATATGAGGACAGAGACACACAGGAGGACACTGTGATGACAGAGGCGGACTGGAGAGATGGCCAAGGACTGCCAGCAGCCACCAGAAGGGAGGAGAAAGGCATGGAACAAATTCTCCCTCAAAGTTTTCAGAAGGACCCAACCCTGCTGACACCTTGATTTCAGACTCATAGGCTACAGAAACATGAGAGGATAAATTTATATTATTTAAGCCACCCAGTTTGTGGTACTTTATCACAGCTAGGAAACGAATACACAGGGTCTGGCTTAGGAAAAATGTCAGTGTGAGGAAAGGCATGCTGATCCTCCCAATTCAGAGGCTACTCCTGATATCCCACCAGTTGGAGCTGCCTTTTGTGGGCCAGAAAGTACCTCTTTCCGATGCAATGGTCAGTGAAGGAGGTATGAAGGAAATGGGTAGAAAGACTCAGTTCAGCCCCAGATGGTGTGTTGTTCAAGACCTCTGTGTTTTATTGGTCATCTCTGCGGTGGCAGCACACGGGAGCCACTGCAGAGCTCCTGTGGGACTGAGAGTCTGAGGACCTGGCAACAGGTCCTGATGCTGATGGGCAAAGGGTGACTGCAAAATGTGTGGCTGATGTGCTGGGGCTACGTCAGCCCCCACTGTTCCCAAGGAAGAGGAGTCAGCTGACCCTTGCCAGATTCACACAACTGCGTGGCCAATAAATGGGTCAGATCCTGAATGCTGGGCCATCTGCGTGGTGTGGGTGAGCCGGGCAATGGCTGGGGTCAGGCTGAGGTGAGACGAGAAGTCAGGGAGGAATGAGCAGGGATGCCACAGGGCAGGAAGGGAGGTGCTGCTGCGGATGCTGAGCAGACCACTTAGGCAGGTTCAGAACCAGCAGAAACTAAGAGAAAATAGAACCTGAGAAGCCAATCCTGGCAAGGAAAAGCACCAGGGCGCCCTCTCAGGAGGAGACTTTCAAGGCAGCAGGTGAGCGGGTGGGAGAAGGGGCCCCTTCCTTCTGGGGCACATACCAAGGCTGAGGAAACAGTGAGGGGTTTGGTGACACATCTCAGGACGGAGGAAGGGAGAGACACTTCAGCATCGCATCTCCCTGGAAAGACGCTAAGAGGAGGCCAAACTCCGCTGTGCGAAAGGCCTTTCTGTCTTGCAGACTTCCGTCCACCTGTGACCCAAAGTCCTCCCCCAGTCCCCACCCCCAATCCCATCCAGAGCAGCACCCGATGGCTCCGAGTGACTGACAACGCATGTCAGAGAACAAGGAGAGAAAAGTGGGTTATGCAAAATTTCAGTTGCTTAAAGGACCAAGGGACTGTCTAGCAGTGGGGAGTGGGGCTGGGGATCAGGGACAAGGGAGAGAAAGAAAGAGGTTCCAAAACAAGGGCACTGACCAGGACGCTGGTGGCCAAGAGCACAGCCTGGTGGTTGCACACTTGGAGGTGGACAGATACATGAGGAGAGGAGAGTTTACTCCTGGAGCCTCACAACCAGGGAACATTGTCAGGGGTGGAAGCTACAAATCCATAGCAAAGTCTCGCTTAGAAACTTCTGCTGGAGTCTGTATGTGCTGGATCAGCTCACTGTGAGGCACTGTCTTACCTCCCGATTCAGGGCAGCTCCACGTGCCTCACGGGGCCCTGTCTAGGTGAGCAGGGAGCTACAGACAGTGTAAAGACAAGGAAGGGTTTCTTGGATACTCCTTATGTCTTCCGTAGAGCCCCCCTGGGGTAGGCTGGGCCTTCAGAAGGGTCAGCTTACCTCCCATGCCTGACACGCTGGTCCCACTGTAGTCATTTGGATGTGGAGTTGAAGGAGGATCATAGCCAATCACCAAGTCAATGGTGGCCTGGGTAGAAACAATGCAATATAAACAGAGTCAGTGCAGGGTGTTGGAATGCTATGGACCAATGCAAACCAATTCAGCAGGAGTTGCAGTTCTAGAAGGGGTGAGCAGGGCGGTGGGAAAGTGGGAAGAGAAAGAGAGAAGGATGACACACTCCACTGTTTATATCTTCCCATGTGTGAGCCTAAGTGGAGTGGGAACGCCTGGGAAAGCAATTACCTGTTACACCTGGCCAAGTGTCTCAATGCTAAAGGGTGACCTCATAAACTGGAAGAATGTTGTGACAGGCAAGCATGAACTTGTAATCAGCCTTCATCCTAGACTGGAGATCGCCTCCAATCACAGAATTACAGTCAGTCGCAGAGGCTCCTTGTAAATGATTATGTGTTTGTTTGCTCCCTGACTTCTTTAATTGCTAAAATTTATTTTCACACTTCTTTCTTAAAAGAACTTTAAGTGACGAATAAAAAATTATATAACAATGTGACCCATAAAATAGGTAAAAAAAGGAATCAAGTTTGATTAGAGGAAACAAATACACAAATCAGGAAGTTCAAGATTTGCATAAAATGTGACCGTAAGATGGCTAGAAGTCAAGGCAAGATTGGAGAACTGAAAATGCTATGCAACTTTCATTATCAGAAAGAAAAGAAAAAAAAACATGGTAATTCCTTACAGGAGATAGTTATTCCTACTTTTAAAATCTGAGATAAATTTCTCACATGGTACATTATTTTACGGAAAAGTTTCCTCTACATTTATATTTCATGAACCTACAAAATTTCAAAAACATTGGCTAGGGGGAATCACCATAGGGATGTGAACACATGCCCACAACCATATCAACCAAACAGAAAGGAATTTTAACTGCAAAAAATGAGGAAGTATAACCTCAAAATAAAGGTTCCCTTGCAAATAAAAATGGCACACACCCAAGTTCCCAGTTAAAATACAGACAAAATATTTAGGATATACTTATTCTAAAAAAACCATTCATTGTTTATCTGAAATTCAAATGTAAAAAGGCATCCTATACTTTCATTTGCTACTTTGCTACATGTGACTCTTTCTCTCTTTCTAAAAAGTAATAGAAAAAATATCCTTGGGTGATGAATGCATGAATGAATAAACAAATAAATAAATAAAAAGGCAGCCAGAAAAAATCACTGACTTGTACCATGTTTCCTAAGTATCATTTTGCTCAGTCAGGTTTTGGGTAAATAGATGATAGCCAACATTCTGAATTTAAGTTGCATGGTTAGAATGCTGATTCACAGGAAACCTATCAGAAAATTGACATTCCTAATCGATGTTGAGAAGCCTAACCTATATTCTTGTCAACAGGGATGGCCTTTTTTAAAATAAAATTTTCTCCCTGTGCCCAGGCTCCCAAGCAAAATAAGTTGATTGGAAAATGAAGGTGTTAGAGGTTAATGACTTAAGAATGGTAGCTTTATAAAAGCACTAGAGGCCTGGTGCACGAAATTTGTGCATTTAGGGGGGCATCTCTCGGCTTGGCCTGCGCCCTCTCGCAGTCTGGGAGCCCTCAGGGGATGTCCGACTGATGGCTTAGGTTCGCTCCCCACGGGGAGGGGGTCTAAGCCCTCAGTTGGACATCCTTAGTGCTGCTTCGAAGGCGGGAGAGGCTCCTGCCATTGCTGCTGGGCTCACCAGCCATGAGCCCAGCTTCTGGCTGAACAGCGCTC
The DNA here is from genome assembly GCF_028538775.1 of Myotis yumanensis. Classification (NCBI taxonomy): domain Eukaryota; kingdom Metazoa; phylum Chordata; class Mammalia; order Chiroptera; family Vespertilionidae; genus Myotis; species Myotis yumanensis. The sequence continues at coordinate 23,550,927 of NW_027223764.1, read as the reverse complement.
CCCGTGTGCACTGACCTGCGTTGAGCATCTGCCCCCTGGTGGTCAGGGCGTGTCATAGTGACCAGTTGTTCCGCCGTTGGGCCAAAACTGGCTCTCCAACATCCCCCAATGGTCCCAGATTGTGAGAGGGCGCAGGCCAGGCCGAGGGACCCCACCACTGCACAATCAGGGCCGGGGAGGGATGTGGGGAGGGACTGCAGGATGGCTCCAGAGTGTGTTAGGCCCATCTTGCTCAGTCCCGATTGGCTGGACCCCAGCAGCAAGCTAACCTACTGGTCAGAGCGTCTGCCCCCTGGGGGTCAGTGCACGGCATAGCAAGCAGTTGAAAGTGGCCTTAGCATATCATTAGCATATTACACTTTGATTGGTTGAATGGCCGACCCGACGACCAGACACTTAGCATATTAGGCTTTTATTATATAGGATGTTAGCAGTCATATGAAATCTCAGAGCTGATGCTTGAGTCAATGTTTTTTACATGCACTTGAAGAGAATTCTGGTCTCAATATAACATCAATATGGACTTACTTAGGAAGGCTGTGATCAGAAAACATATACACTGAGTAGCCAGATTATTATGACCGGCCAGATTATTATGACCACCCCATCAGTACAATGAAGTGAATTAGTTATGCAAATAATAATAATAATAAAACCTTGGGAGTATTTGCTTAGGAAGTTTTCAATATTCAGTATTTTTGGAAGTGTCAATGAAATACTGATGGGGTGGTCATAATAATCTGGCCGGTCATAATAATCTGGCCACTCAGTGTAGATGCTAATGCAATAATAAAGATCATGCTATTAACTTATTGATATTCCAAGGTAATATTAATAAGTTACCTTCTCTAGAATGTTTCAAAAGTATCTGATACACACAGCTATGCTCACCACACACATGTTAACACCCAAGAGAACATGCACCAAGAGAGGGACAGACTTGCTTTATAGTATCTTGTTGTAGAAAATCAAATTTATCCAGTTCTGTGATCGGGGATATAGGATAAGGCTATACCCTTTGCAAATGGACTAGTATATCTCAAAATCAATAGACTTGTGTGTGTGTGTAGTGAGCTAATTATAACTTCACACTTTTTTTTGCTTCATCATCTCACTTCGAAGCCATTCAACATGAGGGGAAATGCTCACCCCAGTATCTTGCCCCCTTTCGTTTAGCAGGGAGATCAGTTTGTACGGCAGCGATCTGCTCTGGTCGCCGATCAGGTCCTTCAGGGATATAGTGGCTGTGCCAATTAATCTGCAGAGGAAACGAGAAACAGTAACCTAAGTAAGAGGCATGCTTCCATGACTCACCAGACCTCCTAATTTCCTTCCTATCCACCTGTTATCAATGAAGTCACTCTTAATGGAACGTGGGCCGTTTTGTTCTCACCCTAGTAGGGTAACTTGGCAGTCAACACTACGTATCAGCCATCACTTCACCATAACAAGTAGGCATTTCAAGCGTCTAACTATGGTGCCTATGAAATATCAAGTCATGATGAGATGGGTGGGTGAGAGGCAAAGACTGAATATAGCCCCCCTACACCCTCAAATCCTGGAAGAGAGAAGAGCAAGAAAAGATTCAAGCATTCCTTTGTGGTAAAAATTTGAAAGGAGCCATACAACTTGCCCACATAAAAGCATCCCCCCAAGCAGACATTGAACTGTAAATAGGTTGCAAGTCTACTGAGGGGGCTACCTTGCAACCCCACGTACTCGGGAGCAGCATTCAAAAGTTGGATGTGTGAGCTTCTCTTTCTTCTCCATAGACTATAGTCTATAAATTGAGGGTTATACACCCAGGAGGATTTGAGACTGGGTGAAGTGAAACAGTTCCCTCTGTGAAATGCAATCAAAAAGCAGGGGTGTGCTCTCAGGATGGAGACCGAAAATGGAAAAGAGAAATAGTAAGATTTTTAAAATGTTATTTATTTACACCTCGTCTACATTTGCAGCAACATATGCTAATAAATAGCAGATACAATAGCATGGAATATCACTAGCATAAAAATACAACACTAAACATCAAGTCCTCAAAGTAATAAAAGAGATTCCTTATATAAAAAAACACAATCAGATTGAAGAAACTGTAGTTGAGTATAACACATAACTCTGCTCTCCGAGCAAAAATAATCAGAAAAGTTCATGTTATGGAAAGATATTCATTTTATTTTGAAATGCAGTACATTTTCTTTAAAAATCAGGAAGTGAAAGTTGATGTCAACCCAGGCACGTCGTTTTTGAACTGACATATATCCGTATTCTCCTCCCCCACTCAGACCTCAGAAATAGGACTAGATAGGAAATCTGGGGTCTGTCACCCAACCACATGCCTTCAGCAGGAGTAATACTATTAATTAATATTATATTCCACAAGGCCATAATGTTGCCATGGCATCCTGTTTCACCAAATGACCCAATGATGTGAACCATTTGCATATGGTTGATTGACAGAGTACACTCTCGTGGACAGAACCCCAGACGAGACACTCAACAACCCTGATGGATTCAAATCTCTTCTAATATCACACGTAGAGTCAGTTAATGTCAATGGAAAAGGACAGTTCTGCCTCCAGAGGGATGAGTGAGCTTCTCAGCCCTTTCGAGTCAATATAGACAGTAGGTCTCTCAGGCGATGCTGAGCATTGATGGAACCTTCACAGAAAACATTTTCACACTTGGAGTGCGGGAAACGAGTTAAGTCGGCTCGCGTGAATTGCGCGTACTCCGCGGGAGCCGTCTTAACTCGGTTCATATAGATTTGCGGTGGAGTGCGGGAAACGTGTAAACTCGGGCCGATTGTAACTGCGTATTACCAAATATTTGTTTGTTTGCCGTTCACAAAGATACCTACCTGCGTATGCGAACCGTTTCATACCCATTGGGGTAATAGGTATCATAAAAATCCCTGATTTTGCGCAGGAAACCTAAATAATTGCCCGCGCCATCTTATATTTTGGCGGGAAATTCACCTGACACCGTAGTGTTCAGATGAGTACGTTTACTCGGTGTGTTTGTTAGATTTTACATGAGTATGGTTTCTCCTCGCTTGGATTTTCATTCCCCTGGCACATTGAGGACAAGCACCTACGCATGACTCCATCTGCACCAGATGAAACAGGTAAATCTCCCACACAAAGTGAGAGTCCCTGGCAAAATCTCTTCCGCGTCTCATTTAGCTCCATGTGGTGTGAGCCTGAGAACTTCTCTCCATGTTTTAAAAATAGGGCAGTAAGCCAAGGCGTTGTCTAGTTGAGTTTTTAAGCGGAACAAAATGTGCAAATTGCAGCTTTCAAAGTCATCTGACAGGTATTGCGTGTCCTGCCTGGAGAGATATGGAAACACACTGGATTTTATTTCTCACAATTCCATGATTCAGAACCTAACTTTATGATTTAAATCAGGACATTGCACCCTTAAACATGTACCAATCTGCTTTTGCTAATGTCAAGATGACATGAATCTCTATCAGCAATAAATAAGTATTGGAACAAAACAAAAAGTACAGTTGCTGGGGTAATGCTGAAGTTAAAGAAGATGGCCTGGGGCTAGACCAGCATCTACCAACCTCAGCACTCCTGATACTTTGAACTGGACAACTCTTTGTTTTGGGGGGCTGTCCTAGGTCCTATCAGATGTTCGGCAGCATCCCTGACCTCTACCCACCAGCACTCTACACATTGCCAATTGTCCCCTCGTGAGCCAAATCGCCCTAGGTTGAGAACCTGTTCTAGCCTTAACACTGTGTCCCACCGTCCTTCAAGGCCTTAGCTAAGTCACCTAACTGAGCTGACTTCATTACCTACAATCGAGTGAACTGAAATAAGTAATTCCTCAGACCCTTCTCAGCTCTAAAAATCTGCCACGAGACTTATGTATTTGACTAGAGGCCTGGTGTATGACATTCGTGCACTGAGGGGGGGGTGGGGGGCGTCCCTCAGCCTGGCCTGCACCCTCTCACAGGTAGGGAACCCTCAGGGGTCCTTAGCACTGCCGCGGAGGCGGGAGAGGCTCCTGCCACCGCCTCTGTGCTCACCAGGCTTCTGGCTGAGTGGCACTCCCCCTGTGGGAGCACAGTGACCACCAGGGGGCAGCTCCTGCATTGAGCATCTGCCCCCTGGTGGTCAGTGCGCATCATAGCGACTGCCGTTTGGTCAATTTGCATATTAGCCTTTTATTATATAGGATGTCTTCTACATGTACCTATTTAGAAAATCATATCATGTTAAACATTTATTTGTCTTAAAGTCCTTGTTCATTGATTTAGGGGGGAAAAATATCCTAGATATCTGGGTCCATAATGGACAATCCAGAATACTAGGCAAAGGTTATGCCTTCAAAGGTATTAGTCTATAATGTTGCAAGTCAAACTTCAATTCACACAGGGTGCCAGGAGGGAAAGTTAGGCCAATAATAGAAATGTGAAACACAGTGAGTGATAGGTAAGACAATAGGGAGTGGTGGGACTTGTGGCTAACTGGAGAGACCGGGCTTGCTTAAAACACAAAACCCATCTGCTGGCCTTTTATGGTCCTGAATGGTTTTACAACTTCATTCTGACTCAACCACTATCTGCTGCTTTCTTTTCCCCATGAGAGAAGGTGATAACAGATAACTGACCAGGAATGGAATAAAATAAATGAAGCCAATTATACAGCCTCACTGCAATTCCTTTTCAGAAACCTTTAGTCCCATTTCTTACGATTTTCTTCATAAAATTCTGATGCTTTTGTGTCAGGGGGGAGGGGTACAGGGAATGTAAAAGAAAACTTGAATTTCTTTTTATCTGAAGTACAGATAGTGTGTTTAGATTTAATCTCCAAAATAATTTTAACAGCTGAGTTCAGCTGAAGAAAAATGCAAACAGTTATAACTTCTAAGACTTTCACTATAAGTTGAGGACAACAGCCCCCATGGGGAAGTCTGAGCTCCGTAGGAGCAACGGCATGCCGGCTGGCCTGGCCTATTTTCTATGATGTTGCCTGGATACAAAATACTGTGAGTCTGGGAACTGATGACTTGGCCTCCTACACGGGGCATAAGAACAGTTCAGTCGGACCACAAGCCAATTTCCTTTAAAGGAGATGACAGTGAACCAAGAACCCATTTTTTTTTCATATTACTAATACTATAAATATGTTCAAGTGTGACAGTAATGTGGAGGGTTAGCCCTGTATGCTCATGGAAAAATAAAAGTCTCCCATGGACTCCACCCACCACTGAAACAGATGGGCCACGTCTCAGAAGGAAACTTTATAGTGAAAGAATCCCAAGGCTCTTTGGCTCTCCAGCTTTACTGGTGGAATTAATAAAATGCAGATGCATTCTGACGTGCAGAAAAAGCCAGTCCTGCTCCTTCCTGTTCCATCGATGTCCATGCAGTTTCCAGATGGGACTCTCTGTGACTAGTTCTAAGCAGTGGGAGTAACTACTTGAAACTTAGCTGTTACGATTGGGGGAACAAAAGAGTGTAGTTGTAAACTGGTCAACTTAGTCGTGCAAGAACTTCTTCAACTGTTTCTCTCTTGTTAAAACAAACAGAGTCTGTGTGTTTGAAAAAGAGAGTCAGTGTGGACACAAATGTTAACAGCCGCATGCCACGATGGTGAGTAAGGGCTCTGCTGGCCGAGTTCTTCATCAGGGAGCTCGCGGATATGGAGCTGCCGGTGCAGCAGGGACACGCTGAGGACATGAGGAGGGAAGGAAAACTGTTGGAGGCTGGAAAGTAATCACATGCTGCTGCACTGTGTCTGCCCCTACGGACATCTCGACTTCCCATCCTCTGAGGGTGGAGAACAGTCCCCAACGGGGCTGGGGACAAATACTTTTCGGAGCTGCTCCAAGGTCCCCGCAGAAAACATGAAAGGGCCGTTACCGACCCACTCTTTGAAGCACTGGGCTCTCAGCCAGCTGAGCCTAGTCATTTGGGCCTTGTCGCCTTTGGGAAGGGTGGGGGCGCTGTCACCCTGCCCCACACTCGCCCCTCCCCTGGGCCAGGATCTGGCAAGCTCCTCCCTGGCTCCGAGGCAGAAAGCGGGAGAGCCAAGCAACACACCCTCAAAGGGCACTCCCCCGTCACCCTCCTGAGTCTCCAGCCAGCCCATCTTCACTCTCTGGATTAGTTCATATATCATTCCTCAAAATGTGGTTCCCCAGACTTCCCCGTGACAGAATAACCGGGGCGGTTATAGGTTCCTAGGACCCTGAGTCAGAGTTTTCTTTAGTTAATTCTTATACCCAGGAAGTTTGAGAAACAATGGTTTTAGTGGGACAGGGAAAGGTGGGGGGGGGGGGGGGGGGGTGGCTGGAGAAGGGGGTGTGTGTACTTTTAAAAGCACACTCAATATGATAACATAGGCTCATATCTGAAAAATGGGCATAGAAATCCAATTATTTAATAGAAACAAAATATAAACAAAAGTTCATTAAAATCTATGTGGCAGGTTTAGCCACATGCACCCTTCCTATGGCTTCCTGTCTTAACATCACATCAGGATTCGAGAGCCTTGAGGTCTTTGTCCTGTTCTTTGAAAAGGGGCAAGGGTTTTTAGAATACATATATATAAACGCTGGTCTACACAGTGGTTCCCAAACCTGGCTGCCATTAATCCATCCACCCCTTGGGACCTTATAAGGTAAGGAGAACAGCTTACATAACATAGGGATTACAATCTTGGAGGTAGGCAGAGCTGGCCAATTTGTACTCATCCTTGTACTATAGGTTAACTTCTCTGAGCCTCAGTTTTCTCATCAGAAAAATGGGCACAATGAAAGCTCCTACCTAATAGCATTGTTGTGTGGATGAAAAGGGGGCCACATACTAAACCTGACAAGCTCAGGGGAGGCCTACACAGTTGGCCTTACAAACTTGGGAGACCGAAAGTAACCACATAAGATGGTCTGAACATAAAAATTCCTGACTAAAACTGAGTCATGGAGGAGAGCCACCGTGCCTAGGCCTGTAGATACCTTGACAAAGGTCAATCTTTATCTGAAGTGAGCGGTCCTTGTTTTGCATCTAAGATAACATAGCTTTGAAATGACAGAGTAATCTCCTTTTCCAGATCCCTCAGGGCAAGACTAGGGACCCCCCCCCCACCCCTCCCCACATTGTTATCTTGTTCCCAGCCCCCCATACCACCTCTAGGTGCCGTAAATGTTAATTGTTAACTATCCTGTTCCCACCAAGATAAAAGAAATATGAGTCTTTCCCTTTAACTTTTTATCCAATCCCCGAGGTTTCCTGCTTTGCCTTCTCCTGCCCCCTTAACCTACTACCAATGAATTTCATGTATCCCTCCTTATGTCTCCTTCTTTGATTCTAATGTATAAAAAAAAAGCTACAAAACTGTCATTCTCTGGAGCATTTTCTCAAACTGTTGACATTTTGCTTCCCGGTAATTGTCAGTTTGTCTCAAATAAACTCAAAATAATCCTCTACAGGTTTGGATGTTCCTTACCTTGACAGTTGTAAGGATTAAAAGAATGACGTGGACAGTGCTTAGCAGTCACTTTTTATTATTATTTCACACTCTGCTCTAGAAAAAGAGACCTGAAAAAAAAGCATGTGACTCCAGGCCAGGACTTGCAGGGAAAGCTGATCTGAACTCATGCACAGCCTAAACCACAGGAAGGCAGCTTTACCTATCCAGGGGTAGGGGCAGGGGGGCATGAATGAACAGGTAAGAACCCGTTGTGACCTGGCTAGTATGGCCCAGTGGTTGGAATGTCATCCCTTGAACCAAAGGGTCATGTGTTCAATTGCTGGTCAAGGGCATGTGCCTGGGTTTCAGGTTTCATCTCCACCCCGGTTGGGGCACATGCGGGAGGCAACCAATCAATGTGTCTCTCTCACATCGATGTCTCTCTCTCTCTCTCTCTCTCTCTCTCTCTCTCTTTCCTCCCTCCCTTCTACTCTCTCTAAAAATTAATGGAAAAATATCCCCAGGTTAAGATAAAAAAAAAAAAAAGAACCCATTGTAACTATCCACATCCATTTCTATTCAATCATTGTGAAAAGTTCTTCAAACCAGTCCTTTCTCTTACATACATCCAATAGCTCCTTCCCCACCCTCAATGCTATACATACCATGAATCTGTTTGGAAATAAGTGTTATTTTCAGGATTAGACCAGAAGTAAACTTCAAGCTGTAGTTGAATTCTAATGAAATCCAATTTAGTGGAACCTGAATGAAGTTTTCAAAGTCTTACATCTCATGTTGCATTATAAAACAGACCCCAAACAAAAACCATATCTAAACCAGCAGGCACGTGCATGCACACACACCCCTCACCCTATCATTTTCTTCTGTTTTCCCTGCTTTACTTTTCTTCTTCATACTTATCACCATCTGATGTACTACATGTGGATTTACTTATTACCTGTTCCCTCCACTCAGATGTAAGCAACCCACCCTCACACCCCCTCCCAATGCCTGGAGCAGTATCTGATGCACTGTACACATCTATAATAATGAAAGTGTAATATGCTAATTAAACTGGACGACCTTCCGGATGAAGCTGGGGTTGCTGGGAAACCCAGGTCCTGGGTGCAGCGGCCGGAGGGAAGCTGGGGTCCTGGGTGCCAGAGGGAAGCAGGTGCTGGCAGCTGGGGGAAGGAAGGCCTACTCTTGCACAAATTTCGTGCATCGGGCCTCTAGTTAGCAAACATTTGCTGAATGATTATATTAACTAATATATCACTGAGGATAGTCCAATGACCTTACAAATGATTTACAGGTTATAGAGCTCCCTCTTCTAAGAGATGGTCTTCCAAGTGCAATTGGAAGATAATTACAGCTCTTGTCATTATGAAATGCCTTTCTCTTCTGGTCTTTCTGGGTGTCTTTCTCCAGGGCTATGGCCATGTTTACTTAAGAAGAGATGATAACAGATGCCAGCAGGACTGCACACCTACTTAATTGACCTCCCAATCAGTGGGCTTCGGCCTCTCCAGCCCGAGACAGCCAGCCCAAACCAGCTTTGATCTTTTCCTAGTTTTGCCGCTCTACTGAAAGTATGCAACACATAGAACTCAGAGCTGAGAACCCTGGTCCACAGCGACATCTGCTCCTGGTGTAGGTTTCCACACAGCCTGAGACCTACTCCACTTAGAAAGCCTGCCTGAACCGTGGGCCGTCCCTCCCTCCTCACCAGTCACACGAGGAGAAGGAAAGGTCATGGGGACCACCTGAGCAAATCCCACTCCCGTGTCTACACGTAGCAATGTCTGTCAGAAGCGAGTCTCATCCCTGGGAGAGATGTAAATGAAGACAAGGTCTTTTGTGTACATTCCAGGAAGTGAAAATTTCTCATAAGCAATACCACACTGTACCCCACCAAACTAACTCCACTCTAAACCAGTCTTTCTGTTTTCTCTCATTAAAAAATAAATTTAAAAAACCTTTGCCCAGGGAGTTAGTATTTTCACAACCCAAACTTGTCCTTTTTCTTTTTCTAATTCTATAGGCCCCAGTACCACCGTGTGCGTGTGTGTGTGTGTGTGTGTGTGTGTGTGTGTGTGTTTCCTCTCACTTTCACATCCTGGCACCCTGGCCCTCAACCCAAACACACACACACACACACACACACACACACACAGAATAAATCTTGGAAGGTCTGATCTCTGTGTAAAATAATGTAACATAACTAAATCAAATCCATGTGTTTCCACTCAAAGAGCTGGGTGACTTTCAGCGATTTGGTGAACCTCTCTGAGCCACATTTTCTCATCCATAATTTGGAAATAAGTCTGCTTCAGAGTTATTACAACAATCGAATGCAATTATGTGTGAAATAGCATTAACACAATGCCTGGCACATGGTAAGCAATAGATATTAGCTCTTATATTGTACCTCAAGAAATTGAAGTAAATTTTCCTTAACTACATAAAATTTGCCCTTAGTTTATTGAGGAAGTATTACAATCCCCTTATAAAGATGAAGAACCTTTTCAAGAGTCACACAGGCAGTAAGAGCCAAAGTCCAAACTAATCGCATGATCGTACAGCTGACCACTTGCCCACACCTCCTCTTAAGCAAGATCTTGGGTGAATTTCCTCCTAGACATATTATTAGGTCTTAGGCATCTCCCTCTTACTCATACTACAGCAGAACAGACGCCTGGCTCAGTGATTGATACTCAGATGATGTTTCTAACTTTGCTCTGCATTTGTGTGGGGGTGTATATGATGGTGGTTTGAATGCACAAGTGCACACACATGGAGGGAAAAATGAGAGTACTAGGAATGCAAACTCTAAGGGAGATAATTATGGTCTTTTACCTCAGACATTATAATTTGCATCTCTAGATGTTCAATTTGGGTCTTTTTTATATCTCCCATGTCTCTACTTAACATGCTCAAGCATACGTCTACTTTCTTAAATTACTGCCTACTAATGATATTATCCTATATGATAAAAGCCTAATATGCTAAGTGTCCGGTCGTCCATTCAACCAATCAAAGCGTAATATGCTAATGATATGCTAAGGCTGCTCAACCGCTCGCTATGATGTGCACTGATCACCAGGGGACAGATGCTCTGACTGGTAGGTTAGCTTGCTGCTGGGGTCCAGCCAATCATGACTGAGCTAGATGGGCCAGGCATGCCCTGGAGCCCTCCCGCTGCTCCTGGCCACTGCCAGCCCAGCCCCCAGTGGGCCCCCATCGGGGCGAGCTGGCTGGACCCCACCCATGCACGAATTCGTGCACCGGGCCTCTAGTCTATTAATAATAAAACATCTATTGTTTTTGCACATTGCTAAAGTAAATCTTTCTGGGTACTCTATCCAATGCTCATAAATTAGGTTTTCCACCCTGGCTGGTGGGAGCATTACCAATTCCCAGCCCTGTGTGTGTTTCAAGGAATATTCTATTCTACTCAGATGTTTCTTTTCCCTGCCTCAGAGAGTAGTTTCCTCACTGCCCAGTACTCAATTGAAGTACTCAATTGAAGTGTCAAGAGAACCCTCTGTAATCAGGGGTGCTGTGTGTGTGTGTGTGTGTGTGTGTGTGTGTGTCTAGACTCCCATCTGCACCTCCCCAACTCTGGGAGACAACCAGGATGGATCTGCTGAGTTCCCTGTCCCTGCAGCCTGGAAATGCTCTCTAGGCATTACTTTGGATGCTCACAGTTATTTCCCCTCTCTCTCTCTCGGGGATCACCGTCCTGTGCTGCCGATTTCCAATATCCAAAACTACTGTTACATATATTGTATCTAGTTTTTTGGTTGTGTCAGGGAGAATCTCCACATCTCCCTATAAAAAAGCATGAGCTTTGGGACAGGTATTTGTTTCGCTTGTGATCCAACCCTCTGATGTTCTGACCCCTTTGCAGCTTCAACCCAAGTTGGAACCAGAAAGCTGTTCCAGAGAGCTGAGCTGGACAGAATTCATATAAATAGCCCATTATCAGTGGGCTAGTTGTTAGATGCAAGGTTCTTTAGAAATGTTACATTTCATTGATGTGGCTGTATCATAAACTCACTTGTTCATTCATTCATTCAACAAACATTTCTTGAGGGTCTACTAAGAGCCAGGCTAAATGCTGGTGTTAAAGCATTGAACAACATAGCTATGGACCTTCCTGTCTAGTAGAAGGCCAAATGAGTAAATAAATTGATAAGAACATTTCAGATGGTGGTGAAAGCTGAGCGAGATGAAGTAGATGCATGGACCACACATACCCTTGAGTACTTGCCTAAAACCTAACCCAAATAGCCACATGCCTGGACGGACTCCCTCCACCTTCCTGCACCACATGAGCTCCTTGGCAGGAAGGGCTCTGAGGAAATAAAATAGGGCAGAGAGATGGAGAGTGGTGGCAGGGTAGGTGGTCAGAGATGCTGAGGTCAGAGATGACAAGATTTTACATCTGTTGCAGTTGAAGGGAAAGAGCTCTCTATGCAGAGGGAACAACAAATGCAAAAGCCCTACTTGGTATCTCTTTTTCCTCCCTGGCATGTGCACACACAGACATACAGACATACACATCACACACACACACACACACACACACACACACACACATTTGTAAACATCTCTCATTCCTACATTTCCAAGCTCCTGAAGATGATTTTTCTTTAGGAACTCAAGTGGAGTTCAACAGGACCAGGATGCCAAGGGATCAATGACCCAGTCTCAGCCCCTCTGAGCTCAAATCTCGCCTCTGCTTCCCAAGGTCATTGTGAAGATGAGCTATAGACTCCGAATTTATCTTGTCCATTGTGGAGCATGAGCATGAGTGCTTTAGTATTCAACAGTATAAAAATGCCTACTTAAAATGTTCACCTAGGGAGGAGCTACTAGTAGATAGTGAGTATTCTTTTATTTGTTTCAAAATTAGAAAAATTGCTCCCATCTTAGCCAAAAGATAACCAATCATTCTACCTACATTTTGGTTCCTATAGGTTTTCAGTATAGTGTAAAAGTCAAGAGTACAGGCCTGCCCTGGCTGGAGTGGCTCAGTTGGTTGAGTATCGTCCTATGCACCGAAAAGTTGCCAGTTTGATTCCTGGTCAGGGCACATTCCCAGGTTGCAAGCTCGGTCCCTGGTGGGGGTGCATGCAGGAGGTAGTCAATTGGTGCTTCTCTTACACTGATGTTTCTCTCTCTCTCTCTCTCTCTCTCTCTCTCCTTCTCTCGCTCTCTTTTCCTCTTTCTGTAAAATCAATAAAAACATACACTTTTTAAAAAGAGTACAGGCCTGGATATAAATGCTGACTCTGACACATACCTACTGTGTGACCTTGAGCGGATCACTAACCTCTCTGAGGAAAAACAGGACCTGCCTCCTAGGGTGTCTAAGAGGATTAAGTGGGATAATGCATTCAAAGGCTCGGCATAGTCCCCGGCACTCCCGAAGTTCTCACTGACTGGTGGCCATGCTGCCTGCCTGCAAAGGGAACTCTCATTCTTCAGCTGCTGAGAAAACTCTTCCACTCTGACGTTTCAGCTAAAAATATCATTTCATGCTGGTCATGTGACCAAGAGGCTCCTCCGGCTCTTCTCTTGCCATCATTCAGTCTGGATGGCTGGTTGGATGACTATAAAGTGAGGAAGACAGAGCCTGCACTGAATGCCCAGCCCTCTCCCAGTGCCTGAGGAGGGACACTAGTGACACACAGGCGCTGTGCTTCCTTGGATTGGATGGGGCAGTCGCTGTGGGTGTGGGCATGGACGCACAGGCAAAGCCAGGCAGCCTGGCACTGTTTGCTTACAGGCCCCGGAGCAGCAGATGTGAGAGCCTGGAGCAGCAGACCTATTTGCACAGCCGGTCTCCACAGCAACAGGAAAGTTAACAGGCAAGACATTCCTTAAGCTGAGAGAAAAATCCTCTGCCCCCACCCTGTGCTTCCAGGTGAGGAAAACGTTCCAACACTGAGTGGTGAGCAGTCCTCAAAGGCTGAAGCTTTAGTAGAAAAGCCAAGAAGAAGATATGGGGCCAAAACACACAAATAGTTTGAACAATCACCCAGCTATGAGTATAATTTCTTCCCTGCAGGTAATGTGACTAACGTCTACGCATTGTAGCTGGAGGAAACAAGGCCAAAGGTCACAATTGCTGGCTGAGGATGGTAAGGGGACAGGCATGCCAGGGCATCATTATCACACAGTGTCCACTCCAGAGCTGAGAGGGTGGGCCTTTCACAGAAGACAGGAAACAACCCTGCAGGGAAATCTGCGGACAGAGAGCTAATCTCCTAACTGAAAAGACCAAAGACCTCTCCCAACGATCCTGCTCAGGGCCCAGAATTCCCATATTGTCTACTCCTTCAGATAAGTCACCAGTGACCTCAGTCCCAAGGTCATCATTCCTGGGAAGTTAACACAGTGAACTATCAGCAGCCCTTAGACCATCACTCGGATCTGTTTCTGGAAAGTTCCTTTCAGCCCGCAGGACCTTGAAGGACTGAGACACAGGACAGACAAGTTTTGTTGGAGAAAAGAATTGGCAGCTGGTACACATGTGGCCCAGAGGGCAGGCCCAGTGGGAGCCGGGAGCAGCAATAAGGACACTGGGTGCTGGGAGAAGTCAGGGGGAGGAAGCCCTCCCGGCAGGAGGGGAGGGAAAGGTTGAGAGCGGAATGAAGAGCAGCTTCAGGTTTGGCCTGGAATCTGCCTTTTTCCATTAGGCCTAAAACTTCCCCTGTCCCAACAATGCCATAGGAACAGCTGCTCTTTTTGTCTTCCTGCTCAGTAGACACCACGGCACCAAGTGCAACCTATCTCAGCAAGATGCATGGAGCCCCCAACTTTAGAAGGACCCTTATAACAGGACCCACTGTAGTTTTCTTTGTTCAAAATGGCAAAGAAAAATGTCCAGGACCAGATCGACCGCACATCAACTCTATCTCCAGAAATACACACCAAACGCTCAAAGTAGGTGCCAACGTGGGCCTTGGTGGGGATTTGTCCTCTTCCATCACTGCTGTCATCCAGGGGCCCCACTGTGTTTCAAGAGGTGTAAAATGAACATGTAACGGTCTCCCAGTATTGTTTTCCCTGCTTCCTAACTGGTTTCTACTTCCAGTCTCCACACTGACAGCCTAGGTCAGTGGTCGGCAAACTGCGGCTCGTGAGCCACATGCTGCTCTTTGGCCCCTTGAGTGTGGCTCTTCCACAAAATACCAACTTCTGCACATGGGCCACGAAGTTTCAATCGCACTGTACATGCGCGCCTGCACGTGGTATTTTGTGGAAGAGCCACACTCAACAAAGAGCCGCATGTGGCTCGCGAGCCACAGTTTGCCGACCACTGGCCTAGGTGACCCTTCTAAAATATAAGTCAGATCATATTCGAAACCCTTTAATGGATTCCTGCTTAACTAAGAATGACATCCAAAGCTCGTGTTGTGGTTCACAAAGCCGTGTGCTGTGGCTCTGATGATCTCATCTCCCTTCCCCGTCCCAGCTTCTCCTGCTCTCTAAGCTCCACCTGACTGGCATCTTGAGTCCTTCTTCAAAATCCCAAGCGATTAGGGCGACCATCTAATTTAGTGGCCAAACCAAGCCACTGTTGACAGCAAAAGGGGCATTATTAATCATTGTGCTGCGACCATAAACCAGGACTGTCCTAAGCAAATCTGGGCACACGGTCACCCTCCCTGAACTTATTGCTGTCACTGCAGCCCTCTGATCATACCAAATGCGCCTGAGGCTGAGACATACATTTGTAAATGCATTCCCGTTCTACTAGGAATGAAATTACTACAAATTGGGATGCTTCTTACAATTGGCACAGGTATTTAATATCAGGCTTCCTTCTCCCCCAAACCTGTTATTAATTTAATAGTACATCTTATGGTCAATGACATCTTACAATCATGGATACAATCATGGACACTTACGAGTGTCCCGACTAACGAGTTTTTCGAGATACGAGCCGTCTCTCGGCCTATTTTTTGCTTTGAGTTGCGAGCTAAAATTCGGGTGACGAGCCAGCTTCAGATACCCCACCGCTAGTTGGCGCAGCGAACGTCACAGTGAACGCCACAACATCAGCCCAGCATCATGTGTCTCACTCGTTCACGATTGATTTGACATACGAGTAACTTGAGTTACGAGCTCCGTCACGGAACGAATTAAACTCGTAAGTCAAGGCCCCACTGTAATTTGGTTTCTTATGTGGTATGACATAAAGGAGAATTCAATGATCGGAGAGTAGGAATACCCTCCTGCCAAGCATTTATTTCCATCGGAAAATAACAACTAAGTAACCTGGTGTTAAGCACTGGTTTCTTGTAAGCTAGTTTGGTTTGAATTGTTTACCTAAGACTGGGTTCTGAGTCAATATAAGGCCCGAGTCCAGATCAAGGAATGGAGTGAATTTACTGAGGTCACTCTGTCCCATGGAAACCTAGTTGGGAACCCCCCCCCCCCCCCCAGCTTTACCCAGGGGACTACCCTCGGTGCCACCATGGCATACCATCACACCCCTCTCCCCCACTGGAAATTGATAGAGGCAATAAGACAAAGAAACTGGTTTAGATCTGTTGGGTTTAAAAGGCCAATAAGACATTAAAATGGAAGTGGGGCTGGAAGTATCACTTGAATGAGATGTATATGGGTCACACATAATTGGGAGAAAGTATTTTCCCTGTGTCCAATATAACTGCAGTTTAGATAAACCACCAGAGGTAGGAAATGACTATATTCAACTAACAAAGAAGTTTCTGGAGTGTAAATAGCTTTCAGACTAAGTGCCAAACTGGATAGACTAGTGGTGGCTTAGTGTCTGCAGCCTTTTAGGAATATACTAGTAGACGTTTGAATAAAAGCACCGTGATTGATTAACCACAGCTGATATTGGCTCAGAAGTGGGGGATGACATGGAATTAAAGTATGATTATATTGGAAGTATTATAAAATGTTATTAAAGATGTGTTCTTTCAATAAAATAAACAACAGTAAGATAATATGCCAAATGAGAAAAAGAGTTGAAGTCAACTTACTTATTTTGTCCAATTGTCTCAAAATCTTTCACAACAATTCCAAGGGAGGATGAAAAGTCGAGTGGTATGCCCCTCAAGTCAAACTCCAAAATCTGTCCACAGAAAGGTTACGAAAACAAAAAGGCTGTTAAAAGGATCAGGGAAGACAATGAAATGTACCAACACTAATCGCTGGGTCATTATCTTCACCAATGTCAACCTTTCAAATTTATAGTTAGATGGAAGTGATTAAATTATAAATTAAATTCTAAGCCTGGAGGCTGCTGAGGACTGTGGGAAAGTAAACCAGACTTAGCCTCCAAGGACCCAGTGGTGACTCCTGGCTCCCATTTACCAGGCTCTGTGTCCCTGGACATGTCACCAACCCCTACCTCATACTCAGAGAACTGACAATGCCTACCACAATGTTGCAAAGAATAAAATAAAATGTAGATGTGAAAATGTTTTCTTCAGTGGCTATTTTTAAATTACTTGCTCTTCCTAAACATAATATTATCAAAGAGATGAATGACCTAGAAAACATTTTCTAAAATGCATCAGCCCCTCATTCAATGTCCCACTGTGGCCAGTGCTATAGTCAGATGAGACTTTCATCTTAATGCAACAAATCGCTGTCTACTGACAAATGTAAAAAAAAAAAAAAAAAAAAAATCAACACAGTACCACTGATGCCTTTGATTGATTGTGTAATAAATGAATTAAATAAAGCAGTATCTACTGATGATTTAATTCTCCTTGTAATGGGTCTGGAATGGATAGAAAATTGTCTCATAGCTCATATTAGAACACACCCACTAATTCTGATGGGTTTGGGGTTGGCATTTCATTTGGTTAGGTTTCAGTTATAAAACTGCAATTAAGTTTCTTGAGCCCTGGTTGGTTTGGCTCAGTGGATAGAGCATCAGCCTCTGGACTGAAGGGTCCCGGGTTCAATTCTGGTCAAGGGCATGTACTTCAGTCGCAGGCTCCATCCCAGACCCTGGTTGGGATACATGCAGGAGGCAACCAATCGGTATGTCTCCCACATCAATGTTTTTCTCTCTCTATCTTTCCCTCTCCCTTCCACTCTCTCTAAAAATCAACGCAAAAAATATCCTCGGGCAAGGATTACCAACAAAAAAAGTTCGCTTGATAAATACTTTTGCAATATGAGGGGGGAAATGGGAGGGAAACAAAATGGGGTCAGATGGATGATGCCCTGCGGAGGACACACCTGCTCACATGATCGTACACCTCTCTGCCATCGCCCGTGTGGTGTGACCTCGAATATAAAGAGGACCGCTAGCATCACTCAGACCCAAAGCACTAAATGCACGTGTACGTGTACTTTTATTTATTTTATTCTTGGAGCTCTGTGGGAGGGCTTTTCAGAAAGGCATTAAGAAGCTTCTTGCCTTCACCTCATTCAATGAGAAGGTTCGGTCTTTCTCATACGGAGATATTGACACTAGTTGGGAGAGGAAGTCTTCACAGCCTCCGACTTAGTGAAAATATCAAAGACATTTATCACTGCCCTTACCCAGGGAGGTGTGACTGGCTATTGGAAAAAACAATGGGGCTGACAATCAACTTTTCAAAAATTAGCCAGCATAGGAAAATCCTACTCAGTGGAAGGAATTACAATTTTCACATATCTATAAATGTATTAAATACAGGGGAGGGGGATAAATAAATTATATTATATCCCTTCAATGCAATATTACATAGTCATTCAAGATGCTTTTGAATGAAATGATATGGGTATGTGCTTAGGATATAATAGTAAAAAAGTAGGATAAGAAACTGTACTTGCTTTATGAAGCTAATTTGCTAATTTTAAGACATCATGTTTTATTAAATATATTTAGTCAATAAACATTTATTGATATATCCCATATGTTAACAGTAGTTGTTTCTGGATCGTAGGACCAAAAGTAATATTTTTTTTTTTTGTTAATCCTCACCTGAGGATATTTCCTCCATTGATTTTTAGAGAGAGTGAGAGGGAGGGAGAGAGAAACATCTATGTGAGAGAAACACATTGACTAGTTGCCTCCCACATGCTCCCCAACTGGAGCTGGGGATCGAACCTGCAGCCCAGATACGTGCCCTTGACCAGGAACCAACCTGCGACCCTTTGGCTCACAGTCTGAGGCTCTACCACTGAGCCACACCAGCTAGGGCCAAAGGTAATTTTTTATGCTGATCTGAAGTTTTCAAAATTTTTACGTTAAATACTGGTATATATTATTTTGTCAAAATAAGAACAGTAAATATCTTGACTCAGCCAGACACACAAAGTATCATGTGATACACTCTTGATTAGTCACAGGCATATGTTTTTAACTATGGAGCGTTCCCTCTGGGACTCTGGAGATGTTCTAATACCATCCCTTGCTCTACAGATGTGCCCACATAGACAACATGACTGGACCAAGGCCGCATAGCAAGCTCAAGGCTGCTCCAGGCTAGAACCCAGCCCTCTTCACCGCACCGCTCACCACACCTCCACTGCACAGGACATGCCACTGTGCTCTGTCTCCTTGAACTGCTCTGCTGTCTCCTTGGCCACATAGGGAGACGGAAGGGGTGGGGGCGAAATGCAGAGATTCTCCTTCCAAAGGGAAGTGTCCACCTCTGACCAAAGATGGGGTCACCAGATGTAGCTTATTCATTGAAACAAAGTTAAAAAAAAAAATGAAGTCACCTCATTCCAGACAGGGTTGAGTTCACTATCAATTTTCTTTGTTTTCTTTTTCTCATCTGCAAATAAAAAATAAGAGATACCAACAATTAGACGTATTTATAGAGCAGGTACCATTCACTTGTTCATTCAAAGAACATTTCCCTGAAGGCCAACGATGTGCCTGGCTGTCCCTTTCATCTGTCTAGGGTAGGGGCTCTCTGAATCAAAGTTTTCCAAACCCAACAGCAGGTTTCAGTCTAAAACGTTTTTCCCATCCCCAGGTCTAGGGATGGGGGACTCAAAATCATGGAAATATGAAAACACCGAAATCCCCTGCCTCTCCCTCACCAGTTCCTGTAGACCAAGATTACGCAGGGCCTCTGTCTCTCCAGCTTTTTGCAGAAAGAAACCAACACAGCTAACCTTTGGCATGTAGGTGTCCCCATTTTATAAATGAGGACACAAGACTCAAAGGAGTGAAGAAGGGTGTCGGAGCTCACACGTGGCAGAGGTGCGCTGGCAGGACCCGGAGTTTCAGCTCTGAAGTCCATGCTGCCTCTGTGTGTGGTCAAGATCCTGACCGTTTAAAGATTAAGCTGGACTCCCTCCCACAGGCCTCAGCACAAGGTAATTCACAGGTAAACACTTTCCAGGACCCACAGAGAGTTGGGGGGTTGCTGCCTTTACTCCTGGTCCACCTTTTCTGAAGACACAAGGTTGTCTTTGTGTCGGAGACTCGATAGCACACCTACCTACCTGGTCGAGTCAACGTCAATCCAGCTGGTGTGTAAGTTTTCTTGGAGCGAAGTCCCAAGAGCAGGGGCTCCTATTAGGCCCCTCTGTCCCCAGATCCTTACCAAAATCAGAGCTAATGTTTGCTCATCTGTTTTCAGAAAACAAACCAGCTTTTCCTCCTGTGTGTCTCTTTTACCATCACTCAAAACACAGCACTTCTGACACCAGATGTATGGAGCGGAGTCCCCCACCAAACAACTGTCTCCGATACCAGGTGGGTGTCCTACAATTTAACCCCGTTCTGACGCTATCTGCCTGGAGAAAGCTCCAGATCTCACAGGTTAAGGGCTCAGTCCCACAAGACGGCCGCCCCTCCCACTTCAGACACCAAAAGCAAGTCCAGGTTGTCACCTGTGCTTCCGACAGTTCACTTATAAACCACCCCCTCTTAGCCAGAGCGCCTCATAGAACTCAGCGAAACACTCATGTTACCAGTTTATTAAAGGATATCATAAAGGATGCTGATGCGCAGCCAGATGAGATACATACAGCAAGGTCTGAGAGGGTCCCAAGCTCTGTCCCCAGGGAGTTAGGGTGCATCACCCTCCCAGTACATGAATGTGCTCCCCTGCCTAGAAGAGTGGGGAGGAGGGGGGGGGGCTGAAAATTCCAAGCTTCTCATTCCGGCCTGGTGTTTCTGGGACCAGCCCTCACCCAGGAGTCCCCCCAGAGTGGCCTCGTGAGAACAAATGATACTCCTAGTGCTTTTATCACTTAGGAATTTACAAGGGTTTTAGGAGCCCTGTGTCAGGAACAGGGTCAAAGACCAACTATTAGAACAAGACATGCTCCTGCTGCTTGTATTACGTAGGACATTACAAGGGTTTTAAAAGCTCTGTGTCAGGAACAGGGTTGCAGGGAGAGACCAACATATCTATTTTCTATTCTCTCACATCATCTATTCTTCTTAAAAATCCGAGGAGGTATGTACAGTTATTTCCATCCCTCTTTCACAGCTAAGGAAATTGAGAAGCTAAATAACGTACTCAGTCACCCAGTTAGTAAGAAGCAGGGTCAGGTTTTGAACCCAGGCAGTCTCCCGTTGGTGGCCACACTTTGAACCAATCCTCAGCTTCCCCTCCACTACAGCGAAATGTAGGAGGTAATGTGTTTTGTTCAGCAGAATGCCACATTGCTAAGGCTCCCAGCACACGGCCAACAGTGGGACTCACCACCTCATTCTTCCGAGACCTCAGCATAGCAAAGCCATGAGTCATCACCCTCCCTCTGCTAAGCATTAACTTTTCCACTTGAGTGGGCTCCCAAAGCCTCGCTGGCTTCCCTTTCCAAACTGCAGCATGACCCTACCAAACTCCTGCCTGGACCCGTGAGCTCTGACTGTGGCCCTTCTGTGGGGCTCATGCCCCCTCACTGGGTCTGAGTCTGATGTCACTAGCAGCTGTCCTGGTGTCCTCTCCCACACTTCCATGCCCACTCACCCTCCCCTCATCCACAGACACCTCTCAATCTTCCTCTCTGGTTACAGTACAAGTGCTCTGGAGAGAAAGAGGATCCGTGCAACGGATTTTTCAGCAGACGGAGTTGGGTAAAATGGCTTCTGCCCACAATTACAGCAGCTTCCCCTAAATATCCACCTACAAGGGCCAGGCTGTGCTTTCTACTGCATGTCTACATCCTTAAGACAGCCCTGCAAGGTCAACATTCTCATCCCCATTTCACCGACAAGGAATTGAGAGAAGCTGGTTAACTCGTCTAAGGTCACCCAGCTAATAAGGAAACAGAGCCAGAATCCGAACCTACATCAGGTACCAAACCTGAGTGTGTGTTTGCTACCACACCGCAGTGCCTCACTGGAAGCTGCCAGAAACATTGGATAAAGAAGACACATGAAATGAGACACTCAAAGTCCTGATTTTACTATCTAATTTAATATTCATTAGTGTGATTACTTAATTAGTGACTCTCTGTACTATAAACTCAGTAAAGAATTGTATTTTTTAAAAATAACTGTTATATCTTCAGTACAAAAAGCGATACCTGGCATAAAACAGTTTGTTAATAAAGTACTGATAAACGAATAACTGGATGAATTGTTACATAGTAAGAACTCAATAAACTCATAGTGAGGACCATGGGATAAAAAAGAAAATGCATAAATATCATATGTGGCTTGGCATCCTTGGGAGTTTGACCGGAAGACCGGGAGTTCGATCACTTGCTATGACGTGCGCTGACCACCGGGGGTGGTGCAGAATGAAGGAAGGCCTTGGTCAACAACCGGCAGCTGGGGAAGGGAGGCCCCGGTTGGCTGCCAGAAGGAAGGCCCGGGGCAGCCAGAAGGCCCCGATCGGTCCTGATTGCTGGCCAGGCCTAGGGACCTTACCCATGCACAAATTTCGTGCACCGGGCCTCTAATAAATATATATATATTATATATATATATATAATATATATATAAAAAATATATATATACATATATAATATATATATTATATATATTATATAATATATATGTCTATATATATAATATATATATTATATATAATATATGTAATATATATAATATATATTATATATTATATATTATATATTATATATTATATATTATATATTATATATATATAGATATAGATATAGATATATAGCCAGTGATGGGAATAATGAGTGGCCAGGTCAGGCAAAGGGACCTCATAACTCAGCCCATGGGAATGGTCAGTAAGTGAGTTCTTCCACAAACCTTAATCTACAACATCATTCTTCCATCCAACAAATATCTTTGAAATATCACTTGTCAGGCACTGAGCTGGACACTGTGGGGAATACAAAGATACCTAAGACATGGTTCCTGCTCTCAGGTGGTCCAGTGGGGAGGTAGATGTGGCCAGGTGACTGATATAGACAGATGGCTTCAGTTGGCATCAGAGAGGTACAGATGAAAATACAAATTCAGGAGAAGGGGAGGCGACTTGGGGCTGTGGGCACCAGGTAAGGCCTTGAGGAGGAAGCAGAGGCTGAGCTGGGGATCACAGGACAAGGATGGACTGGATGTGGAGCTGGGAGAAAAGGTAACTCCAGGCAGGGGAAATGGGGTGGGTGGGTCAGCCACCGAGGCAAAGAGAACAGGTCATGTCTAGGGACACTGCACAGCCCAATTGGCTGGAACCAAGGGATGTGGAAGGGAGTAAAGGCAACCAAGCTGTGTGGGAAGGTTATGGTCACACCAACCAAGCTGTGTGGGAAGGTTATGGTCACACCAACCAAGCTGTGTGGGAAGGTTATGGTCACACCGTAAAGACGTGAATGCCAGGCTAAGCTTCATTTGGCTGATACAAGCCACTTGGGAAGGAGGGTGTTAGAAACTGGGCTTTGTAACGTCAAAAAGTTCATAATCCAACACAAAAAAAATAAAGTTGCCCAACAACTCTTCCAATATATTTTCCTAAAGACGTGATTCAGTTGTGTGTGGAGAACAAAGGGGACCGGTTGAGTCCCAGCTGATGTAGGCTGACCGCAGATCAGATGGGGCTATTCAGGTGGAACTTCCTGTGCTCCTGCACTTGGACACAATGTTCGTGCTAAGGGCACTGCCCTCTATCCTGAATCACTTAATGGAGCCAATTATACCTTCAACTTTACTCAGTTGAATTCTTCCTTTAAAAGACAAAACGATATGATCTCAGGACTGGTCTGATTCTAGACCCCATGCATTTAAACACTGACCTCTTATCTCCCTAGCTAAGAGGGGAAGGTTAAGTCGCTGGCATTAGCTCCTCTCCTCCTGGAAAGCAAACCAGTTCTCCCTTCGGGAGAATCCCTTCCAAGGAGGAGACTGATTTCTATCAAAATGTGTATACATTGCATTTTGTTGAAAGCCTATTTTTACACATAGACATGTGTGTGTAGGGGGTGGGGGGTGGGGAAGGGTAGATAAATTCTTTTTTTAAAATAGATAAATTCCTTTATTACCAGAAGCCACAGAGTCACATGTTTATATTACTAGTATTCAGTTATTCAATTCCACCTCTTAAAAAAAAAAGTTGAAATTGCAGGCACTAAACATCAGATTAAATTATGGAAAATTTCCCTTCTCCATTCTCACCACCTTCCCCTCTTCCCACTCTGATTTTATTAAGATGACTATGTCTTCCTATGGAAAGGAATTAAATACTTTCAGCCCAGAACATTACAACAGATTCAAATGCAGAATACACCCTAGACCAGAACTCAAGGCATTCTTTGGGGCATTTCCTGTTTTCTGATTAGCTACGCCTGCTTCTCTCTCAGTTTTGTGAAGGTCACCGTTGCAGTAATTAACCTGCACGCCAACTTCTGAGTAACATTTCCCTGAGAACTGAACAAACACTCTTTGCCAAGCCAGCATGCTCCCTCTTGCACGGAACCATTTCCTTTGCTATTCACCTACCAGACAGTGTGTTGGACTCTTACTGAAAAGGCTCAAGAGACACTGTGACTCCTAAGGCTGGATTGCTGAGCGGACCAGTGTGATTAGTTAATTTTGTGTGTCAACTTGGCTAAGCTGTGATGCCAGCTGTTTGGACAAACACTGGTCTAGATGTTGTGATGAAGGCATTTTATAGATGTGATTAACATTTATAATCAACTAGAGGCCCAGTGCACTGGTAAGGTCCCTAGCGGCTGCCAGCTGCCGGCCTGGTACTCCCTCCCTTCCCCAGGCTGGCCCCGCCCCCTGGTCGAACTCCCAGATGAACTCCCGGTGGAGGGGACAATTTGCATACTATGCTTGTATTATATAGGATTGTTTTTCAGTAAAGCAGATTACTCTCCATAATATGGGTGGGCTTTGTCCAAATACTAGTAGTTGAAGGCCTTAAGAGCAAAAACTGAGGTTTCCTGGAGAAGGAATTCTGCCTCAAGACTGTAATCCTGCCTCTGACAGAAATCCTGCCAGAGTTTCCAGCCTACCAGCCTGCCCCACAAATTTCAGACTTGCCAGCCCCCTATAATCACATGAGTTAATTCCTTAAATTAAATCTCTCTATATATATGCTAGTATATATCTCTCTATCTTCCTCTCTCTCTCTCTCTCTCTCTCTCTCTCTCTCACACACACACACACACACACACACACACTCTATCACACACACACACACACACACACACCCTATTCTCTGGAGAGCCAGGTGCTCATGGAGTAACAGCTATAATGGTAACACATTTTAAATATTTCCGAAGACACACCATTGCACAGAGCCTTAACAATTCTGCAGGGAAAAGGGCAGGTGTTGGCCCAGCATTTCTGATTGGACTTTCACATCAGTTAACTCTCCATTTCTTTGAGCTGCTATCTCTGGGAGACATAAGGTTCAACCATTGACCTCAGAGTCCCTCGTGTGAATTTAGAATAGATAATCCCTAAGTTTTCTTCCAGGTACATGAGTCTTACGAAGTCCCCCTGAGTCCCGATTGGTTAGATTGCTATGTCTTACTAAAGGGCCCCAGAAGATGTGGAGGTGCCATTTACAAAGCTTCCCTAAGTAACTCAGCTCTTTGGTAGGCAAAATAAGCAGATCAGCCATGCAGCTAAACTTGACCTCCCATTCGGAAGTACTTCTTCATCTTCTCTGTGTCCCCAGGTCACGGACCCTTCGTTTTGAAAAATATTCACACATACACACAAAGTCACCCACTATTTGGCCTAGAATTTCACAGATCCCACCCCTACCCCCACCCCTGAAGCCCACTCATGCATGGTTAACAGTTATGAAGTACTATGAACTAGTCACTGTTCCCAGTATCTTCCATGGACTGTCTCATTTAATCTTTACAAAACACTAAGAGGTGAATTCTGTTATGACCATCCCCAGTTACAAAGGAGGAAGCCAAGACACAGAGAGGTTAAGCAATTTACCAGAGGTCACATGGCTAGGAAGTGGTAGAGCTGGGATCCAGACTCTGGCAAAGAGACACAGAGCAGTCTCCAAAGTTGGAGATTAATACTGGATAATGACTCCTTGAAGGCTGAAGCCGTATTTTATTAATATTGTTATTCTCCCCAGGGTGCTCACTGCATAGGAATCCCTCCATGATTTGAATGAATTGGACTTCTTAAGCTCATAAAAGTATTATTACTAGAGTTGCTGGAGGATGACTATCAAGTGCTCAGCACAGGGCCCAGAAAGCTCAACAAGAGCTAGGACTTCTTATTATAGCAGCTGGGCAGCAGCCCTTGTGGACCCAGGCGGTTGTCCAGGCTGTGGCGCCCTTCCTGGAGGGCAGGGCCCAGAGGAAGTGCTCAGTGGCACCGGGCACAGCCCTGGTGGAATAGTTCTCTCACCTGGCTCCGTTCCAGAGCTCTGAGGGCCCCTGGGGCAGCTGGTATGTGGGCAGTGTCTACTTCTCCCTGGCAGCCACCAGCATCTGGGAGAATTCCCACAAGAGCCAGGAAGGCTCTGGGAAGGGCCAGCAGGAGAGTCCTCTGTCCTCAGGACTTAGAGCAGCAGTTCTCAACCTGTGGGTCGAGACCCCTTTGGGGGTCGAACGACCCTTTCACAGGGGTCGCCTAAGACCATCAAAAAACACATATATAATTACATATTGTTTTTGTGATTAATCACTATGCTTTAATTATGTTCAATTTGTAACAATGAAAATACATGCTGCATATCAGATATTTACATTACGATTCATAACAGTAGCAAAATTACAGTTATGAAGTAGCAACGAAAATAACTTTATGGTTGGGGGTCACCACAACATGAGGAACTGTATTAAAGGGTCGCAGCATTAGGAAGGTTGAGAACCACTGACTTAGAGGAACCCGTGGGGAGCTCGAGACATGTGGCCCGCTCAGGTCAAGCTGGCTAAAGCAGTATCTCTGACTTTTTATTTCCCAAACCTGGCTGCCCTGCGGCTCCAGGAGAGGTTGCCAAACGGGTTCTAGGGGAAAGGCATTTTGGCCAAAAGGCAGCTGTGATACAAAGCAAGGCTGTGTTTGCACATTTCTGAAGCAGTCACTGATACCACTGATCAACAGGAACGCCCAGGCAGAAAGGCGGGCAGGGTCCCCGCCCCGCTTTCCGCATCCAGTGCCCCACTGGCCTCTGGAGATGCCCTTTCAGGCACACAACTCTTGGATCAAAACCAAATCCGAGGGAACTGCGGGCAAGCTGA
This sequence comes from Myotis yumanensis, assembly GCF_028538775.1. NCBI lineage: Eukaryota > Metazoa > Chordata > Mammalia > Chiroptera > Vespertilionidae > Myotis > Myotis yumanensis. The sequence continues at coordinate 23,523,898 of NW_027223764.1, read as the reverse complement.
GTGGATCTGAATGACTCATACAGAATCTTCTTCCTAACGGCTGGCCCCAGGGAGTGGTCATGCTCCAGCTCTGCCAGCTGCCCGGCTGCAGGTGGGGGAAGCCCAGGTAGGCCAGGCACCTGGACTGGCTGCCTCGATCGAGAACGGAGCCTTGTGCCCTTTTGGTTTGTTCGTTTATTTTGCATGTGAGCATCTATTCTGTGTGTGGCACGCTAAACACATTCACATCTAATCCTCACAAGGGAGGTATTAGAAATCCCCATTTGACTGATGAGGAAAATGGAGGTTCTGTGATGGGAACTGTCTTGCCAAAGACCCCGGAGCTAAGTAGCAGAGCTGAGCTGCAGCCCCAAGTCGGTTTCATTTCCAAACCTGTGCTCTTTATTAACTCCTTGAGCTGAGGGTACCAGGCGACCTGCCACATTGTCACCATTACAGCCGAGTGACTTTGGGCCATTTACTCCAACTCCCTGTATCTAGTTTTCTTCATTAATAAATATTGGTACCTAATGCCCAGGAATAATGGCTGCCATATATAGGGCTCCTAATATGCCAGGCACTCTTCCAGGGGCTTTGCATATGTTACTTGTCACTATTATCATCCTTCTTTTGAGTAAAATTAAGTCGCTTGTCCAGGGCCACCTGCTAGTAAGAAACAAAGCCAGGATTTGAATGCAGCTGTTCTGGTCCCTAAGCCTCTTAGGCTCTCCGGCCTCTGCCTATGTTTCTGAGGCAATATTTGCTAGACGATGGGTGAAGGCCGCTATTCGGCAAATTCCCTTCAAACCCAGCTTGAGGAGATGGAGAGTTCCTAGAGTTTCCAAGGGGCAGCCTGAGTGTCCCGAAAGAGGGGATGGAAAGCATACCGTTGGGTCTACCATCAAATGGGAAAGCATGAAAGTGCCTAGGACACGGGGGACACTCCTATGTGTTGGCTGGAATGATAAACTGCCTCCCATCAGACAACGTGAAGAGGATCCAGGTCCTCTGCTCTCCCTGTCAAGAAGAGATGGTATAAGAGAAAATAAAATAGCCCTAGCTGGTTTGGCTCAGTGGACAGAGCGTTGGCCTGTGAACTGAAGGGTCCTGGGTTTGATTCCAGTCAAGGTCACAGGCCTGGGTTGTGGGCTCAATCCCCAGTAGGGGGTGTGCAGGAGGCAGCTGATCAATGATTTTTCTCTCATCATTGATGTTTCTATCTCTCTCTCCCTCTCCCTTCCTCTCTGAAACCAATAAAAAATTAATATTAAAATATATATATACATATATACACACATATATTTTTTCTAAAAAAGACAATAGTCACAGAAAAGAACTTTGAAAATAAGCACAAAGCACTGAGTCAAAATCTTGCTCATTTGATCCTATCCCTCCCAGGCAACAAACTTTTAGCTAAATTAGGCCCAAGCCTCAGCTCCCACATCCCATAATTAATAATCTCTCTGAATGGGATTTTTGCCACTGGCAGCAGTTTTCATGCACTGTCCTCAGCCCTCCTCCCCGTGCTATGCATGGCTTTGACCTCTGGGCACCTTGGTGAGCTAGGCTGGTCAGTTGCTGCAGGTTTGAGGCAGTGCTGGGATGGGAGTTTGTGGATTGCTGCTGTTAGTGGGATGGGGGTGGAGCATAGACTGAATGAAGGGAGATGTCGAGCACTAAGAAAGCCAGCTGTGCACGCAGCAGGGTAAAAGTGTGCAGGACCAAGAGTCTCGGGACTGGGGTGCTAGTCCTTCCTTGCCTCTTCCTGGCTGCCCAGCTTTGGACTCTCTTGCCCTGTCTGAGATTCATCTCCTCATCTCAAAAAATCAGGATAGCCCTGGCTGGTGTGGCTCAGTTGGTTGGAACATAGTCCCATGCATCATATGGTTGTGGGTTCGATTCCTGGTAAGAGCTCATACCCAGTTTTGGGGTTTGATGCCTGATTGGGCATGTGCCTAGGGACACAGGGATGTCACCACCTCAGCTGGGTGTGTGGGTCCCAGCTCCACCTGGAACCTGCTGTGGGACCTTGAATGGGGCAACCCACTCTCCCTAACACTTGGTCTCTTCAGGCATAAAATGAACATTTTCATTTTCTGGTGAGAATGAAATGAATAAATGTATGTGAAGCTCCAAGAGCAGTGTTTCACAGCTAGTAAGCTCTCATCTTCAATGTGACCTGCAAATCATGGTAATGCCTCCAGGAGTTCACTCAGAACTAGGACTTGCATTAGACTGTAAGCTGCATGCAGGCAGGAGCCAGGTCTGGCTTGTTCCTCATCTGATTCGCAGAGCTGAGCACACAGTCTGGCAGAGTGCGCTCTTGATCAATACTTGTTGAGTGAATTGATGTTTGAGAGAAGCAATAGGAAGAAACAGCAGCAAAAGAGCGGGAAGAGAGAGACAGGGACTGCCCAGGCAGTGAAGATAAGAAAGCAAAAGGAAACATTTTTATTTTTTTTTAATAATGAAAGAGAGAGAAGGGAAAATATATTTTTTTAACTTATAGTTTGTACTACTGGGATGTAAAATCTGACGACAGTTATAAACCATAGAACTGAGGTGAGGTGAAGTAAAAATTCACCCTGCCAAAAATATTAAATTTTTAATCCTTTACATGTACAATAATAAGTTAGAGCTTTGGTCACTGCTAATACAATGGTTCTGACGTGGAATTCAGAGGAACTAATTCACTGCTAAGCTATGTCAGCTCCCAGCTTCTGAGTCACAGCGTGTTATAAAGGCTTTCCTCGCCCTGTGGAAACTTATCCCAGGAGGGCTGGGTTTTCTTTCTTTTCTTCTTTTTTTAATCCTTTTTGTGCTTGGTACACATTCTTCCCGTTTCAGACTGGGTTCAAATGACCCCAACACACCAAACAACTCAACACATTCAGGGTGGGGAGAAGCGTTCATAATTTGACTTTGTTGTTTTAGCCACAGGTTGTATCTCTTTATCCATCATGACCTCGGGGAATACGCAGAGACTCTGGAATCAGATGGTCCCGAGTTGAATCCTGACTTGTCTCTGCCTCAGTTTCCCCATGGGTAAAATAAAGATGATAATAATACCTATTCCTAACAACAGTGTGAGGATTAAATAAGATCATACACACAGGTGTAAGACAGTGTAAGAATTTAATAAATTATGGTGCTGGTATATAGCAAGTGGCTGTCACTCAGGCTGTCCACCTACCCAGAATCTCCGGGAGACCCAAGTTGCTCTGAACATTTAAAGCACTTTCTACACACTTACTTTTTACTCATGCTTATTCTGGAACTATTGATCTCTCCATTTTGCAGATGAGACAACTGAGGTATAGAGATGCTGGGCAACTGTGAGGGGGAGGAAGTCCTGGACTCTTAACCACTGTAGCTGTTCTCCTGCTCTCTGTGCTGTCCAATATGGTCATCAACAAGCACATGTGGTTATGCACATTTAAATGAACTAAAATTAAACAATATACATAATCAATTCCTCCATTAGAGACATTGAGATGGTAGCTGATGTATAATCAAGACCAAGTCACCTCCGTGGAAACCCAAAGCCCCATGCAAGTCCCATGCCAATTATAGGGGAGCAGGAGAGGTACCACTAAGGCAGCCCAGGTGCAGACAGGAAGTGGATGACAGTGCAGGGAGGGGCAGAGGCATGAAGCCATCAGTCCCTGAGGGAAAGACAGTGAATAGCTTCCTACCTGACATGATTCTGGCTTCTCTGAGGCCCATGACCTGGACACCATTTAAAATGTATATTCAACAATTGTATGGTAATGGATTGATATGCATGTATTTACAAAGCACTTCAAAAGGCAAAAGTCTTTAATTTACTGAGTCATTAATGGTGCTCATATTGTAGTACATACAGATCTCAAATTATAAAATTGTACACTTGAAAGTTATATAATGTTATAAACACATGTTACCTTGACAACAAAAATAAACTAAACTAAATTTAAATTAAATGTATATTCAACCTGTGCTAGGTGTTGCAGAGGATATAAAAATCCCATGCCTCTTGGCAGGGCCAAATCCCATGGGGATGGATTAACTCACCAGTAAACCCAAGCTGACAAGTGCCAGCACCCTGGACTCGCCTTGAGGGCATACACAGGAGATGCTGTGGGAGAGGAAGAAAAACAAGCCACACTAATTGATTTTTGTAAGGCAGCAGTGGCTTTACAAATGACTGAGCCTGTAAAATGTGCTTTGAGAAATGTGCCTTTGAGAGTTCCCATGCTTCAACAGGGTGGGGCCACTTTCCTTAGGTGGTGAGTGTCTACTGTTCTCCCGGAAGTGAAGGGAATGGATGACTCAGTAGATTAAACATTTTTGCCTTCTGAAGTGTTTTTGCAAATACACACATATCTTGGGTTTGGTCCCAGACCACCACAATAAAGAGAGTATCATAAGAGAGCAAGTCATATCTTTTTGCTGGTGGAAGATCTTGCATTTAATTTGTAAAAATGCAAAACCTGTAAAGCAATACAGCAAAGCACAATAAAACGAGATGCCTGTACAGTACAGTGGTCCTAGTATCAACACGGCATGATTGTCTGTTTGAGCCACTGGGAATCTCTTTGACTAGTCCTATGGGGCACCCTGGGTAAATGAAGGTGCCCTGTGGGCCGCTCACCAGGTGCCTTCATAGATGACAGTGAATGAGACCCAGTGGATCTTTCTCCCCTCATACTTCACCATCCTTAAATGGAATCTCACAGATTTTCTGCTTATTTAAAAGGTTATTTTTAAAAATTCAACTGTATATTTTCAAATAACAAAGTAGATTTTACTAAGAATAGTCAGAAAACCCTCTATTGCATAAATCACAGCCTTGGGGAATCTCTACAGATCTACTCCCTTTCAGATGTGAGGGACGAACAAAATTTCCTCGACCCCCAAGGTTCTTCCGGCTGGTCTAATCAAATAGACATGAGATAGATTAGCAAGAGAAAATAATCATATTTAACACATATATATGTATAAGAGCCCTTCATACATGAGAGACTCAGAGACCTCACAGGCAGGAGAAGTTCAGAGACAGAAAGGGGAACTGGGATGTGTGAGACACCCTGAGCTAGGGATGAGCTAACACACCTTGGGGACTTCAAAGGGTCATGGCAGGACGATAAGAAGAGCCGCCCTTTAGTAAAAAGAAGTTTGCCCTGCCATATAGGTAGGTCAAAAGAAGTTATCTCTGCTAATACTTACTAAGGGCAAGGCCCCTAATTCAAATTCTTCTAGGTAATTGAGGAAGGATGGAGAGACAGAAGTTTCTCTTGGCCTGTGGCTAAAGTTGCCTTTAGCTCAAAGTAATCTGCATACCACAGAGGTACATCTTGGGGTGACTCGTTCTGGACCCCCACACAGATAAGCCATCATAGTCCCATTTTTCAAAAGAAGAAAAATAAGATTTTCAAAGAGGTGAAGTGGTTTACTCCAGACTACAAAGTTGATAAGCTCATTAGAGGGGTCCCAGAAATATCTAGGGTTTCACTCCAAAAACAGGTCCAAATGAAATAAGAGGTATCTGTAAAATAAGTAATAACATGACAATTCATGTTTTAAATTTTTATTGATTTCAGAGAGGAAGGGAGAGAGAGAGAGAGAAACATCAATGATGAGAATCATTGATTGGCTGACTCCTGCTGCACACCCCCTATTGGGGATCGAGCCTGCAACCCAGGCATGTGCCCTGACTGGAAATCGAACCGTGACCTCTTGGTTCATAGGTCAATGCTCAACCACTGATCCACGCCGGCTGGGCTAACATGACAATGATTTGATGATCATCTGAACAATAGCAGTAGCCAGTCCACAAGGCAAAGATGGACATAAGACCAGAAGTGAGAGACAATTCTATTGACCAAATGGACAATATCATAAGGATGGAATGAGAAAATCGCTATAGTTGCAACAAAATGCTCCCTAGGAGTCTGATATTTCATATGAATGCAATGCTGCCACATTGTAAAAGCACAATTGATTGAGAAAATTTCCTCTCAATCAATCTTTTCAAGAGATTTGACACGGAAGCAAGAGATGAGCAAAAGGAAAATGGAACTTAGTAACAATGTTCAGCAAACCCATCTTTAAAAGAAAAGACAAGAAACACACACATACACACACACACACACCAGGTAATCTGACTTCAGAAAGATTCACCACAGTAAGTACTATAAGGATGCAATCTGTTGCAACACTATTGTAACAGGAAGTGGTTAAAACAACTTACCAGTACATGTCTATACCAAAAAGTCAGGAATAATTCAAACTGTTCAGAGTGTTTACCTTTAGGTGGTAAGCATGGGGAGAGAAAAAGAATAGGAGGGGGGTGATGAGAATTTTCACTTTTTAGTTGTATAATCCCTTCTGGACTGTTAGTTTTTTGTTGTTGTTTGTACATTTTTAATTTAAACTAACAATTACATATTAGTTATTGTGACATATATGTTTGTATATATGCTTATATACATACATATATACGTATATCCAGTATACCAGTATATGCTTTTAAAAAGCCCTTGCAGTTTATGATTGCTGCTATATAAATGTCCTCTTATGTTTCAAGTACCTAAAGCCCAGAAGAACTTTTAGATGGTTTAGAGCAGTGGTTGGCAAACCGCGGCTCGTGAGCCACATGCAGCTCTTTGGCCCCTTGAGTATGGCTCTTCCACAAAATACCACGTGCGGGTGTGCACGTACAGTGCAAAGCTGACTTAAAACTTTAAGTAAAGTTTATTAAGTTAATTTTAGGGAACGTTGTGGAGTGAAAGAAGATGTAGTGTCAAGGATTGAGAAAGGTATGTTGAGATGGTTTGGACATATAGAGAGGATGAACGAAAGGAGATAGACGAAACAAGTATACAAGACGAGTGTGGATGGGAGAGTGGAAGGGGTCGACCTCAGCGAACGTACCTCAATCAGATTGAGGACGTTTTTAGCAAAGGCCAGCTTAGGAGTACCCTAATTAAGTTAATAACAATGTACCTACCTATATAGTTTAAGTTTTAAAAATTTGGCTCTCAAAAGAAATTTCAATCATTGTACTGTTGATATTTGGCTCTGTTGACTAATGAGTTTGCCAACCACTGGTTTAGAGGGATATCTACTTCTCACAGCTGCTTAACTGTGTTAGTGTCCTGTGACCTGAGGCCCAGGGACCAAAGCTCCATCCTTCTCCTCCCACTGGGTGTGATGCTGCAGGAAACACTTCCACGTACTATGACCAGGAGAGGTGTGAGGGAGAAGCTCCCCTTCAGAGTTCCAGGCTCTTCTCCTTGAGGTTCCTTCTAATCTAATGGCAGACTTGTTACCCCACTGCCACGAGGTCACCCTGGCCATGATGTCACCCTGGCCATGCGTATTAAATCGCCGACTTATTGTAAAAGGACTAGAGGCCCGGTGCATGAAAATTCATGCACTGGAGCGGGGGTCCCTCAGCCCGGCCTGCCCCCTCTCATAGTCCAGGAGCCCTCAGGGGTGGGAGGCGACCCGGCGATCAGGGGAAGGCAATGCCCCCATCACACCTCTGCTGTTGCCACTGCCGGCAGCGCAAGCCTCGGCTGGCTCTGGGCGGCTGGGCATCCAACATCCAAGGCTTGCCTGTGCCTCGGGCCGGCCCTGGGTGGCTGGGAGGCTGAGAGGACTGGGGGACTCCGGAGGCAGGTGCACAGAGTGGCCGGGCCCGCCTGGGGGCGGGCCTGGCCTTGCCACATGCCTGCCGCCCTGGCGGGGCTGAGGGGACTAGGCGCCACCATCTTTGAGGGTGTGGCGGTCAATTAGCATATTCCCTCCATTCGCTGTGGGCGCTGCCATCTTTGAGGGGTGGCAGTCCATTAGCATGTTCCCTCCTTATTGGCTGTGGGTGCCGCCATCTTTGTGATGGCATGAGGGTCAATTAGCATATCCCCTCTTTATTAGATAGGATAAGGCAAGGTATGTGGGAAGGAGCGTGGAGCCTCCATGCCTTTCTGGGCACACCTCTCCCCCAGCACCTCCATATGTCTACCAACCCAGTTGGTTTATACATACATGCATTACTTTTACATTTAAAATTTTTGAATATCATATTATTTGCAATTTAAAAATAAAAACCCTGTCATGTTGGGGGGAATCATGAAGTCTTACAGCTGAGAGAGGCCTCAGAGTTCTGTCCAATCTAATCTCCTCTAGGCTCAGCTTCACAAGCTTGCTGTCTGCATGGGACTCAAGGGAGAATGGCCACCTCTGGCTCACAGGCGCTCTGGCCTTTAGTGAACCCAGGGCACCCCAAGAATGTGAAAAATCGAATAAGCTTTGTGCTTTTCAGAATCTACTCCTGCGCTGCTAAATATCAATGACATCCACACAACAGGGACTCCAGTAGCCCCCAAATGCTCCTGGTTCACACCAGGTCCTGAGAAGTTCGGTAGTCAGCCTCAGAGGGGGTTTGAACCCAAAAGACTGAGGTCAACTCTAAACCAGCTGGCTGTCAGTGCAGCATATTCCCAACCCAGTGTCTACATGGCATCACCACAAGCAGCCCACCACGTGGCCATTCTTCCTGCCATCTTAGGTGTGAGAAGACTGCTTATGGCCTTGATCTTGCTGTTTTATGTATTCAACAGGGAAAATTTTCCACATTTCAGTTAACACAAGGGCTTTCTTTGGTGCCGCCTTGATCTTCTATTCGGACTTTTTACATCTCACTCTTTCCAATCTACCCCACAACACACCATGAAACACATCTGCTTTTGCCCCTGGCCCCTCTGATGGACCAGGGGGTAAGTACACTCAGTTCTTCCAGAACTTACTGTTAGCTGATTTTACACAGTGCTCAAAATTGGGAGGCACATGTGGAAAGGGTCAGCCATCAGCAGAGTTTTAAACCACTGGAATAAATGGAAAGCAAGAAAAATGTCATATTCATTACTATATCTGCTCTAGCATGTCAGCATATATACCAGCATAGCTTGCTGAGAGCAGGTATTCAATACATGGCACTGTAAAATGATAGAATCGTAAAGCCAGAAGGAACCTCAAGGAGATCAGTCCCATCATCCCACAGCTGAGAAATTTGAGACCCAACTGGTTAAAACTGGGTCATCAGATATTTAGTTTATAGCCGCCATAGTCCATGTTCCCACTCTGAGTTCACAGTTGTTTTTTCTGTCAGGTTGCTTGTCAGATGAATGAATGAATGAATGAATGACTTTACCACTGGGTTTGTACAACCAAAGGAGATTGGAAAAGAAACTAGAGTTAATGTAGTAAATGTAATTGTTTGGATAGATTATATTTGCCCATTTTAAATGAAGTTTTCCACTTTCAATTGAATGTTTATAACCTTACACATGTTTTTAGTCATTTAAAATTGTTGACAAAATAACAAGTCAAATTTTAGTATAGTGTTAAACTCTAATTCTTTTATAACCTATACCAGTGATGGCGAACCTTTTAAGCTCGGCGTGTCAGCATTTTGAAAAACCCTAACTTAACTCTGGTGCCATGTCACATACAGAAATTTTTTGTTATTTGCAACCATAGTAAAACAAAGACTTATATTTTTGATATTTATTTTATATATTTAAATGCCATTTAACAAAGAAAAATCAACCAAAAAAATGAGTTCGCATGTCACCTCTGACACGCGTGTCATAGTTTCGCCATCACTGACCTATACAATGTGCCTCAATGACATCACCAGGTTGAACCCAGTATGTGTTTACATGTCTTTACATATCAGTGGCAAATAATACAAACTTTTCAGGTTATGTCTCTATTATGTAATAGCTTCAAGGGAAAAATTTTATCTTAATACAAGTCAATAAACTCTGATATAATATGACTACATGATATTTACTAACCAGATTCTCAAGACACATTGTCCTTTAAGAATCCAACTTTTGCTCTCAAATTTTTTATTATTATTGACTAGAGGCCCAGTGCACAAAATTTGTGCACTCAGGGAAGGGGGTCCCTCAGCCCAGCCTGCACCCTCTCGTAGTTCGGGAGTCCTTGCTCCTTACTGCCTGCCTGCAGCAGAGGCCGAAGAGGCTCCCACCACTGCCACTGCACTCGCCAGCTGTGAGCCTGGCTTCTGGCTGAGTGGTGCTCCCCTATGGGAGCGCACTGACCACCAGGGGGCAGCTCCTGCATTGAGCATCTGCCTCCTGGTGGTCAGTGTGCGTCATAGCGACTGGTCTTTCCACCATTCGGTCAATTTGCATATTAGGATTTTATTATATAGGATTTTAGAGGAAGAGAGAGATTTTTTTATTATTATTGATTTAAGTGAGAGAGAGAGAGAGAGAATGCAACATTGATTTGTTGTTCCACTTATTTATGCAGTCATTGGTTGATTCTTTTATATGCTCTAACAGGGATCAAACCCACAATCTTGGCGTATCAGGACGACGCTCTAACCAACTGAGCTAGCCAAGGCCCCCAAATTTCTTTAAACAAAACAACCATTTGCAACTTTGCTTTTCATTTCTTTTATTTCTTGCTTATACTCACAGGAAGAAGTTTGAGAAGAGAAATAGGGAGATAAAACATACAAAAGAAAAGAGAAAGGCATAGATTAACCAGAAACTGGAAGAGAGAAGCAGTCAGGTTCCTGGAGGAAGAGAGAAAGGTGCAGAGGCGTGGTCAGGAAAGCTGGGCCCATCAAGGCTCCCACTCTCTGTGCCCTCCCCTCTCACTCTCACTCTCCTGCCCTTACAAACAGAAAGTGATAAAAGCTCTTAAACTCAGATTCACTAGTAGACACATCAATCCAGCCAAAACTGGAATCATTTCACAATGCCTGGGAGAGTTCCGTCACACCAGCCACTCCTGTTCCCTTCCACTGCAATTAAATGTCATAGAATGATGACCTTTTGGAATTACAATGGGCCTTTTAAAGATGATCTAGTCTAAAATCTCCTTACCCATTTTGCAGAAAGAAAACTGACATCCAGATAAAGTGGGTCACTTGCCCAAGGTCATTCAAAGAGACCAAACTACAAATAGATCCCCAACTTGCAGGCGTGCTTTGCCATGGCTCTTTCCCCTGTGTGCAACCTAAGAGCTACAGAACATACAAAAAACATCCCAACTTTGGAGAGATGAACAATTACAAAGAGGCACAAAATAACGGGAAAACAAACTAATCCAAAATAACAGCTTCCCCCGCACCTCCTTGGACAGTGACAAGCTGCAAGGGGCCGTTTTACAGAGTAATGATACCTCGGACAATTAAACTGCACTTTTTCCTCCTTTACCCATTTCTCACTGGCACGGACTATAAAAAAAAGTGCACAGTACTCTTACTTTGAACCAACACAGACCTTTTTTGATATCTGAAATTTGGGAATTAACAAATACATTTTTTCCCTCCAAGGGCTTACAGTAAGTACCTTATTAAGAGGTCACTCAATGAACCGCAAAGCCCTGGGGGAAATTAAATGCCTTCCACGGGAATCGGTCCCCTCCCCTGACCTGCCCAGGTAAACCAACTCGAGCTAAAGCCAGAGATTTGGTTTTATCAGTCACCTAAACGCCGACTTTGAAAGAACTTGCGTTTCTTTCACAGCTGAGAAATTTGAGACCCAGCTGGCTAACACTGGGTCATCAGATTATAGCAGCCAGAACACGGGCATTCCGAAACAGGACTTGAGAAAAGGAAGAAAACTTTGTCTTACCCTTAAAAATAACAGAAACAATAGGATCCGGTTTCCCAAATTTCGTCTTAGGGATATTGATGGCAGATTCCACAATCACGCGAAGCATGGCTCTGAATGGGGTGAAAGCAAGTTTCCACAAACGAGGTTTGCAGCCACGGACGCTGGCGCTCCGGGCAGCACCGCCCAGAGAGGAGGCTGGGGAGGACCTCAGAGGGAGGGAAGGGGAAGGCGAAGGCGATGGGTGGATCTCCGAGGGACTGTTTACTGAGGGCTGGTGTAAACTGATATCCAAGTCCCAGGGCCTCCTCAGTGCCCCAGGCACCACTTATGAATTCGGGAAATGTGGAAGTGAGAAGGACCAAACCCCAGCTGAAAATAGTTCTGTGTAACAAATGAAACTAAAATGGATTTAGAGCTAATAAATGTGGGCAGGTTAGGAGACCTCTAAGTAACAATTCCTGAAACCACATCCATTGGTTTTCTGCCACTGCTTTTATTCTTTTCTGAGCTTCATGAAGCTTTAAAACTTTACTTAATCATTTAAAAAAATTTTTTTTTACTTTTGCTGTTTCTTCTCTCATACTGTGGAACACACCCATTCAACAACTTAAAGGAAAAAAAAAATGTTTAAAATCCGTTAAAGGGTGCCCCCTGCTGTATAGCAGAGGAATAACTGAGTTTAGTTCAAACCAGCCCAATCTGGAGGCAGTAATAACGGGTTTACAAAATTGGCTGATCCTTGGCTTTCCAAAAGGATTCACCATAGTATTTCTTTAAAAATCCTTAAGTGGTAAGAGCTGGGCACCTACGTGTTCATGGTCCATCAAATGCTGCTAATAGTCTTCAATAAAAATGAGAAAACGGCTTCCACTCTCTCAGAACCTAAACCTGAGAAGTGTCTTTCCTTTGTTAAAGAAAAATATATATGGTCAATGACACTTGTTAAAGCCTGGTCAGAACGACTTTATTCAAGGTCAGGGGGGCTACTGAAATAGGTATAGGGACCACTGCGATGGAATTTTGCAGCTGAGGGGAGGGGTTGGGTTCAACTCCAGATAGAGCAGAAGCAAGTGGGGATGTATAGCCAAGGAGCAGGATGAGGGACAGTGAATGGAAAATTACTTTAAGGAAACACCAGGGAGAAGGAATTCTGGCTAAACCGACTTAACAGGCTTCTTGCTGAACACAGGTCAAGGTGACTAGAAATCCCCTTGGGGATGGGGTTAGTAGTCAGCCAGGCCTGAGTATGGGTCCCCTTACACCATTTTTGAGATATGTAGATGTTCACATTTCTTTATTTTTTACTTTTATTGATTTCAGAAAGGAAGGGAGAGGGAGGAGGAAGGGAGAAATGGAAACATCAATGATGAGAGAGAATCATTGATTGGCTGCTTCCTGCATGCCCCACACTGGGGATTGAGCCTGCAAGCCGGGCATGTGCCCTGACCAGGAATCGAACTGTGACCTCGTGGTTCATAGGTCAGCGCTCAACCATTGAGCCATGCCGGCCGGGCAGGGTTCACATTTCTTAACCTCTCATTTCTGCAGTTATCTCATCCGTCCTCCTGCAGAGGCCTGGAAACCACATTCATTACCAAGACAATCAGGTTTTACATGTAAATCTATAAGATTCTAACAAACACTGTATGAAAAACACTTAAGGAAAACTATTTCCTTTTAGGAAAATCATGGAAGAGTAAGAGTTAGAGATAGGAGTAAATCAACACAGTGATCAGCCATTTATTCATCACAAATATGTTTGTTCGATAAACACTTGAGAGTCTGCAAGTACCATGTGTTGGGTGCTGGGGCTTCAGCAGAAAATAAGCCAAAGTTCTGACCTGCTAGAACGCCCAGGCTGGTGGGGACCACATGCTAGGTCTCACAGGTCTATCAGGCACTGCTTTCAACAACTCCAGGAGCTAGAACTCCTGGCTTCGTCTTTCCAGCTGACAAAGTTTAGGCTCAAAAGAGTTCAAAACTTGAACCAGAATTCAAACCCACTGTCTTCTCTACTCCCTTTCAACTTCACCTCAGCCGAGATCTCATACTTTGCTGTTTCATGATTCCTCACATTTTGTCAAGTAATCTCATGCATTAATGTAAGTGAGTGGACTTAGGCCTGTCCTGGAACTTTGAGGCAAAAGGGACAGAGAAAGAGAAATATTTAGAGGAGAGGAGAGGTGTGGCAAAAAATCTAGACATGCGGACACAGTTATTGAGGTAGCAAAGAGGATTTAGCAGAAAAGAAATGAAGACAGATTCATAATATGTTATTTCACTTCTAGTTTTACAGAATCTTAGCTATTATTTAAGGCAACATTCAAACTGGCATACACAGAGGGTCCATTGTTAAGATCTGTTTGCTGAAATACTGCTTTAAGAATTACTTTGGTTGATAACTAAAATGCTTTTGAGAACTAAAAAACTAGTTTTGGTAGCTTAATTATAGGGTTTTACATAGTGGATGCTATTTTGAAATAACTTAATATATAGTATATTTAAATTTCATCCCTTTAAAAAACTGCCTGGTGGTGACTAAGTCTACATGGGGGGGCAGAGAGGGCTAAAGTATTTTATAACATTTGACATCATCACATTGTCATTATTTGAAATAATTGAAAGAGCAATATAAGATAGGAATGAATCTGACCTTCTCCAAGTAAGTATTAACATATTTCCTAAAATACAGCTAGAAAAAAAAATGAAACAGGAAAAGTTAGAATCATTTTAAGCCTTGTGCTTACTTTTAATTCCTCATCAAAATGTTTGATAGATAAATGTAAGGGTCTTCATTCACTTATGCACACATGCATCTCTTCAGCAAACACTTATTGAAAGTCTACTTGGTCCCAGGCCCAATACTAACTACCAAGGTGATTAAAATACATTTCCTCTCTGCAAGAAGCTCACAGATAGTTACAGCATAATGAGTGAGTATAATGATAGAAGGAGACAAAGAAGACAGGGCAGGGGTGGGCAGGCAGGGTAGGCTCCTGAAGGAGGTGACAGCTAGACTGAGTATTAATGATTGGATTGATGTGTGCGTGTGTGTGTGTGTGTGTGTGTGTGTGTGTGTGATCTGAGTACAGGTCTTTTACCTCCTTAGTTAAGTTTATTCCTAGATATCTTAATTTTTTTGGTGCAATGGTAAATGGGATTTTTTTTTTTTAGTTTCTCTTTCTCTGAGTTCATTATTGGTGTATATAAAAAAAAAGCCATTGATTTCTGGGTGTTAATTTTGAATGTGTGTGTGATCTGAGATAGAGTTAAACAAACACACATGGTGATCGTGGGGGAACTTCAAGACATTTGATTTTGGTGAACTATCATGTGTGAGGTGAAAGAGTCAATCAGTGACCCTAGGCAGGCAGGCACCAGCCCAGAGAACCCAACAACTAACATCCACTGAGTGCTCACTACATGCCAGATGCTATTCATCTCATTTCATTCTTCCACTGTCCTATCCTATGAAGTAAGTACTATTTTTTCATCCCCATATTACAGATGAAATAACTGAGGCATAGTTTGGTAAAGCAGCTTGTCAAAGTGGAGCCAGGATCTGAGCACAGGCGGTCTAGAGTCCATGCTCTTCACTCCCGACAACATGTCCCACTGGCAGTGGGGACTTAGTAGAGACGCATTTTTCAGCAGGGTAGCAGAATGATAGAATTGTATACAATACTCTGGATACAAAGAAAACATTGGTGGATGAAAAGGGGCTCTCTAATAAATCTAACCAGAAGTAATCTCACAAGGTGATCTGATCATAAATTCCTAACAGGACAGGTCATGGTGCGTAGTCATGCTTCGGGCCTGTAACTTCCCTGGGAGAAGGTTATCTTTGCTCTATGCAAGCACTCTGTTGTTTTGTTTCGTTTTGCATCTAGGTTAAAGCACCTAGGTTAAAGCATCTAGGAAAATGCCCCCTTTTATAGACCTCTCAGAAGCTGAACCACCTTCAACGCAGCATATAATCTTAACTATCATATAGTCCAATCATAGAGATTTCCCCATCTTGCCTTCCAATCTTAATTCCCTACTTAATTCAAAACATATAAAAGAAACTGCAAACTGTCATTCCGGAAAACATTTTTCTCAGTCTGTTGAGATCCTGCTTCCAGGCATGCCCTCTGTTTGGCTCAAATAAACTCTTATAAAAATTTTCTATGGGTTTGGATGTTCTTACAGTGACAATTTTAATAAACCCACAGATTTAAAATTAAATTTTAAAAGGAGCTAAAACAGGCAGAGCAGTGAGTGTCCAGAGAGCCACTCTCTCCAAATAGAATGCACCCTGAATCGAGAACCAAGGCAGGGAGTATCACTGACTGGCTAGGTGAATAAGAATTCTCCCATATGACATTACTCAGCGATAGGAAAGATCTAGCCTGCTTGGCTGTTACATTTCTCTCTGTAAATGAATGAAGATAAATTGTGAATCCTTGACCTAGGATTCCTATAAGTGAACTGTCAGCATCAAAGTACTATCAACTTGAGAGGTCTTGTGCAAACTGCCACCTCTTCCCACTTTATGCCCCACAGCACCTATCTGCGAAGAGCAAACATTGATTTCCAGGTCTAATAATGACAATTGAACAAGCTGCCAGGCCAATGAGTCTCTGGTGCCTGCCCTTCTTCCTCAGGGGTCCCTACTCACATGTGTTGACTTAAGAAACTTCCAAATCTGTAGAGAATTTTTATAAAAGTTTATTTGAGCAAACTGACCACATGGTTGGGAAACAAGATCTCAAATGCTCTGGAAAATAATAGTTTTGCAGTTTCATTTATACATTTAGAATTAAAGAAGGAACATAAGGAAGGTTACATGAAAGTGGGAGAAAGCAGGGTACAGGATAGCTAACAAGATTATTTGCTCTGGAGGGTGGTTATGACTTATGCACGACTTATGATTAACATCTAGATGCACAAGGACAATGGACAGGGTTTGCTTAAGGCAAAAGTAAACCTTTAACTAAAGAAGTTATATGTATGCTCTGTGACTACCCACCATGACCTGCTCAGTTAGGAATTTATGATCAGATCACCCTGTGAGGTTACTTATCAAGTTTAAATCTGGATTTCTACCCCACAGCTGCGGAATATACATTCCTCTCAGGTGCTCATGGGACATATTCAAAAATAGACCACATATTGGGTCACAAGCAAAGTCTCCACAAATTCAAGAAGAATGAAATCATAAAAAGCATCTTCTCAGACCACGATGGCATAATGTTAGAAATAAACCACAATAAAAACAACCCAAAATACTCAAACACTTGGAAGCTGAATAGCATGTTATTAAATATTGATTGGGTTACCGATGACATCAAAGAAGAAATTAAAAACATCCTGGACACTAATGACAATGAAAACACAACAATCCAAAACCTCTGGGACACAATGAAAGCAGTCCTGAGAGGGAAGTTTATAGCTCTACAGGCCTACCTCAAAAAACAAGAAAAAATGGTAGTTAATCATCTAACTCTACAACTCAAAGAATTAGAAAGAGAGCAACAAGAAAACCCCAGAGTGAGCAGAAGGAAGGAGATAATAAAGATTAGAGCAGAAATCAATGAAATAGAGACCAAAAAAACAATACAGAAAATCAATGAAACCAAGAGCTGGTTCTTTGAAAGGATAAACAAGATTGACAAACCCCTAGCCAGGCTCACCAAGAAGCAAAGAGAGAGGTCCCAAATAAACCAAATCAGAAATGATAGAGGCGAAATAACAACAGACCCCAAAGAAATACAAATGATTGTTAAACAATACTACGGACAACTCTACTCCAACAAACTAGACAACCTGGAGGAAATGGACAAATTCCTAGAAAAATACAACATTCCAAAACTCAATCAGGAAGAATCTAAAAATCTCAATAGGCCAATAACGATGGAAGAAATTGAAGCAGTCATCAAAAAGCTTCCAGCAAACAAAAGCCCAGGACCAGACGGCTTCTCAGGGGAGTTTTACCAAACTTTTAAGGAAGAACTGAAACCTATCCTCCTCAGATTACTACAAAAAGTCCAAGAGGATGGAACACTTCCAAACACATTTTATGAAGCTAGCATCACCCTAATACCAAAACCAGGTAAAGACAACACAATGAAAGAGAATTACAGGCCAATATCCCTCATGAACATAGATGCCAAAATCCTCAACAAAATCTTAGCAAATCGGATCCAGCAGTACATCAGAAGGATCATACACCATGACCAAGTAGGATTTATCCCAGGGATGCAAGGATGGTACAACATCCGTAAATCAATAAACGTGATACATCACATAAACAAATTGAAAGAAAAAAACCACATGGTCATATCAATTGATGCAGAAAAAGCATTTGACAAAATCCAACACCCATTTTTGATAAAAACTCTCAGCAAGGTGGGAATAGAAGGATCATACCTCAACATAATAAAAGCCATATATGACAGGCCCACAGCCAACATCATACTCAATGGACAAAAACTAACACCATTTCCCCTAAGAACAGGAACAAGACAGGGATGTCCACTCTCTCCACTCCTGTTCAACATAGTCCTGGAAGTATTAGCCATTGCAATTAGACAAGAAGAAGAAATAAAAGGCATCCAAATTGGAAAAGAGGAAGTAAAACTGTCCTTATTTGCAGATGACATGATATTATACATACAGAACCCTAGAGACTCCATCAAAAAACTACTAGACTTAATACATGAATTTGGCAATGTAGCAGGATACAAAATTAACCCCAAGAAATCCGAGGCATTTCTATATACCAATAGTGAACTTTCAGAAAAAGAGATTATAAAAACAATCCCATTTACCATCGCACCCCAAAAATTAAGATACCTAGGAATAAACTTAACTAAAGAGGTAAAAGACCTCTACTCAGAAAACTATAGGATGTTGAAAAAAGAGATAGAGGAAGACATAAACAGATGGAAGAACATACCATGTTCTTGGATTGGTAGAATCAACATCATTAAAATGTCCATATTACCCAAAGCAATCTATACATTCAACGCACTTCCCATTAAAATACCAATGGCCTTCTTCAAGGATCTAGAACGAACTCTCCAAAAATTCATCTGGAATAAAAAAAGACCCCGAATAGCTGCAGCGATCCTGAGAAAAAACAAAGTAGGTGGGATCTCAATGCCAGATATCAAGCTGTATTACAAAGCCACTGTTCTCAAAACTGCCTGGTACTGGCACAAGAACAGACATATAGATCAGTGGAATAGAATAGAGAGTCCAGAAATTAGCCCGAACCAATATGCTCAATTAATTTTTGACAAAGGAGGCATGAACATACAATGGAGCCAAGATAGTCTCTTCAATAAATGGTGTTGGGAAAATTGGACAGATATATGCAAGAAAATGAAACTAGACCACCAACTTACACCATACACAAGAATAAACTCAAAATGGATAAAGGACTTAAATGTACGACAGGAAACCATAAAAATTCTAGAAGAATACAAAGGCAGCAAAATCTCAGACATATGCCAAAACAATTTCTTCACTGATACAGCTCCTAGGGCAGTTGAAACTAAAGAGAAACTGAACAAATGGGACTACATCAAAATAAAAAGCTTCTGCACAGCAAAAGAAACCATCAACAAAACAACAAGAAAACCCACCTCGTGGGAAAACATATTTGCCAACGTCATATCTGATAAGGGCTTAATCTCCAAAATTTATAGGGAACTCATACAACTTAACAAAAAGAAGATAAACAATCCAATCAAAAAATGGGCCAAGGATCTAAATAGACACCTTTCAAAAGAGGACATTCAGAAAGCCAAGAGACATATGAAAACATGCTCAAAGTCACTAATCATCCGAGAGATGCAAATCAAAACAACAATGAGGTACCATCTCACACCTGTCAGAATGGCCATCATCAACAAATCAACAAACGACAAGTGCTGGAGAGGATGTGGAGAAAAAGGAACACTTGTGCACTGCTGGTGGGAATGCAGACTGGTGCAGCCACTATGGAAGGCAGTATGGAGGTTCCTCAAAAAATTGGAAATGGAACTCCCATTTGACCCTGTGATCCCACTTCTAGGAATATATCCCAAGAAACCAGAAACACCAATCAGAAAGGATATATGCACCCCGATGTTCATAGCAGCACAATTCACCATAGCTAAGATCTGGAAACAGCCTAAGTGCCCATCAGTAGATGAATGGATTAGAAAGCTGTGGTACATCTACACGATGGAATACTATGCTGCTGTAAAAAAGGAATTCTTACCATTTGCAACAGCATGGATGGAACTGGAGAGCATTATGCTAAGTGAAATAAGCCAGTCAATGAAGGAAAAATACCACATGATCTCACTCATTCATGGATAATAAAGACCATTACAAACTTTTGAACAATAATAGATACAGAGGCAGAGCTGCCTCAAACTGATTGTCAAACTGCAGTGGGAAGGCCAGAGAGAGTTGGGGGGCAGGAGGGAGGGGAGTAAGAGATCAACCGAAGGACTGGTATGCATCCATATAACCATAACTAATGGACATAAGACACTGGGGGGTAAGGGAGGGCAGGGGTCTGTCAAGGGCGGGGGGGAAAAAAGGACACTTATGTAATACACTTTGTAATACTTTTAGCGAAAAAAAAAAAATAAAAAAAAAAATAAAGCCACTGAAAGTCAGCAAGTTATCACTGTTAAAAAAAAAAAAAAAAAAAAAAAAAATCTGGATTTCTTTGATTTATTATAGAGTCCATTTCTTGCCCACACAGAGGGAGCTCCTGCCAGAAAAGAGGGACCCGGGGAGCATATGTATAATTGGGGTATCTGGCCCAGCAGGCCCAGGCACAAGGCCCTCAGATGCCAGTGTCACCCCTCTGCACACAGCCCCTCCCACTCCCTCTCTTCTCTACTCATTTGGCTCAAAGCTGAGCAGGGTGATTTCTCTGTGTGTGTTTCTTTCTAAAAATCTTTGTAAATTTCTATGGAAAGTAATTTTGCCCTTGTTCTCAACTCTGCTCAGTGAATAACATTCACACCCTCACTTACCTGTTGCCCCGACTTCCTCCCACTCCAATCCTATCTGACACTTCTAACCAACAGACGGGAGGCACCCTTCTCTTCACCTTTGCATCAGGATTGTGAACGCTTTGGAAGCAGGGACCAAACTTTATCTTCTTGCATTACATATAATAAAATTCTTTAAAATTCTCTATATGTTTCTCATCCATTCTATTTAGTAACACAGGAGTTTGTTGCTTTTTGAGTAATAATGGTTAACATCAATTAAGCATTTACAAAATGCCAAGCACTTTACATAGATTTTTCTCATTTAAAGCTCATAATCACCCTATGAGGTTGATATTATTTGCATCATTTTACAGATCAGAAAACTGAAGATCAGAGAGGTTAGATAACTTATTCAGGACTACTAGGTAATTAGAGGTAGGAGCTAAACTCAATCCTAAACTAGAATTTAACCAGTGTGCCTCATTGCTTTCCTAGGATGTTTTGCTACTGTATCCTTTTTATCCTTTTATCCATTGTTTTAAATCTCTGGTGTGTTTGGTCTGAAAGGTAGTCCCAGCCAAACACTTTCTGTGCCTCTCCGTTTGAGCAATAAAGTTATCAAAACGGCTAACCACGACCCAGACTTGGCAATAGATGGATCTCAAGCCGGAGGGCAGCAATCTGTGACAAAGGCCTGATTGGTTCCTCCCTGCCTAATCTCAGGTTTCAACCTGGGCGTGCCCGTCAGTTCTCCCACCTATTCACTCCTCATTGCGCCACCCCTGCCTCTTGTCGGGGTAAAGGCTCAGCCCGGGGGAAGACTGGAAAGCTGTGCTCCTTGGGGGAATCCAAGGACCCGCAATGAGTTAGTTCCGGTTCACAGTCCCGGGGTTCATCTCACTGAGCAGAGGAATTTGCTTCACCCCCAAAGCGGATAAACACAAATCAGCTCCTTACAAAGAAACACCGAGTCTGAGGTCTGAGCCCTCAGAAAAACCCAGAGAAAACCTGAGAACTAGGCAGCGGAGCCGGGGGAGGCGTTCCCATGCTCGACCCCGCCCCTAGCCCCGCCCCACCCTCCTTCCGCGTTCGGGTTCCAAGCCCCGCCCCTGGTAAGCTGCAGCCAATCGGGGAGCCGCGACCCCACCGCCCCGCCTTCCTGCGGGCCGCGTCCCCGCCGGCAGTGACGTGCCCCGCCCCGCCCCGCAGCCGCGGGATTCAAACTCCCGGAAGCGGCGCTGGCACCGGAGGTGTGACCCGGCAGACGCGAGCTCCGCTTTTAGCCTCGGGAGCGGGCAGGCTGCTGGGCGGCGACCGCGGAGGTTGGCGAGGGGCGGCCAGGGCCCCTAGCCCCGGGGCAGGGCCGGACCGCGAGGGAGGCGGGGTCAGAGAGCGCTCACCTCCGCTCGGACTCCATCTCTGCCCGCCCCGCCCGATCTAAGCCCCCTTTCCGGGCGTCTGCTTCGAGCCTGGCACCGGCTGGGCGCCTCGCGACCGTTGTGGTTTGGCTCCCTCCTTTCAGCTTTCCGGTGGGTATTACCAGCCCCTTACGGGCGGGCGCAGGGGCCAGGTGTCTTGGCCGAGGTCTTTGCTTAGTTTAGCATTTTGCCGGTTAATAATCGCTTTTGTCTAGTCTACAGCATCTTCATTTTAGAGAGAAAAAGCGCGCCTCTTTTTTGCAGCCTGCCCTTGCCTGTGTGCCTCCCCATGTGATTGATACCTTATGTGAGGATTTCCCAGGATTTGCCTCCACTTGCAGGTGCGGAGCCTGGAATCGAGGCCTGTGCGCTGGGCCGGGCTGAAAGGTTTCTTGGGTCACCTGTCCAGCTTGTCTCACGTCGCTCCAGGCACCTGCTCTTAGGCCCTGAGGGTGACAGAATTCAAGGTTAGGTCCCCAGTGGTTTGGCCATATTGCTTCTTTTCAATAGAAAGGTTCTTGTACTTAGCAAGTAGGTTATTTTACCTTTTCAAACCTGAGATTTGACGTTTAAAACTCAGACTTATAAAATATAATTGTGTTTTTATTTTTACAATTTCAGAGATGTCTTGTAGAAGCCCCAAAGATTTAATTAAAAGTAAATGGCGGTCAAAGTCTAGTAACTCCAAATCAGAAACTACATTAGAAAATGTCAGGGGGAAAACTGCAGCCTTACAAACGTCAGTGGATGAGATCACAGGCGGAAGAGCAAAGCTGACTGATAAAGAAAGACACAGACTTTTGGAGGTAAATGGCCTTAAAAACCCTTTCAATTGTAGTAAGCTTTATGGGAGGAAATGAGACACCGTTTTCCCAATAATGATATAATCTAGCTTTTCTGTTAGTTTACTAAATGTAAAAAATCATGTCTAACTTCAAAGTGATAAATAGAGTTCGGATATTAGTATGAGTATTTAGAAACCTATTTCATTGTGTATATTGGCTGCTTTTCAAGTACCTTTGTTTTCAGGTTCTTTTGAGATCATAGCATTACATACATTGGCATTTTGCATTCTTTTAAACTATATTTCAGGTTCCCTAATTTTCAGTTTGTTGTGGCATAGCCAGTAAAGCAGTTGGGAATTTATTAAAAATGGAAAGATTTTTAAAATGTAATCATTAATTTGGTTTTAATTTATTTTGTAATAGTACTTGTATTGTTAAAGTTAGAAAATAACTGGTTGGGTTTATTTAAATTCTATTTTATAGGCACATCATAAAACCAAATGGTTTATTATTTTTAACAACACATATTGAGATAAATACTTATTCAAGCATTGAGAAGTGGTCTGTCACATGAAGATTATTTTCCAATCTGGTGAAGGAATCTGACAGCTTCCCTGAGTTCTCTTTGTCATTCCACTTTTGACAAGCACTGGTGTCAAATCTCTGTTCCTTTATAATCAATTGAAACTAAACTTCTGTAACTTCTACCCATTTGTTCTAATTGTGCCCATTAAAGCTACACAGAACAAGTCTGCTTTTAATCCAATTGACAGCTTTTCAGATATTTAAGAAAACCTTGATTCCTCTTACTTTTCTGTAGACTAGCCCCATATTCTGCAGCTTTTCTGGCTTCTTATCACCCTGTCACTTTCCTGAACACTTGGTGGCATGTTCATTTTCCTTCTGAATCATGTACCCAGTACTGTACACAGTGGCAAACACAGGTTGAAATGGTACTATTATTGCCACTGATCTGGATGCTGTACCCATGGAAACCTAAAATTGTATTGGCTTTTTTTGTAACTAGCATACTACTACTGCCTTATCGTAAGCTTGTAGCTAACTAAAACCCTTCATCATTTTCACACAACCATTCAACTCAATTTTCCCCATTTTACGTTTCCCCCTCCCCCCCCCCCCCATGAAGTTTTTAGTTTTATGATGTTTTTAACCTTGTTAGCATGTAAAGTCATTCGTTTAACTTTTTCAATTATCTCTATTGGTGCTTTCTTCCTTATGCCAGAGCAGTATAACATCCATGCCTTCTTTATCCTTTAAGTCCTTGAAAATGTTGTACATTCCTTTGATGATCACTTTATAGATTGGATACTAAATCATTTATTAACAAAAAGCAAGTCAATGAATGCATTTTTATCCAGGTGTAAACATTCTGTAATTTTTAGGTTCTGTTGCTTCAAGTCACGTTCATCAATCAGCATGAATGACTAACTTTTAGCCTTGGATTGTTAGGACTCATATGATGGAGGGATGATGACCAGATACTCATGTGAAAGCCAGCTTTTCTTTAGCTTTCTGTCGCCACTCTTGACAAAGTTGGTTTCTCCTTTCTGTGTTTGTGTCTCGTCCACTTTATATGTATCTTAACTACAGCATTTACCATATTGCATTAATGTATTGATTTACCTCTCTGAGCATAAGACCTTGGCCCTGGTATCTAGTATAATGCTGACTTGATATGTAATAAATACTTCATAAATGTTTGTTGTAGTATATCATTCACTTTCAAGTTTGACCTGGCTTTGCTCTAAGATTCTTCTTAGTTTATATGTAGACAATTCAAGTTCTTGAAGCTGAGAGGGAGAAGAATGCTTATCATCTCACAGAGAAGGACAAAGAAATAGAGCGACTCAGACACCAGCTGAAAGCCACCTATAGTACTACTGCACTGCTTGAGCAGCTAGAAGAGAAAACAAAGGAAGGCGAAAGGAAGGAACAGTTGTTGAGATCCTTGTCTGAAGAGATAGATGTATTGAAAAAACAGTTGTCTATTGCACCTGCAACCACTGAACTTGAAACCAAACCATTTCATGCATCACAGGTACTAATAATTTTTTTAAACAGATTTACTTTCTTTCTGACACAATTGGTAATTCTTTATAAAGAATTAGTTCATGAAAACATGCTTGTCAAATGATGAAACAGTACAGTATAGGTTACTTTTCTTTTGGTAGCCTGGAACCCTCTCTATAAATAGTTATAGTTTTTTAATGGCTTCCTCCATGCCCCACACCATTGTTTTGCCCAAGGGAATGTTCAGAATACAGAATCCACTGTGTAAGACAGCGAAGAATACTTTATTGAGCTCTTTTTCCTGTAGTATGTTTCATCATGATAGGCTTCATTTTTGTTATTTTTCATATTTGAGATATAAAGTTACATTATCAAGTATGCTTTTCTTAACTATGCTTGCTTTTCCTTCCCTGGTGTTGTTTTAGAATTTGGTTTAGCAATTACACAGAAAGAGCAAGGATTGTAGGTAGGCAGATCTAAGTTCAGATCTTGGTTCTGCCACTGGCTAGCTATGACTGTGAACAAATTCCTCAACCTCTCTAGTCTTAGAGACAATGCTAGAATTCGAACCTCTCTCCCAAACCTCAATTTTCACATTAGTAAAATCAGGAAAGAATACTGGAGACTAAATGTAGTAATTACGTAAGTTGCATAGTGCCTGGCATATAGTAAGTGCTCAAGAAATGGTTTCTTACTGATCAGGGCTTTGATTCTTTTGGAAATTTGAACATCTGAATAATACTAATACTACAGCTATTAATACCACCTGTAGAAGAAAATCTGTAGCTTTCAGATATAATGTCTCCATGTTGTTAAGGTCTCTGTACTTGTCCACCCTTTAGAGTAGAGCCATCAGACCTATTCATTTATGTGTACTCTCATAATAGATGGGCAATTGAGTGTTTCTATAGATGAGTTCGAAGAGATTAAGTTTTTCTAGAGAATTTCCACAGAGCTGAAACTCATGAAGCATTACAGTCAGATCCAAAGTGGGTGGTAAAACTTTTCCTTACGGTTAAGAATTCCTTTCTTACCCTAGCTGGTTTGGCTCAGTGGATGGAGCATCGGCCTGTGGACTGAAGGGTCCCAGGTTTAATTCTGGTCAAGGGCACATGCCTGGGTTGCAGGCTCCCTCCCGAGTAGGGGGCATGCAGGAGGTGGCCAATCAATGATTCTCTCATCATTGATGTTTCTATCTCTCTCTCCCTCTCCCTTCCTCTCTGAAATAAAAATATATTAAAAAAAAAAAAGAATTAGTTTCTCCACTTTTGAAGATGGAAATGCAAATTTTGGTAGAAATGATCATTTAAAAAATGTATTCTTATCATTATGTGGGCTATCCACTATTAATTTCTGTATTATTCAGCATGTCTAATTGCTATAACAAACCACCTCCAAATTGTAGTTTTCTATAACAAATGTTTATTTTTCCCTCATGTCACAGTCTAGTGCAGGTTGGAATGGAGAAGTTTTACTCCACACAGTCATTCAGAGATCCAGGTTCCTTCTCCTTCCCCACCCTTCCTGTCCCTTATGGTGGAGTCTTCTATCAAATCCCTTTTATAAAGTTATGAACTAGAGAGAATCTGTGGAGAAGTGGGGAAGGGTCTGGGGCCAGGCCTGGTATTGGCATATATCACTGCTGCCTACATCCCATTGTACAGATTCAGTCTCGTGGCCGCACTAACCACAGGGAAGGCTGGGAAACTCATCTACAGTGTGCCCAGGGCCGAGGGAAAGGGGTCTGGTGACACATCCCTGTCATAGTTTCCACCTAAAGAACCAAATTGAGAGTGAGAAAGGGCTGCATATTATATTAGGGTCAGTGTTTAGAGCACCTTTGGAGAAAAAAAAATTTTTTAAGCTTCCTTGCCAGCATTCACACAAGTGAAGACTGGAATACAGCTTTTTATGTTGGCTAGTCTGGGGACCTAACAACCTCTTTCCCCTCTCTTTTTCCTTTATGAGAAAATGAAGAAAAAAAGACAAGTTATGTTTTGAGTTCCATATAATCTATGTGAATTAATAATAATTGTTTCTAACATAAACGTAATTCTAGAAATCAACTTTTTTGTTTGACAATTTACTATTTTCCAGATTTCATTTAAATAGCCCAGTTTTATTTTGTGTCCTTTTGGTGAAAACCACTGGGCTACTCATATGCACTAAGGGCTATTCCGGTGATCCTGGGGTCCAGCGGTCCTCAGAAGTCAAATAGATATGAAATCTCAAGGTTTCCAATGCGCTTAGGATATTGGCAGAAGGTCTGAAGTACCCTTCCCCCTGCATGAGGTTCACGAGCATGTATAAGGTCTGGATTTTGGGATGCCCCTGTGAAGTATAATGAGGAAGCTTCTATTACTACATTTATGATGTTAACTAATACTGGTTTATTTACAGACTGAGACTACAATTCAC
This sequence comes from Myotis yumanensis, assembly GCF_028538775.1. Taxonomy (NCBI): domain Eukaryota; kingdom Metazoa; phylum Chordata; class Mammalia; order Chiroptera; family Vespertilionidae; genus Myotis; species Myotis yumanensis. Next base: position 23,496,638 of record NW_027223764.1, on the reverse strand, counting down.
CGCTGTACCTCACCAATGAATAATATTCATGAAATGGAAATACAGCTGAAAGATGTAAGCTCCTTTTCCTTTTGTTAAGTTGTGGCTAAAAGGGACTAACTCATTTATTCTTAAATTTCATGGAATTTGACAGCATTGATGCCGTGAAAAATCTGTTGAGGTGGAGAACTGAGTGGTTCTAGGTTACTGCCTTTAAGTCTCTTTTCAGGTATTCAACAGGCCTAGTTCCTCTAATCATGGTCTTGTTAGGCTAGACCAGGGGTGGGCAAACTTTTTGACTCGAGGGCCACAATGGGTTCTTAAACTGGACCGGAGGGCCGGAACAAAAGCATGGATGGAGTGTTTGTGTGAACTAATATAAATTCAAAGTAAATATCATTACATAAAAGGGTACGGTCTTTTTTTTTTTTTTAGTTTTATTCATTTCAAACGGGCCGGATCCGGCCCGTGGGCCGTAGTTTGCCCACGACTGGGCTAGACAGTCCTAGAAATTACCCACCACTACCAAATACCTCAGCAGCAAATACCCCTTCTCTACCTAAATCTAATTTGCCCAGCTATTTTGTTATTATAATGTAATTTAAAGTTTTCTTCTCTCTTTTTTTTATCCATGCAAGATGTACTCTAGTTTGAAATTCTTCGATTAGAACCAGGATTTGCTTTCATAGTTTGAAAAGGAAAATACATTCTTTGTATACTCATTACTTCTTTTCTTTAGAATTTGATACAAGGTTATTTTCAATATATGGTGAAGTCATATTATTTTAAGCTTATGTCTTAAGTGGATTGGTAGGTTTCATTGGAAATTAAACAAATTGAGGACACAGGACTACTACTATTCACGGTGTATTATTTTTCAAGGTTTAAGATTAGATATACAAAGTATGAAATTCTTGATTTAATTATTAGGCCACTAGGTAGGCATTTTGATTTTAGAATATTACTGGTATGTCTACCCTGATATAAGTATGCTTTTAAGATTCCTGTTTTATTTCATCTAGCAAGTATACCTTGTAGTCTGTTTAACTTTCAAAAGAATAATTTAAATCTGTTGAGCGTCTGTATAGTGGGGTACTGTAGTACCCTCATCAAGGTAATTTACATAGAGGTAACTAAAATAAAGAAGAAACATAGTGTTTAACTATCAAAATAAGTTGTGTGTTTTTTTGTCTCATGTATTATCCCCAGCATCTAGAACAGTTGAAAGAATGACTGAATGGAATCTTGTGTGCATTTTACTAGTGTCTCCTTTAGCAAAATACTTGAACTTTAAAATGTTACATGCTTATATCCAATCTTTTTGTTTTGTTCTATCTCCCCAGATTATTTAAGGATTACATTGTACTTCTCTGCTCTGTTTACTTAGAAAGGCTTTTAGACAAATGGAGTAAAATTTAGCCCACCTCACCTTCAGATGGTGATCTAGACTGAGCAATGCTTCTCAGACCCCAATGTGCATATGAATCCGGGGGACTGTCATGAAATGCAGATTCTCATTATCTTGGTCTGGGGTAGAGCCTGAGATTCTGGATTTCCAACTAGCTCCAGTTGCTGCTCCTGCTGGTGGTTTGAGGGCCATCCTTTGAGAACCATTAATTTATCTTTGATAAGCAAGAGGAGTTTAGCTCTGGTTGTCACTTTGGAATCTGCAGATCTTACAGAGCAGGAGGAAAATTGTAGTTGGAGAATTTAGGGAGCAGGAGCAGGAATAGAGAAATCTCACTCCTCATAGTCAACACACACTCAACATTATTCAGCTTTTGAGAGAGCTCAGCAGTTCTAGTCCTGTACCCCTCCTCAAAGCTCCTGCAAAACTTCTGTGGAAGTTTGCCTACCTACTTTAAGATGAGCGTTTGTTATGCTAAAAGAAGCCCTAAAAAACTATGTTTACCTTTCTGAAGGCCTAATTGTATCAATCCTCAGCTACCACATAGGTCTAGCCGACATTTTGAAATAATTCCATGAAGTTCATGATGTGAACACTGTCTGATGATGTCAGCAACTTTCACACTAAATCAAACCAAAGAGCTAAAAGGCAGTTTCCATAGGCATTTCTTTCTTTCTTTTTTTTTTAAAATTTTGTTTTGCTCTCTTTTTTTTTTAATCTCATTTTAAAATATAGACTTTAGAGAAGATAGATAATTATTTTTAATTTTTTTATTGGGAAAAATTCAAATTCACAGCAAAGTGACAGGTATGAAAATGGTACATAAAACACCCATTAACCCTTTACCAATTCTATCATTGTTAATATCTTATCCCATTTTGCGCTCTCTTTCAGTCCCCCCAGTAAATATATCCAGACTTTTTTGGATATGGAGCTTAACTGCCTGTATCTTTAAAGAATAGAAATTCTTACCTGAAAGATGCCCTGATATATAATCAAAAACTTCCAGTGTGTGTCTTAGGACTTAACCCATCTCACCCCTCTAGAGTGAGATGCCAGCTTCTGGAGGAAGGGAGCCCCTCCTTTTACAGTTCACCTGTGACAAATGTAGGGTGACTCAAAAAGATCTGAGCACTTTGGAAAACATATTCTAGTGTGTGTTTTACTTCAGTGAGGTTATACCATGCGACTTTTTTTTCAAGAACTCTGTGCCATCTCCTCTGGCAGCCCTGAAGGATAGGAAGTTATTCATCCTGGCTGCTACTTCAACCACTGATAACAACAAATTACAACAGGTCTGGGATTAATTGTGACACAAGGGGCACAGACGAAGAACTTGTAAGATTATAGAAATAGTTATGGCAGCTTTATTACAAAGGGTTTGTGGATATAAGAAACATCCGAACTTGTAGAGAATTTTTGTATGAATTTATCTGAGCCAAACCGTCATGCCAGGAAGCCAGATCTCAAATCTTCGGTTGGCCAGAGACAGTTTTGCAGTTATTTTTATACATTTGGAACTAAGGAGGGAATTACTCTGTGAGTCATAAGAATTTTTCTGTGCTGGAAAAGACTACATCACTTGGGTTCCCTTCCCATTTTAAGATTTTGCTTTTTAATATTATTATTATGCTTATCACTGATTTTTGTATCTTTTCACATTGAGGCTCTAGAGAAAAATCAGCAATGGCTTGTGTATGATCAGCAGCGAGAGGTCTACGTAAAAGGACTTTTAGCAAAGATCTATGAGTTGGAACAGAAATCGGAAACAGCTGCTCATTCACTCCCACAGCAGATAAAAAGGACTGAATCAGAAGGTACTGGTATAATATGTTTTTTTGGAATAGGCCTGCCAGCATTTTCCCAAAGGAGAGATTCCTCAAATTTAGATTTTTATAGATACGTGTTAGAAAGTAAAAAGCAAGTCTTATTAAAATGGTGTTCTGAAGAAATACCATTTTGGCCATTCTGCTTTATTTTCCATTGTTTTCTGATAAAAGGGCATAAGACACAGGGCAAAGGGGAAACCTGGCAGCTCCAAGGCACACTGTATTTTCTCCACTGTGCATGTCCTCCTCTCCTTTAAAGCCCTTCTCCAACCTCATTCCTCCCAGAGCCGGCCTTGTCACCAATTACCATATCAATCCCAGGAGAAAGAATACATTTTGCAGGTGATACTACAATCATTTGAATATCACCATAGAATTGAGATGAAGTTTCTTATGAATGATGCTTTTTGCCATGTGCTTTACAATTTCCCTAACATTGCTTTCAATTGAGTTTCACAAGAACCCTAAGAGGTGGGGCAGAAAGATCATTACTCATTTTACAGGTGACAAGCTAGGGACAGAAGATAAACCCCATGCAGAGCACAGGCAAGGCTCATAATCTTGGAGCTCCATATTTGAAATTTTTTAAAATGAAGCTAATGCTAGAAAGAGAATATAAAAGGAATGTCTTGAGATAATTTAAAGCTGTTTATCCCTAAGGGGACAAAATTACTACACATGAAAGTAGGATTTTAGTTATTGGCTAAGTCTAATTTTTTTCTTTGGTAATATAGGTAGGGGTGTGTGTGTGTGTGTGTGTGTGTGTGTGTTATCAAAGTAATAATGGTTTGCTAAAATAATGTAATAGTACAGGAGGGTCCTGCTCCACCTTTCCCATCTCATCCTGTCTCTGTTTCCCCCTATCAGGGCAGCTACTGTTAACATTTCTATTTTTTAATTTGAGTTATTATCTCACCTATAAATAATTAGCTTATATCCCTATTTGTTGATTTATCTTCTTTAGACATTAGTGACTTTTCCTCTCCATAGAATAGTTATATTACTATTTTTTAGTTCTTCTAGTTATTAGTGTTGTCATTTCAAATAACATACCTGAACTTCTATTTTTGTCCTATCAAATATCAGCCCTATCTCTTGACTCCTCATCTTGTAAGGTAAGGAAATAATGTGATCTTGTTTATAGAAACGGGTTTATCTTTATATTTTCAGGAATATTACATATTTTATAAAGTGAGTTATGCCCTGCTGTGTTTGTCATAGGTTATCTTCAAGAAGAAAAGGAAAAGCATGACTACCATCTCTTGGCAAAAGCAAAAAAAGATCTTGAGGCTGAACGACAAACCATAACTCAGTTGAATTTAGAACTTCATGAATTTCAAAGAAAATATGAAGAAACCCAAAAGAAAGTTCATGACTTAAATAAACTGTTGTGTTCACAAAGAAAGGCAGATGTACAACATCTGGAAGATGATAGGCATAAAACAGAAAAAATACAAAGGCTCGAGGAAGAGAATGATATTGCGAGGAGAAAACTTGAAGAAGAGAAGAAGCGATCTGAAGAGCTCTTATCTCAGGTGAGCCTAACCAATAAGGTTGTCCATGATTCATAATTCAAGTTTCTCGTACTTACTAAGTGCAGGGACTATTTTGGCCACTAGGGAGCCAGGAAGGAACACAAGTTCCTGTTCCCTTTGTGGGTATTCATATTTAGAATTGAAACAGACCATAAACAAATTAAAGAAAACAGGGAAATATGCCAAAGAGAAATTGGGGGCCAGTGGAGGCCTCACAGAGGAGATAGTATTTGGACAAAGACTTGATGTCAAGAAGGAACCAGCATGGTGAGTGGCTATGGGAATTCTCTGCAGCCAGAGGAACTCATACACTTCAAAGGCTCTGAGAAAGGAGGAGGCGAGTATGGGGAGAAGCCAAAAGATGTCAAGAGGGGAATCAGGCTGATCCCAGGGCCTTGACCATGATACCGTGCTCAGGTTAATTCACGTGGCACGTTCCGTGTTCTCATTCTCTAGCTTTATGCCAGGATGTTGAAGGCGCTGAGTTTGGATTATTAGAACTGAATGCTACTTTGACAGAAACTCATTAAGCTAAATTTTGCTTAGCAAAGCACGGAATAATGGAAAGGACAGTATTTGGAGTTTATACCTGGTCTCTAGTCTAGGATGTGTGTGGCCTTAGGCAAATCATCTAGCATCTCTGACTTGCAGGTTAACCACATGTCAGATTAATACTTCTTGTATCAGGGCTTTTGTGAGGGTCAATTGAGAGAATGTAAAAGAGTTTCGCTAGTGATTTCTACTATTAGAATAGTAACTTTAAAAATCCTCCAAAAGCTGACGGGGAGTGGATCATTTGTAACATTTGCCATTTTAGTCTTCACCATGCTTACTTCTGCCTACCAAGCAGTGTTATTTGTGAAAGATTATACATAAATGATTGAAAATTTTGCTCCAACTATGTGGCCAAGGAGGTGAGGCACTGACAGCTGTTATCCTATTCAGAAATATTAGTAGATCAGATGTCAGAACTTCCTGGAAAGTGGGTGTGGCCACTGCAGAGTTCTGTGCCTCAGGGAGCTCTTAGCCTGGGTGGCACTGCTCAGCTGCTGGCATGAATAGCCATCAGACAGCCAGCTGGAGTGACGCACTCAGCTGAGCAGGTGGTGTTCTGGTTAGAGCTGTGAGACTAGTGAGCTGCTCATGCATCCAGGTCAAGCGACAAAAAGGTTGGCTGTGGCAACACTGTCTGTCTTTACACCCTACAGATCCAGTTTCTTTACACGTCTCTGTTAAAGCACCAAGAGGAACAAACGAGGGTAGCTCTGTTGGAACAACAGGTACTCACTGGGGTTGTTTCTAAATTCATTTTAACCCATTAGAAAATGGAAGTTTTCTCATCTTTACACTATTTTGCGAAGGACCATTTGAAAGCCTGTTGTCAGGCTCTGAAGTGAGACTGGCAATTTTCTTGACAGGTAGATGTTCACCTTGGCAAATTTTATTCTTCTCCAAATGGCTTCTGTAGTTTCTACTGTGGCCTAATGGAATCTCCCTAATAGGGCTACCTTATGACTTCAAGCACAACTCAAAGAGACACCATTTATTCTCAGAATGTAGACCAAAGGTTTTTAATACATTCCAAACCTGGAGCAGCCATCTCTCCCTTCTCCCCCTTCCACATAAAAAAAGTGGTGGGGGGAGATACCTATGCCTCAGGCATGGGCTCTGCTCCTTAGATCAAACAAGTCCTCCACCATAAACTTCTTTTTAAAAAAAATTAATTTCGTTTTATTATTGAATTTATTGGAGTGACATCAGTTAATCATACCATACAGATTTCAAGGATACAACTCAATGAAACATCATTTGCACACTGCATCATGCGCTCACCACCCAAAGTCAAGTCTTTTACCATCTCCATTTATCCCCCCACACACACACCCTCCTCCACCTCCTCCCACCTCTGTTTCCTTCTGGTTATCACCACACAGTTGTCTGTGTCTATGTGTGATATTTTTTTTCCTCCTTAATCCCTTCACCTTTTTTCATCCAGCCTCCCAACCCCCCTCCCCTCTAAGAGCTGTCAGTCTGTTCTATGTATCCATGCTTCTGTTTCTATTTTGTTTATTAAATTATCTTGTTGATTAGATTCCACATCTCACTGTGCTCAGATGAATTCTTGCTCTGATAGTATAACAAATGTTTGCTTCTTGTGCTAATTAAAAAGTGCAAGTATCCAGTCAAGAACTATACAGTTTATATCAGCTGTAACTATCTTGTTTTGGGCATTTCTCCAGATTCAGGCATGTACGTTAGACTTCGAAAATGAAAAACTTGACCGTCAAAATGTGCAGCATCAATTGCATGTAATTCTTAAAGAGCTTCGAAAAGCAAGAAGTCAAATAATACAACTGGAATCCTTGGTGAGTCTGGAATGGTTCAACTTAAAATTTATTTTCTTCTTTTTCTTTCTGCCCTCTTTCCATTTACTAGTATATACCAACCAGTTCCCAAACTAGGAGGCTACTGCTTAAAGAACAGCTGTTTCTCAAATCAACAGGCAGAGCCCCTGCCTCATTTAAAGCAAGTGACCTTGGAGCATCAGTGCAGAGCACTAGAAAGAGGATCACTATGTGCCTCTTGGTAATCATTACATTACTGGGGCCTAGGACCATCCCCACTCACCCTGGGCTGTCACTCTGGAGGCACTAAAAATACCCGGCCTGGGAGGAGGAAAAGAGCAAAGGAGGGGATTTTGTTTTTCTATTTAAAAAGAAAGAAAGAAATGCTCTTTTCAGGGATAATGGACTATTACTGTTAAAATACTGTTTTAAGTATATTGAATTAAGCACATTTTGTGGGTTACCCTGACACCTAATCTTTTTTTATTGACTTTATTGGGGTAACATTGGTTAGTAAAATGATATAGGTTTCAGGTGTACAATTCTGTATCGCTCCATCTGTATATTGTATTGTGTCTTCATCACCCCAAGTAAGTCTCCTTCAATCACTGTTTATGCCCCCTTTTCCCTCTGGTAATCACCATACTGTTTTGGGAACACACAATCATTTAAAAGAAAAACCTTTAAATAACATTGGTTCTAAGAGGAAATGGTTTTTTACTTACCTATTTTCATTTTAATAATAGGCTTTTAGACCAGACCGGTTGGTGCCTGTGTTTCTGTGTGTGTCCCATAGCACATATTTTACATATCATCCTAGTACTGCTGAGTATTTCAGATGGAGAAATGTTACAAATAGAATTCCTCACTTTTCAAGAGAGAAAAAAAGCAAATGTTTTTTAAAAAAACATTTGTAACTTCTTTACTAATAAAAGAAAATATATTTTTAGCTCTATCCTTTAGTATGTTACTTATTTTGACCATTTATAATATTTGAAATTTATCCTTCATTTCTGTTAATGACTTTCTCAAAATATAGGAAACCAGAGGGTATACAAAAGAATCCATTATTTTCCTGTACTTTCTTTGTATTCCTACTGTCTGTCATGATAAACTGCTGTAAAATTCTCATTTTTAAGCTTTACTGACTATCCTAAGTTCCTCAGAAAACATGGAAAAGGAAAGTCTCAAAGGTATTATACAATTAGTCATTTCTGTGTATAACTTGTTTGATCTGCATTCTGTGCTGCTCCTAATTCCATGTACTTCTTTATTGCTGAAGCGCTCCTCTTACGTAAGACTAGCAAATTTTGTCAGCCTTACACACAGGCCTACCTTTACATTCGCTCTAAGCATTTTTTAAAAAAACTGTCCATATAAACACCTAACCCCGGTACTTCCTGGGTAATCTGGGTAATTTCTATGTTAGCACCACAATACTGATGAGCAGAGACTCCAAAGAAAACCTGTCTGCAGGGCTGAAGCAGTTGGATCTGTGGAGTGGCTACAACTTACGTACAAATGGTGTTCATTTGACATTTGTTTTTCAGAGGCAGCTTCCTGAACTTGCCTTCACAGAGCCATTAGTCACTTTCCAAGGAGAGACTGAAAACAAAGTAAAAGTTGCCTCACCAAAAAGTCCCACAGCTGCACTGAACGAGAGCCTGGTGGAATGTCCCAAGTGCAATATCCAGTATCCAGTCACCGAACATCGAGATCTGCTCGTCCATGTTGAATACTGTTCACAGTAGCAAGAGTTCTTTATTTTTTATCAAGAGATTCAATACTGTATCTTATGTTAGTGAACGAACATTTTTAATTCTTTATTTCATTTGCCTGTCTACCCTCGAGACTCTGGCATAAAGTGTTTTACTGTATTTTTTGGGCTGCTGTGCATTTTCCTTGGCACTGATACCTACCTGAGATGGTTCATATTAGGCCTTAGTGTATGCCGAGATGGCTAACATTTTGCACTGTTAAAATACTTGATGAAGAAAAGATAGTTCGGGTAATTATTTGTGAATTAAATCTATACAAAGGCAAGCAAATATTTTGTGTTTGTGGGTTTTTAAAAATCGAAGGTAATTAACCAAGTATCTTACTGTCTTACTTAGCACTTTTATCTAAGCACTTGATATGTGTAAATATACCTACAATTGAGTCCATTGTTAAAAGATGGTGATACGTTCTCTTTTTTTCCCTTGCTATTATAGAATAGTTATTAGACAGGTTGAGAATGTTCTTGGTCTTTATTGCTGTTTACTGTTGAAACTGTAAACCTACCTATGTTCTAAGCACAAAGCAGATTCTGCTTAAGGAATACTTCTAAGTAGCCACACACACACAATATTTTCTGTCATATTAACTGGGTCTAACTTTATGGTTTTTTTGTTTGTTTTTTAATTATGTTTTATTGATTTTTAGACAGAGAGGAGAAGGGAGAGAGAGAAACATTGATGGGAGAGAAACATCAATTAACTGCCTCCTGCATGGCCCCCACCAGCGATCGAGCCCGCAACCTGGGCATGCGCCCTGACTGGGAATTGAACTGGTGACCTCTTGGTGCATGGGTCAATGCTCAACCACTGAGCCATAGTGGCAGGGCAGCTATAACTAAGTTGAATTTCATTAGCACATGTTGGTCAGCTAAAATTGTTAAAACGAATTTTAACAAAACCATCTAGCCCTCACATTTTAATCTGCAGGTATTTTATTTACTTATTTTTGGCACTCATAGCTGGCAATGTATTTGCTTATCTGAATATATATTTTTATACTTGTTTGTGTAAACCAAAAAATTTTTTATTTGGGTTTTCTAATATGCTTAACACTGGGCCACTGTTAGTAATATAAATGAGAAAAAAATAAAATTATTTAATAAGTTTTTATATGTCTAGCATGTATGTATATAAATATTCTAAGATTTCTACCCTGAGAGGAGTACCAGAGAGATTACAGATTAACATACAGTGTAAAGTAAGGTGAGGATACAATGGAACCAAAACCTACATTAAGCTCAGAAAAGTTAAGCAAAATCCCCACAATCATTAAAAAAAAAAAAAAAAAAAGACATTCTTGGGTCTCAAACTCCAAGTCAACTTCAACATCTATCTTCTTTCCACCATGCCAGAAGCCTTTATGAATTCTCCAAACGCCGTATATACTTAAGCAATATCATAACTGGAATCTGAGTTAGAAAAATGACAGAATACACTACCTGGTCTCCATCCCTCTTATCTGAATAGTTCTGCCTTTTCAAATCCCTCCACCTGGTTCCATTGACCCCTGCTATGGGGGTCCTCTGACATTTTAAATTTCAGCTCCAAACATTTATTAAATGCCAACTATGTATAGAAGGCTCTGGGCTAGGTATTAGTGACACAGTGATAATAGAATACAATATACTAGAAGAGACCAAAATCTAAAGAGGTAATATACTACACTATAGGAAGTGCTATAATGAATTTATATGTAGGATAGAGCAGTTTATTTATTTAAACCTTGCCTAATTCTAATATTGATTGAAAGTCTGACTCTTCAAAGATACAATTCTTATACTAAGATAAAATAAAAAAAGAAGTACGAAAAAGCAAGAGGAAAACAAGACTAAAGTAAAATGAAGCCACTCATAAGAATAGCTCCAAGGCAGGCCATGGAGTGCTTCTGACAGGTGAGCCCTGACCTTGGTGCTGAGCTTTGTAGCTATTAGCACAGAGAAACGATCCTGTACGCCATTCACAAGACTTAAAAATACAGCTGGTCTTCAAGAGAAATGCCCCTACTATGATCCTGGTACTGAGACTCCTCTAGTGTGCCTTCATAAAGAAACCATGTAACGTGAAGGTCCAGAGCCTCAACAACAATCTGATAAACAGCAGAGTTCCACTCTGGTTTCTTAATGTTCTTACGCGTAGGTGAAAACATCGTGTATAGAATCATGTCCATAATCCTCAAGTGCAGGCAATTCCATACTCTCCCAATAGGAAGCTCTCTGCTGTTGCCCCAGGGCAACTGTTAGGGATAGGCCCTAACTCAAAAGCCTGCCATCCAGCCAGCCAGCCAGCTGGACTGTGGAGACTGGAAAATGCACGCCTTCACCCAAAGAGGGCGCAGCTGCTCAGCTCCAGCTAATATTCCATGCTGATGCGTCCAATGTGACTAAACTTTCAGATTTTCCAAGAAAAATCTAGAAGTTTTAAATGTGAAATCTCCAAACTTCTCTAAATGTTGGGAAAAATTACTACTATGTGAGCCAAATAAACATTTCCAGTTTGTAACCTCTGTTTAAAGCATCTGGGGCAAAAAGAGTGGCTAGTTCTGCTGAGATAGGCAGGAAGCTGAGGCAGGCTCAGTCCTACCTGCTCTCTTAGGTCTAAGTTCTTCTCAAGTCCAGCTCATTCAAACACACCTGTCTGAGGGACACAGAGTGACTATGACCCTTTCTAACTGTCCTTTCCACCTGCCACCTACTAGTAGTTTTCTTGAATACACTCCCCAACCGAACTGGCTGGCTGCTAGCATGTCCTTGCTACTCTCTACTCTCCGAACCCAATAGCTGAGCGAGTGTCCAAGTTGGACTGGAACTGGGAGGTCATCCACTCTAGCATTTTTGGTTCAGGAAGTCCACCTCACCTCTAGAGTGCGTTGAAAATGTTGATTCTTTGGCCTCCCCCAGATTTCCTAAACCAGAATGTCTGGGGGACAGGGAGCATGTAATATGCATTCTTTACAAGCTCTCCAGGGCATTCTGGTGTTTTACTGAAGACTGAGACCCATTGAGCTAGTCTAACCTTGACTTCCTGATGAAACAGAATCCCGGAGAGGGGAGTGTCTTACTCAAGGTCACACAGTTGATCTGCAGGAGAGTGAGGGAGGCTCAGGCTCCAAAGTCAGTGGTTGTGAGAGCTCCTACACTTTGGCTAGTGTGCCATGATTCTAGCAAAATACATCATAAGTATCGTGTCATTATATCCACACAGAAACACTATATGGGAGTTTATATAACTGTTCCATTATAGAGATAAGGAAGCTATGGTTTAGAAAGCTAATTCACTTGTCTCAGGTCACATAGCGAAGACAGTGGTAGAGCCAGTACTGGAACTCGAGCATGTCTGCCTCTAGAGAAAGAGCTGTTAGACTTTATACTTTTCCATCATAAAGCCAGAAAATGTATGTGAAAGCACATTGCAGATGGGAAATGCTGTTCAATCCCCCCCATCTCCCCCCCCCCCCCCCCACACACACAGTGATTATAGCGTGGACAGGGAAGATAAGACAGTGACATGACCTACTTCCAAGAACTTCCGTTCACTTCATTCATCTATACACGGGTGGGGAACGTCTGGCCCGTGGGCTGTTTAAGGTTCAAGAAATCATCTGGTCTGGCCCTGCCAAGGCATTAGGGGAGAGTTAATTAAATATGTGACCAAATATAGCAGGCTAATTTTTAAGTTGGTAATTTTGCATGGCCCGTGAATGATGTTATAAATATCGAAATGGCCCTTGGCAGAAAGAAGGTTCCCCATCCCTGCTAGAACCACAGTCCTCATCCTCATTTGCAACTAGTGACAGATGCATTCAGATGCAAATAACAGAAAAGACTGGCATCATCAGGTCATCAGTTGTTTGTTTTAAAAGTCTGGAATCAGCCCTGACCGGTTTGGCTCAGTGGATAGAGCGTCAGCCTGCGGACTGAGGGTCCTGGGTTCGATTCCGGTCAAGGGCGTGTACCTTGGTTGGGGACACATCCCCAGTAGGGGGTGTGCAGGAGGCAGCCATTCGATGTTTCTAACTCTCAATCCCTCTCCCTTCCTCTCTGTAAAAAATCAATAAAAAATAAAAAAAATAAAAATAAAAGCCTGGAATCAGATCATCCCAATTTAAATGAACAGTTTCACAACTTTTAGCTTCTGGGCTGTCATCTCCATAATTCTCTTGGTCCCCTCCTCATGCTCACGTAAAGGCTGCCGCAAGTTCCAAACATCCCAAGCTAACGAGACTTTTTTTCAAAACCAAGAAGCAGACAGCGAGCCAGGACACTGAAGGAGCACTCCTTAATGCCTTTCTCCTTTTATCCAATAAAAGGAAGTTTCCTACAAATGGAAAGATCCATCCAGGAACTCCTCAGTACACTCCCCTTAACCTCTCATTGACCAGAACTGATCACACAGGGCATTCGGATGAGCCGAGCCAGCCCCCAACAAAGCACTGAAGTCTCCACGGCTTAGCGGTGCAGGGTCATGTCTTGCTCACCTCCTTCATCTTGTGACTGCACCGCCCGGAACCCGAGGCCTCCAAGGTGTCCGCTGCGGGAAAGGAGAGGTGAAGACGCGGGCAGGAGCCCCTACCAACAGCAGACCGCAGACCGGAAGTGACGCACTCTTCCCCCACTCCTATTGGTTGGAACTTGGTCTCAGGGCCCCACTTCCTGCAAGGTGTGGGGGATTATTCACCTGCCACCACGTGCTGCCCTGGCTGCCCCGGGATGTCAGGAAGGGAACTGGCAAGTCTGATGGGCAGGAGTCTGCCACTCATCTCACGCCCACTGGCTCCCTCACCAGCTTGGGCTTCCAAGAGTCGGATGCAGCCTTTTTTTTTCCCACTTTATAATAATCTTTCACTTACCTGCCACTCTCTCCCCGCAGACACCCCACCCGCAACAGACTGTAAGGTTCTTCAGGTCGGGCCTGGCTTGTAGGAGGTGCTCAATACATGTTTGTAGAGCAAGTAAATAAGGGCCTTTTAAAAACAATGATTTCAGCCATTTGACAGTCTTAAAAAACAAACAAACAAATCTGGCTCTTGCCCTGGGTGACTCAGTTGGTTGGAGCGTCATCCCACGCACCAAAAGGTTGTCTTTCTCCCGTCCCCACTTCCTCTATCTTTGAAAATTAATGGAAACATAACCTCAGATGAGGATTTAAAACAACAACAAAACACACCTGGTTCTTATCTTCAGAATTTCCAGTAAAATCATTGAGGTACGAGAAGTATGATTCAACCTTTAAGCAAACATGGGTGCAAAAGAGATTACACAGCCGACTTCAAGAATGTGGCCATAAATCAAGTAAACATTTGATCAGTGACAGCAACATATGTAGAGCATTCATTCAGGAAACTGACTTCTGGAAACCCACTTAGAATACCTTCAGCCTGGCTTTAGGACTTTAACCAAAACTACATCTTCAGGACTAGAAGCATCGAGAGTCCCTTGCATGCCCAGAGAAGGCGTAACAGTGATGATGGCTGAGGCAGGGGCTCAAAAATATAGGGTAGTTTGATATATAGTCTTTAAGAAGTTTAATTAAGGAAGCCAAATATGTGAAGCACTTTATCAGCAAGGATTATCACCATTATGGTTGAAATGTATTGAGGACCATATTACAGATATTATGCTAAGGACTTTACGTGCATTATTTAATTTGAGCTTCTCAACAGTGTCGTGAGGCAGATACTACTATGCCCATTTTACTGATTGGCATGTGTTCATGCACACAGAAAAAGAGACAAGAAAGAAATTATCTAAAAATGTTCATCATAGTTATTTAAGGATGGTTGGGATTATAGGTCATTTAAAAATTTATTTTAGTTTTTCTTCTCTACATTTTAAAATTGCTTATAGCAAGCATTACTTTTGTAATGAGTTTTTAAAAAGAAAAATAATACAAGGAATTAGGAAAATATAGAGGGTTTTAAGCTAATTTCAACAAAACAAACAGAAGGTATACATAGGAATAACATAATACCTTAAATGTGACTCTTCAAAGTGCTTGCAATTCAAGGTCTAATTTGATTCCTACAACAACTCAATGAGGAAGATTGGACAAGTATGACTATTTCTATTTTGCAAATGGGAAAAGTGAGGCTCTAAGTGGTTAAGTCTGTAAGGTCAAACCAGCTAACTAGTAACGAAACCAGAACTAGAGTCCAGATCTCCTGGGTCATTCATGGACCTCGGATGAAGTTACAGCAGATGCTGAAGTCACACCTGGCTTTGAATTGGTGTGCCCACTTCTATGTTACCTAATCCCCTCCCGCTCCCTTCCCCTGTTGTTTTAGCTTACCCAGAATCCCTTCCCCATCTTTGGTCTCAGGCCCTTGGACTTTTCTCTGTAGAGCCTGCCCTCCCTCAGTCTCAGTGCAGATTACAGGGATGGGCCTGTGACCTCAACCCAACCAATGAGAGCCATCCTTGGGAATTTTGCCCAAAGTGTTAGAAAAGAGTTTGCTGAGTTGGTAGGAAGTGGACCAGAACTGTTGTGGCCTCTGTGATCCCACAAGGGGACTGATAGGTGCCTGAAATAAAGCCACTCAGAAAAAAGAGTCAGGAGGCAAAGACAGATGCCTAAACATGTTGTTTGGGTACCCGGATCCTGGGGTGCTGAAAGCTGGATCCATTTACTAGACTTTTTGCTCATCTGAGCCAGTACATTCTTTTTTTCTTTCTTTATTCCCCTCTGCCTATTCCTCCTCCTCCTCTTCCTTCTTTTTGTTTGTTTAATTTTGAGTTGAATTCCTGTTCGTTGTAAACAAAAGACTCCTGACAATTATACTTCCCTGTCAGAGTTTTTTAAAAAAATATATTTTATTGACTTTTACAGAGAGGAAGGGAGAGGGATAGAGAGTTAGAAACATCGATGAGAGAGAAACATCGATCAGCTGCCTCCTGCACACCCTCCACTGGGGATGTGCCCGCAACCAAGGTACATGCCCTTGACTGGAATCGAACCTGGGACTCTTCAGTCCGCAGGCTGACGCTCTATCCACTGAGCCAAAGCAGTCAGGGCCCTGTCACAGTTTTCTCAACTGAAAAATGAAGATACTCACAGTGCTGCTCACCTTCTCTATAAGATTGTTGCAAGATTTACAGGAGTCACATGAGGGTCATTATTATTTTTAACGAGTTAGGAAAAACTGAATTCAGAAAATCTCATTCCTTTACCCTCCCTCCCCCCCAAAAAAAAGAAAGGGGGGGGGAAAGAACTGTTATATACATAAAAATATAGAGAATAAGTTCTTATAATACCAGTTATGAGAAAAGAGAAAGCATTATGTCAGCAACTTCTGCCAGGGTGTTGCTATTTCTTAATTTCTGGTCTGGCAGGGGCAGCTAGCGTCAGGCCCTGACCCCATCTCCTTGGCAAGGAAGTCGCTGACCCTACCTTTCTCACATGTGCTCGCTCCCTCCCCCGGGGATCCCTCTTCAATGCCAGGTGATGCTGGGCCATGGAAAACATCTTGCTGGCAGTTTTAAAAGAGCAGGAATTGCAGGAGAGGTGGAGAAAGGGGAGGTGACGTGGTTGGCAGGACTGAAATGGGTGATTTTGCAATGTTGTTTGGGGAAAGGGAAAATAAACTAGGAGAAAGTTAGCCAGGCCTTATAACCTTGCTACTGCATTGGTTATAGGAGGAAAGGACCCGGTGCCTGCATTCAGAGAATGCTCAGTTAAGACTGTTTTTCCAAGGGGCGCGGGGGTAGAATTCTGATAAAGCCAGGCCAGAGGGCTCTGAGGTTAAGAAAAACATTCGCACAGGGAGGAGCAAAATTCACACACAAACCCACTCTGCTGGATTAAACAGAACAGGCCATTATGTAACACACAGGTCTCTGAGGGGAGGGTCAGAGAGTTGGTCTTGGAGACTTTCCAGTTCCGAATAATGTCGTCACCCCAGGGCCCAGACATTGTGTTCAGCTCGTGCCATTGGTGTGGGCCACTGGATGCCAGAAACCCACAACTGTGCCCTAAACCCTTACCCCCAAATGGATTCCATGCAGCCCCAGCTTCCTAATGCCCTCTGCTGGAGGCCAAGTCTGCCTCGGGTGTCTCATTGGCTAAGCCTAGGGCAGTGGTCGGCAAACTCATTAGTCAACAGAGCCAACTATCAACAGTACAGCGATTGAAATTTCTTTTGAGAACCAAATTTTTTAAACTTAAACTATATAGGTAGGTACATTGTTATTAACTTAATTAGGGTACTCCTAAGGCTTAGGAAGAGCAACACTCAAGGGGCCAAAGAGTCTCATGTGGCTCTCGAGCTGCAGTTTGCTGACCACGGGCCTAGGGTATAGGCATTGTTGAAAAGGGGCTAGGGAAGCCAGTGTCAAGCCTTTGACCTTGGGGAGGCAAGACCCATCATGCTGGAAGTTTTCCAGTCACAGAACGGGGTCCAGAAGGACAGCCATCAAGTGTGCATACCTCTCCCAGCAGCATTTCTATATTGTGTGCATGCGTGTGAATAGGCATATGATCCATGTCTCCAGGTCCCATATCCAGGGTGCTTTCATCCTTAGAAATCCAAAGATCCATCATGCAAGCCCCACCAGCAGCAGGGGCCCAGTCTCTTCATTTGGGTGTCACTCGGCCACGCTGAGGTCAGGGTGCAGCTGCGAGTACCATCTGGCCACGCCTGCTCCTTGTGGCTCTGCTCCTTCAGGTTGTCATTGCCCCCTAGACATGGACCAGGTCTCTTTCTTCCCCTCCCTCTGAAATGAGGAGCTGACACCCTCCTCAGAGACATGCCAGGCCCCCAGGAAGATACTGCAGTTGGCTCTGACTTGTCACATTCCCTCCCCTTAAGACTCAACTCTGGTTTTTACCTCTGCAGAAACAAAGGCCCTATTAAAGTGGCACTAAAGATGAAATCAGCCATCAAGCTTAGGATGCAGGGACAGAAGGAATTTTTTAAAGCTTTGGAGTTTAGTCTTTTCCCAGATGAAACCTCATTTTGGAGGAGAGAGTCGAGAAACTGCTCTAACGGGTTTTTTCTTTAGAAAAGCCCAGAAAGCAGATTAAAGGCAATGCCCCAAAGCAGTCTCTGCCCCATACTCCTAGGGACAGTGCCTGTCAGGAGCCCACAAGCCTGGACAAGGGGAAGTGAACCTATGGGTGGAGAATGGCTCTCTTCTCCCTCGGCTTTCCCATGTCCACCCGTCCCCTTCTGGTGATTTCCATGCACCGCCTGTGTTTGTATTTGCCCCATCCCGGTTCATTTCTGTGTGTCACTCGGTGCTTGTCTGTTGAATGATTCCGCTTGGGACCCCCAGGAGAGCCAGCTACTCTCCCCACCCATCTCCCATGACATTTTGTCTGAGACCTCTATTTATCTATGTATATTTTGTGAGTTTCACTTTAGGACAGGAACAATATCTCATTTGCTATGGAGTCCTCAACAATGGGCAGAGTGCTTGCCAGTATTTTTTAATGAAAAGAAGGAAAAATGAATGGATGGATGGATGGATACCTGAGCTTTGCGGGACAATGGTCACTGTAGCCAAATGCCACGTGGGGGCAGTGTAGAGCAGCTTGTCAAGGCCTCTCCAGACTCTTCTACCAAACCCTGGCTGGCAAGTTTTCTAGACCTTATTTTGTGAGAAAAGGACTGGAGGCCCAAGAGGTTGATGGCTGTGCCCAGGGGCGCACACACACAGCTCCTGAGCCGAGCTCTTCCATTACAGTATGCCCATCAACCCGGCTCCCTAGGTTCTACGGGCCCTGGTGCTGCCAAGCCTCTTTCATTATCACCTGGATCCCTTCTTGGGAGGCTGCCATTGGCTGCTGGCTGGTGAACATGCGCAGCACAAAGGAAATGGACCACTGAGTGCATCCTTCAGAGTCTAGTGTGTCTTCCCAGCCTCTCAACATGGTCCCAGCTTTGGTGACTTGGCCCTCATTGGACTCCCCCTTTCTCACATGTCTCTTCTCCCTTTTTGAGACCTACATCACGTTGGCTTATATTTCCCAGAAAAGGAAGGACCCCATTCTCAGAACATGTCCTACTCCAACTATGCTTCTCTCAATATTGTCTTCTCTTGTGTACCATTTCCTCTCTCCCTGCATTTAATTTCCTCTATCTTTTTGTGTGGGGGCAAGCAAGGGGTGTTGGGGAGAATACTAACATGGTGATGGCTCTCTCTTCCCCTCCTGGCTGTCCACACATTTTTCGAACAGATTCCCCAAGGACCATGCCTTAGGTAGCAGAGAGAGGTATCTGGAGAACACAAAATACCTCTCAAAATTTCCTTTTCTTCATTTATCTTTTTAATTACTCAATTATTTTAAAAATATTTTAAGCATCTACTATGTGTCAGGGCTGAAACAATAACACAATCTTGCATTTACTCAGTCCTTGCCATATGAGAGAGGTATTGTTAATTCCATGTTATATACCAGGAAACAGAGGTCCAGAGAAATGATGTCACTCGTCCAAGGGAGCACAGCAGTGAGCTACAGAACTGGAATCAAACCTTGGAGGCTGCCACCTAAATGATAAGGCGTTTCCAGCGAATGATCACTGTTGGGCTTGTGGCTGCTCATACCCAGGTCTCCGCACCTCGGCAGGCAGCCACAGAGTGGTTAAGCCCACAGCCATTCTGCTGGATTAAACAGAACAGGGGCGGAGGGATGAGCAGGAGCAGCAGAGAACCCCAGGACTGAGTTCTGACCACTTACATGCATTGTAGCTTTGTGGCTCCTGGAGTGGAATTCCAGAATGTTCCATCCAGTTCGATTCTGCATCTGCACATCTATACTCTGTGTAGGACCCATCATCAGCTCAAACAAAGCTTCAGCTCAGAGAAGAGCCCCTCCAAGCTCACTGGGATGGGGGTCTGCTGGATTAGGGGCTGACGGACCTTGTGAGCTGAACTCTCTCCCTTCACCATGCTGGGCCCTAGAAGATACTTCCTGTTCTGGAGGGCTGTCCTCAGGATGAGGTAAGAGCATGAACACCCAGTGTTCCTGAATGCAGAGGTCTTTACTTATATACATCCGAGTGTCATTGCCAGAAGCCAGGCTGGCCTGCCTTGATTGACTTCTGGAGGCCTAGAGCAGACATTCCTGGCCTTCAGGACTGCATAGGTCAGGATAATTCTTTCTATTGTAAATCTCAGTAAGTCACTTAGGATTGTCAACTTTTTTTACATACGATTTTTTTTTTAATGACGGCCACAAACATTCTGTCCTAAAAGAAAAAGAAATTTAACAAAAAAACACCAGACATAATCTTGCAATTAAAAGTGGGTGTATTTAGCCTCGTGATAAAATTCATGGTCTATACTTTCCCCAATGTCACTTTAGATCAGTGGAGACTAAAGCAAGGACTGGCCCCTGGGAACCATTGCTGGAGATTGTGTGTGGTCTAAAGGTGTGTGGTCTAAAGGTATGTGGTTCATAGGTGTGTGGTTTGTAGGTGCCCTGGGCAGTGGGAGATGGGCTAAACTAGATCATGGGGCAGTCATGTGCACTGGGGGAACTGAAGAAAGGAACAGAAAAGTCATGTCCCAGAAAAAAATTTTAGTACCTATTACAAAATAGTGTGTGAACCATGACCCTCTAATTTGTAAAATACCCATATGCCTAAGATAGGCTCAGACGCACAGAAAAAAATAAAATAAAAATAACACTGGGAAGCTATACAACAAAATCTGATGGAAGAATAATGATTATGTTTATTTTCTCTGAGTTATTTCTTGCATTTTCCAAATCTTCCTGTTTTGTAATCAGAAACATAGAACCAATAAAGTAGAAAAGAAGTGATGCAAGAGGAATCAGGCAACACACTGTGTAAGACCTTCGCCCGTGGTCTCCCCGGGACAGGCAGGATTTCGATGAAGCCACATCTTGGACTGAAGAAGGCTCACTGGGCTTGTGCTTGGCGTCACTAGCCTCCTGTCTTTGCGTATCTAGGGCTGGGGCTGGTGTCTGGCATGTGGTGCAAGCTCTATTGCCATGTGTTGAGTGGACTGCTTCTTGTATTAGGCTGGTCAGTATGACTCCTGGACAAGAGGAGGCCACAGAGAAAAGCTGCCCCTGACGTTGAATGGACCATCCCTATACTGATTTCCATTCTGAGTTTAAAAATTTGTATTCAAAGGCTTTGATTGCATCTGTCTTTGGAAAAATGGAACAAAGTGATCGCTAAGATCCCTTTTATGAGTTTAAGCTCCTGTCTTGGAGGCAATCTGGCTGCCATTTAAATAAGACCATCTTTAAAACAACAGGGTTTGGGGAGAATGGGTCTTCCATTGAGTAGACATCTTGGCGAAAGGCAAAAGGAGTTAATTCTGAGCAAGTAAAGCAGGAAAGAAATGCATTGGAAATGCTTCTGCAAATTCCCAGTTTGGACAGGAAGACTAGAGCCACTAAGAAAATGGGTGGTGTGGTTTTTTTTACCAAGCTGTAGAGACCACTGCTTGAGCCCTGCCTCCTGTCCAGGCCTCAGTTTTCTTAAGATTCTGAGTCAACAGGTTCACCATGGGGATTAAGCACTTGGGCCAGGAGCAGGTGGCCTGGTTTCAGATCTCAGTTCCTAGAACCTCAGGTAAAGTCCATGTCATCTCTATGCTCTGTCTCCACATCTGTAAAATAAGGATAATACAGGTACCAACTTGCACTTGTTACCTTTTGCTGTGAAACAAATTACCCCAAAATGTAGTGTTTTAAAACAGCAATAAATATTGATTGTCTCTCAGTGCCTGTTGGACAGGAACAGCCTAGCTGGGTGGTTCTCAAGAGGTTCAGTCTGATGGGGACTAGGTCTGCAGTCATCTGAAGGCTCAGTTGGGGCTGGAAGCTTGTTTCCAAGGTGGCTCGCCCATGTGGCCGGCAAGTTGGCGTTAGCAGCTGGCAGGAGCCTCAGTTTCTTCCTCAGTGGGCTGTTTGGGTGTCCTCACAACAGGATGGTTACCTCCCCTTAGAACAAGTGAAACATGAGAGAGAGCCAGGCAGAAGCTGTGTCCTGTGTGTGACCTAGCTTGTCACACCGCATCATTTCTGCTACATTCACTCCTTAGAGGAAAATAAGTCCAGCCCTCGAGCAAGGGGACGAGGCTTAGGCTCCACCTTTTGAAGGGAGGAGTGTCCAGCTCCATTTCCTAACCACCACACTACCTCACAGGCTTCTTATGAGGATTAAATGAGTTAACACAAGTGCTTAAACCAGAGCCTGAAATATAGTAATTAGCACGTGTTTGATTGCTATTATTATTATTACCATTATTACTACTACTATTACTATTACTGTTATTATTCTTCCCTACCTTGATAGTCCTCCTGGTCCTCATTGTTTCTTCTCCCCAAAGTTACCTCAGAGGTGGGGGTTGATCCCTCCTTAAATTATTGGTTCCTAAAACCCCTTCAGGGAAGCAGGGGCTGTTGTTGTTGTTAATCCTCATCTGAGGGTATTTTTCCATTGATTTTTAGAGAGAGTGGAAGGGAGGAGAAGAGACAGAGAGAAACACTGATGTGAGAGAGAAACATCAATTGGTTGCCTCCCTCATGTGCCCCAATCAGGGTGGGGGATTGAGCCTGCAACTGAGGTATGTGCTCTTGACCGGAATCGAACTCAGGACCCTTCAATCTGCAGGCCGACGCTCTATCCACTGAGGGAAACTGGCTAGGGTGAAGCAGAGGCTTTTTTAGGACTGGCCCCACCTTATTTATCTGCCTCAGGAAACCAAGGTAAGTCACACTAGGATTCCAACCGAGGCGGACAGGCCTGGCCACCAGTCCGAAGGCGTCAGCCCCTCTTTGCACATCGTAGTCCTCACAGCTGCTACAAGGCTGACCCTTGCTCTCCTCTCTTCATCTCAGACAACATACCCGCCACAGTGAGCTGAGGAAATTCCCCAGGCAAGTGATTGGCTTGGGGACACACTCTTGCCCAGTCGGCACCCTGGTGTGATGGGGCATGGGGTTGGGCTTTGAGGGCAGAAACCACCAGCAAGTGAGCAGAAGAGCCAGTGAGATGGGCCCTGGCTGCCACAAGCCCACAACCCATGGGGCAGAGCCACAGACGCCCACCTGCGGGGTCACACGGGCTGAAACCCAGCCAAACCCCTGCTGCCAAGCCCGAGACTATGCTGCATCCACCCCGAGAAAGGACTGCCTTTTCCTAACTGTCTGCTCAGGGTGGCACTTTGTCTAATGTAAATAAAGCATTGCATATGCCAGCTGTGGCCCGACTGCCCCATCTCATTTTGAGACCCCTGCCCTGGGCCCCTCCTAAGTGAATACTTTACAAGCAGGTGGCTGATCACTCGTTCCACTTGGGTTTAGTTTTCTCATTGCCCAGTTTCGACTTGGGTTTCTTTCTTTTGGCTGGTAGACCTGCTGTGGACAGTCGAGATGACTGGCCTGAGGCACATGGAAGCGCTTGCCCTTCCCCACTGTTGCAAGTGCTGGAACTCCGCCCAGTGGCTTGTCTGCCTGGGAACTCTGGCCCTCCTTGAAGAAGGAGCACAGCGAGCTTCTCCGAGCACAACTTGGCCCTCCTTTACCCCCTGGCCTGGTTGAGGGGGTTACTTGACTGTGAATGCTCAGGGCAATTGGCAGGGGGGCGGGGGGGGGGTGTAGTGGGGACCATCCTTGACAAGATGGAGCAGAGGTGCAAGGAGATATTCTGATCTCTGCAAGGACTAGATAGATAGATAGTTGGATGATAAATACATGATAGAGAATAGATAGAGATATATATTAGATGATAGATAGATAGAGAGATAGATGGTAGAGGATAGATAGATAGATAGATAATAGAGAATAGATATATAGATTAGATGATAGATAGATAGATAGATAGATAGATGATAGATGGTAGAGGATAGATAGATAGATGATAGAAGATAGACTATTCACAGAGAGGTTTGAAGAGAAGCAATGGGCCAGTAAGCATTTGCATACAAACTTTATAAAAATTTTCTAGAGGAAAAGTAAAAACACACACCACAAAAACAATAAAAAATAGACACAGAAAAGTCCCCACCTCCTGTTTGGTTAAAAATATAAAATAAACAGGCACAGAAGTCATCCCTCCATGGGCCCTTCCCTTTAGCTCAGAGCTACACTGTCTATATTTACACTTGGTGGGTCCTTGTTTCCATTCCTACCATTTTATCTATGAGTGGAGAGGCAAAGGAGCATGACAATAATAGAAATTAATGACCATGAGCAATAAATACCACACTCACCAGGGCTCTGCCTGTGGTTTCCTGCCGTCTCGTCTCCAAAGAACACGTGAGGTCTGTCCACCCTGATGACTCCAGGCCCAGCCCCATGGACCAAGGGGATTTGATAACTGTGCACACCTGGGCCCATAGCACGCTCTGAGCCCACCGTGGGCTGGTTAAAGGGGCTAGAGCAGTGGTTCTCAACCTTCTGGCCCTTTAAATACAGTTCCTCATGTTGTGACCCAACCATAAAATTATTTTCGTTGCTACTTCATAACTGTAATGTTGCTACTGTTATGAATCATAATGTAAATATCTGATATGCAGGATGGTCTTAGGCAACCCCTGTGAAAGGGTCGTTCGACCGCTAAAGGGGTCACGACCCACAGGTCGTGAGAACCGCTGGGCTAGAGAGTTTTCAGTGTAACCTCTACCAGGAAAATGATAACATTTCTAGCTTTTTGCCACTTGGTGGGACTTCACCACAGAGAATGACAGTAAGAGATAAAGTTTGGTGAGGTCCCAAGAGGCCATAGCATATAGTACAGGATTTCTCGCCCTCAGCCCTATCGACATTTGGGGCAATTCTTTATTGGGGGGCTGTCCTGTGCATGTAGGAGATTCAGAGGCAGCCCTGGCCTCTCCCTTACCCACTGGATGCCAGGAGCAACTCCCCAGTTGTGACAATCAAAAATGTGTCCAAATATTACCAAATATCTCTGCAGTGTGTGAGTGTGTGTGAGTGTGTGTGTGTGTGTGTGTGTGTGTGCAAAATCTCCCCAAGAAGTACTGCTCTGGTGGTTAAGAGCAAGGGACACTGGGGTGTGACTGCCTAGAGATGAATCCCAGTGTCTGCAACTTGCAGGAGCACTGAATGAGTTAATAAACAGATAGTCAGACCATATAATCTGTCCTCCAAACCGGGGCAATTTGAGAGTGAAAGGGAGTTCTAACAATTTCATAACTTGAGACTGTCTTTGCAAATGGGTATGTGTGGTTGGTCCATAAGACGATATAGTGTTGAGCATTGAGCCTGACCTGGTATCTGCTCGATGACCATTGTGCTATGTGCTCTACATGCAGGAACATCATTTAACCCACCCCGCAAAAAGACCTTATGAGGTTGGTATTATTATTATTATAGCCTTTCTATATATGGAAAGACTGAAGAACTAGAAGCTAAAGTTCAAGGTCACATGGTGAGTTGCGCAGCCAAGATTCATATCCTGACAGGTGAGTTTCCAAACCCGTGTTCTTAACCACTGTGCCCACATGTGCTCGGTGCCCAGGGAAACAGAGCTCCCCGATATCCGTGGGACCCCACATGAAGTGCTAGCTCTAGGTCACTCACAGTTTCAACATTAAATCCACTTACAAAGCTGGGTGCTCAGGGTTCATTGTGATTAAACGCAGATACACGAAAATCACTGTGGAGCAGGAAATGAGGGTGGCAGTGCGCAATCTCATTCCCAGTTTTGTAGAGCTCAACAGGTGCACCATCCCATTAGGAAGTCACTGTGATTATTTAAGAATGAAACAAAAATGTTATTTTTCTTTTTTTTTTCAATAATAAGTGGTTGTTTTATTTTTTTAATTAAATCTTTATTGTTCAGATTATTACAGTTGTTCCTCTTTTTTCCCCCCATAGCTCCCCTCCACCTGGTTCCCCTCCCACCCTCCACCCTCACCCCCCCCCCCCCCGCCACTGTCCTCATTCATAGGCGCACGATTTTTGTCCAGTCTCTTCCCGCATCCCCCACACCCCTTTCCCCCACAAGAATAGTCAGTCCACTCCCTTTCTATGCCCCTGATTCTAGTATAATCAAATAAATAATCTGATGATCAGAAAAATGTTATTTTTCCATTCATATTTATTGTTTACCCTGATGCCTACTAAGTTGTTAGGACATAAAGTCTTGTTAAGTCATTTGGAACCAGCTGCCTAACAAATGGAGCTGTTGGTTATTTTTTTGGCCTAGGGGTGCCATGAAGGCGATGGAAAGGAGAAAGCTTGGGAACCTCTGCACTCACCCTTTTACCATTGGGAGAACCCTGGAGGGTAGTGATGGAGAAGTCCTAGCCCAGAGACCTCACCCTGGTTATCCACTCTGGGGAAACCTTTCTGTCCCCATGTCACTTCAGCCTGGGATAATGGAATTCATATTCTCTCTCTCTCTCTTTCTCTCTCTCTCTCTCTCTCTCTCTCTCCTCTCACACACACAGCTTTCCTTTCCCTCACACAAAACTATTGTCCTCTGACCCCAGTCAGGCAACGCCCCTTTCCATCTGAGTTCCCTTAATTCAATCTCTTGCCACTTTTCAACTGTGTCAGGAAGCAAACTGGTTATTTTACAACTTGAAGTTAGTCAAGCTTCAAGTGGAACATCTCCCACTGACATGCAAACTGCCCCTCAGGTCAGAGGTCACACTGTCAACTCAGACCCATGTGACACAGTAATAAGCAGACCCACAAACGCACCCCTCCCCTCAGAAAGCACTGAGACTGCCACACTGGACCCTTCGTAAATACACAGAGACACTCACAAGACAGAAGGGCAAGTGGGAGAGGCCTGGCAGTGTGGCAAAGGGGAGAGGGGGTGATGGGGTGGGTGGTGAGGGAGTTGGCACTGTTAGGGCCACAAGTGCACTTTACACTCTCTAACTGCCTGACTTGCTATAACAGAACTAGATGGCATGGGCGTGGTGGGAATGTGTGGGGCAGAGGAGGGGACACGGCTTTTTATTACTAACCAGGGGCCTCCTTGGACAAGGCACCGCTTTCTGTGCCATAGTTTCCTCATCTCTGAGGGGGTTTGATTTCTCCTTGCTTGTCAAACTGGGGTGCCTGCGGCACGTTCACAGCCTGTGTGTGCACCTGAGAGCACTGGGATGTCCTTCTGGGGTGTCAAGTTTATTCAAGGTCACTCTTTTTCCTCGAAGGCATTTTATACCATTGCTCAGAATGCAAAATTTACGTGCATTTTCATTCCAGTAGCTAATAATTGATGACACTTCCCAGGCAATTACTGTGTGGTGAGTGCTGTGTTAATCTCTCTATATGATCCTCATAATTACCCAATCAGATGTCTTATTCTTCCCATTTTGTGGATTAAAAAACTGGGGCACAGAGAGATGAAACACCCCCCTCAGTCACACGTTATTAAGCAATGATAAAACAAACAATTCTCCCCCTATCACTTCCCTCCAAATCTGAATCCATTGCAGGGTGCTTTGGAATTTACCCCCTCAAACCCCTGCGGCTCCTTTGGTGAAGCCTGAACAGCGCAGGCCGAAATGACTTCCAAAGTCCTGCTCCAACCGACCAACCGACACTCCTGGATCAATTTTAGCTAAATCGGTGGATGAAAGGCTTCAGCGCACCAGGTGCCACTGGAGTATGGGAGAGGCTGGAGAGGCCTCGGGGGTTCTGAGGGTTCCCTAGGTGGGGTTTCTCAGCCCGTGGGGCGCTCCCAAACCTGCCGGTGGACGTGAAATCCCTTTCTAGACGACCACCTTCCGGCCCAGCGGGACGTTCCAGCCGCGGTGTGTTCCCAGCCCGGCACTTCCTCGTTCCCGTGCGCCCGGGCTCGGCTGCTACGCCCAGCGCCGCGCTCCTCGGTCGGGAGGGGGTCAGAGGGGAGGTGTCACAACCGCCGCCCTCCCTCTCTCCCAGCCTTGGCGCGCAGTCACCTCCCAGATGAGCGCGCTCGCAGACAGCTGCGGGCCGCCGGCCGCCGGGCATGTCCCTTGATTGCGCGCTGGCGGCGGGCACTGGGCCCCCGCGCATCCTGGAGCCGGACAACCGAACACGCTTCTCCTTCTTCTCCGAAGTCAAGGGCGACCACCGGCTGGTGCTGAGCGCCGTGGAGACCGTCGTGCTGGCGCTCATCTTTGCGGTGTCGCTGCTGGGCAACGTGGGTGCCTTGGTGCTGGTGGCGCGCCGACGGCGCCGAGGCACCACCGCCTGCCTGGTGCTCAACCTCTTCTGCGCCGACCTTCTCTTCACCAGCGCCATCCCGCTCGTGCTGGCCGTGCGCTGGACCGAGGCCTGGATGCTGGGCCCGGTCGCCTGCCATCTGCTCCTCTACGTGATGAGCCTGAGCGGCAGCGTCACCATCCTCACGCTGGCGGCCGTCAGCCTGGAGCGCGTGGTGTGCATCGTGCGCCTGCAGCGCGGGGTGCGGGGCCCCGGCCCGAGGGCTCGGGCGGCGCTGCTCGCGCTCATCTGGGGCTACTCGGCGCTCGCCGCGCTGCCGCTCTGCGTCTTCTTCCACGTCCTCCCACAGCGGCTTCCGGGCTCCGAGCAGGTGAGCCGGGCAGCTGTCGGGGCGGGCGGGCGGGCGGGGATCCGACGGGAACGGTCGCCTGGGACGAAGGTGAACAGCAGCGAGAAGAGGCCTTTGGCTGCGCTGAACCACTGTGTCCGACACCGTGCCCGGCGCCATGGAGTTTATTCCTTAAATTTCACTGCAACCGCGCGATGTGGGTCCCGTAAACGCCCACCAAAATGCTGCAAGTGGGGCCCCCCAAATGCCTGTAACATGCACCGACTGTTCATTGCAAAATTAATGAAATAACGGGGGCTTAACGGCCAGCAGACGGAACGTGGGGGATTCGGAGTGGTTAATCGCATCCTCCTAAATTCTGCTCGCTCGCCGGGCGCGACAGTGCTCATCACACCTCCTCCACGGACGAGCTTGCTGGGGCACCTGCCCTCGGCGCGAGGAGGAGCTGGGGTCGCGCTCCGCAGGTTCCGTGCGAGCCGGGCACGGGCCCTGCTTGGAGGTGGGCAGGTGCGTGTGGATGGGCCGGGGAGAAAGGGACTTAGAGACCTAGAGACCCCAGAACCAATACGGCCTCTAGGGGGCGGGTTGTGGTTTCTCCTCCCGGAGCCTCAGTTTTTCCAATTGCAGGACGGAAGGATGAGACTAGCCCGCGGGAGCTTACCCTGGGAACCCCGGGTGATGGGTGGTTTCAGAATATCGTGGGCGCCCAGAATGTCCCGCAGGTCCCAGAGGCTGGGCCCATGAGCTTTATTGGGGCGCCACGACCCCCAGTTGTCATGGGGATCGTGGGGGTGGGGTGGGTCCACTATCTAAAAACAGTTCTGCGGACCGCTCATTTCATTGGCTCTGTCCGCTCCAGTCCGCGCTCCAGAATCGCGGGCGCGGGTCTGTTTGCGTCGCTAGCCTGCGGGGCCCCGCGGGGTATGCGAGCCGCGATTCACTCTGGGACCCTGGACTTGAGCGCGGGCTGGGGAGGACAGTGGCCGGCGGTTCCGGCTGCCGTCCCCTGTGTGTGAGTCTTCCTGCGCCTTGCGAGGCCGGGCAGGGGAAGGACTCAGGCCTGTGCGCCTTACCAAAAGGCGGCTCAGCCTCCCCAGGCTGCTGCGGCTGGGTTCTTCCCCCTCCTTCTTCCTCCAGAGGTCGCTTCCCACGAAAGCTCAGCCCTGGCCCGAGGAGGGAGGGAGGGCACCCTAGCCAGCCTGACACAAACCACAGCCCCAAAGAGAGGCGCATGCAGTGGCCAGAGGGGTGGGAAGGCAGGGAGGCTGGGTTGGGGAGGGGAGGGTGTGTGAGGAGAAGGCTTTGAGCCTTGGACCAATGCCTCCCTGGGTGTCTCTTCCTGAGCCTGGACACAGTTGGGCTTCTCTGGGGGTTCCCCTGACCTGTCTGTCACCCAGGCCTTTTGCTGGGGTGGGGGAGAAGTCTGCATCCTGTGTAAGCAGTGTCTTTTTAACACAACCCTAAAAGTCCCTTTCCTAATAGTTGATGTCTTGCGTGGAATTCATTGTGGGGGTTTTGCTTGTTTGGTTTGTTTTGTGACCAACAGGAAGGAACTGTCTCAGGCCTGTGGTACTTGATGGAAGAATATGTGAGCCTGTGGCATGTCTCTTTAAGTGGGGCCAGAAAAGCTGGGATTAGCTGAGCTGGTGGGTGCCATTGGCATGGGGAGACCAAGGGCCCTAGCTTCATGGGCAGCTGGTCCTCCTCTGCCCAGATACACTAAGAATCCAGGTGGCCACACAGTTGCTCTCAAGTAAGTGGAAGACCAGGCCTCACCCCAGGCCAATTGGATCAGCTTGGAGCTGGGGTTCCACCATCAGTCTTTTGATATTTTTTTTAAGTAATTCTCTCACTGAGTTAGTGCTTCTGTATTTTTAACAGAACTTGAGGGATTTCTCCCCATTTTTTTTTTTTTTTTTTTTTTTTTTTTTACAGAAACAAATGGCAAATCAGGGAATTAAGGATAGAGCTTAAGGGGATCTTATGTTTCTAGATGTGTATCTTGTGCCTCTCTCTTCACAATTGTTTTAGGTATACGCCTACTTAACTGTCAAATAAAAAAATGAGGCTCTTGTCGCCTCTAGGCCAAAAGCCCAGACTACAACTGCTTGCCGATATGGACACCGCAGTTGTCTTCTGTATCTTTCCACTCTGTATTTTACCCCTGGGTGGGGGGTGGGGGGGGCATCTGGATGTGGTCAAAGCCCTCTGCATTCCGCTTCCAGAATGACTAGAATTCCGTGCAAGGCGCTCCCATGGAGATCTGTGTGGTGGTGGCCTTCCCTCTGTTCCCCTTGGGCAGGGCACACAGACCCCTCTGATTTTAATTCGAAAACACCTCCTTGGTCTTCAGAACCTTAGGAGAGGGATTTGGGCAAAGCCACAGGGAAAGAATGGGTTCTCACAGCACTGCAAGAGATTGGAGGACAGGTGAGTTGGCTACAGGAGCCCTGTTCCCGGAAATTAGTAGAGGTGGGGGGAGGGAGCATGTAATGAGAATTCCACAGTCCTTTCCAGCTCTCCATCCTCTTTGTCTTTTCCCCTTTGTGTTATGCCTCCCTCCCCAACCCCCCATCCTTGCACCTGCCAGTAAGCCAACAAACAGAAAAAACCCTCGTTCCTCCAAGGCTGTGCCCTGAGCATGCAGGAAACATCTCTTTTTATAGGTGAGCAAACAGGCCCAGTGGTTT
Organism: Myotis yumanensis; assembly: GCF_028538775.1. Taxonomy (NCBI): domain Eukaryota; kingdom Metazoa; phylum Chordata; class Mammalia; order Chiroptera; family Vespertilionidae; genus Myotis; species Myotis yumanensis. The sequence continues at coordinate 23,465,624 of NW_027223764.1, read as the reverse complement.
AAGAAGCAAGTTAAAAAGAATGAGAAATGGGGGGACAAAAGGGAGTGTGGCCATTAAAAAAAGAGAGACAGAGAAGGATCTGGTCTAGACTGAACTAAGTCTCATATTAAAATCAGCAAAGGCTTGTTTTCTCAGTCCCCTACTGCCCATTCCTGGCTGTAGGTTTGGCCTGCCGCCTCCCACTTGGACATGAAATATGGAGGTTGTGGATGGGGAACATTTCCTACCCAAACCACAGGCGCAGAGAATGAACTAACTGACCCTGAGCACAAGCTGGCGCTCTGCCCTCAAGGAGCACTGGCCAGGGGCGCTTTCTGCTTACCTGGACCCCTGACCCCCAGCCCCACCAAATCAGAAACATGATTCCCTTTGTCCATCTGGGCAGTGGGTGCCCAGCAGTCAAGGGTAACCCAGCAGTTCAGGGTGACTTCCCTGAAGGGAGCATGAAATAATGGACATTTCAGAAAATGCTGCACAATTTGGTGTGACAAATGTGGGCTTTGGAGTCAGATGTTGTGAATTTGAATCCTATCTCTGCCATTTAGGAGCTGTGTGACAGGGGCAAGCGAGTGGTCCTGACCTCTATACCTCAGCTTCCTCATTTGCAAAATGGGCCTGATAACAGATTCTCACTTTTTAGGATTGTCATGGGAACTGATATTCAGTAAGTGGGCCAACATCTGGCACAGACACGGTTAAGCGCTCAAAAATTACCAGCTATTCTTAGTTTCCTTATCTGTGGTTAGAAATATTTTAAACAGTCTCTAAACAGTGTAATTCTTCTGATTGCTGTAAAATAATAGACTGCCATTTTAAGAGGGTGGACACATCCTAGTAACTTAGACATTTCAGCCAGGCCAGCTCAGCCTGTACCAACGGCATTCCTGCCCGTGTATGCCGTGGCCCCGGTGGCGCGATGACCCTCACTGGCAGCTGGGGAGGACTGTCCACCCTGGCCAGAATGTGCGGCCCATTTATTCTTCAAACATTTGCTGAGCACCCCTCCCCCTGCCCTCACCCTGGGTTTCATGCCCAAGACACTTTCAGCCCTCTTCAAGGAAGTGCATTTTTTGAGCATGCAGATGGTCCCAGGCCCTGGCAGAATTCAGTCCCATGAGTAGGTGTTCTTGTGTTTATTTCCTGGAGGAAGAAATGCCTAAAGTCATAAAGCAGGTAAGAGATGGAACTGGAATTTAGCCAGGGTCAATCTGTTCCTCCTGGTGTCATTTTCATGAGTTCATACTTCCTTAGCAGCCTTGGTCCCACTGCCCACCCTGCCCGGATTTAGTACGAGGCCAATAATGCCATCGTGTCTCTACTGAGTGTGGGTTTGGCTCAGGAAACAGTTTGCTTGCCTTTGTTAACATTAGAGGATGCTTTTAAGATAAAAGACAGTAAGTCTATCGTTTGCATTGTTATTTTCTGACTTTTCTGTTGGGAAGCTGATAGGAGAGGAGATGTGCAAGTAGGATTTGAAGTTCCTTAAAATGACCTTGAAGTCTTACATTTTCTGTTTGAAGAGGTGGGACAGGAAGGATGATTTAAGAAGTGATCCTCAGGGTGTTCCAGAAGAGTCTTTAGAGCCCTAGCCAAGTAGCTTAGTTGGTTGAAGCATTGTCCTATATGCCATGGTTGCAGGTTCAATCTTCAGTCAGGGCACATACAAAAATCAACCAATGAATGCATAGATAAGCGGAACAACAAATTGATCTCTCTCTCAAAATCAATTTTAAAATACTTAAAAAAAAACTATCAGAAGAATCATTACAGAAGCTGATAGGAAACAGCTGGAATCAGGTGGCATTTGCCTGTAGGTCAACCAGTGTGGGGAGAAGGCAGGGTTTGAGCAGGGCCTGTGGAAAGATGTCCCTATCCACAGGGGCAAGAGTGATACCCAGCGGAGTGTGAAGATGAGAGGCAGGTAGCCAGACAAGGATGGAACATTGCAGGCACAGGAAATAGCCCATAGTCAGCAAGAGATTGTGCCAGGAAGGTTGGCAGGGGCCAGCTGGAGAAGGGCCAGGTACACCCCTTCGGGGAGAGATGGCCTGGTCTGGGAGGGGTGGCCAGTTAGAATGAGATCTGTGGGTGGGTCGGATAGCTGCGAGGTGGAACTCCGAGGTTCCCTCTGAGCAGGGAGGCGGAAGGCAGAAGGCTAGTACTCAGGTTCCTGGCAGCTTGGGGAATGGCAGCTCCATGCGGAGTCAGTGACTCCAGGAGGTGGAAGCTTTTGGGAGTGGGAGGTGGGAGGCTTGACGTGCCTGTGAGGCATCCTGCAGAGATGCCCTCGGGGTAGTGGGGTGAGTCTGGGGTTCAGAAGAAGACTGGCTGAAAGGACTAGATTTCAGCAGCATCTGCAAAAAGAAGCCATGGAAATGAACGAGTGTGTTAGGGAGGGGTGGAGGTTGGGCTGGGGAGGATGCAAGTCACATGTAACCACATGTGCCTAGTCTCCTGCCTTCATCCCTTCTGGTCCTGACACTGAGCTCCAGCTCCTCCATTCTCCGGAAACCCCATCCTTTCAGACACAGCTGACACAAACGTCCAGGATGCAGCTTTGCCCGGTGACTCCACTCTCCTGTCACCTGTAGATTGCTGGGCGCTTCCAGCTCAATGCCCTGCATTGAAGTTTCCGAGGGCCTCTCCCTCCCTGACTGCAGAGATCAAGCCCACGCTCACTGTGGCCTCACCGTGGCTCAGCCACCGTGGCTTGGGTCAATAAGTGGTTGAACAAACGAATTAAAGGACACTTGTTGACTCAGCCAGCTTTACTTCTGTAGCTCAGTAACAACGCAGGCCTAGCACTTTGGGTTTTCAAATTTCCTTTTTAAAATCAGGAACCATTTCAAACACGCAGAGAATATTATAACACTCCTGCCCCCACCTTTGAGATTTGATTCGCTGCCAAACTCCTGTGAGTCACAGCCGGGGAGAGAATACCTAGAATCAAAACGATTTACGTCAAATAGACTTTCCCATAGAAACACAATTATAACATCGAGTTAGAGCTGTGACTGTGGGCCTGGTGCTTGCTGATTTTTTCTTTTTTAATTTTTTAAATGAAATTAAACACCGCATTTAACCAAGGATGCCCTGGGGTGAGGTTCTTGTTTTCCCAGTTTTGCTAATTGTTAGGCACGTGTGGCTTTCTGCCCTGGTGACTTTCTGTGCCTGGCCCATCGTCCTTGTTTTGCTCATGTCTGACTGTCTACCACAGCTGGTCTTAGCTCTTGAGGGGAAATATATGATTCACCAGGACTACAACATTAGTGTTATATTATTTGAGGAGGATGTTTCTAAGCCTTAGTTTCCTCCTCTGTGTAATTCGAAAAATCTTAGTAATACATCTCCGTAAGGTTGTTGTGAACACCCAATGAGATAATGTATGTAAAGTGTTACCTGGTGCGGACTAAGTGCTTTGTTGATACTGACTAGGAGAAGAAGGGACTATTTGACAGTATTTTGAGCTTGACCACCTAATTATGATACATGTTGAGAAATGATAAAAACTTTGCCTTTGCCTAGTATAGCATTTAGTAAATATTGAATGAATGAATGAATGAATGAATGGTGCTATGGATGATACTATTTCTTCTGGACAGTGGTTAAGATGCCTTGTCCATCAGAAATATATACTACGGTCCTTTTACACAAATGTACTCTTCAAAACCTATGTCATGTGTTTGGAAGAGCAACTTGTTTCCTGAACAGTTTTGTTCCTATAGTGAAGCAGGCACAGGATATTTGTGTTTGGGAGGAGGGATGGATAGATGATAGATAGATAGATAGATAGATAGGACTCTTCATTGGCCTACTTATTCATCAGAGGACACTGTTGCAGCATCTCTTAACTATTCAGTAATGTCCCCGCTGTTTGGGGGTCTGTATTAATGCCACATATTTGAATTCAACACAACACAGTGGCAGCAGCACGGTCACACCTGCAGGTTCTTTAGCCACATTCCAGTGGTCACCACTGTGCTTGCGTCTTGCTCTGGGGCTGCCGTCTGCTCCTCTGGGGAGAGGCCCGCCGGGACAGAACTCCCGAGTCTGGGCACCAACATTGCCCTGGTGTCAGCCATGCCCTTCTCTGATGCAGATGACACTTGGAGACATTTGCACAGCCTTTAAATGAACCCTATGCCTTAATGTGGACCCTGTTGCCTTGAGCACTGGGCTTGGAGTCATGCCTGGGAACTAACTCTGGCTCTTACCAGCCTGTGACCCTGAGGCCCGGTTGCCTCCCCTGGAGAACGGGAATAATAATTATAGTTATTGTGAGGTCAGAGGCAAATGATTTGTAAGTGGGGTTGTGTGGGCCGTGGAAGGGATTCTGGGATTTCTTGTCAGTTGTGTGGTAGTGTAACTAACACAACAGTGTTACAGTGCCAGGTAAACCCCCAACTGGAATGAGCTTAAGGCAAATAAGAAGCCAGCATTTAAATGGCCTTCTCTTCCTTCTTGTGACTAGGAAATTCTGATTTGCACACTGGTTTGGCCCAGCATTGCCGGAGAAATCTCCTGGGATGTGTCCTTCGTCACTCTGAACTTCTTGGTGCCAGGACTGCTCATTGTGATCAGCTACTCCAAAATTTTACAGGTACGTGTGCTTCCGGACCGCAGCTGACCTTCACTCAGGTGGCGTCTTAGCATTTCTGGGTTAGAAGTTACCTTAGCCAGAAGTTACCAATTCTGGCTCACTGCTGAGATCTATGCCTCCTGCAAAAAGAAAAGTTATACCTTTATGATGGTTATTATTTGTCACTAATCACTAAATATAAGTTTATTACAAAAAATTAAAGAAATATGGAAATGTGTAACATACAAACTAAAAATCTATGCTACCCCGGTTGTGAATTCATTGTATGTTTTTCCAAGTTATTTACATATAGACATAGTTTTATTCTATGTATGTGATAAACCATATAAGATGATCAAATATCAACTATTTTTCAGATTTGAGATACTACTATCTGTTTCTTAACTTTCTTTTTTCGCTTAACACTCTATCATAACATCTTCCCATATCAGATCCTTTATCTCTGCCTCATTATTTTTAACGGCTTGATGATCTTCTGTCATACAGCTGTGACATAATTTGTTTTATGGGCTTTAGGACTGTGTCCTTGTTTCCCTACCACACACAGCAATGTAGTGAGAGAACACACGCTTTTAAAATGTTTTATTGACGCATAATCTACATACAGAAAAGCACACCCAGCATACACACCCAGCTCGCAAACTGACCCCACTCCCGGAGCAGCTTCCAGAAACAGCACGACAGACAGCACCTTCCCCAGCTCCCACCACTCTCCTTCCACCCGCTGCCCTAGCCCCCAGCCCCGGAAATGTGCCTTTCCAAAGCCGCTGACACAGGCCATGGCCTCTGCCTTTGGAGCAAGCATGTAGGGATGTAAAAAGACCTGCCAGCCTGTTTACATGTATGTGCTGGCCCAGGCCAATTATGTGTATGTGTGTTAGTGCCTGTTTGAGGTTTACTGCAAAGCCTTTGAGTCATCTCAGAGGTTTACAGTTGTCAGATCTTGGTTTTACAGCATATTATGGGTCAACTGGCATACAGGGATATTGAAGTGGGGCCCTGTAGGTCCTGCTTGCTGTCTGGCCACTTTTTAAAAAATATATTTTATTGATTTTTTACAGAGAGGAAGAGAGAGAGATAGAGAGTTAGAAACATCGATGAGAGAGAAACATCGATCAGCTGCCTCCTGCACATCTCCTACTGGGGATGTGCCCGCAACCAGGTACATGCCTTGACCGGAATCGAACCCGGGACCCTTCAGTCCGCAGGCCGACGCTCTATCCACTGAGCCAAACCGGTTTCGGCCTGTCTGGCCACTTTTATGGCTCTTTCTTTGTAGCTGATATCTGTCACCCGTTTAGATGCTCAAAACCCAAAGCCAGCCGCACCTCCATCCGAGTCTGCTAATCCTGGGTCCCGTGGTATCCCCTAGGCTCCCCCGCATCAGTGGACTTCTGACCCTCCTTCAAGTGACCCCTTCTGGGCTTTTCAAGGGCATGAGGTCAGTTCAGGCCTAGAGTTAAGGTCTGTAAGGTGCCTGCTACAGCGCCTAGCATCTGTAAGTGCTATGTGGTAAGTGGTTGCTGTTACTGTTATGTTAAAAGAAGTGAGGGGAAAAGGAAAAGAAATGTAAAATGTATAGAGATGTAGAAATAATTTTAAATTATTTTTAAAAGTTATTTAACAAATATTTATGTAGTGTTTATAGTGTGTTAGGAACTAACTCATTCAATACTGCTAAGAATGACAGATGAGGAAACCAAGGTACAGAGAGGTTAAGTAACTTGCCCGAGGCCACATAGCTCATAAGCAGCTGTATCAAAATGCAAGGTCGCCTGGCTCAAGAGTTCCTTAGAAGCCAAGAGGACTCTGGTCTTCTCCTTTCACTCATGTCTCCTACTTCTCAGCTGCCAAGAGGGAGGACTGACTTATTCTAAGAAAAGGTTTCCTACTCACCCCTTCATTCCTTCATTGTTTTCTCAGGCAAGGGCCCACCTGGAACATTCTAGGAGACCCCAGGAGCCCTGATGAGTTGGGGGATGTGTAAAGAAAGTGAGGGGATCTAATTATATCTTTGCCCCATCACTCAGGGCACCATTTCACAACTGTGAGTCGTGATAGGTATTCTGTTTCATCCAGGAGCTGTCCTGGGGTCTGTGATAGGAAGGACTGAAGGCTGGCCTTGGGTTTATATGCAGAGTCTCTGAAAACTGATGAATTGGATAGGAGACACCTCCTTAAGGTTCTATGTGATCTGGCCCCTGCCTGCCCCTCTCACCTCATCTTCTCCCCTCTGTTGTGTCCATGTTGGCTTTGGGGCTATTCTTCCCATGTGCCAGCACATTGCTGCTTCAGAGCCATTGCATCTGCCATCTTCGCTCCTAGATCTCTCATCCCCAAATTCCTGCGTGGGCCATTCCTCCCCTTCAGTTAGGTCTCCATTCAAAAGGCTGTCTCCCACAGAGACTCCCCATCGTTCTCCAATTCTCTTTATTTACTTCTTCTCAAAGCACTTACAACCAAAGTCATATTCCATTTATATGTCATCTGTCTTTCCCATTGGAATGCAAGCTCCATGAGGGCAGCCTTTTTTTTTTTTTTTTTCGCTTAAAGTATTACAAAGGGTATTACATAAGTGTCCTTCCCCCCCCCCACCCCCCGCCCTTGACAAGCCCCTGCCCTCCCTTACCCCCCAGTGTCTTATGTCCATTAGTTATGGTTATATGGGTGCATACAAGTCCTTCGGTTGATCTCTTACTCCCCTCCCTCCTGTCCCCCAACCCTCCCTGGCCTTCCCACTGCAGTTTGACAATCAGTTTGAGGCAGCTCTGCCACTGTATTTATTATTATTCAAAAGTTTGTAATGGTCTTAATTATCCATGAAAGAGTGAGATCATGTGGTGTTTTTCCTTCATTGACTGGCTTGTTTCACTTAGCATAATGCTCTCCAGTTCCATCCATGCTGTTGCAAATGGTAGGAGTTCCTTCTTTTTAACAGCAGCATAGTATTCCATCGTGTAGATGTACCACAGTTTTCTAATCCATTCATCTACTGATGGGCACTTAGGCTGCTTCCAGATCTTAGCTATGGTGAATTGTGCTGCTATGAACATCTGGGTACATATATCCTTTCTGATTGGTGTTTCTGGTTTCTTGGGATATATTCCTAGAAGTGGGATCACAGGGTCAAATGGGAGTTCCATTTCCAATTTTTTGAGGAACCTCCATACTGCATGAGGGCAGCCTTTGTTTGCTGTTATAGCCCCATGCTTAGAACAGGGGCCTGGCTCATCCATTGTTAGTGCTCGATAAACACTCACTGAGTGAGTTAAGCACTGACAGGGCCAACAGGACCTTCTCCTCCTGGGCAGTGGGAAAATCACTGGTTGCAGAGTCTGAAGACCCGGGTGCTAGTCCAAGCCTTATTTCTGTGTGACCTTAGGCAAGTCACTCCCTTTTCTCTGGAGCTAAATGGGCCCCAGTGGATTGTTTAGCACAACAAAATGAGAGCAGATAATGATAATGTTTTGAAAATCACAATGTTAATGCAAATATAAGACTTTTAAAAAATTACTTCTCGCTTACTAGCAAAACTGTTGCCCATTTTCCGGGAGGACTATAACATGTGTCCTCACTGTGCACCTGTGGGTTTGCCAGGCTGGTAACTTGGAAGCAGGTGGGTTGCCGCCAGTGGATGGAGGGTCTGGGCAGGATACCTCTGAAGACATCCATACGCAGAGACACCGAATCAGCTCTTCTGCTGAGTTTTTCTGTCAAGAGTATAACTCTGTAAAAGCAATTGAATGTCAGTGTTAATTAGCCACATTCATAGAGACACAATTAGCAAATCACGTGAAGCCATGGGACACAAAGCTACACCACGTACCCCTCTCTCGCCAGCCCTACCTTTCACCTGTCACTACTGACTGTAACTCAGGTTCCATCTCTAGGCCTGAGAAGTGCCCCTTACAGATCACCCTGATCTTTTATTCCTCTAAAGCAGGGTTCCCCCTAATGCACTCTCTAGAACTCCATGGGATGTTAGATATTAGGAAGGGTTCCATGATCAAAAGAGTTTGGGAAATGCTACGCTAATCAAAGTTACGTGGATTTCTTGGCTGCAGGACTTCTCAGAGTCTTTACTATGTGAATGTACTTTGGGAACCAACAGCACAGGGTCAGAGTAGGCAGCATGGCTGAACCTGACAGCAGGACTCTATTCCCCACAGAGCATCTCTCTGGGCTGGTGCTCCACGCGTCTCCTTTGGGAAACTGCTCTAAAGGCCCCACCCTCATTGCTGGTTCTGCCCTGGTCAGGATTGAGAGCAGACGTCACCTGGGCTCTTCCCGTCTTATCTGCCCTTCTGCCTGCCCTGCTTCCTTTTCACTCATGACTCAGCCAGGCTATACATCTTCAGTGGCTTTTTCCAGTCAACAGTTTCCCAGGGAAATAGTCTCCCAGCCACTCCCAAGTACGTTCGATCAGGCTGTCCATGTTAGCTGTTGGGGCTTGGTTTATATTGTCACCCAGCAACCATTGCCATGGCAAGGTGAGATGCTTCTACCCTTTGTTTGTATGTTTCTTGTTCCTCCTCCCCATTCCCTACTACACACTAACGTGGAAGTGCAGGGTAGGCAGGGTGCCCTTGCTTTTTGCTATATATCCAGCACCTATAAGAGTGCTTGGCACATAGAAGGGGCTCAATAAATGTTCATTGCGTGGGAGTGAGTCTGTGGCTTAAAGCTGGAAAACGCTTTTCTATCTCAGAGCTTGCCTGAGAAACAAAACGTTTCAGCTGAACGTGAAGGTGCTGGGAAGTGAACACGCATGACCCTCATTCCCCAGCTCTGAGGCCTGTTTGCTATGGAAAGGGAGATGGGCCTTCTGGAAGGATGGAGGCTATTGTCTGATGATTCTAATTAGGAAATTGCTGATTGACCAAGCAGCCCCCAAAGAGACCCAGCGCTCAGGGACCTGAGCCATGTCGGTGGGGAGCAACCTCTCCCTGCACCCACCTGTCAGCAACCATGGTCTGGGGGAGTGGCTAAGGGTCTGAGGTGGAGAGAAGGGTCCCTCACAGCCTTCAGATGAAGGCGGCGAGTCTCAAACAATTTATCAAGTGACTCCTCAAGCCCTGCCGGTGTGGCTCAGTGGTTGAGCATTGACCTATGAACCAGGAGGTCACGGTTCGATTTCTGGTCAGGGCACATGCTCAGGTTTCAGGCTTGATCCCCAACGGGGGTGGTGCAGGAGACAGCCAATCAATGATTTTCTCTCAGCATTGATGTTTCTCTCTCTCTCTTTTCCTCTCTGAAATCAATAAAAATATATATATATATATATATATATATATATATATATATATATATATATATTTTAAAAGTGACTCCTCAAAGGTCTGGGAGAAAGTTCAAGTCTGTTGTCCCAGATCAGTAGTTCTCATGCTTTAGTGGGGAGACTCATCTGGGGAGCTTATGAAAGTGTAGATTTCTAGGCTTTACTCAGACCCACAGAAGCAGAGTGTGTGAAAGCAGCCCAACCAGGTGCGTTTTATCAAGTGCCAGGTGACTGATGCAGGTGGCTGTGGACCACATTCCCGGCGCTGTCCTCTCTCCCTGCAGCAGTGCCCAGTGAAGAACTCCCCCCCATACCCCTCAGGTACACACTCCCACTTGATCTCCAGGCTTTGTGCAAGTCACTTCACTGCTCAGAGCCTCGTCTCTTGTTCCTAAACGGGGTAATGACAGAACGTACCCCATTGGCTTGTTTTAAGATGAAAGTTAATCCTCAGAAGTGAATTGAGCTTTTAGTTTAAAAGCACATCAAGCATTCTGCCCAATGCCAGGGACACTGAAAGCCCTGGGTAGCAGTTGACTAGTCTTGTCATCTAATGTGGGGAAGAGAGAAGAGGAGGAGCCACGTTTCATTATAATGGGCCCATTTTCCTCCTCACTCCCCAGAAGTTGCAGAAACTGCCCAGAAGGAAATAGTAGCAGCAGTCAGTTCTAAAAAAAGAGGCAACCACGTAGCTACTTGCCCATGAGTCAGTCCAATTTGTCTGTCTGTCTGCTCACAGTCATTGTCAGGCACAGAAGCCACAGGGCAGCCCGGCACCCAGGGAGCTGGGGTTCAGAGGCAAGAATGACGCTCCAGCATCTGTCACTCAGTGTATGTGGCAGGTGCCATGTGACTGCCTGAAACAAAGCACCGCTGGTGCCGAGCAGATGAACCGGGAAGCCTTCCTTCTCAGAGCTCCTGGCGTTGGAGCTTGGAGTTACAGGCTGGGCAGAGGCTTTCCACTGATGGAGACAGTAGAGAGCGGGAAGGAACTAGTTTAAGGGCATGGGCTGGGTTTGAAGCCCAGCTCTGCAAGTGCTGGGTGCTGTTGGGTAAGTTGTTTAACCTGTTTAGCCTTAGTTTCCTCATCTGTAAAATGGGGATCCTCAAAGTACATATGTCACAGAACTGCTGGGAGAATTTAAAGAGATAAACCAAGTGATAGGTTCAGGGCCTGGCACATAAGTGCTCAATAAAGATGAACCTTCATCACCACCATTCATTCCAAAAAATGTCTAAGACAAAGTACCAGGGACTTCATCCTTCTTGGCAGGCAATGTGGGCAGCACGAGCAATGAGGCGGCTTTTGAATCATTCCTTATGTGTCCACCAGGCTGCACTTAGGACTAGAGTGACACCCCTACTCAGAGGTGGTGGCATTTCCCCTGCAGCCCTCCCACCTGCCAACCTGCCCAGCGGTTACTCTCCTAGGTCTGTTGGCCCAGGTAGTCTCAGCGTAAGCAGCTTTTACCTGCACACACATTCTAACTTGACTCTACGCAGCAGCTTCCAGACCTGGGTGTGCCAATGTGACCTCAGGCATGCGAGCCTGAGATGGTGGGTTATGTCTCCTGAGCAGCCCCACCCTGCGGAACAGGCAGAGGCGGGGAGGGCTGAAGAGGATGGCAGCCCCTTTGGAGCCTTTTATGATGTGGCTCGTCTTTATCTCAACTAAGCTGGGTTTGCACAGATGGGAACTTTGACCGGGTATCCACAGTGGAGTAACCCTCAACAAGTTACTCGAATTGCCTGGGGTTCATTATCCTCATCTCTGCCGCTGAAATAATGATAGTACCAATCTACAGAGCAGGTGTAAAGATGAAACTCGACAATTTATAAATATAAATGCACAGTACAGTGCCTGGCACACAGGGAGCCCCCCCGAGGCCCAGCGAGCCTGATTCCCACTGTTCTTGAGGTTGGGATGTGGGTGGGGAAGAGAGTGCTCTGTTCACTCAGCATCTGCTGCCCTGGTCTCCGTCACCAAGAGGTGGACCTAAGCTACTGCACAGAAGCCACAAGCAATTGCATTTAATCATAAAATACACAGCTACTCTTTAATGAGCTAGTAACAGGTATTCTAAGGAGACTATTTTAAGCCATTGTGACCTTTTAGTTAAACTTGCCCAAACTGTGAATTACGCTAATTGCTTTCAAATTGCTTCCCCTCTTGAGATTCCAGAATCTTAGTGGAATGGGCCTAGGCAGACCTGCTAATGAGATTTGTGGCCGTTAAGGTCTCCAGTCATGTAAGCACCCACTGTGTGGCTACAGCAGGACACAGGGCCAGACTAAGCAAATGGGAGTTAGCAAGGACCATGCATGTGACCAACACGTTCTAAATTTGATCCCTTCCTTGAGGACAGAGGTCACAGGCTGGAACAAAGCATGTCAAGCTAACATATACAGTGCCCCATCGCATCCTGTGCTAGCTATGCGCCAGTTTGTCCCCTGTTCACCATCACAAACCTTTGTCCCTCTCACCCCCAAAACTCTGGGTACCATTAAAGCTGAGCAAGTGATAGGGGACAGCGGGCCTTCTGCCCTCTGGCTGTGCTTAAAGGACAATTGGAATTAGGCATCAAGGCAGGGTGCTGTATGTATCTCCAGGGCGGCCTGCACCTGAGCACTGTACTCTTCCCAGCCACCAGGGAGGCCAGACTTCTCCGCCCCCAACCCCCCACCCCGAGCCTGCCCACCACCCCGGGCCTGGGAGACACACTTCACTACTCAAAGTGTGGCCCTCGGACCAGCAGCAGCAGCAGCAGCAGCAGCTGCACAGGAGCTCATGAGAAACGCCGAAGCTCAGCCCCACCCCAGACTCCTTCGGCATCGTCCTGTTTAAGTTTGTATCTTCAGCACATGTTGCTTTTGTGCAAACAATACTTAGCTCTTTCAAAAAAAGAGACAATAGGGAAGTTGTGTGTCTCAGTCTCTTTGGACTGTCATCATAAAATACCGCAGACTGCGTGGCTTATAAACAATAGAAATTGATTTCTCACCGCTCTGGAGCCTGGAAGTGGGAAATCAGGGCGCCAGCATGGGGTCCTGGTGAGAGCCTCCCTCAGGCTGCAGACTGCCCACCTCGCACCGTGTCTTCCCACAGCAGCAGTGTCCAGGGAGCGCTCTCGGGCCTCTTTTCTAATGTTTTAATTCAAAATATTTTAAATTACAGTTGATATTATTAATTAATTTTTCAGGTGTGCAGCATAGTGGTTAGATATTTATATGACTTACCTAATGATCCCTCAGATAATCTTCCACCCACCTGGCACCTCCATGGTTATTACAATAACACTGTATTGACTACATCCCCATGACTATTCTATAACTGCCAATGAATGAAGATTAATCCCTTCATATCTCTCTCTCTCTCTCTCTCTCTCTCTCTCTCTCTCTCTCTCTCAGTAGAATATTTCTAAGGAGTGCTCTCAGTTTATCAGAAGAGGAGAATTGATTCTTTATTTTATTTTATTTTTTTATTGATTTCAGAGAGGAAGGGGGAGATAGAAACATCAATGATGAGAATCATTGATCAGCTGCCTCCTGCACGCCCCCTACTGGGGATCGAGCCCACAACTCTGGCATGTGCCCTTGACCAGAATTGAACCTGGGACTCATCAGTCTGCAGGCAGATGCTCTATCCACGGAGCCAAACCGGCTAGGGCCCTTCATCTCTTCCTTAAGGGCACTAATCCCACTCAGCAGGGCTTCCTCCCTATGACCTAATCACCTCGCAAAGGCCCCACCTCCTGGTAGCATCACCTTGGAGGTTAGGTTTTAACAAATACATCTGGGGGAAGGACACACCCAGCCCAAAGCCCTGTGCTTCTGTTCTCACCTCCCTCTTCTACTCCATCCAATGCAGGCCTTTCACTTCCCCTCGTCCACTCTATCTACAAGTGGATGATTTCCTGCCTTTTTTCTCAGGGGGCCACCCAGGCACCCCATTTCTTCAACGCACCTAAGGGTGGACCAACCTCACCTCAGGGTGGACCAACCTCTCCTAAGGGTGGACCAACCTCTCCTAAGGGAGGACCAACCTCTCCTAAGGGTGCGCTCTCCGCACAAAATAGTTCCAGTGCAGCAGGGGCAGCAGATTCCAACTCTGGCGCCCTGTGCTCCTCGTGACCCAGATCTCCCTGCTGTCACCTGCGGTGACTGTGGCTCCGCTGCTTGTGTCCCCGCAGATCACCAAGGCGTCGCGCCGGAGGCTGACGGTGAGCCTGGCGTACTCGGAGAGCCACCAGATCCGCGTGTCGCAGCAGGACTTCCGTCTATTCCGCACCCTCTTCCTGCTCATGATCTCCTTCTTCATCATGTGGAGCCCCATCATCATCACCATCCTGCTCATCCTGATCCAGAACTTCAAGCAGGACCTGGTCATCTGGCCGTCACTCTTCTTCTGGGTGGTGGCCTTCACGTTCGCCAACGCGGCCCTGAACCCCATCCTCTACAACATGTCCCTGTTCAGGAACGAATGGAGGAAAATTTTCCGGGGCATCTTCTTCCCAGACAAGGGAGCCATGTTTACAGACACATCTCTCAGGAGAAATGACCTGTCTATCATTTCCACATAATTAATTTCTCTCTAGAGGCAGAGTAGGTCACTCTGGTGAGCCACTGGTGTGTCTTCAAAGGGAGTGCATCTCCAGGACCCTCACACCAGGGTGCCCTGCTTTAGGAAGATGTAACCTATGCAAATACGTTCAGGGCACCAGTAAATTAAGGGGTGATCCTTCAGCGAAAGCATTGTATCCTTTATAAAAGGATTTGTTATGGGTTTCTTGAAATATGAACTTTTTCAGTGTGTTTGTCGTATGATTGAATGTAATAAATTTTTATTTATACCTGTTCAACAATCACATCTCCTGCATATAAAGCCACACCTTGCTGGCTTCTGAAGTGAATCTTGCCACTGGTCCCGGACTCAGATTTCTCTGAAGGGCCACAGCCGCTCTAGGTCCCTTCCCTGGACTCGGAAGGCCTCGGGATCATTCATTAATGTCGATAATGCTTGAGGAATTTCCCATGAACAACCAAAGGTGATCTTTTAATTTATTTATAAGAAATGTTATGGACCCCTTTAGGAGATTCAGTGTCATGAAATCAGATATAGGATAACACCAATATTTCGAGGCCGGGGAGCGCGGGGGGAGGGGACGGCGCAGAATCATCGTAGGACATACTTTGGGAAGATGGAGCAAGCACGATTTATTGATGGACGGGATGTACAATGTGAGGGAAAGAGAGGATGCAAGGGTGACTTCTAGATTTGTAGCCTGACACTGGTTGGATAGTGGGCCAACCAACATCAAGGGGGGAAGCCTGGGGGTGGGAGAGCCCAGAATTTTATCTAAGGCTTGTGTAAGTGTGAAATCCAGTGAGATCCAAATGGAGAGTAGGTCGTTGGATGCAAGGTTGTGGAGTGTGGGCCTGAAGATGCAATGTGGCGAGTCATCAGATCGTGTTTACAGGCCGAAGGTTTTAGGAATTATCCCTGGGAGAGAAGGGAAAGAAGAAACCAGAGCCAAACAGAACCATGGGACATGCCATCACATGGAAGTTGGGCCTGCGCCTGGAATGCGCAGTAGCTTGGGGCCTGGTACATAGTAGGTGCTCAACACGGCTTTGTTGTCAAGTACATCAGCAGCAGTAGTTCCATTGCTTGTGGAGTTTCTTGAATAGCTTCTTCTGAAGTAGGACTTACGGTGCTCGAGGACAAGAGGACAGGGATTTTCTGTTCATCTTTAGCTAATAGATTTGATGAATTAAAACTATTTTGAAGTGATGTGTGGCTATCTTATGGGTCTCTGGGTTGTCAAACTGAGGCTGAAGGGCCTGGCTCTGACAATCTGCTGCTGTGTGTGATGACAGGTAGGCCTTTCCCATACATGGTCACCTGTTTCCTCCTTCCTTGATGGGAGGACAAGCACACTGGGGTGGGAGACCCACAAGCCTCCCAGGGGCCCTTGATAGACCAGCACCCAGGCAGAGATCTCTGCACACAGGGGCAAGAGGTGTCCTTCCCCACCTGACACATTTCATTGCTGTCAGC
This sequence comes from Myotis yumanensis, assembly GCF_028538775.1. Classification (NCBI taxonomy): domain Eukaryota; kingdom Metazoa; phylum Chordata; class Mammalia; order Chiroptera; family Vespertilionidae; genus Myotis; species Myotis yumanensis. The sequence goes on along the minus strand of NW_027223764.1, from coordinate 23,449,688 downwards.
CGGGCCTGGCCAGTGTTTGCACAGCTCCCACGTGCTCTAATTGAATCCTCACTGCATCCCATCAGGCAGATACTGTTTCCCCATATTTCACAAGAGAAAAGCGAGGCTCAGAAAAGCCATGTAACCAGCTCAAATCACACAGCGACTATGTCAGAACTGGACTTGGACTTAAAGACTCTGGCACCAAAGCCTCCTGGGAGCTCCTGGGAAACTGGGGCAAATGGCTTTGCAGCAATTGAACAGTGATGTTCACAAGTACTGCTGATGGTGTGGGGTCCTGGTGCTCACCGCCACCCACCATGCCCTTTCCTGCTGCTCCAAGTCCAGGTAGGGAGCACTGGGAGCTTCCCCCAGACCTGGCTTCCGAGGGCCCCATGTTCCAATTCCCTCAGGGAAGCCCAGGGCCTCTTCTCCTCAACATTTTGGCCACATCTGAAATAAGAAGTGAATTAAGTGCTAGAAACAGGGGAGGGCTGGGATGTTTGCCAGAGCTGACCCAGACCCATGCCTCTCACACACACTCAGGTGAGCCGGCCATGCTGCCCCTTCCTTGGCCCTGGGCTGCCCGGGGCTTTGGGCTCATGGGCCTGGCCTGGCCCACACTCACTCACCTGCTGATTTAGCCTCGGTGTCTTGGCCAGGCTGGCAGCTAGGGCCTTCCTAGGTGAATGGAGAACACCCTTTGCAGGAAGTTGGGAGAAGCCACTGTCACTAATGGAGATCAGGCACAAGAATAGGCCAAGATCATAAAGAACCAGGGAGGCAAGAACACCTCCAGGGGTATAGAAGCGCATCCTACCCAACCATCTGCAGGACTTCTCACTTTGACAACACGTGGACACAAATGAACACCCACATCATAGGAAACAGGAGACTACGTTTTAATAATTCAAAGTCTGGAATCCTAAGCCTCAAACGATTCCCTAGAAAACCCCAGAAAAAAACATACACCTGACTGCAAATGGATTCACTTGTTCCCACGTGTATTTTTATGTGTCCTGAAGGTTTTATGTTTCCTGAGGAAGAGGGGAGGAGAGAGGGCCAGACTAAACTACGATAAATAGAGTTGAAGGCTGAGCGAAAGTGGGAAGTTTTCAAACAAAACTTGACCTCCTTGATGTTGCTACAAAAGGTTTCTTTCTGATTTGCCATCACAGTAACCTGAAATATAGAAAACAAAGTCATCAGCCACAGAAAGATGGACCCAGTGCGTAAGGCAGATTACGAATTCTGGACCCATTCTTGTAAGGTTACAGCAGGATGGGCCTGTAATTCATAATCAGCTTCAAGAATTTTTCTGCAACCCTTTGAATTTATCTGGGGCAATGGGATCTGCTGTATGAAATACTGTTCTTTTTATTTGTCTTAAATTTGCCTCACTGCATTTCAAAGGGTTGGGGGGGGGGGTGCATCCTCCTTTTCAGAAAGTGTGCCTGATCGCAGCCACCCCACCAGTAATTTTATAGAAAGTTCCCCATGTCCTGTGCCATGTATCACCAGGTAGTGCCACAAGGGGCTTCAGTGCCAAAACAAAACAAAAACACAACATTTTGGTTTGCATCCAACTCAGCTACTTACTATACAGATCTTGGGCAACTTTTGTAATCTTTCTCAGCCTCTATTTTCTCATCAGATAGATGAGATATAGGCAAAGGGTTTGGCCTGGAGTCTGCCCATGCTGAAATCCTTGCCTGACCACCCCAGGGTGAAACATCAAAATCTTACTGATTTATGTTTTTGGTCTGGGTTCATATTGTTTTGGTGTAGTTTTGCTCAGCTAGTTAGGAGACCAACCGAAAAGTTCAGTTTTGTTCTCTTTTTCCTACATTTTAACATTGCCATAGTTTCCCAGGGGAGTGAGTGTAAAATTCAAGTAGACAGCACTCTTTCCTCTAGAATGTTCCTGGTTTTCAGATCAATATCATATGAGGATAGAATCTATATAAAGACCCAATTGTCATTCCAGGGAATATCCAAAAATAGAAGTGAGGAAGATCAGCTAGTCAATTTGGTTTCATGGTAGAGAAAGCATTTGTTGAAATCATTTTGAACTTGCTGTGATCATGTTTCTAAGTTTTTATACCAATGGCCACATTTGCAGCCCAACTCTTCACTGGGGCCCCTGAGTCCCCAAATAATACTAATTCAGTCAAAATGGGTTTTGGGGGCAGAGCATCCGGGGCAAAATCCTGTGACTACCGACTGGGCTAAACTGGCAGAAAAAAAGGAAGAGTCCCCTGCAGTTTTACTTAAGTGAAAGTGCCAGGTTTTTGAAAAAAGGCGTTTGTCCACTCCTTCCGCATCAGCCCCATGATGAGGCCACTGAAACATCTGATCGAGAAGAGCCAAGACTTGGGCTCCCAGGGGCTCCTAAGGCTCCCTGTTTTCTCGTGCAGGCAGATGAAACACATCCCACCGGCAGGTGGGCACAAACTCCCTGCCCACCGACCCCTCAGGGAGAGCTGGCTGCTGCCCGGGCTCCTGCCCACCAGTCCACTCACCATTGTGCATAATCAGCCTATATTGCCTGCCCAGGCACAGCTCCTCCTGCCTCCGCCTCACGACCTTCTGCACTTCTGGAGGTAGGCCGTAGGGGTTGCGGGCAAACACGAAGGAGTAGCTGTCAGCACAAGTTCCGTCCAAGTTCAGGAGGCGGCAGGAGTACTGCACGGCATAGGTGTCGTAGTCCGTGTCGATGATCCAATGGTCATCGTCTGCAAGCCAGAAACAGAGCCAATGCCTCGTGCTCCACCGGCTCAGCCCGCAAGGAAACTCCCCAAACTGAGAAGCCAGCGACTTCCTGAAACTGGTTTCATTGTGTTAGGAGCAGAAGACCCCAGAGAATCCCAACAGCTTTTGTAAGTCTGGGGATGTTGTTCTTGTTTACAAATAAAAAGTTTGAGTTGGGGGAACCTCATTCACTTCAATGATTATCTCTCACCCTGATGACAAATGTGATAGCATCTTTTTAAAGAACAACTGAGCATGTGGGCCCATCAAAACCATGGAATAGATCCTCCTCCTGTGTCTTCTCCATCAATCCCCCAACAGCTATGCCTTAGGGCTGATGTCTGATGGCCACCAACTTATGTTATCTCAACATCTGGATATCTCTCTTGAGATGGTCTCTATCAGCTAGCTCCCAGTCATTTCAGTAACCACGCTGCCCTCCTGCCTCTCAATCACGGGAGGAGGCCACTCTGATGGCCTGGTTCATGGCTTTTCTGGTTCCATCCTAATTCCTGTCTAGTAACCCTGCCCACTTTCCCTAGCAGGCAAAGGAGTAGTCTTTGCTTTGGGGGTGGGTGGGTGGGGAAGGGGCACATGATACCTACCATCTATCATCAAGTATTCTTTTTAGAGCTTGTACTTGTCAGAACTCCTCTGATAGAGGGAGAGTTAAGTCAATGAAAAATTTAGATATTTATTCCTAAGACTGGGGTATAAGCCATGAATAAGTGTACATGAAGGTGGGGAAAATGCCAATGCCAATGAAAGCAGGATGGGAAATAAGGATGTATGGGAAGGATCTGCCATGGAGAAACAATACTCAGGTTTATCCAAATACCTTATATATGGTTAAAAAAAAAAAAGGTGCCACATCTCTACTTAATTTAACATTCTCATTGACATCTAACCATGAATAGGGCTTTCTGAGCACTTATTCATGTCAGTCATTGTGTAGACACTTTCCCTTTTTCCCTCAGTTACTTTTTACATGAACCAAAAAGTGCACACTATCACCCCCATTTTATAGATGAGGAAAGTGAGGCACGGAGAAACTAAATAATTCACCCAGGATCCCAAAGAGCAGGGCAGAACTGGGTTTCAATCGGATTCTGGGGCCCCCTTGCATAAACTCTACACCACGTTGTCTCCAGGCAACAAGTAAATTAGGGGCAGAGGAAACAAGAAACAAAAAGGCTTTGCATCTCTGTCTCACGTGGGTCATGAAACAAGTGATCATCTCTGCCCGTGTCATGCTCCACACTGGAGGCTGCAGCGGGTCTTGGATTCCCCAGCATTCGAGGCTGTGAGGGAGACGGCTAACACTGCCCTACGTCACCTCCGGCTGTGCCTCTTGGCTCGGAGAATGCCAGCCAGTAGGAGTTCAGCCCCAGCCCAGGCCCTGCAGGAGGCCTGCAGAGCAGGAGGTGGTGGAGGCCCCTCTTCAGCTCACTCCAGGTCCCCCAGGAAGAAAGAGCCACCCCTGCATCTCCCAGGTTTAACCGTGGAGAGAGTGTCAGAGGCCAGGTGGGGGTGCGCAGACACATGACTGCTCAGGGGTGGCCTTGCAGTTATTCAGCAGGTGGGCCAGGAACAGAAGCCAAGGGGCCGCCTGCTGGGCCCCACCCTAACCACCAGCTCCCCTCACAGGCTCTGGGCAGAGTCGGCCTTCTCTCCGAATGAAATCATTTCTTCCCTGGTTATGGGCCTCCCTGTGTCTCTCAGTCACAGGCAGCCCAGCAGCCTACCCCTCAGACACAAAAGTACTGTGTGCTTTGAAATATGACCCGGATTCATGATCCAGGCAACTATTAGCTCAGCAAATCTGCAGCTTAATTTTTCCCCAGAGTTGTTGCCAGAATGGGAATTCTAACATAGGAACTAAGTAACTTTCAGAGCTCAGCTTTAGGAAAATTGGCTACCTTCTTGACTTCTATAAAAGGCCTAAGCTGGCTAGGTGTTATATCCAGGCTCTTTTTTGGCTAATTAGTGCAGAGATGAAGAATTTAAACTCTAACAATCTTTACTCGACTCTCCCTCCTAAAACAAGAGATGAACTGTCTGCGCCATCCTAGAAAGAGTGAGCTCACGTCTCCCACCTCTTCACTGCCAGCTGCTCGGGTGGGTCCCTCTGAAGAGCCAGACGCCCCAGACATTTCTGGATGGCAGCTATCCGCACACAGCGGAGCCAGGGAGAGTAGAGACAGCGGCCATATGGAAGCCTCTGTGTCTACAGATGGGTTCAGAGGTTTTGATTACCAGTCCCAAATCCAAAACAAAAAACCCGCTCAGTTAGAGGGAACCAGCTCTGGCTTCCTGTGGTGGGCCTAGAATGTGTCCCTCCAGCTCCCTACGCCTGTGTCTTGCAATTTCCTAAAGTGATGAGAAGGTCCCTGCAGTTCTCAGGTCTAACTGTGCAGGTGGGCCAGCCGGACGGTGGTGTGATGCTAGTTCTGACTCATCACCTGAAAAACCCAGCAGGCCTTGTCAAAGAGGAGTCTGAGGCCTGGGGACCCGAGTGATTAGCTGTGTGGCCCTAGGCTAGCCACCTCTCTAACGTGGGCTTTCTCTAATTTGTTCATTGGAAAATGAGAGTCTTGAACCCGATGCTCTTTGTGGATCCTATCATCCCGGACCCAGACTATCAAGCTATTATTTCATGACTGGGGAGAGCTAAGCAGTAATAATATACACGGAGAGAGAACGCATGTCTGAGGCACTGTTCTAAGTGCTCTCTGCACAGTTAACTCATGTCCTCCCCATAACACAACTCCATGAGGCAGGTGCTATGATCACTTCCTTGTACAGGTGAGGAAACCGAGGCACAGAGAAGATAAGGAACATATCTAAGGTCCCACAAAGTAGGATTTGAACTCGGGCAATCTAACTTTAACTGCACGCTTAACCACTACACTGCACAGCTTCTTTTCTGAAAAATCCCTGAGAAGGAATTTATCCTTACACCTTCCATAGTTATCTCAATATCATAGCAATCACTTTCAAGATTTCAATACTTTTTCTCTAAATGAAATCATAGATAGAACCGCAATCTACAAGAGGTAAGGGCAGAACTAATCTGGTTAGTTCTTAAGGGGGAGGAGGAGGCAAGAGATAAAACCCTACTCGCTCATGGTGTCTTCTCTACCCTGACCAAATGCAATACCAATAGGATCCTAGTCCTTCAAAGAGTGCATCTCAAAATGCCAGAGAATTATGTGTTTATGCTTTTTAGAAAGTAATCTTGTACCCCTGGTATTGACTTTTGTAATGCATCATCAGAAAAGTATATATTTCATGCTATGTGATTCACTTTTGAAAGTTTTGCTTCATTGTTTGTAATAATTATGATTACTTCTAAGGATAAGAGCTTTTTACCCCTTGTAAGATAACAACGCCATCTGTACAGTGTAAATCAGAGCTGAAGCTACATTAGATAAAACATGCGCTTTCATCTAATATACAACTTTAGAGGAAGTCAAGGTGTATGCACTGTGTGTAGAGTGATGGGCCACGTAAAGAATGCTTCTGCCCTGGACGACCAGCTAAGAGATTCCCCCCGAACAGCCCCCTGTGGCCTATCCCACAGGAGAGACCGATGCTTTGTAAAAGCTGGTCTGTAAATTAGGAGTCCCTGCTGTTCAGGGCCACCTAATCCTGGCCCAGGAGCTGGAACCCCCGGCTCTGACACTGACTCTCACAAACTTGTATGACCGTGAGCAAAGTACTTCATTCTCTTGGCCTTGGTTTATTCATCTGTTTATTGAAACCTTTGTAGGGTTAACTATCTCTAAGATCCCATGACACCCCCCCTTCCCCTCCGGCTTGCACAATTCCCTAAGTACCAAGTAGATTACAGATTTGAAATTTAGAAGAAAAGGGGGGTGAGAGGGGGGAGGTAGATAGAGCCTACAGATGTTGTGTTCTCATGATCCGGCCAAGTTTTAGGATGCTCTTCTGAGAGTCCTCAATACTCTCCCTCCCCCCATCTGAGTTTTGGTGCTTGGGAGAAAGGGAAGAGGGCATTGCCACCAAGAGCACTGTGCCTGGCTCAGAATCTCTGCATCATGAGACAGGGCATAGGGCGGGCAGTGGCCAACCCTATGCACCATGCTCCCTACATCCTTGGATGGGGGTCTACCAGCCTCTGCTATCCCAGGGATTCAACCCAAAGAGATAGAGGAAATGCAACGCCAGGTTGAGCGGTGATGTGGGCTGGGTGGTAAACTTGGAGAAGGCTACACACCCTGGAATAGTGGCTGGACAGGAAAATGGCAGGAGGAGGCCTCACAAGCCCAAAGGTCCTTTGAGCTTGGGCCAGGTTTTATGAGCTGGGGGCATGGGGGGAGGTGGGCCAATCTCATGCCCCTAACCTCAGGCGGTGCCCAGGGTTCCTGCCACTTAGAGACCATGTTTTTCCCAAGGGCGCCACTGGGAAAGAAACCCAGAGATTTGGCCAGGTTGTGGCCTTCCTACCCCCCAAGACAGTCCCACTGAGCTGATTACTCACTTCCTCTCTGGAGAAAGGAAGCTACACCCCAGTACTTCATCTTGAACTTGGCAGGGTCCTCAGTGTCTGTGAAGGTGCCCACCATGTCTGCGCACACGTCCCAGTTGCTGCAAAGGCCAAGGGGATCCTGAGCCAGGCCGGGCAAAAGGCTTCCTCCCTCCATCCTCCATCCCACCACCCCGGGTGCTCCCTTCCCTCCCGGTCAGGGTTTGGCGCCCAGAGCCCACTAACTTCAACAGACGGACTCGGCCCTTGGCGGTGGCGCTCATCTGGCCGTTCTCGTCCACGGAGAACTCGGCGATGATGTTGTCCTGCAGAAAGAGGCCCTCGGGGTCCTTCTTGGCCATGGCATACCAGATCCCGGCGAACTGCAAAGGAGAGGAGAGCGGGCTTGGCGATGAGAGCGGGTTTGGTGATGAGCGCACGGTGAGGCTGGCCGCGGGGCTGGGGGACGCGGGCACCGGGGCCCCCGGGCCGGTACCTACCCGAGCCTTGTCGAAGTTCTCCTTGACTCGGAAGCTGCTCACCCGGCAGTCGCGCTCCGCCCGAGCGCTGCCCAGCGCAGCCAGCAGCACGAGTGCCCACACCCACTCCATCGCGCCCAGGAATCGCCCTGCGGGAGACGCGCGCCGTCGGTGAGCGCTGGCCCGCGGAGCCCCCCGGCCCGCGCCGGCCCCCCGCGCCCTCCCCATCGTGCCGTCCCCGCCGGCCCCGCCCGGGCGCCGCTCACCACCGGGAGACGCGCGCAGACCTGACCGGGAGTCCGGGCGCGCAGGGAGCCAGGGAAGCGAGCGCGCCGCGGGGCCACCGGCAGCTTTATAGCGCCGGGGGGAGGGGGTCGCGCTGTCGCAACCGCGCCGAGGGGGAGGGGGAGGCGCGGGCCGGCGGGCCAGCACTTGCACAACGCGCCCTGACTCACAGGCGCCGCACGCTGGGAGGGTCCCGTTGGCCCGAGCCTCACCTCCAGCGCGGCCCGGGTTTGGCCGAGCCGCCTCGCAGGGTGGCCTCGACGGAGCCCAAACTCTGCAGCGGTGACGAGCCGCGGGAACAAGCCTGGCCTGCTCACCTCGCACTCGTGCCAGCGGCCTCCAGCGGCGGCCTGGGGTGGCCTCGCGGCCCAGTGGCTCTGGCGGGGGCCCAGGTCGGCCTGGCGGGAAAACCGTGGCCTCCCAGCGCGAGAGGCCCTACGATGATGCCGCCTGGTGCGTCAGTGCCCGCGCCTGGCTGTGCCAACTTGGCCCCTCCGCCCTCTTAGGGCCAATTGTGAAGGGGTTGGGGAATATTTCGGCCAAGTCGTTTTTCATTTTATAAAGGATGTATTTTACTCCCTTTCAGGAGAGTTGTGGTGCCCTGTGGGTCAATATTTGTTCTTTAGTTTCAACATCTTTAGAAGCATTAAAACCTCCCCTGTTAAATATTCTCCAGAAACGCAACCCTGGTCAGGACAGGAAATATTTTAGCAACCTCGGTGGTCGCCTACTTTGTGGCATTTTGCTCAAACCACTTTGAAACACACCTACCAATTGTGTATGATATGATTTTATTTCAAAGCTGTAGTAGGACTTCGTTTTGTTTTCAAAACAGCAAAAACAGTTGTCTTGAGTGGTGGACAAGAGGGGGGAGGTAAACTCTATGACAAACATCTAATGGTCAATTAAGTTACACCGGTGTGACACATGATGCTATTTTTGTCTGCGTGATGGCACAATTTACCCACCTTATTTTTCTCTTTCCATTCAGACTTAACCAGTTCCTCTAATATAATCAAAGTAGCCCGAAGATTTGGCTTTTGGCTGAATGAGAATTAGTGATCTGACTAAGAAATACCCTTTTGTAACATTCCCTCCATACAATGCCAGTTGTGTCTCCATGACCCAAATTGGAAAGAACTGAGATGAATTTGTACCATTTTGCTGACACAAACTAAGAGAGGGCTGGGGAAGAGAAGGTTGGCTGCCAGACATAGAAATGAGTTGATGGTCCTGCGGGGGAAAGCATTGAGGTTCCTGTTGAGGCCCCTGAGAAGGCTCCTGGGTTTTTCATCACCTTCCTGTTGAAGGAGACTAAATTTTGCCACCGGAAGTTGCCTTTTGGAATACTGGCCTTTAACTGGTTACTAAGAGACAAAGACTCAGAAAAGAACCTTTGACTCTCCTCCTTTCATGCCCAAGAGACTGAGAGAGAAACACCTGCTTCAGGAAGGGAACCTTAGGACCTCGGATGTCTGTCACCTTAGCCTAATGTGAATTAAGCGTGGCAAGTAGGAGTGCGTCAGGCAGGGGCCTGCTAGCCAGATACTCCCTGTGTCCCACTGTTTCCTAGTTGCTTCGGGGGATTTTCATACCACCTGTGTTCCCTCTTCTTTAACTCCCTATAAATTGCCCATTCTCACTTTTGAAATCTTAGACCCCTAACCCCCCCCCCCCCCCACACACTTAACCCTCAACCTTTTTCCTTTGTCCAAAATGTCATATATACCCAATGTTCCCTCACTGCCTTTGGAATTTTCATGCTTATTTGAATTCCTTGCATGTATTAACATTTTTATTTTCTCTTGTTAATCTGTCTCTGCTAATGTGATTATTAGCTGAACTAGAAGAATTTAGAAGGTGGGAGGGAAACTTTGTGGGTTTTTTAGCCCCCACACTGTAACTCTTTGGACATCTACCCGCCTGTTCTGCTTCTACTTTGCACCTTCCCCTCCACTCCTGTTCCCATTTGAGTCTCTGGTGCCTCTGGAGAGCCAATGATGATGCTTTTACTCCTTACTGCCCCAGAGCTAGGAAAGCCCTGTTTCTGGCCTATGGGCTAACTAGAAGATCTTCTGATTAGGCCGGTTTTATCACAGGATATCACGGTATAATCCCAACAGCTCAGATAACTTCTGCTCCAGAGCCACTCCTGTAGGCCACACAGGTGGTAGTATCTATGCACTGTAGGTGGGAAAGGACTTGAGGGCATCTCTCAATCTCTTGTGCAATGCTTGGATCCCCTCTGCCATTCCAGAGTAGAGATCTTCCAGGTTCTCCTCCAACACCTCTAGTATGGAGAGCTCCCCACTTTGGACAGCTATTATGCTAGAAAAGCTCACCTAATACCTCAGCCCTTTCAATCATTTCTCCTAGATCAGTGGTCGGCAAGCTCATTAGTCAACAGAGCCAAAAATCAACAGTACAACAATTGAAATTTCTTTTGAGAGCCAAATTTTTTAAACTTAAACTATATAGGTAGGTACATTGTTATTAACTTAATTAGGGTACTCCTAAGGCTTAGGAAGAGCCACACTCAAGGGGCCAAAGAGCCGCATGAGGCTCGCGAGCCGCAGTTTGCCGACCATGGTCCTAGATCATATTCTGGTGGTCCTTACACGCACCGTATACTGAATAAATGTAGGGTATTTCAATGCATTTTCATAGTGATTGTTTTTATAGCAACACGTTTTCATTTATTTGTTAGATGCTTAAAGGTCAGTGTGTGTAAATGTTCCTCCTCCTACTCAAGCTCTCTCTTAATGCTAAATCAATGAATCTGTTGTCCCAGACACCAGCAAAGGAAACAGTTTATTTTGGCATCCTCTCTCGAATTTCTTCATGATCACGGTACATGAATACAGGTCAACAGGTCAACTGATGTTTTTAACTTTAGTGCTTTGAAATGTATCTACATAAAATACAATTTCAAATATGCATATATAGATAAAATATCAATGGGAAAAATGTTCACAGCAATTACCTCTGTGTGACAGGATTAGGGGCTGTAAAGGTGGGTTTGTTTGTTTGTTTTTTTATTTGGCTCCAAATTTTCCTCCAGTGAAAATGTTTAATCAGAATGTAAAACAGATGTTCTCTTTGATAAGAGTTTTTTTCTAGATGTAAAATTATGTTGCATATAATATACACAAAGGTTCATTTTCTTTCCTGTCCTGGAGTGACAGACCATGTTTCATTCACCTTGGTATCCACCCCCACCAGCTATTCCATGGGATTCAGCCAAAGACTTGCACATAGCCCTGTCTGGTTTGGCTCAGTGGATAGAGCATTGGCCTGTGGACTGAGGGGTCGCAGGTTCGATTCCTGTCAAGGGCACATGCCCAGGTTGGGGGCTCGATCCCAGTAGGAGGCTTGCAGGAGACAGCCGATCAATGATTCTTATCATTGATGTTTCTCTCTATCTCCCTCTCCCTTCCTCTCTGAAATCAATAAAAATATATTTTAAAAAAAGACTTGCACATAGTAGGTGTTCAATAAATAGATATTGATTTAATTTGTTGTATTGAAATTAGTCACTTTAGGTAAGCTTCAATAAAACATTTATTTAAAAAAACCTGGTCAGCGGTCATTCTTTCTAAAATATAATTTCTCAGGATTTAGTCCTTGTAGCAGAGGGGGCTAACCATCCTTCTATCAAAAAAAATTGTACTCTCCTTCCATGATGTACACTTTTGGGGAAGAGGGATTGGCCAAAAGGAACCTCCCCACTTCCTGCATCTCTATACGGCCATAGGCCTAAGTTTTGGTCAATAGAAGGTGGACTAAAGTGCTGCGTGCTGTGTGCATGCAGACAGGGCTCATGAAAGCTGCCCATCCAATTTTCCTGGCTCTCTCTCCTTCCTCACCTGGCCACTGGTAGAGCCTCCATCAACCTAGGACCCCCAGCAATGATTAATTTTATGTGAATGAGAAATAAACTCTCATTGGATTAAGCTGCTGAAATTTGGGGTTACCTGTAGTAACAGATTTAGTGTTACCTTAATGAATGCATCAGCAAACAAGCCACTAACGCCTAGGAAATATTGAAAAATGTTTTACCATAATTGAAAGAAGATCTGATGCAATAAATGTATGCCCTTACCATTATAAAAATTAAGCATTTCCAACCAGCTCCCTTTTGTACAAACTGACATTTACATCCATATCCTGACAGATAAAGAAAAATAAAAACAGAAAAAATGGGTAGCATTTATCTTCTTACTGCATTCAAAAGATGACAAAATAATTAGTGAGAAAATGAAGATTATTCAGCCAACATGTCCAGGTACAAAAAGTCAAACTAATTTTTTTCAATATGGTTTTTTCAGTGGGGACAAAGCTGTCATTAAATTTAATCAATTTAGTTACTTGATTAATAATCTCTGAGATGCCTGGTCATATCCATCAATTAGGTGCAAAAGGGCAAGGTGAAAGGGCCCTTTGCAGTTAGCTGCCAGGATGTGCCTGACAGGCCTGCTGTTATCAGAGAATAAAGACCATGTGGATGGTCTTTCTCCATTGCTAGTGGGATTTGAAGTATTTACAATATCTTGAGAGACTTTTCTGAGACTCACACGGGAGGGTGAGTGATTTTTATCTACATGGAATTACATCCCTGGGTTTCCAAAGTCCCATTTCCTTTAATCCAGTCCTGGAAAATGTGTAGCTGGGGATTCAGCAGAGCTAAAAGCAAAGCCAGCATCCAAAGTTTCCTTTCTGTGATGGAGTTGGGTCCAGTATAGCATTAGCTAGTTGCAGTCCATCAGTCCATTGTGTGGGGTCCACATGGCTTACAGCAAATACAGGGGAGCCAGGAGGGCACAGCCCTTGCAATAAGAGTCCCACGGACACAAGTGTGCAAGAGAGTGGACCTCTTTGTTTGGGAGATTAAATATCTTAAATTTCCCTGCGTTGGCAGTGGCCATGACTACTCTGGCCAAAGACCTGTTCTCAGGTCTGACAGGCAAATATCTTCCCGATTTCACCCACTTTACTGTAGCTTCCTGGCAAAGGTGCACAAATGGCATGCCCATAATATTCAGCCTTCCCTTTGCTTCTTTCCAGTGATTAAAATAACTAAGTTTATTAAAATTTTGGCTATTCTATAAGCATTACTTCCTATAGAAATAGTTAACCACAGTGGAAAATGTTAGCAGTTTTTGGAATTAAATATTATGTGTGTTTATTAATAAAGTATACTACTGAGAAGCATAATCTTATTAAGCAGAAAGTTTAAGGAAGTTAAGCCATTCTTTGGTATATCTGTAGGCTTTTAAAAAGAGTTTCTGGGATTTTTATTTAACTCTTGTGTTGGTGTTTGACATTTTATGATCTCTGTCTAGATTTTAAATTCCTTAGAGGGAAGGTCTTTGTATATTCCCCTGTAAGCAGCTAGTATGATGTGCTATACAGCTCTTTAATTTAATCCTATTTAAACTGGTAGTTTTGGGGCAGGTCACTATCACTTACTAGCTGTGAGACCTTGAGCAAGTTAATTAATTTCTCTGTGCTTCGGTTTCTCACAAGTAAAAGTTGTATTTCCGTTCAAGAGAATGTGTAATACAAAGATTGTGGCTTTATTGAAATACTTAAAAGATCTTGAGTAAGGTTGAAATCAGCATTTAAATATTTAAGGAAAGTTGGTTCATGAAACGGGTAGTTTGACTTATGAGTTGCATAATAGTGTTTAAATATTTGGGAAAATGTGCTTAATCAATGTAAAAGCTTAATAAATTGAACATTAAACAAAGCTAAGTAGTGGTAAGTGTACTTTCCAGGCCAGAAGTCCCTGAGACATTAAAGATCTTAGCAACAGACAAGACAAATTTTGTCCAGTACATTTAACAGGTTGTACCTTAGAGCAAAAATGTATGAGGTCTGGCTATTACTATTGAAAACAAAATCCAGCTAATACGCTTAGCAGGAAAACCCAGTTAGCAGCTGCATGGGTTGCTTTTTGTGCTTATGTCTCTTGATATGGATTATTTACGTTGTGGCTTGATGCGGCTTGGGTCACAGACTAATGTTTTGCCACATTCACCTCTCTAGTAATAAGCCCAAGATTAGTTCCTTTAAAACACTTCCTAGGTCCAGCTTTCTCAAGTGAGGGCAACTGAGAGGTGAGGGTTTTAGAGAAAAAAATAGGCCATGCAACCTGGATAATCAAAGAATTTTTAGGAAGAGGAAAAATTAATATTCCATTTTATCTTGGGTTGATGTTAAACCCTTCCACCTCCCCCAGTGTTCATTAAAGTTGCTATATAAACAGACACACCCAAGGTTGTTCTCACTTCATATCGCTGTCTTGAAAGAATGATTCAAGTTGTCAATTTATGCTAATGGATATGTTCATGGATATGTTGATGATGCTTCCGAGCTGCATGATGATTCCACTAAATGCAGAATCAGCATGTGTAGCTGTATTTCTGAAATGGTTACTTCAACGTGCTGCTTGCCTGGCTGATCTAAGATGCTCTGAAGATTCTCCGAGGACTTACACGCTAATGATGCTTAGGGATTTGTGTCCTGAAGAACTCTGTAATCCTGTGCTTCCTGAATCCCACTCTAAGCCAGGACCTTCTGTCACACCCCAAGAGTTACAGGCAGTTGGAAAGCTCTGCTAAGCAACCATTTTGCTTGGCCTTTGGGGTTCAGTGAGGTGCCACTTAGGATCTATGCAGGAGCCTTGATCAGGATGTAGTTCCTTCTTGGCCCTCGGCCCCAGGTGGTGCTCTGAGGGTCTTCCTTCCTGAACAGCAGCAGTAAAGCCAGCCTTGCCATGGGTGAGGTCAGCCAAGAGGCTGTGGAGAGCTACCTGGAGGACCACCCTGGGTTTGCCGAGGAGTACTTCCACAAGAAGCTGCGGACAGGGGCGCTGGGAGAAGCCTCCGAGCACAGCGAGGTGCAGGGCCAGGCCAGCGGGTCCTCCCCGGGGCTGTCCACAGAGGAGGAGGCAGCCCTGTGCTTGGAGCTGTTCCAGGCCATGCAGGAGGAAGCCGGCAGCGCCGAACCTGCGGCGCACTTGGTCCTGCAGAGGCTGGCGCGGCTGCTGCGGGCGGACCGCTGCAGCCTGTTCCTGTGCCGGGCCCGCAACGGCTCGCCCGAGGTGGCCTCCAGGCTGCTGGACGTCACCCCCACATCCAAGTTTGAGGACAACCTGGTGGTCCCTGACAGAGAAGTGGTGTTTCCATTGGACATCGGGATAGTGGGTTGGGTTGCTCACTCAAAGAAAGCCCTTAACGTCCCAGATGTAACAAAGGTAGGTAGCCTGAGGGCAGTGGGGTGGAGATGGGGACTTGGCAGGGTCCTGGAGGGACAACGGGAAAGAGAGCTGAGGTGGGGGTCGGGGGGTTGGCCATCCTTGTGCCATGGGTTTGGCTCTAACCTGGGGAGTGGGGGCAGCAGAGGAGTACCCAGCTCCAGGGCTGCCAGATTTAGCAAATAAAAAATTCCAGAGGCCTAGTTCAATCTGAATTGCAGATAAAGAATAAATAATTTCATAGTGTAAATTTGGCATTTTGTCAGGTAACTTACCTGGGCCAGGTACAGTTCACACCTTCGCTAACACCTCCATGCTCTGGGCACATCCTTCTAAAAACACCACACAGCAGGCTGCCCCTGAGGAGCTCAGCCAACAGTCAGATGCCAAGATGCCTGCACCGCTCCCCATGCCTCTCATCCACAACACACACGTCTTTGGGATGGATTGGCTCCCAAATGGATTCTTTCACCTATAGACCAAATGTGCAGAAAGAAAAAAATAATACCATCAGAAAGTTCAGGTTTAGATCATTAAAAATGTGAATGTTGGTGATGATTAAGAGCCATTGGCCATCCCAACCCCCCTGCACCCCCCTGCACCCTCATAACGCAGATCTATCAAGAATGAATTCCAATCTGGTAAATGGAACGTTTGGACCTCCCTGAGACCACTATTGCACAAATGGTTATCTCCTTTTAAAACATAACATTTAACTACTCCTTACCATCGCAATGCTGGTTTCTTTTAGGAAGATTCTAAAATACAAATAAAAAGGAGGAAATGCAAGTCACCCATAATCCCTCCACTCTGCAAGAGCCATAGGCAACAGCCTGGAGTCGGAGAAACTTTTTCTACACGTGTCCCATTATTTTGATTTGCTATTAACGAAAGGGGAGAGGAGGATTATGCTGTCAGGGAGTCCACCGGCCTCCGAAAGGCTTTCCGGGTGGAGGCCTGTGAAGGGGGCAGCTGCAGGCAGGAGGATAAATCTCCCTCCTGCCTCCCAAAGCTGATTACGGGGAGGGGAGGAGGGGCCCACCGATCCAGAAGTCGTGAGTTGTCAAATATTAGCAACACTCAGCAAACAACCACAGGACAGCTCTCAGGTGCAAGGGTTGCTGCAAGCTGGACACATTAGTCCTCAGTCCTTCCCCACCCCTCCCTTCAGGAACTGAGGCTGCTTCAAGAGGCCCACTGCAGCTGCTTTGAGTGACTGAACCGAGCTGTGTCCTATGGCGAAGTTCCCGGGACACCGGTTAGAAGGCTGTCCCCACACACCTGAGTTTTTCTCATGGAAATGTGCTTTTGGCCAGTCTCCAGCTGAGCCCATCTCCTAAATTACTAGGACATCAAACTGAAGAAAGTGACAAGCAAGATTTTTTTTCTTTCTAAGGAGAGATGGATAAGATGACTTCTGCGGTCATGCTTTACTAATGAGTCCAGTTCTCCTTGTTGAGGGGAAAAAGGTAGAATGGAGCTGCTGAAAAGGTCAGTTGGCCTTGGTCTGTTGCTGTCCGTGGTGAGCGCCCTGCGTGGACAGGGCAGGTGATGTGGGGTGGGCTCTCTGTCCTCCCTTTTCCTGAGGACCTCTGGCTGTTACGGGTGGGACAGAGGTGAGTATGTTGAAGACAGACACCCTCCTGAGCTCAGAAGAGAGACAAAGGCCTCATTTCATCTCCATTTTTACTTTTTTTCCCAAGAGTGGTGCTTTTCAGCTTTCGATGCACATTAAATCAAATTGGGAGTTCAAAAATACTGGTGTCTGAGACTCTCGGTAGATCAATTACATAGACTCTGAGGGGTTGGCATACAGGCAGTAGTATTTTTAAAAAGCTCCTCAGATGATTCCACTATACGGCCAATGTTGAAAACCATTCCTCGCTGGGTGTGCAGATGTGAGAGGAGGAAGTGAATTTCAAGTCAACTGTGGGATAGGAGATGGAAAGGGCTCCTGGAGTCCTTAGTCCAACTCTTCCCTGGGGCAGTTGGGAAATTAGGGTCACGGGAGCTGTATCTCTCCCAGAGTGCATGGTCTGGTCAGTGAATGAAAAGGGCTGGAAGAGAATCGAGGCCTCACCCTCACCAAACCCCATATCTCTGCCGTTTCTTTCTAATGTGTTCTTTAATTATTTTTTTAAAATTTTAATTTTTCAATTACAGTTGACATTCACTATTATTCTGTATTAGTTTCAGGTGTACAGCAGAGTGGTTAGACAATTATATACTTTACAGAGCAATTCCCCCAATGTTTCCAGCACCCACCTGGCACTCATGACTGATCTATAACTATCAATCTGTACTTGTAATCCCTTCATTTTTTTCACCTAGTCCCCGACCCCTGGTAGCCAGCAGTCCATGCTCTGCAAGTTCACCACCTTTCCGTCGCTGTGGCAAAATCTGCAAAGAGAAAGGTGAAAGAAACTGATGTTTTAAACGAAATTTCTATTAATTCTTCACCTTTTCCTTGCACTTGGCATGTTATAAAGATTTTCTCATTCTCAATCTCACTTGATTCTGGCAAAGACCCTGTGGGGAAGGCATATCTATTTTTCCATCTTGTCTATATGAGACTCTTCTCAAGGTCAATGAGGCAGGATGTGGTGGGCCTGGGACCGTAACCCAGGCCTTTAGGGGCCTCCATCTTTTACTACACCGCTGACCACACACAACTTCTTTAGGCCAGCAGTGTGTGCACAGGTGAGGGAAGGTCTTCTCACACCCAGACAAAGGCAGACCTGGATGCTCTCAAAACTGGGGGTCCACAAAGGTTGTAACAGGGAAGCCACAAGGTGTAGGGCAGTGGTTGGCAAACTGCGGCTCACAAGCCACATGCGGCTCTTTGGCCCCTTGAGTGTGGCCCTTCCACAAAATACCACATGCGGGCGCGCACATACAGTGCAATTGAAACTTCGTGGCCCATGCGCAGAAGTCGGTATTTTGTGGAAGAGCCACACTCAAGGGGCCAAAGAGCCACATGTGGCTCGCGAGCCGCACTTTGCCGACCACTGGAGGGTGACAGCTTTTATATCAGACAGACCTGGGGTGCACATCCAGGCCTGAGATGAGGAATGGTGTGATGGATTGTTTCTGCACCTGAGAAATGGAGGTAACCAAATATACAGATTAAATGGACATGAAGTGCCTGATTCTTTTTTAAATGTTTTATCTTTATTGTTGAGAGTATTACAGATGCTCCCCATTTTCCCCCAATGCCTCCCACCCACCTGGTTCCCACTCCACCCCAGGCCTTCACTGTACTATTGTTTGTGTCCGTGAGCTATGCATATAAGTGCCTGCTTCTTGGTAGGTGGATAAATGATCGCTTTGACAGTATCATATTTATGCCAAGGAGGTTTGGGGGATGCGTGTGGGTGGACAGAACTGGGTCAAGGGTTATTGCCTGTTTTTAAAATAGGATAAAGGCAGGAAAACTTTGAATAACAGGAAACTGAGAGATATACTTTCAAGTTAATAATTTATTTTTCTACTGGGAAAGCTGTTGATTAATTCTATGGATAGGCGATTCTCATTCTGACTGTGGTTAAAAGAAAGCCATGGAGAAGCCCTAAATTTTCAATGATTAACACGGCGCTTACAATCTCCTTTCCTCCCTCCTCTCTCTTCCTCCTCTTTTCTCTTTCTGACTCCTAATCTCAAGGGATAATGGCATTTAATCAGAATTTAATAATGCTATGATCCAGGTGGGCTGCTGTTCTACACAATGTTCTCTCCAAGGCTTTTAGTGGCTGCTTTGAAGAAGGACCATCGAAGGGAGTTTGTGATTTGGAGAAATACAGAAATTACCCAAACAAACGTCAATAAGGATGGTTTGAGCTGGTGAAAATTAAAAAGGAGAAAGCCCCATTTCTCCTTTCCTGTGTTTGGATGGGTGATTTCATCCAGGACTTTCAGATACAATAATAAGCAAGCATTCTATTTTCAAACGTATAAGCCATTTTCTCAAAACAGCCAATTGAACTTGAGAGCATCTCCTTGTGTATAGAATCTAGAGCGAACTAGCATCAAGCATTGAAGTTGCAGAGTGGAGTGTCTACCAGGAGATGCTGACTGGACTCCATGGTGCATGTTTCTGGCATTTTGGCATGGTCGAATTTCTAGGGATTCTCCACAGGAGTGATTCACCCACTAAAAGTAGATTTCTGGGGAAGACAGTCCCTACTTTAGGAGATTAGGGTTGATGGGTCTGCTGTGAGGTCTGCAAATCTGCGTTTACCTGCAGGGGATTCTGAGGCACAGGCAGGGACTCCTGCTCTGAACTGAGCCTGAGCGCTGTTGACCAAGCAGCCCATGTTCCCTGGTGGAAATTCCAGTCCAGAAGTCACACCAGTGGACTCTCACCTTTTTACTTTGGGAAACTGATCAGAGTCCAGCCTCCAAGGTTTGTGCTGCTCTTAGAAGCACCATCAACATTAGGAAATGGAAACAATACAACTTGTGAGAGCAACACCACGTTAATTTTGGCCAAGGATTCTCAGAGCTAGGCTGTAAGTTCAGTTCTAATCGAAGAAGCCTCAGGTCCAAAGAGAAGCTAGTCAGGACCAGGGAAGGCTGAGTCTATTCCCACGCAGAGTCGTATTCCTCTGACTTGCAGCCAATAAGACAACCACCATCCTTGACCTTCTTCTCAAGCCTTTCGTTTGCACACCTCTCCACACTCACCTCTCTGCTCTTTCCATGGTGAGTGTATTAGAATCATCTCTTGCATCTATCACGTGAGGCTTGTATCTGGGAAGATCTACTTCCTCTCTGCTAAAGAGAGAAAAAAAAAGTATATGAATGTAAGCATTAGCCTGGTAGAACAATAACAACTGATAAGGATCTGGTGCTGATAAAAGGGTGGTCCTCTCACACATGACCATCAGTGGAAGTAAGAATTCCAACCTTTTGTAAAAGTAATCTGTGTAAATAAAAACTGCATACACCTGGTGACCCAAGAGGGATTTCCACTTTGGGAAACCCATCACATAAACATAAAAGCAAGAATGATCAGTGCAGCATTGTTTTGCAGTGGAGAAAACTACAAACAGAATGAACCAGTACAGGCTGGTTGAGTGGATCATGGAGCTTCCACACTGTCAAGTAATGTGCAAGAATATATCACGGGTTCGATTCAAGGTCAAGGGCACATTCCTGGGTTGCAGATTCGATCTGGCCCCCAGTTGTGGCATGTGTGGGAGGCAACCAACCGATGTGTCTCTCTCACATCGATGTTTCTCTCTCTCTCTTCTCTCTCTCTCCCCATTCCACTCTCACTAAAAATCAATGGGGAAAATATCCTCACTCCTTGGGTGAGGATTAAAAACACACAGAAAACAGAATAGAAAAGTCTTTGTCAAAGCATAGAGCAAGGCATAGAAGGAGACATACCAAGCAGTTAACACTGATTTCCTGGCAGGCAAGATTAGAAGTTTGGGGGAATACTAAGTTTTCTTTAGGTTATGGTTTACTGGTTCTCTGGTTTCAACTGCACATTTTACTTTTGTGAGCTCTGTGAAACACACCTGTAACCCCAGCTGTGCTCTCCTTCCCGCCACACGCTTTCTGTTCACTGTAACCCTCAGTCTTTCCCTCCCTTCCTCTTAGCATCTTCTTTCCACTTGGCCGTGACATCACCTCTTTTCTCCTGGCCCAACCTCAGCCTAACCTGGATAGGCCACAGCTCAACTGGAAAATGCTCCCTCTGAAACGGGCAATTTCGTTCAATGCAATCATAGGATGGGGGGGTGTTTGCTCAGGACCACTGTGCTTACCTGTGGTTACCTGTTGATAGAATTTGAACTAGATGGAAGGGCCTGCTGCCATTTCTAGATCCACACTCCATCGTTCTGTGCTGCTTGGCAAACGTGTGTACATTTTTTCAGAACAGCCATTTTTCTGACTTCATGGACAAACAAACCGGGTATGTCACTCGGAACCTGCTGGCAACCCCGATCGTGATGGGCAAGGAGGTTCTGGCTGTGGTCATGGCAGTTAACAAAGTAAATGCATCTGAATTCTCCAAGCAGGATGAAGAGGTAATGCTAACCCTGGGCATCCAGTCGGAGGCTTAGGAAATGTATTTGTTATAGATCCAAGAGAAAGATGTCACACCTAATTTGCTTTTTTCTCTGCTATCTGTAGGTCTTTTCCAAATACCTCACCTTTGTTTCCATCATCCTAAAGCTTCATCATACCCACTACTTGTACAGTGTTGAATCTCGAAGAAGCCAGGTAAAGGGGAGGTGACACTAGTCACTCATGCTAACTTGTTCTGACAAAGGGGCCTGGAGGCAACAAGCCCAGACCCCCTCCTCTCCCCTGTGAGGGTTTAGCCCACATGGAGCAGATCCCCAAACTTCAGTCCCAGATGTCTTCTCAAGGTCTGCCCTGGCTTTCCATTCCCACCTGCCTGCCATTCATCTGTATGTGCACTGGGTTCCTTTTTTCAGACTTCATCCAAGGTAGCCATGATTTCTTCATCTATGAGATGGCAATGATAATTATAGTACCTATCCCGCATGGGTACTGTGATTCTTAAATGGCCATTAGGTAAATTAGTTTACATAAAGCTCTTCGTAGCGCCCGGTACATAAAGCTATTAATTTTAGGAGCAAATCATTCCTCTGAAGTCTGTTTCCTCCTTGAGCCAGCAAAATAAAGAACAACATTGGGCGCTAGCTGGTTTTGCTCAGTGGATAGAGTGTCGGCCCTCGGACTGAAGGGTTCTGATGAGGGTCAACAGGAGCCAGTGGGCCACCAATACTGCACTCTGCCTAGGGACTGTCTCTGCATCCAATTTTAGATGACCTGCCCTTCGAAGCCAAAACACTTGGATATAGGGACCAATCATAGCTCATCCTGTTTCATAAGCCCACAGCCTTGCAAAGGGCTACTCATTCTCCCACACAGAGAATCAGTATTTTGTCGGACGTGGACATGTTCAAAAATGGAATTGCATTGTCTAGTGATATGGATTCATTTTATTTGATGCAGCTCATGGCTAAAGCTCTATATTTTCATAGTGTATGTTGTCCTAACTGTTTTCTTTTTAATATCTACTTTCAGATCCTTATGTGGTCAGCCAATAAAGTATTTGAAGAGCTCACAGACGTTGAGCGACAGTTTCACAAAGTGCTCTACACAGTTCGAACATACCTGAACTGTGAGCGGTACTCCATTGGACTGCTGGACATGACCAAGGAGAAGGTCCTCACTGCTCCACACATTTCTGTCTTGCTTAAAATCACCTGTAAAACACGTATCACACAAAATGTGGTTCATTTAAAAATGGATACGCTATGTGAATAATCAGTCATGATAGTTCACAAGAACCAGAGCCAAGAAAGTAAGGTACAGAGGTAAAAAGTGAGCATTTTGGAGCAAAAAAGATCTGGGCTTGAATCTTGGCCTTTCTATTTTCTAGTTGTCTGTGTCTTCAATGAGTCTTTTATAAAAAATAAATATTAATTAAAAGACTTTCTTTTTAAGAGAAATTTTAGGTTTATAGAAAAAACGAGCAGAAAGTTCAGCTAGTTCCCATATTATCTGTCTCTCCTATTATAACATCTTGCATTCATGTGGTGCGTTTGTTACAGTTGATGAATCAATTTTGATAAGTTATTATTAACTAAAGTCCACAGTTTATATTCAGATTCACTCTTTGTGTTGTATAGTCTATGGATTTGGACAAATGCATAATGTCATATATCTGCCATTACAGTATCATACAGAATAGTGTACCTAAAAATCCTGTGTTCCTCCTATTTATCTCTCCCTCTCCATACCCCAAGTCTCTGGCAACCTCTGATTTTTTTTTTTACTGCCTTTATAGTTTTGCCTTTCCCATAATGCATATAGTTGGAATTATACAGTATGTAGCTTTTCCAGATTGGGTTATTTTCCTTAGTAATAAACATAAGTTTCCTCCATGTCTTTTCAGGGCTCGATAGCTCCTTTTTTTTTAATGCTGAATAATATTCCATTGTCTGGATGCAGTTTATTCATTCACCTACTGAAGGACATCTTGGTTGCTTCCAAATGTTGGCTATTATAAATAAAATACAGATCTTTTTGTAGACATACATTTTCCATTCCTTTGGGTAAATACCAAGGAGGGTTATTGCTAGATCACATGATAAGACTATATTTAGCTTTGTGAGAAACTGCTAGATTTAATATTCTATAAAAGAGTTGCTCTTTATTGAGTACTTTTAACTAGGTATCAGAGTAGGTGCTTTGTATGTATTACTCACTTAATCCTCACAATGACTCTGTAGTATGAATTCTATTATTGTCCCCATTTGCTGATGAAAAAGGTTAAGTGACTTGTTCACACATGTTCCTATAAGCAGTATTGCTGGGAACTACAGACGTTTTTCAGTGCTAAAATTCCAGAATTATAAATTAACATAAAATATGCAAACATGAAATTCATATAAGATATGGTAGGTCATGGAACAGTTTAATAATGTTTAATATATATCTGTCTCCAGGAATTCTACGATGAATGGCCAGTCAAGCTTGGAGAAGTCGAGCCTTATAAAGGTCCAAAGACACCAGATGGCAGAGTAAGTGCCAATTGCCTTGGTGATATCCATACATGGTGCAAGGTGCTAAAACCAGAGGCAGCCACGCATAGAGGAAGGAGCATGAGCCCCAGAAGGCCTGGGTTCTAGTCCTGTAACTTTCTGCGGGACCTTGGAGTAGTAGAAAGAGTACTACACAAGGGTTTGAGATTCCAGTCCCAGCTCTGCCCCAAGCCAGTGGGGTGGCCGGGCCTTAACGCATTGTTTAACTTCTCCTTTTCTGTAAATCCAAGGCTTGGGACCAATGGTTCTCAACAGGGAGGGACACATCAGAGCTACTTGCACAGCTTTTGAAACATACTGTTCCCAGGTCCTTCTTCTGACATTGAATCTCTAGGGAAGGGTTGGGTTAGATTTATTCCCCACCTTCAACTGCAAGCTTCAAAGGGCAGGAATTGTGGTTTGCCACTGTATCCCCAGCACACAGGAAAGGCAAGGTGATGGGACACAACGTTTCCAGGCCTCAGGTTCTTCTCTGTCCAAAGAACTAGTGAGCTAGTTCTCAACATAGCCACCAGATCTTGTTTCCAAGGCACTTGTCCAGATGAGCCAGTGCCCAGCTGGGAAGGGAAAACATTGACTGAGGTTGAGAAATGACAGGATTTGTTCTGATGAAGTTATCAGTCCGATCTTTCTGGACAATAGAAAGGGATTAAAGGAAAAATAAGTTTCCCCTAAAAATTGTTCAGGTGAATTCAACTTTGTAAATTTAATTAAATAGGATTGCTCATGTAGATAAATGGCCAACGATGTTTCTAGTTTTATTACAAGCTTATCATCAGGACACGAGCAGTTTTCTAATTTATATTATGCCAAGAAATGTGGTTGCGAAATAAGGTACTATTCATATAAGTTCATCAGCGAAAAGCGCTTTTTGGGAAATAAGATTTTTCTCATAATCTCTCTCTTTCCTCTTAGGAAATCATCTTTTATAAAATCATTGACTACATTTTGCATGGGAAGGAAGAGATCAAAGTGATTCCGTGAGTATCATAAAGCAGCTGTAGGAGTTGCCATTTATTTTTGTACCTAGTGCACTTCTCAGTGTAGCAGTGATTTTCTTTCTTCTAATCTTCCTCAAGGACACCTCCCGCAGACCACTGGACTCTCGTTAGTGGATTACCAACATATGTTGCTGAAAATGGATTTGTAAGTTATTGAACAAAATTAAATAATATTGAATGGAACTCTTATTAGCTAAGAGTTGCAAACAAATGTGAAAGCCAGAATGTATCAGGGAAAGGTGAGGGGCCACTTCCTTTGGCACAGGACGTCAGTGAGAGCAACCTTGGCAAACTCTACAAGAAAATATTTTGTCAGCAGGAGAAAAATGGATCCATTCTCCAGCCTTTATTTTTTCATTTTTATATATGTTTATTCATATTTACCTTGTCACAAAAAGGATTCAAGTTTCAACAACCAAATAAAGCAATATAACACAAAATAGAAATAGGTGAAAATGCAAAAGAGAAAAAAAATATCAAGGGCAGGATGTAAATTAGAGCCAGAACTAAAGATAACGATGATTTGTTGCATAATGCCCTCCACATTAATAAAATTAGGCTGCACATTTACTCTTAGCTTTCCAGTTAAATAGGAAAGCTGATCAGGTACAGACTTTACAGTATTCCTATGATAGAATCATATTGTTTAGAATAAAACACATTATATTCTGATACAAAGACTAGAAAAACATGTTCCCCTTGCTGTCTCCATGAAGTAAATACCATGTAATACTGTAAATAAGAGCATCACCTATGTAATACACGTAGTGGACCCCAACTTTTTAAACTGTAGCCACACAAATTTCAGAGTCCTTTGGAAGCCCATGACCATAATTCCTGCTGGTTTTAATTTTATCTCAAGTACAGTTCCCTTGGTCAAGACTTTAAAAGCATAGAAGATTACTGACAAAAGAGAAAAATACATAAAGAGAGAATTTTGCCACTGATTGCGATGCAAGATGTAGTGAGCTGGTAAAGGAAGTGAAGATTGTTGCCCTGGTCTGTTGGGTGGGCCCGGTGGACAGTAGGCTAGTTCTGGCTGTGAGAGGTCAGGTGCAGGAAGACAACAAGCAGAAGATCTCTGGTAGGTCCCAGAAGTCTCAAGGCCAGAGGATGGGGCCACCATAGCTTTCCCACTTGGCCTCAAAAACACTCTCCCTCCTTCACAGCTGACTTCTTTCTCCCGAGTTGGGCTTCTCCACCATCTGTGTCTTTTTTTTTTTTTTTTTTTTTTTTGACATCAAAATTCCTCCCTGCAAGAATGTTCGATGCTTTCAACATTTCTTTATGTTGGCATTTTTCTTTCCTCCCCCTTCAGATCCAAGTTCCTGAAATATATGTGCAGCATTTGTTTGCATATTTGTTTTTTCTTCAGTGTTGTCCTTGTATTTTTTGCAGTGTTCATTCATCTAGTTGCTTTGAATTTGGAAGAATCCTTAGAGGCTGGGAGAGTAGGAAGGTGCAGAGATGGTGCTACTAGTAAATGTCATCCAGTGACTTAATTAAAAGAGAAGCTAACTTCAATATGTTGTTAGCAAATTTGGCCTAGCCAAGGTCCAGTGCCAATAATTTGCTTGTGAGCTATCAAGACCTATGGAAGAAATACTCACACCTGGTGTGTTCTTTCTTATTCTGCATTGTGGGTTTAATGGCTTCAGCACATGATGTTTCAGGACTTCTGTCTCCTCTTGCTTTACAGATATGTAATATGCTGAATGCCCCCGCAGATGAATACTTCACATTTCAGGTAACCTTGCCCTCTTCCAGGCCGCACCTCTCAGTGCTGAGGAAGAGGGGAGCAGCACTGCCTCCCTCCCCCCACACCATTTCTCTCCTCTCCAGAGTCGGCTCTAGACTCAGAGACAAAAAAAAAACACACCAACAATTCTGAAGCATTTGGAAAATATCTTTAAATGCTAAATTTATGGTCCAGATTATAACTGCTTTTGGAATTCTGAAAAAGAAAATTTCCATATGAGTGAAAAAAGTTAGAGAAGGCTTCATGCGAGAGGTGAGGTTTACCTGGGGCCTCAAAGGATGACTAAGCTAACACAAGGTTGAAGAATGAATAATGTGGTGTTGAGTGCTTGACTACCTTTGCTTTGCTGCCTACTGTGTAGGTGCCACATCATGGTTCCATGATTCTCAGACTTGATCCATGAGGGCATCAGAAGTACCCAATAATTTACTCAAGATGCATGCCCAGAGGTTATGAAACAAGCTAAAAAAAAACAACACATATTCATATGGCCCTGGGGCCACACTTTGAAAAACATTCCTAAATATCTATGTCTGCATCCCCCATTAGATTGTGGTCATTTTGAGGTTAGGGCCTGTGATGTATTCATTTTTGTATCCAGCAACTAGGTCCTGATACATCATAGGGGCTTGACAGATGTTTACCAGATTGAACTACATCACAGTACAACAGATTACCTTGATAGATCAGTCAGGAAAACAGAAACCACACTAAGTATTTCAACAGAAATAATTTAATATAAAGAATTAACTAAACAGGTGTTGGAGGGCAGACAAAGTGAAACAGGGAACACAGAGATAAGTGCTTCTCATCCCTAGGGCTGGGGAGACAAAGACAGGAGGACAGACACCTGGTTCTAGTACACTTAATTGAATGTACCAGAATACTTTTATGGCCATATAATCCTAGACATGTTCTGACACAACATAGGAATTGTGCATCTAACACCCAAAGATTATTTTTCTTTAAATTAAAAATAACCCCAGTGGGGAGTGATGGGGTGGTAGCTATTATGGTGCTGGGTTAGTTTTGTATCTCTATTCTAGTGCAGGTTACACACATCTGCTCATGTGATGAATTTGCATAAAGCCATACACACATGCGCACACACAAATAAATACATATAAATATGGTGAACTTTGAATAAGCTTCACAGATTAGGTCTATTCCTGGTTTATAAGATGGTCCATTGAGAAAACTGGGTCAACAGTACCTGGGACCTCTCTGTACATTTCTTTTGCAACATTCGGTAAATCTATAATTATTTCAAAATTAAAAATTAAAAAAATAATCTGAGTGCCTTTATTGTTTTTAGAAAGGACCTGTAGATGACACTGGCTGGGTCATTAAAAATGTCTTGTCCCTGCCTATTGTCAATAAGAAAGAAGACATTGTGGGAGTAGCTACATTTTACAACAGGAAAGATGGAAAACCTTTTGATGAATATGATGAACACATTACCGAGGCAAGTGCAATTATAAAATAATGGAGGTAAATGAAATAATAGAGGATGCATAATTATTTGTTATTTTGGAATGATATTTTTGAAGGGCAATTAAACATGAGTCACACAAGATTGTAGCCAATATGTCATTGTGTCATTTCTCTTTCCTGACTTCTGTAAACTGCAACATTTTTTTACTAAAGAATGAACTTTTGGCTTAATCAAAATTCTTTACAATACTAGGAAACTGGGAAAGAAGGTTTCTGTATCCTTTCTCCCCAACCCCCTTCTATTCCCTCTTATTCTTGCTCTTACCCCCAGCCCTCTCTCTGATTTTCAGGTCATTCTTATTCTACTGGATTTTTGTAATTTCTCTCCTTTAATAAAGTATTCAGGAGGCACAGTGCACTTTGGAAATCAGGGCTTAGCCAACTTTATTGTCTGGGGCATTGTTAATATGTTTTGTTCTTAGATTAAAAGGGAGATTGATAGGGAAGCATGTGGTTTGCTGCCTTCAAATCAATTTTCCTTTCATTTTAGAGAATTGAATCATATTTTATGTATTTCAGACTCTCACACAATTTCTTGGATGGTCTCTTTTAAATACTGATACATATGAGAAAATGAATAAGCTAGAAAACAGAAAGGAGATAGCTCAGGAAATGCTCATGAACCAGACCAAAGCCACTACTGATGAAATTGAGTCTATTTTGGTAAGTGGGGAATTCGGTAAGTGTGGATATTAGGTGGTATCTAACCAGGGCTTCTGGAATTCACCTCATTACCCAGAGGTCTGACTAATGAGAATAGGTTTAGTCTTGAGCTAAGGAGGGGAGGTAAAGAAGGAGGGACTAAGGGGGGACCTGGTGGCCCAGTGTATCTGGACCCTGACTGGACTTTCAGGCTGCTTGGTTGGAATAGCACTTTGTTAAAAATAGTGTATGGGCCTATAGGAGCTCAAGTAGTGATACCTGGATTCAAGTATGTTAGTAGGAAAAAAAAATATTTCCAGGAAGAGAAATATACCAGTCAGCTATTGCCATGTAATGCAGTATAACAACCATAACATCTCAGTGCTTTCCAACAATAAACATTTAATTCTCACTCAGGCATTTGTGGGTTGACCAGGCTTTAATTGATCTTAGTTGGGCTTGGCTCCAAGCTGTGCATTTGGTTTGTTCTATGTATTACCCTCATTTTTCTTGATCAGGTGCTCCATAATAGGTGTTCTTCTCATGAACATGACATAGAGCAACAGAGCAAGCCCACTGTGCAAGCACATTTCAAGTCTTTACTCATATCACATTCACTTAAATTCTCACTGGCCAAACATGACCAAGATTAACATCATGGATGGTGGGAGAGAAAGTAGATATTTGCTAGGAGTGCTTTAATTACCACCAAATGAAGGAATATATCACACTATTTTTATTCCTCTGTTCCTTTTATTTATCCAGCTTTTAGAGTGTGTGTATAGGTATAGTTTTGATGGGTGGTTTTTAGTTGTGTGTCTTTTTGTTGTTGTTTGATTGGTTGGTTTTGCTGGGTAATTTGAGAGTTCAGAGAATTTGACTTGAGAATTTGAGATGTTGAAGATGAGAAGGTCTGGGGAGAATAAAGGGAAATTGCTATAAACTAAAAAACCAATAAACAAACAAAATAACAAAAAATGTAAGCCACTTATTTTTCTTTCTTACCTACATACATTCTCTCTCTCTCTCTCTCTCTCTCTCTCTCCTCACTCAGACAGCTTATGCTACCTTTTGGGGGCACAGAGAAATCAATTAGATTATTTCTTGGAGAAAACGCTTCATAATCAGATGCATTAGATTTTTTTTTTTTGTATCCAGAATGTATCTTTGTCATGAAACTCATTACAGCATATTTAAAATATATTTTAACTGATTTTGAGAGCAGAAGAATCAAATAGAAATCTCCTTTATAGGAATTTCACATCTCAATTGCTTTTACATTTTAGAAATTTAAAGAGAAGTTAAGTATAGATGTAATTGAAGATTGTGAAGAAAAACAACTTGTCACAATTTTGGTAAGTGTTTTACTTCTATCCTTAATGCCTTTTTAATAAAATATATTAGGACATGCTTTCTCATTTTTCAAATAAATGTTGAGTTTTTTCTTCCCTGACAACTTTTAAAGCTAAAAAGAAATGATATTTCTTCTAAAGAGTCATCTTCTGGCTTCCTGATTTCCTTTCCTTTGTCCCCTACAGTCCGATCCACACAGATAATTTAGAATCACAGCTAAACTAGACTATGGCATAAGGAACTTGAGGCGCAGATTCTAGAGATGTCCTGGTCTGATTTATTTTAATAGTTTTGGATCTCACCATGGCCACCCCAGAAGACATGATGGGATCACAGAACATATGAACCTTCTAGGAACAATATATCAGGCACAATTATTATCACCATCGCTAGCTTCTCTTTTGGAGCCTGGAGGAACTTAGTTCTTTTTTTTTTAATTATAGATAAACATTGATTTATTTTATATATATATATATATATATTTTATTGATTTTTTTACAGAGAGGAAGGGAGAGGGATAGAGAGTTAGAAACATCGATGAGAGAGAAACATCGATCAGCCGCCTCCTGCACACCTCCTACTGGGGAGGTGCCTGCAACCAAGGTACATGCCCTTGACCGGAATTGAACCCGGGACCCTTCAGTCCACAGGCCAACGCTCTATCCACTGAGCCAAACCAGTCAGGGCTCAGTTCTTTTTTCATTGTCATTAGACCATTTCTATTATTTCTGGTTGAAATTAATTCCTTTTCTAGTTAATTCATCCTGTATTTTGTTGCATCCTATTAAACATACCTAAACTCATTTTCCACAATTTACAGTTGGATTCATCCAATAATTTTTTAATTCCAGAGTTAATCTTTTTCAGTTCTAGAATGTACATTTAATTTTTTTAAAGATTCCAACTCTTCGTTAAAACTTTTCATCATTTTATCTACTTTGTGTATCTTTCCCTCTATTTTCTTAAATTTATTGACCACGTTTATTTTAAAATTTCCATCTCAATACCTGAATCACCTATAGGTCTGATTCTACTGTCTAGTTTTGCTCTTGGGTTTCAGTCATTTGATTATTTTAAAACATGCTTCATAGTTCTTTTTCATTGAAAACTAGACATTGTGAATGAAAACTTGTAGGGCCTCTGGGTGGCATTATATTTCTGTAGCACTAGATTTTCTTCTGACAGGTAAATAAAGTTGATTTTAGATTTTGTTATAGATGATTTATTTCAGTTTTGCCCTTACTATGAGGGTAGAGGCCTTATTTCTAGAGTGAGGCCCTTCTGGGATCCCAACTGAAAGCCAAGCCCCTAGGCCTGGAACTTTAAAAATTTGAATGAAATTGAAATAGTATCATATCTATTTCCTAACTAACTACCTCATCCTGTTTTCCTCTGTCCTTCTGCAATCCATGATGTAAGTGTTCTGCTTTCTAAACTGAGACATACTGACTATCTCACCTTCCCCCTTGCCATCTCTTATAAGGTGTGTCTTCCTGTCCTCTGCCACCACAGAGCCAGTGGCCTTTGACCTCTGTTTGAGGGCTCCATTCCCACCCTGCATAATTTTGTGTCACCTGAGGATCCCACTCTTCTTGGTTTGACTTCTAAACACTTTCTTCTCACACTTGGCCCAGAAGATAACCCTTCCTTCTCTTTGCTTGCCCTCAACAACATGCATCTTCTTGTAAAATAAAATTCTGATGGACATCATGACACTTTAGAAATTCTCTAGTTGTCTATTTAGAGGAGGGAGGAACTTATGTTGGAGAAGCAATAAAATGGATAAAGAACCAGTAGCTTTACCAACACACACCCTGTTTTAATGGAAATCTGCTCTTAGTTTGGCCCAAATCATTGCTGTGTAAAACTTAGGAACTCAAGAAACAAACAAGTATTTCAGAGGAATTCTTCAAAATTATCTTGGCATAATTTCTTAGCTACATAATTATTCATGTATCTGTCCTCACCACGATTCTTTCTCCAGGTGTGCACTTTAATTCTAGGTTCAGGGAAGGCCAGGTCTATTTTATAGGTGTAGCAGCAGGTGCATGTCACTGTGCTGGGAAGGACTGAGGCAGCTGTGCACTGACTCAGACAAAGGAAGTGAGGGAAGTCCTCCTCCCACCTTTGTCTTGCTTCCAGAACATTTCAGATCACCCATAGATACACCATCTGGAGAGAAGGCCCCAGAGAAATACCTCACCCATTCATCTTTTATTCAAATTTTCCCCCATTCATTCAGTAATCATTGAGATGCACTGTAGCACAAAGAACTCTGTAAGGTCCTGAGAGCAGAAAATAGTATGGTCTGGTTCTTATCTGGTTAATAGGGAGACCAAAATATAAGCAATGACACTGACCTTGCCCTGTGTGGACAAGTTCACAGAGTGGAAGTACCAAAGGCCCTCAGAAGCCACGGGCCTGCTTCTACTCACAGAAGGTGGTAGAATAGGAGATGACAGCCATGGCCCTGAGGTGTGAAGAGAAAGCAGTTGTGGGCTGGGCAGCGATTGATGATGGGGGCTTGGAGATGGCTGGCGATGAAAAGGGGAAGCAGGGCATACAGACCAGGGCCTGGAGACACAGGATAGCTTGCTATCTTGAGGGAAACCGAAGAGAGCTGCTGTGGCCAGCGCCTCAGTGAGCAGAGGGGAGGAGCAGCCCAGGAGGCCTGGCAGGACGCACCTCAGCTGTGTGATTCCTGCAAACAGCAGAACATCAGCCTTGGGCGCCAGGCTTCCTACTTCTCAGACCAATCAAAAACCTTTATTTTCATCAACCTCTCGGTATCACAGACTTACAAATGGTTGTTCTTCAAAACCTGTGATTTCTGCATTAAAGTGTTATTTTACTGGTTCTTCTTCAACTGCACCTGGGAATCATAATTCTGAGAACTTACTTTGTTTCCTGCTAAAATACACATTCACATTTAAGTATCACTGACCCTGAAATGCATGAAAAAACAATTTCACATTTTCCCTTTACGTAACACTCTGGGAACTGTATAGGAGCAACGACCTCCAGCAAGAGGCTCTGTGGCACAGGGCGCTCCTACCACTGCCCAGAACTCTCTCCCATAACTCTTCTCTTGCTCTGATTTTTTTTAAATCCTCACTTGAGTATATATTTTTATTGATTTTTAGAGGAAAAGGAAGGGAGAGAAGAGAGAGAGAGAGAGAGAGAAACAGTGATGTGAGAAACATTGATCGGTTCCCTTCTGTATGTGCCCCAACCAGGGTTCCAACCCGCAACCTAGATATGTGCCCTGACTGGGAATCGAACCCGAAACCTTTTGTTGTATGGGATGACACTCCAACCAACCAGATTCATCTGGCTGGGGGTCTCTTACTCTGATTTTTATAAGCTGTGCTAATGTTCTGCTCATGAGAACATGTTTCAGGGGCAATGACAACATTTTTATTCATTGCTTTCTCCATAATGCCTAGAAAACAGAAACCAACAAATGTTTGTTGAATGAATAATAGATGAATAAATGAAAAAGAAGAGCCTCTTTGGGCAAGGAATCTGGGAGCATTTGGAGAGAGAAAGAAAGTGATGAGAATGAGTAACAAAGGGTATCAGAGGGCCCTATGAGAAATGGAGAAAGGAATTTTGTAAAGTGTTACTATGAGTTGTGAATTGAATCCCCTCAAATTTTCTTGGACTCATGCAAATAGAATTGCTTTTTAATCAAAATTACTTTTTAATTAAAAAAACAAAGACAAAAAGATTATTAGTATCCTTCCCATTTTACAGATGAGAACATTGAGGCTAGATCCATTTGGGAGACATGCTAATCCAAACCCAGAAATGAACATTAATCTCCTGGCCCAAGCCATTGCTTTGCAGGAAAAAGTCTCTGCCTAAAGTGATGGTCTGAGAGTGGCATTGGTGAGGAGGGAGCCCCAGGGAGAGGAGAGAAGGGCAAGGGTGTGAGGGACGAGCCCAGATCAGGGACTAGAGGACCAAAACCCATAATTTTACCTAAAATATCTGTGTACCATTATTGAGAGAAGGGACCTCAACACAGTAGTAAGCTCAGTGAACTCAGTAGATGCCCACTGAACTGAATTGCTCCCCTGCATCTATCTGGTAGACCCTAATAGCCTTTTCTAACTCCTGCCTCCTGGCGCTTCCTCTCCTACCAAACCAGCTGAATACTCCTCCAGAATATCTCCTCCTTTAATTCCCTCCCCCTCCCGTCCTCAGGCAATCAATTTCTCCTGCAGTCCCAGGCACTTGAAGCTATGCTCTGTGCGTTTTCTAAGCTCTCACCTTTCCCTGGTCTGCATTCTATAACCATTTCAATAAGTTAAGTTCTTTAAGGGTAAGGTCCTTTTTTAAATTTCCCAAGCCAAGTCAATACTCTTGTGCTTCATTCATAGTCCTATGAATAAGATATCTGCAAGTGTACCAATATACTACAGGGCCCTCATTCATTCACTCAATAAACATTTACCAAACCCCTTCATGGGACAGGCACTGCAGGTCTGAGACACCACACAAACAGAAGGGACATGATCCCACTCTGGTGCAGCTCACAGTCTGATGGGAAAGCGTCACTGAGCATGTAAAGAAAATGTGATAGAATTGAGTTCAACAATCACTTACTGAATATTTCTTGAAAAGGAAAAAAAGAGAAGCTGAGTATTGAAGATGGGTGAAGCTGCTGCAACCCAGCATTTCATTTTGCATCATAGAAAGAAAATAGCCACTGGAACATGATTGGAAGTGAATCCCCCCTCCCCTTAGAAAGTTTCTTGATATCGCTGAGTCTCAGTTTCACCATCTGTAAACTGGGTGAAATTGTGCAGGTTTGTTGTGAGGATAACACATGCAAACTGCATCACCCAGCGCCAGGCACGTAAAGGCTCAGCAAATTGTGGCTGGTGTCTTTTTATTGTAATTTGTTTCACACCCAATGTTGGATGTGTGAATGCAAACTGACACAGTTTGTCCTTATTTCAACAGGAAGAGGACTTGCCAGACCTGAAGGCAGTAGACCTGTGTGAATTCCACTTCAGTGACTTCCCCATTACAGAGCACGGGCTGATTAAGTGTGGACTACGACTATTTTTTGAAATAAATGTGGTGGAGAAATTCAAAGTACCCGTAGAGGTAGATGGTCTTTAATGTAAAATACTGGGCAATTCTGTTGCTGTACTTCACTAATGTTTCCTGTGGTTTAAAAGATTAACTTCAGTTTGAATTTTAAATTATTATTAACTTTGTAAATATATCAGCTTAACCTCTGTAAACAAGACCAATCAATAAGATTGTCACAGACCTTCCAACCTTTAGCATTCTGTTCCAAAGTCTGAATGGTGTTATCTTCTGTGGGTGACAGGTTCTTACCAGATGGATGTACACCGTGAGAAAAGGGTACCGTTCCGTCACTTACCACAACTGGCGGCACGGATTCAATGTGGGGCAGACCATGTTCACTTTGCTGATGGTAGGTCCAGAGCACTGTCAATCATAAACCTGCACATTTCCCTGTTGAGCATGGCGAGCAAGAACCGGAGACAGTCCATCAGTCTAGATCAGTAATTCTGGAATTCATAGGCACAATCCCATAAGCCCCAAACTCCAAACTCCCCTGTAGATGATGCCAGACAATATGGGGATGCCTGGGCACTTGGCTGGATTGTCACTCTTAAGAGAAACCTTAAACTTATTGAGGACAATCACGTACCTCCTCAAAGGAAATTTCAGTTACCTGCTGGCTGGTTGGATTTTTTGTTTTATTTTTTTAAATTTATTGTCTAAAGTTTTACATATGTCTTATTTTTCCCTGCTTGACACCCTCCCACCCCCCACCAGCCATTCCTACCCCGGGCAAGCCACCACTGCCCCAGTGTCTGTGTCCATTGGTTATGCTAATATGCATGCATACAAGTCCTTTGGTTGTGGTTGTTTTTTAAATTTTGTTTTAATTACAGTTAACATATAGTATTATGTTAGTTTTAGGTGCACACATTACACCTGAAACGAATATAGACATGTATGTGCCTCACAGAGTGATTGCAATATTGACTACATTCCCTATGCTGTACCTTACATCCCCGCGACTGGTTTGTATCTGGCAATTTGTACGTCTTCATCCCTTTATCTTTTTCACTCATCGCTCCAACCCCTTCCCATCCTTCTGGGGTTTGTAATTGCCCAGAATTGGCTACAATACTGAGTAAGAAATAAAAACAACTTGCTCTAAAAGTACAGCATATCTCCTTCATTGCAGGCAGGCCTCACAGCACATGCTATAGAGGTGTATTAATCCAAGTAAATATATATATATGTATATATTTTTTTAGACAGGAAGGCTAAAGAAATACTATACAGACCTCGAAGCTTTTGCCATGCTCGCTGCTGCTTTCTGCCATGACATTGACCACAGAGGCACCAATAATCTGTATCAGATGAAGTAAGTGAACACATGTGCAGTGTCGACAGGTACTTGTGACGTTTGAGGTTGTCTAAGGGGAGAAGAAATGAAAATCACCTGATAGCAGGTTTAGTTGTCATATCTTTAATCTCCTTTAATCTGGAGTCATTCCTCAACCTTGCGTGTCTTTCAGGACGTTGATGTTTTTGAAGAGTCTAGGCCAGTTGTTTTGCAGAATATGCCTCTATTTGGCTTTGTCTGATTGTTTCCAGGTTACTAGATTCAGGGGAAACGTTTTGGGTAGGAATTCTACATAGACA
The DNA here is from genome assembly GCF_028538775.1 of Myotis yumanensis. NCBI lineage: Eukaryota > Metazoa > Chordata > Mammalia > Chiroptera > Vespertilionidae > Myotis > Myotis yumanensis. Next base: position 23,412,902 of record NW_027223764.1, on the reverse strand, counting down.
TTGTGTACTTCTCAGTGCCTTGCACCAAGAGACCTATGATATTAATTTGTCCCATTATCTGTTTATGAATAATGTCTAGCTGATCTCTTTATGCAAAGGTACATTTTCTCCTTTGTATTAATAAATAATCTGAGGTGTTACTTTGAGACTGGGTGAATATTTAGTTCCTCTGTAACCTTTTTTGACTGATGTTTTTAAACCCAAAGGAATTAAAGATAATCACTCTTTCCCACTGGAATTGAGCTTTACTCATCTTTGTAAAATCTCCAGTGCTGACACAGAGTAGGCATTTGAATGTGAGTTAAAATTCTGATCCCTGCCCAGCCAGTGTGGCTCAGTGTTTGAGCATTGACCCATGAATCAAGGGGTCACCGGTTCGATTACCAGTCAAGTCAAATGCCCCGGTTGGGGGCTCAATCCTCAGTGGGGGGCATGCAGGAGACAGCTGGTCAATGTTTCTCTCTCATTGATGTTTCCATCTCTCTCTTCCTCTCTCTTCCTCTCTAAAAATTCAATGAAAATATATTTTAAAAAATTCTGACCCCTAACTAGGATATTTGGTTTACCAAACCTGTTCATGACCCCTCTCCTCCCAAAAGTTCTGTTCTTTCTGAAACAAAATGAAACTTCTCTACAAAGGCTGCCGCCCATATTACTGATGTCTTCCTTTCTTAAAATTATTTATTCCATATTTCCATCACAACATTTCCACATTATCAAGGTACACTTGTGACTTCAGCCTGTCTCCATCTTTTCTTTTTTCATCTTTTTATTTTTGATGTCACTTTCCCTCCCTCCAACAGGAAGAACTGAAGAAAGACAGGGTACCGAAGACTGAGGTCCCCACTTACATAAAGCACGATCCAAGTATCAGCAAATGGGAAATTTGAGTTTAAATTTATCTCACTGTCATGGAGAAGAAGTGTTACTTGATAGTGATTTTCATTTTAGTTCCTATACATTCTTTTTCTTCCTCTTTCTTAAAAAATGTTTAAGCCCTAACCAGTTTGGCTCAGCGGATAGAGCAGTGATGGCAAACCTATGACACGTGTGTCAGAGGTGACACGCGAACTCATTTTTTTGGTTGATTTTTCTTTGTTAAATGGCATTTAAATATATAAAATAAATATCAAAAATATAAGTCTTTGTTTTACTATGGTTGCAAATATCAAAAAATTTCTATATGTGACATGGCACCAGAGTTAAGTTAGGGTTTTTCAAAATGCTGACATGCCGAGCTCAAAAGGTTTGCCATCACTGGGATAGAGCATCAGCCTGCTGACTCAAGGGTCCCAGGTTCGATTCCGGTCAAGGGCATGTACCTTGGTTGCGGCACATCCCCAGTGGGGAGTGTGCAGGAGGCAGCTAATCGATGTTTCTCTCTCATCGATGTTTCTAACGTTCTATCCCTCTCCCTTCCTCTCTGTAAAATATCAATCAAAATATTTTAAAAATGTTTAAATTTTTAAATTTCCAGTTGATGTACAATATTATAATAGCTTCAGGTGTACAACAAAGTGATTAGACATTTATATTACTTGGGAAGTGGTCACCCTGAAAAGTCTAGTACCTATCTGAAACCATACACACTTATCACAACACTAATGGCCTGGTGCACTGATTCGTGCACATTGAAAGGAAATTAATTAGAAGAAATACTTTAATATCACTATTTGCCCTTTCTCTATAATAGAGGTATCAACCAAATTCACAATCAACAATGACAGATCGAAACACATGCGTGCGATTGGCACCAGCAAGAGCTTTATATGTATCGTACATGTATAGATTATTGACCATATTCTCAATGCTGTATTTATAAGAATACTCAATTCCTAATGAACACTTTCTCCATAAATGAGCTACAGGCTTTATCAGATTTGCTACATGCTCTATAAGTCATATTCAACCACCATAAACTCTGGGGACAAAGATTTTAGATGCAGAGGAAGGATCAGACTTCTGAGTTTAAACAGTTCAATCATTTCATGCATTCAATAAATCAGGGTGTTGTTTTTTTTTTTTTAGAGAAATTGTTTTAAAGAGCATATTCTCATCTTCTAAATCTAAAACATCCTTTTCAATATGTAACTTTTGACCATTTCACGGGCATTAGGGGAGAGGAAGAGAGAGGAAATGAAAAAAATCCTCAGATAGTAAAGATTCTATATTGTATGGACATATGCATAATCTTTAAACAGCTAAAATCATGGCATATCCCTCTCCTTCTAGATCCACGTCTCCATTGGCAAAGCTTCATGGATCTTCTATTTTGGAGAGGCACCATCTGGAGTACAGTAAGACTCTCCTGCAGGATGAGGTACCTGAGCCTCTCTCCAGGGCAGCTCACAAGCTCTGGGTCAAAACACTAACCTACAGAAAATGCTTGGAAAGAGGTGGCCTTGAGGGGTGGAGGCTGACAGTGTTTACCTCATAAAAGTCAATGACAGAAATGGCTAAATCGCAACAGTTTTTGAACAACCAAATTCGAAGTAGCTGGAATAGAGGACAAAAGAGCCATGAAACCTCACAGAATCTCTGTGGGTCTGTTGAAAAAGAAGGAAAGGCTTATAGGGGATGTGTAGATCAGGCACTGGCTTTCTTTTTCATTCCTGGGCACTCCCTTTCATTCAAGGGCATGGTCTGTACTTTCAGAAAGTCAAGCTTTCGTAGCGGAGAGAGGCATGAAACTGGGATATAAGGCAGAATCGGACAACTGCCATCAGAGTGGCACTGAGAGTTCCAGAGGGAGATATCACACTCAGGAGTGGGCAGGGCACAGGGGAGGACAGATTGCATCAGGGACAGCTTTGTGCAGGAAGTGTCTTTGAACTTGGTCTTGAATTCACTTTGATTTGCATGTATCACTACTACTAGCATTCCATGGGAGGTAGTCAATCTTCTCTTTATCAATTTTATTTAAGGGTACATAGGCTTGTGGAAAAGTTGTGGATATAGTCTAGTTATACTTCCTTTTTAAAAAATCAGTTGAGAAAGTTCCAAACCAAACAATTAAAAGGAGCCATTGATTAGACAGAGGGGAACACTTGTGTCTCGCCAGAGGACGTGTTTAGAACTGCAGATGGTCATTAGGATGCACCAGCCCTCTCCAGGGTGGAGCTTTTCTGTTTCCATCACAATCATTATTACAGGCTCAGGGGAAGGAAAGCACAGAAATGTGTCCCAAGTTTCGAGATAACACTCCAGTCTTTTAGGTAATGAAAAGCCAAGTGGAAAAACTTATAAGGCAGAGTGACCAGGAAGAAAAGTGTATGTGTAGTGAAGTGCCTTGAGTGTTTTTAGAGCCTATGACTGATACAGCGCCCAGACATGGGGACCCAGAGCAGCTGCGTCAGAATCATTGATTTCACAGGGCGGGGTGGGTGGGCAGGTTGTTAAGGACAGATTCTGGCCCTAGCTGATTTGGCTCAGTGGATAGAGCATCAGCCTGCGGACCAAAGGGTTCCGGGTTTGACTCCGGGCAAAGGCATGTACCTTGGTTGCAAGGTCCTCCCCAGCCAGGGCCCTGGCCAGGGCGCATGCAGGAAAAAACCAATTGATGTGTTTCTCTCACATCGATGGTTCCCTCTCTCTTCCACTCTCCCTAAAAAAATCAATGGAAAAATATCCTCGGGTGAGGATTAACAAAACAAAACACACAAAAAACAGATCCTGGGCTGCTTTTCATACTTACTGACTGGGCTCTCAGGGGTGGGGGCCCAGAAACCTGCACTTCCACCAAGAACTGTAATAGTTCTGATGCATGGCCAGAACTTCTCCCTGCAGTAGCATTTATGCCATAAAAATGATAATATCTGTTCTGGGAGAATTCAAAGGAGAATCGGAAAGTAATTCAGAGAGATAAGACTAAATTGTTAATTATCCAATTTGTTATGAGTCTTTGTTTTACTGGCTGAGACTATCTTATATTTTTTAGTAAGAATTTTCTAATTCCTAGTGATTATGTGATACCAAAGGCAGATCGTGTCAAATATATTTTTAATTTTGTTATTTAATTGTATTTACTAAAGGAAAATATGTTTAAAAACTACAGCCAAATATCTAAATGCTTACCATTGGAAGGCTCCTCATATCTCATAAGTTTTTTCTTTCTGGGACTGGGGAGTTTATAATAAGGTTGTGGTTTTCCATATTAAATTTTTTAATGTTATTTATTCTGCAGCCTGAACTGGGTTTGATGGCTATATAAAGGTTTATTATTCATTCTAAAAAGGAATATTGCATCTCAGTAATCTTTACCATCTTGGCGAGGACCTGCCTACAATGCTATTCAATCTGCTAATTGCAGACTTTTAAGGCCTGTAAATAGAGTCGCTAGGCAATGCAATCACAGAGCTTTTTATAAGCACGCAAATTGAATGCTGGGGGAAAAAAGAAATTTTTAGCCATCCTACGTAGACAATGTGACTCTTTTATTTACTTATTTTTGTATAAAAATGTTTACTTTTAAAATCTTTAATTTTTAAAACAAGGAAGATCCTTAGAATTTATCTAGCAACTTCAGCATTTCATGGGCATGACTCAGACATTTTGTTTTGCATAAGGTTTTGACCTAAAATGGCCTTATATCCCCATAGAGTGGGATTCACTGCTTTGAGAATTAGAACCACTTATATTCTAACCAGACAGAAACCTACCCTTTAACCTGAGTGAATGGCTGGAAATACCTGTTAGTCAGATTTGTGAGAGTATACATTGTAATATTATAATTATAATGTACTATAAAAATGACAAAATAAATTGCTCAGCATAAATAACAGAACCCTTTTGTTACTCAAAAACACTTCGTTACAAAGTGCATAATAATTCTATTCATACCAACCCCATCTCATACAAAGAAGGCATGAGAAACTAAATATCTTTTGTAGGTCACCAGTAAGCCTGAACAGGTGGGCACTCTCCTCCAACATGAAGACTAAAACTGCCTGTACTTTCTGTGGCTTCTCCTCTCCTGGGAGCCCTAATCAGAATGAATTAGAGCCACTTCCACCTATTTTGATGTGCTATGCAGAATTTATATTTTTATTGCCATTTTAATAGTAGAGGGAGAATAAAAATATACTCTTTCTTTGAGTAAGTGGGCCTTTGCTCCAATGAATGCATCTTTGCTTACTTTAAAAAAATTGCATGCATGAATATGTGTTTAATCCTCAATTTTTGTCCAAAATGATTTGGTGGAGCTTCCAAAAATACATATAACATTAGAGAGGGCTAATGGAAAAATAAGACAAAGTATGGTAAAGTCTCAAAATGTTCCCAAAATGTGTACAGTGAGGTATAAACATTTATTAGACATGGGCCACAAATTTGATCAAGAGCTTTCCAGCAACTAATACAAAACAGAAGCAGGATACTTCGTATGAATCTATGTCCACAGCTTAAAAAGAAACCACTTAGAAGCTTTTCTTTTAAAGGCCTTAGCTGTGAAAGGAATAAAAGAGAAAATATGAAAGAATATAGAATTAAGAAATGGTTTTTCAATTAGTAGACTTGCACAGTTTTTTAGATAAAAGTGAAATGAATGAGAAAAAAATGATGAGTGAAATTTAGGTATATTGTGCTATCTATTAAAAAAGCAGTACTGAAAAATTGAATGTACACTCATTTTCCTTAATTATACCAATTTTAAAAGTATGCCATGTTCATCTTTTTAAAAAATCCAAAAATAATTTACTTTGTAATCTGAAAGACCTTTTGATAACCTGTCAGCTTTAATACAGCTGTTTTATTATTTTGGATTGGAAAAAGGTATGACTTAAATGGGGTACAACAGAATTAGTCATATTTATTTTTATATTTCTCTTTATATGTAGCTTTTCCTCTCATACAGATATACTTAGCAAATAGTAACAGGTATCCAGGTTTACAAATATAAACAATATACATTAAAATAATTGGTGCATAAAAATATTGATTTATTTGGTCGATGGCTATAGATTATGCGCCCTGTACAATCTGACACTTGGTAGAGACAGGAAGTTATAGCCTAAGGGATTATTTAAATTCATCAGCTTATTTTGCTTTCCTGCCCCCCTCTCCCATTTTGTTTTAATTTGGCTCTTCTTCCTAAATTTTTGTTCATTTTATTTTTTAAGATTACATATATTACAAGGTGTACAACATGTTTCAATATACATATACATAGTGACATGATTACTACAACCAGCTAATTAACATATCCATCTCCTCACATATTTACCTTTCTGTGAATGTGTGGTGAGAACTCCTGAGACCTATTCTCTTAGCAAATTTTCAGTATACAGTAAAATTAAAATGTCTTCATGTGCTTTTAATATTAATTAGTCTAAAAGTTTAAGGCATTTCTACACATGCCCTCACTTTTCCCCCCCAGTACAGCAATCAAGGATGAATTTAAGTGTCACTGGAGCTACAAAGTATATGTCACATTACATCTGGAACATAAAAATGTGTATCAATGAACAAATAAAGACAGTAAGTGACTCAATGACATAAATATGCCATTGGGTCACCACCAGTCCAAAGGCCACCATGGTGCCAAAATCAAGGGCAGGAAGTGAGATTAAAATTGTAAATGCTCCCTTTGCTCTTCCTTCTTCCTGGCCAATCCAGGCCAGGTTGAAAATGCCCTGTATCCAGATTTGGTTCAGAGTATGGACTGGGATGCCCTAGGGGCTGCTGAGAACTGTGTCAAATAAGAAACTGATTTTGATTTAGACAGGTTTTCTTTTGTTTATTGTACTTCTTGGAGTGTTCAACAGCCATTTTTTCATTCTATCAATTTAAATAGACTATAGTTGCCATTATGAACTCATTATTTTAACAAAAAATATCACAGCTTTCCTTTCTACTACTTATAACTGTTGTGTAAAATACTATTTTTGGTCCTAGAATTTGTTTTATAAAAAGATTACTTAAGTGAAGGCTTATATAACATATGATATAAAAAACTTGAGTTCTTGTTCATTTCTTGCTTTCTAGTATTTCAATCTCCTGGAATGACAGAGAGCCATAGTTGGTCTTGGGTCTGCAAGTCTCTTTTAACCTGAAGCTAGCCTCAAAACTTTACATAACAAGAATAATGATATGGCCTTTGTAGCAATTTGTGGTTTTAAAATGCATTCTCAGTTATCTCATTTGAGTTAACATTCCACAAATATTTATTGAGCATAGACTAAGTGCTAGGCAGTTAGGCAGGGCAGCTGTTATTATCCCCATTTGAGAAAGCAAATACAGATGCTAAATGACGTGTCCGAGATTATACAACTACCAAGTGGTGAATATGGGAACCGAACCTGGGCTCCTTGTTGAGAGCCAGTGTAATGCCATGCTGCACTGGTTTAGATTCCAGCTCTGCCGTGTACTCACTGTTTAACCGTGAGCAAGTTACTTAACCTCTCTGTACTGTGGTTTGTTTTAAGATTAAGAGTATTCCTAAAGCATTTAGAATAGTGCCTGGTAAGCAGTAAGTATTATGTGAGTTGCTGCTATCATTATATGGTGGTTAGCCTAGTAAATTTGTTATAAAAAATGACTTAAGTGAAGGTTTATATAACATATACTAGAGGCCCGGTGCATGAAATTCATGCATAGGTAGGGTCCCTAGGCCTGGCCAGTGATCAGGGCCGATCTGTAGGGTGACCGGTGGGGCGATTGGGGCCCCCACTCACAACCGCTTTGGCCTGGCTCCACCTGCTCACCTGCTCCACCATCCCGCCGAGGTTCCACTCTCGTTGGGGCCCATTGGAGCCAGCAGCGCCTCCATTGCCGCCCGCTGCCAGCGCCACATCGCCAATGCCCGCCATGTTCCACGCCGCCCCCTGGTGGCCAGTGCATGTCTAACTCCCGGTCCATTGAACTCCTGCCTGTGGGGACAATTTGCATATTAACATTTTATTACATAGGACTAGTGGCCCGGTGCACGAAATTCGTGCAGGGGGGTGTGTGTCCCTCAGCCCAGTCTGCACCCTCTCCAATCTGGGACCCGTTGGGGGATGTCTGACTGCCAGTTGAGGCCCGATCCCTATGTCTGATCGGGCCTAAATCGGCAGTTGGACATCCCTCTCACAATCCGGGACCGCTGGCTCCTAACCACTCACCTGCCTGCCTCCTTAATCACCCTTAAACACTCTGCCTGCCAGTCTGCTTGCCCTGAACTGTCCTCCCCTTCCTGGCCTGATAGCTCCTAACTGCCCCCCCCCCCCTCCGCCAGCCAGCTCGCCCCCAACTGTGCCCCCCTGCTGGTCTGCTCACCCCCAACTGCCCCCTCTGCTGGCCTGATCACCCCCAACTGCCCTCCCCTCCTGGCCTGATTGCCCCTGACCGCCTCTGCCTCAGCCCTGCCACCATGGCTTTGTCCAGAAGGACGTCCAGAAGGTCTCCAGGAAGGTCTCCCAGTCTAATTACCATATTACCCTTTTATTTGTATAGATAATATAGAAAACTTGAGTTCTTTGTTCATTTCTTGCTTTCTAGTTTTTCAGTCTCTTGGAATAACAGAGAGCCATAGGTGGTCTTGGGTTTGCAATCTATTTTATGCTGCCTCTATCTCTACATAAGTTGATATACTATTTCCTCTTTTCTTTCCAATGGAACTTTTCCCGTATTTCATAACAGTCAATTCCATTTGGCAAAACCACTATACATCTGTCCTTTAGCCTGTATGCCTATAAAGGTCTATTTGGAATATCAGATCTTTTAAAAACCACTCCCAACTTTATACTCTAGTTTTCTAGAACACTAAGAAAGGAAGCCAATCCATATGTGAAGAGATCATTAGTGGGAAACTCTTTCAAGAAAGGTCTAGTTAAGTCTTTGTAAAATATTATTGTAAGGATACATTTTGAGAACAGCTTGGGAGAATTTCATTATTTTTCATACACACACATGAGTACTAGTGTAATTCACAGTTCCTGAAAATTTTCCTGTGATCACTCTGAAATTACATGGTAGGTAATTCAACATGGATATCTAACAGTTGGACATCTACCAGATATTCTTTATTAAAGCTCTTTGATTAATACAAGCAGATATTTAAACCTATTAGTATTGTTTAAATGGTCCTGGAAGAAAACACTTTTATTTACTTCAAAATCTTATACTGATTACATGAACATTTGCTAATATCTATTTTTATGGGTAAATTACTTACTCAAAGTAGAGAGGTTTTCTTAATCCAAGATGCAAAAATTGAAAGCAAACAGTGAAAGCAAAAATTGAAAGCAAAACAGTGGAAGACCTAGTTTTCTTCTCTCTGTAAATAATCTTTATTTTAGGCATAGTTTGGTTTGTTTGTTGAATCACAGGCAAATTAATGATTGCACTTTATTGTGAATGTTCATCTTACAGAGTTTAAACATCTTCCAGAACCTAAATAAACGCCAGTTTGAAACAGTTATTCATTTGTTTGAAGTTGCAATAATAGCAACTGACCTGGCTTTATACTTCAAGTAAGTACAGAACTTCCTTATACCTGTGTGGTTCTGCCTTCCATAAATGGTCCATTGCAATAAGCTTGAAGGACATTTATTCACACACACATTTATTATTCTCCTTTTGGGTTATCAATAAAACACCTTCAAGATGCATGACAGTGAATTTCTAGACATCTGGAAACTTTTAAAAGCTAAGCCCCTAATATTAAATAGTTTATCTGAAGAAGGTTGAGTTGAGGAATATTCAGCAAGATTGTCCCATTGCCAGAAGGGTGCTACCACACAACCTCATGAGGTGGCTTTTGTCCTAAATTTACCATGGTCCGGAGTCTGGGAGATGAACAATCTTGGTGATACTGATGCAAATTAACCAAACTCCCAGAATTCTGAGTTATATACAGCAGAGTGCCAGCTTATTTATTATAATAATAGTTACCAAGGACCAGATACTTCAAGCTTCTGCACATTTTCTTGTCAGTGAACCATAAAGCTGCTTGGTGAAAATGGATTAGAACAAAGTGAACAAGTTATAGGATCCAAATATTTAATGACTTTGATGGGAAGTATCAAATTGTGCCTCTCTGATCCTTCTTAATTAAAAATTTAATTATTAGATAGTTCAAACATGAAGACAGATACTTAGGATAATATAACTCAGATTCAACAAATGCTAAGATTTTGCCACACCTGTCTTATTTTTTTTTTAAAGGAGAAAAAAAAGTGATAGAAATGAGATATTCCCCCCCCCCCCCCCCACACACACACTCCACCATGAAAGACCCCTCCTCCCTCCCTCAAAGACATGACCATTCAGAGGGTGATGTGTATTTGTGTATTTGTGTATTCCTTTCCATCCATGTTTTTATATGGTATTGTGAAGTAGATTTAAAAATTTCCCATAAATGGTATCATACTGTATATACCTTTCCGCAACTTGCTTTTTACATGCAATATTTTCTTTTAAAGATTTGCCTTCGCGGTAAATGGAGATCCAGTTAATTCGTTTGAACTGTATATTCAACTGTATGCATATACCATAATTATAATTTATTTAGCCATCCTTCTATTCATGGAAATTTAGATTATTTCAAATTTTTCATAATTGCCCACAATACTAAATTGTATGTCCTTGTATATATATGTTTCCTAAAAACTCTCCCTAGAAATGAAATTGCTGTAGGGTTTGCATATCTTCAATTTTACACCTCATTGTGAAAGGTGACCCAACAGAGCTTATGTGCAGTAAGACAATTTAACTGAATAGTACAGTGTGCGTAGAGCTTGTCTCAGATATAGTCATGCAAATATGGCTATACTTTATGCACATATATATTATAAAATGTAACTTCTTACCTTGGGGTCCATACCCACAAGAGTCATTGGATGTGCTTCAGATCTGAAAAGCTCATGTTAAAGATACCTTTTTACCCTCTGGTCTTATATGCTATTGCACAGCTGTATCTCTTTTTAGGAAGAGAACCATGTTTCAAAAAATTGTTGATGCCTGTGAAAAAATGGAAACTGAAGAAGAGGCCATCAAATACATAACCATTGATCCAACCAAAAAAGAGATCATCATGTGAGTAGTCAGAATTTTATTCCTATTTTGGCAAAAATCACTTATTTTGTATTTCTTTCTATATTAACAATTTTTTGTTTCTTCTAAAGGGCAATGATGATGACTGCATGTGACTTGTCAGCTATAACCAAGCCCTGGGAGGTTCAAAGTCAGGTGAATAAAATTATGTTTCCTTTTCTGTCACACTCGTAGGTCCCACGTAAAAGGGAACGTGAGTATATCAGGTAACCTCAGACATTTATTCACACACACATTTATTATTCTCCTTCTGGGTTATCAATAGAGTTATCAAGTGATATTATAGCTATCACTTATTTGAAATAATCTAAATGTCCATGAATAGAAGGATGGCTAATTAATTATGATATATCGCTTATATGAAGCTATTATCTTCCATTACCCTGGACTTGTCCTCTCAAATAATCAGTTTATAATTTAAAAAGATGGAAAGAGGAACTTGAGAAGTTAAGACAAAGATAAAATGTTGCCTGTTGGGTATGAAAAAAGGCAAATTGCTTTCATGAGCTCACAGATGTAAGACAATAGGTCTTTTTGATCAGGCCCCAGAACAAGACAAGTAGAGGGAATATTGAAAGAAAATGCTTTCCTGAAAGTATTCCTTATCACTGAACAGGCAATAAAAAGTTTACGTACAGTTATTCAGGGATTGTGTGATAAATCAGCACGAGGATGAATCATTAGTGCTTTTCTCTTTCCAGCAATCCTTTCTTCAGTGCACAACCTCCCCCCTTTATTAAACTTAAATTTACTCCATTCTCCTTGTTCCATAACATTCGTACTATTACTGTTATAGCACTTACCACACTGTATACTAGCACATGACTGCCTTCACTAGACTGTGAGCATCTTAAAGAAAAATGTCACATCTCATTCCTCTTGGCAAGCCTGGCTCATGCCAATGTAAGGCAGCTAGTAGGTGTTCAATAAATTTGATATTGGGTTTTTAAAAAGGATATAAATAAACCCTCAAGTATCTGCACACTGTAATCAAGTAAAGCTGTGTTCTAGCCTTTGTGTGCATATGTGTGAGTGCGGTGTGCATCACACATGCAGATAGATGCTAGATGCTAATAGAAGCAGGACAGAAGGAGTTGGGAGGTTCCAGAGCTTGAAGCATAATATAATGGAACTAAATATCTTCCCATTTCCCTTTTTTACTGTTGAGAGATGGTGGCAATAGCAACTAGGAGGTAGGCACTCCCAGAATGAGTTTGGAACACTGATAAGAAGAGAAATTCTCCTTTCCCATTTCCATACGATCTGTAAATGTCATCTTTTTAAAATCAAAGAGTATGCGGTATGACAATATGCTCAGAGGTACTTTAACAGTAACTATAAACCCTGTCTTAAATGTCATTCATACTAATACAGTGAAGATTCTCTATTAATAAGTTGCTTTCATGAACCAAGTCTTTCTTATTTGCAGGTAGCACTTCTAGTTGCGAGTGAATTTTGGGAACAAGGAGATCTGGAGAGAACAGTGCTGCAGCAACAACCTATTGTAAAGACCTTGACATAAAAAACACACTATTTATTTAAAAATATTGATACAAATTAGTCTATTTTGTTTGCTGAACCTTAGAAAACTATCTTTAAAGGGTTTATTTTTCTTTCTAGCCTATGATGGACAGAAACAAAAAAGATGAACTGCCTAAACTTCAAGTTGGATTTATTGATTTTGTTTGTACTTTTGTATATAAGGTAAGTAAAGACATTATTTGGGTGAAATACATAATCATCTGGATGAGAATTTTGCTTTCAAACTGTTAACCAAATTCAAAAAGACCCCACATGAAAAGCCATTAGTGGTGTCCTTATTTCTCCAAGGTAGTTTGCGGTATTATCCTAATATCTCATTCAGGAGTGGAAGGAGAAAGAACTCAGATGAGAGCAAGTTGACTTAGGCAGGCAGGAAAGGAAGCCCCTGTCTCCGTTCCCAAGGCACTGAGTTAAATTCGACCTAGCAGCGCTGAACACCGGAACATTTTCTTACAGCTCTTCTGCATATGGAAAGTACTGAATATTAACCACACAATTTAAGTAGTTTTTGACCTGAAATTCTCTATAGGAGTTCTCCCGGTTTCACCAAGAAGTCACCCCCATGCTGAATGGCCTTCAGAATAACAGAATGGAGTGGAAATCTCTGGCTGATGAATATGATGCAAAGGTGAAGGTAATGGAAGAGGAGGTGAAAAAGCAGGAAGAAGGAAACATGACTGAAAAAGGTTAGATGGAATTTGATTTTTCTTCTTGCAAGTAGCCAGAAGTCACATGACAAAAGCATAAAAAGTAAACACAAATATTAAACTTGCTTTACTGTACAGTCTGATAATTTTAAGATGTTAGTGATTTTCAGATTACCTCCCCTCCCTCCAACCCCCCCACTCCCACCCTCCCAACACACACACAGACCTTCCTTAGAATTCCAGATGGAATTGGCTGGTCCCATTGAGCTAGGGGTGGGCCTAGGCTTCCTCATCCACTCTAGAAGTTGGCTCCTGAGGCACCTCTGCAGATACTGAGTTTTTAGAAATAACATGAAAACCATGAAATCAAAGGGATCAACAATTTTAGTCCCAACATTATGCATTCGCTGTGAGACTTTGAGCGACTTGCGGAACCTCTCTGAGCTTAATATTCTTCTCTATATAATGAGAAGGTTTTACAGATCTCCAGGTAGCCCTACATGTAAAGCAAAGCTGGCCAGCTGAGTGAGGTGTCAACAGGTACTCCAAGACTTAGCCTGCCTGCGCCTCAAATGTCTCCACACACGGCTATTTTTCCTAATCAAATCTCTACTCTTAAAATCACTTTGTTAGACTTTCTTCAGAAAACCTCTGTAAGACACTCAGGATCAATTATTAGCTCATCAGATGTCTCAAAATGTCATCTTTAAAGTGGAATGTGAATATGATGACATTTTTTTCTTGAGAGTTCAGCACTCAAAAAGTTTTGTAAGAAATTCTTATTGTTTAACAAAGAATTCATCTCTATCTGGAAAGGCCTTGCAAAACAGAAGATACAACAGTCCTTTTAGAGCGTTCTATTGTGTTTAAGAGTATTTTAAAGACTTCAAAGAGGGAGAAAGTCTTTTGCTGAAGAGGCTAAGGAGATCCTTCAACAGAATAAAAATAGGATTTCTGACTCCTTGATATCCATTCACTTATGTACTTATTCAGTACAAGGCCCTGTGTTAGGCAGGCCCTGGGGAGAGACTGGGCCCTTACCTCACAGATGGGGGAGCTAGATGTTAAAATAAATGAGTGCTTGGTTATCTAACTATCAGAGGAAGCATGAAGAGTGTACCTGAGGAAGGATGCTTATGCTAAACTCTGAACTCTGGCTAAGCAAAGAGAGGTGGGCCCACGTTCAGAAAGGAGAGAAAGAAGAGAACATGTACAAAGGCTGTGAAGTGGCAATAAGCTTGGTGCAACTGGAGAACTTAAGGAGACTAGACAGTAACCAGGGCAAAGTATCAGAGGCTGGTAATGCAGGCAGCTCTGTCAGGTTGTGTTGCCTTGAAGGCCTTACTAAGAATGTGTCCTCCAGAAGAGCTAGGGGAAGTCATTAAAGGGATTTAAATAGGAAAGCCATTAATATCTAATTTGCACTTCAAAAAGATAACAAAAGTGGTAATCTTACTGAGCAAGTGATATTTCTTTTTTTTTTTTTTTTTTTTTTTTATTTTCCTCTTAAAGTATTACAAAGGGTATTACATAAGTATCCTTCCCCCCCCCCCCCCCCGCCCTTGACAAACCACTACCCTCCCTTACCCCCCAGTGTCTTATGTCCATTAGTTATGCTTATATGCATGCATACAAGTCCTTCGGTTGATCTCTTACTCCCCTCCCTCCTGCCCCCCAACTCTCTCTGGCCTTCCCACTGCAGTTTGACAATCAGTTTGAGGCAGCTCTGCCTCTGTATCTATTATTGTTCAAAAGTTTGTAATGGTCTTTATTATCCATGAATGAGTGAGATCATGTGGTATTTTTCCTTCATTGACTGGCTTGTTTCACTTAGCATAATGCTCTCCAGTTCCATCCATGATGTTGCAAATGGTAGGAGTTCCTTCTTTTTAACAGCAGCATAGTATTCCATCGTGTAGATGTACCACAGTTTTCTAATCCATTCATCTACTGATGGGCACTTAGGCTGTTTCCAGATCTTAGCTATGGTGAATTGTGCTGCTATGAACATCTGGGTGCATATATCCTTTCTGATTGGTGTTTCTGGTTTCTTGGGATATATTCCTAGTAGTGGGATCACAGGGTCAAATGGGAGTTCCATTTCCAATTTTTTGAGGAACCTCCATACTGCCTTCCATAGTGGCTGCACCAGTCTGCATTCCCACCAGCAGTGCACAAGTGTTCCTTTTTCTCCACATCCTCTCCAGCACTTGTCATTTGTTGATTTGTTGATGATGGCCATTCTGACAGGTGTGAGATGGTACCTCATTGTTGTTTTGATTTGCATCTCTCGGATGATTAGTGACTTTGAGCATGTTTTCATATGTCTCTTGGCTTTCTGAATGTCCTCTTTTGAAAGGTGTCTATTTAGATCCTTTGCCCATTTTTTGATTGGATTGTTTATCTTCTTTTTGTTAAGTTGTATGAGTTCCCTATAAATTTTGGAGATTAAGCCCTTATCAGATATGACGTTGGCAAATATGTTTTCCCACGAGGTGGGTTTTCTTGTTGTTTTGTTGATGGTTTCTTTTGCTGTGCAGAAGCTTTTTATTTTGATGTAGTCCCATTTGTTCAGTTTCTCTTTAGTTTCAACTGCCCTAGGAGCTGTATCAGTGAAGAAATTGTTTTGGCATATGTCTGAGATTTTGTTGCCTTTGTATTCTTCTAGAATTTTTATGGTTTCCTGTCGTACATTTAAGTCCTTTATCCATTTTGAGTTTATTCTTGTGTATGGTGTAAGTTGGTGGTCTAGTTTCATTTTCTTGCATATGTCTGTCCAATTTTCCCAACACCATTTATTGAAGAGACTATCTTGGCTCCATTGTATGTTCATGCCTCCTTTGTCAAAAATTAATTGAGCATATTGGTTCGGGCTAATTTCTGGACTCTCTATTCTATTCCACTGATCTATATGTCTGTTCTTGTGCCAGTACCAGGCAGTTTTGAGAACAGTGGCTTTGTAATACAGCTTGATATCTGGCATTGAGATCCCACCTACTTTGTTCTTTCTCAGGATCGTTGCAGCTATTCGGGGTCTTTTTTTATTCCAGATGAATTTTTGGAGAGTTCGTTCTAGATCTTTGAAGAAGGCCATTGGTATTTTAATGGGAAGTGCGTTGAATGTATAGATTGCTTTGGGTAGTATGGACATTTTAATGATGTTGATTCTACCAATCCAAGAACATGGTATGTTCTTCCATCTGTTTATGTCTTCCTCTATCTCTTTTTTCAACGTCCTGTAGTTTTCTGAGTAGAGGTCTTTAACCTCTTTAGTTAAGTTTATTCCTAGGTATCTTAATTTTTTTGGTGCGATGGTAAATGGGATTGTTTTTCTGATCTCCCTTTCTGAAAGTTCACTGTTGGTGTATAGAAATGCCTCAGATTTCTTGGGGTTAATTTTGTATCCTGCTACATTGCCAAATTCATGTATTAAGTCTAGTAGCTTTTTGATGGAGTCTCTAGGGTTTTGTATGTATAATATCATGTCATCTGCAAATAAGGACAGTTTTACTTCCTCTTTTCCAATTTGGATGCCTTTTATTCCTTCTTCTTGCCTAATTGCAATGGCTAATACTTCCAGTACTATGTTGAACAGGAGTGGTGAGAGTGGGCATCCCTGTCTTGTTCCTGTTCTTAGGGGAAATGGTGTTAGTTTTTGTCCATTGAGTATGATGTTGGCTGTGGGCCTGTCATATATGGCTTTTATTATGTTGAGGTATGATCCTTCTATTCCCACCTTTCTGAGAGTTTTTATCAAAAATGGGTGTTGGATTTTGTCGAATGCTTTTTCTGCATCAATTGATATGACCATGTGGTTTTTTTCTTTCAATTTGTTTATGTGATGTATCACATTTATTGATTTACGGATGTTGTACCATCCTTGCATCTCTGGGATGAATCCTACTTGGTCATGGTGTATGATCCTTCTGATGTACTGCTGGATCCGATTTGCTAAGATTTTGTTGAGGATTTTGGCATCTATGTTCATGAGGGATATTGGCCTGTAATTCTCTTTCATTGTGATGTCTTTACCTGGTTTTGGTATTAGGGTGATGCTGGCTTCATAGAATGAGCTTGGAAGCGTTCCTTCCTCTTGAATTTTTTGTAGTAGTCTGAGGAGGGTAGGTTTTAGTTCTTCCTTGAATGTTTGGTAGAACTCCCCTGTGAAGCCGTCTGGCCCTGGGCTTTTGTTTGCTGGAAGCTTTCTGATGACTGCTTCAATTTCTTCCATAGTTATTGGCCTATTGAGGTTTTTAGATTCTTCCTGATTGAGTTTTGGAATGTTGTATTTTTCTAGGCATTTGTCCATTTCCTCCAGGTTGTCCAGTTTGTTGGAGTAGAGTTGCTCGTAGTATTGTTTAACAATCATTTGTATTTCTGTGGGGTCTGTTGTTATTTCGCCTCTATCATTTCTGATTTGGTTTATTTGGGACCTCTCTCTTTGCTTCTTGGTGAGCCTGGCTAGGGGTTTGTCAATCTTGTTTATCCTTTCAAAGAACCAGCTCTTGGTTTCATTGATTTTCTGTATTGTTTTTTTGGTCTCTATTTCATTGATTTCTGCTCTAATCTTTATTATCTCCTTCCTTCTGCTCACTCTGGGGTTTTCTTGTTGCTCTCTTTCTAATTCTTTGAGTTGTAGAGTTAGATGATTGACTACCATTTTTTCTTGTTTTTTGAGATAGGCCTGTAGAGCTATAAACTTCCCTCTCAGGACTGCTTTCATTGTGTCCCAGAGGTTTTGGATTGTTGTGTTTTCATTGTCATTAGTGTCCAGGATGTTTTTAATTTCTTCTTTGATGTCATCGGTAACCCAATCAATATTTAATAACATGCTATTCAGCTTCCAAGTGTTTGAGTATTTTGGGTTGTTTTTATTGTAGTTTATTTCTAACATTATGCCATCGTGGTCTGTGAAGAAGCTTTTTATGATTTCAATCTTCTTGAATTTGTGGAGACTTTGCTTGTGACCCAATATGTGGTCTATTTTTGAATATGTCCCATGAGCACCTGAGAGGAATGTATATTCCGCAGCTGTGGGGTGAAGTGTTCTGAAGATGTCAATTAAGTCCATCTGATCTAGTGAGTCATTTAGGATTGCTGTTTCTTTGCTGAGTTTTTGTCTAGCGGATTTATCCAGTGATGTCAGTGGTGTATTAAAGTCCCCTACTATGATTGTATTGTTGTCGATCTCTCCCCTGATTTCTTCCAGAAGTTTTCTTATGTATGTGGGTGCTCCTGCATTGGGTGCATATATGTTTACCAGGGTTATATCTTCTTGTTGTATTGATCCCTTTAGTATTATGAAGTGGCCTTCCTTATCTCTGGTTATGGCCTTCACTTTGAGATGTACTTTGTCAGATATAAGTATTGCTACCCCAGCTTTCTTTTCCTTTCCATTTGCGTGAAAGATATTTTTCCATCCCTTCACTTTCAGTCTGTGTGAGTCCCTTCTAATGAGGTGGGTCTCTTGTAGACAGCAGATGTATGGGTCATGTTTTTTTATCCATTCAGCCACTCGATGTCTTTTGGTTGGAGCATTTAGTCCATTTACATTTAAAGTTATTATTGAAAGGTATTTGTTTGTAGCCATTTCTTTTTGTGTGTGTGTGTGTGGCTGTTTTCTTTCTGAGCTTGATATTTCTTCTTTTTACACCAGTCCCTTTAGCATTTCTTGCATGGCTGGCTTGGTGGTGATAAACTCCCTTAGCCCTTTTTTGTCTGTGAAGCTTCTTATTTCCCCTTCAATTTTGAATGATAGCCTTGCTGGATAGAGTATTCTTGGATTCAGTCCTTTGCTTTGCATCACTTTGTAGATTTCCGTCCATTCTTTTCTGGCCTGATATGTTTCTGTTGAGAAATCATTTGATAATCTAATGGGAGATCCCTTGTATGTTACTTTCCGTCTCTCTCTTGCAGCCTGTAAGATTCTCTCTTTATCCTGAACATTTGCCATGGTAATTATGATGTGTCTTGGTGTGGGTCTTTTCGGGTTCACCTTGTTTGGGACTCTCTGGGCTTGTGTGACTTTTTTCTTCCCCACCTCAGGGAAGTTTTCTGATATTATTTCTTCGAATAGGTTTTCTAATCCATGTTCATCTTTCTGTTGTTCTGGCACCCCTATTATTCGTATGTTGTTTCGTTTCATGTTGTCCCAAAGCTCCCTTAGGCTCTCCTCCTGTCTTTTGATTTTTTTCTCCATTTGCCGTACAGTTTGAGTGTGTTTTGCTTCCTTGTCTTCTAATTCACTAATTCGGTCCTCTGCTTCTCCCAGTCTACTGTTGATACTTTCAATGGAGTTTTTTATTGAAGCTATGTCACTCTTCATTTCTTCTTGGGACTTACTTAAGTTGTTGATTTTTTCATCTGTTTCTTCTAGCTTCTTGCATAAGTAGTTGAGTTTTTCATCTGTTTCTTCTTGCTTCTTGAACATGTGGTGCATGTACTCTAGGAACCTTATTCTGAATTCTTTTTCCGTCATGTTGCATATCTCTGTCTCACTTAGCTGCTTTTCTGGCGAGTCCTCCTTTTCTTTCCTTTGGGGGTTTCTTTGCCTACCCATGTTTGATCTCGCTGACATATGTAGATGTTGAGGTGTTCAGTGGCTGCTCCCTGGGTGGCAGGGGCTCCTTGGGTTGTGGTTGCTGCTCAGACGGTTGCGGTAGCAGCTGCTTTCCAGTTGGCAGCAGCTCCTCTGGTGGGTGTTGTTCACAGCTGTGTTGGCTCTTCTGGCTGGTGGGGGGAGGCTTCACGTACAGTTGCTGTTCCACAGACAGAGGGTGTGGTGATCAGGAGGCTGTGGTGATCAGGAGGCTGCGGTGATCAGGGGGCTGCTGTTGCTTGGATCTGCTGCGTTGATTTAAAGGCACAAAATACAACAGAGCAAGGCACAACGTACCAGGCACTGAACACAAGTATATTCACAATATTAATAACTCCAAATAAAGGTGACCACCCGAATTAAGAGAATTAGGGGATAAGGGAGAAAGAAGAGAAGAAGATAAAAGAGAGAACAGAAAAGAAAAATAAGAAAAAAACAAACAAAAAAGGAGTGCAAAAATAGAATTGGGAAAAAAGAGGGGGGAAAAAAAGAGAGCGAAAAAAGAGAATGAAGTAGAAGTGGGGAAGAGACTCCCCGTATGAGGAGCAAACTCCAATAGAACTGCCACTAATCTCAACAAATTCCAGCAACAGATCCCTGGAGATGAATGCAAACTACAAACCACCAATAATATCCAGAGGGGTAAGGGAAAACAGAAGCACAAAAATAACTGGGGTGGGGTGGGGGAGGGAAGGGAAAAACCAGCAGAAAAAAAAAAGAAAAAGAAAAAGAAAAAGAAAAACAACCTCACAACCAGTCCTAAAAAAGAAGAAAAAACACAAAACAAAACAAACAAACAAATTAAAAAAAAAAAAAAAAAAAAAGCCCAATATATTCGACAATCAAGAAAACAATAGAAAGATAAGAGAGAAAAAAAAATGGTTGGAAAGTGAAGAAGGATAAAGAATAGGTGTATAAGGATTTAGAGCAGTAGATTGGAAGTAGGATATATAAGTAGGGTGGAATTAGACAGGGGGTAAAAAGAGGGAATTGGGAAAGTCTGGACCAAAGTCTTACCCTTAAATAGGGTAAGAGAAACAGGACACCAAAAGGGGAAAAGTAAGGAAGAGGGTTTTAGCAAAGAGGTGGAATTGAGATAGGGAAAATTAATGCTAAAGGAACGATGAAAATAGAATGGAGAACACTAATCCCAAAAGAAAATAAAGAGAAAATAAAATGGCACTTCAAAAAATGGCAAAATGGTAGGAGCAACAATACTGGTCAAAAACAAAAATGTGGTAATTGAAAGGGTAAAATCAGGTGATGGAAAAAGAAGAAAAAGAGAAAAAAAAAATTGGTTTCTTAGTAAAAAGGTGAAAAAATTAAAAAGAAAAAGAAAAAGAAAAAATTTGCAGTAGTGATGGTCCTTCGGCTCTTCCACTCTTCAGCCTGGTTCGCCTTAGTCCTGCCAGGTATTTAGGAGAGTGTTGAATCTGCCTGCATTACACTGTTCCTCCGTGTTGCAAATCACAGTCCCGATTTTAAAGCAGGCCGTATTTGTGATCCAGTCTGCCTTAATTTGTATTCCCCTAAGAGTCAGTTTGTGGCTCAACCTCTGGGTGGCAGTGTTTTTGGGTTGGCCTCTGAGGCTATACAGCTTCTCTATCCTTTTTTAATCCTTACCCTGCTCTGTGTTGTTGGTGGGACTGAAAATCCCTCTATAGGCCAGACCCTGGTAACTCCCAGGGACTAATCAGCTTGTTTTAGTCCTTTATCTCATACAGGGTGGAATCTGGGTGTGGCTGTGCTCCTTGCCTGGGGGGCTGGAGGGAGGAATTCCACCCTCTGGAGGAATGGCTGCCCCAGTCCTGGGCCCAGGGGGGTCTCAGCACTCAATTCGCTGCCACCTCCTCCGGCTCCCCCTCTTTCCTCAGCCTCTCCCCAGATTCCCCTCGTCTGCACCTTCACCCTCTCTTCAGCACAGGTGAGTGTCTGTATCCGAACTGTCCTATGAGCAGGGTTCAGTGAAAACAAAGAAACAGACAAACGCCGGCCGGCCGCGGAAACGCTCCTCTTACCGGTCTGGGAAACGCTCCTCTTACCAGCACTGCATGGTCTGGGAAACGCTCCTCTCTTATGGGCACTGCATGGTCTGATCAGTTCCTCAGGATGCCCCCTTTAGTCTCAGTTCTCCGCAATCACAAAATCCAAATCTCAAATCTCCTGGCGCCAGCAAACCCGCGGAACTCCTTACCCTGGTCAGGGTCTGTGTCTGTCCCAAGAGACGCGGCTGTCTGCCATGCGGTCTCCCTCCGACCCTCTGGGCTCAGGTCTGGCAAACTTTCCTGCCCAGATCCCTGGTTTTTAACCTTTCCAGGGGAGGTCTGCCCTTCCAGGCTGCAAGCCGTCTCACCAGCTGAGTAAATTTGCCAATTCGGGGTGGGTGTTATTAGTTTCAGCTGCTTACTCCGTTTGCTCCGGGACAAGACCTGGGACGCGTCTGCCTATATCGCCGCCATCTTTCCATTCTCAAGTGATATTTCTTAGTACAATGAAATTTAATCTTTCGCTCAATTTTATGATAAACAGGGTAATAGGGTATCAGGTCCTTTAAGTGGCTCGTGGCATTTTTATTTATTTATTTATCTATCTGTATTCAGTATATTGAACTAGAGGCCCGGTACACAAAAATTTGTGCACTGGGGGCGGGGGGGGGGAGGGGGGGAAGGGGGGGAGGAGTCCCTCAGCCCAGCCTCTGCCTTCTCGCAGTCTGGGACCCCTCGGGGGATGACCACCTGCTGGCTTAGGCCCGCTCCTCAGGGAATTGGGCTTAAGCTGGCAGTCAGACATCCCTCAGGCAGCCCAGGAGCACTCGGGGGGGGGGGGGGGGATGTCCACTTGCCAGTGGGGAGCAGGCCTAGCTGCAGTCGGACAGCCTTAGCACTGCGGAGGAGGCAGGAGAAGCTCCCACTACCACCGCTGTACTGGCAGCCATCAGCCTGGCTTGTGGCTGAGCATAGCTCCCCCTGTGGGAGCACACTGACCACCAGGGGGCAGCTCCTGCATTAAGCATCTGTCCCCTGGTGGTCAGTGTGTGTCATAGTGACCAGTCATTCCCAGTCGCTCTGCTGTTAGGGTCAATTTGCATATTACCCTTTTACTATATAGGATGTGGATCTTCTCTACTTTATGTGCCTAAAAATCACTGCTGAACCTTTTTCCTATTACAGTGACAAGTTTCTGTGAACTAGGAACATTATTTTGTATTTCCAGCCAACAAGCTTTGTGCCTAGCCCAAAGCAACAACTCAGATTCCCAGATTGTGTACTTCAGTGGTTCTCTTGAGAAACAGATGTTATAATTGGCTAATTCTTTATTAGATTCTACTTTTAAGTGGACTAATTCTGAATATGTATTTAAGTTTTTAAATAGTCAAGCCTTTAGTATTTGCTATAAGCTAAAACTAATTAAGCCATAAAGTTAATACTAACATCATTCGAGTGTTAGAATAAAAACACTACGTAGCCAGACTCCTAATAATACTGCTTTTCTCCTTTTTACTAGCTACAGAAGATTCAGGAGATGGTGTTGATGACAAAAAGTCCAA
Organism: Myotis yumanensis; assembly: GCF_028538775.1. Lineage (NCBI taxonomy): Eukaryota > Metazoa > Chordata > Mammalia > Chiroptera > Vespertilionidae > Myotis > Myotis yumanensis. Next base: position 23,389,537 of record NW_027223764.1, on the reverse strand, counting down.
AACATGCCTAATGTTGTAGTATGATCCCTTGTTCTACATTTCAAATATTGTTTCTACTCTTGAAGAAAAAGAGAAAACATTCAAAAGAACTTCAGCAAATTTCATTCAGCAAACCATCAAGTAACACAGTAGGAGGGGCTTCAGAAAAGCTCCTCTTGTGACTATCAGGGGAAAACACACTGAGGATAAAATAAAGTTCTACAAAAGTGCAAAATAAGATGAGAATGAGTGCTTTTTAAAAGTTATTAATTGTACGCATCTGCTAAGGCTACCATAACAAAATATCACAGACTAGGTGACTTAAACAATAGGAATTTATTTTCTCACAGTTCTGGAGGCTAGAGGTCCAAGTTCAAGAAGTTGGCAGGGTTGGTTTCTCCTAGGTTTGTAGATGGCCAGCCTCTCCCTGTGTCTTTACGTGGTCTTCCTCCTGTGTATCTGTGTCCTAATCTCTCATAAGCACACAATTGCATTGGATTAGGGCTCACTTATATGACCTCATATTACCTTAATTACCTCTTTACACACCCTATCTCCAAATACAGTACATTGAGGTACTGGGCATTTCTATTTCAACATGCCTTTGTGGTGGGGGGAGGAGGGGAAAGATACAATTCAGCGCATAGCATTAATAATCGTGATTTATACTCAAATCCCTTCCTGAACTAAAAATACCTAATCAACATATCTTATTGTAAGAGTATATGCAGCATAAAATGTATAATGTATATAAATACTATATAGAAAACAAAATGAGTCAAAGGTTATTTAATCTGAGCTGCTTATCATCTCTTTCCTCTACATTTTACCCTTGATAATGGAATGGTAAAGCCCACTCCACTTTTGGCCGCTTATAAACTATGTCTTATCCTATGCCCATCCCTCTCCACAAGTCTGAAATTTTTTATTTTATGTGTAACTAAGAATATTTTATGTTCTAATCTAGTCTTCTCATTGAAAGAATTATCTATTTATAAGACATTACCTGGATAATCCTAATGCAAATCAAACCAGCTGATAAATATTATGCATTATTCAGAAGAATGTAATTTGATTATGTGACACTTTTACTATCAAAGCCATTGGGAAGGACGTCGAGAGAGGTTACTTTTAAAAATGATTATTAGAACTATATATTGATTCTATGTACTTGTCCAGAGATGGTAAGGACAATCCACTACTTCTAGTACATGGTGCATGTCAGGACATTAGAAAAACTTAGCATTTCTTCCTTTACTTATCTATAACCATAGACTGAATTAAAAAACAGACCAAATAATAATAATTACACCATAGATTTTTAATCAAAAGATATCTAAATTATAATGAAATGAATTGATGATCGAGCCTCTAATATTTTGTTAAACAGGAGATATTAGTTTTAAGCAGCCAAGAAATAACTCACCATTTGTTATATTTTTATAAGATAGGTACTTAGAATTCTGACTGCTACTCTCACATAAGAATGTAAGGTTGGCCGAAACCGGTTTGGCTCAGTGGATAGAGCGTCGGCCTGGGGACTGAAGGGTCCCAGGTTCGATTCCGGTCAAGGGCATGTACCTTGGTTGCGGGCACATCCCCAGTAGGAGATGTGCAGGAGGCGGCTGATCGATGTTTCTCTCTCATCGATGTTTCTAACTCTCTATCTCTCTCCCTTCCTCTCTGTAAAAAATCAATAAAATATATTAAAAAAAAAAAAAAAAAAAAAGAATGTAAGGTCCATGAGATGAAAGTTTTGTCCATTTTAGGCTGTTTTGTTCATAATGCTATCCAGGCACCTAGGGAAGTGCCCAGTGTTAAGGTAGGTGTTCAGTAAATACGAGTATTTTTAATAAATCTCATCACTCAGGTTTATAAATGAGGAGTGCCTGTAAGTTAATATTTTGAGGAAGAAAAAACTCAATATCTACAACCAAATAAGTATTTTCTATTTAAGTGGGTAAATGGTACTATACATCTTATTTCTATTGCTTAAAATAATTTTGAAATTTCACTTCTAGGGTTATTTTAGAGGCTGCATTAAAAAAATTATTCTTTAGTTTTATGTAATTTTAGACCCAAAAATATCAGTCAGCTCAAACAACTTCCCTTCCTCATTCACTAGAAAGTGAATTGTGGGGAAGAAATGTGCCACCTCTTAAGGTCTGCAAAAGTAGGAACTTCACTTAAGAGTAAGTATAAGTAAGTACATTTCATATCCCAAACCAATGACTGCACACCACTGACTGCACTATAGTCAAATTTGAAATAGGTCTATGGGAAAATCAGTATTTAAACTCATCATCTTGAGGCCTTTTCAAAGATTTCTTAAAAATATGACTCCCATGATTTACCATCCTATATAATAAAAGCCTAATATGCTAAGTGTCCAGTCGTCCAGTGACACATCAACTGTTCAACCAATCAAAGCATAATATGCTAATGGTATGCTAAGGCCACTCAACCACTTGCTATGATGTGCACTGACCACCAGGAGTAGACGCTCCAACCAGTAGTTAGCTTGCTGCTGGGGTCCGGCCAATCAGGGCTGAGCAAGAAGGGCTGGACACACCCTGGAGCCCTCCCGTGGTCCCTCCCCAGTCCCAATTGTGCACTGGTGGTGTCCCTCAGCCTAGCCTGCTCCATCTCGCAATCCAGGACCCCTTGGGGGATGTCGGAGAGCTGGTTTCAGCCCAGTCCTGCAGGCCACTCCCCTTAGGAGGACACCAGACACAGGGTTCATGGCTGGCAAGTGCTGCTGCGACGGTGCGAGCCTCTCCCAATCGGGACTGACTGGGCAGGAACCCACAGCAGGCACAGTGGGGCTGGCATGAGCGGGAGCGACAGGTAGGAGCTGCTGGCAGCATTGGACTGTGGGTTTTGGCCCGATCCCCGCAGGCCACCCAGAGGGACACCACCCATGCACGAATTCATGCACTGGGCCTCTAGTTATGTATAAATGGATTAGATGTGATTATATATAATGATCTAAATTTACAAATGAAGTTGTCCATTGACCATACTTGCAATACCAAATGTCCTCACTCTTATTAATCAAATCATGCATCTTCTCCTCTCTATCCACCCCTTTGCTCTTTATAAAAGTTGGGTCTTTATTTTTTTTTAATCAATAAATACTTTTGAAAATTTGATGAAAACTATGGAGCCTTCCTTCCAAAAACACATAGACACTGAAGTTTACAGATTCTAGGAGTGCCTAGCTTTCTTGCAACACAACCAATTACTCTTGCAGGTGTGGACCCCCAGTTAAGAAGTTACATTTTAGAATATGTCTGTGCATAAAGTATATCCATACTTGCATGACTATATCTAAGACAAGCCCTATTTTATGCACACTGTATTATTTAGTTAAATTATTTTATTGTGTAAGCTCTGTTGGAGTCAACTTTTGTGAACACATCCTCTGTATCAGACTACTGGGACATTATTTGGTTCTCTATGGTATTTGCTTTATAATAAATTACACACACTGAAAAATCAAATTTGATTATAACTAACTCCCTTCAGTGGTAGAGGTGAGAAGGAAGCAACAGAAAGGTAAGGGGGAAAAAAGAGGCAGCTAGAAATAGGTAGTAATGTTAAACAGGTGCTCAAAAGAGGGATGCCAGTGTATCAAATGAAAGTAAAGAAGATGAAGATATACTTAATCTACTTAATGATTTTTGTGAGATTCTAATAATGAGGCAAGGAAAGATAAACATGAATAAGTAAAAGAAAACCCCCCAAAACCAAGGAACAGTGGAATCTGTACAGTGTACTAGCCCCATCCTCTAGGAGCTTATGATGAAAGAGTTGTAGATAAGCAACTTAAGAGATATTCAAAGGATGGGGAAAGGGTCTCCAATAACACTAACGAACTTCCAAAGCATCTGACGTCTTGAGAGAGGCTGAATTTTTATTTCCAAAGACAAATCACTCAAACTGCAACTTGTAGATAAAACATTTCAGAAAAGTCTCAAAGTATATTTTTACATTAAGGAATGTAGGCTTCTTTCTTCCATTTCACAGAAATAAATCTTGAAAATACTCATCAAATTCTTCTTCCCTATTTTAAAAAAAGGATACAAATTGATTAAAATAAACAAAAAATATTACTAGGTGACATAGATTAATAAAAATATTTTAATTCAACATACTTGCTGATTTTTCTACATGCCAATATATTTCATGATTCACCCATTAAATAATTCTTAGCTTCTAGAACAACCCAAACTATACCCAGATTGACTGAAATTAAAATATTTTATATGTTAGCACCTCTCCTTCAATGTATTTATTGCCTAAGATTTTACTTTGAAATACTTATGTCATTTCTTCTCTTTACTTTTTTGGTTCACTTTATAACTTCTCTGTTCATTCTCATATTAAATTATATTGTGATCAAGAAATGAATGATGTATACATAACCCATGGACACAGACAATAGTGCAGTGAAGGCCTGGGGAAGGAGTGGGTGCAGGGAGGAGGGAGTCAATAGGGGGGAAAAGGGTAATGTCTATAATACTTTCAACAATAAAGATACATTTAAAAAAAATAAATGAATGAAAAATAAACTATTTTAAAGAAATACTTAAGTCTTACTCCTAGCATTAGGGAAAATATATTTAAACTTCAAGTTTTTCTTACTAAAAAAAGAGTAAAATAGTAAATGTAGCAGATTATGTCTAAAACAAAGAATAGAACTCTGAGATATTAATTATATTTTAATGTGTTTAAATACTATAAAAATTATAAAGTACTAAATAAATATTAATGCTAGGAGCCAGAGTAGTACTGTGGAAATTGTACAGGTTTTCAAGTCAGACAGTGTTTAAGCCATAACTCTGTCACTTATTAGCTGCGGGAGCAAGTTAGTTAACTTCTCTGAGCTCAGTTTACTTTTCTGTAAGATAAAGAACATTACATTTCCTCATAGAGTTGCTGTAAGGATTAAATGTATACAAAGTTGCTTTTCTTCCTTCTGGGAATGGGGTATCAAGCTGAATAGTCAAATTTGGTGTACCAGTCTCTTTAGAAAATGTTCTTTTTTAGATCAGAGATTCACAATAAGACTCTATCATTTGGTTTTAAAAAACTGTGACTTCATAAAGCCCTCACAACTATGTCAAAATTGAAAAAAAGTTACAGAATCAGATAAAGTTGATTTAAGAATTATCTGCAACTTGGTATTCCCCATGCTACTGTCCTTTTCCCCTAGCATGGCAGAAAAATGCAGTAGAATTTTAAAAATTATAGTAAGAACTTAAATAAGTAAAATTAGCTAAATCTCTGGGTGTACTCAGATGTTCAGTACTTGATCAATGTCAAGTTTTATAAAGTCACAAAGAGTTCTGGATTATAAAAGCCTTCTTAGGATTTAATCAAGTGTCTTTATTGTCTAAAAAGGTGAGTTAACTCTAAAACCTATTCTGTTATTTTCAGCTGTAAAGCTATTCAAGGGGAAGTTATACAGTTGAAAGTTTAGCCAATAATTTAACATAGCAATATTTTATTTATAGCAACAACTTTTTAATAATGTGATGTATAATGACCACACACGAGACTAAAATTTATTGAGCAGTTACTATATTTGTAGGTATTGTACCAGCTTTACATTCTTTATTTCATCAACCTTTAATAATAAACTCTATGCAATATATATCATTTTATCCTCTTTTAACAGATAAAGTTCAAGTGGTGAACATCCCAGTAGATGAAAAGAATTGATATCATTCTATCCCATATACAGACAGCTCCTGTCTTTGGGGCAAAGGTTGTTGGCAAGTAAACATTACACTTGTATATGTCTTCAAGTACAAGTTTACGATAATCAAAACATCATTGGCAGACTGCTCTAGAAGCTAGAAAACAACCCTTCTCTGAAGGAATCTAAGCAGAAACCAGAAGGTCATCATCTATTAGAGCTGAGGAAAGACTTACCAAGAGGAAGCTGAACAAGTTGGTTCACGGCTGCAAACAACGGCTGGGTATAAACTCTGATCTTACCAGGCTAAGTGGTCCTTGGCATTAAACAGACATTCATGAGCTTCCTAAACTGATGTAAAGGTGTGCATATTCTATTAATATTAGAACTTACTGTGATTTTTCATCGGTCTCTGGTAGTGGGCCCTTCCAAAGTTCAGATTCTGAGGTACTTTCTTCCTCATCAGAGTTTCCTGTTCATTTAAAAGAGATTTTTTAAAAATATAAGTATTATATTTAAAACACATTTTGAAATACCCACCAATGCAATTAAATTAACTTCAGATTTAACTGCAGTTTAGCTTCAATTTTAATGGCTCTCTGGAAATATACTTCACTCTTCCAGACCAATAAATTCTTTCTAAAAATAAATAAATAACCTGAGATATACCAAAGAGTCTTGGCAAAAAGACCAAGGATTTAAAGTCTCATGGAAAACTTTTCTGTTAGACTGAGTTAAAGTAGTAATTACAATATTAACTCTTATAAGGGAACTATCCCTTGCACTATACGTGGTTGTCTTTAATTTAGTTTCATTTTTTTTTTTTTTGGTCATACATAAGACATGTAAATTAAGATTTTTGTAGAAAGTACACTAAGGAGAAGAGGCCTATTTCAGTGAAGAAACAGGAATTCTCATACGTTATTTATTAGGAGTAAAAATTCTGTAAACTTTCTCTTAAGGAAAATCTGGTAATACAGATTAGTTTAGAATATACATAACCTTTTGACCAGCAATGATGCTTTTAGGAATTTATTTACTTAAAATAAGCACCTTAAATATATGTACAAAGATGTTCATGACATGATAACAACAAAAGTGAACAACCTAAATCCCCACCAATTAGGGATTAAAGATTGGTTTAATAAATACTATACAGCTGCTAAAAAGACCTTACCATATCTATATGTATTACCATGGGAAAATGTCTATTATATCAAATTTTTAAATACATTTTTATTGATTTTTTTCTTTCTTTCTTTTTTTTTTTCTTAGAGAGAGAGGAAGGGAAAGGGATAAAGAGATAGAAACATCGGTGAGAGAGGAACATGATCAATCGTCTGCCTCCTGCACATCCCCTACTAGCTATCGAGCCTGATTCAAGTGGGAATCAAACCGGTGACCTCTTGTCTGGTATCAGAAAACTGGTGTAGGAAATCTGGAATCTGGGAAATACTCTTTAGAAGGAATATGAGAGCAAGTGGTTGTTAAGGCCTTTTAAATTACTAGTAGTTGTCCACTTTCAAAGGCATTGTAGAATTTGTTCTCTTACATCATTAACAGGGTTACATCGTAGTAATAACTTGATTCAGCCTAATTAGTTTTCCTGTATTTTTGTGTGTGTTTGGTTGTTGTTTTTTCTTTTTTCCCCCCCATAAAACTAAGACTTGATTCTTCTCGCATATTCAGTTTGGGACACTGGTTGTTACTGAGTGGCAATCTTGCTCCAGAGGCTTTATAATGTTATCACCTTTGTATGTAGATCGTTAGAAATGTACCCACCCCCCTTTTTGATCCATTTTTTGTTAGGATGTGTGCCAGAACAGATTCAGTTAGGAACAAAGTTCAGATACACATGTTGATTCAAGAATCAAAGTTCAACAGGTAAAAGGCTAGAACCACCGTGGCAAATCAGTAGTTTTATTTTTGTGGTGTTTAACTAAAGGACATTCTGTATTTACATTCTATACTGACAGGCCAAATTTGTGTCAATTCTTTTTTTAAACTAATGGTGATATTTAGAGAAGAATTAATTATTACTGTAGTTACTTTGTGGCATATAATTTTATTGCCTTATAATACATTTTTTAATATTTGATCATTTTTAGTTGACTAGTATAGGGTGATTGATTTTGAAAAATGTCTATTTTGTCATAATTTTAAAATAGAATTATATTTATTATTTTTAATTAAACTGATTCCTATGATAACTGCTACAACCTACCAGAGATGGGAAGAGTGTTGCTAAAGAAATAACAATTTTTACAACGGGCAATACAAAATGAAACTCTTTTTAAAAAAATATATATTTTATTGATATTTTACAGAGAGGAAGGGAGAGGGATAGAGAGTTAGAAACATTTATGAGAGAGAAACATCAATCAGCTGCCTCCTGCACACCCCCTACTGGGGATGTGCCCACAACCAAGATACATGCCCTTGACCGGAATTGAACCTGGGACCCTTCAGTCTGTAGGCCCACGCTCTATCCACTGAGCCAAACTGGTTAGGGCCAAAATGAAACTCTTGCATCAGTGTGAAATCGATGCAAAGCTAATGGCAAGTGGAGATCAGAATTTAAGTCATTGACTCTCCGTGTTGGAAGTAGATCATGGAGGTCTTTAATCCAACCCTTACCCATGGAATGAGTCTCTTACTGCAACAGTGGCTGTCCAATTTACACTTGAACACCTCACTACTTCCTGAAGCAGCACAATCCTCCATTCTTGTCTTCAGATGGTTCTAATTGACAATTTCTCCCTTAAATTAAGGCTAAACTCTGTCCTAGGACAATTTTTATCCATGGGCTCTAGTTCTGCCAACCAGTCATCCATTAGCATCCAAGGCAGGCCGCCCCAAGATATCTTACAAGGCCATATTGATTACTTTGAGTTAAAGTTACTTCGGAAACTGCAGTGAAAGAACACTGAGCCGGGAAGAGTAAATGTTGTGGCACATATACACAGTGGAATACTATGCCGTTATAAAAAAGAAGGACCTCCTACCCTTTGAGACAAAATGGATGGACCTGGAGAGTATTATGCTAAGCAAAATAAGCCAGTCAAAGACAAATATCACAGGAACTCCGTTATATGTGGAATCTAATGAACAAAATAAACTGACAAACAAAACAGACCCAGACACATGGAAGCAAGCAACAGAGTGAAGTTTCTCAGAGGGAAGAGAAGCAGGGGGTGAGAAGAGATCAACTTATATACATATATGCATAACCCATGGACACAGACAATAGTGTGGTGAAGGCCTGGGGAGGGGATGAAAGCTGGGGGGAGAGGGTCAATGGGGGAAAAAATGGGAACATCTAACACTTTCAACAATAAAGATAAATTTTTTAAAATCCTATTGTATATATTTTTGTAAGTCATTGTGAATACTTTTTGGAATGTTGCAGGGAAAAAAATAATAAAACTTGTAGCAAATATTCAATAAATTTGGTTTGATCCAATCTTGTGAAAACCATAGGACTTACTAAAAAACTAACAACCATTTGCTTTCCATGCACAAATCACAAACTTCATTTGATCAATCAAAATTACCAAACGACAGAGATAACTCAGTCCCGTGCAACATAAGCAACATTTCGTAAATCTTAATCCACCTCCAACCCCATCCCTCCATTTCTCTTCCTTCATAATTCATAATGTAAAATTGAAATGTGTATCTACTGTATTCATAGAAAATAAATTAATGCTCTCCTAATACTTAAATTAAGAAACTTAAGTGTTCTAAATTGGGGAAGAAATCATACACATATGGTCTTTTCTATGATTTTCTCACATAATACAAAAACAAAAACTAATTTACATTAGAGCAGGTCATAATTCATGGGAAACCCAAATTGCAAATAACTTGAATCTACATATTTTTATTAAATAAATAAATACTTAATACTTACGGTTTACAGAATCTTCTGATTTCTTTGAGGATGAATGTCCTGAAAATGAAACAGCATTGTTTTGTTAAGAATCCTCTTGCAGTAGTGCAACAGTCATAGCTGTAACCAGAATTCTTCCCAACAGTTTTTACATTATAGTCTTACAGAAAAGAGGCTCATGGTCTTCCAATCTTTCATGTTCCTTATTCCTTAGACTTATCTCCCTAATTAAAATGTTAGGTTCTTTGCAGGGACAGTTTATGCCTTCATATGGACTGGAATATCTAGCACAAAGCTTAAAAAATAATGAATACCTATAAAAACAATCTCATGTTACTAAAAAAAACAAACAAAAAAAACACCCCATAGATTCACTACAATAGAACCACTACTTTATACATATGTTGAACATCTGAAAGCTGTTTACAAATAAATACTCATTTTTCAAAATACTTTTCCAAAGATCCTATACAGGTGAGAATTCTCAGTAATTGAAAATCACATGTACAATTATGTCATAAAACTAAAATATTCAGTTCTACAATGGTTATCCAGTGAGTTCTTCCAAAGGAGCGCTACTGAAATGTGTAATAGGGACTTAACCTTACCTGAAGAGTGGGGTGAAGGGTGTCAGGAAAGGCCTTTCAAAGGAACTGAGCTTGGGAATGGGGTGGTGGTGGGAGGGGTAAGGTCCTGAAGTTCCTGTCAACTCAGTCTACCTAAGTTCTGCTCATACCTGCCAAAGCAGACTGGTCCTCAAAGTCAAGCTATTGATCTGTCTTTCTTACACATCCTTTCCATTCACCCAGCCACCTAGCCATCCAATTATCCATCCATCAATTGATCCAAACATCCACTTATGTAACATTTTATGTAACAGTAACCTGAGCTATGGGAATAGATGGGATCGTACAGAAGGAACAGAGAAAGAAGGAAGTTCTATAATAGCCTGAGCAATTCCAACATCTAAGGATAAGAACAAGGAGGAACTGTAGTCAAAAAAGATGAGGAGAGGCCAGGAAGACAGTAAGGAAATCAAAAAAGTAGATTGTTTTGAGAAGGAGTATCAACAGTCTAAATGCAGCTGTGATATTAAGCATTTATTAATTGCTATTCAAGTTTGGGCCATATTAAGGTGGTCTAGCAAGAGAGTATCACATCAAGATCAATCTAGTTCCAGAGCGTTCCAATAAGAAGATAGTAAAGAGTACCACCTGGTTTTCCTATTAAGTTTGTTAAAAAGTCATTTTCTACTTTATATCACCTAAGCTGTAAAAAAAAAGAACTATATCCTATACTCTCTGCTATCAAAGACACTCTGAATAAATAAGAAAAAGATAATTCAATTCCACTCTGTTTGGTTTTCTTTTCCTGAACTTGCTTGAAACAATGTTCAAAGTCTTTCATTTTCTCATTCCTTATGCCAGTGATGGCGAACCTTTTGAGCTCGGCGTGTCAGCATTTTGAAAAACCCTAACTTAACTCTGGTGCCGTGTCACATATAGAAATTTTTTGATATTTGCAACCATAGTAAAACAAAGACTTATATTTTTGATATTTATTTTATATATTTAAATGCCATTTAACAAAGAAAAATTAACCAAAAAAATGAGGAAGTGATATTTAAGCTTAGACCTGAAGGATGAGTTAGGATGGGACTGGGAGTTTTAGGAAGAGAGGAAATAGTGTTTATGTAGTCCCTAAATTTTAAAAAGTTTGGAATTTCCAGAAACGAAATGGCTCTATGGGTAAAGTATGAAAGTGAGGTGGAGAGTGGTGAGAAACAAGCCTTGTATATAAGCCTAGAGGCCCGGCGCATGAATTCGTACACTAGTGGGGTCCCTCAGACTGGCCTGTGGGATCGGGTCGAAATTGGCTCTCCGACATCTCCTGAGGGGTTCTGGATTGTGAGAGGGCACAGGCCAGGCCAAGGGACCCCACCAGTGCACAATCGGGGCTGGGGAGGGACGTGGGAGGTTGGCCAGCCAGGGATGGACAGCAGGAGGGCACCAGGGCATGTCCAGCCCTTCTCACTCAGTCCTGATCGGCCAGGCCCCAGCAACAAGCTAACCTACCAATCGGAGCATCTGTCCCCCGGTGGTCAGTGCACATCATAGCGACTGGTTGACCGGTCAATTGTCTGCCCCCTGGTGGTCAGTGCACATTATAGTGAGCAGTTGAGCGGCCTTAGCATATTACGCTTTGATTGGTTAAACGGATGACCGGACGACTGGACACTTAGCATATTAGGCTTTTATTATATAGGATTATTTAGAGCCTTTGGGCTTTGTCTAGAATTTTGGTTGTTATCCTAAGAACAAGAGGATATCATTGCATTATGGCAAACAGATTGGAGAGAAGGTGGGAAGTCAAGACAGTAAAGAAACCAGTAATGAGAATAGAACAGAAGTCTAGATGAGAAAACATGGTAGTTTAAACGAGGGTAGAGAGAACTTGAGAAATATATACCCAGGTAAAGCTGATAGAATTTGGTGACAAGTTAAACTTAAATAATGAAAGGGGGGGGGGGGGGAAGACGGCATCAAGGATAATGCCTAGGTTTCTGATATTATTAATTGGGTTAACAGAAATGTCTGCCATCTACTGAAATATGGAACACTGAAGAAAAAATATTTATAAGGAAGATCACATGCATGGTGCAACCCATCTTGATCCCAAGTATCCAGTTACCTAATTACCTGTTTTGAAGGTAATGAATAAATTTTTACAAGGGATTAGTTCTTCTTTAATTTGGAATATGCAGTGATTAACATGGTATCATACTATGATATGAATGCAACAATATTATATAATACAGTAACAAATGCAACAAAATTTTCAAATATTTTACTAGCACATAAGAGTATATAAAATTTTTTTAAAGCTCAAATGATATTTTCACATTTATTAATTAAATTTATTTTGGAGTTAATGATTAAGATAGAGACAAAAAGGCATTCTGGTTTAATACCATTTCTCAATAAACAATAGAATAATAGTATTTTCCTTTCAATCTATCAATTTTACCAAGTCTAAAACTGGGTAATACCATATGCTTACATATAGCATAGTATGCAAGCAGAAGAAGAAAAAAATACATGTAAGAATGTAACCTAGCTAAAGATCTTCACAGCTGAAGCAAGGGAGCCCTCTCCTGTTCAAGTATTTATTAACATTAGACTGAATCTAACTCAATCTACCATTATCTACCTAATTTAAGTCTGAATACTCTAAGTTATAGCCAATCTGATTCTATTAGGGACTGAAAAAGCAATTGGCAGTAACCTTCATAATAGCTAATTATGTGGAAAGTACCAAGCAAACTGCTTACGTGTATTATCTCATTTCAACTTCTGAACAATTCTATGAGCTAGGTACTATTATCATGACCATTTTACACATGAAGAAATGAAGGCTTAGAAAGCCTAAGGCAATGATGGCGAACCTATGACACGTGTGTCAGAGGTGACACGCGAACTCATTGTTTTGGTTGATTTTTCTTTGTTAAATGGCATTTAAATATATAAAATAAATATCAAAAATATAAGTCTTTGTTTTACTATGATTGCAAATATCAAAAAATTTCTATATGTGACACGGCACCAGAGTTAAGTTAGGGTTTTTCAAAATGCTGACACACCGAGCTCAAAAGGTTCACCATCAATGGCCTAAGGACTGCAGAGGAAGAAGTGACAGATTGATGAATTTGAATTTAATAATTATTTACTCAGTGTATGTGCACAGCACCATGCTAGATTCTGATGACACATATCAATCTCTATCATTTCAAGGTCATAAGCTAGTGAGAAAATCAGACCATAATTGAAATCATAGTGTTATAATTTTATACTGACTTATAGATTATGTGTTATTTTAAAGCAGCAGTAGCCAACCGGTAGTCCGCGGACCACTGGTGGTCCGTGAGGTCCAAAAGGTTGGCGACCGCTGGTTAAAGGAAACCTTTGGAGCAGCGGTCGCCAACTGGTGGTTCGCAGACCCAAAAGGTTGGCGACTGCTGTTTTAAAGTGTTAAAAGTGCCTTTCAGATTACTTGATTCTCCACAATAAGCTCAAGCTGTACAGAGGCTAGATATTAACAACACCCCTACTTACATAAGGAAAGTAAAACTCAAGAAGTTCAGTAACTTGCTCAAGGTAACAAGCGTTTTAAGTGACAAATCCAGAAATTAGGCTTTTTGCAAAATATTATACCATCTGCCAAAAATGAATCAAAACCAATCTTATTCCTGAAACTCCTGTAAGTTACTATAAATTCATATCTAAATTCTCCAATCAGATTCCTTTCAACAACTATAAAACAGAATTCTAAACATATTCACCAATTACATTCTACATGTGAAACATATGGAAGATCACACTTCATTTTCAGAAATATGAGTAGATATCATATCCTAATTCCCCTTTACCTTTGTCCTTTTTCTTAGAGGTCCCTTCTTCAGAAGATAATCTGGATTTTTTATGTGGTGACTCTTCACAATCTTTTTTGATTCTGTCCTTCCTTTTTTTGGACTTAACTTCTTTTCTCCTTTATGTTGAACAATATAAAATTAAAGTTAACTTTTTCAACTGACCTTTACAAAAATTAAAACCAATGAGAGAAAAAAAATAAGTTAAAGTACTTCCTTAAATGAGAGTGTAAGTATTTTAGGTTAGTATATTATTTAGGACAATTCAGTAAGATAATAATGCCTGAAAATTCTGGAACAAAAATTATTGTTTATAAGTTCTATATACAAACCTAGTAAATATAAATCATAGTTTTACTGATTTCCTTATTTTTATATTCTAGTTAGCTATTTAAAAGAAAATTACAAATCTCATTTCTCTTCAAATAATTCAAATCTACCTACACTTTGAAAAACAAATACAACAAAAAGAATCCACTGGTGATAGTTCTACACCACCAATAAACACAAAATTCTCTTAAAAATTAAAGAATATACAGAGTGGGGCAAAGGTAGGTTTACAGTTGTTTGTATGGAAAACAATGCAACAATAAATATACAAGAATAAACTCTGTTTCATGTACTCACAACTGTAAACCTACTTTTGCCACACCATTTAGTAAAACAATTATAGAATGAGGGTGGAAGGACGTATTGTTAACTCATATGTCTACTTTAGACCATTTATCTTTTTACTGCTGTAGCTTTATTTCTTCGAGACCAGGTTTACAAGGTTATCGGTGCCATGGTTGTCAAGCAATTGATTTTAATTGGTGAAAAAAAGCAGTATTTAATAGGAAAAGGTGAAAATGCTGAAACTTAGAGAAAGGAAGATGAAGAGACAACAGAGATCATTACTTTTAAGAAACTTATTAGACTTTCCAAAAATTAAGGTTCTTATGCCAAACATTATATAATACTATTTAAGACAGTAATAATTTTTTACTTCTCATAAGAATCATTGCAAGTTTAAAACAAAGTTTGAAAGTTAAGGTCAAATAAAAGTCTTTGATATTGTTCAGTATCATTGATACTGAGGGAAAATAATGGTTTAGCCTATTCAAGTAATCTAAAAATTCTGCTAATTTTAAAAATTAAAAAAAAATTAATTATGTAGCCCTTGCCGGTTTGGCTCAGTGAATAGAGCGCTGGTCTATGGACTGAAGGGTCCGGGTTCAATTCTGGTCTAGGGCACATGCCCAGGTTGCGGGCTCAATCCTCAGTAGGGGGCATGCAGGAGGCAGATATTCAGTGATTCTCTCTCATCATTGATGTTTCTATCTCTCTCTCCCTCTCTCCCTTCCTTTCTGAAATCAATAAAAATCTATTTTTAAAAAAATATTAATTATGTAATATTTATTTTTAATATTTAATTGCTAAAATATTAGGTAGGGCACATTTATAATAGAGCTGATTTTAAAATTAATATACTAACTTTGATATTTTATAAAATTGTAGAATATTACTCTTAGACTTTCAATTGTTATTCAGAACATGAGGCCTGACCACCACAATCCTGAGAGGTCACACTGATTTTGTCTGAACATCTTCAATGCCAGGGACTCCACTATGTTTAACTTACCATATGCCAGGCACTGTGTCAAGCACTTTACATGCACTTTCATGTAATCCCCATAATAACCTTAGTATCCTAATTTTTAGAGGTGATAAAATTGAGTCTTGCAGACGTTAAGTAGCGTGCTCGTGAAGATGACTAGAAAGTGGAGTAGCTGAGAGGAATACACAGGGGACTGATTTCAAAGCCCATGATCTTACATCGACTGCACATTGCAGAATACTGATAGCCCTCCCCTACTCAATATGCAGACACATTCTAGTTCATTCGGTAGAAACCTGATTTTAACATAGAGGTTTATAATCCTTTGCTATGAATGACAAACTCCAATTAAAACACAGTTTAAATGAGACATAAGAATCACATTATGAAGATCTGCTTTATAATACAGTTTCTAAGAATATCATGGTATCTGAACATTGAATCCAAACTAAAAATTCTAGGATCTATCTACCATCCTGCACAAGCCTTCACATTTAAAACTGGTTGGCTAGATTAAGGCACCACGAATTTCCATTCCAGTTCTCTCGTTTATGTGGCCATAAAGTGATGCCGACATTCTATGTAATCAACTAATTAAACCATCACCCCTTCAAATCTACATTTAAACATTCAGTGCAGATAAGTGACTATGTCCAAAACTACTAAACCTTAAAAATAGTATTTTAAAAGATCATATTACCTGTGATGAAAATTTAATTTAAAGGAACATTCTTGGCATAATCCTAAAAAAGGGAAAAAAGTCACACTGCTGAATGTGAATAACTGCACTGCTACTCTACCTTGAGTATCATAAATTCTCATTTTCCCTTATATTGTTTACGATGAGAGGAAACAAATAATCTGAAAAAGCAATACAATTCTTTCCATATTATATATATAATAAAAATAATATTAGAATGCTTGAGGAATTGAAATTCTAACATTACTTCAGAAAAATGCACCCTCAATTTATTCTAAAAGCAATAGGCAGCATTAATGTGTATCTCACATCAAAGATATCTGATAACAATAGTGAAATGCTCTAGGAGTTTTCAAATGGAAGAGGGCTGTTCAAAAAGTTCTACAATTGTGGCCTCCTGTTTTGTCTTCACCTCAGTTCAGACTAGTTGACTTTTCCTCATGAGCAAGCACTTTTAGGAGGAACTCAGAAACCAGTCTGTACTGGTGCGCATTCGGTAGCATACGGGGAAATTTATGACTTCTTTCTGGAGTACGCAGAACACTCTGAAGGCACATTATTTAGGTCCTAGAGAAGGCTGCTGATATGATGAAGAGAAGCTGACATAATACCAGCTTAGGGGGGAAAAAAGAATGAATAATAGATTCTAAAACATGCATATTAAGAGAAACTACTATATTCTGGGGGTAACCCTAAGCTTTTAAGACTGATATAAAGAACAATTATGCCTTCCTAAAGCTTTTTCTTTATTGACACAAAGAGTGTATTTATTATTACCCGCACCACAACAATAGCTATCAGCTAATGTGAGATTGTACACTGCCTTTTCTGATACTATGCATGGCACTCTGCATTGGTGACATTCTCAAGTTAATGGGAAGAGGTCTTCACTTTACCAATGGCATTACATTTAACATTAGAACTGTTTCACCCAAATGCCACCAGATTGCTGAGAATACAAAACTGTTTGGCTCAAACACTGACTTTGGGAAGCTCTGAGAAAAAGGGCACTTACAGGAAGAAACATTAAAATTTTGAATTGAGTCTTAAATTAGTCCATATATTTTAAAATCTAAATTATTAGATAAACTTTGAAGAAATGAATCCTCTAGAGTCAACTTACTTAATTTAACAAGTGCATTTCTCTTTTCACCATGCTCGTTATAACCAAAATTAACTTCCCAACTCTTTAAGTTGTCTTTTTTATCACAGTATTTATTTCCACAGAAAAACTGGCCTGCAAAAAAGGAAGGAATTATTAACTATGATAGTTGTGACAATATTCTATCTAATCTGGTATCATTGCTGAAATTTACTCTTAACATACATAAATTCTTAGTTCTACAAAGCAGCATTAATAAGCAACTGACCACAATAATTATAGTATGTTCAACAAATGTGTATACAAGTATAAATTTAAAAAGCTGAAAGAACTGTTTTTAAAAAAATCAGTCCTAGCTGGTTTGGCTCAGTGGATAGAGCACTGGCCTGGGGACTGACGGGTCCCAGGTTCGATTCCAGTCAAAGGCACATGCCCGGGTTGCGGGCTCGATCCCCAGTAGGGGACATGCAGGAGGCAGTAAGTATTCACCAGTTGATATTTAACTTTATAGTTAAACCTTTAACTCTAAACATTTTAACTCTCTCTTCCTCTCCCTTCCTCTCTGAAATCAGTAAAATATATATATTTTTTAAAATTAGTCACAGCCATGGGCAGTGTGGCTCAGCTGGTTGGAGTGTCTTCCCATGCACCAAAAGGTTGTGGGTTTAATTCCCAGTCAGGGCACATACCGAGGTTGTGGGTCCAATCACCAGTTGGGGTGCGTGTGGCAGGCAACAGATCAATATTTCTCTCTCCAAAATCAATTTTTAAAAATTGATTTAAAAAAATCAGTCACAGAATTTTTGCTCAATAGATAGACTGTTTATATTTACAGAGAGAGTTTTAGTGTCCCTGTTAGGGAATCTTATACTTTGGAAAATGGTAATACTGAAAGAGTATATATACTCACTAATACCCTAAAAGAATAAATATATTTTCCAAAGTACATGCACATACATCTGGGTGAATCCTTTTCAATATTTAATAATATCATTACAATTGATATTTTTAAGTATTAACATAATGGCATTTATTTTAGGTATCAGCATAAAATGGCATTAAAAGCATATTTAAAAATCCTAGCACTTTGAAATGAAGTAGACAGAATAAGTAATCAAATCCAATGCTCTAAATTTTAGAATCACTTGACACTAAAATCAATACCACATTATCATATCCATTGTACATTAAAACCTTCTGCAAAAAAGAACTAATACTGATGATCCAAGAGAGGGAAGGCAGAAACTCAAGAAATATTAACTTAGACAGAAAAAAAAAAACCAAGATCAAACTTTTATTTGTACAAACAAATAAAAACTTGTATCTTAATAATTGGCACCAGCAGGAACCTGAACTTTTCATAAAAATTAAATTACCAAAATGAATTTTGAAAATTATCAATCCAAAAGGCTGATAACTTTTCTAAATTGGCATTTTTACTTATTTCAAAAGAATACTTTATTCTGTACATGTTCAGTAATGGTTCTATTGTTAAAACAGCAACAAAAATTGTACCTTTATAAATCATAGCAAAAGCATTCTCTCCCCTTCCCAACTAATCTTTTCTTCAGTTAATTTAATTTCAAGAATGTCCATCAGGTTTTAAAAAGCAGCATTATGTACCATCATCTGAAAATTCTATTCAATGAAAGTACAAACATTTTTAAATGTGATAGACATTTCAATATATCTCATTGTTTTAGGTGAAAACAAACTAAAATGTGGTATCAAGAAAAGCTTAAAAAGCTTTAAACTTAATTCCTACTGCTTAATTGCGTGTCCAATTTCACACCTGTCATAGACATTCAAATTTATAGAAGATGTATATAAACCACTTTGAT
The DNA here is from genome assembly GCF_028538775.1 of Myotis yumanensis. Lineage (NCBI taxonomy): Eukaryota > Metazoa > Chordata > Mammalia > Chiroptera > Vespertilionidae > Myotis > Myotis yumanensis. Next base: position 23,370,296 of record NW_027223764.1, on the reverse strand, counting down.
GGCATAAACGTTTACTCACTTAAAATGTAACCTTTATGTTCAGTTATAAATTTTTTAAGTCATTAACTTAAAATTATTTCCTAAATGCTCCTCTGAAGTTTTCAGAGCATTAACATTAATTTTTATTGGAATTAAAAATGCAATTATCGATAAAGAGAGAATTTTATAGCATGACAGTGTAGCGATATTAAGTATTCAGAAAAATTTTGTGAATAGATTACAACAATGCATGAAAAAAGCATTTACTGACTGTCTACCAAATGTCTGTTCTTTTGTTGTAAGAGTAAATATTTGGGCTCAATCTTAGTGACTCCCCAAAAGAATAACTAGCCTGTCCAAAAATTTTATTAGGCTCAAAGTGATATTTAATTTCTACTTTCAAAATGTTGATTTGATTGGAATACAGTAATACCAACTCATTATTCCAAAAATTGACAAAGAGAAAAAGTCAAGTATTCACCAGTTGATATTTAACTTTAGAGTTAAATCTTTAACTCTAAACATTTTCTACTTATCCTCAATTGAATATTCTAAAAGCAAAAATTCTAAAGGTAAAAATCTAAAGCATTAATTATTTTGACCTCTGCTAGTAATACATGAGTATACCTTCTTTAATTTTATTTTTGTGGGTAATTATTCACTGTATACATTAGGAATAATCTTACCCAATGACTTCAACTCAATAATATAACAAAATAACCTTATCGTATTAAAATATACAATTTTAAAGAAAAGAATTACCTTTTCCTGAAATTACTTCTTTTTCTACTCTCCACCTAAATCCAAACTGACAAGAAAAAACATTACATTTATGCCAGAGTAAATTGAAACATTATTTAAATTGTATATAAATCTAAACCCAGAGCCAACAATTGACATAATGACATTTATTAACCTAAAAATAAAACTAATTCCCATTATCATAGCTTTTTCTCTCCTTATAAGATTCCAGGTACTTAAAAATACATTTGAACAATTACCAATTTATCTATTTAGGAACAATCTTCTTTACTTTTAAAAGTTACAGATGCCAGGCCAAAAGATATCTAAATTAATTATATCTGTGTGTATAGATAGATAGATAGGTATCTCCTATGACCGACAGAAAACAGAAAAAGAGGTTATGGTACAGTAAAGAAGCAGTATACTGCAGTGCAAACGTGTGCAGCTTTTGGAGTCACACTGTTTAGGTTTACTTCTTAGCTCTACCACTTAACAGCTATTTAATCTACTTGTTCCTGTTTCCTCATTTGTAAAGTAGAAGTAATAAAAGTGTCTACCTCTTTGGGTTAAGAGGTTTAAATAATACATATAAAGTAGTTAGAATTGTACCTGGTATATATTATACCACTGGTTAGCTCACTATGGCCCAAAGGCCTGCTGCCTATTGTTATAAAGTTTTACTGAAACACAACCACACCATTCATTCATATGGCTCTTTTCCCACTACAACAGTATAGTCATAAACAGGAAAGAGTAATGGTACCAGTCTGGAGCCCTAAAGCAGAAAGATGTTAAACTTTCCTCCAGGTTCCTAAACACAACTTTGTTTTTTGACTAAAAATGGATTTTTCTCCACTGCCTTTTAAGATCTTTCACATTCATAAGCTAATTTACCATGACCTTGGGAAAGTAACTTAACTTCTCAGCCTCGTCTATTTCCTTATCATAAAAATCCTAATCTCACAGGTTGTTGTATTATTTTTTTAAATCATCTATTATTTGAATTAGGCAATTTTGTTGTTGTTGTTTGTTAATCCTCACCTGAGGATATTTTCTCCATTGATTTCCAGAGAGAGTGGAAGGAAGGGGGAGAGATAGAGAAACATCGATGTGAGAGACACACATCAATTGGTTGCCTGCCCTGACCCAGGGATGCAGCCTGCAACCCAGGTACATGCCCTTGACCAGAATGAAATCCGAGACCCTTCAGTCAGTGGGCCAATGCTCCAACCACTGAGCCAAACCGGCTAAGGCAGGCAATTTTGTATTTCAAGTAAAAATGAGGGCACAACATCTTTCAAAATATTCTGATTAAAACCCAAAGAAAATAGTATCTTCCCAGTCCAAGAAAAGAGAAATAAAAAGTTCGAAATAACTTTATTTTTAAACCCACACATGTATGTGAGGATTGCTTTCCATCCAACATATATTGGGATGTCTACTGAAGCACAAATGTGTAATGTATTAGTTTCCAAACTTTTTCTTTCATTCATTAATCTATTCAACAAGTAATTATTAAGCAACTACTTATTGGGCTTAGCACTCTACTGAGGATAGAGAATGATTATTAAAAGTGTCTATCACCATGAAGGTGACAATTGCAAATTTCCTCATATGAAAGATTTAGAGGTTTTGTCTCGATATGTTTTTACATTCTTTCCTGAAGATATAAATTTTCCTGCTGATACATTGGATTAAACACTGGAGTTACTCAGGGCTTGGTGCTGAGCCTCTTCTTCTCACTCTACCTTCTAGCACAAAGTGCTCACACATGCAAGCAATAAGAGAAAAGGATCCTAACTTCCTGACAACTCAAGGTTCGATGCCATCTGCTTGGACTGAATTTCTAGTTCATTTATGCCAATGTTCTTTGGGAATGCTTGTTGTTCTCAGCTAAATCTAATCCTCACTGATGCAATGATCTAACCAAATTCTCAATGATGAAAGGAAAGAAGCAACAAAGAAGGAAATGGAGGTGTGGGACAAAGGTTGGAATTCACTAAAAATACCCTAACTACTATATATGGTAGGCACTGAGCTAGGAGCTGGTTAATTAAAAAACGAATAAAACACTGTCTTTGGGTAAATAAAACTGTGAGGAAATGCATTCTAGCAAAGAAATCAAAAGTACTACTCTGTCTCCAACACCTCAAACATGGTATGCCAAAACAGTCATTATCCTCCCCCCAAAAAAGATACCTTCCTATGTGTGGGGCAAAGGGTAGATGGGAAATCTCTGTATCTTCCCCTCATTTTGGCTAACTTAAAACTGCTCTAAAAAAAAATAAAGTCTTATTTTTTTAAAAAGATCCCTCTCCCTCCATATTTCCTATTTCTCTAGTATTCACACTCAAAACATGCGAGTCCTATCTGATTTCTTTTTGCACTAACCCTTGTTCTTACTATTCATCATGTTCTAATAGGAAAATATAATTTGTTTTAAGATTATCCTCTCTAAAATATGATTTCCAGTAATATACTGTGGAGAATACAAATATTTAATTATTTACTAAGTATACATTCTTCCCTTAACTGGACTATAGGTTTGGTATTTTATTTTATTTTTTTGAAGGGCAGACACCATGTGTTAATCCACAATACCCAGCCTAGTCCTCAATAATAAATGCTGAAAAACAATCAACAAATGAGTCACGGTCGAAAACGCTGCTTCATTATGTGCTGTTAGAAAGACCTATGTTTCACATTCAACTTGAAGTGTAGAAACTTTCAAGAAACTCCAACTGCTGTGGTGCTTTTGGATTCGATATGGCAATAACTAGTACAGAAATGAGAGTAATTCACATGAAACTGAGGAAGTCTTTGGGACACACCAAGTGCATAGGTTATAAAATAGACACTGCTATTATCTATAAGAATATTGTGAAGCAACCGACATGTTAAAGGCGCTACTGAAAAATTAACCAACCACGGTTCTGAGATCTAACTATTTAAATGAAACCAAAATCCTTATAATAAATTTAAGACAGCTTTTTAAACAGGTTGTCTTTCTTTATATAAATGTATACAATCCAAACATATAGATTTATGCAACATTCCCTCCCCTGCCATTTCAAATTGAGATCATATGTCCTTGGGTCACCTTCTCTAGCTACAAATGTGAAATATGAGATAGGAATAAAAATCCCTTTAATATTAACTAAAATAAGATGTAAAGTGAGAATGAAAATCTGCCATTACTAATTAGCTGATTAATTTTACTGGAATAGACATTTCTGTAACAAAAGATGAGCATCTGCCTCTTTATAAATGCTAATCAATTTGGAAAAAACAGTCAATTTCATCTGTGAAACAAGACATCATTCTGCAGTGTCAAATTATTCATTATAATCACGAGAGGCTCTAGAGTCAATATGAAAACAGGATCCAGTAGCCACACGTGTTTAATTTTAGACTTGTTTGCCTCAGCTCACAAAGAAGCACCCTTGACTAAGAGACCCTTTGTAAGTTCCACAGCTGCAGAGTTAAATGGTCCAAATGATACTTTGTAGGTACAGGGCACTTTAGACTAGAATCTCATCTTTAAAAGAATGAGGGGGTAAGACAGTATAATAAAAAGTAACGCTCTACTTTTATAAGAACCTTCTTATAGAAATATTTGGAAGGCATACCTTATTGTCTTTGTATCTACTGAGATCTGCTATGCAGTATTCCTTGAATAATTTATCATAGTATTTCTTTGCAAGTCTTTTCTCCCTAGATTCATAAAAATATATAAATCTTCTTTTAGAAATTTAACCATAGTGTGCTACTTGGAAGCAATGTCAAATAAATAATGCATATAATATAAATATTAATGTTATAAAAGAGGCCTATTACTTACACGTGCATAGAATTCTGAATATGAACTATTATAACTGCTCTTTCAGGAAGGGAATCTAGAAGACTGACAGTCAGACATGAGAAAGAGCCTTACTTAACTTCACTTTTTAGCCTTTGTAATGTTTGGATTTTTAGGACCATTTTCAGGTATTACTTTTTTTCCAAAATATTTTAAAATTTTAAAAAGAAGCATTTTACAGGGCAACAAAATCATTTCTTAAATGTTTTTCTTTGCCGAACCGGTTTGGCTCAGTGGATAGAGCGTCAGCCTGCGGACTCAAGGGTCCCAGGTTCGATTCCGGTCAAGGGCATGTACCTTGGTTGCAGGCACATCCCAGTACGGAGTGTGCAGGAGGCAGCTGATCGATGTTTCTCTCTCATCGATGTTTCTAACTCTCTATCTCTCTCCCTTCCTCTCTGTAAAAAATCAATAAAATATATTTAAAAAAAAAAAAAAGTTTTTCTTTTTTTTTTTTTTTAAGACAAACTCAAGCAATGAGAAGTCATTTAAAATTGGTAAAAGTTACCAAAAGAACCAAACTAGATTCAGTAACCTGAAGCATGGTTTTATGTCCTCAATTCATATTTGTTCTATGCAGGGTAAGAGAGACAGAACAAAAGCATTTGATGCATTATGTGTGAGATGACTAAAATTACCAATTCATGTCCACTTCGTCCTCCTCATTCCAGAGGAATCTATGATTTTCTCGTATAACATCCATGTCGGTCTTGTCATTTTCCCTGGAAAATAAAACTATTTCAATCTAATATAAACACTGAATTAGTCAAATTTAGGAGATTAAACAGTTTGTGAGGCTTTTGAAGACCTAAATAAAAATAAAACAAAGATAAAGACAGTTTTATGTGTATGCATATATGTACATATATTTGTAAAAATTATTTCAGTACTTTTCAAATGCACTATAAAGGGTGCTACTACAGAAGCAATTTAAATGGATAAGAAACTCATGCATCTCTGGCACTGATTGCAATTATACACATGGTGCTAAATAACCAAAGCTAGAATGAGAAATCTGAGTAAACATTAAGTGGACAAGGGAAAATGTATGAAAAGAACTTTCAGAAAATAAAAAAATGTCAACAACACTACCCTACTGAGATCTAGTTTTAAAATTATATGAAGAGTTTTCCATTCCTCATTTTACTATAGCTTCCTAGGAAGACAGTAAGGAAGAGAGTTGAAGGGTATAATTTTTCCGGATGCTAACAGTATAGGTTTGTAAAACAAGGGATTGTAGGGGAGTACAGGCCAAACTGAGAGGGAGGTAAGTTTGGGATAGATGATATGGTATAAAGTGTTTTAGGGGTCTCCCAATTCAGAAAATTAAGTCAGAGGGAAAAACCCATACAAAACCAAGAGGCTCTCAAGTGAAGAGCCCCAAATATAGGAAGCAATTTCACGTGTGGGAAATATTAGAGTGAGGTTTCTTGTTTTCCCTACCTTTAACAAAGCAATCCTAAACATTGAGGTTTAAAAAGTTCAAAGATCCTCAAAAAAACCAAAAACCTGCATAATCAGGTACATGTGTATTCCTCACAATCTGTTATTGCCAGGGGCAGATCTAGCTCTGCAGGCTACCTGTTACTAGAAAAATGGGGTTCATGAGAAGCTACTTAGCTAGATGCTATGGATGGTCTCTCCACTTTATGATACAACAGAGGAAAGCAGAGGAAAATTATAGAATGGAAACAGAGGAAACCTATAGAACCAGTAGACATAGTAGCTATGGGACTTTAAAAGATCCCCACTCTCCCCTCTAATTCTATGTAAACTTCATGACACTTACCCCAATCGCCTGAAATCTTCTTTTTTGCCACCATAATATAAAATATAGTCATTTACAAACTTTGCATGCCTTTGATACTGAAATGCAAAAAATTAAGGATTTTATTTAAGAGTTGTTTTTTGTCCATGACATATTAGTGAGTAGAAATAAAAAGCATAGTATGCTTTTTTAATATGTAAATATATACTATACAATGCTTATAAACTCAGATAGAAAAAGGTAAATATTAGACTATTACATATGAACATTATAGAAAACAGGGACTTTCACTTTCTACTGAATACTGTTTATATTGTTTTAAACTTTTCTCCAGCACATACTACTCATGATAAAACATATCTCTACTGGTGAGAAAGTTTCCTCTTCTATTGCTAAACTACATATAGCCTCACACCACCACTCATTTTACTCATCACAATATGAAAAATTGTAGTTAAGGAGTACAAAAATTAAAGGTAAGGAGAATTTACCTTTCACTATTATAAAATATAATTTAGCTATTTTAGTAATAATAAAACTTCTAAAAATAGAAGATGCAACTTCTATAATATTAGACCCTAACATTAGGCTTTCGAAAAACAGTAAATATAATAAATAAGATGTTATTTTTTATACCTTTTTTTAAAATATATATTTTTATTGATTTTTTACAGAGAGGAAGGGAGGGGGATAGAGAGTTAGAAACGCCGATGAGAGAGAAACATCGATCAGCTGCCTCCTGCACATCCCCTACTGGGGATGTGCCCGTAACCCAGGGACATGCCCTTGACCAGAATCAAACCCGGGACCCTTCAGTCCGCAGGCCAACGCTCTATCCACTGAGCAAAACCGGTCAGGGCTTTTATACCCTTTTTTAATATTCAAAGAACCCAGAGTTATGTTTATTTTTAGTGCAGTATAACAAGATATATGAGGTTAAAGCTTAATGGTACTCTCTAGAAGTGAACATACACATACAGATCTTACCGCATCTATAATACTATCTGTGACTACATCCTATTATATTAAAGACTAGAGGCCCAGTGCACAAAAATCTTGTGTGTGTGTGTGTGTGTGAATCCCTCTACGCCTGGCCTGCACCCTCTCACAGTTTAGGAGCCCTTGGGGGATGTCCCTGCAGGGAGCGGGCCTAAACTGTCAATTGGACATCCTTAGCATTGCTGCGGAGGGGGTAGAGGCTCCCACCACTGCCTCTGCATTGTGAGCCCAGCTTCTGGCTGAGGAGTACTCCCCCTGTGGACCACCAGGGGGCAGCTCCTGCATTAAGCGTCTCCCTCCTGGTGGTCAGTGCATGTCATAGCGACTGGTTGTTCTGCTGTTCAGTTGATTTGCATATTAGCCTTTTATTATATAGGATAGTGACTTAATTGATCAGAATGTGTTCTAATAGAGTATCAAATCAGAATATACTTCCAAAACTGGAAACAAAACAGTTAACATGTCAGAAAAGAAAAAAGAGAAGAGTAAAATATCTGGAGATATGGGTTCTAGCTCTTGGTCTCTCACTCATGGATCATGTGACCTTAGCAAGTCATTTAAATCTTTTAGAGCTAGGATCAGCAAACATTTTTTGTAAATATGTGGGCCATATGGTCTCTGTTGCAACTGCACAGTTCTGCCATTTTAGTATGAAAGAAGGCACAGATAACATCTAAATGAATGACCATAGCTATGGTTCTAAAAATCTATTTCCAAAACAGGTGGCAGGCAGAGCTTTTCTTCCAGGAAGATGGAGTAGACAAAGATATACTTTTAAATACTATTTTACAAAGACCTTAACTACCCAAGAAGGGGTAAGAACAGAATGAATTAAAATGAGACAGAAGACAAGCATAGTATAAAAATGAGAAATGTTGTGAGCATGGCAAAACAGGTTAGAAAAAATATTTGCAAGTTCATTAACTTTGTAAACATATTTTTGGAACATTGGGAATATGTTTTATTATTTTTGTCTCTCAATCTTTTTTATATACAATATTAGAAAAAAAAAGAACTGTACTCAAAAGGAGAAATGACAAAATTCAATAAGCACTTTAAAAGTAAAATATTTATCTGGCTTTATAAAATTTTATAAAATAAAAAAGATTTTAAAATATTCTATTTGTTCTAAAAACCTAGAAATATAAAAAGGATACGGCATCCATAGCTATGAGATGAAACCTTCTATTTCTTGCTTCTTCCCTGTTAAGACAAATTTTATTTTAAGCAAATTCCAATGTCTATATTCTAATTAATACATTTAAATCTTCAAGTCCCCGAGCTTACAAAAACATCTTAAAACAAAGTAATTTATGTTGAAATACTATACCTATCCAGCAATTCTTCTGCAACCTGTTTATGGACCACCTTCCCATGTTTTTCTTTCTGAAAGGGCTTTTGGAGCAGTAAATCATCTTCAGCGGTCCTGGTTTATTAAGAAAAATTATCAAGAGTTTATTTTTCTCAAAGGGTTTCTTGTTTCTTTTTAACTTCATTTGGAACATGTTTTAAAGAATTTAAGTCTTAACTTAAAAAGACTCACTGATCTTTAATGATACATTTTATGTTTCCTTACATGTCCTAATTAATATCTTAACTTTCTTTTATACCTATAAAATGGAGATGAAACTAACAAATGTATGAGTCCTGGTGTCTGACCCACAAGGTTCCTGGGTTCAAATTCTGGCTCTGTCATTCACTATCTTAATCTTAAATAAAACTAAGTTACTTAAGTTTTTTGTCCCACAATTTCCCTGTTTGTAAAGTAGAGATATCGAAGTTGTGGGGAACGGATAATATGAAAAAAAGGAGAAGATTATCTAACTAGATTTGCTCAAATTCTATTCTTACAAAGTAATATTTTTGAATGAAAAATCTCAAAAATGGAAAGCACCATAAAATGTAATTTGTTATCATTCTTTCTATTTTTTTGGTTATCCATGAAGACTTGAATACCCAACAAAAATATTCAGTCTCAATTAGTATGTCTAATATATTGCTCTCAGTATAAAATAATAAACCAATTTTTATAAGTTTGACTAATCAATCAGTCAACCACTCCTAAGTTACTAGATAAAATCAAGTTTCTAAGCACTAGAATCTGAAAACCACACCCCTAATAGCAATCCCACCAAGATGTACTAGCTTCCTTATAAGGCCCAGGCTTTATCTGCTGACAGAACTTGTCCCTTCCAAGTCAATAGAACTCCCATGAACGCCCCGACACTAAGCTTATTCTGAAGTAAAGCACTAGCAAAGGGACCACCAACCACGCCCCGTCTTAGCTATGACATCTGCAAGTAAAAAGTCCTTCCTCCCCTTCCACTTCCATAAATCCCTTCACAGCATAAACATTTTCTAATTTTTCACATAATTGTTCTCAAATCTTTAAACAAAAATTCATTCAGTAGAACATCGTTGTCTTCACCTACAAGCACAATTCAAAAACTTTCAATATTATTTCTTTATACTTCATCTCAATCTAGAAAGGATCCAAAACACAGCTCAATACAAAATTACCTTTTTTTCCTTTTGCTAGGTTCTCCACAGTGTTCATCATCACTAAAATCAGAGTCGTAGCCTCCATGACCATGCATCTGTAAAGCATAAAGTCAGTTACTAAGAACCTAAGTTGCTCACTATTCATGAAACAGAATAGTTCAAAAATAAATTATCTTTAAAAAAAACATGTTATCTTTAAAAGCCAAAATAGTTTAAAAGATTGTGGTGGATATATCACTGTCCCTGGGCTATCTGCACATCTAAAACTTCCATTCATTTTGAAATAACAGACTTACCCTTCAGAAAATGAATAAAAATTTTTCACCATTAGGCCAACGAAAGGCTAGTCTTTGACCCTTTTATTGAATACCAGGTCTAGAAGCTGCCATGTGACTGCATACAAGATTCAGCAATGCTTCACTTTCATTTAACTTGGAGTAATAACAGTTGCTGTGTATTTATCATCAACTTTGTTCCAGACATTATGCTAAGTACTTACTTACAAATACTGCTTCTAATTGCAAGTTAGGAACTAATATCTCCATTTTATAAAGAAATCAAGGACAAGTGACGTAAAGTATATCAATTATACAGAGCAAATAGGTGGCTAAGCTTACCTATTTGACTCTTAAGACCATGATTTCCACTACTCCAAATTGCATCTCTGGAATATGCTAATATTTTGATTATTATATTCCATTAGACTTACTGCATTTGTGAACAGTACATTATTTTTTTCCTTCCTTTCCTTAATCATCACTTGAGGACATGTTTATTGATTTAAGAGAAAAGTTGATGTGAGAGAGAAACATCAACCGGTTTGCCTTATGTATGGCTCAGTTGGGGAATCATCCTGTGCACTGAAGGGCTGCAGGTTCAATTCCTGCAGGCACATACCCAGGTTGGGGGTTCAATCCCTAGTCAGTGTGCATACCGGAGGCAACCCATTAATGTTTCTCTCTTCCTTCCTTTCTCTCTAAAAAGAACAACAAAAACACATATCCTCAGGTGATGGTTTAGGAAAATAAAAAAAGAGGAAAGAACTCTCTCTAAATTTCATTGCACTGGACCTAAGACAAAGTATGTTTCTAGTCCTGGGTCCCTTGAATAAATTACTTCATCTCTTTGGGCTTCATCTGCTAAATAAGGTGGCTGTATCACGTAATCCTTAAAGCCTATGATCTATTACAGTAGAGCCTTGGTTCTGGAACGTAATTCGTCCTGGAAGGCTGTTTGAAACCAAATCATTTTTCCCATTAGAAAAAATGTAAATTGAATTAATCCATTCCAGATTCCCAAAAGCCAAAAACCAAACAAAACGAAAATATTCACAGCACAATTTCCTGAGATGTAAACGTGAGGTTTAGCAGTAAACTGACTCACACTGGCACATTCTCTCCTTTGCTGCCTGAGAGACAGTGACTGATCATACAGGTATCAGCATGACTGAGAACCAACGTCTTGTTGGACAACAGAGAATTCTGGGTGAACAACCTGGTTGAGAACCTAACTGTTCGAGATGGAAGACGTTTCAGAACCGAGGTTTGACTATCTCCTATATTTCCACTTTCAAGTGTGGGTGTGTGGCTGAATACCTCTCTTCCGTCCCACCGAATCCTAGAGAGGAAGGCCCGAGCCAGGATGGAGAAGGTTATAAGGCAGCAGTTCCAGCTCTACCCTCACATCTGTCTTCACCTGGAGCACACCCTCTCTGTTATGTCAATTCCTTGCTCCACCTATCACATCTGTTCACGACATACCAGCCGCTCACTCCTTAAGTCCTCACTTCCTTCACATCTTGATGGGGAACAATGACTGGGTGCTGCATGTTCTGGGATCAGCCCACCAGCATTCAAATCCTGGCTCCGCACGTCTCATTTGTCTTCCTTCGAGCAGGTTCTGCACCCTGTGAGCCTCAGGGCCCCCATCTCTCAGTGAGGTTAGTGAAGAGGACCGGTTTCAGGGGACTGGAAATCGCATGACCACATGCAAAGGCTTCTAGAACAGTGTCTGGCACAGTAAAACCCGGTCCATGCTAACTATCAGTACCATCGTCATCGAGTTCCCACACCCCAGGACACCACCTCCGACCCGGTCCCCTCTCCCATTTCTTTTTCTCTCTGGCCGCTTCATCCATCCCATACCCATCTCCACTCAGCGGTTGCACTAAAATGCTGTCACTCACTTCAGGCAACGAATAAACGGTCAAGGGCCGACAGAAGTTCGAGAAAGGAGACGCCGGCTCTCTCCAGAATCTATCAAAAGGAAAAACAATAATCAACTTTTGCATGGGAGGTGCAAGTTCGAGGTCCTTCTCCCCAACGCCCAATGCACTCGCGGCCCTTCTTACACACTCCTTCCCCGCCTCCCAGCGCTGCCGAGTTCGCCCGCAGAGTCGTCGTTTTCTGCTTCCTGGGCGGCTGCAGCGACGACCCACGGCCTGAACGAGCTGCTGCAGGGCCACTGCCGTCCGGCTCAGCCGCGCAGCTCCGCCGCCGCCGCCGCCGCCGCCGCCGCCGCCACCCGCTCCCCTCCTCTCCCTACGGGTCCCGAGAGGGCGGTGCTTCCGGCCCGGCTCGGACGCGTGTCACACCTAAATGGCACCGTCCCCGGGAGGAGCCGAACTTGTGCTACAGCCAGAAGCGTCCCGGGAAACAAAGGCGGCGGAAGAACAGGGCTGGAAGGGGAGGCAGAGGCTCCCTGCGGTCTCGAAGTCGCAGCCCTCGGGTGGTGGTGGTCGGTTTTTTTTGTGCTTCTTTCCCTTCCCCCCTCGAGAATACTGTGTGGCACTGCTCTCACTAAGTCCACACGCCTCATTTGAAAATATGTTTTGTTTTAGAAAAAATCCTGCCTAAATATCACCTGCTGTCCGCTTTCTAGTAACCTTAGTAACGCCTCCTCGGAGCATCCTTGCTGAGCTGCTCAGTCTCTGATCTGCTTTCTTCCTTCTCCCCTACCCGCCCCCTCCAACCCCCGCGCCCAATAAAACCGTTCTCATAATTAGAACAAAAATAGCTGTCCATCGTTTTACCACCCACACAATAGATACCATTCCAAATGCAGTGCTGGTGGCAGGGGAGCTCATAAAAATGTGAGGAAAGGATGAATAGGGAATAGGGGAGATTTTAGAGGATTGCAGCTTCTCTGCAGACAAGGACCTCAGATAAGCGATCTGGCACATGTGAAAAGAGGTCCAAAATAGGAGAGATAGAGAGAGAGAGAATATGAAGGAAAGGGAGGAGTGAGGGAGGAAGGAAAAGAAATTATTTTAGGCTCCACCAGGTCCTCGCTGTGTTTTACCTCTTCTACTTTATGATTCTTCATTCTGCTTTGTAGCCTAGTCACTGGATTAATGTGTCTCCCTCTGGCTGGTGCTATTCATCTTTGCTTCCTCCTCAGTACCCAACACGGGTCCTTGGAAAACACAAGCAGTAATTAAATATTTGTTGAATTGAACTGGCACACTACTGAGTTTAGAGAAAATTTTGGCACTTAATACACACTCATTATTTTATATCTTTTACACTACACAATAGATAATATGCTTATTGGTTCAAGGCCCCCTTTTATCACTAAATTAAGAAATACCCTGCCTTGCCAATGCATTGACTATGATCTTAAAAATTTGTTAAGTTAAATTACTGTAAATTCAGTTACTTCAAAATGTAATCTGATTATAGATCAATTAAAATGTTTATTCAAAAACTTTAAAGCAATAGAAAGTTTCGAAATTTACCATTATACCATATTGAATTATTTTGTCAAGCAGTTCCATTTTTAGTAAATATCTAAAAATATATATTTTGTTCTTTTACTTATTATCAATAAAATCAAACAATTTACTTTCTACCAATATTTGACATTAAATAGCATTTTCCTCCAGTTCTTAGAATATTTTTGTCTGTTGCTTCATTTTATCTTACAACAAGCCTGTGCTGTTTTGTTATTAGTCCTGTTTTGCATATGAGAAATAGAAGCACAGAACTTAAAGCCACAGACCCTAAGAGGGTCTAGAGCAAGACCCAGTTTGCTCTCTGTCTCTCTCTGTGTCAATTTCAGGCTCTCTTTTCTGTCTTTCTTTTTAACTCCTCAATTGTGTGGGAATCAGCTCCTGATTATACATTTAAAAAATTTCAGATCTGTTGCTACCAGACCATTGAGCCACAGATCTGCATTTTCCCCTTTGAGGCAGCAGTTATTGAAAGAGAAAAAATAGAAAATATATATGTTAGGAATTGGTCACATGATCTAAACTAAAAACAATACAGGATAGAAAACCTACTTGATCAGGAAATTTCAAGTTCTCAAGTTAGCAATTACAGCTCAACAACTATAAAAAACAAACAAACACACCAATATTTATTAAGTCCCTGCTCTGGGCAGAGCAGTGTCCTTAGTCATCAGAGTTACAAATATGAAAAAGCCACTCCTTACTCTTAAAAGTTGGCTAGTAAGAAAGAAAGAATATATAGAATAATAACAACAATATATTCTATCACATGCCAAGTGCTTAGTAAATGGCATGAACCTATGGTTCCCAATCTTTAAAATGCATTCTTTCAATTAATATGAAAATTTAAATGTGCACCAAGGCTGTGTAACTCAAATAAAGTAACAAAATATTCTGATAGATAGATGATGGAGGTGAGGGAAGTTGGTCCCCAAACTCCATCACACATCTTTATTGCCCCCCCCACAAATAAAGCTGCTCTAAACAGTATAATAAAGAGACACACTGCAAAGTCAGCCAGACCTACATTCAAATCAGATTTCTGATACTTACTAGCTAGGAAATCTTGAGCAAGTTATTTTATTCTCTGAGTATTATTATCCTTACCTATAAAATGGAGATAATGGTAGTAGTAGTGCCTATCTAACTGGGGGGTTGATAAGGTTTAACATGAAATGAGACAGCTAATTAGCATGATGCCTAGTTCATAATAAACATATAATAAATGCTATTTGAGGGAAGAATCAGATTACAGGCATTCTTTCTTGAGAATAAGTTTAACAATTAACTGTTTCTTGGAAATGGTCCAAAAATGGATCCATACATATATAATCCCATGATTAATGGTATAGGTTTAAGTATGAATTTTTCAATAAATAGTTCCGGATCAACAGAATAATATGGTAAAAAAAATAATCTTGATTCCTACCTCACACCATACACAAAAGTTAATTTCAAAGAAAACATCTTCATGATATTTCATGATAGCTTCTTTAGAGTGGGAAAACTTTTCTTAGATATGAAACACAAACAGCTAGCACAAAGGACTCATTTAAAAGACTATTAAGAAAAAGAGGCATTAAGTTCACAAGATGGGAGAAAATATTGCAATATGCATATTCAACACATTATCAGAATATAAAAAGAACTTTAAAAATTATTGCCCAGCCAGTGTGGATGAGGGTCGACCTATGAACCAGAAGGTCATTGTTTGATTCCGGTCAGGGCACATGCCCAAGTTGTAGGCTTCATCCCTGGTGGGGGGTGGGGGGTTGGGTGCAGGAGGCAGCCAATCAATGATTCTCTCTCATCATTGATGTTTCTGTCTCTCTCTTATTCTCCCTCTATGAAATCAATAAAAGTATTTTTTAAAATTATTAAGTAAACGGTATAAACCCCTGCCCCCCAAATTAGCAAAAGACTTAAACAGACAATTCACAAAAAAGATATTCAGCCCTAGCTGGTTTGGCCAGCGGACTGAAGGATCCCAGTTTCGATTCTGGTCAAGGGGCACCTGCTGGGGTTGCAGGTTCCATCCCCAGTAGGGGACATGCAGGAGGCAGCCAATCAATGATTCTCTCTCATCATTGATATCTCTCTCTCTCTCTCTTTCTCTCTCTCTCTCCCTTCCTCTCTGAAATTAATAAAGAAATATATTTTTTTAAAAGATATTCAAGTGGCCAATGCACATAGAGTGAAGTGCTCATCGCTACTAGTTATCAGAGAAATGCAAATTAAGAACACAATGCACATTTTTTACACACCCACCAGAATATCTAAATGGAAAAGACAGATCTAATGCTGATGAAGATGTGTCATGACTATAACTCTTATATGCTGCTGGTGGGAGTGTAAATGGGTAGCCACCATGGAAAAGGTGTTCAATAGTACCTACTAATGCTGAATGTATGTATACTATATCTCATATATTCCATTCCCCAGCGTATTTTCAACAGAAAGTGTACCTATGTTCACCATAAGACCTATACTAGAAAGCACTAGTGATAATGACAGCAATGTTTAAAACTCAGATCTGCAAGCAATCCATATGTCCATCAGCATTAGAATCATTAAACAAATAGCAGTTTATTCACACAATGGAATGCTATACAGCAATAAAAATGAACAAAGTACAACTATATGGAAGAGCATGGATAAATCTCATCAATATAATGCCGAGCCAAAGAAGCATTTGTATATGCAAAAGAATACATATAACATGATCCCATTTATATAAAGGACAAAAGCAAAAGTTATCTGTTACCAGCCAGTATAGTAGTTTTCCTGGTGTGTGTAGGGGAGGAGACTGGAAGTGGGCACAAGGCAGTGGTGGGAGTGGGGGCGGGGGGCGTGGTGAAGGGAGGGGAGGGTGCTTCTAGCGACATGGTTCTATTTCTTGATCCTGGCATTCATTACGTGAGTGGTCCATTTATACCTATGATTTGTGCATTTTTATATATGTATGTAATATTTCAATAAAAAGTTTACATTTTAAAATGTAACTGTTCCTTTTGGTTTTTAAAACTTTGAGTCCAATTGGCAAATGGAAGGAACAGAATAGATTGGGGAGTGCATAGGTGGGATTTCCTGAGGCTTCAGAAATGATGTTATTTAAATGCTTGCACAAAGACAAATTTCCTGTAGGCGCTGAGATGGAAGCAGACAGGTGGCTCTATAAGTGTTTAAAAGGATGCTAGTCAGCACCCAAAGGACTGCAAGCGCCCAGGCCTTGAGCACTTGGCAAGGTCAGCCTGCACTTCCTGTACATTTATAAGCCAGAATCTGGCAGAAGGCAGCTCCACGACCTCCGAAGTAAAGCTCGGTGCATGAAGAGACGCGGTCTAATAGCTATCTTTTGCAAGCTGGTCAAAGGTCAGTCCCTTGCTTGTGTAAGTGCCAGGTGGAGGCTGCCAGAGCGTGAATGAACACCGTGAAGCAACGTGGAAAGACAGCAATATACCAATTAGCCAAGTGAATTAATTGTCATTGGTAGGCTTGTTCCCAGGAGGCAAAAGCAGAGACAGGATGTCTATAGAACCCCTCTCTGAGGCAGTCATGGATAAAGAGCCTTGTGATTAAGAGATAGGGAGATACTAAGCAGGTCAGATGAGATGAGAAACAGAGACTGGGAACACTAAACATCACCGGAAAACGGATGCACTTATTTTTTTGTCATCTAATATCCTTGGGTATAAAGGTTTCCCTCCTCACTCAGAAATGTGCAAGTGGAGAGACTCACAATATTAATGAAGGTTATAGGTATTGTACCTCTGGACCCTTCCTTAAGGGTTGGCTAGATCTGAGCCTGTAATCATAGAAAAGATATAATTCCCCTCATCAAGTTCAAATTCTAGGTGGGACACCGGCACAGAAATAGGTCCTTGTAGTTCAGTGCTGTGGGCAGTAGGAATAGTCCCAGAAGCCTGTGGGAACACCAGGGTGGGACCCCTAGCCATGAGAGAAGGAAGACAGGAAATGCTTCGGAGACAGAGGACTTCATGCTCATGTTCAAAATGCTTCAACCACAGGTTTAATTATGTGCCACAAACTGCACTGACTTTGCATCCAAAGGAAAGGGAGTTATATCCTCCAGGCCAGACCTGCCATGTTCACCAGTGGCACCAAGAGCTTCTTTTATAAGATATAAGCAAGCACTAAGTAAGAGTTGACCATATCCCATGATTTTAAAATTTATGAACACAGGTTGACCATGTAGAGAGTGTGTGGTATAATGAAGTGAAATGTCCAGTGCAGTGGGTCTGCCACATGTCTAAGGATGCATGTCATCATTATTATGTGGTCAGGCAGTTAGGTGTAAAAGTAAGCAATTACATGTGTCTAAATCAGTGGTTCTCAACCTTCCTAATGCCGAAACCCTTTAATACAGTTCCTCATGTTGTGGTGACCCCCAACCATAAAATTATTTTCATTGCTACTTCATAACTGTAATTTTGCTACTGTTATGAATCATAATGTAAATATCTGATATGCAGGATGTATTTTCATTGTTACAAATTGAACATAATTAAAGCATAGTGATTAATCACAAAAACAATATGTAATTATATATGTGTTTTCCGATGGTCTTAGGCGACCCCTGTGAAAGGGTCGTTCGACTCTCAAAGGCGTTGCGACCCACAGGTTGAGAACCGCTGGTCTAAATGATGCCTTAATTAACATATTCTCTGAAAGTAAAACCTCTTTGATTAATTGTCTTGGTACTGAAGGTGATAATTGTTGGTAAGAAATGGACATACATAAACACACACAGATAATAGAAATGACCGGATAGGTTTAAAGGAACAGTGGTAACAGGAGATGGAGAGTTCATGCTTTTCCTTGCTTTGGCTATGTAAAAGCAACAGCACCCAATGTAATACTTGGATTCATAGAAGAACTTTTCCAGTGACACACTTTATTGCTACCCCCCTCCCCCATTTTTGTATTCTGGAAAACAGCTTGCTGCAAACCGCCACTCTTTCCACATGACTGACATAAGACTATTTAACCTGGGAAAAAGCTAGACATGGACCCTCTAAATTCCCATTCTTTGCCTCATAAATGATGAACTGCACCACTCATCCCCATTGATCAATTGGAACAAAATGTTTGTTAGCCAAACTTTGGCTAAGCTTCTTTCCTTCCTCCAAGCCCCTGAACTTTGGCCTACCCTCAGCCTGAGCCAGCATACAGCCCCTCCTGTGAACAGACTGGCCTCCGCATAAACTATTCTTTGATCTACCATCTGATCACACCACCCTTTCATTCCATTTCCCCACATTCAGTTCTCTCAAGCCTGTTCACACCTCTCTATAAAAGAAGACCTTAATTTGCCTGTGCTTGAGATACTTGCAGGTTCTCCCTGTTGCAATAGTGCTCTTCCCCTATTACAATAGTTCCTTTCCCCCTTGCAATAACCTTGTTGAATAAAAGTTGCTCCTAACTAAATCCGGATTTGTTTTTTGACGTTGTACTTCTATATACTATACTATTTAGCACAGTTCCTGACAATACTATGTTCTGTTTATGAAGTATTACTCTATTGGACGGTGCCATCTCCCAGGGCAAGCAGCAGCTGAAGTGACCCCAAGTCACTGGACAATGAGTTGCCAGACGTCAGGAATAAGGTCTGTCTTGGCTTCTATGACACCACACTCAGTTTTCTCTCTTCCACAGAGTCTTTGCCATCTCAGGCTCCCGGTGTTCTGCAAGGCTGGGGTGAATGTTCCCTACCTACACTCCCAGTCATCCCCAGGGCTCAGAAGACCATCTACATGCTGATTTGTCCCTGCTTATACCCTTTTAATGGCTGAATAATATTCATTGCATATAAGACCACATTTTGTTTATCCTTTCATATGTGGATAGACACTTGGGTTGTTTTTACCTTTTGGCTATTGTGAATAATGCTATGGACACTGGTGTACAAATATCATTGGCATCCCTGCTTTTAATTCTTTTGATACATACATAAGAGTAAAATTGCTGGGTCATATGAGAGTGTTATGCTTAATCTTTTGACAAACTACCAAACTATTTTTCACAATAGCTACCATTTTATATTCCTACCTTCTCCATCTCCTCATCAATACTTGTTATTTTCTGTTCTTTATTGTTTTTTAAAATATATTTTTTTATTAATTTCAGAGAGAAAGAGAGAGGAGAGAGGGTTCATAGGTCGACACTCAACCACTGAGCCACATCAGCTGGGCTGTTCTTTGTTGATATTATTATTATAGCCATTCTAGTAGATATGAAGCAGTATCTCAATGTAGTTTTTTTTAAAGGTTTATTTTTTAATATATTTTTATTGATTTCAGAGAGGAGGGAGAGGGAGAGAGAGATAGAAACATCAATGATGAGAGAGAATCATTGATCGGCTGTCTCCTGCACACCCCCTACTGGGGATCAAGCCTGCAACCAGGGGATGTGCCCTTGACAGGAATCGAACCTGGGACCCTTCAGTCCGAAGGCCAGTGCTCTATCCACTGAGCCAAACAGGGCTCAATGTAGTTTTGATTGGATTTCCCTAATGACTAATGTATTGAGTGTCTCGTCATGTGCTTATTGACCATTTTTATATCCTCTTTGGAGAATTGTCTACTCTAGTCCTTTGCCTATTTTTGAATTGGGTTCTTTATTTTTTGTTGTTGAATTTTGGTTCTTTGTAAACTCTAGATATATGATTTGCAAATATTTTCTCCCATTCCATAGGCTGTCTTTTCACTTTCTTGATTGTATCCTTTGATGCACAAAAGTTCTTGATTTGATCAAAAGTCCAATTGAAAAAGATAAATTTTAAAGGCTAAAATTGTGACTTTTGTACAAATATAAAATTAACACACATATGAGATTTTATTTAACTAATTCATGAGGGAACCAGCAAGATGTTACCACCAGTTCAAAGAAGAACTCAAAGAATACACCTATGTAGGCACTCAGGAAGGCTAAAATGAATGTACAAATAGATTCAAAATTGGTCAATAGCCTCAGGGCAATAATCAATTGCTCCTCCACCAGACAACGTTCATTTTCATCTTCATTGACAAGAATCATTTGTATTGTTCTCAGTTTTATATAACTTAAAAAGTTGTAAAATAGCTCAAAGACAATGACATTTTTGATTGCTCAGCAGGGTGCTAAAACGGACTCCTAGTAATGTTTGCCTATTTCAAAGTCACCATTTTTTCTGATTCCCCACCCCCACCCCTACCACAGCAGTGAGGTGAACCAGCTGCTCTCAAGTCTTTCAGCACTGGGATAGCTACTGAGGACAGTTAGTTCAGCTCAAGGACTATTCATTAAGTGCTCGGTGATGAAGGGACAGCTATTTAGTTATTCCTGCTACAAATACTTAATATCTACTAGGTGCAGACATTATGCTATGAGCACAGTGGGGATTAATGCAGACTGGTTTCTGTCCTCTTAAGCCTTATTGGTCCAAATGGGGACAAGAAGGATAAGTAAATAAACAAAGAAAATAATCACAAACTGTGAAAAATGCAATGAAGGAAAACAGCTGCCAACACAGAGAATCACCAAGAGGAACCTCTCTAAATAGGGTTGTCAGGATGGTCTGCTCCAAGAGAACATTTAAGTTGAGACTTAAAAGATGAAGAGGAGCCAACCATTCTGAGTGTGGGGGGTGGCAGGAAGCCAGCGAGCAGTCAACTCCACAGTCTGTCCTCACCCTCTAGCTTCTGGGGACAGGTCTGCAGCAGCTGCAGTTATTGCTTACCCAGCCCAGGGTGTGCAGGAGGCAAGTTCAGCCACGTCTTGCCCTCCCATTGGTGTTGCGGTTGCTTTTGAGTCTACGCTTCAAAAAATTTCCAGGGGAAGACAAGGGCCTCCTAAACCAACTCATCCTCCTTCCTTCCCCCTTTGGTCCCAGTTTCCCTCTAAATTCCCCCATCTGTTAAGTGAAGCCTGAAATGTCTTCAACACATGAACATCAGTTGAACCCACAAAAAGAGAAAAAAGGCTTTAAAATGCAAATGAATGGCAGAATTAACATATTAGTGTGACTGTGTAAAATGACCAGCTCTTTTCCTGAACTGGTTTGATTGGAAAGCTGCAAAGCACAGCGATCTGATGGGTGGTGTGAGGCGATGGAGCTCCAGGATCAATGTCACCTGCCTCAGGGCTTTGTCCAAGACCTAGGCTGCAGCTCATCACTGTTCCAAAATCATTTCATGCTGCTCTGTGGCTCTCCCCAGGAAGCTGGCACCAGAAGGGCAAGATTGAGAACCATCTGCCCGAATTGGAGTACTGGAAGTGGATGGGCTTATGGGGACAGGCAGCAGCAGGAGAAGGTGAAGGGCAGAGTCTGGGGGGCATTGATATGGGCAGGAGAGGAAGAAGGAGAGGGAGAACAACAGACTCAGAGAACCTACCAAACCAGAAAACAAAAATGTTGTATCATAGCAACCAAGGGAAGTGTTTAAAGAAAGAAAGTGGCCAATTATGTCAATACAGAGGGAATGTTTCTCAAAATGTGTGTGGCTGCTGGAGCAACCACGTCAGAATCACTCAGGGGGATGTTAAGAATTCAGATTTCTAGGCCTTAGCCACATGTGGTTTGTAATGTCTGGCACTTGAACCAGGAATTGGTATTGTAATAGGTGCCCAGGGATTTTCATGTGTGTTCTGGAATTGTGTTTAAACATGTGAGATGTGGAATCTGAGCCAGGTTCAATTTTGGTGCCTTCATTTGAACTGTTGGGCAAATTATTTAACTTCTCTGAGCCTAGTTTTTTAAATCTGTAAAATAATGCCCACTACATATAGTTGATATAAATATGGTAGGCAGTTAGACAGACATGAGCAGAGCAAGGATGATGGGCCGGGTACAGAAGGTCGCCAGGGTGGAAAGCCTCAAGTGCCTAGCAATAGGCAAAACTGGGAAAACAAAGACCTTGCCCCCAGGGTAACCTTTCCTTCCCTAGCATATCACTGATCATGCAGTTTGAATCCTCTCCTGACCTTTCATCCCCTGGCATATAGGGACAAACAAGGAGTCAGGAGCATGGTCCTTAAGCATTAAGTCCTCAGGACAAGGAGGTTCGGACCCACATCAAATATATCTAGGTCTCAGTTGTGTTTCGGCTCCAGGCTGGGAAAAGCAGCAAAACCATACAAGCACCAGCTACATTGACTAATGACCCCTGCCCTGAGGGTGACCAATCAGTGGAGACCATTAAAATTCCCTGCCCTTAAAAGCCCTTAGGACAGAGGACCCTGTGCTCTCTTCCTCACCCTCCTCTTCTCTTTTCCCTTTATCCTTCTCTCTCCTAAATTCCAAGGGCCCCTTCTTTTACCTCTGTAGCTTATTTTCTGAGCCCATTTCTTCTACTGCTCACTTCTTCTACTCTATGACTTTCTAAATGAACTTTCTCTTATAGTTTTGAGTCTTGACTCTGAATTCTTTCCTAGCCAGAACTCAAGTACCAAGGTTGCTGAACCAAGGTCTGATCTAACTCCAATGGACTAACACCTAGTTCTGTTCTTGCTGCCACTAACATAAGGATAACCTTCACATCACATGTATACAGTGCTTAGCACAATACTTGGAACACCGTTAAAAGTCAATGACTATTGACTGTTATTATTACACTAGAGGCCCGGTGCACAAAAATTTGTGCACTCGGGCTGGGGGGGGGGGGGGTCCCCCAGCCCGGCCTGTGCCCTCTCACAGTCTGGGACCCCTCGGGAGATAACGACCTCCTGGCTTAGGCCTGCTCCCGGGTGGCAGAGGGCAGGCCCAATCCCTAAGTGCAGTCCCTGGTCAGGCTCAGAGCAGGGCCTATTGGGGAGTTGTGGCGCCACCCCCTGTCATGCACAGAGCAGGGCGGATCGGGAGGTTGCGATGCCACCCCTAGTCACGCTCAGGGTACGGCCGATTAGGGGGTTGGGGCACAGCCCCTTGTCACACTCAAGGCAGGGTCGATAGGGAAGTTGCAGCGCCAACCCCTGCCACGCACAGAGCAGGACCGATAAGGGGGTTGGGGTGCTGCCCCCTGTCACTCACAGAGCAGGGCCCATCAGGGGGGTTGGGGCTCCGTATCCTGTCACACAAAGAGCAGGGTCGATCAGGGATTTGGGGAGCTCCCCCGTGTCACCCACAGAGCAGGGCCCCTCAGGGGTTTGGGGCGCTCCCCCCTGTCATGCACAGAGCAGGGCCGATCAAGGGGTTGAGGAGCTCCCCGCTGTCACTCACAGAGTAGGGCCAATAGGGGAGTTGGGGCGCCGCACCCTGTCAACACAGAGCAGGGCCAATCAGGGGGTTGGGGCACCGCCACTGTCACACTCAGGGCAGGGCTGATGGGGAGATTATGGCTCTACCCTGTCACACACAGAGCAGGGCCCATTGGGGGGGGGGGGGGGGGGTTGGGGCGCTGCCCCCTGTCACGCTGATCCCGGTGCCGGGAGGCCTCGTGGCTCCACTGATCCCGCCCGGCAGGGTCACAGATCCGGGTCCCAGACCGCAGACAGCCTTGCCTGCTGCCGCCTGCCTTCAGTATGCAAATTAGCCGCCATCTTGTTGCTTCAGGGTGGGGGTCCCCACTGGGGTGCCTGGCCAGTCTGGGTGAGGGGCTGAGGGCCGTTTTCAGGCTGGCGGGTGACTGAAGCTCCAAACCTCTCCTTTTTTTCTTTTCTTTTTATTCTGGCATTTATTTACCTTCTATGTCTGTCACTGGAGCTGAGAGCTGACTTTCTCTCTGAGGCTCGGCTGAAAGCAGGTTTCTGGCCTTTGTTTTCTGTATTCGAAACAATGTTGCGACTCCAGCTCTGAGATCCCCGCTGACTGACAGGAGTTTTCTGAGGTTTTGTTTATCTTCTATAAATGTTACAGTGTTTCCAACTGAATCTCAGAGGCCGGCAAGGCAGGCAGGGAACGTTGGAGTCTGCAGTCACTGAAGGAAGCAAGCCTCCCTGTTCGCATCAGCTGCCTGGCTGCCGGCCGCCATCTTGGCTGACAGTTAATTTGCATATCTCCCTGATTAGCCAATGGAAGGGTAGCGGTTGTACGCTAATTACCATGTTTCTCTTTTATTAGTGTAGATAATAAAAAAGGGCAAGGTTGAGAACCATGGAATCTGGGGGAAAAGGGGGTAATTTTAAACTTCCCAGATAGTTTCAGGAGAGCAGCTTTGGAAGTTTCTGGGCATCAAAAAGGAAATACATGGATAGGAAGTAGAAGCAGCAAGTGAAAATCACAAGTTCAAGTTCAGGAAAGATTGCAGCAGGAGGAAAGACATTGGTAATATTGGTAAGAAAAAGGTTATTATTAATTTAGCAGTGGTGGGAGGACGCCTGAAGGACAGAGGAAGGAGTTTCAATGGTGCAGATAATTGAAGCACTAGAGGAAAACAGGCACGAATAGGAGCTTGGTCCCAGAGAAGATGGGAAAGAGGTTCAGAGGATAGGTATTGGGGAAGGTATGAGTCAGAGAGGCTAAATTGTTTCCTCTGAGATCAGAGGGGAGAAAGAGTGCAGGAGTTCACCAAGTGTGAACCCTGGTCCAGCAGCATCAGTACCACCAGAAACTTGTTAGGAATGCAAATTTCCAACACCAGGGGGGTGAGGGCATGAGTGGGAGGGAGGGTGGGGAGGCAACGGGGGGGGGGGGATAAGGACACATGTGTAATACCTTAATCAATAAAGAAAAAATGCAAATTTCCCAGCTCCAACCCAGACCTACTGCATCAGAAACTCTGGGGATGAGCCCCGAAGTATGTGTTTTAACAAGCCCTCCAAGGGATTCCAATGCACCTGCAGACTGAAAACCACTGAATTAGGGAAGAGTTGAAGAAGCAAGGATCTTTGAGACAAAGCGATGTAGTGTCCTGGGGAAGGTGATCGCCCAGAAGACAGAGAGAGTGGAGTGGAGGCCAAAGCAGCAGAGGAGGTCTGGGACAACAGTTGTAGGCATGTGCCAGAAAGTTAGCTCGAGATAGGTACATGCAAGGCTTGCCACCCCACAAGATGCCGTAAGAAAGTTTGTCTTACAATAACAACACATCTGAGTCAACTAGGGAAATGATGCAAAATATTCAAAAAGCTACATGTACTGAGATTTATAATATTGAAAGACTAAACACTTAAAT
Source organism: Myotis yumanensis (assembly GCF_028538775.1). Classification (NCBI taxonomy): domain Eukaryota; kingdom Metazoa; phylum Chordata; class Mammalia; order Chiroptera; family Vespertilionidae; genus Myotis; species Myotis yumanensis. Next base: position 23,344,608 of record NW_027223764.1, on the reverse strand, counting down.
TGTCCAACATTAGGGGAAGGGTCACCACTTAAAGGAGAAAAGTCCCAAGGCATCCAGTATAGCTTGTGAAGACTATGAGACAATGAAAGAAAACATCTGTTATACAATGCTGAATGGGGCATGGGGGGGGGGGGGGTGCCTAGGTAGTGTAAATTATGTTTACCCAAAAAAGTTCTCTTGGGGGAATGATTAGAATTTCTCAATAGATTGTCAAAGGCCACTGGGGCCAAGGACATGGCTATTGAACTTGTCCCCATGGAAGGAATGCCTGTTGTTAGGTATAGTTAGTCAGTGAGGACTTCTGGCTAAAAAGGGCTTTAATCGGGGAGTTGACAGCCGTGGGGTGGTATAGGGGACTGGGAGCTGCTTTCCATCAGGGGCACTGGCTCAGAGCCAGAGCAGATAAGATGGAAGCAGTTAGGTTTGTTCGGAGCCTGAGGCCACTGATTTGTCCAGAGCAAAGGAATGCTATAGAGAATAACAAGAGATGGCCTTGGGAAGCTAGTGGATGACATTTAAAAACTAAAACTTGGGACTCAAGGTCTGCCAAGTTTCTAGATGCTATTGAAAGTGTGGGCCAGCATATTTAAATCTGGGCACTCCTGAGAAATGTGAGACCAGGGCGGTCAGCAGTTCTAGGAGATCATTTACAGTTGAGACCTCAGCCCCCAGTCATTTAGACAAGGAATATGAAGGCAAGGGAAGTGTAACAGCTGGCCCAAAGCCACACAGCTGCAAAGATCAAGGTTAGAGCTAGATCTCCTGGTCTGTTTTTGCGTGTGTTTTTTAAAATTATGTTATTTTTATTTATTGTAAACTTGATAATATTTGTATTTATTCTGTGAATTTTCAGTACACTGTCTAGTCCTCTGTACATAATGATAGTTTCCATATTTAAAAACTAAATTGAAATATATTTATTTGTTGTTCCACTTATTTATGAATTCATTGGTTGCTTCTTGTATATGCTTTGACTGGAGATCAAACCTGCAACCTTGGCGTATAGGGTCAACACTCTAACCATCTGAGCTACTTGGCCAGGGCTAGATCTCTTGTTTTTAATACCATGCTTTCTGGATAAAAGATTCCAAGCCCTAGGCTAAAGAGTTCAGATGAGATGTGACAGGTAATAGGAACTCATGATAAGTCACTGCCTAGGGGAGCAGTATAGTGAGTGGAGTGTTTGTGGAAGGACAATGATGTGTGAGCCGGAAAGGCAGAGTCTGAAGGGAGGGGACCTTTGGGGACCAGCAGCAACCAATGGCCATGTGGTTAATTAGGACCTGGACCAGATTGCTGGCTGTGAAATTAGACAGGAAAGAACCATGGAGAGACATGGCATTCCTCATTCTCACTCCACACTTTCTCCAATTTCCTTCAGTCTGTTCCTTAGAATTCACTTCATTTACCTTCAGGCCTATTTGTGGATGCAACTCAGCTCAAAATATGGCCAGCTTGTGGTTCTTTTAGATATTTTCTTTGCTAGGCCATGCCATGGTTTATATTTTTCAGAGCCAGTGCTATACCCACTGGGAGATAAAAGGAATCAGACCCACTATAAATTTGAGTGGCTCTGAACTTAATGCTTTTTCTACAAATGAGGTGGTCTTTAACTAGGAAGCTGAGAAATAGAGGAGCCCAAGAGTATATCACCCCAATGCCACTCTTTCTTTCCCATTTCTGGCACCTCTGACACTCCCTCGAGCCTCCTGTTCCCTTTGCTTCTAGGGGACAGTCCCTGGATTCATTCAGCACAAGATGGGAGACATTCCATTCAGACCATTAGCACTGAAAGAAGTCTTGGGAGTCACCCAAGCTAAGCCCTCTGGGACCCTGGACCCATGAAGATGAAAACAAGATCAGAACCCAGGTGTCCTCGTGCCCTCTCTGAACTACAACCTTTCTCTCTCTCCTCCCCCTTCCTTAAATGCAGCCTGAAATAAAGGGTTGAATTTTTTTTAAATTTCAGTTTAAAACTGTACTAACTACACATACAGAGAGAGAGTAGAGTCAAAAGAAGGAGATAAAGTATGGTAAATGCATAGAAATTTAAATTTCACCTTAAATACAGTAATTGAATAGCATTCCCTAAGTCTCATTACTTTAAGATGGCGGGGAAGTGAGGCTCTTTTTCCTTTACGTTAGACCTGCCATCAGAAGGGATTGGTCCACACATGCGTTTCTTTGGTGTATTACTGGTCCTTCTCTCAAAACTGTTTATGTTATTCCTTGCATTTTCTTCTCAAGACCCAACCAGCTGAAAGCAAAGGGCTTTATCTTATTTATCTTTGCACGCCTCCTGGCTCTTTGCGTTGTTCTTGGCACATTGTTTTGTTCTTCATAAGGTTTTGGCACGGTGTGTGCTCTTCATAAACATTTTTGGAATGACAGTGCATAAAATAAACTGCATCCTACATTTTCTCAACTTTTCCCTTCTCACTTAAAGGAGAAAAGTCAAATAGCAAAATGAGTGTGCCGCAGCAACCAGAGTCGGTAACAACCTGCGTTTTAAAGGGAGACACCTTAGTAAGTGGTGGGTTCAGACATCCAATTGAAACCCAAGTCACTTCAGATGAGTCTGAACAGTTGAATCCAGTCTTTTGAAAGAAGTTACAAATGGAACTCAAGGTAAATTTTGGCAGAATCAAACAAAAGATCAAATTTCATGTAAACCAATTTCCATTTCTATAATCAATAAGTTGTTTTAAGTAGCGCGCGCGCGCGTACACACACACACACACACACACACACACACACACACACTCAGAATGGGTTTTACTAACAATCTTTGTGAGAATCTGCCGGCATGCTTTTCTGGAAAAGTGAGAGAGGAACAGAGCAGCTTCCTGGACTCTCCTCGGAGGCTTCAACTAAAAAGTGAAATGAGCACCGGTGCCAATAACTAAAAGTAAGGAGAAAAATTATGCCAAATCCATGGCACCAGCTGCAGCAATTAAGTAAGCAGCTGCTTTATGCTTCATATGCCATCACCCACCCCCACCCTGCTTCATTCATGCTGTTTTCAGTGGAAGGTTTGGGGGTTTTTTAGGTTTTTGTTTGTTTGTTTTTTAGGATAAATGCATCTAATTGCACAAACACGCAAACCTGCTCTTTTCTTCCTTTTTTCTTTGGCTATCCTTAACTGGGGCGAACTGAGTGCCATGAAGATCCTGGCAAGGACAGGGTAGTAAAGGCATGTCTAGAATCTAGAGCTTTAGAGAATGTTGGGGGCAAATGCAGTCATGGCAATCAGGTCTGATATGAGAGTACTGATGTATGTGTGCTGCTTGTACTAAGCAACAGATTACACCACCCCAAGGAGACCCTGCAGGTGAAGATGTGGATTAGATTTTCTGGAGGCAAGATTTCTGTTGGCATCATCCTGGACCTTAGCTAAGTAATAAAAGCAAGTTTCTCTGCAGAGTTTAGGATTGAAAAAAAGACGTCATCAGATAGTTCTAGACTGTTATCAGCATAGGACTAGCCTGAGCATCCGATGAGATATGAAAGAGTTGACAGTGAGTTGAAAAGTTGAAAGGGTTATGCAAATGTGGAGCAGGTATGAACGTTAAAACTGTTCATCGAAATCCACCCACTAGAAACCAGAGAGAAAGCATATTTGTCCCTCGGAAGTGAATTAGCATTATTCTGTGCCCGGAGCTATCATTTCCTCTTCCCCTTTTGTCTTATCTGTAAAAGCTGGCTAATGATGCTTCTTCCATCAGAGGCAACTGGGTGGCTTAAATGAGACTAAATGAGATAATGTATGTGAAGCACCTTGCTCCATGCCTTGTACATAAAAGACACTTAATAAATGTGAATTTATTTCAAGGGGAAAAATCACATACATTATCCTGAGAATTCTTCCTGCTTGCAGCCCATCAATAGATGCTTCACATTAAATTACACATTTCCAACAGAGAAAAACAGAAAGGTCACACTCAATAGGACATAATCAGTGAGGCCAACTGCTTCTCATGGGAGAAAACAGATGTGAAACAAAGACGTCCATCTTCAATCTGCTGATGTCAGAGTAGCGCGATTGCTCTCTTCCCATACTGATGACTACCACTCTGTTCTCCTGGGGTAACCTTAAAGCTGCTTTCGAATTCCCTCTAACATAGCTAGACGGCACCAGCAAAAGAAGGATCATGGAGCAAGAACTTTCGGGTACAGACAAGAAGTTCCTTGAGGGCAGTGATCCCTCTGCCTTGTTCTCGAGAACATACCCTAGTTTTATCACTTACTTGCTATATGCTACTTGGCAAGTTACTCCCCCTGTCCAAAATTCTGTTTCTTCTGTAAAATAAACATGATGATGAGCTATTATGGCAGAAACAATGTGTTCACTAAACTCTGTTTCTTTTTCCATGCGGTCATATACCTCCTGGACATTTCCCAGACTCCCTTGCAGTTAGGTAGGGCCATGTGACTGAGTTCTGGCCAGTGGAATATTGGCAGAAGTGGTGTATTCCACATCCTGGCTTAGGCCTTAAGAAACCTCCCATGGGAGCCTACCTAAGTGCTCTCTCACTCTCCCCTCATCCATTGGCAGGATGCAGAGTCAATGGAGGACTCCAAGGTCCTGGGAAGGGTGGGGCACAAGCAAGCAATCAGCCTTTCCCATATCAAGTCACTGGTATTTGGGGATTGTTTGTTACGGCAGTTAGCCTACCCTGACTAATACAGCAATGGTGAGGATCAAACAAGATAATTGATTTATAAGCACAGTGTCAGGAACCTAGTAAATGTTTAGTGAGCAATAGCTATTTATTATCATGTGACATCTGCCCTGCTTTAGGTACATAGACTTTTCCCAATGCTATTTCTTCCCCTTTTTCCAGTGACCGTGGCATCTCCGGGTGTCTAACCCTGCTTTGTCTTTAAGCCTGATCACAGTGTTAATGTGATGTTCCTCTGGACCTTGCTTTCCTAATAGCATTTCCTTACAAAAAATATGGGGACAGGGGAGATGCTTCTATTGACATGATAATGGTTCTGAAATGAGTCACAAGCATGAGGCAGTCCAGTTGGCACTGCTCGTCACAGCTCCATTTCTGCTTTCCCTGCTTTTCCCTACGAAGGCTATAGGGCTGAGAGTTAAATTAGCTCAAGAACTGACTTGGATGAGCAGCACAATCTGCTTCACTGGAGACATTTTCGTAAAAACTGTTTCTGCAGAATTTTCATGAAACTTCCAAATTTTAATTAGAAGCAGATGGGTGGCAAAAGGAACTTAAGGTAATGAGGGAGCAAGTCTTCATACAATAAGGTTAAAATCAAGAGCCATGTGACTAGCTGGCTACTTCATCAGCATAATGTAGGAGTTCTAGGTCCCCATAATTTCCTTCATTGCATGTTGGCAATGCCTGATAGCAACCCTTCCACAATTACATGTCACTTTACATAACCTCTCTTAATGTTCCCAATTCACCTGCAAGGTAGGGTTGTAAGTATGGACCTCAAGCTCCACAAAATCAAGTGATTTGCACAAGATCACACAGCTGGTAAATGGCAGAGCAAGGACTCTTTACGTGTCTTGGCTTAAGGGTTTTTCCCTTTCCACCACAATCGCTTCTGCCATTATTAAGGCTTTATTTCTTTGGGTTAAATGAATCTCTAATTAATTGATCATTCACATTAAATCTTACCTGAATCTTAGTGTATAAGAGAAGTTGTTCTGGCAGAATTGTATTTACAGGAAGAGAGGCAAGGAGAAAGAAAGTCAGGGGAAGTAGATACAAAGCCTTAGAAATACAATCTGAAAGCCACTAGGTTAAAGCATCTGCCCATTATTTCAATGCAAATGGCCTTAGAGGAACCCCTTGCTGTCATCCATACCCTATGTCCTACCAGATCATTTCTTACCAGCTGAGACAAGGAGATAGAATAACAGAGCCAGGCTAAAGAGCCCTGTCAGTATATGGCAAGGTGGGAAGGAAAGAAAAGTAGAATAAAGGATAAAGGAACAACTTTACAATCTACTTTAGGTTTGCTCTGTCTGTGGAAGGAATCAAATCCTTCTGTAGCTAATAAATATTGTGATTCCTGAACATTGGCACTTTAAAGCTACTAATACAGAGATCTAGAAATTAAAAAAAACAAACCTCAATCCTAAAAGGCCTTATATCACCTTAAAGTGTGATATTTATATTCTAGAAATATTAGAATTCCTTGCACTTGCTAAAGTATAGTTTTCAAAAGTCAAAAACATAAATATCTGACATATATTCATTCTATATTTGTATGAACACATGTCAGAGATTTAGTCAACTCAGTAGTGACAGAAGGGGAAGCTGGTTCTAAAGATAATTAGAACTGGAATCATATAGGCATTGGAGAAAGAATCTTAGAAGAAGACAGTTGGATTAGCTATAAAATTGGCTAATGCCCTGCAGGCAATAGAACCATAACTTGAGAATTACATATTTTACCTTTTAGAATTCATTTACTTCTCTACTGGGCACAAGTCCAGTAGTGCAGAAGTAACTTTAAAATTGGCCTTTGATCAACAGTAAGCAGAAATTCAAGCAAAGGTTCACTCCTCAGCCCAGCTCATTGTTGATCCTTGGCACGCCTGTAAACAGTGTTCCACTATGACACTGAGAAGACACGCAAAACTCCCTTTGCCTTCTTTCCAAGTTTTGAGTCCCAGTGGCTCCAGTTGGGTTCAGGCAGATCAGAAGTTTTGTAGTTCAAATTCTGAGTTGCCTTTGAATGTGTGAGTTTGTTCAAACAATAAGAAAAGAAGTGGAATTAACATTTGTATTAGTCTGCTAGGACTGCCATAACAAAATACCCCAGACTAGGTGGCTTAAACACAGAAATTTATTCTCTTAAAATTCTGGAAGCTGGAAGTCTGAGATTGAAGTGTCAGCAGGTTTGGTTTCTGCTGAGGCTTCTCTCCTTAACTCGTAGATGGCTGCCTGCTCACTGTGTCCTCACATTGCCTTTTCCATGTGAGTGTACCCCTAATGTCTCTTCCTTTTTATATAAGGACACTAGTTCTATTGGATTAGGGCCCCACCCTTATGACCTCCTTTAACCTTAATTACCTCCTCAAAGGCCCAGTCTCCAATAATAGTCATAGTGGAGAGTAGGACTTCAACATATTTAGCATTTACTCTGTACTAAGACTTTCAAATACACAACCTTCTTGAATGCTCATCCCACCTTTGCAGAGATAGGTGCATTTTGCAGATGGTCCGGAAAGTTAAATATCTGCCCAAGATCACCTACGTACCAAGGGGCAAGGCTGTTGTCTGACTCTGGGGAGACCATGATATAGGGAGTCAGGTTATGGAAACTCCCCAAGCTCCTCCACTTGTGGAACTTGGGAAGTTTCCACCACTTCTATAATGTCCTTATATTTGCTATTTATTGTAATCCTCTGTCCCTTGAGATGAAAGGTGCTATGGGTGTCTCTTCTGGGCAGCAGCATCTAAAGATGCCAAGGAGACTGAATCACAGGAGCAGCCAGTGCTGAGACCTAAGATTTCAGAGACCAGAGAAAGTGGGGGAAACCAATCACTCCCCCGCCACCCCCAATTCCTGGGAGCTGCAAGATGCAAGAGAGGAGGACACAGGCAGCTGACCTGTGACTGGATTGGTCAGGGGAAAGCCTGGAAGGGTCCTGATGATTTGGGAGAGACCATCTGAGGGGCTTCATGAATTCCCTCACTCCCTTCTTCATGCCCTCTCTTACTACTTACTCAATTCATATTTATTGAGCTTCTCCTGTGGCCAGCACCACCAGGTGCTGGAGGATTTACAACTACTAAGGGTCCCTTTCATGATTCTCCCTAAAGGTCCCTTTTTAAGAACAATAGTGTCTCCCACCTCCACTCCTGCAAAAAAAAAAAAAAAAAAAAAAAAAAAAAATTGCCCCTTACTAAGAAATGATCAATTAATTTTTCATTTTCCTGGGTTCAAATCCTACCTCTGCCATTGGTTAGGTTGATGGCCTATTTCACCTCTTAGCCTCAGTTTCCTTACCTGAAAAAATGGGCTAATACCTACCTCACCGAGTTAAGAGAGACAAATGATATAACATAATAGACATATGAAGGTTCTTAGCACAATGTTTAATACCCAAGCAAAGCCCGGTAAAGAAGATGAGAGTATGTTACCCCAAAAAATGCCACTATTTTTAGAATTGTTTTGAGCTGAAAGCAATTAGCTCTCTGCCCTTTCCCTTCCTGTCCAGAAGCAGGATATATTTCCCTTTGTAAAGGTAACATAAGCTCCATTTGTAAACATGTGCCCTCTCCAATATAACTTTTATCACCTGAGAGGACTCTTATTTGCATAACAAACCTTACTAACTTACAAACCTTTTTAACATAAAATTTTCTAGTCACCTTCCCATAACTTACCCACCTGCGGTTGAAGGGTATAGCCTATGTCAGGAACGCAGTCATGCTAGTCTGTTCTCCCCCTCCTCTGGCCTGGTTTCTCCTCTCATCCCTCCTTCCTCAGTTACTTTGACAACCACAGGAGGGGGGCTCTAATAAGGGTACTTTGAATAGTGGGAGACAGTTCAAAATAATAGTAGCCTGCTATGTGACAGGCATTTTCTTCCATTACCTCATTCCTTTTTTATATAGCCATCTTTGAGGTGAGTACTACTAATTATCTCCATTCTACAGATGAGGAAAACTGAGGATGAGAGTGTAAAATCTTGCCCAAGGTCACTGAACTGGTAAATGGCAGTCAGATAATGAGTTGTAACCTCCTCACTAGATGGCATTCCACTGGGTTGGGATGGCCCAAGAGATCTCCCAGGAATCCCCAGAGAGCCTCTGGAACTAGGACTAGGTCAGCCTCAGTGGTTTCCATGCCGCATATTAACAAACGATACTGTACAGACATTTTGCATAATACTTGCTTCATATGGACAAGGCCTCAAGAACTGCCCATAATTTCATACATATCAAAAGTAAGGAATCACATGATAAACATTTTGGAAACAGACAGAAGTTAGTTTGAAACTAAATAGTCTTGGGGAAGTCATTTAATCTCTGTGAGCTTCTGTTTCCTCACTGTAGAGTGAGGATGATATTGCCTCACTTGCAAGGCAGGTAAGATGATCAATTGAGCATCTTTCCTGCTGGAAACCCAGCAAGCATTGTTTCCTCCTGTTGATGTTCATCCTACAGTCACTTCCTCCCTCCACTGCTGGGAGCAGTAGGGGCAGTGCTAAACGTGGGGCATGGGAGGGGGCTGGTGCAGAAGCTTGATGCTTCCCTGTTATTGATGCCCATCCTGTGGTCACTAATCCTATGGTCATCACCAGCTCCGTCATCCCCTTGCCATTTTCTTGGGTCAAATTCCAACCTTCTTGGGTCATCATTCCAACCGAAACTAATGGGTGTAATACAGGCCACAAGTCACAGGCAACAATGGAAAGCTCTTAGTTCCACCAGAATGACAGTATAAAGCCAGGCAACACAAAACAGAGCCTTACTAAAGGGATAAGACCAAAGCAAAAGCCTGAAATCCAACATCTTGAAGTTCAATTTTCCAAAGCATGTTTCTCCTTTTAATTTCAGAATGTTAAACCAAAACAAACAAAAAGCAGTTAATGGTCTCCTTGAAAGGATGAAGGAGTGTCTGTTTTAAGAAAAAATGACTGCTAATAACTATCTTGGGAGTGATTCAGGCACAAAGTAGAAGAAGAAGAAAGGAGAATAATCACTTTTTCAACTTTATAGTCCAATAAACAAATCCCACGCTAGGGCAACAAAATCACCCCAAATTATACTTCTGGCTCAATTATGTTCACCTTTCCCATGACTTAGAATTATGTTTGTTTTATTCCCTAACAGCTTTTTTTTTTCTATTCCAGTTTAGCCAGTAGGAAGAATGGCCTACCATGGCCTTGCCTGCATTTTTGATGTTTGATTCTGAAAAACTCAAGCACATTTCCAGAGAAAATGCTAAAATCATACTTTATCAAAAATATTTTGGGATCATTTGCTTCTGTATATTTTGATTTGTACTTTATCATATCCATTTTGCTTAACTGCAGTACATGTGTCTACCATACACAAAAGAGAAAAAACAAAGTTTCTCTAAGCTTTTATTTTTACAAGGTAGTTCTCCTTTCTGAGAAGAGAAATTCAAAAGTTATAGAATGTTAGTGCTATAAAGATGGAGAAACTGAGGCCTAAGGAGATAAAATGTCTTGTCCACAGCCACACAGCCTCTCCACAGCTCTTGCCAGAGGATAGCTGTCTGTTTGTTTTGGATTCTGTATGAAGATCATTCAGCTTTCCTGAGTTAATGGATTATTGATTACTGTTTAGAAAAATGCACAAAGGAGATTTTTATGTTCCCCACTATGGGAACTTCTTTTTTTTCCATCTTGGTGGGAATGCTAAGAGCATTTGGGACAGGACAATTCTTTGTTATGTGTAGAGGTCCTAAGAGTTTCAGGATGTCAGCATCTTCAGTCCAATAATTGCAGCCAGAGTAACAGCAGTAATGCCCTCAGGCAAACACCTCCTAGGAGGGCAGCAGTGCTCTAAATTGATGCCCATAGCACCTGATGGGAATTCTAAGACCAAAATGATGAGAAGTCCTCCCCCTCCCCCTTACCCTGCCCCAGGGTCTTATTTAATTCTCTCCTCACTAAATAATCATTCATTCTGTCTTTGCAAGGTTTCTTGATCATCCAGGAATAGCCACTAGTAATGTTTATCCATTCACCAGCTTCAGGCATATGGTGCAACATGAAGCAAGAGGCAACTAAGCCCAATGTTCTCAGAACTCACAAAACCCAAATAGCTACTTACTTGTGGACGTGCAAGAACGTGCTCAACATTCTCCTTGCTTTCTAGTAATGTACTATCCAATAGGGTTCCTGGCAGGGGCAATACATGTATAGGATCCTTTCAGATCATCTAGCCCAAGAGCTTCCTTTGAAAACCAGAGCCTATATCCCAGGTCAGTGGTTCTCAAAACTTAAGAGTACATCAGAATTATCTGGAAGCCTTGTAAAAACATAGATTGCTGCACACACACCCCCTCCTCCCTACGAGTTTGTTTCCATTTGTCTGGGTTGGGGCCCAAGAATGTGTGTTTCTAACAAGTTCCCAGGTGGTGCTGATGTTACTGGTCTGGCTACACACTCTGAGAACCACTGTTCAGGGGTGGCTTCAGTACTAGCATACATCCTCAGAGATTTTAATTCAATCAGTCTTGGGTAAGAACCAGGTCTCTGTATTTTTAAAAACATTTCCCAGGTTATCCTAACATGAAGCCAGGGCCAAGAACCACTATTAGAATCTGTTATGTCTCCCTCCCTTGTTTCTTAAAAAGTTCCTTGAGCTAGTCACATTTTGATTAATCTTTATGACCCAACCTGAATATTCCCTTCCCTTAAAACCAGGATTCTCAAATTTTACTTTACTTTAGAATTTCATGTAACTTTTATTTTATTTTTTAAAAATACATTTTATTGATTTTTACAGAGAGGAAGGGAGAGAGATAGAGAGTTAGAAACATCGATCAGCTGCCTCCTGCACACTCCCTACTGGAGATGTGCCCACAACCAAGGTACATGCCCTTGACCAGAATCGAACCTGGGACCTTTCAGTCCACAGGCGGACGCTCTATCCACTGAGCCAAACCGGTTACAGCTCATGTAACTTTTAAAAGTCTCAATGTCTAGGTAGAACTACAGGCCAAATAAATTAGAACCTAGGATGCAATCCAAGGATTTTTAAAAATTCCTCAGGTGATTCCAAAGTGCAGCCAAGTTTGAGAATGGGTGCATTACAACCGCCTTACTGATCTCCCCACAGTATGCATTTCTAAATTAAAAAACAATCTTTCCCATGGTAATTCCCAAGGTCTTCCTTTTAATACTGAAAAATGCACAAGATATTTTAACCTGGAATCTTGCCATTTCTCTATCTACTCCCACTTACATCTGCATTCATGCCTCAATTGTATAATCGTCCTTTAGAGAGACCAAATTTTGCCACATTTGCCACTAAACATTTTTTATACAAGAAAGTGAGGAACTTTTGGTGAGGAAGGGGTTAAGATGATAGCCTAGTTGCATGCTGGGAACTGTAGTTCAATAGCACTGCCTAACTAGTGAAGCACTGTGCGCATCCAAAGAGGTACCCAGTTCTCCACATCCCACACAGCCTTTTAGAGAGGCAGTGACCAGTAGTGGCTAATACCATGGACATCAGAGTCAGAATGCCAGGGTCAGATCCCAGAGCCACTACTCACTAACTGCAGCACCCTGAGCAAACTACCTAACCTCCTAGGCCTAAGTTTCCTTTTCTATCAATAGAGAGGAAATAATAATACACATATCTAGACCTTGGGGTTATTATGAGAATTAAATGTGTATATATATATATATATATATATATATATATATATATATATATATTTTGCTTAGAACAGCAGCTGGCACATAATATGCATTCTGTAAGTGTCAGCTTTCATTATTATTGCCTTCTCTCTTGGCCAAAGTCCTATTCTCTTGGACCATAAGAATTGAAAATCCCCTGATTCACAGTCAGGACATAGGAGTTTAGCTGTCCTGTGAGAAATTATCCATATCTATTTGTCTTAATGGTCCTCTGGTCATTTCTCTTTAAAATCCTGAGGTTGGGTTTAAGGTGATAGGCTGGGGCGGAGGTCAAAGATATTAGCTAACAGATCCTGGCATATGTCCCATACTGAGTGTCCCTTGGTTTTGCCTGTCCAGCATCCATCCTCTCTGCTTCTGGTAGGAGCACCAAGTTTCCTTTGAGGAGCCACCCCTCTCTCATCATGTGCTCTCTTGGTGGAATTGCCACCAAGGTGCTCTGCCTCCCCATGGCAAATAGGCGGGCACTGGACCCAGCTCAGTCCATTGGGCTCTCTCCTCTGGGGAGGAACACGGGGATGAGAACTGACTGGAGAAGATTCACCTGAGGAGACTGCCCATTAGTTCCTGCCACCTAGATCCCCAAGCTCCCACAAGTTTCTCCATTGCTGAAGCCTGGTTGGACAGCCCTTACCTGAGTTCTGCCAGTCATTCTATTACCAAGGCAATAAGACCCTTTTATGTTTAGGTTGCCAGAGTCCATGTCTGTCACTTACTACCAAAGCGTCCTAAGTGACACACTCCTTCCTTCCTTCCTTCCTTCCTTCCTTCCTTCCTTCCTTCCTTCCTTCCTTCCTTCCCTCCCTCCTTCCTTCCCTCCCTTCCCTCCCTCCTCCCTCCCTCCCTCCCTCCCTTCCCTCCCTCCCTCCCTCCCTCCCTCCCTCCCTCCTTCCCTCCCTCCTTCCCTTCCTTCCTTCCTTCCTTCCTTCCTTCCTTCCTTCCTTCCTTCCTTCCTTCCTCTCTTCCTTTTTTTTCATAAACGGATTGTAAGAAATATTTTACATCACACACGCGTGTACACACACACGTACACACACACACAGACACAATGGAAACAAAGGTTTCACAAGGCAATAGTTACTTTTTAAAAGTATTTTTATTTCTTGATTTGAGAGAGAGAGAGAAATAGCAATTGTTCCACTTATTTATGCATTCATAGGTTGCTTTTTGTATGTACCCTGACTTGGGGTTGAACATACAACCTTGGCATATAGGGACAACACTTTAACCAACTGAGCTACCCGGCCAGGGCCAAAACTACTTCATTCTTTAAAATTCTGCTTATACAATCTGCTTATACTAGATTGATTTTGCAACTCACTAACGCGTCTGCCGTGTAGCTTCAAAAACCCTGCTCTGTTGAGAAAGCTGCTTAAGCTGACACCCGTTTGCATGTCTGAGTGTTTGCAAAAGGAGGCAGGGCCAAGATGGATCTTTCAAGTCTCATAATAATGATTTGTTTACTTGTACAAAGTGTGTTTCCTAGGCCACACCAGCCTGAGGGGAAAACTGAGATCAGAACCACAGCACAGGCTGTTCCTCTTTCTCTCGCTCTCTCTCTCTCTCTCTCTCTCTCTCTCTTTGCTCTCATTGGCTCTTGCAGAATCGCCCAACCCTCCACAGAGACCCCTTTCAGTTTCTGAGGATGCCTAGGGAACACTGCACATGTGCCCCCAAACATCACACTCTATCCTTCATTTTCCTTCTCTTCTGCTCCAGCTGCCTCACGGATCATTCCCCAGTCCCTCTGATGTCTGTGGGCTGTCACTGCTGCTTGGCCACTAGGGAGGAGCTGCTTTTGGTGGAAAATCCAGTGACTTTGGTGATGTGTGAGCTGAGGGCCTGGATAGGGATGCTATTGGTCTCATATCCTACAGCATCTTTGGTGCTACAGCTCTGTAAGTAGTTCCTCCTGATCCTCAAAGGCAATGCCACAGTGCCCACCAAACTGGAGAGAACTCCTTTTACTACAAGAATCCCAAAGTGGATCTCTCTTACTTTCTCTAACTTACACATGTTCAAGGGCAGGGGGCAGAACACAATCTCAACCTTGCACTCAGACCACCTTCTCTTTCTCCAGCTCCAGACCTGTTCTTGGACTAAGATTGGATGTTGCTACTCTCATCCAAACTGGTGAGTTCTTTCTTTCCCAGGAGACTCCTTGGTTCCTCCGTGCAAATAGATTCTTGGCAAGGCCACAGTCTGTCATCCTGCCCAGAAGTGCCTGCTTTCTAGAGTGAGCATAGATTTAAGCTAAACCCATTTTTATTTGAGAGCTTTGCTTCCCAGGTATCAGGAGTCACACGTTCAGCAATCAAGTCCTGTTGCAATGATGATGATGATGACAAGCATGACGAATCTTTCCCAGGTATCAGACCCCTTGCTAAGCACATTAGATACATTACTGTATTCATTTCCTCAGGAATTCTGTGTGGCATATACTAGTATTATCCTCATTTTACACAGGAGAAAACTGTGGCCCAGAAAGGTTAAGTAGCTAGCCCATGGTCCATGGCTGGCCGTGAAGAGCCAGCCCTGGACCCGCTCAGCACTCCTCTATCGCTGGGACTGGGCACTGAGCTGCCTTGGCCAAGGCCTTCAACCTCCCTGGGCCTCCTTCCAGCTCTGCTTTCCTCCTTTCGAGGGCCCTCTCCCAAAGCCCCAGGTGGGGTGCCAAACCTTATCCAAAGGTCTTCAAATGGATGGAAATTCCTATGCTTCCACCCTCCCACTTCCCACAGCCCCTCTGGGCCTGGCCAGGGCTTCTAGAGGAGGACTGGTCAGGAAAGGAAGGTTCATCAGCAATAGACCTCACCCCAGACCCCTCAGGGCTTTAGTGTAGCAACTTGCCCTCCTCTCAGTAGTCCCCTCCTCAGACCCAATTCTGGAGGCAGGAGTGGTTTCTCCTCCCTAAATGGCCATCAGCATTCTGCATTACAGTTAAAATTCTGCCCGATCTTAGTTGAATAGGGAATTCAAGTCTGGGCTTAAATGCCATAGAAAAAGAAAAAGTTACTGTCTTTTCAGAATGCCCATTGTAACTTGTCCTTAGGATCCCCCTTTCCCCCGCCCCTTTCTCCACCCTCCTCCCCCCAATCACGGTCTTTTTCCACTTAAATTGACCAAATGAACTACCAGAGAAATACAGCTGCACAGTGAATAGTTATGGGTATGATTTCTTTCCCTCATTCATTTGCCCTCTCAGCTTAACCAAGTCAGAGAGTTTGAAAGACCACTCACCGTTTCTTTGATTATGTCCACAGAGTACGAAGCCAAAGGCTGATGAACCAATCTTGATAACTTGACACATTTGAAAGTGGAACATGGGGAGTGAATTATCCTGATTGACTACATCCACCAGTTTAACCAAGTATCTGCCAGTGTCACCCCATGCAGAGTGGTGGTTCTGCCACTCGCCATCTGTGTGACCTCTTAGCACCTCAGTTTACCCATCTGTAACATATGGGGATTGGATCTGAGAACTCTAAGATCCTTCAAGTTCTCGGAGTCTTTATTTTATAGCTACAAAACACATCCTTTACAAGTGAGATAAGGTAGGGGGGAGGTGATTGTTTGAATAAAAATGATCCTCTCTATAAAACTTTCACCACATAATTATTTTATAGAGCACGTTTTCACTGTGTACTTGATGCAGGATCCAATTTACAAAATACTGACTTTCGGCCAATTTTTTAAATGACACTTTTACTGTTGCAAGTGGGACTTGCCCGTAAGTCACAGTTTCTAAAAACACTATGATAACTCCCTCCCTCCAGAGAATCCCTGACAGTGAAAGCAGTAGAATCCATTCTAAAATCATTACTTCTCTTGGACGGAGTTTTTCTTTTCTTTTCTATAAAAATTATATTTATAAACCTTCCAAAACTGTCTTAATTATAATAATCTATTGGTCCTTTTGAAGCACAAACCAGATATATCACTTTCCTGCCTAAAGCACTCCAGAGGTCTCCCATTGTTCTCCAGGGTCCTGGCCAGGTGGTGGCCAGGCCTCTGCATGTGCTGTTCCCTGCACCTGGAATGTTCTCTCCAACTCTCTCATCCTCCCTACCTTGGAACTCTGCTCTCTCATTACTTCTTCAGGGAGTTGTCAGATCCCTTTATGGTAACTCTGAGGTGCGATCTGACGTTTCCCGGGATGAGCACATCCTGACCAGGAGAGCCTTTTCCCTCTATGGTTGCTCATGAAGGCACATGGGTGGCTCTCTGCATGGACGACACTGTCCAGGCACTGACTCACAGCAGGATCTCTACCTTCATGGAGCCACCTGTCTTCCAGGTAAACAGTCGAGTACAAGAATGAACACGACTACCAACCACTGCTCTCTCCTCACAGAGCTTACAGAGAATTAAATGAGTGATTAGAGTCATTGTGGGGCGTGCTATGAGAGGAAACGGGTAGACTGTCCATGCTTCAGGTTCCCATGTAGGATGAATTTATGTCCTAATCACACATTTGCTCAAAACAACACTTTTATTACTTTCAATCTAAGCAGCTGAGAGAGAAAGATCATGGGTTGCCATCCCTGGGCCAGCATGGTAAGGGGAGCCAGGGTCTATTTACCTCTCTCCATCCTAAAAGTCTTCCCAAGCTCTTGGACTACACCGCCCTGCCCCAATGCCAGCACCTCATTTGTTTCTTCTTTAAATGAATTTCCGTTCCAAAGGTGCATACCCTTTCCCAAATACGACAGTAGTCCAGCCTACCATTTTGATTTCATGTTCATAATATTTACAGAACATCGATATCATCCCCACTTGAATAGATCCAGAGATATGGGCTAGATCATGGCAGAACTGGGACCTCAAAGCAAGTCTCCGGCTCTTGGGCCAGCGTTTCCCCCACCCTGTCTCTGCCTCCTGGGCTAAGCCAGGCCTTTTTCAGAGCCCTGAGAAGCCTAAGTTGGCTGTCTCCTGCTGGCAGAGAGTTCCTGCCAGGCATTGGGTGCTACTGCTAAAGAAGAAGGGGTTCCAGAAGCAAGAAAGGTGGATTATGCACAGAGCCAGTCTCTGCTTCTATTTTCCTCCCTCATCATGGGAGGAGGGAATGGCTGGCACGTTGGAGGTGGGGGTGGGGGACTATGAAAACCAATAATTCATGACAATTGATAAATGTCAGAAAAGTACTTACTCACATTCATTCCCTGAAAGTCTCATTCTCCGTGTGTTCTTATCTGTCTTTTAACGGTGGCATTAGTCAGGTGAATTCAGCAAGAAAGACCAACGTTTTAGCCAAATGCTGCGGAGAGAGGGAGTTTGATTTAACTTCATTTTTCCAGCCAGGGCTGGGTCCAAAGCCAGTTTTTCTGACTGGGTTGTTTGCCACACGAAAAGCAAATTCCCAGAGGTTTCTGAGACTGCCGAGCTCCGATGCAAGATGACTGCTGCCACCCACCCGCCCACCCACTCACTAATAAGACAGAACGCCGTCCTATTTTTGGTAACAATTACAGGGCCTCCCGGTGCAAGCAGAAAGCTGTTTATTTTCTGTTACATCACTTCACTTTGCCTTCGAAGGCTGGTCTGCGCTCAGTGTTTTCCTGGTGATGCAAGTCGGCTCTCTCCTCCGGCAGTTGGATCCCTCCCATCTCGCAGCACCTCACAGGTCTCTTCCCCGAGCAGTGCATTGCTGGATCGAGGAGCAGCTCACGAATCAGCTGCAGGTCCCCGTTTTGAAAAGCAGAGATACAGAGGCAAAGGGAAAGGGTGGACTCCTATGTGACCTGATCTCAGAGCAAGACAATCACCAGCTGAATTCCAGAAGCCCTGTTCATGTTTGGGGAGATTTTTCCGACTGCATGGAATCAGAGAGAAGCCAAAGGATGGGAAATGCCTGCATCCCCCTGAAAAGAATTGCTTATTTCCTATGTCTCTTATCTGCGCTCTTGCTGACTGAGGGGAAGAAACCAGCGAAGCCTAAATGCCCTGCCGTGTGTACTTGTACCAAAGATAATGCTTTATGTGAGAATGCCAGATCCATTCCACGCACCGTGCCTCCTGATGTTATCTCATTGTAAGGCCCGTAAGCATTTGCTATCTAATTTACGATTTAAAAATTCCAGCCAGTGTATTTGGGGCTTTGTATGTACTGGTAGAAGGGCATGGAGAGAGAGATTCCTCTCGCACACTTGGCCATTTGACAGTGCTAACATTTTGCTGCATTTAGAGATTTTGATTTTGATTAGCTGCTACGGAACATGCTTAGGTACCCCCCACCCTTGAACATTATTATGAGGAACCTGTAGCAGATTCATTTTCTCCTACTTCATCTGGGAAGGAACAGTATGGTACTTCATAAAATAGTGTCAAAATAGTGACTGTTTTTGCTAAACTGGATTAACACAAGGTTTGTTCTGTGTGTGTGTCTCTTTGTGTGTGTCTGTCTGTTTGTTTTCTTTCAGATCCTTTGTGAGATCTGGTTTTACTGAAATCTCAGAAGGGAGTTTTTTATTCACACCATCGCTGCAGCTCTTGTGAGAAATATTTATATCATAACTATTTTTAATATAGCATATATTTGGATAAGCCCTCTAGTAAAACAATCTTGATAGTAATGTTGTTGAATGTGATTATATTTCTGGAGAGAAAAAGATTATCAGTAAAGTGAGAGGTCCAGGGGTTTGTTTGCAGCGTGACACCAACGGTGCAGGTTGATTCTTGCAATGGGAAATTCGCTAACCTGTAATGCTGTCTACTTTCATGGCTATGTATGAAGTTGTGGGAACGTTGCCACAATGATTCCAATTTCATTCCACTATTTTACTTTCATTTTTGACTTGGGAACTTTGGTTATTTTGCCCTGGAGTTTTTGAATTAGTCAATACAGAACCCAGCATAACATATGTGCTCAAGATGTTGTCTCCCGGGGATCTGGGGCAGGCTGCTACTCTGTGTGATTTACCATGGGGGTGGCGGCAGGGGGGGGGGGGGGGGGGGTCGGGAGGACTTGGTTCTTTCTAGGTAATTCTGTAAAAGATTCATTCTGGAAAGATTGTTGTCTAATCTTATCTAATTTATAATTAGTTCCCTTGCAAGAAGGGAAAGAAAATAATATAGGGTAGTGCAAAGGATTAATCTCTGCTGTTGTGTTTTGAGTTAGCCACGAGGGAACTACATATTCAGTCTATGTCTCAAAATAGTCAAAAAATAATATTTGACTCAGGTCTCCCCACAGGCATAATGTCACATGTACAATTTTTTTTTTTCTAACGTGTAATGTTTGGCTATCGGAGTGCTAGTTCTCAGAGTAGGACCATGTGGAAGTCAAAAGGTCCCCCGTGCTTAGATGTCAGGCAACAGATCGGGCTGTCGTTAACATGCTTCAGGAGGGAATTGTCGATGAACTGCGTTTTGGTTATCTTAACTGCATGATTTAGGACCCAAGATTTTTTTTTTCTCTCGCCTTAACTGGCCATTTTGGCTGTGTGAGGTTATACATAGAGAGGCAAACAGCATGGTTTTGAAATTAGAGAGATCTGTGTGTAAATTTTATCACCACTTACTAGAAACTAGATTTGAATCTTGTGCAAATGACTAAATCTCTCTGAGCCTCAGTCTCCTCATCTGTAAAATGGAAGTGATAACACATTAAAAGATTGTTATCAGAGATAAATAAAATTTTAGTAGATAAAATGTTTGGCATAGGGTCAAATGGTTACACATTTTTAAAAAATCTTTATTGTTCAGATTATTTGGTTACACATTTTATAAATGGTAGGGTTTTAAATGTTTACATAAAGCTAAAAAATCCCTTGATCTATGGTTTTGTCTATATGAAATGCCAAAACTGGTTTGATTACTTTATTAATTCACAGATATAATCAGGTGTTTTGATATTATGTAACAGTGTTGGCTAATGCCCTTCTACTAGCTAATGTCTTTGAATGATTAACAATTAGTAGAATATTCCTAAGGGATTTATGTGTTTGATTAATGGCTAGTGATATGATTAGGGGAAGCGTTAGCACATTGAACAAACCCCAAAAAGATAGTTTTTAGCACTTAAAGTATCAAAGTCTCCAATGCTGAGATCCTTCCATACAATAAGAATTGATTGTATCTGAGAAAGTGATAAATTGTGCTGTTGTTCATTTTTTAAATAAATGGCTCATTTAAAAAGCATCCTTTTTGCCCAGGCTGTGTCTGGCCCAAAGGTGTTGACCTTTGAACTAGGAGATCACAGTTCGATTCCCAGTCAGGGCACATGCCCAGATTTCAGGCTCAATTCCCAGTAGGGGATGTGCAGTAGGTAGCTGATCAATGATTCTCTCTCATTATTGATGTTTCCATCTCTCTCCCTTCCTCTCTGAAATCAATAAAAATATATTAAAATTAATAATAATTTTTTAAAAATAAAAAGCATCCTTTTGATGAGCTAGGGCACTTCTCCCCCCATCCCCCCCCCAACCTCCCTGGATAGTTAAAGAGATAAGTCTTTAAAATTCAAGAGGTGTCAGTCAACACATACTCCTGATATTCCTACACTAGATGGACTTCAGCTCTGACACCGAAAGCCTGAATTGATCAACCTAATCAGTGAGCACATCTCCACTCTGCTTTTGCTGGGTGGACCAGCCTCGGCAAGCACAGATGCTGGACAATGTTATAGAAATAGTTCCCGGCTGCTGCAGGGTAATGTGATTACACGTATTTAGAATCACAGAGGGAAGCCAAGGAACTGGTTTTTAAATAGCCCACACAGAGTGTGTGCCATGCCCCTGTGTCCCATGCTCCGAGTGCCTATGGAACATTCCAGCCCTTATTTCTGAAAGCAGTTCAGGTTTCAGAAATAACAAAAGGGAGAGCAATTCCTACCCTGTAGGTCCTTACTTAACTCACGTTGGCTAACTTCCACGTGACAGATTTATGCTGGTGCTGATCTTATGCAGAATGGCCAGGGGTCAAAGTTTGTCTCTAATCTCCAGGACCCTGTTTCTGAAAGATTTTGCTCCCATTCTTCCTACCCGGTGTCCTCTGCTTCCTCCCATCTTTCCTGAGGAAATAGTAAGCTCATTTTCACTGAAGAAATAAATGCTAAGGCTCCAAATGTGAACTGCGCTGTAATCATAGCAGTGGTGGATATGGATAGTTCACAGACAAAGAGAGTTCTTCTGTGACACAGAGCCATCCAGTGCTCTGAAAACCCGCTATGGGCTGCCAACCCCCAGTAGGACAAGATGACCAAGGGGCCCTAATTTGCCTTTGCATGACTTTTGCCATTGCTTGGAGTTTGCAATGAATTCTAACAGCATTTGTAACAGATTACCAACCTGACCTGTCATATCCTGCAAAGTGATAAACCTCAGAATCGATTCTGTTTGAATGACATACAAAGTCAATTGGTTTCTTGCCTGTTGTTGAGCAGGGAAATGTCCCATTCCCATCACCCACCCTAACAATCTGATAAATTCATTATGGCCCCAAATGCTTTTTCAGACCTTCTGTAGAGACATGATGAGAAGTACTTTTGGAAATGTCGGCCTGGGGTACTGAGGGAAACAGTTCCTCCTTAAATTGCACACAGTGTCTGGGGAAAAGATCCTGATAGGTCGTGGCTGACAGTGTGTGTGGGAGAATAACAACAACAAAAAGCCGACACTTAGTAGAGAGAGGAGAGAAGGAATAAAATTATCCAATAAAAATTTATCAGATTAGTTGTATAAAACATATATTTTTTAAAATATCTAATTTATTGTTTTAAACAACCTTTTCCAAGAAAATGCAATTTCATTGATGTTTTCCACAGGGCAGGTTGTGAAACATACCCAGTGAGAACAATTATTCATCCTAGTTTGCTTTTCGTGATAGGGAGTGATGCTTGTAATGAATGCAATTTACAGAAATGAATGTGTTTTCACAATTACAGTCCTGTTCTTCTCAACTACAGACTGAAATCCCCAATGATACATACTCATTACAGAAGTAAAATTCAAATTTAAGAGTACAAAATGTGGCCACTTTGCCATTTGTTTATAACATTTTTAGTAACACAAATGCCTCCAACTCTTAAGAGAGTTCTAGCCCTAGCTGGTTTGGCTCAGTGGATAGAGCATTGGCGTGTGGACTGAAGGGTTTCGGGTTCAATTCCAATTAACTTGGGCATATGCGTGGGTTGCAGGCTTGATCCCCAGTAGGGGGCCTACAGGAGGCAGCCGATAAATGATTCTCTCTCATCATTGATATTTCTATCTCTCTCTCCCTCTCCCTTCCTCTCTGAAATCAATTAAAATATATATATATAAATTTAATAAAAGAAACATTTTTTAAAAGAGAGAGAGAGTTCTATTTGCAGGAAGTAAATTACAGGGCTGGTGCTGGTAAGATGCTTTAAAAAAAATCTGCACTGCTGAAACCGGTTTGGCTCAGTGGATAGAGCGTCGGCCTGCAGACTGAAAGGTCCCAGGTTCGATTCCGGTCAAGGGCATGTACCTTGATGCCCTTGACTGTGGGCACATTCCCAGTGGGAGATGTGCAGGAGGCAGCTGATCGATGTTTTTAACTCTCTATCTCTCTCCCTTCCTCTCTGTAAAAAATCAATAAAATATATTTTTTTAAAAATCTGCACATAAAAATTCAGTGTGACCAGAAAAAAAATTTCTATTTATTCTAATAAGATTTTATCTCATTTGAAGCAATAGAACTGACCCCTCTGGGGAGAAATTTTATTTATTTTTTTATTAATCCACAATCAACCTAAGTTCATAGTCCATAAAATATCAAAACTGAAAAGAAATTGGGGTTTTGTATGTAGCAGAGCAGCTCCCTCGCTGCGATCTATTGAAAGTCAGCCCTCGACACAAGGGTTTGTAAAAAAAGAAGATTAAAAAAATTTTTTTTTTCTAATTTAAAAAAAATTTTAAAAAAACCTGAAAATAAAAATGCTAACAACATGAACAAGATAAATAATAAATCCATCCTTACTAAAGATTTATACTTTAGTCCTTCAAAATATAATTTGTCCAGGTAAAAATATCCATGGCCTATCTCACCTTTATAGGGATTAGCCTCTTTTTCTATTCCTCTTTATATTACAAATATAAGACAAATGTAGCACTCTTCAATGACTACTCAAGCCAGACCTATTGGCTAAGAGGGCTTCTAGAGGAATTATTAGCTTCTTATGGATGAGCATGCTTCAGTTTGTGCAGAGCTGATGCCCCCACAGACCAAGAAGTACAACGGACCAAGAAGTAAAAATTTTAATCATCTAGGCTGTTTTGTCTAAAATTTTCCCAGTGACCCATAGCTTTGATTTTTAAATTTTTAAAAAATATATGTTTTTACTGTTTTTTTAGAGGGGGGGAGAGAGAGAGAGAAACATCAATGTGAGAAAGAAACATTAATTGGTTGCCTCCCACATGTACCCTGACCAGGATCAAGCCCACAACCTGGATATGTGCCCTGACCAAGAACTGAACGGGTTACCTTTCAGTGCATGAGACAACCCTCAACCAACTGAGCCATGCTGGCCAGGGCTAATTTTTAACTGTTTAATTAATTGTAACTGTGCAAACTAGCCCTGTACAACAGATGTTTTCTCTGAAAGTAATTCATTCTCTCAATTCTTCAGGCAAGAAACTTAGGAGTTACCTGTCCCTTCTCCCTAATTGTCCACTTCCAACTGGACAAGTCCCCTCTGAAACAGCAGGAGAATCTGTCACCTCTTCTGCACCTGAGGGCCATGGCCCTAACTGAGGCTGCACTCATTGTGTCACAGGCTGTTGTGGGAGCTTCTGCACTGGTCTCCCTACTTCTGGTTCCCATCCTACCCACTTCCTTAATGTTACCTTCCTGAAATACAGATCTCATCATGTCACCCCCATGCCCTGAAGCCTTTAAGGGGTTCCTAGAAACAGAATATCTGAACACCTGATTTGATATAAACAGAATTTGGCTATTTGTCCAGAGTCCTCTCTGACAATATTGACACCACACACACACACACACACACACACACACACACACACACACGATCAAAACAGACTAAAGTACCTAATTCCCTGGCTTCTGTTTTCTCAAGTTCGATGGGCTTAGCTGATGTCTCTAGTACTTTCTGTCATTTTGGAGCTATTTGTGCCTTATCTGCCTGTGTCTCTCATGAAGGATTACCTAGTGCTAAGCTCCTAGACAAAAGCCTGGATATTGTAAGCCTAGACCTTGCTAACCACATACAGGGTGTCCCCCGCAAAATGTATAAACAGGTTAACAGCTGATAGCTCAATTTTGAAAATGAAATGTATTTTAATAAACATTGCCTTTGTAATTATTCAAAGTGGGGACATATTATACATTTTTGGGGACACATTATATTTGTTGAATTCAATCCATGTTTCATAGATTTTATACTAAAACTCCTGTTTTTCTATCAGTAGATAGTCTTGGTTGTGTTCACACTCCTATGTTTGGTTTTTGCTCTTCTATTTCATAGAAACTAATAGTTTGGAGGTTGGAAAGTGGTCTGAACCAAAAAAATGCGAGGAGATATTTGCTTATTACATTATGGCGTCAAACATCTTAGAGATTTCCAATGTGTCAGAACTTAGAAGGCAAGGTCCAAAGCCTGTCCTTAGACCCACTGGTGGAATCTTTTTTTGTCCCACTCTGACTTCCTTTATGCTTTTGACATGTAAAAATATCATATTTAGGCTCTTAGGTTCTTTTTGTTAAAATTGAACTTACTGGGGTAACTTTAGATAATACAATTATATAGGTTTCAAGTGTACAATTCTATAATACATCAGCTGTATATTGTATTGTGTGTTTAGCCTCTTAGGTTCTTCATTTGATTTTGGAGGCTGACTAGTCTCTCCTATGAAGAATAGAATTCCCCTCTCTCCAATCTGATAGGACATCCTACGGGAAATGCTGGTTAAGTAAGCATTATGAAGATGAAAAAAATTTGATTAACACAAGGATAATTTCCTTTTTGACTTAATTATACTTGCTTAGATATAACAAGTACTTATTCACTGTTTAGCTGCAAGCAGTAACAAAATGAAATCAAAAGCTTCTCATTTCAGCAAACACATTTGGGGTTCCACTGTGCAACAAGTACAGCGCTGGGCTTTGTGAAGGACACAAAGATAAGTGGCACCTTTCCCTCCCACCTTGATATGACAGCTCTCAGCTGGCAGTGATCTCTAAAAGGGTAAATTATGTTCTGCCTGTATTGGAAAGTACTGTAAGGTAGTCTTGATAAGCTATCTTGTTTTGTTCAAAATGTTATTCAGTTGAATGGTGGTGATGGCAGTGCTTGCCAATTATTGATCCTGCGGCTGCAATAGGCTACAGAATGATTGCAAGGGCTTTACAGTGACAGCTGTGGTATCAAAATGACTAACCCTAGTGAGCCAGCAATGTGGCAAGTAGCAAAGAACACAGGTTTTTGTGGTCAGATAAACATGGGTTCAAATCCCCACACTAGTTCTTGATTTTAGATGAGCTTAACCAAGTCCCATTATCTGTATCTACAATATGGGGAATAATCATAGTACCTACTGCATAAGATTACGGTAAGAATTATATGAAAAAATACATGTAAAGTGCTTGGCACAGTTCCTATAAATTGATAAACATTCGCTATCATTATAATATCTGAAGATCACTTTAATTTGAACGACCGTAACATCAAATTAGCACCTGATCATGTAGGCTGGGTTTGCTTACAATCCCAAATTGATATTTTTGCTGTTCCACATGTAGGTATCCATCAGAACCTGCTAAGAAATCTTTCCTTCAACTACTTCTCATGGGAAAACATAAACTATTTACCTTTTGGGGGTAGAGGGAAAGGGGCTGAAATAAAACAACTGGCACCACACTTTGTAAAACAGATCAAATGTTGTTTACAAGATTAGCACTGGCCAGTCTTCAGATGAGTGGTTCTGTGGTAGGGTAGTAAAGGCCTGAACTAGAAATCATGAGAGATGGGTTTGAAATCCAGTCCAGACACTAATGGGCTGTGTGACCATGGGTTGGTCACAAAATATTCCTGGGCCTCAGATGTTATATGTGTAAAATACCAGAGCTAGATTAAATTATGGTTCTCAAATACCAATGGGGACTGGAGTGATAAGGTAAATGAAGGAAACAGCTGAGTATAAGACAATAGAGAATGGTAGTGACTACAATAAGCCAGAGAAGACATGTCTTATCTAAAAATGACATCCTCGCCCAGGGAAGTGGCTCAGTTGGTTGAGCATCATCCTGTGTACTACAAGGTTGCTTGTTCAATCCCCAGTAGGGGAAAGTACAGAAGGCAACCAATCAATGTTTCTCTCTCTCTCTCTCTCTCTCTCTCTCTCCCTCCCCGCCCCCCTTCTTCTCTCTAAGCATGTCCTTAGGTGAGGATTAAATAAATAAATAATAAATAAATAATAAAAATAAAAATGGCATCCTCAGGCCCCAAACGATTATTGCTGATGAGAATGTGGTAAATGAACATGAAGCCATATTTTCCTAATTTTCAAGGGAAGGCAGAAATCTGGAAGCAGATTTTGAAACAGGATAAAGACCAAACAAAACATAAGTTGGCATCTGAGAGCTTCACATTTAATTAACTACGGTCTCTTCCTAGCTTAAAATTCTATTTCACAAACAGTTACTATAATATAATATAGGAAAATGGTCTTGTTAAGGAAATGGACACAATTTATTGTATCAATTCTAACAAACCAGTAAATTAGATTGTTAATTGGAAATTTTTCATAATATGAAATTGGCTATTACGAAGTTATTATTATTTTTTCAAATAGTTTTTATTGACTTCAGAGATAAAGGAAGAGGGAGAGAGAGATAGAAACATCAATGATGAGAGAGAATCACTGATCAGCTGCCTCTTGCATGCCTCCCACTGGGGACCAAGCCTGAAACCTGGCATGTGCCCTCGACTGGAATGGAACCTGGGACCCTTCAGTCTGCAGGCCGATGCTCTACCACTGAGCCAAACTGGCTAGGGCACTAAGTTATAAAATAATAACGTACTTCCCAATTTCCCAAGCATTGGGACTTTACCGGGACTTCTACATGGTGGATGATGATAACACAATGTTTCAGTATCTCTCCCACAGGGCAAGGGGTGGAAAGGAAATGTTGGGCCCGATTACCTGGCAAGATGGCAGGTGTCTGCCTATGCACAATGTTATTAAAAGCAATGAGACTTTAAAAAGCTAAACAGGTTAGCATTTATATGTACAAAGAACTCCTGACTTACAGAGAACTCCTTGTAGGAGGCCATAGATTCTTCCACCTGTACTTCTGTGGCTACCATTTCTAGATCCTTCCTTGAGAGAATTGTCTTCACTGCCAGTATACAAGCCATGCAATTTTTTAAAGCAGTGAAGTTTCGTTAGAGGGCATTTGTCATTTTTATATTGCCGGATGCTAAGCACGTTATATATCTTGTCTTTTCTTTCTCCATCACAATAACCCTGCGACGGGGTTTGATTATCTCCATGTTGAAGGTAAAGTACTGAGTCCTAGACGAGTTAAGTAACCTCCTCAATGTCACACCCCTAATAACTGGCAGAATGGGGCTTAAATCCACATCCTCAATTTAACCACGTCTATTTCCTCTTGAACATGAGTCACTAGGCTTGACTTTGCATAGTTTTGTCCCCAAAATCAATTTCCCTTTCAAAGGGTCAGCCTCTGCCACTAAGGAGGGTATTCAGGAGAATGTGTCCTGATTCCTGCAGACAGTTACTGAAAAGGAGTTTCAAAAGCCCTTTCAAAGAGTTGGAGCATTGCTGGCAAGAACATGTGGTTTCCCTAGGACTCAACTCTCATTTGTATGTGTAAGCTATGGTCCCAGGGGCGGGGGGTGGGAGGAAAGAGAGGTAGGGAGGGAGGGGGAATAGACAGAGAGAGGGGAAGAGAGCAAAAGAAAAAGGACTCATTTACTTTAAAGTTACACCTTAGGCCAATGTTTTCTAACCTTGTGTCCCATCAAATAGTTGTCTTGAGAGAAAAGGGTTTTATGCTCACATAAATTTGGAAAACTGCACATTCGCTCTCTGTTTGGCTATGAACCTTGGCATGGAAAAGGATCTGGACTTATTTTATGTTGTTTCGCTTTTCTTAAAATCCCATAATATAGGTTCTGTGGCCTACACTTAGGGAATCTATGCCTTTGGTAGTCATTTTATTTATTGGCTTAATGATTTATACTTCACCTGTTCTAGAAAGTCTTGCTAGCAGAGCTTAAGGCAGGTAGAAAGGAACCCATCCTAAAAGCTACCTTAAGCCATCTATCTCCACACAAGGAGTACCTGGCACTTCGGTTAGTGCAGGTTCGTTAAGTGTGGTATCGGGAGCTCAGGCCTCACCACCAGGCTGTCCACCTGGTTAAGCAGCTCGGCACACACCAATTCTTTGGGGACCTCCCAGTGGATGCTCCATCTTTAGATGGACGTAGACTCTCACTGGCAGCCCATTCATTAGGAAAAAGACCCCTGAGCTTAAATAGACAATCTCACTGTTTTTGTATGGGGTGGGTTCCATCACAGCTATTTCCCAGACAGCTAAACCAGCATTTCCCTGGATGCATTCCATGGAATATTCGTTTTCTGTAAAGCTCAAAGCTAAAAGGGTCCCATTTTCCATAAGACTGGGAAACTGCATATTTAGTTTCCTTCTGAAGAGTCTCGTTTTACTTAAGGATAGAAAGATGCAAGTAAGTAAGAACCTCAATTAACTTCACTTTTCCCAAATTAATTAATTATTTCATGTAAAACCTTTCTACCCCAAAAGATCTTGCATTCCAGGGCATACACTCTGGGACTACTGGGCAAGGCTCTTCTAGATTTGCAGCAGATGCGGGGCCGATCTGATGGGACTAAAAAAAGGAAGCACAGACTTGCCTAGGACTGTTCCAGCCACCCTGGGAAGAGCAGGCCTGAGAATAGAGTCCCAGCTCTGCAGTTACAAGCTTCATACTACCTTACCTCTCTCACCTCAGTGGAGAATATAAAACCTACAGTATAGTGTTCATTTGAGGCTTTGAATGAGAACTCAGATCCTCAGAGGTGGTAAGCTGCTAAGGATGAGGCATAGTACAGAACAGGTTCTAGATAAAATTGAAGTCCCTTCTTGGTGTTTCAGGACCAGGGCGATGCAGATTGAATTTTTACAACACGGGAGACGGGCTGTTTACTAGGAGTTATGCCAACTTCTAGAAAGGAAAAGTTTGACTGCCCTGGGATGAGAGGTAATAACTAAAAGCAAAGAGGTAGGGCCATACTCAGATCTTTGCTGGTGGACATGCCAAGAATAGTTGTAAGGGAATCTTTGCAAATCTAACACCTACATTCTCATCCTGGCCCTGCTGCTGACATGGGTTAAGTCATTTAACTTCTGCAGGCCTCACTTTCCTCACCTAAAAAAAGAGGAAATGAACTATATATCTCTCTGGGGTGCCCCCACCTCAGATTTATGTGGAGCTAAAAGTAAGATTATTTATTCCCCATCAACCCAGGTTGAAGAGGTGGTAGTAGACTTAAAGATCAGCTGAATTACACTGAAAATGTTTTTCAAGGATCAGAGTCAAAAAGAACTGTGAAGCAATGTGCTGCTGTGTGATGCTTTCCATTTTAATGCTTTCCTATCTTGAGAGCATATCTTTAAATATTCAAATGTAAATTATTCAAGTTATTCCACAGCACCTGAACTTACTGTGCACATTTAACTAAAGTCATCAGCCTATTATTAATTATCATTCAACCATCCCTATTCTTTTGGAAAAAGGAGGATATTAGTAACAACCAAAGTGAATCATTCAGGCAGAGGCAACTCAACAAGTTGGCAAGCCCTCTAGCTGTGCCCACAAATATTCCAAAAGCTTTAACCTGTGCATCTTGCTCTTATGTACATATAAATGCACATATAAACATACAGACACACATCTGTACCTGGAAGTGTGCACACTCACGTTTATTCACACTGCCCGTGGTCGCCAATTCCATGGTGGTGCCTATCACAGTCCCCTTGGGCAGGTGACAGTCTTACTGAACCATTTCCCTAGCAGTAAAACTAAAGTCCTTCACTGTATCTAGAGTTCATCCAGCCCTGACATTTCATGCCAATTTGCTTAGATATTCTTCGGCAGAAGCACTGGAGACAGGCTCATATACATCATCTCACGCGAGTCTTAAAAATCTTCCAGGAAGTCTTTTTGTTATTATAATACTTATTTTAACAGGTGATGAAATATATTCACCTACTTAATACATCATGTGCATAATAAGTGGCAGCTACAAGCTTAGAAACTAGATTCTTTATTCTCTATCTAATCAATGCAGTCTTCAGTGACAGCCTGGTGCTCACTCTTCTCTTCTTCATCCAGAATGGTCCTCACTGAGGTGGGAGGGGAGAGGATATTGTATGGGACAGCCCCCTAAATTATCTCCCCTTCTTAGACAGGAGAATCTGCTTTGGGTTGGGAGACAGGATACAGCCCACCCATGGGCCAATGACAATTCTGATGGTAATCAAGATGTCACAGATGACTAGACAGAATTTAAAGAAGTGGGTGTCGGTAGAGCCATGGGACCCTGGCGTGACCATTTGAGCAGTCTGATTTGAGACAAAGAGAAATTTTATCAGCAGGGTTACCATTCTCATGCAGCCATCTATAGACTTAACACTCCCCATGCAAAGCCCATAGCTACTATTCCAGGAATGAAGCCCACAACGCTGCAAGTAAAGAATCATGCATCTCTCAAGTTAGAAGTGACCTAAAAAGTTATCTAGTCTAGACCTTTGATTTGACGATATAGAGAGGAGGAGTGATGCTCAAGGCCACTCAGAGGATTCATGGCCATGTGGGAATTATAACCAAGGCTACCTGGTTCCCTCTTCAGAGTGTTCCTTCCTAGTTCCTAGAAGAGGTGAGAAGCAGGGTAGGAAAGTGATTCAGTGACCAATCAGGACACGCATGTGCTTGTCCAGTACTTTCACTTCTGTGGACCCCCATCTCTGGCCTCTCAGCTGGATGATGGGCAGCTTTAGCTTTGACCTCCTTCTGATGTAGCTGGATCCTCATTCTCTGTCCTCTGCTCCCCAGGCATAGAATATAACCAGAATCCCTAAGGTTGAGAACAAGTACTAGTATTTTTAAAGCTCACCAGGTCATTCCAAGTGTGACCAAGATTGAGAAGTACTAGAACACAGATCTAGAGGGCTCCCTGCTCCAGCCTTCACACACACTTCCCTTTTGCACACACATCTCCTCCACATTGTGCTCTCTCCTAAGTGTGTCTTGTACACACTTCTGCCTGACATGGATTTAACTCAACCCAACAGCATCCTTTCTATTCAGCCCTTCTGCCAGCTGGCTCTATCTCTGCTGATTCCTAAACCCCATGAAGGGACTCATCTTTAGTCCAACTCATCTTTTTGACCCAGGCTACTTGGGCTATGCCATGCTGACCAACCTCAGAATTAGCTACTCTGGGTAAGAAACTGAGTCCTTTTTGCCCTAATAATCTGAGGAGAGAGACAGAGGTTGTATGGTATAAAACACAGCTACCTGGGCTGCCCCAAGTCTATTGTTTGTGCAGATGGGATGGAGTGGGCACAGTTTTTCTTAATAGGGACTGTGGGATTCTTTAACATATCTGATACAAAAACAAGTCATAATATTGAAATCAAACATATTCAGAAGAATCCATAAAATATTAAGGGTCAGAGTTTCATCCACTTTATAGGACATGCGCTTGTAGAGTCTTTTTAGCTTTACAGAAGATAATTAAATGGATAGCCCACTAAACTGATTTAGAATGCATGTATAATTTTACACATCCTTATCCATGGAATCCTTGTCCACAGAAAACCACAACTGAATTTAGAATTGAAGGACTGATATTCATTATTATCTCAGACAAAGGGAAAATTTTTCACTTTTATAAGAAAACTTTTTATCGAAATATCATATACATAAAAGTGCAGACCTGGTCTGTGTGGCTCAGTGGTTGAGTGTCAACCTAAGAGCCAGGAGGTCATGGTTCGATTCCCAGTCAGGCTAGATGCCAGGGTTACCGACTCGATCCCCAGTGTGGGGTGTGCAGAAGGCAGCCAATCAATGATTCTCTCTCATCATTAATGTTTCTATCTCTCTCTCCCTCTCCCTTCCTCTCTGAAATCAATTAAAAATATTAAAAATAAAGAAAAGTGCATATACCCTAAGTATACATCTCAACTTTAAAAAATTAAAACTTCATATTTTTAGAGCAGTGCTAGGTTCACAGAAAAATTGAGAAGGCTTAGAAATTTCCTATATACCCCCTACCCTGACCCATGCATAGCCTCATCCATTACCAACTTCCCCCAGCAGAGTGATAGACTTGTTACAATTGGTGGACCTACATTATCGCCCAGAGTCCATAGTCTATATTGTGGTTCACTCTTGGTGTTGTACATTCTATGGGTTTGGACAAATGTATAATGACATGTATCCATCATTATGGTGTCATACAGAGTATTTTTACTGCCCTAAAGTCCTCTGTGCTCTGCCTATTTAACTTATCCCCTGCCATGATTTTTCAATAAAGTGAACATTCTTATAACCAGCACCCAGAAACCAAACATTACAACTATTGCCAAAGACTCCCTTTGTGTCTCCTTCTAGTTACTACTTGCCTCCTAGGGTAACCACTATCCTAACTTCTGCCAGCATAAATCAGTTTTGCTGGGTTTTGTTGCTTATATAAATACTATCTTATAGGTCCTATATTATTGGAGATACTTTATTGTGCTGTGTTTTCTTTTCCTGGACTTAAATTTGTGGAAGTCATCCATATTTTTACATGTAGTTTAAGTTTTAACCAGAGGTTTAATCCTTGAAATCTAGTTCAGCGAACATTATTCATCCAGAAA
The DNA here is from genome assembly GCF_028538775.1 of Myotis yumanensis. NCBI lineage: Eukaryota > Metazoa > Chordata > Mammalia > Chiroptera > Vespertilionidae > Myotis > Myotis yumanensis. The sequence continues at coordinate 23,311,325 of NW_027223764.1, read as the reverse complement.
CTGTGCTCAGGGCTGGGGACACAAAAGCAAATAAGGATAAGTCCTTGCTCTAAGGAACATTCAACCTAGTAATGTGGTAATGCCCAGAATTTAATGTAGAGTGAATTCCTCTTTGTTTAACAAATATTTATTCAGTGTCCATTATGGCACATGTAGTATTATAGATGCCAGGGATAAGCAATGAACAAACAGATAAAAATTCTAGTGGAAATACCTATGTTTTATTTCCCTGACATGCGTGGGCAGGTTCTGCCCACTAATATACATTTCCCACTCTGTTTTACATCTGATTCAACATAAGGAGAACTAGTGAGAGAAGCTATTTCTTCTGGTGACTTGAAGTGCATGATTATGAAGTTGCTGGTCCACCCACGGGACAGTTGGCAAACCAGTGAGCATGGGGAGTATTTCTCTGTATCTATTTCTGCCTTATTCCATTCTCTCCATCCCTGATGCTGTCTGTACAGAATGAAATGAAAATCTGGAGCCTCAGGAAGTCTTTGGATGTTAGCTTATCTTGGAGTAAGGGCACGTAATCTTCTTGTTTTACAGAACCATGAAGTAAGAGGAGGCAATTGCCAAAGTTGTGACTAAAATCATATACACTTGAATTTGTTTTAATAACTAAGGGCATCTAAAATGTATGACTATTCATCAGTGTTGACTTTTCAGTGGTGAATTACTTGAGTATAAAGCTATGACACCGGAGGGAGGAAGGTAAAAGAGAATACATCATCACTCCAGGATTGATAATTTAGGAAGAAGTGCAAGAGATCATCTAGTTTCATTTGCTTGGTTCATGTTTCCCCCCATTTTTATGAAAAATTTCAAGCATATAAGCATATAAAAAGTAGAGACAGCAAAGTTCACTTCTGTGTACCCATTTTTCAGCTTCAAAAATTATCACCTCATGCTCAATTCACCTCTAAGCCATTGCTGTCTCCTCCCCTGATTATTTTGAAGCAATTCCAGATATCAAATAAGTTATTCATAAATGTTCAGAAAGTGAGGTCTCCTCCTTTTAATCTCATTAGTTAACAGGCTCAGAGAGATGAAGTCACTAAACTAGTTAGTGTGTGTTATTTTTAATCGCTAGACTACAAAAGTAAAGGTCAAAAGTATAATAACAGAGAATATTGAACTTTTAATAGTACAATTAAACAGTATATATGAGATGTGAATTGTCAAATCATGTCTAACATCTGGTCTGTTCCATGATCATGGTCACATTTTGGACAATAATTACAGGTGGAATATGAGATTCCCCTGCACAAGAAACTTAACATGTAGACCGAATGTCATTTGAACCCATTATAAATTTGTCATCAGTACATTTAAAACCTTATTGTTCATTTGTATCAATACTTTATCTAATGATTTCCAGAAATTAATGCTCACTCTAAAAATAAAAAACCTGCTTCGTGTTGTTTAGCCTATGATCACCTCTTTTAAGCCTCCCATTCAGAAAATTGGCAAGTTTTCCAAAGAGTTCGACAGGGTGTGAGGACTGCTGGTTCATGTTCCCTTTCATTGGTAATTTTGAAACCAAATCCCTGTGGATTTTGAAATTGTAAATAAATTTGTTCAAGTTAGTGTTCTTTTCAACTATTTAGTAATAAACTGGATCTAAGACTCTTCCTACACCTCATTATTTCACACCTTCAGCCTGTTCTGTTTTTTAAGTTTATTTATTAATTTTTTAAATTTATCTTTATTGTTGAAAGTATTGCAGATGTCCCCTTTGGGGTTTTTTTGTTTCTTTTTCCCCATTAACCCCCTCTCCCCTGCATCCACTTTTCCCAAGTCTTCACCATACTATTGTCTGTGTCCATGGGCTATGCATATATGCATATACATTCCCCAGTTAATCTCCCACCCCCACCCCCACCTTCCCTCTGAAATTCCTGTTCTATTTTCATAGAAGGAGGTTAGTTGATGTTCATTGAGCCAGTGTCAATGGCTCATCTAAGAGATATCATAGCGGCTTAAAACCCAGAAGCACCATTGTTTGGGCTGGTCAGAATGTTCCAGAAGTTTTTAGGGCAAAGGAAAAATTCCTAGTGTTTTTTTTTTTTTTAATGAAAATGCATAAAATGTTGATTTGGCTGTCATAGTGCCCAAATTGTATCTCAAAAAGTTACCGAGTGCATGTGACATCCATCACTGTGAGGAATGGGCCACAAAGCCCGCCTTCCTGGATGAGCATTTGGTGAGGAGATAATTGGGGATTTTTTAAAAAGCTACAAAAAATACCTAAATAAATAACACTTTAGAAGGCAGACATAAGACATTTTTCTGTACACAACTCCCACTCGTTTCTTTGAGAGATAAAGCAGCATAAATTGACAATCTGTCAGTTTAACCATTTTCATTGTGTACTTTTTCTGGGCAGGTTATTCACATCGAACTCCTTTGATGTGATCAGTGATGATGCTTTTATTGGTCTTCCACATTTAGAGTATTTGTAAGTAAAAACAACAACAACATTTTTTAACATAATGATTCAGGACAAGTGCTCTCAGATTTTTACAGCTGTCTGACAAAAATGTTATAACCTATTGCAGATTCATAGAAAACAACAACATCAAGTCCATTTCAAGACATACTTTCCGGGGACTAAAGTCATTAATTCACCTGTAAGTATGAAAGTTGCTATTACTTCTTAAGTTTGCTAATAACCTGTGGTTAAAGTGAGCACTTTGTGGGTATCCACGAACATTTAAAAAACCCAAACAATTTCTCTCCATGCACATTTGTATCTCTTCATGCACACTTGTATTAGCCAGTGTGTGTCCAGGAAATTGACTGCTATTAATATGATGAGTCTAAACCAACCGTATTTAGGAAAACAATCTAATGCAGGGCAATTGTGTGACTAAAATAACTTTCTTATTATCTAAATCATTATTCACTTCATGGATAATTATGGGTTGATTGTATAGCTTAATTTGATATTTTGCTGATTTCTTTTTCTGTATATGCCCTGACTTTATATATATTTAAACATATATTATAACCACAGGCAAAGTGTACACAGTACCTGACAACATGTTTATAAATTGAAATATTTAATTATTCAATGGGTGATTAGAGGCTGTTGTTCTTAACAGGAGGCAATTTTGCTTCCTAGGGAACATTCAGCAATATCTAGAGACATGTTTGGACATGTTTGGTTGTCAAGCCTGGAGGGTGTAACTGCATCTAGTAGATGGAGGCGGCGATACTTCTAAATATCCTACAGTGCACAGAACAGCCCCCACAACAAAAGATTCTACAGCCTAAAATGGCATTGTGCTGAGCTGAGGTGGAGAAATCCTGACCAACATGAACCAAATAACTTGTTTCTCCTGGCCTCCCTGCCCCCTTACACACACACACACACACACACACACACTCACACTCACATACACACAGATGTAATCTTCAGAAAACTAGAAGGTCATGGGAAGAAAAGACATTAACATTTATAAGTGACTACTATTATATTGGCCATTATGCTTTACTTCCTAGTGGACACACTAGGATGTAGGCTCAAAGGGCAGGCATTGTGTCTGCTTTGTTCCCTGCTGCACCTGGGCCTAGAGCAGAGCTGGGAATAAAGAAGGAAGGGAGGGAAAGGAAGAAAAAGAGGGAGAGGAAGGGAGGATAAAAAAGGGAGGGAATAAGAGGGAGGAAAGGAGGAAAGAAAAAAATCTGTACACACCATAGTGAAGAACATTTATTTGTTTGAGTAGAGCCTATTATATCTATCAACTGAAATGGAAATTTAAATTTGGCTCATAATGATGCCTCTTCTGTAGAGGTATGAAGACCATAAGAAAGGGACATTAGTACAGCATGTACTTAATATTTAGACATTGTTAAGTTCAAGAGAACACCAAAGGCAGCCTTAAGAGAGAGGTATGAATCTTAAGGGTCAAACAGACAGTGCAAGGGAAATCCCACCTCTCTGGCCAGGTCCTGGATATGGGAAAGAGGTATTTATGGGAACAGGTTAAAACTGACTGAGTGAATATAACCCTTAGATCTCTTGTATCTTTATCTAACACTGGGGGTTGACTCATATGGCATTGCCAATATTAGACTGTTTTTGTCTATAAAAATGGCAATGCCATATGATTCATCCTAAATAGTCTCTAGGATGTGCCACACAAAGATGAATAAGATCCAGTTCCAACCTGGAGGAGCTCAGTCTAACAAGAGGAATTGGACAAACAAATATGTTCTCTCTGGTGCCTTTTCCCCCGAGTTATTTATTTCTGCTCTTTTCTTATTCTCTCCTTCCTCCCCTCTCTCCTTCCTTCCTCTCTTCCTTCTTTTCTTTTCTTCCATTTTTTCCTTTCAAGGAGAGATGATGAGTAGAGAGGATTTGAAACCCAAATGTTCCCCTGACTGCTCAGTACATCAAGTTCATTTTCCATTAATTACCACTTATAAATAAATCTGACATTTGTTTGAGCCATTAACTTCCTTTTTTAAGATTTTAGGTTTCAGAGTGCACTTTTCTCCACCTCAGACTAATTCTTCCCAAAGGCAGATATTCAAGCAGTGAGGAACCATCGCCTCACCCTCTAACCTGCACATGCTGCAGGAAGAGTTTACAAAACTTTTTCATATTCTTGACCTCATATAGTTTCCTGATGGCCTTAAGAAAGAGACGGAACAGTAGCACTACCCCTGTTGACAAATAAGAGCATGGCGACACACTCTGAGTTTAAGGAGCTCCCACTTTAGTAAGCAGTAAAGCCAAAGTTTCCCAAGGTCTTCACTGAGCCACCCCGTGCCCTCTTCGCCGTCAGTTGTAGCAGGACCAGAAAGCTCTCGAGCTAGTGGGATCCTTCCATGGCACATGATTTGAGGAGCAACCATGGCTATGGAAGAAAGATAAGATCCTGAAGACAGAGGCCCTACCCTCACTCTTAATTTTCAAAAGCAAATAGTTGGGATTACACATATATTTTAGATCCAAGTAGTTCCCATTCTAGCCTAACATTAAAGCTGCTCTGAGGGACCTATCTGAGCATTTATATAAGTTCAGTTAGCTCCTAAAAAAGCAATGAACTAAAAAAAAAAAAGCAATGAACTTATCTCACCTTCTTATACATGTCTCAATAGACTTATCTTCTAAAGAGACATTTATAGACAACTTAAAAATTACTCTATGAACCCCTGCCTCCCAAGCTAGCCCTTAAAAAAGGGAGAGTTTTTTTATATTTAAGTCCTTACAAAGCAAGTCAAATCCTGGGACCCTCTCTCAATTATTTTATTTTAGATACTGTCCTAATGTTATATATGATTAACTTAAATGTTTGAGTAGTTTATATATTTCAGTAAGGTTTGAATTTTTCTGATGACTGTGTATTACTTTTGAAATCAGGAAAAAAATAATTAAAAAATAGTTGATGGCCAATGATGACAAAATATCTCAACATTAACTGGTTTCTGTATATACCCATGAGTTTTTTAGTAATGATTCCCCTGGGCATCCCATAAGTGTCACCGTGACTAAGGCTCAATGGAGGCGGGATATTTGCATGCATTTGGGAAAAACTGTCATCAATCTATACATGCTGTGAAGCACCTCCTGGTTGCTCAGCACTGTGGGAGTACAAAACCCATTAAGAGAAGCCCCCAAACTAAGGTGCCTGTGTGTTCCCAGTCAGGCAGCATGTCTTCATTTCAGTTTCACAACGACATGCATGTAGAGAGGCAGTGAGATGTCGTGGCTAAGAGGGTGATCTGCGCACCAGACTGCCTGGGTGCAAAGCCTGGTGTTACCCCTTACCAGCTGGAGGACATCAGAGGTCACTTAGCCTCATTGTGCCTCACATTTCTTATGTGTGAAATGAGGGTGATAATAATCATCTGTAAGAATGGGGGCTGGGAGAATAATGTACTTAGGAGTACCTAGATCCTACGGTTGTTATGAGAGTGAGTTAATTTTTGCAAAGTGCTTAGAGCAGAGCCTGGTATGCAGTAAACTCACTGCCTAACCTCTCTATTGGTCCTCGATCAGGATTCCAAATGCTGCAGTGTATTTATGCCCTTTAAACATTTTGTATGCAATTAAAATAGCTGCACTTTTGAAGCACCACAAATTCAGTGAGACACCAACTCAAATGGAGGATCTGCACTGCGAGGAGTCGGGGAGCACCCAGATGGCCGTGGGCGATGCTTTCTTAGCAGCAGAGCCCAGTGGAACTGAAACAAACGTGCTGTCTGAGCCAGTCTGGTCTGCTTTAGAGAGAAGACTTCCCAGTAGTTTCCATAGTCATTATCAGAGGTTTTCTCAGGTTAACCATGAAAACACCGAAGTGGAGGAATGGTCATTATCTCTGCTGGGAAGGAAAGGCTGCCGCTGAGAATGCTTGAATCTTCTCGGCTGGCTCAAAGCAACTAGATGTTCATTTGGGCAGTTTTCTGGGTGTTTTGAAGAATGTTTCTTAAGTAGGCTCTGAATCAGGACCTAGAGCAAGGTGCTTACTTGAAGACACACTTTAAAGAGCTTCCCCATTGCTTTGGAATTATTACCAGTGAGGCTGAGAGGAGGGAGGGCACTTTTGGGTCCATATGACATGAGGGTGGGTGACCATGGTAATTCACAGGGCTCTGCACTTTCTCCTTAGCTCAGTGCCTTGGTACAGGGGGCCTCTGCTCTTTTCTTTGTCTAGATTGGTGCCCTTCCTTTCCTCCTCTCCAACCTGCCCCATTCATTCATTTCAGTATCTATTGAGGGCTTACTTTGTGCCAGGCACTGGAGAGGCAATGGTGAGAGTCCTTCCAGTAACACTACATAATCATCCTTAAAAAATTAACATTGATGAAATGTTTCTCAAACTTCTCATTGCTTTATCTTCACTCCTCTCCCAATCAGTCCTACTCATCCACCTCCTTCAGATATTCCAGTGCACTCCTGCCCTCTATAAAAACCCATGGTCAGACTCTCTGACTCTTATCTATGGAGCTTAAAGTATTAACTCTCTGAGTATCATTTTATTATTATTAAAGATGAAGCCATATGCCTCCCACAGTGAAAAGTACTATAAAGATGTGATTTTAGAACTAAAAAAGAGCCTGGAGATCATTCTGACCAAGTGATCATTCCCTTTGTAGAAAGGGAAACAGCCAGAGCTCAAACCCAGATATGTGATTCCGGGCCCCATACTGTTTGCACCATACTCTGCTGCTGAGTCCAGGGAACCCTGAAGTCAGGCTGACAGGCAGTGGGTCAGCTTGGGCAGTAGCATAGTTTCCTTCCATCATACCATGTAGAAAGTCTTTTTCCCATCAACTCTAGTAGCTACCTCTATGTCCCTGCCTTTCTCTCCCTCGGTATTTTAAGTTTTCTTCCTCTTATTGCTGACAGAACTCATATTCAGTTTTAATATCCAGCACTGACGTGAACCTTGCCCAGCAAAAAGACTTGCAGAGGAAGGAGCTCTTCCACATCAATCCAGGATTCCACTAAAGGAGACAGAAGAAGATCTTAAGACTTGGGGAGTACTAGACTGGCTCTCTGGACACACTTGTTTTCCACATTAATGCCCCCATGAGATGGGCTTTGTATTAATGATTAAAACAAAATATGACAAAATCTTAACAGGGGTTGCCTCTGCCAGAATAATTATTTTTTTTCTCCTTTAAAATTTTTTTTCTTGTACTTTCCAAATTTTATTGAAGTGAAGAATAATAATAGCGATTACATGTTTGTGTTTATAGGTATGTATATATATGTGTACATGTGGTATGTTACACATAGATATAACATAGATATCAGTAAAAGATGGGACATTTAAGAATATAAGGCATAGAGTTCTTTCTACTCAAAAAAAGACAGAAAGGTGATTTCATCCTCCTGAGTTGAGCATTTAAAAGTGCTTAGATATTAAATATTACTGGTTTTGACATCAACCACAATGAAAAAGATTGATTTTGTGGTCTTGACATCTGACATAGGCATAAAAATTCAGCTGCAGACCCCTAGCCGTTTTGGCTCAGAGGATAGAGCATCAACCTGCAGATTGAAGGGTCTTGATTCTGGTCAAGGGCATGTATCTCTTTTGCAGGCTCAACAACCGGCCCCCAGTTGGGGTGCCTGTGGGACGCAAGCAATTGATGTATCTTCTCTCACATCGATGTTTCTCTCTCCCTGTCTCTCCCCCTCCCTCTACTCTCTCTAAAAATCAATAGAAGCCCTAACTGGTTTGGCTCAGTGGATAGAGCATCGGCCTGCGGACTGAAGGGTCACGGGTTCGATTCCGGTCAAGGGCATGTACCTCGGTTGTGGGCACATCCCCAGTAAGGGGTGTGCAGGAGGCAGCTGATTGAGGTTTCTCTCTCTTTGATGTTTCTAATTCTCTATCCCTCTTCCTTCCACTCTGTAAAAAAATCAATAAAATATATATTAAAAAAATAATAATAAAATAAAAAATAAAAATCAATAGAAAATTATCCTAGGAAGAGGATTAACAAAACAAAAAAAATTTACCTGCAGATACAAAATTTTCCTGGAAACCATTTCAAAGTATGTGTATAAAAATATTTGTAGCTACAGGTGTTAATTTTCACAATAAATGAAATAGGTTTTCTTTGCTCAGTTTTGCAGATGTCAAGACAGAAACCCAGAAAAGTTAAATTAAGTTGTCTAAAGACACACTCCTGAAAGTGATGAAGCTAAAATTTAATCCCTTGTCTACTTGAGACCCAACTACTACACTGCTCTAAATGATGCAAAAACAATAAAATAAAATAATAGCTACAACCAGTTTTACAAAAGATAAAGAACATATTTCAACTATAGCTTCCACTGAGGAAAAGGGAATAATAATAATATTAAATTGTTACTCTGTGAAAAAGGAGGGCAGATGAAGGGACAGAGGAAACCGAGGAAATTTAATGAATTTGATTTTCCATTTTGCTTTCCAGTGGCAAAACTCAATGTAGAGATGGGATCTGAATAATCAAATAATGCTAACATCAACCCCCAAAATAACACTATTGCTAACCCCAGAAATGCTGTCTCAATATCTCTAGTTGTTGATATAACCAAATAGGCACCAGATCTCATTCTATTCCCCGCCGCCCCCCCTCCCCCTTTTTTTTGGCATAAGTTAACATCACAGGATTTACCTCTTTTTCTTCCTGGTAGCCCTGGCCCAGAGCCCTCAGCAGCTCTCCCTGCAAAGAATCTCTCTTAACCCCCCACATGCCTTTGATGTTTTTTGGAGGCTCCAGACCCTCCTGAAGGCTGACTTTAAACTGGCACAAGGAACCCACAGGAATGGTTCCAAGCCTGGCCTGACTGTAGTCCTAAACTTCCCCAGATATGAGGGCCTTTAAGCCATGTGGGAATCATGGTAAAGAAGGCAGCTCCAATTATGATAAGCAAAATAAGCCATCAGAGAAAGATAAATATTACATGATCTCACTCATTTGTGAAATATAATGAACAACATAAACTGATGAACAAAAACAGATCCAGAGACAGAGAAGCATTGATCAGACCGTCAAACCTCAGAGGGAAGGTAGGAGAGGGTAGGGGTAAGGGGGAGAGATCAACCAAAGGACTTGTATGCATGCAAATAAGCCTAACCAATGGACACAGACACAGGGGGTGAGGGTATGAGTGGGGGGGGGTAGGGGGTAATGGGGGGATAAGGACACATATGTAATACCTTAATCAATAAAGAAAAAAGAAGAGCCCTGACCGGTTTGGCTCAGTGGACAGAGCATTGGCCTGCGGACTCAAGGGTCCCAGGTTCAATTCTGGTCAAGGGCATGTACCTTGGTTGCGGACACATACCCAGTAGGGGGTGTGCAGGAGGCAGCTGATCGATGTTTCTCTGTCATCGATGTTTCTAACTCTCTATCCCTCTCCCTTCCTCTCTGTAAAAAAATCAATAAAATATATATTTTTTTAAAAAAGAAGAAGAAGAAGAAGAAGAAGAAGAAGAAGAAGAAGAAGGAGGAGGCAGCTCCATCCTGAAGCCCATCCCATGAAAGAAGTTGCTATCTCAGGCCACCTAGGCACCCAAGTACTGACAGTGATAGTCATTCACATTCCAGCCTAGAACTCTGGGCCTTTATGAATGCAGTCAAACAATTGGTTTAGGTTGACTGAGTCCTCACTGGACGGAACCATTACATATACAGAGGGGTCCTTTTAAAAATTCAATGTTATTCTTTGTTTCTTCTGAATTTAAAATAAAAATACATGCTCGATTATTTAAAACCCTCACAATCCAGGCATCTATATCGCAAAAGTGAAAGATTCCAGCTACCCCAAGATGTAAACTCCATCAAAAGTTTTTATATCTCCTTCCAGACCTTTCTTTATGCATCTATAGACATATATCCTCCCTCCCAGGTGGGATTACAACTATTCTCCAACTCCTTTTTTTTTTCCCATTTAGGCATTGTTTCATGTCTAATCATAGAAATCTACCTCATTTTTTAAAAAAATCTCCTGCAAAATATTTCATATTAAGCATCAACTATCATTTATTTACACGGTCCCTTATTAATGGACAAGTAGGTTGTTTCTAGTTTTTGCTGCTATAGACAATGCTTGATTAAATATCTTTTCCCAATTATGCAGAAGGCCTCCAATATTTCCAATTTCTCTTTCCTTGGGAATTGGTAAAAAATCCTAACTGGCCACAGCAAATAACTGTGCAGTGGCATGATTTCATATTTCCTTTCTTAACTTTTCAGGCTCTGATGATCCCCTTCTATGTGTCCTGTGCACCCTTCACCACCTACCTATCAACCTGAGCCAGAAGGTTGCTTTATATCAGTGCCCTGTTACAGCTTTTGAAGAATAATTCCCAGGCTCTGTCAGCATTCTTTCCCTAAGATATTTTCTGCCCAAGTCCTGCTGTCTGCTTTCTTCTTTTCCAAATGTAACCCAATGTCGCTGAGGCCTCCAAGAAACACAGGGTAGTATCTAAACTCCAATTCACTGGGCATCCAGAAGTCTCCCTCTCATTTCTGAGTCTTACTTACTCTTATTTCTGCTTCTTTTGTGAGTTCAGGCAGCCTTCCCATGCGTACCCCTTACCAAACCTAGTCATGAAGCTCTATCCTATCTCCTTGAGGAGTCAGTGTTTAATTGAATTTTGGTGATGGAACAGAGGAGGGGTCTGATTGAGTGTAATAAACCCATCCACCATTCTTCCCTCTGGCACCCCTCATACTGCACTGCCTCCCTCACCCTTTGGTTCCTTTGGTGAGAGCCTCCCTATCACAAGACGTCCTCAAGAAGCATAATGCCTCATTTTACAGTCCATTAGGCCAGTTTGCCTCATCAGCCCATCTCCCAAATCTGTTGATTATAAGTCCATCTTGCAATGAAAAATTACCAACTCTCTATTCCAGAAGCCCCAGAGCTCCAAGTCTCTATCTCTGACCATCTCACCAGCTGCTTCTGCAGTTAGCATATGAGGCCTAGAGCTCTACTCCTTTGGACAGGAAGTAAAACTGCTAGATTCCTCCATTGTTTAAAAGAACCACGTTGGGCAGCAATGCAAACAAAGTGCTTCTTCCTATGCAGCCCTAGTGGCAGCAGTAATTCGGGACTTGCTGTTTCATGCCCACTGTCCCCTGACCAGCCTCCTCCAAACTCCTGCCCTGAAGCCAATGACAGTGTGCTGGTTTCTGGGGGAAGTATGTCCACTGAGAAGTTAGCATGAGAACTTAAGGCACGTGGTGCCAGAAAGTAAATTGAAACACATAACTTGGGAGTGACTCTGAACTGGTTGAAATCTCTTCATTCAACCACCAGGCAGTAAGGTGAGTTATGGAAACATTCTCTTGAATAGTCTTCTTTAGCATTTTATTATTACTATGCAGCAGTTCATTCGGATGATCAGTTTTCTCAATGCTGTGTCTTGGGCAATGGACAGGCAGAAGGCCTTTTCCTTCTTTTCCCCGCTCCCTCCTCCAAGCTGCCCTTTGAGAGTGGTCCAAGAGCCAGATACCATCCTGAGTTATCTCATTTACTACTTCTGACAATCTTATGACATGAGTATCACTCATCCACTTAAAAATGAAAAAAAAAAACTGAGTCTCAGAGAAGATGCATAACTAAAATCACACAACCAGTAACCAGTGGACCCAGAATTCAAACCAAGCTCAGAATGACTCCACATCCGTGTCCTTCTTCACAAAATAGACTGCCAATGAGGTGGGAACAATCTCAGTTCTCATTCTTAGGTGCCAAGGTTCATTGAAAAAGGTCTTCCAATCTAGTTGTAATTTCCAAAACTCAGAAAACAACATAATTAACTTAAAAATATGTTTTAAAAGTCCTGAATGTTTACACTGGAAAATCTCATATTAATTAGTTAGGAGGTAGAAGACACAGAAGACTTTTAAGAGTGTTCTAAAGGGAATTTTCATTCTCAAGGGTTTTGGAGGCTGACAGCATAGGCTTTTTTTGTTTTACTTTTTGATTTTTATTGTGAAAAAAGACCACTTCTAAGAAAAGTTTATGAAACATGAATATGTACAATGCTGGTTAAAAAATAGAAATTTACGAGTAACTAGAACCCTTCCCCATCAGACAGCATCTGCTCTTTGCTTGTTCACATTTCTGCAATATAGACACATTTCTCTTTCCTTGATGCTGTCAGAACTCTTTGACTTTGGTTAAAAATCAAAGTTGGAATCATATGTGGAAATTTAAACTATCTAGATGTGTAGTTTATTATGAACATGAACAAATAGAAGGATAAAAAGAAAGAGTCAAGTGTTTTCTCCTAAGCCTAGTATTTAAATTCAAATCAGTAAACTACTGAAAAACTTTCTTTGACTTTGATTGAAATCATTCTAGTGATTCATGAAAGAACAAATAGAAGGAGAAAAAGAAAACAATTCCTGTGGTAATAGGGCATTTGGGGATAGACCCTGTCACCCATTTAGTCATCCTTTGGGAGACATCCCTTAGACAATGAGAGTGTGAATCTCTTATCTGTTCTAAACAGAAAGATCAGTTCCCAGGCATCATTTTGTTACTGGTATTTGGGGGTGGGGAGGGCATGATAAACATGATACATGAAGTACCACTGAGTGTTGAAACAAGGAGGCAAGGACTGAAAATACAATTGCAGGAACCTGACTAGTATCTTAGCAGAAGAAGTAATTTAGTATAGCCTGGGAAGAACAAAAGGGACTCATAACAAAGCTTTATCATAAAATACATTTATTTAGTTTATGACTACAGTTTACTTCACTCTTTTTCTTTCCCCCTAGGAGCCTTGCAAACAACAATCTCCAGACGCTCCCAAAAGATATTTTCAAAGGCCTGGATTCTTTAACAAATGTGTAAGAGGACCTGATTAATTAATTAATTAATTAATTTGTAATAGTTAACAAAGAAGCCTGGTATTGATTATTAAAATTTTTAATTGGCTTTAAAATTAAATTAGAATTTTAGAATTTAAGTTGATTTGAATTTTGAATTTACTTAGACTAATGTTTTTTTCTATGATTTTTACCACTGGACATTCTGAAAATATAGTGCCCAGACGTTCCTTTGACAAAGCAAAGTGTGTGTCTGTATGGAAGGGAGTGATGATAAGGAAGTTTGAGGGAGTGAGACCAGGGGGCCCAGATAGAAATCTCAAGATGCCTTTTTTCCCATGAGGTCCAGGAAATGGTGCTACAAAGGAAAATATAAAGGAGTCTGGGAAACAGAGTAAAGATGAAAGGTTACACCCATGGGTTGGTCAGTCTACAGAGAAATGGAGCAGGAAATGGGGGAAGGGAGGAAAGTTTGACTTTTTTCTCATTAGACTGAACAACAACTCTAGGCTTAATCCCCAGGAATTTGGCTTAAGCCCCAGGAAGGGAATGAACTTAATTATTTTTGACCCCTTTTCAAACAAAAGAGCTTTCAAACTTTGACTTTTAAGCCTCAGAGTGAAAGATCTTTGTAAGGAATTTGTATATCTTGCTGTAAGCAAAGCAAGTAATATATGCCTAAAGCTCTCAAAAGCAATTTAGCTTCATTAAGTGCCTTCCAGAATATTTGAAAGTTATTTAAATTCCATAAGGTAGAATTCAGGAACAAATGAAAGGACATATGAAAACAAAAGATTTCTTACTATTCAGGTACTTTGCTATAGACTATTCAGAACAACTTTTCTCCAATAACAAAAAGTCAGAGTCAAGTGTTTTCTCCTAAGCCTAGTATTTAAGTTCAAATCAGTAAACTACTGAAATACTTTCTTTGTTCCTTGTAGTATTCCCCCAGCCCCTCCTCCATGCCTATTAGCCCAATTCCTGGTTTATTTCCAAGGGAGTGCAGGGATCAGGACATTTCCAAGAAAGTCTCTAACAGACCACAGTTATCTGCTCTGGTTAACAATAGCCCAGAAAAGTTGACACATTATTCTGGGTCAGAATATTCTTGGGAGATGAGGTCAATACTGGCAATGTCTTAGAAGTTAGATGACACCTCTGGGCTGACTTGGGGATACAGCTTATTTGGAGACCCTTTGTCTTATCCTTATGTCAGCCTGTACCTCACACTAACAAAACAAAACAAAAACAAAAAGCCATTTGAAATTGTCTCAGTCTCTCCAGGGAATCCTATAATGGGTTTGGCTCCTGGGGCCTACTTTGATATGCCCAAATCAAGAATTATCTAAGAAGTACAGGATTATGCCAACTTGACTTTTAGTGAACTTCTTGGTTTTCTTGACTACGTCTCCTGAGAAAAATTTTAAAGCTTCAACATTTAAAAAATGTTTATGTGCTGTGTGAAGAGTAGGCAACACTTACTGTACAAATTCTGTGTGATGAAGAAGGGTTTTAGGAAGGAGATGGACTTTATGAACAACAGCAGTGCAAATAAATAGAAGTTGGTAAGTTGGAATCATATGTGGAAATTTAAACTATCTAGATGTGTAGTTTATTATGAACATGAGCTATTGCATGTCTGCGTTAACTCTGCTGTGTCAAAGTCATTTCCTATTAAAATTGAATTTGTAGACCATGAAATAAGGTCAGGATTAATGATGTCTGTGAGGAAGAAGAAAAGCAAATAACTCACTCCATTTAATTAAATATGATACAATAATCACTACATACTTTCCTCTAGACCTGTGCTGTCCAGTATGGTAGCCACACATGCGGTCACTTGAAATGTGTTCCTAGTGTGATTGAGAAGCTGACTTGTAAATTTTACTTAATTTTTTTAAAATTTAAATTTAAAAATTGATTCTCAGTTCAATTATTGGAATACTTTTAAGGCTCTTTGCAACAACTTGGGCGTGTGAGTCTATTTTTTTTAACTGGAAATTTTATTAAATCTAAGGACACATCAGGTATTTCTGATGAAAATTTAGCATCCAAATTGAGATATGCTATAAAATGAGTATAAAATATACATTAGACTTCAAAGACTTAATATAAAAAAGAATGTAAAATATTTTATTAATAATTTTTATAATGACTACATATCAAAATGATAATATTTTGTATATATTGGGCTAAATAAGATATATTATTAAAATTAACTTCACCTGTCTCTTTGTACTTTTTTAATGTGCCTACAGAAAATTTTAAATTACATATGTCGTTCACATTATATTTCTATGGACAGCACAGCTCTAGATCCAGCTACCTTCGAATCCAAGAGGGAGTAAGTTAGGAGGTTCCTTTGACTGGGATGGCCTGTAATGGTACACTGTGGTAATTCTGGGCTCAGAGTGAATTAGTCAGGTTCAAGGTGGATTCTGGGGCATTCTGGCACATACTAATGGCTGAAATAGAAGTCATACTGTGAAGGTAGGACCCTCATAGAGCAAAAGCAGCTGAAGTTTGTCTTTCAGGGACCTCAGAGGGAATTCATTTAATTGTGACTGTAAACTGAAGTGGCTGGTGGAATGGCTAGGCCACACCAATGCAACTGTCGAAGACATCTACTGCGAAAGCCCTCCAGAATACAAGAAGCGCAAAATCAATAGCCTCTCCTCCAAGGATTTTGATTGTATCATTACAGGTAATGTATTCCAAGTTATTCCACCTCATGAAATTAAAAGAAGGGCTACACTTTTTTGCATGTGCAGGAACTGATATTTTTATATCTCAAAAACCAACTAAGCAATTTGATTTTTAAAATATTATGAACCATTAAAATGTCATGCATTTAAAAGCAAAGTAAAATTGTCATTTTACTACTTTTCTAAAATAAATGCATTTGTTATGGACATTTGATATCTAGCCAAGGAGCTAGACTTTAGCACACAGTTACTCATTGTCACTTCCTATTTTTGCAGAATTTGCAAAGTCTCAAGAGCTGCCTTATCAATCACTGTCCATAGACACTTTTTCTTATATGAACGATGAGTATGTAGTCATTGCTCAGCCTTTTAATGGAAAATGCATTTTCCTTGAGTGGGACCATGTAGAAAAGACCTTCCGGAATTATGACAACATTACAGGTATGAGAAGCCTAATCATATTTTGAGTGGAAAGTTAAGCTGCTTGGACCAAGGACAACAGGAAAAGATGAGCGATATTGGGAAGGCTTTGAGACATTTGAATCCCAACTCTGCCATTTACTAAGTGATCTGGAATTGTTCCCTAAACTTTAATTTTCTCACTTGTAAATCTGAAATATTTACAAGGTTATCAAAGATAATGCAAGCATATATTCAAGAAACTTACCATAGTACCTAGTCTAGCAATAAAAGGTGGATAATTTTTCCTGGAGGAGAAAGTATTGGACTAGGAATCATGAGTTCTAATCCAGGTTCTGCCACAAACTAGGGATGCTACTCACTCTCACTGGGCCCTCTTTTTCTTAACTTTAAAATAAGAAGGTTATTTTAGACCAATTAGTCTCAAACTTTGTTGCACAAACATTACTTCTGTAAAATATTAATGTATGCCTGTGGCAAAAAGGGTTTTGAGGTCAAATACATCTATGAACCATATCTCCCTCTTGGAGATTCAGAATAATACACATTAGAGGCTCTGAGAAGTCCTAACAGTGAAAAAACAAGCCTCTTTCCAGAATTTTTTGCATTTAATTTGACCATGGAAACCAATTTTTTTTTTGCCATGCAAACATTTACTCAGGTGATCTCTTAGGTTCCTTTCTCATTTCAACAACTTGAAATTTTTTAAGTCATAAATTAGAACATGGGACACTCTGTGAAATATTTACATCAGCTTTAGTTCCTAATACCTTTAAATCTACTCCTAAAAGCTCCTAGACAAAACTGAGAGGGTCATAATTAGATTTTGTTGGTGGTCCTTGGCCCATTGCCCAAAGGATCAATACAGGTCTGAGCTTGCTTGAGACAGAGGTACCCAATGAAGGAATCCCCTCCTAACTGATACCCTTCTAGAATCCTCCTTCTTTCTTAAGGAGAAAGGCTATGCTTCCCTTTCTCCCTAAACCTTCCTTGTTTTCCAGTGGATTACAGTAGGCATTTGTGTAATCTAAACCAGTTCTTTTTACCTATGTGCAGTCCATCAACAGCTTTGTTGTTGTTGTTAATCCTCACCCAAGGATATTTTTTCCATTGATTTTTAGAGATAGTGGAAGGGAAGGGGAAAGACAGAAGGAGACCAACATCGATGTGAGAGAGACACATAAATTGGTTGCCTCCCACATGTGCCCTGATGAGACCGGGGATGGAGCCTGCATTGGAGGTTCATGCCCTTGATCAGAATCTAACCCCAGACCCTTCAGTCCATGGGCCAACACTCTAACCACTGAGCGAAACTGGCTAGGGCTTGAATGAATCTTTAGATGAGCACTTGAGAGAGAAATGAATCATGTACTTGCAACTTCAGAATGCATCATCTAGTATAAAATGACAAACAGATGTCATGTATATGGTCAACATCCTGTCCCTCACCCCCAGACAGATATTGCTAATCCACTGTGGTGCTCTTTCTTGCAGAGTGCAGCAGTGGCCACAGAATCCTTCTCAACACAGTTCTCCAGGCAGTTGCTCTTATCATCATCAGTCAGTCATTATGGGTACTTAGGTAAAATCTAGTGACCAGCCCTGATCTAGTTTCAACCCTCTCTGTACAAAAGAGAAAACTAAATCCCACAGAAGTTAAGTAACTTTTCCAAGGTCACACAATCAGTTGAGTCCTGAAAAGGGTCACAAGTAGAATAATTCTGTCTCTGGATGGAGTCAATTAGTAGAAAGAGTTGATGCAGAACTTAGTGCCTCAGAGCCCCCTAGGCTGCAGACAGAAAAGACCAGGGTCCTACATTTGCCCCGCTTCTCTTTGGATTTCCTAGAATCAAGCTCCCTTGAGGAGTTCAGAGTATATTCATAAATATTAAACTCTTACCAAAAGGATACTGAACTAGGCCACTGACAGACCTCATGTTGGTCTCTAATATTTCCCAAAGTAACATTCATGAGCATCATCTATGTACTCCTCCCTCTTCCTTCTCTTCTCTCCTGCCACCAGTGACCTGAAGATGCAGAAAAATGCCAAGTGGCATCACTTTCCTTTCTCAGGGGAAAGTCAGGTTATTCAAGAAGTAGTTCGCACTTAGAAGAAACCAATTACAGACAGAGCTGTGGGCTTCCCAAACCACCATTCAAACCTCCACAGCCGTGGGCAAACTACGGCCCGTTTGAAATGAATAAAACTAAAAAAAAAAAAAGACCGTACCCTTTTATGTAATGATGTTTACTTTGAATTTATATTAGTTCACACAAACACTCCATCCATGCTTTAGTTCCCACCCTCCGGTCCAGTTTAAGAACCCATTGTGGCCCTCGAGTCAAAAAGTTTGCCCACCCCTGCTCCTAGAATCTTGTGGGATCTAAGTCCAAGATGGAAACCCTGGAATACCTAGCTGCCCACCCCATAGCGATGCTGGTAGGCCTGGGTTTGAATCCCAACTCTGCCTTCTCCTAGCAGCATTGAACCTCTCTGAGCTTCAGCCTGCTCATCAACAAAACGGGGGATAATAATATTTATTATTTAACCTTTTGGAAAATTTTAATGAGATGATTTGGCAAAGCACATAGTAGGTGCTCAATAAATGGCTGTTTTCACTACAATTACAAAGATTAACTCATGATGTATTAGGGAGAGCAATGTTTTCTTTCTGCAAGAAATGAGAGAAGGAAACTCAGGCTATAGCCATGTATCCTAAATATCTAGTGCAGGTTGGATGTAACATGACAATGTCTGCATGCTCCAAAAGAGGATGACCATCCAGCTAATCTCTCATTTGTCTTTTCCCAGGCACGTCCACTGTAGTATGCAAGCCCATAGTCATTGAAACTCAGCTCTATGTTATTGTGGCCCAGCTATTTGGCGGCTCTCACATCTATAAGCGAGACGGTTTCGCAAATAAATTCATAAAAATCCAGGATATTGAAATTCTCAAAATCCGAAAACCCAATGATATTGAAACATTCAAGATTGAAAACAACTGGTACTTTGTTGTTGCTGACAGTTCAAAAGCTGGTTTTACTACCATTTACAAATGGAATGGAAATGGATTCTACTCCCATCAATCCTTACATGCGTGGTACAGGGACACTGATGTGGAATACCTAGAAATAGCCAGAACACCTCAGGCACTGAGAATGCCTCATTTAATCCTGTCCAGTAGTTCCCAGCGTCCTGTAATTTATCAGTGGAACAAAGCAACACAATTATTCACTAACCAAACTGACATCCCTAACATGGAGGATGTATATGCCGTAAAGCACTTCTCAGTGAAAGGTGACGTGTACATTTGCTTGACAAGATTCATTGGTGATTCCAAAGTAATGAAATGGGGAGGCTCCTCATTCCAGGATATTCAGAGGATGCCATCACGAGGATCTATGGTGTTCCAGCCTCTTCAGATAAATAACTATCAATATGCAATTCTTGGAAGTGATTATTCTTTTACTCAAGTGTATAACTGGGATGCAGAGAAAGCCAAATTTGTGAAATTTCAGGAATTAAATGTTCAGGCACCAAGATCATTCACACATGTGTCCATTAATAAACGCAATTTTCTTTTTGCTTCCAGTTTTAAGGGAAATACACAGATTTACAAACATGTCATAGTTGACTTAAGCGCATGACACACAAATTCTGTGGCTGCCATCAGAAACTTTCTACAGTACATGGTCCGGATGAACTCAATGCATGATGACTCTTCTTATCCCACTTGCAAAAGAATGCCTTTCAAACACTGAGACTGCTAGAACCAAGCACTACCAGTATCCCCATCTTTAACTGTCCAGTCCAGTGGTGTGGGAAGTTACCTTTTATAAGAGAAAACTGAATTGTGTAACTGTTCTTTGCAGTGAAGGCGTGTAAATAAGCATTTAATGATATCTGTTACTCCAAACAGAAATATTAATATGTACTTTTCCATTTATTTATTCATGTGTTCAGAACTGCCAAATAAAATGTTTACATTTTCTTTCATATCCCAAGGTAAGTACTTAAGGGAGTTTAGTTTTTTTCTTGGTGATGGTGTATTTAGGAAATAGTTTTATACCATAAGGTTATATTTGAATCAAGAGTTTATGTTGTGACTAATGAGTGAAGGTGAAACACTGATATTGATTACCCATAATTTATGAACAGGTTCATCAGTTGATTTTGAACATTCAAAGGTGTTTCCAAAAGTCATGACTTTTAGGAACACTTTGAGGTAAAGTGGTGACAAATTAAAAGAAGGGTAGAGAAATTTGCTTATTACAAGAAGACTAATTTGAAATAAAAACTGTAAGATCCATTCTTTCCTGTCCAATAGCTCCAGCTACAGCAATCCTTCAAACAACTTACAGGATAAGTTAAAGCCAAGATTTGGGCTTTTCAAAAACCCTATTTAGGGACTTTCTAAATGTCTGACTCTAGAATCATCTGACAGCTAATTGAGATTGTAACCTTATAGCACTTGCCTCAAATGAAGGCCTCTTGATTTGACCAAGGACTTCTAGAGACCAAGTCTGATATGTTATTGACATGCTGCAGAGTGCCCAGGAGGATCATATTTGATTTTCTAAAACCCTGCTTCTAGATCACAAGGGTCGTAGCAAGTAGCACAATGCCTGTGCACTCTATGGGCTCTCAGAGGTGCACGTGTGTCCTCCTGTTATAATAATAAACTTTATGAGGCCCTTTGATCTCATCAATCAGTATGTATGGAGTACCTAATAAGGTATCATTCCTGTGGTGTTGAGGAGAGAACTGAAGGAGAGAAAGGCACCGTCCTTGCCCTCTGAGTCCTTAGAAGGCTCATTGGGGGTTTAGGACACAACAGAGCAAGCAGTAAGTGCCAGTTATCATCTGAACATCCAATTGTAAGATTCAGGAGAGCATCAAAGATGTCTTCCTGAAAGAAGTGGTCCTTGTTTGAACTTAAGGGAAGATAGGAGTTTAAATGGGGATCATGACAGAGAAAGTATTCCTGGCACTTGGTTCTGCATGCTGCCTTTACGGAAGGGAACAGAACTTCCTCCAGCCCACTGTTCCCCAGAGTCTTTGACCAAACGATTGTGGGAAGGTGTGGGTAGGGGGACAGCAACCCCTCTCCCAGCCCTTATCTGGCAAACTTAAGGCATCAAAGGTACACACATCATTATAGAATCTCCCAGAAGCAATACCTTAGGGAGTTATGCACAGGAACCTGACTCCTTTATAACATGGTAAAGATATTAACTCTGACATCAGGGTTATGGGGGAGGAGAAGAAGGCTTACCCACTCCCGATCCTGCACAGAGGGAGAACTGGCCTTTGAATGCATTCCTTTCCTCAGTTCCTATTTTCTGTAAGCAGCGTATATGCTGTTGGAGAACACCTGCTTTGTAGAGACAGGGATCAAATCCAGCCTTGCCATGTACTGGCTTTGTCTACAGACAAGTTATTTAACCTCTCGGAGCCTCAGTTTCTTCATCTTTAAAGGGACAATAATGCCTACTCCAAGGACATGGAAGAATTAAGGAGCACATGGCAGATTGAACTTTTCTAACTATATCTCCCGTCCCACATGTGCTATGAGAACCTTGCCCTCATCCCATCAAGAGGTGGTGCCTAATTCCTCTGTTCTTAAATCTGGACGGGCAACCAATAGAATGTGGAGGAAATTATGCAGTTTGACTTTGGAGCTGGGGTTACAAAATGATGATGCTTTTGCCTTGTGAACCTGAACTGCCATGTCAAAAGTCCTAGCAGCTTGAAGCCACCATTCTGTGAGGAAGCCCAGGGTTTGGTCCGCAACCTCCGCTGAGGTCTCAGCATCAACCACCAGTCATCTGAGTGATGGCTCCAGCGGATTCCAGCTCCCAGCTGTCAAGTCACCACCAGCCATCGAATCTTCCCAACTGAGGCCCTGGATGTTACGGAGCAGAGACAAGCCATCCTACAATCACCTACTCAAATTCCTGACCCATAGAATCTATACACATAATAAAATGGTTGTTTTAAACAGCTAAGTTTTGGGGTGCTTTGTCACACTGTAGCAGTACTGGGAATAGCACTTGAAGTGCTTAACCCAGAACTGGCACGAATTAGCACTCAGCAAGTGCTAATGGTTCCACACCCATAGCATGAGTTTGGGTCACACTCTTCCTTTACTGTCTTAATGTAATTCACTGTCATTTTATTTTTAAATGCTCTCTCCTGTTTTTAATATGTTATCGTGTTCTTACTCTGTGCCAGGCACTGTGCTGAGTTGAGGGATGCGGACATTAAAGACTTGCCCTGCTTGTTTTCATAGGAGCACTGACTATTCAACTTGGCAAACCAACTCTCTACTTTACCCTAACTCTGAGACCCAGAGATGTGAAGCAAGTGGGGTGAAGTAGGCTACAACCCAGGTCTCCTGACACGTGGTCCAATCCTTGGTCCATAACATGGCGCCACCTTTCAAAACTGCCCCCTTCATTTCAAACCTGGGATGTGGATGGGGACAGAGGTGAGGAAGCTGACAGAGAAAATAAGTGTTTAAAAGACTGAGGAGAAGGACAGATGGTAGGGTCCACTTTTTGTAGGAATTGACCAGTCTTTTCTGTGAGTTGCCCTCTCTGCCTGTGTCCCTCATCTCCTCTACACTGTACCACTCTCCAGCCATAGACGATTGGGCCTGGAGTGAACTCCTGATCCAGATGTTCAACCCAGAAGCTGGGTGGGCTCATATCTAGTTATCCCTTCTGGATATCTGGCATTATGTCTTTAGCCATGGCACCAGATTTCAAGGTGATGATCTTATATCAGGTTCCCTCAAAGCAGCAGGATTTACTGAGCAAGTGCTTTCTCTACATCTGAAAGATAGTGAGAGGGGCACAGGACAGGGAAAGATGCCATTTCAAAACTCTGGCTTCAGTCCGACCCCATGGGGAACTCTAGAGCATGAATTGTAATGCAGAGCATATCCTGCCTTGAGGCAAGGAGGATGGACTTTCATAGCCCCTCATCTGATAGTTAATGTCCAAAAAGTGTGGGGCATAATCTCTTAGGCATCTCTAGCAGAGAAGGTTGGCTAAGGGCAATGCTCCACAGAAGGGTACAACTGTGAGTTGTTAAGTAGAACCCATGTCAGCTGTAGGATGGGTGCATCAGCCTAGTAAAGGGCATGTGGGTGGGATACCAATAGCATAAGCCACAGGGACACTGACTGGGGAGCTGAAGACACCATTTTGGAGCAGCCATGATTGTCCATGTACCAGAGGAGCAGAGAAGGTTGGTCTCAAAAGTGAGTAGGGAATGATGTAGAAGCTCAGAAAGAAGCAGAAGTGAGAAACTATACAGTCTGAGGGATGGAGGAAGGGAAAGGGGTAAGAAAAGGGAGAGGAAGAGAGGGAAAATGAGAGTATAAAAAGGAAGTGGGGGAGAGAGTGGAGGAAGATTGGGAAGTATGGTGTCCCAAGTTGGGTCACCTGAGAAGTTAATGCACAGACCTTTATTAGGTAGTACCCTTGAGAGCAACATCTGGAAGGGAGGGGAAAGAAGAATTTGGCAGAGAGAAGCTGAGCTGTGATGCAGGTCCCATCAAGGTAACCCTGTAGGGAGCTCTAGAGCTGAGATGTCTCTTCCCAGTTGTCCCAAGGGGACCAGAGCTTTATACCTTTGTGTTGATTACTCTCTAGATGTGGCCATCCTTGGGAGAAAGTATGGCTTTAGATGGGGCTGTTTTCTTAGCCAAGGCAATCCCCAAAGACAACAGACAGCAGAGGCTCATCTTACAGCCACAGCTGGAAAACAAACTCTTTATTCTTGAATGAGGATGGGTGGTGCAACACAGTCTCCATTGCAGAAGAAAGAGACAGAAAGAAGGGCGAGTGAGAGAAAAGGGAGGAGCGGCAGCCTGGATTCCATTTCCTGCTTCATCCCTCATTAGAATCAGTGGCACCCCCTGCCCTTGAATTCCTTTAGGTACTTCTGTAGTCTTCTAATAACAACCACCCCGCACCCCCCCACACACACACACACACAAACACACTTTATTTTATTTTATGTTAGTTTGAGTGGATTTCTATACTTACCACAAAGTTATCTTCAACTAAGTCAGAATGTTTAGGCACAATGGACTATAAATATAGATGTGTATAGATGTAATGGTGAGTACTAGATATTTTAATCTCTGCTATTCACACTGTAAAACTTCTATTAATCTATCCTCAAGTTCATCAATTCTTTCCTCTATTATCTCCAACCTCAACTTTCTTGAACAAGTAATATTATTTTAATTAGATCAGTGCTTCTCCACGTTAAATTTTTTTCCAATGTTTACAAAGGTTTGGACCATAGAGATTTAAAAATCTCCAATGCATTTTAGACCAATGTAATCTGTTTGTATTGTGAACCAATATTTTTGGAAGTTAGAATAAAAGTGAATTACTAGAAAAATGATCACTTGCTTGGTTATTGTGGCCATGTCAAATGGCCTATAAAAGTTTCTAAGTGTTTCCTCTCAAGTTCTGTGCTTATCTCATCCCACACTGATTCTAAACTTTTCCTAGACTGGCACTGGTCCTAGGACCACATCTATAGGTACACTAAACTAGTCAACTAGAGCTCAACGCACTCATCTCAGCCTTACAGTTATACATCAGTTTTAAAGTGGGATATACATGCATTTTAATATGGTTGCTATCAAGGCTATGGGGCATCAAGGGATACCACAAGCCAAGAAGACCTACAAGGCCTTAGAAAGTCCTGAAGGTGGAATTTAAAATCTAGCCCAGCTTCTCCTCCCACCCTCCAATTCACCCACAAGTTGCAGTTACCCATGCAACTTGACAAGCCCTATTTTATCTAAGTGCGTGCTTCTGTGCCCAGGCTGTTCTCGCCACCTACAATGTTCTTTCCCCACTCTTCAATTTAAAAAATATATATATATATATATGTTTTTATTAATTTTAGAGAGAGGAAGGGAAATAGAAAGAGATAGAAACATTAATGAGAGAGAAACATCAACATCGATTGGTTGCCTCCTGCATGCCCCATCCCCACACTGGGATCAATCGAGCCCACAACCCATGCATGTGCCCTGACTGGAAATCAAACCAGTGACCTCCTGGTGCATGGGTCGACCAGCCGGGCTACTTTTTTAAACCTTAGTCCTTCTACTCCAATCAGTTAGATGGGATTTCTCCTTTCTCTGGTTTTCTCAGCCCATTGTTTTTACCATGAGCAAGGCTCGTAATTCATTTTGCCTTGCATAATGGTTAGTTGTTATATCCATCTCTCCACCAGGTTACACATCCCTGAGATCAGGACTGTGTCTTAGGCATATGGCATTCTTTCTTCTATCTCACCCCACCCTCCATCCCCTAGAACAGTCCTACTTTGCAGAAAGTCCATAAAGTTGATGGAAATGAAATAGCTTTAAGCACCTTCAGCCTTCCTGTTTGCATATCTGAGAAGCGGCCACATCCCCTACTGTGAATTCCCAGCCCTACAAAGAATCTTGGCTACAGATTACCCCAAAAGAATAGGCCTGCCCATGCCCACCTGCCTCCCAAGGGTAATTGGTTGCGCTGGAAGACGAAAGAGACAATATTTCTTGAGTAAACCCTTATTGAAACAGATCGTAGGTCTATCTAAAACCTGGTCCACAGAACTAAAGAATGGGAACTGATTTAATTAATCTATGGAGACCCAAAGAGCAAAAAGCTTCATACTAACACTTTCAGAAAGTCTATGCCCTTTGAAATTTGTATCCACATCCTTGGTCTACACCACTCAGAGATCCCCAGAGGGAGCATCTTGCCTGGCTGAAGTTTTTAACAATTGTTCCCAGCAAAACTGTGTCCCAGAAATCAGTCCTCTGGACAGGGCCTGATCCCAGGACAGCTGTCCTCTGTACTTCAGGCTCTTGGTCCTATCTATCCTCACATACTTAAAAATTCTAAAACAAACAAAAAAACCAACTTTAATATGGAAATATTCTTTAATATTTTCATGTAATTATAATAATAAATGGCATTTATTATGCACTTACTCTGAGCCAGGCACTATACTAAGTGCTTTATCTACAGTATTGTTCCATCCTCTGTAATATTATAATAATAGTATTATTTGACAAATGAGAAAGTTGAATCTTAGAAAAGGTAAATAACTTGTGTATAGTCATATAGTTAGTTAAGAAGTAGAGTCAAGATTCATTCAGATAGTGTCCAGCAGTGGCACCATGCTATGAAGTGCTTAAAGACAAAATATATATTAATAATTCAGAACTCTGTGAACTGCCAGATGGATACCCCCCTCAGGAGTCTGGAGTGCCCCTAGTACCCTAAGGCTATTGATTGGTATATTTACACCTATCGACACAATAAGCTCAATTTCATTCAAGACACTTACTGAACACCTACTACTTGCAAAGCATTATGGTAGGTGATACAAAGAAAGCAAAAATGAACAAGAAGTTGTCCCTACCCTTAAATGATTTACACACCACTAGGGCTTATTTCTAAATTTCTTATTTGCAGCATCCAAAAAAATAAAAGAGGCAAAGTAAGTTCTATAGCAGTGATGGCGAACCTTTTGAGCTCGGCGTGTCAGCATTTTGAAAAACCCTAACTTAACTCTGGTGCCGTGTCACACATAGAAATTTTTTTATATTTGCAACCATAGCAAAACAAAGATTTATATTTTTGATATTTATTTTATATATTTAAATGTCATTTAACAAAGAAAAATCAACCAAAAAAATGAGTTCGCGTGTCACCTCTGACACGTGTCTCATAGGTTCGCCATCACTGTTCTATAGGGATCTAAAGGAGAAGTGAAACATGATCCATGTTTTCCTGCTTTTTGCCTATAGGTCTATCCAGTTGGTGCCTACAATATTTCTCTCTTTGGGACAGTGGACATAGTGGTCAATAGCTTGTGTTTTAGACTCAGGCAGACCTGGATTTGCATCTCAATGTGGCCACCTACTAGTTCTATGACCTTGGGCAAGTTAATAAATTTCAGCTGTAAAATGTGAGTAATGATCATCATAGAGTAGGATAATAGATTTAATATAAGCCTTCCAACTTTCCCAGGAGGAGGTTACTATTAATACCTACATTTTACTGATGAGGTTAGTAACTTGATGACGTACACACAGCCAGCAAGCCTGAGCTGGGAGCCTGTACCTCACCACTCTATTCTGCTAACTTGGGGAATATTGCAAAAGTGGTGTATTGCTGTATAGGAGCTGTAATCATTGTCAGGTTAGGCAGAGGACTCCTGTGTGCCATCACATCCTTCTCTGTGAGGGCTGAGGTTGTCTGAAGACTTCCAGAAGAGGTGAGACAAAAATTCCGGTGATCCTGCCATCAGAGGCAGCTGAGCCCTCTAAGAAAGGGGCAGACAGATAGCCCGAGTGAAGTGAGCAGATCACCCCAGCAGCATCCCCAGCTCCAACATGGAAGACAGCAGGAGTCAGGCATTCCTAACACTGAGGAACTTGGGCCCCTAGGAAATTACCTATGCTTTCATAAAACTTTCTCTTATTAAAATGTGCTCAATGTTGCCCTAACCGGTTTGGCTCAGTGGATAGAGCGTCAGCCTGCGGACTCAAGGGTCCCAGGTTCGATTCTGGTCAAGGGCATGTACCTTGGTTGCGGGCACATCCCCAGTAGGGAGTGTGCAGGAGGCAGCTGATGGATGACTCTCTCTCATCGATGTTTCTAACTCTCTATCCCTCTCCCTTCCTCTCTGTAAAAAATCAACAATATATATATTTTTTAAATGTGCTCAGTGTTTGTATCAGTAGAGGGAACACTGTGTGAAAAATGTTCAAAATAGCACTCCAATTTTACTTTCAGGAATCACCCTTACCTCACTCTCATTCCACCTTGGTTCTCATCCAGGGGTTCCAGAGTGGGCACATGACCCAAGTGCTAATATTCTGTCTGGCTTTTGGATATAAAAAGCCAGAATATTATCCCTGAATGATAAAATGAAGCAATTTCAGCAAAGTCATATTAAATGAGGAGACATTTGGGTGTAAGTTGCTGAAATCCAACCAAGCTAGTTAAAACATGAATATGAGCCAAGCTTCAGAAATACTTGGACCAGATACTCAGGTGATACTTTCTGAATCTGTCTTTCTCTTGGCTCTATTTTCCTCTACATTGCCTTCTTTGTAAGTCAGTCTCTCCTTTCACAGTGCAGAGATACCCACCAGCAGCTCCAACATTACATCTTGCCAGTTTAGAAACACAGTGCCTCTTTCCCCGTAGTCCTCGCAAAAGTTCAAGGCTGGTGCTCATGGCCCAGTGCTTGTCCCTGAAGCAATTGCTTTGGCAAAGGATAGAAGGCTCTGATTGGCCAAGCTTGGGTCATGTGCCCACCCTGGAACCCATGGATGAGAACCAAGGTGGAATGAGAGTGAGGTAAGGGTGATTCCCTAAAGTAAAATTGGAGTGCTATTTAAAAGAAGAAAAGACTGCTGGACAGGAAAAACAGCAGTCATCAGCAACCTCTACATGATAACCTCTACTTAGAAAGTCAGTTACCAAGGAAGAGGCCACACCCTCAGATGTGTCACTAAAAGGTTTTGAAAAGCCTTTCCAGCTCTTATTTTGCAAAACTTGACAAAATATAATCTCCCATCTTTCTCTGTTATTCATGATGATTCACTCTTACAACTTCTATATACTTACATTTTTTAATGGTGTTCTCTCAAATATTCTGTTTTAAAATACTTAAATTGATATCCTTTGTTTCAAAATGATGTTCTGCCAAGTGAAGTCTAGCTGCGAATTTGGAGTGAGTGCCCCTGTGCTGGGGGATGAGGCCAAGAGTTCCTAGATCACTGCCTGTTCCCCTAGATGTGTTGCCCTTTCTGATCAATCTCCATCTGGCCAGGGCAGCTCTCTCCTTGCTTTTACCACCTTGAGCTTGGCTTTGCAGATTAAAATCTTAGAAGCTCCTTAGTGGCCCAGGACTTTTCCTGACTTAGCTTTCCAGCAGGTATCTAGCCATTAACTGAAAATCATCATAGGCCAATCTCAGCAAAGTAGCACATGAAACACTGACTTCTGTTAACAATGGTTCTCCAATCTGGGTGTTCCCCAGAATCAACTAGAAAGCAAACCACAGATTCCGGAGATCCCATCTGAGACCTACGAAAACTGAATCTTCAAAGAATGGGACCCGGGCCCTGCCAGTATGGTTCAGTGGTTGAGTGTCGACCCATGAACCAGGAGGTCACCATTTGATTCCCAGTCAGGGCACATGCCTGGGTTTCAGGCTCAGTCCCCAGTAAGAGGTAGCAGGAGGCAGCCCATCAATGATTTTCTCTCATCATTGATGTTTCTATCCTTCTCTCCCTCTCCCTTTCTCTGAAATCAATAAAAACATATTTAAAAAAAAAAAAAGGGACCTGGGAAGTTTTTTTTTAAAACATCCCTTAGGTAATTCTGGTATTGACAGCCTATCACCAGTCCACTGACAGGGATTTAGGGGTCCCTGCTCTAAATAACCACAGTGGACAGACCAGCAGAATGTCAAGAGCACCAAGCCTATGGGAACAAAAGTTAGCCAAAAGCTCTGAAATATGCAAGCTTTAAGTATTACCCTGGACAAGACATTTGAGGTGGGTATTTTTGGCCTCAGTTTTCCCTGTAAGATATTGGGACTGGGTTAGGTCATCCTAAAGGTCCTTTCAGCTCTGAAAATTCTGTAACTCTCTGTTATAAAAGGAACAAAACATTAGCTTGGGAGTTTGGAGATCTTGGGCCAGTAAAACCACCTTTATAGCTGTGTGACCTTGAAAAGGCACTCTCAGTGCCTGGGCCACACTTTCCTTTCTTTAAAAATGAGTTGGTTGCAGTACATGAGTTCTTTATTTTTATAATTCTAAAGTATCTCTGTGATAACAATTAAGCCTAGATAATCCTTCAGAATAATCTGCTGAGATGTTAAATATGAACAAGTCGAGGATTATCACAATTCCCTGTTGACTTGGGTTTACTGCGTTGAGGATCTGCCAGCAGCATTTGGTATGTTGGTGTTTAATGGATATGACATTTCACTATACCAAATGGAAATGGAATATTTTTAGCACAGAATCCACCAAGGTTCAGTAAAGAGGGCTTATTCACTGAATGGAGTGTGAACAGCCAAGATACTATTTTAAAAGACCAGCTATAAAAACCCCTTCACCTCCACTATCACAAAATAGACATATGTGCACTTATTTTCATCACAAAGCTTGAAGAACTTAATTCCTTTCTACATCTTCTAAAAGATAGTATTCCATCTATTTTAATAACTCTACTGGCTCACACACATTGCCTGCCTTTACATGGCCTGCATACTTATGTTTAATAGGCCAAAGACACTGTTAGTGATTGAAGGCAATAGTAATAGCTATGATTTATTGAGCACTTACTATGTGCAGGACATGTGCTGAATATTTTACATGTATTTAGTCATTCAACCCTTGCAATGATGTTATTATTACCACTATATTCTAGAGAAGGAACTGAAGTTCAGAGAGGTTCCGAAGTCTACTCGTGGCATGTTGCTAATCGATAGCAGAGCCAGGATTCAAACCCATGTCTATCTGAAATCAGTGCCCTAGGAATTGACCACTATATTTACATTGATTGTGTCAGTCAAGATAGGCTGGGTTATTTGGTAACCCTTTGGTAGTGCTCCAGTATGAATAGTTTAAAATAACAAAGACGCCCTGACCGGTTTGGCTCAGTGGATAGAGCGTCGGCCTGAGGACTCAAGGGTCCCAGGTTCGATTCCGGTCAAGGGCATGTACCTTGGCTGCGGGCGTGTCCCCAGTGGGGAGTGTGCAGGAGGCAGCTGATCAATGTTTCTCTGCTGATCGATGTTTCTCTCTCATCGATGTTTCTGACTCTCTGTCTCTCTCCCTTCCGCTCTGTGAAAAATCAATAAAATATATTTAAAAAATATAACAAAGACATTTCTTATGCTATTGAAAGCACTGTTTCAAAGCATCACCATCTTTATACACTGATGTACACAATGATGGCCTAGCCACTATATGGGACATTACTAAGTAACTACATCAAAGGGAAAGAGAGCCATGGCAAAGCCTATACTGGATGCTACTATTTTTAATGGAATTCCTTTACTTGATTTAAAAATATATTTTCATATAATGCTTGGATACTTTTTATCTATTTTTTAAAATATGTTTTTATTGATTTGAGTGAGAAAAGGAGAGAGAGATAGAGAAACATTGAGAGAGATACATCGATCAGCTGCCTCTTGGACACCCCCTACTGGAGATTGAGTCCACAACCCCGGGCATGTGCCCTGACCAGGAATAGAATCAATGATCTCTCAGTGCATGGGACAACACTCAACCAACTGAGCCACAATGGTCAGGGCTGGATAACTTTTTAAAGGGACTTTTTCCCCAAATAGAGATTAAAAGGGATTAAGCTCCCTCTCCACCGCATTCTAGTTATCTTAAAGATGCCACTGTTGGTTTGATAAGGATTTTGCTGTCTCATCCTCCTAATCTGAGGCCAATAAGCCTTGTAGTCATCAATGATATGGGCAGATGTTTATAATATTTAGACTGGTGTGAGAGCAAAGTGTAGACCACTTTTACCAGTAAACACACGCATTTGCTAAAAGGCTCTTCCATGGCAAAGTGGTAGGTGTATCCTCCCAAAAGTGCATCTCAGACACTGCACTGCCAGCCTGCATCGGAGTGTTTGAAGGGCCAGAGGGGCCGGCCCCAGACTCAGAGGAGATCTATATTATAAAATAAAATTTGGCATATATTATGGTCCCTAATGACCCAGCATGTTGGGGTATATAAACCTAGTCTCTTTTATCTCCAGGGTATCTGATTTCATCTCCATCAGCATCTTTCCAAATCTCTTCTTCACTTTCAGTTTAAAGGGTCAACCTAATGCTGATATTTGAGATTTCTGCAATGCTCAGCTACCACATCAAGGATGCGGTAGCTGATGAATCATAACAATAATTATTATTATGCTATAGCTAGTGGCTTTGTGTTTAGAAGCCCCCTAATAGGACTATCACAATATGTGGGGACAAGGTCAAGCCATATCATCGTTTGACAACAAATCAAATGAGAGTCAGGGCATAGCTGATGAGCTCAGACATTTTCTGACCATATTTCAGGGCCCTTCCCAGAAATAACCCATTATCCATTATGATGTGTGCCAGAATCATTCACCTGAGCATGTTAGATAAACTCTACCTGGAAGCTGCATCATGGTCTCATGCCCCAGTCCTTAATAATAAGAGGGTTTGGTACCTGCTAAGGACTGTTGAGGAAGGGGAGTTAGGGGATAGGAATTGCAGCCTTTTGGGGAGGGGGACATGACCCAATGGCTAACAGGAAGAACAAGCCCACTGTGGCCAGCAGAGGGCAGCAGAACCATGCTGCCACTGCAGGTGGCCCCAGTGACCCACAATGTGGCAGCTGCTATGGATATCTGTGTTCCAGGAGATATGAATCCGGGGGGTGGGGGAGGCTGGTCCCCAGAAAAGGTACAGCTAAAATGGAAAAGGATGTTTGGGGAAAGAGATGTCCTTCCCAGAGAATGGCCAGCAAGGCTGTTCTAGACATTCCAATAACAAAGGCCAAGGGCTACCAAGGTTCAAGAACTGTAATGATGATTAAAGTCTTGCTAAATAAGCTTTGCCAAAGTCCTACGTCTGCCAGATGAGGAAGGCAGCAGGGGCCAGAGGAAGCGTGTGAAACTGACGGAAATATTTAGTACTAGCATCTTGCTTTGGTATTCCAAATAGACTTTCTCTGTTCTTCCCTGAAACCAGTCCACTGGCTTGCCTCCTGAGAGACTGGGTTAATCCTTCAAAGCCAGGTCATCCTAAGAGGGACAGTCAGAATAGCAATTTGAATCATGCACAGCTGAACACTAGAACATAGACTCCCAATGACTCACCCAAGATATAAACAATTAATTAAGTCCAGCCTGGAACAACTGCCCATCCTTCCCTGCATGCCCCAGCAGATTTACCACTGGGTCTCTTGTGTCACAAATGCCTACCACCTCCCCAACAAAGAGGGGGCAATACAAACACTTCGCTCTCATCTTCCCACTAGATGTCCTGCCTCCCATCCCTTCTCTGGAAGATCAGTGTTCTCAATCAGGTGATGGTGAACAATGCAAGGTTGGTGGTACATACAAAGAGAGGGTCTGCTTCATACCACATTAATTGCTTCCCTTTCTTCTTTGGTTAAACCAGAGATGACTGTAGTTGAATTTTACTGCCTTTGAAAACAGCAAGACTCACTGAGCTATGTGTGTAGGGTCAAGTACAGAGTACCACTCAGAGTTATTGCTGGTTGAAATGACCATCCTAATGGGTCTGCGCAAACGCTCAGATGCTCAAGGTTATCTAACTTCGTTATAAAAAATATTAAGTCTAACAAGGCAAAATTGCTGCTGTCATGGTATTCTTAGCTCTTCCCCTAGCCCTAAAAGCTAAAGAAGGTTCTGCTGTTACCTACTCAGTTTCTCCCTTTCCCACTGTCCTCCCAGAAGACTCTTGTTTGGGGGACTCCCATGAAGCAGAATTGGGAGGAAGGTACACAAAGAAACTCACAAACTAGGTTGATGAAAGCTGTTCAAATCTGCGTTTTTTAAGAGAGGCCCAGAAGCAGCTGTGTAAGGGAAGTGAGTGGGCGAGGACACGAGGACTCTAAGAAAGTGTTTCTGTGGGTTACAGTCCATGACATTAAAAAAAAAAAAAGCTTGCTTGATTGTGTTCATTTGATGCAAGTCTTCTTTGATAATGGAGCCCATGAATCTAGAATTATAGAGGAGACTAACATAATTCTGACTCTTCTTTTGAATGGGTATTTGCATAATTTGAGTAGGTTATCCTGTAGCTCAGGAAGATCATGAAACATTATCTAATTCACAGAATCAAGCAAAACAAAAGCCAAGTATTTGTCAAAATTCTATTGTTTATGATCTTTGCTTCCATGTTATTATACCTAAAGCTTTCTGCAATAATTTTTGCTATTTCAAAAATATTGGAGTCATTTCCACTCCATCTCTCTTGGAAATTTTCTTCTTCTGGGTGCCTTTGGCTTTAACATATCATTACATGGCTCCAGTCTGCTGAGGGGAGAAGAGTTTGCCACCCCAAAATATGCCTCTTTGGGATACTGATTCTTTTTATTTTAATTTAAATTCTTTATTGTTGAAAGTATTACACACGTCTCCTTTTTCTCCCATTGACCTCTCCCCAGCCACTCCCACACCCCAGCACATGCCTTCATGTGATATTTATTCTTTTAAGCTGGTTATTTTTAGGAGAAGAAATATTCAGAAAAAAACTTTTGATCTCCCCCACAACTGCCTAAAAGGAATTTAGATAGAGGACGTGCTCCAGGAAGGGAGATATCATCACAGGTAACTATAGTTTAATATGCACTCACATGTGCTAGACAGGGAGGAACCTAGCCCTTTGGTCTAAGTCCTCTGTGTGTCCCCTTGTTACAGATGGTCAGGCAAACATTTATTTACCAAACAATTGCTTTTCTGTCTCCATGTGAATTGCCTTTGAAGTCCCAAACCACATCCCTCCTTCTTAGCGCCAGAAGGCATATAAGCCCAATGCGCTTTCAGGTCATATTCCTATGGCACCCTACTCCCACCCCTGCATGTACATCTTTAATACATTTTGATCATTTTCTCTTGTGAATCTGTCTCTATTAATTGGATGACTAGCCCTGTGGTAAGAACTCAGAAATGTGAGAGGAGAATTATTTTTGCACCCCACCCTGTCCTCTGAAACCTCTCACTGCAGCAGGGACTCATCGGGCTGATGTTTTCTAAGTTGATGTCTTCCCCATGTGACATAACCATATTCTTGGCTCAGTTCTTTTTTTCTGTCCCAAAGGGACCCTTTTCAATCCCAGAATTGGAGGCATTTAAAGAAGAAAACAGTTGCTTAGTGTTATTATAGCTGCAAGGCCAAAGGGTGCTTCGTTAACTGCTGAATGTGGATTTAGGTTGACACCAGAGCAAGAGGCATGGGGTCAGGAATGGCTTGCCTAAAGAAGAACAAAAAGAAGAGGTAACTGGAGAAAGTCTCCTGGCCACAGATAAAAAAAATTTTGATATCTGAGATGCTGGGATGTACTTCTCTCTCTCTCTCTCTCTCTCTCTCTCTCTCTCTCTCGATTTTTTTCTCTTCATTGAAGGAGGATAAGGGCAGAGAAGAGTAGGAATTCACTGGGAAAATTACCTCAGAAGCAGACTATAGAATAGGGCACCACAGAAAAAGGTCCCCATGTAACCATGGTGACAAGCTGAGAAAGGAAGGGGTGGGAGAGAGGGAGCAAAAAGCCTACTGGAGAGAGGGCAGGAAGGAATGCAGGGAGGGGAGGGGACACCCAGATCAAGGGAGTGAGTGACAGAAACTGTGAATCTTCTAAGCCAAATTCAGGTTTTTAAGGGAAGAAAATTGGTTTATGACTGTAATTAACTAGGAAGGCAGGAAGCATGTTGTTGCATATTCTTTTTACATTTTGAAAGTGTGTTAAATGCTTCTTTAGAGTTCAGCTATTTTAACAAAGCAAGATTACAAGTGAGCAGTGGAAAGCTGTGGTTTAGTTAGGGGTGGGCTGGGGAGGGTTGGAAGAGGAAGGAAGACAGACTCTGAGCAACCTACAAGCCCAGAGAGGCCTTCATCTGAGTGAGCACAGCACCCAGCTGCCTCCTGGTGGCAGCTGTCTAACTGGAGAGTAGAGAGCTGGAATGGCAAAACCAGAGCCATAGAGGCAGGGTGGCCAGACTCAGCAAATAAAAATACCAGACCCCCAGTTAATTTTGAATGTCAAAATTAACATTTTAGTATGTTTGTTCCATGACAACCGTAATAAGGTGGTATCCACTGATTAAATATCTTCTTGTTTTTCTCATCCCCTATATCAGTGATGGCGAACCTATGACACGCGTGTCAGAGGTGACACGCGAACTCATTTTTTTTGGTTGATTTTTGTTAAATGGCATTTAAATATATAAAATAAATATCAAAAATATAAGTCTTTGTTTTACTATGGTTGCAAATATCAAAAAATTTCTATATGTGACGCGGCACCAGAGTTAAGTTAGGGTTTTTCAAAATGCTGACACGCCGAGCTCAAAAGGTTCGCCATCACTGCCTTATATATTAAAAACAGAAAGGAGAAAAGGGAAAGGCAGAAGGAAGGAAGGGAGGGAGGGAGGGAGGATCAGAACCCCAAATGGTTGGTTTCTAATTACCTATCCACATTCCATCCTTCTTGCTCCCCTCTCTCCTCACTATTGTAGGACACTCCCTAACTATTCCCTACAATATGTCTTCAAAAAATCAAGTCAGAACAAAGCCACATACAATCAATCCAAACCTCTCTGGTTCCTTCAACCTCAGACAGACTTTTCCTGGGAACTGACTGTGTATTATGTCACCCCTCCAGCCTCACCCGTGAATTGACCCCCACCTCTAAGCTCCTTGCTGGCACTTTTTAGGGCTCTTACCTATGATTGATGCACGATTCCTAAAGCATTCACTAATTAAGTGACAGATGTCAATAAATCCTGTCACTGTAACATTTCAAAGAAGCATTTTATAAAATGAATCAAATGTCTGTGGTTCAGTACCTGGTGGGTGCTAATGGTGTTTGTTCTTTGATGGCCCCCAACTCCTGACTCCAGCCACAATCTAACTAACACTGTAGAAAAGACTAGAAACAAGGCAAGAAATTGGTTCACAGAGCTCCTTAAAACTTTGATCAGATCATAACATTCTGTTTAAAACCTACCTTTGCTCTCCTGTTACATTTAAAACAAAACTCAAAATGCTCTGTGAATTTTCCTCCACCCGCAAAGCTCACTCCATTCCTCAGTCGCTGAAATTCAGCCTCTGGGAACCCCTTTCTGTTCTTTTCTTTTTTAAGCACACTTGTATAATACAACAACAACAACAAATGGTTAAGGACAATTTCCTCTCTTGCATTGTAATAAGCACATTTATATTATACATTTTAAAAATTATTATTTTTAGTAGATGCACAATATTACATTGAGTAGTTATGTTTATGAAATATTTCCCTGCTGTTGGGAAATATTTCCAATATATGCAGATTTTTATAACCAAAAATAATTACCTTGTGCATAAAGCTTCTTTCCCTTCCTTAAGTAAGACTTCCAGATGCAGAATTACTGGATCAAAGGGTATTTTCTGTGAATTCATACACATATTGCCATTCTCACTTTTTAAAAGGCATGAAAGCCTCTGGATAAAGGAATCAAAGTAAGGCAAGAGCATAAATGGAGTCAAGACAGTCTCTTCAATAAATGGTGTTGGGAAAATTGGACAGATACATGTAAAAGGATGAAACTAGACCACCAACTCACACCATACACAAAAATAAACTCAAAACGGATAAAAGACTTAAATGTAAGACGGGAAACCTAAAAATACTAGAGGAATCCGCAGGCAGTGAAATCGCAAACATATGCCAAAGGAATTTCTTCTCTGATACTGCTCCTAGGGCAATGGAAACTAAAGAGAAAATAAACAAATGGGACTACATCAAAATAAAAAGCTTTTGCACAGCAAAGGAAACCATCAACAAAACAACAAGAAGACCCACTGCATGGGAGAACATATTTGCCAATGATATCACCAATAAGGATTTAATCTCCAACATTTACAGGGAACTCATGCAACTTAACAATAGAATGATAAACAATCCAATCAAAAAATGGGCAACGGACCTAGATAGACACTTTTCGAAAGAGGACATACAGAAGGCCGAAAGACATATGAAAACATGCTCAAAGTCACTAATTATATGAGAGATGCAAATCAAAACGACAATGCGGTATCATCTCACACCTGTCAGAATGGCTATCATCAACAAATCAACAAACAACAAGTGCTGGAGAGGATGTGGAGAAAAAGGAACCCTTCTGCACTGCTGGTGGGAATGCAGACCGGTGCAGCCACTGTGGAGAACAGTATGGAGCTTCCTCAAAAAACTAAAAATGGAACTCCCATTTGACCCAGTGATCTCACTTCTAGGAATATATCCCAAGAAGCCAGAAACACCAATCAGAAAGGATATATGCACTCCTATGTTCATAGCAGCACAATTCACCATAGCTAAGATTTGGAAACAGCCTAAGTGCCCATCAACAGATGAGTGGATTAAAAAACTGTGGTACATCTACACAATGGAATTCTACGCTGTGGTAAAAAAGAAGGAACTCTTGCCTTTTGCAACAGCATGGATGGAACTGGAGAGCACTATGCTAAGTGAAATAAGCCAGTCAGAGAAAGATAAATACCTCATGATTTCACTCATTTGTTGAATATAGAGAACAACATAGACTGATGAACAGGGACAGATCCAAAGACAGAGAAACATCGATCAGACTATTAATCCCCAGAGGGAAAGTAGGGGAGGGAGGGGGCAAGGGGAAGAGATCAACCAAAGGACTTGTATGCATGCATATAAGCCAAACCAATGGACATGGACAACAGGGGGATGAGAGCATGAGTGGGGGGGGGGGGGGGGGAGGATGGGGATTTAATTGGGGGGGGGATGAGGACACATTTGTAATACCTTAACTAATAAAGAATTTTTTAAAAAAAGTTCTCAAAGTAAATGCACTCATAATCTTTCCTGTACCCCAAATCCATAACAATGAGATATGACATTAAAATACATGTTTATATGCTTCTTTCAAAATATAAGAAGAAAATCTCAACAGCTCAAACTGAGAGTAAAATTTAAACAATGAACAAAGTATAAAGCACAGGGACAAAAGGTAGGACTGGAGCCAGGCAAGCAGGGCTGGAGTTAAATACCTTCTGTAACA
The DNA here is from genome assembly GCF_028538775.1 of Myotis yumanensis. Classification (NCBI taxonomy): domain Eukaryota; kingdom Metazoa; phylum Chordata; class Mammalia; order Chiroptera; family Vespertilionidae; genus Myotis; species Myotis yumanensis. Next base: position 23,272,020 of record NW_027223764.1, on the reverse strand, counting down.
GGAACCTGAGCTGGGCTTCCTACCCAAGAACAGTGGGTGATAGAACTTCATCCATGCATCTAGAATTGTGGCAGAAATAACTACTTACTCAGGGCCACTGTCCACAGCAGAGTCCCCTTCTGGTCTGTACCAGGTGAAGTGTCACCCCAGACATGGAGAGCTCTGAGGTGAGCTGCAAACACATGGCCTGGGTTGAGTCTGGTCAACCCATGAGACCAAGGCTAAGGCAGCTAAGAAACTGCTTCACAGGTAAGAGAAGTATGCAACAAAATTCCCACACAATATGAGCTTTCCAGGAAAAGTTAAAAACCACACTTGATACAATAAAAATAGTCAAAAAGGAGAGCTTTTTATCCTGAGGTGACAGAAATACAACAATATAAAACCAACTTAAAATAAAGTTCTGTCTAAAATCTTCAAGGAAATAAAAGAAGATAACATCATTAAATCAGAAAAGAGATTATGAAACTAAAATAGGTAAATAATAAAAAGAACATTAGAAAATTATCAACTCCCAATGTAAAAATGAAACCATCCTAAGGAACTGTACTTCACAACACTGACAGAAGAGGGTGATCTTGAACTAGGAATGTAAATTACTCTAACTCCCTGAAATAAAAAGAACCATCTCGCCCTAACCAGTTTGGCTCAGTGGATAGAGCGTCGGCTTGCGGACTGAGGGGTCCCAGGTTCGATTCTGGTCAAGGGCATGTACCTTGGTTGCGGGCACATCCCCAGTAGGGAGTGTGCAGGAAGCAGCTGATCGATGTTTCTAACTCTCTACCCCTCTTCCTTCCTCTCTGTAAAAAATCAATAAAGTATATATTTAAAAAAAAAAAAAAAAAAAGAACCATCACAAAGCCATAGGAAGCTACACTAAGAGAGGAAAAAATGAGAATCAAAGCATCTTAGCTGGAGAAAATTCTTAGCAAAAAACAACCACAAAACACAAAATTCCAAATGGGATTAATATCTTAAAACAAGCATTTGGAATATAAAAAAACACCTGAAGTCGGAAATTAATAATTCAATAACAGAAATGAACAAAGCGATAGATAGATAGATGATAGATAAATTTATCAACCAATGGTAGAACTCAGGAAAGAAAAAGCAAAATCATCTTAGGAATTAAGGCTCAATTATAAATTCCCAATGGAGAAAAGATTTCAATGAATTTTAAACAACAAAAACCCACCAATCTCATAGAAAAAGAGGTCAAATTTGTGGTTAGGTGAGGTTGGGGGAGCGGTAATTGAAGGAAGGTGGTCAAAAGGTACAAACTTCCAGTTATAAGTAAGTACTAGGGATGTAATGTACAACATGACTATAGCTAACACTGCTGTGTGATATACATAAGGAAGCTGTTAATAGAGTAGATCCCAATAGTTCTCATCATAAGAAAATTTTTTTCTTTTTATTGTATTTATATGAGATGATTGATGTTCACTAAATGTATTATGGTAATAATTTCACAATATATGCAAATCAAACCACCATGCTGTACACCTTAACCTTATACATGTTAATTATCCTAGATAATAAAGAGGTAATATGCAAATTGACCATCATGCCTTCACAAGATGGCTGCCTACAACCAGGCCAGCAGGGGGGTTAGTAAGGGACAACCAAACGACTGAACAAGCAGGCTGCATGGGGCGACCAGGCCGGTAGGGGGGTTAGTGAGGGACAACCAAACAACTAAACAGCAGGCTGCTTGGGGCAACCAGCCGGCTGGAGGGCCATGAGGGGAGGGGGGGCAGGTAGGGGCAACCAGGCAGGCAAGAAGGTGAGCGTTTAGGAGCCAGAGGTCCAGGATTGTGAGATGGATGTCCAACTGCCGGGTTAGGTCCTTTCCCCAGGATTGGGCCTAAACCAGCAGTCGGACATCCCCCAAGGGTCCCGGATTGGAGAGAGTTCAAGCCTCTAGTTTCTCAATAAAACTGAAAAGGAAACTTAAAAAAAGAAAGGAAGAGTGGTGTTAGCATAATGATTGACATACAGAATTCATGGAAAGCTTTCAACTAGAAAGACCACTTTCAACCAAATACAGAGGCCTCCCTGTGGTCACCAAAGAACTGTAGCAAGCAGGGAACCAAACCTATCTGTTTCCTGCTTATTCACTCTCTTTTCCTTTCCTCTTGAGTCTCCTTTGGATGGAAAGTAGTGCGTTTTTGGATATGGCTAATCATCATAATCTCTGGGAAAAGAGTGTTACAACAATACAGATCTAGGAAACTGAAGACTCTGGGATAATATGCTGAGCATGGCAAGGCCTCAGAGAAGCCAGAGTCACGGGAGAGTATGGGAGAGCAGCAGGTCATCCACAAAAATCTGCTCTGCAACCCCCACCCTCCATATGCCAGCTGCTTATATGAGGTAGCACAAACATTACACAGGGGGGTAGGCAAAAGGAGTAAGAATGGGTATGCAAGCCCTAACCGGTTTGGCTCAGTGGATAGAGCATTGGTCTGTGGACTAAAGGGTCCCAGGTTCGATTCTGGTCAAGGGCATGTACCTTGGTTGAGGGCACATCCCCAGTAAGGGGTGTACAGGAGGCAGCTGATCGATGTTTCTCTCTCATCTATGTTTCTAACTCTCTATCCCTCTCCCTTCCTCTCTGTAAAAAAATCAATAAAATATATTTTTTTAAAAAGAATGGGTATGCAAAATGACTATTACAGGTATGGGGGAGCTGAAATATAATAGGCCTAGACATTATCACCAGGGAGGAAAGGTCAGGGAATGCAAACCCCATGACCAGTGATATGCTAGGGAAGGACAAAGTTACCCCTGGGGCAAGGCCCCACCCTACAATGGATTGTCTCTTGCTAGGCACCTAGGGCTTTCCATCCTGGTGACCTTCTTCTGTACCTGGCCCATCCTCCTCACGTCTAACTGCCTACAACAGAAGGACCCATAACGAATGCCTACTGTTACAAAGAACATATAAATGGTTCTACCCAGTCCTATAGATATATTTTCCTTATGGTTATGTGCTAATCCCATACCCCCTTTTTCAAGACTAGAACCAGTAAAATTCTACCCTCCGTGGCAATGAGTCATGGATAAAACAGGGCTTGACAAAGCTTCCAGAGGTGATTATGGAAGTAAACGGGTCCCAGTCTCCTAACCTCCTGAAGGGCTGCCCAAGAGAAGGGGCCCAGTGTGCCTGGGAAAGATGACTCCAAACCTCTGGCCAGTCTAGCAAAACCGCAGCAGAGGGGTGAACGCCTTCGGGTCAGCTGTGGCCAAGAAGCCCCATCTGAGACCTGGCCGACCTCCAGCGGCACAGGTGGGTAAGGAGCTGGAAGTGGGAGGACGGCGAAGGACAGCCCTACCCCGGTCCCTGTCCCGGTCACGGGAGGGCCCCGCGCGCCCCGCCCCGCCCCGCCGCCGGAAGAGCCAGGCAGCCGAGCTCCGCGCCAGACTCTGCGCCGGCCACGGGGAGAGCGCCGGCCGCGCAATGCGGCCCCTCGGTAGCACCCGGGTCGCGGAGCTGCGGGAGCCCGGGCTGCCGCTCTCAGCCGACACATCCCCGTCCGCGAGTGAAGAGTCGCCGGCCGCGAGGGAAGAGCCGGCGGGGGCCGTGGAAACCCCGGGCCCCAGCTGGTGCGGGCTGTGCCGCTCCTGGCCGTGCGGTTCGCGCGCGCAGCTCGGTGAGTGCGGGTGCGGACAGTGGCGCCGGTCTCGCCCTTGGGGGGCCTGGGGAGGGGGCGGTACCACGACCCCCTACTCTCCCCTGCCCAGAGCCCCGGGATCCCGGGAGCTGTCACCTGGGGGCAGCACAGCAAAAGTCCCCTGCGCGAAGCCCGAGAAAGTTTCTGATTGTTTGGAACCCTTTGGGGATTCTAAAACTGTTAAACTGTTCCTATAATTAAAGTGTTGCGGGCCAGTCGGTGGAGTCAGATTGCAGTTGGGCGCTCCTGGCCGAGGTCGGAGGTTGGGTGGTCAGCGAGAAAGGCCATCCCACAGCCTGCCCTGCTGGGAGGAAGCTAACCATGAAAACTGATCTCAGTGGTAAACGGTGTACCCCGAAGAGGAAGTCGAAAAACATTCGAGTGTAACAAATGTTTGTCCCAGAATCTTGGGAAGGCAGAGTTGGGGTTAGGAGGACTTGTTAGCAATTGATGCACAAGAAGGCAGAGGTACCATCTTACTGATGTGGTTAAGGGGTTCATGGACTCGTCCCCCAAACCAAGGACCCGTGGGAAAAACCCATGATCTCCTGCAACGCCTTCCTTTGACAAATGAAAGTGAGGCCCAGGAAGGTGAGGGCTTGGGCTTTTTGTTTTGTTTTGTTTTTATGAAGGTCTGGTGTAGGTCCCTGCAGCACCAGCTTGCCAGAAACCTAGCCTAGGGCCCTTTCTATTAGCCTCAAGCACGTTTCTCCTTGAACTCCACCACCCACTTGGAGCAGCTGCTTGGAAGAAGAGGGAAATAAGCAGATGTCCTTTCAAGACAGTTACACAGTCTGCACCACCTCGTCTTCTGGGTCACCTCCCCTAAGTGTGACTCGGGATTTCTATGTCTCTTACTGCACCCCAGCTTCCCTCCTCTCTGTATGCCCTTTCTCCAATTTAGAGATAAACTCCCGGAAAATGACTCTTGCTCCATTTTTGTCCTAAACACTAACAGAAATGAACAGAATTCTATTCTTTTATGCATGGTAGAGCCTCTCTCTAGAGCAGGAGTTACCCCAAGTGGGGTTGACCAGATGTGCAGACCTTGAAGAGGTCAGTTCCTCACCTTGTCACCCTATGGCTAAATGTCATTCTGAGGGAATGCTGAGTCAGGCTTTGCAAACTCTTAAACCTTTCCCCTGTTTGTGAATGGCAGAGGAATACTGTTCACTCAGGCGGCACATGGCAAAATGACAAACCAATATAAGTGATTGCACTTAGAATGTGTGGGCTCTTATAACTTCAAAGAAAGTTGGTAACAATAAAGGTTTAGCAATAGTTATTAAAAGGGGACCAGATGATATTCCAGAAACAGGATTGCCACAGAAACACTTTAAACCACAGTACTGTTGTCATTGAACTTTGTGACAGTATCATTTTAGTTTCTTAAATCAACTGGTTATCTCAACAAAATTCATTTTCAAGTTCAGGCTGAAACTGTTACCAGTGTTTCTTACATTCTTGGATAACCTTCACAGACAACATACAGCTACCCTAAGACATCTATTTACTTTCTTGAGGGGCTGTGTGGATCTTAGACTGAAGCAAGAAGCTGTCTTGGGCCTGTGCCTTACATTCCCCTGGAAGGAATGAGTTCCTTAGCAGTGATTCTCTAGCCAGTAGAGCTTTGTGCAGTTTACGGCGATCCTGCTCCAGTAGGTCTGGGGCAGGCTTGGGAATTAAAGTTTTAGGGTGGGGTGAGTGGGAACAGATCAACCAAATAACTTGTATGCATATATGCATAACCCATGGACACAGTTGGTAGTATGGCGAAGGCCTGGGGTGGGGAGCGGGGGCAGGGGCAGGGGCAGGCTAGAAGGGGTTAATAGGGGAAAAAGGGGACATATGTAATAGTTTCATCAATAAAGCTTTTTTTTTTTTTTAATTAAAAAGTTACTAGTTGGGTCTAATTCCCAACCAGGATTGCAAATCACCAGTTTAAAGCAGAGATTAGAGAACTGAGCAACTTTTCTGTTTTCTTCTCACACGAAATTGCACTATGGCCAATTAATTTGAGTTATTTAGAGTCACCAAATTAATAGAAATGCTTATATTAGGATATGAACTTGAAGCTTATTACATAAGTAAATGCCTGTGGATTATGCTACTCTTGCTCATCTCCATTGACAGAGTATTGAAATTACTATTCAGTAAGAGACTGAGGGTTGCCTGTGTAGAGCCAGTTCTCACCCCCATTAACAAATAATCAAGTTCAGTAAGGCCTTATACCAACTGTCCTGTCCCCATCGGGAAGCATGGGCCTTAAGAGTTTATAGGCAAGAAAATATGTGAGTAAAAGTGTTTTAAGGAAAAGATAATCAGAGCCAGGGGTGTGAAATTAAGTTTTCAAAGAGTTAAAATAGCATGTTAAAATATTCCTGGAGAGAAATTGCAAAAGATCCTTTAAATATAGACCAGGGAGATGTTTTCTGCCCTTGATCTTGTTCTGTTCTAAGGGTGAAGGTTCTCTGTATGGGTTGGGTCTCTTTGAAGAAAAACTATTTTATTTGGACTTGAACATCTGAAATTTCAGAGGCTAAATTCTAAGGCTGACTGCAGCAAAAACGTGTATGAGTGGTGCTTAACTTAGCAGTCTTGTAAAGTTTCCTTTTCATGGGCTGAGTAGGTATGTGTAGTTTGTTTCTGCAGTATCTGAGCACATGCTTACAGAACAGAATGTGGAGATTCTGGCACTTAGACAACATAAAATCTGTAACATGACAGCTCAATCATTCTCTTCAGCTGTGTACCTAGAACAGGAAGAGGTGAAGCCTCTGACCAGCATGGGATGTGTTACTGTGAAGGTCAGGCTGTAGAATGCCACCAGGAAGACTGCATCATCACACTTTGTAAATGTGTCACTTGTGGGCAAAGATATCTATCTAACACTAGAATCTTGAAATATATTACCTGGTGTTTGCCTTTATAATGGAAGGACATTTTAACACACACACACACACACACACACACACACACATCATTATGTAATACCATTCTACAGTGGAAGAATACATTGTACATTCCTAGATGGAATGGTGATCCTGGTTTTACTACAAGTTGCATGTCCCCACACGTCCTTTAGCTCTGCGTGCTCTTAGCAAATGAGAGCCAGTCTTGTTTACTTCTTATTCTCTCCTTTTTGTGTGTGAGCGTTCAGGTGTGGCCTTTTAGGGACTTCTCTGCTCACTCTACTCCATTTTGCTCTCCTGAATGCCAGGGGGTGAGATTGAAAGAAGGTTCTACTCCTGTTTTAGGCAACTAAGACAGAGGAAGTGGCTAAACAGAAGTTTAATGCTCAGTCAGACTATCAATAAGAGATTGAATACTTGATGGCCTGGAGAAAGCAAAAGTGTCCTGGCTCAGGTCAACCAGGTAGTTGGTATTAGATGACAATTCTAATTTTAAAATGTATTTAAAAAGCACTTTGGGCCCTGGCCGGGTGGCTCTGTTGCTTGGAGCATCCTCCCATACACCTAAAGGTTGTGAGTTTGATTTCCGGTCTGGGCACATACCTAGGTTGCTGGTTCAATCCCTTGTCAGGGTGCGTATGGGAGACAACTGAACGATGTTTCTCTTTCACACTGATGCTTCTCTCTTTCTCCCTCTCCCTCTCTCCCTCCCCCTCTCCCTTTCCCTCTCCTCTCACTTTCATCAATATCCTTGGGTGAGGATTAAAAAAGAGAAAAAAAAGCACTTTGGGGTCAGAAGGGTAGGTAGCCCCCCCTCCCCTTGACCTGGAAGAGTTTATGCTCTAAATGAAAGATAACATTGTAAACCATGAGAGGTTTAAATAAAGATTTGACTAATGGTTCAAATTAACAAAAGACAGAGCCTTTCTAAATCATGCTGTTGCCGTGGTTTTACCCTCTGCATTTTCCTTGATTCTCTCACATCCTTTCATTCGGCAAATATTTATTCAGGGTCTTCCATGTGCCGGGCATGAACAAGACAGCTGAGGCCCCAGCCCTGGAGGAGCTCGCAGGCTTGTGGAGGAAGTCAGCTCATCAACAAGTAGCCATAGAACAGTTATAAACTGCTTTCCAGGAAAGATCACTTTCTTCATAAAGCACAGTTCACCAGTGAGATGATATAAAACATCATTTGGATGCATTTTTCTCTAGCCATCTTGACAAGCATTTCTTTTTATTATTATTATTTTTTTATCTTTTTGACAAGCATTTCTTAAAAGATTTCTCTACTGTCTTTACTTCTTTTTGACTTGTAGGTGAGGGGGTGATTCTTCAGGGAGTTAAAGGAAATCCATTTTATAGGGTGAAATTACATTTCAGAAAACACAGGTTTAAATTGTTTCCTTGGTCTATGGTTCTTCATTTTTGGTGGGAAAAATGTTTCCGATCCAAAAAATAGACATGCTTAGGAGGTGATATTTGCAGCTTGTTAGCCATTAACACTGTCCCATTTTTCTCAGTTTCTAAGTGAAAATGATAAAGTATACACTTGGAAGTAAGGACTAACCAGAATTTAATCTTTTTCAGAAGCCAAGAAGAAAGCACCCTGTCGTGGACTTGGCTTGTTTTACACATTATTGTCTGCCTTCCTTTTCTCAGTGGCCTCTTTATTTGTTAAAAAAGTGCAAGACCTCCATGCTGTAGAAATTAGTGCATTCCGATGTGTGTTCCAAATGTTAGTCGTTATCCCTTGCTTAATATACAGAAAGTAAGTATTTCTTAAGGGGCAAAGTAGATAGTATTAATAAATGCTTGTAAATCTTTTGACCCGTCCAAATTTACTCTATAGTATCTGCTTTAATCCCTCTCATAGATTTGCCAGTCCCTACACCCTTTGGCTCTGATTACTGAAAAGTCACAAAGATCCCACCTAAATAAGATGCTCAGAAGCACACACAACATGCCCAACAGAGGGGGAGAAAGAGATTCAGTTATTCTTCACCCTCATTTTGAAAACAAAACTCTCCTAGTATAAGTCCTCTCATCGTGTACCACCTTCCCTTCTTAGTATTTGGAAGAAAAAGTAAACAAGAGGATGTGGTAGTGTCATCTCCCAGTGTCAGAGGTTTCTTTAGGTAGAATAGGTTGCTCTGCTACAAGGGCAGACAGAAGGCTACCATAGTAATATTTAGGTCTAAGGTGCTGTGGGAAAGGGGAAAGGTAATCTTGAGGAGAGGCTTTTTAACTGCTTTCCATATTCAGTGTCCTCATCTGTAAACTGAAGGGAATGACATTTATCCTCTACCTGCCTGTGGTTACAAGAATCAAATGGAATTTATTATAGATCAGAGTGTTTTGTAAAAAATGTAGTATTGACTTGTAGGTGAGGGATGTTTCTTCAGCGAGTTAAAGGAAATCCATTTTATAGGGTGGATTTATAGATGGTCCATCCCATCTTCTTCATTCATGTGAATTCTGCTCTCCCCCCGCCCCCCCCAAACACACACACACACCCTCCTCAGGTTAAAAGTATGCCTCTTCAGTCTATATACTAAGGATTTGGTGGAAAAGGTTAAAATTTGCTAAGATCGATATTGTCAGAAATTCCTGTGTAAGTGTGGACAAGTCATAATATTTTAGGGAATGTCGGTAAGACTTCAGACATTTCTAAGTGTGGCAGTAGACTTCGGATGGGAACCCAATCATCTTCCCCATTTTGGAATAAAAGTATTGTCAGGGGAAGGCACTAGAAAAATTTTCTTAAATCCTTGGTGATAATTTAGTTTGACCCATTTCAAATTTCACTATTGAGGAAGATTCCTAGCTTCTCAAAGTATGGACCAAAGATGACCACACTTTATTTCTGACTCCAGAGACCCAGGGTCCCCATGTCTGGCCTACATGCTGCCCTAAAGATGTCCAGCCCCAACACAGATCAGCAAGATGCACCTAGCCAGGAACTAACACAGGACTCTGTTTAGCAAATATTTAATTGGAAAAACTTTGATGGCAATTATTATACATACTGAATGCTGCAGGTTCTTTTTCAGTGTGTTTTAACTCTTTTCCTAAAGAGAACAGTGAAAAGTTGTCTGACATCCAATGACTTAAAGAACATGTAGCATTGCTTCCGCTTTTATAGAAAAACTCATAAGAATGCACAACGTCCAGGACCAAGTTTTCTTATATGGGGCAGCTAAATCTTGAAATTGTACTTATTATGAAAGTAACGCGCTTTCATATATTTATATATTTAATATAAAACATGGGAAAAATAAATATAAAGAAGGAAAATTACTATACTAGAATGAGGTCTAACCACAATGAGCATTTCAGTATATTTTCCTTTGTCTTTTTTTGCAAGCATACACAGGGTGCCCCCCAAAACTGTATTGTGGGGAAGCATGGGACTTATTTGGAATGTCTGTAAGGAGGCTTCTCCTAAAGGTCGGGGGTCTCTGAGGGGACCTTGCCGAAGGTGGTAGCCCCTACTTTGACTTTTCCAAACGAGTCTGATCCCCCGAGGTGTTTTGCTAGAATCTCTATGTTTAGTCTTTAAAGACCCAACCTTGTAGAAGCATATACTTTCTCAAGGATACTTATCCTATTGATTGTATCTAGAGGTTAATTTTAGTTCAAACTGTTATTACAGTAAAAAGCCAACAAGGCAGGCAATCAGGGATATTTGTTCCTAAAGTAAAAACAGTCCCTTGCTTAGCCTCTCTTTCACAGAAATCTGTGTCAGAGCAATCTGTTCATCCGTCGCTCAGGGTCTGCTGGTCAGCCCCAGCAGCTGGTGCCCCCCATGTGAGGAGGTCAGGAATGCAACAAAACGCAGTGAAACCCTCAAAAACAAAGAGAAAAGAAAATGAAAGTAACTGTGCAGTAAGTCGTTGGAGCCCTCTTGGGATTTCCAAGTTTGAGGGAATTCTTTCTCAGCTAAGGTTTCATAATGGGACAACAGTTGTCCACAGAACAGCAGCAATATATCACAGTGCTGAAACAGTTATTAAAAGCAGGTGGTGCCTCTGTTACAGAAGAACAACTAAAAAGCTTATTAAAAATTGTTTTGATGTATAATCCTCGGTTCCCTGATGCATGAACACTAGACCTTAATCCTCTGGGAACAGGTGGGCAGGAATTTAAAAAGAAATCAGGCCCAGGGAAAACGAGTGCCCTTACCATCATTAACTATGTGGGCTCTTGTTCGAGCTGCATTATGCCCACTTCATATTGAAGATCAAAAGCCTACAGAGCGACAGGAGGACTTAACCACTTCCCCTTCCTCCTGAAGCAGAGCCTGCAGAGCCTATAATACCTAAAGCCCTGCTGCTGGAGGAAATATTTCCCGATCCTACGCCTCTGATGTGGGAGAGCTCATCAACTAGATCTTCAGTTTTGGGGTCCTATGTCAGGCAAGCCATGTTAGAAGGAGAGCTTTTAACTTGCCCAGATATACAAAATCAACAAGATAATAAAGTTTATGAGCCGCTCTTTTTTAATACCTCTAAAGAAATAAGGAAAAGTGTTAGAGAAAATGAGACTAACAGTCCATTTACAAAAGGACTCCTTAATGCCTTGTCTGAAAATTATCACATGACTCCTTGGGACCGGCAGATTTTAGCCAAAACAATTCTAGATGCCAGTCAATATCTATTATGGAAAGCAGAATATAATAAGATCTGTGAACAACAAACTGTTTATGGGTGCTCACTGGCCACCCCACCCGGGAGCCCTCTGGGCCACATTCTAGCTATAAGTCCCGGGCACTAAAAGACATCTTCTAAAAAATCCATGGAAAGGACTCTGGTTTATTAAGTCTTATCTGTAGGTTGTGCATGCCTATAAATGTTGTTCATAGAGTCTCTGTTAATTGTTGTTTTGTGTCTTTGCTGTTTAGTTTAATTTGTTTAAAGATAGGGCATATTTCACTGTACTACTTGTAACAAGCTGAGCTCATAATAGGGATTACAGGAATTTCCCTCAGCTGCCAAGAATTCTTATTCTTGGGGACCTTCCTGCTCTCCCTCTCAAGACATCAGCCACTAGAAACTCTTAGGTAGTAGAAGTTCTTGTCTCTGTAATGTAACTTGGTTCCTGATTAATGTTTTTTACTTGCTTTTTTATCTTTAAAGGACTTAGTTTGTATTTCACCATTTTATGAATATAAGGCATCCTTGGCCTCTACTGTTTAGACTTTGTATCACTCAGAACCCATTTACTGTACTGGGTTCATGTAAAATAAAATTCCAAGGCTAGTGTCCCAGTCCACCCTTTTGTGAGTACTCATTCATTTACTGTAGGGTTTTTTGTTTCTGTTTTTAAGATCTCTTCTTACTATATACAAAATTTCATATTGTTAATCTACTCAAAAAGAGAAAAAATGTGGGAAATAATTATTTCAACTCCCCAAGTATTTATCCTAAAAGGCTAGAGCTACAGAAATACCCTTGAATAAGCTGCAGAAGCGGCAACAGTGAGGTGAAGGAAAGAGCACTCTCCTTGTAAAGAAAAAAAAATGGTACTTTTACACTAAAGCTTTTAAAGGCCCAGAAGTTACTATAGTCCTGGGAACAAACCCCAGGACCTCCTATCTCCCCACATACACACCCACCCTTTCTCCAGACTCCTAAGAGTTGTCAAGGTCATATTATCTCTATTATGCTTCTTAACAATGTGAGTATATTTTCCATTGGAAAAATAAGCCTATTTCTAAAAGTAAGGAAAAGAAAAAGAAATAGTTTTTCTTATATTTGCCTAAGTAGCAAAGGTTTAATATACACACACACACACACACACACACACACATATATATGTGTATATATATATATTAAACACAGCCATATATATATATATGTGTGTGTATATATATATATATATGTGTGTGTGTATATATATATATATATATATATATATGTATACTGGAGGCCTCAGGGTCCCTCAGCTCGGCCTGTGCCCTCTCGCAGTACAGGAGCCCTTGGGGGAGCAGTCCTAAGCCCATAATCAGACATCCTAGCACTGCCACCAAGGAGGGAGAGGCTCCCACCGCCGCCGCTGCGCTCACCAGCCGTGAGTCTGGCTTCTGGCTGAAGGGTGCCCCCCCTGTGGGAGTGCACTGACCACCAGGGGGCAGCTCCTGCATTGAGCATCTGCCCCCTGGTGGTCAGTATGCATCATAGCGACTGGTTGTTCCGCTGTTCAGTCTATTTGCATATTAGCCTTTTATTATATAGGACTATTGGCCCAGTGCACGAAATTCATGCACAGGGTGTGTCCCTCAGCCTGGCCTGTACCCTCTCCAATCTGGGACCCCTCAGGAGATGTTCAACTGCCGATTTAGTTGGACATCCCTCTCGCAATCCGGGACTGCTGGCTCCTAACCACTAACCTGCTTGCCGGCCTGCTCACCCCCAACTGCCCCCCCCCCCCCCCCTTGCTGGCCTGATTGCCGCCAACTGCCCTCCCGGGCCAGCCTCATGGCCCCCAACTGCCTTCCCCAGCCAGTCTCTGTGAAGGTCTCCTGGTCTAATTAGCATATTACCTTTTTATTAGTATGGATTATTAAAATATTTTTGCCTAAGAAGCAAAGGTTTTATATATATTATTAAAATAATTATGTTATATTAAATAAATTACGTAATACTGTTTAATAATAATAATAATGGCCCTAACCTGTTTGGCTCAGTGGATAGAGCGTTGGCCTGCGGACTGAAGGGTCCCAGCTTTGATTCCGGTCAAGGGCATGTACCTTGATTGCAGGCACATCCCCAGTAGGCAGTGTGCAGGAGGCAGCTGAATTGATGTTGCTTTCTCATCGATGTTTCAACTCTCTATCCCTCTCCCTCTCCCTTCCTCTCTGTAAAAAATCAATAAAATATATTTAAAATAATAATAATAGTAATTATATATAATAATATATTTGACTACCTTCCCAGGATTTAAATTTTAAGATTTGCTTTCTCTCCTTATAAAGGAAATTTTATACTTAAGATATATGGGAAGCTCTGTCAAATAAAAAAATAATAATTGAGGGGAGACCAAGATGGCGGCGTAGGTAAACACCGGAGACCGCTGCCGCAAACAACCATTTCAAAAATACAACTAAAAGACTGAACGGACATCACCCAGAACCACAGGAAGGCTGGCTGAAGAGAGACTCTACAACTAGAAGGAAAGAGAACAGCAAATCGAGGCTCAGAGGCGGCGCAGTGTGGAAAATACAAAGGTACCGAGGTGCGCGCGCAAAGCGGGCTGGTGGCTGAGGGCGAGGTTGTCGTTTTCTGTCGGGAGTGAGTCTCAGACTCTGGGCTCCAGATCCGGGCGAGTCTCTAGGGACCCAGACTCAAACGGGAGAAGCGGGATTATCCGGCATCAGTTGGAACCTGAGGGCAGCTTTCTCTCCGAGGTTTGCAGCGGCTGCCGGGGTTCTGAGAAGCAGAGCCTCTGGGAACGGGACTGAGCGTGGCCATAACTGCTCCCTCCGCCCGCCCTGTTGAGCCCGCCCCGCCCAGGCCCTGCGCACAGCCATTTGCCGATCGCCTCAGGCAAAGGCTGGATTAACGCCTCCCCAGAAGGCAGACGTTCTCCATACAGCTGACTCCTATAGCCAGTCGGCCTGGGGGTCAAATCCCTCTAGTGTTAACTACAACAATTAAGGCTTGGCTAGAACAAGACTGCGCACAGAGACCACAAGGGGGTGCACCAAGAAAGCATAAAAGATGCGGAGACAAAAAAACATGACAGAAATGGAGGATATGGAGCTAAGAATCGCAATTTTGAGGGCTTGCCATAAATTTGTGCAGAGCCTCACGAAAACTAATGAGACCCTCGATGCTACGATAAAGAAATTAGAAAGTAAGCATACACGGACTGAAATAAAGAATATTATACCCAATAGCAGACCAGAGGAGTACAATAATCAAACCAAAGATTCGACAAAAAACACCCAATTGGAAAAGCAAAATGAAAAAAGAATCCGAAAGTGTGAAGATAGTGTAAGGAGCCTCTGGGACAGCTTTCAGCGGTCTAATATCAGAATTATTGGAGTGCCAGAAGATGAGAGACAGCAAGATATTGAAAACCTATTTCAAGAAATAATGGCAGAAAACTTCCCCCATCTGGAGAAAGAAATGGACTTACAGGTCCAAGAAGCGCAGAGAACCCCAAACAAAAGGAATCCAAAGAGGACCACACCAAGACACATCATCATTAAAATGCCAAGAGCAAAAGACAAAGAGAAAATCTTAAAAGCAGCAAGAGAAAGAGGCTCAATTACCTACAAGGGAATACCCATACGACTGTCAGCTGATTTCTCAACAGAAACTTTGCAGGCCAGAAGGGAATGGCAAGAAATATTCAAAGTGCTGAATACCAAGAACCTACAACCAAGATTACTTTATCCAGCAAAGCTATCATTCAGAATTGAAGGTCAGATAAAGAGCTTCACAGATAAGGAAAAGCTAAAGGAGTTCATCACCGCCAAACCAGTATTATATGAAATGCTGAAAGGTATCCTTTAAGAAGAGGAAGAAGAAGAAAAAGGTAAAGATACAAATTATGAACAACAAACATGCATCTATCAACAAATGAATCTAAGAATCAAGTGAATAAATAACCTGATGTACAGAATGAACTGGTGATTATAATAGAATCAGGGACATAGAAAGGGAATAGACTGACTATTCTTGGGGGGAAAACGGGTGTGGGAGATGCGGGAAGTGACTGGACAAAAATCATGCACCTATGGATGAACACAGTGGGTGGGGAGTGAGGGTGGAGGGTGGGGTGGGAGCTGGAAGGAGGGGAGTTATGGGGGGAAAAAAGAGGAACAAATGTAATAATCTGAACAATAAAGATTTAATTAAAAAAAAAAATAATAATAATTATTATATTCTATTTATATGCACATTAAATAAATTCTAATATGCTTTCATTTATAACTGTTATAAATTATAATATAGAATATTATATTTTGCAAAAGAACAAAATTCCATGTGATTTACATTATTCTATAAAGTACCTAGATCTATAGAAATACTAGCAAGAAAAATCAAAAGAAACAATTTTATTATAAAGCTGAATAAATAAAAAATAATTATATATTTTTGTAACTTTTGTTGAAAGTATTGCTAATTCTTAAACTTTTTGTTTTTCAGATATAAGAAAGCATTTTAAAGCAATTTAGTAAATTACATATTTCTCTCCCTACCTGTCCCTCCAAAATTTAGCAATTTTTAATAAGTAGCAATACATTTCTTTAAATTCAGTAAGACCTATTTCCAATTATAGCTATATTAACCAAGATAAAAACTAACAATAGGCCTGCTTATAGCAGCCATGCTTTTACCACCTTTTACAGGACTTAGTCCATCCAGCATTCCACAGGAATCCCTTATAATCCATAGGGGCAGGCCATTATTGAGTATGCCCATTCAACATTAAAATACATACTAGTAAAACAAAAAAGGGGGAATATGGGACTCAAGAACCCAATGAAATATTAACATGGGGGAGAGGATATGCGTGTATTTCTACCCCCACAGGGCTGCTGTAGATTCCAGCTCGTCGGATTGAACTCTATCATCGCATGGCACAGTGACTACCATAACTCTCTGGCCAGTATAGTATAACTTTTATTAATAATCGTACTGACAGTAGCCTGATTTGCACCACCTACCCCTATGTCTTTGTTATGGGCCCCGATCTACTAATAAACCATAGTTCATCTTTTCTAATACAGGTTAGAAAGGAAGCTTATTTTACATCCTGTATTACCACTCTGAATATTACTTCATTGAACATCAGCACTATTATGGACTTAGAAGACAAGCAGAAGTCCTGATACCTGTTAATCTCACCAGGAAATGGCAAGGCTCATCAGCTATCGAAGTCTTAGAAAGAGCTTTGAGTCAATTACGGCCCAAAAGATTTTTGGGAATGGTCATTGCACCCATTATTTTGGCTGTTATTCTTATAACTGCCAGCATCGCTGTGATGGCCCTTTCTGAGTCTATGCAGATAGCCACATTTGTAGACCATATGGCCTATGATATAACTAGGGAATTCACTATACAACAGCATATAGGTCAAAAAATATTAGCTAGACTACAGGCAATAGAGGCAGCCATTGAATAGGGAAAAGACAGGACACTATAGCATACGGGCAAGTGCTTAATTGTGATTGGGAGCATAAGCACATATGTGTTACACCTTTGAAATGGAACAGTAGTCACCATCATTGGATTGATGTTAAAAAGCATCTATGGAAAGTCTTTCATAATAACCTTACTGAAAAAGTAAACATGTTGCAAAGGCAAATTAAAGAATTCTTGTTTGCTATCAATAAACATGGAAAACAGACCATTGCTTAGAATATGGTAAAGGAGCAATTAGAGTGGATAGACCCCACCACATGGTTTCCTAAAATCAATTGGTACCTGATCAGACTAACAATTAACTGTCATTGTAATTCTCTTTATTTTTCTTACTAGAGGCCTGGTACATGAAATTCATGCATGGGTAGGGTCCCTAGGCCTGGTGATTAGGGCCAATTGGGGCTTTCCTTCATTCTACACTGTCCCCTGGTGGTCAGTGTACGTCATAGCGAGTGATTGAACTCCCAGTCGGACTCCCGAGGGGACACTTTGCATATTAGCCTTTTATATATATAGATAGTTTACAAAATCAGAACTCAAGCAGTGACCGTGCTTCGCAGACCCCAGCCTTCCAAAGAAGAAAGTTCACTACCGTAGTGAACTTGGGGGATGTCCGTCTGTCTTCTGCAGCCAGCAAAACAAAAAGCGGGGAGGATGTGGGAAAGCACGGGACTTGGTTGGAATGTCTGTAAAAAGGATTCTCCGAAAGGTTGGGGGCCTTTGAGGGGACCTTGCCAAAGGTGACAGCCCCTACCTTGACTTTTCCAAAGAAGTCCGATCTCCCAGAGTGCTTTGCTAGAATCTCTATGTTTACTCTTTAAAGACCTGACCTTGTAGAAGCATACTTTCTCAAGGATACTTACCCTACTGATTATATCTACAGGTTAATTTTAGTTCAAACTATTATTACAATAAAAAACCAATGAGGCAGTGCCGGAGGCCGGTCCATCCTTGTTGCTTGACACAGTCGCTGCAGGGAAGAAACATCTGCACAGCATATGTTTCAAGGCACCTGGCATACTGTTCTTAATATGTTTGCTCCCCTTCTTAGTGCTATGTGTTCTAACTAGGGCCACCTCCCCGAGAAAGGTTGTTTCCCCAGGTGGGGATATTTCCCTGGAGTTAGGTATTAACAGGACTAAGGAAGGGAATAAATCAGTAAAACCCCCTAGTGTTACAGAAATACTGTGTACTACTTACGAAGAACTGAGACTAAGACTGTTGGCAATAAATTTGGGACTTGCTAGGCCCACATCCCCAGGGGTCTACCCACCAGAGAAAGCACCAAAGCCTATGCCCCTGAAAACCTGCCTATGCAGGGCAGTCCCAAGGAAGACCATCAGCAAGGCTAAAAGGACATAACCTTTACTTGGGATAATCTCCTTCAGTTACTTCCTTGTAGCTTAACAGTAGAACAGTAGAGTAGTGACCTTGGAATGGAGATAACAAACTAGCCCCAATCTTTGGAATAGAATGGATAGGATTAAAATCAGCAGAGCTAGTTAGAGATAAGATTTTTGGCAAAGGTCAGATAAGAAACTATGGACATGAAACAATGAACTGTAGAAGGTCAAGGGAGGACCCAAAACATACCATGATGTAACTATAGAGGCATGCTTATAGGATCAAATGGTATAAATACAGATGTAATAGGAGAATAAAGAGAGAACCTGGCTATGCTGATCATCTGAACACTGTCTCCGTGTCCTTCATTCATCGCCAACTCCGTCCACACCTTTGGGAACCCCTGGATCGCTGGGGCTGGACCCTGGCAAGGCAGGCAAATGGGACTGCTTTTACTTCTAAAGTAAAATAGTCCCTTAGCCTCTCTTTCACAGAAACTTGTGTCAGATCAATCTGTTCATCTGTCATTCGGGGTCTGCTGGTCAGCCATGGCACTGTATTAATACTTTAACAGCTGATTGTTGTTACATTTTGAAAATGAAGTGTATTTTAATAAACACTGCCTTTATAATTATTCAAAGTGTGTATACATTTTGGGGGACATCCTGTATATACATGTAGCAAATAATATCTAACATGAGAAAAAAGAAAAAATACATCTGTATTTACTTAAGTATAATGATACTGTTTATGTAGATCTCTTGTATTATTTTTGCTTATACTGTGAACACTTTAATGTCATTAGCTATACTTAGAAAACATTTTTTTAAGGGATATAATAGTTGTGGACATTATCATATTTAATTTGCTATTCCCCTATTTTTGATAGCTAAGGCTTCTAAAATACTTATTAAAATCTAGAGGCCCAGAGCGTGATATTCGTGCACTGAGGAGGGGGTCCCTCAGCCCGGACTGCACCCTCTCACAGTCTGGGAAACCTTGGGGGATGTCCGACTGTCACCTTAGGCCCTTAGCACTGTCGCAGAGGCATGACAGGCTCCCACCACCGTCAGTGCACTAGTCAGCCGTGAGTCCAGCCTCTGGATGAGTGGCACTCCCTCTGTGGGAGCGCACTGACCACCGGGGGGCAGCTCCTACATTGAGCGTCTGCCCCCTGTTGGTCAGTGCGCATCATAGCGACCGGTCATTCCGCCGTTCGGTCAGTTTGCACATTAGCCTTTTATTATATAGGATTGTAGTTTAAAAACAATTAGCAAGTTTTGTTTAATATGCATTCCTTCATTTGAATTTCCAGAACTGGGTTTATAGGCCCAAAAGATCTACGAATCTTCCTCATTCTCGGAGGAGTCCTCGGTTCTACCGCCATGATCCTTTTATACTATGCTTTCCAGGCAACGTCCCTTGCTGATGCCACGGTTGTCGCGTTTAGCTGTCCAGTGTTTACATCTATATTTGCTTGCATATTGCTCAAGGAAAAATACAGTCTTTGGAATGTTCTCTTCATTGCATTCGCCATCACCGGAGTGATCCTCATTGTGAGGCCGCCATTTGTGTTTGGTTCCAACACTGCGAAGATGACTGGAAGCTACTCAGATCATGTGAAGGGCACATTGGCAGCACTTGGACATGCCGTATCTAATGCCTTGACTCTCGTTATCCTCAGAAAAATGGGGAAATCTGTGGACTACTTTTTGCCAATCTGGTTTTATGTAATGGTTGGCCTTGTGGAGAGCGTCATCATCCTCTTTGTATTAGGACTGTGGAGGCTGCCAAACTGTGGGATAGACAGGCTCTTTCTCCTACTGATCGGGCTGTTTGGTTTGGTGGGTCAGGTGTTTCTCACCAAAGCCCTTCAAATAGAAAAAGCTGGGCTAGTAGCACTAATGAAGACCATGGATGTGGTTTTTGCTTTTATCTTTCAGGTTATTTTCCTGCATGATATACCAACGTGGTGGACGGTGGGTGGCGCACTCTGCGTAGTAGCCAGTAGTGCTGGAGTGGCCATTCGTAAATGGTGCCAGGGATCCAAATGAAGCATCGTTGCGGAAATGTGTATTTTTTTACAAGTCCACCTTCACCAAGTACAAAAACAACATATGCACATACCTGGAAAATTAGCACTTACTTAATTGATTATATTTAATAAATTTCATAGTTTAAGTATCATTTTTGATATGGTATGTCTTTTTTTTTTCATCCTCATCAAGGATATGTTTATTTATTATTTTTTAAAATTAAATCTTTATTGTACAGATTATTACAGTTGTTCCTCTTTTTCCCCCCCATAGCTCCCCTCCACCTGGTTCCCACCCCACCCTCTGACCTTACCCCCACCCCCCACTGTCCTCATCCATAGGTGCACGATTTTTGTCCAGTCTCTTCCTGCATCCCTCTCATCCCTTTCCCCCCGACCCCCCAAGAATAGTCAGTCCACCCCCTTTCTATGCCCCTGATTTTATTATAATCACCAGTTCATTCTGATCATTAGATTATTCACCTGATTTTCAGATTCACTTGTTGATAGATGTGTATTTGTTGTTCATAATTTGTATCTTTACCTTTTTCTTCTTCCTCTTCTTAAAGGATACCTTTCAGCATTTCATATAATACTGGTTTGGTGGTGATGAACTCCTTTAGCTTTTTCTTATCTGTGAAGCTCTTTATCTGACCTTCCATTCTGAATGATAGCTTTGCTGGGTAAAGTAATCTTGGTCGTAGGTTCTTGGTATTCATCACTTTGAATATTTCTTGCCACTCCCTTCTGGCCTGCATAGTTTCTGTTGAGAAATCAGCTGACAGTCGTATGGGTACTCCCTTGTAGGTAACTGACTTTTTTTCTCTTGCTGCTTTTAAGATTCTCTCTTTGTCTTTTGCCCTTGGCATTTTAATTATGATGTGTCTTGGTGTGGTCCTCTTTGGCTTCCTTTTGTTTGGGGTTCTCTGCGCTTCCTGGACTTGTAAGTCTATTTCTTTCACCAGGTGGAGGAAGTTTTCTGCCATTATTTCTTCAAATAGGTTTTCAATATCTTGCTCTCTCTCTTCTTCTGGCACCCCCATAATTCGGATGTTGGTACGCTTGAAGTTGTCCCAGAGGCTCCTTACACTATTGTTTTTCCGGGTGGGTGTTTTTTGCTTCTTCATATTTCAAATCTTTGACTTGATTCTTGCGATCTTCTAGTCTGCTGTTGGAACTCTTTATAATATTCTTTATTTTAGTCAGTGTATGCTTAATTTCTAGTTGGTCTTTTTTCATAACCTCGAGGGTCTCACTAGATTTCTTGAGGGTCTCACTAAATTTATCGGCAGTTTCTAGAAAATTCTTGAAAAACCTTAAAAGTCTGGTTTTGAACTCTATATCCAGTAGTTTGCTTTCCTCCATTTCTGTCATTTATGACCTGTTTCTTTGTCTCTGCATTTTTTATGCTTCCCTGTGTTGATAGAGTGGCTTTCTGTGCTAGGTGTCCTATAAGGCCCAGTGGCTCAGCCTCCCCAATTACCAGAGGTGGACACTCTTGGTGCACACCTTTGTGGGCTTTGTGCACAGTCTTGTTATAGTTAAGTCTTGATTGTTGTTGGTATCACCTCCAGGCCAATTGGCTTTGAGAATCAGCTGTGTCTGCAGTGGGAGAACTTTTGTGCTAGAGACACCCTTCTGGGGCAAGACTTGCTTCAGTGGGGCTTTGGTGCTCACTGAGTCTGCCCCCTGAGTGTGTCCCTTATGGATCTGAGGAGTTGTAATGTGGATGGTCCCACTCTCACCACTGGGTACACTGGCTCTTGGATCTCTAGGGAGGTGCTAATTTAGCCTCTGCCTGAGGCTACCCAGCAGGAGCCCAGCTGTGAAGCAATACAAGCTGCTGTGGGGCCTTGGGCCTTCTTTTGGAAGTTCTGGGTCTCTCTGACCCAGCTGTAGTTTGTTAGGTAATTTTCAGATTGCAAAGGGCCAGGCCTTTCATATGCAAAAGCCTCTGCGCACAGCTTGGGTGGGGCGGGGTCTCAGGAAATCAACAGGGCGGAGCAAGCAGCTATGGCTGCTCCTCAGTCCTACCCTAAGAGGCCCCGCTTCTCAATGTCCCGGTAATCGATGCAAGCACCTCTGAGAGAAAGCCGCCCTCGAGTTCTGCCCACTGCCAGACAGTCCAGTTTCTCCTGTATGAGTCTGGGTCCCCAGAGACTCGCCCGGAACTGGAGTTCAGAGCAGCTGAGAGCTTGAGACTCCCTCCCGATTGAAAAAGACAACCGTGTCCTTAGCTGCCAGCCCTTTCCACATGCGCCTCGTCCTCAGTTGCCAGCCCTTTCCGCATGTGCCTCCGTACCTCTGCACTTTACTTCCGCACCTCCTCTGAGTCTCAGTGTGCTTTTCTCTTTCCTTCTACTTGTAGAATTTCCACTCAGCCAGCCTTCCTGTGGTTCTGGATGATGTTCGTTTTGTCTTTTAGTTGTATTTTTGAAGTTGTTGTGCAAGGCAGCAATTTCCAGTGTTTACCTATGCCACAATCTTGGTTTCCTCCGGATATGTTTATTGATTTTTTTTTTTTTTTTAGACGAACAGGGAGAGAGAGAAACATAGATTAGTTGCCTCCCCTATGAACTATAGTCAGGGATCGAACCTAAGTATGTCTCCTGACCAGAATTGAACTGGAGGACACTCCCAACTAACTGAGCCAACCGGCCAGGGCTGAATATGCTATCTTTAATTAGTGAAGCATAGCCTGTTGGGGTGGCATTGGTAAGAACAGCTCATTAGTTCAAGAAACACTTAAAAAAATGTTATGACTCTAGTATAAATATATGTAAGTTTTTAAAGTGTATTTTTTGTAATGATGGAATTTAGGTCAGGAGGAAATTTTAGATGCTCTTTTAGCAGTGTAGAGGCTAAGAAACTTATCAGTAATAATGCTGCTATGATTAGTATGTTGAAAATTCATTAGAAACATAATTCCATTTAGGAGGCCAAAGCTGAATGGTGCCTACTTAATGGTGTTAAAAATACAAATAAGGTAGCCTTATTTTCAAAGCTTTCATAAATGATTATTATTCTTTTAAGCCATATTTGTGCCTTTTCATTTTAATGCCAGACTTTCTTATATATAAACATTTTGAAAAGTTTTTAAATCACCAAATTTGACTAATAGTTTCTCTTTCAGTGGCATTAGCAACTGTAACTGTCATTCTATAATTTTAATTGTCTTCTGATTTTTGGGGTGTTGTTTTTTTTTTTTTTTGGAAGCCACACTAAGTTGTTTATTTTTATTTTTCATTTATTTTTAATATTTTTTTTTATTAATTTCAGAGAGGAAGGGAGAGGGAGAGAGAGATAGAACCATCAATAATGAGAATCATCGATTGACTGCCTCCTGCACAAACCCTACTGGAGTTCGAACCTGCAACCTGGGCATGTGCCCTTCACCGGAATCGAATCTGGGACCCTTCAGTCTGCAGTCTGACGCTCTATTCGCTGAGCCAAACCAGCTAGGGCTAAGTTGTTTATTTTTAATCACAAGAAAGAAATCTTGACATGGCCAATGTGCACATTTCCATCCTAAAGTGTTTTCTCACTAGAAATGTGATTTTTCCGTAAATTCCCTTTGAATTTATAGTGTGATGCCAAATAAAATTTTCTCAGGAATTTATTAGATTGAACCATTTGAAATGACAGAGATTTTACCTTTTAACTTACAAAACACATAATTTCTTATGGTTCACCCTAATAGATACCTCCCTTACCCTCTAAGCCAAATACTTAGAGGACTTCGGAATATATATTTTAAAAACAACTTTCTAAAGTTCAGCAATCATATTCAACTTATTTTTATAGTATTTTTGCCTTATGGGATTATTTGTAATAATACTTCACATTATATGTTAAATGTAAAGAACTATGAATTCTATGGTTGTTTGACTTTTGTAGTTTCTTGAATAGAAAAAAAAATCTATTAAATTCTAGTATATAAGTATGATATTAAATGTCAATGCTGTATCATGATATTAATATCATGAAATAAAATGACAAGTTTCATATCTGGAACTTTAGCAAGCCAATACTCTGCTGTTAAACAGAGAATTGAATATTTAGGAAAGCTTGGGAATTAATCAAAAAGTGGGAAATGCATCCAAATGATCTTTTTGTAACAATGAACCCTTTATTGCTGAAGCTACAATGGTCTCCAGATCTTTGTCAGATGTAGCATCTATTATTTTAAGCCTTCAGATTTGAAAGATTATAGGTTCTTTCCCACCCTTTCATCACAGTTCTTCCAAAGTAAGAAGGAACTTAGCTTCTGAGGTTTATGCCTTAGTAAGAAAGGATCTTCTCCAATAGTTCCAAGAGGGAATTTTTGGTTTACTGATCGTTCCAAATGCTCCCCATCTGACAAATCCTAAATAAAGTCTATTTAGGGAAGTCACACTATCATAACTTTATCCTAATTCACAATATAGGAGTTTAGACTTGCAAAAGCATCATTTTGCAAACATCTTAGATAATTATAGAATTAGCATTTTAGAGCTCAAGGGTTAAAAATCCTCTTGTAGGAGCCACACTACATAGATAGGAATGCTAGGGAGGGGACCTGCCTGAGGCCTTGAAAGTTACATCCCTTTGGTCCTGGAAACTAGAGACATTTTATTTCAACAATGTAGTTTAAGTACTTGAATGTCACAATATATGACCAAGGTTGGGGGAAATGTTTCTTCTCCCAACTTTTATAGGGTGTGATTCTTAAATACTTTTATAATGTCCAAGGTATATATAAGGATATGTATTGTAACCATTATGGGTGTGTATTTTTTGCAAAGATTGTAGTTTATCTTGAAAAGGGAAATATTTTCATAAATTGTTTTTATTTTATAAGTACTAATAAAGTGGAAAAAAAGCACCATATTTTGGTTTTTATGACTATAGCAAATGTGCTAGCTAATATAACTTCCTTTTTCATCCATGTGCTTCAGAATTCATTTTATAAAGTAGACTGACCTCTGGCCACTCAGCTGTGATGTACTCTTCTAGTTACAAACTGTCCCTCTGAGACTGTCACATCAAATCCAGTATCTCTAAAGGCTTCTGTTCCAGTGAGGACTTCATTGTTCTAGACCAGGGGTGGGCAACCTTTTTGTGAGTGCGTGCCAAAACCAGCAAAATCTCTGACTCAAAATTCTTCTGCGTGCCAACCCTAAATTTTTGAGAACATGTTACGCCTACTTAATATCTCTTAAGGTGTACGTATGTGAAGAACCTTGAAGAAATAATAAAATTCATTTGAGCGACAAAAACAGTATATGATGATGAAAAATACATTTATTTTTTAATGTATACATGTACACTGATAGTTCGACAGAAAACTTTATGACTCCGTTTGATATTATCAGTGGGATTTTTGCTGCTGCATCACCGATGACGGAGATTTTACATCAAGTTTATATTTCGTGACCTTCAGAGATATGCACAAGCTACTACTTTCATCCGTCAGGCTACTCCTATTACGAGGCTTAACAAAATTCATCACTGAGAACAAAGATTCACAAGCGTATGTGGATGAAACCAAAACACTGGTCGGATCTAGGAAGGCAGAGAGAGTTAAGGCAGAGGCATAGAAATTGCTCTTCCCCTCTCTGGTCAATCCATGTCTATGGTCTTTAAGATAACTTGTTATGTAAAATTATTTATTTATCTAAGATGCACCTACACTTAATTTATCTGAAAAATAAAAAAGTCGATACTAAGAAAAAAAATTGTAAATGGAAGATTATAAGAGAGGGTTTCGCGTGCCAGCAAAAGTTACTGGCGTGCCATGTTTGGCACGCAGGCCAGGGGTTGCCCACCCCTGTTCTAGACCCTCCAAAGCTTGGAACAGTTTTGAATTCTGTACTTGCTTCCATAGCTAATTTATTACTAAATTGTGGAATGTGTGTCTTAAAGTGATGTGGATTCATTCTTGGCCATTTCCACTGGTACCACCTTAGTCCAAGATTTATCATTTTAGCCCTAACTGGTTTGGCTCAGTGGATGGAGCGTCGGCCTGCGGACTCAAAGGTCCCAAGTTTGATTCCGGCCAAGGGCATGTACCTTGGTTGCGGGCACATACTCAGTAGGAAATGTGCAGGAGGCAGCTGGTCGATGTTTCTCTCTCATGGATGTTTCTAACTCTCTATCCCTCTCCCTTCCTCTCTGTAAAAAATCAATAAAATATATTTTTTAAGAAAAAAGAAAGAAAGAAAAACACAGGACTAACAGCCAAATTTAAATTTCAGACGTAACTGGGTGTCCTATATTATAAAAAAACAACAACAAAAAACGATTTATCACTTCATAACTGAATCACCACAACCAGGTATCTAATTGGGTTATCCATGTCTAGACTCTCTTCCACTCAGATCCTTGTCACACTGCCATACTCATTTTCTGAAAGCCCTGCTTTCATTGTTACTCTGGTTACTGTGGTGAAACCACAATGGTGCCTTATTATACACCACACAGCATCACATCCTAATTATTCATCTGGCTCTATTCCTATTTTTGGAACTTGATTTCCCATGTCCCAACACAAATTTGATACTTGGACGAATCTTCCCACCAATTCCCACATTTGCCAAGAGATTCCTTCCTGTGTTTCTCCTGGGTTCTTTGCCTCCTCTTCTCTGCCTTCTAAAGCCTCTTAGCCTTCAATAACTCAGCTTGAGCTTTTGTTTCTTCCACTATCTGCTGCTCCTTCCACCCACACTAGTCCACCTTGGAAGAGTCCATAAAGCCCTGGATTAGGAATCTGATGATGTGAGTGGTTTTATCGATGTCCAGCTGGGCAAGTCACTTAGTATCCCTGAGCCCATTTTCCTTGTTTGGTTCATTTGTTAAATAGAGTAATGTTACCTGCCCAACCCATGTTACAGATGAGTGCCATAGAAAAGAC
Organism: Myotis yumanensis; assembly: GCF_028538775.1. Classification (NCBI taxonomy): domain Eukaryota; kingdom Metazoa; phylum Chordata; class Mammalia; order Chiroptera; family Vespertilionidae; genus Myotis; species Myotis yumanensis. The sequence continues at coordinate 23,245,006 of NW_027223764.1, read as the reverse complement.
TGTAGACAATAAAGGAGGACAGAAATGCTAAGTATGGAACTGGCTAATATTATAGAGTTGAGCAATCACTCTCTCTTCAACATGATGCCTATGCCAGGGTCCTTATTCCTGAGTAGTCTCACCAGGAACTGTAAGAACAGCCTTCCGGATTACAAACCTCATTTGGCTCTCTCCTGCTAGCACAGAATTTTATTGCTGGGCAGCTCTAATTTCCTGGCTGATCTGTAGGGCTGCCAAGCGTCATCAGCTGTTTTATGCATAGGGGTTGCCACCTTTCCAATTCTGACTTTAGCTCTAGCCCTCTGTATTACACTTGCCTCTGGTAAGGGGCATGAGCCTGATTCTCTGTGTGTTTCCCATGCACTACTTTCTGTACTCAGCATAGCTTTTCTACCCATTTATTTGTTCACCCAATAAACCTAATTGGTCTCTTGAAGGTAATCTAGTGGGAAGAGTCAGATATTCTGGATAACATGCTGACCTCTGTCTAGATGTAAGGTGTCATGTCATTATTGGGCATTAGAACTGGAATAAGCTGGACATGTGAAACCCCAAGCACTGTTGTAAGGCCCCTTTTGTCACTACATCAAATCTCATACAGCTACCATAATTATTCTGGTCCACAAAGAAAGACCCATTCAAGGGTTAGCCTCACTTTGAACACTAAGTTTGGAGCTGAACTTTGAAAACCAATTCACAAAAAGCTCATGAGCCTTGGCACTGCCCATCATCTCCTGGAAGTTGGAGATGGGGCTTTACAACAGGAGGATAAGGAGCAGCCATATGTGGTGTCAAGACAGGCAGAAAGAGTTGTAGCACAGAAGTCCAGTCCATAGAAAAATGGTCCATGGGTTTCCCAAGGTTCCCTGCCAGCTATCATCTATTAAGCCAGATTTGGAACAATACTAACAATGTTCTTCTCACTCATTTTAAAATAATTTTTTTCCACAAGAATGTTATTTATGTTAACATAAAATAGAAATGTTTTCAATAAATAAATATTTTAATTTTTAGTTTGCTTACAAATATGGTAGATATCTCTTATATAAAACCCACATAAACAGAAACTCTTTGAAGTCCTCAGTGATGCTTTAGAGCAGTGGTTCTCAACCTTGGCTGCACATTAGAATCACCTGGGAATCTTTTTAAAATCCTGATTTCTGGGCCTCATCCTCTGGAAATTCTGTTTCTTTGTTATGGGGTGAGGCCACAACATTAGTAACAAAGAAACAGAATTTCCGGAGGATGAGGCCCAGAAATCAGGATTTTAAAAAGATTCCCAGGTGATTCTAATGTGCAGCCAAGGTTGAGAACCACTGCTTTAGGAGGTAATTATTTAATAAATTAATTTATTTATTCTTCAAAAGCATTTATTCTTTTTTTAAAAAAATTATTTATTGTTGAAAGTATTACATATGTCTCCTTTATCCCCCATTGACGTCTCCCTGGCCACTCCCGCCCCCCAGCACATGCCCTTGCCCCACTACTGTCTGTGTCCATTGGTTATGCTTATATGCATGCATACAAATCCTTTGGTTGATCTCTTACCTGCCCCCCTCCCTCCCTTACTTTCTCTCTGAGGTTTGATGGTCTGTTTGATGCTTCTATATCTCTGGATCTATTTTTGTTCATCAGTTTATGCTGTTCATTATATTCTACAAATGAGTGAGATCATGTGATTTTATCTTTCTCTGACTGGCTTATTTTGCTTAGCATAATATTCTCCAGGTCCCTCCATGCTGTTGCAAATGGTAAAAGTTCCTTCTTTTTTTACAGCAGTGTAATATTCCATTGTGTAGATATACCACAGTTTTTTAATCCACTCATTTGCTGATGGGCACTTAGGCTGTTTCCAAATCTTAGCTATTATAAATTGTGCTGCTATGAACATAGGGGTGCATATGTCCCTTCTGATTGGTGTTTCTGATTTCTTGGGATATATTCCTAGAAGTGAGATTACTGGGTCAAATGGGAGTTCCATTTTTAATATTTTGAGGAAACTCCATACTGTTTTCCACAGTGGCTGCACCAGTCTGCATTCCAACAAGCAGTGTATGAGGGTTCCTTTTTCTCCACATCCTTGCCAGCACCTGTCATTTGTTGACTTGTTGATGATAGCCATTCTGACAGGTGTGAGATGTTACCTCATTGTCCTTTTGATTTGCATTTCTTGTATGATTAGTGATTTTCAGCCTGTTTTCATATGTCTCTTGGCCTTCTGTATGTCCTCTTTTGAAAAGTGTCTATTTAGGTGCTTTGCCCATTTTTTTGAGTGGTAGGAGGTAATTACTTTACATGAGGTCATTAAGATGCAGCCCTCCCTATAGAATTAGTGTCTTTATCAGAAGAGAAAGAAACCAGAGCCCTCTCTCTGTCCATGTAAAGATACAGCAAGAAGGTGGCTATCTGCAAGCCAGGCAGAGGGCCCTCACCAGGAACCAATTCTGCCAGTATCTTGATATTGGACTTCCTAGCCTCCAGACCTATAAAAATAGATATCTGTTGTTTAAGCCACCCAGTCCATGGTATTTTGTAATAGTAGCCCAAGCTGACAAAGACAATTTATAATTTTGAATTTCCTGGTGACCTTATTAAATTATGTAAAAGGAAATGTGTGGAATTAATTTTAATAACATATTTTATTTAAGTTAATATATCCAAAATATTATCATTGCAAAATGTAATCGATATGAAAATTATTAGTAAGATACTGTGCATTCTTTTTGTCACACTAAGCCTTCAAAGTCTGGAGTGGGTATTACAGTCATAGCTCTGTTTGCGTCCAACCGCAGCAGGTCCAGGGATCCCCAAAGGTGTGGACAGAGTTGGCAAAGAAGGAATGACACGGAGACAGCCTTCAGTTGATCAGCAGCCTAGTCAGGGCCTCTAGCCAGGATCTCCAGCCAAAGTTCTGGTTAGGATCTGATGTTTATTGTCTTGTTACATCTGTATTTATACCAGTTGATTTTAATCCAGTCAATTTCTATTGCAAAGGTTAGGGCGTTTCTTATCTCCATTCCAGGGAGTAAAGATTATGTAGCTTAAGCGTGATTATTTGTAGTTAAAGTGATTAACTACCCACCCGGCACTTAGTTAAGGGGTTGTATCCCCTCCCTAACCTCAGGGAAAAATCCCCACCTGGGGAAACAACCTTTCTCGGAGAGGTGACCTTGGTTAAAACACATAGTGCTAAGGGGAGCAAACATATTAAGAACAGTATGCCATATACGCCAGGTCCTTTGAAACATATGCTGTGCAGATGTTTCTTTCCTGCAGTGACTGTGTCAAGCAGCAAGGATGGACCGGCTTCCGTCAAATTCCCCCTTTTTTATTTTTTAAATGATAGCGCATGCAAATCAGTGGCCACCTCTCAGATTGGGCTGTTTAAGACTCGGAAGAAGACTGGCAAGCAATGACAGTGACCATAGCTATAAACATAGTGGATGGAGAGCACAAGGAGCCCCGTTCCTGCAGACGGTTGCCGGCCTCTTCAGTCAAGGGATTACAGCTGTCCTCAAGTTATTGGTTTGATAGTCTTTGTTGGTCTGGCTAGTGGGCAGCGTCACTGGCGATGGGCTTCCCGAAGCGTCAGCGAATTGAAGGGCTGCGTCAAAGGGTCCATCAGGGCCGTGCTTGATGGTGGTGTCAGTGTCCGAGAACGAGTAAGCTGTGCCCTCTGGGTCAGCTGATATGGAAGATGGAGGGTAGTAGAGAGAAAAAGAAGAGAAAGCAAAAGAACTACAAGGCATGGAAGTGTTTAGAAAAAAGAGGGAGAAGAAAGAGAAGAAGGCAGCATCCTGACACAGCCCTTTCCTTCATCTGCCCCTTTCCCTGTGGTCCAAGGTAGAAATGGGAAACAAGTCCTGTTGCAGTGAGAGGGCAGCTGCTGTCAGCCAGTCTCTGTCTTTACCTGGGTCCCGATCTGAGCTGGGCGTGGGAAGCGGGAAGCAGCCATGGGGGCAGGAGACCTCCCTCAGAAGGGGCGAGTGTTCAAGCCCTTCCATAATTGGGGGGGGTGAGGATCTTTGCCCCCCCTCTGTTGACCCCCAAGTTCTCTCCTGCCGGCCCCTCTGCAACTGTGCCTGTCTTAGGTCGTTCCTCCCTGAGGAATCTTACCCGTCTTTGACTAACCAGCCATCCTCCGGGGCCATGCAGGGTGATGTGAGGTTCAGTTCTGTCTCCTTGGTAGCCTATGCCCCCGTGGCCTCCACGCCCAGCAACTGCCTTGGGATCCCCTTGCCTGCTGGCAGGGCCCTGGCTTTGATCACATATCTTGGGGAACCCAGGTTTTGTCTCCAGGGAGGGCCCAGCTCACACCATTGGGCGAGAGACAGATCCATGTTACCAGTCACCATGACCTCAGCATGAACAGAGAGCTCAGGCAACAGCTGTGGGCAATTGGATTGTAAGAAGAGGGTCCCTCTTGACATGAGGGTAATAGGAGCCAATACAGGACAAAGGAGAGTCCTGGGACAGGGCTTTCTCAGCCCAGGATGTCAGGCTCTTGGCACAAGACAACTCCATGTATGGGGAATATACCAGACACTCCCAGAAAAGAGAGGTGCCCTTCCTGGAACAGTAGGGTAGGGAGATTCTAGAAAAGGCTGTGTTCAGGAGAGAAGGAGAAAGGCCAAAGAACCAGCAAACAAGTAGTTAGATTTAAAAAAGAAAGAAAGAAAAAGGAAAAGGAAAGGAGATGCAGGGCAAAGCTGGGACATATGGAAAGACAAAAAGGAGGCACATGTGATCCTCCCAATGGACAGGTTGTTCCAGCTCAGGGCTGCACATCTGCTGCAAATGGGCACTGGTCAGGTGTGCTAGGGTGAGGCGGAGACAGGGGGCGGTGAGACATAAGGTTGGACTAGATGGTCTGGAATCCACTCAGGTGAGTCTGCGTCCTGTGGAAATATACAAGCATATCCTCTCCCCCAGGTTAAAAGTACATCAGGTCCCTTCCATGTTCCTGTAAGTAAGTCTCTCTATTGACGAGGGCTTTAGGTTAATTCACCTATTTCCAAAGACTTGTTTGTAGACTATGCAGCAACTTTGTTGTCTTTCCTATATTCAAAATCTGCAAATTCCCTGCTCCCACGACCTCCTCTGAATCCACCACAAAATCCTTGAGGGGTGGTGGAGGTACAACCTCTACCATCACCACACCCTCAGCCACCAAGGAAACCAAGACCTCCTCTGCCTCTGTACCGCCCCCCCCCCCCCCCATGGCCTCGGTTTGGACGAAGTGGGATTCCAAATGTTTCAGCATTTAATCTTCTTTCTTCAGCCCAGGTTGGTCTCCATTCTCTATTATCATCACAAGAAATATTATCAAAGAAGGATTTAGTTTTGTCATAATAGCAATTAGGTCGAAGTGGATCTTCTTCATCTGCATTTCCTTCACTGTTTTCAGTATCAACACCCGAGTCTCCTTTATCTTCACCATTTATAGGCTTCTCCTGTTTCTCAAGTTTATCTTCCACTTTCAATTTAAGTTAATTATGAAACTCTCTGTCAATTTCCTCCTTGTTAAATTGTGCATTTGCACTTTCAAAGTCTTTCTCAAATTTCATAGGACCATCTCGCCGAAATACCGAATCTTCCCCTGCCACCTCGATGACTCCCACACCCTCTCCTTGGACCTGAAAGAGCACCTGGAACTATTTGTCTCTTGCTATCATTTCTGAGTTGCTCATTTTCTGGTCTTGAAACTTTGTGTATATCAGCTCGCCTGTGCTCTTGATTCTTTATTGCTTTTTGTCTGGTAGATGGTAAAGGCCTGGTCAATACAGGGCTCCTTCTCCCAACAGGCGCTGGAGCAGGTAAGTGGGCCGAGGCAGTCTCTACTGCTTGTTCCATGGTAGGGCTTTTTCTCAAAGGATCTAACTGAGGGGTTGAACAACCTTGAGATAACTGTGTTTTTACAGATCTTGTATCCTGTGTAAAGGCAGAACCAACTGCAATACTTTGGGACAGGGTACCGCTGTTTGATGTTTCTGTTCCAAAGGATGTCAAGGAGCTTCCAGCAACACCAACAGCACCAAATTGCTGCTCAACTAATGAACTTGGACTGAACTGACTGTACATCGACATCCTGCCAAAAGGTCCATAGGAACCCACTGACTGGAATGAAGAAGTAGATGAGCCTAGTGAAGACTGAACGATAGCTGGGTCCTGAGGCAAAGAACATTGTGGTTTTGGCGGCTCACAAGCAGTGAGGTCTTTAATATCACTTCCACGGTATATAATGTATTCAAAGACTTCATCTCGAGGTGGTATTGGACAATCTGTTTGTCTGTCTTCTGTACCAAAGGACCGAACTTTGGCGAGAGCTATGGTGGAGTTCTCGGTGTCGATGGTGTAGAGTATGCCCTCGTAGCGGATCTCCGCCTTGGAGATAAGGCTGATGTACGGGGTGTCCCCACTAATGGTGCCGCCACCAGCTGGAGAACCTGGTTTAGGCTTCCTTTCTAATTTAGGGAGCCTGTTTTGAATGGGAGGGCTTTTCTCCTCTCTACTGACTGGAAAGGACCAAGGGTCATGTTTATGATATTTATTCTCCTTCCGATCAGTAGGCATAGCTAAATTGCTCTTAGATTGAGCTGGAGACAATAATGATGTTTCCTCTCTAGGTGGAGCTGAGGGACTATTTAAAGTTTGAGAAAGTTCAACCGTTTCTGCCTCTGGTGCCAAGATGTCACAAATTGAATTCCAGAGGGAAAGGGTATCTGCCGGGACCTTCTCAGATCCATGGTAGCTGTAATAATTCTTTAATTGCTCTCCTACTTTAGTCCAAGTTTCTAAATTAGCAGTTCCATCCTCAGGAAGCCATTGACATACATCTTGTATAAAACTTTCTGCCTGACTGGGAGTAACCTTAACTCCTCTGCTAGCAAGCATATGTGTTAAAAGATTAATACAGAGTCTTTCTTCTTTAGACTCAGTATGACCCATCTTGTCAATCTAAGTTCTATACTAACTACCCGATTACCCTACGTATCCTCTATAGGGGGGGTCTGCAGCACCCTACGGTGCAGTCCTATCCGTCCCAAGTACGGGGAGACTTACCTAGGAGTCCCTGTTCAGGTGCCAGATGTTTGGGTCCAACCGCAGCAGGTCCAGGGGTCCCAAAGGTGTGGATGGAGTCGGCAAAGAAGGAATGACACGGAGACAGCCTTCAGTTGATCAGCAGCCTAGTCAGGGCCTCTAGCCAGGATCTCCAGCCAAAGTTCTGGTCGGGATCTCCAGCCAAGTTCTGGTTAGGATCTGATGTTTATTGTCTTGTTACATCTGTATTTATACCAGTCGATTTTAATCCTGTCAATTTCTATTGCAAAGGTTAGGGCGTTTCTTATCTCCATTCCAGGGAGTAAAGATTATGTAGCTTAAGCGTGATTGTTTGTAGTTAAAGTGATTAACTACCCACCCGGCACTTAGTTAAGGGGTTGTATCCCCTCCCTAACCTCAGGGAAAAATCCCCACCTGGGGAAACAACCTTTCTCGGAGAGGTGACCTTGGTTAAAACACATAGTGCTAAGGGGAGCAAACATATTAAGAACAGTATGCCATATACGCCAGGTCCTTTGAAACATATGCTGTGCAGATGTTTCTTTCCTGCAGTGACTGTGTCAAGCAGCAAGGATGGACTGGCTTCCGGCATAGCTCATTTAATCTGAGACAAGCTACGTTTCAGGTGCTCAGTGACCACATGTAGCTAGCAGTTACCATGTTGGACAGCCCAATTCTACAAAGTGCTGGGAGGAAAAGAGGGGTTATAATAATAACCACCATTTCTTGAGCCCTGCTATTTTCCCTTAAGAAAGACTTCCAGATGCAGAATTACTTGATCAAAGGATATTTTCTTGAATTCATATACCTATTGCCATTCTCACTTTTTAAAAGGCATAAAAGCTCTGGATAAAGGTCTCAAAGTAAATACACTCATAATCTTCTTTCCTGTACTCCAAATCCATAACAATGAGACATGATATAAAAATACGTGTTTAGCCCTAGCTGGTTTGGCTCACTGGATAGAGTGTCGGCCTGTGGACTGAAGGGTCCCTGGTTTGATTCCAGTCAAGGGCACATGCCCGGGTTGTCAATCTGGAGTGGGGGACACGTGGGAGGCAACCAATTGATGATTTTCTCTCATCGCTGATGTTTCTCTCCCTTCCTCTCCCTTCTTCTCTAAAAGCAATAAAAATGTATTTAAAGCTGAACTGGTTTGGCTCAGTGGATAGAGCGTCGGCCTGCGGACTGAAGGGTCCCAGGTTTGATTCAGGTCAAGGGCATGTACCTTGGTTGCGGGCACATCCCCACTGGGGGGCGTACAGGAGGCAGCTGATTGATCTCTCTCATTGATGTTTCTAACTCTCTATCCCTCTCCCTTCTCTGTAAAAGGTCAATAAATTTTTTTTAAAAATGTATTTAAAAAAATACATGTTTATATGCTTTTCAAAATATAAGGAGAAAATCTCAGCAGCTCAAACTAAGAGTAAAATTTAAACAATGAACAAAGTATAAAGCACAGGGACAAAAGGTAGGACTGGAGCCAGGCAAGCAGGGCTGGAGTTAAATACCTTCTGTAACAGGAACCTGAGCTGGGCTTCCTACCCAAGAACAGTGGGTGATAGAACTTCATCCATGCATCTAGAATTGTGGCAGAAATAACTACTTACTCAGGGCCACTGTCCACAGCAGAGTCCCCTTCTGGTCTGTACCAGGTGAAGTGTCACCCCAGAAATGGAGAGCTCTGAGGTGAGCTGCAAACATATGACCTGGGTTGAGTCTGGTCAACCCATGAGACCAAGGCTAAGGCAGCTAAGAAACTGCTTCACAGGTAAGAGAAGTATGCAACAAAATTCCCACACAATATGAGCTTTCCAGGAAAAGTTAAAAACCACACTTGATACAATAAAAATAGTCACAAAGGAGAGGTTTTTATCCCAAGGTGACAGAAATACAATATAAAACCAACTTAAAATAAAGCCCTGACCGGTTTGGCTCAGTGGATAGAGCGTCGGCCTGCAGACTGAAAGGTCCCAGGTTCGATTCCGGTCAAGGGCATGTACCTTGATTGCGGGCACATCCCAGTAGGGAGTGTGCAGGAAGCAGCTGAATCGATGTTTCTCTCTCATTGATGTTTCTAACTCTCTAACCCTCTCCTTCTCCCTTCCTCTCTATAAAAAAATCAATAATAAATAAATAAATAAGTAAATAAAGTTCTGTCTAAAATCTTCAAGGAAATAAAAGAAGATAACATCATTAAATCAGAAAAGAGATCATGAAACTAAAATAGAAAATTATAAAAACAACATTAGAAAATTATCAACTCCCAATGTAAAAATGAAACCATCTTTTAAAGCAGTGGTTCTCAACCTTCTGGCCCTTTAAATACAGTTTCTCATGTTGTGACCCAACCATAAAATTATTTTCGTTGCTACTTCGTAACTGTAATGTTGCTACTATTATGAATCATAATGTAAATATCTGATATGCAGGATGGTCTTAGGCGACCCCTGTGAAAGGGTCGTTCGGCCGCCAAAGGGGTCGCGACCCATAGGTTGAGAACCGCTGCTTTAAATTAAAGGAACTGTACTTCACTACACTGACAGAAGAGGGTGATATTGAACTAGGAATGTAAATTACTCTAACTCTCTGAAATAAAAAGAACCATCACAAAGCCACAGGAAGCTACACTAAGAGAGGAAAAAATGAGAATCAAAGCATCTTAGCTGGAGAAAATTCTTAGCAGAAAACAACCACCAAACACAAAATTCCAAATGGGATTAATATCTTAAAACAAATATTTGGAATATGAAAAAACACCTAAAGTTGGAAATTAAAAATTCAAGAACAGAAATGAACAAAGCTATAGATAGATGATAGATAGATGATAGATAAATTTATCAACCAATGATAGAACTCAAGAAAGAAAAAGCAAAATCATCTTAGGGATTAAAGCTAAATTATAAGTACCCAATGGAGAATAGACTTCAATGAAATTTAAACAACAATAATAACTCACCAGCCGAAACCGGTTTGGCTCAGTGGATGGAGCGTCGGCCTGCGGACTGAAAGGTCCCGGGTTCGATTCCGGTCAAGGGCATGTGCCTTGGTTGCGGGCACATCCCCAGTGGGGGGTGTGCAAGAGGCAGCTGATCGATGTTCCTCTTTCATCGATGTTTCTGACTCTCTATTCCTCTCCCTTCCTCTCTGTAAAAAATCAATAAAATATATTAAAAAAATAATAATAATAATAATAACTCACCAAACTCATAGAAAAAGAGGTCAAATTTGTGGTTAGGTGAGGGTGGGGGAGGGGTAATTGGAGGAAGGTGGTCAAAAGGTACAAACTTCCAGTTATAAGTAAGTACTAGGGATGTAATATACAACATGACTATAGCTAACACTGCTGTGTGATACATAAGGAAGCTGTTAATAGAGTAGATCCTAATAGTTCTCATCATAAGAAAATGTTTTTCTTTTTATTGTATCTATTGAAGTATGGTAGCAATCATTTCAGATTGAAACTGTAGTTTAACTCTAACCCTGTTGTTTGGCTTAACAATAGAAAAGTTACTTTGATTTTCTGAATTGTATAAATTATCCCATTCGATTGAATGACTATCCCATTGATTGTTATCTTACTGGTTTTAGAAAGCACATTCCTCTGTACCTGGGAACCAGGACAGCACAATTATCCTAAATTGTTTTAGTGGCCACAGATGGTGCATTCCAGTTGACTCAGTGGTCCTAAGACCAGGACAGTGCAATTACTCTAAATTGCCTCGATGGCTCTAGATCAGCCGTGGGCAAACTACGGCCTGCGGGCCAGATCCGGCCCATTTGAAATGATTAAAACTAAAAAAAAAAAGACCGTACCCTTTTATGTAATGATGTTTACTTTGAATTTATATTAGTTCACACAAACACTCCATCTATGCTTTTGTTCCAGCCCTCTGGTCCAGTTTAAGAACCCATTGTGGCCCTCGAGTCAAAAAGTTTGCCCACCCCTGCTCTAGATAATGACTTCCTGCCAACTCAGTGGTTCGAGACCCAAGCGCTCTAGATAATGTGTTCCTGTCAACCCAACGGTCCCACATGATGTGTTTCTGTCAACTCAGTGATCCTGAGACCCAAAACTGTAATTAACATGCTTAATTTCTGCTTCTGTAAATTGCTTTTTTGCAAACCAGGTTCCTCATTCCAAACCCTGAGATGTAATCAATACCTTTGTGATTTTTTGCCTATATAACCTTGGAGCTGCAACCATCTTACGGCTATGAGATTTGGGAATGCCCCCTCATAGTCCCGGATTGCAATAAATGTGACTCTTTAATTTGACTTCTTGAGGTGTCCTTCTGTGATTCGCGGGGTACATTACAACACTATATGAGATGATTGATGTTCACTAAATGTATTATGGTAATAATTTCACAATATATGCAACTCAAACCATCACGCTGTACACCTTAAACTTATGCATGTCGATTATCTACACTAATAAAAGAGAAACATGGTAATTAGCGTACGACCGCTACCCTTCCCATTGGCTAATCAGCATATCCTTATGCAAATTAACTGTCAGCCAAGATGGCGGCCAGCAGCCAGGCAGCTGGAAGCGAACATGAGGCTTGCTTGCTCCAGTGACTGCGGACTCCAACGTTTCCCGCCTGACTTGCCGGCCTCTGAGCTGGCAGTTTGAAACATTCTAACAAATATAGGCCGGGATCTCAGAGCTGAAGTTATACATTGTTTCGATTATAGAACCGAAACAAACCAGATACCTGCTCTCAGAGCTAGAGAGAGAGCTAAAGCTGGCCCAGAATAAAATAAATAAAAGGAGCGGTTGGGAGCTTCAATCAACAACCGCCAGCCTGAAAGCAGCCCTCAGCCCCTCATCCAGGCTGGCCAGGCACTCCAGTGGGGACCCCCACCCTGATCCAGGACACCCTTCAGGGCAAACCAGCCGGCCCCCAGGCCTCTATCTATATAGTAAAAGGGTAATATGCCTCCCAGCACCAGGATCAGCAGAGCCGCGAGGCCTCCTGGCACCGGATCAGCGTGACAGGGGGCAGCGCCCAAACCCCCTGATTGGCCCTGCTCTGTGTGTGACAGGGTAGAGCCATAACCTCCCCATCGGCCCTGCCCTGAGTGTGACAGTGGCTGCGCCCCAACCCCCTGATTGGCCCTGCTCTGTGGGTGATAGAGGGCGGTGCCCTAACTCCCCTATCGGCCCTACTCTGTGCATGACAGGGGGGAGCTCCCCAGCCCCCTGATGGGCCCTGTTCTGTGCGTGACAGGGGAGAGCTCCTCAACCCCCTGATCGGTCCTGCTCTGTGCATGACAGGGGGGAGCTCCCCAACCTCCCTGATGGTCCCTGCTCTGTGTGTGACAGGGGGCAGCGCCCCAACCCCCTGATTGGCCCTGCTCTGTGCATGACAGGGGGTGGCACCACAACCTCCCCATCGACCCTGCCTTGAGTGTGATAGGGGGCGGTGCCCCAGCCCCCCAATCAGCCATACTCTGAGCGTGACTGAGGGTGGCATCGCAACCTCCCAATCCGCCCTGCTCTGTGCATGACAGGGGGCGGCGCCCCAACTCCCCAATCGGCCCTGCTCTGAGCCTGACCAGGGGCTGCACCTAGGGATTGGGCCTGCCCTCTGCCACCCGGGAACAGGCCTAAGTCAGCAGGTCGTTATCTCCTGAGGGGTCCCAGACTGCAAGAGAGCACAGGCCGGGCTGAGGGCCCCTCCTCCATTCCCCCCCTCCCCGAGTGCACAAATTTTTGTGCACTGGGCCTCTAGTTTCTCAATAAAACTGAAAAGGAAACTTAAAAAAAAAAAGAAAGAAAGAATAGTGTTAGCATAATGATTGACACATAGAATTCATGGAAAGCTCTCAACTAGAAAGACCACTTTCATCCAAATACAGAAGGCTTCCCTGTGGTCACCAAAGAACTGTAGCAAGCAGGGAACCTACCCTGTTTCTTGCTTATTCACTCTCTTTTCCTTTCCTCTTGAGTCTCCTTTGGATAGAAAGTAGTGCGTTTTTGAACCAGGCTAATCATCATAATCTCTGGGAAAAGAGTGTTACAACAATACAGATCTAGTAAACCAAATATGCTGAGCATGGCAAGGCCTCAGAGAAGCCAGAGTCACGTCATGGGAAAGGCATTAGGGAAGAGATAGCTTTGAATGATGGCCAATGTTTGCTTGAGAAGATTGGGAAAGGTTTGAGCACTTTAGAATAATAAGTCTCTACAGGCTTAGAAGCAAGAGAAGCATGGCATGGGAGGACACTTACTGTTAGAAGGCTCCTGAAACTCAGAGACAGTGTTGTTTCTGGATCTGGTGGCAAGTTCAGGAACATTCCTCCCTAGCTCTAACACATAGTTTCAAGTTTCTGCTGCCAGACGCCCCTCTGGAAATAAGCATAGGAAACATCTTATAGGGTTTAATCATATCTCAAATGTATCAACTCAATGTACTAAATATTCATCTGTCAGAAGTTCACAGATTGGTGCTCCAGTTGGCAGGACACTGAAGTCCAAAGGCTCACATTCATGGTTTCCACCATTGGCGAAGTCCTCCTCTACAAACCCATACTCTCTTCCCTGCCGGTGCATGGAATGGGTGAGTGTTCTCCTAGATGCCAGACAATACCATGAAATTTTCTTTTCCCTCTTTGCTTTTATTCCCCCCCCCCCCCCCCCCCCCCCCCCGCCCCACACACACACACACTTTTCCAACTAGCCGTAATTCAGGACCCCAGGGTGGGATGTACCCAGGTCCCCTTTCAGATCCCTGGAAGAAGGTTGGAGGACAGAGGACAGATAAGGTGCAGCCAGCTCAAATCTTCCCAGGAAACTTGCTTTCTGTCTGGTGGTTGTCTCAGGCTGACACCCAGCATATGGCACAGAGGAACTTGCACACGTGCCGCTACCATTCCCACATGGAGAGATCACCACCTTCATCGGTCATTGCCTTCTCACAGCAGTGGAAATCCAGGTAGTTCTGCCAGCAGTTCCTGCTTTGGTTCTAGCTGGGGAAGCGGCTGTCAAAAGGGGCAGTCTGGTAGTTCTTGGTTCTGGTCTTGATGTCTTCTGCCTTGTTGCTGACTCCTAAAGTTGCCCCGAAACAGCTCCTAGTTCAATGTGACCCTCAACAAAGACGGCCTCCCCCTTTATTTTATCATTTAAGGAACAACAAAATTTGTGGGTAAGAAGAATCTAGGTACATATTTGGGGTTTCGGCAAAGTGATTTGAGGCTTATGAGGAATGTGTTGCCTCCAAGGAGTGGGAAGTTAGGATTGTCACTCGTGGCATGCACCTGGGTAGAGCAGCAGGCACATGTGGGGAACACTGGAAAATAAGGTTGGATAATTGATAGCAATTTGCCAGGGTGGAATGCTGAGAGCTACAGTTTATCTTCTCAGTCCATCTTCCTAGACCAGTGATGGCGAACCTATGACACCATTTTTTTGGTTGATTTTTCTTTGTTAAATGTCATTTAAATATATAAAATAAATATCAAAAATGTAAGTCTTTGTTTTACTATGGTTGCAAATATCAAAAAATTTATATATGTGACACGGCACCAGAGTTAAGTTAGGGTTTTTCAAAATGCTGACACGCCGAGTTCAAAAGGTTTGCCATCACTGTACCTAGACTAATTTTATTCTTGTCATTCAGGTCTCAGCTCACATATCACCTCCTTTAAAAGGCCATCTCTAAATACCCATTCTAATATCACCCTATTCCTACCCTGTCGTTCTCCATCACATTACACTATTTTATTTGGTTTAGAGTACTAATCATATATTTAAAATTATGTTAAGTATTTATCTGTTTGTTATCTTTGACCTCACTGAAATGTAAATTGCATGAGAATTGGGTCTATGTCAGTTTTGTTCATAACTATAATCTCTAGCCTTGCATTATGCGTAACATTTAGTAAGTACTCCATAAAACAGTTGTTGAATACATAAGTGAGCTTACATTTTTTTCCCATTAAGCATCATGAACAATTGTTAATCCATGCCAGAAACATAAACATAAATGCTATGATGATAGAAGCACCAATGCCACGGGGGTCCATAGCTTGCTCTCGTCCTCAGAATCCACGTAGACCATTTTATGAATCCTGAACTACATTTAAAAGCCATTGACAAGTTCAGTAAAGAAAAAGACAAAAGTTAAGTATTTACGGAGTGTTTATTAAGTTGTTTCACAGGGTTTTCTGATTTGACATTAAGAGGAAAATCAGCAAGTCAGTCTATATCCAACGTATATCCTAGAGGTGGCAGGTAATAAATATTCATGAATTTTTCATTTTAAAACCTTTAGCATAAAAAATAAATCTTTAGCCCTAGCCTGTTTGGCTCAATGGATAGAGTGTCGGCCTGCGGACTCAAGGGTCCCAGGTTTGATTCTGGTCAAGGGCATGTACCTTGGTTGCAGGCACATACCCAGGAGG
This sequence comes from Myotis yumanensis, assembly GCF_028538775.1. Lineage (NCBI taxonomy): Eukaryota > Metazoa > Chordata > Mammalia > Chiroptera > Vespertilionidae > Myotis > Myotis yumanensis. The sequence goes on along the minus strand of NW_027223764.1, from coordinate 23,229,532 downwards.
CAGCTGATCGACATTTCTCTCTCATCGATGTTTCTAACCATCTATCCCTCTCCCTTCCTCTCTGTGAAAAATCAATAAAATATATATATAAAAAAATCTTTAGATAGATATATTTACCTCAGAACAAACAAAGTTAAGTAAGCCTTCCTAATTAATAAAAACTTATTTTTAAAATTAAATAAAACTTGCCACAACCTGCTTATCTAATGAAGTGCTTAGTTACAATTTAGATGGGGAAGAAAACAATTCAATTAATCTCTAAGAAGTCAGAGTTCAGTCAAGGACAAAATAGTATTTTTAAAGCTCCCACATGTCAATGAAGATTGACAGACAGTCTATCAAATACAGCAGAATGGATTGGTGTTATGACAGGACAAGCCCAAGGAACTATGGGAGTTCAAAGAAAGGGTCTCCAGCTCTCCCTGGGAAACGAGTCAGTGAAAACTTCATAGAAGTGGAGACAGTTGAACCAAATCCTATAATTCTGCCCTCTTTGGTTTTTTCCCCCTCAATTTCACCATCACACTGATGTTTTGTTTCTGAACCCAACTTCTCTGATTGATGCCCTGGATTTGGCATCCTTATTAGTGGTTGGTGTACTGGTCCTCTGTGACTCTAAAAAGATCCACACCTCACCCTAGCTGGTTTGGCTCAGTGGATAGAGTGTCGACCTGCACTGAAGGGTCCTGGGGTTCAATTCTGGTCAAGAGCATTGGCCTCGGTTGTAGGCTTAACCCCTGGCCCTGGTCTGGGTGTGTGTGGGAGGCAACCAATTGATGAGTCTCTCGATGTTTCTCTCTGTCTCTCCCCCTCCCTTCCCTCTCTCTAAAAATCAGTGGAAAAATATCCTTGGGTGAGGATTAACAAAACAAACAAACAAACAAATAAATAAACAAACAAACAAATAAATGATAGACAAACCCACACCTCTTCCCTCCAGTAGGCAAATATGAACAGATGATAATAAATGTTGTAGTCCCCATTCCCCTCAGAGTCAAGGCCCTCCACCATTTGGCACCATCGTTTCTCTAACTTCTCTTGTCATGCTCTCCCCTTTCTTACTTAGCTCTAGCCAGACCTTTTTGTTGTTCCTTGAACACTTGAAGCATACTAAAATTGAGAAGGCTAAAAGGCTAATTCCAATGTAACCCTGATATTTGGGGGGGGGGGGGGGGGGGGGGCGGGGGAACTTTAGCAATCTGAATCTGTGCCAGCAAGCCCAGTGTACATTCTTGATAACGTATAATTAAGTCACTGCCTCTTTCCAGAAACTGGTCTTGCAAGACCTGTTACCTAAATACAGAGGCCATAAACTATGAATAGTGCACAGCCCCGGGGAGGGGGGGGGGGTGTGGTTATTAGTGCTGGTGCCAGGCAAGATCATTAAATATGGTCTCAAGACCCCCAATACCTGGGGCCTTTTTTTGCAAAGCCTGCGAAAGGACCGGAAGCATAATCCATATTTGAGGGACAGGCACCAGAAAAAATATAAAAGAGAAGCTCCCTGCATGTTACTTGGCTCAGACTTGGGAAGTTATTCTGCTGAGTCCGCCGGTGTAATAAACTATGTAATTCCTTTTCTCTAAAGCGTTACTTGGTTTTTCTCCGGTCTTTTGCAACATCTCAGGGCCTTTGCACTGGCTCCTTCCTCTGTCCAAAGCAACCTTTGCCAAATATCTGCGAGGCTCATTCTCTCACAGTCAAGTCTTAGCACTGACCATCCTATTTAAAATGCAAACCCTGCCCCTAGCATTTTCATGCCCCTTTACCTTGCTCTACTTTTCCCTAAAGCACATGTCATGTTTTATCATTCTCAATAATTTACTTCTTTATTGTGTTCATTATGTTTTTACTAGATTGTAAGCTTAAGAAAAAAGAAGGATATTTATGTTTTATTCACTCAACAGCCTTTATCAGTAGTTATCACATGTAGGAGCCCAATAAATATTTATTACTGAGAGAATATTGGCATTAGCAGCCTAAGAAAGTTATATCCGAGGCCCCACACATTAGAAAGCACAGAACTACCTCTCTGCCTTTTAATTATTAAGCTGCACAAGTGTAAAACACTCATTTTCATTTTACCCTTCAGTCAACAAAGCAATAAAGGCTCTTGAACTTGCTTAATGAGTCCTTGAGAATGATGGGTAATTGATGTGAAGCAGCCTAGCCACCTGCCAGGTAGCTGCTGGGGTCACCTGATGAGCTCCTCAAAAGTGGAGCATCCCCCCCCCCCCCCCCCCCCCCGAACATCTGTCTGAACAAGCCTGGGGCGGGGGGGGGGGGGGGGGTGTAGGTGAAGAAGAGCTGAGACAGTTTCTACTCTAAGGCCTTTGTTCTCATTGCCTATAGGGGGTCTGAGGCTTTGTTCCCATTCTCTCAGCCTGGGACCCTCATTCTGGACCCTGGTTTATTAGATTCCTCAAAGACTGGTCCCAAAGCTGTTTAATTAGAATCCAACTCTGTGATTCCATCCAGGTTCACAGGATAACTAGGTCTGAACCTTGCTCTCTCGAGTCTCTTCTCTGGCCTGTCATTTCCTGGCCGATGGCACTCAATGTTTCTTTTTACAGAACAGATTGCACCAGTCAGATTGGGTTTGAATCCAGCTGGGTCATTTCCTGGTTGATTGACTTTGGATAGTTTCTGAACCCTTTGACAATATTGAATTTTACCTGAGTTCTGAGAAAACAGAGAGGATTAATAATTCCTTCCACCTTTTATATTCTGGGAAATAGCTAATCTCTCAGTGTTATTGTCATAATAAACTAGTTAATATTAATAACAGGAAAAAAAACAAAAGGAAGGCCAGCCTTTATAAGCTGGTCATCTGGGCAGCTTCACCAGGAAGCTGCAGCTTCATGCTCCCCAGGGAACCACTCGTCTATTCCTTGCATCTCACTGGGAGGAAAAACCAAACAAAAGGGGAAATAGGCATATATACAAGGAAGTTGGGGGTGACATAGGAAAGATGCTTGCCTGTCAGTCGAAACTGAGAAAAATATAATTGGCTAGGGCAGTGGTTGGCAAACTGCGGCTCGCGAGCCACATGCGGCTCTTTGGCCCCTTGAGTGTGGCTCTTCCACAAAATACCACATGCGGGCACACACGTACAGTGCAATTGAAACTTCATGGCCCATGCCCAGAAGTCGGTATTTTGTGGAAGAGCCACACTCAAGGGGCCAAAGAGCCACATGTGGCTCGCGAGCCGCAGTTTGCCAACCACTGGGCTAAGGGGATAGAGCCACTGCAAGCATGAGAAACCCTACAGGGTTAACTGGTTAAGCTCGTAGTTATGATCCCCAGACGAAGAGTTCTCTCACTCTTGTTCTGTTCTTGTGCACTTCCTGCTCTGTGACCTGCACTCGCCCCATGCACTGGCCTGCCATGTGACCTTAAGCAACCACATGGCCCATGGCCAGGCGTAATCTACACGTGTGCAAGGGACTGCAAGAACACAAGCTTAGCTAGCCAACTGCTGCACTAGTCTGTTCTCTAATATGGAGCAAAGGCTCTGGGTAGTGGCCTTAATTCTAGCCCTGTTAAAGACAAAATTGAACTTTTTCCATGGCAGGATGGAGGGAAATGCAACATTGGAAACCCAGGGGTTTTATTCCATGAAAATAAAGATCACTCAGCCTCCCATGTGAGTCTCAGGAAATTCCTTTTCTTGAGACATCACAAGTACTCCACTTCCACTGGTAACAGATGGGGACACAGAGGGCATCCCATCAATAACAAAAGTCAATCTTGCCCATGCAGATTCCATGATAAGATCTGTCCACACTCTCTCCAGGGCCTCCCTAGATTCATTGCCTTGTTTACCTGCTTCTAAAAAAACCCCCAGACTCCCTTCTCCTTACTGCAATAGCCTAAATAAAACTAGCTCCTAATTGCCCAATGCATTGTCTTTCATACTTTTAAGCCTTAATTTTCCTATTTATAAAAGATCATCGTAACTACTTCTTAGGACTGGTTGTGAGGAGTAAATGAGATAATGTGTGTAAAGCACAGTAAGCTTTTAATAAATTTTTTTAAATATATTTTTATTGTTTTCAGGGTGAAAGGGAGAGGGAGATAGAAATATCAATGGTGATAATCATTGATTGGCTGGCTCCTCCACGCCCGCCCCCCCCCCCCCGCCCCCCCCCCCCCACCAGGAACCGAGCCCACAACCCGGGCATGTGCCCTTGACCGGAATCAAACCCGGGACCCTTAAGTTCAAAGGCCGATGCTCTATCCACTGAGCCAAACGAGCTAGGGCATAAATATTTTGATAAAATTATTATACCTATTATTAATTCCCTCCAGCCTAGTTCTACCAGGCCTTTCTCCTTAGGGTTTCCTGTGCTGATTAATGTCTGATGGGTGTTATCATTAATGTGCAACTTGCTGTCTTTACACATTTCCTGTTCTAGACATTTTCTAAAAGCTTTTGCGGGTTGTTCATATCTAGCCCTACTAAGCCACTATCAACCACCGAACACATCTAGGAGCATATCCCAAATGCTGTCTGAAAACAGTGTATCAACACCCCTCCCCATTCAGAAATGGAATTCTGAACTGCTTCCCCAACCCACCCCCACATTTGTTCTCCGAGATCTGGCTTTGCTTTTCCCTTCACATTTGATTCTTGGTAGTTTTTCTTACATTGAGTGTCGCTTCTTGCTTGTTCAGCTACTTGCCTCCAGGTTCTACTGGTGGTCGGTGTGAGTCAACTTCAGCTCAGGAGAGGGCTAGAGCTAATCACTGCCTCACGATGCTTTTGCAGAACCTTGCCAGTGCTTAGAATTGGAATTTCCTGGGACCTTTTTAATATTTCCCATATGCAGGTGGCTCCCCAGACCAATTAAGTCAGGGCATCTTGGTATGGATTTTTTGTTGGGAAATGGCTTGTGTTTTTGTTTTTCCAATTACATTAACTAAGAAAGTTTCCTTAAAGTTTTCCTTGCCTGACTCATCCTAAATCTTTGGATGCTTCTAAGGGGAAGTCTGCTAGTAAGGGAAAGTAGAGGAGAAGTTAAGTGTCTGTTATAAACAGCTGATTAGCTTGATATTTTATGGATGTGTATTTTAGATCTATAATTTTATTTTATAAGCTACACCTTTAAAAGCAGTTAACATTTTTAAGCAACTGAAATTAATTAAATTTATAATTGCTGCCCCTCCCCCAATAGTTGTAGTGAATTCTAGCAAAGAGCACTAACATTAACTGCTGATTTTCTACAGGAAGCAAAACAAGTCCCCAACTGCCCCAATCTTCTTTTTTCTCATCTCCTAGTCAATGTAAAACCTTCCCCACCTCCCCTTTTAGCTGGAAACTATGAGAAAATACTCAAAAGCAATCTTGTTTGGTTTTAGTAAAAAGCCAGAGGTGAAATTATGATCCAGAAATTTTTTAATCTTTATTGTTGAAAGTATTACATATGTCCCCTTTTTTCTCCCATTGACCCCCCATAGCCCGCCCTGCCCCCAGCCACAGGCCATAGGCCACAGGCCTCCACCAACCTATTGTCTGTGTCCCTGGCTTATCCAGGACACTGGTGTTTTTTATTTTTTTAAATTTGTATTTATTTATTTTTTGACACTGGTATTTTTTAAATGGGTTCTAGATGTTTCCATGTGCAGCAAAGGTTAAAAACTGTCAATGGCCCTGACTGGTGTGGCTCAGTTGGTTGGGCGTCATCCCATGCATCAAAGGGTCACTGGTTTGATTCCAGGTCAGGGCATATACCCAGATTGTAGGTTCCAACCCTGGTGTCAGGGTGTGTGCAGGAGGCAATCAACAGATGTTTCCCTCTCCCTCTCTCTTTAAAAAAAAAAAAAAAGAGCCTGGCTATTGTGGCTCAGTGGCTGAGCATGGACCTGTGAACCGTTCAGGGTTCTAATCCCAGTCAGAGCACATGCCGGGGTTTCAGGAAAGAAAACAAGGAAAGGCACAGATGTGCTCAAGAGAACCAGCACTGGGTCCTTTGTCTTAATAGTTTTTATCTGTTTTCTAAAGGTGGAAATTTTGGGGGAGATCTCAGGGCTGAAGTGCTCCTTTCATATGCAAACTAGCCATTCCAGAGCCATACTCTGCCCCCTCCTCTATCAGGCGTTCACACTCAGGGCAGCAATTCCCCCGCACTAATCACCCCAGGGACAGGTACCAGACAACTTGAGATAGCCCCTACACCCTAGAGCCCACTGAAATTATTCCAACTAGCTAATCCTCAGCCTGCTTACCCTGCCTCATATATTTCTTCTCACAGAAAGAACAATAAATCCTCTAGACAGCCCCTCTTCCCCCAAGTTCCTGTTACCTCTGACCAGCTTTGGTACATCCCCTTGTGCCCCTCCTCCACTGGAGTGTGGCTTTGCCCCCTTCTGTTGGGAACTGTGAGTAACTATCTTTTCATTGGCAATCATCTCATGATTTGTTGGCTTCACCATTCCTGAATGATAATAAAATGTACTTTTTAAAACCTACCAAAGTCTGGTGAATCCAACAGGCTCTAGCTTCCTGCTGCTAAGGAAATCAGTGTTGAAAACAGGTCTTATAAAGTCCTAAAGGCCAATGTTTTCCAGATCTCAACTAAGATTTCAGGAAACGCTGGGGGCAGATGCCAGCTTAGCCAAAGGTGCCACATACCTGGGCTCCCCAGAGGGCAGATGCTCAGCACTTTCAGTTCACATATCACGCACCTCCTATGGCAAGTACACCTCCTGAGAGAAGGCTGAGTTCTGGCATCACTTTTGATAAGACCCATATCTTGTGAGGAGGCTACCTTCAGATGTACACTAATCCAGTGATTTACTGCACTAAAGGAGTATTTTACCGGAGTTACTGACACTTTTTTTACTTCAAAGAGAGAATCATCCCCTCAGTCTACCCTGATTCCATAGAGGCCTTCTATTAGAACATGCAATTTATGAAGGAACAGCTTGTGAAAAATACACATTGTTTCTTTCTCACCATTGGCCTCCCATGGCCTCATTATTCAACTATTCTCATTCTTGGAACCACCCCTTCCCCCCATCTCCCACCCACAGTGGTCAAAGCTCCAAATGACCCTTCTCTGCTAGTCTTCCCCAAAGCCTCCAAGAGATGCCCCAATATTGATTCCTCCATCAGTCTCATCTTTTTCCCCTATATTCTGGTCCATTTGGGGTTTCCCAAAACCTCAAGGCTTAGCTTTCAGAAATGCTTAGGGACCAGTGTCAGGCACAGCACTTGAGTTTTAGTGGGGGATTGGGCTGCTTCACGGACTGTGACAGTAATACAAGTTAAAACAGGTTTTGAACCCAACCAACATTTATTTAAAAAATAATAATAATGAATTGATTAGAGAGAAACAGCTTGGGTGGGGCTGTAAATTGGATGGGGCGGAGGTCTCAGGGAATCACCAAGTTGGAGTGAACAGTGTGAGCCAGGCTGATGGAAACTCATATATGGCTACCAGTCAGCTCTTCAAAGGGGGAGGTCCCAGCACAGGAACAATGACCCCTTCGAGCGCCCCAATCTGGAAGAAAGCCACCCCGAGTTCTTCCTCTGATGCCAGACATTCCAGTTCCTCCCTAAATGTCCCAGGTTCCTTTCAAGTCACCATCCCAGTGCTGGAGTTCAGAGTGATCAAGTCTGAGTAAGTTCGTGTTCCAGCCCTTTAAGAGAAACTGGTTGGTTGTCCAGCAGCCTTCATGTCACTCAGCCACAATCCCATCTGGTTTTTAAAGACTGAAGTTATGTGGATTTGTCTTCCCAGCTCTGGAAACCTGGGCTGGGGTCTGGTCTGGGGCTGGGACTCCTTGCTCCTCACAGAAGGTCTCTGCAGCTACATCTCTCCTGATTAAAAACATACCATACCACACATAGGTGTCACACCAGCCCGTTCAGCTCCTCCACTCCCCCTACCAGTCTCGATGTACTTTCTTCTTTACTTCTCTAATTGTAGGACTTTCATTCAACAAGCTTTCAAGTGGTTCTTTAGTTGTAATTTTGATGTGGTTGTGGGACGCAGCTAGTATTGCCATCTTGGTTCTCCCTCTACCTCTATGATTTTACAAATAAATGTTCTCTTACAGTTTGAGTCTTGGCTCTAAATTCTTTCTTAGCCAGAACTCAAGTACTGAGGTTGCTGAACCCAGGTCCAGTCTAACCCCATATGTCTAACATCTGGTGCCTTTCCTGCTGCCCCCAATAGTTATGCACTCATTGGTTGATTCTTACATGTGCCCTGACTGGGGATCAAACCTGCAACCTTGGCACATCAGGACGATGCTTTAACTAACTGAGCTACCCAGCCAGGGCCATACCGGCCAACCATGTTTCTAAGAGGAAATGTATCTCAAGATCCAAACAAATGACATATGAGGAGCAGCAGAATGCATCACCCTGGAATGGGCTACTTTGGCATGTGGATGATTCAGAGCTGAAGGCAATCAGGGCCGAGCAGACTCAGGAACAGTTGTTTACCTCCCATAAAGGGCCTGAAAGAAGTTAGGTAGAAGGCCTGTACCAGGAAGAGAGCTATTAACAAAAATAACTATCAACATAAGAAACATTCAAACCAGTGAAGAATTTTTGTGAGTTTATTTGGGCCAAACTGTTGACAATTGTTGGGAAGCAAAATCTCAATGGATTAAGATAATGCTCCCGAGAATGGTGGTTTTGCACCTTATTTTATACATTACAATAAAAAGAGGAGACTTAAGTGAGTTACGTGAAATCCACTGGAGATAGATTAGGAAGGCAAGAGAAAGCAAAGCAGGGAAATCTCTGGGATTGGATAAAAAATAAAATCATAGACACATACTTCTTTTATAGGATGTATACTATAGTTAACAGTCAATAATTAACTCAATAACAACGAGGGGACTTGTGGTATGTTATTTGAGGGTTCTGGAAAAAGGAAATTATTTTGATATTACGAAGATATGTTATCATAGATGCAAAAAGACAATAAACAGGCTCAGTTAAGGTAAAGACTGACCTTTGTCAAGGAAGATACCAGCCGAGGACATGAATACCCACCATAAATTGCTTTTAGCTTAAATAGTTTTCATTTCAGACTTTTGTGGTTATTTTAAGTCTCTGAGTTTGTAAGGCTGCCGTGCAGGCCTCCCCTGAGCTTGTCAGGTTTAGTATGTGACCCCTTTTTGTCCACATCCTATATAATAAAAGGGTAATATGCAAATCGACTGAACGGTGGAACGACCAGTCACTATGATGTGCACTACCAGCAGGGGACAGACGCTCAACGCAAAAGCTGCGCCCTGGTGATCAGTGCACTCCCACAGGGGGAGTGCCGCTTAGCCAGAAGCCCGGGTCACGGCTGGTGAGCACAGTGGTGGTGGCGGGAGCGGGCCTAAGCCATCAGTTGGACATCCCCCAGGGGCTCCCAGACTGTGAGAGGGCACAGGCTGGGCTGAGGGACACCCCCCCCCCCCCCCCAGTGCACAAATTTCGTGCACCCAACCTCTAGTAATGTTTATTACAGAAAGACTTAGCTGCATGACATGGCAAACTTGTGTTTACCAAACATTTGCTCTTCTCATCTTCCTATGAATTGTCTTCCTCCTCTAAACCTTTCTCCTTAGCTCAGGATGGTATACAAACTGAAATTGTATGAGGGACTGAGAGTCTCCTATTTTTATTGGGCTCCCGCATGTACAAAATTTGTTTTTCTCCTGCTAATCTCTCTATGTCAATTTAATTATTAAACCAGCCAAAGAACCTAGAAGGAAAGAAGGAAGGAAAGGAAGGAGTTTTCTATCCCTACACAAACAAATGAACGTTCAGAATATAATACTGTTTGCAAGCTAAACAGCCTCTAGCTAATGGCCAACTGGGTGCAGTGAAGTGAACACTGCCTTAGGAGGTTAGGGTTCTGGTCCCAACTCTCCCACTCATTTCTCCATAGAGACTCAGATGACTCATCAATAAAATGCACATACCCCTTTAATATCTTCCTTGCCAGATATTAGGAGAATGGCCCAGGCTGTCTCTGGCAATTCCAAACATGATTTAAATGAAAGCTGAGCTTTAAGAGGTTCATTTGCTGCTGTGAAGAATTCCGACATTGAATGATTTATGAAGTTTTTGGAGTGCGTGGTAGTGACGTAAAGGATCTTTCTGAAGGAGCTTATTAATTCAATCATCACAGCAGAGAGAATGGGGAGTGTGGTGGAAGGAAGAGGTGGGCTGTATGGCTGGACCCAAGGTTCACAAAAGGACCACGGGTGGCCAATTTATTTCTTGCTGCAATGTTTCCTTTTCCTCAAATCAAGAGCCCTATTGCATCTCATTAGTCTCAGAGTAGCCATTTGCCTTCTTTCCAAAGGGCAGTCATTTGCCACCTGTCGGTTTGTATTAATATAAACTTTGAAGACGGCTTTTTGTTCTAGGAAAAAAGCCTCTCAGTAGGGCAGTTTAAGGCAATCAGACATTCTGCTTCAGAAAGGCAGAATTAATTGACTGCAGAAAATAAGCTGACATTCTGCTCCAAGTAATGTTGAAGGGAAGTAATCTTGAATGGGTTTGTAACTGGTTCATTTACACAATTTTTATTACTTTAAAGGATTCAGTCAGCTTTTAAAGTCCAGGGGCCTCAGTTTAGTAAAAATTGCCCTGGGTGAGATGTTGTTTCGTGTTTATTACAAACATTTAAGCTGCTGCTGATGGTTCCTTAAGGAGCATTAAACTATTAAATGCCAATTCTTATTTTCATTTTGCTAATTACCTCTTTTTTTTAAAAAAAATTTTTTTAATTGACTTTTAGAGAGAAAGGAAGGGAGAGAGAGAGAGAGAAACATCAATGTTAGAGTGAAACATCTATTGGCTGCCTCCTGCAAGCCCCCTACTGGGGATAGAGCCCACAACTGGAGCATGTGCCCTAACTGGGAATCGAACCAGCACGGGACAAAGCCCAACCAACTAGCCAGGACTTGCTCATTATCTCTTAACAGAAACTTCTTTTGATTGATTTTCATCAGCCAGCTGCCAATCGGGCAGATTTCAAAGAACTTTTCTTTAAAGAAATCATTCAACTCAAGTCCCCTCAGTGGTGAGCTTTAGCAAAGGCCTGGAGGAAGGAGAGAAAGTGATGAGGGAGCCTGAGATGAATAAAACTGGGTAAACAAAACAGTGGTCTTGGAACTCCCTGCTAGGTGAGATATGATGACCAGATGATTTATTGTTCAAACCAGAGCACTTTTGAGACTAAAGGGGGGTGCTAACTGGATGGGGTACCAGGAAAATCTGGGACAAACTTAGGGAAATGAGGACGCACGGTGACTATAGTACTTGGCTTAGCAGTTCTGTGCCTGTGGAAAGTCACTTGACCTTTTTGAGCTTATTTCTTAGCTTCACAATGAAGAAAATAATGTTCTGCAGGATTTTTGTACTTATTAGTGTCAGGGAGAAAAGAGCTTTCCTCTACCCTCCCAGGTTTTCATGGCTGGTCTGATAATTAAATTGACATGACACTGATTAACAAAAAAACTAAAATTTAATTACATACATGCAGGGCCCTTATAAGAATGAGACCCACAGGCTGTCAGACAATTAAGGTTGATGTGTACTTCTGAGCTTCACTTAAAGTTTATATGCCTTTCCTTGCCGTTCAAGGGGTAGAGGCCTCAAATTTCAGAGGGGAGAAAGACAACTTACAAGAAGATGAAGGAACAAGTGTTTGGTAAACAGAAGTTTACCATGTCATGCAGAGACAACAGGACACAGAGAGAATTCTTTTAAAAACATCTGTTTTAATTTATTGACTTTAGAAAGAGAGAGAGATCAATTTGTTGTTCCACTCATTTATGCATTCATTTGTTGATTCTTATGTATGCCTTGAATGGAGATCAAACCCACAACCTTGGCATATTGGGAGCATGCTCTAACCAACTGAGCTACCCAGGCAGGGCCAACACAGAGAACTTTGAATAAGCAGGCCTTACTACGTGTCCCCAAGTCTACCACATCTAGTTCATATTCTTCATAGTTATCCTTGGCGATAGTTCCTGGATCAAGCTAAATTCTTTCAAGCAGGTAAGGGGAGAGGGTGAGAGTAAAAGCTATTCTTGAGTCTTGGTGGCCTCAATAGTCTGCAGCTCAAAATAATCCGCATGTTAAAGTGACACATTCTGGAGAGACTCATTTTGAACCCCTTCATTAGTCCTGGAGATACACATAATACATTTTACAACTTGTAAAACATGATATAAATATGAGGTGCTATCACAGTTAGTGAAGCAAAGTCAAGTTTACTGCTTGCTACTGAAAGACTGAATATAAAAATAGGCAATGTCTGGACCATATATAAAAATAGAACTTTGACCTGAGTCAGGTTAGTGAGATGCTAGGAGAATGCCTTAACAAGTGGACCAAGTAAAATGGAGACAGATAGTTAAATAGTTTACAGCCTGATAATGAATCTCAAGATCTTATCTTCCCTAAGGACACTTAGGAGCAAATGGTTTACACATTCCAGACTGTGCAGGAGAAGGGGACAGGGCAAACCAACCTCAGTCCTCTCAGTACCTCTTTGGTGACATTCTTTGAAGGTGAAATTGACCAGAGAATGACCCTGACCTCTGTATATGCTCAGTTTGATTCATCAGCCTATTAAAGGACACCCCTGGAAAGCTGATGAATATTCTATTGAGATCCTCTCTGAGATCTCCCCTAAAATTCTCACCTTTAGAAAACAGATAAAAACTCTTAAGACAAAGGACCCAATACACACTCTCTTGAGCATGCCTATGCCTTTTCCTGCTTTCTTTCCTCAGGCATGTATCTTTGCTTTTTTTTTTTTATCTTAAGCTCTAAAGGCCCCCACAGCACTTGCAACCAAGAAAGCAGTGGGCAGTGGCAGCTTGTCCTGGGCTAACTCCCTGAACTTGTCTCCAAGGGGACTCCTTTTGCCTCTGTAACTTGTTTCTTGCGTCCATGCAGCCCAGCTGGCTCATTATCCTGCCTCTGTGACTTTCTAAAGGGCCAACCTCTCTGAGACTTCACTCTTTTCTCACATTTCCAAAGGGCCAAGGCAACTCTGCCTGGCACACTCCTGTTGCTATGATCTTGTCTCTTCTCGATTAAGCACTTCTTTTTTTTCATTGTCCCCTTCTTTAATAAACATGCTTTCAAAATCACCTGTACTCATTTCATGAAATCTTTCCTTCGTGAAGTCAAGATCTGCCTCAGTCCCAGTGTCATTCCAGTGATAGACCCACAATCTGCAGCAACCCGCCAGGAAATCAACTCCTTACCTATTATAAACAGCCCAAGATGCCAGCCTGCTATAAAGCAGACTTGCAAGAAGCCAGTCTAATGACAATCCAGGAAACAAAACAATAGCCTCTGTTACAGTCAGCCCAAAATGGCCAGGAGTTGGTTAATAACTGACAGCTTCCATAATTTTTATCTCCACTTCCAACTTAGGACCAACTAAAGAAAACCAAATATGCACCCCTAACCAATGACATAGGTGTTCCACTTCCAGTTAGTCAGCCTGCAGCTTCCTCATGCCAACAGCCTTGTTTTTTTGTTTTTTATCATGCCAACAGCCTTTAATTGGAGCAACTGGAGGCTTCCTTTTTTTCTACTAAAAAGCTTTTCCATTCCTCTGCCTGCCTTTGAGTCTCTGCCAAAACAAAAGTGAGGAGGGCTGACTCTGAGTCAATAGCCTTTGCTTTTCTCATTTGTTTGTCTTCATTTATTTCCACACCTGATATTCACACAGGGGACCTTGAATGGGATTTTCCATGTTTTTGTTTTTGTTTTTCCACATTTTCTTGGAATTGTCAATAAAGCTTTAAAGCTGAAAAAAAAAAAAGGTACTAATTGAAGCAGGTTGGTAAGGGGCTCGCAAAATTCCTGGCAAGTGGAATAGGGAAACTGAGACAAATGGTTAAACGAAGGCCAAGCAATTAGCAGCCAGCTAATAAATCACAAGGTCTTATCTTCCCTAACCAAAGACACTTAGAACAGGTGGTTTACTTCTCTCCTCCCCAACCATAGAGGGAGTAGCTTACATCACCCAGTTAGTGAGATAGATAACAGGGACCCAATTAGTGCTAGACAAACCCAAGAATGGATAAAGTCAAGGGAATAAATAATAGAAACCCCAATTAGAGCCAGACAAGTCCAAGACAGAGGTAAAGCTGACCAGAGAATGATCCCAAGACTCACTGTACCCTCATTTTGATGTATCAGCCTAACTTTTCTGAGTTGAAGCAGCCCCACCTTAGCTCACTCCTGTTGTGATGTTGCTTCTTCTATCCTAAGCCCTTTCTTCATCCCACTTAATAAACGTACTCTCAAAATCACCTGGATTCATGTCTTGGAATCTTTCCTGCACAAAATCAAGAACCCACACATTCCAAACCGTGCTGGGGCAGAACCATGTTGGCCTGGTTCCTTTCCAGTGACACAAAGTACATCCATAGCACTAAGAGTAACCTAACAGGTCCTGCTACCATTATGTCATCAATCTCTACAAACTAAATCTGAGTAGAAATATCCCTGGGGTAGTAGAATTACTCTAGGGAGGGGGGGGGGGGGGGGGCGGGCGATGCTGCGGCTTCTCAAGAAAGGATATTTGCATTTCCTGTGATGCAATTGATTCCACAAAATTAGCAGGGCTGGAGCCTTTTCACTGGTATCATGGGTGAACAGCTGCCTACTGATGAGAGGACCCCCGCGCAGAAGGGGCTGAGGGTGGTGATCAGTAAAGGGTATACTAGAAGAGGTCACCTCACCTAGGGTGCATGTTCATTTGGAATAAAGACAACATTTCCCATCCATTCTTTCACCTAAATGGGCTAAGTTCTGGTGAATCAGATGAGCAGCATCTGCACAGTACATAGATCCCATAGTGCTTCTTTCCCTGGAGAGGTTTTTGTTTTCCCTCTTTACTCCCTCCTCTGCCTTCTCCCCTGTTAGTGGATGCAGACGTAGAATAGAAGGAGTGAGAGTAAACTGTTTCCCCTTCCAAGTGCAGGCCTCTTGCTTATACCCAAATTGGGGAGGAAGCATTGAGTTGGATGTGAAATTGAAATGTCTCATTGGACTGCTCTAGGCTAGACTTTTTAATACCTGAGTATGACCAGAACACTTTGGGAGCTTTCAAAATGTCATTAAGGAACAGAAAACAGGTGTCCCATGGATATTAGTTGAATGACACTGAACTATTTTGTACATCCAAATTTTCACATGTTTCATTTTCTTACAATGGGGGTACATTGGTATGCTATACAGAATACTTATAGATTGGAGTTGGGGGAACTGACAATTATGGCAAACATATACCAACAAGGGCACCAGTAGCCCATCATTATATTATTTTCCTCTCCTCCTCCTCTTCCTTCTCTCCTCCTCCTCCTCCTCCTCCTCATCATCATCATCATCATCTTAATCTCCAGTTTCCTTTTGTAGCCAGGACCTGTCCTAAAGACTCTTGGCTTCATTATTGTTGGTTTGGCCAGTGACTTTGCGCTGTGAAAGAATTCACAAATAAAAGAAGAGATGCAGAGAGAAAGTTTATTTTACTTTCCCCAAGGAAAGGGCTGGTGCATTGCTAATCAATAAAGGGCAAGAAAACAAAGAGTGGCTTTCCCTTGTAAACCCAGGCTGTTGCTAAGCAACAAGGAAGGGAAGAAGATTTAAAGCCGAGGTTGAGTTTGTTTTCCAGGACACAGTCACCCAGATGTCCTGGGGAGGTGTCTTATCAGTTTTTTTCCCAAGCCTGTAAAATATTCTTAGAGCAAAAGTTATGAAGAGTTCAAAAGAGACTTGTTTGAAGGGGAGAGGGGAAGGGAACTTTCTACTAATTAGAGACTCCTTGGTGTGAATTATCCCCGAGTTGTAAGAACAGCAGGCAGGAGGGGTATGCAAGAATATAGCCTTGAGAGTAGCTTATTTTGCTTTGCAATTTGAACAGAGGGGCTAACAATCTTGGGGTTTAATTACCAGGTGCTTCTCATAAATTGTGGAAAGATAAAGAAAGGCCTTTGTTCCTGTCCTTACAGGAAACACAGAGCATGATGGTCAATAAATGACTGATGGATCAATGAATAAATGATATTAAATAAAAATTATTTTTCTTCATCTTTTTATCAAGTAGGCAGCTTCTATCTTCAAACTTTTCCCTACATTGTAAAGAGGTTAAAATATAATTTCTGTATATGTATCCAATAAAATGGAAGTTTGGAAATGGAATTACAGTTTTCTAAGCACTAATAAAGTAGGAAACTAATTTGTTTTACATAATTTGAATCTGAGTTTAAATGTAAAGGTGGTTTAAGCAATCTCTCTTTTTTGTGATAGATGCTGACACCTACAGGCCATATTTCATATTAAATACTTGATAAGTTTTCACCAAGAAAAAAAATGTTCCCAGTTCTTGGAGGTTGAAGTTTGGAGGGAGACTGTGGGGGAGAAATCCTGCCTCCAGGATGTGAGCGTGGAGCCACTGGGAAATGGAGACCCAAGGATTAGAAAGGATTTAGGAAAAGAATCATGAATTAGCTTCTGAAATGTCATTTAGTTAGTTGACTCCAGAACTCCTGACTTGCCCATCTAAGCCCTTCCTCTCCTTGAGTTTTTCACTTGATGTTCTAAGGAATTTTATTCCAGGTGCACAATTCCATCTTCGAAGCAGACTTTGGAAAATAACTGACACAGGATAATAAGAAGCTAGGGAAAATTCCTTGGCAAGTGGAATGAGGAAACTGACGGATAGCTGAACAAACTGGCTGAGCAATTTACAGCCAGGTACAGAAGGTCAGCAGGGCAGAAAGCCCAGGGTGCCTAGAAACTGGCAAGACTAGTGACAGACCTTGCCCCCAGGGTCACCTTTCATCTCCTGGCATATCACTGGTCATGTAGTTCAGACCCCCCCTCCCACCCCCCACATCGTTTCTCCCTAGAGATAACATCTAGGCCTCAGGTGCATTTCAGCTCAGGGCCCAGAAAAACAACAAAACACAGGCAGGTGACACCAGGACCAGCTGCAATGACTAATGTCCCCTGACTTGGCACTGACCAATCAGTGGAGACCATGACCCTGAAAGGATTCACATGGAAAAGCTGATGAATATTTTATTGAGATTCTTCCCTAAGACCACCCCTAAACTCCTGCAGAGCATACCCAAGCCTTTCCCTTCCCCATCTTCTTCCCCCACAGACCTGTACCTCCTAAACTCTAAGGGACCCCATGAGACTTGCAACCAGGGAGCAATGGGCAGCAGCAGCTTGTCCCAGGCTGACCCCCTCAACCTGTCCCAAGACCCCCTTTTCTCTGACTCTCCAGTGAGCTGACAGCAGCCCCACTTTGGCTCACTTCTTTCCCATAAAGTTTCTACAGAGCCAAAGCAGCGCTATTTTGCTCTCTCCTGTGGCTTCTGTCCTGGGCCCTTCCTTGTTTCACAGTCTCAAGCTTTAATGAACGTACTCTCACAATCACCTGGACTCATCTTATGACATCTTTCCTGCACAAAGTCATGAACCCACACACTAACAGGCTGGCCTGAGGCAGATTCACTCTGGGCCGAGTCCTTGTAAGGTAACAGAACCACCCTCCAACCACCAGACATAAGTGCCCCTGTATCATTTTTGGACAATCCTGTGTAGGACTTAACCATCAACATTATTATTGTTTACATGTTTTGGATGCTTTCTCTGTGCTGATGTGGTAGTCAGACAGAAAGGTCATCAGGAGTGAAAAGCCCCAGGTGCCTGCAAAGAACAATTGTAGGGTGGGACCTCCCCACCAAGGTGACATTCCCTCCCCTTTCATGTGGTTTGGACCCCCTGACCTTTCCTCCCCAAAGATAACATCTAGACCTCAGTTGTATTTCAGCTCCAGGCCCAGATAAGCAACAAAACCAGACCATCTACCTCAGCCGTGGGCAAACTACGGCCCGCGGGCCGGATCCGGCCCGTTTGAAATGAATAAAACTAAAAAAAAAAAAAGACCGTACCCTTTTATGTAATGATGTTTACTTTGAATTTATATTAGTTCACACAAACACTCCATCCATGCTTTTGTTCCGGCCTCCAGTCCAGTTTAAGAACCAATTGTGGCCCTCGAGTCAAAAAGTTTGCCCACCCCTGATCTACCTCATGGCTGACCTCGGACCAGCTGCAATGAATAATGACCCCTCGTCCCAGGGCCAACCAATCAATTAGTGGAGATCTAGACCCTGAAAGGACCCATCTAGAAAGCTGCTGAATATTGTATTGAGACCTTCCCTAAAATCTCCACCCTTAAAACCCTTAGGACAGAGAACCCAGCGAGCTCTCCCTCCCAGGAGCACACCCACAACTTTCCCTTTCCCCTCCCTCTACTCCCTACCCTCAGGAGGATCACCATGACCTTCCTCACTCCCAAGCTCCAGGGGCCTTCCCTTATCTCTACAACTTGTTTCCTAAGCCCATTTCTTCTACGAATTACTTCTATCTCTGTGATTTTCCAAATAAATGTTCTCTTATAGTCTGAATCTTGGCTCTAAATTCTTTCCTAGCCAGAACTCAGTACCGAGGTTGCTGAACCCAGGTTCTGTCTGACCCCACCAGTCTAACACCTGGTGCTGTTCACGCCTACAATAGTTGTAAATGCAGAGGGTACTAATCTGTTTCCCTCCAGGAGAGCCTGGGAGGGGCAAACAGCAAGAACTCTAGGTTTGACCTTCTGAGAAGGAGAATGGGAGGACTGGAGGCAAAACCTCAGACTAGAAATGGCTGTGGTGGCCTGGGCAAATGGGCCCAAGGGATGTTCACTGGAGTCTCCTACACCCTGCTAAGTATGGGGACAGTAGATGATTCCCCTGAATGCAACCCAGGCACAGTGAAGGGCAGAAACCACCCCATGGGTTTCATGTGGGCCTGGCATGATGTGGAACACCAGGAGCCCCATGCTCCTGAGAAGCACCCAATGAGCTGAGAGACTCCACTGGCACCTGTGTGGGTTAACAACTAAAGACAAAGTGAGAATGAGGACTTCCTAGCAGATGACAGCAAACAGAAACCAAGCATCTCACTTGCCCCTCCCTACCACCCTCTCCTGTACTTTAACACTAGATCCCAGAACTTTGATGCAATGCTGGGGAAGTGGGGAATTCCTGATTGACTAAGACTAATCAAAATGGGGCTAATAACAGAAATTAAGTTCATTTACAGAAAACTAAGTGCTTATATTTTGCAAACCTGAGTTTGTACATGAAACATTCTCCACTTGGATTTTGGTAAAATCGTTTGCAGATGTACCAGGAGTATCTGGACCTGACCACCACAGTTACATGGGTGCCAGATCATGAAGGAGAGCTTGGCCAGCAAAGTGTCACCACTGGCACTCAGGCAGTTCCACAACTCCACAATGAAGTTCCCACTGCCCCACCAGGTCCTGACTGCCAGCACAAGCCATGCTTCACCAACCAGAGGCCCATCTGTTTTTAGATGCAGAGCCCTCCCCATCCCCAGGTCTGCCCAAATAAATTCCCTGGGGGCAAAATATATCTACATCTATATATATATATGAAAGCCCAGCGACCAAACGGGGGACAACTGGAATGACTGGTTGCTATGACATGAACTGCAACGGCCAACCAGCCCAATCCTGGCCTCATTGGCCCCCCAATCATCCGTGGCTGTGGGGAGCCGATATAGGGTTAAGCCTCGGACTGACCTGTTAGCAAAATCACAAACAAGTCTTATTCTGAGTCTTAAGCAACCCAATCCGAGAGGTGGCCGCTGATTTACACACGCTGTCATTTAAAAAATAAAAATGGGGGAATTTGCCGGAAGCCGGTCCACCCTTGCTGCTTGACACAGTTGCTGCAGGGAAGAAACATCCACACAGCTTATGTTTCAAGGGACCTGGCGTATATGGCATATGTTTGCTCCCCCTCTTGGCGCTATGTGTTTTAAACAGGACCACCTCCCCGAGAAAGGTTGTTTCCCCAGGTGAGGATTTTCCCCTGGAGTTAGGGATTAGCAGGACTAAGACTGTTGGCAATAAATTTGGGACTTGTTGGGCCCACATCCCCAGGGGTCTGCCCACCAGGGAAAGCACCAAAGCCTATACCCCTGGAGACCCACTGACACAGGGCAGTCCCAGGTAAGGCAAGCAGCAAGGCTGGGAGGACATAACCTTTACTGGGTAGGATAATCTCCTTCAGTCACTTCCTTGTAGCTTATCAGTAGTTTATAATGGAACACAGAGATTAACCTAGACAGGATTAAACTCAACAGAACTAGATTAACAAACGCCCTAACCTTTGGAATAGAATGGATAGGATTAAAGTCAACTGGTATAAATACAGATGTAACAGGACAATAAATACAGAACCAGGCAAAAGAACCTTGCTATGCTGATCAACTGAATGCTGTCTCCATGTCATTCCTTCTTCGACGACTCCGTCCACACCTTTGGAAACCCCTAGACCTGTTGGGGCAGGACCCCAACACATGGCCCCTTCCCCCAGTAGGCCCTGCCCTGCTGGGGTCCAACCCCAGCGGGTCCAGGGGTCCCCAAAGGTGTGGACGGAGTCGGCGAAGAAGGAATGGCACGGGGTCAGCGTTCAGTTGATTAGCATAGCGAGGTTCTCCCTCCAGGATCTCAAGCCAGGAACTCCAGCCGAGTTCTGGTCAGGATCTTCAGCGAAGTTCTGGTCAGGATCTCCAGCCAGGTTCTGTAGCCATGTTCTCTTGCTAGGTTCTCCATCCAGCTTCTCCAGCCAGGTTCTAGCCAGGTTCGGTCGCCATGTTCTGTCTAGGTTCTCCAGCCAAGATCTGTAGCCAGGTTCTGTCCAGGATCTTTTGCCATGTTCTCTTGCTAGGTTCTGTCTCTAGATTCCGTCTAGGATCTCCAGCCAAGTCCTGTCTCTTGGTTCTCTCTCTAGGTTCTCTTTCTCTGGGTTCTGTCTAGGATCTCCAACCAAGTCCTGTCTCTAGGCTCTGTCTCTAGGTTCTGTGTCTTGCTGTCTTGTTACATCTGTATTTATACCAGTTGATTTTAATCCTGTCAATTTCTATTCCAAAGGTTAGGGCGTTTCTTATCTCCATTCCAGGGAGTAAAGATTATGTAGCTTAAGTGTGATTGTTTGTAGTTAAAGTGATTAACTACCCGCCTGGCACTTAGTTAAGGGGTTTTATCCCCTCCCTAACTTCAGGGAAAAATCCCTACCTGGGGAAACAACCTTTCTTGGAGAGGTGACCTTGGTTAAAACACATAGCACCAAGAACGTGAGCAAACATATTAAGAACAGTATGCCATATATGCCAGGTCCCTTGAAACAGCAAGGATGGGCCGGCTCCCGGCACTGCCCCCGATCGGGGCCCCCCCACCCTAATCAGGGACCCTCCCCCTGGGGTCCCTCACCTTGGGCTGGTCCCCTGATCACTGGCCAGGCCGAGGGACCCCACCCGTGCATGAATTCATGCACTAGGCCTCTAGTATACATATATTCTCCACCTGGGGAATGTCTAAAACAGATATTTAAAAGATGGGTATAGAATTTATCTAATATAGAAATGAAACCAGAAAAGTTGGCATTTGTGCTACTTGTCACTACCCAAACCAATAAGCAGAGACAGGCTTGAATCTTTTTTAAAAATTATTTTAAATATATTTTTATTTATTTCAGAGAGGAAGGGAGAAGGAGAGAGAGATAGAAACATCAAATATGAGAGAGAATCATTGATCAGATGCCTCCTGCATGCCCCACACTGGGGATTCAACCCTGGGCATGTAGCCTGACTGGGAATTGAACCATGACCTCCTGATTCATAGGTTGACACTCAACCACTGAACTGCGCTGGCTGGGCTTGAATCTTTTTTTTTAAAATATATATTTTCGTTGATTTTTACAGAGAAAGAGAAATATCAATCAACCACAGGGGATAAAGCCCACAACCCAGGCATGTGCCCTTGACCGGGAATTGAGCCGGCAACCTTTTGGTGGATAGGACAATGCTCAACCAACTGGGCCACACCAGCCAGGGCAAGGATTGAATCTTTATGGGCACTGTATTCAGATGACCAGCAATCTGAGAAGGGAGTGAGTTATGTACCCTAAAAAGACTGTCTTACATCTCATTCCAAGCTGACCCTTTTTATAAGGTGAAGAAAAGTGTAGGTAAAGGGTTTAGAATTCAGGAGAAAGTAGGTAAGGGGTTTGGAATCAAGGGGAAAAAGGTTAATCAGATAAAAGCTGCAGTTTGGTTATTTTCTGACCTTCCCTTCATTTGCTGACCAGTGATGGTGACTCTTTATCTTTATCCTAGGTCACAGACTTTCTCTCCCTGGAGCACAGTGGCTCAGATACCGTCTTGGTCACTTGCAGTCCTCCTGGGTGGGGCACAAAGGTCAAATTGCTCGTGAGTTTCCTAAAGTCAGGGCAGGTCCAGTCATACATTCCAATCCCTGGAACAATAGCTTTCCACATGCATTAATTACCGAGCCTATTAACTATATATCTAAAGCTAAAAATGTTTTCACTTCGTGAGTTCTTCATCAGAAAGAGAGGAAGAGAGTTCCAGGCAAAGAATATGTGTCCTCTTGTTTTCAGAGAACAGTGTAGTTTAGCGGTTCTCAACCTGTGGGTCGCGACCCCTTTGGCGGTCGAATGACCCTTTCACAGGGGTTGCCTAAGACCATCCTGCATATCAGATATTTACATTATGATTCATAACAGTAGCAACATTACAGTTATGAAGTAGCAACGAAAATAATTTTATGGTTGGGTCACAACATGAGGAACTGTATTTAAAGGGCCAGAAGGTTGAGAACCACTGGTGTAGTTCATTTTGAATAAAGTCTCATTTGTTTATTTGTATGTTTTTTAATGCCATTAAAGGGACAGCTCTCAAAAGCTAGTGAGACGCAGTAGTTTTTGGATAGCTAAGATGTGCTCTATATTCCATGCTGTTATTTCACTTACCCAACCTTGCATAACATTGGGGACCATTTTGAACTACATTGTTTTAGGAAAAACCTACTGGAGTATCTGCCCATTTCTCAGTGACCCTATTCACAGAGAATTGCTCACCCATGAGAGTGGACTCCTGGCAACCTTGTTTGTAATAGATAATCCTTGGCAGATATAAATTAGATCAAGGGAGACAGCTGGCTCCATTTGAACAATCAGATTCTCCCCTGGAAATCAAGCTTGGCAGCTAAGCACCAGCTGGTTATTTTCAGGGTGCAGCTGGAACTGAGGGATACATAACCCCAGGAGCTGAGAGACTTTTCTTTCATTGAACAGAGGAGTGAAGGTAGAGAAGAAAGAAGCAGATGGGCAGGAAGATCTAACATCAAGGAACCATCTGGCTCCAGAGGGAAAGAGAGAGGAATATGAGAGGATGCCTTAGCTTCCAATGGCAGTCCCACAGGACACACAGCTGCACTCCTGCCCTTGAGCTCTAAGGTACACTTTGTATTTCCTTCCATACATTCCCTTCACTCCCCCTGTCCTTTCTGAAGCTAAGTTCAAGTGCATCCCTTTACTTGCAAGTAAGAGTTCAAAGATAAGGAATATTTGTGTACCTTGAATGAGTCAGTAGCTGTGTGCTCAAGCAGCAATGTTGCCAGACCTCAAGTTAAGATTATTCCCTGCTCAAAATGCATGCCTGTAACTCAACAATTTTCTCCTCAAAGTTCCTACAGAGTCCTGGTAAAACTCAGCCAACTGCTGTCTTCTCCTTGTTCGCTAGTAGGTTAAATTGGCCACTTCAGCTTGGCACAATAGGTGACTGTCAACCAACATAGGATTATACAGTGGTGAATGATATGGACGAGTCTCTACCCACCTAGAGCTTCTAGCTACTGGGTGACACAGGTAATTAAACACACAATTATAATTCCATTTAAATGCTGTTTAGCCATGGGAAGTACAGCATGCTAGACAGACACATGGCAGGGGGTGCCTAATCCAGTCAAGGAAGGTGGGAGAAGAGTGATTTGTCAAGAGTGAACACAATCCTGAAACAATCACTAATTACATAGGGCTACTATGAGTGCCAGACATCATTCTGGGCCCTTACCTATATGAGCTCATTTAATCCTCACAAGTCTATGTGGTAAATACTATTATTAGCCCCATTTTATAGATGATTCAAATACATCATAGAGAGCTTAGTAAGCATGTCTAAGAACACAACATTAGTAGTGGTAGAGCTGAGATTCAAACACAGGCAGTTTGATTAATGGATGTTTATTAATTATTTGAATAGCTATAAACTGGTCAAAGTACAACAATGTTTATTCATCACCCATGCTGGTCATTTTTATTCCTAAAATATAAATATCTTTAAGCTTTGAAATGTGCATGTAGTGTGACCCAACTGTATATGCAGAGTCAATGTCAAGATTAAAAAAGAGCATTTCAAGGCAATTCTGCCATTATCACACTCCAGATAATAATGAATAGCAACCACATTATTATCAGCAGTGACCTCTACCCATCAGGGAGCAGGAAAACAAACAGGATCATTTCAAGGTTGCACCAGCTGCCAGCTGAAATTACCCCCATTAAAGGGAACTCCAGAGGAGTGGTTGCTGGGTGACAAGAGAAGCTTGTTGACACGAAGTGCTCCTTTTCAGGGAAAGCATTCCATGCAGATTTTTATTTCCATTATTTTTCAGATTGGTTTTGTGGCTTCATTATCAGTAAATGATTATTTGGTTATTTTATTTAACAAAATGTACCACCGCAATCACTTATGAAGCCATTAGAGTGAATCAAACTCCTGTACAAAAGTTTAATTAACAGTTTGGATGGTATTTGGCTACCCTATATTTTGTACTGAAAAGAAGAGATCTAATTAAAAAAACAACAACAACAACACATGTTTTTGTTTATTTCAGACAGAGGAGGGAGAGGGAGGGAGAGATAAGAACATCAAAACATGGATCTGTTGCCTCCTACACATCCTCTACTCCTAGTATGTGCCCTGACCGGGGTTGGTGACCTCCTGGTGCATGGGACAACACTCAACCAACTGAGCTACACTAGCCAGGGCTGATTTACATTTTAAAACATGTATAGAAGTTTGCCAGCCCTAGCTGGTTTGGCTTGGTGGATAGAGCACCGGCCTGCGGACTGAAGGGTTCTGGTTTGATTCTGGTCAGGGGCACATGCCTGAGTTGCGGGCTTGATCTCCAGTGAGGGGCATGCAGGAGGCAGCTGATAGATGATTCTCTCTCTCATCATTGATGTTTCCATCTCCCGCTCTCTCTCCCTTCCTCTTTGAAGTCAATAAAAATATATTTTTTAAAAAAGAAGTTTGCCAGCTAAAGCAAGGGAGGGGTTCATTCCACACTGATAGAAGAGCTTGTCCTCTGTGCAATGATGTAGGCATAAAACAGCTGGGCATGTGGCAGGAAATAGCAATCATTAGATAATATGGTATGAGGTGATGAGTGCTGGAGATGAGAATAGAGAAGTTGGCAAGTGTCTGGAGTTGGAACTTAATCTTGTAGCTAGTCCTTTCTACCCTTTCCATTTGTGTCACATATGGAAAATGAAAACACGTATGGCACACTGGGGTAAAAGATTGAAGTTCCTTGTGACTGGTAACACATCTGGTCCATCATTGGCCACCTTTGGCATATGTTAGTCCATTGCAATACACAATTAGGGCACATGTTTTCGGAAGCTTTACTCTGGGTAATGGAGTATCATTGAAGATTTTTAAACTAGAAAATAATATAAGATTTGCATTGCAAATCATGGTTTGGAAGATTAATGAGTATGAAGAATAAAATTGAAATCAGGAAGATCTGTGAGGAGGCAATGGCAATAATACAGAAAGAAACAGAAAGCGCTTAAATCAAAATAGTGGGCATGGGAATAAAGAGAGTAGACAGATTCAAGATACAGTGGGGCCTTGATTTACGAGTGTCCCGACTAATGAGTTTTTCGAGATACGAGCTGTCTCTCCGCTGATTTTTTGCTTTGAGTTGCGAGCTAAAATTCGGGTTACGAGCCAGCTTCAGATACCCCACCGCTAGTTGGCGCAGCGAACTTCACAGTGAACGCCACAACATCAGCCCAGCATCACGTGTCTCGATCGTTCACTTTAAGATTTGACATATGAGTAATTTGAGTTATGAGCTCCGTCACGGAACGAATTAAACTCGTAAGTCAAGGCCCCACTGTATAGTTACAAGGTAGAATTAACAAGCCTTATTGATTGATGTGGAGGATGAAGGAGGTTGAAGAGTCTAAAATGGTTCCCAGTCTGAGGAATGGTAGTGGCGCCCTGGGGTAGGAAAGAGAGGAAGCAGAGGACTATAAAGACAGTAGTTTGTTGGGTTAGGGACCTGTTGAGTTGATGTGTTGGTCAAGGTATCTGAAAGGCAGTTACATACCAGGGTAGTTAAAAATGGGCTCACAGAGAGGACTAGAGTAGAGTTAAAGATATGGAGGTCATGGACATATATCAGTGGTAGTTAATGCACAAGAAATGGATGAGCTGGTTGAGAGAGGGCATAGGTGACAAATGAAAAGGAATGAGATCATTTAAGGGGAACAGATGGAAGAAAAGCTTGTGGGAATGATACTACATAATAGGATCTTCTCAATTGACTGAACATTGAGACCCTTTGAAAAGAATGGCTCTCTTTAATCTTTCTAAATCTGTCTAAATTATCTGTAAAGGCACCTCTGGAAATTCCCGAAGATTGGACCCCTAAGAAAGGCGGAGTCAGCCTTTTGTAAAAAACTGAATGTTTAAAAATTATATAATCTAATTTTAACAAGTCCTAGTTATGGTTCTCTCTAACATTACTATAGTATATTGTGATTATCTACTCCTATGTCTACCCCTTCTCAGTATTCTGCAAAATCCTCAAGGGTCCCCAGCCCTAGTGTTTAAACTGGTACCTGCCACATAGTAAACAGTTGATAAATATTTGTGAATTAATATGAATTTGAGTTCTAGAGTTCAATATAGAGAGAGTATCATATAACACATTTGAAACTCAGATCCATTAGTCTCTCCAGGGTTCTGCAATGGAAATATGTTAAATGGGTAAGAGACATTATAATTATAAATGAGTGGTGCTCCTTGTAATAGTCAATGTTGATGTATGGCATATTCATACAATATAATGTCATACAGTAAAGAGAATCAATCAACTACAACTACACAAAGTAACAAGGATGGATCTCAGAAATACAATATTGAGTAAAAAAAAAAAAAAGCCGTATCAAAAAAGAGTGCATATTGTATAATTTCAATCATATGAAGTTTAAAAACAAAACTAATATATAGTTTTAGAAATCTGGATAGTAATTACTTTTGGAAGGGGTATGGGGATAGGGAGGAAACATAATAGGGACTTATGGAGAATTGATTATATTCTGTTTCTTGATTTGGATGTTGTTTACATGAGTGTGTCCAAATTATGATCATGCATTCAGCTGTACACCTATACGTGCATTTTTTGTATGACTGTTATATGTCAATAAGATGTTACTCTGAAAAAATATTTTTGGCATGTGGTCCTATCTGATAAGTAGTAACATTGAAAAATATTATCTAAAGTAAACTAAAAGTATGGCATAAGCAAGTAGTTGAACCTAGTCCACCAATGAGAAAGGAGAGTGAAAGAAATATGTTGGTGGGTTTCAGAAGGTATGGGAGACTTAGTTGGTTTATTGGCTGAAGACTCAAGATGTTGCTGGTAACTGTGCATATATTCATGGAATCAAAACCCAAAGTGGCCTTGCTCTTTGA
Organism: Myotis yumanensis; assembly: GCF_028538775.1. Classification (NCBI taxonomy): domain Eukaryota; kingdom Metazoa; phylum Chordata; class Mammalia; order Chiroptera; family Vespertilionidae; genus Myotis; species Myotis yumanensis. The sequence goes on along the minus strand of NW_027223764.1, from coordinate 23,201,811 downwards.
TAAGAGCATCTCCATTTCTGAGCTTGCAGTATAACTATTGCCAAAGGGATATTCATTTCATTCGATCAAAACTCTGAAGATAGAGGACTGTCACTTCAGGTTGTGACAGAGTAACTAGTATTAGCCTAGTCCCTCTGCCATAAATAAAATACAAATAAATATGGACAAAACAGTAAAATTATCTAGTTAGAGACACTGAACAACAGTCTTTACAACACTGTAATTTCTGAGAGAAGTGAAACAATGAGATAAATTCTACAATTGCCCCAGTTTTAGATATAAAAGGCACTTATATTCTGGCACAGAGAGAAGGAACCCAAGCAAAGCATAACAATCTTACTCAGTTGAGGAGATAGAAATTTTAGTTTAGTGTGACTGAGATAACTTGAATTTCAATGCAAAGAAAGAGCCCCAGAAATCTGCATAGCATAGGGATATCTACAATTCTAGGCCGTACTCATCATAAAGTAAAACACCACAGTGTAGTTGGGAAAAGAATCTATTGGGGAAAGAACAGCTTCCAGGAGCTATGAAATGAACAACTGTGGAACTCACAGTTTTGGAGACTTCTCAATTTTGATCAACCAGAGTGGAGTGTCTTCATTAAACACCCAGGACATTCATTAGAAATCTCAAAAAGTCCAGATATTATGAATAAAAATAATCAAACCATAGAGTTAAAGCTAGACCCATTCTAGAAGACCTTAAGGTCAAGCTCTGAAAGGATCAAGCTGATCCACAGCAAATTAACTGCAGGCCAGGACAAATCTCAACACTTCTTAAAGGAAGATAACAATAACTAGACTTTGTCAAGCATTCAGTAAAAGAACACTAGACAGTCAAAGAAGTAGAAAAATGTGATCTTTAACAAGGAGAAAAATTAGTCAATGTAAAGATCCAGAAATTAATGAGACAGTGGAAAACAGATAAGGACTTTAAAACTGTTATTATAAATGTCCAAGGACTTAAAAGAAAAACATGAAATCAATGAGGATAGAAATGGAAAGTATGAAAAAGAACCAAATGGAACTTCTAAAATTGAAAATATAAAACTTCAAATGAAAAATTAATTGGATGGGCTTGACAGAAAATTAGACATTACAGAAAGAAGAAAAGTGGATTTGAAAACAGGAAATAAAAATTATCCAAATAAAGGCACAGAAGGGAAAAAAAGAAGATTTAAAAATTAATAAAGTATCAGTGATTTGTGAAACAAAATCAAGGAGTCTAACATTTGTATAATTGGAGCCTCAAAAATTAGGGAGGTAATATAGTAGGGGAGACAGAGAAAACAGTTGAGTAAATAATGGCTGCTAATTTTTCCATATTTGATGAAAATATCAACTTAGAGATCTAAGAAGCAAAATGATCTTCAAACAGGATAAACACAGAGGAAACAATAAATTACACCAGTGATGGTGAACCTTTTGAGCTTGGCGTGTCAGCATTTTGAAAAATCCTAACTTAACTCTGGTGCTGTGTCACATATATAAATTTTTTGATATTTGCAACCATAGTAAAACAAAGACTTATATTTTTGATATTTATTTTATATATTTAAATGCCATTTAACATAGAAAAATCAACCAAAAAAATGAGTTCGCCTGTCACCTCTGACACGTGTGTCATAGGTTCGCGATCACTGAATTACACCAATGCATACTGATAAAAAGCAATGATAAAATGTTTCCAGAGAAAACAAAGAAACAGAGACAAGAAAATCACTGACATCTCCTCAAAAACAATACAAGCCTGAAACAAGATCTTTAAAGGGTTGAAAGAAAAACTATCAACCTATAATTAAATATCCAATAAAAATATCCCTCAAGCACAAAAAAGAAATAAAGACATGTTTCAAAGACTAACAGAATAAGATGCCAGCAGATCTACTCCACAAGAAATATTTTTAAAAGTTCCTCAGGCTAAAGTAAAATGATACCACATAGACACTTAGATCACACAAAGGAATGAAGAGTGCCAGAAATATTAAATATTTAAGTATATGTAAAAAATATTTTTCCTTGTATTTAAAAGATAATTGAATGTCCTGATGTATTAAAAGATAATTGAATGTCTTGAACAAAAAAACAAATGTATCTATGAGGAACTATATAAACTTCCATTTCCCCTCCCCCATTCTTTAAGATATCATTCTCATAATTGCATATTATAAAAGTGGACACACACACATAACTTGCAGGGAAAAGGAAATACCTTGGTGGAACTAGACTGGCCTTAAATTTATTGTTCTAGAGCAGTAATGATGAAGAATGTGGGACTGAGTGTTAGAGAATCCAGGTTAAATCTAACTGTGCTTATTATCAACTACAGGACTTTGAGCAAGCAGCATAACTAGCCAAAACCTCTATTTCCTTATCTATAAAATGGGGATAGTGCCTACTTACTAGCATGGGTATGAAGATTAATGAAATACTATACAATAAAGAGCTAATATGCTAATTAAACCGGATGGCGGAACGACCTTCTGGAATGACCTTCCAGAACAACCAGTGGGCTGGGGGGTGGGGCCTTGGGGCCACGAAGTGGCTGAGGCAGCCAGGGCTGCGAGGGCCAAGCCCCTTGCACGAATTTCATGTATCGGGCCTCTAGTTATCATATATCATGTGTTAGCACATTACCTTTCTGGCAAGAATAAGGACTTTGACAAAAGGCAGTCATTATTATCTGAAACTCAAACATGTTTCCACCTTGTCCAGAAACCAGTTGATCAAGAAGACATGACAGGAACAAGGAAAAGAAGGAGGTGGCAAAAGGAACTAAAAATCTTCATCTTCCAAAGCAGAATAAAATCAATCATCTAAAGTTGATAAATCATTAGCTAGAGACCTAAGAGTGCATAAGAGTATAATGGCAACCACCAGAAGAGTTAAGAACAGAAATTGTTTACAGTGATTGCCTTTGAGAAGTGGGATTGGGAAGAGAGAAAAAAGATTTCATTATTTATAGTACACCCTTTGTACTGTTGAAATATTTATCATACATTAAATAGTACATAAAACTTTAAAACCTAGTTCTATAATTTAAAAAGAATATATTGAGCAAGTAGAAAGGTTAAAAAAATGTACCTTGCCAAAACCGGTTTGGCTCAGTGGATAGAGTGTCGGCCTGCGGACTGAAAGGTCCCGGGTTCGATTCCGGTCAAGGGCATGTACCTGGGTTGCGGGCACATCCCCCGTGGGAGATGTGCAGGAGGCAGCTGGTCGATGTTTCTCTCCCATCGATGTTTCTAACTCTCTATCTCTCTCCCTTCCTCTCTGTAAAAAATCAATAAAATATATATATATAAAAAAATGTACCTGGATGTATAAAAATGAAATTTCTTGAGTACTTTCTGTCCTTACCATCCCTGGAAGGTCAAACTGCTGCTGCTTCAGAAGACTAGTGCTGGTACTTCCAGTCAAGATGCAGGTAGGTAAATGTGGTACTGGAAACCTACAACCACACCAGAATTATAATGAAACTACAGAACAACCATCATTCAGACCCGCCAGAGATCTAGCTGAACAGAAGTCCTATAACTAAGACTATAAAGAAGCCACATCCAGACTGGAAGAAGGGGAGGAGATGGGAAAAGGGCTGGTCCCACACCCTCATGTGGCAGTTAAAAATTGGGAGGGATATCTTAGCTGCAGAAGTCCTCCTGAGAAGCCCCACACCCAGCCCCCCAGCCCAGGGTTCCAGTGCTGGGAAGAAAAGCCCCCATAACTTCTGGCTGTAAAAACCAGTGGGGATTCTGGCCAAGTGTGACAGAGGGCTGCTGGAGTCCCAAGTGTTCCTCTTAAAGAACCCACATAGAGAAAGATAAATTCCAGATGATTTCACTTATATGTAGAATCTAAAGAACAAAAATAAATGAACAAACAGAACAGAAAAAGACTCAGATACTGAGAACATTTTGATGGTTGCCAGATGGAATAGGGGTTGGAGGAATGGGTGAAAAAGGTGAAGGGGTTTAGAAGTACAAATTGGTAGTTACACAATAGTCATGGGGCTGTAAAGTTCATCATAGGAAGTATAGTCAATAATATTGTAATAACTATATATGGTGTCAGATGGGTACTAGATTTATCAGGGTGATCACTTGTAAGTTATATAAATGTCAACTCATAGGTTATACATCTGAAACTAATATAATATTGTATGTCAACTGTAATTTTAAAAAAATCTTTTGATTTTTAGAGAGAGAGAAAAGGTGAGGGGGAGAGAGAGAGAGAGAAACATCAATGTAACAGTGAAACATCAATCAGTTATTTCCTGCACACCCCCTACCAGGGATCAAGCCTCAACCTGGGCATGTGTCCATGACTGGGAATCGAACTGGCAACCTGAGTCAACCAACTGAGCCACACTGGCCAGGGCAGGTCAACTGTAAGTTTTTTTTAAATTAAAAAAGACAAAAGATGGTAGAGGCTGTAGCACTGGCACTGGGCGAGCACTCCAGAGGCTTGGGCGAACCTGTGGTCGCTGCACCGGCATTTTCTCCCGGGTGTTCTGACCTGTGGCAGCTAGTGCGGCTCAACCTGGGCTGTGGTGGGAGGGAAGCTTTTTGTTTATTGTTATTCTCTTCTGAATTGGGTATGATTTTTAATGAACATGATCAGGAGTTGAGAGACCTGGGGTTTCAGAAGCATGCTTTCAATATGCTCATTAGCAACCACTTGGGCTACCACAGAGATGTGCCAGATACAAGGAATGTAGCATGTAAAGACAAAGACATACCCTACAGACCTGGAAGGCACTAGTGTTGTTATTTGTTTCTACAATGAAGCCTTGTCTGCTTTGCTGCAGACTGTGCACAGCATCCTGGACCACACACCAGCCTGGCTTCTCCACGAAATCATCCTCGTGGATGACAACAGTGACTTCGATGATTAGAAAGGAGAATTAGATGAATTTGTCTAATAACACCTCCCTGGAAAAATTAAATTAATAAGAAATACAAAGCGTGAAGGATTAATTCAAGGAAGAATGTTAGGAGCAGCTCATGCAGCAGAAGTCCTGGTGTTTCTGGACAGCCACTCTGAAGTGAATGTAACATGGCTGCAGCCCTTGCTGGCTACCATCCAGGAAGACCGAGGACGGTCGTGTGTCTGGTGATCGATATCATCAGTGCAGACACGCTGGCCTACAGCTTGTCCCCTGTGGTAGGTATGTGGAGGGTTCAACTGGGGACTGCACTTCAAATGGGATCTTGTTCTCCTTTCTGAGCTCTGAGGACCAGAAGGAGCTACTGTACCACCTACAATGGCGGGAGGACTATTTGCCATGAATAGAAGCTACTTCAGTGAACTCAGGCAGTATGACAGCAGTGTGGATATCTGGGGAGGAGAACACTTGGAAAGATCATTTCAGATTTGGATGTGTGGGAGGTAAGCTCTTCATCATCCCTTACTCCAGAGTCGGATACATTTTCTGGAAAAGGCGACCCTATGGTTCCCCTGAAGGCCAGGACACAACTCCTTGAGGCTGGCACATATTTGGTTGGATGAATATAAGGAGCAGTATTTTTCCTTAAGACCTGACTTGAGGACAAGAAGCTATGGAAATGTCAATGAGTGTGTTGAATTGAGGAAGAAGTTGGGTTGTAAATTATTTAAATGGCATTTGGATAGCATTTACCCAGAGATGCAGATATCTAGGCCCAATGCCAAACCCCAGCAACCCATTTTTATCAACAGAGGGCCAAAACACCCCAAAATTCTTCAGCATGGAAGGCTTTATCACTACCAGACTGGCAAATGTCTAATGGCCCAGAGCTGCCCAAGTCAGAAGAGAAGCCTAGTAGTGCTTAAGGCATGTGACTACAGTGACCCAAATCAGATCTAGATTTATAATGAAGAGCATGAATTGGTTTTAAGTAATCTCCTTTGCTTGGGTATGTCAGAAACTCGATCATCTGACCCACCCCAACTCATGAAGTGCCATGGGTTGGGAGGATCTCAGCAGTGGACCTTTGGGAAGAATAACTGACTGTACCAGGTGTCAGTTGGACAGTGCCTGAAAGTGGTTGATCTACTGAGTCACAAAGGCTATGTTGCTATGGCAACCTATGATGGCTCCTTTGCACAGCAGTGGCATTTGGAAGGTCAAGGTGGAAGCAATGCCTGGAATGGAATGCTTGTCTTCCTGGAAAGATTAGCAGAGGTGAAACAGCAGACATTCTATATTGTCTACATCAGAGCACCAAGTGACCATCAGGAGGTGAAGAAGTATGTGACATTAAGGCCATTTCTAGGCCACTGTTAAGGAATTTCTTACTTAATGGTAGGAAACCAGAATACAGTTTTAATATAAAGAGTCAGGTTTATACAGAAGGATAATACCCAGGCAATTGCTAGGTCTATTCAAATTAGCTTATAATTCTTTTTAATGGAATGGAATGTGTCATGATTTCCTTTCTTAGAATACTTCATAGTATACAGTTAACTTTAAGCAAACTGACTGAATCCACGCATTGTTTATATGATCATATTTAAGAGGTGGTTAAATACTGTAAATTTTTTGATGAATTATGGCACTATATACATTTAAAATAAAAAATCCTTTTAATTAAAAAAAAAGAAGAAGACTATTGCTGGCCTCTGATTCAGTTGTAGTAGCCAAGAACTATATATGTGTGTATGTGTTTGTCTGTGGTATAGCTGTTTGTCTCTCTCTTTTTTTAAAAAATATATTTTATTGATTTTTTACAGAGAGGAAGGGAGAGGGATAGACAGTTAGAAACATCGATGAGAGAGAAACATCGATCAGCTGCCTCCTGCACACCCCCTAACTGGGGATGTGCCCGCAATCAAGGTACATGCCCTTGACTGGAATCGAACCCGGGACCCTTCAGTCCGCAGGTCAATGCTCTATCCACTGAGCCAAACCGGTTAGGGCTAGCTGTTTGTCTCTTAAGCGATACTGGAATTCTCTACTCACTGATGCCTTACCTAAGCCTTCTTCCTCTTTGAGGTCTCTTATTATTAAAAATTAATATTTTCCCCCTTTTTGTTTGACAGCATGAAAAGTTGGAAGAAGATCAACTCTGGTAATGGGAAAAGAGAAACGGAGCAGACAGCATAAGAGTGGAGGGAAAACAGTAGGATGGTTCAGACAGGCAGAAAATCCAGGAAGGAACGAAATTCAGAGCTGTGTTATTTGAGGGTACCTATTCACTTGGCAAATTGCCTATGAACTCTCCCTACCCCACTAGGTCCTAGCTAAGATCCCCAGCTTTGGACAACAGATGTGACATAAAAAGAGATCAGAGCTGTGGTCACTGGAGCATAACTGTTCTCAGAGCAGATAAGGAAATAGGTTGACTTCTGTTAATAGCATTATAAAAATTGCTGCTCTTCTTTATTTCATAGCATTTTACTCCAAGAAAATCAAGATGCAAACTACACAGCATCACTGTAACATAGAAAGTAGTAATAGAATGTTGCCATAGCAAGGTCCAAGTCAGGATTCAATGTGAAAGAAACTATGCTCTAAGGAGGTCCTTTAAGAAACCAGCAAACCTGGTAACAAGACTTCTGGATGAGTAGAGTTGTCTGGCCCATGACTTTGACTTCAGACATTCTTGGATTCCAAACCTATCTATGCCCTAACCAATCAATGTGACTTTGGCAAGTTGTTTAACATCTCTGAGCCTCAATGTTCTCATCTGTAAAGTGGGGATAATAGAATGCACACCTCTTTTTTTTTTTTAAGAGTACTTACTATCTGGTGTTTTATGTTTTTCTCTTCATTCTCACAGCAGCTAGATTCTATTATAGAAATGAAAATAGAGGTTCAGAGAGAGGCTAAGTCACTTTTCTGAAGTCACACACCTGTTAAGACAGCCAGGATAAAAACTACGGCAGTCTGACTCCAGAGCCCTGCTTTTAATACTTATGCTAAACTGCCTGAAAAAAAACTCACTTTACAATGAAATGAAACAATGCACTTAATAGTGCTTGGCATATTTTGAGCATTTAGTAAATGGTAGTTATTAAAATGTGCACTGGGTAGAATCAAAATCCCATATTTATAACACATTCAAGATTAAAGTGCATTATATTGCACTTTTATTATCTAGGGCCTAGTCTCAAGTTCAGGCATCCTCACTCCCAAAGAATCTGTAAACAGAAAGCAAGTTCCCACAGGAAGATACAGGTTCTGCGGGGTGCTAGAAATCATTTACATGGGAGCTACCTTTGGCAGTGTGGGAACAGATGAAAGTAGGAAAGCAAGGAATCACTGGAGCAAGTCTCAACTGTATCAAGGCCCGAAGGGCAGTTTTCCACCCAACAGTGACTGCTTGGGGATCCAATCCTGTGCCTTCTGAGCTGAGAAAATAGAAGTTGAGAGAGCTGAGATTTGCCCAGACCCATGCAACCACAGAGAACTCAGTGTCCTTACTCCTAGGCCAACATGTCAAACTGGGAAGGAACAGAAAGCTAAACAAGACACGGCCCACTAGGTAAAGGTAGGTAATGCTAGCACCGATTTTCTTCCTTCATCATCCCCACCCCTGTCACGGTGAGGACTGAATGCAGCCCAGTCTCCTTTGTTCCCCACTCGGCCTCTATTAAGAACTGTAAATGGACCAGGTAGGCATGCAAACATTAGTTGAATGAGTTATATGAAAAATGGTACTGAGATAAATATATTAGAATAGAATGGAAAGTTGACATAAATTTTCAACATGGGACACAGGACCTATTTCTGAAAAAGGCTTAATTTTTGTTCCCAGAAATTAAAGTTTAGAGTTCAAACTTCACTTTTTTTTTTTTTCTCACTATGGGGGATACAGGAACTAGGTAATAGCGGAAAGTGCCAATCCTACTCTTAAAATGGATACAAGAGAGCATTTGGGGTTTTTCTTTTTAATGCCTATCTTGGACTGAGTAAATGCATTACATGCTTCACCACAATGGACCCAGAGAAGCTCCTTGTCCCATCATTCCAAAGACTTAGAGTTGCCCCGATGATAGAAAAGCAGAAAAAAGAAGAAAAGAAAGGCTATGCAAGGGACTGAGATGCCAACATGGGGTCAGCTGAAGAAGTTAACTGAGGCCCAACAGATGGTAGAAAAGCAAGAAGTGGAAGCTACTCTCTCAGCCAAGTCCGAGGACTCTGGGTAAATCAGCAAAAGAAACTTTCACTTAGCAGAAACTCACTTATTTCGTCAAATGGAAAAACTTACTTACAGGAGCCTGGAAGGGACCTGATGTACTTTTAACCTGGGGGAGAGGAGATGCTTGTATGTTTCCACAGGATGCAGAATCACCTGTGTGGATTCCAGACCGTCTAATCCGACCTTATGTCACACGACCCTCCATCTCCTCCTCATCCTCCTCCTCCCCAGTATCATCCATATCGTCCGACCCAGAGGGCACAGCTGACTCCTCCCCGGACACCGACACCACCATCAAGCACGGCCCTAATGGACCCTTTGATGCAGCCCTTCAACTCGCTGACACTTCGGGAAGCCCACCACCAATGATGCTGCCCGTAGCCAGATCAACAAGGACAACCAAACCCCCGACTTAAGGACAGCTGAAATCCCTTGACTGAAGAGGCCAGCAATCTTCTATAGGAACAAGGCTCCGTGTGCACTCCATCCACTATGTTTATAGCTATGCTTATTGTCATTGCTTGCCAGTCTTCTTCCGAGTCTTAAACAGCCCAATCTGAGAGGTGGCCACTGATTTGCATGCGCTATCATTTAAAAAATAAAAAAGGGGGAATTTGACGGAAGCCGGTCCATCCTTGCTGCTTGACACAGTCGCTGCAGGAAAGAAACATCTGCACAGCATATGTTTCAAGGGATCTGGCGTATATGGCATATTGTTCTTAATATGTTTGCTCTCCTTAGCACCATGTGTTTTAACCAAGGTCACCTCTCCAAGAAAGGTTGTTTCCCCAGGTAGGGATTTTTCCCTGAAGTTAGGGAGGGAATAAAATCCCTTAACTAAGTGCCAGGCGGGTAGTTAATTACTTTAACTAAGAATAATCACGCTTAAGCTACATAATCTTTACTCCCTGGAATGGAGATAAGAAACACCCTAACCTTTGGAATAGAAATTGACAGGATTAAAATCAACTGGTATAAATACAGATGTAACAAGACAACAGAACACAGAACCTAGAGAGAGAACCTAGGGAGAGAACATGGCAAAAGATCCTACACATAACCTAGAGACAGGACTTGGCTGGAGATCCTAGACAGAACCTAGAACCAGAACCTAGACACAGAACCTAGACAGAGAACCTACAGACAGAACCTACAGACAGAACCTAGAGACAGGACTTGACTGGAGATCCTAGACAGAACTTAGAGACAGGACTTGGCTGGAGATCCTAGACAGAACCTAGAAACAGAACCTAGCGAGAGAACCTGGCAGAAGAACCTAGAGACAGAACCTAGAGACAGAAGAACCTAGAGACAGAACCTAGGGAGAGAACATGGCAAAAGATCCTGGACAGAACCTGGCTACAGAACTTGGCTGGAGAACCTAGACAGAACATAGCAAGAGAACCTGGACAGAGACTGGCTAGAGAACCTAGCAAGAGAACCTGTACACAGAACTTGGCTGGAGATCCTGGAGGGAGAACCTCGCTATGCTGATGAACTGAACCCAGTCTCCATGTCATTCCTTCTTCGCTGACTCCGTCCACACCTTTGGGGACCCCTGGACCTGCTGGGGCAGGACCCCAACATACTTGGATGGAAACGTTTCATAAGCCTGGGACACACTATACCACGTGTGTTCCTATTCTTCCCCTATTTTATGCTCCACATCATTATCTGCCAGAACAAAGGATAGACTATGGCCAGTGCTGGAGAAAATACCTTGCATGTCTCAGTTTGTATACAGACTATAGTTTACTTCAAATTTGGATCTACCTTGCTGGTTTATTAGCTGCTGTTGCATACTCTCAGAATGGTTTTCCTTGGCATTTTTAGAAACTTTTTTATTGTGTGTATGTATACATATAATAAAATTTACTATTTTAACCATTTTTAAGTATACAGTTCAGTGGCATTTAAGTGAATTCACAACCGTCACCACTATCTATCCACAGAATTCTTTCATCATCCCAAAATGACACCCTGTGCCTGTTAAACAATAACTTCCCCATTCCCTCCTCCCTGCTAGTCCCTGGCAACCACCACTGTATTTTTGGTCTCTATGAATTTGACTATTCTAGGTCCCTCATATAAGTGGAACCATATAATTTTGTCCTTTTTATGTTTAGCTTATTCTACTTAGCATAATGTTTTCAAGGTTTATCTATGTTGTAGCATATGCCAAAATTTCATTTATTTTTTAAAGCTCAATGATATTTTATTGTATGTATGTACCACATTTTGTTTACCCATTCATTTCTTGGTAGCTATTTGGGTTGTTTCCACTTTTAAGCTACTGTGAACAATACTGCACATGGGTGTACAGATATTTGTTTGAGTCCCTGCTTTCTATTCTTCCAGGTATATATCCAGAAGTGAATTTGCTGAATTATATGGTAATTCTGTTTACTTTTTTAAAAAATATACTTCTATCCATTTCAAAGAGGAAGAGAGAGGGAGAGAGAGATAGAAACATAAATGATGAGAGAGAATCACCAATCGGCTGCCTCCTGCATGTCCCCCACTGGGATCCAGCCCCGAAACCTGGGACCGGAATCAAACCTGGGACCCTTCAGTCTGCAGGCCAACACTCTATCTACTGAGCCAAAACAGCTAGGGGTATGTTTAATTTTTTAAAGGAACTGACCCTGGCATTTTTGTTGTTGTTATAATTCTAGAGTCACTTCTTATCACCTCGAAGTTTAGTTTGCCGACCTAATGTGTAAATAGTCTCTCTTCCCCGCGTCCAGCGTGGCTAGAGAGCAGCTGGGTTCCTGAGTAGGGGCGGCTGGGGATTGAGAAAATGAAAGAAAGAGACAGACACAGAGGTGGAAGGAAAAAGCTGGGGCCAGGTGGGACCATTGTCCTCTGATGATGAGACAGGGACAGGGACCCTGAGCCAATACAGCGTGTTTATTTTATACAGCAAAAAACAGGAAGTTTCACTAAAAGTCAAGACAAAGGAGATTATGTACATTCTTGGGTGGGCCCAAGTTGTATTCATTACTGGTGCTTGGCTGGATTTAAATAACAAAACCCACCCTATGGCACCTGGGCTGAAGGTCAAGCTGACAACACTCCTGCCTTTTGGCAAAGCGTGTTTCCAGGACATGGCTTTGCCAACGTCACTGGCTTCAGCTGACAATAATTAAAGAAATGCCCATGTGCCTTCCCAGGTGCTCTCTACACTAATGTACCATCCTACATTTATGCTAATCCACCTCTTTTGCTTGTTCCCTCTTCATTTACCAAGGTTATTTAGAATTATGATCTTAGGTTCCACAGTACTGATTTTTCCTAAAACATAAATATTAGACCTTATTTCTTGGAACAAACTTCCACCTTCCAAGTTATAAGTTGTATTAGCAGAAAGGCTAAAAAAAAATTTAAAAAAATTTTTGGGAAAAAAAAGCAGTCTTTCAAACCAGTATCAAGATACTAGTCTAGTATGAATCAGAGAGACACACTAGGAAAAGAGAGTTCCTGATTTATAAGACTCACTGTTTTGTGCTGGTCTCAGCCTAACAATAAACAGTGTAGTAGTTGGTTTGGCCCTTACAATTTTTATTATGATTGCAAGACACTCTTCAGTAATAACCATCAGGAAACTTTGGAAAAAACAAAGGCTAATTACTCACAGGGCCTGGAAATTATATTGGAGGCCATACAGTGGGGTCTCAGGTAGAAAGAGAGCATGAACACAGGGCCTGGCATCCTGCTTTCATTGGAGTCCAGACTAGGGGCCTAGGGTTTCTGGAGTCACTCTTTATTGGTGAATTTATTTAAAACACGAGAAAGGAGGTGGGGAAAGTGGCCCAACTGATTTTGGCTATTGAAATCAACCAAGATCTCTAAAACAAAGGAGCCTCAGGACGAGGAGGTGGCCTCGCCCTTCATCTAGTTCTGTGGCTGGCTATGTGTTTATTCCATATAGCTGTCCCTGGAGTAGACACATCTTTGAAATGTATGCCTCAGCATTCAAAGTTCAAGTCAGGCAGTTGCATTACAAAAAAGAAAACTACTGTCAAGGTGTACACTACACTACATTTGTGTAGGAGCATACCTGACTGGCAAACAGTACTAGAAATTAGGAATCTAACTCCTTCTGTGGAACCTGGAGGTCTCCATCTGCCACCACTGGGATGGTGAGGATCTTGGACTTCATTTGTTAATGAGGACTCTAGAACCCAGCTGTCCTCTACTTTCATCTTCCTTCTCCCATCTTGACACCAGAATGATGGGAGTGCCACCCCTGTCTGTGGTTACCTGGCAACACAGTGAGAGGTGCTATCCTCACTAGAGGATCCAATTCCTTCAGAAGCAGAAGAGTTTCCGTTGTAACACTGAATAATTTTGTATACAGAAGCAATAATCTTTCACATCAAGTCCTAGTCCATTCTATCTCCTAATCAATCTTTCCATCTGCCTCCTCTGCCTTGAGTCATTAGAGCACTACAGTAGGCTCTGAGCTGGTCTCCCCCATTATCAGGATTTCCTCATCCTTCACACTGTGGAGAAATCCACTTCTCACCAGCTCAATGTCATTGATATCGAGACTTGAAACAACAATGCTCAAAGAATTTAATCATGCCACACGCCTGCTAGGTGAAGCCCAAACAGAGCCAGTTCTAGCCTGGTCCATACTTTTCTTACTAGTTACTTTTTATGTTTTCATGGCTCCTATAGGCTTAGTTAAGATGAAAGAAAGACTATAACTGATACCATTTACATGTCAGGATCAGCAGAAGAGGAGAAATAAGTTAAAGGGAATATATAAACTGTAATACTAAAATCATTCTGAAACCAGACAACCAATGGGTCCAGGCTGCCTGTCACTACTTGAGCCAGTTATTCAGAGACAGGGCTGAATAATATATGAGCATTTATTCCAATAATGCCAGCAGTATGGGAGAGCAGCGGGTCATCCACAAAAATCTGCTATGCAACCCCCCACCCTCCATATGCCAGCTGCTTATATGAGGTAGGACAAACATTACACAGGGAGGTAGGCAAAAGGAATAAGAATGGGTATGCAAAATGACTATTACAGGTATGGGGGAGCTGAAATATAATAGGCCTAGACATTATCACCAGGGAGGAAAGGTCAGGGAGTGCAAACCCCATGACCAGTGATATGCTAGGGAAGGACAAAGTTACCCCGGGCGAGGCCCCACCCTACAATGGATTGTCCCTTGCTAGGCACCTAGGGCTTTCCATCCTGGTGACCTTCTTCTGTACCTGGCCCATCCTCCTCACATCTAACTGCCTACAACAGAAGGACCCATAACGAATGCCTACTGTTACAAAGAACATATAAATGGTTCTACCCAGTCCTATAGATATATTTTCCTTATGGTTATGTGCTAATCCCATACCCCCTTTTTCAAGACCAAGCACCAGTAAAATTCTACCCTCCGTGGCAATGAGTCCTAGATAAAACAGGGCTTGCCAAAGCTTCTAGAGTTGATTATGGGCCACACCAATAGGTAAATGGGTACCCAGCCTGCTAACCTCCTGAAGGCCTGCCCAAGAGAAGGGGTCCAGTGTGCCTGGGAAAGATGACTCCAAACCTCTGGCCAGTCTAGCCAGACCGTAGCAGAGGGGTGGACGCCTTTAGGTCTACTGTAGCCAAGAAGCCCCATCAGAGAGTTGGCCGACCTCCAGCGGCACAGGAGGGTAGGGAGCTGGAGGTGGGAGGGCGGCAAAGGACAGCCCTACCCCGGCCCGGGCTCGGGAGGGCCGCGCGCGCAGGCGCGCCCCCGCCCCGCCGCCGGAAGAGCCAGGCAGCGGAGCTCCGCGCCAGACGCTGCGCCGACGCCGGGGAGAGCGCCGCCCGCCGCGCAATGCGGCCCCTCGGTAGCACCGGGGTCGCCGAGCTGCGGGAGCCCGGGCTGCCGCTCTCAGCCGACACATCCCCGTCCGCGAGTGAAGAGTCGCCGGCCGCGAGGGAAGAGCCGGCGGAGGCCGTGGAAACCCCGGGCCCCAGCTGGTGCGGGCTGTGCCGCTCCTGGCCGTGCGGTTCGCGCGCACAGCCCGGTGAGTGCGGGTGCGGACCGTGGCGCCGGTCTCGCCCTTGGGGGGCCGGGCGGGCGCTAGCGCGGGGCGCATTGCGGACCACGATCCCCTACTCTCCCCTGCCCAGAGCCCCGGGATCCCGGGAGCTGTCACCTGGGGGCAGCACAGCAGAAGTCCCCTGTGCGAAGCCCGAGAAAGTTTCTGATTGTTTGGAACCCTTTGGGGATTCTAAAACTGTTAAACTGTTCCTATAATTAAAGTGTTGCGGGCCAGTCGGTGGAGTCAGATTGCAGTTGGGCGCTCCTGGCCGAGGTCGGAGGTTGGGTGGTCAGCGAGAAAGGCCATCCCACAGCCTGCCCTGCTGGGAGGAAGCTAACCATGAAAACTGATCTCAGTGGTAAACGGTGTACCCCGAAGAGGAAGTCGAAAAACATTCGAGTGTAACAAATGTTTGTCCCAGAATCTTGGGAAGGCAGAGTTGGGGTTAGGAGGACTTGTTAGCAATTGATGCACAAGAAGGCAGAGGTACCATCTTACTGATGTGGTTAAGGGGTTCATGGACTCGTCCCCCAAACCAAGGACCCGTGGGAAAAACCCATGATCTCCTGCAACGCCTTCCTTTGACAAATGAAAGTGAGGCCCAGGAAGGTGAGGGCTTGGGCTTTTTGTTTTGTTTTGTTTTTATGAAGGTCTGGTGTAGGTCCCTGCAGCACCAGCTTGCCAGAAACCTAGCCTAGGGCCCTTTCTATTAGCCTCAAGCACGTTTCTCCTTGAACTCCACCACCCACTTGGAGCAGCTGCTTGGAAGAAGAGGGAAATAAGCAGATGCCCTTTCAAGACAGTTACACAGTCTGCACCACCTCGTCTTCTGGGTCACCTCCCCTAAGTGTGACTCGGGATTTCTATGTCTCTTACTGCACCCCAGCTTCCCTCCTCTCTGTATGCCCTTTCTCCAATTTAGATATAAACTCCCGGAAAATGACTCTTGCTCCATTTTTGTCCTAAACACTAACAGAAATGAACAGAATTCTATTCTTTTATGCATGGTAGAGCCTCTCTCTAGAGCAGGAGTTACCCCAAGTGGGGTTGACCAGATGTGCAGACCTTGGAAGAGGTCAGTTCCTCACCTTGTCACCCTATGGCTAAATGTCATTCTGAGGGAATGCTGAGTCAGGCTTTGCAAACTCTTAAACCTTTCCCCTGTTTGTGAATGGCAGAGGAATACTGTTCACTCAGGCGGCACATGGCAAAATGACAAACCAATATAAGTGATTGCACTTAGAATGTGTGGGCTCTTATAACTTCAAAGAAAGTTGGTAACAATAAGGTTTAGCAATAGTTATTAAAAGGGGACCAGATGATATTCCAGAAACAGGATTGCCACAGAAACACTTTAAACCACAGTACTGTTGTCATTGAACTTTGTGACAGTATCATTTTAGTTTCTTAAATCAACTGGTTATCTCAACAAAATTCATTTTCAAGTTCAGGTTGAAACTGTTACCAGTGTTTCTTACATTCTTGGATAACCTTCACAGACAACATACAGCTACCCTAAGACATCTATTTACTTTCTTGAGGGGCTGTGTGGATCTTAGACTGAGGCAAGAAGCTGTCTTGGGCCTGTGCCTTACATTCCCCTGGAAGGAATGAGTTCCTTAGCAGTGATTCTCTAGCCAGTAGAGCTTTGTGCAGTTTACGGCGATCCTGCTCCAGTAGGTCTGGGGCAGGCTTAGGAATTAAAGTTTTAGGGTGGGGTGAGTGGGAACAGATCAACCAAATAACTTGTATGCATATATGCATAACCCATGGACACAGTTGGTAGTATGGCGAAGGCCTGGGGTGGGGAGCGGGGGCAGGGGCAGGGGCAGGCTAGAAGGGGTCAATAGGGGGAAAAGGGGACATATGTAATAGTTTCAACAATAAAGCTTTTTTTTTTTTTAATTAAAAAGTTACTAGTTGGGTCTAATTCCCAACCAGGATTGCAAATCACCAGTTTAAAGCAGAGATTAGAGAACTGAGCAACTTTTCTGTTTTCTTCTCACACGAAATTGCACTATGGCCAATTAATTTGAGTTATTTAGAGTCACCAAATTAATAGAAATGCTTATATTAGGATATGAACTTGAAGCTTATTACATAAGCAAATGCCTGTGGATTATGCTACTCTTGCTCATCTCCATTGACAGAGTATTGAAATTACTATTCAGTAAGAGACTGAGGGTTGCCTGTGTAGAGCCAGTTCTCACCCCCATTAACAAATAATCAAGTTCAGCAAGGCCTTATACCAACTGTCCTGTCCCCATCGGGAAGCATGGGCCTTAAGAGTTTATAGGCAAGAAAATATGTGAGTAAAAGTGTTTTAAGGAAAAGATAATCAGAGCCAGGGGTGTGAAATTAAGTTTTCAAAGAGTTAAAATAGCATGTTAAAATATTCCTGGAGAGAAATTGCAAAAGATCCTTTAAATATAGACCAGGGAGATGTTTTCTGCCCTTGATCTTGTTCTGTTCTAAGGGTGTAGGTTCTCTGTATGGGTTGGGTTTCTTTGAAGAAAAACTATTTTATTTGGACTTGAACATCTGAAATTTCAGAGGCTAAATTCTAAGGCTGACTGCAGCAAAAACGTGTATGAGTGGTGCTTAACTTAGCAGTCTTGTAAAGTTTCCTTTTCATGGGCTGAGTAGGTATGTGTAGTTTGTTTCTGCAGTATCTGAGCACATGCTTACAGAACAGAATGTGGAGATTCTGGCACTTAGACAACATAAAATCTGTAACATGACAGCTCAATCATTCTCTTCAGCTGTGTACCTAGAACAGGAAGAGGTGAAGCCTCTGACCAGCATGGGATGTGTTACTGTGAAGGTCAGGCTGTAGAATGCCACCAGGAAGACTGCATCATCACACTTTGTAAATGTGTCACTTGTGGGCAAAGATATCTATCTAACACTAGGATCTTGAAATATATTACCTGGTGTTTGCCTTTATAATGGAAGGACATTTTAACACACACACACACACACACACACACACACACACACATCATTATGTAATACCATTCTACAGTGGAAGAATACATTGTACATTCCTAGATGGAATGGTGATCCTGGTTTTACTACAAGTTGCATGTTCCCACACGTCCTTTAGCTCTGCGTGCTCTTAGCAAATGAGAGCCAGTCTTGTTTACTTCTTATTCTCTCCTTTTTGTGTGTGAGCGTTCAGGTGTGGCCTTTTAGGGACTTCTCTGTTCACTCTACTCCATTTTGCTCTCCTGAATGCCAGGGGGTGAGATTGAAAGAAGGTTCTACTCCTGTTTTAGGCAACTAAGACAGAGGAAGTAGCTGAACAGAAGTTTAATGCTCAGTCAGACTGTCACTAAGAGATTGAATACTTGATGGCCTGGAGAAAGCAAAAGTGCCCTGGCTCAGGTCAACCAGGTAGTTGGTATTAGATGACAATTCTAATTTTAAAATGTATTTAAAAAGCACTTTGGGCTCTGGCCAGGTGGCTCAGTTGCTTGGAGCATCCTCCCATACACCAAAAGATTGTGGGTTTGATTTCCGGTCTGGGCACATACCTAGGTTGCTGGTTCAGGGTGTGTACAGGAGGCAACTGAACGAATGATGTTTCTCTTTCACACTGATGTTGCTTGCGCGCGCGCTCTCTGTCTCTCTCTCTTTCGCTCATTTTCTTTCTCTTACTTTTACTCTCTCATCAGTATCCTTGGGTGAGGATTAAAAAAGAAAGGGAAAAAAACGCACTTTGGGGTCAGAAGGGTAGATAGCCCCTTGCCCTGGAAGAGTTTATGCTCTAAATGAAAGATAACATTGTAAACCATGAGAGGTTTAAATAAAGATTTGACTAATGGTTCAAATTAATAAAAGACAGAGCCTTCTTAAATCATGCTGTTGCCGTGGTTTTACCCTTTGCATCTTTCCTTGAGACCCTCTCACATCCTTTCATTCAGCAACTATTGAGGGTCTTCCATGTGCCGGGCCTGAACAAGACAGCTGAGGCCCCAGCCCTGGAGGAGCTCGCAGGCTTGTGGAGGAAGTCAGCTCATCAACAGGTAGCCATAGAACAGTTACAAACTGCTTTCCAGGAAAGATCACTTTCTTCATAAAGCACAGTTCACCAGTGAGATGATATAAAACATCATTTGGAAGCATTTTTCTCTAGCCATCTTGACAAGCATTTCTTAAAAGATTTCTCTACTGTCTTTACTTCTTTTTGACTTGTAGGTGAGGGGGGTGATTCTTCAGGGAGTTAAAGGAAATCCATTTTATAGGGTGAAATTGCATTTCAGAAAACACAGGTTTAAATTGTTTCCTTCGTCTGTGGTTCTTCATTTTTGGTGGGAAAAATGTTTCCGCTCCAAAAAATAGACATGCTTAGGAGGTGATATTTGCAGCTTGTTAGCCATTAACACTGTCCCATTTTTCTCAGTTTCTAAGTGAAAATGATAAAGTATACACTTGGAAGTAAGGACTAACCAGAATTTAATCTTTTTCAGAAGCCAAGAAGAAAGCACCCTGTCGTGGACTTGGCTTGTTTTACACATTATTGTCTGCCTTCCTTTTCTCAGTGGCCTCTTTATTTGTTAAAAAAGTGCAAGACCTCCATGCTGTAGAAATTAGTGCATTCCGATGTGTGTTCCAAATGTTAGTCGTTATCCCTTGCTTAATATACAGAAAGTAAGTATTTCTTAACTGCAAAGTAGAAAATAATAAACGGTTGTAAATCTTTTGACCTGTCCAAATTTACTCTATAGTATCTGCTTTAATCCCTCTCATAGATTTGCCAGTCCCTACACCCTTTGGCTCTGATTACTGAAAAGTCACAAGGATCCCACCTAAATAAGATGCTCAGAAGCACACACAACATGCCCAACAGAGGGGAAGAAAGAGATTCAGTTATTCTCCATTCTCATTTTGAGAACAAAACTCTCCTAGTATAATTCCTCTCATCGTGTACCACCTTCCCTTCTTAGTATTTGGAAGAAAAAGTAAACAAGAGGACGTGGTAGTGTCATCTCCCAGTGTCAGAGGTTTCTTTAGGTAGAATAGGTTGCTCTGCTACAAGGGCAGACAGAAGGCTACCATAGTAATATTTAGGTGTAAGGTGCTGTGGGAAAGGGGAAAGGTAATCTTGAGGAGGGGCTTTTTAACTGCTTTCCATATTCAGTGTCCTCATCTGTAAACTGAAGGGAATGACATTTATCCTCTACCTTTAGAGGGCATACACAGGGTGCCCTCTAAAAACTGTATTAATACTTTGACCTGTGGTTACAAGAATCAAATGGAGTTTATTATAGATCAGAGTATTTTGTAAAAAATGTAGCATTGATCTCACCCATCCCATCTTCTTCATTCATGTGAATTCTGCACCCTGCCCCTTGGCACACACACACACCCTCCCCAGGTTAAAAGTATGCCTCCCCCACACTGTTATAACCTCTATAAACCCCTGTGTACTTTGAACTCTGGGAAAAGAGACCCGTCTGGCTCCTGGTGGCTTCATGGCTCTTTCTTTCTTTGGCAAAGATGTTTAAACCCCCAATTAAAAGCTTCAGTTGCTTACCACCAAACTCTCCTTATATCTAAATACTGTGCATATTCTCTCAGAATTGTTTCAGTCCATATACTGAGGATTTGGTGAAAAAAGTTAAAATTTGCTAAGATCAATATTGTTCATCTTCCCCATTTTTGGAATAAAAGTATTGTCAGGGGAAGGCACTAGAAAAATTTTCTTAAATCCTTGGTGATAATTTAGTTTGACCCATTTCAAATTTCACTATTGAGGAAGATTCCTAGCTTCTCAAAGTATGGACCAAAGGTGACCACACTTTATTTCTGACTCCAGAGACCCAGGGTCCCCATGTCTGGCCTACATGCTGCCCTAAAGATGTCCAGCCCCAACACAGATGAGCAAGATGCACCTAGCCAGGAACTAACACAGGACTCTGTTTAGCAAATATTTAATTGGAAAAACTTTGATGGCAATTATTATACGTACTGAATGCTGCAGGTTCTTTTTCAGTGTGTTTTACCTCTTTCCCTAAAGAGAATAGTGAAAAGTTGTCTCACATTCAATGATTTAACGAACATGTGGCATTGGTACTGCTTTTATAGAAAAACTCATAAGAATGCACAGCGTCCAGGACCAAGTTTTCTTTTTTTTTAATAGTAAATTCCTCTTTATTCATTATAATAATTTTTGTACATGTAATCTGTTTTATGAGAGGACCAAGTTTTCTTATATGGGGCAGCTAAATCTTGAAATTTTACTTATCAAAGTAACACGCTTTCATATATGTATATATTCAACAGAAAATTTGGGGAAAGTAAATATAAAGAAGGAAAATTACTAGAATGAGGTCTAACCACAATGAGCATTTCAGTATATTTTCCTTTGTCTTTTTTTGCAAGCATACACAGGGTGCCCCCTAAAACTGTATTAATGCTTTAACAGCTGATTTTTGTTAAATTTTGAAAATGAAATGTACTTTAATAAACACTGCCTTTGTAAGAGTGTGTATACATTTTGGGGGACACCCTATTTATACATGTAGCAAATTATATCAAACATAAGAAAAAAAAATATCTGTATTTACTAAATGATACTGTTTATGTAGTTCTCTTGTATTAGTTTTGCTTACACTGTGAACAGTTTAATGTCATTAGCTATACTTAGAAACCATTTTTTAAAGGGATATAATAGTTGTGGACATTATCATATTTAACTTGCTGTTACCCTATTTTTTGATAGTTAAGAATTCTAAAATAATACTTTATTAAAAATTATAGTTTAAAAACAAATAGCAAGTTTCGTTTAATATGCATTACTTCATTTGAATTTCCAGAACTGGGTTTATAGGCCCAAAAGATCTACGAATCTTCCTCATTCTCAGAGGAGTCCTCGGTTCTACTGCCATGATCCTTTTATACTACGCTTTCCATACGACGTCCCTCGCCGATGCCACGGTGGTCTCGTTTAGCTGTCCAGTGTTTACGTCTCTATTTGCTTGCATGTTTCTCAAGGAAAAATACAGCCTTTGGGATGTTCTCTTCACCGCATTCGCCATCACCGGAGTGATCCTCATCGTGAGGCCGCCGTTTCTGTTTGGTTCCAACACTGCAGAGATAACTGGAAGCTATTCAGATCACCTGAAGGGCACGTTCGCATCACTAGGACATGCCGTGTTTGCTGCCTTGACTCTCGTTATCCTCAGAAAAATGGGGAAATCTGTGGACTACTTTTTGACCATCTGGTATTACATAGTGGTTGGCCTCGTGGAGTGCGTCATCATCCTCTTTGTATTAGGACTGTGGAGGCTGCCGAACTGTGGGATGGACAGGCTCTTTCTCCTACTAATCGGGCTGTTTGGTTTGGCAGGTCAGGTGTTTCTCACCAAAGCCCTTCAAATAGAAAAGGCTGGGCTAGTAGCACTAATGAAGACCATGGATGTGGTTTTTGCTTTTATCTTTCAGATTATTTTTCTTCATAATATACCAACGTGGTGGACGGTGGGTGGCGCGCTCTGCGTAGTAGCCAGTAGTGCTGGAGCAGCCATTCGTAAATGGTGCCAGGGATCCAAATGAAGCATCATTGCAGAAATGTGTATTTTTTAAGTCCACCTTCACCGAGTACACACACACCACATATGCACATACCTGGAAAATCGGAATTTACTTAATTGATTATATTTAATAAATTTCATAGTTTAAGTATCATTTTTTAACATGCTATGTCTTTTTTTTTCATCCTTATCCAGGATATGTTTATTGATTTTTTAAAATTTTTTTTAGAGAGAGAGGAATGGGGAGAGAGAGAAACAT
This sequence comes from Myotis yumanensis, assembly GCF_028538775.1. Taxonomy (NCBI): domain Eukaryota; kingdom Metazoa; phylum Chordata; class Mammalia; order Chiroptera; family Vespertilionidae; genus Myotis; species Myotis yumanensis. The sequence continues at coordinate 23,178,839 of NW_027223764.1, read as the reverse complement.
TGATTGGTTGCCTCCCCTATGCACCACAGTCAAGGATCGAACCTCAAAGTTAAGTGTATTTTTTGTAATGATGGGATTTAGGTCCTGAGGAAATTTTAGATGCTCTTTTAGCAGTGTAGAGGCTAAGAAACTTATCAGTAATAATGCTGCTATGATTAGTATGTTGAAAATTCATTGGAAACATAATTCCATTTAGGAGGCCAAACTGAAACTTGGAATAGGTGCCTACTTAATGGTGTTAAAAATACGAATAAATTAGCCTTATTTTCAAGGCTTTTATAAATGATTATTATTCTTTAAACCCATATCTGTGCCTTTTCATTTTAATGCCAGATTTTTTATATGTAAACTATTTGAAAAGTTTAATCACCAAATTTGACTAATAGTTTCTCTTTCAGTGGCATTAGCAACTTTAACTGTCATTCCATAATTTTAACTGTCTTCTGATTTGGGGTTTTTTTTGAAACCACACTAAGTTTTTTTAATCACAAGAAAGAAATCTTGGCATGGCCAATGTGCACATTTCCATCCTAAAGTGTTTTCTCCTCACTGGAAATGTGATTTTTCTGTAAATTCCCTTTGAATTTATAGTGTGATGCCAAATAAAATTTTCTCAGGAATTTATTAGATTGAACCATTTGAAATGACAGAGATTTACCTTTTAACTTACAAAACCCATAATTTCTTAGGGTTCATCCTAATAGATACCTCCCTTACCCTCTAAGCCAAATTAGAGGACTTCGGAATATATATTTTTAAAACAACTTTCTAAAGTTCAGCAATCCTATTCAACTTATTTTTATAGTCTTTTTGCCTTATGGGATTATTTGTAATAATGCTTCATATTATATGTTAAATGTAAAGACCTGTGAATTCCATGGTTGGTTGACTTTTGTGGTTTCTTGAATAGAAAAAATAATCACTGTTAAATTCTAGTATGTCAGTATGATATTAAATGTCAGTGCTATATCATGATATTAGTATCAGGAAATAAAATGACAAATTTTATATCTGGAACTTCAGAAGCCAATACTCTGCTGTTAAGAGAGAATTGAATATTAAGAAAGCTTGGGAATTTAATCAGAAAGTTGGAAATACATGCAAATGATATTTTGTAACAATGAATCCTTATTGCTAAAGCTGTAATGGTCTCCAGCTCTTTGTCAGATGTAGCATCTATTATTTTAAGCCTTCAGATTTGAAAGGTTCTTTCCCACCCTTTCATCACAGTTCTTCCAAAGTAAGAAGGAACGTGGCTTCTGAGGTTTATGCCTTAGTAAGAAAGGATCTTCAATAGTTCCAAGAGGGAATTTTTGGTTTACTGATCGTTCCAAATGCTCCCCACCGAACAAATCCTAAATAAAGTCTATTTAGGGAAGTCACACTATCATAACTTTATCCTAATTCATAATATAGGAGTCTAGACTTGCAAAAATATCATTTTGCAAGCATCTTAGATAATTACAGAATCAGCATTTTAGAGCTCAAGGGTTAAAAATCCTCTTGTAGGAGCCACACTACATAGATAGGAATGCTAGGGAGGGGACCTGCCTGAGATGAGTTTCCATGGCCTTATTCCTCCTGACCCCCTTAGTACCATGATAAAGTAAACCACAGCTTAACCTACCTAAGATAAATTAATGCTCAGGGAACCCTCTCCTGGTTCTTGACCTTGCACAAATAAAAGAACCTATGGGGCCTTGAAAGTTACATCCCTTTGGTCCTGGAAACTAGAGACATTTTATTTCAACAATGTAGTTTAAGTACTTGAATGTCACAATATATGACCAAGGTTGGGGGAAATGTTTCTTTTCCCAACTTTTATAGGGTGTGATTCTTAAATACTTTTATAATGTCCAAGGTATATATAAGGATATGTATTGTAACCATTATGGGTGTATATTTTTTGCAAAGATTGTAGTTTATCTTGAAAAGGGAAATATTTTCATAAATTGTTTTTATTTTATAAGTACTAATAAAGTGAAAAAAAAGCGCCATATTTTGGTTTTTATGACTATAGCAAATGTGCTAGCTAATATAACTTCCTTTTTCATCCATGTGCTTCAGAATTTATTTTATAAAGTAGACTGACCTCTGGCCACTCAGCTGTGATGTACTCTTCTAGTTACAAACTGTCCCTCTGAGACTGTCACATCAAATCCAGTATCTCTAAAGGCTTCTGTTCCAGTGAGGACTTCATTGTTCTAGACCAGCGGTTCTCAACCTGTGGGTCGAAACCCCTTTGGGGGTCGAACGACCCTTTCACAGGGGTCACCTAGATACATCCTACATATCAGATATTTACATTACCATTCATAACTAGCAAAGTTACAGTTATGAAGTAGCAACGAAAATAATTATGGTTGGGGGTCACTGCAACAAGAGGAACTGTATTAAAGGGTTGCAGCATTAGGAAGGTTGAAAAACACTGTTCTAGACCCTCCAGAGCAGGGGTCCTCAAACTACGGCCCACGGGCCACATGCAAATACAAATGTTGTATTTGTTCCCGTTTTGTTTTTTACTTCAAAATAAGATATGTGCAGTGTGCATAGGAATTTGTTCATAGTTTTTTTTAAAACTATAGTCCGGCCCTCCAACGGTCTGAGGGACAGTGAACTGGCCCCCTGTTTAAAAAGTTTGAGGACCCCTGCTCCAGAGCTTGGCACAGCTTTGTATTCTGTTTCCATAGCTGATTTGTTAATTGTGGAATGTCTGCCTTATAGTGGTGTGGATTCATTCTTTGGCCATTTCCACTGATACCACCTTACTCCAAGATTTATCACTTCATAACTGAATTACTACAACGAGAGTATTTAATTGGGTTACCCATGTCTAGACTTTCCCACTCAGATCCTTGTCACACTGCCATACTAATCTTCTGAAAGTCCTGCTTTCATTGTTACTCTGGTTACTGTGGTGAAACTACAATGGTGCCTTACCATACACCATTCGGTAACTATGCCAGCAGCCATCACACAACCCTAGAATCTCAGATAAAGTTTTATTTCTTAACTAGTGGCCCAGTGCATGAAATTTGTGCATGGGGGAAGGGGTGTTCCTGAGCCCGGCCTGCACCCTCTCCGATCTGAGACCCCTCAAAGGATGTCCTACTACCGTTTTACAGGGATTGGGCCTAAACAGGCAATCTGGACATCCCTCTCACAATCCAGGACTGGCACCTAACTGCTCACCTGCCTTCCTGATTGCCCCTAACCACTGTGCCTGCCAGCCTGCTCTCCCCCAGCTGCCCCCCTGCTGGCCTGCTCACTCCAAATTCTCCCCCCTGCCCGCTGTCCTGATCACCTCCAACTGACCCCCACTGATGGCCTGCTCTCCCCCAACTGGCCCCTCTACTGGTCTGCTTACCCCCAACGGCCCAGCCCCCCATCAGCTTGATCACCAACAACTGCCATCCCATCCTGGCCTGGTCACCCACAACTGCCCTCCTCTCTTGGCCTCTAACCACCTCTACCCCGGCCCCACCACCAGGGCTTTGTCCAGAAGAACGTCCATAAGGTCTCCCAGTCTAATTAGCATATTACCCTTTTATTAGTATAGAAAATAGAGGCCTGGTGCATGTGTGGGGGCTGGCTGGTTTGCCCTGAAGGTTGTCCCGGATCAGGGTGGGGGTTTCCTTGGGGCATGGGGTGGCTTGGGTGAGGGGCCTGTAGTGGTTTGCAGGGCAGCCACGCCCCCATGGGGTGAGGGTCCCCACTGGGGGGGCGTGGCCAGCCTGGGTGAGGGGCTGAGGGCTGTTTTCAAGCTGGCCACACCCCCTTCAGGGTGGGGGTACCCACTAGGGTGCCTGGCCAGCCTGGGTGAGGGGCTGATGGCTGTTTGCAGGCTGGCCACACCCCTTCTGGGTGGGGGTTCGTGGTGTGGTGCCTGGCCAGCCTGGGTGAGGGGCTGATGGCTGTTTGCAGGCTGGCCACAGCCCCCGGCAACCCAAGCTCCCAGTCCCTCCTTTTTTTTTTTTTCAGCGCCTCCTTGAGCAGAGGGAAGCAGGTATCTGAGATTTATTTATCTTCTATAATTGAAACTTTGTAGCCTTGAGTGGAGGCCAGGGTTGGCCAGGGCAGGCGGGAAGCTTGGCTTCCTCCATCGCCGGGGGCAACACAAGCCTCCTGTTCGCTCCAGCTCCATGGCCGCCACCATCTTAGTTGGGTTAATTTGCATACTTGCTCCTGATTGGCTGGTGTGCATGGCTTGTGGGCATAGCGGAGTGATGGTTAATTTGCATGTTTCTCTTTTATTAGATAGGATGATATCACAGTCTGATGTAAATTGTAAGCTCTCTGTACTCTCTCCCTTAAGTGATAACTCAGTCTTCCAGGCTTCTTCCAGCCTATAATACTGATTTCTTAAACATATACCCTCTAAGCTTGAAGCAGATTTTATGTCCACACAGGCTTGGAGAGCATCAGTCCCACCTGCATCCCATTGACCTTAACCTCACTGAAGAGGAAGGTAGGAAATAAGGTCTTCCTTTGTTTCCACAAAGAGGAATAGATAACAGGATTTTGTGAACACAAAGCCTTGTCTCTGCCACAACCTCCTTCCTTTGTAGAGCCACCCAAACCTAAGCCCCACAGTTCTTGGGGAGCTGGCAATCAGAATCCCACCCCCAGGGCCTAAAGAGTGGGTGGACCCATGACCTAAGCTAAACAAAGTCAAGTTTTTCTCTCCTGGTCATTTGAATATTGAGCAAAGTTAAAAAAGCAAAAGGCACATAGTGGAACGGTAGGGTGGCAATACCCCGTGCGATGGGTCCTGGGTGTTGGCTGCAGAACCCCTGTGGTTTCACTGGGTCCTATCCCTCCTAACACCCAGTTGTCCAGCTTTTGCCAAATCTGTGGTCTCACTCCTATAATTGTAGTTGATCCCTTATTTATGATTAAGTTTCTGTTGTTTGTACCTCAAAACCTTAATCAATACCCAATATTTGCTATCTGTATGCTGACCAACCAGATTCTCATTCCCACATGACTCAGCCCTGAAGTATAATAATTTCACTGAGGCAGTGCCTCCCCTTGGGGATATGATGGGGTGTCTGACCAATTTTTTCTAGGTGACACTTCTCTATCTCATTAGCTACTGTCTTTGATTTTCTATGCTCATGAAAAAGCAATTAACAGTACAAAGCAGATGTTTAAGATGAAATAAGCGGTAAAGACAACATGACATCATCCTCAGCAGGGATTCAAGTGGGAGATGGAATCATATCCAGGAGTGATCTCTAAAGAAAAATCCCAGACAGCAGTTTGTCAAACTTTTCTATTTCATAGCCAAAATTCATGATTCTACAGTAGTGTAGTCCAACTGAAATGTAGTGCAAGATACCTACATGATACAGACTGAATGTTTGTGTCCCCCTAACATTCATATGTTGAAGTCCTAACTCCAGGATAATGGTAGTAAAAGTGGAGGGTTAGGAGGTAATTACTTACTTACTTACTTACTTACTTTATTTATTTATTTATTCATTATTCTTTAAAAGCATTTATTCTTTTTTTAAAAAATTCTTTTTGTTGAAAGTATTACATATGTCTTCTTTTCCCCCCTTTGACTTCTCCCTGACCACTACTGCCCCCCAGCACATGCCCTCACCCCCCTACTGTCTGTGTCCATTAATTATGCTTATATGCATGCATGCAAGTCCTTTGGTTGATCTCTTACCCGCCCTCCCCCCCCCCCCCCCCACACACACACACACACTTTCCCTCTGAGGTTTGATGGTCTCTTCAATGCTTCTATGCCTCTGGATCTATTTTTGTTCATCAGTTTATGTTGTTCATTATATTCCACAGATGAGTGAGATCATGTGATATTTATCTTTCTCCGACTGGCTTATTTTGCTTAGCATAATGTTCTTCAGCTCTATCCAAGCTGTTGCAAATGGTAAGAGTTCTTTCTTTTTTTTAGGTTTTTTTAAAAATAAATCTTTATTGTTCAGATTATTACAGTTGTTCCCCTTTTTCCCCCCATAGCTCCCCTCCACCCAGTTCCCACCCCACCCTCTGCCCTTACCCCCCCACTGTCCTCATCCATAGGTGTACGCTTTTTGTTGCCGGGTCATACATATGGAAAATATAGCTATTTCCATCCGCGACATGTCCCTGTGTTCGGCCTCACAGGGACCATCTCAGCCTCACAGGGGCCGTCACAGCCTCTCAGGGGATGCTGCATCCCACGTTGGGGGTGAAGGTGCGAGACAGAAACTCCTCTCACTGTCTCTCCTGCTGCTTCCTTGCATATCGCCGATGCTGGAAGTTTCTGAGAGCAGTCTGCAGGTGCTGGACATCATACTTTAACTGGTCAACATGAAGTTTGGCATTCTGTCTTTTGTTGGGCGGCTCCTTGTTGGACAAAACCTCCAGGTGTTCTTGCTGGCTGGATATCTGGTATGCTTGCTTGGATTTCGTTTTCTACTAAGTGCACAGACTACTTGTCTGCTGTCTCCCGGCATCCCATGTGAGACTGGATCTGGTGGATCTCTTTGTGCGTTTGCTGGTACAGTGGTTCCATGTTGCCAGCCCAGCCGGGTCTGGTTCTGGTTTCCTCCGAACCTGATTCTGCTTCTTGAGTGTGTCCCTATGGGTGCGAGGAGTTGAAATCTGCAGTTCATTGGGTTAAGCTGCAAAAGCGCAGGTGGTTCCTTTTGTGCCACTGGCACAGCTTGGGTGGGGATGTAAATTGAGTAGGGTGGGGTCTCAGGGAATCCCCAGGGTGGAGCAAACAGCAATGGCGTCTCTGCGACTCCTCGCCATTCTGTGACTCCACATCTCCGAGTGCCAGCGAGCAGCTCCACAAGAAAGCTGCCCTCGCTTTCCAACCTGCTGCAAGGCCGTCCTACCTCTCCCCTTAAGGGTCTGGGTCCTCAGAATCCCGCCCCAAACAAGCTCAGTGGATTCGAGAGTTTGTAACCCCTTTTGGTTGAAAAAAAATCGCGCATCCAGTTGCAGCCCGCCTGGTGCGCGACTCCGTACCTCTGTTTTTGGCGCCTCTGGATATTCTACTCAGTCTCAATGCTCTTCTTTCTTTCCTTCCAGTTATAGAACTTCCACTGGGCCAGCTTTCCCATGGTTCTGAATGATAGCTGTTTTGTCTTATTGTTGGTATTTTCAATGTTGTTGTGGGAGGCAGCACGCATAGGTCTGTACCTTATGCCGTCATCTTGGTTCTCCAAGAGTTCTTTCTTTTTTACAGCAGCATAGTATTCCATTGTGTAGATATGCCACAGTTTTTTAATCCACTCATTTGCTGATGGGCACTTAGGCTGTTTCCAAATCTTAGCTATTGTAAATTGTGCTGCTATGAACATAGGGGTGCATATGTCCCTTCTGATTGGTGTTTCTGATTTCTTGGGATATATTCCTAGAAGTGAGATTACTGGATCAAATGGGACTTCCATTTATAATTTTTTGAGGAAACTCCATATTGTTTCCCACAGTGACTGCACCAGTCTGCATTCCAACCAGCAGTGTACGAGGGTTCCTTTTTCTCCACATCCTTGCCAGCACTTGTCATTTGTTGACTTATTGATGATAGTCATTCTGACAGGTGTGAGATGTTACCTCATTGTCCTTTTGATTTGCATTTCTTGTATGATTAGTGATTTTCAGCCTGTTTTCATATGTCTCTTGGCCTTCTGTATGTCCTCTTTTGAAAAGTGTCTATTTAGGTGCTTTGCCCATTTTTTTGAGTGGTAGGAGGTAATTACTTTACATGAGGTCATTAAGATGCAGCCCTCCCTATAGAATTAGTGTCCTTATAAGAAGAGAAAGAAACCAGAGCCCTCTCTCTGTCCATGTAAAGATACAGCAAGAAGGTGGCTATCTGCAAGCCAGGCAGAGGGCCCTCACCAGGAACCAATTCTGCCAGTATCTTGATATTGGACTTCCTAGCCTCCAGACCTATAAAAATAGATATCTGTTGTTTAAGCCACCCAGTCCATGGTATTTTGTAATAGTAGCCCAAGCTGACAATTTATAATTTTGAATTTCCTGGTGACCTTATTAAATTATGTAAAAGGAAATGTGTGGAATTAATTTATAACATATTTTATTTAAGTTAATATATCCAAAATATTATCATTGCAAAATGTAATCAATATGAAAATTATTTTTAAGATACTGTGCATTCTTTTTGTCACACTAAACTTTCAAAGTTTGGAGTGGATATTACAGTCATAGCACATCTTATTTGAGACCATCCACGTTTCAGGTGCTCAATGGCCACATGTAGCTAGTAGTTACCATGTTGGACAGCCCAATTCTACAAAGTGCTGGGAGGAAAAGAGGTGTTATAATAATAACCACCATTTCTTGAATCCTGCTATGTGCCAGAACATGTCAAAATTTTTTACACATTTCTCTCCTTTGGTCCTTGGAATAACCTTATGAAATTGATGTCCTTTTTCTTTTTAAAAAAGGTAAGACGTAGAGAGTTTAAGAAACTTGTGTAAAGTCATATGCTTTCCATTTACAAACATGAAAAGATGATTTGTTCTGGACTTTAACCAAAAGGTAGTGAAGCAGGGAAGAACCTAAGCCCAGAGGAACAGCACTAATACCACCAGTAAGGTATGCAACCAAGCCTGCCATTCCCTCTGAATGCAAATTAGAGATGCAGCAATGAGGTAGTAATAAATTTTCCTAGCCAAAAAAATTCTCTGAGAAGCAATGAAGAGGGCATGGATAAGATGAAAAGGAAAGCAACACTAACCAGAAGGAGATAAGTGAGTTTGAACATTAACAAATGGCAGAATTGGTGATATAAGAGCAATCATAAGCTTGGCTCATATGCACGCAATTTCAATAAGCAAGTAGAAGTGGGTGCTATCGCTCCCATCTGTAAGGTTGCCCTTGGGAGGAGGAGGAACTGGAACCTGGATCCAGGTCAAGAATTACCTAGATTAACTATGAGGACAAAGGGAAACAAGACATAGGAAGAGTGAAGGTCACAATGGAGGAAACAGGATTATGCAACCATGCAAGGTGTGTTTGAGAGGACATCCTGCTCTAGCGGACTCCACACAAGCTACCAGGGCAGACACAGATGCTTATATGGGCTTAATTATGACTAATCCCCAAAGCTAGAGTCCATATAAACAGTCTCAATGAAATGAGAACATCATGCTATACTTATTAAATGCTTACATTATGGCTTTTCTGTGTTTAGAGTTTAAATACTTTTATTTGTAAAATGATGATAATAATGAGTAGCCATTATTTGGATGATTTTGTCTTTAATTTTTTTTAATGTCCTCACTTGGTAAATATAAAAGTTGACAATCTTATATTGGTCCTCCACTTTTATTAATTAAAAAAAATTAATGGTATCCTATATAATAAAAGCCTAATATGCTAAGTGTCCGACTGTTCAACTGTTTGACCAGTTCCTATGACACACACTGACCACCAGGAGGTAGATGCTCTGACCCGTAGGTTAGCTTGCTGCAGAGGTCCTGCCAATTGGGACTGGATGAGATGGGCCAGACATGCCCTGGAGCCCTCCCACAGTCCCTCCCCAGCCCCGTTCATGCACAGGTGGGGTCCCTCAGCCTGGCCTGCACCCTCTCGCAATCCAGGACCCCTAGGAGGATGTTGGAAAGCTGGTTTTGTCCTGATCCCCACAGGCCAGGCTGAGGGAACCCCTCTCCCCACCCATGTACGAATCTGTGCACCGGGCCTCTGGTATAAAACATAAAAACCACTGCTTAAGATTCAATCTTTTCGGAGCTCCAGTGGTGCAATCGGTTAGTGCGCGGTACTTATAAGATTCAATCTTTTCTCATATATATTGGATTTTGCTTCTCTCTGGTATAATTTCAACTACTAGGTACTTCCTCTATTCTAGCTCCATGCCCTCAACACATAAATATGCTCAAATTTCTTCCAATTAAATCAGATTAAATAAAACTTTCCTTAAATTCTTCTTTTTCTCTCTTGGTATACCTGAGCACTTGTTTCTTCTTTAACTATCATTCTTTTCTCAACTCTCCCAACTGTTTTATCCCCCAATTTTTTACACTGGAAATTTAATATTACACACTTGTGCATTAGTTTCTCCACCAAAATAAAAATTAATTAAAATCTTTTATTCAATTTTAATGTTTTCTCTTATGATTGAATCACTATTAAAACAATATTGTCCAATGGACACAAGACACTGGGGGGTAGGGGAGGCTGGGGGAAGGTCAAAGGGGAAAAAAAGAGACATATGTTCTACTCTTTGTAATACTTTAAGCAATAAAAAACAAACAAAAATATTGTGAGAGGGCAGTTCAAGATGACAGCAGAGGAAGATTCTGAACTCATGTCTTCCCATGGACATAAAAAGATTACAACTACATACAGAATATTTTTTTACAAAAAATGACCTGAAAGTCCTAGCCAGTTCAGTTCAGTGGATAGAGCGACGGCCTGTAGACCAAAGGGTCCCGGGTTCAATTCCGCTCAAGGGCATGTACCTCGGTTGCAGGCTCCTCCCTGGCATGGGCCCTGTTGGGGCTAACGCAGGAGACAACCAATCAATGTGTTTCTCTCACATCGATATTTCTCTCTGTCTTTCCCTCTCTCTTCCACTCTCTCTAAAAAGCAATGGGAAAATATCCTTGGGTGAGGATTTAAAACAAACAGCAATAAAAAATGACCTGAAAATTGGATGAACAGCATCTCCACAACAAAAGTTAAAAGGGACTCATTGAGATGGGTAGGAGAGGCAGAAACATGGTCTTGCTCAAAACCCTACCCCAGGTATGGTGAGCCACAATCAGAAAGGATCTCAAAAATATGGAACTTTTCCCTGGGGAACTAGGGGTTTTTGTCCCACATCAGGCACCTGTGAAACCCTATAGGGATTACATCTAGGAAAATTATAAAACTGTAGGGAATGGAGAACCTGCTCTTAAAGGGCTTGCACACAGACTCACTCACCCCAGGACTCGGTACAAAAGTAACAGTTTAAAAACATCTACACCAGTGGCCCTTTAAATACAGTTCCTCATGTTGTGACCCAACCATAAAATTATTTTCGTTGCTACTTCATAACTGTAATGTTGCTACTGTTATGAATCATAATGTAAATATCTGATATGCAGGATGGTCTTAGGTGACCCCTATGAAAGGGTTGTGTGACCACCAAAGGGGTCGCGACCCACAGGACCACTGATCTACACTAAAAGTGAAAAAGACCCACTTACTAGTCTTAAAGCATCTTCCAGAGAGACAAGAACCTGCTGGGATCTCTCCTGGGATGGAGGCACTGGTGGGTGCCATTTTTGCAATCTCATTCTACCTTGCTAATGCTGGCACTGGAAAAATGCCATTTTGGCACTCTGTCTAACCTGCTAGTGCCAGTGGATATGCTCCACCCAACCCCATGCCACAGCCAGGTGAATGCCCCATCCCCCCCCCCCCGACCCACCCACCCAATGCTGCAGCCATAACTCCACCACAGCTAGTAGGCACGAGCAACCCACACAGGGGATGTCCCTAGAACACCTGACTCTGGTGGTTAGGGAGGATTACACTTCTGAGTCCCACAGAACATTTCCTACAAAATGCCACTCCTGCAAGACAAGAAGAGACAGTTGTCTCACCTAATACATAGAGATAAACACAGAGTCAACTAAAATGAGGAGAAAAAGGAATATGTTCCAAATGCAAGATTAAGACAAAGCATCATAAAAAGACCTTAATGAAATGGAGATAAGTAATCTTTCTGATAGAGTTCAAGTAATGTTCATAAAGACACTCAGTGAATTCAGGAGTAGAATGGATGAACACAAAGATAAACTATAAGAAAGTACCAAACAGAAGTCAGAGTTGAAGAATAGAATAACTAAACTGAAAAAAATACACTAACAATTCAACAGCAGGCTGGATGAAACAGACAGAAAAATCAGTGAGCTGAAAGACAAAGCAATGGAGCTTATCCAACAGAGCAGAAAAAAAACACCCCAGAATTTTAAAAAGTAAAGATACATTAAAGGGCCTATGAGTCAACATCAAGTAGAATATAATTTGCATTAGAAGGCTCACACTGCCAAAACTGGTTTGGCTCAGTGGATAGAGCGTCGGCCTGTGGACGGAAAGGTCCCAGGTTCGATTCCGGCCAAGGGCATGTACCTGGGTTGTGGGCACGTCCCCAGTAGGAGATGTGCAGGAGGCAGCTGATCGATGTTTCTCTCTCATCGATGTTTCTAACTCTCTGTCTCTCTCCCTTCCTCTCTGTAAAAAATCAATAAAATATATTTTTTAAAAAAAGAAGGCTCACAAAAGGAGAAAAGTTAGAAAAGGGGGCAGAAAACTTACTTGAATAAATAATGTTTGAAAACTCTAATCGGGGGAAGAAAACAGATGGCCAGGACCAGAAAGCCCAGAAAATTCCAAATAAGATGAACCCAAAGAGACCCACACCAAGACACATTATAATTAAAATGTTAAAAGTTAAAGATAAAGAGAGAATCCTATAAGTAGCAAGGAGGGAACAACATGCTACTTACAAGGGAAACCCCAATATGCTATCAGCAGATTTTTCAGCAGAAACTTTGCTGTCCAGGAGGATGTAACATAACAAATTTAAAGTGAGGAAAACAAAAAAATTTCCAACTAGGAATACTCTACCTGGCAAGGTTATTATTCAGAATTGAAGGAGACATAAAGAGTTTTTTAAAATAAGCATAAGCTAGAGGAGTTCATTGCCACTAAACTGCCTTACAAGAAATGTTTAAAAGACTTCTTTAAGCTGAAAAGAAATGGCACTAATTAATAACAACAAAACATATGAAAGTAAAAATCACACACACACACACACACACACACATAGGTGGGAGCAAAAGTAGGTTTACAGTTGTGAATACATGAAACGGTTTATTCTTATAGTATTATTTATTAACTATTGTATTATTTTCCATACAAACAACTGTAAACTTACTTTTGCCCACCCTGTATAGTAAAGATAGTATATTAATCATTTGTAAAGCTAATATGAAGATCAAAAACAATGGTAGTAAAATTAACTAAAACTACCACAACTAGTTAAGGGATACATAAAATAAAAATATGTAAAATGTGACATCAAAAACATAAAATGTGCAGGAAGTAAAAATATAGAGATTTGGAATGTTCCAATTTAACCCTTTGCAGTCCAATTTTATTTTTGGAGTTCAAACAGTCTGGTCCGAATTGGAAGTCCTTCCTCTCTTGGTTGCAGTAGTTCCCTGGCGGAAGTTGCCAATTAGCTCAATCACCAACTCAGCTTGAAGTTAGACCTGCTACTAGCGCCTGGTCTGTCGAGTCAGCCTTGATGTGGGACCACAAAAGGTTAAGTTGCTATCAACTTAAAATAGCCTGGGATATACATAGGATGTATATGTGAACCTCAGGCAACCACAAAGCAAAAACTAGTAGCTCTAGCTGGTTTGGCTCAGTGGCTAGAGCATCAACCTGTGGACTGAAGGGTCCCTGGTTCGAGCTCGGGTTGTGAGCTTGATCCTCAGTAGGGGGCATGCAGGAGGCAGCCAATCAATGCTTCTCTCTCATCACTGATGTTTCTATCTCTCTTTCTCCCTCTCCCTTCCTCTCTGAAATCAATAAAAAAATATTAAAAATGAAATTTTAAAACTTATAGTTAATACATAAAAGAAAATGAAAAAGGAAGGTAAACACAACACTAAAGAAAGTCATCAAACCGAAAGGCAAGACAAAAAAAAGAAAAAAGAAGCAGAGAGGAACTATAAAAACAACCATAAAATACTTAACAAAATAGCAATAAGTACATAACTATCAATAATTACTTTAATTTAAATTCTCTAATCAGCCGAAACTGGTTTGGCTCAGTGGATAGAGCGTGAGCCTGCGGACTGAAAGGTCCCAGGTTCGATTCCGGTCAAGGGCATGTACCTGGGTTGCGGGCACATCCCCAGTGGGAGATGTGCAGGAGGCAGCTGATCGATGATGTTTCTCTCTCATCGATGTTTCTAACTCTCTATCTCTCTCCCTTCCTCTCTGTAAAAAATCAATAAAATATATTTTTAAAAAATAAAATAAAATGAATTCTCTAATCAAAAAACCTAGAATGGCTGAATGTATAAAAAAAATAAGAATCATCTATATGCTTACTATAAAAAACTTCAGAAATCAGAACACACACAGACTGAAGGTGAAGGGATGGAGAAAGGTATTTCATGCAAATGAAATTGGTATAGCATTATTAATCTTAAGATAGACTTTAAAACTAAGGCTGCAATAAAAGTTGAAGAAGGAGTTGCATAATGATCAAGGGTCAGTCCAGCAATAGGATAAAATATAAATATACTAGAGGCCTGGTGCATGAAAATTCATGCACTGGATGGGGGGACCCTCAGCTTGACCTGCCCCCTCTCACAGTCTGGGAGCCCTCAGGGGCGGGAAGTGACCTGGCGATCAGGGGAAGATGACATCCCATCACACCTCTGCTGCTGCCACTGTCAGCAGCGCAAGCCTTGGCCGGCCCTGGTTACCTGAGTCTTGGGTGGTCCTGGCAGCTGGGGTGCTGAGGGGACTGGAGGTCTCTGGAGGCAGGCACGCAGAGCGACCGGGCCTGTCCCCAGGCCTTGCCATGTGCCTGCTGCCCCAGCGGGACTGAGGCGACTGGGTGCCTCCATCTTGTGGCTGTGGGCACCGCCATCTTTGAGGGAGTGGCAGTCAATTAGCATATTCCCTCCTTATTGGCTGTGGGTGCTGCCATCTTTGCAATGGTGTGAGGGTCAATTAGCATATTCCCTCTTTATTAGATAGGATATGTACCCAACATCAAAGAACACCAAAATATAGAAAGCAAATATTAATAGACCCAAAGGGAGAAACTGATAGCAATACAATAATAGGAGGGAACTATAACACACTTAAACAATGGATAGATCATCCAGACAGAAAATCAATTAAGAAAACATTGGTCTTAAATGACACATTAGGCCAAATTGACTTAATAGATAAATACAGAATATCTAGCCCCAAACCATAGAATACATATTCTTCTCAAATGCACATGGAACATTCTCCAGAATAGATCACATATTAGGCCACAAAACAGGTCTCAATAAATTCAATAAGACTGAAATCATACCAAGCACCTTTTTCAACCACAATGGTATGAAACTAGAAATCAATCATAAGAAGAAAGCTGGAAAAAAACTGAAACTGTGGAGATTAAATAACATGCTACTGAACAACCAATGGGTCATCAATGAAATCAAAGGAGAAATAAATTTCTAGACAAATTAAAACAGAAAAATGACATACCAAAATTTATGGGATGTAGCAAAAGTGGTTCTAAGAGAGAAGCTTATAGCAATACAGGCCTAGTTCAAGAAACAGGAAAATGGGGGGGGGGGGGGGGGGAGACATATGTACTACTATTTGTAATACTTTACACAATAAAATAAAATTTTAAAAAAAGAAACAGAAAAAATCTCAAACAATCTAACTTTACACCTAAATGAATTTTAAAAAGAGCAAACGAAGTCCAAAGTTAATAGAAGCAAGGAAATAGTACAGATCAGAATGAAAATAAATGAAATAAGGACTAGAAAAAAACAGGGAAAGATCAATGAAACTAAGACATGGTTCTTCGAAAAGATAGACAAAATTGACAAACCTTTAGCTAGACTTACCAAGAAAAAAAAGAGAGGGCTAAAATAAATAAAATTAGAAATGAAGGAAAAGTTAAAACTGATTACACAGAAATACAAAGGTCAGGTACTACCAGAGGTAGTTAACACTTTGTAAACTAGAAACCATTAGACAATTATAGTCATTTCTCCCCCCTGAATTCAAGGTAATAAAAAAATCCATTACTTAAAAACTTTATTTTAATTTTTTAAAACATTCTAATTATTTACTGATATTACAAAAGCAATATTTCGTATTCCCGCCCCCCTTATTCCTTTTTGGCAAATTCACATTATTTCAATTATGTTGTATAAAATGAGCTATTGCCTGGCTGGAGTGGTTCAATGTGTTGGGCATTGTCCTGTGCACTTGAAAAGTTCCAGGTCGGGACACATGCCTGGGTTGTGGATTTGATTCCTGGTCAGGGAGTGTGTGTGGAAGGCAATCAACTGATTTTTCTCGTTTCTCTCTCTCTCTCTCTCTCTCTCTCTCTCTCTCTCTCTCTCTCTTTCTCTCTTCCTCTCTAAGCCTGTCCTCCAGTGAGAATTTGAAAAAAAAGAAAGAAAGAACTATTGATGGATACTTAAGAATCTAACCACTGGGCATGGCACTATATATGACAAAATTCCAAGTTAGCACACAAATTAACTTTTAATGATTCATTTTCGAGCTGGAATGACCTGAAATCTATCAGTTAAAGGCAATGCTATATTGGTTATGGCTCCTAGACTTTCAGTTCAATATGAGTTACTGTAATACAATATTTTTTAAGGTTATGTGCACTTTCTTATATACGGTCCTCTCAAAAGGTTGCCTGGCAGCTTGGTCTGTAATATTTCAGCAAAGATAGGAATAGTATTTCAAACGTATAACCTTTTAATCATTTACAGGAAAGTGATTTTAATGAAGTGGCTTAGTTCTCACTATCAAAGAATGTTGATTTGGATGTCTGCCTGGACTACACTGTAGGGAAAAAAGAATTGTCAAAATAGCTTTAAGTCTATTAACTCACGATCCCCTTGGTTTAGTGCTCAATTTTACCAGTAGTTGTCGCTATAGTCAGACATTATTTTAGAACACAAAAAAGTGACCTCATTAGTATGAAAGGATATCAGGGGGGAAAGCAAACAATTTCTTCTATATCTAAACATGTGCTGTCTTATTTTTGAAAAAAGTACAGCAGGCATCTAATAAATCTTTTCTGAATGAACAATCAACATATATTAATTATTCTGCCTTGAAATCTTTGTGACTGAGTTATGTTCTGATAGGAATGTCAGAAGCTTTAGAATTTGCAAATTAAAAAAAATGATCTCTAGGATGTGAACAGATAAGTTCAGAAGAAACAACTTGTCTAGAGTTTATTCATGAGAAAAGACCTAACAATTCAAGCAATTCAATTTCAAAGACATTAAGTACACCCAAAGTCAACACGGAGGTAGGTTCTATGAGAAACAGAGAAGCAGATATGGTACCCAGAATTCCATGGGAAAGTGAAGCAGAGGTCATTTGTTCTGTCCTCTATCTGTGAAATGGGGAAGGGGCATATTTTCTTGGCACCAGAGACAGACAAGTTAAAAAATCTGGGTAAAGGAGCCAAGAAACAATTCCTCCTAGCAGCTCTCCTTCAACACACACTTTCCTTTTTTCAACTGAGGTTCACCTGCAGACAATATAAAGAGATTAGGAAAACAGTTTACCAAGCTTCCATTTTCAGTACTTGCTCAATTAATCTTACTATAAGCTTTATGAGGCAGGAACTGTTATTATTGTCATTTTAATAAACGAAGTATCTGAAAAATAGTGGGATGGGACATTGAGAAGTTCAACAACTTGTCCAAGATCACCCAGTTAAGGAACAGTAGAACCAGATGCCAACCTAGCCCTGTGTGAAGCACTCTGCTGTGATCTTTCTCAGTACATTTTTTCCAAGTCAAGAGGCTTCAGGCAGGTTCTGACAGCAGATAAAATCTGAAGTCCATGTTGTTTAGTTGATTTTGCCCTTTTTATGTAAAAAAAAATCTTAATTATTGACCCATGCCTGTGAACTAGACACTGCTTTGTGCTACAACAAAGGGAATATAATGGCAAGAAAGCCAAGTGCCCTTAGAAGAACTTACTGTATAATTGAGTAGGAGTAGAGATGGGAGTGTTTGGAGATGTGGAGGAACTTGAATGAGGAAAGTCATCCAGCCTCTGTCTTCCACAGCCTAGAAGGGTTTGGGGAAAGTGGAGAAGATTTGGAGCAGCTGCTGTGAGGAATGTGCTAGGTTAAATAATATGTCTGAAGAAGTGAGTTGTATGTCAGGATCCTTCTTTCCACTTTTCAAAATTAATTGAGCTTATTTCCTCAGATTTTCCAAAACAAAATTTCACTTCTGGCTAGAGCTCAAGCTTGAGGAATTCCAGTACAGAATTTAGTCTTGTCTCTTGAAAATTTGTCAGTACTAAAAAATTTTTATCACGAAAATGGATAATTGATAACACTACATGAAGGAGGAGGCTGAAATGCTTACTTGACTTTCAGTGTTGACTATTGAACTTGATATTTCTCAGTGTCACCCTGCTTCTGAAATAAGGAAAATGACCAAGTAAGAAATGTTTTCAAAACCACAAGTTACCATGAGACAGATTTGATCATTTCGGGACATTTGTGTTTATATCGTTATGGTACATGGATTTATTGCTCTAATTCTTGGATTTTGAACAATGTCATCTGCCTGCTTTGTTTCTTCATAAATGTGTAGATACCTTCTAACTCCATCAAGATGTTTTCATTTCTGCCTCCATTCCACTTAAAATACTTTGTTAAAAATCTCATTGCATTTTATGTTTAGAAATCCTCTCCTTGAGACATTCCATCTTGCTTCTGGCAAGGGAGGAAAATCAGGTTGAATATTAGGGAATTTCTTCAGACTCAAATCTTTCCCTATACACTTTGCCTCAGAGCAGGTAAAAAATGTTGCTCTGAAGAAATCACAGAATAAATATATCTAAATCAAGAGCCTAACAACCAAGTCCATAATCAGTATATATTTCCAGAGTGGCCTTAAAAAATGTGTATGTTCATTATTAAAGCCCCAAACAAGAGGGAAAACTCCCCAAATAGGAAACACAAATGGCTAATAAATCTATATTTTTTAATTCAACCTTTCTATAAAGAAATAAAGAAAAGTACATGAACAGAGCAATGAATTCTTTTCACTTCAAGTTTTTTTTATTTTAATATTTTAAAGACTCTTTGCCCTAGCCCACTGGTTGGCAAACTGTGGCTCACGAGCCACATGCGGCTCTTTGGCCCCTTGAGTGTGGCTCTTCCACAAAATACCGACTTCTGTGCATGGGCCACGAAGTTTCAATCGCACTGTATGTGCGCGCCCACATGTGGTATTTTGTGGAAGAGCCACACTCAAGGGGCCAAAGAGCCACATGTGGCTCGTGAGCCGTAGTTTGCCGACCACTGCCCTAGCCGATTTTGCTCAGTGTTGGCCTGCGAACTGAAGGATCCTAGGTTCTATTCCGGTCAAGGGCATATGCCCGGGTTGTGGGCTTGATCTCCAGTGTGGGGCGGACAGGAGGCAGCAAATCAATGATTCTCTCTCATTATTGATGTTTCTATCGCTCCCTCCCTCTCTGAAATCAATAAAAAATATTTTTAAAAAATCTTTAACTGATTTTTAAAGACCACTCCTAATTTTAACTACATACATAACCTGACACTTCAAGTGGGGATGCAGCCACAAGGCAGAAGCTCAAGTGAGAGAGCATCCCCTCCCGGACAGGCACCACCACTGTTTCCAGGGCTTTGGTCACCTGGTTCCCTGCTGGTTGCAGATGTGCAGAGGAGTGAGGAAACAGGGTTGAGTCTCCCTATTGGCTCTGCGGCCTTGATTTCTTTGGACCATTTTTTCCTCCTCAGTAAAATAAAGCAATTAAATTAAAGCAGTGAAGCGTCCTTAATCTGGACCTGAACATCTCTAGGAATTCTATTGAAAATTCAGCCATCCAAGCAGTTCTCTGGGATTAAGGTGCATGATTTTCATCAGATTCTTTAAAGACAGGGTGACCCGACAAAGCTGACTTCCAGGCTTCCTCCTCCTCCAGCATTTAAATGAGTGTGAGTGGAGACTTAGAGCAAAGGAGGAAATTAAGCATTGCATTCTTTGTTCTGGTTTCATAAATACAGTCAATGAGAAGGATTCTTTGGTCTCATCTTTCCTCAAACCCCCTTCAGATTTAGAATTATTAAAGGCAGGCTCCCAGGACACAAAAGTAACTCTCAAGGCTACATCTCCACCGCTGCCTTGTGATTCATTTTACAGAGGAGGAAACTGAGGTGCTGGTGCAGTGATTCATCCGAAGTCCAACAGCACCGCCTTGTGGCTTGGATCTAAGTGATCAAGACTTCCTGTCGTGTCAAATGTCCGACTAGGGGACATATTTTTATTTTTTTTAAAAATCGCTCTTGTTCTCTTTCCAAAGTGATACTTTAAAAATTCAGCAACACAGAATTGTATAAAATATAAGTAGAAGGCTCAATTTCTCAGTTTACTTCCCTAGATGCTAAGTGATAGATTATTTTTTACAGATGCATATAGATTTGTTTGATTCATTTTTATAAAAATGGAATCATATTATATACCTTGTCCTGCAACTTTTGCCCAGTTTTTCATGAGCATTTTCCATGTCAGAACATAAATATGTACCCTATTCATTTGAAAACTGTAAAATAACAACACGTGTGTGTGTGTGTGTGTGTGTGTGTTATGTGCGCACACACGCACACGTGCATGTATCAAAGACCACAATATGTTAATTTGAGCTGTTATGTTAAATTGGTTTTTTGAACGACATGGAATAAAACCGCCCATCTTGGAGCAATTATTCAAACTTCTTATAAGCTAACTATGAGTTTATAGCTCTGCTCTGCTCAAAAAAAGTTAGGACCAGCTCAGGATCACTCATATGAAATTGTTTGAGTGAGCCTGCTCCCACAGTCCCATAAAGCTGTCCTCCATTAAGTGTCCGGCAAGGTTCAGGTACATCTTACATCTGCTTTGTACAGGTGCTCATCACATCGTAATTATAAACTACAATAACAAGAGAATGTATCAGCAGCCTTGCCATGATTCTATTGCATTATATATAGCTTCAGCTCTTATAATTTTAGTGTACTAACTGTCTAACTATCTACTTATCGTAGAGTTTTTACAAGTTTTGGACACTTATGATTTAGCTTTTAATTTGGTAAGTGGAAAAGGTACAGAAGGTCTTAAAGTTAAGTACAAGAAAAGGCAAGTGTTAACAGAGGAAAGAGTCCTGCTGCTGCCCTCTGAAGAAAGCCACCCAGAGGGTTTGATGCTAACCTGATCTGAATGAAGAGCTGACTTTCCAGGCTAGAATGCACAGTGAATTTATTTTGTCTTCTTTTTCACGAAAGTAATATGTATACTTGGTAAAAAAAAAAAAAAAAAAAAAAGTGCACACTACAGAGAAATGAAACATTGTTTCCTGTCCCTAACTACCTCCATTTCCAATTCCTTGCTCTGTTTTAACTAGTGGTTTTGGGGTCACATCCATCAGAAGTAGATTGAATGAAACAATCTCATCCCAGGGTTTGTTAGTTCTGGGGTCAGGAAGTGCCGAACTAAAGGAAACAAGAGGATTCTGTGTCCTTCTGGTTAAGCCAGTGTCAACACTAGGAATTAGCAAACACCATCCTAGGAGAATTTGAAAATGGAAATCTGAAATAATGAATAGTTTATGGTCAAAAGGGTCAGCAGGGCCAGAGGAACTGGGGTTGGCATTTCTGTTTATCCCTGACCTCACCCATCCACATAGTCCCTATGTAGAGTCAGAGGACCATGATAAACTAGGCAAAGGCTTACAGCTGGTCCAAAAAAAAAAAAAAAGGCTTGGAAACCAGACTAGGAACCAGATCTCTTCCTGTACAACCAGGCACCTGGGTTAGTGACAGAATGAATTTGGCCCTGAATAGTCCGGACCTGGCACCTACACAGATCCCTTGAAAAGAAAGGGAGGAGTGGGTCCACCTGATGAGATGCAGGTTCCCTGAGCCAAGCCAGCCACATGCAAGCTGGGAATACATCAAGACTCTACTCTTCTTCCCATAGATTCACCAGGCAACTTGTGGCTTACCTAGCAGGCATTTGGAAGCTGATAAAGGAAATGAAAACAGACCAAGTTTATTTCATTAAGGTCAGATGCCAGCAAAATAAATATTGATTATCATTATGTATTTATGCCCCCACACAAAAAAACTTGGCATGCATTGCAAGGTATTTAATTATAACTTAGATATATAATGGCAGTCAATGTTTTGTTTCATTGTGCCTTTACTTTTGGGCATGCCAACATGACCACAGAATATGCTAGGTTCCTGCCAGTCCTTCACTGACTTCCTGTATTGTTAGGAAAATAAAAATTAGCTGCACAGAAAAAAAATTCACTTTCATAAATAGCATGTGATGTAGAGAAGAAAAGGTGTATCTCCTTAAGCTCTCTGATGTTTCTCTGCCTTCTCAAAGGCTCTTCTATCCACCTCCAAGTTATCCTTTCAGAATCATGCCTTTTTAAGCCTTTCACTTCCCAGTTAGAGTGAGTTCCTCCCCCTTTTCTACTTCAGGAGTGCCCTGTTCTTGCATAACTAATTTTACCAGCAATATGTTCATATATATAAATAATTGATTTCAGAGAGGAAGGAAGAGGGAGAGAGAGATGGAAACATCAATGATGAGAATCATTGATGGGCTGCCTCCTGCACGCCCCCTACTGGGAATCGATCCTGCAACCTGGGCATGTGCCCTTGACTGGAATCTAACCGAGGACCCTTCAGTCGACAGCCCGACGCTCTATCCACTGAGCAAAACCAGCCAGGGCACCAGCAATATGTTCTAATTATTTGTTTAACATCTGTCTCTCCTACTGGTCAATGAACTCCTAAGAGGGCAAAAAACTCCCAGAAATTGCCTTGCTCATTATGGTGCACCCACACAAAGAAGTGCTATACTGCAGTCAAAGAGCAGGAGGAATCACCAGGCATCTGAAAATCAAAGCCACAGTGAGACCAGCCAGGCGAGGGACCATGGGAGGTTGGCCAGATGCGGGAGGTTGGCTGTGGGAGCGCACTGACCACCAGGTGGCAGCTCCTGCATTAAGCATCTGCCCCGTGGTGGTCAGTGTGTGTCATAGCAGCCAGTCATTCGATCCATTAGGCTTTTATATATATAGATTTCTGGTATCACATAATCACATAGAATGGGAGTATTGTTTTTAAACTTGCCTCACATTAGATAAACTGAGGTGTGAGGAATAAGCCTCCTTCATAAAGAGGTAGGCAAATTTTGATACAAATGCCCACACTGACTTCTTTTACACTAGGTACACACACACCTACTTTGAAACAATTTACTTGCTTTTAACAGGAGCAAAAACTAAGCTATTGTGGTTCCTTAAAGTTTAGAATAACTACATAAGAGCATTCTTTTCACCTTAAAATTATTTCTGCCATCTTTGACCTGCTCAAGTTTTAAAATGAGTTTTTCTGATGTTTGTATACTCCAAACTATCATAGAAACCAGAAGAAAAAAAAAAGGCCATGAAGGCTCCATGTTTCAGTGAAAATTACAATCTTCCTACATAACCACTAAGGATCTATTACAGCCCCTAGGTGCCAGGGTGTGGTCAAACTTTGAGTTCCCTGCAAGTTTCGTGGATTCAAGGGCAAACAGAAACTGAGGAAGATTAGAATTTGGGCTCCATAAGAGTAGGGTTTTTGCCTTCCTATAAATCTATGTCTAAAAGAGTGCCTGGCACATACTAAGCACCAATAACATGTGTTAAATGAAAGAATGGACTGAGGAAGCCCAGAAAGTGGGAGGGAAAGTGAAGGCTGAGTGAGACTTAATGAGGAGGGATGGTGGTAGGGAGGGTCTTTAGGAAGGATGGGGAAACATCCAGGCCTAAAAAGACAGGGCAGCTGGCAGGATGGGGCAAAGCCACACCACACTGGAACCAGTGATTCACACTGGTACAGAAGTAATGAGCTGTAGAGGGCCGTGGTCACAGGTTAGCAGCCCACAGGCTAAATAAGCTGGCAGATGTGTTTTGTTTGACCTTTCCAGTGTTTTAAAAATTGGAAAGTCTTACAGGGACGGCACCCAAATTTCTGGCTGCTCTTGAAAACTTAGAAGATCCGGTAGCACTGAGCTGACAGGCTCACGCAGGAACAAGTGGTTGGAGGTGAGCAGCCTTAGAGAGCACATCCTCTTCAGTTCATCACAGCCCCACCGCCACTGATTTTTTTACGTCCCAGCCAAGTCTCTCATTTACACAACCTGTGGGCTCTGCTGGCATGTGAGCTTGGACAAGTATAGGTAAATGGTGAATTTCCCAGCTACCTCTGAAAACCCACTTAGCACCTCCTCTGTCAGCCCCTCGTGGTCTCTCCATCCTCTTTGCATGTTTCTGCACTGCATTCTGTTCTCAGTGAAATTTTAAGTGATTTTATTTTAATGTTAAAGAAATAAAAGGGACTCAAGTTTGCCAAAACTAAGCTTATGTTTGTAAACTATAAAATAAAGAGGGATACACAGATATTTTATCACAAACTACCTCAAATAATTCCCATAGTCCTGCATTAATAACAGGTTTTGGAAGCAAAGGCCATTGATTATTCCCACTCCCATTCCTTTCACTCCCACCTGCACTGTCCTAGGACAACAGTCTCTTTAAGGACGTCGGTATAAATATTTTTGCCATCTTCCTTCTCTAGTATTTTCAGAAACTTAACACATGCTGGACGTGGCAGGTGTGATTCTAATTTTAATATGGGTGGGAGTCCGCACAGCCAACTATTTCAGAAGGGCTCTGGGGATTGTATCAGAGCATCGAGCTGGCCAAAGCACCGTGCTGCCTGAACAACAGCCCATTTGGGCATCAGTCCCTTGAGTGTGGGCCTCCTTCTAGCTAGTTAAACCCCTGTGAGCTACGAGTGATTAAAAAAAGAAAAAAAAAGTTAGCACCTGTTCCAGCTTTGGCAAGAGCCCTAAAATAGAGCAACCATTTCTCATGGGAGCTGAACTTCAATACTTGCAGCTGCTGACTTCCTTATCAAAAATCAATTTCTATTATACAACATATACATATATAGGACTTTCTCCCTGTCTAATTCACCACTTTTCTTCTTGACCAAAGGAAACTTTCTGAGCATTTCTGTATTGATATGGAGTTAATGGGGAAGGTTGTTTTTTAATCAAAAGCTTTTGGTCTGAGAGGGTGCAGGCCAGGCCAAGGGACCCCATCAGTGCACAATTAGGGCCGGGGAAGGACACGGGAGGTTGGCCAGCCGAGGAGGGACCACGGGAGGGCTCCAGGGTGTGTTCGGCCTGTCTCGCTCAATCCTGATTGGCCAGACCCCAGCAGCAAGCCAATCTACTAGTTGGAGAGTCTGCCCTCTGGTGGTCAGTGCACGTCATAGAGAGCAGTTGAGCAGCCTTAGCATATCATTAGTATATTACGCATTGATTGGTTGAATGGCCAACTGGATGACCGTACACTTAGCATATTAGGCTTTTATTATATAGGACAAATGGAGAGAGACAGAGAAAATGGAATGGCAGGAAAAGGACAGAGAGAGCGAAGGAGGAATAGAGAGGTAATGAGAGAAACAACCATACTAAAGATGAAAGGTAAAAGGTAAAAGCTAAAAGCCGACTCCTTGTTCAGACCACTCACCAGGTTCCCAACAACCTTCCCTCCCAAACTCATCTTACATCCTAATTGTGCAAATCCCACACCTCATTGGCCTGGCTCCATGAGCTCCAACATTTCTAATCTATTCAGCTTGGTCACTGCTGCTGTGGATCCAACTCCTGGGATGCCCTGATAAAACGAGCCATGGGATCTGTCCCAAAACGTGCCTCAATCTTCTTAAAAATAACGGACACACTCAGAGTAGTAATGACTCTGAGTCATTACACTATAATATTGATACCTGTCACATGTACATCACCATCCACACACCTATCCATCCATCCATCCATCCATCCATCCGGCCATCCATCCATCCATCCATCTGGCAATAATGAAGTGGCAGATACTGCTGACTGGCTTGTCTCAAAATCCCTAATATACAGTGGAGGGGGAAACTTCAAAACAAAAATAGACAAGATTCTGGCTCTAGCCTAGGCTCAGTGATTTACAAGCCAGGCAACGCATTATTCAAGTCACTGATTTGCTCTGAGCCTTAGTTTCTTCATCTGTGAAATGGGAATAATTGTTCTACCTAATTCACAGAACTGTTATGCAGATCAAACAAAAGGATGTACATAAAAAAACACATTGGAAACTATAAATACTTTATACATGCAAGTAAATGTTTTTATTCATCTTAATTATCCAGATCTTTTTCTAGAGTGTGCAATTTTTATTGTTTGCATTCTGAATAGCTCATTTTTAGAAATTGTGCAAAAGTACATACCTCATGCTTTAAAGTTCATTCATTCAGCTAGCATTTCCTGATTTCCTGTTGAATGCCATCTGAAATATTGGGAATGACTGACTTAGGAGGTTGTTCTCATCTTCCACAACAGAATTCTCTACTACCCAGAGCACCAGCCATTCTGTCAAAATATCTTGTATGCAGCCCTATTTCTTTTATTTAAATACATGCAAGTTGTCAATAGTGAAGTTAGCTAAGCAGAGTAAAAATCTTAGAGAAAAAAATCCACTCCTTAAAATTCACCTACAGCCCTAGCCGATTTGTTCCAGTGGATAGCACGTCGGCCTGTGGACTGAAGGGCCCCAGGTTCGATTCCAGTCTAGGGTAAATGCCTGGGTTTCAGGCTCGATCCCCAGTAGGGGGCGTGCAGGAGGCAGCCAATCAATGATTCTCTCTCATCATTGATGTTTCTATCTCTCTCTCCCTCTCCCTTCCTCTCTGAAATCAATAAAAATATATTTTTTAAAAATTCACCTACAGAAATAGGATGCTTTAGAATGTATTTTTAAAAGTTTTATTTAAAAGGTAGAGAAAGAAGAAAAATATTAACATTTAGTTCTGAAAAATAATAAAGAATTGTAAGCCATCAATAAAGTAAATAAACATCATCACTTCCTTCCTCCCACACTCCTCACCCCCAATGGTTCTGTAGTGTCCCTTGATAAAAAAGAATATACAGAGAGAGCAGAAGTTAAGAATAGATAAATGGACTCTAAAGTCTGTGAACTTAGTAACTTATCTTCCCTCCACCTATCCTTCTATTTAGTCAGGGACTCAGAAATCAGGCTCTCTTGCTCATCTCAATCACTGGCCTTCTGGTTATATTAGATAATCCTTTATGGCTTTACATTCTTGTTGTCAAATACAAATACAATTACCGGTAAATCCAATGCTGTTTCCTCTAGTAAGAGAAAAAGTTTTTCATAAACCCAGATGGAATTGCGTCAATCTAGCCTGAGCTCCAAGCTCCTCCCTAGACCCTAGTTCCAACAGTGAAGACTGAACAATTTCTCAGCAGGCCTGGGTAAAGGAGACCCTTGCTCTGGTTCCATTTATATTCTGAACTTTAAGCCCAGAAGTGAAGCCAGAAGGTCCTTTGAATATTGTTATGAAATTAGTTGATTTTCTGATATATTATAACGGTAGCAGAGTGATTTGTCTAAAAATCATGTCATGGCTCTGCTCAAAAGCTTCCAGTGGTGGCCCATCTCACTCAAAGAAAAGCCACAGTTTTCCAGGGCCAAGTCCCTCCAACACATCCCCACTCTATTCTGTTAACTGTCTTCTTCTTCTACTGCCTTCCCCTTGTTCACTCCACCAGCCATGTGATCTTCTTGCTATTCCTCCAAAATCTCAATCTTTTACTCACCACAGGGCCTTTGCATTTGCTGTCCCCTCTGCCTGGAATGTTCCTCCCCCTGATATCTATAGGGTCACTCCCTCAATTCCCCTACTCAAATGTCACCTTATCAATGAGACCTTCTTTGACCATCCTTCCTAAAGCAGCAGCCCACTCCCGCCCCAGTACTCTCTATCATTCTTAAAATAGCTTTAATGAGATATAATTCACAACCCATGCAATTCACCCATTTAAGGTGTGCAAGTCAATGGCCTTTAGTGTATTTACACAATTGTGCATTAGAGGAGACTATCAATTCTAGAACATTTTCACCACCCTAAAAAGGAATTCTGCACCCTTTAGCCATTACTCCTCAATCACCCCAACTTCCCAGCCCAAGACAACCACCAACCTACTTTCTAGATATTTGCCTTTTATGGACTTTTCACATAAATGGAAACTATAATTTGTAGTCGTTTGTGACTGGCTTATCATAATGTTTTTGAGATTCATCCATGTTGTATCGTGCATCAGTACTTCATTCCTTTTTATTGCCAGATAATATTCCATTGTATGGATATACCACATTTTATTGCTCTATTTCACATTTGATGGATATTTGTTTTATTTTGATTTCTTAGCTATTCTGAATAATGTTGCTAAGAACACTTCCATGCAAGTTTTTATATGGACATATGTTATTATTTTCTTGATTATATACCTAGGAGTGGACCTGCATCATTTTTATTTGGGCACTTATTACCATATGATATATTATATATTTACTTACTTTTTTCTTGCCTGCCCTTCTCTCACTAGAATATAAGCTTCCTGAAGGCACAGTTTTGATATGTTTTGTTCAGTGCTTAGAACAGTGTCTGACACATAGTAGCATGCAATAAATATATGTTGTATGAATGAAAGGATGTTAAAGTTATTAGGGCAAACTGAAGCAAGAAACCTATTAATGCAAACACAGTAAGTTGACTGTGTATGCATTAAAAGTCAATTCATGGGAAGTGGTTCGAAATGACAACTTGCAGGGAAATAAACTTTTGTGTCACCAGTCTGTGTGACCTCTCTTTTGCCTCATTTTCTCCCCTGTAAAATGTCAAGATTCAACATTCCTGACTCCTTTCAGCTCCATATTCTGTAATATAACAAAAAAATTAACAAGTGATTTTATTTGCTCATACAAATATTTATCTTTCATTCATTCATTCAACAAACATTTATTTAGTGCCTTCATGAGCCAGACACTATTTAGGTGTCTTATGTGGTATATTGATATTTACAATCTATTTGGACAATTATTGTACTCTTGCTAATTTAAAATTTTCTTTCCTTTTTAATTTTTTTCAACAAATACAGCCAAGTTGCACTTTAAAAAATAAAAACCATCTCTTAACTAAGTTTCTAAGACATAGATAGAAACTGGCAAACAAAAATATCAACATAATAAACTTACTATTTCTTATTTTTGTGTCTTCCAGTTTCATACAGATACAAAATGCATCTAATATCTGAAACAGAGAGAGGGTAAAGGGTGGGTGGAAAAAAACCTGTATCAAACTCACTGGCTGTGGCTTTTGCTGTATCGAACTATGGTCTACATTCTGAGTGCTCATTTAACAGCAGTGCCTACCTCTTCCTGCACTTTTCATAGTTTTCTTAGACTGAAGTTTTGCCTGAAATCAGACAAGCTTCTCTACCATTTCTTTACCCAGGCAATTTATTCCACAACTTAGCAAAATTCCTCAAATAATGGGGCAGAGGGAGCAAGAAAGTAAAAAAAGCCTTTTTCTACTATTAACGTTGTGTTTATGAACAAGTCCCATACTTTGTCTCTCAGTTTTCTCCTTAATTAATATAGTAAGTTTAGAGCTTAGATTGCAGTCTCTTCCAAGTTGAACTTGACCATCTATAGAAGCAGAGCAATCCAAGTAGACAAGAAGCCAAAGGAATAAGAGGTTCTATTGTACAAAGGCCTTGTTTTTGCTGGAGAGATATGCTTGAAAAATCACTGGCTATGTTCCTGGACCAAATACCCAAAAATGTACTTTGTCAGAAATATTTTCTATGATTAAGCCCCCCAGGAACAGTTTTACATCATCTGCCTAATGCATAATTTTAAGAAAGCATTTTGGGAGAGCAAAGTGGACCTGGAAAGTAATACACAAATGCTTCACTCAACAAATGTGTGTTTGCCTGTGATTTGTGCCAGCCTGCAAGCAGGAACAGGTCATTGTCGCATCTGACCTGTACTGGGTCTCCATGAGACAGGTATCACGGACGAGCCCTGTTTTATAAATAAGAAGACTAAGGCTCTGAGATGTAAAACAATTACCTTGGCTAGGATTACATAGGCAATAGACAAAGTCAGTGGAGCCCAAAAGACTTGACATTCTTCATCCAGTAAAAACCACTCCAATTGCATATTTTACATTCATGATGGATCTAGAATGTTGTCTTTGCATACGAAGTATACGATATGTATTAGAGATAAGACACTAATAATTACAACAATTCCTTTCAGAGTCAAGAAGGAGGCTATTTTAACCTCCTGTAACTGGAGAATTTTGTGGAAAATTGAAAATTCTGACTAAATTCCTTTATATTTAATTACCAAACATAAGTCACAGGACATCTCTTTAAAAGAAAAATAATTCGCCGAAACCGGTTTGGCTCAGTGGATAGAGCGTCGGCCTGCGGACTCAAGGGTCCCAGGTTCGATTCCGGTCAAGGGCATGTACCTGGGTTGCCGGCACATCCCCAGTGGGAGATGTGCAGGAGGCAGTTGATTGATGTTTCTCTCTCATCGATGTTTCTAACTCTCTATCTCTCTCCCTTCCTCTCTGTAAAAATTCAATAAAATATATTTAAAAAAAGAAAGAAAGAAAGAAAAATAATTCTAATGAACTTTGGAAGCTCTGAGATGCTGTTTTCAAGAAAATTTAGGTGAATGAATTATTCACATTTTGGAGGGGCTCTAAATGTTAAATAAATGCTCCCCCTCCCCATCCTTTAGAAGTGATAGATAGTTCCCCTAATATAAACAGTACATAGATGATCAAGGCATTTCATGTTACCTGAATTCCCAAAATCTCAGTTTCCTCATCTGTACAATGTGAGGGCTGTATGGGAAGATCTTTAATCTGTTTCTGTTCTACAGCCCTTTAATGTGATCCTGGGATATAAATTATCCTTTCAAAATAATGCTATAAAACCATAAGAAAAACACGTGGGCTTTAAACCAGTTGTATTTATTGGTCACAAACAATAGAACCAGTTCTTGTTATTGTAGAAAACAATAATAAAGTAACTCTGGGAATGGAAGAAAAAGCTGTGGAGTGAAGGGCTAGAACTAGGGAGTTCAGAGGCTCTAGGTGCCAGAAAGAAAAATACAACAGCCTTGAAGATAAGTACGTTTGACTATTTGGGGCCACTGGGAATCTTTTACTATTCTGCTCCATTCAAGTTTCGGAGAGACAGCATCCAAGTGATTTAGTTGGGACTTCTGCCCAAGCCTTGGCCAGCAGAGGGACAATTCACACAGATGATAGATCTATGTTACTTCTGATTGTGGGTGAGCATTGATTCTCCCAAGCAAAAGTTGGGTGCTTTTACCAGAAGAAGGGAGCAGAGGCTGGGGTGTCAAAAACAACAAATGTCCATGAACCTGATGTCAGGAATTTGGCCTTTCCATCCCCTTGGAGGGATCTGTGACATGGGTTTGAGGCTAGGGACAGATACAGACCATGAATAGACATGAGAATAAACCCTGGATCAAAGCTGTGGCCCAGGCTAGGAAGGGGCAGGCTGGAGCCAGGGAAGGCAGATGACAGGAGAGGGCACTTGGAGTTCTGAGGGGTGAGCAGCTGTATTTTCTGATACTCACTTCATCCAGCCGCCAGCACCGAGAATGCACCACATGGTCAGTGGAATGGAATGCGGGGCAGACACCAGCCCCTCCGCAGCACACAGAAACCTGATATGATGGCTTCAGCCCAATGCACATCCAGGCATTTTCTGTCATTTAATTCCAATTCTTTGTGACGTCCAACAAAATTAAAATGGCCTGGGCGGGTCAAAGGGTCAGACCAGTCAAGCCAGAGTGGGCAAGCCCAAATTGCACAATAGGTGAGACCAGGGACATTGGTTGAGCCAGGGAGAAACTGTCCCATTCTCCCCCCGACCCCCCC
This sequence comes from Myotis yumanensis, assembly GCF_028538775.1. Taxonomy (NCBI): domain Eukaryota; kingdom Metazoa; phylum Chordata; class Mammalia; order Chiroptera; family Vespertilionidae; genus Myotis; species Myotis yumanensis. The sequence goes on along the minus strand of NW_027223764.1, from coordinate 23,147,119 downwards.
CCTTTTTTTTTACAGGGGAGATACCTCTTTTTTTAAAAAAATCTTGATCGTTGAGATTATTACAGATGTCTCTCTCTCCCCCCAATTGCCCCCCCTCCACCTGGTTCCCACCCTGCCCCAGGCCTTCACCACCCTATTGTCTGTGTCCATAGGTAATGCATATATGTATATAAGATCTTCGTTTAATCTCTTCCTGCCCTCCCACCCCCCTTCCCTCTGAGAATCATCTGCCTGTTCCATTTCCATGCCTCTGATTCTATTTTATTCACCAGTTTATTATGTTCATTAGATTTCTTATTTATTTTGATTTTTAGATTCAATTGTTAATAGGCATGTATTTGTTGCCATTTTGTTGTTCATATTTTTAATCTTTTTCTTTCTTTCTTCTTCTTCTTCTTAAAGAAACATTTCATGTAATACTGGTTTGGTGGTGATGAACTCCTTTAGCTTTTTCTTGTCTGTGAAACTCTTTATTTGAGCTTCACTGGGAAGTGCCCAGATAAGGCCCAGCTATGAAGCAAGGCTGGCTGGTGCTGGTGCCAGGTCTTGGGCCTTTTACTGATAGGTTTGGGGCTCCCTGACCCAGCTGCAGCTTGTTTGAGAGCAAGGATAGGCCATTCATATGCAAAAGCCACTGCAAACAGTTTGGGTGGGGTTATAAATTGGATGAGGCTCAGTCTTAGGGAATCACCAGGGCTGAGCAAACAGAAATGGCTGCCAGTCAGGCCTGCAACGGGGGAGGTCCCAGCATAGGAACAATGATCCCTGTGAGCACCTCCATCTGGAAGAAAGCTGTCCCCGAGTTCCTGCCCGATGTCAGATAATCCAGTTCCTCTTCGTATGTGTTCCCCAGCCTCACCCTGGTGCTGGAGCTCAGAGGAAGCCAGACCTTGTAAGTTCAGTTCATGGTGCTGGCCTCTTAAGAGGAACAGCTGGGTCTCCAGCAGCCTCTGTGTCACTGAGCCCCAATACCCATTGGTTTTTACAGCACGTAGTTCTTACTGCCAGTAGAGACTTCTTTTCCCAGCTCTGGGACCTTGGGTTGGTGGGGCTGAGACCCTTTGCTCCTCTGAGCTGCCTCTGCAGAGACTATCTCCCTCCCGATTAACAAAGCAGCACACTTGGGTGTCAGACCAGCCCATCTGTGCCTCTGCACCAGTCTCACTGTGCTTTTTTCTTTATTTCTCTAATTGTAGGACTTCCATTCAGCCAGCTTCCCAGTGGTTCTGGATGATGGTTGTTCTGTATTTTAGTTGTAATTTTGATGTGATTGTGGGAGGCAGTAGTACAGGTGTTTACCTATGCTGCCATCTTCAAATCTCTCCCCCATTTCCTTTCTTAAGCTAAGGCTCACTCAGCTGGCACCAGAGAGGGGTCCTGGTTTGGGTTGGAAGGTGCTGGTACCAGAACGGGTACAGGAGACTACTGTGATAATGCATAGGGCACAGTAACATTTGGAGCCAAGGCCTAGAGCCAAAAGAGCGGTATCAGCTGCCAAATCTGAGAGATCAATTTGAGACTGCGGTAAAAAATGAGACTGAGATCAGAAATAGGTCTGGAAACAGTAGGAAGTGGGATGGCTTGAGAAAGTTCAGGATATAAACCTCACAGCCCAAGGGACCAAAGCCTTATTCTCATTGGATGCTGGTCACATGGTAGGCGGCTCGGCAACCAATCAGACCATTTAGTAGCGTAGAGCTGGGCAGGAAAAAAAAGGGGTGGGGGGCAAATAGCATAGGCAGACATGGATGGGCACCTCGTCCAGAACAGGCAGGAACTAGAGGTCTAAAGGCTGAAATCTAGAGTCTCAGAAGTCAGACTGCCAGCTAGGTGGCCACTAGCCTGTAAAAAGACCTCTGCTCCCAGTGATACCCTCAAGTGAGGATAACAGGCCTTGGACTTACCAGTGATGTTTATTAATTGTGAGCTATTTTCTAATTGGACAAGGGCAGATGCTTAAAAAGAGGCACTGTTTCTGTAAGATAGTGGTTCCCAACCATGGCTGCATACTGTAATCACCTGGAATCTTTTGAATAGGCTAATGCCTGGGAACTGTGATTACAGAGTTCACATCCAGAAATATCTGGGAAGTAATGCATAAAGTATACAATATTCTTTTGAGGATTCAACAAATTCTGGGGAGTTTTCTAGTAAAATAGCCTCATTTCCCTCTTTTAAGATCAAATTTGCATATACTTAAACACAGACATTAAACATACAATTCAATGAGTTTCAATAAATATATACATCCAACAGTTGGTGATCAGGATAAAGGGAAAATGGAAATTCCTTGTACTTGCAACTTGCTTATAAGTTGAAATTATATCAAAATCAAAAGTTACCAAAAAAGTATACACTTAAAATACCATTGCTCAAATTAAGATAGGGAACATTCCATCACTCCAAAAAGTTCCTTGCACTATTTTAAAATCACTCCTAGACTCTCCCAGAGGCATTCATTTTAAATTATTTCTATCACCTTAGCTGAGTTTTGCCTGTGCTTGTATTTTATATAAATGGTATATAGTATGTACTAGTTTGTGCTTGCTTCTTTCCTTCAGCATAGTTTGTGTTTGCTGTGTGAATCAGTAGTTCATTCTTATTATACTGAAAGCTGCTATGAACATTCTTATACCAGTCTTTTCATGGATATATAATTTCATTCCTCCTGGTGCCACATTTTCATTGCAAAAAGGACTTAATATGTAAATAAGTCTGGAAAGTAATTATCTCTGTGTGTGAGAAGTCCATCTAGGAATGGAAATACTGCTATCAGTAACTATCTGTTTAGTGGCAAACTGTTTTCCAGCTGGTCCATATCTTTGCTGATGCTTAGTATTTAAATCTTTCTATTTTAGTCATTTTAGTTGATGTGAAGTGGTTCCTTAGTATGGTTTTAATTTACATTTCCTTGATGATTGATGATGTTAAGGACCTTTTCATGTACTTGTTGATCATCTATATATCTTCTTTTGTGAAGTATTCCTTCAAGTCTTTTGCCTAATCTTTTTTAGTTTTGTCTTTTTAAATTATCTTTTTATTATTGATTTGTAGGAGTTCTTTATATATATATTTTTTTAAATTTTTTTATTGCTTAAAGTATTACAAAGGGTATTACATATGTGTCCTTTTTTCCCCCGCCCTTGACAATCCCCTGGCCTCCCCTACCCCCCAGTGTCTATGTCCATTGGTTATGCTTATATGCATGCATACAAGTCCTTCGGTTAATCTCTTACCCTCCTCCCTCCTGCCCCCCAACCCTCCCCGGCCTTCCCGCTGCAGTTTAACAATCTGTTTGAGGCAGCTCTGCCTCTGTATCTATTATTGTTCAAAAGTTTATAATGGTCTCTATTATCCATGAATGTGTGAGATCATGTGGTATTTTTCCTTCATTGACTGGCTTGTTTCACTTAGCATGATGCTCTCCATTTCCATCCATGCCGTTGCAAATGGTAAGAGTTCCTTCTTTTTTACAGCAGCATAGTATTCCATCGTGTAGATGTACCACAGTTTTCTAATCCATTCATCTACTGATGGGCACTTAGGCTGTTTCCAGATCTTAGCTATGGTGAATTGTGCTGCTATGAACATAGGGGTGCATATATCCTTTCTAATTGGTGTTTCTGGTTTCTTAGGATATATTCCTAGAAGTGGGATCACAGAGTCAAATGGGAGTTCCATTTTTTGTGTTTTGAGGAAACTCCATACTGTCTTCCATAGTGGCTGCACCAGTCTGCATTCCCACCAGCAGTGCACAAGTGTTCCTTTTTCTCCACATCCTCTCCAGCACTTGTCGTTTGATGATTTGTTGATGATAGCCAGTCTGACAGGTGTGAGATGGTACCTCATTGTTGTTTTGATTTGCATCTCTCGGATGATTAGTGACTTTGAGCATGTTTTCATATGTCTCTTGGCTTTCTGAATGTCCTCTTTTGAAAGGTGTCTATTTAGGTCCTTTGCCCATTTTTTGATTGGATTGTTTATCTTCCTTTTGTTAAGTTGTATGAATTCCCTATAAATTTTGGAGATTAGGCCCTTATCAGAGATGACGTTGGCAAATATGTTTTCCCACGCAGTGGGTTTTCTCGTTGTTTTGTTGATGGTTTCTTTTGCTGTGCAGAAGCTTTTTATTTTGATGTAGTCCCATTTGTTCAGTTTCTCTTTAGTTTCAACTGCCCTAGGAGCTGTATCAGTGAAGAAATTGCTTCGGCATATGTCTGAGATTTTGTTGCCTTTGGATTCCTCTAGAATTTTTATGGTTTCCTGTCGTACATTTAAGTCCTTTATCCATTTTGAGTTTATTTTTGTATATGGTGTAAGTTGGTGGCCTAGTTTCATTTTCTTGCATATATCTGTCCAATTTTCCCAACACCACTTATTGAAGAGACTATCTTGGCTCCATTGAATGTTCTTTCCTCCTTTGTCAAATATTAATTGAGCATATTGGTTCGGGCCGATTTCTGGGTTCTCTATTCTATTCCATTTATCTATATGCCTGTTCTTGTGCCGGTACCAGGCAGTTTTGAGAGCAGTGGCTTTGTAATACATCTTGATATCTGGTATTGAGATCCCACCTACTTTCTTCTCAGGAATGCTGCAGCTATTCGGGGTCTTTTTTTATTCCAAATGAATTTTTGGAGAGTTCGTTCTAGATCTGTGAAGTATGCCGTTGGTATTTTGATGGGAAGTGCGTTGAATTTATAGATTGCTTTGGGTAGTATGGACATTTTAATGATGTTGATTCTACCAATCCATGAACACGGTATGTTCTTCCATCTGTTTATGTCTTCCTCTATCTCTTTTTTCAACGTCCTGTAGTTTTCTGAGTAGAGGTCTTTTACCTCTTTAGTTAAGTTTATTCCTAGGTATCTTAATTTTTTTGGTGCGATGGTAAATGGGATTGTTTTTCTAATCTCTCCTTCTGAAAGTTCACTATTGGTGTTCTTTATATATTTTTTATATGAATACTTTATCAGATTGAATTGTGAATATTTTCTTCCAGCCTGTGAATTGCCGTTTCACTTTAGTTAATGTTTTTAGTTTTGTTGAAGTCAAATTTGTCAAATTTTTTTATGTCATGCTAAGAAATAAAATATTTTCCTTTGTTTTCTTTTAGAATCTTTATTGTTTTAGTTTCCATTTTAGGTTGACTACCTATCAAAAATTGATTTTTTTTTTATTTTGCATGATTGTTTAATCCAGAATTTCCCAAATATTTTTGGCCATGAAATCTATTTCTCTACATACTACCTATGTATATCTCAAGGAACTAACACCCAAAGCACAATGAGAAATGGATGTTTCCCTAGAGCCGTGGTCGGCAAACTACGGATCGCGAGCCACATGAGGCTCTATGGCCCCTTGAGTGTGGCTCTTCCTAAGCCTTAGGAGTACCCTAATTAAGTTAATAACAATGTACCTACCTATATAGTTTAAGTTTAAAAAATTTGGCTCTCAAAAGAAATTTCAATCATTGTACTGTTGATATTTGGCTCTGTTGACTAATGAGTTTGCCGACCACTGCCCTAGAGGAATCAGTGTAACAACTCAAACTGATAAACATGTCTGGATACCATGAAACCCATTTATTATAACTAAGAACAAATGAACAAGACACAAAAGGCAATAAATTAAAATGAAGCTGTAGTAGATTCAACGAGGTTGTAGTATACTTTGACATAGCTAGGATAGAACTGTTTTCAATTAGGCTTAAAACCATAAATATTCAAAACATGAAAAACTATCAAATGTCAACTAACCCTTCTACCAACAAACTAGCTCCTGAGCAATTACTCAAATGCTTTATATTTGAGTCCTTGGGGACAAGGACCATGCCTCATTCATCTCTTTTTTTCCCTCAGCACCCAAAAACAGTTCTGGGTTTATATTTAGCACTTAATAAATATGTTTTCATTTGAAATATAGTATTTCTCAAAGTGTATATAACAAAATGTCAAGTTGTTCTTTCAGTGGTGGGACTATAGTTGACTTTTTCTTCATTTTTAACTCTCCATTTTATACTTTTCAAAAGCAAACCTGAATTACTTTTAAAATTAAATATATGTATTTTTAAAATACTCATTGGGAAGGACTCTTAAGTCTCCATTCGGAGAAAAAAATAAAGAATGTTTAATCTCATCATTGCTTAAATATTTCCCAATTTTAACAATTAATACTAAGACCTCAAAGGTTCTGTTTGAGTTTGAGGAACTAATAATAGATGGGACTAAGTGACTATAAACAATTGCGTATGTTTTGCAAATGTTTACAGGCAGCAATAGCAAATAAGGAATTATACACCGAGTGGACAGATTATTATGATCACCTGATGTTTGTAGGCAAATTAGCTATAATTTCGCGCTGAAGTTGCTAGAGGGCCAGAGCATTATAAATAGGGAAGCAGGTTGTTTACCACAACAGTATAAGTAATTTTTTTTCTGAAGATATGGATAAACAATGTGATTTAACAGCTTTTGAACGTGGGATATATATATGTGTTAAATTGTGTTGTTTGCCCATATCTTCAGAAAAAAATCACTTCTACTGTCGTGGTAAACAACCTGCTTCCCTATTTATAATGGTCTGGCCTTCTAGCAACTTCAGCGCACAATTATAGCTAATTTGCCTACAAACGTCAGGTGGTCATAATAATCTGGCCACTCAGTGTATAGTTGAATGCTTTACAAAATGGGCCTAAGGTTCTGATTACTCCTAGATGAGAACATTTGAACATTTAATCTACTGCTTCAATACCTATTTTACTTTCAAAGGCCAAATATTCAGCTTCTAAGTTGATGGTTACAGAATACTAATAGAAGAACCAAGTTAGGATTCCTTCACTTCAAAGAATTCCTGAAAAAAGCAGAGGGGGGACCTGTTCTGGTGGCTCAGTTGGTTGGAGTATCATCCCATACACCAAAAGGTGGTGAGCTCAATTCCTGATCAGGGCACATACCCAGGTTTCGGGTTCGATCCCTGGTCTGGGTGGTGTGTGTGTGTGTGTCTGTGTGTAACTAAATATAATATCTTGGGTTGGAATATTCATCATGTTTGATCTGTCACTGAAACAGAGTTGTATCTTGTAAACTATTTCAAATATTTATTATATTTGTGTTTGCCTTTTTTAAGGCATTTTATATACTCTCCTTGTACTCACTATAAAACCCTGCACTGACAGACAGTGGAATCCTGAGAGGGTGCCCACAGTAAAACCTTGGTTAATAAGGTTATGATGCAGGATAACCTGTCACTATAAATGAAAAATTTACAGCCACAAGTGAGGTTTTCCTTTCCCCTCAGAATGTTAAGCAATCTCTCTACTTATTTTCTTATAAACAAAGCACACTTTTAAAACTAAAAAGAAAAAAAAGGTGGTACAAAATGTCATAAAATGTCTGTCATTCTATTTTGTAGCATTGATGTGGTAAAGCATTATTGGAATACCTAAGTGATTGCTGTTTATTTATTTTTTTGATTAACATGCAAAATGAAAAGAGAGAATACTTTAAGATTTTAAAGTAGTATTGCAGATGACAGACTTCAATAATTGCTCCAGCAGACCACAAAGGATTAGTTTTACAGCAAGAAACTTGGGGTAACCTGGCTAAATATTTCATTCATGTGACTGAGTGGGTTGGGGGTAGGATGGTTGCGATCTGCTTAGCAGTGGGAGTGACTGTGTCTTGGCTGGGCTAGGGTTTAATTTCTCACTTGTAGTCTCAGACTGTACAGAACAGCCTACTCATGCCCCGTGCTGGACCGTGGAATTTGTAGTTCTGCCCCTTGGGTCAAGTCTATCTGAAAATGGCAAGGATAGCAACAGCCCTGGAGTCAGCCATTTAAAACAAGGATTGCGGGCTGGCCCGGGCTGCTAGGTAGGTGTGATAGAAAGGAGAATGGTCTTGTCAAAAGCTCAGCCAGAATTCTTTCAGATTTCATTTTCACAAATGCCCTTAATTTAGTCAGCAGTTCCTACTTTCATCCAATGGAGTGGGTGCTAGGTAGCAGAGGATTAGGAAGACATGAGAATGCTAAAAAGCCAGAGAGTAAGGAGGACTGTAATACAAACTACATTTCTCTGGATCCCAGCTGAGTTCTCACTTGGGTTCAATGAACTGACCCGAGGTATCAGGGCCTCTTCCATGTTTTTTTGAATACTTTTTCAATGATGGAATATTTATGCTCTCAGTGGTTACATCTGAATTTTGGAAATAACCAAGTCGATTCAATTCTCATCAAGCTGGGCCAATAATAACTTATATTTGGACAGTGTGTTTCATTTCACAAGGTGCTATAACAATGCCTTGTTTCATATAATTTCAGGACAACCCCTGACGTAGGTACTTTTATTCTCAAATTGTAGAGGAGGAAATTGAGGTTAGGAAAAGTTAAGAGATATGCAGAGTTATAAAACTAGTAGGTTACAGAGGCTGGACCTGAATACAGATCTTCTCGTTTAAAATTCATTGCTCTTTATCCTATATCAGAGGTTCTACTTTTATTTTTTTTATTTTTTTATTGATTTCAGAGAGGAAAGGAGAGAGATTGAAACATTAATGACGAGAATCATTGACCGGCTACCTCCTGCACGCCCCCTACAGAGGATCGAGCCCACAACCCAGGCATGTGCCCTGTCCGGAAATCAAACTGTGTTTATAGGTCGAGGCTCAACCATGGAGCCACACCAGCTGGGCTCTACTTTTAATTTTTAACAAATATGAAGCACTACAGGGCAACCTAACTAATTTCCATTCAAAACCTCATAATCTTGAGCAACAGACAATTTAAAAAGAGGATTTCCAGAACATTTTGAGTAATGGCATCCTCATCAGAACAAGGGTATGATTTCCTAAGAAATAAATGCATGGTTTTTCTCTATTTCCAGATACATGGTTGGATTTTAAAAAGTTCCATTATTTTATTGTCACAACTGGTAAGACTTTAAAATACTTACTGTATTCGCTTCAATAAAAATCATTATGCAGGAAAAAATATTGGAGAGAAAAGCTATTTAACAGCTGTGGAAAGGAAAACTGCAAAGGACCTCTAAAGGCACATAAAACTAGACTTGCAGGCTACTTTATTTTTATAAAGCAAAATTTGGGGAAAGACAAAATATTAGCATAATAATATTTATACTTATACATCTACAAAAGAACCCCATTACACTTGGAGATTATATTCTAGAAATTCCAAGTTAGTAAAGAAATACAAGAGGAGGGTTCCCCTGGTTCATTTTTGTCCTCCCATTTTGGCCTTTCATCACTTGTCCCACCTTTCTTTTAGGTACAGTGTAAAGTGGGAAATCAGGCACTAATAGTGTTACAGCAAGATAAAAGTGTCCCAGTGCTCTCTTCAGCAGCACATATACTAAAATTGAAATGACACAGAGAAGATTAGCATGGCCCCTGCGCGAGGATGACATGAAAATTGGTAAAGCATTCTGTATTTTTAAAGAGGTGAAGAGATTAAGAAGTACAAATTGGTAGTTACCAACTAGTCATTGGGATGTAAAATACAACATAGGGAATATAGTCAATAATATCTCGATAACTATGTGCCAGTTGGGTACTGGAACTATCAGAGGGAATGCTTTGTAAAGTACGTGATTGTCTAACCACTAGACTACACCTGAAACCAACATAAAATGATATTGAAAGTAAACTGTAATTGAAAAATAAAAATAAAAAAGAATGTATCAGAGGAATCCAACAAAGATGAAAGAAAAAAAGCGTCCCATAGATACCATAATTAATCACTGAGTGGCCCGGCACTGGTTAGCTATAGGAGCTCAGAGCTGATTGTTAAATATTCAGTATTAATTTCTTATAACTAAATAGTAATTTAAAAGAAAGAAAAGAATCAAACAAGATCGGGTAAATTTGTTCATGCTGAGAATTTGACAATGGCGTGTTTAAAGTATAAAACTGACCCAATTGACCATTTTCATCCTCATTTGCATAGTCTCAACCTGTCTCCCTTTTCATTGTCTTGATATATTTTTTTTAAATATATTTTATTGATTTTTTACAGAGAGGAAGGGAGAGAGAGAGTTAGAAACATCGATGAGAGAGAAACAGAGAAACATCGATCAGCTGCCTCCTGCACATCTCCTACTGGGGATGTGCCTGCAACCAAGGTACATGCCCTTGACCGGAATTGAACCTGGGACCTTTTAGTCCGCAGGCCGATGCTCTATCCACTGAGCCAAACCGGTTTTGGCTTGATATTTTTTTTTATTACTGTCTTCAAACACACTTAAGTCTGTTGGACTCTGAATTTCCAGTTATTGTACCTGATTTAAAATACTTTAACATTAGTTCCTGCATTGCACTGAAAGACACATCAAGTCTACTGTAGAGATTGGTTAGGTCTTGAAAGCCCTAATTCCACCTGCTGGCTATAGGCAGAGCTGACAAGATTTTGTTCTGACAAACTGCTTTGTTTTCATCATGGAAATTTTGTTAGTAGAGGAGCTTCTGGAAAACACTAGCATCCAGGTGCTGGGCTGTATTTCTGGCTTGGCCACATAATAAACAATGTTACTTTGAGTTAGTCACTTCATATTTTAAAATCTCATCTGAAAATAGGGATAATGCCCTGTTTCTGTGATGCTAAGATATACATTTCCTCCCACATTTTATCATTCCTAAAAAGGGATGTACCTAAAGAAATTCGCCAGCTTCCAGGCCCACTTTGGATGCCCCAGAATGGAACATAACTGTAATTTGTGAATGTAGGAGAACTTAGCAGGTTCCATAGAAAGTATCTGTTCATTCTGTATCACTTCAGATGAGTTATGTGCATTTGATGGCACCACACATGTTTATTTGTATTTAATCTTAAATAATTATACATTTATATTATTCTAAGTAAAGCAAAAGTTTGTCACTGGAGGACTGATGAAATCTTCATATCCTCTTGCTAATAACAACAGACACTCTCTAATAACTTACTAAATAGAGAGACTTCAATTGATGACATGTTATAATCAAGGTAAAGGGTAAATAACACCAGCCGGCTAATGTTGTTGAAGATTAAATGAGATTATGCTCATAAAATGCTTAGTAGAGTACATTGCACATAATAATCAGTCAAGAAATATCTTCATCATTGTCATTACCACTCATTACATTTTACAATGAATTGACAATAACTTTCCAAATGCATATCTCCTGTGTAAGGAGGGCAGTAAGACTTGAGTTGATGGTTCTCAAGCTTGACTAATCCTGAGAATTACCTAGTGAGATTCTGAAAAATATCAGTGCCCTGAAACCCAGACAAATTAAATTAGAATCTTAGGAGTTGGGCCCAAGCATTTGAAGTGTCAGTAAAGCTTCCCCAGTGATTGTAATGTACATTAATTTAAGTTGTGGTTTTCATTCTTCACTGCTCATGCAATACCCCACAGTTCAGATCAATGTATGAGCATCCCAGGGATCAGTATTTTTTTTTATTTTCTAAGTGGTGGATCAGATCATCTGGGGCACTTATAATTTAATTCAGACTCACATACCACAGTCCCCCCAAATTCTTATTTAGATCTCAAGTGAGAGCCTTGAAGTAGGTATTTTTAACAAGTTCCCCAATTTATGCTGTGGTGTGAATTTGGGACTCACCAATCTATGTTCACTAGGTTGTCAGTTAAAAGACCAGGGGCTTAGCCTTGGTTCTAATAACTAGTTCTCTGAACATAGCTCCCTCCTCTAGGAAATAAGGAAGTTGAACTAAAGCTCTCTGAGATGTCGACAAAGTCCCTTTGACTCCAACATGGGGAAGTCTGGGTCATTAGTCTACTGCATCATTCTGTCCCCCTATTTTGGGAAGTTCATGTCTACCCATGTAATTCTAACTGAAGCTGCCAATATTTTTGACAGAAGTCGTCTCCCAGGCCACTGTGACTAGTCTAAGGTTGCATTTCTTACCCAAACCAGCCCAAATGGACCAATTCTGCAGTAGTTTTGAACTTCAGGCCAGAGAACCAAAGACTCTGACCCTTCTAGTGAAAAAATGCAAGTTTCCTATCTGCCAGCCACAGATACCTATGCCCCTGCTACAACTGAGGAAATGAAGGTGATGTTCAAAAAAGCCAAGAAGAGAAGTGGAGAAAATGTGGCCCACTTGGAATCTCTAATTCCAGTGTCTGTGGCATACTGTGGTTTGATCCCGTGAATCAGTGAAGGTTTCTATTAATTATAACAAAACAAACAAACAAACAAACAAACAAACAAAAAACCCTCCCAACCAATACGACTTATCTTCACTAAAAATGACACTTGATTGTTTTACAAAGGCTTTGTGTTTACTTATGATTATCTCTGTCTCCTAATGATAGCCCTGTGAAGTAGTATATGTATTTTCTCTAAAAAATGAGATGTAATTCACATACCTTAAATTCACCTTTTTTAAGGTGTACAATTCAGTGGTCTTTAGTATATTCACAAGGTGTGTAACCATCACCATTACCTAATTCCAAAACATTTCACCATCCCCAAAAAGAAAGCCCATGTTCTTTAGAAGTCACACTTCATTCACTCTTCCTCCTGCCCTTCACAACCACTAATATACTGCAGACAGGCATTTTTAAAAAATATATATTTTTATTGATTTCAGAGAGGAACAGGGAGGGAGAGAGAGATATGATGAGAGAGAATCATTGATTGGCTGTCTCCTGCAAGCCCCACACTGGGGTTCGAGCCCACAACCTGGGCATGTGCCCTTGACTGGAATTGAACCCAGGACCCTTCAATCTGCAGGCTGATGCTCTATCCACTGAGCAAAACTGGCTAGGCCAGACAGGCATTTTTTATGTCCCACTTAAAGGCAAGAGAAAGGATACCTAAAGATTCTAGTGGCTCTCTTAAGAGGCCAAGGAAGGGATTAGAACCTGTTAAACCATCCCACCTCCCTTCTGTGGACATATGCATACCCAGTTTATTTCTTCATGTTACTTTTTTATATTTGTTTACTGCTTACTGTAAATGGAGGAGGGAGTTAGAACAGCCACCAGAAAATTATTGTGGTCATTTAGAAACAGTGTTGGTTTGTTTTGAGAAGTCAATTCACCGAGAGATGGCTTGCTTTAATTTTCTTAATGTTATACTTTTTTAATGAATGAGATCATGTTTGTTTACCTCTCTGCAACTGAAACCCTCTTGACCTCCCCAGGAAAGAAATATGGCTATTGAAGTTAAATCAATTGAGCTGAAATTGACTTTCTTGTAAATCTAAGGAAGAAAACAAGTTTTAGTCCCCGTCAGAGCCATATATTTTAAGGATAGTAATTTCATTTTAGTCTATTAACCTTCTGGTCAGGACAAATCAACCTTATATAAAACTCAGACAGAGTTCAATAGGATTAGAAAGGGGAGGTCAGAGAGAAGATGTGAATATTATATTTTGAATCATTTGAAGTTCAAACCAACTTGGAGCTTTTCTTTTTGCCAGATATCATTTTAATAAGAGTCATTGCCTATCAACTGCTTTAATCTAATTCTAGAAACCAATAAATCCCAATCTAATTGTGAAATGATGAAAGACTGATTTGGAGAAACAAATTTGTTTACATGCAGTTTTGTCCAAGTTCAGCTTTGTAGAAGAGTCAGAAATATCCAATCTCTACTTTAGGAGCAAAAATGCATCTAGGGGTACACACCCAGATAGCTGGGCATGATCTCCCTTTGTGCGCCTTGCTTTTCCATGTCTGGAAGTCTATTTCTGTCAATACGAATAATACCAGGCCTGCACATCCAGCCTCCAGGGCCCCTCAGGGTACAGGGCTAGAGAACAGCAAGTCCCCAGAACAATTGGGGAGCCTGTTCACATTTTGGCTCCCTGTATCGTTGCTCTGCCAGTCTGTCTGAAGCATTTAGGAAACACCCAGTCTTTGCAGAAGCCTGAACCTGGCGCTAGAGGACAAAAATGAATATAGAATAAATTTTCCCTGAAACTGAGAACGGAGGCCTTCACTCCTGTCTCATTTTCCTGCCACTCAGTTGCGCTGGTATCAGAAAACCCAGAGCACAGACGTGCTTGGAGGAGGGAGGACATAGACTCCTTCCCACCCAACCCTGCACATGCTGGGTCTAACATTCTCTCTAATGAAGCCATGGTTGTCCTCAAACCTCTGTCCTTGGTCCATCCTGTCACTCTACTAGACCACCTACACCTCACTTCTCTCAAGTCTGACTCCTACATAATCAAATGCCATTACCACACACAACAAATTTAACATTGATACAAAATAGAATCTAAGGGGAGAGATCAACCAAAGGACTTATATGCTTGCATGTAAGCCTAACCAATGGACACAGAGACCTGGGGGGTGAGGGCATGAGTGTGTGTGTGTGTGGCGGGGGGGAGGGGGGGGGTTGGGGAGGCAATGGGGGGATAAGGACACATATGAAATACCTTAATCAATAAAGGAAAAAACAAACAAACAAAAAAACAATCTAATATATAGTACAGAAGCAAATTTCCCCAATAATCCCAAAATGTCTTTTAAAGCTGCTTTTTAAATCTAGGATTTAATCAAGGCTCACACATTACATTTGTTCATCACCTCTCTTACCTTTTTTTTTTTTTTCCAGTCTAGAAAAGTGCCATGGTATATTTTTAACTCTTTCAGAGATTCACTCTTTTTCCTTTTTTCCAAAAAGCTCTGACCAACTATTTCATAGTATATCCCACATTCTGGTTTTGTCACATTGTAGTCTCATGATTAAATTCAGATCAAACATTTTGGTCAAGAACACTATGTATGTGGTGATGCATGTGTATTTCCATGGCATCCCATGAGGATGTACATAATGTCAGGTTGTCCAATTATTGGTCATGCTAAGTTTTATCACTGGGTTAAAGTAGTCTGTTGTAAAAACACCCTTTCCCTTTATAAGTAATAAGTAATTGATGGAGGTGGTAGTTGAAGACTATGTGAATATCATGTTACCCAACACTTCATCCAGAGGGTCTGGGAGCTATTGATATGCTTCTAATTGGTTATTACATTGGTGGCTACTAAATTATTTCTAATTCAATTATTCCTTTTACACATTAGCGATATTCTCTGTATAAATGAGCTATATTCCCCTTTAAATTATCAATATGAGTTCTTTTTTCAACACAGTATTATAATCCATTAGCATTTTTAGTTTTTTTAAATTTTTATTTATTAAGGTATTACAAATGTGTCTTTATTCCCCCATTGTCCCCCTCATTCCCCCAGTCTTGCCCTTACCCTCACCCCCTGTTGTCTGTGTCCATCGCTTATGCTTATATGCATGCATACAGGTCCTTTGGTTGATCTCTCCCCCTTACCCCCACCCTCCCCTACCTTCCCTCTGAGGTTTTTTTTTTTTTATTCTCCTACTGTCTCATTTATCATTTTTGATAAACTATGAAGTAGGCAAGACATGTATTGAACACTCCCTCCACCAGGTAAAGTAAGAGTTGTTGTCTAAGGACATTCAAATATTTAGTATTATTAAGATCAAGTACTAGAATCTTCAACTCTTTCTCCTAACAACACTATATCTTCAAAGTAGTTTGAAGCTATGGGAAAATCATGGCTTTAGAGTTAGACAGAATTTAGATTAAAATCCCAATCTGAATTCAAAGCCAAAGTTGTGAGACCTTGGGCGAATTACTTCTCTGAGCCTTAGATTCCACATCTATTGTTGGGGTCCAGCCCCAACAGGTCCAGGGGTCCCCAAAGGTGTGGATGGAGTCGGTGAAGAAGGAATGACATGGAGGCAGCATTCAGTTGATCAGCAGCCTAGCCAGGAACTCTAGCCAGGATCTCCAGCCAAGCTCTGTCCAGGATCTCCAGCTAAGTTCTATTGCCAGGTTCTCTCGCTAGGTTCTCCAGCCAGGTTCTATCCAGGTTCTCCTGCCATGTTCTGTCTAGGTTCTCCAGCCAGGTTCTATAGCCAGGTTCTGTCCAGGATCTTTTGCCATGTTCTCTCCCTAGGTTCTCTCTCTAGGTTCTGTCTCTAGGTTCTGTTTTCTTTTCTTTTCTTTTTTTTTTTGAATTTCCTGATTAGTTTATTTCTCCCATCCATTTTCTTCAGAACTGCTTTTAAGCCAGAGCCCACGGTGGGAGGGGTAGGGCATTCAGCAGGAAAGCTCAGAAGGGTGCTACCCAACTTCAAAAATATGTTTGCTTAAAAACACTATTATCCAGTGATTAGCAATTAAGAAGTGAAAAATTAACTACTTAGTAGTTAAACTCTATGAATTATCAAAAGTTATGGCCTGGGATCAGCAGCGTTACAAAGGGAAATCATACTGCATTTCTTAAAGCTTTTTCTGAATGCTTAGCAGGTCTCTTTTAGTGTTAATTGCACTTAAAACATTTGTTTTTTCATTTAATCTCTGAAAGCTGGTCATTGTTTTCTTCACTCATAAAGAGGAAAGGGTCCATTTATCATGTGCTCCAAAGCTCTCTGCATTGGATCAAGATTCTGTGCAGGTCTGTGTGGTGGGTGCAGGGGTGTGGAGGACTGAGGTCGTGACCTTCAGAGCTTGGACTGCAGTGGCTTCAGGTGCTTGTAGAAAGATTCATGGACCTCGTCTTTGTTGAGCGGGGAGGTCTTGGCCCACTCGAACAGGTTCTCATACACGTTGCCATCATAGCAGCCCAGCACGGAGCCCAGCAACACATCCTGGAAATCAAATGCATCGACCAGCGTAACAGCGTCTGGGCGGATCACGGTCAGTAGCTCCTTGATGCGCTGGTGCACCTGGGTGATCTGAGAGTCTGTCAGGATGTTCTCCTGAAGAAAATCCCCCGCCTTCTGACTGATCCCGTACAGAGAATACAAGAGGCACAAATTCCTCAAGATGGCCTGGATGGACTTATCTTAAATTTTGAGGAGCTGCTCTGAAAAGAGCTTAACTGTCACATAGTGGCAGTGCGCCTCACTAGCTCGCACGAGGTCCACGGAAGTCAGGTTCCACACGACCTCCTTGCTTTTTCTGTGACTCACTTCAGTCTGAAGGTTTTTGGCAGCGATTTCTACTAATCTGGCCGCCAGGAGCCGATAGGCTTCGGTGAGGCTGTGGGGGCTGTTGATGTCCACCACGATGGGCCACACGGCCACCTGCTGCGGCTGGATGCGCTGACTGGGCAGGTCATTCAAGTAGGACACCATGCCACACACCAGCTTTCCCGAGTGCACCTGGTCATAACTTTTCATCAGAAACCGGGCGGTCTGCAGCATCATGACGGTGTTTTCTCCCTCGAAGGTGCAGGTCGGGGTGAAGGTGACGTAGATGTTTGGGAGGCCGCTGCAGTGAGAGTAGCCGTGCCCGCCACAGGCCATCCGACAGGCTTCGATGGCGGTGTTAGTTGTCCAGGAGGTGAAAGCCTTCAGCCCGGTGGTGAGGGCATGAAGCTCGGGCAGCTCACTCAGGTCCCCTTGGCCAATGTCTTCATTAATGCGATGATAGGTCTCCTTCATGTAGGCGCCTACAAAATGGAAGGCATAGGCAGTGGCCAGCAGTGGGAAGAGTTTATATTGCTGGGTTTGAAAATCCAAAATCTGTGGTTCTGGTTCACCCGGCTTGATTTCCAACTGGTGCCTCACGGCGCTGTATCGGATGGCAATGGTGCAGGCCTTGGCCAGGCTCCGAGCAGCTTCTCCCACAAGGAAGGACCTGATGAACACCATGGTCCCGTAGGTCAGCTTGTTACTCACGGGCTTCACGTAGGTGCCATCAGGCTTCACCTGGGCGTACTTCATCAGCATGTTTTCCCTGGGGATACGATAATGGTCCATCTTCAGGTAGCCATTATCCATCTCGTCGTAGCCGAATTTGGGGCCAATGTCGCCAACGGTGATCCCTGGCAAAGGCTTGTGGGTTCCAATTTCCCGAATAGGCACAATGAAGGCATGTAATCCATAGCATTTCCCCTGGGTGTAGAGCTGGGCTAGTACTATCGCATGATTTGAAGTCTTTCCAAGTCCACCTGGCCACCACTTGATGGAGGTCACAGTTGGACTATTGAGAACAAACTCCTGGGTTTCAGGGTCATATGTGGCTGTGGTTTCCAAGCCTCGCAGATGAGTACCATGGCCCATCTCTGTCTGGGCATAAGTGCCAATGACCTCCAGGTTCCAGGCGGGCATGAAGAAGCGCTCCTGCTGCTCCGCAGTCGCCTGGTGAAGCAAGGTGGGCAGGAACATGCCCAAGTGGAGATCCAGAGGCGAAGGCCCTCGGTGCACAAAGTTTTTAAACCACATGATTTCATCAGGGTCTAAGATGCCAAACTCCCTGATCTTCTTCACCAGGGTGGCACTCTTCCTGACCGTCACCTCGTAGCGCTGGCTGCGAGTGAGGAAATTCAAGTCCTCATGCTTGAAGTCTGGGTCGTTCAGAATCAGGTTCTCGATCTCTCGGCATCACCGGGTGTTCTCCGGGCTGCCGTCCAGGATGTGCGTGAGCAGCTCAGGGTTGAAGGTGGCGGAGGCCTGCTCCCGGCGCAGGTCCTCATTCATGGTGACAGCCATCGGGAGCAGCGGAGGGCGAGGAGGCGTCGACGAAGGTTGTCAGAATCTCCAGCCGGTTCTGTTTTCTGTTGTCTTGTTACATCTGTATTTATACCAGTTGATTTTAATCCTACCAATTTCTATTCCAAAGGTTAGGGTGTTTCTTATCTCCATTCCAGGGAGTAAAGATTATGTAGCTTAAGCGTGATTGTTTGTAGTTAAAGTGATTAACTACCCGCCTGGCACTTAGTTAAGGGGTTTTATCTCCTAACTTCAGGGAAAATCCCTACCTGGGGAAACAACCTTTCTCAGAGAAGTGACCTTGGTTAAAACACATAGCGCGAAGGGGAGCAAACATATTAAGAACAGTATGCTATATACGCCAGGTCCCTTGAAACATATGCTGTGCAGACGTTTCTTCTGTGCAGCGACTGTGTCAAGCAGCAAGGATGGACCGGCTCCTGGCAAATTCCCCCTTTTTTATTTTTTAAATGATAGCGCATGTAAATCAGTGGCCATCTCTTGGATTGGGTTGTTTAAGACTCGGAAGAAGACTGACAAGCAATGATAGCGAGCATAGCTATAAACAGTGGATGGAGTGCACACGGAGCCTCGTTCCTGTAGAAGGTTGCTGGCCTCTTTAGTCAAGATATTTCAGCTGTCCTCAAGTTGGTGGTTTGGTTGTCCTTGTTGATCTGGCTAGCGGGCAGTGTCATTGGCGACGGGCTTCCCGAAGTGTGAGCGAGTTGAAAGGCTACATCAAAGGGTCCATCAGGGCGGAGTCAGCTGTGTCCTCTGGGTTGGCCGATATGGATGATACCGGGGAGGAGGATGAGGCGGAGATGGAGGGTGGTGTGACATAAGGTCAGATTAGACGGTCTGGAATCCACACAGGTGAGTCTGCATCCTGTGGAAATATACAAGCATATCCTCTCCCCCAGGTTAAAAGTACATCAGGTCCCTTCCAGGCTCCTGTAAATAAGTCTTTCCATTTGACAAAATAAGTGAGTTTCTGCTAAATGAAAGTTTCTTTTGCTGATTTACTCAGAGTCCTCGGACTTGGCTGAGAGAGTAGCTTCCACTTCTTGCTTTTCTACCATCTGTTGGGCCTCAGTTGTTAACTTCTTCAGCTGACCCTATGTTGGCACCTCAGTCCCTTGCATAGCCTTCCTTTTCTTCTTTTTTCCGCTTTTCTGTCATCGGGGCAACTCTAAGTCTTTGGAACGATGAGACAAGGAGCTTCTCTGGGTCCTCTGGGTCCATTGTGGTGACGCATATAATGCATTTACTCAATCCAAGGCAGGCATTAAAAAGAAAAACCCCAAATGCTCTCTTGTATCCATTTTAAGAGTAGGATTGGTGCTTTCCGCTATTACCAGAGTCCTGATCTATCACCCGAGGGAGAGCTTTCCAACCCTGCACTTTTCCGGGGTGGAAAGGCTGCAGTGGGGTTAAGGATAAGGCTCCTTGGGCCTACCTTCTCCCATGCCTATACATTTACCTTTGAAGCACCTTTCCTTCCTCAGAAAAGCATGGACATACTTCTTGTATAAAACATTCCGTCTGACTGGGAGTAACCTTAACTCCTCTGCTAGCACGCATATCTGTTAAAAGATCAATACAGAGTCTTTTTTCTTTAGACTCAGTATGGCACATCTTCTCAATCTAAAGATCAACACAGAGTCTTCTTTCTTTGGACTCAGTATGGCACACCTTCTCAATCTAAGTTCTGTACTATCCACCTTCCTACGCTACTTATCCTCTATAGGGGGGTCTGCAGCACCCTGGTGGAGTCCTATCTGTCCCGAGTGTGGGGGTTCTCAATGGGGGTGGGGGCTTACCTAGGGGAATCCTGTTCCAGGGGTTCCCAAAGGTGTGGACGGAGTCGGCGAAGACTATCCACCCTCTTCCTACGGTGGAGTCCTATCCGTCCCGAGTGTGGGGGAGCTTACCTAAGGGTCCCTGTTTGGGCGCCAGATGCTGGGGTTCAACCCCAGCAGGTCCAGGGGTCCCCAAAGGTGTGGACGGAGTCGGCGAAGAAGGAATGACACGGAGACAGCGTTCAGTTGATCAGCAGCCTAGCCAGGACCTCTAGCCAGGATCTCCAGCCAAGTTCTGTCTAGGATCTCCAGCCAGGTTCTCTTGCCATGTTCTCTCGCTAGGTTCTCCAGCCAGGTTCGGTCGCCAGGTTCTGTCTAGGTTCTAAAGCCAAGTCCTGTCTCTAGGTTCTGTGTCTAGGTTCTGTCTCTAGGTTCTTCAGCCAAGTTCTGTAGCCAGGTTCTGTTCAGGATCTTTTGCCATGTTCTCTCCCTAGGTTCTCTCTCTAGGTTCTGTCTCTAGGTTCTGTTTCTAGATTCTGTGTCTAGGTTCTGTCTCTAGCCTTCCCTCTGAGGTTTGAGCATCTGATTGATGCTTCTCTGTCTCTAGATCTGTTTTTGTTCATCAGTTTATGTTGTTCATTATAGTCCACAAATAAGTGAGATCATGTGATATTTATCTTTCTCTGACTGACTTATTTCACTTAGCATAATGCTCTCCAGCTCCATCCATGCTGTTGCAAATGGTAGGAGTTCCTTCCTTTTTACTGTGGCATAGTATTCCATTGCATAGATGTGCCAAAGTTTTTTAATCCACTCATTTGCTGATGGGCACTTAGGCTGACTCCAAATCTTAGCTATTGTAAATTGTGCTGCTAAGAACATAGAGGTGCATATATCCTTTTTGATTGGTATTTCTGGTTTCTTGGGATATATTCCTAGAAGTGGGATCACTGGGTCAATTGGAAGTTCCATTTTTAGTTTTTTGAGGGAACTCCATACTGTTCTCCACAGTGGCTGCACCAGTCTGCATTCCCACCAGTGGTGCACGAGTGTTCCTTTTTCTCCGCATCCTAGCCAGCATTTGTCATTTGTTGATTTGTTGATGATAGCCATTCTGACAGGTGTGAGATGGTACCTCATTGTTGTTTTAATTTGCATCTCTCGGATGATTAGTGACTTTGAGCATGTTTTCATATGTCTCTTGGCCTTCCTTATGTCTTCTTTTGAAAAGTATCTATTTAGATCCGTTGCCCATTTTTGATTGGGTTGTTTGTCTTCCTGTTAAGTTGCATGAGTTCCCTGTAAATGTTGGTGATTAAACCCTTATCGGAGATATCGTTGGCAAATATGTTCTCCCATGCAGTGAGTTTTCTTGTTGTTTTGCATTTTTAGTTTTTTTAAAGCTCAACTTGTCTCAGGTTTGATTGGTAAGAGTTACCTCAAGTTAACTCCTGTGCCTTTTTGACATGTCACTATAATTTTTCAGCACTTCTTTCCTTTTGGCACAAAAAGGCTTTATATACTAGTATAGACTCACCTTGTGTTTTCACTGACCTGGGCCTGGAATGAGCAGTTTCTCTTAGAAAACCTGATTCCTTTCAGTGGAGTAATAACCAAGATTTGGGTAGTAGTTAAGCTCAATGCTACTGGGGTATCATTACTTCTAAGCCCTGTCTGTGGAAAGGCTATAATGTGTATGTGTGTGTATAAATCTATATGAGATCATAACTTCACCTTGATGCCTTCAATTCAAATTAACACCACAAAGTTCTTCTTTACTTTCCCCTAGTACACATTTGTATTTCCCTTATACCACAGTGAAATACAGTTCCCAAAAATATCAATATATTTTCTGTATCATACAACACCACACTAAATGGTCTCAGAATTATTAAGGCAATATCACTACCAAAATAAAACCTACCAAGTAAAATTAAAGACTTTCTTGAAAGTTTCTTTTTTCCTTTAGAATATATCTCACTGAAGATATACTATTAGGGTATTATGCTCAAACATTTTTTAAAATTCATTTTAGGGAGGGAGGAAGGAGGAACAGAGGGAGAGAGGGAAGGGAAGCGGTGGGGGGGGGGGGGGGGGAGAGACATTAATGTGAGACAGCTACATAGATCAGATGATTCCCAACCCAAGTATGTGCTCTGACCGAGAATCGAGCCTAGAACTTTTGGATGCCCAGGATGACGCTCCAACCAATTGAGCCACACTGGCCAGGGTTATGCTCAAACATTTTTAAACGGATTTCTTTTTTGTATGGGTATACTATAAATTTGATACTGTTTATATTCAATTTTACAGTTTTCTTTTTTTCACCATCTTTATTTCATTTTATTTTTTAAAATGTAGAACATTAATGTGGTTAAAAGGTGGAAACTATATACAAAATATGACAGACTATTATATTAATGGCCCTCAATGAACCTGGTTTTAGTGTGTTGTGTAGCCTTCTCTCACATCGATACTGGATGTAGCCATGTGACTTGCATTGGTCACTGGGCCCCTAACAAGCATGATTAAACCGAGGCTTGATTAGCTCTTACATTTCGACATGTCTTCTGAAAGCACTCCTTCTTAGAACTCAGCCACTGAGTTGTAAGGAAGTCCAGGCTATCTTGCTGGAGATAACAACCATGAGAAATACCAAGGAAAATGAGATACCATATGGAGATAGAGGCCAAGTAGAAGAGAACTGAGGCACCCCACTTGAGTTTCCAAGTTAAGGCAGCCATATGAGTGATGACACCTCATACCACATGAAGCAAAATAACCACTCCAGGATCATGAGAAATTATAAATGGTCTTAAACCACTAAGTATGGGGCATTACACTACAATAGATAACAAAACAAAAGATAAACTCAGAGAAGTGTCAATCCCATCTATCCTAGTTGTATTTTGTTGCATAAAAAACTACCCCAAAACTTACAGGCTTAAAATATTAATTTATTATTATATCTCATTATTTATTGGGTCAAGAATTCAGAAAAGGCAGAGCAAGGAAGCTTTGACTCTGCTCTATAAAGTCTGAGGCATCAGCTAAGATAATTTGAATGCTGGAGGCAGAACCAGCTGGGAGCTGTATGAGCATCTCTCTCTTTTTCTCTGTGTCTGTCTCTCTATCTCTCTTCTCTGTTTCCCTCTTGATAGATGGTAGGTAGGTAGGTAGATAGATAGATAGATAGATAGATAGATAGATAGATAGATAGACAGATATGGCTTATCCACATGCCTAGCTTAGGCTTCCTAGCAATATAGCAACTTCATGGTAGTTGCTTCCTGCCTGTGCAGTACCAAGAGTGACTGTTCCAAGAGATAGGATGTAGAAACTCTCTTTTTCTTAAGGCCAAGCCTGCAAACTGGTAGTGTTACTTCCACTGAATTCTGTTGCTCAAAGAAGTCACAGAATCTGCCCCTATATTCAAAGGATAGGAGCACAGATCCCATCTCTTGATAGCAAAATATCAAACAATGTGTGGCCATCTTTAATCTGCCACACCAGCCCACTAAATATATTCTTCTATTATCTTGCCTTAGGATGCTATAACAAAATACCATAGACTGACTCACACTTTGAAAAAAATATTCTGGCTGTGGTATGGAAAGTAGATGGTAGGAGGCAAGAGCAGAAGTAGACAAACCAGATAGGAGGTTGCTGGCAGCTGTACAGGTGAAAGGTGATAGCAGCTCTAGCCAATGCAGGTGGTGAAAAATGAATGTCATCTTTGCAGCCCTGAGCTTCATGACCTGTTTCCTGGTGGCTCTTGACTCTCAGAAACCTATAGCTGACCAATGAGTACACCCATAGGCTACATGAAGCACCCTTGGCTTCAGATTAGGAACTCCTAGGATAAGGAAAAAATTTAATCAGAGCAAAAGCTCTCTGTTGTCTGATTTACCAGAATGTATTTAGCTTAATATAGATGATAAATGAAAAACTTTAATGACCCATGGTAGAGCCTCCAGCCTCTAATAAATTTGAGTATGATTGCTCTTCCAACAGTGGAATTATGCTCAGAGTTCAGACCAAATTGCATTAACTGTTACTTCCATGTACTCAATAAAAAAATAGAGGCATGAGTCACATTCTCAATTTTAAAAGTAATACTTTTCAATACTGTAGTAAAAGGCTGCAGGAATGTATCCAGCTAGACCCAAAAGACTGACTCTCTGTGCAGTTACCATGGTCAAGGGCTGGTCCTTGGTTTTGAGGGGTCAGAGACTTAATTTAATTGTTGATGCTAATCTGTTCAGAGGCTGAAGGCGGCTACCGGCCTGACTGAGGGTTTATGTGGCCCAAAGCAGAAGCCATGTTGGTATATCCTTGTGGGAACCAGAGTCTGAGAGGATATAGTGAGATGTCAAGTCACTTAACTGAGATTTTATATATATAGATTATCTGGGTGAGCCCTGTTCCTTCATGTACAGGGAAAAACCGGGTCATCAAAGATCAAGACAGTGTAGACATTAACTCTTGGTGGACAACTGCCTGGATTTAAATCCTGATTCTGCTACTTTCTATCTTGGGTAAATTACTAAATCTTTATGTATCTACATTAAATGTGTTCAAATATATGAAGAATATGCATAATGTTGTGTTATTATATGATAATAATAGCATAACTAAGGGAAAACAAAGATAACATAAATTAGGATAGCTACCAAGGGATTGGATTAGAAAAGAACCTGATATTTTACAAAGTGAGCCCCCAAGGCTAATTTTTCCTGATTAAAATCTGCCTGAATAATGGGCCCTAATAACATCCACATCCCAATCCTGTGGATACATTATGGTACATAACAAAAGGGACTTTGTGGATGTGATTAAGTTAAGGATTTTGAGATGGGAAGATTATTTTACACTAGAGGCCCAGCGCACGGATTTGTGCATTGGTGGGGTCCCTCAGCCTGGCCTGTGCCCTCTCACAATCTGGGACCCCTAGGGGAACATTGGACTGCCAGTTTTGGCCCAATCCCTATTCGGTCATTCGGTCGCTGAGGCTTTTATATATATAGATTATCTGGGTGAGCCCAAGATCATCACAAGGGGCCTTATAAGAAGAAGACAAGAGGACCAGAGGAGGACATGAGGCAACAGAAACAAAGATTGGAGTGATGGAGGCCACAAGCCAAGGAATAAAGGCAGCCTCTAGAAACTGGAAAAGGCAAGAAAGATTCTCCCCTAGAGTGTCCTGAAGGAACCAGCCCTGCTGATATCTTGACTTTAAGCCAATGACACTGAACTTGGACTTCCTAACCTCTAGAATCGAAGATAATAAAATTGTGTTGTTTTAAGCCATTAAATCTGTGGTAATTTGTTACAACAACAACAGGAAACTAATATAGTTCTCACAACTCAGTGAAGTATCAGTACCTCCATTTGGAAGACTCCCAAATCTTTCCAGGAAGTTCTGTCCAAAGAACATTATCAGATGGTTATTTCTGGGAGTTTTCTGAAAGCAGCTATTGCCATGAAGTGACCAGTACATATTTCTGGTCACTTCAATCACAGAGGATGGTGCATGTTTTACTTCATCTATTGACTGGAACATATAGTAAAGGATCTATACTTTGGAGTCATGGTCCAGAAATGTCACTGATTAAACAAAGACAGTTATTTAAGCATGCCTGGATTGAGTCTTATCTTTAAATTAGAGATTTCACTTATGGTCTTTGCTCATTTATACATTCATCCTTTCGACCAGTATTTGTTCAGATGCCATTTAGTGCCAGCCTGTATCATAGGAGCTGGGAAAATAGCATGATAATGAGTGGAGCCAGACAATAAATAAACAGTAAAATATATTAGGCTGTTAAAAACAGCTATGAAGTAACTAAAATAAGGTGACGGGGTAAAATTGAAATAAGATAAAAAAAACTCATTACTTTTCACCCTGTAGTGATCCATGCAAGTCTTGGAGGTGTCTTGAAAAATGCCTTTCCATAAAGACTTGGCATAACTCAAAGAAGACCTGGGTAGAGAACTTGGAGAGTTTTCCCCCCATGTAACTCTGAAGATTAACTGATATGATCTTTCTAGGGCAAAAGAGGATAATGTGTTAAAAGACCTCACACAGCAGACACACAATAAATATGTATTATTATTCTTCATTATTTGTCAATGCCCAGCAGTCCATGGTGTTCTGAGTTCACTGGGCAAATGAAGTTACAAATACTTAGCAATCAGTTTCACTTACCAGAGCAATGATCTATTTAAAGTATTCATGGTTAGAGGACGGGTGATTGGAAAGGTTATCTAAGTCTCACATCGGGGGCCCACTGCAATGACAAATGGCAATGTTCCCTCTTCAAAGGAATGCTGCACACCCTGCCTGGCCCCAGGGGGTCAGCATGGCATGTGTAAGCTGCTTGGCAGAAAGTATCCAGTGTTCCCCCAGCAAGGCACAGTCCCATGACTGTTGACGACCTTCAAGTCCCTTGTCCCCAAACACAAGCAGGGAGCTTTCCATACATGAACTTGCTGTTTGCTGCAAGTTCTGAACCACCTTCCCCTTATTGCTCACTCTTCCATTCTTTACAGTTTATTTTTTCTCATTTTGATTCTTGTCTTTAACTTCAGATTTGACCTACAGGATCACTTTCCCATCAATGACCCAGGGTCTTTCAATAATTATTTTTCTCTACCCTAGCTGTGCCCATAGTTTACATTAGGGTTCACCTTTGGTATTACACATTCTGTAAGTTTTGCACAATTCCACAACACATCATCTGTACACTCTATTTTGTGTTCACCACCCAAGCCAAGTCTCCTTCTATTTGTTTTAAAAAGACTTTTTCAATCAGGCAAAAAATGGTGTTCAATTTAATGAAAAGCCTTCTGGCTATGTATAAGATGATAATTTAATTCCTTTGATTTATTAATTGCATTTTTTATTAACATATTACCTGATATTCAAGAATCTTTAAATCCTGTGATAAATTCCAATTAATCAGAGTAGATGATTTTATAATATGCTACTGAATTTGGTTTGATTGCATTATATTTAGGATTTTTATGTCTAGACTCATAAGTGATACTTTATTTTATTTGCTTTGGAAAATATTTTATGAACATTTGATTTACGTCTACTGAAAGTTTGGAAGAACTAATAGGTAAAATTATCTGGCCTATGGTTAGTATTTTACAGCAAGAACCCTAGCAATGTTTTGTAAATTAGGGACTTTCTGGGTTAGAGTTAAATAATTACTTATTCTAGGATTTTTCATAACCTTTCATAGACCTTGTTTCATAACTCTTTTCATTACATTAGTAAAATCTATATTAAAATAATGAATAAAAATTAGGCCAAGAGAATTGTTCAAAAGAACAAGTTACAGAACAAACCATGCCAGTGAGAGAGATATTGATTTGGAGAAAAGAGACCAGAAGGGCATCAGAAGCGCTGGGAGAATAGGAGGAAAGGTGAGCAGAAGGGAGAGGAGTCAGAAGACTCCTTAGACTTTATAGATTAAGGTACAGGTTGCTCAGAAGGACAGGTTTGGGACACATTCCAGACATGTCGAGCTTAAGTTGATGGAGACATTCTTTCATACACTGCTTACAATGTCTTTGTCAGGGTGAGATAGATAGCACAGGGTGAGAAGCTGCTTTTGGAAAACGAGAATGAAGGAAAGGAAGTTTCAGCTTAAGAATGGAAGAGGAGCTGAAACCGGTTTGGCTCAGTGGATAGAGCGTCGGCCTGCGGACTGAAGGGTCCCAGGTTTGATTCCGGTCAAGGGCATGTGCCTGGGTTGCGGGCACATCCCCAGTGGGAGATGTGCAGGAGGCAGCTGGTCGATGTTTCTCTCTCATAGATGTTTCTAACTCTCTATTCCTCTACCTTCCTCTCTGTAAAAAATCAATAAAATATATTAAAAAAAAAAAAAAAAGAATGGAAGAGGAATAAGAGAAGAATGTGATCAGAGAAGGGAATTCCAGAGGTGAGACTTTAGAGGGCCAAGACGTGACTTCTGCAAACAGCTGAGTTTGAGTAGCATTGGAAAGTGCTGAGACAAGGAGGTCCTTGGATTTTCTGAGAACCTATCATTTTTTTAGGTATGATTTTCCAGGCTGGGGATATACTGTGTACATGTCTTTGCCCTCATGGAGGGCACGGTGTGTTCCCAATATTGGAAGGGAGTGTGGATGTGAAACTCTTTTAGGATAATGCCAGAAATAGCCTGGAGAGCTCTGACAGCAGTTTTCTCTGCATGGAGCTTCCATCTCTGAGCGATATTGTTGCCCCAGATCTTGCTAATTCTCAGAGAATAGGAAAGGAGAAAAGAAAAGAGACCAAAAAGGCATTAGAAATGCTAGGAGAGTAGGAAGAAAGGTGAGCAGAAGCCCCAACTTAGAGGATATTACTGGATATTGCATACTTACTTTCTGTTCATATACCATTGGCTGGAAGTTAGCCATGTCTAGATGCAAGAGAGGCTGGCAAAGTAGTGGGCTATTGCTGGCCCAGCCAAAACAGAGTAGGGAGAAGTTTAAATTCTAAAGGAGACAAATGGAGAATGGGTACTGGAGGAAAATAAGCGAAAATAAGCTGTGTCTTCCATCCTCACTCATCTCTTTCAAGCCTTTACTCAAATGTCACCTCCCAATGAAGTGGTACCTAATTATTCTATTTAAAATTGCAACCCTCAAGCCCTGAAGCATTCCCTGTCTTCCTTTCTTGTTTACTTTTCTCAAGCAGTTATCACCTTCTACTACACTATTTGCTTTACTTTTTTTTTTTTTTTTTTACAAAATTTATTGTTTGTCTATTCCAGAATATAAGCACCACAAAGGCAGAAGATTTTGTTGACTGTTGTGTTCATTGCTATGTCTCTGGCACCTAGAACAATGCTTGCCACATAGTACGTGCTCAATACATATTTTTTGAATGAAAGAATAAAAGAATGGCACAATGGTAAGCACTCAATTACAGTTGCTATTATCATTACTATTATTTTTTGGAAGAAGGAGCGGTTGACAATGTGAGGATGTGCTTAAAACAATAACTGTTAACAATCTGGGAAGGCTAGCAGATAATGAAATATAGGATAAATTGTAAAACAAATAAACACAGAGAATGAGCTTGTGGAGGCTTGTAGAACTCATCGGCACCAAGTTTCCAGTTGGAGAATCAGTGAACAAATTGGTCTGTGCACACCTTCCTCCATGTCCCCAACCCTCCATTGGTAGCTACTGACAATTCATAGGGATCACCTCGGAGCCATAGCCATTTTCATAACAGACTTACTCCCTAAGCAAAGTTTATAGAAAAGATGATGTTTTTCTTTAAATTAAACCTTTATTGTTTAGATTATTACAGTTGTTCCTCTTTTTTCCCCCCATAGCTCCCCTCCACCTGGTTTCCACCCCACCCTCTGCCCTTACCCTCCCCACCCCCCACTGTCCTCATCCATAGATGTATGATTATTGTCCAGTCTCTTCCTGCACCCCCCACACACCTTTCCCCACCGAGAATAGTCAGTCCACTCCCTTTCTATGCCCCTGATTCTATTATATTCACCAGTTTATTCTGTTCATCAGATTATTTATTCACTTGATTTTTTAGATTCACTTGTTGATAGATGTGTATTTGTTGTTCATAATTTGTATCTTTACCTTTCTTCTTCTTCCTCTTCTTAAAGGATACCTTTCAGCATTTCATATAATACTGGCTTGGTAGTGATGAACTCCTTTAGCTTTTCCTTATCTGTGAAGCTCTTTATCTGACCTTCAATTCTGAATGATAGCTTTGCTGGGTAAAGTAATCTTGGTTGTAGGTTCTTGGTATTCATCACTTTGAATATTTCTTGCCACTCCCTTCTGGCCTGCATAGTTTCTGTTGAGAAATCAGCTGACAGTCGTGTGGGTACTCCCTTGTAGGTAATTGACTGTCTTTCTCTTGCTGCTTTTAAGATTCTCTCTTTGTCTTTTGCTCTTGGCATTTTAATTATGATGTGTCTTGGTGTGGTCCTCTTTGGCTTCCTTTTGTGTGGGGTTCTCTGCGCTTCCTGGACTTGTAAGTCTATTTCTTTCACCAGGTAGGGGAAGTTTTCTGTCATTATTTCTTCAAATAGGTTTTCAATATCTTGCTCTCTCTCTTCTTCTGGCACCCCCATAATTCGGATGTTGGTACGCTTGAAGTTGTCCCAGAGGCTCCTTACACTATCTTCATATTTTTGGATTCTTTTTTCTTTTTGTTTTTTTGGTTGGGTGTTTTTTACTTCTTCGTATTTCAAATCTTTGACTTGATTCTTGCGATCTTCTAGTCTGCTGTTGGAACTCTGTATAACATTCTTTATTTCAGTCAGTGTATGCTTAATTTCTAGTTGGTCCTTTTTCATAACCTCGAGGGTCTCACTAGATTTCTTGAGGGTCTCACTAAATTTATCGGTGGTTTCTAGAGAATTCTTGAAAAACCTTAAAAGTCTGGTTTTGAACTCTATATCCAGTAGTTTGCTTTCCTCCATTTCTGTCATTTGTGACTTGTTTCTTTGTCTCTGCATTTTTTATGCTTCCCTGTGTTGATAGAGTGGTTTTCTGTGCTAGGTGTCCTATAGGGCCCAGTGGCTCAGCCTCCCCAATTACCTGAGGTGGACACTCTTGGTGCACCCATTTGTGTGCAGTCTTGTTGTAGTTAAGCCTTGATTGGTGTAGGTATCACTGGGAGGAATTGATCTCCAGGCCAATTGGCTGTGAGAATCAGCTGTGTCTGCAGTGAGAGAACTTCTGTGCTGGAGATACCCTTCTGGGGCAAGACTTGCTTCAGTGGGGCTTTGATGCTCACTGAGTCTGCCCCCTGAGTGTGTCCTTTATGGATTTGAGGAGTTGTAATCTGGATGGTCCCACTCTCACCACTGGGTACACTGGCTCTTGGATCTCTAAGGAGGTGCTAATTTAGCCTCTTCCTGAGGCTACCCAGCAGGAGCCCAGCTGTGAAGCAATGCAAGCTGCTGTGGGGCCTTGGGTCTTCTTTTGGAAGTCCTGGGTTTCTCTGACCCAGCTGCAGTTTGTTAGGTAATTTTCAGATTGCAAAGGGCCAGGCCTTTCATATGCAAAAGCCTCTGCGCACAGCTTGGGTGGGGTGGGGTCTCAGAGGATCAACAGGGCGGAGCAAGCAGCTATGGCTGCTCCTCAGTCCTACCCTTAGAGGCCCAGTTTCTCAGTGTCCTGGTAATTGCTGCAAGTACCTCTGAGAGAAAGCCGCCCTAGAGTTCTGCCCACTGCCAGACAGTCCAGTTTCTCCTGTATGAGTCTGGGTCCCCAGAGATTCGCCCAGAACTGGAGTTCAGAGCAGTCAGGAGCTTGAGACTCCCTCCAGATTGAAAAAGACAACCGTGTCCTCAGCTGCCAGCCCTTTCCGCGTGCGCCTCTGTACCTCTGCACTTTACTTCCACACCTCCTCTGAGTCTCAGTGTGCTTTTCTCTTTCCTTCTAGTGGTAGAATTTCCACTCAGCCAGCCTTCCTGTGGTTCTGGATGATGTTCGTTTTGTCTTTTAGTTGTATTTTTGAAGTGGTTGTGCGAGGCAGCAATTTCTGGTGTTTACCTATGCCGCCATCTTGGTTTCTCCTCCCACAAAAATGATGTTTTTCAAGCAAGTATTTTTTTTCTTCTTTTTGTTCCATGATCATATCAAAGCTGTTTTCCTTCAAGGAACATTTTAACCACTAAGAACAACACAAACCTTAAAAACTACCTCTAGAGAAGTCTCTGGCTCTAATGACTATGCTTTGGGATTCTAGTATAGCTCAAACTTTTAAAAATTGTGCTTTTGTAATTTTTAGTTATGGCTTCTTGAGACCATTTGAGCTGGTCCTACGTTTTGCTGATAATAACTCTGAATCAAATATTACAATGAGATTTCAGAATGTTTCAAGAAAAAATTTTTTCTGTCAAAACATTAACAAGATATTTGCAATATTCAAAGGAAATCATGTTTTTTAAATACTATAAGTATAAATGAAAATAAAGTTCTGGGTTTTATTTAATTAAGAGACCCTTATATGTTCTAAGTTCATCACACAGATTAACTCCCCACTCATTTAATCCCCACAACAACCCCAAGGGGTAGAAATAGTTTGTGGAAGAGAAAAATTTAGGGCCCATACCTGAGGGTGATCTGGAATTTCAATTCAAGTGGTTTCACACCATAGTCTGTGCCCCTAATACTGGCTACGTGAGAAATAATGGTTAGGATTATCTCTCCTGCTTCACTCACAATTCCCACTAGACCAGTGGTTCACAACCTTCTGGCCCTTTAAATACAGTTCCTCATGTTATGACCCAACCATAAAATTATTTTCGTTGCTACTTCATAACTGTAATGTTGCTACTGTTATGAATCGTAATGTAAATATCTGATATACAGGATGGTCTTAGGCAACCCCTGTGAAAGGGTCGTTCGACCGCCAAAGGGGTCGAGAGCCACAGGTTGAGAACCGCTGCACTAGACTGAAGCATGGTAGCAACCATGCTTGGGTAAAAATTGCTGTTAATATTTTAACCTTGCTGATTTGGCTTCTGTAATTATTTGCCTGCTAAAATAATAGAAAAGTTATTTTGATTTTCTGAACTTATATAAGTTATCCCATTCGATTGAATACTCCATTGATTGTGGTTTGAATACTCCCATTGATTGTGATCTTATTGGTCTTTTGAAACACATTCCTCTGCACCTGAAGACCAGGATAGCACAATTACTCTAAATTGCCTCAGTGGCTCCAGACAATGTGTTTCTGTTGACTCAGTGGTCCCAAGACCCAAAACTATAATTAATCTTTGTAAGATAACTAACTTGCTCAATCTAAGCTTCTGTAACAAACTGCTTTTTGCAAACCAGGTTCCTCATTCCAAACCTTGAGATGTAATCAACACCTTTGTGATATTTGCCTGATGATGTTTTGGCCAAGGGGGCACTACGAGATTTGGAGAGCAATTGCCCCCTCATAGTCCTGGCTTTGAAATAAATGTGGCTCCTTAATTCGACTTCTTGAGGCATCCTTGTGTGATTCGCGGGGTACAATACAACAAGACCTCCTCCAACCTCACTCCTAACCACCTCACAGAAGACCTACCTACCACTTTAACAAGGTTGTTTTTCACCAACCTCAAACCGCCTTAGTACTTCTACCCTTACCTATCAGCTAACTCTGGGAAGCTTGTTTTGTGCCCTCTCCCTGCTGTCTGTACTCACTAGCATATTTGCAGACAGCTGGTAAATTTGCTACAATCTGATGCAGTGACTTTGAATGGGAGGAAATGGCAACTCCTAAACTAAGGGCTGGCTTGTCCCTGCAGTTCTTCTTTGGCTTTCAAAACTACCCAGTTGTCTGTTGGCAAATTCCTTTGCTTAGCAATTAGCTTCTGTTTAACAAAGATCAATACATTTGCCAATGGTCCCTGTGCTGACTACTGAGTTCCTAACCTCAGAAGGTTTGTTTATAAATGGGTTAACTGATGGCTGGTTTGTTGAGTGTGGCAAAGGGCCAATTTTTTTTTCTGTTCTATGTGCAGTAGGGGATGTGGGGCCTCCCATTGGCACCAACAACCATGAAGTCAGAGACCTGTCCCCCTCCCCCATCTGAAAAATTACAGAATGGCAGAGGAAGAAAGTAGGGATATAATTCCATTTCTTAAAAATGATTTTACAACTTAAATTCTGTAGCCCAAATGTTTATAACTTATTTAAATCAATTTCCATCGAATGGAGACCATTATGTCACAAGTTCAAAAGAGATGCGTGCTCTCTGCTAAAATTTCAAACATAGATGCACGATATTTAACTAAAGTTTCCACAGAATCATTTTTTGGGGCTTTTGTTTTTGTTGTTGTTTTTGACTATGCAGAACAGTCCTGTATACAAAGATGCATAACTAAGTTTACTGAAGCTGAATTTTCCATGGAAACTGTCCAGTGCTCCCCCAATTCACAGGCACTTTATCTGACAGTCTTTCTTCCTCCAGATAATGGCTGGCAGCGACCCACAGCATGGAGGTTATATGCAGCACTTTTGAAAAAGTCTTGAATGGAGCCATTGTTCCCCTGAGATGGTCTGTGTGTTTCTCTGAACAGAGAGCAGGGTGTAGAAAAGGCACCTTGTGTGCAACTGTTGGCGAGGTCGGGGAGTGAATTAAAATCTCCAGAAAGTCTGGGCAGTGCTGTTCAGAGAAGCAATGAACCCTCTGGAAGCACTGTTAGCTCAGACATTCCAATGCGGTGAGGCAGCCTCAGGGACATGGCTCCCTCCACTCTCATTTGGAGAGGGAGCGAGGGGGCGAGCAAAGGACATTGATCTGGACCTGCTCTCTTTGCAAAGATTTCGAGAAGGTGCCTTTTCCAGGGAAGGGGTGAGGTTGATTATCACACTCTGATAACTTTTCTGCCCAATAAACCTAGATTTGCCTTAAGTAATAGTGCAATGACTCATTTGGAGGGTTCAATGTTAACTGCTTATGCATCCACCAGTTTATAACAATCTACTAATTTCCATGTGCCTAATTTTTTTTTTTTAATACAAGTCCTTGGGGACTCCAGGTGATTGAGGATGTTTGATATTACCAGATTCATTAAATGCATTGTAAAACCATAATATAAAACTGTATATTAAATAAATAGCCTACCTTGTGGACAGTGCAGGGTCAGGGGCTGGAGTATATGACGCTCCCTAAGATCTTGAACTCTAAGATCTTGAGCTCTACGATCTTGAACTCTTAATGAACAGTTTCCTCAGAGGCTTTGCGGAGACCTTTCCGAAACCAGCTCACAAGGGAGGAGGTAATGTTGACCTTCATTAAAATCCTAGTGGTAGGAAAACAGCAAAACAGTTTAAGGACCTAGCTGGCATATTTTTCTTATAGGCAGAATTCTTTGGTGCCCTCCTGTGCATTCTTGCTTCAACCACTCCTGTGTTCTAGAGGCTCAAACGAAGGAAGGTCACTTTTAACAGTGGCCTGAAAGAAAGGGACAAACCTGAGTAGGAGGAAGGTGTGTGGGAGCAGCTGGTGATGCTCCAGGAGGCTCAGGCTAAGGACAGGTACAGAGTTGGAGTGGGAGAAACACCATGCTGGGTGGTCCCTACCAACCAGGACACACTGGGTTCCTAGTCATAGCGAGTTAGTTTGGAAGGCAGTAGGGAGCCAAAGAAGGTTTCTGTGCAGATTTAAGTTGTAGAAGAGGACGAATAACATGGCTATGGTGTGAAGGATGATTCAGTCCAAGGAGAGGACGATGGGAGGGGTTATGGGCCACAGAAACTGGTCCTGACTGGAGGAGGAGGGGTCAGACCTATGGAAGGGTCATTTGCGATTCGAATAGGTAGAGGGAGGAGGAACAGATTTAGGGGAAAGAGTGGGGGACGATACTTTGATTTTTCTCCAGGTCTCTGGCTTTCCTGACTGGCAACTGGCTATAAAAACCACCTCAGCGGCTAGAGAAAGCTCACTGCACAGCCTGTAGTTTCTGGCAGCGGCGGAACATCTGGTGTTTGCCTCAGCGACGAAAGAGCACTGGGTTTGGAGTCCACAGACCTGGGTGGCCACTAGTAGCAGCAAAAGGAGTATCCCCAGAGCCTGGCACGGCACTGGGCACAGTGTTGCTCAATACACCACTCGATACAGTTGTTAAGTGAATGAAGGACCGAACCGCTTGGAGAGGCGCTGTCATTTCTTTACTAGAGTCACATTTAGTACTTCCACCGCCACGAGCCTCAGTTTCCCTGGCATCCAGCAGGGAGGGTCCCTGGGGTGGGTGTGAGCCTCAGTTTCCCTGGCATCCAGCAGGGAGGGTCCCTGGGGTGGGTGTGAGCCTCAGTTTCCCTGGCATCCAGCAGGGACGGCCCCTGGGGTGGGTGTGAGCCTCAGTTTCCCTGGCATCCAGCAGGGAGGGTCCCTGGGGTGGGTGTGAGCCTCAGTTTCCCTGGCATCCAGCAGGGAGGGTCCCTGGGGTGGGTGTGAGCCTCAGTTTCCCTGGCATCCAGCAGGGACGGCCCCTGGGGTGGGTGTGAGCCTCAGTTTCCCTGGCATCCAGCAGGGAGGGTCCCTGGGGTGGGTGTGAGCCTCAGTTTCCCTGGCATCCAGCAGGGACGGCCCCTGGGGTGGGTGTGAGCCTCAGTTTCCCTGGCTTCCAGCAGGGACGGCCCCTGGGGTGGGTGTGAGCCTCAGTTTCCCTGGCTTCCAGCAGGGACGGCCCCTGGGGTGGGTGTGAGCCTCAGTTTCCCTGGCATCCAGCAGGGAGGGTCCCTGGGGTGGGTGTGAGCCTCAGTTTCCCTGGCTTCCAGCAGGGACGGCCCCTGGGGTGGGTGTGAGCCTCAGTTTCCCTGGCATCCAGCAGGGAGGGTCCCTGGGGTGGGTGTGAGCCTCAGTTTCCCTGGCATCCAGCAGGGACGGTCCCTGGGGTGGGTGTGAGCCTCAGTTTCCCTGGCATCCAGCAGGGAGGGTCCCTGGGGTGGGTGTGAGCCTCAGTTTCCCTGGCATCCAGCAGGGAGGGTCCCTGGGGTGGGTGTGAGCCTCAGTTTCCCTGGCTTCCAGCAGGGAGGGTCCCTGGGGTGGGTGTGAGCCTCAGTTTCCCTGGCATCCAGCAGGGAGGGTCCCTGGGGTGGGTGTGAGCCTCAGTTTCCCTGGCTTCCAGCAGGGACGGCCCCTGGGGTGGGTGTGAGCCTCAGTTTCCCTGGCATCCAACAGGGACGGTCCCCTGGCGGGGGCGTGAGACTAAATTCCCGCGGCCTGAGGTGGACCGAGTTCCCGCCCTCGCCGCCGGGCGACCAGGCAGCGCTCCGCCAGCTCCCACAGGGCCCGCGGTCTCGGGGCCCCGGCCGGTGGGGGTCGCGCTGCCGGCGGCCAGGCGGGGTGGGGGCAGCGGGCCGCGGGCCCGCCCCTCGCACTCCCGCCCCTTCTCCGCTTGGCCCGAGGCGGGGGGCGGGTCCGCCCGAGGCCGCTCCCCTGGCCGCCCGGCTGCCCGCAGCGGCGCTCGCTCGCTCGCGGCCTCTCACCGGGGCGGGCGAGTTCTGGGAAAGCCCGGCCCAGGGCGGGGGCCCCCTGCCGCCTGCGCCGCCGTCCGGGCAGCGCGCAGAGCTTGGCGGGCGCGGAGCGGGGCGCGGCGGGCGGGGGCGCACGCGGGCGCGGGACGGGTGGACCCCGCGGGCTCGCGGGCGGGAGCGGCGACCGAGCGCGCCCTGGCTCTGCCTCCCGGGCACTTGCCTGGTCCCCGCGCGCTGCTGGCCGCCGCCGACACACGGTAGCGGGACCCGGTAGCGACACACAGGCGCGTCCCCGTCCCCGAGGGACGCTGCACTCGGAGGCTCCGGCGGGACTGGCCTGAGAGGAAAGGTGAGGACACGACCGAGCTCGGTGCCCGAGGCTGGCCGAGGGGAGAGGGCTTCCCTCCCTAACTCGGGAGGTCCGGGCGGCCTCCGGGCTCAGCGCGCGGCGCACCTGGCGGAAGTGTGAGCAGCCCCTAGCCCTGACCCCTGACCCCTGACCCCTGACCCGGGCACCGCGGCCAGGGCTCCGGGAATGCAGGCCATTCCTCGCCCTCCGTGCCGCCCCCTTCACTCCTGCAGATGTCTGCCGCAGGTCCCCGCTTCTCGCTGTGCGCGCGGGGGTGGCCAGTACAAAGAAGGAGCGCGTAAGCTCTTTTTGCACCAGCATTTCTGGGAACGTGCTCAAGAGATGGTTCCTGGAGAGATGGCTCTGCAGCACGTCCTAGAAAACGCAGTATTGGACGTGGGCTCACTTCAACTGGTGGCTACGAGTATGGCTAAGCCTTTTTTCCCTTTAAGTCCACGAATAACTGAGAGCTCGGCGTGCTCCGTGGTGGCTGAAGGCAAACGCACGGGGTACATGTGTGGGGTGCTTGTTAACCGCCTCGCCCGGTGTTTGTAAGACCGGAGACACTTGATTCAGCGGGCTCCGCTAATGATTCAGTGTCGGAAAGATCCATCATTTAAAGATTTATCCGTCATTTAAAATAGTGAGCTCCCCGAATAGATGTTAAGTGGCATTCACTTCATCGAGAAACTTCATTTGCACGCGGTGCATACTTTGAACTGCATTTGCAAGATTGGCCTGTAGGTCATTATAGATCCCTTCAGGATTAGTGCGTTTTCTTCTGTTTCTTGTAGGAACTACTGGTAGGGGTAGGGTGGGGCCACTGCCACCGAACGGGCGCAGCTGAG
Organism: Myotis yumanensis; assembly: GCF_028538775.1. NCBI lineage: Eukaryota > Metazoa > Chordata > Mammalia > Chiroptera > Vespertilionidae > Myotis > Myotis yumanensis. The sequence goes on along the minus strand of NW_027223764.1, from coordinate 23,108,631 downwards.
GCCAGGAATGCCAGACCCCAGCAGGGAGAGTTTTTGGGAGCCTGTCTTGGGAGGTGGATGCAGGTGACTCCATAAGACACCCATACGAGGGCCCAGTTGCCATTGGGGAAAAAGGGGAGGCGGGTTGTCTCCGGATGCTTTGTGCAGCCACGTCTTGGCAAATACTTTTAGAAGAATGCCCAGTGATGTTGTCATCTAGAATACCTTTTCCTTTTCCCGAATGCCCTTCCTGCCCCATGTCACCAGCCTCCAAACTGAGTTATCGCTGCCGTGATGCCTTCCCCGATACCCCAGCCCCAAATAGTCAACCTTCCCCTGCTCTGATTCCTGCAGCATTTCACCTTCCCAGCCTTTCTCCTCTCTGCCTTCTTTGGGAGTTATGTAGACGTCTCATTTTTCCCCCTACTGAAGGCCATTAACGGTGGCTTTCTTGGCGTACTGCTTGCACCTAGAAGGCCCTCTAGAAATAATTATGGGCTGGTATGAAATGTTAAGACTTTGGTTCTTCAACACAAATCTCTACTTTGGAGAAGGAGATAATATAATCAAAAGGATTTAGAGAAAAGCATAATATTTACTATTCTCATTGTCCTCCACTTGTAGTCCCACAGGGAAAAATTTTCCATATACCCAGCAGCCATGCGTAATAATAATCTGTGGTCCATGCCTTGGGACCAAGCAAGAGGTGAGCTTAAGCTGGAGGGATGTTCTTCCAATCTTTCTAGTAACATAAGCTCCTTGGATGTGCTCCAAGCTTGACCTGTGTCATTAAAAATTCTGTGCTCAAGTGGGTTGTGGTGAAGCTAGATTCCAATGAAGGTGGTTGGTTTTCTTTTCCTGTTTGCAACTGTTGTTAATGACAGTCTTCTCTGGCTTTTGCTGTACACTTTAAAAAAATCATTCGATGTGTGATTTGCTACCTACAAAGGAACATTGGAAAGAATTGTGCTTGATGTTTTCTAAAGCAGAGAGGAGGGAATGTTTCCCATACCTGGGCAAGAAGCTGTATTTGCACAGAGTGAGGCTTCTCTGCACATGTATATGTTGGCAATCCCTGCCTTCCACACACCTGGCTGGTAAGCAGCCAATATAGGACAACTGGGGGCTTTAACTGGGGACTCTTTTTCTCTTCCCCAGGCTATGTCTGCTCAGGGAAGGGGACATCTAGGGAAGCACAACAATTTAGAGCTTCTGGGTTCAGAAGGGGAAGCAGGGAAAAAGCCAGAAAAAGCAGTAACAGCTTAGGCAGGGGTGGGCAAACTTTTTGACTCGAGGGCCACAATGGGTTCTTAAACTGGACCCGAGGGCCGGAACAAAAGCATGGATGGAGTGTTTGTGTGAACTAATATAAATTCAAAGTAAACATCATTACATAAAAGGGTACGGTCTTTTTTTTTTTTTTTTTTAGTTTTATTCATTTCAAGTGGGAATTTGGTTGAGGAGAGGGAAGACAGGTGACTGGGGGCATGCTGTCCCCTGTAGAAGGGCTGGGAGGTCTTGATGGGGTCATAGGGAAGCATATAGCCAGTTATATGCTTCCTAGAGGAGTGTTGGAGATAGGAGTGGCAGGTAAAGAAAGAAGATATCAAAGATACTCATTGGCCGAAACCGGTTTGGCTCAGTGGATAGAGCGTCGGCCTGCGGACTGAAAGGTCCCAGGTTCGATTCCGGTCAAGGGCATGTACCTGGGTTGCGGGCACATCCCCAGTGGGAGATGTGCAGGAGGCAGCTGATCGATGTTTCTAACTCTCTATCTCTCTCCCTTCCTCTCTGTAAAAAATCAATAAAATATATTTAAAAAAAAAAAAAAAAAAAGATACTCATTGTCATGGGCCAGCCTTGGGGCCTAGGAAGGAAAACTCCTCAGCATCAGGTGGTCTTCTCTGCTCCCAGGGTGCAGATTTCCGGCTTAAACACTTTAATTTGTCTATGTTGTGGCTTAAATAAGTTTACGTGGGCCAAATTGGAACCCCACCCTCTATAGCTTTGCTGTCCACAAGCCCGTGGCCCTTTACATTTAAATTTAAAATTATTTTTCTCATCTGGTGAGAACTATTTATACATTTTTATTTCAGAAATGGATGTATATGTTTGCTGTGGATCCCATCTAGAGTGTTTTCCAATAAATGGCATGAGTGCTGTTTTATTGTTACAAAAGCCAAAAAAAAAAAACAACCTTCTGATTTTGGACAAGGAGGTTTGGAGATGGGAAAACCGAGGGACTAAAAGGTTAAGTAACTTGCATGAAGTCACAGCCAGGGCCAGGATTTAGTCAGAAGAGGCTGGCTCCAGAGTTCATTCCCTTGGCCACTATACATTGGCCTCTGGGATCATCACCCAAAACAAATGACTGACTCTTTTTTGTCTGGGTGAAACCCAGCTGATTAGAAAGCCTCAGATAGAGCTATGGCTAAATTGTTTAGCAGCTGAGGTTTTGAAATGTTATGGATATAGCTAAGCCACTATAAATAGGAATGCTTAGCAATTGTGTATTTTGCCGCTTTCCACCTGTGCTAATCACAGTTGGTTCTGAGCCATTCGCTGTAGGTAAGAGGCTGCTCAGTGTGGGCATTGGTAAAACCACCGGGCCCTTGTTATAAAAGTTATAGCACATAGGGGATTTGTATACTCATAACTATTGTGGGGTAGAAGGCGGGGGATGGTTTGGTTATGGGTAGAGCCATTCTGGTGGCCCACCGGGGTTCTGAGACTTCCTGATATGGTTTCGGAGGATCTGGATCAACCCGACTCAATTGTAAGTCTCCAGGAGAAACTGTCAGTTCCTCTCTTCTTTCAGGAGGTTGACTGGAACTGCAGGGCTGGGCTGGGGTCAGCTTTTCATTTTCCCTCCCCAAGTAGTGGCAGGAATAAGTGGTCCCTTCAAGGCTTTTTGGTCCAAACCTACATTTGAAGAAATTCTTGAAACCCCACGGTTTCTCCTTTGAATATAAGAAAGTGTTCTGAATGCTCAGCAGTCCTTTTAGTATGGGCTCTGCAAGACCTCCATCTCTCTGTATTCAGGGAGCACGTGTACCTCTTGTGGCCCAGTCTCCAAGGCCACTAGTGGTCATGACACCCTCAGTTATAATGGCTTAAGGTGTAGGGACAAGGCACTCTATTGGTCACATACCAGTACAAGGGCTCTAGAATCAAATTTACCTGCTTTTGCCACCTACTAGCTGTTCAACCTTAGGCAAGCAATTAACCTTTCTGAAAAATAGTAATTTTAGGCGGTTGCTATGAGGCCTAAGTAAAATAATTCACCTATAGCACTTTGCATAGTGCCCCAAAAGTTAGATACTAAATACTGTTGGTTTTCCCCTCTGGGCCTACCTAAATCTTGTCGGTGTTGTAACTTTAGGCTTCGGAGAGGCACCAAAGGTGTCCAAATCTTAATCCCCTGGAACCTGGAAATATGCTACTTTATGCGACAAAAAGGACTTGCAGATGTGATTTAAACTATTTTAAGATGAGGAGATTATCCTGGATTATCTGAGTGGGCCCATTCTATTCAAGAGATTCCTTATCAAAGAGAGGCAAGAGGCCTGACGGGCATGGCTCAGTGGTTGAATGTCGACCTATGAACCAGGAGGTCACGGTTGGATTCCTGGTCAGGGCACATGCCTGGGTTGTGGTCTTGATCCCAGTGGGGGGCATGCAGGAGGCAGCCGATCCATGATTCTCATCACTGATGTTTCTATCTCTCTCTCCTTCTCCCTTCCTCTCTGAAATACACACACACACACACACACACACACACACACACACACACACATACTAGTATATATTTATACACACACATATATAGCTATATAGATTAAAAAAAATAACAACAACAAAAAGGGAGGCAAGAGGATCAGAGTCCCTAATAGGAGGTAGGGGTAATGTGAGGAAGGGGTCAAGAGCCAAGGAATGTAGGATACTTCTAGAAGCTGGAAAAGGCAAGAAAACAAATTCTTCTTTAGAGCCTCCAGAAGGAATGCAGCCCTGCCAACCCATTTTAGACTTCTAACCTCCAGAACTATAAGATAAATTTGTATGGTTTAAGCCACTGAGTTTGTGGAAATTTGTCACCGCAGCAAGAGGAAACGAATATAGTGTGGAAGAGAAAAAAGAAAATGATCAGGAGTGAAAGGAAAGCTAGCAAAATAAGAGAACAATAATAGGCAGCATTTTGTGTGAACTTTGCTAGGTACTCTTCTAAGAACTTTATGTGTATTAACCTGTCATCCTCACGTAGTGTTCTGAGATTTTTATTATCTGCATTATCACAGAAGAGGAAACTGAGGCACCAACAGGTTAAGTAACTTGTCCCAGGTTGCACAGCTAGTACAGGGTAGAGTTGGGATGTGAATCCCAGCAGTTTGGCACTCTTCACTGTTTCCCACACTGCTTGCAATGGCAGGCATTTCTGTCTGTTAAGTCTGACAGTATCAGATGCGGAATGCAATGTTACTCTATGTAAGGAAAAAGCAATATTTGTATCTGCAAGAAGGAAGGTGATATCCTCTCTCTCCTCCCGCCCCCCCCCCCCCCAAAAAAAAAACTGGTTATTGAAGTACTTGGTAAGTTTTTGCTATTTCTATTTCATATAATATGTGTGGACAGCCTGAAGCCGAGGACGCTGGCTCTGGGAGCAGCAGTTCCTGTGCTGGCCTCCCTCTCACTCTCCCACCTCTGTTCCTACAGCAGCCTCCCTCCCTCACCACAGACTGCTGGCCCTGGTACCCTGTTGGCTCTGCTTCCTACCTCTGCCTGTTTATTGGATTTGCCTCATTCCTGACTCTCTGCTCCAGCCCTGAATTCCATCTCCTCTGGCCCCTTATATACTCAAACTTGAGATGGTTCATGTCAGGGCCCAGATTGTGAGGTACCTCTAATTACTATTGGGGTGGGAGGGGAGGTATTTTTGCCTTTTCCCTTTGGTTTAGCTGGCTGTTGGTTTTCTAGTTGTGTTTCTTTTGTTTCTCAAGCGCATAATTCTGAGATGTATTGATTTAGACCAGGGTTTTTCAAATTGTGTTTGAAGCCTCTACTGCATGAAGGCGTTGGTGGGAGACAGGGACCTCAGCCCTTCACCCTGCTTCTACTGAGCAGTCCTGCTCTTACTCATTTTACATATTTAAGTTCTGCCTTAGATTTTACATGAACCAGGTTCTAATGCTAGCGAGACAAACACAGGAGATTGAAAAGAACTAAACCCAAGTCAAGGCACTATCTGTATGACAACTAAAGACTTGGATGAGCAAGAAATACAACTGGCCCAGCTGGTGTGGCTCAGTGGTTGAGTGTCGACCTATGAAGCAGGAGGTCATGGTTTGATTCCTGGTCAGGGCACATGTACAGGTTGCAGACTCGATCAGGCACATGCCTGGGTTACAGGCTCGATCTCCAGTGTGGGGTGTGCAGGAGGCAGCCAATCAGTGATTCTCTCTCATCATTGATGTTTCTATCTCTCTCTCTCCCTCTCCCTTCCTCTCTGAAATCAATAAAAATATATTTTAAAAAGAAATATAACTGCATTTTCTATAATTGCATTCCATAAGTTTGAGATCTGGAGCCCAGTTGCTTAAATTTGTTTACATCCTGGCTCCACTATTTATATACACTCTGTGTGACCTTGTGCAAAGTACTTGGCCTGTTGGGGCCTAAACTTCGTCATCTACCTAATGGAAGGGGTAATAGTAGTACCTACCTAATAAATGAGATAATTCATGTAAAGGGCTTAGAACAGTGATACACAATAAGAATTCAACAAACATTAGCTCTTATGACCATTTTTATTACTGAGTCTCCCAATGAAATGGTAGAAGGAGAATCTAGCCTCTTCACAGGGGTCTGCTCTTTGGTGATGCTGAAGCTGGGGATCTGACTTCCATTATTCCTCTCTTTGCCTGGTGCCACTGAAATGCCCGTTGTCCCTGCCCACAGGTGACTTCAAATGCAGTGACACAGGGCCGCTTCTCATGGGTACATCAGCCTTTACCCAGAAGGCCTTCCTGAGGTCTCACTGCCTTCTGCCAGGACACAGGGTCCCTTCTACTTTCAGGATCTATAGGACTTTTCTTTTTTCCTTCCATGCCTGCCAGCTATTGGGGCTGGATGGAGGAGCTGAGTGAAACTCCAGTCTTCTCCCTGTTCCTTCTCTAAGACATTTGGTCTAGAATTCAGACTTAATGCTTTTGAATCCTTTGCCCTCTGTCCTTATTGTTTATGAAAAGAATACAAAACAAAACATAAACAGGGTTGTTGGTCAAACAGTGCCATTATCTGCTTAGTGCAGGCATTGCTGTTGGCTCTGTAGTGTGATCTGCTATGTAGTGGCCCCAGTGAAATGTGCTCCATTTATAAAAAATACTGGAAGATCTTCAGAGAGGCCTGTTGTGTACACACAAATCCAGAGCTATAACAAAACCTGGTGAGCATTTATGTATTTTTATGGCTTTGTAAGAACAGCTACATTAAAATTAAAAAAAAAATGGTAAGGCTGCTGTATTCAGAATTAAGGAAGAGGCAGAAGCAAGGAGAGACTCTGTTTTGATGACTTCATTTTAGGATTGAACTATACAATATCACTGACTATGGAAAATCCAGGGAATGGAAAAAAAATCATTGGGAAAAACACATGTGACCAAGTACATACTACACATCTGGGAGTAAAATATCATATAACACGGTTTAATTTGGATATCACTGGAGTTGATTCAAGTTACTGTCATTTCTAAAGGAAGTTTCAATTCATTTGTTATTATTAATAACACGAACTCAGATTTCATTGATGAACATATTTTTACCTATGAAATGTTTGCCTGGAAGAACTGAAGCACTCTCTAATAGCCTGGTTTGTCAGTCTCAGAGAGGGATAAAACTCACAGAAGTTAAGTATCTTGGCAAGAAATTGTATTCCTTTTTTTCTCCCCACAGGCAGAATGCATTTGGATGTCAAGGCAGAGCATGAGCCTCACTTGGTCTGCAGTTATGTTAACTGCTGGGGTCTGAGCCATTCAGATTCACTTCTCTGCTATGCCATGCTAATTAGTTTCTAACTCTGAGGGTTTACTGTGCCGGAGGTTCTTTTTATTATTCTTATTATGCCTCTGGCATGGTTTAAAAAATGCAAGGTGGGAGGGATTGGTAAAGTTTAAGGCCGTTGTGGAAGAAATATGCCCAATTAAATAAATGTAAGAGAGGAACGCAAGAACTTCTTGGGCTATATGCACAGAAGCTATATAAATTTGCAAGAAGAATTCTAACAAGTGACTTTCCTGAGTCATCCGTGCAACATAGCAGCCAGAGAGCCTTGCAGGTTCTCCCTTGACATTGCCTGGATCTCCGTTTTTGATTACCCGGTGCTGACTGAGAATGGGCCAGGCCTCACCTCCAAGTCATGGGATGGCTGTCAACAGGTGAAGTGTGTTCTTGACGCAGGCAACCCCTGATCATATTAGTTACAGAGGATCAGAGAGCATGATTATTTCTAGCGATGCTGCATATTTCTAATGAATTAACACTGCCTGAGCAGCCAGGTATAAAATATGTCACTATTTAGGAGATACTAGTTTAAAGGAAAAAAAGAATCTTTAATTCCAAAATAATTTTAACAACTAAAATTCTATCCTTTCATTATTAATGCAGACATGCATCTGTTTATTACTTTTTTATTGTATGCTATGCCATCCAATAATGAAATTGAGGGCTAGAAAGAAGGGGATCCGAATTTGCCTCTCTTGATTTTAAAGTTAAAGGAACTGGTCTTCTGAGAGACTCAATGTTTTGACCAAAGCCACCTAGCTGGGGAGTGGCAGAATTAGAACTTTTATTTGCTTCAAACCAAATTGAGATCATACTGTAGATACATAATATACAATTATGAATCTGGAATTATTTGCTTACCAGTCCTCATTAAGATGTTCCCATGCCAGTAACTTTCTCAACCTTGATTTTAGTGGCTGGTTCTTATTCTAATGGAGGGCTTACCGTTTCCCCTATTTTGGGGCACTCAGTTGTTGATTCCCTGATGTTTTTCTATTTAAATAACTCTCCATTTTCCAGATCTCTAATTCTTTCTTTAGCACAGAGTCCTAGAAGTGGAATTACTAGGTTTTCTTTAAAGGCTCCCAATACGTACTACCAAAACGCTCTCCAAAAAGTTTGTACCAATTTGTACTTCTATTAATGTACTAGAGCAGTCTTCCCAGTGGTATCTAGTGAGTGATACCAGTTTTGTGTGATATCTCTTATTTTTATTATTCATTTTTGCCAGTTTTGTAAGAAAAATTTGGTATTTCATAGTTTGACTGCATTTCTTTGATTACTAGAAATGAAAAGCATTACTATATACATATATTAAGTGCTTTCTCTTGATTAATTATTTAAATGTGTTCTTTGTCAGTTTGTCTTCTTTTAGAGATTTCTTTAATGAATTAAGACTGTAACATACCTTTATCAGATATTTTTGCGAGCCTTTCCCTATCTTTGTCATTTGATGCTGTTTTTCTCAACTAGTTCTTTTTTCTGATTACAAAGTAATATAAGTTAATTTTGTATAATTGGGAAATAGAGAAAAGCACAATAAAGAAAAAGTTCAAAGTCACCCACAATTCTATCATCTATAGTAATTACTAACATTTGGTTCATGGCTTTCTAGAGTTTTTGTTTGTTTGTGTTTTCCCAGATTGAGGTCATGTTTACATGTTTTATAACTTGCTTCTTCAGCTAACTTTGTTAAATTTAATTAAGTATATTGTATTTATTCTCACAATAAAACAAAAATATGGTAATGAAATATCATATTTTTGAAATGTTTATCATGTTTTTTTTCATTAATCCTCATCCGAGGATATTTTTAAAGAGAGGGGAAGTGTGGGAGAGAGAGAGAGAGCAAGAGAGAGGAGAGAGAGAGAGAGAGAGAGAGAGAGAGAGAAACATCAATGTGGGAGGGGTGGGGGTGGGACACAATGTTCTAACCACTTAGAAATACCGGCCAGGCCTATCATGTTTTTTAATGTACAGAAAACCTTAATTTTCATGGCCTTTAAACTGGTATTCTTTCATTACTGTCTGTGATTAACTTTATTTTTTAGCTATTTAGACTTTTAGTTACATTCAGCTTTTCCTTTGTAATCAGTTTTTTGTGCATGAATTTAAGACCTAACTTGTTTTCTAAATACTTAATCTTTCTTAATAATATATTTATTTCCCCTTGCATATATTTATGTTCCTTATATTATTTCCTTAAATGATATATTTATTGGATAATCCTAGATGATTCCTAACCTTATTTTGTATATTTTAAAGTCAGTTTTAGGCCCAAGATATCAATCTGTAAATTCTTGAATGACTACTACACTGTTTTAGTTGTGTTAATCCTATAATCTATATTAATATCACATAGAGCAAGTTATCTCACATTATAATTATTCTAATATTTCTTTTTTTTAACTTTTGGTGTTTTTAAATTAATGAACAACTTTTTAAAAAAATATATTTTATTGATTTTTTACAGAGAATTAGGGAGAGGGATAGAGAGTTAGAAACATCGATGAGAGAGAAACATCGATCAGCTGCCTCCTGCACACCCCTTACTGGGGATGTGCCCGCAACCAAGGTACATGCCCTTGACCAGAATCAAACCTGGGACCCTTCAGTCCGCAGGCCGACGCTCTATCCACTGAGCCAAACTGGTCAGGGCATATTCTAATATTTCTTACTAGAGGCCCTATGCACCAACTTCATGCAAGAGTTGGCCTGCCCCAGCTTCATCCAGAAGGTCATCCAGAAGGTCTGCTGTTCGGCTGTTTGGTTGATTTGCATATTATACTTTTATTATTATAGATTTTTTCCTTGCTTATTTCTGCAAATTAAATTTTGAGACATTTTGTTAAAATATCAAAATTCCATTGTAATTCTGATTAGGATTATAATAAATCTATGTAATAATTCAGGAAGAATTAATATGTGTACAGAATTTAGTCTTTTCATACTGGTATATTTCTTTTTTTTTTTCTTTTTAAATATATTTTATTGATTTTTTACAGAGAATTAGGGAGAGGGATAGAGAGTTAGAAACATCTATGAGAGAGAAACATCGATCAGCCGCCTCCTGCACACCCCTTACTGGGTATGTGCCCGCAACCAAGGTACATGCCCTTGACCGGAATCAAATCTGGGACCGTTGAGTCTGCAGGCTGACGCTCTATCCACTGAGCCAAACCAGTTAGGGCAATATATTTCTTAATTTTCTCAACTGCTTTTATATCTCTTAGTTAAGTTTTGTGGTAGTATTCAAATTTATCATATAGTTCTTACTCATTTAAAAAATGTTTTATTTCTAATTTAATCCACTTAATGTTTTAGCTGATTCTCCTGGCTTTCTAGGTAGAGAATTGTATTGTCCACAAATAATGACTACTTTGCTTTTAAATCAGAAATTCCTGGACATTCATAACAAAGAATGAGGATAATATACCTTTTTAATTTATTCCTGAATTTAATGGATATGCTTTCCATATTTACTAGTAAGTATGACATTGGCATAACATAGTTTAAATCACTTTGAGGAAGTAGTTTTATATTCATAGATTTAAAAAAAATTAAAGGGAGTTGAATTTTATCAAATGCTAAAAAAACTCATCTTTGAGATGATTTATGCCCCCTTTTCACATTTAACCTATCATTAAAGCATGTTTGCAATCTTGCTGTGGCAGTTTATTAAGTGATATCCTTAAATTAGAGATTAATCTAGAACTCATTTAGATTTTACTTTGGATTTTTTAAAAAATAGTTTTATTTTAGCTGGGGTCCTCAAAGGCTTGTATTAAAATTAGCTTGCTGCTCCTGACTATGCATAGATTGAATTTCAGGAGACCCTTTGCACTTTCTTTCTTTCTTTTTATGATATTTTTATTGATTTCAGAGAGGAAGGAAGAGGGAGAGAGAGATAAGAAACATTAATGATGAGAGGGAATCATTGATCGGCCGCTTCTTGCACGCTCTCCTACTGGGGATCAAGCCCACAACTTGGGCATGTGCCCTTGACTGGAATTGAACCTGGGACCCTTCAGTCCGCAGGCTGACACTCCATCCATTGAGCCAAACCAGCTAGGGCCCCTTGCGCTTTCTTGAAAGTGACAGGGGCAACTTCAGATGTAGTGAGAAGCTGGGGACACTGTTTCTGTGGAGAGGGTAAGGAGAATCAAGTGCCCACCATAGATTGGTTAATTGGAAATTGTGCTCTTAGAAAACGTTTTAGTGTTAGTCAAGGCTAGCCTCTAAGTTTGTTCTTCCTATGAGATGAAAATGGAATGCATTTTTTCCCTCTTAAGCTGGGATACTCTCATTTTTTTTGTGTTCTCATAAGATAGGATTGGAACTCAGAGAGATAGGCACCATCCTTGAGGATTCCTGACACCCAATGTGGGAAGTGATAGGAAGTTAAATGGGGCAGCAAACCCAAAAGCTTGGGCTACATCCTTACCTTAGAATCTAATAGTAGTCAAATTCAGTGTCAAGTCTTAGTTTAGATGAAAGGTTAAAACAAAAAGTATTTTAAAGGCATTTTGAAGGGAAGAGAGAAAGCAGTTACAAGACTTAAAAATATTAAATGGCCTGAGAAACTGACCCAAACATTTAGCTACCATGTGGGTATCTGTGGATAATTTGAGAAGAATATGAGCCTAAGATATAGGGAGGTGGTTGGTTGTCTTTCAGACTCTTACTGCTTACATGTTGTCCCTCATTCTGTTTTCCCGTTTTTTTCCTACAATTTTGTTTCCCCCCAATCTTTTCTCATCCATTCAGTACTCAGACATTCAGCAGTCATTTTGAGTGACTCCTGTACGTCAGTCACTATGCTGGCTGATGGGGGTTCCCATAGCCACCACTGCTTACCTGAGTTTACCTGAGGTAGCTGACAGTTCAGGTGAGAACCTAGTCATTTCTGTAATTTGTGAAACAAGATGTTATTCACTCTTCCCCTTTCTCAGTATTTCATATGGAAGGGTAGCATCAAACAGCATGAGTGAGGATCATTTGTAAGTTGTAGAATTGGACAATGTTATGTTGAAGGGGTTTGGTTATAACTCTGTGACTTGACTTATGGGAAAGAGGCTTCTATTGCAGCTACTTGGTGTTTTTGCTAGTAAAACATTTTATCCTTTCTGAAGATCATTTCTTTTCAACTTGAATTCTGGAAACAAGGGCTGCTGGGACTGAAGGCAGCGCATTCCAGAGAATGGAGTAGAGTGCACAAGGAGAGGCAGCGAATGCTCACCTTGTGACTGGCTCTATTCATTGCAGAGGATAAGGGAAAAACTTGGGAGAACGCCCAGAACATTGGTTACTGTTGTATTGAGGAAGGCATTCAGGTTCATTTGGACTAAATAGTTCACACAAATGCTCTGCTACTGATTTATTGTTTTATTACACTCTTTGAAATTGAGTGCTATTGGTTGGTTCTGTAGAGACGATGCTAACTGCATTTCTAATTTTATACCCAGGATTTGCCATTAAAGATCTTTCAGTCCAATTAGGGACAGGGCACAAATACCTGAGATTTTCTTTTCTTCTTTTTTTTTATTCAGAAAAATTTCTCCTAAGTTTTTAATATGCTCGCTTTCCATATATTTTTCATTACCATTTATCCCCCCTATATCCTCTTCCACCTCCACCCATCCCCTGCCCTTTTGGTCACCACACTGTTGTCCATGTCCATGAGTTCTTCCTCTTTTCTGCCAAATCGCCCCACCCCCTCAAATTTTCAGCCTGCTCTCTATCTATTAGTTTGTCTCTATTTTGCTTGTTAGTTCAGTTTGTTCATTAGATTCCACATATGAATGAAATCATATGGTACTTGCCTTTCTCTGACTGGCTTATTTCATTTAGCATAATGCTCTCCAGGTCCATCCAAGCTGTCGAAAAAGGTAAAATTTTCTTTTCCTTTTTTTATTTTTTTAAATGACTGAATAGTATACCATTGTGTAAATGTACCACTGCTTTTTTATTCACTCATCTACTGCTGGGCACTTGGGCTGCTTGCAAATCTTGGCTATTGTACTAGTAAATAGCACTGCAATGAACACAGGAGTGTGTATAGTTTTTCAAATTAGCGTCTTGGGTTTCTTCAGATAAATTCCCAGAAAAAGAATTGCTGGGTCATAAGGCAATTCCATTTTTAATTTTTTGAGGTAACTATATTGCTTTCTACAGTGGCTGCACCAATCTGCATTGCCACCAACAGTGCACGAGGGTCCCCCTTTCTCCACATCCTCGCCAACACTTGTTTGTTGAGTTATTGAGGATAGCCATTCTGACAAGGATGAGGCGTTATCTCATTATGGTTTTAATTTGCATTTCTCTGATGATTAGTGATATTGAGCATCTTTTCTAATGTTTATGGCCATTGGTATGTCCTCTTTGGAGAAGTGTCTATTCGGGTCCTTTGCCCGTTTTTTAATTGGATTGTTTGTTTTTTTGGTGTTGAGTTTTAGAAGTTCTCTATAAATTTTGGATATTAAGCCCTTACCAGATGTATGAGCGATATGTTTTCCCATTCAAAAACATACAAATACTTGAGATTTTCACTGTCCTTACCAAAAAAATGGCTGAGTCCTGGGCTTGCTATTACAGGGCTTGAATCCAGGAGAGGGAGCTCTGGGTCGGAGTTTTCTGGTGCAGATCGATGGCTTGACTAAGACAGGGTGAGGCTTGATGAAAAGGATGGTAAGGTGTTTCTGCCTGGGAAGAGATGAAGCAATCCTTAGAAGTCTTGTTCACAGGAGAGCATTAGTTGGCCAGACAAGCAGGGTCTCCTTTGAAGCCCTCTGTTTCCTTGTTCACCCCACATATATGTTGAGTTCTTTAGAGTTTTTATATGTATCTCCATTGAGTTGATTTTCAATTTTACATCAATGATTCCAGACCTTTCTACAACCTACTCCTTGCTCCTGAGTTCCAATCTGCATATCTAGCTGCCTGTGTGACATCTCCCCCAAACTAGTGTCTCTAAACCTATTTCTCCCATGTTCCCCATTGCAGTGGAAAGAACCTTTATTGACCCACTTGCCAAGACCAGAAACCTCAGGTCTCTGAGCTCACCCCCACTGAGTCCATGGTTTCTTAGCACTAGGGGCTTCTCCTTCCCAGTACTGCCCATACTTGACTACCTTCCATTTTAATGTCCGTCTTTCCCAATAAAGCATGTGCTCCTTGAAGCCAGGGCCAGGGACTTTTGTTGGTATTCACTTCTGTTATCTTCAGCTCTAGCATAATATTGAGCCTGTGACAATGATGCTCAATAAGTACATGTTGATTGTGAGTGGAACTTCCTATCCATTCTGCCTTCTAAATATCTCTTTAGTCAGGCAGGCCCCAGTTTGAAATCCAGCTTTTGCTGTTTACTAGCTGGGTAACCTTTATTAAACTATTTATTTTGAGATAATCTTTGATTTACAGGTTAGACTATTTTTTATCTCAGTATGCATCAGTTTCAGACTCAGGAAATAGATATAATTGTATTTACCTCATAGGTTTGTGGTGAGGATTAAATTAAATAAAGCATGTAAAACATTACTACTGTGTTTGACACATGGTATAGACCAGTGATGGCAAACCTTTTGAGCTCAGTGTGTCAGCATTTTGAAAAACTCTAACTTAACTCTGGTGCCGTATCACATATAGAAATTTTTTGATATTTGCAACCATACTAAAACAAAGATTTATATTTTTGATATTTATTTTATATATTTAAATGCCATTTAACAAAGAAAAATCAACCAAAAAAATGAGTTCGCGTGTCACCTCTGACATGTGTGTCATAGGTTCGCCATCACTGGTATAGCCTCTACTGTTATAAAGGTAGGTTTATAGCTAGAATGTGGGAGGCCCTCATTGCAGATTAAGAGGTATGTGTTTTATCTTCCAGAATGTGAAGATCCAGGAAAGATTCCACTGGTGTGGTGGAAAACCCATGAGCTCTAGAATCAACAGACATAGTTTCAAATAAAAACTCTACCACTTAATAGCTGTGAGGCTTTTCACAGTTACCTAACCATTCTGAACTTCAGTTTTAAAACCTTTAAAATTAGGATAACAATACCTTGTACCAGGAATTGCTGTAAGGTATAAACTAGATGGTATATGAAAAGCATCTGACACTAATTTTCTTTTTAAGTTACTTTCTTTCCTCCAGGGATAAGCTCTCTGTTCCTTTGAATAGCAATCTGTAGTCCAGAGAATTGTCGTTGGCTCATCCCACTTTAACATTTTTATTAGATACTTGGATGAAGACATAAAGCCTTATTTCCCAAATTTTCAGATGGCTCAAAGTTGGGAGGATAGCTAATACAATAGGTGATGGAATGGGGAGGCTCAAAATGACCTCAATAGGCTGGAATGTTGGGCCTTCACCAGATGGGAAGTCAGGCATCTAGCAGGTGGATCAAAGCAGTCAGGGACAAGGTGATTCCACTAGTCTAGGTGATGGATGTAAAGGATCAGAACTGGAGTGGTATCAATGGCAACAAAAGGGAATTAACAGTTAGGAAAGAACTCTTGAGAAAAATCATTAGTATATGACAAATAACTGGATGGATGTATGAATAAAGAGGGCTAAAGATGACTAGGAAGTTTCCTTTCTGTTTTCCTGGAAAAAATGGAGGTGCCAGTTAATAGGAAGGAGGAAATTAGGTGAAATAATTGGATTAGGAAGAGAAGGGAGAACAGTAGTCTGGTTTTGTGCACGGCGTGTTGGCTCTACTCAACAGGAAGTTGGAAAGTCAGAACTGTAGCTTGTGGGAGAGGCTGTGTCTGGAAAGAGGCATTTGGGAGTCATCCACAGAGAGGTGATAGTTGAAGCTGTGTGTGGGAGGGGATGGGCTAGCCAAGGAGTGGCCAGTGCTATTCAGAATCATTAGCATTGTTGGCTCTAACTTGAGATAAGGAGGATAAACAAACCCTTGCCCAAGTGGGAGTAGTTCCATTGCTTTCCTCAGCTCTTTAACTCATTAAAGCAAACTTCTACAGGATGAAACAATCTCATGTAATAATTTAGGCTTTAAAATATTTATTTGTTTGTTTGTTTGTTTATTTATATTTCTCAACCAAGGATGTGTTTTATTGATTTTAGAGAGAGGAAGGGAGAGAGAGAAACATAGATGTGAAAGAGAAAGATTGATTGTTTGCCTCCAGTAGTTACCCTGACCATGTATTGAACCTGAAGTCCAGGTATGTGCCTTGACTAGTAATCGAACCCAAAACCTTTTGGTGTATGGGTCAATGGTCCAACCAAGTGAGCCACCGGCCAGGACTATTTTTTATTTATTTTTAATTATACTAGTAATACATCAATACATTCTTGATTGTAAAGAATGTAAACACTACAGATAAAGTTAAACCCCCTATTAATCCCTGTTTAATTCTACTTTCTGTTTTAGAAATAATCACTGTTACTAGTTTGGTGTATGTTCTTTTTTTTTCTTTTTTAAAAATCTTTATTATTGAGAGTGTTACAGATATCCCCCTTCCTCCACTCCCCCCCACCCCGCCCCCATTGCTCCCCTCCACCCGGTTCCACCCAACCTCAGGCCTTTACCACCCTATTGTCTGTGTCTATTGGTAATGCATATCCTATATAATAAAAGCCTAATATGCTAAGTGTCCAACCACTTGACCGTTTGACCAGTCGCTATTACGCTCACTGACCATTATGGGGCAGACGCTCTGACCCGTAGGTTAGCTTGCTGCTGGGGTCTGGCCAATCTGGATTGGGCAAGACAGGCCGGACATGCCCTGGCGCCCTTCTGAGGTCCCTCCTGCTGCCAACCTCCTGTGGTTCCTCCCTGGCCGATCAGCCCTGATCGGCCCTGATTGGGACTGGGCAAGACAGGCCAGACACACCCTGGAGCCCTCCCTCAGTCCCTCCCCAGCCCGTGGGGTCCCTTGGCCTAGCCTGTACCCTCTCACAATCTGGGACCTCTTGGGGGATGTCAGACTGCTGGTTTTGACCCGATCCCTACAAGCCAAGCCGAGGGACCCCACTGGTGCACAAATCTGTGCACCAGATCTCTAGTATGTGTATAAATTCTTTGATTAATATCTTTCCACCCCTCCCCCTCCCTTCTTCCATTTGAGATTCATCAATCTGTTCCATGTTTCCATGCCTCTGGTTCTAATTTATTCATCAGTTTATTTTGTTCATTAGATTTCTTTTTGTTTATTTTATTTTTAGATTCAATTGTTGATAGATATGTATTATTGCCATTTTATTTTCATATTTTTTATCTTTTTTTCCTCTCTTCTTCTCCTCTCCCTCTCCCTCTCCCTCTCCCTCTCCCTCTTCCTCTTCCTCTTTATCTTCTTCTTAAAGAATATCTTTCAACATTTCATGTAATACTGGTTTGGTGATGATGAACTCCTTTAGCTTTTTCTTGTCTGTGAAACTTTTTATCTGCCCTTCGATTCTAAATGATAGCTTTGCTGGGTAGATTAATCTTGGTTATAGGTCCTTGGTATTTATCACTTTGAATATTTCTTGCCACTCCCTTCTGGCCTGCAAAGTTTCTGTTGAGAAATCAGCTGACAGTCGTATGGGCGCTCCCTTGTAGGTAACAATTTCTTTTCTCTTACTGCTTTTAAGATCCTTTCTTTGTCTTTAACCCTTGGCATTTTAATTATGATGTGTCTTGGTGTTGGCCTTTTTGGGTCCCTCTTG
Organism: Myotis yumanensis; assembly: GCF_028538775.1. Taxonomy (NCBI): domain Eukaryota; kingdom Metazoa; phylum Chordata; class Mammalia; order Chiroptera; family Vespertilionidae; genus Myotis; species Myotis yumanensis. Next base: position 23,090,924 of record NW_027223764.1, on the reverse strand, counting down.
TTTGGGACTCCTTGTGCTTCCTGGACTTGTAAGTTTATATCTTTCACCAGGTCGGGGAAATTTTCTGTCATTATTTCTTCAAATAGGTTTTCAATATCTTGCTTTCCCTCTCCTCCTTCTGACACCCCCATAATGCTAATTTTGATACGCTTGAAGTTGTCCCAAAGGTTCCCTACACTATCTTCATATTTTTGGATTCTTTTTTTGTTGTTGTTCTTCTGATTGGGTGTTTTTGCTTCCTCATATTCCCACTTGTTGATTTGATTCACGGAATCCTCTACTCTGCTGTTGAATCCCTGTAAATTATTCTTTATTTCAGTTAGTGTACACTTAATTTCTGACTGGTTCTTTTTCATGTCTTTGATGTTCTCACTAAGGTTCTTGAAATTTTCACTAAGATCCTTGAAAGTCTCACAAAGTCCCTTGAAGTTCTAATTAAGTTCTTTGAGCAACCTTTTAACCATTGTTTTGAACGCTGTATCTAGTAGTTTTCTTGCTTTTATTTCATTTTTTTATTTTTCTGGAATTTTCTTCTGTTCTTTCATTTGTGACATGTTTCTTTGTCTCTGCATTTTGGCTGCTTCCCTGTGTTTGTTTCTATGTATTAGGAAGAGCTTCTATGTCTTCTGAAATTGATAGAGTGGCCTTGTGTAGTAGGTGTCCTGTAGGACCCAGTAGCTCAGCATCCTTAGTCACCTGAGCTGGGCACTCTAGGTGTACCTCTGTGTGGGCTGTGTGCACAGTCTTGTAGTTGAGCCTTGATTGCTGTTGACGTGACTGGGAGGAATTGACCTCCAGGCCAATTGGCTGTGAGAACCAGCTGAGACTACAATGGAAGAGCTGCTGTATAGGAGACACGCCTATGGAGCAGGACTTGCTTCAGTGGGGCTTTGGTGCTCACTGAATATGCCCCTCGAGTGTGTCACTTGTGGATGTATAAAGTTGTAATCTGGTATGGTCTGAAGCTGTCCACCAGGTACACTGGCTCTGGGGCCCCCTAGGAGGTACAAAGTTAGCCACTGCCTGGGGCCACCAAGCAGGAGCTACACAGCAATCTGCAGATGGCTGCTACTTGTATTGGGTTTGGAAGTGCCCAGGTGAGGCTAAGCTATGAGGCAAGGCAGGCTGGTGCTAGTGCCGCATCATGGGCCTCTTAATGATAGGTATAGGGGCATGCTGATGCCAGCTGATGCTTGTTTGAGATATTTTAGAAAAGTCTGAAGCCTGATCAGGACAGACCATTCATATGGAAAAGCCTCTGCAAACAGCTTGGGTAGGGCTGCAAATTGGAAGGGCAGAGTCTCAGGGTGGAGTGAACAGTGTAAGCCAGGCTGATGGAAACCCAGATATGGCTGCCAATCAGCTCTGCTATCGGGGAGGTCCCAGCACGGTAACAATGATCCCTTCGAGCACCCCTGTCTGGGAGAAAGCTACCTCCAAGTTCTTTCTCCAATGTCAGACAATCCAGTTCTTCCCTGTATGTCCCTGGACCCCTCTCCCCCAAGCTGCTGCCACAGCACTGAATCTCAGAGGGAGTGAGTCTGAGTAAATTTGTGCGTCAGCCTTTTAAGAGGAACTGCCTGGGTCTCCAGCAGCCTCCGTGTCATTCAGCCACATTCCCCGCTGGTTTTTACAGCCCCAAGTTACAGGGACTTCTTTTCCCAGCTCTGGAACCCTGGGCTGAGGGTGTGGTGTGGGACCCCTTGCTCTTCATGGAAGGCTTCCGCAGTGGAGTTATCCCTCCCGATTAAAAAATTGCCACACGTGGGTGTTCGACCAGCCCATTCCACACCTCTGCCCCTCCTACCAGTGTCAATGTGCTTCCTTCTTTACTTTTCTAGTTGTAGGGCTTCCATTCATACAGATTTCAGGTGATTCTGAATGATGGCTATTCTGTATTTTAGTTGTAATTTTGACATGGTTATGGGAGTCGAGTGTCAGCATTTACCTATGCTGCTATGTTGTTTCTCCTGTGGTGTATTCTTACAAACTTTTTTTCTGTGTATTTATATGGTTTTACACATACATACACATGAAGATATGTTTCGTGTGTGTGTGTGTGTGTGTGTGTGTGTGTTTTATGTTATATATATAAACTCATAATTTAGTTTTATTTTAAAAAATGAAAAAATATGTTCTGGGACATATCTAGATAAAGTTATTAGTTATAAGTCATAAAAACAAATAAAAATCTGTTTTCCTGGATATGAATGTACCAGGTTTTATTGAGTCATTTCCTTGTTGATGGAAATTCCCTTATTTTCAACTTTTGCATCTGCTCTATCCTACCTGCTCTACCGTTATTTATGGCTTGCAGTGAGTAGGAAAGTGCCCAGCAGAAACTAGGATATGTTGGTAAATAGTGATCCTGAGTAAATTTGTGCATCAGCCTTTTAAGAGGAACTGCCTGGGTCTCCAGCAGCCTCCAGCACTATTCCAGGGCGAGACTGCTGAATGCAGGTTTCAAGCTCTCAGGGGCAATGAGAAACACCTAAGGGAGAAGGCAGGCAGGAAATGCAACTTGTCAAAGTTGCCACATGCTGTGGTGGCTTAGGGGAAGGGGACCTTTATAATCGTGGGGATCCAGAAATAGATGAGGAGAGGCTGAACTATTTGTGTAGGTTTTGCAGAATGGATGATTGGAGGTGCATTCTATTGTCCCTGAGTGCCCTAGTCCCACCACTGGCTAGGAGGTCAACCACTAATATGCGGTTGACCTTATGACAGAGAATTTCTATGTCAGTCTAAGACACTTGCTATATTCAACTTTGCCAGGACCCCCTCAGTGCCATTAAGCTGGAGGAGCTGGAAGTAGTGGGGAGAAATGGAAAAAGTGAATGCATGCTAATGAGATGGGAACTTTAACCTAGACCCCCAAGTCCAAGCCGACTGATTTGGGGAGGAATGGGTTGGGTTTGCTAACATGTTTCTTTTTACAGATGTCATAAAAATGAATATATGAAGTTTAAATTTCTCACTTGGGAGTACCTGAAAATATATCTCCCTATGAGAAACTGTTTCCTTTTCTCTTGAGTACATGAAATTTGAGGCAGGTCCAGAGTAAGGACAGCTGGGAAATGAAAGGAAGAAGAGCCCTCTTCTGTACCTGCTTTTCTTTCTTTCTCTCTCTCTCTCTCTCTCTCTCTCTCTCTCTCTCTCTCTCACTTTCTCTCTCTCTCTTGTCTCTGTCTGGTTTTCCCTGCCTTTGAAATCATACATTGTCTCATGAGCAAATTTGAGGTATAAGTATTTTATGCAAAACTACCAGGGCCCTAATTTGCCTCCTCTCCATTTCTGTTGCATTTCCTTAGGGCTCAGTGGAGGTTCCACTTTGGGCTAAAGTGCAGGGAGTTACACCGGTTCTTCTTTCTCCTCTTCCTTCTGTTTAGCACTGACTCAGCAGCTGCACAGTCTTCCAGCCAGGCTGTTAAGACGCTGCACTATTCCAGGGCGAGACTGCTGAATGCAGGTTTCACAGGCAATCCTGAATCAATGACCTACACAACCCATGTGTGTGACAAGTTTAGCTGGGAAGTTTCTTCCCCTTAGTATTTTCAGATCCCCAAGCCAAGCCTCTCCTAACTTAGGTCTTCCCTGCTGACAGCACAGTGAAGTCTGGGTCATCTTTGTCTTTTCACCTTTTCCTACTCTCAGCCAATCTAGACTGGCCCTCTGGGCTAGTGGACCAATGAGTGGGCTCTTCTCCACATGGCTCCACCGGCATGAGTGTGAAACATAGCTCTGATTTGCTGCCTGCTTCAGAGTGGATGATACCCACTTCTCCTGGGACACCTCTCAACTCCCTTTTACCCCTCTGCATTCACCCTTCCCATCCCCTGGCACTCCAGATACTCCGGCAATAAATACCCCATACTTTCACTACTCAGCCCTCCCTAAACAATATGCCTGGCATTTCCATTATATGCCCAGCCCTCTTACCTCTGTACTTTAAATTCAGTTCAGTTGTCAATCACTCCAGAAGGCCTCCCCTGATTCCCCCCAGGTTAGATGCACCTCACAGACTTTCAGTTTTCAATGTATTGTCTCCCCTACTCCTCTCTCTCTCTCTCTCTGACAGAGCCCAGAGCTGGAATACATAGGCACTGAGTTCATGCTTGTTAACCCCGCAGACTTAGGCAGGATCATCATTGTGGCTCTTCTAGATTTGCCTTCCTGGCAGATCCCTGACTCTCTAAGTAGCACCTTGTTATTTGAGTCCTATTATTGAGAAAACTCACGGAGGGGCCTCACCTTGTCATAAATAATTTGGTTTCATTGTGTTTGAATGGTCTGCAGGATGGAGCATCATTATTTTAGATCCCAAACAGTCTCAACCTAGAAGAGTGGAGAAGTGGGGGGGGGGGGGGGGGGGGGGGGGGGGAGGGGGGGGGAGCGGGGGTGTGTGTGCACACCACTGTACCAAGGTCACAAAAAGGCCCCACGAGGCCCCCTTGGCAAACCCAATCTCATTTGACCTTTTATACAAATCACCTTGGGAGGTGGAAAGAGCCAATTAGACACAGTGAAACAAATGAGGCTTACTCATTTATTTAATCTACAAATATTTATTGAGTTCCTACTATGTATCCAGCGAGGCCTTGGGCAGATGGCAGTGAACAAAACCAGTGCATTCCCAGCTCTTAGGGGTTCTGGTGCTAGTCAAGGGAGGCCAACAAGTAACTCGTGTACAAATAAGTAATAAATATCATTTCCGTGGTGGTAAATGCTCAGAAGACAATCAGGCAGGGTAATATTACGGAAAGCGATGGGTAGGAGGGGAGCAGTGCCTGCTTTAGAGCAGGCAAATCCTTTCTGAGGAGATGACATTTGAGCTGAAATCCGAAAGGTGAGAAGGAAGGGGCCAGGTGACACCCGAGGGATGTGGGTGTCTTGCTGAAAGTTCAGGATGGAGCTGGCTCTGGAACTCTGAAGAAGGATCTCTTTCCAGCATCCCTTGGGCTCTTTCCCCTCTCAGCCATGTCTATGAGTATGTCAGGGATAGGCTGTGGGAAGGCAGGGGATGAGGCATACTTAAGTGTGCTGAGAACTCCCACAAAGCTAGCCCAAAGCTGAAGAGGGGCCACCCAAGGGCCAACTTTGCTTCAGCTTGTCTCTCACTCATCCCTTCCTCAAGGGATCCCTTAGGATTAACCCTCACCTCTTTCCAGATCAGCAGGAAAAGGTGTCAGAGATACCTTCCCCAAGGCAGCTAAGAGGTTAACATCCTGCCCTTTGTGTGTGTGTGTGTGTGTGTGTGTGTGTGTGTGTGTGGTAAAATATACATAACAGGAGACTTACCATTTTAACCATTTTAAAAATATATTTTTATTATTGATTTCAGAGAGGAAGGGAGAGGGGGAGCAAGAGAAACATCAGCGATGAAAGAGAATCATTGATTGGCCGCCTCCATGCTCCACACTAAGGATCAACCCCACAACCCGGGCATGTGCCCTGACTGAAAATCGAACCGTGACCTCCTGGTTCATAGGTCAATGCTCAGCCACTGAGGCACACCAGCTAGGCACCGTTTTAACCATTTTTAAGTATACAGTTCAGTGTCATTAAGTACATTCACCTGGTTGTACAGCCATCACCACCATCCATCTCCCCAACATTTTCATCATCCCCATTCAACTACTCCTTGCCACTTTTTTAAAACCCTGTTGAATCTTGGGTAATGGGGAAGTGAATGCTCTTTTAAAAGGCTTCTCCCCCTGATGGGTAGCATCTCCTTCTGTTTAATGGAGTGTCTCTCTGTTTAATCTGAAGACAACTGGTGCCAAAATCACCTAGTTGGGGGAGGGGGTTGGAGAGGAGTGTCTATGAAAAATGCAGATCTCCCCTTCCTTTCCCGAATCAGAATCTCCTGGGCTAGCACTCAAGCAAGTGTATTTTTCCCAAGTCCTCCATATGATTATGATGTATATGTGAGAATCACTAGTTTCAGCCTCATGGGAAGAACACATGAGGACGAATATTAGCCAGGCCAGAAAAGGCTTGCTATGGAGAGGTATCTGCCTGGATGTGATACGCTCCACCTATGGCTAGGTGAATAATTCTGGGCAAGTTGCTCAAGCTCTCTAAACCTGTTTTCTTATCTCTACGTTGGAAATTATGATCACAATATGTACCTCACTGCAGATGCAATGACGATTGAATAAGATTATACAGATGAGGTGCTCTAGTCGGTGCTGTACATGGAAGGTCTCAGGTCTTGATGCAGCATTGAGGTGGTGAAGTGACCCAAGAGACTGCTGTACTCGAGATATGTTTTCCTCGTTGTGGGTAAAGCGAATCCAACTTTACTATTTAAAAGTGCTTTTTCTTTAGCCATCATCCCACGGCAGGAAAGCAACCAAGTTTATTAGTCAGGATAGAAATATATATGTGCCTATAGCAGTTGAGCAGGTACAATGTTTTTACTGAAAAAATCTTTTCAAAGATGGATTCACATGGAGAAGTTCCTAAAAGGAATGGTTAGGTGTTTACCAGTAATGTATGTAGTGTTAGCTGTGGGGAGTAAGAAAGGAAATGAGGCTCTGGCACATGTCCCAGATACTTACCACCTCACTCCTTGGGAACAAGGGCAGTAAGGCTCACAACCACTGGTCAGAAAATCTTCCTGAATAGAATGTGGCTCTGCAGAAAGGAAGATGGAAGGGTTTCAAGGGGTGAAGTGGGGGTGAATAGGCAGGTTCAGGAAACAGTCGACTAGACCATCCTGGCTGAGGTGGGTGTGAAATTGATGGGTAGGAGAGTAGTTTTGATTAGATCACCCTTAAACTTGGCTTCATTTGTCCTAGTTTCATATAATAAAATATCACCTAAACATAGAAAATAGCCTTTTGATAAATTTTAACTAGACCCAGTAGTTTTAAGGACCAACTTAGTGTCTACATAGGATCTGGTACATAGAAGGTGTTCAAAAGATATTTGTTGAACAAGTGAATGAATGAATCAAACCCTTTGGCTGACCAGCCCTTTGGAAGAAAGATGGAGTGATCTGGAAGTTGTTATACTCCAAAGGTGGGGCCAGTTTACAAATATGTCAAACAGATGAGATTATGCATGATTTTAGGGGGCAGGGCATATAATTTTCCATGATCTTCTCCTTTTTAAAATAACATTTAGAACATTGGAAAAAGTATTGTTGACATTTATATAGGTTTCATTACATCTAAAAGTTATTCCTTTAGACAATATAATATTAAACATAAGCAGGATAAAAATGGAATATATAGTACAATTTCAATTCTGAAGATGATGTATATTCAATGGGGAGAAAACTGGAAAGAAGTTATAACAAAATTAGGACTTAACCTAATTATTTTACCTTCTATTTTCTACTTTATACTTCTCAGCCTTTGTTCAAATATTGTACGGTAAATGTGTATTGCTTTTATAATCAGAAAAAATAACAGGTGCCATTTATTAAACAGAGTAGAATGTGGTGCAGCACTTTTACCAAAGTTTGCTTTGGTTTTTTATCCCTGGCACCCATCATACAAATCCCAACTGATGTATGAAATAATGACATAATTATACATAAAATGACATAAAAATGAACTACACCTACCTACCATACTTACTTACAAAGTACAATACTGCCTGTGTCCTGTGCATGGTTAATTTATTGAGGATCCTCCAACATCCAGATTCTAAGATTGGCCATAATATTGTTCCTTGCTTCCACCTGCATATCCCTCAGCCTCCCTGGACACCCTCCACCTTCCACCCCTTGTTAGAGGCTCAGGCATGGCTAGAATAGGTCAGAGCAACAACCCTACTTGCTTTTAGACTGCAGGATCAGCAAACAGCTCTGTGCTTTGAGTTACACTGCCCTGAAAAATAGCAAAAATGCCCAAGGTATTGGCCTACAGATTAAACAAATTTAAAATACACCCCAAAACTTGTTTGTTTCATTATATTTTTAATCAGGTAAAAAGTATGAATAATATTGTTTCTCCCCTTAGAATGGTGATTTCTGAGTGGTAAATCAGAGGCACAGCTAAAATGAACTTGGAGTTTTAATGAGGTGTTCTATTTGCATTTTTAACTCTACTGAAAACAAGATATTAGAATGACATCAGCTGTTTGAGTCAGCTGTTGACTTGGGCTTCCACCCAGAATTTGATGTCATTGGTGGGCATCCGTGAGAACAGGAATAATTTTTTTAAGCTTGCTGACCAGAAGACCTCTGAAGACCTTCATTGGTGCTGGTGTTAAATATAATGTAAATATAAAAAAGAAAATGGCTAGACATGGCCATCTTATGCATTAGCTATGTGGATTTAAAATGCTTTCCATCTGCTACGGCATTGTGGGGGAACCTCTATGAAATTGGAGCGTTATTTAGTCTGGAAATGTTTTACTTGGTGTGATGATGAAATATAGGCTAGATATCAGGTGGTAGGGAGTGCAGAAAGCACAGCCATGAAGAAGAGTTTGCAGGAGCTGAATCATATCTTATTTTGATTAAATCAGGATCATTTTACTGAGAGACTGTAATGTGAGAATGTGTTAGGGTAGTAGAGTGGTTCTAGTATGTTTAGCTCATCCAGAGTGAGTTAGTTTTCATCACATGTATTTTTAATTATTTGGAAAGACAATTACATTAATTGAGGAATGACTTGTAAAATACCAGTTTGAAAAATACATTTAGTGAATAGGTGTATTGATGTTGTCTAACTCTCAATTAATTAAAAATTGCTCGTAACATGAGCTGTAGGTACCCTAGCTAAATGGTGGTAGCTGGCTGCTTGAGGAAGCCTGTTATATTTTTGCTGCATGGGATGGGTAAGGCAAGGCCTTCAAGGCCCTTCCCACGTTTCTCTTCCCCTTCATTGCAAGGCTTCCAAAATGTGCTGCCTTGAGCTGGTATGAGAACTTCCCGACATATGTTCAGAATGGTTCTATTGCTTCTGCTGCAATTATGCTTAATGAGGGCAGAGAAGTCTCAATGTGCCAGCCAACTTACAACCTTTTATCCCAGGCCTAAGAAACAGCCAAGACTCCCTCTCTCCTCTGTTTTCTCTCTGGCCTGACTTCCCAGGGCAGAGTCCTCATTTATAGACTATGACATTTTTCTGGGAAGTCTTTGCTTATGACCTGAGTCTATGCTGATTTCTGCCATCTCTATCTTTATTTTTTACCTATTGCACAATTAGTATACACACGATTAGATGATTGCCCGACTTTTTAACTGCCTGGACTATGCAGTTCATTATTTTATGGTACTAGTTCATAGCCTTAGATTTTTCTTTATGGCTCTATAATAACAAATGATTTCCCTATAGACAGGAATTTTGCCTTTCTCTTCTTGTGAAGTCATGTGGTACCCTTGCATATGTGCTAAGCACCCAGTAAACTTGTAAAACTTAAAAAATTATTTAGTAGCATACACTGGATGAAATAAAGGAAAATTATTACTTACTAATATACAAACAGTATTCTATCCAAAGCAAAGAGTGAGCAAATATTTATTGAGCTTTTATCATTTTTGTACTGGACTGTGATTTACGAGAATTGGACATGGTCCTGTATCAGGAAGTAATTTGTATATAATTACCCTGGAGAGGTTTTTATAATAAGAATACAAGGTACTATTTTTTTTTTAAATATATTTTATTGATTTTTTTACAGAGAGGAAGGGAGAGGGATAGAGAGTTAGAAACATCGATGAGAGAGAAACATCGATCAGCTGCCTCCTGCACACTCCCTACTGGGGATGTGCCCGAAACCAAGGTACATGCCCTTGACCGGAATCGAACCTGGGACCCTTGAGTCCGCAGGCTGACGCTCTATCCACTGAGCCAAACCAGTTAGGGCAGGGTACTATTTTTTTGAGGGATTATCACGTCATAGGATTATTGTGAGGATTACATGAGAAGCTATTGTTTCCCCATTTTACAGCTGTAGGAACTATGCCTTAACAAAGTTTTACGAGTTGTCTAAGGTCAGCATATTAAGTGTCAGAGGTGGGATCCAAATTGAGACTGATTCCATTACCCAGGTTCTCTGTGGTCAGCTGAAATTTTCAGCATCATATTTGTACAGTTGAGCAGGTTGTTCACTGCTCAGAGGTTACTGGCGAAAGGTGCAAGAGGAATTGAAATGCGTCCTATAGTCCACTTAAAGAGCTGATATGGGGTTAAAGTATACAAGGTGGGGCAAAAGTAGGCTTGCAGTTGTTCATATGGAAAAAATAACGCAATCATTAATAAATAATAATACAAAAATAAATTCTGTTTTGCATACTCACAACTGTAAACCTACTTTTGCCCCACTCTGTACAGGTGGATGAACGTACAACTGTGTAGCCACCACCCCAATTAAGATATAGAACATTTCCATCATTCTTACAAAGTGCCTTTGTGCCATTTTATAGTTATTCCATTCCTTCTCCTCCTGCAACTATTGATCTATCTCCATGACTTAATTTTGCATGCGTTAGAACAGCACTATCCTATAGAACTCTGTGGTCATGGAAATGTTCTTTATATCTGTGCTATCCAACACAGTTTCCATCAGCTAGATGTGACTACTGAGCACTGAAAATGTGACTAGTGCACCGGAGGGACTGAATTTTTAAATCTATTTAATTTAAATAAATTTTTACTTAAACTTTAATAGCGACATGTAGTTAGTGGCTGCTATATTAGCACAGGTCTAAAACATCAAATAAATGAAATTATTCAGTGGCTGGCTTCTTTCCCATAACCTAATGTTTTTGAGATTTATCCATGTTTGTTACATGATCAGGAGACCATTTCTCTTATTGCTGAGCAGTATTCCATTGTATGAATATAACAGAGGTTGTTTATTCATCTGTTGATAGACTTTGAGATAGTTTCTAGTTTGGGGCTTTTTATGAACAAAGTTGATGTAAACATTTGCATGCAAGTCTATTTGTGGATGTATCTTCCATTAGTGGACTTTTTGGGTTACATGGTAAGTGTATATATAACTTTATAAGAAACTGCCAAACCATTTACCAAAGAGGCTGTGCCATCTTACAGTCCTACCATGATATTCCAGTTGCTCCACATTCTTACCAACTTTGGGATGGCCAGTCATTTTAATTGTAGCCATTCTAATGGGAATGAAGTGCTATCTTATTGTGATTTTAATTGATATTTTCCTGCTGATCAATGATGACCTTTTTTTTTTCATGATCTTGTAGGTCATTTGTATTTCTTCTTTTGTAAAGTGCTTATTCAAACATTTGCCCATTTAAAAAACAGGGCTATTTTTTATTACTGAGTTTTAAGAATTCTTTCTATGCTCTAGATATAAAATCCTTTGTTTGATATTTATATTACAAATATTTTCTACCATTCTATGGCTTGGGTTTTGAAGAACAGATATTTTTCATTTTGATGAGGTTCAGTTTTTCCTTTATGGTTTGTGCTTTTGTGTTCATGCTAAGAAATTTCTGCTTACTCCACTGGTTGTCAAGATTTTCTCCTCTGTTTTCTTTTAGAAGTCTTATCATTTTAGCTTTTACATTTAGGACTATGATTAATTTTAACTTATGTGTGGTGTGAGGAAGGGATTGAGGTCCTTTTTTTAAATGCAGAAATTTTGTAGCTTTGTCACGATTTATTTTGGCTGTTCACATATATTATTTTGTGAAGTGTATATTCAAGTCTTTTGTCTGTTTAAAAAAATGGGTTGTTATCTGCTTATTGAGTTCTAGGAATTATTTTATATATATTCTGGATATAAGACTTTTTCAGGTACATGCATTATGAATATTTTCTCTCAATCTGTGGCCTATCTTTGTTTATTAATGCAAATTTTTTTGAAGAGCAGAAGATTTACATTTTGATTAAGTCCATTTTACCCTTTTTAAAAAATATATTTTTTATTGATTTCAGAGAGGAAGAGAGAGGAAGAGAGAGATAGAAACATTAGCGATGAGTGAGAATCATTGATCAGCTGCCTCCTACACACACCCCACAATGGAGATTGAGCCTGCAACCCAGGCATGTGCTCTTTACCGGAATCAAACCTGGGACCCTTCAGTCCGCAGCCTGATACTCTACCCCCTGAGCCAAAACAGTTAGGGCCATTTTACTTTTTTAAAATGACTTAATGCCTTTTGTGACTTATCTAAGAAATTTTTCTGTATTCCAAGTTCATAAACATTTTTCCTGTTTTCTTCTAGAAGTTTATGTTTAGATATATAATCCATTTTTGAATTAATTATTATGTTTGATTTGATGTAGGTGTTGATGTTTGTTATTTTTCTATTTGGATCCAGCACCATTTATTGATTGTCCTTTTCCTGTTGAACTACCTGTGCACCTTTGATGAAAAGCCAATTGAATGTATATGTGTGGGTCTATTTCTGGACTCTGTTGTATTCCATTGATCTAAATTTTTATCCTTATGTCAGTAACACACAGTAATGTCAAGATTACTGTAGCTTTGTAGTAGTCTTGAAATTAGGCCATGGTTGCAGTTATTTTGGCTACACTAGTTCCTTTACATTTTCCATGAATTTGCAAGATTGTTTCAGTACTTGAAAATCAATCAATATGGTTTACCATGTTAACCTATTAAAGGAGAAAAACCATATGGTCATTTCGATAAATACAGAAAAAGCATTGGGCAAAACTCATTTGTGATAAAAAAAAACTTTAGCAAATTAGAAATACAGGGGAACATCTCAGTTTAATAAAGGACATTTATAAGACACCTAGAGCTAACATCATATTAAATAGTGATATATTGAATACTCTCCCTCTAAGACTGAGAATGAGACAAGGATGTGTGCTCTTCATACTTATTTTAGCTTCAATATTGGAGATCCTAGTTAGTGCACTAAGTCAAGAAAAGATAATAAAAGGTACACATTTTGGAAAGAAAGAAGTAAAACTTTCTTTGCAAGCTAATTGGAGACTGTGTTTATAGTGAGGATTCCCTTTGTAAGTTTTACAACTGAGAATTAACCTGTTATAAACAAACTTTTTTGTGATCCTCCATTTTACTATATTATTAGTGTATTAGTTCAAAAATATTTGAACTAATCAACCTACTAGTCAACTCCTGATATCTAATATATACAGAGTATAAAGATTAGGATATCTCTGGGTCACAAGGCTTGCATCCCAGGTTGAAACTTTTCTAATAAAGAGAGTAGAAGTCATGAAGGGTTAAGTCTTTGGGGTCTTGGAAAAGGACCCAGATTAGTAAACCAATGCCTTTGGGGAATGTTTTAAAAGCTTTGTCTCTTTGTGAGTTATGGAATTTCCATCACAATAGTTCAGAGAAAGGAAGTCCCGAGGGAGTGAACAGCAGACAGCCAGTGGTGAAGAAAGAGTGAAGACTGACTCATCATGTAGGGTTTGGGTGTGGGTGTGCAAACTTACAACTGTGCACAATATGTGCATGTGGTAGGGAGAAAGGGAGGAAAGGGTTGTGCAGACAAAATGTTTTCTTTAATCTCTTTGCAGAGTGGGATTTAGGGAAGAGAATGCATAAGTAAATAACTGTGGCTGGTTGTTTGTCATACATGAGATACTCAAAGGGACTCTATAAAACTGTAAGTTTAAAGATTCAAATAGAACTGTTAAATTCTATTACCAGCTTTGACAGTTTACCTAGTATTTTTTTTCCATGATAGTGAAATTTCTGAGAAATTTTCACTTTCTTTAATTAGATGAAAAGTTCTCCTAGAACTTCAGATTAATTCATAGTTATTCATTGTGTTTTTCTACCTCTTTATATTTCTTTATATTGTTCCTTCTGCCAAAAGTCTCTTTTCTCCTCTATGGATACAAGTAATTGCTACCTTTCTGTAAAGGATCCCTCCATCAGAGCTTTATTAATCTTGGTTCGTGGCCATCTTGTCTCCTGAACTCTGTAAAATATATTGGTGCATAACAAATATTTGACAGTTGTCTGATAAAATAGTTTTTGTTGTTGTTAAACCCTGCCTCTTTCCAACACACAATCAGAAAAGACAGTATGCTTGTGTTAAATATTTTTCTAATTTAACTATTCTTTATGACACAAAGGATTTCATTTGGTTTAGGAACATAAAATTGGAAACACATTAGGAATTAATGAATCTAACTTTCCCTGCAATGCATGAATTTTCTATACAGCCTTTTTGTTATATCACATGTCTGTACTCTTAAATATGTCACTCAAATATTCTGAGCCTTATCCATAAAAGGGGGATGATAATAGTACTCACCTTTATTGGGAAAAGTTGGATGCGAATGACAGAAAACCTGAAATAATTGTGGCTTAAACAAGATAGAATTTGTTTTTTTCCTTATACTCCAGGAAACAAGGACCCAGGCTTCTACTTTGTTTTTGTTTTTTTATATGCAAGGCATCCATTCTCATCTTCACCTCATGGTGTAATATGGCTACTCTAGCTCCAGGCATCATGCCTTCCCTCCAGCCAGCAGAAAAGAAAAGGAGGAGGAGGAAAGGGCATGCCCTGTCTTTTCAAGGACACTTCCCAGAAGTTGCAAACCACTTTGGCTTGTATTTCATTAGCAGTAACTTAGTCACCTGGCTACATCTAGTTCTAAGTGAAACTAATAAAAAAGGGACTATCTGGCCCTGGTTGGTTTAGCTCAGTGGATAGAGTGTAGGCCTGCGGACTGAAGGGTCCCGGGTTTGATTCCAGTCAAGGGCACATGCCTGGGTTTTGGGCTCGATCCCCAATAGGGGGCATGCAGGTGGCAGCCGATCCATGATTCTCTCTCATCATTGATGTTTCTATCTCTCTCGCTCTTCCTCTCTGAAACCAATAAAAATATATATTTAAAAAAAGGGGGAGTATCTGCTTGGCTAAAATTTAGTGGTTCTATTATTGAAGAAAATGATAACAAATTTTGAGGACAATTAGCAATCTTTGCCACCCTATTGATATTGTTGTTATAAAGATTAAATGAGATAATATGTATACTGTGCTTAGAGCATGCCTGGCATATGATACATCCTCAATAAGTATTAGCCATTGTTTTCTGTAATTAATCTTTGTAGGCAGTCATCATTTATTATTTGTTCAACACACATGAATACCTGCTGTGCTTATACTATGCCTTTCTCTATTTAAAGTCCTCTATGAGCAATTAGGAGAAGTCTACCATCCAAGATAGCTTGTCCTTTGTTGAACAACTCTAAAAGTTAGGGAATTCTTTATTAAACTAAGCCCAAACATTTCTACCCAATAATTCATTTGTCTTTACCCTGATCCTACCTTAAAAAATATATATATATATACATATATATATACATATATATATACACACACATATATATATGGTGTCCCAAAATTCACGCAAGATTTGAATTTTGCGTGAGCATTAACAACAACAACAAAAAATAAAAGCCTAATTTTACTTGGTTTATTGAATCAGATTCTAATATCTGTTGCCCTTTGATTTCAATCCCTTCAATTTGATAAGCATTACCAAGTACCAATTATGGCCCAGGAGCAGGGACAATGAAGACCAATGAAGACCACGGCTTTGCGTATGTGCCAGCAAAGCCGTGGAGGCCATTTACCCGATGTGCTATTCCATACATAACCCTATACTGTATACTTTATGAATCAATAAAAAATTTACAATTTTTAATTATAAACCTGTGTTTTCTAACAAAATTACTTCTTGCGTGAATTTTGGGACACCATATATATATGCATATATATGTGTGTGAGTGTATATACATATATATGTGTGTGTGTGTGTGTGTGTATATATATATATATATACATACATATATATATATATTTTGTTGATAGTATTATAGATATCTCCTGTTCCTCCCCCCCTTTACCCCCTTCCTCCCAGTCCCTACCCACCCACCCTGAAACAGTATGAAACAAGGCTATTTCCTTATTTCAGTTCTGCAAATGTATGAAGATTGCTATCAAGCCTCCCACTTAGTTCTCTTACTCTAAACAAGCATTTCATTAACTCATTTATCTAGTGTATGGTTTGGCAGGCATTTTCTATAAAGAGCCAGATGGTAAATACTTTTGGCTTTTTGGGCCACATGGCCTCTGTCACAACTTTTCAACCCTACCATTGTAATGCAAAGGCAGTTGTTTAAGAGAAAAGGATAAATTTGGTGCCCATTACTCCATTTTGATTGGAATGAGAAATTCTGAAATATTAAATCAGAAAAATTAATACCTAAAGCATTAAAACTGACCTCTTTTTTATCTTTAAATTTTTTTTAAAATTACAGTTGACAGGCAGTAGTATGTTAGTTTCAGGTATACAGCATAGTGATTTGACGTTTATGTAACTTACAAAGTGATTGCCCCCAATAAATATAGTACCCATCTGACATTACACATAGTTATTGCAGTATTATTAACTATATTCCCTATGCTGTACTTTATATCCCTGTGACCGTAAAACTAACTTCTGATTGCAAAACTCCTTCCCCCAAATTGGTTCATATTTTGCATTAGCTTAGAATTATGAGTTCATTAAAAAATTCATTCAATTCCACAGTGTTTGACATTATCCCTTTCTCTTACAGGAAACATTCAAACTGGAATTTTAAATCATTACAAGTCAGTGATGGATCACAAGTTGCAGAATGCAATCCTGAATAGAATTCTTCGAAAGAATTGCTTTAAATAACAGAGGAAAGAAAATTATCCACCACTCTAAAACCCTGATCTAGAAAAACCTATTGCACATACTAGGAAGTTAAAACTGGGGAAATTTATCTGACTCTTAATGCACCTGAATCAAAGGAACTGTCGCTTTGTTTCTCAAAGGAATTTTATATCTGAGATTATTTTAATAGCCAATCATTTTATTAGAATCTTGACATGATCATCAGGAAGGAGAAACAGAACAGTCGGTAAAGCCTGTGTGTTGGTCAAGATGACTTCTGAAGAAATGGCAGCTTCTGATCTCATACCTGTGACTCAGAGAAAAGTGGTGTCTTCTCAGTCAGCTGCAGATGAAAGTAGTGAAAAGGCCTCAGGCGTCAGTGTTCCAAAGACACATACTCCTGGGCAGAGTAGGCCGATTTCTCATACCATCTCAAAACTGAACAAACCCAAAGAGGAAACTTCTGGAAGCAACTTGCCTAGGATTCTCTCAACAACAAGGGGGAAAATCATGAGTGATGAGAACAGTAACGAAACATGCTGGGAGAAAAACATGCCCGATTCTGTGAAGAACCTTAATGTGAACGGCAACAACATATTGGAAAACCGTCAGTGTGGTCTTCCTCAGAGCCAGTTTTACAAAACATGCGATTCTGTTGTAGAGGAAGGCCTGCATTTGGAAACTGGAATCCCTTCTTCCCTGGAAAGAAAGGTGTTCCCTGGGATTCAACTGGAACTAGACGGACCTCCCACGGGCATTCGTCCCTTAGGAAATCAATCAGCAACCAGCAGGGCACACCCCGACAGCGATTTGGCGGTATTTCACTTTCATTATGAGCTTGACCGAAGAATGTCGGACAGTGTCTGTACCCTATCAGACAACTTGATTTTGGATGATTGTGGAAACTGTGTATCACTGCCTGATGTTGGTAGGGAGCAAAAGAAAAATTATATGGCATATACTTGCAAACTGATGGAATTGGCAAAAAGCTGTGATAATGAGAACAAGCAGCGACAGGGTGATCATTGTGACGCCTTGAACGATGAATATATGTGCTGCGAAGCTTCCTGCCGAAAGGCCAACGTGGTATGTTCTAGTGACAGCTTCTGCAGGGAGGGTTTTACTGATAGTCCATCTGCCGAGACTTTTCTGAGCCATTTTGAGGACTTCCCTGATAATTGTGAAGACGTAGAAGATTATTTTAAAAGTAAAAAGGAGCGATCCACTTTGTTAGTGAGGAGATTTTGTAAAAATGACAGAGAAGTTAAGAAATCTGTGTATACTGGGACAAGGGCAATTGTGAGGACTCTGCCTTCTGGTCACATTGGACTGGCAGCTTGGAGTTACATTGATATGAAGAGAAGTGGAAGCTCGTTGCCTTGTGGGAGAGTAACGGGCCAGCTATCAACAGTGCTAATTAGGCAAGATGGGAGCCCATGTCTGTCAGAAGCCCAGTGGTATCCGGTAAGAGTGAAAGTTTCTTTCGATCATTTTTTTAAGCTTGATATTTCAAAATCCAAATTTTCATTGTCTTAATTCATGTAAAATTTTAAATTCTGTCAAATTATGATTTACAGGGGAAGTATTTGTAGTTATTGGAAACAAGTAGATATAACAGTTACTCCAATGGATAGCTGTCAAGGCTGAGTTAACTCTGCAACAATATAGGTAACAAAATACGCATATGTATGCCATCAGGAGTGGAGACATTATAGAGATTCCCTGGTTACTGTGTGTGGAATTATAAGAAAGAAACTCCTGGTAGTGGAAAAACTCTGAATTTTGTTGTGTCCTTTGGAAATATATGCCTATGTCTTCTTTTATTGTGCTTTTAGTTTGCAAGGCCGAAAGGAACTTAAAGTCCGGTTTCCTCCATTTTCCAACCAGCATTCCCAGTTGCTTCCCTCTTCATCTTTTTTGTGCCATGGACCCCCTGTGGCCATTTGGTGAAGCCCATGGACTCAGAATGCTTTTAAATGCATCGAACGAAATACAAAACATTATAAAGGACACAGATTATGTGGATATAAATTTATCAAGACATTTTTTGAAATTATGACATAGCAGGGTAGGCACTTCTTTATTAGCACACTAAAGGATGGTACCCAGTGACGTGCTAACTACCTTAACTTCAAAGTAGTGATGAATCTAGGTCAGGAATGGTTTGCCTGGGACTTTCCCAGTTTTATCATCCCAAGCATCTCAAGCCTGGCCATACAAGGGCAGTTGGTCACACTAAATATAAATACTATTTTTAGGGTGTCTACTATGACTGTAATATATGGAAATATTTGTGATTTCTATTGGTGACAAGATCATAGCTGCTGCTGCTGCTACTACTGAGATTTGTTGCCTATATTCATAATTGAAGGAAATGTTAAATTTCTAACTCTCACATTCTAGTGTTTCACAATTTATTAAAATTTGGCCCTATAAATAACTACCCAGTCTAGGAAAACACCCTTTTTATTGAAATATAACTGGCATATTTTTACTTTCATCATCATCAATATAGTAGCTAACATTTGTGCATTTTACATGTGCCAGGCATTGGGTCAAATAATTTATTCTTTTTTAAAAAATATAGTTTTATTGAATTCAGAGAGGAAGGAAGAGGGAGAGAGAGAGAGAAACATCAGTGGTGAGAGAGAATTGTTGATTGGCTGCCTCCTGCACTCCCCCTACTGGGGATTGAGCCCAAAACCTGGGCATGTGCCCTGACTGGGAACGAACTGTGACCTCCTGGTTCATAGGTCAGCATTCAACCACTGAGCCACACCAGCCAGACCAAATAATTTATTCTTGATTTCATGCAATCATCTTAATTCCCCTCTGGTATTGGTATGCTTATTAACACTGTAGTATTGCTAAGAAAACTGAGTCTTAGAGAAGTCATTTACCCTGTCCAAGGTCACTTAGCTAATAAATGGTGTAACCAGGATTGTGATCCAGGCAGCCCACACTCTTAATTCCTCAAGATCTAGAAAGAAATAAAATTTAGAATAAACTTTTAAAGGAACAAATTCTGTTCATTTCAGCACCTGTTGACTTAGTAGCCACATTCACTGATGCTTAGATTTTTTGGACTTGACTGTGTTTGATATGGTGCTTCTAACCCTGTTACATGTTTGAATCACAGTGTCCATTCCCCCCCCAATCCTCCATCCCCAGACCCTCTGAATCAGAATCACTAGGGTAGGGTGCAGCACGAATATTTTTTTCAAAATTCCTTTGGGTAATTCTGTGATTCTGTGGAGTCAAGAGCCACTGACCAGGAGCTTAAATTCTTTGGTCTTCATCAGGACATTTGGGGACTGTTTCCTCTGCCCTAAAGACCATGACACTGCCAGGGCTCTCAAGAGTGTCAGGCCTGACCAGGGAGCCTGAAGGCCCTTCTCGCTGTGCATTTGATCTACCCTTCACCCCACCAAGTGTCAGCAGGTTTGTTTTTACTTCTTCACCTGATACCTCATGAAACCTGAGTCACAGTCAAGGTGGTGTCAGTTACCCACATGCTCCCCAGCTCTTCTGACCGAATTCTGAATTTTGTCCATGCAGGGAGCAAGAGGTTCATCACAGCAATGTGTCAGCCTACTTAAAAAGGCAGCAATTACATTCACCTGAAGTTGAACGTTAAGAACACAATAGAAATTTAAATATAGCAAAGTGAGTGGAAGTAGATTGTTTGAGAACCGTTATCATAGTTCCCCACACACACTTATGCAGACACGAGGGCTGTGAATGTGCCATAAACTGCAGGATAACTTTTGGCATGCCTGTACTTATCCTCCAGTTCCTGCAGCCCTACCACTTCTGAGAATGTTCACAGGTCCTTAGCTTAAATCTGCCCCTTTCAGCCTGTCAGAGGCCCTGGATTGGTCATTTCCAGTGAAAAGAACCGAAGAGATGAGTCAAATCATCTCCTCCCTCCTAGTCTCTGGAGGCTGGGAGAGGTCACCACACCTCAGTCAGAATCAACTCCAGGAATTTCTCTCTCCTCTCTGACTGGGTTTCTGGGAGGTGGTGGGCATTTTTATTAATCCTTAACATGAAGCTGGGGGATGGGCTGACTGTCCTCCTGTCCTTTCTCAAGGGAGAGTTCTGAAAGGCAGAGACCTTTTTGAACATCCATTCTGTGGCAGGAATGGATCAGTATTTTCTAAAGTATGGTATTCTCCCTGTATGTTATGTTTTGTCTTGTTTTCAGTCTGGTGGAAATCCTTCTCAAAAGTTGCACAGATGAATTTTAGCCACTTTCCCTCAGCTCCTATAAAGTGCTTCCTTTAGCTAAAAAAAAAAAAAAAATGCAGATTCTAATGTTATGCTTATAGTTCCAGTGTTCTGATTATTTCACACTAGAGGCCTGATATACATGAAATTTGTGCATGGGGGGAGGGGGGGTCCTTCAGCCCAGCCTGCATCCTCTTCATTCTGAGATCCCTTGGGATCGGGTCTAAACCAGCAGTCGGACATCCCTCTCGCAATCGGGACCACTGGCTCCTAACCGCTCACCTGCCTGCCTGCCTGGTCACCCCTAACTGCTCTCCCCTGCTGGCCTGATTGCCACTAACCACCTCTGCCTTGGCCCCTGCCACCATGGCTTTGTCCGGAAGGACGTCCGGAAAGATGTCCGGAAGATGTCCAGTCTAATTAGAATATTACCCTTTTATTATGAATGTTAAATACATTTAACGTTCACTTTGCTATATTTAAATTTCTATTGTGTTCTTAACGTTCAAGGAATTAAGTATAGATGTGTCCCCCAATCAGACTGTAAATGTATTAAGGGCAAGAAATGGCCCTACCTTTTTTTCTACTCTCCATAATGCCAAGTATATAGAAAACAGGACAATGTCAGACTAAGAAACACGGTCTTTGGAGTCAGTTGGCAAGGCCTCATGCAGAGTGGGTGCCACTGCTCTCACTCCGGTCACTTATTACATACTTTGTCATGCACATGTCCCCAGCCTGTGCTCTTGGTAGCTTCTGACACGGGCAAGTTTACAGCGGTATGAATTTGAATGTATGTCCCTTAATCTATGATGTGGTCGTTTGAACAATCCTCCCCACACATTTAAAGAATGTGTTATTTATACAATTAGTTCCCTTGCCTCACTTAACTTTTTTTTCCTTGTGTGCTTTTGTCAAAATGACCCAATTACTTTATATTTGCACAGCTGTTCAGAGGAGCATGGATTTGAATGGGAGACATTAATGAGGATTAATGCTGACTGCCTGACTAACCATATTGGTATCCTCCTCCCTGCTTGTAAAAAATTAAAACCCTAACCCTTATCCAGTTACAGCCACACTCCCTCTCTCCTGCTTTCAATTTATTGGCTCACAAAGATGATATATTTTGGCAAGTGGCTAAAGTGTCCAAGTTAGAGATTGGTTAAGGGTGTTTTCCCTTTTTAAAAAAAACTCTCTCCCTGCCTGAATTTTGGGGAGTTTAGGTACCTAGAGTTATTCTGAATCCGAAATACAAGAAGTTCTGCCTCTGCTGGAACCAGTCATGTAGCCTGAGTTCCGTGTGCACTGAATGATGGAGCGTGGAGGAAGCGAGGGTAGCCAGGGCCGAAAGTCCACCAGCTCCTATAATTACTGCTTTATTTATGTCCCTGCTTGGATCCTCAAGAGGATTTAATGTACAATAGGTACAACAAAATAGAAAAAAAAAGTGAAGTTTTAAGAAATCAAAATAGAAAAATTATAAAATATAAAGGAAAGATAAAACCAGCTTCTATGTTGCTAGTTCCTTTTCTGCTTTCTTCCTTCTAAAATGTGTCTTCACATTTTTTCTACTCTCCAATACAGAAAATTAAACTTAAGAGGCTATGGAAAATTTTTTGAGTGTTTAATATAAATACCTTTGTTGGTATTGTTGGTATATATATCCTTGATTCTGTATTTTCTGTTACATTTAAAGGGGCCAACCAATAACAAATTCATTTCCTTTGTAACTTTTATGGGTGATCAAATATCTGTTGAGCCATGCCGTTCCGTGTTGTTAATAGATGGCTGGTGAAATAGCAACATGCCTTGTTTTCTCGTCTGGGAATTTGGTCTCCCTGCATCTTGGGTACAATTTGGACCTTGAACTAATTAA
Organism: Myotis yumanensis; assembly: GCF_028538775.1. Classification (NCBI taxonomy): domain Eukaryota; kingdom Metazoa; phylum Chordata; class Mammalia; order Chiroptera; family Vespertilionidae; genus Myotis; species Myotis yumanensis. Next base: position 23,068,211 of record NW_027223764.1, on the reverse strand, counting down.
TTTCACAGGGAGCACAGGCTAAGCTGAAAGCCTTTGCTTGGTGACATGCAAGGCCTCCTCTTCCATGACTCAGGGTTATGTCAGGTTCATGACATGGCTATAGGAGGAGGCTGGCCCCTTCCTGCTGAGCACAGTGAAAGGGAATCCAGCTCCCGGCCAGTCCCTGTGCAGTTTAGTCACGTCTAGTGCATCAGTGGAAAATGTGACGGGACATCAGAGGCCAGCTCTGTGATAGTTGGTCAACTTTCACTTATTAGCTGCATTGGGACAGTTTAGGGTAAACTTACTTCCACATTGTAGTTACACCAGCTCTTTGGCCAAAAAATGTAATGAAAAACACTGACCCTGGTTGGACTCTAGTTGAAGAGAATATATCCATGGCCACTGTTATTTTCATGTTAGCCTTGGGACAGTACCAGCATTAGGACTTTTTATTCCTTTCCCCAGATACCCTGCATAATGGGAATTGGCAGCTGAAGAAGCTCCATCCCTGGAAGTGGGCCATGGTTAGAATGTGGCCTGAAAAGAATCAGAACCCGTGGGCAAGAATGGGACCATCAGATGGAGCCCTGATCTAATCCACACCCTGCATTTTCACACAGGAGGCCCTCAGGCTGCCCATAGAATGACCTCTCCAGAGTGATGTGTGATAAGAGTATTCCTCGCCCTTTGATCCACTCACCCTTGATCCCCTTGATCCCCTCCTCCAGTGCTGATTCAAGAACAGCACTATAAACCCTGAGGGAGTGGTACAGAGGTTTCTTCTCTGGTTACCAAATGACTCAGCATTCAAGAACTATCGCATCATAGGGGGTAAGAGGGGTGACCATCCCTTGAACCCTCTATGACTAGACTAATCTGTGGCTCAGGCAGGGCCCTCATGAAAAGTTGCTTTCAGACAATGGTGGCCCTGAAGAGCCCCATGAAACCAAAATGGTGCCCCGTCCATTGGTTCTTTGTTCTAGTGGCTGGCCTGGACACATACAGAGGCTCAGATTAAATAAGGGTCCTACAGAGTTCAGGCATCTAAGTCCCAAACCCCAACACTCGGCCCTTGAACCTCAGCCCCTTCCCTCTCATTTAGGCCAGCACCCCTCAAACCCTCAGAAAGAGAACAGCAGAAAACCACCTCAGTCTTTAGCAATACAAAGACTATCTTTCAAGGACAAGGAGAGCTTATTCTTTGAAACCCTTGGAGGGAAGGAGAAATGCTTCAATTTCTTCTTCTTTTAACAGCCTTATTGACATATAATTCATATAGCATACAGTTCATCTCTTTAGAGTATATAATTCAGTGTTTTGGTGTATTCACAGGTATGTGCAAACACCACCACAATTTTTTTTTTAATTAAATCTTTATTGTTCAGATTATTACATTAGTTACTCTTTTTTCCCACCATAACTCCCCTCCACCCAGTTCCAACCCCACCCTCTGCCCTCACTCCCCACCCACTGTCCTCATCCATAGGTGCACGATTGTTGTCTAATCTCTTCACTCACCCTCACACCCCTTTCTCCCCCCGCCCCCAAGAATAGTCAGTCCATTCCCTTTCTATGTCCCTGATTCTATTACAATCACCAGTTCATCAGATTATTTATTCACTTGATTTTTAGATTCACTTGTTGATAGATGTGTATTTGTTGTTCATAATTTGTATCTTTACCTTTTTCTTCTTCTTCCTCTTCTTACAGGATACCTTTCAGCATTTCATATAATACTGGTTTGGTGGTGATGAACTCCTTTAGCTTTTTCTTATCTGTGAAGCTCTTTATCTGGCCTTCACTTCTGAATGATAGCTTTGCTGGATAAAGTAGTCTTGGTTGTAGGTTCTTGGTATTCATCACTTTGAATATTTCTTGCCATTCCCTTCTGGCCTGCAAAGTTTCTGTTGAGAAATCAGCTGACAGTCGTGTGGGTACTCCCTTGTAGGTAACTGATTTTCTTTCTCTTGCTGCTTTTAGGATTCTCTCTTTGTCTTTTGCTCTTGGCATTTTAATTATGATGTGTCTTGGTGTGGTCCTCTTTGGATTCCTTTTGTTTGGGGTTCTCTGCGCTTCCTGGACTTGGAAGTCTATTCCTTTCACCAGGTAGGGGAAGTTTTCTGTCATTATTTCTTCAAATAGGTTTTCAATATCTTGCTCTCTCTCATCTTCTGGCACCCCTATAATTCGGATGTTGGTACGCTTGAAGCTGTCCCAGAGGCTCCTTACACTATCTTCATATTTTCGGATTCTTTTTTCATTTTGCTTTTCTGGTTGGGTGTTTTTTGCTTCTTCGTATTTCAAATCTTTGACTTGATCCTTGCGACCCTCTGGTCTGCTGTTGGGAGTCTGTATAATATTCTTTATTTCAGTCAGTGTATGCTTAATTTCTAGTTGGTCCTTTATCACAACATCGAGGGTCTCATTAGATTTCTTGAGGATCTCACTACATTTATCGGCGGTCTTACCAGTCTTTTCGAGGGCTTCTAAACAGTTCTTTAAAGACCTTAAAAGTGTGGTTTTTAACTCTATATCCAACAGTTTGCTTTCCTCCAATTCTGTCGTTTGTGTCCTGTTTCTTTGTCTCGGCATTTTTTTATGCTTCGCTGTGTCGATAGAGTGCCTTTCTGTGCTAAGTGTCCCAATAACCTAAGGTAGACACTCTTGGTGCACCCCCTTGTGGGCTTTGTGCACAGTCTTGTTGTGGTTAAGCCTTGATTGTTGTAGTTATCACTGTGAGGAATTGACCTCCAGGTCAATTGGCTGTGAGAATCATCTGTGTCTGCGGTGGGAGAGCTTCTGTGCTGGAGACACCCCTCTGGGGCTAGACTTGCTTTGATGGGGCTTTGGTGCTCACTGAGTCTGCCTCCTGAGTGTGTCTTTTATGGTTCCACGGAGCTTAAAGCTGGATGGTCCCACTCTGACCTCTGGGCTTCCTGGCTCCTGGATCTCTAGGGAGGTGCTAATCTAGCCTTTGCCTGAGGCTATCCAGCAAAAGCCTCCCTGCAGGGCTTGGGCGGGGCGGGTCCCACGGGATCAACAGGGCGGGATTAGCAATTATGGCTGCTCTCAGTCTTGCCCTCAGAGGCTCTGCTTCTCAGTGTCCCAGTAGTCGCTGCAAGCCCCACGGAGAGAAAGCTGCCCTAGGGTTCTGAGCGATGCCAGACAGTCCCGCTTCTCCCGTATGAGTCTGGGTCCTTAGAGACTCGCCCGGAACTGGAGCTCAGAGCCTGAGACTCCCTCCTGATTGAAAACAACCGCGCCCTCAGCCTCCAGCCCGCTCCACATGCACTCCGAACCTTAGTATTTTACTTCAGCACTGCGCCTCCTCTGAGCCTCGGTATGCTTTTCTCTTTCCTCCTAGTTGTAGAACATCCACTCAGCCAGCTTTCCTGTGGTTCTGGATGATGTCCGTTCCGTCTTTTAGTTGTATTTTTGAAGTGGTTGTTCGAGGCAGCAAACTCCCGTGTTTACCTATGCCGCCATCTTGGTTTCTCCCATCACCACAATTTTAAAGCATTTCCATCAACTCAAAAAGAAACCCATACCCTTTAGCTATCACCTCCATTTTCTCCATCCCTTCCCCTCTCCCCCAACCCTAAGCATTCACTAATCTATGTTGTGCTTATAGACTTCCCTAGTCTGAACTTTCATATGAATGGGTTCATATAGCATGTGGTCTTTTGTGACTGGCTTCTTTCACTTAGCACAGTGGTTCTCAACCTTCTGGCCCTTTAAATACAGTTCCTCATGTTGTGACCCAACCATAAAATTACTTTCGTTGCTTCTTCATAACTGTACTGTTGCTACTGTTATGAATCATAATGTAAATATCTGATATGCAGGATGGTCTAAGGCGACCCCTATGAAAGGGTCGTTCGACCGCCAAAGGGGTCGCGACCCACAGGTTGAGAACCGCTGACTTAGCGCAATGTTTTTAAGGTTTACAGTTTGTCTATATTGTAACATGTATCAGTACTTGGCTTTTTTTCTTTTCTTTTTTTTACTATATTCCACTGTATGAATATGCTACATTTTTATCTATTCATTCATCTTTTTGAGTTGATGGATACTGTGTTTTTTCCACTTTTTGGCTCTTAGGAATATGTTTTCATTTCTCTTGGGTTTATATCTGGGAGTGGAATTGCTGAGTCATATAATTGAGTTTAAACTTTTAAAAAAGCAGATTTACAAAGCAGCTGTACCTTTTTACATTCCCACTGGCAGTGGGTGAGGGTTCCAATTGCTCCACATCCTGACCAACATTTCTTAGTGTCCATCTTTTTGCTTATAGCCATCCTTGTGGATATGAAGTGATATCTCATTGTAGTTTTTATTTGCTTTTCCCTGAAGTCTTATGATGTTGAACATCTTTTCCTGTGCTCATTGGCCATTAAATCCTTTGTCCATCTTTTAAAATTGTTTTTTAAAAATTATTATTGAATTCTTTATATATTCTGGATATACGTTCATGATCAGATATATGATTTGCAATATATATCTAGATGTAAATATAGTTGTAGAAATTATGAGTGAAAGTCAAGAGAGTGACAAAGAAAGTTTACAATTTTAATGCATAATAAAACTTGTAAGTAAGCTTTCAAGTAAAAAAAAATTCTTTTTATTAATCCTCACCCAAGGATATTTTTTCCATTGATTTTTAGAGAGAGTGGAAGGAAGGGGGAGAGACACACAGACAGAAACATCGATGTAAGAGAGACATATGGATTGGTTGCCTCCTGGATTGCTCTGACGAGGGCTGGGGATTGACCCTGCAAACAAGGTACATGCCCTTGACCAGAATTGAACCCATGACCCTTCAGCCAACGGGCCAACATTCTATCCATTGAGCCAAACCAGCTAGGACTCAAGTAAAATTTTTTAAACTTCTCTCCCAAATTCTCTCCAAACTCCAGTCTTTATAGTTTCTCCCTCTTCTTCTGCTTGTTGTTTTTCTTATTATCCAAATTCTGTACTCCAGACCCTGGCTGGGAACCAGATTGTCATCTGCAAAGTTGTGCATTGCAAGAAAGGCATCCAAGGCAGGGATCGTTGAGGAGGAGGTGACCACTTCACAGCAATATACTCCATCATGCACAGGCTGGAGCAAGGCTCAGCCTTGGGTGACACAAGTGAAATTCCTAGAATGCAAGATTTAAGGAGGCACTCTCGGGGTCTTGCAAGTGCCAACCCTCCGCTTTCTAGTGAGTGCCTCCTTAAATTTTGAGGCCTAGGCAGCTCCCTTGTCTCACCCTAGTCCCAGCTGCAGATATGAGAGTCTAAGGGTATATATGGTTTAGAAATGCCTATTATCTTCTTAGTTCAGGAATGGCCTTGACTAAACGCCCATATATCTTTTAAAAAAATAATATTTTATTGATATTTTTACAGAGAGGAAGGGAGAGGGATAGAGAGTTAGAAACATCGGTGAGAGAGAAACAACGATCAGCTGCCTCCTGCACACTCCCTACTATGTATGTGCCCGCAACTAAGGTACATGCCCTTGACCGGAATCGAACCTGGGACCCTTGAGTCTGCAGGCCGACGCTCCTAGCCACTGAGCCAAACCGGTTAGGGCAACGCCCATATATCTTAATACAGATGTTCTTAAACTACAAGCTAAGAGTGGTTCCTCATTTTTAAAGGGTTCAAAAAATCAAAAGAATAATAATATTTTGTGACATGTGGAAATTATATGAAATTCCAATTTCAGTGTTCACACTCATTCTTTTATCTATTTTCTGTATGTGCATTCTTCCTGTAACAGCAGGTTTGAGCAGCTGCAGTAGAGATTGTATGGCTTGCAAAGACTAAAATACAGTGTTTATTATCTGGCCCTGTATAGCATAAGTTAGCCTATCCCTGGCTTAGATCACCAATCTCCACCTGGCTAATTCCTACCCCTCCTTCAGTCCTAAGGTTGGATTTCACATCCCCTCATAGTCCCTTCCCCCACTACAGACCCCAGTTCAGAGTTTCTCTGACAGTCAGTCTTCAGTGCATATTTCTTGAATTATAAATGAATTATAAATGAATTATAAATGAAGAAAGGTGGTTTTCACTCATGCTAATGTCTCCTTCTCTCCTTCTCCAGACCAAGTGAGGCAGGCTTGTTAGCTATCCTCTCGCTGACCCTCAGTTTATGTAATACCTGGGACAGAACCAGAATTCTGATATTCAGAAGGGTCTTTGTTAGTCCTGTGAACTCAGAGACCCATGCTTGTCACCTCCACAGACCTGGCCTAAAAGACAAAGAACTATAAGCTAAGAGTGCGTGGACCTCCTTGTTCTTGGCCCCACATTTCAACTGGCTGTAAAAACCCTTAGGAGCGTTTCCAAACATTCTGTGTTTATAAGGGGACACCTGAGACTGCTGTGATCTGCAATGGGCCAGGGAGGAAAGAAGCCCTCTCCCTGCAAGATCCCAGAGCTCTGTCCCTGCCTTTCAGAACCCCGAGTTCTCACAGGCAGGGGTTTCACTGCAGGCCAGAGGGAATCTAGCTTCTTTTTCTCAGTGGTGGTCAGGGATGGGGTTGGGGGTAAAGGGATAGGGGCAGCATGCTGTGTTTGTTAGTTAGGAAGATCATTCTCGGAGTTTGGGAGGTATCTGGCCAGTTCCTTTAAACCATCTGAGAAGGCAAAGAATACATGTCTGCCCTCACTTTCTTTTATAGCAAAAAGAACTAAAATCCCGGGTCCTAAAATGACTTGCTTAAAGTCAACCAGTTAATGGCAGAGCTTGAATTGATACTTCACCCTTTCTGGGGAGGGGGTGTTGGGGGTGGTGGGGGGAAGGTGCAGCCACCTTCCCCCCACCCCTCCCCCCACCCCCTCCCCAGAAAGCTCTGCCATTAACTGGTTGACTTTAAGCAAGTCATTTTAGGACCCGGGATTTTAGTTCTTTTTGCTATAAAAGAAAGTGAGGGCAGACATGTATTCTTTGCCTTCTCTGTGTCAGACACTGAGTATATAATTTGCATATGTTAACTTAATAAATTATAAATTGCACATTTCCTCTTAACTCAAAAAGCCCAGCATCTATGACTTCCTGATTTAAGTCCCAACCCTGGGTTTTGGGTGGAGTGAATATTCTACCTCTCCTAGCAATGCCTCCTGGAGGTTTGATTTGGAGAGAAACTTGTCACTCTAACACAGTGGTTCTCAACCTTCCTAATGCCGCGACCCTTTAATACAGTTCCTCATGTTGTGGTGACCCCCAATCATAAAATTATTTTCGTTGCTACTTCATAACTGCAATTTTGCTACTGTTATGAATTGTAATGTAAATATCTGATATGCAGGATGTATTTTCATTGTTACAGATTGAACATAATTAAAGCATAGTGATTAATCACAAAAACAATATGTAATTATATATGTGTTTTCCGATGGTCTTAGGCGACCCCTGTGAAAGGGTCGTTGGACCCCCAAAGGGGTCGCGATCCACAGGTTGAGAACCGCTGCTCTAACACTTGGAGTAAGGGGAGGGCGAGGAGAGACACATTTATCCTGAGATGCCTGTACCAGTAAAACAGCAAGCACCTAGTGGGGACTGTGTGCCAGGCACTGTGCTTCCAGACATCTTGTCTCCTTTCATTCTTACAGCAACTGTCTCCAAGGTCGATATTCTGAACATCCCCACTTCATGCTCATTATAAGTAACGTGGCCAAGGTCACACAGTGTTCGGGCTTGGACCCAGGTCTGGCTACCTCCGAAGCGCATGCTCATCATCGCTCCTCAAAAGTTCTCTGAAAGATTCTGATGTAACTCACCCCTCTAACTTGGCAGAGGTTCTGTTCTCTTATTAAATGTGCAAATGTTGAGCTGGATGAGTCCTTGAGCTGTTTCTTTCTTCAAATGTGAGCTGGGCGTGACCTTTGGATGAAATGGGAGATGCAGGGAACAATACCAATTCTTAATGTGAGGAGTGTGTTGGCTATTGAAATGGCTAAGATTTATTTTTATGACTCAGCCTGCTAGGGGAGGAAACCAAGCCCAAAGGTTTGAATTTTTTACTGAATTGCTGTAATTTAGAAGTACATTTTAGAAGTTTTATAAGCAAGTAAGCAAGGACAAATTCCAAAGAAAACTGCACACATCTGACTCAGAATCTATAGCTTATTCATGATCACGCTGAAATGACCAAAACTAGCGGGAACATAATTTAGTATTTTTCCATTGTAATTTTAAGTTTTCTGTGATTTTCAAGGATTCTGACCAACTAACCCGAGTATGAAAAATACTACTCAGTAAAATTTATTTCCATAGTCGCACCATTAAAATGAAGTTTTCATCTACTTCACAAGGTTGTGAGGCTAGAGAAAAAATTGAGCTGGTTTTGTATTCAAGTGCTTAGCAAACATTATAAAATGTCCCTGCAATTATAACTTTTATCCTCTTTATTCTCTGTGGATTCAGAGTGAGGTACCTGGGGAAAAGGGACTCAAAAACTATTACGGAGCCAGCTGAGCAAAACTTGAGCCAGCTGTTTCCTTTCATAAATGCTGCAAGCATTGAATTGAACCTGTTCACTGAAACCCAACTCTTTGGTTTCCCTTTTGTGATTCTGGCCTAGTTTTAATAACTTCATTTTCAACTTGATATTAGGTAACTTTTATCACCGACACCTATTTTGTCTTGCCCCTCTGTTTTAACAGAATAAGGAATTGCTTTGTCAGTAGACCATGTTGGTTGCCTAGCTTCAGAAAGATTTAGCACCAAATTATAAACGGTGACACTTTAATAGTGAGAGTGGATGTGTCTCGAGAGCCAGCATGTGGGAGTTTGGCCATTGGAAAGCCCCATGGCTTCAGTTTTTCCAGATTGTGTACCCTTCCATCAAACAGTAATTTCTTAGCCTTGAAAAACTCTCTTCTAGAACAGGAAAAGTTCATTTGAGTTCTAAATTAGTTACCCAAAACTTATTTTAGTAGCAAACGCATTATTTTTTTTCTTAATGAGGCCAGAAAAAGGCCCGAGGCCCTGGCTGGATCAACCAGTTCTCCTTTGGAGGGCCACAAACCAAATGAGGGCACCATAATGATGGTGTGGCTCGGGCATGACTGATACTTTGTGAGGGTAATACTATTATTGTGGCAACCATATTTTCCAAATAAAAAATTGGGAACATTTTATTGAGAGAGAGGAGAGAGGGGCAGAATCTTTTAAATTGAGACTGATCCAGGAAATCCAGAATGAATGGTCTTGATTAGTTATCGATGACATTATAAAGGAACAGGAGTGTGAGTGAGCTAGTGCAAGTCTAATTTGTTACTAGAGAAATCAGGAGCTTCAAAATGAGTGACTTGATAGTGGTGGCAAAGAATAGTCCATGTGTAAAGGCCATTAAAAGCCCAGAATGGAATCTAGCAAGTGTTTTCCTCAGAGTTTTTGTTTTTCTGTGTGTGTGTGTGTGTGTGTGTGTGTGTGTGTTTTTGCAAGAACCTGGTAGCTACCATGCTTTGGAAGTATGAAGGTAATGAAATAGATTTATTTTAAATACCAGGACATGCTCAGCTAAATAAGGGTTGTTCCTTTCTAAGGAGTTATGTTGAAAGGCTGTCCCATTCTCCATTTATGCTGCCATTATGCAAAATATCTTAACACTTCGAGCTTGGATGGAGATTTAGAAACAATCTATTCAACATCCTGACTAATGCCATTTTCAGTCAGTATTGGTGGGTGATTATGAAGGATAAGATTTGTTTCATTGAGGGTCTTGTAAACTGACTGGAGGTGAGCAAAGGTAAAATGGTAAGTCCTGTATTCAACACAATTTGAACACAAACTTGGCCATCATTTTGCAGTCTTTCTCACTACATTCCTTCAGTGTTGATGGATAGTTCAGAGGCACCCACAAACCCATAATGCATCTTTGGTTTAGACTTAGCCTCATGAGCACAGGGCAGATTGAAATTTGGCCCATCTCCTCCACTTCTCAGGACAGGTGCCCTTGTACAGGGTCCAACATGCTCAGTCACACAAGGAGATCCTGGGTAGTACCATGTGGAGTAGAATCAGAAGAGCTACTGAAACCCAAAGTACAATTGTTTTTCTCTTGGATTCATATATTATGTGCTCAGCACAGTAGAGTTTGTTGAGTTTCAGTGTTCTGAAATATAAACAAATTAAAATAGTCCAGTATGAATGCTTTTCTGGATGAATATAAAATAAGTATTTGGTGACCTAAATAAGTCTTGAGCTGGAAAATCTATCTTCTGTAATTTTATTCAGTCCCTCATTTTATGGATAAAGTAGCTAAGTTTTTATACAGATGATGTTACTTGACTAGGTTCATGTAGCTAATGATAGAAGACACAGAACTAGAATCTGGACCTCCATATCTCCTCATCTCTCATAGGATAAAAATATATGACACAGCCTGTTACATAGTAGGTGCTTAGTTGACATCAGCTGACGCTGAATCCTAATGCCTTTAGGGTTCCTGGGAGCTGCCCTGGAGGAGGTCATGGTGGGATGGTGGAAGCCGACATGCCTGTGCCATCTTTCATTTATTCCACCAGTTTCCTAGATTGTTTTTACTATTTTCCCAGATTGGTTGGTTCACACTATATCGGTGTTTTGTTTTTTTTCTGTGTTCTCTGGTCCATTCCAGGTTTCACAGCTTATCCTGTCTTCAGTTCTTTAAGAAACTGGCTCATTTTGTTGCAATAACATTGTCAGTTCTTTAAGTACTCAGAGATGCCCTTTCAATTTGAATGTAGCCAAGTTTTGTGAGTTCATTTCTCCTCTCAGTCTAATTTCTTTCCATCCTTCACTTGGCAGGTAGCTCTCTCTGGTTAATGACCGTAAGCTCTTCAAAGCATACAGAGCAGCGGTGGGATCCCTCCCAGTCTCTCAGGAGGCTATTTTCCCCTGTTCTTTTTCTCTTATTTATGGGAAGCAGAGCCTAGTGTGAGACACTGAGCACAGCAGGAGGGGCCAGACCTGGCCCAGGAAGAGCCAGTATGGCCTGGACTACAAGGAATTGAGCCAGGAATTCCATGTTCATAAAATATCAGCATTGGAAGGGCCTTGGAGACCATCAGGTCCAGCCCTTTATTTTACAGGGAAGGAAACTGAGGCTCAAAGAGAGGCTCTGGCCTTTCCCAAGTCTGGTTAGGCATCAGTGTCAGAGCCAGGCCTGGAAACTTGTTTGCCCTCAAACCAACTCTCCAGATGCCAAAAACTATTTCTGACTCATAGGTATGGAGCTGAACTGCTTGTATTGTTAACAGTTAAGTTATTGACAGCTTAAAGCTCAATAGTGGTTGATTTCAGGCACCAGACTGCCTGGGTTCAAATTCTGACCCTGCAGTACTAGCTCTGTGACCTAATGAAAGTTACTTAATCCTTCTGTGCCTCTGTTTCCTCATCTCTAAAATGAGGCTATAATTTAGCTTTCTTCTTTGGGTTGTTGTAAAGATTAATAGGTTGTTGTACATTAAATGTTAACATACATTAACAAAAATGTTCTTAATTTTAAAGCATTTAGACAGTACCTGGCACTACTCTTGTTGTTTCTCAAGCCTCAATTTTTAACCAAAAATCTGTATTATTGCCCTATAAATAGAGATTTTTCTCTAGGGACTCTGATGGAATAAATTTAAATTGTGGGATATAGTGTCTAAGTGCTATAAGAGTAGCAGGAAAATTTGTATAGTCTGAGAAGGCTTCCTGGTGAAGGAGGTGGGATATCCGCCAAGTCCTACCAGGAGTTGGGATTGCTCATCTTCTTGCAGTGAGAGAGCAAAATGTTCCATTATAAGAAAACTGACCATCTTTCTCACTTGGTGGAGTCTATGTGACTTATTCCAAATATAATGTTGATTTCAGAGGCCTTTTGCCATTTCACCTTGGCCATCTTTTTTTCCCCAAAAAAATTACTTGACATAAAATTTAAAGTGATGTAATTTCTCTCCATAGAATAGAAATTTTCCTGTTTTATTTTCAGAACACCTACTGTGAAAATTTCTTTCTGTATTTTGCAAAAAGTTATTGACAACATCTGTTGATGTGAAGAGGCAAAGACCAGTTTGTTTGTTTGTTTATTTGTGTAGTTGGTCATTTTCAATAATGAAATAAATACCCATAAACTTAGCCAAAACGAAAGCTAGGGCTTCTAAGAGTTTATGTAAGTCAAAGAGATGATTGTGACAACCAGCTTCCATTTCACCCTTCTTCAGGAGAAAGTGTAGGCCAGGTTCATATAGCGTGATGTGGTGGAGAAAATGACCAAGCTTATTAATGACTTCTGTGCTTCTGCTTCTAACTATTGCTGGTTTATGGGATGGAATACTTGAAAGAAGTTGAAGCAGAGTGTTAGTATTTATTTTAATGCCGTCACATGGCTAGGCAATGGAAACTTGTTGAAAAAAATCTCCTCAACTACTTTCTCAGATTAAGGAATTTAGAGGACCAAAGGGCTCTGAATTAGTAGTGGTTTGAAATGCACTATTTTCTTACTAATGGGACAAGACACCTGAATACACTAAATTAGAAGATGCTAAGGTAAAAGCAAAATCTAAACCAAACAACTAAAAATAAACATAAATGCTGATTTGTTCAAATAAGTAAAGATACTAAGACTCAAATTGGACACAGCATTTCTACAATCGTTGATTGATTCATTCATTCAACAAATATTTATCAAACACCTACTACTATGTGCCAGGTATTATTAATGAGCTGGAGAAATAGTATTGAACAAAATAGAAATGTCCCTGCCCTCTTAAAGTATATTAGTTTGGATATAGGTTCTGCTGTCTTTAATAGTAACCAGAAATAAAAATGGCTAAATAAGATAAAAGTATGTTTCTTTGTCACTTAAGAATAGTTTGTGGTAGTCCAACTTGTGTAGAATATCTGTCCTACAACATCATCCAGAGTATATTTCTCTCATTCATATGGTCCAAGATGGCCCAACATTGCATCTTTGTTTTCAACAGCAGGAAGAAGGGGGAAGAAATGGTATACCCATTCCTTTCAAAGGACACACTCCAGAAGTTGTCCACATCACTTTCAAAAATATTCCATTGGCCAGAATTTTGTCACATGGTCACTACCTGGCTCCAAAGAAAACTGGGAAATATAATCTTGATTTTGAAAGATCATAAACACAAACAAATTTAGGAATTCTATGTCCGTGGCAGAATGGATAATGGAGGACAAATGGGGTCTCTGCTATGTTCTAACAGAGGGAAAAACGCAAGACAAAACACAAATAGATATTATATAGTCAGACAGCAATGTGTGATAAATAAAGTTGGGTACAGAAATAGAGCATCAAGGGTAAAGAGATGCTATTTTAATAAGAAAGGTAAGAGAAGAATTCTCCAATTAGGTAATATTTTGTCAGGAGGCATATGTGGAAGGTATAATTCTCCCATTTATACATGTTCCTAAGCTCATGGACTTGCAGTTACTTAGGGGAAAAAAAAGAAATGGCAATTGCAGAAGAGATTTACTATCTTTCATGAGTAAGAATCACGCTTTAACATTTTGCCAGCTGCCTTGGTGTATTTGGTGAACAGATATCTGCTTCATCATGTTAGTTCATTTAAAGAGAAACAGATTCATCTGAAATGAAACTGTGCTCATTAAAAGGATATATCATTCCATAAATTTTAGAGAAAAGCATACATATCCCAGAACTAGCAAGAGATTTCTGATTATGTGGTCAAACACTGGACAGTCGATGCTGGACACCAGTGGGCATTATGAAAGTACATTCCTTATCATAAGAGCCCTAAAAGTGAAATATAAAGTCACCATTAGTAAAATAAACCTGAATTCAGAATTGAAGTATGCTGTGGCCATATACAGTCCATACTGCTTGAGAATTGTTAAGCATGCCAAACATCAATATTCTCATCATTGTGATTAAAATTAAACAGTGACAAGCAAGCCACCTATAGACCCACACTTATGGTTTATGGTCATCTGGCTCACTTCTTGGATGAATTTGTTTGCATTTTCATATATTATCTCCTTTACTAAAGCTTTGAATTTTAAAATAAGGTAATAACATATTCCTTGTAAGGAAATCATGGTGTATAAATTTTTTTTAAAGTGATTGAGTCTTCCTTCCCCAGTTACCCAACCCCTACCCCAATCCAAGTTAACAGTTTGTTGGTTCTGGTTCCAACCCTTTTTGTATGAATTCTATGTAGGTTTTGAGCTTCTGGAAGGCATGGCTTTCTTATTTAACTTTGTAACCCTTTCTACCTATAAGATTACTTTGCAAAAAAACAGATTCTCAATACATATTTATTTGACTTACCATTAAATAGGGCTTGGGAGGGAGAATGCCCAAATGGAAACCTAGAGTCTTGTGAGATACCAAAAACAGTGTTTTCAAAGTTCAGTTCAGTTGCATTTGGCAAGAAATATTGCTAATAACCTATGAAGAAGCACTCTGATTGGCATTTTTCTACTTGTTTCTTCCCCCTTAATATGAAATCATGAAGAGATAATAAACAAAACCTTGAGAAAAGATGTCTTTGATTCCTTCTCTCACTTCCTCCATAGAGAGTGAAGGTGTAGAAAGCAGAGAGAGGTTGGGCAGGATGGGAGAGGGGCCCTAGTAATAGATAAGTCTCTTACTTTGTATCACCTGACTCTAAAATTTGCTGGAGTATTTTTATTGGGTAATTTCTTTTACAGATGTTTTTGGAGAAAGTTGAAATTATGCTGGTAAAAAATACGTCTAAGACTGCACATTGCAATTTAAATGTATTTTATTTCCTTAAGCACAGGGCAGGAAACTCTTATTTTTTCCCCCCTCCTTCTTTTTTTTTTTTTTTTTTTCTTAATTTTAAAAAAAAGGACAAAAAGAAAATCCAAAGTCCAAAGTGTCTTTTGCTACCTGGGCTGAAAAACTAATTATTGCTTTGGGAATAAAGATAGTGAACGTCATGTCTCATTCCTCATTATTCAGTAGTTTCCTTTATATAAAGAACAATGACTTTGGAAGGCTAAAAAAATATATAGTCTTAAGGTGTGATTCGTATTATTTCCCCAAGGTTTCATTTTTACTTTATTATCCTCCAGCTTCATGACTAAATGTTTATTTGGTGCTTGCAAATTGAAACAGCCTGGAGTACAATAAGCCATTTGCCGTTCCTGATTAATGGCCCTGGATATGCTTTTAATTCCTCCCACTGAACCTGCAATGTACTGTCCCAAGCTGTGCATTCTGAGGGGAAAACTTTGGGAAGGACCTCCATTTCTTTGAGTTTTCATAACAGTGGAATGTGTTACACAGGCTGGGCTCTGGAAGCAGTCCTGGCTCCACTGTTAACTTGCACTGGAGCCTTCGGCAATTTACTTGATCTCCCTAAGCCTTTGCTTTTCTCACCTGTAAAAAGAGAATAATGAAAAGAACACCTAACGCAGGGACTTCTGAGGATTGGATCACTGAGAAAGTACTAAGGATAGAACATAGAAATTATTTCAACAAATTTTAGCTGCTGTTCTTAGGATTATGATCTCTATGACGATGACTACTAAAAATAGTGAGTTGTGAAGTTCTATAGTAGAGGAATGTGCTCTCTACATCTGGACAAATAGTGTACACAATACCAGTATCCTATTTAGCACCATGATATTTTTACTCTGCTAAGTGGTAGTTGTTTATACTCCATTGTCCCTCCTAGACTGTACATTTCCTAATCCGTTCTTATATATTAGCCTTTGCATGTGCCAGGAGACCTTCAGGTTAGTTTGCATTGAGCAGGCCCTCAAGAAAGTTTTATTGAATTGCGCTGAGAAGTTATAGGTGGGGGATTGGGTTCCAGAGTGAGGGCACTGTCTTAGAAATATCCTCACAGTTGTTGAGGGAAGGCCAGGCATAGGGGGTTGGGATTTCATATTCCAACCAGGAATTAGGGTTGCCAAGGTGCTAGTCACCATAGCAAGAAATGGCCTTCTAGTCTCTGAATGAATTTGAATAGTAGAGCAGATTTGGAAAACAGAAGTTAGTCCATTTTACAGGGTGGCCTCCTTCCTTCCTTCCTTCTTCCCTCCCTTCCTTCCTTCCTTCCTTCCTTCCTTCCTTCCTTCCTTCCTTCCTTCCTTCCTTCCTCTCTCTCTCTCTCTCTCTCTCTCTCTCTCTCTCTCTCTTTTGCCTAGTAAATATTTTAAATTATAAAAAGTACACGGTCAGAACTTGAGGTTCAGATTTGTAAATTGCCAGAATCCTAGTTGAAGAAATAGGCAGTCAGAGTGTCAGTACAAGTGATCAAATCCTCAAGTGAAAAATGCAAGTCTGAGAGTCTCAGGATGTAATTAAGAAAGTCTTACTAGTACATCCTGAGGGGTAGGGAGGGTCAGCTCTACGAGCCTTAGCTATAATGATGTTGCCCTCACTCGTCTCTCCAGCCAACAAGGATAAAATCAAACCTAACAACCTGAGAAAAAGTCCAAATTCTCCGCAAGATCTGTAAGTGAAGAGGTGACAGATCCTCCCTGCTAAGCCCTTGGGCTCCAAGAAGAGTTTGGGAAGAGAGAGAGAGACCAACATTAAATTCATCTCCACAGTTGTTGCCTTTCCCTGTAATGGCTAATGCTATCTTTACCCCACCTTATCTTCATTAAATCTTTGATTTCCTTCTACCCCTCAGACTGGTGCTTTTCAAGGATTTCTGTTAAGAATTCCAAATGTCCCCATTGTCATTCTCAAACATAACATAACAGTATTTAATAATGATGACTAAATGCCTTCTATGTGGCCAGTGCTGTATAGAGCGCTGTCTTATTATGATCTCTGTTTACCCTACTCTTATTTTTGAAGCCCTTTCTTGTACCATATAAACCATATTAAATATAGCGTTTGCTTTACATTTTTGAAGGGATTTTTATAATTTTGAGGCTTTTAAATAATAAATTACTTGGTTCCTGTGGTTTTAGCTGTGTTAACTAATTGACGTGATGTTACTTACCTTTGGAGAAAATTTCACTTATTCATTAATCTTGACATAGTTTTCTTTCATATTTTAGCTAATAAACTATTTCTTCATGGCTTAATTATTTTTCCAAACCCTTAAAAATTTATTAGCTGTAGGCATGCTATGATGAACAACACAAGACAGACCCAGTTTCTGCTTTCATGGAAATGAAGGACACACCACTAGGTGAAACAAGAGGTCCCATGGAAGGGTAGATAGCACCTCATTGTTGCACAGTCTCTTACAATTGCAGAAGATGAGAAGGTACATATGTGATTGTCTATTCTGTGAAGGACACTGGTCAGCTGTTTGCCAAACCTATTTTCCCTTCCTCTTAGCTCCCAGCTAGACCATGTTCCCAGACTCCCTTGCAGCCACATGCTTGAGTTTTGGCCAGTAGAGTGTGGATTTAAGTGAAGTTTACCACATTTAGGTGGGCACATTAAAAAAAAACCTCCTGGCCGATCCTCTATGATGTCTCTCTTTTTCCATCTGCTTGCTGGAGGTGAAGGGGTGGAGGTCCATGAGAGGTGAAGGGAGAGAGGCAAAGAGCCTGGCTCCTGAATCATCCCTTGTAAATCTGCCTGTTGAGCATCACAGCTGACTGTGTGAGTGTGAAATAAGCTACTTTTTGAAGTCCCTGAGAGTTGAGGGTTTATCTCTTACAGTAGTCAGAATTACCTTAGCCATTCATTAATAACATTCCCCTATAGTGTTTTTAGTCCGTTGGGGTGAACAGAAAAAAATTAAAGGACCACACAAATTATTCAGGTGAAATTAAAATGCCTTGCTCAATCAGAGAATACAAGGGCAAGCCTAAATAGATTGCAGTCACTTTTGAAGAGCTGAAGTTTGAAAGCTGTGATCTGAAAGAGGAATATGAATCATCTATATGTCTCTGTATATAAAAGCCTAAGCGACTGAACAACCGGTCGACCAGTCACTATGACACACACTGACCACCAGGGAACAGCTGCTCAATGCCCAGGATTGGGCTCCCTCCTGTCTGGATCGGGCCTGTGGGGATTGGGCTCCCTCCTGTCTGGATTGTGCCTGCGGGGATCAGGCTTGCAGGGATGGGGCCGAAACTGGCTATCTGATATCCCCCAAGGGGTCCCGGATTGCAAGAGGGCGCAGGCCAGGCCAAGGGACCCCACTGGTGCACGAATCCATGCACCTGGCCTCTAGTTTAATTATAAAAGGAGACAGTAAAATAATGGGGATAATAGTTGGTCCTATATCATAGACTGTTCTGAGGATTAAGTTGATGTTATATTCTAAATAAGCTAGTAATTACATATATAAATTACTAATAAAAAATAGAGCATTGCCTGAATCATAGCAAATGTTTATTATTTTTATTGTTTTACTTTTAAGTTATACTTCTTGGGTTCAGATCCTGGCTCTGCCTCTTTCTTGTAATCTGGACAAGGTACTTAACATCTCTGAGCTTCAGTTTCCCTACCTATCCAGTGGAGATGCTGTGATACTTGTCTTTCTCTGACTGGCTTATTTTGCTTGGTCACTCATATATGGGATCTAATGAACAAAATAAACTGATGAGCAAAATAGAACTAGATACATAGAAGCATAGAACAAACTGATGATTCTCAAAGGGAAACCGGGGGCTGAGGGATGGTGGGAGGAGAGAAATAGATTATCGAAAGAACTTATATGCATACTTGTATAACCCATGGACATAGACAATAGTGTGATGAAGGTCTGGGGGTAAGGTGGGAGGGTGTGGAGTGGATGGGGTCAATGGGCAGAAAAAGGGGGAGAGGACATCTGTAATACTTTCAACTATAAAGCTAAATTTTTTAAAGAAGTGGAGATAGCTAGTAATACATACTTCATAGAGTTATGAGCAGTTATGAGATAATTTATGGATCTCTCCTCAGTAACTCAGGTAGTGCATAAATTTATGGCCTTTCTCTTCAAGCTGTTTTAGAGCATCTTTTACCTTGAGCTGTCACTGTTAAGCTCCATATGGATACTCTGATCCGTACTCATAGTGCATCTTACTATCATTTAGGAAGGCAAGCCATGCATACAGAATTAAATAACCATTCAAGGCATTATGCAATATCTGAATTGTATCATTGTTGTGGCCATATATCAGTTTGAAGTATCAAAGGACCTTTGAATCCATCCTGAGGTGCTGACCAACTCAGTAGTCTATACCAGTAGATTTCTATAGTTTGGCTACTCTGTGGATATCTGTATAGCAAGATTATACACACACACGGTGCAAAAGTAGGGTTACTATTGTAAATATGCTAAACAGTTTATTCTTCTATTATTATTTATTAATGTATTGTTTTCATACAACTGTAAATCTACTTTTACTCATTGTTTCTTTAAATAAGCTTCCTACCCTTTTCTCTTAGCCTTCTCCTTCTGGTTTTCCATAATATACATATTATTTCTCTTAATGATATCCCCTAAGTCCCATAAAGATTCTTCAAAATTTCTGTTTATTTCTTTTTTTCTCCTGTAATTTCTTAATTCCAAATGATCTGTCTTCAGGTTCTCAGATTCTTTTGTTTGTTTGTTTCATCAAGATCTTAAAGCTCTCTATTGCATTTTTTTATTTCACTTACTGTATTTCTCAGCTCCAGAATTTTTGTTTGGTTCTTTATGATTTCTATCTGTCTGTCAGACTTCTTGTTTTGTTCATATTATTGTTTTCCTGATTTCATTGAGTTGACTATCTGTGTTCTTATGAAGCTCCTGAGTTTCCTTAGAACAATTATTTAATTTTTTTGTAATCTGAAAGAGGAATATGAATCATTCAATTATGAAAGAAGACAGTAAAATAATGGGGATACTTTGTAGATTCTTTTTTTGTGGGATTGGTTACTGGAAAATTATCATGTGCCTACACTGGTGTCATTTTTCCTGGTTTGTTTTTGTTGTTGTTGTTGTTGTTCGTTTGTTTTTTATGTGCTTGGAAGTCTTCCAAAGCTGTCTAGGCTTGGCCCCCCCCCCCTTTTTTTTGCTAACTTATATAAAAAAGATCACTACTGGAATATATTGGATCTATAGAATTGCTACTTTATGCATTTATTTTAAATTCCCATACCACCCCAAACCCCTCCCCTTTGGCAACTATCAGCTTGTTCTCTATAGTTCTGTTTCTATTTTGTTTATTCATTTGTTATGTTACTTTAGATTCCACATATATGTGAAATCAGGTATTTGTCTTTGTCTGACTTATTTACTTAGCATAACACCCTCTAGGCCCATCCATGTTGTTGTAAATGGCAAGATTATATATCTTACATCTTCATTATCCATTTACCTTTGATGGACATCTATGTTACTTACATATCTTGGAATACTACTAATGCTTCAGTGAATATAGGGGTGTACATAGCTTTTCAAATTAGAGTTTTTGTTTTCTTTGGATAAATACTCAGAAAGTGAAATTGCTAGATCATATGGCAACTCTATTTTTAATTTTTTGAGGAATCTCTATACTCTTTTTCATAGTTTAGTGTATGATGGTTCCAGTTGTCAATTGCTACATAAATATTAACAGTTATTATTGTAAAGTTGGGGGGAGCTCAGTATAGTCTCTCAGTTCTCTTCCCTTTTCAGGACTGTGCCTGTCTCTGGAATCAGAAACTTCAAAGGAGGAGACGTCAATAACTATAACAGCCTTTCCCCCAGGTGTGTTCTGTGGAACTCCAGCTCAGCAAAGTTTTGGGGTTTTTTTGAGCCACGTTTGGGAAACATTACACTTCATATTTTTACTCTCCTCTTTGCTCCTATGGAAAGTCATAGTACACATGAATATATGAAAAATTCTTCTTAAGTAAAGGACTTGTTTGAATTACTAGACCAAGTTTTCCTTGGCCAGAGAATAAATATGCTGTGAACAAAGCTAATTTATGCATCTCCCTCCCTCCATTAACCAGGTTAAGCATCAGTGGGTCATCTGAAACTTGGGTGATGACCAAGAACCTGAAGGGGTGAGTCTAGAATCTAGGATAAATAACCTAACTTGTCTAGTTCTTCTTTGATAAAATGTGAGGATGGAAGATTAATTTGCTTTAAAGTCTCAGTTCTAACATTATGGGAGTCTATCATTTACTTTATTATACAAGTATAAAGGAAAAACTTCTCATAAACATAGCTTTGCCAAAAATAAATTATAACAAAAATCTAAACAAAAAAATTAAAGTCATCTGCTGGGCCTCTGAGAAACAATTAGATTTTGAGAATCTTTCCTCATGAATTTTTGAGTGCTCATATAGCATGAAGATGTGCACATACTGGCATATAATTTGTGTTGCTCTAAGTGTCTAAATTACAAGTTCAAGTGTATGCTCCCTTGTATTGGACCCACAAGAAGACATTTGGCCCAGGCGGTGTGGCTCAGTGGTTGAGCATCAACCCATGAACCAGGCTATCACAGTTCCATTCTCTGTCAGGGCACATGCCCAGGTTGCAGGCTCAAACCCCAGTAGGGGTCATGCAGGAAACCTCAAACAATGATTCTCTCTCATCACTGATGTTTCTATCTCTCTCTCTCTCCCCCTCCCTCTCCTGTCCTTTCTCTCTGAAATCAATAAAAACATATTTTAAAAAAAGAAAGAAAGAAAAGAAAAGATGTTTGGCTGAACAGACATGGTCATGGTGGAAAGCAAAGAAAAAAATTAGATATGTGAAAATGAATGTGTTGAGAACTTTGAATGGCATGGAGCTAACAGGCAGCCCCTAGTACTTTCTGCATATAGAAATAATATTATGAAAGGCCCAGTTTAGACAAATTTCTTAGGCTGTGATGCATAGACTAGATCAGAAGAGAATTGCTGCAAATATCAGGGCCTTGGTAGCAACTTGTTGACAGAGAGGGGCTGTGCCAGGTGATGACCAGAGCAATGGAGAGGAAGGGTTGTTGGAACATGGTAACTCATGAGGTCTGACTGTTGATGGGAAAGAGGAACCAGTGGTAACTCAAGAGTGGAGATTTCAGAAGAGGAAGTGGTAGTACCCTTGGTGGTGACTAAGAGGGTATGCAGAAATAGTGATCTAGAGGAAAAATGATGTTTTTCACTAGATATGTTGAGATCTTGAGGGTTAGCAGGAAGCCCAATGGAACTGGCCAATAAACAGAGCAGATGAGCACATTGGGAGGTGTGATTAAGAAAAAAATAACTCCCTCGCTTCACGTATCAGAAATATTTGTATCACACGCTAATCTTACTCATGCACTATTGCACTGAGAAGGTACCTTTGTATTCCATTGAGCACATCTTCTCCCTTGTTTGAAACACTAAATTGATTACAGAGCTTCAAAACTTTTGGCATACTGCTTTTTGAGTTCTATTTTATTTCTTTATATTTTACTGAGTATAATGAGTGGTCCCTGTTTCAATTCAAGTACTGGGCATTCTCTCCCTGCATCTGATGGCTTGTTTATTTGTTTCTATTGTGGCTTTTGAAGAAGTGCCTGTGTTTGATTAGCTTGGGCACACTATTAAATTACATCAAGTTATAGTAGAAGCATTATTTGTGTTTTGTTTGCCTTTTTTTTAAAAAAAAAGGCTGCTAAAAACAATATCCATATGGGCACTTTAATTTTCCTTATTTTAATGGTGTATGGTATGTAGTTCTGGACTCTAATGGTCTGAGAGGCAGTGTGGCTTTGAAATGAAGCTTACTGCATGCTTGGCCTTGGTCAAGTTGTTTTCCCCCTCTAAGTTTCAGCTTTCTCAGCTATAAAATGGAGATAATCATACTACTTATTTCCTAATGTAGTTGTAAGACTTCAGTGATTTGATATGTAAAAAAGGCTTAGCATGCTGCCTGGCACCTAGTAAGTGCTCAATAAAGAGGGACTATTATTATTATCGTCATCACCATTATTATTATTATTATTAGCAGTGGAACTATGTGAGATCTACAGCTGATAGAACTGGATAGAAATTTTAATTATATAGAAAAGAATAAAGACAAAAATAAAGAATATGAGAAATAAGGTTAGTTTGCTCTAAATGTCTGTTCCTTAGTTTAGTGAGTTTGGCAAGACTTTAATTCCTTGTGCGTTGAAGGAATGACTACTCTTGTGGCTTGCCATACATGAAAATTACAAGGATTAGTACATTTATATTAAACTTCTGGACTCTGATTGCAAAGTAGGAAAATTTTTTGCAGCTGTGAAGCATTAATGTTAGCATGAACCCAGGCACAATTACTGATCTTGGATTTTTTTTCTGCCCTTTTTCAACTTTTATGAAACCTTACTGTGTTTTTCGCTTGTGAGACTAAGAAAATTGCAGAGAACGTGCCTCCAAGGGTTCAGGGAGGAGGAAGCCGCGGGACAAGGGCACTGGATTCTCAGCATGGCAAGTTTCAAGCAAAACCTGTTTTACTTTTTTCTGGTCTGAGAAAACTTTCTGCTAAACATACTTTTCACTGAGACAAAGCTGGAGAAACCAGTTGTGTAGGAATGTTATTACAGGTTATAGTGAAAATAAATTTCCTTTATTGGAGATCAAAAGATTAGCTTTAGCAGGCAGTCTCTAACTGGTAGTCTCCAGGAGTCCATGGAAACTGGAAAAGACCATATCAAACCATCACCATTTATCTGTGGATGAAGAAGGGAGTGTACTAAAGATCTGGCCCTTAAGTAAGGTACCCAGGACAAATAAAAAGCAGTGATTAACATCACACAAACAGTGCCTGGATTTCTTATGATGTGCATGCCATTAGCCAAAGAGATATTGCCTGGCTTTTGTTCTAGATCAGTGATGGCGAACCTATGACATGCGTGTAAGAGGTCACACGCGAACTCATTTTTTTGGTTGATTTTTCTTTGTTAAATGGCATTTAAATATATAAAATAAATATCAAAAATATAAATCTTTGTTTTACTATGGTTGCAAATATCAAAAAATTTCTATATGTGACACAGCACCAGAGTTAAGTTAGGGTTTTCAAAATGCTGACACGCCGAGCTCAAAAGGTTCGCCATCACTGTTCTAGATGTTAAGTCTGAGATTATGGAAATGAGATGTGGCAATACTTTAGCCAGGACCTTAGACAGATGACATGAGCATACGGTGAGAGTCGGCAAGAAAGTGGTGGTTCAGTGTCTACTCCTAAAACAGAGCAATGAGAAAGCCTAATCTCCTTCTTCCCCACCTACAAGGTGAGGCATCCAGGTGTGAAGATAGCAGAGTATGTGTTGCCTTAAGTTAAGAATGAAATAAGGAAGGACAGGAAGAAGAGTGGTGAATAAGGCAGAGATACAGGGTCAGCTCATAGCAGAGCAGGTGTTCCAAAGAGACCAGGGAGAAAGCAGGTGGGAAAAGAGTCCAGGTGAGAAAGGGATATGTTTTTGGGATTGGGCCAAAGAGAGCAGGATGGGACGGAGGAAGGATTGGTGGGTGTGAAACCAGGGATGAGAAAGCAGTGAAAGGAAGTGCTTCCTTCCATGAATAAATGAAGAAAATTAGAACATCAGGGAGAAGGATACTTAGAAGATCTGCTCATAAAATCACATGTTTCTATGAAGTTCAGAAATACAGAGTTGAGAGTTCTATAATGATTCATGTTCTTTCCTGGAACCTGATGTGTTGCCAAGATTGGCTATAGAGCATTGTGGTCTGGAGAGTGAATTAAGAAAGACAGCAATTGACTACATTATCCAGGGGCCAACTTAAAATCTGGGAAGGACCTTCCAGCAATGGGAGGTGGAGATTAGCCTCTATAGTTGTCACCTTCAGATTTTCCAATTTTCTGCTTGAGAGCTAAAAATTTTATCTTTGAAATTGGAAGGCAAGAAAAATCAAGAAACCAACAGCTAACACTTATTGAGTGTTTACTATATACCAGGCACTGTATGAATTATAAAGTTAGTAGACACATAGTAAACATTCTTCTAATATGTGTTGAGTGAACTGGATGAATGAGTGAATGAATGATTGATTCCTCCTAAGTAGTTTTATCAATTGGCACATTTTTGCCTTCCCTGACCCCATTTACTTATCATTATCTATTCACTCAATAGATGTTTATAGAGATGCTAGCAGTGTTCACCACTTGTGATGAACAAGAATATGTGGTCTTCTGTTTTCTTTAGATAGGCCATTTAGTGAGAGGAAGATATATTGCTTAAGTAAATAAATTAGAGTTGTGATAAGTGTTTGAAGAAAAAGTAAAGGGTTCTGTGGGGCCTTACCTAATGGGAAATGGAGTGGTCAGTGAGGGCTTTTGTAAGGAACAGAGGTTCGTTTGTGTACCAGGATGGGAAATAGTAATTGCTTAAGTCAAGGTGAGTGGGAGGAGCTGAGGAAAGAATATTCCAGGCAGAGTGAGTAGCATGTGCAAAGTCCTGAGGAGAGAAGGAATGTAGCACATATTGAAGGTACTGAAGGAAGACCAGAGGCAAAGAAGCAGGAGCAGGGGTGGTGGCTGAGGATTGTGAGGAGGTAGGCAAGGGCCATGCCTGGGGGCTTCAGCATTCATTTTTATGATCTGTGATATTTCTTTTTTTTTTTTTTTAAATAGTTTTTACTTTTATTTTTTTTATTTATTTATTTATATTTTATTGATTTTTTACAGAGAGGAAGGGAGAGGGATAGAGAGTTGGAAACATTGATGAGAGAGAAATATCGATCAGCTGCCTCCTGCACACTCCCCACTGGGGATGTGCCCACAACCAAAGTACATGCCCTTGATCAGAATCGAACCCGGGACCCTTGAGTCCGCAGGCCGACGCTTTATCCACTGAGCCAAACCGGTCAGGGCGATATTTCTTAACATCATTGCCATCAACTCTATACAAGGACATCCCTGCCTTGCATGTTTCTACACACTGTGCATTTATATCCCTATTAAAATTCATTTTACCTTAGAGGGGTTTTTTTGTGTGTGTGTTTTTGTAGTCAAACCTGTGTTAGGCTTGATGAGTTTATTTATAAGATTTTAAATAAGAGCTTTAGTTTAAAAACTAAAATTGGATTTTCTCTATTTTTATTTCCTTGTATTTATTTTATTTTTTCTTTATTGATTAAGGTATTGCATATATGTCCTAAGCACCCAATTATCCCCCCTAATCATAATGACCAGACCCCAGAGAAATTAATCATGGTAAGGAAGGCTTCTTAAATGAATAAGAGCATGAGATTTGCAATCAAGCAAGGTTATGGTTCAGATCTTAGCTTCTTCACCTTCTAGCTGGGTGACCTTGGGCAATTTACTTAACCTCTCTGAGCTTCCATTCCCTCATCCAAAAATGATGCTGGTAATCTTTGCCATGTAGATTTGGTAAAGATGAAATAAACAACTGCAGTAAAAGCACTAAGCACAGAACGTGGGTCATGTTAATTGCTCATTACATGGCTGTGCTTGTTGAAGGTTGAGGAGTGTTTAGAGTCTCTGTGCTATAGGAAACAGTAACCAACCTTTCTCAGCAGAGCCTTTAACAATTACTGGAATGAGAGTTCGGTGTTTTGTTTTGCAATTGCTTTCTTAGAGTAACACCCAAAGACTTTTTTTCTCATTCCTTGTTCTACATTCCAAAGCATTTGACATTCATGTTTAGTCCTGGCCTCTACTTTTCACTCAGCATTCCTTAGGGAGATTATCTATTCTTAGATCTTCTACTAGCTTGTCTCTGTAACTGTCACTATCCATGTATATATTTCCTACCCCAGCTGCTCACTCATCCCCTGCCTCTACCTGCCCCGGGTTCTGAACCTTTGTTTGCCCTGGTCATTAATATATCTGATTATCTTTGTTTCAGTTATCCATTAATCTGGTCCCAGACTCTTGGATTACACTGCATAGGTGATACCATGCATTCATTTCCCTCCCTTTGACCTACTGGCTCTGGAGCCATGACTCGCCTGTGACACCTGCCATCTGGGGAAATTTAAATCCAGTTTTCCAGTTCTAGACCCAGACTCATGCTCAGCCTTCTTTTGTCCTTCCTCCCTATATGTAAAATCTAATGCTGTTGCTGCCTTTATTTCTCCCTAAATCAGAGACATGACCTTTGGATTCCCATCACCGATTCTTTCTCAGCATACTGAAAACAGAATTCTACCGGCATCATCCTTTCTGTACTTTGGTCAGGTTGCAGACATAGGACTTATTGCATCAGATTTGCCTGCCCCATTAAATTATGAAATATCTGAGGACAGTAATTGTCTTTAATTATAAGTGTTCCCAGCATTTAGTTCAAGTCCCAGAAAATAAAAGAGGACCTTTAATTAATGATTTTTCAAAATTAATTGGGAATTGTCACCCTGACAGAAGAGCTAGGGTCAGTCTCCACCACTGGGGCAGAATAGAACCTTTGGCTGCTAGAGGGCAGCAAGGACCTCGGGACAATTCCACAGGAGGTTTGTCAGCTTCAAATTATTTGGAGGAAAGTTCCATGGTCAGCTGATAGAGTCAGTGACGTGGCCTCCCTCTCTGTTTAGGAGGACTTTCTAGATACCAAGATGGCCTAGCACTTAGTGTATCAATGTTCACAGCCTTTCCCTTCCTCTAGACTGCTAAAGATAAGTCTGTGTTTGTTTGTTTTCTGTGTTCCATTTGCTCTCTCTTCCAAAACAGGTAGTATTCTGGCAGGCTGAGAGAGAAGCTAAGTTCATCTGTAGAATAATGGACACCCAGGGAAAAAGAGCAAAAGAACAGAAATCACAAAAATCTATGTGGAGAGAGAGAGAGAACTTGGGGGAGATCATTTTGCATTGAGTACTCTGCAGCTGCTGAAAAGTGAAGAGGAATTGGAGAGGAAAGGGCCCTCTACAATGTTCTTTTAAAAAGCAAATAAAAGGTTTGACTTGGGAATAAACTTCCTCTGTAATTTTTTATTCCTCTATCCCTTGCCTGGCAACTGGAAAGTTCTCAGTCAAGACTTGTTGAATTAATTCCTTAAATACCCCTTAACTGTTGGAGCTGTATCTTCAACAAATGATAGTACCCACACTGTAGGCCTGTATACACAGCAGTCACAGTATTATGGGGTTAGGAGCACAGTCTTTTGACACCATGAGTCTTGTTTGGTGGGGTGTTATTGAGGAGCAGGGGAACATGTTCTAACCCAACCCCAACTTCACAGTGAAATGACCATGCCCTGGTGTGCAATGCTATTTCAGGACCAAGGACAGCGTTTGTTGAGCACTCCCCCTCATACTATAGTGCTGCTACTCCCATGTTTGTGTGTGAGTTCAACATCCTGGGCCCCTTGTCTTTCCATTCTACCTGCTCTGCAACCCTCCTAACTGGAATCAATTCAATTACTGCCTCCTCCATTTTTAAACATGGACTGCCAAGTACTGCTGGAGAGAAATGACAAACCTAAGCCCTCACATGACAGACACACAAATTCTCCATCTCTAATCTCAGCTTCTTCAAGAAGTCTTAAAATGTTCCTTGTGATCACTTTCTACCCTAGGCACCACAATGGCTATTCCACACCTGCACCACTCTAGCTTTACACCTTTGTCTACCCTTTCAATCACAGTATGTGATTCTGTCTTCTACTTCCACAAGAAATTGAAGTTATAAGGTGAGAATTCCTTTTTTACGCTCATTTTTTTTCTTTGCTCTCAATAGAAAGGGTGTCCTTTGGCCTTCTCAAAACAAATTCCTCTGCCTTTGCTTCTGATTTCCCTCCCCATTCCATCAGCTCTCCTCCCCACTCTGGATCTCTACTGGTTCCTGCCCAACATACTGATCAGTGTTTGGACAACTGTGAGATTCTGTCATAGTCACATGGAGTCCTTATTTACAGATATAGATAGGCCTATTCCAGGCCTACTGAATCAGTCTTCAGTGGTGGGGCTTGAATCTATATTTGTAACAAGTATTCCTGGGATGGAAAACACTGTTAAAAGCGCTGCCTTTATTCTTGTTGCCCCAAACTAGCCTCCACCCAGGAGCCAGGAAGTGCAAATTCGCTCACATCATTTCCTATTAAAAGCCCCTTGGGAGTTTTTTAAGTCAGAGTCATGGCAGGATGCACTTGGCATACTCAAAATGAGTAATTTGAAGAGAGTTTAATGAAGATGGTATTTGCAGAGGTGTGGTGAGGAGTAGAACATAAATTAGGGCTAGTACAGCAGCCCAGGATTAGCAACAGGGCCCTGAAAAGGGTACAAGGAGGGAGAGGGCTGCCTGACCTGAGTTGTAATTAGTGAAAAGATGCATCCAACCTGTAGCAGTGACAGAAAAGGATAAAGGAAACAAAATATTGGACGGCTTCATAAGGGAGTTTTACCTAACATTCAAAGAATAACTAACACTAACACCTATTCTGCTCAAATTATTCCAAGAAATCCAAGAGGAAGGAACACCTCAAAGCTCTTTTTATGAGGCCAGCATTATACTAATTCCAAAACCAGATAAAGACACTACAAAGAAAGAGAATTACAAGCTAATATCCCTGGTGAACATAGATGCTAAAATCCTCAACAAAATAGTAGCAAATAGGATCCAACTATATATTAAATCCCATGACCAAGTGGGATTTATTCCAGAAAAGCATGGCTGGTACAATGTTCACAAATCAATAAACATGATATATCACATAAATTGAAAGACAAAAATAATATGATCATATCAATAGATGCAGAAAAAGCATTTGACAAAATCCAACACCCATTTTTATTAAAACTCTCAGCAAAGTGGGATAGAGGGATCATGCCTCAACATAATAAAGGCCATATATGACAAACTTACAGCCAGCATCATACTCAATGGGCAAAAACTAAAACCATTTCCTCTAAGAACAGGAATAAGACAGGGATGTCCATTTTCAACATTCTTATTCATCATAGTTCTGGAAGTGCTAGCCACAGCAATCAGACAAGAAGAAAACATAAAAGACATCCAAATTGAAAAGGAGGAAGTAAAACTCTCATCATTTGCAGATGACATGATATTGTAGGAAACCCTACAGACTCCACCAAAAAAACTACTAGATTTAATAAATGAATTTGGCAATGTAGCAGGATACAAAATTAATACTCAGAAATCCTTGGCATTTTTATACACCAATAATGAATTATCAGAAAGAGAAACTTAAAAAAAAATTCCGTTTACCATTGCAACAAAAATATTAAGATACTTAGGAATAAACTTAACCAAGGAGGTAAAAGACTTGTACTCTGGAAACTACAGGACATTGAGAAAAGAGATAAAGGAAGATGTAAACAAATAGAAGAATATACCATGTTCATGGATTGGTAGAATTAACATCATTAAAATGTCCATACTGCCCAAAGCAATCTATAGATTCAGTGTAATCCCTATTAAAAAAACCAACAGTATATTTCACAAATCTAGAACAAATACTCCAAAAATTTATATGGAACCCAAAAAGACCCCGAATAGCCACAGCAATCTTGAGAAGAACAAAGTTAGATGGATCACAATATCATATATCAAGCAATATTACAAAGCCACTGTAATCACAATAGCCTGATACTGGCACAAGAACAGGCATATAGATCAATGGAACAGAGCGGAGACCCCAGAAATCAACCCAACCCATTATGCTCAATTAATATTTTACAAAGGAAGCAAGAGCATGCAATGGAGCAAAGATAGTCTCTTCAATAAATGGTGTTGGGAAAATTGGACAGGTATATGCAAAAAAAAATGAAACTAGATCACCAACTTACACCATACACAAGAATACTAGTAAACTCAAAATGGATAAAAGAATTAAATGTAAGTCATAAAAATCCTAGAAGAAACCATAGGCAACAAAATCTCAGACATCTCTCGTAGAAATATGTTTACAGATACATATCATAGGGCAAAGGAAACAAAAGAGAGAATAAACAAATGGGACTTCATCAAAATAAAAAGCTTCTGCACAGCAAAAGAAACCATCAACAAAATGAAAAAGGAGCCCACTGTATGAGAGAACATATTTGGCAATGATACATCTGTAAAGGGTTAATATCCAAAATATATAAGGAACTCATACAGCTTAACAAAAGGGAGGCAAACAATCAAATTAAAAAATGGACAAATCACTGAGGAGTGAGGCTAATAGAAGCTCTGATGGAGAGAGAGTCTTCACGAGGAATAGGGTCAGCTATAATGTCATTCAGTTTTAAAATGTCACAGATCTGTGCTCACTTCAGCAGCACATGTACTGAAATTGGAATGATACAGAGAAGTTAGCATGGCCCCTGTGCAGAGATGACACAAAAAATGAATAAAATAAAATAAAATAAAATAAAATGTCACAGATCGAAAAAAAAATAGACAAAGGACCTAAATGGATACTTCTCCAAAGTGAACATACAGATGGCCAAGAGACATATGAAAAATGCTCAAAGTCACTAATCATCAGAGAGATACAAATCAAAACAACAATGAGGTATCACCTCACTCCTGTCAGAATGACTACCGTCAACAAATGAACAAATGAAAAGTGCTGGTGAAGATGTAGAGAAAAGGGAACTTTAGTACCCTGTTAGTGGGAATGCAGACTGGTGCAGCCATTATGGAAAACTGTATGGAGTTTCCTAAAAAAAAATAAATACAGAATTGCCATTTGACCCAGTGACCCCACTTTTAGGAACCCAAAACACCAATCAGAAAGAATATATGCACCCCTATATTAATAGCAGCACAATTTACAATAGCTAAGTTCTGGAAACACCCCAAGAGTTCATTAGTATATGAGTGGATACAAAAAGCTGTGGTACATTTACACTATGGAATACTATGCAGCAGTAAAAAAGAAGGATCTCTTATTCTTTTGAAACAGCATGGAGGGACCCAGAGAGTATTATGCTAAGCAAAATAAGCCAGGCGGAGGAAGATAATTATCACATGATCTCACTTATATGTGGACTTTAATGTACAAAATAAACTGATGAACAAAATAGATCCAGAGACATGGAAGCATGTCCAACTGTTGAATCTCAGAGGGAAGGCAGGGGTGGGTGGGTAGGTGGGAAGAGATTAACCAAAGAACTTGTTTGCATATATGCATAATCCATGGACACAGACAATAGTGTGGTGAAGGGCGGGAGCGGGAGGGGAGGAAGTTGTGGACTAAAGGGGTCTATGGGGAAAGTAAGGGGACATCTGTAATACTTTCAACAATAAAGATAAACAAAACAAAACAAAAGCTTAGAAACTACCCAGAATATCTCTATTTTTTTTACAGCAAAATTTCCATTTATGTCTTTATTTTCCAACAAATAAACCATTTTTCCTTCAAGCATTAACAGTGACACTTGTGTTATTTTTTTAATTACATTTAATTCCTAGAATTGCAGTAGGAGTTTTCTGTTTATAATTTCTTACATGATGATGAGGGCTCAGTGAATGTCACCTGATGTCAATAGGTGTCCCTCCTCTTGGGGCTCTCCCCAGAAGGCACCACTCTCTACACAGAAGCATCGATGAGTGACATGGAGGCTTAATAAGAAGAGGGTTGACTTCATCTTTCCCTCAGCAACAACTTGGACTCCTCCTCTGGCATCACCAATGGCAAAGTCTCCTCTGCCAGGTGGTTCCAGTTCTATTTTCCTGTCCCTTTGTCCCACCTCCTGCCCCAGGGAACATCCAGATCCCTGGCACTTGTCTTACTCTTCCCTATCCAGCTTTCCACCCCAAGCTTTGGGCATTTCTTGGAGTGAAGAATAGGCATACACATACACAGAAGCAGCTCATCACAGTTTATTTTTAAATGAATGCTCTGGCAAATACATTTTGCCCATGTCATTACTTGGATTTTTATAGACTAGCTTAGGATACTAATCAACATTTATATACCTTTTCTATGGATAACCATATTCTGAATTCCAAATAACTGACTTAAAAATTTGTAACTGATATTTCTGAAGTCATATGGAACTCAGTGAGGACTAAAAATCATCAGGAATGCTTCATAGAAAGTGGGCCTTGAGTTAGACCTTGAGGGACTTGTAGAGGGAATTCAGAGAGGGAGGTATTGTAGATGGGGGAGTGAAGACACCGAAGCAGAATTGAATGGGACAGTAAAGAGAAGAGGAAGCATGTTCAGAGGGCAGTTACTACTCAATAAATACACACCAACTGAATGATTTGATTTGTTCCCCCTTCCCTCAGCTTTCTTTAATTTTTAAGTCAGGGACGGCAATACTGGGCACATATGCTTCCATTTACCCACTGCACCCATGGCAGACCTCACTAATAATCATCATGACACTTACTTTTGGTGAGCCCAAGTATGGCCTAAAAGTTCTTCGTAATGAAACATTCCAAGCACTTCTAAAAGTTGATTAGAGCCCAACCGGCGTGGCTGAGTGGTTGAGCATCGATCTATGAACTAGGGGTGTCATGGTTCAATTCCTGGTCAGGGTACATGCGCAGGTTGTGGGCTCAGTCCCCAGTTGGGGGCATGTTGGAGGCAGCCAGTCAATTACTTTCTCTCATCATTGATGTTTCTATCGCTCTCCCCCTCTCATTTCCTCTCTGAAATGAATTTTAAAGGTGTATATATATATATATATATATATATATATATATATATATATAAATAAATAAAAGTTGATTAGAGCTGGCATGCAATATGAAATTCATTTGCTATTTGTTTCCTGGGTTTACTCAATCTGGTGATTTTTATCTCTAAATAGAAATGTGTTATAGTTAACTTTATTAAGAGAGAAATGTACATACCCATTTATATCAGCATTAATATAATTATCTATGTATATCTACACTAATAAAAGACAAAGATGCTAATTGACCATACCTTTGCTATGCCCTAAGCCTTGCCCACAAGCCAATCAGAGCGACTATATGCAAATTAACCCAACCAAGATGGCGACCAGCAACCATGGAGCTGGAGCAAGCAGGAGGCTTGGTTGCCTGGGCGATGGAGGAAGCCAAGCTTCCCGCCTGCCCTGAGCCAGCTGTGGCCTCCACTCATGGCAACAAAGTTTCAATTATAGAAGACAAATAAATCCCAGATACCTGCTTCCAGCCAGCCTCCTCTGGGAGCTTGGGTGGCTGGGGGCCGTGGCCAGCCTGCAAACAGCCATCAGCCCCTCACCCAGGATGGCCACACCCTCATGGGGTGAGGGTCCCCACTGGGGGGCTTGGCCAGCCTGAAAACAGCCATCAGCCCCTCACCCAGGCTGGCCACACCCTCATGGGGTAAGGTTCTCCGCTGGGGGGCTTAGCCAGCCTGAAAACAGCCCTCAGCCCCTCACCCAGACTGGCCAGGCACCCCAGCAGGACCCCCCACCCTGAAGGGGCTGTGGCCAGTCTGAAAACAGCCCTCAGCCCCTCACCCAGGCTGGCCAGGCACCCCAGCATGACCCCCACCCTGATCCGGGACACCCTTCAGGGCAAACCAGCCGGCCCCCACCCACGCACCAAGCCTCTATCCTATATAATAAAAGGGTAATATGCAAACTGACCCTAACAGCAGAACGACTGGGAATGACTGGTCACTATGACACACACTGACCACCAGGGGGCAGATGCTCCATGCAGGAGCTGCCCTCTGGTGGTCACTGCGCTCCTACAGGGGGAGCTCTGCTCAGCCACAAGCCAGGCTGATGGCTGCCAGTACAGTGGTGGTGGTGGAAGCCTCTCCTGCCTCCTCAGCAGCGCTAAGGATGTCCGACTGCAGCTTAGGCCTGCTCCCCGCTGGCAAGTGGACATTCCCCGAGGGCTGCCAGGCTGCCAGAGGGATGTCTGACTAACATCTTGGGCCCGATCCCCCAGGGAGCGGGCCTAAGCCAGCAGGTGGTCATCCCCCGAGGGGTCCCAGACTGTGAGAGGGCACAGGCCGGGCTGAGGGAACCCCCCGGGTGCACAAATTTTTGTGCACCGGGCCTCTAGTATATATATAAAAGGCTAAGTGACCGGCCATCCTGCCAACAGGCCAGTAGGTATGACTCGCACTGACCACCAGGGGTCAGATGCTCAACACAGGAGCTGCCAAGTGACAGCAACTTCGCAGAGTGCCCTCTTGCACTCCAGGACCCCTGGGGGATGTCGCACTGTGGTTTCGGCCCAATCCCCGCAGGCCAGACCTAGGGACCCACCTGCCAAAGGGACTCCACTCACTCCACAGACGCCCTTCGAGCCCCGGTGCAGCCCCGGGTGCAGCTGGCCGGGGAGGGACTGAGGGAAGTTGACTCCAGGGGGTGTCCGGCCCATCTTGCCCAGTCCCACCCCACCAGCCACCTTCTAATTAATTTCCTTTCAGTGTGCTTTAATCTGTGCACTGGGCCTCTAGTTTAAATATAATATGATATCTTCTTGCAGGATATGAATTTCATAGTGATACACCAAAGCTCTTTCAAGTGATGCTTAAATCCATCAGGCCAGTTACTGATATGAATAGCTTTTATTTCCTCAGACTTAATTTTGCATCAATCCATTCTCTAAACCTAGGCATTAATATTTTGTAAGGAACAATTTTATAATAATAAGTAGAAAAGCCATATCAATAAAATCTGCTTATCTCTTATCAAATAGACAATTTATGCCTGGACAACACAGGTCTACACATAAGGTTCTCCATAAAAATAGTAGGGTTTCAAGTGCCTAGGCCACTGAATTCCCTTCATTGCCTCTCTTTTTCCCTTTCTCCTCCTGGCTCTTCGGTTCTTATCTTCCTGTGAGATCTTTGCTGAACCTCCATGTCTGTCATCAAGATTCGTCTCTCTCCCTCTTCTCAGTTCCATAACACTTTGTTTTTGCACCTTTAGCAGAATGGCTAGTTAGCCAGGAATATGCCCTCCTCTCCAGTTGAACATGGAGCTTATGAGGACAGCTGTGTTCCTTAACCTTCTTCACCCAACACAACGTAGGCACCAGATGCATCCTTTATTTTTTTTTATAGCGTGAAAAATACTAAGCTAGCAGAATTTTCATTTTGTTTGAATGTATTAATGTTCATGATATGTTACCTGAGAAAGCAAAATGGGTGTACAATTAGGTGACAAATCCATAAGTGTGCATTTGGGGAGTTGAATGAAGACTGAATGCTTTTTCTACTGACTAAATTGCCAGCATTCTCTTTTTTTACAATAAAAGTGCCATGATGTGCAGGCATTGGTATTGGTGGCTGTCTCAAGCTGAGCCTACCTTTGAGCAAAAAGGAATGTATTTGGATCATATGATTGGAAGCATGCATGTAATGAGACAAATATGCCAGCATTTCTGTTTTGACAACGGATGATATCTTCTTCCTGAGTAAAGTGGGAAAAGCAGGGATTTGAGGGAGGCCTGCACCATGACCTGGATGAGGGAGTAGCCTTCAGAATGGGTGTCGATGTCCAAAGTTCCCTTCCTCTGAGCATCATCCTTTGCCTCTGTTTTCCATATGGGAAATGGGTGGAAGGCAGTGGAATTATTGCATAACAAAACTAGGTAGGACACATTTCCTATGAGTCAGGTACTGTGCTGAATACACAAACTCATCTAATACTACCAGCTCTACAAAGTGTTTCCATTAGGATCGCCACTTTTCACTTTTTGGGAGAGGAAACAGCAGCTTAGAAAGGTTAAGTGACTTGTTCAGGGTCAACTGCTCACAAATAGAAATACCTGTGACTTGAATCCAGGTCTTTCTGACCCTAGATACTGTTTTTGTTTTTTGTTTTTTGTTTTTTTCAACCTCCATACTAAGCTACTTCTGTGGGAACTCGGGCAGGCCTCATACTAGTAAAAGAGCTAAATAAAAAGCAGGGGTCAGGGATACCCTTATTAGAGAGAGTGCTTAGTAGGAAGTTAGTGAAAATATTTTGTACTTTCTTGAGCACACTCTCAGCCCAGAGTGAAGACAGATATAAACTGTGGTTAATTGGATTGATAACTCAGTTTCTTGAATCCAGTTAACCTTATATTATGGTCAGGTGATTCCTGAGACTTTGGTCCAGTGCAGCATGAATTCAGAGAACAAGGGTCTTGATTAGGGGGTCAATGTGAGTTGGGTGTTTGAGGGCTGTGCTGCCTTTTCTGAACTCTGCATTGTTGTCTTTTTTCCTACCAGTAGGTGGAAATAGAACTGAATCTTTCAGCACTTGTCCTTTCAGCTGAGTCCTGGCAGGATTCCTTTAATTTCTGCCTCAAAAGAAAAAAAAAAAAAAAAAAACCCTCAGGAGAAGTTCGGAGTGTGCAGTTAGAGAATTGCTATTCTGCAGAATAGTTTTAGGCTGATGGTCAGATAATGTTATTAGCCTCTTACAAGGCCAGGTGCTGGCAACAGCTGCTGACAACACATGCCTCCTATGAGTCCGATGGACACCCAGCTCGGGTGGGGGGTTTTCTTGTGTCCTGACCACACCTCCTTTTCCAAGACTTTTATTTCCAGTTTCAAACCTTTGTACTTACCATCAAATTAAGTGTCATGATTTTATTTTTCAGAAAATACATTTCTGAAATAAAAATCTACCAATTGGAAACAGTGCATCAGTGCGTAAAGTAGTTAAATAACACTGGAATCACACAATGTGTTGTTCTGTATCTTGCTTTTTTTTTTTTTTTAGTTATCAATGGTTTAGGGCCACCCATGGATGCGATTAGCTCTAGAACAATTTCCAACTCGGGGCAGTTTTGTCCCCCAGCTGACAGTTGCCAATTATTGGAAGCATTTCTAATTGTCACAACTAGGGGAGAGGGTGGATGCTACTGGCATCTAGTGGGTAGAGAACAGGGATGCTGCTAAACATCCTATAATGCTCAGGAATGCTCCACTACCAAGAGTTCTCTGGCCCCTAATGTCAGCGGTTCCATTGTTGAGAAACCTTTCTCTAGAGAACGTCATCCTTTGTAGTGTGTGTATAGTATGCTACCCTGTGGATTTGACATTTTGTATTAATCCATCTTCCTACTAGCAGTCATGTAAGGCTATTTCCAACTCTTGGCTATTAAAAGCAATATTGCAACAAACATTGTTTACAGTGTTGTGCACTGAGATTTTATTTCTGCAAGATAAAGACACAAAAGTAAAATAGGGACTTTAGTTCACAAAGGTAAAGACTCTAAACACAAAGTTTTTTCTTAAGTTCACAGTGAACTCATTTGGTGGTCAACCCTGACCTGAACTGGCACAAGGCTAGTTACAGTCTTTATTTATTCCATTTAATGTGAATATCTAGATGTTTTGTGATTATAGAATGCTGCCTCAGTCTCTGATATAGATGTTACAACTTGTATGGTATAACTTCAATGAGTTTTTTAATCTGAAAAAATGCCAAAGCCCTTTTAACTTTTTAAATAAATGTAGTCATGTACAGCATTGAGCCCCTATAATCCTTATGTGTTGGAATGAGCAGGTAGTGGTGACTTGGATGATTTTTGTATTCATCCTCTAAAAACCCTCCTTTTAAAGGTGATTTTGGTCCCATTAAAACACACACACACACACACACACACACACACACACATATACACACAAAACATGAATGCTATCAGGTTATAACTGTTGCCAGTGCCCTGTGGTTTTCTGTGCAGATTAGCCCATCAGAAAACATCAGCATGACTTTGGAGAACCATCTTTGCCTTGCTATTTATAAATATAATTTAAAATATTAGCAATTGCTACAACAATTGAATACTTACTGTACTTCATGCTTAGCAAGCATTACCAAGTCTGACTTTTACAGCAACACCTCAGGAGATGGGCCTGTTAGCTTCATTTATACTTGAGTGAATGGGCTTTGGCTAGGTGATGACTTGGACAAAGTAACATACCTGGGAAGAGGTAGAACCCAAGCCTGTAGTGGTATGTGCTACATCCCTCCCCAGTGTTCTTTCAATTCAATTTCCCCCATGTGGATAATGTTTTAATATTTCTACATTGGTGGCCATTAAAACTTTTTTGAAGGAAAAAAAATTAGTCCCAAGTTGCTTTTTGTCTCAAGGGGCTACACTTGGACTTGAGGGCAAATAGGCGAATGTCACTCCAGTCAAGTGGATATTTTCATCACAACGTTAAGAAAAAGTCATTGGAGCAAATCTGAGGTCACACACTCTCCCATCAAAGAACTCGAGCGTTGTTTGAAAGGAGAAAATGTTAATGTCCTCCCTGGAGCCTGGACTTCATATGATATTAGGGAAAAGCTTTCAGTTATATTTATTTCTCTTGGTTTACTCCCAAGAAGATGTCAGTTTCCATTATGAAAATTGCAGGTGTAAAAAATATTATCTTCTGCTCTCTATAGCAGAGCCAATCTAAGAAACCTCAGAAGAAATTCCTGCCCAAGCCAACTGAAATTTCTGATTCCTGAAATTTTTCAGTGTGACCAGCTTAGGCTGAGGTAGCATCCAAGAAGGATGCTCCTACGTTGTTGTTTTTTTTAGCTGCTGCTGCGTGATCCACTTTGCTGCCTCCTGGCTCTATGAGTTTCTGAAAAAATTAAAATAAAATAAAATAAACCAATATGCAAGGAACTTTCCCATTCCTCCACAGCAGATTCGTACTCCTCAATGTTTCTTTCCAACTGTGTCCTCTATAGCTCAGCCTACTAATTTCCTTTATTGTATTTATATTTTTTTATTTGCAGGAATCTTTTCTTTTAAATTTTTAAATTTTTGTTATTAATCCTCACCTGAGGATATTTTTACATTGATTTTTAGGGAGAGTGGAAGAGATAGGGTAAGACAGAGGGAAACATCAATGTAAGAGAAACACATCGATTAGTTGCCTCCTGCACAAGCCCTGACCAGGCCCAGACTGGGGAGAAGCCTGCAACCAAGGTACATGCCCTTGACCAGAATCGAACCTGAGACTCTTTGTTTCACCGGTTGACTCTCTATCCACTGAGCAAAACAGGCTAGGGCTTAAAATTTATTTTTAATTTATTTTTAATTTTCAATTATAGCTGATATTCAGTACTATTACTTACTAGAGGCCCAGTGCACAGATTCGTGCACCGGTAGGGTGCCTGGCCTGCGCCCTCTTGTAATCTGGGACCCCTCGGGGGATCTCAGACTGCCGGTTTCAGCCCAATCCCCACAGGCCAGCCTGAGGGACCCCACCGGTGCACGTATGCTCCAGGCCTCTAGTATGCCTATAAGATCTTTGATTAATCTCTTCCTGCCCTCCCCTCTCCCCCCTTCCCTCTGATATTCATCAGTCTGTACCACGTTTCTATGCCTGTGCATTGAGTGTCTGCCCCCTGGTGTCATTGCACATCATAGCTACCAGTCAAACAGTAGGAAGGTCACTTAGGCTTTTATATATAGAGAATAGAGGCTGAGTGCATGAAATTTGTGCATGGGTAGGGTCCCTAGGCTTGGCTGGAGATCAGGGCCGATCAGTGGGGTGATCAGGGGGCCCCCACTGGCACCCACCTTGGCCAGCCTGATGCTGCCCGCTCACCAGCTCCGCCCCACACTGCTGCTGCTGGTCACCTCCCTCTGCGGGGCAACCAGTGGGGCAATTGGGGGGCCCCTGCTGGCACCCGCCTGGGGTTCTGCAGGCTAGGGGCAGCTCCTGCATTGAGCATCTGCACCTTGGTGGTCATAGTGCGTCATAGTGATGGGTTGTTCCACTGGTTGTTCCACCGGTCAGTCGATTTGCATATTAGGCTTTTATTACATAGGACTAGAAGCCCAGGGTGCGAAATTGCGCAGCCCCACCCACCCACATGGCCTCGAGGTGCTCACAGCCCCGCCCACCTGTACACGCCCTGCCCACCCACCACCCCGCTGCACTTACAGCCCTACCCACCTGCGCCAGTATTTGGTTGTCACGGCATTAGGGCCACGGGCTTTTTATATATATAGATTAGTTTTAGGTGTACTGATAGTGGTTAGACAGTGATATAATTTACTTAGTCATCCCCCTGATGGTTCAAGTACCTACCTGGCACTACACATAGTTATTGCAATACTATTGACTATATTCCCTATGAGTAGTTTACCCCATGAGCATTTTGTAACTACCAATTTGTACTTCTTAGTCCCTTCACCTTTTTCACCCAGCTCCCCAACCCACCTCTCATTCAGGTAACCCTCAATTTATTCTCTGAATCTATGAGTCTGTTTCTGTTGTTTGTTTGTTTATTTTGTTCTTTAGCTTTCACATATAAGTGAAATCATATGGTATTTATCTTTCTCTGTCTGACTTACTTCACTTAGCATACTACCTTCTAGAATTCACTGGTTCTCAACCTTCCTAATGCTGCAACCCTTTAATACAGTTCCTCAGGTTGTGGTGACCCCCAACCATAAAATCATTTTTGTTGCTACTTCATAACTGTAATTTTGCTACTGTTATGAATCGTAATGTAAATATCTGATATGCAGGATGTATTTTCATTGTTCACGACCCACAGGTCTAAATCCATCCATGTTGTCACAAATGGTAAGATTTCATTTTTTAAGGCCAAGTAATATTCCATTGTATATATATACCACCACTTCTTTATCCACTCATCTATTGATGAGCATTTGGGTTGCTTCCGTATCTTGGCTATTGTAAATAATGCTGCAGTGGACATAGCAGAGCATATATCTTTTTTAATGTTTTGAATTTCTTCAGATATACACCCAAAAGTAGAATTGCTGGGTCATAGGATAGTTTATTTATTTATTTTTTTAAACATATTTTATTGATTTTTTACAGAGAGGAAGGGAGGGGACAGAGAGTCAGAAACACTGATGAGAGAGAAACATCGACCAGCTGCCTCCTGCACACCTCCCACTGGGGATGTGCCTGCAACCAAGGTACATGCCCTTGACCAGAATCGAACCCGGGACCCTTCAGTCCTCAGGCGGACGCTCCATCCACTGAGCCAAACCGGTCAGGGCAGGATAGTTTATTTTTAATTTTTTGAAGAACTTCCATACTGTTTTCCATAGTGGCTACATCTATTTGCCATTCTACCAACAGTGCACTAGGGTCCACTGTTCTTCCACATCCTTGCCAACACTTGTTTGTTGATTTATTGATGATAACCATTCAGACAGATGTGAAATGATAGCTCATTGTGTTTTTAATTTACATTTCTCTAATTAGTGACATTGAGCATCTTTTTTTTATGTCTGTTGGCCATCTATCT
This sequence comes from Myotis yumanensis, assembly GCF_028538775.1. Classification (NCBI taxonomy): domain Eukaryota; kingdom Metazoa; phylum Chordata; class Mammalia; order Chiroptera; family Vespertilionidae; genus Myotis; species Myotis yumanensis. The sequence goes on along the minus strand of NW_027223764.1, from coordinate 23,026,275 downwards.
GTATGTCCTCTTTGGAGAAGTGTCTATACAAGTCCTATGCCCATTTTTTAATTGGATTGTTTGTTTGTTTTGGGGGGTGTTGTATGAGTTCTTTATAATTTTTGGATATTAACAACTTATTGGATATATCATTGGCAAATGTGTTCCCCATTCTGTACGCTGTCTTTTTGTTTTGTTGATGGTTTCCTTTGTTGTGCAAACAATTTTAGTTTGATATAGTCCCATTTGTTTGTTTTTCTTTTGTTTCCCTTGCCCTAGGAGATATATCAGGAAAAAAATATTACTAAGAGCAATGTCAGGGAGTTTACTACCTATGTTTTCTTCTAGGAGTTTTATGGTTTTGGGTCTTACATTTAAGTCTTTAATCCATTTGTGTTTATTTTTTAATATGGTGTAAGAAGGTTGTCTAATTTCTTTTCTTTTTGTATGTATCTGTTCAATTTTCCCATCACATTTATTGAATAGGTAGGCATAGGTTTATTTCTGGGCTGTCTATTCTGCACCATTGATATATGTATCTGTTTTTATGCCAATTGTGATTACCATGGCCTTGTAGTAGAATTTGATATCAGCTAGCATGATATCTCCAACTTTGTTCTTTTCTCTGAAGATTGCTGTGCCTATTTGGGTTCAGTATAAATGTTAGGATTATTTGTTCTAGTTCTGTGAAAAATACCATTGGTATTTTGACAGGGCTGTGTTGAACCTATAGATTACTTTGGATAGTATGGACATTTTAACAATGTTAATTCTTCCTATCTATGAGCATGGTATATGCTTTCATTTATTTGTATCTTCTTTAGTTTCTTCAGTGACATATAATTTTACAAGTACAGGTCTTTTATCTCTTTGGTTAAATTTATTCCTAGGTATTTTATTTTTCTGATGCAGTTGTAAGTGAGATTGTTTTCTTAATTTCTATGTCTTAGAGTTCATTGTTGGTGTTTAAAAAAGCAACTGTTTTTTTATTATTAATTTTGAATCCTACTACTTTGCTGAACTAATTTATCAGTCTAGTAGTTTTTTGGTGGAATCTTTAGTGCTCTCTCTATATAATATATTATCATCTGTAAATAATGAGTTTTACTTCTTCCTTTCCAATTTCCATGTTTTTCTTTCTGTTTCTTGTCTGATTGTTGTGGCTAGGACTTCTAATAGTATGTTGAATAAAATTGGTGAAAGTGAACAACCTTGTCTTTTTCCTGATCTTAAGGAAAACACTTTTAACTTTCACCTATTGAGTATGATGTTAGCTGTGGGTTTGTCATACATGGCCTTTATTATGTTGAGGTATGTTCCCTCTCTTCCCATTTTGCTGAGAGTTTTTATAAATGGATGCCTGATTGTGTCAATTTTTTTTCCTGCATTTACTTATATTATTATATAATCTTATTCTTTTTTTGTTTATATGGTGTATAACATTAATTGATTTGTGAGTATTGCACCAACTTTGCATCCAGGAATGAATCCCATTTGATCATAGTGTGTGATCTTTTTAATGTATTGCTGAATTTGGTTTACTAATATTTTATTGAGGATTTTTACATCTATGTACATGAGAGACATTGGCATATATATAGTAATGTCTTTTTGTAGTTTTGGAATCAGGATAATGTTAGCTTTGTAAAGTGAGCTTGGGAGCCTTCCTTTTGAATTTTTTGGAATAGTTTGAGAAGGATAGGTGTTAATTCTTCTTTGAATGTTTGCTAAAATTCACTTGTGAAGCCATCCAGTCCAAGACTTTTGTTTGTTTAGATTTTTTTGATTACTGATTCATTTTTTTTGGTAGTAATCAGTCTGTTCAGATTTTCTGTTTCTTCCTGATTAAGTCTTGGAAGATTGTATATTTTTATCAATTTATCCATTTCTTCTAGACTGTTCAATTTGTTAGCATATAATTGTTTGTAGTATTTTCTTATAATCCTTTGTATTCCTGTGGTGTCAAATAGGTTCTCAATTTCTTGTTCTCTCTCTTCTCCTTCTGGTATCCCTACGATGCAGATGTTGTTACACTTGATGTTGTCCCAGAGTCCCTTAAACTATCCTAGTTTTTTAATTCTTTTTTTTTCTTCTTGCTGTTCTGATTGGGTGTTTTCTGCTACCTTGTCTTTCGAATTACTGATTCAGTCCTCTTCTTTATCTAATCTGCCATTGATTCCTTCTAGTGTATTCTTCATTTCAGTTATTGTATTCTTTATTTCTGACCTTTTTTTTTATGGTTTCTATGTCCTTTTTTGTGTGCTTACTATCTCTTTGTTGAAGTTCTCAGTGACTTCATGTATTCTTCCTTTAATTTCCTTGAGCATCCTTATAACCAGTGTTTTGAACTCTGTATGTGGTATATTCCATGACTCCATTTCATTTAGTTCATTTTTGGAAGTTTCTCCTATTATTTCATTTGGGACAAATGTTTTTTTGTCTCCTCATTTTGGCTGCCATTCTGTGTTTGTTTCTATGTATTAGGTAGGTCTGCTACATCTCCCAGCCTTGGCAGTGTGGCCTTATGTAATAGGTATCCTGTGGGGCCCAGTAGCACAGTCTCCCTGATCACCTGAGCCAGGTGCTCCAGGAGTATCCCTTGTGTGGGTTATGTGTGCCTTATGTTATAGTTGAGCCTTGATTGCTATTGGCATGTCAGTGAGTGGGATTGACCCTCAGGCTGGCTGGCTATGAGATTGGCCACAGCCACAATGTATGAGCTACTGGGAGAGGGCACCTGACTCTATGTAGTTGAATTCACTCCAATGGGATCTGTTGCCTGCTGAGATCTTCCTTTGGGTGTGTTGCTTGTGGAGCTCCAAGTCTAAAACCCACCACTTGGTGTGCTGGTTCTGGGGCCTCTAGGGAAGGACTTTGGTGCAGGTCAAATATCAGGCACTGCTTGTGACCACCCCAGGGCTTCCTGTTAGGAGCTACAAAGTGATCTGTGGCTGGTGACTCTTTGTGTTGGGCCTGAATGCATGAGGGAGGGGCCACATTGTGAACTGGCTGCCACCAGTACCAGGCCTGGGGCAGGTCAGCAAAAGGCCAAGGTACCTGAGACCTGCCGCTGCCTGATCGCTGTTCATAAAGCTCAGCTGCTGAAAGAGCCTTGCATGGTATAGGAGTTGTGTGAAGCAGGGTCTCAGGGAGTCACCAGGGTGGGTCAAGTGGTGTTCACCAGGTTAATACAGATTCAGACTTGGCGCCCGTGCTGGGCCTGAGGCCACTCAGCAAAAGTCTCGGGGTACACCAAGGCCAGCTGCCACCCACCTGGGGTCTGCAGACCTTTGTGGTGGGGTAGGGGTCTCAGAGAGTGATCATTGTGGAGCTGGTGGAGTTCGCCAGGCTAATGAAGATTAATACTTGGTCGTGGGAATGGCTCAACACAGGAAAGATGGTGGCTGCCTCTCCAGAACCTTGCCTTGAAGCCACACAATTCAGTTTCTCCCTGTGTGTCTGACACTTCTCAGTCTTTGCTAGAATTTCTTGAGAGTATTTCAAGAAAGACTGCACCATGGGCCTAGACTGGTTAGCCTCAGGCTGTGCATGAGTTGGGTAGGGCGGAGTCTCAGGAGGTAATCAGGGTGGAGATAGTGGAGTTCCTCAGGCAAATGCAGATTAAGATTTGGCCATGTAGTGGGAGGGATCAACACAGGAAAGATGGCGCCAACAGGCGGGCAACAGGACGGCTTAACACAGGGACAATGGCAGCTGTCCCTCAATCTCTTGACCTGAAGCCACACAACTCAGTCTCTGGTGCCTGCTGAGCCATCATTTCTCTGCCAGAGCCCAAGGTGAGTGCCTGCGAGCCAGAGTTTGTGTGCTGGCCCTTTAAGGGCAAGACTGAATTTCCAGCAGCCTTCTGTTTCAGATGGAATTCCCCACTGATTTTCACAGGCAGATGTTATGTGGGCTCCTCTTCCTAGCACTGGTGTTCTGGGCTTGGGAGCCCAATATGGGGGTAAGACCCCTCACTCCTTAGAGGGGACCTCTGCAGTTGAGCTGTTCCTCCAGATTCTCAACTGTCAAATGTGGGTGCAGGGCCACTTTGTTTCACATCTCCACCCCTCCCACCAATCTTGACATTGCTTCTTCTTTAGGATATCCTTAGTTATAGGACTTACATTCATCTAGTCTTCAGATGGTTATCCAGGTTGATTGTTTTATAATTTAGTTGTAATTTTGATGTGATCGTGGGAGGAGATGAGTACAGCTTCTACCTACTCCATCATCTTGACCGGAATACCTACTGACTTATCTTAAAGTTCCAAGTTTATAATTGATTGTACTTCAGTGAAAGGGAGCATCAGGGTATGAACTGTATACAGACCAGTTAAGTACTACTATTTTTTCTTTTCCTGCCCAGCTTTTATTGTTGCTTTTGGCTGTCTTTCAACTTTTTACACATGGTCCTTCACCCTGGATGAGTTTTTTCTGGTTCTTTGGTCTTTAAGGAAGACATAGGTATACTCCCCTTGATCCCTCATTTCAGTGTCTTTCCTCACAGTTCCCCAGAACCAGTCATGGAGGTTTCTACATTCTGTACTAACACCTAACAGGCTTGGACTCCTTTATGCCTTGAGGCCTTTGTACATGCTGGTTCCTCTACCAGAGACATACTTTTCTACCTACTAACCTCTTTGTATCTGTGGTTAACTTCAGTTCATGTGCTCAGGGAAGCCTTCCCAGATCACCACACCCTTTTCCCTAAACAAGATCAGCCATGAGTTGTAATTCCTTTACAACTGTTCTGTCATAAGACTGGACGTGGTATTAGGCCAGAAATCAGGTAAAATGTTCCAGTGCAGTCAAGTTTGTGTAACTGAGTGGACAAGCAAGACCTTTACTTCTAGATTTCCAGAGAAATAGTTCCTTTGCTTTTAGACTTTATTTTCTGAACCAATGTTTTCTCTAAAATGTGCATCTTTCTTCACATCACTCACCTGTCCTTTCCACTGCCCCCATCTGCTGGACTTTACACTATCCCTCTTTGGAGCCTCCTGTTTCCCATTCTGGATCCAGTAAGCCCCTCCAAAAGCTGTCTGACTTGAGCATTTTTCTATTCTGTTATTCCTCCTCAGTATCAACAGGTTGTTTAAACAGTTTGCTTGTGTTTATTTATTGTGGATATTTCAAGCATATGGGAAAGCATAGAGAAGTTTATGGCAATTAGCCATGTAACTATTGCCCAGAATTGCAAGCATCAACATTTGTCATGTTTGCTTCATATTTTTTTAAAAATATATTTTTTGATTTTTTTACAGAGAGGAAGGGAGAGGGATAGAGAGTTAGAAATATCGATGAGAGAGAAACATCGATCAGCTGCCTCCTGCACACTCCCAACTGGGAATGTGCCCACAACCAAGATACATGCCCTTGACTGGATTCAAACCCGGGACCCTTGAGTCCGCAGGCCAATGCTCTATCCACTGAGTCAAACCAGTCAGGGCACCTCATACTTTTTTAAAGAAATAAAATATTGCAGAGACCATTGTGGGTTCCTTTCCCCAATCTTTCATTCTTCTTCAGAGATAACCACTATGTGAACAAGTGTCAGAGATCAGTTATTGTACCATCTATAAATGCAGGGGGGAAAATGACATTTTGGCTGGCCTTATGAATGGAAAACATTATCTCACTCTTAATTTCATTTCTATTTCCCTGATTACTTGTAAGGTTGAACATTTTTCAAGTTTACTGGCTACTTGGCTGCTTCTGTGAATTGCTTCTTTATATTTTTTGTCATTTATCTGTTTGGTTGTTTGTCTTTTTCTTATTGGTTTGTAAAGTTCCCTGTATAGCTGTATTACTCCTTTGTCGGTTATATATGTTGCAAATGCCTCCTTCTAGCCCATAACTTATCTTTTGTCTTTGTTTATATTATCATATACTAGAGGCCCGGTGCACAAAAATTTGTGCACTCGGGGGGAGGGGAGGAGGGAGAGGGGCCCCCCCCAGCCCGGCCTGTGCCCTCTCGCAGTCTGGGACCCCTCGGGAGATAACGACCTGCTGGCTTAGGCCTGCTCCAGGGTGGCAGAGGGCAGGCCCAATCCCTAGGTGCAGCCCCTGGTCAGGCTCAGAGCAGGGCCGATTGGGGAGTTGGGGCGCCGCCCCGTCATGCACAGAGCAGGGCGGATCGGGAGGTTGCGATGCCACCCTCAGTCACGCTCAGGGTAGGGCCGATTGGGGGGTTGGGGCACCGCCCCCTGTCACACTCAAGGCAGGATTGATGGGAAGGTTGCGGTGCCACCCCCTGTCATTCACAGAGCAGGGCCGATCAGGGGGTTGGGGCGCTGCCCCCTGTCACTCACAGAGCAGGGCCCATCAGGGGGGTTGGGGCTCCGTACCCTGTCACACACAGAGCAGGTCGATCAGGGAGTTGGGGAGCTCCCCCCTGTCACGCACAGAGCAGGGTTGATCAGGGGGTTGAGGAGCTCCCCCCTGTCACTCACAGAGTAGGGCCGATAGGGGAGTTGGGGCACCACCCCCTGTCACACACAGAGCAGGGAGGATCAGGAGGTTGGGGCGCTGCACCCTGTCACACTCAGGGCAGGGCCAATGGAGAGGTTATGGCTCTACCCCGTCACACACAGAGCAAGGCCCGTGGAGGGGGGTTGGGGCACCACCCTCTATCACCCACAGAGCAGGGCCAATCAGGGGGTTGGGGCGCCGCCACTGTCACACTCAGGGCAGGGCCAATGGAGAGGTTATGGCTCTACCCCGTCACACACAGAGCAGGGCCGATCAGGGGGTTGGGGCGCCACCACTGTCACACTCAGGGCAGGGCCAATGGAGAGGTTATGGCTCTACCCCGTCACACACAGAGCAGGGCCGATCAGGGGATTGGGGAGCTCCCCCCTATCACGCACAGAGCAGGGCTGATCAGGGGGTTGGGGCGCCTTCCCCTGTCATGAACAGAGCAAGGCGGATAGGGAGGTTGTGGCCCCGCCCCCTGTCAAACACAGAGCTGCAGGGCGATCAGGTGGTTTGGGCGCTGCCCCCTGTCACGCTGATCCCGGTGCCGGGAGGCATATTACCCTTTTACTATATAGGATAGAGGCCTGGTGCACAATTGGGGGCCGGCTGGTTTGCCCTGAAGGGTGTCCTGGATCAGGGTGGGGGTCCCCACTGGGGTGCATGGCCAGGCTGGCTGAGGGGCTGAGGGCCGTTTTCCAGCTGGCGGGTGACTGAAGCTCCCAACCGCTCCTTTTTTTCTTTTTTTTTATTCTGGGCCAGCTTTAGCTCTGAGGCCTCGCTGATGAAAACATTGATACAGTGTTGCGGTCAGGCTGGCTGAAGCCCAGATGACTGAAAGCCGGTTTCTAGGGTTTTGTTTAGCTTCTTATTTGCAACATAGTTGCTTAGAGTTGCAGCTGAGAGGCCGGCAACTCAGGCGGGGAACGTTGGAGTTCGCTGTCATGGAGCAGGCAAGCCTCCCTGTTCACTTCAGTGCATGGCTGCCGGCCTCCATCTTGGCTGACAGTTAATTTGCATAAGGATATGCTGATTAGCCAATGGGAAGGGTAGCGGTCGTACGCTAATTACCATGTTTCTCTTTTATTAGTGTAGATTGCATAGAAGTTTTGGATTTAATGCTATCAAATTAACATTTTATTTTATGATTTCTGCATTTTATATTTTGATTAAGAAATCCTTCCCTATCCCATGATTGTAAAGATATTCTCCTCAAAATATTTTAGATATTTTTGTTTTACATTTTGAATTTTAATTCATCTGAAATTTATTTTTTCAATTAGGTAGAAATAAAATTTCTTTTTATCAAGCTGCCACATATAGTTGGTATATTTCTTCCTTTGCTATCTTTATAATTGTTGTTGGTTTTTCTTACCTTATTATACTGCCTAGTAATTCCAGTACAGTATTAAATAGATGTGTCCTCCACCCTATGCCAAATCTCATTTAATTTGTTTATACTAGTAATCAATAATATAGATGTTAACTTTATAGATGAGGTAACTGAAACTTGGGGAAGATAAGTAACCTTTCCAGAATCACACAGCTAGTAAGTAAATAATAAAGTCAGGATTCAAACCCAGGTTTGAGTGACTTCAAAGTGGAATTGCTTATACTGCTTCTTGGTCGCAAGTAACTTGGGTAAAGATATCTCCTTCCTTGCCTGCTCTTGCCCAGATCCTCTATGTCTAATAAGGGAAGAAAATTTTATTGAAGTGATGCCAGAAAAGCACTTCCAGTGTGTCTGAACAAAACTAATAGACTTTGTTTAGTTAGACCTGCCAAAAGCAGATTAAAGAACCTTTAAGTATGAAGTAGTTCTTATTCCAGATGGTATAAGCATTCACTCAGGTAATAAAATCACATCTTGATGGAACTTCAGAAATAAAGAGTAGACCTTCCTAGTAAGTTAGCATTCTCAGGAATATTAACAAGAAACTGAAATTTCCTCCCTTCCTTCCTTCTTTCTTTCCTTTCTTCCTTCCCAGCCTCTATCCATAAAAGATCTGAGGCAACTTCTGAAGCTCTACCCAAAACAAGATAAAATACCAATTTGGGAAATCAGGGCAAAGAGAAAATAAATATGGCCAAAAAAAAAAAAAATCTTGACTTAGTGTCATTTACTGAGTTTGGCCACAACATAGCTTTAAGCTTCCTAGCAACTGAAGTAAAGAAAACCTGTCCAGCTACACAATTCACAGTGGACATGGCATCAAAATAGAATTGTTGCTAAGGGGTTACACAGTGTTTCCTAATTCTCAGACAGAAAAGAACTTCTGCCATAGCCCTCATGCAGGGACCCTGGGTGATAATGTGGACAGTGCTTCCCAGCATGTACTAGGTAATGGGGAAGTGTACCTCACCTGGACCCAGTTCCACTACTCAACCCCAAGCTCCTTGATGGAGCAGGCACCATATCTGTTTTAGTCCTCATTATATACCATAGCCCAGCACAGTGCCTGACACATAACAAGTGTTCATAGTGTAGTCTTTGAATATATGAATATTATTTGTACCGTCCTATATAACAAAGAGCTAATATGCTAATTAGACCAGACAGCAGAATGATCTTCCGGAACAACCTTCCAGAACAACTAGTGGGTGGGGGCGGGGCTGCAAGGGCCGAGATCCTTGCACAAATTTCCTGCATCGGGCCTCTAGTGCATCAATAAAAGCCAATGGCTGGATACAAAATTAACACTTAAGAAAACAATTGTATTTCTTTACACTAGCAATGAACAATTCCAAAATGAAATCAAGAAAACAATTCCATTTATAACATCATCAAAAAGATTAAAATATTTAGAAATAAATTTAACAAAAGAGGTGTAAGACTTATACACTAAAAACTACAGAACATCATTGAGAAGCTAATGGCAAAACATTGGAACAAATTTTAAAAGCAGTTTTATGTGAAGTAAAAATATTGATATTTTTAGTTATGTGGCTTTCTAAAATCAAGGCTTTGACTTGACAAAGACTATAATTTTAAATATTAAGAGGAATACATAGGCTAACATACTTTTTATAATTTCTTATGAGTATTACTTTTTTTTTCAAACCAAGGTCCTGATAAGAAGTAATAGAGAATTTGAGGATATATTCTTGGTCAAGAATCTGAAGAATAGATATTGTATATTGCTAATAAATGGTGCTACTAAGAGCTTTGATGAACCAAAATATATGACACCATAATTTCTTTGTGAATTGGAAAAGTGCATATTAGGTAAATTAAAATCATGATTATGCAGGAAATGGGAAACTGCTTCAAATGTTTAGCAACATCTAATTCATATTATGGACTCTCGTGTTACTGATTTCAACCATTGATCTGTATTCTGATATCTGCCTTAAAACATGTATCTGCAGTCATTAACTAATTTTTATCGAGCCCATAAATATGTGCCTGACATTTTTCTAAACAACTTTACTGCTGTTATCTCATGTGATGCCAGAGCTTTATAGAGGCACTGTTCTTACTATCTCCTTTTACAGAAGATGAAACTGGGGCCTAAAGAAGTTCAGCCACTTGCCCAGAATGACAATTGAGCACGTGACAGTGTAAGAAACCAGGCCCAGGCCTGGGAACTGTGCAGCCTGTGCCCCTAACCACCCCCTATAAGAGCAAATAAGAGCAAACCCCAGCTTCCCGTGATTGGCTAGAATTGCTTTTTCCTGTTAAGTGTGGTGCATGGATGTACTTTGAGGGCCTTGTTTTGATGTCCTCAGAATGCCACAATTAGGACCACCTTTCCAAAAAGTCTCCTAGAACTTCAGGAATAACCAACTACAGTTTGTATGACATTTGCCAATTGTTGGCCTTAGAAAATACCTTGCTTAAACGGGGCTGGACACAAGTTCCTACCTCACAAAGATTCCCTTTCTGTAAAGGTAACTGGGAGTCTGTAGTTAAGACCTTGGTCTCTAGAGTCAACTATTACGGTTCAAATCCTGGTTTAATAATAGCACCTTCCTCATAGTGTTGTTGGAAGGATCACATGAGACCATCACTTAGGGCACTTAGCACACCATGGGGTGCTTAGAAAGCTTTTAAGGATGGCAGCTGCTAAAACCTTTTAAAACTGGACCTGGAGTGGGGTGTGCATCTGACAATCAGCAAACATACCCGACCGTTTAGAGCTGAGAGCGGCTTTGTGCTGCAGACTCCTGAGGCTACCTGGAAGCAGTCCACCCCAGACTTAAACATTTTCAAATTTATATTTAACCAAACTTAAAGAAAAGGGATTCCCACAGTGTGAAAGAGGCTGCCATTTCCCAAGAGGGACTGAGGGAAGCTTCTTTTTGTTGGTGGAAGAAATGAGGGAAAGGGTGAGAGTTCAGGCTGAGGGAAAAGCACTGGACCCCCAGCTCTGAGTCTGGGTCCAGGGCCAGCTGTCCTTTCAGCTCCCTGGCCGCTCTTTCTACTTCTACAAAACCAGGGGCTAGACGACAGGCCCTTCCAGTGCTGCTGTTCTGAGAAACCATAAAGCCTCTCTTGAACTCGTGGTTTAATGTGAGCCCTTGGCTTTTATGGAGGGGCCTTATAAGTTTGGACCCTTGGAAAGACCTCTCTGTGTCTTTTAGGCAAGTCCCCGGGAAGGCATTGTCCTTCATGTTCCCCAGTGCCCTATATCCCAGCGTATAAATTCCTCTTGAAATTTGGAGCCAGGGAAAAGTTTGTCTCTCGGCTTGATCCCTTACATTTTTGTCTGCTTGGATGACATCTGTGATACCCCCTCAGTGTGTTTCTCTTATTACTCCATTGGCCCAGAAGCTGAGAGCTAAATGCAGTGGTCAGCAATAGTGGCTTCCCTCAGACAACTTGGGTGTCTAAATCCTTCCTAGAGCTGGATGGTGGTGGTGTTTGATTTTATGTACTTTAATATAGAAACCACACCGGATCCCTCTGCGGCATTACACAGGGCAGAAATCATTTGTGCAAAATGACATAGTAAATAAATGCAGTCATAAAGGAATACTCTTCCTCCTCTCAGCTGGGTCCAGCATCTGGCTCCTTCCCCACTCCCAACGGGTCGGAAACAGCAACACCAACTGATATCTAGTCAAGACCCACTCTGAACCCGGCACTGTTCTGAGTCCTTCATATGTGTTTGCTCATTTAACAACTTTGCATTTGGGGATGCTGTTATTACCTTTATTTAGAGATGAGGAAAGTGAGGCTCCGAAAGATTAAATAGCCAGACAAGGTCTCACAGCTTGAGAGACCACCCCCTTCCCTCACTAGCGGTGGACAGGCAGGCCCAAGGTTCACATTAGACTCAAAAGAATGCCTTTAATTGTGGGAATCCACCTGGCAGAGAGGCCTCGGTCCACCTCAGATTCGCTTGTTAATGTGGATAATTAGTAAGCCAACCACAAACAAATAAACATCAGGAATAAACCCAAGGAGGAGGAAGAGAAAATTGATGACCACAGTAGACAGGCGAAACCTCTCTGGTTTCTATCCTGAGATTGATTCTCAGGCTTACAGTTGATTGGGGGAACCCATGGATTTCAGAGATGTCAACCCATATTTTGGAATGTATGGAATTTGGCCATGGATGGGGGATGGTCCCTGGGGCAGCCCAGGTTCCCCAGACTTAGATCTGGTGGGAGGCCAGTTTGGCTGCTCACCTGATGGGGTTGTAGAAGTGCCCCCCAGTGTTACCTGGCACTCAGTGAGGAACCAGTTGACCTATTTGGCTACAAGCCCCAAGCAGATCCTGCATGTGGGCATCATTAGTGCCTTGTGCTCACTCACTGAATGTAAGAACAGCCACAAATAGGAACAGAATGGGAAATGGTCTTGGCCAGTCATGGCCAGGCTTACCATCCAGGTAAGAGAGACTGGGCTCAGCTGGGAATGTATCCCCAGTCAATATACAGATGTCTAAATGTGACCAAATAACACCACAATTTAAAAAAGCACATCCAGAATTTTTACCTTCAAAATGATCTATTGTTTAGTCAGTAAATAAAAGGTTGATTGAACCTCCCCCTATGCCAAGTAATGTGCCAGTAATGTGCTGCTGGGGGCACCGCAGCAGCAAGCTCATCTGCGCCTGCTGGCCAGCACCGCACCATAGATAACTGCAGGCCGTTGCCTCTGGGTGGTCAAGTGTGGTGCTCCGGGAAGATCTGTCTTTTGCAATCGCTTTGGGTGGCTCTGCTTTTAATCTGGAGATGGTATCACTGCTGGAAAAGCTGCCCTTTAGGAATTGCCTTCAGAGCTAGTCTGGGTCACACAGGAAAATCCATCTCACTATTTTATAGCCACACCTAGCTTGTGACCAAAAATGGTATTGCCTAGCCGGATGACCCACTTTATTCCCCAGACTTGGCTCTGATTGACTTGTCTGTGAGCCAAAATTATATCCAACTTCTAAGGATGGATATTCACCACCACTGAGCATAATCTGGAGAATTTTGAAATAATTTCTCACTTGCTTAAACCCCTATCGTCTTTGGTGCCTCTGTTGTAACACAGCCCCATCTCCCTGATGGCAGAATAACCCTCCTCTGCCTCCATATCCCCCACTAGTTTGGGAGCCTTTGGAAGGTAGGACTGTATGTACATACTCTGCAGTGTTCCGCATGGAGTAGATGTGAAAAAAAAATGTGTATTTAATAAAATGGAATGTACAGGCTCTGAAAGAGGTTTCCAAAGAGCTGCTCCTGGACTGTGCTGAGTGACAAGGGCGTGGAACAATGGGCAGTGTAGTGTAGGCGATGGATGTGGGCTCTGGAATTGATCAGGGCTGCCTATAATCCCTACACAGATTGTTCATTCTCTCTGAGCCTCTGTTCCAAGTGGAATGGGAATAATACTGCCTCATGAGGACTTTTATTAGGACTAGTGAGAATATTAATGGATTGCTCTAAGCACAGTGCCTATTGCATAGTACACTAAATCAATAAAAGGGAGTTATTATAGTGTTATTTCCTCCCCCACCCCAGGACTTCTGTAACAAAGTACCACAGACTGGGTGGCTATTGTTATTATTATTATTATTGTTATTATTATTATTATTATTATTATTATATTGGAGTAAATTCTTATTAAGATGCATAAATTCTGTTTGTTTGTTTTTAAATCTCACCCAGCATTTACTTCATTTTTAAAAGCATATGTCATAGAAATTTCATGCTGGAAGGAACCCTAGAGCCCATCTAAGTCTAACCTCCTAAATTTACTGAGATCCAAAAAGAGAAGTAGATTAACTAAGTTCATACAACTGGTTCTTGACTCAGCTGGGTCAGGCCAGATCTCCCTTTATGTAGCATTTGATTTTTGTACCAAATTTGGAGATCCCATTTTTCTTCCAAGGGCCTTTGTAAGCAGGTCAGGGGGTCTGGGGCCTAGACCTCCTGGGCAGCAACAGCCAAGGATTTGGCATATGCATTTGGGGAGCTACAAGCACATGCTTCCCACACCTCTATGCAGTAAACTCTGTTGCTTTGCAGTGTGCAGAGCACATGTATGGTGATGTAGTTGTGTAGCTGGTGAAGCCGGCAGGAACCATAACCATAGGTGGTTACAGAGCACAGCAGACAAACCTGGTACCACTACTTACCAACTTACTCACTACTTAACCTCTCTGAGCATCAGTTTCTTCATCTGTAGAACAGGAACAGTAATAGTATCTATACACAGGGTTGTTATGAGGGTTACATGAGATATGCATGCAAGGTGCTTAGCACATAGTAAATAGTTTTTAAAATATCCCATTATGATCAGTAACATCCAAAAACAAAGTCTACTTCCGGCATCCCCACCAGTCTCAAGCCAACCTCTGATCAATTCTGAAGCCCTACCTGGTCCCTCTCCCAAGTAGGTGCTACTGACAAACCCTTTCCCTTCCTCTAATCCCCTTCTCATCCAGCGACGACGTGGCCTCTCAGATCTTCCCATCCCTCCCCAATCAGGGACCATAAGATCCTTGAAGTAATCAATAGCAGTTGCCCATCAGGCTTTCTTATGCCTAGCTGGCATGGCTCTGTGGTTGAGTGTTAACCTATAAATCAGGAGGTTATGGTTTGATTTCCGTTTGGGGCACATGCCCAGGTTGCTGGCTCGATCCCCAGGATGAGATGTGCAGAAGGCAGCCTATCAATGATTCTCTCTCATCATTGATGTTTCTATCTCTCTCTCCCTCTACCTTCCTCTCTGAAATCAATAAAAATATTTACAGCATTTTTTTTAAGTTATAGAACAAAAAACACTTATGGCTTAAAGAAACACTGCCTCTCCTGGGAGTTGCCTTTACTTGGAAGGCGTTTATGCTCTGGTGCCCTGCAGCATGTCAGACTCCCTCATCCCTGGATTGGTGCCTTCCCCTCCCCCCTCCTAGAAACCACTTTTTTGCCTACAAACACACTTTGGGTTCTGTTTGCTACCATTTTTCTCTCGAGTAAAACTATGGGTATTTGAGAAGTTCTGAATTTCTGTTTGGAAAACATGATACTCTTGATAAGACCAGAACAATCCAAATAACCCTAAATGTACAGAAGCCAAATTAATAAAACCCAAGGGTGAATTTTTTTTTCCATCTAGAGAAGTTGTATTTCTCAGCAGCTCTTACAATGCCTGGACTCTGGATCGAGGCCCTTCCTTGATTCTGGATATTACATCATTTTATTTTGGCTAATGTAAACACTCATCACCCCGCGCCATGCAGGGTTTCTCAGCACTGTTGGAGCCTGGGCTTCGCTCCGTGGGTCTTGCTAGTGATTAATGGTTTCAGAAGGAAGTGCTGCAGGAAGAGGCTTTGCGGGAATGGAAGAGGTGAGGCAGCTCCATGTGAGATTCTGCAAAAGGATTAAGATTTGGCACCGGGCTTGGTTTCTGTGCAGCCTCTGAGGCAGAGAGTCTCAGGAGAGGGAAGCAGGCTGTCAGCTGGGGCTTTGCACGCTCTCGGCCCGCCTTGAGGGTTGGTTGGCTCTTCCCTCTCTCTACGGTACCCAATTTCATCTTCTGAAAGGATGGATGCAGATGCTGGAGACTTAAAGGAGGCAAGGTAAGAGCTCCCGTTGCCCAGGAAGTCCCCTGCTGTTCTTAATGCATGGAATCCGGGGGTCGTTCCTTTACTCACGCTGCTGTGCAGTGTTATCAAAGACACAGTTCCTCTGAGACATTTCACAGAGAGGATCAGGGAAGTTTCTCTCCTAGTTAAGAGAGTTTCTAAAATGTTTTAACCCCAAATGCTTAACTGTAGAGGCGCCAATTTTTCTTTCTTTGAAATCACACCTGTGAGATTACTTCTGTGCATTTTTAATCTACATGATTTTGAAAAGAATCCTGAGGGTTTATTAGATGTTTGTTGTTCTTTCTTATATAATAGCCGGTGGTGGTTAATCAACATCTCATTTAATTAAAATTTTTATATTCTTCAGAATACTAGATCTTGAGTATCTTTTTATTTGTTTATTTTTTCCTTATCTTTTGGATTTTGTGAATATGATATTGGTCAGGAAGATCCTTAAATAAAACTAATTTTAAGGGTAAAAAACTATACTTAGAAGTTCAATGCGATCGTATTTGATAGCATCCCTGATTGAAATGAGCTGCAGTTTTTTTTGAAGCATCAAAAAAATTTTCAGTGTAAATATTCATAGTTTGTGGGAAAGGTGATGCAGTCTGTGTGGTTAAGCTATTTGTTCACAAACATTAAGAGAGTATTAGACCTTTGATAAGACAGCTTGGGAAGAGATCAGTGAAACAGTAGTTTTCTGCTCACCACAGTCAATTCTAAATTCTGTTCCTATTCTTAAAAAAAAAAAAAAAAATCTAGAGTTAAAAATAACCCAGAATAAAACTTGAAAACTGTTTTGTTTCTCTGTATTTGGCTAACTTCACTGCAAAGTCCTGTGTTTAAGGAATTCAAGCTATGAAGACTACTACTCTTGAAACGGTTCACAATTCTATCCGTGAATTTCTAGAACCCTTTTCAAGAGCATATGATGTTGTATGAGTATTAGGATTACAATTTAAATTAAGTGTTTGTTCTACAACCCTAGGAGATGGATTACAACCCTAAGCAAGCAACAAGAGAAATCCTATTAGTTTCCTGACACAAGCTCATTTTTCTTGTGTCCAAAGTGTGGAGTTGTCAAAGTGAGGAAAGTAGGTATTTGGTACACCTCATTACAATGAGGGTGTGTGGTAGGAATGGGTGCGTAGCTGTTGTGGCAGTAGATAGATTCAGGGACTCCTGATCCTTACTATTTGTTGAAAGTAACTGTTTTTGTTAAATGTAGAAGACTCCAACCCTACAACTTGGGTTGGATGAGAAGAGGTCTGTGCATCCAGTTCTTACTGTTTTTGTATGACGAGCCCTTTTAGTTCATGCCATCCTCTCTTTTTAGTTTGGGAAACAGGCTGGCTGTAGAGTCTTTTGTATTTTGTATTACTTTAACCTAGCATTTTATCCATTGTCTTTGCTTTTAGTGGCTAATAATAATGAAGGCTTCCTAGCCGGTTTAGCTCAATGGATAGAGCATCAGCTTGTGGACTGAAGGGTCCCTGATTTGATTCCGGTCAAGGGCACATGCCCGGTTGTGAGCTCGATCTCCAGTATAGGGGGGCTTGCAGGAGGCAGCCGATCCATGATTCTCTTTCATCATTGATGTTCTATCTCTCTCCCTCTCCTTTCCTCTCTGAAATCAATAAAAATTATTAAAAAAATAATAATGAAGGCTTGAGACTCAATTTGAAAAGATATGAGAGTAGTTGTAATCTTTAGGAAAAGAAAGTCATCCAAGGGTTAAAACACGCAAGCTCTTAGTTTGCAGAGTCCATTCTCTTCTGACTATTGAAGAATCTAGACAAACTATTGTTACAAGTGCTTCCCATAACTGAGTTTTTAAAAAAAATCATTCAGTATAGTGTGGGAATGATAAAGCTAATGTTGTCCTGACTTTACTCATTGTCATATTGACATCTTCCTAAGGGATATCCTTAGTTCTCTAATATTTTCAGAAGACAAAAATGAAATCTAATTTTTCAATGCATTACCTTATTCTATCTTCCTCCTCACCTGTCATTTTGCAGAGAGGGGAGATCGTCTAGGTAAACAGTTGAACAACAATTGCCATGAGTTACCCTTTCTTTCTTAAAGTGCTCCGGATAAAGATTCATTTCTTTGTTGTTTTTATATCTATCGAAATGGTTAAGACATGGGGGTAGCTGAAGAAAATTCAAAATTCAAACGGTACGAAAAGGTAAATAATGAAAAGCCCCCTCCAGGGATTTCAGACACCCAGTCTTTCCTAGGCAATGTCTGAGAGAATTTGGGAAAGGAGTAAACAGTGCTTTCGAACCCTGCCCCAGCCCTTATCAAACTTCAGTGTGCATAAGCAACGCCTGCTGCCTTGGTTAAAACACAGCTTCCTGGGCTCCACCCCAGAGATTCTGACTCTGGAAGGCAGAGGCCAGGCCCTTGAATTTGCGCTTCTAGCAGTTTCCCAGGTGCTGGTGCTGTGCTATGGGACCACACTTTGAATGGCACCAGTTTAAAGTGAAGGCCTCCTTCTTCTGCGTGCGTTTTCTTCACTTTTCCATCTCCAGTTTTCAGAATGGCTGCTGAAATTAATAGCCACAGTAACCCACTGGGAGAAAGCTGCGGGAGCAAATAAATTCCGTATCTGTAATTAGAACTTGGGTGGAGAGGGAGGTGGTGATGGGGGAAGATAATCTGTGTGAATAACTATGGCATGTGGTACACACGCACTCGGTGGCAAGGGGTATTGCCGTACAGTTGGGTCATTGTAAATTCTAACCTCAGTTACAATCTGAAATGACTCCATCAGCTAAAGTGAGCACAGCCTCCATTAGAAATCTCTTTTTATAGGTTGTAATTTTGAAATCATTTACACTAATTATATACACACACATGCTGGAAAAATGACCTTGTCTCTGCCCCCTTCACCTCTGTTTCCTCACGGGTATCACCACATCTGCTTTGTCCTGTAACAAGTGACACACATGGATCTAATTGACACAAATGAACACAGATGACACTTTGGTATTGGGCAAAGTGTTTTCCATAAGACCAGTCCAAGCTGAAAGTAGGTTTGTTCTCATTGATTTATTGGCTCAATAAATGTTTATTGGGGGCCTTATGTGCCACCCACTGCCAGGCCCTGTGATACAGCAGTGAGTTATATGGATGTGGTTTCTACCTGTATGAAGCTTTGGGTATAATAGAGATTCTTGGACAAGGAGGTGAGTGGCCCAGCACAGGATGGAGAAGGGAGAGAAAGGGAAGACCAGGATATATGACACACGTGATAGGTGCATATGTGTTGGTTGTATGGATGGAACCCTTCCAGTTCATGTTGAGTTGAAGTTACTCAGTGCAAGTCATAATATTAAGAATATAGGGACCCAGAGAGTAAATCACAGTTCTTGCTCTCAAGGAGTTAGCCCTTCAGAGGCAGGTAATACAACTTTAACAGTCCAGTAGTGTGCCATTCAGAGAGCTTCCCCATACACTGTGGTCCCTGGTGCCCGCAGGGACAGCATGACATGGGTTAGATAATAAAATATAAGCATTTGTCTCTGGCACTCACTTCTGTCACTTCCCAAAGGAGCTGTTACAGCAAGAACAAAAGATGAAACATCTATTGTGTTTTATGTACTGTTCATTTCAAACCCTGACATGTTTGATCACAAGATGCCAGTTGAATGCAGACTGCTTAGACAGCTAATACTAATAATTTTCATTTCTTCATCTGCAACATAAGCACATACAGAGAAGCAGCAGGGGTGTGTGTGGGGGGGGGGGGGGCGGGTGAGGGGTTTTGCCAGAGGCTCTGTATGTTCAGTTATTTCTCCACTGGGGTCGATTCAGCTTAGGAATCCAGTGGGGTCAACAAATTGCTCCCAGGGGGAAAGAACTGTAGCAGCTCCTGCTTAGATAGGTAAGGACACAGGGAAGCCTTGGGGCATTCCAGAAAAGTGACTCCATTTTTGCAACAGTTGGCAGAGGGAGTTGTTATACAGTAGCACTAATTGGATTATCTAGTGTAGTGGTCGCCAACCGGTGGTCCATGAGGTCCGAAAGGTTGATGACCGCAGATCTAGTGCAAATAACGAGAAGTAGGAAATCAATAGGATGAGAGCTGTTGCGTGCATGTCCAGCTCTCCCTTTTGGTCCCTGTACTACAGCTTGGGAGCACAAAATAGGAAGGTTCTGAGGGCAGCTGAGAAAGTGGTTGAAGGTCAGAACCTTTTGTGGTCATTATATATATACTAGAGGCCCGGTGCACAAAAATTTGTGCACTCGGGGGGGGAAGGGGGGGTCCCTCAGCCCGGCCTGTGCCCTCTCACACTCTGGGACCCCTCAGGAGATAACGACCTGCTGGCTTAGGCCTGCCCCCGGGTGGCAGAGGGCAGGCTCAATCCCTAGGTGCAGCCCCTGGTCACGCTCAGGGTAGGGCTGATTGGGAGTTGGGGCACCGCCCCCTGTCACACTCAAGGCAGGGTTGATGGGGAGGTTGCGGTGCCACCCACTGTCACGCACAGAGCAGGGCCAATCAGGGGGTTGGGGCGCTGCCCCCTGTCACTCACAGAGCAGGGCCCATCAGGGGGGTTGGGGCTCCGTACCCTGTCACACACAGAGCAGGGCCCATCAGGGGGGTTGGGGCTCCGTACCCTGTCATGCACAGAGCAGGGCCCATCAGGGGGTTGGGGAGCTCCCCCCTGTCATGCACAGAGCAGGGCCGATCAGGGGGTTGAGGAGCTCCCCCCTGTTACTCACAGAGTAGGGCCAATAGGGGAGTTAGGGCCCCGCCCCCTATCACAGAGCAGGGCGGATCAGGGGGTTGGGACGCCGCCCCCTGTCACACACAGAGCCGCAGGGCGATCAGGGGGTTTGGGCACTGCCCCCTGTCACGCTGATCTGGTGCCAGGAGGCCTCCCAGCTCCGCTGATCCCGGTGCTGGGAGGCATATTACCCTTTTACTATATAGGATAGAGGCCTGGGGGCCAGCTGGTTTGCCCTGAAGGGTGTCCTGGATCAGTGTGGGGGTCCCTACTGGGGTGCCTGGCCAGTCTGGGTGAGGGGCTGAGGGCTGCCTTCAGGCTGGCGATTGACCGAATCTCCCAACCACTCCTTTTTTTCTTTCTTTCTTTTTTTTTTTTTTATTCTGGGCCAGCTTTAGCTCCGGCTCTAGCTCTGAGGCCTCCGCTGCTGGTTTGTTTGCCGTTCTGTAATCGAAACAATGTATAACTTCAGCTCTGAGATCCCGGCTGGCTATATTTGTTACAAAGCTTCAAACTGTCGGCTGAGAGTTGGAGTCTGCAGTCCCTGCAGCAAGCAAGCCTCATGTTCGCTTCCAGCTGCCTGGCTGCCGGCCGCCATCTTGGCTGACAGTTAATTTGCATAAGGATATGCTGATTAGCCAATGGGAAGGGTAGCGGTCGTACGCTAATTACCATGTTTCTCTTTTATTAGTGTAGATATAATGACCTGTATATAATACATTTTGTATACACACACATAGCTATAGTACATAGCACCGTGAGATAGGTGGGATTTGAGGGTCCTAGGGAGAGCAGAGGACAGGGCTGTTGAGTTTTTCAGGAATCAAAGACTCTCATAAAACAGCTGGCAAAGAAGGGTAAAAAATAAAATAGATTATCAAAGTAGTGGAGAAATACAAGGAGACTCAACATAAAAAAGGCCATCAGGAAATGCCCAGTGGGTAGAAATAGCTAACAGTTGATGAAAATATGGCAGTAGAAAGGGGTTATGGGCCACCTAACTTGGATAATGAGATTGAGCTGGAATCTGGAACAGGACTGGCCGAGCTAAAAAATCAGGCCAGTTAGTAATAATGAGGGTGTTTACTAGCTTGTTGATTGGCAAAATACCTCCCTGGGATGAATTAGGACAAATGATCATTTCCTGTGCTAATGATTTAATGGAGAAAATGAAGAGAAGCCCCACAGAAGGTGCAGGGATTATCTGTGTGTAACCTCTGTAATTTAATGACCCTAATAAGTTTAACAATCTGGTGCAAGAATGGAAGACCAAGATAATATATACATGACAGGAGAACTAAGAAAAACATGAATAGTAATTATGAAAAAAATTGTCAGTAGCCGAAACCGGTTTGGCTCAGTGGATAGAGCATCGGCCTGTGGACTGAAGGGTCCCAGGTTCGATTCCAGTCAAGGGCATGTACCTTGGTTGCGGGCACATCCCCAGTGGGAGATGTGCAGGAGGCAGCTGATCGATGTTTCTCTCTCATCGATGTTTCTAACTCTCTATCTCTCTCTCTCTTCCTCTCTGTAAAAAATCAATAAAATATATATTTTTTAAAAAATTGTCAGTAAACCTCAAGAATCTTGCCAACTAATTTTTAAAAAAACATTACCAAAGACTTTTGGGGAAAGCATTTTGGAAGGTGGGATTGAGAAGAACTAGCTTCCTTTTCCTACCCAACCTTCTTTGGTCAAGATGATAAGATGATTCTCAGAGGGAGGGGGTGGGGGGAGAAGTGGGAACTTATATACATATATGCATAACCCTTGAACACAGACAATAGTATGATGAAGGCCTGGGGGGGGCCGGGGAGGAGGAAAGAGGAGAAAAGGGTCAATGGG
Organism: Myotis yumanensis; assembly: GCF_028538775.1. Taxonomy (NCBI): domain Eukaryota; kingdom Metazoa; phylum Chordata; class Mammalia; order Chiroptera; family Vespertilionidae; genus Myotis; species Myotis yumanensis. The sequence goes on along the minus strand of NW_027223764.1, from coordinate 23,004,209 downwards.
GGGGGGGGAGGGGGAGGGAACATCTGTAATACTTTCAATAACAAAGATAAATTAAAATCTGAAAAGAATAAAAAACCATTTGCAAAACACTTACTTTGTCCCAGGCATGGGACAAAGCACTCTATGTCCTTATTTCATTTGACCCTCATAGCCCTGGAGGTTGGGATAATAATTGCTATGTACACATGCAGCTCAAAAAGGATTGCTTAAGACAAAGACACATTCACAGAAAGAGACATCTTCAGAAAAAAAAACACAGAAAGTTAATTAAGTTAAAAACGGGGAATCCACCTCGGACCCACGAAAAGGATCTACATATAATTTAAGGGGCATTCTATAAGGCTCGGACATTAAAAACATTTACAGATGATCAGGACACTCCTTTAGCTAACTGCATAATAAATTGTTTGCATTGATCTTTTCAGAAAAAGTTATCAAAATGAATATTACTCTTAAATCACCCTTAGAAGCAGAGGTACTAGATCAAATAGTAACAGATCACAGAATTTTCTAGACCTAGTTGACAAACGGGATGTAGATAAATCATGGGGACAGCTTGGCATTCATCCAAGAGTTCTAAAGGAATTCAAGGGTGAAGTCATGGGGCTGTTGTTTAAAGCGGCTAACTTTTAGCTTCAAAAAATCCCGCAACCCCCTAAAACCTTCGTTGTCTGGTAAAGTTGCCCAGCTTCATGTCTGCACTATGCTATTTGAACATAAATTATAACATATACATGAAATGCAATAATACATCCAATAAGAAAACATGTTTTTTAGACAGCAGTGATTTTGAATTCCCAAACCCTGTTGTGTCACAGTCTTGAAAGTCTTTGTGAGCATTTCATTCTTGAAATTGCTGAGAATTAACCCAGCCCTTGTACGATAGTGTAAAATACGCTTATAATTATTCATGTGAACTCAGTAGCAAAAGCACAAAGAAACTAATGGGCAGTGACTCAGTTTTTTGAGAAGGTATTCATCATACAGTGTTGCTTCAGTAAAAGGAAGAGAAGATTCCTGCAGCCTTGGAAACAGACGCTCACTGCCCAATAATTAAATAAAAGGCATGTGGAGGATTTGAAAACTAATCAGCTTTGAGCTTCTAACTGCAGTCAGTCCAGCTGCCCCATTTGCCTGGTGGTCTGGCCCTGCTCCCAGCTGGCTCAGGCCTTTTCCCTTCCCATGGTCTTGACTTCATCTAGCCCTGCCTCATCAACTAGTCCAGATGCCCTATTCCCTGCCTTGCTGTAGGTAGCCCTGTGCTCTATCACCATGGCCTGCAGTGCATAGAGCAGGAATAGAATGGGGTGAGGATGGAGTGGGGTGCAGTCAGCATAGAACTGCTAAGTGAGCAGAGAGACCAGTGCAAGGAGTTGGTTAGGGTCAAAGCAAATTGGTGTGAAGGTCAGTCAGTCAGTTAATAGGTCTTTTTTGAGTACAGAGCATGTGCTAGGCATTGTATACTGAGGGTATAGATGTGAATGAGAGAGAGAGCCATTGTGAGAAAGATACACAAGTAACAGTTACACTAGAGAAGGGTTTTCGCCTCAGCACTGGTGACAATTTAGGCTGGATAATTTTGTGGTTATAGGTTTGTCCTGTGCATTGCAGTATATTTAGCAACATCCCTGACCTCTACCCACTAAATACCGGTAGCATCCTCTCACACACACCATTGTAACAACCAGAAGTCTCCGGACATTGCCAAATTCCCCTGGAGGCAAAATCGTCCAGGTTAATCATCACTGAAGTAGGGTATGATAAGCGCCTGAATGGAGAAAGAACAGGCCATTATGGGAACTCCTGGTAGGTCTCCTGGCAGGGAGGGGAGACTTCCTAGAGGAAGTCCTATCTAAGAGGAGAGTAGCCCCCGGTGAAGGTTTGGAGGAGACAGGTGGGTCAGGAAGGGAAGTACTTGAGAGTGAGGGAATAGCCAGACCTGGAGACCAGGGGGAGCCAATATTTACTCATGGGTGAAGGACATGCTTTCATTGTACAGCTTGATCAGTCCCCAAGGGGCAGCGTTCACACCCAGGGTCCGCCAGCAGGTTAACACCTTTGGATGCTGAGCTTGTGCACAAGTAGCTGGCACCAGATGAGGAGCAACATCGATTTAGAGCTGCTTCCCCTGGTGGTTGCAGGTACAAGGGGAAGAAATGCGCTTCCAATCATTGTCTCGGTGTGTTTTCCATAGAAGTAGAATTCTGACTAATGGCCCCTTTCAGGTCTAATGTCCACTTTTGATTAGCTAAGTCTAATGGAATTAGAGCAAGATTCAAAACTTGTTAGCAAAAAACTTCTCATGTGGCTCCCCTAGGAATTGCTTCCAATTGCTGGGAACTTCAGACTGTTTCACAACTGCTTAACAAAGAATACATTTTAATGACCTTTAAAATGCCTCTCTCTTCTCTCTACTCCCTCTATAACAGACTCTTTTTCTAGAGAGACTGGTTTTTATTTATGCCAACAGAGGCCTGTGTGCCCCATGCTGGGTCTGTCTTGGATCACACAAAGATGAGTACACTGGGGGAAGATGCATTCGGTGTCTTTGTTTTGGAGGTAACCCCTGTGCAGCTCACCTCTCCTGTGGACTCCTTAATCACCACTGTACCTCGTGGGAGCCTCCATTCCTTAATAATAACTGCCACTGAGCACTTGCTGTGCGCCACAACTGTAGGGCTGTGTAGCAGAGGAGAGAGGCACTGGAAGTGGGAGAAAGAGTAATAATCAGGTCTGGCATCATCCAGACCCACCATTCGTGGGTGGTATCATCCTCATTTACAGATAAGTAGCAGGCCTGATTTCACACAGCTCCTAGGGGTACAGGTGGGATTTGAGTCCCTGTTAGATTCTGAGCCCGTGTTCCTTCCACATAAGTATTCTGGAGAAACCACCCAGGCCTGCAGGCCTTGTTGTGGCCCAGCTCCCATGCCATTAGGACTGGCTGGTCAGGGCCTTCACAGGCTGCCAGGAAAATCTGGACTCGAGCGTCCCTCAGGACTGAGAGTGAGGCTGTCATTTCCAACTGTTGTTGGGCTTCTTGTGATCCAGATTCAGCCTCAGTTGGGCCATTGCTTCATTGCTTCATTCACAGATTGCTGAGATGGCTTCACAAGCCGGGACCCTGTTCTCTTCACCCTCCCAGCGGTCCTGCTGCCTGCTCCCAGGGGCAGTGTGGAATGATGCTGACAACTCCGGGACCAGGATTTAGGAGACCTAGATTCTAGGTACCCCTACCTTTCCCTTGCTGTTTGGCCTTCAGTGTGTTGCTTATCCAGCCAACTCATTTGTGAAATGATGAGCCAACCATAAACCCTATCTTGTTGTCTCCACTGGTTGCCCTGGATATGGAATAACATGGTGGTTATAATTGCAGAGTGAAAAGAAGCATAACTTACCCTTGTCAGGAGGTACTGTGTTAGCAATAGGAGGAACAAATTACCATCAAATTGGCTAATAGTAGGGACTTAATACATATGTATTGAACACAAGAATGAAAGAGACTCCATCAGGAGGTGAATTCCACAAAGGAACTTCATATTAGTGAATCTGATTTTCTAGTCAGGCAAGCAGCTGGGACTTAAAATAAAGAGGAAGCTCTCTGAATACTCAGGCACATAACACTTCAGGCACAAGGCATTATGACTTCTGTAAAAGAAAGTACCAAGGAGATTGTAACTGGCAGGATCCCATCAATTACCCAGCCACCCCTCCTTTGACAGATGATGAAACTGAGGATCAGAGACATTGGTGGCATGATCAAGTTCAGATGAGGTCAGAGGTAAACTAAGATTGCTTGACCTATATAGACTGTGTATGTGGGGAAAGGGAAACCCTAGAATATCTTTTCTTTGGATTTTCAAATAACCTTTGATCAGGTTGTGTAACAAAAGTTCTTGAAGATTTAGCCATCGTGGGCTTGGGGTAGGCAAGATTGGGACCTATGGGGAAGAGAGCACTTCATAGCTAGTTACACTTTCAGGGAAAAGTGAAAGTGATTTTTCCCCCACAGTACTTGTTCATTCACGAATCTAATCATTCATTCAACCAATTCGTACTCACCAGCTACAACTGTGTGCCATGCACTGAGCTAAGTGCTAGGATGTAGCTGGGGACAGACACTCCCTGCCCCAATGAGCTTCCAATCTAGATGTAACTAAACTTATTCCAAAGTGGCCAGAGAAGGCAGACAGTGAGCTGCTAAGGGTAATAAGATGGAGCTCAACCATAAGAACTCCAGAGAGGGCCATGTAAGTGGACCGGGACAGAACAGATGGGTTCCAAAGTGAGCCATTCCATGTAAAAGCATCAAGTATGGCCATCTCAAATTTTGGAAAAGCCAAGAGTTTGCACAGAAAGGGGAAAGTTCAAAGAGTGGAGACCTGCTACGAGGCCAACTCAGCAATCCGAGTGTGAGGGGCTGAGGCTTCAGACAGGGCTGGAGCAGTCAGAATGGAGAGGAAGGTTGTCCGTCGGAGTCATGTTGCAAAGTACCATTGGCTGCCTGGCCGAGGGGATGAAGGGAGAACAGAGGCAAAGGTGGTGCTGAGGTTTCTACCCAAAGGAGATGGTAGCAATGGCAGTGCTGGGAGAGCAGAGACAGTTGGTATGGTGGGAGATGACAAGGTCAGTTCAGAGCAGGCTGATTGGGAAGGGGTGGCAGCATGGTCCAGATGAGCTGTCATCACAACAGGTGCTTAAACTCCCTTGGATGAATACACCTGGGACCTTAGGAAGAGGATGACTTTTCATGTCATTGAGGAATCTGAACTCTCTAGGAAGAACAGTGGTTGTTGAACAAAACAGAAGATTGCTGGAGATTCACCATTCATTCTTTCTTTAAAATAACTTCTTATCGTTTAAGTTTTCAAACAAACACAGAAATATTGACGATAGTATAATGAACCCACATGTGCCTGTAACCTTGCTTTATCATTTAACAACATTTGCTAATATTGTTTTATTAATATCCTCCCAGGAGTATTGTTTCTTCCTGCTGACAGTTTAAAGTAAATCCCAAATTTATACCATTTCATCCATAAATATTTCATTATATAATTTTTTTTACAGATGAAGGCTTTTAAAAAACAACTACAATATTATCATACTAAACTAATAATAGCTCCAAATTATTATTCAATAACAACCCTATATTAAAAATTTCCTAATTGTACCCAAAATGGCTTTTAAAATTTGGGTTTTTGGAATCAGGTCTAAATATTACCTTTGATAGCTATGTTTCTTGGGTCTTTTCATCCCTCTCTTTTTGGACACCATTTATTATTGAAGAAACTGTGGTGATTGTCCAGTAGAACATTCAGTCTTTTTAAAAGCACCTTGAATTACTATTTAAGAGTTACTTCTTAGAGGCACCATGGGCAGAAAGTTGTTGGGTAACCCTGGAATCACGTTGAATCCTTCTGTCTTAGGAGCCTCCATCGTCATGACTGGTACTGCTCACGGTTTTGAGGAGCGAGTGGGCTTCCAAGCTGAGCAAGGGCATCATGTATTTCCTTTAACTGTGGGGTGTTGGGAACACAGCATGTGTGATGCTGTGCAGACTACTTAGGAAACACAGGCAACGTGGAAGTGCCTTTGCTTGGCTGAGGAGCTTGTCACTCGGAAGGAAGACGACTACGTGAAACTAACAGATTAACGTGGGTAGCCTGCTGTTGGACGGTCAAGGCTTGGCTCAGCCCTCACCCTTGACACTTAACAGCTGCATGATCCTGAACAAGTCAGTTCACCTTTCTGAACCTAATTCTTTATCTTTAAAATAGGGACAATAAACTACATACTTCAGGAGTATATGAAAAGCAGGCCCTGGAGTAAGACAATAGGGAGTGGACTTGAGCTGTTTGTTTCTAATAGCATTAAGTACTCTCAGTCACTGGGCACTCTACTCTTTGCCAGTCCTGTGCTCAACCCTTCATGTACACAACCTCATATTAGGCCTCTCAGCAACCCCATTTTATAGATCACAAACCTGAGGCTTAGAGAAGCAGTTGGTGCACATTTACCTCCTTAGTGAACTGGGATTGAACCCAGGCAGACTAATAACAAAGCTTGCACTCTACACTGTTCGGATATATTACTTTCTTCAAATAGATTCATCAAGGCTCAATGTCCTTTTAGTAAAGAGGGAGATATATTTATTTTATGGAATTTTCATGAAAGTTAAATACAAAAAATACATTCAGCAAATAGCTAATGCTCAAAAATATTTATTTTCATGTTTGATACGATGAAATAAATTGTTATACCAGTGGTTGGGCTGTGAAATATTACCTTTTGCAGAGACATCCATAAACATAATAGAAGTATGGAAAGCAAGAAGTTAACTTGGGTTGAAGTCTTTATGGCGAGGGAGGAGGCAGATAGGACCCAGTGTATATTTGATCATCACAGGAGGTAAAGATTCATTCCAGGAGTGGGGAGCAGCCCAAGCAGGAGACTGGGCAGAAAGGAGTGTTGGAAATACCCGATTTAAACTTTCTAGTTGTCCTATTAGTACAAGGAGTGTTTGGATGGTTCAGGAAACACACCTGTGTACCCTGACTGCTTTATGAAGACACTGAGGGAAATTACAAAGACTTTGGTGCTCTGGGTGGGTGTCAGCACACCTCAGACCTGGCTGTCTGGGATCTCAGTGAGTTAGTGAGCTTTCCATTTCCTGTTTCTTCCGAGGTGAAATGCAGAGCCTGAAGGACTTACATCTTAGGGTTGTTTGGGTGGGTACATGAGATAATGTGTGGAAAGAACCCAGAGAAGTTGACTCCCAGAGTTATTTCATTCCCACCTCCATATCACCCTTTCTGCCTCTAGCGGAGTCCAGTCTTCTTTCTCCCCGCTCACCCTGAAGGGTAGCCAGGATTCTGGGTCACCCTGGGTCAAAGGCCAGGCTACTTAAGCAACAGGGTGAGGGTGTTCTCAAAGGCTTATTCCTTTCTGCAGAATCAGGGCCCTAGGCAAGAACAGGTATGAATCAAGAAGAGGGGCTTTGGGTGTGTTCATCTGGACCTGATTAATTGCTTTGCTCATTACATACTTGGGTAAGAAGTTTATTCCCACATTTTTTTTTTTAATTTAAAAGGAGGGCTTTTTCCTTGGAACTCTTTTCTATTTTTCAAGGCTCAGCCCCTGAGTCTTTACAAGTAGGAGAGATTTTAAAGGTCACTAACACTTTGGCGTAAGTTAATTGTGTCTGCTCTGCCTTCATGCTGCTGCATGCAGACCTCTAGGGAAGATGGGTGCAAACAGGTCTGTTGCAAGACTAGTGAGCAATATCTAGCTTAGAGAGAAGGTATACAAGGTAGGAAAACACAGGAGGAATTGGAGGCTCAGATGGGCTTTCTGGGGAAAGCACCTAGAAAATGAATGTGACATGGTCAGAGAAGAAAGGGAGAGAGGATTGAGCCTATGGATTTGGGACACCTGAGGGGACCTGTTTCTGCAGAGCTGCCAAGCCCCTCAGATCCCTCTGTAGAAGGAAATGGAAGTCATTGCCTTTATTACCTGGGCCTGGTTTACCAAGGAAATGGGGCATGTGACAGGCTGAGGGGAGAAGGAGCACTTCTTAGAAGCCCATGGTCTGGTAGCTCTCTCCCCAGTACCTCAGCACTGTGTGACCAACATCAAGGTCGCCCCTAGGGACCTCAGTGTTTTCATGAATGGAAGGAGGACTCCACCAGTTCCTTTCAGTTCTTCGGTTCCATGGTGCTCTGAAATTATTTTTAAAGCTGAGAAAAAAAAAATTGAGTAGCTACTGAAAACAGATTTCAGTCCTTATTAGGTTGCAAAATGGGAACAGAAACAGAACCTCGTATTGAGAAGGAATCCAAAGAAACATTTGAGAAGAGACATCTTTGATATTGAGTAGATAAAGGCTCCATGGCAATTCACATCCATTCTGAGCTCGAATTACCTAAAAACAAGAGATGAATCTCAGGAGAAACCCGAGGAAGAAGAGAAAATCTCTCTTCAGAAGCAAATGGGCATTTGAAAACAAGTGACTGAGGGTCTCCCTGGGGTGAGGTGAGTTACCTGGTAATATGGTGGCCAGAGGCAGACAAAGAGGAAGTTTGGGTGATGGCAGGGGCAGACATGCTCCAGAGAGGTTGAGCTCTCAAGAGGGCCGGCTTGTGCTTGCTTGGAGGGAGGTGCAGGCAGACATGGGCGCAGGGAAGATGGCACTCCCTGCTGTGTGTGCAGGCAGCGGAGGGGTCTGGCCCAAGAAGTCAGAAGTCTGTTTACAGAACTGAGTGAGTGCCATAGGGGCAGGGCAGGACTGGCATCTGACATGTGGTGGTGGTGGTGGTGGTGGTGGTGGTGGTGGTGGTGGTGGTGATGGTGTGTGTGTGTGTGTGTGTGTGTGTGTGTATGTGTGTGTGTGTATGCATGTGTGTGTGGGGGGGGGGTGAGTACGAGAGGTTGGTGTGGGGCACATACTTGGAGTTGTCTGGGATTCTCTGAGACCATGGGTCAGAATTCCTTAGGAAACTAGATGAGTGGGACTGCAGCTGAGCAGCTTTCTGCTCTGCCTACCACAGAGAAGTCAGATTCTGACAAGGAATCCAAGAAAGGACAGGAGAATGGGTTCTCTCTCCAGCGGCATTAGATTATGAGTCAGGCAGAATCAGGCAGCAGTAGCATCTTCCTCATTATCATCTTCACATTCACAGCAGTAGCAACAATGAGCAGCATCTGTTATGGGCCAAACATTAGCTAGGCCCATTATCAACATACTTTCCAAACCTCACAACAACCCATCAACAGGCATCATTTTTATTATCCCCATTTTACCCATTTTTCCTCCAATGAGGAAATGGAGTCTTGATAAGTTGAGCCTCAAAACTAGTGAATTGCAAAGATGAGACTTCACACCCAAGTTTACCTCATTCTCTTTCATGAAACACAATAGGAATTGTTTTTCAGGCTCAAGCAGTTGTACCAGTTTGCCATGCTCCCAGTAATATAAAAGATAAGCAATGTTGTTCTTAAATTCTTTTTTAATAATGGTAAAAATTGATGTGTTTATATTCCTATGATTTGCATTTTCTTGATAACTAGTGAAGGGTACAATGTATATACTGTTCATCCTTCTGGGTGAACTGCCTTCCTGTTTTCTTGCCCATTGCTAGCCCTGGCATGTCTTAAGTGAAGACAGTACAGTCGGGGAATTTAAATCACCTGTGCAAGGTCACATAGCTAGTGATTGGAAGGGCCAAGGCCAGAACTCCCACTCTCATTCTCCTTGCTGACTCTTCCACCCTGCTGCCCTGGACTGAGCTCCCAGCACCCTCACACACTCCCCATCCCCCCGCCCCATCCCACCACCTCAGAGGTACTGGAAGCCCCAATCATCCCGGGTTGTCCAGGGAAAAGAAAGAACAGGACAGGCAGCTCCCTGACGAAAGCATCCTGACATAAATTCTTCCTGACAAAAAGTCCTGGAATCCCTTCTGATGAATAGTAGGCAGCTACTCACACACACATTAAAATAGCTGGTTTGTTCTGAAATTTAAAAAAGGAGAGGGAAGGAGGAGGAGGAAGAGGAGGGGAGAAGAACAACAATGGAGGAGGCAGATGGCATATTTTCAAAGAGTTCTCACTGGGGATTTTAAAAGCTAATATAAAAACCAGCTAATAAACTGCCCATCACAATCCAAAGACGAATAACCCTAAGATCTCACAGGGCAATTGAGGACAAGAATAGCTATTATTTAATGAGCATTGACTGTCAGGCATCATACTAAGTGCTTCTTGAGTATTCTCATTTGTTGCTCACAGGCACCTGATAAGATAGATATTGTTGTTATCATTATCACCATTTTACAGATAGGCAAACTGAGACTTAGAGAGGTTCGGGTATTTTTTCAAGGTCACCAGATAATAAGTGGCAAAGCTGGTGTTTGAACATAGGGTCTGAGTCCAGTATTTGTGCTCTTAATTTCTTATGCTACAGCAGAGTGACAGCAGCCTGCAAGGGTCATTGTTATGAAAATAAATCATACCAGCCACTTAGAATTATAGGTCTTCATCTAGAAAAGAGCACCCAAGAGACCACTTGTCAAGTTCTAGTAATTGAGGCTCAAGAAATTAGGTTACTTGTTCTAGATCACAAGTCTAAGTGTTGTTGCTGAAATGACGCAGACTCAGACACTGAAGCACCATGCCTCCACACACGCACACACAAATACAACTCAACCCCTCATACACCAGAATATCTCAGAATAAAATGGGTTCAAATAACGCAAGCAAACGGTTGAAATTACAGACTCTGCAGCTGGAAGGAAGGCACCCATGCCAGAGCATTCTAATTTCATCTCTACCAACAAACTCATATCTCCTTTTTAAAGAGAAGTGTCATTTTTATTTCAGCAATCCAGGCAAGAGGTTTTTCCATGTAAATTCCTCCCAGCCTTTTCTAAGTAAAAATGGAGAACAGCTGATCCTTGCCTTGTCTAACATATGGTTGTCCCTGGTACTTTTAAGTGAGGAGGATGAGCAGAGAGGAAGTATCCTTTAAGAGAATCAATCTGTGACCGCTCTCAGCTGCCTTGTGTTGCCTGTAGCAACTAAGATTTATTTTATAAACACACATATAGTGCTTACTGTACAGCGGACATTGTGCAAAGCAATGTAGAAATAGCAACATTCTCACCACAACACTATGAAGGGGAAACTGAGCCAGAAAGGAGCTCAGTAACTTGGCCTTAAGTCACTTAGTGGCAGAGCTGGGATCAGAGCTCAGGGAGCCTGGTTTCAGTGCCCGTTACTCGTGGGTGCAAGGAAGTTACCATTGCTTCAAACATAGAGTTGATTATCTTCATGCAGGGCTTTTCTCACACACAAGAGTAAGCCTGAAGTTCATGCATTCCATGACCCGTAGGGGAGGGAGAAAGATCCAAACTCCAACAAGCAATGGGAAAAATGGGAAATGAGTCAGTCTTATTTATTTTGGTGACTTATTTTGTGAGAGCGATTCGTTAAGTGAATGAACAAATGAAAGGTGAGCTTTTTGTGGCTTCTCTTTGCCACTTGGATAGTCCATGATTTCTTTCTCTTGGTATTCTAAGCCATCTAATTTAAATACCCACAAGTCCAGATATATGATTTATAATTGGCCTCCCGTCCCTGTCTGCCTCTGGCACAGTGGACTTGACTGCATTTCACCCCTTGTGCATTTGACCTTTTACTCTAAAAATAAGGGCCAGATGAATGTTCATGTTCTTTATGGAACAGATGATGGTTATACTGGAAGAGTGTGGTTTATGCTTTAGAACAGCTGCATGTATGGAAGGCAATTATTTGAGTAACCCATTTTCAGGTCTTGACACATACATTTGGCTAAAAATTCAATATGCACTTTCTCAAAAAGGATATGAATGTAAATAATCTTCTCATACATTATCCTGCACATCTGAATCCTATGCTTAGTGGTTTCTCTTTGACTCTACTGTGTAATACGTTGGTAATGGGAAAGGAAGTCCCATTCATTCTTCTCTTTGTGATGACATGAAAAATACAGGACATTAGAGCTGACAGAGCCCTGGAGATTATCAAGGGTGACGCTCTTATTCTTTAAGAAAAATCTGAGATCCAGAGAAGTTTGGTTCTTCATGGCTCCTCAGGTCATTGGTCGCGAACATGGGACTAACCTCACGTCACCTGACTGCAGGCCCATTGAGTCGGCTGATGTTGGGATGAAGTCTAAAAGCTAGTGTTCTGAGGTTCTCTGCCAGAAGCCCACACACTGAGCCACCTGGCCTACACTAGGGACCTCCCATCTGTTATCTTAGACCTTAGACACCTTGTCCAGGCTTCAGGCCTGAATTCCCCGTCATGTATCAGGCCCTCAGCCCCCTAATAATGCAATGGCCTTCTGACTGACAGCCCCTCAGTCTTCCTGATCATCTTCCCCCAAACACATACACACAAAAACACTTTTAAGATGCACATTCATCATACCCCCCAAAACCTAGTCTTGATTACATTGGTACTTTTCTAAAATTCTGTTTTCCACTCCATTCACTGATATGTCCCAGCTATCTGAAACAGTGCCTGGCACTTAGAAGGCACTCAGTAATATTTGTTGAATGAATAAATGACTCCTCATTTCCTACTGAATAAATTAATTCTTACTCCTTAGCCTGGTGTTCAAGGCCCTTTATCATCTAGCACTAATCTTTTCCCACTTTTCCCCTTCTATCCTCTGGTAATTCAAACAAACTAAAACAAATTATTCTCTTTTTATGTGCTTACTATATGCCAGGCCTTTTCTCACCTCTTTATGTGTACTAACTCATTTAAATGGCACAACAACTTTATGAGGTTGACACTATCATTATTATCATTTTATACGGAGTCACAGAGTGATTAAGTTGCCTGCCACTTCTAGGACAAGGCAGAGCTGGTATTCAGAGTCAGGTAGTATGATTTCAAAGCCCATGCATATGACCACCATGCTATATAGCTAGCTCTCCTATTTATTTTTTTATTTTTTTAAAAAAATTTCTTTATTGGTTAAGGTATTACAAATGTGTCCTCATCCCCCAGTTAACCCCCAACCTCTCCCCCCACACACACACACTCATGCTCTCATCCCCCTGTTGTCTGTGTCCATTGGTTTGGCTTATATGCATGCATACAAGTCCTTTGGTTGATCTCTCAACAATCTAGAAGTACCTAAAGTAAAAAGTGACAGTCTCCACCTCTCCAAAAAAAAAATTTAACATGATCCATGTGTAACCTTCCAGAGGGCTTGCTTATGGTTATGTGACTATTTCTATAATTTTGAAAACTAAAGTTGCCTCATATTATACGTATTATAACTTAACTTTTTCATTGATGTACTTTTTAGATTTTTCCCTCAGTAACTATTTCTGTAATATCTGCTTGAATAATTTATTTAATAATATTTCTTTTGGGTCTTTTTAATAACAGTTTATATGGATGCCAATTTTCTCTTAAAAATAGGAACTCTCTGGGCCACCGTTTGTAAATAGATGGCACTTTTATTATAAGTTTTATCATGAGATCATTCACATTGATAGCACAAGCAAATAAAGATATATGTTTTAGGAGAATCCACCCAGTGTTTCAAAACTTCTTCCTCTCAGTCCCAGTCTGACTTCTAACATGCAGTGGATGAATGCCTTTTCCATGGAAGAAGAGAGTTCATTTTTCATGATCAATCATTTCTTTAGTGTTAATTTCAAGGGGCTATGTCCTGGTATGGCTGTCCAAGTTGAGGTGTCTCCACCTGGGGAAGCTGGTGGTCCACCCTTAACCCATGTGTGATGGGTCCAACCTTGTTCTGCCATCCAAACAGTGGTCTCAGTTTTAAGCAAGACAAGGCATGGTCCTTCCCAAGAGAGTTCTAACTTGTTTTCCCTCCAGGTCTTGACCAGAGCATAGTCTCTGGGTCAATGGCGATGAGCTAGGAACTCAAGAGGAAGGCCTTGGGCCAGGAGGCCTTCTTAATTTTGGCACATGCATGAGGTTACCTGATAGCTGTGATTCTTGCTTGCTTGGGCCCTTCCCACATTGCTGGCTGACTCTTGATCCCAAGCTCGTAGTCGGCCTGAGGAGTAATGGCCGTCCCTCCTCACCTAGGCCACAGCAACTTGGCAGCAGGAAGCATCTCCTCAGGAGAGGGGTTCAATGCCCCCCCGCCCCATAGTGACTAATGGAATCCCAGATGAGCCCAAAAATTGTTAGAAATAAGGCAACCCCCAAAACCAGGAGTCCTGGTCGAACACAAAGGATACTCAGGAGCCAGACAGCAAGGCAAATATCTTTACTCCTGCAGGAAGATGCACAGGGATAGAGTCTGGCAGCACGCACCTACATTTTTTAATATGAGTATATATACTGCTACCTCATTTTCCTTTCACTGTCTGTCTAGTATTTCATTGTATGGATACGCCATAATCCTCCTATCTAATAAAAGAGTAATGTGCAAATTGTCCATCACTCCAACACATAAGATGGCTGTCCCCATGTGGACACAAGATGGTCGGCAGGGAAGGGAAGTTATGGGCAATCAGACCAGCAGGGGAGGGCAGTTGGGGGCAACCAGGCCTGCAGGGGAGGACAGTTGGGGGGACCCAGGCCTGCAGGGGAAGGCAGTTGCGAGGAACCCACGCCTGCAGGGAGGACAGTTGGGGGCAACCAGGCTGGCAAGGAAGGGCAGTTAGGGGTGACCAGGCCAGCAGGGGAAGGCAGTTAGGAGTGACTAGGCCAGCAGGGGAGGGCAGTTAGGGGCAATCGGGCTGGTAGGGGAGCAGTTAGGCGTCGATCAGGCTGGCAGGGGAGTGGTTGAGGGGTGATCAGGCTGGCAGGCAGAAGCGGTTAGGGGCAATCAGGCAGGCAGACAGGCAAGCAATTGGAAGCCAGCAGTCCTGGATTGTGAGAGGGATGTCCAACTGCCCATTTTGGCCTGATCCCACTGGGCAGTCAGACATCCCTCGAGTTGTCCCAGATTGGAGACGGTGCAGGCTGTGCTGAGGGACACACACACACACACACACACACACACACACGCACAAATTTCGTGCACCGGGCCTCTAGTTTATTTAACACTTGGGTTGCGGGAAACGAGTTAAGTCGGCTCGCGTGAATTGCGCTACTCCGCGGGAGCCGTCTTAACTCGGTTCATATAGATTTGCGGTGGAGTGCGGGAAACGTGTAAACTCGGGCCGATTGTAACTGCGTATTACCAAATATTTGTTTGTTTGCCGTTCACAAAGATACCTACCTGCGTATGCGAACCGTTTCATACCCATTGGGGTAATAGGTATCATAAAAATCCCTTGTAAGTAGAGAACACTTTATGGCGCTGGTCGAGTACAATACCGTTAGGGTACCAATGTATTGTTTTCTCATTTTATAACCGATATCCCTGGATATCTCACCATGCAAAGAGAATAGTTATTGAGAAATACTTCTTGTGTCCGGACGTCTTTAGTTTTGAGTTTTGTGAATATTATTACGTGTTTAAACTAACTCTGATTTTGCGCGGGAAACCTAAATAATTGCCCGCGCCATCTTATATTTTGGCGGGAAATTCACCCGACACCGTAGTGTTAAGAAGTCCCTATTAATGAACACTTAGGCTGTTTCCAATATTTTCCCCTTAGGAACAAAGCTGGAATGAACATCATTATACACCTATTTGTGCAATGTTAATATTTCTATAAGTTTAGATTTTTAAAAATGGGATTGCTGAATTTTAGGCTATACACACTTAAAACTGCAATGCATATTGATAAATGGTCCTCTCAAAATGTTGTGCCAGTTTATCTTCCTGCCAATAATGTCTTGAAATTCCCCATGATTTTCTTTTCGTCTTTGTACAAGTTCAGGAGGAGTACACTAGCTCCCTTCCTAACAGCTCCAGTCCTCTCTGGGAACTCCTGTTCTCTGCTTCTCTTTCTGCTCAGAGAACTTATTTCTTCTTCCTGCATTGCTTGGCTGTATCAAATCCTCCCCACTCTTGTGCCTCACCCCCATCCCAGCCCGCCAATCCCCCCTACTCCCCGCTTCATCTTTCAGGCCAAGGTTTCTTTGCTATAATTTTCCTATCAAGAGAACTTAGAAGCTACTAAGAGTGAACTCTGTTCCTGGCTGTGATATTGCTGTACATGGTGCCAGTTGAGGTTGGTGCTTGTAGTCTTGCAATATCAGTGTTTGGCTGTGTTGGTAAAAGAGACCCTATCATCTGTCCCTGCCCCGCCGCGCCTGCCCCGCCGCGCCTGCCCCCCCCCCCCCACCCCAACACACACACCATTTGGGACTCAGCAGTGAGCAAGGAACAAAGCATTATGTGGAAGGCAAAACTAGAGAAGAGTCTGTTAAATGATGAACGAGATGGAAAAGGAAGGATAAAAGCATAATGCTTGCTGAACCCCTCCTTTATGCTGTCTCCCTTGCTTGATGCTTTACATACATTATTGCACTTAATCCTTCAGTGAGAACAGACTAAACAGATTAGGAATGTTCTGTATGGAAAGGGAGGAGGATGTGAAGTCATAAATAGTTCTAGTGTAAATACTGGGAAGAGGAGACCATACCCCTGGAAGTTGGGCAGAGCAACTCTAGGACAAGAGAAAGGTAGTAAGTGGTCCTTCTGAAAGTGGCTAGTAAAGAGTAGACTCTGTAGCCAAAATGTGATGCCGAGGGGAAACTTAAATAGATTTGTTTTCAGTTTAGAAAACTACATGGTAATGGTTTGCTAAGGAGAATTAGAATGCTTCGGGTCCTTAGTCATTCATGTTTATGTCAAGAGGTACAACGTGCTTCTAGCCCTAGGATCTATGAAAGTATTCAGGCTGGGAGGAGGACATGCTGGGCTTCCTTCTTCTCCCTTTAAACCAGAATTTCTCTACTTTTAATCTTTTGTAAATTCTGGGCTTCCACATGATATTTCTCTAAAAAATACTTTATGTTATAAAAAAGCAAGTCCACGAGCCATTGCATTCGTGTTTTTTTTTTTTATTTTTATTTTATTTCACTGTTGGAGACGAGCCCTGGGCTGAATCAACTGTGTATCTAGCCCACTGTGCCAGATTTTACCAGTGGACCAGGACTCCACCTTTGTTTCTTTCACTTCATGGCACAGGGTAGAGCCTGCTGGCCTCCTAGTCCATTCCTGACTCGGTTATAGGGGAGGGCAGGAAAGAAAGGACAACTGTAGCAGCAACAATTGTTCCCTGTTACTGAAAGAATAATCCCCAGGCCTGGATGGGGTGGCTCAGTGATTGAGCATTGACCTATGAACTAGGAGGTCATGGTTTGATTCCTGGTCGGGGCACATGCCCAGGCTCCATCCCCATTGTGGGGCATGCAGGAGGCAGCCGATCAATGATTCTCATCATTGATGTTTCTGTCTCTCTCTCCCTTTCCCTTCTTCTCTGAAATAATATATATATATTATTATATTATATTTAAAAAGAAAGGAAAACAAAAAAAGAGCAATCCCCAGTTCATTTGTAAGACCTCCTACTGAGATAACTGCTTCTAAACCATTAACTCCCCACCCAGATATCTGACTGCTTCTCTCTAGTCCCACAGCTCGCCTGATGAGAGAACTCACTTTTCTGTCCTTGGTTATACCTAGGTTGACATCAGAAAGGACAGAACACAAAACACAGGTGCACACAATAATTGCCCTTTTTCTACTGTTATTGCATTTAGAGAAGTATATCTTCAAAAGCACTTCACATATGCTGTTTCATATTTGATAGTCTTCTTTTTTGAAATTGAACCCTGCAAATGTCAGTGATTTGCCCTAAGCCAGGGGCTTGCTAGTGGCATGGACAGGTGGAAGCCCAGATCCTCTGACTTCTAACTTCACACCATTCCTGCCGTCACTGAGTTTACACATCAAGACACATTGTTTTGCTTTGATTTATAAATACTTGTAGATTTCCCTTTGAATCTGGAAGCAAGAAGAAAGTGAGAGTTTAACTTCTACTTCTCTGTAGCCATACTGTAATCAGTTGCTAAAACTTGGAAAATCTGTTTGGATGTTAATGGGAAACTTCTTTTTTAAATCTTTGATCTATTCTTGTTTCAAAATGTTCTGAATTTATGCCAACAAAGAGCTGTTAACATGTTTGTCAAATTAAATGCATTCTCAAAGGTCTAAGTAAATACCTGAGATAAAGAGAAAATACAACCAAAAATAATATAATAAAATAGCTAAACCACTCTAATGAACAGAAATTGGCAGTATGCTTATAAGAAAGGCATTCTAAATAAAATCATTTTGCCTCTGTAACCAGCAAGTTCTGACATCTTACAGGCATATGAGTTGTCTCAGTGCCAACAATCACAAAACCTTTCATTCTTGTTCTCATGATCCACTGCAATGCTCTATTCAGAAAGTTCTGAGATGAATTTTTTTTCTGGCTCCTTTGATGTTTCTCAAATGGAGACACTTTAAGTTGCATGTTTGGAGTATGTTTTTAGACCAGAACAAAGCTGGGGTCTAGGGAAACCTGTTAGGAGTATCAGCCCTCTCTAGGATTCATCCAGGAAATAACCACCCTTGCAAAAAGAGTTTCATGTACAGATATGTATTCACAACAGCTTTTATGGTTGTGAAAACCTAGAAACAACTTAAATATACACAAATAAGAGAAGAATTCATTCATGTTTTGTTTTGTTTTATTCTCACCTGAGTATATGTCTATTGATTTGAGAGAGAGAGGAAGGGCGGGGAGTGGGGAGGAGACAAAGAGAGAGAAACATTAATTGGTTGCCTCCTACACACACCCTGACTGAAGATCTAACCTGCAACTAGGCATGTGCCCTGACTGGGAATTGAACCCACAACCTTTTGGTGTACCGAACAGTGCTCCCACCAGATGAGCCACCTGGCCAGGGCACACTATGGTTTGATCATGGGGAGGAATCTCATATAACAATGAAGGTGATGCCTTTTAATAATATGGAGAAAAGATGATTATCATGTAACATAAAAGAAGCAGAATATAATAACTATATCAAATATTCAGTGATAGTGACATCATTTAGTTTTATTTATTTTCTAATATTTTTATTATGAGCATGACAGTTGATAATTGGAAGGAAAAAGTCTTTTGGTTGTTGTTGTTTTTGTTTGAGGGGATTT
Source organism: Myotis yumanensis (assembly GCF_028538775.1). Taxonomy (NCBI): domain Eukaryota; kingdom Metazoa; phylum Chordata; class Mammalia; order Chiroptera; family Vespertilionidae; genus Myotis; species Myotis yumanensis. The sequence goes on along the minus strand of NW_027223764.1, from coordinate 22,985,569 downwards.
TTTTTTTTACTCACAAGCTACATGCTGAAAACAGAAGCGTTATCCTTCTCTGGTGGTAATTTTCAGCTTGATTTAGTTTATAGTGCTGCAGAAGATGTCTTTGATTTCTCTGGAACGGTGTTTCTCAACCTCAGCCAATTTAGGGTTGGATAATTCTTTGTTATAAGAGCTGCCCAGTGCGTTACAGGACGTTTAACAGCATCATTGGCCCCTACCCATCAGATGCCAATAGCACACCTTCAATTGACACAGCCAAAGATGTCCCCTGGAAGGCAAGATCCCTCTGGTTGAAAACTGCTCTTCTAGAATCATGTGCTAGTACTTTCCCAAATGCCCACTCCCCTGTGCAGTGCATGAGACACCAGAGAGATGGGGAGACAAGAAAAAGAAAGTCTGGAGGTTGATCGGCAGGGTTCTGGTGAGAGAATTGTGCCTGGAGCTTGTAAAACCTTCATCAGTGTAGTAAAGAAGAAGGGACAGAGAAGGGGAGGAGGCTTGGAGACCCTTCCAAGGGTAAGCAGGTAGTGGGCACAGCCAGGCAGGCCCAGTTGGTGTTCAAAGCACATGGTTTTTACTAAGAAGTCATGGTGGCCAACAGTCCAAGGGGTCAGCTGCCTCAGAGTGACCCACCAAGAGGCAGCAGTGGCTGTTCAATTGTGCACAGAAATGGAGAAATCCAGGAATTCATTCACTCATGAAACACTTGGTTGCCAGAGAGGGTTTGACATCAGAAACGTGTGGCAGTAGGTAACAGGATTCCTTCTAGTTACAGGGTGTGATTCAAGGAGAGGACCTCAATCCCTTGTAGGCAGAGGTGGGGTGAGGAAGGAGTCTGGCAAGCCACCAGGCTCAGAAAGACTGAGATACGAACAGTTCTGGTCACAGAAAGGAGGTAGAAGCCCTACTTCCCAGCCTCAGATGGAAATGAAAGCAGAAATGCAGTTGACTAGACACTGTGGAGCCTGCACCAGAGAACTAAAGCTCCTTAAATTCCTCCTGACTTGGAGCACGATTGTCCTCAGAACCTGGGGCAGCACACAGCTTGTGGGTAAAGGAGCAGGGCCACAGATGAGGAGCAGAGGGTTGGGGGAGAGCCCTGAGGGTACTGCCCAGTCAAAACTGGGAGTGGGTAGGGTCTCAGGTTTGGACAAAGACAGTTAAACCCAGTCCCATAAGGGGAGGAAGAAACAGAACCAGTTTTCTTTTAGGAAAACTAAAAGTGGATCAAAGAATGTGCACTTTTTCAGCTTTGATGGGTAGTGCTCAATTACTTTTCAAAATGACAGTATGATGATCCATAAGTAAAGTGTAATTTTGACATTGGATGGTACTTGAATAGCAAATTTATTATTCTAAATGTTTATAGAGGTTTATAGCTGTGGCAGCTTTGTTTTCATGATCTTTTGTTGATCATATCTCTGATTTATAGGATGTCTAACTCAGGAACACAATCCCTAATCCTAAAATTTTTCCTATGGGAAAATATAACTTATTTTATGACAATGTACTTTATGACGTGCTTTTGAAATAAGATGTGGGGAATAGTGAAGGGTGTCCATAAAGTTAGTTCTTGTTTAACCTGTTTGTGAATTTTCATGCTTCTATCTTCCTTAATAGTTAATTTATTTTCCATCCTTTACTAGAAATATCCTATGTGATAAAAGCCTAATATGCTAAGTGTCCGACCATTTGTTCGACCATTCAACCAGTTGCTTGAATGCGCACTGACCACCAGGGGACAGGTGCTCCGACTGGTAGGTTAGCTTGCTGCTGGGGTCTGGCTGATTGGGACTGGGTGAGTCGGGTCGGACATGCCCTGGAGCCCTCCCGCAGTCCCTCCTGGCCCCGATAGTGCACCAGTGGGGTCCCTTGGCCTGGCCTGCACCCTCTCGCAATCTGGGACCCCTCGGGGCATGTTGGAGAGCCGGTTTCGGCCCGATCCCGCAGGCCAGGCCGAGGGACCCCACCAGTGCATGAATCCGAAATGAATAGGTGGATTAGAAAAATGGTGGTTCAAGCTGAATAGGATGAATCTTCTATTTGAAGAAATAAATGCATTCAATTAAGTTGAATGATATGAAATTTTCATCTATTGCCCCAAAACAGTCAAATATCAGTAATTTCTTATGGTTCAGTCTTATAGTAATGTTGACTATAAAGAAATTTTTTTGTGAAATGAAACTTTGAGTGTGTGTGTGTGTGTGTGTGTGTGTGTTTTATTGCTTTCTTTAAGATTCGGAGATTAGTTTCCCTGAAGACAGGGTTGAAAACTTTGGCTGTGTCTCATTCTGGGCATGGCTGGAATTCAACAAATCATTCTTGCTTAGAACGGTTGTTTTCATTGGATCAAGAGTTCTCAAGCCTGGCTGTTCACTGAATCACATTAAAAAATTGGGAACATTTAAAAGATATTGATGGGCCCCACCCCAGACTAATAAATCAGAACTTTGGGAGTGGAGTGGGGAGCAGCAGGACTCATGCTCAGGACTTTTTGTTCTCCAGGTGACAGTAAGAAACAGCCAGGTTTGAGAATCACTGCATAGGAATTTTGCTTTGAGGAGTCTCAACAAAGCTTTTCTGTGTCTCAGGAAAAGCAAGAGCACAACAGCTCTGCTCCTGGTCTATTTTCTGATCTTGCTTTGGACCAACAAGGTCTCCAAATGTAATGTGGGGGTGGGGGAATAAAACAAAAACACATGTTTAGCTTGATTCAACCCACGGTTTGGTTTTCATTCAGCAACATTTAAGACTATGTGCCTGTGCCTATGGCTGGGCATTTTGGAGGAAATAGATTAATGATGAGTGAAAGAAGAGTCTGGCCTCTTTAAAAAGCCAGGGGTTGTGTGAAATGTTTAAAATAGGCAAGTCTGTAGAAATGGAAAATAGATTAGTGGTTGTCTAGACCCTGGAGGTTGGAGAAAAATGGGGTGTGATTGCTAATGGGTACAGGACTTCTTTTTGGAATAATGAAAATTATCTAAAATTGATTGTGGTGATGGTTGCACAACTCTGTGAATATTGCAAAAACCATGGACTGTATATTATTGGGAATAATATCTCAATAAACCTTTATCTAAAAAAAAAAAAGCCAGAGGTGTCCTTCACTGGGAGGACTTAACACTGAGTAAGTGCATTAGGAACCACAGAAAGTCAGTGCTGTACACCTGTTCCTTAAAAATTGACATCTTAAAATGGGCACAATGACAGAGCAAAAAAAAAAATCCTGCTTGGAAGTATTCAGTTATCACCTATATTCCAGATAGCACCTGAGTGTTCAGAGGGGAACATGGGACATCCAGTGGGTGAGAAAAAGACAAGAACTTTCACAGAACTCAGGGTCCCAGTCACTGCTCTAAGTGCTTTATGTATATTAATTCATTTATTCATCTTCTCTGCATTTTACCATAGTGGAACAGAGGCATGGAGAAGGTAACTGCCTCAAGGTCATACAACTAGTTGATTAAGTACTTATGTTAAGACTGCCGTAAGGAGTGGGTAGGATTCCGGTAGGAATGTGAGGGTGAAGGCATGCGAGGTGATGAAGTAAGGAGGTGACAAGGTAAGGAGGTGACAGCAGGGCAAGAAGGCCAGGGTGTGCTGAGGGATAGACGGTGAGCAGCTCAGTTTGGCAGGAGCAGTGGGTTCATGTAGGTAACAACTGAATGATGGACAGGGAGAGGTTGCTGAGGAGTTCTCATGACCAGGCTAAGGCATCAGAAAGCAGTGAGATGGGCACTGGTGAAGATAAGAGCAAGCAGAGCGTAAGAAGGCCCTGCTTCGTCTTCTCAATGCACAGGGATTTGTGTCTGAATGTGTGTCCCTCTGGGTCTATTTAAAAGCAGTTGTGAGTATATTGTCTGGAACACGACTCTGTTCCCTGCATCTCACCTGGTGTGTGGTGGACACACCACAGGACCTGCCGCCCGACCTAGCCCCATGACCTGGTTGCTGGGAAGCAGCCACCGAAAGAAAAGTCACGATGATCTGGGGGAACTGAAAGCCTCCACAGAACCTGCCTTGGAGCCATAAATTCTTTGTCATGATAGCAAAGTCCCAGCCCCAGGGGGACTCCCCCAGCTCAGAAAGCTCAGGACATTTGGTGTCAAGCCTCAAGGACTAAAAAGTGAATTCTCCAAAGCAGGAAAAAATATCTATTCTCACTTGATGCCCCCCCCCCCCCCGCCCCCGCCCCGCTCACTATCCCTGAAGTAAGAGCAACTTGGGTTTCCCAGCCTTTCTCTCCCTTTCCACTGGGACAGACAGGGTCAGACAGTAATATGGCTAAAAGGGGTGGAGGAGAGAGGGACATCCAAAGCTGCACTTCAGTGCCTGCAACATTTCATTCCCATGAACACATTCCCTTCGACCTTCCTAGCCCACCTTTGTCCATCTCCAGACTTCATTCATTTGTGAATGTTCTCCCATGATCTCTCCCTGTTCCAACTTCCTGCCGTGCTTGGATTTTTATACCAAGCCTTATAGCCCCTCACTTGTAAGTAGTTTTGCTTAGTATTATAACCTCCACATTACCCCAGATAATCAAGAGTTCACAGTACAGCTATTCTTTCCCTATTTCTTCATCCCCAGACTTCACAGTAGGTTAATTATATTGTGCACTGTCTGATTTTTCGCCCTTGCATGATTCTAGGTGTGCAGTAGCGGCTCACATCCCAGCGAAGTCAGTCTGTTCCCAACTGCCTGAACCTCTCCCTTCTCACTTATTATCTCCTGTCTCATCCTATTAGTCAACTCTCCCTATTTCCTGCCCTGTCTTTCCACTCATCCCTGGCCATGTGAGAGACACTCGATGAAGCAGGGCAAGTCATTGATTTATCGGTGAGCACTTCATAGGGTTGGGCGATAATTGTCCTGCTGTCCAAAACCAGGGCAGACAGCAGGTGTCTCCAGAGCACACACACCTCAAACACATCATCCATGCTTCTCTTCCTCCCCACCTGCCTCTTTCTATCCCTATCTTCAAAATTTTATCTTTCTGTGATTCTCTTCTGGTCACGCTCCTCCTCTACCCATGCTCCTTAACTGCTCACAAAGTGAATCTCATTTATCCTCTCATTGGTTCTACATACAGCACTTGACTTGCCTTATTTTCTGTGCCTTGTGAGAATAATACTACGGAGTATGATTCTTTTTAACGTTTTATGTGTGGCCTCTGGTTGATTTTGCAAATAGGGAAAGATCATGGCTTTGATAGGAAAAGGTTTCCAAGTCTGTCTCAAGAATTCTTAAGAATGTGTACAGGGCAAAATGTGGAAGAGCTGATGAGGAAAGCTTGGAGGGGAATGACGGAAACCGAATTCGCCCAGCCAGGGACAGCCATGCTCTCCTTCCTCAAACAGAATATGTCCTACCTCCTAAGAGAGTTTGCCTTTGCTTTCCCAAAGCTACAGGGGGAAGTATTGAAAAGAAGTGATTCGGAGGGAGGGCATCAAAAGGAAAGCAAGCGCCTGATGTCATTTTTGCACCCCAGCTTCCCAGATCCTATTTGCCAGAACCTCTTCCCTCTTCATTCCCAATGTCCCTGCCTCCTGTTTTGTAGCACATCAGGGTCACTACTGGATCAAAAATAAACAAAAGTTAAGAGGGCCATCTGTGCTTTCTGTTCATCAGCCTGGCTCCTTGCCAGGACTCCATGTGTGCTCCTTCTCTTCCCGTCATAAGCTCACAACAGAGCTCCCTTCCCCTTTCCCTCGCGCAAGGTCAGGGTTCTTATAGTGAGGGCACAGGATTCTGAGAGAAGAAAGAGCATGGGGAATGAATGAGCTTCTCACTGAACCCTCATTTGCTCCTGAAAAGGTACCCATTAATGTCCAAAGCAGCTGCAGAAATGACTGGGATGTGTACAGAGGTGTGGTCCCATCAGAAGGTCTCTTCTATCAACTCAGGACCACATTCACTGTGTCTCTCCTGCTCCTACCTGCTCTGCTGGAAGTGAGTCTCAGTGGCCCCACCCTTCCCTCTAGCCCACTCAGCCATGGACTCATATGCCAAATACTGCCCGTATCATCTTCATTTGCCCCCTGCCTTTGACATTACTGGTAGTGTCCAGTGCATGCAGATGCCAAAAGCCAGCTGAAATCAATTCAAGGAATATTTTATGAGTTCCAACTGTGCACAGCACATGTCATGGGACACTGGATCATGAGGGTCCAAAGGACAGAAAATCCTTGGGATACCACAAGTGGTTGATCCCAGTGGGCTTGGTTGCAGCTGTAGTTAGTATATACACTGTTGCTGACATCGCCTTTAATTATGTGTAGTCGCATCTGCATAGTGTCCTTTATAAGCTCTTAGAAAATAAGGACTGCAGCCGATTGTTTAGGGCTCCCACAAAGTGAAGGACAACAGTATATTAGGTTGTTGTAAGAAACCCAGAGAATCTGGAGACAGCGAAAGCTCTTAAGCCTACTTTTTACACAGTAGAGCTTCATACCATTATTCTGTATATAATCTTTTTACCAAAACACTGTCGCCTGTTTCTGTCAACAAAAGACCTCTTTGTTTTGATAGCCAAGAAAAACCTTAAGCTCAGGAGAGACAACGGGCTTTTTAAATGGCAAGATGTAAGGGCTAAAAATGCCTTACTTTTTTGAAATGTAAATCGGAAGCATTTTTTTTAATATGACCGTAGCCCTCAGTTTTGATCAACTTTAATTTAGGGGGTTTTGTGGGCTCTTTTATTAAATTAGAATTTTTTTTAATTCTCACCCGAGGATATGTTTTTATGATTTTTTTTAAGAGAGAGAGACAGAGAAACATCGATGTGCATTCACCCAACTGGGGATTGAACCCGCAACCCAGGCATGTGCCCTGAGCAGGAATTGAGTCTGCGACCTTTCAGTGTATGAGATGATGCTCCAACCAACTGAGCCACACTGGCCAGACCTGGGGTTTGTTTTGCTTTTTTTTGTTAATGATATCCATGGAGTTCTCTGGAATGCAACTCAGGATAACCATATCTTCCTTCTCTGACTAAAGGCAGGCACAGGTGAGGTGGAAGGTGATAACTTTCCCACACCTTTGAACACTGAACAAGTTGTCTTTGACCTTCAGCATCATTCTGTCTCTGAACATATGTGCTCATACACACATGTAGCTAAGAGCACAGTGACAGTACAGAAGTACTCTATGTAGGGATAAACAGAGTCCCTGACTCCTTTCCATGAACTTGAGTGCAATTCTAATGCCTGTTTTTTTTTTGTTTTGTTTTTTGTTTTGTAGTCCCCAATATTTTTTAACCTTTTTGAAGGTTTACCTTTCCATTGCTACTTCCAAAGGTAGAAAGGAAGGTGATACTTTCTTACAAGCCCACCTATCTCTTCCTGGCTCTATCCCTTCAACTAGACAGCCCTAAATCGCCACCCGCCTCTGGGATGCCCCTGTTATTGTTACACTGCAGGTGTGAACAAAGTCGATCTCTCTCCTATTCTAGGCTGGTAGGTGATGTTGAACATGTCCCTTCCCATTGTTTTTTGTTTACAACAAAGAAATAATCAAGTTATGATCATCTGTCCCATTCATGCCCTAAGAGCTAAGTCTAGGATTTGTGTGATGTTGCAGCCTCAGTATTTAGCATGATAGTCTTAGAAGGGCAATGGGTATCCCCAGTCACAGAGTATACAATCCTCCAGCTGTGAACCTTTTTTTGTGTGTGTGCTATTGAAGGTATTTCCATGGTAGTTAGCTTAGAAAATACTCATGAAAGGAAATAGTTCTGAGCTAGCATTGCTTCCACTTGTAAGGACTCAGAAGGACCTTGCTTATCTCCCCAGATTCATTGTTCACGCTCTTAGCGCCAACTCTAGGGAGCCACTTGGAACATACTGTTGCCTCTGTTTAAAACATTTTCCTCTCATTTTACTCTCCCCTCACCTTTAATAACTCTTACTGTCTTTAGGTTCTGTCTAGATGTTACCTCTGAGAAGCCTTCCATGGCCTCCTAAACCCTCCTCTGTGTTCCCGAAGCACTTTGTGCTCACACCATTGCAGACTTGCGTGCTGTAATACAATTGCCCATTTTCTTGCCTACCTCTCCTGATCCTTGGTAACTTTCTTGAGGACAAAAACTGTTTCATTCCTTGTCTCCAGCTTGTAGCAGCTTTTTGGCACAAAGTAGACATTTAGTAAATGCAGGGTGTCCCCAACAATGTATACACACATTGAATAATTATTAATTCCAATGGGTTAAATCTAAGAAGAAAGGAACATCTCTTAAGCTATCCGCTGTTAAGTATGTATACATTTTGGGGGGACACCCTGTTTTTGTTGAGTGAATGAATGGAGTCCAAACAAGGAAGACATTTGTAGGCATAGATTTCTTCTCCTTCAGAATTTAAAGTGCACCCAGAGACTTTGTCGGTGCCTGTGTCGGATGCCAGTGCCATCTTCCCAGAGGAATCCCCTGGATGAGCACCCAGCCTGGGGCCTGGTTGTTACTTAGGCTCTCCCAGAGGCTGTCCTTCTTTGGATGGGCCCCAGGATTTCCCTACTAAGCTGGCTATACTCCTATCCCCCTCCTCAACGCCTCCATCCTGCCCAGGCCCCCTTTGCCTTTCCCTTCTAGACCCAGCAGTTCCTCTCCTGGGTTCCATGTCCTCCTGGCCTGTCTGAGCTGTGACGACTCTGGCTTCCGGAAACCTGGTGGTCTCCATTCACCCATCACTCTTCCATTTGCTCTGTCTGAAGCATGTTCAGTGACGACTTATTAAGCCTGGTTCTACCCTTGGATGAAACCTGCACGTCTAAATAGCTCTCAAGTCTTATTGTTAGCAGAAGGCTGTGAAGTGAATGCCACCAAGCTTGCAGGAAGGCACTTAGTCAAGGCCAGAGCTAACTTACATTGGGTCCAGTGTTGGCTCAACTACTGAGTTCCTGTTCCTCGGGGGTTTGGGGAAAGAATGTCCCTAGCTCCTCTCTGGTGATTCACTTGGCTCCCCTCAGAGGAGAGACTTTCAAGAATTAAGTCACTGCAGTTTTCCGATTGTAAAAATGCAGCGCATTCAGTAATGACCAGCAACTGCCTGCTAACAATTAGGGGAGGGTCTCTGCTTGCAGACCCTACTAGTCAACACTCCTTCCTTATTCCTTTGCCCCTGGAACTGCAGCTCAAAGGACCCCAATACAAATGGAGTGGGAAGAAATGAGGGTAGAGGGGAGAAATGGACAAAGGGGAGATAGAGAGAGTGAGGAAGATGGGAAGATCAGGACAGAGTAAGGAAAAAAACAGGATGAGAGTAAAAGGAAAGCAAAATGAAGGATATGAAAGTGGGGAGGCATGAAAAATTTGAGAGTGAAGAAATGATGGGGACCCAGAGAAAGTTGGAGAAAACCTGGAGATAAAGAAGAGAGCAGAGAAGTGAAAGAAAGGAAGAAACCTGGGTGAGAGAGAGGATTCATGCTATAACTTTAATATTAACCAAGAGGATTAATAAGCTCCCATTTATTCAATGCCACATGATACCAAGTACCTTGCTAAGGCCTTGCACTTATAGTATAGTAGGTGCAATAGCCCAAAACTGAATTCAGAGTGTGGCTGTTTGTGGAGCTGTGAACCAGAAAATACTTAAACATCATGAGTTCACATGCAGGAGGTTTTGCAAACTTACTCCTGAGCATTGGAGGGGCCCACTACCTCGGAACACCAGTGAATAACCAGGAGGGTTGAGGTGGGGGGGGGGGGGTGGCTCTCTAAACTGGCAAGTTATCTCAGATGCTGCAGGTCTGGCCTTGGAGCTCTGATCCAGGCATTGATGCTAATATGACCACTTGTATACTCACGAGCTGTGTAGCTGGAGACAAAGAACTCACAGCTATCTTATCCCATGGAATCCTAGCTTATAACAACCCTGTGATAATCTCCATTAAAGAAACACAAGTTGCACCCAGCCTGTGGTTCAGTGACTGAACGTCAACCCATGCACCAAGAGGTCACCGGTTTGATTCTTGGTCAGGGTACATGCCTGAAGTGCATGCAGCAGGCAGCAATCGATGATGCTCCTCTCTTATTGATGTTTCTATGTCTCTATCCCTCTCCCTTCATCTCTTTCTAAAAATAAATTAATAAAAAACAAACAAAAAACTAGACTTTCTCTCTCCACCACGGCCTCTGCTCTGCTGTCCCACCCTGGTGGTTCTATATTTCTGGAGGTCAGCCTCAGATAGCCTTCAGGCAAAGAGAAGTGGAAGAAAATATAGTGTTGGTTTGTCCAGAAGTGATGACCCAGGTAGAAAGGGGCCTCTGGGAGCCATGAAGTTAGATGGCAACACTGATCCTGCCATTTAGGCAGAGGATCCCTGCCAGTTAGAAGCCTGGGCAAGGTGAGTGGGAATTCAGTTGGGGCACAGGAAGCATACAACCTAGCCCTATAGGTTGGCCTAGGTCTGCTCCACCTGTTGTGGACACACAGCAGCCTGGAGCCACATGATTTGAGGAACTTTCTGTCCCTCAGAGCTTCACATGTGCACGGCTTAGCACGAACGCTGCCCCTGAGCCTCTGGGCCAGGGCATCGCAGTCTAGGAGATTTGGGAAAGTTTGTTTTTGTCCTACAGGGGCTTGGTTCCCATGTGATTCATTAATTGACCCGTTGCTCTGAGAGCTGCAGGGAGCCTGGTTGTTCAGGCCATTAAATCCCTTCTGTTGGCCTAATTCACAGCCTGACATCACAAGCCTCGCAACATAATCCATTTGTCCTGATTTGATTTTTTCTTTTCAAGAGGCTTCCTTGGCAGCCAGGTTTTCTCATTACGAAATGATTCATCTGGATGGTAATTCCCATTAGAATTAGTATCTCAGACATGATTCATCTTTGGAAATATTAAGCCAGAAGCATCATTTCAGAAAGGCCTGTTACATTCACAGCCACAGGGAATTTCTGTGAGAGATGCCCCTTCATTCGGCTAGCATTTATCGAGTGTGCCCTGTGCTGGACTCTGAGCTAGGGGCTTTGTGAAGTATAGAGGTGATAGGACTTCACCCCTGCCCTCAGGAGCTCCCATTAGAAAGAATATGACATGGATGTGAGTTTATGGGATGGATAATAGGAGAAGTGCAATCATAGTTGACAGGTTGTTAATGTTTTCCTTAAAGTCTCAGGTAGTAGTTCTCAAACTTTAGCAGGAATCAAGGTCATATGGAATGCTTATTACAACACAGATTTCTGGGCCCCAACCCCAGAGGTTTTGATTCAGTGTGTCTGGGGTGGGGTCCAAAAGTTTGCATTTCTGACAAGTTCCCAAATGATGAAGATAATACTGGTCTGGGAACCACACTCTGAGGACCTGGCTCTAAGGCTTCAGTTACTTCTCCATTGCCTGCAGGGTGCTAAGCAGTGTGCTCTGAGCTGGAGACAAAATATTGAGTAAGACCTGGCCCCCAGCCCCTCTGGGAACTCACAGCCTGAAAGGGGAATAAACAGTGACTCTATGCTTCACAGAAAGTGCCATTATAGAGTTTGCATTGGAGCCTAGAAAAGACAAGGCTTATTTTTTGCTGGAGACCCCTGAAAGCTATATGGAGAAGGCACGATTTGAATATAAGGGTAAAATGTGGATTGAAAGAAGTTATGTAGAAGGGCATTTCCAGCTATTAACTGTTCTTAGCCACCCTCTCAACATTCCTTCTTAGCTGTTTCCTGGAATCATAAAGGTTCTACTTACTTCCTATAGAAGCTGGGGCCTAGCTCTGGTTAATTGTCCTTGCCTTAGCAAAACCTTTATTTTTGGTTCTCTGGAGCTCTGTTTGGTCGGCGTCTCGTGCATAGTCTGAATATTCTCAGTGGAATGGAATTCTCCGCACAGGCACTTGAATGGAATGTGGATTCAAGAGCAGAGGTAGCGACAGTTTGCTACCAGAGTCCTGCTCCTCGTCCCTGCCACTCAAGTCTCCAGCCTGCCTCGGCTCACACCCCCCAGAACAACCTCACTGGTTTTGTTGACTTTTCCAGGAATTTGGCAGTTCTTATATCGTTGCATTTTGTTTATACACACACCATGAGAAATCAAACTTTCAGCATCTTCAATCGTCTAGGACACTGCTTTTAGATTCCAGAAGCTAGGAAAGGGGCCCAGGAGACCAGTAAAAGGGTTTTCCAAACCACAGCTCTCACACTTGATTCCATGAGAGAGGCTCCCACATTCTTACCCAGCCTGTTAAGTCACAGTTAACACATAGTTCAAATAAATGTGATTATTTGTTTTTCTAGCTCAGTGTGATTTAGGAACCACATTATGGAGAGGATAAGGGTACTATCAGAAATAGATACATAGTTACTGGTGAGAAGAAACAGCTGATATAGAAAGAAAACATTGAGTATGAGAGAAGGAGACAGAAGACCCTAACTACACTGTATTAGAGAATAATGACCAAAATTATCATCAAAACTAAGGTTAATTAATATGTTCCATCCCCCATTTAAGAAGGCTAGGAAGTATGGGTCATCGAAGGGTAACACTAAAAGGGACCTTGGAGATAATGTTGGCTGACCCCTTTATGTTAAAGAAAACTCTGGGGGGAGTGTGAGGTTCAGTCACAGGGCAGAGTTTGTCTTTTTTTTTAAAATCATTGTTCTCAAGAATCCACCATAGTCTCTGTAATTGCAACTCAACATTTGTTGAATTAGAAGAGTCAACATATAAATCAATAATCTCTGTGTTTTTTTAAGCCTCATCATCCTTCCAAATCACTGTTTTCATGAAAAGATCAAGGTGATTAAGCATCCTCAACTCTAAGCCAATCAGTAAATGATCTATATATATATATAAAAGGCTAAGTGACCAATCGTCCATCTGTCTGACTGGCAATTTAAAAATACTAGTAAACGTTGACTCACGCATGCGATATTAAGCTCTCGCTGGCGCCAATCGCATGCCAATGACAGATTTAAAAGAGAGGTAACTGTCATTGTCGATCATGAATTTGGTTGACACTTCTATTATAGAGAAAGGACAAATAGCGATATTAAAATATTTCTTCTAATTAATTTCCTTTCAATGTGCACAGATCTGTGCACCTGGCCACTAGTAATGGAATAATGTTAAACAATTGGTAAATTTTTCAGAATAGGCCACATTTGGTTAGTAGCAATTAGAGTGTCATTTGACTACAGCTATTTTGAATACTTTGTAACGATTTTATGCCATTTAATGTGATTTCTGTATCTGGTGTTCAAAAAGTACAGGTGACAATGCAGTGTCACCTGTGGTTTAGATGAATACAATAGATTCATGACCTAAATAAATAAATAACATAAACTGGAGAATGCTAGCCAAGTTCTTGGCAATAATATAGAATAGAGGCATGCATTAATTCAATTAAGAACTATTTATTGAGAAGCTGTAATGCCAAACATTTCTAGACACTGGTGATACATAAATGAAAAAGAAATAAAGTTCTCATGAAGCTGACATTCTGAAGGGAGGAGACAGACGATTAACAAAGAAAGATGGAAGGATCATTATGACAGTTACCTCTCTTTTAAAAATGGTTTATTTGACAACTGCACTATAGGATTAATGGTTAGCAGCACTGACTTAGAGATAGAGTCCTGATGCTGATTCCTAGCTGTGTGTTTATTAGTTTCTTATTTTTAAGTAGTAGTAATAGTGGGACCTCTTCCTAGAGCTGTTCTGAAATTTCAATGAAATCGTGTCCAGTGCCTACTTTATTTTAGGCACTCAATAAATACGGCAGTGATTATAAGTAATAAGAGTCAATGGACACCTAAGTAGCAAGTCTTTTTCTTGTTGAAACATTTCAGAAGATATGGCATCAGAACTTGGAGCAACATAATTTTCCATGACCCCAGAAAGAGCTTTTTTTAAAAATATATATATTTTATTGATTTTTTACAGAGAGGAAGGGAGAAGGATAGAGAGTTAGAAACATCAATGAGAGAGAAACATCGATCAGCTGCCTCCTGCATACCCCCTACTGGGGATGTGCCTGCAACCAAGGTACATGCCCTTGACCGGAATCGAACCTGGGACCCTTCAGTCTGCAGGCCGACACTCTATCCACTGAGCCAAACCGGTCAGGGCAGAAAGATAGCTTTGACATAGAATAAGTACAAAGTTGACAAGTACCCTCTTGGACCCCAGTAGAAGTCGAGTTAAGACAAAGCCTGTCTGGCTGTATGGAGGAAGCTTTCCTCCTGGGTTAGTGCTGTGGACATGGTGTGTCTGGCTGCCTCATGCGTTTCAGTGCACCAAAGTCTTTGGCTTTGTCTCCCTCTGAATCATCCCGGCTCTCTGCAGCCTTGGATGTTCGTTTTATTTTGTTTTGGGTCTGAACTGCGTGTGTGTCCCAGTGCTGGTTTCTATAAGGCACCCCTCTTTATTGAGTCACAGGGGACTGCAAATGTTTTTCTTAAGTGTTGCTTGCTTTGCTGCAGGTAAGCTTTCCTAGCATTGCTTGCTCTTCTGCAGGTTTCTTTATAAGATCAAGGTCTTTCTGCTTAAACACACTTGCCATAATAGGAGTAGTGTAATTCCATGGAGAGAATCCATTCGCAGTTCACGGTGGTTGTTAAACATGGGAGCCACGAGGGCTGCTATTTGCAACATTGATCTATAGCTCTCTATACAAATCTTAAATCTCCAAGAATTTTAAAGTGATCAAATGTAGAAACCTGGACTCCTTTCCTTTCCTAATTCGCAACAACTTCAGCAAGTCCTATGGAATCTATTTCCAAAACATATTTGGACTATATATAACAGGCTGCAGTTTTTACTTAACTTATTTGGTCCACTTATTTACTGCCTTCCCCACTATAATAAAGCTTTCTTGCTCACCATTGGATCCCCAGTAATTGGGCTTGACACAATGTATGTGCTTAATACATATAAATCTATTGTTGGATGAATGAATGGACACATATCTGTTTAGCAAACTTAGATGCCATGTTGTGACATGTTGATTTTATATCAAGAAATATACCACTACCCAGTATTAGTACGTCTAGTTTTCAGCACCTTCTATTACCACATTAATCAAGTGAGATAAAGTTCATATATTGTTTTAACCTTGTAATTTAAAACTATAAATCTCCATATAAGGAAACACTTGGTCATTCATTAATCATAACTTGACTATCTTTCAAAAGTAATTTAGGGCGACCATGAAAGGAATTATCATGAATAAAAACAATAACAAAAGCAATGTAAACATCATTTAAGCCTTTTGCCAAATAATGATGATTTCTTGAATCCCACTGTTTGGGCTTTGGGTGTGACCCTGTTTGTGCAATGGATAGAGTTGGATAAACCTAGGTGTCAATCTGGCTCAGACCCTTGCTAGCTATGTAAGGTTGACTATATTTCTTTCACTTCTCTGTGCTTTCTGTCTCCATCTGCCAAATGAATCAACCTCTTTGGTTTAATGTGTGGATTTAAATCTCATGCAGGTAAATACTTACCAGTTTGCCCATCACATCATTATGTCCATTAACTTTTGCTTTGTAATGAAGCACTCCCAGAACTTAGTGACAGTCATTTGTTTAGCTCATGTTTCTGTGAATTGGCTGGATGGTTCTCCTAGTCTGAATCCCCTGATCTCTGCTGGGCTCTCTCCTGTATCTATGATGGCAGTCAGCTAGGCATAGGATGATCTTAGGATCTAGGGTGGCCTCACTGAGTGTCTGGCTGTTACAAGCTATCAGCCAAAGTTACAGGAGTGACTAGGCCATGGTCTCTTGTCCTCCAGAGTGCTAGCTCTGGCTTCTCCACATGTTCATTATTGCAGAGTTCCCAGAAACAGCAAGAGGGAGCAAATGTCAATGAACAAATATTTTTCAGGACTTTGTTTGTATCGCATTTGCTAAACTCCCATTGGTTAAGCAATTCCCAAGGCTGGCCTAGAATCAGTGAAGGAAATAATTTATGGCCATTTTGTGGGGGCGGGGGGGGGGGGCAGGGGGGCGGAGTTTACCACAGTCGTCATTGTCACCATCATCACAAAAACCAATATTTGTTGAATATTGACTAAGTGGCAGGTACTGTTCTAATTCTATTACATTTATCAAAGTTTTTAATTCTTACCACTGCCTTATGAGACAGAGACGATTATATCCCCACATTGGAGAAAAGGAAACTGATGCACAGAACAGCAAAGTAAATTGTCAAGGTCACACAGCTGGGAAGCAGGGGAGCTAGAATGCAAGACAATGCCCCAGAGCCACACTCATAATGACTGATCTATACTTACCCCTTTTCCTACACTATATATGTGGAATTTTTCATGTCTGCCTCTTTTTCTTAAAAAGTGGGTGATCTAATAAGTGGTTAGAGCCTGATTTTAATATGTTCCCTGAGCATTGTTATGTCTACCACAGTTCACCCACATTTCAGCATTTTTCCAACAAGCACCTTGAATTCAGCTCATCCAGTATTTGTGTAACTAGCATGCATCAGTCCAGATCTTTGTGGGACCTGCTGATCTTTTTCTGGTCTTTGTGATGGAAGCTCACAAAGTAAGTTCTTCATCTTAGAGTTCTTCATCTTTTATTTTGTCAGACAAGTTTGGAAACAAGTGGCTGATAGCAATACTGAATGGTTACTTAATATGTACATAGCATTTATATATGTTGGAGGTGAGTGGCAGTGCTCCTTGAGAGTAGAGACCGTAGCTTTCTCTCTGTATCCTTGGCAACTAGCCCAGGGAAGAACATACAGATGACATGTTAGAGGAGCTCAGTGCATGTTTATTGTGTGTATCTACAGCCATGTCTATATCCCATGAAGGAAAGGGTCATAAACACATATGCTAATGGTGACCGGATATTGACCAGATGTGATCACTAGAGAATGGTGGGAGCCTATTAGAGAACTCATGCCCTATGTAAGGTCTAGTCCTTCACACCACAGGGGAATACTCAGTGTTGTCAGATTATTGCATTTATCAGAAAATGCTGTAACTTCCAATTTGTATGTAAACTGTCCGATTTTAAAACAGTATGTCAGATGAAGCAGATCTTTTGGGTAAATCTGGCTCATGGCCAACCAAATTATGACCCCCAACATTAGGCACTTGTTGGCACTTCTCTATTGCATTACAACTGTCTTGAAGGCCCGTGGAGGAAGGGGAACCACAGAGTAAGGCAGAGACAGAACAATGAGATGACAATTGAGGCAGGATTTCAAGAAAGTTAGGTAATTGTCTGTTTCAGAGAATCCACAAAGGTTAAGGAAATGAGAATAAGAAAAGGCCATTTGATTAGAGCAAATTATTTGGTACAACACTATATTCACAGAGTGTGTGCTCTTAAAAAAAATTTCTGGTCAGATAACATGAGTATGAGTAATACTCAAACACTCAAACAAAATAAAATAGATATCTTCACTCTAAACCTTTTGTCTTTAATATTCCAATATGCAATGTAAATCTTCAAAAGGAGAATATTTACTAAGTTTTTCAAACTTACTTGATCAAGGAGTTTTTATTTCATGCAGTCACTCACGATCTCCTAATTTGAGGAAAACCTTTTGGGAAAGCTGGATAAGGAGCTGAATGAGACATTGGGAATCTCTGAAGGCCTGATGTGGAATTTGGAATGCATAACATAATGAGTAAGGGCATCTGAGCCAATGGAGGAGCTTGGCAAGAAGAAACTAGGTCTACTCATTAGTAACTAAGAACTGTAAGCATATTAGTCTTGTAAAGTAAAACCTTTTTAGCATCATTTCTCTGCTAAAGACAAACAAGTAAACAAACAAACGAAAGTGACGAGTTTCTACCTCTGCTGGCTTAAAGCTCTTTGTTTGACATTCAAGAATCTCCTTTATCAGGCCAACTGGCCTTTCTAATTTCTCCTCTGCTCTAAATGCCCTGCTCTGCTTGCTGTCCTTAGGACACATACATTTTCTTTCACCCTTGCTTACCATGAGAGTTACCTCCCCAAGCTGCTCCAGTTAGAGTTGTGCCTATTTTCCAAGGCACAGCTCAAATCTGTTTTACCTCTGAAGCCTTCTTTAGCCATCAGATCTCACTGTGGGTCCTTTTCCTGAACTTCAGAGCATTTACTTCTGAAGGATTTGTTTGAGACTTAGTGTGTTGGAGATTGCCTGTGTGATTTGGAGTTGAGAGGAGAAAAGCATGTTTTGAGCTCTGCAGCTCAAATAAGGTTAGGATGATATTATCCAGGGGCACAAGAGAGTAAGGGTATAACCCCATCACAATAAATTTCGTAGACTAAGCTCTGTTGTTACACAATCATCTGCTATTCCCTGAGGATAGCGGAGTCCATTCTTTTCTTGCCCAGTAGTAATGGGCTCCATTCCTAGATACCAGGCTGAGCAGTTTACATTGTTGTCTTGGTGAAACCCACAACATCCATAAGATGGGACCTTAGTATCCCCATTTTACAGAAGAAGAAACTGTCTCTAAACATTTAAGTCAGCTTGCTCCTGCTAATGTCCAGCTCTCTAGCTGGTCAAGGTAGAATCAGGAGTTACAACCCCATATACCTGATGCTAAAGCCGAGCTCTTTCTGTTCTAACACCACATTCATGGCCGTACTGGCCACCAGAAATTTAATTGACAGAAAATTAAAGCCAAAGAATTCACACTTTGCCTTCAAGTGACAAGTATATACCAGTAGTCAGAGGAAAGCAGGATAGAAATGTAGTCAGGATCGGCAGTTTGAATAATTGGGGTGTTTTAGGTACATTCTAAAGTCCTAAGGACCTAGCACAGCTTAATAATGATCCTCTTGAGGGCCAGTGCGTCCTGGTTAAGGTGAGATTTGGAGTGTGTAGCATCATGGGGGCACACACATGGCCTGGAGGGCACTGGAGGATCTTCTCTTCCCTGGACACTCATTGAAGTCACAGGACAGTGCGACTTCCGTTTCCACTCCACTATGAGCTCTTTTGTGTATCACTGGACTGTGAACTCTTTGAGGGGAGAAGCTATCTTATTAACCCAGGCCTGACACATATCTGTTATATAAACACATAATGATTATTTATTGATTTGATGCATAAATAATAAGACAACCATGACAAGGTGCTCAAGGTGGCATGATAAAAACAACAACACAGTATAGTCTACCTTTATTCCACCATCAGAAAGCTGGATTAACTCCCATGTTATGTTTCTTCCTGTTGCTTATATACTACCTATAAGTCTCTGGCTTCCCAGAGACCTTGACAAAACCCCAAACCTCCCTGTAATAATGTTAAACCTCATCATTTTCAGGCCTCATCTTCTAAGTTAGATTGTGAAATTCTGTAGTATATGAGGTCTGTGTTACTCTTTGCCCAGGCCCTACATCTTTCAATGCTATGCCTCACATAGAGCAGGACCTATATAAGTGCATGTTGAACAATTGCTTTGGCATGGGTTAGAATTATGGTTGGGAACCCTGTCCTAATAGTTCAATCTCCTTGAGATAATTCTTGGTAAATTCAGGTTATAAAGGGAGAGGAAATCAGGATAGTGGCAGAGACAGAACAGGAAGAATGGGCATGATCTGTCAACTCACTGGATGTGGAAAAAGAGGAAGTTTGAAAGAGGAAAAAGGCTTCAAAGATTTCGATCCAAGCTGATGGACTGAAGGATTGTGACCAAGAGAGAAATATAGAATTGCTCTTTCCCCATGACCCTCTCATTCTTACTTCTGTTTGATTCCTCATGAATGTCAGGTTGCAATATTTCTTGGAGGCAGACAGACCTGAGACAGTCACTTAGGAGAGTCCAAACGGACAAAAAGGAAAGGTCTGGCATCGTCCCTCTGCAGAAGAGCTTTGCTTTGCTGAGGAGGGGAAGAAATTTGAGCTGAATATATTTTTGGTTGGTACAGCTTGTAAGCGCTCTGTTTGATAGCAGAGTTGTTTGAATGGCCTATTTCATAACTACACATAGCTTTCCCAAATAAATGGTGTCTGTAGAATGTTCAGGTTAATACATGAGTCCAGTGCTCAAAAGTGTTTGTGCTTAGAGCGACTGAACCTTCTTTCTTAATAAGTCATCTTGGCATTTTGTCAACAAGTTAATTTGCTTTTCTAAGAAACTAGATTAATACTTCCTGTACTTTGTGCTATTCACAGATCTACAATGCAGTGAGAAGGGGAGAAGAAACAGAAGATACAATTGGATCTCTTCTCCATTTCTTCACAAAGCTCCCAGCCTCTGAGACAGCCTATGAAAGGATTAATGTTGGTCCCTGCTTAAAGCAATGTGTCCGAGACACCGTATGTGAGTACCGCGCCACCCTCCAACGGACCTCCATATCTCAGTACATCACGGGTTCTCTCCTAGAAGCAACCACATCTTTAGGAGCAAGAAGTGGGCTTCTCAGTACTTTTGGAGGATCCACCGGACGAATGATGCTGAAAGGTATGTCTGAACTTTCACTTTTAACTTTTCATCTTTGAGTGCAAAAAAGAATCTAAGTTAACATTTATATATCTCCTGATGAAATATTCAATTCACTTTAAACAACTTTATATAAAGGTTGCCACATACAGGGGCCACTTTCTTTTGTGTCCATTAATTGCAAAGGGATTAAGAGAATAATCCCTGCTTTAAGAGAATATAAAAAGTCATTCTTTTATCAAAATCAGTTGAAGTGTAAACATTCCAAATAATGAGCCTTAAGATTTTGATTTTTTTTCAAAAGAATAAATGATTAAAAAGCTATCTTTAATTTTTTAAAATTATTTAAACAGGTGATTTCTCCTAGTGGTAGTCCATGACAGATGTCAATTACTGTGATAAGATGCTCATAAACAAGTGTGGTCATGGTGAAAATAGTGGTTGAGAACAGGAGGAAATATGCAGTAGGAGGGACAAAAGTAGATTTACAGCTGAGTACACAAAACACAGAGTTTATTCTTATATTATTACTTATTAATTATGGTATTATTGTCCATATGAATAACTGTAAACCTACATTTGCCTCACCCTGTAGTTTTCCCTACACAGAATCAGTAGGTTCGTGTTGACCGGAAAAGCTAAAGGCCATCTTCCAATGACTTCCACCTTAAAAGATGAGATAGTTAGGCATTCTCCTGAAAAACGAAAGCCATTGGAAGATCGGGTCCATCTACATCAGAACTTCTCAGCTGCTTCCCACGAGCAGCAGGCAGGCAGGTCAGAAATGTCAGAGCACTGCACAGCTGTCACAACCTGCTTGGCAGCCTTCCCTGGCAGGAAGCTGCCAACCAGACAGGGACCACATTGAGCAGCATTCCACTGACTAGGGCTGCCAGGAGCTTGATCTGACATCCGGCCATTTCTCTTCAGGAGAGCAACTCTTGTCCCTCCACAGCAATTCCCAGACCTGTGACTAGCAGGCCAGTGACCTTTCTCCAGCCTCCCTCACACCACCCTACACATATGCACACCCTGGGCAGGCTGAGGAGGGGTATACACCTCCCTGTGTACCATGTGGGTGCCATGTTGATTTGTTTTCTGAAGTTACCTTAATTTTTGTAGATTGGTTATAAATGATGAATGAACAAAACAAAAGATGTAGAAACACTGATTCATGAGACTAAAGGGACAAAACTTGATTTCATATATTTTTTTGAGCACGTACTAGGTGCTTGGTGCTGGGTACTGGGTGCTGGGTGCTGGGTAGGGAACAAAACATAGTTCCTACCCTCATGGAGCTTACAGTCCCCAGGTGGTAAGCAGTACCCCGTGCACAGGATGCAAGATTTCTCCACTTTGATGTGGCTCCTGGTGACCGCCAGGCTTACATTCTCCATCAGTACTCTTCCTGGGAAATTGGACTGAGATTGGCATGCGGAGTTGGCGTTGCTTCAATGCCCGTGATATGTGAGGACCTTATCCTTGAGTTAATCAACTGTGTTTATCAAATGCCCACTCTGTGCTCAGCAGTATGTAGTTGTTGGGGGAAATCCTAAGGAAGTTCAAGTCAGTTTACTTGCCTTTAAGTTGTTTATGATCCTAATGAGGAGGCCAGTTTTGCATGCATGAGACTGCAGAGTTGAGTGCCAGATAAATGTGGAAGTGCCTCTAAATGTTCAGAGTTTAGAGAGGGAGTTAATATTCTGTGATAAATGGCTTGGCCGAAACGTGAGGCCTCAAACCAACAAATGAGAGACAGCAAAAGCCACTTTCTTTCGTGTCCATTAATTGCAAAGGGATACATCTCCAAGACCAAGGCAAGCTGCCAGGCCTTTGGGGAGGAAAAAAAGGAGGCTGCTGGTTAATGTGGCTATTGCCCTGATAGTAACTTGATCTCAATTGCTATTTGCATTTCCCTGTTCAGATCAGAACTTCATAGACCAACAGTCCCAGCTCTGGAACTCTTTGGACCCTCAGCTAATGTATTATCTCCAAACTGGTGTTTTATGCAAGGGTTGCGAGTTTCCGTTTTGCAGTTCTATAATGGTTTCTGATATCCCTCTGTAAGTAGCTTCTACTGAATAATATAATTAGCTGGTTAGCCTCTGCTCCAGGCATATTTCTGCAGCTCTGGCTTATTCTCTTGGAAACTTTCTTTAACTTCGGTGCCCTCGCCATGAGGTTTTCAAAGTCTGTCATAAGCCATAGTGAAACATATGTTTCTTCAACATGCAGTGGAAGAAAATGCATCCGAAATTATATGGGTGGTTGAAGTCATGGAGAGTTTGTAGAATCTATAGGTTTAGCATATTCACTAGTTGGGTCTTGAACTCTGGCAGGGGATCTGGATGACATGCTGGCTGCTATGACTTGATTGTCTGCTGCTTTTATTGTTCACTGTGTGACCTGTGGCATTGAGTTGGCCAACAGCTTTCAGCTATGTATCGCTAATGAAATCTATGGGAAGTGTATAACACACACTCAACCCCCAGCTTATAAATGGCTTAAATACCAGCAGTTCAATTCTCAGGAGCTGTGTGGAACCTAGAACACTTTCCCAGAGAACAGTATTAAATATTGTGATTTGGTTCACAGACTCTAGTTCTCAAACACCTCTTTAACATGTAACACAGTTGAAATCTACTCACTTCCCGTGGGATAAAGAGAAAAATACAATTTTTAGAATACTGAGAATCAGCCTCCAAGAAAAAAGCAATAAGTGAGTTAAAAGACATTTCTTGTTGAACAGAAATAATTTTAACTAAGATGAGTAGAAAGTTAAATTTAAACTTTTATGGAGATTTTGAAAAGAACTTGGGCCATTTCAGAGATTTTAGATGTTGGCAGCTGTAGTTCTTTTGTCTGGTTAATTACACACAGAAACTCATACCTCTATGAAAGAACCAGGAAATTATCCCAGTCACCTTTTAAAAAAAATTTTCGTTGTCATTTTCTTTTTTTAAATAAGAGGTTTATAAATGGAATGAAGAAGGGAAGAGAGGGGGCAGGGCAGGGTTTAAAATTTTTCCCCAGAAGGAAAGAGTAAGGAAAATGGTGAAAAAGAATGACCTCTTTTATGAGAGAGATCATGTTTGATTAATTAGATGGAGTTTGGGAAGGTAGAGAAAAAGGAGAGGAAAAGACAAATACTTGATGATTCCATTTCTATGAGGTACTCAGAATAGTCAAAATCATAGAGACAAAATAAAAAAGGTGGTTGACATGGACTGGTGGGGGAGGGCAATGAGGAGTTAGTATTTAATGAGTACAGAGTTTCCATTTTCAAGATGAAAAGAGTTCTGGAGATGGATGGTGGTAATGGTTGCACAACAGTACGAATGTACTTAATACCACTGAACTGTACACTTAAGAATGGTTAAGATGCTAAATTTTATGTTATATGTACTTTAGCACATAAAAAACCTAAAATTTTAAAAAGGAGGAGGAACATGTTACATAG
Organism: Myotis yumanensis; assembly: GCF_028538775.1. Lineage (NCBI taxonomy): Eukaryota > Metazoa > Chordata > Mammalia > Chiroptera > Vespertilionidae > Myotis > Myotis yumanensis. The sequence continues at coordinate 22,961,782 of NW_027223764.1, read as the reverse complement.
GTGTTCGCTCTCAGGTCTATAAAGATATTAGAAAGAATCAAGGTTGTGAAAAAGAAATATAAAGACAGATATCTTTTCATGTGACTTCCAGATGGCTCAAGTCAATGTGTCTTCTGCAAGTGAGTATGATTACAGATGAGGGTTGGAGTAGCCTACAGTAGGTGAGAATAGGAGAAGGAAATGTCTAACCAGTTATTCATTATTCACAAGTCAAGAATGGGTAACTCAGGGATTGATTGGCCAGAGTTCTACAGCCTTGCAGCTTGACTGCAATTGATAGGATTCTTCTGCTGACTCTTTAACATCTCCATAAGCTTGCATACCTCCAGTGGTACCGGTGGCCCTAGAAAGACAGCCAATAATCAGTAGACAGCATTCCTGGTTTTATGCCATTAGGGCCACCAAGGATGGTCTCTCTACTAATTTCAAAGTTTGCCAAATAATGAGAAAGGTTTTCTGATATGAAGCATTGATCAGCAAGGGTGTGTCCCTGATTACATGGATGTGCTTTCTCAAAATGGAAAATGGAGAGCTCACATCATTCTGGAAGGGACCTTCCACTAGTTTAATACAATTAAGGTCTTTCCACTTTCTGTCTAGGTCCCCTTCTCCCCATTAACCAATGCTAGACTCTCAGGACCAACTCTGTTTAGCAGTGGCAGTCAAAAGAATTATTGATGTCAATAGTCAGGAAGAAGTTTTCTAAATCTATCATCTGCCTTTGTTTCTTTTTTCTTTTTCCAATGTAATACCTACTGAAAATTACAAAAACAAGATAAATTCAAAAGGGAGATAAAAGAGTGAGATAATTGATAGTGATGTAAAGCACTTAATAGCAAAATTAATAAAAATTAGTAGTAATAAGGAAGAGAATTTTCAATATAAGGTAGCTAAGTGTTTTCAAATGTGTATGTTGTACTAATCAATATAATAAATATAGTACATTCAACTCGGTTTTTTCTTCTCAAATTGTTGCTAAATAAGTTTATGAATTAAAAGGTCAAATATTTATGTATAACCAGGACAGAGCTTAGTTATCTCTATTTTAATTATGTAGCAGAAAAGAAAATGCCACTGTTCATTTTTAAGCAGTTTGAGTGCATATATGTGTAAACATAGAATAGCTATATTAAAATTATTGGCCATATATAAACTGTAAGTAGAATATTAATATGAAAACAAAAGTAATCTACATATTTAATATTCTAATTTGAAAATAGGGAGTATTTTGTTTCTTATAAAAAGATCTGCCCTGGCCAGTGTGGCTCAATTGGTTGGAGCACTGTCCTGCACACCAAGAGGTGATCTCCCGTCAGGGCACAGGCCTAGGTTGCAGGTTTGATCCCCAGCCAGGGGGCGGGTAAGGAGGGCAGCCAATCAATGTTTCTCTTTCACATCCATCTTTCTCTTTCTGTCTCTCCCCACTTCCTCTCTCTAAAATCAGTTTAAAGATGAAAAAAAGAAAAATCTAAAAACGTTTAACTTATTTTATTTGTGTCTTTTTCTAAAGTTAATACCTCTAAGTATAAAAACAATGTCGTAATAGGAATATACACACACATTTGAACTATGTGACTATACCTCATAAATAATTTCATTTATAAAGACTGTCTTAGTTGACTTCCTCATAATAAAAAAAAATTAGCCTTTACATGCCTACTAGGCAGGGAAAGGTATATGCATAGTTCTAATTCCAAGATTTAAGTTTATTTAAAGAAATTCTCCAACTTTTTGACCTTGAAAATATTTTCTTCATGGTTAAAAGTATGTATTAATGTAATTTGGGGTATGTTTCTGTCCCAGTTAATCAACTAAAAAGTATTCATCCACTGCCCTCTATGGCTTAGTGCTATGTCAACTTTCAGAAGAATGCAAAAGATCACATCTGGAAGTCTTCAACTTGTAAAATAACATTTCTCACCCAGGAGAAAATGTAATACTGGGTTTCAAGGCTACTAAGGTAGCCCTTACTACTCCCAAGAGATTCATAAAGTGATGGGCTATTCAGTTGATGGGGGAGATTGTAGCTCATGGGGCCAGGAAGTTTGGAGGGCACATGCCGGAAGCCGGTCCATCCTTGCTGCTTGACACAGTCCGACTCCGTCCACACCTTTGGGGACCCCTGGACCCGCTGGGATTGGACCCCAGCAGGCACAGGACAAAAGCTCTCTGCCTTGGGACCACAGCTGGTCAGGTGTCATCCAGGAACATAATTCCATGCCCAGGGGTGACTCTACACCCCTGCTTATAACCAGGGGAGCATCTCTAAAACACCTGTGGAGAGGAAACTCACCTAACTCAAATATGATTGGGGACGTGATGCTTCCTAAGTCAAAATAATTACATATATTTGCGGTGAGGTGGAGAGAAGGTCAAGCAGAGGAATTAAATAGTTTTAAAATTTTCTCAAGATGACTTACCATTTCTATTATGAAACTTTAAACTCATTTAAAAATTAGACATATAAGAATGTAGGGGTGCCGAAACCGGTTTGGCTCAGTGGATAGAGCGTCGGCTTGCGGACTGAAAGGTCCCAGGTTCGATTCCGGTCAAGGGCATGTACCTGGGTTGCGGGCACATCCCCACTAGGAGATGTGCAGGAGGCAGCTGATCGATGTTCCTCTCTCATCGATGTTTCTAACTCTCTATCTCTCTCCCTTCCTCTCTGTAAAAAATCAATAAAATATATTAAAAAAAAAAAAAGAATGTAGGGGTTAGATAGAATTATAGCAATGCTTTTTTAACATATTTTTAGTTCTTGCTGAGTGCCAGGTCTTGCTCTGAGTGCTTTGCATGTGTGATTTCATTGCAAACCATTCAATGGTCCACTGAGGGTGGTGCTGTTTACTAATGAGGAAATTGAGGCCCACAGACATTACAAAACTTGCCCAAGGGTGCATAGGTAGTCAGTGATAGAGCAGTCTGTTGAGTGCTTACTCAACATATAAAGGGCAATATACCAAGCCCTTTATCTGCATGATTTTATTAGGTCCTCTTTGTGGGATGACTTGTGTACCCCAAAAGAGAAATGTTGAAATCCTAATCCAGTACCTATGATGTGACCTTATTTGGGAATAAGATCTTTGCAGATGTAATCAAGTTAAGATAACCTCATTTTCAGTTGGAGTGGGTCCTAAACCCAGTGACCGGTTTTCCTTAGTAGAAGGATAAAAGAGACATAGAAACAGAGCCGTGTGATAGAGAAGGTAGAGATTGGGGTGTTGCAGCTGCAAGCCAAGGCATGTCAAGGACTGCTGGCCACCACTGGAAGGTAGGAAGAGGCAAGGAAAGATTCTAAACATAGCCCTGCCAACACCTTAATTTTTTACTTCTGTGAGAGAATAAAGTTCTGTTGTTTCATACCATCCTAGTAGTGGTAATTTGTTACAGCAGTACTAGGGAACTAAGACTGTCCTTTGGACAACAATCCTGTGAGAAAGAAATAAGTGATAGCACTTATTTCAATGAGATAATTTTAGAAACAAAGAAATAAAACACTGATTGACACTGTGGATTGTACTAACATATGAAACTCAAACAAAATGAAAATGCAGATACATTCAGGGAGTTTCCCAGGCACCTGCTGCCTCAGGGAATCCATATCCTCCCTAACTATAGCAGCCCATCCACTCCTCTCTCACTGCCCCATGATAATCTTCTCTCTGCAGTGGATCCCAGCTGGGCTTTGTGAAGAGTCATCTGATGGGTTAGAATAGAGATCTGGAGTGTTGACTGATAAGGGAAATTCCCCTGGGAGGGCAGGGGCTGGTGGTAACTGGCAGAGGGAGTGGAGCTTCCAGGTGCAAAGACAAGACATAAGTGTTCAGGGAATGGCTGGTCTACCAGGCTGTTCTTACCAAAGCTTGGGAGTACAGATGGTAAGTAGGGAGGCATGGGGTGAGGGGAGAAGATAGGTCTTCAGGGGATGTATTTCATGAAAAGGAGCTTGGATTTTACCGTGTAAGTAACTCGAGGCACTGAAGGGTCTAAGGCAGGGGTGGGCAAACTTTTTGACTCGAGGGCCACAATGGGTTCTTAAACTGGACCGGAGGGCCCGGAACAAAAGCATGGATGGAGTGTTTGTGTGAACTAATATAAATTCAAAGTAAACATCATTACATAAAAGGGTACGGTCTTTTTTTTTTTTTTTTTTAGTTTTATTCATTTCAAACGGGCCGGATCCCGCCCGCGGGCTGTAGTTTGCCCACGGCTGGTCTAAGGAAAGATGTGATTTGATCAGATTAGGTTTTTAGAAAGATCCATTTGGCTGCAGCGTGGGGTGAGGCTCTGCAGAGTGTCATCCTTAGCCCACCTGCATCAGAATTAAACCAGCAGGAGTGTCCAAAATATAGCTTCTGGGCTTCACCCACAAGTCTACTGAATTTGAGTCTCTGATACTTCAGGTGAGTGATTGCTGTGGAAGGTGGGTGGAGGTAAAGGGCAGTGAGAACTGGAGGTATTTAGGAAGCTGTTGCTAAGGCAGTGTTCCTGGTAGTGTGTTGCTGGCACATTTAGTAATTGGTAAAAATTACAATAAAGGTTCTCCTCCCCGCTCTCTGCAAGCTGGTGCAGCCACATACCCACACAGATCATTTAGTGCCCAGCACCTGGGCTGGACTTCAGACCTCTGCTCCACTCCAGGGAGCACCTTTGTGCAATGCACAAAACGTTCACTGTACCAGAACGTCTTGGGAAGCAGCAGAGAAGTGTACGTAAGAGGTAGAATTGATAGAATGTAGAGATCGAATGGGATAAAAGGAACTGAGTCTAAGATGACTGTTAATTTTATTTTTTAAAATAATTTTTAGTCCTTTGAATTTGTTGTTAGTGATTAAAAATTATTAATAGGATTCTTGGATCCTTTACCCATCCCCCCTCCCCCACCTCCATCACTTCAAGAAATAAAGAAGTTAAGGGTTTATTAAATCCTAGTTATTGAATTCAGAAAAGTGACTGGTAAGGGTAGAAACCCCAGACAGTCACTTAGGGTTCCCATATTTGAGCTGGTCATAAAAATGTCAAGTTCTACTTACAGAAACTTGGAATGGGCCATATTCCAGAAATTTATTTGCAAGATAACTATCTGAAACTTTATATTCAGAGAAACAACAGTGAAGTCTGAGTTTTCTAAAATCATTTAAGAGCCTGGATAAATGTGAACACCTATTTCACTAAGGGAAATGAGCCCTCACCTGTATTAGAAACAACTGTTTTTTTGTACTTCTTTGCTGATATCATCCTTCTTTCCTCCAGAGTAGAAAAGATGCTAAGTACTTATTTCCAGGATTGGAAAAATCTATAATTGATACAAAATTTAGTGTTTAAGTTAAAATTTGTACATTTTTATGAAGCTGCATTAGTCATTACAATAAAACTAAGTGAGATTTTTTTAGTACATGTAACTAATCCTTTTGAGCATTTCTAAATTGTTTATCCTTTCAAAGAGCAAAAACTCATTTAAATGAACTATGAAAATTCTTGTCCATGGGAACATTTATAGAACATAATGGAACATACTTATAATTTATTTATAATAACATGTGAGTCAGTAGCAAATATTTAAGAGGAAAAACGAGATCTCAAGATGGTGTGACTCACTATTTAAACTTCTGTTGAAATTGAGTGCTAAAACCAAGAAGTCATTAAGAAATTAGTGGTACAGTTAAAGTAGTAAGAGGACATTTTTAAGAGTGGTTTGTTTTTAATGGACTGAATTCCATTTGACCATCTTCAGGAATGTTTAAAGTGGTTTGCCAACTGGTAATACATAAATTCGGTATTTTGAATCTTTTAACTCTGTATTTCATTATGACTACAAACTTTTTAAAAAATGTTATTTTATAATATTAATCCCAGAAGTGATTCTATGAAGATCTGAACAGATGTGTGACCCTTCTGAGGCTTCCCTATCAATTTTAGTCACCAAAAACACCCTTGGTAACGATGGAGGGTATTTTACCCCTGTTATACCAGGATCACATTTTTGCATTAATAAGCAGACTCATCTAAAATCCATTTCACAGATTGTTGTGGATGAACTGGGAACACGGAGGGGAACTGATAGTGCAAAACGTTTCAGAGACCTGGCAACTCGCAAGGTCTAGGGTTATAGACTGCCAAGCCTAGAACCAAAGCGTTTAACTGGGCTTGATCAGCTAGTAGGGGCAAAACCAGCATTTCATCCCAAGCCTGTTCAATTCCCAAACCCAAGTTCTTAGCCACTAGGAAACACTCCAGTATTACCATCCACTCAGGTCTCAGCCTCTGTATGCATGTGCGGTTGCGTGACAAGTACAACGTGGAACCCCCAATTTAAATGCAGGTCCATCTGACTATAAAGTTGATCATTTCCTGTATCCCTGCTGCCTCCTTGACCTCTGAGGACTTCGGGGATCTCTCAAGCATTCTTTAATATGGGCACCTCTGAGGGTAGATGGAGGGGTCTTCCCATCTACAGCTGAATAATCATAGCACATAAGCAACCACATGGGAGAAGGGATTCCTATAGCTAATGGACCAAGCAAATGTACTCCTCTCTACAAAAACAGGGAGGGGAGAGGGCTCAGAAAATATTTGTTGAGTGAATGAATGGATAAATGAGCACATGCACACACCGCTAGGCTACCACACAGATACCTGTTCTAAAACCAGGAAGGAACATTTGAAGCCATCAGATTTGATCCATGAGCATCACCAACATCAAAAGTTAATTTACCAGAAGTGACTATTTTTCAAATATCATTTACAAAAATGATTTGGGCTGATCCCAGCCCTGACCAGTGTGTGGCCAAAGGTAGATGGTAGAAAATAGACCATCTGAGAGCCATATAAAGCACATTTAAACTTTGATCTTCATTGGCCTCAGTATGGAAGCCCTGCCCAGTCGGGAGGTACTAACTGGCCCACCATGAGATGGGCAGCCACGGAATCTTTTTCTCTCTGTTCTGTTTCTATGGATGCCCAATGTGCCTGGTGCAGTTGGCAAGTGGTCCTGAGGGTCGTATCTCTGCAAAGTGGTCTCATACTGTTGCTGAAAAAAGAGAAAAAGGAAAAAGGGTGTAGGCAGCCTCAGTCTCTGCATAGTCCTGCTTTGGAGGGTCTGGAGTATCTTTCCTGAGCAAAGGGGTGAGGGCACCTCCACTCTCCAGGCCTCAAGCCAGGAGAAGACTCCCCATTTCCTTTATATCTTTGGGGGAAGCCCTCCTCCCTATGGTTATCATACCCCAGCCCAGCACACCAAGAAGAGGCCACTGGTGGTGGAAATTCATATACTTTACAAATATTTATTCAATACCTACACTGCTAAAGCACCCAAAAATAGAACAGACATTGTCCCCATCTACATGAAGCTTAAAGATCAGTAGGAAATCAAGTAATTACAAAACAAATGACAAATTATAACCACGATATGTACTACAAGGGAGAGGACGTGGCTGCGTGAGACCCTCTAAAAGGGGATTTGACCCAGGCAGAGAAGAGCTTCCTTGAGGCTTGATGTTTCAGCTCAGGACTAAGGTTCCAATGGATATTAACTAAAAGAACTGAGTGATTGGCAGCGTGTTCTAAACAGAAGTAATTGTATGTGCAAAGGCCCAGTGGCAGAAGGGATAATGGCAAGTTTGAGGTTTGGATGGAGAGTGGGGAGATATAAGGTTCATCAGTAAAATCTGGAGAAGTCAGAATGACAAAGGTGAACAGCTATGGGGTGCTCATTGTGTGCCCGGCATCACGGCAAGTGTTTTTTAAAGTCTTATATAATGTTTAAGTGCCATTCTTACATGTGAAGAAACTAAGGCACATAAAGCCAAAACAAAAAAAAGTTTGCCAGATAATACAGGCTCTTGTTAAGAGCCCTTGTCTGCATCCCTAAGAGCAATGGGAAGCCATCAGAGGGTTTTAAGCAGAAATGATACAACAAGATTTATGTTTCGAAAGGATGATTCTGATAAAAATAAGCTAGTGATGCCCCCACATGCACAGCCCCTTCCAGCCCCCTTTGTACCCAAAATAAAAATATACTCAAAATAAAAGTATACCCGAAATAAAAATGTTTACATTTAAAACTTTCATGGATACCGAATCTGAAAATAAATGATTATTCCAAAATAGAGACCTAGTATTAGCAGAAGTTGTTCTGAGGAAGTGGGGAAAGGAGGAATGGCCTAGTCACCCAGGTCTTTCTGCTCTCTGGGAACTGTGTTCCACAGTTTAGAAGAGACTTGTGGCATGAGCTAGAGAGGGGGATTGATGACATCCATCTCCAGGCCACTATTCACTATCCCCACCCTCGACAAACTCACTGCGAACTATGAGTCTAGCAGTTCCGTGCTTATACCAGGCAAGCAAAGACTTTCATGAGCCAAATCCAGGACAAGGGAGTTTTTCTTTGACAGTTGCAGTATTTTTTTAAATTGGGAAATTTTGTATTAAAACGTAGAGTTTTGACTTATCTGGAAACCCTGGGTCACTGTCCTTCCTTAGCCCCATGGGCTGGCCCTGACCCACCCACCACTCGCTGATAAGACACACCAGCTCCCTACTCCTCCCCTGATACACCTGGCCCCACCTCTCCACTCTGGTCTCATTTTCTTACCTGCTTGGCCCTAGGCGTCTGTATTTGGGACCCCTGGGTTGTATTCCAAGATTCGCACATGCTGTCGGTAAGTTAAGAGTTAGGAGGCTGGGCTGGAAGTTGGGACAAAGGGTAGAAGGGCTCTGAACACACAAGGGGCACCTTTGAATCACCTTCTGGGGTCTTGTTCTAGGCAGGGAAAGCCTGTGAGATAACATGTCAGCCTGGGAATGAGTGCCTAGGAAACAAAGAGAAAATGGTTCTCAGCAACCACCCCAATGGTGGAGACAGTGAGACATACGGTTATTTTGGTAGTTGTGGTTACAATTTGTAGAGAATGAGGTGAAATTTAGACCTAAAGCATTAGAGAGCCATCACAGTCTCTTAAGCAGGTTGAATTGTAGGACTATCAGACCAACAGCGGCACGTTAGGGTCAAGAACCTGGAGGTGGGGACATCCTCTGTACGAAGGAGCATGGTAATGACCAACCTGAATGATTATTCCTGGGTTAGAAATGGTGTGCTCAAAATAAAGGGCTAGAAGCCAGTGTGGGCCCATTTAGTTTTCATTGGCACAGAGTAGTGGTTACAGGAAAAAGACTAGTCTTGAAAATTTAGCCCCACCAGGAGAAAAATGAAATGTAGTAAAAGTTACAGTTGGTTAAGAATGGAGGCATTTTTACTATGACACAGCACCATTGTGAAAATCTCCACACTCCTGCCAAGGGGTAGATGCTGCTCAACTTCTCCCAGAGTCAGGGCATTGAGTGCTCTTGGCACCGTCGGCTCAGCACAGGGGCCGGGAGCAGGGCCTCCTCAGGCCTCCATAAAGCATAGATCTTGCCCAAATGTGGAAAACCTTTAGGGATGTGAAAACCATTAGGGATCCGTAGCCCTGATTTGAACCAAGCAGAATAAACAAACCCCTGCCCAAACTGGAATTCGCTGGACGCCTGTCAGAGTTATCCACGGGGAAAGGCTGGAGGCCTCAAGGGTCTTTGAGTAGGTTCATGTCTTGTTTGAGCTGCTTCTCTCTTGATTGCTTGTCTTTCAGTCTTCGTCCTTTTTTGAAGTCTCTTAATGTTTCTGTTAAAAATGCGCCAACGGATTGCATTCTGAACCTGTAACATATGCAGTAGTTTTTTTCTTCTGCTAATGGGATATTAAAGCCCAAGTTAGATCTTCTGGAAGTGTGCTACATATTCAGGAACTGGTTGGAAAAGCTCCAGAGAGCATTCACATTTTCCATATACAGGGTCTTGGTAAGTTCCCAACCTTCATTTCTATTTTCAATATCCTTTGTCACTCTTTCCGGCCGAATAGTTTAGTTATATGCATGTCTGTGCATAGCGCAGCATAACTTTCTGTCTCTCTCCCCATAACAGTTAACTTTCATTTTTCTATCGCATTTAAAAAGAAAGTAGGGCCCTGGCCGGTTTAGCTCACTGGATAGAGCGTTGGCCTGGGGACTGAAGAGTCCCGGGTTCGATTCCAGTCAAGACATGTACCTTGGTTGTGGGCACATCCCCAGTAGGGGGTGTGCAAGAGGCAGCTGATCAATGCTTCTCTCTCATCGATGTTTCTAACTCTCTATCCCTCTCCCTTCCTCTCTGTAAAAAATCAATAAAATATATTTAATAAATAAATAAATAAAATAAAATAAAAAGAAAGTAGGGAGGTAGACTTATAGAGAATTATGAATGTTCATTCATTCATTAAGTGTCTCCTGTGGGCTGGACACTGTTAGTCACTCTTTGGGGACAGTGGAAGGAGTGGATTAAAGAAGAGCAAATAATTCCCTTAACTCTCTACTGTTCACAATCTATTGAAAGGTGGAGATGGACACAGAGATAAGAAACCAAGACACAGCACAGCTAAGAACCAAGCCCTACATGGTCACAAATTCAGAGGTCACAGAAGCATGATTTGAATGAGTCTATTGCTAAACTTGAGCTCTCACTCTGTCTCTAGTCTACCAGCAGGAAATATAATACAGCACAATATGGAAAACATTTACTGAGTGCCATTGTTTTCATGTTCTAGGCGGGCATGAAAACAATGAAAAAGAGCACTGTTCTTAATCTCTCGGAGTTGCTGATTTAGTTGACAGAGAAACTGACATGTGAACATGTGGTTACATTGTACTGTGATACAAAATATGAGGCAAAGATTAGTGATGAAGAGTGTGGCTTTGGTGACAGTCAGACCTAAATTCCACATCTTCCACGTACAAACTGTGAGCTAAGGCAGATTACTTAGCTCTGTCCCTAAAGCTCATCATCTTGCCTGTAAAATGGGGGCAATGAGGACACTTACCTCAGAATAATTATAATGGAATAAAAATAAATATAATTAATATGAAGTGATAGCACAATGTCCAAAAACAACAACAACAACAACACAAAACAAAGGTGGGTATGGAACAAAGAAGACATTCCAGAAATAGCAAGAGCAAAGGATCTTTCTGTGTCTCATGGCTTCCATGTCACCCACCTTTGCCTAAGGAAAACTAACTCATCCTCTGAGGCCCAAGGGCTTCCATGCCAGGTCGCCTGCTCAGCACTCTTGTTGCTGCCACACAGGAGGCAGCTTGTTCAGTTCTCCTGCATGTTTGTTTCACTCTACATTGGGTCTAATGCTCAGCTATGAAGGTATCTTTGAAGCCTGGTGTGGTCAGAGCCACATGCAGCTCAATCAGTGCAAGCAATAGAAACAACGATGATAACTGTCATTTATTGAATTGGGAACTACATGCAACAAACTCTTCTAAGTGCTTTACCAACACCAACCTTCTTGCAATAGAAACAGAAAGACATCTCAGGCCCCACCTGAGACCTCACAAATCGGAATCTGCATTACTTTAGCAAGACTCCCAGGTTAAAAACAACAAGATCAACACCAAACCAGGATTATATGAAATGCTGAAGGGTATTCTTTAAGAAGAGGAAGAAGAAAAAGGTAAAGATAAAAATTATGAACAACAAAGGGACAACAGACACATATCTATGAACAAGTGAATCTAAAAATTAAGTCAATAAAAAAATCTGATGAACAGAATAAACTGGTGAATATAATAGAATCAGGGGCATAGAAGGGGAGTGGACTGACTATTCTCAGGGGGAAGGGAGTGTGAAGGGTGCGGGAAGAGATTGACAAAAATCTTACCCCTGTGGATGAGGACAGTGGCGGGGGTAAGGGCATGGGGAGGGGAAGGAACCAGGTAGAGGGGAGCTATGGGGGGAAAAAGGGGGAACATCTGTAATAATAATAATTTTTTTAAGAAAACTGTGTTCCAAGTCCTAGCTATGCCATTCACTAATCTTGCAACCTAAGTCTTGCCTCCTCTGCCTCTCATCTTCAATCCCTTGGTCTCATTCAGTTTTAAGATTGACTTAAAAAGACCCCAAGTCCTTTCCATTGATACAAAACTGGGAGTTCTTTTTGTGCCCACGATTGGTCGGCAACACCTGTAAGACTCACTCAGTGGCCAGAAGGCCAGTTCTGGTTTTTGATTGTTCCTTCAGAGAGAACAGGGGCTAGTCAGTTGGGTCCCTTCAGGTGAAGAGATTAAGAGTAATTAGATATGATCTACCAGCTGTCAAGGAATATAATCTCCTTGTATTATTTATATTTATATCTGTAACTGTAGATAAAAAGGAAGTCACCCTGAAAGAAATAACAGACCAGTGAGTAATTGGGCCTTCAACAGCATGAAGGAGCCACATGTGTTATGTGTATTAATGACCCATTTTCCCCCTTTGCCAGCTCTCATGTGCTTATAAACAAGTAAATAATAATGCACTCCCAGTGCATATGACAGTCTGCCTAGAGTTCATGTGTAAATACACAGGCCTTCCATCAGTGGCCCAGCCACTATGCTGATTGTTTTGTGTACGTCTCATGTAATTTCCAAGCAACCTGGTGAGGTAGGATCATGATCCTCATTTCAAAGATGAGAAGACTGAAACTTCAAGGCTATTAAGTGGGTGCCCCTACTTTAAAAGGCACCCACTGTAGCTCTGACAGGTTAATTACAGGGTGAGGCAACTAGAGGATGTCTGAGCAGGGATTTGGACTTGATTAAATCCCACTTGAGAGTTCTGACACCTGAACGTTCTCCTGTATTGTATCTGGAGCCCGGGGTTCCTCCTTCACCACTCTGGTAGGAGGCACATGAGTGAAGGTGCCGAGGCTCTCAGGCATGCAGCCATGGTTTGCATGGGGAGAGCTGACAGCAGTCCAGCTGCAGGATCACAGACACGAGGTGTTGGTCAGCCTGGGCTGTCCTGTCCAGTTGTGGGCGCCAGCACCTCCTTTGTCTTTGCTGCTCAGGCTCACTCCAGAGAGGCAGCTGTTCTTCCAGGTCCAGTGACTGTTTTATACCAAATCAGAGAGGAACTGACCTGAGGAAGGAACTGCGAGATCTCTCCCGGATGTGTAAAATCCATGTGTATTTTCTTTACACATTTTATCGGGCTGGCCTACATCTTCCTCCCATTGCCATCATGGACATCACCCTACAGGGCAAATGCTCTTTTTAACCCCTGAGATGTTAGGCTACAAACGGTTTTGTAAGGATTCCGCTGGGTCACTCACAGCAGAGGACAGTCAGGAGGCTTTTGCAAACAATGAGAATGAGCTGGAAGAGACCAATTCTTAAGACAACTGATGATGAATTGAAGCAAACTCAGCCCAGGACATGGAGGAATAACAAATGCCTCCAAGATTGTGGACCGGAAAAAAGGAAAGTGGTACTATTAAAAGGAAATGAAGCCCTGGGACACTCTGAGTCCTGTGACTTCCCAGGTTTAGTTAAAAAGGGAGAGGAACAGTTTTGTGTTTGTGCATAAATTAAACTCTGGTACTCAACGTGTAAGGAATGGAGAAGAGCATGGACTTCGGAGTCAAATGATCCTGGCCTCATTGCTTTCTACCTGTGAATATTTAGGCAAGTTACTTAACCTCTCTGAGTTTCCTCAGCTACAAAGTAGAATACTACTTAGAATAGAAGTAGAATCGTACTTAGGCCACAGAGTTGCTGATAAGAGAAAGGACATACTTGAATAAAATGTGAGCAAGTCATGATATTAGTATCATTATTATTGCCTTTTATGGACAAAAATAATATTCCAGGTTCATATGTGTTTTTCTTATTAAATGTCTTTACCCGAAGTCTGGTACAGGTCGTTTCTGCAATAGGATGTTCTAAATCAGAAATAACATGTACCAGTTTCCTTTTAAGTCACACAGCTATTTTAATTGATACTCATATCGACAAGGGTTGAAAATGTGCAATAACAAACAACAATAAGGAGTGCACGTCCAACATGAATTTTTAAATATTTTTTCTTTTAAAAAAAATAATTTTTTTAAATATTGGAGTGTTTGTGATTTGAAGTCATGGTTACAGCCACGTCCCATTTTTCCATCTGTTCTTGTCCAATGTACAGGTCCAAGTTACAGCCAGAATTGTGAATACACAGTAAGTGTGTGTTGGTCTTGTACAAAGCTCTTCTCAGTTAGACTTACTTAAACATATAATATATTAATATGAAAGTGAATGTATACTTAGATGTGAAAATCAATCAAACTAATGCACCATATTTAATAGAATAATGTATAACAATCACATGATAGTATCAAAAGATGCAGCAAAAGCATTTGACAACATCTAATACTTTTTATGATAAAAACATTAGATAGGAAGAGAAGGGAATGTCCCCAACCTAATAGATTGCATCTATGAAAAACCCATGGCTAACATAATGCATAATGAGGGAAGACTAAAAGCTTTCCATCTAAAATAAAAAACCAGAAAAAGATGTCCGTTCTCACCAATTCTCTTTAACATTTACTGAAGATTCTAGCCAGGGCAATTAAGCAAGAGAAAGAAATCTTTTCCAGATCAGAAAAGAAGAAGTAAAACTATCTCTATTGTCATATAACATGATCTCATATATAGGGAATCCTAAGAACTACTATTAGAATTGTAAAATGAGTTCAACAATGTTGTAAAATACAAGGTCAGTTGTATTTCTGTCCACTAGCCATGAATAACCCAAAAGTGAAGTTAAGAAAACTATTCCATTAACTATAGTATCAAAAAGAATAAAATACTTAACAATAAATTTGCAAAAGAAGTGCAAGACTTGTATACTAAAAATTAAAAACATTGTTGAAAGAAATCTTAAAAAACCTAAATAAATGGAAAGACAGTCTGTGTTTATGGGTTAAAGGACTTAATATTGTTAAGATGACAGTGTTCCCCAAAGCAATCTACTGATTCAATAAAATCACTCTCAAAATTCCAGCTGCCTATTTTTTTTTCTTTTTTGCAGAAATTAACAAGCCTATTATAAAATTCATATGGGCTGCCAAGGGACCTAGAACAGTCAAAATAACAATTTTTAAAGAAGAATTAAGTTGAAGGACTCACACTACCAGTTTCTAAATTTGCTACAAAGCTACAGTAATCAAAACAGTGTGGTACTGCCCAGCCACTGTAGCTCAGTGATTAAGCATTGACCCGTGAACCAGAAGGTCATGGTTCGATTCCTAGTTGGGGCACATGTCTGGGTTGCAGGCTCAATCCCCAGTGGGGAGGAGGGGGGAGTGTGTGCAGGAGGTAGCCAATCGATGATTCTCTTTCATCATTGATGTTTTTCTCTCTCTCTCTCCCTGAAATCAATAAAAACATTTAAAAAATAAACAGTGTGGTACTGGCATAAAGACAGACATATAGACCAATGGAATTGAATAGAGAGCCCAGAAATAATCCCTCACATATATGGTCAAATAATTTTTGACAAGAGTGCCAAGACCATTAAATGGGGAAAGGACAATTATTTAAACAAATACTGCTAGGAAAATTGGATATCCACATGCAAAAAATAAATTTGGACCTCTACTCTGCACCATATACAAAAACTAACACGAAATGGGTCAAAGACCTAAATGTAAGACCTATAACTATGAAACGTGGGAAAAGTTTCATGGCATTGATTCGGCAGTGATTTTTTTGGATATGACACCAAAGGCACCGGCAATAAGAGAAAAAATAGACAAATTGGGCTTCCTCAAAATTTAAACCTTTTGTGCATCCAAGAACACAATCAACAAAGTAAAAGGCAACCCATAGAAAGAAAAAATATTTGAGATTAATACCTAGAATGTATATAAAACTTAACAAAAAACAAACAACCCAGTTCAAAAATGGACAAAGATCTTGAATAGATATTTTTCAAGAGAGGATATACAAATGACCAATATGAACATGAAAAGATGGTCAATGTCATTCATCACTAGGGATATGCAAATCAAAACCATAAGATGTCACTTCATATCCACTAGCATGGCTATAATTATTTTTATTAATAAGGATTCTGTCCTACTTTTTTTCTGCTCTGAAGCTAAGTTCAGTAACTGTTTTTATCTGACCATGGCTTAATTCTCAGTCCAGGCATTTTTTTTAAAGCACTAAGTTAGAAATAATATGCTTCATTAATTTTGTGAATTCATCTTTTTCATGTAGTATTGAGACCAGGCCAGACACATTTGTTGCAAGATTGATTTATTACTCTGAAAACCAATAACAGATTATGAGAAAGAATCACCAATAAATTAACCTTTCTCTACACCCATTACTTGCCTGTTGGAAAGCAATTTTCTGCTCTACATGAGACTTATTATCTTTAAGCCAAATCTGAAACCTTTATAAAATGAAATCTGCGTCTTTTCTCCCCTGTTTTAGTTTATATAATTGGAATTGCACCACTCAGACTGTTAAATGTGCAGTTAATGAATCTAAAGCTTAACTTAACAAAATAAAGGGACTGTCTACAAAATTAAAGTTTTTCTTATTTTCTTCCCTAATTGTAATTTGAAGTAACTTTTCAAGAACAATATTGCCATATTTATTGGAAAAAATCTGAACAGCTACAATGCTGAACTAGTTGGTGTCCATCGGAAGGTTGGGATTTTGTTCTCTGGATGAGTTTTTCAAATATCATTTTGATATATATATTTTAAATATTGTCACATGTACATTAAAAAATTAAATAAAACAGAATTGTGCAATAAATAAACACTACTATTAGTTTGGTGTGTACTGGGCAGATATATAAACATTACCTACATTTATAAAATTCATTTTCCTCCATTGAGATCATATTCCATTGTTTCCAACTTGCTTTTTTTTTCACCTGAATTTATCATGAAAAATTTTCAATGTCAATACATATAAATCTTCCTCACTTTATCTATATTTTTGTGAGTATTTCTGATAAAATCCTAAAAGTTGCATTACTTGGACAAAAGGTGTGCTGTTTAAATTTTTGTTTTGCTTTCCATGAAACCTTGTGCTTATTGCACCACCACTCACAGAGAATGAGAAAGATAATGTTTCAGAAGCACAACTATGTGTCAGGTTTTCCCAAAGGTTTTCCTTGTATAAATAAATAATAGATAGCTACATAGATACATAGATTTTTAAAAAAACTAAGCTACCATTAAAATATAATGAGAGTACTATGCTTTATTTTTTCATTAAAGTCAGGTTCCAGTAAAGTATAATTCTCTCTTCCTACCCAGAGAGAGACAGACAGACAGACAGACAGACAGACTTGGTAGGAAATAAGGGGAATGCAGAAGATCCCTTAAAACAGTAAGGGCAATAGAGGGAGGACTACTGGAGTCAGCTGAATTTTAGTTTCAGCCCCATCTCAGTCATAGGGTGTCTTTAGGCAGATGACTTAATATTTCTGACCTCTGTTTTGTGATCTGTAGAATGGGGATAATCACACTTACTTTATGGGGTTCTTTGTAGAAATTAAATTAGTTACTCGATGCAAAGAGCTAACAAATGGTGAGGAACAATAGCTAGGTGAATAGCTATTGTTGAGATGCTAGAAAAGGATCAGGGTGACCAAGCCAAGAGCATCCTGGATGAATGGTAAAGTTTTGAAAACTTTTGCAGAAAAAGTTGAGGAAATTGCTAACATTCTAGTTAATACCTATGCTATGCAATACAGCACCTTCCCTACCCATATCCATCATCTCCCCCACCCCCGCCGCCGCTCTCACTCACATTATATTATTGTTTAATCTGTCTCCTCTCCTAGAATGATCTATATGAACAAAGATCTTTTCTTGCTCGCTAAATTCCAACATCAGTGTAGCCTGAAACAAAACCTGGCACATAGTAGGCACTCAATAAATGAATGAATGAATTTCTACTTAGCCTTTCTTAAGCCTATGCAGATGTATTGGCCGCTACTAAGGGTGGCCCACGGACACGAAGCACACCCAAGATAACTCAGAACGGGCTTAGGGTAATGCACAATATTGGCCAGGAGCCAGAATCTTCTGGTTCTCTCTCAACTTTTACCAGTGCCATGACTGACCACTCACAAGCTGGATTCTTGGGCAATTCACGTAGCTTTAACTTAAGCTTTATAAAAATTAAGATTAGCAATGCCTATCTGTTATGATTTTCTAACATTATGCAAATGATGTGAGATTATTTTATAAACTCTAGATTCTCATAGGAGGTACAGCAAGATAAACCAAATGTGTTTAGTCTCGATAGGGACCAAGACAACAAAAAATGAAATGGGAAGTAGCAGGTTTTCAAGACTCTAGCCCAAGCATGTCAAACTCAAAGGCCAACACAGGCCAAACAAACAAGGTTTAAGTTTATGTGGGCCACAAAAAAACACATGCTTCAATTTTCATAGAAACGTAGGTTTCTTTCAAAAAGTATAGTATAAAATAGAACAAGAGCAATGATAAAATTAATGTTTTCTTACATGCCGTTATATTGGCTGGGCCACAAAAATATTCGTTGTGGGCCACATGCAGCCTGGGGGCCGCGAGTTTGACACACTTGCTCTAGCCCAAGCCAGTGCCTCTTCCGTGGGCTTGGATCTGAACCAGCATCTCTGAATAAGTGCTAACCGCTACCCTCATCTGCCTTTGTGTTTTCATGAGCCACACCTACTCTGTGCCTTCTGGAGAATAAAGCTTTCTTCATTGCTTTCTACAGTGATGCTCCGTCTTTCTAAAATATGCTTCAGCCATTGGGAATGACTTGTAGTTTCCTAAAATAAGCCTCTCTCACTCTTAGGCCTTTCCATAGGGTCCCAGTAACACAGCAGCCTAAGCTTCCTTGGGAACCAACTAAACTCATAAACACTTTAGGCTTCATTCCCCCTTTGGAATCACTAAGTGTGATGACCAAAGTTTTGAAGAGACTTAAATTCCCATGTGAATGATACGGAACCTGACAACAAGATTGAGGAGAGCTATGATAACATATTCCCCTTGTGGGAATTGTTAAAGGCTCTGAGAAGTCCTGCAGTTAAAATAGAAAAAGAGAGCTTGTTTAACTTTGTTCAGCTTGGTATGTCTCTAAATTATTAACCAAGGAACCATGTTTTGCATAAATTCAATGTAACACCCTTTGGCAAATACTGGTTTAAAACATGGGAACATTCTTAGGAACTTAAAAGAAGGAAAAGAGAGGGCACTTCTAAGTTCCTGTGTGCTCCACTCTAGCGTGGTATAATGTAGTGTTTGAACCAGCCGTGGGCAAACTACGGCCCGCGGGCCGGATCCGGCCCGTTTGAAATGAATAAAACTAAAAAAAAAAAAGACCGTACCCTTTTATGTAATGATGTTTACTTTGAATTTATATTAGTTCACACAAACAACTCCATCCATGCTTTTGTTCCGGCCCTCCGGTCCAGTTTAAGAACCCATTGTGGCCCTCGAGTCAAAAAGTTTGCCCACCCCTGGTTTGAACGAATGGCTGAGCAAGGAGGGAAACTGTCCACCCTCTAGGGTCAAATCCTTACCTTTGGAGTTTGAAGAATTCATTTTATCACATCACTTCACTTCAAATAAACAAGCACAAGAAGTTGATTTATACTAACTAAAATCACTTGAATTGCATCTAAAAACCAGAATTCAATGTGGCATTTTGTTGCTGCACAGGCAATATGCTGAATGACCAAGAACATGAGCTCTGGAGTCAAATAGACCCTGATTCAAACCCCAGCTCCCTGGCTTACTACTTATGGAACCTTATGTGAGCCTCCCATGAGTGATACTGCCTACCCCCTGAATTAATCCATATAAAGCACTACGTTCAGGAAGCTATTATGTGAGCAGGGAATGAAAACTTGCAAATACTGTGTCTCATCATAGATGTTTCTAGGTTATGACAGTGTCTAGAGATATAGCCCTATTCTGCTGTAGAGTAAGTATTAACTAAAGAGCATGGGGCTGAGAGCAAACATTGACTATAAATGAGGTAGATAATTTTATTCACCAGAAACTTTAAAAAAAATTTGACAGTAAGAGAACTAAAGTTTTCAGTGGGCTTTATGAAATTTGCTCCACAAATAAAGAGGAAGGATCCAGGGTCATAGAGCTACTGGGCCTTTAACCCATTGTAGAGTTGCCCATATTACAGAGAGGAAGGGTGATGTGACTTACAGCTGAGAGTTGGGGTAACATGGCATGTGAAGGGGAAGGAGGAAATTGTAAGGAGAGGTCAGCAAGAACGCGATAAGGTGGGAAATCTATTTTTCCAGTTTTATTGAGATATAATTGACATATGTCACTGTAGAAGTTTAAGGTTTACAGCATAATGATTTGACATACATATATTATGAAATGATTATCACAATAAGTTCAGTTAGCACTCATCATCATGTAGATACATATAATGAAAAGGAAATTTAAAAAAAGAAAAATTATTTTCCTTGTAATGAGAACTCTGAGGATTTACTCTGTTAACTACTTTAATATGTACCATACAGCAGTGTTAACTATAGCCATTGTGTTGTACATTATATCCTTAGTACTTTTTATCTTATAACTGGAAATGTATACCTTTTGACCACCTTCCTCCAATTCCTCTTCTCTCCACTCCTGCCTGTCATAACCACAAAGCTAATATCTTTTTTAGTTTGTTTTAACAGCTGCTAAAGTGTGGAACTTGGAGGGCAGAAAATTGTATCCCAAGAAGATTTCTGGGATGTTTCTTTGTGGTCATGATAAAAAAATTCCTGAGTAATCCTGCTTTAAGGAAACCTACACTAAAGGTCTATATTATGTTTCAAGGTTTCAAACATCAGATTTCTGTTTCCTTTGAGTGATGTCATTCTTATACTGAGACACATGGGGACACTACATTTGTTAGGGTCCCACTGAGCGGGCTTCTTTTTCTTCATTTATTCAGTTTTTTAGGTCTCATTTATTGCTATTCCCCACCAATTACTGGATTCTTTATTCATTGTAGCAGCATGTGATTCATATCTCAAGATATAGTGCAGTTAATAGTATATCATCTTATCTTACATTACTTACATATTTCATTACATTATCTCTTCTCTTACATATTAAATAATTGGTTTCATAAAATTTGGGAGTTATTTTCATTTCCTTCACAGAATGCTGTACTTTGAAATCGTGTCTTCAAGCTGGTTAATTCTGGGAAGACTTCCTATATATGGCTAATTCTCTTGCACATAAATTATTTGTATCCAGAAACTTCCTCTGTCATCGGGCTACATTCTGACTCAATTTTTTAGGAAATCCAGTCATTTTGTAAACTTTTCAGAAAGTTGAAGAATGAGGACATGTAAGCTATATAGATTTGAGTTCCTGCCTTATCTTTAATTATTTTCAAATATGACCTTACAGTGAACCAAATTTGGTAGTCTTCATTTTTTTATGCAGTCAATTTTTGGTAGCTTGTTCCAAAAGATGGATAAAAATTGTTAGACTAAGTCATTGTACTCTGTATTCACCTATTAGAATCAGAAAGGAAATGATACTTTGGATACTCTAGTTTTCATACAAAAGAGAAAACAGGAAGTTCTAATCGGAATTTACTGGGTAGGGCAAAAGTAGGTTTATAGTTGTGAGTATACAAAACAGTTTATTCTTGTATCATTATTTACTAATTATTATATTATTTTCCATATGAACAACTGTAAACCTACTTTTGCCCCACCCTGTATGTAAAACTAGTTTAGGCTTGCATCAGAGGAGAGCACTGTAGCTCAGACTTTCTCCTCACAATTTGTTGAGGTCACTGCTGGAAGCATTCCTCCAAAAGGGAGCACTTCACTTAATTAGATAGCAAATACCACCAAGAACTTTTCCTGAGCTATGTTTCAAAAGAGGTGGACTGCTTAGGAGAGTTGAAGGGGGAACATCAGAGCCCAGACTATCAGCAGAAATGCCCTGTCAACACAGTGATCTAAGACCTAAGAACTCCTGCCCTAACCAGTTTGGCTCAGTGGATAGAGCGTCAGCCTGCGGACTCAAGGGTCCCAGGTTCGATTCTGGTCGAGGGCATGTACCTTGGTTGCGGGCACATCCCCAGTGGGGAGTGTGCAGGAGGCAGCTGATGTTTCTCTCTCATTGATGTTTCTGGCTCTCTATCCCTCTCCCTTCCTCTCTGTAAAAAAACAATAAAATATTTTTTTTAAAAAAAGACCTAGGAACCCCCAAGATAGACCTGGTGTCTATTTTTTCTCTCCTGCATCCTCACTAGCCTTTTCTTTTGAACAGACTGACCTGAGTTTTGAATCGGAAGATGTGGTCACCATATTTACAGAGGAAGGAATCAGGAATGTAGATTACCCTTTAGAGAAGGTCCATAATAAAGTGGAGGCTAGAGGTGATTTGGAGTTTAAGGGACAAGGGAAGTTTATTGGTTTCTTTTTAAGAATAAGGGAAATGGAACATTTGTGTGGGCAAAGGAGAGTCAGTGGAAAGAAAGGGACTGGAGGTGGAGATAACCACTGAGGCAAATTCAATAGACTTTATCATAAACTGAGGTGGGCCTTGTTGAGTTATTTAGGGAAAAATAAATAAATTTATGTCACGTTCGAAGCTGCCTCGAGGGCCTGGCTACAGTATGGTAACACAGTTCAGCAAGGGTCCCATCCCAAGGGATTGTCATTGACATTTATCATCATTTTGCCTCCCAGAAGCCAAGTATAGTTGGCTGAGTTTGCCCAGGATTGAGGTTTGGGATGTGCATTTGATGGAAAGTCAAGGTGACCTGTGAGGGAATCCTGGGAGTTGGTGGGTGCCATGTTAAAACGCTGACCATGAACCCAGACCAAGGCCAAGCAGCTGGAAGTCGGCTGAGGCAGAGAAAGTTTAGTAGAAAAGGTGGAAGGGAAATGGAGGTCAGTTCAGGGGTGATGACTTCAGAACTCAGCAATACGGAGACAGAGCACTTTGGAGTGATGATCCAAAGTTTCCTGCAATAGAGATAAAAGAATCAAGGATATTGAAGTCTGGATGTTGAAGAAGTGTTTTTTAATTGAATTTATTGGGTTACATTGGTTAATAAAATTATATAGGTTTCAGGTGTACAATTCTATAACCAATTATCTGTATATTGTATTGTATGTTCACCACCCCAAGTCAAGTCTTTTTCCATCACCATGTATCCCCCCTTTAACCTCTTCTACTTCCCCACACCCCTCTTTCCCTCTGGTAATTACCATACTGTTGTTTGTGTCTACAAGTTAATTTTTGTTTTTGCTTAATTCCTTCACCTTTACATTAGCTTTGCTGTTGTTTAGTGTCCAGGCCAGATGTCAGTCTGTGCCAGCAAATACAGTGTCATCAGAAGACAGATGAGTTTTATTCTGTCAAAGGGTCAGTAAGGGTGTTTAAGAAATCAAGAATGTAAGAAAGATTCTGGGAAAACCAAACATGGTCCCCTCATGAAGCACCATGAGAAGCGTGAAGGAGGGCTGGCCAGGGAGGGACTGCCAGGAAGGAAAAGATGTGAACTGGCGGAGAGCAAGAACAGTTTGGCCCTCAGGGCAGCATTTCCTGAAGTGGTTCCAGCCAGCACTAGTCACACAGAATGGCACAGTAAGTAGCATATAAAAGTATGGCTCTGGAGAAATACTCGGTTAAGCAATATAAATGGATTCCTTTACTGGCAGACCCCTTTGAAGCTCTAATGGTGTACCCATGTGCCCCATTTATTTCCAGGAATAGAATTTGTGACAAGAATATGTGACGCTTCCCCAACTTAGTGGCCACAAAACGGATCATACTTTGGGAAATTCTGTTCTAGGATTCAGATTTTCAGTTTTTTGAATGAATTGATGGATGATTGGTTAAGTAGATGAATAAATAAATGACATAGGTAGGAAATTAAGAGACAGATTGGAGGGGACGGGAGTGGTCAAAATAAAGTGAATTTGTGCTAAGGGAATAATATTGAGTCTACAAATGCATTAAATACTTTGATATAATGCCCCCCCACACACACACTTCCTCTCCCATGCCATCTTCTTACTACCAGTTGTGGGGCAAGGAAGATTTATTTATTTAGATATGTGTCCTTTCTTCCTGTCCCTTTCTTACTTTGGTAGGTGGTCCATCCCCGCAAATCCCCAAATGGATTTCGGTGGAATCCGGGTTTTGAGGGTGAGATGTTTGCAGAGTAGACCATGAACTTTTGAAACCTTGAGTACAGAGTCCCCAGTTCTCCTGCATGTTTACACATATGTGCACATACATGTACATGCCTCTTCCCCCACAGCCTTCTTTCATTTCATTTCAGTTGCTGTGCCCACACCCACCCTTATTTCTTTTCACTCTGATGGTTAGCACTGCAGGATGAAGAATCAAATGGTACATTTTCCCTGCTATTCTGCAGGTGTGATAGTGAACTGGTTAGGGAATGGTGTGCCAAATCAATTTTACTTCTGAAAATGGGAAACTACTCCTACCCCTAGCCCCAAGGAGGGGGACAAGGAAAGCAGCAAGGCAGATATCAGGTCTCTATAACAAGAAAGATACTATAGAACTGCAGAAACTTTAAGAAACCTACATGACTATGAATGGCTCTCAAGTAGATATCGGTTGTAAGGAAAACCAACCTTGGTGTGACCATGACCTCTGTGGCTTTATTCCAGAACGCCAACCGGGCACCTCTGTGGCCAATTCCAGTGCCCTCCCTTCAAGTTCAGCTGGGATCAGCAAGGAGCTGATTGATCTGCAGCCCCTCATCCAGTTCCCCGAGGAAGTCGCCAGCATCCTGATGGAGCAGGAACAGAATATCTACCGAAGGGTCTTGCCGGTTGACTATCTTTGCTTCTTGACCCAGAACTTGAGCACTCCAGAATGTCAGAGGTCCCTGCCCTGCCTCAAAGCATCCATCTCAGCATCAATTCTTAACTCCCAGAACAGAGAGCACAATGCCCTTGAAGATCTTGTGATGAGATTTAATGAGGTAAGGAGCCACTTTCAGATGTTTTTGTAAGAATTGCTAGTAAGTGGTTTTTAAGCATTTCTCCTTCTTGGTTTGTCTGCTACTGACATCTCATCTACCTGTCTGTCTTGCCACTTCCACGATGACTGCTTTCTTTCCAGGCACTGAGATAAACAACACATTGTCATCCTCCCTCTCACTTCACTCTAACTGACCGAAGCCTAAGTGATGCTATCTCCATCTCATATCATTACCAAGTCCACAAGCCTTCTCCCTTTGGAAAACCAATCCCCAACTTTCCTCCCTTCCCTTCCAAAATATTCTCCCTGTGCCCATTTTCAAATATTCTCCCCCTGGTTTCTTCATGTGCTTTCAATATTAGATGTTTCGATTTTGAGTTTGGTCAGCATGATCTCTGGCCACAGGATCCACTGTCAGGCCTCCTCAGCAGACACTAAACACCAACACCTGGGTCAGGAAAGTGGGGAGGAACGTGGTCTTGAGGGACAGTGAGTCACCCCCTCCTGTCCTCTGATCCCATCAACATCCCCAGCCCCCAGAAAGTCCCTCCAAGGCCTCTGAGACCTTACCAGCCAGTTCTGAGGAGGAAGCTGTGACCAGAGTCTGGGAACACTTGGGAGGGAGGCAGGTCTAGTGGCAACTCGGAGGAGGAGGTCCAACTGGCTGACATGCTGTGACCCTGGAGCAAGGACAAGGGATAGGAAGGAGGAAAGGCAGGTCTCCATGCAGGGCAAGGGTCAGGGATGCTGTGCTGTTGGGCTTAAAGAACACTTTTCCTCCATAGTATAACCACACACTCAAAGTTTTCTGTTCTACAGTTGCTGTCTTTTAGACTTTATTTCTTTTGCCTTGAAGATTAAACACAACTTTCAATTTCTGTCGTTGTTGGTGGTTGGTTTAACTCCACAATTATAGTAGTAAATGCAAAAATTATACTCCCATTCTAGTCCTGTATATCTCTGATTGACAGTGGATCAATCCACCTTTGTTAGTTAAACACTTTGTAATGATAGCAGCTCACCTCACAGTCTCCATAGCCTGCCAATCATGACCCAGATGATGGATGTAAATGTCAGTGACCATGGGGAGGCACAGTGGATGTAGACATGTTAAGGGCTCAGCTCAAGCAGTTAGTTCTGTGCCCAGGTATGTTCCTCAATGGGAGATCCATGACCCTTGGGAATTGCTGATCTCCATCTAACACTGCCCTGCTAATCAGCTACATATACCATTGATTTGCTCCTCACAACCCTGGGAAGCAGATACTGTCATTAGCCCTACACTACCAGTGGGGAAACTGAGGCACAAGGAGATGAAATCATTTGCCCAAGGTTATATAGGTAGTAGGTGGCAATAGTGAGATTCAAACCCACGCTGCCAGGTCCCAGAGCCTGGGCTTTGAACCGCTGTGGTATTCTGCCTCCCACCTGTATCAAGACTCATATTGTGGAGTGGCGCCTGATAAAAATGCAGGTTCCTGGCCCCACCCCACATTGAGTAAAACAGACTCTCTGGGTGTCCGCATGAGAGCTTATAAATCACACTGCCCCAACGCTGTTTTTTAAAATAAATCTCCTGACGATCTTGATTCTCTTTATCAATAAAGCTGGGTGGGAAGTGAAAGTTCCAGTAAACTGTGTGATTTCATATGGGATTTTACTGTATTTTGTGAATTATTTTAAACTTCCAGATCTAGTCACTCTCATATAATGTGGGACCTTGTCCTTATCCTTTGTTGTTGTTATTGTTTTAAATCCCACCTGAACTTAAAAGTGATTTGCCCAACTTTTAAAATCTAATTTTAAATTAATTTTGGAGAAAGAAAACTTGAATTTCTTCCATTCACTGCTATAACCTTAGGAATCCAAGATGAATCAGTGATATCATTAATTCAGAGTTAGTGATCATCGGAACCACAGCTGGGTTGCGGCACGCTTTGGACTATCTCTGAAAATAGTTTAGCTAAGCAACTTCAGAACATAAACAAGATTTCTGGGAAAACACTTAATCTACTTAAGAGAACAGTCTGTTTTCAAGTATTCTCAAGCATCTATTTTCATACAAATTATGGGCATGCAGATTAAAAATCAATCTTATATAGTCATTATAGGCAGATCCCAAATGACCTCTGCTAGGCAAACTGGGATAGCTAAATTCTTGTTTATATACCTTAGGGTGGAAAAGCTGCATTACATTAAAGGGGAATTCTGAAGTTCAGACTTTCACCTATTTAGAATGGTTTTGCCTCCAAATTAGCATGGTTTTACTTTCTGTAAAGAAGAGGAAGGAAAGGAACTAGCATTTATTTACTAGGTGCTCTGGACTAGATAGTTTCACATTTTTAAATCCCATTTAATCCTAAGGACAGTTTTGTAAGGCGGTTGTCATTGTCCCTAACTCACAGATAAAGAAAGTGAAGCTTAAACAACAAAATAAGTAATCATAGTATTGGGTTATGATCTATAGAATAAAATAAATATTTATGAGATCATACTGATATGAATAATTTAATAAATATATCAATGGGAGGGGGTAAGGTACAGCTCTTATTTTTAAAAGAATTTCAATTAATAAGTGTAAAAGGAATGAGGGAAATAGGAAATCATCATTAGGAAACCCCAGTAATAAATTATTATAGGCAAGAACCATTGATGAATTCTAAAATTTTGGTGCAAAACTGTGATAAGAAACAAGATATTTGCATAGTTTAGAAGTATTTCTCCACACAAAACTGGATACACAAAATAACTGTACTTTCTTCAGGGAAGGAAGAGATGTATTTCTTGGAACACTGGAGAATTTGAAAGACAAGAGAGAGAATATTAGCTTCATTGCAGAGGTGTCTGTCACTTAGGGGAGAGGCCAGTGCACTCAGTTAACATACCGTCTGCACTTCTCAGAAGCAGGGCACCATGGTGGATAAGCACTAAGGAAAGTGAGTAATAGTCTGCAGCTGCCAGAAGCTACCAGTCTTAAACTGTAGTCAGGCACGGGCACAAACCACTACCAAAAAAGGCAGAAAGTACATGCAGTGTTAGTGGCACAGATGGTGGGAGCTGAAGTGTCTGGGTGGGAGATCAGAGCTCTTGCTGCTCAGCTCTGGAGTGTGGGGCTGGGCCTCAAGGGATAGCCAGGACAGAGGGGGAACATTGGGGAAGGGAGAACATTCCGGACAAGAAGACAACCAGTTCTTGTCATGAGCAAGACTCATGGTCTAGGGAGTCAGCTTGCTCCAGACTGTCAGTAGAACATGATCAAGAGCTACAAGTTTCCTGAATTTTAACAAATACTTACATGATGACTTAACTGTGGTGTGGAGAAAGAGAAGAAAATCCCTGTGCCTTTCGGGCAATGTTGCATAAAGTTTATTCTTAGGAAAATAAGGTTAAAAGTACAATGCAATTGAAAGTACAGTCATGAAATAACTGAAAGGGTTTGGCTTACATTAAGGAAGCCCAGAAGATAAGTCATTTAAAATCAGTTTAGATCGTGGCTTGGAAGCATTGTTTGTCCCCATCCCCCTTCTCCCACCCAATGTCGAGACTGCACACCAGAGTAACTTCTGAAAAGATCATCTTTTTCTCCTTGCAAGTACACTGAAGCACGCTCAAGGGGTCAGCCCTCAAGCGGTGGTAGTCAAGATTTGTGCTGGGGGTGGGCTCAGTTCTGCTTTGCTTGGTTGGGAGGCAGGTCTTCCTGAACCCTTTTGATCTGGACATATCTCTGTGGTTATAGTCTTGATCTAAAACTCCAAAAAGCCAGAGTTCTCTTTCTCCTTTCAGGTTGAAAAGCCTCCCTTCCCACGAAGACTCTTGCTTTGACACTCAAGTCATATTGTCCTTCTCTCCTCCCCCTGTTTCTTCCTCTCTCCAGCCCACATACCTTTTGATCTTACTGATTTTTAACTCCTCTTATAATAAATTGAAGAGCCATTTCTCTTTTCTAAAGGAGACAAAGAGATTTTGTTGTTGTTGTTGTATATAATTTCACCAAAGAGATTGCATACTTTAGCACATGTGATTGAGAAGAGATGAGAGGCAGATAGAGATTAAAGATCATCTTTACTCCCTTTCCCTTCCCATCTTTTTCTTGTGAAGGTCTGTGGTGGAACAAGGGGGAGACGGATATGTTCCAGAATCACAGTCCTGAGTCACTAGTTCTCAAACAGTATGGCCTCTGCTTCTGTCCTCTTATTCATCCATTGATGACCTTTGTGGTTGGAACTCGTCATGGTCTGCATCTACAGCTGGTCTGTCAACAGAACAAATTTTTTGTTCCACTGCCCACACTACTGCCAGACACTCTTTTGTGTAACAGATAATTGATTACTCTGGCTAAGGACTGGGTTTCAGGTTCAAGAGGCTATTAACGGTTCCACTTTTTCCTTTGCCCTACAAGAGCAGGTTTTGCTTGTTGGGTAGTTCTTAGCAAGACCATTTGTCTGGGCCCCTCTTTCAGACTAGTTAGTCCAGTGGCAGGTCTTGAGCCCAAGATGGAGCCAAATTATGAGAACCCAGAAAACTCAGAGGAATTCCACCTGGCTTGTTGACTCTGCCCCTCACCGCTCTGCCCCATGATCTCTCAACCTCTTCCATTTGGTCAACCTAAGCAATCATCAACCTGCTTCTCTAGCCACACAAAGGTGGGCAGCCCAAAGTGACACTCAGTTGTGGCTTGTTCCTTCCATCTGCTCATTTTCACCAAATGTCAGTTCAACAGTTTAGAGGCCACCCCCTCTATAAAGAACTCCAAGGTGCAGCTTCACTCCTTGGGAAAGAATTGTATGAATAAATAAACCATCTGCCCAGAAGAGGGCTGGTTGAGTCTGGGTCCTCTCAGCCAAAATCATCTAAACTAATAAAAGGGTAGTATGCTAATTAGACTGGGTTGACCAGACATCTTCTGGTCGTCTTGCCTTCCTTCCGGACAAAGCCATGGTGGCGGGGGCCAAGGCAGAGGCGGTTAGGGGCGATCAGGCCAGCAGGGAGGGCAGTTAGGGGCAATCAGGCAGGCAGGCAGGTGAGCGGTTAGGAACCAGCAGTCCCAGACTTCGAGAGGGATCCCGCAGGGATCAGGCCTAAACTGGCAGTCAGACATCCCCCGAGGGGTCCCAGATTGGAGAGGATGCAGGTTGGGCTGAGGGACCCCCCCGCCCCCGTGCATGAATATCATGCACCAGGCCTCTAGTAGGTGATAATCATCATTTTGGCACATTCCAGCATCCAAATATCTGTCTGGTCATAGCCAAGGGAAGACCATTTCAGCACAATAAGGAAAAAGTATGGCAAATGATAATGTGGGGGAGGGTTAGTGTCCTCATGTCCAAACATGTTTCTTCTCTTGAAATATTTTAGGGAAAAAAATCTTGTTTTAAATTTCTACATTCAACCATGTTAGAAAAGTTTTCTTCCAAGGCTTTTCTCCCCCTTTTAAGCAGATGGCCAAAAAAAATTATCTCTTCAGGGCTGCTATGCAAACTTTCTTCCTCATACCTGAACGCTCATGGGACAAATGGTTAATAAAGCTCCCTCCGGGCAAGGGAAATTTCAGCTCACTTTGGAAAACCAGATTTCTTCTTGGGAAAGAACGTCTCCCCGGAGGCACACCTCTGAGAGCAGACAGTGTATTCATTCCCCAGAGCATTTCCTTGCACATTCCCAGCTTAACAGAGATCTTGGTCCAGAAATTTCTGGGCTAAAAAACACAGTAAGCAGTTAAACCACAGAGACTGAGTTGTGCAGGGTAGTGCTCTAAGAGCAAGGTCATTCGTTGGGGCTCATGTGTCCTGGAGACAGTTGACAACACATCATGTTCAGAAAAAAAAGAAGGAAGTAAAGAAAGGGGAAGAGAAAGCAAGCAAGCAAGGCACCACATTTATTTAAATTTACCTTGGACAGTTCTCAGTTATCTACAGATAATTCTGTATTTGTTAAAAAAATAATTTGGGCCCTACCCAGTTTGGTTCAGTGGATAGAGCATCAGCTTGCAGACTGAAAGGTTCCAGGTTAGATTCAGGTCAAGGTCACATAAAAAGCACATGGGGGAGACAGCCAATCAATGTATTTTTCTCACATTGATGTTTCTCTCTCTCTCTGTCCCTCCCCCTCCCTTCCATTCTCTCTAAAAATCAATGGAAAATATCCTTGGGTGAGGATTAACAAAAAAATAATTTGATCCTTGTGCTTCAGTAGAAGACTTGGTTTTGAAACCTTAAATATTCAAACTATTTTGTTACTATGACAGGATATTTTTATTCTCTTGGCCTTCTTGAAGCTCACATCATGTGTCTAGGATTTAACCAACCCAGAAAAAGAACTGCCAAAGCCATTGACCTATTGGCGGCCTGTTTTATTTTGTTTAAAGCAGGGTCGAGTTAGCACTTCAATCTTGGGACTGAAAGAAATAAGAATAAATCCGATGGAAATCGGAAAACAGACAAATAAGAATTTTGACAGAGGCGAGAAGTATTATTATTAATAGTAAAATGACTCCGAGAAGCAGTCCAGCACTCCTCAAGGTCATTCTTTGCCATCAGACATGTCATAAATGACACTGAACACTGTAGGAAAGACCAGGTAGGCCTTAGTCAGAGACTGGGATTTTGAGCCTCTCTCCAGCAGTACAATAACTGACCCTATTTGGATGTTTAATTCTGCTCTTTTAAAAACCACTCTTAGAGATCTTTATGTACATGTAGGAGCCGAGCAGGAAAGTATTTATGCTTTGCCAAGAATTTACATTCACTGAAGAGATTTAAACATGCATAAATCCAGTTGCCTTCTCAATACCTCTCCTTGGCTTTTTTCATTCAACAAGGTTTTATTGAGTACCGTCTTATAAAGTAGATATTATTTTGTGCACTAGGGCTACAGCACCCAGCCCCTGCCCTCATTCTACAATGAGGCTTACATTCTGATATCTAAAAGGCATCTTAAATATGGCCCAAATAGAATTATTAACTTTTCCCTCCCCCATTCATATACTACCCAGTGTCTTCTCCACTTATCCCACACCATCTTCCCCATCTCAGCATCTACCCACGTGCTCAGGCTAACTAACAACCTAGGAGTCATCCTTGATGTACTCTCTTTGTCTAACACTCAACATCCAAACCATCAGCAAGTCTCATTTGCTTTACTGACTGAATACATTCTGAATGAGATCACTCCTTAGCATTGCACCTGCCACCACCTTGGAGGCAGCACTGTTGCACTCATCTCCAGTACTGCTTTCATGCTTGTATACCCTATAATCCATTCTCCACCCAGCAGCCAGAGTGATCTTTTATAACGGAAAGCATGTGAGGTCACTTTCCCTGCTAAAAATCCCCCAGTGGCCTCTCTTTGCATTTAGAATAAAATCTAAAAGGCCAAGATCGTGCAGGGTTTGGCCCCTGTCCACTTCTCCAACCTAACTTTATACCACCCATGCCTCCCTTGCTCCTTGCTAGCCACAGGGACCTACGTTCTGTTCCTGAAAACACAGAGCTAGCTTTCCCCGTTTGGACTTTGTACTTGCTGTTTCCTTTGCCTAAGACCTTCTTCCTCTGCTCATACCACAGCTGCTGTCTTTTACTGATCATATCTCAGGTCAAAAGTCAGAGAAGCTATTGACTTGTTCACTTTTTTTAAAATATATTTTTATTGATTACAGAGAGGAATGGAGAGGATGAGAGAGAGAGAAACATCAGTGATGAGAGAGAATCATTGATCGGCTGCCTCCTGCACGCCCCTCACCAGGGGTCGAGCCCGCAACCGGGGCATGTGCCCCTGATCGGAATCGAACCCGAGACCCTCCAGTCCATGCGCCAATGCTCTATCCACTGAGCCACACCAGCCAGGGCGACTTGTTCACTTTTTACATTTACCTGTGTCTGTGTACTTGTTTGCTTTTTCTTTAGAAACTTGTTTCACTTGTTCATTGCTCTATGTCTGGTTCTTTGCAAAGTGCCAGCTTTATATAGTAGTTGCTCAATAAATAAGTACTTAATGAGTGGGTAATGATAGTTGGTGTTAACAATTGTTTACTGAAATAGACTCTGTTAGAAATACAAAGAAAAGCAAGATATGGCCCTTTGATCTAGGAATTTATCATCTAGTTCAAGGCATATGAGACATAAAATATTGAATAAATACACAC
Organism: Myotis yumanensis; assembly: GCF_028538775.1. Lineage (NCBI taxonomy): Eukaryota > Metazoa > Chordata > Mammalia > Chiroptera > Vespertilionidae > Myotis > Myotis yumanensis. Next base: position 22,928,789 of record NW_027223764.1, on the reverse strand, counting down.
AGAAAAGGCAATGCAGAGCACTAATTGTCAGGTGAGAAATCATTGTTAGGGAAGTGCCATGGGTTAGTGGACAGAGTATGATTCTGTGGCTAAGTCTGGATTTGAGTCCATTTTTTGCCACCTACTCACGATAGGACTCTGGGCAAGTAAGTGATATAAACTGATTTCAGCTTCATATCTCTCACCTTAAAGTTGGATAATTTTATCAATTTCACGTGGTTATTGGGTCATTTAATCAAGATAATATATAACATCACCTAGCACAGGATAGGTAGTCAATAAATGGTAACTAGTGTGATCCATGCCAAATGAGAGACAAATGGTGTATGTGCCCTGAGAGGGCAGAGAGAGACCACAGAGGCACATTGCCCTGGGGGGTGACGAAAGGCTTCGGAGCCTTGGAGGTTGCAAAGGGTTTTGCCAGACACAATTATGAACTTTGTCACTGATGAGGTTTCAGAGGTCATGTTATGAAGTCCTGCATGTATCGTGCTGTTGAGTCACTCCAAGTCCTGGTGACCCTGTGAAAGAGTGATGCCCACAGTGTCCTGTCCTCAAGAGCCCTGCTCAGCTCCTGTAGACGGATGCCCATGGCTTCTTTTATGGAGTCAATCCATCTCAGATTTTGTCTTCCTCTTTCCTGCTGCCTTCTGTTTCTCCCAGCACTACTGTCTTTTCCCAAGAACCCTGCCTTGTCACGGTGTGCCCAACACAGGTGTCCAGGGTATTTGTAGAGCTTGAATTCCTATCATCCGCCAAATGAAGGGATCTCGTCCTTGCACATTCTTACCCAGCTTTTCATAAAGAATTTCAAAGACAAAGTTCACTCCATTGCAATGAGCCTATTATGTTGATAGAGCTCCCAAGAAATAACAGAAATTGTGTGTTCCTTTGGTCTGGTTCTTTTGAGGCTAGATGGTCCCCATCTTATCAAAACTTATATCGTTTTTCAATATCCTTCTTAAAAATGAGGCTGCCTAATCTGTTTGGATATACTTCCTTCTTACAACTGGGTAATTCTCCTGGTCTTAATGCCTAACTTTATTGTTGTTGTTTTTTTTCTATTAGCAGTGTCTAATTATTAGCCCAGTTAAAGGTCAACTGAATCCTCTAAACAAAAGGCTGTCGGGCTCATCTTTTCTCTACATGGTTTACTTTGTTGTTTTATCATATGAACGTAATATTTTACATGTGAATTTACTAAATTTGATCTTTCCGGACATTCAAGCCTGTCAAAATAATTTTGAATCTTAATTCAGTTATGAGTTGAAGTAGCTACCACTCCTGATTTTTTTATATTCAGGTTTCGTAAGTGTGCCTCATATACATTTATTCAAATTGTTGGGAAAAAATATCAAGCCAAATAGGAACTAATGGAACGCCTTATGCCACATCACCAGCAACTGCTCCTTGGGTTGATCTTGAACCATCAATCCCCTCTTTGTTAAGTGTTTTTAAGCAATATATGATTTTCCTTAACTCCACAGTCATCTAACATATCTTTCTCATATGACTCTAAATATACCTTTTCATACTCTGAAATAACTTCCTAAAAACAAGACACATTCTCAATATGCAAGTCAAATTATCCACTCAAAAGAAAAAATTTGGTTAATCTGACAATTAGCTACTTGAGAATGTCTAATTTTTCTTCCATTTATTTAGATCAGCGGTTCTCAACCTGTGGGTCACGACCCCTTTGGCAGTCGAACGACCCTTTCACAGGGGTCGCCTAAGGCCATCCTGGATATCAGATATTTACATTTCGATTCATAACAGTAGCAACATTACAGTTGTGAAGTAGCAACGAAAATAATTTTATGGTTGGCTCACAACATGAGGAACTGTATTTAAAGGGCCAGAAGGTTGAGAACCACTGATTTGGATGATGATCATGATGGAGAAATTAATAATGTAGATACTGTTAATTCTGTGCCTTGTGCTGGGTACTATGCCAAACACCTATATAAATACCTAATCATATTTAACTTGTACAAAACCCTGAGAGATGGGAATCGTTGCTTTATCTTATAAATAAGAAAATTGAAATTCAGAAAAGCTACATAGTTTGCCCCATATCACAGCTAAAAAGTGTCCAAACCAAGATGAAATTCAGGCTTTTGTGACCCCCAAACCCCAAACTCATTGTTATATTGCTGTACATAAAGTATTATGCATCTACTTGCACAATAAACAATTATACCATGGGAGGAAATGTCATGAATAAAGAAATGGCGGTATAAAATGCTTTGTTTGAGGGATTTAGGGGGTAACCAAGTAAGACCAGAGCAGTATCTCCCACAGTAAGTTGTGTGGGAGTTCAGTGTGCATTCTGTGGCAAAATAGTGCCCCATGGTCTAACATACATGTGGTATGCTGGGTAAGCAATGATAGCTAAGGTTTGTTTTCATTGCAGAACTTCTCAAGTCATTTATTATGCTAATGTACATTGAAACACTCTCAGAATGCAGCATTTCACAAATATACGTGAGTACTAAGTACCTATAGGGCAGGGGTGGGCAACCTTTTTGTGAGTGCATGCCAAAACTATCAAAATCTCTGACTCAAAATTCTTCTGCATGCCAACCCTAATTTTTTGAGAACATGTTACGCCTACTTGATATCTCTTAAGGTGTACGTATGTGAAGAACCTTGAAGAAATAATAAAATTCATTCAAGCGACAAAAACACAGTATATGATGATGAAAAAAAACATTTTTTAATGTATACATGTACACTGATAGTCTGACAGAAAACTTTATGACTCCATTTGATATTATCAGTGGGACTTTTGCTGCTGCATCACTGATGACAGAAATTTTACATCAGGTTTATATTTCGTGACCTTCAGAGATATGCACAAGCTACTACTTTCATCCGTCACTACTCCTATTACGAGACTTAACAAAATTCATCACTGAGAACAAAGATTCACAAGCATATGTGACTGAAACCAAAACACTGCTCAGTTCTAGGAAGGCAGGGAGAGTTAAGGCAGAGGCATAGAAATTGCTCTTCCCCTCTCTCATCAATCCATGTCTATGGTCTTTAAGATAACTTTTTATGTAAAATTATTTATTTATCTAAGATGCACCTACACTGAATTTATCTGAAAAATAAAAAAGTCGATATTAAGAAAAAAATTGTAAATGGAAGATTATAAGAGAGGGTTTCACGTGCCAGCATTTTGCATGCCATGTTTGGCACATGTGCCAGGGTTTGCCCAACCCTGCTATAGGGGAAGTAGGTGGGTCTGTCATAATAGGGGAGAAGATGGGGGGAGGAAGGGCTTTAATGCCTCAGGCTCCTGAAGCAGTGTAGCCGCAAATGCTCAAGAGTCGGAGATGGAGCAGGGAAGGAAAGAAGGATTCAGTTCTAGGTCAAAGCAGGGCAGATTCTGGAGAAGATGAAGTCTAGGTCCCCCAAGTCCTGGCATGTGGGCCTGAGCCATATGGATTTATAAGGTGAGACCTTAATCTCACGCTTCAGATTTCATAAGCCTCACACAAACATAAGTTTCATTCCTTTATCATGACACCTCCCACTTTAAAAATTATACAGACTCTAAAATTGTGAATAAGTCATTAGGGCAGAAAACACACAGCACTGGCCCTGGATAGAAAATGCAGCCGAGGAGCGTGTTGGCATTTTCAGCCAGCACCACATCTTCCAGCCTCTCACCCTCTCCCCCTACCCTGAGAACCCACAGCCACCTGATGCCCTCAGTACCCCAAATCCTGTCCAAGTTGTCATCTTATTGTTATGAGTCATTTTTGTAATTTGTAAAATACTCTCTTCAATGAGAAGTAATATCATCATATATTTGTGGCAGTTCTTTATCTGGATCAGTCAAATAAGTAAGTGCCACAAATACTTCCTAGAAGTAGAGAATATAAAAATCTGTATATTTATAATCCTTCATACTTTGTAAGAAGCTCTCTAGTTATATATAAAACATGATATCTTAATTCTTAGATGAAGAAATCAACAGTCAATCTTAGGGAAATTTTTAAGACACATTTAAATTAAAACCTTTAATCAAATGGTGTGCACATTTATACCGTGATTTATATTTATGCAGCGCTCTTCACATGCATTATCTCATTTGATCCTTATAGGGCCACTCTGACTTGGGATCTGGGCTTCAGTCTGTCCTGTTGACTCCAAGTCAGGGCTCCTCTCCCTTGATTAATCACCTCTGCCTCTCACTCCTGCTGCATGCCTAGCATTTGGATAGACACTCTGAGAGCCACTTTTCTAAAAAGTCATGCTGTAGAACCCTGGTTTTTCAACCTACTTTAGAGGAGAAAGGGGAAAAAGATGGATGGTTCAGTACCTTTCCAAAACACCTTTGCAGCCCTTTTCCTTTTGTGTGATGATATTTCCAGTGCACATTGGCATAGCGAAGCCTCGAGAAGTCCAGCAGTAAGGGCACTTCCAATTCACCAGGATTTGTCAAAGCTTTTGACCTGCAACTTTCTTTCCCTGCTCTTTCTCTAATTTGCAGAACACACTCTCTTGAAATGACTGGAGACAAAAATTATTAAGGAATACAAAGTGCACATGTGAAATGTTTAAATTATCTGACAGCTGACATATGTTCCAGCCTTTCTCCTCTCCTCCCCGCTAGAATGAGAGCTTCAGGTCAGTGAGGGCTGGACAGTCCAAGTTCAGTCAAATGAATGAAAAGCAAAGAGGAGGACGGCAGGGAGGACTTTTCAAGTGAGGGAGCCAGCTTGATCAAACATATTCTGGGCAGGATCATGTGTGATACATTCAGGAAGACCCACCAGGAGAGAGTAGAAGATGACAAGGGACCTGATGTAGGAAGCTGGTGAGAATAAAAGGGCCCCCAATAGTTTAGAAAAATAATGTCAGTAGTAGTGCAGTGACCAATTGGATAGGAAGGCTGAATAATAAAGAACGTTAAAGATGTTCTTCAGACTTTCCAGGCAGGACATTTGGAATACATGGGGCACCTGTAGCAGCATCTGGGCAGTCGCAAAGACCAACCAATGTGGTTAAGAGCACATGCTTTGATTCATACAAGAGCATGTTATTTTACTCAGGGTTCAAATCCTGACCTTGTTAGGTATTAGCACTGGGATTTGACCAAATCACTTTATTTCTCTGAGCTTATTTCCCTAACTATAAAAGGGGCTAAGAGTAGTTTCCTCATGAGTTGTTGTAAAGGTTAAGTAAGTTCATGAATTTTTAGCTCAGGATAGTGCCTAGCACAGTGTAGGTGCTCAGTGAGCATTAATTGTTATTTCTATTATTGCTACTGTTATTATCATCATTTTGTGAGGAAATAATTCAATTTGGGACATGCTGGTTTTAAGGTGAGAATAAAGTAAGACCTTTATTTAAGTGGGTTTCTTGTAGACAGTAGGAGGTAGGAGCCTGGAGCTAGTGTACTAGGAGATCGAGGCTGCAGATACAACTTGGAAGTAATCCCTATATAAGAAATGGCTACACCACGAGAATTAATCTGTTTCCTAAGACACCGAAGTCTTTTTAAAGGGTCAAGCTTTGGTGACTCCCACTGTCAGAGCAGATAAAAGGATCCAGTGAGAAGGCAGTATGGGTGATGAAAACCAGGAGAAGAATTTCCAAGATGAGTATACATTATCCTGAACCAGAGAAGTTGAGAAGTGCATAGTAGAAAGTCCCGAATGGTGAACAGATGGCTGAATGACGCAGCATTACTCACCTGTCCTCTAAACTGGGCTCACCTGAAGGGTTGTCTTCTGAGGCCAAACTTGCAGAAGGATTTCTACACACTAGAGCAGAGAGGACACTAAAAGCACGTGTTGTACAAGCAATAGTTAAAGAAACTTGGATTGTTTTCCCAAGATGCAAGACTTCTAAGGTGGTCAGGATAGGTCCATTTCAGTATTTGAAGGGTTGCCATGAAGATCAAATTGAGTTGTTCTTTGCGATTTTAGCAGGCAGAACTAGGTCCAGTCATTTCATCTCGGCCTTAAAGCAGGATGTTCCTGAGGTAGTGAGCTTCTTATAACTGGAGACATTTCACACAGAGCCTGGCTGGTTGGCTGCAAAGCTGTGAAGAAACTTCTGGTGGGTTGGGAGGTCGACCTAGACCAGCGGTCAGCAGACTGCGGCTCGCGAGCCACATGCGGCTCTTTGGCCCCTTGAGTGTGGCCACGAAGTTTCAATTGCACTGTACGTGCACGCCCACATGTGGTGTTTTGTGGAAGAGCCACACTCAAGGGGCCGCAGTTTGCCAACCACTGACCTTGACAAACTATGACCTATCAGGCCAAATCCATCCCACCACCTGTTTTAGCTTCTGAGCTAAGAATGATTTTTACATTTCTTAGTGATTTTTAAAAATCAAAAGAAGAATATTTTGTGATAGGTGAAAGTGGTATTAAATTCAAATTTAAGTGTCCATTAGTAAATTTCTATTGAAACGCAGACATGTGCAATACGTTGAAGCATTGTCTACGGCTTCTTTCACGCTGCAGTGGTGAGGCTGAATAGTTACAAGAGAGGAGTTCACAAAGCCTGAAATTTTTATCATCTGGCCATTTAAGAAAAAGTTTGAGATCATCTAGTGGCCTTTTTTCAACTGGGCAATCCTGTGAGGGAGAAAAGTGTTTCCCTTTGATTTGGGTAAGAAGCCATGTATCAGCCCAATAGCCAATAGGGATGGAAAGCCAGGGTGCAGTGGTGAGAAGATGTAGGTCATGGATTGGGAATACTTGTTTGAGAAATCTGACCGAAAACAAAGGTGAAAACTTGGATGGGGGCTCATCAGACCAGCACCGTGCAGGGAAGGTACTTAGGGTGGATAGGAAGACATATATATATGTTTCTGTCAGAAGAGCGACATAAACTCTTTTCCTGTGCTTGATCAACCCAATGGTATTCTTTGCATCTGCTCTATTTTATGGCATAGTTAAATATATCTGTTGTCATATCTCTCAGCAAGAGGGGATTTTCTAAATGTTCTTGTTTATAAATGTGCAGAAATTTTTTGCACAGAGAGCCATGCTTTTGTTGGCCAAAGAAAGTGAACACTTGCTGATTTTCTGGCAGTCCTAACAAAAATACTGAAGTGTATTTATACTCTGGGGGCCAGAATGAATTTCAAAATGACAGTGCTCAGATACATAATCAGCCCAGCTTTCCTCTCGTGCCTCCACCAGGTTTAACAACTTTGTCAAATCCCTTCCTCTGAAATCCACTTCTGCAAGTAAATTGAAATCCATTCTCTCTACTGCCGTAAACACAAGGCGGGCTTCCCAGCTAGGCTTTCAAAAGCGTGGTCCCCACACCAATGGATGAAATAAGCAGGCAAAATCCACGGAAAGTATCGTATGAAACTATCTTTCTTTTAAAAGCAAAAGTTTTATTGCTTCTTACAATGTGCTGTCCTTAGTAATGTCTCATAATCATCTCAAACATGTTTACTTCACACTGTTTTGAAGTATAATGGTATTCCAGTAGAATTTCAAGTAAAACACAGGAATTTAGTTACATTTCTTTTTCCAAACAAGGCAAGATACTTATGTATTTCAATATAAATAACTGTGTGCCAATGAGGGAGCCAGATATTCTACTAATAAAAATCCACACAGAATCAGATATCCCACTTTGGCTGACAGTTTTGCCATTCTTTCCCAGGGGAATTATATGACAACTATTAACAAGCACTACATTCACCATTTGGTTTTCACGTTCACTCTTTATCTCTGTGGCAATACCAAGAGAAAACTAGCTGTCTGCTCTTAATTCTCCAGTAAATCCTTTTGCCAACCAAGTAGGGTTCAGGCATCTTAGCCACATTCAAGGGGCTCTAAATTGTACCTGTCCAGTTTTCTCCTCCACGAATCCCTACGTGTCCCGTTCACATCTGTCAACCTGGATGACTCAATGCTGCTCTGTGGGAAGTGGCAGGAACACTGCACATGGTGCACAAAGGGGCAGGTCTGGTGAGAGCACTTACTCTGAGATTCGAATTCAAATCCCAGCTCTACCACTTACTGTTGTGGAACCCCAGGCAAGTTTCTTAACCATTCTACACCTTAGTCTCCTCATTTGTAAAATTGTGCTATTAACACCAACCCCACCAATAGGGTTGTTACAAGAATTAAAAGAGATGATTTGGGGAAATGTGTTTGCCTCAGTGGTTGACCTAGACTCAAGAACTCAATAAATAACTAATGATGAAGATAATGATTCTAGAAAACTAATAATTCTGAATCACTTACTTAGAATAGATAAGAAATTTTACTTTGCTTCCAATACTATAACATTTGCAAAGTATCAGGAAGTTTGGGAAATGGAGGTCACCATTTTGAATTATTACAAAGGTGATAGAGATATTGACATTAAAGTTGGTTCTACTGTCTATATCTGGATCCACACAATAGAGAAACTACATCCAAAGTAAAATTTTTTAACGTTTTTCAATCCATACCTTCTTTCAAAATGTTTTTAAAAAGAACTCATATCCACATATAATGTGATTTGGTAATTCGAAATTTAGTTGATAGTATGTCTAAAAGCATTTATAATGTTGAATGTACATTTTAAAAATATTACATGCTCTCCTCTCCTTACCTGTCCTGCCCTAACCCTGGCTGACGAGCATCACCTTCCCCAAGATAATAATCCCAGTCAGAGAGAAAAAGTGGTGGGCTGGTCCAGATGCCACATGATAGTTCTAGGAGTTTATGATTTAGGGACTACATATCCAAATGCTGCAGATCCAAGCCTTCCCCTAACAAGAAAGAAATCCCTGTGTAAAGGGACTGAATGAGAAAAGGCATGTGGGGGGGCAGAAGTTTGGGTTTATAAATGTCACCCTAAGAATTAGGGACTTTTTAATTTTTTCAGAAGAGGAGTGACATGACATGTTAGAGAACACCTCCACACCAGTGATTCCCTTTCTCTTGGAAAGAGAGAGTAGTAGGGGGAAAAGACATTCTATCAGCAATATAACTCCCTGAAGATTGTGAAAACCTCTTTCTTAGAAATCCTTAATAAAACAGTGCACACCATCTGCTTGGGATAGTTTCAGGACTCAAGTTAGCTAACCCTGGCTTCACGATCCTGACGTCAGGAAATCTCTCCCATTTCTGTGCCATGACTCTAAAACCGGCCAAGGAAATAGCAAGATCATGAGTTTGGAATCTTTGTTCTGCTGCTAGCCAGCCATGTGACATTGAGCAAGTCTCTTAGCCTCTAGGCATCAATTTCACTACATAAGACAAAGGATTAGACCAGTTGATCCCCAGTCTCCTTAGAACTTGAGGCCTGGAGTCTGATCTCCCCAAGTTTGAATCCCAGCTGCATTGTGTAATTGACCTAAGTTTTCTAAGCCTCCCTTTGTCCATCTGTCAAATGAGCATGGGTAAGGTTGTCATGATCGATAAATGCCATCTATTGTTATTAAATCCTTATGCTTAATACATAAGGTGAATTGAAAGTAATGCTGAATGCACACAAATGGAATCATACAATATGTGGTCATTTGTGAGTGACTTCTTTCACTTAGCATAATGTTTTCCAGGTTCATCCACATGATACTTTATTTCTTTATTTCTTTTTACAGCCAAAAAAATATTTCATTGTATGAATATATCTCATTTTGCTTATCCATTCATTGGTTGATGGATGTTTGTATTGGTATTACTTTTTGGTTATTATACACTAGAGGCCCAGTGCATGAAATTCATGCACCGGGGGATGGGGGGAGGTCCCTCAGCCCAGCCTGTGCCCTCTTGCAGTCCAGGAGCCCTTGGGGGATGTGCAACTGACAGCTTAGGCCCGCTCTCCGCGGGGAGCAGGGCTAAGCCATCAGTTGGACATCCTTAGCGCTGCTGCGGAAGCAGGAGAGGCTCTGGCTGAGCAGCACTCCTCCTGTGGGAGTATACTGACCACCAGGGAGCAGCTCCTGTGTTGAGCATCTGCCCCCTGGTGATCAGTGTGCATCATAGTGATGGGTCATTCCACTGTTCGGTTGACTTGCATATTAGCCTTTTATTATATAGGATAATTCTACTGTGACATCCATGTATTCATTTTTGTACAGATGTATGTTTTTATTTCTGTTGGATGTATACTTAGGAGTGGAATTGCTGGATTAAATATAACTCTTTTTTAGAATTTTAAGGACATACCAAATTGTGTTCCAAAGTGCCTGTACCATTTTGCATTCTCACCAGCAACAGATGAGGGTTATGATTTCTCCACACCCTTGTCTACACTTTCTATTCTCTTTCTTTTTTATTATAGCCATACTTGTAAGTGTGAAATGGTTTTGCTTTGATTTTCTAAATGGCTAATAGTGTTCAGTATCTTTTCTTGTGCTCACATTTATATATTTTATTTAGATAAATCTCTATTCAAAGTCTTTCTCACAACATGTCTGACAAAGGAACATGACATTAAGATACAGTCTCATACCTCATAGATTGGCTATTGTCATTCTAATCTAAGTCCTCAAGTATGAATGTGTTTCCTGGTTAAGGAAGGTGTGGACAAGAAGAGAGGGGTCAGCACTTAAGATTCTCACTCTACCTGGCATTATGTCTATCAGCAGAGAGAACAGAAAATCCGTTGTTTACTTGAAATGGACTTGAAGATGGAACACTTGGGTTCAATTCCTGGTTTTGTTAATGACTACGAACAAGTTGCTTACTAGATAGCTTCTTTAAACCTCTTTTAAACTCCTCCTTTTCATTTATCTTCACTCATACTTTCAATGGAATTCTACATACAGTAGAATCCATCTCTTTAGTGTACAGTCTGAGTTTTGACAAATGCACACAGTTGTATAATGGCCAACACAATCAAGATAGAGAATACTTCCCTTGTTCCAAAAGTTCCTCTTTCTCCTGTGTAGTCAATCTCTTCTTCTACTGCAAACCTCTGGGAATTGCTGGTATGATTCCTCTCTTTACCCTTTTGCCTTTTGGAGAATGTCATATAAATGGAATCTTACAGTAGATGACCTTTTGAGCTTGACTTTTTTTCATTTAGCATAAAGCATTGGAAATTCATTATTCTAAATGAATCATGGTTACCGCACATATCAGTAATTTGTTCTGAATAGTATTTCCTTGTGTGTATATGCATCGCAGTGTATTTATCCATTCATCAGTTGAAGGACATTTGGATTATTTTTAGGGTTTTGTGGGTTGTTGTTTTGTTTTCAATTATGAATTAAGTCACTAAAAAACATTCTTAAACAGGTGAAAATAGGTTTTTATTTCTCTTGGGCAAATGCTAGCCTATTTTGCAAAGTGTTGTGCAGTGTCTGAATCGTTTGGCCTTCCCAGCAATATGTGAGAGTTCCAGTTACTCCACATCCTCACCAGCACTTGTCAGGAGCCTCCATGTTTTCATCTGGAACAGCAACCTCTGCCTTACTGCTCTCTCAGGATTGTTAGATAGAAATAAAAGTGAAATAACATAAGCAGAGTGCTTTGTAAACTGTAAAGTGCTATACCTACGTAAGAAATACTGCTGCCTCTGATGATAATGGTTATGTTCACTTACACATAAAACGTGTTTCCCACATGAGCTAAATGTTTCATTTCCCCCCTACATCTTGGCAGAAAAAGTGAGTTATAGCAATCTAAAGCAGTAAGAGGTTTCGCCTTAGATGCATTCTGGAGTTTATTTTGGCTCCAGTTTTTTAACTTTTCACAGAAGCAGATAAATGACCAAGATGTAAATAAATCTTCAAATGTGAGTCAGTTTTGTAAAGAAAAATGACCCTATGTGATGGGTGTCAACAGGAGTGGAGTCAGTATGACATGCTGTGGGAGAAATAAATGCAGGCCTGACCAGGCAGAGTCCCCAGGGCAAGGCGTTCGGGCTGGCTGCAGCAGTTAAAAGGACTGGCTATCCAAAATGGGTAGGAAAACTGACAATAAAAGTAATCATTTCAACTTATTTCTTTCAAATTTGAAATTTACTTCTTTCCATATTAGAAACAAAGGCATCAGAAACAAACAAGCAGAAGGTTTTCTTTTTGACATCAGTAGAAACTAGTGTTTAAAGCAGCATACAGATGGTTGCATATAGAAATATTTATAGATATGCATATCCACAGATTAGTATACACACATGTATTTCCTTGCTTTGTCATCTGAAAGGTCCTAGAAACAACTGACACCCCAGGAGCAATATGCACACCTCGCCCCCAGATCTTGGCTTCTAACACCATTCTCCAATAAAGGGCTTCCTGGTGAAATGGCTGATTCTGAGACTCCGGCAGGTCGTGCACAGAATGAACCTGGAGCACTGGTGGTGCTAGGATGTAAGGAAGTGGTCCCCAAAAACCCACAATAAAGGGGAGTTGTCAAAGAGACACGGGCGCCAAACTGGAACAATTTGAGCAACAAAATAAAATAGTATTAGATTATAGCCTGTTGTGACTTTGTTAAATTAATATTTAAAATAGAAGCCCGAGGTGTTGAATGGCTCAACAAAAGACAGCAAGGGAGAGTGAAATAGAGAAGTTCATTGCTCACGAGTCCTGGAGGGGCTACCCGGGGAAGTGCAGGTAGAGAGAGGGAGGCAAGACAATATTGATAGATTATTATTAACTAAATTTCATACTTTGAAAGTATGGAACTCAGTTCATTATAATCTAGCAATATTGTTTTATTAATTGCGACACGTGTACCATACTAACGAAAAACAATAATAAAGGGGGAAATTAGGCCCTGAATATATGGAAATTCTCTGTACTATCCTTGCTATTTTTCTGTAAATCTAAAAACATTCTAAAACACTAAATTTACTTGTTAAAAAAACAAAAGTTATCTCCTCACAAAATAAGAAATACAAAGACCAAAACTTGTATTTGTTTATATAGAACACTTTGCCCCACTGAAAAATATTCCCTGGGGAGTTTCAGTTTAATCTTGATAAAATTTTAAACAAGATAAGTTTTTTCAAAGGGTGCATGACTTGAATTATGTGAGCTTCAAATGAAACATTTATTATGATTTTTTATTGTTTGTTCATTGAGATACCCAACAAGAAAGATAACACTCTATGGGAGGAGGGCATTTTTTTTCTAAATCTTAAAAAAAAATTGAGAAGGAACTGGTTTAAAAATAATCCAGCAGATAATTATTCAGAATATCAGGCACAAAATCAAAGGCCACTCTTTCTGCCAAGTTAATAAAAATAAAAAAAAATCCAACTTGGTTTTAGTTCTCTTAATGGTATTTAGTTTTGCTTTTCAGATTAACAAATATGAACAACTGTGCAAATAAGATCAACTTAAAAATTTTATAGAACCCAATATTGGTATAATATGACCACAGCGTGTAGAGTATGTCCACATACAAACATCTGGACCATCTGGGTCAGTCATTCAAGATGTTTTATACCAAGGGAAACTCCCATATTCCTTTTATCAACTTAATTTATTCCTGGCCGGGAGTACCCTTTCCTCTCCCTTAGATAATAGTGATGCCTTTAAAGGATATGGAGCAAAAAATAAATAAATACATAAAGGATATGGAGCAGTTTAGTCGTTCATTGCTTTCTAGTGAGCTTCCTGTAACAGAAAGTTTCTGGCAAGATGTTTTTACATTCAGATCCAAATCACTATCTGTGACAAAACTGAGCCAGGAATTTGACCATCACCCCCCAAAGAAGTTAATGCTCCTCAAGTCTCAGAGTTGCCAACCTCTGTGAGAGATTTTTCTCCTGGGACTTTGACCTTGGGCTCTGACCTTGGGGCCTGTGTCTCTGCCCATGGCGACTCTCCCGGGGCACTTTGGCCTGTTCCACGCTCAGCTGGCCGTTTATGACTTCCTGACAATGTGAAGAAACCTTGGCCCCTTGGCTACGAGCTGAGTCCAGCAAAGTTAGACAGTTACCAGGTACAGAATTTGTTTCTTGATTTGATTTATCCTAACGCAAGTCTGGCTCATCACCATTTCAGTCTGGCACTGTCATCTCTGCAGCTGCCTCCATCCCAGAGAGTTAAGTCTGTCCTCAGCTAAATGTCTCCAGCGCCTCTCAGTACCTTCCGGGACTACTGTGTCCCATCAGGTTTTTCTTGATGACTCTTGCCAAGCTGATTAAGTAAAACAGTTACTGACTGGCTATGACAGTGGCTCTAACCTGAGTCAGCACTGCACTGTGTGCTTTATGCATGCAGCCTTATTAAATCCTCTGCACGGCCACTATGGAAGGCAGTATGGAGGTTCCTCAAAAAATTGGAAATGGAACTCCCATTTGACCCTGTGATCCCACTTCTAGGAATATATCCCAAGAAACCAGAAACACCAATCAGAAAGGATATATGCACCCAGATGTTCATAGCAGCACAATTCACCATAGCTAAGATCTGGAAACAGCCTAAGTGCCCATCAGTAGATGAATGGATTAGAAAACTGTGGTACATCTACACGATGGAATACTATGCTGCTGTTAAAAAGAAGGAACTCTTACCATTTGCAACAGCATGGATGGAACTGGAGAGCATTATGCTAAGTGAAACAAGCCAGTCAATGAAGGAAAAATACCACATGATCTCATTCTTTCATGGATAATTAAGACCATTTCAAACTTTTGAACAATAATAAATACAGTGGCAGAGCTGCCTCAAACCGATTGTCGGACTTCAGTGGTAAGGCCAGGGAGGGTTGGGGGACAAGAGGGAGGGGAGTAAGAGATCAACCGAAGGACTTGTATGCATCCATATAACCATAACTAATGGACATAAGACACTGGGGGGTAAGGGAGGGCAGGGGCTTGTCAAGGGTGGGGGGGAAAAAAGGACACATATGTAATACCCTTTGTAATGCTTTAAGCAATAAAAAAAAAAAAAATCCTCTGCACGGTCCTGGGGTGTAGGTCCTGTTGTTCCCATTTTACAGATGGGAACACTGAGGCGCAAATAACTGAGAAAATATGTTGGAGTTCACCCAGCTGGTACATGTGAGAGCTGGGTCCCAGTCGTGTGCCCCACATAGTGGCTGTCCAGGCAGACCACGACTCCATCACACTCTGTGCTCCCCCATCTGGGACCCCTTTTCCTCCACTTAGGAATGCCTATCAATCAACCCCAAATATTTGTCCAGGTTCACACTCCTATACCCATCTTTATTTATTTATTGTTAAATCTTTATTGTTGAAAGTATTACATATGTCCCTTTTTTTTACCCCATTGACCTCTAGCCTGCTCCTACACAGGCTTCTAGACCCATCTTTAGACTTGCCATATTTTTCTATACAAGAAAATGTAAGAGTACAAAGAGGAAGTTTTACTTCATATTGTTTTAAGTGGAAATGGTTATTTTAAATCCAATCACTCCCACTTGCTTTGAGAGCATAAACTTCAAAATGTAAAGTTCATCAACTCATTGTGTCCTTCTTTTGGGTACCCCACACTCCACAACAAAAATGTAATACTCAGGAATACCTCGATTCCTAATGGTATTTTGTCTCTATCGCCTTTCTTATGTCTGGAGTCCCAAGTGGATTTGTTAGGGTTGCTGGAGCTGGGTCTCCATAATCAGAAATGAAAGATGTAAGAAGATAGCTCCCTCCCTCCTGGACCCTGTCCGCCTTGTGCGTTGATGATGGGAAGGATCAGGCAGGCCACAGCCTTGGCTTCTCCCCCCACCCTCCCCCCCAAAAAAATACACACAAAGGAAATCAAGCTGAATGGAAATCTGAATATCTGCATGTGAAGACAGAAGAAATATTAGCCTCTAATCTGAAACAATATAGGGTAGGGAAAGGGTGGGAACCCTCTGGGATTAGTCTGAAAGCTTCTGCTAATCACCTGTTTATGGTTCTTAGCAAAGGGAACTTCTGGGCCTTATTTTCCTTACCAGTAAATTGTAAAATGTGAGCTTTGGTCTCTTTGTTTATGTATGTATCCTCCTCCTTGCAAAAAAGAAACAAACAAACAAAAGATCTGAAGAAGCTTTTGAAAATGAGAGTAAAAAGGCTAATATCATGCAAGAAAGGCTAGAATGATATTTCCTAAGCAAGAGGAAACTGATGCCATTGGTTCCAAATTGGTGAAGGCTTCCTGGTAGCCTAGACAAAAAGAGGGAGCAGATGGGTTATATTGTTCTCATCATCTGAAAGGAAGAAGTGTGGAAATGAGAGAAAAGAAAAGGAAGGAAAGAAGGCAAGAAGCAGCAGCATACTAGATCGTCAGAAAATCCAAGCTAAACTCTGGGAGGATCTTTTCTGTGTGTCCTTGTGTCCTTCAAGAGAAGTTTTGGGTGTGTTTTTTTTAATTAAATTTATTTGAGTGACATCGGTAATAGGATCATACAGGTTTCAAGTGTGCATTTCTGTGATACATGATCTGTATATTGCAAAAGACATTTGCAGAAACAGTCTCCTTCTGGCCGTATTTTATATTGACCCTCCATGAAAGAACATAATTAAAAGGCATAGCTCTCTGGAGGTATGCATGCAGAGAGCTAAGATAATCTAGTCCAGGTGTGTTGCTCCCTGGCAGTCTTACTTGACACAGGGATAAAACTCAGAAAATCTAAGGAATGAATGCCTGGTATGACCTGTCGCATTCTTGAATACCAGTTGCCTCAGCCAAGCTTTTGACAAGCATGACATGCTACAGACAGTTGAAAATTGAGATTTCTTGGCAAGTCCTTTTTCATAGAAGAGTAACTCTGGTTTGTGAAAGTTATTCTCCCTTTTATCACCTTTCTATTCCTGCAGGAACCTATCTACCAGTAAAGAGGACTGCTACATTTTTTTATTATGGTGACCCATAGTGAGGAAAAAAGGAAGGAAATTTCATTTTGTACCACTTAGAATACTACCGTGTTGGATTATCTTTTTACAACAAACACGAATTGCTTAAAATAACAAATATTAAGCCAAGACCTTGGGAGGAGGTGAGAAAGAGAAGGAAAGGAGGGAGGGAGAGAGAGAGAGAGAATGAAGGTAAAATACAGGTGCATGCAAATAAATGTGAAAAGTTTTGTTTAAAAGAAAGAACAAAGTTAGACACATGAAGTCCTGGTGCAGTCCTGTCACTTAGACATTGCTCCGCAAATGTTTGTTGAATGACTAATAGAGCACGGAAGAGAGGACTCCATGGCAGGAGCCTGAGATGAAGTTGCCAGTTGGTCATCTCGACCAGGAAACAAATGTCCTATGGCTTCCTTAGAACATTTTATTGTTAGGATGCTAACACCCTTTTCAGGATGAGCAGCCACAAAATGCATCCCTCTGATTCCTAAATGGATTCCTAAATGGGTTTGTCTGTCAACTAGAATTATATGTCAGAGGCAGGCTGCCAAAAATGAGTCTTCTGGTCCAGCGTATTTGGAAATGATCTCTTCCTCCTGTCATCAGTCAGCCAGCACTTTTGTTTGCTTCTTGGTGCCTCTTGAAATATCATTCATGTATTCACTCAGTCTCTCATCCAGAAGTGTCTCTTGAGTGCCTACTATGTGCCAGGCACTGTTCTAGGGTCTGAAGATGCTGCCATGGAAAAACAGACAAAATTTTCTATCCAGAGGGATTATATTCTAGCCGAGTGGAGACAGATGATAAGTAAAATGTATGACATGGTAAGTGCTAGGGAGAAAAGTAGAACAGGGAAGAGGAATGGGGAGTGTTGGGGAAGGGTGGCTATTGTAGGTGGCAGGATGGTAAGTGAAGTCTTCACTGAGACACTCATATTTGAGTAAAGACAGGAAAGGGTTGAGGGAGGGAGCTATCTGGATATCTGAGGGAAGAGCAGTCCAGGCAGAGGGAACAGTAAGGGCAAATGCCCTGTGGAGATGGGGGTGGGATGGCACTATGATGGGCACATTCAAGGAATAGCAAGGTCCCTGTAGCTGGGATAGAGAAGGCTGTGATGTGGGGAGGGGAGCAGTAGGTGAGGTCAGACTACCTGATCTTTAGAGTTTGGTAGGCCATTGTAAGGACTTTCCGTTTTAACCAGATTATATGGGAAATCATTGGAAGGTTTTGACCAAATTGTTTGTATTCTTTTCTAACTTGTTCTTTCACTCAACCTTGTTTTTGGAAATTCATCCATGCTAATATGTGTAGCTCTGGTTGATTCGTTTTCATTGCTCTGTATCATCCTGTTGGGTACTCTGTACCCTTCTATCACTGAAAGACAGTTAAGTTGTTTCTCTTGTATTTTTTGTCATGTAAACATGTCTCTTTCTATTTGCATTTGTGGGGAGTGGGGCATATATCCTATTCACCTCAAATCCGTACTGAAATGATTTGAGGACAAGTTAAAAGTTAGGGTTCTACATCATTCTGTTTCTCCTGTGAACAGCTGAAGTTTGTGCCATCAATGGGCCCATCCTATGCAATGCAATCTTTATTTTTTATTTTTTGCAGTATGGTACTTTTATTCATAAAAATATCGAAATATCTGTTTGACCCTGAAAATACCTAGTGGTAAAATGTGTCCTCTGAAGGAAATCATACACTAGTGCTTATCATTTTTATAATTAAATTATATATTCCATATATTCACTCAAAACTTTGAACCTTCCCGTGTATATTTTTAATTTTTCAATTACAGTACTTTCAGTATTGTTTTGTGCTACCCCTTCATAAAGAAGGAATGTGAGAATCCTGAAATCTGTTGAGATAGGCAGCTTAGCCCCATGGCTTGTTCCTGGCCAGGTGTCAACCCACTGCGCCCAGCGAACAAATGCGTGCGGCTGAACATTTGAAATTGCTGTTAGCAAATAGCCAAGTGGCCAGTAAAGCCTGCCTTCTCCTCGGTGAGAGTTTGAGGGCTTAGACCAGGATGGTGGCTTTGAAGTGAGGTTCTGAAGAAACCTAGGGAATAGTCCTTGAAGAGACTCTGACCCACTTCCTACCCAGGCGCTCTGCACCCAGAGCAGCTCTGCTTACTCACTGTTGAATCCTAGGCATCCCCATGAAGTCTTGGGGTCCCAGAATTTGAAACCATTTGACTAAGTGACCTGTGAAGAGCTTTACAACTTTAAAGTGCAGCTGTCTCTCTCTCTCTCTCTCTCACACACACACACACACACACACAATAAAGTATTTTAATGTTTACTTTTGTGTTATTAAATGTTTTCATTAAAAAGGCCAAATTTAATTTCACAATTACGAATTTACTTACCATTGTTTTTAAATGTAAGGCACCATTGAACCATTTACAAGGGATGACTAACCTTCCCTAGGAAAATTAAAGATAAGTATGAGATATCTTGTTAGGCTAGAAGTAAGGAAATACTCAAATGTGATGATGGAGATATGTCAGAAGGATCCAGGAGCCACTTTGAGGCTATTTCAACTTCATTATGATGTTCATAAATTCCAATATAGTGAAAAAATCTCAATCTATGAGTCTAGGAATATTTTTTAAAATAAATATATATACATATACAAATGAGAAAGGAGAGCTTGTTCTTACCAACAAATGCAACTAATATTGTGGTGAAAATATAAATCACCATTTGGCAGCCATCTTAGAGGCAGGTAGTTGATCCAGGTGGTAATCATCAATAGAATGCAGGTGGACAACGGGTTGATGAGGGGCAAGACTTTGGTGCAATTTTAGAAATATTTCCCCACAAAATAATAATTAACTAGCAGGGGCCCGTGGCGACTTCATGGTGCAGAAACCTGACAAAATTATCAAGATTCACATGATCAAGTGGTGTGAAGCGTTGACATCCTGTGCCCTCTGATGTCCTGGGACATCCCTGCCCAAGCAGCATGAGCTTGATCTGGTGATGAGGAAATATCCGCCGGACCCAGGGTGAGGACCCTCCTACAGAATGTGAGGCCTGACATCTTTGAAACTGCGGAGGGCATGAAAGACAGGGAACTGTGGAGGAACTATTCCAGATGGGAAGAGACTGAGAAGTCCTGAGAACGAAATGCAACGTGTGGTTCCCCAGACCAGCAGCATCTGGGAACTTTCGGGGAATGCAGTCTTCCACCAGCACTCACACTTCAGACCTACGGAATCAGAAGCTGCATTTTAGCAAAATCCCAATGATACCTGTGCACATTTAAGCAAATTTAAAAGAATGGCCAGGGCCCTAGATGGGCAGTTTCAAGCTCTATCAGAATCACTATAGGAGAACTTTGTAAAAGGACAAATGTCTACCTCCTTTCCCAGATCTGCTGCATTAGATGCTCCATGGTGAAGTCTGCAATTCGGTACTTTAAGAAACTCTCATGGGTGGTTCTGATATGAAGCCACATTTAGGAACCCCCGGGCTCTAAATAGTATTGTCATATGTATACTAGTAAATGGGCGAAGGGGATTTCCTTCCATATGGGCCTCTAAACACAGATTGGACAGTCAAGCTA
This sequence comes from Myotis yumanensis, assembly GCF_028538775.1. Classification (NCBI taxonomy): domain Eukaryota; kingdom Metazoa; phylum Chordata; class Mammalia; order Chiroptera; family Vespertilionidae; genus Myotis; species Myotis yumanensis. The sequence continues at coordinate 22,908,467 of NW_027223764.1, read as the reverse complement.
ATCATCACCATGACACCTACTCCGAGAGCCAAGACATGACCCCAAACTGTTCTCCAGTGCAGAGGTGGAATGTAAATAAATATTGCCGGTTCACATTTCAGGAGTTTTCCAGAAGAGTGAAGTGGATTTGAAAACTACTTTTTAAAAGATTGTTTGTACAAACATCATACTCTTTCCAGTCCTTGTTTGGCAGAGAGTTTAATCAGATTTAAAATAGTGAGTGTTCTTTGTACGGTTGTATGTTTCTTTTCTTCCAGGGCATGTAAAACAAGACATCTGGGTTTTATCATTAAAATACTAAAACATGTCCAGCATTTTTAGGAAATCTGGACCTGAGTTTATATGCTACAGGTGTTAGATATATTTGATAAAAAGGCCATTCGTTTAGAGTTAAAAGGAAAAAAATATGCATACCAATTTCATTTCAGAAAAATATTTGGCTGAAACATTTAAGGCGGGTTTTTTTAATATATATTTTTGTTGGTTTCAGAGAAGAAGGGAAAGGGAGAGAGAGAAACATCAATGGTGAGAGAGAATCATTGATCGGCTGCCTCCTGCACACCCCTCCTGGGAATGGAGTCCACAACCTGGGCATGTGCCCTGACCAGGTATCAAACTGTGACCTCCTGGTTCATAGGTCGAAGGTTCAACCACTAAGCCACACTGGCCAGGCTAAAACATTAAAGTTTTTTACTGTGTTTTCCAGCATTTAGAAAATTAGGAGAAAATAAAAAACGAAGTACTTTTGTCAACCTCATATAAAAATATCTGGCTTTCAGATATTCTTTGTTTTACATTATACACTCAACTCTCATCAACTCATAGCAAAATTTGCTTTTGCTCTCTTATTTTGTCACTTTCTCTGTAGTAGCTCATGGACATAGAAAGCATCTTTCTTTACTAATTTATTACCTGCCACAGGACATAAAATATAGAATTTAAAGAGTGAGTCTGGATGTAGTGTAGGCTTATTCTATGCACTAGCCTGAGACATCCTGCTCTCCAGTCCCCCATGGAACAGGGAGGCAAGGGAGGGGGTGTATAGTGGAAAAAACGAGGGAAACATAGAGAAGCATTAATTAAAAATTGTAATTTTTAAGTTCAAAGAAATACCACATTAAATGTAGGTGCCTAGCCAAATCAAATGCCATATCTGAAAATCATTGAATACGTGCTCATTAATACTAGTAAAATTGGCTAACTTTTCCATTGAGCTTATAAGTACTTTAACCATGTTTGCCTCTTTCCTTGAATTCTACAATTCTGTAAAGTAGGTGTTGCTGATAGGCCTGCTTTAACTGGAAGGAATAGAAGAGAAGCTAAGTAATTGGCCCTGTATCACACAGTTAGTGAATGTTAGAGCTGAGCCTCGAACCCAGCACCTCTGGCTTCAAACATGGGCTGCCCCCCCCCCCCCCCACTGCATATAGAAAATAATATTTGTCCAGTCTATACCCCCAAAACAGGATCTTGTTTTGTTTTGGTTTCGTTTGGGAGGTTTTCAGATGTTTCCCTTTCTAAATACTTGAATGGTGTTTTTACTTTCCCATCTCTGCCATCTACATCCTAAGCATGTAAATATTTTTCTAAAGAGCTTTCTTGAGCCAGATACAAAACATGTCTTTGCACCTCTAGACTGAAAACTCACCCTCTCTCTACAGGAGAAGCAAGTCTTGTGTTTGGCCCTCACCTCCTCTGGCCATAGCTCCGTATAACTTTTAAATGACTGGCCCCCCAGACCCCAAGCTGGTCTGTCACTTTTACAGGAACTATAAACACACCCTCAAAAACTGTCCGCAGCCACAGACTCCTTGAACTGACTGTCCTGAAGAAAATGAGCAGGCTTTCACTTCAGCCCATTCAGCAAGTTCACTCCACATCCTGCCGGCCACAGGGACCCATCTCCAAAATAGATCTCTTCTCACTTCAACCTCCCCACATCTCAAGTTTTGAATTTCTGCAGCTTCTATCCTTTGGTTTGTGCCCATAGAGTTGTTAAGCAGGGTCCCCACCACCAATGAGCAGCCGCACTCTCCCTCCTGGGATAGATCCTGGCAGGAATTTTCTCAGGCGGGCTCTTCCTGCCAGCCCTCTCTCCTCACGAAAGCAGAGGAGGTTTCTTGCTTCTTCCTTTGAGGTCTCCTTTTATCCCTAATGAAGAAAAATAGCAACCGTACCAACTTTTGTTATTCCTTGCCCATTTTCCTTCCTGCCTCCCTTCTGGAATTCTGCCCCAAATCTGCCTTCTCCTGGGCCCTTCCCCTTCCATAGCCCCGTGGGCAGAGTACAGCTGGATTCCCCTCTTGAATGAAGTTCAAGCCTCAGTATATCTGAAGCTGCAAGCAGGTCTACTGCCCATGAGGGCTGTGACAGCAGGCCCTGTCCTAGGCAGTCCAGTTTCCATTGCCCTGACTCCCCTCCCTTTGGTTCCTCGGGTTTGCCCATCTAGAACCCACTGCCCCATCTCTTACACTGCCCGAGCTAGTGTCTTTAGCAATTCCTGCAGCTCCCAGCTCTCCTCGCCATCATGCAAGTTAGCTCCGGCCTGGCATGCACCACTTGTTCACGCACATGAACCTGCCTCTAAGGACCCACAGATGGAGGGAGTAAGCAAGGGGTAGTGATGCATCAAATCCTCTTCACGCGATAACAGAAACACAGCAGGCTGTGACTATAGGATGTCCTGAGGTCAGGGGACCTGGGGTCTAGCCCTGGCACTGACACTGACTAGCTGAGTGACCTTGAGAAAGTCACCTAACCTCTCTGGTTCTTGGATTTCTTCATCTATAGAATAATGGAAGCAAGCTAAATAGTTTTTAAGGTTCTTTTATTTATTAGTTGTCACATTATGTAGTGGAACCACATGACTAAAAGATTGTCTAACAGCCCTGGCTAGGAAATAACAGTTTGCACGTGCCTTAATCTCCTCATTTTTCATTATAAGAAAAAATGTTCTTGTGTCTTGGTTTTAGAATTCCTCCAATGATACATTGATGCTGAATTTACGGCACCAGTTATAAAATGATATGCTGCCATTTCTGACTATTTCTACCTCCCAAAGTCCACTCACACCATACAGTTTCTGGAGATGAAGGGCTCCGTTATCAGGTTGGACAAATGCAGCAAAACGGGTCCAGAATTGCCAGTGGAGACGAGTCTCTGCCTATGTTTGCTCCAGGCTATAGGAGCGTGGAGAGACCTGGTGCCAATAGTCCAGAGTCTTTCTAGATGTTAGTGTTCCTTTGGGAAAAAATTACATGGTCAAAAGAGTATGGAAAGCTCTGAATATTAGTCGCTCCTTCTTGGCAATTTACCATGCACGTTAGCATATTTAAAGCTCTGAGAAATCTTGCCAGTGTAGAAATCTTAATTTATCCCAGCATTTCCCAAACTATTATGGCCCCAGACTCTTCTTTTACAAAATACTTCACATCTGGTAGAACATGTCCTCAGAACACAGTTTGGGAAACATTACCACAAAACATGGGTCTTCAGAGCAGAGAGGGGTAATGACAGCTGCTGGAATATCTATGTAGCACCTACTGTATGCAAAACATATGGAATAATTCAAAATTGGCAGATCGAGTTGCTGGCAGCCAAGATTTCAAAATCTAACGCTGCAGAGGGATGGACACCCATGAATAAACATGACAGTCAACAAACAAGACAAATGAAGTGTTAAGTAATACAACTTGGAGGTGCCCAGGCCACTGGGCAGTTGTTGGACTTCCCGATTGAATTTCCATGCTCTCAGCTGTCAGCCTCAAGTTCTTTACTACACCAGGGCAGTTAGCATTCAGCCAGTTTGATGATATCACCGCAGGGCACTTAATTATTTTTATAAATAAGGCAGTTGGTGGGGCACACCAAGTCATTTTATCCTGTGCTGGACATCCTAGAATCTTTGTCTTACATGTACAGCTATGTTGATTTTTATTCAGAATTAGGATCTATTCTTTCCCCAGAAAGGATGGCATCCTTTTGACAGAGTGAGAAAGATGTTGAAATGGCCAACGTCACAGGCTGTTGTTCAGTTCGTCTGAATCGAAGTGCCTGCGGTCCAGTGTACCTGACTTTCCTGGAGCCTTGAGCAGTGGCCCTGTTGGAGGCCATGTGTGACTCACTGTTACTTCCCAAGCATTTCCTCTCCCCCTGGCCATATCCATGTGCCCCGATGTCCTCAGACAGCCTCCCAGGTTCCTCCTCCTTCTCTCCTGTTTCCCTTCCTGCCAGCTTTCCTTAGACTTTCTATGGATACATGCTTTTTTTCTGAATATGTTTCTTGTCCCTTTCCACCTCCTTCTGCCTCTCCTTTCTGACATCTTTAGAAGAAACGAAGCCTCCTTTTTTCTGAGGGTTGAATCCTTGGGAAGTCCTCTCTGCTAACAGAAGAGAAGCTGGCACTGTCATTCAAAGGCCAACCTTGTTTCCACAAAGACTACCTCTTGAAGAAGAAGCTGCTTATTATTTTTTTCAAAGTTTATTATTATTTATTGTATTTTTTTACACAAGTTTCATTGTAAGAGAAAAGTCTGTTGGCAGCAGCTTCTCATCTTCATCTTCAAATTCATGGCCTCCAGTCTCGGTTTTATATTAATAGCACCAGCCAGGCGTGACAACTAACAGTTTAAGAGGTAGAGACTCTCATCTTCATAATTAAAAAAATAAAATAAAAATACAAGTGCTAAGCCTTGTAGCAGCATCTCAGATGAGCGAGGTGCCATACTAGATCACAAGCCCTGGCTTTGGGAGGGCTGCTCATGTCCTCCTTCGATCCTGTCCCAAGTCCCAGGAGAAGAGAAGATCCGTGCAGTTTGGATTTCAGCTCCATTTCCAGGGGGACTCAAGGGGTTGCTTTTGTCTGCTGGCTAAGCTAATGTAATGTCTTCACCTACCAGTTGGATTCCAGCTTACCACATCTGTTGTGTTTACTAGTGTCCAGGATGAGGCATGATGCATAATAGATTCTCAGTGTTTGTTAGAGGAAGGAGGGTCATCAGATATATCTATCAAGGCTTTGTATTTTTTTCATTTGCACATTAATAGCAATTGTACTCTATTGTGATACAATCTGAGGGGTAGGAGAGGAGTATAATCTAAGATACAAGTAGGGCTTCTCCAAAAACTACCTTTCGGTACCTCCCTTTTCCCCTCTGTGTCCCTCCTAAACAAAGAGTCGTTGGTGGAGCCACGCCAAACTAGACAGGGAGGTCAAGAGACTCTTCTGCCACCTACTTCATGTCAAGGAGGGTGCGTGTGCAATGTGCTGGCCGCTGCATGCTCAGTTCTGAGGCCCCACATGAGTAAATCATGGCCTCTACCATCAAGGAGCTTACAGTTGGGAGAGATTGGCGTAGGACAAGGTACTAGAATATACCTAAACATATATATACTAGAGGCCTAGCCGGCGATCTGGGCAAATCAGGTTCTCCCCCTTCCCCCATCTCCCCTAGCCTCCTCCTTCCCTTGCTCCCTCAGCGCCCTGCTGCTGCTGGCCACCCGCCATGTTCTGCGCCACCCCCTGGTGGTCAGCACACACCATAGTGAGTGATCAAACTCCCAGTCTCCCAGTCAAACTCCCAAGGGGACCCTTCACATATTAGCCATATATATATATGTGTGTGTGTGTGTATTATATATGTATATATGCATCATATGGGATTTTGTTATTTAAATAGAAAAAAAATGTTATTTTATTCCTAATGTGGGGTCAGGGGAGCCTTCAGAGAGCAGGAAATATGTGTCACCCTTTTATTAGGAAAGGTCTGTGCTCAGGACACAGACCCCGCTCAAGACAATCACAGATTCCTCCTGGGCCAGCCTTGGACTTCTTCCTTCCTTGCAGTTACAACCTGGGATCTAGAGATTCCTTTCTTCTGGATTTCTGTGTTCGGTCTCCTGGAATTACACTCTCTACAACTCAGGTACCAATGTTAATGGAAATAGTAGCAGCAGCAGTCACAGTAGTAATCATTTATTGAGCCTTTAACTAGACACGAAGCGTCATGGTGAGATCTTTAGATACAAACTTCAATTTCATCCTCACGGTAATCTTATGAGATAAATATTATTGTTCCAATTGTACTGAAAAGGGAATTGAAGCTGACAGGTTAGGAGGCTTTCCTCAGGGACCTGCACAAGGAGACAGTGGACCTGAGAGTTACATGCAAGTCCACTCACCTGAGTGCCTGTGTTCTCCACCGCTATGCTGGGCTGGGCTGCCTCCCCGCCACCCCTGGCTTCTCCTTCCTGGTTCCAAGTCTCAGGCACAGTTAAGAGATGGAGATTCACAGTATTGATAAAAAATAATGCTTGAGTAAGACTCGGGTAAAACAAAAAGCTGGGGGGGGGGGGATGCTGAACCCATTAAAAGGATCTTCTTTCTATGAAAACTTCTGCTCAGCATATTCAAGACACATTTTGGCAGAAAGTCATTTATCTTCTCTCTCTGGACCTGGGAACGGCCGTAGGAAGTGTTTGGGCCTCTTCCCAAATATAATCCCTGACCATTTGGAGGCTGAGAACCCTCTCTGCCCGCGGCCTCCTGGGACTCCGGTGGCCCGCCCGTCGGTCAGAGGCACCGAGCATCCCCACGGTGGACATGTGGGAAAGATGGTCTCTGTCCTTGAGGACATAAGGTCTGGTCAGGGAAACAGAGCAGGCCCATGTGAAAGAGTCAGGAACACAAATATAGCAAAAATAGACCCTGCAGTGTGGAAAATCCAAGTGCAGACGTCACTATGGACTCAAGGTCCAACATTAAGTCAGAGAGGAACAGGAAGAAGTTGAACGTGAAGTGCTAGGTCATCAGAAGAGCCTTCCTAGAAAAGGCCCCATCCACTTATTTGCCGACTCTCATTCGGCATTTACGTGGTGGGCACTGACGTCTGCCTTTGGGGGAACATGGTGCTGACTGTGCAGGGAGGCTGGGGTCAAGGATATATGGGGGCACTGACCCAGGTGGGAAGTCAGAGCAGGCCTCCTTGAGAAAATGATGCTTTCATCAGATTCCTGAAGGCAGCCCTGCCCCTGACTGCAGCCAGAAACCCAGGAAAAAGTACAAAGAGGCCCCCACCTGTGGCCTGCCCATCTCTTTCCATCCTAGCAGGTGTGCCATGTGTGGGCACCTCAGGCCTCCAGTTCAAACTCTGTCCACATGCCACTCCCCTCTACTCCTTGGCCAGCCTTCAGGCCTAGAATCTGATCTATCCTCAGGAGACTGATCCAGATCAAAGGCCCACAGTGGGCTTGGGCCCTTTGCACAGGGCATTCAGGAGTCCTGAGTCTACGAAGGTATATGATCTGGAAGTGGGTGCACAGCCGGTGGCAGACATGCCCCCCCACCCCACCCCACTGGCTTCTCACTCTATGGAGAGGGACACAGCTACCTCAGCCAGTGTACTGCTCAGGGCAGGGATTCCGACTGCAGGGTCTAAGGCAGGGGTGGGCAAACTTTTTGACTCGAGGGCCACAATGGGTTCTTAAACTGGACCAGAGGGCTGGAACAAAAGCATGGATGGAGTGTTTGTGTGAACTAATATAAATTCAAAGTAAACATCATTACATAAAAGGGTACGGTCTTTTTTTTTTTTTTAGTTTTATTCATTTCAAACGGGCCGGATCCGGCCCGCCGGCCGTAGTTTGCCCATGGCTGGTCTAAGGACATTTCTGCCTAAAGGATAAGTAGGTGTTAGTTAAATTGGCAGGAGGGTGGTGTAGGAGGGTAAGCCTTCTTCTGGAAGGAAGGACCAGTGCAAGATCCCTGAGATGGAAAATGTCCTTGGTCACCTTCCTAAAAGCAAGGTGTGGGGGAGAGCTGGGTGAGGTTGGAGAACGGACAGGGGCCTGGTGGGCCAAGGTAAGGACATGGTAGGCCAGGAGAGGTCGTTTTGAATGGAGCAAGAACATTCCTTCCAAGCTAAGCTCGTGTGATGCCAATAAGGTATTTGATGTGAGAAGAGAAAGCAAGCTGTTCGGTTTGGCTGGGCCTGAGAGGACTGAGAAAGGCAAGAGCAGGAAGAAAGAAAACATCTGGAGAGGAGCAACTGTGGAGGAGTTATGGGCATGTACCAAGGGACCAGGGTCATCAAAGGGAACTCAGAGCCTCTGGGAGGAACGCGAACAGAATTGGGCGGAGGCCCAGATTCGCTCTTTGTTCTGTGCTGACCATGGAAATGAGGCCAAATAATTTGCCACATTTGACACCTTTCCACTCAGAGATGCTCCCTATGCTTGAGTTGTAGTACTTTATACGTAGGCGACTTGTGTGTTTTCCTGTGTGATTTATGTCCTGGAAATTACTCTGCATTGGCAACACATCACATTTTCCACTTAGTAAACGTAGCCACTGTTTATGCTTTGGGCAACATTTTACAGTGGTCGCCAAATCCTTGTTTCCTTATTGTGTCGTTTATTTTTTATAATCAGTGATGGCATTCCTATCAGTTAATGCCTGTGAAGTTGTGAATGCATTAGGCCACAATAAGAATTGTCCCTGAAGTCTGTAAGCAGATGTTGGTGTGTGTGTGTGTGTGTGTGTGTGTGTGTGTGTGTGTGTGTGTGTTTATGATAACAGTGCTTACATAATCTCAACAACCAGACCCTAGGGACTCACACTCGGAGATGGAACAGTTGGTTTAAATTAGGTTTCCATGTGAAATACGGTATCTCTATTTTTTTCCTAGCATTGTGGGAAAGTATATGGAAAATCATTTGACTGATAGGAAATAAATCTGGATGCTTGATCAGGACTGAGGCACAAACCACGTGCTGGTCCCTGCTCCATGAAGCAGGACTCTCCAGAGAAAGAGGAGTTAACCCTTTCAGACCACTGGGCTAATGAATCACCAGAATAGCCTGAAAGAACCACGACTTTCCAGAGACATGATTTGACATCAATTTCAACAATACAATGGAGCTAAAGCTACAGAAAGATATAGCCAAAGGCCTCAAAAACTAATCCATTGGATGTCCTTGAGGAACCATTTTAACTTCTATGATTTCATTTTTATTTGTAAGGTGACAGGTTTGAATTTCTAGCTCAAAGAGTCAATGATCTTGTGATTCTAAGTGTTTTCTGGGGAATTCCCACAGCAGGATAGGGCTTATCAGACACAAATCACGCTACAGGAAGAATTGGACAGAAGCACCAAAGATACTCAGTCTCTATCAGCAAAATAATTTCGTGCTCTGGAGAGCCAGGGTTTCACAAAGGTGACTTTTAATTTGGTAACCAGGTGAAGGGACAAGGCTTGGAAATGGTGAGCAAGGGCTTATTTAGCTACAGGGAAGGGGTTGGCTCTGCAAATCCCAGAGGGAGATCCTTTGTGCTCCAAGCAGCCCTGAGAGATTGGAATAAATGGTTATCTTTTCCCCAGGAGACTCAGAAGTCCTTGCAGGGTGAACAGGACCAGAGCTCATCCTAGGGGTTTTGATGCCTGATCTCTCCTGATGTTGCATGAGGACCCAGCGAAGTCCAGACAGGTAGAGAGCAGAGGAGCATGCTCAGAGCCCTCTCGGCTGGGCCGGCTGGGCCGGGAGGAGGCAGGTATCACAGCAGTGCTCCTGGCTGCTACCAGACTGTGGCGCTGTTTTATCACTGCAGCGCCATGTTGCTATTATTTCTCTACATGTTCCTGAGGAGGGAGAAGAAAAGGGTGTTCAGCATCAATCTCTTCCGGTCTGTTTTGTTCTTTAACCTTTTTTGTGTGTGTGTGTGGTACTCTTCTCGATATCTTCTTTTTTTTCCAGTTCTGTCCTCTTACTGAGGGCTTAGATGGACCTAACCAATGCCACATGGAAACTGTCACCCTTCATCAGATGAAAGAGCACCCAACTGGGAGTCCTAGTTTTGACATCAACAAGAATTGTGACCTCAGAAAGTCACTTCTCCCATGAGCCATAGATTCCTGACCTGGAAAATGGGATTGGACTGCCCTCTGTTGTGGCTGCCAGCAATAAATGCCATTCATTCCTATCACTTTATGGCAGTGCATACATTCCTCTCATTTTACAGGAGTGCATACAGAACTCTCTTTCCTGCCATTGTCATGAGTCACCATCAACTCTGTTCACGCCTCACTCTCACTCAGGCCAGGGAAGCAAGTGTCTCCTCCCCCGCTCCGTCCCCCGCCCCCCCCCCCCCCCCCGCCACCCCACCCATGTTTCAACACTGTTTTTGAACCAAGTGCAACTAATGGTCCATGTGGAGTTAAGATCAGAGCTTCTGCTTGTTAAAAACTGAGCTTATAAGCCCAGACATAAGCCAGGATGAAGAAAGCAACTTAAGTGAATGCTAGTGTCCAAGCACCAAAGTATAAGTAGCAGAAAAATAATCTTAGAGACTAAGCAGAGGATTGTGAGGCTGCATATCGTAAAGGGGATCTTAGTACTCAGTTATTCTTAAATATCATACTCCAATCTGCGTAGAAAAGTCAAATCACATTAAAATAAATGTAAGCCCAGAGCTAGAGAACATTAGCGTTTGCGTATACACATCAGGCATTTAGTAAGTGGGTAATTAGTGTCACCTCTGGGGCACACACCTAAGTTCAAATTCAGGATTTGCCACCTTTTGGTTGGAGACCTTGGGCAAGTCTCATAGGCCTCTGTCCCTCAGTTTTCTCTTCTATAAAGTGAGGATAATAGTAGCCCCTGACTCTTAGGATTGTTGTGAGAGATAAATGAGTCATGTAAAGTGCTTAGCACAATTCCTGGTACATCGTAAGTGCTATATAAGTATTTGTTCTTCTCAATTTTGCTTAGTCATTTGGGGAGCATAATAGATAATACATTTGTAGAAGATAGCTCAAAAAATATAGTTTTTCACTTGATATTATGTATTTTACTACTGATAAGTATCTTTCATGGATGGGCTAAGTGCACTGATTGCATTTAATCTTGCTGTCCTTTGGTCAAATATATTTAAATCATTATCCTTTGGCCTTATTTTTGTATAGTTTCATGGAATTGTATAGATCAAGAGGGATTTTATGATTTGCCTTTCAGCCTCCTTTTATTTATTTTTATTTTTTTGTTCATCATCACCCGAGGATATTTTCTCCATTGATTTTTAGAGAGAATGGAGCAGGGGGGAGAAAGAAATAGAGACATCAATGTGAGAGAAACACATCAACCAGTTGCCTCCTGCGCCTGTCCGGACTGGGGTTAAAACCTGCAACCCAGGTACATGACCTTGACCGGGAATCCAACTTGAGACCCTTCTGTATGCAGGACGGTGCTCTAACCACTTAGCAACATCAGCCAGGGCCAGCCTACTGATTTTTAAAATGAAGATAAAAACTACATGACTTTCCCATTGCAAAGCTGTGACGGAGAGTCAGTGACAGTGTCACCTTAGTCCCTTGGCTGGATCCTTCATTACCTAATACTAAGAGTATTAGAAAAACAGTTTTTTTGTGAAAAAAAATATGTATTTGTCAAGCTTCCAGGACATAGTTTCAGTCAGTGCCCCTCTCTGCACTTTCCAGGTGAGCTCCTGGGTGACGTGGCTGATCCTCACAGCCGGCTCCATGGAGGAGAAGCGGGAAGTCTTCTCATATTTGGTGCATGTGGCCAAATGCTGCTGGAACATGGGCAACTACAACACTGTCATGGAGTTCTTGGCCGGCCTCAGGTATGTGCAGTGGGGAATACGGCTGTCTGGGCACATTTTCCTCTTACGAGCTGAATGGCACTGAATTAACTACCCTGGTAACCACATGTACCCAAAACAGGCAGTCGGTAGTGGCAATCAATACAAATCATTCCATCAGGTACCCACTGATCTTGAGGGATTCCTTTGTTCTTTTATGTCAGATACAGGAGATAAGTTGCTAGATGTTCTTATGATAGAATGATGGTAGAGGTAGAGCTAGTGATCGTGCCTTCAGGCTTGAAAATATTTAGATTATAAGTAATTGAACTGCATCAAGATAACTAAAGTTTTTTTAAAGCAATTGGATGGAAAGAGAGAGCAGCCTTATTGTTAAATGATTTTGGTTTTCTAATTGTACATTTTGTTTCCTCAAACTAAATTCTCAGCTATTTTAAGGAAACAATTAGAAATACAAAGATTTACATATAACAATACTTATTCAGTCGTGGTGTCGGTTTAAAATAACCCAAATGAACAGAAAAAAATGAAGTAACTAATAGGATACATCCATACACCGGAATGTTATTTAGCCACCAAAATTAATGTTTATGACAATTTTTCAATATCATTGGAAAACAAGTAACATATAATACACAAAAATATGGGAACAAAGCTATATGTAATAACCTCCGCAATATTTATACATCAAAGTTTATAAAATATTTATACCAGGCAGACACAAATAGAATAAATACTAGAAGGAAAAATACCTAATGTTGTATGTGGATGGTAGATCTTTGGGTAGATTTCCTATATTTTTGGTATTTTCCAGATTTTCTACAATGATCCTCTAGTACAGCGGTTCTCAACCTGTGGGTCGAAACCCCTTTGCGGTTGAACAACCCTTTCACAGGGGTCGCCTAAGACCATCCTGCATATCAGATATTTACATTACGACTCATAACAGTAGCAACATTACAGTTATGAAGTAGCAACAAAAAAAATTTTATGGTTGGGTCACAACATGAGGAACTGTATTTAAAGGGCCAGAAGGTTGAGAACCACTGCTCTAGTACCTTTATAATCAAAAAAAAGAAATAAAAGTTTTAAAATAGTGTCAATTCTCAATCTAACAAAAAAAACAAAAACAAAAAAAACATTGACCTTTGCTGAGGTTTGACTACTCTGTTACAGAAAGGATGATCAAGTAATGAGAACCATGTCTCATTCATTTATTCACTTCGTTTATTTATACCTCCTTTTCATGCCCCAAAATAGATTTTCACCAGCCTATAAGAAACCAGTTGTAGGACTAGCTGGACTTAATGGGGTGAAATCGGAAAAACTTTTATTTTCCTGACCTCACTGTGTTTCAAACCTGCTAGCTGGCCCTCCCTCCCTTGGCTTGGATTACACCGTGGGAGAGCCTGTCACTTTCCCAGCCACTGGTGTGGTTAATGAGCTGTCTCCTTCACCTATGCTCATGAGTGTGAATGAATCCCTGCAAAAAAAGCAGGTTGTCTAAGGGTGTACAGTGTGACACCATTTATATGCAGTTTACGAAACAGACAATTCTACAAACTGCTTAATGATATATACGCATGTTGTGGAAGTAAAAGACCTGTTAGGGAATGAGATCACTGCAGTCACAGCTGTGGTCCCCTTTGGTGGGGGAGGGGGGGAGCATGTCCTCAATGGAGAAATCCACTGGGGCCTCAGCCGTATTGTTGTTGTTGTTAATCCTCACTGGAGGATATTTTTTGGATTGATTTTAGAGAGAGTGGGAGGGGGAAGGTGGAGAGGAGAGAGAGAGAGAGAGAAAGAAACATTGATGTGAGAGACACACAGCAATTGGTTGCCTCCCACACTTGCTCTGACGGGTGGGGAACCTGCAACCCATATGTGCCCTTGACTGGAATCGAACCTGTGACCCTTCGGATTTCGGGCTGACGCTCTAACCACTTAGCAATGTTGGCCAGGACTCAACCGTATTATTAATGTTTTGTTTTTTAAACCAAGAGGTTGGTACATGGGTGTTTGTCACATTATATTTATTCTTTCAAATACTTTATATATTACATAATGAATTTTCAATCCAATTTGATATAAATAAAAATTGCAGCCTCTCAGTTAATTTAAAGCTTCTCCCTTTTTCCACATTTTGCAGCCCAACCAGTCTCAGGAAGCTGCAGTAGGATGAAAAGGAATGGTATATCTTTTCTCTCCCTCCCTCCACCTCAGGGTCCTGCAGGAAAGGTGGACAGGAGAGCAGAGAAGGAAGCAGGGTAGAGGAAGGAGGAGTCTTACTGGGCCGGAACAGCTGTAATCTGTCCTCGGTGTTCCCATAGAGAGAGCTGTATGGGGTGATTTGGGGTTTTTTTTCTAGTTACGCCCCTAACATCCTCCACCTCCCATGGCACCATTGCCTGGCAAGAGGCAGTGCACCCTCAGTCCCCAGGGTCCAGCTCCGGAGGCCCTGCCCTCCCAGACTTTCCTCTAGAGTCACCTCATTTGGCAGGCGGACCTTTTAAGATAGTGCAGGGCCAACTGCCTGGCACAGTGTCCACTCCGGACTCACAGGAAACACTCTCAGACTTTGCAAACGCATGACACACCCACTGGAACCTTCTCCCTCACATGGCAGCTTCTCTTGTCAGACTTTCCCAGGCAAGAGTCACACACCAGTCTGTGTGATCCACAAACTACCCAGGACACAGGTCCACCTCTCCAAAGAGTCCACTTGAAGCCCCCAAACTTCGGGTGATGTCCCCTTTCCCCGTAACACTGATAGTATTCCCTACCCAGCCGACCAGATGCAGTCATGGCTGGTGGTGGGTACAAGACCACTGGGGTGCAGAGCAGTTTCAGTGACAACCTGGAACCTCTCCTTAGCAGCAATTTCAAAATAGGAAAGTCCCATGTAACATCCTTTTATGCAAATAATACTTCAAGGTAATGTCCCTCAGGATGGGCCAGTGGCTTGATGTCAAAGCTGGAGTCAGTAAAAGCAAAGAGGCTGAAGCAGGCCTCACGTGCACCGGTGAGGGACTGTCGAATCCAAGGGTCACATTGAAAGGATCAAGAGGAGTGGATGACACATTTCCTGCAGGCAACCCTCCATCAATACTCGTGTAAACACTGTTCCCCAGAGGTTTCCCTCTGGGCATCACTGCTAGGGAAGCTCCCGCCTAAGTTCAGTGCCCACCTTCCAAACTGACGCCTTCCACATGGGTTTTCATTTGTATCGGTCCTGTCTCATTTTGTGTTTCAATTTATAAAAGTAATATTAGACATCATTTGGGGAGTAGATAGAGATATGGATCCTAAATAAATATCAAAACAGAGAGAAAAAGAATGAATCTATATAGAATTTAGGCTATGTACTGTAAACCATATTATTTCTCCTTCCGTCTGAAAAAAATGTGTCATTTACTTG
Organism: Myotis yumanensis; assembly: GCF_028538775.1. Taxonomy (NCBI): domain Eukaryota; kingdom Metazoa; phylum Chordata; class Mammalia; order Chiroptera; family Vespertilionidae; genus Myotis; species Myotis yumanensis. Next base: position 22,893,435 of record NW_027223764.1, on the reverse strand, counting down.
CAAATAGGTCAAGAAAAGTTTTAAAAATGTGGCAGTTCATGGACCAGTCTGACCTGGAGACCATGAGGAGTCTGAAGGATGCCATGGCTCAGCACGAATCCTCCTGCGAGTACAGGAAGGTGGTGACGCGGGCGCTGCACATCCCGGGCTGCAGGGTGGTCCCGTTCTGCGGGGTGTTTCTGAAGGAGCTCTGCGAAGTGCTGGACGGCGCCTCCGGCCTCGTGAAGCTCTGCCCCAGATACAATTCCCAGGAGGAAACTCTAGAGGTGAGGCCTTTCACAGTCCTCGAGATCCGGAGTCTCACTGCTGTCCCTGGCTGTCACTCATTTCAGTGAGGAGGGATGCCTCCGTGACCCCAGGGGTCTGTTGTTACTGCTGTGCAGATCACAGAGAACAGAACACCAGCCGGCACTGTTTGGGGCTTAGTATAGTTAAGTTAGCTTTTTTTTTTTTTTTTTAATTGATTTCAGAAGGGAAGAGAGAGGGAGAGAGAGAAAAACATCCATGATGAGAGAGAATCATGGATCCACTGCCTCCTGCACACCCCCTTCCGGTGATCAAGCCCACAACCCCGGCATGTGCCCCTGACTGGAATCAAACCTGGGACCCTTCAGTCCACAGGCCAACGCTCTATCCACTGAACCAACCCAGCCAGGGCTGGTTAAGTTAGCTTTAATGGGACAATGTGAAGGTACCAGTGGAAATGGGCATTGCTTTCTGATTTTTTTTTTAAGGTTGATGGGGTTTTCTTCTGTCTCATTGGTTGGGGATGTCTGGATGCAGAGGATAAAGGAAGTCAGGTGAGAGTATTAACTTTTCCAAATCGGCAGAAGAATGTGGGCAAGTCAGCAGTGCCTTCCTCTTTTTCTTTGTGGTGGGGGCGGGGGGGACGATGGAAAAGCTGGTGCCTCATCTGAAGATGGGCTCCAGGCTGCTGGCCATGGCCACCTCACTTGTCCCAGGCCCATTGCTCCCTGTTTCTGACTCTCGGAGAGGAGAGGACCATGTGAGCTTTTCCTTGGGTCATTGGGCACTGGAGAGGAGGGACACTGAGAAACTGGACGAAGGTAAGAAACCTCCCTATTTTAGGTGGAGAAATGAAAGGAGAGACTAAACGGGAGGATAACTTCATGGAGAATTTTGAGGAGTCCTGGAACTCGATTCAGTTGTGAGACACACCTGGAAGGGTCATTCTCACCATGGGGGCAGTACCCACTGATTTTACACACACACACGCACGCACGCATGCACACACACGCACTCCCTCTCAGTGGCAGTGGGAAGACTCTTCTAAAACGTCAGCCTCTTCTATGTCACCTGGTCACAAAGGCGTCTCCTGGTATCAGGGAGACCTGACAGCCCCTGACGGTTACAGGCAACTCAGTCGGCTCCATCTCTCGGCTTATTTAAGGGGAATGAAAGTGTAAGAAATGAAGGAGAATCCTGAAAGCAAGTCCCCCGGCCGCACCCACACCAGCCCCCTCGTGCTTCAGAAGGAGGGAGCACCACATCTCAAGGCCCCACTGCAGCCGGAGGTGGGAGAAACTTCCCATCAAGACACAGAGGACAAGAGTGCAAACACGCCCAGGAAGCCTCTGTGTCACCTTAGGACACATGGGAAGTAAAGCAAATGCCACCTTGCTCAGTGATTTTACCTGGTTCCGGAGTACAGTATACTTTTTCATGGTTTTTCTCAATTCTCCCTGCCCTTCCGCGGTGAAGTGGCTAATCTCCCTAGGGAACCTTGGAATAATATTGCTTTTTGTGTTTTCAATCCCAAGTGCAGTGTTAGTTCCTAGAGGGACTAAAGTTGTCTTAGTGAAAACAAGAGTAAGTTTTGATAGTTCATGTGGTGAAAGGGGAAAAAATGTGTTTCCTGGAGGTTCTTGTTTTTTCCCAATAAAATAGGCACAAATACCATTATTTATGACTATTATGATTTCATTTCTCTAGTCACGTAGATTATTTAGATCTACTGTATGACATCGCAATAACCATCTCTCGGTATATTTTTCCATAGTTTGTAGCTGACTACAGTGGACAAGATAATTTTTTACAACGCGTGGGACAAAATGGCTTAAAGAATTCGGAAAAAGAGTCCACCGTCAACAGCATCTTTCAGATCATCAGGAGCTGCAGCCGCAGTCTGGAGGCGGAGGACGAGGACAGCCCCAGTGAGGGGAGCGGCTCTCGGAAAAACTCCCTGAAGGACAAAGCTCGCTGCCAGTGAGTTTGCATTTTAACGGGAAGAAGGGTGCTCATTGCTCCTTCCTACTTCAGTTTGGTTTCAGGTAGATGCCTAAGAAAACCTACCTTTATCAGTAAGCAATGCTTCTTTCTCTCCCATCATTACCAATTCTGAATTAGAATGTTTTTAATATTTTTTTTATTGATTTCAGAGAGGAAGGAAGAAGGAGAGAGAGTTAGAAATATCAATGGTGAGAGAGAATCATTGATCGGCTGCCTCCTGCACACTCCACACTGGGGATCAAGCCTGCAACCCACGCATGTGCCCTGACTAGGAATCAAACTGTTACCTCTTAGCTCATAGGTCAACGCTAAACCACTGAGCCATACGCGCTGGGCAAGAATTTTTCTTTTTAATTTGGCTACTTTGTTCTAAAATTACTGCTTATAATCTAATTTCTTGCTATCGGATAGCCCTCTAAAGCAGTAATTCTCAAACTTCTTGCCCTTTAAATACAGTTCCTCATGTTGTGACCCAGCCATAAAATTATTTTCATTGCTACTTCATAACTGTAATGTTGCTACTGTTATGAATCGTAATGTAAATATCTGATATGCAGGATGGTCTTAGGCGACCCCTGTGAAAGGATCGTTTGACTGCCAAAGGGGTGGCGACCCACAGGTTGAGAACCGCTGCTCTAAAGGAAACTAGAGTTACCCTGCTATCTCTAAAAATTCAACCAATTAAATTTCAGGATTAGAACCATGGTCCCATTTGTTTATTTCATAGTTGCTATGTAAATAGTTTTTAATAATCACTGAGTGGAACACAGGAGTGGTGAGTATTAACATTTTTAAATGAAATATAGTGTTTTAGTAGGGGTAGAGTGAGACCTAGATAGTATTTTTAGCAGCTTCCCCCAACCTTTGAGTGATTCTAAGTCAGGTGGTCACGGATCTCACTTTCAGAAACACAGCTCTGTGAGATGACAACCTCAGCTTTGCAACTCTTTAGTTGTCGGAATTGCTATTTTTCAGCAGGCATTGCAATCTAGCCAGATGTGCTTACCCACAACCAAATGGAAGACCAGAAACCAGGGGGGGCATGCGTTGCTTCTCTTCAAGGCCGTTTAGTCACGGTCAAGCCCATCTCAAATGGCAGAGCCTGGCCCAGCTGGAGAAATGAATCCTTCACCTCCTCCAAAACTGTTAGGTCTGCTGGTGTTGGCATCTTTGCCACAAAAGTTTTATTGTAATCAGTACTCATGAGTCAGACCTTGCCATTGTCTTAGGGTCCTTATGTGTGTGTGTGTGTGTGTGTGTGTGTTCATAAGCCATTGCTTTCATTTTGCAGAGTCTTTCCCGGTTGTCTGTGTATGTACGTGAGCCTACGATGGGAAGAGTGACAGTGTTTTCAGAAAATAATTTATTTGGAATTGGAGTACTGGATACTTAGACTCAGTGGTGAACACAGAAATTAATGCTTTGTATCTGAACCCCTAATGCTATCATGTTTTAAGGAGGTAAACCTATATTCCAAATTTCTTCGGGCCTCCTTCCAGACCTCACTTCCTTGCTCATTCCTCCACAGAGGACTCAGGTGCTCAGAGATGAACTGTTAGTGCCCTCACCAGTGTTCCAGCCCTAAAGCTCAAATGTCTCACAGATAGCTTTCTTTTAAGTTTATCTCAGTTCAAAGATTACTTGAAAGTTTTCTCACTAACAGTGTGTTGACATTAGTATTATACATATATGTGTGTATGTGTATATGTATATGTGTGTATATATATGTGTGTGTTTGTATATTATATATATATATATATATATATATATCAATATATATATATATCATCATATATGTGTTAGCATATACAGTGTTAGGGGACCACCTACAAATAAGCACATGTCTACCCAAGGAGCGTCTCATAGCCATTTAAGGTCTTAACCTCTATTAACCTGTGTAGGTATCTATGTATATATCTACCTCCTTCCACAAAAATTTGTAGATGCCTATGAGAATAAATATAAATAATTGAAGATATTAAGGAAAATAAGTTAGGGAGAAATAATACAAAAGTGTATGCTCTACATTCTTTATAGTGACTTAATTTTGTTCTGAGATTCTTAATGGCCAGAGGGAAGATGGAGTCATGATTTATCACAAGTTTCACAATATTTGTAAGAAAAATCAAACAAACGTTTGGGAAAACCTTTTCTTCATATTGAAATCTGGCAAAAATTCATTCCTTAAATCCTACTGTAAGGGAAATATCATCCCTGAATAGATAAAATAATGTATTTCATATGGCTCTTTTTTTATAACAACCTTTACTTGTTTTGCGGTAGGGTGTTAATTAAACGTGTCCACCTTTCTAAAATACCTTCAGGAGTGTTACCTTTGGTTTAGCCTCAGAGACCAAGCCTCTGAGCTTTCCCTTCGCCTTCACCATCTTTTCCTTTTGCTGGGGGTTCCTTCAAGTGATAAATTTCTTACCTAATCCTGTCACCTCTTATGACATTTTTATTTCCAGCCTTCTGCTTATTCTCTTGTTCTCTTCCTAACGGTTTTATCTTCTACATCCTAAGAACATTTCTCTTCCGCTTCCCATTTTCCAGATCCTGCTTCTAAGCACTCTTAGGAGGAGGGAGAAAAGCTCAAAAATGTAAATATTTCTTTTACAAAACCTGTGAAGCCATGTTGAAATGCTCACATTGTAACCTCTGTGTCTCGGTACCAGGAACAGTTTCTTTACCCCAAGTGACTGCGACTCTGAAATGAAGCGCTGGACACACGAGGCGGGCGTGGGGTGTTAGATAAAGTCACTGAAAGCAGACCAGCAGGCACTGTTTCCAGGACTTGGGAATCCATTCTGGGTCCAGAGCCTCATACTGACGTTGTAAATACAATCCTGACAATAATGACATTAGTAATATTTAACATGGCATTATTTATTGAGAGCCACTTTTAAGAAACATTGTCATAATATTTTACATATGTTACATTATTTAATCCTCACAGCAGCTGCATTTTCCTCATGATCTCTCGCCCAGCAGGGCCAGGATGTAACCTCAGGCTAACAGGCTCAGAAGTCCACACACCACCCAGATAAGATTTAGAAGCTGCCGGTTGTTGAGGAAAGTGCTAGGTTAATTAAAAGCAAGAACTTGCCAGAAGCAAGCTTAAAAGTCTAGATGTTATTAGAGAGCAGCTATAGTTAGTCCTTTGGAAAAGGTATACATTTTCTCTGATCTTACAAAATTAATTTAGGCTTATCACCTGATGAAGTATGTTCATGTAATCATATTAACTTTGTAGGAAGTCATGAAGGGTTATTAAGAAAATACACTTGTCCCCTAATAGGATATTTTCATCAGGGAACATTAGAAAAGTGTTTATCCATCAATTTATGGTTTCTAACTGGAGGCTGCTACAGAAGCCCTCGGGGGTGGGATACAAACTTTCCTTCTCTTTTTACTCCATTGTCCTCTCAAGACATATGACTTATTTGACAAGGTAGTTTCTTTACCGGTAAACCACATCTTTGACATTTAGTTAATGTTATTTGGTTCCTAAATAAATCTTTAACTTCCACCTTATTCCTTTTTGTAAACCCACAGAAACGTGTCTCCTGAGAGGGTCAGGTACAGAAGTGCATAAAATCCACTAAGAGACAAAGCTGCTAGGTTCCTTCTCGAAAGGAACTTATTTCTTTACAGACAATTGTCAGTTTTATCTGGGCGCTGGTCCCTGGAAGAATGCTTTGTAATGGAATATTAACACTGAGCATTCGTTCTTTGGTGAAAAGAAGGAAGGAAGGAAGGAAGGGAGGGGGGGGGCGGGGAGGAACTGACTCCAAGAAAGGGTGTCTATACCCTCTCCCAGCTCCCACCATCTCTGAGCAGCAGAAATGGGCTCCAGAAAAGCTTAGAGTTTTCCTTTCCAGACACTATTCTTCATAATTAATGCTTGAAGGGGTTTTTGTTTTTTGTGTGTGTGTTTGGTTTTTTTGGCTGGAAAATACTTGATTTAGTTCAGAACTCAAACTAAACAAAATATGGGAAACACCATTTCTCTTGCTAAATGAAAATCAGAAATTTTAAGTCCAGCTTAACATACGTTGTATTTCATGGGTACTAACACTTCCCAATTGAATCCTTTTTGTACTTTAAAAACAAAACAAAACAAAAACAAAAATGATGACATGGAGAATGTGGAAATGGTTCCAAAAAAGGAAATAAAAAGATTAAAGGGCTTGGATGTGGTCTAAAGAAAGCCCCTCTAGAGGAACAGCTGGGCCGGGTTAGGCTCAGGAACGGAAGTGGGGAAGGAGAGGTGGGAGGGAAGAAACCTCTGTCTTCCTATACTTAATCATAGTGGTATACTTCACTGAGCCAGATGCTGTGCTGTGTGCTTTATGAGCATTATTTTATTTGAACTTCATCATTTATCTGTGAAATGGGTATTGTCTTTTTGCCAGTAACTGATAGGTAAAGTGAGACTCAGAGAAGTTGAGTGATTTGACTAGGTCACACAGCAAATAGGTGGTGGAGCTGACCCTTAGACATAGACTGATTCTAGAGGGTGTGTTCCTAATCACATGCTATATGTGGGGGGCCTGGGCATCAGTATAGTATATGTAAGAGGACACAAGTATTGGTTTTCCATTGTTACTGAGAGCAATTTCATAAGGATGGAACTAAGTGTCTACAAAGGACTTTCTTTCTTTACCTTTTTATGTGGAAATGGAACATTAAGTTCATAAAGTAGAATGTATTTTTGCTCATAGCAACCAGATCTCGATTTCTAATAACTTTCTTCAAGAGAAGAAAGCAAAGCTCCTTGGAGAAGTGGCTGATTCTAAGACGGGGGCTGGAAACACACAAGATGAGCCAGGAACATGTTGTTGTGCCAGAAAGTAGAGATGTGCTTAGCAAAACAACAAAACAAACTGTCAACATGACTTACCCCCGTGGACACTGACCTGGCCGAGGGAGTGTTGGTCATGGGCTGTTTTTTTAAAAAGTACACAAGAGCCGACTGCAAAAGCTCCCAATGGCCAATTTGAGCAAAATAAAGTAGCATTAGATTATAACCTAAAGTGTTAAATAAATATGCACGAGTTCATATTTATAAGTGATAAATAAACAAATGGGGGAGAAGGGATAATTCCAAATAACTTATTAGATACTCTGCCCTGTAGGAGGTAGTGCATAACTCCTCACTCCTTACACGTGGGCTACGCCTAGTGACTTCCTTCCAAAGAGGACAGTATAGAGAGGAGGTTTTAAAATAAAAAACAGCCCATGACCAGCACCCCCTCACCCAGGTCAGCATCAACGGGGGTAAGTCATGTTGACAGTCTGTTCCCTGGATATGACGTGATGAGAATGGCACTCTCTCTGTGGGCTTCCTGCCCAGAACCTCGGACCCCAGTCTACTTATAAGAAAAATATTAGGCAAATTCTAATTGAGGGACATTCTACAAAATACCTGAGCAGTGTCTCTCAAAACTGTCAAAATCATCAAAAGCAAGGAAAGGCTGAGAAACCGTCATGTCTAAGAGGAGTCTAAAGAAACAGGACAACTAAATATAATGTGGTGTCCTGGATGGAGTCCTGGAACAGAAAAAGGACATGGGTAAAAAATGAAGGAAATCTAAATAGAGTATGAACTGTTGTGAATAGTAATGTATCAGTATTGGTTTATGAATTGTGTCAAATAGACCATCCTTAATATAAGATGTTAATAATAGGGTAAAGTGGATGCAGAGATATACTCTCTTTGCAATTTCTCTACATATCTAAAACTATTCCAAAATTTAACATTTTCTTAAAAACTGGTGTATTTGAATAATTATCAAGTGAATATGTGCATAACTACCACCCAGAGTGGAAACATTACCAGCTCCCATAAACCCCTTATTTCCCTTCTTAATTATATCACTAATTTCTCCCCCTAGAGAAAAATTCAATACTATCAATTTTATGATAATACATCCTGCTTTTCTTTATAATTTTACCACTATTATGCATTTCTACATTTTTTCCTGATTTAGAAATTTACATGTATATAAATGCAGTATTATTTCTTGTGTGTCTTGCTTATGATTTGCCCATGTTGTTGCACGTAATTAAGCTGTTGGGTGTTATTTTCATTGCTGTGCAGAATTACATTGTATGAGTACGCCGTATTTTATTTATCCATTTTATCATTGCTGGACATTTGGGTAGTTTCCAGGGTGAGTAATCTGAAAAGGATATTCTCACCTTCAGATTTGTGAGATCTCCTATAGGTTTCTTTCCTTTTTTTAAGAATATCTATCTATGTGAGGCGAGGAGGAAGACCTGCTATTTGGAAGCAGGACTGGGATCTTGCTCGGGGACCAGAATCTAGACTGAGTCCAAGAAGCCCAGTGCTGCTGCTGCTCATGCTTCCCCAAGAGGCAGTGGCTGCCCAAGTGCCTCAGGACGATGGGAACATTCCTGCCCAGACATGTGTGGACCTACTCCTTCTCAGTTTTACTCACCCCTTTGCTTGTAACGTGTACGGGTCAAACAGCAGAAACCTCGCTCTTACTAACAATCCCTCATGCTTTGAAGAGAATGAATCTCTCTTGGGCATGTTCCTACCCAAGCGACCAGATAGAAAGGAGGCAGTGATCTCCCTTGCCTTCCCCCCTCTCCACCCTCAGGTTTTTCTTGCTCTAAAAACACAGGTTCCTCACTCAGGGAAGGAAACATGCTAACTTTTCTAAGCAGACAAGTCCTTTGTGTGCATGCGCGTGTGCACACACACCCAGTGAGAATCTCAGGTTGTGTCAAGGAGACCTGTTTTGCTCCTCTGGCCGCCAAGACTCTATTTCCCAACGAGTGTCTTTGAACTAATTGTGTTTGATTTTTAACAGAGGCTCTTCTCAGGCCAGCTTATTAAGTATTGGTTTGCCTACGTTAGCCCTGCTGTATTCAGGTCATGACTCTTGTTAATGATCAAATTGAAGGCAAAAGAACCTAGTGATGAAGGTTCCAGGCCAAAGAGTCAGACAGACCAGAATCCTGCCTCGGGTAGGCCTCTTCTGAGCTTGGGTAACCTGGAGCGAGTTACCCACCCCTTCTGAACCTCAGGTGTCTTCGTAGGATTTAAAAAAAAAAAATAGCAAGAAACCTTACTTCGAAAGTAGGGTCAAGTGCAAAAATGTATGTAAGAATATTTAACACAGTTCCTGACACAAAAGGGAAAATGAATACATAATGATGATTGCTATTGACATTAAAATACATAACTAATCTAGTAATTTCTTTCTTTATCCCTGTGTTTATAATATCACTATATGTAAGGTTTTAGAATACAAGGATAGCTATAAAAAATTACTGTGACTTTTAGCATTTTATGTTTTCTCTGCTAATTTGAATTCATTGTGGAATAAAAAATGCTGTCCAGTGTCAGTGAAAGGCTTTGTGTTGTTCTCACTTCTGCTTATGAGACAGACCAAATTCATACCTCTTTCCATCAGGTTTGTAATTGGAGATTTACTGGATACAGAAAATGACATCTTTGAGCAGCCCAAAGAATGGGACCCTCATGGATTAGAAGAGCCACAGAAGGCCTTTGACCACGGGATAGAGCTCATCCCATGGTACGTGCTGTCCATCCGAGCTGATGTGCACCAGTTCCTGCTGCAGGGGGCCACGGTCATCCACTATGACCAGGACACGCACCTCTCTGCCCGCTGCTTCCTCCAGCTTCAGCCTGACAATAGCACCTTGACCTGGACAAAGCCCACCACGGCCTCCCCAGCCAGTGCAAAAGCAAAACTTGGTATGCCTACTGCCACGTCCGAGCCTGGCAAATTCCCGTTACTGGGCAATGCTGGATTAAGTGGCCTGGCGGAGGGGGTCTTGGATTTGTTTTCCGTAAAGGCTGTGTACATGGGGCACCCTAGCATTGATATACACACTGTGTGTGTTCAGAACAAACTGAGTAGCATGTTTCTCTCGGAGACTGGTGTGACACTGCTCTATGGGCTTCAGACCACGGACAATAGATTACTGCACTTTGTGGCACCAAAGCACACAGCTAAAATGCTCTTCAGTGGATTGCTGGAACTCACTAAAGCTGTGAGAAAGATGAGGAAGTTCCCTGACCAAAGACAGCAGTGGCTGCGGAAACAGTACGTCAGCCTCTATCAGGTAAGGGGTGTGACCTTCCCTCTCTCCTCAATAGCATCATTCTCCAGGTATAAATCTTGGCAACTAGACCACCAGGGCTCATTCTCCCAGCTCAGTCACTTCCTACCTGAGTGTTAGTGGGCAGCTTTTACTTAGCCTCTCTGTGCTCAGTCTTTATCTATAAAATGAGAATAACAGCAATACCTATTCATAGGGTGGCTGTAAGGTTTCATTGAGTTAATATGTGTAAAGGCATAATGTAAATTCATATATATAAATGATATTGGCTCATAGTAAATCCTATTATTATTTGGTATGAAAATAGTGACTGTGGTCATTGTACCTCTCACATCTGGAAAGAAACCAGTTAAGGTAAAAGCATATTCCCTTAAAGTTTCCATTGAAAGCATTGTGATCTGAACACTTTTGTTATTAATTAGGGACTAACTGATAGATTGGAAACCTTCGCTTTGGGAATACAAATCCTGCTCCACCACCTAATATGCTACGTGACTCTTGGGAAGTTATTTAACTGACTGTATTTCTAACTATAGAACTTCTAAGGTCAACAGAAACTTTCCCAAGTGTGGGATAACTCACGTGGAGTTCCTCCCAACAAGGTTCGCAGTGCAAGCCGCCTTGGGAGGTAGTTCCTCACAGTCGGCTGCTAAACCTGAGTCTCTCATTAACCCTAAATTATCAGATACGGTCACACCCCCCACTGTGTTCAGGACTGACAGTGGGACTGGGCTGAAGGAGGTGGTGAGAAGAGACACCATGCTTGTGGAGAAAGCTGGGCAGAGACTGGAAACTGAGTCACAGGCCCCGCTACAAGGCGACACTGTAGATAGCATTGTCAAACAAACTGTATCAAAGCAATCGGTTGCTCTTTTTTATGTTTTTCTATCTCTGGGAGAAGAGGGGGGGACTTAACTTTTTTACTAGTGTCACAGAACAAGTAGAACTATGACTTAAAGTACTAAAACGACTGATTTCACGTACTTTCCACAGTTCTAACATGTTTCTGACAAGTAGACACATTTGCCCTGCGGGATGTAAAGAGAGGTGCATATAATTCTCCTGCTTTCCCGCTTCTTCGTGCCCATGCAATACCTCTGAAGAGAGATCATGTCCTGAATAAGTAACTTGATTAATTAATTGATAAGCACATAGGCCTACATACACAGGTATGCTAATGCTGCACAGCACAAAGTCAGTTTTAGTTAATTCATCTAAAGTGGGAACCAGAATACCTGCTTCCTATCTACTCCACACGGAGCTTTCAATGCTGTCAGCTGCTTGGAGGAAGGGTCTTCAGGAGCGATTATGAATATTGATTTTTACTTAAAATCATTCCGCAGCCTTATAGAATCATGGAAATCCAGTCAACCTGGCCATAAATTATCCGAAGTCTTTGAGCTCAATTACAACCATAGGCACAAAGCCTATGTGATTTATTGGCTCCATTTGTTTCCTTCCCAAGCTTAGAGCATAAAGTAGCTGAATTAACCCATAAAGTGTACTTGGTTTCTCAGTTTCTACTGAAAGAGGCACCAGCTCAGACCATTAACAGCTTATGAGAAGAAGGAAGAGGTGCTGCTAGAGCAAAGACACAGGAAGTAACCTGGAGCAGACAGTCCTATCAGCGGCAAACCCGGCTACACCTCTCCCTTCCCCCACCAAACCCTGGTCCCTCCTCCCTGCATGGAACCAAGTGGTTACAGTGAAAAGGCAAAACAACTCCATATATCTCAGTCTTTTCTGAAAATAGGTGATTTTCTTCCTCAAAACATTGTTCTACGTGAACTGCCTAGGAAGGAAGGCAACATGTCTTAGAAATAAACACCAGAGATTTCTTGGTCAACAAACTAACGATTTTCCTATTATACAGACTTGTTCTCAGACTATCTTAGGGAACATCAAAATGATGCTAATTTGGTACTCGGAGAACAAAAGGTCAAATAGGCAGCATGCAAATGCCCCTCTGGGTGACTTATAATAAGGCTTAGCACATTTAAGGCTCGGAGGATTCCTAAGTACAAAAGAAACCTATTTAAATGTATATTTAAGTTAAAGAAATTTATTTTTAAAAAAGTCTTGAGTTCTTCCCAACTTCTTTTAAGGGCCCTGCAAGAGTATTTCTTTATCTCTAATTTGGGAAGAGCTTGTATGGAAAATAATATTTCTAACATTCGAGTCCCCTTGTGTGATGAATGCATGCGACGTTACCTTCAAATAAAAGTATTTTAATTTTAGTAAATTAATCTAATGGAAATAGTAGCAGGAGATAAAACAAAAGTCAATTGCCCTGACTAGTTTGGCTCAGTGGATAGAGCATCGGCCTGCGGACTGAAGGGTCCCGGGTTCGATTCCGGTCAAGGGCATGTACCTTGGTTGCGGGCACATCCCCAGTAGGGAGTGTGCAGGAGGCAGCTGATCGATGTTTCTCTCTCATTGATGTTTCTAACTCTCTATCCCTTTCTCTTACTCTCTGTAAAAAATCAATAAAATATATTTATTTTAAAAAAAAGTCAAGAAGAAATAGTGACATTTGTAATGAAGCCTAGGAATACAGGAAAGTAAAAGAAAGTAAACCATACAGAGATTTGATGTGAAGTGTAGAGGAAAAACTAGTATCAAAAACTTGGGCTCAGGATTATCATGGGCAGAGCTAAGAACCCATAATCCTGGGTATTTGGAAAGATCTCTGGGAAGCTGAGAAGGTTAAGTATAGGATTACCAGGTAGACAGACTTCTTTGGTAGTAAGCAACAGAAACAAATCTGGCTATCTTCAAGAAAAATAAGGATTTATTCAAAGGATTAGATTAGTTTAACTGTCTTCAATATATCATGTGCAAAGATATGCTAAGAGGTAAAAGTGCATGAATATCTTTTTATAAAAAAATATATTTTATTGATTTTTTACAGAGAGAAAGGGAGAAGGATAAAGAGTTAGAAACATCGATGAGAGAGAAACATCGATCAGCTGCCTCCTGCACACCTCCTACTGGGGATGTGCCCGCAACCAAGGTACATGCCCTTGACCGAAATCGAACCTGGGACCTTTCAGTCCGCAGGCTGATGCTCTATCCACTGAGCCAAACCAGTTAGGGCATGAATATCTTTTAAGGAATCGATTTCCTGATCCTCAACTTCCACCTGAACTTTTTTCTAAAACTGATAATGTGCTTTCATCACAGTAGTCCTCCCAAATTAAAAATAGAAGGTGTATCCTTCACCCATCCCAAACAAGGTTATTGTTTTGTATAAAATGAAAGAAAGATTCTAACCACATTTTAGATCCCAGGACATCTCCTTTAAAGATTAAACAAAGGAATCCTGCCTTTTTCAGGCCTAAGATATTTTCGTTAAGACTAAAGTCTGGCCCATTTTGGGATGTTCTGATTTAGAGAAGCCAAAGCAGTAGAGGCAACTCATTTATACATAGAAGGTAATTGGGTCTATTACATTTCTCATTAGAGACTTCCTTTTTAGAGCAGTTTTGGTTTTACAATAAAATTGAGAGAATGGTACATTGATTTTCCGTAAACCTCCCGCCAGCATGCATGCATAGGCTCCCCTATAGTCAGCATCAGGCACCAAAATGGTACATTTTCTTACAAAGGATGAGCCTACATTGACACATCATAATCACCCAAAGTCCACAGTTTACCTTAGTGTTCACTCTGGGTATGTTTACTTGCCATCTGTATGTCTTCTTTGCTGAAGTATCTGTTACGGTCTTTGGCCCATTTTTTAAATCAGGTTGATTGCCTTCTTCTTGTTGAATGTTAAGATTTCTTTGTATATTTTGGATAGCAGTCCTTTATCAGATGTTTCTTTTGCAAATATTTTCTCCCATTCGGTGGCTTGTCTTCTAATTGTCTTAATAGTATCTTTTGCAGAGTTTTAAATTTTAATGGAGTTATTAAATTTTAGAAAATGTATTAGTTAAGACCCATAGATAAAATTTTTACAAAATTTCTTTTGTATGTGGAGTATGCTATTCAGTAAGGTAGATAAAATCTATTAATGAAATTGGGTCATTGGCTACTTTGGAGCCAATTGTAGGGACCTGTTAGCTGGGACTTTCTTCAACAAGCCTACACTAGGTGGAATGATCTCCAGCCATTTTTATTCTCGCATCACTGCATTCAAGATTCTTCTTCCAGGGAGGGAAGTTCTGATGGGTTTCTTTGGATCCTGTGTCAACCATTGGTCAAGGGATGTTAAAACCCTGACTATATCCAGGGGATAAGGGATAAAGTAAAATTGGGGTATGGTTAGAGAAAAGAGAAATGATTAATGGACAGGTATAAATCACAGATATCCACTACAAGAGAGCACCAAAAGTTTCCCACATCAAGTACCTAATTTGCTCAGCATCCTGGGATCCTGAACAGGATACAGGAAGTGATAGGTCACAACTCAAGTCATAAAATCAGACAGTCATTGAACATTAGGAAGAAGGAGCAGGCACACACACACACACACACACACACACACACAAGGCCTCTTTATTATTTACAAAGCAAAATCCATTTATAGCCACTCCTTTGGAACTACAAAGGAGGACTAGCCTTAAACATTTGCAGAAAATAAAGGTAGTAACTGGAAAGTATTTTTAAAAGAGCCCTTTTATGCAACCTGTGAGCTATCAATATCTTTAATTCATATGCAACTTTTTGTAGTTTTATTAACTGGGTTTCCTAACTTATAGGGAGAATTTTTTACCATTATCAATTGAACTATTAATATTTAATTCAATAAATAAATTATTGCTGCTCACTGCATGTTATATGGCATTGCCTTAGGAGAAACAGCTACTGTAGGTCACTGCCTGCCCTTCGAGTGTGTTTTTGCTGCTCACGGCATCATAATATGCCTGGTGTTCTGAGTCCCTGGGCGCTCTATTCTCGGATATTAGTCACTTGGGAGGATGGCAGCCCAACTCTTTGAGGTGTTCCTCAGAACCCTCCAGAGTGAATTTTAGGTATGCCACATACCCTATCTTTAAATCAGACTGTCCCAAGCATCAAACAATGTGAAAATACCTAGAGTAAAACAATAAAAAATAAGGATTGATTTTACTTAAATAGATTTCACACACACCCAAGTCCTCCAAAGTCCTAATTTGCAAAATATGTCTTAATGAATTTTTTGCAGTGGTAATTCTGTATATAACCTTGGAAAATAAGAAGGGAAATTATTTTTGTTAATACCAGTTGAACATGGCCCTATTAAAGCACGTCACTGGAACTCAGCAGGGAGGTGACCAGGACTGCAGAGGATGTGATGAAATCCCCCACAGAGTCCTGAGGATTAGAAAATACAGCCACTTGGGTGGCCAGATTGTTATTCCTCAGTGGCTGCCTGTGCTCCTCCATCCCTGGGAATTTCCTGGAAGCCATGCATGTATTTACTTCCCCATTGCTTGCTGTTCCCGTCTATGTTCAGCATATGGTTCTTCTACAGGAGGATGGACGGTATGAAGGCCCAACTTTGGCTCACGCTGTGGAGTTGTTTGGTGGCAGACGATGGAGTACTCGAAACCCCAGCCCTGGGACATCAGCAAAGAGTGCCGAGAAGCCCAACATGCAGAGGAACAACACCCTGGGCATCGGTACTGCCAAGAAGAAGAAGAAAATCCTTATGAGGGTAGAGTGTTACTTGTTTATTGAACATCAGACCCAATCATCTGGGACCATTGCATGGTCTATATCACCATAAGTGATCTTAGGCTGTTTGGATTGGGGACAACATAGGCATCAAATAAATGAAGTACAAGGGTCTACCCAGCACCTCCTGGTGGCCACACCCAGTGCTAGGAACTGAGTCAACAACACCAGGAAAAAGTCAGGGTCCATAGACGGACACAGATGTGTTAACAAACACAGTGAGATCTAAATTAGTCATTGTTAAGCCGCCTGCAAAGTGCTTTAGGAGTGGAGAGAAGGAGGATATAGGGCTGAGAGGCAGGCAGGAAAGACTTCACAGAGCAATTGACATATGGGTCTTGAAGGTTGTATAGGAGTTTACCAAACAGACAACACAGGGAAACGCATCCCAGGCAGATGAGGCAACAGAGAGGCATGAAAGATGTGGCTTGTTGAGGGAAGCACATGTAGTTCTGAGTTCATGCTCCAAGCTGGAGCAGGGGCTCTGTTCTGGGCGAGGAAGGGCGAGGAAGGAACGGGGATCAGATTATGAAGATCTCAGAGGACCTGCTAAATGTGTTATGAGAAGCAACCTAAATGTTCATCCACAAATGAAGGATGAAGAAAAGGTGATGTAGGCATACAATGAAATATAATTCAACTTTGAAAAAGGAAGAAAGTTCTTTCCTATGCGACAACATGGGTGCACCTTGAGGACATTACCCTAAGTAAAAGAAGCCAGTCACAAAAGGACGAATAGTGTGTGGAGCCACTTACATGAGGTACCAAGGACGGTCCGGCTCTTAGAAACAGAAAGTAGAATGGTGGTGGCCAGGAGCTGGGGGGGAAGGGGAGTTGTTTAATGGATATAGAGTTTCAGTTTTACAAGGTGAGAAAGTTCTAGGGATTGTTGCACAACAAGGCACATATAGTCCCCACACTTAAAATGGGTAAGGTGGTGAATTTTATGTTACGCTTTTTATCACAATATATTTATTATTATTTATTACATATTTCATTATATACATTATCACTATAACATGATGATATATTTTCCCCAGGGTTGCAGATAGGAGGCTATTGCTGCCTAAGTGGAACTTTATCTGCTTTATGATTCTGTCTCTACGTGGAGATTCCAGGGATCACGTGCCTCCTTTTATGGGCCCCCTCCCCTGAGGAGTGCTGCTGTATAGTGAAGGACAAATGGGATAATATTCCATGTGAATACTTGGTCAGCCTTCACGTGGGTCTTTACTGGCTTCCCCAGGGGGGAGACAGCCTTGAAGGTGGGTCCCTCAGAAAATAGGGACCTGCCCAGACTAAAGCAGTGATGGAAGAGAAACACAGAAGGGGAACCACTGTGCATTTTGTGTTCCCAGGGTGAGAGTGGAGAGGCCACCGACGATGAGATGGCCACCCGAAAGGCCAAACTGCACAAAGAGTGTCGAAGCTGGAGTGGCTCTGATCCTCAGGACATTAACGAGCAAGAGGAGTCAGGTAAAGCAGCACAGTCCCAGCTGACATTTTTGTATGAGAAAAATACACATTGGGTTTAAATGGCAATTTAAGTGTGGTGGGCATTCTTAGCAGAACTCTTTATCTTGTGAAATGTACTTACCTTTGTTTTAACTAGATGATGGAACCCTAGAGGTATTTCTGCAAGCACTGTGTACTTGGAAGAAAATTCTCATCATTTACCCTGCCATTATTGATAGGGAGTATTAGCCATACAGGATACAATTTGATGGGCTAGACCAGTGATTCTCAACCTCAGCTGGAAAATAGAGCTTTTAAAAAATATATCTGGCCCAGCCGGGTGTGGCTTAGTGGTTGAGCGTCACGGATTTCGATTCCTGGTCAGGGCACATGCCCGGGTTGCGGACTCGATCCCTAGTAAGGGGCATGCAGGAGACAGCCGATCGATGATTCTCTTTCATCATTGATGTTTCTATCTCTCTCTCCCTCTCCCTTCCTCTCTGAAATCAATAAAAATAATAAATAAATAAATAAATAAGTATCTTGATGCCCTGTCCACGCTCCAGCCACTGATTCAGACGCTGTGGCTGGGACCTGAACAGCTGCATACTTTTTAACCTCCCCCAGATGGTTCTCATCTGTACCAGGGTTGAGAACCCTCCAGATGAGTTCATTCATCCGAATATTTTGATGCTCCTTGTGTAGAAATTGCCTGCATAGAGTATGATTTGCTCAGACATCCAGAAGCATCTTTGTTGTCTTTGATTCTGAGGGAAAGGGGGTCATTGTCTCTTTTGTCTCTCCCGCTCACAGAGGCGAATGCCATCACAAGCCCGCCTAACCCTCTCCCTTCCAGAAGAGCCCATTCTCTGACTACGGCTGGGTCCCCCATCTTGGCTGCCGGGACGTCATCTCCCATCAGGCCAGTGTCCTCCCCTGTGCTGTCTTCAAACAAGAGCCCGTCCAGGTGGGGCCTTAACATGATAAAACAGCAGGACCCTCACGGCAGTCAGGCTGTGTAGCAGGGCATCTTCCTCCAGTGCTCTGTGGAAAAACTGTCTCTAGTTTTGACTTAGCAATGACATTGAGAACGGAAAGACCCCGAGTTTTTACATGCTCCTAATTTTCCTGATTTTATAGCCCTGTCTTCTCATAGTGCTATAATTGCTCCTAATTATTTGACACATCAGCCCCTCAAAGGGCAATAGCAGTAACAAAATCTGAGCTGTAATTCTCCAAATTAGCACTGTCCAATATAGTAGCCACTAGCCCGGGGTGGGGGGAGAGGGAAAAGCTATTTAAATTAATTAAAATTAAATAAAATTTAAAATTCTAAATACAATAAAAAAAATAAAAGTTTCATTTCTCAGTCACACTAACCACATTCAGCGTGCCTCAGAGCTGCAAGTGGTTGGTGGCTACTAGACTGAACCGTGCAGATACGGAATCTTTGTATCACTGCAGAGAGTTCTAGTGGATGGCACTGCTCTAAATGAAGAATAAATTAAGTTTTAAAGTAAGCCGCTTGACCCTTTGCTAATGGGTGAAATATATTTAATACTCTTCTTATATATAATAAGCTCTACATGTCTAGAGAAATGAATGTATTACAGCAAGTCGGATACGTTTAGATCATTTCAAAGCTGGTGTTATAGTCAATTATTTTATAAGGTCCATGCAGATTACAGATTTGAAATAATATCTACCCTCTCAGAAGAAATAATATTAAAATAAAAGCCTTCCAAAGGAATCAGAAAGCCACACCATCACCCTCAACCTCACACAAAAGTTTAAGAAATGCAGAGATTTCAGACAGAACCAAGATAAAATAGACACTTCGCTTTATCCGAGAGGAGAGTGGGAGGAGGAAATGGGTCTGTGAGGTACCTAGAGCAGTCCAACATACACACACACACACTACAGTAAATCATTTTTTAAAGGGAAGCATTCTTTCACAGTGTGAATAATGAACACAATATAAGCTTTATGCATTCAGATTTCTATACTTGGTGAAACTGGGCCAAGGGTACGTGGGAATTCTTTGTGTCACTCTTACAACTTTTCCATAAGTTTAGGTGTGTAACACATTTAAAAGCTACAAAGAATCAGAATTCTCTACATTATATTTCAGCCTATACAGCATCCTTGATGAACAAAATAGCCAAGTAACAGAGTAAATAGCCCTTCCCTTTATTTCAGTCACTCATGAGCAGGGAAAGGAAGGGCAGAATAAGAGAGGAAAATATTTTTAAAGAGATAGAAGTAGAGAAACTAACATATCAGATGCAAGATCACAGATGGACCGGCACCACGGCCCACCAAGTGTTCTAAAACAGAAGGGAGAGACAAGGCAGAAGAAAAATCAGCCTGAATACTGTTCAAGGGGAGAACCAAAACTGAGCCCAGAAAGGGAAAGAGTAGACACATGGAGCTTCCTGAAGTCAGGGGCTGTCCTCAGACAGTGGCTAGACCTGGAACTAGAAGAAGGAAGACAGAGACTTTCCTGCTTAAAGCAAATGATAAACCACTTTATGGGATCTTCCTCTACCTGAACCTCCACCCTCTATTTCCCACACACGTGGACGATCAACAACCTTTTCCCTCAAAATAATACAAACCTAGCCTTTTGTAATACTCTTCCTTTAACCTTCAGACGTCAGCATAGAATCATTTTCCATGAGTAAGCATTGTTAGCAGGATTAAGGGTAAACAGTCTATTTATTACAATTGTCTCTGTACTTTCTTATATAAGTTGAAATATTTCTAAAGTGAAAAATGAAAGAAAAAGAAAGATCTTGTTCATTGATTTGGTTAACAACCAGTCAAAACATTTCTCATACTATCCCGTCAGGGAACCAGTATAGAACGTTTTTAAAAAAAAAATGTTGTGAAACAGCCAGACTGAAGTTTTGATCTAGTTGACTGATATTTTTATACTGAATAGATACAGCTTTGGCAGGTGCAAATATAATCCTAGACAGAGTTGGCTTCTTTCCATTCTTAATATTTTTCTGACTCACATTTTCCATTAGCATTAAAAGCCCTTCCCCGAATTCATCTAAGAACTGGTTTAAAAAGGACAAAAAGAAGATATTAAGACATTCAAGACATTCTTCCTAAATGGGTATCTGTAATTCAGAATATAGGGGGGAAACATGCATAATTTTCCATAGGTTATAATCTAGTAGTTTGGGGCTCTTTTTTTAAAAAAGACTTTTCTTCAAAGACACATTTACATTCCTCCCTCCCCACCCCCGACCCCCACTGGCCTGTGATTTCAAAGAACTGTTTTAATTAGTGGAAGCATATTAACCTCAGCCTTATGTCCTTATTAAATAGTCTGTAAACATGAAGCCATTTCAATGTCCAATATGTTTGACCTCCTCTGACATAATACGGATTAATTTTGAGAGGAATGAAAATAGCCTCCACCTCAAATGACTTGCAGTCCATCTTTTTGGGCATATTGCTTAACGCGAGAGCATCCGTTGGGGCAGAAGGGCAGACAAGGGCCCGTCCTGCCGGTTAAGGCCATGTTTTTCTTGCAGTGCCTGGAGCAGCAGCAGCTGGCACGGCCGCATCAAAGGAGGAATGAAAGGCTTCCAGAGCTTCATGGTTTCCGACAGCAACATGAGTTTTGTTGAATTTGTGGAGCTGTTCAAATCCTTCAGGTATGGCACGCTTTCTTCTGACCCTTTCTCAGCCCCACATTCTAGCGGCAGTGCTACATGCAAGGCGTTTTCATTCCTCACCCAGTGTAAGGAGCCGCAAGGACCTGAAGGATCTCTTCGACCTCTACGCCGTGCCCTGCAACCGGTCGGGCTCTGAGTCGGCCCCGCTCTACACCAACCTAACCATTGACGAGAACACCAGTGGTCTTCAGCCTGATCTAGGTTTGTGTAACAATTTAATCTTTCTCTCGGAGATCTTTCTCTCGAATCACACACACCTCTAGCCTGCCTCCCGTGGCGTGCTGCTACCTGGAGCATGGTGAAACATTGGGAGAATTATTTTCAAGGTGTCATTGGCATTTGAGACGAGGAAATTCATCATTGTGTCTATGTATTTCAGGACATTTAACCAGTAGAGCCCTCCAATCCTGCTGACCACCAGAACCCCTTCCCCACCCATTTCCACGTGTCCCCTGGGGTGTGGTGTGTCCCAGTTGAGAACCACCGGTCTCTGCCCTGCCTTCAGGCGGACGGGTGCTCAGCCACAGGGTGGGGGCTGTCTGCCCTTTAGCAACGAGAGTCTGTGGTGACCTCAGCAGAGCACTGCTGTCTGTACACCCAGGACATTTTCCCGAATATGAAAACCAGAACGCCTGGTTTTGTCCCACTCACCACCACCAGCACCAGTGCCACCCATGCATTTTAAAGGCTTTTCTTTTGCTCTTCTGTTCTTGCTGGGAAATATAATCACAACGAAGCAAAAAGAAAAACAAAAATAGTCCTCTTTTATGCAGTTGCTTTTTAATTATTTAAAACCTATATTGTCCTTAGCTAAGAATATTAACCTTTTTCAACTTTAGTCATAAGATGTGCATAACTATGGGTTAGTTAATCAGCCACACTTTTTAAAAATTTAATGGGCTATTTTTTAAGAGCAGTTTTAGATTTACAGAAAAATGGGGGCAAAGAACAGAGAGTTCGCGTATTCTCTCCCCACATAGTTTCCCCTGTTATTAATATCTTGCATATGTGATACAGGGAACCAATATCGATATATTATTATTAACTGAAGCCCGTAGTTTGCATTAGTGTTCACTGTTTGTGCTGTACATTCTATGGGCTTTGACATAAGTATAATGACATGAATTCACCATTACCATGTTACAGAGAATAGTTTCACTGCCCTAAAAATCACTGCTCCATCTAGTCATGCCACCCACCTCCTTCTGACCCCTTGACAACCACTGATTTTTTTTATTTTTTTTTACGGTCTGCACAGTATTACCTTTTCCATAATGTCATATATTTACGATCACGCAGTACATAGCCTTTTCAGACAGGCTTCTTTCACTTAGCAATACACATGTAAGGCCCCTCCATGTCTTCTCATGGCTTCATAGCTCATTTCCTTTTATAGCTGAACTAGAGGCCCAATGCACGAAATTCATGCAAGAGTAGGTTTCCCTCTGGTACCTGGCACCCGGGCTTCCCTTGCAGCCCTGCTTTGTCTGGAAGGTCGTCTGGAAGGACGTCCAGTCTAATTAGCATATTATGCTTTTATTATTATAGACTAGAGGCCCAATGCATGAAATTCGTGCAAGGGGCTCTGCCCTCGCAGCCGTGGCAGCTTGCCTTGGCCCTTGCAGCCCTGGCTTCATCCAGAAGATTGCCCGAAAGGACATCCAGAAGGTTGTTTGGCTGTCTGATCTAATTAGCATATTATGTTTTTATTATCATAGATAATATTCCATTGTATGGATTTATCATAGTTTGCTTAGTCATTCACCTATGGAAGGATTCCTGGTTGCTTCCAAGTTTTAGCAATGATAAATAAAGCTGATGAAACACTGTGTATAAGTTTTAGTGTGCATGTGACTTTTCACCTCATGTGGGTAAACACCTCGGAACACAATTGCTAGGTCGTAGGATGAGCCCGTGGTTGACTCTGTGGGAACATGCCAGGCTGTCTTCCAAGTGGCCACAGTGAACATGTCTGGCCAAGGTGGTGTCAGTGTGGTGCCACTGCAGCCTTGCTGGTGGGGGTGTGAGATGGTACACTCCCACCATCTTCAGAAGGGAGTTGAGCAGCTTCTTACAAAACTAAACGTACTCTTACCATACCATCCAGCAATTGCATTTCTTGGTATTTACACAAATGAACTGAACACCTATGTTTGTTCACACAGAAACCTGCACACAAATGTTTATAGTTACACTTTCACTTTTGTTAATCTTTATTGTTGAAAGTATTACTTACGTCTCCTTTTTCCCCCCTTTGGCCCCTTCTAGTCCACCCCTCGCCCCCACCCTTAGCTTTCACCATACTATTTCCTGTGCCCACGGGTTATGCCTACAAGTTCTTTGGTTAATCTCCTCCCACCCACCCACCCTCCCCTGCCTTCCCTCTGAGATTCCACAGAGAATAGTTACATCTTTAAAGTACAGAAAAACCGTAATTTTAAAGGTTCATCTTCAGTCTCTGAAAATACAAAAATATAATAGTTATTCTAAAATCTAAAGGTCAAATTCAGCCTAAAATCCCCAATGGATGTACATTTAGTTCCCCTCAAAATACCAAAGCTCATGGGCTTTCGAGGTCATCGACCTAGCTCTCTCTTAGTTTCTTTTACTTATTCATTGATTCCTTTTTTTATCCCTCTACTCTGCGAAGCCAGGAATATGCAATGAGTTTGCTGGCTTGTTTAGACAGAATGGTGAAGAATTTCTCCAGCTTAATAATGCCATAGCACAGGTACCTGCCAAATGAACTTTGTGAAAGATGCTGGCTAGTTTGTCCATGTTTTATGGGTGATTCTGTTTCAGATTTGTTGACCAGAAATGTCTCAGATTTGGGGCTGTTCATTAAGAGTAAACAGCAGCTGTCAGACAACCAGAGGCAGATCTCTGACGCCATTGCTGCTGCAAGCATCGTGACGAATGGCACTGGGGTCGAGAGCACATCCCTGGGCGTGTTTGGGGTCGGCATACTTCAGCTCAATGACTTCCTAGTGAACTGCCAGGGAGAACACTGCACTTACGATGAAATCCTCAGCATCATCCAGGTATGCACCTGTTTTGTGTGCACACTCGTGTAAAGCCTCTGACTCTTCTAATTATTTTCTGCTAAACATTTATTCTTTCCATACTTCTTTCCAAAGACTCTTTAAATTTGGGGCAGAAATAGAAGGGGGTTGGGTTGTTTTTTTTAAAATACAAAATACATAAGTGTTCTTTTTTTTAATATACTTTTATTGATTTCAGAGAGGAAGGGAGAGGGAGAGAGAGATAGAAATATCAATGATGAGAGAGAATCATCAATCAGCTGCCTCCTGCATGCCCCCTACTGGGGATCGAGCCACAACCCAGGCACATGCCCTTGACCGGAATCGAACCTGGGACCCTTCAGTCCATAGGTCGATGCTCTATCCACTGAGCCAAACCAACCAGGGCCATAAGTGTTCTTATTTAATATATAATTTAACACAGGTTCTAAGCCTTCTCTTACTCAATGACTATTAAAAGGAATCAGTACACCATTCCTTCTTCTTCTAGCACATGCAATAGAATTAGTAGTCTAGGTTTTCAACCTTTTTAGTCATTTAGCAAATATTTTTTATATTGCCGCTATGGGCCTGGGTCTGTTCCAGGACCTGGAAATATAGTAATACATAAGATCAAGATCTGGCCCTCCACACAGCTTACATTCAAGTGGGTGAGGCAGACAATAAATGAATAAAGGTACAGGGTGGAGCAAAAGTGGGCTTACAGTTGTTTATATGGAGAATAATGCAATAATTAATAAATAATAATACAGGAATAAACTCTGCTTTATGTAGCTACAACTGAAAGCCTATTTTGGCCCCACCCTGTATAATATAATTTCAAGTAATAATATTGGGTTCTGGAAAAGACTGAGCAGAGTAAGGGGAAAGAGTGATGCAGGAAGGCTGAGAGGAATAAGCCAAGGCCACTCTGAGGAGGTTACACTTGGCTGAGCCCTGCATAAATAAGCTATTGAAGGTCTAAGGAAAGGACATTCTAGACCAGTGGTTCCCAAACTTATTTGGCCTACCGCCCCCTTTCCAGAAAAAATATGACTCAGGGCCTGGAAATTAATTTTTTTTAAATTTTAACAGCAGTTACTCATCGCCCTCAAATGCACCTGTGGCCATCAGCACCCCTCTGGATCGCTGCAGCGCCCACCGGGGGGCAGTAGCGCCCACTTTGGGAATCACTGTTCTAGACAGAAGCCTCAAGTTCAAAGACCAGAGCAGGTGCGAGCTCGACATTTATGAGAAACAATAGAAAAGCTGTGTCATGGGGACCCCATAAGCCAGAGAGACCACCGTAGACACGATTTCAGACAGGTAGGCAGGGGCCCAGCCATCTAAGCATTTAGGCCACGGTGAGGAGTTTGGCTTTAGTCCATGACAAATGGGAAGCTGCTGGAAATTTTTGAGCAGCAGAGTAATGAACATGACATGATTTCTGTTTGTAAGAGGTCACTCTGACTCCACTGGAGAATGAACTGTGCTGGAGAAGGAGTGGAAGCAGAGACCTAGCAGGAAGCTTTCATCAGTAACCAGGCGACTGCAAGGACAGGGTGGTAGGGCACAGTGGAATGAGACCATTCATGGTGGCTGCGTCACCTGCAACAGAATTCGTCAAGGTTTTCAATCTCCCTTTTCAACTGATTGGGAATCAGTGGATTAGCTCTCCTGCAACTGGATTTGGTCACTGGAAATGCTTAAAATGTCAGATGATTATCACATGCTGAGTGCTCACTGTAATATTATCGAGTGCAAGCACTGTACAAAGTGCTCTATGAGAAGCATCTACTTTACCTCTCACCAGCTCTGTGATAGCTGCTATTTTTATCCCCATTTTCACCTGGATAAACTGATACCATTTGTTTTCATATAAATCAACCTTATTCTTTTCTCTTAAGTAAATATGCTTCGTATAATAAACTCACTTGTAATAAATGTTTTCTTTTTTAAAAAAAAAAACCTACATCTTACCACTACATAGCTAAATTAGTTCAAATATTTGGTTTAGATGTTTCCTGATGAAAACAGAACAGTTTTAAAAAATGATGTGGTGTTTTCCCCCTTAGGTTCCTTTACCTAAATAACACTCTTTTTGTATTCCTTGCAGAAGTTTGAGCCTAGCATTAGTATGTGTCATCAGGGCCTAATGTCATTTGAAGGATTTGCAAGGTAACTTTTAAAATATCTTTTGCCCTATCATTTAAGAGTATATCTTTTTCCCATGCAATCCTAAGAAAATTTGTTTCCTCCTAGGTTTCTGATGGATAAAGACAACTTTGCTTCGAAAAACGATGAATCACAGGAGAACATTAAAGAATTACAGCTGCCCCTCTCCTACTATTACATTGAATCTTCACACAATACCTACCTCACAGGCCATCAGCTCAAAGGAGAATCCTCAGTAGAACTCTACAGCCAGGTACTGAGAAATCCCCTTGGAATGTGCTTGTCATTAAACCTTATTTATGTAACCCCCAAAGTCACAGAAACCTGACCCAGACTCCTGTGAAGAACTCGAAACTACTGCATGTGAAATGTGAGGAAACATGACGTGTGGGAAAACAGCCTATACGTACAGTTGTTTTCTTTACTTCTTTTTTGTTTTGTTTTTCCTCGCTATCTATACTTAACCTTTATTCTGGGCAATGAGAGAGAAAAAAAGTATTTGAGACTCATAGCTTTTAGATCCTACTTAGTCTGACCTACTCCTACTAAAATTAGATTTTCCCATGGGAAAGTTATCTAATTGTTTCCCTAAATGCTAAATAAATCAATATATTGTAGTGGGAAAGCATAGTAGAAAATGCAACTCTTTCTGAAGTTATTCCCAAAGTATTAGTTGTTATGCTTTGCAATTTGTTAGACAATCAATTCATCCCTATGGTAACCAACTTAAGGGGGAGTGACCTGCCCAGACTGTAGGCACTGTTCCTATATACTTAATTCATGGGCATGTTCTGGGCAATTCAGTAGGTTCTCTAGACTAGAAAAAAGCACATCCTTTTGACCTAAACATCCAGCTCTCAATAATCTGAATGTCAGTTGCCTCCCTGTTATGTTTTCTGCAATTCCCTCATGTCTGCTGCCTGTTTTGTGAGCTCCTGCAAGAAGAGGTAATCAATCAGGAAGAAGAAGTTAGGTTAGTTCCAAGGAGTACAGGGTGCCCCCCAAAATTGTATGCATACTTTGAATAATTATTCATTCCAGTGGATTAAATCTGAACAAAAGAAGCATCAATTGAGCTATCAGCTGTTCAGTGTTTGTTCATTTTGGGGGAACACTCTATATAAGCGTGTGATTGAGCTTATGGGGAAAGGGTGGAGTCCAAGTGTGAACATTGCCATTGTATTGTTTACACAAACCCAGCAGAAACGAGGCTTCTTTGTTTCTCCACATTAGCTCAGATATTCCTCAAAGCATGGGTCAAACTTCTGTCCCAAAGTTTACCTAGTATGAAATATGTGCTCTAAACTCTAAAAGCTAAGCGGCTTTTATTATGAAATGAAGACATGTCCTTAAAATAATGATTTTTGAAATAGAAGTGCTGTGAAGGGGTCTCAGCTGCTGACACTGAGATGAGCAAGCAGTAGAGCAGAAGGGGTCCCATGCTTACCCCCACTGCAGCTGAAGTCCTGCTCTTTTATGAGCTGTGCATATTGACCCTGCCTTTGCACAGAGAATTCCAAGGTTAAAAAGTTTGAAATCCATTGCTTTTTTCGGGGGATGGGGGGAATGAAGAGAGAGAGAGAATTTCTCCCAAGAAAATAAGCAAAGACCAATGTCCCAACTTTTATTCCTACTTCATTTTCCTGTTTGATTTCAAAATTTTTCTTTAACTCCTTAACATTACACCCAAAGTGAGGTTGTCGCAGCTTTTGAGGCGCAACAGCCCCTCAAATAGAGGTGATTAAACCTAGTATGAGTCTCCCTTTACTTTTATTTCTCACCACTCCCTCCCTCAGCCCTTCTAATTACTTCCTAGCGTTATTCTATGGGTCAGATGGGGACTGAGAGAAAGCCCTGTTTTCACCTGGAATTGCCAGCTCTGGTCTTCCTTTGCTAGCCATATACGGACAGCTTAAGGTCCTGCAGACCTTGATAAAGAGCGCTAGTCTTTTCATGCTGAAAAATCACCCCATCTGCTTCGAGGCAGTGAACATTCTTCCCAGTGTGGCAGGTGCACCACAGATATGAGCAGCCTCATGTTTCAGCTGACATATTACACAACAGTTTTCAGCCCCGAGCAACACACCTCTGGGAACTCTAGCTGCAGGAAGAAGCTGAGAGCTGTGGGATTTCAGACCACAGAATAGGTTCCACCTGGGAAGTTGGGTCACCCCGGAAGATTGAGTGCTGCATGATGTGCAGTGGGAAGGATCTACAAAATATTTCATACAAAATATTAAAATAAGAGGGATTCCACTATCAGTTTTGTTGCAGCAACTCTACTGGCCAATAGCCCCCAGTTTTGGAGTGCTGTCACATGGTAATAATTATGTGGATTCTCACATCCATGACTTGGCCCATTTGCAGATATGCTCTTGGCATGGGTTATCATTTCAATACCCTTTCAAGACTGTCCTAAAATACAGTCTGATAATAGATTCTATGGAGGAAGAGGTTGCTTCAAGCAAACAATGCAGAGCTGCAACCCACACACACATGTCAGGAGCTCTGCTTCCAACTCTAGGTCCAGGATAGCAAAGAGGTATCCTGTCAACTGATTCATTGGTAGTGTTTCCTGGAGCACTTTGCCAAAGAGGTTGTGAGATAACATATCAAAGCTTAGGGAGTAGTCCAACCAGTGTGGCTCAGTGGTTGAGTGTCGACTTATGAACCAGGATGTCATGGTTAGATTCCCAGTCAAGGCACATGCCTGGGTTGCAGGCTTGATCTCCAGTAGGGGGCATGCAGGAGGCAGCTAGTCAGTGATTCTCATCATTGTTGTTTCTGTCTCTCTCTCCTCCCTTCCTCTCTGAAATAAATTTTATATATATATGGAGCAGCTGTGCTGTGATTGATTACTAATGTCTGCTAAAGATATGGGAGAGTCGACTATGGCTTATTTTCCATCTCTGCTGTAGGATTAGACAACAGTCCTTGATAACTCCTTGCTTATACTCTTCTTACATGCTACATGTTCATAGCAAATGCATTAATTAGCCAGTGGCAGAATTTGTATCTAAATGAAGATTTTATCCTTATTGGTTTCATTTAATAAAAGTTAATTAAGGCCTGGCTGGTATGGCTCAGTGGGTGAGCATCGACCTATGAACCAGAAGGTCACGGTTTGATTCCTGGTCAGGGCATATAGGGTTGCAGGCTCAATCCCCAGTAGGGGGTGTGCAGGAGGCAACCAATCAATGATTCTCTCTGATCATTGATGTTTCTATTTCCCTCTTCCTTCCTCTATGAAATCAATAAAAACATATTTTTAAGTTAATTAAGGAATCAGTGGCCTCATCTCCTCTGGGCTGTGGCATCACCTCCGCTGACATCTGCCTAGACAGAGCCCAGCCTGGCTCTCTCAGTTCAGCATGTGCCATGTATATACAGCTCCCTTGAGAGACCAAAGTTGCTGGGAAAATGGTCACATGTTTTTGCTATCAAATTTACTTTCCGATGGTATTCAGCTCTGGTAAGCACTCTTTCCACCTTAATCTGTCCTCTGCCTTCCCCACCCCTGATGAGTTGTGGCTCTTGGCCAAGATGCAATGTTTATTTTAGTTCGCATGCCCTTCTGCTTTAGCCCTGAATGTGAACACTGATATATAGAATCATGTGCGGGGTTTAATTTGAGGCTTTCTCTCCATTCACTTATCTGGGGTGGATTTTTTCATTGATCACACAGGTCCTCCTGCAAGGCTGTAGGAGCGTAGAGTTGGACTGCTGGGACGGAGATGATGGGATG
Source organism: Myotis yumanensis (assembly GCF_028538775.1). Lineage (NCBI taxonomy): Eukaryota > Metazoa > Chordata > Mammalia > Chiroptera > Vespertilionidae > Myotis > Myotis yumanensis. The sequence continues at coordinate 22,863,316 of NW_027223764.1, read as the reverse complement.
CCCATTATTTACCATGGACATACACTGACAACCAAGATCCCCTTCAAGGTGATGCTTCATAGCTTTCTTTAAATCAAATCTCAAAGAGTCATTATCTTCATTTGCCAACTTAAATCAATGACTAACACATTGTACCTTAGGTCGAGGGTTCTGATCCTTGCTCTGAAGACTCCACAGCATTTACAGTGTTATGTAGGCTGCACACATGTTCATTTCTCTGGGAATTGATATAAAACTCTTATTAGATTCTCATTCAACCAAAGGTTAGTTACCATTACCTTAAGTTAGTTTTCACATAATAATATAGGGGTTGACAAAAGTAGGTTTACAGTTGTGAGTACATGACACACAGTTTATTCTTGTAGAATTTATTTGTATTATTTGTCTTCTTTCCAAACAAACTATAAACCTACTTTTGCTTACCCCTGTATTGTTGTAATTTTACATTATGTGATGATATATAAAGTTCATGGGCTGTTCCTTTGCTATAGGAATTAAAGGTCATTTGTCCTGCTAACAGAGGGCAACAACATGTGTTAAGAGATGATTCAAAAATTAACATTATAAAGAAATGAGAATTGGTTCCACTTGGGGAGTTGGTCGCCCAGGAAGATTAGTCTCATTGGATTACTATTTCAAATTCTAAGTAGTTTATTATTTCATTATGTGATTACTATCCTCATTCAGAGGGTCTTTGGCTGTACAACATCATTTTTCTCTGAACTATGGCTTGTCTGGAAAAGATTATTATTTCTCTCATCTGTGGAGATAATGGCTAAAATGCATTTTCTCTTTAACTCATTTCCCTATTCAGCCTTCTTAAAACCCTTGTACTTTACATTGAGGGGATTGGAAGTTGATAATTGTGTTTACATATACACATAAATATATGTGGTGTATGTCTCATTGCGCCAAGTAGATTATAAACTCCTTGAGAGCAGGAAAGTATCTTATGCTTACAATTTTTGATGCTATAACTAAAATAATGTATTTTACCTGCAGTATACACAATATAAATATATTAATGATTTGTTAAATTCAGCATACTGTTTCTTATAGCATGTGAACAAAACTCAATATGATCAGTTTAATGTCTTTATAGAAAATAGCCTTATCCTCTTACTTAATTTGAAAATATAAAAACCACTTTGGCCAAAGCCTTCTGAAAATAATAATTTAGATGCCTTCTGAGGCTGTAAGTACCTTGCCTTCTGACACCTTGGACAAATACCTAATGAGATGTCTCATAAGACAGACCCTAATGAGCTGTTGTATCTCTCATAGGACGTGATCGAAGCCATTGATCGCAGTGCCTTCATCAACTCTGACCTGCCAATCATCATATCAATTGAAAACCACTGTTCATTGCCTCAGCAACGAAAAATGGCAGACATTTTCAAGGTACACTTTTAGCTAAGAGGCAGGATGGTATCTTGGCCCTTGTCTTGCCATTGCTGACAAGGCAAGTTTTATACAAGCCACTGTGGACCACACCACAGCTGGATTCCAGCTGTGAAGCACAATTAGGGTCCCTCAGACCTGAGAAATCAGGGTGCCCTGGAGGCTTGGTCTTTATCCTGGAAGGTTCATCTTTTCAGCTGGAGTAATAGAAGCATTGTTTTGTTCGGTGGTTCTTTGGAGAGGCCAACCCTCCAATGCTTCTGGAACCACAAATCAGGGGTGCCAAGATGTTCCCTGTCATTGTTTGTGGAAAAGCTGACAATATCTCAGGGAAAATCAGTCAAATCTTCCTGAGGCCCACCCCACAGATACAGGGTCCAAGTTGGCAAGGAGCTCGGCATGGCCACAGCAGTTGCTATGGTAACACTCCGCCCTTCCTTATACAAGGAAACTATAAAGCAGATTTAGGGGCAAATATGCTATTATACTGTCCCCTACCCTCCACTGGTAGAGGCTTTTGTGGAAACATGGCTTTCAGTGGGAGGGAGGGACATAGCCAGCAGGAAATGTCCTCAAACGCTAATGCCAACTAAACTAGCCTTTCATATGTCTTTCCTTTGCCATCATTTAGAAGAACGGTCTCTAAACTTTTTTGATTATATACTCCTAACAGTAAAACACTAAGACATGTATTCCTTTGGTGTACTTATTGACTTATTTCTAAATCATATACATATCCTATTTATTAACTTATTTTATATATTAAAACATGCAAAAAGTAGAATATAAAAAGGAATAACAGAAAGGATAAAGTAATAAGTGAATTTTAAATACTATTATTAATGGTTAGAAAAAACTTTGCTCTCATAAAAAATTTTTAAAGTGAATTTGCTATTTACTTATTGTCTAAAGTTTTCATGTGACTGAATATGCTTCATTATGTAATACTTATCTGGCAGGGGAGATACCATTATTACGATATGCTTCATTATTTCTGAAATTTTGAATCTCCTGCATCAGGAGGCTCCTCCTTGTCCCTCAGGGACCTCCATGAGCAGCTCCTGACATCAGACCGAATCTGACTTACAGACTGAGGGAACGAGCCATCATTTCAGTTTGTACATTAAACATTAATCAGCTTCCATTTTTGTTCTTTTCTAATTAAAAATAGCTAGAAATAGCATTTGCCGTATTTCCTACCCTTACCCCAGTAGATCATCCTGTGCCTGATCCTCTCCCACCTCCTTGAAGCACACACACTCCACTTTGGAGCCAGTGCTCAGAATCTTTTTGAGAACGGTGTCTGTGGTTCTTTGTACCAAATGGTGAATTCTCCCTATTATCTTTCATCTTTGTCCCTACTCCCTACCTACTTCAAGGTTTCTATTCTTTGATTTCTTACCCCCATCTGGAGCAGGCCATACTCTACAAACCACGGCCTCTAACTGAATCTGTTTTCTTCTTTACTACATTAGACCCCAGAGCATTCTCCTGAAGAGTTAGAGATCGCCCCGTGGAGGAAATGGCCTGGCCTCTCCTCCTTGCCTTCTCACCACCTCCCTTCCTCCCAGTAGGAAACTACTGGGGAGATGGGGACACAGCTTCTTTGCTACTTCCTCTTTCTAGGATTTTAGAAACAATTCAACGGGGCTGAAACAATTCAAGTATAGATAAAAGGCATTGATTATGTGTTTTTCTTTCTAGACTGTATTTGGAGAAAAACTGGTGGCTAAGTTCTTATTTGAAAGTGATTTCTCAGATGATCCAATGCTTCCTTCTCCTGACCAACTTAGAAGGAAGGTACTTCTCAAAAATAAGAAGCTAAAAGCCCACCAGACGCCGGTGGATATCTTAAAGCAAAAGGTACTGTTCTCTTGTTAAAAAGGTTATGGGTTATGGGCAATCGGCTATTAATGGTATCAGTAAAGCTTCCTGTTAACAGTAGGCGATTAGTGGTTAAGTTTTGGGGAAGTCGAAAGTTATACTTGGGTTCAGTGTCCTCACACCTGTGTTGTTCAAGGGTCAACTGTACAATATTAGCCCGTGTTCTCTTTTGCCTGGCCGTCCTCCAGGGCTGCATCACTAACTCACAACCAACCAGCACTGGGGGCCTTTTCTTCTGCAACACTGTTCCTCTGTGCTACTTTCTTTACCCAGAAACTACTGCCCACTTCTCCCTGCCAAGCAGACACGCTGCCCTGTGCATATCTCTACCGGCTTCAAGATGTGTCTGAGTGTCCTTGGAGCTTTTGCCTTTCCCATCCTGCACACGGTCATTTGCAGTCACTTATGCAGCCTCCATCCCACTAATGAATAGATTGTGTTGTACAGAAGTCTTCTTTATTCGGAGCCCAAATCCTCCTTCCTGTTCCTCCTACTCTTTGGCAGTACTTCTTCCCTCCGCAGCTGCACAGCCTAATTGCATATCTAGAAAGCGAGCATGTGTCTCCCCACCAGTGTTTCTCTTCTCCAAGCTAAACATTCTTGTGTCAACTGTTCCCCACAGGCTATGGCTGCTAAGAGCCTTCACTTTTCATTAACAATATTTTGGATAGTCTTAAATTTGTAGGCATTTTTGAATTTGCCAGTCTTAAAAACGTGATTTCCAGAACTTCTCCAACTAGGGTCTGGCAGCATGAGGACAGGGAAGCCATCACCTCTCTTCATGTGAGCGTCATGCCTCAGTTAATGCAGCCTAGAACTGCACTCACTTTTAAAATTCTCTCATGCACACCAGGCTCATGTTGACTTTGTGGAAAACAAAAAAGAGTTCAGTTCTTTTCACAGGGACTGTTCTTATGTCTCATCTCCCCATTTTTCCAGGTTTGCAGTTAATTTTAACCTTGCATGTGCAGGAGCCTCATATTTATCTTGGTTAAATTCACTCTTCTTGACTTTGGTATGTTATTGCAGCATGCAATTATTGCATTTACAATTGTAAATTTTGACATCTGTCGTCAATGTCAGTTTTTCAAACTGTGCCCTCATCCCAGGTTGTCTTTGGGCCAGACAGCCAAATAGAGAGCCTGTGGCCCTTCTCACAGAGCCTCCTGGAGGTTAGTGCTTAGCGCTCCCGGCTGGTGCTCCCCTTTCTTGCAGCCCACATTTCTCCAGAGTCACTGTCAAGTCAACTCCTTTATTTATAGAAGAGAAAAGTGAGGCCTGCCCAGCCCTTGATGGGACTGTCTCAGTGCCACCCAGCTCCTTGTGGCAGAGCTAGGATTCAGACCTAGGTCCTCAGAAAAGACCTTCTCAAACACAACACAGGAGTCAGAATATATTGATGAGAATCACTGGAACAGATTTAAAAACATAGATTCTTAGGTCCCTAATCTGCCCAATGAAGTCTGAATTTTCAAGTCAGGCCTGGTAATCTGTTGTAATTATATCATCCTGGAAGTTTAGAAATATTGCTTATCTGTTACTTCCCACAAGGTGAGACCTTATCCAAAAAGCCTAAGCGGTTACTGTGTGGGAGATTTGTTAGTAAAACCACGCTAACTCTTCCTAACCACCTCTTTATTTTCTGTGTTCTCACAACCAGCTATTGTCAGGTAACTTGGCACTTCCTACCATATAATTTCCACAACTTTTGGAAAAATGGGACAGTGTAATCCCATTTCCAGTTTTTTAAGACCATCCCACCCTGATATCCCAGGGAATGTTGACAGTCATTTCTGCGAAGACTTGCAGGTGCCCGGCAGGCTGTGGACCTGGTGCCCTGCGTTCACACCAGGCTGGGTGAATGGATGCTTTGAGCTCCAGTGTGCGCAGACCCAGCCCCTAACTCGGAAGGCCTGGGTCATTTCTATACAAGAAACTTACCCTCAGTGAGGATGGGCTAACTCAGAGTGGGATTTCTGAAGCCCTCCATCTGCCTCAAGCTCTTGCTGAGGCTCTTATTGAACCCTCCTGACTGCACCCCACCAGACTTCCTGTATTCTGACCTTGTCTCCTGAACTCCCAGGCTCTGGGGAAACAGCAGAGTAAGACATGGTTTCTGCCAAGACCCATCTCCTCGTCTGACCCTTCACTCTAACCCCCTAACCTATATTTAAATTGCTTTTTTAAAAATCCTCATCCAAGGATATTTTTTCCATTGATTTTTTTTAGAGAGTGAAAGCGGGGGAGAGAGGGAAGGAAGGAGGGAGGGAACCTCAATGTGAGAGAGACACATTGATTGATTGCATGTGCCCCGACCAGAACTGAGGATCAAACTGATACATGCCCTTGACCAGAATCAAACCCATGACCCTGCAGTCAGTGGGACAGTGTTCTAACCACTGAGAAAAACTGACCAGGGCCTGAATTGCTTTTATTCAAGGGCTAGGGGGCCTGTTTTTCTGTCTCAGAATAAGTATCATATTGCAAAGAATAGTGGTGTCCGCTCTTGACTGTCCATTTGGGCACCTCTCCTGTATTTCTTGCGCTGGGGGAAGTATCTGAGCATCTAGGGACATTAGCACTCACTGTCCAACACTTACTAGGCGGTGGGAATTTGCGTGGCACCACTCCTAGCATACAGCTCGCATATTTTTCTACCAGTGAGGCAACCGGGCTCTTTGCAGCATCATTCCCAGCATTTGGCTTTCCCTTGAATGCTTGCTATGTGGAGGCCCTTCTCTTATCCATGACTAATAGACATGCTTTTGTGGCTCACTTGTGTCTAGAGAAGATTCCCTGAAGCTTTGAAGACTGCTAATCCTATGAGACTCTCTGAAAAAAGATTTAAAATTCCCCGATTAAAAAGCATGGGAAAGGCTGTACTGGAAATCTTTGACAAGTCGTGCCCTTTAGCATATTAAGTAAAGGCCATGTGAAGCTCCGTAGTAGGAATGTGTTTCAGTTTGCTTAAGTGGCTGTTTCCAAACTTCCATTGTGTTTTGTGGTTACTGTAATTGTCCGTTTTTAAATATATTTTTATTGATTTCAGAGAGGAAGGGAGAGGGGGAGAGAGAGAGAAACATCAATGATGAGAATCATTAATCGGCTGCCTCCTGCCCGCCCCCTACTGGGAATCAAGCCCGCAAACCAGGAATATGCCTTTGGCCAGAATCGAACCTGGGACCCTTCAGTCCGAAAGCAGAGGCTCTATCCACTGAGCCAAATCAGCTAGAGCTAATTGTCAGTTTTTACATAACTGAGAGTGTTACACAAAACTCACTTTGAGAAGTCCCAGCCTAGACAGTGTTCAGTTATCCAGGTGGATACATCTATCAACATAGCCTAATCTGTACCTTGCTTACATATATGTATTTATTATAAAAGTCATATGACCACAATTCAAGAACTTCGGGGAATAAATAATTATTTTAAAATATGCATAATTCCAAGGCCCAAAACAACCTATATTACAGGGATTCTTAACCTTGGTAATATCCAGAAATAGAATTCAGGGGGTCATGGAATTTAGATGAAAAAAAAAACAAACTACATCTTCATTTTCACTAACTGTTGGCTGAAATTTAGCATTTCCTCTGTTTATAAATGTAGAGAAAAAACCACAGTGACATTGGCAGTACCTATGTCTTTGTCACCAACAGAAACTGTAGATTTCTCATATTATATCACAGTTGTTACAAATGTCTACAAGAATTACGTATGCTCGTCACTATTTCAAAAACGTTACTTGGCCTACCTATATTCATGCTTTTACTGTGTTAATAAAGAAACCCATATTCCTATTGCACAGATTTGTTTTTTCAACATTTGATAACTGTGTTCACCATTCTTTTTTTTTCCTGTATAATCTTATATATTGATTTTTATACATTTAAAACGTCATTCTGAGAAGGGGTCCTACCTCACCACACTGCCCGAGGGGCCTGTGCCACAAAAACAGGCCAAGAATCCTGATGTATTTCCATTTAAGAGTTAGCCTTTTATGCATATCACCTTATATCATTACAAGAGATACATAGATGCTGAACCAAGGATATAGAAATGTACAGGGTGGGCAAAAGTAGGTTTACAGTTGTTCATATGGAAAAAGACGTGCTTATGATTATTACACTAGCTTTATTAAATAATGTCACAATGCAACTACAAACCTACTTTTGCCCACCACTGTATGTGTGTTTTTATAGACACACACATATATACATTTACATGTATAAATATTATATACACATAAATAATCCTATATTTTGAATTATTTCCTTACGATAGGTGCCCAGACCTGTATTCTTGTGTCCTGTCATAACCCCACACAGTGGTTCTAGTTGAATATAAGGCTTATGACCTTCCTAGCAGTAATACCAAGTTTTTGGAAGTTTCTAAGCCTATTAATCTGACTGATGAAATTAATCTGTTGGTCTCTTCATCCATAGGGATTCTAACATTTTTCTCAAGGTCAAAGACCTTTAAATATTATTTTAAGAAGGAAAAAGAAAATAGTTTCTTAGCAAAGATTTACTTTTCCAGAATTGATGGGCTGGTCCACTTCAGCATTTGGGTCTGAGGCACCAAGGTTTCTCTGGGAGAGTTTGCCTCAGGGAACCACGATTCCTTAGGATTTTTCTTTTTTTTTTTTTTTTAAAGTATAGTTTATTGATTTTTTTATAGAGAGGAAGGGAGAGGGATAGAGAGTTAGAAACATCGATGAGAGAGAAACATCGATCAGCTGCCTCCTGCACCCTCCCCATTGGGGATGTGCCCGCAACCAAGGTACATGCCCTTGACTGGAATCGAACCTGGGACCCTTGAGTCCACAGGCCGATGCTCTATCCACTGAGCAAAACCGGTTAGGGCAGGATTTTTCTTGAAGAAAGCGCCAGGATCCCTCTTGCAGAAAAGTTAACATTCACCCAATGATTATCCTTGTACTTCAAGTGAATTTAGATTTTTTTTTCCTTTCCCAAATGAATCAAAATAGGATAAACCACTTTTAGCATGAGATGGTCATTTTGAAAGCTGTAAATGAACGTTCAGTAGCTTAGCATCTGCAGTCTTTAATTGTTGATATCTTACAGGCTCATCAGTTAGCATCCATGCAAGCTCAGGCTTACAATGGTGGGAATGTCAACCCCCCACCTACTAATAATGAGGAGGAGGAAGATGAAGAGGACGAGTATGATTATGACTATGAATCTCTCTCTGATGGTAAGAGAAACAGACTCTATGCTGTGTGCAGGGAAGTGCCTTGATTTTCTGTTGGGGGAGGGGGGAGTGGTGTCTCCCCCCCCCCCCCCCCAAAAAAAAATAAGCCAAACACTCCAGAGACCAGCAATACAAACTGTTGTAATATATTGTCCAAGAGTTTCTGAATCCTTTCACTTAGCAAGAAGGACCAAGTTAGCCACTACAGCCACCACTCAAGGAAAGAAGAGGAAGGTATGGGAAGCAACACAGGAGTCATTCCTAAGTGGGTTTCTAGAGGAAAAGCTGAGAATGGGGTTTCTCTGCAGTTTCTGACTTGATTGATGCTCTCAGCAGGAATTGTAGACTGTGGCGGAATCGTTGCTGTCTCCTGCATCACCTGCAGGGGGCAGCATGCTGTTCCTGTACTCTCTGCTCTCCCTCTCACAGCTTTCACTCCTGATTTCTAGGAGCATGAAAAAGAAAGAGGCATCATTTCCTTACCCTACCAACCTCCTTCTCACATTACTAAACCAACGACACATTTTCTCCCAGCCCCACCAAAGGGACAAAACATGGGCAAGCTAATGGCGCAATACAAAAAAGTCACCCGAATAATGTTATCTAGAAATTGTTACAGGTGAAGGATTCTTTTTACATGAGAATTAAGTTTTGGGTGTGTTTTGTTTGCACTAAATTAGTGTCATTTGTTACAGATTACAAAATGTCCTCTCAGGTATAATTGCTGATGATAGACTGTTTTACTTTGGCAAATTCTGTAAGACAACAGTGTAGTAAGGAAAATATGCCAACGTTCTTATTTATGTAAATATTGTACATGTGGAATGCATTAGTTCGCTGTAAGATAATTGTTTTGTTAATATGCATATATGCACCGACCAGGGACCACTCACCACTGGCATTAAGACAGCCAAACTGCCCTCCAGGTATCTGCTTCTCACACAGCAGAACTGTCTCCTCGTCATGTTTGGCTCCTTGAACCTCCACCGTGGCCAGTAGTTACAACCCAGTTTTTTGTGCGCACCCCCCTCCAAATACAATTCTAGTCTGCCCATTTTTTAAATTTAAGTATAGTTGACATACAATATTATATTAATTTCAGGTGAGCAGCATAGTGACTCAACATTTATGTCCTTATGTCCTCACTACAATAAATCTAGAAACTGTCACCATACAAAGTTACTATGATAATATGTTTTCTATACTGTACATTGCATCCCCTTGACTTTTTTTTATACCTGGAGGTTTGTGTCTCTTCTTTCCCCTTTTCACTCATCTCCCATGTCCCTACCTTCTGGCAACCATCAGTTTGTTCTCTGTATTTGAGTCTGTTTCTGTTTTGTTTTGTTTGTTTGTTTTATTTGTTTATTTTTTAGATTTCACATATAAGTGAAATCATACGGTATTTGTCTTTCTCTTTCTCACTTATTTCACTTAACATAATACTCTCTTCAGTGATGGCGAACCTATGACACACGCGAACTCATTTTTTTGGTTGATTTTTCTTTGTTAAATGGCATTTAAATATATAAAATAAATATCAAAAATATAAGTCTTTGTTTTACTATGGTTGCAAATATCAAAAAATTTCTATATGTGACGCAGCACCAGAGTTAAGTTAGGGTTTGTCAAAATGCTGACACTCTGAGCTCAAAAGGTTCGCCATCACTGGTCTAGGTCTATCCATGTTGTCGCCAATGGCAAGATTTCATCTTTTTTATGACTGAGTAATATTTCATTGTATATATGTACCACATCCTTTTTATCCATTCATCTATCGATGGACACTTAGGTTGCTTCCATATCTTGGCTATTATGAATGATGCAGCAATGAACACAGGGAGGCATATATCTTTTTTAAAAGTATGTTTTTACTGATTTTAGGGAGAGGGAGAGAGAGATAGAAACATCAGTGAGAGAGAAACATGGATCGTCTGCCTCCTGCACACTCCCTACTTGGGGATCAAGCCTGAAACCCAGCTTGTGCCCTGAACTGAAGTGAACCAGCAACCTCCTGGTGCAGAGGACGATGCTGAACCAGCTGAGCCACACTGGCTAGGATGCAGATACCTTTTGAATTGTTTTTGTTTCCTTCAGATAGACATTCAGAAATGGAATTTTTGTATCTATTTAATATTTATCTTTAGTTGATTGCTTCATACCATCAACTAAAAACCAATTTATTTATTTGAAATCCCATCAGATTATATGAGGGTCATATTCTCTAATGGGAAGGTTAAAAGAGGGAGAAAAATATAATTTTTATATTTTATTCTTGAAAAGTTGTGGGAATATGAATATTTCTATATTGACTTATTCTTCCCCGTGGGTCCCTACAACAGTCATGGTGATGTTTTCCCATAGAAGAACAAATTTATTCAGATAAGAAATGAAAGCCAATTTTTTTGGTTGCTATTTAAGATATCAACCAATCCAGAAGTAATTTCCTTCTGTAAGAATTTAGTGCATTGGAAGATACATCCATTCTCTACCATAAATCATCCTGTGTGTTTTTTTCTGTACTTTTAATAAGAAAAGAGCTGGCACCCTAGTTGGTTTGGCTCAGTGGATAGAGCGTCAGCCTAAAGGGTCCCAGGTTCAATTCCAGTCAAGGGCACAAGCCCAGGTTGTGGGCTCAAACCCCAGTAGGGGGCATGCAGAAGGCAGCCTATCAATGATTCCCTCTTATCATTGATGTTTCTATCTCTCTCTCCCTCTCCCTTCCTCTCTGAAATCAATAAAAAATATATTTTTTAAAAAAAGAAAGGAGCTAGCTTTTCATTATTATTATTATTGGTGTTTTGATATGCAAATTAAAAATGAACAGTTTGGGGAAAGATCTTTCTGATGTACAGGCTTACCTCAGAGATATTGCAGGTTGGGTTCCAAACCACCGCAATAGTCATAATATTTTTGCTGGTGGAAGAGCTTGTAAAAAACTACAATATCAGTAAAGCACAATAAAATGAGCTATGCCTATATTTTCAGTAGAGTAAAATTTAAACCCTACTCCACTGAATATCTATAGTAGTAGAGTGCTTTTCTAAAACCAGCATGTGCTGGGAGGCGGGGGGCGGGGTAGTATACATGGAAGGGGGCCCCCACCAGGTCTGCCCCATGGACTGTGAGACTTGGGCATTGTCCTTTCACACTGTGGCCTTGGGCCCCTCGGGTGTGTAATGAGAAGGCTCTATCTGTTACATGTTGGCTGACATTCTCCCTCCTTCCAGCACTAACAGTTAGGACCTACAACAATCAAATCCTCTGCCGCCACAGGGTTATTTCCCATTTCACTGAAAGATTGCTCTGACGGGCTGATTCCCAAACAGGCCTCGTAGTTATGCCGTGACGTGTTGAAGTCTGGCCCGTGCGGGCTTCTTGATGCTCCTGTTACGGGTCTGTCAGTCTTGCACTTTTGGTGGTGGTGGTGTGTTGCCTTACTCCTCTCTGCTTCCCTCCACCATCTTCACTTTCTCCAGCTGAGCTGAGAAGGACAGAGAAGCCTGCCTGCTGTGGGCAGGACCAGTCCCAGCTTCATCAGCTTCTTGTAATGATGGGTCCTTTGGAAGCTGTGCCCAGTCCCCTCAGAAATGAATGTGCTCTCAAATTTCTGCATAAATTTGCAAGAGTGTTCACAGGCCTTCTGAGGCCCTCACAAGCAGCCCAGGTTGAGAATCCGTCTCGAGAATCTGGGGGCGCAGTTTATCCCTGTGACAGCCCCAGGCCTCCGTTTCCACATCTATAAAATGAATTAGTCTGAAGCCTCCTTTGCTGTAAAGATGTGGCAATTCCAAAATTGCTTCCAGAAAATCTAAAGGGTGTTGTACATGGGGCTCATGTGTTTCAGGAGCCACTACTCTGCCTTTTAGCCAGTAAGTTCTAAGCGACTATTTAATTAAATTTCAATAAATATCAATTAATTTTTTCCAACCTTGCTGTTTATCCTGACTAGCTTTGAACATGCCCTCGAGTATAGATTTGAACTGACAACTTAATATAGAAATATTCTATCACAATGACTACATGGTCCTAAAACAATTAATCAACTTATATCCAGTGGACATAATGTATTATTGGGAGTATTAATGCAGCATGTTACACATTAACAATGTTTGCGCTTCTTTTATTGCTAGCCTTTGCATCCCTTAGTAGTCAAAATAGTACATCGATGGAAGAGTTCTTATTTCATTTATCTTATCACCTAAGCTGTTGTTATTTATGCTCTGCTTCATACCTGAGTTTAATTTATCTGGCTTTTTGTCTTAATTTCTCTTACTTTTATCTCCTTTCTGATTCTGTTTTTCTGTAGCAGATGTCCTTACTGCTTCTCCTGCTCCTAACTGTCAGGAAGGTAAAGCCACTCGAACTGGCCATTTTAACTGCATGAATGTCGGCATCTGTTTCCAGTTTCTTAGGCCTGATTAGTATAACGTTGTGACACTTACGTGAATAAAAATGTAGTAAAATGATTGATCTCACTTACCTCTTGGCAGCCTGCATGGCCCTGATTTGGTATAACGATATTTTGGTCTAAGCATTTGTGGTCTGATGAGATAGTAAATCCGAGGTGAGAAATGTGCTTTCATGTTTTTCATTTTAAAAGAACATAATCGTGATGTACCTCTAACACTTTTAAAGACATTTTGAATAGAAATTCAACATAAGACCAAAGTATAGAAGTATCTCTCATACTTTGCATATTTTTAGATATATTTCAATTCCTATCCCTAAGACTCTCACTTAATCAATTGATAGACAAGTATGAAAACTTTACTTTTTAATTAAGTATAATTGTGAAAACTGCATTGCAAATGACAGTGTCTTTTTTCTTCTGGTTTGGGCATTTCTAGAGGTGAAAGAGGCTAATAGCTTCATTTCAAAGTGAGAGTGATTAAACCACTCACCATCTAGAAGTGCTTCAACCACTAAACCCTTCCCCAACCCGTGTGCCGAGAGCTTCTTGACACAGGGCATCTTCTGTCATCTTTGCACAGAGCCAGTCATCTATGTGAAAACGAGCCTTCTCATTTAGATGATGTCTGTGTGGTACCAAAACTACTGGCAAATGAATCCATGCAATCAAAAATAAGCACACTGTTTAACAAAATCTAAAAATTATACTTTAAGCCATCATTTTGGTAACATGTAGCCAGCCTTGTCTCACAACAAGCACAAGTGTCTGGGTATCCTTGCCATGACGTAGACGTAGCCCTTGAGTGAAGCGTTTGGTTCTTGTGCGCTGAAGCCTGCCAACTCATTTTCAGATAACATTCTAGAAGACAGACCTGAAAGCAAATCGTGTAGCGACAAGCTTCAGTTTGAGTATAATGAAGAAATCCCCAAGAGGATAAAGAAAGCAGACAACTCTGCTTGCAACAAAGGAAAGGTGGGTGAATGATTTCTGTTAAATTACACTTGGACCATGACACTCTTGTCAGTTTCAGGTGGGATTTCCCTCCTTCCCTGCCCCTTCCCTTCACCTTTCCCCTCACTTTCCCTTAGATGCCAAAGCCCACATGGTGATGCTATGGGACACCCACCTGCCATTTGTAGAAGGTTAGTCATTGATTCATCCAGCCAATACCTACTGAAGGTGTACTGGGTGGCAGACACTGAGGTGGTGCAGGAGGTGGTTCAGTGATGGAGCCCAACCCGTAAACAATGCTTGTAGGTAAATAAAAGAGCAGAGATTTCACAGTGTTATCAGAACATTAAGAAGATGATGTTGCAGAAGGAAGATTTGGCCAAACAGACAGAAACAGGGCATGCAGGCCAAGAGGACAGCCGGGTATGTTGCTAGGAGTTTGAAGATGTTGGGGATGACCACGAAGATGAACGGGGCCAGGTGGTGAAGTGTTAACAGAGGAAGGACACTGAGAATAGAAGGACAAATTAGATACCCAGACTCTACCCTCAAGTGCCTCACAGAACACACGCTCTGAGCAAATCTGTAGACGTAGTTGCAGTGAGAATGTTAGACAACAAAAGAATAAAATATCAGAAATGTGAGCCACAGAAGATACCTGCTCGATTCTCTATTCATTCAGCAAATACACACTGACTGTTCCACACTGGACTGCACCCAGGCGTCAGACTCACTTCTTGCTCTCAGAACGGGGTGAATGTAGAGCAAGGTGAAACCCACTGAGAAAGCAGCAGATAAAGGGTTTCTGGGTGGCATATACCTTTCATGTCAACTGGTGTAATTTTCCCCTTGCTAGGTGTATGACATGGAGTTGGGAGAAGAATTTTATCTTCCTCAGAATAAAAAAGAAAGCAGACAGATTGCACCAGAGCTTTCCGACCTTGTCATCTATTGCCAAGCAGTAAAATTCCCAGGTAAGAGTAGTCCAACACTTCTAAAACATTTAAAGGTGCCAAGAGATAAAAATATGCTATTTATTTAATTGGGTAGTGTAAATATTCTCAAAATAGCTAAATTGTGTTGCTGAAATCATTGTTACAATACATCCTAAATATTTGTTATTATAATTTGCTGTGATGCTCATGAGGAAAATACCATAAAATATTTATTTTCCAGATCATATTATGTCTTTTTTATAATAGTTAATAGTGAAAATGATAATAAAATAATAATATTCATAACACCTAGTAGCTAAAATTTATTAAGCATTTAAGTACCAGGATTTGTGTATTTTACATACATCATCTTATTGCCTTCATAGTAATTCAATGAGATATTGGGTTAATTCACCCGCCCCCTTTTTTTTGACAAACACAAAAGTTTATTTAACAAAAGTTCAATGTGAAAATGGACAGGACTAGATTTTTATATTGTAGTGAAACAGGTGCTGTGGAGAGGGGACACATGGAAGCAGTTGATTTCTCTGGTAAACACAGCCATTCTTTGTACTCGTTCCAAGGTTTCTAACATGATGATGCTATTTCCTCGTATTACCACCATTCCACTATTGTTCTGTTGCCCACCAGTTGCCATCTCCACACATTCATCTATCACAAGATTCATAAAGGGATCAAATCCCTGCAATATTCCTTGGACATGGCTGCCACCATTTAATTTCAATGATAACTTCTTGTCCATAATTTTTTTTTTAACTCAGGAGGGTGAGCTTTGCTCATGGCATCTAAGCGAGCTCAAAGATACCTCCAAACAGAATTCATGGCCTCTCTGACACTCCTGCGGTCAGCCCAGCATTTGCTCCTGACGTCACCAATCTACTCCCCATTTTTAAATAAGACAAAGTCTGAGAGAGATAAAGTAATTGGCTCTAGGTTTCAGAGTGAAGCAGTTAAGACTCTTCTTTGAAAGTGGCAGAAATTGACTTACACAAAGAGTAACCTTATTGGCTCATGTATTGAAAAATGGGTACAGAAGTTTCAGGTACGGCTTGATCCAGGACTCTCTCCCTGTTTCTCACTGTCTCTGTCGTGTTGGCCCTCTTCCCTTTGGGCTGTAAGGCAGCTGCAGCAGGCCGGCACTACATGCTTCCAGATTCAGCTTCAGTGTAAGCCGCTCTTCCAGAACTTTCCGCAGCAGTTTGATTGTTTTTCACTTGGTCCTCTGCCCATTCCTGAACTAGTCACTGTGGCCCAGCGCAGGCAGTGCTCAGACTGTCCCAGGCCTCTGTCACCTGCCCCACCCCTGAGCTTCACCCAAACCACAATGGGCGTTTCAGTGGGAGAAAAAGTTTCCTCAATTGGCCATTTCTGGAAGTAAAGTGCTGATAAACAGCTTTAAAAAAAGGGGGTGGGGTCCATTTCAGCTAATAAATGGCATAACTACGATTCTGGAGCCTGTCAATCTGCATTGCACAGCCTCGCCTCTCTTGTCAGGGCGTGTTGTCAGTGAGCTCACCCAGTGTGCATCCCGCAAGGGGACAGCAGGAGGTGGAGGGCAAACAGGAGAGTCCATACCTAGGAAGTCAGAAAAATCTACCTCTTTCTACTAAGAAAAAGGATTCCCTTGCAGAGGACAGGAAAGCTACTAGAATTGGGGGATTGTCTAAACGCTAGCAAACTTGGCCTGGAGAGGGTTAAAATACCAACCCTCATTTTTTTCAATATGGTCTGAATGCAGATCCTGGCTCCCAGAGGGTTATCTTAAGCATCAGTTCTCACACTCCGCCCTGAAATTGGGACAGAGGTATTGGGCTATTTAAAAATTAGGTAATAGTGGTCTTTTTACACACCAGAAGGAAAAAAATCATAAATAGAACTTTCTCAATTTTAAGCTCTCTCCCATAAACTGGAGATTTTGGCAGCTACTGCTGCTTACCTGTTGGCAAATTCTGTTGAGAATATGAATGAATAATTAGCAAGCAGAGATCTCGAAGACATGCAGGAACCTAGCCATTTAGGTGTAATTTCACAGACCAGGCCTTCTTTCACATATGTACAATGTGATCATATTTGCAGCTGGTGAAAGTGTTCTTACGATGAGGAAAAATCCTTTTACTGTCAAAAGAGCCTCGTGGCCTGCGTGTCCTTCATCACAGGAACAAGTGTGAAGGTCACTTCGTTCAAGAATCACACTCACTGCCTCTCCTGTTCTTTATAAATTCAGCTCACACTACACCCAAACCACCCCACAGGCTTGGTCTTTTCTTCTCAAGCACCGAGTAGATAAAGAGCAAAAATGCCCAAATTTTGGAAGAGTCAAAGATCATTGGGTCCAACCTCTGACTGGAGGCACAGGCTACGCATGGCGTTATTTGGCTTATTTTTAAAACTAGAGGCCGCGTGCACGGATTCGTGCACTGGTGGGTCCCTTGACCTGGCCTGCACCCTCTCACAATCCGGGACCCCTCGGGGGATGCCGGAGGCCCAGTGCATAGTCGGCCCGATCCCCGCAGGCCGATCTTTGGTTAATCTCTTCCCGCCTTTCCCCCACCCCCTTCCTTCTGAGATTTATCAGTCTGTTCCATGTTTCCATGCCTGTGCACTGAGCGTCTGCCCCCTGGTGGTCAGTGTGCATCATAGCTACCGGTTGAATGGTCACTTAGGCTTTTATAGATATAGATTCCCAATATGCTGTTCTTTTAAAGTGTTTAAATGGCGTGCAGTCTTTATAAGACATACTGTAGTTTAATTTTTTTTAGTAATTGAAATTTCGGACATTTTTCTTTACTTCCTTTCTCAAAACCACTAAATTGTGTTGCTAGAATCATTGTTACACTACCTTCTACATATTTATCATGATTATTATTTGTTCTGATGCTCTGGGGGAAAATACCATAAAATGCTCATTTTGCTACACTATGGATTTTAATTTTGCTACATTATCCATTTCAATGAATCTCACCCTTCACCATCCCAAGTCCCATCCACAGAGGCATGTGCAAAAATATCTTCAGAGCAGTGAGGCAGCATGAAGACCACGTGGCACAACCTTCCCCAGAAGTACAGTAACCTCCCCAAGATCAGGAACCCGCTTCAGTGGCAGGATTCCACTCCTCAGTGACCTTGACTACAGCAGTTAGTTAACCTCTCTGCACTTCAGAGGCCCTTCCAATAAAAGAGACAGAACAGCCCTCACTTGCAGGGTTGTCATAAACATTAACAATAAAGTACTTAATGTGACTAGCACACTATCTACAGGTAGTTGGCTCGCTGGAACTGATGGTGGTTGCTATTCTTATTGATAAACTAGAGGCCCGGTGCACAAGATTTATGCGGGGGGGGGGGGGGGGAGGGAGGGGGCAGTCAGACATCCCTCTCGCAATCTGGGACCCCTCGCTCCTAACCGCCCACCTGCTCGCTCCTAACCACCGCCTGCTCGCTCTTAACTGCCTACCTGCTTGCTCCTTTCCGCTTGGCTCGCCGCTCCTTAGTGCTGCCGTAGAGGAGGGAGAGGCTCCCGCCACCACTGTTGTGCTCACCAGCCGTGAGCCTGGCTTTTGGCTGAGCAGTGCTCCCACTGTGGGAGCGCACTGACCACCAGGGGCAGCTCCTCCATTAAGCGTCTGCCCCCTGGTGGTCAGTGCGCATCATAGTGATTGGTCGTTCTGGTCGTTCCAGTCATTCTGCCATAAAGATCGCTGAGCTTTTACATATATAGATGGGCCAACAGGGCAGATTCCTCCCCTCTCTTGATCACCAGCCCGTGTTCCTGCTTCCTCGCCCCACCCGGAGAGAACAGCCAGGCTGTTCACAAAAGGTCCCACATATCCCTGGGGAATGTCGACGTGGGCCAGGATGTGTGCAAAACTCCCAGAATGAACACGGGGCCTCACTCTGACCTCTCATCAGTTTTACTTGGGAGAAAATCTACTGTTACATCATTGTGTAGAGGGCAAAGTTCACACAAAATTTTAAGATAAAGCATGAACACTCACTAGTGCAAGTTAGCACGTCTTTGGGGTTAAGGATACTTCAGAGAGAAAAAATTTAGAAGCCCCATAGCTGCTATGAACTGAGCACTTTCTCTGAACAAGTCACTCGACTGAGTATGTAAATATACACGATCTCATTTTATCGTGACCACAGCCCTTTTATAGGTGAGCAAGGAGTGCAGAGGGTTCGGTAGCTTGTGGGCGGTCACACCACTAGGAACTGGGTTTAAACTCCAAAGTCTATGCTTTTATGAAACACTCCTTTATCCTGTCTTCTCTGATGATGTTTTTGGAAGGTGTATTTTCATCTCAAAGAGGGCCTCCTGAACACTGCTCCAGCTGAAGGAATTATGATCTAATGCAGTGGTCGGCAAACTGCGGCTCGCGAGCCACATGCGGCTCTTTGGCCCCTTGAGTGTGGCTCTTCCACAAAATACCACGTGCAGGCGAGCACATACAGTGCAATTGAAACTTCGTGGCCCATGCACAGAAGTCGGTATTTTGTGGAAGAGCCACACTCAAGGGGCCAAAGAGCTGCATGTGGCTCGCGAGCCGCAGTTTGCCGACCACTGATCTAATGGTACAATGTAGACAGTGGAAACAGTTGGGAGGCCACGGGCTTGCCTGGTGCCTTTAACTCACTCTTCCTGCACTGGATCCAGGTCTGCATGGTGTGCTTTCATTTCCTCGTTCAGCAAATATCTGTTAAAGTGCTGCTGCGCGCCACGCACTGTGCCAGGCAGGAAGGAGTCAGGGAGTGATTGGACCAGGAGTGAGAAAGAGAAGCCGTGAGACATCACTGTCATTTAACATATTTCTTGTTTAATCCTCAGACTAAGCCTGTGAGTTCCTATCTTTATACCCATTTTGTAGATAAGGAAACTGAGGAACAGAGAAGGTGGATATTAAGTCAGGGCTCATAATGGCAAGAATTCAACCTAGACAATGTGATGCTAAAACTCGTGCTCCAAGCCATTCTTTCACCTCTCAAAATTGAGTAATTCGGTCCTGATAATTCAGTGTTGACTGGAGCACTTTCTTTTTATGCATTTTTTCAAAATCTTTCTGGTGCACCATCAGGTGGGTGTGGGTGCTATTTTGCGGCCATTCTGTATAACCCTGCAGTTCTTGTCACATTTGCCCACAGAGATAAAAACTTCACTCTAAAGCCTGCAATGCTGCTATTAACGGTGTTGAGAATGCGAGTGGGTCCTCTGAGCAGGGTTACCAGGGAGTAGTAAGACTTCAAAGTAAACATGGACAGGGATGGAAAATGTCGAGTTCCCTCGCTTGTAGTTTTTGGCTTATTTATTTTCATTTTATGGGAACAGGCCTGTCAACTCTAAATGCATCTGGCTCTAACAGAGGAAAAGAAAGGAAAAGCAGGAAGTCCATTTTTGGCAACAATCCGGGCAGAATGAGCCCTGGGGAGACGGCATCACTTAACAAAACATCTGGAAAAAGTACAGTCACCTTCTTTCGATATCTTTGCTCGATTCCGCATGCTGGATAAGTCCAACATTTTACTGTCGAAGCACTTCCCTTGAACTTTTTTTTTTTTTTATTTCCATGAATGTTTATATTATCTAAGTGTAGTAGAAATATTTTTCAATTTTACATGTTTAACTTCCTAAAAAATAGCACTTCACTGAAGATGTTCTAACAGTGTTTGCCTCAATAGGGAAAAATTGGAACCACCTTGGAACATTCTAGTGGTTCTTGGAACTGCTCTCGTCACCATTATAACTGCAGAAGATATATCCATTTTATTACTAATTACTTTTTATTATAAAAGTAATAAATTCTCATAGTTAAAAAAAAAACAACTCAAACAATATAGGGTACGATTAAAATTCCTTTCTATTCTCAATGGCTCAGTTCTAGTCCCCTGAGGTAACCACTGTTAGGTTTATTGTGTTTTGTTCAAGAAGAATAAGATTCTTTTTAAGATGATCCCAATGGGATACAACCGAGCATATTTGTATAACTTTTATATTGCTGTAACTTTCCAAACAGCTTTCTGAGCATATATCTACCTTATTCTCCTTATGCCTCTGTGGTTTTCCATTGTGTATATACTGTCATTTAACCACTTCCTCACTGGTAGAACATTTGGATTGCTTCCTGTTTTTTTTTGTTGCTGTTTTTTCCTTATAACAAACGCTAAAGTGAATACCCTTGTGCATACATTGCCATGTATTGTTCAAATATATCCACAGGTCAGATGAGGCAAAGGATTTTCAGGCTTTTAACTTAAATTGGTGCTTCTGCATTCATTTTAAAACTCAATAGCTATCATTTTGTTTCAAGGTGGTGGACTAACTCAAGTATAGTATAACACTACTGTAGTGTAACTGAATAGTGTAACACTATTAAGATCTACTCTGACGTGTTACATGGTTATGATTGTTTTACCGAGATGTTGTTCAGGTTTATCTTTCTAAAACATTTAAAGTGTCCTGCACTAATCTGAGGCTAATCTTTTGGGGGGTTTAGGTTCCTATGAAGGAATGCGACAGGCCTGGGAGGAGTCTTCTTCTCCCCTCAGCCCAGCCACGTCCCTCAGCGCTATCATTAGAACTCCCAAATGTTACCATATCTCATCGCTGAATGAAAATGCCGCCAAACGTCTGTGTCGCAGGTATTCTCAGAAACTGATCCAGCACACCGCCTGTCAGCTGCTGAGGACTTACCCGGCTGCCACCCGCATCGACTCCTCCAACCCTAACCCCCTCATGTTCTGGCTGCACGGGATACAGCTCGTGGCACTCAACTACCAGACAGATGGTAACGGCTTGCTCCTCACCTCTCTCCTTCGGGTCTTGTGTTTCAGGAAACATAGTTCAACAAACAACATTTTAGTTAAGAGGGGCACGATGCCAGCCTGGGGCACACCATATGTAAGAGCAAAAATACCGGTGCATTTGATACTGAATTGTGCCCTTGATGTTTCAGAGTTAAGGTGATAGGAAAGAACGTTAAAGGGGTCCCTAGTAATCTCTTGTTCTTGCTCCCTTTTTAAAGCATTTTTTAAACATAAGGCTACTCTTTAGTGTCTTTAAATAAGACACTGTTTAGGGCCGTGTCTAGTTTGTGTCTAAAGACCTTTTGGGGCAGAGAGTTACTAACACCCTTTGTTAAGCTGTCTTGCTAAGCTATTCCTTGCAGCCAATAAGTAGTTGTCACTCCAAGCAAATTGCATGTTAGCTTCTTCTTATCCATTGAGATTGAAATGGAGAATAATGGTCATTGCTCCCAGAGTAGCTCACATGGAGAAAACAAGTGTGCGAACCAAGAAAGCAGTGTTTGTTTTTCTCACTGCTGAGGAAACTCTCTTAGCAGGAATACCTGATGAGGCCTGACGTCCAGAATAAGAGCTACCATTCATTGCACACTTACCATGCAACAGACACCGTGCTGAATTTTCCCTGACCCCCTCTTATCTGATTTAATCTTTGCACCAACCCTAAGTGGTGGACACCTTTATGATCCCCATTCCTCAGATGAGCAAACCAAGGCACAGAGCGATTGATTTGCTCAAGGTCACAGAATGACTAGTAATAATAAATTCAAGGACTCTGGGAGTGGAGAGGATAAAGTATTTTGTTTCTACTTGGTTATGGGGGCAGGAAGGGAGCTGCAGAAGATAAAGAAAAAGTCGATGAGGAATGTTTCCTCGAAGCACCTTCAGAAGCCACAGTCTTTCCTTGGGACAGCCAAGCGGCCTTCTCGTTCCTCTCACGTCACCTGAATCAGATCCTAAGCAACCGTGCTGACCCGCCAGCCACAGCATAGCCCCGTCTCCAGCCAAGGTCAAACCACACCTTTCGCTCTCGAACCAGCTAGCCACCTGGTACTGGTGCCAACAGTGCCCATGTGTGGCTGACCCTGCCGACGCATTTTTTTTTTGCCCTTGTTATATTTGCTTCTTTCCATTGAAATTAAATAACACGATGCAGGTGAAGTACCCTACTTAGCATAGTGGCTGGCACAGAGAAAGCATTCCACAAACGTTAACGATGATGAAGTGTTTTTGATAAGTTATGAAAACAGTAGGATTTGGACTCGCAAGTGGAAATAATAATGAAATATTTTCAAAGTTGTAAAAGTTTCTTTTCAATCTGTCCCAAGTGGCTTGCGGGCTTACATCTCTGACCCTGTCTGTAGCCCTTCGGCGCCCTTGGTTATTATGATACTGAAGTATTTTAAGTCCAGTGAAATCACTAGCAAGATGGTTTTCTCAAGGAAATGGAAATGCGTTTGGTTTTGGATGTGCCCGCTCTCCTGGGCGTGCCAAGGCTGGTGCAGACACACCGGCTCCACCGATGGCAGAAGGAGCCGCCGCCGAAAGGAGCTGCCCCTCCTGGCTCCCTCCACCACCACCCACCGCCCCCAGGTCCCGAAGCACACACTGAGGCTGCAGCTTGGCCTTCACTCACCCCTGAAGGCTTTGCCTCCCTCCCAAATCAATCTGGGAGCACATGTTCGAGCTGCCTCCTCAGGGGAGACAGATGGCTCTGTTGATGGTTCATCCTCAAGTTTCTCTACAGAGTCTTCCAGCCCAAGAGAGAGTGCTGCCATAACGCCTCTCTGGTCCAGTGCCGCAGGCAATGATTACACGCATCCCCACGCTGGACAGAGCACAAGCCACAGGCGGTTTCACCGTGTTCACCTGTAAAAATGGTCTTCATTTGCACAAACTGGGCATAGAGCCTGGCTAATATCTTGCACGCAGTAGGTGCTCAATAAATGCATGCTGAGCTGAAACAGACTATCCCCCTCCGCCCCACTGCAGTCTGAGCCTGTGGTTCTTGGGTTTTTAGGTACTTTTCTGTGGATTGCAAGTCCAAATAGATCAGAGTCTATTGGACTCATTATCTTTTAATTTTTACAAAGGATTCCTAGATTAGGGAGCGCTTGATTTTCCATGAAACATCCCAACCAAGTAACAGAGAACCCTTTCCCAGTGTCCCTCTAGCCTCCGACTGTGTTCCATGGATCATCAGCCTTGACACTTCCTGGATGTCAGAGGACCCTGATGCCCCAAAGGAGTGTCCATTGACTTAGGGTCATCTCTTCCTAGAATTTCTAATGGCTCCATCATCTTCAAGAAGGTCTGCAGTGATCTGGAGCCAGGAATAGCCCAGGTCTGCACTCAAGGAAACCAACTCTTGAGTTTGGAAACTGACTTGAGCCTGGTATGCAAACCTGGTGATGGCGGGCAACAGTCCCTCAGCATTCTTTCCACCTAGAGCAGAACAAGTGTAAGGTCATGCGACCCCATCGAAAGAAAAGCTGTTAATATGGATCCTGCTTTCCTGAGTGATTGTCAAACTCTTTATGATGACTTTTCTAGCCCCAAAGTATAGGCATCATTATTACGGCATTGGTGCCTACTTAATACAGGGTTTTTAAATAAATAGGAGACCATAAAGGTACTGATAAGTCTGATCTGCCTCACAGGCATTGATTGATAGGGGCGATCAGGTGACACAGATTCATGCACCCTCCTTCACTTGCTTACAACAGGGGTTTTACTAGTAAAACGATAGCCCCAGGTGGAGTCCTGGGACCATGCCTAGGGGGCAATTGGAGGTCTAGATTTGAGGTCCCACCTTTATTCCAAAATGAGCAGCTCCGCCTGCATTTGGTTTACCTGTTGGATTACTAAATGAGATTAGCCTTAGCTGGTTTGGCTCAGTGGATAGAGTGATGGCCCATGGACTGAAGGGTCCCGGGTTTGATTCCAGTCAAGGGCACGTACCTCGGTTGCAGTCTCCATCCGGCCCTGGTCCAGGCCTGTGCAGGAGGCAACCAATCGATGTGTCTCTCCTCTCACATCAATGTTTCTCTCTCTGTCTCTCCCCCTCCTTTCCATTCTCCCTTAAAAAAAAATCAACAGAAAAATATCCTTGGGTGAGAATTAACAACAGAAAAAGAAAAAGTTTGGGAAAGTACAAGGATAGACACAGACCTCCTAGGATCAGACTTCAAACCCAAATGGGAGTTGACATCATAATCATAATTTATTACCTACTGTTTATTGAGATCTTCTATGTGCCGAATGCTCGGTAGAGACTTGCACACGTTTTCTCATTTATGACATGCCTGTGAGGTGTACACTATGCGGCTCAGTTGTTGAGATTGGATCAGATTGCTGGGGTTTAAACCCCAGCATCCACCACTTGGTAACTGTGTGCCTTGGGTTCTTTCACTTCTTGTGCCTCAGTTTCCTCATCTATAAAATGGGAAGCACTGATGTACATAAAGTGCGTGGAATGGGGCCTGGTACACAGTAAGAGCACAGTAAGGGTGAGCTGCTATAATTTTTAGTAATATACAGTGGGGCCTTGACTTACAAGTGTCCTGACTAAGGAGTTTTTTGAGATACCAGCTGTCTCTCGGCCGATTTTTTGCATTGAGTTGATAGAGTAATTTGAGTTAACGAGCTCCTTAACGAGCTCGGTATCGGAACGAATTAAACTCATGAGTCAAGGCCCCACTGTATTTCCATTTCATATTCATCAACTCTGCATGAGCTAGCCTGCTTCGCTCTCTTAGCCATCCTAGCCCAGGTCTATGTTCCTCTGTCACAGGGTGGCCTGGGAAGAGAATTCTCTCGTCCTGCAGGCAAGACAGCCTCAACGAATCAGTCACATCAGGACTGGACGGGCCTGAGAGGTGGGGTCCAGGGCACTGATTTTATAGATAAGGAGACCGAGCCCACGTAGCTTTCCTATGCCTTAGACATCTGACCCCAAGGATTCCTGCCTACAATCCCAGCCAACCCCACGTACACGGAAAAAAATTTACACACGAGACATGTGGAGGCCAACTTCTTATTGCTCCGTGGTGCTCACCACACTTTTCCTTGATGTCGGTCCATGTAGCACAGTTCGCTCTGCACATGGAAGGAATCTATCAGAGGGAACATTTGTCAGGTGTGCCTCATAAACCCTGTGTTCATCTGGGCAACCTTTCTACAGACTTGCGCCATCAGATGAGCATTTGTGTGTGTCAGAGCCCAAACCAGTGCGGGAGTCCAACGTTCATCCAAGAACCGTGCCAAGTAAAAGCTGGCCACAGAGGACTGGAAGCCGTTGTGAGGGTTCCCAGGGTTTACGATGGAGGGGATGGATCATAGACATGATGTGAATCACATGTGATAATAATTTTTTTCATATTTAACTGCAATTAAAAAGAGGTAGAAGTACTGTAATTTATGGGTTGAAATTGAGATTTCATGGAAAGATATATTTTTCTGGCTCTTCTCCCAGTCTGCCTTGGATTATTAAGATTTTTATCTTATATTTGCAAAGGCAAGAATTGGTCATACAGTTGTCTGCATGGTTTAGTATTCGGGGATAAGAAAATGCCATGACTATTCCTTACTAAAATTCTGTATAAAATGAGGTATTGCAAAGATTTTTTTTTTCAGATGGATGTTGTAAATTTTGATTTGCAAAAGGAGTTTTTAAGTGGCAGAACCTGGGTGGGAGTGAGACACTGGGCTTATCCCATAGACTGAACCCCGAAAAGACAGGGATCTTGGTCTTGTTACCTGTTGTATCTCTCGTACCTAACAACCTGGCACATAGTAGCCACTCAGTCAGTCCCTTCTTCATGCTTAAGCTTGGGGAAAATTGATACAAAGTTCTTTTGAACTTTACTTTTTTTTTTAATACATTTTTTATTGTTGATAGCATCATAGATCTCTCCCATTTTTCCCCCCTTCACCCCACTCCTTCCCCCATGTCTTCACTACCCTATTGCCCATGTCCACGGGCTATGCATATAACATATAAGTTCTGACATTGACATTCATAAGCGACAGAGTAACAAGCAATGTTGACTTTGTTTTGCAGATCTCCCTTTACATTTAAACGCTGCCATGTTTGAGGCCAACGGTGGCTGTGGCTATGTGTTGAAACCCCCAGTTCTGTGGGACAAGAACTGCCCCATGTATCAGAAGTTTTCTCCCCTGGAAAGAGACCTGGACAACATGGAGCCCGCCGTCTACTCTTTGACTGTAAGTGTGGCGCTGTCTCCAGGAGATGGCAAGGCGCTTCCGCCTTCCTGAATATGCGCTGGTTTTGAATTCAGGGCATTGCAGAGTTCTTGTGTCACCATTTGTGCAGATTTAGTTCCCAGAAGGATTTCTTTACCTGTCACAAGCGGTGGCTGTGGCTGAGGTATGCTGTCGCCAGGCACTGCATTTGCCAGTGCCCAGTAGGTGGAGCTGTGAGTTCCCTGCTTCCGCTGCACGCTGATGGTGGTGATTCTGTCTTCCAGGGCCCACAGCATCATCATTCTGATTTTCTCCCATAAAAGTTGAGCTCCTTGTTAGAGCAGGTCATCTTAAACTCGAACAGGCTCTCGTAAGATCAAACGGGCATCAATATACAATTCAATTAAATATCTTTCCTCCTTGCAATTTAAACTGTATTGTTCCTGGGCCTTTCCTTATTTCTTTTATTGCCTAATTAACCCCATGTCAAAACACCACAGACTGCCCTTAACAACAGCCCCCGGCAGCTCATCATTCAACTTTATTTCCCCATTCTGTCGCTACCTCTTAGCGGACAGAGAACAAGACCTCTGGATGGCTAATCGCTGCCCTCCAACCTTAGAACTTGTCCGTTTCCCTCCAGAGGAAGAATGCCAAGCAGCCTCTAATCACCCCTCTCACACCCCGGGAGAACCACGCTCTGGTTTTCCTACCACCGCTGCTGTCTCCTTCCCGAAGACCAGGGCAGGGGGCCTCCTCTGTTTGACCAGATTAGCTAGACTCGAGTAGACGTTTAACTGTGTACAGAAGGCTGTGGATAAACTTTTAAAAACATTCCCTGTGACTTGCTGTAAAACTAAACCATTCAAGAAAATGTCTTTGAAGTTATAAAATATACACCTAAAACATCTTGAACAGAATGTTCGCAACCACTTTGTGATTGCATTCTGTAAAGTCTCCCCGTTTCCCTGTGCCTTCTTGCGCACCTTGATTTCATCTTAATTGCTTGGCTTTGAAGATACTTGAACATTTTGACAGTTGAAAAGTGACAGGTGAATGCTGGTGACAAAATAAGCTTTCCCCATGATTCCAGGCCTGTGGTTGCCTGGTTGCAATCACTTCCTGCTGGGGGGGGGGGGGGGGGGGGCAGTTAGCAGATTTACTCACCGTGGACCTCCTCCATTCCAGAGTGTTCTTCGTGTAGGGAAGTGATGAGGTGCAGAGGTTGCCTTTGTTTCTTTTTCATCTTCATTGACCTGGTCCTTGCTTCCTCCCTCAGATTGTCTCTGGCCAGAACGTGTGCCCGAGCAACAGCACAGGAAGCCCGTGCATCGAGGTCGACATCCTGGGCATGCCGCTGGACAGCTGCCACTTCCGCACGAAGCCCATCCACCGGAACACTCTGAACCCCATGTGGAACGAGCAGTTTTTCTTCCGGGTTCACTTTGAAGACCTCATATTTCTTCGTTTTGCAGTTGTGGAAAACAACAGCTCGGCGGTCACTGCTCAGAGGATTATCCCGCTCAAGGCTCTAAAGCGAGGTGGAGTAGCATCTTCATGCTGTTAATAATTACTGTAGCTCAGCCCGCGTGGCTCAGAGTTGAGCATCAACCTGTGATCGATTCTCGGTCAGGGCATATGCCCGGGTTGTGAGCTTGATCGCCAGTAGGGGATGTGCAGGAGGCAACCAATCACTGATTCTCTCTCATCATTGATGTTGCTATCTCTCCCTTCTTCTCTGAAATCCATAAAAATCTATAATAGCCCTGACCGTTTTGGCTCAGTGGATAGAGCGTTGCCCTGCGGGCTGAAGGGTCCCGGGTTCAATTCCAGCCAAGGGCATGTACCTTGGTTGCGGGCACATCCCCAGTCGGGGGTATGCAAGAGGCAGCTGATCAATGTTTCTCTCTTCATCGATGTTTCTAACTCTCTATCCCCTTCCCTTCCTCTCTGTGAAAAATCAATAAAATATATTTAAAAAAATTTTTTTAAATCTATAATAATAAAAGCATAATATGCTAATTAGACCGGACAGCCAAACGACCTTCTGGATGAAGACACTGCAGCAGGGACTGAGGCAGAGGTGGTTAGGGGCAATCAGGCAGGCAGGCAGAGTGGATGGGGCGATGAGGCAGGCAGGTGAGCAGTTAGGGGCAATCAGGCAGGCAGGCGAGTGGTTAGGAGCGATCAGGCAGGCAGGTGAGCAGTTAGGGGTGATCAGGCAGGCAGGCAGAGGCAGTTAGGGATGATCAGGCCGGCAGACAGGCAAGTGGTTAGGGGCAATCAGGCAAGCAGGCGAGTGGTTAGGGGTGATCAGGCAGGCAGGCAGAGTGGTTAGGAGCCAGCAGTTCCAGATTGTGAGAGGGATGTCCGACTGCGGGATCAGGCCTAAACTGGCAGTCGGACATCCCCCGAGCTGTCCTGGATTGCGAGAGGGTACAGACTGGGCTGAGGGTCTCCCCTGACCCCTGTGCACGAATTTCATGCACTGGGCCTCTAGTATATTATAAAAATAAAAAATAATTACTGTAGCTTAGTGATGGATGCCATAGAGCTCTTTAGACTGTTCTCTCTACTTTTGAGAGTATGTTTGAGATTTTCATTTTTAAAAAGTTGAAATAAGAGGCAGGAAAAAAACACAAATTTGAATACTGTTTAAGTATATCTCTTAACAGGTTTTCTTTTACGTTATCCTCAAATTCGAGGTATTCACATTTCTGAGGAAGTATGGCCTCTACTGCCGCTGCTGATGTCGAGAGCTGTGGTGGTTGGCCCTTCTCCCCTCATATCCCTGCCCAAATAGCACCCACTGCACCCCTGACACTTTTTTTTTCTTTTTTTTTTTTAGTAAAGATAACTTCACTTTTTTTTTTTAATCCTCACCCAAGGATATGTTTATTGATTTGAGAGAGAGAGAGGAAGGGAGAGGAACATCGATGTGAGAGAGAAATATAAATCAATCAGTTGCCTCCCATACGTGCCCCAACCACACCCTGATGGGAAACGGAATCTGCAACCTGTTGGTGCACGGGACCAGCTCCAATCAACTGAACCACCGTACCAGGCCCCCCTAGCACTTTCCAAGCTGAGACTGAAGTGAGCAGAGGAAACCAAGAGGAGGGCGGTAGAGGTAATGGCTCACTGGCCGAGAGTGGAATCAGTGCCTGGCAGAACTTCAGTGTCGGAAGCCAGGGATGGGTGCTGGGGACAGAGCAGGGAGGATGGAGAACCCTGAGCAGAGGCGGAGCTGGTGGCTGGTGGACTGGCTTTGCTGTGGGCCTCCAGGGAGCTTCTGCGGCCGCAGCTGTTGTTCCACTTATTTATGCATTCATTGGTTGATTCTTGCATGTGCCCTGACCAGGAATCGAACCCACAACCTTGGAGGATCAGGACTACACTCTAACAACTGAGCTACCCAGCCAGGGCCTCTGCCTACCATTTTGCGGCAGAGCTCCGTAGTGCATGGCTAACGGGCTTTTCCCAATTCTGCGTTATTCCAGGATATCGACATCTTCAGCTGCGAAACCTCCACAATGAAGTCTTGGAAATCTCTAGTTTATTCGTAAACAGCAGAAGGATGGAAGAAATCTCCTCTGGCAGTTCCGTGCCGGCCTCTTTGGTAATTAAGCTCTGTTTCGCTCAGCATGTCTGTGGGGATTGCTGTGCTGGAGGTAGGCTTGCTCATGATACAGGAAGGTGATCATTAGGTAGCTATGGGAATAATAATAATGGCTGGCATTGGCATGTCTAAGCACTTTACATATATGAATTCACCTAATCCTCTCAATAACTTTTTTATGAAAGAACTTTGAGTATGGTCTCCGTTTTACAGATGAGGAAGGTAAGAGCTAAGTACCTCGGAGGTCACACAGCTATAAACCCAAGTTCACCTAGTGCTAAGCCCATACTCTTTTTGTTTTTTTGTGTTTGTTTTTTTAATATGTTTTTATTGATTCTTAGAGGGAAAGAGAGATAGAAACATTAATGAGAGAGACATCAATCGGCTACCTCCTGCATGCCCCTTACTAGGGATCAAGCCTGCAACCTGGGCATGTGCCCCTGACCAGGAATTGAACCCAGGACCTCTTGGTCCATGGGACGATGCTCAATCCATTGAGCTATAGCAGCCAAAGCCCATACTCTTAATATGAGCCAAAAATAACATGTGGGCAAGAAGTTAATTAAGCAAACCTGCTAGGGAGCATTCAGTTCTCTTAGAAATTTTAGGTTAGACCAGGAAAATCTTCTGCTTCTTCAGTGGTCCAGGGGTGGGTGCCAGGTGAGCAGGGTTGGGGTGGCAGCCAGGTGCTGCTGTTGATACATAACTGCCCCCTGGCAATTGGGGAGATACGGAATCTGCACTCGTGGGGATGAGAAGGGTACACTGCAAACAAAAGGTGCCATCACTGCAGAACCAGCATTTTAACAAGTTCCCCAGGTAAGGTTCTTGCCCATTGAGATTCGAGAGCCATAGGACTTGCGCTCACTCCAATAATCCAGGGTTGATGACTAAACCAGTGACCCCGCTCTAATAAACTGGTTCATTCCATTGTGCTTGCTCTTTAAAAATTAGTTTAAAGGCTGTTCATCGATCCCCTCTTTACACACTTAACAGCCTGATCACTGTCATATCCACCTTACACTTTAACGTAGTCCTAACAACCCCTGGAAAGACACCTTCTATGCTCACGGTGGCGCTAACTCGACCACCGCCGCTGCCACCATCAGTTAGCTGGGCTTTCTTCTCCGTTTCTCTTTCCCTCCCCTCATTAGTTTCTTCTCTCTCTGTCTCTGACCTTGTTTCCCTAGCTTTTCCTCCTTTTCCCTTCAGCGTGTGGCCAAGGTTAAAAACAGCACTTTGGCCAAAGTGGAGGGAGGTATTGCCTGCCTTGTGCAGAGGACTGGGAACCAGGGACTGGGCTCCTGTCACCTAAGAGCCAGAACCAGATGCTTTCAGAAGGCAAGGCAGGGCTTCCTGCACAATCCCGGGTTGGCCACCCTCAGTACCTATCAGAGGTGCAGATGCCACACGTACCATGAAAGAGCCGTTTTTCCTCACAATACTTCTGCTGACACCAAATGTGTCGTGTCTTTTCCAGTGTTGCTTCTCCAACTCCCCGGCACCAGCTGGCTGACCTAGCTTTTGGTTCAATGCTGACACTATCTACCTGGAGTCAGCATCAGACCCTACAAGTGAAGGGCTCAGTCCTGCAACGCTACCCACATTTCACATGCCAGTTGCAAGTCCCTCCTCCGGTTCCGTAATTTGCTCAAATAACTCTCGCAGAACTTAGGAAAGTGCTTTACTTACTAAAATACTTTATTTATCATCTTACCATCCAAAATTCTTGTCCAGCGCCCTCAAGAGAGAGGGAACTCAATAACACTGATGGATGTCAGTTCAGAAATAAGGACTAATGTACATTTTAGATGATATCAGTTCCATACTTATGATGGAAAGAGAGAGTGTTTTGTGAAATAAATTAGTAGTTTGGTGGTGTGCTGCTACACATCCTCACTAGACTATTAAAGAAGACACACCATCGCTTCTTCAACCACAAAACGATGGGTCAGGGTGTGAGGGATGCTAGAATGGCTCTGTATTGACATGTCCCTGTAAACACCTCTGAGAATGAGCACCTCAGTGGGGAATATAGCCTAGAATTTGCATCCGAATGAGAATGAATGAGAAACCATGTGATCTTCCTTGACAGATGTTTAGTACAGAAGAAAGAAAGTGTCTGCAGACTCACAGAGTCACGGTGCATGGCGTCCCAGGTCCGGAGCCCTTCACTGTTTTCTCTATAAATGGAGGCACCAAGGCAAAGCAACTTCTCCAGCAAGTAAGTGCACTGAGTCTGCGTGTGTGTGTGACTACATACATACAAATACACAAAAGTCCACGTTGACGATTTGCCTTTTGATTATTTGTGATATCCAACCTCGAGATCCACCCTCCAGGTGACCTGAGAGGTCTCGGTACCTCTAAACAAGCTACCTTAACCTGTAGAGAAGAATTTCTAAGACTTCTTCAGCCACATACAGAACACTGGGCACTAGAAGGATAAAGACCAGGATGAGTGGCTCTCTAACCTTGTGTACTGTTTCCCTCTGAGCCTAGATTCAGGCCTCATAGTCCCTCTTAATGCAGAGCTTACTAATCAACCAGAATTTACACACGAACTGAATGAAGTCGCTTGTCATTCTAGGAGTTGGGTCAAATTCTTAGAGCATCAGGATGGACCATATAGGCCAAGACATCTTCTGCCCCTCCAGCCTCAGGCCTCCATTTGCATGTTGATCAACCACCTTGTCCCCCTCCCCAGCACTCGATCCTGACTTTTAAAGTTATACCCCTCTAGTGGTACGAAGAGGCATGCAGGTCCCAAAACAAGAGGATGAGAGCCTGTTAACCCAACCCCCATAGCAGAACTGGCCTAAGTCCCCTCGTGCTGGGCTTCTGCCCTGGGTACCTGGGGATCTTGGTGGCCTTCTGCCGGCAGAGACAGTGCCCCTCAGAAGGACTTGTAAGAGGGAGAGAGCCAGACACAAAGAGCAGTCTCCAGAGAGGGAGGCAGCCCCTCAAAAGAGCAAGTGCAATTCCTGCTCTCTTCTCACTAGGAGTGCCACTCCTGTGTGGTACAGTAGCCTAGTATCCTTGCAGACTGTTTCATCCTTAGCCCATTTCAGAAGCCCTTCTTCTCCTTGGAGGTAGGCCGAGGGGAGCTGCGACCGAGGGACCAACTGTGGAGCCCCCTCTGAAGTTAGTGCATATGACGCACTGCCCCTGCGATCATGGAATGGTTGGGGGTTAAAAACCCATTGATGAACCACACATACTAAGTGTTAATAAGTAGTTCTGTCCTTTGAGGGGTAGTCTCTATGGACAGGCCAACTTTCCCCCAAGATCTTATAACTGACTTAGGCTCAGAGAAAACAGCTCCCGTGTCAAATGTCATAGACTATCTAACAGAAACTACTCCCAAGTTGGGGTTGTTTTGGGATTTTTGTTTTTTAAATCAATCAGTCTATGAACTTTAGTGTCTGCTATTGCAAAGCACTGTTGGGGTTTGGGGGACTCTATAAAATATGAAGTTATAAAGCAAGGAGACGTTTCCATGGACCACCCATAAAAAGCAGCCCATTACTTCGTTGCCACCCCATATAAAGCAGCACTGAGGAGGGAGGGACTGCTCCCGGCTCCTAGGAGCCTTGCGTGTTGTTGCCTTGCCCCCGTGGAATCCAGAGCCCAGCACCCATTCCCAACCAAGGGCTCGGGGGAAGGGAACAGCCTTCCTGAGACTCTCCTGCCCCCTCCATCCTCAGTTCGTTCTTTTCCTCCAAGTGAGACGCAGCAGCAACAGGTGTTGAGGAGAAAGGTGTTGACTTCACCAGGCCAGATGATGGCAGCCTTCTCTTGGCACCCACTTTGCCTTTAGCCTTTTGTCAGGAACCTGTACGATCTGAGTGTGAAAGGGCACATCAGCAAGAGGAACTGCAGTGATGGCTCAAGGCTATTGAGTTCTCATGCTGTGCCCACGCTCTGCTTTATAAACAGTGTCTCGATCATACAACAAATCATAAAATTAAGAGGTTGTACTGTGGAAGCAGAAAAATTATTTTCCTCCCACCTCCTAAGTTCTCCTGGCTGGACCTATAATCAAATTAACATAAGACCGATTAACAGGAGAAAATAACCAATCTATCATGTATGTACGTACGGGGGTTCTATAAGAATATGCGACCAGAGGACAGAGGGGACTGTGAGGTTTATATGCCATCGTGAGCTAAGGAGAAGGCGGGTTGAAGTTGGGGACTTCAAAGGGCAGGAGGGCAATCCACATGGAGATGGAAAAGCCAGAGTTTGATAGAGAAATGTTTGCTGGGCCATCTTTACCAATGGGACACAGAGAGGACGTTGGATCCATGGGCCTTGCTGGGCTCCTCCCCATCACCTAGTTCACATAAACTGTAGTTATCTACGATGATACCTCCCTCCTGGAGCACATCCTCTATCTACATTCTCTTAGGCAGGAAGGGGGAAGGTTGAAGGGTCTCTCTGAGTCTTTTTCTTCTTCTTCTTCTTGAAAATAACCAGTCTAAAGTAATCAGTGTCCCAAAAGTCATGTTTGGGGGAGGCACATTCTGCTTCCCTTCAGTACTCTTCCTGTTCCCCCTTTATAGAGGGGGAACCGAATCTCCAACAGGTTAACTATCCTGCCCAACACCTCGCAGCCAGGAGGTATTGAAGGCGGGCCTCGGACGCAGTCTGCCTGGCTCCCCAGCCTTGTCGCGGTCATGCTGTTTGACTGCCCGGGTCAGTAGCCAACAAAGAAAACGGGCCTCTAGACACACAGTTAAGACTTCATTGGAAGGAGAATTCCCAGGAACTTGGGTCAGAATAGAGTCAGCAACGGTACAGAGATAGTTATCGGTAAAAGCTGGACTGGGTTCCTTATCCTCTTGGTCCTGTGTTGCAAGATCACAAAGAGGTAAGTTCGTAGATTTACAAACCTACAGTTTTTCATTCGGTAGGAGCTCTCACTCCAGCAAGCGGGAAAAACAGTTACACTGTCTGGGGATGATGAGTACATTGTGTTGTTGCCCAGAATGCACATAAACAATTCTTTTTGGACTTAAGAGAATTCTTAGACCTTCCAAAGAGAATTATGCAACACTCCAGAGTAGGTTTCGCTTATAAATTACACATCAAAGCTCCCTGGGCTCCATGAAAACAGGCTTGTTTTGAATTACCGTTTTTTGCGAAAAGTGCCTTTGCTTTATCTTTAGATTCTGACCACTGAACAAGACACCAGACCTATTGCCGCAGACTACTTTTTGATGGAAGAAAAATATTTTATATCTAAAGAAAAGAATGAATGCAGAAAACAGCCGTTCCAGAGGGCCATTGGTCCCGAGGAAGAGATCGTGCAGATTTTAAGCAGCTGGTTTCCAGAAGAGGGCTATGTTGGCAGGATTGTCTTAAAAACCCAGCAGGAAGTAAGTGTGTCTGAGTGCAGCCTACACAGTAACAGCTCTGTGTGTAATTCACCACCCACCACTCCCTCAAAATCAGAATTTCTTCTAATTCCCACTTGATTTCTATTCTTCTTCTGCAGTGTATATGGAGAAGTGATTTTATTCTTTTGCACATCTTCAGAATGTTATCTCTAAGTTACAGAAATTCAGCCTAAAGGTCATCCCTTCTAAAACAAAGCGAGCAAGAACTCAGTGGATTCCTTATGCATGTCATCAGCTGTTTCGTCAGCTTTTTTACTTGTATGTGTGAGAAGACATTGTCATGAGGGTCACAGAACTGGGTAATTCGAGGCCTGTAGGCATTGTTGTGCATTTTGGGGTTGGTTGTGTTCCTATTAGTGCCTGTTAAAGTTGTAGCTAATAAATGGCTCAGCACTTATAACTAAAACAACAGTATTTTTTTAAAAAAATATTCTGTAACTTCACATAAAGTAAGAATAATTTCTCAGCTTTGATCAGAACTCGTACTAAATATCGTTATGTTCGCTGATACTCCCGTTATAGCTCCCGAGAAGGAAACAGCACAGCACCAACTCCAGACTGGTTGGCTCCTGCTGGGGTTTGTTGATGAAGCCCTTTTTTTTTTTTTTTTTTTCTGAATAAACCGATAGAAGCCCAGTAACTTCCTGCCCAGTGCACAAAATTTGTGCACAGGTAGGGTCCCTAGGCCTGGCTGGCAATCAGGGTCGATCAGGGCCTTCCTTCCTTTCATGCCACCCCCTGGTGGTCAGCACACATCATAGCGAGCAATCAAACTCCTGGTCTCCCAGTCGAACTCCCAAGGGGACACTTTGCATATTAGCCTTTTATATATATAGATGTCATGTGAAATACCACCTACTCCCATTTTCCGATTGGTTAGATATATCATAATCAATGCCATCACATATCATGCAGCAAAATCTCTAGGAATTAACAAAATGTAATGGCCACAATCTTTGAAGTGGAGGAAAAGAGTTGTAGAACAGTATTTGTAGTAAAGGACAATGTCATTTTAGGTAGTAAACATAGACAATAACTCTCCCCCACCAGCCCTTAATAGAATGAATGGAGTCCAAAAACTTCAGTCATGTAAATTCCATGACTGCAAGGATAAGGCAATGATTGGGGCAAGCCTGTGTGGGTGGGTGGCAAATCCTTTCTGGTCCTGGCTACAGTTTGGCGCCATCTGGTGGCAGTTACCCATTTGATTTTAATATTCATGGGGACAGTTCTGGGTCCTGTGTGGCTGATTTTAACTTCCAGGATAGTGACAGTGGTCTTGGGTTCTGGCCAGTTAGCACCATTTCAGTGGCCTGGTCTGAGGAGATGAGACTTGGAGAGTGCTGGAGGTCGGGGACCTCCCTGCCAAAACCTCCCTCCCTGACATGGGTTGCCTACTGTTTCCTTGCTTTGCCTCGCCTTCCCCTCCCTGCCGCTCCTGCAGAAGATAACTGTAAACTGCCCTCTTTGTTAGCGGGACTAACAAAGAACAGGAGTCATTTGACAATCATATTATATTTAAATTCACATAATTCCAGGGTTTCCTTGTACCTGTCTATTCACATATACAAAAATACATCTGTATAGCCATAGCAGATGTTTAGAACATATGACCTAACAACAGTGGGTTTTTGTGTTTTTTGTGGAGAATGAGATGGGAGAGAGAAGGGAAAAGGGTGACAGTGGGAAAAGTTTGCCTTTTTATCTCTGTGTTTCTGTACTATAAATATATCTAATTATATAGGTAATATTTATAATTATATGTGTAAAATTCACTGGAAGCCAATTCACCAAAAGCCAATCAACCTGATAACTAATTATCATGAGTATTGAGTATTTTGTTGATATTCGTTTCTTTTTTTTAAGAGATCAAATCTTAATTTTTATTTTATTATAGTTTTAAATTTTATTTTTTAATTGCAGTTTACTTTCAGTGTTATTTTGTATTGCTTTCAGGTGTGCAGCATAGTTGTTAGACTATCGTATACTTTACAAAGTGTCGATATTCATTTCAGTGTGACTTACCTCCAGCCATCGTTTCCACCTTTCACTCTGGATTTTGTTCATTTAAGCTGAATGTCAGTTTCACTCTTCACATTTTAGATGTCTAGCATTTCTTAAATGCTCAAGTTCTATGCGAGAGTTGGGGGGGAGTGTGCTTTCTCGTAAATGTAATTTGCTTATTTGGCTTTTGGTAATTGGCAAAATGCTATATTGTCTTTGTACAAACTTACCTACAGTTGACTTGTGCTCATAATCCACAGCTGATAGGAGCAGATCTACTAGCTTGTTCTGGGCCAGACCTTATCAGTCTGTCTGTATCAGCAGAAACAGTACCCTTTTTGTCTAAGACATGTATGTCCTTCTAGAATAATTTATGAAATATTAACTAGCATATAAACTAGGAAGCTAAGAAGTTGTTTCCACATTGCCAAGATGCATTTCACATTTTTGTTTGATGTTTCTTTCCTTACTCTACATCATCTCGCCACTCACTCACTCTTTTCTTCTCTTTTAATATAGAACCTGGAAGAGAAAAGCATTGTTCAAGATGACAGAGAGGTGATCTTGAGCTCGGAGGAGGAGAGTTTCTTTGTCCAAGTGCACGACGTTTCTCCAGAGCAGCCGCGGACGGTCATCAAAGCGCCGCGCGTCAGCACCGCACAGGACGTCATTCAGCAGGTGGGAGCCCTCCCTCACCTCAGTCCTGTTCTCCGTGTACGTTATTGGGACAAGTCAGATGCCAGACCATTCTATTAATGAAGTTCCTAGACCAGTGGGGACCTACAAAGGGAAAGTGGGAAATAATAGTTTATTCCTTCAACAGATAACTTACCTAGTATCTACATGAGTCAGGCCCCGGGTGAAGCACTGGTGAAAATGTTGTAGGACATGGCTCTGCAGAGTAGTCATTTCATTGTCCCAGAAATGCCTAAGCCAATACCGAATGGCCATCTTCAGAGGGCAAGCAGAAGGCCTACTCTGACCCTCTCCCACCTCTAGGTCCTGCTTCCCTGTGTCCATGGTTTCACAAACTGTATTTCCTTCCTTCAGAGCCTTATCATGGTTTGCATTCGTCAAACACCCTTGAGAAGTAGGGTAGTATAATGGTGGACAGCACAGACTCTGGGTTAAAAGGCTCGAGGTTCCAATCCCAGCTCTACCTCTTACTAGCTCTGAGACCTTGGGCAAGTTATTTAACCATCTGTGCCTTAGTTACAGTGGTATGCTTAAAAAAGACACTCTGATTTGTAGCATTTGTTGATTTCTATTGTATAAAAGCTCCCACCATGTCTGATTTTACTAGCCTGTCCCATTTGGCTCCCACATACCAGCATGTGGTAAGTTACCACTTAGATAACATGGTGATAGCATAATAGTATTTTGCTCACGGAGTTGTTGTGAAGATTAAGTCAGTAATATATGTAAACTGTACAACGTCTAGCACATGGTAAGCACGATTTAAGTGCTATTCACTATTATTGCACGGTGATTTGGTTGGTATAGACTTTGAACTTAGCTTCTTTTGTTGACCTTTGTGCCCCCAAAGTATCTGGGACATAGTAGGCCCTCACTAAACATTTGATGACTGAACAAATGCATAAATGAAAGATAATCTTGCACGAAATGAGAAGTGAGGCCAACTAAGTTCTAAAATGCCTTAACATCCAAGATTCTGTGGTGAAGAGGCAGTCCAGTGGGACAGGGAGTCGTCTGAGGGTCAGGGGTCTGTCCCTCATTGCCACATGACCTTCATGTCTATGAGCTTTGGTTTCATGCACACAATCTGTTTCCAGTCTTTATTCTATTGCTTCTTTGCTTCTCATCCTCTGGAATCTGCATAAGTTCCTCATCTGAAAGGGGGGATAACAATGACTAAGCATGGAGTGTTGTGAAGCTAAACCATAGTGTGGGAAAGCATGTCATAAGCCACAACCATACAGATGGAAAGTGGGGAGTAGGATAACAAGACCTGTTGCCACCTTCGAGCTTCATTTATAATGAATGCAGGAGCTGGAGACAGTCTTTATCCAGTGGATTGTAACTTATCTTTCAGACCTTATGCAAAGCCAAGTACTCCTACAGCATCCTGAGCAACCCCAACCCGAACGACTACGTACTTTTGGAAGAGGTGGTGAAAGACACAGCCAACAAGAAGTCTTCTACCCCCAAGTCCTCCCAGCGGGTCCTTTTGGATCAAGAGTGTGTGTTTCAAGCCCAAAGCAAGTGGAAAGGTGCAGGAAAATTCATCCTTAAGCTAAAGGAGCAAGTGCAGGTAAACTTCAAGGTTATTTTACTCTCTTCACCAGTTATTTGATATTCATAACTAATTTGTAATCAAATTTGGGAGATAGTGAAATCTAGGAGAAAGTCAAGAAATTTATGGGGAGAAGATTGTTTGGCTTTGTTCTCACTGCGGGAAATGTGTTCCCCTCTGTGGTTAAGCAACCCTGAGAGGGAAGGCCCTGTCATAGACAGGGAAGCAAAGGGGGCCCTTTCTGATGTACTGCTCCCTGATTGAGGATGCCAGCTTTAACTTAATACCAATGGAGAGTTCTTTCTTCCCATAGGCATCCAGAGAAGACAAGAGAAAAGGCATTTCTTTTGCAAGTGAATTCAAGAAGTTCACCAAGTCAACTAAACAGCCCCGAGGACTCACATCACCTTCTCAGGTCTTGGTTTCGGAAAGTGTCCAAAACAAAGAGGAGAGACCTGTGGGTGGCAGCGACACGATGGACTATCGACAGTGACCATGGGCAGCAAGTTTAACCAGGTACACTACGTCTTTGCACCATTCTGAACCAGAGGCCCACTTACACTACTTTGTAAGGCATAATTTGCACAGTATCTTTTATCTTTTCCAAATGGAGGTGTCCCCTGTGGGAGGGAGGAATGGTACCACAAGAAGAAAAGGGCTCTGAAGATATATGTACCTTCAGAAGTTATCATTGTACACCTCCTTTAAATATATATATATATATATATATATATATATATATATATATATATATAAATTGATTCAGAGAGGAAGGGAGGAGAGATAGAAACATCAATGAGAGAGACACATTGATTGGCTGCCTCCTGCACGCCCGCTACTGGGGATCAAGCCTGCAACTCAGGCATGTGCCCTGACCAGGAATCAAACCTGGGACCTCTTGGTCCATGGGACGACACTCAATCCACTGAGCTACACCAGCCGTGCAGATCTTATTTTATATAGAACTCAACAAAGGATCTAAGAGGACAACCAATTTTCCCAAACTACATCAGCCATATTTCATCAGACATAGAATTGTTTTGATTATTGGTCAAACACTCTTGAGGGGCCGCTCTGAGTCATCCAGCTTTCCTTCCTTTGGCTGTCTAGTTTTATGTTATTCTAATTGAGGTTTGATTTGACCTCAACAAACTCAACTTCTTCTGCCTCATTTAAAAACTTAAACTCTGGCATTCGGGGTGTGATGATTAAAAAGAAAGCAAAATAACGTAACAAGCTCCATCTTGCAACAGCAGTAAATTACACCCTCAGTTGCCAGCTCCCTGTGTGGTATTCACATGCAGAGTACATTTCATTTAAATTATTTATATGGAACCTGAATTTTTTTTAAAAAAAGAAGCATATGAGGAAACCAAACACAGATCTCTTCTCTTAACTTAGTTTCCTAATGAACCGAAGGGATTGTCAAAGCGCACTGTTCACCTGTTGGGTTGTGGTTCTCAGAGTTAAAATTCACCAGAGACCACATGAAGGCGCTGCTGCTTGTACCGCAAGGCTCCCTCGCCCGTCTCCATCACAATCAGGACCTTCTTATATTAAACTGTAGGCGCTCACAGTTGGCCTCTCTAGGCAAGGCCAACTTTGGATGTGTAACAGCCCAAAAGAAAGC
Source organism: Myotis yumanensis (assembly GCF_028538775.1). Classification (NCBI taxonomy): domain Eukaryota; kingdom Metazoa; phylum Chordata; class Mammalia; order Chiroptera; family Vespertilionidae; genus Myotis; species Myotis yumanensis. The sequence continues at coordinate 22,821,587 of NW_027223764.1, read as the reverse complement.
CTGACACAGAGAGCCCACGTTTTTACATTCAAGGACCATCTCCTACAATAACTGGTGCCTCGTACCACTTACAAAGCTCTTTCAAAACCACAGACAAAGCCAAATACAGGAAACCTCTTCCTCCAGAGTATCTGCCTACCCCGCTATTCCCAGGGAGTCAGGATTGTTCCGGTTAAGCAAAGACTCATTGGGAAGAAATCTCAGAAGGATGGCAGCAATCCGTATCACATAGCGTCAGATAACGGCGGATGTGCACAGAACAGTAAAGCTCTGGGCTGTCCCATTTCCTGTTGAGATACCGTTGGTATCCCAATTGTTTAAAAGTTCCGGACTCACTTCCTTTTCTGTCATAACCAACGCCTTCTCCAAAAGCCAAGTGAGCTTTAGGACTAAAGCACCGGTGTTGAACCTCCCCAGCTTTTAGGAAGTGACTCACTGTGGTAGTGGGTCTTTGAGCAGGCCCTAAGGACAGATGGAAATTTAAAATACTGGGCCCTGGCCGGTTGCTCGGCTGGTCGTGATGCACCAAGGTTGTGGGTTCGATCCTTTGTCAGGGCACACACAAGAATCAACCAGTGAATGCATAAATAAGTGGAACAAAAACTCTCTCTCTCTCTCTCTCCCTCCCTCTCTCTTTTTCTCTCTAAAAACAAATCAATAAAATTTTTATATTGTTTTCTGTTTATCAAGAAGTTAGCAACAAATAAATCATAGGTATGATGTTATACTCTCTATTATAACCTCCGTAACAATACAGCTAAATTACATTCTGCACATAAAGAGCCCTCGTGCTACAAGATTACATTAAGTACCTAAGAATACAACTCCACTAGAAATTTGACTTAAAAATGACATGCTTGGCCGATCAATGATTCTCTCTCATCATTGATGTTTCTATCTCTCTCTCTCCCTCTCCCTTCCTCTCTGAAATCAATAAAAAATATATATATATATTTTTAAAATGACGTGCTTGTATCCTAGCAGGTTTGGCTCAGTGGATAGAGCCCCAGCCTGCGGACCAAGGGGTCCCAGGTTCAATTCTGGTCAAGAGTAGGTACCTCGGTTGCAGGCTCCTCCCCGGCCTAGGCCCTGGTCGGGGTGTGGGCAGGAGGCAACCAACCGATGTGTTTCACATCGATATTTCTCTCTGTCTTTCCCTTTCTCTTCCACTGACTCTAAATATCAATCAAAAAATATTCTCAGGTGAGGATTTAACAAAAAAATGATGTGCTTGCTATAATGAGCACTACTGATTGCTCCTATTTGAGGAGAGTATGGAGGGTGGTGGTTTAGATAAATGTCTTTGGGCTCAGTTTTCAGCACACATTCAGAATCATTCAGTTGACTGCAGCTTTACTTGAACTTGTGGAAGCTTCTCTTTAAAACCTGCCATCGGTGCACCTCTGGGAATCTATATCCCACGTCATGAGCTCCTTTATGAATGGTGCTTCCGAGCAAGAGCACTTGGAAAAAGAAAGGGCCTTTGTCTGTTCTCATCAGAAAACAAGCTTCGTATTTTCAATGCATTCTGCTGACATATTTCACGTTTGTTCTAAAATTTTCCTCTCTCAAGTGTCAAGAGTTCCCCCTTAATAAATATTCTGAGAATTTTTAAACGAGTAATTATTTACCTACTCTTATCCGAATAAATACCGTTGTTGAAGGAATTCCACCTTTTAAAAAAAGTTGAACAGTTTGTGATTTAAAAAAAAAAAAAAGAAAGAAAAATCTTTCTGAAGAATGTGGTGTTCTGGGACAGAAAAAGCCTCATGGTCCACCTCCTGGGGACATCATGTTATAACACTGAGTGTATCAGACGTAGTCTGTCCCCCAAACACAGCCACCAGAGCTGTGGGTTTCTGTTGAACACTACACGCTTGCTGCACTGTAAATGCTTCTGCTCCTCCGTTCACAATATACTAACTAGCCTATGGATGCAACTTCACAGGTGAAGACCTTTTGGCAAGAAGTGAAAGTCAAGAATGAGCGTGGTGGAAAAATACATATTTTCCTTGCTTTCATTCAACTTAAACTGGAAACTGATGATTTCTGGACCGAAGCTTTCATCACACACGATGTGAGGTCTACACGGAGGACAAGCGAAATGGCACAGGGCTAGCTACCAACGATTTTCCTGATGAATGAAGCAAAGAAGCCCAGGAGATTGTCCTTTTATAAATGTCAACAGTTGTTAAAAAGGAAAAAAAAAAAAAAAGAAAAAACATGACTAAGCTTGCAATAACTGACTTAGAACAGGGGTCAGCAAACTTTATCTGCAAAGGGCCAGATACTGAATATGTTGAGCTTTATGGGCCATATGGTCTCTGTTGCAACAACTTAGCTTGGCTGAAATCATGCAAAAGCAGCAGTAGGCAATACATCCATGAATGAGGGTGGCTGGGCTCCAATAACACTATTTACAGACACTGAAATGAATTCCATATAATTCCATACGTCACAAATTTTCCTCTTTTGTCTTTTCTCAATCACTTAAAAGTGTAAAAACTATTCAAGAGCCATAAACAGGTGGCAGGCTGGATTTGGCCCCAGGACATAGTTTGCTGAACTTGGAAAACTGGGAACAAGGGGTCAAGAGCCATAAACAGGTGGCAGACTGGATTTGGCCCCAGGACATAGTTTGCTGAACTTGGAAAACTGGGAACAAGGGGTCTGAAGACAAGCAAGCTAGTATAGTCATGCATTTTATGCCTGAGAATTGGAAGCTTGGGGGCATTGCAAATGTAAATATGTCCTATAAGATTCATTAAAGAGGAATTCAATTTAGTTTCCATATTTTGTACCATAATGTACTCTTCTTTAGGATTGCTTTTTACAAATAGAATGATGTTGGGGTTTTTTAAAAGTTTATTGCTTGTATATTCACAAATTATTCCACTTTTGGTTTTCACAGAATTTATTTAGAATGATGTGTAATTTAATATCTACTGAGTTGTGACATCTTATGAAGAAACTTAACCATTTTTTAAAGCAAAAGTAGATTGAGTTGGTGTTTAAATTTATTTATTTTGTAAGGTTTGTACTGACACTGTACTTACATATTTATTATACATAGCTTTCTTGATACTGCTTATGGATTAGAAATATTAGTGAATCTATCTCACTGTTTGAAGACAAACCTCCTAAAGAGAAAATGTATGCTCTGAATACCTGAAGTAGTCCGGAATTTCATGTTTAAAAAGCTTCATTCTCCTTTCTGATTAACTGAAGAGCTATTGACCCAAGTCATACTTGCCACTTAATGTAAATTATTTTTAAAACCTTGCTGTATAAAACTATCATGTAAGTGTAAAGGTTGCTTATTCCTGGTGTGGAGCAAATTACAACTTTTAAAATGAAATGTGTGTTCCTCTAAAGTAAAATCCAAATTTTATCTTTCTAGTGATACTAAAATTTGACATTTTTCTTCAAATTATAAAACTCACTAAAAACCCTAAACTTTGCTTTGAGAATTTTTTTTAACCAGTTATGAAAAAGAATAAAACAACCTCAAATCCTTCACATATTCTAGAAACAGAAGTGTTAAAAATATACTGCACAGCTTTCATGTTATTGGCTGTTCTGACTCAGCGTTCACACCAGCAGAACCTCGTCTGCTGGTCAGCAGAATTCAGGCTGTTGCAATTTGATGTCGTTTGCGCAGAGCTACGGGTTTCTTTTTAAATCACATAATCAGTCTATAACAAATGCACAATGCTGTCCATTTTTTAAAATATTCCAGAAATATTTATCAAGCTTCTATAAATTAATAGGCATTTTTTCCCTCTGGTTTGGCTTACCATGTATTGAAAACTGAGTTACTGGCCTCACTGGCTAGAGTTGAGTAAAAATGGCAGAGTAATAAAATGAGAAGCAAAACTAGTCTCCCTAGGTTTCCTATTTAGCCTTGACTCTCTTTATCTCCACCCCACCCCAGCCCACAACCTTTAACGTAATTGATTTGGCTGTAGCACAAAATCCGACACACCATGAGACCGAGCATGGGTTTCAGCCAGTGAGTGAACCGGCCTATCGCCTGCGCTGCAATTCAACTTGGTGTTCATTCCATTTTGAGGTAAAAGCACATACTCTATTGTATTGAGTCTTTGGGATTTTAGGAAGGCACATTGTTCAAAAATGTAAAAGGCCGCCTGGCTGGTGTGGCTCCTTTGGTTGAATGTCATCCTGTGCACCGAGAGGTCACTGGTTTAATTCCAGGTTGTGGGCTCAATCCCCAGTAGGGGGTGTGCAGGAGGCAGCCGATTGTTTCTCTTTCATATGGATGTTTCTCTACCTCTTCCTTCCTCTCTCTCTAAAAATCAATAAAAACATCTTTTTTAAAAAATGTAAAAGATCTCCTCTACTATTAAAACTAACCAGCACCTACCTGGTGTTTGCCAAAAACATGAAATTTTTATTGATGGCTTATCTGAATTATACAGCTATATTAGTATACCAAGTGAAACTATCCTATTATGTAGAATGCATCTACAATAGCCACACAGACTATACCCATTACCACTTCATACTTTCCAGACTACTAAAAATTTCAGTACAAACTTGTATGTATCAGTAAAGCTGATATGGAAAAGAATCCAAATATGCAAGCTGGGTTTATTTGTGGGAGAAATATTTGAAGTTGCTTCACTAAAAATGAATACAGTCACTCTGTTAGGTAGCACCAACTTTAAAGCAAATCTATAGCTGGCAAGAAAGGATTCAAGTAGAAATCCACTATGATCTATGATGCTGGGAGAAATAACGTCCTCTGTCACCATCGGGAATTGGTTGCTTTGCAAAAAGTAAAATGATGCAAGGGTGGTAAGGAATTGAGGGTAAATTTGCATAAATCTGTAGGAAGTAACACTTGAGACAGGAAGAGTCCTCTTGAGGGAATACCTCTTTTCATGTCATCCTTAATAAGTATCAGTTACTTATAAAGATTCTCCAGATGGGGATAAATATGGGGTCTAGACTTCACAAAAGTGAGTTACAGGTGCCCTGTTTTTCATCAGATTTTGCCTTCATAGAAGCCTCTGAAGACACTGGGGGCTCATTCATGAAAGTGGGCCTCCCCTACTGTAATATATGTACATCCCCCCTCCAACATTTCTGTTGACCTCTCCTTGCTCAATTCTGAAAAGTAGTCGGAGTTTGCATACTGGTCTGGTAAACTTGAGTTAACTCTAAGACAAAGCTGCACAGCTCTGTTCCCAGGCAAATGGAAGAGCAGTTTTCCTGGCTGGTGACTGACCTTGTACGTGGCAGAGAGGCAGCCTGTAGGGAAAGTGTTCACTCTCAGGTGGCTGCCTCTGACTCCTTCCAGCTGCTTCTGTCACATCAGCAGTGAGGCGAGAAGAGGTGAATGCCGGGCCCTTCAAAGGTCATCGGAAACTGGAGATCGCCTCTTGCACAAAGTCCGCACTTGGGTCAACATTTCCCCCGATACAGTGGCTCACTAACAATTCATGTGTTCTCTGCCACCTCCATGCATCAGCTTCTTAAAAGCAGCTCTTGATTGATGGCTAGGTATTCTGACAGAGGAATACCTGAAGTGAATATTTCTGAAATACTTGCTGAATCTCCATGATTATCCAACTATTCATATAGGTCTCTTAGATCCAGAATATACTGTGCTCAAGCCTGCCATCAAGCAGGCCTCTGAACCCCCTATTTCAGATGACACAGGTCTCCGAAATTTGAAACAACTCTGACACTGAACTGGGTAATGTCGAATTTTGTGCGTGTGGATGACTTAACTGTTGCAAGGTCATGGGAGACTGAGGCTGTCTGACTCCATTACCCCACTTCACCTTTAGGTGCCTAGCAGTGCTAAGCACATAGTAGGTGCCCAATGTGTCATTTAAAAAAAAAAAAGAATAAGGCTGTAGCTTAGTATAGCCTCAAGGTGTGTCTGTTTGTGTGTGCCTATGTTATTATTAATGACTGCCATTATTCAGTTCTGAAAGTGAAACTCAATACAAGGCTATGTAAATAAATGCACAAATATATTTCAGCCTCAAATTCATATAGGATATTCAAAACCTAGATATATAACTTTATGGTCCTGTGAGTCTCTAAATATGTAACAAAAGGGTTAAAAACATAATACAAGTGTGAAATAGTTGAATTTCTATTTTAAAATTTACTTTTCACCTAGTTTCTACTGCCAAAGTGAAATATAAATGTTTGTGTCTGTATTTGGGAAATAAATGATTTGTGGCCTGTATTGGTGACTTGTGCTCTGATATGGAAAGATGCTTTGGTCATCCAAACTATTCCTAATATTCCTGAACTTTGTGCTATGTCTAAAAGGTGGGTTAAAAGCAAATATTTATATGTTGAATCATACATTTCTCATCATTAAATAATCAAGCCTAAAAAATCTGGTCTTAGAAAAGCTTTTTAAAACCACATACAAGAACATGCTAAGAGATTACATGCACTGTTAAAGCTAGTATTCCCACTGCAGGAATGATAATGCAACTTTCTATTTTCATTACTTCATGACAAAAAAAAGAGCATTAAGCACTAGACCAAAATCATTGGCTTCTATAGCTCTGAAGCAATAACTGATCTACTCAGTTGGACTGCTGTGATTTCTTTTTTTTAATTCTCATATTACAAGACTAGGAAACAGAAAAAGCAGCTGTTTTATTCAATTTTTCACAGGAGAAATTTTTATAACCTGGTCATTAAACACTTATTTCATAGGCCATTCTTATAATATGGTAACAGCTGTATTATATTGCTTTATAATTATAAGAATAAGGCATTTTACCTATACAGGGACAAAAGAACAAAAAAGCCCTTCCCTGGGTACCCTTTATCCTTAAAACAGAATGGTAAGATTTGGGGCAGTTCTTCCCTTACCACCCTCCAGAGCATGCCAGAAAATGCAAAGAACTCTGAAGACCAGAATCACATTCAAACTTTCTTTGAAAGTAGCCAGAATGAGCACTCGTCCTTTTTTCAAAGGTCAGATGACGTTCCTTCTTGAAGTGTACCTACCATCCAGCAAGAGCCAATGAACCTGGTGTCCAATTTCAAGCTATTTTTTCTTTTCTCAAAAATTTTCATAGAAACATACTCAAATTTAGAATTTTTTCTCACTTCCAACTATGGTGGTGTAATAGTAATAGATTTATTTAGTTATAAAGAGTAGCTAGCTGAACTGTAAAAAACAATCTCACCATCTTGTTTATTCTGTGCTCTCTGCCCTCCTTTAAGTCTAGCAACTGCATCCCAATAAATTCAGTCCAAAGATTTTTTTCAAAAACTAACTTAATATGTATATTAAATTTCAAAAAGGCAACATCATTAAGAAAGAAGTTTCCAAACATTAAGGGAGGAAAAGGCGTTGGATTATCCTTTCTCAATGAAAAGATGTTTCAGAATTAGGGCAGAATCCTGCACCACGCAGAGTAACTCTTCCTCCTTGGTGAATTTCCCTGGGAAGTTTCCCTGTACAAAAAGAGAACCATTATCTTAATGTGCATCTGCACAAATACACAAGTGCACAGGCAAGTCCACTGGCTCTTCATCCTTCTGCTACCGTAGCGATGTCTTCAGATATTTGGTGAAATCCAGAGGCAACTGAGTATCAACTTCATTGCAAAGTCTTTTCGTTAGCTGATTTAAATCTTCATTCAAAAATGAATCCCCTTGTAAAACTTTATCCTGAAGAAATATTGAAAGTATGAGTTAAAAGTTCTTATGCCAACAACAAAAGCCAAGCTGTGAGCAGAGCTAAAAATGGCAACAGCTAACACCAAACCAACCACATGTGAACCGTAATAATGACGGGGCTGGTCCAGGCGTGGACATACCCTACACTGAATGAATGAGACAGTCCCATCACTGTCCCTATAGAATTCCAACCCCGGAGATCCGTCCTACCATCACCAACTACGCATGAAAACAAACAAAAAAAATCTACCTATAAACACTTAGGCAAATTGGAATCAGTTATTAAGAGATATATTAGTTTAGTTTTGATTTCATCTTCTAAAAAAATAATGAACAGTACCACGTACCTTCCTTTTGGAGCTTGAAGTTTCCACAGGAGGATTGAATGTCATTGCTGCCATGCTGTAAGCCTCAAAGAGTTCTATAGCAGATCTACAGTCACAAACAGAAACCCACAGTCACAGAGACACCACCACACTGCGTACCTTGAAAATAGTGAATCGTACCCAGAGAATGACTCACTATCCTAAATCCATCCATTAAGATACAACATGAGCCTGCTTTTGAAACCAACAAATCTACACACACAAAATAAATCCTAAATTCCCAGGTGTTGACATTATCCAACGAACTCCACCTCCCAGAGGTCTGGTATACATTCAGAAACACAGGCCTGAACAGAGAAGGCTGAAAGAAGAGCTCAAACTCAATGTGACCAAATCCCAGCTCAACCACAGTTATGTAAACAGTTATGTAAACAATATGCAAGGAGTTTCACTCCGTCACAGGAACCAGAAGAGCAAAGCACAGAGTCATCCTCCATGGATTCCGAACAGCTCAACCCTTCAGTTGTTGGCCTGGATTGAAAGCCAGGAGAACCACTCTCCAGAGAGAATAAATGGTCTATAACCATGGCATGTAAAAGAGTCCTTAATGATTTGGGGTTGGTTCACGCAATGAGGTGATTAGGGTCACACCCCAAGCTCCACATCTGGGGAAAAAACAGCAGGAGTCTCCTTTCTCAAGCCTTTGGGATGAACCAGTTGCTCATCTTCCTCCAGAAAAGGAAACCTCTGGCATAAATGAAGCAAATGTTCAAGAGCTCTGACCAAAACTTGCCAAGGGGGAAAAAAGGTAATAAAGAACTGTTTTCTCCCTTTTGAAAACAAGGCTGGAAGACAGGTAGAAAGAATGAAGGAAAAAGTAAATGGTCATTTTTAAATTTTTATAGCCAAAAGTTATCTCTATCCTACCCAGAAGTAAAAGGATTTATGGAAAACTGCAGAGTTTAGCCTCATTTAGAGGGGTAAGCAGCTAATTACTGCCATGTAAAAACAATATAGCCCCATCTGGCCAAACCTCCCAGAGTGGGAGGTGAATGCCGGGGCCGAGATCTGAGCTTCTTGCAGGTCAGAAGGCCAAGGAGAGAAACTGCTGCCTCCTGGGCGAAGTGTTTCCAAAGCACTTTCCTCAGTTCTCCCTCCCTGGCCCTCCCAGGACCATTCAAAAGAAAAGGAATCTCATTGTATTGGACTGATGGATCGTCACATAAGCGAATACAGCACTGTCTTACTAACTGTTGAACTGGAGTCATGGGCATATGGGGATTCACTATTCTGTCTACTTATCTGTATGTGTAAAAAAAAAAAAATGTTGTGATTACCTGAAACAAACAAATAAAATCAGAGTCAGCATGTTTTCTCTCTAGAACAATTCAGGAATATAAGTGAGACCTAATCCAGATAACTAGCTAGCACTTTACATGTTAACTCTATTACGTTATAAAATAGACTTCTCCCAGTGCAGACCTATCAACTGAAATGTATGGTTTAATAATAAGGCGATGCTAGCTACTACCTTCGGCTCAACTCTGGTTTGAGTGCTTCAGAGCCTTCCAAAGGGGCTCCCGCGATCAGGTGAGCTGCCAACCTCCGCACTATGGGATGGAAATGCCGCTAAAGGGGAAACAGGACAACATTTGTACAGGTCAGTGTTTTATAAAACACTAGCTACAGTGAAGATTTTATTTAATAAGCACTAATTTAAAAAACTATAGATGTATATATGTGATTCATAAGAACCACATAACTACAGGAAAAACACTACCTTTGTTCACAGGATTACAACACAAATCTGATGAGCAAGTCACCAGTGACATAGCAGTGTCTCACTTTTACAGTAGGAAAAGGAAAATCAAAAAGCAACTTCTCTTTCACAGGGAAAAAGTTCGTTTACAACAGGCTTCCTGAACCGTATTTTCTGAGTCTCACTGTAACGCTGGCCACACCGTAGGACCACAACGTAGGTGAAACCCTATCGACACTGGCGGGTGGGCCTGTAATGTCTCCTTGGATGGGAGTCAATATAAATGTGTCTGGAACGGGAAAGATTCCAACAAATTCTACCCCACAAAACTGTCGTTTTCAGCTTCCTTAAAAATGTATTTCAACATCTTAGAGTAGGAAGAGCAAAGTGAAATGTAGGCTATTAAAACACAAATTCTAGGAAAGGCGGACCCAGAGCAAAATACACTAAGTACTCTGGCAACAACAACTACTGGGAAAAGCTGAACACAACTGCTTGCACAGTGAGCGGGAGGGGCAGGCTTACCCGCAGAGCGTGCAGCTCCCACAGAGCAGTGTTCTGGGCATTGCAGTACTCGGGCTCGTCTAGCTCAGGAAGGAAAACCCCGCTTCCCTGAGACTCATTGTCAAGCAACAGGTCTGTTTTGGGGAAAGTCTGCAAAAATGTCACATCAGAAGGATCAATTAAATTAATGTTATTAGTTTAAAAACAGTTACTGGGTTCTGCACGTTTATTTATACTTAAATTTCATTTGGTTTTATGGCTATAGAAGAGCTATAAGCCCATGAACTTCATTCCCAGTTTTAATTTTGTAAATTTAAGCTTATACCATAAAAGAACAAAAACTGCAAAAGATTACTTTCTTGGCTTGCTCTGAAAAGTATTTAATTTATCTTGCAAGAGAAAATAGAATATTCTCTTCACCCAGCAATCCCACTTTTAGGAATCTTTCCTAAAGAAATAATTACATTAGATACACATAACGCTATTCACTATAGCATTATTTGTTAATAGCAAAAACAATCTGTATGCCCATGAAAAGAAAAATACAAAATATAAAAGCCAGACTGCCTGAATTTGAATCCCACCTCTGCTACTTCTTAGTAGCAGCATCACTTTAGGCAAGTCACTCCTCCTCTGGACCTCACTTTTCCCCATCTATAAAATGGGAACAATAATAGTAGCTACTTCACAAAGCTCTCATGAAAATTAAGCAAGTTAAGTTTTGTAACACATTTTCACAGTGGCAGTCACATAGTAAGAACTATAGGTGTTACAAACAACCTCATTTACTCATTAAAGAGACAAGGTAGTTATATTTGTACTGACACAAAAATGTGTTCATCACCATTAAGTGTTAAAAAAATATTATAGAATATGAATATCATAATCCCCCCCACAACCCCTTTCTATTAAAAAAAAAAAAAAGAAAGAAAGAAAGCTATGTTATTTGTGTGTGTTTGGTGTGTTTATATATGAATTTTTAAAAAGTCAGCTGAGCCCTGACCGGTTTGGCTCAGTGGATAGAGCGTTGGCCTGTGGACTGAAAGGTCACAGGTTCAATTCCAGTCAAGGGCATGTGCCTTGGTTGTGGGCACATCCCCAGTAGGGGGTGTGCAGGAGGCAGCTGATCAATGTTTCTCTCTCATCGATGTTTCTAGCTCTCTATCCCTCTCCCTTCCTCTCTGTAAAAAATCAATAAAATATATTTTTTAAAAAACAAAAAACCTCCCATTAAAAAAAAGTCAGCTGGGATACCCACCAAATGGTAAAACTTGTAACCTCTGGAGAGTGTCAAGAGGGGCCGAATGCTTTCCTTTTGTAACTTAACGGACTTCCTTTATCATATGATTTTGTTACAGGTGTGAATTACTTTTTTATTGATTTTAGAGAGAGAAGAAGGAAGAGAGAGAGAAAGAGAGAGAGAGACAAATATCAATGAGAGAGAAACAAATATCGATCTGCTGCCTCCTGTATAGTACCTGCTGGGGATCAAGCCCACAAGCTGGGCATGTGCCCTGACTCAGAATCGAACTGGTGACCTCCTGGTGCATGGGTCAACACTCAACCTCTGAGCCACAGTGCCCCGGAAGGTGTGAATTACTTCTAACTAAATAATAATGTAACGGGGGAGTGGAACGGATGGACACACACACACCAAACAAAACACCATAGTGGCACTGCCAGAACTTAGCTCTCTTCAGTGTATCACCACTCACATGCATTAATATCCTGTTAGTTGCTAAAATGCCAATGCTTGAGTTGGGAAGGACGTGAAGACCAAGGGTGCAGAGGCGCTTGATGAAGGCCAGGGCTCGCTGCTGAGAAACCTGCTTTCTGCGCTTGGTGAGCATGACATCGAGGCACTGGAGCACAATCTCAACCCCTTCATTGGTAGCACCTAAAACAGCAAGACAGACCCTTCATTACTTTTCCATGATCCAAGTTCACCTACCCCAGAGACCCAAGCTCAACTGTCACAGGTCCCACATCACGCCCCAGCCCATGACATAGGGTCTGTACTGCATCTCCAGTCAATTCTCCCCGGTTCTCCCTCTCCCCGTCTTACCTGAGGTTGCATACACGAGTGGCACTGGCAGGCCCGCACTTCATACACCAGTTCCTATTTCTCATTGTTCATTGGCTATCATTCTGGTCACAACATATTCTTAAAGGAACTATTTATTAAAGACACATTATCTAAACATACGTACCTGCATGTAACTTGAACAGTGTTTTGTAGAGATGTGTATAGAACTTCATTGGATCAATATTCAGAACATCACCTTTTGAAATGACAACAAACACCAGTTAAAAATGTTACAGCCTCCAAAGCTAAAACAAATAAAACTTGATTATGAAGATATCTGACCTTGCCCAGAAAGAATATGAAAAGCGGTCTGGACACAATGAAGACTTTCTTGATAGCTTAGGTCCTTAAAAAAAAAAAAAAAAAGATATTAAGAAGAATAATACCATTTATATCTTAAAAAGTAATTCATTAATAGAGATACTTACACCAGACTCAATGAGACTATGTAGAACTACTAATAAATCATCAAAAAACTCCACATTTATAAGGTGAGCGAACCTAAAAATCAAACAAAACATAGTTAAAAGGAAACCTAAGAACAGAAATAAAAGCAGCCACAAATTAAACATGACTTTAAATTTGTAATTTTAATATTCCTTATTCCAAATGTTAGCTATGATAGAGATGATGGAGAAGACTATGTTACTTCTCATTCATTCAGACTGACCTTTTGACAATCCATAGTTGGACACTATACTCAGCAGGAACATATGAGGCACTAAACAAACTAATACAGTATTTCAAAAATACTTCCGCCCTGGGGAAGAAGTTGCTAAGAGCAAACAACTTCCCCAAAGAAAGTTTACCGGGCGTCCAGCACTGTTCTATGCCCTAAGAGCGCAAGCAGCATCAGCTTCCAGGAACACGGGTGGTGGGAAGAAGGAAGGAGGAAAGATTCTGCTATTTATCAGAAATATGGACCCCATGAAAGCTTTAAGGGCAAAGAAGCAGGAGCTGGTGTCTAGTTCAGGCTCTGCAATGAATTACCTTTATGATCCTAGGTTAAGTCACAGGACTGGCCTGGGCCTCTATTTCTAGAAATAACTGAGATCACCCACTAGAGTTAAAGAAAAGGAATCATGGGAGCTACTAAACGTCAGAGGGCTCTACACATTACAAAAGATTAGGCCCTGAACTAGTTCAAGGATGTCTCTTCAGTATTAATGCAAGAGCCTTTGACACCATGTAAATCTTAGAACAGGAAAGGACCTAGAGGTCACACATTCCCCGTCTATTGGTACAATCTTTTTGGGATGCAGTTTGGCAATATTTATCAAAATTTAAAATGAACATACCCTTTGGTCTAACAATTATGTAACCCAAGTACATGAGAATCCTTCCAGAGCAGCCAAATAAAAATAAGGCAAGGAAAGGCTGGTGACCAAGAAAAAGAGAACTGAGAAGGACACGAGTCATCATTAGGAAACCCTGACCAAAACTCATGGTTACTTCGTTCTTATTTACTTAGAAAGAATCTAAAAGGTTTCAACCTACACAGCCCTTACTTGGCAAGACCTTCTAGAACTGCTGGCAGGAGAGGGGACCTCTGGGCCTTCTTCAGTATTCTGAAGTAAGTTACAAACACAATATTCAATGTCTCCGTGTGCTGGCCAAAGGAACAGACAACATGTCGTCAGTACAACCCAGTACACTTTCTCCTGAATTACTGTAATCAAAGCTCAACCTTTTTACCCCTTCCCCTCCCTCCCAACAATGCAATCTTAGGAGCTTTCACAAAGTGAAGCTTTAACAGAATGAAGGTACACATCCTGTGATTTCATAAAACCAGCACTGATCACATGATAATTTCTTGTACAGCTCATATCTAAGTCTCATGAAATAAACCAAAATTATATAACCAAAAGTTGAAATAATAAGTCCCTAAAGTAGTTTAACAAAACATTTTAAAAAGCACTGGACAGCGATTTTAAACCTTTTTCCATCTCATGGCACATATAAACTAATTACTAAAATTCTGCAGTACACCAAAAAAATATATCTTTTGCCAATCTAACAACAACAAAAAAAAACACGTATAATTTTGATTCATTCACACTGGATAGGTACTGTTTTGCAGGCTGTTGTCTTTTTTTTTTCTTACAATCTAAGGCAGCGGTTCTCAACCTGTGGGTCGCGACCCCTTTGGCGGTCGAACGACCCTTTCACAGGGGTCGCCTAAGACCATCCTGCATATCAGATATTTACATCACGATTCATAACAGTAGCAACATTACAGTTATGAAGTAGCAACGAAAATAATTTTATGGCTGGGTCACAACATGAGGAACTGTATTTAAAGGGCCAGAAGGTTGAGAACCACTGAAAGGGAAAACAGGTCAGTGCCCCTGACTAAACAGTCAGGTATTGCATGTTTAAAATTTCTTGCAGCACACCAGTTGAAAGTCGCTGATATAGGGGAACTGCCTACCAGTTTCAGTTTTTTCTCAGTACTCTCTGAAGCTTCCGCCTCCCGAAGCTCTCGCTCTAGTTTCTCTTCTGCTTTTTTCCACTGAAAATAGATTGAAAAATAAAGAGTATATATTATCCCATTGAGTGAAAACAGCAACCTTCAGAGAGATAAAATACGTAAGTACTGTGAAACATACAATACCACAGATTCTCTATGAATGCAAATATAAGCAAAAGCAGAAAAGCATGGATAAGAAGCATACACCAACCAAACTTATGACAGCGGTGGCCTCCTGGGAGGAAGGCACTAGAAAGAAATAGGGAGACCACAGGGGATTCTAACTCTAACACAATGGTTTCTTTCTTTTCAAGAAAAAAATTGAAGTCTTCATATTTGCTCATTCAGAAAGGGGAATACATGGGATGTGCTATATCATCCTCTGTAGTTTTCTATAATTTAATTTTTTTCAAAAAAGGAAGAATATGCTGAGCCCAGAAATAATTCTTATTGTTAAATCATCTACAACACAGAAGCAAGTCATCACCAAAATTTCCCAAACTCCTTTATATACAATGCGTAAAGCCAGATACTATATAGAAATTCAACAAAACATCTATTTGTTTCCACTTCCTTCCGCTCTAAGAGCAGCGAACAATGGTTGCTAAGCTGCCTGAGCCATAGGGGACTGCCTGAGAAACAGTTTCCTTCCCTCATGTGAGGCTGATAAAGAGCTGGGCCTTTGTTTCCCCACCATAGTTATGTATCCAACTTCCGTTAGGATAGTATGGTATAAATAACGAAAACATTTACCTTCATTTGTTTAGTGATTAAGTCTAATTCGATATTTCTGTCATGTTTTCAAAATTTGTAGACACATGCAAAAATGGATATCCTGGAAATTATTTTTTATTTTGTTTTTATAAGCAATTTGATAACCCTAATAAACTGTTTAGAAATGTTGGGGAAATGATAACAACAGACAGTGGCAGTGGTAACTCACGTTTATAAAGCATGCCGGGCTATGCACGCTGCCTGCTGCTTTACATACATTATCTTATTTCAACTGCACAAAGACTCGGCAAGACAGGTACCATTTCTCAACATTAAAAACAAAAAAATGTGTCCAGGGTCTAATAGTAAATAAACAAAGGTTTCAAATACAATAAAGAAACATGATTTAATGAACAAAAACCCACTTTGTTGCTAACTTCACCAGAAGACATCCTTTCTGTTAAGGAAAGACCCTGGTGTGTCACAAGGAATCTCAGATGAAGGTAAACGCCAGCATGGCAAGAAAATCTTTTTTATCTATTGCTCTCCTTCCAGTAAATTATCAGTTTAAATGGAATTAATAAAGTATTTCTTTGTAATAACTGGGAAAATTAAATTCTTTAAATAGTTATAATTATGATTTTACTTGTTCTTATGCTATAATTTTAATCTAAAATCAAAACAAAAAAAAATAAATCAAACCTTTCTCTGCATTCTTGATAGATTTTTTCTCTTTTCCTTAAAAGTCATGAACTTTTTTGGTTTATTAATGTCCTCTGTATCTTTTTTCACTTCTACTTCCTTGATTCTTAGGCACAAGAATGTTTTTAGCATCTAATATTGAAGAAGACACAAATGTAAGTATTAAGTTTATATTGCCTTCAAAAACTTTATACAGAAAAATATGCACTTAACAATGTTATTTCCTCCCTTAGTGCAAAGAAAGAAAGAGAAAAAAACACCTTTGAACTATCTTTTATCACATTTCACATAAACATCTGTTATCTTTTTGCTAAATATATTTGATAACTTGTGTCTATGAAAGCACAACTACTATTTGGCTAAATACAAGTAATATTATTCTACAGTTTGATGACAACAATGAAGAGAGAGCACATTCCTTGGTATTGGCAGACAGGATTCAAAGAGTAGACAGGCCAGAAAAAGGTTTGAACCAATATTGGAGGAGAGGATATAAATTAGGTATTACTTTCTATTTTATTTTTTTAAATATATATATATATATATATATATATATATATATATATATATATTTTTTTTTTTTATTGATTTCAGAGAGGAAGGGAGAGGGAGGGAGAGATAGAAACATCAATGATGAGAATCACTGATTGGCTGCCTCCTGCCCGCCCCCTACTGGGGAACGAGCCCACAACCCAGGCATTGTGGCCTTGATCGGAATCAAACCTGGGACCCTTTAGTCCACAGGCTGACACTCTATCCACTGAGCCAAACTGGCTAGGGCATAAATTAGGTATTTCTAAACCAGCTTTAATTTCCCATTTACGAAATGGAAAAATGTTGATCATGTGATACAAACTTTCAGTTAGAAGATATGTAAGTCCTAGAGATCTAAAGTACAGCATGGTGACAATAGTTAATAATACTGTGTCATATACTTGAAATTTGCTAAGAGAGATCTTCAGTATTTTCACCAAACAGGAAAAAAGGTAACCATGAAAGGTATGAATGTCTTAATTAACTTGATTGTGGTAATCATTTCACAATGTATACGTATATTAAATCATCACATTGTACACTTTAAAAACCCAAATTAAAGAATGCAGTTTATAATTCTAACATCACTAAAATGAAAGTGTTTCCCTGTGACCAAGTTTCATGTTCAAGCCTTAATATCTGATCACTCTACAATTCTGAATAAAGACACCAAATACGTTCTCTACTTAAGTACAATATTTATAATTTTCGCAGTTCAACTAAAATTATCAGCTTTAATGAAAGGGATCTGATGGCAAAGCAAGGCTGAAATTAGGAACTAGAACAGAAGAAGTTGTGAGCTAAGCAACCAAAACTATATGACGAGATTTCATTTGGGGAATTGAGTATTTTCCCTTTCTATTTTACACACTTCTATAAATAAATACCTCATAGCAATTGAAAATTAACTTTGTAATTTAGAAACATAAATACCTCATGGCAACTGAAAATTAACTTCGTAATTTAAAAAAAAAAAACACGTGTAAAGTAAAATGCAAAAAACTTACCTCTGGCCTAACATCATAATTTCTGCCCTTCACAAATCCAGAAATCACTTTGATTACTCCAAGGGAAGCTTGGCCTAACTTATCTTGCTTAAAAAGTTTCTTAACTGCCTCGCAGCACATTTCCGATATCTGAAAAACAAAATGCCACACTAAACTGGCGTTTCTCAGCCTCAGCACTCCTGATATTTTGGGCCAGAGAATTCTTTGTTGTGGGGAGCTATCCTGTGCATTGTGGGATATTTAGATGCCTGGCCTTTACCCACTACAAGGCAGTTAACACCCCAACCACCACAGTCCTGACAATCAAAACTGGGGGTCGGCGCAGCTGAATGCTGCCTGGAGGGCAAAACTGCCTCCTGTTCAAAGCCACTGCACTAAACTTACAGGGATCAAATAGTTTTCTTCAAGAAACAGTGTTTAGTAAAGTGATTCTATTTCAGCTCCAAAAATTTTTTGAGAGAAAAAAAGCCATATGGTCTATAATTTTCTGTTAAGCCCAACAGCAACAATCATTTAGAGCAGCCCACCGATTTTGACAGGTCATTCATGAGAGGGACAATCAGGACGATGATGTTGTTGTGAAAGTTGAAATGAGGCAGTGCCACCAACAGCTCACACAGGCTCTTCACAGCCACTTCTGCCAGTCCTTTGTATGCCTTTAAGGAAACTACATTACTTTTCTTCAGCTTCCTTTGCTTCCAGTCTAATAAAAAAATAACTCTAATTACTTACTTTACTCATTGGTCAAAACTTCAGCTAATTACCTTTCTTTTACAGTAATATGCGATAATATTAAAACTCAACCTACCACACAAATTCTTAAATATGAGTTGTATCTATCCTTAGACAAGACAAAGGTCATCATCAAAATGTTTCTACACCATCCACCCTCTGACTCTAATCACAATTACCAGAGTCTTGGCTTTCCATGTTTTTTAAAAGATACATATATCAGCCCAGCTGGTGTGGCTCAATGGCTGAGCATCGACCCATGAACCAGGTCACACTTCGATACCCAGCCAGGGCTCAGGCCGGGGTTGTGGGCTTGATCCCCAGTAGGGAGCGCGCAGGAGGCAGCCGATCAATGATTCTCTCTCATCATTGATGTTTCCATCTTTCTCTCCCTCTCCCTTCCTCTCTGAAGTCAATAAAAACATATTTTTTTAAGAAAACACAATAAATTCTAACCATTTATGAATTAAGTCACATACAACTACTTGCTAGGTAAAGGACTGCAACAATACTAATAACTGACAAAATACAGTCCTTAATACAGTCTAGGCATAGTTGTAAGCACTTTGTATCTATTAATTCATTTACTTTTACACAACAATCCTGTGAGTTAAGGACTAGTATTATTCCCACTTGATAGCTAGAAAAGCGGAAGCACAGAGAGATTAAATGATTTGCACATGCCCTGACCAGTTTGGCTCAGTGGATAGAGCGTCGGCCTGCAGACCGAAGGGTCCCGGGTTCGATTCCGGTCAGGGGCATGTGCCTTGGTTGCGAGCATATCCCCAGTGCGGGGTGTGCAGGAGGCAACTGATCGGTGTTCCTCTCTCATCGATGTTTCTAGCTCTCTATCCCTCTCCCTTCCTTGCTGTGAAAAATCAATAAAATATATTTTTTTTAAAAAATGATTTGCACATCACATAGGTGTTAAGTGATGAGCCAAGATTTGAACCCAGAAAGTGTGACTCGAGACACTGCTCCTGACCATACTCTATACTGACAGCCAACACACAGCACAGAATAGAGAATTCACCTTCCTGACCAAAGCTAAGTATGTTACAGGCTTTCAAGATGTTTAATATACCTTTAACCATTTGCTCCAGATTTTCCAAATAAAATTTATATTGGCTAACAAGCCCTTCTTCAAATTCTCTTAATTTTTGGGTTTCTTTGCGGATCTGAAAAGACCAAAATATCAATCACGTTTTAACATCAACATATTGAAATAAAAAAATTAGCACAAAATGTTGAGTGCCTAGGTCATGTAAAACCAACCAAACAATACAAACAAACAAACAAAAAAAACAACCACCCTGTTTCTCCCATCTCTAGCTCTCCAAACTTTTCAGCTTATTTTCTATAGTACAGTAATTATAGTTAGCATACCTTGGTAGATTTTTCTGCTTCTGTTAGGGGCCGAATTTTATATGAAGGAGTAATGTCTTTAAATAACTCCATCAGAGAAATGACCACCAGCTTTCGAACAGTAACAGCCACATCAGGATCCTGTTCCATCAGCATGGAACGTAATTCTTTCAGTTTTTTAACCTGTTAAAAGAAATTACTCATCAGGCTAGAGAAATAATAACAGAACAATCGTGAGCAAAAGCAAAAGCAACAGTTCCACATCTGGCCCAGTAACTAGAATTCACACAATGACTCCAAGAGTCTAGTCAAACCATACACAACTCAACACTGCCACTACTGACAGATAAGTCACTGAAGTTACAAAGTAACCATGTTTTTGTTAAATAAGTAGTTAAATAAGTAGTTAGAAAAAATACAGACTTAAAATATAGTTCAAATTTGTTAATTTACCTGTTTTAAGAAAATCTTTTTAATTGGATTTTCTTAATGCAAGTGTGTCTTATTTCACTAAAAATACTTTTTGAAATATTGCTATATATACACCAATCATATGTTGTGTAATCACACATATACAAGTTAATCAGGAATTAGTACAATGCATCTACAGGTAATTAAGCTTCAGAGTTACTCACGTAACGATATTTGTATGATGCAACGCAGAAGTAAAAAATTGGTTTCAACTAATGTGCCCATTGCTTTGATGAAATACTATTGCCTGCTGGAGTGGTATCTTGAGAAGCAACACTGGCTGATTAACAATGCTTGCCATAGCAGGGAGCAGGACAAGTATGTCACCTCCATTTGCTCGCCCTAACTTTTATGAAAAGAGCATGACGCTCCAGAGTTAGAAGACCTGGGTGCCAATCCAGTGGCTGTTAAAATCTGAAAGAAATCACTTGAGGTTTTAAAAGCTCTATTTTTCAGCTGTAAGATGAGATCAATAGCTCTTGTCTCCATGGTTTGACAATAATTAAATGAGATGATACAGATCAGAAATATCCCAAATCCCCCTCCCTGATTCTGCTCTCCTGGCTTTGTTAGAAAAGGACCATTACTACTCCAAAGCATCCCTACAGGAATTTTTTTCTATAAATGTAAATAACCTACTTTATTGTCCAATAAACAAGTATTTGTCATAGGAGGATGCTGGGGACACCAATATAACAAAAATAATAGTATCACTTTATATAACTTCATGTCTATCATATCATTCAATCATCACAACAATGTTTTAATATAGGTACCATCCCCCTTTTAGAGATGAAGAAAATGAATCTTGGCAAAAAAACTTACCCAAATTCTAACACACCGTACTTACAAGAGCCAAGACTACACCTTGGATTTCTTGAGTTAACAAGTTATAACTATCATCACCTTCACTACTGTACTCATGGTCAATGATAATTCATTATAACTTTCTGATCCATTTCACTTAAATATTTTATACTTATAAGTATTCCTAAACTACTCCTGTCTTTTGTGTGCGTGTTTCTTACTATAAACTCTACAGTCAGTCAAGCAAGTTTGCAAGTAGGTTCCTCCTCCCTAGTATAATTAATTTGTTTAGACTTACCACTATGAGTTACAACATTAAATCCAATATCTTCATTTAGAGACTCAGAGCATTTATGAAACTTTAGTGAGATTACAGAAGAAATGAAGCTCAGATGTAGAATTAGGCTAAGGTTCTGTCTGCTCTCTCATTCTAACTCAGTTACTACATTTTGCTAATGCTTTTCCTTTTTGTGTGTACTTTAGGTAACAAGAGAATCTTACAATATTAGACATTTAGACCATATCTGATGTGAAGAACCTAAGGAAATTAAAAGTGCTTACATTATTTTCTGGGTCTGATAATATGGCAGATGCCAAAGCTGCAATATGCAGTTTCTTCTCCTGTAGCTTCTTCTTTCTCTCAATTAAATGCTCTTCTATGGTCAGCTCGCGAATAGGATCTTCAATAATCTCTGAAACAGATTAGGTTTTCCCTCTTAAACGTTCCTTTATTTACAAGTGTCCAGGAACCTTATTTTATATTCTCTCAACAATCATAAGGCATGTACTATCAATAGCCCCATTTTATAGATCAGGAAACTGAGGCAAAAGAAAAGTAACTGGCCTATCCTCATAAACCTAGCAGAAATGGGATTCAAATCCAGGCAGTCTGACTCTAGAGCTCATATTATTAATGGCCATGCTAATAAACCCACAAGAATTCATATTAATTACGGGGAAGGACAATCTGATTCAGTTGTTTTAAAAAGTACAGAATATTGTTTGTTTTCAACTCTATTCACTCCTTTGAACTACACAAAATATGTTCACATTAAGAAATTCATAGGGAACTAGGATTTAATAAACACACAAGTATAATTGGCAACAAGCCTATGAAGGATGACTGAAAACCGTAAAATAGTTGATCTATAATGTCATTTACACTATCAATGAGGTTTGCGAACAGAAGTAAAATTTAACCAGCTTGTTCTGTCATGAATTTCAAAGCAATATAGTTTCAAACAATAAAATATGTTCTTTCCATTTAACTTTAGATAGAAGTATGCTAGCTTTTAGAAACCCACATGTAATTAAACCAAAATGATTTCATACCACAGAATCCATTTTTGTAATTTAAAGCTAAATAGTTAATAGTTATTTATAGGCAGGTCCTTCACTTACAACTAAAAAGAATTCAAAACAGTTCAATTAACAAGACTCTTCATGCATGCCTACACATTACAAATATTAATTGCATAAATTTTTGCATAATAAAAAGCAACAATCAAATTCCACCAGATAAAACTTTCAAAATGTGAAAAAATGTTCACAATGACCTTGAAATAATCAGTACTTCAAAATGCACATTCCAGATTTTATC
The DNA here is from genome assembly GCF_028538775.1 of Myotis yumanensis. NCBI lineage: Eukaryota > Metazoa > Chordata > Mammalia > Chiroptera > Vespertilionidae > Myotis > Myotis yumanensis. Next base: position 22,798,824 of record NW_027223764.1, on the reverse strand, counting down.
TAAAATTGTCTCACTTATATTATACAAAAAATGTAATTCTCAATTAACAATTTAGCAGCTATAAAGATGTATCCCATTACCTTCCTCAAGTTCCATCTCTTCTTGATCCTCTTCATCTTGGTTAGTGTCAAGAACTATGGAAAATATGTATATTAAAAATGTGATAATATACTTAAGTGGTGAAACTATCAAGAAAAGCATACAAGTGATTAAAATAAAACTCAGGAAAGTAGTTATTTTTGTGAGGAGGGAGCAAACAGTGATTGAGGGGAGCACAAGGGAAGTTTCTGGGTGCTGGCAGTATTCGTTTCTTGCCCAGATGGTAGCTTTATGGGTGTGTTTTTTGTGATAAACCACGTAACTTCACATCTTTGATTTCTGGATTTTTCTGTGTGTTGTATTTCACAAGAAAAAAGATTCATATAAGAAAAAAAGGCTGCCGGACCGGTTTGGCTCAGTGGATAGAGCGTCGGCCTGCGGACTCAAGGGTCCCGGGTTCGATTCCGGTCAAGGGCATGCAGGAGGCAGCTGATCGATCTCTCTTATCGATGTTTCTAACTCTCTGTCCCTCTTCCTTCTTCTCTGTAAAAAATCAATAAAATATATTTAAAAAAAAAAAAGAAAAAAAGGCTAATAAAGGAGGACTAATATGCTCTAATTTTAGAAACAAGAGAATTTGCTAAAATACTCTAAAATCACCTTAACCTTATAGCTTCAGTTATACTCACAGTACAATAGACACCTAAAATAATCAACTGTATTTCTGGCCAAAATCATCACCTTGCTATATGACTAACTGTAGCTACTTCTATTTTGTAGATATAGGTAAAAGTCAAAACTAAATTAAATTTTTATGGAAAGAAATGTGATATTTTTAAGAAGCTAAAATTGTAACTGACTTACCTGGCTTTTCCCTGGTCTGTGGGATTATACCACTTTTATCTTTGATAGGAAGCAAGTGAATCAATTCCTTCTCTGGTGCAGTTTGCAGAGATCGTGGTATTTTTTCATATTTATCTATAATGTTCTCATGCTTTCGTTTCTTGGCGTGAACAGGTTCACTGTAGAAAAAAATTTAATTTTCAGTTTTAATATTTTAAAAAGGAACCTAGAGACCTACCATTTTTAAAACACAGAAAAAGTAACCACTAGCCAAACCTTCACTAGGTATAAAAATGTTAGCACCTAAACCAAGCACTTAAATAGTAAATGAATAAATTAATTTTACAGTCTATCACAAAGACTCAAACTATGGCTATATCTAGTTTTCCCTTTAGATGCAAAATTAAGATGAAAGCTGCAGCAGATTCTTTTTGAAGAATATGCCACAGAGCTAACAGGGACATCACGCTATACTGCGTTCCCCAAAACTTTCAGAGCATAGCATAGACTTAGGAGTTAAAAAGATCTAAGTTTAAATTTCAGATCTACGAGTTGCGGGGAAGCATCAGTTTCCTCTCTGTAAATGGGAATAATACCCACTCACAGAGTAAGGAGGATTGAGATCACGGCCATAAAGAACTCGGGAATGTTCTGCCAATTCCTCAAACAAAGAATAGCATTCTTCCCCATTCACTATTCAGACTCAGACGAAATAAAGATGTACACTAAATAAAATCAGCTTGTTTTATTCATGAACGTCCTTTATTTAGGAAATAATCTGAATAATAAATAGGGTTTACTCTTTGTAAACATTGTGTTCAGAGCTGAAGTTCTGCACTAACCACCTAAGTAAAATTCAGAACCAAGTTTTTAACGCTGAAAGGATGTGAATGATTATTATCTAAATGAAGTATTACCTAGAAGAAAGATCTCTCGTTAGAAAAGATGCTCTTTGTCCTAAATCCTTCATTAACTGTAAGTCATCTTCATCCATCATATCTAAAGGTAGGGCTTCCTCTTCTTCCTCCTCTTCCCTCTCAATCCTTTTACCTGTTACACACAAAATCAGAAATATGTATTAGAGATGTAGAAATTCTCCATTTCTGTGTCTACAGCAGGAAAAACGTACGCTTTTCTAATACCTTAGCCTAGTATTTCTAAATGGGAGCACTAGTCACGTGATGGGCAGGACAATTCTTTGTTATATACAAGGGTATCAAGGGCTAAGCAAAATGCTAGCATCTTTGACCCCTGAAACCTAAATGCCAGGATCATTCCCAGGTAACTCTAAGAATAAAAAACAAATGTCTCCACACTTTCTACAATGTCTTCTAGCACATTTGAGAACCAGTGACTTAGCCCCTTAGCTTCATCTGATCGCCAATGACTTTCACTTCCATTCCACTTCAGCTGCCCCCTCCAAAGGCCACGTCCCTAATCCAAGTCCTCACCCCCCTCTCTGACCACAACCTTTTGTTCTTCCAGTCTCATTCAGTTACTTCCACTGCACCTCTTTTGGCCAAATACAATTATTAACACATCATGCTTTTTCTTTTATATATATATATAATTATTGATTTCAGAGAGGAAGGGAGAGGGAGAGAGAGATAAAAACATTAATGATGAGAGAGAATCATAGATCGGCTGCCTCCTGCACGCCCCACACTGGGGATCAAGCCCGCAACCCAGGCATATGCCCTGACTGGGAATTGAACTGTGACCTCCTGGTTCATAGGTCAATGCTCAACCACTGAGCCACGCCGGCCAGGCCAACATCACGCTTTTTAAATTCTACAGAAATTTAGATGGAAGAGATATTTAGAAGTATCTAACTCAACCATCACATGTTTTTACAGATTAAATACCTGGAGATTAAATACCTGGCTAATTTAGGGTCACATTGCTATTAAGTAACAAAATCAAGAGAAAAAGCCCGAGTTTCCTGGCTTCCATGCCCATGACCTTTTACATATCATAATAATATGTTGCCAAAAGATCAAACTAAATAGGTCAGGATTCAGAGAATGAGAAGCACATGGGAAGACTGAAAATTCCGGTATAGTCAAATATAACTACTCTGAAAGTATCAGTAACATTGCAGAAGAACTGGTCTGACTCAAAATGGTCATATTCCCTACCTGTTTTGAGTACTTGGAGTTCTTGGACAGTTTTACAAAAATAACCCCGACATTTACAGCGCAATTTTACTCCAAGTTTCCGAATGAAAAGAAAGCCAGGTGTTCAGAATACGAAATGAATTTCAGCAACACTGAAAAACACACCAGAGAAAAGCAGTGTTCTTACCTTAGCTAACTGCCAGTGGATGGGAAAGTGGCATGGCATGCTGCCTGGCATTCACTAGTATTTATTTTCAGGGCCATTCTGAGTTTGTTATCCCAGGTATTGTATCCTCAGATCTGCTTTCGAGACATACTACAAGCAGAGGCTAGTCTAGCTCTTTCTCACAAATGAGTACTATATTGAAATGTTTTCCTATACTGACTATAAAATTAGAAAGCATATAGGACTACTATCCTTACCTACTCTTAAGAAGGATGTGTGACCAAGAGTGATTAATAGAATGCAATCACTGGAACATTTTAGAAAAGCACTTTAGAACAAATCAATGGAAATTAGAGCACATGAATGCTTTCACAGTTACCTGGTCGTTTTTTCTTCGGGTCCTCCAGTGGAATGGGTTTCTTAGACACAGCATCTTTGACAGCTTGCCTTAGTTTCCTCTGTTCTTTTCGGTACTTCTTGAGATTGCTTTGTTGTTTAAATTGCTTATTTTTTAGCTTGTTTTCAAGTTTGACTTTACTAGTCTTTAGCAACTTTCTAAAGCTTGGGACCTGTTTTTTATTTCTTCTCTGGAAAACAATAACAGGAGGAATGCTGCATAACCAATAATTTATTATTATTTTTAAAATCAGATTAAAGAGAATTTATTATAAATTTCATTAGACCAATTCCACAATTCTAATGTCTCACAGCCAAGATCTTGCATATAAGAGCTAAAACCAAACTAAGGCATTTATCCAATAGAATGGCACTTGAGCCTCAGATATTCAACCATGGGTCTTATTGTGACCAGAATCCGCAGCTGCTCAAAGGGTCTAAGACCCCCCCAAAAAGGTTAAGAACCATGATGTAATTGCAAATTATTCAAGGCTATCTTAATTACGTTAGCATACTCAGCAAAATGCTGGCTGTCTTTAACAATAACTGACATTTACATATTACTTTACTGTTTACACTGTTCTCCAACATTCTACCTCCAACAGCCTAGTTAAGCAATGATTGCCATTATCCTGACATTACTGCTGAAGCTATGGCTTAAGGATTATGCGACGTGTCAAAGACCCTTAAACTAAGAAAGGCAATACTGAATTCCGGTCTTTGGATTCCAACTCTCTTGATGGTGACCCCTTATTCAGAAATCCAAACCCTAGGGCTAATTTTCTGCAAGAACCGGAGCAGAGCACTTGCTTTCCTATCTTCTTACCCTTTGGAGGGAAGGACTCGTTTCGAATCCTATGACTCACACTATAACTCCACTGAGAACAGGACCCTGCTTCTCCTCTGTAAAATAAGGGGTTCGAAACACAGTCTTGAAGGAACCCTCCAATGTCTGACATCCTAGGGATGCAAGACTCGGTGCTCGTCTCATCGTGGCTACCGAAGCCGAGCGTGATCACAATGGGCAATGAAGGAAAACACAGGTGTAAGGACCGGGATGCGGACGATGCCCTGCACCAAGAGGGAGCCCCGAATCTAGGCCACCGCCCCCTAAACAAGAGCGAAAACCGCCAGGAAAGCTACACCAGGCAGCGACTCTCAGCCAAAGGGAGCCCTAAACCGCGGGGACCGGGCTTCTGAGGACCCTTACCGCCTTCATCCTTAAAGCTGAAAGGCGTTCCGGCGCCACAAACTCTCCAGGGGTAGGGATGATCCAGAAATCCTGATGGGGAGACACACGTGTCGCCGCCGCGACACTGCAGAAAGGAAGCTGCTGCCGGCCCCGCCCCTTCTCCGCCGGAAGTGGGGGGCGGGACTTCCGTGGACCGGCCTGGGCGGACGCCCTCTCGCGGGGACAGTCTCACGGTCCGGGCCAGACGTCGCCGAAGTGTCCCGGGGCGGATAATTGACTGGCTTTGTGAATCTAGGGGTCACCATCAAGAGTCTTATAGCCACCTGGACTCTTTCCGGATTTCCTTAAAAGTGGGAAGTTGGGCTCCTCATCTGAGAACGAAAGGACTCGATGTGTCAATCACCTCTGCATTTTGTGCCTCTCCTCACGTAGGTACCTCATTGTTGTGTTAGACTGGTTTTTTGGGGGGTCTTTTTTTTTTTTTTTGTAGTCTTCTTCCGTTAAGTCTTGAGGGCCGAGAAATACTTACTCTTTCTGTGTAATGCCGGCGCTTTCCTGACCCTCGACCAGCTCTCCGGGCGTGTTTGTGCAATGCCGAATTTCCCAGGACCTTCCGGCGCTCACAAGTTGGTGATTCTTGAATTTTTTTTTTTTAAACACTTTTGCCTTCATAACTATTGCCTGACAGGTTACCTCAGTGAGATTCATGTGCATTTCAGTATTTTGCAACTACGTTATTACCTTTGTGTAAATGGTATTGCCTGCTTAGCAATTCCGCCAACATTTTAACAGGTAGATTTATGCACTGCAAGAAGAAGAACGTGTTTTTCAAAATGACTGACTCTAAGAGACCTTTCTTCATGCATAAGTTTAAGAATTCCACTTCGGATTATTTTTTAAAAAGACCAAAAAGAGTCTATGGTTCTTGAGCACATTGCGGACACTGCGTCTGGCCTGACCGCCCTGAGCCAAGTGGGAAAAAACGAGCAGAGACTCAAAAGGATGCTAAGCTTCCTGTGGGGGTGGGTCTTAGAGAGGCTGAGAAGAAACCTCCCAATTTCTGTATCCCACCCCAAAAAGCAAGAATCCCATTCTCTCCGGAATTCTCTCCATGCCTTCCGGCCTCCCCAATTTCCCCATGGCTCTCTGTCCTGACACGCGTTCGCAGCAACAGCAGAGCCTGTCCCAATGGAGCATTACTTCATCAAGCAAATCGAAAACGTTCGCCTGTGGTCTTCCCAAGTGTCTGATTGCCTTCCCAAACAACAACTTATCCATGGTTACTCCCATCATTTTTGGCCTTCCCTGCAGTCTCACCCACGGAGAGGCACCGGCATTTCAGTTCAAAACCAAATACCAGCTTTATCAGACTCCTTTATCATTAATTATCCCTTCTTTCCTATATTCTTTCCCTCCCTGATGGGCCCTTCCCCTTGGCCTATAAACATATTCAAATCTCTCCCATCCTCAATTATTTTTATTTAAGGACCCTATCTCCATAGATAGATAGATAGATAGATGATAGATTTATTTCAGAGAGGAAGGAAGAGGGAGATAAAAACATCAATGATGAGAGAATCACTGATTGGCTGCCTCCTGCACACCCACTACTGAGGATTGAGCAGCAACTGGGTGTTATGCTCTGACTGGGAATCCAACTGCGACCTCCTGGTTCATAGGTTGATGCTCAACCACTGAGCCACACTGCTCGGCAACCGTATCTCCTTTAAATTGTTGTTTTATTTTCCTCCTTCTCAGCTTGTCCTTACTTCCAAAAAATTAATATTCTCCTGGTGTCTCCACTTCCTCTTTCCTATTATCACAGTCCAAGCCTGTCCTAGCTTTTTGGGAAATTAAGTCATACTTTTGGCCCATTTTAAGTTTATATAATCAGCTAAAATCTTTGGATCATTTTAAAGCCATTGTTGCCAAGCTAAATCTCTCCCATCTTGAATTTGAGCAATCTATTATTTGAACACAAACTTAGAAACGGAAGTTTACTAACTTAATCTTACTGTTTTTTCAGCTTTGTCTCATTTCCCATTCACTCAACCCATTGCTAAGCTAAGTTTGGGCTGTAGATCCTCTTGGTTCCTCCAGAGCTTTCCTGGACACTTGGGCTGAGAGGGATCACTGGGTTACCCCAAACTAACTTCACAGGGATTATACCCAGAGGTTCCAGAGAGCCCTTTTCTTACAGAGGTCTGTTAACCCATCTGGCTCTACTGATAACATCCCACTGAAACTGTTCTCATTAAGGGCACCAAGAGCCTCTACGTTGTGAATTTTTTCTTTTTTACGTGTGCATGGAATCACGTCATTTGCCTGCCTTCCTTCCTTCCTTCCTTCCTTCTTTCCTTTTTTTTAATCTCTCAGATCTCTCTGTGCCATTTCTCCTTTCTCACATTGGAATTTTGACTCCCTTCACTCCCCTCACAGCCCCTACTCCAGGTTCTCTTACCTCCATTCCTTCTTTCTCTGGCCTCTTCAATGTTGACTCGCAAGGTTCTACTCTTGGCACACTTGGCTACTTCTCTTCTTGTGCTTGCTCTCCCGGCATGATCTCATCCATCTACCTCAGTGGTTCTCAAGCTTCTGGCCCTTTAAATACAGTTCCTCATGTTGTGACCCCCCCCCCAACCAAAAATTATTTTCGTTGCTACTTCAAAACTGTAATGTTGCTACTGTTATGAATCGTAATGTAAATATCTGATATGCAGGATGGTCTTAGGCGACCCCTGTGAAAGGGTCGTTAGACCGCCAAAGGGCTCTCAACCCACAGGTTGAGAACCGCTGATCTACCTATTGCAGAGATTCTCAAATCTTTTGTCCAATTCATATCTCTTTCTCAAGCTTCAGTCTTCAAAGTTCAGTCCTATAGCCACCTGCTTCCTGGACATCTCCACGAGGTAACCACAGAACTTCAATTTATCATGTTTAAAACAAAACTCCAAACTACTGTTTTTCACTTGTCCCTCTTCCAACATCCCCTATTTCATTCATTTACCCACACCTAAAATCCCAATATTCCAGAGATCTTTGGAAACAAGCCAGGAATTTCTTGGCCACTCACATACTACAATTCTTTCATTTTCTGTAAACAAACTGGATTCAAACTGTCACTAACTGGATTGGTACATTAAGGTTGCTAATGTTCCAGTCCCATAAGACAATTTATATGTTATAACAAGGGACCTTGAGGAAACTAAAAATGCATAATAGGCGTGAAATAGATGCTTTGTATTTCCTGGTGAAAAATTACCAAATGGTGCCAGATTATAAATGTAGATATCCAAAATCACAACATTAAGAATTTGAAAGTATATATGTCATGGTCTCTACCATTGACATTATTAAAATATACTTAAGAAAAATAGACAGGCCGAAACCGGTTTGGCTCAGTGGATAGAGCGTCGGCCTGCGGACTGAAAGGTCCCAGATTCGATTCCGGTCAAGGGCATGTACCTGGGTTGCGGGCACATCCCCAGTAGGAGATGTTCAGGAGGCAGCTGATCGATGTCTCTCTCATCGATGTTTCTAACTCTCTATCTCTCTCCCTTCCTCTCTGTAAAAAATAAATAAAATATATTTTTAAAAAAAAAGAAAGAAAGAAAAAGAAAAATAGACAGTTGAGAAAGATAATTATGCATGCCCAAATAGAGATTAATAAAAGAGATTGCTTAGGTGCCAAAAAGATAAAGAAAAGGTGTTTTGGAGGAAATAACAGAGTAGTGTATGCTTAGGTGTACCCTTATAGAAAGAATCAAGTTCAAATATTTGGGATAGCATTTGCAAGTAAGGTCACACAGGTAGTACAAATAATTTATATTGTGGTCCATCAGGAAGTTAGATTAAAATAGCTAGTAACAATTGTAACTAATGATTAATTGTTAAACTAAAATTTTTAACAAAAAAACTAATAACAAAAATAATAGTAATATAGCACATGTTATCGGTGTCCCATTGACATCCTGTAGGGACTTTCCATTCCATACATGCCTAAAAAATCCTTGCAACTTTCAACCTGAGAACGTTTTCTCTTTTTCTCAACCCTGCAGGACAGGGCATAGTGCCAGGGAATTTTTACCTTCAACCAATGACAAATGTAAGTAGAAGGGCAAATACACCAATTATGGTAGACTGAAAAATGTGCTCCAAAGGGATCAGGTCCTAGTACCTGAAACCTGTGAATATTACCTTGTATGACCAAAGTTGTAATTAAAGATCATGAGATGGGGAGATGATCCTGGATTATCAGGTGGGTCCTAAATGCAATCACATGTGTCCTTATAAGGGCTGGGGAGAGGGAGATTACACACAGACAGAAGAAGAGTAGGAGGCAATGTGACCACAGAAGCAGAGATTTTCATAACGTAGCCAGAAATCAAAAAATGCCAGTAACCACCAGAAGGAGGAAGAGACACGGAACAGATTCTCCTCTACAGGCCCTGCTGACAGCATGGTTTTAATGATAATGATTTTGGATTTCTGCCCTCTAGATCTGTTGTCTTCAGCCACAAACTTGTGGTAATTAGTTACAGCAGCCATAGAAAGCTAATACACCAATATTTATGCTAATAAATATACCAGGATCCTCATTCCTCAGAGGTAGCACAACTCTGTGGTACCTTCTACATTGTTTCCTGGAGATTCACAAGAGGATGGAGCCCCACCTGCAGAGGTAACCTAGTCAACAGCCTACTCTATTACTTCACCTCCCAGTCTCACTTCTACATCCTGCTAGCAGAAGTTCCTGGACTCTTCTTCAAAGTAAATCGCTTGCACTCAGATCTTTGTGCATTGGTTTCTAGAGTCACCATAACAATATATCACAAATTACATGACTTATAACATAATTTTATTTTCTTACAGTTCTGGAGGTTAGACATAAAGGTGTTGGCAGAGTCGATTTCTTTTTAGGGAAACAGTTACATTTTTCTCTCCTAGCTTCTGGTGACAACTGGCATTCTTTAGCTGGCAGGTACATCACTCCAATCTCTGCATCACTTTCTTAGGCATGTATGGAATGGAAAGTCCTTACAGGATGTCAGTGGGACACCAATAACATCTGCTATATTCATCTTTACATAGCATTCTCTCTGCTCTGTGTCTTTACATGGACATCTTCCCCTCATGTAAGGACAATCATTATATTGGATTAAGGGTCCACTGTAAAACCTCATCTCAACGTGACTACTTCAGCAAAGATCCTATATCCAAGGTCACATTCTGTCCTGGCCAGTGTGGCTCAGTTGGTTGGAGCGTTGTCCTATGCACCGGAAGGTCATGGATTCAATTCCCTGTCAGGGCACATACCTAAGTTTCGGGTCTGATCCCTGGTCAGGGCACATGGGAGATGCAACTGATCAATGTATCTCTCTCACTGATGTATCTCTCTCTCTCGGATCCTCCCTCTATAAAATCGATTTTTAGTAATTAATAAAAATAAGATAATGACGGTTAGGATTTTTAACATTTGGGGGCAGTACACAATTCAACCCATAATACCTTGACTCAGGGTCATATTCAGGGATATCCAATGTAAGTTATCACTAACTAAACACTTTTTATAGTTCACTATATTATTTCATATTATCCTCAATACTCCTATGAGATAAATATTAGCTTCATTTTAAAGTTCATGAATCTGAGGATTAGATATTATAGGTTAGCAAAGTCTGTGTTTACACCAGGCAGAAAATATAATAGGTTGTCCATCCAACAGTAGAGGAGTGTTTTTCCAGCAAAAAGGATCAAATGCCTTAAGCACGTTTCCTAATCTGCAATATTATAGATTGGGAAAAAATTAAAGAGGGATTTTCCTAGGGTTATAATGCATGCTATTTTCTATTTAAGAGTTTTGTTGATGAATTAAACTTCTGAGACATGACATTTCCTCTTTTTTTACTTGCCTTAGCTGTTCAGAGCCATTCTTTATTCATTGCTTTCCAAAATCTCTAGGGAAGGGGAAGTAGATTCCAAGCACAAAGTCATGTAGTTTCTGACAGCCTCTTTGGCAGCAGTAGTTCCTCACTCTCCTCTCTGTACCAGACTCTGCTAGGAGCTCTCTAAAAGAATGTTCTATAAAACAAAGACACAGTGTCTCCAGGCCTCTGTTCTAAAGCTGCAGGGAAGTATAGCTGAGCAGGGAAGAGACTGTACAATGAAACTAATGTAAAAGCGTGGTGTATGACATTCTCACATCTCCACAGTGCTGTGCTTGCTTATACTAATGTTCTGTACTCCATCATTGCCAAAGCTCCAGTCTTTCCTCTGGTTACAAGTTTGGGAAAACTTCCGCTCATGGGCTAATGTACATAAACTCCCAAGACCTCATTTTCCAAGCTGATGCTGCTGGTTATAATAAAAATCCCCTTGGGCGAATAAATGGATATGTAAGTGAAATAAGTAGTCTGTCTATGCATAGATAGATGAGAGGTCTGGATGATTCAAAATATCTCTTCCTACATGTATCACACCAGAAAAAAGATAACAGTTTGCCCCTAAGGAATGTCTTTTTGGGGCCCACTAGGGTAAAAGGACTTCTTAATATTCTTTTAAGGCCTTTTAACTTTCAGGGGGAAAAAAGGAATTGGTGGCTTCTGGAGCTGGCAAAAATGGGAAGTGGAGGAGGGGAAGGATGTAAGTGAAAGAGCCAGGCTCCAAAATAGCTAACTTTTAAACATAATGATAGTTTCAGTGGGCATACGAATTATCTATTTCTGCTTCACAAATTACCCTAAAACCTAGCAACTTAAAATAATAATAAGCACTTAGTATTTCACACAGTTTCTGTGGGTCTGGAATTTAGAAGTGGCTTATCAGGATGGTTCTGGTTCTGGGATTTGCAGTCTAGATGTTGGATAAGGCTGTTGTCATCAGAAAATTTTCCTGAGACCCAGGGTTAACTTCACTCATATGGCTCTTGGTCAGGGGCCTCAATCCTTACTGGCTGTTGGCTGGAAGTTTCAGTTTCTCACTATGTGAACCTCTCCAAACGGCTGCTTGAGTGTCTTCATGACATAGCAGCTGGCTTCCCCCCGAGCAAGTTATCCAACAGAGTAAGGGGAAGACTAATGCTTTTTAAGATCTACTCTTGCAAGTCATCACTTCCACAATTCAACTTATTAAAAGTGAGTTACTTAATTCAGACCACACTCAATGATAGGGGTATTACAGTTTACTTTTTAAAGAGTATCAACGAAGTTGTGAACATATTTAAAAACCATCAAAGTTGGGTTCCATGAACATTTTTTTATTTTTAGAAAGAGACAGGAAAGGAGAAACATCAATTTATTGTTCCACTCATTATAGATTGCTTCCTTCTTATATGTGCCCTGACTGGGAATTCAACCCTCAGCCATATCAGGATGACACTCTAACCAATTGAGCTACACAGCCAGGGAGTTAGTGTGTGTGTGTGTGTGTGTGTGTGTGCGTGTGTGTGTGTTGATGATTAGATTTTCTAGCAGATGAAATAGCATGTCCAAAGCCCTGCAACCAAAGGGTCAGAGTTTGCTGCCTGCTCAATTTCTCTCTTTTCTGACCTCCCCCTCCTTCCTACCTTCTTTCCTTCCATTCTCCTTGAATGTAGAGAGTTAACACCTTCCTCAGTTCTTGACACATCATTATTCATGCATGTAAAGACTGTGTTCCATGTTTTATTTATCAGTATATTCAGTTTTATCCCCTTTTAGTAATTCTTTTCTCCTCTCTTCCATAGGCAAACTTTTTTTTTCTTTATTGATTAAGGTATTGCATATGTGTTCTTTTCTCCCATTGCCCCCCACCCCCACTCATGCCCTCACCCCACTGGTGTCTGTGTCCATTGGTTAGGCTTATATGCATGCATACAAGTCCTTTGGTTGATCTCTCCCCCATACCTCCACCCTCCCCTACCTTCCCTCTGAGGTTTGATGATCTGATCGATGCTTCTCTGTCTCTGTTTTTGTTCATCAGGTAATGTTGTTCATTATATTCCATAAATGAGTGAAATCATGTGATATTTATCTTTCTCTGTCTGGCTTATTTCACTTAGCATAATGCTCTCCAGTTCTATCCGTGCTGTTGCAAATGGTGAGAATTCCTCCTTTTTTACAGCAGCATAGTATTCCATTGTGTAGATGTACCACAGTTTTCTAATCCACTCATCTGCTGATGGGCACTTAGGCTGTTTCCAAATCTTAGCTATGGTGAATTGTGCTGCTATGAACATAGGGGTGCATATATCCTTTCTGATTGGTGTTTCTAGTTTCTTGGGATATATTCCTAGAAGTGGGACCACTGTGTCAAATGGGAGTTCCATTTTTAGTTTTTTGAGGAAACTCCATACTGTTCTCCACAGTGGCTGCACCAGTCTGCATTCCCACCAGCAGTGCACAAGGGTTCCTTTTTCTCTGCATCCTCGCCAGCACTTGTCGTTTGTTGATTTGTTGATGATAGACATTCTGACAGGTGTGAGATGGTACCGCATTGTCATTTTGATTTGCATCTCTTGGATGATTAGTGACTTTGAGCATGTTTTCATATGTCTCTTGGCCTTTCTTATGTCCTCTTTTGAAACGTATCTATTTAGGTCCATTACCCATTTTTTGATTGGGTTGTTTATCTTCCTTTTGTTAAGTTGTATGAGTTCCCTGTAAATGTTGGAGATTAAACCCTTATCAGTGATAACATTGGCAAATATGTTCTCCCATGCAGTGTTGATGGTTTGTTGTTTTGTTGATGGTTTCTTTTGCTGTACAGAAGCTTTTTATTTTGATGTAGTCCCATTTGTTTATTTCCTCTTTAGTTTCCATTGCCCTAAGAGCTATATCGGTGAAGATACTGCTTCAGCATATGTCTGAGATTTTGCTGCATAGGCAAACATGTTAATGCATTTAACATAAATTTTAAAAATTTCTGTCCTTTGAAAATATATATTTTTCAAATATATGGTTTTGTATATGTACATGTACTTTTTATTTATTTATTTTTAATTTTTTTTAATTAAATCTTTATTGTTCAGATTACATTTGTTCCTCCTTTTTTTTCCCCCCATAACTCCCCTCCTCCCAGTTCCTGCCCCACCCTCCGCCCTCATTCCCCACCCACTGTCCTCATCCATAGGTGCACGATTTTTGTCCAGTCTCTTCCCGCATCTCCCACTCCCCTTTCCCCCCCAAGAATAGTCAGTCCATTCCCTTTCTATGTCCCTGATTCATTATAATCACCAGTTCATTCTGTACATCAGATTATTTATTCACTTAATTCTTAGATTCACTTGTTGATAGATGCATGTTTATTGTTCATAATTTGTATCTTTACCTTTTTCTTCTTCCTCTTCTTAAAGGATACCTTTCAGCATTTCGTATAATACTGGTTTGGTGGTGATGAACTCCTTTAGCTTTTCCTTATCTGTGAAGCTCTTTATCTGACCTTCAATTCTGAATGATAGCTTTGCTGGATAAAGTAATCTTGGTTGTAGGTTCTTGGAATTCATCACTTTGAATATTTCTTGCCATTCCCTTCTGGCCTGCAAAGTTTCTGTTGAGAAATCAGCTGACAGTCATATGGGTATTCCCTTGTAGGTAATTGAGTCTCTTTCTCTTGCTGCTTTTAGGATACTCTCTTTGTCTTTTGCTCTTGGCATTTTAATTATGATGTGTCTTGGTGTGGTCCTCTTTGGATTCCTTTTGTTTGGGGTTCTCTTCGCTTCTTGGACCTGTAAGTCCATTTCTTTCACCAGGTAGGGGAAGTTTTCTGCCATTATTTCTTCAAATAGGTTTTCAATATCTTGCTGTCTCTCATCTTCTGGCACCCCTATAATTCTGATGTTTGTACGCTTGAAGCTGTCCCAGAGGCTCCTTACACTATCTTCGTATTTTCGGATTCTTTTTTCATTTTGCTTTTCTGGTTGGGTGTTTTTTGCTTCTTCGCATTTCAAATCTTTGACTTGATTCTTGCGCTCCTCTGGTCTGCTATTGGGTGTCTGTATAATATTTTTTATTTCAGTCAGTGTATGCTTAATTTCTAGTTGGTTCTTTATTACAGCATCGAGGGTCTTATTAGATTTCGTGAGGGTCTCATTAGATTTTGTGAGGCTCTCATCAAGTTTATTGGCAGCTTCTAGCACATTATTGCAAGCCCTCAAAATGGCGTTTTTAGCTCTATATCCTCCATTTCTGTCATTTTTTTTGTCTCCGCATTTTTTATGCTTTCTTGGTGCACCCCCTTGTGGTCTTTGTGCGCAGTCTTGTTCTAGTTAAGCCTTGATTGTTGTAGTTAATACTAGAGGGATTTGACCACCAGGCCAACTGGCTGTGAGAATCACCTGTGTCTGCCGGGAAAACTTCTGTCCTCTGGAGAGGTGCTAATCTAGCCTTTGCCTGAGGCTATCCGGCAAATGGCTCTGCGCAGGGCTTGGGCGGGGCAGGTCGCATGGGCTCAACAGGGCGGGCGGAGGGAGCAGTTATGGCTCTTCTCAGTCCCGTTCCCAGAGGCTCTGCTTCTCGGAGTCCCAGCAATCGCTGCAAACCTCGGAGAGAAAGCTGCCCTCACATTCCAACTGATGCCAGACAATCCCACCTCTCCCGTTTGAGTCTGAGTCCCTAGAGACTCGCCCGGATCTGGAGCTCAGAGTCTGAGACTCCCTCCTGATTGAAAACGACAACCACGCCCTCAGCCACCAGCCCGCTTTGCGCGCACACCTCGGTACCTTTGTATTTTCCACACTGCGCCTCCTCTGAGCCTCGTAATGCTGTTCTCTTTCTTTCTAGTTGAAGAGTCTCTCCTCAGCCAGCCTTCCTGTGGTTCTGGGTGATGTCTGTTCCGTCTTTTAGTTGTATTTTTGAAGTGGTTGTTTGCGGCAGCAGTCTCCGGTGTTTACCTATGCCACCACCTTGGTCTCGATTCTGTACATGTACTTTTTAAAAAATCCTTATTTGTGGTTATGTTTTCATTGATTTTAGAGAGAGAGAAAGGAGAGAGAGAAACATCGATGTGAGGAAATTCCTTTGAAGGGTATATCCAGGAGTGGAATTGCTGGGTCATAGGTTATGCATGCATTTGATTTGACTATGTCACGCCAACTGGGTCTCCAGAGTAGCTGCAGTCATCAGAGGTTTTCTACTACATCCCCAGTCCTCCTCAACAGAGCATCCTGAATTCTTCTTTTCAATTACTTTTTCTTTCTACCCCTTTTATAGTTCACAAACCCATTGTGAGCAAGCCACCAGGGTTCTGTTCTTCCCCAGTAGCCTAGATCCAGATCCAGCTTATCACATCCCCTTCAGGAATTCACAGTACACAGCTATATACTAAAGATAATGGCCATCTTTTAAAGGAGATTTCTGTTGTCTTTTACTAAACATTTAAAGTACTGTAGCCCTAACCAGTTTGGCTCAGTGGATAGAGCGTCGGCCTGCGGACTCAAGGGTCCCAGGTTCGATTCTGGTCGAGGACATGTACCTTGGTTGCGGGCACATCCCCAGTGGGGAGTGTGCAGGAGGCAGCTGATTGGTGTTTCTCTCTCATCGATGTTTCTAACTCTCTATCCCTCTCCCTTCCTCTCTGTAAAAAAATCAATAAAATATATTTAAAAAAATAATAAAGTACTGTAAAATGATCTCTTAGCCTATAGTTGTACACTTTCAATTCACAAATATTTCTTAGGATTATCTAGTCATTAAGGTGACTAGAAGCAGGTTGAGCCAAAGAAATTTTATACATATTCTCAAAAGAAATATAAATGGCAAAAAAAGAGAAAAGAAATATAAATGGTTATGTAATATGGAAGCCAGGTGGAGGAGGGGGGAGTTCAGATGGGCAGATGGGAAATGTAAAATTGCACAGTTTTCCTGGAGAGCAATTTGAAAATATGTATCAAAGGACAAAATAGTAACTTACAGTGCAGAAACCTGACAGACATTATTTTGACTAAGTTATTAAAGTTAGTATCACCAGGATTGGAATAAACGAACATCATGAGCTTCCTGATAAAATGCACTGAGGACACAATGTCACTTTTGTGGTGTTCTTACCAAAAATGTAATACCTGAATTTAATGATGAGGAAGCAATTAGCCCAACCTAAATTGAGGGACATGTTACAAAAGTGTCAAGGTCATTCAGGATCAGCTGCATAATTTACAGAGCCCAGTTCAAATTAAAATATGAGGGTGGGCCCTGACTGGTTTGGCTCAGTGGATAGAGCGTCAGCCTGCGGACCGAAAGGTCCCAGGTTCGATTCCAGTCAAGGGCATGTACCTTGGTTGCGGGCACATCCCCAGTAGGAGGTGTGCAGGAGGCAGCTGATCGATGTTTCTAACTCTCTATCCCTCTCCCTTCCTCTCTGTAAAAAAAAAAAAAATCAATAAAATATATATTAAAAAAATATGAGGGTGGAAGGAACATTGGCTGCCTCATGCGTACCCCCTACTGGAGATCCAGCCTGAAACCTGGGCAGGTGCTGGAACCCCTGTACCCTGAATGGGAATCAAATCGAACCAGTAATCTTTTGGTGCATGGGACGATGCCCAAATTTGGTTTGTGGCTGTCTCCCTGTGGCTCACCAAACAGCAGCTGCTCTGTGATCTTATATCATTCATTTCCAACATATATCTCATCCTTTTGAGTTAATCTGCAATATTCATCCTTTCAATACTTGTAATCTAACTATAATCCACAACCTTAGTCCTAGTCATCCTCTTTTACCAGCTAAGGCTTTATCAGGCATGCATGGAATTTTTAAACCATTTGTGGAAGTTGAAGATGAATTCAGTAGCAATACAAGGCGCATGGTCCCACAGAAGATTGTTCATTCCCATTGCTTTGCAGAATTTTAATTTGGATTTTGATACCAGATTCTATGTCCTGTTAACCAATTTTCAAATGAACATACTTATCACATTTTTGTTTAATCAGTTCATCAACAAAGACTCACAGCTTTCAGATCAGTGTATAAGAGGATAACCCATGGTTATTTTAGGTTTCAGTAGTGCATACTCACACAAAACAAATCATTTGGGTAAACATTCATCTATAAAAGATGAAATTGCATGTATCCAAGAGTATAAATAGAAATCAGCATCAGGCAGTTCCTGAATCATGGTCTTGAGGATTACAGATATGCTTAATCTGTTGAGTTGTGAGTTTCCTGGGGACTAGACAAATATTTTGATAGTTTTATTCTAATAGACACATTTTATTTTGATAGACACATCTGCTTATTCATATATTTCTATAATAACTGTTTATTGAACAGTTACTATGTGCTTGGCAGTGTGCTAGATACTATTGCTAAAAAGATGAACAAAACAGACATACTCCTTCTCCTTGTAGAGCTTGCATTGTAGTGTGTGTGTGTGTGTGTGTGTGTGTGTGTGTGTATGTACAAATACTAGCCCCCAAAAAACAAAATTGTAGCTGTAATACTGATTACAAAGAAAAAGTGTGTTATAAAAACATAACAAATCTAAGCAATTGGAGGAGAGGTCAAAGAAGGCTTCTCTGAGAAGCTGACATTAAAACTGAGTCCTGCCCTGACTGGGTAGCTCAGTTGGTTACTTTTGGAACTCACGGACCACCGGTTGGCAACCGCTGGGTTAGAGTGTTGTCCCAATACGCCAAGGTTGCTGGTTTGATCCCAGGCAGGACTCACACAAGAACCGCCGAAACCGGTTTGGCTCAGTGGATAGAGCGTCGGCCTCCGGACTGGAGGGTCCCGGGTTCAATTCCGGTCAGGGGCATGTGCCTGGGTTGCGGGCACATCCCCAGTGGGGGGTGTGCAGGAGGCAGCTGATCGATGTTTCTAACTCTCTGTCTCTCTCCCTTCCTCTCTTTGAAAAATCAATAAAATATAAAAAAAAAAAAAAAAGAATCAACCAATGAATGTATAAGTAAGTGGAACAACAAATTGATGTTTCTCTCCCTCCCCCCCACTCACCATCTTTCTCCCTCTCTTCTTTAAAAAAAAATAAACTGAGTCCTGAAGTGAGAGTAGAAGAAAATAGATTGGCAAGGTGGGGAAAAGTCCTCTCATGCACAAAGATCCTTAGGGAGAAAGGGCTTACTTAGCACACAATTCAGAAACAGAGAAAAGGGCCATGTGTCTGAAACATGATGAGAAGATAAATGTGAGATGAGGCTGGAGATGTATACAACAAAGACCCAGATCGTCTTGGGAAACATTCTAGCTATACAATCTTGGAGAAAGAGCTTTGTAGCAGCTAGAATAAAAAGAATGCCAATGTAACTGAAATTCAGGGCGTCCGGGAGAAAAGTGGGAGAGGAGACTAGACAAATAGACCATGAAGAGCTTAATAGGTCATGAAAAAAGATTTTGTCTCTAGCGTTAAGAAAATAGGAAGCCATTACATTTTGATTAAGGAAGAACCCTCCCAAAGAGTACTTAGAAGAAACAGCCAAAAATGCAGAAGAAAAAAAAGGAAACAATAGAGTAATGGAAAACTAAGGAAAAAGTGTTTCTTTTAAAAGGGTGAAAGGTTAATACGATGATGGCTAAAAAAGCAGGGCACTGACATGATCAGATTTGTGTTTGTAAAAAAGTACTTTGGCTGCAGCATGGAGAATTATTTGGATGTGGCCCCTGATGAATGTGCAGAGAGCGACTGGAGGTTAATTCTGTCACCTGGGAATGAGATTATGGTAAATTAGTCTGGGTGGGTGGAAATTTAAAAGACATTTGCATTAGATCCTCAGCCCTTATTCATCTTGCAGCTGAAAGTCTGTAAGCATCTTTCAGTTATTTCAGAGGATCTAATGTAAAAAATGGTTAGCATAGCCGATAACACAGTATTATATGATTAAAAATAAAGATAGGGATAAAGCAGACTTCAATAATTACTTGGTGTGTTAGTTTCCTACGGCTGTGATAACAAATTACCACAACTTGGTAGCTTAAAACAACAAAAAGTTGTTCTCTCACAGTTTTGGAGACTAGAAATCTGAAAGCAAGGTGTTGGTAGGATTGCCTTTTTCCGAAGGCTCTAAGGAGAATTTATTTCATGTCTCTCTCCTAACTTATGGTATCTGTCAGCAATTTTTTTGTGTTCCTTGGCTTGTAGATGCATCACTTTCATCTCTGCTCCTATCTTCACATGGAATTTCCCTGTGCCTGTCTTAGATGAGGGCACCTAATTATTAGCTCTATGAGGAGAGGGAGGATGTCCAATCCAGGATTATCTCATTTTGAGATACTTACCATAATTACATCTGAAGAACCCTTACAACTTGCACATATCTTTTTGAGGGACACAATTCAATCCACTACACTTGGCTAATGAGATAAGATGATATAATACTGTCATTCAGTGATATATGGAATGCTTCAATAGGAGCAGATTCAGAGTATACTGGGCTGCATATCTGGTGCTTTGGCCAGACGGGTCATGCTGTGCTGTCTGTTCCTAAAACACATAGATAGGAAGGTACTGACATCAGGCCAGGCCTTGAGATACGATCTCATGACCCCTTCCCAGCACGCAGGCCTTCTTTCTCAGAAGGCCCAGAAGTCTCATTCCAAATTTGGGAGACAAAGGACTGGAAAAAGTATAAAGAGAGTTTCCTCCATATTGGGGGGCCCAGAATTTGAAAGACACATTTTTCTCTGGGCCTCCACAAAATTTAATAATAAAAGGTAACTCTTGCAGTCAGCACTGCAGTTCAGCCTCTTCTTCAGCAGGGTGTAGCTGTAGTCAGCTGGCCAGCTTAATAAAGGCTCTTAAATTTAAATTCTGAGTCGGTGGTCTATCTCGCTGAGTGAACCCATCACAGGAGGAGGCATTTGTGAGTTTACACTTGGACATATTGAGCTTGAGGTGACTGGACGTACTTTTATTAAAAGCATATGAGGCGCCAAAGCCGCCCGTGGCCCGGATCATCTTCCCGTCCTGGCCTGCCAACTCGGGCGCCGGCACAGGGAGTAACTTGGGGTTACTAGTCATATAACCTATATATGACTAGTATTACCAGTCATATATAGGTTATATTCACTCTTTTTGTGTATATGTATATCCTATCTAATAAAAGAGTAATATGCAAATTAACCATCACTCCACGACAAAGATGGCGGCACCCATAGTGCCCGGGGCAGGATGCTGGTGGCATAACCCAGGCAACACAAGCCTGGCATCCGCTCCTCAGCCGTGCAGAGGGAGGTGAGGGGCCTCTGGCCAGAGGCCGGGGCAAGGGATGCTGGAGTCGTTGAAGGCCAGGCTGAGGGACCCCTGCCTCCGTGCACGAATTTCGTGCACTGGGCCTCTAGTATATTTATAAGAAAATCTTTTACAGATTGATAGTGCTGCTCCCTCTACTACTGCATTCTATTTCTGCCCTCTTTCATTGACATATTTTTAGAATGAGTGGTCTATATTTGCTGCTTCATTTTATCCACAAGTAGTGCCTCTTTAATCCTTTGCAATACAACTTCTTTGTTTATCCTGAAATTGACACTTTTGAGTCACTTCTGTACCTCCATCTTTATTCTTTCTTCCTAGATGCTATTACTCATTATGCTGATGACTTCAATTTGCATGTCCATCTAAGTTCTAGCTCAAGTTTAGACCTCTAACTAGATGCTGGATAGTCTCAGCCTTTTACTTTACCAGATATAGTTCCTCTATTAATAAACTTTTTCCAATCCCTATTTCTTCAAGCCACATCAGTTTCAATCTCAAAAGGTTTTGTAGTAATTGCTGGTTCCTTCCTCTTCTTACACACCTCATTTCCACTCAATGATTATCACCCCATTTTAATCCGTTTTCACAGGGTGCTGGAATTATTTCAATAGCCCCTCTCTGCCTACTTCCTCTCCCTCCTTGAGTGATAAAGGAAATCTTTAAGAAAAGCGATGCGATGAAGTGTGGTGCTAGATAAGATAACTTGAGTAGTATTTGGGAAGATGAAGTGGAGACGGGAGGGTGTTGACGTGAGGAGATGAAGCCCTAAATTGTAGCAATGGTGATGGAGAAGATGGATGTAAAAGGGTAATTAGAGCTGGAAGGATCTAACACCCCGTAGTCTCCTATCAATTAAGTACGTCACGTGCTCCTCTAAGAACTGTCATACTCGGAGGGGACCAACCAACCTCCACCATCCAGATGGCGGATCCCAGATTGGCCGCCGGAGTGGTAGGGAGAGGGCCTCTCTAGCTGGCGTCTCTATGGTTCGCGGAATCGCCGGGTCCGGGCTTGACCGGTCCGGCTTTTGCGCGTGCGCAAACCCAGGCACTGGCCCGCCCTCCCGCAACTGCCCGAACCCGGGCTGGGAGGGGTGGGTCTGGGAAGGTTGCGGCGGCGGCCGCCGCGGCCCCGGCACCGAGGGCTATACCCGGGCCGAGCCTGCGCCGGGGACTTCGCCGCCGCCTCCTCGGGCGGCGCTCACCCGGCCCGGATGCTGGGTCCGGAGGATGCCGGAGGCTGCTCGGGAAGAAACCCCAAGTTACTCCCTGTGCCGGCGCCCGAGTCGGCGGGCCAGGACGGGAAGATGATCCGGGCCACGGGCGGCTTTGGCGGAGGCGTCGGCGCTGTGGAGCCGCCGGAGGAGGGGGAGGAGGAGGAGGAGGAGGAGACGCCGCCTCAGCAGCTCTTTCGGCGTTACCTCGCGGCGGCCGTGGGGCAGCTGGAGCCCGGGCTGTGCTCCTGTCCGCTCCCCGCCGGCCAGTGCCGCGCTCCAGCGCCCTCGGCAGCCCCGCACCCAGCCCCGGGCTCCAAGCACCGAGGCGCGGAGGCGGCGGGTGCCAGCGCGCCGCGGCACGGAGGCATGACCAACGGGGACTCGGGCTTTCTGCCGGGCCAGGACTGTCGCGACCCGGAGGAGGCTCGCGGGCTGGCGCGCGCAGACGGTCGGGAGCCACGCCACCACCGCCTCCGCCTGGAGGGGCCCGGCGACGAGGGCGCGGACGCTGCGGGCCGCCGGTCCGACTGGGCCGCTCCGCTCGAGGACCCGCTGCGGAGCTGCTGCCTGGCGGCGGCGGAGGGCGCGGAGGACAGCCCCGCCAGCGCTGGCAGCGGCAGCGAGGACTGGGAGCCGCCGGGAGCCGGAGCGGGGGGTCCCGAGGAAGGCGCGTCCCCCGCCGCCCCGGCCGAGAGGACTAGAGGGGGCGCCGGCGCGGAGCCGCGCTTCGGCTTCTCCGACGTCCACTTGAACTCTCGGAACACGTTCGAGGTGAGCCGCCGCCAGAGCGCCCGAGACCACCTGCCCCCGGCGGGGCCGCCGGTGCCTTCGTCCGCCGCGGAGCAGGGCCCCGCGGGGACCTCGGCCCGGGCTCGACGGAGCGGCGGCTTCGCCGACTTCTTCGCCAGGTACAGCGCTGGCCGCGCGGGGCGCGGGGCTCGGGGCGGGTGGGGCCGGGCGGCGCGGGCTCTCGCTGACGCCCGGACTTGGCTTTGATTTGTCGCCGCGGGGAGAGGAACTGGGTCTGCGTGGTGCTGTCTGCGCCCGTGAGATCTGGGGAGCGCGCCTTTCTGTTCCCCTGTGGCCTGGAGGCTCTCGACACCTGCCTTTCATCCCTGGTTTTGTATTCGGGACCCGCCAGCCTGGTAGTGCCCAACCTACAGCTTCGCCTCTTCGGGGAAAGCAGACAGCCTACTCCGTCCCCAATTTTTTTTTTTATTGTACTACAAGGATGTGGGGGAAGGGGAGCAGTGTGTGTAGGGTTGTGATTGTGATAGAGAAAGGGAAATCATTTTGCAAAGCTGTCTACGTGGAATCAAATCCATTCAAATAGTTTGGGAATTCTTGAAATTAGAAGAGGTTGTATTTCACAGCGCTTAACCGTTTCTCCCCCAGTGGCCTTTATTCAAATGTAGTTTGGTGTTTAGAATTTAAAGCCAAATTACGATGTCAGTTTAAGCTAGAAAATCCCTCTTCTCTACTCTGTCAGATAGCCCTCCACTTTTTTCCAGCAACTTCATTTTACGTTTTTACGGTATTATTTATATCATTTGACCTGCTTTTCTTGAAATTAAATTATGGTCCTGGACACTCCAGATTTCAGAATGGGGCCTTCCTTGTTGGTTTGCCAGGGGTAAGTTAATAGTCAAAAAGTACTCATCTTAATACACATCAGTGAAGAGCAAAAGCAATCTCCCTTGAGTCAGATTTTGACCCGCTTTTTTTTTTTTTTTAATCTATAAGCAAATGGGAAAGTATTCCCAATTTGTAAAACCCCCTCTTTCAGAGTTCTCTCTCCTGTGTTTTTGTTCCTTTTTCAGGGATCTTCACAAACAGCAGAAATAAACAAATTCTACAGCTCAAGTTTTAGAGGATTATACAATTGGTGTGCATTGTAGATACAGTCACAATTTTCTGATTGTAATTAATGTATCTTATTCTTTTTTCTATTTTATTATCCCTTACTATCCCAGCTTGTATAAATTTGCAAGTAAGTTATAAAATTGTTTAAATCAAGATTGGGAAATCCTAATTTTGTGTTACTCATAGGACAAAACATATAGAGTAGTAAGATCTGCATTTGTGCCTGTAGGTGCAAAAATATACTTAAAGCTTGTAGTGGCAGTATTTTAAAAGCTCTCTAGATGAGTTAAGTGTATATATTTGTGACCTTGTGTGGCCTTTATGTGCTTATTGGTCATGTTTTGATGTCAGGTGTCAGGTAATGTTAGACCTGGGAGGGGCTTTGGGGACCACTAATTCAACCATTGTACCCAGAGTACTTGCTCTACACCACCCATTGGGAATAGCGATGGTTTGGACAATGGTTATGATCTTTAACTTGGAGGTGGAGTACAGGCTAGTGGGGATTATGCATTGCAATTAATGAATAATAAGGCACATCTATTGTAAGAGGCTTTCATATTGTTAACTGTAGGCAGGAATTTTGTTATAATTTTAAAAATTTTCTTTATCCTCTAGGTTAATAGGATTTTAGTTAATGTAGCTAGTTGACATTCATGTGGCCACACGGATGTGTATCAGACCACTGGGTTCTAAGTTAGAACTTAGTACCCTGAAGTTAATTTCTTTAAGCCTCATTTTTCTTAATTGCAGTCTGTGAAGATTCTAGGTGTCCAACCAAAGGACTTGTATGCATGCATATAAGCCAAACCAATGGAAATGGACAACAGGGGGATGAGAACATGAGTGGGGGGGTGGGGAGGTTGGGGGTTAATGGGCGGATGAGGACACATTTGTAATACCTTAACCAATAAAGAAATTTAAAAAAAAAAGATTCTAGGTGTCATTACTTCCTTTATATAACATTGATGGGAAAGGAGAGAGTCAGACAGGCACAGTTTTTCTCCTAGCGTTTGACCAAAACCTTAACTGGATTCTGAACACATTAAAGGCAGAGACTATCACATTCATCTCTGAATCTATAATACCTAGCCTGGTATAAAGAACCCCACTCAGATTGTGTTGACTTGGCAACTTGCATGGACTCTCCCTCTACTGTTCTATAGGTAATAATTTGTACCTAGTAATTTTGAACAGTCTTGCATCCCCAGGCAGAATAATCAGAAATTTTCCTTGCTCCTGCAGCCTAAGAGGCTTTTTTCTTCCTGTGCACAGGTGTTATTCTCAACTCGGAAGCTCTGAGCCAGGGCCTCCTTTGGGGACATCTTGTTCTAGGATGTATTCTCATTCTTGGGTGCAGCCCTTACCCCAACTTCATTTTTTGATGAGGAAGCTCACTGTCTAAATAAGGTAGTTTACTCAAATAATGGCAGATCTGGGATTATAAACCAGGAAACCAGGATTCCTAGTTTTCAGTTCAGGTTTACATTCCATAACAACTGCTGTTCACCTGGGGCTCTTTTCTCTCCCACCTGATTATCTTCCATCTTTTCCTTCTTCCTGCTTCCTCTCTTTCCTGTAACAGAAATACTTCTAAAGAATAGCTCAGGTTTGTTTTACCTTAGTTAAGGGGAACATTTTACAACAATATATCTATTACTGTAAAGTTATGTTCCGTTAGATACATCATTGGCAGGAGATTCATTGACTGGGGCAGAAATCTTACGGGAGAGAAAGGAATTTGGTTCAGGATGGGACCACTGTCATGATCTCCTGCTTCCTCTCCCTTCAAGATGAGGTGAATTGTAGTTCTTTCCTTCTTGGGGGCTTGCCTCACCTTCACAGGGGCATCTCTGTGTTTATGGTGATTTGACAGTGGGAGACCTAGAAGTAATAACATTCCTTCTGATCCTTAGCCCTTTCCTGTCTATACTTAAAAGTTTTGAAATGCTAGGTAGGCACTACTACCCCCACTGTCATCATCTCATCAGTGAGGAGGAGATGAAAACTTAAAAAAAATGTATTTTCCCCGTGTCTGACTCCCATCCCAACTCCTTCCCCAAGATTCAGTATTTTCTTTTTTTAAAAAAAAAATAATGATAATAAATAAAACAACCAATCACAAAACATTATAGGGAATAGGGACCTACATTAAACCGTGTGAAGTCCAGCATTGGTTCAAGGAATTCAGTCATGGTTTTAAGGTGGATGGTTAGAGATATGATAATATGAATATAAATACAGTAGAATGGTTTGGGGAAACTCCAATTTTTGTGGGACTAAGATAATTTTAAGAGCTCAAGCATACCATTTTGAAATGTTAAAGTGTTAATATTTTAACATTATACCCCAGTAAGCAAAGCAGACTATTCATCCAATATTAACTTGGAGTTACTTGTTCAGTAGAAATTTTCTGTATTATTCAAAATGGACATAGATTTTTTAAAATATTTTTTATTTTATAATAGTTTTAGATTTTCAGAAAAGTTACACAGATATTACATACAGAGAGTTCCCCCATACTGCTCACCCTTTCCCTTATTGTCAACATCATATTACTGTAGTACATTTGTCACAACTTAGAAAGCAGCATTTGTACAGTAAGTCCTCACTTAACATCTTCAATAGGTTGCGAAACTTTAAGTGAAACGATGCATAACAAAACCAATATTACTGTAGGCTAATTGATATAAACAAGAGTTAAGTTCCTACAGTATCTTGGCATCTCATCAATGTTATAATGAAACGATCTTATTCAAGGACTTGCTATATATTCTGTTA
The DNA here is from genome assembly GCF_028538775.1 of Myotis yumanensis. Lineage (NCBI taxonomy): Eukaryota > Metazoa > Chordata > Mammalia > Chiroptera > Vespertilionidae > Myotis > Myotis yumanensis. The sequence continues at coordinate 22,772,034 of NW_027223764.1, read as the reverse complement.
CTTAAACCTCACACTTTGTTTGGCATAGAATTATTGACTAAAAGTTTTTTATTTGGGGAAAGTTGTGTTTTACTGTAAAGTAAAAAATGTTTAAAGTAGAAGGAACTTCAGGGATCACTTTATGCATTGTTTGATATCCTATGGAAAACCGACAGTGCTGTTGCCAGTGAAATATTTAAAAAAAAATTTTTTTTAAATACATCTTTATTGATTTCAGAGAGGAAGGGAGAGAGAAAGAGAGATAGAAACATCAATGATGAGAGAGAATCATTGATTGGCTGCCTCCTGCACGTCCCCTAATGGGGATCGAGCCCGCAACCCAGGCATGTGCCCTTGACCGGAATCGAACCTGGGACCCTTCAGTCCACAGGCGTCAGACGCTCTATCCACTGAGCCAAACCAGCTAGGGCGCCAGTGAAATATTTTATTTGCTAGCAGCTCTAACAGCGGTTCTCAACCTGTGGTTCTCGACCATCGGAAAACACATGTAGCATATCAGATATTTACATTACGATTCATAACAGTAGCAAAATTACAGTTATGAAGTAGCAACAAAAATAATTTTATGGTTGGGGGTTACCACAACATGAGGAACTGTATTAAAGGGTCGCAGCATTAGGAAGGTTGAGAACCACTGCTTTAGAAAATGCTAGATTTTTTTCTTCTTTGGAATGGGAAGGGGTAAAGGAGGATGACAGGTGTAGTAAGTAATCAATGAACTAGAATTTGAGACTTGAACTTTATGACCATGAGTTATTTCTCAAAGGTGGCCAGTGCTCCACTTTGGTGAACTAATAGCCTAGTGCAGGGGTGGGCAAACTTTTTGACTCGAGGGCCACAGTGGGTTCTTAAACTGAACCGGAGGGCCGGAACAAAAGCATGGATGGAGTGTTTGTGTGAACTAATATAAATTCAAAGTAAACATCATTACATAAAGGGGTACGGTCTTTTTTTTTTTTTTTTTTTTAGTTTTATCCATTTCAAATGGGCCGAATCCGGCCCGCGGGCCGTAGTTTGCCCACGGCTGGCCTAGTGCAATAGTTCTTAGCCTTTGTTAAACTTCAAAATCTCCTAAAAGCATATTTAAAAAAATTAAATTCTCCAGAATCCACAACCTCTACCTAGTCGAATTCAGGGTACTTTCTTTTGGCAGGTGACATCTTCAAACTACAGGAGATTGTAGTGGTTAAAAATTCTAGTTATGAAGTTAGATAAGTGCCTGGGTTTAAATTCGATTCCTAGTTGTCTAATTATGGACAAGTTACTTGATCTCTCTGGACCTTAAGCAACTCATCCATATGATGGGGATGATAGTGATACCTACTGCATGGGATTGTCATGAGGGTTAAATGAGGTAATATTCTAAGTGCTTTGTATTTATTATATGGCATATAGTGAGGATTCACATGTCATTATTTAAACTACAGCAAGACCACCACTGTCCCTTCCCCAATCCCATTGCAAAAATCCACTGGTTTTAAGAAAGGAAGAGGGGAATGAATTTTATGTATACTACCTGAAGAAACATTACACAATTTGTGTAGTAGATTTTTAAACATAATTTGTATTTTGGATTAGATGGGTGTTAAAATAGACTCTGGTGTAGTGATATAAAATGTCCAGAAGTCTTGAAGCTTTGAGTAAAACAAATTTGAGAAGGAACTAAAAGGAGGGAATGTTGAGAAAGATTAAACTATTTGTATCTTTTATTGTTTTAAAAGGACCTCTCTTAGACAGGCAAAGCCAATTTTTAAGTTTAAGTTTATGAAATGTTTACCTTGGCTTACTTATACATTTCATACTTAGTATGTTGTGGCAGGAAAGCTTTGGGGGGAAATGGAAACGTTCGGAGCTTTTGAGGTGACCCATCGGTTAGCCATCTCTAAATGTATACTCAGAAAGGGAAAGTCATTCCCTTTGGAGGCTGTTTTTACTAGGAACTCTGTTAGCTACAGTAAGAGTTGTCCCCAGGTAGGTCTAGTTAATAGTTGCTTGGACCCTACTCCAGTAATTCTTAAACTTTAGTGTTTTAAGGAGGGGGAGGAAGGGGCAGGTTAGGAATGCAGATGCCTTGAGCCCCCCATCTCCTTTGATTGAGTACATCTTGGGTGGGGTCCAGCAGGAATCCAAATATGTACCAAGTAGTACTTCCAAGAGATTCTGATACAGGTGGTTCCCAGACTATAATTACTGAAATAATTGTTGATAGGCAGGTCTCCTCAGGTAATTACTGAAAGAAGTTACAGCGTATATTTATATCTCAAATTGCTTTGTTTATTTAAAATTGGGTCATTGTTATGTACAATGTAATTGATGAGTATAGAGATACAACAGAGAACAGATACAAATACAAATGTAGAAGTACGTATTTTCCTAACCTTCACTAGTTGAGAATTTCTCTCTGCCTAATTAAATCTGAGCTTCCTTTTTATTAGTGGGAAGGGTCTTTTACTTTCATTGTATGCTGTTTAGATAGCCATGCTTGCCTGCTCTTTAATTTTAGCCCACAAAACTTTACTCAGGTCTCTTTAATGTGGAGTCATTTACCTCTCCTTATTTACAACTTAGCAAAAAGGTTGCTGATTTTCCTTCCTTCTGCTGCTGGTTATAATTCTTTTCCATGCCTTAAAAAAAAACTCCTGCACATTACACATGGCTTATTCCCCTTTAGAATTTGCTGCTTCAGCCTTTCTTGCGCTTATTTCTGTGGCCAAAAGGAAGAGAGGGAAACTCATGTGACTCTCTTGAGTTTTCAGCAGGCTCTTTCTTGAAATTAAGAGTTTACTTTAGGAAACCAAGCTACAAGTTATACACCTACTTAGAGCTAGTTTGACAGTGAACTTGGTAATGTGTTTAGATTAGTTTTGAATTTTGCTGTTGACTTCTCTCTCTTTTTTAAATGTTTTTATTGATTTCAGAGAGAGAAAGGGAGAGGGAGAGACAGAAACATCAATGATGAGAGAATCATCGGTCTACTGCCGCCCACCCCCTACTGGGGATCAAGTCTGCAACTCACCCCACCCCACCCCCCCCTACCCCCGCATGTGTCCTGACTGGGAATCCAACTGTGACCTCCTTGTTCAGCAGTCAGTGCGAAACCACTTAACCACACCAACCGGGAGGTTTCTTTTTAATTTGAATTTTATTTTGGGATACTTTTCTTGGTTAAAAAATATTTCATCTGCCTGTTTCTAATCCTATACAGATTAAAACATTCTAAGTTTGGAACTCAACATGTAGTTTCAAAATCAAATTATGTGCTATTTTTTCATATTTTTCCAAATACTGTAATGTACAACTACCCATTATTTAGAATTTCCAAATCTGGTTTTCATCTAGATTATTGGTAGTCTTCTTCTAGTCAGGTAGGTGAAATACTTTTTTGTTGTCCCAGGAAAAAGTTATTTAAAGACTGTAACAGTTTAATTTTTTTTGTTAAAAAACAACAAACAATACCCTGGCTCAGGGGTCCTCAAACTACGGCCTGCACGCGGGCCACATGCAAATACAAATATTGTATTTGTTCCCGTTTTGTTTTTTTACTTCAAAATAAGATATGTGCAGTGTGCATAGGAATTTGTTCATAGTTTTTTTTTAAACTATAGTCCGGCCCTCCAGCGGTCTGAGGGACAGTGAACTGGCCCCCTGTTTAAAAAGTTTGAGGACCCCTGCCCTGTCTGGTGTTGAGTGTAGTACCATGCACCGAAAGGTCACCTGTTTCATTCCCACTCAGGGCACGTACCCAGGTTTCAGATTTGGTCTTCAGTCAGGATTCATGCAGAAGGCACCAGATTGATTGATTGATTGATAGATAGATAGATAGATAGATAGATATCTTCCCCTCTAAAATCATTAAAAACAAGCATAAAGTGATCGATCATGTTACCTGCTTTTGAAAAGCAGGACAGGAAATATAAAATAAAACTGAAGATAAATACTTCGTTTTTATACTATTCCAGTTAAGGTGGTAAGAAAGAAGATAAAAGAAAATTGGAGAGTGTGGAGGTATGTAGAGGTATGGTCAGAGACAGGAGAAACTTAGAGAACAAGTTTAAAGAGGTTTGTACAGAGAATAACTATAGAGAATAGTTGGCTGGAATTTAGCTCTGTACTTTGGCCTGTGGACTTCAGAGTATTACAGATTACCTCCATATTTATTTTTCTGCTTACCTCAGAGCCTTTGTGGATGTTTCTGGCAACCTCTTTCCTTAAAAATATCTGCTCTGCCTCACCCCTCTTAACTTCTCTAATGCCCTCATCCCCTCATGGCCTTTTAGTAGGCTAGATCGTGCAAATGAAATGTTTTTTTGTAACCAGTTGTATATAAGGTTTAATTTAGATTTAAGAGTTTAGGTTGTATGATAGACTCAGGTATTATTAAGAAATACATGTATCAAAGGGTAAAATAAATGTAAAATATACAGCTTTATCCAGTGTTTTCTTACTTGAGTTCCAGTGCTGAAAGGAAAATTTCTCTTCCAAGCACCATGGTAAATCTAGCTAACAGAATTAAAATCTCTCACCCTTGAGGAAAAAAAATAATTGTTCATTACTAGGAAGATACATTGTAAAAATTTAAGTTCTGAAGTAAGTTATTGAAGTTTTAAATTAGTAAAAGGTCTCAATTGAGTAAGTTTCTGTGTTTTTGAGGAGTGTTAAAATTTAAGTTGTTTTTTTAAATAATCATTGGGTGTTATTTAGAAAACAAAGGATTTGTTGTGATTCAGAATTGGGTGTTGATCACCAAAATTTGTTAAATAAAGACTAATAAAATAAAGCTTTTGATGGATAAATTATTATATAAAATAACTGGCACAACAATTGAACATATAACCAGAGGATGATGTCCATCTTTGTGATATACTCCCAGGAGCATATTAATACAGTCAAGAATAGGAGGACAGTGATTGACTTTCAATATTGGGCATACTAATAAAACAGAATTATACTGCCTGAAGGAAAAATTTAGAGGATAATCACTATAAAACTTTCTTGAATAAAATAATAACTAGGTACATGTTTTAATGAGGAGATAAGTTTGTTTGGCTCTTATATGAAACCACCAAAATACATTTTTTAAATTTAGTTGTCCATTTGATGGAAACATCATAACTACCTGTAGAAAAAGAAAGGCAATTGCCTTGGTTGAAAAGAAGGATTTCAACTTTGCTCTGGAATATGATAGCATCTATCATAGATTGTATCATAGGTTCTATCATCAGTTCAAGAAGTACTTCTAGGTTAGGCTTGCACAAAATGTCAACAAAACAAAACAAAGTAACAACAACCATAGAGCTAAGTTTCTGCCTCTTTATTCTTAGTTTTTAGACACCTGATGGGTGTTATTGTTTAGTCTCTGCTTGAATTCTTTCACTAACTAGGAGCTCAATTTCCGCAAGGCAGCCTGTTGAGCAATGTTATTAATTGTTAGAAGGTTCTTTATGTGGAAGCACAGTGTAGCTCTTTGTAATATTCCTGGTCCTAATTTTGCCTTGTAGAGCCACAAAGAGTAAGTCAGGTCTTTTACATAATTTCCCTTCAGAAATTTAAAGATTGCTACTGAACCTTTTTTGGTTTTGTTTTTGGAGCCTCCTAGCTAACCATATACAGTTCTTATGAGTTAGTTTGCAATTTTCTTATCATTTATTCATTCACAATGCTGTTGAGCCTTATTATATAAATGAAGCACTAAGGAAATTAGATAAACAGGATACTAATAAACAAGATGGAGGAGTCATATAAATCAATTCTTACAATATTACCTGACTAGTGTTGTAAAAGAAGCTACAAGGATGCATTAGTAGCACTAAAGAAGGAGTGATTAACTTCGGGGTGGAGATTAAACATGAATGCTAAATCTTTTACTACTGAGGGTTTGGATTGGAATGAGGCTGAGGACAGTACAAGCATATACCAGCATATGCAGAATTTATTCGTGAAATAGCACAGCACTTTTGGGACTGCACATGCTCATTATTATGACTGTCTGGAATATAGCATCTATCATAGATTGTGAGGTATAGTGCCAAAAACTGAGGCATAAAGATTAAGGCTAAATTATGGAATTTGTGTGACAGAACTATAAGCAATTTGAATGGATCCCATAAGGTGTGGCAGTGCATGGGACCGTTGATGGCTTTTTAAAATATATATTTTTATTTATTTCGGAGAGGAAGGGAGAAAGATAGAAACATCAATGATGAGAGAGCATCATTGATCAGCTGCCTCCTGTACGCCCCTTACTGGGGACTGAGCCCGGAACCCAGGCATGTGCCCTGACCAGGAATAGAACTTTGACCTCCTGGTTCATAGGTCAACACTCAACCACTGAGCCACACCTGCCAGGCCCGTGAATGGGTTTTTAAAGCATGGGCAACATGCTTTGAATTGTGTTTTAGAACAGTCACTCTATTTTTTAAAAATGTTTGTTTGTTTTATTAATCCTTGTTCAAGGATATTTTTCTATTGATTTTTAGGGAGAGTGAAAGAGAGAGGGAAAAACAGAGAGAAACATCAATGTGAGAGACATTGGTTGGTTGCCTCCTGCACACACCCCGACCAAGGCTTGGGTCGGGGAAGAGCCTGCAACCAAGGTACCTGCCCTTGACTGGAATCAAACCTGGGATCCTTTGGTCTGCAGGCCGACGCTCTATCCACTGACCAAAACCGTCTAGAGCCACAACAGTCACTCTTGTAGCAGTGTGGCACATGATTTGGGACTTGAAAAACTGGGGCTTGGATACATGTGTGGTATTTTTTTTAAATACATATATTTTTTATTGATTTCAGAGAGGAAAGGAGAAAGAGAGATAGAAACATCAATGATGAGAGAGAAATATTACTGATGAGAGAGAATCATTGATTGGCTGCCTCCTGCACACCCCTACTGGGGAGGGAGCCCGAAACCTGGGCATGTGCCCTTGACCAGAATGGAACCTGAGACCCTTCAGTCCACAGGCCGGTGCTCTATCCACTGAACCAAACCGGCTAGGGCCATGTGTGGTATTTTTTGAGTGCTTGTCAGACTCTTTATTAGAATGTAATATCTAGATAATTGATTTAAATAACATCAAATTCAGTTCGTGCCTGGAGGTATAACTAACAATGCAAATAACATGCTTATACCAGTAACCTTTTTGTAAAGCTTTAATGAAGGTAAACTTTGAATCTGATTTTTGTTTTGAGGGAAGTGCAATGATGTGAAAATGGAGAGTCACCTGAAAAATTATGTTTTGTGAACAATTTAATGAGGGAGAAAAGAGCCAGAATGGCTGTTAGGCTGGTTGTTTTGCTGTCATGGATCAGAAAACCCTGAAAGTGTAAAATTATGAAATCGAGTTTTTACATCCAATGCACAAGTTCTGTACATTACTTCATAAAGATGGATGGTGGCAGTATACCCTTCAGCCATTTTTGAGGATTAAATGAGGTAAAGACAAAGTATTGGATTTCCATAATTACTTGTATGTGTATATATCTGTTCTACTAAGATGCAAACTCCCTGGAGATGGGGAATATATCTCTTTTTTTTGTCTCTGCATAGAAACATAGAGCCTAATACATAATAGGAATACAAAAATGTATTGGATTAAACTTTTTTTTTTTAAGGAACCAGAATTTATATAGCCAAATGATTGGGACTTTTGAAGTTGGTCCCTTTTGGAGGCTCTCTATTTGTTACTTTAATGTTGTCATTTCTCAAAGTATGTTTGGTATCTGTCTTTAGGAGATGTTTCTGTAGGCATAAATGGAGAAGTATTCACACATGTGGTTAATTTTCTTCATCATTATCAGTCAGTGTCTTACCTTTATTCCCCACCTTTCTCTTAGGGTTAGAAGATAGCTTACGTCCTGGTGACTAGAATATTTTGCTCATATTTTGCATGTTGTTCATTGTTACTGTTTTTGTTCTTGTTCTAAAAGTTCTTTCCGCCCTAACCGGTTTGGCTCAGTGGATAGAGCGTCGGCCTGCAGACTGAAGGGTCCCAGTTCAATTCCGGTCAAGGGCATGTACCTTGGTTTCAGGCACATCCCCAGTAGAGGGTGTGCAGGAGGCAGTTGATCGATGTGTTGTTGTTTTTTTTGTTTTGTTTTTTGTCTTACATAGTTTAGTCTTTTTTTTTTTAATTGCTTAAATTATTACAAAGAGTATTACATATGTTTCCCCCCCTCCCCCCCGCCCCTTGACATTCCCCCGGCCACCCCTACCTCCCAGTGTCTTATGACCATTTGATCGATGTTTTTTTTTTAATATATTTTATTGACTTTTTTACAGAGAGGAAGGGAGAGAGATAGAGAGTTAGAAACATCGATGAGAGAGAAACACCGATCAGCTGCCTCCTGCACATCTCCTACTGGGTAAGTGCCCGCAACCCAGGCACATGCCCTTGACCGGAATCGAACCTGGGACCTTTCAGTCCGCAGGCCGACGCTCTATCCACTGAGCCAAACCGGTTTCGGCTTTGATTGATGTTTTTAACTCTCTATCCTTCTCCCTTCCTCTCTGTAAAAAAATCAATAAAATATATTTCAAAAGATAAAAGTTCTTTCCTATATTCTCTTTTTCTGGTGCTTTCTATCTTCCCTCTGAGTATGTTAGATACTATACTGGGCTTAGAGCAATAGATATTCTTTTAATGAAGCATTGGATAAATGGTGTAAATAGCATCCAGCACGAAATAAAGAATATTTTTGTAATTACTTTTTCTTTTTCTTAATTATATTTAGTCCCTGGCAGCTCTAAATTACTTTTTTTTAAAGTATAACCTTAATTACTTTCAGTCTTGAAATTCTGTTTTTTCACAGAGTAAATGCTAGTGAATTCTGTTCTTTTTTTAATAGTTTTTTCTATGAAAATACATAGTGTGAAAATAAAAGCAGTGTGTATTAAATAAAAATCTGTATTATTTTTTTTAATTTTTAGAATTTGTAATAGGGACAAAGACAAGAGCCAGAAATAGCCTAAAAAAGAAAAGAAAATTATTAAAATTTTAAAAAGTTTTAAGTTATCTGGCAACAAAAGTTTTAAGTTATCTTCCTGCAACAAAAGAATAAAAACAATCAGTAAGATATTGCCTGAAACTTATTTGCTATAACAAATAAGACATATCATAAGGTGACTTGCTGACATGAACCCAGGAGGAAGAAGAAAATAATTTATATTTTTGAACTGTTTAAATAAATATCAAGAGGCCTTTTGGCAAATGTGTATGATGAAAGAAATGGTCATGGAAGTTCTTACATCTTGATTGTTCTGCAGAAAACATGAACAAGATAAGTGTGATTAGGAAGAAAAGGATCTGTGCAAGAGACCTGGCTCAACACTAGTTAGTGGTGTGACCTTGGCAAGTGGCTCATGAACCTTTCTGGGAGTGGGGGTGGGGGGCACATTAACTCCTTGGAGAATTTGATGAAAGCTCTAGATAGCTGCCCAGGAAAAATGTTCATAAGCACAGTGTTTACTTCAAATTGTGCATATGGTATCAGGAGGCTTATGCACCTCCTCTAGCCCATTCATGTTGGTTTATTGATTCTTGATGAAAACCTTTGACCTGGTTACTCTCTAAAGTCCCTGGCAGCTCTAAATTACTTTTTTTAAAAGTATAACCTTAATTACTTTCAGTCTTGAAATTCTGTTTTTTCACAGAGTAAATGCTAGTGAATTCTGTTCTTTTTTAAATAGTTTTTATCTATGAAAATACTTAGATTAGTTAAGCAGTGTGTATTAAATAAAAATCTGTATTATTTTTTTTAATTTTTAGAATTTGTAATAGGGACAAAGACAAGAGCCAGAAATAGCCTGAAAAAGAAAAGAAAATTATTAAAATTTTAAAAAGTTTTAAGTTATCTGGCAAAAAGAAAAAGTACTTTGTGTGTGTGTGTGTGTGTGTGTGTGTAGTTAGCTGAAAGTCTTTTTCAAGTAAAAAATGATTGAGGTTTGGAAAGAATGTAAGTAATTTTCATGCCAGATCTTTAATCCAAAATACTCAAGGGTAGCCAAAGTACTGCATTTTAAGACACAGTACTTAAACTTCTTTGAATTAATTGTGTAGTCAACTGTGGCATTCCATGATCACCAGATAATGTTTTCTTTTTGGCCTTCTATTATACTTTGTGGGAACTTAGTACAAAGTCCAGGAAGTTGATGTGTTTTTAGCAGTGCAACTTCTACTGAAACAGTTGGAAGATCAGCTCATGATTTCTAATTTTTTAAACTGATTTTACTCTTTTGATTGAAGTATGATTTTTTCTTTCCTGTTTGGAAAAGTAAACATTTTGACCCCTTTTAAATGTACAATTCCAATCAAGTGATGTTCAGAATTTATCTAATGAATTTAAAAAGATTTTGCTAGAGCTGACATTGTTGACAGTAAAAAGTCAGGCAGTTTTTTGTAGTGTCAAATTTCAGTCTGAGAAACTATGGAACTTACATGGCTTTGTCTCATAAGTTAATAAGTGGGTTTGCCAATTCTTAAAGACCCAAGCACTGGAGATTGTGCTATGTTGGAAATCATGAGCAGATAGCTTACACGGTGTAATAAAATTTGCCCCTTTAGGTTAGCTTTGGTGTAGTAGGCAAGTGGTCTGACTCTTTTATATCATACTAGAGGCCCCGTGCACGAATTCATGCATGGGCAGGGTCCCTCAGCCTGGTCAGTGATCAGGGACGATTGGGGCTGGTTGGGGCCAGCAGGCCAGGGGGAGGGACCGGGGGAGGTTGGCTGGCTGCAGGTGGTTGGCCGTGGGAGTGCACTGACCACCAGGGGGCAGCTCCTGCATTGAGCATCTGCCCCCTGGTGGTCAGTGCGCATCATAGCGACCAGTCATTCCACAGTTCAGTTGATTTGCATATTAGCCTTTTATTATATAGGACTAGAGGCCCATTGCAGGAAGATTCCTGCAAGAATAGGGCTTCCTCAGGCCAGAGAGAAGCAGAGAAGGGAGCGAAACCGGAGCCTCCCTCCCTTCCCCGCCGCCTCAGCTCCCTCCCTTCTCTGCCACTTTGCTCCCTCCCGTGTCCGCTGCCTCAGCTCCGCTCCCATTTCTGCTACCTCCGATCCATTCCCTTCGCCGCCGCTTGGCTCCCTTCTGCAGTGCTTGGCTTCATTCCACACTGTCTTCAGTCTTCACTGGGCACCTGTGTATGCAAATTAACCGCCATCTTTCTTGGGTTAATTTGCATACACTTCTGATTGGCTGGTGGGCATAGTGAAGGTACGGTCAATTAGCATCTTTGTCTTTTATTAGTGTAGATCTAACTGTGTGTGGTAGAAGAAATCTTGGAAAAATGAAACAAGACACAGATTTGTGAAGCAAATATTAACAGGTATTAACAAATAAGAGCCATTCATTCATTTATCAACCTTTACTATAAAAGCCACTAAGAGAGAAGGTTAGCGCTTTTTTTTTTTTCCTCTTTCTCACATCAGTTTTTTCTTGGCATGTCTCTTATTTTTTCCCTTTTTTAAGATGGATGACCATTGTCATTCCCTGCTTTCTATATATATATATATATATATATATATATATATGTATATATATACTGACAAAATGTGGGGCAGAATGAGAAAGGAAAAACAAACTCAACTAGGAAACATTTAAAAATATTTTCAGCCCTGGCTGGTTTGGCTCAGTGGATAGAGCGTCGGCCTGCGGACTGAAGGGTCCCAGGTTCGATTCCAGTCAAGGGCATGTACCTTGGTTGCAGGCACATCCCCAGTAGGGGGTGTGCAGGAGGCAGCTGATCGATGTTTCTAACTCTCTATCCCTCTCCCTTCCTCTCTGTAAAAAATCAATAAAAATATATATTTAAATAAAAAAATAAAAATAAAAATATTTTCAGCTTATCTGAAACAATAAGATACTTTACAACTTACAAAAACTTGACTGTTGGGTTTAGGCAAAACCATTAAATAATACCTCTCAACACTTCTGAGTTTGGAATCAATAGGAAAAAAGACATAGGACACAGACAAATGGGACCTCACAACATCAGCTTTAATACTGATGAAATCCGGATGGAAAGACATGCCTTTGGCTGCAGTGGCCCTCCTAATACTTCACCTGATTTAAACTTATCCAGTTAACACAGCAAGGCCTTTCCTGTGGGGATTGGGGACAAAGGAGTGCAGAGAAAACTACTTTAGCCTCATATTAGGAAAGCAGGACAAACTGATTCCTCTCTGCTGTTAGGCAGCAATGTCTGGCACCAAATTTCAGCTCCACAGATGGGAATGAATAGGGGGCTGAGAGAAGCTAGGGGTGTCCCTTCCTTCTGCCCCTACCCCGAAACTAGAAGAATACAGAATAAGAATGACCCTTTCCCCCCATCACTGCCATATAAGTCTCATTCATAGAGTCAAGCTCTATCTCTGCAACATAGAGAGAAAGAATGGTCTTCTCTCATGGGTGCTTGAACACATTTGGTTTGTTTTGCTAAGAAGCTTTTAGTGTTGATTTAAATGTAAGAAATTGGAATATTTGGGGGGATAGGAAAAAGGGAAGTGTGTGTGTCTGTCTTCAGTTTGAAAGGTGATGAGGAGGAACCTAGTTCCCCACATTTATTTGCATTGGAATCTCTACTTCACCAGTCCCCTGACAGTGGATAGGGGGGTAAGGGATGGTGCATGAAAAGAACAGAGTATTACACATTATTGGCTTATTTATGTACCTTTTCATTGGGTTTTCCCCCTTAAAATGTAATAAAGTAGTAATTCCCTTCCTAGATTAATCAGTAGAAGCCCATTTGATCTGTAATACCATTTTATTTTTAATTAAATTTTTATTGATTGGTTTTAGAGAGAGGAAGGGAGAGAGGAAGGGGAGGGGAGAGAGAGAAGCATCGATTGTTGTTCCACTTATTTATCCATTCATTGCTTGATTCTTGTACGTGCCCTGACCAGGGATCGAACCCTGCAATCTTGGCACATCCAGACGACGTCTAACCAACTGAGCTACCCTGCCAGGGTCTGTAATTGGAAAAATATTTTTAAATTACTTTTTATTGCAGATGTATGCCAGTTAGCTACATTCTAAGTCATTTTTGTGGCAGGACATAAACTGAAAACCCAATTCACAATGTCTTTGTGGCATAAGAAATTAATGTGGAACGTTATCTGATGGCCTTTCTTAGTAATTGGATACCTGTGGGCTCATATTTCTTTTATGGAAATTTCTTATAGTAACCAAAGTCTTTTAGATATGAAAATTTAAAGTATTGACTTTGTTTTGTTTTTATGATTTAATGAGAATTTAAACTTCATTCTGAACTTATTACCATTGTAATGGTGATGCATATTGGAACCAGGTTTTTATTGTGAAGGTTATTTATTTTGCTTTTTTCCCTTTTTATCCTTTTCAGTGAGAGACACTTTCTTCTTAGTTATATACTCTTATGCAGTAAATTACCTTGTACATACCTTGTCCTAGAAAAAAAACAATTTACGTATGCCTGTATTATGACAGTGAAGTATCAGTAGATGCCCTTTTATTACAAATAGTAACAAATTATTACTGAAAATCACTGAATAGTATTTTCCCAAAAGATTTTTACTTAATCCTTTACATTTTCATACAGTTTCTCTTGAGCTTTGTTGTTCTCACTTTCTTGGATTTTATTGTGAAGTGCATGCATGTATAGTCAATTCAAGTCACATTATAGGTGATTTGAAGCAAATATTTGCATCTTATTTAAAGCTTGTCATTTTCTCTCCAATTTATTTATCTCTCTAATATCTCTTTTGATGACTTTTCTAATATTTCTATGTAGGCAGGTATTCTTAATTGAGTCTTGTTAGTCTAATAATAGTAGAAATAATTTTATTTAAAATTATTTTGTGTTGTCTTGGGAGTAAACTTTAGAAATTATTAAGTAGTTCCATAGTTATCATAAAAAACATAATTCATGTAACTTTCTTGTATTTCAGAAACCTTTTTTCAAAAAGGACAAAGGAACTCAAATCAGTTGTCCATAGTGCTCCTGGTTGGAAATTATTTGGTAAAGTTCCTCCCAGAGAGAATCTTCAGAAAACTTCCAAAATTATTCAGCAGGTAAGTACTAAGATAGCCATGTGTTTTGTCTTAGTTTTTCAAATATATTTTCTTGATAATTAACCATGTCCTACTTTCATTTATATTTTTGTACATATAAAATTTTGGGATTATAGATATTTCTAGCAACCTTAATATATTTTTAAAACATGACACATTTTCAATTATCTTTTATGGTTGTGAAAATTCTTTAAAGTAATAGAATATTGCCCTGGATGGCTTGGCTCAATGGATAGAACGTCAGCCTGCGGACTCAAGGGTCCCGGGTTCGATTCCGGTCAAGGGCACATGCCTGGGTTGCAGGCTTGATCCCCAGTCGGGGGCGTGGAGAAGGCAGCCGATCAATGATTCTCTCTTATCATTGATATTTCCATCTCTCTCTCCCTCTCCCTTCCTCTCTGAAGTCAATAAAAATATATTTTAAAAAAAAAGAATATTGATTTTGTTTCCTAGTTATTCCTTGGATAGCCTTTTGTTATCGTTGTTGTTATTGGTAGCTAACTACTCTCACCACAGATTTTGACTTCGAATTGAACACGGTAGCATTTGCCAGTGGCACAGATTTTGTGGATATAGGTAGTTGTGAACTTATGAAACAGTAAAAAGAAAAACTGAGTAAAGTTTGAGGTTGAACTCTTTGATTACTTTTCTGATGTTCTATCTAAACCAAGGACTTTGTGAGATGAGTGTACGTATATATAATCTTTTTTAGTAGTTTAGTAGCTAATTCTTTTAATATCTGTATTAATATTTCTATTCTTGAGTTTTAAAGAATTTCAGATCTTACCTGACTCGTAAATTTGTGCTCCTCACTAGGAGATCGATGAGACTGGAAAGCAGTAAGACTGGATCAATTTGTAGCATTTTTAAATTAGGAGAATTTGTTGCTCGGGAAATATATAATAAATTTTCTATTTCTCTGCTTCCCAATTGTAGTTTATCAGATTCAACACAACCAGCATTATAAAAACAATGACATTAAGGCAATAATCATCATTCAAATTGGAAAAACATCTTCCTTTAAGCATTTAATAGTGTTCCTTTTATTGCTCAAAAGAAAGATTGTTCCCAAAAGTGATATAAGAAAACAATTTTTAGATCTTTAAAAACATTAGTTATAGTTAATTTTGTTTACAATTAATTAAAATGTTGAGTAGTTTAAATAGCTGCTGGAACTTAAAACTATGCTGATTCCCAAGGTGTGTACTCAGGCACCCAGGTGTTTCAGCTAGTGGGGGAACCATGGCAAATTCAGTGATATTCCACATCTGTCAGATATGGTAGACTTTTAGCTTGAGGTAGTACACAATTTCAACATTAAATGGCACTATATTCTTTTCACATCTTTGTGAATCTAATTTTTCTGAGGTTTTGATAAAAATCAGATAATGTGCAAAAATACGTGTGGAACAGGAAAAATGGTGATAGTATCTAATTGGATTTCAAATTTTGAGATATTGTACAGTATACAATATCATGCTCAATTAGTAATTAATTGTGGTTATTTAGGAGTGAAATAAAACTTTTTCTTTAATTTATGTGCGTTATATTTTCAAATGGCTACTACGTGTTAGGACATAAATTCTATTAAATTGTTAGACATAACTGCTGTAGTTATTAAACAGAATTATTAGGTATTTTTGTTAGTTTGGGGAGGCTCGATGGAAAAATTACTGGGACACTGAGGGCACTGTTAACCAAGAAAATCTGGGAATCTTTGCTCTCTTAGCATTTTAAGTTTTAACTTTTTTTGTAAAGTCTGAAAATCACTTCTCCTGTCAGTTTTTCAGAAGACCAAGTTCGCCCTCTAGAGGCAAAACAGTGGTCTTGCTGTTGAAGGTTTTGTATTCCTACTTTATGATAGTTTACCTTAAAAGTGCATGTGCATACACTTCTATGTCTTTATATAAAGTAACATTCTGCAATATCGTCTCATAGGTGACTAAATTAATTACTGGGTGCATAATTACCTGTTTATTGATATTCTGTATGCCTTTATTTTGGAAAGCCACATTCTCTTTTGTATATATATTGTGTGAACATTTGATGACTGGCCAGGAAAAGAACTCTTATTTTCATAGGGGAAGAAGGAGTGGAGTTGCTGTCCTCTACAGCCCCTTCTCTGGCTTTTTATAAATGGTGATTTCTCCCAGCTACTACTTTTAAGTTTTGAACTTTCAAAAAGGTTGTGTGTAGGTACTAGTGTGTATTTTGGTGCCTTTTTCATGGGTCTTTTTCTTTTGGGGAGGTGTGATAGATGGTGAAATTGTTCCTCTGATCCTTTCTACCCTCAAAAATATGTATCTCTTTCACCATGTGATGGGAGATGTTTCTGCCTCTCCCTTTCTGCTTTCTCTTTCGCTACTTCTGTGTGTGTCCTCTGCTCTCCATTTGTCTAACTTTGCTGTCCTCTTACCTGCAGTTGTCATTTTCAAGAAGGGCATGATTTTCTTTCATTAATAACTAGTGGCCCAGTGCACAAATTTGTGCGCATTGAAAGGAAATTAATTAGAAGAAATATTTTAATATTGCTGTTCGCCCTTTCTGTATAATAGAAGTGTCAACCAAATTCACGACCAACAATGACAGATCGAAACTTACCTGTGTGATTGGCGCCAGTAAGAGCTTTATATGTATCGTGCATGCACGAGTCAATTTAGCCTTTTATAGATATAGAATAAATTTGCTTAATTAGACCTGCTTTCTGATTTAGCTAAACTTTTTCCAGCCCAGTGAAGCACCCCCAGCTTCTCTTTCAGGTAATTGTCAGCAACACAGCAGTAAATATCAACACGAAGCAGATTATTATTGTAGATCACCCAGGGAGAACAAATGGTAAAATATTTAACTGCAGCATTGTTTGACTATATTCTTCACAGTGAGAAAACCTGAAGTCATTTTCAAGGTCCACCATGTCTTACTTCTTTTCAGTCGGGTCAAGTTTCTAAACTTTCTAAATCTCCATTTTCTGGCTAATGAAAAGAATATAGGATTCTACCGAGTCTCCTATCTACCTACTCCAGGACTTCTGTGAGGATGAAATGAGATGAGGCACAGGAAAACACTTCACAGACATTTGATTCAAGTGTGAAATGTTTCCAGCTGGCTATAAAGCAAGTTGTGTTCCTGGGCTGAAGAAACTGCAAGGAGGCCAGTCGTCACTAGGGAGAGGAAGCTGGGCGTTGCTACGTGGCATCATTACCCGGATGGACGGACACTTAACATATTAGCCTTTTATATATATAGACTAGAGGCCTGGTGCACGAAACTCATGCCCTCAGGAGGGGTGCCTCCTGTGCCCTCTTGCAGTCCGGGAGCCCTCAGGGGATATCCAACTGACAGCTTAGGCCCGTTCCCCATGGGAAGTGGGCCCAAGCTATCAGTCGGACATCCTTAGTGCTGCTGTGGAGGCGGGAGAGGCTCCCACCACCACTGCTGCACTCGCCAGCTATGAGCCCGGCTTCTGGCTGAGCGGTGCTCCCCCTGTGGGAGCGCACTGACCACCAGGGGGCAGCTCCTGCATTGATCGTCTGCCCCCTGGTGGTCAGTGCGCGTCATAGTGACCGGTCATTCCATTGTTTGGTTGATTTGCATATTAGCCTTTTATTATATAGGATAGTAAATTTATAACTTTGTTTCTCTGTTCCTACCTGAAACATTTTTGAACAGACTGTGAGAGGGCACAGGTTGGCCTGAGGGACTCCCCATCCCCGCCAGTGCACAAATTTTTGTGCACCGGGCTTCTAGTCTATAATAATAAGAGCATAATATGCTAATTAGACCAGATGTCCTTCCGGACGACCTTCCAGACAAAGCCAGGCCTGCAAAAGAAGCCTGTGTCCCAGGTGCCTGCTGGCAGCTGGAGGGAAGCCGGTGCCGGCAGCCAGGGGAAGAAAAGCCTACTCTTGTATGAATTTCGTACATTGGGCCTCTAGTTATGAATATAAAACTGTTTTTGAGATCCTTTACCACATACTCTTTTCAAATGGATGTTATTTATTTGGAATCAGAAATAAAAAATGACAATGTTGTTAGTAAAGCCATGAAGAATGTTAGGACACATCTGTCATGTTTTAGGGTAGAGTCTTAAGTTGGTAAGGCTGTAGAAAAATGAAGGTAGCTAGTAATTCCAGTATAAATCTGCCTGAAAAAGTGAGCAATGCCAAAAGTACTATGGAAAAGTAAATTCCTTTGAGCTTTTTAAACTTGCCTTACTTGCCTTTTGAGTGACAAAACAGTAAGATTTAATAGGAGATTAGAGTATTAGTATTATTTTATAGAATAATTATTTTAAAGCAGATATTCAGAAAGTAGTTATTATATTTTTAAGTATTTGTATGATTATGTATTGGGTCAGACTTTTTTCAGTGGAAAGACATAAGACATAAACTTTTTTCTCTAATAATTGTTAATTACGCAAATACATGATTATATTTTCTCTGTAAAATGGAAAACATTATAGGAAGATATGTCTCATTTTACTTTCCCTTCACATTTTTAGACTTTTTAAAATGTATTTTTGTGTGGAAAACATATAATTACTTTTATATGTGTATATTTTTTAATATATAGTGTTACATACATTTTTCTGTCACATTTCTAAAACAGTGTCTCTATATTTATGTGTCTATGTATATTTTGTTTTGCTTTACTTAACTTTACATTTTCTATATCTGTAGTTTTTCAGAGATACATGAAGTTCATAGGTGAAAGATAACTAAGTTAAATATTTTTAATTGTATTCTTATAGTAAGTTTTATTAAAGATCTAATCAAGTTTAGCTCCCCATGTTAACATGAAAGAAACATAAAAATTATTTTAGGATAAGAGCAAAATCGAACTGATTCAAGTTTGGCATTTAACTTGATACTCACTTCCCAAATCACATGAATATTTCATAATGTTATTTTATGAGGATTATTACATGTGTTCTCTTGCAGGTGTGAAATTCCTGCTTGTGGCCTTTCAACCAGTTGGTGAGCCATGTTAAAAATTGCATCAATTAATTATAAATAGTATTTCAATTATATTGTAGTTCAATTGACCTAAGTTTTTGTTTTTTTCTAAATTAATAGGCCAAAATTTGAAGATAGCTACATAGTTTATCTTGTGAGCTCCAAACTGCAAGTGAAATGATTATAAATGAGTCATGTTATGTTTAATTGTAACATGATTTCATACTAGATTGAATATATACCCTATTTATGTCAAACTGACAATCTTTCAATAGAAAGTAATTTATGTTTTTGCTAGGTACTGCTTTTATATTGACATCTTTTTTTTTTTGTTAATCCTAACCCAAGGATATTTTTTGACTTTTAGAGAGCGTGGAGGGGAGAGACAGAGACAGAGAGAGACATCGATGTGAGTGAGACATATTGACTGGTTGCCTCCCAGGTGCCAACCAGGGCCGGGGATGGAGCCTACAACTGAAGTACATGTCCTTGGCTGAAATCAAACCCAGGACCCTTCAGTCCGCTGGCCAGTGCTCTATATATTGGCATTTTAAATGAGATTGTAGTACTTAGATGATGTTTCGAGTTTTTAATTGTTTATGTATTTTTCTGAGTGAAGTTTTAGTTCAATGATTGAATCACTTTCATGTAACTTTTGACTAGCAAGAAAAAAGTTTTAAGACATTACACAGATTTCTTAATCTCAGCACTTTAAATTGTGTAAAAGTAGAATATGTTACCCTCCTCAGTTAAACCTTTGCTTTGGAAGTTTTTTACTGCAGGAACAATAACAGCAAGAACTTGAAAACATGTGCTTTATGAGCAGCAGCTAAATATGTAACATTTTGAAAGCTTTATATTTTGGTTACTAACTTTATTGGTGTGTATAGTATCAGAACATTTTAGTAGAGTTCATTGGCTTTCATTATGCAGAAATATATGATCGTGGGTGTTTAATTTGACGTAGTGACTTCCTTCATGATGGTTAAGTTGTGGAGGGGCTGGACAGTGTTCAAAATTTATTTTTGAAAAGTCCTTAAAAATGTTACACCTTGCATGTTTATTTTCACTTTTATTTACCTAATGTATTGTTATCTTAAAAAGGTAGTGAATAATTATCTTTGCAGCTGCATGTGTATTCTTTATTTATAGTTCATGATAAATTATTGTCTTACCTATGTAAGAATAAGTTAATTTTATAAATGTTAATTTGTGTGATCTGAAGATCGAGAAAGGAATTTATAACACCTCTAGGCCTGAGCTTCTGGGAGAGGGAAGAAGTATGAACTTTGAGAGAGAAGTTTAAATTAGTTAAACTGAAAGAGTAAAAACAAGTTCTCAAATTGAATAGGATGGGATTGGGGGGGGAGAATTTGTTCCTTTTATACGAGACAGACTTGGAAAGGGGTTGCAGTTTGAAAACACTCTGACTACCTGTGATTTGATTCCATAAATACAGTTTGAGTATCAAAGTTATAGTAAAAGTTGTATTCATTCTATTTTTATGTCAGTCAGACTTGTATATTATGTTAGGCCTCAAATTAGACTAAGCAAAATTGTGCTGCCCAGCCGGTGTGGTTCAGTGGTGAGTGTCCACCTATGAGCCAGGAAGTCATGGTTCCATTCCTGATCAGGGCACATGCCTCGGTTTCGGGCTCAGTCCACAGTAGGGAGCGTGCAGGAGGCAGTTGATCAGTGAGTCTCTCTCATTATTGATGTTTTCTCTCTCTCTCTCTCTCTCTCTCTCTCTCTCTCTCTTTCTCTCTCCCTCCCTCCCTCTCTCCTCCTCTCCCCACCTTCCTCTCTGAAATCAATAAAAATATATTTTCTTAAAATTGTGCTAATTTTTCCAAGATAAAGTTTTCTAAAGCACTCCTATATGCTGGAGAGATATGAAATGCTTCTCAAGGAAGAAAATTTAGAATTAGTAAAGGCATCATAATCAGCATAACCTTCACCCCCCTACTCCAAGCAAGGTGGTTTCCCTGGCTCTTGGTTCAAGGAGAGGAAGAGAACCTCTTTATCTTGAGCAGACGTGGTCTTGAGGTGGTAGAAAGGTTCACATTGGCTATTTTGGTTTATATATATTAGGCTATTTTGGTTTTCATATCGTCTTTGAAAGAGACGTTCCTATTCTGTTCTTTATTTCCCCAGTTCCATATTTTATTTTATTTTTTTTATCCTCACCAGAGGACATGTTCATTGATTTGAGAGAGAGAAACATGAATGTGAGAAACATTGATTGGTTGCCTCCCGCATGTGCCCCTACCAGCGATCAAACCCACAACCCCGGCATGTGCCCTGATCATGAATCAAACCTGCAACCCTTAGGGACTACATTCCAATCCAATAAGCCACTTGACCAGAGCATATTTTACTTCTTTCAAAAGCTATTCAAAGACTCCTACTACCCTCCATTTGAACCCAGAGTTTGATCTTTTTTCATCTTGCCTCCTAGTATACCTTTTTGATAGATCTCTTTAGCTGCAGATTCCAAGGCATCAGAATGTGGTAGCAAACTCTAAGCCTTTTCTCTGGCAGAAATTGAAGGACAAAATTCTTGAACTGACCCTACATATTCTTCTCTAAGATTGTCTGGCTTTCATTGCAAGGAATATGTAATTTATTTAACATACATTTACTGTGTTTAATACATTAGTCATGGTTTGGATTCTTGGGATATAAGTAAATATGACTCCTAACCTTTGAGTTATTTCAGTATAACTGTGTGTGGAGGATAGGTGGTGGAGAGATTCATATAATTTTAATGTGGTGAGTGCTGTAGCTGAGTTTTGGACAAAGTATGAGAGTACTGATGAATGATTAATTCTGCTCAGATACACCATGTGAGTATGTTGTGAAGTATACTAGTAGTAGTTCACCAAGTAGAAAAGGTTGGGAAAACCATTCCAGAATAAGCAAACCAGGGATGCACAGACTTGATTAGTTAGCAGACCAGTATATCAGGTCAAGGGTCATTAGCCACAAGGTTTAGAGAATTGGGTTTTATCAAAAATACTATGAAATAAGGCACTGATATGTCTAATTCATATATTAGAAAAGTAATTATGGAGGTATTATACAAGCTATATTAGAAAAGGGTGGGTTTGCAAATGAGGACATTAAAATTAGTCTATGATTCTGGTTCCCAAACACAGTGGATTACCTAGAGAATGTGTTAAGGATATAGATCCTTGGCCACATACATTGGGTTCTTAATGTCAATTTTGTGTTTTTCAATTCTTGTTTCTAGTTGATTCTTTTTCAAATCCTGCTATATCACTTTTTACAGTTCCCTGCTGAATTTCAAGCTTGGCCTTTATCTCCTTAAAACATAGTAAGTATAGTTGTTTCATAGCCTGTGTCTGATAATTCCAATGTCTGGAAATTCTGTAGATCTGTTTTTTTTTTGTTTTTGTTTTTTTTTAAAATATATTTTATTGATTTTTCACAGAGAGGAAGGGAGAGAGATAGAGAGCTAGAAACATCGATGAGAGAGAAATATCGATCAGCCGCCTCCTGCACATCTCCTACTGGGGATGTGCCCGCAACCCAGGTACATGCCCTTGACCGGAATCGAACCCGGGACCTTTCAGTCCGCAGGCCGACGCTCTATCCACTGAGCCAAACCGGTGTCGGCTGTAGATCTGTTTATATTGAATATTGGTCCTGCTAGTTTTTGTTAGATGCTATTTTATCTCTGTATGTGCCTAGTTACCTTTGCTTGGGTGCTGGACATAATATTTGAAACATTATATATAGAAAACAGTTTGAAGGCTAAGGTGATGCCATCCTTCATAGATTTGAATTTGTGTCTCTTAGGTGCCTGGTTGGCACTAGTTATATAGTTTTTTTCATTCATTCAGATGAGGCAAAGATCAGATAAAGTCTGTTTGGCCATTTTTCTTATTAAGTTGTAAAAGTTTTTTTATTGTTAAACCAACTTTGTGTTCCTTGGATAAACTTCAGTTAGTCATAATATCCATTTTGTATGTTATGGTTCAATTTGCATTTGTGTGTATTTAAATTAATAAACTTTATTTTTTAGAGCAGTTCTGGATTCACAGCAAAATTGAGCAGAAAGTACAGAGAGTTTCTATATACACTCTGTCCCTACATACCCACAACCTCCTCCACACACTGTGCTACATTTGTTACAATCAGTGAACCTACATGAATACATCATTATCACCCAAAGCCCATAGTTTACATTAGAGTTCACTCTCTGTGCTGTACATTCTCTGTTCTGTGGGTTTTGATGAATGTATATAATGACGTGTGTTCACTATTATTCGTATCATACAGAATCATTTCATTGCCCTAAAAATTCTTTCTGCCCTGCCTATATATCCTTTCATATGCCCCTAAATCCCTGGCAACCAATTATCTTTTTACTTGGCTCCATAGTTTTGCCTTTTTCAGAATGTTAAATAGTTGGAATAATACAGTATATAGCCCTTTCATATTGGCTTCTTTCACTTAGCAATATGTGTTTGTTTCTTTTATGTCTTTTCATGGCTTGATAGCTCATTTCTTTTTAGTGTTGAGTAATATTTTAATGTTTGGATGTGCCACAGTTCATTTATCCATTCACATCTGAAGTACAGCTTGGTTGCTTCCAAGTTTGGCAATAATGACTAAAGCTGCTATAAACATTTGTGTGCAGGTTTTCATATGATGTAAGTTTTTATTTCATTTGGGTAAATACCAAGCAGTTTGATTGCTGGATCATATGATAAGAGGATGTTAGGTTTGAAAGCCGCAGCCAAATTGTTTTCCAAAGTGGCTAGACCATTTTGTATTCCCACTAGCAAAGCATGAGAGTTCCTATTGTTCCACATCCTCACCAGCATTTTGTGTTGTCAGTGTTTGGGATTTTTTAAAAAATATATTTTATTGATTTTTTACAGAGAGGAAGGGAGAGGGATAGAGAGTTAGAAACATCGATGAGAGAGAAACATTGATCAGCTGCCTCCTGCACACCCCCTACTGGGGATGTGCCCGCAAGCAAGGTACATGCCCTTGACCGGAATCGAACCTGGGACCCTTCAGTCCGCAGGCCGACGCTCTATCCACTGAGCCAAACCGGCTAGGGCAGTGTTTGGGATTTTGACCATTGTATTAGATATGTAGTAGTATCTCGTTTTAATTTGCAATTTCCTATTAACATATGAGGTTCAAAACATCTTTTCATGTATTTATTTGCCATCTATATATCTTCTTTACTGAGATGTCTCCAGATCTTTTGCCATTTTAAATTGGATTGTTAATTTTCCTAAAAACAATAAGAACAGAACTCAATAAACTTTTAGGAGTTCTTTGTATATCTTACAAAACAGTCCTTTATCAAATGTATCTTTTGAAGATATTTCCTCCCACTTTGTGGCTTCTTTTAATTTTCTTGACAGTGTTTTTCACAGAGCCAAAGTTTTTAAAATTAATGAAGTCCTGCTTCTCATTTATTTCATGGATTATGCCTTTTTATCTAAATTCATTATCATATCCAAGGTCAGCTAGGTTTTCTCCTATCCTCTAGTAGTTTATAGTATTTTTATTTTACATTTCGACCTATTGAGTTAATTTTATGAAATATGAAGAGTATAAGTTCTGTGTCTTGGTTCATTCTTTTTGCATGTAGATGTCCAGTATTCAGCACCATTTATTGAAAAGACTGTCTTTGATCCCTTATATTGCCTTTGCTCCTTTGTCAAAGATCAGTTGACTATATTTATGTGTCTATTTATGGGCTTTCTGTTCTATTCTATTGATTTATCTGTCTATTTTGTCAGTCCCATGCTGTCTTGATTACCGTAGCTTTGTAGTTAGTCTTGAAATTAGGTAGTATTCATCTTTCAACTTTATTCTCCTTCAGTATTGAGTTTTAGAATCCTTTTGTCAATATTCACAAAATAACTTGCTGGGATTTTGATTGGGATTGTGTTGAATCCATAGATAAGTTGGGAAGAACTGACATCTTGACAATACTGATCTATCCATGAACATGGACTATTCATTTATTTAGTTCTTCTTTGATATCTTTTGTTAGAGTTTTGCATACACTATTAGATTTATACCTATTTCTGTTTGATGCTAATGTAAATATCAATTTATTTTAAATTTCAAATTTCATTTGTTCATTGCTGGTACTATATAGGAAAGTGATTGACTTTCCTTGTATCCTTCAATGTTGGTATAATTGCTTATTCGTGTTTTTTTTGTTTGTTTTGTCTGTTTTTCTTTGGATTTTCTATACAGGCATCTGCAAACAAAGACAGTTTTATTTCTTCCTTCCCAATCAATATATCTTTATTTCCCTTTCTCTTCTTATTGTATTAGCTAGAATTTCCTATAGATGTTGACAAGAAGTGGTGGGAGAGGTCTTCCTTGTCTTGTTCTTGATCTTAGCAAGAAAGTTTTAAGTTTTTCACCATTAAATTAGCTACAGGTTTTTTGGTAGATATTCTTTATCAAGTTGAGGAAATATCCTTCTTTTCCAAATTAGATTTTTTGTTATGAGTGGGTGTTGAATTTTGTCAAAAGCTTTTCCTGTGTATATTAATATGATCATGTAGTTTTTCTTCTTTAGGGTGTTGTGATGGATTACACTAATTGATTTTGTTTTGTTTCTTAATCCTCACTGAGGATATTTTTTCCATTGATTTTTTTTTAAGACACAGTGGAACAGAGGGAGGGAGAAAGGTTAGAAAGAGAGAGAAAGACTTTGAGAGAGAGAAACATTGATGTGAAAGAGACACATCAATCTGAGAGAGACATATCAATTGGTTGCCTCCCACACACACTCCAATCGAACCTGCAGCCCAGGTACATGCCCTTGACTGGGATTTAAACCCAACACCCTTCGATAGACTGGCTGATGCTCTAACCACTGAGCAACAACAGCTGGGGCACATTAATTGATTTTTAAATGTTGAGCCAGCTTTGCATATCTGGTATAAATCCTCTTTGGTCATAGTGTATAATCCTTTTTATACATTGTTGGATTCAATTTGCTAATATTACTTTGTTGAGGTTATTTGCATCTATGCTTATGTGAGATACTGGTCTGTGGCTTTCTTTTCTTGTAATGGCTTTGTCTGTTTTTGATATTAGGGTAATGCTGGTAAATAATAATACATGAATAAACCCTGTTTTGCATGCTCGCAACTATAAACCTACTTTTGCTCTGCCCTGTTTATTCATGTTTTCATATGTTATATTCTTTCTCCCTAAAAATTTTCCTTTAAAATAGCTTATAGCCTTTTGGCTGGAACTGCCATCTTACAGTAATTCACAAAATGACTAACACAAAGGAAAAGAGGAGAGACACCCGCTATAATATGTTCCCTAGGCCTTTTAGAAAACATGGAGTTGTTCCTTTGGCCACGTACATGCAAATCTACAAGGAAGGTGATATTGTGGGCATCAAGGGAATGGGCACTGTTCAAGAAGGAATGCCCCACAAATGTTACCGTGGCAAAACTGGAAGAGTCCACAATGTCACCCAGCATGCAGTGGGCACTGTGAACAAGCAAGTTAAGGGCAAGATTCTTGCCAAGAGAATTAATGTACATATTGAGCATATTAAGCACTCTAAGAGCCGAGATAGCTTCCTGAAACGTGTGAAGGAAAATGATCGGAAAAAGAAGGAAGCCAAAGAGAAAGTTACCTGGGTTCAACTGAAGTGTCAGCCTGCTCCACCCAGAGAAACACACTTTCTGAGAACCAATGGAAAGGAGCCTGAGCTGCTGGAACCCATTCCCTATGAATTCATGGCATGATAAGTGGGAAAAAAATAAAAAAGACCTCTGTGCTGATAAAAAAAAAAAAATTAAAATAAATAGTTTATAGTGTAGGTCTGCTGACAACAAATTCAGTTTTGGGTTTTTTTTTGGTTTTTTAATATATTTTATTGATTTTTTACAGAGAAGAAGGGAGAGGGACAGAGAGTTAGAAACATCAATGAGAGAGATCGATCAGCTGCCTCCTGCACGCCCCCCACCGGGGATGTGCCCGCAACCAAGGTACATGCCCTTGACCGGAATCGAACCCGGGACCCCTCAGTTCGCAGGCCGACACTCTATCCACTGAGCCAAACCGGTTCGGCCAAATTCAGTTTTTGTCTGAAAATTTTTTTATTGTACTTTCATTTTGAAAAATATTTTCTCTTGGTATAGGATTCTTAGTCAGGAGGAGTTTTCTCACCTCATTCTTTTCTTTTCACATTTTTTTTTTAAATCTTTATTGTTCTGATTACATTTGTTCCTCTTTTTTTCCCATAACTCCCCTTCTCCCAGTTCCCGCCCCACCCTCCGCCGTCACTCCCCACCCACTGTCCTCATCCATAGGTGCACGATTTTTGTCCATTCTCTTCCCGCATCTCCCATTCCCCTTTCCTCCCCCCTCCCCCCCCCCCCCCCCCCCCCCCCCCCCCGCCAAGAATAGTCAGTCCATTCCCCTTCTATGTCCCTGATTCATTGTAATCACCAGTTCATTCTGTACATCAGATTATTTATTCACTTGATTCTTAGATTCACTTGTTGATAGATGCATGTTTGTTGTTCACAATTTGTATCTTTACCTTTTTCTTCTTCCTCTTCTTAAAGGAAACCTTTCAGCATTTCGTATAATACTGGTTTAGTGGTGATGAAGTCCTTTAGCTTTTCCTTATCTGTGAAGCTCTTTATCTGACCTTCAATTCTGAATGATAGCTTTGCTGGATAAAGTAATCTTGGTTGTAGGTTCTTGGTATTCAGTACTTTGAATATTTCTTGCCATTCCCTTCTGGCCTGCAAAGTTTCTGTTGAGAAATCAGCTGACAGTCGTATGGTTATTCCCTTGTAGGTAATTGAGTCTCTTTCTCTTGCTGCTTTTAAGATTCTCTCTTTGTCTTTTGCTCTTGGCATTTTAATGATGATGTGTCTTGGTGTGGTCCTCTTTGGATTCCTTTTGTTTGGGGTTCTCTGTGCTTCTTGGACCTGTAAGTCCATTTCTTTCACCAGGTGGGGGAAGTTTTCTGCCATTATTTCTTCAAATAGGTTTTCAATATCTTGCTGTCTCTCATCTTCTGGCACCCCTATTATTCTGATATTAGTGCGCTTGAAGCTGTCCCAGAGGCTCCTTACACTATCTTCACACTTTCGGATTCTTTTTTCATTTTGCTTTTCCAGTTGGGTGTTTTTTGTCGAATCTTTGGTTTGATTCTTGTGCTCCTCTGGTCTGCTATTGGGTATAATATTCTTTATTTCAGTCCGTGTATGCTTACTTTCTAATTTCTTTATCGTAGCATCGAGGGTCTCATTAGTTTTCGTGAGGCTCTGCTCAAGTTTATAGCAAGCCCTCAAAATTGCGATTCTTAGCTCCATATCCTCCATTTCTGTCATGTTTTTTTGTCTCCGCATCTTTTATGCTTTCTTGGTGCACCCCCTTGTGGTCTTTGTGCGCAGTCTTGTTCTAGCCAAGCCTTAATTGTTGTAGTTAACACTAGAGGGATTTGACCACCAGGCCGACTGGCTGTAGTAATCAGCTGTCTTCTTTTCACATTTTAAAGATTTTTCCATTGTCTTCTGACTTGTACAGTTTTGGATGAATCTGAACATTCTGGTCTCTCCTTTCTGATGACTTTCTAGTTGGTGGGAATGTGAATACTTCTCAGCCCTGATGGAGTTCTGGAAACTGTTTTGCTTATCACTCTCCAGTAATTGTTCTTTTCCCCAGAAGTTTTCCCCCCAGCTTTGTAGTGTTTTGCCTTGCACATGTACAGATTAGTATTCAGCTAAAGACTCAAGAGGATTCTTATGCAGATTTCTGGAGTTCTTTCTCAGTGGAGTGCTTTCTTTCTACTACTCTGGCACACAAGTTCTGGCCCCGGTTGGCCTGTCCAAACTAATAGCCAGGCTTTCTTTGAGGTCCCCCGTCCTGTACTGATGTCCAGAATTGCCTCCGTGCACAACACTGGGTGATCGGTAGGCTCACCCTGTTTGTTTCCCTTTGTCAGGGATCATAAAGGTTGTTTTCAGCAAGAAAGTTGTATGAATTACCCGGTCCACCAAGTGCGAATCTACTCTATCTTTCTGCAGAATTTTTGGCCAACATGTATAAATAACTTTTAGGAATATAGATGAAAATCAAACACTTATGTGAATTTCTAATTACATATTCAAATAATCCTATCTAATAAAGCGGCAATATGCAAATTGACCATCACTCCAACACACAAGATGGCCGCCCCAATGTGGTCAAAGATGGCCGGCAGGGGAGAGCAGTTGTGGGCGATAGATATTTCCCAGTTGGGAGGGACCAGGCCTGCAAGGGAGGGCAGTTGGGGGTGACCAGGCTGGCAGGGGAGGACAGTTAGGGGTGACCAGGCCGGCAGGGGAGGATAGTTAGGGGTGACCAGGCCGGCAGGGGAGGGCAGTTAGGGGCAATCGGCCAGCAGGGGAGCAGTTAGGCATCGATCAGGCTGGCAGGGGAGTGGTTAGGGGGTGATCAGGCTGGCAGGAAAAAGCAGTTAGGGGCTGATCAGGCAGGCAGGCAGGCAAGTGGTTGGGAGCTAGCAGTCCTGGATTGTGAAAGGGATCCCAGATTGGAGAGGGTGCAGGCTGGGCTGAGGGACACACACACACACACACACACACACACACCGTGCACAAATTTCGTGCACCGGGCCTCTAGTATAAGATAATATATTCAGAAATAGTGCCTTTTTATTCAATACTGTTTGCATACATCTTGACATCAGTATGTTTATTATCACTGTGACCAGTTTTATAGTCTTTAACCACAAGCACATCATTTTCACTTTTGTCCAAGTTGTAGTAGATACAGTGCTTTTTATTTTTATGTATTACCTTGATACGAGAAATTTTATCTCACACAAATTTTCAAATGCATTGTTTTTTCTTTTATTTGTCCTATAGGTATAAAATTATCTACAACCTAGTCTCTTGATATGTTATTTTTTATTTTTCAATTACAGTTTACTTTCAATATTGTTTTGTATTGGTTTCAGGTGTACAGCATATTAGTTAGACAGAGTGTGCCCTATGTTTTCAGTACCCACCTGGCACCATACATAGTTAGCACAATAGTATGGACTATTTTACTATGTTGTTTTTTAAGGTAATATTTAAAGGTGTTTTTTTTTTTTATGACAGTTTGCAATTGGATGGTTATATTTCTGGGAATCTTCACTTTTGTTCAGTTTATTCTCCCCTACTCCAATTAAACAACAACAAAAGAAAAAACCCGCTGATCAAAAAGTAACCTTCCGCCGAAACCAGTTTGGCTCAGTGGATAGAGCGTCGGCCTGCGGACTGAAGGGTCCCAGGTTCGATTCCGGTCAAGGGCATGTACCTGGGTTGCGGGCACATCCCCAGTAGGAGATGTGCAGGAGGCAGCTGATCGATGTTTCTCTCTCATCGATGTTTCTAGCTCTCTATCTCTCTCCCTTCCTCTCTGTGAAAAATCAATAAAATATATTTTTTAAAAAAAAGTAACCTTCCAAACTAGCACTGATTGAGATAATTTCAGCATAATGGATTTTCTCCAGATAGTGCTTTGTTGTTCAAAATTAATGGAGAAAAAGCACCCGTAATATAAGAGATGTTATTAAGCAAATGTATTTCCTCTTTTCTGAGAGATTATTTTGAGGAAAAACCTCTTTTCTCTTTATGTGTATACAGTATTTCTTTACATTGGAATTGTAAGTCACTTTTTCTACTTTACGCTCATGAAGATGACAACAGTTGCCTACCATCTTTTGATTGGCCTTAGACTTAATTGCCTACTTGATTTACATTTTCTTATAGCAGCTAGAATAAATTATCCTACAAATAATTACCAGCCTCCTCCTAGTACTGGTTTCATCTACTATTCTAGTGCAGAATGAAGAATAAATTAATTTTTTTAAAAAAACAGGCTTCATTACAACATCCTATAGAGATACAATCTATATGTTAAAACTAAATGCTTCTTGTGTTACACTTGGCAGGTAGCTAGCTCCCAATGACTCATAAAATAGGTCAGTTAAAACTGAGCTTTGCCCTGACCTGGTAGCTAAGTTGGTTGGGTATCGTCCAGTACATCAAAAGGTTTTGGGTTTGATTCCTGATCAGTGCACATGCCCAGGTTGCAGGTGCAGGTTCGATCCCCAGTTGGAGTGCATATGGGAGGCAACCGATTGACATTTCTTTCCCCCATCAATGTTTTTCTCTCCCCCTTCCTCTCTAAAATTAATAAAAATATATCCTCAGGTGAGGAGTAAAGAGAAAAAAACAAACTTTGTTAGCAGAAAGTGAGGCATATTGATAAAGTATTTTCAAACAGTGAATGTACTATAGCTAGCATTATTTACTGATTTCCTTGGATTATGGTTTTTCTTGTTGCTTTTTTTTTTTTCTGTAATCCTTACTCAAGGATATGTTTTGTTTTTTAGAGAGACAGGATGGGAATGGGAGAGAAAAAGAGAGAAACATTGATGTGAGAGAAAATCATTGATCTGTTGCCTCCTATACTTGCCCTGGGGATTGAACCCGCAACCTGGGTATGTGTCCTGACCGGGAATCAAACCCGAGACCCTTTGGTGCATGGGACAATGCTCCAACCAACTGAGCCACACCAGTTGCCAAGGCTTTTGTTGCCTTTTTATATTGTAAAGTGTGTTTTTTATAACCTATGAAATTATCAACATTTAGTTCATTATTAAACTTTTGTAAAAGAAACATATAGGGAGTTTTGTTACATATATGGATTAAAGTGAAATTGACTTCAGGAATTCTACCCATGAGATATTGTTTGGTTATATTTTTAAATGAACTCTTGTGTATTTAAACTACTTCTCAATAAGCACTGTTCTCTCTCTTTACTGCCCTCAACTCAAGAGTTAAGAATCATGTGATTTGCCTCAGCTGCAGAGATAAGCCCTGGTTGACTTTAGCTCATCTCTAAAGCTTATCATTGCTGTGGAATGGATTGCTTGTGGAATGGATATTTACTGGGAACTGCCTGAAAGAATGCTTTCTTTTTTGTGGGAGTTACTAGAAGAGCCGCTGAAGGATCTTTGAAAATTATGCTATGAAGATGTGACAACTGGCATTGCTACAGTCATTTCTCTGAGCGGCAAACTAGCCTCCAGATGAAGCCCACACATGGAGGAGGGCATAGTTGAGAGAGTGGTAGAGAAGTGGAGTCTCTGACTAATGTTATGAGCCTTTTGGTCAGAGTCTGAAATTACTAAGTGCATGGAATATTCAGTTCTGTGATGTGATAAATTTGCCTAACCCTGTTTGAGTTGGGTTTTTGTTTGTGTGTGTGTGTTTAATATATTTCTTTATTGATTTCAGAGAGGAGCGGAGAGGGAGAGAGAGATAGAAACATCAATGATGAGAGAGAGTCATTGATTGGCTGCCTCCTGCATGCCCCGCACTGGGGGCAAGCCCGCAACCCAGGCATGTGCCCTTGGCCAGAATCAAACCTGGGACCCTTCAGTCCACAGGATAACACTCTATCAACTGGGCCAAACTGGCTAGGGCAGGTTTTTGTTTTATATAATAAACACCCTTAACTAATAATTAGAATATCACCTTGTGATCAATTTTGAAAGTACTAATACCGAATATTTTACTATCTATATATATAAAAGCCTAAGCAACCCTTCGACCATTCAACCAGTCTCTATGACACGCATTGACCACCAGGGGGCAGACAGTCTACGCAGGAGCTGCCCCCTGGTGGTCAGTGTGCTCCCACAGCGGGAGCACCACTCAGCTGACCAACGGGTGCCGGGTGCCTGATGCCGGGCTCACAGCTGGCGAGCTCAGCTGCAACGGCACGAGCCTCTCCTGTAGACACTCCTCCTGCACACCCCTTCCCCATCTGATAGGGACCAGCACTGGCATCGGTACTGACTGGGCACGAGCCCACAGCCACTTCTGTCATAGGCGTGTCAGTATCGCCCTAGGACAGGCGCGCGGAGACCACAGCAGAGCAGCAGTGAGCCTACTGAGAAGCAGTGGTGGCAGGCACAGCAGGGCCAGGATGAGTGGGAGCGGTGCAGCACCTGGCCCAGGCTCAGGCTCCCACCCAGCCACCTGCCGCTTCGCTCACTACTACATCCTTCAAGGGATGTTGGACTGCGGGTTTCGGCTCGATCCTCGCAGGCCAGGCTGAGGGACACCACCAGTGCACAAATGCGTGCACCAGGCCTCTAGTTTCTAATATAATTTGCAATTTTATTTATTATTATTTTTTTAAATATAGCTTATTGGTTTTTTACATAGAGGAAGGGATAGGGATAGAGAGTCAGAAACATCGATGAGAAAGAAACATCGATCAGCTGCCTCCTGCACACTCCCCACTGGGTATGTGCCCGCAACCAAGGTATATGCCCTTGACCGGAATCGAACCCAGGACCCTTGAGTCCACAGGCCAATGCTCTATCTACTGAGCCAAACCGGTTAGGGCTGCAATTTTAATCATATTAGAATAGCATCTTTATTCAGCAAATATTTGAGTCATTCAGGATGTATAAGTCTATACTATGTTCAGCTAATGGATTGATACCATGTTTTTTAAGCTTTTTAAAATAGTAACCTCTAGAAACTTAAAGCACTTTAATGTTTAAGTGTCTGTAATGGGAAATCCTAGAATACAACTTTTTTTCTCATGTGAAAAATATTTGAGTGACAATTCTATATAAAGCTTATTTGTAAGGTAGATAAATGATATATAGATACCTCGTTTTGTATTGCCTTTTATGTGTGTACTTTTTCAGTTAATTTTTTTTAATCCTTACCTGAGGATATTTTTTCCATCAATTTTTATTATTTTTAAAATATATATTTTTAGCCGAAACCGGTTTGGCTCAGTGGATAGAGCGTCGGCCTGCGGACTGAAAGGTCCCAGGTTCGATTCCGGTCAAGGGCATGTACCTGGGTTGCGGGCACATCCCCAGTAGGAGATGTGCAGGAGGCAGCTGATCGATGTTTCTCTCTCATCGATGTTTCTAACTCTCTATCTCTCTCCTTTCCTCTCTGTAAAAAAATCAATAAAATATATTTAAAATATATATATATATATATTTTTTTTTTTTTATTGATTTCTGAGAGGAAGGGAGGAAGGGAGAGAGAGAGAGACAGAAACATCAATGATGAGAGAGAATCATTAATTGA
Source organism: Myotis yumanensis (assembly GCF_028538775.1). Classification (NCBI taxonomy): domain Eukaryota; kingdom Metazoa; phylum Chordata; class Mammalia; order Chiroptera; family Vespertilionidae; genus Myotis; species Myotis yumanensis. The sequence continues at coordinate 22,737,863 of NW_027223764.1, read as the reverse complement.
TTAGCTGAGAGAAACACATGGATTGTTGCCTCCCACATGCACCCTGACCAGGGCTGGGATTGAAGCTGCAACCCAGGTACATGCCCTTGACCGGAATCAAACCCAGGACCCTTTGGTGCTTGGGCTGGCACTCTAACCACTGAGCAAACCGGCCAGTGCTTTTTCAAGTTAATTTTTCATGAAAGACTACTTTCATTAAAACTAGGCTTTGTCCAAACTTTCAGTGACTCTCCATTTTGTTCATTGTAAATTCCAGATATTTTTGCCAATGAAAAGGCCCCATAATTTCAAACTTTATTTTTCATCCTTTTTCATATTCAGTGAGATTAATATGTTTCACGGATCTAGGCCTTTGCTTGCTCCCCCTGGTTTGTTCCTTCCAATCCTTTTTGCCTATGTAATTAATACCCATCTTTCTTGCCTCCAGTTCTAAATCAACTTTTTCAGTAAAATCTTTTGTCAATTATCTACCATAACTATATGTGATCGCACAAACTATTTTATTTCTTGTAAGGAAAGTCAGGCCGTAACCGGTTTGGCTCAGTGGATAGAGCGTCGGCCTGTGGATTGAAGGGTCCCGGGTTCGGTTCCAGTCAACGGCATGTACCTTGGTTGCGGGCACATCCCCAGTGGGGAGTGTACAGGAGACAGCTGGTCGATGTTTCTCTCTCATCAATGTTTCTAACTCTCTATCCCTTTCCCTTCCTCTCTGTAAAAAAAATCAATAAAATATATATATATTTTTTAAGTCAGCAATACTGGATAATTTAAAGTAAAACAAATACCCTTCATTCCTAGTTCAGCCCTCCAGAGGAAAACCTCTTAATACTTTTGATTTCTTGATATCATATATTTTAACATATATGATTTATTTGATTATCACTTGATTTTTCTTTTGGCAAGAATATTTCAGGAATGGTCAATGTACTTCATATTGCAACATAACAGGAAGCATATACTATCTGGTGGTCTTTTCATGTGATAGTTAAATGGATCAGTGATTGAGGTATTGTCAACTCATACCAAATATTTTACTATCTCACTGCATGATCTATCTCATTCTTCTAAAGTGTCATCAATTGCCCTGGGACTTTTGGCTCAGTGGATAGAGTGTTAGCCTGCGGAGTAAAGGGTCATGGGTTTGATTCCGGTTAAGGGCACATAACTCGGTTGCACACTAGATCCCTAGACCCAATGCAAGATGCAACCAATGGATGTGTCTCTCTCACATTGAAGTTTTTCTCTCTCTGACTCTCCCTCTCTCTTCCACTCTCTCTAAAATTCAATGTAAAAAATTCCTCAGGTGAGGATTAACAAAAAATAAAATAAAATGAAAATGAATTGTCATAGATAGCTACTTGACTATTACCATAGTAAGATGACATGTAGGTGTTAAAAGGTTAGGCTCTAGAGCTACACTGCCTGCCATTTATGTCCTTTGGCAAATGATCTTTTATGCCTCAGTTTTTTCTACTGTGAGTTAGGTGCCTCATAGGGTTGTTTCAAGGATTAAATATTTTAAGTGTTTAAAACAGTGTGTAAAGTACATGGTAAGTGTCAGGAAATACTAGCTACTGACATTGATTTAGAAATTTTATTTTGCTGTTTATGCACTGGAATTTATTTTCATGGAAAATGCTTTATTGGATGATACTGTATTCTACCAGTGAATCAAGGTCACATTGTAGGAAAGCAGTACCATTTAAATAACAAATCTCATTTATATTTTTCATATCATATGATTTTTAATAAGAAAATATTACCAGCCAAAACCGGTTTGGCTCAGTGGATAGAGCATCGGCCTGCGGACTGAGGGGTCCTGGGTTCGATTCCGGTCAAGGGCATGTACCTGGGTTGCGGGCACATCCCCAGTAGGAGGTGTGCAGGAGGCAGCTGATTGATGTTTCTCTCTCATCGATGTTTCTAACTCTCTATCTCTCTCCCTTCCTCTCTGTAAAAAATCAATAAAATATAAAAAAAAGAAAGAAAACATTACCAGAAAAGGGGATTTGTTAACATAACACTCGAGTCTATAATGAAGAAAGTAAGTGTTTCATATATAATATATCCTAGTTATTAGAAAAGAAAATTGGTGAAAGAGAAAAAGAAACGAGTGACCCCATTGATGGCTTTTGACTTTGAAAGGCTGTTCAGTTCCTTGGCTTGGGAGTTAAAAATGAGCGTACATAGTCCTATTTAATTTGAGAAAGAAGTTTCTAAAAATTCATTGCAGTTATGCAAACAAAGTAACTCTCTGATTAACAAAAATGTGGATAGAAGGGGAGATGCAGATATAAAATTATAAACCTTTATAAACAGCAGCAGGAACCATAAAGTAGTTTACAGAAACTACTGAAGTTTACAGAAAATGTGTAAGAAAAAAAATTATTTTTTAAGTAATATCTCAAATAAAATTAAGCTTTAACAGCATCAAATTTTTAAGAGGGATGGAAGCATCAGTTCAGATTTTGCTAATGTCTGATTTAGTATTGATAAATAATCTTTGAGTTGGAAAAGCAAATCTATAATAATAAAAGCTTAATATACTAGTTAGACTGGACGTCCTTCCCTATGTCCTTCCGGACGAAGCCAGGGCTGCAGCCAGGGGATAGAGGCAGCTGCTGCGGCTGCAAAGGCCTAGAATTCTCTTGCAAGAATTTTGTGCATTGGGCCTCTAGTAATAATATAAAAAGAATCATAGGAATAATAAGAAAGCACAGCCATAAATGAAACCATGGATTACTCTAAAGTATAATGAATTTTTTTCATTTAAATTAATGTCTTCTCTAGTTGCCAGTGGGCTTGCAAATTTACTCCTGAAATCAATGATTAAATCTGAGAATTTCATGAAAAATGTACATATGTATTACCTAGTGATGAGAAAGCAGTAGCTTGATTTTTAAAAAAATTTTTTAAATATTTAGTAAATTGCCGAACCGGTTTGGCTCAGTGGATAGAGCGTCGGCCTGCGGACTCAAGGGTCCCGGGTTTGATTCCGGTCAAGGGCATGTACCTTGGTTGCGGGCACATCCCCACTGGGGGGCGTGCAGGAGGCAGCTGATGGATCTCTCTCATCGATGTTTCTAACTCTCTATCCCTCTCCCTTCTTCTCTGTAAAAAAATCAATAAAATATATATTTAAAAAAATATATTTAGTAAATTGATTGGGGTAACATTGGTCAACATGAACAAATTAAATCATAAGGTCATAAACTTTTTTTAGAAAGGGAAAATGTGGGTTCTGGAAATTAAAAGCCATAATGGTTCCCTATTTACCCATGACCCCCAGTAGATGCCTGAAACCATGGATAGTACAGAACCCTGTATATATATTATGTTTTTTCTATACAGACATACCTATGATCAAGTTTAATTTATAAATTAGGTACAGTAAGAGATTAACAACAGTAACTAATGATGAAATAGAACAATTATAACAACCTACTATAATAAAAATTATGTGAGTGTAGTCTCTCTCTCTCTCTCTCTCTGTCTCAAAATATTTTATTATACTATACTTACCCTTCTTGTGAAGATATAAGATGATACAATAACCTACCTGATAAGGTGAAGTGAGGTGAATGATGTATGCATTGTGACATAGCCTTAGGCTACTATTGACTTTCTGACAATGGTCAGAAGGTGAACACTGTGAACACAAGCCCTGCCTTATGATAACCTAGAAGACTACTAAAGACTGCTATCTGATAACCCACAGGACTACTAGACTAAAAGGGATGATTCATGTCCCACCAGGATGGCTTGGGATTTCATCACACTACTCAAGACAGGATGCAATTTAAAACTTATAAATTGTTTGTTTCTGGAATTTTCCATTTAATATTTTTGGTCTGCGATTGACCTCGGGTAACTGAAACCACAGAAAATGAAACCGCAGATAATGGGGTACTATGATCGTAACAGTTTGTAACTTTTAGTGAGGTCTTTAACAGTCTTTGGACATATTATTGGATAAGATATAATGGTGACTTATTTAAATTTAGAGTAAGTAGGTAGATTTATAAAAGCAAGATTCAAAGTAGGTTGGAATTCAAAACCAGCATTTGATTAGAGGTTCAGTGTCACCCTTGAAAGAGATCTTCACAGCACTTTAATGGGGTTATTTTGTGTCAACATTTCCATCATTGATTTGTGTGAAGGTTTTGAAAGTAGGTTTATCTGCTTGTAGATTATTCAGAGTTGGACTTGGACAGCTGGTACCTTAGAAGGCAATCAAGAACATCTTCCTAAAACCTTGCCTCATTAATCTAGTGCATTTCTATCTTCCTCTCTCCTACCATACTTTGATATGTAATAGAAATTCACAATTTAGTTTGCTTTAGGGAAAAAAGTGACTTTTCTTTCTTTTGTCTGCCTAATATTTTTACCAGATTAATGTATGAATCATATGTGTCCCTTTTATAGCATAATATCCTTAATGATACAAATTTAAGATATTAAGAAAATTAGGAAAGTCTCTACATAAAATATGTTTTTATCTACTCTAGGAATATGAAGCACGAACAGGGAGGGCCTGTAAACCTCCACCTCAGTCTTCAAGACGTAAGAATTTTGAATTTGAGCCACTTTCTACCACTGCCCTCATTCTTGAGGATCGACCATCGTAAGTAGTCTAGTGCTCATCAGGCACACAGTTTATATTTTAAACTTTAATCTTGCTTACCATTTACACAAAAGATATCAAGAAATTAGAGAAATTGATTTTAAAAAATTTTTAAATCCCAGAAAGATATCCTAAAACTAATAAGAAGGACTATATTGTTGATGTTCAAGCTTAGGCATACTTTCTAGAAGTCTCTATGAGCACATGTCTGAGACATAAATTTTGGCTTTTTATATTTGTTTCCATTTTGACCATTCTCTGTCTTACCTTAATATGATAAGGCAATTGTTTTTCCTTTCTTGACATTTAATATGTACTTAAGGTATATTTGTCCTTGCCTTTTGAACAATTTTTGAAATTGGAACTTGAAATGTTAACTACTGACTCTCAACCAGTTGGTTCACTGTTACTAAAAATACATTTTTAATACCCTAAAAAACATCTTAAATTCTTCTCTTCCCATTTCTGCCACAAAGTTGCTATTCTTCAAAATATTGTCTCTGATTTCTTACCAAACAAAGCACACTTCCCTAAAGATCTCTTGGTTCTTTTTTTTTTTTTAATTAAATCTTTATTGTTCAGATTATTACAGTTGTTCCTCTTTTTCCCCCCATAGCTCCCCTCCACCCATTTCCCACCCCACCCTCCGCCCTCACACCCCCCCCCCCCACTGTCCTCATCCATAGGTGCACGATTTTTGTTCAGTCTCTTCCTGCATCCCCCACACCCCTTTCCCCCCCAAGAATAGTCAGTCCACTCCCTTTCTATGCCCCTGATTCTATTATAATCACCAGTTTATTCTGTTCATCAGATTATTTATTCACTTGATTTTTAGATTTACTTGTTGATTTTTAGACTGACTTGTTCATAGATGTGTATTTGTTGTTCATAATTTGTATCTTTACCATTTTCTTCTTCTTCCTCTTCTTAAAGGATACCTTTCAGCATTTCATATAATGCTGGTTTAGTGGTGATGAACTCCTTTAGCTTTTTCTTATCAGTGAAGCTCTTTATCTGACCTTCAATTCTGAATGATAGCTTTGCTGGATAAAGTAATCTTGGTTGTAGGTTCTTGGTATTCATCACTTTGAATATTTCTTGCCACTCCCTTCTGGCCTGCAAAGTTTCTGTTGAGAAATCAGCTGACAGTCGTATGGGTACTCCCTTGTAGGTAACTGACTTTCTTTCTCTTGCTGCTTTTAAAATTCTCTCTTTGTCTTTTGCTCTTGGCATTTTAATTATGATGTGTCTTGGTGTGGTCCTCTTTGGATTCCTTTTGTTTGGGGTTCTCTGCGCTTCCTGGACTTAAAAGTCTATTTCTTTCACCAGGTAGGGGAAGTTTTCTGTCATTATTTCTTCAAATAGGTTTTCAATATCTTGCTCTCTCTCTTCTTTCTGGCACCCCTATAATTCAGATGTTGGTATGCTTGAAGCTGTCCCAGAGGCTCCTTACACTGTCTTCATATTTTTGGATTCTTTTTTCATTTTGCTTTTCCAGTTGGGTGTTTTTTGCTTCTTCGTATTTCAAATCTTTGACTTGATTCTTGCGATCCTCTAGTCTGCTGTTGAGAGTCTGTATAATATTCTTTATTTCAGTCAGTGTATGCTTAATTTCTAGTTGGTCCTTTATCACAACCTCGAGGGTCTCATTAGATTTCTTGAGGGTCTCATTAAGTTTATCGGCGGTTTCTAGAAAATTCTTGAAAAACCTTAAAAATGTGGTTTTGAACTCTATATCCAGTAGTTTGCTTTCCTCCATTTCTGTCATTTGTGTCCTGTTTCTTTGTCTCTGCATTTTTTTATGCTTCGCTGTCGATAGAGTGGCTTTCTGTGCTAAGTGTCCTATAGGGCCCAGTGGCTCAGCCTCCCCAGTTACCTGAGGTAGACACTCTTGGTGCACCCCCTTGTGGGCTTTGTGCACAGTCTTGTTGTAGTTAAGCCTTGATTGTTGTAGGTAACACTGGGAGGGATTGACCTCCAGGCCAACTGGCTGTGAGAATCAGCTGTGTCTGCAGTGGGAGAACTTCTGTGCTGGAGACACCCCTCTGGGGCAAGACTTGCTTCAATGGGGCTTTGGTGCTCACTGAGTCTGCCCCCTGAGTGTGTCCTTTATGGGTCCGAGGAGCTGCAATCTGGATGGTCCCACTCTGACCACCATGCACACTGGCTCCTGGATCTCTAAGGGGGTGCTAATCTAGCCTCTGCCTGAGACTATCCAGCAGGAGCCAGCTGTGACGCAATGCAAGTTGCCCTGGGGCCTTGGGCCAGCTGCAGTTTGTTAGGTAATTATCAGATTGCAAAGGGCCAGGCCTTTCATATGCAAAAGCCTCGTGGCTTGGGCGGGGCGGGGTCCCAGGGGATCAACAGGGCGGAGCAAGCAGTTATGGCTGCTCTCAGCCCTGCCCTCAGAGACTCTGCTTCTCAGTGTCCTGGCAATCGCTGCAAGCACCTCCAAGAGAAAGCTGCCCTCGAGTTCTGACTGATGCCAGACAGTCCAGTTTCTCCCGTATGAGTCTGGGTCCCCAGAGACTCGCCCGGAACTGGAGCTCAGAGCTTGAGACTCCCTCCCAATTGAAAAAGACAACCGTGTCCTCAGCCGCCAGCCCTCTCCACATGGGCCTCTGTACCTCTGTATTTTACTTCCGCACCGCACCTCCTCTGAGTCTCGGTATGCTTTTCTCTTTCCTTCTAGTTGTAGAATTTCCACTCAGCCAGCCTTCCTGTGGTTCTGGCTGATGTCCGTTCCGTCATTTAGTTGTATTTTTGAAGTGGTTGTGCGAGGCAGCAATCTCTGGTGTTTACCTATGCCGCCATCTTGGTTTCTCTCTGAGATCTCTTGGTTCTTAACTCCTTTTCCCTTCTTGGGCTCTCAGGATCTATTCTTTTTCTTTTAGCCTTCTCTTTCCTTCCAGTATAATAATTTCTAACCTTTTTTGTCATTTCCCTGCTCTGTAGCTTTTTCTATCCATTATCCTAAAGAGCATAATAAAAGGATCTGGAACCAAACAGTGAGAGGTTGAATATTTTTTAGACATTGTGAGAGAAGAAGTACATTATTTTTCAATTCTTGTTGCATTTATTTATGCTAAAGAATTGTGATCCCAATGCTCCTTTTTTTTTTTTTTTTTTGTAAGGATTTGGTGAATACATTCATATTATTTTTCCTTTGGTTTTTTTTGTCTTGATGAGGCAAATGAATCAGGCCAATTCAAAGAGTGTTTAGATAAGCAAGAAAAGATCTTTTGACTCCTGACTGACAGCTGAGTAGGTAGATAACCAAGTTCCCAGAAGAGCTTTCTTAAATTTGTTAAAATTCATCCAAAATAGATTAAACTTTTTACCAGGAATGTTAATTTCTTCCCTGAAGGAGTTTATAAAAATACTATGCGAAAAGTTCTGTGCTAGATAGTCTTTGGGACAAATTGTTATTTACACCATCCTCTATTTTACAAGTCTCACCTTCATGCCTTTGCTCATGTTATTGCCTTCTATTGGAATACAGTTACCTTATTTTTACTGCTCACATACCTAAGCCTTTAGAGATTAGGCTTTATCTTTTCTATCAAGTCAAGTCTTTGTTGACATCTTCCCTCTTATTCCTTTACTAGAGGCCTGGCGCACGAAATTCATGCGCGGGTATAGTACCTAGGCCTGGCCTATGATTAGGGCCATCTTCCCCGGCTGCTGGCAGCTGGCCCCACCCCCTGCCACCACCCACCCCCAGTTCCCCATTTGTCATTGGGCGATCAGAGCCTGCCGGCCAGCAGGGAGGAACCGAGAGGTGGTCAGTGTGCCTCATAGGACTGGTTGAGTGGTCGTTCTGGTTGTTCTGCCATTCGGTCAATTTGCATATTACTCTCTTATATATATTTAGACTAGAGGCCCGGTGCACAAAAATTTGTGCACTCGGCGGGGGGAAGGGGGGGTCCCTCAGCCCAGCCTGTGCCCTCTCGCAGTCTGGGACCCCTCGGGAGATAACGACTTGCTGGCTTAGGCCTGCTCCTGGGTGGCAGAGGGCAGGCCCAATCCCTAGGTGCAGCCCCTGGTCGGGCTCAGAGCAGGGCTGATTGGGGAGTTGGGACGCCGCCCCCTGTCATGCACAGAGCAAGGCGGATTGGGAGGTTGCGATGCCACCCTCAGTCACGCTCAGGGTAGGGCCGATTGGGGGGTTGGGGCACCGCCCCCTGTCACACTCAAGGCAGGGTCGATGGGGAGGTTGCGGCACCACCCCCTGTTGCGTACAGAGCAGGGCCCATCAGGGGGGTTGGGGCTCCGTACCCTGTCATGCACAGAGCAGGGCCCATCGGGGTTGGAGAGCTCCCCCCTGTCACGCACAGAGCAGGGCCGATCAGGGGGTTGAGGAGCTCCCCCCTGTCACTCACAGAGTAGGGCCGATAGGGGAGTTAGGGCACCGCCCCCTGTCACACACAGAGCAGGGCCGATCAGGGGGTTGGGGCGCCGCCACTGTCACACTCAGGGCAGGGCCAATGGGGAGGTTATGGCTCTACCCCATCACACACAGAGCAGGGCCCGTGGGGCGGGGGGGTTGGGGCGCTGCCCTCTATCACCCACAGAGCAGGGCCGATCAGGGGGTTGGGGCGCCGCCACTGTCACACTCAGGGCAGGGCCGATGGGGAGGTTATGGCTCTACCCTGTCACACACAGAGCAGGGCCTGTGGGGGGGGGGGGGGGGAGGTTGGGGCACCGCACCCTGTCACAGAGCAGGGCCGATCAGGGGGTTGGGATGCCGCACCCTGTCACACACAGAGTTGCAGGGCGATCAGGGGGTTTGGGCGCTGCCCCCTGTCACGCTGATCCGGTGCCAGGAGGCCTCTTGGCTCCGCTGAACCCGGTGCTGGGAGGCATATTACCCTTTTACTATATAGGATAGAGGCCTGGGGGCCAGCTGGTTTGCCCTGAAGGGTGTCCTGGATCAGGGTGGGGGTCCCCACTGGGGTGCCTGGCCAGTCTGGGTGAGGGGCTGAGGGCTGCTTTCAGGCTGGTGGTTGTTGACTGAAGCTCCCAACCGCTCCTTTTTTTTCTCTTTTTTTTATTTTATTCTGGGCCAGCTTTAGCTCTGGCTCTAGCTCTGAGGCTTCCGCTGGTTTATTTGCGTTCTATAATCGAAACAATGTATAACTCCAGCTCTGAGATCCTGGGGTTTTGTTTAGCTTCTATATTTGTTACAAAGTTTCAAACTGCCAGCTCAGAGGCCGGCAGCGCAGGTGGGGAACGTTGGAGTCCTCCTTCCCTGCAGCAAGCAAGCCTCATGTTCACTTCCAGCTGCCTGGCTGCCAGCTGCCATCTTGGCTGACAGTTAATTTGCATATACTCACTGATTAGCCAATGAAAAGGGTAGCGGTTGTACGCTAATTACCATGTTTCTCTTTTATTAGTGTAGATGTGCTCCAATCCTTCCACTTCCAGGGAAAGGGGCAAAGGAGGGTGCTGAAAGTGATAAGGGAGGCAGCAAGGTGAACTTTTTTGTGGGAGGGGAGAGTTTCCTCCTGATTAGGGGCTTCAAAGGACAGCATCCTACTTCCGCTACCCTCTGTCTCCAGAGACACAATTTCTAATTCGCATCTGGCAGGACACAGCAGTTGCAGGTATAGGACTGGGAGCACCTTTCTGCATGCAGCTCCCTGGAGAGTCTCTTCCGGCCAAGGAAAGCTTTGTTCTAACCATTTCTCCCAGAGCCAGGGCTGCTGGGTGGTCTGGAGCAGGAGGGCAGAATGGAGGTAGGGCAGGGCAAGAAGAAGTATAGGGTAGAAGACTGGGGGGTGAGGGAGGGAGAGGGTGAAATCTGTGTGTGGATGGGGGGAGGGCTGGTGCAGAAGGAGAGTTGGGGTCAGCACAGGAAGGTTTGGAGGTACTGGGGGAGTAAGAGGGACCAGCAGATGCCAGAACAGGGTAAAGGTTTTACGGAATCAGGTGGGGGTCTGCGAGGGTGAGTATAGACTAAGTCCCTTCCCCAGACCCTGCCATCCCAGGTGGCTAGTGGGAGGGGTCCATAGCAAGACGCTGAGCCTCCTACACTTTGTGTCTGAGGCTCCAGAACATGTGGCCAACACGCCCCACCCCTGCCGAAGTGCTGCCATTTGGAATGCATTTGCAGACACATGGATTGTTTTTAAGTTAATGCTTTTTAATTCACTCTGTTTCCCACTTGTCATTTTTTATTGAAAAGGCAATTCTGCTGGTGTGTGTTCCTTTGCGGGGGCGGCAGGGGTATTCTCCATGGGCAGAGATCCAATGAGAGACAGAGACAAAAGGCCCAGTGAGACATGCCCTGATTGGGGCCCCCGATCAGTGAGGGGAGGCCCTGCTGGGGATAGAGCTGGCAGGGGCGAGGGGCCATGGTTGTTCCACCGTTTCGGTCGCTGGGCTTTTATTATATAGAATGGTCTGAAGCAGAAGTCTTAACCATTATTCATCCTTGCTACAACATACCTGAAGAATCTTACTAACTTGAGAAGAGAGGAAGAGGTACAATATATAATTTGGAAATTTGTCACATACCTTTCCTCACTCTAACCTGTTGAAAATAATTTTAAAAACGGACTCCAAAAACCAGACATTATTAATATACATTTGGATATATGATAATACTTAAATGTATTTTTTTGCATATTTTTTTCACTGACTGTGAAGCCATTAATTTTATAAACCAATATATAGCATATGCAAGTGATACACTGATTATCAAATTATTCATAACATTATCTTGAAACTCTAAAAGTGCAAAGCAGTTTGTTATAAAAGTGTACTGGCACTTACCATGTAATCCAGGAATTCTACTCTTAGGTATATATGCATAGAGAAATGACGGCAGATACCCACACAAGACTTGAAATGAATATTTATAGTACCTTTATTCATAGTGTCCCCAAACTGGAAACAGTCTAAATGTTCATCCAAATGGATACATGGAACACTGATCACCAATTAAAAGGAATATGTTCATAATACACAGAACAGCATGGGTGAATTTTTAAAATATGCTGAGCAAAAGAAGCCAGACAAAAAAGAATCTATGTGAAACTCTTTAAAAGGCTACCAACTAATGTACAGTGATAGCAATCACAGATGTGATTGGCCAAGGTAGGAGTTGGGTAAGTATTGAGTGCAGAGGGTCATAGGAAACTTAATGAAGTGATGGGAATGTTCTGTATCTTGATTGGCGTTAGTTGCAATGGTATGTAAAATTGTCAGAACTCTTCAAACTGTACTCTTAAAATATGTTTGTTCATTTTATCACATGTAAATTCTACCTCCAAAAAGTTTACTTTAAAAAACCCTGTAGTAAGTGGGTTTAATAAGACCTAGAAATATTGGCTGAAATTTCACATTCAAAAATAATGAATAAACACGTACATATGACATATAAATATATATAACAAATATTGGCAACTCGGATTCTGGTTCTTTTCTAAAATGCAAAGTTCTTTTCAACCTATTACTTTCTTAATGTATGAAATGAGGTGAGGTTAAAAATTCTTGGTATCTGTAAAAAAGAAGTTAATACATTTAAAAGTTAGTCTTTTGAAAAGTGACTTAAAAAAATTTTCCCCCCAGAAATCTTCCTGCCAAATCTGTGGAAGAAGCTTTACGTCACCGACAAGAATATGATGAGATGGTGGCTGAGGCTAAAAAACGAGGTATAAAATTTAACTCTAGTTGGTAAATTTAATTTACTGAATTTCAACAGGAAGGTAGATGGTGAAATTGATGAAGTCTGTCTTTATGATGATGGTGATTTCTTATTTTTATAACTACATTTGTTCTTAAAGAGAAATAAAATGTCATACTAAGATCATAGTTCTTCTGTAAGGACTTTTACAAAACTAATAGGAAGAGAAAGACAGCAGACTATATGAGAGATCTTGTCATTACAGTCATAAACCTTGGACTACTGCTAACTTATAAATGAAGATATTTCTTCATGAAATTCACTTGTACAGTTTTTAGGCTTTTGATATATAATTTAATAATTTTAATGCTTTAAAATAACTTCCTATATGACTGTGAGAATGTGATTTGAAATTAAAATATGCTTTTGTGACTTAATAGAGTCTCTCTAGAGTCCCAGTTGTGTCATTTGGACAGTCACATAAATGTATACTCTCGTGTGCATAAATTCACATATTTATTCATTCTCTCTTCCAACCAAAAAGTACAGTGTAAGGATAATTTAACAATATTTATTTACTAAGTACTGTCCAGGATATATTTTTAGAAAATATTACACAGCTATGTGTGTGTAAACACACATACATGCACACTTTTTGGCCTTTGCTCTTTTTAAAATATATTTTTATTGATTTCAGAGAAGAAGGAAGAGGGAAAGAGAGATAGAAACATCAGTGATGAGAGGGAGTCATTGATCAGCTGCCTCCTGCATGCCCCCTACTGGGGATCGAGCCCGCAACCCGGCATGTGCCCTTTACAGGAATCATACCCGGGACCCTTCAATCCATAAGCCAACTCTCTATCCACTGAGCCATACCCGCTAGGGCTTGACATAAGCTTTTTTAACAAGTGATATTTTTCCTTAACTTACATAAATGGAATGTTATAATAGTATACAGTTCTTCTTTGTGGCACCATAAAAAAAAAAACTATTTTGGAAATGAAGTTAATCTTTAATCTATAAAGCCAGTATCTTTCTAAAGGGCCCAATTATTTAAACATAGGCTGAGTTTATTTTTCTATACATAATTCGAAATACAAGTTTTAGTTGACTCTCAACACTGACTTTACTGTTCAATTAATATTTAAGATAGTTATTGATAAATAGATAATCCTAAGTACATGTTATGATAGAATAACATTGAATTAGGAAATCAGAAGGTCACAGCTTTAATCCTGTTTGACACTACCTGGTTGTGACACTCTAAATAGACCGAATGTTAGTTTCCTCATCTATAAAATGTGTGGGGCAGGCCAACTAGATGCAAACTTTCAAGGCCCTCCGTCAATACTTTTTTTTTATAACAGTGGAACCCACTCCAAAGAAATCTTATGTAGAATCTGAATATATAAAACAAATTTTTAAAAGTGAATCTGCCTAATTGGCCTCTAGCTTACCCCTTAAGATAGTTTCTGCCCAGCTGGTGTGGCTCAGTGGTTGAGCATCGACCTATGAACCAGGAGGTCACGGTTCCATTCCCAGTTAGGGCACATGCCCAGGTTGCGGGCTCGATCCCCAGTAGGGGGTGTGCAGGAGGCAGCAGATGAATGATTCTCTCTCATCATTCATGTTTCTATCTCTTTCACCCTTTCCCTTGCTCTCTGAAATCAATAAAAATATATATTTTTTTGAAAAGACAGTTCCTGAGGTATATGTGAATCAATTTAAGAAACACTTTACTTTTTTTTTTCCTGTTGATCCTCATCTAAGGATATTTTTCCATTGATTTTAGAGAGAGTGGAAGGGAGGGGGAGAGACAGAGAGAAACATCGATGTGAGAGAGAGACATTGAATGTTTGCTTCCTGCACATGCCTTAAACTGGGCCGGGGATCGAGCATGCAACCATGGTAGGTGCCCTTGACTTGAATCGAACCTGGGAGCCTTTCTCCGGCCAAGGCTCTATCCACTGAGCCAAATCGGCTGAGGCTAGAAAATACTTTAGCTAGCTGATCTCTGAAGTTTGCACTGGTTCTAAAATTATATATAATTATATATATGTATAGTTTACATATATTTTACTTCTCTATTTTTGATGCATCTCTTCTGGAATTGTGACTTCTGATTTTCAGAGGGGTGTTGTTTGCATGTTTGTGTGTATTAGAGGGATTTTAAAAATTTAATTAGTAAAGTGAAGCATCATACTCAGTTTTTAATGTTATGTGGTTTTATGTGAGGAAGTACATAAACCCCTTGTATGAAAAAAAAGGTGTTGGTTAGTTGCTTACAGTAGTTTATTTTTTTATTTTCTTTTGAATATATTTTTATTGATTTCAGAGAGGAAGGGAGAAGGAGACAGATAGAGAAACATCAATGATGAAAGAGAACCATTGATCGGCTGCCTCCTGCATGCTCCCTACTGAGAATCAAGCTTGCAACTCAGGCATGTGCCTTGACCTGGAATCGAACCATGACCTCCTGGTTCATAGGTTGACGCTCAACCACTGAGCCAAGCCGGCTGGGCCACAGTAGTTTATTTTTTTTTAATATATTTTTATTGATTTTTTTACAGAGAGGAAGGGAGAGGGATAGAGAGTTAGAAACATCGATGAGAGAGAAACATCGATCAGCCGCCTCATGCACACCTTCTACTGGGGATGTGCCCACAACCAAGGTACATGCCCTTGACCGGAATCCAACCTGGGACCCCTCAGTCCGCAGGCCAACGCTCTATCCACTAAGACAAACCAGTTAGGGCTAGTTTATTTTTTACATAGTTAACTCATGCCAAATTTTAGTTTGTTGATTATGTATAAATAGAATATGTGATACTGTAATCTATTTAAATGATTTTTTTGGCCTTTGTTTCATTTTGTAGAATAGGAGATGTTATTTTAAAATTATATTAATTAAATTCTTTTTATTTCTCTTTTTTATCACCTTCCCTCACCCACCCTTTTTCCTTTCTCTCTTCTCCTTTTTTTCTTCCTTCCTTTCATTAAAATATTCTTTTTGAAAATGCCTCTTTTGTAAGCTTAGGTAGAAAGAGAAGGGGGTTTTGATCTAAATCTTTTGTATTGAAATAATTTTTACTTGTTTAAAACAGAAATTAAAGAAGCACATAAAAGGAAAAAAATAATGAAAGAACGATTCAAACAAGAAGAAAATATTGCAAATGCAATGGTAATTTGGATCAATGAAATATTGCCCAATTGGGAAGTAATGTAAGTAAACAGACATTTCCTGAATTCCAGTCTTTCTCCAAAGATCACATGTTTCCAATTCTCTATTTCTTTATTACTTCCACCATGTAGCTTATGCTTTGGCTAAATTATGCTGTTAATCAATGTCTGAAAATTTCATGCTTATTTCTGTGTCTTTGCTTTTATAAAACCGTCAATTTCTGATACCTACTTTCTTTACTGACCACTCTCTGCCTGTCAGAATCTTACCTATCCTTTGAGTCCCGTTTGAAATGCTAGTTGATTCATGAAACTTTTTTTTTCCTTAGTTACCATATTTTCTTAATTCTAACATATCATTTATTGCAAGGTACACTATTAATGTCATAGCAGATGTTTGGAAAGAAAATACTAAAGCATGTACATTCGTTATAAGATGCATTTATTAACTATAAAGGTGATTTTTAATATGCTTCTCAAGAGAATGTGAGATATATGTATATCATAAAATATATGATGTTTTCCATCTGTAACGTCCCATTATACTTCTAGACTAATGTACTTCTTGCTTTACTTTGTCTTTCATTTTTTTATAATATATTTGTGCATGCCTTATCTTCCCTCTAGACTGAAGGGTGGGAGATGTCTTCTACAATGTTTAATATAGGATATGCATGGGGAATTTGTTGAATATTGGACATGTGACATATTATATTAGGCTCTTTACATAAGTAATCACATTTGATTCTTACAACCTTTATTCCCACTTATCTTATAGGGAAGCTCCAGGTCAGACAGGTTAAGTGATTTGCCCAAGGTAATACAATTAATGAATAGTTAAATAAGATTTGAACTCAGGTCTATCTGACTCTAAAGCACACACTCTTTAAGCAGACTATACTGCCTCTCAAAAGATGAGAGCCTTACCTGTAATAAATACTTTTGTAATTTGGTTACTGAATTGACAACAAATTTTTATGTTCCTTTTATTCTGTTTTTCATAATTATACTTTTCTGATTCTTTCATTTTATCAGTATAAATGGCAGCTATAGAAGGAGTTACCTTTAAATTACTGTTATCTCTCTTTAGGATACTATGTTTTAAAAAGTAACTTTCTCCTTTTTTCTTCCCCTTCAATTCTAGGCGTAGTACAAGAAGAGTTCGAGAATTGTGGTGGCAGGGATTGCCCCCTAGTGTTCGTGGGAAAGTTTGGAGTCTAGCTGTAGGAAATGAACTAAATATCACTCCTGGTTTGTATTCTATATTCAGTTACTCCCACACGTACAAATAGCCATCTCCAGAGTTACAAAGCAGATTAGTAGAGTAGCAATTTAAAAGGGCATTACCAAGTATAATGTGGTTTTAGGAGCATGCTTCATTCCCTATCCCTTTAAAACCTCATATGACTTAATAAGTTCACTATATTTCATACTATCAAAAATAAGATATGTGGGTTTTCCTTTAATTTACAACCACAAATAATATTCTTGACACCCAAATATCTTAACTTCAGGTAACTACAAAAACTTCTGAGATTCTAGGTGCCACTGGAGATTTTATATATATATAAAAAAGCGTAATATGCTAATTCGACCGGACGACCTTCCAGACGAAGCCGGGGCTGCGAGGGAAGCCTGGGTCCCGGGTGCCTGCCAGCGGCTGGAGAAAAGTCCAGGTCCCAGGTGCAGCTGAGTACCAGAGGAAAGCCGGTGCTGGCAGCGGGGGGAAGGAAGACCTACTCTTGCACAAATTTCGTGCATCAGGCCTCTAAAATAAATATATATATATATATATATATATATATATGAAATAGTCCAGTTGTGGAAAGGTTTCCCCTTTATTTAAAAAAAACATAAATATTGGGGGAAGGCTAGAAATTTATTTTTCATCTCTACTCAAACTAGTCCTTTTGGATCTTGAAAATGTTAAGAGGAAGACTCTTAAGGAATTGTTTTATTTTCTTAAGTTTCTTAAAACTTTGAAGAGTAGGAGTAAAATGTAGAGTAGTTTTGATGAAGTTAAAAAATAATAATAAAATATGCATAATATCAAATGGGGGAAATGTAAAATAAAAATAAAAGGTGCTACATTAGTCTGAGTGATAATGATAATGATAATGGTAGATAGGTACTATACCTATCTACCATTATACAGATGATGTATTATAGAACTGTACTATATACAGATGATGTATTATAGAACTATATACAGTACTATATACAGATGATGTATTATAGAACTGTACATCTGAAACCTATATACTTTTATTAATCAGTGTCATCCTAATACATTCAATTTTAAAAAAGAAACTTCAATTGAACAGTGTTTGAAATAACATCACTTATTTTTATATATTTTGTGGCACAACAAAAAGATGCTGTCATGGCCATTTCTGGAAAAAGAAATTTATCTTCCAGCAAGCATATTGGTTCACCTTTGAATTTCCAGTGTCAAAACCGCTATGGCCAATGAAGGTGTTCCCAGAGTGGGATTTAATTGCATAGCCTGCCCCCATCCCTATTTATGTATTGCTTATTCTTTGCAGCAATAAAAAGTAGTACATTCTTGGATTTATCTGGTAAAAAGAAAAAAGATTTAGGGAATCTAGTATAATATAAATAATATATTGTTACTATTACTTAAAATATTTATTTACATATTTATTGAAAAAGATTCAAGTAAAGTATAAACTGTACGTTTCTTCCCCCTCTTTTTAGGTTTCTCTGTATCTTCTTGTTATTTTTTTTCCACACAAAAAGGAGTTTATGTCCTGAGATTATTCATTAGCTTGCTTTTAAGCAATAATCTCTCCTGAATATCCTTTTATGTCAGCACATACAAGTGTACCTTAAGCATACTACTGTAGCTGTACTGTATTCCACAGTTTGGCTGCACTATAATTAATTTAGCCATTTTCCTAGTGATAATCAAATCAGTGACATATACGTTAAAAGAACATCAAGGTACTGTTGTTTACCTTTCAAATCAAAAGTTATTAAAAAGAATAAAATTACCACATAAATTGTGGCTGAAAATGATTTAGAATTCTTTGACAAAAGCCTTAAAAAGCATAACTTTTGACCTAATTATTCCAGTTCTAAGAATCTGCTCTAAGGAAATAATCAGGATTGGGTGCAAAAGCTTTTCTGTAAGAATGTTCATTGCAAAAATCTGCATTATATATAACTGGACAGAATTATAACAAAAATATTTAGTTCTAAAAGTGATGCCAACTTTGAATAGCATGATTATGTATGATTTTTAAAATTCATTTTCAGATATCCCGTAATGAACACTTTTTTTAACTGGACTTTTATTTAAAAAATAGAATTTAAAGGAAGAATTAAGAGTTTTTAATTTAGCTTAGAAAAAGTTAGATCCTATGTGACTTAACTCTTCTTTCCAATAAAACAAAGGTTTCTTTTGCCTTCTGTGCTTGGAACAGATTAAAAGGAAATGTTTTTATATTGTAGTTAGAACTTTCAGTTAGATCATTAAAATCCTAAATATTAAGGATTGTTGAACATACTGTAATTGTTTAAAGTCTTAGGAATTGGTTTTGGACACAGATGAGACTATGAAGCATTGGTAGCTATTTGAAATTTTGTTTGCAGTCTTGTTTTCTTGAGAACTTTGGCTTTAGAATGTTAGGTAACCTGATAACTTAAACATTGAAATATTGGTTAAGTTGGTTTTAACTTTTTGTGTTACTATAACTCAAAATGTTTTTTTAAGCTTGAAATAACTGGGCCATTTATTTTCAAAGTAATTTTAGGTTTTCTCTAATAAAACAATTCAGGAATGGATTGGGTATTCATCTCTCTTTCATTAGTGGTGGAAAGGAAGCTAAATTTTGATCAGAAAATTTACTTTATATAACCTTCTCTACTTTCAATGGCTATAATAGTTTGACTCCTTACCTATTGTATTTGTTTTAATCATGAAATTCATAACAATTAGGGAATAGTAACTAAGAATAAGGGTTCTAATGTCAGTCAAATGTGGTTCAAATCTTGGTTCTACTATATCTTAGATTTGTGACCTTGGGCAAATTACTTAACATCCAGTAGTCTTAGTTTTCTTCATCTGTAAAATGGGGTTAGATTGTTAGCTATCTCAAAGAATTGTTCTAACATTTTTTTGTGATAATGAGTATAACATTATAGTGAAAGTGAAATTTGCCAAATATGTACAATATCATCATTGTCAGAAAATCAGAGTGAAATATAAACTGATCTCAAAGTATTTTCGGTTCCTAAGATACATCTCTGCTTCAGAACTCTACATTTGTAGATTCAACAAAAAATAAGTATAACATGCAGAGTCAAGCAAGGAATTGAACTGAGATGCAGGTCTTATAGATTAGAGCCCCAGTGCAGATTCATGCACTGGTGGGGTCCCTCAGCCTGGCCTGTGCCCTCTCACAATCCAGGACCCCTCAGGGGATGTAGTAGTGCACAAAGCTGCAGGCGGCCAGGGAGGAGCCCAAGCCTGGGCCAGGTGCCATGCTGCTCCCGCTCATCCCAGCCCCACTGCGCCTGCCACTGCTGTTCAATAGCGCTGCTGCGGAGGCGGGAGGGAGGCGGGAGGCAGGAGAGTCTCTTGCTGCCACAGCTGCGCTTGCCAGCACCCGCCCTTTGGTCAGCTGAGCAGCGCTCCTGCTGTGGGAGCGCACTGACCACCAGGGGGCAGCTCCTGCGTTGAGCGTCTGCCCCCTGGTGGTCAGTGCGTGTCATAGTGACTGGTCGAACAGTTGACTGGTCACAGGGTTTTTATAGAGAGAGATAAGCACTGTAAGTCTTCCCTTGAGAAATGTCCTTTGATTTTTTTGTTTTGTTTTAATATTTTTATTTTCTTTTAGAGAGAGAGAAAGGAAGAGGGAGAGAGGGAGAGAGAAACAGTGATGTGAGACAAAAACCTTGATCGGTTGTCTCCTGTACACACCCTGACCCATGACCCTTTAGTGCAGTGGTTCTCAACCTTCCTAATGCCACGACCCTTTAATACAGTTCTTCATGTTGTGGTGACCCCCAGCCATAAAATTATTTTCGTTGCTACTTCATAACTGTAATTTTGCTACTTTTATGAATCGTAATGTAAATATCTGATATGCAGGATGTATTTTCATTGTTACAAATTGAACATAATTAAAGCATAGTGATTAATCACAAAAACAATATGTAATTATATATATGTTTTCCGATGGTCTTAGGCGACCCCTGTGAAAGGGTCATTCGACCCCCAAAGGGGTCGTGACCCACAGGTTGAGAACCACTGCTTTAGTGCATGGGATGACCCTCCAACCAAATTTGCCAGGGCAAATATGACATGCAGAGTCAAGTGAGGAATTGAACTGAGATGTAGATCTTCTTATTATACATAAGTACTGTAAATCTTCCCTTGAGAGATGTCCTTTGATGTTTTCAAATGCATTACCACAGTTTTACTTTTGGGTCAATTTTGTAGATTCCAAAGTGATGGATTTGTTTGGTGAACCTTCTTCCAAGACAGTTTTAAAAACTAAGTGCAGTAGTGAAACTGGACCTGGCTTGGAAGCAGTTTGAAATAAAACGTATGAACTTCAATTTGGTTCCTAATAACTGCAAAAAATTCTATATCTAAGTTTAAAACTTATATCTAGCTCTTATACCAAATGGAGTGGGGCACTCCATTTATTTTATTTTTTTAAATAATACATGTATTTTTTATTGTTGCTAGTATTACAGATGTCTCCCATTCACACACACACACACACCCCCATGGATTTCTTACACTCCTCCCTACCCTCTTCACCTTAGAGATGTCTCAGTTTGTTCCAGTTAGCCAGGCCTCTGATCCCATCTTGTCCCTCCCCAGGGACACTTGCTGTGCCACAACAGCTTTTTATTTTTTTTAAATATATGTTATTGATTTTTTACAGAGAGGAAGGGAGAGGGATAGAGAGTTAGAAACATCTATGAGAGAGAAACATCAAATCAGTTGCCTCCTGCACACCCCCTATTGGGCATGTGCCCACAACCGAGGTACATGCCCTTGACCGGAATCAACCCTGGGACCATTCAGTCTGCAGGCCAGCGCTCTATCCATTGAGCCAAACCAGTCAGGGCATAGAAATAATAGAAATTTTGAGTTTGATTTCTTTCCAAACCATTAGTAATAATGAAAAGTGAACAGAAAGAAGAGATCAGAATAATGAGTATGTTTGAAATATATCTAGTAAGTTATTTTATAATCTGATTCTTGGCAATATAAGAATACTTCTTATGGTCTAGTCCCGTGATGGCGAACCTTTTGAGCTCGGCGTGTCAGCATTTTGAAAAACCCTAACTTAACTCTGGTGCTGTGTCACATATAGAAATTTTTTGATATTTGCAACCATAGTAAAACAAAGACTTATATTTTTTATATTTATTTTATATATTTAAATGCCATTTAACAAAGAAAAATCAACCAAAATGAGTTCGCATGTAACCTCTGACACGCATGTCATAGGTTCGCCATCCCTGGTCTAGTCATACAATGGAATATCTATAATAATAAAAACATAATATGCTAATTAGACTGGACATCCTTCCGGATGAAGCCGGGGTTGCGAGGGAAGCCTGGGTCCCGGGTGCCAGAGGAAAACCTGTGCCAGCAGCCGGCAGAAGGAAGGCCTACCCTTGCATGAATTTCGTGCATCGGGTCTCTATATATATTCCTGTGTGTGTGTGTGTGTGTGTGTGTGTGTGTGTGTGTGTGTCAGATATATATATATATAGATAGATAGATATATTGGAATATATATATATTTTTTTAAGTGATTGGGCTCTTAGAGTAAAAGATAGGGGTAGAGATTTTTGTATGTGACCCTTTGACTAAAGTTTATGTAGCTTAAGATAGCTGTATCATAATGGAGAAACCAGTTTCAAGAGAGAAGGAAGCAAGAACTAGCATTTATTGAGGGACTATAAGGTGTCAGAAGCTTTACATAAATGGTATTGTTTAATCATCAGTAACACATGAATAGGTATTATTTTTCTCCATTTTACAGATGAAGAAAGCCAAGTTCCAGAGTTATAAATCCCACAGGTAGTAAGTGGCAGAGCCGGAGTTTGAATCTAGGTCTGATTCCAAAAATCATGTTTCTGCTATTGTACAATGGCTCCTTTAGCAGAAGCGTCTCTACCTGCCTCATACATACATTCTATATTGTAGCTATTTGGATGGCTGCTCTGGAATATTTTCATTTGCTACCTTTCTGGTGCATAATAAATAGTTTTGGTAGAATTGAGTACTTACATTTGCTATTTTTTTTATGCCAGCTACATAAGATATGCCTGACTTATAATGGGATCATGTTTTTCTATTTTTAAGAATAAAAATAAAAATATGTGAATATATTTCTTTCCTATTATTGATGAATTTTTGTTCTCCCTCACCCAGAACTTTATGAAATCTTCCTATCAAGAGCGAAAGAACGGTGCAAAAGCCTCAGTGAAACAAGTTCAGAGAATGATACAGAAGGTGTGATTCTTACTGTTTTTCTTTTCAATGAAAGGGAAACTGTTGAGGCCCCAGAGCCACGGGATTCAGGCAGAAGGCCACCCTGCGGGCCCGAGGAGGAGGTGGTGGAGGGCCTTATTTAACCTTCTTGGGGCCCAGGTTGTTGGTATGGCTGTACTTCTGGCAGCAGTTGACAGCAGGGGGTGCAGGCAGGTGTAATACTTGTGGCAGATCATTTTGTCGCAGTTATGCTTCTGGGCAAGCTGGCAGAGGGAGGGCTTGATGATACCATCCCGCAGATGAAGCACCAAGTGGAGGGTGGCCTCTCTGAATATTGTAGTCTGAGAGGTGTGGCCATCCTCCAGCTGTTTACCCACAAGAATCAGGCACTACTGTTCAGGTGGGGTGCCCTCCTTGTCTTGGATTTTAGCTTTGACATTCTTAGTGGTGTCACTGCGCTCAACCTCCAGGGTGATGATCTTGCCAGTCAGGGTCTTCACAAAGATCTGCATCTCTTCATCTGCTGGGGAGGCTGCTCCGACCCTCATTGAAGAGAAAGGGTGTGATTATTTTTTGTTAACAAAAATTTTTGGATGAAAGTCCAGTCATTGAAGATTATATCATGATTATTACCATGTGTCAGGAACTATAGAATTGCTTTACATATATTATCTACTCTAATGTTAATAACTCTTTAAGTAGATGATATAGGAGGAAACTCAAAGTAGTTAATTTATAAGCAGTGAAGCCATGATGTAAACCCAAGCTGTTGGACTCCCGAGCCCAGGATTTAATCATAGCCATTCAGGGTAATGGGGGTGAAGTATTTTTAGGCCAACATGGGTTTTTTTTTAATCCCCACCCGAAGATATTTTTCCATTGTTTTTAGAGAGAGTAGAAGGGAGGGAGGAAGGGAGAAAGGGAAACATCAATGTGAGAGAGCTCTATTGATTGGATGCCTCCCACACGTGCCCCAATTGGACCAGGGATTGAACCTACAACCCAGGTACATGCCCTTGACCAGGAATCGAACCCAAGACCCTTTGGTCACAGGACGACACTCCAACCATTAAGCAACACCCACCACGACCCAACTTTTAACTTAAAGATAGATGATCTTTATACCTCATTTGTGACCTCCTGTCTCCTCTCTCACTGACTTTCACTCACTTTCTAATATATATTTTTTATAATTCTTGTGCCTAATCTTTGTTTATTTAATTCACTCATATGCTCCTTTTATTCCTCCACTCTTATCAATTTTATTCCTGATCGTTTTGGAAAAAAATCTTTTTTTTTCTGATATCATAATTTATTAAATTTAGGTAAATTTGTTCAATCATCTCTTGTCCTTAAATTATGGAAAGCCATTTGTCTGCCAGTCACTTTTCTTTCTGTATTTGTTCTACTTAGTAAAAAGCAAACCCTCTTCTCTTGCCTGTATGTACAACTCTAAAAATGAACATGGTGCCCTAACCGGTTTGGCTCAGTGGATAGAGCATCAGCCTGCGGACTGAAGGGTCCCAGGTTCGATTCCGGTCAAGGGCATGTACCTTGGTTGCGGGCACATCCCCAGTAGAAGGTGTGCAGGAGGCAGCTGATCCATGTTTCTCTGTCATCGATGTTTCTAACTCTCTATCCCTCTCCCTTCCTCTCTGTAAAAAAATCAATAAAATATATTTTAAAAAATAAAAATAAAATAAAAATGAACATGGCTTAGAATAGAGAAATGGTGCCTATCGCATAGTGGTTTTCTGTGAGTATGTAAACATCCCTGTTAAATTCGAGCACTGGTATCCACTCACCTAGGAAAGGCTTTTCTCTTTCTAGGATTTAAATTCTCTGGACCTCCCTGTGTACACAACTCTGTTATGCCTTTTTTAAAAATGATACTTGAAATGTTTTTATCTAGTTGTTATTGTGGGAGTGATAATCTACCTACCCTCTATTAAAAAAAAAAAAAAAAACCTACCTTTTTTTAAAAAAAAAAAAGGAAGTAGAAATCCTTCACCATATAACTTTCTGATAAATGTATAGATATATTCTTCACAGAAGAAGCTCTAAATTCCAGCAAAAGCTGTGTGGCATTTCTTTAAGTTTCTGGATTGTTCAGCTTTTAACTTTCCTTAAATAACATATATTCCATGTAATCATTCTGTGTGTATAAGATTGAACTGGATATAGCCAAGTAATAATTGTAACTTTATTTACCTGGCAAATATAGGTGTATCTATTGCTGATCGGGAGGCCAGTCTGGAATTAATTAAGTTGGACATATCCCGTACATTTCCATCTCTCTACATCTTTCAGAAGGTGAGGGTTTCTAACCAGGTTTTTAACTACTTCTAAAAAATCCAAGGGAACATATTCTCCAAATTCATAGCTATTATTATTTAAAGGCAAAACTATGAAAATTGGGGAACTTTATATTAAAAAATGTGAAACTAGTAGGAAAATTTTAATGGAAATTTTATTATTTTATTCCACTGACTGAATGCATTGCAGTGAGCATGGCACATCATAATTTTATGTAGTAGGTACTGGATTAATTATCATCCAGGTGGATTTCTTCATTTTACTTTTTATTCTGTAAAATATTTGAAATTTAACTGTTTTGCCTAGTAAATTGTGTAAATATAAAGGAATTTGTCCCCAAATTTAAATTTTTCAGAATTACTATTGAAATGGGGTGGGGGGTAGGGTTTGTTGTTTCTGCAGAGACTATTAAGTTCCTTTAAAAAAAAAAGTTTCTTACAGGGATATAAAGTACAGCATAGGGAATATAGGGAATAAAGTTGCTTATACTTTATGAGAAATCATTACATTTTATGTATAGTTTATATTTGACTCAAATCTTTAATATATGGAATTTCTCTATCTTTAGATTAATAAAATGACATAAACATTTTTACTATTAAGATAAAAATTAATAGTAAACTTAATTTAGTGTAGCTTGATGGTATTTTTTTTTTTTTTTTGCTGAAGTTGTATTATATAAAATGGAACATTCTGTTTTCCTTATAATCTTATTGTACCAAATCCAGAAGTCTTTAAAATTGTACATAAACTTTATAGCTTATGTCTCTCAAGAGAGTTTGACTTTTTGTTGTTTAGGATTACATATTTTTAAATTAATTATTTAGAAAGCATCTTGACAGAGTGCATTTAGAATATTTCTGACAATGATTAAATATACTAACTAAAATTAATCTTTTGGGAAATGCTAAAGTTTATTAACATGATATTTGACAAGTAACTTAGAGACAATTATTTGTATAGTATGACATTTCATTTTTCTCTTCAAAGGGTGGCCCATATCATGATGTTTTACATAGTATCTTAGGGGCATATACATGTTACAGACCTGATGTTGGTTATGTAAGTATTTGTTTCCATCTGTTTTTTTAATATAAACATTTATTATATTGTAATCGCTCCAAAATGTGTATATCTCTGTGTCTTTTTTCTTCGGGCCTATCAACTTATCTAGAGAGGAGCCTTTCCTTCTCCTACCAGAGGTTTATGAGGCTGGCTGCCAGCTTTCTGGGAGAGCAGCTGGGGATTGCACCATGCAATTTGTAAACTTGCATTTATTGCCACTGCTGTTGGTCTGGTGCCTTCGCCCCTTCTCCCTAACCTTTCTTTCCGTGACTGTGCCTCCAGGTTGAGGGAAGCATAGGGGAGGGAATTTGCTCCTTTTACTGATTGTCAGTCAGTCCTAGTTTTGTTTTATTTTATTTTATTTTACTCACCTGAGGATATTTTTTCCATTGATATTTAGAGAGAGTGGAAGGGAGGGAGGGATGGAAGAGAGTGACAGACAGACATCAATTCAAGAGAGACACATTGATTGGTTGCTTCCCACACGTGCAACAGCCAGCCCGAGGATTGTACCTGAAACCCACGTACATACCCTTGATCAGGAATCAGATCCATGACCCTTTAGTGCAGTGGTTCTCAACCTTCTGGCCCTTTAAATACAGTTCCTCATGTTGTGACCCAACCATAAAATTATTTTCGTTGCTACTTCATAACTGTAATGTTGCTACTGTTATGAATCGTATTGTAAATATCTGATATGCAGGATGGTCTTAGGCGACCCCTGTGAAAGGGTCGTTCGACCGCCAAAGGGGTCGCGACCCACAGGTTGAGAACCGCTGCTTTAGTGTGACAGCTGACATTCTAACCAGTGAGCAACACTGGCCAGAGCAGCACTTACCAGCTTTTAATAAAATAAATGATTTACTTGTTGTTTATTGTGTAGTTGTTCCTTCTAAACTGTAAGAATCTTTTATTCACTGAGCTATCTCAAGTACCTAGAACAATATCTGTCATCCTATATAATATGCTAAGTGTTCAGTCATCTGGTCATCCATTCAACCAATCAAAGCGTAATATGCTAATGATATGCTAAGGCTGCTCAACTGCTCGCTATGATGTGCACTGACCACCAGGTGGCAGACAGTTGACCAGTTGACCAGTCACTATGACGTGCACTGACCACCAGGGGGTAGACACTCCGACCGGTAGGTTAGCTTGCTGCTAGGGTCCGGCCAATCAGGACTGAGCGAGATGGGCCGGACGTGCCCTTGAGCCCTTCCACAGTCCCTCCTCAGCTGGTCAACCTCCTGTGTCTCTCCCCGGCCCCGATTGTGCACCAGTGGGGTCCCTCGGCCTGGCCTGCGCCCTCTCGCAATCTGGGACCCCTCGGGGGATGTTGGAGAGCCAGCTTCAGCCCGATCCCGCAGGCCAGGCTGAGGGACCTCACTGTGCACGAATTTGTGCACTGGGCCTCTAGTCTTATATGATAAAAGGCTAATATGCAAATTGTCCCCTTGACCTGGAGTTCGACTGGGAGTTCGACCAGGGGGCAGAGCCAGCTGGCCAACCGCCTACGGTCCCTCCCCCCAGCTGGCCCCACCCCCGAACAGCTCCCCCACAGCTGGCCAACCACCTGAGGCCCCTCCCCCCAGCTGGCCCGGCCCAATCAGGGCGGGCCACCAGACCCCACCCATGCACGAATTCGTGCACCAGGCCTCTAGTATGGTGATAAGCATCTAATATTTGTTGAGTGAATGAATGAATGAACAAATGTACAAATGAACATACAACAAAATAGAGTAAATTGTGCCCGGTAGTCACCCTTTTGTGAGGTCTCTAAGATTCTTCTACTTTAAGACGAAGGTGAGAAGATGAAAGTTTTATGAAGGTTCTGGTTAAACATGGCAAATTGAACAGTCACAGAAGAAGCCAGAGAAATAAGAGGAGAACAAATAATGGGTCAAAGAAGCTAAAGGAATTCTGCTTAGCGGTTAGGAAAGTGCCCATTGGGTTTTACAATGAATACCATTGGTCAACCTGGTTAGAGAAGTTTCAGATAGTATAGTAATGGAGTGGGAATCCAGATTGAAATGTGCTAAAAAATGTAAAGGTTGCTAAGAAGATTGAAACAGATAGAGATATTATTGCAAATATTCTTAAGGGCCTCTCTGTATAAGTCTATTATACAAATCTCTACCAGAAGTAAGTACTTGATAAACTTTTTTTTAATGAAAGGATGAATATTTTTACAATAGCAGTTCCATGCCATTTGCTGCTCAGAAATATAAAATAGCTCTGTGTAACTCTCAAGCAAGCACCTAAGATACCTTTTACTCGAGGCCTTTTCCAATTTGTAAATATAACCTACTTTTTCTAATTTCTCCCATTATTCCCATAAGTCTTGTGTTCCAACCTAGCTGGTTCTATATGTCTTTACTCATACATCATTTTCTTTTTGGAATGGCTTTTCTCTTATTTCCTCTTACTACTTTCCCAGGAATCCAGCCTCACTATCCCAACCTCCACACCTCTTCTTTCTTGGACTTTCAGTGGCACTTCTCATAGATTGCTTTTATTCCTTTTTAAAAAATATTTTTATTGAGTTCTAGAGAGAGAGAAAGGGAGGGGAAAAGAGAGAGAAATATGGATATAAGAGGGAAACATCGATTTGCTGCCTCCTGCCACAGGTATGTGCCCTGACCAGGAATCAAACAGTCAACCTTTCAGTGCCCTGAATAATGTCCAACCAACTGAGCCACACCAACCAGGGCAATCTCTTTTATTCTCAGTTCCTCACTTTCTGCCTCAGACAGATATGTTATAACAATGAAGACCATCACCTCGTTTTTATTAAACTTTGTGGTTCTATATTTTGAAAGACTTCAGAGGAAGATGAAATAAACTAGTACACTGAGATAGGCTATTGTAGCAAGTAAAAGCTGATATTTTTTCCAAAATTTTATATATATATATATATATATATATATATATATATATATATTTTATTGACTTCAGAGAGGAAGGCGGGGGGGAGAGAGAGAGAGAGAGAGAGAGAGAGAGAAACAGCAATGATGAGAGAGAATCATTGATCTGCTGCCTCCTGCACACCCCCTACTGGGGATCAAGCCCACAACCCAGGCATGTGTCCTTGACTGGAATTGAACCTGGGACCCTTCAGTCTGCAGGCCGACGCTCTATCCACTGAGCCAAACCAACTAGGGCAGAAAGCTTTTCTTTTTAAACCATACCATATAGTCAAAAAAATTTAAAATAGATTTTATAATTATTAATGAGTTCTCTGTATTTACCTTTGTTTGTTGTGGGGGAAAAAGAAATCTTAGTTAATTTTACCTTATAATATTACTTTGTAATTTTTCAGGAATGCAATAAAATAAACACTATAGAATTATTATTATTATAAAACAATTTTGATTAATTTCCTTTCCCTTTGAAGGTCCAAGGGATGTCCTTCATAGCAGCAGTTCTTATTCTCAATTTGGAAGAGGCAGATGCCTTCATTGCGTTTGCAAATCTCCTGAATAAGCCATGCCAGTTGGCCTTCTTCCGTGTGGATCACAGCATGGTATGGACATTGGGAATGAATCATGTTTTTTGTTGCTAGTCAGTTTCAGAGTCTGAATGCCCTTTTAAATAAGTTTTTATTGATTTTTAGAGCTAGAGGAAGGAAAAGGGATAGAGATATAGAAACATCGGCAAGAGAGAAACATCGTCAGTCGGCTGCCTCCTGCACGCCCCTTTCTAGGGATCAAGCCCGAAAACCTGGGCATGTACCCTGACCAGGAATCGAACCTCAGTCTCTTAGTTCCTGAGTCAATGCTCAACCACACCAGCTGGACTGAATGACTTTTTAGATTGTGAAAACAATAGAAGACTAAAGTAATCTGATCTAAAAATAAGATTTTCTTATGCTGAGTGAAATAAGTCAGGCAGAAAAAACTAAGAACCATATATTTGCTTATGTGAAATATAAAATTGAAACTCGTGGCCACAGACAGCACTGGGGTGGTTGCCAGAGGGAACAGGGGGTTGATGGGGGCCTAATATATAGTGATAGAAGATTATGTGACTTTGGGTGGTGAGCACACAGCACAACATACAGATCTTGTAACATAGAAGCCTATATCTGAAACCTATATGATCCTATTAACCAGTGTTACCTCAATAAATTTAATAAAAGAGTAATATAAAATAAATTTTTCATTGAAGTATAGTTTTATGAATGCATGATGAAGACTCAGAAAGAGGTGCTAAGCAAGAGTTTCTGTTAATTTATAATTGAGGATTTATTTAATTTCTCTTATTTCTATAGCCTACTCTTTAATAATTTTATTGATATTTCCATTTTTAGATGTTGAAATATTTTGCAACATTTGAAGTATTTTTTGAAGAAAATCTCTCCAAACTATTTCTTCATTTCAAATCTTATAGTCTTACACCAGACATATACTTGATAGACTGGTAAGTGATAACTTATGAACATGAAATATAATAATTAAAAGGAAACAAAGTATAACTTTTTGTGTGTTTTAGGAACTAAAGTAAACTCATGCAGAGGATCATGAATATAAAAAACTCTTCCCTTACAAATAAAGAAACTCACATATTTGTGGGGAGACATTTGATTAAGAGCATGGACTCGGGTTGAAATCAGAATCTCTCAGTTTGTGTTTTAGTTTCTTACCTATAAAATGGAAATAATATATTTTGAGTTGTAGTGAGGGTGTTTTACATGGATTATCTCATGCAATGCCTAGTTCATATTAAGCTTTCAGCGTTAGTTGCTCTATCTTGTTAACACACAAGGGCTTGTGATAGTTATTATAGTGTGGTATTTTTTTTTTAAACTGGGGGCTTTGTTTTTTTCAAGGCTTTGTCCAGCTTTCTGACAGGAATGATGTCTTATTAAGGTGCTAATGTCTTTTTTCAACTTTACAATTCCAGCTTCTCTGTTTTAACTTAGAGGGTTTGCCCAAGACTTTGGTGAGCAGTAGCCAGTTGATTATAGAATGGCAGGTGAATTTTGCCAAAGAGATGGAAGAGTTGATCTTAAGATAGGTTAAGAGTACATATGAAACATTTAAACCTTAAATCCTAATCATTTGAAATCAGTGGGTTTCATGTGAATTTTTAATATAGAAAAAGAAATTAGTGGCATTGAGCAAATATGACATCTTCCCAGTTATTTGGGCTTCTATATTTATTTAGACTTTTTTTTAAAAAAAGTTATTTTTCAGTGTATTCTCTTTCATTCCCACTAGGAACGTTAGAGTTCCTCTGGATTATGTTATGGGACCCAGAGGACCAAGATCAAATATTAAATTTCTAAAGAAGGGGGGAAAAATAACTCAGTTGTCAGTTTTGGTGACTGAACATGAGGCACATCAGGGTCACAACTGATAGAGGGAACAGGATGGAACTGAAAATGAGCGAGTACCACATATTAGAAACTGCCTAGGCACTATGAGTTTCTACTTTAAGAAGTAGACATGGATTTTTGTTTCACTGCCTCTTTTGAATTTGTTATATACAAATCCTAGAATCAATTGTGTGGGAAAAATAGGAATAAAAAAGTGGCAGTGCTAATAAGTTTTTTGTTGTTGTTTGTTTTTTGTTGTTGTTGTTGGAGCGTTTTTAGTTCCCTTTCTTAAGTTTCATCAGCCCTAACCTGTAAAACACAGTCTATGTAAAAACTGTGTACTTTCTTTGCCAATGCAATTTTAAGGAGAAGTTCTCTAGCACCTATTCTCCCTACTTCCCCAACCAGAATGCCACCCTGAAGCACCACTGGATAATAAATTACATGATCAGACATTGTCAGCAAGGAGGTGAAAAAACCATTTTGGTGATTCTGTTGGAGCGTTTACATTGCTCCAAAAGAAGTAGTAAGTAAAGTTTGGTTAAGGAGGAAAAAAAATAACCAGTGGATGTTTGTGGAAGGAGAAGAGAAAAGAGAGAAGTAAGGCTTTATAATTTTGTATTTAGGTTACTAAAAGATGATACTTGGGTTTCTTATATAATAACAATAACTAACTTTTATTGAGTATTTCTTATGTGCCAGTCACTGTTCTAAAAACACTTTACATATGTTAACCCCTTTATTTTTTAAAACAATCCTAAGATGTAGGTATTATCTTTTGTTTACTAATGAGGAAACAGGTACAACAAGAATAAATAATCTTGCTCAAAGTAACACAACTAATAAGTTGCATATCTAAGATTCAGACTCAGGCATTCTGGTTTCAGAGCCATACCCTTAACAGCTAGGCTGTTCTGCCACTCTAGTGTGTATTGGGCCATGTCTCTACATAAGGTTGTAAATTCACATAATCTACTTATGTATTACTTAATTTTGTTTTACTCAAGCTCTTTGAGGGAAGAAGCCATATTTTATTTGCCTTTTTTATCCCTAATTAAGTACTGGGTTTTTTTAAATATAGAGGTGCCTAATGAGTGAATGAATAAATAAATGAAATTTTTCAATGAATATTTTTCCCCCTAATTTTAGGATCTTCACCCTATATAGCAAATCACTACCACTTGATCTGGCATGTCGAGTCTGGGATGTATTTTGCAGAGATGGAGAAGAATTTTTATTTAGGACTGGATTAGGGATCCTGCGATTATATGAAGATATTCTCCTGCAGATGGATTTTATTCATATAGCACAGTTTCTAACTAAATTACCAGAAGATATTACATCAGAAAAGCTGTTCAGCTGTATTGCAGCGATTCAGATGCAGAATAGCACCAAAAAATGGCCTCAGGTAGAGTGACATTTTTCTACTTCTAAAAGATGTGTTAAAACAATCAGTTGACTTTTTATTTAAAAAAACAAAACAATTATGTATTTCTCAAATGTTAGTGCTTAAATTTAAAAAAAAATATTTTAAAAATAATTCTTGACTTTGAAAGAGCAAGAGTTTAAAATAGATTGCTTCTCTTTCACCTCTCCAAATCTATGGATTTATTTTTCTGTAAATTCAGTAATATTTTATGATTTTAGTGAAGTACAACCTACAATAGTCAGTCTTTGCCAAAGCAAATATATTATTATTTCTGTATTTCAAACAGACAGCAATTGTATTAAACACCTGTTGTGTACTAAGGATTTGCAATAGAAAGAAAATAATGTATGATCCTGGGTTTTTAGATGCTTAGACTTGTTAGGAAGCAACCATTGGCAGTCTAAGTAACATAAAAGATAGTAGTATTATTTGCTCCATGAATGATAGACAATAGGCATTATAAATAAGCTCAGTTTTATTGCTTATGAAAATGAAATGTAAGGATATTGGTCCAGAAAATGTTCTGTTATTAAATAGTAATTTAAGACTACAGGATGGGGCAAAAGTATGTTTACAATTGTGAGAACACAAAATACAGAGTTTATTCTTGTTTTATTATTTATTAATTATTATATTATTTTCCATATGAACAACTGTAAGCCTCCTTTCCCCCACCCTGTATTTAACAAGTGATGAAAACTGGAAACTAAAATATATATCATAAAATTGGGTTGAAACAAAAGGATTTGAGAATGACAGTCTCAAACTTAAGTGTTAATATACTATAGTTATTTAATTCTCTTAAATCTACATGGTAGTTTTTTGAGGATTAATCTTTACTCTGTATAATTTCAGGTCTTTGCATCTGTAATGAAGGATATTAAAGAAGGAGACAAGAATAATAGTCCTACTCTGAAAAGCTAATCTTCAAAATTAACAGACTAATTGGAATATAAATGTCTTTTGATAAAAGTTTGTTGTTTCCTATGTAAAAAGGATGGAGAAATCTAAAAGAATCAAGACATGGAAAACTGCTGATTTTGAATTCCATGGCTGAAGTAAATGAAATAAGTAATCTATTGACAGTATTAATTTTTTTAAAAGTATTTTGTAGGGAGCATCATTTTACAAAAGAAAAAGTTTAAATGACTAGTTCATACTCCATAATTTGGAGTGAACAATAATGCAATAAAAAATTTTTAACAGCTTTGAAGATACTTTAAACTTTACATCTTTTTTTTTTTTTTTTTTTTTTTTTTTTTTTTTTTTTATTAACAGTTACCATACAAGCACTTTGGAGGTCAGAGCAGGATTGTTAAATACTACTTTAACTTCCAAAATACTATTTGAAAGTACAGATATTGTCTATCTCAAGTTCTGACCTTTTGAAATTTTATAGACCAAGAATAAGCAACTTTGGTTGTAAATTATTTAAATTACTGAAGTTGTTTATCTTCATTCACAGGTTGGGGCAAATCTTGGTTATCTGGGAACTGGAAATACTTGGAAAGTTGATTTGCATATGTTTTTCCACTGTATCATGTCTATTTGTTTTTTAAAGAGAATTGTTTTTTTCCCTTAAGTAATCCCTATTAAAGAAATTTAGCCTTTCTGTTTCTAGTTTAAAAAATTGTTCATCTAGTAATTTAAGAAAGCTAATTGGTAGAATCTTTGCACTTTAGTGGACTGAAGACTTGATTTGGGGAGTAAGTCCATAAATATAAATGAGATTTTTTTTTCCACTGGTAAGAGTAAAAAAGTATGAATTCTGACAGTTCTTGGCAAGACTTGATATTTTTTAGTTAAAATTCCTTCACTGTTTGTAGAAATAAAATGTTAATTTCAGTTTGAAATTTGAAATCTTAATATGTAACCAAGTCTATGACTTGTAAAATACTGTGCATAATTTTCTAATCAAAGTAAATAAGAGTAAAAGATAAAGTGAACTTTTTTCTAATGAGTCTAACTTTGATGGTATAGTGGATAGACAAATTATTAATTATTGGTAAATTGACATTAAATTTATTATAATATGTTTAATTCTTATACCTAAAATAAATCACTTGAATATTATGAGTGATATATAATATGTTGTTTGGTTAATAATTACATTTGCTTTTATGTTGCAGTTTGGTTTGAAACAACACAGCACACTATTTCTGTTAGTGGTATATTGTCTTCAAACTAACAAGCCTGAGAATCTTGTTAGTGTAGTGACTGCCTCTTTAGGAGTATGGGACCAGATGTGCCTGGATATTTCTACCCCATGGGTCATTCTAGCCTAGGGACCACTAGTGGAACCCTCGGAAGTTAATTCCTGTCATAGGAGCTTCCTTAGTGGAAACTAGTAGTGTAATAAAATATTGAGGGAGTACTCAGGGTCTTATAATAGGTTTTACAATAACATTTTGACTCTGGTAAATACTTCCTTCACCTTGGTGACCCTGATAGAGGGAATGTAAGCCCTGGCAGTAATCTCATTGAGGTTATTCTACCTGCCTGAGTTTAATCTTCCTTTTGTGTATTTCTTTCCTGAGTTGGACCTAAGTTACTGTATTTCTTTTTCTCATTTTTATTATTGTACAGTTTCTTTACCTTTCAAGTATAAATGTATATATAAAATGTAAATACAAGGAATTCACTAAAAACCACTATTAACAATTACTGTGTAAATAAAACTTGTAAGCAGAGTAATTATGTGAAGTGAGTCTTCATTATTTTGGGAATATCTGGTTTATTTAACCACATTTGGAGGGAAAAAAAGGAATAAACTTTTTTTTTAATATATTTTATTGATTTTTTACAGAGAGGAAGGGAGAGAGACAGAGAGTCAGAAACATCGATGAGAGAGAAACATCGATCAGCCACCTCCTGCACACTCCCCACTGGGTATGTGCCCGCAACCAAGGTACATGCCCTTGACCGGAATCAAAGCTGGGACCCTTGAGTCCGCAGGCTGATGCTCTATCCACTGAGCCAAACTGGTTAGGGCTGGAATAAACTTTTTTGTTGCCAAATTTTTCTTCCAAGGGATATACTAGGCCTTCAGCCTCTTGAGACTGACAGTACTGGCAGCTAAAATATTGTATTGTATCATGCCTTGTACCTCCCATAGGAGTTATTTACATAGTCAATATATGAGAGTTTTTCTTTTGGTTAAAGTATATTTTCAATTAGAATAAAACTTTTCCTACAGCCCCCAAGATACTGTGAAATTTAACATGGTGTTTCATTTTGTCTATATCTACACTAATAAAAGACAAACATGCAAATTGACCATACCTTTGCTATACCTTAAGCCACGCCCACCAGCCAGTCAGAGTGACTATATGCAAATTAACCCAACCAAGATGGCGGCCGGCAGCCACAGAGCTGAAGCAAGCAGGAGGCTTGGTTGCCCCAATGATGGAGGAAGCCAAGCTTCCCGCTTGCCGCGGCAGGCTCTGAGCTCCACTCAAAGCAACAAAGTTTCAATTATAGAAGGTAAATAAACCCCAGAAAAAGAAAAAAAGGAGAGGCTGGGAGCTTCCGTCGCTGGGGGGCTTGGCCAGCCTGAAACGGCCCTCAGCCCCTCACCCAGACTGGCCAGGCGCCCCAGTGGGGACCCCCCCACCCTAAAGAGGGTGTGGCCAGTCTGAAAACAGCCATCAGCCCCTCACCCAGGCTGGCCAAACCTCCATGGGGTGAGGGTCCCAACTGGGGGGGGGCTTGACCAGCCTGCAAACAGCCATCAGCCCCTCACCCAGGCTGGCCAGGCACCCCAGTGGGGACCCCCACTCTGAAGGGGGTGTGACCAACCTGCAAACACCCATCGGCCCCTCACCCAGGCTGGCCAGGCACCCTAGTGGGGACTCCCACCCTGAAGGGGGTGTGACCACCTGCAAACAGCCATCAGTCCCTCACCCAGGCTGGCCAGGCACCCAGTGGGGACCCCCACCCTGAAGGGGGTGTGACCACCTGCAAACAGCCATCGGCCCCTCACCCAGGCTGGCCAGGCACCCCAGCAGGACCCCCACCCTGATCTGGGACACCCACCCTGATCTGGGACACTTCAGGGCAAACCAGCCGGCCCCTACCCATGCACCAGGCCTCTATCCTATATAATATAAGGGTAATATGCAAACTGACCCTAACAGCAGAATGACTGGGAATGACTGGTCACTATGACACACACTGACCACCAGGGGGCAGACGCTCAATGCAAGAGCTGCCCCCTGGTGGTCAGTGTGCTCCCACAGGGGGAGCTCTGCTCAGCCACAAGCCAGGCTGATGGTTGCCAGTACAGTGGTGGTGGTGGGAGCCCCTCCCGCCTCCTCAGCAGCGCTAAGGATGTCCGACTGCAGCTTAGGCCTGCTCCCTGCTGGCAAGTGGACATCCCCCAAGGGCTGCCAAGCTGTCAGAGGGATGTCTGCCAGCTTGGGCCCGATCCCCCAGGGAGCGGGCCTAAGCCAGCAGGTGGACATCCTCCAAGGGGCCCCAGACTGCAAGAGGGCATAGGCCAGGCTGAGGGACCCCCCCCCCACACCCCGAGTGCACAAATTTTTGTGCACCGGGCCTCTAGTATATATATATTTGTCTACTTAATCAATATGTATATTTCTCACTTCATTGTCCTTTTAGCCCAGGTCTATGTTGTATTATTTAGTGCTACTAGAAGAACCCAGTAACTATCATAGTTTTCAGAAATCACAGAACATAGTCATAGTTTTTGCTGATTTATTCTGCATTGATGACCTTCATATAATGTTCATGGTTTGAGTATATTTGACTTACAAAAGTTAGGTGACATTTGCAAAAAAGCATTGAGATTTTCAAAGCCTCTGACTTGAAGATAACAGC
Source organism: Myotis yumanensis (assembly GCF_028538775.1). Taxonomy (NCBI): domain Eukaryota; kingdom Metazoa; phylum Chordata; class Mammalia; order Chiroptera; family Vespertilionidae; genus Myotis; species Myotis yumanensis. The sequence goes on along the minus strand of NW_027223764.1, from coordinate 22,699,977 downwards.
TTTCATTGTAGCTTAGGAATTAATGCTATTTTTATCTAGAAAAGTAAAAATTTTAGGGTCTATACTGCTGGAGGGTGTAATTCTAAATAATATACTCATGGAATAATTTACATAGCTTCATAATGCCATACGATTTATTTTTATTTTTTCATAACCAATTTTTGTTTAGGTAATATAAAACTATTTTGTATTCCAGGAGTATATTCAAATAGCAGAGATTGGTATAAAAGAGGCAAAAAAATATGTGAGGTAGCATTGAAAAATTAGATTTTAATTTGCCATGACTAGTTGACATAGTGTCAGTAAACAAAGTCTTGCCTAAGGGGAAAAATTGATTTTTGTATCAAATTCATATTATTTTGATGTCAGAGCAGTATCTAAAATATGAATTCCCAAATGTAATAAAATTTAATTAATTAGAACGTCACTGTTTCATAACGTAAAGACAAAAATTAAAGTCTTTTTAAAAGATTTCAGGGAAACTAGCCACTTCAGAGAGAGAAGAAAGCCTTGGCCTTCAGATACATATTATATTTATACATATATATGTATATATATATATACACACACATATATATATATATTTAGTATGTTTTTAATTGATGTCAGAGAGGGAGAAACATCAGTGATGAGAGAGAATCATCAATTGGCTGCCTCCTGCATGCTCCCTACTGGGGATCGAGCCCAAAAACCAGGCATGTGCCCTGACATGGAATCAAACCGGGACCTCCTGTTTATGGGTCAACGCTCAACCACTGAGCAATACCAGCTGGGCTATATAAATATTTTTTTAATGCTCACCGGAGGATATGCCCATTGATTTTTAGAGGAAGAGAAAGAGAGAAACATTGATCAGCTGCCTCCTGTAAGGGCCCAAACCCACAACCCAGGTATGTGCCCTGATTGGGAATTGAACCCTCCACCTTTTTGGTGTATGGAACAATACTCCAACCAACTGAGCCACCCAGCCAGAGACTTGCAACCAGGGAGCAGAATAGGCAGCAGCTGCTCATCCCAGGCTAATCCTCTGAACCAAGCCTTGTTTGCTTGCTAACAGTTTAATTGCAATGGAAGTTAATTACTTGGCACTTTGATGAATGCAGGAGCATTTGTTAAGCTCTGATTATTTACCAAGCACTGACTTTAATATTTTATTTTATTATTTTTAAATATATTTTTATTGATTTCAGAGAGGAAAGGAGAGGGATAGAGAGAGAGAAACATCAATGATGAGAGAGAATCATTGATTGGCTGCCTCCTGCACGCCCCCTACTGGGGACCAAGCCCACAACCCAGGCATGTGCCCTTGACTATAATTGAACCTAGGACCCTTTAGTCCGCAGGCCGACGATCTATCCACTGAACCAAACCAGACAGGGCTGACTTTAATATTTCAATAAGCGAAATAAAGTTACCAGGCTTGGGAAGTTAACAAAATTGCATTTCTTTCTAAACCTTCTACCATTCATATTGATCTTCCCTTGATTCCAATTAATGAGATTTTACTGTGTGTATTTCATTCTGTGCATTGGGTTTATTTTCTAATAAACCCCAGGAAGGAAGTCTGAATTTTTAAAAAATTGCATTTGCAAAAGTGTTTAATTTGTTGCACATTTAAGTAAACATTAGTTTCATGATTTTATTTAAGGTAAAATAACTTGTACTATTGTAATGTATTTGGAAAATCACTTTTGTAACAAAAATGTAAATGATAAATACAGACTCAATACATAAAATTGACAACGATGGTGTATATATACATTTGTTCTCATTCTCATCTGCCGGCATAATACTCTGCATAGTGGTGTTATAAAAGCAGAAAGTAAAACTTTAAATTTTTCTGGTCTAGGCAGTATTGATAATCAATATTGTAAAGTAGTTGATGTATTTTGATTATCACCTAAATCACATGGCTTTTAATTTTAGCATCTATATTCTTAAACTTTGAAAGGGAAGTATTTACAATCTTTGTAGATTGTAAAAGGCTTTGAGTGCTATGTTTAGACTAACGAGAAAAACTGGAAAGTGTTTGAAAGTGTTCTATTCTTAATATACTAAGTGATTTTTAAACAAATTGTACTGCAATAAGGTAATTTCTCATTATTTTGTTTTAATATTTCTTATTATTCTATTTTTAAAGCCACTTATGGAAACCCATGAAAAGTAAGCAATTCTCATCAAACTTAATTAGGCATGTTTTATGATCTTTGAAAAGATCATAAATCCTGTCATTTCCTTGCTTAAGACCCTCCAGTGGCGCACTCCTTATAACAAAAATCCACTCTTCATCCTGCTCAATAAGGTCATATCTGTTCTGGCCTCTGCCTCTCTCTACAATTCCAACTACTACTCAACCTCATTAACTCAATTGTAGACCTAATTTATTTATTGTCATTTCTCCATCTGCTAACCTCCTATCTATCTTAGGACTTTTACTCTTGCAGTTTCCTCTAAAGTGTTCTTTGCCTAGGTCTTTGTATGACTTATATTCTCTTTCATTCAGGTCCCTGCTTAATGTCACTTACTCAGAGTTAAGTTTTATGTAAATATCCATTTATCATTCTTATGACCTTACTCTGCTTCATATTTCCTTATAGTATTGAGCCAAGCCAGTAAGCCAGGAGAAGTGGAATGGGGAAACTGAGACAAATAGCTGAACAAACTGGCTGAGCAATTTATAGCCAGATATAGAAGGTCACCTCCTTAGAGAAAACATCTAGGCCTCAGTTTGTTTTTTCCACTCACTACCGGCTGACCCTAGGCAAGACCCACACAGCTCCAGGCCTAGAAAAGGAGCAAACCACCTCCCCACCCCCACCCCCCTCGACTACAATGACTTAACAACCACTGCCCTGGCACTGACCGATCAGTAAAGAACACACCTGGAAAACTGATGAATATTCTGCTAAAACCTTTCCGAGACCTCCCCTAAGATTCCCGCCTGCAAAAAAGAAAGAAAATCCTCTAGACAAAGACCAGCACGGGCTCTCCCTCTGGCAAGCAGCCTGAATCATTCCCTTTTCCCTCTCCTTCCCCCACAGGCATGCATCTCCTAAACCGAAACTCTTACGAGTCCCCACCAAGACTTGCAACCAGGGAGCACAAGAGGCAGCAACAGCTCATCCCAGGCTAATCCCCTGAACCTGTCCTCAACGCCCCCTTTTCTCTGACTTCCCAGAGAGCTAAGGCAGCCCAGCCTAGCGCTTACCTGTTGCTGCTTCTATGCTAGGCCCTTTCATGTTTTACTTTCCCCAGCTTTAATAAACATACGCTCATAGTCACCTGGACTTGTGTTGTGAAATTTTTCCTACACAAAGTTAAGTATCCACTCACTACCGACTAACCCTAGGCAAACCCACACAGGGCCAGGTCCCCTGTCCGGTAACAGTACCTATTATCACTAGCTGACATTGTTTTCTATAGTTGTTTTGTATTGTTTCCACTACAGCATAAATTCTGAGGTCAGAAACGCTGGTTTGCTTGGTTTTTAAACCACTGAATTGCTAGTGCCCAATAGAGTACTGGGCGCTCACTACCCATGATGGAATGGATGAGTAGGCTATTATTTTGGCCATTCCTCAGTGAACTTTCCCTTTATTTAGAGTATTTCTATTAGAGACATTATGCACTTAGCCAGAAATTCAACTCAAATTTTTATTTTTATAAATATATTTTACTGAATTTTTACAGAGAGAAAGGGAGAGGGAGAGTTAGAAACATCGATGAGAGAGAAACATCCATCAGCTGCCTCCTGCACACCCCCCACTGGGGATGTGCCCACAACCAAGGTACATGCCCTTGATCAGAATCGAACCCGGGACCTTTCAGTCCGCAGGCGGACGCTCTATCCACTGAGCCAAACCGGTTAGGGCTCAACTCAAATGTTTAAAGGTTGAGTAGAAGAGAATGAAATAGGAATCAGAAGGATGTGGTGTCAGAAGGAACAAGTGTTTTTCCCAAAGGAGTGATTGATGGTGTTATATGGCAATGAGGTTCAGATGAGGACTAAAAGATGTCCATTAAACTTAGCATCATGTAGATCAGCGGTCGTCAACCAGCCACTGTGAGGTCCGAAAGGTTGGTGACCGCTGGTTTAAGGAAATATTTGGAGCAGCGGTCGCCAACCGGTGGTCTGTGGACCACTGGTGGTCCGTGAGGTCTGAAATGTTGGCGAACGCTGATGTAGATAATTGATTTCCTTATTTACCTGGGTGAGTATTGAGTGGGGCGGCCAGACATGTGATTGAACAATCAGTGGGAGGCAGGGGAATTAAAGATGGGTAATGTAGATAATTGTAAAGTTAACTGTAAAAGGGAATGGAGCAGGTAATAAATAGCTGGTGGGAATAAAGGAGGTTGTCTCTTAACTTTTTTAAGATGGAAGAGTTTTGAGTATTTAAATGTGAATGGAAAGTATTCAGTAAAGGCTTAAATAGAGAATGGGATAATGTGTAATCTAAGATTCTTGCATAGGCTGTAGGGAGATGGATCCAGAGCAAAACTGGAGGGAAAGTGGGAAAGGTGTTCAGATGCAGGTAGATTTGTAAATTTGGTTTCGAGAATCTGAAAGTCTGTCTTGTAAATATTGTTTAGTTTGTGAGGTAGGCAGAAAGTGGAGTCATCTAATTTAAGCTAGAGGGAGCGGTTGTGTGTGTGTGTGTTCCTTTTGTTTGGATTTTTTTCCACTTCTATGATTGGATGGATGGTGAAGTCACTAATATGAAAAGGATTTTTAGAAGAGGAAGACATAAAAAGCAGTGTTTCAAAAGTCAGGGAGGAAGAAATTTTGGAGGATGGTTTGGTGAAGGTCAAAAATCTTATGTAGCCCTGGCCGGTGTGGGTCAGTTGGTTGGAGTGCTGTCCATGCACCAAAAGGTGGGGAGTTTGATTTCAGATCAGGGCACAAGCCCAGGTTCCAGGTTCGATCCCATCCCAGTGCATGCGGGAGGCAGCCAATCAATGTTTTTCATATTGATGTTTCTCTCTCCCTTCCTCTCTCTGAAATAAAAATTTTAAAAAAGAAAATCTGATGTAGAGTGAGACTGATATTTAACTGTATTTGAATAGAAGGAGGTAGGATTTAAGAGTAATTATTGAGATTACATTTTATCTTAATACTGAACTAGGAGAAAGACAACTTTGGATGGTGAACACAATACAATATACAGATGATGTATTATAGAATTATACATTCGAAACAATCTTATTTACCAATATCATCCCAATAAGTTCAATAAAACATTTTTAAAACACTGGGTTTAGGTCCTGTTTTATCCAAAAGTAACTGCAAAGTTTCTGGGCAAGCCAGTTTTTCTCTGAGCATCAGTTTTTTTCACGACAATGTAGGAATAAAAGTAATCTCTGCTAATCTCCACGTGTTGTGAAGGTTGCTGAAGATGGTTATGATAGCTGTGCATTGTAAATCCTTCAACTTTGTACCAATACAGTTACTGAAGTTGTTGGAGTCAGAAATGGTATGGCAGGCATGCCACACATTCTGAGGCGGAGGAGGGAAACAGGAACTTGTGGAAAGGGACTGCAGACTACAGGGGGTGGGCGTGCTTGAAGGCTGAAAAAACAAAACAAAAAAACAGACAAGCGGAGCCCTGCGCTTTCCTGTGGGCGCCACGCTCATTACTGGTGTATTGAACGACTGACTCTTTCCTACCGGCCACAACGCTCGATTTATCACTGCATCCAGGTCTCCCTTATCCTGAAACAACTTTCTCAAATTCCACCATAATCTTAACTTACTATTTTTCTCTCCCACTCACAAAAGAGCCCTTTTCTTGGTTATTTCGGGGAATTTTAACTCAAAATGTGAGGCGCGGACGGCGGGCGAGCTTGGCAATATTTGTTTGGCACCCTCACCTGGGCACCCATCGTTAGGCCCTAAGGATCGACGGCTGGCGGGGTTTAATCCCATCAGCCGGGGCGGGAAGGTGCCTTGCAAACGGCTAAGAGCGCCACTGAAGGCCCATCCGGCGCGTGAGGACGCGGCTCTCCGTGCGGGCAGGCTCGCCCAGAACCACCGGTCGGCAAATAAACGCCCACATCCGCGGCAGGACCCAGCGGCCCGAGACGGAGGTCCCAGGGAACGCTAACCAGCAGCCAGGTGCATTCTCCGCGCCAAATCTCGCGCCGCTGGGGGCGGGGGCGGGACGAGGAGCACGAAGTATCGCGAGATGACGGTGTTTTCCCGCGAAAGTGAAGCGCGCGGTTTTTCTTTGGCCGGAATTTGTGGAGAGGACCGGGACCGGCCGCGGCTGAGGGGACGGCGCGCGGCGTTGCAGCTTCTTAGAGGAGGGGACCTGGCCCCGGAGAGTGCGCAGCCATGCCGGCGCAGCAGCCCGCGAGCAGCGACGGTGAGTGAGGAGCACCTTCCTCTGGGCGCGGGCGGCGGCGTCCCGGGCAGAGGGGGCCGCAGCATGGAAGCTGCAGCCCAGCCCGGCTTTGGGGGAAGAGCTGACCCCGGGCAGAGGCTGAGGAGGAAACGAGGGGGAAGAAGCTGTGCGGAGTGAGTGGAGGGTGCCCGGGATTGCGCGTAATTGCACGACACGGGGGGTTTTACACGCGGGGGCCGCATTTTCTTTCCCCACCGCCCCGACTTGTAAACGGGGGTTCAGGCAACTTGTTGACACTGAAGACGGAGGGCGTCTCTTCCCGAGCGGATGCCGGCCTCTCCGCGGGTCACCAGCGTTTCCCTCGAGTGGGTCTGGGAAGGAGAGAAAAGCTCTTATAGGAAAGTTGAGTAGCTGGTCATCTTTTCAAAACCGCCACTTGGAAGCCTTCTCCCCTCCTAGGGTGCCGCGCCCCCGGCGGGGCCGCCCAGCCGGAGCCCGCGGTCATCACCCCGGCCATGCTGGAGGAGGAAGAGCAGCTGGAGGCGGCGGGGCTGGCGAGGGAACGGCAGATGCTGGAAAAGGTAACGCGGGGTCGGCCCGTGAGCCGGCGGTGACCGGCGCTTCCGCAGCGGGGGTCTGGGTCCGTGGACCAGCCGGCCTCGTCAGCTTTAAGCGGGTCTCGTTGTCTCTCCTCCGTGTGTTTACGATGCTTATCTGTGGGGAACCTTGGCACGTGCTCCGAATGATGCTGCTGGGAGGTCGTTCTGGCCTCCAGCGTGGCCCCCTCTCTCTTGTGAGAGCTTTCGCATTGCTGGGTTAGCGTTTTAATGTTCCCAGAGTCGATGGGGAGTGCTTTTTCAGGGCTGATTGCCACTTAAGCCAGCGGTTCTCAACCTGTGGGTCACGACCCCTTTGGCGGTCGAATGACTCTTTCACAGGGGTCGCTCAAGACCATCCTGCATATCAGATATTTACATGACGATTCATAACAGTAGCAACATTACAGTTATGAAGTAGCAACGAAAATAATTTTATGGTTGGGTCACAACATGAAGAACTGTGTTTAAAGGGCCAGAAGGTTGAGAACCACTGAAAGCGATCCGCTTGCTTGTTGGTACTTTGGGCGACCGCTTGAGACTCTGCAGGGAAAAGTGTGGTGTGCTTTCCCCTAAGTTATTCTCCCGGTGGTTTTCACGTACAGAGTATCTATGTTGTCGGCCACTAAAAGAAGTTTTTAGCCTCTTGAAAATTCAGTTCCGAAATACATTTCACTCCGACGAGAAAGTCCCGCCCTGCTGCTTAATTATTGCATAAGCAAGAAAAAGAGTAGCCAGCCACCAGCTGCGGCCGACCCCCCTGCCAAGTTGTTTTCTCGCAATGATTCACCTGGCGCTCCCCCTGGTCTGCTACCTCCATTTACATAAGACCGAGCCGGTGGTGGGGGCCACACACTAACGAACTCGGATTTGAACCGGGTGTGGCTCCAGCGCTCTTGTCCTTAACCCTATCCCCTTCCAGGGAAATACACATTAGTATTGAACTAACTCCATGTCATTACAAAACCACTTATCCTGGGAAATAGTGGCCTCCAAAGGCAAATACTCTGTGAGGTAGGTTCTGTTCTCGCCTCATTTTCGGGATGAGGGAACCGGCACTTACAGGTTGCCTGGGTCCCCGCTGCCAGTAAATGGCAGACCATGCTGCACTTGCATGCCAGTAACAGGCTCCGCCGTTCTGATTATCCGTAGTTGACCAGAGTCGGTTAAGGTAATATGTTAACAGGTTCTAATAGAATTGGGAGCTTGATCTTGAACCAACCACCTTTCCTCATTCTCTGAATTTCCATTGTATTTTTAAAATCACTTACTTGACTCTTTCTCACTTTATTGAGGGCACATCACTTTCGTTTTTGTAGACTCTGCATGTGGCAATCAGTAAATTTTATCGAATTTCTAAGTATGGTAAAAGAATATTTTGTAATTTATCACATCACACAGATAATAGATTATGTAAGTGAAATAAATATACTTTACAGGAGGAATCCTGGGACAAGTGTCCAAAATAGATAGTATCAACTTCAGATGTTGTAAGAGTGATCAATCCTTCACTTTTGTATAGTATGTATCTTCAGTTTTACAAAGATTGTTGGGTAAGGAACTATCATTCAAGGAATACAGTAAGAATGCATTCCCAGAATGCATAGTAAGAGGAAGAAACATTTTTACATTGGAAAACAAGCTGTCAAAATTTTAGTACCATGAGTATTAGCTGATGAAACTAGCAATCAAAATGATTTCTGCTTCCAGTGATATTTTTAAACTTTTGAACATTTTGCAATTAGTTCTAAACTGTTTTTAGAATTGTTGTTGAGAGATAAGTATAGTACAGCTAGCTCTTTTTTAAAAGCAGTTATACAATTAAAATAGCAATTTTTAATCCACTTTAAGTTCTTCCATGAATAAAGCATATAGTTCTTTTTAATCCTAATACAAGGGTATAATTTGTTAAAAGCCTTGTATTGTGCTCCATTGTTATTACGTTGTCTTTTTATGTAAGTATTGAACTAGTTTGATTAATTTTTGCACTTGACATTTATAAATTATTTTCTGTGTGATTTTGGAGAAAGTTATAAGAATGAGTCTCTACCTACAAGTCTTTGGAGGCCAAAAACCTCACTGTAGAAGAAAGAGTAAAGATCTTTTTCCTTTCCAGAGAATACAGTATTTATGGGCATATATTTAGAAGAAAATACTTACCAGAGGAAGAGCAAGCCTGAGTCTTAATGAGAAGCATTGACTTTGCTTTAGGAGATTTTAACGTTTGTAAAGAGCCTGGACAATGACTTTGACATTCATGTGCTACAGTTATTTTCTTTTGATTTTAACCTGCATTTCCTTTAGAAAGAAGCCATTGTTAGTCTAGAATACTTAAGTGTAGCAGTTAATGTGCTGAAGTGGGGGAGGGAAAAGGTGAGATCTTGGGAGAGGTAAAAGGAAAATAGTTTATATTGTGTAGACTGAAATATAACTCCTCCCACCCCCAAAATCGGGGGTTGTGTTGGGAGAAATTGTGGGGTAGACAAAGGGAATTTATTTTATTGATGCCTTTGGTCTCTTGTTAGCATACACTTTCACTGTACTCGAGATTCACTCCCTGCCATGTTCTCACCTTACTATAACATAATAAAGTTAAGTCAAGAAAAAGTAATGAGCCCTAACCGGTTTGGCTCAGTGGATAGAGCGTTGGCTTGCGGACTGAAAGGTCCCAGGTTCAATTCCGGTCAAGGGCATATACTTTGGTTGTGGGCACATCCCCAGTAGGAGGTGTGTAGGAGGCAGCTGATCGATGTTTCTCTCTCATTGATGGTTCTAACTCTCTATCCCTCTCACTTCCCCTCTGTAAAATATCAATAAAAAATATTTTTTAAAAAGTAGTAAGGTTTGCTGCAAAATTATTTTGAAATATTTAAGACTGGGTTTAAAGGTTAACCATTGGCATAGTATTCTAATTACATTAATTGTAAATTGTTCATGATGGCATCTTAAAGCTTCAATTTTATTTATTTATTTTTAATAATATTTTCTTTTTTTAAATATATTTTATTGATTTTTTACAGAGAAGAAGGGAGAGGGATAGAGAGTTAGAACATCGATGAGAGAGATCGATCAGCTGCCTCCTGCACACCCCGCTCTGGGGATGTGCCTGCAACCAGGGTACATGCCCTTGAGCAGAATCGAACCCAGGACCCTTGAGTCTGCAGGCTGACGCTCTATCCACTGAGCCAAACCGGTTCCGCCTTAAAGCTTCAATTTTAAAAAATGGCTGCTAATTTATTGTGAACAGGATTTAAGCTAGCAAATATATGTAAATTAAGCTCAGAATACTTTTCACTAAATTTTTAAACAAATATACAAAGTTAAAAATTTAAGAATTCATTTTATAAAGTCCTAAGTAATTTCATCTCCCCATTTGTAAGACCCACCTCATTAATTGACTGCCTGTGGTAATCACGGTAGTATATTGGTAATAGTAAAAGAAAGGCTGTTTTAAAAGAACTGAAATCGAGTTTGATAAGATATTAACAGATTAACTGCATGGGTAAGATTATGGGCGATTTTAAAATATTTTTTGTGTAATGTGTTACTTTGGTTATTTTTATCCATAAGTGTGTTGTCATTGGTTTTATAATAGAGAATAAATTTATTCTGAGAGAAACTCTAGAGCAGTGATTCTCAACCTTCCTAATGCCGAGACCCTTTAATATGGTTCCTCGTGTTGTGGTGACCCCCCAACCATAATTATTTTTGTTGCTACTGCATAACTGTAATTTTGCTACTGTTATGAATTGTAATGTAAATATCTGATATGTAGGATGTATTTTCATTGTTACAAATTGAACATAATTAAAGCATAGTGATTAATCACAAAAACAATATGTAATTATATATGTGTTTTCCGATAGTCTTAGGCAGCCCCTGTGAAAGGGTCGTTTGACCTCCAAAGGGGTCGCAACCCACAGGTTGAGAACCGCTGCTCTAGAGAGATCTAGGAAATGCAAAAGCCAATATTCAATGATGCCTGATTTATAAGGTCAAGCTTTAACCATTAAATTAAAATTAATTAAATTATGCTACCTAGGTCCATCTCACACACTCGCTCACTCTTTGTCTTAGGAGTGGAATTGATGGTTGGTAGGATTTGCATATATTTGGTTTCATTAGGTGAAGTCAATTCTCAATTGCTTCACTTCAGCCCACCTAATAATGCTTTACTTTTAATTCAGATTATACTGGCTTGGCAAATTATGAATTGCATTTGACCTGTTCCTATTGACTAAATAGTTTTATTGAAACACAATTATGTTCATTATTAACATACTGTACATGACTGCTCTTATGTAAAAAGGCATAATTGAGTATTTGTGGTAAAAACCATATGATACACAAATATTTAAATATTTATGTTTTGGCCTTTCACAGAAAAAGTGTGTGGGCCACTGAACTATCGTATTTGTTGCCTTTATGTTTTCTGTCTTGTGCTGTTCTTTTAAAATATTAAACATTTATCATTGTGAATCCACTATTGTAGATGCTTAGAAATCACTCAACAAATGGTATGCAAAAAATGCAGTAATTTAAAAAGCAATAAAGTAGAACTTTGAAATCAGAAGTTGTACAGAGGTGAACGATAAAGTAAAAGAAAACTAAAAAATAAGGGGAAAACTGGGGAACACAATGCTGCAGGAGGATAGAGAAAAGGCTTGAAAGAAATCAATAGATTTAACACGTTCCACTATTTTAACAACACAGTTTTACGATTCTGAAATGTTCTATTCCCTCACCAATGGCATTATTTTGTAATTCTAATGTTCTTTCAATTAAAACTGGTATATAAATTTTATTTGATTTTTTAAACACTAAATTCCAACTAGAATTAAATACTCACTTTCTAACTTTAATTGCAAGTATTTTTAAAGGGACCCTCAACTTAGTAAATGACAGTAACTACATGTCCAGTGTCTGAAATTTCAATATTTTGGTATCCATGCTTTCATATTACCAGATTGCCTGTTGAGCCCAAGAATCATATTGTTTCAGCTATTCTAGTTTTTGGTTTGGAAAATAAAATCTTTTTAGTAAATTATTTAATATCTTTTAAAATTTTCATTAGTTACATGAAGTATATTAAATCTAAACATTAGTTTAGCCAGTGTTGTTACACCTTATGCAAAAAGTCAATGTATGACAATAATTATGGAAGCTTTTCCTTTGGATAGGCTCACAAGTCCTGGGATAGAGAGTCCGTGGACATTCGGTACCGTAGACTTCAACATTTGCTTGAAAAAAGCAATATCTACTCTAAATTTTTATTGACTAAAATGGAACAACAACAATTAGAGGTATGTATATGTGATTGATGATGACTTTTGACCAAAGTATAGTTTTGTGTAACTGTCAGCACAATCAAGATGAAAAAACATTTCTGTCATTATTAAAAGTTCTCTTGTTGAGTAATCCCTATTCCTCAGTGACAGCCACCACTGATTCTGTTTTCTGTCACTATATATTAATATTCTTTCTTCTAGAATTTCATATAAATGGAGTCGTATGGTAAATATTCTTTGTGTCTTGCTTCTTTAGCTCAGCATATTTTTGAGATTCACTTTGTTTACTCAGTAGGTCATTCTTTTCATTCCCAAGAAACATTCTATTATATGAATATACCACCATTTATTCTCTATTCACCTGTTAACTGACTTGTCCTGTCTAGTGATTTTTTTGGATGTTGGAGATTGTGAATTTTGTTGTTGACTTTCTTAATTGCTTTATTGAGATATAACTGACATGCACAAAATTGCACATTCTTAAAATGAATAATTTTCTAAGTTTTGACTTACATATGTGTACACCTATGAGGCCACAAGTAAGATAATTAACATAATCATCAACTGCAAAAAATTATTCCTGCCTGTCCCCCTTTGAGGTATAATTGACATTAGTTTCCAGTGTACAGCATAATGACATACTGTTTATATATTGCAAAATGAACACCACAATAAGTTTAGTTAATATCTATCACCATACATAGTTAACAAAATGTTCTTCCTTTTCATTTAATCCTCGCCTGAGGATATGTTCATCGAGCAGTTACACACCCCGAAGTTCATCAACCTTCCATACACACCCCGACTAGGGATCAACCCACAACCTGAGTATGTGCACTGATCAGGAATCGAACTCGCAACCTTTTAGTGTATAAGACAGTGCTCCAACCAACTGAGCCATGCTGGCCAGGGCCAAAATTTTCTTTCTTACGAGAACTTTTGAGATTTACTCTTCTAATAACTTACACATATACAGTACAATATTAAGTGTAGTCTATTTTATAACTAGAAATTTATACCTTTTGACCTTATTCACCCATTTCCTCCTCCCCCTCAACTACCAATCTGTTCTTTATATCAATGTGGTTTTTGTTTTTTAAGATTCCACACATAGCCGAAGCCGGTTTGGCTCAGTGGATAGAGCGTCGGCCTGCGGACTGAAGGGTCCCAGGTTCGATTCCGGTCAGGGGCATGTGCCTGGGTTGCGGGCACATCCCCAGTGGGAGGTGTGCAGGAGGCAGCTGATCGATGTTTCTCTCCCATCGATGTTTCTAACTCTCTATCTCTCTCCCTTCCTCTCTGTAAAAAATGAATAAAATATATTTAAAAAAAAAAAAAAAAGATTCCACACATAAGTGACATCATATGGATTTATCTTTCTCTGTCTGACTTGTTTCACTTAGCATACTGCTGTCAAGGTCCATATATGGTTGTCACGAATGGCAAGGTTTTATACGTTTTATACGTTTTCATGGCTGAATTCCTGCCCCTTTTTAATTCTCTTCCATACTTCATTTCCTATCTTCCTCCCTCACTTCTCCATCACCAGAGAGGCATTGATCTGCTTTCTGTATTTAGATTAATTTTTTTTTTAAATATATTTTATTGATTTTTTACAGAGAGGAAGGGAGAGAGACAGAGAGTCAGAAACATCGATGAGAGAGAAACATCGATCAGCTGCCTCCTGCACATCTCCCACTGGGGATGTGCCCGCAACCCAGGCACATGCCCTTGACCGGAATCGAACCCGGGACTCCTCAGTCCGCAGGCTGACGCTCCATCCACTGAGCCAAACTGGTTTCGGCTGTATTTAGATTAATTTGCAATTTCTGTTGGTGATATGGTCTTTCAGCTTTTGTGTGTCTGAAAAAGTCTTCAATTTGATTTCACTTCTTTTTTAAAAAAATATATTTCATTGATTTTTTACAGAGAGGAAGGGAGAGAGATAGAGAGCTGGAAACATTGATGAAAGAGAAACATCGATCAGCTGCCTCCTGCACATCTCCCACTGGGGATGTGCCCGCAACCCAGGCACATGCCCTTGACCGGAATCGAACCCGGGACTCCTCAGTCCGTAGGCTGACGCTCTATCCACTGAGCCAAACTGGTTTCGGCTGATTTCACTTTTGAACGATTTTTTTACTGGGTAAAGAATTTTTTTCTTCGGGACTTCCTTCCCCATACAGTTCTTTAAGGTTATCACTTGACACCTCTACCCTCACACTCCTGATCCGCTTTACCTGGTTCTATTCTTCTTACTACATTTGCTAAGGGTTTTTTTTTATTTATTTGTTTTTTTTCTTTTCCTTGCTTGTAGCCCCCTTTTAAACCTTTGTATGGTAAAATGAAGCATAGAAAAACAAACCTTGAAGCCTTTTTACTTGGTTGACAGGAATATAAACTATTCCTAATCAGTAGCAGTGCAGAGGTTGTTGCAGCTGCTTCTTTCTCGTGGCTTTTCCTGGCCTTGGTATTCTTAACACTCTTACTAATCAGTGCCCAGCAAATACTTGACTGCTAATCTTCAGAGCTTTCTTTATATGTAGCTCTTCTCTCCGTTACTTTACCCTGGGTGTGCTAGCACTCTATCTCAACTCAGATTGCTGAGCTGTGTTTGGGTTCTCCATCCATTATTTGCTCTTGGAAATTGCCTCCAGGCAGTAAACTGTCATCAGAAAACACACCTCATTTATTTCCTGTTGGTCATTGTCCACTGTCCTTTGCTGTATGTTGTTTGAAAACCATCTATACTAATAAAAGGGTAATATGCAAATTGGTCACGATACCCTCAGTCATGACCAGATATGCTAATTAGTCACAACCCGTATGCAAATTGACCGTCACTCCAACACACGAGATGGCCACCCCCATGGCCACAAGATGACCTGCAGGGGAGGGCAGTTGGGGGAGACCGGGCCTGCAGGGGAGGGCAGTTAGAGGTGACCAGGCAGGCAGAGGAGGGAAGTTTGGGGGGATCAGGCCAGCAGGGGAGGGCAGTTGGGGGCAATCAGGCCAGCAGGGGAGGGCAGGTAGAGGTGATCAGGCCAGCAGGGGAACAGTTAGGCGTCGATCAGGCTGGCAGGAGAGTGCTTAGGGGGTGATCAGGCGGGCAGGCAGAAGCGATTGGGGGCAATCAGGCAGGCAGGTGAGCAGTTGGGAGCCAGCAGTCCTGGATTGTAAGAGGGATGTCTGACTGCCCGAGGGGTCCCAGATTGGAGAGGGTTTAGGCTGGGCTGAGGGACAGCCCCCCTACTCAGTGCGTGAATTTTGTGCACCAGGCCTCTAGTTGTTTAATATTACTATACTAGAGGCCCGATGGACGAAATTCGTGCAAAAGTAGACCTTCCTTCCCCTGGCTGCTGTCACCAGCTTCCCTCTGGCACCCAGGACCCGGGCTTCCCTCCGACAGGACATCTGGTCTAATTAGCATATTATGCTTTTATTATTATAGTTTTTATCTGGATTTTAGTTGTTTAAGGCAGAAGGGCAAATCTTTTCCCTGTTTCATGAAATCTTGAAGTGCAAGTTCTTTTTTTTTTTAAATTTTTTATTAAGTTATTACATGTGTCCTTATCCCCACATTACCCCCCACCTCCCCCCACTCATGCCCTCACCCCCCTGTTGTCTGTGTCCATTGGTTAGGCCTATATGCTTGCATATAAGTCCTTTGGTTGATCACTCCCCCTTACCCCCACCCTCCCCTACCTTCCCTTTGAGGTTTGACGGTCTGATCGATGCTTCTCTGTCTCTGGATCTGTTTTTGTTCATCAGTTTATGTTGTTCATTATATTCCATAAATGAGTGAGATCATGTGATATTTATCTTTCTCTGACTGGCTTATTTCACTTAGCATAATGCTCTCCAGTTTCATCCATGCTGTTGCAAATGGTAAGAACTCCTTTTTTACTGCAGCATAGTATTCCATTGTATAGATGTATCACAAGTTTTTTAATCCACTCATCTACTGATGGGCACTTAGGCTGTTTCCAAATCTTAGCTATGGTGAATTGTGCTGCTTTGAACATAGGGGTGCATATATCCTTTCTAATTGGTATTTCTAGTTTCTTGGGATATATTCGTAGAAGTGGGATCACGGGGTTAAATGAGGAAACTCCGTACTGTCTTCCATAGTGGCTGCACCAGTCTGCATTCCCACCAGCAGTGCACGAGGGTTCCTTCTTCTCCACATCCTCTCCAGCACTTGTCATTTGTTGATTTGTTGATGATGGCCATTCTGACAGGTGTGAGATGGTACCACATTGTAATTTTGATTTGCATCTCTCGGATGATTAGTGATTCTAAACAAAATTTTTTATCTTTAAAAATTCTTTATTCTTAACATGTTATTTGAGATATTTTTTTACTTTGCATTTCTGTTTGTGACACTAAGACAAATTATTTTATAGGAACTGAAGAAGAAAGAGAAATTAGAGAGGAAAAAGGAATCATCCAAAGTTACTACGGTAATATATAGTAATCTAGAATATATTGCATATGTTACCTTAAATCATTGGTTCTCAACCTTCCTAATGCTGCGACCCTTTAATACAGTTCCTCATGTTGTGGTGACCCCCAACCATAAAATTATTTTCGTTGCTACTTCATGACTAATTTTGCTACTGTTATGAATCGTAATGTAAATACCTGATATGCAGGATGTATTTAGGCAGCCCCTGTGAAAGGGTCATTCCACCCCCAAAGGGGTTGTGACCCTCAGGTTGAGAATCACTGCCTTAAATATTGAAGAAATTCTTTTGTATTCTTTCAACTTTATTGATCATATATTTCCTTTGATAATTTGTCTTTGTTATAAACTTCATAGGAACATATTACAACTGTTTCAGTATTTTATATATGAAAGGAGAACTCTAAAAATATTACCTCTTCAGTTTTTTATTCTGTGGACTATATTTCATATATGCAAAATTTTACTTTCTTATTTGAGGAAAATCTGCAAGTGTTTTATACTGCAAGGCATTTTATAAGTGGCCAGTACTTTTGGAGCCAGTAATGATCACTTTCTTCATGTCTTCAACCTCATCATGTCAACTTACAGCCATAACAGGACATAATCAAAATTTGTAGCTTATGTATAGCTGTGACAGTGGACCAGATAGTCTTATAATATTTCAGATGATAAATTACTCATTTAAGGGTAGCCTGAATTTTATTTTTTATATATATTTTTATTGATTTCAGAGAGGAAGGGGGGGAGAGAGAGAGAGAGAGAGAGAGACATCAGTGATGAGAGAGAATCATTGATTGGCTGCATCCTGCACACCCCCTATTGGGGATCGAGCCCACAACCAAGGTACATGCCCTTGACCGGACTTGAACCCGGGACCCTTCAGTCTGCAGGCCAATGCTCTATCTACCGAGCCAAACTGGCAAGGGCTATATTTTTATTTTTAAATATCTTTTTATTGATTTCAGAGAGGAAAGGAGGAGAGAGAACATCAATGATAAGAGAGAATCATTAATTGGCTGCCTCCTGCACACCTGCTACTATGGATTGAGCCCACAACCCGGGCATGTGCCCTCACAGGGAATCGAACCTTGACCTCCTGGTTCCTAAGTAGACGCTCAGCCACATCCGTCCATCTAGCCTGAATTTTAGAAGTGATCTTTTTGAAGATTATGTTTCAACGTGAGGCTGTTTAATGCCATAATGATGTGAAATGTATGAAAACAGCTGTGCTAATGAAAAGAGGAATAATGAGGGTGACATTTAGTGAGTACTTTTATGTGTGAGTAATTCTCAAAACAGCTTTTAGGTAGAGATACTGTTATCGTCCCTGTTTTACTTATTTGAGAGAGAGACACACACATTGATCATTGCCTTCTGCATGGCTCCTACAGGGAATCCAGCCTACAACCAGGGCATGTGCCCTGACTAAGAATCTAACCTGCACCCTTTTGGTGCATGGGACATTGCTCAACCAACTGAACCATACTAGCCAGGGCTCCATTTTACATTTAAAGAAACTGATGCAAGGAGATTAACTATAGTCCATCCTCATTTTCAGAGTATGTATTTGAAAATTAGCATACTAACTAACGTTTATTTGTAACCCCAAAATCAACACTCGTGTTTTTATGGACATTCATAAGTATGCATGTGCAGAATTGCCAAAAATTTGAATCTCCCAACACACATTCCCTGCTAAGGTCAAACAAAGTGGTGATCTGCCTTATTTAAGCCATCACACTATAAAAAGGTGTTCTTTTCATGATCTATTTAGTGCTGTGATTTTTGTTGATTTTGCTGTTTAAAATGGCCCGTAGCCACATTGTGCCAAAGTGCTTTCTGGTGTTTCTAATGTGAGAAGGTTGTGTTGTGCATAATGGAGAAAATTCCTAGGTTAATAAAGTTTCCTTCAATAGTTACAGTGCTTTTGGCCCCAAGTTCAAGTTATTCAACATAGATTTTAAGATAAAATAGCAACACACAATAAAACAAGGTTATATATTTCATCAATTGATAAAAATATGACTAGAAAATGCAGGAACCTAAACGTGTATCTCTACTAGAGGCAGTGGTTTAGTGTTCACCAATTTATTATTTGCGGTGACTTTGTAGAACCTAACTAGTGAATGAGAATTCACTGTAACTTGCTAAAGATCACAAATCTGATAAATAATAATGCCAGGATCGGTTTCAGGCCCAACACTTAGTTCCTATTCCAAACTGCTTTTATTAGGAAATATCACAATGCCAATAGGTAGAATAGGAGATAATTTTACTAGCGTAACCATTTAATCTCTACCCTTCAGCCTGTTGATTTAATTCACTTTTTTCTAGCTAAGTTTTTATTACCAGGGTTTTGTGTGTGTCCCTTGTCCCCCCATCTCCGCTTTGTTCTAAAGTTACAAACTATTAAATTCTGTCTCCTCCATCTCACCAGTCCCTTTTGGTATTTTCATTTTTAATCCTCTTTTTCTATCATTTAATTGAGCTTTTTGGTCATTTTCATTTCTCATACATGTTTACCTGTTCTTAATTTTTTCCAACTCAGTTTCAAGCTGTGTTTAAACATCTCTTCCCCTCCCTTATCTTCTCTTAGTATTTTAGTCAGTATTCTTTCTACTTTTCATTGTATTTAACTTTTAATTTCACTGAAAATGAGTACTACTTTTATACAATACCAGTTGAATATCTTTAGCGTAAGCATAGAAGATGTGCGTGGTAATTTCAAAATAAAAACGTCTTTTATGGTTAATTTTGAAATTTTTCTTGTAAAATAAAAAAATGAGGAAAGTAGAGGGTTCTGATTACAAGTAAGTTATAGCAGGAAAGTACAGAAAAAGGTTATGAGTTGGTGAGTATAAAAGTAAAGAGTTGTGGATGTGGTTCAACTGCAAGGAACATTTACTTAATCATTTCATTTTAATATATAATACCATAGCAGTCCTTAGAAAAATAATGTTCTAAATCCTTGTTCTGTAGGGTAAAGGTTCCATTGGTGCAAGTGAAGAGAATCCAGGTAAATTTCCTTATTCTGGTTTTGAGAATATGTGTTTATATTTTTGCATCAATTCCTATCAAAAATAAAATGAAATTTTTTTATAGTTGTGAGAAAGAAAAGAGGAAGAGAAGATGAATCATACAATATTTCAGAGGTCATGTCAAAAGAGGTAAAAATAAAGGGGGAAGGGCACATTAGATTAAATGTTCAGTAAAAACTTTTTGTGGGTTTTAAACTATATTAAAGCTGAATGGATTGCGGTTACCTACTCGGCTTTTGAGCCTGTTAAGTGTTTGAGGGAAGAAAACGGTATCATATTCCTGTTTGTTAAAGGAGCATGAGCTTGGCCTAGTCAGAAATTATTATAATATATTGAAACCTCAAAACCTTAAGAATTTTGTTCTTGTTCCTTCTTGAAGACCATTAGGGGGAACTAAGATCACATACTCATTTCTAAAACCAGATCCTTTTTATACCTTCTCACTTTGGAACTCATAATAGGAATTAATAAAAGAGCATCTTCAGTTATGACAAACCTTAAATGTTCCTTAAGTATATTTTAATGCATCACATTCTTACATTAAAAAATTTTAACTTTATTAGCTATACACTTTTTCTTTTATCTGAAATTTAAAAATTCAAGTTCTTCACATGTTCATACAGTGTAAAATTTTAAATTTCACATAATTCTTGTCTACAGATATTCTTCCTTACCCCGCCCCCATTTAAAAAATAATAGTACCCACTTAGTTGATTATGGAACACACTCAACCTGCAGTTGAAAAATGCTATTACTGAGGTCTATTGACCTTTAGCCAATCACACTGTTGTAAATTTAATTCATCAAATGTTTGTAATATATCTGAGGTCAATCACTAAAGAAAGATAATGATTGTCTTTTCCTAAGTCTCTAGGTGACACTAGGTAATGATTGTCTCCACACCCTTGGCATCTAGTAGGAACTTCAAAATCAGAACTCTTTTATTCTGTATTTTCAATTTATTTGTCTTTGGCACTTGGGCAGGATTGCAAATTCAGATGTCTATGCACAGAGGCCTAAAGTGTGCCAGAGTTGAGATTATAATACTTTTGGGAGTCAATTCTTAAGTAACAATAGTAGCCTCAAGTTAATGGGTAACTACTCAACCCTGAATTTGGCTGTTGTAGCCCGAAAGCAGGCATAGATACACTGTAAACAAATTAGCCTGACTTTGTTCTAATTAAATTTATAAAAACAGGTTGCCAGCTGGAGTTGGTGCACAGGGTGTAGTTTGTCAGCCTCTATACTAGAGGACTGTTGACCATGTGTGAATTTGGACTTCGTCTATTCAAACTTTAAAAAATGGAAAATTCAGGAGTAAATACCCCAATTTATGTGTTGTTACCTAATTAAGAATTTTATAAGACACTATAGGCTTAATTTTGCCCGAGGTCTTTCAATTTCAGTCCTATTTTAATTACCATGAGAGCCTTATCCCCATTTCCTGGCATAAAATCAGATCAATAAATGTTGGTTAAATATATGGATGAACCATATACATTGTTATTTTGTTTTCTCAATTTTCTAGGAAATTTTGTCTGTGGCTAAAAAAAATAAAAAGGAGAATGAGGTAAGAGATTTAAAATAGGTATTAATTTTAGGAGTTATATTTGCTTCCCTGATTATTATCCTTTTAATCGTCAGTATACTTTTTTCTCACCATTTATTCTATGTCTTAGCATTTCAGAAAAGTGTCCATTCACTTTTCTTGTTGCATGCCCAGTTGTGGCATCATTTATAAGACTTTTCCTATGAATTGACTTAATCCTCATTTTCACATTCTTAAAGTAGAGTTGTGGCGGTCCCAATCCAGTAAAATCCATCATTGGTCATAGTTGGTGCTGAGTGTCACAGATACATTTACATTCTTGAGTGTGATATAGTGAATTTTAAAACTTTACCTACTTTGCCCTTTTCCTGCAATGAAAGTAATTACTTATTTTGAAATAAATGTTTCTGTGTTCCTTGAAAGGAAATTGTTTTTTCTTCTTTTATAGACATCATCAATTATATTATGTGGGTGAAGGAAATTATTAAGGAAATAGTTAAATTGGGTAGTACTTAGAGTTTTGGAAAGGAGGTACAATTGTAAAAGTCATTTCAAAGGTGTCTTCCCCCCACCCAATAGCTTTGCATTTGGGGGAAAGGAAGTAACTCTCTAGGGTTTTATTCAACATAAGGTTTTATTTCTACATACCTAATGCTTATAGCACTGAGTAAATTTTGATTAACAGTTACATTTTTTTTTTTATAAGTAGAGGGTACCAGCATTGTGTATCAACCTTCTAATTAAAACTTTTTTCTTTATAGGATGAAAGCTCCTCTTCTAATCTCTGTGTAGAAGATCTTCAGAAAAACAAAGACTCAAATAGTATAATTAAAGATAGATTGTCGCAAACGGTTAGGCAGAATACAAAACTCTTCTTTGACCCAGTTCGGAAATATAATGGACAGCCAGTACCCTTTCAGCAACCAAAACATTTTACAGGCGGTGTGATGCGTTGGTACCAAGTAGAAGGCATGGAATGGCTCAGGGTAATGAATTCTCAATCTTAATACAAGATAGCAATTCATTTCCATATAATAACCAATTAATGTAATGTAACATCATTTGAGTTGTTTCTTCCGTGTTTCACTATTATATGTAAAACATTTGTGTGTAAATATTTGTTTTCTGATTTATTCACCCAGAGTAAACGTTTTCTTTCATATTGATGTTTCTCTCTCCCTCCCTTTCTCTCTCCAAAAAAAAAATATTTAAAAGTGAACATTATCTGCCCTCCTGGGAGTGCCTCAGTGGTTGAGCATCAACCTTTGATCCATCCAGGAAGGTATAGTTTGATTTCCAGTCAGGGCACATGCCAGGGTCGCAGGCTCAATCCCTGTGGGAACAAGCAATGTTTCTATATCTCTCTTCCTCTTCCTCTTTGAAATCAATTTAAAAAATTTTTTTAAGTGAAAATTATCTTATTCAAGGCTACCAACACATTTATGACTTTGATTACCCTTCTTCCCACAAGTATTATAATTTATAGTATTAACTAGAGGCCTGGTGCACAAAAATTTGTGCACTTGGGGGAGGGGGTCCCTCAGCCTGGCCTGTGCCCTCTCGCAGTCTGGGTCCCCTTGGGGGATGTCCAACTACTGGCTTAGGCCCATTCACCAGGCGGGGATCGGGCCTAAGCTGGCAGTCAGACATCCCTCTGGCAGCCCTAGAGCCCTCAGGGGATGTCCACTTGCCAGCAGAGAGCAGGCCTAAGCTGCAGTCTACATCCTTAGCACTGCTGAGGAGGCAAGAGAGGCTCCCACCACCACCCCTATGCTGGCAGCCATCAGCCTGGCTTGTGGCTGAGCAGAGCTCCCCCTCTGGGAGTGCACTGACCTGGTGTCAGTGTGTGTCATAGTGACCAGTCATTCCCAGTATTTCTGCTGTTAGGGTCAATTTGTATATTACCCTTTTATTATATAGGATATGTCAGTCTCATAATTATCTTTGGGTAAAAAAATTGCTAATTCAGTAGGTGATTATATCAGAATTTAAATGCAGTGTATATTATTTTGTCTAGATGCTTTGGGAAAATGGAATTAATGGCATTTTAGCAGATGAAATGGGATTGGGAAAGACAGTTCAGTGCATTGCTACAGTCGCCTTGATGATCGAGAGAGGAGTACCTGGACCTTTTCTTGTCTGTGGCCCATTATCTACACTTCCTAACTGGATAGCTGAATTCCAGAGATTTACACCAGAAGTAAGACATGTTTCCTTTTGTATATATCATTTCAAATGTTTGTTTTGTCTGAATTAAATTATAGATCTCTTACGATAATTATATTGGTTTCTGTGTAAATACTACATGTTATTTGCCTTTCAATCTCATCAATACCTAGTTTAAGTTCATAAAGATGAATAGGTTCTAGTAATATTGGACTTGTTGCCCAAAAAAATCTATGGATGATTTTCGGTGTATTGGATAATTTGATTCACCTGAAATAGACCTAGGTAGATTTTATTTTTTAATTCTATTTATTCTTATGGTTGTTTACCTTCCATATATATTTGTTGTTGTCACATTTCTGCCTTATAAGAAACGTATTTTAGAAGTATCTTTGTAATCTGCATTGGTTTACCTTTGATTGACTCTTACAACTTTTTTAAAATTATATTTTATTCATTTTTTATAGAGAGGAAGGGAGAGGGATAGAGAGTTAGAAACATGGATGAGAGAGAAACATCGATCAGCTGCCTCCTGCACACTCCCTTCTGGGGATGTGCCCACAAACAAGGTATATGCCCTTGACTGGAATCGAACCTGGGACCCTTGAGTCCACAGGCTGACGTTCTGTCCACTGAGCCAAACCCATTAGGGCTCTTACAACTTCTTTTTAATTCTCCCACAGTAGTCTACTAATTTATTAGAATTGACTACAAGTATTTCTCTCTAAAATGATTAATGTTGTTATAGTTTCATTATTTTTATATGAAATCTTTTAGATTCCTACTATGTTATATCATGGGACCCAGCAGGAACGTCGAAAATTGGTAAGGAAGATTCACCAACGGAAAGGAACACTGCAGATTCATCCTGTGGTGATCACTTCATTTGAAATAGCCATGAGAGACCGCAATGCATTACAGGTGTGAATAAACTTCATTGGATTCTTTGTAATTCATAAATCACATTTTTATAATACTCATCATCCAGTAGCGTTTAAAAAATTTTTTCTGATGGAAGTAATAGATTCTATTGTGCACAGCCCCTTAGAAGCTGAAGAGCCTGTTTATTTTAACAGAAACATCAGATAAAGGTTGGTTGTAATTTCTAAAAAAGAAAATTAAAGTCTATGGTAGTTTATAGCCATAACGTCATTTTAAATGAGTTAGCATCCACCAGATATGGACCTAATCTATAAAAATATTACAGATATGTCTTGGACAGGTGCTTTAAATAGATAGAACTTACTTAAATTAAATCAAATAAGAATAGACTGTGGCCCAAGCCTGGGGTGCTCAGTTGTTTAGAGCATCTTCCCAATAAGTCAAGGTTGCAAGTTCTATCCTGATAGGGCACATACTAGTACAAGAATTAATGAATGAATGCATAAATAAGTAGAATAACAAATTGATGTTTCTCTTCAAAAATTTTTTTAAAAAATAGGCTATTATTAAGACAACTTCTTTTAGACTTATGGATCTATAGCATAACATTTCCATATCTGTTTTTCTTAGTGTTGTAGCTACTTATTTATTAGTGTCAAAGTTATAACAACTGGAAAATTGACCTTCTCTTGTCTAATCACCATGAAAACCTTTCTAATTTATTTTTTAAACTCCTCATCATTTCCATTGCATTAGGTTTTCTTCCCCTTTTTTGCCTATTTATAAAGGATATTTTATATTCTGTTTGGCTTTATAAAGTAGATGGCTTATAGTGAGAACTTTTTCATGTTATCTGGTTTGCCATATTACCAGAAAAAGAAGTCTCAAGTTATTTTTATTAAAGTCATAATAATATTTAAAATTTTTAATCTTTTCATTCTATGTATAAAGTAAAATACTAAAGATGCCTCATTTCACATTCTTCCCCTAATTTGCCAATCCTTTTATCTGAGGATATCCTTGCCAGTTTGGTTTTTATACTTCCAAGAAATATTGCCTATTTCTTTATTTTACAAAGTAAAATGGATGAACTTTAAGTTGACCCGGTCAAGGTAAAAGAAAAACACAGGTATTAAAATTTACAAGTTAAAACAATTTTCATGACAACATAGTAAAACTAAATGGATGGCTTTCCACGAAGATACAACTGAAAGGGGAAACCTCAGTAAACCGACAACTATGTAAAAACTTACACCAGCAGTTTATAAAGAGTGTCAATCTTAAAAACAAAAATTCTAATGCTATTTAATTTTTCAGAGAAAGGCTTTCAGTTCTTAGTTATCTAGTACTAGAGGCCCGGTGCACAAAAATTAGTGCACTCCGGGGGGGGGGGGGGTGGTCCCTCAGCCTGGCCTGCGCCCATTTGTAATCCAGGACCCCTTGGGGGATATCCACCTATTGACTTAGGCCCACTCCCCGGGGGACCAGGCCTAAGCTTGCAGTCAGACATCCTTCTGGCAGCCAGGGAGCCCTCGGGGGATGTCCAACTAAAGGCTTAGGCCCCCAAGGGATTGGGTCTAAACTTGTAGTTGGACATTCTTAGTGCTGCCACCGAGGTGAGAGAGGCTCCTGCCACCACCTCTGCACTGGCCAGCCATGAGTCAGCTTCTGGCTGAGTGGCACTCTCCATATGGAAGTGCACTGACCACCAGGAGGCAGCTCCTGCATTGAGCATCTGCCACCTGGTGGCCAGTTCGCATCATAGCAACCAGTCATTCTGCCATTCAGTCAATTTGCATATTAGCATTTATTATTATTACTAGAGGCCCGGTGCACAAAAATTTGTGCACTCGGGGAGGGGCGGGGGTGCCTCAGCCCAGCCTGTGCCCTCTCGCAGTCTGTGATCCCTCAGAGGATGACCACCTGCTGGCTTAGGCCCACTCCCTGGGGGATTGGGCCTAAGATGGCAATCAGACATCCCTCTGACGGCCCGGCAGCCCTCGGGGGATGCCCACTTGCCAGCAGAGTGCAGACCTAAGCTGCAGTTGGACATCCTTAGCGCTGCTGAGGAGGCAGCAGAGGCTCCTACCACCACCGCTGTACTGGCAGCCATCAGCCTGGCTTGTGGCTGAATGGAGCTCCTCCCATGAGGGAGCGCCCTGACCACCAGGGGGCAGCTCCTGCATTGAGCTTCTGTCTCCTGGTGGTCAGTGTGTGTCCTAGTGACCAGTCATTCCCAGTCCTTCTGCTGTTAGGGTCAGTTTGCATATTACCCTTTTACTATATAGGATAGAGGCCTGGTGCACAGGTGGGGGCTGGATGGTTTGCACTGAATGATGTCCCTGATCAGGGTGGGGGTCGCGCTTGGGTGCCTGGACAGCCTGGATGAGGGGCTGATGGCTGTTTGCAGCTGGTCACACCGCCTTCAGGGTGGAGCTCCCCACTGGGGTACCTGGCCAGTCTGGGTGAGGGGCTGAGGGCCGTTTTCAGGCTGGTGGTGACTGAAGCTCCCAACCTCTCCTTTTTTTCTTTTTAAATTTATTCTGGGATTTATTTATTTATTTATTTATTTATTTTTTTAATTAAATTTTTATTGTTCAGATTACATTTGTTCCTCTCCCCCCCCCCCATAACTCCCCTCCTTCCAGTTCCCGCCCCACCCTCCGCCCTCACTCCCCACCCACTGTCCTCATCCATAGGTGCACGATTTTTGTCCAGTCTCTTCCCGAATCTCCCATTCCCCTTTCCCTCCAAGAATAGTCAGTCCATTCCCTTTCTATGTCCCTGATTCATTATAATCACCAGTTCATTCTGTACATCAGATTATTTATTCACTTGATTCTTAGATTCACTTATTGATAGATGCATGTTTGTTGTTCACAATTTGTATCTTTACCTTTTTCTTCTTCCTCTTCTTAAAGGATACCTTTCAGCATTTCATATAATACTGGTTTAGTGGTGATGAACTCCTTTAGCTTTTCCTTGTCTGTGAAGCTCTTTATCTGACCTTCAATTCTGAATGATAGCTTTGCTGGATAAAGTAATCTTGGTTGTAGGTTCTTGGTATTCATCACTTTGAATATTTCTTGCCATTCCCTTCTGGCCTGCAAAGTTTCTGTTGAGAAATCAGCTGACAGTCGTATGGGTATTCCCTTGTAGGTAATTGAGTCTCTTTCTCTTGCTGCTTTTAAGATTCTCTCTTTGTCTTTTGCTCTTGGCATTTTAATTATGATGTGTCTTGGTGTGGTCCTCTTTGGATTCCTTTTGTTTGGGGTTCTCTGCGCTTCTTGGACCTGAAAGTCCATTTCTTTCACCAGGTGGGGGAAGTTTTCTGCCATTATTTCTTGAAATAGGTTTTCAATATCTTGCTGTCTCTCATCTTCTGGCACCCCAATAATTCTGATATTGGTCCGCTTGAAACTGTCCCAGAGGCTCCTTACACTATCTTCACACTTTCGGATTCTTTTTTCATTTTGCTTTTCCAGTTGGGTGTTTTTTGTCGAATCTTTGGTTTGATTCTTGTGCTCCTCTGGTCTGCTATTGGGTATAATATTCTTTATTTCAGTCCGTGTATGCTTACTTTCTAATTTCTTTATCGTAGCATCGAGGGTCTCATTAGTTTTCGTGAGGCTCTGCTCAAGTTTATAGCAAGCCCTCAAAATTGCGATTATTAGCTCCATATCCTCCATTTCTGTCATGTTTTTTTGTCTCCGCATCTTTTATGCTTTCTTGGTGCACCCCCTTGTGGTCTGTGCGCAGTCTTGTTCTAGCCAAGCCTTAATTGTTGTAGTTAACACTAGAGGGATTTGACCACCAGGCCGACTGGCTGTAGGAATCAGCTGTGTGGAAAACTTCAGTCCTCTGGGGAGGCGCTAATCCAGCCTTTGCCTGAGGCGATCGGCAAATGGCTCTGCGCAGGGCTTGGGCGGGGCGGGCTCAACAGGGCGGGGGGAGGGAGCAGCTATGGCTGCTCTCAGTCCGTCCCCAGGGGCTCTGCCTCTCTGTCCCAGCGACCGCTGCAAACCTCGGAGGGACCGTAGCCAGACAGCCCCGCTTCTCCCGTTTGAGTCTGGGTCCCTAGAGACTCGCCCAGATCTGTAGCCCAGAGTCTGAGACTCACTCCTGATTTAAAACGACAACCGCGCCCTCAGCTACCAGCCCGCTTTGCGCGCGCACTGCCGCACCACCGTACCTTTAAATTTTCCACACTGCGCCTCCTCTGGGCCTCGTAATGCTGTTGTTTTTCCTTCTAGTTGAAGAGTCTCTCCTCAGCCAGCCTTCCTGTGGTTCTGGTTGATGTCCGTTCCGTCTTTTAGTTGTATTTTTGAAGTGGTTGTTCGAGGCAGCAAACTCCGGTGTTTACCTATGCCGCCATCTTGGTTTCTCCTATTCTGGGATTTATTTGCCTTCTATGGCTGTCACTGTAACTGAGAGCCGGCTTTAGCTCTGAGGCTCGGCTCCAGTTCTGAGACCTCGGCTTCTGAAAGCAGGTATTTGGGTTTGTTTGGGTTCTATAATTGTAACACTGTTGTGGTCCTGCTAGCTCCAGCTCTGACGGCTGAAAGCAGGTTTCTGGGGTTTATTTACCTTCTGTAATTGCAACACTGAAGCTCAGAGGCCGGCAGCAGCAGGCAGGGAACCTTTGCTTTCTCCATCACTGAAGAAAGCAAGCCTCCTGTTCACTTCAGCTGCCTGGCTGCCAGCCGCTATCTTGGTTGGCAGTTAATTTGCATATTTCGCAGATTAGCCATTGGGAAGGGTAGCGAAGTTACAGTTAATTACCATGTTTCTCTATTATTAGATACGACTAGAGGCCTGGTGCACGAAAATTTGTGCACTTGCAGGGGGCATCCCTCCGCCCGCCTGTGCCCTCTCACAGTCTGGGACCCTTTGGGGGATGACCACTTGCTGGCTTAGGCCTGTTCCCCGGGGGGGATTGGGCCTAAGATGGCAATCACATATCCCTCTAGCAGCCCAGCAGCCCTCGGGGGATGTCCATTTGCCAGTGGGGAGCAGACCTAAGCTGCAGTTAGACATCCTTAGCGCTGCTGAGGAGTTGGGAGAGGCTCCCATCACCACTGCTGTACTGGCAGCCGTTAGCCTTGCTTGTAGCTGAGCAGAGCTCGCCATGTGGGAGCGCAATGACCACCAGAGGGTAGCTCCTGCATTGAGCGTCTGCCCCCTGATGGTCAGTGTGTGTCATAGTGACCAGTCATTCCCAGTCTTTCTGCTGTTAGGGTCAGTTTGCATATTACCCTTTTACACTATAGGATAGAGGCCTGGTGCTCAGGTGGGGGCCGGCTGGTTTGCCCTGAAGGATGTCCCACATTAGGGTGGGGGTCCCACTTGGGTGCCTGGCCAGCCTGGATGAGGGGCTGATGGCTGTATGCAGCTGGTCACACCCCCTTCAGGTTGGGGGTCCCCACTGGGGTGCCTGGCCAGTCTGGGTGAGTGGCTAAGGGCCGTTTTCAGGCTGGTGCGAAACTGAAGCTCCCAACCTCTCCTTTTTTTCTTTTCTTTTTTTTTTTTTTATTCTGGGATTTGTTTACCTTCTATGGCTGTCATTGGAGCTGAGGCCCAACTTTAGCTCTGAGGCTGGCTCCAGCTTGAGGCCTCGGCTGCTGAAAGCAGGTATCTGGGGTTTGTTTAGCTTCTATAATTGCAACATTGTTTCTTAGAGTGCAGCTCACAGCCCGGCCTTGGCAGCCGGGGAATCTTGGCTTCCTCCATCACTGGAGCAAGCAAGCCTCCTGTTCGCTTCAGCTGCCTGGCTGTCGGCCGCCATCTTGTTTGGCAGTTAATTTGCATATCGCCCTGATTAGCCAATGGGAAGTGTGTCGAAGGTACGGTTAATTACCCCATTTGTCTTTTATTAGATTAGATATAGGATTTCCCCATTTCCCCCCTTTTGCCCCCTCTACTCAGCTCTTGTCCCCCACTTCTCTCTGGCCATCACCATGCTGTTGTCTGTGTCCATGGGTTGTGCATATATTTTCTTGGGCTAATCCCTTCTTTAAATTCACTTTAAATTTTTATTTTCAGATAAGTGCTTATAACTGCACTATTATATATTTTCTGTTATATCATTTAGAATTAAGATATTTTTTAATTGAACCCTTGTAATTTTAGCACAATTCAGTAAATTATGCTAGAAGCAATTAGGAGATTTTGCATGTAATGGAGATACATTTCAATTAATATTTTATTTTTAATTTTTTAATATTTTAATTTGAAATAATCTCATACATGTAAAAAAAACTATAAAATAATACAGCATATTATATGTACCCTTCACCCAATTTCTTAGGTGTTAATAATTTAAACATAACCATTATACAACTAACAAAATATTGAATATATTTTTCTTATAATCTCTGTAATGTTACTTAATCCATTTACTTTGTTTTTGTTAATCTTCACCCAAGGATATTTTTCCATTGAATTTTAGAGAGAGTGAAGGGAAAAAGAGAAACACATTGATTGGTTGCCTCCTGCACATGCTCTGATAGGGACTGGGATCAAGCCAGCAACTGAGGTACATGCCCTTGACTGGAATCGAACCTGGGACCCTTCAGTCCACGGGCTAATGCTCTATCCACTGAGCAAAACAGGCTGCAGCTTAATTCATTTACTTTTAATCTATATGTGTCTTTATATTTAAAGTGGGTTTTGTTTTTGATTCACCCTCATAATCTGTCTTTTAATTGGTGCATTTATGCCACTGACTTTCAAAGGGCTGATAGTTACTGCCATATCAGGTGGCTTCTGGGGCCAGCCTGTGGCCTGGGATCGGATCCGATCATGGGAAGCAGGCAGGCGGCTTCTGGGGTCGCACCCGGGGGCCTGGATGGTGGCTTGCACTGGCGCGCTGTCCCGCCCTGCCTGCAGTATGCAAATTAGTCGCCATCTTTGTTGGTTAATTTGCATATCGTGTTGATTAGCCAATGGGAGGTGTAGTGAAGGTATGGTCAATTACCATGTTTGTCTATTATTAGATAGGATAACAATCAAAATTTGACAATGCATTAGAATGGAAAACTACAGACTGCTTTGACTATAAAATGTGAATGGAAAAGCCTTAAATACTTAATCGCAGGTAGGCTTTAATTTTTAGTTCATGGCCAAGTGAGGTCTATTTCAGGAACACAAGTATGCATTAGTTTAGGAAAATTATCCTTTTAATAGATCAAAGGAAAGCATTATCTCAATAAACACAGAAATGCAATTTGATAAAATTTAACATCTCTAATAGAGGTTTTATTTTCAGAATTGTTTTTAGGAAAAATTGTGCGGTATCATAAAACATTTTTTCCCTAAATTCTTTTTCAGCATTGCTATTGGAAATACTTAATAGTAGATGAAGGACACAGGATCAAGAACATGAAGTGCCGTCTAATCAGGGAGTTAAAACGATTCAATGCGGATAACAAACTTCTTTTGACTGGGACTCCCTTGCAGAACAATTTATCAGAACTTTGGTCACTGCTTAACTTTTTGTTACCAGATGTATTTGATGATTTGAAAAGGTAGGTAAGCCAGTCATTTGAATTCTTTCTAGGTTTCCCTAACCTTTCCAAATACTGTGTTCTGATATATATTGTATATTTTACTGTTTGTAATGTTTTATCCCCAAGTTTATTGCAAAGTAATAGACATACTCCACTCTAAACGTTTAAGATGGTAGCATGATGATTTGATTTACATATATTGTGAAATGATTATCATGATAGGTTTAGTTAACATCTGTCATCTGCAATAATAAGAAAAAGTATTTCTCCTTGTGATAAGAACTCTCAGGGTCTGCTCTCTTAACAACTTTCCTATATATCATACAGGAGTGTTAATTGTAGTCATCAATTACAGTCCCATTCATTTTTCTCATAACTGGAAGTTTGGACTTTTTTTATCACCTTTCACCAATTCTCCCTTTCCCTATATGTTCCCCTCTTTTTTTAAAATTTATTTTTATTGATTTGAGAGAAGAAGGGAGAGAGATACTGAAACATCAGTAATGAGGGAGAATCATCGATAGGCTGCCTCCTGCAACCCTGGCAGGTGCCCTTGACTTGAATTGAACTCGGCACCCTTTAGTCCGCAGACAAATGATCTATCCACTGAGCCAAACTGACTAGGACTAACTAGTAAATTTATGCCAGGGTTTTCTTGTGAGATAGGGGATATATTTAACCTCTATTCCCTGAATTGTTTTGTAAGGATAAAATGAGGGGAAAGCATCTGAATGTGTTTTACAAAGTTAACAAATATTTTAATTGTTCTCAATTCAATAGTTTTCCTTTAATCAATGCAAAATTTTTTTTAAAAAACCTTTAAAGTATTTTATTTGTTCACACAAATTTGTGTCAAGGGTGGAACATATGCCCTAGCCAATTGACTCAAGGGATAGAGCGTCTGCCTGCAGATTGAAGGGTCCTTCCTGGGTTCGATTCCAGTCAAGGGCACATACCTCAGTTGCAGGCTCCACCCGGGCCCTGATCTGGGCTCGTGCAGGAGGCAACCAATAGATGGGTTTCTCTCACATGGATGTTCCTCTCTGTCTTTCCTCTCTTTCTGCTCTCCCTAAAAATCAATGGAAAAATATCCTCCAGTGAGGATTAACCCCCCCAAAATTATTTATTTATACACACACACACACACGTCACTAGTTAACACCAGAGCCAAAAGTAAAACCAAGATTTCCCAGTTTCAACCTAGTGTTTTTTATGCTATAAACTTTGAATCTTACATTATGAAAACCAAAAATTAGTATGCTTAGAATGGATAAGAAAATAATCTTAACAGAAGTTAAAAATAATTAAGATGGAAATATCAAGATCAGGAGGGCAAAATAATTTTATTTTAACATCAGTGAGGGAAGGTTAATTTAATATAGGAAAATAACTGAATATTTCATTTTGAGAATAAATTTTTCACCTCTGGTTTCCAAATGGCCCAAGGCCAGGCTGATTGTTAATACAGAACATTGATTAAGGACAACATTTTCAGGTCCTACACATTCCTACTGAGTTAAAACCTGGTGGTAGAAATCTGAATTTATAAAAAACATCAGTTGCCTCAGATTATATTTATATCTCTACTGCCTTAGATTTCAAAGATAGTTTACATTTTAATCACTTTATTAAAATGTTTAAAAAGGATGTGAGGCTGATCTGGCTGCAACATCTGTCACCCCATTTGATTACTAGGTTGATTGAGTTAGGCGGGTGTCCCCGTCATCCCTCGCCACTCCATGTGCATTCCTCCTGAAGCTGTGCGCTAGGCTGAAGAAGTGACCAGTCCCTGGTCAGGGTGTTTTTCAGTCAAGATGTGGCAGTGGCTGCACTCCCCTCTTAGACCTGCAACACAAGCTCTCAAGGTCCATTTGTAGGAGAACATAGGGTGGTCAAACTTCTAAGACTCCAGACACATCCAAATGAGGTGGCAGTCTGCATTTTTAAAAGGAAAAAATATATATCCCTTATTGTTCATTTGATTTTTATACTATTGTAAGGTTATGTTAATGTATAAATCAAAGATATGCCCACTTAAAGAAAATACCTGCTTAAGAGTCAGGTTAATATAAAATTAAAAATATGAAACACATCATGTTATTGTAATTGATTTATGTGATAACTGGTAATCATTTCTCTTACAGCTTTGAATCTTGGTTTGATATCACTAGTCTTTCTGAAACTGCTGAAGATATTATTGCTAAAGAAAGAGAACAGAATGTATTGCATATGCTGCACCAGGTTTTGACTTTTTCTTATTTTGCTTACTATAGACTTAGAATAAAAAAGGAAGCCTAAAGATCAACTGTTCTCAACTCATTGTAGATTTTGAAAAATGAGGATCCTCCCAAATTTAATATATATTCCACCACCCCCAGAGATCACATGGCTTTACCACAGAACTCAAGTGCTCTGAAATTTTGCTTTTTTTTTTTTAATGTATAGTCATTTGACCCCTAATGGTTACTGATATGTTTGTCAAACAGTAAAATTAAATGGTTTTTATGCAATGTTTGCCAGTAATATTTGCATAATTTACTTCTTTACATGATCCATTATTAATGTTTCCTACAGTCTGTACCCATCCAACTGTCTTTACTTCAGGCAAAATAATCTTTCAAAGGTCTCCAAATTATATTTATATGTGGGCCTGAAAAGCTGCTTAATCGTGTTTTGACAATTTCATTGAAAATCCTTATATATATTTTTACTTTAAAGTTTATACATATTTATGGTAAAATCTGAAACAGTATAGAAATGGAAAGTAAAAATAATCACAAATCGTACTTATCCTATCAAATCTTACCTTTTATCTGGCTAATTTTCTTTAAGTATATTTGTTTCTGGGCTGATGTCTATACATGTTTTTTTTGTTTTCTTTTTTCTTTTTTTCTAAATACACACTACTGGTCATGTTCTCTTTCTCATAAAATCTCTTAGCTGTCTACCTCTGGGGAATTTTTTTTTTATTATTGTCTGAAGTTTTACATATGTCTCCCTTTTCTCCAATTAACCCACCACCACCACCACCACCACCAGCATCCATTCCCACCCTAGGCAAGCCCCCACCGTTCAGTGTCTGTGTCCATTGGTTATGCTAATAAGAATGCATACAAGTCCTTTGGTTGCTCTCTAACTGCTCCCTCTCCCCTACCATTTGTGTCTGGATCTATTCTTGTTCATCAAATGGGGAATTTATTTTAAAGATCTAAGAAGTTTAATAATGGTATAATTACCTTTTGCTTCTGTGTTTTAAAAATGTGAAAATTAGTTGTCATCGCATATCTGATGAAAGAGTAATTTTAAGCTAAAGCTTTAGAATTTATAGAAGGTTTTCATGTCCACATCTCTGGGTTGATTAGTTGATTCATTGGTTTTCTACTAATCCAAAACCTATATTGGCTTTTTAAAATATTCAGTATGTATTAGGAAACTAATAAATTGTGAATACTATATTTGTCATGTGGTGACCTGGTCTGGGAAAATCTTAAGGAGACATTTTACCTCACCTTTTGAGACTTTATAATATTTACATAGGAAGAAAAGAGAAGGGGGAAAGGAACCTGTTGGGAAAGTATTCCCCAAAATAGGAATATACAGTATTCACATATGTTTATGTTTAAATTTTAGATTCTAACACCTTTCTTACTGAGAAGACTAAAATCTGATGTTGCTCTTGAAGTTCCTCCTAAACGAGAAGTAGTCGTTTATGCACCACTTTCAAAGAAACAAGAGACCTTTTATACAGCCATTGTGAACCGTACAATTACAAACATGTTTGGATCCAGTGAGGTAGAGTGTGGATTTGAAATAAACTGTATAAGACAGCTGGCATAGAAAATTTCATGGTTGATTTCAGTCTTAGGGATCATCACCTTTTTTCAGGACTTGTGAATTTCTAACTGAAGTGAAAGGCAAAAGGCCAGTAATGCTATGGTCCTAAAATTTAAGTGATGTCTCATACATTAATTCCTTCTTTTTTTTTTTATAATTAAATCTTTATTGTTCAGATTATTACATTTGTTCCTCTTTTTTCCCCCTATAACTCCTCTCTACCCAGTTCCAACCCCACCCTCCACCATCACTCCCCACCCACTGTCCTCATCCATAGGTGCACGATTTTTGTCCAGTCTCTTCACACATCCCTCTCACCCCTTTCCCCCCGAAGAATAGTCAGTCCACTCCGTTTCTATGCCCCTGATTCTATTTATAATCACCAGTTCATTCTGTTCATCAGATTATTCACCTGATTTTCAGATTCACTTGTTGATAGATGTGTATTTGTTGTTCATAATTTGTATTTTTACCTTTTTCTTCTTCTTCCTCTTCTTAAAGGATACCTTTCAGCATTTCATATAATACTGGTTTGGTGGTGATGAACTCCTTTAGCTTTTTCTTGTCTGTGAAGCTCGTTATCTGACCTTCAATTCTGAATGATAGCTTTGCTGGATAAAGTAATCTTGGTTGTAGGTTCTTTGCATTCATCACTTTGAATATTTCTTGCCACTCCCTTCTGGCCTGCAAAGTTTCTGTTGAGAAATCAGCTGACAGTCGTATGGGTACTCCCTTGTAGGTAACTGAGTTTCTTTCTCTAGCTGCTTTTAAGATTCTCTCTTTGTCTTTTGCTCTTGGCATTTTAATTATGATGTGTCTTGGTGTGGTCCTCTTTGGATTCCTTTTGTTTGGGGTTCTATGCGCTTCCTGGGCTTGTGAGTCTATTTCTTTCACCAGGTAGGGGAAGTTTTCTGTCATTATTTCTTCAAATAGGTTTTCAATATCTTTTTTTTTTTTTTAATACATTTTATTGATATTTTACAGAGAGGAAGGGAGAGACAGAGTTAGAAACATCGATGAGAGAAACATCGATTAGCTGCCTCCTACACATCTCCTACTGGGGATATGCCTGCAACCAAGGTACATGCCCTTGACCAGAATCGAGCCTGGGACCTTTCATTCCTCAGGCTGACGCTCTATCCACTGAGCCAAACCAGTTTCGGCTAGGTTTTCAATATCTTGCTCTCTTTCTTCTTCTGGCACCCCTATAATTCGGATGTTGGTACGCTTGAAGCTGTCCCAGAGGCTCCTTACACTATCTTCGTATTTTTGGATTCTTTTTTCATTTTGTTTTTCTGGTTGGGTGTTTTTTGCTTCTTCGTATTTCAAATCGTTGACTTGATTCTTGCGATCCTCTAGTCTGCTGTTGGGAGTCTGTATAATATCCTCCATTTCAGTCAGTGTATGCTTAATTTCCAGTTGGTCCTTTATCATAACATCCAGGGTCTGACTAGATTTCTTGAGGATCTCACTACATTTATCGGCAGTCTCACCCGTCTTTTCGAGGGTCTTACTAAATTTATCGGCAGCTTCTAGAAAGTTCTTGAAAAACCTTAAAAGTGTGGTTTTGAACTCTATATCTAGTCGTTTGCTTTCCTTCATTTCTGTCATTTGTGTCCTTTTTCTTTGTCTCCGCACTTTTTATGCTTCCCTGTGTTGATAAAGTGGTTTTCTGTGCTAAGTGTCCTCTAGGGCCCAGTGGTTCAGCCTCCCCAATTACCTGAGGAAGACACTCTTGGTGTACTCCTTTGTGGTCTTTGTGCACAGTCTTTTTTTTTTTTTTTTTTTAAATATATTTTACTGATGTTTTATAGAGAAGAAGGGAGAGGGATAGAGAGTTAGAAACATTGATGAGAGAGATCGATCAGCTGCCTCCTGCACGCCCCCCACTGGGGATGTGCCTGCAACCAGGGTACATGCCCTTGACTGGAATCAAACCCGGGACCCTTGAGTCCACAGGCCGACGCTCTATCTACTGAGCCAAACCGGTTCGGCATGCACAGTCTTGTTGTAGTTAAGCCTTGATTGTTGTAGGTATCACTGGGAGGGATTGACCTCCAGGCCAATTGGCTGTGAGAATCAGCTGTGTCTGCAGTGGGAGAACTTCTGTGCTAGAGACACCCCTCCGGGGCAAGACTTGCTTCAATGGGGCTTTGGTGCTCACTGAGTCTGCCCCCTGAGTGTGTCTTTTATGGTTCCACAGAGCTGCAAACTGGATGGTCCCACTCTGACCTCTGGGCTTCCTGGCTCCTGGATCTCTAGGGAGGTGCTAATCTAGCCTCTGCCTGAGGCTATCCAGCAAAAGCCTCCCAGCAGGGCTTGGGCGGGGCAGGTCCCTCGGGATCAACAGGGCGGGGCTAGCAGTTATGGCTGCTCTCAGAGGCCCCACTTCTCAGTGTCCCGGCAATCGCTGCAAGCACCCCCGAGAGAAAGCTGCCCTCGAGTTTCAACCCATGCCAGACAGTCCCACTTCTCCTGTATGAGTCTGGGTCCCTAGAGACTCGCCCGGAACTGGAGCTCAGAGCTGAGACTCCCTCCCAATTGAAAACAACT
Source organism: Myotis yumanensis (assembly GCF_028538775.1). NCBI lineage: Eukaryota > Metazoa > Chordata > Mammalia > Chiroptera > Vespertilionidae > Myotis > Myotis yumanensis. The sequence continues at coordinate 22,661,751 of NW_027223764.1, read as the reverse complement.
ACCTCGCCCTCAGCTGCCAGCCTGCCCCATGTGCGCCTCTGTACCTTAGTATTTTACTTCCGCACCGCACCTCCTCTGAGTCTGTGTGCTTTTCTCTTTTCTTCTAGTTATTGAATTTCCACTCAGCCAGCCTTCCTGTGGTTCTGGATGATGTCCGTTATGTATTTTTGAAGTGGTTGTTCGAGGCAGCAAACTCTGGTGTTTACCTATGCCGCCATCTTGGTTTCTCCTAATTGCTTCTTTTTTTAAAAAAATATATTTTATTGATTTTTTACAGAGAAGAAGGGAGAGGGATAGAGAGTTAGAAACATCGATGAGAGAGATCGATCAGCTGCCTCCTGCACGCCCCCCACTGGGGACATGCCCACAACCAGGGTACATGCCCTTGACTGGAATCGAACCCGGGACCCCTGAATCCACAGGCCAACGCTCTATCCATTGAGCCAAACCGGTTCAACCCTAATTGCTTCTTTAGTCACCTACCATATTTTTAGAAATGAAGTGGAATGTGATTATCTTATAAGTGAAAATTAGGAGGCTATTAAATTTTGCTTAAATGCCTAGGTTTTTTACTGTGTGCATTTTTTTTATCAAAATACTTCAGCTTATGCATTTCTCTTATGTACAACCAATAGACTCTGTTCTCCTATTTTCATCATAATTACAGGGAAGATCTGAGTTTTTAGGTATATATTTAGAGTTCAAGGGTGTAGCTTTTTAAACAGATATTCCTTTCATTTGTTCTCTTTTAGAAAGAAACAGTTCAGTTAAGTTCCACTGGACGACCAAAACGGCGAAGTAGGAAATTAATAAATTACAGCGAACTAGATGATTCCCCTAATGAATTGGACAACTTGATCAGTCAGATACAGCCAGAGCTAGACCAAGAAAGGTGTGAATTTAAAAATTAAGTATCCTTTAAACTGATATTTTTTCATATTTCTTGTATTCACGGATTACATATTTTTGATAGACCTGTTGTGGAAGTGAATATTCCTCTAGAATCTGAAGTTGATCTGAAGCTGCAGAATATAATGATGCTACTTCGTAAATGCTGTAACCATCCATATTTGATTGAGTACCCTATAGACCCAGTCACACAGGAGTTTAAGGTAAATACTATTTAATAATGCCCTGTTTTGATTTCTGTGCTTTTAAAATGTTGGGTGAAAGTGTCATTTTCCATATTGGAAAAACTAGAAATAAAATTGTTTAGTAACACAGCTGATTTCCCTCTGTTTCTCTTTTAGAGACACCTTTAGTTGTCAACCTTTGCAGTAATACTTTTAATTGATATTCAGCCTGTCAAATCCAATCTTGCTGCTCATTTACATGTCAACAAAGAGCCACAGGAGAAAACCAAAAAGTTGATATTAAGTTGCAGATTTTCAGATTAAATGAAATTTCTTTCTTTATGGTTAGCTTTCCTACGGAAAGGATATTGGGAAGTTGTGCTGGGCAGTTGATGGAAAAACAGCTTTTATTCCCTGAAGGAATATTAGGAAATCAGTTCTAAGTAATCCTTAATACTCTTTTTTTAGAAATATATTTTTATTAATTTTAGAGGAGGGGAAGAGGGATAGAGAGAAATATTAATGATGAGAGAGAAATCATTGATCTGCTGCCTCCTGCACCCCCCCCCCCCACCCCCTACTGGGGATCAAACCTGTAACCCAGGCATGTGCCCTTGACTGGAATCGAACCTGGGACCCTTCAGTCCCCCGGGCAACCCTCTATCCACTGAGCCAGACCGGCAGGGGTGGGCAAACTTTTTGCCTCTAGGGCCACCATGGGTTCTTAAACTGGACCGGAGGGCCGGAACAAAAGCATGGATGGAGTGTTTGTGTGAACTAATATGAATTCAAAGTAAAAATCATTACATTAAAAGGGTACGGTCTTTTTTTTTTTTTTTAGTTTTATTCATTTCAAGCGGGCCGTAGTTTGCCCACGGCTGGGTTAGGGCAATTCTTTTGTTTCACAGTAGTTTACAGCAGAGTTTCTCACCCTTGGAAATACTGCTTTTTTGGGCCAGTAGGTTTCTTTGTTTAGGCGATGCTGTCCTGTGGACTATAAGTCATTTGGCAGCATCCCTAGCCTCTAGCCACTAGATGCCAGCAGTATTTCCCTCCCCCAGTTGTGACAACCTGAAATGCCTCCAGACACTGCCAAATACACCCTGGGAATGGTAGGCAAAATTTCCCATATTTGAGAATCACTGCTTTACAATTTTTCATTCAAGTAAAAAAGATAATCTAATGAGGTAATTTATGTTAACCAGAAAGTGAATAATTTCTTAATCTTCAATACTAGGTGTGTGTATAAGCTCCTGTGTTTTAATTTCTACTGAGAGTTCTACCAGTGATTATCATAAATATTTTCTTGAAAATATACTCGATTATAAAAAATAAATCTCAACTTATATATATGTTTGACCTTATTCTCTTATGCAAACCTTTGGGAAAGGGGTAGAGGGAATAGATCAAGGTTCTACTTAAACTAAATTTTATTTTTGTAAAATCATGTGTTTTAAGTTTCAGAGCATGTCTTTCCTAAAGAAAGAATTCTTCTTAAAAATTTTTAATTTGACTTTGTGTATTTTTTTTAAGTTTTATAAGGTTTTTTCATTGAAAATTGAACGGTCCACATTGCTTTTATTTTGACAAAGCTGAATTATTAGTACATGATAATTACTTTTTGATAATTATTTTTTCTTCCTTTGCCCCCTTTTAAGGTTGATGAAGAATTGATAACAAACTCTGGAAAATTCTTAATTTTGGATCGAATGCTGCCTGAACTAAAAACCAGAGGTCACAAGGTGGTACTTTGGTTGGGTTTTTTTATTGCTTATTCTTTATTAATCAGTATAGCTACTAAAATAAATTTAAATTTCAGGTGCTGCTTTTTTCACAAATGACCAGAATGTTGGACATTTTGATCGATTACTGCCACTTCAGAAATTTCAACTTTAGCAGACTTGATGGATCCATGACTTATTCAGAGAGGGAGAGAAATGTAAGTTTTCTTAATGTCATACATACCAAAGTTTGTTTTTTCAATTCTTGCCTGGATTTCTGAAGTATCAAAATAGACCCACAAATTGATACTTTAGTCTTTAGCAAATGATATAGTATATCTTTTGTTAATATCCTACTTAAACACCACTATACCTACTATAGGATAACATAATTTTTTCTCCATTTTGGCTCTTTCCTTCACTTCTAACATTTTACCATGAAATTTTCAAGAATAGCAGTTGCAAGAATTTTTTAGCTATCTGTAAACTAGAACCTGCAAAAGAAACTTTACTATTTTTTTATCGCATAGCTAGAATACAGCATCAACCTATTACCCTGTCCATTTAACGTTCCATCCTCTCTTAGTGTATTTAAAAATAAATAATAGATGATAGTCCCTTTCTAATAACTTCAGCGTATTTTGTCTTTTAGGGTGATATTTACATACCCTGAGGGACGAAAATTAATTATATATGTGTTATTTTGATTACTGCATTTATGAGCGTGACCTAAATTATCAAGATATAGAACATTACCCATCCACTCAAAAAATTTCCTCATGCTCCCTCAGAGTAATCCACCTTTCCTGCTTGCCCCATCTCCTAGTCAACCAATTTTGATTTTTATCACTTTTTTGGGGGAGAGGGGAGGAGGGTGGCCTAGATTTTTCCCTCTGATATTTTAACATTTTCTACTATTGTTTTCTAATAGTAGATGGTCTCCTGTAAACTTCCCTTGTGGTGGGGATTAAGTTAAGATCTTAGATCTTAAACAAAGTTTAGGTGCTCAGAAAATAAATGAAGTGAACAACATCGGACGTTTTTTTTTTTTTTTTTTTTTTTTTTTTTTTTTTTTTTTTTTTTTTTAAATATATTTTTATTGATTTTTTACAGAGAGAAAGGGAGAGAGATAGATAGTTAGAAACATCGATGGGAGAGAAACATCGATCAGCTGCCTCCTGCACATCTCCCACTGGGGATGTGCCCACAACCCAGGTACATGCCCTTGACCGGAATCGAACCCGGGACCCCTCAGTCCGCAGGCCGACGCTCTATCCACTGAGCCAAACCGGTTTTGGCAACATCGGACGTTTTATTAACATCACATAATTATTGTGGGTTTTTTGTTTGTTTTTTTTTTTTACATTGATCAGGGATTTTTATTTTACTAGTTAGGCCCCAAGGCAGAATATTCTAACATTTTTTTTTTAATCTTTATTGTTCAGATTATTACATTTGTTCCTCTTTTTTCCCCCCTATAACTCCTCTCCACCCAGTTCCCACCCCACCCTCCACCATCACTCCCCACCCACTGTCCTCATCCATAGGTGCATGATTTTTCTCCAGTCTCTTCCCGCATCCCCCTCACCCCTTTCCCCCCCAAGAATAGTCAGTCCATTCCCTTTCTATGCCCCTGATTATATTATAATCACCAGTTCATTCTGTTCATCAGATTATTCACCTAATTTTTAGATTCACTTGTTGATAGATGTGTATTTGTTGTTCATAATTTGTATCTTTACCTTTTTCTTCTTCCTCTTCTTAAAGGATACCTTTCAGCATTTCATATAATACTGGTTTGGTGGTGATGAACTCCTTTAGCTTTTTCTTGTCTGTGAAGCTCGTTATCTGACCTTCAATTCTGAATGATAGCTTTGCTGGATAAAGTATTCTTGGTTGTAGGTTCTTGGCATTCATCACTTTGAATATTTCTTGCCACTCCCTTCTGGCCTGCATAGTTTCTGTTGAGAAATCAGCTGACAGTCGTCTGGGTACTCCCTTGTAGGTAATTGACTTTTTTTCTCTTGCTGCTTTTAAGATTCTCTCTTTGTCTTTTGCTCTTGGCATTTTAATTATGATGTGTCTTGGTGTGGTCCTCTTTGGATTCCTTTTGTTTGGGGTTCTATGCGCTTCCTGGGCTTGTGAGTCTATTTCTTTCACCAGGTAGGGGAAGTTTTCTGTCATTATTTCTTCAAATAAGTTTTCAATATCTTGCTCTCTCTCTTCTTCTGGCACCCCTGTAATTCGGATGTTGGTACACTTGAAGCTGTCCCAGAGGCTCCTTACACTATCTTCGTATTTTTGGATTCTTTTTTCATTTTGCTTTTCTGGTTGGGTGTTTTTTGCTTCTTCGTATTTCAAATCTTTGACTTGATCCTTGCGACCCTCTAGTCTGCTGTTGGGAGTCTGTATAATATCCTTCATTTCAGTCAGTTTATGCTTAATTTCCAGTTGGTCCTTTATCATAACACCCAGGGTCTGACTAGATTTCTTGAGGATCTCACTACATTTATCGGCAGTCTCACCCGTCTTTTCGAGGGTCTTACTAAATTTATCGGCAGCTTCTAGATAATCTTAAAAAAAACCTTAAAAGTGTGGTTTTGAACTCTATATCCAGTCGTTTGCTTTCCTCCATTTCTGTCATTTGTGTCCTATTTCTTTGTCTCCGAACTTTTTGTGCTTCCCTGTGTTGGTGGAGTGGCTTTCTGTGCTAGGTGTCTTATAGGGCCCAGTGGCTCAGCCTCCCCAATTACCTGAGGTGGACACTCTTGGTGCATCCCCTTATGGGCTGTGTGCACAGTCTTGTTGTAGTTAAGCCTTGATTGTTGTAAGTATCACTGGGAGGAATTGCCCAATTGGTTGTGAGAATCAGCTGTGTCTGCAGTGGGAGAACTTCTGTGCTGGAGGCACCCCTCTGGGGTAAGACTTGCTTCAATGGGGCTTTGGTGCTCACTGAGTCACTCTGACCACTGGTATACTGGTTCCTGGATCTTTCAGGAGGTGCTAATCTAGCCTTTGCCTGAGGCTCAGCTGTGAAGGAATGCAAGTTGCCCTGGGGCCTTCGGCCAGCTGCAAGTTTGTTAGGTAATTTTCAGATTGCAAAAGCCTCCCTGCGCAGCTTGGGCGGGGTGGGGTCCCAGGGGATCAATATGGCAGAGCAAACAGCTATGGTTGTTCCTCAGTCCTTCCCTAAGAGGCCCTGAGTCTCAGTGTCCGGGTAATCTCTGCAAGCACCTCTGAGAGAAAGCCGCCCTTGAGATGTGAACGATGCCAGACAGTCTAGCCCAGGGGTGGGCAAACTTTTTGACTCGAGGGCCACAATGGGTTCTTAAACTGGACCGGAGGGCCGGAACAAAAGCATGGATGGAGTATTTGTGTGAACTAATATAAATTCAAAGTAAACATCATTACATAAAAGGGTATGGTCTTTTTTTTTTTTTTTTTTTTTTTTTTTTAGTTTTATTCATTTCAAACGGGCTGGATCCAGCCCGTGGGCTGTAGTTTGCCCACGGCTGGTCTAGCCTCTCCCCGTATCAGTCAGCGTCCCCAGAGACTCGCCCAGAACTGGCGTTCAGAGCAGTAGGCAGCTTGAGACTCCCTCCCGATTGAAAAAGCCAACCATGTCCTCAGCCGCCAGTCCTTTCCGCGTCCGCCTCCGTACCTGTGCACTTAACTTCTGCACCGCAGCTCCTCTGAGTCTCGGTATGCTTTTCTCTTTCCTTCTAGTTGTACTATTTCCACTCAGCCAGCCTTCCTGTGGTTCTGGATGATGCCCATTCTGTCTTTTAGTTGTATTCTTGAAGTGGTTGTGCGAGGCAGCAATCTCCGGTGTTTACCTATGCCGCCATCTTGGTTTCTCCGTTTTTGTTTTTTTAATCCTTACCCATGGATGTGTTTATTGATTTTAGAGAGAGAAAAAAAATTTTGTGAGAGAAACATTGATCAGTTGCCTCCCATGCACACCCCAATCAGCAATCGAACCCGCAACCTTTTGCTATACAGGACGATACTACAAACAACTGAGCCACCCTGCCAGGCCTAACAGTTGTTTTATAGGTCCAAGTGATTGATTTGACCTCCCTTGGATACACCTTTGTTAGTTGTAATTAAAAATAATCAGTGTTTTTGTTTAAAGTGTTTATATTTTTCTTAATCTCTCTCATGGTTATGGTTTATTACAGTGAAAGGATACTGATTAAAATCGGCAAAGAGAAAAGTTACATAGGTAAAGTCCAGGAGAGAGTAGATGTGAGTTTCTAATGGAGTCACACAGGCAGCACTTAATTATCCCAGCAACAATTTATAATAAGTAAACCAGGGAAACTCACCTGACCCTTCGATGTCCCAAGTTTCTATTAAGGGTCAATCTGGCCTGTGCTAATCAGTTTCAAGCCCCTCTGAAGTTCAAATTGATCAGTATATCCTAGGGCCCCTAGTTTTTTTGCCACAATCTGGGAAATAGGCCTATGATTTTTGTGTGTTGTGAGAAGTGTGTCTTCAGCAATTTTGTCTTTTCAGAAAATTGGCCTTTTTCACCTTTTATGGTTTGGGGGGTTTTCCGTATATACCGCTCATCAAAAGTCCTTTGGATGCTGAAGAACTCATACCCAGTTTGAAGGGCCCACCACTGACCTCCCCTTTCTTTTCCTGGTAAACACATGGCTGTGAGATGCTCCACATGCAGCACCCTAACCTCTTTCCAGACAGAAGTTGGTTTCTTAATTCCTGTGTTCACATCCTGTTTTGCTTTTAGATGCACAACTTTAACACAGATCCAGAGGTGTTTATCTTCTTAGTGAGTACACGAGCTGGTGGCCTGGGCATTAATTTGACTGCAGCAGATACAGTTATCATTTATGATAGTGATTGGGTAAGTTGCAAGTATAATAATGTGCTGATTATCATTACATTCTGAATTTGTTAAATCTTTCATTGTATGCTTTGCAGTTTCATTTATCTGGTTTGAAAAGGTATCCATTTTAAGTAAATAATTTATCCGGTGTCCTGTGTGTGAAGGCTTGAACATGCTCTATCAAGCCATTGTAGAAGTCTAATTTAAGGCACTATTTAAAAGTTTTTGATTAGATCATGCATGTTGACTTTATCCACACATAGTACGTATAAATTTAAATAATATCAACCTTACATTGTTCAATGTTATTTTTCTTTAAGAACCCCCAGTCTGATCTTCAGGCCCAGGATAGATGTCATAGAATTGGTCAGACAAAGCCAGTTGTTGTATATCGTCTTGTTACAGCAAACACTGTTGATCAGAAAATTGTGGAAAGAGCAGCTGCTAAAAGAAAATTGGAGAAGTTGATCATCCACAAAAGTAAATGCCACTTTCTAGTATTTTTTGCTTCAGTTGTTGTGTGTTGTGGATTTGTGTTATTTTCTTTGTAAAAGAAATGAGTGAGCTTGGTTAGTGCAGGATTTAGTAAACAGGCAGAAGGAAATTTGAAGCTGTAAAGACCTAAGTTGGTGACCATAGACGTAAAAGGAAAACATTAGTGAGTTTCTAGATAAGGAACAAAAGGATAATTTCAAAGTGCCTATCTGAAATATGTCACAGGGATTTGAAATGATGTTGATGCTTATTCATTTTATTTTTTCTTTTAAATTTGTTTTGATTTCAGAGAGAGAAATATCAATGATGAGAGAATCATTGATTCCCGCTACCCCTTACAGAGGATCGAACCAGCAACCCGGGCATGTGCCCTGACCTCCTGGTTCGTGGATCACATCAGCCGAGCATTGATACTTAATTCTTGATAAGAGCTTTTTTTGTCAAAAGGATTAAGAAAACTTGCTGGCCTTTTCTTGCAAGTTTAATATATTAAATTCTAGGATGTTAAAAGTATATTGAAGTAGTGCTATAAAGAAATCAATTTACTTTGTTGAACTACTAGTTCAAAAAATATTTGACTCCACTATGCCTTTTTCATACTTTTGATTATAGTATTTTTAAAAAGTGTTTTTTAATCTAGAAAAGATTTTGAGGAATAGGGAAAATGAAGTTAGTGAGACATTGGCATTCTTTGTTCTGTTCCTTGAGATTCCTTGGAGAAATTCTTTCATTCAATATAAAATTATCTTTGAATAAATGACTTGATGGCTACCTTAAGAAAAGTAGAAAATTACCTGTTAGTTGTGAAGCCTAAAGAAATGTTGAAAATTACTGTCAGTTTATATTATGCTACTTTCCTACTTGCAAATACAGTTAAGTCTTCACTTAAGATTTTGTACAAATTAAATTTTTGCCTGTGCTGCTTTAGGAATTTGATGGGAATTTAGTAAAGTTTATAGTTTTATTTCCCTAAGTTCTGTTTTCAGTACATTGAAAGATTAAAATTTAAATGATTTGAAATTAGTTTAATAAGTATTGACAGTGCTTTATTGAGGTATAATATACATACAGAGTTTGAATATACAGTAATGAATTTTGACTTTTATATCCTCATGTAGCAATCCTATAGTCCAGTGGCCGGCAAACTGTGGCTCGCGAGCCACATGTGGCTCTTTGGTCCCTTGAGTGTGGCCACGAAATTTTAATTGCACTATACGTGCGCGCCCACACGTGGTATTTTGTGGAAGAGCCACACTCAAGGGGCTGCAGTTTGCTGGCCAGTGCTCTAGTCTAGGTCAAAGTCACTGACATTTCCATGTTCAAGTAGGTTTCCTACTGCATCCTTTGTCTATGTATGTTCTTTACCTACTTTTGCTCAACGTAATATTTTGAAAATCATCTGTGTTGTGTGTGTATTAGAAGTCTCGTATTTGTTTAAATGATTTCTGAATAGTTCATTTATCCATTTTTCAGTTGATTGGTGTTTGAGTTATTTCCAGATGTAGATTCTTATGCATAAAAATCAGATGGGAGAGTGTTGGCCTGTGGACTGAAGGGTCCCAGGTTTGACTGTGGTCATGGGCACGTGCCTGGGTTGTGGGCTCAAGTAGGGGGCATCCCAGGAGGCAGCTAATCAATAATTCTCATCATTGATGTTTCTATCCCCCTCTCCCTTCCTCTATGAAATCCATAAAAGTATATTTTAAAAAACTCATTGCCGCCCTGACTACTTTGGCTCAGTGGCTAGAGTGTCGGTCTGTGGACTGAAGAGTCCCAGGTTCGATTCCGGTCAAGGGCATGTACCTTGGTTGCAGGCACATCCCCAGTGGGGGGTGCGCAGGAGGCAGCTGATGGATGTTTCTAACTCTCTATCCCTCTCCCTTTCTCTCTGGAAAAAATCAATAAAATATATTTAAAAAAACAAAACTCATTGCCTACCCCAAGGTCATAAAGATATCTTCTCTTTTTTTAAAAAAATCTGATATTTGTACAGGTATTTGTGGACATACGCATTTATTTGTTCTGGGTCTTAGGATGGATATACATTTACCTATAGGAAACGATCAAACTTTTCCCAAGAATTTCAGTTGCTTTTCTTTTTTACCAACATTCGGTCTCATCTGTCTTTTTTAATGTAAACCACTCTAATTGCTTTGTGATGTATTTTTGGTTTTAAAAACAATTTTGAATTTCTTGAATACTTTTTCTAGATCATTTCAAAGGTGGTCGGTCTGGACTAAATCCATCTAAGAGTTTCCTAGACCCTAAGGAATTAATGGAATTGTTAAAATCTAGAGATTATGAGAGGTACGATTTGTTGTTGTTGTTGAGAAAAATGTAATTCATGGTTTTGATTTATCATATAGATAAAAAATTTTGCTTTCTATTATAGGGAAGTAAAAGGATCAAGAGAGAAGGTCATCAGCGATGAAGATCTAGAATTGTTGTTAGATCGAAGTGATCTCATTGGTAAATATCTCTTAGGTTTTTCTTTTCTTTCTTTTTTTTTTTTTCACATATTTTATTGATTTTTTACAGAGAGGAAGGGAGAGAGATAGAGAGTCAGAAACATGGATGAGAGAGAAACATCGATCAGCTGCCTCCTGCACATCTCCCACTGGGATGCGCCCGCAACCCAGGCACATGCCCTTGACCGGAATTGAACCTGGGACCCTTCAGTCCGCAGGCCGACGCTCTATCCACTGAGCCAAACCAGTTTTGGCTAGGCTTTTATTTTCATGGAAACTTTAAAACATACACATAACCAGACAGAATAGTATAATGTGGCTCTATATATAATTCATTCATCCTCAGTAGTTCATAACACTCTCATTGCTATTCTTTGTCAGAATCTTTAAATTATGATGTTTTACCCATATCTTTCTCATGCATCATTTACTAAGAAGAACATGTTCTCAAACATAGCCATTATGTCATTATTACATTTAAGAGAATTGGCACTAATATCCAACCCATACTCAGATTTCCCCAGTTGTTTCAAATCTTTTTACAGTTTGAATCAGGATCCAAAATTTCATTGATTGTTACGTCCCATTATTTCTATCACACCCTCCTCACTTTTGGTTTTTTTTTTGTTTTTGTTTTTGTTTTTAAATATATTTTATTGATTTTCTACAGAGAGGAAGGGAGAGAGATAGAGAGTTAGAAACATCGATGAGAGAGAAACATCGATCAGCTGCCTCCTGCACATCTCCCACTGGGGATGAGCCCGCAACCCAGGTACATGCCCCTGACCGGAATCGAACCTGGGACCCTTCAGTCCGCAGGCCGACGCTCCATCCACTGAGCCAAACCGGCTTCGGCACACTTTTGTTTTTTTAATGCCACTAATTTGTTGGAGAAACCTGTTATTTATTCTATAAAAATGACCTATATTCTGAAATGGGCTAATTTCCCCCCGCACCCTCTGGGCTGTCCTCGTGACTTTTTTTCAGTCTCCATATTTTCTGTAAAGTGGTAAATAGCTTGTGTAAAGAGTTCTGTATGAGTAATTGCATCCAGGTTCCATATCTTAGGAATACCAGTGCTTTCTTTGTTCTATTTTAAATCATACCAGGAGGCACATAATATGAGTTTATTTTCAATGAGCTAACATTGATGAGCAGATTCAGTCTGTGGTTTTCTGTCAACCTTTTCTTTAACCTAATGGTTTTAGCATCCATTGCTGATGATCATTTTGAACCTATATTCCTTAAGGATGGCAAAACTGAGGGTTTTTTCCCCTGCCATTTCTTTATTAGCTAGAATTATTTTTTAATGTGTTTTTATCAATTTCAGAGGGGAAGGGAGAGAGAAATATTAATGATGAGAATCATCAATCAGCTGCCTCCTGCACACCTCTTACTGGAAATTGAGCCCACAACCTGAGTATGTGCCCTTGACTGGAATCCAACGCTCTATTCACTGAGCCAAACCAGTTAGGGCACTTTTTAAAATACATCTCTGAGGACACAATTCAAATAGATATTCTGTTTATTTCTCTGGATATCTTAAATTTAGCAGAAGTTATTTTAATTAGCAAACTGATGTTTCAGTTTGTGTTGTGTGTCCCCTGGAGTCCTGTTCCATTTGTAATAAGAAAATAGTAACCTTAATTCTGATTAAGAATAAAGGGGCCCATATTTCTATGTGTTTCAAATTTTTCAACAGGTGACTCACATCTGATAGCAACATATTGGACATCTTTTTAAATATTCCTCTTTAGGTTCTTAACATGTTTTAAAGAATAAATACTTGTTCTAATATTTTTCTCTTAGATCAAATGAATGCCTCAGGACCAATTAAAGAGAAGATGGGAATTTTCAAGATATTAGAAAACTCTGAAGATTCCAGTTCTGAATGTTTGTTTTAAATTGGAGCTAAAGAATGTCTTTAAATTCTTATTTACATCTACAGATTTACCTATATTGGTGTTAAAATGCAGAATGCCTACTTAACTTTTTGATTTATATCATTATATCAGTTTACATAATGTAACATTGCATAATTGATAAGTGGTAATTTTCTGAGCCTTATTAAAAACAAAGAAGTATTAAGTTTAGATTTCCAGTTAAGTTTTCAGACTCAGTAGTGCCCTTGGGTACAGCCTGATGTGTACTTAACCACTGCCAGAGATAATACAGTCTTCCTATGGAAGTTCAATGTCTTTCTCCCTCATTTTCCCTCTTTAGCAATACAGTTTCTGGGCTTTTGGTACTTCATTTGTGGAGTAGGCTTTTAATGGGGGAAAGATTGGGATTGTGCTGTCCGTTTAAGAAATTGTTTGATTTTAGGGTCTATTTCTATAAAATGTTTACCAAATAAATATTCATTTCCAGATGATCTCATTAAAATTATTTTTTCAGAAAGAATGGCTCAGGTGAAATAATAGCAAGAGTCTTGACATGCAATGTAATTCATTATTTACCTGACTTCGTTTCCGTCATTAAGATTATACATATATGCCATACAAAGATTTCAACTGCTATTGGGTTAATGCAGAGGAGGCTCTGGAATATAACGTAGGGTCTTGATACTGGAGGTTGCAATATATCATTCAAAACAAGAACAGAACAAAGAGTGATGGGACCCTTAAAATCTATAGTATTTGGGGGTGGGAGTAGTATCAGAGAGAAGAAAATAAGACCTGGGAATATAAATAATGCAGGATTCTTAATAGAGGAGCATAATGTAATAGTTTATGGCCCTGTCTGTATATCAGGCTGTGAGGAAGAGAAATCTTGAATGCTCCCTGAACCATACATTACTGTGTAGATGGTTTCATGGGAGAATGTTATTGCTGCCATGTATCTTTAAATGTAGATCAAATCAGATTATCCCATTTTAAGGTAGTGGGATTAGGAATCCCAGAGAAACCCTGTTTTGAGAAAATATTAAAAGAACAGACTACAGAGCAGGTTTTTGTGGGCTTTTTAAAACAAAAAACAAAATGTGTACCAATTACAGACTGACTGATCATCAGAACCATGGTTGCTTAGTAGTTCTAAGTCTTTACTCTCCCAAGTGAGAATGTGATAGTAGGTTCACCTCTGTCTTCACATCTCTAACCTACCTTTGTACCTTGCCCATGTTGACAGTAAGATAAAAACAACCAGAAAAGAACTTTTGAAAGTTGCCACCACTGCATCTCTATAAGTCTGCCAGTATCTGCCCATGTATCATCCTTTCTTACTACTGTGGACATATTTTGTGTCCTAGCTAGAACCAAAGAAGCACCTCCTTTCTTTTATAACAAACTCCTTGAAATGTTTTCTATGTGCACTTTTTCTTTTTTCTCCTTTTCCTCTTTTTCCCCCTGGACCCATTCCAGTGACCTCTATGACCTCATTTTACTTGATATTTCCCCGTATTTCTTATATTTAATCTTATCCAGCCTCATAATCACAAAATTGAGCACCTGTTCATTCTTAATCTGATTTGTTCACTAAGCATGTTTGGAACATGAGACAAGAATGAATTAACAAGAACTAAGTGTACACACTGGATAAATACTCCTAGAATTAAGGGAAAATGAAAGACCTCATAGTGGACTAGTTTACCAAGTGCTATACAGAAAAGATGAAAACTAACCTGGGTGCATTACAGGTAACAAAGGCTAAAACTAGATTACCTACAAAGGAACGAAGATCGGTTACCAGATGTTTTAACAGTGAAATAAAACAGCAAATTTCCAATGGGCTTGAGCAAAACAGATTCCAACCTAGAATTCCAATCTGTAATATTTAAAGGTGAAGGAACAGTAAAGAAAATTTTAAGCATACAAATTTTGTCCTGTAAAACTACAGAGAACCAAGATGGTGGTGTAGGTAAACACCTATACTTGCCCCCCTCCCACAAACAAAATTATAACTAAAATACAGGACAACCATCAGAACTGCCTGAAAGCTGGCTGAGTAGAAGTCTTACAACTAGAGAAGTAAAAAAGAAAGCACAGGGTAGTAGGAGAGGTGGAAGAGCACCCACATGGGCCGCTTTTTTTTATTTTAAGGGAGAGAGAGAAATATCAATAACGAGAATCAGATTTGCTGCCTCCTGCATGCCCCAACTGGGGATCAAGCCCGCAACCCAGGCATGTGACCTAGTTCAGTGGTTGGCAAAGTGGGGCTCAGCAAACTGCGGCTCGCGAGGCACATGAGGCTCTTTGGCCCCTTGAGTGTGGCTCTTCCACAAAATACCGACTTCTGCGCATGCCATAAAGTTTCAGTTGCACTGTACATGCACGCCCGCACCTGGTATTTTGTGGAAGAGCCACACTCAAGGGGCCAAAGAGCCGCATGTGACTCATGAGCCGTGGTTTGCTGACCACTGTCCTAGTTCATAGGTCCATGCTCAACCACTGAGCCACACTGGCCAGGCATGTGTGTGCTACATTTTTTATCTAGAGGGATAGTCTCTGTGAAGGCTGCCTGTGAGGAGCAAGGGGTCCCATCCTACACCAGGCTCCCAGAGCTGGAAAGAAGTCTCCTTAACTATGGGCTTTAAAAACCAGCAGGGATTGGGGCTCAGTGACAAGGAGGCTGCTGGTGACCCAGCTATTCCTCTTAAAGGGCGTGCACGTGAACTGAACAAGTTCCCACTTCCTCTGAGTCCCAAACCTATCAATAAAAGGCCCAAGACCTAGCACTATCACCAGCCTGCTTTGCTTTACAGATGGATCTCACCTGGGCACTTTTCTAACCTGATACAAATAGGAGGAATCTGCAGATCTCTTTGTAGCTCCTGCCAGGTGGCCACAGGCAGTGGCTGGCTTTGCACCTCCCTGGAGACCCAAGAGCCAGTGCACCCAGTGGACAGCATCAGACCATACCAGATTACAACTCTACACATCCACAAGTGACACACTCAAGGGGCAGACTCAGCACCAAAGCCCCACTGAAGCAAGTTCTGCTCCATAGAAATGTCTCTTGACAGCAGCTCTCCCACTGTAGTTGTAGCTGGGCCTCACAGCCAATTGGCCTGGAGGTCAATTCCTCTCAGTGACACCAACAGCAATCAAGTCTCAACTACAAGATTGTGTACACAGCCCACAGAGGGGCGCACCTAGTGTGCCCAGCTCCTAACGGGGAAGGCTAAGCCACTGGGCCTATAGCACACCTACTACACAAGTCCACTCAAACAATTTAAAGAGACATAGCAGCTCTATCCAATACGTAGAAACAAACACCGGGAAGCAGCCAAGATGGGGAAACAAAGAAACATGTCACAAACGGAAGCAAGCAAACTTTTGGATACAGAGTTCAAAACACTGGTTATAAGGTTAACTGAGGATCTTAGTGAAAAAGTCAAAGACATGGAAAAGGACCAGTCAGAAAAAAAGCATACACTAACATAATTTACAGGGATTCAACATTAAAGTTGAGAAGTCCAAGAATCAAATGGACGAGGAAGCAAAAAACACCCAATTAGAAGAGCAAAATGGAAAAAATCCAGAAATAGGAAGATAGAGCAAGGAGCCTCTGGGACAACTTCAAGCATATCAACATTTGTATTATGTGAATGCCAGAAGGAGATGAGAGAGAGCATGATGTTGAAAACCTATTTGAAGAAATAATGACAGAAAACTTCCCATACCTGGTGAAAGAAACACATGTCCAGGAAGCACAGAGTCCCAGACAACAGGATCTCAAAGAGGCCCACACCAAGACACATCATAATTAAAATGTCAAGGGCTAAAGACAGAATCTTAAAAGTAGCAAGAGAAAAGCAGGTAGTTACCTACAAGGGAGCACGCATACAACTGTCAGCTGATTTCTCAACAGAAACTTTGGAGGCCAGAAGGGAGTGGCAAGAAATATTCAAAGTGGAAAAAATAAAGAAAGAAATATTCAAAGTGATGGATATCAAGAATCTACAACCAACATTACCCAGCAAAGCTATCATTTAGAACTGAAGGTCAGATAAAGAGCTTCACAAACAAGAAAAAGCTAAAGGAGTTCATCACCACCAAACCAGTATTACATGAAATGTTGAAGGGTATTCTTTAAGAAGAAAAGATAAAAATACGAACAATAAAATGCAGCAAGTACATATCAACAATTGAATCTAAAAATCAAAAAAGAAATCTAATGAACAAAATAAATTGGAGAATAAAATAGAATCAGAGGCATGGAACAGACTGACAACTCTCAGAGGGAAGCGGGGAGGGAGAATTGGAAGGGATTAACCAAATATCTTACCTATGGACACAGATAGGGGTGGGGGGTGAAGGCCTAGGTTGGGGTGGGAACAGGATGGAGGGGGGCAGTGTAGGGGAAAAGGGGGATAAATGTAATACTCTCAACAATAAAGATTTTTTAAATATAGTTTTATTGATTTCAGAAAGGAAGGTGTGCCATGCCAGCACAGCCAAGGGTTCGGTTAGTCCGAGAGGGGTGCAGGGTGGCGAGGGATATAGAAAAGACAAAGAGAATAAGCTGTGCCTGGCTAAGGCCACAGAGAGGGATCCAGACAGCAAGCTGAGCCTTTATTTTATAGCCAGAGGTAAACAAGGTAGTGGTAACCATAATTACAATGTTCTTGTGAGTTTCATTTGTTTTGGCAGCACATGCTCCATCTCCCTCAGCCCATCAGCTACCCAGATAAGATCTAGGGAGAGTCATAAGGTCAAGCTTAATTATGCTAAGAGGGCTGTGCCCTCTAAGCTGGGTCTTGTTTGTGGCTTTGCCAACAGGTTAGTCCAAGGCTTAACCCTATAGCTGCTCCCTACAAGAAGGGAGAGGGGGAGAGAGAGAGAAACATCAATGATGAGCAAGAATCATTGGTTGGCTGCCTCCTGCACACCCCCCACTGGGGAATCGAGCCCGCAATAGGGGCATGTGCCCTTGACCAGAATCAAACCTAGGACCCTTCAGTACACAGGCCGACACTCTATCCACTGAGCCAAACTGGCCAGGGCCAATAAAAATTTTTTTTAATAAATAAAAATTAAAAATAAACTTAGGCTGTCTGGAAAAAAATAAAACAAGCAACATCTTCAGTGCTTTTTTTTCTGTGTTTATTGTTTTATAACAGTATTTAGTGATATAATTTTGTCTCAATACTGTTTTAGCTATATCTCAAATTTTGGCAGGTAGTGTTTTCACCGTTATTTAATTCTGTTTTCTAACTTTTATGATTTCCTCTTTCACCCAGGGGTTCCTTTGTATATTTAGTTTTTTAAAGTTGCCTTTATTATTGTCTTCTCCCTGTATTTCGTTATAGCCAGAGAACATCATTTGCATGATGTTAACTTTTTAGAATATATTGGTACTTTCTTTGTGGCCTAGCACATAGTTGTGTAAGTATTTCCATTTGTACTTGAAGAGAATGTATATTTTCTGATTGTTGAGGATAAATTTCTCTGCAATATGTTCCTGTTTAATAAATACTATGAAAATCTAAATATTTGCTTATTTTTCAACTGTTTGCTCTGCTTAATTATTTTCTGAGAAATATATGTTAAAATCTCTAATGACAGTTGCAGATTTAACAATCTTAGCTTGGGCTTTATATGTTTTGGAACTATATTGTTAGATACATATGTATTCCTTTTGTCAATATGTAATATGTCCCCAGGAACACTTTTCATATGAATTCTATTTTTCCAATTATTAATATTGCTACGTTAGCATTCTTTCACTTCACATTTGCCTGGCACATCATTCCCACTTTTGTGTGTCATCTTTTAAATTTTTTTTTATGTAATGTCTCATAGTAAATGTATTGCTAGATCTATTTCAACAATGTAATCTTGGACTGTCTTTTGATTGGTAGAATCAGATTGAAAAACTTCCAGAAGTCAGCAGGCAAGATTAAAGAGATAAGATATATATTTTTTAAAGTTGAAGAGACATGATGGATGGAAGTAAAAGTACCAACATCTGAATAATAGTCCCAGGAGTAAAGAGAAAATTAAAACAGAACAAAATGTTTGAATAAAGAATGAAGATACACTTCCAAGAATGTAAGGGCTCAAAAGAGTACACAAAGAGAGATAAGAAGAAACTCCAAACCAGACTCATGGTGAATTTTAAGAATACTGAAGGTAAAGAGAAGTCCAACAATTTTCAAAGAGGAAGAGATCACCTACAAAGGAATAAGAATAAGATTGATACCAGACTTTTAAAAACTAGGTTCAAGAGGGTAATAGTAATATCTGAAAAGAAAATGGCTTTCATCTAAAATGTTATATTTAGACAAGTTGTCAAATGGTAGAACATAAATATATCCTTCTGCACAGATGGCCTCAATGTTTGCCAAACGTAGACCCACATTTTTGGTCAATAACGAGGAGAAAAGTATAAAGCTCAAAAAGATTAAAGTCAATTAAAAATATGAAATGAAATGGCAGAATTCTTCAAATCCTATATAATAAAAGCCCAGCAACAGAAATGACGGAACTACCAGAACAACCAGAGACCAGAATGGCCCCTCGCCCCAGCTGGACCCAACCCACAGTGAGCAGTTAGGGGTGATCAGGCAGGCCAGTGAGTGGTTAGGGGCAATCAGGTAGGCAGATGAGTGGTTAGGGGTGATCAGGCAGGCAGGCGAGCAATTAGGAGCCAGCGGTCCCGGATTGTGAGAGGGATGTCAAAATGCCAGTTTAGGTCCGATCCACAGGGGGATGTCCGGCAGTCAGACATCCCCCGAAAGGTCCCAGATTTCGAGAGGGTGCAGGCCTGGCTGAGTCACCCCCCTTTTCCATGCACGAATTTCATGCACCGGGCCTCTAGTACAACCATAATTGAAAAAAAATGCCTATGTGCTAACTCACTAATTAAAAACTTTTAATTTAAAAATAAGATTTTATATTGAAAATCCAGTAATACATTTATCTATATATAAAAGGCTAATATGCTGTTTGTCCGACTGGTAGCTATGACATGCACTGACCACTAGGTGGCAGACACTCATTGTAGGACATCAGTTCTCAACCTGTGGGTCGCGACCCCTTTGGGGGTCGAACGACCCTTTCTCAGGGGTCGCCTAAGACCATAGGAAAACATATATAATTACATATTGTTTTTGTGATTAATCACTACACTTTAATTATGTTCCATTTGTAACAATGAAAATACATCCTGCATATCAGATATTTACATTACGATTCATAACAGTAGCAAAATTACAGTTATGAAGTAGCAACGAAAATAATTTTATGGTTTGGGGTCACCACAACATGAAGAATTCTATTCAAGGGTCACGGCATTAGGAAGGTTGAGAACCACTGATGTAGGAGCTGCCGAGCTGCAGTGACTTGATAGCAGCGGTTCTTGGGTGATGCACCCCGAAACCAGAGAGGAGGGAGCCCAATTCCTCTCGGGTCCATGCAATTCCACCTTTATCCATGAGTTAGGTTGTTGCTGGGGCACTGTCGTACCCCAAATCTGGTTTACTGCACATTTGCATTTGTGTTCCACACCCTGTACGATAGCAACTTTGCAGAGCGTCCTCTCACACTCTGGGACCCCTAGGGGGATTTCAGATAGCCCATTTTGGCCTGATCCCCGCAGGCCAGGCTGAGGGACCCCACCTGCCAGAGGGACCCCACTCCACAGACACTGGGGAGGGATCGAAGGAGGTTGGCTCCAGGGCATGTCTGGCCCCTCTCGCCCTGTCCCACCCTGCCGGCCACCTTCTAATTAATTTCCATTCAATGTGCACAAATTCCTGCACTGGGCCTCTAGTAAGAGAAATAAACTTGAAAGCAAGAAGTCATGGAAAAGAAAAATAAGAGGATTGAAAAGGAAATGCTCAGCAAGTATGAACCAGAAGAAAGATAGCAGCTTAATATCTGACAAAATAGAATTCTGGGTAAAGATTTTTATAGCAAGGGATATGGCAATAGAGCAATATAACCATTATAAGCATAACAACAACTGGCAATCGCAATGAGAAATTTTAACATTGTGTGGAATCAAACAGGCAATTAAGCGGATACATGAAAACTAAAATGATAAGCTTAAACCATGAGGTATAAAGTCTATACCAATAATTAGCAAGGGCATTTTCTTTGCAAGTCCATATAGGATATTACAGAAATAGGTCGTAACAGGCTGAAAAGAAAACATTGATATATTGAAAATGATCAGTAGCCGAAGCCGGTTTGGCTCAGTGGATAGTGCGTTGGCCTGCGGACTGAAAGGTCCAAGGTTCGATTCCAGTCAAGGGCATGTATGTACCTTGGTTGCGGGCACATCCCCAGTGGGAGGTGTGCAGTAGGCGGCTGATCGATGTTTCTCTCCCATCAACGTTTCTAACTCTCTATCCCTCTCCCTTCCTCTCTGTAAAAAATCAATAAAATACATATTAAAAAAAAAAATTTTGGGTTACAAGCCAGCTTCAGATACCCCACCGCTAGTTGGCACAGCGAACGTCACAGTGATTTGACATACGAGTAATTTGAGTTATAAGCTCCATCATGGAATGAATTAAACTTGTAAATCAAGGCCCCATTGTAATGGATAAAAGAAAACAAACTTAGCATTTAACTCAAAAGGGAATCCTAGTACTCTGCTGGTGGGAATGCAGACTGGTGCAGCCACTGTGGAAACAGTATGGAGTTTTCTCAAAAAATTAAAAATGGAACTCCCATTTGACCCAATAATCCCACTTCTAGGAATATATCCCAAGAAATCAGAAACCCCAATCAGAAAGAATATATGCACCTCTATGTTCATAGCAGCACAATTTACAATAGCTAAGATTAGGAAACAGCCTAATGGCCCATCAGCAGATGAGTGGATTAAAAAACGGTGGTATATCTACACAATGGAATACTATGCTGCTGTAAAAAAAAAAAAAAAGAAGAAGAAAGAACTCATACCATTTGCAACAGCATGGATAGACCTGGAGAGCATTATGCTAAATGAATAAGCCAGTCAGAGAAAGATAAATATCACATGAACTCACTCATTTGTAGAATATAATGAACAACATAACCTGATGAACAAAAATAGATCCCGAGACATAGAAACATCAAACAGACCGAAAAATCTCAGAGGGAAGGCGGGGAGGGTTGGGGAGCGAGGGAGTGTAGTAAGAGATCAACCAAATGACTTGTATCCATGCATATGAGTATGACCAATGGACACAGACAATAGGAGGGTGGGGGCATGTGCTGGGGGGCAGAAGAGGCAGGGGGGAGTCAATGGGGGAAAATAGGAGACATGTAAAACTTTCAACAATGAAGAATTAAAAAAAAAAGAATTTGGAAAAAAGCAAAAGAATAAATTACTTGTAAAAACTCAAGTTTAATCCTTTTTAGGTTTTTCTTTGCAACCTCTTCTCTGGGGCTGAAGTTTCCTTCTGTCTCTTCCTGAACTCTTACAAGGCTTTAGTTCCAGAAACCTGCCTCTGTGATGAAAAGGTTCTTCCCAGCTTTTCCTTGAGACTTTTGAATTGTTTTCTGTGGGTCTTCATCTCATCAGTTCCAAGGTTCATCAGGACTTCCCGCCTCTTGCTGCCAAGTCACAGTCTGCCAGGACGGTAAGTCCAAACTGCTGTGCTCGCTGTGCTTGTTTCTGTTAAGGCTCAGTCATTTCATTCCCTCCCTCCTCAAGTCAGGGTTCTGCCCCTTTGATCGAGGCTTCCTCAGTCTGGACATCATGATGGGCTTTTTCTTCTCTTCTCCAGCTATGTTGGTGTGGGATGGATTCTTCTTGTTATGTTGCATTTGAATTTGGAGCATCCCTCTGTGTCCTCCTGGGTACTTTTGATGGGTCAACATCCCCTTCATCCTTTGATTCCAGGTTATTACATGTCCCCTTCCTCCAGGGAAGCTGTCAGGACTCTGGTCTTGAGCCAGCCTTCTGCAGGAACAACCGAACTCTCCACTCAGGCCCTAGAGCTCACTGGAACCCGGAGCCTTTTTCCAGTTGCCCACCATCGTTTTAATTTCTTCTGCTTTGTTTTGATGGAATTGGTTTCATCTTCCAGAGCCTGGATCTTTTTCTTTTTCAGGAACAGACATCAACTGTTCTTAGTCTGAATATTGAGGCTTTTCTTTTCCCAGATGTTTTACTACAGTGCACATGATGTACCTTGTCATAGGGTTGAACATGTCCAGGTCACCAGACACTTCTGCATTTGCATCCTTTTTCCCCACAGGATGAAGCAACTACTTCCTCTTCCTCCTCTGCCTCCTCCTCCCCCTCTCCTCCTCCTCCTCCTCTTCCTCCTCCCCCTCCTCCTCTTCCTCCTCCTCCTCCTCTTCCCTCTTCTTCTGAATGCCTGATAAATTCTAAGATCACCATCTCCTATGAAATCCAGGGACAGTGAGACTTGGTGTCTCATTCTGTGATTGCCGCAAGTTACACTTCCCAGCTGGATGCCCAGAATCACTCCTGTGACAGGTACCTGGGCAGACCAAGCCACGGAGGGTTGTGTGGACAGCACCAAAGCATTAAATAACTCACACACCCTTTACCCTGCCCTTGGCGTTTTCTTTTCTCTACTTATACTTTGCTCTCTGTGGTCCCAGAAGCCCACCAATTACTCAGTGCACATTTTTCTCAGCCTGGAATGAACCACCCCCGCCCTTTCCCCTTGCGTGGTCACACCCCTTCTTTTAACATCTGTGCTCACTAAATAGGGGTGAATGACCAGAACCCAGGACAGGGCCTGGTCAGGATTAGGGGCCCATGTTTGTGGGAGGAATACATAAATGAGTGAAGGAAGGAGAGAAAGCCATCATTTGCTCTTCCTGGAGATTCACACTTAGTGTTCTGCTGAGTCAGCGGTTGGTTAAAACCCCTGTCAAAGTAGAATAGAGGAGTGATGAAATTTAAAATGATGAAAAAATGACCATAGCATGTGACCATGTAATATGAATTAAAATTCACCATTTTGAACCTATGAGGGAAGGCGGAGGGTGAGAGGGTAACAGATCAACCAAAGGACTTGTATGCATGCATATGAGCATAACCAATGGACACAGACAGTTGGGGGGTGAGGGCATGTGCTGGGGGGGGCGGGGGAGGGGGCGGCCGAGGAGAGGTCAATGGGGGCAAAAGGAGACTCATGTAATACTTTAAACAATAAAGAATTTAAATAAAAATAATAAATTTAAAGGAAAATAAAATTTACCATTTTGGACTACAAAGGATCCTAATGTTTTGAAAAAAAGTTTATGGCATAATAGAGATAATTTCCTATAATCCCATTTGAGGATAATTAAAAACAAATTGTGATGTAAATTTCCCAACTGCTTGGGAAATTTTGAACTCTTCCCCAATAATCTTTGGATCAAAGAAGTTAACAATGTCAATATTACACAATCCTTTAAAAATACTTCAGTGGATACACTAATAACATGTCAGATAAAAAGATAACATTATTCAATGAAGACAATTCATACCATTTAATACTTTAAGAACACTAATGACAAGCATGTGAAAATGAATCAAACAATACTACAGCTAAAAATGTTATTAATTTAAAGGAACACAAAGAAGTGAGAACAATGAAAATCAGAAATTTTAGCACAGAATGTTCTAGAGCTCTGAAAACGGGAATGCTTGATACAAACATCGTATGGAGTGAGTACAGGCTGGCTAATTTCCTTTTCCCTGAGCTTGTCCAGTGAGCTCTGTGGATTCTGCCAAATGTTCCCCACGTGCAGCTTAAACCAGAATTGAAAAACCACTCTCCTGGGAGGTTTTGAGGGTCATGCATGCCAAGTTCACAATCCAAGAAAGGGGACTCTGTCCTGGGAAGCTGGGAGCCTTGTGCACAAATGTTGAAACTAAAGCTCAGAGGGGGAACTGGTGTTGAACCCTAAGCCCCAGAACTTGCCCTCCTGGGTTGCCCAGGATGGTCAGGCCAGCTGGCCCCACTAGCCTAGGAGGCAGATGCTTCTGTCGTCTGTCTGCCACTTATCCCGTGGTCCCCAAATGTCACAGAGATGTCAAGTTTACCTATCCTTTCCAAAGTGGGTGTAATTGTTTTTTACATTCTCCCCTGCAGACTATGGGAGGTATAGCTTCTTCATATCTTTGCCTATTCCTGTTGTTTTCAGTCTTTTAAAATGTAGTCTTTTTAATTGAAGGTCAGATAAAGAGCTTCACAGATAAGAAAATGCTAATGGAGTTCATCACCACCAAACCAGTATTATATGAAATGCTGAAAGGTATCCTTTAAGAAGAGGAAGAAGAAGAAAAAGGTAAAGATACAAATTATGAACAACAAATACGCATCTATCAACAAGTGAATCTAAAAATCAGGTGAATAATCTGATGAACAGAATTAACTGGTGATTATAATAGAATCAGGGGCATAGAAAGGGAGTGGACTGGCTATTCTTGGGGGGGAAAGTGGTGAGGGGGATGCGGGAAGAGACTGGACAAAAATCGTGCACCTATGGATGAGGACAGTGGGTGGGGAGTGAGGGAGGAGGGTGGGGTGGGAACTGGGTGGAGGGGCTTATGGGGGGAAAAAGAGGAACAAATGTAACAGTCTGAACAATAAAGATTTAAAAAAAGAGAAATATCTCTAAGAAGCAAGAACATTCAAAAAAAATTAAAAATATAAAATGTAGTCTTTTTCACGGGTGCGAATGGTATCTCAGTCTTTTCATTAGTGTCCCTCTGGGGTAGTGCTGGTCACTTCTGCATGTGCTCCTTGTGCTTTTATTTCCTTGTGAATTGTCCTTTCATGGCTTATGTCCATTTTACATACATTTTTATTGAATTTGTAGAGAGAGAGGAAACGAGAGAGAGGGAGGGAGTGAGGAAGAGAGGGAGAGAAGGAGGAAGGGAGGGAGAGAAAAAGAGAGAGAGAGACATTGATCGGCTGCCTCCTGCACTCCCCTACTGGGAATCGCGCCCACAACCTGGGCATGTGCCCTGACCAGAATGTGAGCCGGTGATCTCAATGCTCAACCAACTGAGACACACTGGCCAGGGCAAATTTTTTTTAAATCTATTTTTTATTGTTTTCTTAGAGACAGAGAGGAAGGGAGAGGGAGAGAGAGAAATTTGAATGAGAGAGAAACATCAATTGTATATCCATTTTAAATTTCTTTGTTTTTATGGTTGAGATTTACTTATTTGTTGTTTATTTATTGGGGTGTCAGAGCTTGAGTGGGGAGAGGAGGGCATTGGTACAGAGGATGCGGCTGCCTCGCAATCGGACTTAGAGCCAAGGAGAGGGAAGAGGGCGCCCTCATGGACAGGCAGTCAGGCCTGGGATCACAATCCAGCAGAGGTGAGGTGGGCACCTACAAGGACAACTGGGAGAAGCTGCCCGGCTTGGGGAGTTAAAGTCCACCCGTGCTGACGAGAGTGGCCACATGAGGGTGGCACCTTGACCTGCGGAGCAGAGGCCGAGCAGAGTAAGATGGGTGCCCCAGGGTGGAGTATCAGAGGCAAAACGGTGTCCATACCCGGGGCAGTCTGGCAGGGAGTACCTGGGCCTCAGCAGGGTAAGGGGGGCATCCACAAGGAGGGGTGGCCTGGTGTGATTATTGTAGCCCAAGTGGTGTAAGGAGAATATCCTCACCCAGCGGAGGGTGTGGTAGCAGAATAGGACTTTGGTACCACAGGGGAATTGATCAAATAAGTAAATGCATACGTGCATTACACACATTATATCTCTGTTCCCTGAGAAGCCCGGTAGCTGTGACCCCCATAGCGGTGAGCACTCCTAGTGCACAGGTCTTCGCTTCTAAGCCACATTTTTAAAAAAAATATATTTTATTGATTTTTTTACAAAGTTGAAGGAAGAGGGATAGAGAATCAGAAACATCAAAGAGAGAGAAACCTCAATCAGCTGCCTCCAGCACACCCCCCACTGGGGATGTGCCCACAACCAAGGCACATGCCCCTGACAGGAATCGAACCTGGGACCCTCCAGTCCGCAGGCCGATGCTCTATCCACTGAGCCAAACCAGTTAGGGCTTCTAAGCCACATTTTACACTAAGAACCAGGGTTCTCCGGAGAAATGGCCAATTAGAGAGCTGGGGCAGGAGTACACGGTGATGGTTGTGTCAGAAAGAAAGGAATTTCTCAAAGACGGATGTGGTTGTGTGAAAATAGAGCCACTGAGTTTGTTTCATCCAAGATTTGGTAGCACGGTGCGTGTAAAGTCCAGAGCTGTGTGAGTCAGGAAGCAAACACTGGCTGCTCTTAGTCCCAGATAGAGGGTTTGCCAACACCTGAACTCACTCAAGTTCAAAACTAAATTTTTCTGACCCTGCTCAGTCAGCCTGAGCTGCTGCAATATTGACTCACTTGGTGTTTACTTGATAGTCACTGATTAAGGTAAGCCACGAATGCTGGAGCATACACAGCACACACTCAGCAAATGCTGGGGAACTTGCTTGACCCGAATGTTGACTGCTGAGCAAGAGTGCAGGACGTCATGTCCTTAGCCAAGGTGCTGAAATGTCGAGGCCAGCGCCTATTTATTCAAAAGGACATAACTTTCCCTTCGGCAAAGGTAATTGAGTGTATCAAAAGAGATGCGATGGAAGTGAAATGACAGGCCAACAAAGTGACAGAAAACACTGTGTCTGGAGGTGGGTGGGGGGTGATGGGCTTTTGAAGCCTCCCCCTAAATCCTCTGACGTGGGTTCTTCCGTTACCTGTGCATTTTCACCTCTGCAGTGACCTGCAGTGATGGAGAGACGGGGAGGGGAGAATCTTTGTCTTTCATTTCTTCTCTTGAGAGTCTAAGGCCCTTTAATGCTTAGAGTCAAATAAGGCCTTCCATTTAACATGAAGTCTTATTACTTTGTGACCAGTCAGTGGGGTAGACACTCAGAGAAACTAACGTTCGGGGGGGACTTGGTTTTATTTTCCTAAAATTGTTCTTGAGGCAGCCATAGGGCACCACAATGGGCATTAGAAAATGTAATTTCCAATCCCAGTTTTGTGACTTAGGAGCTATGTGACACTAGATGGGTGTCCTGTTCTGTTTTCCTTTCTCCATTGGAAAAATAAAAATTAATAATTTCTCTTTTCAGTTTTTTTATTTTTGGTGGGGGCATAGTTTGATGTTAAAATGTGTATAAGTTTACTTAACTAACTAGCAATGCAATTTGGGGATTCAAGCTTAATGAGTTACGTTCCCTATGCTGTTAGTATGGGTCTTCAAAAGGCTTGTTTATATACAAGAATTGCCCCCTAAGGTATGAATTCTCAACTGGTCAATAATCTGTGAATCCAGAATATTGAACAATTTTTTAAACAATCCTTACCTGAGGATATGTTTTTATTGATTTGACAGAGAGAGAGGGAGAAACATCGATATGCAAGAGAAACATCGATCGGTTGCCTCTTCTATGGGCCCCAACTGGAATGGAAACCGTAACCTTCCCAGTTATAACGGGAATTGAACCCACTACCTTTTGGTGTACCAGACAACACTCCAAATCGACTGAGCCACGTGGGGTGGGCAAGAATGTTGAGCAATTTTTTTTTAATCAAAACATTTACTTTCACTGGTTCTTAACCATGTGGATGTTTAAAAATAAATAACAGTAGCTTGGCTTTACCCCAAACTTATTAAACCAGAATCTCAGGGGTGGGGATTTGTAACTGAGCAACAGACCAAAGTCCCTTGGAGAAAGAAAGATTAAAGTAACTAGATCTAGCTGGTTAATCACCCTTCGAATCAAAGAGGCACATGCTGAGTAGCAGGGAGTGTTATGAGCATTTGGAGTTTAAGCTCCCAGTAGACTCAGTAGGAAGAGAGCGCTACGATGGGCCCGGTTGTGCTCCTGGTGCTCTGTCTCTCCTGTTTGCTTCTCCTGTCCCTGTGGATACAGAGCTCTGGAAGAAGGAAACTTCCACCTGGCCCTACTCCTCTCCCAATTATTGGAAACTTACTCCAGCTAGATGTGAAGAACATCAGCAAGTCCTTAAGCAATGTAAGTACGTTTTGTGTTCTTCCAGCAGCTTGCCAGGGGTAAGGAAATTAACATCTACTTCTAAATAAAATAGTTATTAAAATATGTGTTAAAATCATTAAAGCATGTCATTGTAAAGCAAGTACTCCCCGTAGAGTATTATTTTTGACTTTTCACCCACAAGAACAGTGAAATAAAACACTAATGCATTTTATGAGTGAGGTACTTTAGGACTCTGTAGGCTACAATCAAAAAATAAAGTAGCAAAAGATGGGAGAGCTGCTGCCCTGTTTAGTTTCCCCATTATTTATGGCGATTTTTAGCTGAAGATAAATGGTAAGAGAGATGTTTTTGGTTAGAAATTTCATTCAAGAAGTCACTGGAAGAAGATTTGACTTTGGGTGGTGGGCACACTATGCAATATTCAGATGATATATAGAACTGTACACCTGAAACCTATATAATTTTATTAATCAATGTCACCCAATAAATGTAATTTTAAAAGGAAGTCATCGCCCTAGCCGGCTTGGCTCAGTGGATAGAGCGATGGCCTGCGGACTGAAGGGTCCCAGTTTGATTCCGGCCAGGGGCACATGCCTGGGTTACAGGCTCGATCCCCGGTGGGGTGGGGGGGGGGTGGTGTGCAGGATATAATAAAATAAAATAAAATAAAATAAAATAAATATAAAATAAAATAAAATAAAATAAAATAAAATAAAATATATTTTATTTTTTTACAGAGAGGAAGGGAGAGAGAGAGTTAGAAACATCGATCAGCTGCCTCCTGCACACTCCCCACTGAAGACGTGCCCGCAACCAAGGCACATGCCCCTGACTGGAATCGAACCTGGGACCCTTCAGTCCACAGGCCAACGCTCTATCTACTGAGCAAAATCGGCTACGGCGTCTCTCATCATTGATGTTTCTATTTCTTCTTCTCTCTTCCTCTCTGAAATCAATAAAGAAATATATATATTTTAAAAGGAAGTCATTTATAATAATAAAAGCATAATATGCTAAAAAGACCGGACAGCCGAATGACCTTCTGGACAAAGCTGGGGCTGTGAGGGCCGAGCCCCTTGCATGAATTTCGAGCACTGGGCCTCTAGTCTACTATATAAACACCATGTTTTGTTCAGAATAGGTAGGAAAACTGTACTTCTCAAAGGAAGCAAATTATGCCTGATATCAAGGAAAAAACTGGGATTAGGAATAGTGCGAGTGAAAGAGAGAAGTTATCGGGGCCAGCTTGCTGGTAACAGGATCCTTTGGGCACAGCCAGCAGCTCTGTGGCTGCCCGTGGCCCGGACTGCTGAAGGTGGAAGAAACTGCTTGTCCATGAGCTGCCGCATGTCCTGGCGCTGCCCCCGTGGTGCTCCCTCCTTCTGTGTTAGTAATACAGAGGATCATGAACTGGGCTGGGCATTAGGATCATCCAGGGTGAGTTTCTTTTTTACATATATATATATATTTTATTGATTTTTTACGGAGAGGAAGGGAGAGGGATAGAGAGTTAGAAATATTGATGAGAGAGAAACATCAATCAGCTGCCTCCTAGACACCTCCTACTGGGGATGTGCCTGCAACCAAGGTACATGCTCTTGACCGGAATCGAACCTGGGACCTTTCAGTCCGCAGGCCGACGTTCTATTCCACTGAGCCAAACCGGTTAGGGCCAGGGTGAGTTTCTTTTAAGGATAGGATTCCAGGACTCATCACAGGGCTACTGAATCAGAATTCTGATGGCAAGAGCTACCCGGGTGATCCTGAAGGAGCAGGTGGGATCATTGGAGATTGACATATTGCTAAAGGATCCGAGGTTTCATAAACAGAGGCTCAAATTTCAATCTGTACATAGCAGTTAGGGGATGCAGAAAAAGCACTGAAATTCTCTGACATCCGTTTCCTTATTGGTAAGTGGGGCAAATGAACCGCTGACGATGCTGCTTTGAAGATTAATTGTAATACGTGTACAATTTACCCAGGCTGTTGCCGGGCACATAAGTGGCAGCTATTAACAATCACCCTCATATTTATGTAGTAACTTCAGAAATATTCTAGGCCATGTCACCGAATAAAAACATAAACCAGGATGATAATATCATTCTGAATCAGGCACAGTGTATTGTCAAATAGTGACTTCTTTGGCTAACATTTGAATCTCCTTTCCACTTGCCAGCTCTCAAAAGTCTACGGCCCAGTGTTCACTGTGTACTTTGGCATGAAGCCCACGGTGGTGCTGCACGGGTACGAGGCCATCAAGGAAGCCCTGATCGACCGGGGCGAGGAGTTTGCTGGAAGAGGCAGTTTCCCAGTGTTTGAGAAAGTTAGCCAAGGGTTTGGTACGTGTGCGTGTGGAATGGGGATGGGGAGGATGGAAAATAGGAATTTGAAGATCTCTTCAGAAAGCTTGGCCCAATCGGTGTGGACGCCAAGGGTCAGCTTCCTCCTCCTTGTCTGGGACCTCCCTGCCAATTTCTTTTTCCCTCCTTGTAGGAATCCTTTTCAGCAGTGGAAAGAGATGGAAGGAGATCCGGCGCTTCTCCCTCATGACCCTGCGGAATCTGGGCGTGGGGAAGAGGAACATTGAGGACCGGGTTCAAGAGGAAGCCCGCTGCCTGGTGGAGGAGTTGAGGAAAACCAATGGTGGGTGATTCTATGCACTGTAACTCTGACCTTAACATTTCAGGGTGATCAACTCCTTCATATGGGTGTGGTGTCAGCCTCCCGTGGAGGAGTGAGGGTCTGAAGCAGAGCGCCAGGGAGGTTTTGTGTGTCCGTGCTCCTTGTGCGTGCACACCCTTGATTGTGCATAGTGTGGATTCAAAGGGTCGTTCGTTCCTATTTTCTCTAAACTTTAACTATTTTCACATCCGAAATCACAAAGAATAGTTTTTTTTAAAATTTGTTTTATTGCTTAAAGAATTACAAAGAGTATTACATATGTCTCCTCCCCACCCCCACTTGACATTCCCTGGCCTCCCCTACCCCCCCCCAGTGTCTTGTGTCCATTGGTTATGCTTATATGTATGCATTCAAGTCCTTCGGTTGATCTCTTACTCCCACCCCCCTACCCCCCAACCCTCCCCGGCCTTCCCGCTGTAGTT
Organism: Myotis yumanensis; assembly: GCF_028538775.1. Classification (NCBI taxonomy): domain Eukaryota; kingdom Metazoa; phylum Chordata; class Mammalia; order Chiroptera; family Vespertilionidae; genus Myotis; species Myotis yumanensis. The sequence goes on along the minus strand of NW_027223764.1, from coordinate 22,630,155 downwards.
TGACAGTCTGTTCGATGCTCTGTATCTATTTTTGTTCATCAGTTTATAATGGTCTTTATTATCCATAAATGAGTGAGATCATGTGGTATTTTTCCTTCATTGACTGGCTTATTTCACTTAGCATAATGCTCTCCAGTTCCATCCATGCTGTTGCAAATGGTAAGAACTCCTTCCTTTTTACAGCAGCATAGTATTCCATTGTGTAGATGTACCACAGTTTTCTAATCCATTCATCTGCTGATGGGCACTTAGGCTGTTTCCAAATCTTAGCTATGGTAAATCATGCTGCTATGAACATAGGGATGCATATATCCTTTCTGATTGGTGTTTCTGGTTTCTTAGGATATATTCCTAGAAGTGGGATCACTGGGTCAAATGGGAGTTCCATTTTTTGTTTTTTGAGGAAACTCCATACTGTCTTCCATAAGTGGCTGCACCAGTCTGCATTCCCACCAGCAGTGCACGAGTGTTCCTTTTTCTCCACATCCTCTCCAGCACTTGTCGTTTGTTGATTTGTTGATGATAGCCATTCTGACAGGTGTGAGATGGTACCTCATTGTTGTTTTGATTTGCATTTCTCGGATGATTAGTGACTTTGAGCATGTTTTCATATGTCTCTTGGCTTTCTGAATGTCCTCTTTTGAAAAGTGTCTATTTAGGTCCTTTGCCCATTTTTTGATTGGATTATCTTCCTTTTGTCAAGTTGTATGAGTTCCCTATAAATGTTGGAGATTAAACCCTTATTGGTGATAACATTGGCAAATATGTTCTCCCATGCAGTGGGCTTTCTTGTTGTTTTGTTGATGGTTTCTTTTGCTGTGCAGAAGCTTTTTATTGGATGTAGTCCCATTTGTTTATTTTCTCGTTAGTTCCCAATGCCCTAGAAGCTGTATCAGTGAAGAAATTGCTTCGGCATATGACTGAGATTTTGTTGCCTTTGGATTCCTCTAGTATTTTTATGGTTTCCTGTTGTACATTTAAGTCCTTTTTCCATTTTGAGTTTATTCTTGTGTATGGTGTAAGTTGGTGGTCTAGTTTCATTTTTTTGCATGTATCTGTCCAATTTTCCCAACACCATTTATTGAAGAGACTGTCTTGATTCCATTGTATGTTCTTGCCTCCTTTGTCAAATATTAATTGAGCATATTGGTTTGGGTCGATTTCTGGGTTCTCTATTCTATTCCATTGATCTATATGTCTGTTCTTGTGCCAGTACCAGGCAGTTTTGAGAACAGTGGCTTTGTAATACAGCTTGATATCTGGTACTGAGAACCCACTTACTTTGTCCTTCTTTCTCAGGATCGCTGCAGCTATTCGGGGTCTTTTTTTATTCCAGATGAATTTTTGGAGAGTTCGTTCTAGGTCTATGAAATATGCCGTTGGTATTTTAATGGGAAGTGCGTTGAATTTATAGATTGCTTTGGGTAGTATGGACATTTTAATGATGTTGATTCTACCAATCCAAGAACATGGTACAAAGAATAGTTTTGAGTCATGTTTTGACAAAGTCAGGGAACAATGTTTTTGCTATAGCATAAATGTGGGTTATTTATTCCAGAGCACTTCACCAGGTGATGCTTGTCAAGTGGACGTGGTGGGAATGACCTCATCACACTCTTTTTTTTTTTTTTTTTTTTTTTTTTTTTTTTTTTTACACTTTTATTTTTTTTTTTTTTTAAATTAAATCTTTATTGTTCAGATTATTACATTTGTTCCTCTTTTTTCCCCCCATAACTCCCCTCCTTCCAGCTCCCACCCCACCCTCCACCCTCACTCCCCACCCACTGTGTTCATCCATAGGTGCATGATTTTTGTCCAGTCACTTCCCGCATCTCCCACACCCCTTTTTCCCCCAAGAATAGTCAGTCTATTCCCTTTCTATGTCCCTGATTCTATTATAATCACCAGTTCATTCTGTACATCAGGTTATTTATTCACTTGATTCTTAGATTCATTTGTTGATAGATGCATGTTTGTTGTTCATAATTTGTATCTTTACCTTTTTCTTCTTCTTCCTCTTCTTAAAGGATACCTTTCAGCATTTCATGTAATACTGGTTTGGCGGTGATGAACTCCTTTAGCTTTTCCTTATCTGTGAAGCTCTTTATCTGACCTTCAATTCTGAATGATAGCTTTGCTGGATAAAGTAATCTTGGTTGTAGGTTCTTGGTATTCAGCACTTTGAATATTTCTTGCCATTCCCTTCTGGCCTGCAAAGTTTCTGTTGAGAAATCAGCTGACAGTCGTATGGGTATTCCCTTGTAGGTAATTGAGCCTCTTTCTCTTGCTGCTTTTAAGATTTTCTCTTTGTCTTTTGCTCTTGGCATTTTAATGATGATGTGTCTTGGTGTGGTCCTCTTTGGATTCCTTTTGTTTGGGGTTCTCTGCGCTTCTTGGACCTGTAAGTCCATTTCTTTCACCAGGTGGGGGAAGTTTTCTGCCATTATTTCTTGAAATAGGTTTTCAATATCTTGCTGTCTCTCATCTTCTGGGACTCCAATGACTCTGATATTAGACCGCTTAAAACTGTCCCTGAGGCTCCTTACACTATCTTCACACTTTCGGATTCTTTTTTCATTTTGCTTTTCCAATTGGGTGTTTTTTGTCGAATCTTTGGTTTGATTATTGTACTCCTCTGGTCTGCTATTGGGTATAATATTCTTTATTTCAGTCCGTGTATGCTTACTTTCTAATTTCTTTATCGTAGCATCGAGGGTCTCATTAGTTTTCGTGAGGCTCTGCACAAATTTATGGCAAGCCCTCAAAATTGCGATTCTTAGCTCCATATCCTCCATTTCTGTCATGTTTTTTTGTCTCCGCATCTTTTATGCTTTCTTGGTGCACCCCCTTGTGGTCTCTGTGCGCAGTCTTGTTCTAGCCAAGCCTTAATTGTTGTAGTTAACACTAGAGGGATTTGACCCCCAGGTCGACTGGCTGTGGAAATCAGCTGTGTGGAAAACGTCTGCCTTCTGGGGAGGTGCTAGTCCAGCCTTTGCCTGAGGCGATTGGCAAATGGCTGTGCGCAGGCTTTGGGCGGGGCGGGATCACCAGGGCGGGTGGAGGGAGCAGTTATGGCCACGCTCAGTCCCGTTCCCAGAGGCTCTGCTTCTCAGAACCCCGGCAGCCGCTGCAAACCTCGGAGAGAAAGCTGCCCTCAGGTTCCAACTGATGCCGGATAATCCCGCTTCTCCCGTTTGAGTCTGGGTCCCTAGAGACTCGCCCGGATCTGGAGCCCAGAGTCTGAGACTCACTCCCGACCGAAAACGACAACCGCGCCCTCAGCCACCAGCCCGCTTTGCGCGCGCACCTCGGTACCTTTGTATTTTCCACACTGCGCCGCCTCTGAGCCTCGATTTGCTGTTCTCTTTCCTTCTAGTTGTAGAGTCTCTCTTCAGCCAGCCTTCCTGTGGTTCTGGGTGATGTCCGTTCAGTCTTTTAGTTGTATTTTTGAAATGGTTGTTTGCGGCAGTGGTCTCCGGTGTTTACCTACGCCGCCATCTTGGTCTCCTCTCGACCTCATCACACTCTTATGAAGCATGTAACAAGTAGCATGTGCTTGCATTTCATTGGCCTAGATTTGCATGGTCAGCCTCACAAACATCTCTTAGAATGCCTTTAAGGGCCCAGTCCCAAGGTTCGAGCCAATAATGATGCCATCTATGGTATTAATTGCTGAGGCATGTCTTTGTACAATTCCCATCACTTATGATTTCTCTGTAGAGACAGCACTATTTTAAACATATTGGCATTAATTACTTTTTGTTACTCACTGTATTAATTTATGTATTTTGAATACATGCTACATTAAAATTCTTCAAAATACAAAAAATGCTAAGTTATAAAATGTTTAACATTATCAAGTACAACTTATCCTGTCTTCTCTAAGTAGAATTTGGCTCTGTTTTCAGTTTGCTAAACTTGCCCCAACTTTGTTGGACTTTGGTGACAAGTATGTGGCAATTATCTGCCTTCCACAGCTGGTGTAATGATCTGAAAAGTGCTTTGTCAAAATGACACTGATTTTTGGCTTGGTTTACAAATTATCCTGTTTTATTTCTTTTTTAAAATATATTTTTTATTGATTTTTGAGAGGAAGGGAAAGAGAGAGAGAGATAGAAGCATCCTATATAATAAAAACCTAATATGCTATGTGTCTAGTCAGCCGTTCAACCAATTAAAGCATAATATGCTAATGATATGCTAAGGCTGCTCAACCACTCACTATGACGTGCACTGACCACCAGGTGCCAACCCTCCAACCTGTAGGTTAACATGCTGCTGGGGTCCGGCCGATCAGGACTGAGCTAGACGGGCCGGACATGCCCTAGAGCACTCCCATGGTTCCTCCCTGGCTGGCCAACCTCCCGCATCTCTCCCTGGCCCTGATCGTGCACCAGTGGGGTTCCTCGGCCTGGCCTGTGCCCTCTAGCAATCTGGGACCCCTTGTGCGATGTTGGAGAGCCAGTTTCAGCCCGATCCTGCAGGCCAGGCTGAGGGACCCCACTAGTGCACAAATTCGTGCACCAGGACTTTAGTCAAGATAAGAGAGAATCACTGATTGGTTGCCTCCTGCACACCCAGTCCAGGGGATCGAGCTTGCAGCCTAGGCATGTGCCCTGATCGGAATCAAACCATGACCTCCTGTTGCATAGGTCAATGCTAAACCTCTGAGCCACGCCAGCAGAGCTACCTATTTTAAATTCTTTCTTCCATATTATGTGAAAGGAAACACCAAAAATCATATTTCACCTGTGAATCACAGACAGACAAAGAAATCCCCAAGGCTTTTCAAATTATCCTTTACCTATCAGGTTAAAATAAAAGTTGTTTTAGCCCTGGCCGGGTGGCTCAGTTGATTAGAATACAGTCCTATACACCAAAAGATTGCAGGTTTGTTTCCCAGTTGGGGGCACCTACAAGCGGCAACTGATCGATGTGTCTCTCTCACATCAATGTTTTTTTCTCTCTCTCTCTTCCTTCCTCTCTCTTTAAAATTCAGTAAAAGCATATGCTCAGATGAGAATTAAAAAGAAAAAAAAAGTTTTTTTAAAGCTTAGAGCCCTGGAACATATTTTTTAAATCCTCACCCAAGGATATTGTTTGAATTGATTTTTTTTCTTGTTTTGAGACAGAGGAAAGGAGTGGGAGAAAAAAACATTGTTGACTCGTTGCCTTACACGGGGTTCCTGACCTGGGCAGCCTGCAACTGAGATACCTGCCCTTGATTAGAATTGAACCCAGGACCCTTCAGTCTGTGGGTCTACTCTCTATCCACTGAGTCAAATCAGCTAGGGCCTTGGAACATTTAACAGAGCCTGGCCTAGAAGCCACTAACTAGATATTTCCTTTTATTCTATGCCCTACTATTTCCTCCCCATATTAAACAAAATTTATAGTATAAAGCAACGGTCGCCAACCTTTCAGACCTCACGGACCACCAGTTGGTGACCGCTGGTATAAAGCACATAACATGAGATCTACCCTCTTAGCAATTAAGCATACATTACAGTATCAGGCAGCTAACTCCTAAGTAGGGCTCAAGCTCCACAGGGTGGGGTGACAGGTAATCCAGAGGGTGGGGCTATTGCTTTCCCCCAGGGGAATGTGCCACCCAAGAAAGATGGCATCTGTGTTATTAGAGAATGACTCAGCACAGGGTTCCTGGTGGCTCTCTCCCCAGAGCCACAAACGCAGGCTCTCCGCATAGAATTATAGTCCATGCCACCCTCCCTTCCTCTGCCAGAGCCCAGGTTAGTGGTTATGAATGAGATTTTGTGTATTGGCTCTTTAAGAGGGCACCTGTGTCTCTAGCAGACTTCCATCTCCCCCTGGTGGACAGAATCCCTGCTAATTTTTACAGCCAGATATTACATGGGAGCCTCTTCCCAGCTCTTGTGCTCTGGGCTGGGTAGCCTGGCTTGGAGTTGAGACCCCACCCTTCTCAGGGGGAACCTTTGCAGCTGAGATCTCTCTCCAGAATCTCAGCTACCAGCCCTTTTCATGTCTCCACTCCCCCTACCAGTCTCAATGTGGCTTCTTCTGTAAATCCTTGGTTATAAGACTTCTCTTCAGCTAGTCTTCAGTTGGTTATTCAGGTAGATTGCTCTATATTTTAGTTGTAATTCCAGTTTGGTCCTGGGTGGAGGTGAGTGTACCATCTATCTACTCTGCCACCATCTTGGATCCTCCAGGAGGGAAAATTTTTTAAAAATATGTTTTTATTGATTTTAGAGAGAGAAGAAGACAGGGGGAGAGAGAGATAGAAGCATTGATGTGAGGGAATCATTTATTGGCTGCCTCCTGCACACCCCCTACTGGGGATTGAGCCAATAACCCCGGCACGTGCCCTGACTGGGAATCAAAACTAGTGACCTCTTGATGCATGGGACAATGCTCAATCCACTAGGCAACACTGGCCAGGTGGGAGGGAAATTTTTTTAAACATTGAAATAAAGATTTAAAAGAACTCCATTTTTGTTTTGCTTATGTGGGATTTATGTTTGAAATAAAAAATTCTCATTTCATTTTTATTTTAGGCAAAAAATCCATTTTATAATAATTGTTCACTTGTATTAGCTTTTCTTTTTTTAAAAAAAATATATTGTATTGGTTTCTTACAGAAAGGAAGGGAGAGAGATAGTTAGAAACATCAATGAGAGAGAAACATTGATCAGCTGCCTCCTGCACACCCCCTACTGGGGATGTGCCCGCAACCAAGGCACATGCCCTTGACCGGAATCAAACCTGGGACCTTTCAGTCCGCAGGCAGACGCTCTATCCACTGAGCCAAACCAGTCAGGGCTGTATATTAGCTTTTCTTGTCATACAACAAGGATGCTTGCTGCTTCTTTACACTTATTCTTTCAAATATATGAATTCACCCACAATCTTCCTCGCTATAGCTCCCCCTCTGTTGCTTCTATAGATGATTCTTTCAATTATTCATCATACATAAAACATCGTGAGGTCCCTATTCTTTCTCTATACCAGCACTTAATTTTCTACAGGCTTTGCAGACAAATGATATTCAGCACTAACTTTAATTATGAGATATATAAAAATGGCCTCTTTAAATGTTTTTTTTCCCTTTATTTTTTTCTTCCAAATTAACAGGCACCTTGGGTGAAAAGTAAAGACAATTTGTACTTGAATACAAATAAAGACAATGGGTATAAATTGAGTATTTTTTTTCAGAAAACTTATTTAATTAGCTAGGTTGAAATAATATACTCAGGTTAAGGTAAAAGTAATGCATTGATTTTATGCATGTTGAATATTTTTTTAAATATATTTTATTGATTTTTTACAGAAAGGAAGGGAGAGGGATAGAAAGTTAGAAACATCAATGAGAGAGAAACATTGATCAGCTGCCTCCTGCACACCCCCTACTGGTGAGGTGCCCACATGCATGTTGAATATTTTGCTGTTAGGAAATTTATAGGCAAGATATTGCTTTAAAGTTTCTAAAATTACCTTTACCTGTTATTTCATAATCAAAGTGTTTCATATGTATATTCTAATGGTGTTTTAAAATTGTTTCTGATTCTTTAGCATCACCCTGTGATCCCACTTTTATCCTGGGCTGTGCTCCCTGCAATGTGATCTGCTCCATTATCTTCCAGAAGCGTTTTGATTATAAAGATAAAGTTTTTCTAAACATAATGGAAAGGTTTAATGAAAATGTCAAGATTCTGAGCTCTCCATGGATTCAGGTGAGGCCAAGATTGTTTCTTCATGAGGAACCCTTTATGCTCTTTTCTCCAAGAAGTCCACATCTCTGTGTGTACCAAGCTGTGAAGTGAATGGGTGAATGCCACAGTCCTTCCCAGAGCCTAGCATCATGAAGTGCTCATCTGGGAAATTGGGCTGAGGCCTTTAATGATAGACCAGAAAAGAAATGCCCAGAATACAGATCTGGAATTCAACCCCATTGACCCTGCCCAGGATATTCCTGCTAAATTCTAAAGCCCAATTTCCCATAAAGTACTTTGATAACTTCCAGAAAACATGCCTATAGTACTAAATGGACTTCTGGGTTCCTCTTGAAAGGATTCCATTACACACAGGTCTTGTCATTAGTCAACACTTGGCGACTTCTTCAGTACATTAGTTGATAGAAATATATGCATTTAGGGAGGAAGAGAATATCTCCTTCAAGAAGGGAGAATATTTGGGACCACAGATGCTGCTAGGGAACACTAACTGGGGTAAGAGTATTTGATGCTTTAGTTGGCATCCTAACTGACAAGGTAATTGTTTGGGGGATGACAAAATGATTGGTTACATGGTGTATGAACCATACACAAACATCACAAGTTTACCCTGTGCGAGTTGACATGTTCTGTACTCTGCCTAAAAGATAATGATGTGGTCTTAAAGAAGTCACTTAACTGCCCTGTGCACAGTTACTTCATATATAAAATGTTGAGTTGTGTTTCATGGTATCACCAGGACCCTCCTAGTTCTAAGATACTGATTCGTCCAAGGCTACTAGACAGAAATAGAAACAGCAAGGTTACGTTTTGTGCGTTGTATCAGGTTGCCTAAACTCCCTCCCACTCTGTTGTCATCTACAAAATGTGAATCACGGTATTTCATGCCATCCCATATTTCAAGATTTCAGGGAAGAATTGATGTAAAAAATGAGAGAACTGATATGCACCTGTTTTTATACTATAAGCATGATGTATGCATATAGAAGCGATTATCATCTTTGCTCCTCTGGTCAGAACTTTCTCCCTCAAATACACCTATCAGTGTAGAAAGTTACATATTTGTAAAATAGAAATCCCCCTCAAAACAAAGACCATATTTCATTAATATTTACAGTACAGTTTCTGACTAGGGCTTAGCATATGGTATATGTCTTCATTAAGTGTTTTTTTTTTAATCAGATAAACTATCCTTTTCTCTTCTAGATCTACAACAATTGCCCTGCTCTCCTGGACTATTTCCCAGGGAGTCAAAACAAAGTATTTAAAAATATTGCTTTTATAAGAAGTTATGTTACAGAGAAAACAAAGGAACATCAAGCATCCCTGGACATTCACAATCCTCGGGACTTGATTGATTATTTCTTGATCAAAATGGAGCAGGTAAAGTGTTAACAAGCACTCAGTTATTTGATTGCTTGTGCATCTTGTGGCTCACTGAATATTTTTGTATTTACCAGAGATATTTCAATGGTCAGGCAAGTAATTCTGACAAGCATCTTAAGGAAATATAGTATGCATGAATCTACACCAAGCAATATGGAAGATATACTATTAGGTTGTTAAATGAACAGTGAATTGTTAAATAAGTGGACTACATTAATCCTGCTTTTTAGGTACTAATAATTTACCTGAGGAGAGACAGAATGATGCCTGAGGTGAAAACAGAAACAATTACAAACAAATTAGAAAATACAGTATAGCATGCCATGATGTGAACATGGACATGACCTTGCCCACAGTGTATTAGAGAATGGAAAAGCATGGCTTTACCTTGCTGGGCTTCCTGCACATCCAGTGGTTGAAAATAAATTTTAATATAGTTATAGTGAAGGACAGGGGAGAGGATTTCAGAAGGGTGAGTGGTGTATGTAGAGGTGTAGAGGTTGTGGTGAGAAATAGGTGGATGGAAGAGACAAGCCTTAATTGAATGTAAAATAAATGAATTGGCATAGGAATAAAGTTGGAAGTTGGTGTCGGTAGGCATGAATCCTGAACCATTTGTTGAAAAGACTATTTTTTAGCACATGAATTGCCTTGGCACCCTCATCCAAAATCAATTGACTGGATTAAAAATGGTGTGGAGTAAGTGGATGCTACACAGACACGCTCCCAGGACCAAACTGGAATTGCAACTAAAATACCAAAAAAAATATATATATCCTGAATAATCAATGGGAGACTAGCTGGAGAGAACGCTGATAACCAACGACATAAAGTGGAGACCACCTAGAGACTGGTAGGAAGGATCTGAAACCAAGATTACTATGTCCAGCAAGGCTATCATTCAAAATAGATGGTCAAATAAAGAGCTTCCTGGACCAAAAAAAAGGCTAAAGAAATACAGAAATAGGAGAAACCAAGATGGCAGCATAGGTAAACACCTGAAACTGCTGACTCGCACAACCACTTCAAAAATACAACTAAAAGACAAAACAGACATCATCCAGAACCACAGGAAGGCTGGCTTAGTGGAAAATCTACAACTAGAAGGAAAGAGAAAAGCACACTGAGACTCAGAGGAGGTGCGGAAGTAAAGTGCAGAGGTACAGAGGCTCGAGCGCGTGCGGAAAGGGGCTGGCAACGGAGGACACCGGTGTCTTTTGCAATCGGGAGGGAGGCAAAAGCTCCCGACGGCCCTGACTCCAGTTCCGGGCTAGTCTCTGGAGACCCAGACTCATACGGGGAGAAACTGGACTGTCTGGCAGTGAGCGAAACTCGAGGGCGGCTTTCTCTCAGAGGTGCTTGCAGCGATTACCAGGACACTGAAACCCGGGACCTCTTAGGACAGGACTGAGGATCAGCCATAGCTGTTTGCTCTGCCCTGTTGATTCCCTGAGACCCCGCTCTACCCAAGCTGTGCACAGAGGCTTTTGCATATGAATGGGCTGGCCCTTTGAGATCTAAAATTACCTAACAAACTGCAGCTGGGTCAGAAAGACCCAGAACATCCAAAAGAAGGCCCAAGGCCCCATAGCAGCTTGCATTGCTTCACGGCAGGGCCTCATCTGGGCACCTCCAAAACCCAAACAAGGAAGAGGAAACTGCAGATCTCTCCTTAGCTCCTGCTGGGTAGCCTCAGGCAGAGGCTAAACTAGCACATCCTAAGAGATCCAAGAGCCTGTGTACCCAGTGGTCAGAGTGGGACCATCCAGATTACAACTCCTCAGATCCATAAGGGACACACTCAGGGGGCAGACTCAGTGAGCACCAAAGCCCCACTGAAACAAGTCTTGCCCCATAAGGGTGTCTTCAGCACAGAAGTTCTTCCACTGTAGACACAGCTGATTCTCACAGACAATTGGCTTGGAGGTCAATTCCTCCCAGTGATACCTACAACAATCAAGGCTTAACTACAACAAGACTGTGCACACAACCCACAAAGGGGTGCACCAAGAGTGTCCACCCCAGGTAATTGGGGAGGCTGAGCCACTGGGCCCTATAGGACACCTAGCACAGAAAGCCACTCTATCAACACAGGGAAGCATAAAAAATGCAGAGACAAAGAAACAGGACATAAATGACAGAAATGGAGGAAAGCAAACTTTTGGATATAGAGTTCAAAACCACGGTTATTAGGTTTTTCAAGAATTTTCTAGAAACCGCCGATAAATTTAGTGAGACCCTCAAGGATATGTAAAAGGACCAACTAGAAATTAAGCATACACTGACTGAAATAAAGAATAATATGCAGCCCTGGCCGGTTTGGCTCAGTGGATGGAGCGTCGGCCTGCGGACTCGGGGGTCCCAGGTTCGATTCTGGTCGAGGGCGTGTGCCTTGGTTGCGGGCGCATCCCCGGTGGGGAGTGTGCAGGAGGCAGCTGTTCGATGTTTCTCTCTCATCGATGTTTCTAGCTCTCTATCCCTCGCCCTTCCTCTCTGTAAAAGATTAATAAAATATATTAAAAAAAAAAAGAAAAAAAAAAGAATAATATGCAGAGATCCAACAGAAGACAAGAGGATCCCAAGAATCAAGTCAAAGATTTGAAATACGAAGAAGTAAAAAACACCCAACTGGAAAAGCAAAATGAAAAAAGAATCCAAAAATAGCAAGATAGTGTAAGGAGCCTCTGGGACAACTTCAAGCGTCCCAACATCCGAATTATAGGGGCACCAGAAGAAGAGAGAGAGCAAGATATTGAAAACCTATTTCAAGAAATAATGACAGAAAACTTCCCCTACCTGGTGAAAAAAATAGACTCACAAGTCCAGGAAGTGCAGAGAACCCCAAACAAAAGGAATCCAAAGAGGACCACACCAAGACACAGCATAATTAAAATGCCAAGGGCAAAAGACAAAGAGGATCTTAAAAGCAGAAAGAGAAAGAGACTCAATTACCTACAAGGGAATACCCATACGACTATCAGCTGATTTATCAACAGAAACTTTGCAGGCCAGAAGGGAGTGGCAAGAAATATTCAAAGTGATGAATATCAAGAACCTACAACCAAGATTACTTTATCCAGCAAAGCTATCATTCAGAATTGAAGGTCAGATAAAGAGCTGCACTGATAAGAAAAAGCTAAAGGAGTTCATCACCACCAAACCAGTATTATATGAAATGCTGAAAGGTATTCTTTAAGAAGAGGAAGAAGAAGAAAAAGGTAAAAATACAAATTATGAACAACAAATACACATCTATCAACAAGTGAATCTGAAAATCAGGTGAATAATCTGATGAACAGAATGAACTGGTGATTATAAATAGAATCAGGGGCATAGAAACGGAGTGGACTGACAATTCTCAGGGGGGAAAAGGGTGTGGGGGGTGTGGGAATAGACTGGATAAAAATCGTACACCTATAGATGAGGACAGTGAGGGGGTAAGGATAGAGGGTGGGGTGGGAACTGGGTGGAGGGGAGCTATGGGGGGAAAAAGAGGAACAACTGTAATAATCTGAACAATAAAGATTTATTAAAAAAAAAGAAATACAGAAATATAATGGCAATAAATAAGTACCTATCAATAATAACCCTAAATGTAAATCGATTAAATACTCCAATCAAAAGGCATATGGTAGCTGAATGGATACAAAAACATGACCCAACTATATGTTATCTACAAGAGACCCACCTCAGAACAAAAGACACACACAGAATGAGAATGAAGGGATGGAAAATTTTTTTCCATGCAAATGGAAAAGAAAAAAACGCTGGAGTAGCTATATTCATATCCAACAAAATAGACTATAAAATGAAGGCCATCACAAGAGACAACAAAGGTCACTACATAATACTAAAGGGATTGACCCAACAAGAGGATATAACCCTGGTAAACACATATGCACCCAATATAGGAGCACCTAAACATATTAAAAATAAAACACCAAACTTCTATAGGACTTTAAGAAAGAGATCGACAACAATACAGTCATAGTAGGGGACTTTAACACCCCACTGACTTTGGATAGATCTTCCAGACAAAAACTTAACAAGGAAATAGTGGCTACAAAGGACACACTGGATCAGATGGATTTAATTGATCCATTTATAGTATATTTCACTCCAAAGCTGCAGAATATACATTCTTCTTAAGTGCACATGGATCATTTACAGAGATAGACCACATGTTAGGACACAGAACAAGTCTTTACAAATTCAAGAAGACTGGCAATCTCGAGACAGTCCTGAGAGCCGCTGTTTCCCCTGAGCGGCCATGAGCAAGCGGAACCAGGTGTCTTACATGCGGTCCGCCGAGCCGACCTTCCTGGCCCGCTTCAAGGAACAGGTCGGCTACAGGGAAGGGCCCATCGTAGAGACCAAGAGAATCCAGCCTCAGCTCCCAGATGAAGATGGTGATCACAGTGACAAAGAAGATGAACAGCCCCAAGTGGTGGTTTTAAAAAAGGGAGACCTGTCAGCTGAAGATGTCATGAAAATTAAAGCAGAAATAAAGGCTGCCAAAGCAGATGAAGAACCAGCTTCAGCTGATGGAAGAATCATGTATCAAAAACCAGTGAAGCGTTCCCCGGATGAAAAATATTCAGGTTTAACAGCAAGCTCAAAAAAGAAAAAGACAAGTGAAGATGAAATAAATCAGCAGGACTCAGTTAAAAAGAACACACAAAAGTCAGTAATAACTACAGAGGATTTTGTAATTAAACAGATCCCCTACTGCATCTTCGTCTAGCAAAACCCCACTTATGGTGGGGGAGATGATAATGTGTATAGTCAAGAATAGTTCCTAGTTCCTGCTAAGGGTAGCCCTGTGACAGTTCTGGCAAGTTATGAGATATAAGTGGGTCTTATACAAGTAAGGATCTAATACAAATGATCTTGATACAAATTAGGATCTGATGTATAACATGGTGGTGACTCTAGTTGGTAAAACTAAAGAAAGAGAGACACAAATGGAAGTCTGCTTAATAAAGCTACTAGGTTTTTTGATATAAAAGGACAGATTTGGCAAGCATGAACCTTTGTCCAGTTTTATTGAGAAATAATTGACATATTACTATATAAGTTTAAGGCATACTACATAATGTTTTGATTTACATCTATTGTGAAAAGTATTTGAATATTTTTAAAGCTTTTGAAGCTTACTTTCAAATTGCTTTCTAGAGAGGTTTTTACTATTTTATTCATTTAACATCTCCAGGAGCCCACTTGCCTCATCCATAACAGTGCACCTGCATGGGCTAGAACCAGCCTTTTCATCTTTGTCAATTTGATGTATTGAAAATGGTGTTTAATAGTTAAATTAAATTGACATTTTCTTTGATTTACAAGGGAAGCTAAATTGTTTTTCATATTTAACAAACCATTTTGTATTTCTTTGTCCAATTAACTTTTTGTTCATTTCCCATTAGTACAGTCATGTTTTTCTTACTAATTTGTAAGTTATATAATCTATCTTTTCTGTTGTTATTCTTTGTTTCTCATCCTCTGTATTAGATAAAGAATAACTTGTATTCTCTTGTTCTTTGTGTTTATTTTTTACATTTTAAACTTTGTTCCCTCTGGAAGTTATTTTGGTATACTTTTTTTCTTGAGTAATTAAATTGTCCTAGAACCAAAAAAAAAACAAAAAAAACCCCAAAACAAAACAAAAAAATTCAAGAAGACTGAAATCATATCAAGGATCTTCTCAGATCACAGTGGAATGAAATTAGAAATCAACTAATGTAAAAACACCCCAAAACATTAAAAAACATGAAGGCTAAACAGCATGTTACTAAATAATGAAGGGGTTACCAACGAGATCAAAAAAGAAAAAAAAAAAACTTACAGGAAAGGAATGAAAATGAACAGACAACAACCCCACATTGTGGGGACACAGCAAAAGCAGTCCTGAGAGGGAAGTTCATAGCATTATAGGCCTACCTCAAAAGACAAGAAAAATTAACAAAAAACTATTTAACCTTACAACTTAACTAGAAAGAGAACAACAAGAAAAGCCCAGAGTAAGTAGAAGGAAGGAAATAATAAAGTTTAGAGCAGAAATAAATGACATAGAGACTAAAAAAACAATACAAAAAAAATCAATGAAACCAAGAGCTGGTTCTTTGAAAGGATAAACAAGATTGATGAACCATTAGCCAGACTCATCAAGAAATAAGGAGAGAGGACCCAAATAAATAAAATCAGAAACGAAAGCAGAGAAATAACCACTGACACCACAGACATACAAAGGATTGTAAGAAAACACATATGAACAACTATATGCCAACAAGCTGGACAATGTGGATGAAATGGACAAATTCCTAGAAAATACAATCTCCCAAAATTGAATCAGGAAGAATCAAAAAACCTGAATAGGCCAATAACAACTGATGAAATAGAAGCAGTAATAAAAAAAAACTCCCACTAAACAAAAGCCCGGGTCTAGACGGCTTCACAGGGGAGTTTTACCAAACATTCAAGAACTATCACCTATACTCCCCAAACTATTCCAAAAAATCTAAGAGGAAGGAATACTTCCAAGCTTTATGAGGCCAGCATTATCCTAATTCCAAAACCAGGTAAAGACATTACAAAGAAAGAATTACAGGCCAATACCCCTGAGGAATATAGATGCTAAAATCCTCAACAAAATATTAGCAAATCGGGTCCAGCAATATATTAAAAAAATCATACACCATGACGAAGTGGGATTCATTCCAGGGATGCAAGGCTAGTATAATAGTTGCTAATCAATAAATGTGATACATCACATAAACAAACTGAAAGACAAAAATTACATGATCATATCAATAGATGCAGAAAAAGCATTCGACAAAATCCAATACCCATTTTTGATAAAAACTCTCAGCAAAGTGGGAATAGAGGGAGCATATCTCAACATGTTAAAGGCCATATATAACAAACCTACCGCAAACATAATACTCAATGGGCAAAAACTAAAAGCATTTCCCTTAAGAACAGAAATAAGACAGGGATGTCCACTTTCACCCCTCTTGTTCAACATAGTACTGGAAATCCTAGCCACAGTGATCAGACAAGAAGAAATAAAAGACATCCAAATGGGAAAGGAGGAAGTAAAACTCTCATTATTTGCAGATGACATGATATTGTACATAGAAAACCCTAAAGACTCCACCAAAAAACTACTAGATTTAATAAATGAATTTGGCGGCTCTGCAGCATAATTTAAGCCATGGAGGAGCTGCAGTTGTCACAATCTACAAGATGGGCTTTTCGAAGCTGCCAGAACTGAACAAATTGAGGCTGCTCCAATCAGTGCTGCAGTTGAAGGATTTAAGGCAAAGCTTGTCTTTAAGAAAATTGAAAAGAAGCTTGAAGAATAAGGGGAACAGTTTGTGAAGAAAATTGGCAGTATTTTGGCCTTCAAGGTGAAGGATGGCCCTGGGGGTAAAGAAGCCACTTGGGTGGTGGATGTGAAGAATGGCAAAGGATCAGTGCTTCCCAGCTCAGATAAGGAGGCTGACTGCACAGTCACAATGGCTGACTCGGACTTGATGGCTTTGATGATGGGTAAAATGAATCCTCAGTCGGCCTTCTTTCAAGGTAAATTGAAAATCACTGGCAACATGGATCTGGCTATGAAGTTAGAAAATCTTCAGCTCCAGCCGGGCAAAGCTAAGCTGTGAAGAACTTCCTGTGCCTACCTTTGAAAATCAAGATGAGATTTACAAATATATATCCATATATTTCACTGTCAGAACTTAGACTGAAACCCTGCATTGGCAAATAGCATGAGATTTGTTTTTAAGTGGGTGTGACCAATCCTGTTTTCCCTAAGCTCTGGGTGAACAGAGCCTGATGGTGTCCTACTGCTTTGCTGAATTGCATACAACTGTGTGTTAAAATGTTCATATGGTAATTATGGTTTGGGATAAAATTGAGTTCCAGAATAAAATTAGAAACAGCAAAATCCAAAAACTATGTAAACAAAAGCTCTCATTTTGCTTATGAAGTATATTTGAGGATTTATTCTGCTGAAGATTCAATTTAAATTTTCCTTGGGAGAACTAAGGGAGAAACAAAATACCAGAAGCTGGCCAGAAATCAGTGTTGTGCACTTAATGACCTTAATCTGTTTTCCATTAATAGTTATTAAAATTCTGTGCTGGAATTAAAACAATTAAAATTTATGCATTTTGTGCCATCAGAATGGCATTTTCTTCCCAAATCTAAATAAAAAAAATATCAGAACTTGGGGGGAAATTTTGTAGCTGAACACGGGCCTATTTTTTAAAATAAAAATATTTTTAATTAGTTTCCTTCTTGAAAATTCAGTGTTAAATTATTTTAATAGTAAAATTTGCTTTGATATGCACAGTTTAAAAATTATCTCATATTAATTTAAGTTTATAAAGTCCAACCCTGTTATAATTTTTCTTTTCATATGTTTAGTTTAGTGATTATCCACATTTATCTTTCTTCTTAGTTTTTCTAATGCTAATGTTATTTCTTATAACTCAGTAAAATATGGGGTAAAATAATGGAAGAATATTTAATAGAAAGTTAAAATTGCTCTTCCTGAAAAAATAAATAAAATAAATGAGTTTGGCAATGTGGCAGGATACAAAATCAACACCCAAAAATCAATGGCTTTTTTATAGACCAAGAATGAATTCTCAGAAAGAGAAACTAAAAAAATAATCCCATTTACCATTGCAACAAAGAAATTAAGATACTTAGGAATAAACTTAACCAAGGAGGCAAAGGACCTGTACTCAGAAAACTATTTATCCATGATCTATTGATGGACATTGTGTTGTGTCTGCCTTTGGCTCTTATGAGTAATGATGCTATAACATTTGTATACACGTTTCTTCATGGACCTGTTTTCATTTTTGTTGGGTACATTCCTAGGAGAGGAGTTGATGGGACCTATGGCAATGTTATGTCTAACATTTGAGGAACAGCCAAGCTTTTCCATGGTGTCTGCAGCATTTACATTCCCACCAGCAGTGTATGAGCGTTCCCATTTTTCAACAGTTGCCAATACTTATTTTCTAATTTTTACAATTATTAAAGCTGTTCTAATGAATATGAAGTATCCTGTGGCTTTGATTTGCATTTCCTTGATGACCAGTGATACTGAATATATTTTCATGTGCTGTTACCTATTTCTAATCTTCGGATAAATGTCATTCAAGTCCTTTGCTTATCTCTGTTGTTGAGCTGTTTTGTTTTGTTTTCTAAAATTGCACCTTGCAGTTTGTATGTTGGCTTAACTTTAAAACAAATGAATTATTTTGGATTAACTGGAATTCTGGAAAATGAATTTTTCAAATAATTTCATCAAACTATTCCTAGGAAAAGCACAATCCGCACGGGGAGTTCACTATTGACAACTTGACAATCACCGTGTCTGATTTCTTTGGAGCTGGGACAGAGACGACGAGTACCACGCTGAGATATGCTCTCCTGCTCCTGCTCAAGCACCCAGAGGTCTCAGGTACGCCCAGCATGGTGGGAGGGGTGAATTTCAGAAAAGACGTTGGAAAGACATGGCAAGGTCATTCCATCTTGTTTCTCTTAGAGAAGTTTCATTAAAATGCCTCTCACCTGCTTTGTTTTTCCAAGTTTAAAGAAGGGATAATGGGACATCTTTCTAAAATACAGGCTGATGTCTGAGAGGAGTGAAGACGCTGTGGGCAGTAGCCAAAGCAATAAAGTACGGTCTGTATTTCCTGGGAGGTTATGTGTGGCAGGCACACACCAGCATGGAGTGGCCTGGGACTGCATAGTGCAGTGATGATGAACCTATGACACGCGTGTCAGAGGTGACACACGAACTCATTTTTTTGGTTGATTTTTCTTTGTTCAATGGCATTTAAATATATAAAATAAATATCAAAAATATAAATCTTTGTTTTACTATGGTTGCAAATATCAAAAAATTTCTATATGTGACACGGCACCAAAGTTAAGTTAGGGTTTTTCAAAATGCTGACACGCCGAGCTCAAAAGGTTCGCCATCACTGGCACAGTGGTTTTATTATGAAAAGGCTACTCACTGTAAACAGTGGGTATATTCCTCAGAGATCTCCCCTCATTCTGAGAACGCAGGGTCCTAATGGAAACTCTTCTTACTGAAGCATAAGTGAAAATCCTAGAGACTTACTTAGTGAGGCTGCCTGAGATCATTTCCAGTCTAGAAAGTGTCCTAAAAATTGAGATTCACAAGCAATGTGGTCCTATTCAGGCTTAAGATATTGCATAAAGGAATTTTGTTATTCAGAAGTCTGTTGCCAGAAAGGAGTTGGTTGCCAAAACAAGATCTTTTCCAAGCACTTTATGTTAGAAATATACCTTTTTAAAAAAATCCTCACCCGAGGATATTTTTCCATTGATTTTTAGAGAGAGTGGAAGCGAGAGGAAAAGACAGAGAGAAATATCGATGTGCGAGAAATACATCAATTGGTTGCCTCCTGCACTAGCCCTGACCAGGGCGTGGGTCAGGGAGGAGCCTGCAACCGAGGTTCGTGCCCTTCATGACGGAAATGAAACGTGGGACCCTTTGGTCCGCAGGCCAATGCTCTATCCACTGAGCCAAACTGGCTAGGGCAGAAATATACCTTTATAGAGTTATGGTTATGCATAGCAGTTTAGAAACATACATTATTTTTTCCTGTGTTAAAATCCCACCAAAATGCTTACAACCTACTACAAATGAGAATTAGTCTTCTAAAGCTGGATAAGAGGAGGTCAGGAAACAGCCAACAAATCTTCAACAAATATCTGAAATGCAGAGAGCATACAGAGGGGAGATAATGAACTCAGTAGAGAGGATGAAATTGTAACCTCAGTGTCAGAAGAGGAAGTTTCATGAGGAGGAAAAGTTCTTTGTGGTTCTTAGGATATATTCCCAGAAGTGGGGTCGCTAGGTCAATTTTTTGAGGAACCTCCATACTGTTTTCCACAGTGGCTGCACCAGTCTGCATTCCCACTAGCAGTGCACGAGGGTTCCCTTTTTTCCACATCCTTGCCAACACTTTGTTAATTTGTTGATGATAGCCATTCTGACAGGTGTGAGCTGACACCTGGTTTTAATTTGCATCTCTCTGATGATTAGTGATGTTGAGCGTTATTTCATGTCTATTGGTCATCTGTATGGCCTCTTTGGAGAAGTGTCTATTCAGGTCCTTTGGTGCAATAAGCCAGTCAGTGAAAGACAAATACCAAATGATCTCACTTACTAGTATATGTGGAATCTAATGAACAAAATAAACTGACGAACAAAATAGAAACAGAGGCATGGATACATGGAACAGACCGACAGCTGACAGAGGGGAGGGGTTTGGTTAGTCTGGGTGAAAAAGGTGAAGGGATTAGCCAAAGAACATATGCGCATAACCCATGGACACAGACAACAGTGTGGCGATAGCCAGAGGGAAGTGAGGAGCTAGAGCTGGATGGAAGCAGGCAAAGGTAAGGGGAGGATGGCGGGCGGCGTGAGGAGACTGGGGACATCTGCAATAGTGTCAACAATAAAAATCAAGTTTAAAATATTTATCTGTGTCCCTACATCCCTATAAGTTTTGAGATTATATATATATATATGTGTGTGTGTGTGTGTGTATATATATATATATATATATATATATATTATTGATTTCAGAGAGGAAGGGAGAGGGAGAGAGAGATAGAAACATCGGTGATAAGAATCATTGATCGGCTGCCTCCTGCACGCCCCACACTGGGGGTTGAGCCCGCAACCCAGGCATATGCCATGACTGGGAATCAAACCGTGACCTCCTGGTTCATAGGTCGATGTTCAACCACTGAGCCACGCTGGCTGGGTGTATAAGTTTTGGTATTTAGAAGTACCAGTGTCAAAGAAGACAGAAGCAGAAACAGGCTGAAAAGGTAGCTCTCCCTGCCCAAGTCCCTTTTTAAAAAATATATATACATTTTATTGACTTTTTACAGAGAGGAAGGGAGAGGGATAGAGAGTTAGAAACATCAACAAGAGAGAAACATCAATCAGCTGCCTCCTGCACACTCCCCACTGGGGATGTGCCCACAACCAAGGTACATGCCCTGACCGGAATCAAACCTGGGACCCTTGAGTCCGCAGGCTGATGCTCTATCCACTGAGCCAAACCGGTCAGGGCTGCCCAACTCCCTTTGACAACTCCTTTTATCAGGTAACTGCTTTTCCCCAATACAATGAGGGAGGTTTACTTTCTAGAGAAATGACAGGGAAAGAGTGAGGTGTAGGGCTAAAAAGAAACGTTAGGTAAGAATCTATTTCTAGAATTCAGAGACTCTTAGTTTCTTTCTCCATCCTATTTCCTGAAATTCAGCAGCCAGATTTTTAAAAAACTCCAGAGAGTGAACAGGCCTGGAGGAAAGACCTCAATAGTTGCCATGCAGATAGAAAATTTCCTGACACGTGTATCAGAGTGAATGAAATAAAAGCATCCAACTCAAGACACAGGGTCATGAATTTCAGAACACGAGGATTAAAAAGAAAATCACAGCTGTGTCGTGTCGT
Source organism: Myotis yumanensis (assembly GCF_028538775.1). Lineage (NCBI taxonomy): Eukaryota > Metazoa > Chordata > Mammalia > Chiroptera > Vespertilionidae > Myotis > Myotis yumanensis. The sequence goes on along the minus strand of NW_027223764.1, from coordinate 22,608,531 downwards.
GTGTAGGACTGGGATTCAGAACACCATCAGAATTCTCAAGAGTAACTATCAAACTGTACATTAATAAGAGTATATTCTCAGACCTGTACGTTTGACAAAAACTTTACACCCCACCCCCCTTTCCCTGTTTTCATCCAAATGTCCGTTTCCATGTCAGAGGAAGCCATGGGCTCAAGAAATCAGGAGGGCTCAAAGGAGAAGGAAATTGTCAGGGAGCTTGCTAGATGCCAGGCCTCGGAAATATCCACTTCAAAATGAGTAGGTGGATAAAGCAGGTGTGAGGGGAGACACCAAGCAAAAAAGAGAAATGATTGATTATCTTAGGTTTCCTAATAACGAGGAAATTGTTATTAGGAGTTAGAAGCATCTACCTCAGTATTTAGACATAATTCTAAATCGACAGTGCCCTCGGCGGTGCTGGGCCTGACTCTTGCTTCAACAGTGTTTGGACGGAACAGACCCCGGGACGCCCCTTCTTCCAGCCTCCGACCACCTTCCAGCGTCTTATCCCCTCACCGCCTTCAGAGCCACCTCCGGGACCAGCCAACACACCGGGTGTTTTCCTACATTAACTCCTTCTTGCAGAACAACCATGAGCTCCCAAACCTGTCAGAATTATTCCACCGAGTGGGAGGCTACTGTCAACCGCCTGGCCTGCATCTGCAGGGCTCCCACCTACCTCTCTGAACACGACCATGTGGCTCTCCAGGGCACGGGCCATTTCTTCCGCGAGTTGGTGGAGAAGAAGCGCGAGGGCGCTGAGCGGCTCTTAAAGTTGCAAAACCAGCGCGGTGGCCGCATTCTCTCCAGGACGTGCTGAGCCTCCCCAAGATGAGTGGGTGAAACTCAGGGCCATGGAAGGCGCCCTGGCCTTGGAGAGGAACCTGGCCAGGCCCTGTGGAAGCTGCAGGCCCTGGTTCTTCTCACAGCCCCTCAGCTCTGTGACTTCCGGGAGAACCACTTCCTGGGCGAGGAGGTGAAGCGCATCAAGAAGATGGGCAACACCTGGCTCCCCTCTGTAGGCTGCCAGCCCCCAGGCTGGGCCGATATCCTTGGAAAGGCTCACCCTCCAGCACGACTAGGAAGGAGCCTTTGGAGCCCAGAGTCCTTTGAGGGGCCCCCTATGCATTCCTTGGTGTCTGGCTTTTACATGAGCCTCTCCCCGAAACTGCTAGCCATTCTTTTAAGCACCCTGAAGCCCTCTTCATGCATTGGACCAAATGAAACAATAAAGCTTTTTGGAGAGGGAGAGGGAGAGGGAGAGGGAGAGGGAGAGGGAGAGGGAGAGAGAGAGGGAGAGAGGGAGAGAGGGAGAGGGAGAGGGAGAGAGGGAGAGGGAGAGAGAGGGAGAGAGGGAGAGAGGGAGAGAGGGAGAGAGGGAGAGAGGGAGAGAGGGAGAGAGGGAGAGAGGGAGAGAGAGAAATTCTAAATGAAGATAGAGAAAATTATGAATTGAATGAAAGAATCATGGTTAAGTCCAAGAAAGTACCAAAAATGAAACATAATCATAGTCGTCTTACCAGAGAGGATATATAGTCAGAATGATGTTGAAATGTGATCTAACTATATTGGGGAAAACAGAATAAAGGGAATTGTGTGCATGTCTGTGTGTATTTTGTATGAGGTGGGGATGGAGAAGAAAATTCTCACCTTCCTTACCAGGAAATCAGATATTGTCTAAAAATAGGCAAGAAATAGAAGTCATTAATTATTTATTTAAAATAGACTTTTATTGATTTCAGAGAAGGGAGAGGAAAAGAGATAGAAATGCACAAAACATACAAATACACAAAACATACATTATCATCTAACTTTCCAACCCACATATTATTTTGATATAAAATTATATTTGATTTCCTATTTTTCTTTGTACAAGGACTTAATTCCTTGACCATTTCACCATTTCTGTTTATATGATGAGGTATGCTTATACAGGCATGGATTGTTGTATCTTAAGTCTAGCTTGTAGGAGAGCTGTATGTATCTACATGGCAAATATTTCTCTGTGTCTGGGTGAATTTCTGGGCATATAACTGATGTTTGCAATGACATCAAGACACCCTAGTGCTGCATGTATCCCTGAATCGGTGTGTACATACGGTATGCATTTTCCTGTTTTCCATCTGTCTTACTTATGTCTTACCAGCTAAAGTCCAGGAAGAGATTGACCGCGTCATTGGCAGAGAGCGGAGCCCCTGCATGCAGGACAGGGGCCACATGCCCTACACGGATGCCGTGGTGCACGAGGTCCAGAGATACCTTAACCTCCTCCCCACCAACCTGCCCCATGCGGTGACCTGTGATGTTAACTTCAGAAACTACCTCATCCCCAAGGTAAGATGTGTTTCACCCACACTGACCTCAGAGGTCTCGGAGGTCCCATTTTCACAGTATGGTGTTCATCTTCTACCAACACAAGATGAGAGGGGCAGAAACCACACTTGTGGCAGCTTGAGGGACTCTAGTATTTCCAGTTGAGACTATCAACCTGTATAACAGGTTCTGACATCTGACAGTACAGGTCTTGCAAATGTGTCCTACTTCTTTAATATTGTTTGGCTAATCTTAGCTGCTTACATTTCCAAACTAATGTTAATATCAGTTTTTCAATTTGCCAAAACAATCTGCTGGGACTTTTACCAGGGTGTCATTAGATCAATTTGGAAAGTCTTAACATCATGACACATTGAATCTTTCAATTAATAGGTATGGTATACACTCCCAATTGGGAGGGGTTTTCTTTAATTTTCCTTTTTTAAAAAATATACTTTTATTGATTTCAGAGAAGAAGGAAGAGGGAGAGATAGAAACATCAATGATGAGAGAGAACCATTGATTGGCTGCCTCCAGCACATCCCACACTGGGGATCAAGTCCGAAACCAGGGCACCTGGCCTGACCGGGAATTGAACCGTGACCTCCTGGTTCATAGGTCAACACTCAACCACTGAGCCACAGCGGCCGGCCTTTAATTTTCTTAATACATTTTTTCAGTGCATAAAAATATAATTGATTGTAGTTTTGATGACCTTATATGTAGCAGCCTTGCTAAATTTAAAATCATTGCTGGTAATTTGTCTCCAGGTTAATCTGCAATTTCTACATACATCACCCTGCTATCTGGGTTAAATATCCTTGTTTCATCCTTTATTTCTAATTTTCAGGAAAGTGGAGGTTTAACATCTCACTAGTGAGAATGTTTTGATAGATATTCTTGATAGATTGGGAATTTTACCCTCTTATTTTTCATGATTTTTTGTCCTGAATGTGTATGTGATATTTTCATATCAATTTTCTGCATCTATTGGTATGGTTGCATATTGGCTTCACTTTCCCACTCAGTGTTCCTACACAGCTGGTCTTGATTTGCTACATTTTTTTCAGGACTTCTGTATTTATACTGATAAAACGTTTTTGGTCTACAATTTTTCTTCTTCAAAATTTTCTGGTCATATTTCTGATATGAAGGTAATGCTGGTCTCAAAAAAGTAGGTGCCCCAATGTAGGTTTATTTTGACTGTCTTCCCTCTTCTTGTGGCCACTTAGTCATGTCTTTGAAATGCATGGCTTATTGCTTGTCCGTGTCACAGAACACTTCTCAATGATGTGAGGTTGACTTGTGCTTTATTTTGGTTCTATCTAAAGAATATTGCCAGAACAGGGTCTCAAAGGTTGACCCTTATCTATTTCTAAAACCTTATAGTTTTAGCACTTACATTTAGATCATTGATCCATTCAGGTAAATTTGTACTGATGGTGTGAAATAATGGTCACACTTCCTTTATTTCTTATGAATATCTATTTGAGCAACACAAAAGAAACATACTGCCTTTTGTACTTCTTTTGTATCTTTTGGAGTATGGGATGGAACTCCATCCAACTGAGCTAACCTTCTTTCGTATCTTAAAGAATAATTTTCATATATTATTTGTTTAAAAATATACAAGGGGCCCTGGCCGGGTTGCTAAGTGGGTGGAGCATGTCCCATACATCAAAAGGTTGTAATTCCCAATCAGGGCATATACTGAGTTAGCAGATTTGCTACCCGGTGTGAGCAAGTATGGGAGGCAACCAATTATTCACCCAACAGTTTTAATGTTAATTGATAAAACTTGACTGGATTAATAATCCTAAAATGAATTGTTGCAAAATGATGATTTTTTTTTTAAATTTTAACATTCGGTATTTGTAGGCTGGGATTAATCTGTAATTAAACCTCCCTTGTATTTTTTTATTTATTTAAAAATTTTTAAGTTATACTTGGCATACAATGTTATATTAGTTTCAGGTGTATAACATAGTGATTCAGTATTTTTTGTTGTTAACCCTCACCCAAGGATATTTTTCCATTGATTTTTAGAGAGAGTGGAAGGGAGGGGGAGAGAGAAATATCAATGTGAAAGAGACACATTGACTTGTTGCCTCCCACAAATGCCCTGACCAGGGCCAGGGATTGAGCCTGCAACGTGCTCTTGATGGAACTCGAACCCAGGACCCTTGAGTTCAAGGGCTGATGCTCTATCCACTGAGCCAAACCAGCTAGAGCTCAACATTTATTTTTTGAATTTTATTTTTCAACTAGAGGCCTGGTGCACAAAATTCATACACTGGTGGTGGTGATGGGCGGTTTCGCTCAGCCCGGCCTGTGCCCTCTCACAGTCCGGGACCCCTTGCTCCTTACTGCCCACCTGCAGCCGAGGCAGGAGAGGCTCCTGCCACCACCGCTATGATCACCAGCCATGAGCCTGGCTTCTGGCTAAATGGTGCTCCCCCTGTGGGAGTGCACTGACCACCAGGGGGCAGCTCCTGCACTGAGCATCTGCCCCCTGGTGGTCAGTTGGTGTCATAGTGACCAGTCGTTCTGCCTTTCAGTCAATTTACATGTTAGGGTTTTATTATATAGGATTATAGTTTACATTCAATATTATTTTGTATTAGTTTCAGGTGTATAGCATAGTGGTTATACAATCATATTCTTTACAAAGTGTTCCCCCCCCCCGATAATTTTAGTACTCACCTGACACCATATATAGTTATTATATTATTAACTATATTACTTATGCTGTACTTTACATCCCTGTGACTATTCAACATTTATTTATCTTACGTGCTCACCACACTAAGTCGAGTAACCATCTGTCACCATGCAAAGCTATCACACTACTATTGATTATTATATTGCTCTTTGCCTTATTTATCCATCCCTCCCCTTCTTCCCTCTGGCAACCATCAGTTTGTTCTTTGCTTCTATGTTTTTAAATCAAGACTAACAATCTACATGGCAATGATAAGACTAACAGTTGTATTTATTGTCATGACCATAGAAAAGATTATTTTTTATTAGATCAGATGTCTGTTTATAAAAGCCATATGAACAGATAACTCCAGACATTTCAAGTTCCACCGAAACCTTCCATTTTAAGCCATAATTCACCTATGAGATGAGTGAAGGTTGAAGTCATAAAATAAAGTAGGTGGTGGGGACATATAGCAGTGTCCAAACGTGGTGATGAGCAGATGGAGTCAGAAGGCCTGCCACCCTAGGACCCATGTCTCAGCACTTCAAATGCTATTGGAAATCACTTTAGCAACATCCCTGTCACTGGTCTTACACTGCTCATTGTTTATTACTTGTTCTCTCTGGCTCACAATGCCACTGCCCTTCTTAGGACTTAGGGCTCCTCATCTATAGATCATAAAATTGGACTAAAGGACTTGCACTCTGTCTTCCAGCTCCACAACTTCTTCTTCTTCTTCTTCTTTTTTTTTTTTTCAAATTTTAACAGCCAACAGTTAGTCTTTTTTTTATATATAAATACATTTTTATTGGTTTCAGAGAGGAAGGGAAAGGGAGAGAGAGATAGAAACATCAATGATGAGAGAGAATCATTGATTGGCTGCCTTCTGCACGCCCCCCACTGGGGATCAAGCCTGCAACCCAGGCATGTGCCCTTGACTGAATCAAACCCAGGACCTTTCAGTCCACAGGCCCAAGCTCTATTAACTGAGCCAAACCAGCTAGGGCTCCACCACTTCTTCATAACTCACTTTACCTTCTGTTCTTTCCAGGGCACAACCATTATAACAAATCTGACTTCTGTGCTGCGAGATGACAAAGAATTCCCCAACCCAGAGAAGTTTGATCCTGGCCACTTCCTGGATGAGGGAGGCAACTTCAAGAAGAGTGACTACTTCATGGCTTTCTCAGCAGGTAATACAAATTTATTTTCTTCTCTTTTTTTCAAAATATGTTTCTTTGATTTTTTTTTAAGAGAGAGAGGAAGGAAGGAGAGATGGAAACATCAATGGGAGAGAAATATCGGTGGGCTGCCTCATGCACGCACCCTAATGAGGGTGGAACCTGCAACCCAGACATGTGCTCTGACCAGGAATCAAACCAGCGACCTCTTGGTGCATGGGATGATGCTCAGCCAACTGAGGCACACCGACTAGGCTACAAATTTATTTTCGTTGGTACTTCATGGGGCAGGATATTTTTTGGGAATCAGTTGGAACTTACGTAGCCCTCACCCTGGGGCTGGTAGAATTGCTCTTGGTCCATGGCCAGAAGCACCTCTCCCCAGGCCCACACACTCTCTCTCCTCATGGCCCACCCTTGTTATTAGGCCAGATCACTGGGGTTTTGGAGAGTTGACTCAGTTCTTCCAAGTTCAGAAATGAAATCTGAGCTTGGTACTGAAAATACAAGAGACGTGCATGCATCCCAACCAAAAAGAACAGTGTGGTACAAAACTGGAAACTTCAGGGAGTGTAGGAGATTGATGAAGAGTAGGTTTACGTAGAGCAGGAACAAAGGCTATGCGAATGTGAAGAATGATCATGAGACATCAGGCTACAAACAGAAAGTACAACCAATGTATTTGTGTTTCTAGGAAAAGGCTGGTAGCAACCTGAAAGAGAAGTTATAAAGTAAGAACACTTAATGAAATACTTGGTATAGTGCTGATTCTCAATAAATATTTGTTGAAAGAATACCTGTTAGGATAAGACAGTGGTCGACAAACTGCTCCTCGCGAGCTACATGCGGCTCTTTGGCCCTTTGAGTGTGGCTCTTCCACAAAATACCGACTTCTGCGCATGGGCCACGAAGTTTCAATTGCACTGTACATGCGTGCCCACACGTGGTATTTTGTGGAAGAGCCACACTCAAGGGCCAAAGAGCCACAGTTTTCCAACCACTGGATAAGATGTTGGGTGGACAGGATACATGTCCACCCTTTGTCCATCTGCTTATCCAACCATTCTGCCTGCCATCCATCCATCCAACCATCCAACCAACCATTAATCAAATAATTACTGCACATTCTCTTCCTGGCATCCAGGAAGTCAGTGTTCAAGGATTATCTACTCTCTCTGTGTGTGTTATTTTCAGGAAAACGGATGTGTGCAGGAGAGGGCCTGGCCCGCATGGAGCTGTTTTTATTCCTGACCACCATCTTACAGAAGTTTACCTTGAAACCTGTGGTCGATGTAAAGGATCTTGATGTCACCCCAGTTATGAATGGCTTTGCTTCTGTGCCGCCTCCTTACCAGCTCTGCTTCATTCCTGTGTGAGGAAGGACAGACCTTCTGTCAGCAACTCCCTTTCATCTGGGGCACCGTTCATCTCTTTCCCTCTCCATCCCCGTCCTGGGGGTCCCTTCTCTGACCTCTCCTCTCCTCATCACCCGCTTCTCTCAAGATCCAGGATTATCCAGCCTCCATGAAAGGAGCATTTCCTGAGTCTCACTGGGCAATGGATCTGCTCTTCTCCATACTCTGAAACATTTGTACTGGCCACACATATGCTAACATAATGCTGAGTGGTACTGTGTAGCCAATATGAACAGAGCAAGCTGATTACTGTGCGCCAGGGCAGGGCCATTGTCCTCTGCGTGTTCTCAATAAAAAGCATCATTTGCTGAGCCCGTCCTCAGACTTTCCTTCCTTCGTGCATAAGGCAGGTAAAAAAATGAAAGAAAGTAGCCCTAGCCGGTTTGGCTCAGTGGATAGAGCATCGTCCTGCGGACTGAAGGGTCCCGGGTTCGATTCCAGGTTCAGGCTCCTCCCTGACCCAGGCCCTGGTCGAGGTGCGTGCAGGAGGCAACCAATTGATGTATTTCTGTCTTTCCCTCTCTCCTCCAGTCTCTAATGGAAAAACATCCTCTGGTGAGGATTAAAAAAGAAAGTAATACAAAGAGGCATGCTGGTCCTCCTAAGGATAAGCACAGAGAAGGACAAAGGGGACGCACACAGAAAAGCTCTCTTGGCTGTGTGTCACTTAGAGTTACCTGAGGTTTGGATTTAAAAGAGAGAAAAATTGTGTTCAGGAGCAGTTTCATCACTGGGATCGGGATCAGTAATAGCGAGGAAGTAAATACAAAGGAAGCCACAGAAACCTAAAAATAAAAATCAGAGCAGAAATAAAAAAAACACACGTGTAAACAGGAAATCAATAGAAAAAAATTAATGAAAAAAAAGCTGTTTTTGAAAGTTCAGTAGAATTGATAAACCCATACAGAAAGGAACCCCCTGAAAAGAGAGAAGACACAAATTACTGTTGTCCAAGTGAAAAGAAGGGCCATTGCTTTGATGCCATGGACATTAAAAGGATCATAAAGGAATATTATGGACAACTCTATGCCCACAAATTTAATAACCTAAGTGAAATGGGCCATTTCCTTAAGCACAGTCTGTCAGAACTGACAAGAGAGAGTCACAGCAACAGGTTCTTCAAGAAGAACATGTGAATCTGGGGGGGGGGGGGGGGGGGCGGACCTGTGATCATCCTGGGAGCTCCTTACCCCGGAACCTTCCAGGGAACAGGGGCAGCTCTGAGGGGAGAAGGGAAAGCCCTGTCGAGGTGCAGCTCATGTGAGGAATCCCATCTGCATGCCCACCCTCCAGTGCACCTACACTGCTGAGGGGGCCTCACCGCTACCTGGACCCCACACGGCCAGGGCACCAGCCCTCAGAGCATCCAGCCTCTGGCCCTCCACATACTCTCACCACTCACCACCCAGTTCAAAGCTATTATTATTTTTAAAAAATATTTTTTATTGATTTCAGAGAGGAAGGGAGAATGATGGAGAGATAGAAACATCAATGATGAGAGAGAATCATTGGTCGGCTGCCTCCTGCACGCCCACTACTGGGGATCGAGCCCACAACCCAGGCACGTGCCCTTGGCTGGAATCGAACCTGGGACCTTTCAATCCGCAGGCTAAGGCTCTATCCACTGAGCCAAACTGGCTAGGGCAAAGCTATTATTTTAATCAACAGACATATATTAAGGCCCAGAAGCATCTTTTGCTTGCTCTTCCCACGGGGTTACAGATAACATGAAGATCAAGGAAGAGTGTTTTGATAAACCAAGGGATTCTAGTACCTGAACTGCTCACAGAGAATGTGTGCCTTGAGGAGAGTGGACGAACCTGTGGGATTGAGATTTGCTACTTAGAGTATCTAGAGACTGTACAACAGAACAAGAGCAACAGAAATGATGTCTATTTAATAAAACTTCTGAAAACTGTTATCACCGTCAAGATGCAAAGTGAACACAAGCGAAACTACTACGCGCTTGTTCTTGGCTGAACAGCTTTGCCCTCAGGCAACCCTGCTTGCACACTATACGCCTCCAGGATCCGCCCGATCTGGGGGACTCTCCGGTGACTTCCATGAACTGCTTTCTTGTAATTTCTCCAGATTGAAACATTGTTCTCCAGGAGAAAGTGAGACTTAGCGAGCGACTCCAGCATGGCCAGGATTAACTTCTCCACCATATCACTGGACTTCAGGAAAGGGACCCACTTCCATCCCAGCCCCACAGCTCCTGCCCTGGAGTGAGTTCTGGGAAGAGGCTGGGGCGCCTGGTTTGTCCTGATTTCAATCCCTGGCCTCACTCACTCATCACACAGTCATTCCTTAAGTACATTCTGAAAGACAGTGTAGCTTGTTGATTACGATGTGGCTTCTGAAGTCAGATGGTCAGGGTTCAAGTCCTGTCTCTGCCACCTATAAACCAAGTGTCCTTGGGCGGGATATGTCACCTTTGTGTGCCTCACTCTTCTCATCTCTGAAATGGGGAGGGTAGCAGTCCTGACATCAGAAGGCTGTTGTGAGGATTAGATGAGATGACTCAGCCAGAGCACACTGTCAAATGCTAAAAACATGAGCTATTGTTTGTGGGTTCTGGTACCCACACAGGCACTGGAATCCAGATGGAGAAGGACCAGCTGAGAGACATTGTGTTTCTTTAGACTTGGTTTATGGAAGTCTGGACCACTTACTGGCCTTGTGATTTTGGACATGTTAGTGAACATGGTTGTGCCTCAGTGTCCATATAGGTTAAATGGGGGTGTGTTAAACTGTACCAATTTCACTGAATTGAGTATGTTGTTTTCATAGGAGAATAGGGTCTACCACATCATAAATACTTCAAAGTTATATCACTGTGAGGATCGTTTTTAACCTATTGTAACGATGCACCACAATGCACTTACCACCTCCAGTAGCACTTTAATTTTTTTCAAATCTATCATGAATAATCATGAAATGAACATCCACATCCATGCGATTAAGGGACACATTCAAGAATATCCATGAAATAAATGCATAAGAAGTGGAATTACTTGAAAGACAGGTATGTGCATTTACATTTTAACAGACATGGTCAAATCCACCTTCAAAGAGAAAGCATGAATTCACACTCCCACAAACAATTGACTCATTCATTCTTCATTCATTCAAGTAGTCATTCATCTTCTCAAATATTTACTGAGCCAAAATGTGCCAGGCACTACTCCAGCGGTGGATATTTGTTAGTGAGCAAAACAAAGATCCTTGCTTACCTGGAACATGTATGTTAGCAGATGGTAGGTACACACGAGTAATTCAGTGTGGTTTTAATTTTTATTCCCCCCACAACTAATAAAGTTGAGGACTTTTTCACATGTTTATTGACCACATGAAAATCCTCTTCTGTGAAGTGACTATTCAAACATTTTGTCCATTTAAAAAATACTTGGGAGTTTTTGTGTTGTTTTTAGTTCTTTATGAAATCTGAATATAAGTCCTTTTGTGGATATATTCATTGGAGATATTTCTCCCAGTCTGTACCTTGCCTTTTGAGTATCTTAAATGGTATCTTTTGATGAATAGGTAGGAGTTTAAATACTAATTTAACTAAAGACCTATTTATTGATCTCTTATAATTAGTACTTTTTGTGGCCCATTTTTGAAAATTTTTTGCAGAGTTCAAGGTTATAAAGACTTTCTCTTATGTCTCACACTAGAGGCTTTATAGTTTTATTTCTTTTGTTTTGTTTTGTTAATCCTCACCTGAGGATATTTCTCGATTGATTTTTAGGGAGAGTGGAAGAGAGAGGGAAAGACAGAGAGAAACATCGATGTGAGAGAAACATGTCGATTGGTTGCCTCTTGCACGAGCCCCGACCGGGGCCTGGGCCGGGGAGGAGCCTGCAACCGAGGTTCGTGCCCTTGACCGGAATCGAACCTAGGACCCTTTGGTCCGCAGGCCAATGCTCTATCCACTGAGCCAAACCAGTTAGGACTATTGTTTTATTTTTTAAAGGATGGGGAAATTAGAAGAGACAGAGCTCAGGAATGTCATTCCTCCTGGTACGAAAGAGGTGGATAACGGCTAACACACCAAACAGAGTGCGTCTGGCTCGTTCAGATGAGGCGAGAGTCTTGTTCTGCAACCTGCCCCTTCCTCAGACGGGAACGAAACAAAGCTCATAGGAGGGAGGTACAGAGCCGAACCCATTGACAACCGGGCTGGTGTCAATGTCCTTCGGATCAACCAGAGGTTTCAAGGTGAAATGCTGTAAAATGTGGGTCAGTAGTAAAAACAACTCCATGCGGGCCAGGCCTTCTCCAACACACACTCTTTTTCCTGAAAATGACACATATATTAAATATGCATTCCATTCTATATCTGAGTTAGCACACAAAGAGGCTTAAAAAAGATGGGACGAATAAGTCAATAAATATATTAATAAAAGCCGAATTAACCTATGGCTTCTCCTACCTACATCGAAACCTGGTTTTCTTCATTTCCTCAGCACATGTCTTGTGTGCATGCTATATGAAAAGATCTTTCCTGTGCACCCACGTTGGATTGGCTTTGCTGAGACCTGTCAGTGACATCTTTCTACACACACACACACACACACACACACACACACTCACCTTAACATAAGACACACACTGTACTTTTCCATCTACCTCCAACCCAAGACTCATCAATAGGTTTGTGTCTCCTCATTGGATTCTAAAGGATAATCTTAACCTTGTCATGTCCCTGCTTTAAAAAATTTCAAGAGCTTACCATTGCCAAGTCTGAAAAGAAACATCACAAACTAGCCACAAGCACTACCATTCACTAATTCCCAAACAGACTGGCAATCTTAGGTGTTATCTCAGATTCCAGTCATTCCTCCAAACGGAATAGCCTTCCCCTTTGCTCTGCCAGCTGATACTCTCCACATCTTTCTGGATCCAATGGATCCAGCTCAGAGGTCGTTTATCCTATGCAAACTTCTTTGACCTGCTCAGGGTATGTAATTCACTCCCTCATCAGTTTTCCTCAACACTCACTAATGCTTCTAATACAGCACCCTTCACACAAAATTCTAATTATTCACCTGTCTCACAGACTGGAACATACACTCTTAAGGTAAGGCCTCAGATCTTGTAATGGTACCCACAGTGTCAGGACCAAAGCGAGTCTGAAAGCCCTGTGATGCGAATAGAAATCTCTAGCAGGTGCATTATACAGGAAGAAAGATAAGGAGGAGGATAGCAGTCTTGCTTTGGGATCATCTCTGGGAATTGCACATAATTTGCTGCCATGAGACCAAGTGATTTTCTTAGATATCTAATCAGGAGCCAATCTCCAATTTTTGCCTCTGTTTCAGTGACTTCTATAGCAAAGACCCTTCGCCCCCTACTCTTCCTGCTGTTTCTCCATTGGAGTGTGCTCAATATTCTCTATTTCTCCCATCTCTCAGTCCATTCTGTGTGTGTTTGTCTTTTATGCTTGCTCTGTGTTGAGGAAGCCAATTTTTATGGACTGCATAAACCCTGAAGTTAGTGCCTTCTGGATTCTGAATAAACTCAGAGGACTAGGTATTGAAACCACCAGAGTATTAATTTCCTCAATCCCACCCTGCCAGGCCACAGGTTAGCCAGTGACTGTTTTCTTCCACCTACAGATGCATCTCCAGTTGAGGCATCCTGTATCTGCTAAAGATCTTGCCCTAGCTGGTTTTGCTCAGTAGATAGAGCATTAGCCTGCGGACTGAAGGGTCCTGGGTTTGATTCTGATCAAGGGCATGTACCTGGGTTGCAGGCTCAAACCCCGGCCCTGATCGCATGTGAGAGGCAACCAATCGATGTGTCTCTCACATCGATGTTTCTCTCTGTCTCTCCCCATCTCTTCTAGTCTCTCTAAAAATCAATGGAAAAACATCCTCGGGTGAGGATTAACAAAAAAAAAATCTATTTGGGTTCCAGTAACAGCCTCCTTCCCTCATTCCTTCCATCCTTGGATGGGAATGTCTTTCTGCTGGTGCTCGCCCCTAAGTACCTTCGCGCACCTCGTTACTTCCCTCAACCCTCCCTCACCTCTGAAACGGTCTTTTCGTTCAACTTTCTTTAGTTGACCTTTTTGAGTATGCCACCTATTTTCCCCCCGGGACCCTGATAAATTAAAGAAAGATACACAAATGCTTCCTGCAAGAAACTTTCTCCTAACCCCCAACTACTCTGCCCTCTGCCCCTGCCCCCTGGGCTCCCACAACAGCCCCTCAAAGACCATTTGCCTCTCTGGGGTCTCATTGCCTATTAATTTGGCTTCCTCTTTCTTAGAGAGAGTGTCTGTTTCTTATTCACATTTAATCCTTGGATCTGAAATGAGTCTGCTACATATAGGGACCTAGTAAAGTGTATTGAATGAACTGGCTTCTCAGGGAAGGTGAGGAAAGTCTTAGTGGAACTGAACTTCTAGGAGGAGCTCTAAGGAATCTCAGTGGTGGATTATGGGACAGAACTCAGTGAGCAGCCTCCAATCCAAAGAGAAATAACCTGGACTTTGGGAGTGGTGCCTCTGGCCTCATGCAAATGACAATTTGTCCAGCCCAGTGTAGCCTCCATGCAAAGCTCTTCCTCATTTCATTTGACCCCTGAATATAGAGAAAAAAGAAATGAAGATTGCTTGCCTGCTGAAAAGGGCATGAAGTAGTTGCTCTTCTTAAAGTTGCCACTTTCATCTAGGAAGTGGCCGGGATCAAACTGATCTGGGTCGGGAAACTCTTTGTCATCATGCAGGAGAGAAGTCAGGGATGTGACTATGGCTGTGCCCTGATACAAAGAGAAACAGGTAAACTGGATTATAAAGAAGGTTACGGAGCTTGGAAAAAAGTCCCCTGCCTGCTCCTTTTGATTTATAGATGAGGAGATTGAGGCATGAGAAGGAGGATTTATGCACTTCAGGTCCGGGGCTAGGTCTTCAATCATATGATGCCAGTTCATGGACCCCAAGGCCATCAGCACTTGCTTTTCAGGAAACTAAGGACACTCCCTGGAGAGCATCATTCTCCATAAATTGCACTATTGTCTAAAAGTGCTGATGTCACTGAAAATTCAGCCCATTCTCTTTGAAACCAAGTATGAGGTCCTCCTCAAAACTCTACCTGCGTGGCCATGTTCTTGAAAACCCTTAATTTCCCAATCAGAATGAAAAACGGGTATGAATACCCTCCTATTACTATGTTCTTCCAATATTGAATTGTTGCTTTTTCTCATGAAAACTGTGATCACTAAGTGAAACAGATAGTTGAGGAGGCAGGGGGAGGGGAGGATACTGGCTCAGTGATCAGAGTAATAAAGCCTACAGTGGGAAGCAGTAAGTGGACAGCAGACTGGGCTCAGGGGCAGGCAGAATGTCCTGAAAACCCTGTGGGAATCTAAGCAGTATTATATTTATACAATAGTGTCAACCAACTAGAACAGTGGTTCTCAACCTTCCGGCCCTTTAAATACAGTTCCCCATATTGTGACCCAACCATAAAATTATTTTCGTTGCTACTTCATCACTGTAATGTTGCTACTGTTATGAATCGTCATGTAAATATCTGATATGCAGGATGGTCTTAGGCGCGACCCCTGTGAAAGGGTCGTTCGACCGCCAAAGGGGTCGCGACCCACAGGTTGAGAACCGCTGAACTAGAAGGAAGGGAGCGTGTCATCAGGGGGTTAGGAGCCTGAGTCAGGAACATGCAATGCCCGTAGGAAGTTAGGCAGCCTGTGATTCTAACCACAGTGAGAGGGGAAAGCTGAGGTTCCTATGGAGGCGTGTAGATGAAACATCTCTCACCTTCGGAATAAAGTATCCTCTGAACTTAATGTCCTGGTTCACCAGGTGGGGCAGGTTGTTGGGGACGAGGTCAATGTATCTCTGGATCTCGTGGATCACGGCATCCGTGTAGGGCATGTGGCTCTTGTCCTGCATGCAAGGGCTCCGCTCTCTGCCGACCACACGGTCAATCTCTTCCTGGACTTTAGCTGGCGAGGTAGGAATCAGAATTTATGTAAGATGAAAAGACTTAAAATGATCTTAATTTTGGTTACATTGTGGTGGGAGATGGGGAGAAGGGAAAAGTACACATGGCTACTACCTCCTTGAGGGAAAAAAAATCAACAGAATTTCAGTCTCCTGGCAAATTGGAATCTCATTAGAGACTTCAAAATATGTACATGTAAAACACATCTGTACCATGAAATTCATTTCTCAACTCTGATTCTCTACTTTGTGTATTTTTGTTTGATAGACTCAGGGGTCTGGGATCTGGAAGGCTCACTACAAACCATGTAGTTTAATCTCTGTGTATGAAGCTTTTGTTTTATTAAATCTGTAACTTCCAAGGGGGTAAGAACCACACTAGCCAGTGAGGTAAATGCTTAATAAATAGAGCAACTAAATAAAATGTTTAGTTGGCTCTGCATATAGGAACAAGAAGTAATTTAACATTTATTTAGCATGCAGAATTTGACAGGCATGCTGCACCATTTATGATATTACTTTATAAATTTCTCAAAAACAGTACTAAGTGTTGGGTATTAGTTTGTGTATCTTAAAAATGAAGAAACAGGTCCAGAAAAGTCAATATATTTCTTAAGGACATCTAGGTATTATGTGGTCTTTCTCATTCCCAAGCCTACAATCTTAGAAATTGGATAAGATTACTGAAAGTAGTTGTTAATGAATTATATTTTTCCTTTATCTACAAAGGGTATCCTGTTAATAATATATAGCTTAAGTAAGACTATTCATTAGTTAAAAACAAATGCTTGTTAACTTTTCCTTTGTGGGAAAGACTCTGTGAATGTTAGGAAGTATTATTGTCTCCCTTAAACAGATGAAGAGCTGGTCTGACACAAATCGAGGACACTCCACCAGTGCCGCGAGGACAGTGACCTCTGCCCTTCTGCCATTTAAATAGATTTTTCTCACCCAATCGGTGTGGCTCAGTGGTTGAGTCGACCCATGAACCAGAAGGTCATGGTTCAATTCCCAGTCAGGGCACATGCCCAGGTTGGGGGCTCAATCCCCAGTAGGCAGCCAATCAATGTGTCTCTGTCATCATTGATGTTTCTATCTCTCTATACCTCTCCTTTCCTCTCTCTCGAAAAATCAATAAAAATATATTTAAAATAAATAGTTTTTTCTCTTTTTGTAATAATCTAATTTGAATGTAAGTTAGTGACGGAAATTTTCTTGTACATCGTGATGAGGAATGGGATAGTCACAGTATTGCCTGCCCATTTCTACCTGCAATTTTTATCCTGCCCAACATCTGAGGGCATACCTGTGACCTCTGGGTGCTTCAGCAGGAGCAGGAGTCCATATTTCAGGGTGGTGGCCGTTGTCTCCGTTCCCGCACTAAACATATCCCATATGGTAGTGATCAAGTTGTCCATGGTAAACACAGACTGTTTATTGTGCTTTTCCTAAGAATAATGTATTAGAATTACTTGATAAATGAACGAGCCTTTGAGATACCATAACATATCTCCATATAACATCATTATTTGCTTAATTTGCTTATTTGGCCAATTAAGCCATACGTTAGAGAGTGTAATAGCTAAAGGTAAAGTCAGATGAGTTGTGAGGATTCCTTCAAACAGTTTAAATAAAATCAGAGCTATAAACTTTCAGTAAGTCCTTTCTGATTCCTCACTTTCTCACCCATGAGAGCCATTCAGTTCTTTCAAACGTAATTTTTATCAAGTCATCATGGCTACTCCCTGTCAGTTCTAGCATTTATTGTCTATTTCATTGTCTAAATTTCACATTCGAGCTCCAGAACCACTCACCCCCTAACAGCATCACTGTTCCCAATGTCGCCAGTGGTTACACCCATGATAGTTCCTCAGTAACTTCGAGGACTCCACACACTTGATCATCTAGACCTATTTTGTCATCTGTTCATCTGAGCCAGTTTCCTCTAAAACTACCTCATCTGGGAAGACTTCCTAATATCTTTCCGAAGGTTAGCCTTTCTTGATGCCTATCCATTCCTGTGTTCCCTCACATGTTACATCTTGCATTCATGGAACTTATTTTATGAATGCTATATGTTGTTTATCATTAATCTTGAATGTGTGTGTACTTGTTTGTATGTGTGTGTGAATATGTGTACGTGTGCGTGTATTTCAACCTGTTCCAAATAAAGATCCAGCTTTAATCATGTAAATCATTTTTAGGGAGAATCTGGGACTATCTAAGACACCCAATATGATTTGCACAAGTAAGAGGTTGCACAAGCAATTAATACAGCCTTAGGAAGAAGCTTAGGATTTAATATCCCAATTTCACTGAAAAGATCAGAACTAATCCGAGCCACATCACCCACAAAAGATGAAGTTGCAAACCAGGGTCATTTATACCTTTTCCATTTTAATCATGAAGTAGTCAATAAAGTCTCGAGGGTTATTGAGGTCCAAGGATTCCTGGTGTTCTTTTATTTGCTCCAAAATAAATTTTTTCTGTTCAGTAAAGTTGTTAAAGAATTCATTATGACTTCCTGGGAGATAATGCATTAAATAGGGGAAAGCATTGTAGAGCTGAAAGAGTACAGAATAATTCATTAATTTACTCACCAAACTCTTATTGGCCTCTATTGTGTATCAGACACTTTGCTGAGTAGGTGAAGAAGAATCAGGCGTGCATCCTGCACTAGAACATAGCTGGCCATTCCCAATCCTGGAGTTTACTGACTCTGCTTTAACGGGCACCTTCATGACCTAATACCGTTGGTGGGCGCTGGAACAGTTTATTCGGGCTGGTAGCTTGTATCAAACTCGATAGAGAATCAAGAAGTCTGGATTCTAGGTCTAGTTCATTATTTGTCTTCATTAGTCTACTTTGAGAATACGCTTCCTATCTGTGGGTGACAGTTCCTGTCCCAAAAAATGAGGAGTTGACTCTTTGTTCTCCAGGGTCCTTCCCAGGTAGAACATTGAAAAACCTTCTGATCCACAGAAAACTTTAGTTGTTAATGATTATGTATCAGAGGTTACTAATATTTTCTGACAGTGTCCTATAGCAAGAAATACATACATTTTACACCCTTACCCTCTTAATCTATAGAAAAAAGTTTCTAAAAAAAAAACCTTATACTTTGATGCAGTTTAATATAATATTTTTCTTTCTATTGCTATGTTTCATGCTTTAAATTTAATTTTAACACACTGAGTTGATTTGATAACTCACTAATTGTTTACAAATGATAGTTTGCTAAACATCACTTCAGCCATTTTGAAATAGGGCAAAGGGATGGGGTAGGCATAAGCAACAGATTAGTCAGACAATTATTTCTCATTTAAAGAGAACCTTGACTTTACCTGTATCCAAGTGGTGCTTATAATCCTTAAGTTTTCATTAAAATAGTGTAGCAAGGTCAGAAACTTCTCATCACTGTACTCAAAGCGGCTCTGGAAGATAACGGAGCAGATCACGTTGCAGGGAGCGCAGCCCAGGAGGAGAGAAGGGTCGCAGGGAGATGCTGAAAACAACAGGAGTTAGAAGTTAGAGCAGAATGTTCATAGGCATCTTAAGTTGACCGTGTAAAATAACCGAGAAAGGTTGACTCCAAAGGTTGTTTAAGTATAGGAGCTACCTAGACGTGCCACCCTCACCATAAACGCAGCACGCCTAAAATAAAATGTGTTGTGTTTCCCCAAACATAACTGTCTAACCCAGTCCAGTTTATCAATTTCCCTCAAGTATTCTTCTATTGACAGCATTCGCCAAATAAGAGCCACGAGGTAATTCACAAGATCTTTTCAAAATAGCTTTTAAATTTTATTTATTACAATATTATTGACTATATTCCCTATGCTGTACTGTACATCCCCATGACTATTTTGTAACTTCTGATCTGTACTTCTCAATCCCTTCACCTTTCTCACTCATTCTCCCAACCTCCCTCCCCTCTGGCAACCATCCGTCTGTTCTCGGTGTCTATGAGCCTGTTTCTCTTTCGTTTATTCACTTACATGGTTCTTTAGATTTCACATAAAAGTGGAATCATATGGTATTTGTCTTTCTCTGACTGACTTACTTCACTCAGCATGACACCCTCTAGGTCATCCATGCTGTCGCAAATAGTAGGAGTTCGTTCTTTCTATGGCAAAAACACCTTTGAAGGTGTAAGATTTAGCCTTCAGTGTGATGCTTCACGATGCTCATAAGAAACTGAGCAACCTAAGTAAGAAAATCAAGAGACTGGGGACACCTGAAATCTTACTTCACAAAACACGGCTGAAAAAGTCGGGTGTGCTTTTCTTGTAGAAGAGATGATTTATGAGAGAAATTGGACTTACATTCCGGTATTTGAAAAACGATGTTACAGTACAGCAAACAGGCTTTCTATATGTAATGAAGTATATGACTCCATTTTTTGGTATGGGGCTGCTGACAGCTTTAAGCCTTACCTTTTCTTCCTCTGCTCACATCTGGACAAACTGATTTTTTAAAGCTCAGGTGTTCTCTTCTTTGGCACAAGCAGGGTGTTTAACCACACAAGCCCTGGCGGGCACAGGGAACCCCACCCCCCTCACTCCCTAACCACCATAGAAACCACCCCCCCCCCCCCACACACACACCCCCCCCCCCCCCGTGTCTTTTCCCTCCTCTGTCAGGCCATTCTGGGGTCTGCTTAAGAGCCACCGCCCCTCCCCAGAAAGCCTCCCTTCCCACCTACACTCCTGCATGAGCCGTGATGCCGCCCTGTGCGCGGCAAGGTTTTGCCATAAATTCTACCCCTGAACCACCAGTGCTTTATTTTCCGTTTCAATGAGATATAATTGACATTCAGCACTGTATGTTTCACGAGCATAGCATAACGACTTGATGTACATATATTATGAAATACGTGCAAAGTTTCTCAAGAAGCTACTAGAGAAATTACCTAGTTTTTCAAGTTATTGTGGCTAAACTACTAGCTGACTGCCAAAACCCGAGTTCTCCTCTTCTTCCGGGGCCACAGACAGCCATATTTCCAGTTCTTAGAGGTGGGTTAGCCCTGGAAGTTACAGCTCATGGAAGAGAAGATGGGTTGTGTACCGCTGCCATGCCGGGCTCGTCCAAAACACAGCTGGCTCTTTTCCTTGTTCTTTGCTCCTCCCACTCCCACAAAGAGGGATGAATCCCGGGTGACACTGGAAGCCACACGGTGAAGCTATCAAAGCCCCTATTGACCTGGTACCCGGAGAGCCTGAAAAAGCCAACCTCTTCCCCTCTTCCTACGGGTACATGAGCAAAAAGCGAGCTTCTGCTGTACCTGAGCCCATCCTGTCTCTGCAGTCTATCTGTAATAGCATCACCCAAGCTGCTCCTGTCAATTACACAGATACACACCGTTGGTTTTCTTTAAAGCTTCCACCAGACACAAGGCTTCCTCTTGAATTCTGTCTTCAATGGTCTTCTTGCCCATTCCCATGTTCCGCAAAACCATGAGGGAGAAACGCCGCGTGTGCTTCCATATTTCTCCATTGCTGAAAACAACTCCTATCGGGACAAAAAAATAAATAAAAAAGGATAACTTCCATTTTCATGAATCCTAGCTGACAGTCTTTATCTCAGAAAATGATAATGTCACTTAAGCAGAAATGTAAATATCATGGTGTCAGCCTCAGACATTCCCACTGTGCCCTGTTCGCCTGCCTTCTCTCTTACCCCAGCCTAGACGCTCACTGTCAAGACTCTTGGCTTGACATCTTACTAGACTCTTCTTCATCCATGAACTCCTCTAAACTTCTCAGTAACTCTGTGAACCAGTTTTTGTCCCCATTTAACGGATAAGAAGGCTGAAGATCATGGAGGCAAAATGCTTGCGCCTTAATCACACAGCTAACAAATCATGGTGAGCCCAACTAATAGATTAAATGTTCAGGGCCAACTTCTGTGCATGGTAAGCGAAAATGGAGCCAATTCTTGGAAGGAGAGACAGCTCTGATGCATTGGAAGGAAGCTCATGAAAATCTATTCCTCAGATAAGGGACACAGCCGTAGTCTTTCGCATGTTAACATTCTCCTTCTCTTTGTGAAATACCTTCCATGAAATGTGTCTTAACACCAAGGAAGGTCAAGATTAGACTTCCAGAGTAAAGACAGGACCAGGGAGGAAAAATAACGCTCGTAGGAAGCTTGTCCAAGAAGATCTTCGAGAACAATTCGGAGGAGGGAAGAACCCCATCCAGGCCTTATCTCCTTGCCGGAACCCAGGGACCCTCCTGAAGACCGGGCAGTGTTAAGTCCAGCTCCAAAAACAAATGGAAGATAGTTCAAGTACTTAAATTGAAAAGCTTTTTCTAATATCAATTCCAACCCTTTCTATGTGTTTCTCCATAATCTTCTTTTTAGAGCATATTTGTGCTTTATGCTTTGTATTCTATTGAACTCAAATATTTCTTATCCTTTTTAGATGAGAAGATTAAAGGTAAGGCTGGAAATATCCCAAACTTATGTTGGTTCCATGCATACTATACACATTTTCCGAAATAATCTCTCGGCAACCATGACCCAGGACAGAAAGCAAAATATTTGGTGACTAAAATAACGCAGTCAATTTCTTCCCTCTCTTTCTCATTCTTAGCAGGCCATAACTTAAAATGAGCAGGGCTTAGTCACCAATAGAACATCGTGGTGAGTTGGTTTGCATTGAAATTATCGTTTTGCCGAAACCGGTTTGGCTCAGCGGACAGAGCGTCGGCCTGCGGACTGAAAGGTCCCGGGTTCGATTCCGGTCAAGGGCATGTACCTGGGTTGCGGGCACATCCCCAATAGGAGATGTGCAGGAGGCAGCTGATCGATGTTTCTCTCTCATCGATGTTTCTGACTCTATCTCTCTCTCCCTTCCTCTCTGTAAAAAAATCAATAAAATATATTTTTAAAAAAAAAGAAATTATCGTTTTATGGCAACACGTGTCGCCTTCATCATTTTAAATATGGATTAATTGTCCTTTACAGAAAATGTTGGAATTATGATACTCCCATAAATTTCTATACATGCTTAACGTTTCTCAGTTCCTTCGCCCATTTGGAATCTTGGCAACTTGCAAATCCGCACACATTCCCCACATGGAAGCATACCTAATCCCCGGGAGAGGTAATCTATCACTGGGAAGCTGCCTCTGCCAGCAAACTCCTCGCCCCGGTCGATCAGGGCTTCCTTCACGGCGGCGTATCCGTGCAGCACCACCATGGGCTGCGTGCCCACGTACACAGTGAACACCGGGCCGTAGACCTCCGCTAGCTGGGAAACAAACAGGAGACACCAGAACAGTGAGAACTCAAAACTGAAAATGTAGCTCCAGCCCGTTTTGCTCAGTGGTTAGAGTGTTGGCCCTCAGACCGAAGGGTCCCAGGTTCGATTCTGATCAAGGGAACGTACCTTGGTTGCAGGCTCATCCATGCGTGCAGAGGCAACCAATCAGACACATTGATGCTTTACTCTCTCTCTGTCTCTCCCTCTCCCTCCACTCTCTCTAAAAAGCAATAGAAAAAATACCC
The DNA here is from genome assembly GCF_028538775.1 of Myotis yumanensis. Taxonomy (NCBI): domain Eukaryota; kingdom Metazoa; phylum Chordata; class Mammalia; order Chiroptera; family Vespertilionidae; genus Myotis; species Myotis yumanensis. The sequence goes on along the minus strand of NW_027223764.1, from coordinate 22,585,431 downwards.
TCAGGTGAGGATTAACAAACAAAAAACTAAAAAAGTTGATAAATGAGAGAGATGTTCTTAATCTTACCAAAGACATTTTAATATTCATTCACTCATTATAAAAGATTTCAATTTCTAGATCCAATAACTTAATAAGAATTCACATTGCTTAAATGGGAATTATCATTATATTATTAGTAATACAGCTGATATTATTACCACCAACAGTCATCCTTTATTCAGCTTCTACTACGTGACTCTGTCATAAATTTTATTTATATTATTTTATTTCTTCTTTTCTGCCAAACCTCCAATTGCTGCAAATTTCTCCTTCCTTCCTATAGTTATAACTGATATGTTTCTCCTGTTTAAGGGAAGCTTCTTCATGTTGCCCCAGGTGTAGACAAATCATCGTCGCTCCTTATCCGTTTTCTACATCTTCTCTTTAGCACCAGAGACCTCTACGTTTCATTACTACATCCAGGCAAGGCAGCCTCGTTACAGACCTTTCCCAGCTCCTCTTGTGGCCATGTGACTAGGCTGCCATGAACTGATGTTAGCAGGAGTGATGTGTGTCCGTCCTACACTGTTGCACAAATGGTCACCCATGCTCTCCGTTTCTCCCCCTACTCATGGGTTGACCCCACTGTGACCACCAAAATGAAAACAATAGCCTCGGGGCACAGGATGGTCAACAAGATGGAGAAAAACTGGTTCTCTGAATGACCGCACAGAAGAGAGGCAGCCCACCCGCAATCATTTCAACATCAGACAGAAATAAGCTCTTGTCTTCTTTAAGCCATTGCATTATCGGGGTCTTTCTCTTATGGCAGCTTATTCAGTATATTAAATGATATAGGACTTTCCAATAGTCCAGTGTTTGAGTCCTGCTACCTTATAATTCATTCTCCATATGCAATTCCTTCTCCAATTCCTTCTCCAGAGTGATGTTTTCACACGGCAAATGGTGACATGACAGTCCTGTGAGCACGTTCATGGTATCACATTGTTCTTGTGCTAAGGACCAACATTCTTTTTAAAATTATTTAAAATATATTTTTATTGATTTCAGAGAAGAAGGGAGAGGGAGAGAGAGAGAGAGAGAGAGAGAGAGAGAGAAACATCAATGATGAGAGTGAATCACTGATAGGCTGCCTCCTGCATGCTCCCCACTTGGGATCAAGCCTGAAACCAGGGCATGTGCCCTGACCAGAAATTAAACCGTGACCTCCTGGTTCATAGGTTGACGCTCAACCACTGACCCATGCCGGTCAGGCCAAAAACCAATATTCTTAAAATCCTTGTGAGACCTGCATGCTCTGGTCCCTGCTGACCTCTCCAATATCACTCACACCACGTTTTTACTTACTCTCTGGGCTACAACTAAACTGGTCCTTTTTCAGACTCTAACAAGCAAGTGTTCTCCAGATCGAAAAAGCCTGGGACAAACTTTTATCAGGTTCTTGTCTGGTTAATGCCTAATCTTTCTTTATAGCTCAGCTCCAAATTCAATTCCTCAGAGAACCCTTTGCTGACTGCTCCTCCCTCCCTTAGTCCTCCAAGCTACATGGCCTCTTTCTACAGGATCCGTACTACATCGTTTATAATCATACACTTATTTGCATTATTATATCATAAATACATGCCTACCCTCTGGATTGTAAATTGCATAACGCTAGGATCTTTTTTTATTCACCATTGAAAATCCCCAGCACACATAAAAAAGACTAAAATTTTACTGTTTGGGATAGCATGGATGGACCTAGAGGGTGTTATAGTAAGTGAACTGAGTCAGTCAGAGAAAGATAAATACCATATAATTTCACTTATATGTGGAATCTAAAGAACAAGATAAACAAACAAAATTAAAACAGATTCATAGACAAAGAGACCGGCTGGTGGTTGCTAGAGGGGGAGGGTTTGGGAGACTGGGTGAAAGAGGCGAAGGGATTAAGAAGTACAAATTGGTAGTTACAAAATCGTCACGGGGACGTAAAATAGAGCATAGGGGATATAGTCAATAATATTACAATAACTATGTGTAGTGCCAGGAGGGTAGTGGAAACATCAGGGGGAACACTTTGGTAAGTGTATGACAGTCAAATCATTCTGCTGTACACCTGGAACTAATACAAAATAATACTGGGGGGGAAATCCCTAGTACCTAACATACTGCCTAGTCAGAGCAGGCATTCAAAACTTGTTGAATACATGCTAGACTAATAACTTGTGCAAAATAATTATTATTCACCTTTTAAAGAAACGGAAATTGAAGCTCAGAGAGATTTTTTAAACTCGCCTAAGGCTGTAAGTTAACAAATGGATGTGCTGGGGTGCCGAAACAGTCCCTTCGAATCCAGCCCAAAACACTGGAAGGAGCTGCCAGGGGCAGGGCCCTGGTAACCAGCTGTCTCGGGGGAGACCGATGTCAGCGGATCCCTTCAAGATTTAGAGAGCTACAGCTGCATCAATAGTTAAGAGTTGAGCAGTTATTCACTCAGTCATTGAGCAAACATAATAGAAACCGAGGAAGTTCCTGAACCTTTAATTAGTTCCTTAACTCCACCTCAGTGTGTGCTTTTAGAAAAATGTTAGTGTTGTGACTCTGTAAATCAGTGGATTTTTTAAAAATTGAAGGTAGTTTCATTGCCACTAGAATAATTACTACAAAGAGGACCTAGGTCGCAATATGAGCAGGAAATTCCTCCTTGTGGCAATTTCAACAACCACCTCGTGGATCGCACGCCCTTCTGGCCACCATCTAGCTGCACCCCTCTTAAAATCATGCCTGGCAGAAAAGGACAAGGACTATACGACTTCACTCATATGTGGAATATAAAGCGGAAAGCAACAAACCAACAAACCAGCTCACAGACACAAACAGTGTGGTGGTTACCAAAAGGGAAGGAGGGCTGAGAGGAGGAGACAGAGGACAAAAGGGTGAGCTATACGGTGAAGGAAGGAGACTAGACTTGGGATGATGAGCACACAATGCAATATATAGATGATATATTAATAGATATGAAAACCTGAAACTGTAAAATGTTATTAATCAATGTTACCCCAGTAAATTTAATTAAATTTAAAAAATAAAATTATATCTGGGTGTCCAATGGACACTTCCCTTTAAAACCACTTCTTTAATATATGGTGTCTGGGACCATATTTTGCTTAGTTATAGGAATGTCTTATTTACTCATTGCAAACAACTGGAAGAAAATTAATCATACTTAACCTTTCTTAAGGATTCATTGAAGTTTTTCATATTTATCTGCAGAATATTTCCAACGACTGGGAGAGGAGTGGGGCCAGGTGGCAGCTTTCCTTGGGCATAGCTTCGGTTCCATAGAAAAAGGAGAATCAAACAAGAAAGACAAATCGCCAGGACTGTGAAGAGATCCATTGATGCGCTTTGTGTAAATGCAATTGAAAGTTTATAACCCAAAGATTTTGTAAATACTAAGTGCAAACTCATCTCCCAACATGCACTACATCTCTGAACTTTGGGGTAAATATTGTTTTATCTTCAGTGTCCTTTGGCCTGCTGGTAGAGAGTACAACAAAACAAACAAAACCTCATAGATACGCAACAGAGCTGTGATTAGCAGAAGGGTAAAGAGTACTTGGAAGGTAAAGGGGGCCAAATATAGGGTGATGGGAGGAGGCTAGATTTTTGGTGGTGGGCACACACTATACAGATGTTGTATTATTTTAAAGTTGTACACCTGACATTTATATGTTTATTAACCAACTAGAGGCCTGGTGCACGAATTCGTGCACGGGTGGGGTCCCTTGGGCTGGCTTGTGGAGATCGGGCCCCAGCTCGCACACCCAGCCTCGCAGCCCCACAGCCCTGCCTGGCGCCTTGGCCTGGCACTGCCCCTTCACCTGCTCCACCATCCTGCCCACGGGGCCCCCTGCCCAGCTCCCTCAGTGCCTGGGAGCCAACCAGCAGCCCCGCCCCCCGTGGCCACCCCTGGTCACCATCTGCGGGGCAATTGACGGGGCGATTGGGCCCCTGCTCGCACCCGCCTTGGCCTGGCGCCACCCACTCACCTGCTCCACCACCCCGCAGTGGTCCCATTCTCCTTGGGGCCCATGGGGGCCGGCAGTGCCTCCACTGCTTCTCCCTGCCAGCGCCCCGTGGCAGATGCCCGCCGTGTTCCGCACCACCCCCTGGTGGTCAGCACACATCATAGCAAGCGGTCAGACTCCCAGTCTCCTGGTCGAACCCCCAGTCGAATGACCGCCCGAGGGGACAATTTGCATATTAGGCTTTTATTATATAGGATGTTATCTCGATAAATTTTTAGAGAGGAAAGGAGAGACAAAAACATCAACGAGAGAGAATTATCAATTGGCTGCTTCCTGCACGTCCCCTACTGGGTATTGAGCCCACAACCCAGGCATGTGCCCTGATTGGGAATCAAACCGTAACCTCCTGGTTCATGGGTCAACGCTCAACTACTGAGCCACACAGGCTGGGCCCAATAAATTTAGTTTTTTTTTTTTATTAAATCTTTATTGTTCAGATTATTACATTTGTTCCTCTTTTTCTCCCCCCATAACTCCCCTCCTTCCAGCTCCCACCCCACCCTCCGCCCTCACTCCCCACCCACTGTCCTCATCCATAGGTGCACGATTTTTGTCCAGTCTCTTCCCGCATCTCCCACACCCCTTTTCCCCCGAAGAATAGTCAGTCCATTCCCTTTCTATGTCCCTGATTCTATTATAATCACCAGTTCATTCTGTACATCAGGTTATTTATTCACTTGATTCTTAGATTCACTTGTTGATAGATGCATATTTGTTGTTCATAATTTGTATCTTTACCTTTTTCTTCTTCTTCCTCTTCTTTTTTTTTTTATTATATAAATCTTTATTGTTCAGATTATTACATTTGTTCCTCTTTTTTCCCCCCATAACTCCCCTCCTTCCAGCTCCCACCCCACCCTCCACCCTCACTCCCCACCCACTGAGTTCATCCATAGGTGCATGATTTTTGTCCAGTCTCTTCCCGAATCTCCCATTCCCCTTTCCCCCCCAAGAATAGTCAGTCCATTCCCTTTCTATGTCCCTGATTCATTATAGTCACCAGTTCATTCTGTACATCAGGTTATTTATTCACTTGATTCTTAGATTCATTTGTTGATAGATGCATATTTGTTGTTCATAATTTGTATCTTTACCTTTTTCTTCTTCTTCCTCTTCTTAAAGGATACCTTTCAGCATTTCATATAATACTGGTTTGGCGGTGATGAACTCCTTTAGTTTTTCCTTATCTGTGAAGCTCTTTATCTGACCTTCAATTCTGAATGATAGCTTTGCTGGATAAAGTAATCTTGGTTGTAGGTTCTTGGTATTCAGCACTTTGAATATTTCTTGCCATTCCCTTCTGGCCTGCAAAGTTTCTGTTGAGAAATCAGCTGACAGTCGTATGGGTATTCCCTTGTAGGTAATTGAGCCTCTTTCTCTTGCTGCTTTTAAGATTTTCTCTTTGTCTTTTGCTCTTGGCATTTTAATGATGATGTGTCTTGGTGTGGTCCTCTTTGGATTCCTTTTGTTTGGGGTTCTCTGCGCTTCTTGGACTTGTAAGTCCATTTCTTTCTCCAGGTGGGGGAAGTTTTCTGCCATTATTTCTTGAAATAGGTTTTCAATATCTTGCTGTCTCTCATCTTCTGGCACTCCAATGACTCTGATATTAGTCCGCTTAAAGCTGTCCCAGAGGCTCCTTACACTATCTTCACACTTTCGGATTCTTTTTTCATTATGCTTTTCCAATTGGGTGTTTTTTGTCGAATCTTTGGTTTGATTCTTGTGCTCCTCTGGTCTGCTATTGGGTATAATATTCTTTATTTCAGTCCGTGTATGCTTACTTTCTAATTTCTTTATCGTAGCATCGAGGGTCTCATTAGTTTTCGTGAGGCTCTGCACAAATTTATGGCAAGCCCTCAAAATTGCGATTCTTAGCTCCATATCCTCCATTTCTGTCATGTTTTTTTGTCTCCACATCTTTTATGCTTTCTTGGTGCACCCCCTTGTGGTCTCTGTGCGCAGTCTTGTTCTAGCCAAGCCTTAATTGTTGTAGTTAACACTAGAGGGATTTGACCACCAGGCCGACTGGCGGTGGAAATCAGCTGTGGGAAAACTTCAGTCCTCAGGGGAGGCGCTAGTCAAGCCCTTGCCTGAGGCGATCGGCAAATGGCTCTGCGCAGGGTTTGGGCGGGGCGGGCTCAACAGGGCGGGGGGGAGGGAGCAGCTATGGCTGCTCTCAGTCCGTCCCCAGGGGCTCTGCCTCTCTGTCCCAGCAATCGCTGCAAACCTCGGAGGGGCCATAGCCAGACAGTCCCGCTTCTCCCGTTTGAGTCTGGGTCCCTAGAGACTCGCCCGGATCTGTAGCCCAGAGTCTGAGACTCGCTCCAGAGTGAAAACGACAATCGCGCCCTCAGCCGCCAGCCCTCTTTGCGCGCGCACCCTCACCACCGCACCGCCGTACCTTTAAATTTTCCACACTGCGCCTCCGCTGAGCGTCGGAATGCTGTTGTTTTTGCTTCTAGTTGAAGAGACTCTCCTCAGCCAGCCTTCCCGTGGTTCTGGTTGATGTCCGCTCCGACTTTTAGTTGTATTTTTGAAGTGGTTGTCCACGGCGGCAGTCTCCGGTGTTTACCTATGCCGCCATCTTCGATTCTCTCTTCTTCCTCTTCTTAAAGGATACCTTTCAGCATTTCATATAATACTGGTTTGGTGGTGATGAACTCCTTTAGCTTTTCCTTATCTGTGAAGCTCTTTATCTGACCTTCCATTCTGAATAATAGCTTTGCTGGATAAAGTAATCTTGGTTGTAGGTTCTTGCTATTCATCACTTTGAATATTTCTTGCCACTCCCTTCTGGTCTGCAAAGTTTCTGTTGATAAATCAGCTGACAGTCATATGGGTATTCCCTTGTAGGTAACTGAGTTTCTTGCTCTTGCTGCTTTTAAGATTCTCTCTTTGTCTTTTGCTCTTGGCATTTTAATTATGATGTGTCTTGGTGTGGTCCTCTTTGGATTCCTTTTGTTTGGGGTTCTCTGCGCTTCCTGGACCTGTAAGTCTATTTCTTTCACCAGGTGGGGGAAGTTTTCTGTCATTATTTCTTCAAATAGGTTTTCAATATCTTGCTCTCTCTCATCTTCTGGTACCCCTATAATTCTGATGTTGGTACGCTTGAAGCTGTCCCAGAGGCTCCTTACACTATCTTCGTATTTTAGGGTTCTTTTTCATTTTGCTTTTCTGGTTGGGTGTTTCTTGCTTCTTCGCATTTCAAATCTTTGACTTGATTCTTGCGCTCCTCTGGTCTGCTGTTGGGAGTCTGTATAATATTCTTTATTTCAGTCAGTATATGCTTACTTTCTTTTTTTTTTTTCTTTAATATATTTTATTGATTTTTTACAGAGAGGAAGGGAGAGAGATAGAGAGTCAGAAACATCGATGAGAGAGAAACATCGATCAGCCGCCTCCTGCACATCCCCCACTGGGGATGTGCCCGAAACCCAGGTACATGCCCTTGACCGGGATCAAACCTGGGACCTTTCAGTCCGCAGGCCGACGCTCTATCCACTGAGCCAAACCGGTTTCGGCTATGCTTACTTTCTAGATGGTCCTTTATCACACCATCGAGGGTCTCATTAGATTTCCTGTACATCTCATCAAGTTTATCGACAGACTCTAGAAACCTCTTGAGAGACCTCAAAAGTGTGGTTCTGAACTCAATATCCTCCCTTGATAGTTTTGTCCTGTTTCTTTGTCTCCGCATTTTTTACGCTTTCTTGGTACACCCCCTAGTGGTCTTTCTGCGCAGTCTTGTTGTAGTTAAGCCTTGATTGTTGTAGTTAATGCTAGAGGGATTTGACATCCAGGCAGACTGGCTGTGATAATCAGCTGTGTCTGCAGTGGAAGAACTTGTGTCCTCTAGGGAGTTGCTAATCTAGCCTTTGCCTGAGGCTATCCGGCAAATGGCTCTGCGCAGGGCTTGGGCTGGGCGGGTCCCACGCGATCAACAGGGCGGAGGAGGGAGCAGTTATGGCTGCTCTCAGTCCATCCCCAGGGGCTCTGCCTCTCTGTCCCAGCAACCGCTGCAAACCTCGGAGGGACCGTAGCCAGACAGTCCTGCTTCTCCCGTTTGAGTCTGGGTCCCTAGAGACTCGCCCAGATCTGGAGCTCAGAGTCTGAGGCTCCCTCCGGATTGAAACAGACAACTGCGCCCTCAGCCACCAGCCCGCGCCTCGCGCACTCTGCACCTTAGTATTTTACTTCAGTACTGCGCCTCCTCTGATTTTCGGTTCCTCCTAGTTGTAGAACTTCCACTCAGCCAGCCTTCCTGTGGTTCTGGATGATGTCCGTTCCGTCTTTTAGTTGTATTTTTGAAGTGGTTGTTCGAGGCAGCAAACTCCGGCGTTAACCTATGCCGCCATCTTGGCTTTTTCAAATTTAATTTTGAAAAAACAGTCACCTTAGTATAGAGAACTATCTAGATTTTCAACTAAGTTTTAGTTGGAAATTCCAACTAAAAAATAACTCTAACTTCTTCAGAGATGGCCAGATTTTAATAGTGAAATTGAAAGCTAACACATTTTCAAAGGGCTAAAATGCATAATCTTGACAAATGATGAAAGACAATATCTCATATGAAAATTTATCATCATATGTGCAGAAAAAAGCACTCCCATTTTAAAAAATTTATTAATTTGAGAGAGAGAGAAAGAGAGAGAGAGAGAGAAAGGAAAGGAAACAGAGAGAAAGAGAAACTTCGATTTGTTGTTCCACTTATTTATACACTCATTGGTTGATTCTTAGGCCATGGCCAAGTAGCTCCAACTAGCTGAGTTACTTGGCCAGGGCCTAAGAAGCACTCTCTTGGTGCATTTTCCCAGAAAATCCAGGGAAAGGCCAGGATTAATGACAGAGAGGAGGAGGCAGGGTGAAAAAGAACGGTATAGGGAGCTAGTCTTAGAGTAGAGACAGCCCAACTCTCTTGGCAGAGCCCTTTCCTACTATATGTCAGGAGTTCTGACACCACTTATTCTCAAAGGAGATGCCGAGCCAACACAGATACCGCCCTGCCCAGTTAATAAAGGGTAGGACTGGCATTTGAACCTAGGACATCTGACACATCACATATGCCAATTATAATTTAAGAAAAGGAGAAATGAACCAGATGGTGTGGCTCAGTGGTTGAGCATCAGGCTCTGAACCAGGTCACAGTTCGATTCCAGGTCAAGGCACATGCCCAGGTTTCTGGTTTGATCTCCAGTAGGAAGTGTATCAAGAGGCAGCCGACCAATGATCCTCTTTCATCATTGATGCTTCTATCTCTCTCTCCCTCTCCATTCCTCTCTGAAATCAGTAAAAATATTTTTTAAAACAAAAAGAAAAAAGAAATGAGTACCGATAGAACAGCAGCCTATGGGGAGAGAAGTCCCCATATTAGGAGCGGTGGAGTGTGGACCCAACACAGGACTCCAATGTTGTAGTCTTCTACACAGCAGGGAGGTCCTGAGAGAGAGAACATCCCTCTACAGCTTCTGTAGCGGCAGAGGAGCAAGTCTAACAAGCAGTTACCTGTTATTCAAGCTTAAGTCGGAGGGTGGGGAACTAACTACATCAAAAATACCTCCGTCTGGGAAGACAACCGTATCTAGATTTCACAGACAAGAACATAACATATTTAGATCAGTATCTAATAAAATTAAAATTCTACTTTACACCCCATAAGAGACATACTTTAAAAACAGTCTTCCGGCCCGGCCGGCGTGCTCAGTGGTTGAGCATCGACCAATGAACCAGAAGGTCATGGTTCGATTCCTGGTCAGGGAACATGCCAGGGGTTTGAGCTCAATCCCCAATAGGGGGCATGCAGGATGCAGCCAACCAATGATTCCCTCTTATCATTGATGTTTCTATCTCTCTGAAATCAATAAAAATATATTAAAAAATAATAAATAAAAATAGTCTTCTGTAAAACCACTATTAGATCCTACATAATAAAGATGTAATATGCAAATGGTCATTACGCTGTGAAGCATAACGACCGACAGGGTAACAACCGGATCACCGATCAGCAGGAGGATGGGGCAGCAAGCTATAAGCGGGCAGCGGAGAGCTACAGGAGGGGGCAGGGCAGCAAACTATGAGGGGGGTGGGGGGGTGAAAGGGGTCAGGGGGAGCTACAGGAGGGCAGGGCAGCAGGCTGAGAGCTACTGGAGGGCGACAGCAAGCTACTGGCACATGGATTCGTGCGCAGGGCTACTAGTTTTTAAATAAGTGCCTAGAATCTTAAAGTATTTTAAAAGAAAACAAATTGCTTTCTTTAATTAAAAAATTATTATTATTTTTATTTGTAGAATTCTGTGAAGTTTATGAAGCACTTTTGTGAGTATCTCATTATTTGAATCTCATAATCAACCCACAAGACAGGTAATTTTATTCATTTTACAGATGAGGAAAATTATAATTAGAACTGAAGAAATTCACCCAAATTTCCACTTCTAAGGCAGAGTAAGCACTCCAGCTCTGGTTTTATAACTTATGAACTCTGCATTGAAAATTATTTCAATTTAACTGTATTTCACAAACATTTGTTGAGTAATTATTAGGTATCTGGCAGTCTCACTTTGGCATTAAATATTTGATTTAAAATTAAACCATTACTGAGTCAATGATTTCACCATGGGTAAATAAAAGTGAGAGTTCAGACAAGTTTGTTGCTTTGTAATCTTTAGAAGTTCAGTTAGCCAGGGTTCAAAGATTCAAAGAACTTGATTTCAAAGCAATACAGTGATTAGCTGCCCAACCGGTCCTGGAGGAGAGCAGATTAAAAAAAAATTTTTTTTTTTATTGATTTCAGAAAGGAAGGTACAGGGAGAGATAGAAACAACAATGATGAGGGAGAATCATTGATTGGCTGTCTCCTGCACGCCCCTCACTGGGGATTGAGCCTGCAACTGGGGCATGTGCCCTGACCAGGAATCAAACTATGACCTCCTGGTTCATAGGTTGACATTCAACCACTGAACCACACCAGCTGGGCAGGAGGGCAGATTTTAAAACAGCTTATATATATTCTGAAAAATTTTGTCACTCTCTCACTGTCTCTCTTCAGAGCTATCCCTTGGCCTGAGAAACATGTATCTCAGCTGTGTCTACACAACCTTTCTGGTGGTTCATATGCTTGTCCGTTTTTCTCTTCCAAGAAGGAAGAAAATGTAGGAATAATTGAGCTGGAATAGATCTTAGAAATCATCAAATGAAATTCCTTACTTCCTTATTTTAAGAGCAATGTAAGAATGGCTCACAGTGGGTTTAATATCAGAGCTGCTAGTTGAAGGGTCTTTGTTTCCTTAAATATAAGATTTTTCTAATCACCTAAATCTAAAGAAATTTTAAACGTAACATTGAGTGTAGAAAACACTTACTTTTAAAATTTTAACTCTCCTCTACATACGTAAACATGAGTTAGCTTCAGGATTGTGAGAGTTTGTGTTAACCTGTCTTACCCCAGACGGTAGGAACATTGGAGGTTAGGGAGCAGCATTTAAAAACAATTATTAAAAAACAATTATTTGTTGTTTTTACCTGAAACCCTCAATTAGAGCTCAAAAAGAAACTGGCCTGTTAATCCAAGACACACAGTCTCTTTTCTTGGTGACCATAAAAATCTGTAACAAAAAAATAGGGGGATATTTGAGTGTAGGATCTACTTTGAGGGCTTGCTGGCCAGGATTCTAACTTGTGGGCAGGTAGAGGACAGGCAGAATGCATGTTAAAAACCATCCTATCCCCCAGGCCATCCGTGTTCAGCACAAGAGGGCACTCCCAGCTGGTAAGAGTTCCCTCACCAGGACAGGAAGAGCGGAGTGAGCCGCTAGCTTCTCCATCCTTTCAGGAGACTGCACCAAAGGTCCTGCTTCAGGGTCGGCCCACCCAGACCAGCAAAGCTGAGATGCCTAGAGATGGCTGGGAACAAGGAAGAAAAGCAGGGGCTACTTGTTAGGTCGAAGGGAAGCTCAGGAGCGGATGCATGCCACCGCAAGGCAGATGGTGACGGAGATAATGGACCCTCCCTGGAATTCCTAACAGGTCAACATGCCCGACCCTCACGGGGGAACTTCCTCAGCTGAATACCGTGAGGACCTCTGCAGCGGGAACGTCCTCAACTCATGCCCCCCGCCCCTCACCAAACACCTGTATAAAAAGAAATGCCCCCCTCCCTGTTGGCGCGAATTCACTGGCCCTGCCTTTGGGGCTCCTGGGTCTCGCCCGGGAACGCAGGTTAAACCTTCTCCTTTCCTTTCTGACCTTCTGACCGGCTTGATTCTGTTTGTTTCCTGCGTCACGAACTTTACACTACTAAGAGCCACAACTCGGGAGTGATTGCAGTTCACAGCGATCTGCTTAGCAGACAAACCCAGTAGATTCCACCACTGACAAAACCAACACAGCCAGCACAGCTACCTTGAACGCCCTGCAGATTACACCAGCTTTGGCCCCACGGGTATTCACTCACATTCACTGATGCCAGCCGCGAGAGGTTCTCCCCATTTTCTGCGCCCACCCCACCTGGAATCTGAAAACCACACCAGAAGCCAGCTCAGGCCTCTGCAGCTGTGTGAATGCAAGACGCCAGCCTAACACCCCACCCCCACCCAACTCAGCCGCACTGCTGGGACCCACATGGAGCGGGGGCCCCTCCAGCGGAGCTCCTTGCATGTCCCTAGTCTGACCCCCATATCACTGGTCTCCACTGCAGTGTACACACCTGGCGGGAGCGTGTGCAGCCATGGGAGGGCAGGCAAGCAGCCAGTGAGTCTTTAGTTGGCCTAACCCTTGCTGCCTCTCTTGCCCCCTACCCACTACTCCCTGTGCCTACATCTACTCCATCCCCACATAGAGCCTACAGCAGGCCCCTGCAGGTGAGTGTTTGCATATCACCAGCTCTAGCCACCAACTATGAAAAGTGCACAGCAGAATAGCCAGTCATCTCCAACCCAGCTACATGGAGGTGCCAAGGTGCCTACTAGAGCATCCAAACCCAGCCCTAGTCAGTGTATTCCTGCAGTATCACTTCCCCCAAAGCTTCTCTATTGCCCAAGCAGGTGCTTCCTGCTTCCCTGGATAAGGCCAGCTAAGCAATGAGAGAACTGGGTGTCTAAAGTTTTGATTAAAGGGTAATCCCATGGAAATGGAACCATTTCAACCATTGCTACTGGTATGGGCAGGCCTTTGAAAGTCCCAGAATATTTTATAGAAACCCAGCCTTGAGTAGAATGGGAAAGCCTTTGGATAGGGCCAGTGGGCTGGAGTTATAACCCCATTTCTGACTCTTGTTTTCTAAAAACTCTTAACATTTTTTGCTTCATCTTTCTGAGTTAATTTCTTTGTCCATAAAATAAAAGAATAGGACTAAGTAATCCCCAGGGTCTTCCCGAATGGGTGACTCTAAGCTCTGGGCAGGAGTTTAGTGTTAAAACACTAGAAGGCAGCCCTAGCCAGTTTGGCTCAGTGGATAGAGCGTCGGCCTGTGGGCCAAAGGGTCCCAGGTTCGATTCCGGTTAAAGGCATGTAGCTTGGTTGCAGGCTTCTCCCCGCCTAGGCCCTGGTGGGGACTCATGCAGGAGTCAACCAATCAATGTGTTTCTCTCACATCGATGTTTCTGTCTTTCCCTCTCTCTTCCACTCTCCCTGAAAATCAATGGAAAAATATCCTCAGGTGAGGATTAACAACAAAAACACAAAGAACACTAGATGGCATAGCCAGGTCGAGATAAATTTCAGACTTGGAAAAGAGATTGCCTAGGAAGAAGTCATCTTGGCCTGGCTTGGATCCATGGTAAGCTCTGAATCCTGATATTTTCAATGAATTTCTTCATCAAATTAACAAAATTCTGATCTTTATAATCAAAATGGTTCTGAAAAATATAGGAGCAGATCTGAGGCAGCATAGCTCTGGGATCAAAAGTAGGATCAAAGGGCAGGGTAAATAGTGAAAAATTTTTTTAAGAAATAAAGGATACACTATAATTCTGTCTTTCAGGTCAAATTCAAGTTAATTTTAAAAGCTCTAAAGAGACATCCACTGAAAGAACGCTATATCACCAAGAAGTCAACATGTATAAAACCAAGCATCACTCTTCCCTCAAACTTCAATTAACTGGTCCATCCTGGCTATTTATTTATTTTATTTATTTAACGGGCAGGTCTTTATTTAAAATTTGATCTGGCAACTTAATGTTTTCCACCAACACGGGGAGCAGAAACCCTCAGAGACTCACGATCTTTTGCTTAGGTGCTGCTTTTTTGGGAGCCTTAGTAGCAGCCACTGCTGTCTTCTCAGCTGCTTGCTTAGCCTTTCTGGCTATCTTGGCAGCCTCGATAGTTTGTTCTCGTTGAGCCTTCCTAACTTCAGGTTTCTGATTCCTGTTGGCCATTATATCAGCAAGAGCTGCACCAATGCCCAGCCAGCAGGGCTCAGTGGTTGAGCATCACGGTTTGATTCCAAGTCAGGGCATATGCCCGGGTTGTGGGCTCGATCCCAGTGGGGGGCATGCAGGAGGCAGCCGATCTATGATTCTCTTTCACCATTGATGTTTCTCTCTCTCCCTATCCCTTCCTCTCAAACACACACACACACACACAAACAAAACCAACCAACCAACCAAATAAAAAAAACCAGGGGAGATGCTTTTATATATTGAGAAGATGAAATACCTGAGTGTAGGTCCTAGGAGAAGAGCAAAGAGAGAGAGAAGATGAGGTCAGATATCTGAAAGATTAAAAGTCAAAAAGAAAATGTCCATATTGCTTTAGAAGACAAGCTAAAAAAAATGAGTAGAAATTACTCAAAGCAAGTTTATATTTATTCTGATTTTTTTATTTTCAAAAAAAGTAAAAGATGATGTTTTGTTTTCAAACTACAAGTATAGGTAAGGAAAGAAGGAGGAAGAAAAGGTCTTGTTTCAATGAAGAAGAAAAAACCCAATCGAATTTCAGGCCGAAAGTTTTGTTTTTATAAGGGAAGGCACGCCATCTTGTGGAATTTTAGGATACTGCCATGACCAGAAAGCAGTGAGTCTGCATGTTTTAAAATTCAACCATAATTCAGCTCAACTCCTTCATCTTATAAACAAATTTATAAGGAATGAGAAAGTTTCTTTTGGAGGCGTGCACTTGTAAAGCAAGACTATTATGATAGTCAGGCTAAAACTGACTTTCACCCTATCCCTTCACTCATTTAGACTGAAGAAGGAGCCAAAAGAAGGAAAAAGAAAGTGAAGGGACAACCTGGAAAGCAAGACAATAATCAGAGCCATTGTGTGAGTCGAGTCCAGGCTCTTCCTGGGAAAACACAATATATAAGTCGTTAGAGCTGGCAGTGGGGGTTAAATCATTACCACCAGAGTTTTAACCCAGCATCCAATTACAATTTTTTAAAATATATTTTTATTGATTTCAGAGAGGAAGGGAAAGGGAGAGATAGAAGCATTAATGATAAGAGAGAAGCAATGGTAAGTTGCCTCCCCCCCCCCACACACACAGGAAATAGAGCAGGCATGTGCTCTGACTGGGAATCGAACTGTAACCTCCTGGTTCATAAGTCAATGCACAACCACTGAGCCACACTGGCCAGGTTCCAATTTGAATTTGTTTTAAGATAAGCAGTCATGGTTAAATATACATTTATAGCCTTTTGGTGCAAGAGGACAATACCCAACCAACTGAGCCACACTGACCAGGGCGGAATGTTCTATATCTTGATTGAGGTAGACACAATAATCAAAACTAAAAAAAAAACCTTATGAATTTTATTGTACATAATTATACTTGAATTAAAAAATAGATTGTGGTATATATTCCCTACTGGTCAGCTGAATTGCAAGATTGTAGCCTAACTGCCCCTGAGTTGTGGCAAAGTCGGTGTTCTAGAAAACTTGCCTCCAACATGTGATGCACAGACCAGAAGCACGGCATCACTTGGGAGCTTGATGCAAATGCAGAACCTCAGGCCTCACGTAGACCTGATGCTGAATCCGAATCTGCATCATCACAGAGTCTGCAGAGGAGTCCCATGCACATTAACATGTAATAAAATGTAAGCATCACACGTCCAGAGGCTTGACAAAGTCCTTCTATGATCCTGTGAGGTAGGTGTCCGTGTCTCCATTTACAGGTAGGAACCTGAGACTCAGGAATTGGGCTGAGGTATACAGCAGGTAAGTGGGTTCGGTCTGACTCCAAGGCCAGTGTCCTTTTGTTTCGTTTTGTGTTTTGTTGTTAATTCTCACCTGAGGACATTTTTCCATTGATTTTTAGAGAGCAAAGGGAGGAGACAGAGAGAGAAACATCAATGTGAGTGAGACACATTGATTGGTTACCTCCACATGCACACTGACCAGGGCCAGGGATCGAGCCTGCAGCTGAGGTGCATGCCCTTGACCAGAATTGAAACCAGGACCCTTCAGTCCAAGGGCCGACTTTCTACCCACTGAGCCAAAGCGGTTAGGGCTCTCACATTCTTTATAGCTAAAGCCTTCTCAGCCTCCAGCAGCCTTGGCCTAGGCAAAGAATCGGAGGTTTACAAGACGCTGTAGTCCACTTCATTCCTGCTTTTGCAGGAAATCCTGGAGTCTGAGAAGGGTGCCCTGCCCTACGTGCAATCGGAGGCTCCTGTTCAGCGCCTGGGGTGAGGGTCAGGCGGTGCTGGAACACAGGGAGCACAGCCTAGAGGTGGGAGGAAAGCGCTTGATTTGGTTTGAGCCCACATATCTCATCCCTGCGGTGACTTGGGGTGCAGGTGGGGTGAAGGCCAAGGGCAATGGGGAAAACGGAATAGATCCTAATCATTATTCCTAAAGCAAAAGATTATTAGGATTCTAATTTATCCTCCTAAATTAGATGTATGTCCACAAGGGAAGAGAACGTTTAATTTTTGCAAATAGCCTTTTAAAAACTCTGGGTCTAAAAAATACTCTTTCCTCTCCCCCTTTAGGCCATCACCCCACTGTTCCCACATTCCTGAACCCCTTCAATGTGGGGAAACTCGGAACAGCTCAGACGTCTGGGGAAAAATCCAGCAGCCAAGGGCAGCATCGTGCAGGTCAAACTTAAACAATGCTCAGCCTTACAGTCAATAGAGAATAAAGGTGGAGAAGAAAATCCTTTTCAAGGCCTGTTGCTTTGATTTCCTGAAGCTTCAGTCATGTTGCTTTATACGCGGTCAAAGGAAGGCGTCACCTGAGAGTCGTCCCTGACTTCGGCAGGGAGACAACTAGAGACCCAGCAGCCAGGAGAAGCAGCAAGTGCCCAAGGAAGTTCAGGATCACGCAAAGCAAAGCCCAAGTTGAGCAGCCATGGAAGTGCCTCTGAGTGTGTGAGATGGGGAAGGACCAAGAGTAGGTCCTTAGGTTTGGCTGGAGAAATCAACAGGAGCCTTCAAAACCGCAGTCCTAGCGGAGGAGGGCAGAGCTGGAGGCCCGAGGGCAAGGCAGTTAGGAGAGACTTGGTAGACGCCTGGGAACAAGGAAGAAGAACATGGTGCCTGGAGGGGAAGCAGAAATCCAAGATGTCTTTGCTGAAGGTTAAGGCGATGTTGTCCAGTACAGCAGCTAGTGGCACATGCTGAAATGATACTACTTTGGATATAGAGCACTAAAAGACATATTATCAAAATTAATTTTACCTGCCTTTTTTCCCAATGTGACTACTAGAAAGTTTAAATTACGTCCGTGGCTTGTATCCCATTTCTATTGAACAGTGACGGAGCATTCCTTCATGGGTCATTCACCAAACATTTGTGGACAATCTCCCTGCTCAGCACTGAACAGTCAAAGCTGAAAAAGACCGAGGGTCAGCTCTTAGGGGGCTTCATGCCTTTCAGGAGACGAGTGGTTAGTGTCCTGTGTGATGTGTGCCAGAGAGGAGCGCCCTGGGTACGGGGCATAGCCGAGCGCCATCTTAGGCCTGGTGGGCATCAGAGAAGCCCGTCTAGAGGAGGGGTGCTGGGGCTTAATCTTGAAAGACTACTGATGTTACCTAAACCGAGAAATGGAAGAAGAGTGCTCCCAGTCAAAGCTTGACCAAGCGAGAAAGGACACCATACTGCCTTAGAGTCCATACATTTATTGAGTAAAAACAAAACCAACTGCAGACACAGTCCGTTCGGTTTGCTTCCGATTGGGCTGCTGTCCGTTTGCAGCAGAGACGAACTGAGGTGAAGAGAGGATGCTGGCAGGGGACACGGAACAAAACGCTCTTCCGAGCACTATAAAGGCAGCATCACAGGGCAGTGGGAGCCAGTTAGCACAGGCGGGGACGCCACGTTTATGTGCAGGGATCAAACCACAGGGAGCAGGGACCTCCGAGAGAGGAGAGGGCGGGGCAGGGACGAGGCGCGACAGGGCTAGTGGGAGAGTAGTGTTCGGTGCAGATCTGCTGGCTCACTTGGGGAACACAGTGACCACGTCGTAGCCTTCCGGTGGGGTGACCCGCTCCCGGGCGTGCTTTTCACAGTAGATTTGATCTTCCACAAAGAAATGGCCCTTCTGCTTCAGGTTTGTGCCACAGTCGGTGCACACGTAACACTCAGGGTGGCGGTGGTGGTCCCGCAGCTTCACGAACACGCCGCTGCGGGAGGCAGGGAGGAAGCGGCTCCGTTAGTGACAAGCACAGGAAGGTGGACCAGGGCCAGGGGCTCCCCCAAAAGGCTCATCAAAAGGCAGATCAGGCCCCCATTCCTGGGGTCCAGAGACTTTACTCTTGAAACCTTCCAGAAGTCTCTCCCAGGTCAATAGCGTGGCCCCACTTCTTCTGTTTTTGTTTTGTTTTTAAATATATTTTTATTGATTTCAGATTAGACCAGAGAGGGAGAGAGAGAGAGATAGAAACATCAATGATGAAAGATGATCATTGATCAGCTGCTGCCTGCACGCCCCCTCCTGGGGATCAAGCCTGCAACCTGGGCATGTGCCCTTGACCAGAACTGAACCTGGGACCCTTCGGTCTGCAGGCCAACGCTCTATCCACTGAGCCAAACCAGCCAGGGCTTCTTCTGGTTTTGTACGTCCGTACCCTGAGGGTTCTCTGCCGAGGAAATCGGCACCTGGCTCCGGGGCACAGAACCGACCTGGCCGCTCTGCTCCGTATTCCAGGTGGGGTTTCTTTCCTTCCCATCACACCCAGCCTGTGCAACATTCAGCACTCTCCTCACTGTCACGGTTTACTCAACGTGTAGGGTCCCCAATGCCCGGGGAAGGCAGATACTCACACAATGCCGGTGCCGCATTTGTCACACATGGGCAACTTCTGGGCATTTCCAATCGATGCAGCCACTTTGGTGACGGGAGCTTTAACACTTCTGAATCCCGAGGGTTTGTTGGGATCCCCTAAAATGAGGAACACACGTGGGTTAGTCGGGAAGGGCAGGATTGCATAAGCATCCCTCAGCTCTTTCAGAGCCATTTATATGTGCGTCCCAGCAAGGCCATGGGCAATGGAGTCAGACCTGACGGCGATCCTGGGTGAGTTACTTAATTTCTCTGGTTCCCAGTTTCCTTTTCTATAAAACAGATTTCTTTTTCTTTTGTTTGTTTTTCCTTCACGGTGCCACAAAAAGATTTTAAAATGCACATAAAGCCCTCCCACAGTACCTGGCACGTGGTCGGCCCACAAAACACACATTATATTCTGATTAAATACATGCAAACAACGATAAGGGTACTTAAAAATGCCTTAAAAAGAATAAATCAATGAAAATATTATCTGATCATCAAAAGACTGTATCTAGAGGGTGAAAAAATCCAGTTCACCAGAACAAACACTACAGCAGCGCTCGACAAGCAGCCGGAGGAAAATCGCCTGCTACCGAGCACAGGAAGCAGCTTCCTGAAGTCAGCTCCGTGCACCTAAACCACCCGTTGCTGGGTGCTGACCGGGCCACAGCCCAGTTCATTGCGTCTTCAGAGCTCCACACCACGGCAGCTATTAGTAACGGTAAGCTCCCAATGTTACCATTATTGCTATATATTTGGCTGGCTGTGTTTCCATATCACTTATTTCTCTACTGTGATGTGTTTTTTTAAAAAGAATCCTATATACTAAGAGAGGAATATGCTAATTAGCTGTTACGCCCTGAGGCGTAACACCAAGTGCATCACGACCAGATTATGGGTCAGCAGGAGGGTGGGCCATCGAGGCACAAGCAGGAGGGTGGGCCATCGAGGCCTAGTTGTATTGTTATGTTCACTGGCGATATGCACGCCTCTGTCCAGAATGCAAATTAATAGAACACTAGAACCCTGTTTTGCATATTTGTCAATATTCCACAGAGCCTAGCGTAGGGCTTAGCAAATAACAGAGGCTCAGTAAGTACCTCGGAATGAAAGGTGAAATGTCATGACGAATGCAGGATGGTCTCTACCTTAGTCCAACATGCTTTAACTCAAGAAGTTAGAGGAGAGAAGGAGGGAGGGGCACCAGAGCCTCCTACTAGGTGGAGCATCCACCTCCCTTTGTGCAGTAAGAAGTCAATTCAAAACTGGGCACAAGCTGGATGGAGCAGCTGGATAAACCCAGCCTGGCTGCAGCTTGTTCAGCTCTGCAGCGCCACCTGCTGATGCGATTTTCTTCTCTCTTATTCAGCCAACACTGCAAACGCCAAGTTCATTTTACCGCCCTCTCAACCAACTTACAGGAAAAATACCAGCCCCCTTAGCACTCTGGGCAACATTTCCAAATTTTCATTCTTTCAGGGAACCTTGAATATCAAAGCTTTCTGGAGAAAAAAATGAAAATGAGTTGAATAGAGCACAGCTTTCTTTTTATCCATCTCACTGCTTAGCATGGCTCCCCATGGTCTAATACAATCCAATTCCTGGTCCTTAACATAGCACCTGGTGACCTCCACGATCTGACTCCAGACCATCTGAGGATTCTCCTGGAACCCCGGGCATCAGCCATTATGAGCTTCGATACTCAATGAGCCAGTCCAGGTTTCTTATCTCAGAACCTCCGTGATTTCACTGTTTTCTCAACCCATGACGTCTCCTTACAAATTTTCTCTCGGTGAAAGCCTCCTTTAATAGACAAATAAGTGGGTAAACACGAGATCGTATATATGTATCATACTGTTCAGCCTTAAAAAGAAAGGACCTTCTGGCCCAGCTGGCCTGTCTCAGTGGTTGAGCATCAACCTATGAACCAGGAGGTTACAGTTCAATTCCCGGTCAGGGCACAGGCCCGGGTTGTGGGCTCCATCCCCAGTAGGGGGCATGCTGTTTCTATCTCTTTCTCCCTCTCCTTTCCTCTCTGAAATCAACAAAAATGTTTTTTTAAAAAGAATCCTATATACTAAGAGAGGAATATGCTAATTAGCTGTTACGCCCTGAGGCGTAACACCAAGTGCATCACGACCAGATTATGGGTCAGCAGGAGGGTGGGCCATCGAGGCACAAGCAGGCTTCAGAGAGCTACAGGAGGGGGCAGGGCAGCAAGCTATGAGGGGGGGAAGGGGGAACTACAGGAGGGCAGGGCAGCGGGCGGAGAGCTACAGGAGGGCAGCAGCGACCTACTGGCGCAAGCATTCGTGCGCAGGGCTACTAGTAATAATAATGAAAAGAAAAGCAAGGTCCTTCTAACACAAGCTACAACATGAATGAACCTTGAGGACGTTATGCTGAGTGAAATAAGCCAGTCACAGAAGGACAAATATGGTTTGATTCCATTCATAGGAAACCCCTGAGACAGTCATGGAAACAGAAAGCAGAACGGTGGTTTCCAGGGACTGGGGGAGTTAGTGTTTCATAGGCACAGAGTTTCAGTTCTGCAAGATGTAGAGTTCTGTGATGAATGGGGGTGACTGCAGCACAGTATGAATGTACTTAATGCCTCTGAACTGTACACTTCAAAATGAGAAGACCCATTGCAAGTCTTCGGAGTTATCACCAAATCCTGCTGCACACCCGTGGGGACCTCGGTGACTGCACCTGGCACCTGACCACGTGCTGTTTCCTTCGTGCAGAAGCAAGGGCTTAGAGGTCTCACAGCGGGTCAAGGGGCGGGTCCCGGGTGCAAGTCTTGTCTACCATGCAGTGCTGCTTCACCAACCAGAGCCTTCTTGAATGACAGGAGCCCTCATCAGGGGTTCCCAATGCAGCAGACAGCCTCCTAACGCTGACTCCTAATGCTCCTGCGACAGGAAACAGCTGGGCTAGGTGTGGTGGGAGCTCATTCATATTCTCTCTCTCTCTCTCTCTCTCCTCACTTTTCCTCTCCTCTCCCAGCTTTTAGGATCTTAAAAGTCACGCCTTGCAAAGCACACTGTGCTCTTTCCACAGTGGGGTGGGGTGGGAGGCACCCTGCAGTCACCTTTGTTTGCACAATGACTGGATGACTGGCCCTCGCCCTGGGCCGCTGGCCACCCGCAGAGCTGATTACCTTTCTCCTCCGATTCCAGGATCTCCTGCAACACCAGGAATGAAGTGGACTGTTTCGGGGGCTCATTTAACTCCTGTTTCTCCTGAAGCATCTTGTAAACTTCGGATTCTTTGTCGATGACGAGTCCGCTTGGAGACTGAGAATGCTCTAAGCTGTAAAGAATGTTTGGAAATTCATTAAGACACGTCAGAAGTTAAAAAAAGCTCCCCAGGCACCCCCTTCCAAGGGAGGACACTCCTGAACCAAAGGGTGGGTGGGCCCCATGCTGATGGAAGAAGGCCTCCTGCCGATACTGCGATACTGTGAGGTGCCCGGAGCCAGAGCTGGCTGCTGCTTCAATGCCGTCAGGAGCTATTTTTCAGAAGAGTTTTAGTCACTCAATTACATGTTGGCCTAATCCCATGGAATGGGAATGTTTTGCTTCTTTCTAAATTACATAAACAACATTATGCCAAGAGAAAATTTAGCAACGGGAAAAAGTCAACCGCAACCTGACCACTGAAACCCCAGCGGGTCCCTGAGCACAGGCCACGTGTTCCCTCACCAGCAGAAATCGCAGTGCCCGGACTCCTAAGGACAGCAGCCTGCTGCTGCCTCTCTGAACCCTCATACTCCTCATGCAAGGGGCTCTGGTCTCCTGGTCTCCTCGCCCACAACACAGGACGACAGCATCTGCCCTGCCCCGCCCACAGGGTTGGCCCTGAGGATGAAAAACCCCAGGGCTTTGTAAACTGTCAAGTTCTGTTCTGCTGCAAGGAGGGGGCAGAGGCCTCAGCACAGACCCAGGGACTGAGCAAGCCGGCCTTGCCTCCCGCTCCTTCCCTGTCTTCCTGGGTTCCCCAGACAAGATGAGACAGGCGGGGCTGGGGGCTCCTTCCCCCAGGGCCCATGTTCCAGGGAGGAGCCTCTGAGTTAGAAGAGGGGGGGACTCAGTCCCCTTAACCTGACATCTGTCCTGATCCCAGGCCTCCCAGCACCCACCCCCACCTCCACCGCATGCCCAAGCCACACCACCGCACAGCAGCACAACGGACCTGCCTTGCAACTTGTCCCTCATCTTGTGTTCGACCAGAGGCCACAGTGGTATTTTAAATAATTTTTTAAAAATTGGATTTGGAGAGGAAGGGAGAGGGAGATAGAAACATCAACGATGAGAGAGAATCATCGATTGGCTACCTCCTACACGCCCCTTACTGGGGATCAAGGCCGCAACCCAGACCTGTGCCCTGACGGGGAATCAAACCGTGACCTCCTGGTTCATAGGTCGACACTCAACCACTGCGCCACACCAGCTCTGGACCACACTGGTATTTTAAACACAGGAATCAGACTGTTGAGATGTGGCTCAAGTGTTCCCATCCGACTTAGGACCACATACGTAGTTTTAGTAACAAAATACAAATTTAATCAAATTCATCTCCTGTAGAGTAAATGTTCACTACAACGTAGAAAGGCCCTGAAAGACGTGGCTCTGCTTTCCTCTCTAAACAGATCACCTCCTGCCGCTCAGCCACAGATGCTTTTTCAGAAGCTGCCAACTCCTAGGGTAGAGGGACAATGTGCCCAGGGAGCCAGGAGCAAATACCAGAAGGTGGTGTCATCTATCCACGCAGCAAGTATGTGAGCAGCTGTAGTTTGTGAGTAACGAACCACACGCCATCCAGCCCACCAGGCTGTCTCCCAGGTAAGGATGCAGGCAGACGCAGGCCGTGGCTGCCAACCGTTTCTCAGCGAATCTAACCACCTTGTCCTTAGGGCTGAGGCCATGGTTACACATGCAAATGAATTACAGTGATTATGTTCTACTCACTCATTTCCTACCCATGGAGTAGTTATTTCACATTCCATTTTAAAAAGAAAACGGAGGTATATGTTTCCTGGGCCATTCTCCCCAAGTTACCGCCCCCCTCCCTCCCTTACCCGTCAGCCTCCTGGGGCACTGGATGCTCGTGTCCGGCTGGAAGCGGCGTCACCTGCTCCGGTGGAACCCCAGGTTACCCCTTTGACTACAATCAGGATCTCACGATAGAGGACGAAGCCCTCAAGCAATGACACATGCTTTGCTGATGCCACCCAAGGTCAGGATTCAAGAAGAAAGACTCATCAGCTGGTCACTCCTGCTGGCTGCCATGGTCCCTGCCTTTGCCTGTCCCTCCCACCGCAGGGAACTGTGGGAGCCTCCCAAGGGCCACCTTGGAAGAATAGCTTTAACCAGGAGCCATGTCTTCCTCTGGCCCACCTATCAGCACCGAGGTTCGAGCTCTATGCCTCACTCCTTCTTTGGGTCTGGAGTTCTGAGCTTGCCCTATAATAAATGCATTATATTATTTTTGGTGAATCTTTTTTCTCTTACATGTAGGACTATTTTAAAATCAAGATCAGACCATGGAATGTGCTTAGGGAGAATTTCCCCCCTCCTTGGGTGTATGTTGTTATGTCTGGAAGCCGCCGAGGGAACGCTAAAAACGACAGAACCCAAACCACAAGGTCATCACATATTCTCCCAGCAAACAGTCCTGCAAAGCATTCCCAGGATTAAAGAAGGGAAAACAATTTACAGTTTTTCTCAAATAATGGTAATATATTCCTACCGCTTGACAATTTATAAAGCACTTCCAATATCCATTACCTTATTTGAAGCACTGATATACAGCTAATTCAGAAATAGTATCCTAAGACACAAAGTCTAAGTCTTAGACATCAGACTAGGAGATATTCATAAATGACTTCACAATATCTTAAAAAATATTTCTAGGACAAAAATACACATTAGAAATGCAGGGGGCAAAAGTACTGTCACTTTTATATATAGTAACAGCATTGAAGGGAAGAATTCCATAGTGATAAGGTTTCAAAAATATCATATGCATGACTGAGTCACCAGGAGGAAAGAAAACTTGTAGGGGTGGGATGCCAAGAGTCACCACATTCTTCTAAACCCAATCCTTCCAATTGTAGTACCAACATACGAGTTTAATAATTTCAACTTCTTCGGAGTAACTACACGTTACAGTTGTGTTTCCTAGCCCTTGTTTCTTCCTGAGTCATATTTGGTGCTGACTCATACGTGGTGCATTTAGTTACCTAAATGTTTAATATTTTCTCCTGCTCCTTTAGGCCCTGACCGTAGGGCCTGTCTCCCCAGGGACATCACAGACAGGCCACTCCCAGCCTGTGGAGGTGGCTGACACCGCCAGGCATTTTAGGATGCCAGTGGTATTTAGAATGTAAGAAGAAACTCCCTTGAGCTGGCTTCCAGAGGAAGATTTCAGAGGCCTAGCGTACAGCCTTGCATGACACACAGCCTGCTCCAGCCACAGGAGCGGCTGGGGTGAAGGTCAGAATGTCAAGGAGGACAGGGAACAGCCTGGCTCTGGGAGCTGGATCCGCACTGCGAAAATACAAGTAAATGGAAAGACATCCATGTTCATGGATAGGGAAAGTTAATGTTATTAAAATGTCCAATAAAATATCCATACTGCCCAGCCCGTGTTTGCTCACTGGTTGAACACTGACCCATGAACCAAGAGATCCCCAGTTCGATTCCCAGTCAAGGCACAGTGCCTGGAGTTTCAGGCTCAATCCCCAGTAGGGGGCATGCAGGAGGCAGCTGATCAATGTTTACCTCCCTCTCCCTTCCTCTCTAATAAAAACATGTTTTTTAAATGGTTTAGATGATGTATGTTACGTTATGTGTTTTTAACCAAACAATAAAAAAAGATAAATCCTCAGAACAGAAAAAAAGGAACCAATGATACATTACAAAAATCTCAAGAGCCCTAGCTGGTTGGGCTCAGTAGATAAAGCGTCAGCCTTCGGACTGAAGGGTCCCAAATTCTATTCCAGTCAAGGGCACATGTCTGGGTTGTGGGCTCGATACCTAGTAGGGGGTGTGCAGGAGGCAGCCAATCAATCAATGACTTTCTCTCATCATTGATGTATCTCTCTCTCTCTCCCTCTCCCTTTCTCTCTAAAATCAATAAAAATATATATATTTAAATTATTTTTTAAAATCTCAAGAAATGAAATAAGTCTCCAGTGAATTATGCTGAGTAATAAAAAGCCAATTCCTGAAAGTTACATACTATATGATTCCATCAGTATAACATTCTCGAGCTAACAAAACGGTAGAAATGGAGAGCAGATTAGTGAGTTGCCAAGGCGGGGTGGTTGGGAGGGTGCAGGGATAGGAGGGAAGGTGTGGCTATGAACGAGCAGCCTGAGGAATCCTTGAGGTGGCGGACATGTTCTGTCTTGACCGTATTCATGTCCGTATTCTAGTTTTGTTGTGCTATAGTTTTCAAGACGTTACCATGGAGGGAAGCTGGGTAAAGGGTGCAGGGATCCTTGCTATTATCTCCTGTAACTGCAAGTGAATTACGCCAAAATAATAAAAAGTTTAATTCATTTTAAGAATCCTTTCCCCAAATGCTGTGCAGATAATACTAACTATGCCCCAAAGTGCTAATTGGAAATGTTAGTGCCTGATTTTCATGCAGGTTCGGGTAAAGAAGGTACACTGACTCGGATAAATCCTCATGTCTGGGATACCCTGGTCACCCAATGTTCACAAAAAGTGCAGTTCGTGTTTAGAAGGGGAGCCGGGTCAGAATGCTCCCTAAGGCAGTGATGGCGAACCTTTTGAGCTCGGCGTGTCAGCATTTTGAAAAACCCTAACTTAACTCTGGTGCTGTGTCACACATAGAAATTTTTTGATATTTGCAACCATAGTAAAACAAAGACTTATGTTTTTGATAGTTATTTTATATATTTAAATGCCATTTAACCGAGAAAAATCAACCAAAAAAATGAGTGTCATAGGTTCACCATCACTGCCCTAAGTTTTAGTCTTCAAAGGCCTAGATGCTGGGCCTGTAATAAGAAACCAGAGGAGTAATTATGGGCCCGGGAGAAGGGGCGGGAACACCCAGACTCAAGCCAGTCTCTGTGGCTGCGGGCAGTTTAGCTGGAGGGGCCAACAGCCGCCTCCTGACGCACGCCTCCTGACGCACTCCGAGTGAGTCAGGCCTAACATAATCCCTCCTATCAGCTGAATAGAACAATGCATCTCATTACTTCCTCTGCACCTGCTTAGAAATCCGCCTGGTGAGTATATGGCAGGGTTGCCTGAAAACACAATTTGGAACTAGTAGTATCTTGAGACCGTCGTGTTGGTTATGGGAACCCAACCAACCGATTACTTCATGAAGGGGCCACCGATACACAGGACGGTGACTAGACGCACTGGCTGGCTGAACTTAAGCTGCGGTGCTGGGAGAGAAAGAAGCTTATCGTAAGTCACAGCAAAACGTGACTTCTCCATGACACCCATCTACTTGCTTCTGCTCTTCTGGGGGAAGCCCCTGTGCTCCAGAGTGAAGGCGTGGAGTTCCTCACGGGCAGTGAAATAAATCAGTAGTAACTGAGCACCTGCCAGGGGCCAGGCACCAACGTGAGCGCTCCTCACGCATTGCACTTCGTTCTCTCAGTAACCGGGGGATAGTCAGTATGACCCGCACTCCATGGGAAGAGGACGAAGTCTCAGGGAAGCTTTCTGGTTTGCCCGCG
Organism: Myotis yumanensis; assembly: GCF_028538775.1. Taxonomy (NCBI): domain Eukaryota; kingdom Metazoa; phylum Chordata; class Mammalia; order Chiroptera; family Vespertilionidae; genus Myotis; species Myotis yumanensis. Next base: position 22,557,423 of record NW_027223764.1, on the reverse strand, counting down.
ACCACACCGCTAGTAAGAGGCAGAGCTAGAACTGGAGGCCAGGCCCCGCTATCTACACAGCCTGTACCTTTAGGCAAGTATCCAGCACCATCACATAGATCAAGGGTGGGGAACCTTTTTTCTGCCAAGGGCCATTTGGATATTTATAACATTATTCTCGAGCCATACAAAATTACCGACTTAAAAATTGGCCTGCTATATTTGGTCAAACATTTCATACTAGAGGCCCGGTGCACAAAAATTTGTGCACTCGGGGCGGGGGGGGGGGGGGGGGGGGTGTCTCCCAGCCCGGCCTGTGCCCTCTCAAAGTCTGGGACCCCTTGGGAGATAACGACCTGCTGGCTTAGGCCTGCTCCCGGGTGGCAGAGGGCAGGCTCAGAGCAGGGCCAATTGGGGAGTTGTGGCACTGCCCCATCATGCACAGAGCAGGGCGGATCGGGAGGTTGCAATGCCACCCTCAGTCACGCTCAGGGTAGGGCCGATTGGGGGTTGGGGCACCGCCCCCTGTCACACTCAAGGCAGGGTCGATGGGGAGGTTGCGGCGCCACCCCCTGTCACGCACAGAGCAGGGCTGATCAGGGGGTTGAGGAGCTCCCCGCTGTCACTCACAGAGTAGGGCCGATAGGGGAGTTGGGGCACCGCCCCCTGTCACACACAGAGCAGGGCGGATCAGGGGGTTGGGGCGCTGCACCCTGTCACATTCAGGGCAGGGCCAATGGGGAGGTTATGGCTCTACCCTGTCACACACAGAGCAAGGCCCGTGGAGGGGGGTTGGGGCGCCACCCTCTATCACCCACAGAGCAGGGCCGATCAGGGGGTTGGGGCGCCGCCACTGTCACACTGGAGGCAGGGCGGATGGAGAGGTTATGGCTCTACCCTGTCACACACAGAGCAGGGCCAATCAGGGGATTGGGGAGCTCCCCCCTACCGGGCACAGAGCAGGGCAGATAGGGAGGTTGTGGCCCCGCCCCCTGTCACACACAGAGCCGAAGGGCGATCAGGGGTTTTGGGCGCTGCCCCGTCATGCTGATCCCAGTGCCGGGAGCCTCCCTGATCCGCTGATCCCGGTGCCGGGAGGCATATTACCCTTTTACTATATAGGATAGAGACCTGGTGCACGGGTGGGATCCGGCTGGTTTGCCCTGAAGGGTGTCCTGGATCAGGGTGGGGGTCCCCACTGGGGTGCCTGGCCAGTCTGGGTGAGGGGCTGAGGGCTGTTTTCCCGAAGCGAGTGACTGAAGCTTCCAACCACTCCTTGTTTTCTTTTTTTTTTTTTTTATTCTGGGCCAGCTTTAGCTCTGAGGCCTCGCAGCTGAAAACATCGATACAATGTTGCTAAAGTCAGGCTGACTGAAAGCCAGTTTCTGGGCTTTTGTTTAGCTTCTTATTTGCAACATAGTATATAGTTGCTTAGAGTTGCAACTGAGAGGCCGGAAAGTGAGGTGGGGAACGTTGGAGTCCGTAGTCACTGGAGCAAGCAAGCCTCATGTTCGCTTCCAGCTGCCTGGCTGCCGGCCGCCATCTTGGCTGATAGTTAATTTGCATATACTCACTGATTAGCCAATGAAAAGGGTAGCGGTCGTACGCCAATTACCATGTTTCTCTTTTATTAGTGTAGATACTCACCCCTCATGCCTTGGCAGGGCCAGACCAAATGATTTCTCGGGCCGGACGTTCCCCAGCCCTGACATAGATAATGAAATCTAGGCCCCGAATCATCACAGAATGACCCGAGAGCCCCTAAACTCAGTTCAAAGAGGTCAGACGGCAGGTGAAAGTTGAATGCCGGACAGAGCAGTATTTCCTGCGCCCACAGGTACACAGGAGGCGCTCACTAAATAACTGTTAAACTGAACAGATCCAGCGGCCCTCCCACGCAGCTGCGCGTGTGCTGGGAGGACTGGCGGGTCCCCCGCGCCTGCCTTCCCAGTTAAACTGGGAAATGACAATGCCGTCTGTGTTCTTGTCTGATGGGGACATGGCCCTGGGACATCCTACAAGTCAGACACACACACACACACACACACACATACACACACACACACACACACACACACGGCCGCTTTGAAGTGCACGGGACAAAGAAACTCAGAGTCAGCCTCAAGGGGTCAGGGATGACCTCAGATGCCAAGTATGAAGCAGTAATTCTGGAACCTCAGGATTTCACAGACTAAATGGCGGAGTTGGGGGTGGCGGGGTGGCTAGCCTTGGGGAGAAAAGCAAGGGGCGCCTTCCTTGGCTGGGGGTGCACAGGGGCCACTCTAGCAACAGGCCGGTAAGCAGAGACCCCACAGGCAGGCAGCACAGCCTGTCCGGGGGGTTTCTGGGCCGTGAGCTCCTGGTGTTCGTTTCTGGATTCATCCTCAGGGTCTGGGACGGAGTGGGACCTGGACCCCTCTGGCGAGGAAATCTGAAAGGTGACTTTGGATAAAGGCTCAGAGGCTGCTGCAGCCAACAAGTCTTCGACCGGAGGGGACAGGGGCTGGAAGGAAGGCTTGCACAGTGTCCGAACAGTCTCAGACCTAACTGTTTCAGACTGAGGGAGGGAGCAGGCGGGGAGCATGAGAGAGGAAGAAAGGAGACATTAATGAAGGAGTAACGGCCAGAGCCATACTAAAAATACCTCCCAGGCACATATTCCTCCCCGTGCATAGCAGCTCTTTCAATTAGGATGTGTCATTTCCTGGGTTATTGACTCCAGAGCAGGGAACATTCCACTCGGGGGCAGTGACGGAAGGTCACGTTCTCAGCCTCCCCCAGCACCAAGGCAGCAAAGAAGAGCAATCATGGCCAGGGTGTTTCCACCACTCAGCTCCCCCCGAGCTGCTGGAGAGAAAGCCGCCCTTCAGTGTGTGCCCGTGGAAAGCCCGGGCGGCCCAGCATGCTCTCTGTCTCGGGTACCCCAAAAGCTCCCCCCATCACCCCGAAGGACATCATCATCCCAAGCCAGCAGGCCCTGCAGGAATCAGAATCTGGGGAAGAAGCATCAGTAGCCATTTTGCCTTGGTTACTGCAATGACTGCAGGGACAGCTGGTGAAGCCAAAGTCACATAGCCAAGCCCCCCTGCTGGACACTAAGAAACTGGAAAGGAACTCGCGGTGCCCTCGGTGCCGGGCACGGGAGGCCTGCGTGCAGCGGTTGCCCAACAGCATCTGGCTCTTCTTCAGAGAAAGGGGAACTACACGGTGATACGGCCAAGGAGCCCTCAAGAGGCCTCACACAGCCCTTTCCAAACACTGAAGTCGCTTGGAACCTCTTGTGCCTTAACGTCTCCTACCCGGCATTTGAAGCAACGGACTTGCGATGTAATCACCCTCAGAGCTGGGCAGGTTCTTATTAAAGGTGAATTGGGGAGACACTGAACAACGAGACGGGTTCAGAGCTAACACAAGAACTGCGGATTCCACTCGATCCTCAGAGATCAGACAAGTCTGGACCACACATATTTTCCAACAACTCTGACTGTCACCAACATTAAAGATCTGGAAATTTCAGATAAAAAGAGGCATTTAGACTTCCATTTCAATGCAATTAATCAGCAAAAATGAGGCTCCGAGGTCAGCATGTGGGGACAGGCTGGAGCCAAGGAGTGGTTCCCCTCTGGATGGGGTGTGCACGGGCCAGCCGCCTCGGGCTGCTCTGCTCCCGTCGGCACTCACAGCTCTGCCCGCGTGTCCTTATCGCCTCTGCCACCTTTGGGTATCTGACATGGCAACTGGTGACGGAGTCCATCGCCCTTTCACCCACAGAAAACTGGTCCCGTCTCTCACTCTCCATCCTCAAACCCACTCTTTGCCACGATCTGTGGTGTTCCCAGTGTTTGGGTTCATCCTCAAAGCGTTTGGGATGGAGCAGACCCTGGGCGCCCTCTGCTGAACAGAGACAGAGAGGCAGCTGTGGCCCAATGGTCAGTGACAGGAAGGGACACACCTCCCCCGTCCTGAGCAAGATGCTTCCTGGGACCGCTCCACGCTGCACACCTGCAGCCCACCCCGGCCCTGGGCAAACCTTTGTATCCTCACATGTTGACATCCTCACAGACTTCCTGTCTTTCTATTATTTCTACTGGCCACTCAGCCAAAAGGTAAACCAAAACTTGCATCATGGCGTACTTCTCCCTTGCTCGGATTGGATGGTGAATACAGCAGAAAGCCCCACTGTAAATACTGAAGAATTTCTCAGGAAGCAGCGGAGTTGCCAAGGAGGGAGTGTGGCCAGAGATATCAAGACAATAACGTAGATCTCAGAGAATAAGGGATTACTCTGCGCCAGACACAATACCTGGCATTTCACGGGTTACTTCTTATTTTTACAACGGCCCTACGAGGCAGGTAGTATTACCTCCTTTACAGAGATGAGGAGAATGCAGGCAGAATGAACTGTGCTGAAGTAAACCTTTTTCTCCCCGGGCCCGTGGCTCAACCTGCCCCCACCTGCCTGCCCAGCCCCGGCCTGGCCTAGAGGAAAATTCAGGAGCCCACTCACCCTCTGCCGTTAGTCTCTGGTCCACCTGCTGCCGTCTTTGCCTCCAAGGCGCTGTTGAAGTTGGAGATGTTTTCAGAGGAGTAGAGGCCGGAGGGGTTGTTGTACTGGTTTTTGATGACCCTGGGGGCAGAGCCGGAGGCAGGCGAGGCGGTGAAGGGCATGGCGCTCCGGTTGTGGGCACTTCCTATGTGCAGGACCTCCTGCAGGCGGAGATCAGAGGAGAAATCAAGGCGGGGGCATCCTACATACCCTCTCAATGGACAGTGCCGGCCGAGGGAGGGAGACAGGTGTTCCATGAGCGCCAAAGGCCCTGGCTCAACGCCAAACTTCAGCTGAGGGGCCCCAATGTACCCACTAGCCATGGGCAACAGCCAGGATTCTCACAAGCTGGGCACGCGGACAGGTTCACATGCCAGGTCCGCCGTCTGGCTCTCCCCTGAGGCCAGTGAAGCTCACCTCCTGATGGGGAGCCCTGGGCAGGACACCCCGGGTGCCCTGAAGCTGAAACACCCTTCCAGGGCACATTCCGGGGGGACTCAGGTACCAGGAGGACAAGAACAGGCAGTCACTTCTAGGCCAGTGCAAAGCAAGAGGTGCTAAAAGGTGGAGATAAAGATCCCAGAACAGAGAGGGTTAGACAAACAAGGTAAGAGGGCTGTGGTGACATGGGGCAGAGATGGCCGGGGCGCTCCCGCAGAAGGGGGCCGGAGAAACCCCAGAATCCGTGGTTTCTCGTGGGAGAAGGACAGGGCCGATCAGATCAAGGCTGGGGGCTACCTGTCGCCAGGGCGGTGCCCAGGGGAGCTGCAGGAACAGACTTTGGTTCCTTCTGGGCCCGTTCCCCTCCTTCCGTCATTTGAGAAAGCGCCCTCCACCATGACGCTGGCTTGTCAGGAGTTATGGGTAATTACTACAGCTACGCCTCAGAGCTTCGGTACAAACAGCCAAACATTTGAAAACTAACATGTCTTTTTTTAAAAAATCCCGGCTTTTCTGATGACTCAGTGAGCAAGATGCTTTCTACCCAGATCTGGGTCTCCCTGCCTCCCAGGCACAGAACGCTCTACTGTGCAACCTACTAAAGTCAGCTGGGTCCTGTTTTCCGGATTCCCCAGAAATCTTCCTGAACCCCCTGGTCTCCTTCTTAACACCCAGGCCTGGAGCAGCTGCCCTCCCCCCCACCCCCAAAGAGTTTCTGTCCTTTATTGCTCTTCCTTTTTTCTCTCTTTTTTTTTGCTAAACCTTTAAGTCTTTCACGTTTTCTTAGAAAACGTTATGGCGAAAAGTAGCAGCTTCATCTCCTGGGCACTGATTTAAAATAGAAGACAACACTATCCGACAGGTCAGAATCAGTGAGGTTTTAACCGTATAAATGACGTTGAGTTCGCTTTGTCCCCATTGAACCGAAGTTAACTGCACACAGATGGTTCACAAAAGGGGAAGTAAGTATAATTAGTTGAAAAAATAACGTTAGCACTAATCAAAGAATGGTTAAGTAAATTGTACGGCACCACTCATCCAAGAAATAATATGTAGTCATTAACGGCAGCAGACGAGCAGGCGGGAGGCCTGGGAGGCCTGGGACCTGGGCCCATGACGGGGGCTGCACTCCAGCGCTGCGGGGAGACCACAGCTGTAGCCAGGAGGGCAACTCCTCCCTCCTCTCAGCATCTCCACAGCAACCCGAGGAGCAACCCAGGATGCTGAGCACCAGGGAAGAGCCCTTATTTTTCTGTCTCAGCTCAGTTTTTCCCTGTTGCTTCCTGTTCAGCTTTGGGCAAGTTATACCTCTTTCTCAGCTCATTTCTCATCTTTAAAATGAAGTAATAAAGCCACTTTCGCAAGGACTTGGTGTGAAATCTTAGTGTGCCAAGCACAGGGCCTGGCACACGGAGACATGCAACCAGTGTCCCCCCCCCACCCCAAACCCCAACAGAAATACATCTCCCATTCGAATGGAAGTCGGTAGAAAATGCAGGTTGGAAACTGGTTTTTCCTTTAGAGTGACTCTTCCAAGAATATATCTGTTTTGTATATAAAAGGAGTATCTGTAACCCCATGTGAATACTGGTCTTTGCAGAAGTCAGGCGGTTAATTCAGGGCCTGCCTTTTGGAAGGGATGATGTAATTGTTTGGGCTTTGTATTTATCTGTTGCCTAGGAAACTCAATAATGAGGAAATATAAAGTAGGTGTGTAACTGCTCTGACCTCAGATAAGCTGGGGTGTTGGCTGGCTTTATATGAACTAACAGATCTTTTAACTATAGGTGAACTCTGCTCCTACTCACTCCTCTATTTTAGAACGAATGGAAGTAGAGAATGAAAAAAATGAAAAGTGGCAAATTTTTCATATGAACAAAAAATTACTAGAATCAGAAGGAAAATATACTCAAGTTAGAAGTTAAAGTATTTGAAAAATTTTTTTAATCTGATGAGAACTACCTTCAAAATATTTAATACAACCCTGACTGGGTAGCTCAGTTGGTTAGCGTGTCGTCCGGATACCCCAAGGCTGCGGGATCATCCCCGGTCAGGTTACAAGAGGCAACCAATGAATGCATGGGTAGGTGGAACAACAAGCTGATGTCTCTCTCTCCCTCTCTCTCAAATAAATAAATAAATATTTTAAAAATGAATACAGGTAACCAGATTATATGTTTAAAATGCAAATTCAAGTATCATACATACCAAAATACAACTGAAATTTAAGTATTACTTTAAGTGAAAACTAGGATTTTAGACCAAATTAAAACAAAATCATTCCTTCTGCCTTATAAAATGTATGAGATTTAACACATTAAAGCGTAGCATTTACAGTGAGTTTAATGAAGTGGCTGGAACTCCCTGGGCGGCTGGAATGAACTGTGGCGTGTTTTCAATTAGTTTGCACAACTGCCAGTTCGCAGACGGAGCCCATGCCATGAGCTGCCCTCACAGGAGCTGCCCAGAGCAGCAGGTTCCTGTCCGTTTAGAAATCCCAGATGCAAAGTGATCCTTACTGTGACTCTTAGAGGACTGGTAAGTATGATTTTTATCATATTAATAGGGGAAGTTTTGTGATTAGATTTCTGACATTTTAAATGGAAGCCTTTTGAGACAATATTGCTTACATGCAACTACTCCATTTACCCATGCTAATGCACCCAGGGAGTTCAATTTCATCCAAGTTCCTGGTTCATGTATGAAAGCTAGCTAGCTACATTATCTTTTTTTTTTTTAAGGGATTATTGTAATCAAATAGTGTTTCTTTTCTTTACTTTTTATTTTTTTTAAATATATATATTTTATTGATTTTTTACAGAGAGGAAGGGAGAGAGAGAGTTAGAAACATCGATGAGAGAGAAACATCGATCAGCTGCCTCCTGCACACCTCCCACTGGGGATGTGCCTGCAACCAAGGTACATGCCCTTAATCAGAATCGAACCTGGGACCTTTCAGTCCGCAGGCCGAAGCTCTATCCACTGAGCCAAACCGGTTAGGGCTTCATTATCTTTTTTTATTATATCTCAATTCACCATAAAAATTAGCACCCCAAATTAAAAAAAAAAATTAAAGTTCAAATCTTCAATTGGGATTAAATCGATAACAATCACAAACAAGTCTAAAAGAAGTTTTTAAAAGCAGTTGTCAATTTACTTATGATCTTATCATTAATAATTCATTATTTATCCAATAGATACATATTTGTGAAAAACATATGTTGAGTATATGGAATTTTACTGTCCTAAACTTTCTTCTTTAAGTTTTTTCCCTTATTTAAAAAGGAATGCCCATTCACTGTAGCTTATTTAGAAGATGTAATTAAGAAAGTAATAAATCACCTATACTCTAAATACTGAGAATTATTTATAAATATGGGATCCTAGGACAGTCTACTTTCTTTTTTTAAATATGTTTTTATTGATTAAAGGAAGGGAGAGGGAAAGAGAGAAACATCAGCGATGAGAGAGAATAGAATCATTGATCAGCCGCTTCCTGCAAGCCCCACACTGGGGATCGAGCCCGCAACCCAGGCATGTGCCCTGACCAGGAATCCAACCGTGGCCTCCTGGTTCATAGGTCGATGCTCAACCACTGAGCCACGCCAGCTGGGTGGGACAGTCTACTTTCCCAGGAAATTCACACTGTGCGTTAACTCCCTACCACAATTTTCACTGTGAGTTACCACTTCATTTTAGTAATTTTAAGGTCTCACTACAAGTCTCACTGTAACAAAAAGAGAGACCTGCACCCTAAGGATCATGGGAATTAGTGGGAAACCAGGAGAGAAGCAGAGCTTACTACAGACCTTCCCCTTAGCTCCTCTAGCGTCCAGGCCTTGAGACTCAAACTTACTTTCACCCCCGGCATAATTCATTTGTCTCTGACATCCATAGTGAGTTGAGTCAGCTCCTTGCTTTTACACGGTCCCGCCACCCCATTCTGCACAGGAAGGCTTCCACCCGCTTCCCGTAACGCCTTCCTACCCCCAGCTTCCAGCCCAGGCCAGTGTCACAGCCTTGGGGTTTTCCAGCCCTTTCCTCCTGCAGTTCCCTTACGGGAAGAGCTGAACCGGAGCCAGGACCCAGCACGGACAGTGGAGGGCTCTCCCTGCCGTCTGATCTCCGGGCCTCCCAGGCAGGAAAGCACGGGCGTCGTCTTGCTGGGTCGTGCGAGGAGTGGCAGTGGAGGACAAGTACTTACTTGCGGTTCAGAGGCTAAGTTCATCTTGTACGGATGACGTTTCCCTTCCTCTGTCACGAGAGGAGACCAGACTTTATGTTCAGATCTGCAAGAGATGGACAAAGCTGTTCTTTCATGCACGCTAAATAAATAATACACACCAAAAGCAGAATGGGAAAATGCGCCCTCCTGCCTGACTCCTAGGCTCTGAACCAGCACCCGCCACCCGCCTTCCCCTCCACTTAGCCACCAGGGTGATCTTTCAAAAGCACCAAGTCAGATTACATCGTGTCTGATAGCTGCCCACACTCAGCCCTGAGGGGCTTTCCAGCTGCTGGGACTTCGAGAGCCTCGACCTCCCTCACTACCCTCTGTCTCACTGTCCCTCAGCCACACTGACCTCCTCCTTGCTCCTGAGCATGCCTCATGCTGCCCACCTCTGCTCAGAACAGAACGAGCATCTCCTTTCTCTCTCACAGTGTTCTCGATCCAACCTGCTAACCAACTTATTCCTGAAGCTTGTCTGGACCCAATAAAAGCAATGCCTCCTTTATTGAGTTTGCAAAGGATTTCTTTGTACCAATTGCAATCTCAGTCTGGTCTCATTTTTCATTAGGGTAGGTTTTTTTCTCTCTTATGGGGAGAGAATATTTTACTTATCTTTGTACTGTCAGAGTGCCTAGCACAGTACAATTATTTTACTCAAGCAGAGAAGTAAAATCTGTTTCAATTGGTTGGTAAATGGGTCAAAAATCAATTAAACTATCTATATATATATAAAACCCTAATATGCAAATAGTCCAATCGGCAGAACTGAACTGGTTGCTATAACATGTGCTGACCACCATGGTGGGCATCAGACGCAGCAGAATGGTGGAGCAGGTGGGGGGGGGGAGCACCAGACCAAGGCGGGGTGCCGGTCACTGTTATCGGGACAAGCCTCTGGTGGTTACTGAAAATTCTTTGCTCCTGTGCACTACTGTCCTGCCAGGCACTCGCACCTGCTGCTGGCGCCGGCGCCGGTCCTGCTCGCACCAGCCCTGATCACTCGGCGCTGTCAGCAGGTGCAAGCAGAGGCTGCCAGCCCCGATCGTCCCTCAGGGCTTCTCCACTTCCCCCTGCTCCTGAGGGGCAATCAGGGCAGCAGCCACTGCTCGCACCCAGTGACAGCGCCAGCCCCACTCACATCCACTGCTGGCACCAGCCCCAATCGCTCCGCACCATCAGTGGGTGCAAGCAAGGCTGGCACCATCCGCGCATGGGAGCAGCAGCAGCAGCGGGAGGGGCCGGGCAGGGGCACGGAGGATGGGCCAAGACCCACCCCTGTGTCCACTGCAGCCTCGCAGCCCACAGTTCCTTTCAAGGGGCACAAATTCGTGCACTGGGCCCCTAGTTAATAAATAAGTGAGTGAATGTCAAACTAAGGCTTGAAGGAGAAGATTTGGACTGAGGGAGAAATGGAAAAGAGAATGAGGGGGTAAATGAACTTTTGAAGGGTGAAGTCATAAAATGTGTACCTCCCATGAGGATAGGGCACTGACGTGTACAGAATTTTAGCTATCCTGCCCTGCACTTGGTCCTCCCACCAGTCTTGTGGTGCAGGTAGAAGAAAGCCAAAAACCTTTTCACAGATGAGAGCCTGAGCAAAGGGTTCGTGATGAAGAGCCAAGGTTAATGAGACATTAAAGAGCAGGTTAACATAACAAATCAGAATGAAGAATGGGAACTTGATCCAACAGGAAATATGGAGCCATCAAGGTTGAATCAAATCGCTTCTGAAATCATGCTTTTTCCTTCCAAGACTCAACAAAAGAACGGGAATTCTACCCCAATCACCACTCCCAGTGCGCACTCTCCACTCACCAGCCTCTGAGAACAGTCAGCTCTCCTGTCTTGCTGTGTCCCTGAACACACACTCAGCACTCTGCCTGGCGGGTTGCTATCTTTCCCTGTCACTGTAATCTCCCGGTGTAGTACCCACTGCTCGGCCTGGTGTGGCAGGAGCCACATCCTGAGCAGATTCTCAATGGTTTCCATGAAGTTTTCATTTCATTATACTTGGCAATAGTTAACGATCTTAGTTCCTCAAAGCGGTACTGGATCAAGTAAAAATGCAGAGCCCTAGCTGGTTTGGCCCAGTGGATAGAGCATCGGCCTATGGACCAAAGGGTCCCAGGTTTGATTCCAGTCGAGGGCACGTACCTTGGTTGCAGGCTCCTCCCCAGCACAGGCCCTGGTCTGGGCTCATGCAGGAGGCAACCAATCGATATGTTCCTCTCACATCCATGTTTCTCTCTGTCTTTCCCTCTCTCTTACGTTCTCCCTAAAAATCAATGGAATAACATCCTCAGGTGAGGATTAACAACAACAACAAAAAAATGCAGAAAGACGCCCACAATATAAGAAGCACTATGACAATTAGAGGGGAAGTAAGCAACTGAAATTCCAATTCCACAGACCTTTGTAATTATTATTTTTTAATCCTCACCCAAGGATTTGGTTGCCTCCTGCACGAACTCTGACCAGGGCCGGGAAGGAGCCTGCAACCAAGGTACATGCCCTCGACCGGAATCAAACCCGGGACCCTTCAGTCCACAGGCCAACGCTCTATCCACTGAGCCAAACTGGCTAGAGCAATTCCACAAACCTTCTGACCTGCCTATGGATACATGGACTGAGCTGGGGTGTAAGGGACTCTGAGATGGGAGAGGCCGTCCTTGCCACAGGCAGCTTCCAGAGGATCCAAAAAGAATGGGTGTTTCCCTGAGCCTTACCTGGATACTGTGAGCGTCATGTTGTCTACACAGCCCTTGATTTTGTTCTGAGCTTCCAAGTGCGTCATATTGCTGGTATTTTCCCCATCGATGGCTGTAATTATATCTCCAATACATAAATTAGCTATAGCAGCCTTGCTTCCGGGAGTAACCTGGAAAAAGGGAAAGAGCTAGTTACTACTTGTCTCCAAAGCAACCACTGAGTAAGCTATCACCAGGTTAAGTATTCACGGATATGGAACAAAACATGTAAAGAGGAAAGGGACTAAAATCGTAAGTGTCGATAGTAACAAACCTTTCTATTTGTGGAATGCATTATGGTTCACAAAGTCCTTTTCTCTATACTATCTCATGGGGTCCTTACAACAACCTCGTGAGAAAGGACAAACACCAGTCCCCATTTTAGAGACCTAAAAAGTGAGGCTTAGAGAGATCTGAGACTTACCTGGGGTCACCCAACTTGCATATTACTATGAGGGTGGGGAAAAGGAGGCTGACAGTTGTGAGTACGTGAAACATACAGTTTATTCTTATATTGTTATTTATTAATTACTGTCTTATTTTCCATATGATTACAAACTTACTTTTACCCCACCCTGTATTACTACTAGTCATCCAACTCGTTTATTGCAGAGCTAGGACTCAAAGCCTGAAACCAGACCACTGAACCTTGCTGCTTCCTTAAAATAAATTGCCCATTACATTAAAAACACACACACTTAGAGAACATTAAGTACAGTAACATCTGTGTCTATAAAAGCCTTAGTAATTAATGTTTTTACGCACGGAAACAAATTGGAACACTGCACACCAAATTGTTCAGTTATACATTTCTGTAACGTTTCCGGTTTTTACTATGAGCTTGAATTACTTTTGTAATTAAAAAAGGCAATAGCCCTGGCTGGTTTGGCTCGGTGGATAGAGCATTGGCCTGCAGAGTGAAGGGTCCTGGGTTGGATTCCAGTCTGGGGCACATACCTCGGTTGCAGGCTCGATCCCCAGCTGGGGTCAGGGCATGTGCGGGAGGCAACCAATCGATGTCTCTCTCTCACATGGATTTTCTCTCTGTCTCTCCCCCTCCCTTCCACTCTCTCTAAAAATCAATGAAACAATAACCTCAGGTGAGGATTAACAACAAAAAGGCAATAAAAATATTTTTAAATCTGTAGAGTGGGTTTAGTATTTACACTGGTTCATTTCCTCCCACCCAAGAAGTTGGCTATGCTTAGGGTCATCCCCTATAGGGGGCTGCTTTACTGCAGGACAATGCTTCTAAGCCAATGGTTCCAAGTTATTGGGCCCCCAATGCTTGGGGGATCGAATCAATTACTGCAACGGGTCATCAAAATCCATCTGCCTACTGACTAGTACATGTGAACTGAAAAAATATGCCTCACACACAGATGTCCAACCATTTTTCAAGTAAATACAGATGCTGTAGTGTCACGAATGAAATACAAACTCAGTGTGACATAGTACTAACCTCAGCGTAATTTTTTGTTATTAGGTTCTATACTAAAATTATTACTACCAGGCCAGTGTCATTCCTTGACTTTGACATAAAAGACTTTCCTTAAGCCCTGGTCAGTGTGGCTCAGTTGGTTGGATGTTGTCCTGTACACCAAAAGATTGCCAGTTTGATTCCCCGTCAAGGGCACATGCCCGGGTTTGGGGCTTGATCCCCGGTAGGGGGTGTGCAGGAGGCAGCCGATGCATGTTTTGTTCTCCCTCTCCCTTCCTCTCTTTCTAAAAATAAATAAAAATATTTTCTTAAAAAATCCTTTTCTTAATGAGAATTCCACATCCCCCAGCAGCAGAGTGATGGCAACACACCCAGACTCCCAGCGACCACAGGTCGTGGCCTCCCCTTGGAGAGAACCCTGGACACCTGGGAGCCAACTGACGAAGATCTTGTGACACGTGCGCCTCTGTGAGGCTGAACGAGAGGTAAGAGGCCCTTCAGGCACCACAGCAAGACACAAGGCTCAAGCCCTAAGCCTCCATAGCTGGAGTCATTTCAGCCGCCAGTTTCCAATTTCACCTCAATGAAAAGGCCAGCACCTCCGAGGTGGCTGGTGCTGTCATGGTCCATCTCATTAGCACCGACCCCATAAAATGAAGGGTGGATGACTTGATCCTTGAGGTCCCTTCTGGCTTAGACATGCTGTGACTGTACCAGGCAAAACTCCCCTGGAATGTAGCAGGACGTGGAAACCAGGGCAGAGATCCTGACCTCCGAAACTTCCTTTCTGGCTTTCCCATCATCCATCTACCAGAGGGCCAAGGTCAGACCTTTTCTCCCCTGGCCCCTGGGAAAAGACATGCGCACAGGCAGGCGTGGCTGCTCTCCTTCGGTCGGCGTGGTGGAACCAGCCTGAGTCAGCAGCACAGGCAGTGAAAACGAATTCCTCTCCTGAGGAGGCTGATCTGACATCACTTCATGTATATCTCAGTTTTTTCTAAAGAACAGCACACCCCTTGTTTAAAAAATGGCCCCAGACATCACTTCATTTGGGGTTAGCAATGCTTCTAGATTGGCAAACTCTGCCTCCAGAGAACGGAGCCTGATCGAACTCATTTCTATGACCAAATCTAGTGGCGCTAAAGGTAAAATCCAAAAGCATCAGCCAGGTGCCTAACGACCATGCCTCCCTCCTAACCAACTTCATGCCATCCCCCTACTAAGTCTAGCTACAGGGGTCCTTGTTCCTTTCCCACCACGGGACCTTAGCACCTGCTACGGCCTCTGCCTAATGAACATCTCACCCTTTAGGCCTCAGCTTCAATAGCCTTTCTCAGAAGCCTTCCCTCACCTCCAATCTAAGTTAAATCGCCCACCATCCTTCTTCATCCAGGCACTGGTCACACTAGGCTTGTCAATCTGTTTTGTGGGTTAATTTATTTAATGTCTGAGAACCTACTAAACAGGAAGGTGTGTGAGGGCAGATCTTGTCTGCCTTTGGCGCTGTGGTATCCCCCATGCCCAGCACCATGCCGAGCACATAGTAGGTACTCCATAAATAGTTGTCCAGTGAATGATTGAATCTAGAATATCTAGTGTTATTTAATACTAGAGGCCCGGTGCACAAAAATTTGTGCACTGGGGGGGGGGGGGGGGGGGCTCAGCCCGGCCTGTGCCCTCTCACAGTCTGGGACCCCTCAGGAGATAATGACCTGCTGGCTTAGGCCTGCTCCCGGGTGGAGGAGGGCAGGCCCAATCCCTAGGTGCAGCCCCTGGTCGGGCTCAGAGCAGGGCTGATTGGGGAGTTGGGGCGCCGCCCCGTCATGCACAGAGCAGGGCGGATTGGGAGGTTGCGATGCCACCCTCAGTCACGCTCAGGGTGGGGCCGATTGGGGGGTTGGGGCACCGCCCCCTGTCACACTCAAGGCAGGGTCGATGGAGAGGTAGCGGTGCCACCCCCTGTCACGCACAGAGCAGGGCCAATCAGGGGGTTGGGCACTGCCCCCTGTCATGCACAGAGCAGAGCCGATCAGGGGGTTGAGGAGCTCTCCCCTGTCACTCACAGAGTAGGGCCGATAGGGGAGTTAGGGCACTGCCCCCTGTCACCCACAGAGCAGGGCAGATCAGGGGGTTGGGGTGCCGCCACTGTCACACTCAGGGCAGGGCCGATGGGGAGGTTATGGCTCTACCTTGTCACACACAGAGCAGGGCCTGTTGGGGGGGGGGGGTTGGGGCGCCGCCCCCTGTCACCCACAGAGCAGGGCTGATCAGGGGGTTGGGGCGCAGCCACTGTCACACTCAGGGTAGGGCTGATGGGGAGGTTATGGCTCTACCATGTCACACACAGAGCAGGGCCGATCAGGGGGTTGGGACGCCGCACCCTGTCACACACAGAGCCGCAGGGCGATCAGGGGGTTGGGGAGCTCCCCCCTATTAGGCACAGAGCAGGGCTGATCAGGGGGTTGGGGCGCCTTCCCCTGTCAGGAACAGAGCAGGGCAGATAGGGAGGTTGTGGCCCCGCCCCCTGTCACACACAGAGCCGCAGGGTGATCAGGGGGTTTGGGCGCTGCCCCCTGTCACGCTGATCCGGTGCCAGGAGCCTCGCTACTCCGCTGATCCCGGTGCTGGGAGGCATGTTACCCTTTTACTATATAGGATAGAGGCCTGGGGGCCGGCTGTTTTGCCCTGAAGGGTGTCCTGGATCAGGGTGGGGGTCCCCACTGGGGTGCCTGGCCAGTCTGGGTGAGGAGCTGAGGGCTGCTTTCAGGCTGGCAATTGACTGAAGCTCCCAACCACTCCTTGTTTTCTTTCTTTTTTTTTAATTCTGGGCCAGCTTTAGCTCTGGCTCTAGCTCTGAGGCTTCCGCTGCTATAATCGAAACAATGTATAACTCTAGCTCTGAGATCCCGGCTGGCTGAAAGCTGGTTTCTGGGGTTTTGTTTTGCAACATAGTTTCTTAGAGTTGTAGCTCAGAGACCGGCAAGTCAGGCGGGGAACGTTGCAGTTTGCAGTCACTGGAGCAAGCAAGCCTCATGTTCGCTTCAAGCTGCCTGGCTGCTGGCCGCCATCTTGGCTGACAGTTAATTTGCATAAGGATATGCTGATTAGCCAATGGGAAGGGTAGCGGTCGTACGCCAATTACCATGTTTCTCTTTTATTAGTGTAGATGTATTCATGCTTAATTTTATCCTTTAAAAAATGTGACTATTTTATCAGAGAAAGATAAGTATCACATGATCTCATTCATTTGTGGAATATAATGAACAACATAAACTGATGAACAATAACAGATCCAGAGACAGAGAAGCATTGATCAGACCGTCAAACCTCAGAGGGAAGGTAGGGGAGGGTGGGGGTAAGGGGGAGAGATCAACCAAAGGACTTGTATGCATGCATATAAGCCTAACCAATGGACACAGACACCGGGGGGGTGAGGGCATGAGTGGGGGGGTAAGGGGGGGCAAAGAGGGGATAAAGACACATATTTAATACCTTAATCAATATAGAAATTTTTTTTAAAAGTGACTATTTTAAAAAGGGATCAAATAAGAATTTCTCTCAGCATGGCTACCCTGGAACGTGACCACTCACAAAACTAAAATGATGGGAGTGGGAGAAAAGGTTAGAAAAGATGAAAAAGGAAGTTTCTCTTGATTTTACATATTTTCAAGTATTTCTCTTGAGATACTCAGCGGCTAAGAACTCTGGAATTTCCAGCATTTGGTTCAAACTGTCCTGCGGGAGAGGCATTTCTGCTAAGAACATCCCACAGGTCCAGGACAAGCTGGAACCAGTCTCAAGAGCCCTGAGCCTGAGTAATCAAGGCCTGGCCATCTATCTTCCCATCTACTTTTTTTTTTTTCTTCTTCTTAAAGCCAAACTGATGAGAAGCCAAAGGAAATCTTAGAGTGTTACAAGACAACATCATCAGATGGGACTTGGATGAAATTACATGTAAACTTTTAAAATGGAAATAGACAAGTAACCATGTAAATGCAATGTATCATTTAATAGAAAGGTTTCAGAATCAATTTATGTAGCTAACAAGAAGAGATTAAATATATTGAATTACCTAATTAAAATTAATTAATTTTAAGAAATTAATTAAATAAAAATGAATTCATTCTTTTATGAGCTGTTGAGGTGTTTTTTTTAATGACTTAAACAAATTACAGATTTGCCTTCGCCTGGCCAGTGTGGCCCAGGGTTGAGCACTGACCTATGAACCAGGAGATTACAGTTCAATTCCAGGTCGGGGCACATGCCCAGGTTGCTGGCTCCGTCCCAAGTAGGGGGCATGTAGGAGGCAGCCAATCAGTGATCCTCTCATCATGGGTGTTTCTATCTCCCTCTCCCTTCCTCTCTGAAATCAATAAAAATATTTTTTTTAAATAAAAAATATGTATATTTGCCTTCTACAAAGCCCTTCCACACCCAATTTCCTCTTTGAGATTTTAATAATGATGACCTCACGACCAACATATAATATGACAGATGAGGAAACGGCCCCACAGAAGCTGTGACTGACTCAAGTTCACACAGCTAACGGCTTGAGGCTGAACTTGACACCAGACTCCCTTTCTGCTTTACCACAAAGCCACAAGCAGATGCTCCGAGCCCAAAGCGAAAGAGAAATCCAGAATTAAGGGGACTCATCACATTCTACAAAAGGTACTGGAGTGTCACAGATCCTGCCGCTGCCTGGGTGCTTCCCGTCATAGGACAATCGGCTCAATTGCTCTGTGCTGAGCTGGGGCCCGGCAACCTCATCCCTTATAAAATATAAAAATCAGAACACGGACTGGAAGGGCCTCAGGGAGACCTATCTCCAGCACCAGTTCGTCCCCATCTTGACTGGTGGGCTCCAATCCTTCCTACACTCTCTATTCATCATGATCATCAGTTTTGGTCAAGGGTTAACTCACCAATCCTTGTGATACTATCAGGTGGGACTATTACGGCATCATTACAGATGAGGAAATGGAGGTACAGGGGTTAAGTGGTTTTCCTGAGGTTATTAGCTGGGGAGTGGCAGGCTGTGGGCCCCAGAGTCCATCCACTTAACCCAGTATGCCACAATGTCTTTCTCATTTCCTCCTGACCATCAAATTCCATCAGAATCAGCGCATGAGGAGTCAGCTTCAATTTCTAAAATGGAAATCCTATACTCTCCTCCAAAGAAACAGACCCATTAACTGAACGGACATCCTCAAAACCCCTTCCCCAGCTTTCTTCCCCAGAGACCATACAACTCAATCACACAACGCTTGCTGCCTAAGAAAGGGTTTTAGGCACAATAATTTCCACGAGTGACCAACCTGCTCTTTTCCGCAGAATTCGCTCGTGTCTTCTTCACTCCTGTCCCGCCCGGCAGACGTCTTCTCAGAGGCAGGCCTGCACACCCGCCCTACACTGCAAGCTCCTCATTGCATCTTTAAAGCCTGTGCAACACTCATTCACTCCATCAGACAGTCATTCATTCCTTAAGTACATTCTGAAAGACAGTGTAGCTTGTTGATTAAGATGTGGCTTCTGAAGTCAGATGGTCAGGGTTCAAGTCCTGTCTCTGCCACCTATAAACTAAGTGTCCTTGGGCGGGATATGTCACTTTTGTGCGCCTCACTCTTCTCATCTCTGAAATGGGGAGGGTAGCAGTCCTGACATCAGAAGGCTGTTGTGAGGATTACATGAGATGATTCAGGCAGAGCACACTGTCAAACTCTAAAAACGTGAGCTGCTGTTTGTAGATTCCGGTACCCACACAGGCCGTGGAATCGAGATGGAAAAGGGTCAATCACAACCTCCTAAGAAAGATAGGCATGTACAACAGCTGATGAGTGCTGTGCTGAAAGCAAGCCAAGAGGCAGTGGGAACCTAAGGGTGGAATCAGGGCAGACTCTCTGGAGGAGATGTTGCTTAAAACGGTGCAAAGTCACTGCAGGAGACGGGAAAACGCATACCAAGTTATAGGAACAGCATGTGGACTGGCATGGATGAAACACAGGACCTGAAGGGAGAGGAAGAGGATGAGGCTGGAAATGTAAAGAGATCAGACTGCAAGAGCCCTGTTAATTTCCTTCTAACAAGATTGTACCTTACCTGGGAAACAATGGAGAACAACAAAGGAATCTAAACATGGCATTTGACTCAACTGCCCAGTTACTGCCAAGAAACAACACCAAGCCTTAGTTTTGCTGAGATTAAGGTGACTGAGTGACAATACTCTCCTGATGGCAGTTAAAGAAACAGACCCATTCAGGGTCACCAGTCAGCCTCCAGACCAACCACTGGGAGGCTGGCTTCCCCCTGTGGACCTTGCAGAAGGCAGCTCCATTAAAATGGCACGTTGCATTGACAGCTAGATGGGGTTCCTTTAACTCCCTCGCTGGAGGCCCATGAAATGAATCCAGCCTGCAATCTTGTTTTTTTTTAAACTTAAATTACTTGCTAATAATTACATGTCAGTAAATTTCATACAAAACCCCTAGATTCTCAGCTTCTTGTGAAAAATCAGAAAACCTAGGCATTCTGGACCTATATTCCCGATGGCAACAATCAGCACCAGCTACAGAGCTTGTACCCTCTAGATGGGGCATATGCGCTCCATTCAGCCACAGCCCAGCCCCTCACCCCTACGCTCTACTGCCTTCAACACAGAAACTTCGTACCAGTTGCCATGTACCATCATTCTTGAAGCTATTAATTTCATTTTCTTACTACCTCATCCTTGAGTCAAAACTCATTTATGTTGCCTCCTGACCCCTTCATGCAAATGTGTTTGTAACCAACCACTGGTGTAGTTAAAAAGTTATGTAAAGCTGCCCTGGCCGATGGCTCTGTTGGTTAGAGCATCATCCCGTACACCAAAAGGTCACAGGTTCAATTCTCGGGAAGGGCACATACCTGGGTTGCAGGTTCAATCCCCAGTTGGGATGCATAAGGGAGGCAACCAATCAATGTTTCTCTCTCACATCTCTCTCTGTCTCCTTCCTTCCTCTCTCTCTAAAATCAATAAAAACATATCCTCAGATGAGGATTGGGAATAAAAAGTTATATAAAGCAAAATCACATGTAGAAACATTTTATGACTAAGATTATAAGATGCCCTGGTTTGCACAGGACAGTGACCAACTTTCCCATCTTGATTATCAAAAGCACTTCCATTTCATTCTAAACAGTGTTCCAGTCCGGATGACAAACTGCACTGCCGTCCTTCTGATAGAAATGGCGGTTTTAACCAGATATTTGTCAAACAGTTTACACAGTTCTGATGCAGAGCCCCCCACCCAGGGGGAAAAATGGTCTCTATT
Source organism: Myotis yumanensis (assembly GCF_028538775.1). Classification (NCBI taxonomy): domain Eukaryota; kingdom Metazoa; phylum Chordata; class Mammalia; order Chiroptera; family Vespertilionidae; genus Myotis; species Myotis yumanensis. The sequence goes on along the minus strand of NW_027223764.1, from coordinate 22,536,728 downwards.
CAGAATTTTCTCTGACTTTTACCTGTGGACAGAATATAGGCCAATTTCCTGAATAGTCACAGAACATGGTTAACCTTGACCCTTGCAATTGGCATCTAAATATTAGGCTAGAAATTGACCCAACTCACCAATAGGTCAGGAAAACGAATATTTACAAGGAAGAGGCAACGGTTCCTAAACAAGTTAGTCATCAGATCCCCTAGGGGTTATAAAAAATACATAGATCTCCACACCCCACCTTAGATCTACTGAAGGTCTACACAGTGAGACCCATAAATCTACTTTTTTTAAAAGCTTCCCAGGAAATTCTGATGTTTACCAGGTTTGGAAACATCAAGGGGGATGTTGACTATCCTTTCCCCGAAGTTCTCTTCCTGAATGATGTTAACTCATCAAGGTAAACAAAAAAAATACTTAGAACTACATCTCAGCTCCTCCAAAAACAACTGTAAGGGCTTACACTCCTGTTAAAGTGCACAGAAGGCCCTTGAGAGAAACATCCATTTAGAAAAGTATTTCTCTATCTCTTACCAAAAGAGTTTTTTTATAAAATACAGTCCCTATAATGTTGGTCAACATCCTTGAAGTTCTTTTCAAACAGAGTATTGTAGAAGTAATTTCGTTCCAGATGTGTCAATAACTCAACCTGATTCCTGTTTTGCCTTGGCCAGAAAACTCACAGCTAAACGCCGTACACAATTTCAGAAACCACCTGATTTAAAGGTCTGGACACATCTCTCTTTTGTTCTATGTTCATAAACCTTATTACGTGTGTTCTTATGTTTTAAATACTGTAAATACATTTGGTGTTGTAACTCAATTTAAATTCTCTTTACAAGTAGGTGAGATAGCATAAATGAAGATAGTATTATATGGAACAAGACTAGAATAATGAAGTTTGGGGTTCAAGTTGAATCTCAGTGTCATAGGCCTTTAAGAACCACCAATGGCTGGGGCCAAGTGAAACTGTATGATTTTATGTAGGTTGGCCTGAAAACCCCAACGTGTCAAAATGTTGATTGCTCTATGACCATTTTCCAAGGAAATGTGGCGATAAAGTGAGATTCAGGTACATGTAGAGGATTTGTGCCTTAATCAAGCTTCATTTCATGCTCAGTGCAAACGGAAGCTCTTAACACTAAGCGTGGCAGTTCAAAGAGACTTTTTGCTCTCGGTCTAAAAGAACCATCATTTCTTAGGTAAGAACATGATTAAAAAGCAGATAGCAAAACAGAATACCTTAATGTATCAAGAAGTCACTGAGCCTTTCAAAAGTCTCCAAACAAGCCCCAGGGGCCCCGTGTGCAATCACCACCACCCACAACCTAAGTCCTAGCCAATTGCCCAGGCTACGGGGACCTGACCTTCCTCTCTGTAAAGGCCAACACCAGCTTTCCTCTCTTCCGTGGAGCAAGGCAAGGCACAGCCTAAGGAATGAGCACGGCCTGGAAGCCAGTACAAGCCTGGTCCGAGCACAAAAGCAATTCCTTGGTGCTTTTCCCAGTCCTGACCAGCAGGACAGTGTGACCTCTGTGGTTAGATGATCCTCTCCTCTCAGTCACCTGCCAGGCTGCAATACCTTAAGGCCATTCTTCTCCCCCCTCTCCTCCTCAAAGACAAACCAGCCCCTTTGATATCCACAAAGAGGGGGAGGGGGCCTCTGGTTAGGGGTCATGACATGGCTTGGTAAATTTCAGACCAGGAGGCTCAAGCATTCACTTACAGGCTATTCCCTTTGATCCATCCTCTTCCTCCTACCTCCTTAGATCAGCTGTGACCAGCTGGAGTAGCTAATATTTCTCAAGTAATGGATTTCACAGAATGAGGGAGTGCAGAGCAAGGGCCATTAACACCTAATGAGCCTTCATGGACATTTCTAGGTTTTCAATAATCTGACAGATGAGCCCTGACCTTTATGACATGATGTAAACCTCAGTGAGTCTGGATATAACACTCTTGAAAAATCAGAAAAGACCCTCTGGCTACAGAGTATCTATTATTAAGCATCCCTTAGGATATTGAGCAATTCACCACAAACCCACAGGCTATCTTAGAGAAGGCTTCCCCAGGACTCAAGAGGAAAATGAGCAGCTCCTCCCACAAGAGCACCCCTATCTCTGGCCCCACCCCTTCCTGTCTTTTGTCAGTTGCTGGGAGAGAAAAACAGTCAACATACACTCAGCAGCAATTTGGACCTGGGTGTGGATTCTCTGAAACCTTGAAAGCAACTAGAGGAAATAAGAAATTGACATAGAGCCCAGCTGCCTGGCTCAGTGGTTGAGCGTTGACCTGTGAACCAGGAGGTCAAGGTTGGATTCTGGTAGGGCCTGGGGGCTCCATCCCCAGTGTGGGGCCGGAAGGAGGCAGCTGATCAATGACTCTCTCTCTTCCTTCCTCTCTGAAATCAATAAAAATATATGTATTTTTTTAAAAAAGGAAATTGACACAGAAAAACAAAAACTCAAGGGGATAGACAACTGTAGATTTGGAGCAGAAAAAAAACCTCAGGGGGACAGTGGCCAGTGTGTGCATCATCAGGGAGTCCAAAGTAGAAGTTAAGAAACTGGGAAAGGAAGGAAGCTAATTTATGTCCATTTAAAGTTGAAAAGCTGGATTGAAATGTTAAGTCATCACAATAACATAGATGAAAACACTGAGGAGCAAACGTAGCTACACACAACGTATTCTGCATGATTCTGCTCAAAAACAGGCAAAATCAAGCTATGGTGTTCAGGAGGCATATCTGGGTGGTGAAACTATAAAGAAAAGCAAGGTGATAAGCGTAAGTCATGATAGGGTTATGGGTAGTGAGCTTCTGGGGCTCTGGCAATGTTCTATTTCTTGACCTGGGTGGTGGTGACTATACAGGCATTTATTTACTTTATAATCGTTTGCTATGCAATTATATTTTATGACTTTATTTCACAAAAAATAAGTTAAAAAACACACACACACACACACACACACACACACCCTAGCCAGTTTGGCTCAGTGGATAGAGCATTTGCCTGCAGACTGAAAGGTCCCAGGTTCTATTCCAGTCAAGGGCACATGCCTGGGTTTCGGGCTTGATCCCCAGTAGGGGGCGTGCAGGAGGCAGCCAAGCAATGATTCTCATCATTGATGTTTCTATCTCTCTCTCCCTCTCCCTTTCTCTCTGAAATCAATAAAAAACTATATATATGTAAAAAACAATTTCAAGTACATGGATTAGAGTTATATTCAGAAGCTTTAGCAATTTAACAAAAGACTAGAGCCAATACCAGAAAAATCCATGCAAGAGAAAGCAAACAAAACTAAATAAAAGGCCCTCCTCTCCCGGCCTAATTTTATGGTTTGCTTTGGTGTGGAGACTCAAAGTCTACATATCCAAATCCATACTAGCAAACTCCATCTGCCCAGATGCTAACTATAACACACCTACCAACCAGAAGGTGTGTACAACTCCAGCTCAGTGCTCACACCTCCTCACCATTGTTCACTGTTCACAGAGCACTCTCGCACACCATAACTCACAGCCAGTGGCCGGGGCTATCTCCACCGCAGGGTTAGGGAAGGCAGCCTCCACAATAGAAGGCTCACCCCAGGTTCGGCTCGAGGAAGCAGCAGAAACCAGGCCACTTTCCCATCCCCAGGAGCAGGCCCCAATTTTTCCATGTGGAAATAATGAGATGAGGAAACAAGTAAGTCACTGTCAGCATGCGCATGTCACCTCCTCTGAGTCACTTTCGCTTTTCAATTAAAGCACCTGCCAAGGTAAAGATTAGCTTCCTTCACTAGACCATGGACACCTTGAGAATAGAGTTGTATCCTCCCTTTTCTGACCCCCCCAGGGCTTTGCAGTTTCTGGAACGTGCTGATTAAACATGTGATAATAAATAAATGAATTCATTAATACGTGAAAGTACAAACTAATGAATTGACACTGTTGCTTTCCAACCCATATTTTGTCATTCCTACACAGTGCCACCTACGTTAACTTCTGAAAGCAGTTAAAAATGCCAGGCGGTAACTGCCCTTTTAACAGATCACCAAGAGATCTTCCACTCCTTCAAAAAAAGACTGCATGTCATATACAAAAATCAGAAGTGGAGAGGGCTCACAGGTTAATTATAGACACAAAGAGTGGGAAATGGACTATGAGGTAAGCGAGTCTAAATGTGCCTTCCCTGGACGAGCACTTACTAATAAGCCTGAAAAGATTTACTGGGCATGGCCAGGTTCAGCTCTGTGCCAGGCTTGGGGGTGGGGGTCCAGAGAAGGAGGAGGCACAGTTTCTGCACTTGAGGAATTTGGGAAGACAGCCTGTACCTGCCCTAACAATCAAAGAAGTCCATGCAGGGCAGCAGGTGGGAGGTGGGGGGGAGATAGGGCCTAAGAACTCTTGACACCTGCCTTTTTTGGGAGGGGGGAGGGGGGAGGAGGAATCAGAGAAAACCTCCTCAGTCCCATAGCCCCACCTGAAAGGAAGTGTGGGCAGAGAAGCCAAGAGGAGCCCCCAATTCTTTTCCCCCTGCACCTCCCACTGTATTCCATCAGCTGCTGGTGGCAGGGACTTAAGTCAGAAGGACCCATAGAAATCTTCCCCTTCTCTCTCCACTCTCACTCCCCTCCAAGAAAAAAGATACTCTGGTAGCTGAAGAGGCAAGTTTAGGGTCAGCTTTAGCAGATGGGCCCAAGAATGGAAGGTGAGACCTGAAGGCAAGGCGAGGACACCAGGCAGTGCTTTTTGCTCCTTTTATTCATTTGGTCCAAAAATGTTGATTGGCCGCCTGGTAGGAGCAGGCGGCGAATGTGATGACTCTCAGCGGGACCTCGGGCTTGCATGTAGCCCAGACTCATGACCAAAGCCTGGGCCCCAACACCCAGGCTGGGTCTCCCGCGGCTTCTGCTTTATTTGAGGGCGATGGTTCTGGAGGTCTCTGACTGAACCTGGGCCCTTCCAAAGAGATGAGGCCCTTCTAAGAATGTAATCATTCCTTTGATTCAAGTATTCCCGGGGTTTCGAAAAGTGCTGATCGGCTGATAATCCGGGAATGCCAGGAAGAAATATGATCACGGCCACTCCCGCAGGGGGAGGAGAATGTCCAAAAAGGTTTATTCGGGGGTGTTTTTTTTTTGTTTCCAAAATTCCGCCTTTTTCCCAAAAGGCGTTAGGGAGGTGAGACCTCGCCATGGATCAGGTCCAAAGGCTGAGAAACGAGTCGTTTGGGAGGTGTTTAAAGTTCATCTCACTGGCCCCAGTAAACTTCCCACCCACCCCACCTCGCTGTACAGATGGTCCGGGCGTTTCCAAACGACCTTCCGCCACTCTGAGACTTTGAACACCCGAAAGGTGTTAGCTCCCAGTGTGCGGGGTCTGCGGGGCCCCTGCTCCTCTCGCCGCCGGACAAAGCGCGTCCACACGCCTGGACGCGCCTCCGAGGCGAAGGAACGATAAGTGGCCCCTTCTTTCTCCCGGACACGGGAACTGCGCGCGGGCGGCCGGCTGGCTCTCCGGAGCGCAGCGTCTGGGAAGGAGCGGCGGGCCCGAGGCGCGCGGGAAGCGCTCAATGCGCGGGGCTCCCGGCGCACCTGGATGCGCCCGCAGCCCCAGCTCCGTCCCCGGCTCCCGAAACCGCCGTCTCCGACAGCGCCCACCGGGCCCCGGCCTCCCAGGTCTCCCCCGGGTCCCGCCGCTCCCCAGCCGCTGCGCGCCCCGCTCCCCGCGCGCCCCAGGCTGCTCTTACCCGGGAAATGGCGAGAGGCTGCTCGAAGTCCTTGCCCCCCACGAGGCGGAAGCCCCATGGGCCCGGGCCCTGGAGAACTATTTGCTCGGTGGTCATGGCACCGGGAAGGCGAGCGGCGACCCGCGAAGACAGACGCTGCAGGACGCGGCGAGCGCGCTGGGCTTCCCCGGCAGCTCTCCGAGTGCGCGCGCCGCGGGCCGGGAGCGCGGGGCGGGGAGCGCGGGGCGGGGCGGGCGGGGCGGGGGCGGCTCCGCCCAGGCGGTGGTGAGGCCTCCGGCCCCGCGCGTCCTCCCCGCCCAGTGGCCCAGTGTCTCGCTGAGGGTTAGTTAGGGACTCGGTCAGAGAAAGAGCCTGGGGTCTGGTCTTGGGGCCACCCCAGCACCGCCGAGGGCGCTAGGTGAGAAGCCAGCAGGCTCCGGCGGACCCGGGCTTGGCGCTGTGTAAAACGATTGGAAGTGCTGTGCAAAGTCAGCCCTCTGAGAGCAGCCCCACCGACACATATGCCTTTTGTAGACGGTAATGACGTGTAAAAGGTGCAATCGAGTGATCTCTGGAATCTACGGAGCAGACGGGCCACCTGGCCCCATTTTACAGCCGAGGTAACAGGGTGGCCTGAGGTTAAGAGACTTGCCCGGGGCTACCCAGCTGGCGCCCCCCTGGCGAGGGAAGCCCGTCTGGGTGCGTTTATAATGCTAATGAGACCGTCGCACGGTGTGGTACAGTATTTGGAATTCAGAACCTTCCTAGGAAACTTCCTCCAGGCTTGAGTTCGCTGTGGGTTCTGACCTTAACAGCTCAGACCTCTTGTCTGGGCGGGCCGAGAGCTAGCCAAGAAGAGGAAAGGGCACTGGGTTGCGTAGGACTGGTTCCCAGCCTGCCACTGGCCTCCTCGCACCCTCGCTTTCTCCGTGTCTCACGCTGCCCACTGGTTCCTTGCTTCACGCTGAGTAAAGCCGAAATCCTTAAAATGCTTACGGGGCCACCCACAAGGAGGCCCACACCCTCTCTGACCTCATCTCCTCCAGCTGCCCCCCGCCGCAGCTCGGGCTCCTGTGCTCCTGCCTCCGGGCCTGTCTGGAATGCTCACCCCGCCCTCTTTGTTCAGATGGCACCATCTCCGAGCACCCTACTTAAACCTCCTCTAGAACGCTGACACCTTCCCTCTGTTTTATCTTCCTCCATTGTATTTATCACCGTCTGACATGCTCTGTATTTTACTTATTACTTGCCCTACCCTACCCCTAAGCATTTGTTCCGTGGAGGTAGGGTGTTTATCAGTTTTATCAGTTCATCCCAGTGTCTAGAATAGTGCATGGCACACAGTCCTTAATGAATGCAATACATTGGCCATTATGACCACTTACCCTTGTGGGTCCAGGTACCTCATAGTTTTCTTGGCCCATTCATCCTGCCCCAGGGCCCCAGTGCTGTGCTTGGTACAGAGCACATGCCCGATGTATGCAATATACAGATTTATAATTCATAAATATTTACACATTCAGATGACTAAAATATATTTCTCAAAAATATTTGGTTTTCACCTACAATTCCTGGCTCACAACTGCAGAAACCCACAAAATTTCCCGTGTTGAGCAAGATAGCAGTGTCTTTTGTTATGTGAATGAAATGACTTTTAGAAAGCACCTATGGATGGGGGCTGGTTGCCAGGAGAGTCGACCACGTGATTAGAGGTTTAGAATGTTCAATCCCGTACTCCCCACCCCAGCCTTCGGAAGGAGGGAGGGATGGGAGATGAATCAATCACGATGGCGGGTGATTTAATCAGCCATGCCTTCGTATAAAAAGCCTCCATAAAAATCGACTGACCTGCCCTAACCGGTTTGGCTCAGTGGATAGAGTGTCGGCCTGTGGACTGAAGGGTCCCGGGTTTGATTCGCATGTACCTTGGTTGCAGGCACATACCCAGCAGGGAGTGTGCAGAAGGCAGCTGATCGATGTTTCTCTCTCATCAATGTTTCGAACTCTCTATCCCTCTCCCTTCTTCTCTGTGAAAAATCAATAAAATATTTTTTTAAAAAATCGACTGACCTTAACTCAGAGGCTCCCACAACCTTCTTCTCCTTGGGTTCCGGGAATTTGCTTTTGAGAGCGTCCAGGTTGGTGAACACATGGAGATGCAAGGAGCCAGGTGCACTTGGAAGTGGCTTAGAAGCTCCGCACCTCCCCTTTCCCCACCCACCCAATAACCTTACCCTATGCATCTTAACATCTGGCTGTTCCTAAGTCATATCCTTTTACAATAAACCAGGACTGTAGCAAGTAACAGATTTCTCAGAGTTCTGCGAGCTGTTCTAGCAAATTAATTGAACCCAAGGAGGAAGTTTTGGAAACCTCTGATTTTATAGCCAGTCGGTCAGAAGTGCAGGACAACCTGGACTTGTGATTGGCATTCTGAGTTGGAGGGGTTCGTTGGAACCTCCGATCTATCACCCATGGTCACCCCCAGGGAAGAAAATATGAAATGGAAAGTTTCAGAAATAAATAATTGAAGCTTTACATTGCTCAGTGTCCTGGGTAGTGTTGGAACCTCCAATCTATAGCCAGTTGGTCAGAAGCACAGGTATGAGCCTGATTAAGCTGGCTTCTGAGGTGTGTGTGTGGAGGGGCGCAGCCTTGTAGATAGTGTCAAAATTGAGTTGATTTCTTGAACACCTTGCCGGTATCTAAGAATTGTTTGTTGGTGTGGGGGGAGCCCCACCCCATCCTACATTCCAGTTGGGTCCAGGAACTTAACTGAATGTGTTTGTTAAAAGCAGGGCTCTGCCCTAGCTGTTTTGGCTCAGTGGATAGAGTGTCGTCGACCTGCGGACTGAAGGGTCCCAGGTTCGATTCCAGTCAAGGGCACATGCCCAGGTTGTAGACTCGATCCCCAGTGGGGGTCAAGCAGAAGGCAGCCAATCAATGATTCTCTCTCATCATTGATGTTTCTATCGCTTTCCCTCTCCCTTCCTCTCTGGAATCAATAATAAATATATTTTAAAAATAAAAGCAGGGCTCTGTCTCCTGGCCTACCTACCAGATTACACATGAAAGGATCGTCTTACTTCTCTGATTGTAAAACAGCACAAATGTCTATTTTTTAGAAAGGGTTTGCTTACATTTAGAAAGCAAAGTGGATTTATGTTATCTATACATCCCTCCCACCCCCTTGCATTCTGATATTCTTTGAGTCTGAGAAAAAAGGAATGGACTTACAACCAGGAACCAGCCAGCCACCTGCTTCACGGAAGCCCCAAATCCACCTGCTTTAAGATCCTGCTGAGTAGAAAACATGCTAGTGTTTCAAGTCCCTGCAGAATGCGGGGGGAATCGCCAAATTCTGAGTCTGCCCTTAGATGTGTAGCAGTTTGAAGTATATTGTGTCCCAGGAGGAGGAAAAGGTTGAAAAGCCACAGCTTCTGTGCTCCCAAGGAGGAGGCCTGCCTCTCTTATTCATCCTGTGTGTCCTGCTAGCGTGGACCTGATACTCATAGATGCCAACAGTGCTTAGTCTACACAATAGTCTTTTAAAAAATATATATTTTTATTGATAACAGAAAGGAAGGGAGAGGGAAATAGAAATATCAATGATGAGAGAGAATCATTGATCGGGTGCCTCCTGTGCACCCCACACTGGGGATGGCGCCCGCAACCTCCTGGTTCATAGGTCGACACTCAACCACTGAGCCACGCCAGTCAGGCTACACGATATTCTTTACAGACATGGGCACTAGTACATTTGTGAGGGCTGTGAGTCCTCAGTTGCTTCATTTAGTTGTTAAATGTTCTCAGTTGTAGTCTGGATCTACGTAGCAAGAGCTATAAAACAGTCAACCCTTGGACCCATACATCCCCTTTCTGGGCAGTGATTCCAAGGATATAATTTAAAAGAAGAAAAAACAGCTATATGTACAAAGATATTTATAGCCACGTTATTTATAATGATAAAAAGAAACTGGAATCAACCAGTATCAGAAAAGTGGCTAAATATGGTTGCGGCCATATGAGGGAATAGTATGCAGCCTGAGAATAATGACCCTGAGGACTAAGAGGAGACAGGGAAATGTGTTTTCAGAATAGGTAAAAATAAGTGGAACAAGATGACTTGTAAACCAAATATTATTATTTGTAAAATTTATGTCAAGAAATGAAAACTATGTCTTCTTACTGCTAAAAATTAGGAGAAAGCACAAAAGGCTAACTTGGTTTTGGAGGTGCAATTGGGGAATTTTTATTTTTATTTTTATTTTTGCTTGTCATTTGTACTCTCTATCGTTACACTTTTTGCTGTCTCTATCTGTACTTTAATTTTTCTTTCTGAACTGTTCATCATGATCCTTTATCCCTAATACTATTTCCTAGGAATAGGGACATTTTCTTGCATAATCATAGTATAGTTATTAAATTTAGCAAATTTTACATGGATATTCTTTAATCTGCCATTCATATTCCAATTTGACTTGACTTTTTAATTTTTTATTTACTTATTTTTTTATCATTTCCTTGCATTTCATATTACTGTGATGATTTTTTTAATTTTTATTTTTTTGCTAAAAGTATTACAAAGGGTATTACATATGTGTCCTTCCCCCCCTCCCCGCCCTTGACAATCCCCTGCCCTCCCTTACCCCACAATGTCTTATGTCCATTAGTTATGCTTATATGCATGCATACAAGTCCTTCGGTTGATCTCTTACCCCCCTCCCTCCTGCCCCCCAACCCTCCCTGGTCTTCCCACTGCAGTTTGACGATCAGTTTGAGTTGGGGAATTTTTTAAAAAGAATTTCCTCTAATGATGGTATAAAGTTTTCAAAACAAATAAAATAAAATGTCCTCAGCTTCTTGGATTGGTGACTAAAGGTCAGTCTTTCTGGGGGTAGGAATCTCATCTTCTATCTTTTTAAGCTCTTCTACCGGAGGAGCTCTGAACTGGCCACACAGCATGCACTCAAAGGCCCAGACGGACTGACAGCTCTGGCGGGAACACAAGCAACCCTGTCTTGTGTTAAACACCATTTCTCACTTACCCTTTCCCTCAGTCCCCTCAGACCCTGGACTCCTGCGGAGGCCTTAAGCAACCTCTCTGAACTTCAGTGGCCTTGTTATTATAATGAATTCCGTAGAAGTTTGTTGACCTAAACAGCCGCCACCAAATGTCTGGAAGGGGGTGGGGTGGGTGGGGTGGGGTTGGAGGGGACGCAGCAGAATGCTGGAGAAACGGAAGCAAGGAGGGCAGGAACCAGACAGGGGAGGGGTCCAGGGAGCCAGTGGACAGTGGGTCTTTCCAGTTATCAGTCCAGTTTTGCAGGGTGGGAGGCTCTGCCTGTGGATTCCCCCAGCCTGGCTTCTGCAGAGCTGGCAACCCCACATCAGGGTGCCATTGCCAGGACCTCCAGGGCCACTCTGTGGATGGAGACCGAGACCAGGACTGTGCGAGGCTCTGCCTATGGTCGTTTTTAATCTCCAGGTCCTGGACTCACCCAGGTGTCCGCACAGTTCCCATCCCTGGAAATCGCCACCAGGACCCTCCTCCGGGGCTGAGCGGTTCTGGCCCCGACCCAGGTGGGAGCGTAGGTGACTCCCAGGCTCAGCGCCTACGCTGGGGGTTGAGGCCAGCTCTGCCCAGCGGCCAGAGACAGCGGGAAGCCGCCTGGCAGAGGCGCACAGTGACTCCCACGTCCCCAACGGCGCAACTGCCCGGGGCGCCCTGGTCAAAGGACAGCCGAGCGACACGCTCCCCCCCCCCGGCGCCCCCCCCGTAAAAAGAATGAACCCTAAGCTTAGAGGTTCGCAGAACAAAGACGTCCTTCCCCGCCCGGCCCTATCCCGCCAGCCCGGTCGCGTTCAGCCCCTAACCCTGCCCCAGAGGCAGCGCGCCCTTTCCTGGGATCCCACGCGCAGCGGCTGGTCAGCGCCGGCGGCTGGACTGCTGGGGGTGGCGCCCTCGGCTGTGCCAGGGGCGGGCAGGGAATTGGCCCCTGACTTTGGCTTTTCTCCCGCTTCCTGCTGCAGCCCAGAGGAAATCCTGAAGTGGCCGCTCGGGATTGGGCGCCTTTCAGGTTCCCGGGGCCACAGAGCATGCTCCTGGGCGCGGGGACCTCAGGGACACGTGTGCACCTGACCTGCCTGCGGCTCCCCCGCGGCTGGCAAAGCCGGGGACAGACAAGCTGCTGGGTCCAAGGCCATGTTCCTCGTGGACAAGAAACTGAGGGGCCAACCCCAGGGCTGAAGCTGTTACCCGCCTGCCTGCTGCCCCCCCCCCCCCCCCCACAGGACAGGTGGCACAGAGTTCCCAGAGGCAGAAGCCTGACCACCCCATTTCTCAAGCCTGCCTGCGAATTGAGAAGACATCCCATAATAGGATCCCAGAGAAAGCGATTCATGTTAAACATTTATGTTGGAGAAGTTAAGACAGAAACACAAAATGTAATGTGACAGTGTTGTTCACAAGATAATGAATACATTAATAAAATGCAATTAATCTGCTAATCTGAGGCCTCTTTTAAATTCGTGGGATGAACATATTTCATTTTTGTTATTGTATTTCTGTGACTTTGTATGTAACTTCATCTAGAGAAACTTTGCCCAGCCCGTGTGGCTCTGTAGTTGAGCGTCAACCCAGGAACCAAGAGGTCAGGGTTCGATACCAAGCCCCCATTGTGAGCTTGATCCCCCCGGAGGGGGCGTGCAGGAGGCAGCCCATTGATGACGATGTTTCTCTCTCATTCATTGTTAAAAAAATATATTTTATTGATTTTTTTTTAGAGAGAGAGGGAGGGAGAGGGATAGAGATAGAAACATCGATGAGAGAGAAACATCACTGATCAGCTGCCTCCTGCACGCCCCCCACAGGGAATTAAGCCAAAACCGGGCATGTGCCCTGACTGGGAATTGAACTAGGGGCCTCTTGGTTCCTGGCTCGATGCTAAACCGCTGATCTACACCGGCCAGGCTCATCGATGTTTTTATCTTTCTATCCCTCTCCCTTCCTCTCTCTCTCAAAAGCAATAAAAACCTTTGTTTTTCAAAAGAAACTTTAAAAGTTTAAATTTGAGTCTAGCTCACATGGAATCACCCCTTGGCCCCCTCCCCAAGAGAGGAAAGTTGGCTTGGGGTCAGGATTACCCAACAGGCCTTAACCCAATACTCAGACAATAAACATTGTTCTCATTACTAAGCAGTGACTGTGAGTCAGAGTGTGTACCAGGAACATGTCTTATTTTGTTGCATGTCGTTGGAACAAGATTCCAATGAAGTGTTTTAAACCCTTGTTACAGGAGGAAGCCAGGGCACCAATGCACGGCCCAGATCCCTCTTCATGGAGGGACTTGTCCCAGCTGCTGAGAGGAAGACAGAGATTAGCTTTTAGCCCCTGCAGGACTATCTTTGCTGTAGAGAGCAGCCTTGCCTGAGGGCAGGCCCTTCCCCAGGCTAAAGGAATGGCCACTTTGGCCGATAGGGGACAACTCTGATGGGTCATTCTGGCTCTCAAGATCCCTGTGGAATAGGTGGAGGCTGTCAGGCCAACCTGGCAGCTCACCTTCTCCCTCTGTCCAATTCAGCCTCCTCCACGGGCGGTGAGCCAGAGGCCTCCTTAATGAACATCCTGCAGGCTGTACTCTCTCTGGGACCAGGGAACCCAGCCTGCAATAGGCCCAGAGGTTAACGGATTTCCCTAAAGTCATTCAGTCACCAAGTCACAAGGCGAGGTCTGGGCTGGGAAGGCAGAGGAAACCTGTGGGGTCTGGAGGGCTCTGTGAAGAAGAGGGAGAGGCCGGCGAGAGGTTATTCAGAGGTTCCTGGGATCCCAGAAAACTCCTCAGGTCCACAGTTCACGGAGGTCCCAGGGCCAGATCTCCCTGCCCCACTGGCAGGGACACCCGCAGCCCAAGCGTCAGCCACTCCACTAGACTAAATCCCTTGGTGGATGGCTTTCTGCACTTCCTCCTTGGAGGAGGTGGAATTTGAGATAAGATTCAAAAGTATCAGCAAATATGAAGGCAGAAAGGCCTTAACAGGCAGCAGAAACAAAACAAGGCCGTAGGAGGGGCGAGACGTGGTCTGAGGGATAACATTAGCGGACAATAGGCAGGCTGGAGAATTCTGTGGGGAGGGCTCTGAGCACCGGCGATCAGATAGGGTGTGCAGTGGGGACAGGCACAGGCTTCCTCCAGCCTCATTCCACCCATTCCACCCTGCACTCTCTCTGTGACATCCCCTCCCAATCATTTCCTCTGGGGCTTGGCCTGAGTTTCGGGCCTGGTCTGGTTATGGCTGATACTGAAACTATTTATAGCACTTGGGGACAGATGAGTGGCAGGGCCAGTTTCCATGACGCCAGGCCTCCTAGAGGGTGGCTTCCTCTCTGCTGGGTCTGCACCCACCCCCTCTGGGTTCATCTTCTCTCCTATTACCTCTAGCATTCTGCTTCCGCGTGGTCATTCCTTGGGTAGCATCAGGGCTGCTGCTGGGTGAGAACAGAGCAGGAGGACAGCTAGAAATGACAATGCTGACAGGTATCACCACCTGCCCCCCTCGACTCCTCCCATTAGGTTACATTCTAGGCCAGTGGTTGGCAAACTGTGGCTCTCGAGCCACATGCGGCTCTTTGGCCCCTTGAGTGTGGCCCTGAAGTTTCAATCACACTGTACGTGCGCGCCCGCACCTGGTATTTTGTGGAAGAGCCACACTCAAGGGGGCCGCAGTTTGCCGACCACTGTTCTAGGCTGAGGAGAGGTCTCAGCCATCACCGTTGAGTGCTGTGGGCCTGGGGTCTTCTCCTACCCCTGGGCCTAGCCACCGAACCTCTGACGTCCGCCCCCGCCCACTGACCACCTGGAATTATGAATCCCAGAGCATAGGAAGAGTGGTTACGAACTACGAAGTCTGGAGGTGAAAGAGATCAGACAAAAATGAAGTGGGAAAATGACCACGATGACGTCTGTTATCCTAGCCAGACGCTAGCTCCTATGTGGGGTCTTTGAAGCAGGTGAAAGGAGAGGTCTGCCTGAGGGTTTGGTGAGTCATTTAGCTGACTGGGGCTGTTTCTTTTTTTCTCTTTTAGTCAACACCTAACAAAACAGCAAACAAAACAGACAAAAATGTCCTCCCTCAGGGAGCTAACATTTTAGTGTAATGGACAAACAATAAAATAAGTAAGTAAAATTTATTTATTTTGTGTATGTATGGTTACGTATGTGTGTGTATCTATACTAATAAAAGCTAATATGCTAATTAGACTGGATGTCCTTCCAGACGTCCTTCTGGATGACCTTCTGGACAAAGCCAGGGCTGCGAGGGAAGCCCGGGTCCTGGATGCCAGAGGGAAGCCCGGGTCCTGGGTGCCAGAGGGAAGCCTGGGTCCTGGGTGCCAGAGGGAAGCCTGGGTCCTGGGTGCCAGAGGGAAGCCCGGGTCCTGGGTGCCAGAGGGAAGCCGGTGCCGGCAGCCAGGGGAATGAAGGCCTACTCTTGCGTGAATTTTGTGCATTGGGCCTCTAGTATTTAAATAAGTATGTGTGTATATGTGTATTTGCTTGCATATGTTTTCCTGCCAAAAGGGCCTGGAAGAATGATACTCCAGAGCAGCGGTTCTCAACCTGTGGGTCGCGACCCCTTTGGCGGTCAAACGACCCTTTCACAGGGGTCGCCTAAGACCATCCTGCATATCAGATATTTACATGACAACTCATAACAGTAGCAACGTTACAGTTATGAGGTAGCAACGAAAATAATTTTATGGTTCGGTCACAACATGAGGAACTGTATTTAAAGGGCCAGAAGGTTGAGAACCACTGCTCCAGAGCAATGCGTACACCTGGTGTCCTGATCTTGGTTTCTAAACACCATGAAAGGTACGGTGCTTCTCCAGGAAATTATATGGCTGTGGTGAGCTAGGTGCATGATGTGCCCAGAATAGCTGGTTATGTAGAAAATAAGAAAGTGCTTGAAAAGGTGGTGAGCACATGTTACAAGGGCACAGAAGCCTGCTTAACGGAGCTCCTACTTCTAAATTTGGAACAATTTAAGCATTACAATTGTCTAGCTTACCAGAAAAAACACACACAGATCAACAAATTCACACAGTAGATGGATGTATGGATAGATGAAGGAAGCAAGGAAGAACGGGGAGGGAGGGAGGGCAGAAGGAAGAGGGTCCTGCTTACGGTGGAATTCTGAAGGCCAAGTAGGAAATGTGGAGGGAGTGCAAGAGTTTGCAAACCGCCCTGGCTGGGGAGCTCAGCTGGTTAGAGCGTCACCTGGATACACCAAGGCTGCAGGTTTTATCCACGGTCAGGGCACAGAAAGAATCAACCAACGATGTATAAATAAGTGGAACAACAAATTGATGTTTTTCTCTCTCTCAAATCAATAGATAAAAATATTTTTAAAAGAGTTTGAAAACCATCATTTTGCAACTATCATAGTAAAGATTAATTCAAACAAGAATCATCATTGGGTACAAAATCTGGGGTGACAGTTTGATGAGCAGGACGTCTTAGAGTACCTTCCTGCAGATGGCTTATTAGATGCAAAGGGGGGAAAGTAACAATACATGGCAAAATCCAACACCACTTTGCTAGGAGATCGAAGTTAATGTCACCAGCGAAGGCAGAAGAGCCATGTGCGGCTCAAATACGGCATCCTGAGAAGGGCACAGCATTGCTGTGTAACACGCCAGCCGGGAACGCACAGCCTGAACACAATCACAGGGAAACATCAGTCAAGCCCCTCATAAATTAAAGGCGTGGGCGAGGAACTATGTTCTTTAAAATGGCAATGTCATCAAAGACAGAGAAAGTTGGTGGAAATGTTTCGGATGAAAGGAGAGTAAAGAGTCCAACAACCCAAATGCAATATATGTGGCGGCAGACCCGCCCTTACTGGAGGGAATAAAAGGATACAGGTGCCAGGTTGAAGTCTTGTGTCAGTGTGAAATGTGCTGGTTGATAACTAGATGGTGGCTGTGTAAGGGCATAGCCCTGTCTTTAGGAAATGCACACTGGGGTATTCAGAAATAAAGGGCTGCACCCTGGCCAGTGTGGCTCAGTTGGCCTAAGCACCGAAAGTTTGCTGGTTCGATTCCCAGTAAGGGCACGTGCCCGGGCTGCGGGCTCGATACCCAGTGGGGGGCGTGCAGGAGGCAGCAGACTGATGTTTCTCACATCGATGTCTCTCTCTCCCCTTTCCTTTCCTTTCTCTCTCAAATCAATGAAAACATTTTTTTTAAAGAAATAAAGGGCTGCGTGTAACTATGTCTCAAACATTCAGAACAAAGTTCTGTGTATATGAGTGTGTGAAAGAGAAGGGGGAGAGAGAGAGAGAGAGAGAGAGAGAGAGAGAGAGAGAGAGAGAAGACAAATGAAGTAAATGGTATAAGATGTTAACCACAGCTGAATCTGTTAAAGGATAGCCCTGCTAAAGTTCTTTGTACTGTCCTTATTCTTGGAACTTTTTTCTGATCTTGAACTTATAAAATGTTTCTTAAAAAGGAAAAAAAAATATGGCACCATAGACGGTGTTATGTTCTATGGAGAAAAATGAAGCCGGGTTGCAAGCGTCAAAAATAAAAGCGGTGGCCCTGACCGGTTTGGCTCAGTGGATAGAGCGTCGGCCTGCGGACTGAAGGGTCCCAGGTTCCATTCTGGTCAAGGGCATGTACCTTGGTTGCGGGCACATCCCAGTAGAAGGTGTGCAGGAGGCAGCTGATCGATGTTTCTCTGTCATCGATGTTTCTAACTCTCTATCCCTCTCTCTTCCTATCTGTAAAAAATCAAAAAAATATATTTTAAAAAAATAAAATAAAAGTGGTGAGGGAAGAAGACTTCTCCCGGAAAGTGATTTGAATGGAGACCTGAGCCAGGTGAGTGAGCATTCCAGGCGGAGGAAATAGCAAGTTCAAAGATGGGGACTCCTGGCATGTCCATTGGCAAGGCAGCTGGGGGGGGGGGGGGGCTGGGGTCAGCGAGGGAGGGAGGAGTAGGCAATGAGGTCAGAGACTTGACAGAGAGCCTGACCGGGCAGTGCCTGGAGGGGCATTGGAGAACCGCTAGGAGTCAGGGAAGGTCCTGAGGGCTCCAGGCAGAGGATTAACATGATCTGCCTCGTGTTTTCAACACTCTGCTCTCTGTGTTGAAACAGATGGAGGAGGCGGCAAGAACAGGGCAGGGAGCAGTGAGTGGGTTGTTGTCATAATCCAGGCGAGAGATGATTATTGGCGGGGACCCAGGTGGAGAGCGGAGGAGCCTGGGAGCGGGCCGGGATTCCGGCTGTGTTGTCGAGCATTTGCTGATGGATAGGAAGGGAGGTACGGAGGGGTGTGCAGGGTGACTCAAGTGTTCTGGCCTGAACAGCAGCTGTAAGGATGGAACTGCCATTAATGAAGACGGGGTAGCCTGTGGGAGAAGCAGGTTTGGGGTACGCTACGGAGTTTAGCTCTGGACATATTTAAGCTTCCGTGGGGATGTGGCACCGCAGCTGCATCTGGGAGTCTGGAGCCCACAGGAGAGGCCAGGCGGGAGAGGAGCATACAGTGGATTTTTAAGACGTGAGAGTGGATGGCGGCACCGGGGACCAGGAAAACAGGGGAGGGCCGAGGATGGGGCCTGGGGACATCAACTGTAAGATGTTGGCCTGGGAGACGAGGAGGAACCACTACGGGCAACTGAGAAGGAGCAACCGTGGGACAGGAGAAGCAGGTGAGGGTGGTGCCTGGGAGCCAAGGGAAGAGAGTGATTCTCGGACGGAGGGGTGAGCAGGTGAGTCAAATGCTGCTGAAGTCCAGGGAGCTGAGAATTGAGACATAGCACAAGATTCGGAGGCGGGAAGGTCACTGAAGGTCATGAAGAGAAGGGTTTTGTTGGGGGTTGGGAGCAAATCCTGAATGGAGCGGGCTCAAGAGGGAATCAGAGGAGAGGAACTGGAGACCGAAAGTACAGACAGCTTTTTTTTTTTCTTTTCTTTCGAAAAATTTATCGTTGACACTGTTACAGATGTTCCCATCCCCCTCCCTACCCCTTTGCCTGCCTCCACCAGACCCCAGACAGCTCTTTTGGGGCCTTTCGCTGCCGAGGGAATGAGGACAAGGAGGCAGTAGCTGGAGGAGGAACAGGATTGAGAGGTTTCCTTTTAACTGAAAAGCAGGACCAGGCCTTCTTTGCAGGGTCATGGAGAGGTTGCTGTGCATAAGGGACTTCATTGTTTCTAGGTAAATGGGACACAGTTGTTACTTACTCTCTTTCAGGCCTGACCCCGCCTGCTCGGGGTGAACTCTCTAAGCCCCTGGATTGCAGCTTAGCGTCCTCCCTGCGTGTTTCTGTACACAGCTCCTCCTGAAAGCTCTCCTCTCGCCCCTGGGGTCCCGCTGCCCCCCTCTCATCTGCCTGCTTCTCCCACCGCCTCTAGAAGTGCCTCCGGTTCCACACCAACTGCTCGGCACACCGCCCCCCCCGCCCCCCGAGGCTGCCTCCCCTGGGCTCCTGGTGCCCCCTAGGTGAAGGAGCCACACTGAATTCTTTGGAAACTTGAAAAAATTTTGTTATTGATTTTTAGAAAGAGAGAAAGGGAGAGGGATGGGATAGAAACATTGATGAGAGAGGAACATCATCCATCGGCTGCCTCCTGTAAGCCCCCTACTGAGGTTTGAGCCCACAGCCTGGGCATGTGCCCTGACCAGGAATCGAACCAGTAACCTCCTGGTTCATGGATTGATGCTCAACCACTGAGTCACACTGATCAGGCTAAAAAAACAACAACAACAAACTTAACCCCGTTCATCTACAACTGGACTCCCACGCTGAAGATGATGAGGGCACCTCTAACTCCACGCTCACTTTGTGCGTGGGAAGCATTTTGTCACAGAGGGAGGAGTTTCAGGAAGAGGTGTCAGTTGAGGGCGAACCTAAGATGATGAATTCTTAGCCACAGACAGGAAAGCACACATCCAAGGTGACCTCCAAGAAAGACCTGAAGATCTTGTCAACAGTTGTGTGACACTATGTATCTGTCAAAAGTATACATCATGCCCGGCTGGAGTGGCTCAGTCAGTGGTTTAGCGGTAACCTATGAACCAGGAGATCACGGTTCGATTCTCAGTTGGGGCATATGCTTGGGTTGTAGGCTCGATCCCCAGTGTGGGGTGTGCAGGAGGCAGCCGATCAATGATTTCTCTCATCATTGATGTTTCTATCTCTCTCTGTCCCTCTCCCTTCCTCTCTGAAATCAATAAAAATATATATATTTTAAAAAGTATACATCATAACCTTTGATCTAACAATTCCACTTTTAGAATTTATTTTAATTTTTAGAAACATAACATTTTAATAGATGAAATAAACACTCCAGTACCTGTAGGGTAAAAACTTGACGGGGGTTGGGAGGGGGCGGGGATCACTCTATAGCAGCGGTTCTCAACCTGTGGGTCGTGACCCCTTTGGTGGTCGAATGACCCTTTCACAGGGGTCGCCTAAGACCATCCTGCATATCAGATATTTACATTACGATTCATAACAGTAGCAACATCAGTTGTGAAGTAGCAACGAAAATAATTTTATGGCTGGGTCACAACATGAGGAGCTGTATTTAAAGGGCCAGAAGGTTGAGGACCACTGCTCTATAGTGTAAATTAGAAAATGAAACACACACTCCCAGTAGCCTTTCCCCTCATTGGCAAATCACATGGCAAGGTCAGACTCTCCACATCAATACTTCTAGGAATTTATTCTAGAAAAAAAGTAGGCACTTAATGTACTAAGAGTATGTAAAAGGTTGTCCATCAGAGAATTGTCCATAATTGCAAAATATTGAAAACATCCTGTCAACAGGAGAGCTGCTGGGTATTCCACGGCGCATGCACACCGTGAACACCATGGAGTCATTACAGAAATGATGTAGAGATGAGTATGTATTGCCAGGTCCTGGGTTGCTCCCTGCCACCTGCCTTCAGAGGCAGTTGTACGAGGATGTGATGCTTGGAGTTGCCATGGCAGCAGTCAGCTCGTAATTAGGAAAGGCCAGGGGAATCAGAAATGCCAACCCAGGCGCCTGCCTTCTTTTCTGTGAAATGAGACATCTGTGTCACATAAGCTGTCACTTGTTGGGCCACGTGCCTTGCAGTTGAAGTTATTCTTAACTGACACAGGAAATACGGAGTACAAGGTCCTCGGTGGCCTAGGAGCTCTGCAGATCTATGACACTACATATGGAAGCCGCAGTGCAGGCATTAAAGGGCGGGTGTGGGCGTGAGGAAGTACAGGCAGGGGGCCGGACCAGAGAGGCTTGTGAGTGGTAAAGAATAGGGTGACATGGAATCGGCAGGGGTACATGAAGATTTCTTCTATGCCACTGCTGCTATCTCAGCTCTGACATTAGACTGAGGAGGGACAGAAATCCTTTATTGAAATTTCCATGTTCAAGCACATAGTAGGTGTTTATCAAGCGGTCATCACTATTGGTATTCCATGAAGTCACTCTTGCAGACTTGCCCCAGCTCTTTGTCCCCTGGAACAGGAGAGTGTGATCAATGGAAAGAACTGGCCTTGGAGTCAGGTTCCTACCTGTAAATGGAGACACGAATACCTACCTCACAGGACTGGCATGAGCAACGAGAAGATGCATGGAAGGTGCTGGTGTGCAGGAGGCACTGGAATAACTGGAGAGCTCTGTGGTGGGCCTGGCAGGTTGCCTTCCAAACATCACTTCTTCCTCCTTCCTAACAGAACTCCACTGTGGTCCAGGCACCTCCTCCTCCCAGACGAGGAAACCCAGGCTCAGAGAGCTCAACGGGCACTTCCGAGGTCTCACAACCTAACAAGTAGCGGGTCTTGCAACCGGGTCTTTCGAACCAGGTCTTCCGAACCAGGTCTTCAGACTCCCAGCCCACTGTTCTTTCGAATACCTCTTGTTTTGGGAGGCATTCGCACATTTATCTAACACAACAAGGTACCTGGCACTCAGAAGTTCTAAACTTAGAGACTGTTTCTCCCCAAGAGCAAGAGGCAGAAGTCACATGGCTTCTATGACCTAGACTCAGAAGCGACATACCCTCTCTTCTGTCATAATCTGTTCGTCATGCAGACCAACCCTGACAGAATGCAGAAGGGACCACTCCAGGCTGTGAGTCCTGGGAGGTGAGGATCGTTGAAGACTTTCTTGGAAGCTGGCACCACACGCATCTTAACATTTTTATGAAAGGGTCCGAGGACTGCAAGGGGTCCACAGACCACACTTTGAGATCCATGGACCTTGATACTTCCAGCTCTCTCTAAAATTTTAGCTACATGACTTATGCTACTGCTCGGAAGATGATTCGCAGATCCACCTCTCTTTTGCAGATTCATATCAGTTTGTCAGATCTCGCTTGAAAACAAGTTTTCCAGAGAGATTCAATCTAGGTAGCATTTTGCTTCTGCTGATGGCTGAGTTGAAGGGAAGAGTCGTTTATCTTCCAGGACAGACATCATAAACTAAAGCGTCACACAGTCATTCATATTCTCATCATGGCCTTTTGCATCTATGGTTTCATCTTAAATATTTTTGAATATTCTCAATCTGAACCACCTTCTTGGCTAATCCATGCAATAAATTACCTGCATCAAGTAGCAACTTAACAGGAAGGCCTTTAGCCTTGTCTGGAGTCAGAGAACTGGTGGGAGCTGCTGCCAGGCTGCCTGTGCTGCATTCAGTAGGTGAACGTGCAGCCAGACAAGACCAGCAACCCCAAGGATAAGACAAATACCAACAGAAACTCTGTCTCTGGATTCGTTCCTGCCGGAGGCTAGCTCCAACTCCCTCCTTCCCAGTGATGTCACTCAAGAATGGTCCCTGGTGTTAGGTTTCTACCACTCTTCATTGAAAAGAACCTGCATACAATGGACTCTTCGGCCTCAAATTATATTGTGAGAGATCTGAGACCTGAAGGAGCATGTGTGGAGAGACAATAACAGAGGGCTGAGAACTCAGCGAAGATAGAAAGAGGACTGAGAAGGGGCCGATCAGAGAAAAGGCAGGCGAAACAAGGGACATTTCCTAGAAGCGGGTAATGAGCTAGTTTTATGGCGGGGAGACAGATACTCCCGTGGTCTTGGCCGTACAATAAATCGGCATTTCTGGGGAAGGCAATTTGGCAGGATCTCCAGATTTGAAATGTTCCTGCTCTTTGAGCCAATAACTGTGCTCAATGCAGCATTGTTTGTTGTGGTAGAAAGCTGGCGAGACTTTCAAACATTTGCATCATCAATAGGGGGTTGGTGGATTATGGAAACCTATCCCACTTCCATTGTTAAGGGGATAAAAGACTATGCAAAGCGTTTGTTTATAGATTTGGGTATTTCCTATGTGCAGAGGAGAAAGCTTGGAGGACCATACATCGGACAGTTGGCACTGGTGACCTCTGCGGGGGCAACTGTAATTATGGAGAACTTTCACTTTCTAGGTTTAATTTGATTTAGAAAAGCCAAGTGTGGTGTCATTTCTTGTGCCCTTGTCTTGTGGAGCAAATCAAGACCCATTTTACATATTTCATAATGTTTTACCTTTTCTTTTAAAGATATATGCATTATTTTTGTAATCAGAACAAATAAAAACGTATAGAAAGAATGGTGAAATGGTCAACGATAATTCAAAGAAGGTCATGAAGTTACCTTACTGAGAAAAGAATAAGGTAAGAAGAGGTGTCTTCATGGAGTGGGTGGGAGCCAGATGGCAAGTAATTAAGAATGAAAAAGGAGCCCTAGCCAGTATGCCATCCTGTGCACCAAAAGGTCATCAGTTCGATTCCCAGTCAGGGCACGTGTCCGGGTTATGGGTTCAGTCCCTGGGTGGGGAGTGTGTAGGAGGCAGCCAATTGATTTGGCTCTCATCTCAATGTTTCTTTCTCTCTCTCTCTCTCTCTCCCTCTCTCCCCCCTCCCCCCCCCCACAAATAAAAAAAGAAAAAGAATGAAAAAGAAGAAGAAAAATTGAAGCAGTGAATGTAAGTCTCCTTTGGGAAGGTTGGCAAAAGGAGGAAGCAATGAAAGGTAAGAACAACTGGATACCACGTGATTCTGAATAAAGTTTATTAAATGATATGTACAGCAAATGTAGTAATTCAACACCTTTATTTATCAACCCACTGCAATAAAGAAAAATAAATGAACAGGAGAACCTGTGTCTGCACAGCACATGCTCTCGGTGTGTAATGTAAATGGCAACTCTTTAAATTAATTGGTTATGTATAATGTCAGTTATTTTTCTTTCAGAATATAACCTTTTTTTTTTTTTTGTAGTAATCTAGTCCAGCAATAGGACTTAATACTACTTCAGATAAATAGAACTGCCAAAAAAAAAAAAAAAAAAAAAAGAGAAACCAAACAGAAAACAAAAACAACCTCAAAAACAAAAAAACTGTAACTGAGATTATAGTTACTACCTTCTCTCCCAGAAATAATGACTTTTTATTTAAAGTTTTAACTTTACAATGGCTGTATTTGTGCTAAAAATCTGCCAGTGAGTTATTTGGAATTCCTTCATTTAAATAAAAATGCAAAAAACTTAATGACTTCCTTATTTTACCTCCCTTCAATTGAAATTTTTAAAATTACTTTTCTATACAAAGTAGGTACATGGGCTATACAAAGTTAAATATACATATTTACAGTCCCACCTAAGCATATGGTTTTTTTCTTTTACCGATCCCAGAGAGACTGCAAAAGAGAAGTGGTTCGGGGCTTGCCTTTACCCAGAAGCGTGGCTAATATATCAAAACTGTCTGCAAGGCATGCCGCCAGTTAGCTGCACTTGCTATTAATAAACCTGTATAAACATCTCAGCATAAAAATAGGTATTTTATAATACTAAATGTCTGAAGACAAAAGAGCATTGGAAACCTTTGTTCCTTGTCTTGTCATACATAGGAAGCTGAAGTTTGATGCAAATTTGAACACATGATTTTATTAAAGACGGGCAAATTGGTGAGGCATATCTGGGTTTCTGTTAATACACAAATGCGAGAGGCTGGCATCATATGCAAATGTGGCTTTACAAATTGGTTTTATTTTCTAGCTGTATTTAAAGAGGTGTTCACAATTACCTACAGAATCAAGAAGCACCCCTCAAAAAACTATTAGGTAAGATCATGATATTAATGGTTTGCATCTAAGAAAGATGAGGAAACACATTAGCCAATACAAGAATTACATTTCCAAACTAGTGAAATGCTGCTGGGCAAATGCACGTGCACACACACTGGTACTCATTCCCTCAGAGTCAAATCACAGTGCCCTGGGCGGTGGAGGGGACCTTCCAAAGCTAGGAGTCTTATTTAAGGAATTTCTTCCCAGGAGGCTCCTCCGCCCACCCCACCCCACCCCACCCCACCCCACCCCACCCCACCATTAGTTCTACAATCTTTCCCCTTGGGATTAAGGCTCTGCTCTGCCCTAGTTAAAAACAAATGTCTCTGGGAAGAGGTAACACATTCCTGTATCAGTCATTTACACTTTAGTGTGAAGAAGTCAGCCAGCAAGATTGGAAAAGAGGACAGGGAGAGAAGTGACCGCACTGTAGCTGTCTGATAGGGGATGGGCAGCCGGTGGGATCCTAAGATGAGTAGTGGAGACAGAGGTGGAGGCAGAGACACTGAAGACAAACTTTTTGCTTACTTATAAAGACTCAGACCTTCGGACAATGGTACTGGGCACTTCTGAGCTACAGGCAGAGAGCCAGGGCTCCTGTACACACTCTGGCACTCGGAATTGTTACTCCTACTTGTGGCCGGATGTGTATTTGTGGAGAGGGTGAGAGTCTGAAGACTTGGAAACAGTGCCAAGTATTTTCAGTCATAAAGTACCCTCAGGCAAAGGTTCTTCCAGCATCCTAGTTGTTCAACAGTCAGCTAATAGAGACAGAAATACAATACTTTCTAGGATCCCTCCAGGGAAATTCATCTCTTCCTTTCTCACACCCTTCTTAGCACATTTCACAGTCTCTCCTGTGTGTGTGTGTGTGTGTGTGTGTGTGTGTGTGTGTGTGTCTCCCCAA
Organism: Myotis yumanensis; assembly: GCF_028538775.1. Lineage (NCBI taxonomy): Eukaryota > Metazoa > Chordata > Mammalia > Chiroptera > Vespertilionidae > Myotis > Myotis yumanensis. The sequence goes on along the minus strand of NW_027223764.1, from coordinate 22,510,984 downwards.
TCACCTGAGTCCCCGGCAGGCAGGGAACGGGCCATTCCTATCTTTCATTCTCCAAGGGGTCTAACAGAGAGGGCTGACAAACATCCTGGACTCGGACAGAGTTGTGACTGAACACCCAGGCATCGCAGGGGCCTCCCCGCAGCAGAATCACTTCCTCACACCTGGCCCTGCATCCGCACCTCTGCTCTGAAGCGAAGCCTGGCCAGGGTGCACCAGGACCCACAGCCCCGGGGGACTACATTCTGAGTGGCCCTTGAGCTCCTATGGGGATGCGGTAAGTCTGCTGGCTGGTGCCCAGCATCCAGTGTCTATCAGAGTGTGTTAAATGAATCACTGAACATCACCATCCTTTTCTCCCTGAGAACAGGCCTATCAATCCCAAACTGTCCTGGCCAAGAACAATCCAGAAGAGAAAGATTAGCAACGGCGTCTGATCAATGAAACTGTGCCCTGAAAGGGAACATCTGTGGAAGCCAGTGATCCGGGAAAGGAGCACACGGCATATGACCTCAGGAGCCACAGGGCTTCCTGACCTAAGTCATTGGGACACGCACATTCACTGTCTGCCTGGCCACCTGCTCCCACGGGCAAACCCGTGCTTTTCTGTCTGACACCAGGGGGCAGTGGCAATGACGCAGGCTGGGTGTGCAAGCTCAGGGCGCCGAAGGTTCGCCTCCATTTCCCCACTAACCTCAGCAGGTCCAGCGAGGGGCCTCCACCACCGTCTAGGGATGACCTCGCAGCCCAGACTGTTCTCCAGCGGCGCTGATGGTGCTGGGGGATCTGCGGGCTCAGGTGGCTGGGGTGGGGCGGGGGTCTGTGTGGAGCCTTTGGAGAATTGCTGGGGACCTGCCAGGGCTCTGAGGGCCGCTTTAGGCAGGTCAGGGAGGCAGCAGCAGGAGGCATTTCTGTGGCCACAGGTCAGATTACCTCAGACGGGGAGCAGAGGGGAGGGCTGGAGAGGCTCCCAGAAGCAGCTAAATAAATACAGATTTGCCTCATTCCTTTCTGCTCAGCGTATGGTTCGGGCCTGTCTGATGCACGGTGAGCTGAGACAGGCCCGGGTTTTACACACAACACACTTCTCTGTCCCGCTCTTTTGCTTCGTTCTTTATCCACTGTATTACTTTTCCTACTGACTCCACTTTCAAATAAAGAGACCAGTTCATGGGTTATGCTTCATCCTCCGGTAAAAATCATCTCTGCGGTTTTCAGTCTTCTTACAGATACAAAGGCTTTACATAGTTGCCTGGAAAAGTGCCAAACTGCCTGGTCCTTCTTGAAGTACCTGTGAAAACACACACAGACAATGAGGAGACCCGCCTGCAGGAGTGCAGAGGGCCCTGGATCGCCACCCTGCAGCCCACAGTGCCGTGTGCGGCCTCCACAGCACCTTCCCTTCCCTTCCCTTCCCTCACTCAGGCTCAGCGTTGGGCTGGGTGCTGAGCGAGGCAGGCGTTTTTAACACTCCTGCTTTTTGTTCAGATGAGCTTTTTTTTCAGAGAGCGCAGGTGACATTGCTGAGGCCCCACAGCTTAGCAAGCACCAGGGCACACTGAACCCAAGCCTCTGATCCCCAGCCACTGCTCTTCCCAATGCATCTCCGTTTTTGGAAGAATGGACACATCTTTCCAACACAACAAGACACTGGGGATTTACAATTTCTAAACTGCAGGATTTCTGAAAGTCCAATGGATATGACCACACATCAAAAGGAAATTCCTCTCCTAGGCCTGCCTAAGCCCCACACGGACTCCCAGCCTTTGTGACCAACCTTAGGAGGGTTCCCGTTGAGCCAGGAACATCACACGGTTTGGGAACAAAGCCCTTCCTGGGCTGCTCCAGATCCCTGTCCAGTTCCTGCCTTGGGATTCCCTCTAGAGCGGCGTGTGCGTGCGTGCGTGCGTGTGTGCGTGTGTGTGTGTGTGTGCGTGTGTGTGTGTGTGTGAAGCTGTGCCACCATTACCCTCTCATTAGCAGACAACACAATCTGAGCACTGCTTCCTTTTCCCAGTTGGCCTGGATGTGGCTCAGAATCCTGTCGAATACAACCTTCAAGCAGCCACTACCAGTGCGTTGGAGCTGTTGCCCGAAACGTCTCAGAGAAAAGAATGTGTCACAGCGACTACCTGACCCTCTGGGGGGCGGGTCAAGAAGGTGGGAAGGCCCAGAGATGCCGCAGAGAGCTGGTGAGCGCCTTGCCTTATGGACCAGGAGGAGCTTGGCTGGGTTACTTTATTCGAAGTCTGAATATTGGGTTACTTTTGGAAGTGTTTGAGGAATTGAGGAATCTGAAATATTTCCTTTACCAAGCTGCCGGGATGCCCCGTTAGAGAACTGGTGCTCCTCACCCTACTCCCGGTTCTGGTAAAAACCGTAACTGCTCTGGGAGGGGAGAGGTTAGCAGCGCGTATGCACGGGAGCTGGGCTCTCGCGCGGTGGCCATAGGCATCTGCTGAGCACTGAGGCTCGCCGCTTCGAACTGGCTGGCTGCCCTGGGAAACAGCACCGGACTGGGAAGGCTCAGTACAGAATGAAGAATGTAAAGTAGCTCACAGTTTTTTATACCAATTACATGTTCAAATGATAACATTTTGAATGCACTGGGTTTAATAAAATATATTAAAATTAATTTCACTGGCTTCATTTTACTTATTTCGTACATAGCTTGTATTATGTTTCTACTGGACTTCTTTGCATTAGAACAGCGGTTTTCAACCTTTTTCATCTCATGGCACACATGCACTCATTACGAAAATTCTGTGGCACACCAAAAACATATATTTTTTGCTAATTTGCCAAAAAAATTGGTATAATTTTGAATCATTCACACCAAGTGGCTATCGTTGTGCTGGCTGTTGTCATTTTTTAAATTTGACAATCTAAGGGCAAAGAGGTCAGTGCCCCTGACTAAGCAGTCAGGAATTGCATGTTTTAAAAATTCCTGTGGCTCACCGGCTGAAAATCGCTGCACCAGTGTACTGCTGACTTCTCAGATCTGGTTTCCCTCTGAACACAGCACTCAAGGTAGCGAGCCTGCAGGCTACTGGGGGCCCTGGGAGGATGCGTGGCTTTCTAAGAGGCTGGTGAGGCCACTGCAAGTCTTTCTGGCTTCCGGTTTATGCTGAGACCTTGCTGTTCTCGATTCCCCAGCCCTGGCATCACTTTGCTTTAGTAAAGCTTGTGCAGAGAGATCAGGAAAAAGTCTTCGGAGAGAAGATAAAGGCAAAGCCATTGTACAAGGGGAAAATTGAGGCAAAGAGTGAGCTGGTGACTCCCAACATCATACTCATACCTGAAGAAGGAACAGAAGCTTGGGGACAGGTGGGCTGGGGTTCAAACACTGGCCCGACTATTTGCTGCCTGGGTGGCCTTGGGCTAGGTCAGTGATGGTGAACCTTTTGAGCTCGGCGTGTCAGCATTTTGAAAAACCCTAACTTAACTCTGGTGCCGTGTCACATATAGAAATTTTTTGATATCTGCAACCATAGTAAAACAAAGACTTATATTTTTTATATTTATTTTATATATTTAAATGCCATTTAACAAAGAAAAATCAACCAAAGAAATGAGTTCGCGTGTCACCTCTGACACGCGTGTCATAGGTTCACCATCACTGGGCTAGGTACTTAATCTCTTTGGGCCTCAGTTTTTGAATCTGTGATGAGGATTATTCTTGGCTTTTGGGCTGTTTGTTGAAAGACTATCAATAAGAAAGTATATCAAGCAAGTATCTGCTTTGTAATAGAATTTCACTTATTCCCCCATTTTATAAAGGTGAATCCTTTGTTTTAATTAAGCAGATTGCTTTGATTAAAATTATTAGAAGGCTGGAGTAGATAAGATCTTGAAATGTTTGCACATACGCTTGAGTTTCATGGTAGAGACCTAGGCTCGGTCAAACTTTCTTGCGTTGTTTCATAAGAGTTTTAAAAAATAAAATTTCCAAATGTAGAACAGATACATGCACAATAGAAATACAAACAGAACTTAATTAATGAATTTGACAAGTGCCCTCCCTCCATTGGACGCTGGCAGATTTGAGCTTTAGGTCCAACACTAAGTACTGCCAGCCACACAGTCTCGAGAGCAAACATGAACTGTGCCCAGCACTCGTGGTGGTTCAGGGACCGAGAAGGCTCTTCTTCCCTGCGGAGAATATGGCTTTTGCACGGTTCATCACTCCTAGTTGTTCCCTCAGAACATGGCTAGTAAGAGAAGTGGGACAAGGTCACTTACCAACAAACCATCCATCGTCACACTTTTCCATGACATCAACAATATCTCCATCTCGGAGTTCCAACTCATCATCGTTCTGTGGTATATAGCTATATAATGCTTGGTAGCTAAATCTATCAATGAGAAAAAGGAATATTAAGTAAGTGACTGATAGGATTAAATAAGGGCTTTTTAAAGCCATTTCAGTTAAATCAACATTTAGGTAGTGTTTCCTGCTTACCAGTGGAGAGAAAAAGTATTTTATTGGCGATTTCTCTAATGACTTATCATTGGGGGAGATCCATTCAACATCAATCTATATGTATAAAAGCCTAAGCGACCGTCTGACCGTTTGACTGTTCGACCGGCAGCTATGATGTGCACTGACCACCAGGGGTCAGAAGCTCAATACACAGGCATGGAAACATTGAACAGACTGATGAATCTCAGAGGGAAGGGGCGCGGGGGGAAAGACAGGAAGAGATTAACCAAAGATCTTATATGCACACTAAAGGCCTGGTACACGGATTTGTGCACTGGGGGGGTCCCTCAGCCTGGTCTGCGGGGCTCAGGCAGAAACTGGCAGTCTGACATCCCCCGAGGGCGTAGGCCAGGCCGAGGGACCCCACCAGTGCATGAATCTGAGCACTGGGCCTCTAGTCTGATAATAAATTAAGACTGGCAGGGATGGAGAACTTCTGAGCAAGTCATGACCAATCCTTTTACTTAGTTTCATTTGGTTACCATAACAGAGGATTTTTGTCTAGATGTTCCCCTCCCCTTTTACATTTAACCAAGGCTTTTTCTTAACATGGGATAATTTATATAGGTTATTGGGAATAGTCAGAGGTTACTGAAGTCCAGAGATAGATATTATATTCTGGCAATTTACATTGGATGGCCCAAGACAATTGTCATATATTATAGAATTGTCATATTTATATGAAATATATTCCAGTTGCCTCACCATTTAGCAAAACTACTTTGAGTTTCTTAATCCACCAACAGACATTTCATTCATTGTTTTAAAATATGGATGTCACTTTTCTGAAACTCTTGAAAGCTTTTTTTTCTATCCCAGTGAGCTGGGGGTTAAGATTTTTATTTAGGTGGCAGTTGGCCTAAGGCGATTTGGGATGTGCTGCTCTGCTTGTTCTAACAGCCACCTCGGAGAAAGCTGGCATGCGGTGAAGTCTGGCATCTGCTTTGGCAACAAGGAAAAGCTCCTTTTTCACTTATTCCTTTGACAAATAATTAAGAAGCATGCACTGCACACCAGTTCACAGTTCTGTTCGCTCACTATTTTGAAACACAACAGTAGCAGGAAAAACTCTGCCATGAGCCAAACATCTACCATTTCCAGTAGATGCCTGTGATCTCCAGTGTGTGGGCAAGACAGACTAGACCCAGGTAAGGGAAGCCAGAGCCTAGAACAAGAGGCTCATTCTCCTCTGCTAAAACCAAAGGGGCAATTTCATTGTGTACATTTATCTGAATGTGTCCGTCTTTTGTAGGTGGATCTGCCTGCCAGAGGGTCTCTAACGAGGAATTAAGAGCGGCCACAGACTTCAGTTGGCAAATGAACACATTCTGCTGTTTCTGTATGTGCCTGCTGCCTCCCACCCAACCTGGCCTCCTTGGAACGCCTGCTCCCCTTCACCTCCACTGGCTCAGCTCTGGGAAGTAACTCCTGATTCTGCTTCCTGCTCTCACTCCCAGACTGCGGAGCGCGGCTGGAGGAAGTCCCGTAGCCTTGCTGCTTGGGTCGCCCGGGCAGCGCTGATGTTGGGTGGGAGTCCCCCACCTCCTCTGCTTCCCTGTGCAGGGGGCCCTTCACGCTGCCCCGTTCAGGTTTAAGTTTCCGGACCCCCTCCCTCCTGCTCTGTTCCCACACGGGAGGAAGGGTCCCTCTGGTCATGTTCAACTCCCTTCCCTGGGCTATTTCCTTAGCTTCCGTGTTCTCTCCTACATCTGTTGACTCTGTCAACCCCTTCTCCTCTGGTACGAATGTACTTAAGTCTCTGCACCCTAAAAATACCCCCTCTCTGTCTGCTACTCCCTCCGTCTAGAGCCCTTTTATCCACCATGGCACCGACTACCAACCCTTTCTAAGGAGGTGTCTGCCTCCCCCTCTCTAACTGCTGTCTCCGAGGTCACCCGTGATTTTCTCCAGTTGCCGAACAGAACACCTGGAGGACACGTCACATTTCCTCCCGCCTTGGCCGCTCTGGAGCAGGAGGCACTGCTGACCGAACACGCTTGCTCCAATCTGCACAAGGGATCGCTCCTAACCCCCCTCCCAAGTCTCCTGTGGCTCCTCTGTTGCCTTAAAAGTTGTTCTCCCAGGACCTACCCTCCTTTCCCTTCTCGCTCTACCCGGAGTCTCCCTGGGTGACCTTGCATGTGCCCGTGGTCACAGTGTACCCACTCTGTCCTGGCTCAGGCCCTCATCACTCCTTGCCTGGATTAACATCTCCTGACCGGCATCTTTGTCCCTCGCCTCTGAAACCCACCTTCTACTCCGTTACCAGAGTTACCTCCCGAAAACAAAACAGAAGCAATATGCTCCTCCCTTCAAACCCTCTGGTGGCTCCTGAGAGCCTGCAGAATGAAACCCAAACTTATTTCAGCCGCATCATGGATTCTGCAACGGGTCCCAACCTACTTCTTGAGTTTTGTCTCCTCCGTGAACTGTACCCTGCAGCCACGTGGGCACCTCTGAGGTTGTCCAAGCCCTCCGTGCCCATGTGGTTTCCTTAGCCGGGAAGACCCTGCTCTAACCCTCAAGTCCAGTTTGTCTTTCAGTGCTTATTCCAAATCCCCTCCCTCTGGGAATGGAGTTTACTCCTCTGTGCTTAAAAGAGGAGACAGAGCCAATATATTGTTTTTAATGAATGGTTCAACCCTATTCACTCAGCTCTCGTCAGAATCAATTTCCTTCCTCTATTCCCACAACACTAGGAGGGAAGCCAGTCAGCACAGCTCTCATTTGCCCTTGGAGAGCAGTTCATTCTTTACCTGTCTCTCTCCCAGTAGGTCATGACCTTATTGACCTGCCACCGGTTCTCACACTGGCTGATGGGAAACACGGAATTCTCAGAGAAGCTGGGAGTGATTCACTCATTCCCCCGCCTGGCTGCCCCACAGCCAGTCAACGACCCACTTCCTAAGCCCAACAGTCTGCTAAAAGGAGAGAACTGAAGTTTGCCGTGTACTTACAAATCTTGTGAGGCTTGACTCCTGTCTGGGGTGACTCTTCGCTGCTGGGCTTGAGGTTGCTGAGAAATGATTAAAGATGATTTATTGTCAGAAGGGGGTACCTTGTGATGAAAGTCAAGGGGATGAGAGACAGTGCTGCAGTAATGAACAGACTTTTCGGCAATGTTTATGATCTCATTGCAAACTGCTTCCTGTGAGGTGGCCCCGAGATATCCAGAAACCCCCATAAAACAGTCAACATGGGGACAAAAAAACAAAAAAGAAAGAGAGGAAGAGATGGAACATTCCAGACGAAGCACATAAGTCCAGGAAAACAACAGAGTTGAAGATCCAGGTTAAAAAAATAGATATTCCAGTAGTGGAGTGCAGGAGGGATCCAGGCGTAAGCATGGAAAAACAGGCAAGATACAGAATTCGGAATTTAGTATGAATATTAAAAAAAAAGGTAGCAGCATAAAAGCCTGCAATTAGTGAGTAACTGTTACAAACAGAATAACTTCAGGATAGAAATGCAAGTATGTATCCCCGATCATGCACTAAGACATTGGTTTAATCCCATATGGAGGCAGAGGAGAAATGGCATCTCTAATTCCTCTGCTTTTTTGAGGGGGAAGGGGCGGCCTAACATCTCTCTACGACAGTGGCCACATAATCCTTGTAACTAGTGGCTGAGAGTTAACCAGGCAGTACTCCCGGCTGTACTCTGGAGGCCAGTAAGGACTCTTTTTAGAAAAGCTACAGTCTTAGTCAACAGGCGTCTTACCACATAGCTCTTTTCAGATTCTGTGAGATCAGGTCCTGCGCTCAATGAATGATGAGAAGGCTGTGATCACCAAGCAAATTATAAGGGAGACATTTTAGCAGATGTCACATTGGAAAGAATTCAAAATAAAAGCGTGAGCAAATACACGTACCACACCATCACACTCGATGACACCGGACACTCGTAGCCTAGGGCCACCGAGTCTCCACGACAACACGGTGGGTGCACAGGAGAAAATGCAATGTACAGAGTTAGAAGCAAGCATCCAGGCAATGAGATGGGAGGCTGAGACATGGCTGCAGGGAGGTGAGAAGGACAACACAGGGTCCCAGAGTGGCAGACAGACACGGAAGGGCTGTCTAAAGAACATTACGTCCCTCCGTTACCACACACTTGGTCCCCTTGCTCTCAGCTGCCCAGCATCTATGGATGGGCTACTGGACCAAAGCCAGTATCAGTTACCTGGCCAACTGCTGGCAAAGCAGGCTCACAAAACTACCAGGCACGCCACACTTCAGTACTCACAAAAACCGAGTAACGCTTCTGAAAAGCTCCTTGGTGATGTTTAGTATTGGAACAAGACTGTTCTGGAAAGATCTGCACATGACACACTCCAGCTAGGTGTTTGAGGAGTTGAGACGTCTCACAGAGCGGAGCTGAAACCATCCCTCATCAGCTCAGGTACCCCAGGGGTGGTCATGGCCGAGCACCCCTCTTTGAAGCGGGCTCCCACAGCAGAGGCCAGGCCCGCACCGCGGGGTGTATGAAATCATTTCCCTCACAAAGGATTCCATCTCAAGCTCTGGGGAGTCTCCCTAAATAAATATTTGAAGAGCCATCCTTGGAGACTTCCTCCAGGCGGCCCACCATCATAGCCCTGAGCCTCAGCACCTCCAGGGACACCTGTGCGTAGCTCCCTCGTTCCAGAGAGGCCCAGAGAGGCCCGAGAGGGTGAGGCCTCCTGAGGCCACTCCGTGAGCTAGCGGTACACTTGGTTCCTGGTGTCATTGACTGTCCCCGAGGACCTTCCCTCTCATCCCCGGACCATGTCCCACATTCCCAAGCGTGCTCACTGACCGCATCTTCACAGAGTCCCACAGAAACCCCGAGACAGGCAGGGCAGGGTTACCCATCCCCTTTTCTTTAGAACCCAGAAAGCTGACGCTCAGCCAGGGACAGGGAAAGCTGCTGGGTTGCTCTTCCCAGGCCACCCCCCACCCCCTCCTGCTTGGTGCCACTGTACATGACCCTGCCCTTCCAGGCAAGCCCTGCAGGACCCACATCCATTCCAGGCACCACTTCTACCCTCCTGTCCTTTTGGGAAACCCCTTCAAGTTCTCCAAACCCCCTCCAAACTGCAATCACCTAGACAGCCCCCTGGACTCGGCAGGAGTGAAGGCAGACGCAGGACTGGAAGAGGCCTTTTTAAGCTCCTCCTACAACGTCTCGGGGCCTGCAGGCTCTGGCAGGTGACAGGCGCTGACCCTGCATAGACCCCTCATCACCTACCAGCCTCTGGGTCCAGGCTTCTGTGTAAGAAAGGGAAGCAGTAGCCTACCCTGCGGCTTTCACACAGCGGAAGAATGAAACTTATTCTGGGCACCCCGAGTGGGGCATAACTCCAGGCAAGGGGAGCGAAGGGGAAACTTTCTAAAAGGAAGAGCTGTCTGTCCAGCGACAGCAGGGGCTGCCTGATGAGAGTGCGTGGCCTGCCCCAGCAGCTGTCCGAGCTGAGGCTGCGCTGACATCACTAGCTGGGACATGGGGTAGTGCTTCTCAGGCTTTCATGGACGCTGGTCTCTCCTGGGATCCTGTTCAAAGGCAGGCTCCCGAGTGGCACCTCAGGGGTGTGTGCTGAGACGGCTGGTCCACAGGCTGCAGAGGCTCTCAACTATCTGACACTGAGATTCTCTGTGCCAGACCGACATGGGTCGCACCTCACAAAAATAAAGTTCTCATACAAATAAAATATTTCCAAACTCCAGCTGGGGCCTGATGACCTCAGGTCAAATGCAGACCAGAGAGAATGCGGACAGTCTCTCAGAGTAGTCGGCACAGTTTACGAAGTCCTTAGCATCTTTCAATCAACTTAATCCCAAAGCAGTGACTGGAATCGATCATCCACAAATAGTTGGCACATAAGAGATTTGGTGAATCAGATACAGAAAGAAGGATTGATATTCTATGAAACCCTTTCTTTTTAAAGCATTTTTAAAAAGCAGCTTTCAAAGCACATATAAGTCCAAGTCCTCATCTGACTCGTGGACTAACGTGGTGACAAGGGGAGGGCAGAAAATGAAATGTTAAGGCTCAGGGAAGTCTGAGAACTTGACAAGGTGGCTAAGCCCCGGAGAGCTGAGCCTCCGTGTCTGATCCCTGTACGCCAACCACTCGAGTCATGACGGGCAGCTGGTAGCACCAGCGCACACCCAGCTCAGCCTCTTCAGAAGACCAGCGTGTACCTTCTCATTACCTGTTCATCATGTGAAAGGTACGATGTGCACAAATAGGCATCATCCTATCATTAGCTCAAGGGTCCCCAGTACTGAAAGGGATACTGATGCTCCGCCTTCCTTGGTCTCAGGTCCTATTCAAACCAGAAGGCAATCATCATCACAACCTTCACATCCAAACACACTAACATCTGGACACACTTAACTCATCTCCCAGAGGTAGGGACGATTTGGTTCCTTATTTAACGTTTGTGGGAAAATGCAGGAAGAAGGCAAGATAAACATTTATCTTATTAGTGAGAGAGAAGGCAAGATAAACATTTACCCTATTAATTAAGATTCAATTTCTTCCCCCTTTTAAAAAAATATATTTCTATTGATTTTTAGAGAGAGGAAGGGAGAGAGAGAAACATTGATCGCCTGCCTCCTGTACACACCACACTGGGGATCGAGCCTGCAACCCAGGCACATGCCCTGACCAGGAATTGAACCAGTGGCGTCCTGGTGCATGGATCAACACTGAATCATGAGCCCACCAGCCGGGCTCAATTTCTCCCTCTTGGAAATGCTTTCCTTAGACTCTTCCTCCAAACCTATGCCATCCAATATGGTCACCAGTAGGCACATGTGACTTGGCCAGGATAAAATATACAATGGATTTCAAAAATGTAGTACAAAATAAAGAATGTAAAATATCTCAGTGATTCTTATGTTATTTATATGTTAAAATGAATTTACTTTGATATATTGGGTTAAATAAAATAAATTATTAAAATTAATTTCACCAGCTCCATTTTACTAGCAGAAAATTAAAAATTACATTATGTTCCCACTCGACAGTGCTGCCCTGATCCCTGGTCCTCATAGTCTTCCCTTATTCAGGCCTAAAAGTAGACACACATTCTCACCAGGACCTCATCCGGGGTTAAGAATAAAGAGGGTATTATCTCATGCTAAGTGCGTTTTGGACTCTTGGAGATGCGATGAAGTTTTTCACATGTTTAGAAAACAGCAATTGGCCCAACACACATACACACACGGGCGCGCACATACACACACGAACACACACACACACGCTTCATTCCCCTCCCCCCTCATCAACAATAAACAGGTGGTAGTCTTGGACTCAGAAACTGCTTTGCTTTCCTATTCGCAAACATACACCCAAGCATCTCTCTTGGCTGGAGCACTGGCTTCATTCTTCCCGGTGAGCAACCCTGCAGCGTCCTTGCTCTGTGGCCCTGCTGCCCTTCCATCTCCAGTTCACGGAAGTCCCTCAGAAATCTGAACCCAGCTCCCTGGGACTGTTCATCCCTCTGGATCCACAACACACCTGGTGCTACTGTGCAGATACTAAGCACCTTCTTCCAGCGTTCGGTGTGTGCCAAAGCCCGAAGCCCCAAATAACTGTCTGCAGGCTGAAGAACAGCAGGGAGTCCTGGAGGTGTGGACAGGATAGAGGAACTCAACCTCAATGTGCAGGACCCACCTAGAGATACCTGCTCTCCTAGCCTGCCCGGACCCTCGGAGATGGTATTCTTCTCCTCATCTCAGGCCCCATACCTTTCCGCCTCTTCACACCCTACCCACATTTTGCTGACCTACCCTGGCCTCCCGGAGGGACACTGGACTGGGGGTGAGAAATCTGGCTTCCAGGCCAGGCTCTGATACCAATTTGTTATTTGAACAAAATGCTTAATTTCTTTGGAGTTCCAGTTCTTAGTGAAATCAGAGGACTGGACAAGATTTACATCAATGTCCTTTGGCTGTAATGTTCCATGACTGGAGTGCAAGCACCCTGTGATCGAGACCTGGCACTGGGCAGGGCTGAACGGGCTGAAGGGGACAGCCCTTTAGGAACCAAACTGACATCACAAAAGTGTGTCACTTTGCTCAGACCTCAGCTTTCTCATCTCATTGCCCACTGAAGACTGGACGGAGGGCTCTGATAGTAGCCCCCGATGTAGAGGGGGATCTGGCAGTGTGGGAGGCGAGGGTGCCTGATGGAGACAGAAGGTTTGCAGCTCCTGGTGCACCCCGGGCAAACTCTGCCCGAGGAGTAGGAAGCCATGAGTGACTCGGGCTCCATGAGGGAACCTAGAGCCATCCTACAGCGCCCCTGCTCTGCCCGCCCCGCCCCCCCTGCCGCCGGCTCTGACTCCGCTGATTTTCCTGATTTCATTGAGCAAAAGATCCCAGCTTAAATATAAAACCAGTGACAACCGATTAGTTCAACTGCTTACCACCTAGACTGATCTCCATCAGATTCCCTCACAGATTACACACTAGCTCTGTTGTAATGTAAACCTGATTACAACACTCCCATGCTCAGCCACCTGTCAGAGTCTGGAATGTGGACTTCTGTTTCCTTCCTAAAACAAGCCGAGGAGTAACGGCAAATGGCACTCAACTATGAAGAAACCAAAAGCTTTCCAAGATGATGGCTTTGTACTCCAGGAGGGAGAGAATAAGGAGAAGCAGGGACTGGCAGAGTCAATCTGAATTTCTAACTTCTGGATCTATGCAACACAAAGTAAAAGGCTTCTACCACCACTTACGTTCTTCTCTTCCTCCCCCCACCTTCCTCTCTGTGGTGGAACGGGGTAAGGAGGATAAAGTAAATTACCTCTTACAGTTCTGTTCCCTGTTACATCAGTATCACACAACAGGTACTTATTGGTTCTAATTACATGCTCGGGGCTAGGTGCTTTAGTCTCATGACATCTCATTTAGTCCTCATAATAATTCAGCAAAGTGGTCGCTAGGTACCTCATATTACAAAATGAAGACCCAATATGTCTGAGTTGGGAATTTGAAGAGCCAGGATTTGAACCCCAGTCTCTGGGACTCCAGGTCCTGCGCATTCCACTACACCTGATCTCTGGAGTTAGGGGGTCTGCTGTCTATCACTTCTCCTAACATTTTTCAGGGGGAGACACTTCAACGCTGGGTCTTAGTTCCCCATCTTAGATGCTGAGATGCTGGTTATTTTTGTAAGAACTTTGTCCAGTGTCTCTCCACGTCCTGTAAATTGTTAAATGCCCTCGGTACTTAGAGATTTCCCTCCTGAGGGAGCCAAAGGGAAATGATTCCCATTCTTAGTTGGATATCTTAACATTTTAAATTTCCTTTTGGTTCTCACAAGGTGCATTGCAAGCTTTTCCTTCTAGGTCTGATGTCTGTGCCCAAAGCAGGCCTGCGTCTTTGTTCTTATCTCTCTGGCACTAACCTAGTTCCCATGTGGTAAGGGATGTTCCCAAGCCACCAAAGCACATCACTCTGTCGTCAGTTGAGTAGCTTTCCTTCCTCTAGGCCGCCAAGCGATTTGTTCTTGCATTTCTCAGACAGATGCTTTGAGGACACATAGCTTTCCTGAATATTTTTATTTTTAAATGTCACGCCTTCAGATTTTATTGTTTGACTGGCTTCCTTCCCTTTAGGAACCAAACTGACATCACAAAAATGTGTCACTTTCCTCAGACCTCAGCTTTCTCATCTCATCATGGAAGTCCAATCGATTTGGGCTCTTAATCTGGGGTCCATGAGCTCCCAGGTGGCCTCAAGTGTAGCTCTCTTGAAACTTCACGCGGACTTTGGATGCTGGCCTGGATCCCTGGCTGACCTCAGATTCCCACAGGTTCCATAACCCAGAAGTCAGGAGTCACTGAAATAGGTGATCTTTAAAGATGCTTTTTAATTCAGAAATTCCACGAGGCTCTCACCAATTGTAGGAACTCAGAAACCAAGGCTGGGCGTCCGTCAGCAGACAGTGCCCTGGTCGGGGAAGCTCAGTGAATGTCTGCTGAAGCTCATGAAGGTTTCCGAGAGGCGCTTCCCCTCCACTCGCTGGACTGGTTGTTCTAAACTTGCTCGGCCAAAATGATGCCCCTCAAATCCAAGAACTTGGTTGATGATTCTTAACTCTTGGGCGTTTTGTATGCATGTTTTTGTCCAATTAAGCTGTCCCTCAAATAATAAAAGGGAAAACTTTCACTTTTCAAATGAGAAGGTTCGCAAGTCCATAATAAATGCCATACTTTGCATTTGTTCTTGCTTTTCCTTTCAACTGAAACTCACATTGGACTTTTAGCTAGTCAAGACCAGCAAAGACAGAAAAAACCCTCGTTCTTGTCTGACTGTTTTGTTAATGGACTGGGGAGCCAGAGGAGGGAAGTGACTCATCCAAAGACATGCAGGCTGATGAGAGCTGGAGCCCAGCATCCTGTCCGCACAGCGGGCCTCCCCCAGACCCCTCCCCGACTTGGCTCACCCCCTTCTGCTGTTCAGAGAACACACACCTACACACACGAGGGACGGACCTGTGTGACATCAGTTTGGGAGGCGACCAAGGAGTGGGAAGTCACAGGCAAGTGTTCGCACATCTGCAGAGTTGGGGGTGGCGGGAAGGACTGGACAGGTGACTAAGGGGAAGGAAAGCAGCAAAGCAGGAACTTAGCACCAAAAATGGAAGTTTGACAACCCAGTCACAAGGGTCACGTGACTGGGAGGAAGATGACTAGCCACACTGTGCTGACGAATGCCCATCGTGGCACCACCGAGCCCCTCCTTGCTCTGCTCCAGCCTCTTCTCCACACCACCCCCCTCTCCCGGCCTGCAGACACCCTACGGGTCACCCCAACCGGGAACTCACCACTCCCTGTACCCCCTTTCACATCCCCACCCCTGGGCTGTGGCGGGCCTATGTGCTTGCTGTGAACGCCACCCTCTGGCTGTGTGCCTCCCACAGAGCTCCCAGGTCAAACCCCACTTCTCTTACGCAGCCTTTCCAGATGGCCCCTTCCCCTCCTGGTGCTCATCATCTCTCCGCATCTTGAACCCTCAGAGTGAGCTGCTGTCTGTCCTCCTCTCTGCATTATAATTACTTGTGGACATATCATTTCCCCAGTGGAGATGACACACTCCTTTAGTTGGGGTCAGTCATCTTTTATCTTTTCTTTCATTCAACAAGTATTCATTGAGCGCCTTCCATTGATCATGTGTCCTGGTCTCTCACTGTGACACAGACAAGCAGAGGGGCAAATGCCATAGAGCTGAAGACGTGCCCTGCAGGTGAGGTGCAAAGGGCTGTGGAAGCACAAGGTCAGAGCATTTAATCCGTCTTGCAGGGGTGGGAGGACGCCAGGAAACGCTTCTGGAAGGACATCTGAGTGGAGAAGTGTAGGCAGGTGGCAGTCACCCAGGCACACAGCGTGGGGGCTTTGGGAGGCGAGGCTGGCCTGCTGTGTAAAGAGCCCGGCACAGGGTCCGCGGAGCCTAAGAGAGACTTTCCCAAGAGCAACAGGAAGAACCCTGATGGTCTCCCCTCTGTCTCTCGCGGCACTTAGCATGGGGCCTCGAACATCCTTGATGCTTGGATGGAAGAGAAATGGTCGTAACAGTCAGAACACCTGCGATTTTAAGGCTCTCAGGCATTTCCGTCTGTTCACTGGTCAGATACACGTGAACTCTTGGTTCAGCTCCCCCCAGCAAGAGGAGTGGCCGCAGTTTTCCCGATAACACAGACTGGCCTGGAGCACATTTATCTACAGTGACTCAGCCTGAGCTCGCACCATCCTGACGGCCACCAAAGAGCAGTGTCACTGAAGTCCTTTCCATCTTTAGCTCTGTCGCCCAGAGGGCCTCACGAGCAGGAAGCTTCTTTTGAAGGACCCCGTTTCCCGAGTATCGGGGTCCTGTTCCCAGGCACAGGAGGGACAGTGAAGGGGCTGGGAGGGAGGTGTGTGGGCAGGAGCCCCTTTCCCACAACCCTCTAGCTCTCGTAGGGAGCGAGGCCCACAGCCTGGGCGCCACATGGAAGAGAGGAGAGAGGGCTGGGACGGGAAGTGGTCCACTGGTGGCCTGGAGGCCCACCGAGAACGGGACATCGATTTCATCAAGCCTGGCACCCGTGTGGCCAGCTCCTCCTCTCGCCCCTCCAGCAGGAAGGGAGCTGTATACCCCTAGCCCGGCCCAGGGCTTGGCACCACGCTCTTCCTGTGCGTGCTGGGCCTGGAGGCAGGTCGCTGTGACTCACTGCTGACAATAACGAGGTCTCCGGGCACCACGACTGACCGGGAATGTTTACAGAACCGTTCCTGTGTCAGACATTCAACTCTGTGCCACCAGCCACTTCACCAGCGAACTATTCTTTCCCTCACTGGCCGCACCCTTTTCTTCCCCGTGAACACACATCCCAGGAGCGCCTGCCGGGCATGGCCTCCCCAGGTGCTGCTGTGCCCCTCAGCCCCACACCCGAGCTGGAGCAACATCCACCTTGTGGAGCCTTCCCTGTGCCGGGCACCACCCCCCTAATTTATTTCACAGCCCCCCCACCCCCCCGAAGGGAGGGACCACCTGGCACAGGAGAAGCCCGCGCTGGGAGGTTAAATGGCTGCTAGCGTGAGGCTCGGCCTGAGTGGTTACATGTCCCACACCGCCCTCGCAGCACACGGCCCCCTCCCCACTGCTGGCTGGAGCTGAGGTCTGTCTCTGTGGGCTCCAAGCGCACCTCCATCACTGCAGTCCTGGCGCTGCTGACCCAGGCTCCTCGAGGGCAGGGATGGGTGACCCCTGCCCCCTGCCCGCAGGCTGGTGTCTACAGGTCTTGAGTAAATATTTGTTGAGTGAAAAATGAAACTTTAAAGGGAAATGGGGACACCCGGTCTGAGATCAAGCAGTCTCCTGTGGGCATCGTACACAGCAGGCGACAAATGGTTTGGAGCGACATCGTCAAGAATTCCACTGGGTAAAGACATTCTAGAATGTTCTCAGTTCCAGAAGCAGCTCCAGGTCACCCGGGATGGTCGCTTCCATTTACAAAATGCTGACCATGCGCCACCCCAGCCCCTGTGCGAGCACTTCTCTCACGTGACTTCCTCCCGACCTCTCTCTGAGGTAGGTGTTACCAGGTCCATTTTAAAAATGGGGAACTGAGGCTCAGAAAGGGAAGTCACTCCCAAGCACGAGACGTCAGGAGGTAGGCAGGCAGGCACACCTGGCTTCATTGACCTTTGGGGTATTGAACGGCATCGCCACATTGGAATCGCGATCGAATTGCCAAGTTTATCTCCCCCCCACACACCAAATTCTCAGCGCTCAGAACACCCCACAGCCACCTTGGTCCGCACTCAGAAACCTTTGTAGCGGACACGGACAGAGGAGGGGACAGTCACATGAAGAGCGGGCGTGCCCATTCAGGGACCCAAACCTGTGAGGCCGGTGCTGGGCCTGAACGGTCCTCCCGAAGCAAAGCGCACTTGTTCGCAGTGAACAAAGGCCTGTGCACCCACAGACAGACAGGACGCAGACCATGGAGCAGTTCTCGCACAAGAGCAAACCACACTGAGCACACCGAAGCCTGTGTTCCAGCTGTTAGTCTGAGCAAGCCGCGCTGATCTCCGCAGCGGGAATGGGGGAGGGAAGGCCTTCCTCCTTCTCAGGGGCTTGCGCAGGAGGTGCCCCAAGGGGGGTCTTTGGAATCCCCTCAAATGGCCAGAATAGAGCCTGACTTTTGCCACCGACTTCCCAGCCCTGACACCTTCATCCAGGACCCCCCTGTTCCCTCCTGGGTATTTCTGCTCCCAAGACAAGCAAGTGGGTCTCCCTGGCATCACGCGGCCTCGGCAGGCGGACCGTGGGTGAGACGTCTGGCCCACCTGCCGACGGAGACGCCAAGGCACACACGTCATGCTGCAGGCCTACCTGGCGCACACCACTCCGAGCAGCCTTCCGCTCAGCCTGCTCGCCACCTCTACGCGGCTCTGTCTGCTCAGCCTCCCTTCCCGGGAAAGGGCTGCCCAAGGCCTGGCTGGGCTGGCTCTCCTCGGGGGTGCAGAGGTCTGAGAGTCTCTGTTCGGTGCTCAGGCACCTGACCACGTCTGAAGGTTTCAAGCAGCTCTTCTTAGAGATCGTGGGTCCGCCCAGGCATCTCTCACCTGCCTCCCGCTCTGCTTTCCTTTCGTACTGTCTGCTTTCTTCTCGCCACGGGCCCTGGCTGCTAAAGGCGTTGCTAAGCTCCGAGATGACTCTATCAGGGCTCCCAAGCAGAGGCTGGGAGAAGCTGCCCTGCGGGAAGCCTGGAGGGGGCCTGTGGCTGCCACTGTCTCCGTTAACGTGAAGGGAGGTCTGGGCACCAGGCACCGGGGAGTAGGCTCGGTGGGGGGCAGGGAGGGCCAGTGGGGAGACAATGGAGTGAGGGGTGGAACGACCCGACCAGCTCGAATGGGGGAGGCTGAGGGACAGGGAGGGACTAGGCCTTGTCAAAAAGGCAAGGTGGTCAGTGTAATAGACAGACGCCTCTGGCAGAGGAGGCAGAGGTGGGGTCAGGGCCAGAGGCCGCCGGCCTGGGACCCCCACCGTCAGTGAGATCCACTCCGAGGTGACAGCCTGCATCTCAGGGGACAGGGCTCGGTGGGGGTGAGGCAGAGATGAGGGGGCTGGCAGGATGAGCTTGCTGTGACTGGGAAACTTAAAAAGAAAAGGAGAGAGAGGAAAACAAAAGGAAGAAGCACAAGGTAGAGTCAGCTTAAAGAAGAAAGGAGGAATAACCACAGGGACACACGGAGAGGCTGAAATGGAGATGAGCGGGACACTCTGGTATCCAGAGGAAGCTGTCTGCTTAGGTTCGGAGAGAAGCTGAGACGTGCGCACGTGTGTGTGTGTGTGTGTGTGTGTGTGTGTGTGTGGTTGTGATCGTGTGCAGCTGGGGAGGGTGGAAGACGTGAGTGGAGTGGGGGAGAGATAAAGGGGCCCCACTGGGCACTTACACCTGTGCCACCTGGTCTGCAGAGTCACTTCCAAAGGAACACACTGGAAGCTGCCCGCCTGCCCCACCAACACCTGGGCAACCGAGGCCCTGACCCAGAACCGAGGAAAAAACGGTGACCTGCCATTGCCCCCGCCTTGTCTTGGGCTTTTATTCTCTCCAGGGGGCTCGGCAAAGAGCCTTCCAGAGAGGAGTAATGAGCAGGGTGGTCAGTTTTATAGTCTCCCTTGGCTACAGTCAGGCAAAACATTGAGTTGAAGTCCCTGTAATATAAAGTAGAATGTGCTGCACCAATCTCACACCCTGTGCCCACAAGATCACAGCAGGTGGACCTTGCTGGGCAGAGAACCTGCGAGTACCCATCTCTTGAGTCAGCCCTGGGTGGTCAGAGAGGAGAAAATGACCAGGGAGGAGAGGAGAGAGGACCATCCACTGTCACCTGGTCCCAGGCCGGCTCTCCTTCCTCCCGACAACCCACAGCGGCAGCAGGCGGGGGGCTCTGGCAGGAAGTCGCCCACATGCCTCTCCCGAGCCCAGGGTCCTCATTTTTCTTGGCTTTGGGGAAGTGGAGATTTGGAATAATTCATGTTTTAAAACCAGTTTGCTCGTAATGAATGTTCAGGAAAGCAAACTTTTTGTGATAAACCCCCTTCCTTCAGCCCAGTGTACACAGAGGCGCTAGAAGTTACTTTTTAAACCTGGTCTCTGCTTGCAGAGGATAGTCTGGGTCTTTATCTTCTGCAGCCAACCTTGACCAATGAGGTGACAAGGACCGACTGGGCCACGGCACATAAGAACAGTGGAGGCACCCCGCCCGCTTCACTGGGTACTCCCGGCACAGAGTTCTGGACGAGCTGATAAAGGCTCCGATTTCTCTCCCTCTCCTCACCTTATCCCCAGAGCAATTTCCTTAAGCTCTCCCTTTTCTCCAACCAAGGGTGTGATAATATTTCCCCAACCAAGGGGTGAAAAGTGCCATTTGTATGCATGAAGACAGGCCCCGGTGTGTCTACACCCCCCTGCTGAGGACCGTTCTCAATCACAGGCTGAAGAGCCACCCTCGGGGGGCTGTGCCCTCAGCACCGAGGGGCTGTCACACCGACTGTGAAAACCAGTGACGAGACGCGTAGGTACCTGTGGGCTTGCGGTGGCACTACGACTTGGGGAGGAGTAAGGCAGGTCGATGTAATCCACCCGGTTTTTCACCAGTGGCCTTTTGATCACGTCCACGTAGGTGATGGGGAAGATGCCTTGCCGGGTCGTACCCGGGATCCTCCCTTCGTACCAGTTCTCGTCCACCTGTCGGAGCAGCGTGATCCTCTCACCCTGTAAGACACAGCAAGGCACGGTCCGTGTCCCACCATGCCCCAGCCCGAGGCCCTGCCTGCACCCCTCGCTGTCCTGCTGGTTTAGCACACTCTTTGCTCACATGAACCTTCCTTGCTAGACCTGGAGAGAATTACTATCACTGGGATGGTGATGCTCCCAGCAGTGGAGCTACCTGGATGCTGGGAGGTTGAGCTTGGCCCATAAATATTTCCATAAAGAAGGTCAGACTCATTTCCCCGAAGCTAGCAGGCAAATGGAGTGTTTTCACTCACTGGATGCATAACGGACAGATATGCAAACTTCTTCTCTAAGGCAAAGGCTTTTTGGGAGGGGTTCTCTTTTTTCTTCCTTTTTATAACTTTATTTTTTCCTGTGTCATTATAGAAAAATTAAAGCACAAGCAATAGAAAGCAGAAATAATCGTTACCCATAATGTTATCACTCGGGTAACTACTGTTAACATTTTGATATATGTACTTCCCAGACTGAATTTTGTTTCTGTGAATTGGACTTGCACATATTATTTTTCTTATAAAAACTGAGTATGCACTGTATTTCCCTTTTCCAACTTACTTTTTTTATACTAAACAACATGTAGTGAGCCTCGTTCTTTCTCAAGAACAATGATTCTACATTTCTAACAGTGTTGGCAGCGTAAGGACCACTGTGGGCTATCCCACTGCACATGCCTGTGCCGATTTAGTTGCCATTCACCTGATGCGTGGCACCTGGCTGCTTCCAGTGTTTCTTCTTTTCTATGAGGGGCTCATCTTTATCTGAGGCAAATACTCACTTTCCTCAGTCCTCAATGAAATTAGTAACTTTAGTAAGCCAGAGAATTTTGGCAGGTAAAGTGTTGGAATTCCTGGGAAGAACATGTCTCTGCCAGTTTAACTGTGTTCAAAATAAGCAAGCAGAACCCTGGCTACTGTGGCTCAGCTGGTTGGGCATTGTCTGTAAACCGAAAGGTTTTTGTTTTGATTCCTGGTTAGGGCACATGCCCCGAGTTTGGCTCATTCCCCAGGAGGGAGCCTGCAGGAGGCAGCCAATGGATGTTTCACTCTCACATGGGTGTTTCTTTCTCTCTCTCTCCCTTCCCTTCCTCTAAAAATCAATAATAATATAAAATAAGCATGCTCAGCTCCTTGAAGGCAATAATGGATGATAATACTGGCATCATCTCCTGCTTACTGAGTACCAACTAGATGCTAAACGTTGTTTCATGTAATCCTCTTGTAACAGCTCTAGGAGAGCCACTTATCTTCATCTATAATGATAAAAGCATAATATGCTAATTAGACCAGACGGCCTAATGGCCTTCCGGATGTCTTCTGGAAGACCTTCCAAACGAAGCCGGGGCTGCAAGGCCAAGGCAAGCCGCCACAGCTGTGAGGGCCGAACCGCTTGCACGAATTTCATGCATCGGGCCTCTAGTTTTACATATAAAGAAATGATGGCTCGGAAAAATTATTTAACTCCCCAAAAGCTGCACAGCTGAGAACCTGTGACTTTTGGCTTCAGTTTTTCAAACTTCTCCTGGTGTCAAGACTTGCTTTTCTCGACTAGGCCAGAACCTGTGATGTAAAACCTAGTCACCTACACAGCGCCTATCACATCATTAGGTGCTCGACAAATGCCAACTGAATACAGTTTGTGGAAGGTGTGTAAGATTCCAGAAATGCCGTCTGTAATCAGTGAACTCAATGTAGTTAAACCCTGACACTCGCCTAGGGTTTATTTTTAAAATTATCTCAAAATTATCCAGTTGCCCTTCATGCACCCTTGACTGGCACATCTTTAAGGGGTTGCTGCCCTGCAATGCCACCTGCCCTGAGATCAGGGCCACCCAACAGGCCCAAAGCACGGGTGAGAGGGCTCACCTTCCTGAAGGACATTTCCACTTGCGTGTCCCCATTGAAGTTGAACTTTGCGATAGCTTCTCCGTATTCCAAGATCTGCACCGGTGTCAACTTTTTGGGCTGAGCCTTCTCCGCAGGAGGAAGAAGCTGAGAAAGGAAACGAGGTGAAAGGGAAGAAGTGGGGACGTGAGAGGAATGGAGGAAACAAAACACAAGTTCCCGATGAACAGGTGGCCCTTTGGGCACGACCGGCGTTTCCCTAGGAAGAGGGGCTGCGGTACCTCGATGTAGGTGCGCGGGAAGATGCCCACCCGGCCGTGGTGCTCGCCTTCGTACCAGTTCTGGTCGATCTGCTTATAAATGTAAACAATGTCTCCCTTTTGCAGAGGAAGCTCCCTGTCAACAGAGGGTTATGCACTTTAGCAGACGTTTCAATGCATGTAAGATTAAGACGTGTAGATTTTTATAAAAGACTTTGAGGCCAAAAGGACCGAAGGACACAAGTGGGGCTCCGTATTTGGAAGTGAGAACCCTCCGAGGCGGGAAGTCACATCACCTGTGGCGCTTTTCTGGGCTTTTCTGGGGTGGATGCTAACTTTCAAACTGACCAGCGCTTGAAAGTGCTCAGGAGCCTATTAGCTTGTTGTGGTTTCCCCAAGCACTTTTTGCGAATGCTGTGCTATGCTCACGGTTTACATAACACCTAGCAACGCACTCATTAGTCTTAAATGATGTTCATTCAATGATGACGAACGTTTCCTTCTCGACACTTTCACTGCCTTTTCTACCCTCTTCTCTGCCCTGCCAAGGCATGTCTTCATTGCTTTCAATTATCATCAAATTATTTCTCCAATATCAATATCCTCGATCGTTCCATCCATCTCACCATCCATCCATCAACGTGCAGTAGAAAGGCTCTAAAATTAGGCAGATCTGGATTCAAAAGCCAGTTATACCATCTACTAACTCTGGAACCTTGGGTGAAATACTATCTCTGAGATACTTTATCAAAATAGGAGCTAACTCAGAGTTGTTGGAGAATTCAGCAACAAACTACAAATAAAACACCCAGCACAGTGCCTGACTTGTAGTTAACACTCAGTAAATGCTATTTCCTTTCAGCATAAAGGGATCTTGGAGAGAAAAGTAAATTTTCAAATGTTCTTCATGCCCCCTTTCCAACCTCTCCATATCCATCCCTTTGTTTGCCTCAATAATGATGCTAACCTCTAATCAGGACTCCCTTAAAAAATAGAAACAAAAAGATAACATAAAACGAGAACTTAAAAGGAGAACAAAAATTGTAACTTGAAATTTTCTTGACTTGAAAGCACACACGCCTAGATCTTTTCCATTTGCGCCACACCAACCGCCAGGAAAGAAAGGTCTGTGCCTGCAGTTTGGAGGGGGGTGTCTGCTTTGCCCAGTGCCGGGAAGTCCCATGGACGTGAGAGATGCTGGCTGAACAATGGGGTCACATCTGGAAAACCTTACACAAAGGCGGCGCTGTGCCGGATGAAGGAACAAGGCAGCCTTTGTGGTCTCTCATTGGTAGACGGGACTCTAATCCGAAAGAGGCCTGTGAAGGGATCCGGGCACCTGTCTCTGGAAGAAGGAATGTGTTTGGCCAAATTTTGGCCATAGTCCTCCTTGGGATGTTCTGAAATCACCCTCCTTTTACACCCGACCACGGACACCTGGGTGAGCAGGACTCTCGGCACATCCACGGGTGCTGGGGGTCTGCAGGCCCAGCGCTGCCACCTAAGTGACTTGCAGCTGTACAGGCAGGTGGGAGCCGTAAGGGCCCCGCTGTTAAGAACTTTTTTGAGTAACATGCTATGGGGAAAAGAGAACCCAGTGACTGCAGACGTTTAAGACGCAAGCCTATGGGTCTGTCACTGCCGCCTGTAGGGACGCTGCACGAACTTGTTTTGGCGGCAGTGGGCAGGATGAAAGCCAGGCGGGAGGGAGGAGCCCTCTCCAGCGCCCGCACTGTTGGAAGTGGTGACGGTCCTGTTTACCTCAGATTTCTCATTTGTTCTACTTGACAGGATTGCTCTAAAAAAATTGTTTTAAGACTTTAAAATATGAAATCGTGGTAAATGCATTATTATCAATACAATACCACTTAATGAATATTACATGGACATTTCTTAATTAAAAAAAGGGGGATGAAGGTGTCTACTTGATTAAACTAAAGCCTATTTTATAAATCTTTGTTACCCTCTCTGGTTACATGATGCAAAATGTTTTATAAGTGTAGTACCTTGGTTGCCCTGCAAGAGAGGCACCTTTATGCCCATTTTACAGATGAGAAAATTTGAGTTGGGAGAGGCTGGTGACTTGGCCATGGTCACAGAGACAAGACTGGCAGAGGCAGGACTCCAAAGCCCATACTCTTTCTGGGACATAATGCCACCGCCTCTTGTTAGCTGCTGAGCCAAAGGGCTGGAGGTGTCATGACAAATACCCGAGGGCACCAGACTTGCGCCCAGGTTCTAGAAGTCATGGCCTGGTTTGTGCTGGAGATCTCGGCCCAGCAGCCTCCACACACAGTTTCCGTGTCTGAGGATGGGAGGTCTCCCTCATCATCAGATGTGGAGCCTCCCACCAGCAGGACAACGGATGGCTGCTGGCCACTGCTGCCTGCGAAATCTCTGGTCCACCTTCATCCATAATTAGACATAAAGTGAACAGGTTCCTTTTGGAGCCCCATCTTTGGTAGCACTCCCATTTCATTCTATGGAAGATGTAGAGGTCTCCTGGTCATCTAAATGTAGGTTGCCTTGGGTTAGTTAAGCTAATCAGGTTTCTTTCTTCATTGAAGGACTTCTAGAGCCAGACATGTGCCAACAGCAAAGTCTCTCTTCAAGGGCAGGCGGGAGGGACAGACACGGTGGGGTGGTCCCAGGCTCCTTTCTATGACGGAGCACTCTGAGACACATACTTGGAGAAATGCTGGTCATCTGTGCCTTTAACCTCTCAGGTTATAGCAGCGAAACTGATAAAGTTATCTTCCTAGAGACTGGCTCTGGTTCCCTCCAGAGAGAGGTTGGGTCAGAGGGAGCCCCCACGTCATCAAGCAAACTGAATCCCTGTAGAGGAGGAGGCAGGGATTTGAATCCTGATTCCATCACTGACCAGCCTGGGAAAGTCCCTTACCCTTGCAGTTCCTCAGTTTCCCCATCGATACAAAGGGATAACAGTACCGACCTCACAGGGCCACAGCGTAACCTGTGCCATAGCATAATACAGCGCAAAGCACTCAGAACAGTGCTCAGCACACGGCAAGCGCCATAAACGACTGGTTTTCATCACTGTGACTTCTCCAGCTCTCCTCTCTAAGTGGACATCTGTGTTTCAGAGAGGCAGTTAAAATGACAGACAAATAGGACCAGTGGCACTTACTTCAGTGTCTGAGCTTTAAAGTCAAATTTGGCTCTGGCAGGTCTCATCTAAACACAAGAAACAATGTCAAGTTAAAATCACAATTCATGTACAATGGAAAGGACACATTTTCACGCGTTTCCGGAAAGCAAAGCAGAAAGACGCACTCTAACCAGTTCATTCTGGGGTACACATCTGGGCAGGATTCCTCTCGTCTGACCTCAGCAGAACACTAGGTGGATGTTTGGTCAGCTACGTCATGCATGAGCCTCTCCCTAAGGAGGGCCAGATTTGGGGAGGAGGTGGTGACAAAAGTCCCAAAGCTGACGTTCTAGTTCCCCACAGCTGACCATGGCTATTAAAAGCAAAACAAAACAAACTAATAAAAAACAAAAAGGGAGTTAGCCAGAAGTCTTACTGTGTGGGAATTGTGACCGTCTTACTCTTACCTCCTCTGTTTGCCTGACTTAAATTACCATCTGCAAGTGGATGAAACCCCGATTCACCTTTCACGTCATCTTCAACTCCGTACCTTTCTCATGGCCTCCGAGATCACCCACAAGCCAGAGGAAGTGGGCCCTGCGCTCATGCTTTCTCCAAGGCTTCCCTGCCTATCGGGTGGCTCTCTCCTTCCAGACTCCAGGCCTGGGTGCACCCTTGGCCCGTCTCCCCTCCTTTGTCCGTCTGCCATGAAGTCAGCCAGCTTCCCTCTCCCTCCCTCCCCACTCAGGTCTGACTCTGGTTCACAGGCACAAAGCTTCCTTTGACTTCACTTCTCTCCGCTCTAATCTGCTGTCACTCAGGAGCACAAAGAACATTCCTCAAATGCTTCCATCACATCACTTCCTTGCTTTGAAGTTGGCTGAGGTTCTCAACTGCCCTCAGTTCAAATCTCAATTCCTAAGTGTTGTTAAGGCTGTGGGTAATGTCTCCCCCCTCACACCTAATGGCCTTTATCTCTTATTACACTCTTCCCGTCAGGCAAGTCTGTTTGCCACACCTTGGCTAAACTGCCTTCTCTGTCTGGAATTTTTTCATTTCCAATTCTGGCAAAAAGAGCAAAAAGCTCACCTTTACTTACCCCCATATGTATTTGCACATCTGTCTTCCCCACCATTAAAAGTAGTTATTTTTACTAATTAAAAAAAAGGAGGGGAGAGAAGTCATGTGAGCAATGTAGCTGCCAATATAGATCTGACTCCATGACCACCTGGTCTAGGGGAACAATGTGATGGAAATTAAACCGCACACTTCCTCTTCAGTATTAGAGGCCATGGTCAAAGTTCAGGGGAGATGGGCGACCCTAGATCCCGATCCCTCAGTGAGATGCCCCGTGTGGCCAGGCTCCTCAAGCTGGGGTCTTGGAGGGATCTTCTTAAGGGCATGAATTCTCCAAAGGAATTTTTTATTTTTCATCTTAATGCTGATGCTTCCATCCTTCTATCTACAGACATGCATATTAGAGGTCAATTGAAGGATGACCTTACAACCAATGCTACACAATTTCAATGCCTGCATTGTGTCTGTGACCAAGGGGCATAACTGAACAGCTGTGGGCAAACAAGAAAAGAACGGATATGGGGTTGATGATAAATGACAAGAGAAAATGACCAAAACTGTAAGGACAAACATAGCAGTGACTGCAATGAAAGTGGTGGCCACCCTTGACAGCTAGCGCTAGAACTGGGTGATGTAAATATTTGCACTAAACAGCGCCATCTGCACACTTGGGGTGGCAACAGAGCTCACGCAAAGTGGTATGACCTACAGTTAAATGAATAAAGTTGTACAGGTGTGTATTTACTGTTTAATTCCTCAATTGGCTTAGGTCAAAACTGGGGGTTGAACTTCCTTTTTTTCATTAAAGGAAACCCATATATCACTCAACGTTGAGCAATACTGATTCCATTGATCTGTTGGGACGCAATACCTGAGTCACCGTTGCTTGTACAAGCATCTCTCTCTATCTTCCTAATCTTCGTGGGGCTGAATCCTCTGGCTCCCATGCGCTGTGCTACTTACCACAGCAGAGACACCCGTTCCTACCACAGAGACACCTGTTTGGAGGGGGCCTCTTCTGCTGGACTGCCAGCTTCCCAAGGGCACAGTCTGAGTCTGGGTCCCGCCTCCCCACAGGGACTTGCTCAGAACCAGTGGTCACCCAAGGTCTGCCTGATGGGTCTGAAGTGTGTCTGCACAGCCCGGTGCCCTGGGACTTGTTGGTATCTGTTTTCTTATGTCTGTCGGCCCACATCGAGGGCAGTGATTTTCTAAGTGTGGTCCCTAAACCGGTATCACAACGTCACTTGGGAACTGGTTAGAAATGCACACTCGCAGGCCCCATGCCAGAATCAGACACTTTGTGGATGGAGCCCAGCCACCTGTATGTTAACAAGCCCCTAGGGCAGTGGTCAGCAAACTCATTAGTCAACAGAGCCAAATATCAACAGTACAACGATTGAAATTTCTTTTGAGAGCCAAAATTTTTAAACTTAAACTATATAGGTAGGTACATTGTTATTAACTTAATTAGGGTACTTCTAAGGCTTAGGAAGAGCCACACTCAAGGGGCCAAAGAGCTGCATGTGGCTCGTGAGCCGCAGTTTGCCGACCATGACCCTAGGGGATTCGAGAACTCAGGTGTGAGAACCACTGCTCTGGAGGGAGGAAGGCGGGCTGGGCACTGTGCCTGCCTCTGTCCATGGTTATTCTACCCCAGCCGCATTCTCACGCACGTGTGCTGTCATCTGTGTGAGTGTGCAGGCCTCGGTGCTTTGGTGTGTTCCCTTCTCCCACCACTCTCGAGCGAGCCCACCCAGGAAGGAGGACCAGCCACGTTGCAGCCTCAGAACAGGGCTTTGAGGAGCTGGTACAAGAGGACCACGGGGCATCCTTCCCTTGAAACTGATCAACCTTGTGAACTTCTGCCTCTTCCTTATGACCTTTTCCCATCATGTTAGAGTCTCTGTCCCCTCTCTAGTTTCCCGTCTTCTAATCTGGCTCCTCCTTTTCTCTATCTCTTCTTCCCAGACAATTTGACCACTAGCGAGTGCCACCTCTGTCACTCAAAAGATAGAAAAATGAGTATTAACCTACTATTATATTGAAAGATGATAAAACGGAATATACTTTGGGTGTAACTCATTTCTATACCCCCAAGCCCCAGACACTCAGGTCCCCGAAAGGAGCCAACCTCAGCAGGGCCACTGGAGGGTCACGTGGCAAAACAAACTGGCACAAGAGGCAGCCTTGGCAGCACCAGGATTTCAACATGCCGACCTCAGGGGAGGGGGAGGAGGCCGAGGCCTGAACAACATCACTTCAAAGCTTTGTGCTTCTTCGTTTGTTTTATAATATTAAGTTGCATAATCTCGGCTGAGAAATGTCAAAATTAAGGGAACAAATGAAACGCCTCTCACCCTCCATGAGCTCACCCCGCTGCAAAACTCATTTCAAAATTCGCCAGTGAGGCTGCAGTACTGCTGGGCACTTTATCCGAGTACCTCATTGTACCACTGAGAGGCAGCATGGTGCTCTGATAGTTCAATGTTAACGGGACTAAAGTTTCGAGGTTGGTGTAAAAGATGCATTGCTAGCTAACTTTTGTAACTTAAGTTTCACTCAACCATCTCTTAGAAGAACCTTGTCCTTGTCCACACGGAAGCTAACACACAGGGACTAAGGTCTAAGGTTTCTAAGCAGAATGCACAGGCAACATGGTATCACGATGAAAGGCAGGATGTAGAGGACTGGACGCATGGAGGCAGCCGATGCTCTAGGCATGCAGAGGGCGTGTGCCAGCAGATCCCGGTCCCGCAGCCAGGCATGCTTGAACATACAGAGTGCAGGACATGATGGGACTCATGTCCACGGGCCAGCCACAGCGAGCCAAAGCGAGCCTAGGGAAGCCAGGATGACAGAACTAATTCGGCCTACAGCGGGCAATGCTGAGGGGAGGCAAATATGGCTTTGGGTCAAGCAGCAGATCGAGGCGACCAAAACAGACCTCTGACCCAGATTTCCTTTTTGCCGTATCGTCTATATTGAGGAGGTCCCCAAAGCGCTCATTAGTGATAAACTGATGGTGCGTTGGAATGACGCCCGTGTGGCGCCGAGCTGCAATATCGGCCTCTTCTTGCTCGCGCTTAAGTCGTCGCTGGTCCGCTAAAAGTTTCTGCCATGAAATTGCATAAAATGGGCAGTGAATCATCTGGTCCAGGGCATTGGAAAACTGCCAACAAAAACAACTGAGGAAAAGGTGCCAGGTCAATAGGAGGAAATTAAGGGTTAGATGCTGGAAGGGCTTTATGGCCACAACTACATGTTCCGCTATGACCACCCCCTGGCGCCACTCTGCATAGGAAGGAGACAACCCTGCACAGGAGAAACCAGGGGACACTGGGACACAGCGAAGGATGAAGTCCACACAGTTACACTGTCTGCAACCTGCCCCCGGCTCAGCCTACAGCCCCCTACCTCCTTACACGCGGCAGCAAGGCCAGGTGACCCAGGTGTATCCATGCATTCGTACGCATGCTGGGCTGGCGGCAGGAGGCTGAAGTGCTGTCCTTCAGCGATGCGTTCCCACAGCTGTTCCCACGGTGGGACCAGGGCTGGCTGACTCCTCTACCCATATCTGACTTATTACACCTGCTATGGGCTTTTACTCTGAGGGGTCAAGGGCAACAAGGTCATTTTTGTGCTTCCTATGTCTGTTACTCTAAGATGCTTGACAGAGTGGAGCTGCCATTTCAGCAAACAGCTCCTCTTCTCCTAGGCCAGCGATCTTTTCTCTGGGCACAGTTTTTGGGAGGCCTCAGCCAAGGCTATGTTTGACTGACAGAGCATCAGTTACTTTCTTGCTATACTTTTAAAGATAACTGTTTCTTCATTAGGTGAAGTGAAAGTGAGTTTAATTTGTAGACTATAAATACAGAAGATAAACTAAGAATGATGGTACTTGTGTTTAGAAGAAACATTCTCCCCTAAATTAAGGAAATAGGCATCTATTTCTATTTTGAAAGATCTTTTAAAATAACTAAACAATGTTGCATTTCCTCATTGCCTACTGAAATGACCCTATGGAATAGAACTTTAATGTGTTTTCCTATTTCATACCAAACATACATCCTTGGGATTAACTTTTTTTTTTGTAGGAAAAGCATTAATTATAACTGACGATTCCTACGTTCTTAATAAAACATTAGACTTTTTTCAGAAGGAAATTAAATGCCTGTGACACCTAGCCCCAAATGACGGTGGGCCCAATTTTCCTATTTTTCCAGGGTCACAAATAATAAAGTAACGACTCACCAAAGGTCGTGGGATTTCCAATGCTCGGGTAAGGTGTTGTGAAGATTAAATAAGAAAAGACAAGGAGGTGCTTTGCAAGCACATGGAGCCCTGGTTTCCAGCTCTCCCTCGGGTATAAGGCAGCGTGGATGTGGCCCTGGCAACCACCACCCTCTCCCAGTCCCTTCCTGGATGAGCAAGGAGGTGACTGGTGACCACGAATGTCCCTGCCAGGGCTGACATGACCATTTCCTGAAATGCCACCATCATCAATGTGGATAAGAAAGCATTTGCTAGAAACACGCCAGCACTGATACCCATGAGCTGGGAGTGTGCTTTCCCTGGAGCCGTGGGAAGGGACCGACGCTGAGGCCAGGCCTCTGGTGGTCTGGCCCAGGTCACACGAAGCCAGTGAAGGTGGACAGGGAACGGAGCACTTGGATCTGACCTCGATAAACCCACCTGCCCCGCAGTTTCACCACACCAGCCAATACCCTGGGGAAAGACATAGTTTTTAAGGGCTTTTGAGCAGTTCAGGAAACGAGCTGCTCACCTTCTGAATGCACCTCTGAATATACCAAACGGCTAAACCAACTACGTGAAATATGCCTCCCGGGGGGCAGGCAGCGTTCTATCACAAAACCTTCCGTGCTGGGGACTTGGTCTACACAGTGAGTTGGAATGCCCTCCTCCACCACAGCTTCCGGCCCGCAGGGCCGCTCCTGTGGCTCAGTGATGGTGAGAGAACCGAATCTGCTCTGTGGCCTCATGACACTCATGGTGTCTGAGCGTTTCACCTGGTTATTACAAACTGCTCTTTACATCAGATTCTTCCTCTTCTTTCTTCCCATGGACACGTGCCAGTGTCTCACTGAGCACTGCCTGCGTTATGCCCGGAGAGGGGAGAACATGTCTTTTCTGTCTTTTGTCGCACCACCCGGCTCTCCTCAAAGTTGGCCTCACCCGAAATCCTTAAGGAAAACCCACCCAAACCCTGAAACCACCATGAAACAGAACCAGGGACTTCAGACTTTGCAGAGAAAGGAAGAGCTGCGTAGACATGAACACCCTCCACCTCCTGCCGCCAGGCTCCAGCCGTTCTTCCAGCTCTTCACTCACGACAGGAACAGGCACTGCAGCCTGTTTCATCCACAGGACCCATTCTCCTGGGCACACAAAGTCTAGAAAGCACGCCTCGTACCAACACTGCGTCATAACAGACGCTGTGATGTGGCCGTCAACGGATAGGCAGAGCGGCCACCTCCTACATCCCAAGGGAACGCACTGCTTTCCCTGCCCTGTCAGTCATGCCCCCACAGCTGCAAGGAAAGGGCTCAGCCTGAAGCTCTTGGTGGGAGTTTAGCAACGTTTATTGGGGCATCTCTTCTTCTGAGTACAAAGGCAACATCAAATGGTTGCCTTTTAGTGACCACAGTATGTATCATGGTCATTATTCTTCTCCAGTTTCCGCTTCCTCCTACTGCACCCTTCCCAACATGAACTGTGCTTGGTGCCAACAGAGGGATGGCAGTACTGGAGAAACATGTGAGAGGATTTCCCTAGAGGATAATAAGGCCGGGGTCTGGCGGAGGGATGAAAGAGCAAAGAGCAATACAGGGTGGGCCACCTCTTCTTGGACCTCCTGGGGGGCAGCGTGGCGTTCAGAGCCCAGTGCCTTGAGAAAATCTACTTTAAGGGAAAGTGGACCGCAAGAGGCCTGACTGCGCCAATGTCATATAAAAAGTCACTTCTGACAAAGCTAATCTTGGCTTCCAAATGCTAGGCCACGTCATCTCTCTGGCGGATATCTGGGATGTTTACTTCCTTCATATTTTTCTCTGCCCAAAGCCAAGAGATTTTAGAGATGGCACTTACTTCTTTATCATCATGACGCCTTCGGATGAATTCTTCTGTGGATTCCAAGTAGTCAGCTGGTATAAAATGTCTTGGTGATTCTGAATCTTCAAAAGAACAAAGTAGAATTAAAACAGGCAAAGATTTAGTGGGAAACCAAACTGGGAAAAGATTTCACCTTTCATCCATTCTAAATAGCAGATTTTTTACAGTTGTAGAGACCAGTGATCAATGATCGAATTCTGAAGGAAAGAACCCTCGAATTCCCCCCACGTTTTGGATTCACTTGCGAACTAGTGTAATACAAAACTCATTACAAGGCAAAAGGTGAGCAAAAAGAGAGGACCTTCTCGGACAAGTGTCCCTGCTCAGAGGCGTGCAGGATCTCACAGGGACACACTGTACACACACACACACAGGCCACCGAGAGCGGCTGCCTCTCAAAAAACCACGGCGAGTCGGGGTTGGTGCAAACTGCAAGGGGCGCAAGGGTTCAAATGAGCCAATTTCTCAGATGAGCTAAACGGCCAATTTTTCTTTCGAAACAGAGTTTGGTGGTTAGTCTAGATGACATGGGGGCTTTGTTTTTGAAGAAGTGCAGCCACTACGAGCCATGATTAATTGCCAAGCAAAACAAACAGAAAACAAAGGACAGACCAGAAAATGAGCACCAAGGGCACACAGGAGGAGGGGACAGAGCAAGCAGAGTGGAGACAGGAGCTGAGACTGGGCAAATACACAAAAGGCCACCTCCGTGGGATGGTCCCAGTTCACTGGGTGGGTTGTTGTTTCTGTCCAGGCTGTGGTCTGAGTACGGCATAGGGTTCCCATTATCAAAGGCCCCCGGGCAGTCCTCTGGGACCGCGGGTCTCTCCTGAAGGGGCTCTGCGGTCCGGCCCAGCCTGGCCATGGTGTGTCGGGAAGACAGGCGCTTGGGCACCGAGGGCTTCCCCCCGGCGCGGGGCTCGTCCTGCTGGGGCTGACCGGGGAGGTCTGGCTTCCGGCCCGCCGGGGGGCCTGAGAAGTCCCCGGGGGCAGGCTGCCTGGGGTGGTGCTGGAGGGGCTTTTTCAGCCGGAAGGGGAGGGGGCTCATCAGGTAGATGTTCCTGAGGAGCGCGCTGCGGTCCCCTCTGCAGTCCGGGCGCCAGTCGGGCTGCCGGGAGGCCTGCTGCTCGTGCTTGCGGATGGTGGTGAAGCGGGTGTAGGAGGCCGGGCAGGTGCCCTTGCACTTGTTGAGGCGGTGTTTGGGGAAGTCTCCGTGAACGCTGCCGCCGCTGCCCTCCCTGCTATCACTGGAGACGTTGGAGCAGTGGTCAAGCTCGTCGGAGCAGGTGGAGAGGGGCTCAGAGGGCGCCAGGCCCCTGAACCCCAAGGGGGAGTCCACCATGCGGCTGCACGTGGGGGAGGCATAGACCCCCCCGGGGTTCATCCCGTCCACCTCCCGGGGCCGGAGCTTGGTGGACTCCAGGAGGGACTCGGCGGAGCGGGCTGCGGTCAGGCCGCTCCGGGACAGCACGGGTGTGGGGGACTTGCTCAGCCTGCCCGACAGGTCCAGGGACGGCATGGACCGTGACCGCTGGATCAGCTGCTCAAAGGCCGTGATGCGGGAGGAGACGGTGTGCTTGGGGATGTGCTCCGAGCCCTCCTGGCTGGGGCCCAGCTCGCCCCTGGCCAGGGCCAGGCTGCTCCTCTCGAAATGGGAGGCGAGGTCCCGCACGCTGGAGGAGGCGGCAGAGCCCAGGAAGAGGCCGGCTCGGTTGATCTGGTGCATGTCCCGGTAGAGCATGGTGAACTGCATCCCTGCCTTCCTCGAGAGCGGGCAGGGCCTCCTGGCGCTGGAGCCGTACTCCTGCAGGCTCAGGGTGCTGCTCGACTTGCTGTCGTAATCCCGCCGGGAGCGCATGAGCAGGTTCTCGATGCTCCCACCCACCTGGAGGGGGAGCCCTCTCTTGGAACCGTTCAAAGAAACGGAAACACAAAGGTTCTCACAGCTCTGAGCCTTTTCTGATGGCAACAGGACACTCTTCTGTTCCTGCAAAAGAGCGCTGGGAGCGGAGAGCCTGGGCTTGAACTTGGAGGGGAGGATTTCTGAAATGCAGGCTTTTGCAGCAGACAGGGGTTTCTTGTGCTTACACACAGGGCCTAAGGCATTGCTAGTGTTAACCGTTCGGCTATGAA
The DNA here is from genome assembly GCF_028538775.1 of Myotis yumanensis. NCBI lineage: Eukaryota > Metazoa > Chordata > Mammalia > Chiroptera > Vespertilionidae > Myotis > Myotis yumanensis. The sequence continues at coordinate 22,475,668 of NW_027223764.1, read as the reverse complement.
CTGAAGATGAAGAAATCATGTGAGCATTCCCACCTTTACGATCCACTGGAAAGCATGCAGAATAAAATAAACAGACCCATTAGGTTAAAGCTGAAAGCTGCTAAAAAAAAGGGAGAGGTAACATGCTCATTTGTCATAGGTGTTTTTATTTTAAATTTCCAGTCGATGTCCAGAAGCAAAATAATCTGTGCTGCAAAGCAGGTGCAAAATGCAACAAAAAAATGGCCACCTTGCTAGTCAGGAAAGGCTAAAGCTCAGCTAGTTTCTAAGAAAAGGGGATCAGAACAAAAGAGAGAGAGAGATGCTTCAGGGAGAGCAAGGCCGGGGATTAAAGGAAGGAGAACTATTCATACCAGAAAGAAAAATGGCCGGTGAGAAACGGGGGGAGGGGACTAGGACGGCTCAAAGGCCTGGAAGTGGACCCGCACAAGACAAAAGTGATTCCAGTAGCTGGAGGTTCACCCCTGCCAACACCCCGGTGACAGTGTGGACGGGAGAGACACCCGATGAGGCAGACAGGCGAGAGGCCTGCAGGCTTCGCGGGGTTACCTTTCGTGGAGGCCGAGCTGGACGGGCGCTTGAGCCCACTGAGGCCCTGGAGAGGGATGTCTCCACCTTCCAGGACGCTTTTATAAATCTGCCTCTCATTCTCCAGGCTCCCGAGGTCGCCGGGAGCCCCATCGGATTCCCTCTTCACTGCGTGGAAGTTGGAAGAATATATACTAAGAACAATGTAATTTTAAAAGGAAGAGAGAAGAGGGGGGAGAAAAAGAATAGGAGTTAGTATTTTAACATTTGTCTAAAAGGTACATTTCCAGCTGAGGGTAAGAAACACACTTTCCGGCTTTCTAACCAAGCACCGCCCTTTCTAAGGAGCATTCCTACGCAGAGGTCGAGTTTGACAGGCAAGGCAGGCCCACGGGAGCCCCTTGTCCAGATAGCGAACTGCCCTAATTGAATGACTGATTTGTGCTTTCGCAGAATAACTGAGAAACACGGCTGGGGCAGGGGGTAGGAGATAAGATTAGGAGGTGGGGAGGGCAGGGCAAGAGATGCTGTGGCCCAGGTGCTGCACACAGGATGGGGCAGTCACGAATATAGTTGGAGGCCGGCTGGCGTGGCTCAGTGGTTGACTGTCGATCTATGGACCAGAACGTCACGGTTCGATTCCCAGTCAGGGCACATTGGGTTGTGGGCTCGATCTCCAGTGTGAGGCATGTAGGAGGCAGCTGATCAATGATTCTCTCATCATTGATGCCTCTCTCTCTCTCTCTCTCTCTCTCTCCCTCCCTCCCTCCCTCCCTGAAATCAATAAAATATATGTATGTATAAAAATAACGTAAGTGGAGCCTCCGACCAGTGTTGGCAACTTTAAGTCCAACTTAAAGTTGGACTTAGATTTCTGGGTTATTTTTCTTTGGCCAATGAAGCATTAAAATCAACCATGAAAAGAGGAGGCCCAGCTGGGGCTCCAGGACAGTCAGCCACTAAGTGAAAGGGAACCTGGGTTCTCCATGCTTTCGCGGTGCCAGCCACCTCTGCACCCACTGCTTTCAAGATTCATACTCAGAACATGATGCTATGTTATGAGGCTCACCTATCGATACATCCTTCACTCACTGACATAGCCTTCACTTACTTTTATCTTGTTGAAGTCCTGGGTATTTTTGCAAGTTCCCACAAATCCTTTTTGGAATGAGGTGGGCCCCAGAAAGGATGAAGAACACTCACACTGAACCGCCCCTTCCCGAGGCCCAGTGTCCTGCGTCCTCACCCGCAGACACACTGACAGATGGATGCACAGGCACAGATAGGGAAGGACTCCTTCCCCGCAGACGTGCCCAGGCCTTGGCCAGGCTGCTGCTCGGTCCTACTGAGCTCCGTTTGCTGGAATTCTCAGCTCTAAAGATGTCAACAGCTCGGTGGATGCTTCATCCCAATATTTTATTATGAATATTATCACGTGCATAGAAATGCTTAAGGAGCTGTAATAGTGAACACCGATGTGCCCGCCCCCCCGCCCAGGTCCATTGGGCTGCATCTGCTTTATCCACATCTGTCCCCTGCCTTCCCTTTCCCCAGCGATCACAACAGAATTCCTCTGATCCTCACAAACAACCCCATTCCTCCCTTTTTCGGAGCTCTCAGCCACTGTTCTAGAACATCTCCCCACAACTGTGGAGGCAGTGCCCCCCCTCCCCCCCCCCCCCCCCCCCCCCCGAGCCCAGGCTCGCACACCACGGAAATGGAATCTAAGGGAAGAGAATCAACCCTCACAGCTGAGAACATACAGGCAGGCGGCGGAGTGAGCCCACAGAGCAGCCCGGGTGGCCTCCCCCCAGGCCATGCCCTGGTTTCTAAGAGCCCACAGGACTATAGGGCCCATGAGGACACTCAGCATGTATTTGCTGAATGAATAAAAGGTCACATTTTCTGAAAGCAAATTTGGCCCATGTGATCTGATTAAGAATATGTTTTGAACCATAGCGAGGGGGAGGGTCCCGGGTTCAATTCTGGTGTCAATCCCTGGCCCTGGTTAGGGTACATGCGGGAGGCAACCAGTCAATGTTTAGTTGCTCTCTGTCTTTCCCTCTCCCTTCCATTCTCTTTAAAAAATGGAAAAATATCCCCAGGTGCGGATTAACAACAATAACAACAAAGAATATGGTTTGATTTGTGAAACGACGTACTTAGGAATTCTTCTGCAAGTGTAAGAACTATGTCACATTTACTTGGGGCTCTGAGCTACTGACGTCAGTGACCTCAGGCCGTCGGAGCAGTGGAGAGAGAAGGGCTGCAGGATCGAGGTGGCCGGTGGCCTGGGCTCAGGCTGGCTGTCCTTCCTGGTGCCGGGGCCCTGCCTGGAGGCCCACTCCCACCTGGAGACAAAAAGGCATGGCTTTCCCAGGTGAAGAGGCTGGGCAAGGGACAGGGCTGCCACCCACGCAGCTCTGGGCTCTCTGGCTTCTGCCTGCAGGGCATTCACAGATGTCCCCGGTTCTGACAGACCAAAGCCACTCACTCTAGTTGGGGGTGGGGGTGGGGGGGGGGGCTTCAGGAGACTAGCAAGCTGTCCATGCCGGTTTAGACCAGTACAAGTCATCTAACCTGGCATTCCCTTTGGACTTCCTAATTGAAAAGAAATGTGCCTCTTTTCGAAACTTCCCTTTCGCCATCCACACTCTCTTTTTGGCTGCAGTTCCTGATTTTGTCCTTCAGCTGAAGCCCGTGTCTCCTCTGTCCATTCCATCTGCAGACAGACCCATGGACAGGCGTCCTTCAGGCCTGCCAACCAACACAGCTGTGGGACCGAGGTCGCTTTTGTGAGAGGAGCACCTCCAAAGCTCTGGTTTGGGGCGACCAGACCTCAGCACAGAGCGACTCTGACAGTGGCTTCCACCCCGCTGTCCTTAAACTGCCGTGGCCTCAGCCAGAACGACCGACCCATCTCCCCTCGTTCCTCCTAACTTCTCGGCCATGACACCAGCTGCGGACCTCACACCTCCCCCTCCCCTACCTCACCCGCTGTCAGAACTCACCCCGCCCCCAACGCCACCCCATTTTCTGGCTTTATTCCACCCATTATCACCATTTTTTCCTGCTTCCCACCAGAACGACAAGCCTGAAGCCCTCAGGAAACCTCTCAGGATGGACTTGCTATGGCCAATTGTTTTCTTTCTGATACCGAAGCCGACATACTTTTTCCAGATGTGTGACACTTTTGCAACTTGTTTAAAAACAATGTCTAAAAGCTCCAGTACAGTGTTTCTAAGTGAATTATCTTCCCCAGGCCTCCTCATTGGAAAGACAGACACCATTTGTCCATTGTACCAAAGGGGAAACTGAGGACCAGAGCGGTGAAGGCCTCTGTCAAAGGTCACAGTACCGTTGGGTCTTTGCTGTGTTCAAACAGATCAGAGAGGGTGAGAACAGTATCCTCAGTCACCAATTCCACTCCAAAACAAGCCAGGCTCGGCAGCTCGGCTCTGCAGCCTGGGCGGAGCCAGTTTTGGGCTGAGGAAGAGCAGGCCAGCAGGAGGCAGTGACGAGAACGGACCCCCTGGCTAAGAGGCAGTGCTGGCTGCTGAGTTTCAAGGGGATTCGACAGAAACTCACTCGAAGAATAAAGTGAGAGAACAGAGCAATCATTTTAGGACCGAATGTTTCCAATGTGCTAACTGGCCGGTTCGGGATTCCAGCCTGACTCCAACAGGCAATGTGATCAGTGGAGGCAAATCCGCTCACTTTAAAAACTTGGGAGACAATCTGTTTCTCTCAGCCTCAATTTCCTTCATCTACAAAACTATTAGGTGTGGTGAGACTGTCCAAAAAGTTCACCTTCAAATCCCTTTTCTACAAAGACATTCCTTTTGACCTCCAGATACATACACTCAACTGCCTTCTAGAAGCTCCACTTAGATGTTCCTCAGGCATCTTAAACCCAACACATCCCAAACCAAACCCAGCTCTGTTCCTCCACCTCCCATCACCCAAGCCAGAGAGCCCAGAAAATCAACCCCTTCTCCCTCTCCTTGCCCTGCAAACTTCACGAGTCAGCACGCTTTGCTTACTCCGTCCTGACACAGCTCACATCAATCCCTTCCGTCTCTACCTCCCTGGACCCACCTCCCACCACTCACCCACACCTGTGCAAACAGCACACCACCACTCCCCCAGGCTCCACCCCATTCCCCTCCAGTCACTGCAAACTACTGCCAGTGACATTTCTAGAAAAGATCTCACCATGTCATTCCATGGCTCATTTTATTTATTCAACAAGTATTTATTGGACACCTACTACATGTCAATCAGTCTCTTAGGTAGAGATTCAATAAGGAACAAAACAGACAAAAAAATTCCAGCCTCATGGAATCCACTGTTCAGAACCATTTAGTGTTTTCAGGAAGAAACAAAAAGAAACAGTTTTCAACTGGCTATGGGAGAGGGCGTCTAGACAATTTGGGAGGGCAGTTCATCTTCTAGCCTTTCATAGCATGAAAAAAAATTTACCTTTTCTATTTGTAATATAATATTATTTTTTAAAATATATTTTATTGATTTTTTTACAGAGAGGAAGGGAGAGAGGTAGAGTTAGAAATACTGATGAGAGAGAAACATCGATCAGCTGCCTCCTGCACATCTCCTACTGGGGATGTGCCCGCAACCCAGGTGCATGCCCTTGACCGGAATCGAACCCGGGACCTTTCAGTCCACAGGCCGACGCTCTATCCACTGAGCCAAACCGGTTTCGGCATATTATTATTATTCACTTTTTATTTGCAGCTCCTCTGTAAAGCGTACCTTTCTTCCTCCACGAAACAGAGGTGTTCCCTCCCTCCTGATCCCATCACTGCATGCCCCGCACTGGATTCTGATGGTTGTTTACAAGTCTGCCTCCCATTACACTTGGTTTTTCCCTTGAGGGAGGCAGTTTAACTGATTAACCTTTGCACGGCTGGTGTCTAGCACCTTTGTTCAATAAATATTAGTGGAATAAATGATTTCATAAAATTAAATGCCTACACACACACAGATTTATGATACATTTTCAAGCCCTGGAAGTTTCTAATATTTCATCAAGTTCTCCAGGCAATGATTTGTGTTTTGATCTTAAGTTAGATTAAGGGAAAAGGGTGTTTTTTCTAGCGCACCATCACCACTTAGGAAAGCAGCAGCTTGAGTGCCACCTGCTGGCCAAATAGAGTAAAGCTCTTTGGTTAGGCAAAGACTGTATTCAAACTAACCAATGCTGAAATGCTAAGCAATGATGAAGAGTAGGCTACACTGTTGATTTATAGGTCTGGTAATTCCACAGAAATAAAATACAAAATTTGGCATACATTGTGATCACAACTATAAAAATATATTTTTTGAGAGGAAGGACTGGTAGATTGTATTAGGATATTAGAAAAATGGGTGAATTTTTTCCTCTCTGTTCCCAGGTTCTTTTAATATTGTGATATGTAATCAACTTAATTAATAAAATTCTAAACTGAAGTCTCTCCAAGATATTAAAGTGGATTCAAAACAACACCATCACTTCCCCACTGACCACAGAGTCCTGCACCTGGGCCATTGTGATTCCTCTTTCTTCAGTCCTTGGGTTAAGTCAAATCTTTGCCAATGTTTCTTTCAGCAGGTCATTCCTGTCCATCGGGTGAAGGGAACCAGATTCAATCCACAAGTTTCCGGCCTTGGTGCTGAGTTGGATTTTAGTTAGTTAAGATGCTTTCATTTATTCAGCAAACATTTAGTGTGCACTTTCCTATGCGTCAGGCACTGCACTTAAGCTGGCTCCTCATCAATTCCAAACACAGAAAAACCTTATTCATTTGAACAAACTGGGAGAAAACCAAGCCCGAATTTCTGATAAATTTCCAAATGGTAGAATAGCAAGCGGAAACAAACCTCATCTATCCCTGCCACATATTTCCCGTGAGCTAGGGTAAGGCTGAAAAAAACAGAGGTCTTTGGAGACCTGTTCCGATGATATAAATAAGAGTGCTGGGTAAACGAACATATCAAATAGCTTTGTGCACATGAATCCTCAGAGTCTGACAGCAATTTTCGGCAGTTTGCATTAGGCCCCTCAATCCTGCTAACACAATATTACAAATAGTTGCTTAAATGGTTTTTTTCAATCATTTGAAGGACAGTAAGTTATAGGATGCTTTCTATTAGTTTATTATCAGTATGGTGCAATGGGAGCGCCTGCCAACACCAGTGCCCTGGCTAGTCTGGTCTGAGGAGGAACAACTCCACCACATGCCAGCTGCAGAGCCGTGGCTGTTACACTCCTGCTTCCTCACCTGTAAAATGCGGATTAAAAATAATGCCTGGTCCTGGGATGTTGCAAGGACTAACTGAGGTGAAGTACGGAAGCTGCTAAGCATAGGGCCTGGCACATAGTAAATGCTGAGTAAGTCGTTCAAGTCACCACTTCATTTAAGACCCGTGTGTTTGCCGAAGCCGGTTTGGCTCAGTGGATAGAGCGTCAGCCTGCGGACTGAGGAGTCCCGGGATCGATTCCGGTCAAGGGCATGCACCTGGGTTGCGGGCACATCCCCAGTGGGAGATATGCAGGAGGCGGCTGATCGATGTTTCTCTCTCATCGATGTTTCTAGCTCTCTATCTCTCTCTCTCTCTGTAAAAAATCAATAAAATATATTAAAAAAAAAAAAAAAAAAAGAGCCGTGTGTCTAACTCTGACAGGCTGGGCACTGCTGTCTTTTTCTGAATATTCTTAATTCTTAAAGTCTGCTTCAATCATGTGCCACTTTTCTTTCTTTCTTTAAAATATATTTTTATTGATTTCAGAGAGGAAGGGAGACGGAGATAGAAACATCAATAATGAGAGAGAATCACTGATTGGCTGCCTCCTTCACGCCCCCTTCTGGGGACCGAGCCCGCAACCTGGGCATGTGCCCTTGACCGAAATTGAACCCAGGACCCTTCAGTCCACAGGCCGACACTCTATCCACTGAGCCAAAGTAGCTAGGGCCCACTTTGCCTTCTTATTTACTAACATTCCTTTTTTTTTTGTTTTACCCCCAAAAATACTAAGGGACAATTATGCTCCTATTTATTATGTAGCATAGTGCCTTGGTCCAGGGAAGCTAAGGAATTCACTCAGCTGGCCACCTGAAACAGCTTTTTGTCTGTGCATTTCAGGGAGATGGATGGGGCGAGGGGGCAGAGGGGGAGACCAGGCAGCAGGCTTACGTTATGCAATCCTGGGAACGGCAGGGCAGGGAGAGATCTGGTCCAACCAGGCTTTGGGCAGTCAGGACCCCCAAAGTGACAAGCTTTGTCACTGACCAAAGGGTGACCTGAGGGACCAGTTTGCTGGGAGCTGTGGCCTTGAAGCAGCCCTTCACCTGCAGATAGCTTGAGGCCATCTGTGGGTTCATTTCTGGGACCTGGAGGACCTGGGGCTGGTCATCCTTGGGCTGAAGGGATAGTTCAACTATCTCCTTAAAACAGAGTGAGCCTCAGAGCCCAAGGTGGGGGGATGGGGGGAGAGCGGGGGCAGCCTGATGATATAGCTGAACTCGGATTCCTCTCTGTCACACCGGCGGCCTGACGACCAACCCAACAGTGAGTGCAAGAGACGATACCGACCTGCTCCAAGACAGAGCTGTCCTTTCAGACAGGAAACTTTCCCCCTACCTGCTGTCCTAATACATCGTTTCAACTTCTTCTCAGACTCTGGGGTCTGTTAATCATAGCCATTAATATACACATTTATAGAAGAAATATTAATAGAATAGATCTGGCTAGAGATTTGGTCACTACCTTAAGAGGATGAAGGGTTTTTTCCAATTTTCTAGTGAAACACTCCAATCACAGCTAATCGACTTTCAAATGAAACCACTCTTGCAAAATGCCCAAGTGACCATAGGTTTGTCACACATGTCCATGAACTCAGCGTTCAGATCAAGTCAGGCTTCTGTCTGCACAGGCGAGCTTGTCTCACTGTGGATCTGCCCGGCCCAAATGGAACAGGTAATAGCTGTGCCTCCCCTTCTGGTCATGCTTTGAAGAGTAAGATACAGACACAGCGGTGATGAGGTGATGAGCTGCTTCCACCAGAACAAACTCCCACACCTATGGGTGCACCTGGCGTGATGGAGATGCAGTCCTCGCTCTCAAGGAGTTTACAATTTACTAGAGGCCCGATGCACGAAATGTGTGCAAGGAACTTGGCCCTCGCAGCCCCAGCGTGGTCCGGAAGGTCGTCCGGCTGTCCGGTCTAATTAGCATATTACGCTTTTATTATTATAGATTAGAGTTATACAAACATAGTAACATAGTTCAGGCAGAGCAGCAGAAGTCGGGGTCCTAAGAGGTCCTAACCTGAGACTGGGTATAGATAGGCTCAGCTAGGGCTTCTCACACAGGCTCGAATGCTTGTACTTTACCGTGTGTGCAAGGGGCAGGCAGCACTGAACCATTTGCAGCTGGGAAAACAGCTGCCTGGCCAAGTTCTGAGACAAAGTCTGGGAGAGGGTGCAGGAAGGTTGGGGATGGGTTGGGATGAGTTGGAGGAGAGGGTGCAGGAAGGTTGGGGATGGGTTGGGATGAGTTGGAGGAGAGGGTGCAGGAGGGTTGGGGATGGGTTGGGATGAGTTGGAGGAGAGGGTGCAGGAGGGTTGGGGATGGGTTGGGATATTTGGAGGAGAGGGTGCAGGAGGTTTGGGAAAGGCTGCCATGAAGTGAGTGAGCTGTGCACCCATCACCCAGGGAGAACCCTAATGAAGCCACATCTCTGAGAAACAGACAGGTGAGCCCCCTTTCAGCCCCATCTTTCCAAGTGTCAGGTCCAGCCCAAGGACCGGAACCCCATCCCCAACCCCTCACAAAGTCACACCTCCCCCCACAAGAATCAGCCAATGAGGTGAACTTGGATCCTAAACGCATACTAATACGCTCACGTTCTAAAGGTAATGATGACAACACAGGGAAAAGCTTATCAAAGTTAATATGAATCATCACAAAATTCATTTGGAAGAGGAGAAAACAAGGAAAAAAATGGACGACCAGAACCGAATTGCTATTTATCACCAAACTGTACATCATTCAAAGCCACTAGACTGCTGCCTATAACACACACTTAGGTCTAGATTGTAAGCGTCTCCCGTTTAGACATTCCATACAGTGAGCCTAGAAACAAGGTGGCAACTTACTATCCAGGAGGCTCTGAAGACATTTCCGGAGTGGGGCTGACTGCTGAGCTCTGCAAATGTCAAAAAGAGAAAGAAAGAAAAGTGAACATGATATTTTGACTCAGATGTTTCAAGCCAAGGGGCGTCCCTGTCCCTTCGCTTCCTAATGTAGCCAGGGCCTCTGGGAGGGGGGGCCTGGCTGGAAAGGTCTCGGGGCCGGGAGGGAGGGGCCCTCTTTGTCTCTGGTCTTGACCTCCCGGTGGCGGCATCGAGGCTCCCTGGGTGGGTCAGGAGATGGCCGCCTGGGCCCTCTGGGGGACAGGCCCACCATTTGGCCAACATGCATTGACAGAGCACCCCCTCCCCCAGCATGCCCCGGCCTTCCGACCCCCTGCCAACCCCCTGCAGACTCCTTCATGCGCCCCAGATGCCACATCCAGAGAGAGGGCCACCCGAAACATTAGGTGCAGAATGCACAAAAACACATTTTAAAAGACCACAGTGGGTTTAGATGTTTGTCTGCCCCCGCAGACTCAGACGTGCAAAAAGGGGGAGAAATGCAGATTTACAGAAGCTATGAATGGCCACCTCAGCCTCAGTGGGAAACACTTTATAAGATTACAGACCACGGTGCAAAAGGAGGAAAACAATCGGGAGCTACATGCAGAGAAAAAGCAACACACTGTGTAGTTTATTTAGGGTTTCTGTTATCTTGGAGAGAATCAGGCAAAGGGTTCAATATATTGGCTCTTAAAAATAATGTGGTGGTTGAATAAATCAGTGAAAAAGTTAACTTTCAAAGATATTCCTAGCTCTAATACTGACCATTTCAAGGAAAACAAACTACTTGGAGGAGAGATATTTGAGGAAAGGAAACACCAGGAAAAAAGACTGTGCAGGAAGGAGGTAACCTCCCTCAGGGGCTCAGCCACCTGGCCCTCTGCCTGCTGGTCCTGGCATTTCTGAGGGCACCTCCACCCCAGGAGGTCCCCGCCCTCTCTCTCCCCATTACTCCTCAGAGAAGGCAGCCCTCTTACCTGCACGTCCGTCCGTCCGTCCATCCAGCCCTTTGCCTGCGCTGGTCTCCCTGCCCACCCTTCCTCCTTGAGCCTGTCCTTTGGCTTCTGCCCCGTTCTGGGTCTCCCCACCTCTGTGGACGATGCCCCGGTCTCCAACGTGGAAAAGTGTTTGCCGAACCTGCTGAGCCCTCTGGGCACACGCCCCTCGCCTTCCTCCCATGATCACATTTTTAATCAGTGTGTACCCCTGGGGATTCCAGTTCCTCTCCACAGACTCCAGCTCCCGTCCACCACTCAGCAGCCTCCAAAGCTTTTAGAAACCTCTGGATTATCAAACCCACTGGCCTTTCCTCAGAGTCGGGGTGGGGACCTCTCTGGAGCACTGGGTCACGCTCAGACTGCTCCTCCCGCTCCACTTCTCATCTTTCCTCCTCCGTCTCGGGAATGCTCTCTCTCTGACCTCCCCTTGCTCTCCCGCTGCCACCAGCATCCCAACAGGTCCTTATGGATCTTCCATCCTTTCAACGGGATCCTCCCTTCAATCTTTCATCTTCCCCAGGTGGGAGTCTTCATCTGTCCCCGGACGTCAACCATCACCTCTCTTCAGGGGACTGCAACTGCCTTTGTAAGCCTCTGCCCGCCTCACAGAACCTAGTCTTACATTTCAAACTGTCAGCTGCATATCCCCTATGTGATACCCAACCAACATTCAAAACAAATGACCTAAAACCAAACCCTTCATCTAACCTCTGCACCGACTTTCTCCCCATCTTTCTTATGTGACGTACTGATGTCCCCACGGCTCCCTCTGTCTGGACCAAGGGCCACGTTGTCTGTTTCCATCCTGTCCCCCAGTGGCCGCAGCTGTAACCCCAGCTTCCGCTCCTTCCCTGGGCTACGTCCCTGGCACTCACATGACTTTTGGTGCCTCGTCACTCACGCTGGTGGCCTGACCCTCCTTGCTTTCCTAGCTCCGCTCACAACCTCCACGCTCCCTGCCGTGGTCTGCGGACCCTCCCAGCCTCGAGCAGTGCCCACATTCCTCTCCTATTTGATGTAAAGATCCCCTTTCCTTCAAGGGTCTCTCTTGTTTCTCCAAGGAGCCCTAGGAGCAGATCTCCAAACACTGGGTATTTTCCTTCCGCCGGGGGCCCACTTACCTTGGACTCCCTCTCTTCCTGACCCAGCCTTTAATAAACCAAGCTTTGACACCGCTCCACTTAAAAATACCAGTGCAGGCCGAGTTTCAAATGCTTGCCTGTGGCCCGGCGGTCTGGCCCCTGGAGTGTATTTTTTCATTGAGAACTTTCTGACCTTTCAAACCACAAGCAGGGCTGTTCTGGCAGCGCCTGCACTTAGTAAGCGGCGCTCGAATCGCTGCCACGCTTTGGAGAACGATCTCCAAGGCCGGTGCCTCCCAAGGCTGCAAAAATGACAGCTGTCAAAACACGGCTCCCTGAGAACCCCGAGAAGGCGTTCCAAGGCGAAGGCAGGAAAGGAAGAGGGCCGCCCCTGACAGCAGCGGAGGGGGGGAGCATGGACATCACCAGCCACCCCACGGATACCTGGAAAGCACCCTTTAAGGAAGATGTCAAGCTCCAAAGAAACCAAAGCAAAACTGAAGTTGGGGGAAGGGAATGGAAAACCGCAGCCAGAAAGCCATGCAGCTTCACAATAATCAGCGAGACAGTCCCCTCCTCAGCGACATCCCAAACCGCAGAGCCAAGAAGACAGAACCGCGCCGGGACAGGCACTGACGGCAGGAGGAAAACTCAGAAGTACCTGCGCCAGGTCTGCACGGGCTGCTTTACTAAGCGTCTCCGTTTTTCCTACATCTGCCTCTAACTCTGTGCGGCAGAGGGTGGGCTCTGTTTCTAGGTTAGTCTGGCACGAGAAAGAAAAGATGAGAAAGAGGGTTTTAGTTTAGGCGACAGGCAGAGAGAATGGAAGGTTAAGTTTGAAAAGTGAATCTTCTTAGGGTTCTATTTTAATAAAGGCAGAGATGGCAGGATTAAACAAAGAGCTCACTGGAAATTACCAAAAGCCACGAGAACAGAGAATGCAGCGTTAGGCATGGAAAATATAAGCCCCACGGTAATCAGAGCTTCAAAACTCTCTTCTCCTGGCTACAGAGAACTACAAATACCACAACACCTGCTGGGAGGAAATACCTACTGTCTCTCTTTTCAGTCTGGTGACTGACAAATACTACATGTCAGAGTAAGTCATTGCTTAAAAAGCACACACACCTCTATACAGCAGTCTATATCTCAGAGACTTTGTTAAATAGATTTATCACCAAGCAAAAAAAAAAAAAAAAAAAAAGTTATCAAGTTAAAAAAAACAGTGATTGAAGAAAATAAGAGCAAAACCCCACAGCACACTCACACTAACCAGGCCAGGAGCACACACACAGCCCCCGGAGAGGCACGCATTACCTTTCTATCCTCTCTAGGAAGGATAGAGCAGTCTCCAGGAGTATAATCCCATATCTTTTTGGGAGGCTGATGGGAAGCAGAGGAGGAAATGGAGAAATGAGCATAAAGACAGACACGGAGACCGGCTCACACAAAGAGGGGCACACCAGGAGGACTCATCAACAGGGAGCTAAGCACGGGCGTGGGCGCTAACTGGGAGCTTCCTTTCTACGTTTCTGTCTCAAGAGCAGATCATGGTTGGAGTCCAAATATTGCAAACTTAAAAGACACAAAGAAAAAAAAAAGCATTAACACCAATTTGAACAAAAATCGAAACTTTAAAAATTCCCCATTGTTGTTTTCAAACAAAGATGGCCACTGAGAGCCCGCATTTCTGAAGCAGGCTTCTCCACTGTGAAACTCATTGTTCCTCAAAGTGGCAATCTGGAGATTTGGCCAGTGGAGGGTAAATTGCACTGAATGTGTTTTCTGTGGTTTGTGGCAAGTGTACCAGATGGGTGTTAAGTTTCCCACGGTGTGACTAGGCAATTTTAATCATCGTTCCCTGCTTGCTTAGACATTAACACTGCTAGTGGTAGAGCCATACCTTCCATCTCCCTTAGAGAACAGAGTTCTACTTTGCATTTAAACAGCGGACTGTAAGGCTATTTTTGTTTTTTCCTTTAACTCTTCACGATAGAATTAGGGTACATTCCTAAAACAGAAATCTGCCAGGAGAACTGTTGTAACGTTTAGTGAGGGAGGGGTTCGAACGTAGGACACTGGAAGTTACCAGCTACTCTGCCCCCAGGTGAACCGTCTGTTCTGTCCACTTAGACTTGAAATTTCTCATACAGCTCCCCCTCCCCTCTGCTGTCACTTAATAGCTCCTGGAATATTGTAATTATATTCATTATAACCAATTAGGGAAGCTTATTCAAATTGGTTTACATTGTGACATTTTGCCGTGAGCTTACTTATAGAAATCACATCAATTTCTATAGAAGTTGGGGGGGGCACGGGGGGTGTGTGTGTGTGTGTGTGAAGCTGACACCCAGGCTCTTAGTAATACATTTGCAAACGAAAAGTAATCTGATTTCAAGATGCATTTACTACCCACAGCAACAGGACAGCAATGCGATCTCTGTAGACATATACCCTGCACTTTATAAAGTAAGTGCTATTAACAATCATCATTTTTCTTTAAGCGCTTTACACACTTCACAGATGGTTCAGATGGGAAGGGGACCTTTGAAAGTCACATACAGTCTCCCTACGTGTCCTGACTACAAAAAATAAGACAGAGCTTACAAATTAAATTGGTTGTCAATAACGTTCCCCCAAATGGCCCCTGGAGTCTGGAACGACTTGATGTTCCACAGCACTGGTTAGAGCTGAACGGTGTTAGAGTCAGCTCTTGCTGAGTGTCAGCGTGTTTGGTGGATTTCAGTGAAGGGGCTGAAGAAGGAAGGGGTCCAGGGTAAATGAAGGTCTAGCATCAAAGTCCTGGCAGGCTTTCCTCACTCGGGGGGGGGGGGGGGGGGTCGAGTGGGTGTGGAATAAAAAGCAGAAATGATGACCCACACGCTTTGGTAGGAGTTTTAATTTCATTCTGCTTCTGAATGATGGCAAAACCTTCAAAAACAACTTTCCTGGTTTATGCCACGTTCATTTATGTCTCTTACCCTTGTATGGCCCAGAGCGACTGGGGTAGGAGAGACGTGAAAAGAAGAAAAATATTTCTCCCCACCTCCCCTTCTTACCAAACGCTGAGAGTGTCATCCAGAAATTGCTAAAACAGAAATCTGCCAGGAGATTCAACTTGGTTTAACTAGATAGGAAGCCCACCCTTCGAATGCCTCAGACCATCGGAACTGTGGTCTCAACACTGTTCCCTCCGGATAGACAGCGATTATGTTATTTTGGTAAGTCTTTAAAAGTTTTGCCTTTCATTACTTTAAGAGACCTGCACAAAAAGGAGCAGTCCCCTTTAAGGACTGTAAGGTCTATGTAAGGAACACTCGTGGCTTGAGAGAAATGACATTTTGGAAAAGCATTTCTTTAAATAATTAAGAGGCAGTTAGAACAACAGGTTGGGGACACGAATGACAGGAGGTCCCAGGATACGAATGGGCTGTGCTCCCAGGATCTGTGTGGCTGGGGGCACTCAGACCAGCTTCCTGCAGAAGCGGTGTCATTCACCGAGCTCTCAGAGAGCTGCTTAGTGTGTGCTGGGGCAGAAGTACTGTCCCTTGCAGACAAAACCAGGATTATTTGCAATGACACTTTTGGTTAAACAAATGATTAATTAGAATCATTTCATGTTTCCTAAAAGCTAGCATTAAAGAGAAAACTATTTTAGTTATTTTGGCCAATGAGGAGACAGCTAGAAATTTGTGGACCTGAATGGACTTCGAAATTCAATGGCATGGACTTTTGCTTATACATAATTTAAAGCAAATAGCTTTTGTTTTCCCTGATGGAAATATGGTATTATTATTATACCATAATATATATATATATTATTATATATACCAGTCACTGGGGAGAGGGGAGGAACTACGTATATCAAAAGGATTTTCTGTGAGATAACTGAGCAGGTTTTAAGAAAAAGAAAAGGGTTACAATATTGTTAAATATTTGAATGTGGAAGAGACTGCCTGGGTAGACTCCACTGATGTCTGAATGGTGGACAGCAGGGAAAAAAGGGAGAGAAAGGAGAAGTGAGGTGTGCGTCAAAGCTTTGGGAAAGGGAGATGGGGCACACTCTGGGTTAGACGCTTCCCTCTCCACTGGTCACTAGGTGGCGCTGTTCACCCAGGACAGCTTAGCTGCTAGTAGGAGCCAGCGTCCCAGGAGGGACAAGGCAGGAGGAATGTCTGGTCCTACAAGCAGGATGTTTGCAAGTCAGGTGCTCCTCTCAGAAGATGCAGGAACTTTGAAACAAAGCTCAGCATCGCTAAATCAACAGAGAAATCCCAGAGCACCAGCTTAATTTGTCTTTGTCTTCATCTTAATAAAAATATACACCATGGAATTTAACATTTTACTGAACTATAAAGTTAATTCCTGTCTGCAGATAAAACCATCATTCCAAACCACGGTGACTCAAATACTGGAGGCAATGCTTAAGTCTCACATGAACATCTAATGCAGTGGTTCTCAACCTTGGCTGCACATTAGAATCACCTGGGAATCTTTTTAAAATCCTGATTTCTGGGCCTCATCCTCCGGAAATTCTGTTTCTTTGTTACTAATGTTGTGGCCTCACCCCATAACAAAGAAACAGAATTTCTGGAGGATGAGGCCCAGAAATCAGGATTTTAAAAAGATTCCCAGGTGATTCTAATGTGCAGCCAAGGTTGAGAACCACTGATCTAATGAAATATTTTATGTTTATGCGCTTAACCCCCCACTTGTAAATGCTTTTTGCAGTTGCAGTGGTGAACATTTAAAGTAACTGGAGTTTTAAAGTCAGTTTCCAGTCATCTCCGGTGGAAAAATGAGCTCCCTTCTCCCTTCTGGTGGGTACTCCTCCGAGTACAGGGCTAAGAAACCTTCCTTTAAGTACCCCAAATCCTTTGGTACCAAAGCCAACTCAGACACATAGGGGAAGCTGTGGAATATTATTAGGCTCAACACTAAACTTGCTAGAATTCCTAACTCTCATTTCAAATTTTGGGAAATGTTATCCTAACTCATAGAGCTCATTCCCTAAAAGTTACCCGACATAGGGTTGTAATCGTGGATCACATCTGCATAGACCCTTTCTGGCCGGCTTCAACACTCCCCTTGCACAGGTGCTTTTAGAAGCTCTATCCGAGGCAGTGGCCATGCTGGTCTGCTCACCTGTGGTGCACTGTCCTGCTTATCTTCAGTATGCCACAAGGACTTTGGCCACGGAACTGAACTGACGGCCAATTTAATGTCATCCACAGGCACGTGGCATTCGTTGCTAGTGGTGGGAGGGACTGAGACAAGCTAGGATCTAGTTGTGTCTCTCGGGATTTTCTGGCAATAAATCCGGAGCTCACTGTCCTTTCTTGGTGAAGTAAAGCAACGGAAAGCTTACAGATGGTAGTGAGACCAGACAATCCCACCAGGACAACCGACACGGGGCTCCCCGCTCCCCGAAGTCCTTACAAACAGATCTGATTCCTTAGCAGCGACAATGCAGCAACAGCATGATTTTTAAAAATGTCTATAACCACTGAAGCTATTAAACTTACCGGTTTCCCAAACTCCAATTCCGAAAAGAATTTATACCAAGGTTCATTCTTTAAATCTATCTCTTCTGGGCTTATATCCCGACTCTATAGGGGTTGGTGACAGGGAAATGGAAGAGAGAGAAGGATAACATTATGCAAAGATTACATAGGAACAGGCCAGTAGAGATGCAGTGGTTTCCAGATATATACAGAACTGCATTCAATAGCAGCAATCACCCGTTTCCACGGACACTGGCAACATCACGGAGCTAAAACAGATGGGGGAGGACGTGTTTATAGAAACAGGGCCCCCGAGCAAGGGAGCAGTGGGCGCATCACGCTCAGTCCCAAGGCAGGAGGATGGAGTGTGGACGGGGAACTCTGCACACACTGCTGCCCCCCACAAATACGAATGCGGGGATAGCAGTATTTCCATATTGTGGGAGAAAAGAAGGACCTCATCTCCTCTTCCCCAAGAACTATTAGTTATGAGCAAATAACCTGGTGAGCACACCAAACATTTAGCCACTTACGCCAGGTGAGTAGAGCAAACGATTTTTACGGGCTAGTACAGTTTTAGTACTTATTTGCAAGGCTGCCTTAAGGTTTTCAAAATAAACGCAAATTTTGACACTTTTATCCAAGCCAATTTGTTAATACTGCATCTTTAATGGCACATGAGTAGGTGAGAAACCATGTCCCTTACACAGTAAAGTGAAAGATGATATAAGTAACAACAGAGGACACGAGTGAAAAAACATCTTAAACAAGCTCCCGAGGGGATGGATACAGATAGAATATACTTTATGTTCTAACAAGTAAATGTTAAAGAGCTGGGAAAATTAAAGGGAGGGAAAAGCTGAACACGACAGAGAGCAGAACAGGGGAGGGAAAAACTTCTGGGTTATGTTACAAAAATAAGTTAGATTTCCCATTTTATAGAATTCTCAGAGGTAGTTCACAAAGAGTGATAATGGACCCCAGGGGATTTCATATTTAATCAAGTATTTATAAAGTCCTAGTACCTTGCTGTGGAATAACGTGTGTTTCTGGCAATAATTAGTTAAAAATGAATGCCTGGAAAGCAAATCATGTTTCCCCTTAATAAACTGGAGATATGTTCACAGCAGACAAAAGTGTTAGAGGCTCATGGCTTAATTAAATTCATACATGTCTATGTTTCAAAAAGCCTTGATAGTCACAAGAGGGGGGGGGACTTTCTGGTAACGGTATGAAATATGAAATGTACATTTCCCACGGAGGTGGAAAATGGTTTGTAAGCAATGCTCCCTCGGGCCCCAGCACAGGAGGAGGGGCTGCGGGCTGTGGACTCCTCAGTGCGCCTGCTCCCAAGCAGCTCCCCCGGACGCGGTTCTCTTAACGTTCAGGCCTTTGCAGCTTGTAGGGATGCTGCACACGCCTCAGTGACCTTCACCCATCTCCTCTCCTCAGATCCTTAGAAGAACCTTTCTATTATTCCTATGTTTGTTTTATTTTTTTTTGCAAGTATAATAAAAATATTTATTTCCATCAGAAGAACTGTCACTGTAATTTCTTTCCCTACATTTGTTTTAAATTGAGGAAGATATGACAGAGAACGTTCCTTTAACTGAAATTCACTGACTATACGTTAATTGAAACCAGAGGGAAATGTCCAGCTTAAAACCTCCCCCACCGTCTTTAGGGACTTGGGCTTAAATCTTGAAGGAGACGCGGTGCTCCTCCTCAGTGGGCTCTGTAACCATGTAAAAGAATGGATTCTGTGTCTCTTCAGGGAGATGAGGCCCGGTACCCATACTCTTCAAGAGAAACAGTTAAGGCATTGGGACATCCTAGGTCCTTATATGATGGGGTTTCATGAAACCTATTTCATGTTTATTATTTTTAGAGACTATTTATAAGCTGCTCTCTGGGAATAGGTTAGGCTTTTTTTAAAAAATAAAATGTACCAACTCTTTCAGGAAACTGCCTGGATGCTTTGGTACTTGGTCCTGAAAGAATTAACCCATTTTATCGCTGAAGGCTGTTAGCAAAGTGTCCCACGGCTGAGATTCACACTGTGCCAAGGACTGAGTCAGGAGGTATGTCGAGCAGCTTGGCCCAGGCAGCAGCCTCGGTCCCTCGAGCTGTCCAGGAAGTGAGCGGTAACACACACAGTGCTGCCGTCTGCGTTGGACTGGGCCATGCGTAACTCAGCTGCCGTCTGCGTCTGACTGGGCCATGCGTAACTCAGCTGTCCATCGGTGGTGGGACGGACAAACAGCACAGATCCTTCCGGACGCACAGCAGGATCCCGGGACGGCAGGCAGGGCAGGCTCCACAATGCCAGGGCTCTCGGCTGGCAAGACCCTTGGAAAGGGCGGGTGCCTTGCCAGGAAAATGCCTGATTCTCCTCAAGGACAGTTTTGTTGCTTGAATAGGAGCCAGAGACCAGCTTCAACTTTTAATTAAATAGTAATCTGAATGCGGTACGTTCATTGGCACAGCACTTCATAATGTTCAGGGTTCTTTTGTCCAGATTCTTGCCCTCAATCCTCTCACTCATGACCTCAGTTCAGGCCAGATAATACTTCTGGTTGCAGATGAAAACACCGAGGTTCAGAAAGGTTAAAGGACCTGCTCCGAAACATGAACTCAGAACTCGGTCTTCCAAGTCTGGGTGCTCTTTAGCCACATTGCACTTCTCACACTCCCCACGAGAAGGGGGTGGGCCCACTCAGTTTGCAGATGATACTAAAACGGGGCTAAGTGACAGACCTGAAAAGCCAGGGAGGAACTCAAAGTGACCCTGAACTGGGAGGAAACCAAATTGAGAAAACCCCCTCATTGTACACTTGCAAATATAAGTTGTGAAATGACTACGCTAGTGTCTCTCCTTCCCACTCCTCCCCCAACATCTAACCCAGGGCTTGGCATATAAAAGTTATTCTCTCTGTACTTGTTGAATTGAGTCAAAGTCCTGTAAGGGGCTGGGAGGAAAGTAAAAGGGACAAAGCCTGAAACGGCTATTCCTGACCAAGCAGGGACTGACCAATATCTCCAATCCCAAGGCCAGAAGAGGAGGAGGTGGATTCACACTACGGTAAGACAGGCCGAGCAGTTATGAAGAACTTCATGCGATTTTGCCAAGTAGCTGAGTAGCTCATCAAATCTGTGTGTCTCCTGGTGGGGTTTCTGAAGGTGGTATAGTGTTTTATTTCTCTGGGTGGTTGGCATTTGCTCCAGGGACAAAGATGAGCTCTAAGGCAGCCTTTACAGTCTGCCATTCAACCCTTCCTGCAAACATCAGATAGGTGTGCCAATGAAGTCACAACTTAAATCGCCAGGCTTAAGCAGACACGAGTACCTCAAATTGGAAACAAAAGCATGGTTCCCCTACTCTCCCCTCCATTCCCAAAAAGGAATTGTGTATTCCTGAAAACAAATTTAGATTCTACACCTGTCGCTAGTTAGTACGCTCATCCACAGTTAATGTGTGTGTGTGTGTGTGTGTGTGTGTGTGTGTGAGCTGGGGGTGGGAGTTTTGTCTTCAAATTCTGGCAAACCTGATGCGGGATGTCAAAAGGCAAGACTCACACACTGAAACCAACGTTTCAACTTTCCTGTTCAAAGATAGGTGAGAAAGAAATCAAACATAAAGAACTAACTTGACTACCGTGAAGAGTGGCTCAAAGATGAGGTTTGACTGAAATTTCTCTCTGAAACGAAGTCTCTGGAGGAAGAGCGCTAAGAGTGGAAGCTCGAGGATGCAATGTGATGGGCCCTCTGGAGCTACGTCCCACGACAGGATGGGCCTTGGTCTGGGCACAGCACAGGGGCTTCTGGGTAGGAACACAGATGGTGCTCTGCGATCCATGCGTGTGATCAGGGCAGGTCCCCAAAGAGGGCGCCTATGGGCTACTATGTGTTACTTCACTGGGTTTGTAAACACATGGAAGATATTTGTAACCACGGTAGTATCAAGGAACGCAACAAAACTATGTTATTTTATTCCTAGTTCTGAATGGGTGGTCAAATTATTAGGAACTAAGGAGAGGAGGGGAAAACAAAGAAGAAATTTTAGGGGCAAGGCTTCGAGAGAAGTGACCATCTGTAAATAGTAATACTGCCAAAACAACGCACCCAAAGGCCTACACAGACTCTGAGGTCGTTCACATGTGCTGATATGTGACGGCGTGTTCTGACTTGTTATTCCAGTGTCAGAAATACACCCAGAGCACGACTTTCTCTCCTGGAACACCTGTGGGGAAGGTTGCCTAATGAGGTTATCATCTTCTAACACGAGAGAGCCTCCAGTGAAGGGTGGAGCCACAGGCAACATTCTCCGCTCCTCTCTGAACTTTTTGCTTAAAATAGCTGCAGTGCACAGAAAATGCTGAGGAATGACAATCGGGAGCATGTCTGCAGGCTGCTTTATCCTAATTAAAATTACTGATCCCTCTGTGCTTTCAAAGATGTCAAACTTTTATCTTCGTCGAAGTGAAGTCAATCGCTCCTGAAAAACACGTGGCACGGGAGAGGCAGAGGGAGAAGAAGGCACCCCCACACCTCAGGGGTTACTTGCTCTGTGCTCAGTGTGCTAACAGCATTTTAATAGAATCCCGTTCCCAGCATGACAGCTCCATCCTGCGGGCCCAGCGGAGGCTGCGGTGGCACAGAGCTTTGGAAAATCCCGTTAACCATGATCAGAATTCTGAACCAGCTTTTCAAAGGAAGGATGGATAAAAGGAAGTGTGATGGGCAGGTAGGAAACTGATGGGTTTGTACAAATCCTTCCCCGTTTCACAGAAGAGGCCGCTTTTCCAGGGTGGTCTGCTCTGCCCCACAGGCCACTTCCCCACTTAGAAGAGATGTGAACCATAAATCAGACTGACAATGAAATTCGTCCTCGATACTGCACATGTCGGAAAAGGAAGACCTAAAACACATGTTTTAACAGCCTGGGGCTTTTCCCCTCAAATCACAACATCGTATTAATTACTTAGCTTTTAGTGATGTACTAGTAGTATCTTCTACAAAATTTATGCATGTTTAAATAGAGGCACTTAAAAAAACACACCACGAACTTAGTCCAGTTAGTAATAAGCCTGCCAAATCAATGGTTAGATGTTTAAAAAAAGACAGCAGCAAAACCAATCTTTATGTTAATAGAAAATTCTAAATTAGTTAGAACCATGCACAAAAAGCGCCAGAAAGCCACAAGACGAGCTTCTTTCAAAGCAGACTCTCAGGACTTATGTTACGAACACCTGCAAAAATGAAAAGGATAAAAATACTTCATTTTTTCATTGTCTTCTAAACAAAGCAAGTCTATCTCAATGAGGAAGAAAGAAGGGGATGCAAGTGCACAATGCATCCGGATCAAAGAACACAATGGGGTGAGACAAAGGGACTTTAGTATTCACATTACCATCTTTTCGTTGTTCAGAACGGAAGACCTGCCCGGCTGATACTCGTATATGCTTTTGGGCTCTGCACGGTATTTCCTTGTATCCACTTTCTTATCTGGGGGTTCCCAGTCGTTTCTGTAGAAAGAAAATCCTATTAGAGCTGTTTTCATGAAAATTGGCATCCAATACGTTCTGACATTGGCTGACTGTAGTCTAATCAAGGAATTTTTAAATCCAAAGCATAAAATCGGACTCAGTGCAAAGCATTTAGTTGTGCTGGTTCCCTTCTCAAAACCACCAGTTAAAGCTCTGGGTTTGCTTCACAAAAGGCCTAAGGTACCAGGAACCAGGTACCAGGAAGCAGAGAAGAGAGGGAGGCAGGGAGGGAAGCACAAAGCTTGCTCTGCTCTTCTGAGCTTATCATCCCCCAAACACGCCTGCACTTCTCACTCATGCTTGTACAAGGAGAGAGAATGCAGGTCCTGGAGCCAGTCAGCTGTGTTTCCAATCCCTGTGACAGTACTTGCTCGCTGGTGATCCAGGCGACACACTTTACCTATTGCTACCTTAGCTTCCTCATCTGAAAAATGGGGTTGTTGCAAGGATTAAATGAGACAGTGCATGTAAATCACCAGGTCCACAGTAACCACTCAGTAAATGTTATTTGCTATTATAACTGTGCTGTTTCCTATTCCACACTTCACCCCAGTAATCATCCAAATTGCAGCCTTTGGCACACAAATTCGACCGGATCCAGTGGTGGGTTTCAGAGGAGATGAATCCCTGAAAATTGTTTGCAGAGTTTTTATGCCCGCACATGACTGCCTTTGCACTGTGATTATATTTAGTTTTTGCTGCAAGGCAGGGATGATGATTTATATATGCTTATATTCCCCCACAGCACGTGGTCCCGTCTGCACACAGAACGCACCCGGTTTGATGAATGCTGTTGCAAAGAACTTATAGGCAGACCCAACCTTCCTTTCAAATTCATTTTCAAACTCCTGAGGCAGAGGCCACTTGTGCATGTGTGGGACTTCAAAACAGCTATTCAGTTGTCTACGAAGATGGAAAAGGTATGAAGGTGTGAAACTAAGTGTGTTTTTCAGGAAAAATAATTCATTTTGGCAAGAGCCTCTTTTGTGTTGAGAAGCAGTGGGAGATGCGTGGGACACCAGTCCAGATGGCATAAGAGGGTTGCTCCATGGGCATCGGAACCCAAGGAAAGAATACTGGGTCATTCCGTGCGGGTGTCAAGACATGACTAACATCATCATTACAGCCAATCCATGCCCATGTCTCAATAATATGTGCTGTGCAAATAAACTGATATTAAAAAGTGTAACTTCATGTTAAAATTATATTCTCCGCTACGGGCTCCATCAGTAAACCCAGAGAGTATAAAAACACATGACAAAGCTTACAGCTAAGGTTTCTCCTGTGAGAAGGTAAAAAGTGATGAGTTATAGCCAACGTGAATTAAGCCCATACTTGGCCAGGCACTGAGAAATGTTATACGCACTACCTTGTCTTGTCCTTGCAACACCCCTGACAAATGTAAAATGTGTCCCCATTTATAGAGAAGAACATGAACTCTGAAAGAAAAGGTCGCTGCTAACACAGGACAGAGAGGGTCTCCAGGTCAGGTCTGCCCGACTCCTGGCCCCACGGCTGCTGCCCAGCAGCGAGAGGTGGGACCTGGCTGCCACACTGCGTGGCAGCCTGAAGTCACAGTGGATCGGGGAGAAGGAGCACTTACCTTTCTGGGCTTGACTTCAGTGAGGAAGAGCGGGCCGGGAGGGGAAGGGTGGCTGACCGCTTAACTACCTTCTCACCGTCAATGTAGCTCATCTCACTTTTTGAGCGAGGCACAGAAAGGGGAGATTTTGCTGGGGAAGAAAAGTGGGTACAAAAGACTTAAAACTGGTGAAAGCAGGAACTAGGAAGAGGCTTCCCCTTATCCAATGCTCCCTCTTCCTCCCCATGCTCAGGAAATTCTGTCACTTACTGTCTTCAGAAAAGGAGTATCGAGGAGAATACAGATCTGAATCATCATCTGGTGAACAAAACAAAATGCAATCAGGAGAAATCCAGCTGAGGCAGGAGAACGAGCGCCCTGTGCCCACTCCCGCCGGCCTGCACTGCCTTCCAGCC
The DNA here is from genome assembly GCF_028538775.1 of Myotis yumanensis. Classification (NCBI taxonomy): domain Eukaryota; kingdom Metazoa; phylum Chordata; class Mammalia; order Chiroptera; family Vespertilionidae; genus Myotis; species Myotis yumanensis. The sequence goes on along the minus strand of NW_027223764.1, from coordinate 22,450,815 downwards.
ACACCAGGGGCCCACGGGAGGGGAAGGAGCTAAGCGAGAGGAGCCAGGTTTGCAGAGCCACCCACCCAAACAGAACCTGCAGGCCGGAAGGTACAGTCACGTTGGCCTGGGAGATGACCACTGTCTGACACCAAGAAAAGCATGGGGACAAGTAGCCAAAGGGCCTCAGGGAGAGTTTCCACAAGCAGAGCTGGAACAGGGGCCCCGCCTGGCTGAGCTGGGAGCAGGGGCTGAGATACCTCCCTGGATGCTCACCCCGAGTCTCTGGTCTAGTCTGCAAGGTCCTCGGAGTCCCCCAGGCCTGCTCCTGGGTGGCGTTGTCGGGGAAGAGGTGTGTTTTCTAGCTCCCCACCTCAGCTGTGACCTGTTTTATATGCTAAGGTTCCCTATACAGTATCATTTAGCAAGCAGACTCTGCAGCTAAAAGAATAGTTGGAGAAAACCCCCATAATTGTATTTTGATTCCACCCCGACCTGGTTCCTCAAGGCACTTTTTTTCCTTGGGATGTAACACACCCATGGCAGGTGCGGTTATGCGGTTTGCTCCGCAAAGGCGCTGCTTGGGGCGAGTGTCTATACTGTGGCTCTGGAATAAGTGAGACTCCCAGGGGTTTCTGTAGTGCGAGATGCCCTCCGAGGGTACGACACGGCCCTAAAGAAGCTGGGCACTGGGCTCTCAGACTTGGGAACCGAGATAAGATCTGAACCCTCGTGCAAGTGGCTGCACTGCACTAACACTGAGACTAGAGGCGCACTTACAGGGACAGATTTCACAACTGGGAGTGTCCTGAGAATGTCAGGTATTTGGTCACTATCCCCGCGATGACCCCTCCAAAGAGTTGAAACAGTCGGCCTTTCCCATTTTCTAAGGTCTCGCTAACCCAAACTCAGGATTCGTGAATGTGGACTGAGACCCAATACCCTCCCTTCAAATCTTAGCAAGTTTACAAAACACATGAACTAACCAGAAAAGACAAGTCAAAGAATCTAGTACATGTTAATGACTAAGTGTTAATCAAGTCTTTGTCACTATAAAAATCATTTTGTCTCAGAGTAGTAGAGGCCATACTATTTTGTGCAATGTAAATAAAGCTAAAACAGCTGTTATTGTGAGTCAAGTATTCTGCAAAGGCAGCCTCTCTTCGCCCCCTTCTTACTCCCTTTCCCTCTCCCCATTTTTATCTGTCCCAGGTCTTCCCTGCCGCCCCCGCCCCCGCAAATAAAGAAAAGCCATCAGGTACCAAGTTATTTCCCCCACCTCCTTCCCCGTCCCTCTCTCTGTGTTAAGTCTAGGATTAGTCAACATCAAAGTTGAACAGGGCTTAAGGTGCCTTCTATCAACACAGCCAAGCCTTTCCCTGCTATAAACTGAGCGGGTGAGTGTCGTTAACTTTTGAGAACAGGCCAGAAGAGATAAAGTGGCATCTGGAAATATATATTTTGAAGAATTTTGTTTTAAACAGAACTTCTGATTACTGTACTGATAAAATGCTATGATGTCAAAGAAAACTAAAAATCAACTTTGATTGGAGGCATTTGACTGGAAAAATCATGCCTGTCAAATGAAAAAAATTAGCCTAGTTGGGAACCAATGTACACAGTGCTTAAAATCCAGTCTAGCATTTTAGCTCAAAACTCTGCATCTCTCTGAACCGTGGAGAATTACAGCCTTTCTGTAACTGGTAACGTGAGGGTTAATTCCTATTACCTGTTCTTGAGGTAAGAAGCAAATGGGGAAGAAAAAGGCAGTTAAAGATTCAAAGAAAAAAAATTTAAAACCCTGAGATCTTTAAAAATATTTTCTCTCTAGAGCTTTCTAATGTGGATTTCTAGAAGATTCTTTTTCTAATTTTTTTTCTAGTCCTCACCTGAGGATATGTTTAGAGGGAGGGAGAGAGGGAAAGAGAGGAAGGGAGGAAAAGGGAAAGAGAGAAGGAAGGGAGAGGGAAAGGGGGGGAGGGAGAGAAGGAGGGGGAGGGAGAGAGAGAGAGAAAGAGAGAGAGAGAGAGAGGGAGAGAGATTACTCCCACATGCAGCTTAACTGGGGATTGAACCCACAACCTAGGTATGTGTCCTGACTGGGACTTGAACCTGCAACCTTTTGGTGTATGGGACAATGCAATAGAGCTATCCAGCCAGGGCTAGAAGATTTGTTAACAGCAAATGAGAAATAGTTCTTATAAGATGAAAGGAATAGCTTGGAGTGTTAAACAATTTATGTATTTTGAAAAGCAGAAGTAGGAAAGATGGGGGTGAGGGCAACAGAGAAAATGAATGAATGATGTTCTTGAAGCTATTTCTTATTTGGTGCCGGTGGGGAAAGAAACCTCGCCCACCCAGTGGTCATGGGATCCAAGTCTGGCATGTGGATTTCAGTTCATCAAACCTCTAAGAGGGCAAACTGAAGTTGTACTAATTCATCTGAATATCCAGGGTACATATAATCTATTCTTTAAATTTTTATGTTAGTCTTGCAAAACGAATGGAAGAAAATTTTACCCGTGCTTATGAGTAAAAATAATAGCAGCTCCCATTATTAAGTGCCTAATAACAGCCAGTAATGTACTAGTATCATCTCACTTAATCTCTGCAATAGGAAATACATAAATATCTCACATACAGACAAGGACATTAAGGCCCAGGGAGGTCAGGAAATGTGCCTGGAGCCTCGCAGTAAGAGACAGAGCACGTCTTTCTGACTCCACTTCCCTGGGCCGCCTCTAAGCCCTGAGATAGGGATGGGTGCCTTGTTCTGAGTTCGCCCTCCCTAGCTGCCCAGTCCCGGGGGAAACTGTGGCTATTCCTTTATAATTTATATCATGCAAGAGACAAGGGAGAGTGTTGTTCTGCGACTCAGTCCTGCCCTGCGTCCTGGCCTGCCTCCCAGCCCTTGAGGCCTTTGCTCTGTTTTTCTGCATCGTCCCCTCCCTGGTGACACTTAGGCAAGTTTGCTGCGTTACCCCACCACTCTTCAGTTTTCCTCCTGCTGGTCTCCAGGGACACGGGCAAAACCGAGTCACTGTTGCTACATCTCCCGCTTGCTGCTTCTCGCTCTCCAGCCCTGGCAGGCTAAGTCCACACTGGGGTAGAGGGGTGTGAAGTTCAGAATGGCAGTGAATGGGAAAACTGGTTACCTGTCTGTATGTCTATATACTAGGGTTAGCCAAAAAGAGACAGAGAGAGACAAAGAGGTAGAGAGAGAGAGAGAGAGAGAGAGAGACAGGGAGAGAGACAGAGACCCATAGAGACACAGAGAGATGGAGAGACAGAGAGAGAGTTAAACTACAGTCCAGATACATTAAATAAAACATTTCGCAAATTGTCCAAGAACATGGACATTGTCAGTGTCTGAAATCCTGCCTTTACTCTTTCTTTAGGGTCTTTTTTTGTTTTGTTAACCCTCACCTGAGGCTATTTTTCCCATTGCTTTTCAGAGAGTAGAAGGGAAGAAGGGGGAGGGGGGAGAGAGAGAGAGAGAGAGAGAGAGAGAGATGAATGTGAGAGAGACACATCAACTGGTTACCTCAGGACGTGCCCCTGACTGGGAATTGAACCCAGGAACCTTGGGTGTACAGGCCGACACTCGAACCACTGAGCAACACCGGCTCGGGCTCTCCAGGGTTTTTAAAACGATGCCATAGTGGGCCGAGCTGAGCCAGGATCCTGTGATTCTCGCTCGTGGTGGAGCCACATGCTGACTGTGCCCCTCAAAGCTGCAAACATCAAACCTTGGCAGCAACGCTCAGAACTTCCTGTGCCAGCCACTTCCAGGAAGCTCTAACACTGAGGGGATTCACGGGGTGGACAGCTCACTCCAGGGTCCACGGACCCTGCTGGGCTCTGATGTCCACACACCAGCGACTCCGCTCTGGGCTCTGGCAGCCTGTCCTGCAGCCGCATCTGGGAACAGCGACTCCCTTACACTGCCAGGAGGCACATAATTGCCTTTTCAACCACAGTGACTTTAAAAATGAACTTCTAAAAAAAGACTTTCTTGGAGAATTAATGACAATCTTAAAGACACTGGAAAAAGTGCTAGTTGAGAACGATTGTTCTATAAAAATTATGTAATTGACCAAAATGGGATGGGCCAAAAGCAGTATTTGCATAATCACTTGCCTATATCAATTAAGTTTCAATTTTATGCATTTCTTAGACCTTGAAAAGTTCAAATTATTTCTCAATATCAACAGCTTGTTTTAACAGTCTTTTTCCACTGCTCAAATTAATTCTTTCTCCTACTTCAACCCACACACTTAGGAAGAAAGAGGATAAATGGGTCACAAGAGAGGACACACACCTCCAACAAAAAGATTCAAAGAAGAAGAGGGACTTAGTCTGGGTGGAGTGAAGAGGAAGAATTTACAAGATAGGAAACGGGGCAAGTTGGTCAGTAGCCCAGGGAGCTTGGGGGAAGATTCCTCAAGCTGCCCAGGTCCCCGTTAAAGGCAATCAAATTTTAAGGGATGAACAAAGATCAATACAGGGTGTAGAGTAGCTATAGAAGACAAATTCGGGGGAAAAGTAGAATCTGAAGGAGGGGGAACAGGAAAGGAGAGAAAGCTGGGGAAAGACTCACCACCTCATCTCCTGGGCATTCCTGGCCCTTGAAGGTGGGAAGGGAGTCCGCCACTGTCTCACCAGCTTGCGGCCATCAAAGGCTCCCGTGCTTGTAGGCGGAGGCCTCGGGCAGCTCTAGCTAGGAGAGCAAAGGTGACCGCGGGGAGAGGCTCAGCCCCTCCTCTGGGCAGTACTAGCTCGAGTTTGGGGCAGGAGGCACGGATCCTGGCCAGGCATCTTCACAATAGAAGGATTTGCTTGAACTCAAGCAAAATAAGGCTATTCTTAGAAATCCTGTAAGGCCAGCAGGGGATTATTTTAACTCAAATATAGATGTGACTGGGAAAATCAGCCTCCTAAATCCTTGCCTTAGTACATCCTCATCGAGAATTGAGGGAAAAGCTCAAGGCGACAGACCCGTAGGACACGATGTGTCACCGTGACCTGGGGATGTCTTGGGGATGGTGTCTTAAGTCACTTCGCCAGGAGGTGGCAGTGGCCACGATTCGCCTGACAGCGGTGGCAGAGGCCTCGGATAGCAAGGGGACATCACCCCTGGCTGATGTGGTAGCTCTTCATCCTGACATGGACAAGGGGGTCCTCTCAGGCCATGGACCACGAGGTTTTACTGCTTATTTGGAGGCATCAATTGAAAATATCTTCTATTTTCACCCACAGAATTTTTGAATCTGTATTCCCCACTCTAATTCTATATCCAAATCCCTCAAATTGCACTAGCGAGTGTCTTCCTCTTCTGGAGGGTGGAAAGGGTGGCATTCCTCCATCCCAGTGGTTCTCAGTCCTGGCCGGGTATCAGGGAGCTTCCCTGACTTCGTACTCCCAGGCACCGTCCCGGGAGACACCGGCTCAGCCTGGGAAACAAGACTGACTCAGAAGCAGGGCAGGCCCGACGCCTGGAATCAGGCATCAGAGAGCCCTTGGGCAAGGGGGCCAACCAAGAACACAGAGCTCAGCCGGAGAGGAACGGGAAGCTGCAGAGCAGCAGAACAGAGTGCATAAAAGTCCATGTTTGCTGGGCCCCCGAGACCTGGGTTTGAATCCTGGCGCTGCCACTTACTGTGTGATCTTGCACAAATTACTTAATCTTTCTGAGCCTCACACCCTCTATTGGTAGAATGAGGCCGTACCTCCTGAGGTTGCTGGGAAGATGAAATGACATGACGACGGTGATGCACTCAGCACGGAGCCTGGTATTTGGTAGGGGCTCCACAGAGGACAGTGAGGCACAGTCATCGCAGTGGCTATGCTACTATTACTATTAATTATTAATAGGATTCTGATTGTGAGCTGCTGGGGTGCTGGCCACCACCCTGCTATTTCCTAGAGCAGAAGGGAGGAGGAGGGGAAGAGGCGTTTCGGAAGCGGTTTCTCCACAGCTTGTTCCTCTCGCTCCCGCTTTAGCAGGAAACCCTGGGCAGGATGTCTGAAGACTCCTTCTGGCAGCCCCTCCAGGGTCTGGGTGCAGTGGAGGGTGGGGCGATGCTGGGCTCCATCAACATCCCTGCTCCCCACCCCCACAATCTTTTGACTTGCTGGTATCTCAGAGGCAAGGAAAGGGCATTTGCTTTTGAGAGAGAGAATGGAGTGTAATTCCCAGGCAAGTCGCTCTGGGTCAGAGAGGACGGAATGATGGGGAGGAAGGGAGTGAAATGAAAGTCTGTTTGTTTGTTTGTTTTCTTAAAGAAAGTAAAACTCATTTGCTTAGCCTTCTTTGAAAGTTATTCCCAAAGGACTTCGGGTAAATTATTATTTTCTATTAGCTTCCTAAGGACCAGGGAATGTAGTAAAGTGACAGGAAATAAGTCTCCTGAATTCATTCTACTCTCCCCAAACTTCCTAGCCCCATTCTTCCCAACTGCCTCATGAAACAAGGACTGGCAAACATCACATTGCTCCTGTCCCATACAGCGCTCTCCAAGATTACAAAGCAATTAGAAGGGGCTGCTCCTTGTTGGAATTTACAGGTTTCTTTAAAAGGATATTTTAAACCTCATTGATTAAGACATGCTAATCCTACTTATCTTCTGAAAGTCTGGCCAGAAGTTTACTTTTGCACCGTAGTGAGGGGAAAAAAAAGGTTGCTCAGCCAGCATAAACAAACTTTCATGTGGTCCTTTACTATTCAGGAGAACCAGCTTTGAGACGCTTGGAAATGTCTTTTTTATACTGTATAAACAACCAGAATCTAGACAGCGGCGACAGCTGTAGGCCAGGTTTTGATAGGTTTATTGCAAGTTTCAAATTCTGGATTAAACAAAACAAAAAACCAGCAGCAACAGTCTCTCCTCCCCAGGGTATAAACTCTGGAATGAGGGCTCACATCTCTCAGTCAAGCTGTCTATTTTTTATTGCTCATTAAAAACTAGGGGTAGAGCCTCTGTGAGGTGCTAATCTGTCTTTAACACCTTTCTCTGAACGGCATAAATCTTCCCCATGTTGAGAAGGGTGTGCAGGCGCAGGGCTGGAGCTGCACCAAGGACAGGCTGAGGAGGACCTGCTGGGCTCACGGCACAAGCCACAAGCCAGAGAATCTCTTACTAGTTACAAAAATTAAAATTAAAAAAACGATTTTCAAAAGTGATTGAGTCAAATGTTTCACTCACTTGTAAAAAGCCCTCATCTAATTGAATGCATCTGTGCTCTACCGTGGAGGAATCTGTCATCTAGACAGGAGCGTGGGCAAGAGATGAAATCTACCCTATTTTTAAAAGATCTCCAGGGAAGAAGACTTTCTTAGAAATTTGTGTTCAAGTTTAATCATATTGGGTATTATAAATTTTTTCCTTTTTGGTCTTTGAAAATAAAAAATAATAAGGTCTGGCTCTAGCCGGTTTGGCTCTGTGGATAGAGCAGGGGTCCTCAAATTTTTTAAACAGGGAGCCAGTTCACTGTCCCTCAGACCGTTGGAGGGCCAGACTACAGTTTAAAAAAAAACTATGAACAAATTCCTATGCACACTGCACATATCTTATTTTGAAGTAAAAAACAAAACGGGAACAAATACAATATTTGTATTTGCATGTGGCCCGCGGGCTGTAGTTTGAGGACCCCTGGGATAGAGCATCGGCTCAAGGAATGAAAGGTTCCAGCTTAATCCCTGGCCCTGGTCGGGGCACATGCAGGAGGCAACCAATGATGTTTCTGTCTCTATCCCTCCTTCCCCCTCCCCTCTTTCTGAAAAACAAAAACAAAACAAAAACAACCAATGGAAAAAATATTCTTAGGTGAGGATTTCTGCTTCCTAAATTATAGATGAAGAGTTGTCATGTCATCCCTTATTGTTTAAGGCTTTAGGCAGAATAACCCTAGTTCCCCCGTGGGCCTGACTTGATGTGTACCAGAGGCAGACGTCACCGTTGGCCAGGGTTGCTAGGTGTGGCAGTGGGTGACGTGGCAGCTCTGGGTGTGAAGCCTGAAACCCTGTCTTCAGACCAACAGCCAGGCTGACTGTGGCAGCTGCTGGCACTGCCTGTGCCAGGCCTACAGCAATTTTCAATGGGCGTCACTGCTCCTTCCACAGGATTCTCCAGGTGCCCCTCCTCTGCCCATGGCTACGGGACAATATGCCTTCAGGCACGGCGTGCACTTACTACAGATGTGAACCCTACCTTATTGAGTGGGTTGGGCTCCCAGGCCCAAATAAAGCCAAAATAAAAAAGTCAAAACTATCCTGAAAAAATCCCCTTCTCCTCAGTCAATTGTTTCATAAGCAGTGTTTTTGGCTAGACTCGGTGCCCCAAGATAAAAAGACTAGGTTATCTCACACCAAGTAGACTCTTGTTGGCAGTGAGGTGGTCAAAGATTAAAATTCAATCATCAGCTTTTAATTTTTACATCTGCTTTGGTATGGTAGACTTTTCTTTTCATTCAAAATAGGCCCGAGGCATGAAATGGTTGAAAACCAAAGATTATCATAGAAAAACAAGGAGACCCAAGAGGGAATAGGGCCTTTTATTTATTTTTTAATTTTTAATTTTTGAATCCTCACCTGAGGATATTTTTCCATTGATTTTTAGAGAGAGAGGAAGAGAGAGGGAAAGACAGAGAGAAATATTGATGTGAGAGAAACACATTGATTGGTTGCCTTCTGCACACACCCTGACCAGGGCCCAGGCTGGGGAGGAACCTGAAATTGAGGTACGTGCCCTTGACCCAAATCGAACCCAGGACCCTTCAGTCCAAAGGTCGATGCTCTATCCACTGAGCCAAACTGGCTAGGGTGGGAATATGGTCTTTTAACTAAAGCTGTATTTACATCCCAGTGTGTCATCTCATATATATTAACTGATCAGTAAAAGTTTGGTGAATGACTCAATGGATGACTTTACCTATGGTGAGAAGGGCTGTGGGAAGGTTTGCTGACCTAATTAGAGCAGAGAAGAACTGAGGTGGTGGCTCACCCTAGAAGACAACTCTGACTCCATGGTCCAAAGCCTTCACTCATCAACACTCACCAGGTATGCACTGAGGACCTGCTGTGGCCTTTTGGACACACGCTTTTGCAGATGCCACCACGTTGCTCAGAGTACGATGGAGTGGCCTTGCCTGATTCTCTGCCAGATGTGGACTTTTGAGAACAGAGGACTTATCTTATTCATGGCACTAACCTCAGTCCCCAGGACAGGGAATGGCACATGCAAGGGCTCAACCCTGCCTGAATGAAGGTCAGAGCATCTGGAAGAGCACTGAGGGAGACTTCCTCCTGCACGTCCCATGCTCTCTCCTCTTTCCGGGTCACTTCCCCAAAGATCAGACAACCCCGGGACTAGAATAATTCCCAGGATGTTGCCCTGAACTTGCCTATTAGAACCTTCTTTGACACCTAGACTTTTTGCCCTAGAAAAGACTATCTCTAGGTGTAAGTGTGACTATCCTCCCCAGCATGTCCAAATTTCTAAGCCAGCTCTTTCATGAAATATTTCATAGCTTGGCCAAAGCCTTTATTTTCAAGAAATATCATTTCCTGCCATGACTGAATCTCATACCTGGATACCTCTTCGGGAATTCCCTACCAAGCAGCTACACCCTGAGGGTCCATGACAAGAGGGTCCTAGTGATGGAGTTAGTTGCACATACAGGAACTGGGTAACTTTTCTGTTAACAGATGGCACATCTACCTCCTGCCCACCAGCCATAAGACTCAGCCTTCCTGAGTCAATGCCCAGCCACCCACAATACCCTGTGACCACCCCAAGCATAAAGCCCTGGGTGGCTGGGTATGGCAGCTTTTCCCAGAGCTCCACATGCTCACAGCATCATAACTAAGCCACACTGGCTACCCCATTCATCATGTAGATTCCAAGGAAATAGGATTAAAACACCATCTGGACAGACTCCCATCACACAGTCAGCAAGGAGCAAGACAACACCACACAACACAAGGTCGGAGGAAGCAAATGATTGGGAGACAGCCCTTAGCCACCAGAAAAAAAACTAGGGTAAGAGAAAGGAACAGCACCGGTATAGAGAGAGGCACATGATTTTCCTTTAATTACCTTCAGATTTAGGACTAGGAGTAGATGCAGGAAACTGGTAGGTAGGAGTGTAAGTACTGTCTTCTGTAGCAGAGAGAAGCAGTGGATTTTGAAACGATCCACCATGAGGTGGAGGAACTAACCAATCCCCCACTGATGCTTTCAAATGACTGATTACCTGTTCAGTGTTATTAAAGCCTGTGGGCATCACACCTAAAACAGGTTAATGTATTAGCGAGGTCTTAGTCATTTTAATATAGTACATCATGCAAATGAGTGAAATAAAATTTTTGCCAACCAAAAACGACTATAAAAATAAAATCTAAAAGCCAAGTCTCATTCCTATAATGGAACTATAAGAATTAATTTAAGGCTAGCACAACAGATACACTGTCTAAGTTTATGGTACCTTCAGAATTGTGCTGGATTTCAGGAAGTTCAGGGAATTTGTACGTAGGGAAATAAGGGTTTTCTTCAGGAGTGTCTAGGCAGAGGAGCAGGTTTGGGAGAGAGAATAGAGGAAGATACAAATGGAGAGAATGAACGAATAGGAATCCACACACAATTTAGGCTCCTTGAATTCTGGAACATAAGCTTCACTAGTGATATGAGAGAAATTCACACTGCGTTTAAAAATCCAGTCCTTTTGCCTGAAGTACTGAGACACACCTAAAGAGACAATATCATTTCTTTTCTTTGACAAATAATTACGTACATATAGGCTTCAGAAAGCAAGAGGCATTTAACACAAAGCGTCAAGTTTTTACCTTTTATAGGCAAAGAATATTAAAGTTTGCTAATAAATAGTATGTAATGAAAACACTATCATAAAATGTTTTGTAAAATAAATCAAACCTTGTGCTGTGGACATTAGAGTCAAGGCAAACAACTGAGGTTTTCATTTTTCCATACCTCTGCCTACCATGAAGGCAGACAGTTTTGTTCGGGACCTGTAGTTGAGCAGTTAACAGCTGTAACATATGAGAGGCCCACACTGCTGGTGAGGCAGAATCACATATTTTTCACATGTGTGCCTGTATGCCCACATCGGGGCTGCCAGAGCTGGGGCTGAAGGCTAAAGGTGAGACACAGCTTGCTGGAGGAAAGGGACATCAGCCTCAGGAAGTTACCAGAGGAACTGGCACTATCCAATCAGAGAGACCTGGCCGTTAACTTCGCCATCCTGATGGAGCTCATCCACCCAACTACAGTGGACTTACTCTTGGCTCCGAAACACAGAACATGAGCATCTCAATATTTAGAGAGTTTGAAGAGGGGCACCTCTGAACACTGCAGGGGTAATTAACAGTGACCTTCACTGGCATCCACAGCTAATCAGAGATTGGTTATTTGTGGCTTAGGCCAACACTGACTGGATGCTTTTTCTTTGCCTGCGTGTGTCATCCGTGCCAGGCAGCCAGACTGGATTTGGCCACACGGACGGACAGGATGCTCTGCCTGCGGGAGGTGTGGTACCTTCCCATGGTGCAGCTGCATCCCTGCCCATCAGCTGACTGGCGGCAGAGGCGATGGGAGCTGGAGGGTTATGACCTGCCCGAGCACTGGCCTGGGGCTCCCCCACCATGCGGAGAACCTGCTACCACCCAGCGGGCCCGACTTGGAAGCGCTTCTCTTCCAGCGTGAACGGGCTTTGGACTGTCAGCTCTTGACTGACTCAGGGCTACCTGCCAACGGCTGGCTCCAGATGGGGAAGATTATTTTTCATATTAACACCACCTTACAGGGGGAGAAGGCGTGCTGTTCATAGGCAGAATTTGCAACATCCCTTGGAGGAAGGGAAGCAGGACAGACAGAGAGAGGTAGGTGATTGGTCCAAGATCAGATGAGTCCTGGGGAACTGACTCCAGGTCAGAACAGTTTTTAACTCCCGGTTCAGTGCTTTCTCAACCTGCTCTCCTACAAGGCAGTCATGGGCTGACATGGGGAGGTGCCCTTAAAGCTGGAAGCAGGTGGAAGTTGGAGCTGCTCGCATCCCAGGCAGGCAGATGCCAGAGCACAGGAAGCGGGGCCTGTAGCATCCCACAACATCTGGGCAGGACTTCTAAGCTGACCTCAATCCCCCATGTGAGGCAGGCACCCAAGTGCTCCCTCCCCACATTGGCTCTGGAGGTGGCTGCTGGGCTCAGGCAGGCTGGCGCTTAATGAGGTCAAGCCGCAGGGCCAGTCCTGGCATCCTAGCAAAGGGGGTTTATGCCCTCACCACAACAGTCAGCATGGGAGCACAGCAGAGCTTCTACAAGAGCAAACCAGTACCTCTGTTTAGCTTGTGGATCTGCTTAAACATGGTCTTGTACCAGTCTTTGGATCTCTCGGTGTTCTGGAGAAAGAGAAAGGCAAAGAGTAACATGAAACGGAAATCTTGGTACATTTCAGAACTTCTACAATTACAACATCTCAAGTCCAAACTCACGTAATTCTATACATCCTGTGATCCTACACTTAAATCTTTTTTTTTTTTAAATGCAAGACTTTTCAGAAAGAACAGACAAACCAAGAGATTCAGACCTGAATCTGCAGAGTAACATTTGGCCCACAGGACACAGATTTTGACAACAGTGGACGAAGATACACTTCAAAAGGTGTCCATTTTTATAGAACTTTTTAAAACTTCATTTTTACAGAGAATCTCTTTCCATACATTGATGACTAAACTAAAGTAAAACATCCTAGAAACATACACGAGACAAAGAACATTCGCTTATCAGGCCTTGCCTGTCCATCCCAGGTTATTCTGTAGACGTGTGTCTAAGTCACCTCGCATGGGGCCAGATTCAGAATGCACTTGATAAAATGTAATCCATTATAGCAGCCAATGCTAGGCGGTCATCCTATTCACACAGCTGGGCTCATGTTTGTTTATTTATTTTTTAAGATAAAAATAAACAAGAACAGGGACAGATAGGTGGTTAGACCAGATAGTTTCATTCCCACTTTACAGATGAGGAAAAATGAATCAAAGTGTCCAAACCGAGGAGTGGAAGGGCCGCCTCATCTATAAAATGGGAACAATATTATTAGCCACCTTGTAAAGTGAATGATGTTTAAATGAGATAATGTACTTGGCAAATGGTGGCTGTGATCACTACTAGTAATAATTCTCATTATTGTTATACAACTATTCTTATATAGGACTGGACAACATTTCTTTGGAGGCTGAGCTACTGCTGTTCTATCAGCCTTCTCCAACGGGCACATAATCCTATACACTAGCTCAAGGGAATCACCAAGAAGCACATGGCAGTCCGTGTACTGTTGCGCACACGGAGAGGAATGGAATTCACCCTAATCCAGTTTCAAAAGTCGGGCTTCCTTGGAATCCCTGAGGGCCTGCAGGAGGCTGGCATGCCTGTACCGGGGTGTGGGCTGGGCAGGCTACCCCAAGACCACTCTGTTCTGAGGCCTCGGCAGGCTGAGCCATTCTGTGGTTGCCTTAGTTTCCCTCTCAGGCTGGGTGATGGGCTTGCTTCCATCAGGGGAACTGCGCCCAGAACCCATGAACAGGGACCCTGAGCCTCACTCTCCCCTGCGCTCTCTAACCCTGGACTAACAATTTCCGAGTCTGCTCCATGGATCAGTAAATAACGTGTCCATGGGTGGGGAGACTGGGAAACTGCCGGCAACATTCTCCTCTTCAACACACACATCTCAACGCCTCTCAGTTCTGCTGCAGAGAAATCTCCCTGCCCTTGTTCCACGAAGCTTTTCTTCAAGTTCATTCAACCATGAAATCCCTTTTCTCACGAGACTCACGGCACCTCTTTGGGGAAAGCTGCTGCACGCGGAGCCCAGGACCAAGGTGGGCTCGGAGGCTGGAGCACAGCGCTCTGAGGCTCTGCGCCCTCAGTGGGCTCAGACAGTGGACAGTGGTGAGGACCCTCCTCACGAGGCCTCTGCAACCCACGGTGGGGCCCACATGCACGCAGGGGTGTACACTTGTCCCTGGCTGAGAGGAGGCCCAGAAAGGACTTAGTTGGGACTCGTACCCGGAGTGGGATGCCCACTTCATCCATGGACACATCGCTCAGGTCCTGAGTGCTCTTAGCCACCCGCCTGCTGTCATCCTTGGCCTTTTTGTCAGTGGACCGGCCAGGAGAGGTGGGTTTTTCCTGGGTTGTTGCCAAGTCCCGTTCTCCCACTCTTCTTTCTGACACAGGATCTGGAAGTGAAAAACAACCGTTAGCTGAAGTTCTTCTGGTGGCTCCAAAGCAAACCTCCCCACCCTCCAAAAAAAACCACCCTCTCAAAACAATCCAGCTGGGAGAAGTGTGCTTGCTAATTCTCAATTGGAACGAGTTTCATGTAGAGCAAGGGTCAGCAAACCAGGCCTGGCCACCTGTTTTTGTAAATAAACTTTTATTGGAGTACAGCCACACCCATTCATTTACGAATTATTTATGGCTGCTTTCAAGCTAAAATGGCAAAGTTGAGTAACTGTGACAGAAACCATATGGCCTGCGAAGCCTAAAACATTTACCATCTGGCCCTTTAAAAAATTTGCAGAGGTATACACCAAAGGCTGCAGACATCGAGTGGCTCTGACTGTCAGGGAGCAGGTAAAACCATCAAGAGGTGGCCATTCATTCCTTAAAAGTCCTTGTTTCATCTTGGGGAAGTCAATGAACTTTTCCGTGCCCCTGTTTTCTCATCCCAAAATGGGGCTAATCCTTCCACTAGCAAGCTCACAGAGACGCTACGAGAGGACCTAACAAGATAACTCATGCCAAAATGCTCAGAAAGCTCTACATTGCTTAATGCACATTAGAATAGTTTAAATTTGATTCAGGATTGGAAGTTACAAAGAGCTAATAAACGTTCCATGTGCGGTCTACAGATTATAAAATTGCTCTGTTTAACCTATTATTCCATGTCACTTAGTTATGGGAAGGCATTTACTAAGTCCCTGCCAGGTGCTATGCATTCCCATGCAAAGGAAAGGGAACAGGGCTGGGGAAGGCAGGGAGAGATGGCCTCTTCCATTTAGACACGGTAACTTAGAGGTGACAGTGAGATGTTCATGAAGAAATGCCCTAGAACCCCTAGAAGAAATGTGGGAGCGGAGCCCAGGTGAGAGGCCCCAGCAGGAGTGCAATTTTGGAGCCATCAGCATGAAAGTGATGGCTGATGTCAAGGAGCTGGAAGAGCTCAGTGGAGGAGGTAAACGAGAGAGTCAAGGGCTGAACGCATGCACCAAGGACTGTCGCAGTCTTGGGCTCCCCAGAAGATGCAGGAGTCGCCAGAGGGGTAGGAGATGAACCACAGGCACAGTGAGGTGCCAGTGAAACCAGAAGACAATGCCAAGAAGTGGGTGGTTAAATACGTCAAAAAATAAATTAAAAAAACCTCAAAACAGAAATTGAAGCAGAGGAGGAGGCATTAGATTAGGCAAACGAAGAGTCACAGGATTGCTCTGAGGGAGTAATTTTGGGAGGGCAGTGGGGGTAGATGCCAGATCACAGGAAAAGAAATGAATATATAAGCAGGAAGTGGGGCAGTAAGTAGGGAGGTGGGCATGGAAGAATTATGCCAACCAGAGAGGTCACAGGATTCGGGGGCAGAAGGTCCAAGCCAGGGGAGTCTACAGGCCTACGATGAAGCCTGCGGTGAGGCTGCGGGGACGGAGATGTGCCCTGGAGATGAATAAATGCTCAACAGGCATCTGTTCACTGCTTGAGGAGGAGGTTCTCATCTTTGAGAAAGGAAAAGGTTCGAGTGCTAGCTGGAGGAACCCGAGGTTGCAGGCAACGTTGTGCTGAAGATGGAGCTGTCGTGTGTGGAGGGGAGGCTGCGGGGAGGGGCAACACATTCGTGGGCACCCTCAGGGTTTGTGACTTTCACAGTCCGCTCCATGGAGTGGCTCTGCCTGGATGTCACACTAATGTCCGAAATGCGGGTTTATTCTGTGGTCATAGGACGATTTCTTTCTTTTTTTTAAAAAAATATATTTTTATTGATTTCAGAGAGGATGGGAGAGGAGAGGGAGAGAGAGATAGAAACATTAATGATGAGAGAGAATCATTGACTGGCTGCCTCCTGCATGCCGCCAACTGGGGATCCAGCCCGCAACCTGGGCATGTGCCCTTGACTGGAATTGAACACGGGGGACCCTTCAGTCCACAGGCCAACGCTCTATCCACTGAGCCAAACCAGCCAGGGCCATAGGACATTTTCTAAACGTTCTGTGGGAGACTCGGTTCAGGGAGCCCTTCAGAAAACCTGATCCCGGTGTCATCACCACGAGCTTTAAAGGATGTCAAGACCAGACTGTTTCATAGAATGGGTTCTATTACTCCCAGGAAATTCCAACAGGAGGCCAGGGACTTGGCAGGAAGCATGGGACATGTCAGGGGATTTCAAGTTACCAGAGTCTACCGTTCAGCTGAGCATTCTCCTCCTCCCGGAAAGGCCTTCCTAAGTGGGATCAAGATTTCGAGCTCTGGCCCTGGCTCAGTTGGCTGGGCTCGTCCCATAAACCAGGAGGTTGCTGGTTTGATTCCTAGTCAGGGCACATGCCCAGGTGTTGGGCTTGATCCCCGGTAGGGGATGTGCAGGAGGCAGCCAATCAATGTTTCACTCACATCTATGTTTCTCTCTCCCTCTCCCTTCCTCTCTCCCTCTAAATATCAATTAAAATTTTTAAAAAATAAAGATTTCAAGCTCTGTCTCGCTTGTGTTTGGAGGTCTCATACTCCTCACTCTTCAGTGTTATTTCTTTAGAAGAAGATCGCATCTATGCCATTCTCATGGTTTTGGGGTCCAGGGAATTTAAAAAAATTTTTTTATGGCAGGTGGCTCTAACAGCAATCACTTCATTGTAAAACCCAGGCTGACCATCCATGGATTTGTTCCAAAGCTGCCAGAGTCCTTTTGATCTACAAAAATTAGCCCTGAATTATCGTTTTTTAGAAGCTTGTGATCATGTGATTCATGATTGAGTGGATTTCAATATACAGAGGGCGGAACTGCAGCCTCTGAAGGACAACTGTTTCTTTACAGAGTGAAAACCCAAAGTGACACTTCACTGTCACCCAGGTGACGTGCGGGTTGCAGTGAGGGCTTCTGCTACGTCTCACTAGGCAGCTGCCTACGCCTCCCGCTCTGGAGCAGTTCCTTCCAATTTCATACTGTGCTTTCAAAAGCAAGATCCTGGAATGGGCACTAAGTAAACAATGGTGCCAGCAACCTGAGACCGGGCCTCTCTCTTTGCGGGGGTGGGAAAGCTTTGTGACTGAGGTTACAGCCTGCTGACACTTCTCTTGGGGAAGCTCCCCTCTGTCCTAGCCCTTTCTCCTGTCTGTCCACCCAGGGACCATGAGCCCCAGGGGCTCTTTCCCACAGGTGAACCTCACTGAGCAAGAAGCCCCCAAGGGGGGCTGGCCAAGTGCCATCCCCGCAGGTGAGATGGCAGAGCCTCACTTACTCCAGGCACAGGGTGGAGTACCAGGCCTGCCGCCCCGTCCGCTGGGAGCTCTGAACACAATGGTGCTTCTTTTTAAACCAAAACTAACATTTAGTGAGCTAGGGATGTGCCACTCTCTGAACCCCACGAGTGGATCTGTCCCCAAACCCAAAGAGGACAGAGCACGAGGCTTCTTTCAAAGCCGGGAAGTAGCTCGGGCCTGGTGGCATGGTAGACAAGCCCTGGCATTTATATAGCACTTTGCAGTGTGCAGAGAATACCCCAAAGCCTCCCGTGGCACACACAATCCTGCAGAGGCAAGGACTGTCACCCCACTTCCCACATGAGGAAACTGGCTCAGAGAGGCGAAGTCACTTACCCGAGGACAAACAGCCATAAGAGAGACGAGCCAGGACCAAACTCTGGGTCTAACTTGTGTTTGGGTGCCTTTTAAAAATCTATTCCACTGCTCCTTTCAATCTCCCAGAGGCAGGAAGGAGCCCACAGGGGCTACCTTCCCTTCCCCCACCCCGAGCCACCCTGCTCTCAGCAACCTGGGCTGGGGCCACAGAGTGGCACCTTGAGGAGGGGGCAGCGAAGGGCACCTTATGCTCAACCACAGCCTGTCCTGGCTCCACAGCCAAGTCCTGATAAAGCTGAGAGGGTGTGAGAACCCCATGTCCTGCCCACCCGGGCTTTCCACGAAGCCCAAGGACAGCAGTGGGACGAAGCAACACAGGAATCAGGGAGCAGCGGCTCAGAAAGCGGTGGCTTTTGCTATCTACCAAATCAGGGACTTGTAACCCCAGAGTTCAAGACTATCTGCAAACGCCCACAGGCGTGCGTTTTCACACACATGGCTTCTAGATAATGAATCTACCGCCTTCACAGATCCCCAGATGGGGCCATGACCAACACAAGGTTACAGCCATCACACAAGCTGTGAGGACAGCACACCTCCCTGTCATGGCTTCAGAACCTACTCAGTGCTCGACACAAAGTAGACACTCAGTCAAATGACAAGTAAGTCAAGGGCGGCACCTACTGAAAACAGTGACTCTCACCCATCATGCACTTAGTGAATGCCAAGGCTCGGCAGAGCTGTTTATAAGCAGAACATCTGACAGGTGAGAAACTGATTCGTTGTTTAGTAAGTGACAGAACCAGGATTCAAAGCAGGGTGACTACAGAAGCCACGGAAATGGGTTTCCCCACAATTTCCGCCAACATGTTTGTTCGGAATATCCTGTTCTTACCCATCAGGACACGTCTATTAGTTTGGGTCACTTGTCTGGTCAGCCCCCCGCCCAGCCTCCAAGCTGCAGCGAAGCATGAACCATACCTGGTATCATCATCTGGCCAGCCAGGATCAAAGAGAGTCGTCGTCGTCCCCCCCCCGCCACACACACACACACACCAGGAGAGCTCATAAGACTGTGCTGACGGAACATCAGGTGGTGACCGGAAACCAGCTTTAACACGGACAGGTGCTATTGTGTAAATAAATATTTCTCAC
Organism: Myotis yumanensis; assembly: GCF_028538775.1. Taxonomy (NCBI): domain Eukaryota; kingdom Metazoa; phylum Chordata; class Mammalia; order Chiroptera; family Vespertilionidae; genus Myotis; species Myotis yumanensis. Next base: position 22,431,827 of record NW_027223764.1, on the reverse strand, counting down.
CTACCTGACAGGCTACTGAGTCGTTTCTGCTGTTCTGTGATAAAAGAAAAAACACACAGTGTGAGATTTACAAAGACGTGGTGGAACCGAGACATCCGGGCACAACTTGTTAGGATCCCAGTATCTGTGTCCTCACTGTCCTCTGGGTTTAGATGCTAAAACACTGTGCAACCAGTGAAAGCAGGGTGTTGACGCGGCCCTGTCATCCAAGTGTGGTATCTCATTCCCCTGCCCCTGGGTCTGCACCAGGACTCAGGCACTATCACCGTTGTTCTGGGTGTTTACATCGTATCTCAGGATAATCTGGTCACGGAAGGAGACCCTCCCACCTCCACTGGTTTCAAGGGAGCAGGACTTTGAACAACCCAGTCTTGGTACCTTCTGAGGAGAAGTCATTGTAATCGTAACCACAGCAGCTACCACCTCCTGAGCGCTTGCAGATGCCAGGCATTGTCTTTAGAGCTTTCCCACAGGTTAATGCTTTTAATCTTTGCAACAACCCTAGCAGGTAGGTCAGGGTGGTTGAGACACCTTCAATGAGGGGCACAAACTACTCAAGAAGACACTGAAAACCAGAACTGGTCTAAAACCTGGAATCTCCTTATCTCTAGTCCAAGGATCTTTCCAACTCTAATCACCAGGTCCCTTTCCTTAACACTGAGGTCTATGGGTTCTCACCCTCCTGGGCACTCGTGAGGAAGGAGTCAACCTCTCGTTTGGAGAGTCCTGTGTGGACTTGGAACGGCATACGGACAAAAATGACCTCTACCTTCCACAGCTGCTAAATATAAAGCAGCCACATAGATAAACACAGAACGCCTGCCAGCCATGGGTGCTGCCATTATCCCCCGTGGCTGCATCCCCACCCTCCCCGCAGAATCAGCGTGGGCAAGAAGTAAAGAGAGCCCGCAGCTGGTGGAAGCAGCCCTTTCCACCTCGGGCCCGTGGACGAGGCTCACTCACTCGGCTGGACAACAGAGGCCAGCAGAGCTCGAAGCACCGCGCTGCCAGCCACACTGACCAGTCGTCACCTCCATTTCCTCATCTGTTAAATCAAAGCGCTCACGGGGTCCATGGATCCTGAACTCTGGTCTCCAAGCCAGGGGCAGGCTCTTCCCCAGCAGGCAAAAGCCAAGTCATCCCGCTTAAAACACTATGTTGTTCCCACCTCTCAAGTGTGAAAGGCCCTTCTTTCTTGGAATGACATGCGATGAAAATAACAGCAATTGTCTTTCAGGGGTGTTATTTAGCAAAGTTAGAAATTAGCAACCCTAGGGTGGTCCCCAGACGGATTCATTTGACGGAAGTCTGGGGACCAAAGAGCTCTTGATCTCCAGTGTGGTCCATGGACCAGCAGCACCAACATGCCCTGCGAGCTGCTGCAAAATGCAGACCCTCAGCCCTGCTTCAGAGCTCCTGAATCTGCATCTGCATCTGCAGATCAAGAAGGCCCCGTCCCCCCAGAGTCTAGGCACAATCAAGACCGAGGAGCTTTGCCCTGGCCGGGAGCTCAGTTGGTTAGAGCATTGTTCCGATACGAGGAGGTTGTGGGTTTGATCCCTGGTCAGGGCACATACAAGGATCAACCAATGAATGCATAAATAAATGGAACATCAAATCGATGTCTCTCTCTCTCTCTCAAATCAACATTTTTTAAAACTTAAAAACAAAACAAAACACTGAGAAGCTTGGAGCTACAGAACCCATGCATCTCTTTCAGTCCTGGGAGTTTTCTGATTCCAGTCCTCCTACCAGACTGATCATAAGCAATCTGCCCTCAGACACATGTAAAGCGAAGTCTCAGGAGAGGAGCAAGGGCTGTGTGGTGCATGACCTTCTGAGCCAGGCCAGACTGCAGTGCCCTCCATCTGCTTGCAGCGAAGGGAGCTGGCTGCGAGAGAGGGGGCTATTATCACACCATCCCCAGGGCCAGTCTAGGCAGGAAAAAAGGGAACCTTTCTTAGGATGACTAAACTAGAATTCCCGAAGTGGAGTAAAGTTATCATTCCCTCAGGAGACTTTGCAATAGTTAAGAAACTTTTTACGGGTATTATCTATGATGCAAAGCAGAGCTGCCAGGCTGGGTCAATTCCAAAGCAAAGCCAAAAATGCTTGACCTACACCCCACTGACGAGCAGTCCAGCGAGGCGCGGCCAGTGAGGCGCTTCCATTCTCCTGGTCTCTTCCTGCCGCACCTCCTTGGGGACATATGGTTTGCTCTTTATAGGAAGCGACTTTTCATTAAAAAACAAAACAAAACACAAATATACTTGTATCCTTTTCTGAAGGATGTGTGTTGCAGGCTGCACAACTCTGATTTTAAACCCAGGGGCAGGGCTTGGACAAAAGAGAAATTTAGAACCAACGACATCTGGGCAAATAAGAAGAATCCGTTTGTTCAGGAGAGGAACAAAAAGGAAGAACGGGCATGTCTGTGCCCAAAGATGTCTCACTCGGTGTCAGAGGACTTGGCAGAAGTAACTGACATTACACTTGGCATTTCCCAAAACCCAAGTTGCCTTGGGAATAAATCCCATTTTTAGAGAAACTGCTTTTCCTTCTGGGAACTCACTTGCTTCTATTTGACTGGATTTTTTAAAAAGATGAGTCATAAAGAAGTTCATAGAGAACCAAAATTTCACTTTGTCTTGCATTGCGGACACTTTCTGGGCAGGAAAAGCCGCTGCCGAGAGGAGAATGGGCTCTTACATAATTTAGTGTGTGTGTGTGGGGGGGTGGGAGCACTTTTATTTTTTGAAGAACACAGATTCATGGGTGAAAATTAATATGGGAGCCACACAGAGTGAAAAAAATAAAATTACTAAAATAACTAAGATTGGAGTGGGAAGATTTTCAGTGAGAGAAAATGTTTCATTCATCTGTTTTTTAAGTTAGAAGCAGGAAACAGAAAACTCCATTTAATATGGAGAACAATTAAAAATAGATTTCAGCCTCTCATTCTCATCCAAGTTAAGGCAGAGAGAGAGGCGGAGGGGAGGGAAACTATGAAGTAGGCAAGCAGGGAGTCAGGAAAGGAAGGTTTGGTACCGAGCTTTGAGCTCTGAATAAAATAATAAAACCTCACTAGAAACACCCAGAAAGCTAGAAAAGTTTACATTTCACAGTACAAAGACCTGTGGGGACCGGGAAGCCCATCCCTCTACTGAATTCCAAAACCGAAACATTTGGCTTTAGAAACATCTTCTGGAATATCAAAGCAGAGGGTCAACATATGAATTATCACCTCAAAGCACTTCTGTTTCCCCACAATGCCTTGCAAAGAAGGGGAAGAACCTGCCTGAGGAACTGCAGGAAGCACACACGAACCCCCGGGCCGAGCTGCCTGGGGCCAAGCAGTCCCCACAGGGGGTGCTGAAAGGTGGCCCAGTGTGCCGACTGCTGGCAAGAATGGAGGCTGGTGAGACACTGAGAGGTTCAGTAGCCTCTGTGTTAGAGGCAGAAAAACATGTTTGACATTTTAGAAAATATTCCATCCCTAGGTTTTTTTACAGTTTGGTGCTCAAGATGTCTCTTTCTAGAGAACTCATGATGTCAGAGCTAAATGATTCAGGGCACTTCTGAAAAGAGGGATCACTGCACCTAGAGTTTCCAAGCAAAGCTGTGATGAGAATTCTCACGATGAGGAATGAAGGGGCCCAGACTTCCCCTTTCTGCCTCTTTTTCTTTTTGGTGCCACCCTCTGAAGACACTGTGAACACCCAAGGTGTGGAACACACACTGCAGAAGCTTACTTATTCTGATACCAGACGACACCCCAAATCAGAGGTCTGTCCGCTACGATCTACTTGGTGGGGCATGGGAGGAAACTGGGGCCAATGTCCTCGGAGATGAATGAGATTTGTGAAAATTTGCGTGGTAAGGCAGACTTACTGTCCCGGGGTCACGGAACAGTGAGCGGAGGGAGAGGTGAGCAGTGAAGCTCCCTTACCTCGGTTGTGTTGCAAGAGCACAATAGTGGGATTGACAATGGTCGTGGAGGGGTAGGCAGAGGATGGCTTGCTGACGGGTGCAAAGGTTTGGGAATCAGTTCTAACACGAGATGAAGAAACTTCATTTAGCAGAGGGCTTGAATCCTGAAAAAGGACAAACATAACTGTCAGTACACAAAACCTAGAGCTAATGCTTTTTAAAAAGAAAATCAAGGCTGTACAAGGACCTTAATTAGAAAAAGAAATGTAATCAATGAAACGTCATTGATTCCAGTTAGAAGCTTAATCTGGAATGCTTATTCTCTTCGCTGGTATTAGTAAGGGGCGAGAGGGAAGATAATGTTACTGGAAGTCGCAGCAACATTATTCATTATTTTCACCTGGTAAGAAACGTGGATCAATCCAGTTACTGAAAAAGCAAATTCAAATCAAAGTAGAAAAAAACATGCAAAACTCATGCAATTCCAAATGCGGTCCGAGCACGAGAGCTGGTTTAATAGGGAAAAATCAGGAAAGTTTAGTACACTGTTTACAGAAACATGAGACGATGTGAGATAAGAAGCCATAGGTGTAAGAGTAGAAAGGGTTAAGTACTGGTACTCTTGGAAAGCTATTCTTGTCATCCACATCACTGAACACCTTGCTAGCACTTGCTGCTGAGATTCAGATATTATCCTGTCCTACAGCGGCGCTTTTTCACTCCAATATCGACTAACAAAGATCTCTGAAGACTTGTGAAAATCCTGACTTTTAAAAACCTGAAGGTCTCAGCCAGAAATACCAATAAAATTATTATTCCTCCCATTACAATTTGCACGATGGGAGTAAGGGCAGTCTTTTTAAAGACAGGAAAAATAAGACTTCGAAATGTAGCAAGGACATGTAAACAGTTTCCTCTATCACCCCTATACATTTAGCAATGTTTCTATTTTAGAATTTACAGACCCTAAAGCCAGAATATCATTCTTAAAGGGTTTGAAGAAAAAGACTTTGTTACTGTCTAGAAAACAGTATGGCATAAAAGCAATTCGTATGCTCCATCAGAGAGCATGGCTCTGTAAGTACCTGCAGGACTAGAGACACGGCCCCGTCCTCTTCCTTCCATCCCCTACCCTAGCACAATGCCCTGCAGACAGCAGGGGCTCAGTAGTAAAATGCCACATGAATGACAGCAGCCACCTACCAACAAAGGTGCTTCTGAACAACTTGTGTTCAAAAGAACAAAAAGTTCAGGAGAGGATGTGAGTGTCAGGACCCCGGACAGCTCCCAACACACAGTAGGGGCGGCTTCCTGGAACCCACTGGCTTGGTCAGTCCACTTCTGAAAGCGCCCCAATGTCACAGCTGCTACTTATGAGTGGCAGCTCAGGTTAGTGAATGAAACTTCCCCCCAAGACTTGAGGCACAATATGGTCTTGTACAAAAGTGCCTCGTCTTAATTTTTCATTTATAAAGTGGGAAAACAATTACACCATCCTATTTACTTCCAAGGTGATATAACACAAATAAATGACATATCCATGAAAACTGCCCTAATGCAGCCAAAAAACACGAGAGTCGGGCACACAGCTTTCTGAAGTGTGCATACTGCCCATGAGGCCTGGAAGGAGCATGTGAGCATTACCCATTTTATAAACTTCACTCTGTGGCACAAGTCTGGTTATTGACTAGATTCAGAACCTGGACTAATTAACGCGAATGGCTGCAGATGGAGCAGGTGTCAATGGTGGCTTGGCCGCCATCCACGGGGATCTGCTCTGCTTGACGATCCTCATTCAGGGGAGGAACCCAACAGTTGCCCTTTTCACCTTCTACTTCATTACCTGGGCCAAACTAGGAGTTATCAGGCCAACTGAAGTCTCCTGGGAAGTCTATCCGTCAGTGGGGCTTGAGAAGCTGAGGACACTGTCCCAACTCACCTGTCCTGGTCTACCTGAACAAACTCAACATGAACACCTAGAGCTCCTCAACCGAACTGCTCACCATGCATGTGAGCACACTGAAAACGCTGCTCTAGAGACACATTCTATGCCAAAGGGAAGAGCACCTGTGTTCTCCAAAACAAGGGCAGCTGCTAAATTCACCTGTAAGTTGAGCTAAGGTAAGGTGAGTGCAGCAGGGAACAATTTAGCATTTTCCTCCACCTGGGCTGAGCTGTAGGGGTCAAACTAGGACACCAAGCCCCCGGGCCACGTTTGACAGCGTCCTGACCTAACCCATTGTGCTGCATCTAGAGTTTTGAGAAGGGTCCCAGCATTGTATCTGATATCTCACTGTAATTTCTCTTAAAAGCCTCCCTCCCCGAAAAGTTTCCCTCCTGCTTGATGAAACTGCATGAATCGCTTCAGTTTAATGAGCCACTTGAGCCTGATTTGGAGGCATACAAGGGATGCCAGTGAACATTAGTCCCATCAGCCAATTGCATGGCCCTACAACTCAAAATGTGGCCCATGCACCCTCAGCATCAGAATCCCCCAGGATGCACATTACCACATAGTTTGAGCCCTAGATCCCTCCCCAGACCCACTTGATTAAAATCTCCAGGAGTATAACCTGGAGAGGACTATTTAAATGCATTTTCCTGCCGCTCAATGAGCCACGTACTCTGAGCTTGAGAACACAGCTCAGATGAACTCTCTAAGAGCAGGGGATGTGCCTTGTTCGTAGAGAATTGAGAAGAATGCCCAGAACACGGTGGGGATTCAATGAAGTCTTTCTCTTGGGCTTTCCCCCGTGGGTTGGGGGCCTGTCCCTCACAGGATGGGCCCTTTAACTTCATGACCAGTGAGGCGCTGTTTTGCCACAAAGGCCTTGGGAGCCACTACTCAGGGTCCCCAGCAATTATCTGCCTGTTGAGGAAATAGTCCTAACATTCATACAAGGCTTTTATACCCATTTGCTCAATCATATTCAACTCTTTTTTTTTTTAACCTAGTCTCTGCCATGGCTGTGGACAAGAGTTTGTTTACTTTGCTAAATCCACACAAGAGTGACTCTCTTCCTCCCCTGCTCCTGGTGGAGAAACGGCTGTTGGTTTTTCCACCTGATTCGTAGCTTTCCTCAGCTCTCAACAGTACACCTGCCTGCCTGTGGCGAGCACACCTAGCCAGAGGCAAGGCCACAGAGGCTGTTTTCTCAGCGAAGAACCAAGTTCCTTCAGGAAGATGTACATTCCGAACAGGACAGCGAGGAAGAGGGAGGGAGACCGTGAGCAGCCGCGAGAGCCCGGGACACACGGAGGCATGCACTCGGGACAGCAGACCCGGCTCCAGCCATCACGCAAGCACAGGCAGTAAGCACTCCCTCGGAACTTAGTGCTCCAGTGAGAAGGGCTTTTACTGCCAGGGCAGACATTCAGGAAAGCCACGAGGAAGGGACCCCAGCAAGCTTACGGTACTTGAAACAGCTCCCGTGAGGTCAGGCTCCGAGACGCTGTGCAGGCCCTCCGGGACTGGGGGGACCAGCGGAGGCGGTGGTGAGAAGGATGGTGGTGTCTGGCTAACGGGGGGGTGGGGGCCCGGAGCGCTGGCTGGCGGGCTGTGGTGGGGCCGCCTCTGCAGATGAGGGGGAATGAAATCATCTAGAGTCGGGAAGGTCAGAGGTGAGCTGGCAGGGGCGGCCGCCGGGACTGGGGGGCCCAGTGGCCCCCGAGGTGCTGGAGGTCTGGCAGTGCCTTCTTGCCCTCTGTCAGTATTAACCAGGTAGAGAGGGACAACTATGACCTCAGGCTGGGCTGGGCTGGAGGAAGTGGCGTCCTGTAGGAAATAAGGGGTCGTTACGCAAAGGGGGACGGCAGCAGGGGAGAAGGAATTCCATATTTAAACAGTTGAGCGTGGACATGCAATGATGTACTCTGAGAACTATTTAATCGGTGCCCTTTGCTCAGGGTGCATGAGACAGTCGGTGCTAGCCAGCTGGCCTCCTGACACTCTATGACACAGAGGGAACCCCATCCAACTTTACTTTCCATCCATCTATTTTTGAATCCTTTTAACACTTTAGGAGAGAGAAAGAGAGAGAACAGGCAGGCAAGCTGTGTTTAACCCCCAGAGCCGCTTGCGGAGCCTGAAAGCTTGGGAGTAAATACAATTTCTTTGGCACTTGTTATAAAACATAAACGCCGTGTCCCACCGAATTATCTGGCTACGTATTCCACGCTCTGGCGTACTTACATATTCACAGGAAAGACAGACAGGGAGACAGAAAGGACTGTGCTGAGATGTTTAGAGAATTCGGGATTCAAGCTGCAGCAGTATTAACGAGGACAGGGAGGGGAGGGCAGCCCGGAACACAAACGAGCTCTCACATGAGTTCCAAAGAGACGGAGCAGACACACAAACATTCCTAGTTCCTTGCCTTGGCTGGATAACACGGCTGCAAAAGGTAAGGTTCTTTTCTCCTCCGGTTTTCGGGATCAGAGGTAACCTGGGGGCCTAGCACAGGTGGTCCCACTGCATCTGGGAACGAAGGCCGAGTCCCCAGGGAAGGACTCTCGCCACGGTTACCAGCATCTTTACGGGGGTCAAAGAATAGCTTGGAAGAGTGAGGAGGAGCAGAGCGTGGCCTTCCCGTGCCCGCTGAGCAGGAGACAATGCTGGGAGCCAGTGCTCGAGTGCCTTGGGCTGGGTCACGTGCAACACGAGAGCAGCTTTCCGATGCCACCGGGCAAATGTTACTGGCTAAACAAGGTACATATAAGCTGCTGACCTTTTTATCCCCAACTGCCTTATGACGTGGGTTAGAGCTCACATTCCCACTATAAACTGTCCTGGTGGCTGCACAGTGGCGCTGGGGTTGGGATGAAGCACTGGGGGACGTGGAACCTGGAAGCGAGGGCCCAGGACACACCACACCTTTGGGAGCTGATCTGGCTGCCAGGGGGACAGAGACAGGCTGGGGTGGTGAGGGGCTCTGCTGGCTGGGGGTGCCGGGTGGGGCGTAAGGCTTTGGTGAGCTCCGGTACAGCGAGTCCTTGGAGGCACCGTGGAGGGCGGGGGGCTGCCATGCAAAGTGGCCCACTTTAGGGAGAGGAGGGCGTGGGGGAGAGAGAACCTTTAGTATGATTTTCAAGACACAATATTAAGACAGAGAAAAGAGAGAGAGGAGGGGAAATGGAAAGAAGGACGACCATTAGAAACAGCAGCATAACATGATCTGAAGAAAAAAACAAATCTAGACAAGTTTTTAAGCAAATCCTCAGCGTAGACTCTCATGGAGTCTACATCTCTCTCCGGGTCAAGCCGAGGACCGACTCACTCACCTGGAGGGGCAGGCCCGACCCCTCACCCGCAGGAGGGAGCTCAGCCAGCAGAGCCCCGCGCTGAGCCTATGTTGACACCGATCCTTGGCTGACCTGCACTCTTAGACCTCCTGACTGAAGAAGGGTGCCCAGGGGCTAAGCCAGGGGAAGAAGCCCCAGGCCTCCAATTACTACACCTCCTCTCCTCAAAGATTCTCCTCTTCATGCTTTTGCCTTTAAAAGTTTAAGTTCACTGAAACCCTCAAGGGTCTTTCATGCTTTTCCCTCAGGAAACGGAGACTGGGAAGAGCCATCCTTATTTGTGCTTCCAGGAGACAGAGGTCTAACGGAATCCCTGAGCTCTAGCACTCACTTCCATAGCAGAACAAACTACAGCTCCCCAAGAAGAGAGCGCTAAGGGCTTAGCACCCACATGTGCTCTCTCCTCGCAGGAAACAAGTCGATGGAACTAATTATTAGAAGGAAGACAGGCGTGGGCTGAAAAGCACGTAATCTCCAATTTTTGACGTACATGGAACAAAGGGATCAGACAATGAAGCACCCGATTCGCCTACCAGATTGGGCTGTACCTGATTTATCAAAGTCCAGCCATTCCCTCCCAGCCCACTAGGAGGCAGTGCATTCTGGCGGGATGTGATCAGCCCCAGGGCTCCTGGCTTCAGAGCTAGAAAGCTGCAGGTCACATCTCACTCCCTCTCCCTCCACATGACTCCTCCTTGGGGCTCAGTGGAGCAGAAGGGCAGGAAATGGGGTAAATCTCCAGATTGATCTTCATGTCAGTGAGAGCCATCTGTCAACCTGTGGCTCACCTGGGAATTAGACCATAAGATGCGCAGTTTATTTTCCTAGTGTTGAATGGCTGAATGTCTGTGTCCCCCCAAATTCATGTGCTGAGCCCCTAACCCTAAGTAATAACTTTTAAAGGTGGGCCTTTAGGAGGCACTTAGGATTAGATAAGGTCATGAGGGTGGGCCCCCATGATGTGGATTAGTGTCCTTATAAGAAAAGGAAGTGACCAGAGCTCGCTCGTTCGTTCTCTCTCTCTCTCTCTCTCTCTCCCTCCCTCCCTCTCCCCCCTCCCCCTCCCCCTCCCTCTCTTTCTCTCCCTCCACCATGTGAGGACATAGTGAGAAGGCAGTCATCTACGAGCCAGGAAGAGAGCCCAAACCAGGAACCAAATAGGCCAGTACCTTGGACCTCGCAGCCTCCAGAACTGTGAGAAATAAGTGTATGTTGTTTAAGCCACACAACTACGGTGTTTTGCTCCCGCAGCCCAAGCCTAGACACCTAGATGCCCTTCACTGGCCCCCGTCTTTAAAGATAACCGTCCTCCAAATGGCACAGGTGAGATCATTAGAGTGTGGTCAGTATCTGGGTTGTGACCCAAAACTGGGAAGATACACGGGTATCAGTCTATTTTGAGGTTGCTTTTTATTTTTATTTCTTTGTGGAGTGCAGGTGGCAAGGGGTAAAGGAATATTAGCAAGGGTAATCGGTGAGAAATAAAAACGTTCTATGAGCTTGGATTAGAATATCAAGCCAGAAGCGGTAGATGACCTATCCCTTAACAAACTCGGTTTTCAAATAACCTGGATGGAGCAGAGCCTCCTTGGGTATCTTGGGCTGACTTGATGCCTAGCCTTCCACAGGCTGCCCATGACAGTGCCGGTGGAATGCGGCCATGTGGCAGCTAAATACTGGCCAAAAAGACAAAAGGAGCAGCCCCTGTTCAGTAGTAACCAGAAGCAAAGCCTTCCGGACGTGCTCACCTGGTCCTGGTGAGCGCAGGCTGGAGGCTGGGGTGTGTTTATGGACTAAACGATGCTCTCTAGAAACAAAGTGCTTGAACTGACACGCATCCCAGGGACCGTGGGGGTAAGGTGATCATGGGGTCAGGGAAGTAAGTAAAAGACAATTTTGAATTAGGCTCAGATTTACTTTTACTTTGAGCTGGAGTGTCCCACATGTGATTCCTTCTTGTCCAAAGATAGAAATCAATTGCAATGAGGTTTTAACTGGATTTGGCTCTGGCCATATACGGTGCCGCAGCTGCATTACATCAGAAGCGAGCCCTCCCAGGGCCTTGACCCGGGGGCGAGGACGCCTCCCCAGAGTGCTGACCACGCACTCAGAGCCAGAGGCCTTCCTGTCCTGGGGCTGCTTTTAGCCCCAAAGAAGGAGGGGGGTAGACACAGTTCCTTTACATGGAAGGCACTGCTTCATTGTAAACGTGGTAGGAACCACACTGGCAGTCTGCATCCTCCCCAGCAGGCTACTAATGAGATCTCATTTCTCTTAGCAGAAGGTGAGGCAATGAAAAGACGGGGCTGCTTGGAAGAATCTGAGCGGCTCCTAGTTCATATCGTTCCGGAAACTACCAATCCCCACTCCCACTGGGGACACCAACACGATGCTGTCAGGGAGAGGGGCAGCCCTGGCTCCTGTCACTGGGAGCAAGGGCAGCAGGGCAGCAGGTCCAGGCTGGCAGGAGGAAAGGAAGCCTGTGGGAACATCAGGGACAGGCTCCCCCTGAAGCTTCTGGACCCCAATCCAGTCCTTCTGAGGAGATGCTAGGTCTGTAGGGATATGAGAGCCCCCAGCTACCTGGCTGTTCTGGGCCAGTGAATACTTGCAGCTTTGGCAATGGCTCTACAGACAAGTTGTATTCAGCCAACAAATGCAAGAGGTAAGGCATGACCTAAAGGTTCTTGACATCTGGATGGGCAACTTAACTCTGAACATACAGGATTCAACTGCTATAGCAGCGATTTACCAGGCTCCCTTTTAAAAAAGCAACATCTCGGATAGTGACAGGTAAGAAAATATGCTATTCACAGGCGATATTACAGGATGTTCACACTTATATTATGAGGCTTACAAACTCCTCGAGGGCAATATTTAACAGTGATCTGAACACAAGTGCCCAATAAAGCTGCGGTAAACTCATGTGTTTAAAGTGATTGTTCAGTTCACATGCTTTAAAAATCATCTCTTTTGAAGAGCTGCTTAAGAAGCCAAAAGGGATCAGTGAGCTCTCCTTGAGCTAAGTCACCGAGGGGAAGAGGCGTGCTTGTACGTTTGCCTGGCGTGGGTCAGCGCTGTTTCCTAACCGGGGCCGAGCTGCCTGTACCCATTCTGAAGAAGGAAGCCTGTCGGACGCAGGCAGCACGCTTACCCGCCAGGAAGGTGGTAGAAAGGCAGAACTAGGGCACGCCACCTACTGGGCAACCCAGGTCTGTGTCTGATGAAGACTTCGAGGCGCATTAGCAGCTCCTGGTTCTAACCAGTAGCCCTGGATGCACCGGGCCATGTCCCGGAGAGGCGGCCATGGTGGGGGAAGGCTTGGTGGTGCTGCTTGGCACACAAGGTAGACCATTAAGTGACCAGCTCTAAAGCTGGGAGGCGGGTCTACAGAGAGGAAGGAGGATGTTATCTCCGACTCGGTTTCTTTTCAGGGGCCAGTCCTCGGGAACAGGAACCAGAGGATCGCTGGAGAAGGCGTGTGGGAGCCAGGAAGGAAATGCAGAATTCCCGGGTCTGGTGGGTCCTGGGAGAAGGCACCCTGACAGAGGCAGGCACAGGGAAAGGACCCCCTGAGGAGCACATTTCTGCAATATATTTTGCACAGCACAGCTTCCTTTAAAAGAAAGAGCTGCTCCGTTCCATGGATGCGGCTCCTCTCTGTAAAGACGCCCCTCACAGATTGCCTGGATTAAAACAGGGTCCATTCCTTTCCTTAAAATAGCAAAGTAGCCACAGGGAGGGGAGGGCCATCAGGAAAACAATCTAGGACAAGGGACTGAAGCAAAATGATCTCTACTCCCAGTTGTACACCTGGGGGCAGGGTGACAGGTTTAAACTACAGGTGCTCCCATTTTGTCTTCTAGCTGCTGCTCCTGGGCCAGGGCGTGAGGTCTGGCCACAGCTCCCCATCTTAGGCTGAGAAGAGAAGAGTTGCTGGAACTCTTACAGCCCCACCTGCAGCTGGTTACCGGAATAAACACAAGAGTGCACTCGTGTCTTGAATATTACACTCTAAAGAGTTTTTAACAAACAGGCTCAGAACTTTCCCCCACATCCAAGGCCAAATGGCTTCCCTGTTCCAGAACATTCCTAAACACACATTACTATTATAACACATCGGGCCTCTATTTCTAATCCCCTGGTGCAGACCAACCTGGTTCTACGCCTCTGCTCCCCTCAACCCCAACTCTCCCTACGGCTGGTGCATGAGTTTCTCCAGAGTGGCCAACAGCACAACTCTGAGCCAGCCCATTCCCCAGCGGAGCAAGCTGGCAGTACGACCTGAAGCTAAACGACTTAGGAACAGGTACCGCTCACTGGTGCCCACCCTGCCCTGGGCACATGCCTACCTGGGGCTTGTCGGAAGGAAGGTTGGGGTGCACGCTTCTGTAGCCCTTGGCAGCAAGTGAAGAGGGCTGGGCGTTTCCATTGGCATCAGCACTGGAAGAAAGCCGCCACTCATCTGCGATGGAAGAGAAAACAACACCCTCACTCGCAGGGAACGCTCCGGGCTCCCTCTAATTGAAGGGTCCCGGGTGGAAGGCAGGACAGAAGAATCAAGGGACACATACCTGCTGGGGGATTCTCTGACTCCAGCACTGTGTGTGGTGCAGAAAGGATGAAAACAAGAAAAAGGGAGGGGGGGACAGAAATGGTTACATTTGCAGGAAACAAGCATGCGCCCGACAGAAAGGCGCAAGTCCAGCGCCCGGCCGCCGGACACAGAATGCCCTCAGTCCCAGCGGCCTAATTACCATAGGAACCCACTCTAAGCCACGATGTGCTCACAGGCGCTGACCTTTGCAAACACAAGGCTCACATTCACAGCAATGAAGAAACAATTGTTCCTTGACATTCTTATTTTACAGACTGAAAGGCAACAGAACTCCACTGTCCAGTCCCTCCTCACTAAATCTCATCCCCTCCTTCACGCCTGATGTGGGCACAGAGTGCCCCCTCCTCATTAGCAGGGGACTAATGAGCAGACCCCAGAGAGGGAGAGTAGATGAGCACTTTTCCCGTGGCTGCTGGTGCTAGGCTTGGGGACAACATGATTTCAGCCCAGAGGTATCTGCTGTGGTAAGGGCTTCTTTTCTCCCCACTGCTTTTCTTCTTTCTGTTAAATGAGCCACATAAACATTTAAAATCTAATCACCCTTTCTGAGTTTTCACTGCACTACAAGGCACCCTTGTCTCCCTCCAGCCGGCTACTATCCTGCCCTCCCAGTCACTGCCCAGCACATCTGAGACCCTAAACCAGTGATGGCGAACCTTTTGAGCTCAGCGTGTCAGCATTTTGAAAAAACCTAACTTAACTCTGGTGCCGTGTTACATATAGAAATTTTTTGATATTTGCAACCATAGTAAAACAAAGACTTATATTTTTGATATTTATTTTATATATTTAAATGTCATTTAACAAAGAAATATCAACCAAAAAAATGAGTTCGCGTGTCATAGGTTCACCATCACTGCCCTAAACCTCTCCTAACTTGACCCACTTAACGCCATGGGGCAACAGGGCACAATGGTCATGAGCTCGGCTGGAAAGGCAGCTGGACCTCAATTCAAATCTTGACTCTATCACCTGTGGGCTCTGTGTCCCTGGGCAAGTGATAAGCCTCAGTTTCTCCATCTGAAGAATGGGGATAATGATATGCCTGCTTCATAAGGGTTGTTTTAAGAATTAAATGATACAATGCATGAGAAATGCTTAGCCCACACCTGGCAGAGCTCAGTAAATGTCTACTCTAATCATCTTCTGCACCATCTCTCGCCTCTCTTCGCTATCCTCCATCTAGCCCAGTGGTCGGCAAGCTTTTTCTGTAACAGGCCACACAGGAAATGTTTTAGGCTCGGCGGGCCATATGGTCTCAGTGACGACTACTCAACTCTTCTGTTGCAAAACAAGAGCAGACATGGGTGATATGCATATGAGCCAGTGTGGCCACATTCTAATACACCTTTATTTACGGACACAGATTTGAATTTCATGTAATTTCCAAGCGGCATATAATACTCTTTTGATTTTCTTTCAACTGTTTTTTTTTTTTTTTTTAAATATATTTTATTGATTTTTTCACAGAGAGGAAGGGAGAGAGACAGAGAGCCAGAAACATCGATGAGAGAGAAACATCGACCAGCTGCCTCCCGCACATCCCCCACTGGGGACGCGCCCGCAACCCAGGCACATGCCCCTGACCGGAATCGAACCCGGGACCCCTCAGTCCGCAGGCCGACGCTCCATCCACTGAGCCAAACCGGCCTCGGCCTTTCAACTGTTTAAAAATAGAAAAATCATTCGTAGTTCACAGGCTGTACAGAAATAGGCACGGCCACATCTGGCCCATGGGTATATTTGCCAACCCCTGATCTAGCCAATCCCTCAGCTTCCTTCTCCCTGGGCGCCTGCTCTTGTCTGACTCTGTACAGAGACAAGAGGGAACAACACAGCAGTTCTCCCAGCCCGAGGCTCCATTTCAGCGTGTCCCTCAAGGACTAGAGATGGGCTTTCCAGACGTCAAGTTGAGATTTACACACATTTATTGAACATTTTTCTGCCAGACACTGTCAGTCACTTTTGCTCCTATTTAGTATTTTAGTGCACACGAGGCTTTACTTCATGGACGAGGAAATAGAAAGGCCAACTGACTTGCCCAAAGTCACACAGCCAGGCGACGACAAAGCAGTCAGCCCCGGTCTCCGGAATGAAGTATGGCGCTCCGCCCACCATCCGTAGGATAGTCAGCAACCCCACATGGGCCGCAAAGCAGAGCCTACATTTCAGGGAGGTGTGGGAGCCACAAGGTGTCAGAGCTGCATCAGAATCACAGAGGACAGACTGCTGTGCTCTGCCCCCCAGAGCCTCTGACTCATGATGGGAGGTCAGTCCAAAAATCTGCATTTTTAACATGTTCCCAAGGGAGGCCAAGGCTGATGGTCCATAACCTACACTTTGAGAACCACTGATATAAGGAATACTTAAAAACATCCTGGTTCTGGAAAACTAACTATATCTATTTTTGTTTGTTTATCTCCCCCCCCCCCCCCCAATCTGGTCAGAGTTTTTACAGATTTCAGTTGTATATTCCTTTAGTAGGTTGTCTGTTGCATTTCTGCCCCTCCCTTATGGACAAATCACAGGTATTTGTCTTCTCTTCCCAACCATAGAAGTTGGGAAATTTACAGGACTTGAATTTTATTCACATTATTGCAATGTATTAGCTTGTGTGACCAAGGGCAAGCTGTCAATCACTCGAAACTTCACTCTCGTCATCTATAAACCAAAATCCTTACTCGCAGGGTTGCTGGAGCTCCAGAGGTCAGGTATGTGAAGTAGCCTCAACGTGATCATTTTCAACCCTCTCTGTTGCATCCATCCAGAACCCTGGCCCTCACATCAAACAGATCCTGAAACACCAGGTGACACACTGTGACAATGACTCTCCCTACTCCCTGGCACCTGTCACTTCTACTGTCCCACCCTCCTTTCTACATTATTTCTAGTCTACCTTTGTCAATCATTCTATCAAGTTTATTAGATTTACAAATACACTAACTAAAATATCAATAGGCTCTGAGTGAGGGGCTTTTCCTTAAAGGATGTGCGCTTTCTGCATGGATTTAGGGCACCTTATTTTGCACCTTCTTTGGTTCTCAGTTGGGTTGGTTCTACTCAGTGACACTGGCAAACATTATGTCGTGAGAAGAGTCTGTGCCGCCGAAGGTCTGGGCATCATAAAGGGACTCCCGTGACGGCACCAGACTGCCAGGTTTGAGTCCTGACTATCTCGCTAACTGCACATCCCGCAGCAAATGACTTAGCCTCATTTGTGAAAGAGACATTATCTACCACTTTTGAGTCATGAGGATCAAAGGGAAATGTCTGGCATAAGTATGAGCTCAGTAAAGTAGGAATCCAAAACATAAGGGAAAAAAATCTGCCCAGACATAGAGGTAAATTAGAGTTGCTAACATCTGCTATTTGATAAATAGTGTCAAGAACATAATATTCTTGGGGCTCAACCCACTTTTTCTTCTAATTCCAAGTCATTAAAACAGTTCTCCTTTCCCTGTGGGTCCCAGGACCTCTCTGAGCAGTCCTCCCCTCTCATCCTTTATAGGACAGCTGTGTTTCTGCAGTTTCGTCACCCTTCATCCGTTACCCAGTCTTCTGAACCTTGAAGGCTGGTGGTAGTATGACCATTATGTGCCCGAGTATAGCATGTGAAATCTTATACACATAACCATCAGCTATTAACTTTGATGTGAGGAGACTATCAGAATGCTTCCTTCAATAAATGTTGGAAAGCTGGGTCCTAGGTAGGCTCTACAGCTCGGAAGAGACCCGAGCCTTCCCACAAGAAGGAAGTAATATTTATTTTGCCTTATCTCTTCCTCCATATGTCTTTCACAGACAATCTTTTCTGGCCTGAGACCACAGCCCCATTTTTTTGAACTCTTTCTGTGCTAATTTCATTTTGATCTGTTCTACATTGTTTTACTGATCAGTTCTTCTTGGAAGCTTAGGATAACTTTCTCTGAGAGAATTGATACATTCTGTAGAGTGTCTAACAGATGAGATGTGTTAAAGTGGCTCTACGAGTGTTTTAAGCTCTTTATGTTTATTTTTTACTCATGTTATGTGGTAAAGAACTTAACCTTACTCAAAAACATCTGGCTCTGCCCTTGACTTCTGGGAGTTATTCTCTAAACCCCCGGAAGGTCATCCTGATAGGAGTGTCTGTGTGCCACACCAATAATGTGATTGAGGGTATCAGCACATGGGCAGTGGGAAAGCCTATGTAAGGAAGTCTCAACAAAAACTCTGGACATGCCCAGCCAGTGTGGCTCTGTGGCTGAGCGTCAGCCTATGAACCAGGAGGTCATGGTTCCATGCTGGGTCAGGGCACATGCCTGGGTTGCAGGCTTGGTCCTCAGTAGGGGGCATGCAGGAGGCAGTCGTTTAATGATTCTCTCTGATCATTGATGTTTCTTTCTCTCTCTCCCTCTCCCTTCCTCTCTGAAATTAATAAAAATATATTTCTAAAAAACCAACAACTCTGTGGACACGTGGCTCAGGTGCACTTCCTGGTTGGAATATCTGAGCATAGTGTACACCTCAAGGCCAGGAACTGCACGTCCTGACTCCACAGGAGAGGACATGGGAAACTCTGTGCTTCTCCTGGTTAATTTTAATCTGAAATAAACCATAACCATGAGCACAACAGCTTTCAATGAGCTCTTTGAGTCCTTCTGAGGATGGTTTTAGGAATCCCCTGAACTTGGAGTTGGTGTCAGAGAGAGGGTGTTCTCTTTTGGGGAATTTCCCGCCATCTCTCGGCCCTGATTCTCACACATGTGCTCATAAAAAGGACTCTGCAGTAACAAGGGCAGGAAGTGCCTTTAACTGCTTCAATGTTAATTTTCTCATGACACCTTTCTGCTC
The DNA here is from genome assembly GCF_028538775.1 of Myotis yumanensis. Classification (NCBI taxonomy): domain Eukaryota; kingdom Metazoa; phylum Chordata; class Mammalia; order Chiroptera; family Vespertilionidae; genus Myotis; species Myotis yumanensis. The sequence continues at coordinate 22,413,145 of NW_027223764.1, read as the reverse complement.
CTGCCATTTCTGGAGAGCAAATGCGAGGCTCAAACTAGAGGAAATGAGCTGATTGCAGGTCCAAGAATCTTCATGTCCAAAGCTGACTTGTTTCTCAAGAACCAGGCAGGAGTGGAGCCAACTGGCATAGAATGAGCAACATGTAAGATCTGACCTGGCTTTTGGCTTGTGAGTCAAAATGCAGGGACTGATGGTCTTCAGACTACACCAGACAGGAAGCCTATCACACCCATCACCAGTTCAGGCTCCCCGTCTCCTTTTGAGTAAAAACGCCCTGACCTGGGATGTGGTGGGGTCACTCTGAACCACAGGGCCAACACTGAGACTGCCAGGCAATGGCATCAGGAAGCAGGGATAAGGTAATGCCTAACTCAGTAACCTTAGTGGTTCTGATTCAAAAACCAAGGCCCACGTTCTGAGATTAGGATGTTGGTTGGGAAGCCATGGTCAGGGACCCAGAGTCAAGCTACCACTTGAGAGCAGGAGTCTGGACTGTGGGTTTGAACTGGGGAACCCCAAAGGCTCCATTTGTCCCTGATCCCCAGCATGTCCACCTCCCCATGTTCATGTGATCAGGTGGCTCCCGAATCCATACTTCGACTCCAAATTTTCTCCTAGAAGTTCTTTCCTTGCCAAAAAAATTCAAGATGTCTAACAAAGGAATTCAACAGCCCTTCACCTTCCTGCATAAATCCACCATTTCCACGAGTGCCGGTTATTCTCCTGTCCGCACTGAGCTTTACCCCTCCGTGCTCCTTACACACACCTCACTGAGCCCTGCCCTTTCACTCTTCCAAATCCACTCACCCTTGGCCCCTGCTCTTCATTCCTGCTGCCACCACGCCAGGCCCAGGCCCTCATGGCCTCTAACTGAAATTACTGAACCTCTTTGAAGGGCCTCCTGTCTGCAGTAATTAGAATGGTTACATGCCTGGCACTGTGTTAAGTGTTGATATGAAAGAGCTCATTGAATCCCAACAACTCTATTACGATCATTCCTATTTTGTAAATGAGAAACTGAAGCTCTCTAAGGCTGAGTGATTTGCCCATATCACAAAGACAGTAAGTGGCAGAGCTGAGCCTCGGACAGCTCTATGATTCAAGGACAAGCCCAGCATGAGAGAGTTGGAGCAAGGACTGGAAATAGGGGGTATCTCTGAAATGTGGGTGTCAAAGGCTCATGTAGGGAAAGAAATCAGATGCAGGTGCTGGGCAGTGTGGGAGGCTGGAGCTTCCAGTCTAGGCCAATGATCAGCAACTTGGGAGACCTGTAGGAATGGAAGATGGTGGCAAAGGCAGGTAGCAAGGTGGGGGGAGGGGTAGACAGAGCAGCCGGGGGACAGATACTGGCCTAGTGATCAGGGAGGGAGCTGGACACTATCTGACATTAGTTCTCTGTGAAGACATTGGGAGTAGAAAGCATGCCCAATCCTTGGCAAGAGCCACTCATTACCGCACACTTGGTAGGGCTTCCAGTCCAGGCTGGGCATGGCTACCTGCAAATATTGTTCAAGACTGTTTTCATGAGGCAGGTCCAGGCCCAGGGCCCCCCAGGCCCAGGACAGGACTTCAGACTGGTGTGGGCCAACAAGTTGTCATCCAGAGGCTCAGAGGGAGGGAGTAGGCAGGGATGAGAGGAGGACGAGGGAGCCAGGACGCTGGTCCATGAGCAGCAGAGTACAGCGACAAGATCCCCACTCCTGAAGGTCCTATCTCTAGAGTCACATCCTTTTAACCTCACCCCCAGTATTAACTCGTTCCAGCTCTTAACCAGTACGGGGCTCCCGCCCCCCCCTACTTAAAGCAAGCTTATTCCTTCCCACTCAAACTGCTCTAGTACACAATCTTGAATTTGTCCAGTGAATGGAAATCAGTTTGTGTCAGGTCAGTTTCCAAACTTGTCAGGCCACAGAGCATTTTGGGACTAGAATGGCTTGGAAACCATGTCACCCAGGCCCTCATACTTCAGATGTGCTTAAAATGTGTGACTTAACCACGGTCAGAAAGCAGGTAGTGGATTAGGGGCCCACACCTGGCTCTCCTATTACAACAAACTGCCTTCTGTCCTCACCGAATGCACCCAGAATTATTCTCCCTTTTCCTCCCTTCTCCCCCCTTCTCATCACAATTCCCAGCGACTCGCTTAGTGTCTGACACAGAGATGATGCTAAGTGAATGGCTGAATGAATAATTTGGATTCAGTGATCTCAATTTATGAGGATGAAAATAATCTACTAAGATTAATTTACTGTGAAGTGTGAATGACTGATAGCTATCCCCTAATTCTTCAGAGTTTTTGCATTTTAAAACATGATCTTTTATCACCCAAATTAGCTGTTATAAATTTATAAGACATAGAATTATTTGGGAACTAGACAGAGTTTCCTAAAGTGACTCAAATAACTGCACAGTCCTGTAGTGAAAGCCTACTGACAGTGTGGCCCTGGGTGGGTAGCTCAGTTGGCTCAAGTGTCATCCTGATATGCGAAGGTTGAGGGTTTGATTCCCTGCCAAGGTACATATAAGAATCAACTAATGAATGCATAAATAAGCGGAACAACAAATCGATCTCTCTCTCTCTCCCCACTCCCCTACCCCTCTTTCTCTAAAATCAATTTTAAAAAAAAGAGTAGCATTTGCATTCTGATAGTGCCACACTATAACCACCAGGGGGAGCTCAAGGCTCCTCCTTCCATTCACCTCTCATTCACCACCAGAGAAAGGACCAGGTGGTGACCAGTGTTTCATTGGTCAGGAGGAGGATTTTTCTCTTTAACCATCACTTGGGATTCTCTCTTCCCCTAAAGTCCTCTAGCTTGGGAGATGGATTTTCCCAATTAGGCCTGAAGAGGCTGGATTAGACTTGTTTTAGGAAGAAATTATTTTGCCTTCACTTCCTGGCCCCACCTTTCCTGGAGACGAGAATGGCAAACAGCAGTGGGGCAAGAGTCAGGTGTAAATTCAGGAATCGAGGGCCATGAAGCTACTTTTGAGTTTTAGTGCTAAAGGCCACTCACGTTTTCCCTTAGTCAAGGGAGAAGAAGCTCACACTCCAGCCTGGCCTCGCCCTCAGACATCTGCCTTGGCACCTGCTCCCGGTGGATGGGACAGAAAGAAAGCCAGTTCCCAGGATGCTGGGCGCTGACCACCCCCATCTTGTCTAATTCCCTTCTATCACCACACACTGCTCCCCACTGTGCCAAAGAGTTTTCATGCCCCCCTTCCTTTCCTCTCCGGTCCCAAGGGGGTTGTCATCACCCCAATTCCTTTTCTCCCTTCATTTCCTTCCTTTGAGAAACTCCCATCCCCTATAGTAGCTCTCAACTGGGGTCCTCGGACAGCAGCATCAGCCTGACCTGGGGACGTCAGAAATGCAGAACCTGGGTCGGCACCCCAGCCCTTCAGGGGGGAATCAGGAATTCTAAAGCTCTGACGCGGGCCCAGGAACCTGTATTTTTATCCAGGTGATTCTGATGCAACGCAAGTGTGAGGACCGCCCACTGTCCACAGAGTGGAGAGGGCCGTCCCACCCGATCCTGACGGTGCCTGTGGAACCTCAATGTCAGCGTTTCCCAACTCCCAGGACCCTTGGGTTGTGGAGAGCTCTCTCCAAAGCAGCCAAAATAACCAGGTCTTCCCAAGGTTACCGAGCATTTAGAACGAGAATGGCTTGTAAGCCATCTTGCCCAAGTCCCTCAGGTTTCACATGTGTTCAAAGGTGTGACTTATCCAAGGTAGGAAAGCACTACCAAGGTAGTGGATGAGGGGCCCATGTCTGGCTCTCCTGCTGCAACAAATGCAGCCCATTCCATGCCACCAGGTGTGGTGCAAAACACCTCCCGCACTTGCATCCTCACAAGGATGCGGGAGGCAGTGCAGATGAGATTACCAGCCGTGAGAGACTAACTATATCCCGGACTCGCACAGCCAACAGGTGAAGGGCCTGAACAAAATCTACCAGGTCCCGAAGTCCCAGGTCTAAACCTAGACACCCAGGCTTCCCGAGTGGTGGGTCGTGTGGGGAGCTGGGCTTCATACGGGCTTCTTCGTCTCTGTAGCCCCTAGTCTGCACTGGTCTGAGACCTGCTCTTTTGGTCCTGCTCCCTGAGCTGCCAGGTCACCCCCGCCAAGCCTGACCCCTGCCCCACCTCTGCTCTCCTGGGAGCCAGGTCGGTCAGCTGCCTGCACTTCTCAGTGCCCTCTGGCTTCCTCTCAGCCCCAGCCCTGCCTGGCCAGGCACAGCCAAGCCCTCAGAGACACCTAACCACTAGCCCATCTCTCCACTGCCCCCGCCCACCCCTCCCCCCCCGCCCCCGCCCCGGCCTCCAAGCCTCTCTGTCCTCACCAGTGCAGTCAGCAGAGACCGCAGCTCTGAGATAGGGTGTCTGCCCACCTGTCCAGTCAAAAGCTAAAATAAAGTGGTGGTTGCTGCTGCGCCTCTGCCAGAAGCAAGAGGGCCCTGTCAGTTCAGGGCATTGATCACCATGTATCGCAGATGGGACAAAAAGCTGAGTGACCCAGGGGCCCCTGGGAGAATCAGGAAGCAGCTGATGAATCTGTGCCCTTCCCACGTGACTTGAATACCTGCCCCCAGTCGCAGGGGTGGCTCACCTGGTTTGCTTTCGTATTGTGGGCTTTCCTGAGGGCTCACAGGGCTACTGCTTGGGGTGTCCCTGTAGGAGGATGAGGCCCGGAGAGTCACGGCTCCCTTCCCAGTGCAGACTTTTGTAGGATCCATGTCTGAAAAGGAAAGATCCAAAAGGGAGGACTGAATGCACAGCTCCTAGAGGATTAAGCAACAGTCAGCAAGCAACTTGTTACAGCTGGGGGATGAGATGAACCTGGGCACAGCCACACAATCTTATGGTCAATGAAAATTAATTTGTGGGTAGTGGAGAGGAATGAACCCCATTTTCAGAGGTTTACCACCCATCATGAGGTTACGGGGAAATGGAGTATATGTATGAGTTACAATATCAGCTGAAGACTTTTCAAAATGAAAGCAGGTTTATTTCTTTTGTTAAATGAAGTGTAGGTTGGTGAGCAGATGTCTGACCAATTAGTAAGGCACAGAGTTTATGACAGATTTCTCAAGTTTCCAGACCATCCGTCTTAGAAAAGCTCTAGGCACATCAGGAATTCAGTGGTTTTCTGCAGAGAATCACTTCTCTGGTGGGAAAAGGAAAAGAAAACCTGCATCAGCAAGTCAGGACCCTGAAAAGATGAGACAGGATCTGCTGCCTGGGCAGAAAGACCAGGGGTGAGAGAGCCTCGCATTCCAACTTAATGAAGAAAATTCACACCAAAGGAAAGGACCAGGAATGCTAAAGCCTTCCCTGAACAGTGTGCGCGGCACCCAGCCGAGCCGTCACTGGGTCGCGACCTCTCCGCAGATGACAATGGCCTAATAACAGGCCCGGGTCATCTTTCAGAATCGCACTGAGAAGGGTTTCAAAACAGGCTTCAAAAGAGCTGGCTGCTCACCCTCCCGAGAGTCGGCCCGGGAGGCGCCGCCAACGCAGAGCACAGCCCTAGCAGGCGCACGTGCTCACGCTTCTTTCTGTGCGGCCCGAGCTGAACTGAATTCCACAGCACAGCTGGGATCGCTGACCTAAAATCGTCAAGCCTGGGATGATGAGGTCAAGTTTAAGGTGGGCAGTGGACAGGATTGGGGCTCAGACATCCACCTCATTCCCAGGCCTGTGCCAGGCGGAGAGAAGCGAAGCCTCTTTTCCAAGTTCAGCCCAATTCAGAGGGTCCCTGTGCGGCCACTGAATTCTCCGGGAGACTGGAGTTCTAAATAAAGTACCGGGAGCTGGAAACCTCTAGGGAGAGCCTAAGAAGTCTATGTACCTCAGACCTGCACAGAGTAAATGCTTAGCCTCTGGGTGACCCTTCTCCTAAAGAGGGGAAGGGGCACAGGTAGCTGTCAGTTTGTCTCCAGACTGGCTGGCTCACAGAAACACACACACACACACACACACACACACACAAACACACACAAACACACACAAAAACGAAGAAAGGAAACCAACCGAGGAAGTGAGAGGGAATGGCTCCTAAGCATGCAAGGATTAAGCCTCCAGTCTTTGTTAGAAGGAAAGAAGAAACACCATGCATGATCTGCTAACAATTAAAAGAAGAAACCAACCCAAGGAGAGGTACCTGGAGGGAGTACTAGGCCTGGAGAGCTTTTCACTGTCTTCACAGGAATTATTTTAACAGCAGAAATAGAGCGTGCGCGTGAGGGGTCGGTGGTTGCTGCAAACACAAAAGGGTAAATGGTGCCTCCAGGAAGGACATTGGGAAACACTCAGGCAGTTGAGGGACTCGGCAGGGACAATAGGAGGAAGTCGCCCACATGAAAAGAACACTAGAAAGAGCAGTAGATGCAGTGATTTGAAATAACCTGCTTTCTCTCTTTAGAGTTCTGTGCCAAGACGGCAGAACCCTCCCTCCTACCGGTGCCCGCGTGCAGTTGGTCAGTGTCTCTGTACCTCCTGCCACACCAGGAACTTGCCAAGATTTAGAGATGCAGATGGCCTGGCAAACAGAGGAAGGGGAGAGAATCAGGGTCCAAGGGGCCCCTGAGAGAATGCTGGGGTGTCTGTGCTGGGTTGTGGGTGGGTGTGCTCCGAGAAGGAGAGCTATGGCTCCAGCCCCAGGTGAGTGGAGGAAGAAAGGGACCAGTCTGTGAGTTGCCTGGTTCCTTCAGCCATCACAACTGCTTCCACAGAATCGTACCTTCTGGGGTCCTGTGCCTCCTCTGACAAGTATAGCCCTCTGTCCCCAAGCACATCAGAACCCCCATCTGTCAGACAGCAGATGGTCTTGCTTCAACCCACCCTTTCTCGGGCAAGAGGTTGCCAAGTGTCCAAGTGCATATTCAAGACTCAGGGCAGCACCTAAGTGCGCAGCCCGGGATCTGACACCGGCTGAGCTTTCAGACCGGGAGAACTCGTGGGGCACGGCAAGGGCTGCACGTGTGAAGGTACAAAGACGCTTTCGCAGTAATCCTATTTATTCGCTGCTCTCGAAGACCAGCTGGGAGACTGGCTGGTGGGAGACTTCTGTTATGTTACCATTTTCAGAGGAAGAAGCCAGAGGCTCAGAGAGCCGCTCAGAGTCACCCAGCTTCACTCAAGGAGAGAGGCTGAGGCTAGAGTTCACTGTCCCGGCACTGGGTTCAGGGACCTCCTCGGGCCACCAGGATGACCTATGGTTGCATCTGCCTCCTCTTCCCAACCAAAGGTGATTTTTACTGAAGAGGGAGCGAAAACCACCTCCATCTGCCGCCCTCCCCCCGCACCCCTGGAGCCTCTTCCTTAAGTGAATTCACAGGGACGGTGTTGCTGGCACCACAGGCTCTTTAAGCATCATAGCCCATCCTCTCCATGCTCCTCACTGGAGGACTGAACCCTCCCCTGGAGCCACTCCACAGGCACCACCCTTCAACATCTCCTGGTGCAATTCCACCTGATCGTCCAGGACCCTGAGAACACGGCCCCACACCCTGAGTACAGGAGGGCGGCCAGCAGGGAGGCAAGAACAGGCTGGCAGCAGGACACCTCTTGCCAGAGAAAGCGCCCCAAACCACCACCCCACTCCCCACCCCTCCGCTCTCTATGCCTTCCCTCTCTGGCTCTTCCTTCTGACTTTGCATTTGGCCTTGTCGAAAAAGGAATACTTGGCTAAACCAGCCTAAAATTACAAAAGCCAAACACATCAAACTCTCTGAAGTTACTTAAATGCCCAATGATAGGACTTCTGCCCTCCCTCTTGATACCCTAAAATTTAGTGGGGTGAGCATGGCGAGAACCACTGGCACCCAGAATCTGAAGCAGGAATAAATACTGCAGATCATGCAATGCCTGTGCTTTCTAGTCACACCCATGAGGACAAAGGACCTCCTGAGATGTCTGTACCTTATCACTCCAACCCACCCCTGGCTGCAGAAGAGCCACGGGAAGCCCCGCTGCCTGCTACCTGGGCAGCCACATCGAGACATTCGGGATGAGAGATGACAGGGCAAATGGGACCTCAAAGGTCATCTTATCCATCACTCATTTCGCACTTAAATCTTTCATCCTAAAATTTTTAAAAACTGAAAATATGAGAGGATGTGCATGAAATGAATGCCACTGAAATCATTTATTTCAGCAATTAAGGCTCCTGCCTCAGGGTCAGGGCTATGAAGGTGAAATGCCAGTGAGGAAAACTGCAGGCTGATAAATGCCATATGCAGCAGGCAGGAGGTACACCTTGGTCTGTATATTTGATCTGTTATTTGAAACACCCTGTGAGCAAGAGACAGTTTTTAATAAGTCACCTCACAGTGGGAAGCAGCAGCCTCAGACTCCTGAGATACAAGATCGTGCTCACGGTTTCAGAAACTCAGTGTGGGAAACAGGTCTCCAGTAAAGGGCCTGATTGGACCATGACTATTCCCACTGGGCAGGTGGTCCCGCCCCAACATCCTGCTCCTAGAAACGCTTCCCAGTACCAAGCTGGGCTTCCCTTTAAAAGCCTTACCTTTGTCCTGCCCATTGCTGCCTGGTGCCAACCCGTTCACCACGGCTTTAGAAGCGCCAACGTCACATTCTGGAGAAAGAAAGAAGCATGAGGCTAGGGATGAGGTCTCCCCAACATTTGTTGAGTCCCACCCGGTGGGAGGTGCTGGGGACATGGGGGCTGCTCAGGCCTGGAGATGGGCCCCGTTGGGTGTCATGGGAGAATTTGGAGAACTGTGTGTTGTCTGGACCAGGAGAGAAGGTAAAAGCTGCTTTCATGCTGCTCTGTCCACCAGAGGTTAAAACAAGTGTTTCCCACAGAACTGCTTTCTTCCTAATGATCATTTTTAATAGCGGCATATTAATCCTCCATGTAAACACACAGCATGAACCTAGAGAGACCCCACCTTTATGTGGATGGTGTTTTTGTTTTCTTGGAATTAAGACGGAAATTCCCAAGAGTGGAGTTGCCAGGTCAGAGGGTCCAGACTTTTTGGACTCTGGCTGTGAAAGCCTCCTTCTAGCACCACCCGAGAGGGAGAAGTAGGGAGACCTCACACAGGCACTTCCACACCCTTGCCCTCCAGCCCGGCCCTCCCTTCCTACTTCCTCTGCCCTTATTTTGCCAGGAGTAGGTAGCAATGCCAGTTTGGGCTAATTTTGATATTAGAAGAACAAAAACTCTTTAGGCTGCAGAACCAAAGTTTAAAAAAATGATAACAAAAACGAAAAAGCGTTACAAAGCAGGAGCTGCTGGCAGTACCTGAGCCCCTTGGAGGGAAAAGGTGTGCAGCATCTTATGCGTAACAAGAGCACCGAAGGCATCAGGGGCCAGTCCCTCCCCCCGCCCCCCCCCCCCCCCCAGGAGGACATTGGAGCTGGGAACCCATGGACGGAAGACCAGCCAAGCCTGGCGCCAGGTACTCAGTACTTAGGGAGCAAGGCCTCACTTAATCCTCACACAATCCCAATGGATTGGTGCTTCTAGGATGTCTGTTTTACGGAGGAGAATGCAGAGAAGGGTCCACCACAGGCCCAAGGTCACACAGTGGTACCTGAGGAAGCCAAGTTGTGGCCCTGAGCTATCCCACCCAGAGCCCTCCTCAGTCCTAAGCACACACTGTCCGCCCAGTTTAGGACCTGGCTAAAAAGGCACTGTATGTAAATACATGGAAAGACTTGTTTCTCATCCTCTGAGATTTCCGGAACATGCTGGAAATAACTCAGGATTGGGACACCCTTGAATAAGCTAGCCCTTTGGTCATCCCCCTCACCCCCACAGTCTACAGGTCATGGGAGGCTCCAGACGGGCTCAGTGGCTGAGGCGGGCCCAGTGGCCGAGGTGGGCTCAGTGGCCGAGGCGGGCCCAGTGGCCGAGGCAGACAGGTCTTAATCTCCAAATGGAAACTTCTCTGCCTCAAACTCTTGGCTGCACAATGAGCAGGGGCTTGTTCCATTCCCTGTCTTCCCTAGCCCATGCTTTCCACCCCAGCTCTAAATGCAATATACTCAAAACTGGTCATTTGTGTAGGTCTTGATTTTTACTACCACATGCACAGCAAAAGGGGAGCACACCACTCTGTCAGCCTGGATGAAGTAAGTGTTAGATTAGCTTGCACCCAGGGGCAATTATAGTCCATTGGTTTCTTTTTGCTGCACTCACTGGGATTAAGAAATGCCACTGAGGTGTATACATGTCAAAATTTATCAAATTGTATACTTAGATCCACAGTTTACTGTATGCCAATTATACCTCCATAAAGTTGTTAAAAATAGAGAGAAAGGAAGCTATTACAAAGATGAGGACACATGCATGTAAAGTGTATAGCATAGTTCCTGTCACGTGGTAGAGAATAAATCCTCAACAATGCATGTGATGATAGTGATAATGACAATTTATGACAAAGCTCTGGCACTTACCCAGGTTTCAAAAATAAAAAATGAAATGTAGTTGGAACCTTCAGAGTAAGTAAGAAATCTGGGTAAACTGCCCAGTTTTGTGGATTTGTCGAGAAGAAAAGGGTTTTAAATGACTTACCAGAGCTCATGGTGGTGACAGGACAAGTCTTTTGCAACTGGGGCTCGGCACTTGCTCTGCAGAAAAACAAAACCACACAATGAAACCAATGAATGGCAGGTTCCAGATAAGTCCCTGTGGCTCACATTGAAAAGGAAAAAACAACACATACATCCTTGATAAAACAGAGCTGAACCAGGAGTCAACGTGGCCAAGCTTCTGGTCTGCTACGTACTAACATGACCGCGGGCACGTCACTCAACCACCTTGGCCACAGTTTTGTTGCCCGTACTTGATTTCAATACTATGCCAGGAAGAGTCCAGCTCTGATCCTCTATAATAAAACCCTGATATGCAAATCGACCAAACGGTGGCTCAACCAGTCACTATGATGCGCATTGACCACCAGGAGGCAGATACTCAATGCAGGAGCTGCCCGCTGGTGGTCAGGGCACTCCCACAGGGGGAGGGCCACTCAGCCAGAAGCCGGGCTCACAGCAACATTTGGGCCGTGAACCAGGCCTCTAGTATTCGAATAAAACCCTAGAGTTACATGAGTGCACATGGGTCACGGAGAGAGAGAAGTTTGGAAAGAACCAAGTTTTAGGAGAAAGATGAATCACAATATTATTGGAGGTTAATAACAACAACAACAAGAGCAGCAGCAATAAGTATGGCTGATAAGGCACAGGGAAATGTTCAAGATGCTTTAATTATGTTAATTCACTTGATCCTCACAATGACCCTACAAGGCAAGCACTAACACTGTGTTGGTTCATACAGATGAGGAAACCGAGGTGCAGAGAGGTGAACAAAGAGTTGCTACTGGAACCCAGACAGCCTGAATTGAAAGCCCAGGCTCTTAGGCACTGCACTCACCACTGACACTCAAATGAATAACCCTCTCAGTTAGTATGGTCTCATCACCAGTAATGTCACTAGTTTCTTCTTTCCTAGAACTTCATGTAAATGGTATCATAATGCATGTAATCTTCTATATAGCTTTTCTTGCTCTGCATAACACAATTTAGCGTTTGGTCACATATATGTAGGCCTATTTCTAGACTTCATTCTGTCCCACGGATCTGTCTTTATGCAATAACTCACTGCCTTGATTACTGTAGCTTTATAGTAAGTGTTGAAATCAGGTAGCATGAGTCTTCTAACTTCGTTCTTTTTCAAAATCGTTTTGGCTTTTCTAGGTCCTTTGCATTTTCATATAAAGTGTAGAATCATCTTTCAACTTTTACCAAAAACAAAAACAAAAACCTGCTGGAATTTTTATTGGATCATTCTGTAGAAAGAAGGTCAAGGAATGGTCTGAGGCTCTGCACAAAGAGACATACTTTAGTTTCCTTTCTAACATGGGCACCTGTTTCCTTTCTAGGTGGCTGCCTTGCTGTCCTTGGAATTGACTGAGTAAGAATGCTCAAGGCAACAAGCAAATCACTCCAAGTCCTGTGCAGCCCAAATCAACATGAACTTTGCCTCTGTCACTGTCAATACACTTGAGACGACCCATGACCTTCAACAGCCCCCTTAGATCATTCTCTAAGAGGTGGTTCTCTCAGTCAAGGAGCACAACCTGTGTTCTGAATGTCCCAGTGGTTTCCAACCCTGGTTGATAATACATCAATTTGCTTCCCAGGACCGAAAGGGCTGTGGTGATAGCATCCAAACATTTTCATGTAAAACTTTATTTTGGTAATCAAATTTTTATGTTAAGGTTTTATTTATTTAGTTTTTAAAGCATTATTTAAGAAATGGTATTATTCAACCACAGAGCTATCTTCTTTTTTTAAAAAAATATATTTTATTGATTTTTTACAGAGAGGAAGGGAGAGAGCTAGAGAGTTAGAAACATCGATGAGAGCGAAATATCGATCAGCTGCCTCCTGCACATCTCCCACTGGGGACGTGCCCGCAACCCAGGTACATGCCCTTGACCGGAATCGAACCTGGGACCTTTCAGTCCACAGGCTGACGCTCTATCCACTGAGCCAAACTGGTTTTGGCCACAGAGCTATCTTAACAGAAAAGAACTTTTATTCCTTTACAGTCCTTCCTACCTTCATTTATTTGTATAAATAGCGCTTACAAAGTTGTAACCATATTTCTGGGCAGTTTTGTGTTCTAACTTTTAAATTAAATATTTCATGAACATTTCCTGAACTTCTACAGTCATTAAGTCCATCATTTTAGTGGCTATATAATATTTCATAGTATTAACATGCTATAATTCATTTACCAATTCCCTCCATATTATTTAGTTTAATTCATCTTAATTTTGTAAATAAGTACATAGCACAACAGCATTCTTAGACAGGGGAGGAGATGAATGGAAACATTCTATGAACCAAACACAACGGATGCCTCGTCTCACACACGATGAGTGATCACTGTCATATGTGGGTAGCCCTTTGCGCGTTTTATATTTCTTAATATAGATTCTGGTGATTTCTGAGTGTCAGCCCCTCTTACTTACAGACTAATCTTAAGTACCCACGGTCAGGGCAAATATCCAAAATACTATCCATCACTTTGCCACAACGTCCACCACCACAGCAGACACCAGCTAAGGCAGGCTCTGGGACGCCCCTCCCTGTGCCAGGAGCTAACCATGCAATGGCTGGATTGTAAGAAGCTGGAAGAGAATGGGCCCAGGCTGGTAGGTAGGACACTATTTTGATATTTTAAGAACTAGTATGACAGTAGGTGTCGATGACGATGCATAGGTGAGTACCAGCTCTGCACACAAAGAGTTTTGGGGGAGTAGGTTCTGCTGTTGTCACTTGGTGATTGATTGAATCTGCAGCAGGTGACACAAAAGACGCAGTGAGCTGTTTAAAATAAAAACTTTAGCAAGAATGGCAGTGGCAGCTGTGCCAAGGATGGCGCCCAGGGCCCAGTCCTCGCCAGGGGTGGCAACAGCAGTGACACCCTATCCAGACTATTCCAGAGCCCGATGTTGGCTCTCATTCCAGCCAACTCAGCCTCCTTGAATTCCTGCCCTGTTCTGAGTGCCATTCCCCAGCCTCCCATAAACTCAGAACTACTTGAGATCTTGCCAATAAATCCCTTTCCAGTGGGAGTTGACCAGAGGTGGTTTCTGGTCGTTTGCAACCCAAAAACCTTGACCAAGAAAGATGAGGAGGAGGAAGGCATCCCTAAGGTTTCGCTGGGAGAGGAGAACCTTCATCCCTCTGCAATAAGACCAGCCAGACCCGAATCCCACGTGGCTCAGCAAATGGTTTTGTCAGCGAAGATGCATCCGGAAGCTGCACAAATTGAGCCTGACCAGAAGAACGCCAAGAGCTTTTTGAAAGTCATAATCCAGTCCTGGCTGTTTATTTAGACACTAGAGGCTTGATGCACAAAATTCATGCAAGGGGCTCGGCCCTCGCAGCCCTGGCTTCGTCCGAAAGGACAACTGGTCTAATTAGCATATTGTGCCTTTATTATTATAGATAGTACAGGCTATTACAATTATATGTAGAATGTGAGAGTTTACTTTACATAAAAACCCTGTGACATTTAATATTTGTTTTAAAACTAAGCTGTAGAGAGCTGATTTGGTTGTGAACATGATGGCACCTCTTTGGAATTTCTCCCATGTGTCCCCTCCAAGGGGTGAAAGCCAAAAAGATGACCAGTGCCAACTAGTGACAAAACCGGACAGCTATTCCCCCAATGGATTGCAGGAACCTACACAGTATCACAGCTTGAGTGGGCCAGTGAGGGTCCAGCCACCATCCCACTCCTTGGGCCATGGGACCTACCATACTTGGTCAAAGCATCGCAGCATCCACACAAGCATTCCACCAGAAGAACAAGATGTGAAGTAGCCAGACTTGTTAAGAATGCGTCTGGATAATTAACAGTTCTGGATGGTCCCTCCCTCACTCCACGACCCTATAATTCTGAGATGACACAGAGTGAATAATTACTGAAAAGCAAAAGTTACCGTATACTCCTGCTTCCAGCTGAAATAGGATCCAATAACTAAATATGGGTTTTTGTTGGGGAAGGAAAGAAGGTCCTTATATGGGTGGTTCAGGGATATGTGACTAGGGAGGAATTGAGTTTGCAGTAAGAGTGAGTTCAAGGTCCAGCAAAAGTTTGTGGAAGACAATGAGCCTTTGGTTGACCTCTCCACACAGCATGCTCCAGCTTCTCCTATGCACTGCGGTATTTTGCCTCCACGAGTCTCCCCTCCCCCCCGTCCCCCTGCCCACACACACACAAACACAGGACTGTAAGTTACAGGAATGGAGACCCGATGTCATCCTCAGGAGCAAGGATACAGTGGGTGCTCAATCATGAACTTTGCCCTTGTCTCTATTTAGCCTTCAGAACCTACTTTGGAGTCTTATCTTCAAGATAACCAGACCCTCCTTAACTCCACTGCAGCTGCTTAAAAGGAAGCTGGCTCCCTGACCGAACTCCGGTTAAACTCTAGCTTTGAAATATAATCTGGGACTTGATATATTTGTTGCTACTTCCAAAGGCTTGAAAAGCATAGGGACAGCTCACAGAGCCTTGCTGCTTTAAACTCTGCTGGTCCACCAGCAAAGCCACGCTTCTTCAGTTTTTCAATACCTCATCCTCTTCACAATCTCTATTAATGTAATTTCTCTCCAAATGCACTCTCTACGTTATTGGAGAGGGTGCAGAGACTCCTCAGAAAGCCAGAAAGGATAAAATACTGTGTTATTAACACTTCTTTGCATGGGGAGGAAGTTAGGATAAACTCGACCTTGACATTAACTTCAGTCTGGAATCCCATAGCACAGTTGGGGGCTCAGAACACAACAAACACAATCTTTCTGTGAAAAGATCGATGCTTCTGGAGAGGGAGCAATAGGCAAACACACCAGAAAGGCCACCCCCCACGTCCTCCCATTTCCTCCTGGAGTCCCTCCAGCACAGTTTCCGTTCTAACCAATTATCTGAAATGGCCTTCAGAAAGGTTTCCAGTGCACACACGGCCAAGCCCAATGAATTCCGCACTGATCAGGGCCTCGCTGACCTTTCCACCGAACTGAGGACAGTTAACTCCTTCCTCCTCCCACACACGCTCTCTGGTCCTGATTTCTAAGTGTCACTGTGGGCCATGAGTAGTTTATCATCAGAACTTTGCATTGTTTGGTGAGTTATGGGGCAATATCAAAAGGGGAACATGAGTACCTTGGGCCATGAGTATCCTTCCTCTAGAAAGGAGCCTCTGTGGTTCTTCTAGCACAGTGGTTCTCAACCTTCCTAATGCCGCGACCCTTTAATACAGTTCCTCATGTTGTGGTGACCTCCAACCATAAAATTATTTTTGTTGCTACTTCATAACTGTAATTTTGCTACTGTTATGAATCGTAATGTAAATATCTGATATGCAGGATGTATTTTCATTGTTACAAATTGAACATAATTAAAGCATAGTGATTAATCACAAAAACTATAAGTAATTATATATGTGTTTTCCGATGGTCTTAGGCGACCCCTGTGAAAGGGTCGTTCAACCCCCAAAGGGGTCACGACCCACAGGTTGAGAACCGCTGTTCTAGGAGTTTAAGAGCTAGAGGGCCCTGAGTTGGTGGTCATCATTCCTTTCCAAGGACATACTTGCTCCCTGAGGATTTCATCTGGAATATTAGAACCAGAGGATCCATGCAGGTTACATAGCCCATTTTCATGGTTTTCCATTCATATCAGGAGGTTCCACGAGCCTCCTCAGGCCACAGCTCAGGCGCCCGCTCACCCACTTCCCACCTTTCACTTCAACCAGGGCAGCTGTCTTTTTACCGATTTCATTCATTTATACTTCCTGAGTTTTCCTTGGATAAATGGGTTCTGTGGCTACAAAGAAGTTTATAAACCAGAAAAATAATCTTCCCCTTGTTATTTAGATACAAAAACAGATTCAGAAAAAGTTTCCCTTTGTCTTGCTTTATACTCCTCCTATTAAGCCCACTTTCTTATCCCTCCTCTAACTTCCTCAGGCCACCTTTGACCACCTGGCAACAGAATCTGAATTCCAGATGAGAATCAGCCCTCCACAGCTGATGGACTGGACAGTGTCATGTTCCCCTTTTGATATTGCCCCATAACTCACCAAACAATGCAAAGTTCTGATGATAAACTACTAGGACCAACCAAGGCCATCACCCACCTCTCCCCACCTTCCCTCCCAGTCTCTGCTGCTCCAATCAGGCCTCATACACAAAACCTACCAGACAGTGAGCACCTGCAGGCAGGACAGTGTGTTGCTTACCTCTATCCTAACATCTAGTAACGCATCCAGCACAGGGTCAGCACCCAACTAATATTGGTGGAGAGAATACCTGTCCCTCGCATGTGTCTGAGTGCACTAGTTTCTCCGCTTTCCTTTGCCACCCCCTCCATCCGAAGTGAGTAAGTTGCCTAGTCTTGTCATCTCTTCCATCTTCATGACTCATCCCAGCCACCTCTGCTTTTCCATCCACATGTTCACCATTCTATTCCATCACCTCATTCCTAGACCATTACAATAGCCTAATAAGGTTCAGAATCACCTTTAGAGTCCAGTACTCCCACATTCTGCCTTCAGCAGTGAAAGAGGTCCTGGATCAGATTTCAATGGGGAAGAAACATCTACTGGACCCCTACGAGCTCAGAGGGGTTGGCGGGGCAATACTGGGCAAAAGGAAAAAAGGTGGTGAAACTCCTAGGGAAAAATAATGTATCTAAATCACAGATCCAATGGTACCATTCAAATAGCATTTCTTTTTTTTTTAAATGTTTTTATTGATTTGTTAGAGAAAGGAAGAGAGAGGGATAGAGAGATGGAAACACTGATGAGAGAGGAATATCATTGATCAGCTGCCTCCTGCACGCCTCCTACTGGGGATAGTGTCCACAACCCAGGGATGTGGCCTGACTGGGAATCAAACCAGCAACCTCTTGGTTTCTGGGTTGACGCTCAACTGCTGAGCCCCACCGGCTGGGCTGTGAGCCACACTAGCCAGGCCAAACAGCATTTCTTTAGCAGCTACTATGCATCTAGGATAGTGTTTGGCCTAGAGGACACCAACATGAATCAGACACAGCTGTTGACTTTGAGGCTATCACAGTTATAGGGAGACAGACATATCCCATTGAAACATAACACGATGGGTATCCCATCTGCTAGCAATCTGACCTACGTGTTACAGGAGCACAGA
The DNA here is from genome assembly GCF_028538775.1 of Myotis yumanensis. NCBI lineage: Eukaryota > Metazoa > Chordata > Mammalia > Chiroptera > Vespertilionidae > Myotis > Myotis yumanensis. The sequence goes on along the minus strand of NW_027223764.1, from coordinate 22,395,425 downwards.
AAGAAAAGGAATGAATTCTGCATGGGAAATAGAATCAAGGAATGAATAAACACTAACATTTTTAAATGTTCAATGACATACCTTCTAAAATCACCTCAAATGTCACACTTTGGGAAACACTAGTCTAAAACATCAAGTCCAAACTTTGTAATGTACCACAAAACTCTGTAAGGTGAGGTTCCAATTACTTTTCCATCTCATTTCCCCCATACACTCAATAAGCTCTAAACTCCATATATTCCACATTTGTCATTCCTACTGAACAATGACAAGATTTCCCATTTCTGAGTCTTTGATCTCCTTGTTACTTCCACTAATGCCCTTTCTCTCACCTCCCCAAACTTTAAGGCCATACCCAGTAGCCAGATTCATTTGCCCCACAATAGTAAAGGTTTTTATTTTGATTTAGTTTTGTTTTTAAATCTCCATTAAAATTCACGGTGATAAGAAACTCATTTTAATAAGACCTATTTATAATCACAGGATTCAGAAATCCCATGCCCAAGTCTCACTAAACCGTCACACTCTCATCCCAGGTCCATGTGGAGAGGGGCTAGAACAGCGGTCGCCAACCAGTGGTCCACGGACCACTGGTGGTCCGTGAGGTCCAAAAGGCTGGTGACCACTGGGCTAGAAAGTTAACTACCAATACATTTGCAAGTATTTTTTACCTTTTATACCTAAATGGAGCCTTTAAATCAGCATACAAAGTTGATTCTACCAAGAAAATTGCCAATGGCCTGCTGGTATGGCTCAGTGGTTGAGTGTCAACCTATGAACCAGGAGGTCATGGTTCGATTCCTGGTCAGGGCACATGCCTGGGTGGCAGGCTCGATCCCCATGAGTGTGTGGAAGGCAACCAATCAATGATTCTCTCTCATCATTGATGTTTCTATCTCTCCCTTCCTCTCTAAAATAAAAAAATATATATTTAAAAGAAAGAAAATTGCCAACAACCAAAATACAGCCCAAAATAGTTTCAAGTCTTATGAATGCAGTATTATTTGCACTTCAGACAATTTAGGAGATAGCCTGTAATCATTTATTATTTATATATTAACAGAGGTTTAATATTCTTACTTTACAGTGTATTCATACTTATTAACAAGAAAAAAATTTAAAAGGCATGAAGAAATCATTCTCAAAAGAAAAAATGCAAGCAACAAACAGATCTATGAGAAAATGTTCACTTAACCTGATTAATTAAAACCAAAAAAGATTCAAATAATGACTAACCATTTTTCCACTTCTTAAATTAGTCTACAAATTTAAAAACATTAATACTCAATGTGGACAAATGCAGAGACGCTGGCCTGTTCCTTACAGCAGTGCCGCTGGAGCTGTTTGCAGCACACGGCATCAGGAGCTGTGCTCCTCTGACCCTTTCTGCATTAGGGGCATCGAGCCTGAAAAAGAACCACATGACAGTAAAGCTACGCAGTCAGAGAAGCTTGCCACAGCTTTATTAATAATCGTGAAAACCTAGTAACACTCTAGAATTGAGTGACAGCGAATTAGACCCATTACATGGCCAGCCCCCACCCCCCTGTGTGTGCTGTTGAATAGTTCTGAAAATAATGGCTATATGGACCATGCAACATGGGAAAAGACTTCTTATCATAAGATTAGGGGAATAAAGCAGGGTGTAGATCTGTATGACATTTGTGATTATAATTATGTAAGAAACAACACATATGCATATATTTGAAAGGAAATATGCTCAAATTCTAGTAATAAGACGGTAACATGGAATTACTGGTAACTTTATTTCATTCATATTTTCCAAACTGTGTGGAACAGACACAGACAGGCCCAGAATCAATAACCCTGAGCTCAGGTCCTTTTATAAGGTAGTTATAATACATTTCTTTTTTATTGAAAGGTAATTTCATACCTAGCATTTGATAACCAATTGTGTAATCTTTAGAACTTTCGAGAGAGAATTCTAGGAGACAAGCTTAAAAATGCCACTAACAACCTTGTCCATTAGAACATGGCGGCCCGCGTGGTGCAATCTCCCACAGAACTAATGGCCAATACCCCAAATGTGGAATTCCAGCATGGATCGCCAGTGATTGCTTTTGTTTAATGAAGCCAAACTACTCCCATGCAGTGTCTTATGAGGACAGGGGGCAATAAAACGACGAGAATGTTCAGCCAGATTTCCTAAAGAAGCAAATCGCACCAAAAGGTTTTGTCTTAAAATAGTCAGCAGAGGCTGCCAGGTGACAACACACAGGACCCCATGGCTCCCTAGGCCCACTAACTGCCAATTCCCTGCTCCTAACCCAGCTTCATGGCATTCCAGAGCCCTGAGCTCCTTCCCAAACTCTTTATATGTACAACTCTGGGCACACAAGTTTCTTAAACATGCATTGTTAACCCAGAAAGTCTTAAATACAAAAACTGGCCCATTTGTGTTTCCCAAATATGGCTGTGTCTACAGAGCCCAAACAAAGCTGTCTAATTGCAGCATCCAGGACATTTGGAACTTCCACTTAGACAATCTAGATAATTCAAACCAGGGCAGATTCCCAAATTCATCAGATAAAAGCAAATCATTTTAGCTCTGTTTAAATTGTAAACACATAACCTCAAACTATTAAAGGCAAGCCCTGGGAGAGGTGATGTCTTCCTTCTGAAGCAGCCACCACACAGTGTCTACCTGTGGAGAAAGCATGAGTGGAAGCATTCTGAATTCTCAGGAGAGTTAACACTGGGCCATAGGCAGTATAAGCAAAGGAGACTGAGATGTTACTGTGTGCGGCTGGTAAAAAATCTGAAAAGGGGTCTGTTAGAGCTTGAGAGCGGGAAAGAAGGGTAGGTTTGATATGGCAGGAGAGGTGTCCACTCTCGCAGACAGACCACAGTTCAACTTTTAACCACAAAATTCCTAAGGCTAATGTTTTACCACATCATGTATCATACAGACATCTGCAGTGCAGGCCCATACCATGCTCAGGAATGAGGGAACAGAAGTTCCATTCAGTAAAAGGACTTAAATACCTCAGTTCATAATACTGGCTTATTCAGGAATTGCTTGTTTTCTTTAAGAAGTTTTGAAGTTTTACTGAAAGTGTACTAGCCTCGCAAAAAGCCAACATGAAACACTGAAAACATTATCTTTTCTAAGGAGGCCTCTCTTCTTGGTGGCATGTATTTAATAACTGGGGTGGAACACACACAGACAGGCCCAGAACCAATAATCCCTGAGCCCAGGCCCCTGGGGAGGCCTGGCTGTAATACACACAAGACCCCAGCTCCACCACTCCGCGAGTTATAGTACATTAGCCATCCTTTCTCTACTCTCGTCATTGGATCTTGCACTGATTTTAGGCAATTTTTTAATATATCAGGTAAAAAGGCTGCATCCAAAATTTGAGGATACAGTGCAAATTTCTGAAACAGGTTTTCTTCAAAGTAAGCTAAAACCACTAAAATATTCAATATAGTGCCAAGCTCATAGCAAACATTCAATAAAAATGTATTTTTAAAAATAAATCTACTTGTCTCTCAGACCAGACGATGGAAATAGGTCGGCATCAATTATACATTTATATACTAATAAATAAAAACTTTATATGTATGCCTTTATATACATAAACACACACTTGCTCTATGTGTAGCCAACTATATCAATAATCACTTTGAACACTGATGGTCTAAATGCATCAATTAAAAGACATTGTCAGGATGAATCAAAAAACAAGACCCAGCTGTATGTTATCTGTAAGAAACCCACTTTAACTATAATGACACATATGATGAAAAATAAATGGAGGAGAAAAATATATCATGCTAATAGTTGGAGTATGTGCGTAGTGGCTCTGAAAAAACAAACGAACAAAACAGGGTGAAAAGAACTGGGTTTGAATCCAAGCTCTGCCCGAGCCCTGAGCCCCTTCTCCAACTCTTTATATGTAGGATACACAGTTCTATTTTTGCCAGGGCTGTGCAAATTGGGAAATCCCGTAATTCCTCAGCCTCAGAGTTTATTTTAATGAAGGGAATTAATAATACCTAAATTAATAAGGTGTTTCTAATGTTAGATTTAAAAACACATGAAACACTGTAAATTGCTGTATTATAAAAGGAAAGTATTCTAGCTAAGAAGGTGCTGGTCTAGTCCTAATATTTTTGTTTACTGCTTTAACAGACTGACGAATATAACCACTGTGTGTCTTATTGTGAGACTGACATTGCCAGCATTTACCTGTACAAAACCCAGGCTTTACCCACTGAAGTGGCATCTAAGAACCAAGACATCCATCTCTGGCCCCGTCTTCCTACGAAAAGTCAGGCAATGAAGGACACTCAATAATGGCATCAGGATGAACCTTGAGGACATTATGCTCCGGGAAATAAGTTAAAGAGTATATGATTCCACTTATATGCGGTAGCGATAGAGTCAAACTCAGAGCCAGAAAGTAGACTGGTTGCCAGGAGCTGGGGGCAGGGGGAGAATGGGGAGTTATTGTTGAATGGATATAGAGTTTCCGTTTTGCAAGATGAGAAGAGTTAAGGAGGTGGATGGTCGTGGTGGTTGCACAACAATGCGAATATACTTAATATCACTGAGCTGTGTGCTTAAAAAATAGTTAAGATGTTTAATGTTATGTTATGTGTGTTTTACCGAGAGAGAGAGAGAGAGAGAGAGAGAGAGAGCGCGCGACACTTCAGAGTTGCTATCTCTTTAGGGTCAGTTCTCGAGAAACCAAACCATTCCTATGGGGCAGCATTCTGTGCAAGGCCCTGTGCTCATGCATAGAACACAGATTAACCATCTCTTCATTTCCTAAAAGACTCACTGAAGAGTCTTGCAGGAGCCGGCAGGAAAACTGAGATACAGACCCCGGCGCTGGCTCCCAGCCCTGCGTTCTTTCCACTGAGCCTCCCTCACACAAGGAGGCACAAAACAGTCCCTGCCTGAAGGCTGGGAATAGACAGGCCCAAAAAGGAGACATGAGTAATTTTAGGGGACATTTTTATCCAGCTGTGGTAATGGAACAATCCAAATTATCAACCAAGGTCAAGCACATCAAATGCCCATCACAGTGTTAGAAAGTGCTCAATAAACCGTAGCTGCTTTCAGCGTGATCCACAGCAGCAAAAGTGTCTGAGGCTCAAAACCTTTTCATCCTCAGCTGGTTCCTCTGAGTAGCTGCAGATGTTTTTTTCAACTATAGCCCCGGCTCTCCTTTCAAGAGCTTACTATACCTACTTCCTCTCTCTCCTGAAGTTACATGGCCTGTCTTTCCTCAATAGCACAATCCCCTCAACTTCCCATAAGAAGCAAAGAAATGTGTCCACTCTTGCTCCAAATAGTTAACTCTCATGGACATTACTAGCTAGGTGTCACTTGATTTACATCTAGAACTTACTATCTTCCGTGTCTTTGGCTATTTTTTTTTTAATTAAATCTTTATTGTTCAGATTACATTTGTTCCTCTTTTTTTTCCCCCCCATAACTCCCCTCCTCCCAGTTCCCGCCCCACCCTCCGCCCTCACTCCCCACCCACTATGTTCATCCATAGGTGCACGATTTTTGTCCAGTCTCTTCCCGCATCTCCCATTCCCCTTTCCCCCGCAAGAATAGTCTGTCCATTCCCTTTCTATGTCCCTGATTCATTATAATCTCCAGTTCATTCTGTACATCAGATTATTTATTCACTTGATTCTTAGATTCACTTGTTGATAGATGCATGTTTGTTGTTCACAATTTGTATCTTTACCTTTTTCTTCTTCCTCTTCTTAAAGGATACCTTTCAGCATTTCGTATAATACTGGTTTAGTGGTGATGAACTCCTTTAGCTTTTCCTTATCTGTGAAGCTCTTTATCTGACCTTCAATTCTGAATGATAGCTTTGCTGGATAAAGTACTCTTGGTTGTAGGTTCTTGGTATTCAGCACTTTGAATATTTCTTGCCATTCCCTTCTGGCCTGCAAAGTTTCTGTTGAGAAATCAGCTGACAGTTGTATGGGTATTCCCTTGTAGGTAATTGAGTCTCTTTCTCTTGCTGCTTTTAAGATTCTCTCTTTGTCTTTTGCTCTTGGCATTTTAATGATGATGTGTCTTCGTGTGGTCCTCTTTGGATTCCTTTTGTTTGGGGTTCTCTGCGCTTCTTGGACCTGTAAGTCCATTTCTTTCACCAGGTGGGGGAAGTTTTCTGCCATTATTTCTTCAAATAGGTTTTCAATATCTTGCTGTCTCTCATCTTCTGGCACCCCAATAATTCTGATATTAGTGCGCTTGAAGCTGTCCCAGAGGCTCCTTACACTATCTTCGTATTTTCGGATTCTTTTTTCATTTTGCTTTTCCGGTTGGGTGTTTTTTGCTTCTTCGAATTTCAAATCTTTGGCTTGATTCTTGCGCTCCTCTGGTCTGCTATTGGGTATAATATTCTTTATTTCAGTCCGTGTATGCTTAATTTCTAGTTTCTTTATCGTAGCATCGAGGGTCTCATTAGTTTTTGTGAGGCTCTCCACAAGTTTATTGCAAGCCCTCAAAATTGCGTTTTTTAGCTCCATATCCTCCATTTCTGTCATGTTTCTTTGTCTCCGAATTTTTTATGCTTTCTTGGTGCACCCCCTTGTGGTCTTTGTGCGCAGTCTTGTTCTAGTTAAGCCTTGATTTTTTTAGTTAATACTGAGGGATTTGACCACCAGGCTGACTGGCTGTGAGAATCAGCTGTGTGGAAAACTTCTGTCCTCTGGGGAGGTGCTAATCTAGCCTTTGCCTGAGGGGATCCAGCAAATGGCTCTGTGCAGGGCTTGGGCGGGGTGGGATCAACAGGGTGGGCGGAGGGAGCAGTTATGCCTGCTCTCAGTCCCGTTCCCAGAGGCTCTGCTTCTCAGAACCCCGGCCGCCACTGCAAACCTTGGAGAGAGGGCTGCCCTCAGATTCCAACTGACGCCGGACAATCCCGCTTCTCCCGTCTGAGTCTGAGTCCCTAGAGACTCGCCCGGATCTGGAGCCCAGAGTCTGAGACTCCCTCCCGACTGAAAACGACAACCGCACCCTCAGCCACCAGCCCACTTTGCGTGCGCACCTCGGTACCTTTGTATTTTCCACACTGCACCGCCTCTGAGCCTCGGTTTGCTGTTCTTTTTCCTTCTAGTTGAAGAGTCTCTCCTCAGCCAGCATTCCTATGGTTCTGGGTGATGTCTGTTCCGTCTTTTAGTTGTATTTTTGAAGTGGTTGTTTGCGGCAGCAGTCTCCGGTGTTTACCTATGCCGCCATGTTGGTTCTCCTCCCCGTGTCTTTGGCTATTAACCAGCTGTTCAACTGCAGTTGTCAAGGAGATTTCCAGGTAGTGCTTGGTACACAGCAAAGAAGAGACCCAAGTCCAGTTCCATTGGTGGGAAGAAGTTGTATTAAAGAGTACACGGAGGTAACGTTGGCTAGATCATGTGCACAGGCCACAAGATGGCTTTGAACACAGGCAAAGGCACTGTGCTTGCCTCTGTCAGGCCAGAAAACCCAAAGTAAGTTCTTCAGAAGGTTCCTGATTCAAGATACATCTGACTGAGGCATGCAGGATGAACTACAGAGGTGGGGGCACTGGGGCAGGGCAAGCATGTGAGCTGAGGCCAGGCCAACAGAGGGGGCATTGATGCCCAGTGATTTTTATCAGAACCCCCTACCCCCCATTCCCCAACCCCACCTGCTAAAAAATTTATTTCAACCACATGCACTCTTCTCTACCCAGGAAAGCAGCGCCCAGCAAACTTGTTTTGCCCATTTGGCTGTGAAAAGCTCCACCGAGGCCTTGATTACAGCAACCACACCTGACAATTTCTGCATTTGTCTTGTCTTGCTTATTTGTAGCAAAAATTGCTGCTCAGAGAGAATTTGATTTTCTGAGCTTACTGCTGAAATCTCGTTCTGCCACTTTTGCCCATAGTGAATCTTTTTTCTGTCCAATTGCCTTGGGTGGCTGACAACATAAAATTATCAGAAAATAGAAGGTGTCAAAAATCCTTTAGAACTCAAAGAAGCTTACTAACTAGAGACACTACAATAGCAACCACTAAAATAGAATAAAAGATGACAGAATCAGGGATGTTTAAGATAATTTTCAAACTGTTGTTAAAGAGAACAGTTCTCCACATAAAATGACCCTGTCTTCCCAATTCACAGAAATACAACATAAGACACTGGAAGAAAAGAACTATGTATTCAATTAAAGTTATTGTAGGAAGAGGGGGGATAGGATAATGACATTGAGGTCCTGATTAAGAGAATATTAAATCTCTCACACCCAACTCCATCAGCAAAGAGTTCTAGTTGTTTAGGCAGTGACGCTACCACTGTGAACCCCCATGTGGGAAACAGGGATTAAAACAGCACCGACTTCCCTGCTGGGAGGAATAATGGGCGGAGCATTTACCCAGGTAGCACACAGTAAGAGCTCAATAAACAGCCATGTACTGACATAATTGGTTTATTTCCCATTTGTCTGGTTCTAATTCCAAAAATGAGGAGAGTTGGAGGCAGGTGGAAATCCTGGTTAATAAGAGGCTCTAATTAGTCACTGTTTTACTATAACAACAGTTTACTAGGATTTTGTTGGGGGAGGCAGGGCGCTGCCGGGAATGAAGGCTTTTTGCCTTGGGCAGAGAAAGCACAAAACTTGCAATGACCTCACCCAGCACCGCATGTGCACAGAACTCTGCAGGTTACAGAACAGCAGTGCCCTTGGCTGTCTGCAAAACAGGTTGGAAGGAAAGAGAGAGAGAGAGAGAAAGGGGGGGGGGGGGGGAGGGAAGGAGGGGGGGGGAGAGAGAGAGAGAGAGAGAGAGAGAGAGGAAGAGAGAGAGAGAGAGAGAGAAAGAGAGAGAGAGAGAGAGGAGAGAGGGGGATGGGGGGGGGGGGAGAGAGAGAGAGAGAGAGAGAAGAAAGAAAAAGAAATGCAATATGTCTTTATGAAGGTTTCATGTGACCAAAGGGCTCAGAGCATCATAGAATTTCAGGGCTGGAAAGGGCCACAATTTCTAAATGTTATCAGCCTTGAAGTCCTGACATTGAGATGAGAAAATGCAAAATCCAGGCATACATTCTCCCTGAAACAGAAAGAACCGCACCCTGCCAAGCCCTTCCGACAGGACAAGGGGGGCAAGCCAAGTCGGCAATAGATGGTACGCCGACTGCACCCGTGGTCCTGCTGTGCTTTCTAGAAGCTAAGCTCCCTGAACAGGCGTTCGTGATGGTGTGAGTTTGTAAGTCACAAGGACAATATTATTCTAAATTGCTTTTTAAAATTTTGTTGTGACAGTCTCTTCCTTCTATTAAAAAAATGCAAGAAATTAAAACTGAATTCTCATAACATTTATAGTAAGTCCAAATGTCTCTAAAACTAAGGTCTAAAATCTTACATATGAGTACAAAGTTGGGGAATAAATGGCTTCCTCCTTTTTTAAAAATAAATCATTAATTTAAGGCCAGTCCACCATCACTGCCCTTTGGTGCTTCTGAACTCATTAATTCATGCAATGAAAGTTCACTAAATATGAGGCATTGAATAGTGGGTCTTCTCACTATTTAAATTTATGGCTACATCTTACATATCTGGAACTCAAGGCTTCAAAAATTCTAACAGGGATAAGACTACAGAGATGGGGAAAGAGAATAAAAGTCCCATACAGCAATCTCCCCTGTCATTTAAGTATGCTACAAAAATCCTTCATAAATATTTAAATTTAGAACTCTTGGGTGGGTTCCCAGTCTTCTTAAAGGAAGCTTTGGTGTTCGTGGAGTTTGCTGAATATATTACATTTCTGGAGGACATGCAGTTTAAGAAGCATGTAATTATAGACTTTCTTCATATCTGTTTAATAATAAAGGTGCAAAAATAAATAAGGTTTTCTCCTGTAAAAATGTAAAGTCTAAGTAAATACATGAGATTATGAGGGAGAAAAACCTAAAACATGAGTTTAACACTCTAAAAACAGAAATTAAAGACAGTTGAACTCTCAGCATGGTGATGAAGCATTTCAAAATCTCATCTGCTAATATCACAGCTCTAAAACCTAACTGGCAATTTAATGCAGAAAATCAGGTGCAGTGGGGCCTTGGGTAGCAGGAAACCCAGGATGACTATGCAGTTTGCCAGCAGGTTCTGCTACCCGGGCAAGTCCACCAGTGAACAGGAACAAAAAATCCCAGTGACTCTAAGGTACATGTATGTGTGATTTAAAATACTCACGTTCCTACTTCACTGCCGGTTACACCGAAGTACTTGTATGTAAGTACTTTGTGCTTACATGTAAGATTTTACACGGAAGAGAAGGGGGGCTCAGGAATGTGCCCTGACTCTGACCAGATGAGGACTAGCTGGGAAGGCCCTTTCTTGGAGTCACCCAGCAATCCGCATTTACTCATTGAACACAGACAAGCAGCCGAGTTCTTCCAATGGGGTGCCAGATGGGGAAACCCTTCCCAGGCCACTCAACTCTGCTCCCTCATTAAATTCAGAGTGAAACCAGCTGCCGGGAAAGGCGGAGGGTGACCCAGCCATGGCTCTGGAAATTCCTAGCAAAGAAAATAAATGGAGTGCCTGGGTCACTCAAGCTCATAGATCACAGCACTTGAAGGGATATTTCAGGCAATTAATTGTACGGAAGATACAGAAACCTCCTTAGAGTGTTGCTCTGCTTCTGGCTGGAAATAAACTGTGGTTCTCTATAGGATGTGTTATGTTGGGTCCACATTCCAGTTCCCTGGGCCCCTCTGCCCTCAGGAGAGAGAGCAGATGGAGGAAGATAAGGCGGAGGGGCAGGAGTCCCCAAAGACCAGTAAAACCATGTGGATGAAGAATAGACCAGTGTTTCCCAGTCCAAACAATATTTCAACTGGAAAAAATAAAGGTCAACTCTTTACAAGAATTATTAAAATTATATTGATAGAAACATAAATTTCTTTGCTAAACAGAAATTTAAAAGTTTTATTTAAATCTTATTTCATTCATTTCTTCTATCCCTGAAATCTACACAAATGAATGACATTATATTTAAATGTAATGTTATGTGAAATCATTTTTAAAGTCAAAGAAATTTTGAGATAATCCAAGTGCTTGTCTTTCTTGTGTTCTGATTTGTTTCCTTGCAACTATATCTATAATACAGAGTACGGTGAGACACAGGCTCCTCTTTGGCCCTAATTTCAAAAGCCAAGAATGCTGCTTTGTGTTACTATGTGGTTAAAAGGTCCTAATAAAACCATCATTATCTTATTATGGAGTGCCAGCTATTGTCCTTACTTTTATCTCCAAATACGGTATATTTATTGAATTAAATATTGGTTTTAACCCTTGACATGGGGTAACATCTTTTCATCCCTTTCCCTCCAAATTTAATAATTTCTTCCCAAGTTACTGTGTTATAAATTCACAAATGACTTACTAATCAATGTAAGTTTTCTTGCTGTGGATACTGAGAAAGCATCTTAAAGTACTTCTTGCTATGCTATTTCTAGTCAATGCTGTTGAGTTTCAGAATTTAGAAAAGAGCACAAGCATTTTAAAACGTATTCTCACATGTGCCCTGCAACTGAGTTTTTAACTTATACTTCAATTTTCATCATAAGTTTGAATTCTCTGGGTTTACAAATATTTTCAATTCAGATAACAACTAAATCTTTGACAAGTTCTGCTCTCAGATATATTAACTGAGGAAGGGAGGGAGGAAGGAAGGCAGAAAGAGAGAGAAAAACATTGATGTGAGAGAGAAACATTGATCAGTTGCCTCCTGCTCCACCCAACTAAGCCAACCGGCCAGAGCTGCAGAACAACACTTTACACAAAGCTGGAAATGATCATGAATTTGTTGCATTGCTTTAAATATAATTTATAATTTTGCACTGATAGTGTCAGAATTTCATTTAAGCAGGGAGATGGTTTTTCCTGTTTTTTTCTCTTCTCTGCAAAATGTTCACAATGAATAAAACAATGTGCAAATGTAATCCCACTTGCAGGGCCTGCCAGACATGACTGCTGTCCATCTGCACACAGTCTGCCACAGGTTCCAACACAAAGAACCCAACCGTACCCTACAATAAGGGCTATTTCACAGCACAATCCATAGTGACTATACCCTTAAACAAGGAATATATTTTGACTCTTTTGTTGATGTCATCTAAAGTACAAAGATTTATTTTTTAATAACACAGGCTTTCATTTCTAACAGTCCATTAGCACTTTACTTTACCATATTAGTAAGGGGAAAGTTTTCGTTTTTTATCACTCTTAACTTCTCAAGGTGTTTCCACTAAATAGAGTCTTATTAATTATTCAGCAACAGACAATACTTTCTTACCCAAAGAAATTGCAAAGGCAATTAAAATCCCCCAAACTCAAAAGTGGTTGCTGTTCAAGCATTAAACTCTTTTTTAAAACAATCCCTCTGACATGTCATTTCAAGAGTGTAGTTTTTAGACTTACTAGGTTTTATTTTTTAAAACATGTTTTAAAGTACGAAAGAAATATACGCACAGGACTAAACACCTGAAAATTAAATAAAGAGACCCATGATGTCACCACCTTAACCACCTCTTAATCTGTGGGACCAAACTTCCACAAACAGCACTCCTTCCCTGGTTGAGCTTGTATCTGACTCAGGTAACTACAAAGTATTCCAACTGTACTGCTCTTCACCATGTAAACTTTTTTAATTTGGAGGGGAGGAGGGACACATACTCAAGTTCTACTCATTTCTTTTGAAAGGTAGCCAAACCTGATTTCTTCCCCCCTCCCCTCCGACAATAAATAAAATACAACTACTGTTATTATCAAGAGCTCCCCAGGCACTATGCTTAGCATGTTATATATAATATCATTTAATCCCAATAAGCTTATGCTGTATGTACTGTTGCTGCCAATTTAGAGAGGCAATGGTCCCATGGCTTCTCCAGGGTCACGTGACCAGTACGTGGTGGAACTGTGACATAAACCAGATCTGACCTTAAATCCCAGGCTCTTAACTACTACCTCATTACAAAGATGTGTCGTACAGTGCATCACCCTCATGCTCATTTTTAAAACACCCTTTCCATTGCACTCATCTTCACAGTTATTAAGAAAATGTACTCAAGAGATCATTCCACAGTTGACTCAGCCTTTGTGAAGTCTGCTTGGTGCCACACGCTGTGCTCAGTGCTAGCTCCAGAGATGAACACTTATTGCCCTTGAGGGACTTACAATCCAAGACCTGCTTAAAAGCAAGATAATGGGTTTCTGTTTTTGTTTTGTTTTAATGCCACGTGATGCCTGGACAATGTCCACCGCTGGCTGCTGAGAGTGACAGTGAACAGGAGCTCAGACCGAGGCCTATGAGCAGATACGAGGGGCCGCTCTGGTCCAGGAAAGGAACTGAGAGCTAGTTAAGAACGTCACATTGTTCACTTGGAGCCTTTCACAGCACAAATTCCAAGTGTAGAAAGTTTTAGTTCAAGGGGAGACATTAAAGGGGAAATATTAGTTAAAAGTAAAATTAAGTTTTGGAAAATTTGAAAAAAAATGTTTAAACCTTTTCATAGTTATGCTTTTGGGGTCAACCTCCACTCCCAAGTAATTGCGTCCAGCTGTCTACTCCCTTGACGTGACTCTTGCCAACTCAAGTAGCAAAGATATTCCACGTTCCAGTAAACACGCGGCTCTTTTTAGCACCGGTAGGAGAGCTGGAGGGGAGCTGGAGGGAGTTTTCTGGCCAAGCTTGGGCTACAGTCTTCACAGACAGGCAGTATTCCCCAGTGTCCAGCAAGGCAGTGACAGGGAATCAAGGTGAGAGCACCGTAAGAAATGGGTCAGTGTAGGTGGCTCATGATCATGAATGACCCCTTCTCCCTCCATCACTAACCCTTGACAATTCCATGCTTCCCTTTAATGAGAGGTCTACTGCCTCTCTCTACCCATGCCCTCACTTCTCCCTCAGAGGCATGGTGATCGAGAATACAGGCTCAATATCAGTTATCAGTTCCTCCACTTACTAGCTGTGCGACCTTGGGCAAGTTTCCTCATCACAGCATTCCTCCCATGTGGGATAGTATAGGTAAGCACCTGGCACAAAGACAGGCATGGTGCAAGTGCTTAATAAATGACAGCCGTTGCTCAGGACTCGGGGCACTCGCTGTCTAGTCCACCCTTTGTCCTACTTATGTGACAGCTCCTGTATCGTTCACTCTTCTGTAAACCAGGGAAAATTCTCTAAAGGGGGTGCCGAGCACTCCACTCATTGTGGCATTCTCTCTGCTCTTGACAGTGATCTGCTCGTGCAGCATGGTCAGAAAATGTTTTCGTTGGCTGGTGGTTGGTTTATCTAACTATGAGGGATCTTTAGAAACTTCCAGAAGCAAGAGACTCTCTTACACTTACTTGGATCTCAGTACCTTACATAGTGGAAAGTATTCAATACAAATCATTGTCGGGTTTATTTTGTTATGAAGACCTTGGAAATAATCTAGTTTCACACCTATCTGTACAGATGAAAAACCAGTCCAGGTGGGAACGTTGAAGCCTGCCCACAATGTCAGAGTGAGCTTGTGACCTGGACAGGGATGAAACCGGACTTTTAACTCCCAGTCCAGTGCTGTTTCCCCGCAAGGATGCTGCCTTGAGTCAAGACATGCCTAATTGTCTACTTTTCTAGAGAACAAATCATAAGGAGAGTGTCATATTTCAAGGAGGGCAAAAGTCTCTATTTTCTGCAAATACTCTCACTGGAATTTTCATACAATGCCTTGGATGTAGTAAATAGGCAATAAATATTTTGTTGATTTGACTTTATATAAAAAGTATATGATACTAAGAAATATACCTCAGTAGGAAAAATTCTTCTAGATTCTAACTTTCCATATACAAATAATGAAATATCCTGGTTGCTATGGTCTGAATGTTTGTGTCTCCCAAAATTCATACGCTGAAAACACAACACCCAAGGTGATGGTCTTAGAAGTTGGGGCCTTTGGGAGGTGATTAGGTCATGAGGGCAAAGCCCTCACGAATGGGATTAGCACCTTCATAAAAGAGGCCCCAGAGAGACCCCACCCCTTCTGCCATGTGAGAGTAGAACAAGAAGTCTGCAACCTAGAAGAAGGTCCTCATGGAACACCATCATGCTGGTGCTTTGACCTTGAGCTTCCTGGCCTCCAGAACTATGAAAAATACATTTTCATTGTTTATAAGCCACCCAGTCTGTGGAATTATGCTGTAGCAACCTGAAAAGACTAAGAATGAGAAATATCATGAAGTGAAATAAACTAGCATCCTTAATGTGGTTTATCTTTCGATGGGCCAACAGACATCTAGAGAACGTTGTTTTGGGCATCAGTGGCCAGGCATCTATATTGTACCACATATCCCAGACTACTAGGACAGCCCCAAATTCAAATTTCCTCTTTGCACCAATAAATAACTTGAAGTTCCTCCCAAATATCACTTTTTCAGAAACTAGTAACTGAATAAATCAAGTCAGTAAGCATCATAGGTAAAAACCATAAGACACAACAAATTAAAAACCCCTAAACGGAAGCCGCAGGCTTCCCCCAAAGGCATATACACATGAGCTACAACTGGGCATGTCTACAGTTGTACATGTGGCATGGTTTTGTAACAGTCTCAAGTGGAGCCAATGTGACAGCAGACATAGCTCGGGGCAGCAGCGCAAATTCTATAACCAGAACCATTACCCATTTCCATGAGAAGAAGCAACGGCAAAAAAGGTGGATTATCACAGATTTCTTAAGAAAACTAAGACACCAAAAAATAATTTTTCAGATATATTTTGAAGTCAGAAAACACTGAATTCAAACTCCTATACTTTCCATATTATTACCAGATTGAACCATATCAAATGGCCTTTTTAAAGTCAAAAATAGTCAAATTCTGAAAAATCACGTTCAAACTAACATAGCATTCTGAGGGAACATAAGACCTCGGCCATTGAAGACAGCCTCAAACACGACTTGAGGAAAACTCGCTCCATTTCACAGCGATTTTCTTCAATGAGTTCAGGGTGGGGGTGGGGGCCAAAAGCAGGAGGGTTGGGGGCGGACAGTTGCCTTAGTTAGCAACTACTCCCTGGACTAGGACTCTTCATTTTCTGAGCATGGCTATGACAGGCTTACTGCAGAATAATTTATGAGATGTCTGAGGCATGTTGTGCAAAAAAGAAAACATGTCTGACATTTCAGACTATTTTAAAAGATCTCGCTGTAAGGGGAGCTGGAGGTGTGGCAGGTTGGGGCCGTGCGCGCGCCTGGGGGGAGTTGTTTTTAGCAGTTTGGGGCAGGGACCTGGCGCGGCTTCAGAGCTCTGGGGCCCAGCCGCTCTCCACACGCCCGAGGCCCTACTGGGCAAAGAAGGCATCTCTGTCCCTGTCTGGGGCCTCAGCACTCAGCTTGCCCTTCAAGGTTCCCTGCTGCCTAAAGAAACATTGGAAATATTTCCGTAAAGGAGTGCTGTGTGGAAGCAACAGGAAATAAAGGTTTACTCCAGCGACTCCCTGCTAAGAAAGAGGCAGGGGTCGCAGCTGAGAATCAGTTTTCCAAGCCACGTGTTATTTTTACCAGATGTTTTCAAAGGCAGGTCTTGTGCACAGTATTTGAGAAGTGTTTTTGTTTTCTGGAATAAAGAGGACTTAACCATGAGATATATATATATGCTAGTTGAACACTAAAAGCTAACCCGAATTCAAGATGACATGGAAAAAGGAGCCTCCTCAGAAACGAGACTTTCACATTTTCTGAGGGCCTGAGAGAAATGAAGCATTCACATACTCTGAAACTTCCCGAGAAAAGCAAAGTCAGCTCTTAGGAAAGTCAGCCTTGGCCATCTCCTAACAAAAATGTTAGGGGAAAGAGACTTCACTGACCAGTGGGCCCCAATATAAAAACCAGAGTCAGAGGCACCTTGGATCCCGCCATGGCCTCTTTCTTTCCCCGCTGCCGCCCACCTCCCACCACCAGCCCCATTTCCATTTGGCTACAGCACCTATGAATACAGCACCCCTTCATTCTACTCCCACAGCCAAGCCTTCCCAAGCTGGGCCATATGTCTGAAAATGTCCCTCTACCTCCCCCAGCCCCGACAAGCTGAGTGCCCATTCATGCCCTTCAAATGGCTCCCACATCTGCCAAAAGCATTTTTTAGGATAAGACTAATTCCCAAAAAGGATGGATGACAGATTTCCACAGCCCCAACCCATCTAGACATGGAAGCTACATGTTTACCATCTGTCTCTTCCCCATAATATATAACCTACATACTTTTTAAAATATTTTTTATTGATTTTTAGAGAGAGGAAGGGAGAGGGATAGAGACATAGAAACATCAATGAGAGAGACACACATCAATCAGCTGCCTCCTGCTTGCCCCCTACTGGGGATCAACCCCGCAACCCTGGCATATGCCCTGACCGGGACTTGAACCAGTGACCTCTTGGTTCATGGGTCAATGCTCTGGACATAATCTACATACTTTTATTGTTAATTTATATATTTCCCTAAGGGGCTTTCTCCTGGTTGCTCAGAGCAATGTTTCTAGCTCAACACGAGCTTGTGGAGAGCAGTGTTCTGAGCCTCATCACATGGGGAAAGACAGAAGGAAGACAAGATGTTCCTCCCCATGAAACGTGCAGGGACAGCATGGGGCTGTGAGTCTGACAAGCCCTTTGACTCCTGCCCCATGCCCTGCTCCTCTCTACGGGTCACTTGCTTTGCCTCGTTGATCTTCACTTTCCTCTTCTGCAAAGTGTGAAGCAACACCACCTACCTTTGGGGTTACTATGAGGAGTGAATGGGATACATATAAAACCTGCGCACATAGAGGAATTCAAGTCCTGCATCAACCATTGTTGCTTTTCCTGAACTCTGCCTACACCTTTTAGAAATAGTTCCTTTATTTAAATCTCTTAAATTACCTGATTTGAATATGCCATATGCTTCCTGCCAGGATTCCAAGACTCTCAGTAAATGTCATTTTCCTAAACTTGTCTTCTCCACCTCTCCCCTAATATATGGTTTTCTACCTAAGAAAAACTTCCTAGCTAAGGAAAATATGACACTGTACTTTACTTCCATGTCGTCTCAGTGTTCAAGTTGCGCTGTAAGTCTGGTTTACCCAGATGATAAATTTTGGCATCGTGACTGACTTTCCCTGTTTGTGAGGTTTCTGCATCTCTCACTGATTTACAGGTCATAAAATCTCAAGGTTCAAAGTACCCTTACAGATCTCCTGGGCCAGCATCTTCCAAAGTGCGCTCCACAAAACACTGCTGCCACCAAAGTTAGCAGGTAAGCGGCAGAAAAGATGTTCTAGAAGCTAACAAGTCTGCAACATCTTTCCATGGTGATTCTCAGTGACCCTCAATGACATCCTGGGGTATCAGAGAAGTGTTGCCATACAGAATCCTGTCAAAACTCACTGAAACCACATTCACTAACTTTTTCGCTACAGAACCCCTTACCTATCCCACCTTTAGGCACCCATTAACATCCTGCAGAACAGAGTTCTACCAAATACCCCTGGATGGGGAGAGAAGAAAGAGAAAAATTCACTTTCCTACAAGTCAGTAAATGGCAGAGCTGGCTTCAAACCAAGCCTCGCAGACCCCCAAGGCCCTCTTCTCACTACACCAGAGGTTGCTAAACTTCATCTGCAGCAGAATCATCAGGAGTGCTTGCTAAGCTGCAGTGGGCTAGGTTTGCATTTCTAGCCAGATCTAAGGTGATGCTTCGAGTAAGCCAGGAAGCACACTTGAGAACCAGTGTGCCACACCCATCTGCAATGGTCCAGGAGTGGACAGGCCTCGGCCTACAGAGTCAAGACCTAGTGGCAAGCCAAGGCATAAACACAGGGAAACGCCTACATCACAACAGGGTTAATAACTAACAGTTCAACACACACACACAGCTGTATCTACCAGTAACTAACAGCCAGTCAAATGGCCCAGAGTCAATGACCTACACAACCTGGACAGTGAACTTGAGCTGAATCTTAAAGGACAGGAAGGTTTGAGTAAAAAAGAGAAGAATTGGGAGGAGCATTCCAAGTGACAACAATGGTTCCTATTATCCAAATATTTATTTGTAGAATCCCAGCCTTTTGTAGCTAGAAGGGAACTGGACTGCATGTCTTTGGAGAACACTCGGGTTCCTACATTTGAATATGGGTGTGACTGCTATTTCAAAAATTCACAGCAAAACACTTAATGCAAAATAGAGGTGCTCCCCTCCAAATAAGTGATTTGGAGGATCTGGCAGAGGTCTTCCCACTCCCTTTCCCTCTGTACTTGACTTCCCTGCTCACCCTCTCTGCCTGGGTGCCCAGCAGCCCACCCACAAGACACAAACCAAGGGCCAAGCAAAGCTGGCCACTGAGTCTATAAGCCAAATGGTTCCTGCTTTCCTTGGGAAGTGTGTGTGTGGGGTGGGGTGGAGGAAGACAGCAAGCAGTCCTCCTGCAGGTGCCTGGAGCTTTGATGAAATGGAACAGTTTCTAGACATTCCTTCCACCCCACCCTTCCCCTCAAAAAAAATCTGGGAAAATAATTTCCACGAGTTGGCTATAGCAAATTTCCTCAAAGGAATAACCAAGAATGAAAATACCATTCTCTGTGATCACTTCAGGGGCTACCATACTCCCTGTGACTCCCGATCCAATCTTGCGATACTGTTGCTAGCTACTGCTTTTCAAAGAAACGGTAATGACCTCCCTGGGGTAGGAAAACAGCAAGCCTGTTTCTCACTCACTCCATTGCTGGTATTCACTGAACATCTGACATTGGGTTAACATAAGGTAGGATGCAAGTGACAACTGAGACATACACAGCCCTCCCAGTCAAGGCAGAGAAAAAGCACGGGTGACATCATAAGGCAAACTCGAAGAGTGCAGAGGAAGAGCAGAGGAGTTGAGTTTAAGGTGGAGGTGGTTACTCCCAAGGGCCTGTGGTGTGGCTGGAGGAAGCGGGCGCAGGAGAGGAACCATT
Organism: Myotis yumanensis; assembly: GCF_028538775.1. Lineage (NCBI taxonomy): Eukaryota > Metazoa > Chordata > Mammalia > Chiroptera > Vespertilionidae > Myotis > Myotis yumanensis. The sequence goes on along the minus strand of NW_027223764.1, from coordinate 22,375,448 downwards.
AGATGGTTTGAAAGCACCTGCTCTGTGCCATACACTGCTGGGTCCTTCACATACCCTCTCCTGTCATCCTCACAAAGTCCTATGGGCTAGATCAATGTCTCCCTTTACAGATGGGGAACCAACACCCTGGAAGCGTAAGTGACTTGCTCCAGGTCAAACAGCTAGCAACACCAACATGGGGATTTTTAGCTCTGGTTTGTCTGAATCTGAAAGTGGTGGTCTTTGATGCTATCAGACTTACAAGTGACATGAGATCCTGTAAACTTCCACCATCAAAGTCAACTAAATCAGGGTAAGTACACTCTCCAGTCTTTTCCAAAGACTTAATTTGCAATTTAAAACATGGTGAAATCATTAAATTTGACACACACACACACACACACACACACACGAGCTATGTATTTGCCAAAATGTAAAATATTTAAGTATCATAAAGTTCAAAATTAGTTAAGTATGGGGGTGTGGGGATCTGGACTATTTATTAAAAATTATCACCAGGGGGCAATACATTTTGGCCTTTGTAGGGGTTTGGACACATGCATATAATGGCCTGAAATCTAGCTTTTTCTCCTCCAGGATGTTACACAAAAGCTACAAGGAAGTGGGGGAAGGGAGGACGAACATGGCATTTCAGTAAATTTAGGAGATAGTCCACAGGCTCAAAAACTGTGTTGTGGCTCCTAAAAGCCACTCAGAGTGGTTCAGAAACATTCAGAAGTAGGAACATCTTAGGATCCAGGCATTTCCACATCACATAATATGATAATACTAATAAATACATACAGATCTGTCTACATGCCCGGCACTGGTCTTTAAGCTTTAGTGTGTTTAATCATCGCATACCGCCTATGAGATGAATACTCTCTCAGAAAAGAGGAAACCGAGGCACAGGGATTAAGTAATGGCCAAGACCAGAGAGTTCAACAGAAGAGCATGTTGCCATTTGTGTAGGAAAACATGGAGAAACTGAGTTTTAAACCCAGGCCCTTGGGCTCCAAAGCCCACTCTCATACCCACGGAGATGGAGCGCCAATGCTTTGGCAGCTGTACAAGATTACCATTATATCGTGATTTCAGGGGCAAAAGATTAGAACAGCCTAAATAAATACCACCCATGGCGACTGTTTGTGTGTTATGACACATCTACTCAATGAAAATAACAAAACTATGAGAGATTGTGAGGTAGCTTGAAATGTGAGATGGACTGACTTCTAAGACTGTGGTTAAATAGAAATGCCAAGTGTAAAACACTGTGAAGAGCATGATGTCATTTGTGTGAGGAAAACACAGAGACACACATATTTATAAACTTGGAGAAAACCTCCAGAACAGCTACAAGGAACTGGTGCCCAGAGTTGCTTCGAAGAGAGAACCAGGCACGGGGATACGGGAGAGATGGAAGATTTACTTTCACTACAAACATTTCTCTCATTTTTGAATACTGAACATGGTCACATATCACCTATTTATTTGAAACAAATTTAAAATCAAAAACTATTTGAAGAAAATCAATGATTTGCTTTCTAACCTAATTCAGGGCAAGTGGAGTCGAAGAGATCAGAACAGTCTCTCTCTGACAATTCTCTATTCACTTCAGAGAGAAAAGTTAATTTCCTGCAATTTTTCATAATAGAGATTCTGAAAGGCTTAGAACTAAAAAAAGAGAAGAAAAACATAATGCCATCCACTTTCTTAAACTCAGACTCTTGTTTCTTAAAAAATGCAGTAGACAGACAGCAGGAAATAAATCCCTGTGTAGATGGCTGTACGAGGTGTTTCAGTGTCTGTGCATGAGTGTGCAGGACAGAGCACGAGAAATCCCTTAAAAAATAAAGCCACGATGGCAGGTAATGACCCAGCACAACCACTGTGGGGCTAAAATAGAAATGGGTATGTCACCTTCATGCCACTAAAGAAACGGAATCTCTCATGTCCTACAAAACATGCAAGGCATCTTGCCTTGCCAAATTTAAACGGGGACATTATTTTTGAGTTACTATAATTAGTCCCCATTTGTCTATGAATCAGCCTTTATGAGGCAATAGCATCTAAGCCCTATCAGATGAAACCTGAGGCGACATCATCTCTGTTTATTATTTTGAAAAGAAAGACAGGGTGCCAAGTTTCCTGCAACACCCAATTCAAACACTGAAATTTGGAGGACAGAATGTCCTGTTGTCCCCGATTGAAGATAGGAATATATTTTCATGTAATACATCAGCCCCAGGTTCAGCTGGCAACAGGAAGGAATTGAATTCCAGCGCTCAAAAATAGGACTTAAGTACTAAAGCACCTTTCACTGCTCCTATAGGGTGATACTTACATTTTAACCCCTTATGTTGCAGCATTTTCAAGAAGTGCCCATGTTTGTGAACAAACACAAAACATTTTATTTGTAATATTTTTTTTATTGCTGATAGTATAAACACAAAACATTCTAATCTAAAGACACCTGCCTAAGTGACAAGAGGTTTGGCACATGGAAGTGTTGTTAGGCTATTTTCCCAGTCCCCAATACAATGCTTTCATAATTAAGTTCCTCACAAGCGATGAAGAATTTCAACACCAAATATAAAGGCCAAGGAGGGGCAGGATGCCTATTTAGACCCGAGTGAAACAGCTGCTTTGAGGTGTTCTGAAATCAGGTACATGCATACAGTAGAATCTTGTGGTCTCCAAAGGGAGTGCAGCCAGGGAGCAGGCGACACTACCTAAGGCAATTGGCACCTGAAAGAGGGTAAACTGTCCACCTCTGGAAGAGTTCCAGTGGGAGGGTACAAGCTCAATGCGCTACCTCCGAGAGAGTACCGTTAGCATTAGGCCAGGGGGTCGTAGCACATTTGAGTGAGGGTGTGGGGGCAGAAGAAGGAGGCCCACTATTCACTTGCCTCAAATTTATTTGCCTCCAGATTTACTCTGTCGAAGCCTGAAGATTTTCACTCATGCTCACGTGGCCTTGATAAATGTGTACAGGCCACCTATGCCTTCTCTTACAGCAAATACCCTGGCAGTTGGAATCTGGAAGAGGTGTAAACTGGCGACCTTAGGAAACGGTCCCCGTTTTAATACTTGCCAGCCAGCTTCCCTTCAGCAAACCATTTTAACACATCAGAATCTCATTTTTATACTCCAATACAATAACAACAACAAAATAGGGGATGGGGAGTAATACTTACCCATCTAACCTCACAGGAATTCTATAAGAATCAAAATGAAATAATTAACAATGGTTTTATGGTTTTTAAACTTTAGCGAACATTATAACACTGTACGCCAGGCATGAGGTACTGTGCAATTCTTACTTTAACAACTCTACAATGTAAGTACTATTTTTATCCCTGTTTCATGGATAAAAATCTAAGGCCCAGAGAGGCTCAATAAGTTTGTCAATGTTACATAACTAGGAAGTGGGACTGAACTTTGGCAGTCTGGCACCACACGGCCGGCGTGGCTCAGTGGTTGAGCACAGACCTATGAACCAGGAGGTCACAATTTGATTCCTGGTCAGGGCACATGCCCGGGTTGTGAGCTCTATCCCCAGTAGGGGGGCATGCAGGAGTCAGCTGATCAATGATTCTCTCTCATCACTGATGTTTCTCTCTTTCTCCCTCTCCCTTCCTCTCTGAAATCAATAAAAAGATATCTTTTTAAAAAAACTTCCGTGGTCCAACTCCAGAGTACGTGCAGCTATACAATATACCATGCAGCCTAGCATCAGCATCATCGTTATTATTATGAATACTCTCCTATTAAACCCAATGCCACAAGCGAGGAGGATGAGGCTCAGAGGTTGTCACAGCCCAGATAAGATCATAAAGGAAGCATATGGCACAGAGCCAGGGTTTGAAACCCAGTCCATGTGACTCCAGACCCTGTACACTTAACCACGTAGTGAATAAACGCCGATCCACAAATATTTACTCTGCACCAACTGTGCTCTAAAACACCACTTTTTAAAAAGCTAAGGAGGTGGTGGTGCTCCCTCAGAGTAGAAAGACTCTCCTATCGCTTCAAGGCTAAGTCAGCCCCTCCCACGCTCCCCCTGGGCATCTGGAGCCCTGCACACAGCAGGTGCCCCGGGATAACGGATGCCAATAAGGATGACAAGGACTGAAATATTTTTTTTTTTTTTTTTTTACGGTCTTTTTTTTTTTTTAGTTTTATTCATTTCAAACAGGCCAGATCCGGCCGTAGTTTGCCCACGGCTGCCCTAAGGGCAGTAAGAATTAGGACTGTAAAAACCAATGCGGATTGGGGCTGAGTGACACACAGGTTGCTGGAGACCCAGCTGCTCCTCTTAAAAGGCTGGCACCACAACTGAATTTACAAGCTCCCACTTCCTCTGAGCTCCAGTGCCGGGCGAGGCTCTAGGGCAGTGATGGCGAACCTTTTGAGCTCGGCGTGTCAGCATTTTGAAAAACCCTAACTTAACTCTGGTGCCGTGTCACATATAGAAATTTTTTGATATTTGCAACCATAGTAAAACAAAGTCTTATATTTTTGATATTTATTTTATATATTTAAATGCCATTTAACAAAGAAAAATCAACCAAAAAAATGAGTTCGTGTGTCACCTCTGACATGCGTGTCATAGGTTCGCCATCACTGCTCTAGGAGACCCAGACACATACGGGGAGAAACTGGACTGTACGGCATCAGGGCAGGAATGCGGGGGTGGTTTTCTTCCAGACAGAGGTGCTTGAAGTGGTCATTGTTCCCGTGCTGGAACCTCCCCGGTGTAAGGCTGACAGCCATTTCTGTTTGCTCCACCCCTGGTGATTTCCTGAGACCCCACTCCACCCAATTTACAACCCCCCCCCAAGCTGTGCGCAGTGGCTTGTGCATATTAATGGCTGTCCTTTCTCAGGCAAAAATTCTCTTTTAAAAAGCTGAAGCTGGGTCAGAGAGCCCCAAACCTATTAATAAAATGTTGGGGTCCAACCCCAACGGGTCCAGGGATCCCCAAAGGTGTGGACGGAGTCGGCGAAGAATGAATGACATGGAAACTGGTTTCAGTTCATCAGCATAGCGAGGTTCTCCCTCCAGGATCTCCAGCGAAGTTCTGGTCAGGTTCTCCAGCCGGGTTCAGTCACCAGGTTCTTTAGCCAGGTTCTATCCAGGTTCTTTTGCCATGTTCTGTCTAGGTTCTCCAGTGAAGTTCTGTAGCCAGGTTCTGTCCAGGATCTTTTGCCATGTTCTCTGGCTAGGTTCTGGTTAGGATCTGATGAGGATCTGATGTGGATCTGATGTGGATCTCAAGGACTGAAATATTTTAAATGTCAGGATATAGTTCCAAAGGGGAATTAGGCTGCTTGGTTTGAAGGGTTTGAAAAAGCCCCACGGGGCAGACAGAATGCTAACATGGTTTTTAAAACAATGTGAACAGGTGTGGTCTATCTGAATAGGTAGCATATGTTAGGTACTTTGTTCATTCCTAGTAACTTTCAACGTCTCAGGATGACCATCTGACCCCACTTCTCCCTGGACTTTCATGGCAGTCTCATGTCCCGGGAGTATTAGGTTTTATACTCTTGACCTTTCACCCCCACCCCCTGGTTCTCACACAGTGCCTTGCAAATAGGTGCTCAGCATGTCTTAGTTGGTTAGACAAATGGAAGACGCAATATTTTATTATTTCCAAGTACTCACTTCCATTCTACAAGGGTTGCCAAGCAGCAGTCCCCTCGCTGCTGAAATGACTATGTGAGAATCATTTTAATTAGCACTTTCATTGTTTATATGCAAATGCACATTCCTAAAGTGGGCCCTTTAAAAATCTTTCCCTAAATCAACATCCCTCACTGAGATTTTTCTTAGTAAATCCTTGTCTATAGACAACAAAGAGATAAATTTCAACCCAGCCCGAGTCCTAAGGATCCTAAATCTGTAATAATGAAGTTAAGAAGCTTTTCTTTATAGGAATGGCAAGACTGAAATGAGGAAATGCAAGGCACTTCCAGGTGCCAGGACAGAGCTGCTCTCTGACTTACTCATCCCCAAACAGTATGGGCAACTCTTCGAGAAGGCCCTCTGCCCACACCCATCTCTTCTTGCAGAAAAGCAGAACCCCGCTGCCTGGGCCCCGGCTTATGCAGTCCTCACAGCCGTCACAAGCAAGACTCCAACCTCGCCCTCTTCTCTGTTCCCCAGATGTCCAGCTCCAGCTCAGGCAGCCCATTCTCTCCGCTGGCCCATCCCTGCCCTGTTTCCTTCTTTTGGTTCTGACCCTGGGCTGGGCGACCTTGGTTTTGTGCCTCAGCTCAGGGAGAGGCCCAGGCTGAGAATTCAACCCTGGCGGAGGTACTGGCGGACCTAGCCCAGCCCTGCCCTGGGTGGGAGCTCTGATGATCTCCCGGGAAGTCGGGGTGGGAATAAGTTATGAGCAGTTGGCAGGGCTGAATCTTGTCCTGAGTCACTAACTTGGTCCTGCATGCTTACGCCAGGCAGCCTGGAGAGCCTGTCACAACTTAAAATTAGAGAAGTCGATGGTGAGAAGTGAAGTTCTCGGACGGGCAACCAGAGTAGAGGTTTCCGAGCTCATTGAAAAATCCTGTGGTCCCAAAAGGGTTGTGAGGACTGGAGCCAGGAGAGCCGGGAAAGTGCTGTAAGTAGCAGCAAAGCACTCCTAGCATGAGATGCTCTAGTGCAGTGGTTCTCAACCTTCTGGCCCTTTAAATACAGTTCCTCATGTTGTGACCCAACCATAAAATTATTTTCGTTGCTACTTCATAACTGTAATGTTGCTACTGTTATGAATCGTAATGTAAATATCTGATATGCAGGATGGTCTTAGGCGACCCCTGTGAAAGGGTCGTTTGACCGCCAAAGGGGTTGCGACCCACAGGTTGAGAACCGCTGCCTAGTGGCATGTCTGGGCCACGGGAGGAGAAACAGTCAAAGCTAAACAGATGTCAGTGGAAGTTATCAGTCAGAAGCAAGTCCAAAAGGCTAAAAAGTCTGGGATGAGTGAAAATATCAGCAATTTGAATAAGCATTGGGGTGAGTGGGTTTTGTTGTTTTTAAAGCTACAATCAGAGCAAGAAGGGAAGCAAAGAAGTAATAGACCTGCTTGGGGCAGAGGTGTAATGTTACAGCTGCAGAGACCAGAGAAATGGCTCCTCGCCGTGCTGTTTCTACCTCCTCCATCTGCGAGCACTTTCATACTGGAAAAGGCAACTCTGGAAGAGATGACGAAGCAGAAGACAGGTGTGGAGCCAGAAGCAGAGCCACAGCTCCTAAGTCAAGTCAGGTTTTCAGGCTTAAATGAATCTATACACAGACAGCCAAGATGCGAGTGTCGGTAATCCTCCAGAAAGTAACTATGTTGAAGGATGAGGAGGGAAGTTCTAGATCAGCGGTTCTCAACCTGTGGGTCGAGACCCCTTTGGGGGTCGAACGACCCTTTCACAGGGGTCGCCTAAGACCATCGGAAAACACATATATAATTACATATTGTTTTTGTGATTAATCACTATGCTTTAATTATGTTCAATTTGTAACAATGAAATTGGGGGTCACCACAACATGAGGAACTGTATTAAAGGGTCAGGCATTAGGAAGGTTGAGAACCACTGATCTAGATGTACACACCAAAAAGCCTGGCATCAATGTCCAGAAAAATTCTAGCCTGGGGTATCAAATATCTATTCAATACCTAAGAAAAGAAAAGGTGGTGACCGCCAAGAACAGACACAGGTGCACTACGAATAAGTACTAAATTAACCAATTCCTTTATTTTTATATTTTGTTTTTATTGAGAGAGAGGGGAAGGGAAAAGGAGAGAGACAGATATATCAATCAGCTGCTTCCTGCATGCATGCCCCCCACCAGGGATTGAGCCTATAACCCAAACATGTGCCTTGGCTGGGAACTGAACCAGCAACCTTTCGGTTCACTAGACCAAATGAGCCACATCGGCCAAGGTAACGAATTCCTTTTTTAAACTTAGATTAGACCAATAGTTCAGATGACTGTAATTTCACTTGAGCCAGCCTTTAACAGAGTCCCATGATATTCTTGTGAATATGACGAAAGAAACATGAGCAATTAGATGGATTTATATATAGATGACTGAAGCATCAGACCGCAGGCACGTAGATTTAGCCCTGTCCTGGTACATTCTGGTCTTGTGTCTAGAGGTGACACAGATGAGGGATACATCTGCTTGATGACAAAAGCTGGATTTTAAAAGTTCTTCATAGGACATAGGATGAATCAAATCTAACAAGACTAAATGTAAGTTGGGTACATGCGAAGTCTACATATTTCTGGGGGAAACCACATATTCCACATGAACTAAGAGCTAGATGCGGTTACTGAAAAGAGTAGTTAAGTCTTGGTTGTATTAGGGTCCTTGCAATGATCCTGAGAGAACTTCTGGAGGGGATCCCAACACAACTCTGGGATGCCAGTAGAATCTCTTCTAATGCTCGTTGATGGCACCACGCAGAAAAATTACACACACACCTGGAGGAGAGCTTGGGGTTGGGGCTGAAGAAAGGCCCCCTCTTAGAATACATGTTTAGGTCACAAGCCAGCAGTGACGGCTGACACCTTAGAAACACCTTCTGCTCCATACCTGCTACAGCCAGAGCTGTTTGTCTCAAGACTGTCACTCTCAAAACTAACCAGCAAAGCCCCACTGCCAGCAGGGATGGGGCAGGGAGGAGTGGGTGTCAGGAGCATCTTAAATGTGGTGACATCCTTCTCACCCAGTGACCTGTGAGTAACAAGCCAAGATCCCTGAATGGAAACGCCTGGCTGGAATGCCTTCTTAGCTCATCAGTCAGACGAGCATCTTTGGAGATATTTTTTTCCAAGGAAGGGGACGTCCCTGAAGGAAATGAGTCGATGCCAACCAGAGAATATAGCAAATCAAAAGACTTCCTGGCGCAGTCCAGACCCTTGGCTGATGTCCTTCCAGCTCAATACCTGGAACTCAAGACCAGCCCAGGGAGATTCAGAAACAGGCTCCATGTGGCTGAGAGCCCAAAATGTCCAGAGTGGCTTCAGAAACCCCTAAGACCAAAGACACTGGGTTTGTTCCAAGCGACAGGATTTCTGAACTAGAATTTCTAATTCTTAATTTTTTTAATAAAAAATGGGAGGGAGCACTGACCGGTTTGGCTCAGTGGATAGAGCATTGGCCTGCGGACTGAAGGGTTCCAGGTTCGATTACAGTCAAGAGCATGTACCTTGGTTGCAGGCACATCTCCAGTAGGGAGTGTGCAGGAGGCAGCTGAATCGATGTTTGTAACTCTCTATCTCTCTCCCTTTCCCTTCCTCTCTGTAAAAATTCAATAAAATATATTTTTTTAAAAAGGGAGGGGAATATGAAAGTACTAAAGGGCAGCAGTATTGCAGAGCTCCCTAACGTAATGAAGGACTGAAAGACCCTGTTCTAAATCAATAAATAAGAAAGACCCCGGTCTCCACAGTACTTTTTCCCAAATGGGCATTTTTGCCATGGACTGTTTTGTTAGTTAACAGAGGAGCCCAAAGGTTTAAACCAGTCTCCCCCACCCCCAGAGCTCAGTGAGTGAACCTCCTGGAACTGAGTGTGAGATACTTTGGACCAAGGGTGATGGGGAGAGAGCACAGATGATCTGCAGTGAGCTGGAACCAACCTCACAAAACTGCGTCATCCATGAACAGGCAGTAAGGGATCGAGCCACACCCCGCCCTGTCACGCTGAGACTTTAACCCTAGAGCACTCTGAACATCAAATATTGTCCAAAAGCTCAGGCAAGGTTTGATGGCAGAAAATATGCAAGCAAGCATTTCTAGACATTCTCCCTTGTGTCCCATTCTCCACGGACGGGTCTGGAAACCTACAGACTGACCTTTTTTTTTACTGATACAAAATGGTTCAGACTAGTGTCCGCTTTCTCTCTCCTCAGGCTTCCCTTTTTCAGTGCTCTTGCTCCAACAAGGAAACTACCAGCCTTTAACACGTGCTCCCCCAAGGCCGTTTGGAGACCAGAGAAGCAGTGATAGCAGCCAGAAGGGGGACAGGCTAAGGCAAAAATCACTAAATGTTTAAACCACAAACCGGAACCAGGGGTTCCTCTGTTTACTTAGAAACAGTTGCTGATGCTCACCCCAACCAGAGATAAACTAGGACAAACCCGGAAAGGGAAGGGGAAGCAGTGAGGTAAGGGCTGTTGTAAACCTGGCACCGAGAGAGGAAAAGCTCCTCGGGTTGTCAGGACACTGTTTTCCTTTCCGCCAGAAAAATGAGATAACAGACGGCTCTGAATAGCGGCAGAGGCTATAAGCAGGAGCTAAGCGGAGGCAGAGGCCTGCATCTTCACACACTTAGACGTCATCACAGGCACATTTGGAGACTGCTGTGGTCGAGTGGAAAGAACGTGGCATTTGGATCGGAAGAGGTGAACTTGAATCCTGGCTCTGCCTCAAGCAAGCTGTGTGACATCAGATCAGGCACTCAGCCTCTCTGAGATTCAGATCTGTGTGAACTTTAAAATAAGTTGGATGAGCTGATGTTGTCATTTTCTTCCAGTTCTAACATTCTGTTGTACTACTAATACTGCAGCAAGGCAGCTATGCCTCCATTCAGCAAGCATTTGCTGAACACTTTCTGCATGTCAGGTGCTCTGCTATGTACTAACTAGAACAGTCTTGCACTCAAGGAACCTTCTGATCTACATACAGCCGCAGCCCGTAGAAAGCTTCTAGAGTACAGAGGGGAAGACACGTGGACAAGGTGCAAGGTCAGCTGACCCAGCAGAGAATGAGGAAGAAGGCAATCAATCAAGAACAGCTTCCCAGGAATGATGCCCAGGCCGGCACCTGAAGTAGGAGGTAATCAAGCCAAAGGAAAGGGTGAAAGAGTAATACGTACGAAGGACACAGGAATGGCCCAATGGCGCATGCATGGTGGGAGCAGTTCTGAAATAAAGGGTCTTATAAGCCATGCTAAGAAGAGCTATTACTGCCCAGCACTCACTGGCCCCCCACTTTCTCTGCTGCTCACCTTAACATCTCCCTGTACAGCAACATTCTTAGGGTTGGTATATGCCAACACCAGGTCAACCACCAACCAACCACCCAACCCCTGCCCCCAGCCTCTCCTTTGTCCCTGATCAGGCAGCAGGCCACACCTGCTGTGCATTGTGGCTTCTTCCCAGGCACTCAGCTGGCCTTGCTTTCAGTGCTTGCTCAGCCCCTACTGCCCAACCCCTGGCAGCTGCTCCAAATAGTTTCCACCTTTCTCAGAGCTGCAACCGCATCCCAAACACCCCACTCATGCTCAGTAGATGATTCCCACCTCTGTTCCTGGGCTTGACTGTCCAAGCACAGCTCCCATAGCAACCCTTCTGCCCACTTGTCCCAAGTGCCTTCCTAAATAGCCAGGCAGGCCAAGCTGTGGGTACCTCTGCTCACAGTACAAAATAAAGTGAAAATCAGAAACCACAGTCATCAACCAATGCAGGCTGCTGCCCATGCACCTGACAGGGCTATGCAACGAGCACTGAAATGGGCTAAGGTATATGGATGTGCTACGCATGCAAATATTATTAGCAATTCAATAACTGTTGGCTGAATAAATGAGTAAAGGAATCTGATGTTGAAGAGGCAATCTAAAGAGATGCAAAACACACAGTGTCTTCAGGTACGTGAACCAAGAATGCAGCCTAGCATTCTGCCCAGAAGATCCTTTCTGTAACACAATGGCAAGGTCTTCACGAGCCTGGGGGCTCTGGTCCCTGCTCTGCCCCCACACACGCGGCCCATTTAATGCCAACCCAAGGAGCACTGAATCATTTTAGTGCCATTTATTTCTGAAATAAAATTCCTAAAACAAACACAATATACTTAATATAAAGTACATACTCAGTTTAATATACATTGCATACATATTATACCGCGTGTATTTTTCCGTGCTCTAAGTGCCGTTATAGGCTCTCAGCCAATGAAAAGCAGCACATCGCGCACTCAGCCAGTTGCTGACACAGCCCCCATGTGAAACACCCTCAGCAGCCCCCATGGCACCAGCCTGTGTTGGGCATATTCTACAACATGTCTGTTTACTTTACTAAAGACTCTGTCTGCCATTTATTTTCTGTTCTGGTAAACAATTTTGACTCACAATAGTCAAGAGATGGTATGCAACTGGTGTTAGATCTACCAAAAAGAAAAAGAGGAAAAACAGGGGGGATCACTGCATAAATTACATAAATGTCTAACCACTATGCTTGCTGTACACCTGAAACTAATATTGAATGTCAATTATAATGAGAAAATAAAAGAGATAACTTAATAAGTCAAAATAAGAATTTTTTAAAAATAAAGGAAAATAAAATTATAAAATTCAAGTGTTAGGGTAGTCAACCAGTGAACATGGGTCAGCTTATAAACCTGGAAACACAGGCTTCAGAAATAGTCTATAGGATGAATGCCAAGAACATACAAACCCGTCTGCCTGGTCCACCTCTGTGCCATCTACTAAGCAGAGCACCGGAGTTCTCTCCCAGTGCTGTGAGCACAAAACTCATTATACGCAGTTCCTCCGTGTTCCGCAGCCAGCACTCCACTTCCCAGAGCGCACGCCCAGCACGGGGTGCAGCATGGGACAGAACAGAGAATGCTAGATTGTTAGTGTGCGGGAAACCCAAACATAATCTCCTTTTATATAAGAAACAAACCACCCTAGGTTGTCCTAGGGTAGGTGGCAAGTCAGCGCCGGGCAGGTGGCCAGGGTGAAAATTCCAGCCTCCTCATGGCCTGCCCAGCATACCAAGCGTCTATCATGAGCTCTCACCCTAAAAGCAAGAAGCTAAAAATGAAGAAAGATCAAGGTGCTGTCTCCATCCTGGCTAGCATTTAGTTTCCAGAAGTTTACAATAATGATTTTAGGAGGAAAAAGGCATTATCAGGAGAAACAGAAACTGCTGATCACAATAGCTCATAAAAAGGGCTTCAATTCACATGCTATTGAAGTGTTGGGCTGGTTTGTTGATTTTGTCTTGTTTATGTGAAGTTCCTTTCCTGTGATCTACTGGGTGCTTTGGAAGGCACCAGGTTCCAAAAAACTAATGACTTTCTCTCCCTAAAATGGTGACTTCTGTTGTCTAATTTTACATTTTTGTCTCCTTACTGTAAAAAGGGAAACAAACTAAGGAATGGGCAGCTACTTCAAGTTCAGTAGTTCAGTTCTATTTGAAAGAAAAAAAATGCTGGAAATATTTAAAAGGAAATGTAATTAGTAGATTTGTATAAATGTTCCCAACATGGTAATTTTATGAGTAAACTACATTACACCGAGTACATGATACATTTCAAACCTAATATAATAATTTGGTATTTTTAAAGAATACAAAAATTATATTATTGCTTTCTTTCCTTCCCCTCTTGCTTAAAAATGCACAAATCTTTTTTAAGGAGGAAAACATTGGTTTCACAACTCCATTGCTCCAACTATTTTTCTCCCTATTATTTAAAATGTAGTTTCTATTATTTGAAAAGGAGGATACCAAAATGTTGTTTTGCTGAACCTCAAGATCCCTTGATTTTTCAATATAAAATTTTAAACTGAAACTCTAAGTGAGGGGTTATAAAAAAAATGTCTGAGAAGGTCAAACAGGTAAGGGTGGTGTGGGGACTGCAGCAAATGGGGGCTCGCATGCCCCCACATGCAGAGACAACTGCTGGTTCCACTCTAGCCCACACTGTTTCATGTAAGAATATGGCCCATACTGCTAGATTGTCTAACTGTCAAGTGAAGCTAGAAATCAAACTATGTGGAATTTCCTGACCTTTACAATGCTGGCCACTTCAAAAACTTTTAAAACACTGGTGTTTTGTGGACATCTAGTTTGCAAACTGTCACAAAGCACAGAATGCTACAAATGTGATTAACTCAGAGAACAAATGCACATATAGAAATACAAATTTTGTTGGAAAATGAAGGCTGGTCTCTATATCCTTTTTAAAAAAACCTATATTCTCCTATAACAATCTTTCTCTTGGCCAGGGAAAGGGTGAAGGGGGAATGAATGAACTTGAGAAAAAAAATGAAATTAGCTGTTAGAAAGCAAAAAGGTTACAGGTATCTCCATTTCTTTTTTAAAAAATAAAAATAGCAATTCATACAAGAGTGTTTCCAAGTTTTGAGTTTATGCTGGGATAATTCTGGAAGTTGCAAATTTCATCGAAATTAGGCTGCCTTGAACATAGCTATCTTCCCTAAATTTTCTCCGTTGAATAAAAATGCCATTCTAACCTGCCAGTGTGGCTCAGTGGTTGAGTGTCGACTGATGAACTAGGAGGTCACAGTTCAATTCCCAGTCAGGGCACATGCCCAGGTAGTGGGCTTGATCCCCAGTGAAGGGCATGCAGGAGGCAGTGATCAACGAGTCTCTCTCATCATTGATGTTTCTATCTCTTTCTCCCTCTCCTTTATTCTCTGAAATCAATAAAAATAATATCTAAAAAAAAGAAATGCCAGCCTTAGCTGGTTTGGCTCAGTGGCTAGAGCGTCGGCTTGTGGACTGAAAGCTCCCGGGTTTGATTCTGGTCAAGGGCACGTGCCTGGGTTGCAGGCTCCATCCCCAGTTGGGGGCATGCAAGGGGCAGCAAGTCAATGATTCTCTCTCATCATTGATATTTCCATCTCTCTCTCCCTCTCCCTTCTTCCCTGAAATCAATAAAAATGTATTTAAAAAAAAAGAAAAGAAATGCCATTCTAGAGCAGGTAACTGCCCCTCAGAGCCATCCAAACACAATCACTATTACTATGGTATGCTAATGGTTTGTGTGCCTAAGTTAGAAGGCTTGATAACTAGCTGGGAAGTGTCACCTCCTGAAAGTGAAACATTATTATATATGCAAATTGTGTATGTGTCTTAGAGAAATTCTTGACCCCTCTTCTCCAAAAGCTTAAGGACCAATGAACCAATACCTATCTATATATATAAAACCCTAATACGAAAATAGACCGAACGGAGGAACAACTAAACAACCAGTAGCTCTGGCATGCGCTGACCACCAGGGGGCATGCGTGGAACATGGTGGGCGTCGACCGTGGCGGAATGGTGGAGCAGGTGAGCGGGGGCGCCAGACCAAGGCAGGGCGCTGGTCCCAGTCATCGGAGTGAGCCTCTAATGGTTACTGAAAATTCTTTGCTCCCGTGTGCCGCGGTCCTGCCCAGCACTCACACCCACTGCCAGCACCAGAGTCATCGCTTGCACCCGCTGCCGGCCCTGCTCGCACCCACAGCCGGTGCCATCAGCGGGTGTGAGCGGCACCTGCTGGCCCCAATCGCCCCTGAGGGCTTCTCCACCTCCCCCTGTTCCTAAAAGGTGATCAGGGCAGCAGCTGCTGCTCACACCCACTGACAGCACCGTCCCTGCTCACACCTGCTGCTGATGCTGGCCCCAATCGCTCCATGCCGTCAGCAGATGCGAGCGAGGCCAGTGACATCAGCACATGGGAGCAGCAGCGGTGGGAGAGGGACTGGCAACAGAGAGGGGACCAGGGGCCACAGTGGGAGGGGCTGGGCAAGGGTGCAGAGGATGGGCTGAGACCTGCCCCTGTGCCCACTGCAGCCTCTCGGCCCACAGTTCCTTTCAAGGTGCACAAATTCGTGCACTGGACCTCAGGTCTGATTGCAACAGTGGAAGTTCAATTGCACAAGCTCAAGCACAAATAGTGCAGTCGATTTTTAAAGCATACCTCTGCAGGAACCATTTTTTATTTAATCACTGCCGTAATCAGCAGGCCAGAGAAGATCCTTTCTGAGTGAGGAAAACACAGTAAGTCATCTCCGCGTTGATAAGGAGACTGCAGGATGAGGGCACTGCTGTGAAGTAGGTATCATATGGTGCCTTTTCTAATTAGTGGAGCAATCAACGATTTCATCCCACGACATTCAGTAATCACTGGAGATGAGGTTGGTCTCCTTGTTTTAGTGACAACCCCAAGTACAAGCTAATGTTTACCTCCCCAAACCATGGGGCGAAAGGAAAGACAAAAGATGTACTAGTATTTCACTCTATTTGTGGTCACTAGATGGAAAAGGAGAAAATATCTTGGCTTTACACATGGCCAGTAACTGTGATACAACTTTCCTGTTGGTTGAAAAAGTACAAAATCAAATGTGTGACTCTCCTGGAGAAGCATCGACACCTAAAAAATGTCACTGCTACACGAAATGGGTCTCGTGTCTTTGTAGGACACAATAACAACCCAATATGGCAGCCCAGAGAAGTCCTTCCAGACAATGACCCCTGCAGAAGCTGCCCCAACAGCACAACCTCTGAACAGCAATGGGTGAGCAGCAGCATGGGTCCGAGACACTGAATCCTAGCCTCCCCTTTCAGAAAGGTGGCAATTTATGCAAATTCCATTTCGAGCATTTTCCTACAGTACTGGACATTCTTAATTAAATTTGACTGAACTTTGGAGTCAGAAACTATCAAAAACAATAGATTCCCAAAGCCCTATCCTGTTCTCCAATGCACTAAGCCTTTGCTCAGGAAGGCGGCAGAGAGCTGTCCAGTTGAAAAGGCCAGAATTTGTGGCTCAGCTCATGGCAATTTTAACTCATTTCAAATCCATATTTGTCTAAAACAGCTGAATAACATATTGGCTAGCCCAGCTGACACGGCTCAGTGGTTGACCATTGACCTATGAATCAGGAGTTCACGCTTCGATTCCCAGTCAGGGCACAGGCTGGGTTGTGGGCTTAATCCCCAGTAGGGGGTGTGCAGGAGACAGCCAATCAATGATTCTCTCTCACCATTGATGTTTCTATCTCCTTCTCCCTCTCCCTCTCTCTCTGAAATCAATAAAAAACATATTTTAAAAATATTGGCTAGAAACAGCTTAAATCCTTTTTGAAAGAAGGGAAGGAAAGAGGAAAGAAACTGGCCTGGTATGCAAAAATTTGAAACTCAACTTTTAAGATGCTAGTCTCAAGTTGCTTATGAACACAAAGCCTCAAACAAGCAAAGGTAGTGGACAGTGAACAGGCAATCACCTCAATCAAAACACACGTCGAGCAAAAGCACTCAGAAAACCAAGCAGTGAAGGAACTCTAAATATTTGTAGATCGTGGATTAAGCCTAAAAGGGATACTGTTATGCTTTTTAAAGCTAATACATAAACGTGACACAAAAAATTTAGAAGTATAAATGGCTACATAGTGAAAAATAAGTCTCCTTCTTACATCACTGCCGTCCCCACAAGGCTACTCATCTCCAGCACCTCATCCTGAGATGGTCTACATCAAGCATGTCAAACTCACGGCTCATGGGCTACAGCCGAGGCCCGCGAGTTTGACATGCTTGATCTACATGCACACAAGCACTGAAGCATCGTTCTACTTTAAAAAAAAAAAAAATTATTGACTGATTTGAGAGAGAGAGAGAGAAACATCGATTTGTTGTTCCGCTTATTTCTACATTTATTGGTTGCTTCTTATATGTGCCCGGCCCAGGGATCCAACCCACAACCTTGGTGCATTGAATGACCCTCTGACCAACTGAGCTACCTGGCTGGGCAGCACTGTTCTGCTTTTAACTTAAGGAAGACACCACCATTTTTTAAATGGTCCACCACTCTAAGTCTCTAGGGGCCCAAGAAAGTGCCATCCTTTTATTCCTAAAATCACTTACTGAAGAAGTAAACAGGGAGGAGAAATCTCCCCAACATGACTGTCTGTAAGTTTCATTTCTTTTTTAATCTTATTTAGGTTCCATTCTGTGGGATCAGAAGACAAATGAAAACCAACAGGGTTGATGACAATAGTCATGAATATCACTTCACGGAAACCTTCATTTTGCCGTAAATGGCTGGTTACAGATACAGAACACTGTACAATCAATGCTGCTTTTCAGAGATTAGATGCTAAAGAAGTCCCATTGAGAATATTTCACTGAAATAGGAGGGTCTTGAAATGCATGTAAAAGCACGTTAGGGCTGTCCATTTCCCAAGTGATTTGCAACAGCACAGGGCAGAATGCTGCAGTATCTCTCTGCCCTCAGTACTGCACTAAGTCCTATTCTTCTGTCATTCCTGAGAAAGGCCTGAGAAGACCAGGCCTGGGCAAAAAGTGAAAATGTTTCCCAACATTTTAAACAAAAAGCCTGGAGAGAGAGCTAAACTTGGGGAGCTCACCAGGGCAGGCAAGAAAGAGATGGGATCCAAGCTCAAGTCAAGAGAGAGGAGGCTGGCAGGCCTTGAGCTGGTAACTGTGGGAAGGGGACCACACTGTCCATGGGGGCAGGAGAGAACAAGACTAAAGAAATGCACCTCAAACTGGAAAAACTAAGGAGCCCAATGAGACTATGCAGAAAGCTCAGCAGGGCAGTTTGTCCGGAAAATGGATAAAACCAGTATGTAACAGCTGTGTTTTATGCCAGAAGCCCACAAATAGTTGAGAATGTGTGGGATTCAGAACTGATTTTCTCCTCAGTCAATGGCAGTAGAGGGCTCTGGGTGGTACTGGAAACATATAGATCTAGTACAAGCATCAGAGTATATTTTTGCTGCTCTTCATCTTGTAGCATATATTCTTTATCATTTCAAAGACATCCTAATTACTTCCTAAACCAGTGATGGCGAACCTATGACACGCGTGTCAGAGGTGACACGCAAACTCATTTCTTTGGTTGATTTTTCTTTGTTAAATGGCATTTAAATAAATATCAAAAATATAAGTCTTTGTTTTACGATGGTTGCAAATATCAAAAAATTTCTATATGTGACACGGCACCAGAGTTAAGTTAGGGTTTTTCAAAATGCTGACACGCCGAGCTCAAAAGGTTCGCCATCACTGTCCTAAACTGAGGTACTGCAAATCATGGTGCCTGTTTGACTGCCTTCATGAAATGTTATCACATCTAACTTTTATTGCAAAGTGACTGATTT
Organism: Myotis yumanensis; assembly: GCF_028538775.1. Lineage (NCBI taxonomy): Eukaryota > Metazoa > Chordata > Mammalia > Chiroptera > Vespertilionidae > Myotis > Myotis yumanensis. The sequence goes on along the minus strand of NW_027223764.1, from coordinate 22,356,553 downwards.
TTCAGTGCACCTTCATTTAATGAACTTTTGGATGATATGATTATAGGATGAAAAAAATCTGAAACACTAACAGTGAATTAAACTTAATAGTCATCAAAATAGCTTGTAAAGCCCCAGTGCACACATAGAGAACAGTGTAGTTTACAAGCTACTGGCAAAGGATGCTGGATCTTTCTGCTTGCCAGCCAAAGGCACAGCCTTGTGCCAACTGCATAAATGCAGTTTTTAATTCACTTAGCTAACCAGATTTAAATTTTATGTAATTCTAAAACGAATATTCTTTCATTTTATATATTTTTGAGGTATGACTTTCATTCAACATTGTATTAGTTTTAGGTGTTCACCATAATGATTTGATATTAATATATACTGTGAAGTGATCACCACAATAAGTCTAGATAGCATCCATCACCATACATAGTTGCAGAATTTCCTTTCTTTCTTTCTTTCTTTCTTCTTTCTTTTTTTCCAAAATTTTTTTTTCTTGTGATGAGAACTTTTAAGACTATTCTCTTAGGAACTTTCAAATATGCAATACAATATTATTAAATATAGTGGCTATGCTGTACATTACTTTCTTAGGACTTGCTTATTTTATAACTAGAGGCCAGGTGCACGAATTCATGCACTGGTGGGATCCAGCTGGCCCGCCCAGATTGGGGCTGATTGGGCCCAGCCAACTGGAGGGTGGTTGGCCAGCCAGCCTTGCCCCCAACTGGGGAGGGGGGTCGATCGGGGGGGGGGGGGGGGTCAGCCAGGGGGAGGGGCTGCAGGCTATTAGCTGGCCGGCCCTGCCCCCTGGTCAAACTCCAGGCTGAACTCCTGGTGGAGGGGATAATTTGCAATATTAGCCTTTTATTATATAGAACTGGAAGATTATACATTTTGACTCACCCATTTTGCCCATTCCCTACCCCCCTACCGCCCACCTCTGGCAACCACCAACCTATTCTCTGTATGTCTGAACTAAAATTAATTTTCTTGCTTTAGGGGAGTCACAGTATTTCCAATATTTTTATATAAGAAGTGGCTTTGTTATTACTCATATCATGTTATCTTATTTAAATTATTTATATTTGCATTACATAAAATCATATATTCATTAGCATGTGCCTTCATTAACTTCTTAGTAGAGATTTTATGTGGAAAATGCACGCTTTGCCTTCCCTCTTTTCTGTTCACATCTTACCTATCACTCTGTTCTCTCCCTGGGTGATCTCCTCCAGTCTCTTCACTTTAAATATCATCTGCATTTGGATGATTCTCAGAGGTACCATTTCCAGCCCCAGGCAATTCTAGATCTTTACAAGGGTATCAGGTGAACATCTTAAATGTAATATATCCCAAACAAAACTCTTAGGGTCCCCTTAAACCTCCCTCTTTGTTCCCCATCTCAATAAACAGCAACACCATCTTCCCTAAAACACCAACTCATCCTTGACTCCTCTTGCTCACACCCACACCCAATCCAGCAGGCTCTCCCTTCAATATATCCTGACCTTCACCACTTCACATCATTCTAGAACCACCACACCAATCTAAGCCATGCCTGGACCACTAGAAGGGCCTCCTGGAGGCTACACTGATTCTACTCTTGCCCCCTAAGTCTATTCTTCTCTCAGGACCCAGAAAAATCATTGTGAAGCACAAAAAGGATCACATCTCTAGATTACTCAAACATCTCCAGTGGTATCCAATCACGTTTAGAGGAAAATCCAAACTCCTTATCATAGCCTACAAGATCTGGCTCCCACCTACCACTGATCTCATTCCATACCACTCTCCCTTCCTGTAACTACCCCGCAGCTCAAGGCCAACCAAACTGGCTGCCTTCCTGGTCCTCTATCATGCTGAGATCCACCATCATCAAAAGCCTCTCTTTTAGCTTGCTATTCCCTCTGCCTAAACACTCCTCCCCAGATCCCTTCACTCCATTCAGATTTCTGCACAAAATCTCTCCTCCTCTTTCTCCCTGCCACCACCCCACACAAGCCTTTTCAGACCAGTCTTTCAAAAATAGCCCCATCCAGCCACTCACTTTGTCTTCTTTTTTACATCACTTATTACTACCCGGCATGATATTACCTATTGAGTTATTTAATTCATAAAACAATATTTAGTGAGCACCCATCAAGAGCAAGGTGCTCTTCTCAGAGCTAGAGATACAGCGGTGAATGAAATGAGCAGACTTCTGCCCCAGTGGAGCTCACATTCTTGTTTGTCACCCTCTCTCAGATTTAAGCCCCAGGGAAACATGCACACAGTCTGTCTCCAGTGCCCAGAGCGGTGCCTTGGCACAGAGAGGGCATTAACACATGTTTGCTGAATGGGTAAAGTGTCCCACCCGAGGCCATCTGCTCCCCTGGGGACTCCCATCCCAGAGCCTTCCTGCCTACCAGATGGGACTCCAGTTAAACGGGGCCCAGAATGTCCACCGTGTCCCTTTAGACACAGTAATCTGGACAATCAGCTTTTCAAGTCTGAGATGGGTCACTAACCCCAGGCCCGCCTGTCCCAATGGCCTGCCCTTCCTTCCTGCTCCAGCGCCCAGCACCCTGCAAGCTCCCCAGATGGTCGTGCCACTGGGGTTTGTCTCACAGGGACACAAGAGCACCTGGTCCACATGGAGGGAGCTGACCAGGCAGTCAGCATCAGACAAGCCAGCTTTCCCCAAAAGAGAGTGTCTGGAATCACATAGCACAGGTCAACCTGCCTCCTGGCTCCTCCACAGCTCACACAAGACCTTCCACATCAGCTAGCCGGCGGGCCTCAAAGCAGCCTCCCCTCAGCTTTGGAACACACTATTGCTAAGCACATATCTTCACGTCTTTCAACTGCACAGAGGCAAAACGTTTACTGTTGTAATGAGTAAATCAGTTTCTTTCCAAAAAGGAAACTCACAGCCCCCTTTTCATTTGTAAACTGTGAAATTATCTGATTGCAAATAAAAATAAAGGTAATACTGAAATGTAATTAATTTGTCTTTTTTTAAAAAAACACAGCAGCTACTGTGGTAGAAAGAAAAAAGAAAAGAAATGCAAATCTTTGAAAGTCTGTAAGTCTCAGAAAATAGGTATTTACAATTCACATTTTCATCATGTATTCATGTTTTATTTGTTAGCTTAGAATTGCCCTGCCAAATAGGATTACCTTATATTTGCCAAGCATTTTATTCACTTGGAAGTGTTCTCACTGAGACAATCTCTTTTAGCAAGGCAGGATTCATTTCTGTCTGGAGCCCAGAGAGGTCCAACAATTCACCTAACATCCCACAGTAAAAGTGGCAGAACCCAGTAGGTACCAGAACCCAGATATGCTGAGGTCCAGCCCTCCTTTCCTTCCATAATAGAAAGGACAGTGTTGTTCCCTGAAAATCACATCCTATCGCCCACTAAAAATATTTCCCTTCACTGCAGAAGAAAAACACACATACATTCACCAGTGGTTTAGGGCGATGGAAAGATGCATTGGTCCTGGAGCTCTGGGTAGAGAGAGGGTTTCACAGACTCTTCCGACAAATGCTGCGTCCTGCAATGACAAACATACAGATCATCTGGTATGAATCAGGCACCTGTGGCCTCCCTCCAAAGAGGCCACCCAAATACCAGGGCACCCTGTTAGACTCAAAGCTCCCCCTCCCCTCCTCTCCCAGCCCACTCCCTTCCCATTCTTTCAGTTCACCAGCTGAAATGGTCCCCTTTACAATCACTGGATCTTGTGCAGAAAGAAGCACTAGAGAGCATGTACAATGGAAGCACAAAGTGAAAGCCCAGTGGGTCACATATAGCCTGTACTGGCATTACACTGAATTACAGGGTATGTTTAGAAAATGCAAGCCAAGCTAAAAAGTCAGAGACATCATAAAACCCGGACTTCTGGAACCAAGACCTCTGGCTTCTCTTAAAAAAAAAAATAATCAGAGGATCTCAAAATGGGCTCATATTCGTGTCTGAACATGATCAGCTGATGCTAAGTAGTAGCTGCCCTTCATAGGCAAGCTTGGTTATCCCAATGCCACAGTCCCCATCACTCCCTAGTGTCTCAACACAGAGAAGAGCTGGAATTGTAATATCACTGCCCTTGCATTACTGTTTTTCTTGTGGTACAGAAATAATTCTCTCTACCTATGATTTTAAGAAAAGTGGGAAAACAGAAGAAAAGGGGGCTGTGAGTTCCAAGAGGAAAATGAATGGTAGAGCACATATAGCAACTTAAGTTAGTAAGCTCACTCCTGTACACATTCGAAATCCCTGAACAAGTACCACCACTCCCATTTTATAATGGAAAGCAGGAAACTGACTTGCCCACTGCCCCGGTTAAGGGTAGAGCCAATTCTAGAATCTAGGTCTCTTGACTGCCAATCCACAAACTTTCACTATGCCCCATTGCATAGCAGTCTTATATTATGAAGCCAAAAAAATAAATATTATATAGACAGATAATAGATAGATAGATAGAGGGGAGGGAGAGAGAGAGAGAGAGAGAGAGAGAGAGAGAGAGAGAGATCTGTGTGTGTGCATGCGTGTGTGTGTCTCAAAGCTAATACTAAATTCAAGGAAATACATTAGAAGTATCCACTTTGTACTAAAATGCTCTCCATACCTTCATTTGTAAAAAATAATTAATTAATTAATTAAATAAGAGTAAATGCTATCAGGTTCCCTAAAGGTTTGTTTGTTTCTGAATGTGAAAATTTCAATAATTTTGCTGCTTTAAGTACAAAAATAATTATCACAAATACAATGCATCTACTACTTCAAAAGTGTTCAGTTAATGTCCGAAACTGTCTAAAATATATTCTTTATGCTAGAAAAATTCCCCTTTACAAGGCTATAAATAAGCTTACGTGCAAGGTACTAGCACTGTAATAAGTGAATGATGTTCACAACTAGAAGCCCTTGGTGGGAGTTATTTATATCATCCCTCAACGGATGTATTGATTCATTCACTCAGCAGGTATTTACTGAGCCTGTTACACGCCAGGCAGTGTGCAAGGTGACTGAGATACAAAGATGAACAGGCCCCAGTCCTTGCCCTTAAGTTGCTCTGTCTGGGTAAAAGACGGGCACAGACACTCGGAAAGAATTTGAAAACAATGGGTAACTGTAAAGACCTGCGCAGGCACCGTGTTATGGGAGCACTGGGCAGGGGCTTCCAGTGCAGCTGAGATGAACAGACGCTTCCCTGCATGGACAGAGGCCTGAGGAAGCCCTAAGCAGGGATGGGAGTGGAGCAGGCAGGCGGCAAACTGAGGGAAAGGTGAGAATTATAGGTCATAGGACAACATGGGCAAAAGCAAGGACGACAGCAGCCCCTCCAATGAGGCCTAGTCCAAATCTCACATGACCTCAGAGGTCTTAAAAAACCCTGCCTTGCCTGGCCAATGTTGCTCAGTGGTTGAGCGTCGACCTATGAACCAGGAGGTCACGGTTCAATTCCTGGTCAGGGCACATGTCAGGGTTTCAGGCTCGATTCCCAGTAGGGGCCATGCAAGAAGCAGCCAATGATTCTCATCATTGATGTTTCTCTCTCTCTCTCCCTTTCCCTTCCTCTCTGAAATCCATAATATATATATATATCTATATATATAGATATAGATATCAATATCTATCTATATCTATATCTATATCTATATCTATATCTATATCTATATCTATATATCTTTTGAAAAAGCCCTGCCTTATGCCATGTGCCCCACATCTGCTGAGACTCGATGTGCAGCCCTGCATGTGCACTCTTGGAAATTTATCTAGACAGGGGCCCTTATGAAGAGTGTACCCGCTCCACGGCAATGCAACCAGTGCTATCCCAGGGTCTGCAGGGCCGAAGAAACAAGGTCCTTGAGAAGACAGTCAACACTGACGTCCCCTGTGCCAGTCACAACATGGTCCTGTCTCCAGCCCAGGGCCTGTGTTTCCAGGGCCAGAATCTACTATGCAGTCAAGCCTCAAGCAGGAGGTTTTATGAGAATGTGTCCCAGGAGGAGTTGTCCTGTTCTTCATGGATTAGAGCAGTGATTGGCAACCTTTTGAGCTCGGCGTGTCAGCATTTTGAAAAACCCTAACTTAACTCTGGTGCCATGTCACATTTAGAAATTTTTTTATATTTGCAACCATAGTAAAACAAAGATTTATATTTTTGATATTTATTTTATATATTTCAATGCCATTTAACAAAGAAAAATCAACCAAAAAAATGAGTTCACGTGTCACCTCTGACACGCGTGTCATAGGTTCGCTATCACTGGATTAGAGAGAGGAGGCATCACTCCTGACCTAGGCTGAGGCAAAGCGAGGGGTATTGAGAGGGGGGATAGCATCCCCCAAAGACAAGCTTTTGGAAAGGGGTATAAATAGGAGTGAAGACCAACTACATGGCCATGGTCAGAGCTCAGTGTTCAAGGCCAGGACAAGGAAACAAGCAGGCAGAATTCACTTGAAAAGTGAGAAGAGCTTCCCTAGATCTCTAACTGACAAGCTCTTGTCTCTAAAAAAAAATGTCCTGGGTCCCAAACCCATCAAATCAGCATCTCTGATTTGAAGACCCAAGAATTATTCAGGTGATTCTGGTGCCCAGACTCTGATACCCATTTGGAAAAGAGTACCTTTCACTCCTTAAGCTCATTAATTCAGCATCCCCGAGGCAGTATTCAAGGGTCCAGGCTTTGAGGGAGTTAAACATTCTTAGTACATTTATCCATTCCCTACATCACATTATGACAACCATCACCTACTAGTAACTCCTTTTTATTTTAAGTAAATAAAAATACATAAAATGCCAGCAGCCAGGATGCAAACTAGGTAAGTGAAGGCGGCCTCCTGTACCCAATGCCAATGCTCCAGATAAACTACTGGAGTTGTCCAGACTCAGCACAGACTGAGCCCTCATACACCTGTGCAGGCTCACCCTGGCAGAACAGAGGGTCTGGGAGCACTCAGTCATCAAGGTGGCCTTCGAGGAACAGCTCTAAGGCACACAGCACTCAGAGCAGGTCCTTCCTGCCCACAGAGTAGGACACTGCAGATCAATGCAGTGCCTGGAAACCCGCCAAGCCAGCTGAGCACTTCTCTTCCCAGATTTCCACTTTGTGGTCAAGTAACAACCTGAGCAATCTCAAGCCAAAAATGGCAAAGTAAATGCTGTGGACCACGAAGATGACAGATCGGAGTAAGCTGGTTCCTTGAATGGACCAGCCTAAAGAGATCCCTTCCCTGACATCACCGGATGCTACCGGGCAAACTTCAGACAGCCCAGTGCCAGAGAAACCAGTGGCTGACCAAGGTCAGCCTTCCTAACGGCAAGGCCCAGCAACAATGCACAATGTCCTTCACTAGGATGAGAGTCCCCTTCAACTTGAGGGTTCTTCACTTGAGTCATAATGCAAATTTGGAAAAGCATGGGTGGGCAGGAGGTCTAGGAAAAGCTCAGGATACTAACTGACCACTTCTGGTGGTCCTCAACTTTTAGAAGACCCATTATTCCCTACAGAACCATTATAAACTTGCCTAAAACAAGACCTCTCTCTCTCATTCAATCATCCAAAAGAAATCACAAGAGTTGCTCCAGGCCCTACCAACTACCTTGAACCATTACCTACCTACCTCATCTATATCCTCATCTCTACCCCATCCCAAGAATAAAGGACAATACAAGAGGCAGTGAAGTCACCTTAGGCACCTTTGTTCCTACCAGCTCTGGACCAATGGGGGCCTCCCTAGTTAAATATCCTCACAGACCATGCACCACTCCTTCATGGCACAAAGCACCTACTCCTGCTTGCCTTTTTGTTGTTTTTGATGTTTTAAGGGGTCTTTTGTTTGATTGGCTAATCACTGTATCCCAATACACTTCCTTCAAAACTTCCAAGTTGTTTGAAGAATATACCTCAAATTTCATGTCTCCCAGCCAAAAGATGATCGAGCCAACCCATTCCTCAACTCCTTAGTCTTGCCACCAGCCTCTGAAATCTAAGCAGCCATTAATTAGTCCACTAATTTAGTGAACTTTATGAAGGACTCTGCTTAGAAAGCTAGTGTAGAATTGGAGAAAATCCCCAACTGATCCTGAGGCTAACCAACTCAGGAAGGAAACAAATCAGAATAATTATCTTTTTATTTCTTTTGTGCAATGTTGTTGTTTTTTTCTTAAATCACACTGCATTTTTTAAAGATAACCTTCTAGTATATGCAAAATAAACTATTTTTTTGACCTTGAAGAACACTTCCCTATTTTCCAGAAGCAATCTCATTGGGGCCATGCCCAGCGCCACATCCTCAGGACTTGAACGATGTTGAAGCTTCCAAGGTGCTCAATGCCAAGGTGGCTCAAGCATCTCTCGCTTCTGGTCACACTGCCCAGCTGTCCACCCTTCACACCCCTTGGCAGCGGAAAGTGGGTTTGGAGGAGCTTTTTAAAGTTCTCCCACCCACTCCACAAATTCAGTAGGAGGGAGAATGAATGTTTCCAAGTTTGCTGAATGACATGGGAGTTCATAAAGTAGGATAAAATTAGTTAAAAAATAGGAAAATGATTTTTAGCTCCCCTTTAAAAAATAAAAGCACGCCTACTTTAAATGATTCACAGTGACTTCATACTTTCTTCCTCCCAGAGCTGGTGGTTCCCTCCCTTTCCCTGAGCAGCCCCTGCGCTCCTTCCCTCAAGGGCCTTTGCATTTGCTAGGCTCTCTGCCTGCAAAGCTCTAAATTAGAATGTTTGATTCTTTTTTAAAAAGCCAAAGAATTTGTATTTCCCCCAAAAAGGGGAGACAGCCACATTTTTATGAAAGTGAAGAGCATTCCTAAGAGTTTGATTTGCAATCTCCCACCCTCCATCTTGCACCACCTGCCTGACTTTGAGGTTTAGAACCCAGAACGACAACTCTTTAGGAACAAATTCTTACTCTAAGTCACCAACCACATTTTAAAACCAAACCACTGGAAAAGAAAACAGTATCCCATTCTCCCGTGAAAATGTTGGTTCTTTGGTCTCTCCGTTACTGGGAGCACGGGATCCTGCTCGAAGCCACCAAAAGGGCAGGTTCCACCCCTTATGCATGATCACATCCAGGTAAATACACAGGATTTCTTGTTTGCATAGAAACTGCAGTTCTATGTGCAGGAGAGGAAAGAGGCCCCCAGGGCTCGCATTCCCCCACCTTTCCCATCACACCCCACCTCCACCCCCACAGAACGTGCTTGGAATGCAAGTGCCCAGACAAGGGGGCGGGCAGAATCAGAGAACCCAGGGAAATTGCCCCGTGAATGTTTTTAGTGCAGTTGTTTCCAATCAGGCTATGCAGAAAAATCACCTGGGGCTCCAGGCTGATGGAGGAATTTTAATACCCTCCTCCTCAGGTGACACTCACACAGACTGCCCAGCACAGACTGATTCATCCCATGGCGTTTGGAAACCATTCATCTAAAAAATGGTGACCCCTAGCTATCCTTGGCAACCTGCAGGATGGGCCTCTTGGGTCAGATCCTGGAGCTGTACTATCTTGCTGGATAGCCACTAGCCACGCGTGGCCACTGAGCCCTTGAAATGTGGCCAGGATGACCTGCGACGTACTGTGATGGTAACACGCACTGGTTTTGAAAATTCTGGTGTGGAAATAAAAGAATGTGAACTATCTCACCGATAATTCTTAATACTGATTACATATTTAAATGATGGTTTGGATACACTGGGTTAAAAAAAATACATATTTAAAAATCATTTCACTCGTTTCCTTTTACCTTTTAATGTGACTACTAGAAAATCGTAAATGCCATACATGGGTGACATCGTGTATCTATTGCACAGCCATGACGGAGGAGACACATTCTAGCATGGGGGTTATAATCATAAAGGGAAAAATGAGAACTTGGCCAAGCCTGATCTCCATCTACCACCTGCATGACCCTGAGCAAGTTATCGACCTCCCTGGTGTCCATTTCCTCCCCTGCATCTGAGCATGATAACGGAGGGTGAGAGGACATAAAAAAGTAACTAGAAGCACTGGGCACGGCATCTTCCTACAGCTGGTACTCAACACCTGCACATGTCCCTTGGCATCCTTAAGGTCACAAAATCTGAATCCAGGATCTCCTGGCATCCCATTTACTAACCGCAACGCCCAGTCTGCATAGCGACTGCAGATGACACAAGTGGCTTTCCATCCAGAGGGTAAAAGGATCCAGTATGCACACTACTCATAAGAATCGTGGAGCCATCGTAGGAGTCCCTCTGAGAAACACTCAGGAACTGTGACCCATACTGTCAGGGCTGCCTCTGGACTGAAACAAGGCAGGTGTGGCCCCTGGAGAGGCCAGAACCTAATCAAGACCTTCCCCAGCAGAGGGCTGCTTTCCTGCTACACCAGAAGGCAGCTGACACTTCCTGCCCTCACACAAGGTCCTTAAGAGGATCAAAAACGATGGACAATTAAAAAATGCCCAATAGCTTGGCAAATGGACTAAGAACACAGCTGGACTAAGAATACCAGGACAGGTATTCTTTCTGCCCTTGCCTGGTATCCAAAAGCACCAACTCTGGCCTGAACTCCTCGGAGGCCAGGTGAACCTTTCGGGCTCTTCTGCAGAAGTGTCTCTCCTCTCTCCTAGGAGCCCACAAAGGGCCAGGACTTCCATGCACAGACCTGCAAGTTCCGGCGCCTCTGTTCTGGGGCCTTCTGCCAGCGGAAAAGGTTTTACTGGACAGATAGAGCACACAGATCAATCAACCCCAGGGGGCCCACTGGCAGAAAAAAAGCATTTTCCTTATTTAAACCGAACAGTCACTGCTCCTAATCCCTCTCTGTGCTAAGCTAACTCCATCTCAAAACGGTACGAAAGGAAAATTTCTTGGAGGAAAAATTAAATATCCTTCCGCAATATTTCAGTAAAATATGGCCAAGAAAATCAACCTTTTCCTTCTTCTTAGGACAAATCTGCTCTTTTTGGGGAAAAAACACAATGTGAATGAATCGCTACAGGTAGAACTGCCCGCTAGAACTGCCTCAGATTATTTTTGGAAATAGGGTAACAAAGTGAATAAGCACTAATCTGAGAACTCTGACATCGTTCTTCATTTTTAATGCAGGAAAATGATCTGGGGTTTGTCCAGAGTGTAGTAACACAACCTACACGCTGGCTCTGGCACGTCAGCCCTGGGCCCCCCATCACAGTGCATCTTCCCCAATCAACCACCTCCAGAGTCTGCTTCTCACATTCTTCCGCCCCACACTCAGCCTGTCTCCTGACAGAATACACCAGTAACGTGAACATCACTGGGTCTCCAGGTAGCCACTCAAGCAAACGATCCAGCCCACATATAAGAAATAATTCAAAATGTGAGTGATCTTGTTGAAACCCAATGGGAGAGAATTAAGTCCTTAATGCATAGGAAATTATCTTTAAAGTCCTTCTTCCTTGTCTACAAATGATATCCCATACATAGACAGCAGCTGTTCTAGAAACTCTCCTCTACTCTCCGCCCCCGCCACTCCCCCACTGTCCCAAACCCCAGCTCGAGGTTTTTCCATCTCCTTCCTTTAGCCACCAATCCATCTTCTCTCACAAGTACTGGGCCTTTTCAGTGTAAATAGAGCCCCTCCTTACACACACACACACACTGACACACACACACACACACACAGACGATCCCCAACCCCTGGTCCCCCAACTCAGCCTCTACTCATTGCCCTGACTCTATATGAAAAAATGCCCAGGAACTGAGTTAAAAGGGGGAAATTTTCCTTAGAAGGTAAGATAAGTGGGAAAGCTGAGTGAGTAATAGACAATGGGACTCTCTTCAGCAGAGAGAAGGTCCATGGACATTCACAGTGGCAAGGAGTAGTGAGTGCTAAGCTAGTGCCCAGCAGTGCTCAATATCACCACTCTGAACACCGGACCCAGCCCCAGAAAAGATGCTCTTTACATCCAAGTTTGACTTCTGCTGGAGAGAGAACCCCACACAGCCAGTAATGAACCATACCACCTTGGCTTCCACAAACTTCTGGTAATACATTGGCTGGGTGTACCTATCACTACTGTAATGGGAAGACAGCAGTGTATGGAGAAGGGTATTTCCCAGGAGGGTCTCTGTCTACAGCAGAGATTCATCCTGACACCTGGAGAAGTTACAACCATCTGAATGTATGAACTGTGGGCCTAGCACTAGAAAGAACTTCTGAAATGGCTTTGCTTATACAAATGGCTTTGTTCCTTCGTTCACCACACACTGAGGCAGTGTGGGAGGCAGTGAGGAGGAAGAGGGAGAAGGTATGGAGAGAATGACTCAGCAAATAGAAGGGATAAGGTATAAACTGATGAAGAGTTGCATCTGGTTGTGAAAGGCATTAAGAGGAGCGATAAGGGACAGCCACAAAGTTCTGGCTCTGCCATGGATTAGCTGTGTGATCTTGGTCAAGTTCCTACACCTCTCTGAGCCTATTTCCATTCCTTTCCAGTACTGACATATCCCATGGCTCTATGATAAGGACACCTGCTGTGAGGGTCATGGACAAACAGGTGGGGAACAGAAAGGCAGAGTCAGGAGGAGGGTACAAGCTATTACAAAATCTGATGTATTATGATCACTGATTGTTGCTCTATGAATATTCTCACTGTATCTTCCAAAGCTGCAGTTGACAAGCATGGTGAGTGGTCACAGGTCAGTTTCTGGGCCCACTGATCTTAATAACAGAACAATGTGTACAATGTACTAAGAACAGGCCATTTGCTTATGAGCTGCACTGAAGCACATTAAGAGCAGTGCCTTCCTCACACAGTGGTGAGGACCCTCCCACCCCATCCTAATGGCACCCAGAGTCATCCACCAAGGTTTGCAGATGAGCAGACAGGCTCAGAGAGTGAATGACTCCCTGAGTCACACAGCTAAGGGGGGCAGAACTAAGAGAAGCCCAGATTGTCTGACTCCCTACCTACCGTTAAATGCCAATTAGATAACTGCGTGGGATCCATGCAAAGCTTGGACACTCAGAAACCCCATGCAGAGTCGCAGAACTGATCCAATAGGATTCTGCAAAGGGGAGCCAAGAGCAGCCTTTCCTTCCTCCACCACCTTGACTAGCAGTTGATCACCAGTTGTGGGGGTTGGTATCCACCTGCTACCCTATTACACATACAAATTTCCCTCTTTAAGCAGTGTAGGTGGTGGCTTGTACTCTAGAACTGAGATACTTTAGATCATGAGGTTCAACTGAAGTCATATGCAAAGACCCTCAACCACTTTCTAAATGTGTTATCCACAGGCAAGCCATTTAACATCTCAATGCCTCAGTTTCCTCGTCTGTAGAAGAGAGATAACAACAGTCCATACACCTCAAAGGGTTACGGTGAGGATTAAAAGAGATAATACATTAAGTGCTTAGCACAATGCCTACTAAATAAATGTTGGTTATAATCACTATGATTTTTCTGGGAAAGAGTCCAAAGCTTTCATCAGATTCTCAAAGGGGTCAATGACCCAATAAAAATTAAGAACCCCTGTTCTACATGCTCAGAATGGAACTAAGGTCATTCCGTGGGAAGAGAGGTACCTCCACTAGCTTCCTCACCTTTCCAGAAGAAAGGGATTTGAGGCTTTCTATGCCTCCTACTTTGAGAGGGCACAAGAAAAAGAACTGGAGGCACTGAGCAGTCATTTCTGTGGCTGGGAAATGTCTCCTTTGACCCCATAAAGCCCCAATCTAAGTGGGAAATTAGAAAAGAGAGGACCAAATCCCAACTCCAGTTCCCACACGCTCGGGAATGAGCCTGCCCATCCTGTCTGTCAGGGTGCAGGAGGAGGAGCTCTTGGCCCGGGGCCTTCATTCCCGGTGTCTGGCCACCTTTCCTGGACCTCCTGCTGAGGAACTGAGAAAAGAGAGTCAATTCACTCCAGACACACAGAAAGGTGAAGTGCTGGGATATGAAAAAGACCTGAAGCTGAGGTCCTGTCTAGAAAGAGCTGATTAGGAGGAAAGGTATGAAAGAGAAAGGGTATGAAAGATCCAAGAGATGAAAAACAATTTAAATCTTAACTTCGCTGCTCTGTGGCCTTTGACCTTGGATAAAAGTCTCAACCTCAGTTTTTCCATCAGTAAAAGGGGGGCTCATTAACAGCACTTGCTTTACAAAGGAGTTAAGAGGATCAACTGAGATCTGGGTAGACATTTAACATAGTATCTGGTGGTAAATCTGTAAAGCACATTCAACTGATGCCAACTACTATAACCATTATGAGGATTATGCTGATGTTGAGGGATGAGGCAAAGGTCAGCACAGTCATGAAGCTTTATTGTATTATTGGTTTGGGGTTTTAAGATGTTGTTACATTAAAAACAAAATCAAGGAATTTGTGGGGGGAAATATCAGTCCTAAAGAGAATACAAAGTCCTGGGCTCAAAACACAGAAGAGTTCTAACTGCAGAAACCCAACCTTGAGTCTTCAGCGCAGACAGTTCCATTGTGGTAGCACTGAAGGCAGCACAGACAAGTGCCTAACAGAAAGGCCGACTGGAGCATCACACATCTTTCCTCTTAGCTGGAATAGCATCAACTCCACAAGGAAATCTGGGTAATCCTTCAATAGGCAGTTAGTCTATCTTTGATTGATCAACAATGAAAGAATTACTACTTAATAAGCACGATGTTGGGTTAGATGAAATCTTTCAAAGCAAGGACATTTAGAAGAGAAATAAGTATAAAGACAAAAGAGAAGCACCTTTGATGGTAAAAAGACTGGGACAACCGCTCCCAGGGCAGCTCTGGCTCCCAACATCCCCAGGTTCCAGTCTGTTATTCCTCCTGAAGTCACCTGGTTACCTTCTTGGCAGACCAGGAATGAGTTTGAAAGCAACCATGCTTTTTTCCAAGTAATTTTCTCTAATATAAAAGTAATATATGTTCATCGTAGAAAGCTGGGGAAACAAATGAAGTCTCAAAGCAAACACAGTAATCCAACCACCAACGTTAACATGTTCATTTAGTGCTGCCAGTTTCTTTCTTTTTTAAGGCAATTCATTTTTAAAAAAAATATATTTTATTGATTTTTTACAGAGAGGAAGGAAGAGGGATAGAGAGTCAGAAACATCGATGAAAGAGAAACATCAATCAGCTGCCTCCTGCACACTCCCCACTGGGGATATGCCCGCAACCAAGGTACATGCCCTTGACCGGAATTGAACCTGGGACCCTTGAGTCCGCAGGCCGACGCTCTATCCACTGAGCCAAACTGGTTAGGGCGGCAATTCATTTTTATGGCAAGAATCACATCACACAATTTTCCCAAGATGCCAGATCAGAAGAATTAGAAAAAGCAGCAAAAATCCAAAAAAGCTTAAAACTGGTTGACAAAAAGGAGAGAAGTGCGCACACCCACACATACACACACACACACACACACACACACACACACACACATGCAGGTCTTGCCTCTAAGAGGCCGCTTCAACTCACCATCCAGGATGGTCACTATGGTCACCCGGATCTAAGAAGTTTAAACTTAGAAGATCAAAAAAGAACTCCACCCACTAAAACAATGCTCTTTAAGTAACAAAAAGCCTAGCATTTCAAACGAGCATTTTTTAAAACACATTTTAAAAAGCCCCAAACCAATGATGTGTTCCTTGGCACAAATCTGGGTCAGTTCCTGGTAGGGTTCCAGGATAGAATTTCAAAAGGTACTATAATTATTCTTCATGTCACTGATACCGTTCTATCAGACTCAAATAAATCAAAATCAAAATGAAAAAGAAAAACAAAACTGAACCTCTCTGGCAATACACTTGGTGCTTAGAAAACATGAGTTTCTACCAGCATCTTTTATGGTTGCCTCTTAAAACCATTTTCAATACCATTTATGCCAGAGTAACAGGAAGGGTCATTTTTGTTGACTAGTTTCAACAAATTGTACCTTCAAAGCCCTTATCTGTTTAGTGGATAGAAATCCCAGACAAGGATGTCAGTTCAGTAGGAAAGAACTTTCCTGAGAGTAGCTCCCCAACAGTGGAAAGGGTGGCTCCTTGAGAGAGCGAGCCCCTCACTACTGGAGATATGCAAGCAGAGTTGTACAAACCACGTGGCTTACAACTTTAAGAGTCAGAGTCTTCATTTCCTACAGTAGAAGTCACGAGACATTGCTCTGTTGCCTTCCCTCATTCTTCATTGATGAGAAAGAGGCTAACATCACTGGTGTGAGTTCCAGGGAAGACTTTTTCAGAACTCAGAAGTGCCATAAATAGAGGCAAAAGTCAGGAGTGGGAGTCGCTCATGAGCTTGGAGGAAACAGAGAAGCCCAGAGGAATGGCCTCTAGATTTGGACAAAGAATTCAGAGGTGTTTGTGGGTGGCTCTGGGAAACTCCGAGACTCGGAGTAGAGTCCACATGCCCCACTCTGAGAGTGAACTGCAGCAGCTTTTCTGGGAAAGATGGCACTTTTAGAACTTCATACAAATCCCCCTGGGGCCTCAGGACACAGGCATCTCTGCCACTGCCCCACAAACCCTGGACATGACCAGTCAAACATAAACAGAAGCTGTCTCCTTGAGAGTGCCCTGGAACTGAGAGTTCAAGGCCCATGCCTTCTTGGACCCCCAGGATAGCCAAGTCCAGCAGACCATGGCCATAATAAACTAGGATGCCATATTTTCTCTACACTCTACTTTTATGATAAAAGCAAAGGGTAACAAAATAAATTGATCGTGCCAAAAAACATCATCCAGGATATGCCCTGGGTCAGTCCAGATTCCGATGGACCCTTGTTTTGGTTGGACCTTTAAGCTAAAAATAACATGTGGCCCAACTCAAACCTAGAACTTAGAATTTTGGACAGACCTTAAAAATTGTGTTGGCTTCACAAAAGGCCAAAGGATGCGCATGTTACTCCATGTAAGGAAACCTTGTCCTCTAGGATAATATATGTCATGACTTTTAGAGAAGCAAGACAGGATTTTTCTTCCTTCAAAAACAAAGAGAGGTAGTACATGGAAGAGGAGGAGAAGAGGAGAACTAAATTCTCACCTTACATGGTAAGGATTCAACAGATAATGCCCAAAAGTAGCAAAACATACAAGTTATTGAAAAATGTGGAAGTAAATACCAAGAGAATTAGCTAATATTTTTAAATGACTGCCACTGGGGAGTTGGGATAGAGATGAGGGGGCAGGAGATTGTGGTGCTGAAGAACTATGCATGTGTAACTGTGAATAACACTACAAAATTTAAAAACAAGAAGAAAAAAGAGAAAATGGGCCAGGATACCTTGGATGAATATATTTTCCAACTTAAGATATAAAAAATAAATAATATTCTAGACAACTGATAGTATTCCAAAGTTGTTTCTCCATATTTTTCAACCAGAGTGTTATTTTTTAGTAACTTTTTCTGATTAAAGTAATACCATTCACTGTTTTTTTAAAAATTAGAAAATAACACCCTCTCAAAAAAAGGGGGGGGGATAATAGCTATAAAAATCACCATCCAGAGATAATCACTGGAGGTAGTTTCTTTTTATATATGTGCATATGTATATGAATATTGATAAAAACACTGAGAATGTTCTTTAACTCTTTGGACTTATCCAATGACCGTAAGGTTTTTGTTTTATTTTGAGGGGGAAGGGCTATTTTATTTTGAAGAGTATTAAATAAATTGGGCCTTTGCTTCTTATACCATAAGTAGATATCAAGATTTCATTCCATAGGGCGAGGCATATTGGGTTGTCATATTCTGACTTCATGGTGCATTTACAAAGAAAAGATAAACGCTTTTTGCATAGTGATTCTGTGATTTTCTCAGAATTCCTAGACATAAAATTACAGCAATGGGATGAAGGCTTTACTGCCAATTGGTTTCACCTCAAAGTGTGTTGTTTTCTGACTCTGTGTGCCTTGTTAGGTTCTTCCTGGGCAATTCCTCTGTGCTTCTTCTCCCCGCCCCCAACTTGTCACTGTCTTTGCTTCCCCCTCCACCCCAATATCTTGTTTCATTCCTCTCTCCCACGCCTATACCTTCTCCCTGCCACCTTCAACCTGATGCAATATGGAACCGAAGTCATACATTTATTACTTTTTGCATTTGCAGAATATAATTATTTTTAAGTTTAAAACAGGAATACAAAGCATTCTATTTATGCATTTTCTAAAGCCCATTGATTTTTAAAAACACACAAACGCACGCGCACACACACACAAACACAAAGGCAGCTACAGCCTCAGGGCCCAAGGCCTAACTAGGAAACCCTCTGAATAAGAAGAGCTCTGACTCCTGCCTGGAAACGCCAATGTAGACATGGAAGAGGCCTTGAATGGGCAAGGGGGGTGGTTCCCCAGAGGGGAAGCCAAGGAGGAGGACTAATGTCAAAGCCACTTCTCTGCTCCTGGGGCACCCAGCCCAGCATCACCCCTTGGGGTAGAGGGGAAGTGAGGAGGTCCAGAAGGCAAACCTAAAACGATCAGGGTACCCAGCTTAAGAACCACCTCCTCTCCATTCCTCTAAGAAGGACCTACCTCTTTCTCTCAACATCTAAAATGCCCGAGTCTTTTTCCACAAGAGCTTCTTTTAAAATCAGGTCACCCCCATCCTACACACACAAAATTTTTCTGTAACCCAGATGCTGGGCACATCTTAGAAGAGCTTTCTGGGTCCTGATTACTCTTTGAAGTGTAAGTGCTATCTCCCAGCCCTCAGAGATGTGCACACTTCACACGGCTGCCTTCTACAGCTCCAAGTGCCTGATAAAAAGTACTGACCAGACACAATCCTAGGTCTGCCACAGGAGGCCTCCCACGTAGAGCTCGCACACCTGATCCAGCAATCCAGCCGGCAGGGAATCTACCTATCGCCTCATCACCCAGCCCTCACTGCCCATTTTAGCCATAGGCTCCTGGAGGGATCCTTCCCGTTAGATGCCTGAGGTCGGCACACATGGTACTGCATCTGCTGCACATCCCTGAGTCCATGTCAAAAAAGGAATATGATCCAATGACAGGCTCGTACTTCAGGAACTTATACTCGTTCTTAACTACCCCTGCATTCTTCTTGATAACTGTTCCCAAGTCATCTCCTTGTGAGGACACATGAAATTAAGAAAGCAAGAAAAAAAGAAAGAGAAATGGAAGCACAAATGAGGCAGTTCTGCTTTTCCCAAGGATCTCCTCAAGAAAATCAGGCAACAGTTCCAGTTCTGAGAAATAAACCATGACGTTCCTAAATAGTCCATTTTCTACAAATGATGTCGGCAACTGGGGGAGGTGGGGTGGAGGGGCAAACAGAAGGACCAGTTCTCATCAAAGAGCAGAAGATGAGTCAAGTTTTTATACAGTGGCAAATGTTCCTTTTGGACTTGCTTCAAACCTGTGTGTGGGCTCATTCTCTGAAATAAACAGAATTCTCTTGTATAACAGAGGTTATGAGATGATTAAGAGGGTGAGGATCCCAATGGAAAAGAAATCCCCCACAAATCACCTTTGATAAATGAAATCCCCCACAAATCACCTTTGATAAATAAGATCAGCTCTTCTGCCTGCACTGGGTCTTGACTCTGCAAAGCCTGACCAGCGACACAGAGCCATCAAAGGGTCCACGTACCCCAGAGGGAAGGGCATATGCTCCCGTTTAAGTTCAACAAAGACCTGAACCGGGGCAGCTTTTAAGATCATTGATATGCCCTGTCCCACCCAGCAAAGAGCTGGAATGCCAATCCTGGCTTCAATCGGCTCCCAGACGCCACCAAGGGAGGCACAATGTCCTGAACAGCAGTTGGCCAAACACGTGTGAGGGAGCTGCAGCTGCTGAGCTTTCATGTTTACCAGGAAGAATGAGTGTTGATTTTGCAGATTTTTGATAATGTTTTCACAGCCAGTGTTATTCCCAACCCATTTTAAAATGCAATCTGAACAACACCCCTTTCCTCATCAGCCTCCTTGAACTGAAATGGTTCCATCAACCTCAGTTCTGGAAGCCCTTTTCCACTGACCACACCTCAGTTTGGCCAAGTGGAAGAGCAGAAGGGAACCAGGCTCTCTGCAATGGCAGGGCAGGGAGAGGAATATTAAATTCACACACGGGACTTGGGCTTAGGACCCTGGCCCCCAGCAGCTGCATGATCTCCGTGGCCCAGCTAGGATCACCTGGGAAGGACTCTCGCAGCTCTAACCGTCTCTGGGTCTGTGGCTGTACTGACTGATTCCACGTTCTTGCTTTAAACTTAGCTATCCAATTGCAGTATGTCACAAAAATTTAAAAGGACTAGAATGAACTAAGAAGTTACTTTAGACTGAGAGCGAAGAATGGGCAAAACAACCGGCCACCTTACCGGAGGGATCTGGTGTGTCACCACAGAAAGGGCCCAGTCTAGAAAGGGCCATTTACAAAATGCTGAGCGTCTGCCCAGGCCCTTTTGAAAAACTGGATTCTTGAGTTGTTTCCTGATTTCTTTTTTCCCCACAATCTCAAATACTGACTATTATGTAGAAAAAAAAGAAACATTTAAAGGGACAAATATATCTTCGGGAGACACAGGAAGAATGCTGTTTGAAGCAAGGGCCTTTTCTCTCTCACACACAACCTCATACACATACTCAACTAGGCTTATGAGTAATCCACTGCCATGGCTGATGCCCAGCTAACTCTGCCGTAGCCAGCAGTCTCTGCCAAGCAGTGATGCTGCAGAATAGTTGTTTGACCAGCTCCCTTCCTGAGGCTGGTCTATTTTGGTTAAAACTTGGGCTTCAGATAGGGCTCAGACATGCCTAGGGCTCCCTCCTCAGAAGTACTGTTTGATGATGGTCATCCTCCAGGGTCTGTACTAAAAATGACACTGTGAAGAACAAGCCAATTTAGACCCTTATTGCCATGGCTTTGAGATCTGTGCAGGGATCAAGCTGTAGCCAGCCCAAAAGCATCATGGTGAATCTAACTAGCCTACTAGTGATTTCCTGCCTGCATGTCCAGCACACCATGTAGACATCATAACTTCCATGATGCTTGCAACGTAATTTCAGCGATAAAAATCAGCCCTCAGTGAGCCCTGGCCAGGTGGCTCAGTTGGTTAGAGCGTCGTCCCATACACCAAAAGGTTGCAGGTTCAGTCCCCGGTCAGGGCATGTACAGGAAGCAACTGATCACTGTATTTCTCTCATCTCTCTCTCTCCCTCTCCCTCTTCCTCTCCTCCTCTCTCCCTCTCTCCTTTCCTCCCTCTAAACATATCCTCAGGTGAGGATTCAAAAAAAAATCAGCCCAGTGAAAGCTAATCAGACAGCCATATAAAGCAAAAGGGGAATAAATTTTTTTTAACCCATCATCAGTCACAAGAAGTTGTGAGACTGAATCTAGTGAGGGCTACAAAGGTCACCCAGACTTTGCACTGGACCCTGGGGCAGGAGGAAAGTTTGTGTAAGCAGAATATGATAAAAGACCTCCTTAGTGATCATAATGCAAAGCCTGATGCTTTCTTCTCAGAGAAATCAATGGCCAGGCCATCTGTTGGACCAAGAAAGCAACCATTAACAAACCCCTCCTCTTCCAGCCCACAGCTTTGTGTCTCTGGCATGGATTACAGACTCGAAGGTGGTAAACGCTAAGGACAGATGTCCAAGAGGAGCTTCTGGAGTAAAAATACCCACCACATGTTGGCAGACTGAAAAGCAAGTCAAGTTCTCTTTAATTTTCTCCCTAAGTGTGGTTCTCAGATCCCTGCATCAACATCCCTGGAATCTTTCCAGACCTGAGAAGTCAAAATTTTTGAGGGTGTGGCCAGGGAATCTGCGTTTTTAACAAGCCACTCAATATGACCCCGAAAGTATAAAAAGTGCTGCTAGCTTGCTCCAGCCTGTCCTCTTCCAAAATGGAGGTAATTAAAAAAAAGGCTGGGTGTCTCAGTTAAGAAAGAAAATTAAGTGGGAACCACACATGTGGTGGAGGGCATGGCTGGAGCAATTAGTGGGAAATCTCTTAGGGTGAGAAAGAAAATATGATGATGAGCCACTTAGCCGCACAGGGAAACCTTGCCTCCACTGCAACCTTGGAAGATCAAAAGAAAGAAGGTGATTTCTTTCCAGGAACAAAAGAGGGCTTGAGTTTCGGTGGATCTGGGCCAGGCTGAAGAATGGAAGAGTTCACCAGTGTGGATGGGACTGTCCAAGTTTGGCCCAAAGCACCCTGCAAGTGGTACCTTCTTCCCACACACCACAGGCCTGGTGACCAGCAGAGACCAACCCAAATCCTAATGGAACTAAGGAGATGGTGACGCCGCTCCACCCCACATCGGACATCACAGCCACTGACCCAGAGTGGCCAATGCCCATTAGCTCTGTCTGGCTACAACATGGCCCTGAACTGGCATCTACACTCCTCCAAGGGTCAGTAGGTTCACCTGTCACTCTCTAGGCCTGAGGCAGTAGCAGGCTAAGCGGCTCCAGATCTAAGTGGTGTATGCCAGTTCTCAAAGTGTGGTCACCAGCCCAACAGCATCAGTATCATGTAGGTTATTAGAAATGCAAATTCTCTGGCCCCACTCTAAAGCTACTGAATCAAATTCTGCATGAGAGGCCCAGCAATCTGTGGCTTAACGAGCTCTCTAAGTCATTCAGATGCAGCGAAAGTTTGAGAACCAGTGTGTTAACACTATTAATAATATGAACCATAATGATAAAACAACAAAAAAATGGTATCTATTTACATAGGCTTATAAAAGACTTTGAATGTATTACCTTAGGGATACCCTCTTCTAATCCGAAGGTCCAATAACTCACTGGAATCTCATAGCAATGGTGAGTGATTCTGTAGGTAAAGAGATTGAGGCTCAGAGGAATGAAGTGACTGACACATTACCCCCATCCAGAACCCACTCATTGACAAACCATAGATAAGTCACTGAGACTTTGAGTAAATGAGTTATCAGCCCACACCAATTTCTTTCCCCGCAGCCCAAGGGGATACTGTTGGCAGCAGAAACTAACATTTTTATCTGGCCCATTGTTACTCACCTCAAATGACTATTTCTAAGAGCATCCTCCAATAATTCTGGATTTGAACTGAAAAAGCAATTTTAAAACCACTGCAAGACAGATTCACTTAGACTTCATGCTGAACTGACACAGACAGCCATCCTCAACTGATAAGAAGGCCATGTGCCAAAAGTGCATGTGTAAGTCTGAGGGCTGGAACTCAGGCTGCATTTTCCCACGGCCACAACATGGAGCTGGTGGGTGGATCCCCAGATCAAGCCACCTCAAGTCCCTCTGTAAGAGGGGGAGGCAGAAGGGCACGGGTAGCTTTGACTGTGAGACCAAAAGTTCAAATCCCAGCTTTCCCATCATTAACCAACATGAGAGAAAGCACAAGTCACTTCTTTCAGACCCTCAGTTTTTTCATCTGTAAAGTATAATACCTTGAGAGGATTAAATGACAATGTACGTATAGTGCCTGCCACACAGCAGACATTCAACAAATAGTTGCAATTTATGTTGTTTAACTCCTAAAACAGTCGTCCTACTATATTTTTGCCATGAAAACAATGCAATTAGAAAAAGCAAACAGCCTGGCAGTGTGGCTCAATGGTTGAGCATCAACCCATGCACCAGAGGGGGTCACAGTTCCATTCCCAGTCAGGGCACATGCCCAGGTTGCAGGCTCAATCCCCACTAGGGGGTATCGAGGAGGCAGCCGATAAATGATTCTCTCTCATCATTGATGTTTCTATCCCTCTCTCCCTCTCCCTTCCTCTCTCTGAAATCAATTTAAAAAAAACATTAACAAAATTTTTTAAATGCAAACATTTGAAATGATAAGAGGATTAACTGTAGAAGGATCAACTACCTCCTAAAAGACCAATGAAAAAGAGGGAGGATGGCAGACTTCGCGGGCAGCACAAAAGGTCAGGTCACCCGTTCCCCTGCCCATTTGCCTCCTTTTAGCTCTCAGCTCAATTTTGGGGGCAATCTTCCTTGTCCTCCAAGACTGGGTCAGATCTCTTTAGTATACGCTCCAATGGCCCCAAGTACTTCCTACTCATAGCCTTACAATGATTATATAATTAACTCTTATATCTTTAAAGTCTATGTTCACAACCCCATTAGCTCCATGGAGTCAAGACCCAGGTCTCTTTCTGCTCACCAATATCTTTCCCTGGTACTTTGCCCTGTGTCTGGAACACAGTAGGCATGCAAATATTTGGAGAATGAGTCATACCAGGACAGCTGGGCAGGGATGAGTAATGGGAAGAAGAGGTTGTGTGCAGCTGGCTGTGTGTATGTGTAGATAACTCATAAGTTGGAGGTCTATGACTCAGGATAGCCTAGACAAGCTTACAACTCCTTCTGCCCCAGGAAAATCAATCTGCCTCAGCTTTATCACTCAGCCAATAAAGGCTGATTATTAAACCTACAGGCATCCTCTTCCAAAGGTTGCCCATCCCCAAGGCCTCAGTCTGCTCACAGGGCATGTGCGGGATGAAGTGATGAGGGTGCAGGAGTCCAGGCAGTTCTCCCTGCCTCACTGTCAGTTAAAGAGGAGGGAAAACTCCAGCGCCACCCCAGCTGGAACTCTGAAGCAAGGTGTGGGAAATGCTGCTCACCCTGCACTTTACTGAGTGTCTATGTATATCAAGGAACAGTCTGAGACAATCCTCAAAACCCAATGAGGTGAGTATGTTTCCCATTCTACAGATGAGAAGACAGAGGCTCAGGAAATCAGGAACACACTGATGATCACA
Organism: Myotis yumanensis; assembly: GCF_028538775.1. Classification (NCBI taxonomy): domain Eukaryota; kingdom Metazoa; phylum Chordata; class Mammalia; order Chiroptera; family Vespertilionidae; genus Myotis; species Myotis yumanensis. Next base: position 22,331,856 of record NW_027223764.1, on the reverse strand, counting down.
TTTGTAAGCAGAGCCAGAACTGGAATCCAAATTAGTCAGATTGCACAGTATGTGTGCTCTTGGCCATATTAAACTACCTCTCCCCATAGGGTATAAGTTTCTTCAGGCTGAAGATGCACAGGTCTTGATGAGCCAATGCAGTGGTGAGAGGATTCTAGTCCAGGTTCTTCCACTACTATGGGACCCAGGGTAAGTCATGTTTACTTCCCTGGGCCCAGGAAGACTTCTCCCCCAGTAATGTAGAAGGGTGGACCAGATGACCGTTAAGAGAGAAGATCCAGTGCTGCTCAGCACATGAAATCACCTGCCAGTCAAACCTACCATTAAATCATATCTGGCCGGCCAGTGTGGCTCAGTAGTTGAGCATAGACCTATGAACCAGGAGGTCACAGTTTGATTCCTGGTCAGGGCACATGCCCGGGTTGTGGGCACAGGAGGAGGTATGCAGGAAGCAGCCAATCAATGATTCTGTCTCATTATTGATGTTTCTCTCTCTCTCTCTCCCTTCCTCTCTGAAATCAATAAAAATATATATATTTTAAAAATCACATCAGCCTGGTCCTCACCTGGACTCCATTATAGGCTGCTCAGCTCTCCCTCACCTTGAGTGGAGGACTACCAGAGACTGAGCTTTCTGATAGAAAAAAAAGGAACAGAGGCCACTGACTTTTCTACCAAACCCTCTGAAAAAGGCTTGGAATGAACCAAGGATAAGCAACAAGGGAAATGAGGCTGTTTACCATACATTTAATTAAGGTGAACCTCCCTTCCTGCTGCAGGAAATTGAAAGAAGATCATATGCTGTGAAAAAGCAGCTGTCTCCCTCCAAGTTTCCCTTGGGCTCATGCCCACCAGCAGTCTCCTATGCAGCACCAGCTCCCTCTGGGAGGGTTTAACATATACCCAAAACTGTCCTGGCTGTTTTGGCTCAGTGGATGGAGCGTCAGTCTGTGGACTGAGGGGTCCCTGGTTCGATTCCGGTCAAGGGCACATGCCCGGGTTGCAGGTGCGATCCCCAGTAGGGGGCATGCAGGAGGCAGCCAATCAATGGTTCTCTCTCTTCACTGATGTTTCTAGCTCTCTCTCCCTTCCTTTCTGAAATCACTAAAAATATATAAAAATAATAAAAAACTAAAAAAACATATACCCAAGACCAACTGCAGGAATGGCCTTCAGAGGTCAGGGCCACTGTCCCAGAAACAGTCTCTCCCTAGAGTCGGTCTCTGCACTGCTGTACAGAGCAATTTGGAATTTACAGCCTCTTCTGCAAAGCCTTACAAGGTCAAAAATGTTCACGTTGTATCTATCACTCCTATGATGAAAAGGCTATGGAACAGCACAGACTACATGGCCAATACAAGGACAATTCAGAAGCCAAAACTCACTGGCCAAACCACAGAGTCAGCAATGGCACAGCAGTAGCCAGGAGCCCGGCTGGCCAGGCCTCAGCAGCACTTGGGCCTGCGTTGCCACCCCCCGCCCCCCATGAAAGTGACCGCCTCCTGCCAGTCCCGCCAAGAGTGAACACAGTCACCCCAGCCCCAAAATAGGAGTCACAAAGAGTTGACCTCCACTTTCGGGAAGGTTGCTGACCCCTGAGCTATCACCCTCTTTGTAAAACCCATACTGACTTTTACATGCATGGCAAGGCATAGGGGAAGTGGCCAAAGATATTTTGCAAAATGTTCAGTAAAATAAAGCCTAAACTATGAGGAGAAGAGGGAGTAGAGAAGGAAACATCCCCTTCTTTACCACAAGCCCAGATACACTAAGTCTAGCAACAAATAGGGGTAGGAAAGTGGAAAGAAACAAGGGAAATAGAGCAAAAAGAAAAGAAGAAAAAGAAAAATACAGAGAAGCGAATGGTGTTAAAGAGGAAGCCAATGTCAAGTTGCCCCACCTGACCCAGCCTCAGTAGCCTTGGTCTTGCTCCCCCAGCCCTACTACTGTTCAAGAGGGAGGTCTGCGATTCCACCCTAAACATCAAACATCAAAGACATAACAACCCTAGCAAACCAACTGTACTACGTCAGCACCCAATCTCCTACAAAATAAGAAAAGCAAACAGGCAAAAGTCGAATGGACCCACCACCAAGTCAGATACCAGATACAAGGTTTGAAGACATTTCTGACTTCTAGAATATACTTAGGCAAACAAATCCTTTCAAATTAAATGATAAAATATACATTTATCAAATAGAAACTTTTAAGTTTTTAAAAAATAACAGATGCATTGTGCTTGCGTGAAAGGGCATGAAAAACTATCAGGATTTTGCAATAAATACTGGAAGGCTTAAGAGAGTATAGTAAGACTGAGGACAGATCTAATCTAATAGACGTAAAGCTACGGTTCTACAAATTGGGGGAAAGAGTAATAGGCAGATAACGGAGATCAATAGATTTTCACCCTGTAAGATGTGTTAAAAATGAACATTTCTACAAAAAGATATTTAAAGTGGTGTCTATTATTAATTTGAATGCCACCTACCCAACTGTTCTGATATTAAAAAGACACAAACACAAAAGATGGTTCCAGTTCTTTCTATGCCCTGAATCTGATGTAATTACGACCGAGGGTCCTGCACTGGATGCTGAGATAAAGAGTGTTTATTAAGCACCTACTATGTGCTAGACCTCAGAGCTCAGGTCCCCCTTTTGCCTGACCCCTTGTCCTCCCAGCTCCCAAACAGCTGTGACAGGTTAGGAACGGAGAAAGAGGACCGAAGGTAACGCCATGCCTTCAGATTCAGCTGGTAGTTAACAGCAGGCAGAGGTGAACAGCATACAGAGAGAGCTTCGTGCTCCACATCAGGAATATGTCAGCCCTAATTTAGAGATGACTTTTTCATCTTAAGAGGCAGACAAATGTAGACTGATTAACTTTTTCATCATCCTTTCTCTGGTGGCTGCTGAGCCAATCTTCCAACCCTTCAGGTCCTTCTGATTGAGGACAGAACTTCCTCCCTAATGTTATCTTGTTTCTGGTCACCAGTAAGACTGATCTGGAATTCAGCAGGACCTCAGAGTCATAGGAAAGTGAAAACTGGGGCTGTCCTGAAAACGGGAGGAAATCACATCACTACCTTCAAGAAGACAAATTTTCCAGGCCCTCATAAAGCTCAGAGCCAGGTCCCAGGGTGGTTACAGGTTAGAGACAGGAAGGGTGAGAAAGCTTTCACACAGTCTCAAACCCAACCCAGTGGGACCTCCTTCTTTCTCTTTTCTTCTTCCCTGTTGCTAAGTATTCCCCTTTTCTAGTCAACACATTTCTTGAACCCTTACTTTAACATATGCATGTTTCCTAACATAGCCTTTATCAACACAATGCAACTGTACACAGGACCTGACATTTCATAAAGCCTGCCCTTCGGGGATCTTGTAGAAAGTCTTCTGTGAAAAACAATCTCTGAAATGAAATTTCCCCAATGACCCAAACTCCACCAACTTCACATCAATCTTCAGAATCATGGGTGTGCCTGAACGGCATGACCAGCAGTTGAGTGTCGACCATATGCCCCAGGAGGTCAGGGCATATGCCCAGGTTGCTGGCTCGATCCCCCATCAGGGGCTTGCAGGAGGCAGGTAGGTGATCAATGATTCTCTCTCACCATTGATGTTTCTCTCTCTCTCTCCCTCTCGGAAATCAATTTTAAAAAAAGAATCATGGGTGCAAAGTACCAATAATGAATGCAAGGCCAGAGTTCTCTCTGCACAACCACATGTGAGACACACATGAGCCGATGTATCAGGCTGGCACTGTCAGTCCAGTAGTAACAATGAGGGACAGCCACAATGATGTACTGAGCACCTGCTCATGGGTCCGGGCTTCCGTACATCACCTGGTTCAATCCTTACAATTGTGAGGTCAATTTTATCATCCCAATTTAACAGAGGGGGAAAGCTGAGCTCAAAGACCTTACCTGCAGTTATACAGCAAGTAAGAAGCAAAGACAAAATCTGAACTCGGGGCAGCCCAACAACTCTTCTCTCCTGGTGGTGGAGAGTCAGACAGGACTCACTGCCTGCAGCACATGGGGCAAGACCCTTCCCAATGCTAGTGCCCCTCCATCCTGTGTACGGGCATGGCGGTGAAAATGAATGTTGGGGTGAGAAATTTGTGTACCAGAAATATCAGGGGGAATGGTGGCAGTAAATACGTGTTTGTTTTTCATTATTTAAGTGAGGGAAGGGAAGAATCTGTATGTAAATATTTTCTCCATGCACCCAATAATGTCACTGTCCTCCCAAAGCATTATCTCAAGTTCTGCACTTGAACATTTGCAAGTGGCTCGCGCTATGTAAAAGACTGCAGGCCAGAGAAGCAAGGTCTGGCCTGATCAGGCTGGCTTGCAAAGAAGCAATCTGTACTGTTTATTCAAGTTACATCCAAGATTTGTCTAGAACTTTCAGATTTCACAGATAACACCAGATGACTCCCAGGGATCGGGGCTATCAGAGGATTATTAGCTTCTCTACTTTGTCCTCAGATACCACTGATGGCAATGCCAGGGGTGCATGGGCACTGCCGGTCTGGCTCCGAGCTCCCGGCTCTGCAGCAAACCTGCAGCCAAGCTCTGCAACCCTGAGTTACTGCAGACCAACCGGGGCACATGTGTGTGATGTTAAGAAAAATACTAACAAGAGGAAATATAGTTCCATTTGAAAAACCAGAGAAAATAAAACCACATTCACCAATAATTCTACCACGGTATTATTTGGGGACATTTCCTTGCAGATTTTTTCATGTACATTTAGCAAGGTTGTGACTGTAGCTTACATACAACTCCGTTTCCTGTTCCTCCAACAACTACTTCTGCTTTATCAAGGGTCACCTGCTCTATGCAGCCTTTCCCAGCCATCCCCTTGCCCAGGTGAAACGCACTCTTTCGTCCTCTCTGCGTCCACTATCCTCTGAATCATGCTCCTTTGAAACTTTACTGATGCGCCTAAACATCACGCTCCCCTTATAGACCTCAGTCCTTCCAAAGCCGTCCGACTGTAAACTTAGATTATTTTTCACATAGTTGGCAGAAACGACACCAAAATGTTAACAGTGGCCAAGTTGGAGTGGCGCACCATGACTGGTTTGTTTTAGCATTCCTTCGACTTTTGATGTGGTTCCAAATTTTCTTTAGACAACATATAATTCTTTCACGCATATTTAACTGACTATGAACATTTCTTAGAACTGTGATTGATCAACTTCAAAATCACATAAAGGAGGAAGGGGGTCTGACAGCATGAGACAGGTCCCCGTTTTAAAGTAGGAAAGTGGGCAACCCTGACATCTCCAAATAAAAAAGCCCTGATAACAACAAATCCTGGCAAAATTATAAAACAAATGGTTTGGGGGACATTTGGAAAAGAATGGGAACATTGGGAAAAAGCAATGTGGGTACACGATGACCAAGTCATGGCAAAAAGCAACCAGTTGTTTCTTGCTGTGATTACCAAGTTGGCAGACCAGGTGGCATGTGAGAGAGAAAAGGCATCTGGATTTCAGCAAAGCAACTAAAAAAATCTCCAGTGATTCCCTGAGTTAAATTAGTGACACAGAGTCAGCCTGTACTAGCGTACAACTATCTGGCCCGTTGAACGACTACCCACACAGAATGTACATCACTGCCTCCTGTGGGCCACAACTATACTTTGTACATATCCCTCTCGGCACGTATTAAACCTGACTGAGCTCCTAGTCTGTCTTCCTTCTAGACCTGGGGTCAGCACCCTATGGCCCACAGGCCACATCTAGCCCCCCAACTGTTTTTGTTACATTTCACTGGAAGAACCATGCCATTTATTTACATGTCCATGGCTATGTTGGCATTACCAGGGCAGAGTTGGGTATTTACAACAGAGATCAACCCACAAAGCTAAAACTATTTCCTATCTGGCCCTTTAGAGAAAAGTTCTCCCACCCCTATACCAGACAATCATCCTTTTTCAGGCAGGAAGGTTGTCTCATTCCTCCATGTACCCTCAGCACCAGCACATGCCTGGCACATAGCAGGCGCACATTAAACATCTGCGCACACTGATGTCATTGATGGCTTGATGACAAGGTAGAGAAAGGTTCAATTCTTCACCACAACCTGTCCAATGGTCTTAACAATGACTTGACTGAAGAGAGACACAGGAGTCAGGCTCATCAAACCCCCAGGCGGCACCAGACTGGGAAGAGGAGCTAATACTATAGATGACAGAATCAGGATGCAAATGCTCCCGACAACCTAATTCTGGGCCAAACACAAAGCTGGTTGTGCAAGTCCAGGCTGGGGGCAGTTCTAAACTTCCTCGAGTCCATCAGACCTGCCCTGGCTGCCATTCACGGGAAACAGAGCTGGGTACTGTCATTGACCACAGGTTCATCGGAGCCTACAGGCCAAGAGTAATGCAATCTTCAATGGCATCAAAAGTAGGACGGTGTCCAAATCCCAGAAAAACGGTAATACTCCCACTGCACCTCACAGCGGTCGGGCCACAAGTGGAGGATTCAGCTCAGGACACCACAGTTTTTTTAAGTAAATTTCTTAAATGGGTTTATTTAAAAAGCACCCAGTGGTTTATAGTGAAAAGTTCCTATTCCACCCAGTCTCCTCCTCAAAGGCAAACAATATGACCCATTTCTTTTGTGCCCTTACACAGGTTCTATATGTATATACAGTCAAATAAACATGTGGTCCTCTCCTCTTTTTGCTCAAATGGTAGCACATCACATATGCAGTTCCACACTGTACTTTTTTCATATGAGAAATAGATCCTAGAGGCCCACAACAGTACTAGAAGAGCAGCCTCGTTCTTTCCCGTGGCCGCACAGGGGCCGACTGCAGGGAGATGCTAGACTGATGAGCACTGAGGTTACTCCAGTCTTTTGCTCCTACAAGCAATGTTGTAAGGAATAAACATACATCATTTCTCACCTGTGGAGGTATATCTGTAGGACAAAGTCCAAGAACTGGAATTACAAGCAAATGCATTTGTAATTTTGATGGATGTTGGCTTTTTGTTTGTTTTTTTAGATATATTTATATTGATTTCAGAGAAGAAGGGAGAGGGAGAGAGAGATAGAAACATCAATGATGAGAGAGAATCATCAGTTCGCTGCCTCCCACACACCTCCCACTGGGGATCAATCCTGCAACCCGGACATGTACCCTGACCTCCCGGTTCATAGGCCGATGCTCAACCACTAAGCCACACCAGTTGGGCAAGACCTTGGTTTTTAAAGAAAGTCATGGAGTTTCCCAAAAGAGGGGACTGGAAATTATTTAAAGAGGTAAAGGGGCTTAGGGTGGGGAAAAAAGAGGGCTGAGAGAAGAGATGAGCACCATCAGCTTCAAATACCTACAGCTACCACCAGTATGTTCAGTCCTACTTCATTCACCACGTGCTGGACACATCCTCAGAGATTTGCACACATATCCCACTTCACTGTTATGACAACCCTGAGGGATGGGCATTTTTATCTTCATTATGCAGATAAGGACTCTAAAGCCAGAGTCCTCCAGCCAAATTCCACTGAGCTGATAAGGGGCAGAGCCGGGACTCAACCCAAACTGGGTAACTCCACCATATGAGCTCCTCACTGTCACAACCCTGGGTCCCTCCAGCCCTGGCTGCACAGAATGGCCTGGGAGGCTTCTGCACAGACCCCACCTCAGATTCTCATCGGCCTTGTCAGGGCACAGCAGGCACAGGTTTAAAAGCCCCCCTCTCCAGTGACTCCAATGTGCAGCCATGACTGAGAACTCTTGCTGTAGTCTACACACGGCACAGTTCTCCAAGCAGGGAAGGCATCAGTCACCTGGAGCCCTGGGCAAACCGTGTCCAGGCCTCACCCATGAGTTCCTGAGTCAGCACCTCTGGGTGGTGCTGGGGAATTCACATTTCTAGCACGTTCCCAGGTGATGCTGCTGACCTGGGGACCACACTTTGAGAACTCTGCTCTGGAAACAAGAGCTAGTACTACTCTTAGTAATATACAGCAATTAACATTTTATAAGGTACATCACTCCCAATGAACTTTCACTGCTTTGAAAAGTCTAATTGAGATAATGTCCTCTAGAAAATGAAGTGAAAACAGATAATCAAGTGTCTTAGCCAAGTTCATACAGTGTGCAAGTGGTACAAAACCTTCATTTCTTTTTTATTTCTTTCTATTTTAGTAATTTTCTTTGGCTTGCACTCAGGTTTTCTGACATCCAGTTCAATGTTCCTTCCAGTGCACAAACCCCAGGCTCTAAGTTCCAGGAGGCAGGAACCTTGTCTATCTTGTTTTCTCTTATTCCTCCTGAACCTAAAACATAGTTGGTACTCAACACATATGCTTGAATGAACGAATGAATCATGGTATAAATATAGTGAGACATGGGTCCTGAAGAAGAAAATTATAAGACAGGTTGATTGTACCTCATATTAAAGAATTCTAATAATTAGAAACATTCAAAAATAACATGAAGTGCCTCAGTAAATAGTGAGCTCCCTGTCCTTGGAGAGACACCAGCAAAAGCCAAACAGCCAAGTGACAGCCAAGTGACAGAAATGTCACAAAGCAACTATGCACTCCAAGGTGACCTCCACCCCTTCTAACAGCATTTACAAAGATACATTTTAATTCACGTGTATTCCGGCAGACAGGAAGTACTCCATAAATCCTTCTTGGATGATTAGTCAACTGGTCTGCCAATAGCTTCAGTATGTAAACTTAGACTCATTACTTCACTCCCATGCCTCAGTTTCCCTGGACACAAAATGAAGGGGTTTGCTAATCAAGCTCTGGGGATTCTCTAACAAAAGGACTTGCACATAATGACCAACTAACAGATGTAGCAAAGTACTTGAAATGCACACAACATCTGTCCTTTCTCCTCTCTATCATTCTGCACTGCAACTAACCCTGCATCCAACGGATATTTCCATGAATATTAAACTTAAGGAAGAACCAAGGGCAAAGTCAAATTCACACTGATCAGATTTCTGAATGCCAGGCCTTTACCAGTTTAATTACCAGCCTATCTCTCTTTTTTTAATCCATGCTCCCAATAGCCACATGTTGGGCACCCACTATAGATGGAGGATTGGGAAACAGAGGCAAGGATCACGCCCAGCCCTGCCTTCTTTCTCCCACCTGAGTAATATCCAAGGGTTCATCAGAGTTTACTAGTGTAGAATTCTGTGTTTACAGATTGATTTCCATCAAGGAAACCACAACACAGACTAACAGAACCATAAGTGAACCAAAACCAGAGGAGTATTCTCAATTCTTATGATCTTAGATACTAGGTGCAAGGTTTCATCTTTATAACGGGCAAGAATGCCCTCACCTGGGACCTGAATGGTATGAAGGGGTCCAGCTGAGAGAGGTTCTTAGGAAACAGCTTCTCCACATCACTGGCTCTGTGGAGTCTTAGGGGCCACCAGGAGATTTCTGAGGGGAAAGGACAATAAACTGGAGCAACTCCCAGGCAGCTATAAAGCCCTATAAAGCCAATTACTAACTTGAGCATTAAAAACTGTTTTCAGACCTTCAAAAAATGAGAACACATGCAGCAGCTATTGAAACAGTGTGAGCCTCCCTTAGTAACCTCACAAAGATGATCTGAGGGGAACCGGAGTGGAGATGCCGTTTGTGAAAGAGAAGATGAAACCTTGGCTTCAGTTCGACAAGGCAAATGACCTCGTCAGAATGCAGGAGGTCAGTGAGAAGGGCCGGGGCCAGGGAAGCCAGTCAAACACTGCAGAGCCAGAGCTGCAAAGCTGAGACGGGTGTTTGTTGTAACGATTCAGCTCCTAAACAGATTCTGACAGCCACATTCAGGTGCCTGGCGGCAAGGCTTTTCTTCCTTAAGGGATCTCAAACCCGCCTGTGAACAGCTCACAAGCATAGCTGCCCAGAGTCGGGACACCTCGACCAGGAGCAGCGTGCTGCAGGCGCCATTGCAAGGGGAAAACATCAGGAAACTAACGTTTTGTTTTTCCAGTTCCTGTGCACCTATCTATGGCTGAGGAGTTCAGAGCTGAAAGGATTAGGCTGAAATAATGTAGTCCAGGTGTGACAAGACTCTAAGGTGTCTAGGAATCACCTGGAGTGCCTGTTAATGCAGACTCCCAGGCCCCACTCCCAAGCATCTGGTGTGTGAATGAGGCGGAGCTACCGCACAAGGACTTCCGCACACCATGGCATTCTTTTTTTTATATATATATTTTTTATTGATTTCAGAGAGGAAGGGAGAAGGAGAGAGAGATAGAAACATCAATGATGACAGAATTATTGATGGCTGCTTCCTGCACACCCTCTCCTGGGGATTGACCCTGCAACCAGGCATGTGCCCTGACTGGAAATCGAACCATGACCTCCTGGTTCATAGGTAGATGCTTAATCACTGAGCCACCCTGGCGGAGCACCATACCATTCTAAAGTAGGTGGTCCCTAGACTGCTGTTTGAGAAACAATGACCTGGTCCAACAGCCCTTTTATTTCATAAGTGAGAAAAATAAAATCCAGAGAGGTGAAATGCCTTGCCCAAGTCCAACTTCCTAAGCCCAGGAAGAAGAAATCAAAGTATAAACAAATGTCAGAGTATAATCCAAATTGTTGAAGGGCATGGCCAACGCCAAGGGCAGCAGGCAGCAAGCTAACTTCTTAAACAGAGCCTCTCACCAATGCAAACATCTGCAAGAAAGAACCTTCCAGCCCTAACCGGTTTGGCTCAGTGGACAGAGCGTCAGCCTGTGGACTCAAGGGTCCCAGGTTCCATTCCGGTCAAGGGCATGTACCTTGGTTTCGGGCACATCCCCAGTAGCGAGTGTGCAGGAGGCAGCTGATCGATGTCTCTCTCTCTCATCGATGTTTCTAACTCTCTATCCCTCTCCCTTCCTCTCTGTAAAAAATCAATAAAACATATTTTTAAAAATTAAAAAGAAAAGAAAGAACCTTCCTGAGTGGAAGACTGAATAGCAAATGCCAATACCTAAGTTAAGCAGGGCCCCTATGTTTCCACAGGACTCTGTCCACACTCCAATCATACTGTCACCTCCACGGTCATTTCCTATTCACCGCTGACTGTGAGCACCTGCAGGCAGGAGTCCCATCCATCCCTGCATCACCGCCAGCACACAGCAGGCATCCATGAACTTTTCGTATTGTCAGATGAAAGCTATTACCGCCCTCTGCCTGGAATCCCTTCCAAGAGGCTGGTCCACCTGGCCCATTTCTCTCCCAGCCTTCCAGCCCCAGCTCAGGTGTCACCCTCTCTGAGAAATAACTACCCCTCCCCCACCACACGCAATCAAGTGTTCCCTCCTCCCTCTCCCAGAGAACCCTGTACATACCTGTTAGCACTTATCACACAGCTTTATAATGGTTCTGTTTACCTACAAGACTCCTCCTTGAAGGTAATGATTTTGGTCTTTGAAACCTCAGTACCAAGCTCAGCTTGCCATGCAAAAATGGCTCAAGAAATTTTTGATAAATGGGAGGATGGGGGGTGGTGTAGGAAGGATGGAAAGGAGAAACTTATTTTAAATATCTTTCTACAGACTCAAAACTCTAAAGTTGCAGATGTACTTCACTGGGGGGAAATTCCCTATTATTTCCTCTGTTCATAAAGTCTCTCTCCAAAGTCACTGTGATCAGGGGTGTGTTGTCTACAGCTGGAAAGGGCCTCACCTGTGGATGCCCCCTGCGTGCACGCGCGCGCACGCGTGCACACACACACACAAACCCCTGTGGTCCACCATCAACACACATCTCCAGCTCCCACCTCCCAGGTATCCAGAGCTTCCTGAGTCCCCAAGATCCTCCCCAGAGCAGCCAAGTTCTGTACTTTGCAATGTGGTTATCTCCCCTGAGCATCTGTGGACAATACTCCCCGAGGAACAGGCCAGGCAATCAGCCAAGTAGGAACTCCAAATGTCCAGAGCTAAAAAGGGGCTTTTCAGGCAAAGCTGATTTCTCCTTGAGATGAGGCGGGAGCCAGACATCTGCCCTCCACTGGCTCTGACGTGCCCCTGCACTCGAGGCAACGAACAGCTCACAACCAGGTAGAGCTGCACTGCGTTTAAAACTAAAGTGTCAACTCTGGAGCTTCCCCCTGACACGCCGTCACCTTTGCAAAGCCCTGTAGAGCTGACATGGCTTACTCCACCCTTTACCTCTCTGCTCCCTCGGCCCACGGAGCTGCATTTTATGTGTCTCAAAGGCAGAACTGGGGAATAGCGAGGTGTTCAGACTCTCCGCCCAGCACTCACTCCTCACTGCAGCCGCACAGTCTACCATTTACCGATTGTCTCCCGAACCCAGAGCGCCTTTCCTCCCCTCTCAACCATGGCCTTCCACTTTCAAATCCAACAAACCTTCAGGCTTTGTTGAGAGTTCTTCCTATTCACATTTTACTGCCATATAACAAACCAGATTTCCTGTTTCTTTCTTGTGTTTATTATGCTCAGGATATTTTTTTCCTAGTGCCCCGAGAATTATTCCCATAGGAAACATTCAGCTCCTTTGGAACTCTTTTGACACTAAAACCCTCTTCCCTGAGAACCGTCCTTGGGGGCGTAAGAAGGCTGGCAGCTGCTGATAAGCCCCCACGTGGGGTAGGGAAGCGGCACGATCTGAGTCAGGCAGTCAGCCAGCCTGGCTCCCCCACTGCCAGCTTCACCTTCCTGGGCCCCAACTTCCCCATCCATAAAATACGAACAGTAAGCCCAGCCGGCGTGCCTCAGTAGTTGAGCGTTGATCTGTGAACCAGGAGGTCATGGTTCAATTCTGAGTCAGGGCACATGCCCCAGTTGCAGGCTCGATCCCCAGTGGGGGGCGTGCAGGAGGCAGCCAATCAATAATTCTCTCTTATTGCTGATGTTTCTATCTCTCTCCCCTTTTCCGCTCTGAAATCAATAAAAATATTTTTTAAAGTACTATGTTAAACACACACACACACACACACACACACACACACAAACACCACACCAATACTAAGACCTAACTTCAGAGGTTGTTGCCAGGATTAGAGATAATGTCTGCACTGTACTAGCACAGGGGCTGAAGTGGGTAGCCCCCCCAAAATTTGAGCTGATATCATTATTTCAACTGCTTTTGGGCACAGCCTATGTGGAGGTGGGGCTGGCAAAATATATCTTTTTTTCTTATGCCTGGAGAAGCCTTTCCCTAGGAAACACTCAGGAAGGCCTGCTGTCATGAATAACCACAGTTGTGGAGGAGAAATCAGAAATGAAGGGGCTGCCTGGAGACCTTAGGAAGGGGAGAAAGGGAGGATTGCTCTCCCAGGGCTAAAAGGCCTCACAAACACCGTTCCCTCACTCCCAACCCGCACAACCTCCGGGTGTGTTATCTAAGACAAGTCCCTGAAGCTCAGTGAGTGTCATTTCCTCATCTGCACAACAGAGATAACCTTACCACTGCTCGGGACGACGTGACGCAGTGTACCTTGGCGTGTGGTCTGCAAACCACCTGTGCACTGGGGCCATGGTTGCCTTCCCAGCTCCCAGTCCCCTTCCTTCTTTCCTTCCTTCCTTCCTCCTAACAGAGCCTCCACTTTGCTAGGGTGCCCACCCCTTCCCCAGACAGCTCCCAAAGTAAAGCACCTTCAGTGATTGGCTCAGGGGTGGGCATGTGACCCAGCTCCGGCCAAGGAGGCATCATGGATATGCCTCAGCCAGAAATCAATCTCCGTCCCCCTTCCTCCTCTGGATGGTAGTGTGTCTGAGATGCTTGGAAATGCCAGTCATCTTATTCCCAGGCTGCAGACGAGGCTATCACCAAGATGGCAGAGGTGGGAAGAACCTGGGGACTTGTTGACATCACGAAGCCACTGAAACCATCAATCCTGAAGCCTGGCCTATCTCAGGGTTCAGAACCGCCCCACTGCACAACCTCAGGGGACACAATTCACACTGCAGCCCACATAATGGAGGGTCATGGAGTTGTCTGAGAGACAGTGATGTTCCCTGTCAGCCAATCTGAGTTGGAGTTTGTTCCTTGTAGGTTAAAATAACTGGATAGAACCTACAGAACACGTTAAAAATACAGATTACTGGGTCCCACTAGGGAGTAATATGCATTTTTAACTGACTGTGGGGCTCCCCACAGTTTCAGAACCACTGCTTTAATGGAAGGGAGAGATACCCAGTGGGGCCAGGCACACAGTCGACACTCTAAGCACTGGTCCAAAATGGACTTTCCAGAGAAACACCATCCATCTGCCTATTTCCTGCGAAAAGCTACTGCAGGAAGAACAGATGAGGGGAACTGAGGGGAGTGTGGCTGTCAAACAAATCTCACCTCTTCCCACAAAAGGCTGCTCTGCACAGTTGCAGAAAAACATCTGCTAACATTCAGCCAGAACCCTCTTCCATTGCAACCCGACTACTCCCTTCCTCAGCAGCTACAGCCGGAGTCATACCTGGGCCTCTTTCGGTGACATGGCACAGGCCGGAGTGGCTCACAGCCATACATCTGGCCATCCCGGCTCTCCCAGTGGCCCTTTCAACTTTATTAAAAGGTCATTTTCCTGGCCTGGCTATTTCTTATCCTGGACCAATCACCCTCTGCGGCACCAGGAAACTGCAAGGGAAGCTGTATTTATTAGAAGATAAAAGAAGGAGCTGGCTGAGCCACCAGGCTGATTCCTGAAATCACTGGGTTTGAAATGTCAAATACCCACACCCCTCCTTCCAAGGGAGAAACGAAGAACATCGAAGGGTGGGACTTGGGGCTCCCCTTCACATAGCTCTTTCTTTTCAACATCAGTCAGAGTTAGGAGGTTTCTTACCATGGCCATGGTAATGGATGGAGGGGGGACAGAGACCACTTAGCACTGAAGGGAGGGGCAGGCACTGATTTAGAGAGGCCTTTGCAGGATACAGTTGCCTAGATAAATCATCGCCCGTTCACTCGCGTCTCTGTCTCCTACAGCAGGAGCTCATCTTGTCCATCGCCATGTCTCTAGCACAGGTCCTAGCCCCTGTGGAACGCCGGTTGTACTCAGTGAATGGAAGGAAGCACCAGGAATGCTGGCTGATGAAATGGATAGTGGTTGGATGAATGGGCAGTGGGTGGACAGGGATGCTAAGAATTGTGGCCATGGAATCAGGGATGTCTTCATGAAGGCTGAGCATCTGAGTTGGATCTTGAAGCACTTGCCCACTTCATCCAACCTGCCTAGTACCATCTTAGGCAGAAAGCTGGTGCTTACTAAGTTCTTCCTGGATGAGTTTACTACTGAACTGGCTTTCCTAAGTGAAGGAAACTGGCTTCATTTCCCACAGCCTTTTGTTTCTCCCTATGTAAACAGAGGCCACTCCTAAATAGCAATTAAACTGATAAACCAAGGAAAAGACACTGCCTGACAGTCTACAAACACTGCTAGCCGGAGAGCTTAGCAGGACGAGGACATTCCATTTCTACGGGTATGGTCTTCCAGGACCTGCTGTGAAATGGCAAAGGCAATGTCAGTCACCCCTCACTTTATGTGTGTGTCTGCATATAGAAATATTAGAGGAATATACAAAAAATTAATAAAAGTGATTATCAATCTGTAGGGGAATGTATCACTTATCACCTAATTAGGGACACTTTTGAGAATGGGAGAGGGTGTTACTGATCACCCACGGGCACAAAGAACATAAACTAGGACTGTCATGGGCACACTGGAATGTATGTTCAGCCCACCTAATGGGTTCCAGGTTGGGGGAGGGAGTGAAGTAGACATCAGGGGTGACAATGAAAATTTTCCATGCATAGATTTTTATAGTGTTTTGATTTCTGAACCATCTGTATCAACTATTTGAAAATGTAACTATCTTTTTAATAGGAAGAAAAAAAGCCCAAGAATTTAGCCTTCCAACTCTCTTGGACCAAAAAAAAAGTTCCTTTGGAGCACTACTGAACAGCCACCCTGAAGAGCACCCCTAGATAGTCAGTGAAGTCACCGCTCACAGCACAACCCTTCTGCAGCGCACAAGGAAACAGCCGCGAGAGGAGCGCATGCATGGCCTAAAAAGGCTTGGACTCCGCGCGGCCGCTGAGATGGGGAACGTCGGGGATATAAACAGTGTGACAGACAGAAAGCAGTTCAGGTTTTACACAATCATGGCAACAAAGTGAGATTGATTCCGGGCTGAATCAAGCTCTTTATATTGTTTCTTCTTAAAAAGGAAATGTATTGACTACAGTCCTCCTCACAGATTTATCTCTCCTGACATCAGGCACATTCATAACCTATTTTAAATTCCAGGGAACAATGCTGGGGTTTAGGAGAGTGAATGCCAGGGTGTTTCACCAGGACGTTTCAGAGACTGGGAGAAGCTCCTCTGACTTTTAATTGCTCAGAAAATACACACATGTATTCTTTTTCTCATCAGTCATAACTCAAGTTAGAAAAACTTGTCTCCAGGATGCCCGAGCTTTAGGACGGGTCTTTCTTTGGAAGAGCTGCTCTGGAGCCTCTTAAAGATGTTGCTGGCACTTTGGCCTTTAGTCTCCTTTGTAACCATCTCCTCCCTTCACACTACCGCTCCTCGGGCTCAGGCCTGAAACACGGGGACTGGAGAATGTCTCATCTCAGCCTCCCAGAGGTCAGCCTGACCATGTCCCATTATGAACCCTCAGGGCTCCACACAGCCTTCAGGGGTGCAGAATCATATAACTGATCACCCAAATAGGGACACTTGAGAGTGAAAGGAGCGCTATTCATAATCACCCTGAGAAACTGGAATGTGAGGTCATTCTACAGTAGGACAAATCCAGTCCCTTTAGTATAAGCTTGAATTCAAGACACTCTACCATCTGGCCCAGCCTACCTTCCACACTTTTTGCATCCTGACCATACCACATGATCCAACCCCAATTGTCTGGCCGTTATCCTGCATGCCTCAGGCTTCACTACCCCTGTGCATGCTCATGCCATTTCCTCCTCCTGCCTCTGTCCTTCCCCATCCCTGGCCAGTCTGTAATGTACCTCTTCTCCATCTATGCAGGTCTAACTCCTATGTTGCCTTCAAATCCCAAGTCAAATGGTACCAGTCTTTATTGCATTCATTTAACAAATCTTTACTGACTGCTCATTATGTTAGGCACATAATGAAGAAGACTGAAAAAAGTCCACCTCTAAGGAACTTTAATCCGTGTGTGTGTGTGTGTGTACACAATTGTGACAGCTGGTACCAAGGATGGGCACAGGGTGATAGGCTACAGAGTCTACCCTGTGGTGGTTTTGTACAGACACCTCACCCCCAACCCACAAGGCTCTGAGCTCCTTGAAGGCAAAGCCCAAGACACCCATCTTCCAGCCCTGCTGAACCCATCACACACCCTTGGATATAGCAGGCACTCAACAAACATTTATTGAGTAAAGAATTAATATGAAAAAGTTTACTTATTTAATCTGAAAATAGTTTCCTTACACCAGTTCTGAGCTCTCATGAATCTGTATGGGATCAAAGGGAAGCATGAATTCCCACTGGCCAGGTTCTACAGCTGTGACTCTCATCCGACACTGGTGCTGGACGGGCACTAAAGTCACCTGATGCAACACTGTGTTGCTTCTCCCAGGTTAAGTGACTCACTCGCCCAAGAGCACACAGTCGGTTACTGACTGAGCCACTGCAGAGGTCAGAAGGTGACACTGAGAACCTAACAACTAGATAAAGGACCAAAGGAGTCACTGGGCAGAGGTGTCTGGAGGAGGGAGGTGACCCTGAAGTTGGAGTGGCTAGAGAGCTTCGAGAAGAAGGTCTCGGGGTGGGGCCCAGGTGATGGACAGGAAGTGGGTGATTGTTCCCACGAGGCCAACAGGGTTTCGAAAGGCACCGTGGTAGAAAATTTGGAAGGGAAAGCTACAGGATGACAAAAGGAAGCCTACTACTAAGGCTTAAAATCTTACCTGGTGATGTACTCCACACGAGAGAAG
The DNA here is from genome assembly GCF_028538775.1 of Myotis yumanensis. NCBI lineage: Eukaryota > Metazoa > Chordata > Mammalia > Chiroptera > Vespertilionidae > Myotis > Myotis yumanensis. The sequence continues at coordinate 22,313,929 of NW_027223764.1, read as the reverse complement.
GGCGCAGACACTCCTTTCCCGTGTCTGACCTGGAAGAGGGGCCTGCAGCAACAGCAGAGGTGGTAAAGCAATTCCTTCCTAGGTCTGCCCCAGCAGCGCCCTGCAGGCCACGGGGCTACTCGATCTGACCTATTCAACCACCGCAATGCTCAGATACAGCTGCTCACAGAAGCTCAAGTGAAGGCCAAGTCCTGGGACTTTCCCAAATTTGTTTGTCTTTCTGCCCTAAGTGGCATGGGGCAGACTAGAGTTAAACAGTAACCAGCAGCAAAGGCGCTTGGCCAGCAGCATAGCTGAATCCAAGTACATCCGTAACACGCGTACCCCTTTCTCAGGCCTTTCCATGGTGCCTAGTCATAGCAATCATTTCATAGAGGCATTTACAGAAGAAAAAAATAGACGATTAACTGGATCTGAGTCCTTATCTCAGTCAAACACAGAGAAACAATCAAGTCAATTCTCAGCAGCCTGGACAGGACCCCGCAGACCTGTCACCTGCCCAGCTTGTCTGCAGCCCTGAGCAACCCTGGCCTGACACGCCTTCCCGGCCTCCAACCACCACTACCACCACCCTGGCCGCTCAGAATCAGTCTGTGGGGAGCCCACACTGCAAACATTCATTAACATACAACATACCGGTAAGTCTCTGGAGCTAAAGGAACAACTCAAGTTCCTGAGATGGGCTTTCCAGATGCCCTTGCACTAGCCCTGCACACGCCGAGGTAAAAATATAACCAGGTCCCCAGAGGGCAGGGTTTCCCAACCTCAGCACATAGACTTTTGGCATGGGGCACCTCTTGGTTGTGGGCTGTCCTGTGCATTGTAAGACGTTTAGGGGATGCTACTGGCATCTCTACCCACCAGATGCCAGTAGCATCCCCAAAACTGTGACAATCAAAGATGTCTCCACACATTGTCAAATGTGCCCTAGGGGTAAAATTGCCTGTGGCCAAGAACGACTACCGAAGACACCTGGAGCTCCCAGTCCTCCAAAAAGCTTAGGAAGTGAGGTTGGAGTCCTGGCTCTATGTCTTACTAACTCTGTGGCTTTAGGTAGGTCACTCAGCCTCTTTGAGCCTCAGTTCCTTCACCTGTAAAATGGGAACAGCAAAACAGCCCCTACACCTCAAGGGGAAGTCATGGCAGTTACATAAAATGACATAAAGACTGACTGGCACAATGAGTATTCAATAAATGTCAGAGATTATTTGCAGGCCTGGAACATTCCATTTAGCCAAGCCTAGAGTTTAAGTCTTCTATTTCTGTGGCTTCTGATCTTCCCCCTCCTTCCTATGCCCTTTCCACCTGTTAAATGCCTTTGGTCTTAACCTTTGGTCTGAAGGAATCCTTCCTGCTGGTTCAAAGGCATCTAAGGTTATAGTGAAGGAAAGAGAAAGCGCACGCACACACACACAAACACACACACACACACACACAGAGGACCTTTCAGATCCAACCCTCCCCAGACCAGCTCTCCTGACAAAGGTTTCCATTGTCATCTATAAACAAACTTTTCCACAGGGAGGCCTTAAAGAGCCAAAAATCTCAAAGTCTCCAGACTCGTCCAGCTCTCATTCCCATTCTGCCCCTCACCTTGGCATATCCCTCCCTCCTCCTTTCTGAGCCTCAGTTTCCTAATCTGTAAAAGGGGGCCGCTGAGCTCCAAGTGCTCCATCGGTCTCTGAGATGCTGCACTGTCCTGGAACGCTGCTGTATGGGTGGCAGTTGGACCACATTTCAAGTAAGTGCTTAACTGGGAATGAGGATCATAAAGACAAATCATTCTATTTTTTCCCTGGGTTCCCCCAAAAGTCAGTAGAATATAGTACTTGCAGAATGTAGAAATGGGTATTTGCTGCCCTGAGACCTTGGACAAATTAGCTCCTCTCTCTAATCCTGTTGCCTTTTCTGTAAGATGGGATAATAGAGAGCAGACATGATGGAAAGATTATGAAACAAAGATCATGAAAGCTGGTACAGAGCTGGTACACACACAAGGTATTCAAAAAGCATATGCCTTCTGTCTGGACTATTTTAAATTCTGTAACCTAACTCCCCGTCAATCTCCTCTGGAAAGCCTTCCTCCAGTCCTTTCTCAAGCTCTGCCCAAGCCCTCCTCTGCCAGGAAGTCTTCTCTGCAAGACACTATTTCTAAAAGTCCAAAGCCATAAGTTTCCCAAAGACAGGCTTGGAGAGTGGGGGTGGGGCAGGGGAGAGCAGGAAGGTAAGGGGTTCACTAATGACCAGTTCCCTGCCCTGACAATCTCCCTTCAGTGAATTCAGGAAGATTGACTACCCAGCCCTGTGCCGCCCCAGAATGGAGCACTGACCTCGGCCACACTCCAGGAAAACAAGGAAGAGGACTGGGCGGTTTCTTCTCTCACCTCCATGCAACGCCCTCACAATTCTCCAGCCCAGACCCTTCCCCCTGCCCGAGCCCCAGGACGAACGACTCCTCTGTGTGAGATGAACTTGAGCCATAAGGCAGAGGGGCCTCCTGGTAAAAAAAAAAAAACAGAGCTGGCGAAACCGTTTTGGCTCAGTGGATAGAGCGTCAGCCTGCGGACTGAAAGGTCCCAGGTTCCATTCCGGTCAAGGGCATGTACCTGGGTTTCGGGCACATCCCCAGTAGGAGATGTGCAGGAGGCAGCTGATCGATGTTTCTCTCTCATCGATGTTTCCAACTCTCTATCTCTCTCCCTTCCTCTCTGTAAAAAATCAATAAAATATATTTTTAAAAAAAACAGAGCTTGGGAGATAAAGAAATTGGCCCAAGGTCTCCCCGCTAGGTCAGGGGCAGGGCTGGGGATAGAGAGTAGTCTCCAGGCTCCAGACACATCAAGCCTCTGCCCACACCCTCTTTCCCACCAGCTGGCCCCCTCTTGTCTCAGGTGTCACCATCCTCCCAGGCTAGGAAGCTTGCAGTCACCTCCACCTCTTCCCTTGCCTTATTTTTCTCCTCTTCGTATCACCAAGACCAGTAACCCCTCAGTGATAAAAATAAAAACTGCAGAGAGTCCTACCTGGTTTGGCTCAGTGGACAGAGCATCGGCCTGCTCCCCTCTGTGCCCTCTCCCCTCTCTCCTGGATGATCATCTCTCGGCTCCCTCTCTAGAGGGAGACTTGCCCATCACTCCCCTCCTTGGGCAAGTCTTACCTTCTCACCTCTCCCATATCCAACGGGTCCTACCAGGCTCTGTCCAAGGCCGCCTCCACAAGGACACCTCCCCTGACCTCTACGGCCCACAGCAATCCCTGACTCCTCTCAGTTACCACTGCCTCAGCCTGGTGCCTAAGCCCTCCTGGCCTCTGCTGTCACCGTACCACCAGAGCTGTATGAGCTCTACCCTCACCAAACGGCAATAGCCACCAACAACTTGGCCATGTTCCTTCCACTTCCAAACTCAGCCTGGCATTCTTTCCACAAATATTATCTGAGTGCCTCTAATATGCCAGAAAGTTCTTATCCTTGCTTTTGAAATGCTCCTTACCGTTCAAGGCATTTATTAAAGGCTACCCACTCTGTGAATCCTTCCCCACCCCCCCCTCCCCCACCCCCCACCCTCCAGCCCTTGGAGTCTTCACTTCTACACCCTGGGACCTCCTAGTTGTTCTCACGCCAATGTCCCCCGGTGTCCTCCGAGACCCAGACCTTTTCTTTACTCATGGCCGGGCCTCCCACAACACCCTATACCAATAACTGCTCAATGAATAGCTTTCACAGTGAACTGAAACAGAATCTGTCCAATTCTCAGACCAGTTTGGGCTCTTGGGTGGCCTCAAGCTCTGTACATCCAAATGACCTCTTACTGTTCTTCCAAGATTGGATTTGGGCCCAGACTGAGTCAAATGACCTCTTATCATCTTCCAAAATTAGGCTTTCCTCTTTAATTACACCTTATCTAGCCATAGTCTATGTGGATTCTAATTACATAATTACTTCAAGCCCTGGGACTTAAAAACAAAAAAGAAAAGAAAGGCGTATATATGATTACACAGGCTAAATAAATACATCAAACATGCATATTTACATACACCGTACTCCATTTTCTTGTTCATGTAGTTTTGTGATCCAGAAAATATAGTCCATGGAGGGGTCTAAATGGCATTACAGTAAAAATCTCACCGGGTGCGAACAGATGAAGGAGAACTTCATGGAGAAGCCTAACCCTGAGATGGGCCTGAAAGAGCTTACAGTCAATCACCAGGCCTCTCCCCTCCCCCTTCTACATGAGGAGAGGGGGCTGAATGACCTGAGGCCTGGTAGATTTTTTAAAATCATGACCAGGCCTGATCCCTCCTAACCAAAAATATCCATCATTTTCTGAATTCCAGGTACTCGCTCTCCTACGGCACATTTGCACCATGTCCATCCTGCAGACAAGGGCCCAGGCTCATCCATCTTGGTATTCCAAATCTCAATCCCTCCCAGTACCAGAGGGGCTTCTAGCAGGCCTTCCTTCTGCCTTATACTCCAGCCTTATTAAAATATATGCCCTAGCCCACATGTGTAGCTCAGTGGTTATGCATCAATCTATGAACCAGGAGGTCCTGGTTCAATTCTAGGGCAAGGCACATGCCTGGGTTGCAAGCTTGATCCTCAGTAGGTGTACAAGAGGTAGCCAATCAATGATTCTCTCTCATCATTGATGTTTCTATCTCTCTCCCCCTTCCTCTCTGAAATCAATTAAATATATATATATATATATATATATATATTATTTTTAATAAAATGAAATCTATGCCCTCTCCCAATGCACTAAGCCTTCCCTGCCTTTGCATGTGTGGTCCCTCTGCCCTCTATCAGAAATGCTCTCTTCCGGTCCAGTTCCAGCTTCCCTGCCTTTGCATGCATGGCCCCCACTGTACCTTGTACTTGCCCTTACTTAGAGCTTTAGAACATTTTGACACAAAAACCTTTTCATGTGCCTACCTCTCCCTTCAGACCAGTGGTCACTAAACTTTTTGGTCTCACTTTTCTATTAGTAAAATAGCATTGAGCATACTCAATAAGTTAACAACTCTGTTTTATAAGTAGGAAAGCAACATTGTTCTATACCTGAGTTAAAGAATAAATGGAACTTTAACTGGTAAGTTTTATTCCTTCCCTCAATGGGTATCTTGAGAGCTCACCCACTGCTCTGGTTTACAAACAACGAGAGGACAACAAGGGAGGTTTATTCTCTTTGTATTCCCAGATTCTGGTGCAGAACCCAAAACTTACTAAATGAACTAACTTACACCGCAGATAGACAATACAGACAATAGTTACTGTGGGCCAGGCACTTGCCCGCTTTGGGGATAGAATGGTGAAGAGAAACAGCCTGGCCACTGTCATCATGGATCCATCCTACTGACTGATGAGCTGGGCAAAAACAATGATTTTCTAACCAAGTGGGACAGAGCAGCTGAGATGGGTGCTGTGAGGAACGCTCATGAGAGCCTCACGCAGGAGGGTTTATCCTGCTCCAAAGGGCCAGGGCAGGCTGCCCCGCTCCGCTGCTTCAGGTGAATCTGAAGGATGAGCAGCACTAACCAGGTGAAGGGAGGAAAGCGCGCTGCAGGCTAAGGAATGGGAATAAGTCCTGAGGCCGGACGGAGAGGCATAGGTGCCAGGACTCACAGAGGCCAACAAAATGAATGCGTGAACAAGCCCCCAAAGGATGGCGCAAGCTCCTCTTCCCATTTACTCCTCTCCCCTTACCAAGGCCACCCCCAGCTTCGTACCTCTGAAGGGGTCACTCAGCCCTGCCTCTGCCCAGTCCTCCCAGGGACAGGACCCCCACTCCTGAGGAGCCCAAAAGCCCCAGGAAGACACCTCTGGAAACATGCATGTTGCCATGGGCACCACCAATCAAAGGCTCCTGGGCAGTTTAATTTTTTAAAGAGCGTGTTAAATATTTCACGTCATGTAACAGCACGGCTTCTTCCTTCCCTACCTTCACAAATAAAATGCCAACCTGAAAGACAGTGTGGAGGTGCACACCCACCATCAAGGGCATCCTCCGGGTTTCCTGGTTGCCAGGTGCCTGTTCCTTAAGGGAGTGACCTGGGCAATCTAGAACCACAGCCGCAAAACTCTCCTCTACCGGAGCCCCTCTGACCCCGGAAGGGAAAAGTGTTTACAGTGATGCTTTAGGTGAGTATTTAAATAGCCCACGACTTGAATAATTAAAGACAAGACCAGGACCACAGATCGCAATGCAGGCTGGCGGGCGGCGGGGCCTCCTCCCGCGGCAGCTGTCTCGAGGAGGAGCTGTATCTTCTGTCAGTGCTCAGGCATGACTAACATTTCCCAGTTCCTGGGGGGCCTCGCCCCCTCACACCTGCCAGTGCTGGCTCACTCACGTACCATGTCCAGCATAAAGGCCCCACAAAGCAAGCAAAATAGTCCTAAAAGGCCTCAGTCTGCCTGGCCCAGGCTCGTGGGCCGGGCAGCCTGATTTTCGGCAGCCACCGCCAAACCCTGCTTAGGCCTCAGCACTCCTGAGCCCCGGCTTTCTCCAGCGACTCTATTTTCTGACCCTGTTGGGATTTTGCTTTCTCCAGAGCCTTACTCATTTTGTCCTGCTTACAGCAGCCCAGTTCCTACTTTGCCTTGGCTTCTCCATCCAGATCCCTGGCCGGATCTCAAGCCCACTGCCCGGGCCACTGGGGCAGCGGCTCAGATCTCCCAGCTCAGTTCCGGCCTCTCTTACCTCATCCCTGGCTTCTAGGTCCCGCCCAGTCGCCTACCACCGGCCTCCTGTGTGCACTGTCTATAAAGAGAAACCCAAGCACAGAAGAGTCAGCGGTGCATGTACGTTACAGCCATCTTGGAAAGAACCCCTAACATCAATGTCCACAAAAATGCTCCCACTTTCCTGTCAGTTTGTTACAAGCAAATACAACCCCTGTCCATCATGCTGTGCTCACAGACAATGGTCACCCAACACTAGCTCTGCCCTGACGAAAGACAAACACTACGTGGAGAAGCAATCTGCCAACGAATCATCTATTCACAGGTCAGTTAAGGAAACCGCTTGTGTGCACAGACACCAGGTCCCACACAAATTCCAGGCAGTAACAGGAACTGTTTGGATTTCACAAGGTATGTCCTAGTGACCCTTCATACTAGGAATCCAAGTTTAACAGTCGGCCTGCAAGCTAATGTTAATAATCGATGCGTAAGGCATTATATAAACGAGTAATGAGTTTTCACATTGACAAGCAGGCAGAGGGTGATTCTGGATCTAAGTGCCCATTCCTGCTAACAGCTGCTATGAGCTCAAACCTCACCCAAACCGGAATGAGGTGGCAGAGCCAGGTACAAGCACTCAGTACTGATCACTGGTGTTGGTGGTCAGGCAGTACTTGTATCCAGGTTGTCAGGAACAGTCTCCTCGCAGGTCATTCCTGGCCCGTCACTGGCCTCTCTGTACTAGATGCCCTGTGTGCCTCACTTGGGCAAGGCAAGTACCACATGGGTTATGTATCTAGCGTGCCCTCACCGCCCCTCCCTCACACACACACTTTGTCATACTGAAACCTTCCTACTTCAAAACCTGAAACAAGCTGTTGAATGCCTGCTGGGGAAGATAAGAAAGAGTCTAGCCCTCTTGGTGCTAATGAAGAAATAAACTCCAGGAGGGCAGTACCCATGGCTACGCTGTTCACCGATATTTGCTTAATGAATGAAATGAAACTGTGGCTATTGAGCACTCCTTAAATTGAAGAACCACATGTGAGGGATTCACCTATCACATGAGCACCCTCCATCCCTCGGGCTAGAGCTCTCCTTCTCTTCATCCAACAAAATGGGGCACCTCTAGGACACCTTGATACATGAAACGGACCTGCTTACAAGACTGAGTGATGATGGAAATGCAAATCACCACACAACAGAAACCTCGAAGAAAAGGCCAGGGTCCAACTGCTAAACCACCTGGGCTTCTGGCCCTTTCGTCTTCCGCACTCCTTTGGCAAATCCCTTGCTCACAGGAATGATGGTAAATGTCTGTGACCACGTCCCTCCAACGTGGAGGTACAGAGAGGGGAGAAGGTCGTTTGGGGACAGGAGGAAGGGCTGTGGGCAGAGGCAGACTAGGAGGAAGGTGACATCAAAAGGATCCTTGTGTAGAGTACCAGTGACCAGTACAGGGACTCAGAGGGTCTGGTGAACATGCTGGCATTTTTACATCAGCTCACATGACCGGAGCAGCCCCTGGCTTAGAAACATTCAGCTATACGTCCTCTCCAGGTGGTCAGTTTGTTCTATAAGCACAGCCTCACCTGCCTATGTTCTTTTCCCCTTTCACAGTCTCCTGTTTGAAAATGCCTCCTAGACTCTGCCAATAACTTCTCATTCTCAATATAGCAACCAGCACCACTGAGTGACTTCCATGTGTGAGGCTCGTTCTAAAGACTTGCCTTTATTGGATTATGTGATCCTCTCCACAATCCTATGAGGCAGGTCCTATTATTGTCTCCATTTCATAGGTGAGGCAACTGAAGCACAGAGCAGGAACTGCCCCAGGAAGCAGCAGAGCCAGGGTGCGAGCCCAGGCAGCCCGAGTGCAGAGACCACACTCTTAGTCACCCTCCGCCCCTAGCTCACTTCAGGGAGAGAACAGCCAAACTCCAAGACAAGAGATCTGCTCCCACGTCAGGCCCAGCCAGCCACATGACCTAAAACAAATGGCGTTTCTGTGCCTCAGTTGCCTCAACTGTGAAACACAGCTCATCACTGATGCCTGATCCAGGAACACAGTTTCTTAGCTCTGTAGGCCAGCACTGCCCCAGAGAACTTCCTGAGATGATGGGAACATTCTAGGCCTGTGCTGCCATATGGCAGCCGCGAGTCTCATGTGGCTATCGGGCACTTGAAATGTGGCCAGTGTGACTGAGAAGGTGAATTTAAGTTGTGTTTCATTTTAATTAATTTAAACTTAAATGGCCACATGTGGCTAGTGGTACCATATTGGAAAACTCAGCTCTAGTCTATAGATCCCAGGAGGGCAGGTACCGTTTCTCCTTGGTCTTCACTGTATTCCCAGCATAGACCCCGTAGTAGTCTACTTAGTGGTTCGAGCACATTAGCTAACAGGTTTGAGAAAACCAAAATAAGTTATGAAAAAGCACTTAAACATTTTTAAACACTATAAATGCAGGATTATATCTGTCATTCATTCTCCTAGTCAATATGAATCTGATCTTAACTCATAACAATGTGAGGCCGATTAAATACGTAACTACAATCTGTTTGGGAGAAATAATCCTCTACTGTCCAGGCTATAGACCAGAACTGCTATCTCTGCCGACTTTGAGATCAACCATTGGACCCTGGGCTCTGTAGGAGAGCCAGGGAGTGCGCAGCTGAACTCCCAGAGAGCGAGGCCTCATTCTTCGATTAGGGTCTGGGGATTCTGACAGAGCAACTCATGTTTTCATACTTCCTTGATGTACCCTTTCTAAGTGGAGAAACCTAACATACACCTCCTATGCACCAAGAACCGTGGCAGACACAGGAGATACAGAGATTACTACAATGTGGTCCTCACAAGGAGCCCACAGTCCAGAAAGAGTGAGAGGTCACATTTACAGAGCCCTTACTCTGTGCAAGGCACTGAACTACAGTCAGGAGAAACGTATAAGCCAAGCAGTCAATTCAGCGACATATGCTGTAACACGTATATACCATGCCTTGCACATAGTAGGCACTCAGTGCAGTAAACAGAATCAAATCTTTTTATATTTATTGATTGATTGATTTGAGAGAAAGAGGGGAGGGAGAAAGAAAGAAACATCAATTTGTTGTTCCATATATTTATGCATTCATTCGTTGATTCTTACATGTGCCCTGACCAGGGATCAAACCCACAATCTTGGCGTATGGGAGGACACTCTAACCAACTGAGCTACCCAGCCAAGGCCCTGAATCAAATCATGACCAACAGCTCATTTTAAGGCGGAAGAAACCAAGATGCAGACAGGACAAGTGGCTTCTCAAGGTGACCCAAGTAGTTAGTGATGGGGCTGAAGATAGTACCTGGGCCTTGTCACTCACCAGCTCAACAATCTATACACTGTCTCCCCGTGCTTCTCATGGGATAGCACAGAGAGTGGCAAGATCTGCCTGTTATTATGTCTACCTCAGAATGAAACATGGATTTACTTTTGTAAGATTGTGTGTTTGGGACTCTTAAAATTTGATGACTATCGTATGCATACCATCTTAGAAACATGCATTCAATTATTCGGCAAACATTTCTTGGGAATACTATATGTCAGGCACCAGTTAGAGGCTTGAATGAAGAGATGAAACAAACTTCTGGTCAAATCAGAGGGTTGAACAGCCATATTTATTTCTGCTAAAACCCCACTAAAAGCAAGGCCTGTTCTTTTGTTTAATGAAAAGGAGACAACAGCAGGCAAGAAATGTCAACAGAACTCTGGAAGGCAGAGAGCTGACCACCATGCAGTAGCTGATTTAGGTTTCTGCTTCATCTGCTCTGCTAAGTGCAAACGGGAGGAAACCTCTAAACAAGTGGCAACTTATGCCACAGAAACAGGAGAAGGCGCCAAGGACTGTGAGAAGCAGGAGTTGATAAAAAAGAGGACAGCTGCTAAAAGTTGGTGCAAAGAGCAACCAGACCCCAGAGTCCTTGCAATCTGCTCAATCTGGTGACTCTCCTTCCTTAGCCAGCAGAAGGTGGAGTTCCTGGTTAGGCAAATTACACTAGACCAGGGGTGGGCAAACTTTTTGACTCGAGGGCCACAATGGGTTCTTAAACTGGACCGGAGGGCCGGAACAAAAGCATGGATGGAGTGTTTGTGTGAACTAATATAAATTCAAAGTAAACATCATTACATAAAAGGGTACGGTCTTTTTTTTTTTTTTTTTTTTTTAGTTTTATTCATTTCAAACAGGCCGGATCCGGCCGAGGGCCATAGTTTGCCCACGGCTGCACTAGACGCTCTAAATTCAGACACAGTTAAGGGAAGGACACACAACTGGGGGATGTAGGCAGAAAGGGGGGAAACTTTCAGAAAGTAGATGCATTGAGTGAAAGTCCATACACCCAGCCTCCTTCCCCACCAAGTCTCCCAGAATGCAAACTCCTCTCCAAAAAAAAAAAAACACCAACATACCCAGAGAAAGGATCTATAGGCATTGACATCTAGGTGCCCCCAGCAGAAAAAAGGGATCACCCAACAACCCCTTCCTTGTCCCACAGATGCCCTACCAGCATTTTGGGGTCCACTCTTAAAGTACAAATGGACAACTCAGTGATCAGCATACAAGGAAGGACGGCTCCAGTGGGAAATACAGTAACCAAAACAAGCAGAAAAAGGGATTTGGGGAACAAAGACAAGGTGGGGAACCGCAGAAAAATGCCCAAAACCAACCAACAAACAAAAACCCATTGCAAGTGAACTTATTGCACCCATGAAACAAGAATGGATGTATTTAGAAAAAAAGAAAAGTGAGCATTCAGAAAATAGGGAATTCTAGAAAGTAATATATGCAAGTATGTCTCATGCAAAATCATAAAAGCATAAGAAATTCAAAAGGGTTAATTAAGGATAAAGCTGAAGATAACTCTCAACAGGTGAAACAAAATTAAATGGAAAACAAAACAAAAAATCAAAGATTTTAAAACTACTAACTCAATCCCCAGTAAGTCCAACTAATGTGAGTTCCAGAGACAAAACACAGAAAATGGAGAAAAGGAAACTGTCAAAGAAAATTTCCAAAAACTGAAGGATGTGAATTTTTAGTTCAAAAGAGCATAGAAACTGTGATGTAACCTTAATGGGAAGACAGGGAGGAGGGAAGTACCGGTATGGGAGGAAGGGAGGGGAGAAGAGGGCAATAAGGGTTCCTCTGTCTAGACCAGTGGTTCTCAACCTTGGCTGCACATTAGAATCACCTGGGAAGCTTTTTAAAATCCTGATTTCTGGGCCTCATCCTCTGGAAATTCTTTTTCTTTGTTACTAATGTTGTGGCCCCACCCCATAACAAAGAAACAGAATTTCCGGAGGATGGGGCCCAGAAATCAGGATTTTAAAAAGCTTCCCAGGTGATTCTAATGTGCAGCCAAGGTTGAGAACCACTGGTTTAGTCCAAAGTAGGACATGAAGAAATAACATTTAAATGAACAACCAGGAACCAGTATTATAAGCAGATAAGTTACAAATAATATCTATAATAATAAAAGTGTAATATGCAAATTGACCGAACAACTGAACAGCAGAACACCCTTCCGGATGACCGTCAGTCCAGAAGACCACACTATGACACGCACTGGCGCCAAGCCAGCCAAGGTGGGTGCAAAGCAATTGGTCCGGGGGCCCCACCATCACCCCATGATTGCCCCCGTAGAGGAGGCCCAGGCCACCCTCTGCAAGGCAATCAATTGGGGGAGGGGGTGTGGGGGGTCTTCCACGATCAATTGCCCCAAAGAGGAAGGCCCAGGCTACCCAGCCGGCAGCACTGCAGTGGGTGGGCAGGGCCTCCCTCTGCTGGGCAATCTCCACAATTGATGCCTCAAAGAGGAAGGCCCAGGCTACCTGGCCGGTGGCGCTGCAGCTGATGAGCGAGACCTCCCTCTATAGGACGATCAATCATGGGGCTCCCAGACTGTGAGAGGGCGCAGGCCAGGCTGAGGGTCCCCCCCGCCCCCCCGCCGAGTGCACGAATTTCGTGCATCGGGCCTCTAGTATTATAGTATAATACCAATGATAGTAATATAAGGATAAATGACTAAGAAAGTTGGAAATGACTGTGGTAGGCTGAATAATTGCCCCTCAAAGATGTTTATGTCCTAATCCCTGAACCTATAAACATGTTACGTGGCAAAGGGGAATTAAAATTGCAAATAGAATTAAAGGTGCTAATTAACTGATCTTAAAATAGGGAGACTACCCTATATTATCCAGGTGAGCCTGAAGTAATCACAGGGTCCTTAAAAGTGGAAGAGGGAGGAAGAAGGAGGGAATCAGAAGATGTGACTGTTAGAAGGACAGAGTGATGCAATAGGAGGACTCACCTGGCCATTGGGGTCTGGGAAGATGGAGGAAGGGGGCATGAGCCAAGGAATGCAGGTGATTTCTAGAAGCTGGAAGAAGCAAGATTCTTCCCCTGAGGGGATGCAGCCAGGCTACCACCTGGATCTTAACCCAGTGAGACCCTTTTTCGGACTTTTAACATACAAAACTGTAATATAAATTTCTGTTGTTTTAAGCCACTATGTTGGTGGTAATTTGTCACTTCAGTAATAGAAAATCGTGTTTGGTGACTGACCCTGGGAAGTGGATCACCAGGATGAGGGGACACAGCCTTCTTATAAGCCTTGAGGTATTATTTGACTTTTAACTGTATATGCATATATACATCTTTAATTTAAAAAGATGAAATGCAGATTCTCTCTTGCCAGATCTCACAATCTGGTGGAGAAGACCAACAGGGAACCAGCTGTTGCTAAAAAGCACACTTGGGAAGAAAATCTTCTTTCAGATGTCAGGGGAGTCTAAAAAGGGAAGGAGGAGTCAGCCAGATAAAAGAGAAGGTCTTCTGGTGAGGGGGCAAGTCCTGGTATGGGGAGGACCTGGTCTCTGGGGACATGGAAGAGTTCTGAAGGACTGGGGCCTCACTGGGCCTGCCAGAACCAATGGAAAAGGCTGGAGGGGCAGTTCTCAACACCACCAGATGGGACACCTGCCCCACAGCTGGCTTTTCTGGATGGAGTAGAGTCTGCTATGAATATTTAGCGGGGACATGGACAGGTAAAGCCCCAAGAGAAACACATTTTCCTGGGCCATCAATTGTACTCAACAGTAAAGCATTTTAAATGCTTTTATACTAAAACCAGCACATATTATAGAACACAAAACTCATGTGACTTTTTAACATAAAAAACTGGAGACTTCAAGGGGATTTCTTGCTTGGGAGGCTCACTTTACACACTCAACTTCCTCCTGACCATGAGCACCAAGACTCAATCTTCTGGGTAATTAATCAGAGTCAGAAGAAAAGTTTAAATGGCTAAAGCATGCATCCATCAAAGCAGCTGGGACTTCACGCCAGCAACCGGTCGGTGGCTGCCTACCCTCCCTGTGTCACCACAAGATGCCCTTTGGGTCCTAACCAACAAGAATCAGAAAGTTGGGAAGCAACTTATTCTTTTCCAAAGGGGCCTGGGTGCTGCTCCTGCAGGGTAGGTTAGCTCAGCCTGGGGAAACAAAGAAAAAACACTGCACTGAACTTCTCGGAGGGACACTAAAGGATCCAGAGACACTTCCAAGGACTGAAGAGTACTCTCTTGGCCATAAGCCTGCTCCCCTCCCCCACTGTACGCATCACCAGATCCACCAAGAGCCCAGCTCCACCACCACCACCCCCAGCCCCTTACAGTGCAGGCGTCTGTTAGAGAATACATTGCAGATAGGCTTCCAGGGCAGGAAGTCAAGAAATAGGGCATATCTCTTGGGAAAGGGTGTCCCTTGTGTCCACAATACTAGGGTGGAAACTTTTTCCATTGTTATAGCTGTTTTTTGTTATAACAATAGCCACATGACAGTGAGTTGGGAATTTTTTTTTTTCTATAAAGAGCCACTACTGACCACAGAAGAGGGAGGATGGGGGATCAATGGAAGACCACACAGAAGTAAAAAGCAATTCAACTGGGTTTGGTTTATTTGTTTCGTGTGTAAAGCACATATACACACATTCAAAATGAGTGAACTCAGCTGATTTCAAATTAAGAAAAGAGAAGATGAAATCTTAATGACACAATAAATACATTAAAATACACTACAAAGCGACATCATTGACAGTAAAGAAAGGATGGGGAGGAGTTGCAAAGAGAAAGATACAACAGGAGAGAAAGAGAAATGTACAGAAGAGGAAGATGTGGGAAAAGGATGGGAAGATAGTGAGACAGAGGGACAGACACATGCCTAACCATACACAACAAGAAGGAACTGAAATCCACAGAGACACTCCCTAGGCCTCCAGAGTTAGCCAAAGTGAATTATACTGTTCATGGTCAGCTGTCGGTTTGGGCTATGGACTTCCAAGTATTATCACCTACTATGCCTTTGAATGGTTACTGATCTGGGTAACAACTGTTCACAGCTCTTTAATTGATCACTGAAACATTCTGAGACTTAGCTCCCCCCAAATGAGCTACAATTCAGTCAGTCAGTCATTTCCAAGTATCTCCTCTGAAAAGGGGTACATGAAACACTACCTCAAAAAACGTGCAATGAAAGGCAGAGGAGAAAATGCTGCTTGAGTTGAAAAGAAGTTCGATGGAAAACTTTTTTCATTTTCAGCATTAAAAAAAACAACACAAAAAAAACCTGGGACTTCAGCAGAACTGGTCCGACCTCAGCACTCTCCAGCATCACCATCAGCACACCTGACTTCCACATGTTCCAGTTCAGTGAGCCCAGAGGCTCCGAAGGCCTCAGCTGGCCCTGAATCGGAGGGTCAACAGGAGCGCTCCCAAGGAGACTCCAAGTTAGTCCCAGCCCCAGGCTGGACTCTGAGGCCACCCACCCTACCCCTTATCTAGGCCAAGACTCTCGTACTTAACTTCACTGTCAGGGCTGCAGAAATCTGCTATTTCACAGCTGATAGAGCCCCTCTCCCCACTTCCAGCTCCATCCCTTTCTCCTCCAAGCTTGATGTCTGGTTTCCCCTTCCCCACCTGACCTGCCCTCAACCTCCTCCCCAGTCAGTTTCTCCAACTTCTCCAGTCTTCAGCCCCTATGTCCTCCTCACTTTATCCCATCACTTGTCAGAGGAGGGGGCTTCAGAGATACATTTAGAACGCAAGACCTAGAGTCTATAGCCATATGACATCAGACAAATCACCAAACCTTCCAATCCTTCAAATTACTCAGTGAGGGAGGTTGAACCTGGCAATCACAGAGGTCTCTTCCAACTCTCATGTTCTAAATATCTAAAAGTCACCTGTATAACCATAAGTTAACCTATGAGTTAAGCATACAGAGAAAGAGAATGAATTATAGCAACTCCCTTCCCTCAGCATTCTACCATCCCACCCTCATCTGCCCAGCCAGCCACCCACTCTGAGGGTCTGTGCCTCGTCCTCTGGGCAGTTCTAGCTCTCAATTATTTACATACAATAAAACCTCAAGAATCACACTAATCAAGAAAAAGGTGAGTCTGAATCCAACAGAAGCTTGAGTCTTGAAACGCTTCATTCATGCCATTCAGCAATACTGTGGGTTTAACATCAGTTTAGCAAACAGAAGAAAAAAAAATCTGAAAATGCCACCACAAATTGTACTTTTGAATCTAAGAATAGTAATTCTGTCGGGAACCCCGGAAAACAGTCTGCTCCAAAGCCCTCCACTTGTCCAAGGCCCAGAGAGCGAAAGCCACTATTAGCCCAAAGCCCAGAGCAGGCTGGTGGCTAGGATCAAAGCTAAATGTCCTGCCTCTGTTCCAAAACTCCTCCACCAAAGCTTTTTGAGACCATCCACTTCCCTTTTCACGGAGACAGAATAAATCCTAAATTACCAGTGAGTACCCTCTACAGCAAATCCACTCCCATGTCCAGGGAAGGGTCTAGAACGAAATCCGATGACCAGAGGATTTACTAACGCTGCCTAATTGAAGCTTGCTTTCCTGAACCCTGCCCATTCATTCTCTGCAAAGAAAACCCCAGATCCTGCTATCTATACTGAACTCTATTTTGGAGAGGGGAAGTGAGGAGAGAGCTGAACAGTTCTTTGTTTTGCCAGTAAGGAGCATCTATCTGCTCGGCCTTTCCCATAACTCCTTCCTCACGCCCCAATATCCCCAACCCCTTCAGAGAAGTTCACAGCAACTCTCCAACTAGAATTGTGAAAAGCAGGTCAGAGGAGGAGAGGGCCAACAGGGGGTGGGTGTCCAATGGAAAATGACAATACCCTCCCTTCTCTCTTCCCTGTGGGGTAGAAAGCATTTCTTTTCAGTTGCTAATACTCTGCGGGAAGTCACCAGAGCTGCTAGTTCAACTCAGGGCCCTACAGCTGAGAAATGAGCTCCCAGCAATCCTGGAGAACTAACCCTTGACTAACCAACCATCAACTCTAATAGTGCCCAACTAACAGACCAACTCCTCCCTGGGGGTGGGGGAATGAGCCTGAGACATCAGAGCGTGGCTGGCAAGGAGCTATTTAAGGAGCATCAAGAGGGTGGGGCAGAAAATTGCTGG
The DNA here is from genome assembly GCF_028538775.1 of Myotis yumanensis. Classification (NCBI taxonomy): domain Eukaryota; kingdom Metazoa; phylum Chordata; class Mammalia; order Chiroptera; family Vespertilionidae; genus Myotis; species Myotis yumanensis. The sequence continues at coordinate 22,296,716 of NW_027223764.1, read as the reverse complement.
CAGCATCCTCTTCCTCCACCCCTCCCTCACACACACCCTTCACCTCTTAGATAGCCACCTATCTCACCTACGTCTCTTAAGGGCTGTAGATCCGGAGTCCGAAAATGTCCAGTATGTGTTTTCTGTCATTGAGGTTCCTGTCCACATTGGCTGCCCACCCCTCTTTTAATTGACCCCCTTCTCTTGTATCACCACCAAGTCAAAAACACAAAACTGAATCTAGAGGAGCTGGAACGAACAAACAAACAAACAAACAAGGAGGGGAGTGGATACTGACAAGCCATCCCTGGCCTTCACTTATGAGAGGAAAAAGGGGTGTGATGTCAGATGCCTGGCAGGCCAGATAGTTCCATGATACCTCTAAATGAACTCCCTCCTATTGATGGTGAAATCAATGCGGCCAATTTCAGCAAGTCTGCCCTATGACAACAGGAGCATCCCAGCGCTCAGTTTAAAACAAAAATCCAAAGGCTCGCCAGAACGTGCCGGGAAGACCCAGGGTCTGGATAAAGCGAGCCGCTCTCAGTGGGATCCCTCCTGCTTTCATGTAGCGGTGTAACCGCGCGATAAATTCTGTCCGCCTGGAGAAAGCATGCACTGGTGGATTTCAAAGCCATCTTACGACAGCGGATGCAGGGGGGTGCAGAATTCGACAGAGCCTTCCCCCATGAAAGGAACATAATGACTTCAAGCCTCTTTCCTCCTCTATCTTGAACGGAGCTACCGCTGATCAAGGAAGCCACGTCGTAAAGCAGCCAGGGGAGAGCCGGGGATGACCGGGGAATTCGGAGAAAGGAGTCGCTTTCTGTGCATCTCGGTGACGAGCTGGCAGTCACTCTGGGGGATGGAGCACGGGCGGATGGGAGGCACGTCGTCCCCAGACGCGGACACACACATGGACCCGCTCACTCAGGCGGGTCCTAGGCCAGACCGCTCGTCCTTGGCCCCTCCCGCCGCCCTCTCCTCCAGAGGGATGCTGATGAATGAAACACCCGAGATGCCTCCATCCTGCGCTCCTCCGTCCGGCCCCCGGCTGCGGCAGTTTCACTTTACACCGCGGACCCACCCGCGCTTTGATGTCTCCTCCGCCGCCCATACTGCGGCCAGCCTGAAGCTGGCGGGCGTTCTTCCCCACCGAGGCCATGATCGCACGTACCCCCGACCCTCAAAAAAAACCCTGGGATCTCCCAGAACCCCCGCACCCTGGGGAACTTTCCTTGAAAGACTGGCAGGAAGGAGGGTTCGGCCATGGGGGGCCATGGTTTTCCTGTGACTACGGGGGATGCTCTGGGGGAGGGGGTCCCCAAGTCCTTCCAACAGCTGGCCCTTTAAACGCGCCTCCTCCGAGCGCGGAACAAAGGCGCCGCCCGCGGGGGCCGGGCTGGCGCACGCCCCCGGCGCCGGCGCAGCGGACCGGGTGAGCGCGGGCGGGCGGGCAGCGGGCGCGGGCTTACCTTGAGGGTCGCCGGGCGGGCGGGCGGGCAGCGCGCGTCCTGTCCCGCTCGCACTACACGCTGCAGTTGGCCCCGCTCTGTTTTTCTGGGACTCGGCGCTGACTTCACCGACACTCCGCGGCGGGCCAATGGGCTGCGGCGGCCGCCCCCTCATTAGCATGCGTCTGGAACCGTCCACTCCGGCTGCGCTCGGGCAGCGGGCGGGGCCAGGGGGCGGGGCCTGGCTCAGTGGTGACAGGAAGGGGCGTGTGCGCCAATGGGAGGCGAGGAAGTGCCCCGCCGCCCCGCCCCGCGGCATTGTCAGCCCCGCGCGCGGGCCCGAGGATCTCAGGCAGATAAAGCGCGCGCGGGCCCAGTTATCCTTTCAGTCGGGCCGCAGCGGGCAAGGCGGGAGGCTAGCGCGGCGCGCCCTCTGGCCCTTCAGAGGGATCGCCCACGGGAAGCTGGGATGGAACCTTGGACATAAAAATAACAGCTATCATGTCCTGAGTTCATATGTTACTTAACATCTGTGCCCCAGTTTGCTCACCTGTAAAATGGTATAATAATAGGATGTAGTGAAGATGAGTATAGTTAACCGATGTAAAGCGTTTAAGCCAGTGTCTGGCTGTCAAGATGCATAAATGTTTGCTACTCTCATTATTATACTCTGTACCAGCCAGTGTACTTAATGCTTCCTCCATATTTTCTCATTGATCCTCATAGCCTTATAAGAGAGGCACTGTTATTATTCCCTATTTTTCAAGCAGGAAAACGGAGGTGTGGTTTAAATGGCTTGCTCAAGGTCATACAGAAAGCGGTGCAATCAGGATTTGAACTCCGGCTCTGAGTGTTCATTCATGCAACCCATTTATTCAGGGGCTGCATGGCAGGCATGTGCTGGGCCCTTGGGTCACTGCAGAAAAACCAGCGGGCAAGGCCCCTCCCCTCATAAAGCCCACTTTTTAGTGAGGGAGACAAATAAGTGAATAAATAAACAAGATCACCTGCAATGTGAAAAGTAGAGTGAACAAAATAAAACAGGGTAATGTGCAAGGAGAAAAGAATACTTTACTAGATTGAGTTCCGAGCTAACCACTGTACCGTACCATCCTGACCTCCAGTCCTGCTTGTCCAAGGTCACAGGGCCAACGAAGAGCTGGCCTGGAACTTGCTCCCTCCAGTCTTAGCTTCCCACATCCCTGGACACCCCAGTCCTCCTTGGGCTGAACAGAACGGACTTTGGTCAGCTGCCCTTGGCAATCTCCAGCCAGGGCACATGCCCAGTTCACAGGCTGCATGTGGCAAAGTATAGACCGAACTTGATGACTGCACGGGGTGATGGGAAACACATCTGCTAACATTCTTAGATGTCAAGGAACAGGGTCAAGCCTTCGCTGAGCACCTGCTGTCCTCTTCTGTGTGAAAAATAGAATTTTAGAAGAGCCCTCGCCACCGGGGGGCTTACTCTGCAGCTGAGGAGACAAGACACCCCCAGAAAACTGCTCCATCTAGGGAACCCCAGCCCAGGCCTCTCTCCACTTGCACCTCATCCGGCTGCTTTGCAAAGAACACTAGACTAGGAATCAGGCTTCCCAGGCTCCCTTACTAACTTACTCCATGACACAGGCAAGACAGTTCCTTCTGGGCCTGTAAAGTAATAAAAAGGCTTTTATTGAGCATGTCTAGTCTGCTATGCACTCTTCTGTACTCGTCCTAAGAGTGTTACCTGCATTAACTCACTGACACAACACAACAAGCCCAGGAGGAATACTATAATTATCTTGAGGTTATCCACACAGGAGGAAAATAACAGGTAGAGAAGCTAAGTAAGCTGCCTACCTAGAAAATGCAGGGCAACACCATTTAAAACTTTTTATTTATTGACTGATGAGAGAGAGAGAGAGAGAGAGAGAGAGAGAGAAGAAACACTGATTTGTTGTTCCACTTACTTATGCATTCATTTGTTGATTCTTGTATGTGCCCTGACCAGGGATCAAACCTGAAACCTTGGCCTATCGGGACAGCGCTCTAACCAGCTGAGCTACCCATCCAGGGCCAGAGCAACACCATTTAGAATAGGAAAACAAAACAAAAAAAAAAACTCCTCAAATATCCAATTGAGTGGATTGGATAAGAAAATTATGATACAACCATATGACACAATACCAACAGCCATAACAAAGGAGTATAGTGACACTTATTAACACATAAAGATGCTTGTAATATATTATAGAATGAAAAAGTAGGTTGAAAACTAGTTTTATACTGCAATCCCATTGGAACTATGTCTAATAGTTCTAATGGGATTATGAGTATCTTTTGCTCCTCTGTATTTTAAAATGAAAAACCAGACTCTACCCGTGGACATCTGATGTACGTGGGAAATTGCCTCAAGAATCTTAAATGAGGCCAAAGTCTTCAAGTCATCCCTCAACTGTGAACTCCTCTGCTGGTCCCAGTCTGTGTGACTGTTGCGTTTCTCACTGTAAAGCCTAACATTATCATTAGAGTGTGAACTAAATGGAAAAATACAGGAAGGAAGGGAAGAGGGGAAAACAGAAAGAAAAATCCTATCCTTTAAGATTCATCTAAAATGTCTTCTCCAGAAATTATTCAGAATCATGGTCTAATAACATTTTAACAGTGAAAGCAACCCAAGAAATCATCAGAGGTAATCATGTTAATTCATTCTTATTTCCAGTCATTCACTGATTCCTCTGAGTAGCAGGCCTGTGCTGGGCACTGGTGACACTGGGCTCCTTGCCTCCCAAAGGTAACCCCTGACTTAGCAGAGGCCCCTGGAAGACCAGGCCCCTGAATGTGCAACCTGTGCTGAGAAGGGTCCCATGCTCTGCTCTCACCATCCTGAAATGCTTCATTTTTTAATAAGGGGCCCTGCGTTTTCATTTTGCACTGGGCCCTGTACATTATGAGGGCCTGTCCTGGGAAGGAGAAACACTAAGGCCTTATCAGTTTATCAGTGACTGAGCCTGGAGTAAAGCTCAGGACTTTCCGCTCTCCATCCCAACCATTCACTTATATCACATGGTCCTGGCTCCCTGAGCACCCCTGCTTTCATTTATTCCTTTCTTATGGACTTTACCCTATTTGGCAGGAACTCAGGTATATATGGGTAGTCTTATTCCTCATCCTCTCTCCAGATTGTAAATTCCATGAGGTCCTGGCTTGTGTCTGCTCATCTCAAACAGTGCTTAGCACTGTGCTTCACACACTGATAAAAGTCTGCTTAAATTTAATTTAATCTTATTAGTAAATCCTCATTTTCTCTTCATGTGCATCAGATTATTCCCAGCAGTCCTTCTGCTGCTGGAGAGAAATAAAAATATCAGGCAAGAGAGTGGAGCACACAAGCCAGGATCTTAAACAGGCAGGAGGAAGTAGGCCATGAGTGTGAGGAATTAGAAGAGGGAGCAGGAGAAAAAGCGAATCTATCCCTTTCGCTGTGTAGGTTACTGAAGGCACAGAACTGATTTGAACCCTGGCCAGTGTGGCTCATCCTTTGCACCAAAAGGTCACCAGTTCAATTCCTGGTCAGGGCTCATGCCCAGGTTCAATTTCTGGTCAGGATGGGTATAGGAGGCAGCTGGATCAATGTTTCTCTCTCACATTGATGTTTCTTGCCCTCTCCCTCCTATCTAAAATCATAAAAATATATATATTTTTAAAAAACTAATTTGAACATCGTGGAATGCCAGATCCAAGAATTCTATATTCTTTGGAGGTCAATGCTGGGGGTGCTGCTTTGGGGAACTTTGGTGAGATGGGTAGAGGTTGGTCAGGAGAAATGTACAGGGCCAGGCAGAAATGAGAGGGGTCGTGGGGATCGCTATGCTTGGGAAGCAGGGCCAAAATGAACATCAATCTATAACCCCAAAAGTCTAGTCACAGGCCTCTGTTTATCAGTCTAGAAACACTTGCTCCGACGTGTCTTGTGTTGTTAGTTGGATAAAAACATGTGTACATCGCCGAAACCGGTTGGGCTCAGTGGATAGAGCGTCGGCCTGCGGACTGAAAGGTCCCAGGTTCGATTCCGGTCAAGGGCATGTACCTGGGTTGCGGGCACATCCCCAGTAGGAGGTGTGCAGGAGGCAGCTGATCGATGTTTCTCTCCCATCGATGTTTCTAACTCTCTATCTCTCTCCCTTCCTCTCTGTAAAAAATCAATAAAATATATTAAAAAAAAACAAAAAACAAAAAAAAAACACAAAAAACATGTGTACATAATAGAATCCCAGTTCTATACAATTGCATTGTATTTGACCACGTGTGTAAGGTTTGACTTTGAGATTGTTTTATGCTGTGAAGTAGTCAAAATAAGACATTTAAAATGTTGACCTGGGTAAACCTCTGTGAGAAATCAGAAGTACAGGACAGTCTATCCACTTCTACTGTATTAATAGAATGGCCTGCCCTAGGTCAGGGGTTTGGGGAGCGTCTGAAGGCAGCTGCGGGCAGAGGATTCATCGGTGAGAATATGTTGAGTTTACTTTATTCTGAAGTAACTTAGTTAATGAAGTGTTAACCTGAAAAAAAAAAAAAAAAAACATTTTTAAGGTTAGCGAAAAAAGCCAGGAAGAAGGAATAAGCAGAGAGAGGGGAGGAAAAAGAGGGTGGTGAAGAAAAGGGAGGGGTGCAGGGAGATGGCAAGAGAGGAAGAGAGATCATTAAATGGCCTGAAGAAGAAAAAATAAAACTTCAGAAATGGGGCAACTTAGCCTCACCAAACGAATGTAACCTTATCAAGGTTTAAAAAAAGTCAACAACAATGGCATTAAGGGAGTCACTGACATTCTGGAAGCTTGTCAGAGGTGACTGGAAGAGTTCACTGAGGAAACTCATTACACAGGGCCAAGTGGAGTCACATGGGTGCCCTGGGACAGTTCATCACAGTTTGCCAGCATTTACCCGGAGGAGATGCCCAGCGCAGTGTGGGGAGAGGGCAGGAGGAAGGCGGCAGGAATGCCTATCAGTGACGGCCCCTTCTCCATTACTTCAGCAAGTCGGTCCTGCCCTGTCTCCTAAAGCTTCGCTTACTTTGGCCCATTTCTATGAATGGCAGTTTCATGCCCATCCCTGGCCACTGTGCCGTCTCCTGAGGGATCTCACTGCCTGCTTCCCCCACTGGCTGCACCAAGCCACTCAGCCGGGCACACGTGGCTCTCGGTGACAGGAGGTCTGGGAAAGTCCTATTTCTGGGGAGGTTGGAGCCCTTTTCAAACTGGTGACCTAAGCAGAGCTTGCACAGCCTACCTATTTATCTGGCTCTTCTGTAAGAAGGAGATAAACTGAGAGTCGTGTCCCACAGCCGAGGGAGTGAGGGCAACTGGACTTTGTACAAAAAGAGAAGTAGACAGTTACCTATCTCCTCCCTTAGGCCAGGGGAACCAAGGACTTTTTCATTTGACCGTGATTAGAAATAGAGCAGAACCAGACCGCATGTTAGAACCAGGTTTCTGGAACTTGCTGCAGCCCAGCTTGCCACCTGCAAAGAAGGAGGCTTATTCATGGTGAACCCTCCAACAGGAGGAAAGTAAGGACCCCTGAAGGGTCCGTCGCAGCCCCTTTGTTCAACTCACTGTGACCTGGACAGGGCTCGATGGTCTAAAACAATGTGATTCCACCCATTGGTATTCAAACTGTAGGCTGCTCCACTCTGCGGTTCTATACCTGGACTAGGGCTGCCAGCAGCCAGATGGTTCATGAGGGTGGGAGCAGAGCCAGCCAGGGGGCCCTCGGCTTTGGGGAGGCGACTCTCTAGTCACTGAGTTAACCGGCTTCATGTACCTGCTCTGTTCAGGTCCTCTACCCAGAGCTGGAGAACCAGGGAACAAGGACGGGACCTTAGAGGCTCACAATCTAGGGGGAGAGACCAATAAACATAGAGGCAACGACAAGACAGTGTGATAGACACACTGTTTTTAAAAAATTGAGATATATTTCACATGCCAGAATAGTCACTCTTTTAAAGTGTCCAACCCAGTGGTTTTTAGTATATTCACAAGATTGTGCAACCATCACTAGAAATTAATTCCAGAACATTTTCATCACCATAAAAAACAAACAAACACACACACACACACACAAACCCTATATCTATTGGCAGTCAGCCCCTATCTTCCTCTCCTGCCAGTGCCTGGCAACCACTAATATACTTTCTGTCTTTATAAATTTGCCTATTCTGGGCATCTCATATCAGTGGAATCATACCATATACAGCCTTTTAGGTCTTTTACTTAGCATACTGTTTTCAAGGTTCATCTTTGTTGTGGTATGTATCACTATTGCATTCTTTTTATGACTAAATAACATTTCACTGTATGTATTACCACAATCTGTTGATCCCTTCAGTTCGTATTCATTTGGGGTGTTTCCACTTTTGGTTATTATGAATAATGCTGCTATAAACATTCATGTACAAGGTTTTATGTGGACATATGTTTTCAGTTCTCTTGGGTATATACCTAGTAGTGGAATTGCTAAGTCATATGGTATGTGTAACTCTAAGTTTAACTTTTTGAGGACCTGCCAGACTGGCTTGAGTTAGGTTTCTGCTTTTTTATTTATTTTTTTTAAAATCTTGATTGTTGAAAGTATTACATATGTCCCCGTTCCCCCCGACCCCCACCACCCCCTCCAGCTCGCCCCCACCCCTCCACCACCCTATTGTCTGTGTCAGGTTCCTGTTATTTTAAATGGCAGAGGCCAATACACCTTGCTGAATGAAAAGCAAAGGCTGCTTTAGTTGTTTATGGGTGTATTATTACTGTATTTATTTTTATAAAAACTTCCTGAGGATAAGTATGCTACTAATCATTTTAGATAATTTTGAAATGCAAAAACATTTAAAAGGAAAAAAAATGAAAATCATCTATATTCCTATTGCCCAAAGCTACCACTATTCCCACTTGGCTTGCTTTCCTCCTTTTCATCTTTCTTCTCTGTATACTTTTAAAAAGCAACGCCATGTTACATGGTTAGTTTTACATTTTGCTTTTCTCTCTGATCATTTTATTGCAAGTAGTTCACCATTCACTGTTTTATAAACTAGTCTTTATTTTATGTTTTCTTTTTGTAACTGTTATCCTTATTTTTTTGCTTTTGAAGAAGGGGCCAAGATGACAGGAAGAGAGAAAAAGGGAGAGAGGGAGAGATTTGAGGGAAAGAGGAAGAACATATCACGGAGGATACATGAGAGAGAAAGGAAAGAGCAGGAGAGACCCTTGTTTGCTTTCTCGCAAGGCCATATTTTATCCTGCCTGGTTGCAGAAAAGATTTAAGGCCCTGTTGTCTCTGAGGCCTGAGAACAGCTCTCCAGTCTCTGTTTCTGGTGGCAGCGGCTGGGGTGGCTGTTGTTGTGACCCGGAGGCTGAGCCAGAGGTGGCTTCTGCAGGCTGCAGTTCAAGATGGCCAATTCGCAATCCTAGCAAAATCCATCTATTGGCAACTACTGAGGCACAAATAGTTCATGCACTTTGCAGCGGATCTGCCAAATGAGATACACAGGGCTCAATCAGCAGAGAAAATCAATGATGCAAAAATGCATTTCAATCTAGCGTTATTTCCTCCTGGGATGCCCACGACATCACATTCTATTGTGTCGATGGTTCTGTGGCAATTCTGGTCTAAGCTTCGTAGGCCAGGCCAGGAGAACGCCCTCACCCAGGGTTTCATGTGTCCAGAGGCTGGTTAAAAAAAAAAAAGAAAGAAAAAAGCCAAGATTTGTTGGCTGTAACGCAGAGGCCTGGGCAGCCACCATTTGTGAGAAGTGAGGCCTTTCCGTTTGATAAGTAAACACTAACCTCTGTGTTTCTAAACCACCCTCTGTAACAGGTGATGTAATTAGCAAGGAACGTAATGGTGAACTTTCAAGATGGCAAGTCACAAAAGTATTATGTCATTAACTCACATGTATAACATAAAATAGTGATGTTTTTAATATCCTATCATTTTTGTGCCACTCAGTTTATTTTCTCTTAAATATTCTAATAGTAAAATTTAATCATTGTGAAAAAATTAGAAACTATTGATAAGCAAAATTTTTTTTCATCATCTCTATTAAATTCTATTTACATTTTGCCAAATTTCTCACCATGCAGGATTTTTTTAATAAAACAAGACCATGTAGCCCAGCTGGTCTGGCTCAGTGGTTGAGCATCAACCTATGAACCAAGAGGTCACAGTTCAATTCCTGGTCAGGGCGCATGCCCAGGTTTCAGGCTTGGTTCCCGGTAAGGGGCATGTAGGAGGCAGCCCATCAATAATTCTCTCTCATCATATGTTTCTCTCTCGCTCGCTCTCTCTCCCTCTCCCTCTCCCTTCTCTCTGAAATCAATGAAGAGATATTAAAAAAACACAACAAAAAATATGATCCCCTAGATGACAGGATCATGATAGTACCATTATGAGAAATAGAGAAGTCAGAATAAATACCTTGTCTGGGCACCTAAGAAATAATTCTGGATATTGTTGATGTGACTGTAGCACAGGCCGATGGAATGACCTAGCAGGTGGGTGGACATGTAGGACTTGGGCTGGAGAGGGAAGTTGAGGCAAAAGGTGGTGACACAGGTACCTCTGCAAGGAGAGGGGCTTCACAGGGGTACTATGACTTAGGAAGGTCTGGGCTGGCCTGGCTGAGCTTCCTTCCATGCTCGGGGCAGGGAAAGAACAATCCAGACCTGATACAAAGCTGCTCCAGGCTGCTGCCTCTCTCCTGGGATTCCTGGCCGGGTGGCCCCATCACAGGTGCTGAGAGGACTGTGCAGAAGTTGCTTATTTAAAGCCTCCGATCTGACTCCTGTTTCACCTCTAGCGGGGACAGTGCTCTTCACCCTCTCAGTGAGGAACGGGTGTACTGCAGCCAGATGGTAAACTGTGAACAGAAATAAACTCTCCTCACATGTAGCAAGTATATTTATATTCAGTCCTATAATACCACGGCAGGCATAATTATAGCCAATCCCGTAATGGCGTTGCGGATATCAGGCATCAAAAACCAACAACCAAATGTGCCGCAGAGACCAGGAAGGTACGGCTGTGGGGACAGCGAGCTGCAGGGCCAGCTGCTGCCCCTGAGGGGTGGCTGGGTGACACAGGCAGGGCTGATGGCAGCTTCGCCAGGGGCTCTGCCAACAGAGCAGGGAGGGAGTTAATAATTTTGTGGGATATACAGTTCAAACTCCTGTTTCAGTCACACTGCATGCTTTTAGTCTTACTTTTTAAAAAATTAGAAAATCAATACTTATTCACTGTACAAGGTTCAGGAAATATGGAAAATTATTCATAATCCCACAATCCAAAAATAGCCTTTTTAGAGGGTATTATGCTAAGCGAAATAAGTCAGACAGAGAAAGAGAAATACCATGTGATTTCACTTATATGTGGAATCTAAAAAACAAAATAAATGAACAAACAAAACAGAAACGAACTCCTAGATACAGAGAACAAACTGATGATTGCCAGGTAGGAGGTGGGTGGGGGCATGGATAAAAAAAGATGAAGGGATTAAGAAGTAGGTGTTGCCAGTTATAAGAACAGTCACGTGGAGTAGCCACTGCTGTGTGTGGAGTAGCCACTTTCTGTCTCACTGCTTCACTAATAAACTCGCTCTCACTTCACGCTCTAAAAACACAACAACAAACAGTAAAGACAGTCACAGGGGTATAAAGCACAGCATAGGGAATGTAGTCAATTATATTGTAATAACTATGTTTCACACTAGGCTTATCAGGGTGGTCATTTTGTAAGTCATATAAATATTTCATCACTATGTTGTACACCTGAAACTAATATAATACTGTATGTTAACTTTAACTGACAAAGAAATAAGTAAATATGAACTGTCTCCCCCCAAAGTGACACTCCTTAACTTTGTTGTATTTGACATTACAGTATTTTGTGCGTATGTATATATTTTTAATGTCATGCTATACATAACATTTTATATCTTGTTTTTCTCATTTAACATTAGGAGTACTTCCTTATGTCATACAGATATAGTCTAAAATATTACTTTAAAATGTTCTATTGTGGTATATGCATATGGAAAACTATACCACATTTGAAATGAATAAACAAGAGCTGCAATGTATCAAGAAATACTAATTCTTAATATAAGAGTAAAAAAAAGGTAATGTGCAGAGTCAGAAATATAATTCAATTTTTAAGAAGTAAAAGGTCAAAAACAATATTACATACTGTTAATGTCATCAGACGTGTAAAAAGATAGAAAAATGGATAGAAGGAATTTTCTCTGGGGAGGGAGGAAAGAGGTCAAAATTTAGGGAGGTATAAAGATATTGGTTTTTATATATTGTTCTTTAAAAAGTGATCTAAAACAAATATGGCAATCTCTTAAGGTAAATTTATGTGGTGAATCAATATGTGTTCATATTCTCTGCATTTTTCTGCATGTTTGAAATATAGATTATCATTTTTTAAATTAATAAACTTCATTTTTAGAGCAGTTTTAGGTTTGCCAAAAAGTTGAGTAGGAAAGTACAGAGTTCTCATATATTTTCTCACCACCCTCTCCTTACACACACACACACACACACACACACACACACACAGTTTCGCCTATCATTAACATCTTGCTATAGTGTGGTACATTTATTACAAGTGAGCCAATATTGATACACTATTATTAACTAAAGTCCATAGTTTACATTAGGGTTCACTCACTGTGCTGTACATCCGTAGGTTTAGACCATTGTATAATGACATGCATCCATCATTACATAGTTTTACTGCCCTAAAAATCACCTGTGCTCCACCTACTCGTTCCTCACATCGGCCTCCCTCCCTCCCTCCCTCCACCCAAGCCCCTGGCAAGCACGGATCTTTTAACTGCTCCCGAGTTTTGCCTTTTTCCGAATGTCATATAGTTGGAATCACACAGTATGTAGCCTTTGCAGATAGGCTTCAGAGTAAATTATTTTTTCACTATTAATTAATTTCACTATTTTGATATAGTCATTATTAGCTATGCATACATTGTATCTTTTTTCTTCATATAGCTGGTGTCATAGTGTGTAAAATATTGCCACCTTTTTTCACTTTATAAACAATATATTATGAAACCAGTGTGATTCAAAATTTCTTTCTTTTAACACCTTCAAGAATGTTTTGTGATGTGGAATGTTGTGTTAGTGAGGTAACTAATAATTAAGTACTATTGGACATTCAGGCTGTTTTCACCTGTGGCGGGCATTTTTTCTGGCCTTGGGGAGCTCCTCTTAAATTTAAAAAGGCCCTTGACGTCTCCAGCGAATTGGGAACATCCAGGCTTCTAGGTACGTGTCACCTGGACAACATGCTAGACATTAACTGTGAGTTCCCTACAGTCAATGTAGGAGTTCAGTTACCTACTTTCCTTTTGGGGAACATGGATGCAATGCATCTGATGTGCCCTAATCAAGTGTCCTCGGGGTCCTACGGAAATTCCATAACCACAAAGGGGCCTGCCTTCTTCAAGAGCTTGGATTGTTCACTAGGAATCCAAGAAAGAGATCCTGGAGCCCTGTTTTGTAGAGCAGAGCTAGATGGGTGCCCTGAAGAACTGGGACGCTGGGAGTGGGTGGGAACATAGGGCAGTGGGCGTGTCTGTCGAGAGACCGTGAGAACCTGCCCACTGCCCCAGGGCTCAAGGCCATGAGTGCCTGGAGTTTTGTCTAGGCAGAGGAAATGCTCAGGCTGTCCTGGGAACATTGTCTTATCTCCAGTCAGTTTAATCATACCGGTGGAGAACTTGGGGTCTGGTATGGGACTTCCGGTTCAAATCCCAGCTCAGCCACTCTCAGGCTACCTGACTTTGAACAAGTGGCTAAACCATGATGGCTTCAGTTCCGAAGGGGAATGAAAGAACACCACCTCAAAGAGTTGTCGTGAAGGTTAAATATATATTGTCCCCAAAATGTATACACACTTTGAATAATTATAAAGGCAGTGTTTGTACTTCAACTGCATTTTCAAACTTCCAGTAGCATTTTAGGATGAATTTCCTCTGTTCAAACCTAAGTCTGGTTGAAAAGAAAGAAACACCAATTGATCTATCAGCTGTTAAAGTATGATACATGTTTTGGGGACATGTGTGTGTGTGTATGCCTAGCACTTAGTTAGTACTCAGTACATGTTGACAACAACAACAGCTGAACATATGTTTTTTTTAAAAAAAAGAAAGGTGAACAGTCAGCAAGAACATGAGATAGTCAAGCCAAGAAGGTCAGCATGATTCTCACGCCACCACTTTCCTCCTAGAGAAAGGCCCAGCACGTTTCACAACACCAGGCATGGCCTGGATTCAAGTGGGTGGGGAGCTATAGGAGCAGGAAATAGAAACACACTACCCAGTAACTCCAAAGGAACGTGGGCTACTTTAATGATTTCTGCAAGCCACCTGCCAGACTATGTACATTCCCGTGTTTTTATGTTTGTTCTCCTGTGTAGCCATCTCTAGCGCCTGTCTTTTGTTTGGTTGCTAAATCCAGCCATTGCAGGTGGATTTTCAAATGGGCACATGGCCTTTGAAGTCACCTCCCACCCAATGAGGGGACTTCTATCCATAATAGCCCGACGTGTACTTATCTAATCTAGGAGACATTCTGGATTCCTTTCTTTCCTTCAGTCATGTCCAAGCAAACCTGGTCAGTTCCATCTTCAAAACAGACCTTAAATCTCTGCTCTTCCTGCTATCGCCATTGCCCCCTCCTTCATCCCTTACCTAGACTACTGGCCCCTCACTGGTCTCCTTATTCCATGCTTCCATCCTGTAGCCTGTTCTTCACAGGAACCAGGGTACCTTTTAAAAAGGTAAATCAGAGCATGACTCTCTCCCCATCTTAGGTTGAGTTCCCCAGAAGCAGACCCTGAGACAAGCAGATTCATGAGCAAGTGTTTTATCTAAAAAGTGCCCCCAAGAGCCCTAGCTGGTTTGGCTCAGTGGATAGAGCATCAGCCTGAAGGGTCCCAGGTTCGATTCTGGTCAAGGGCACAAGCCTGGTTTGTGGGCTCAATCCCCAGGAGGAGGCGTGTAGGAGGCAGCCTATCAATGATTCTCTCTCACTGTTGATGTTTCTATCTTTCTATCCCTCTCCCTTGCTCTCTGAAATAAATAAAAATATATTAAAAAATAAAATAAAAAGTGCCCCCAAGAGAAACCCATAGTGAATGAGGGGAGTCATGCAGGGAATCAGGAGTCACCAAGCAAGGAAGAAGCCTAGAGGCCCAGCCTGCATCCAGACTTGTCCCTCCTAAAGACGAAGGGCTGGGCTTTCACACTCCCACTCCGCCAGCTAAGTCCTGGCTCAGGGGGTTAGGAGGCGCCCTCTGTGCTTGGGGCAAAGAGCTCCTGCTCCAGTGGCCCAAGGGCTGTGCGTCCTTGGAACGAAGTTGCCGGAGTTGGTCCTTATAAGGCAAGTGCACAGAAGCTGGGGGACTGACACACGGAAATCCCAACAGGGACCCTTGATGGAGCACGGCAAGGTCCACGCCAGTTTCCTCCCTTCTGTCCTACCTCAGCTCCCTCATAGCACACACCATGACCTATAAGTGGTTTATATAATTGTCTCTCCATTTGTTTGTCTGTTTTCCCCACGAAAATGAAATTTCCAGGAAAGGAGTGAGCACGTTTGTCTTGCTGCCTTTTGTACCCCAATGCCTGGCGTAGAGATGGCACATTGTGGGTTCGCCACAAAAGTGAGTATGAATAGGTAAATGGACGGCGGCACCTTGGTTTGGACGCCTTCAGCAATGGGGAGCTTCTACAGGCCATCCCACTCTCAGAAAGCCTTACCTGCAAGTCTGACCCCAGGCTGAGCTGTAATCAGCTTCTGGGTCACACCAACCACCCTCCCCTCTGGACCAGCTCAGGAGATGGCCACCTTTTCCATGTCAGATGTCCAATGTCCCATCCTTCTCTCCTCCAGACTCCGCAGCCCCAGCTCCTCCAAAAGTTCCTCATTTGACAGGGATTTTAGAGCCACTGGCATCCATAATTTCACTAGCCCAAAAAAAATCCTTTTGACCTACCCACACAAAGAATGCATAGCGATCCCTCCCACAGCACCCTGAATACACCCAACCTTGGAAGGTAAACTGGGTCAAGCCAGATAAGGATTTGGAGGCGTGAAGCTGCAGAGATACCAGCCAGGGCTCTGGAGTCAGCAGACCCAGGTTGAATCCCAGCTCCACTTACTCTTAAATGACTGATCTCAGGCAAAATACTTAATATCTTTGTTTATAGAAGCGGGGGGGAGAGGGGGGGATAAGAGCACCTACATGATAGAGTTGGTGTAAGGGTTAAATTAAATAAGACGATGAGTGTAAAGCACTTAGCCGAGTGCCTGGCACATCTTTGAGGACTGGGAGCTTCCCCAAATTCTACCTCTGACCTGAGATCTCCACGCTCCCACAACGACTTCTTCCCACTCAAAGCTTCCTGCTAACCCAGTTCCATCACGGACACCTCCACGCTCCTCCAGGCATGATAAGCTTCCAGGTTCTGTACCAGATGTTCTCCTGGCTATTATTTCTTCGCATTTTCTCATCATCACTCTCCATGTCAGGATTCTGCTCTCCAACCTACTCCTGGCTACTCAGCCACATGTCTACCCTTTCTCTTTCACTTGTCCTTCTTGCTCACTTAATTCTTTCTTTCTGTTCCTCCTGCCACCATCTTTCTTTATATCACGCAACTCTAACCAGTTAAGTTTTGTGTGTTCTTTTCATTTCCTATTCTCCTATTCTGCCTCCTGCCTTGGCTGCAGATAGCTAAAAGGAAATGATCAACCGGGCAACAGTAAAATTGGTAGTTGCCACATAGGCATCTTAAGCTCAGACCATTCCCATCTGCTCCTTGCCACAGACTGAGTGGTAAAAATCAAGGTGGGAAGTGGAGCCATTAGCAGTAAGGACAGAGGAGAAACAGGAAGCTCTCTTTCTCTCTCACCTATATGGAAGCTTCTCATTCCCTTTCTAGCCCATCGCATTCGTACACTACAGGGATAGTTGTCTCTCTTGTTCCTGACTTTAATGGAAATGCTTCTAATATTTTGCCATTAATTATGATTCCCCCCCCCCCCCCCCCCCCCACCACCACCACCACCTAGGTTTTGTGCTATATAGTCTTTATCCAATGCGGGGAATTCTCTTCTATGTCTGGTTTGCTAAGCTTATATAATATGTAGTTGTGGTTATTTGGCTTGTGTTTCTAGGTTGGAAGCAGAGCACTGAAAATCAGGGAAGCAGGGTGATAAGAAGGTTGGCTGGGGAGGTAGCCTGGGAATATCAGAAGAAAGAATTGAGGCCAAGCATGCAGGCTGGGGGACGATGGAGCTTCCTGTCCCAAGGCACGGCCATGGCACTAACAGTTACTCCTCAGACTCTGCTCTCGTGAGTCAAAGACTCCACTGGGCCCTTGAGGGTAGCAATGCAAAACTTGGCTCTAGTTATAGTTCTTTTTCTGCTTTTATTGATTTAAGTAAACAATTCTGGATTTTCAAGAAGCATTTGGAGATTCTTGAATTGGAGCAGATAATTGAAACCTCATCCCTTTTCACGTGAAAGCTTTTTGGAGGTGGATCTGATCCCAGTTTCCCATTCCAATCAGCTGCTGTGAAAGCCACTTGTTCTTGCTGTGGGCAGATCAAGCCTCGTTTTCCCCCTGATGGAAATTCAGGAAGGAAACCGAATAATTCCCAACAGAGACAAGAGCTGACCACAGTACCATCCAAAAGGGCTTTTAAAGATTCCAATCTTGCATGTGAGAACATTGGCAGCGAGGTTGGTTCCTTGCTCAGCCAGACAGAAGGCTTGGGGGGAGACGCGGTCTGCCATTTTGACAGGAAGTTCTTTTTTGATGGAGGAGAAGTTGCAATGGAAACATCGCTGGGGGGCACTTTCACACTGGGAAATCTCTGTGAAAGTGTTTGTGACAAGCATCCAACATAAAGTACTAAACACTCATGCATAGATATTTCTCAATAGACGAACTTGCTCATACTGTGGGCCTGGTGAAAGGAAGGAACATCAAGATTACCCAGTGTGGCATCTATCTATTGGCATTCTACCCCTGCTATGCATGGTGGCTTTGGGGGTTTTGGTTTTGTTTCTACCATGATTGATGGGAAATTGGCCAACATACCCCTGGAAAACCAAGAGTTGACTTGCTTCACTTCTTTACTTAATTTCATGCTTAAGATGGGTGAGGAAAATAAGTGCTAAGCAACCTGTCATCGGGGGAAATTTAAACAAACTGGTAATTGTGCTAGGGTGAGGAACTGCGCAATGGAAGGATTACAGAATGTTACAGAATGTGCTGGGAGGGGGGACTGACGTATGGAGAAGGATTGTGTTGCCAGGATATGAGGATTGTGTATGTGCTGGGAGGAGGGACTGATGTATGGAGGGGGGTTGCAGGGTTAGGAACCATGAAAGAAAAATTGCTAGATTGTCTTAGACCAGTCAAGGTGTGACTCTGTTTACCCCCCGTTGTGCTTATGAACTTTCTGTGAGCTTCTAAGGTAACACTGTTTTGCTATAAAAATCATAATGCACACTTGCTCTTTGCCACATGCCGCGAGGCTTCCCAGAGGGGGAAGGTACGGGCTGTGGTCAGCTGGCCAGGTTAATAAAAGGCTTTCAAATTTAAATTCTGAGTCGGTGGTCTATCTCGTTGAGCCAACTCATAACAGTAATGTGTCAGGTGGCTTTGGGACAGTCTCAGAGGTGGCAAGTAAACAAAATCTAGGAAGAAAAGTTGGAGGAACTGGCATAGCTCAGTCTTAAAAAGAGAAGATGATAGGCTTACGAAGCGATTGTGTCTAGTACGGTAAACCAGATTATACACGCAGTCCCAGAACACCTCCCACGCTCACCGGATGGTGGTGTACTGGGCGAAAGCAGGGGCCTTAGGGTTAGGAGAACAATGCTCCAGTCCCACCTCCGCCCACAGGTGACCCTGGCAGTCTCCCTGTCTGCCTCAGTTTCCACCCCTGTAAACATAAACAGTTGGATGACTTTGGGATTCTAAGACAAGACCTCCTTTAAGGCTCACAAAAGAAGAAATGTCTAGATGTTTCAAACCACTTCAAAGGGATAGTGCTTTTAAATTATGACATAATAAATGCATTTATTTAGTGAGCAGAATCATTCAAAGATGGAGCTTGCTAGGAAAAAGAATAATAAGAGAGGGCTCCGCGCTAAGAGTTTGGGAACCTGTTTGTATGTAGGACACTCTGCAGGAGGGATGGTGCCTGCCTCGTCCAAGAGACCTTAGCACCCAGCATGGCACCTCCCCAAGTTCTCTTTATGGTTCAAACACACACAGATGCCGAGAGAACACAGCCTAAGCTTCCATGTGCCCATCATCCAGTCCCACCCCCTGACCACTACACCTCCTCTCAGATTATTTTGAAGCAATTCCCATACATCATATAATTTCACCCACCAATATTCCAATGTGTCACCCTGAAAGATGGGTATTTTACACATAGAATATCATCACACCTGAAAAATGAACATTACTTTTTAAAATATCATGTCAATTCAGTGTTCAAATTTCCCTAATTGTGTCCATATTGCAATTGGGTGATATGTATGTTGTTTTCTGTAACCCCCCCCCCCCTCCCCACCCCACACACACACCTCTGTGATTTGCTTGTTGAAGGGAGTTGGTTTCTTGTCCCAGCGTTTCCCACAGTTGGTATATCGCTGGTTGCCTCTCCACAGTATTTCAAAGGAAATACATGAACTTTGTATTTCCTACAAAATGGTAGTTATGTCAAGAGGCTTGATCAGGCTTAGGTCCTTTTTGAATTTTTAAGAATGCTTCATAGGTATTTTTCTGTATTTACATCAGAAGGCATATAGTGCCCTTTAATGTTTATTTTTTTAATGTTAGCAACCATTGATGACCATTGCCTAGATCCATGATTTCATTACAAGTTGCAAAAATGTTGATATGCTAACTTCATTTCTTAGCTCCATCTCTTCATTTATTCGCTGACACATTTCTCTAAAGAACCCCCTCCCCTCAGCAACTTGGTCATCCCTGCCCTGACACACAGCTCAATGCTGTTTCTTTCCAGTTTCAAAATAATAGGCTGTTCCCCAGCATCCTTCAACAGATGACAAAGGAGGGTTTAGAAAGTGCTATTACAGACTCCTGGGTTTCAATGTATGCAAGGAATTTGAGTTCAGTGAACTAATAATCCTTATTAATTATTCTATCACTGGCCACTGGGATTGTAGGGACATTGTGGCCCCACTCCAGTGGTGTTTGAGGTTCCTACTTTCTTTTTTTCTTTCCAGTCTTATTAAGATATAAGTGACATATAAAATTGCATTAGTTTAAGGTGTGTAACATAATGATTTGATACATGTCTATACTGCAAAATAATTACCACAGTAAGTCTAGTTAATACCCATCACCTTGCATAGTTACAATTGTTTTCTTATGTTGAGAACTTTTAAGGTTTACACTTAGCAACTTTCAAACACATGAGACAGGACTAGCAACTGCAGTCACCATGCTGTACCGTACAGCCCAGCACATGCTCGCCTTATTCCTGGAAGCTTGTGACAGGCTCTTACTCTCCGGGGACTCAGCGTCTGAGATAATGTCTAAGGTCCTTGTTAGCACTAACCTCAGACCCGGGAAACAGGAGCCCTGTCCTGGGCTTCCCCTATCAACACAGGGACACAACGTGCTTTTTCCTCTTTGGGGGTCTCACAGGAAAACTTTCTGAAAGGTGGGTGACTGACCAAGGCAAGGAGGGAGGGGATGTGTGTGGGACCAACTGATCCCCTCAGGCCAGAGGGTGAGGCCTGAGACTGCCACTGAATGGGGTGGGTGTGTGGGGAATGGGCGACAATAATCACTTCTGCCCTGGGAAGTCCGGAAAAGAGTGCCTGCTTCGGTTTAAAGTTGGCCTCTCATATCAACCCAAATGGGCGTCTAGACAGACAGATTTCCCGATAACTACCTTCCCGCCCATCCCCATCCCCACTCCCTGCTCCTCAGCTGGGGTGGTGCAGTTTCGAGAGGCACCTAGGACGGAAAAGTCAGGTATAGGGGAGGGTAACCTGACACCCTACCTCTAGGGGAGTTGACTGGGTTACTCCCTATCCTGGGTTTGGGTGCACCAAGTCACTACCAGTCACCACCCAGGAGTCCCGGGCCTGAGGCCAGCTTCGGCTCTGCCCAGCCCCAGCATATCCCTGCTTCATGTGACTGGGCGTCCAGATGGCAGGAATGACCTGAGAACCTGGTTTCTTTAGCTTCCAGGTCTCCAAGTAGGCTATAGGGGAAGAGAAAGGCTTGGGTGGGAGCATGGGGCAGAGGTGACTGTGCCTTCATGTATAGCTTTAAGCATTCAGACTTATGACACATGGGGCAATACTGGCACTTTGGCAAATGCCAGGGCAGTGCGGTCCTTCTGGCTCAGACATCCCAAGTCAGTGTTTGAAGTAAGAAGAGGCAGACTTCACCGTTCAGTCTTTTTTTTATAGATTTCAATTCTTTGTTGAAATTCTTTATCTTTTCATATATTGTGAAAACATATTTTCTTTAACATGTATAATCCCTATTATAAAGTCCTTGTCTAGTAGCTCAATTATCAGAATCATTCGTGGGTCTGCTTCCATTGTCTGCTTTTTCTCTGAATTATTAGTCATATTTTTCTGCTCTTTGCAATATCTTATAGCTGTATGAAATAACCACAGGGGTTGTACATGATGTTATTTTTCTCCAGTGATGCTTCTCTTTTGCTCCTGTTAGCAAATGGGGTGAGGGACCGATCACCTCAATCTGGCCAGGGATTCAGCTGCGTCGGGGCTGGAGTGCAGTTTTAATAGTCCCAGTCCAGCTTTGAGTCATCTTGTTCCTTGGGGGAGCCCACTCAGTCTTTTGACTGACAGCCTGCCAGGTCTTCTCAGCCCTGAAAGCCTGTGGAAGATTCAGTTCTGTTCTTAGGAGCTTCGGCTCTTTGGTCTCTTGCCCCACACAGTTTCAAAATTTAGAAATGTCCTGAAGGGGATATGCATCTTATGTTTGATGCAGCCCTCCTCCCTGCAACAGGATTTTGTTTCCTATGTACTACGAGTCTGTGGGAAATGTCCCTCTGCTATTAGACACCTGTGGCCCAGCCTCTCCTGCTCTACCCCAGAATTCAGCAAACGTCCCTGGGGAAAATGGACCATGTGCCTAGAGTCCCGTAGATTCCAATGTTACACTCCTGTAGATCACGTTGATCATCAAGGCCCTACTGGTCTCTTTTTGTTCGAGTGAAGACCTTATGCCCAGACCAAGCTCTATCTATCCTAGGCCCGCACCTAGATTGGGCAAACACCCCCAGGGAAGAAAATTATCAGAGATTATCAGCTCACTTATAAAGGACTCTCTCCTATCCAGAATTCTAGTTCATTAGTCCTCATTGCTGCCACATCAATCCAATGTCTTTAAAAATATGATTTTATAATTTACCCAATGTTTCTAGTTGTTTCAGCAGGAACACTGGATTGTTGCTACATACCCCATCCTATCCAGAAGAAGTCCTATGAAATTATTTCAAGATTTAACCACAGCCCGGCCGGTGTGGGTCCATGGTTGACCATCAATCCATGAACCAAGAGGTCACTGGTTTGATTCACATGCCCGGGTTGTGAGCTCGATCCTCAGTAGGGGGCATGTGTCTATCTTTCTACCCCTCTCACTTTCTCTCTCTCTAAAGATCAGAAAAAAACATATTTTTAAAAAAGATTTAACCACAGTATGGTCATGCAGATAGGACCTGAAATGCCAGGACACATGGATGATATATGGCTGAATGAGCCCAATCACGTCAAGGCCCTCCTCTTTATCTCATTATATGCAGCAAGGAGACAGGCAGCCCAAGTGGACCAACCAGAGTCCTCCTGCACTAGAACTTGGAGCCAAGAACCTTTTAATATTTGGGAGGTGGGACAAAGCTCTGAGAATAGGTTGGAGGTTCACTGGTGATGTCCCATGCTCATGGAAGAAGCCAGTCTCCAGCAGCAGGAAATGAAGCCCTCCCACATGAGGAGCTTCCGGGGGCTAGATGCTGTCGGCCTGCTTCCTGTCCTTGGTACTCACTGTGGTTTGCTTACCTGAGCCACACAAATTAATGACCCTTTTTTGCCTGAGCTAGTTCCTGTCTCCTGAGCGGCTGGGTGACTCCCTCCCTCCCTTCCTTCCTTCCTTCCTTCCTTCCTTCCTTCCTTCCTTCCTTTCCTTCCTTCCTTCCTTCCCTCCCTCCCTTTCTCTCTCTCTCTCTCTCTCTCTCTCTCTCTTATTTTTTTTGGCCTTGGGCTTTCTGAGATACCTTGTGTCCGTATTATACATTATCCTTTTCTTCTTAAGCAAAGTGGAGGTGGCTTATGTTACCTGTAACTCAACGAGCCTTAAATAAGACTGCTTCCTGAATGATGGGCAAGCTTAGAAGGGCCCGGTGAGAGGCAGCTCCCTCCTGGCACAGAAGGAAGAGGGAGGGGAAGGACGGTGATACTGCTGAGACCTCCACTTTGGATCACGAGTCCTCACCCCGAAGAGAGGTGGATGCTTCTGGATTCTGGACATTCAGCCCTGTGGGAGGAACTTCAGACTTGCCTGAGAAGTCATCACATCCGACTGCCAAAGCCACGCTGTCTCACTTGAATCAAACTGGGGAACCAACCTCACGCCGGACAATGCTCACAGGTGGGAAGGAATGCAAACAGGGAAATGCCTGTGTTTGCACGTTTTACCCACTCCTGGGCTCCCGACTTGCAGGCGAGCCTGAAGTTTACACCAGAGGGTAAACAAGATAGCTATTTGGACATCACACACCACTTTGCCAGTTTCCGTTCTCTTGAATTATTTACCATCTAATTGTCTGCATTGAAACAGAATCTGGAAACACAGTCAGCGATGTAGCCTTATTTGCGAGTAAGAGAAAGGAAACCAGAGTTTGGTGAAGTACCCCGAGCAGATGCCCCTCTGGTTTTCTGAAGTTCTCCTGCAAAGTGGGTGAAGCCAGCTCAGCAGCAGACAGGGCTCAGGCTAGGGGCTCCCTGCAGCTGCTAGCCCAGTCTCTCCTCTGAGGCCACAATGCCCAAACAGGCAGAGGCGTGGGCTCCTGTCTGGACTTAGCCCCTGCGCCTTGGTTTCTTGTCTGCAAAAGGCAGGCTGCAAAGGGGGATGGGATGGAAAAATAAGCCTCTCTTTTGATTTCAAAGATTGTTATCACACATTTTATTTTCACCATTGTACCAAGAATTTCCCAGAGGAATAAAGATTAGTAGCTTCGAAAATAAGAAAAATAGTCTAAAAATAATTCAAGTAGTAGAACAGTTTGGAAAACTTAGAGGAATATAATGACAAAACTCACTAACAGTCTCCCTTCTCAGTAAGAATCACTCATGATACTTTGATACATTTCCTTCCAATCTTTTTTCTAACCAAATATATATGGAATATCATTGGGAAATGTCAAGCATACTTCTTTCATAGTCTAGCTTTTTTCTATTCAACATTTTTTGGTGAGCTTCTACCCCATGTCAATACTCTTTGATTTTTAATGGCTCATTGTTTTCAAATAGTACACTATAAAGAGATATATAATTCAAATATTATTAATTAGGATTCAATTTGATTTCACATTAAAATCTAATCAGGGTGCCACAAAGGATGCTGATAACAATACATTCACAGACCAGATGGAGAGGATGAGGAACAGACCTGGAAGCAATTCTTCTCTCCCAGGACAAGTCCCCCCTGCACAGCGAGCCCACAGCACTGGCCCCTGAACAGGAAGTGAGAGAAAGGGAGAGATGGATGGGTGGATCATCAAGGAGAGGGGTGTATATAAGCATCAGGTGAGGGTGCATGAGCGGGGAGCGGATCCTAGAAAGCTCATGACCCTAATCACAGAATTTGCATATAACTGCTATCGTGCTATTCCATATGCTATGATGGCCTAACAATTATAGGTCATGTGACACCTCTGTATTCATATTCCCTTCCATTTCTCTAAATACAGTTCTTTCCTTTTACATAGTTGAAATCTAAACTATGAATATTCTTATACCTGTTGTTTTTTTCATTTGTAAAAATTCAGTCTTTGGGTTTTATTTGTGTACGTTTAGGATAGAGGAAAAGGAACTGTGTATCAATAGAAAAAGACAAGCTATCCGCTCACTAGTTAGGGTCCTGTTTATACCACCCATTTAAACTCAAATCAACATTATTTGAAATTTGCAGAAAAAACAGCCCATTTCCAACAAATAATTTTCAGGAGGGAGGATGGAGGAGGAGGTAGACACACAACGTGGAGACAGCTATGCCTCCCTTTTCTCATAGGCAACAAGGGGGAGGGGAGGGGGGTAAGTAAAGGCATGTCGGGCAAAGTTGGAGAGGCATCCACACCTGCTCATTATATCAAGTGTCAGAGACTCTCTAAATAATTCAGGTGCGGCCGGCTCCCTCCAGGGGCAGGTGTTGAGGAGAGTTTCCAGACAAGCATCTCCTCTTGCAAAACTGGAGCAGACTGAGGATCTGATTACTCGCAAAGGGGTCCAGTTAGTAGCTATGGCAACTCCTTCTGCAGCCTTCCTTACAACTTGCCTTGGATTAACATACAAGAAGCTTCTGGGAAAACGCTGCTGCTACAGCCTGTTGTGGTGGTTCAGAGAGTTGACACCCAGTTTCTGGGTTCTAATCCAAGTCCTACCACTTCCAACTGTGTGGCCTTAGGCAACTTACTCACCCTCTCTGATCCTCACTTTCTGCACCGGTCAAAGAGGGATAGCAATGCCCTCACTCGCATTGTTGTGGCATAAGGCTTTTATCATAGCGCCTGGTACACTGTAGATATCTCTCTCTTTTTTAAAAAATACATATTTTATTGATTTTTTACAGAGAGTGACAGAGAGTTAGAAACATCGACGAGAGAGAAACATTGATCAGCTGCCTCCTGCACACCCCCTACTGGGGACGTGCTTGCAACCAAGGTACATGCCCTTGACTGGAATCGAACCTGGGACCCTTCAGTCCGCAGGCCGACGCTCTATCCACTGAGCCAAACCGGTTAGGGCTGTAGATATCTCTTAACAGTGTCTCCACCTGATTTTCTAGAAATGGATGTTTGGACTTTAAATAAAAGAGTAATATCCAGAACTCAGAGAAAGCAACTCCTTAGAACAGAATCAATGATAACAGCAAACAGTTATTGAAGGTTTACCACATGCCGGATATCGTGCCCAGTGCTTTACCTAGAATCTCACAAAGCCCATTTATAGATAAGCATTATCAAAGTTCAGATAACTTAAGACTTTCCCCAGGTCAAACAGCAAGTAGGGGGCGGAACCAAGTTCCAACCCCTGCTCTGTCTCTCATCCCCCAAAAGCCCGTGTCCTTGCCTCTAGGTGAGTGGGTCTCTGAGTTATTTTACTGGCCAGCACTCCTCTAGTGAGCATGGCGGGGTGGTGGTCAGATGGTGGTGGTGGTGGTGGTGGTGGTGCGGGGTTGCAGGCACCAGGACTTGAGGGAGGGGTGACCTCCTTAGGTCTGTGGGGCCAGACTGCCCCCTAGTGTTGGAGGAATCTTAGGGCAAGATGAAATAAAGAGAGTTGCTTTTCTTCCGAGGTGGTAGTGAACTCTCCTCCCTTCCAGCCTGGAGCAGATCTATCTGTTTTGTCCAAAGGGTTTGTCCTAGGAATTGGGGTAAAAGGAGGGATAAACAGTTGGAATTAAGAAGTACTCTCTGAGGGTAGGGCAGCATTCTCAGACAAGCTTGAACCACTGGGTAGGGGAAATGTCTCTTATTTCCAGCACATAGCACATAAGTGCTCACTGAGTAGTGAATGAAGTTTTAAATCTCATTCTCACTAAAAGGATTATAAGATAAGAGTGATTATAAGGTTATTCACTGAGTTTTGCCAGAAGCACTAGCAGAAAAGACATTGTAACTGTAACGTGTAACCTACCGCCCACTCCAGGACACTCCAGGGACAGGTTCACGAGCACAACTAGGAGAGAATGGTGACACTCCTCAGTTTTTTAGAAATAAGTCGGGGTCAGCAAAGGTATTGACTGACAGCCTGCCAGTCTTCTCAACCCTGAAAGCCTGTGGAAGATTCAGTTCTATTCTTAGAAGCCTAGGCTCTTTGGTCTCTTGCCCCACACAGTTTCAAAATTTAACAAATGTCATTTTAGTTTGCCACCCTCACTCCAATGTCCCTAATGGTTCAGGGCTCTCAGAAAGGCCCCCTCCACCTCCCTAATTCTGCCCCAAGTCATCTATTTCGATAGGTAATCACTAGCCATGCTATGGGAACAATCTAAGTGTCTATCAATAGAGGAATGAATAAAAAAAATGTGGCATATCCTATCTTATATAAAAAAGGCTAAGATGCAAATCGACCGAACAGCAGAACGACTAGTCACTATGATGCACACTGATGACCAGGAGCCAGATGCTCAACGCAGGAGCTGCCCCCTGGTGGTCAGTGCGCTCCCACAGGGGGAGCACTGCTCAGCCAGAAGCCGGGCTCACAGCTGGCGAGCGCAGCGTTGGTGGCAGGAGCCTCTCCCGCCTTCACGGCAGTGTTAGCCAGTGCTAAACGGTCAGCTGGACATCCCTCAAGGGCTCCAGGACTGCAAGAGGGTGCAGGCCGGGCTGAGGGACTCCCCCAAGTGCACAAATTTGGTGCACCGGGCCTCTAGTACATATATACTGGAATATTATTCAGCCATAAAAAAAAAGAAAATACTGCTAGTTGAGACAACATGAATGAACATTGAGGACATTATGGTAAGGAAAAGGACACAAGTCAGACAAATAGAATCTCTCTTCTATGTGGAATCTTCACACACACACACACACACACACACACACACACACCAAACCAAGTTCAGACACAGAGAACAGATTGGTGGTTGCCAGAGAAGGGTGTGGGAGGTCAAATGGATGAAGGGAGTGAAATGGTTCAAACTTCCAGTTCTAAAATAAGTAAGTCATGAGGATGTAATGTACAGCATGGTGACTAGAGTTAATAATCCTGTATTGGATATTTGAAAGTTGCTAAGAGAGTAGACCTTAAAAGTTTTCATCACAAGAAAAAAATGTGTAACTATATATGGTGACAGATATGAACTAGACTTATGATGATCATTTTACAATATATAGAAATATCAAATAGTTATGTCACACACCTGACACTAATATAATGTTATGTGTCAATTACACCTCAATAAAAAATTGTTGATCAGTTAGCACCTACATGCATTGCTGCTAGCTGTGCTCAGTGGGGAATAGAAAAACAGATATGACAGCTGTGTCCCTACTGCTAACTGTGCTAATATTGGTGGAGCTTCTTTCATGGGCTACGTGTCTACTCTGTTACCTGGTTCTCTCCTGATAGGTAGGTGTTAGCCCTCTACTTTTTCCCAGTAAGGAAATTGAGACTTATTTTAGTAAAAGTATGTCTGCTAAGTTCACATAATTTCTCTTTGGCAGTGCAGTCAGTATGACTCCCAAATGCATGCTCTTCCCACTATGTCACTCACACTAAATTCTTTGGAATAACAAGTTTCCTTTTCTAAAATGCAAGTACTTCCAAGAGAATTACTCCCATCGAGTCATCAGTTTAAAAACAGATGCTTTTCTTATACTTTGGTGATTTAGCTTTCTCGAGCCTAATTTCCTGCTGATGCTTGGTCTGTATGTACCTTCTGTCTAGGGCAGGTCTACAACCCACTCTCTGCTCTCCAGAATTGCCCAAGAATTTAGCCTTTCCTTCATCTTTTACAGAGCAATTTAGCATTCCCATCCTACCACAAAACCTGAATTACAAAACCCATCAATGAGCTCAAGAAAACAAAAGAACCTTCCAAGAAAATCCACAAGGCCTTATGGGTAATTGTGGCAAGTAGTGCCAGCAGCTTACCCAATATTTATCCTTTTTTCTTCCTTATAAAGAGGATCCTGGTTATTGTTAGGACAGGAATGTGCCCAGCTACAAATATACACTGAGTGGCAAGATTATTATGACCACCCCATCAGTACTTTGTTGGGCCACCTTTTGCCTTCAATACTGCAGCGATTCTTCTTGGCATTGACTCCACGAGATGTTGAAAGGTGATGCGAGGAATCTGACACCATGCCTGATGAATATCACTGTCCAGTTCTGTGAGATTTGATGGTTGTGGAACTAGCTGCCTGATGGCTCTTTTAACTTTGTCCCACAAATGCTCAATTGGATTGAGATCTGGTGATTGTGGGGGCCCCCTAAGCAAGGTAAAGTCTCCCTCATGTTCTTGAAACCACTCCTGCACAATACGAGCACCGTAGCATGGTGCATTGTCTTGTTGGAAGAAGCCATCTCCATTGGGATACGCCTGTGGTCGGCAAACTGCGGCTCGCGAGCCACATGCGGCTCTTTGGCCCCTTGAGTGTGGCTCTTCCTAAGCCTTAGGAGTACCCTAATTAAGTTAATAACAATGTACCTACCTATATAGTTTAAGTTTAAAAAATTTGGCTCTCAAAAGAAATTTCAATTGCTGTACTGTTGATATTTGGCTCTGTTGACTAATGAGTTTGCCGACCACTGACCTAGACAAGTCTCAACTGGGCTGACTGGGCACTTCAAGTCTCTGCCACGCATCTGTTCCATGCCAGTAGGCTACCTCAGGAATGTCCTCATGGAGATGACAGAAACACAAGAAAGAGCAAGGCCTCTCGAGTTGTAGACTTAGAAGCACTGTACTTGCACTTCTGCTTCATTCTATTACCCAAAGCCAGGCACATGGTCAAGTCCAGAGACAGAGGCAGAGGACACTTCAAAGTTAAATGCCCAAGGGGGTGGGTGCAGAGAGGGTAAAAGATCATTCAACCCATCAGCAAGACCTATGAATTCTACCTTACAAATACTTTGCACACCTGTCCAATACTCCTTCTATCTTATTGCTACCACCACTTCAGTTCACCATGATCTCTCTTAGCTATCACCACCTGACTGCTCTGTCCAAATCTTTCTTGTCCATTCCTTCTCAGACCATTCTCAATGCAGCAACGAGAATAAACTTAAAAAGAAAACCTGCTCTGACCACTCATTTAATTAAGTCTGCCAAATGGTTTCCTATTGTTCTCAGGATAAAGGTGAAGATCCTGAGTAAGGTCTGAATTGTTTTCAATTTTCAATTGAGGGGTTATTTTAAAGCAAATAGGTGAACCTGGTAAAGGGAGAAAGAGAGTGAAGAGGGAGTGTGGGAAAGAGAGGCTTTGTAATGACTTCCATGTGAGGACAGCCTGGGACCCCTGTCTCCAACCTCATCTCCTTCCATCCTTTCTTTGATTTTATGGTTGTACACTATTTTAAGCCTCTGGGGTCTTCCTTGGACTGCTCTGTGTCCAAGTAGAGAAGTAGAGTTCTTTATCCCTCGGTTTGATACGGCTTTAAAACCCTCTACCTTATGCCCTAAAAAAAAAAAAAATAAAAGAGAGAGCGAGAGAAGAGCGCAGATTGGTTTGGCTCAGTGGATAGAGCATTGGCCTGTGGATTGAAGAGCCAGCGGTTCGATTCCAGCCAAGGATGAGAGAGAGAGTTTTGAGCCGCAGCAGAGCAGGCTTTTGGAGCTGGAGCAGGCGGGAGTGAGAGGAGGAGCTTTTTGGAGAGGAGGAGGGAGAGGAGGAGGGAGAGGAGGAGGGAGAGAAGGAGGAGGGAGAGGAGGAGGGAGAGGAGGAGGGAGAGGAGGAGGGAGAGGAGGAGGGAGAGGAGGAGGGAGATGGAGGAGGTTTTTAGCAAAGGCTAGCTTAGGAGTACCCTAATTAAGTTAATAACAATGTACCTACCTATATAGTTTAAGTTTAAAAAATCTGGCTCTCCAAAGAGGTTTCAATCGTTGTACTGTTGATATTTGGCTCTGTTGACTAATGAGTTTGCCGACCACTGTGATACGCCATCAACATGATAGGATGAACTTGATCAGCAACGATACTTAGGTATGTTGTGCTATTCCACACAAATTAAAGGGCCCAAATCATGCCAGGAAAACATGCCCCAAACCATAACACTGCCCCCACCAGCTTGAAGGGTTGTACTTATGCATGAGGGGTGCATGCTTTCATGCTGTTCCCGCCAAATTCTCACTCTGCCATCTGCATGATACAACTGGAAACATGATTCATGGGACCACATGACTTTTTTCCAATGCTCGATTGTCCAATCCTTGTGTTCCTGTGCGAATTGGAGACGTTTTATCTTGGTAACTGCAGACAGCAAAGGTGTTCGAACAGGCCTTCGGCTTCCATATCTCATACGATGCAGTGTACGGCTGAGTTGCCTACAAATGTCAGGTGGTCATAATAATCTGGCCACTCAGTGTATTTCCCAGCTCCCCTTGCAACTAGAATGGTCCATGTGGCTACAAACAGTTCCATCCCCAACAGCCATGTTTAAGCTAATCGGTCCCACTTCCAGCTCCATGAATTAATTAGGATAATTTTCCTTCTGTCCATCCTCCCCTACCAATAGACTCCTACTTCTTGGAGCTGCAATATGCCCAGATCCCTTATAGGCAGGGGTGGCCACAGCCAATTCTGGCCAAACCATTGGTTGGGCCTTCCTGGAAAGTCACTTAGAAGGGGCAGCTGGCAATACTATTTTGCTCACAGTTATTTCTCCTTGCTGCTGTCTAGGATGCTATCCTGATGGTTGGAATACCACTATCACATGCTGAAGGTAGGAGGATAATAAATTTGTTGTTGGTGGTGTTAATCCTCACCCGAGGATATTTTTCCATTGGTTTTTAGAGAGTAAGAGGGGGAGAGACACACAGAGAGAAACATCAATGTGAGAGAGACACATCGATTAGGTGCCTCCTACATACGCTCCAACTAGGGATAGGGATAGGGGCCTGCAACTGAGGTACGTACCCTGGACCAGGATCAAACCCGGCTAGGGCAATAAAATTTTTTTATCCCATGCCGCCTGAATAAATGTTTCCAGAAACAGTCCCCTTTCTCTATCTCAGACCCAAAATAGGGTTGTTACTGCTCATGCCCTTCTCAGCAACAGCCACCCACATACTCCAGGTCTTAAATGTTTAATGAAACTCGGCGCTCTGTTCCTCCCTGCTTGTGTGGAGGGCAAGGCTGGTCTTCTAGTGACTAGATGGAGCTGGCATGGGAAAATCCGGCTCCTGAAAACTGCCTCATGAGGAACAGAAGAAACTTCTGGTTTCTTGTGAAGTGCAGAGTCAAGCACACAGTTGGGCACCTGAAAGCCACAGTGACCTTCTCTGGTTTATTGGGTGCTTGCTATGTACCCGTGCTGTGCCAAGTATTTAAATTACTACCTATGTGGTAGGAGGTGTCAATATTCCTACAAGGAAACAGGCTCACAGAAGTCAGGCGACTTTGCCCAAAGTCACTTGTTTAAGTGAGAGAGCAGACATTTGAACTCAGTACATCATCCCAAGTATTCGAAGGTGAAAGGGATAGAAATCCAACTCAAACTAGCTTAAGCAAAAAAGGGAAGTTACTGAATGGAGTCCAGGGGTGGTTTCAGGCACAGATGGAACCAGGTGCCCAGTCTCTCTCCGTCCCGTGGGTCCCTTTCCTCTGTGTGAATACTTCTTACACAATCTCTCTATGTGGAAGGATGGATATTATCGGCTTTAGTCCTTGAGAATTAGAGTTTATAACTCCAGAGAGTTTTTTCTAATAACCGCAGTAAAAATTCAATTCCACCAGTACGCTGTGTGTCCAAGTTTAAATCACATGCCCGGCCCTGAAGCAATCGCTGTTACAGGGAAACAGACTTCTCAGACCCAAGTCACAAGACTACCACTAAAAATAGTCGGGTACCGGGACATCAGCATCCCTCCCCTGAATCACACAGACTGAGCCGAATTACTGCCAATGCAGAGATGGTTCCCTAAGATACGGGGGCCAGAGCAGACAACGCCTGTTGCAATATAGCCTGCAGCTGTGTTTGCCGGACCAAACCCCACCCCATTTCTTGCCCTAAGAAGAGTAGCTCCAGTCAAGATGATACCGTCAGCCATTTGGAAGTAATACCTTCCTGTTTACCCACGTGAACTTCTGGCCCAAATTGGAGTATTCACTTGTGTTCTGCCCCCACACCCGGACTCTTGCTTGCACAGTCCCCTGCCCGCCACTTCCTCATTCCTGTCCTCTTGCTTGGGACCCAGATCCAGGCCTGGCTCCTTGGTGTCTTCCCCGAGGGCCTCTTTGGGTCACTTGCTATTCT
This sequence comes from Myotis yumanensis, assembly GCF_028538775.1. Lineage (NCBI taxonomy): Eukaryota > Metazoa > Chordata > Mammalia > Chiroptera > Vespertilionidae > Myotis > Myotis yumanensis. The sequence continues at coordinate 22,263,990 of NW_027223764.1, read as the reverse complement.
AGACGCCAGGGACATTTGTTGTTTGGCTGTGCGCTGACGGTGGTATTCGCCATGCAGTTCTAGGCAGGATTTGGTTGCTTTTTCAGGCAAGCTATGCCAGAATTCCCCACTCAGAGGACCGCAGGCAAGGTAACTTTGCCAGCCCGTCAGGGTCCGGATGAGAGGCAGTTTAGAGCCAGCCTGGGAACATGATCCACATGACACCATAATTCATAAAACATCCTCCGAGGATAAGCAGCAGCAGCATGTAAGTGATGGCCTCCATGAGACCAGAAGTCGTTCAGCTCTGACACCAGGGACCCCAAGAACAGGAGCCGGGAGGAAGGTGAGGGGTGAGAGCTGCCAATGTAACAGGTGACCCTGAGGTGAGGGGGTCAGCTGGGGCTCTGGTCATCCAGGTGGACACTGTGCAGACCCGGCACAATGGTGGCATGCTCGTGTCGTACACCCCCCGACTTCAGACCATCGCCGTGCTTTTAGTCCATAAAGTCCTGGCATTTTCCTCTCCCGCCTCTAGTCTAGTCCTCCCTGGCACCTGCCTGGCTGCTTGCACTGGCACTGTTGAGGCAGAGGGGCCCGCTGTCTCCCAACCAGCTTCCAGGGGAGACAATGTGTAAAAGCAAGGCTGTGAGGGCTGCCAGACAGGGGAAGGGAGGGAGAGGGGAATCGCCAATGAGGGAGAAAATGTTAACCCGGCACACAGGCTTTTCATAAGAACTTTATTTCTCAAAAAGGGGGAAGAATCCAAAGTATTAAAATAATCCTCTAATTTTATTTGGGAGGGAAAAGATAGGATGACAAAAATTCGTATAAAAATTTCAAGCATAATCGTCAGATACTTCACCCTGACACCCACACCTCCTGTCTGAGCTCCAGGTTCCAACTGCATCACAAGTACTGCCAATCTCCTGGACCTGGAGAGGCTGCGAGCGTCCGGAATGCTTATGGTTACTCCACAAATAAATACAAAAGATCAACCTCCCAGTGGAGCTGATTTGGCCCATTTTGGTGATTGTTTTTGATGAGAATGGTGCCCCTCGTCTAAGTGCCAGACCTTTCCTTTTCGAAGATGACTATGAGTGTGAAAGAAATGTGGAAACATGTATTAGGTATGGCTGGCTCTGGTACCAATCAAACGCCAAGGGAGACTTTACCTCACTGAGGCAATAAAAAGGGGAGAAGCGGCCATAATTTTTCCATTGCTTCTTACATTGGAGACCAGACCTGTGTTTCTATCACTGAAGAAAACTGGACCATGCAAAGCAAAGTCCCTATTTAGAGCAATTAAGAAAGTCCCTATCCATAATAATTATTTTCTAACTCAAAAAGAGGAAAAGAAAACGGTGAGCTGGATTGCAAGTCATTAGTCAAGACCAACGCTGCCAAAATGAGCCCACAGCAGGAAGGCCTTCAGGAGCGGGAGCTGCGACCGGCTCAGCCCGAGGTCCCGAAGCGAGCTCAGTGGCGAGGACCTCTCGGAACACCCGCTCTCCTCTGCGGCTCTCAGCTGGTGTTGCTCTGAGGAACAGGGAGGTTCTCGTGAAGGTATTTTAAAGTTCCATGCTCGGAGAAATCCGAGACCACGTGGTCCTGCCCTCGCAGCAGCCACTTAGTAGTAAGCAGTCCCTCAAGTCCTACTGGTCCCCGAGCGTGGATTCGTGAGGTACTGATTCCCACTTCAGCTCCTGCAAAGAAGCACGGATGAGGCTGTGGCGTTTCTCGCCTCGGCTTCCTGTCTGCTCACCAGCCCCTTGCCCGCCCCGCTGCCCACACCTGCCCATCCTCCCGGCCGGCTTGAGCTTCTGTCCCCACGTGTTCTCTGGTCGCTGTACATCATGCCGAGCCTCCTTCTTCTCATGAAACCCGGCGTGTGGGCTCTCTTGTGCTTTACCAGAAGTGCTCTCTCTACCTGTTCAGTGTCTGGACTGTGCACCATAATTTGGCACTGGGGCATTTTCTGAGTTATATGACAATGTTCAGTATGGAGGTTTCATCTCCCTAAATATTCTTCAAATCCTAGAAAAGGGTATGTTCTCAGGATCCCCCAGAATTCTTAGCACTAAACTGAATACATGGAAGGGTGTTGCTCATCTCCCACCCCACTCGCTCCTGGCTCAGACATGGGCATCAGTCTTCCTGGGTCTGGCTCAGTGTTCTGCACCTCCCACGGGGGAGGCAGGATCCCCTGTCCATCACAACTGTACCGAGCACGTACTGGCCCTGGGGATAAGGTGGTGAATAACTGGTACAGTCCTGTTTTTGTGGAGCTTACGTTCTTGTGGACAAGGCAGCCAAGAACTCATGTGTGATGGGTGAAGGATGCTGTGACAGACTGTGCGGGCCGGTGGGGGCCACACTGGGCAGGGTGGGCAGGGAGCGAGCGCCTCCCTGAGAAGCTGCGTTTCTGCTGAAACCTGAACAATGAGGAGCCAGCCGGGGAGGGGCAGGTACAGGGTGCTGCAGAGAGGAGCGAGGAGACCCGAGTGGGGATGAGCTTGGGGTAGTAGTTGGCAAGGAGCCTGTGAGCACCACATTCAAATTCTGTTAAATAATGTAGAGACCATGTGACTCTGGGCGTGTTGCCTTGATCACCTTTCATGCTTTGATTTTTGTCATTAAAAAATGAGTAAAATAATAGATCCATTATGGAGAGCTAAGGGAGACACTGCATATGATGCACTTTACACAGTGCTGGGGATACAGTAAATGCTCAAAAAGTATTATCTGCCAGTGTTACTAATGCATTTGACTCAACCAGAGCCTGAGCTTCTGCTCTGAGCTGGGGACAGAAAGACGATGGAGGATCTCTTGCTCTCCCTGCATCTTGACTTTCGCTTCCAAGCTGGGCTCCTCAGCCCTTAAACGTATGCGCTATTTCTTCTTCAAGACCATGGAATACAAAATTCAGTGCAAGTGATGTGATATTAAATCAAAACCACAACACAATAGAGACAGGGAACTAAAAATAAAGTGTCTAATGACTAAGAATAACTGAGTAAAATTCCCTTTAATAACCTTTAACAATCCAGTGAGAACTATTTCTTTAGGCAGATCATCTATTCAGAAGTTCAGCGGGATTGCAATGCTTTAAGTGCTGAAACTATTTCTCAGATTAGTTTACCTGCCTTATTGGAACTTTGTTTAATGGCACCCCGAACACCAGAGATGGTCTGAAAAAGCCCTAACTACTGGGGATGGAGATTTTATTATTATTATTATTTTTAATATATTTTTATTGTTTTCAGAGAGTGAGAGAGAGAACCATCAACAATGAGAAAGAATCATTGATCGGCTGCCTCCTGCAGGACCCCCCCTCCCCCCCGCCATTGGGGATCGAGCTTGCAACTCGGGTATGTGCCTTGACCGGGAATCGAACCATGACCTCCTGGTTCATAGATCAATGTTCAACCACTGAGCCATGCTTTGGTGAAAGATGGAAGGGGATAAGGGTGTCTTTCAGAAGCTTTTATTTCAGGCTGCTTTAGAAGTAAACCTTACACCCCTGGGCTTACCTGTCTGTTTTCGATGCTGACATGTAAGCCCAGCATAGGCACGAACACCTTCTCAGTCCTGTCCTCATGGGGAACTCCTAGCTCTGAGGCAACCTGGCTGTGTCTCCGTAAAGGAAGCCTGCCATCACAGTGCTCTCAACGGGCCTGGCACAGACACCTGCTACCACCGGTGTATGGAGACAGGCTGTGGTCTGCCTGCACTGCGGTGGGAGCAACCGGGGCTTTGGGCTGCACAAGTCTGGGTTTGAATGCCAGCTGCATGACTCTGTACAAGTTACTTCACCTTGAACCTCAGTTTCCCCATCTATGAAAAAGAACATCCAAGTACCTACCTTCTTAATATGTGAAACACCCAGAGCATAGGACTTTATCAGCTACTATTTTCTCTCACATATCCACCCTCCCACAACTCTCTCTTCTCTTGACCAAGCATGTGACCACAGAGGCGAGCTGTCTCCTCCACCCTCACCAGCTCCTTGGACAACAGTGGTCCTTTCTCCCATGACCAGAGTCCTTACCCAGCCCGAAGCGGTAGCCATCGGAGAAGCGGGTGCTGGCATTCCAGAACACACAGGCACTGTCAACGTGCTGCAGGAAGAACTCTGCAGTTTTCTCTGCAGCGGGAAGAGAAGAAACTGAGTTAGGATGACCCACAGAGAACACCCTGCTTCCAGCCCCTCACCTGGAACTGACCGGGCAGGGTCCAGGCACCACGGGGCTTCCCCGAGTGTTAAACACGGATTTGTGAAAAACCAAAGAGGAAGAAGGCAGACCGGCTTCATCAGTCACTGCTGTGGAAAGCGTAGCTGCTTGGGAGCTCCCACTGCAGAGATACCCTCGCTGCTGCCATGGCCTGTCTACACTATTTATTTAGAGGCTCTGGACCCAGAGTGTTTAAGTCTGAAGTCCAAGTTCACACCCACTAGAGCTAGGTGACCTTGGGCAGGTTTCTGAACCTCTCTGTGCCGAAGTAAAATGGGGACTGACAGTGACCTAGCTTACAGTGTGTGGAGAGAATAAGATGAACTGACCTCCACAAAGCACTCACCGCAGTCTGGCACACAGGTGCTCTGTAAGTGTTAGCTGTTACTATTAGTGCTGTTGTGATTCCCCAATAAGTGAACTGTAAATTCCCTGAGGGGGCCATACCGGCTTCCTTAATCACTGGGCCTGAAACCTAGGCATGTCCTGCAATACATATCTGTAGAGTGAATGAATGACTATGGCACTGGTTCTGCCCTTACTCTCCTGAACCTTGGTTTCCTCAGCTGTAAAATGGGTTTATTCCAATAACTTAGAATGACTGTTGTGTGGATTAAATGGTAGCGCCTCTGATGCAGGAGTGGAGCTAATAGTCTCTTTCCCGCCTCCTCCCACGGGACTACTGTCACTATAGAATGAGGTAGCAGATGTGAGAGCACTCAGCAAAGCAGCCAATGCAACCGACAGCCAGCGTTATCATCAGTTTGCTCAGTTCCGTTTCCTGCAGGCCAGGAGGCACCGAGAGGAGAACCACTGTGGAGACAAAGGCAGAGAGAGCAAGAGCCTCCGCTGCAGCATCTGGCACTGACCGTTCTCCGTGACGATGACGTCCGTGTGGGAGCTGCCGTACTTGTGGATGTGGTCGATGGCCTCCTGGACGCTGTCCACCACCTCAATGCACAGCTCCAGGTCCCCGTACTCAGTTCGGAGGGACTTCACTTCCGAGGGGCTGAAGGTCAGATAGGAAGCGAACTTGGGGCCTGCATGAATTTTCACCTGGAAAAGAGAAAGTCCAAGGGCAACAACAGAAACCCATGAGAGAAAGCAAGCTCACACCTCTCCCGGGATCAACAGCAGAGGCCACTAGTGTAGAGTGAGGCCCAGCAGTGAGCATGTGCCCTGACTCCCTTTTAATTTGAGGGGTGCACTCTCATTTTCCCACAATGCTCTCAGGTTCTCACTGGGCCCATGCCATACTGATAGCTGACTGGAGCCTCTTTTCCAGGAAAGGATGGAAGGGAAGAAACATGTGCTGCAGGTCAAAGCGACCAAGGCCAGCAGTCCTTCTCCCGGCTGCTGCACAGAACTCTGCCAGGACATCCGATACAGCTGACAAAAAACCTAGGCTGTCCATTTTTGTCTGGGGAGCATCTAGGAATAGGAATGTAGATGGAGCATACGTCTATGTTGGAAACTTACTGGTATTGGTTCTTTATAACTTTAATAAAATAAAGAACATATAGCTGTGTCAAAATAGGTGTGGGGATGCTCCTGGTCCAGTCCCACAGGCTCAGTCTCCACGTGGGAGGCAGGAAGTGGTGCGATCCTGCGAGCTTGTCTTACCTGTTCCACTCGCAGCATATCAATGATCTGGTCAAACAGGGGTGTTCTCAGCAGGTCTCGGTGGATCAACAGAGTCTCCAAAGCGTTACAGGCAGCTGGATATTCACATTTAGAGTCTCTGACTAAAGAAAGAGAATAAAGAGTTGTTTCTATTAACACGATCCAGCACCACAGAGGACCTGACAAATATTTTGCCTGTAGAACAGGGGACCCTGTCCAGCTCACCCAGTCTGGAGGCTTTGTCGACACTGGCCTCTGAATCCACATACATGTGGCAGATCCCTTCACTGTGCCCCATCACCGGGATCCCCTTGGCGGCTTTCTGGATATCTCTGACCAGCTGGGAAGAGCCGCGTGGAATGATCAGATCTATCATTTTGTCTAGTCGGCAAAGATCTTCCACTTCTTCTCTGGTATTCACCTGAAGAGACAGAGAATAAAAAGATAAAGAGAGTATCTTCTAACCCATGAAATATCCCCATTACAGTCACATGTCTGCACCTCCTGAGCACTAATCAGGCACTGTGAAAACTTGTTCCAAAATAAGACTAGTCCCTGATCATGGGAATCAACGCTATCCAGCAAATGCTCACCAAACTCTGCATACTAAGTGCTTTGCTGGGCATGACCACAGGCAGGACCCGGTCCCTGCCTCCAGCAGCTCAGAATCTAGTAGGGAAGAGGGGGCTAGGACACAACCAGCCATACACTGGGCCGATAACATTTTAAATGCCAGGAGAGGTAAAAGTGCCACCTCTGGAATTAGAGGAGGCATAGATTATGCCATGTGATGAGGATCAAAAGACGAAGTGGCTGCCCTGGTGATTCTCTAACCACAGCCTTAGTGACAAGTTGGGTCTTGCTAGGGAGTCATGGTTCTTCATGGCTTCTGCTGACAACCTCAACCCTGGGATGCTGGCTGGGCTAACGAAAGTGCTTATGTTAGGACACTGACATTGTGGGTATCTTTTTATCTTCTTGTTTTTCATTGTCCCCTATATGGTCACGTTACTTATAAGAGAAATACAAATATACGTTTACGAAAATGCTCACAGCAACTTTAATCTGCATAATCCAAAGCTGGAAACAACCCAAATGTTTGTCAACAGAAGAAAGGACAAACTAGTATATGCATGTAAATGGAATACTACACGATAGTGACAGAGAAGCTACTGCTAGGTGCAACAACGTGGACGAAGCTCATGGGCATCATAATGAAGAAAAGAAATACAATGTAAAAGAGTGCATTGTGTGATTCCATTTATATGAAGTTCAAGAACAGGCAAAAGAAATTGAACGTGAAAGAAGTAAAAGAGCAGTCTGGTGGTGAGGGGCATACTGACAGGCAAGGGCACCTGGGAGCCTCTGGGGTATTGGAAATGTCTTGTATTTTGATATGGCTGGTGGTTATATATGTGCATGTACATAGGGACAAAATCACATAAGATCTGTATACTTACTGCATATATGTTGTACATCAATAGGAAGGAGGGAGGCAGACGCCTCTGAATTAAGTGAGGAGGTGGCAGAGCTGGGATTTGGATCCACCACTATGTTGCCATGAGAAAAACCCAGACTCTCATCAGTGAGCATGTGATGCAGCCATTTTAAAGGCCCTCACCCAGCAGCCCAAAGAACCCTGCAATGTGGGAGCGAGTAGCCTCGATGGAACAGCGAAGGGTCTGAGCCAGCCTAAGCCCAAATCTAAACTACTACAGACCGTGTGACTTACTTAACCTCTGTGCCCATTTTTTTCCATCTATAAAATGGGCCTAAAATCGATGAAATTTTTCTCATAGGGTCGTTGAGAGGATTAAGTGAGAGACAAGAAAGTGCCTTGCCCATAGCAGGTGTTCAATAAATTGCAGCTCTTACTATCTAGTTCAGAAATTCTACTTGACAATTGAGGAGTATAAGACAATGGTTAAAACAACAACAACAACAATAATAATGTAACAGCATGACCTAATATTTACATGCTCCCATGATGGTTTATGACAAACTTTCATAAAAACTGATCTCATCTGACTTGGCCTAAATGCCTCTGCCAGTGTGCAGAACCCAGGCTCACACTCCAATGCTGGTATTCCTGTTGCCCTGTGACCTAAACAATGAAGGGTAATAGGCATTCTTATGAAGTCAATAGTGCCGGGACACAGTTATGTGAGAGTAGCCTTCCGAAGGCCTGGACCTGCTGCCACTTCAATTAAGCCCGCCCATGGAAGTGGCTCAGACTCACATGGCCTAAGTTTTGCTTCAAATACCCAAAGACCTGACCTGGCTCCTTTGAACCCGACATGGCTCATTCTCAGGGACCTACCAGCTGTACGGCCTCCTTGACTCCATGGATCGAGAGAGCCTCCTGAGTCAGGACATGAAGAATCCGGTTGCTGTGTGCAGCCTCCTTCCCCCCTTTGAGTAACAAGCCATTACCACTTGCAATAGCCAAGGCTGCCACCTGCAGATCAAAGGGGAGAGCAGTGAACCAAAGGGAAAAGCAGTAACAGTGACAGCAACGTGAGCATGCACTGAGCACTTCTTCTGTGCCGAGCACAGTGTCAATCACTTCATAAGGCCTATCCTGTATAATCTTGGGGATAGGAGACCCTGACTGGAACCAAACCACCCAGATCTTAGAAACTAAGCTCTGAGTCTTCCTTAGCACCACCAGCAAAGTATCCTAAGTTAAGAGGCCAGGGTCACACGGCCTCTCCCTAAGGTGGCCACAGTGGAGGACAAGGTGCTCAGCTGCCTCCTGACCCAGGTGCTTGCTCCACCTGCTGAGCAGAGGGTGGGCAGCACTGCTGGCCACATCTCACTCTGGCCCTGTCACGGTGCTGAGAGCTCTGAACGCCTGGTGCTGAGAACCTGGAGAGGACCAGGCTCCCGCCAGCTCTGGCGGAGATGCTGGGAACAGAGCACAGCCTGTCTGGGAAGGAAGAAGCGGGCCATCTGGGAGGAGGATCAGTCACTGACCTGGTCACCCGAGGCCTGGAGCTTAACTTTCTGAGTGCTCTGGGGTAAAGGAGAACCTACCTGGGTATTTTTTAAGTAGCGAAAGACACTTTCCTAAAAACTCTGTGTGCCTGAAACTGTTCACCTCCAGATCAGTGGCTCTTAATCTTTGTTTTTTGTTGCTCATGAAGCCCTTAAAAAAGTTATGTACGTTCTCCAGATAAATGCACAAACCCACTGGATTCTGCATATAACTTTTAGGATTCAGGATTCTGTGATGCTATCCAAGCGAGGAACGTTAGTGGGCCAAAGAGGAAACCTTTACCATGTGAAGTGTCAGCTAGTGTGGCTAAAAGGGAGCAGGGAGACTTCATGGACACGGCTGCACAGAGACTAGGACTCGTTTCCACCAGCAGAGGGGGCTGTGCAGTTCTCCCTGGGGCACTGCGGAGACAGGTCAGAAGGGGCTGGGTGGTGAACAGGCTGGTTTTAGGTCCTCAGGGAGAATCCTCCACAGAGCACGCTGGACTCCCACGGTCACTGATGCCATGGAGTAAAGAGTGCTGCTTGTTTGTTTTTAAACAGACTTTCTCGCTGAGACTTCGCGGCTTGTCCAAAGAAAGAGCTGGTACCGTACTAGACAGTCCAGTGGGGGATGTTCTCAGATTTCTGGGAGAAAGTTTAGGGCAACAAGAACATGGCTGCTTGGCAAGCTCTTTAATACATGGTTTCTCAACATGAGCCTGTGATATGTCAGATTCCTGAAAGAGGATTATATTATAGTTTACATCATTACTAGACATTCTTTTTCTAAGATGTACCTTCAGGAAGCCATCTGAGACACTGATAATAAAGGGCCCTTTTTCGCATGGGCAAAGCCAACTATGAGATGAAGGACCTGCAGGAGGCTAGCAGGGACTCTGGGGTGAGGGAACAAAGTGCCTAGTGAGCTAACAAACTTGGAAGGGGCTCCTGTGGTCAGGGAGATTAATCTGGGGTTAAGGCCCAGATCCACATGAATAAGTTTCACAATAGTATTACCTCCTATAAACTTCAGTTTCTTCAACTGTAAAATGTACATATAAATACTTACTTTAGAATTATTGGTAAAGCCAGTAACATAAATTACCTCAAGAACAACCTAAGCATAAAGTCTCAAAAATTATTTTTTTGGCCCTAGTCGGTTTGACTCAGTGGATAGAGCGTTGGCCTGCAGATTGAAGGGTCCCAGGTTCAATTCTGACCAAGGGCATATGCCCAGGTTGTGGGCTCGATCCCCAGTGGGGAGTGTGCAGGAGGCAGCCAATCTATGATTCTCTCTCATCACTGATGTTTCTACTTCTCTTTTCCTCTCCCTTCCTCTCTGAAATCAGTAAAAATATATATTTTTAAAATGTTAATTTTTGGGGGTGGGGTGGGGGGGAGATAAAACGTTCTTAAAAAAAAAAAAAGAAGAAGAAGAAGAATCTTTGGGAGATTTATCTCGGCATTAGTCACATACCTGGGGTAGACAGTCGGGGCGAGACTCGAAGATGACCAGTAGGACTCCGATTGGGACAGTCACTTGTTCTAGTTCCAAGTTTTTGGCAACTCGGATCCGGCGCAAAACGCGCCCCACGCTGTCCTGGGAGGAGGCTGCAATCTGCCGCAGACCGATGGCCAGGCTGTTCAACTTAGACGTGGAGAGGCTCAATCGTTTCAGCAGAGGAGGTGCAAGTCTCCCTGGGGGTGTAAAATGCATGATGATAAAGGAGGAGACCTGGGCAGCAGCAACTGTCCTACTGGACGTGTGGCGCTGTCTTTGAACAGACATGGAATTAAGGGAAAACAAGGACATGCCATTTATACAGCTTTTCTGGGGGGTAATAGTTTGCCATATAAAGGCATGTAAACCTACACCTTTTGTGCAAGTTCGGCTCCAGAAACTTGTCATCTGCAGGAGTGAACTTGCATGTAATGAGGATACTTATCACAGCATTTTTATATTAGTGGGAAACTGGGTTCTACCTATAAAATCAGGCAGTGGGCTACCATGCAGTTAACATCAATAGCTATATGATATGATATGAAGAATACAGTTTGTGAAAAAGGAAAACTACAAAACAGTATGTATGGTAGGATCCTATTGATCAAACATGACATGTTTCTAAGTCTGGAAGCCATCAAGAACAGTGATGATTGCTGTCTATGTTTCTGAATTATTTTAATCTTTTATAAGAAATTATTAGAAGCAATGAAGATGATTTCTTTTAAAATAAAAACTTAAATAGAATTATAAGTTCACATATAAAATTTTCTTTAAATTTAAATACAATGGTATGCATGGAGTGATTCTCTATACATACACATGTTCAAATATATGCATGAATATATATTCAGAAAAACCATATGGAATCACACATCACAAATCATCACTGTGGTTAATGATGACATGAGATTATGAAAAATTTCCCTTTCTTTTTAATAGCCGCAGCCAGCTAGATAATAAAAATTTCTTTTTTGGAGGGGAGGAACCAACCTTATATTAAGAAAGAAAAATTAAACCATCATTCTACCAAATAATATCAATATCATTTAATTATATATGGATTAATTTTCTTCACATTTTCCCATGTACTAAAAATCAAGTTTTAATTATAGTGCATGTTAAATGTTACACTCTAGTTTTTCACCTTACAATGCATGTACATTTTCCATGTTGCAAAAATTATTTAATGACTACTAAATATTTCACTGAGTTGATACAGGTTAATGCAATTAACTACACTGACGTTATTAGACACTCAGGTTGTTTCCAGTTTTCAGTGTGACAAATAATCCTGCACTAAGAATGGTGACATACAGAGCTGTTTTCTCCTCTTGAAGTATTTTCTTGGGATAAATTTCCTGCAATGGGCTTTCCGAGTGAAAGGGGATTACCATGCTCATGGCTACCCAGGACTGTTCTCGAGCTACTGTGTGTTGTCACGAATTTCCAGAGATAACTGGGATGCTAACCACGAGTCATGTGATTTTTGAAAAACAGCTCTAACCTCTGTGGGTCTTAATTCTTTTACTTTAAATTAATGGATAGGATGTCATCAAAGATTTCCATTTCTGAGAATTTATTTTATGACTTGCCAATACTACAAAAATTCAAAAAACCAGATGTAAATTCTACAGGAAGTTCCAAAGCAATGACTCAAACATGTGTTAAGGAATGGGAATAATGTTGATGAGCCTTGCTAGGTTTCTTTGAAGAGCATAAAACTAACATGGATGTTTAATTTAAGGAACATTTATTCAAGAGAAAATAAAATAAAAAGCCCCATTAAAACCAATCCCCATTATTTTGGGGTACCAAAGACAGAGAACTAGGAAAGGGCCGAGACAGAGTGAGGGCCTATCTGGCTCTATATATTTAGTTGTCAGCCCTCTCACTCCTCTACCATTAGCACCTTGAGGGCATTTCTGTCGGGGCCTGTTGCTAACCCTGGGCAGACCGCACACTAGGAGATGAGCTGTCTTTCATCACAGGCTGCATAAACTATTCTACAACTATTTTACAGACACAGTCCATTTGGGTTTAAATCCAGATCTGTCACTGGCCATGGTTTCAGGCATGTGAAAACTGCTTCATTTTTCTCCTCTGTAAAATCGGGATAATACATAGTAGCTACCTCACAGCGCTATATTGTAAAGTAAAATGAGATCCTGTTGGCCCAGCTGGTGTGGCTCAGTGGTAGAGCATCGACCTATGAACCAGGAGGTCGCGGTTAAATTCCTGGTCAGGGTACATGAGATTCTGTCTGTTATGCCCTTAGCACAATGCCTGGCAACACAGAAAATTATCAAGAAATGTTAGCAACTGTTAGCAACTGTGAGCTGAATGTCTAAAATGGTCAGGTCTTCAATCTTTTCTTTTTTTTTTGTCTTGAAATTGCCATAATAGCCATACAGGGAATGGAAAAAGCTCCTATGGGGGTTGTGCTGGAATATCTTGGAAAGGGGGTGGGGGTAGTGTGTATAGTTTGAAAGAGCCCAATGAACATTAACCATCAACCCTCAATAAATAGGATACAGAATATACAACTTCTTCTATAAGGATATTGACTTTAGGTAGAGTATGATGTAAGACTTAAACAAAACCCTCCTTAAAACTGACTCCACATTGCCAGGTTATTTACCCTCTGCCTCCTCCAAGTCTTTCTTGTTGGCTGACAGGATCTCATCACGATGGTCCGTCAACAGATCAGCCAGATGATGGATAATCTCTGCTCTCTAGAAAAAAGGTGAAAATTAAACAAGCAAACATTATCCAAGAAGAAAGCATGCCTGCTCCTTTAAATCTACTCTTCTGACCATGCCAGGCCTTGCTACTAAACCCAGATAACTCTGGGGGACACGAGAAACAAAGGAGGAGATAGCAGGCTTGACTGTGTACTAAACCTCAGCATGATTCACTCTGAAAACAACAGAACTATCAGCTAGGTTGGTTATTACCTGCTCTGGTTCCAAAGTGGCCAACATCCTTCCTCCTGATCGAGCCATTTCTCCCTGTTGCTCAACAGTAGGGCCTGCAAGCACAATTGCAAATATCAGATCACGGTCAGCACAGTTCCCTGTCACTATCTCAGCACATGCATAGGTTCCTCACATGCACGGATCTTGCACTTGGTATCTTGCTATGCTTGTTGCACATACAGAGATCACTCTGACCAGTAAAATGGCAAAAGGACAGACCAGATTAACTCGGGCATAAACACAAGAAACTTGTCTGCACTTCTGGGGTAGACAATGTAACTCATGTCTCCACAGTTCAATTCCACTTCGGCTGACATTTCCTAACGAGTCTACATGTCTGACTGTAGATTGTGATGCAGGTCTATCTATGCGAACACATGAGAGCACAAGCTATATCTTAGGCATCTCTCATGTTTGCATCTGGCATCCAGCTGAGGCCTACCACAATGTTTGTTGATAAAATGATTTCTTATATTCTTTAACTTAGTGATTTTAGAGAGAATTAGGAGGCCTAAGTAGGAAGGTTAGATAAATTTTACAAAAGCAAAGCAAAATTGTTTTGCAAATAGTGTTCAAAACACCACATTTCCTAATATCGGCACGTAAATTTTGTGATCTCTGTTCCCAGAATGACAGCTCGGCCTTTGGTCCCATCTAAGTCAGGGTGTCACTAGCTGCCATCGACCACAGGACTCCATGAAGAATACTTACCTGCAGGCTTCACTTCGGAAAAGAAGGTGCCAACTTTCTTTCCCTCTACGATGTCTGTGATGACATGCCCAGACACTTTTGGGTGGGTTCCATTGGCAATAACCACCGAAGTGCCACCCTGCAAAGCCCAGAGGGCCGCTTTCACCTAAAGGAGAGGTTAGACCCAAAGATGAGACTCAGATCTTTGTAGGGTCTTGTCACCTGCACTTTAAATTTGCAAAAGATTTAAAATGCAATGTGATACGGAACAATTTAAGAATACAATTTAAGAAGCTCCGAAAACACACCCAGCCCATCACTCTTTCCAATCCAAGCGTAGCATGTGCTGCCTAAAAGTGAGCCAGTCTGCCCTTCGTGCTCAACGTGTCCTCTCTCCAAGACTCTACACTGGGACTCCCCATGTCCACATCTGACGTACTGAACCTCAACTCAGTGTCCCGTCAGGTGTTTGGCCAAGTCTGAAGCTGAGTACTTTTAGCTTTTGTAAATGGGGCTTTTGTCCTCATCTCTACCATTGCTACATATGAGGCTGTACCTTAAGGGCATAACTTCTTAGAAAAATTAATGGGAGAGAAGAACTTTTGCAAGATGTCAACAAAAAATATTTGAGCTGATAACATTAGAGGATTTATGAATTATGAAAACTATACAGACCTTGTCCTTAAGGAGTTTACAATATGAACACTCACTCTATATAATATTAATAAAAGAGAATGCATACACAAACGTGACTAAATACAGGTACACAATATGCATTAAGCCTATATTTAGATATGTGCATGCGTAATTGTGTATGTGCCTAGCATGTGCACCATTAGCCCATAAAGAATTACAAAAGTAAAAATGGTATTTTGGCTCTACAACTGTTACAGGCGGTAAAGGCACCAGATTTTTACCTTGGCTTCCATGCCACCCATTCCCACTCTGGACTTGGTGCCAAATGTCACAGACTGCTGATCTCCCGGATAAAATGTGTCAATGAGCTTTGCATCATCTGACCCTGGGGGGCTGTCAAAGAGGCCTAAAAAGTAGACAAGGGTTAATCATACTGTTTTAATGGAAGTCCAAGAGAGGCCTCCCGGGCACTGCCAACCACTCTGTACTTAACCCCTCCAGAAGGATTCTGTTCCATCAGCTCTACCCAGGAAGGAGAATGGGGGGTTCCAGAAGTCCACCCCACTGAGGAACAGCTCCAGGATGCACCTTGCATATTTTATAACCAGCTTAATAAGTGAATGTTTGCCAGCGTCAGATATGGGCCATGTCCTTGGCACAGGTTATCCTGCCTGGGGGGTGGGCTGGGTACTCAATAGGCTTTTCAGACCTCCAAGGAATGCAATGGGAGACTTTGAGGATTCTGTAGATTTGGCCTATTTTGACACAGCTATCATGTTCTTTATGGGTCAAAATGTAAATGGGTACAACTCAGCAAAGTGGAAGAGTGAATGGAGAGTCAACTGGAGCCACAAGGGGCCCCTCCCTGAGGAGGGAGAAAGGGAGTAATACATAAGCCAAGGTGGCCACACAGCCTGGATTTTCTGCAGTGGCTCCAATTTAAAACAATATGTCTTATGAATTACATTAAAAACTGAAAGTGATAAAAAGTAAGATGATGTACCACTCCACACCCACTAGGACGGCTATAATAAAAAAGGCAGATGACAAGAGGTAAGTGTTGTGGATGTGGAGAAACAAGAGCCCTGTCTATTGTGAGTGGGACTGTAAAAGGGCGCCTTTTGTACCATTCTGGAAATGGTTTGCATGGCTAAATGGTATATACATGGTTTGAAAAACAGTCTGGCACTTCTTCCAAAGAGTTACACCTTATGATCCAACAATTCTGCTCCTCAGTAAAATAAAAAACACATCCACACTAACACTTGTACATGAAGGTTCAAAGCAGCATTAGTGTATGGTTCCATTTATATAAAATGTCCAGAATAGGCAAATCAATAGAGACCATGTAGACTGAGGGCTGCATGGGGCTGGAGAGTCAATGGGGAAGTGAACAGTGACTGCTGATGGGGATGGGATTCTTGTGGTGGGGATAAAAATGTTCTAAAATTGTGGTGAGGGTTGAAAAACTGTATGAAGACACTAAAAATCACTGGAATGTAAACTTTAAATAGGTGAATGGTATGGTCTGTGAATTAATTCTCCATAAAGCTGTTATAAAAAACAAAATGAGGTGCTGGAAAATGACAATCTTTCAGCATTTAAACTGCACTTCCCAGATTCCCCACCTTCTTCTGAGCCATAAAAAACCCTTCGTCAGACCACATGGCTCAGAAAATTATGTCCCATAGAAAAAAAGATCAGAAGGATTCAAAGAAAGAGGGAAACTCATGCTCACACATGTCGTATTTACAACAAAGGCTGGATAAAAGGAAAAGGCGTTACTTTGTACCTTCCACATCTGAAAGAACAATCAAGAGGTCAGTTTTCATTTCCACAGCCAGCCGGGCAGCCAAGCTGTCATTATCTTTGACACTAATAACCTGGAATGCAGGTGAAAAGTCGTGAGTGAACGACACAGTTCAAAAGGAAGTTCACAGAAGCACTCAGCCAGGCTCTGCAAGCCCCTCTGTCTGCAAAACACCATTCTCTGGCCACCCCCCTTCCCAAACATGCACCTTTCTATCCATTGACATACACAAGCCATGCTCACGGCAGCATCTTCAATCACGATCACACCTAACCCGTTGAAGGAAACCCTCTGACTCCAGGAGAGCTTGGGCCCCACTGGTCAGGACACCACTCGCTCCCAGTTTCCACCTCGTTAGGGTCAGACTTGCGGTGTTAGTACATGCAGCACCTCGTGGCGTTAGTGTCTCTGGCATGCTCGACCCTTTGGAGCATTTTACCCACATTTACCCCCTGGAGATCACTATTGGGCTCAGCTGGGGGGACAACAGCGTCATTCGTGTTGACAATGGGGACGATGTTCATTCGGAGGAGCTCATGAAGTGTCCCATTGAGGTTCCGGCGCTTCTGTTCATCGTGGAAATCCAAATTGGTCACCAAAATCTAAAAGGTTTAAATAGATCAAAAACACGGGGGAGAAAAATGATGAAATTCCTAGGTATCGCTTACAAAAATCTAAAACTGGAGAAGTTAAACATTAGGATTCTGCGATCCTACACAGATTGGAATGGAACACACATCTTTGGATGCCTACCCAATTATTCTAGATATGAGGGAAAAGTTAGAATGACTTGGAAGATTTAATGATGTTCAGGACTTCTTGTAAAAGTACTTCAATTCTCAGAGCACTACCAAATCTCATCCATTTACAAAATTAAGAAAAATTAACGTATCTACTTTGGAGGGCTTTGGGGGAAAGTAATGAATGTCATTAACTTCTAAAATACCTTTGTATCCTAGCATCTGATTCAGGCACAGAAACATTTGGCGAGCGAATGAATGAATGGTTTTCCCTGCTGGGAAGTGTCTGAGATAAAAGGAAATAGGGCTGTGTCATCACTGTTCTCGCTCTGCGGCCGACCACTACTGGAGTTTATGAAGACTGTGTGAGAGCATGTGGGCTAATCTGAGAGGTGTACGGAGGTGACCCTCTAGTCACACACTGAAAGAAGGGCTACATGTCACTTCGCTCAGGGGAGGGGATGGGCAGAGTGGAGAGCTGGTGGTCAGCTCTGCTTCCCGGCCTGAATCCAAGTTTTTGGCAGGGTTTAGCAGGGTAGAGAGGTAAAGGGGGATGATGTCAAGAAACTAAATGGCAACAAACCCTGAAGCTCATGAAAAAATGTTTCACCAAAAACCCTCTGACGGTTAAGGAAGGGGGCTCTTGTGGTGAAAGGCAGGCTGAAGCAGGAAGGTTGGAGGCAGGTGGTCAAGGAGGAAGGGACTGAAACAGTGGGAAAGGCTGAGCCCTGAACTGGGATTGGGCAATGGTAACTAAGGTAACAGCAGCCTGAATAACATACAAAATGTGAGTGAAGAAGACAAAATGGTAATGTCTAAGGGAAGTAATTCACTCACTCATTCCATGAAATATTTATTGAGTACCTCTGGAATGCCAGGCCCTGTGCCAGCTGCTGGGATGGAGAATAAAAATGGTGAGGGTTTGGGTAAGATGGAATAGGGCCTGTTTTTGTAAGGATAGATCATGAACTCCTCTTCAGAAAAGCTTAGTCCTATAGAAAACAGGACTGAGTCAAAAGCAAACAATGGATTCTAGTCCTGGTGGTGAAAGGTCAAACAATAAAAGTAAACACATGTATGGAGGAGAGGTGAGCAGAAGGTATAAAGGTCCAGTGAAAATACCTATTGCTCAAACAATTGAACAAGCAAGAGATAGGAGACAAGAGCCCAGGGGAGAAAAGTATGTGCCTGGAGGACAACCTGTTACCATGCAAATCAGTGTCACGTCTATGAAGGAAAAATAAGCTGCTTTACTTGTTTTAAGTCTTTAACCTGATAACTTACTGGAGATTTCCACAGCCCCTGAAAATGGTCTTCAAAACGAGATTAGTAAAGAAAACAAGGAACCACAGGATAAGGTACAAAGGGCAAAGACTGGTAGATAAGACAGTGGGGAAGGCAAAGAGAGGGGCCCAGGGCGGATGCTTGCTGTAAAGTGGAAGGGGCACAGCTCTTTCTTCCACATCGTTAATGGAAATGATGGTTACTGTGCACTGACTTTTAATGTAACTTTCATTAAAAAAAAAAAAAAAGAAAGCCTGACCAGTGTGGCTCAGTGGTGGTTGACCCATGCACCAAGAGGTTGCTGGTTTGATTCCTGGTCAGGGCAAATGTCCAGTTGCGGGCATGATCCCCAGTAGGGGGCATACAGGAGGCAGCTGATGGAAGTTTCTCTCTCACTGATGCTTCTATCTCCCTCTCCCTCTCCCTTCTTCTCTAACAGCAATAAAAACATATTAAAAAACTAACAACTGCCTGGCCAGCGTGGCTCAGTGGTTGAGTGTCAACCTATGAACCAGGAGGTTCCAGTTCAATTCTCAGTCAGGACACATGCCTGGGTTGCGGTCTCGATCCCCAGTAGGGGGCATGCAGGGAGAAGCTGATCAATGTTTCTCTCGTCATTGATGTTTCTCTCTCTCTCTTCCTCTCTGCAATCAATAAAAATATATTTAAAAAACCACAAAACACCAACAACCAAAACACTTAAAAAAAAAAATCAAACCTGGAAAAAAGCAAAACAAAACAAAAACATAGTTCCTGGCCCTAACTGGTTTGGCTCAGTGGATGGAGCGTCAGCCTGCGGACTGAAGGGTCCCAGGTTCAGTTCCAGTCAAGGGCATGTACCTTGGTTGCAGGCACATCCCCAGTAGGAGGTGTGCAGGAGGCAGCTGATCGATGTTTCTCTCTCATTGATATTTCTAACTCTCTATTCCTCTCCCTCTCTGTGAAAAATCAATAAAATATATTTAAAAACAAAACAAAAAAACATAGTTCCTGGACGTAAGTTTCCTCATTTGGCTCCAGGCATTTTAAAAAAATTAAAGACTTAAACTGTCATTAGATTGTAGCAGAGAAGAACTGATAATAAATGGTGACAGAAATTGAGATTTTCACTGTATTTATGCTAACAGAAAAAAAAAATACAAAAGCTAAGATGACAGAGAGTAGGGTCTCCAGCCACAGGAAACAGGTGGACAAGTCCACACCTTCTGTTTCAGCTCACTTTTTCAAAGACACGCTAGTATAATTCCAGAACATCACAGAATAACAACTGTGAAAATGAGGGGGACACAAAGCAATGGGAAGTGAAAGATGCACATATATCATCACTTGTGTAAAATACCCCGTGTAAGTGATCAGGGGCAGCAAGGGCGTCTGAAAAGAATAACCTTGGGAGTTAGGTTATCTTCAGTTGTTTTGTGATATTTAGATTTTTCTATTCAGTGTGTAGTTGTTTAGTTGATGAAAAATACAATTTTTTAAAATTCTGGAAATTTAGGTAAAAAAGAAATAAGTTAGGAAGAAGGTTCTAGAACATTCAGAGGTAATCACTAAAAATTTCTAAATTCCATGGGGACTGGAACCATGGCTGACTTAACAGATTCCTTGGTACATCATAGGTACCCCCAAAATATTTGCTGAATGAATAAAAACCTAACAAATCACCAACATTCCTTTTGCCTTCAATGCTTACTTAGCAGGTATCTAAGGCAACCACTACCAGGTGAAGCAAGCCAATGAAATAAAGATATCTATCTTCAGAAGAATTAGCAGCTGCAGCCCTGAGAGGTACTAGTACAACAACCAGAGCTAACAATTATTAAACACTGCATTAAATGCTTTTCATGTAGTATTCTCTCATTAAGCCCATCCAAAAACCCTCGGGCATAGGCACTGATATTATCCTCATTTTTCAGAGGAAGAGACAAGGCACAAAAAGGTTAGACTGAAAGACTTTCTCCAGATCTCCCAGCTAGCAAGTGCTGAAGCCCAGACTGTCTCCTGGTGGTCTGGCTCCACAGCCCTGGTCATGATCTTCTTGTTCCAAGGGAATCACCCTCACGGGTCCCATGCCCCCTTGGAAAGGCCAGCCTCTCACCTGGGCAGCACAGATGCTGTACTGGGTAAACATGGCTTCATACAAGGCCATCAGTCCACTCTGTCCCGCAGCTGCACAGGCTCGGGCTTCTAAGACAGGAATTGCCTGGAACATACCAACAGACAAGGTGTAGTTGAGAGAGAGGGAAGGAGGACTGAGGGCCCATTCCAAGGGGTGGGAAGCAGCACTCACCATCTCCTTCAGCTGGTTCTGCCCCGAGTGCAGGGCCTGCCGCACGCTCTGAGACAGAAGGATCTCATGGCGCAAGCGTTGCTTGCCGAAAGCTACGGCTCCACTAGTTACCAGCATCATCTCTCGGCCTTGATTCTGTAGCACTGACACCTGACAGTGAGGAAGAAAAGGGCACCACGAGTCACTTGTAACATCTCTTTCCTCTCTTTACAAGAAATGCAGGTAGGATGGACAACTGAGTGGATCCCAAATGCTGGTTTATGGACCAGCGCTGGGCTGGCCCTGGGAAGAATCACCCAAGTCGTTTGGTAAAAATATAGATCCCTACATGCTAACTGAAATCTCGCAAGCAGGTGGCAGACAGAAATCAGAAGTTTTTAATAAGGGGTTCTGGTGTGTAGCCAGGCTTGGCATCTCCGGGGCTTGATGGTGTCTGTTGAAGTTTGGTGTCTGCAGAAGGCCTAGTTGTTACAGGCAAAAAAAGCCAGAAGAAAAGTTTGGAGCTGAAATTGCAACATAAACTTAGCGGATGAATTCAAATCCTAAGGGGGTATGTCTGATACAGTCACCTTTGGCTGGACCAGAGACAGATGTGCACCCTGTTCGGCTCTGTCTGCCCAGGACCCAGTCACTTTTTTCCCTACCTTGGACAGATCCACATGAAAGAACCAAAGAGTCAAGATGCAAATACAGTCAATATTCCTAACCCGTCCATTATTCCTGATGCTTGAACCCTTTAACCTGGTTCAGGAACTCACAAAGTTATTTTAAAAAATAATGTTTTACCACAGAAAGTCTCATACTTAACCAAAGTGGTAAGAACAGTATTATCATCCCTCGTCAACAACTATCTCTCATGGCCAATATCTCACTTTCCAATACTCCTTGTATAGCTCCACCATTATTTCAATACAAATCCCAAGGCCCCAGACATACGATTTCATCTGTAAATATTCTAGCAGTAATTGCTAAAAGACAGGGAACATACAGGGTGTCCCTAAATATGTATACACACTTTGAATAATTATATATTCCAATGGGTTAAATCTGAAAAGAAAGAAACATCAATTGAGACCTAACTGGTTTGGCTCAGTGGATAGAGCATCAGCCTGCGGACTGAAGGGTCCCAGGTTCGATTCTGGTCAAGGGCATGTACCTTGGTTGTGGGCACATCCCCAGTAGGAGGCGTGCAGGAGGCAGCTGATCAATGTTTCTAACTCTCTATCCCTCTCCCTTCCTCTCTGTAAAAAAACAATAAAATATATTTAAAAAAAGAAAGAAAGAAACATCAATTGAGTTACCAGCTGTTAGTGTATACATTTTTTGGGGACATGAGATATATATATATATATATATAATCTCCATAAAACCACCATCATCTAAAACATTTACTAGTAAATAATTCATTAATATCAAGTCAGTGTTCACAATTCTTCATTTTTTTCAGCTTGCTCAAACTGAGATGTAAATTAAGCTCATATACTGCAATGAACTGAAATGTCTCTTACATCTCTTTTAATCCACAGGTGCATCCTCCAGAATTCCCTCCCCCCTTGCTACTTTTTGTTAAAGAATTGAGGTTGCTTGTCCTCTCAGGGTTTCCCAGCCTAAATTTTCCTAAAGCTTGTGTCCCTGTGGTGTAAGTTTGTTTTTAAATATGTTTTTTGTTTATTTCAGAGAGGGAGAAAGAGATAGAAACATCAATGATGAAAGAGAATTATTGATTGGCTGACTCCTGCATGCCCCCTACTGGGGATTGAGCCTGCAACCTGGATGTGCTCTGATGGGGAATCGAACTGTGACATCCTGGTTCATAGGTGAATACTCAACCACTGACCCACATTGGCCAGGGCCTGTGGTGTAAGTTTAATGCTGTATTTTATATTCCTATAAACTGCTACTAGGTATGGAGGCTTGATTTGTTTTGTCAAGAATTTCTAGGTCATGGTGTCCATCAAGGGGATACATAATTCCTGGTTATCTTTCTTTTTGTGATTTAGCTACTACTTATGATCGGCACTAAGATCTCTCTTCATTATTAGGGCTTCAAATGGCTGACATTCAAATTTTTTCATTTTTTCTTCATTCAGAGGCTAAACACGTCCATAAGGGAGGTTTTCCTTCATGAAGTGTTTGGTCACCTTGAGGTGCAGTTTATGAAAGGCAGGACAGATGTGTGTCTCTTTTCCTTTATTTACCAGTTTCTAAAGTAGTGAGTAGGTCCTCTAGTATCCTCCAAAGATGACCAATGAGTCATTTTAAAGTATCATTATGAATTCATGGATTAAACATACTTCATGTGTTTAAATTTGTTGCAGTGATTATCTCTGCATCTTTGGCCAGTGGAAGCCAAGTTGGCTCCTGCGTCCAGCGAACGTGATCAGGTGCTTAGGATAAGACATATTAGCACTGCCCTGATCCAGAAAGCCCTTCCGTTAGGTCCCTGCATGTTTCTAGAAGGGGAGCTGGTGACCTAAGAAATCATTACCAAGTTCTCCCCACTGTTTTCAACAACTTTCTCTTTTGCTCAAAATCTCCAAACTGCTTGAGATTGGACCCCAATTCCTCTACCTTGCCAAAGCTCTGCCTGACGGAATGCTCCACTTCCCATTCTTCCTGAAGAGATCACTGCCACTGCTCACAAGCTCCCCGCTCCCTGTCCCCGATGTGGGATCCACCTGCAGAGCCTCTTCTTCCGCACAACTCCGGGGGGCGCCACTCACACGGTGCACAACTCCGGGGGGCGCCACTCACACGGTGCACAACTCCGGGGGGCGCCACTCACACGGTGCACAACTCCGGGGGCCACCACTCACACTGTGCACAACTCTGGGGGGCGCCACTCACACTGTGCACAACTCCGGGGGCACCACCACATGGTGCACTCAGCAGCATGGAACAGTTCCCCTCTGTTGGTGCAAATCCAGCCAGTTGTAAAGGCCCAGGCTGAGTCCCAGCTCTCCTAGGAAGCCCCAAGAATAACCACACTGTCATTTGACTTTCCCATCTCTGGACCCATCAGTGACTGTCATTTGGGCCTACTCATTTGAATACTTACTGTCTTCAACAATCACCTAATTGTTTCGGGAGTCCCAGTCCTGGCTCCCCAAGCCCCTCAAAATGTAGCCCTTACACAAATACTTGTTAAGCTGAATTGATTTTATGGACTCAATCTGGGAGGCAGATTTGATCGTTGCTCAGTAGAGAAAATATAAGAAGATGCCATTAAATTTCAGGTTAGCAGTTTCCTAATACCAGCTCCTCAGTAAAGTTATTAAAAACTGAAAACATGGTTATATAGGATCGAGGTGTGTTACAGCCAGAATGGAAAAGCTCTTGCTTCAGCTCCAGGATGCCTGGTGTCTGCTTTTGACTTTGGTCAGGCACTGACAAACTAGGGCCTACAGGTCAAATCTGTCCTGCACCAGTTTTTATAAACAAATCTTTACTGGAACCAGCCATGCTCATTCATTTACATATCGTCTAAGGTGGCTTTCGTGCTACAACAGCAGAACTGAGAAGACACAGACATGGCCTACAAAGCATAAAACATTTACTATCTGCCCTTTACAGAAAAAGTTTGCTGATCCTTGCTCTTGGCAAAGATAAGGGTAGTGGGATTTGTGACACGTTTAAAGTCCAAAATTCCTACTGTCAACCCCCAAGGTCAGTTTCTTTACTGATAATCTGTGGTCAGCCTGGCTTGATTGCATGACCAGTGGAGCATTAAATCCCCACCGGAAACTTCTGCTTTGAGCCCTTTTAAAGCCAATATTGCTTACACAGATATCCTGTGATTCAATCTGGAGTCTAAATGTTGTCCCTGTATCCATGTAAGGTCCCTGGGGGGCATGAAAAAAGGGATTGTCTCTCAGACCCCCACTGTTTACTTGCACTCTCTCTCTCGCTGCCTGTATTGCCTTAAATGAAAGCCTTACATTGGTATTCTCTGTGGAGTCTGGTGAGTCCTTTTTAAATATCTGGCCTTGGAAAACCTTTGCAATGATAGCTCCCATTTATTTCAAGATTATTGGCCTAACTGAAAAAGAAAAAGCCCAGCAAAACCGGAAAAAGTTCAATATTTACACACATCCATCCCCCTGAGTTCTCAACCCTAACTATATATTAGAGTCACCTGGGAAACTTCCCTCCCCGGTCCCGATTGTGCACCAGTGGGGTCCCTCAGCCTGGCCTGTGCCCTCTCACACTCCGGGATCCCTTGGGGCATGTTGGAGAGCCAGTTTTGGCCCAATCCCCGCAGGCCAGGCCAAGGGACCCCACTGGTGCACAAATCCGCGCACCAGGCCTTTAGTATTAAATGACTGAGTGTGCAGCCCAGGCACCTCCAGGTCCTCAGAGAATTTTAATGTGCAGCAGGACTGAGAATCACTGACATGTATGCTCCTTGTCACTAAGAAGCCTGAGAGATGAACTGCAGAATCAGCTCTACTCCTTAACATCCCCTTTGCTTACCCTAGGATGCTGTCTCCCACTGGCACCTTCAGTGGGAAAGGGAGTTTTTAGATTGGGTTAAATCTATTCCACTCAAATCAAGATTATTTGTACAAGCTGATAAACCTGAACTGACAGCTTAAAAACCCCATTTTATTTTGGGTCAGTAGAATCTTCCATCTTGGCAATTACCTGCTCAACAATAGATGCCAGGCGTCCCAGTGCCAGGCCACATTCATCCCCTCGGGTCACCACGGCGCTTCCGAGTTTCACCACGATTCTCTTGGCATGCTTCAGCTCACTGCGGTGGGCAAAAGACTTGCCATGTGCGCGACTGAGGGGTACAGTGATAAATGGGATGTTGCTCCAAGAACGGACATTTCTGATGGTTGAAGGCTGGACAGGATCTGTAGCCCCCAAAGTTGAATGAAAAAAAGAAGAAAAAAAAAAGGAAAAGAAAAACACAATATACTGTCTCATTAAGAAGATATATGCACGGCATTAACCAGTTCAGCCATCAAAAAATAGTTTTATCAGTCTTAAACAAGTAAAACCAGTATATCAGAAGTCATATCTAGCGTGCACCCACTACACAGGTCACAGGTACACTCAAACACTACTGGTGAAGAGTTCAAACAAAACGATCTCTCCTGAAGATGTGTTGGCAAAATACATCAAAAACCTTAAAAACGTTCACAAATCTTTGCTCTGGCTGGTGTGGCTCAGTTGGTTGGGTATCGTCCTGCGAACTGAAAGGTTGCAGGTTTGACTCCTGGTCAGGGCACCTGCCCAGGTGGCAGGCTCAATCCTAAGTAGGGGGTATGCGAGAGGCAGCTGATTGATGTTTCACTCTCACATTGATGTTTCTCTCTCTCTCTTTCCCCACACTCTTCTTCTCTAAAAAAAATAAAATAAAATGTTTGCATTTTTTCATCCAGCAATTCCACATTCAGAAATTTATTCTAAGAAACTACTCAGAGAGGTGTTATTTATAATAGGAAAAATCAGCAGGTAAGTGTCCAAAATAAGGGCAGATGGATTAATGAGCATTTTTAGGATTTTTAGTAACACAAGAAAATGCTCATGGTATGTTTCCTAGACATCTCTAAATGCACAGAAAAAAAGACGCAGAAAATAAATCAAAACATTAATATTTTATCTCATGGATTATGAGTGATTTAATTTTCTTCTTTATTCCTATGTTTTCCAAATTTATGCAGTAAAAATGCATTGCTTTCAAAATAAAAATACAGTATATGTGCTTTAAAAGCCACACCACTATAAAAAGAGAGTGAGTCTGATTAGCAAAGGCATTAAGAACAACGTAATTAGTAGGAATAATAAAAAATTATAACTAATCTAGCTACAAAGTCTCTCTCTGACAAGGCAGCATGAATCCAGGAAGAGTAATGTCGGAGTCAGGCATTTTGTTTCTATCCCTTGGGACATTTGCCCCTAAGCAACCCTTACTGATTCCTTATACAGAAAACTGTGTAAGATTTCTAAGGAGGCAAAACAAAACAACAAGCTACTTACCAACTACCCGTTTGCCCTCTCTCACAAATTGGGAGGTTTCCTGTTCTAGCAGGGTGCACTGCCACCTGTCAAAAGACTGCAGTTCCCAGACTTTCTTGCTCACCTCGACATGGCATGTGACTAAGTTCTGGGTAACACGATACGTATGAAAATGTTATGTGGGACTTCAAGGAATTTCCTTAAAAAGAAAAGAGCTTCCTGCGTGAGATCTGAACCAACGCTGCCTGGTTTCAGACTGCCAACAGCCACATCTACTTGGGCCAATTCATGGCTATTATTTGTTCCCAGATAAGTCAAGGTGCAACGCTCAGAGCCCTCCAATTACTCTCTACACACAGAACCATTCTGCCTCTTAGCGTCTCCTCTCCTTCTTACCCAATGTTATGTTGCCCACTGATGCCTTTTTGACTGGAATTACATTAAAGGTGAATAAAAAAATGTGAAAAAAAAAAAAAAGGAAAAGGAACAGTGCTTCCTTCTTCCCTTTGTCCATCCTGCTGCTTGGAACGTGGGTATGGAAGCTGTAGCTCAAACATCCACTGCGGACCGTAAGAAACGACGGCAGAACTGCGAAGCAAAAGGAGCGTGGAAGCCTGATGATTTCACGTACTCCCTGGGAGCCCTGGACTGCCTCCCTTCTTTTAGGACCCCAGGCTTCTCTCAAGGGAAAGAGAGAGAAATAGATTTCTATCCTGGTTGAGCCATTGCTGTTTTGGGTTTTCTGTTACCCGCCCCTGACCTAACTGTACCGAACACAGAGGAGAATGAGGGCACAGGCAGAGGGCAGGTGAGGCCTGCACAGGGAAGAGAAGCTGGCTGTGGACGCTAGTTGTTGACAGGTGGTCTCACTCACCACGAATGGACTTTCGCTTGGTGGGATTCCAGATTGGAAGAAGCAAGACAATATGGGCTTCAGGCCACACAGGCTCTCAGCAGACTAAACTTTAGGCATCCCCTCACCACACCAAGAGCTCTCTCTGTGTCATTACAGGCATTAATGAGTTACTAAAAGTAATCAATTTAAGTCACCTTTTGGATCATTCTATAATTATACCATTATAGCATAACTTCTTCCACTTGAGTCAAACATTATTACCTCCATTTATATTTACAGATTTCCTCAGAATTTCCCTAGACCCACTGCCTCTCTCTCCTGACCATGCACCACTAACTCTAACTGTAATCCAGCTTCTAGCCTCTTCTCTGGGCTGTAACAATGGTGGGGACAGCAGGCAGATCTTGTGGACCAGAAGATCGTTGTGTTCTCCTCCCTCTCTGCCTCCTTCACACATAAACCTTCCCTCTCTTAATCACTTTTTAAAGTGACTATGTTTCAAGCCTGCTGGAGATACCAGAAAGGTAACATGGTCTCCTTTCAGAACGGGCTTGCAGTCCAGTTGCTGGCAGAAAGCTGCTCAGTAAGTCCATCATCGGGGACACCCCTGGTGCTTGGCACCCTTGCTAACAGGTGGGTTGTCTCCTCCTGCTGGGAGATCCCAGAGACCAAAGGACTGTTTGCTGTTGGGGCTAAGTTCCCTGGAGAGCTCCCTTTCTTCATTAGGTTCATCAATATAGGTAGCCTGGCTCAGTCTTCAAGGATATTACCTATCCTAAGCAATATATACACCTAAGTCTAAGCTTAACAGTTGACCTGACAGAGAGAGAGGTGGTAGAGGGAGAGACTTACTCCCCTGGGATTTGGACCTGGGATCATCAGTGGCTGCAGAGCTCCAAGTTACTAGTACACCCAGGTATCATGAACCCTTTGACAGCTCTCAGACCAGGCCTGCTGGCTATCTTTCTCTCCTGTCACCACAGGGCGTGTCCTGTCCTGGAAGTGTGCTGACATGGGTGAAGCAGCCTGAGAGGGCACCTCAGAGACACAAGTAGCAGCATACATGTCAGTTCAGGTGATCAGATGACAGAAACCAATCAGAATCAGTCAGGCCAGGTTAGCATGAATGAGACACCTGATGCACCCCCAGCAGAGGGTGGCTCGGCTCGGTGCCAGGCAGTCAAGGGTCGCTCTGGCTGCTGGCAACTGGGTCACAGCAGATCAGGGCTGACAAGGTTCAAGAGGCCACACAAGGCTTCAAGCACATAAAAGTTCAGTCACATCCAGTGGGCTAGATCACCAAGGATAGTTCTATGGAACCCAGGGCTTTTGGGTTTCCTGTTTAACAATACTCTCACCTCCCAGGTTGACCCTACCTTTCTTGGTGGCATTCTTTTATGTTCTGCAGTGTATTATACTCTTTAGGGTCCATACTGAAGACTGGGAAGGCCTTGATTACTTTGGAAAAATCTAAGGCTTCTGGATGGGTAATCTCTTCCCATCTTCTAAGGAACCTTTAGGCTTTAAGTCCCAGAGAATAGCCACCGCTTCCAAGTAAGTCTGAGGGGCTACTGAGGTGTACGTGCTGGGGGTTGCGGGTGGGGGAGTAAGGTTGTCCGTATTCCTCAAAAGTGCCATGGATCATACTCCAAGGGAGGATAAGCCCTTGACCTTTTCAGCATCAGAGCCCTTATGCTCTGCAATCAATGAGGCTGTGTCCCAGGCCTGAATAAGAAGGAACTCTGACATCATTTCTTTCTCCCTCCCTGGCTTCCCTCTGTGTTTGTATGTATATGCTTTCTCACTTTGCCCTTCTAATTTCTTTAGTTCTCTTCTGCTTATCATGGTCAGTGAACACAGGGCTCCAGGCCCCCAGAAAAATCTGGATACAAAAATAGAAAAATAAATCTAGGGACAAGATCAGAAAGTGCCTCCTTCTGTGAATGAGGCTACTGAGAATAAACAATATCACCAA
This sequence comes from Myotis yumanensis, assembly GCF_028538775.1. NCBI lineage: Eukaryota > Metazoa > Chordata > Mammalia > Chiroptera > Vespertilionidae > Myotis > Myotis yumanensis. The sequence goes on along the minus strand of NW_027223764.1, from coordinate 22,234,450 downwards.
TAAAAATACTGAAGTGAATACTTAATATATACCAAGAGCTGTGTTAACTATTCATACACCTTTATAGGGAGAGGATATATAAAAGGTCAAGTGTAGACTCTGGAGCCAGACTGCCTGGATTGGGATCTCAACCTTCCCCTTACTTGCTGTAACCTTTACCTATGGCATAAAGTTGTGAGGGAAGGAAAGAGTTAATTCACTAAGGAACTGGCACAAAATAAAAACTCAAGTATTAGCTGTTATTATAAAAAAGTGTTAGCTATCGTTGTCGTTGTCATCATCATCATCATTGTCATCTTACTGAATTCTCATAATTTAATACTCATGGCTTAGGTATTATGAGTTAGTTAAGGGAACCGAGGCCCAGAGAAGTTGAGTAACTCACCAACATTACCAGATTGCAAAAATGGCCTCAATACTTGAAGCTTCTCTCACCAACAGGTGGAAGCTACTTTCCCACCCCTTGAATCTGAGCTGGCCCTATGACTTGCTCTGTCCCCAACCATGATGTGAAGAAGCCATGGATAGCCTGCTGGAGGATGAGAGACCATATGGAAGAGAGATGATCTATCATCCCAGCAGAGCCCTCACCCTCACCCCCACCCCCACCCTCAACAATCAGCCCTGAGCCAATGTGAAAACTAACACAGACTCAGAACCACTGTGCAGCTGAGCCCAGACCAACATGCCAACCCATAAAATTAGTGACCCACAGCTGCTGTCAGTAAGTTATTTACAAAGCAAGTAGCAGAATTAGTTTTCAAACCCAGGGAGCCTATGTCCAGACCCTGACCTCTTCTTCACATTCCTGGGAAACAGAGATTTTTCCAGATAATAAGCTTGATTAGTTGATAAGCACGTCCTCTGCAGTAAGGTTTGGAGCCAGACTGTTGATAAGATTTAGGTGTTATCAAGGGGATAGCCAATTCAAAATATCATAAACGGCCTTTGAACAAATGGTGCTGCAACAACTACACATCCATAGGCCAAAAAATGAACCTTGCAACAACTAACCCCCACACCTTACATAAAAATTAACTCAAAGTGATCATGGACTTAAATGTAAAACTATAAAACTTCCAGGAAAAAAGCAAAGAAAATCTAGGGCTATTCAAAGAGCTCTTAGACGTGACCCCAAAAGTACAATCTATAAAAGTAAAAACTCACAAATTGGACCTATCAAAAAAAATTTTTTTAAATCCCAAACACAAAAAAGCATAAATAAACAAAAAAACTTTCCTGTTAAGAGAATGAAATAACAAACTACAAACTAGGAGCAAATATTTCCCAACCACATATCTGACCAAGGACTAGTATCAGTAAAAAACTAAACAATTCAATTAAAAATGAGCAAATGACATTTCACTGAAGAGAATATACAAATGGCAAGTAAGCACATGAAAAAATGTTCAACATCATTAGCCATTTAGGGAAAAGCAAATTAAAACCGCAATGAGATATCACTACACACCTATCAGAATCGATAAAATAAAACATCATCAAAGTTTGGTGCAGATGAAGAGAAAGTGGATCACTCATACATTGCTGGTGTGAATATAAAAAGGTATAGCCACTCTACAAAAACAGTTTGGCAGTTTCTCATAAAACTAACTACCATATGACCCAGCAGTTGAACGCTTGGGCATTTATCTCAGACAAATGAAAACTACGTTCACACAAAATCCTGTACTTAAATGTTCATAGTGGCCTTATTCATAATAGTCAAACAATGGAAACAACCAGCTGCTCTTCAATGGGTGAATGAAATACGATTCAATAATAAAAAGGAACCAGTTTACACACACAAATTGAATGAGTCTCTAGAGAATTTTGCTGAGTTAAAAAAAAAAAAAGCCACCACCACTGGTCACATACTGTATGATTTCATTTGTATAACATTTTGAAATGACAAAACTGTAAAAACGGAGAACACAGTAGGATTTGCCAGGGGTTAGAGATAGGGAGGAGGGGGATGGCTTGAAAGGAGAAACCTGAAGGATCCTGTATCTTGACTCTATCAATGGCAATATCCTGGCTGAGATATTGGGAGAAATGGGTAAAGGACATAAGGAATGTCTCAGTATTAATTCTTATAACTGCAAATGAATCTATAATTATCTTAAAATTAAAAATACTTAATTACAAAAAAAGTAATGAACAAAAATAGCCTGTAAAAAATCTAGGGAGAATGAATATAGGTAACACTTTATTTAAACAAATTTTTAAAAATATGTTTTTATTGATTTTAGAGAGAGAAAAGGAGAGGGGAAGAGAGAAACATCGATGAGAGAGAAACATCAATGAGAGAGAAACATCAATTGGCTGCCCCTTTCTGGGGATCAAGCCTGCAACCAGGGCATGTGCCTTGATCGGGAATGGAACCAGTGACCTCTTGGTGCATGGGATGATGCTCAACCAATTGAACCAGGACTACATTTTCATTTTCATTTTGAATTATTTATTTATTTGACATACAAAATGTTGTACACAATTAATGTAAACAACTGGATAACTTTGGAGGTAAGTATATATTCAAGAAACTATCACCATATTCTATTCCATAAAACTATCTATTATGTCCCAAAGTTTCCCTTTCTTGATACAAACACTTAGAACACTTCACCAGTAGGCTGCTTCCCTGCTTACTGTCTTTGTCCAATTCCACCATTTCATATTTTTTCCCTCCTTTAAAAACTTGTTTGAAACACAGGCCGACCAAACTCCCCACATATTTCTAAGTCTCCTATGGTACATACGAGATCTGGAGAGAGCTGTGGATTGAGCCCAGGGCAGGAGACGCTTGTTGAAGGGCTGGAAGCCAGAGCGGCAGACTTGACTCAACATGTTGCGATGTGGTCACTGATCAAAGTGCCTGCAGAATGCATTTTTAAAAAATTGAATAATGAAAAACACTAGACAATTAATTTCCTTTTCCTCTTCTTCCCCACACTCAGAATAAAAACTTGACCCTCCTGCTTCAAACTCCTCTGAATTAAGGAAACTCCTACCTTCTCTGTAGAGTGTATAAAAGAGAGAAAAACACAAATGGTTACATCCCAAACTCCAACTCAACCTTTCCCGTCCTAGACTGCCTTAGTTTTTGTGTAAGTAAATGGCAATTAAAGATTATGAATATTTTGAGTGACAAAAAAGTCTTTAAGGTATAGTGTTTATCTTCACTACAATTCCTATACCACTGGGGAGTCTCCAACAGATTAAAAACAGATCCAACAGCCCGGGCTGGGTAGCTCAGCTGGTTAGAGCATTGTCCTGATACGCCAAGGCAGGGGGTTCAATCTCTGGTAATGACACAAATAAAAAGCAACCAATGAATGCATCAATGAGTGGAACAACAAATGTTTCTCTCTCTCCAAAATCAATCAATAAAATAAAATTAAAAAAACCAACCAGATCCAATATCCAAGAGCCACCTCCACCTTCTGCTATTACCCTCAACAGACCTCTGAAAACCACATACGTGACATGTCAGCTTGATTCCTGCTGACACCAGAAGAGGGAGGAAAGGCCAGAGGATGCTGCCACGTTTCTGCCTGCCATCCACAGGAAACTAAAGCACATTCTTACCTCCATGGGAGGGAGTGGTAATGTCCGCAAGTGGCTGGCATTTTAAATGACTGTGGGCACATCTCAAAGAGGATGAGAACCTAGCTAGAAACCTCAAGTTAAGAACATGGTGGTTGTGGGCATTTTCCCACCCAAGATCCTACTTGAGGCTTTAGCCAAAGAATAATTTGTTTCACAAAACGGTAGGGAGCTCCTTCCTATACATAGACAAAGAATAAACCATTTATTATTGTAGCTGGTTCATTGCTGCTTTTACAAGATAAGAAAAATACTGCCCTTCTTCGCTAGCTGGGTCTTCTTTCAACTTTTGCTCTATGGATTGGTGGACATATTCCTATCCTCTTAAATGTGCCTCAAAGACTAGCATTTAGGCCCAGGGTGAAGAGAAATAAGGAGTGGGGTGTACTGTTCTTCAATTTATACTGCACAAAGGCACATAAAGGGGAGAAAAGAGATTGACAGGGTACATCTGTTGTCAAAGATATGGCATCTAATAGGCACAGAAAGTGCTAAGTGCTGTCTTTATTGCCTTCTGTGTTTGTGACAATCTGGAAGAGAAGATCCCAAAAGAAGATTATTTGCATAATAATGAAGCATGATATGAGCCTATGGTCTGTTTGCTTCTTGTGTAAATTCCTTCAGTAATTGTTGCTAAACAATTATTTCCATATGAATTCTCAAAATACTCATAGATGAGCCAAAAGGTAAAATAATCAAGTAGTGACATTAAAATTCCAGTTCCATCTCCTTCATGAACCTTCTCCAGCAACTTTAGCATTCAAAGTTGGGTATCATCCTACAGGTTACCTTTTAATTGGTTCCTGTGTTACTGTTGCGTTTCCCAGCAAGATTATAAACTGACAGTATGGTAAATAGGATGGGAACGTGGGCTGTGAAGTCTGAGAGATTTGGGTTCAAGCTCTGTACTTGCTGGCTGTGTGCCTTTTAGAGGATTACTTGATCCTTCTATGCCTCGGTTTCTTCTGAAAATCAGGGACAGTAACAGTAAGGACCTCATACAATTATTGTGAGAATTAAATGAGACAATGCATGGAATGCCTGGGTACAACAGATGGCCAATAAATATCAGCTTTCCTCCTCCTGTCTTTTAGGCACTAATGGTATCTTACAACCATTTCTTTATTTCTTTCAGGACCTATCACAGGCACAAGTCATTCTATAAATACTCTCTGATGGATACAGTCACAATTACACTTATTGACTGTTTAGCCCTCTCTTATCTAGGAGTAACTGAAAGCTCTGCATGTTTAAGGTCACTAAGTTATTAGGATGAAGGCTGACCTGGAAACCACCCTCCTGGCCTCTCCCCTGCACCACACAGCCTCTGACTGACCCCTTCCTCACTGCAATGGATGGTTCACCTGCCGGTTTATTATGCGCTTAACAAGCAGATGGTTGATTCCTGGGAGCAAAGGGTATGTGTGTCTGCGTGTGTCTAGACTCAACGTCATCAGCTGAGAAGCGTTTCCATGTTTTGACCCAGGACATTTCTCAAGTACCTTTTCATCGGTTCTAAACAGAAAGCCCTCATCTTATTGACTTGGACGGAGAACTGAACTTTAGTCCTAGCAGACTTCACCCCGAAATACAGGCTCGGTATATGGTTCACTTAAGACAAATGTCACCGCCTTAGAGAGCGGGGATAACGGGGGGTCGGGGGAGGGGAGTGGGAAGGTCTGGGTGCTCCCTGACAGCCCAGGACCAATCACAGACCACATGCCATCCTGCATGCATCCTGCCAAAGGCGGTGGTGGGCCGATGGAGGGGGGCCTGGCTTTCAGGGAGGACCGCGAAGGCCGGGCGGGCCACGGGGACCTGCACCCACAGGCCCCTGAGGTCAGCGTGTGGCCAGTTACAACCCAGCGTAACCCGACGCCGAGGCAGGTGCCCTGGACCGGAAGGGGCCCGCCGAGCCTTCAAGCATCTGCCTGGACCAGTTCCTCCATGTGGGGGGCCAGGAGGGCCGGGTACCCTAGGTCCCCGCAGACCCCAGAGCCTCCGCGCCCCGCCATATGGACCGCGCCGGGGCCGCGTGCACCCCTGGGCGGCCCGGCCCGGCCCGGCCCGCCGCCAACCCTCAGCGCGAGCCCACGCCCACTCGTGGGCCCGGGCCACCGGGCTCCTGCTAGGGCGGCGCGCCCGCAGCCCCCACGCCGCCCGCGGCCGAGCACGCACACCTTCCCCGCCCCGGCGCATCAGCCCCGCAGCGGCGCAGGCGCCCCGCCATCCCTGCGGTCCCCGCCGCCCGCCGCCCGCCGCGTACCTGCCTCGCCGCCGCGCGCCCGGCCCCGCCGCCCCGCCCGCAGTCCACGCGGGGCCGATGCTGGCGCCGGCAGACTCTCCTTTTTCTTCCGTCCACGTCCCGCAAGATGACGTGACGTCAGCGGCGTAGGCGTAGGGCCAGGCCGCGCGGCCTCCGCTGTCGGCGTGGGGCGCGGGGCCGGCCCGGGGCTGCGCTGCGCCCGCGGCGTAGGCGCCTTCTGAGAATCGGCCGCGCTCCACGTGGCGGGCCCCGCCCACCGAGCCCGGGGCGGCCGGCGGGGGGCGGGGCTGGCGGTCTCGGCCGAACGTCCCGGTCCCGGGAGGAGGGCCGCCAGGGGGCCTTCCCGGGAGGCGGGAAGATGCCGTGGTACCCCAGCTGCTGGGTAACTCTTTCCGGGTGTTTCCGGCGCGCGGGGCCCACACCTCGAACGTCGGCGGAATCTGTGCACACATGCAGAGCCCACAGCCCCGGCAAACTTTTGCTGTTGAAATGGGAGAAATTTGGGCACCGAGATACAATGACTTGCCCCCTAATCGTCTGGGGGTTTTCCCGAGGGTCCCAGCCCAACTCTTGTTCGGCAAGGGCCGTGGTCGGCAAACTGCGGCTCGCGAGCCACATGCGGCTCTTTGGCCCCTTGATTGTGGTTCTTCCTAAGCCTTAGGAGTACCCTAATTAAGTTAATAACAATGTACCTACCTATATAGTTTAAGTTTAAAAAATTTGGCTCTTAAAAGAAATTTCAATCGTTGTACTGTTGATATTTGGCTCTGTTGACGAATGAGTTTGCCGACCACTGGGCAAGGGCATTGGTGAGGATATTGCCCTTAAATAGTTGTATTTCATCCTAGGCAACTGGAGCTATTTCAAAGGCGAATGAGGATCCACCCTTAAAATGAGAGCTCAGACTCTGGGCCTCTCTACTTCCTGTGCATGGCTCAGAGGGCGCATTCCCGCAGGGCGCGGACAGGGCGCTGGGCCCAGCGGAGGGGAGGGGGGAGGCAGCACTTGCGTGGAGCTCGGTCACAGGGAAGCCCTCTTGCCCCTCTGTAGTTGTCCCTGAGGACATTGCTGAGCCTGCTTGTTCATTCCCGCATTCATGGCGCATTGGCTCCTTTCCGTGTTAGGCGTTTCCTGGGAGGGGAGAACGACACTGTCCCCTCCCAGGTGGGTTCACAGCCTCTGGGAGAGACAGGCACTGAGCGATGACTGTAAGAGTGTGATTCACTCTAGAGCAGTGGTTCTCAACCTTCCTAATGCCGCGACCCTTCAATACAGCTCCTCATGTTGTAGTGACCCCCAACCATAAAATTATTTTCGTTGCTACTTCATAACTGTAATTTTGCTACTGTTATGAATCGTAATGTAAATATCTGATATGCAGGATGTGTTTTCATTGTTACAAATTGAACATAATTAAAGCATAGTGATTAATCACAAAAACAATATGTAATTATATATGTGTTTTCCGATGGTCTTAGGCGAACCCTGTGAAAGGGTCGTTCGACCCCCAAAGGGGTTGTGACCCACAGGTTGAGAACCGCTTCTCTAGAGGAAGGGGTTCCCAGGCACGCAGGCCACACTTTAACAAGAGAGTAGACCTTGGAAGTGTGCTTTGAGGGACAAGAAGCAAGCAGTTCATCTAGAAGAGGGAGCAGGATCCTACCAGGAAGAGGATGGAATGTGCAGAGGCATGAGACATACCCTGCATGTGAGACAAGGCAGGAATGGTGTTTGCCACCTTGGGAAAAGATTTCTGAGTCATGCTAAAGAGCTTGAATTCTATTCTCTTCAACGGTAGAGGACCATGACTTTTAAAGTACTGTTATGGCATAATGAGATTTTGTGTAAGAAATCAGTAACTAGGGAGATTGGATGTTAGCCTATTGCAAAGGCCCAAGAAATGATGGCTGCAAATAAGGCTCCGGCAGGGGACATGGAGCATAAAGGAAGAGCTTATAGCACTTACTACTGAAAATGGGAGGGTGAGAGGAGAGGAGGGGTCCCTGCAAATTCGGTGGTGCTGCAGTACACTGGGTTAGGAAACATGAGAGGAGCCATTCTTTTGGGTGAAGGATGAGAACAGGTGTTGTTTTGAGCATGTTGGGTTTGAAGTAGGGTGAGGGATACAAAAGAAATGAAACTGCCCTCCAGTAGTTTCACTCAGTACCTCCCCTTTTCTTTTAAGAGTCTCATCATGAACTTAGAACAAACAAGGCAACTGTGAGTATAGCTAAAGCCATTAGGGACAGAAGCTTCTCCACTCAGGAAGTCCTGTCCTTAATGTGTCCTTAACCCACATGTCACCTTATGGTGACTGCTTGTCTGCCTTCCCTGCTAGAATTTAAGCTCCTGAGAGCATGAAAGTATATTCTTGGCACATAATAGACACTCAATCTACATTTTATAAATGAATTTAATTTCGTTAGGCTTAGTTTCCTCAAATAAGAAACGGGCTAATAACACTGTCCTTATCTATTCTATAGACTTGGCTAACGGGTTGTTAAGAGGATCAAATATGAAAATCTTTAAGCATTGTGCATTTTTCCATTTCATTTAGTACTGTTATCTTATTTTCACTATTATTTTACTATTAATATTCTACTCCAGTAGAGAGAGGAGTGCGCCATGTGACTATGAATGGGAAAAATCAAATACCAGAATTATTAGCTAGGAAATGGTTCAGTCATGGTATCTTTCCTGCATGTGATTTTTATTAAAAAGTGATTTGTTTTTTGTTTTTGGTTAATCCTCACCTGAGGATTTTTCCCCATTGATTTTTAGAGAGAGTGGGAGAGTGAGAAAGACACATCAATTGGTTGCCTCCATGCACCGCAGCTAGGGCCGGGGATTGAACCTGCAACTCAACTACATGCCCTTGACCAGGAATCGAACCTGCGACCCCTTGGTGTGCAGGCTGACACTCTAACCACTGAGCAATACCAGTCAGGACAAAAGTGATTCTTTTTTTATTGGAGGGATTAAACTTTTGTCTCAGCAAATGGTAATAGGGCTGGACAAGACTAAAGAGTCGTGTAGGAAGTGGACTGTTTAGAATCTATAATAATAAAAGCATAGTATGCAAATCAACTGAACAGCCAAACAACCCGTCCTGATGACCATGCTATGACACCCACTGGCACCAGGCCAGCCAAGGCGGGTGGGACGTGACTGGTCAGGGGCCCAGCCATCATCCCATGATTGTCCTGCAGAGGGAGGCCCAGGCCACCAGCCAGTGGGGCGATCAATCGGGGGGCTCCACGATCACCCCAAAGAGGGAGGCCCAGGAGGAGTGTGGACAGCAGACGGGGGCAATGCCAGGCCAAGGCGGGTGCTGGTGGAGGGTGGGGATCAGGGGGCGGGGCCGTGAGGCAGCCGGCTGCGGAGGCCTACCCTTGCACGAATTTCGTACATCATGCCTCTAGTTCAGCCGTGGGCAAACTACGGCCCGCGGGCCGGATCCGGCCCATTTGAAATGAATAAAACTAAAAAAAAAAAAAAAAGACCGTACCCTTTTATGTAATGATGTTTACTTTGAATTTATATTAGTTCACACAAACACTCCATCCATGCTTTTGTTCCGGCCCTCCGGTCCAGTTTAAGAACCCATTGTGGCCCTCGAGTCAAAAAGTTTGCCCACCCCTGCTCTAGTTGGACTATAAGAATGCAGGACTGAGACCTGCCTCTTTACATGCTATAAAGTACTAGGTTTAAGTTATTTAAGTCTTAGCTTCTTTAGTTGTTAATAATAGAATCTTATTCAAACAAGGCAATTTACTGAAGGAGGATTTATAGTCTCTACGAGCAGGAGGTAAAGTGGATTTCATAATAGGTGGGTACAAGGAACTGGAAGTTAGGAACTAAGACTGTCCCCATCTCTCAGTCTCTTATTTACATTTCTCTGCACATCTGCTTCTTTTTTTTTTTTTTAATATATTTTATTGATTTTTTACAGGGAGGAAGGGAGAGAGATAGCCAGAAACATCGATGAGAGAGAAACACCTATCAGCTGCCTCCTGCACACCTCCCACTGGGGATGTGCCCGCAACCCAGGTACATGCCCCTGACTGGAATCGAACCCGGGACCCCCCAGTCAGCAGCTCTATCCACTGAGCCAAACCGGCTTCGGCCATTTGCTTCTTTTTCCTCCTTTGAAGATAGACTCTTCATTAGTGAATATTTGGTGGAGAATGGCTTCCTCAACCCTAAAATATTCTTAGTGCCTATTCCTGACTGACTTCTGGACTTGGTCCCAGTTCCAAATTCCTGGAGAGAAAATCTTACTGGCCTAACCGGTCCAGAACTCCATTTCTGGTGAAATCAGTGGTGGCAGGGAGAGCGGGGCGGGGCGGAGGGGGGGGCGCGGGGGGCACACAGGTTATGTGAACACTAAGCTGAGCACTGAATGATGGGAATTCTTAGAGACAAGGAAGTAGGCTAGGTTGGTAGATGTATTATGTGAGTTGGCGATGATAGGACAAACCTTTAATGAACCAGTTTCCACACACTATGCAACGTCACGTTGTAGTTTCACAAACCAGGCTATATACATCAGAAGCACCAGGAAAGCTTTGGATAAATACAGATTCTTAGAGCCCCCACTTTCCACCAGTGAATTACAATCTCCAAGGCCAGGGCCCAGGAATCAGCATTTTAATGAAACATTCCCAAAGATTATGTGATTGCTTTATGTTGTTGATTTATTGATGATAGCCATCTGACAGGTGCAAGGTGATATCTCATTGTGGTTTTAATTTGCATTCCTCTGATGATTGGTGATGTTAAGCACCTTTTCATGTCTGTTGGCCATCTATATGTCCTCTGTAGAGAAATGTCCACTTAGGTCCTTTGCCCATTTTTAAATTGGATTGTGTGGTTTTTTGGTGTTGTGAGTTTTTTATAAATTTTGGATATTAACCCCTTATCACATCTCATTGGTGAATATGCTCTCCCTTTAATGTATTGTCTTTTCATTTTGTTGATGGTTTACTTTGCTGTGCGAAACCTTTTTATTTTGATGTAGTCCCATTTGTTTATTTTTTGTTTTCCTTGCCTGAAGAGATATATCAGAAAAAAATATTACTAAGAGAAATGTCCAAGATTTAACTGACCATGTTTTCTTCTAGGATTTTTATGGTTTCGAGTCTTACATTTAGGTCTTTAAATCCATTTTAGTTCATTTTTGTATATGGTGTAAGAAGATTGTCTAGTTTCATTTTTTTTTTTTGCATGTATCTGTTCAATTTTCCCAGCACCATCTATTGAATAGACCATCTTTATCCCCTTGTATGTTCTTGCCTCATTTGTCAAATATTAATTGATCATATAGTGTGAGTTTATTTCTGGGCGTTCTTTATTTGTTCATTGATCTATATATGTCTGATGGTGAGGATGTGGAGAAAAGGGAATCCTTGTGCACTGTTGGTGGGAATGCAGATTGGTGCAGCCACCATGGAAAACAGTATGGAAGTTCCTCAAAAAAAATTAAAAATGGAATTGCCTTATGACCCAGTAATTCCACTTCTGGGTATACCCAAAGAAACCCAAAACACTCATTTGAAAGAATATATGCATCCCTATGTTCATTGCAATGTTATTTACAATAACCAAGCTATGGAAGCAACCCAAGTGCCTTTCCATAGAGGAGTGTGTAAAGTGGTGGTACATTTATACAATGGAATTATTACTTGGCCTTAAAAAGAATGAAATCTTACATTAGTGACAGCATAGATGGACCTGAAGGGCTATGCTAAGTGAGATAAGTTAGTCAGAGGAAGATAAATACCATATGATTTCACTTATACGTGGAATCTAAAGAGCAATATAAATGAACAAAGAGAATAGAAACAGACTCATAGATACCGAGAACAGACTGATAGATGCCAGAGGGGAGGGTCTTGGGGAACTGTGTGAAAAGGCGAAGTTTGTGTTGTTGTTTTTTTACCCCTCATATATGTAGAAAAATAATCACGAGGCAGACCACGTCAGTTAACTTGTGTGTGCCGCTGGGATTCATGCAATTGAGCTCCCAATCAGTTTTACTTCTCCACCACAGTGAAGGAAAGGAGAAAACACATGTAGTAGGGTCATTTGCTAGTAGGAAAGGGGGCTGGGATTCTACATTCATTTTGGAAACTGTAGAAATAATTGCTTGCCTGGGAAGACTGGCCCAAAGGAGTAGGGAGGAGCCAGATAAAATACATAGCCAGTAGTTTTCTATTCTGAAAAGTCAGCTTCTTTCAAGTCCAGAGGGCAGCTATTCCCAAGTTCACGTGGGGGGTGGCAGGAGCATGCTCCTTTTGATGTTGAGCCCAGCTGTGCCTGTGAGCAGATGGATGAAGGTTTGCAAACCTTTAGTCAGGCATCAGACACTGAAGGGCTGGAGGAAGGGCTCATTGCACTCTTTCCTGCTTGAGGAGTACAGAACTTGATGTGTAGCTGGTATTCTGTAGGTTATATACTCAATTTTTGGAGCAGATCTTTGCAACTGACATTACCGAAGCATGTTCAAGTTCTAAGCAGAGAGCTAGGATGAACAAGATATTTTTATTGCTTTTCTAAAATCTCTTCTCTCCTGTACAAAGGCTAGGTCCACTCTTCAGTTAGGTCCACTCTTCTCCTAAAGGCTCTCTGGTCATTAGCCAACACAAGTAGGCTGCCGTAGGACTTCCCATAGGGAAAATTAAAATCCGATTCCTCTCCTTTTGTTACTTAGTCTTTAGGCTGAGAATTTGAAGGAGTAAGAGACACGGGATAAGGACGGGAGAGACTGAGCCTTTCTGAGAGTTTGCTCCTTTGCTGAAGGCCACTTTGAAAGGAAAGAAGAAGTCGAACGGCAATTTCCAGTCGGTTCTGGGTTGGCCCCGTGGAGGCTCTGGCTTCTGGGTAATGTCCACAAAGGTCACAGTAGTTGTCAAAGACATTTCCGTCACCTGGGGATCCTGCAGGAAGAAAGTGCATGACAGGTCTGCACTCGGTACCAGTTTAAATAGCCCTCTACTTGACTTATTATAACTTTCCCTGCAGAAAGACCCAAACCAAATTGCTCTAAGCAAGATATACCTTTTTCTCACATTGGTCCTATGTAATTTTCTATGAGACACAGGAAATGAATTTGTCAGCAACAGTCCATGACACCAGAACTGTGAACAGTTATACCTACCTAAAGACTGACTCTAGCTTCCCCCAACTGGGGAACTGCCTGATATCAGAGAGGCCAGATGGCAAAACTGCTGTGATGTGCTTAGCAGCTCCACCTTATCAGGCTCGCAAAGGGAAAGAAGGCTGAACCTAAAAGCCTCCAGAGACTAGAGCAAGCAAGTCTTTGTAGACCTGAAAGACTCAGTAACAGGAGATAACAGGGCGGTAGGGACAGAACATGGTCACTGAATGGGACTCCCTCAATGCAAACAAGCAACAACCCCTTCCCCACCTCGAGAAGAGACTGGACAATTCAAATCAGAGAAATTCTGGGTTTAGAGATGTTGGGCGTAAAGAAGGACTGAGTGAGGCACAGAACTAAAAATAAGGAAATTACTCTGTATAATAAAATGCCTTTCCTCATCTAGTTCCAAAATGTTGACTGATGGTCTTACAACTATACCGTTCAGTAGGGAGGGCCTTTTTCTGAAGAAAATTAGTAGTTCCACAAAAAGACAAAGATACGTACATCTGGCAGTTCCACAATGTTTTGGTCAATGACAACCATGTATATGATGGTGGTCCCTTTAGGTTATAATGGAGCTGAAAAATTCCTAGTGTCCAGTGACGTGGCACTTATAAAGTCATAGCACAACAAATTACTCTCGCATCTGTGGTAATGCTGGTGTAAACAAGCCTAGTGCGCAACGCTACCTCAAGGCCACACATCAGTCCGTCTCACTCATGATCCCAGAGCTTTAGGTCTTAATAGCTTACTCTTTTTCTTTTTCAGTAGCATCTGTGTAAGAACCCAAGTTTATTCATACATAAAAACAAGCTGGTCTCAAACACACTTGAGAATATAATACAAAATTGTTTTAGTCCTGTATTTCCACATAATGCAATGAGAATAACTTATTTTGAGTGTATCTCTGTTTTCTTAGTCCTCCTAAAGAGCAAGATTTCTGAGGTAAGTTCAGTCAGTGTGTTATATTTGAATTTTAAAGTCTAAATTTTTTCTATTTACATTGAAAAAATTATGTATAAGCAAAATTTGAAAATTCACTGTTTAGCATGAGCAGCAAGAACAGTGAAAAAATAAAAACAAAAAATGAAACCAAAGAAAAAAACAACCTCTCTCAAAGTCTAGTTACCTAAATTCTTTTATCAAGACAACAAAAGGCACATAGCCAAGTCAGCTCATTTCTTTTAGTAGGGATTCAGTTGTCATATATGGTTGACTTATTTTATTTTTACCTTAACCTACAATATTTTATGATATTTACTTCAGAAATTGCTACCGACAATTCTGTTTTAACATTTTGTGAGATTTTAGGGGATTTTTTTTCTTCAATTTAGTTTATATGCAGCAAATTCCATTTACCCCAAATAAGATTTACTTTTTAACAACATGAAAAGTTTGCATTAGGTTTTGTTTGGCTTTGATAATAAAAAGTACATCATTTGTGTGTGTGTGTGTGTGTGTGTATATATATATATATATATATATATTACTATATTACATTTTTATAATCTCAATTTTTAAACCATTATATGTAAACTGCATGTCCAATCATTTCAAATAAAAACTCATTATCAGAGAAAAAGCTGTGGATACCACCTCTTTACGTTTTGTAGCTACATATTTCAGACTATGAACTAGGACACATTCCTCTTTGACTCAGGTTTGTAACTCATTATTGAGTTGCAAGAGTTCTTTATTCTACATACAAGGACTTTGCCAGGTACGTGTATTGCAAATATTAACCCCTAGTCAGTGGCTTTTTTTTTGTCTTTTTGTTTCATTTTAACTTTTTTATTGAAGTATAATTTATATACAATAAAATGTACACATCTCAAATGTTCAGTGTAATGCGTTTTGACAGTTGTATATGCAACTAGACCACCAACTTACACTATACACAAGAATAAATACAGATAAAAGACTTTGTAAGTTGCGAAACCATAACAATCCTAAAACATAGGCAGTAAAATCTCAGACATCTCTCAGAGCAAAAGGCTCAGAGACTAAAGCAGCGGTTCTCAACCTGTGGGTCGCGACCCCTTTGGGGGTCGAACGACCCTTTCACAGGGGTCACCTAAGACCATCGGAAAACACATATATAATTACATATTGTTTTTGTGATTAATCACTATGCTTTAATTATGTTCAATTTGTAACAATGAAAATACATCCTGCATATCAGATATTTACATTACAATTCATAACAGTAGCAAAATTACAGTTATGAAGTAGCAACGAAAATAATTTTATGGTTGGGTGTCACCACAACATGAGGAGCTGTATTAAAGGATCGCGGCATTAGGAAGGTTGAGAACCACTGGACTAAAGTGTGTGACTGTCACATTGAATATATAGTTATGGAAAATATTTTCTGTGGTTGAATCAACCAATATAGTAATAGTGGTATGATAATTTAAAAGAAACTAACCTACACTATAGTCTAGATTCGGGATATTAAAAAATCAGTAACCAGGCTGGGAGGGATCTACTTGAAAGTAAATTGTGTCAGCTCACTGTAACCAAGCATTAGCTGGTAGCATAAACTGTTTCTCAGAAGTCAAAATTATATAGTCATCAAAAATTATATAGTCATCAAATGGCTGATAAGACAGTCTAGGCTTTGCGAAGATTAGTGGTCCTTTATGAGCCATGACTTACCTTTATGGACTGACACTGGTACAGGAATCGTGCTCCCGACACATGAGCTTGTGGGTTGGACTGGAGGCCTATATATGCCCACAATACCTGGATCTCCAGGGACACTGGTATGATACAGCAAGAAGTGCAACCTGTAGCCTGCAGAGGGTAAAGAAGCATCTGCTTGAATTTCTGATGGCCACTTATAATCCATCACCATGCACTGAGTAGCCATTATTTCTTACACAGTCTACATTAACAGAGAAAGCAATGTGGCTTCTAAGTTCACATAGACCCTGTTTACTGTCCTTGATCGTAGGAAAATTAAAATTCTAAAATGGAAATTACTAATATAGAGATTATAAAATGAAAGCCCATTTACAATGGCTATAAGAAGTGCTCAGTATGCCCAGTGGGACTGACACAGTTGGTTGGAACATCGTCCCCTGCACTGAAAGGTTTCTGGTTCAATTCCTGGTCAGGACACGTATGGAAGGCAACCAATTGATGCCCCTCCCCATCTCGCCAAGCATGTCCTCAGGTGAGGATTAGAAAAATAATAAAAAAGAAGTGATCAGTGAGTGGTGCGCAGTCAGTATTGTGGAATGCCAGAAGAAGAAACAGCCATTTCTGGTTGAGGATGGAACTGGGATGAGTAATATCTGACCAAGAAATGGCGATTAAAGGAGAATTCAGGTAGAGAGATGGCATATAACGAGGTATACAACTAGAACAGCACGTGATGCCATGGAGGGGCATCATTGATTCATGTGAATCATAGTTACTGAGTGTCTCCTATGTGCCTGGCATGTACGAGGCACTGGCCTTGAGCAGACACTTGCCTGAAGCAAAGGATTGAACACAGGAGCAGTGAAAAGTTAAGGAAGAAGGCATTTCAGTGATTATGAAGTCTAACAAGTTGACTGACTCTTGGAGGATTAATTCTAACATGCAGGAAGGATTGATGGAAGTGAGTACTTTAATCAGTAGATTACTATAACTTAGCAGATACAAACTATCCTCAAATATGCTTTGTGATTTTCTAGCTTCATACTTCTTTATAGTAAGGCTCAGATATAGGCAATAACGTGTATAAACTGGGAGCAGGAGAAGACAGGCCATGCTTATGTTTATTAAGTAACAGTCAAACTGGTTTTTAAGTGGCTGCACCATTTTGCAGTCCCACCAACAATGTCTGAGGGTTCCAATATCTCCTCATCCTTGCCAACACCTGTTATCCATCTTTTTAATTATAGATATCCGAGTGGGTGTGAAGCGGTATCTCATCATGGTTTTGCAATTTTCTAATGGCTAATGATGTTGAATATTTTTTCATAAGTTTGTTCCAAATACTTTTAAACATTTTTCTTTTCATTTATTTTACATTTGGAACATTTTCCCATGTTGTCAAATGCTCTTTGGAAATGTGATTTTAACATGTAAATTTAAGAATAACAAAGAGTAGTTCAGTTCCACTAGAATCTCAATCCAACCCCTTCCTGTATTCAGCCGGGTAGCATCCACAATCCATACTCCCTCAGCATGGCTTTGAAGTTTAAGAGAACTCAATTTGACTTCAGTTGCCTAAAGGCTGGATCAATACATGTGTTTACTTATCCCCCAAATCTCTGCAAAAGGAAAGAAGTATATAAGGATTAAAGTCAGAATAGTGCTGAGAAAGGGAAAAACATTATTTAAAAATAATCTCTAAGGGGAAAGGTCTTTCAAAGTCTGAACTAAAACGCCAAGGTAAAATAGAAAAAGGACTGATAAGTTTCACAACATAAAAGTCAACTTCTGCATGGCAAAAAACACCATCAACAAAGTCAAAAGACAAATGACAAACTCAGAAAAAAAAAATTCTGCAAATCAAATCACAGAAAAAAAAAACCATTTCTCAAATATGCAAAGATTTCCTGTAAGTCATAAGACCAATAATTCAATAAAAATGGGCAAGTGATATATATAGATCACAGTGAAGAAAACATAAATTGTCCAACCATATGTCAAAATACTCAACCTTATTCATAGAGAAAAATAAAACTACACTGGAATGCTATTTTCACTTAGAAGAGCGAAGCTTAAAAGATTCAAAAACACAGTAGTGATGTAAGTTTGGGGTAACAAGCAGTCTCATGGATGGATGGAGGGACTACAAATTGATATAACCTGTATAGAGAATGAATTGGCAGTAGTTATTAAAATTTTAAATGCCTATACCCTTTGATCTAGAAATTCTTACTTCTAGGATTTAACATATAGGTTTATTCTCACATGTATGATGTGGTAACCTGAATGAGGTTATAAAATGCCGCATTGTATATAATATCAAAACTCGAAAAACACCTGAATGTCCATTCATAAAACTGGTAAAATAAATTATGGTTCATCTGTACTTTTTGAAATTTTCAAGCCAGTGTATGTATTACTTATACAGAAAAACAAATAATTTACATTTTTAAATAAAAGGAAAATTAAAGGTACAGCAACCTAAAGTGAGGAGGTAAGGGGTAGGCAAAAGAGGAAGAAAATAGAAGAACACAGCAAATTTCCTTATTTCAGTCAGACTGCAGTCAAGAGAACTCATCTAGTGGGCCACCTGAAAAAGTAAAAACAACAGCTGGACGAGGTGAATTCAGGGGCAGGAGGTGTTGAGGTTTTTACTTTTAATTTAATAAATTAAATTTCTGACTTGGTAATGTGTTGTTATTAAATGTAAAAATATAAATTTTATAACAGAAAGAAGATAATTTCAACCTCAAAGAAAGAATCTGTGCTGATCAAATATTCAGGAATGCAAGAATATTTGAAATATATATGTAATATATTTTTCTCTTACAATGAGGAAGGTTGATTTTTTCAAATATTTTTATTGATTTCAGAGAGGAAAGGAGAGGGAGAGAGAGATAGAAACATCAATGATGAGAGAGAATCAATAATCAGCTGCCTCCTGCACGTCCCACCCTGAGGATCGAGCCCACAACCTGGGCATGTGCCCTTGACCAGAATCGAACCTGGGACCCTTCAGTTCGCAGGCTGACACTCTATCCACTGAACCAAACTGGCTAGGGCAGTAAGTTTGATTTTGAACCACAGAGCAATCTCTAGATTTTCTACCTTCAAATTTTTCTCTCAGGAAGTAAGTTAAATATAAACCTAACCTGAAGCAATGACATCAAATGGGCATGATTTCTTATATTCTTACTAGAAGCCCGGTGCACAAATTCATGCACAGGTGGGGTCCCTTGGCCTGGTCGGCAATTGAGGCCAATTGGGGCTGTCTTGCCCAGTCCCAATCGGGCCAGTCGACTCAGGGGAGGGACCGTGGGAGGTTGGCTGGCCATAGGAGACTGGCTGTGGGAGCGCACTGACCACCAGGGGGCAGCTCCTGCGTTGAGCAGCTGCCCCCTGGTGGTCAGTGCACATCATAGCGACTGGTTGTAACAGTCGCTTAGGCTTTTATATATATAGACTAGAGGCCAGGTGCACGAAATTCATGCACTGGGGGCGGGGAGGTATCCCCTCAGCCCAGGTGTGCCCTCTCGCAGTCTGGAAGTGCTCGGGGAATGTCTGACTGATGGCTCAGGCCCGGAGGGAGCGGGCCTAAGCCATCAGTCGGACATCCTTAGTGCTGACGTGGAGGCAGGAGAGGTTCCCACTACCGCTGCTGTGCTCACCAGCTGTGAGCCTGGCTTCTGGCTGAGCAGCGCTCCCACTGTGGGAGCTCACTGACCACCAGGGGGCAGCTCCTGCGTTGAGCGTCTGCCCCCTGGTGGTCAGTGCGCATCATAGAGACTGGTTGTTTTACTATTCGGTCAATTTGCATATTAGCCTTTTATTATATAGGACTAGAGGCTTGGTGCACGAATGCGTGCACTGTGTGGTCTGGCCAGCCCGCCTCAATCAAGCCGGCTGGCTGGGGGTAAGAGATGTGAGAGGTTGGCTGGCCAGCCCATCCCCAATCAGGGTGGGTGGGGGGGCGATCAGGGGATGGGGCCGGCCAGGGGGAGGGGCTGTGGGCGGTTGTCCAACCAGCCCCATCTCCTGGTCGAACTCCCGGTTGAACTTCTGGTCGAGGGGACAATTTGCATATTAGCCTTTTATTATATAGGATGATAACCACATTATTTAAGGAAATAGGGCTGGTTTTAATTTCAACAAAATGGGGATGCGAGTCCCAGTCAGACAGGTATTTCTCTCCTTACTGAAACACTGCAGTTCCTGCTGAGGATCGGGGTCCACTCTGCCTTCTGAGCTGGGTCAGCGTTACCAAAGATGGCAACATGTTCTGGTCTGGGCCTCCCGTGAAGAGTCTGGTACATCTCTTGCTGCAGGTGGTTGCAGTCCACCTTTTTCAGCCTGAAATTAAACATCATGGAAGCTGCAGTCCAATGCTAACTTAATAATGTAACCATATTAGCATATTAATCCAAATATTAGAAACTAGAGGTCCGGTGCACGAAATTCATGTACTTGGTGGGGGGGGTCCCTCAGCCCGGCCTGCGCCCTCTTGCAGTCTGGGAGCCCTCACCAGCAATAAGCCCGGCTTCTGGCTGAGGGCGCTCCCCCTGTGGGAACGCATTGACCACCAGGGGGCACCTCCTGTGTTGAGTGTCTGCCCCATGGTGGTCAGTGTGTGTCATAGCGACCGGTTGTTCTGCTGTTCGGTCGATTTGCATATTAGCCTGTTATTGTATAGGATAATAGTATAAAATGAATTGGAGGGAAAAAGTCTTCGGTAGGTATAGAGGACTGTCAGAAAACTCTTAGCATTATGAATATCATTTAGATTCTAAGACTACTCCTAACTAGCAATCTCTGAACTCTCGTTCAAAATATAGAAGTTACCATATCAACATAATCCCTAAATAGAGACAAAATTGTGGGAAATGATGGGGGAGCAATGAATTACCTGAGTTTGCATCCAGACATTGCATTCACCCCAAATTGTACTTTGTGTCTCCTGACAGAGCAAGTTCCATCACCCTGGCTCTGCAAGAGGGTCACCTGAGTTAGAAAGTGATGGTCAAGGAGGTCATAACAGAAGAAAAGTAGGCAGACTGGAAAATGTACGCCCTTATTGTTTCCTTAACACTACTTACATTTTATTAATATCATGGTATCGTTCAAGTTGCAATTTGTTTTCTTCTTCTAGGAATTAAAAGGCACCCAGAGATAGTGTTTTTCCAAAAATGGTTAAGCACACACCAGCATATAAATACCTCATTAAATAAAATCAGTCACGATCTTCACCTTCAGCCAGTCTAAGATGTTTTAAAGCCTTTGGTTGTATCACCATTTGAGAATACACTGAATTAATGGCTTGGTAAAGGAAGTCCTGGATACCTAAAAAATGGGGCACTGCAGAATTGGGAAATCCAAAAGATCAGCAGCTGCAGCTCTTCTCATTAGTCTGCAACAGGCACTCAGCCCCAGAAAGGATACAGAGTGACTGATGTCACCGGTTAGAGCCAAGAGTGGCTTCCCAGCAATGTAGCCAGGATTCCCACTTCTAGGACCAGGAAGGGGAGTGGCTGTGCTCTGAAAGGCCTGCAGAAAGAGTAAAAGAAAGTCACTTATGGAGGAAAGCATGCTCGCACACCTTCCACTGCTTTCTTCACACCCTTCCTTAAGGCAATGCAGGAAGTTAGCTGCACTGGGGGCCTCCTTCCACACTGTAGGATTTTGCAAAAATTTCTATTCCAATGACTTCCATTTTTATCCCCTGAAGTAAATCCTGAGTGATCTGAATATTGAAATTTACTATATAAATTCACTGTATGGCACTGCTACTAAGGGTTACAAGCAAAGATTATTAACCCTGTTTTTAAAAAATTACTATCAATTTAGGTCTATGTTCAGCCTGGCTGAAAGGAGAAGAATTTAAATGTAATTCATAAATATATTTTAATTAACTATAGATTTTCCAGAGATGAACTCGGAGAAACGAGACTTGGTTGATCACTTGGAGGCAGAGCTGAGAAAAAAAACTGGACTCGGCAAGGTTGGAAAATGTAGCAGCAGAAGAAAGCCAAAGGTGGTGATCAAGATTGGAAACTTAGGTTAAGTGGGGAACGATTAAAACACTGAATGCCATTTACATTTTTGACAACGTTCATAAATACACATAGACAAAAATTCATACTCATTATAAGCATGTAAGCTCAAATAATACAGAAATATAAAAAGTGAAAAAAGTATCTACTGAATGCACAGAAATGTATTCAGGAAGTCCGCACACTACAAAAAGAAATGCCTCAACTGACAGACTGAAGTAGGCCTTCATATTCTCACTCTACTTCACACGTGTTACAGACACAGAGGAACTGTATTCCTTCCCCCTCTGTCCCCTATAGGAGAAGGGCCCTTACCCTGAAGCGAATGATGAATTGCTGCTGTAAGGAAGCGCCTGGCTCAACAGTCAGGTTGGTTTGTCCAAAACTGACAGAGACCTTCTGGATTCCGAAAGTCCCATTGGTCTCTATCTCATAGATGACCTGCAATACAAAAGTAGAATTGATTATAATAAAGATTATTTAGTGGGCCAATTATGTGTAATTTAAATTTTCTGTCTTAAAGGGTTTTATTATAAATGAATGAGGGCACAGCATGGTGACTACTATGAACAAATCTGTATATCTGAAAGTTGATAAAAGAGTAGATCTTGAAAGTTCTCATTGCAAGAAAAAAATGTGTAACTGTGTGGTGATGGTCGTTAACTCACAACTGTAAACCTACTTTTGCCCACCCCGTTACATATATCAAATCATATTGTACATCTAAAACGAATTCAATATTAAATGTTAATTATATCTCAATTAAAAATATAGCCAAATGAGGGAGAATAAACAAGTAGTCTTAAAAACACACGAGAAAAGAGACTGGATAGAGCTCTTAAAAGGTCCATGGGAGAGGGGAGTTTTAAGATTTGAAAGGGAAGAAAAATAAGTTTTGATTGTGTGCAGAGGAAGGTGAGAGAAGCACAGGTTAGGTGGATGGAAACCTGGTTTACTTGGCTGTCCTATGTCTGAGGATGAGGAGAAATAGCAGCTGGAGATGGAAATTATAAGCAATTGATCCTTAGATTTCTGAACATAGTCTTTAAAGTTACACTTTAAGATAATTTTTACTTCTGTAGGTTGATTAGAAGAGAGAGAACAAAGGAAAAGTTGATTAGTCTATTTCAGATCTTCAGATGATACTGACTTCACTAACAGAAGAAAACATGGTCAGTAAGAACCCTAAGAGACTGTATATCAACAGAGGAGTTAGAAATACTCTTAATGTTCACGACACGCAATACTGGAGGACGGTAGCAGTGGAAACGGCTGAAACATGGTAGGGAGGAAGGGGATGGGCTCAATTCTTGACATGTTAATTTCCAGGTAGTGCACAAAACTTCCTGTGAGGTCGGTGTGGTACTGAAGATGAGGCACCTCAGTAGTAGCGAACAACATTCATCAATCCAGAACCTGAGGTCCCCATCCCTACCTGGGAAACAGCATTCTGACAAGTGTTTCCAGCCAACAGAGGAGAACCAGCCTGTGAGACGGGTGTTACAGGAACCTGGAACTAGCAAGGGAAAGAAGCAAATCAACTAAAATTGAAAGCAGCATTTTCTCTTCTAGCTATATGTCAGCTAAAATGAGTATTTTTCATTTTGACCATCAACTTTCTTTCTCCTTCCGCTGCCAGACTACAACTTAAGTTCAAGTCACTGTCATTCTAAGCCAGCACATCTCAAAACATATTTCTCAGAACGCTGATTCTGAGATATAACATAAAGGTTCCATGGTCAATTAAGTTTTAGAAATATGTATTTGATACCTGCCTCTTAGGGATTACGAGGGCCCTTAAGCCTATTAAAGACTCCAAGAAGTCCACCCTAAATATAGTGTTAATATTTCCCAAACTTATCTAACAACCTTTTGAATTTTTAATTCATATACTTATTAATCGTATAGAACACATGGAAAACATTGTTTTAGACTCACACTTAACATTTTGATACATCACAAATGCATTTTCTTTCACCATTATAATCAAGACTAAAATTTGCCTCAGATGCAAAGGGACCAAATATTCACTTTACTTTTTCCTGATGAGCAGCATCTTACCTTCATATTCTGCAGATCAGTCATGCCTCTTGGCACCTAGAATGAGAGAAAAGCAAGAAAATGAGTATGCAGACATCTTAGAGGAAATCTCCAGGAGCTTGCATTTTCACATTGGGGGGTGGGGGGCATAAATAGACATATTAGAATCATTTGCTTCCTCTCTTCTACCTGACTCTTCTTTCCACTAAAATGCCAGGAGAAAGCAGAAGGGAGGTTGGATGGACTGTGATGCCCATCTACTCTGAGCTCTACTGAAGTTTTGATGAAATAGTGAGATGTCACCCTTCTCCCCCTCCCTAGCCAATCCCATTAGCCAGGAGGTTGAAAATCTCTAATCATGGCCCTAACCGGTTTGGCTCAGTGGATAGAGCATCGGCCTACGGACTGAAGGGTCCCAGGTTCGATTCCGGTCAAGGGCATGTGCCTTGGTTGCAAGCACGTCCCCAGTAGGGGGTGTGCAGGAGGCAGCTGATCAATGTTTCTCTCTCATTGATGTTTCTAACTCTCTATCCCTCTCCCTTCCTCTCTGTAAAAAATCAATAAAATATATATTATTTTTAAAAAAAAGAAGAAAAAGAAAGAAAATCTCTAATCATGGCTATGTAGCCTTAATTCTTTCATCTTTCTTCAGACAACAGGACTTCCAGGCCCTCTGCCTTTTATGTAGCTATTGGGCATTCTGATTTTCAAGTTAGTGCTTTGCCCACAACCCAGCCGTGGGCAGCATGTTGATTTTAAACCCATAGTGCTGACAGTGGGAGAGAAGGGATACCCACCTTCAAGACTGTGAAGTTGTAGTAAGAGACAGCATTGAGGGCTGGATCCAAGGTGCAGCTGTTTGCCAGATTCTTGAAGAAACGGACACAGGTTGTACTTTTACTCTCCAAGAAACCTTAACGCACAAAGAATTAAGGGGGTGGTAAATGAGAAAGCCTATTCTAACTTGAAGAAAAAGGTTGGCACTTCTGCTCTGACTCACCTGCAGGATTGCTCTCGATACAGACTCCCCCAGCTCCAACTCCTGCAGGCTGCCTCAGCGAGCTTACTGCAGACCACTCTGAGAAGTGAGTCAAAATGGGGTCCCCAGCCTGAACAAAGCATAGCAGAAACTTATTCACCATGAAAGTGGACAGAAGTCCACCAGAAACTGAAAAAGCAGAAACAAAAATTAATTCAGCTTGTTCATGTGGACAACACCGCTCTCCAAAAGAACTGACAGCAGTTTACCTAACTGCAGCGGGGGACCTCAAAGATACCAGTCAATTGTTGGTTATGAGGGAAACATCAAACCCAACAATCCCATCCTCTTCCCCAGGCTCACCCTGTAAAAAGGTGCTGGCGACGGCGTCTGGAATGTTGAATTGAATGAGTTGCCTCCAAACTCTATAGCCGGGGTCTGGAAGTTGGATGCATTCACTTTTTGGGGCTTCTGGAAGTAGTTTAATTTTGCTAAAATGTGTTTAGAAATAAAAGGGTTTTAGATAAAAGCAAAATATTTATTTTTAAATGGCTTGCATGCCAAGTAACTAATATTTTTATTGAGGCATAATATATACACAGTAAGCTTAAGTATACAAACGCAGTAATCTTAAGTGTAACTCACAAGAATTTTTACAGCCCTAACCGGTTTGGCTCAGTGGATAGAGCGTCGGCCTGAGGACTAAAAGGTCCCAGGTTCAATTCCGGCCAAGGGTCTGTACCTTGGTTGCGGGCACATCCCCAGTGGGGAGTGTCCAGGAGGCAGCTGATCGATGTTTCTCTCTCATCGATGCTTCTAACTCTCTATCCCTCTCCCTTCCTCTCTGTAAAATATCAATAAAATATATTTAAAAACAAAAGAATTTTTACAAATCTACATAATGTTATTACTACTACTCAGATTAAGTTATAAAACATTTTCCCAGAAGGTTCCCAATCAATACTCCATCTTGAGTTAACAATTCTGATTTCTATCACCTTCCAATTTATTTGTAATCTGTTAAATGAATTATTGTTTTAGTATTAGTATCAGAGATAAGAATATAGCCAACACAATGGAAAACAGTATGGAGGTTCCTCAAAAAATTAATAATAGAGTTACCACATGACCCAGCAACCCCACTTCTGGGTATACAATCCATCCTTTCTAGAAGCTGATAATTTACCTCGGGAGACACAATGTTTATATAAACGGAACAATCCTAAGTATCCTATAGTTTCCAAGGAAATGACTCTCAGGTGTTGTTGGGGAAAGAAAGTTCAAAACTACCGGTGCAGAGCAGTAGCAGGGTGGTATAGGAGACAGGAGGGGAGATCAAAAACAAGGAAGGCCAGTTGGATGCTATTGCAATAGCTCTGGAGCAGTAAGGCTGGGACTAGAAGGCAGTGGGAGATTTAGAAAGGATGGGGCCGCAGCTAATGTGTTATAGCTATCATCAGCAAATGTCCAAGTCTATTTAAAAACCTTAATAACAACAACCACCTCTCATTGCTATTGCACTCTAACGTTAACAGAGCACTTTTAGATCCAGGGTTAGTATTATTATTATTGCTTATTTCGCAACTGAAGAAATGAGACTGGAAATGCCAAGGGATTTGCCCAAGTCTGAGCAGCTGGTAAGTAAATGGCAAAGCTGAGATCCGACTCTAATGCTCTTTCTCCTACATTGTTGCTTCATAAAATAAAAACAAGGTTGGTATATAGGTCATTTTTCAAAGACAGTCATTCATGTACTATTTGGTGCCTCCTATGTATCGCTTGCTGGAGATTCAGTGAGAGCCTTCATGGAGATTGTATCAAGTAGGGGAACAGAATCTACCTGGCATTATCTGGGCCAACAGAGATGATTAAAATTAAAGTTCTGTATGGGTTTTCTGACCCATAGCCAATAGGGCATTAAAAACCTGCAAATGTCCAAATAAGAGAAAGAGAGAGGGGGCAGGTGGAGAAGAGGATGATAGAAATTCTCAAAGGAAAAAAAAAGTTTAAACACAAAACAAAGAAAAGGACAGAGACAAAACCAGCTTTCAACGAATGGAAGGCAATAAGAACCAACACGCTTCTACTCACAGCTGTTCACATGGACACAAAACTGCTTAATTCCATTTACATCCACGAAAACTCTTGACGGAAATGGGGAATTACTCCTGAAGATAAGGGAGTTGTCCACACAAACCCAACTTGAAGACCTGCGAAGACACAGGATGGAGAAGGTACATTTAGAAGCACAGGGCTAGCTCCAAACAAGGTTGCCCCATAGATGTCAGTCAGATGCCAAAGAACGGCTCTTTGGGCAGCCACCGGACAACACGAAGGTCCCAGTCTATGGGACGGCCCGGCTCTAAAGATACCGAAGAGCAAAGTCACTTCTGGGAACACCAGGGCAATCCCACTCACGGTGTAAATGAGGGAGGCAGGCAGCAAGGATCTCTCTCCCTACTTCCAACTATTACCCATTCCAGGGCCCCCATCCCCTCTAGGGCTCACCCTGCACGGGTCAGCTCACCTCACGCTTCCCGGAAGGCAGAAGGAGAAAACTGTCCTCGGATGGAGAAGAGAGCAGTCTCTGTCGCAGCAGCAATTTATATCGCAGGTTCCAGGAGTCAAGTCGCAGACACAGATCGGTAAGACTACGAAGGTGCAACATAAAGTAGAGCGAAAGGGATGAGGAGCCCTGAATTCTTCCAAGTGCATTCGAATTCCCCTCTTCTGGCAGCCCCCAACCTCACTTGGTAGCAATTCACTTTGTTCACAGAATGTTAGATCTAAGCCTGTAGTTCCCCTCACTTCCCCTCCCCTCACCTGGGAAGAGGTCCAAGGCCCCATCTCCAGGCGCTGAAGGGGTCCCCAGCGTAGGGAACACCGAGGAGGTCCCAGGCCCAGCCCGCGGAGTTTCAGTCCCCTCCGAAGAGGGTTCAAGGGTCCCGCCCTGCGACCCTGGCCCCGAGGAGGTGGGCCCCGGCCCTGGCGGGGAGGAAGAGGGCTGAGGACGGACGCCCTCGGGGACCAGCAGGAAGAACACCTTCAGGAGCGCGAGCGGCGAGGTGTACATGGGGCCGCTGAGATCCCCGAGTGTTTGCAGTGCGTTTGGTTTCGGCGGTCGCCAGACGCGTCGCTAGGGGACGGAGGGGGCTGAGGGGAAGTCGCAGAGCGTCTGACGTCATCTGTTTGCCTCTGCTCATTGGCTCATGGTGGTGGCTGAGATCTCTTCAGCCAATAGAAAGCGGCGTTGTTACAGCTCTTTGGGCATCGTTTAGTGTGCGTCCTCCTCCTTAGGCCGGGCCCCGCCCCCGTCGCTTGGCAACCGCCAAACTGGCGCAGGCGCCCTCGCCCCGCCCTCCGCTAGGTGGCAGTAGAGGTTCAGCGGAAGGACCAGTGCCGCAGGGGCCGAGCGGGCTTCGCGGCCCAGATGCCTGAGCCCTTCCTTTGATGGAGGGAAACCCCAGAGTCTGGAACTAGAATTGCGTATCTTTTCCACCCGGATTCTAAGCAAGGATAATTCCACGAAGGAAAATACAGCAAAGATACATACCTTAAAAAAAAGAGTCTCATCTAAATTTTGTATTGGGGGGCGGGGGGAGAGAATATATTAGAAAGATTCAGCTTCTTACATTTTAACACTGAGAAATTACTAAAACATATCAACCTCAATAAATGTGTGAAATCATTAAATGTGGACGGCATGTTTGTTACTACAAGAAAATATAGAAGGGGGTTGAAAAAATGGAGTGGGGAAAAATGTGAGCAGATAGAGGAGTAAGGAAAGGAGGCATTTTCTAGGGGGTGAAGAGAAAATAAGATTCGGGGATGGAAATAGCCACGGGATGGAGAAGAAAACTTATTTTTATTTTTTTGCTATTACAAACCGCTACTTTCTGTGGCCCTCTTTGGGAAATGTGTGCTCTTCTGCTTTTCTAGAGCAGCACTGCCGATGGAACTCCCTGCAATGTTGGAAATGTTCTGTACCTGCACTTTCAACATAGCAACAACCACAGGCTCTGTGTGGCTTCTGCGTACCTGAAATGTGGCTACCGTGACTGCAGAGCTGAATTTAAAAATTTTCATTCTAAGTTGAATAACTGCATGTGACTAGTAGCTACCATGCTGGATAGTACAACTGTCGATGATGAAAATCTTGCTCCAGCTAGACCCAGTGTTTTCCTCAGTCTGCCCAGTTCTTACATCTGGATCATTTCCGTGCCTTGGTTTTCTGATATAGATTAAGGCCTGGTAAGAGTTATCTAGTACACTTAGCTAAAATCTAGCAATAATGCCTCCTTTTCCAAGTGAACCACTTTAGGCAGATAAATTTTAGGATAACTGATCTTGTTCATATTCTCTGACAAGATATTGATATTCTAATGTTTTGAAGTCAGTAGCTAAATGTATCTCTGTGTTATAAATGTTATCAAACATATTTTTATATGATTGGGTGATGCTAAGGAGATTTTCTATATTTGAGTTTGGGTATAAAACATTTATCTATTTTGATAGTAATTTCTGTAGGAAGAGGCCACGTTCAGCGTATCCAAAAATATATGTAATTACTAGAATATGAGGTCCACAAAACAGGAAGTTTTGTCTGTTTAGTTCACTGTTGTGTCACATGCCTAGAGCAGTGCCTCAGGCATATGTTCATTAAATATTTTGTAAAAGCCCTCGCCAGTGTGGCTCAGTTGGTTGGGCGTCATCTGTGCACCAAAGGTTGCTGGTTCGATTCCAGATCAAGGGCTTGATCCCAGGTAGGGGGTGTGCAGGAGGCAGCCAATAGACATGTCTAATCAGAGTATGTTAGATTTCAAAGTTTGGAATTTACACCGTAATTCTCAATCAATGGTAGATTATTCCTAAATTTATTAAAATTGGCAAAAGAATCTGTTGGTTGAAGTAATTTCAGGGTTGAGTGTAGGGAAATTACATTTCAGGATCTGTGTTGCTTTTTCTTATTCTTGAATTTCAGCACTTTACAAATTTTTTGGAATAATTATTTTTTTTCTCTTTGTTATAGTTGGAAAAAAATGTCAGTTGGCCTCTGTTGACACCAGAGGTAGTGGCACTGGTTTATTGTTGCTGTTATATGCTTGTAGGAATCTTTGTAATATAGAACTGGACATTCTTTTGGGGTCTAATATTTAAATCTGAAAGATAATTTTGAGGAAGGAGAATTAAATCTATTCACATGTGTCATGCAGATGCCAGTTTTAACTTGGGGACCATGCCTTCAATTGAAATAGCTTAATATGACATCACCTCAGAAGCAGAGGTTTCCAAATTAGATCATATGACACTAGCAGCTGTCTGTGTTTGGTACTGAAAAGTTCAATGTGTGCTTAGAAATTTAGCCAAGAGATTGGATCAACATGGCAGATGGAGAGCAAATTCTATACTCTCCTCACTCCTCCCCTCTTTCCTAAATCTCTAAAAATTACAGAAAGGGTAGATGGATACACACACTCATGGACATCCATGCACATACCTTGATATTGAAAAACACGAAGGGGTGCTCTCAGTGGACTAGACATTATGAGAATCCTTGAAATATAGAGGGTAGATGGGATTGAATTGAAGGTGGACAAATAAAAGTTGCATAACAGAGGCTTAATACAATCTTAAGAATGTTCTAAGCACACAGTAAGAAGCTATTTGTATCAGTAGGGCCCTTGGACAATTGTATGAGTTATTGATTGAGGTACCACTGTGTCTGTTTAAAGATAACACTTTGCAAAACTACAGTACACTCAACCAGAGTATTGGCATTGATACAATTCATCCATCTTCTGATTTTCCCAGTTTGACTCTTGTGCATGCGTGTATGTGTGTATTTAGTTCTATGCAATTTTATCACATGCACATTTTCATGCACCCACCACCATAGTAAAGATACAGAACAGTTCCATTGCCACAAAGATCACTCCTATTATCTTTTCATAACCATTTCCACCTCCCTCCTCCTACTCCCTCTCCAGGAAGCATTTTTAAACCATCATTAATCTTTGTAATAACCATGATTAAAATAACTATGTAAGTTAAACAGTGGTTCACAAGCAATTATCCAAGTAAATAAAATAAATGAAAGTTTAGTAGCTGTGAGAGAATGTCTTTGCTTATTAGATTAATAAACAAAGAATACATTATAGAGGGAAATATGTTTTCACTTTGAAATCTGTATTAAAACTTTTTCTTTGGCTATTTGTAGTTTTTTAGTTATTAGTATTAATAGCAAGCACTGTACTAACAATACACTACCTACCATTCCTAAACTGAAACTCATTTGTGAATTTATAATGTTATCTTTTTCCTTAATGTAAGAGTGGGTATCTATTTTTGTTGTTGCTTTTTGTTTTGCTTTTCTTCATTTCATCCTTTGGAAACTGTGGTTCCATCTTTTCTCCAGTCTGAGTCTGTGTAAATTTCACTTTGTGGCAGAGACTGCTAGTTGCTTACCACAGGCCCATTCTCCCTTTTCTCTCAAGTAAACAGAACCTTACTTCTTAACTGAATACAATGTAGCCAAAAGATGACATTTGCCAGCATCCTTTGCAGCTAGTTGGGATTATACATGTAGTCTTGACCAATGAAAATTGATAGGGCTTTGGGGAAATCTCTTGAGAAATTCAGGCTGTTCCCTTTTTTCCTTCCATCCTGCTGCTTACATTTTTAGTGAGATGGCTGGAGCTGGAGCAGTCATTTTTGAACATGAAAAGAGACGCTAATCAAAGGTAAGCAGCACAATGGAAGAAACCTGGATAGTGACAACCATGGAAACCTCATGCTTGCCCAGCACTTCCTACCTATGGACTTCTTTCAGATACAAAAGAAATTATTTCATAAAAGACACTAGCTATTTAAATCATAACATATTTTAGTGGGTTACCCATACTTACATAATAATTAGAACTCCCAAAGACCAATTCACACGATTACTTTAAATATATTTACACATTTAAGCTAGAATTTCTATTAGAAATTAAATTAGAATTTAAGCTGGAATTAAACTAGAATCTCTGTGTTGGCATCTATCGTCTTTTTAAAAATTCAGTTTGTGATATTCCTGGTTATTGGTATAAACCTATACCTTTGAGGTATTCTGTTATGAGACTCTTGAGTATAAAGATCCTACTCTGGCAGTGGAAGGAGGGTGCTGCCCCATAACCTCCAGGGGGCAATAGAAGTCCATTTCCTCACTTGGCCTCTGTTGACACCAGAGGTAGTGGCACTGCTTGTTGCTGGCGGAGGTGGTGGCCAGCTTTCTCCAAGTCTGGGATTTATGAGGCAAAAAGAAAACCCAGGGAACGCACTGCTCTGTGTCATTTTGGGGTCCCAAGGTCACTAGCCAGTCTTCCTTCCTCTCTCCACTTTTTAGGTTCTTCTTATTTTTTAATATATATAGTGTCCAAGGTTTTTAGTTATACTTACTGATGGGAATATGGAAAAACATATCTACTCCATCTTCCTCAAAGTGGAAGTACATTCTACATTCATTTTATTATTGAGTAGAATTGTCAACTCCTGCATGCTGCCTTAACTAGAAGTCTCTCTACTTTTGTCTCAATCTTTTTTTCTTCTCTCCGCTTTTATATTTTCTAGTTTAATTAATAATCATTCTCAGTGATCTAAGTTAAAAAAATAAAATGTAACTTTATTCAAAGCGTGCTAGTTATCTACTGGTGTGTAACAAACCACCCCAGAATTTCATGACATGAAATGACAACTATTTTATTATCATTATGGATTCTCTGGGTCAGGAAGTTGGACAGGATACAGCAGAGAGGACTTAGCTCTGGTTCGTGAGGCCTGGGGTCTCAGCTGGCAAGACTTGGATAGCTGGAGGAGACTGCACTGGCTCAAATCATCTGTAGGTTTCCTCACTCACATGTCTGGTGCCTGGACTGGGAATACTTGAAGGTTAGGCTGAGTTGGGACTATTAACTGGAATGCCTCCTACGACTTAGGCTTCCTCACAGTATGGCAGCCCCAGGACAGTGGACTTTTAAAATGGCAGCAAGGAATAAGTGTGCTGGTGGACAGGCAGAAGCTGCACGGCCTTTTTGGATCTAGTCTTAAAAGCCATATAGCGTCACCTCCATTGTACTCTATTGGTTGAAGCAGTTACAAGCCCACCCAGAGAGTATATGGACCCCCCACCTCTCAATGGGAGATATGTCAAAAAAAATTTGAGGCCAATTTTTAAAACTTCCACAAAAGCATGTAAAATATGAATACCTTTTAATACAAAATATATCAGTTAAAGTAAATGTAAATGTGTAAAATATTCAGTGTCTTCAAGGAATTATTTTTCTTCTAATATAATCAAAATTATCTGCTCAATTCAAAGGCAAAACATAAGTGATAATTAATAAATATAAAAATTTAAATTTGTTTAAATACAATTGAAATTTTTAATTCTGTTTTTTGAAATTTAATTCAGCCTTATTAAATATTTCTAAACACCAAAAACTTCATAACTATGTTACTAATGTGACGAATAGGTGTTGTGTTTCATATGTATTATATCTAGACTTACATACATGCACGTTTAGGATAGCATTGTTTAATATTGCAAATTTTCCCTTAGTTGCCATGTACAGCTGTGGTAAAAGCTGTGCTAAATCGTGGATAGTGGATATAAAGAGTTCAAGAAAATGAACACTATGCTCTATTGGCAAATATTTTACTATTCAAAAATCTGTTCTAGTCATGGTGTTTGCGAGGGAAGGGATAATGAGCTAATTTTTTCTTGCCCAATTATTTCTCCAGCTCAAACCCTCCTCATACTTTGAAGTAATGTCCATTTCTGATATCAGCAGTGCCACGGTCCTCGATTCTTCATTTGGACACAGTCAGCTTTTCTGTCCTGGACACGGCAAGAGAAGTGGCAGAGCGCTTCTCTGGGACTTGCTGGTGTGAATCACAGTAGCAGACGGGTAGGATTGTGAGCTGCCCAGTGCCATCACTGAGCATTGGGTCCTGGGAGCAGAGGTGCCCCTGTGGTTGTTATCAAATTCATCCTTTGTGGCTTTCTGGTTTAAGGATCCCTCTAGCAGGACTAGGGCAGGGGCCCATTGAGTGGGTTTGAAGGCGGTGCCACTTCTCAGGGAGCATGGACTTTCAGACTTTGGTCACACTCACTTTAGCTCTAATTCAGAATTTATAATCCAAGGGGCATCCAAGAACATGAAGCTCCTTCAACAATGGGGTTCCATAGTCAATTATGCCCTAGCTCAGGTTCGGAAGTTGACAGGCTGCCAATTTGTCCCAAATAGCGCTTAGTCCAAGGAGGCCAGTCAAGTTATGGGGTTTGTTTGGGCAAAGCATGGTGCTCTAACCTAACATCACACTTGGTACTCACAGAGTTCCTGACCTTTTGATTTGAGCCATGGTTTAGGTACACGGAATTCTTTTATTTATTTGAGTGGGGAAAAGGACTCGTTTAATCAAGAGAAACTCTTCTATTAACAAGCCTAGACAACCTCCAAAACATAAGGCCTTCATTTGATTTATTCTGTAGAAATTTCTTCTCCATACCTGAGAATGGTGATCAGGATTCAGTCTGGAGGTGACCTCAATGTCTCTATCCCAGTGATGGCGAACCTATGACACCTGTCAGAGGTGACACGCGAACTCATTTTTTTGGTTGATTTTTCTTTGTTAAATGGCATTTAAATATATAAAATAAATATCAAAAATATAAGTTTGTTTTACTATGGTTGCAAATATCAAAATATTTCTATATGTGACACGGCACCAGAGTTAAGTTAGGGTTTTTCAAAATGCTGACACGCCGAGCTCAAAAGGTTCGCCATCACTGGTCTACCTCCTCTTTTCAAGTTGTCTAAGAATTTCCTCCATATAACTTGTATGCAATTCATACTTCATAATCATAAGTTTTATTATAATTAACACCCTTTCTTTGTGGAAATATTCTCCCCGCCTCCTCTCTCACTATTTATTGGTCAGATCAATATTCATAATCATATCAATATTTAGAATTCATTTAGGTGTAGGCATTTTCTTCTTTTTTAAACCTAGAAATTGTACCCATTATTGTTACTTTTCCCGTGGCTATTTACAACTAATTGTGGAGTAAAATAATTTGTCCACAGTTAAAGAAATCTAAGATATTTACAAGCAGGTGGTAGAGGTGTTTTAATTTTGACTGGGGCTCTCTTAGTGCCCTAAAATAGCACCAAAATAGTATTACCTATTTATTTGATTACTCCTAGTAGTGTGATGCAAAAACCCAAACCAATCTAGAATTTTCACATTTGTAGTGACCGTTGTGTAAACATCAGAGTATTCACATAAGCATTCTGTAAAAATTAAATTGAGTATAGCTCTGTGAAATATGCTGCTGGTATTTTAATAGGGATTGCATTGAATCTGTAGACTGCCTTAGGTCACTAAGGTTTTTCTTTCCTGGAGTGGTCAGTCCTGAGCTGCTATATCTGTTATGCTTCTTACTGAAGTTCAGGAGGGCAGTATCTGTTTCCTCAAGGTGGTGTGATAATGGAGTGTTACAGCTTTCCTGATGTCAACCAGAAAGCTAATTAAAATAGAGTAGACTTGCTTTAAGGAAAAGGGCAAAGCCTTTTCCTTCCTTACACTTATAAATCATCCTGCTCCCACCCACCGCAAACACTTGAAACAATAGAGCCAGCAGTAAGAATGACATCTTTATGTTCCCTTAAAAATGTCTTATTTTGTTTCCTTAATGACTCTGTCTTCACCTTGCTCTACCTTGTTGTGTGGGTAAGAGCTGACACAGGCTTGTTTTCCTGGTGGTGGTGCATTGAAAAACAAACAAACTCCCTTCCCCAAAAATTCTTTTTGAAAAATTGCCAAATGCGTGATTACACTGGTTGGGATCTTAAGGCAGTAACAGTGTGACAGCCATAAAGGAAATGTTGCCTTTGTTTCATAAATTTCTCTGGGTTAGTGATATCCTGATTTGTAACAAGGCAGAAATTCTGAAATTTTCATTTAGAAGCAATAATTATAGTCCTGGCCAGTGTGGCTCAGTTGGTTGGAATGTCATCCTGTGCACCGAAGGGTCACGGGTTTGATTCCTGGTCAGGGCACATACCCAGGTTGCAGGTTCAATCCTCGGTCAGGGTTTATACAGGAGGCAACTGATTGATGTTTCCCTCTCACATCCATGTCTGTCTGTCTGTCTGTCTGTCTCTCTCTCTCTCTCTCTCTCTCTCCCCTTCCCCTCTCTCTCAAATCAATGAAAATATGTCCTTGGGTGAGGATTATAAAAAAGCAACAATAATTATATTATTTCCATGGATTTGGTGAATGTACATAAAGATGTCTGCCTAGTATTTCTTATTATAAACTAACAGTGCCTCCATCATTCATATTCCACATTAAAGGGAAGTGAAAAGAGAATGAATTTTGATCTTGGGCATAATTACTAGACTATCAGAAATGTTGAGGTACATGAAGATAAAAGAGGAAGTGGTTAAAGAGTAAAAGCACACTGTCAAAAATAACTAGTGAGAATGAGTGAAGAAAACAAGATGGAGTCAGTACAGCTAAGCTGATTTAAAAGGGAGTCTGTATAGTCAAGCTGACAAAACTGGTTCAGACTAAATGGGCTGAAGCATGAGGAATAGACTTTATTTTACTTTAACTAGCTCAAGGACTTAAACTTTTGAACTTTTCAGCTATGCATCAGTACCTGGAGATATATAAATCCTATAGATAACCTTCTAAAGAAGTTAGGGAAGACTGTTCACATGACTAGACTATCTGATATCCATCACCCAGGCCATCTGACAGCCATTGTCCAGACCACGGGACATCTGGAAGATCACTATCTCAGACCAGTCTAGAGGCTAAGAATGCAGGACTGAGTCTTCTCAAGAATGTACGTTTACTGTAAGAACTCTTAGCTTTTCTTTCCTCTTCAGAACACTCTGGGAATTGCCTAGTTGTTGTTTCTGGTTTGCAAACCCTAAGACCCCTGAATAAATCTTTGCCATTTATTTCTAGTCAAAGTCTCCTGACTCTTTGTGCTCAGTTGACACTAGGAAAAAAAAGACTATGACTATTTATTAGAAACTGATGTATAATTAATTGAATGTAGATCATTTGGGTGGGGGATTAGTGGTAAGAAAATGCCTGTATGTAAACACATATTATTTATTTATATTCTGTCTCATTTAATAAAAAAAATTTGTGGTGAAAGATAACTATGAAAATGTTTTACTAATTGAAAAAACACAATGAAACAAAATAGTGACGTTTTCTTCCTTAATGTGGTTAACCATGGCATTGCTTCTCATCTGTCTGAAACAGGGAAGGGATACTAACACCTCACATTTGTAATTATAAACACCTTTGTAATTACAGAGCATTTTTCACAAAAGTTTTGTTAGGTCAACAGCATCTTGTCCTATCATAGGATGAAGAGACAGCATGAATTGCTAAGTGACCGACCCAAAGTGGCATCCTTCTTAGTTATTAGAGCCAGAACTAGAACTTAAGTCTCCTCTCGCTTAGGTAGTGTTCTTTCTATTGCTGGACTCACAGAGCTTTTCAAGGTCTTTTCCAGTCACAACTTTCTCTGGTTTTAATGAACATATAAAAAATGTATTATAATACTTTTAGAGTCAAATAGTGCTAGTGCTGCCTGAGATTTTAAACAAAGAAATTTAGAGACAGTGGGAGGCAGATGTACTGGGCACGCTGGTCCACAGATCCACTGTTTACCTCCTCCACCCTGCTCTGTGTCCTGGGAGGGAGTGCAGAGTGAACGGCATCAATGGGCTTCTGGTTTGATGCAGCAGGAATTGGAGAGTGGGTGAAGGGAGAGGTTGGGTATTTAGTTCTCAGTTCCTTTCCAGATGGCAGTAGCTATACATCTTAACTGAAGGTGTAACAGACTCTGTGGCCCCCGCCATATACCATCAGTGCTCACCACTCCTTATAAACACCTGCCACTCTCTGTATGAGGCCTTTTTCTGGTCATGAAAGTATGCCCAGCCCATGCCCAGGGCAGGCCAGAAATGCTGGACAGTTGATATCTTCAAGGTGCAGCCCTGAACCAGTAATACTTGGAAACTAGTGGATAAATAATCCTACTTCCTTTCCCCTAGGTTGGGACAACTCCGAACGTGACCATCTCCCAGAGGTCCCTATCCAGACTGAGCCCGATAGCACTCAATGGTGGTCTGTTGAGCAATGGCATCCTGCCTGGGCCTCCTTCCTGCCCCCTCTCATTTACCTGCCCTCTTACAGTGCCTCCTGGGATTGCTTGCTAAATAAACTACTTGTGCTGAAATCTTAGTTTTAAGGTCTATTTCTGACATACCCCAACCCAATACAGAAGCCACAGTTCTTGTCAGGAGGCTGTCTCCTTTAGCCAGGGCTTACTCTGTGGTTTCCAGGAACCACTTCCTTCCTCTCCTTGCCCCTTCGGGCCAGGCACCAGGCATAGTCCTGGATACCCATGGTTGCTAGTCCCCTAGTGATTCACCATCCCCTCCACGCGCAGTTGCAAGGCAGGCTGGGCAATGTAGTCTTTATGCTGGGTGGCCAAACAATGGATATCTCTTGGAGAGGAAGAAAATGAGAACAAGAGAAGTGAACATCTAGCAGTCTCTGCCACAGAAACACACTTCAGATTCTAGGATGTTTTGGAGACACATTGTGAGATGATCAAATGACTGAAAGCAACACTAATCAGGCCAGTGACAAGGACACGGCAATTGCCATCACTGGGTCAATAAAAGCATCAGGGCTCTCTGCGGTCTGCTCTTCAGGATGGCTGCTGTTCGAGGAGAGCTGGTTCTGCCCTGGCTGTGCTCTTCTTGGAGGCAGAGTTCTTGCAGTTTCTCCGTCGTGCCGACCTGATGACATGCTAACCTCACACGCCTTAGTTACAGCAAAGCTGCTCCACGCCCAGTATCTGATGTGCTTCATTTTACAGCTCAGGCATTGCTGTCACAATATTTATACTAATTTGTAGCAAAAATCAAATTTCTTTTTACACGTCAATAAAAATTTGGAAGGGCTGCTGGGAGCGATTTGATTTCATGAGTGCAGTGGTCGAAAATCCCCACGTTAGGTATTTTAGAGGATGTGAAATGAGTAATAAACAGTCCCTTCTTCCCAGAACTCCAAGTCTCACAGTGATGGAGGGTGGGGTGAGGATTGAAGGGAAATTTGGGATGGGAAGGAATAATACCAGAGCAATTGGCTGGATACTTTTGTTAAGATGTTAGTTATTATGCGTTCCCAGTCCTACCCTGGCTTACTGTTGAAATTATGGAATGTACCCTGAAGCAATAGGGTAAACAGGGAAGGAATAAAAGGGGTGCTTTTGAGGGCCAGGAGAGGGCGTGGGAAATCTGCAGCACGGAGGAGGGGATGGACGTTGGTGAGCCATGGGTGGTGGGGGACCCGCTCTTGTTCGGTGGTCCTGTCCTGGTTGGTAATATTTCAGAGAGGATGGCTGTATGGTGCCCCAGAGAGGCTCCACTCCTGGCATTGTACTTAGCTCCTCCTTCCGTAACACTGGAACAGAAAGCCTGTCACATTTCAAATCTGGGCAGTGAAAATATCAGAGGGGATCTAAGTAGGTGAGAGCTTAGAAGTCCTTTCCCTATTTTATGACCCTCGCACGTCTCCCGGATTCTGGTGTAAACCAGGGAGATACGGGGACTCCAGGAATGATTGTGATGGACTTTCTTGCCAGCTCAGAGGAGCTGAGATGGAGTGAAGCTGATGTAAAAAAAACAAAGATAACAAATCGTGGACTCCTAAATGTGGTGGCTTAAGAATGGATCTGCTCTGTGCATCAATAACAGAGATAAAAAGCAAAATATGACTCTACGGGAGGCTTCTATGGGAGGCTGTGATAAACCATGGCATATTACCTGCTGTTTGGGAGCCTGTAGATTCTTTTTCACAAAGCCTTTCCTACTAGGCAGAAGGAACTAGAGGGCAGTTAAACAGAGAAGGGGGGACTTATTTCCTCATCGGTTCTCTTCTAGCTTGCTCCTATTTCATAACACAAAGTGCAGTAACAAGTAATTGTACATGTGGTGAATATTTACATTAGTGGAGTATTAATGGAGTATTTTCAGATAACTCTCTGTACCTTCCCCTGGTCGGATGGCACGCTTGTGCACATCCTGTCGTTGCATGTTGCTCATCCTCTGGGTCGCAAACCACACGCAGTCTGCGAGGCACAACAGCACGCGATGGCACGCGGTGCGGATCCCTCTGCTCCCCAGCTCTCCCTCCCACAGACACGTCTCCACCGGCGGCTCTCGCTGTCATCCCGGAGGCTTCAGAGCACAGACCTCTGTGCAATTTCTGTTTTTCCTGGAAGAAATTATGGCGAACAGGCGAGGGGGTAGGCTTAGAGACTTTTTCTATGTATAGTCTGTATATCCTTGATTCTAAAACACTTGGTAAAAACAGATTTGTAATGTTTTGAAATTCAGAATGTGCCTTGCAGTCAGTGTCAAAAGAAATCCGTCTGTTTCCAAGCAGAACTGTCAGTGATGCTGTGTCTGTCATGGTGCGAGCATGCTTAGTGTTGCGTGGAAGATCATCTTTTTATCTGGTTGCCAACTCAGATGAATTATTTGTAAAGGTTCTTAATGCAGGTGAATTCTAATTTAATTTTAGACTCCTGGTTGGCTTTTTAAAGCATTTAAATATTATAATTCAGCAAACCTAAACTTTTTAAAAAATGAAGGTCGCCTGTTAAATGACAAGCGATTATTTTAAAAACAATAGGGTTTATCTCGTACTTCGAACTAGGTCAGAAGAACCTCAGAGTTGGGAGAGATTTGTGTGACTAATTCACATTCTGAGAAAGAATTTTACTTGGGAATGATCCATGTATTAAAAGATTCTAGCTAATTCCCCCCCCCCTACAGTTTTTATGACAATTTTTAATATTTAGTGGAAATAATATAAAAATGTATAAATAAAAATCAAGAAAAATGCCTTTGCCTCTCCTCATCCATTTCCACCCTCCATTCCTTGCGCATGTCCTTTTCATGCACATGCGTGAGGTGCGTAAGTTTTTGTTTAAAAATTGCCATGATTTATACCAGTGATGGCGAACCTTTTGAGCTCAGTATGTTAGCATTTTGAAAAACCCTAACTTAACTCTGGTGCCGTGTCAAACATAGAAATTTTTTGATATTTGCAACCATAGTAAAACAAAGACTTATATTTTTGATATTTATTTTATATATTTAAATGCCATTTAACAAAGAAAAATCAACCAAAAAAATGAGTTTGCGTGTCACCTTTGACACGAGTGTCATAGGTTCGCCATCTCTGATTTATACTAATCCCAAGACCACTGGTAGCAGGCTTGTCAGTGTTGCCCTCACACACCCTGAGACCTCTTCAGTGTTTCTGAGAACACCAGCTCCG
Source organism: Myotis yumanensis (assembly GCF_028538775.1). Classification (NCBI taxonomy): domain Eukaryota; kingdom Metazoa; phylum Chordata; class Mammalia; order Chiroptera; family Vespertilionidae; genus Myotis; species Myotis yumanensis. Next base: position 22,193,279 of record NW_027223764.1, on the reverse strand, counting down.
GTGCAGCCCGCCCCATAGCCTTCCCTGTGTCTCTGAGTGAGCCCTCAGGATGCTGGAATATGCTTTGCTTGTGCCAAGGGGGCCTAGAGGCACCTAAGCATTTATGTCCCACCCTCCAGCCCTGAGCCAGTGACTGATAAGGGCAAACTATTAACTGCAGCTCTCTTACTCCCCTGATCAATATAATTTTGTTAACCATTCCAGGTATCTTCCTGACTTTGTTTTGTTTTTGACACTAAAAACAATGCTATAATATCCAACTGTGTGCAGACAGCCCCTGACTTACAATGGTGCAAAAGCGATACACATTTAGAAGAAATTACACTTTGAATTTTGAATTTTGATCTTTTCCCAGGCTGGCAAAATGCAATAGGATACCCTCTCCGTGATGCTAGGCAGATGATTTTGCTACTGTCCGGAGGCTTAGGTACCATCATCTCCCTGCACCCAAACTGGATGCAGTGGTTGACTAACTGGGAACCAAAAAGTCCTGTGTGACTCATGAAAGGCAAATTTGGTCAAGGAAATGCATAACCACCTCAAACCAAGTCTTACCATAAGTAGGCTGAGCTTAATGATGACGACCTCCTGGCTATGTTGAATGGTTAGCCAGAAGGGTAAGATGGGGAAAATACCTGATTTACATTTAATTTTTCTTACGGATAGTTGAGAGAAATTAGTGTAACGAATCAAGGTCAGCTATTTATTAAGAACTTATGCAAAAGACTGGATTAAGTGCTCTGAAATATGGGAAGATGTAGGTGGGGAGGGGGGAAAAAGAATTTGTAGTTAGACTCTAGAGTATGAAGTCAGACTCTAGATTGTATATATTAAACATTATATATGAAAGGAAACAAGCCAAGAATGGCATTAAGCAAGGGCCACTTCACTTGGCACTTATGAGACGAGAATTATGCTCTCAGAACTTGGAGGAGGGAGGGTTAGCTGGAAGACTAAATATTTAAAGTTTGAACTAGACCTTGAAGGATGAGCTGGGAGAACCACCTAGGCTAAGCAATAATCTCAAAAGCCTGAGAATCACTGTTATCTTTTCCTGCTCTCCTGTTTCTTCAGACTCTGCTGGCCTCAGTGGATGAAGGGCCTAATGTAAGGGGGAGCAGAGTGCCTGACCTCAGTTAGCATTGCCTCCAGGGTGGTGCACCCCTGTTGATCTCCAGAGGCAGAGGCGTTAACAGTAACTCTCGAGCTTTTTGCTATAGACTGGCCTGGTATTGTCGGCTATTATTGTCTTAAAAAACTGGCTGTGTGCCCTCATGCTGTTAAGGCCTTGAACATAAGATTCTGGAGGCCATGTGTTCTTTAAAAAATTTCCCCTGCTTCCTAGGACCAGCAATGTCTGGAGTTAGAAGACAGGAATGGACACCCTTTGGGTGGTATTCTGCTTAGCAAGTACAGTCCCGGACACCGAGGGTCGGTTAAGTGTGGTAAACTTTTCTCAGCTCCAACTTTTCTCCTTCTCAGAGCTACTTCAAGTTCTCTGGCAATGTTCCCATGTTAGGGTGGCCTTCTGGAGAAGCGTAGGCACTTTCCTTCCTTTTATTATTTTTTTTTCAAGTTCTGGAACCAGCAGTCACTAACTCCTTCCTGCCCAACCCTGGCCCCAGAGTTTCTGACTTCTCCCCAGAGACAGTTATTTGGAAACTTTTTGAGCCAGTGGAGAATCAACGTAGAGGCCTTTTCCCCCCTTTTAGACCAATGGGAATATTATGTGTCATGGACAGAAAGATTTGAATACCACCATTATCACACTGGGTCTATATAACAAGGCCATTTCCCTGTCTTGGCACACAGCCCGAGTTAACTTTGCTTTGCTGGATGTAAATACAATGGATTCTGTTTAAACAAGAAATCATGTGTAACAAATGCTTTTGCAAAACCATGTCCATTTAGCAGTTACTTTAATAAAGATGTGCTTCAGCAAGGGCTTTTGGTACAACAGCTGCATTTAAACTCCTATACAATGTGTAACTTAACATTTAAAAATATAAACTTTTTATTTTAGAATAGATTTTGATTTACAGAAAAGTTGTGAAGTAGGACAGAAAGTTCTCATATGCTCCATACCCAATTACCCTTATTATTAGCAATTTAAATTACAGTGGTACATTTGTTGTAATCTATGAACCAATATTGATACATTATTATTAATTAACGCCCGCCCATACTTTATTCCAATTTCCCTAGTTTTTACCCAATGTTGCTTTTCTGTTCCAGAATACCATCCAGGATTCCACATTACATTAAATTCTCATATCCTCTTTCTTTTTAAAAAAAATCCTCATGTCCTCTTGGCTATGACATTTTCTCAGACTTTCCTTGGTTTTGATGATTTTGACAATTTTGAGAAATACTGGTAAGGTATTTGTAGAATGACCCTCAGTTGGCATTTGTCTGATGTCTTTCTCATGATTATATTGGGGTTACAGATATTTTTGGAGGAGGACCACAGAGGTGAAGTGTTTCATTACATATACTGATGATATGTATTACAACATGACTTATCACTGTTGACATTGATCTTGGTCACCTGGCTGAGATAGTGTTTGTCGGGTTTTGCCACTGTAAAATCACTTTTACTTTCGCCCTTCCCATACTCCAGTCTTTGAAAGGTAGCTGATACATGCAGCCCACACTTAAGGAGTGTTATGTTCCACCTTCTAGAGGGCAAAGTATCTACATAACATATTTATAATTCTTCTGAACAGGAGCTTTATTTATTCTCTCACTTCTAATATAATAAAAGAGAAACATGCAAATTGACCGCACCTCTGCTACGCCCCAAGCCACGCCCACCAGCCAATCAGAGCGACTATATGCAAATTAACCCAACCAAGGTGGCAGAGGCAGCCATGGAGCTGGAGCAAGCAGGAGGTTTGGTTGCCCCGGCGATGGAGGAAGCCAAGCTTCCCGCCTGCCCTGGCCGGTTGTGGCCTCTGCTCAAGGCAACAAAGTTTCAATTATAGAAGATAAATAAATCCCAGATACCTGCTTCCAGCCAGCCTCCACTGGGAGCTTGGGTGGCTGGGCGCCGTGGCCAGCCTGCAAACAGCCATCAGCCCCTCACCCAGGATGGCCACACCCTCATGGAGTGAAGGGCCCCGCTGGGGGGCTTGGCCAGCCTGCAAACAGCCATCAGCCCTTCATCTAGACTGGACAGGCACCCCAACAGGAACCCCCACCCTGAAGGGGGTGTGGCCAGCCTGAAAACGGCCCTCAGCCCCTCACCCAGGCTGGCCAGCCACCCCAGTAGGGACCCCCACCCTGAAGGAGCTTTGGCCAGCATGCAAACAGCCATCAGCCCCTCACCCAGGCTTGCCACACCCTTATGGGGTGAGGGTCCCTGTTGGGGGGCTTGGCCAGCCTGCAAACAGCCATCAGCCCCTCACCCAGGCTGGCCAGGCACCCCAGCAGGACCCCCCAACCTGAAGGGGGTGTGGCCAGCCTGAAAACGGCCCTCAGCCCCTCACCCAGGCTGGCCAGGCACCCCAGCAGGACCCCCACCTTGATCCGGGACACCCTTCAGGGCCAACCAGCGAGCCCCCACCCATGTACCAGGCCTCTATCCTATATAATAAAAGGGTAATATGCAAACTGACCCTAACAGCAGAACGACAGGGAATGACTGGTCACTATGACACACACTGACCACCAGGGGGCAGATGCTCAATGCAGGAGCTGCCCCCTGGTGGTCAGTGCGCTCCCACAGGGGGAGCTCTGCTCAGCCACAAGCCAGGCTGATGGCTGCCAGTACAGCAGTGGTGGTGGGAGCCTCTCCTGCCTCCTCAGCAGCGCTAAGGATGTCCGACTGCAGCTTAGGCCTGCTCCCTGCTGGCAAGTGGACATCCCCCGAGGGGTCCCAGACTGCGAGAGGGCACAGGCCGGGCTGAGGGACTCCCTACGAGTGCACAAATTTTTGTGCACTGGGCCTCTAGTATTTATATGTTCAACAATTTATTTCAGCATATATTCATGTATATATCTTTTATATGTTGGGTTATAAGTGAATACTATTTTGTCGTTCGAAGTGTTCCAGTTTGGGCTATTGGGAGCTCATACAGTTGGCTCCTGTGTCAACTTAATACTCCTCATTGCTGCGGTGTTTTTTGATTACTTCCTTATTTTCTGGCACTACATGATGCTCCAGGCTCACCTTGTATATTTCCTGTCCCAATCCTAGAATCAGCCATTTCTCCAGGGAAATCTGGTTCCCTTTATTGGGGAGTGACTTTAGAACACAAAGTTCTGGGGGCTATGTATGCTCATTCACTGTTTTTAAGGCTTAGAGCAAGGAAACAAATATCCTAAACCTTGTATACACACAACTATAAATATTGCTCTATTTATCAATCTGCATATTAAACTAGAGCTCATAATGATGCCTCCAGCTCTAATCCATCACTACCTGGATCTTTCTGGCTACCTCCCCTTACTTATCTGAAACCTTTCGCTCCAACAGTGAGAACCCTAACTCCTATGTCATCCTTTACTTAATTGTTCGATTCCAGTATACATGTATTGTGCTCTCAGAATTACGAACCTTTATTCCCACGGGAAACAACTTTATCAAGTAAAGGAATGTGGTTTTGTACAATTCCTTTTGCCTTTAGTCTTACAAACCTCGCCTTAGGTCATCACTTTTCCCCTACCAGCTTCAGTGCGGTTGTTTCATAACATTTGTAATATAGTTGGATTCTTTTGTCAAAATCTACATTCCATTTTGGGATCCCTTAACACCCTGAATGATTTTTTAAAAAATTTGTATACATTAAAGTTCATTCTTTGTCTTCTAGAGTTCTATAAATTTGACAAATGCAGTTATGCATTCACCATTACAGTATCATACTGAATAATGTCACCACCCTAAAAAACCCTCTGTGCTTCACCTAGTCCACACTTCCCCCATCCCAATGAATCTTTGACAACCACTGATCTGTTACTGTCTTTATTTAAATTAAAAAATATTTTAAGCCCTGGCCGGCAGCTCAGTGGTTAGAGTATCAGCCCATGTACCAAAGGGTTGCAGGTTCTATCCTTGGCCGAGGGCCCATACCTGGGCTGCAGATTTGATCCCTGACCCCGGTTGGGGCACATGTGGGAGGCAACCAATCGATGTGTCTCTCACATCAATGTTTCTCTCCCCCCTACTTCCTCCCTTACACTCTTTCTGAAAAATCAATGGAAAAAATATCCTCAGGTGAAGATTAACATAAAATTTTTTTTTTAAGTTTAGGAACTTTTATAAAGTGATTGGACTTCTATAGATAGCGATTAGTCTATTGGAAATAAACATCTTTGACCTTAAAGAATTACAGCTGTTATTAGTTATCATACCTGCAATTCATGGATTTGGGGCATGCCTCTTGAAGTAGAATTACATTTTCTCATTCTTAAAGAAGTGGCATTTCACTCATTATCTCTGCAGACTTTGAGGCCTTTAGAGGAATCAGAGCACTTGGGTGGAGTAGTAGGATGAAGGTAAAGAGAATGCTTCAACAGAAAATGCAAGAGATTTCATGCAGGGAAAGAGGCAGTAGTTGTAGCTCAAGTAAGAGTGGTTATGTGTAAATTGTGAAATAGTGATGTAAACTAAAGTAATGCCTACACAGCACAGACTTCACTAAGTACTGGGATCAGGTTAGACATTTACCTGTTGTTTAGGACCTTCATTTCAATCTTGCAAACTCCTTATTAAGTGTCTGCTCTGCTTGATGTTGCCATGTTATATGCTCTAGGCCTGCTTTCTTCTGTTGCCACTGCTTGGTCACACATTTCCCCTTGTGGAAGAGGGGGCCATTCTGCAACATTTAAGGTCTCCCCCTGCCTTGGAGTTCAGGGCATTCCTCTCTGACTACCAAGGCCACTGGCTTATCCTGGAAAGACAAAGACATGGGGGACCCCAGGTCATTCTTCACTCCCCACCCCCTCTCAATATGGCTCCAGTTCCACAATTGCTGTTGAATATGTAAGATCACTTTAAATTTAGGGAAGCGGGTGGAGAGGTCTTGTGCTGTGGCCAAGAAGGGACTTCTGCTCATTTCCCTCAGGTGCACTGGGTTACTTCTGAAAAAATAAATGTAAGATATCTGGGTTGGGGGCGGGGGGGGGGGGGGAATAAGAGACACAAGAAGAGAAGACAATGTATTGTTTAATCTGAACACAGATCTAGCATATATGCATGTGAAGAGGAAAGGAACTCACACCTGTTGAGTGCCAGCTATGAGCAAGGATGTCTGTTGAAAGTGTGGACCCCGAGAAAGAAGATACCTATTAAGAAGGACTCTTGGTGGCTAAGTGCGCTCAATTTTAAAAACAAAACAAAACAGAGCTTAGCAGCCTTTTCTTCACAGGGCCCTCTCATGCAAACTGCACTGTAGGCAGAAGCCTGCACTGAACAGCCTGTCAGCACTGAGCTGCCTGCCTGCACTGCATTTCTATTATCTGATCCAGCCCTTATAAATGAGTTCCTGGAATCCTATTTCAACCAATAGGACTGAGACTTTCCCCATTCGAGCTGCACAGCTATATCCATCAGCTTTTTCACTGACCAATCAGAGCCGCTCCATTTGGACCAATCAGGGATCAGGGGCTGGCACTTTTGTCTATATGTCAGCTCCCCTCTGGCTTTGGGAGCGCACTTTCCCTTTCCACTGAAAATCAAATTTTCCCAGGTGGAGCTGAACCGCCAAAGATATCTCTCATGAGCAGAGCAGTGCCAGCCCAGAGCAGACTGGCACAGAACGGACCAGAGCAGAGACTAGCAGTCACTGATTATCACTTAGCTTCATTACTTGGTTAGGTGTTTGTACAATGGTGATACCCTAATGCTACTAGTTTTATTCGTTCATTATTTGGAATATTTTAAGGAAACTTACCTTCATCAACGATTTAGTTGTCTTCTGGTACATTTTGTGTGACAAAGGCATGTTGGGTGTTGATACTTCCCCCTTTTATTTACTTGTTTTCAGAATAATAAGTTGGTTTCAAAGGTGAACAATGGTTTATTTATAGCATTTTGATGGACAGTTGGTGTCAACCTGTCTGATGTGTTTCAACCCATTTCAGTTGTTATTTCTAATTGCTGCTCAAATTTTTGCTATTTTGGTTAGTTGTCTCTGAGTCCTTTTGACACAACCCTGGGGGTTTTAGACAGTGTCCTTGCTTCTGGCATGACAACATATTCTAGTCTCATCTTTTACACTTCCTGTGCCCGACTTGAAATCGGCCATTTCCCCCAAAGAGTCTTGGTTTGTTTTAGTGGAAAATAGCATTTAGAGATCACAATCTTGAGCTGGGGTAGAAGGTAAAGATAAGACCTATAGAGGGAATGATAAAATGAGCCGTGTGGATATTTGGGAGAACAGCATTCCAGGCAGAAGGAACAGCTGGTACAAAGACTCTGAGGCTGGAACAGAGGAAGCAAGGAGAGGAAAGTAGTAGGAAAGAAAGTCTGAGAGTGAAGGGGAACAGGCCAGTTGGAAGGACTGTAGTTTTGTTTGGAGTGAAATGGAAGCCATTGGAGGGTTTTGAGCAGAGAAATTATATGATCTTTTGTTTTGTTTTAGTTGAGTCACTATGGGATCTGGGTTGAGATGGACTGAACAGGGCTAAGAGCAGAGTCTGGAAGAAAGGCATCACAATAAACCAGGTGAGAGATGGTGTGGCTTGGGAGCAGTGGAGGAAATGAGAACAGGTCAGATTCTGCATATATTTTGAAGATAGAAACCAAAGAATTTGCTAGAAGAATTGTACTTGGATTGTGAGGATAGAGAATTCAAATGTGACTATGTTTTATGGTCTGAGGCATAAATGAAATTGTAACATATCATGGTAACATGACTGGCATCTCTTCTGTGGGTTGGTGCCATGTTTGTGGAGAGGGGGAGGAAGGACTGAAGAGGGGCCAGGCAGAGCTTCACAGAGGACTAGATAACCTGACTCATGAAGGATATGTAGGAGGACCAAAAGAACAAGAGGGGAAAGAGCATTCTGAACAGAAGAAAAACTTGTATAAATGCAGAGTCATGAAAGGACTATGGTTTGGGAATTATAATTTGTTTTTAGGCTGCAGGGACCTAAGGCAGGAAATGAGGCTAGAGAGGCAGAGAGAGACCTTACATATTACATGATAGGAATCTGAATTTTATTTTAGGGATGATAAGGAGACTAGAATTTTTTAAGCCTGGGAATGACATTATCAGGTGTGCACTTTAGAAAGATCATCTAGGCAGCAGAGTCAGAAAGAATGAAGGTACAGAAAAAATAAAACTTTAAACATTCTAAGAATTATCTAAGACCATTTCATCATTAAAATAGGATGACTATCTTCACCCCTTTATCTCTGTGAGTGCAGTTTTTATATTTTACTTCCTATTACAAATGATTATAATTTTTTGTTTAAATTTAGAATTTGTCTTTTAAGATAAAGTCTTGGGCCTTTAAAAAGATGCACAAAACCCCTATCTCTCTTGTAATTATTCTTGGATAAATGAAAAGTCATATTACTTAACTATCATGTTTTCATGATGCTGAGGAGGGTGTGAAGACCAGACACTGTGATTAAATTGTAGCACAAAGCATGCTACTATAAAAGCAATAAATGTCAAAAGGGTCACATAAGATGAGTTGGGGGCTAAAACTATGCTTTCATTACTATATATTCAACTCTGATGACTTTTTCCTTTTTATGAAGTGCTAATTATTATAATGAGATTTTATCTCCCCGGCCTAACCAGAAGTTGAGCACTTTACTTGATAGTTTCTCTATGATGAAATTGAAAGACATTGAGTCAATTGTCAAAGTAACCTTTAATCAATGATGCAGTGTCCAAGTAGAACATGAGAGCAGCTTTGGAATTTTAATTTTGTTTGACATAGAGAACGGTTGCCTCAGACTTGACGTGCTCTGCCTTTCTTTCACCTAACCTCTCACTCACTCTGGATCTTCCCTTTGATCATTCTCTTCTCCTTCTAGCTTTGATGGTCTGTTCTCCAGTCTGTTGGTCACAAGATGTGGACATGCTCTTTTTCAAGATTGTCTCCAAAACAATGATGCCAAGACAGTTATAAACCCATTATAAAATTGCTGGTTTTCCCTTATACCCCATTATATTACTAAAAAACAGTTTTACCATAATAGGACAAATATGAAATGTTCTTTATTAGAGATGGAGTCTAATTGGCTTTGGAAGAGACATTCCTTTTTTCCCCCAATTACTATAATTAGTTGTTATTATGAATGCAACATCCTGTAATTATGAACCATTTTAGTAAGACAAAGAGTCTTGTTGTACAAGCCCAGATAAAGGCATCAAACATTTATTGAGCATATACAATAGGACAGGTGTGGTGCAAGGTAACAACAGAGATGCCTAAACTAAAAAATCAGCCCAGCCTTTATTAAAAAATAAAAGTGATTGAAAGTACAGCCATGTACCAAATAACAATGCTTTGGGTTAATAACAGACCACATACTAGTATATGAAGGTAAAAAAAATTCCTATCGCCTAGTGATGTCATAACCATGGAAACATCATAACACAATACATTACTAAGTGTTTGTGGTGATACTTGTATAAACAAACCTACTGCACTGCCAAGTATACAAGCATAGCATGTGCAATTATGTACAGTGCATAATACTTAATAATGATAGTAAACAACTATGCTGATTTATGTGTTCACTATACTATACTTTTTTGTTGGTATTTCAGAGTGTACTCTTTCTACTTGAATAAAAAGTTTGCTGTAAAGCAGTATGTTGTGTTATACCAACGGCAGCCTCATGCATCTTGGTTTACAGTCTCTTGATTGCATTATTTTCTCCTGTGCTTGATTTAATCTTTGCTGCTTAGTACAGTAACATGCTGTACAGGCTTGTGCCTAGGAGCAGTAGGTTATACCATATAGCCTAGGTCAGTGATCGGCAAACCGCGGCTCGCGAGCCACATGCGACTCTTTGGCCCCTTGAGTGTGGCTCTTCCACAAAATACCACATGCGGGCGCATACTACAGTGTGATTGAAACTTCGTGGCCCATGCGCAGAAGTCGGTTTTCGGCCTGGGCGAGTCTATTTTGAAGAAGTTGTGTTAGAAGAAGTGAGGGGGTGTCGGGGCGCAGGTGGGCAGTGGGATACACAGCGCGGGGGAGGCGCCCCCGATTCATGCAAGAGTTGAGGATGGGAGAGCTGGAAGGGGTCGACCTCAGTGAATGTACCTCAATCAGATTGAGGACGTTTTTAGCAAAGGCCAGCTTAGGAGTACCCTAATTAAGTTAATAACAATGTACCTACCTATATAGTTTAAGTTTAAAAAATTTGGCTCTCAAAAGAAATTTCAATCGTTGTAACTGTTGATATTTGGCTGTGTTGACTAATGAGTTTGCCGACCACTGGCCTAGGTGTGTAGAGGCTATCTCATCTAGACGTGTGTAGCTGCACTCTATTTTTGCACAAGGACGTAATCGCCTAACCTTGCATTTCTCAGAACGTATCTCCATCATTAAGTGGCGGGTGACTGTACAGCTAAGAATGCATGTTCTGTATAGAGTCAAATACAATCTTCAATAGTCACAAGTTTACTGGCTTAGGTAAAGAAAACACCTTATGGTATAATTGGCTTCAGACAAAAGTTCTCATGCTGGAGAAGCAATGTAGAAAAAGCATGAACTAGGAATCAGGAACCAGATCTACATTCCTGCTTTGCTGCTATTCGTTCATTCATTCACTCACTCATCAAATATTTAATGAGAGCCTACTCTTCGGGAGAAACTGTATTAGATGCTGGGAGCACCTACCTGCTCTTTATTTTTGTGAACACATGTGGCTTAACTTTTCCACATCGCTGACCTTGGTTAGACTAGATGGCTGAAGTTTCTTTCAAACCTAAAATGCTAAGGTTCCTGACAGCCTCTTGGAGGGAGAAGCTGCCCAGGCAACCTTGGGGCTTGAGGACTTCCCTTCCTCTCAGAGGATTAGCTCTTGTCCTGATTTCAAAATAACTTCGTATACACAGTTTTTAAACCTTTTGGCCAGCCTCTTATCTGTATTTGGGTCATCTTGACAAAGCCCAAGTGTAGCAATTTCTGCTCAGAAGACGTTAAGAGGCGGAAGTCGTCTGGAAAAAGGTGTACAACTTGCGTCAGTACAGCTAGAGAGCTGTTCCCAGCGAGCAGCCTCCGGCGCCGTCGCACCGGCCTTCCGCCCAGTAACACTTCTCCTGCCACTGGCTGATGCGTCGCTTGGAAGATCCTTTGCTCTTCGGGTCTAATAAGCCTTGTAAAAGGATTGCTCGTCCGGGACCAGGAGTGATCAGCCTCCTGGGGCGGGAAGAACTGTCCTTGCCTCCCAGTTTTCCCAGTGGGTACCAAGGTAACAAGTTTCTTGTTATCTGGCTTCGAAATTACAATAAGTAAAGAGCATTTTTGCTTGCAGCCAAGGTACATTTTTTTTTTTTTTCCAAAGGGGGAGAATGGGTTTCTGTAACAATGAGAGAAGGAAAGAGCGGGAGAGAAATATTTGAATACGAACACAGAAAGTTACAACCCTGGGAAGCCTTCTGGTAACTACGGAAATGAGCAGCTGGACTCCTCCGCCAAGGCCAATCTGTTGTTTCCAGTCAATGAAACAGAGTTAGAGGTTCCTTCCTAAACGGGCCGGCAAGTTTAGCCCCTCCCACGAGCCGGAGGGTCTGTTATATCTCTGTTCCTTGAGTACCTCTCTCACTGTGACCGACCACAGCAAGCAGAGGCGGAAAAAAAAAAAGAGCAAAGAGGAAGAACACAAAAGCTGCCAGTTATGGAAGATGTAAAGGGTAAGAGCAAAATTGATTTGATCCGAATCCTTAAGGACAAAAAAAAAAAAAGAGGAGAAAAACAAACAAACCCAAAGCCCAGACCAAAAGCAAGTACTTGAAAGAGCAAGAGGCACAGAGCCCTAAATGAACTTTCCCACCCTCTCCTCTGAGAGGAGGCAGAGAAAGAACTTTGGGAAACTTTAAGAAGCGAGCCCGGTGGTTGCAGTCAAGGGTGGCTCTTGAGGCAGCTGAAGGGGCTCATGAATATTCATTATTCATTTGTATTCAGATCTGGGTGGTTTTTTTTAGAGGTAAATGACTTCTTCCGTCCCCTTGCAGTTTAAGAGGCAGCTGCCTCATTTATAGTCCAGAGGCATCTTGCTTCGGTCGGGACCTCAGCGTATTTGCTTGAAGATGCTGGGCTCAGTTGCAGATTTGTTTTGTTCTCTAATTTCCTGCGTGCTTTCCTGTTGTGAAATTAGCAAAGGCTTCTCTGCAGGGAGTTAGAGAAGTTAATGTGGCTAGAAGCTGTCACAACAGGACCCCGGAGTAAGCTTTTTGCAAAAGACTGAAAGCTTGGAAGGAGTGTGGGAGTGTGTGTGTGTGTGTGTGTGTGTGTGTGTGTGTGTATGGGGGGAGGCAGTGCAGAGAGGGGATGGAGGGCTGAAGAACAGTTTTATCTTGAAAAAGCAAGGCGTATTTGACTGACTATATTTAGATTTTGTCTAAAAACTACAAGAGCAGCCGGCTTTGCACAAATGGTGTGCAGTCTCTTGTCTTTTACCTCTTTTGGGCATTTTCTGCCAGGACGGAAAGCTAGCTGCTTGCCAGTCCGTGGGAGCCAGGAGGAATCTCTGCAGACATGTGAGTGTGTAGGGTTGCAAACCTTCTTCATTATCTCTAGTTTCTAATAACTCCACGCGTTTTTATCTCATAGAATGCGGAGGAATGAAATGAGCAACAGATTTCTTAATAAGGTTAATAACGATAGCTGTTAACATTTACTAAGTCTGTGCTGGGAGCTGTGCTAAGCATGTTACATGTGTTACTTATGACTCACATCAATGTATGGAATGAGTGGTACGTTACCATCCCCATTTTATGGCTGATGGAGTTGAGGTAGTAGGAGAGGAGCTTGCCTTGGGATCTCACAGTAAATGGTGAGTGTGGATGCAGGCAATGGACACAGCATCCGTGGGCCTTTCTATTCCCTATGCTGTTGCTCTACTCCCACCGCTCTCGCTGTGCTACTGCCCGGACACTTGATTCCAGGTTTGCAAATCCTTGAAGCTACTGGGGCAATGCTACTGTGAAATTGCAAGGCTGAGGAGGAATTTGTGCTTTCCTGTCAAGTTCACATATTTTTTTTTCTCATTTGGTACTCATGGCCCTTCTCTGTGGTAGAGCCCAGTTATTGTCATATTGCCTTTCACAGAAAAGAGAGACCGAGGCCCGGATGGGTTAGGTGACAGGAATCATACAACTAGACTAGACCAGAAATCCCCTGCCTCTGGTTTCTAAGCTGCAGAGCAAGCCTTCTTCCCCACCCCCAGCCGCTTTCAGTTCCCCAAAAGACCTTGCTTGGTTCCTCCCTCCCAGACTGTTGCAAGGAGCTTATCTCGGCCTCTAAGGCCTGTCTGTCTCTCTTCTTCCCGTTTAGCGTGGAGCCATGCTGCCTGGGTTTGAACCCCAGCTCCATCATTTACTGACTGCGTGCCTCAGTTTCCTCATCTATAAAATGAAGATAATATAGTATCTACGTAATAGAGTTGTTGTAAGGACTAAATGAGGGATTCACACAAGGTTCTCAGAATAGGGCCTTATGCATATAAGTACATCCTCAATAAATGTTAGCTGTCGCAATCCCTCCTTCAAGCCTCGTCTTGGTTGTTAGACTTGGCTTTTTCTTGGATGTTTCTACAACACCTTACCACTCAATGCCTATGGTGGTTTGTCATACTTGTTTACAATCCTGCCCTCTGAATTGCCTTCCCTGTCCCCCAACTATAATTTTTTAATTTACCGTTGGATCTTCAGGGTCTGGAACAATGTTTAGCACACAATGGGCACTCAATAAATATTTATAAACTTAGTATTCTTTTAGTTGATGTTCATCCAAGAGTCAGGAGGCTGGTTTAAAAGGGGACCTTTGAGTTTGCTATAGAGCTCCCGCTGGTACATACAGTTCTTGTGCAATCTGTAAAGACGTCCCTCTAATCAGTGGTTCTCAACCTTCGGGCCCTTTAAATACAGTTCCTCATGTTGTGACCCAACCATAAAATTATTTTCGTTGCTACTTCATAACTGTAATGTTGCTACTGTTATGAATTGTAATGTAAATATCTGATATGCAGGATGGCCTTAGGCGACCCCTGTGAAAGGGTCGTTCGACCGCCAAAGGGGTCGTGACCCACAGGTTGAGAACCACTGCTAAGTGAATACACTGAAAAACAAAATGCATCCCTACCAGGTGGGTGATAGTCCAAGCTGATGCAGCCCCATGCCAGGGTGCCCAGTTTGGCCAGTCTAGCTCTGGCTGAACTGCAGTCCCCAATACCCCTCAGCCAGGGGACAACTGGAGATTTCAGATGCCTCATAGCACAACCTCAGTCTCTCTGAACAGAATATATGGTTCCAGAAATAATGTCTCCCCAGCCTCAGTCTTTTATAGCACAGTCTGAGACAATGGACTCTGGTATTAGAACAGCAGTTCTCAACCTGTGGGTCTCGACCCCTTTGGGGGTCAAACGACCCTTTCACAGGGGTCGCCTAAGACCATCGGAAAACACATATATAATTACATATTGTTTTTGTGATTAATCACTATGCTTTAATTATGTTCAATTTGTAACAGTGAAAATACGTCCTGCATATCAGATATTTACATTACGATTCATAACAGTAGCAAAATTACAGTTATGAAGTAGCAACGAAAATAATTTTATGGTTGGGGGTCACCACAACATGAGGAACTGTATTAAAGGGTCACGGCATTAGGAAGGTTGAGAACCACTGTATTAGAAGAAAACAAACACTATAAAGGTTGGCACTGGGTAAAATCATGAAGTACATTACAATTGCTTCTAGCACCCTCGCTTTCTTCTCCCTGGCATACCTTCAAACCAATTTGACAAATATTATTGTGTCTACCATTTGTAAGTCCCTGTGCCAGATGTGTGGGATATAAACAGTTTGCTTACAATCTAGTGGGAAAGACAGACATATATACAAACAACTCTAATTGAATCCAGACTTTATGAAGTGCTAGTAATAATAGCGGACATTGATTTAGTATTTACTATATGCCAGGCACTGTAATTATTTTATGCATTGTTTCATGTAATCTTCAGAATATACCTATGATTATAGGTTTCTGCATCTCACAGCTGTGAAGGGAAGTTATGTGGCCTAGGTCACACAGCTAATAATAGGCAGTGGGGGAATTTAGACCTATATTGTTAGGCTGCAAAGCCTGGGTTCCTAGTGCATTAAGTTCTCCTACCTCCCTAAGAGCTGTAATACAAGTCTAAAGAAAATGCCACCAGAAACACAATAGGGAGTGATGATTTCTGAGAAAACTTCTCAAAGGATGGGATACTTCAGTGGTTCTAGAGCAGTGGTTCTCAACCTTCCTAATGCCGCGACCCTTTAATACAGTTCCTCAGGTTGTGGTGACCCCCAACCATAAAATTATTTTCGTTGCTACTTCATAACTGTAATTTTGCTACTGTTATGAATCATAATGTAAATATCTGATATGCAGGATGTATTTTCATTGTTACAAATTGAACATAATTAAAGCATAGTGATTAATCACAAAACAATATGTAATTATATATGTGTTTTCCGATGGTCTTAGGTGACCCCTGTGAAAGGGTCGTTTGACCCCCAAAGGGGTCGCGACCCACAGGTTGAGAACCACTGCTCTAGAAAGCTGAGTAGAGTCTGGTGCCGCCAACAAGCCCCTTCCTAGTCCAAGCAATGCTTACAGATCTTTTCTCTCTCCTTTACTGAAACCACAGCCCAGATTTAAGACTAAAAAGCTCTTCCACCTTTTCCAAGTTCTGAGCAGGGAACCTATTTACATGTCTGGCCTGGAGATTTGAAGGCAGAAGTCCAAAGTGTAGTCCCAGCTATAAAGGGTTAGTGGATTATCAGACATGTAATCCACTAACCCTTTACAGAGCAATTAGCTGCTGCATATTAAATTATTTCCTTATCCTATCTTGCATGGTCATTAGACACATTCAGTAAACAGTTTTTAGAAATGCCAGTTGTGGGTCTTGCTTTTACTTGGCTACACTGCATTTTAAGAGTATCTTCTCAGGAGCAAGGGCAAAATTGAGGGCAGCCCTAGTGGTGAGAAATCATCATCTAGCCTTTGGCCCCTTGAGTGTGGCCACGAAGTTTCAATCGCACCCGCATGTGGTATTTTGTGGAAGAGCCACACTCAAGGGGCCGCAGTTTGCCGACCACTGATCTAGCCTCTTGATGGTTTGATGGAAGTGCCGAAAGGTAGAGGCACTCGCTTGGTCTTGGTCAATGTGTGTGAATGCTCTGAGGCAGTGTTTCTCAAACTTTAACACGTGTATCATTGGGAATCTTGTCAAAATGCAGATTCTGATCCAGTAGCTCTGGGGTGGGGCCGGAGATTCTGCATTCTAACAAACTCAAGTGATGGTCATGCTGTCTTTCCTTAGGCCACACTTTGACTAGCTATGTTATAGGGTCATTGCATGCCTTAACCTCAGGGCTTATTTTGGTACCAAATGACCAATCCCTCTCCTAGCCATCACTTGGAGTCTCTGATCAGCTATGTCCTTGCAGGATAATGGGAAGCCTAATTCATTCGTTTGTTCATTTGTTTGTTTGTTCAGTCAATATATGCCCAGAACAGGAAGTTGAGGCCCCTAATTTGCCATACGGGAAACAAGTCTGAATCTTTTTCGCACAAATTATTACACAAAGAAGGCCCTGTGTTGGTTTTCTCAAACATCTCCCCTCTTTGTCCAAGGCTCCGAGTTTCCTAAGCTGCTTTCATTCCCTCCTCCGACTTGAACAGCACTGGAGCAGTGCTGCCTCCAGAGCCCTTTGCTGGGTGCTTGGAGGGCCAGGGACCTGGGGCAGCAGGGACCCAGGGCTCCGAGACTGGGAGCAGCGTGGCTGGGCATTGTCTCCACGTTGCAGAAGTAAAGTGGGAAATGTCCCAGGTACAAAGGAGGGGAGAGAGGACTGAGGGAATTTCTTTAGGTTTGGAAAATTGAAGGAATTATGAGGAAAAAATAAGTTGGAGAAAAGAAGACAGGGGAGAATTTGCGTAGCATGTTTTCATCCTGCAGTTTTTGTGTTAGGATATAAAAATGACGTTGGAGACCCAGGAACAATGGCAGCACACACCCTACATACAGAGGTATTTCCTTTTGATTCATAGGAAGAATGTGGACAATTCCTTCATGTCTGAGAGGGTGTTGTTTCCTTTTGATTCATAGGAAGAATGTAGACAATTCCTTCATGTCTGTGAGGATGTAAGTAATATGGCACATGTCCATTAAAGAAAATATAAATTAGGGGAGAGAAGAAAAAAATCACTCGTGATAATACTTTGGTGTATTTCCTTGCAAGTCCTTTTACTATGCTGGGTTGTTCTCTCTTTCAGCATTTACTTGACTAAAACCTTGAAAATTTATGAGATGGCATTGTGATCATTAGGCTGCATATATGTACAATTGAAAAGCCTGGCTTTCAGTGTAACAGGGAAGCACAAGTCCTTTCCATCTTACAGCATAGTCTTTGTTAGCATAATTTTTATAGTTACAGCATTCATTTAATATCCCCCTGTTGCCCTAGCCAGTTGCTTAGTGGATAGAGCTTCAGCCTGCGGATTGAAGAGTCCTGGGTTCCATTTTGATGAAAGGCACGTACCTCGGTTGCAGGCTCCATCACAGCCCCAACCAGGGGCTGTGCTGGAGGCAACCAATCAATTTGTCTCTCTCACATCGATGTTTCTCTCTGTCTCTCCCCGCTCCCTACCATTCTGTCTAAGAAAAAAAAAAATCAATGGAAAAATATCCTCTGGTGAGGATTAACAAAAATAATAAAAAGAAAAGATTCCCCTGTTGTTGAACGTTTAGGTTGTTGCCTTTTCCAGTAAACATCTTTGTGCATGGCGTTGTTCCATATACAGGCTTGCATGCTGAGGACAGAGTCCCAAAAGTAGAATTACTGAATTAAAATTTGTAAATGTTTCTTAAAGTTCCTGATTACTATTGCCAAGTTACTACTATCCCTAAGAGTAGATCCTTCATGTTCCCATAAGCAGGACCTGTTTTGCTGAATTTCTGACAGTTTTGGAATTTTTGTTCTTGTTTTTTAAACAATCTTATCTACCTTGATGTTGTTTTATTTTGTATTTCTTTAATTACCAGTAAATTTGACATTTTCCACATAATGTGCTGCTTCTTTTATGTCACTTTATATCCCTTGCTTGTTTATTATTTATTTGGATTTTATGTTTTTAAATTAATTTATGTGAGCTCTTCATAAAATAAAGACATTCACGTTTTTTGGCCATAATTGCTTTTCTGAATCTTCTCTGAGTGTTTTTATACAGAAACATATAGTTAAGAATAGAGCCATTACATTTTTATATGTGGTGTTGTAGCTTTCAAAGTAGTTTAATATTGCATTTTTAAAAAATATGTTTTTATTGATTTCAGAGAGGAAGGGAGAGGGAGAGAGAGATAAAAACATCAATGAGAAGAGAGAATCATGGATCAGCTGCCTCTTGCAAGCCCTACACTGGGGACCTCCTGGTTCACAGGTCAACGCTCAACCACTGAGCCACATCGGCCAGGCTAATAGTGCATTTTTATTGTCTCTTTAATCCAGGATAATACTTCTTAAAGTTCCAAGTGATTGTTATTTTGTTTAAACCATTAATTTTAATTAATTTTATTTCATAATAGAGAATATAGCTTTATAATTTCCGAGGACAATTAGCTTTCAACCTGCATGTCTTTTTCTGTTCTCTATTCCTGATGTTTATACTCTTCACAATAGCATAACTCAGCATGGACTTCCTTTCATAAATTTTGCCTCGAATATGGTAAACCTGCTTGATTTCTAAATTCGGGACTTTTTAGGAGCAAGAAAGATTTCTCTTGTCATAACTTTGATCAATGTTTCTGCTTTGTTTTTCCTTTTTAGGAACCTATTATTTGGATTTCTTATCTTTAAAACTAACTATCTTTCTTTCTTCTTCCTTCCTCCCTCCCTCCCTCCCTCCCTCCTTCCCTCTCTCTCTTTCTTCTTCCTTCCTTCCTTCCTTCCTTCCTTCCTTCCTTCCTTCCTTCCTTCCTCCTTCCTTCTTTTCCTTCATTTACTTTTCTTTGTATTCTGAGAATATTTTCCCAAGATTGTACTCTACATCACTGATTCAGTTTTCCTTAATTATCTCCAATATAAACTTTCATTCAGTTACAATGTTTTTGGTTTCCATGAAATCTTTTAATCTTAGTTTGCTCTGTTCTCACAGCAGTATCCTCTTGTGTCTAACTAAAAAATAAACAAAGGAAGATTTCCCATTCTTTCCTACATCATATCTATTTTGGAGGAAAGCTTTTCCTCTTGTTCTTCCTACTCTATTGCAAAATTTATCTAATCTAACCCCTTATCCTGAAAAAAAAAAAAAGAAATTCCTTTTGTGTGTGTGCAAATGAACATATGAATTTTCATCTTATTCTAACAAGACTTAAGGAAGAATTTGGGGACATTCATTACTATCCAGTATTAGAGAGGGTTGGAATGCATCTTCTAACCTTGGCTCCCTCAGATTCTGTTTGCATCCTGGAAGAATGCAATCACCAAATGCTAGATTCCCCTTCTATGTGTGAGAAGATAGTCTTCTAGCCAAAAAAGCTCATTCAGATCCAAGAAAGAAAACGAAAGTCCTGTCACCATATAGCCATGTTTCAATGCTTCGGAGGACAGAGAGGCTAGGACTGTCAGAATTCTGTCAGTCTTGTTGTGCAGAGACATAAAGATGTTCAGGAAGGAACCTTCTCTGGGCCCATTTTCTTGCTTTTGCCCCTTTCCCACTGAGAGCCAAACTCTGTTGAACTGGGAAGTGAACTCCTGTTTCATTTAGTGCCTTGCCCAAGCAATGCCTTTTGTTGGAGATCACTTGTCAAGTCTCTTTATACTCATGGTGGACACATGGCTGCCAGTTCCACACAGAGGCAACCACCAACTGGACACATGGCTGCCAGTTCTACACAGATGCAACAACCAACACCCAAACAAACAAAACAAAGAAAGACAAAACAGCAAGCCCAGGGTTTCCCAAAGAGTTCCCGTCCTGCTCTGCTGCTCTTCTCCCATAGTGCACCTTTGTTGTTCCCAAGCTAATGGGTGCTGGAAGGGCCAACTAAGTCCTCTACTTGGTCCTGGTCATGCTGCTGTGTCTCAGAAGAGGCGATACTGGCCATTAATACCATTTCTTAATTCTAATGCATTTTATTTGGAGGGAAAAAAAACATTTCTTTTAAGATACAGATGTAAATTTTCACAAGAATGTGGGAGGGTGTGGCAAAGTATTTTCTTTTATGTTATCATTATACTCAGTGGTCCTAAGATTTGGTTTTATGAATCTGGTATTAGAGGGAATGAACCAAGTAGTTAATGAGCAATGGGGGGGGGGGGGGGGGGGGCGGGGAGACAAGTATTGGGCTCCTGCAATAGTCTAGTAGGTGAGAGATGATGGAGACCTGCACCTAAGGCATTAAATGGGGGACGGATGGGAGGGACTGGATTTAGACAATATTCCCGAGGTAGAGGGTTAGGTGGTATGTTGGGAGGGAAAGAGAGAAAGATGTCAAGACATTTTCAAGTTTAGATTTGGATGACTGGGTCAATAAATGTTTATATATAAGGCTGGGAATGGGGGAGGGGTGTAGATTTGGCAGGGGCGGAGGGAGATAAGTTCATCCTAGCACATGCTCAACCTGAATATTTATAAGAAGACATCAAGGTAGAGATACTCTGTTGGTTGCTAGAAATTTGGGTCTAGAGCTTGGAGAGGTCTGGTGGAAATTGAGAGATAATGGGAGCTGGAGTTGGAGCATGGAGTCAGTGGTTAAAAGTATGGGCATGGATAAGTCACCTGGGAAGTATAGAAAATGAAAACAAAGAGGATGAAGAATTGGACCTACGGAAATACCAATATTAATAAAAGGATGGGAAGAGAAAGAACTTCAGAAAAGAGATTCAGAAAGAGTGCTAGAAAGGTAGTTGCTCAAGAAAGCCAAGGAGAGAGTCTGAACCTTGTAGCCAAGGGAAAGGGTATTTTGAGAAAAGTATCAAGAAGTTCCAGAGTTGCTGAAACCGGTTTGGCTCAGTGGATAGAGCGTCTGCCTGCGGACTGAAGGGTCCCAGGTTCAATTCCGGTCGGGGGCATGTGCCTGGGTTGCGGGCGCATCCCCATGGGGGATGTGCAGGAGGCGGCTGATCGATGTTTCTAACTCTCTATCTCTCTCCCTTCCTCTCTGTAAAAAATCAATAAAATATATTAAAAAAAAAAAAAAAAAGAAGTTCCAGAGTTGTAGAATAGGCAAGACAGAAAATGAGAATTTTCTCCTCCTCTTTGAGCATACTTCCTCCTGCAGTCTACCCCTACCCCACAGTGTAATTAATGTGCTTGGGAATTGAGATGCATTTTATAATGTTTCTTACCCACAGTTTCTTTATCCCCCCACCCACAAAAGAACTCCCAAAAACTCTAAAGGTACATTTTAAAGTGGGATAAATACTGTATGGTGATTGTGTTTGAAAATTTGGAGCTTATAGTGTCCTTGGTGAAAACAGATTTATTTAGCCATATAAAGAGGTTAAAGAGCAGACGTTAAGAAAGTAGGAGCAGTGAGTTGGTGGAGGGAAGAAGAGAGCTGACTTGTGGGATGAGTCAGATCAAGGGAAGAATGTTAAGGCTAGAGTGAACTTGCTTATGTTTGATAGATAAGAGCCAGCAAAAAGGAGATGTACTCATCATTCAACAAATATTTGTTGAGCAAAGATTATGTGTCAAGCCCTTTTCTAGGCACTGAGTATACAGCAGGAAACAAAACAAAATCTGTAACCTCATAGGGCTTATATTCTAGGTCAGCCGTGGGCAAACTACGGCCCGCGGGCCGGATCCGGCCTGTTTGAAATGAATAAAACTAAAAAAAAAAAGACCGTACCCTTTTATGTAATGATGTTTACTTTGAATTTATATTAGTTCACACAAACACTCCATCCATGCTTTTGTTCTGGCCCTCCAGTCCAGTTTAAGAACCCATTGTGGCCCTCGAGTCAAAAAGTTTGCCCACCCCTGGTCTAGGTGGAAGGGATACAGACAATAAGCCAAAAAATAAAAGTAAAATGTATGGCATATTATGTGATGATAAGTACTAAGGAGAAAATTAAAGCAGGGAAGGGGGAATAAGAAATGTTGGGAGATTACAATTTTAGAAAGGATGGTAAAATAGAAGGTGATTTAAAAAAAATATTTTTATTGATTTCAGAGAGAAGGGAGAGGGAGAAAGAGATGGAAACATCAATGATGAGAGAGAATCATTGATTGGCTGCCTCCTGCACACCCTGTACTACATATCAAGCCCACAACCCGGGCAAGTGCCCTTGACCGGAATCAACCTAGGACCCTTCAGTCCGCAGGCCGACGCTCCATTCACTGAGCCAAACCCACTAGGGCTATAAGGTGATTTTGAAGGAAGACCTTAAAGAGGTGAAGATGTGACTGTCTCCAGGAAGTACATTCCAGGCAAGCAAGTCAAAAGTCCTGAAGAGAAATGAGATGTTTAAGAAATAGCAGGGAAGCCATGTTGCTGGGTTGGAGAGAGCAAGGAAGTGAGAGCTGAGAGATGGTTTTGGTCTAAACAGATCTTCTAGTGCCTTGCAGACCACTGGTTAGCCTTTGCATTTCTAGATGGTGGAATAGGAAACCACTGTGGGTTTTGAGCCCAGGAGTGATTTGATCCAATTTGCATTTTAATAGGAACATGCTGGCTGCATATAAAGGATAAACCGAAAGGGGGCAAGGGCAGAAGGGGAGAGACCAGTTGGGAGAGAACCTCAGTAATGCAGGTGAGAGATGATTGTAGCAGAAGCAGTGAGAAGTGATTGGATTTTGGATCTATTCTGAAGACAGAGCTGATGGTATTTTCTGATAGAATCTGGCTGGGACACAAAGGGAAAAGGAAACTGACTCCAAGGTTTGGGCCTTACAAGAAACTGAACAGTAGAGTTGCATTGAGCTGAGATGGAAAGACTGTAGGAGGAACAGGTTTGAATAGGAAGATTAGGATCTCAGTTTGGATGTTTTAAGTTTGAGATGCCTATTTGATAAGAAATGCCTATTTGACATGGAAATTTTGAATTGAGCAGATGAATATATAAGTCTGGAGTTAAATTTTGGTCATCAGGTGGTGCTTAAACTCAGTGAGGCTGGATTTCAATGTAATGAAACTGGATGAGATCACCAAAGGAATGAGTGTACATAGAAAAGAAGTTTCAAGTACTGAGCCTTGAAGTCTGAGGACAAGAGGAGCAACCATCCAAGACGACAGAGAGAAGGGGTTGGGGAGTTGGGCTGTGGGGTTGTAAACCAGGATAGTATGGTGTAAACTGGGAACCAACTAAAGAGAATTACATGAAGAGGAAGTGGTCAACTGAGTCTAATGCTACTCATGGGTCATATCAGGTGAAACTGCAAACTGACCAGCGAATTTAGCACAGTGGAGGTTGATGGTGATCTTGATAAGTGCACTTTTGGTGGCATGCTGGGAGCAAAATTCTCACTGGAGTTAATCCTATTGCTCCCCCCCCCTCCCCACTTTCCGTCCCCCTCCTGTCTCCCTGAACCAAGGAGAAATAAGTGACATCTGAAGAACATGATTTAGTGTGAGGGAGGCATGGTTCCTCAAAGGAAATTCAGAGTCGTAGTACCAGAAGGGGAAATGGATTCCTGGCAGACAATACAGCAATGTTCATGTCAGCTAGAAATAGCCTATTTCTGTCCTGTGTATCCTTTTTACAGCCTCTATCATAAGCTATCTGTGAAATGTTTTAGGAATGGAAACTTTTATGGGAAGGTGTGTAGCCTGCTGCTGAAAGACCATCTACATTGCAAACATTTTCTGCGAAAGAAAAGCAAGAGGCCCTAGGGCCAGGAAGTGCATCTTTCACAAATGTGTCTTTCCCAGTGAGCTCCATGTTTGAAGACAGCCCAAACTCCAGGCCCCAAACTTGCCTTATGGTTTCAGAGGGTATATCTGTTTGCAAAACCCAATGATTTGGAAGACTTTACACTTAAGGGAATCTAGAGTCGAGCAGGAGTAGGAAATCACTATTTAAAGGTGGTCCAGGTAGATCTGCATTGGGCATTTCAAAAAGACTCACTGAATGTTAATGCTGGAAGAAACTTGAGTCTTCTCAAATCTCTTCACTAAAATAAAATTAATTATGATTGCTATCTTTTAAAATTACGTAAATAATACAATTTTATTATAGAAAATTTAGAGTATATAAAGAGCAAATAAGAAAATAAAACTTCTCTGTAAGTTTATTATCATAACCCTTTGTCATAGAACTTCCCAGTTATTCTCTTATCCTCCTCTCTCCTACTTTTTATTATTTATTATTATTTATTTTCTAAAAATTTTGGGCTACGTTATGCATACTGATTGTAATCTTCTATTTTACTTTATAATTTGTCATGACAATCGGATGGCTTTAACCACATAATTTTTAATTGCTGCAGAGAGTATTGCATCATTTGAACATATACCAATATTTAACTATTTCCTTTTGTGGAACATATGGGAAATTTCCAAATATTTGACTGTTATAAATAACTGCTTGTGGATTGATATCAGTGCATGTCTTTGAAGATTTCTTTAGGACAAGTTCCTAAAAGTAGAATTTCCAAATTGCTCTCTAAATTACAGTAGGTATGTGAGCGACAGAAACACTGAAGTCTCGAGTTGGGAAGGAGTGTGCCCAACTTGCCCAGCCGGTCCGTGGCTGAGTGAGTTTTGGAGTACAACTCCTCTGCCTTTTAAAAGACCCTTTTTCTTGATAATGTGCTTCCTGTTTCATTTAACTCTCTTGCTATTGATGTCTCATAGGACTCCTTGGACCTTGATGACATATAATTTTTTCCTGCAAACTCTGTGGCTCCCACTCATGCTGGGCTGGTTCTGTAATTCATCCGTGGGCATAATTTGAACAATTAGAGATAGACATTTTTTTTTCATGAGAGAAGATGGTATTCCTCAGATACTTTTCCCCTTTTGGGCTATAAATGTTGCCAGTGTTAGCCAAGCGCTACCACCCCTTGGACATTCCCTCATACACTTGAAGCATTTCTGAGGTTTCCTTAACTTCTTTTTAACCTTTCTGGTTATGTATTTTCGCTCCAAAAACCCTACCTCACAGTAGTACTTCTCTATAGGAAGGCCATCTCTCAGTGGACTCCAGTGATTGACTCCCCATCATACCTTAGCTGTAGTTCACTTTGACTCACCCCAACCCATCCAACCAGGCTGTGTGAGGTGGTGGGGAATGAAGGAACTTTTCTCCACCCTTCTAGTTTCTTCTGGCTGGTCTTATAACTAAATCAACATGAGAGAGACTAACAAGAGAAAATAATTAAATTAAATTACATACAAACATTTGGGAACCCCACATACATGAGAGAACCAGAGACCCCACATACATGAGAGGTGCAGAAACAGAAAAGTAAAATGAGGTATATATGGCATTCTGAGCTAAGGATGAGACAAGGCATGTTAGGCTTCAGAGGGGAGGAAGATCATTCTCAGGATGATAAGAAGAGCAGATATTCAGTAATTATATGTTTGCCTTGCACTATAGGTAGGTCACAAGAAGTTATTTCTGGTAAATGACTCTTATTATGGGAAAGGCCCCTAATCTAAATTCTTTAAGGGAGAGGTAAAAGTTTCCCATGAGCCTATAGGGTCTTGACAGCCTTCAGCTCAAAATAATCCACATGCCAAAACAGCAGACCTTACCCAGCTGGTGTTGCTCAGTGGTTGAGCATCGACCTGTGAAGCAGGAGGTCACAGTTCGATTCCTGATCAGGGCATGTGCCCAGGTTGTGAGCTTGATCCCCATTGGAGGGGGTGCAGGAGGCAGTTGATCGATAATTCTCTCTTATTGATGTTTTTATCTCTCTCTCTCCCTCTTTCTTCCTCTCCAAAATCAATAAAAATATATTTAAAAACAAACAAAAAATCCTGGCTCATCTTAAGGAGGCCTTTGTTGTGGAAAAGATGGAGGAAATTAATATTCCCAAATTATTGGTGAGAGTGCAATGAGTGAACTTTCCTAGAGGGAAATTTGAATATTATTATTATTTAAAAAGTCCACATTCTGACCCAGCACATCTTTGAGAACCTAGGTAGAGCAGCCTGGATGCATGTATAGATGTACCCACAGGATATTTATTAGAGCATTTTTTGTAATAGTGAACAACTGGAAATAACCTAAAGCAATATATGTCCATACATGAAACAATGATCAAGTGATGTAAAAGAGTTTCCAATAACAAGAAAATAAGCATTGTTAAGAGAAAAACAAATTATGATGTTGAATAACCAAGACCCATTTTGTAAAAAAAAAGTTAATAAATGTAGATATTAAATATGCACAGGAGGAAGACTAGCAGGATATACAGTGAAATACTAAAAATACTTTATGGGTAATTAAATGAGAGTGCATTTTATTTTTCCTCTTTTAAAAAAATATATTTTATTGATCTTAGAGAGGAAGGGAAAGGGAGAGAGAGAAACATCAATGATGAGAGAGAATCATTGATCGGCTGCCTCCTGCACACCCCTTACTGGGGATCAAGCCCGCAGCCCAGGCATGTGCCTTTGGCTGGAATAGAACCTGGGACCCTTCAGTCTGCAGACCAACGCTCTACCCATTGAGCCAAACCAGCAAGGGCTATTTTTCCTCTTTCATGCTTTAATGTATTTTTCCAAATTTTTAATAGTGAGCATATAATAGTTTTGTAATCACACAAAAAAATTAGTTTTATATAGAAAACTTTGTCATGGAAATATTTTTAAAAATATGTTTTTTATTAATTTTAGAGAGAAAGAGGAAGCGAGAGGGAGAGAGAGAAACATCAATGTGAGAGAGAAGCATTGAGTGGTTGCCTCCTGTACGTACCCCGAATGCTCTCTCCCTCCCATATGCTCTGACCAGGAATCGAACTAGTGACCTTTGGATACATGGGAAGACCTCATCAACCAGGGCTGTCATGGAAATATTTTAATGTTAAATGGAAAGCACCTCCTTTCAACAATACTAATTGACTAGTAAAAAATTAAGCACGTTTAGAATAAATATGTGAAACACAGTAAATTACCTGTTAGCTTTATTTTAAACTTTCAAATAAAATTTGGGTGTTAATTCTCACAAATCTAAAAATATAAGATGTCTCCTTGCTTTCTGAGAGCCAATCCTGTAACAGAATATCTAAAAATGAGATATGAATAGCCTAGAAAAAAATTAATTCCTCACAAAAGGAAATACACCTGAATTTGAAATAATAAAAGTGGGTGAAAATAAGAATGAAACTGGAATGAGGAAATTATCTTGGATTAAAAAAAGAATGTGTTTACAACCCTGAAAACGATTAAACTCTTGGGATATCAACTTATTAAGATTGGCAGCGATTTTCCTCTGTCTGCTTTGTAAATGAAGTTTTCCATCAATGACAACAGCTCCATTAGGGGGCATGAAATCAAACAACAGTCTCAAAGCAGAACAGACCTTGATAATGACTTAGTTCAGTGGCTCCTGATTTTTTAAATTGATGGACTGGCAGAATCTTTTTTAAAAAAATACTAATATTAATTTTTACCAAAGTGATACATGCATATACAGGTCAGGGCAAAAGTCGGTTTATAGTTGTGAGTAAGCGAGTTTATTCTTATATTTATTAATTATTGTTTTATTTTCCATACAAACAACTGTAAACCTAATTTTGCTCTGTAATTAAAAGTCAAGTTGAATAAGTCATAATAAAGAACAGCCTTCACCTGTCCCATTACTTTCTACCTGTGTCTACCCTTAAGTCCTATTCTCTGGAGTAGCCACTTTTCATCTTTTTAGGATTTCTTCTGGTATTCGTGCTTACACTGCTAATTTAGATATTACTTGTTGCTTTCATATTGTTGTGCTGAGTACTTTGCTTTCTTACATTATTTCCCCAGGGGTTGCCCTCTCCATTCCATCTCTATATAGTGATATCACAATTTTCAGTTAAATCAATATCTAGGGTTTACCTTATCATGTCTAGGTAAGTATTGTTTGTACCTTAGATTTCCTTTCCTGTATGACTTTTTATTTTTACTGGCATTATTAATAAGGCCTCATTTCTTCATCTGCTTAGTTTTCCATGTTTCTATTAGTAATTATTTTTATAAATCCTTCAATATAATTTCTTGTATAGTCAGCAATCTTTTCTTTTTTTTTTTTTTAAATATATTTTATTGATTTTTCACAGAGAGGAAGGGAGAGGGATAGAGAGTTAGAAACATCTATGAGAGAAACATCGATCAGCCTCCGGCACACTCCCCACTGGGGGCGTGCCCGCAACCAAGGTACATGCCCTTGACCGGAATCGAACCTGGGACCCTTAAGTCCGCAGGCCGACGCTCTATCCACTGAGCCAAACCGGCCAGGGCAATCTTTTCTTTATTATCCTTCTTTTCTATTACTTTTTGTTTGTTTGTTAATCCTTTTGTTTTGTTTTGTTTGTTTGTTAATGGATATTTTTCTATTGATTTTTAGAGAGAGTGGAAGGAGGGGAAAGGGTGAGAGGCAGAGGGGGAAAAAGAGAGGGGTGGGGGAGAGAGAGAGAGAGAGAGAGAGAGAGAGAGAGAGAGAAACACTGATGTGAGAGAGACACATTGATTGGCTGCCTCCCACACAAACCCCAGCCAGGGCTGGAGATTGAACCTGCAACCCAGGTATGTACCCCTGACTGGGAATCGAACCCACAACCCTTCAGTGTGCTGGCCAACACCCTAACCATTGAGCAACACCGGGCAGTGCTTATCTTATTTTTTAAAACCTCCTTTCTAAATCTGTTGTCCTGTTCTGGCTGCTTTTCTGGTTTGTTGCATAGTTGTCTTCCCGAGCTTCCTTTATCTTTCTTCTGTGTTGATTCTCAGTTTGTATAACATCTCTTCCTCTTTCTAGGTTCACTACCTCATTTGGGTGGAACACATCCTGTAGTAACTTCCTGAGAAAAGGTGCACTAGAGTAAAAATGAAGAGGCCTTTATGTCTTTTAGAATTTTAAAGTCCAATGTTATTCTTGCTTTAATTACTTTTTTGTCATTTGTTTCTCCCACTGTAAATGTTTCTAGGAAGCATTTAGGATTTTTTCTTTATTCATTATGCACTAAAAATTAATGCTGATGTACTTTGGTGTGTGTTTATTTTCATCTGTTGTGTTGAGTATTCAGTTCCTTCCATCTGGCAACCTAGATCTTTCATTTCTGAGAAATTTTCTCATATGGTTTCTTTGATAATTTCCCCTCCCCGTTTTCTCTGTCTTCTCTTTCTGGAAGGCCTATTAGTCAGATGTTGTCCCTCTTGCATTAAAATTCTAATTAAAAATTGTTTTCTCTCTACTTTCTAGGAACCAACTCATTTGTTAAAATTTATTTCAGATATTATAGTTTAAATATCTAAACACTTGTTTTTATTTTCTGATGATCTCTTTAAACAAAACTGTAGATTCTCTTGGTCTCATAGATGCAATATTTTCTCATCTTTCTAAAAATAGTAATGGAAGTTTCCTCTGTTTTGTTGTTGTTGCTGTTGTTTTCCTCTCTGTCTTTCATGTGAAAGACTTTTTCACATATTATGATCTTCACACAATACTGCCAGGTCAGTATTATTATTTTCCTAATTTTAGAGTTAATGGATTTTAGAGGATATACCATGTTTTATTTTTCTTACATTTTCAGTGCCTGAAAATGTATCATGTACCAGCCAAATCCATAGTCCAGCTTCTTGACCAAGTTGGATTTTCTGTTGAGTCCTTAAAGTCTCTTACCCTCCTATACTTTACCTCCCCTAACTCTCAGAGACCAATGTCTTACTACATTAGATAGATCGGATCTTTTTAATGTTTAATTGAGTTATATCTCCTTCCCTACATCTTCCCTCTGCCATTAGCACTACTAGTTCTGCCCTCTGGGCCATAGAGATGGACCAAATCTAAATCCCCGCCATAAACTAGTCCCACAGACGCTCAAAAAGATATTGTCATGACTCTTCCATGTCTGCCATTCCCCAGCCTGAAGAGGCCTAGGTTCTCCTGCTGCAGTTTATTCTTTTGTCAGGCTCTACTTACTAGTATTTAACATTTTGGAATGCTTAGAATCAGCTCCTGGCTGTCAAGGTTTCACTTTATGTGTGGTGTCTATAACTTAATACAGAGACCAGATGTGCTCTGAAGACTGAGCCTGAA
Organism: Myotis yumanensis; assembly: GCF_028538775.1. Taxonomy (NCBI): domain Eukaryota; kingdom Metazoa; phylum Chordata; class Mammalia; order Chiroptera; family Vespertilionidae; genus Myotis; species Myotis yumanensis. The sequence goes on along the minus strand of NW_027223764.1, from coordinate 22,162,896 downwards.
TGGGATGCTGTCATTTTATTAATGTGTCCTGTGATTAGTTTAGTTTTAATCCAGGAAGTTTCATGAGCTCTAACATCTTTCCTAATAGGTAGTAGTTTTACTAAGTTTCTCACAAATTTTAATTTCCAGGACTGGGGCTACTTACTTCTACTTATTTCCTTTTTAATTAGGGTTACGGGTATGTTGTCTTTGTTGGTTACTACTTTTACTTAAAAAATATTTTTATTGATTTCAGAGAGAGGAAGGGAGAGAGAGATAAAAACATCAATGATGAGAGAGAATCATTGATCAACTGCCTCCTGCACGTCCCCCACTGAGGCTCGAGCTTGCAACCTGGGAATGTGCCTTGACCCTGGAATCTAACCATGACCTCCTGGTTCATAGGTTGATGGTCAACCACTAAGCAACACTGGTCGGCTACTTTTACTTTTAATCTCCTTTTCAAGACCAATTGCAGTTGTATAACCCCAGAAACAGGCATGGAGGTGATATTGAAAAATGGAATAATCTTGTTAATGTAATGTGCATTAAAAAAACCATATATAAATATTTGAAAAGAAAAACAATGTAAATGGGGTTTTCCAGGCACCATATTAAATACTTTGTATACATTACCTCATTTAACCTTTACAACAATCTTATGAGCAGGGAAACACTGATATTCCCATTAGAGGTGAGGAAGTGAGGCCAAGGCCATATAATTGGAGGGCAGACCTAGAAATGCCAGACTCAAGCTTATAGAAATGAAGCTCATGCATTACATTCTGTGGTAATTATAGCTGATAGTGTTGATTGTAATTATCTTATACAGTTGACTCTTGAGCAATACGGGGGGGAGGGGCACTGATTGCCCACGAAGTAAAAAATCCACGTGTAACTTTTGACTCCCTCAGAACTTAACTTGTCCCTCAATATCTGCAAGGGATTGGTTCCAGGACCCCCCTGTGGATATGAAAATCCAAGGATGCTCAAGTCCCTTATATGAAATGGCATAGAACAATGTATACATATGATCTACTATATGTGCTGCATCTTCCTCTTTTCTTTAACAGAGCATACCAGACATAAAAACTTTCACTTGCTAGGTCAAGGTGATGACACTGACATTCTGATTAAGTCTTATTCATATTTATATATCCAGTACCAAGCACACTCCAGGCAATCTGTGATCCATATCAGTACAAGTATGAATATATAATGAATACATAATGAATACATAATGAATGAATGAAACTATAAGACAACAATGACTATTAAAGTTTTTGTCTGTTAGCTTCTACACTAAATCCTCAATAGGCTGCCTTGTTTTCTGAGCTCATATGTCTGCTCTTTGTAATTTTTTCCTTCCCCACTGTCAGTGTTCTAAATGGAACATCTGTAGACATGAGATGTGCCTGAAGCTCTCTGCAGATGGGAGAGAGTAAAAGGGTAGATCATCGCAGCCAAAGGAAAGGAATAAACTCATATTTGATCCAGGCCATGGCTGTATTCAAAGGCTTTGATCTAAGGTGTGTGTCCAGCTGCAGGGGCATCTGGGGAGTACATTCTTGGTCTCTGACCAAATTATTGGACAGGGAGATTTGTCTGAATGAGCACCAGGAAGACACCGGAAACAGACCAGATCCTATGTGAAAGGAGTAGATTGAAACCAGTAGAGGGAGTCAGCCCCCTACCAATTTGCTCCACATTTTTCATCAGGCTCTAGTGCTAGGGTGGAAATGAATAGAGGACCAGGACCTGGGTAGCCAGACAGATTGTTACACACTCTGGGATGGATTTAGCTAAGGAGGTTTGCCCAGATCCTCCCAAAGCGTGGGTTAAATTCCTTCCAGGCCCAGCCAGAGTGGCTCAGTTGGTTAAACATCACCCATGAACTGAAGGGTTACAGGTTCCATTCCTGGTCGGGGCACATGCCTGGGTTTCGGGCTAGATCCCCAGTAGGGGGTGTAAAGGAATCAGCTGATCAATGTTTCACTCTCACATTGATGTTTCCCCTCTCTCTCCCTCTAAAATGAAAGTAAATCTTTAAAAAAAAATTCCTTCTAGAACACTTGCCCCCACATGGGAGCAATCCTGGGTTTTCTGATGCTCTCCTACGGGGATGAAGAGATCTAATATACCCCAGAAATTAAGTGAAGTTGTTACTTGTGAGACAGGGCAGGGCAAAGCTGGACAGGGGCTAAAAGAGGAGGACATGTTTGCTGATGGAAGTTCTGTGAGTAGGAGCTTCCTTCTCTTCTTTAGACCTTCCGCCCTCCAGTTTGTTATTGTCTCTCTCAAAAAACACTCCTCTGAACTGAAGATAATACTGTAGAGGTAATGCTATGAAGGCACTGGTTTGCAGGGATCCATAAAGGCCCTGTGCTAAGTGCTAGACTTTCGCTATTTCATTTACCCCTAAAACAACCCTTCGTCCCCATCAAGATATACAGCATTTTCATTACCCCAAAAAGGTCCTTCATGATTCAGTACATATTTATTTTTTGGTTAATTTATTGAATGAAAAACTGAAAATCACCTGATGGGTGGTACATTTTCCTTCTGCATTACATTGGAAGTGAGATTTTGACAAACTGGGTGGGTATGTCCAGAATGGGGAAAGATCCAGAGAACATGTCAAATAAGAAACATGTGTCAAAGGAGGTAGTGACACGAATGTGACTGGTACTAATATGATAGTTCCAAGAGAAAATTCGAAACTTGCTCCTAGTCAATCAGGAAGTTTAGCCAAATAATTTGAAAGACTGTCCAATATTGGAAGAGGGGTTATTATAGGGCCATTTGGGGAAGTACAGTCATGAGCAGGAAAGATGTGAAGGAGGAAGAGAGAGAGTATTCTGTTTTCTTTGTTGCCTTAGTGACTCTATCTTGTTGTATTAGTTCATCTCAGTTCTTCCTGTGGCTTTTTTTTTTTTTTGCCAGTCTTGCTATTATATATATATTTTTTCTTTATTGATTAAGGTATTACAGATGTGTCCTTATCCCCCCATTGTCTCCCCCACTCCTCCACCCCTGCTCATGCCCTCACTCCCTGCCATTATATTTTTAAGTTTTTTATTTATTGATTGATTCCAGAGAGAGGGGGGTAGGTAGGGGGAGAAACACCAATTTGTTGCTCTACTTATTTATGCATTCATTCGTTGATTCTTGTATGTGCCCTGACTAGGGATAGAACCTGAAACCTTGGCATATTGGATGATACTCTAACCTACTGAGCTACCCGACCCGGGCAGTCTTGCCATTATTTTATCTATTTCTGAATTGATTTTCTAAAAGCTCTAAGGCTGCCTTTTAAACTCCTGGTCCTCTGTGTCACAAATCCTATTGGTTTCAAGATTCTTGGATGATAGTGGGGATGGTAAGGTGAAGACACAGAGAACATCTAAGATAAGAAGACATGGAGCTGGAAGTGGAAGCCTTGGTTGAATAGTACACCCAACCACATACAGATTGGGCAAGTTCCCTTTAGCCTCAGCTTTCACACACCTGCAAAATGGGATTGTGTATATGTGTACACGTGTATATATGTATCCTTATGGTCCTAGGGAGTTTCTCTAAGAATCAAAAAAGAGAGTGGACATAGATGTGTTTGCAAACTACTTTTGAAACTATCAAAATGTAAAGTTTTATAAGCATCACTACTGCTATTGTAACACTGCCATTTGCTAGCCCCTGTTTAGTTTGGAAGCTCCGTAATTCACATTGATTTGTGTAGTGGGGTCATTACAGTGTTGGAGCCTTAAATGGAGACTTTATCCAGGATTTCTGAAAGGTCATCCAACCCAGAGTCACATGAGAACAGAAAGCAAATCTTGTTTGTTAATTGGTTTCAAGTACTGTCAGCTTCAAATGGAGGTCTCTCGGGGTCCTTGGCTGGCACATCAAGGAGGCATTTCAAAAAAAAAAGTCTAATCTTGACTAGACCTCAGAGCAAATTTTACTCTTCTCTTTGCTACCCTCTTTCTAAAAAAAGAAAACAAATTCTATAGTTAGAGTGCATGTGAGCCTATGTATCAGCTTGTTTCAGTCCATTCTCCCAGAGCCTTCCTTTGCTTGTTCCATTTTAAAGATGTAATAATCTAACACCACCATTTTTATATTATTTTTTATTTTAGGACTTTCACAGTATTCCTAGAAATTTTGTTCAAGTAGCATTATACTTTCTCTATTTCACAAGTATGCATAAAAAACCAATATCCATTTATATTCTTCTTGGCATTTTGACGGTAGGAAAAATATCTGAGCTTGCTTTTAGGGTAAGTCACATGGCAGAAAGAATAACAAATATTTGTGGTTGCCTTGGGAACTCAGCTTCTAGATATTACTGATTATGGTAAGGAAGGGCAAATTTGGAGAGAAAAAATTTGGTGACTCAGTAATAGAACAGTAGGAGTCCTGCAAAGGGTGGAGCGAGGTAGAAGATCTATGTAAAATACAAGTTCCTAGTAAAATGTTTTCTTTTTGTTTTTTATTTCTGTATCCTGTCCTCCTGAGGGAGGAATATGGTGGGCTGCTTTCTATAACCATGTGAATTTCTTGTCCAGCTTTTTGTTGTTCTTGTAGTAAAGATCAGGGTAGCAATTTGATCACTTGCCAGATTAGCCATAAGATAGAGGTATCAAAGGGCGGAGGCACTGAAGCCAGGAAATCCAGCTTTTTGTATTCCTGGATCTTTCTTGGGATAGCCCATCCTGTGTGACATCTAAAGATAAAGCACCAGCTCTCACGAATACAAGTTCCTTGGAATACACAGACTTTATGGGAGCACTAAAAATGTCTCTGTGGCTTGTTGCTAGCATTTAGGCAGACTCTCACCAGCAGCTCTTTGCTCTGGTCAACCTCAGAGAAGTGTGGCCTCCTATGAGCCCTGATGTTTGGTGCAGAGATTGGTGCTAACTGCAGGAGTTAAGATTAGGCCACACTCCAGGTTTAGAAGCCTGGAGGAGATTCTCGCTTTGTTCCCCAGCCACCCTGAGTCCTTAATGGACCTGGAAAGTAGAAGTTCTGGAGGTCAATACTTGTATGGCCTTCTGTGTTGCACACGGCATCTGACATGCTGTTCCCCCAGGAAACATTGGGTGTATACCCTTGAACACTCAGGGCCTGCTGGAAAGCACCCCTAGTTCTCTGTGCTGGCAGACAATGAAGGAGGGGAGAGAGTTACTTGCTGGGGAAGGAAGTAAAGCTGGAGGCTGGGATTCAAGCATCAGGATTTGTAAGGCTTCAAGGTTCTTGCCACTCCATTCCGTGAGGCCAAGATCGTGATGGGGTGTGTTGCAGGGAGTTTAAGCCTAAGGGAGTGTATATGTGTGAGGCACAGATGACAAGGACTGGGTTTGGCTACCTGAGATGATAAGGGTTGACAGGCCCACGTGGAAAAGGCAGGAAACACAGGTAACAGGCTCTACTGCTGCATATCAGCTGGAGAGGGAGCCCCTTTGATGAGGGCATAGTGTCAAGTCAATGCCTGGACAGCCACTGTGGAAGTCACCTATCTGATCACTGTTCTATTGTAAAAACTCAGCTCTTCTCTGACTTTGTACTCTGCGTCTCCTGCTGCAGTGGCAGGACAATTCCCCTCTGCCATCACAGACTGCATTCAAGAGGGCCTCTTGACTTCCCCCAAAAAGAGGTAGAGCAGAGTATTCAAGTGTTTGGATAAACCAACCTTCCAATCTGGTTCTGCCTCTCACTAGCTGTACAACCTCACACAGGTAACTTCTCTGAGTGTCAGTTTTCCTATCTCTATAATGGGATTAATATTAGCACTTACTTTGCAGCTTTGTTGTGAGGATTAAATGAGGTAAAGCAGGTCCAGCCCAGGTTTTGGTTCAACTAGCAGTTGCTGGAACAATCTATTGTGGCCAAGATCATAAGGTCACAGGACATGAAGGCCAGCCACAAACCCAACTTATGAGGCAGAAACCACCTACAGCAACTTTTCTCAGAAGATGGCTATGTAAACTGGCCACACTTGGCTGAAGGAAGTGGGCAGGGGGCTAGGTTGGGGGTGGAAGGGATAGAAGAGAGAAGAATTAAATGAGTGTCATTTAATTAAGAGTATAGAATTCCCACGTTCAGACAGGTTTGTGTTCAACTCCCACTCTGCATTTTCTGTGTGACCATGAGCACATTACTCAACTTTCTGTTTCCTCAAGTGCAGATGGATTAATGATGTCTTCAGTGTTGTGACTCTGTCCTCCCGACTCTGTCCTCCTGCCCTGTTGCCTTACAGCCCTTTGCTCCCCAAGCATCCCAAGGAGTGGGTTGTCCCTTCCCTTCCTATACTGCCTCCACACTCCTCTGTTTAGCTTTGTCACAGCCAGGCTTTGGCAAACAGTCCATCTTAACAATTCACTCGAAGGTGTGAAGGACCACACAACTCCTTTTCATTTTTAAGGCCACCAGAGGTATTTCTTCTTTAACTCCCTCAAATTGGGAATTAGTAGTGAGAAGCAGTGGAGGATAGAAGGTACGTTGAGCCCAAGGATTTCTATATTGCCTTAAAAAGGATCCTGCAAGGCAAGCCTGAGGAAGGGGCAGGACCAGCAGGGGAGGGAGAAGGTATGCGTTTCCCCTGCCTCCTGACTGCATCCCACTTTTTTGCCTGAGAAAGTGAACCCTGACGCTAGAACTTGAGGCTGATGTTGCTCTCCAAGGAAGAGGGCAACTCAGGACCAGACTCCACCCAGCCAAGCTTAGTCCTAGATTCTGGCTCCCCAGTACCCATTATCAGCAGCAAACGCTGGCAAATGCTGAAGTGACAAGAATCTTCTCATCCACCCTAGAATTTCTTTTCTTTTTCTAAAAATATATTTTTATTTATTTCAGAGAGGAAGGGAGAGGGAGAGACAGGAACATCAATGATGAGAGAGAATCACTGATCGGCTGCCTCCTGCATGGCGCCTGCTGGGGATTAAGCTCACAATCTGGGCGTGTGCCCTGACTGGGAATTGAACTGTGACCTCTTGGTTCATAGGTAAACACTTAACCACTGAGGCACACTGGCTGGGCCACCCTAGACTTTCCTATCATGAGGAAAAAAGGAATCCTGGAAATTTGGGAAATTTAAAACTTTTCAACACCATTTACAGATATAAAAAGCTGGTTACTTGGGTATTGCACATTTATTGGTTATAAATGAAGTCATGCCCTTATGAACTATAATCATCAGTGTCATAAGCATCATAATCAAATGAATTTATAGTTCACATGGCAGCTTCTTATACATTATTCAATTAAATTTAATCCTCTTAACAACCCTGTCAAGTAGGTATTACCATTAATCCTCATTTTACAGCTGAGGAAACAAAGGCTGAGAATGTGACTTACTCAAGATCCCAGATCTAGTAACCTCTAGCTTTTGTTTTGCTTTGGTTTTTCCATTTAGGTGAATAATCCAATGTGAAGCATAACAAACTATTAATTTCCAGGAAAAGAACTGAGAAAGAAAAAAGGAGAGTACATATGTGATTCATTGATACAACTTTTAGGGAAATTTGATCAGTTTAGTATTTTAAGCTTTATTTTGACCATCTTCATTTTTTTTCAAATCAAAGTTTAACGTATTGAAATTGATATGCTATTTCTACTCTACATAAACTGAAGGCTCCATATGTCACAAAAGGCTTAGAATGATGGGCCTCCTAACTGATCAAGGGCAATGAAGTCTTTCTTATTCAAAGACATGGATGTTTTAAGACAGGGAGGGAATGTTAAAGATATTGTTTGTCTGTTTAAATATACAGAAGCATAAGATTGGCAGCTCCATGCAGGGCTTTGGGTAATAATACTAAGAGAGGAGAGTGAAAAGGACATTGTTGTATGAGTATAGGATAAACTACTCCAGTGTTTCTATTACAAATTACAAAGCAAGGACAGGAGCCAAATAGACTATCAATGGAATGCTGCAACTAATGGAGGGTTTTGCACACTGGATATGCAAATTATATTAGTATTTTGAAGACATTCTACCACCTTGTTCTTGGTGAACTTGCTTAACCTATCTCATGTGCATTTTCCTTATCTGTAAAACAGGGATTAAAACAGTACGTAACTTACAGGACCTTTAAGAATATTAAATGCAAAGAAAGCTTCAATAGATGTTGGCAACACTTTCCTCCATTATCCCCTACTCCAGCCCCATTCAATTATGAAATTCTGGAACACTGTTCTTTATCTAGATATATAATGGAAACCTAATTTTCCCAAAATAGAGCATGTAAAAAATTTCTGATTTTCCTTGAAGATACTTTTCTTTCTTTAACCCTCACCTAAGGATATATTTGTTTGTTTTTTTAAAAAATTGATATTAGAGAGAGAAGAAGGGGGGGAGGAGAGAGAGAGAAACACCAATGTGAGAGAGAAACATTGATCAACTGCCTCCTGTACACGCCCAACTGGGGATGGAACTTGCAACCTTTTGGTGCATAGGATGACACTCCAACTAAACCACCTAACCAGGCCCTTGCAGATAGTTTACACAAATTAGATGAAGAGATTAGTACCCTTCTTCCTTGATTTAATTCTGATTCAAAAGAAAGTTGTGGTTAAGAAGGTAGTTCATTTAGGCATTAATAGTCCTGAAGGAGGAAAATGTAAGGCAACCAGGCACATGGCCTCATTTTTTAAGCAGGCAGATTAAAAAAAAAAAATCAGAAAGATGATAGGTGAGATCTCATACTCAGATTTGCTAAAGAATATGGCTCAAAAAGATAAGTCTAAAAATGAAATAACAAAATGAGAAATATTATGTAATTGTAAGTATCTTAATTGGTAAGAAAAGGGAAAGACATTTAAAACATTGATTTGATCAGAGGGACTTTGATAAGAAGCTCAGAAATCCTGGGTAAGTTTAATTTTCTTTTATATATTTCTTTATTTTGTAAAAATTTCTATGATGACCATGACTTTTATGAAATAAAAAGTTTTCCCTAAGGATGTGTACAATAGAGAAAAAAGATGGCAAGTAATTGAGAAGAATGTTTAGACACTTGGAGATGAAGCATGCAGGAAAAAATGCTAAAGATAACAAAAAAATGTTATTTTGGTTACACGGTTCAGTGCTAAAACATGAACCAGGAAGAGGGAAGCACAATGTAATGGATTATGCAAATAAATTGGAACCTCTGAACTTCTATTTGCTTCAATCTAGAAAAATGTAGCTCGATCAATTCAAAAATATGCATCATGAAGAAGTCGTGGGAGGTTATTGAGAGCCCCTAACTTTTCTAAATGACTTTAAAGAACTTTACAAAGATGATGTTCTGTAAACTCTCAGAGTTATTCACCTAAATCATAAGATATGGAAAGGACAGATTCAGGAAACTCCACATGAAATTGGTTCTCGGCAAAATCTTGAAGTAAATATGAAAAATGGTTAGCATCACTTGAAACTGGCCTGGATTTGCTAAACCAGGGCATATCAAGTTATCCCAATTTAGAAGATGTGTAGGAGGGTGCTAGAGTTAATAAATTCTGCCAGTTTCTCAAAGTGCATTTTATTTTATAGCAAGAGGTTCTCAAAATTTTAGTTACAGAAAATTTCAAACAAAAACAAGAGAATAATATAATAAACTTTTATATACCCACTTCCCATCTTCAATAATTAGCAATATCCTGAGATTTTTGTTTCCTCTATAACTTTCCCCTCTACCAAGTGTTTTTTTGTTGGTATTGGAATATTTTAAAGTAAATCACAGATATTTTATCATCTTACTTATAAGTACTTCAACATGAGAAAATGTATCACAAAGTCTTTCATGATATGCTTAAAGATGACTTGGAGAAATATGGACTGGATAAGAATCAATCAAGAGCATTGGTATTAGCACAAATCACGGCTGTATCATGTTGACAAATGGTTTGAAATTCACCTTGAAGATAGGTTATTAGGGGAAGATACCATAAGATTCTGTCCCTTTCCCAGTCTTGTAAGGCACATTTTATCAGTGATTTGGATGAAGACATCGAAAGCATGTTTAGCAAATCTGCCAACCATATATAGTTTTTCAGTGAGCATACAATGTATTACATACAAGAATCAATTACCATCAAGCTGGAAAGATGGGCTGGGACCATGAGGTTGACATTTAAATGATACACATGGGGTGAGAATCCTGACTTGGAGGTAGTTCATGTGAAAAATATCTCTAGGTTCTACCTGACCACAAATCTCAATATGAGTACCTAAAATAACTAGACATATTAGGTGGTGCCAATTAAAGTTAAGTTTCCAGATCAAAGATGTAATATCTGCACTGTATCTGTATTATCCTCAGTTTAGAGCAGTGTGTTTGAGAGGGATATTAACAAACAGGGCATGAAGTGGAGGGTAATTAGAGAGACATGAGGTCTGGCAATCTTGTTATGTAAAGAATGGTAATGGAGTTGGGTTACTTAGCCTCAAAAAAAGGAAACTTGAGGATGGGATTTACATACTGGCTATCTTTGAGAATTTGAAAAAAAAAATTTATTGAAGAAGTAAAAATACTCTGTTTTGCTTCATAGCTTAGAGCTTGGATCAATGAGTGGAAGTTGGAATGAAATAAAATCTTGGGCCAAGATAAGAGGTTCTTAGCAATTACAGATGTTTGGCAATGGCCCCGACTACATGGACATGCTCTTTTGTCCCCATTAGAACAGTTTCCTGCATAAGTTAAATACCTAAGAATTTTGTAGGATTGGCAACTTGGAAGAGGTTCGAAAGTTTGGCTATACAGTAGAATCACCTGACTGCTTTAAAAATGACCAGTGCCTGGGCCCTGTCCCCAGAGGTTTTAATGCAAGCCCTGGACAGGGCTGGAAAAAGCCCCAAGTGATTGTCCCATGCAATCAGGACTTGGAACCTTGGAGTGTGTGAACTCTAAGAATCCTTTCAACTTTGAGATTTTTTTCATCTGAAAAAGCTATATCTAGACTGGATCTTGGTTCAGCAACCGTGGTACTTGAGTTCTGGCTAGGAAAGAGTCAAGACTAAAACTTTAGAAAGTCACAGAGGTAGAAGTGAGCAGTAGAAGAAATGAGCTCAGAAAACAAGTTACAGAGCCAAAAGAAGGGCTCTTGCAGCTTAGGAGAGAGGAAGATAAAGGTACCATGCGGGGGGTGGGGGCAGGAGCGAGAGCGCCCAGGGTCCTGTCCCAAGGGCTTTTAAGAGTGGAGATTTTAGGGGAGGTCCCAGAGGAGGATCTCAATAGAATATTCATCAGATTTCCAGGTTTGTCCTTCCAGGGTCCTTCTCTACTGATTGGTTGGCACCAGAGCAGGGGGTCATGTTATGGGGGTCATATTAGATACAGTCAATGTATCTAATCCTGGCATCACCTTCGGGTTTTGCTGCTTTTCTGGGCCTGGAGCTGAAATACAACTGAGGCCTAGATGTTAACTCTAGGAAGGAAAGGTCAAGGAGTCTAGACGGCATGACCAGTGATATGCTAGAGGAGGAAAGGTCACCCTGGGGGGAGGTCCTTGTTTTCCCAGTTTTGCCCGTTGCTAGGCACCCATAGCTTTCTGCCCTGGTGACCTGTCTCTGGCCTATCTCCTTGCTCTGCTCATGTCTGTCTGCCTACCACACCAGGAGAGAGTGCAACTTGGAGAAGTGCATCTTGTATACCTGGTAGTTGCAAAGAAGGTAGCAATGAGGTTGAGTGGGAATGGTACAGGAGAGAGGGCAATTGAAGAAGATGGGGATCTGAAGAAAATGCTAAAACTAGGATGGTCCTGGACAAATGGGGACAGTTGGTCACCCTGAGTGCCTCACAAGCTCCTAAATGAGGCAGCACAGGAAACCTTTGTTATTCCAGTTGCTCCCCTTGCAGAGTGAGGATGTGTTGTGTATGCATCTGAATGCATCACATTGGCATGTGAGCAACTGCAAAGGTTAAATTCTGTTCACTGGCTGTTTATTTCTGGGATAGTGGCTTGCTTGCCTGCCTGGCAACTTGCCAGGGTGCTGGCGTTGGGCTCAGTAACTTCCTTTGGGGTGACTTGGAATTCCTTATCCTACCCCTTCCTCCCAATCTTACTGAAACCTCCAAAGTGATTTTGAAGCTTATTTCTTTGAAGAACTTCGTAGAAATTCCATGGCTGCTATTTTAGTCCTCCTCCCACCCTTGTGTTAAACAATCCTGAAGGTGAATTCAAGAAGCTAGCTGACTACAGGGTCCTGAACAAAGGTGGCTGAGGGAATTGCCCATTAGGAACTGATGGGAGGTGTGCTGGCCCCACATACCTTCATAATCTCTTTCTCATAAAAAGAGAGAGTTATGGGTGGGATGTGTTGACTTGTTTACAAAAATTACACATAGAAAACCCCTCCGAAATCCTGTGAGAAGAGCTGATGGTCGTGCTTTAAATGTAAAGAATAAACTGGCAAGTCTTCACCCATTGTACCCCTAAAAGGCCTCACAACTGCTCTTCTCTATTTTTTAAAAAAATTATCAGTCATTAACTAGGGTGTAGCTAGTAAATTATGAGTTAAAACAGTGGTTTTCAAAGTGTGGTCTGTGGACCACCAGCAGCAGCAGCATTAACTGGCAACTTGGTAGAAATGCAAATTCTCTGGCCTCACCCCAGACAGACTGAATCAGAAACTCTGAGGTTGGGGCCCAGCAGTTTTTATTTTAACAAGCCTTGCAGGTGATTCTGAACAAGTTTATGGTTGAAAACTGGATTATAGAAACTACATTTTTAGAAGGTTCTCTGAACAAGGAAACTACAAGCCAAAGAAACTTCCGTCTTAACCACTAAGCCAGAATGGGGAGTGGGGTTGACCTTTGCTTAGTAAAATATAAAATAGGTCCAGTTATAGGGGAGAAAAATCTATAATAGAGAAAAGTAAAGTCAAATAGAATCCAAATGAGCAGACAGTGGTCAATCTAATTGACTCATGTCATTATAAAATTAGAAAGGCACTATGATCACTGATATATAACTACATAAAAAGAAACTGCATGATAAGAACTGAATTTCTTAATATGCTGTATTTTGTTCCACCTAGGAGATGTGGCTTGTGGAAACATTATGTCTAGTGGATTCTGGCAAAGTCCTTAATTGAAGCTCTATGTGGACAGAAAAATAGAAACTTGCTGAATTTTAAGAAGATGATTTGGTTGTTACAATTTTATTTTCTTGGAATAACAGCTGCCAGAAATGTGAAAAAAGTTATGATCTTAAACATAGCAAATTGACCATAACAATAACAACAACAATAGTCGTAACTACAGTTACCATTTATTGAGTGACTACTGAGAGCTCGCACTGCTGTGTGCTTGGCACTAGGAATAAAGATGTGGATAAACAGACATGGTCCTTGCCTGCTGAACCAGTGGTTCTCAACCTTGGTTGCACATTAGATGCATCAGGAAACCATTAAAAAATAGCAAGGAGGAGGCTCCACCTCAGTGATTCAGATTTAATTAGTCTGGGGTGGGACTCTGGAGTTGGTATTTTCCACAAAGTTCTCCAGTGAATCTATGTGCAGCCAAAATTGAGAATGACTGGTGTGGTGGCACACTTAAACATGTAGATAATTAATTACAATGGTTTTAGTGGTATGAAGAATGAGTGATATGAAGAATGAGTTTAGAGTGATATGAGGAGTGCAGCTAGTATGGGATTCATGGCACGGGGTCTCTGAGGCATCCTTGAGGAAGTGACTTTTTAGCTGAAATCTGAAGGCTGAGTAGAAAATAGCTAAGCAAAGGAAGTGGGAGAAGAGTATTTCAGGCAGAGTGAAAAATTGTTCTAGGACCCTGTGGCAAGGGAGGAATGGTGAATTGGGGTTGAAAAGAGGCTCCCCTACAATTTTATTCTCTTGGAGTTATATGGTAAAGAATCACAGATACCAAAAAAGTGAAAAAAGTTATGAAATGTGAAAAGAGTGAGGGAATGGTGAATAAGAGGCTAGAAACCCAGGAGGGACAGAACATGTAGAGCCTATCATTTACATGAAGGGCTTTGGTCTTATTCTAAAGTAATGGGGGGCTATGAAATATTTTAAGAAACTAGCGGGTGATGTGATCATGTAAAAACTTTAAAAAGAGGCAAGAGTGGATGCAGGGAGACCAGTTAGGGCTGTGCTGTGGGAGATGGTGGTGGTTGGACCAAGAAGGGGGCAGTGTGCTGAGGGTGGGCATCAGAATCTTTGGGAAATAGACTCTCAGGACTGGATGCAAGGTCTCAGTAACATTTGCTGAATGAGTGGGCTGCCTGGATATGAAGGGCCAGGGTGAGGAGGGAATGGAGGAAGATGACATTGTTTTTGGTGTAACAACTGGATGACTAATAGAGATGTTCACTGAGCTCTAGATACTGAGATATGGAAAGCTATAGGAGGAACAGGTGTGGGGAGAAGGGGGAAAACATGAATTCTGTTTGGGCAGAATAGGTTTGAGGTGTCTATGAATTATCAAAGCTAAAAGGTTGAGGGTGCAGCTGAAAGGTCAAGAACACATAAGTCTGTATTAAATATAAATTAGAGTATTTTCCACATAAGGACAGTAGTAACTGTGGCTATGGGGCTGGTTGGGATCACTCTAATCACTTTCATACAGAGCTCACTCTGTCGTCACATCAGTTTCCCAAAGTAAGTGACATAATTTGTCTAGAAAATGAAGATTTAGAAAGGTTAAGTAACTTGCCCAAGTCACACAGCTAGTAAAAGGCAGAGTTTCGATGCCATCCTATTAGGTATTACAGTCATAAATAAGGAGATGCATTATTACCCAATGTTTTGCCTCTATTTAATCAGAGTGACTTATTCTTCGAAACAATTGCAGAGTTAACCATGCTTGCTTAGAAAGGACTAAATGTGTGGTTCCTTCTATTGCAAAATATCATTTGAGTCTATTATTTTTGGTAATTCAGTGAGAAAATATTCCATGGAGTTTATGACTAAGCTCTGGGATCCAGGTTTGGGATTTACTGCCCAAACATCTGTCCTCTTGCTTCCTACAACACATGCAAACTGAAGTTGAGGTTGCCTGGCAGCTCACTAAAAATAGAACCATGGAGTTGAGAAGTTAAAACACATTTATAACAATCAAATAAATCCACCCCCCTTTTCCTGATGGAAACCATTGTGTACTAAAAATTCAAATCAATCTTATCCATTCATTTATTCAACTGACATAGGGAATACTGACATAGGACAGACCCTTTGATGGTTTCTGGAGATCTAAAAGGTACACTCTGTTCTCAAGGTGTTCTCCTCTAAGAGACTGACACTGATGAAAGGCTATTGTAGTATTGTGGGAGGGGTGCTGAGACAGATGCATAGATTATTTAATTCATCATTAGAAGAGGAGCAAGAGACTTTCAGGAAGACTTCTGGAAGTGGTGACACATAAGTTGATGACTCTCAGCCTCAATTTCCTCAAGTTGGAGTTAGCTAGATAAAGAATAGAGGAAAGAAGGGTGTTTTAAGCAGAAGAAACAGGAACATTGAACAAGGCATAATGATGTGAAAAAGAAGGACCAATTTAGAGACTAATATCTTGAACTTACCTGAATTGTGTGGGGACATAACCTTAAAATTGGTGTTACAGAGTTTGACTTTAATTTTGAGACACATGGACTCACTGAAGAAGTTGACACTGGTAGGTTGCATAATCAGGTCTTTTTTGTTATATTGGTCATGTTAGCTTCAGAATTGAGGATGGATTGGAAGGGGGAGAGCCTAGCTGTGGGCAGGCCTCTACAGAAGTTGTTGTAGGAGTCCAGCCAAGAAATAAAGAGTGAAAAAATGGATTTGAGAGATACTTAGTGGGTAGAATCAACAAACTTAGAGTTTGTTTGGAGGAAGAAGGAGTCTAGGGCAGGGGTGGGCAACCTTTTTGTGAGTGCGTGCCAAAACCAGCAAAATCTCTGACTCAAAATTCTTCTGTGTGCCAACCCTAGTTTTTTGAGAACATGTTATGCCTACTTGATTTAAGGTGTACATATGTGAAGAACCTTGAAGAAATAATAAAATTCATTCGAGCAACAAAAACACAGTATATGATGATGAAAAATACATTTATTTTTTAATGTATACATGTACACTGATAGTCCGACAGAAAACTTTATGACTCCGTTTGATATTATCAGTGGGGCTTTTGCTGTTGCATCACTGATGACAGAGATTTTACATCAGGTTTATATTTCGTGACCTTGAGAGATATACATGAGCTACTACTTTCATCTGTCAGGCTACTCCTATTATGAGACTTAACAAAATTCATCACTGAGAACAAAGATTCACAAGCGTATGTGGATGAAAACATGGAGAGTAATGCTGTTGCAAAGTTTTTTAAACAGAAAAAATTTTCTGGAATGGCATTCCAAGTCCTCAATAGTTTGTTTTCGACACTTCTCTCTGGTACTCCTGTCTCTAATCGCTTTTTTTCAATGTTTTCCAAGTCAACTCTAAGGTCAATAAATTTCTGCTTCCAAATTGAGCTACTCTGAAATTCAATCAACTGCATTTCAAAGTCAGCCATGTCTATCCATAAAAACATTTGTAAGTTTAGTTCCTCCAGTTTCATGCTGTCTGGAAACCTCATGAATTTTGTGTCTCTTCCAGTTCTCTGAATTTCGCAAATCTTGAGAAGAACTGCTCAATAGTTGACTCGATGATGTTTAAAAACAGTTTTTGAAGGCTCTGACAGTCTGTTCTGTCATCTTTTTGGAGGTCTTTGATGTGCCTCTTGAGGTTTGGGAAATATCTAAATCTCTCACCATCCACACCCTCTTAAAGACTTCCAGTTTCTTTTCAAAAGCCTTTATGTAACCAGACATAACATCAAGTGTCTTGCCAGTTCCTTGTAATTTAACATTTAAGTCATTCAAATGTTCACAAAAGTCTGCAAAGAACATCAGTTTAGAAACCCACATGGGGTCAGACAATTCTTGGTAAGAAACATGTTGGTTATTCAAGAAGAGCGTTATCTCGTTTAAGCATTCAACAAATCGTTTCAGAACCAAACCTCGGCTAAGCCATCGAACATTGTTGTACATTTTCAGTCCTTTATACACAGATTCTACCTCATTCAGTAAAACTTGAAATTGTCTTTTATTTAAAGCCCAAGCAGAAATGTAGTTAACAACTTTGGTAACTGTTTGCATCACTTCCTGCAGTTCCTTCAGGCCAGCTTTTGCACATAAAGTCTCCTCATGTATGATGCAATGAAAACCTATCAGTGTATGACCAACTTCTTTCGCAAACAGATTTACAAAACCTGCCTTCTCACTGGTTATGCAAGGAGCACCATCAGTGGTGATGGACACTACTTTTCAAATGTCAATTTGTCGAGAAGAGAATTCGTTCATAACTGCTTTACGTATTTCAGCCCTGGTAATACACTCAGGTAAAGTTAGAAGGGCAACCATCTCTTCACATATTTCATCACCTTTACAAAGTCGAGAAAAAATGGCCAGCCTAGATGACGATGTAATGTCTGTACTTTCATCAGTACAAATAGAAAAAAATTGACATGAAGACAAATCTTTTGTTAATTGTTCAGCAGTATTACTCACCAACTTAAGTATCCTATCCTTAACTGTTTTCCTGCTCACGGACAAATCTTTAATGCACTGAATAATCTTTTTTTTTCTGAGAGGGTTTCGCGTGCCAGCAAAAGTTACTGGCGTGCCATGTTTGGCATGCGTGCTGGAGGTTGCCCACCACTGGTCTAGGGAAATGGACGCATGGTAGTGACCTTCACTGAGAAGATTATGCAGAAAAATTGGAGAAAGAACATCAAGTTTTAGACATGCTGAGTTTGGCTGTAGAAACCAAAACAGATGTCCAATGGGTGACTTAGTCAAGAGAGTCTTGGACTGGAGGTACACATCAGGGGGTCATTGCTATAGTGGATTAGGGAATCATCCTCATAAGGATGAGGGAGTCATTACCATTCAGTTGTACATGAAGTGAGATGAGCCAAAGTTCCAAGATGAAGCTCTGTGGTACATCCCTATTTACAGGGTATGAGGAGAAAGAGGAGCCAGCAAAGTAGAGGTCAGAGAAGTAGGAGGACTACTAGAAGAGCCCAGTGTCATGGGAGCCAAGGAAGGAGAGTTTTTATTTTTTTATTATTTTGGTTAATCTTCACCTGAGAATATTTTGTCCATTGCTTTTCAGAGAGAGTGGAAGGAAGAAAGGGAGGGAGGGAGAGTAAAGGAGAGAGAGAAA
Source organism: Myotis yumanensis (assembly GCF_028538775.1). Lineage (NCBI taxonomy): Eukaryota > Metazoa > Chordata > Mammalia > Chiroptera > Vespertilionidae > Myotis > Myotis yumanensis. Next base: position 22,144,724 of record NW_027223764.1, on the reverse strand, counting down.
CATCAATGTGAGGGAGACACATCCACTGGTTGTCTTCCGCATGCGCCCAACTTGGGGTGGGGAGTGAACCTGCAAACCAGGTACGTGCTCCTGACCGGAATCGAACCTGGGACCCTTCAGTGTGCAGGCCGGCACTCTAACTACTGAGCAACACTGAGAGGGGCAGGAGAGAGTTTTTATAGTAAGTTAACAGTGTCAAATTTTACAGGAAGTGTAAATACTGAAAAGTGTCCATTGGATATTTGTGTAAGTGGCTTAGGGAAATGGTGGGGCAGAAGCCAGGTATAGTGGACCAAAGAGTGAGTGGGCTGTGGGGAGGTGGAGTTTAGGGATGCACAGAGTGCAAGGGACAAAAAAACAACAAGTTAAAGGAAATCAAATCATAAGAACTGGTGCAGCTCACTGGGGATGCTGAGGGAGAGAGCAGAAGTAAGAAAAGTGGCATAAACATACCAGCACCATATAAAGCTCAAAGAAGAGAGGAAGTAGCCTTTTCCCCTGCTTAGTCCTGAGAGAATAGGTGGTGGGTAGGCCCAATAGTATCTTTGTAATTCAAGTTATCTTGCCATGTCCCTAAAGAGGGGTCTATCAATGTGTCATCCTCATAGGTCAATTGTAGGCAATGACACTTTCCCAGAAGATGGAGTAAAAATTTCCTCTTCAAATCATGTGCTCCCCAGAGTCTTTGGGTTTGCGGGAATTTCTAGGAAGAATTTTAAATATTTTAGCCATCATTTCCAAGTACCATAATATATGCTTCCTTTTGTTGGGTATCCTAGGCTTTTGCTGAGGTGAATAAATACACTTTTCCTTCCATTAAGAACATTATTGTAATTCCAAAGAAGAAAAATATGGAATCTTTCTTGTCTGCTTTGGTCCTCCAAGTCAGCTTTCGTGTCTCGCTGTACCTCTCCTACCTTAGTGAGTCTGAGCCAATGAGAAAGCAGACCACCTGCCTGTGAACAAGAAGTGCACAGACTATGCTGTACATGTGGCTCCTGTGGTCTCTGCATTGCACCTGTATTTTATAAGCAGCCTGTGTCTTATAGGGAAAGAATCTATTTCACTTTGTGGAATAAAAAGAAAGAATCCTATGAAACCAAACATGCAAAGATGGGTATAGAAGGCATAGTCCCCACTTGCTGTTTAACAATGATCAGCTCATTGTTTTACTCTGTAGAAAAATCATGGCAAAATAGCTTGGCAAACAGTAAGTAATAGTGGGGGCAGTTAGTCTGATTATTTTAGGAGGGTCATCTTTCATCCCTGTGGAGAAAGAACTTTCTGGGAAAGGAAATACTTGAGTCATGGGCACCAGACCTTGCAGGAAACACACCACATTGACCAATTCTTTTAGTTGCCTTTTCACTCCATGCAGATGACCCCATTCACCATATGTACACATTGTTTCCTCATTCAGGATACAAAATTGAGAAGGACACCACTTTCTTTCTTAGTTGTATTCTGGATTTAAGGAAATACTTGGGTCAAAAGATTGAACATACTTTTTAAAGTGTGGGCAGTTTTGGTAGGAGCTGCTTTCATCTGTCATGTGTTGGTCTTACAAGTTTTGCTCAAGGAGAACACTCCTTTCTCCAAGGTCCAGGGATCTTTCTCTAACCCCGCTACCTTCCACCTTACTAAATGAGTACAGAAAATATGCTTTAAAAAAAAAACTAGGGGATTCTTGGATTGCCCCTTCCAAATATCAGTTCTATCTGTCATACCCTTGATAAGAACTAGATATTAATCAATTTAAGATTGAGTTTTCACATTAGTATCTAAAGTGCTAATACTCTGTTGATGGTTGAAGAGAGCAGCTGCCTAGATACCAAATGATCTGTGACAAAATCACCATGGACTTTTAGAAAATTGATCATATCTTATGCAGAGAGTGTTCCCTCTTGTATTAATATGTAACAGCAGAGGTGCCTAAGAGGAGGTGCCAAAACTCCCTCAAGATAAAGCTGTAAATCTACTCAAAGCCTGACCAAGTGAGACCTGACCATTCTACCTCAAAGTATACAAAAGAGATGACATTGATCTGGAAAGAATGAATGAATGGGGACGCAGAGACGGCTGCTTAGACTAAACAGGTTGCTGAGTGGCTAGTAAGGTAATAAAGTGGGCAGAAAATCGGCGAAGTCAACTTCAAACCACCAGTGCACAAACTTCCCATTCACCCAGTGCCCATCTTCCAGGCTCCTACCATCTTTGGCATTTACTCCTAACTTGAAACCTCTTCAACTCAAAGTCTTTGGAGTATCAGGAATTTCTTTAAGAATTTCAAATTGCTTAGAGAATTAAGGAAGGAAAGAAGATAGGGGAGGGCCAGAGAAAGAAGAGAGAGGGAGGGGAAAGGAGTGAGGACGTAAAAAAGGGCGTTTGGTAGAATATTTTAAGAATTGTTCAGTGCAGAAGGGAATGAACATGCAGGCTTGGGACTGCTATCCTTGGGGGACCTGCTTGCAGGGTTGGCCCATGGCTAGTGTTGGGGACTAGGATATCAGAAGGGTTCTGACCATTCTGGAGAGCTGAAGAGGTTGGCTTGCTGTGCCTGAACTATTTGTGCTGGGCACCTGCTTTCCTCTTGGGAGTTTGGAATATTGATATATGCTGGATGGGAGGTGCCTATGTGACTGGCCCCCAAAGGAAGCCCTGGCAACTGGGTCTCTGTGTGCCTCCCTGAGAGACCACATTTCACATGTGTTATCACATTCATTGTTGGGGGGATTAAATGTGTCCTATATTCTCTCCTGGGGGGAGACCATTGGAAACTTGCATCTATCTGGTTTCCCCCAGACTCCGTCCTGTACATTTCTTTCCTCTTTGCTGATCTCACTTAATATTCTTTCACTATAATGAATCTTAGCCGCAAGTATGACTACGTGCTGAGTCCTGTGGGTCCTCCTAGTGAATCTATAACCGTCCAGACATGTCTATGCCTTTACCCAATGGGAACACACTGCACACATTATTCTGTATATTGTTCTTAAGAAATAAAATGTTTGAAAACAGTTTGCATCAACATTCATGGATCTCAATCTTTTCCTTGCCTGCATAGTATTATGTATAGCTGTGCTAGAATTTATACAGTCAGACCTCAATTAATGGACCATTAGTAATTTTTAGTCTTGCTATTATAAATAGTCCCACCAACATGTAAGACGTGCCTGTTTCTCCACATCCTTGTTGATATATACAATTTCTTTACTGGATTTTCAGTAAAATTCACCCTTTCAGGTATACAGTTATATGAATTTTAATAAATGTATATAGAAATTTAACCACCACTGCAATCAAGAGTATTCTGTCATCTCAAAAACTTCCCTTGGACCTTCGTAGTTGATTCTCTGTCTCTGCACCTTTGCACACTGTTTTAACTTTTTGTCCTTAGTTTTGCCTTTTCCAGAGTATCATATAAATGAAATCATACAGTACATAGTATTTTGAGTCTGATTTCTTTAACTTAGCATAGTGCTTTTGAGATTCATCCATGTTGTTGCATTTATCAGTTTATGTCCTTTTCATTGTTGAGTATAATTCCATTGTATGGCTATATTACAATTTCTGTACATTTACTAGTTGATGGGCATTTGGGTTGAGTTTAATCAAACTTTTAAAATTTGCTATTCTGTTAAGTAATAAAGGTATCTCATTATTTTTCCATTTACATTTCTTTAATTAAGGGTAATTAGAATATATTTACTATATTGAGAATATATGTTTATTTTTTTGAATTGTCTTTGCCCATTTTTCTATTATATGGGTTGATCATTTTCTTAATGATTTTAAATGACTATATACATTAAGAAAACCAACTATTTCATGGTTGTTATAAACCTTTTCCCATTATGTCATATTTTACTTTGTTTATGGCATATTTTGTTGCAGAAATATTTTTATGTTGCTTCTGACTTTTGTACCTCATGGGTACAAAAATGAGCAGGTAGAAATGAGAGAATTTATGAATGTAAGGTATAGAACACAGGGGGCTGTAAGTCTAGGCAACCTGGGTGGGTTAGTTCACCTCACCCCCACCATAAGCCCCACGCTAGTGATGTGTGGCCAGTACAGATTTCCTCAGTCTTTCTCATTGGTTACAACCAAGGCTTGCTGAGAAACGCAGCTGCTTTGAGAAAGTGTAGAGTCCCCAGGGCATAATTCTTCAGTTTCAGATGTGGAAGAGGCATCATTTAGTGGAAGCAATGTGCTTACTGCAGAGACCATCAATACATGAGATTGTTGTGCTTGTTGGCTGGGACACAGGGAATTCCTGTCTGCAGTCTCAGTGATATCACTTAGAGGGAAACAGCCCTCCTCCTATATTTGAATATGGGATTCCACAATGTCCACAAAGACCTATTGTGCTCCATGCAATCTATGGGCAAAAGAATTTAGGAGAGGCCAGAGGGGTGTGGGTGTGGGTGAGGAGGTAGACAGTTTGGTGGGAGGAAGTGAGGAGGCTAGCGGGGGAAGTGGACCCTTTTGCTTCCTTATTTCCCGCCTACAGAGCCCATGTTGGCATTTGATTTTTGCAGTCATTAACATTTTTGGAGTCAGGCACACCAAGTGCAAAGTCACTTACTGCTAATCTGAGAAGAGCACAACCCACAGCAAGAAGAACTGTGGCGTGGGGAGCATGGGGTGGCAGAATCTGATTGGCAGGAAGAGCTTTTCCTCCACCTCCCAACTCAGGTCTCCACTGCCTGTGTGTCACTACATGGGCTCTTCCCAACCAAAGCTGAACCTCTAAGGCACCCACCCAGGATCAGTCAGGCTTGTTTAAGATAAATGCACCCCCTTTCTTGGGAAAGATAGCTGTGACCTGAGAATAGCTAGCTAATTAACGTTATAAAGAATAGAACTAAGAGATCATAAATAAACAAATAACTTCCTCTGAAGTCTGTGGTTCAAAAAAATCAATGGAACAGGACATGAGTTATTTACTCAATTACCTGTCTCTCTACCTCTCTTTTCATTCTCCTCAATACACATCTTTCTTCTGCTCTTATTCTCTGTCTTTCCTGCCTGTCCATCTTGTTTTCCTTCAGTCTTCTTTGCCTTTTGTCCTTTAAGCAACTGGTCATCATCAAATGAAGTTCATTTTTAGCAACTGTGTATTTATTGACAGTGTACTGACTTTCTTGATTTAAAAAAAGGCAAGAAAAAAATCCAACCAAATTTAACTGTTTTATCTTCAAACTTGACTCTCAATTTGTTAGTTGGGAAAAAATGGGGTGGGGAGAGTGTGTGTGAAGTAGACTAAGATCTTTCCATTTCCATTTGGGTGAGTTCTTTTGCATTGGGTCAACTGAGAAGGAATGAACCCGAGTTATTTCTACATGTCTCCAATGCAGGGCTTTGAAGCAGTGGAGTGGAGTGAAGAGACTAAGATCAAATCCTTATACTCCCCTTTGCAAGAATTATGACTTTGAGCAAGTCAACCTCCCCCTGAGAATCACAATCTCAGCATCTGGCATTTAGCTGTAAGCTTCTTACTATTAGGGACCAAAGACTATTTTGTTTTATTTTATTTATTTATTTAATTAATTTGGAGGCTTAGAGATGGTGTATTTTAAAAGGTGCAACATTGTCTGGTGTCATCAGAGACAACAGTCCATATAGCCCCTCCATTCCAGTCATCAAAGTCAGTCCCTTTTCATTTCTGGATGATAAGACTGCCTCCCACATACAGCACTAGTATTATATACCAGGCACTGTACTAAGCTCCAGTCATATGGAATAGGGTAGGGCAGTGGTGAAAAGCCTAGCCTCTGGGCCAGGATGCCTGTGTTTAATTCTTGATCCCAACATTTACATCATTGTAATGATGGGCAAGTTACTTAACTTTTCTGTAACTCAATTTCCTCGTTTGTAAAGTGACAATAATGATGATGACAACAGTAACTGTAATTATGACTTTATTTAGAAGTAATGTGATTGCAAATGTAATTAAGGATCTTAAGATGAAATCATTCTGGATTTAAGGTGGGCCCTAAATCCACTGAATGACTGATATCCTGCTAAGTGAAAAGGGAGGGAAAAGGCCATATACAAATGGAGGCAGAGTTTGAAGTATTGTAGCCACAAGTCAAGGAACCCCAGGAGCCAGCAGAAGCTGGAACAGGCAAGAAAGAAATCTTCTCCAGAACCTTTGGCTCTGTTGATACCCTGATTCTGGACTTGTGGCCTCCACATAGTGAGAGAATAAATTTCTGTTGTTTTAAGTCACCAAGTTTGTGGTAATTTGTTGTGACAGTCCTAGGAAACTGATATGGATGATATAACACATTCACCTCATAGGATTGTAGTGAGGGTTAAATCAGTTGCTATATTGCAAGTGCTAAGAGCAGAATCTGGAATATAGTGAAAGCTCTAAGTGTAGGCTGTTAAGTATTGTTAGCTCATTGAATCTTACCTAGCAACAGGTACTACTATAGGTACTCTTCTGACTCGTGCAAGAGTAGGCCTTCCTTCCCCTGGGCTGCTGGCACATTTTTTCACAGGAAAAAATGGAGGTTTAGAGAGACTGAGTGAAGGTGAGCTGGTCTGGACTTTGCTTTCACTTGAGCCACCTCTCAAAAGTCTGTGGAGTTTGGCTTTCTGCTAATGGGTGCTGGGGACTACTGGCTCGGCAATCCCTCATGATGATGCTCTCTCAGCCAATATTCTTTAGTCCTGAGCTACAAAGACCAGAAGGAATAGAGAAGACCTCTCATGTGATGGTGTTTACTCCTTTTTGATAAGTCTTCCCAGACCTGGTCTTGGCACAAGCTTCACTCCAACAGAGCCATGCCCTCTTTTGGCTGTGTGGTTGTCCCATGACCTTACCTCATTGGGGTAGCCTCAGTACTTCCTCACAAGAGGTGTGCTGTCTTAAAGGCCACATCCTCCCTCTCCAAGGACTTGAAAGGCCCCCATGGTATGCTGAGTGTAGATTATACAATTGACTAGAAATAAGATCACATTAGGTAAGTGAAAGCTCTCACTGGAACCTACAAGGCCCTACAAAGCAAGGCAACCTTTTACCCCGCCCCCGCCCCCTCCCCCTCCACCATATCTTATTCTCCCCTTCATCACTCTCTCAGCCATACTGGCCTCCTGGTCAGGCACTGTCCCATCTCAGGGCCTTTGCACATGCATTTTTGGTTGCCTTAAATACCTTTAGTTGCCTAGAGGTATGCATACATTCTCCTTATACTCAACTAGAGGCCCAGTGCACAACATTTGTGCACTTGGGAGAGGCCCTTTCACAGTCTGGGAGCCCTTGGGGGCATGTCCAGCTGACAGCTTAGGCTAACTCCCCGCAGGGAGTGGGCCTAAGCCGTCAGTCGGACATCCTTAGCACTGTCGAGGAGGTGGGCCACTGCATTCACCAGGCGTCAGCCCAGCTTGTGGCTGAGAGGCGCTCCCCCTATGGGAGCGCACTGGCCACCAGGGGGCAGCTCCTGCGTTGAGCATCTTCCCCCTGGTGGTCAGTATGCATCATAGCAACTGGTCATTCTGCTGTTCAGTCGATTTGCATATTACACTTTTATTATATAGAATACTCAATATCACCATTTCAGAGGGGCCTTTTCTAATCACCTTAACCTTCCTCTTTACTCTTCCTTTTCTTTCCTTCCTTAGCAGTTATAATTATGTAACACTAGAGGCCCGATGCACGAAAATTCGTTCAAGAGTAGGCCTTCCTTTCCCTGGGCTGCTGGCACTGGCTTTCCTCCAGCACCTGGGACCCGGGCTTCCTCCCTCCAGGTGCCCTGCAGGCACCCGGGACCTGGGCCAGCTTCCCCTGGGCCAGCCGCAGTCCCGGGTGCTGGGCCCCAGCTTTGTCAGGAAGGACATCCAGATGACATCTGGTCTAATTAGCATATTACCCTTTTATTATTATTATTATTATTATAGATACTTCTTTATCTTGTTCATTGTCTTTTCTTCCAAACTAGAATATACTACCATAAGGATGGGGTCATTTATCTGTTTTGTTCACTGCTGTAGCTCATAGCCAAGGGCAGGTCTAGTGCATAGTATTATACATTCAATAAGTAATCGTTGAATGACTAGTTTAAAGAATGAATGAAGCACAGCCCCTCCCCAACAACAACTATAGTACTCCCAAACTGAAATGGGTCAGCCCATTAGAGGAAGCACATGAAGAGAGGCCTATCAGAACAACCGAGCTCTGAAGCATATGGAGGGGAACACAGCCTCCTGTTGAGCTTGAATTTGAAGGAGACAAAGAAAAAGAATTGGTAGAGAAAGAGGGGAACTGAATACCAAGGGAAGGAAATCTCAAGAAATTTCTCAGGAAAAGTCAGAATCCAAAATTCATTTATTCATTCAACTGGAAATGCAGCAATAAATAAGCCAGAAAAAAAAAGTCCCTGCACTCAGAGAACATACATTCCAGTGGTCATAATGTTAAGCATTATGATCTTGGGCACAAAAATCTGTTTATTGGAATGCTGAGATGGGAAGAGCTTAAATTTCAGAAGGGCTGAGAGGTCTAGGTAGACCAGTGTGGCTTTCACCTGGCAGTAGGAAGCTACCCTAAGATTCTTGAGCAGGAAGTGCTCTGGCAATTTCATTTACAGGAAGGATGGATTTTGAAATGCAAGGTAATTAGAAAGGGTGGGAGATACCAGAAAGGGCTATTGTAGAAGAGGTGGGGTGACTGGAACAGGGAGGTAGATAGCACCTAGAAGAGGGTGGGCCTAAGGCAGCTAGAATGAAGCACCTGAGACAGGACCTTAAAGCCTGAGTGTGAGAACAATTTAAATATGCCACCAAGAAGAGCTCTCTGATAGAGAGGAAGGGAGATGGCAGAGATGGTGTGGAGACTTGGGCTCTGGGAATTGAGGGAATGGCAAGGCAAAATTAGGACCAGTTCTCTGAGCTTCAGTGTCTGTCCCATCCCTGGGCTGTGTAAACACAGGAAGGACCATAGCACCACACTGTTTATTTGCCAGTGCTTGTCCATGTTTGCTGTTTCTTTCTCTGTACAACAAGCCAAACTTAGTCCGAGTGTGACCTGTTAGAAATTGGAAACTATTTCAATCTAGTGAGTCACATTAGATCTGCTGAGCAAAATTTTGTTTGAACCTGAAACCCACCACATCTGCCTTGTTGAGTAATCAAAGTCCCACGGCCTCTACACTATTACCAGTTAATATGTAAATGTGGTTGAAATGCAAAGGGTGTGTCAAGCCAGGTAATGTCATGGAGTTGTGAGACTTTGATGATGTATTCTGAATACTTTTTTACATCTTAAACATTTGGTGGTAGATTTTAAAAATGAGGAGGGCTATCCTTGCTTTTTGTTATTTGTTACTTGTACCTTGATAGACTTACATTACCTACTAAACAAACTGCCAACTTGGGATTCTTCCCTCTCCTCATTCCCTACCTAATTAGAGACCTAACTGCCCATTTTCCTTATGACAGCCACTGACTTAGTCTTGGCTCTCATCACATTACAAAGTATTATTATCCAAATACTTTGCAAGTGCCTCATATATAAAGATCCTTTTATCTATCTTTGATGTCACAGGCTAGCTAGCACTAGACCATACAGAAAATTGATGTTTGTTGATTTCTTTTTGATATTTTCTGTTCTGCTTTTGGTTTTAGAGTCTAGTCTGAAGAGATTTTGTTCCAGAAATATAGTTATCATCCTTGGCTTCTCCTGTCTCATGGCTGTGATTGCTTTGATCACTGTGGGGCTGACCCAGAACCAATCATCGACACAAAATGTTAAGGTAACTCAAATCTGTGTGTGTGTGTGTGTGTGTGTGTGTTTATGAGGGGGTCTGGGAAGAGTGAAAAAGGAGATCATAGCAAATGAGAACATACAGGAGTTGAAGTTCTGGCAGCCCAGGAGTAAGTTACAATCTTTTGGATTAGGGAAGTAAAATGGAAATGATGCTTATTCTGGAAGAAGGAATGACTCAAAGCAATTAACCATGGGAAGATAACTGTCTTTATGATTGTTCAGCAAATTAAATAAATAATAGAAACAAAGACTTCATCACCATACTCATATCTGTGTTATACTGTGCTGATATTCTACTATCTAGTGCTATGTCTACTTCTTACTCATTGTTTCATTGTGGATATGTCACAACACTGTACTCTTTGTTCTTCTTACTCCATTATTATCATTGTCACCAAAATAATTGGAAAGCTCTGTATAAAGCACTTTGGAAGTCAAAGATTGTCGGGAACACTTGGTCTTCATCTTCAAAATATCAAAGAACACAGCAAAATCAGTTTAAAAAACCCCAGAGAAACAAGTATCAGCTAGAGTAATTATAAATGAATTCTTGGATAGAGTTCTTGTGAAAATGTATCTACATTTGAAGAGTTAGTTAATATCATTAAAAATAATTAGGGTCATTAACTCTGCTGTAATTTATTTCTCCTTCCTTTCAAACTCATCAAAGTAAAATTTCAAAGACATGACTATCTCACAATTAACTTGTAATATGGCTAATATTTTATTTAGTCCATTAATTAGAAAGCATGTGGTAAATTTAAATTTATGTTGTAAATACACCATTTTAATCTTTAATTGAAATTACCGTAAATAATCTACAAGGATATACCCAGACTATCCCGATGAGCACATATATGCATGTGGGTGGTAACATATTCAGAAGTTAACTTGATCATAGAGGCCCTGGACTACATGTGCAGAAGTATGTTTTCTTGTATTTGAAGATATTACATTGTGAGCCTGGCATGTGGATGCATATGCCAGGCTGCTGAAACTTTTGCCACCCACCCAAATCACTTGCTGTACAGCAGAGGCCTGCATGTTACATTGGCATCTGTTTGCCATACAAATTCAACTCAACTGGGACTGTGCACAGCAGCTCCTTTGTCAGCACGGAAAGCTGATACTATCTCATTGGCAATGATCTCTTGCCTTTTAATGTTGTGTGATGTCGGTTCTTTTGGCAAAACTTCACTCACAGTTGAAGCCTCATGACATCTCAGTTCTGTTGTTTACCAGTTCCAAAAGTACATGATTGCCTTCTTGGTTTGACCTTTTTACATATTCTTTATTGCATCACTGGAGCGGGGGACCGCCAAGGAGGCAAAGTCCATGACAGACTTGAGCTCTGTGTTCCTAATGAATACTTGTCTTGGATGACCTTCTCTCCTTCTCAGTGGTCATCTTAAAGTCTGTTGTGATTCATGGTGTTGTGTTGGCCTGGCAAAATGGAGTAAGATCTTTGGCATTCTTTAAATAAAAGGTATAAGTATTCGACAAACTGACACTGGCATCTGAGGTGAATCTGTATAGCAATATCACTGGTTAAAGATCATTTTATATATGCAAACTAGCCATTTGTTGAGGTTATAAAGTAATTCTAATAAGGTTCCTGGCATATATTGAGGGCAAAAATATTTTAGGAACTTGTCTTTGGTGATTGCTTTAAGCTATGTATGCTGTTGAATTTAATAGTCACAAGCCACATGCAGCTCTTTCAATCCAAGTTAATGAAAATCAAACCAAATAAAAAATTTTTTTCATTTGCATTAGCCACATTTCTAGTGCTCAACAGCCTCATGTGGCTGGTGGCTAATGAACGTACAACTCAGACACAGAACATTCCCATCACTGCAGAAAGTTCCACTGAACATTGCTGCTTTAGAACACACTCTCTGATAGTATCTCTGAAATCATTCAAAGTTAAGTTTGATGAAGAGGGTGAATGATAAAACATGTTTAAAATCAGGAATAATTAATGAGACTTTTTCTGCGTTGTTTGTAATTTAAAACCAAATATCATGAGGTACTAAATTGTTTTGAGTAGGTTTTTTTTTAATAAATGTATTTCCTTCCAAAAATGATGAATTAAAAATAACACATTTAGGTATTTGTATCTGGTACATTTGTTTTAAAACACACCATCTCTTTATGACCATACCTCATTTAGCATCTCTTTATTCATAAATTTATATACCAATAATCATTATTTAAGTACTAGTGGCCCGGTGCGTGAAATTCTTGCGTAGGGTGGTGGGGGGGGGGAGTTCCCTCAGGCCAGCCTGCACCCTTTCCAATTGGGGACCCCTTGGGGGATGTCCAACTGCTGGTTTAGGGCCTAAACCGGCAGTCAGACATCCCTCTCGAAATCTGGGTCCTAACTGCTCACTTGCCTGCCTGCCTGATTGCTTCTAACTGCCTCTGCCTGCCTGCCTGCCTGCCTGCCTGCCTGATTGTCCCTAACCCCTCTGCCTGCCTGCCTGATCGCCCCTAACTTCTCTGCCTGCCTGGCTGATAGCCCCCACTGCCCTCCCCTGCTGGCCTGATCCCCCTAACTGCTCTCCCCTGCCGGCCTGATTGCCCCTAACTGCCTCTGCCTTGGCCCTGCCACCATGGTTTTGTCCGGAAGGTCTCCTGGTCTAATTAGCATATTACTCTTTTATTAGTATAGATTTAAATATCTATGTCAGGCACTGGGGTACACAACTGGGAAGCCAATATAGCTATGACTGAGTTTATCATCTGGGGAAGGAAACACATTTAATAGATGACACAAATTATTAGTTACTATTGTGATGAGTGCCACCAAATGCAAGTTTTGGGGACCAGGGAAGTCTTCCTTGAAAAAAAATGACATTAATAATAATATCTGAAGTATGATTAGAAGTTAGCTGGGAAAGAAATGGGTAAAGAGCATTCTAGGCAGAAGGAAAGCAAGTGCAAGAATCCCACAGCAGGAAATAGCTGGATACATACTGGAAGTTGGTTGGAGAGCAAGAATGGGTCATGTGTTGGATAAAGATGGTGAGGGAGGTGGTGGTCGCAGGGCGTTGCAAGTCAGGTTAAGGTTTTTAGTTTTAATACTAAACCAATGGGAAGTCAATGACATGATCAGATTTGTGTTTTGAAAAGATCACTCTGACTGTAGTGAATTAGGGGGAGGAGGGATAAGAGCAGATGCAGGAGATTAGGTAAAAAGTTATTATAGTAGTTTGGGAAAAGGCAAAGGTTTTGAGTTACATTTTTGAAGAATTGTTTTTGAGGTATTGAATATGCAAGCAGAAATGTCAAAGAAGCAGTTGAATATTCAGCTCTGGATCTCAGAGAAGAGACCTGCCTGCTCAACAGAAATATTATAAGCCATATTTTAATTTTCCTAGGAGTCACATTTTTTAAAAGTAGAGGAGATGAAATTGTTAGTACTTTGATAACTGGAACAGTGAACTGAGGTTTTTTCCCCAGGGTTGTGTCTCACGACGCCAAAGAATGAGCTCCAAGGACCAGAAGATTTAAGCAAAAGTGTGGAAAATTTATTACAGGCAGATTCAGACTCCCCAAATGGGGAAGGGGCCCAGTAATGGGCTGCCTGTGAAGCCTTGTAGTCCAGGGGGTATATGTTTGCCACAAGCCTGCTCTTTATCCAGAAGTTGGTTGGAGAGCAAGAATGGGTCATGTGTTGGATAAAGATGTTGTCACCTGCCTGACTCCCTCAATGTTCTTGCCCAGCATGCACCTGAACTTCCCCTGTTTCTAACCATCAGTTCACCTTATTCTTGCAAACCCTACCTAGTTTCACATGTCTCCTGCTTTGAATCCAAAAACATTTTGTTATTTCTGCTTGGTTGGTTTCTGTGATTAGGCTTCTTAAACGGTTGTGTCTGCCCCTGCCTGTGTGTCAAGCTAATTCCTTTCAACTGTATTTTATGTAACTCAATATATCCAAAATACAGGCGTGGGCAAAGTAGGTAAGAACTGTGCAGAAGTGTGCTTGAGAATAATAGCAAGTAGATAGAACAATGTATAAATAATGAAGGCTGGCCCTTTGAGCATTAACGAGATTGTACCTAAGTGCACTCTGCCATTGTGAAATTCTTTTGAGTTAATAAAACTATTGTAACAATCATAGCCTGCATGTCTTTTTCCATACAAACAACTGTAAACCTACGTTTGCCCACCCCGGTATTATTATTTCAACATTTCATCACAGTAAAAAATTAATGATATATTTTACGCTCTTTTTTTCCATACTCTCTTAAATTCCACTATGATTTTTCACTTAGAGCATATCTCACTTCAGGCTAGTCACACTTCAGGTGCTCAATAATCACATGTGGCAAGTGGCTACCTTATTGGACAGCACAGGTCTAGACAAAAGCTATGTCTCTGAGATCATTGATGTATTGAAGCCTTAGAAATGGATGAGATCACAGGAAGTGGGTAAAAAGGGAGAAAAAGAAGAGGGCAAGGACCTAATCCTGAGGAATTCTCTCATTTAGGGTTGAATAGTAAAGGAATACCTCCTAAACCCCAGTGATATAGTGCTTTGCAGTTTGTGAATCATTTCCAAACTCAGTTTAATTTCTTCTTTCCAGAAGCACTGTGAAGAATGAAAGATTACCTTCATTTTATATATATGAAATCAATAAAAATAAATAAAAGTATTTTTAAAAATAAAAAATAAAAGAAAAACAATAATACTAAATAGGTTAAAGATTATCCTCATTATATATATCCTCTTGCCTAACCTAGTTTTGGTCAGCTTTGCTGGGCAGGTGTGGCCTCATGCCTGGGCTACTTCTGGCAAAACACAAGAACTCTTTAATGTTGTGATGTATTTACATTTCCAACAACTTAGGGTTAGTATACTGAGGACAAGACAAAACATTTGTCTTCGCATGTATTTTATTATTCATTTCATTCATCCATCCATTCATTTATTCATTCAACAAATAGTCATTGACTACTCTATTTTAGGCCCTGGGATTTGGCAGTGAGCAAGACTGGCAAAGCCCTAACCTCATGGAACTTACAGTCTAATGGAGGAGATAATCATTAATCAAATAATCACAAAATAAATGTCCAATTGCAACCAATACAGCATCTGACTTGGGTGGTTGCCTCATAAAAGTTTGCTGGCTCTATGAATAGCGTGAACAGGTAAACCAGCTCCCTCCTTGGATGTGAAGAACCTGTGAAGGGCCAATCTGGTAGCAGGGTTTGTCAGTGTGGGAGGCAGGCCTCTGCCTCGAGATCCTCTAAAGATCCTGTTTCCCCATTCACACCCCAGAGCCTCCTTAGTTCCGACCTCCAGGTTGCAGGGTCTGGGAATTGACACTTAAGACTATTCTTTAGCAGGCACCTTGGGCCTTCTCATGCCATTAAAATATGGGAACCACTGTCCTGTAGCTAGCAGTGACCACTTTAAAAAAACACAGGCTTTAAAGAAGAATCCTTAGCTGCACCAAGTGTCCCCTGAGGGAGAGCTTTTGTCCTGGGGAACCTGGGAGAGGGTGGGGGAGGCAGCTTTGAGGTCTGCTTGGCTCACCACTTCCTTAAGTGCCTGCTCATCACTGAACCCTGGCAGTTAGCGAGTGCCAGACATTCCTTGTAGCACTAGCAGTCCATATTCTGGCACACACAGAGCCCCACAGGGTTCTCTCAAGGGCACCAGGCTGACCCAATACCAAACCACATGCCTTCATTACAAGCTGCTCACTTCTATGGAATGCCGGCTCAGGGACCAGATGGCTTTGATCTCAGTCCCAGATTTGCTGCTTTCTAGCTATGAGACTTTGGGCAAGTACATTCCTCTCTCTATACCTCAGTTTCCTGTGTGTAAAACAGAGACAGCACCCACTTTGAGAATGGCTGTGAGAAATGGTACCAGTGACTCACTTATCAGAGTGCCCAGCACTTCAGAAGCTTTTAGCAGAGAGCAGCTATAACACTGCTTGGAGGGAGATGAGTGCTAGGCAAGGCCCTTAACTCCGAGTGTGTTATGGTCACTGAGCCAGCATCCCCAGAATGGTCAACTGCTGCTAACGTGTAGTGGCCTGACCCTACGCATCTGCCTTTTTTTTTTTAACAAGGAATTAAAGTACTATTCTTTTTGTTGTTGTTAATGCTCAACCAAGGATATTTTTCCATTGATTTTTTTAGTATTTTTTTTAGAGAGAGTAGAAGGAGGGAGGGAAGGGGAGAGAAAGAGAGAGAGAAAGATCAACGTGAGAGAGACATCGCAACCGAGTGTCCTTGACCAGATTTGAACCCATGAGCCTTCAATCTGAGGGCCAATGTTCTATCCACTGAAACAAATCAGCTAGGGCTAAAGTACTATTCTTAATGAACATTTGTGATTTTATCTTTTTTTTGAAACTTTAGAAGGATTTGCTCTAATTTTCAATCTCAAATACTCTTGGAGAATATCTATATTACTTTTACTCCCCTGGATGTTAATGTCTCATTTGAAAAACAACACCTGGAGATGGGTGGTGGAGATGGTTTCCCAACAATATGAATGTACTTAATTCCACAGAAGTGCACATTTGTACACTTAAAATGGTAAATTTTATGGTCTGTGTATTTTACTACAATAAAAAAATTAAAAAGCCCTGGCTGGGTGGCTCAGTTGGTTGGAGCATCATTCCGTACTCCAAAAGGTTGTGGATTGGATTCCCAGTCAGAGCACCTATCTAGGTTGTGGTTCGTACGGGAGGCAACTGATCCATGTTTCTCTCTCACATCAGTGTTTCTCTCTCTCTCCCTCTCTCTCATCTATAAAAACATATTCTCAAGTGAAGATAAAAAAATAAAAACAATAAAATTGTAGTTTGTATAGAAGATCTAGTAGCTCTAGTTAAAGAAAAAAGAAAGGAAGAAAATGGTTTGCAATTGTTTATAGGCCCTGCCAACATTGCTGTAGCTAATGGAGACCTGATTTGTTTATAGAGTACTAGAGTCACATTCAAAAGGATAAGCTTTGTTTATTCAAAAAGACTCACTGAGACAGACTGATGAGGTTTCTGAAATAACTGTTATAGCTACAGGAACTTTTCCGAAGAACCAATTATGTCTGAAGGGACCAAGACAAGTTATCACATTCTTGTCTGTGTTACCTGGCTTATGTTTTTCTTTTCTTTTTTTAGTCCTCACCTGAGGATATCTTTAAATGACGAGAGAGAGAGAGAGAGAGAGAGAGAGAGAGAGAGAGAGAGAAAGAGAGAGGAATATCTAGGTGAAAGAGAAACATGGATTGGTTGCTTCTCCTATGCACCCCAATTGGGAATTGAAGCATCAACCTAAGTATGTACCCTGACGGAGAATTGAGCCCAAAACCTTTTTGGTGAACGGGACATTGCTTCAACCAACTGAGCCACCTGGCAGGGGCTGGCTTGTGGGTTTTTTGGGGAGTGGTGGTGATAGTGGAATTCAACCTTAATGGCACTATTTTTTGTTAGACTGTGAATTAAGTTCTTTTAGGACTGAAGAAGTTTAGGAGCCATATAGTTATAACCCCTCTCAATCATTCATTTGATTCAACAATTGTCTGTTGAATTCCTTCTTTGTGCCCCACATATAGAATATACTATGGTAGATGCTGTATATACCATGGTAAGTAAAACAGACCTGCCTTAATGTAGCTTTCAGTCTGGTAGGGAAGACAACATGAATCAAATAGCCACATAAATATGTGAATACACATTGTTGTAAGTTCTGTCTTTAGAGGAAAACTACAGGTATTCTGAGACATGGACTAGGAGGGTAGAATCTAATCTGAGAGGGTCTGGCATTGCAAAATGCTGCAGTGGTGGCATTGGAAAATGCTGCAGTGGTGGAAGGACAAAATATGGTGGCTAACTGGGTCTGTTAAGGCATTAATGATCAGTATCTGTTAGGCAAGTCCTTGAATAGCTCTGGACACAGTTTCTAGTCTATAAAATGAGATTAGATATAGCTTTTAAATGGACCAAGTGTGAAAAATGAGTGGCTATGCTGATAGTTTTGTAACAATGAGGCAAACTTCTGAAATGTTTAAACTGAGAACTGTCAATCAAGCTTTATCGACCCCACAAGCAGCAAATAATGTCAGTTTTTCATTCTGCAAACCATTTTGGAAAACAAAAATATTTGGCACAGTTCAACTGGTTAGCATTCCAGTCTGTTGTAGACACAAGGTAAAATGTCCTTAATTCCTGCGTTGAAAAGTATGCTCTACCCTCTTCTCAAACACTTGCCCAACGAAATGGGGTAAAAGCTTTCATTTCTCAACCACACGCACTGTGTAAGGCCTTGGAGAAACAACCCGATAGAAGCAGGCTGGTTCCTTTGTTCTACTGGAAGAGTGACTTTCATGCCAACAAAGTCAGACAGAACGTCCTGATTCCAGATAAAGGCTGCTTGCTGCTGCTGCCTCGCTAACTTTTATCATATGCTGTTGTGGTTGGAACATTTTCTGGCAGGAAGAACTCAGGGACCCTGCCGTGGAACAACATAATTTTGTCCTGGGTAACCCCTGGTCCTCTTTCTCCTCCCCAGGAGGTTTCTCACGGATCCGAAGGCCCCAGACAGCTCGGTCAGAGCCCTCTCAGCCCACAAAGGCCAGTTCTTGGTTTCCTCATGCTGCAAGCCTAGCTGCAGAGGAGCCTATCCAGCTTGCTTTCCTTGCCATGCCCCGAGCAAGTACGACACAAGCCCTCTCTTTATAAGGGCACAATGCTCCTCACCACAGGGAACCCTCCACTATGTGGAACAAGGCAGAGGGCACTATGGAGGTCATGGTGGTCAGGATCCTCACACTCATAGAGATGATACCCCTGGGTCTGGGGTTAAATAGAATAAAACTTGACACCTCAATAGACTCTGCTATTAGCTATTCCCAGTGGTCTATGGAGGTCTCTCAAATCCTCTTTATTGTCTTTTTTTTCTCCCTGGAAGTTCTTAGGTTCTTAGCATGTGGTGTGTGTGTGTGTGTGTGTGTGTGTGTATGTGTACTACTGAATTAAGCTTTTTTTTTTTTGTCACCTGGATACCTCAGAGATTTTGGGCTAACTGGCAAGCACAAGGAAATATGCACTTATAGAGAACAAAAATGGCCAACCTTAATATTTAAAGAACTTCCTATGAAACCCTTTATTTATATATTTATAACCTTGAAAGAATGACATCAAGCACACGGAATTTGAAAGAGAAAGGGAAATTGAGATACTACAAGGTAGTTTGCAACTGTCATAATCCCATTCTCAGCATGACTTTTACTTAGGACTCCACAGAATTAATGTTACCAGAAAAAAAGGGACCAGAGAGGGTTTTGCCTCGGGCCGGCTGGTAGTGTGTGGTTCTCGACTTTGTGCAGGAAAGATTTCACAACACAAGTCCAGGTGAATTTTAGAGGACGTTTATTAAAGTTGGGGACAGTGAGACCAGGAAAGGCTTAGGAGAGAAGCAGCAGCAGGAGAGCCTAGGCGGGCTGCTTTGGCTCTCTAGAAAGGTTATGGGAAAGAAGTGAGCCAAGGCGGGGCTGCTGTCAGCTCACTGGAGAGTCAGAGAAAAGGGGGCCTCGTAGATCAGTGGTTCTCAACCTTCCTAATGCCGCGACCCTTTAATACAGTTCTTGTTGTGGTGACCCCCAATTTCATTGTTACAAATTGAACATAATTAAAGCATAGTGATGAATCACAAAAACAGTATGTAATTATATATATGTTTTCCAATGGTCTTAGGCGATCCCTGTGAAAGGGTCGTTCGACCTCCAAAGGGGTCTCGACCCACAGGTTGAGAACCGCTGTTGTAGATAGTTAGGGGTTAGCCCCGGATGAGCTGCCCCATTGTTCCCCTGGTTGTAAGTTTCGTGGAAACCATTAGAGTTTAGGAGATGCAAGCTTTCTTCCCCTTGAGAGGGAAGAAAGGCGTGGGTGTACTCCTGGGAGGGAGAACACTGAATTAAGCATCATCAAATGGTAGACCACACTTGGAGGTCCACGTCTTAAAGGAGCAGCATGTGATGAGAGTAGTTGGCTCACACTTTAGAAGCATATCCTGTTTCTTTCCCCATTTACTTTCCTCCATTTTTCTCTCCAGTATAGAGATGATAAGTGAAAAGTACATGTGCCCCTCACAAGCCTATGGCAGACATTATTATTCAATGATGGCATTTTTTTTCCTGACTAAACCCAGGGATGTAACCAAAGGTGAATATTCATTGATCAAGACGGGCATTCCTCCGTCTACTCCTGGGTAAACACTCCAGAGAAATGAGAGCTCATGTCCACAAAATGAAATGTACAAGATCGCTCCTGGCAGCTTTATTCCCAATAGTCCCAACCTGGAAACAACCCAAATGTCCGTGAACAGCAGAGTGCGGGAAAACACAGTATATTAAACACTCTACAGCAGGGGTCCTCAAACTACGGCCCGTGGGCCACATGCGGCCCGCCGAAAACATTTATCCGGCCCACCAAAAACATTTATCCGGCCCGCTGGTGTTTTTGCCACTGCTGCCTGTTGCTTAGCAGCTGACTAGTTTCTTTTTAAACTATAGTCTGGCCCTCCAACGGTCTGAGAAACAGTGAACTGTTTAAAAAGTTTGAGGACCCCTGCTCTACAGTAATGAAAAGGGACAAACTACTGATACAGTTTGAATGCATCTTAGAGACAATGTAGTGTGAACAGTTAGACTGAGAAGAGGCATACTATGTCCTCCATTTACTGCAGCTCAGAAAACAGGCAAAACTCATCCATGGTGACAGAAGTCAAGACGGTGGTTCCCCATGGGGGAAACTGACTGAGGGGGCACCTTGGTGCTGATTTACATAGATGTGCACATACAAACATTCATTGGGATGCTCGGCTAAGATTTGCATACTTTGCTATAAAAGTTCTCTTTCATAAAAATGCTTAAAAGGGGGTACCAATCTGAAAACTACTGTCTAGCCCTTGTTCCTATATTTCTCTGAATAAGGAGCTTAACTTTTTTATTGTGATTCCAATCCAATTCCAATTTCTGGATATATTTGTAATAAAAAGCAAGCAAATGTAGTATCTTCCATGTCTCTCTTCCAAAGCCCAGATCACGTACCAGACCAATTAAAGTACATGATTGGGCAGTGGAACACAGGCAGCAGTAGCCTTTGGAGCTCCCCAGGTGATTCTAATAATTTTGCTATGCATACAAGTTTGGGAACTATTAAACCAATGGCTTTCTATTCCCTGCATATTGTCTCACCACTTCAGTATATGGTTCGGAATCCTGGCTGCTCATGAGAATAGCCCGAGAAGCTTCTAAACAACACTGATGCTCAGGCCCCGCCCTGGGTAAGACCTGGGCAGTCTAATGTGCGGCCAGTCGTGACAGCCACTGTGCTGTAGTGATTGGAGTTCTGGTAGATCTTGTGACCAGGACAATTCCAGGCAACACCCCCTACTCCGTGTTCCTCTTGAATTAAAATACTTTCTCCGCATGTTTTTGAAAATTCCTGTCTTGGTCTTTTTTTCTGTTGCAAGCTGAATATGGAGAAGCACAATGTAATGCTGACAAGTTGTTTGTTTGTTTTGCCCTCAGTATGGGGTTGTGCTGGATGCAGGCTCTTCTCATACGACTGTGTACATCTATATGTGGCCAGCAGAAAAGGAGAATGACACAGGGGTGGTGAGTCAGATAGGAGGGTGCATGGTGCAAGGTAAGATGAAGAAAAAGGGGAGGGGGGACTGTGGGACACGAGATGCATGTGTCAGTGGAGTACTCGAAAAAAAGCAAGTCCAGTGAAGAGTACAGGGGAGCTGCTGCTGTTATTTCATTATCATTAACATAATACTGAAATCAATCCTTAATGATTGAGTCCTTGATGCATAAACAGACTTAACAAATAACTGAGTAAAGACAAGTACCACATGATCTCACTCATATTTGGAATCTAATGAACAATAAACTGATAAACATAATAGATCCAGAGACATAGAAGCATAGAACTGCGGATCTCAGAGGGAAGGGGGAGGGGAGGAGGATGGGGGGTGGGGTGGGAAGAGATCAACTAAAGAACTTGTATGCATATATGCATAAACCATAGATACAGACAATAGGGGCAGGGCTGGGGGGTAGAGACCGACTAGAAGGGTTCAATGGGGGCGGGGGGGGGGGGGGGGGGAGAAAAGGAGACATATGTAATATTTCCAACAAAAAAGATTTAATTTCAAAAAAATACCTGAGCAATAGTCCCTCCCATCAACAAGACACTTCTGTGTGCCACGCACCAACATAAGTACTAAAAATATTATTTCATCTTCATGATCTTCCTGTGAGGCATGTATTTTTATTCCCATTTTTAAAACGAGGGCACTGAGGTTGCGCAATGTTGTGCCATGTGTTTAAGGTTGCTTGAGCTAGTAAGTGATGGAACTGGGATTCAAATGGAGATCCTCCCAACTTCAAACCCATGTCTCAACCAGTGGCTCTCAAATTTGAACCACCTTGTTGGGTTTGTTAAAGCACAGATGCTGGGTCCCACCCATTCTTGAAGACCAGACTTTTTGAATTAAAACAATAGATGATAATTTAGAGCTGATTTTCTGATGATGGCTAAGTAACCAGACTTTTTATAAACCTGTGAATTAGATATGGATAACATATCTGGATACTTATCTTTAAACCAAATCCATGACAGTGTGGATGTTATCTTAAAGTGAACTGAAATTGCTCACTTCAAAAGCTTACAGGATCTTGGCTCTCATCCTCTCCATAGCAACAATTAGTTTTGCTCTACAACGGGGAAAACAGTATTACTAGGGAGGCTGGAATCAGAGTGGAAAAATCACTAAGGAAACATAGATGCTATTCCTGTTTATTTTAACTAGATTCCATAGCTAATTAGTAGCAGTTCCTATCTTCTCAGTAAAAGCCAATGTGACTGGTGCTTATTTTAATTTCTGTTTTAAGTGTCATCATTATCCTTTTAGATCTCCTAGAATTAGTGTTGCTAATTACAATTTTGTGGAAGAAACATGAAAATGTGGCTATATAAAGTAGCTATCTCCTAAGATTCCCATTAGAATCTGAACCCGTAAGGAAGGTTATGCAATTGAATGTGAAAGTTGCGCCACCCAGTGGCAAAATTATTGAACAGCAGACAGGCCCAGCCTGAGGTCTGAAAACAAGTCCCTACCAGGGCTAAGTTGGTTCAGAGTTACCCGTAGAGCAAACTAATACTAGTATATATCACATCAAGAAATTGTTTGACTGAATTATCAGGAAACACCAGTGTTTTGCTGTAATACTGTCAAGGTGTGTTTTATACTTAAAAAATATATTGTCATCTGCTTCTATATCTTTTCCTAGGTCCTGGAATCTCAAAATTTGCTAATAAAGTAAGTGAGTTAAGCACTTATCTGCTTGACTGCATGCAAAAAGCCAAGGAAATGATTCCAGTGGCCCGGCACCAACAGACACCTGTCTACCTGGGAGCTACAGCAGGCATGCGGTTGCTCAGGTATAGCCACACGTAGGGACCAGGAGCAGTTGGGAGTTAGGTTTGGCAGTGCAAGGGGCCTTTTAAGTTATGGGAGAGTGCCATACTTCCCCAACACCCACAATTCTAAATATCCTGAATCTCAGCGAATGGGCAAAACTCCCAAACTCTTAGTATGTGTAACTTTGAGAGTTTAAGTACATTTTTTAAAAAAATCCCTCTTGCCCTTCTCCCCACAGGAAATTCAAGGGGGTAAGGGCCCAGAGAGAAAAAGATTGAGCCTATATACTCTGGGATTTGGGGCTACAGATTTAGCCATTCAATCTCTGGGAGGGGGAAGACCAAGGAGAGTTGCAGGTGTCCCAAGACACAAATAATCACAACTAGCACATCTTTATGGTCATCACTTAGTATTTGTGTGCATTATTTGTTCATTTATTCATTAATGCAGCATGTAATTACTGCCTACTATGTCCCAGGATATGGAAGTAGGTAACTTCAGCCCTCAAGGAGATCAGAGTTTCAATACAGGGAGATCAGTTTTTTTTAATAGAAGGCTCCTCAGAGCTACTACATAAGCACACTTTACCCGCCCAGAATGGGAGTGGGGCAGGAGGATTTACCAGAGGAGGGGACATGTGAGCTGAATCGTGAAGGACAAGTTGGAGGGTGGGGTAAGGGCACCACAGGCAGAGCAGACATCATGTATTGCATAATCTATGTTTATTTGGCACCTATTGTGTGTCACGCACTGTTCTAAGTTCTGGGGATACAGTGAAGAGGACAGAGTCCCCGGCTTCCTGGAGCTTGTATCCTAATAGATGTGCAAAGGCAGGCATATATGAGAGACCAGGACGTGTTCAGAAGACTATAAATGGATAGACGATATGGCGCAGACAGCAAAATAATAGTAGTAGTAGTAGTGACAATATTAGCAGCTTGTGTTTGTTGAGCCCATGTTCTTATTACTGCATTTCAATGATAATATCTCTATGAAGAGGTATTATTAACTATTAGAGGCTTGGTGCACGACATTCGTGCACTGGGGGGGTGGGTCCCTCAGCCCAGCCTACGCCCTCTCGCAGTCTGGGACCCCTCGGGAGATGTCCAACTGCTGCAGAGGCAGGAGAGACTCCCGCCTCCGAGGCAGTGCTAAGGAGCAGCGAGCCTGGCTTCTGGCTGAGCGGCCCTCCCCCTGTGGGAGCGCACTGACCACCAGGGGCAGCTCCTGCATTGAATGTGCATGTCATAGCGACCGGTCATTCTGTTGTTCGGTCGATTTGCATGTTAGGGTTTTATTATATACGATTATTAACCAGATAAGGAAGCTGTGACTTACAAATGTTAAGTAAGTTACCGAGAGTCATACCTGGTAAATGGTAGAGTCAGGATTCTGAAAAGGCAGGGTCCAGATCACATAGTGCCTTGTAAGGCAGGCTAGGGAGTTTGGAGTTTATTTGAGAGATAATGGGAAGTCATTAAGTGATGTCACAAAACTGGTGCCACTGGCATAGAAGGTGGGCTGGAGGGAAGAAAACTAGGGATAAAGGAGCCAGTTAGTTGGGTACGGAAGTCACACAGGTGAGAGATTACAGGAGTCTAATGCCAGCTGGAAGGCAGCATCCTCTGACCCAGAGGCTCTCAATGTTGAGTAATCTACATCTTGGAAGCAACTGCATTCCATCTTCATTATGACAATCTTAGAAGATTCCTCCTTTAGGTCTCAAGGTCTCAAACAGACCCAAGAACTGACACACAATATGAGGAAGGTTCCCCCTCCCCCCGCCCCAGTCTGGCACCAATGGGGGTTGGGTGTCTGTCCCAGGACATTTGCCACTTGGTGTTTACTACAGTCTAATTAAGAACCTCAAGCAGGAACTGGGTATGTGACCAGCTAGGAGCCACCAGTGATGGCTAACTGTGGCACACTTTAGTTCTACGAGTGGTGATCAAATAATACCAAGCTACCACCACCACAATAATTAAAATTACTTTGATAATTTTTTGGAGCCAGGAAACAACAAAAGTGGTATTTTAGGAAGATGAACCTATTCAGTGATTGGAAGGATTTGGATTTGGAGAGAGGGGCTAAAAGATAGTTCTGCTTCCCCCAAAGGAGGCCCCTCAGGCAGCCATGTGTTGGTATTTCCATCTCCCTGTTTATTCCAGTGAGTGATCATTCACTTCCTGGGAGAACTGACTGGAAGCTGTGGCTGAGATGGGAAGTTGCAGTTATTAAAAACAAAACAGGTAACCTCAGCTCTTCCTTTGCATAGACTTGAAAATGAAAACTTGGCAGACGATGTCCTGGAGGAGGTGACAGAGAGCCTCAGAAGCCTCCCCTTTGACTTCCAGGGTGCCAGAATCATCTCTGGAAAAGAGGAAGGTGCCTATGGCTGGATTACTATCAACTACCTGATGGGGAAATTCACGAAGGTGATTATCTTACAGCACCCATGGAGTGGCTCCCTGGGGGCCAATGCCATCGCTCTCTCAAGCAATACTTGGATTGCCTGCCAGAGTGAATGATGGATGAACTGGACAAACTAATTTACCCCCACATTTACAAGGGTCACTAGAGATATAATTCTCTTAGAAGAACTTTTACTATTGGAGAATAAGGAAGCCATAACTTCACTTCAGAGAGAGACATAAAAGTCTATCATTAAAAAGAATAGCTAATATTTGCCTACTGCTATGTGTCTTATGCTATACTAATCACTTTCATGTACTGAATGATTTAATCTTCAGAACAACCATATGAGGTATTCTCTCATTTTAGAGCCCCAAATAGAGGCCTAGAGAAGGGTAATAATTCTGCTCAAGGTTACATGGCTAATGAGCAAATATGTGAGGATTTGAATTTGAGTCTTTCTAGCCCCAAATCCCTCGTTCCTAAATACTGACTGTACTGCTCCGATACTACTGCAGTCTGAGCTATGTCTTTGAAACCCCTCTTTTCTTGCTGTTGATCTGATGTGGATTCAGGAACCTCCAGGGGGCTTTGTGTCACCCTTATGCCCCTGGTCCTTCACATTAGGAAGTTCTTGAGTCCGAGAAATAATGTGTAAAAGGGGGGGAGGGGTCCAGAGATTTCTACCACTGGTAACTGTACTCTCCTTCAGAAACTGAGATGGCTCTACCCGTTGGGAAATGAAAGCAATAGTCAGGAAACGTATGGAGCTTTGGACCTTGGGGGAGCCTCTACACAAATCACTTTTGTGCCCGGAAACCAGACAATTGAGTCTCCAGAGAATGCTCTGTACTTTCGTCTGTATGGCAAGGACTACAATGTGTACACACACAGCTTCTTGTGCTACGGGAAGGATCAAGCGCTCTTGAAGAAACTAATCAAGGACACTCAGGCAAGTATAACTGAATCCAGACCTGACTTTTCCACATCTGGGCTGCCAGCCCTCACATCCTGTTGTTTTCTCTTCTACTTCAGTGATTGATTTGAAGTTGGTTACTGTACTTTCCAAACCTTTTCTAAGTACATCTGGTAGACCCGTAAGAATCATTCCCTCCAGACATCACCTCCTATATTTGTTTACTGCACAATCTCCAAGGACACGACTCAGATCCTTTCTTGGGAAATAATTTCTCAGCCCTGTGGGGTTGACAATAAAAATTACATGCTAGGGCATTGTAGTAGGGGAGGGTGTGAGCAGTTTATAACCTCTTTCCCATTTTTTAATCTCTATTTCCTACAAATTGCAGAAAACAGGGTTGTTAGAAACAACCTGGAGAGGAGGAGAAAAAAATGCTTCAGGGAAAACACAAAGTTAATGGATCAACACTTCATATCTTGTCCCCAGACGCTTTCTGCATTTTGAAGGCAAGAAAGTTAAACATACTTGCAGTTATGCGAGTACCAGGCACACCCTGATAAACAAACACAGAACAAGGATGTCACATCCAGCTGTTCCCTGTCTCCACTGAAAGGACAACAGTTCTCTGTTCTCCTCCAAAGCCTGCTCTCTGGCTCTCAGAAGCACTATCCATAAGATGACTTCCACAGGAACAGGGGCTGAGAGATGACTACTGAGCACCAAGGCTCCAGAAGCCTCTGATCCACAGCAGTCCCCTTTATTCTCTTGAACATATTGGGTTGTGGGTTAAAGACCCATTTTGATTCTCCTGACAAATAATCTGAGGCACTTCCAGGTCTTGGAGCTTCTTATTTATTTTTTTTTGCTTGGAGGTGGGGGCGGGGACATAGGCCAATTCCTGGAGAACTATCTAGGCTCAGAATTTTGAGTCTATGTGGTTTTCCCTCATTCCTAAACACTGACTGGACTGCTTCGATACTGCTGCAGTCTGAGCTATGTCTTTGAAGCCCCTCTTTTTTTGCTGTTGATCTGATGTGGACTCAGGCACCTCCAGAGAGTAAATCTGTTTCTGACCTATGTGATTAGAACTGAGGAACATTCCAAATCAATGGCATTTCTGGGCCCAGCTTGAATTATATTTGCTTTCTATGAATAGAAAAAGTTTATTTACATTTGATGCTACTTCTGGTGCCTGTGATACAAATCTGACTATTCCCAAGACTGAAAAAGCCAGACAGAGGCATACTGAAGCCAATGCCGAGTGCTGGGATATTGTACAATTCTTACACATTAATGAAGTCAGACTGGTGCTTTTGTACCCAAAACTTTGCACATGACCCCTTCAAATGATTTTTTCCATTCAGGTTTCAAATGGAACCATCAATGACCCGTGTTTCAACCGTGGGTACAGCAGGGTAATGAACATAAGTGACCTTACCAACAGCCCCTGCACCAAGACATATAAGACGACTCTTCCATTCCTTCAGTTGAAAATCCAAGGCACTGGAAACTATCAGCAATGCCAGGAAAGTGTCTTTAGACTCTTCAATAATAGTGACTGCCCTTACTCCCACTGTGCCTTCGATAAAATTTTCTTGCCACAAATTCAAGGACAATTTGGGGTAAGTTGTGAAATGATAAAGGTATATTGGTTGGGATGATTTTGGCTGCAAGTTATAGAATATGTGACTATAAAGAGTTTAAATAATAGGATTTATTTTTCTCTCACATGATATAAGCCTTGAGGTAGAAAACTCAGGATTAGTTCTTTGGCTTGATAATTTGATGACTCAGGATCAGCTTTTCCATGACCTTCTAGTGAAGTTAGGATGGCAGCTACTGCTCTCAGCATTGTCTTCACAAGCAAAGCCAAAGAAGGAAAGAAGGAAGTTTCTCTTGCATACATCTTGTTTTGCAGAAATGCCAACAAAAATCTTTACGGATGTCACTGGCCAGAATTTAGTCAAATTCACACCTCTAAACCCATCTATGATAAAGGGGAATGGGTTACCATGGTCGTTTAGGGTGGGGAACATCATTTGGTCTGGCCCTGTCAAGGCATTAGGGGTGAGTTAATTAAATATTTAACCAAACACAGCAGGCTAATTTTTAAGTTGATAATTTTGTATGTCCCATGAATGATATTATAAATATCCAAATGGCCCTTGGCAGAAAAATGGTTCCCAACCCATGCTCTATAAAGACATTTAGGAAGTAGAAACTCAGAAAACCCCAAGGAAATACTGAAGATACTCATTTTCATTACATTTTGAAGACTTGGGGGACTATTTGAATCCCAACTCGAAATTCCTTTTTTTCTTAATCACTTCAAAATAAGGTCACATATTTGAGCAGAGGCAGAAGAGATGCTTCTTGATCTACTCATTACTCCAATCTCATATTTTGTTCCTGGAGTCCAAGAATTACTGTAATCACAGTATAGTAGTTCAGTATATTGCAGAATTAGCTGCCATCAGTGGGGTGCCAATTACTGACTAAGCACTATACAGGCATTATCTCACACATACTTAAGATAACACTCAAAGAAGAGCTTTTATCTGCTTTTACACCTTTTCTCCCTTTTTCAGAAAACAGATCAGCACACGAGGAGAGAGGTTTAATTCTCCTCTAGGCCCCCAGTAGGAGAATTTCTCCCAAGGTCTCTTGGCCCAGCCCAATGTCACAGAAAGAGCTCCTTGGAAAGAGCACAGGCCCGCCCTAACCGGTTTAGCTCAGTGGAGAGAGTGTCGGCCTGCGGATTCAAGGGTCCCAGGTTCGATTCCGGTCAAGGGCATGTGCCTTGGTTGCGAGCACATCCCCAGTAGGGAGTGTGCAGGAGGCAGCTGATAGATATTTCTCTCTCATCGGTGTTTCTAACTCTCTATCCCTTTCCCTTCCTCTCTGTAAAAAAATAAAAATCAATAAAATATATATAAAAAAAGAAAGAAAGAAAGAGCACAGGCCCTATAGTAACCACACCCGGGGTTAATCCTGGCTTTGCCACTGGTGAACTATTTGAACTCTGGGAAAATGACAATGGGCAAGGTAACCTGCGCTTACTTTAACCATGGCCCAGACCACAGCTTCCCCTCTCCTCAAGTTTCCTGAGGGAAATACATGACAGGACAATGACTGATAGAGTAAAACTTGGTTATAAGCTGGTCCAAACCCAAATTTAAAACAAACCAGAACCTTACCTGGATGCCCTATAGCTGAGCTGGCACTGGCTGCTCATGTTGGCTTTTTTTTAGGCCACGGCCCCTGCCTTGGATCCAACTACTAGAAGAGAAAGGAGGGTACCACAAAAGGGAGGAAGGTGGCTGGGAATGCTGGGGACAGCCAAGGGCCCTTTTCATAGAAATGTAGGTTTAGTTCAATAGAGACATGCTGAATACAAAGGGCTGAAATAAATGAGTAATTGTTAATGAAAATTTGTTGTGGGCCACATGTGGCCTGGGGCTGCAAGTTTGACATGCTTGCTTTAAGGGATCACAAGACTCTTTGAAGAATGCGATGAAAGCTAAGGGTCTTCTAAGTAGAAATGCTGAAATCTTTGCATTCAATTTAAAAGACACCATGATCCCTGGAGGTGGACCTATGAACTCCACATTAGAGCCTTTAACCTAAAACAAAAAGTACATAAAAACTAGAGAGTAAAGTAGAACTATGAGCCCAAGCAGAGCAATGTCTGGGAGTGAATGCCACACAAGTGTCAGAGGTCAAGTTTATTTGGAAGTATGGAAAGCAAACACAGATACATATGCCAGAGACAAAACACCCTGCAATTGATGCCACTTCTGCCTCTAAAATGCGTCCTGCCAGGCAGATACAATCTAATATCTGTTAATACAAGTTAGAGAAGCAAGTTAGAATGGGGGTAGGAGTATACGTCAATTGGTTAGTTTGGGGAAGAATCTTGAGACTAGACTGTAATGCCTGTTCTTTCTGTATCTACAATGCTTCATTTAATATTTTTCCCCGATATGTTTTTTATTTGACCTTTGGAAAATGATTTAAGAAACCCCTTTTTTTCCTTTATGGACAAATTTGGCTTTAGGTTAACTTTCTGGATGTGTTTCCCTGGAAACCTGATAAAGGTGGAATTACCAGGCAACAGTTCTCATGATAAAAATGACTGAAATAGATTGCATCAGGTCTGGAAGAAATTATAAATGACCTATGCCTACTCTGTGGGCTTCTCTAATCTGCCCAAAGAGGCTCTATATATATGGGGCATGTAACAAAAGGCTTTATTTTTGTGGCACTTGTCACCACCATCCATCAAATACTATGTTATTTGTTGGAGTTCTGCTGCTTTCCACTAGAGGGCAGGATTTTCACCTGTTTTGATCACTGCTCAGAACAGGATACTCGGTAAATATTTGGTGAAAGAAAGAAAGAAGAATGAATGAATAAATGAATGATATGCAGCCAAAAGTCAAGGAAGAGGTAGAATAAAAAAAATGACAATTGTTTTTGGCAGTTAAGAGGTTACTGGTGATGTTGATCAGCAGAGTTTCAGAAGCCATGTCAGAGTGGGAAAAGGGCTCCTTGAGAGATTCTCCAAAGTTGAGGAAGCAGGGAGGAGGGTGGATAATTGATATCACAAAAACAAAAAATAGAATTGAGAGAGGATAGACTGCTGTACTGAAACTAACTCAATTAAATTGAACAGAAATGCATGACATGCAGAGCTTTGGGGGTAGGGAGTGGTATGGACTGGGAGGCCCTGCTGATTTGATCACTATGTATTGCAGTGAAGGCTCAGTATTTTGCTAAATTCACCTATAAAAATTTTCTGTTTGTTCATGTTTTAAAAATAATTTTTACTTATTCAAAAAGTAAATATCACATCTTAGCAAAAGCAAGAGAATTTCTTAATGGTAGATGAGCTCTAGGACTAATTTCAGAAAGTCTTTTGAAATGTAATAATGTAAGGAAATATCTATTATAAAGATTAATGCTAATTATAAAGAAACTAAAACTATATAGGGAGTTTAAAGATTCAACTCTACGCTGTCTGTAAGATCCAACTATATGCTACCTACAAGAAACTCACTTTAGATTTAAGGACACACATAGGCCAAAAGTGAAGGGAAAGGAAAAAATATTCCATGCAAATGGCAACCAAAAGAAAGCAAAGGTGGCTATACTTACCAGACAAAATAGACTTTAAGTCAAAAATTGTCACGAGACCAAGGACTTATATAATGATAAAAGGTCAATTCACCAGGAAGATACAACAATTATAAATATATATGTATCCCAAATCAAAGCACTTGAATATTTAAAGAAAACATTGACAGAACTGATGGGATAAACAACAATACAATAATAGTAGGAGGCTTTAGTACTTTACTTTCAATAATGGATTGAAGTACTATCCAGAAAATCCACAAAGGAACAGCATACTTGAACAACACTTCAGGGAGGCCAAATGGATCTAACAGACAAAAATACAGACCATTCCACCCAACAGCAGTGGAATCTACATTTTTCTCAAGTGCACATGGAACATTCTCTAAGACAGATATCAAAACAAGTCAACCAATTTAAGAGGACAGAAAT
Source organism: Myotis yumanensis (assembly GCF_028538775.1). Taxonomy (NCBI): domain Eukaryota; kingdom Metazoa; phylum Chordata; class Mammalia; order Chiroptera; family Vespertilionidae; genus Myotis; species Myotis yumanensis. Next base: position 22,112,589 of record NW_027223764.1, on the reverse strand, counting down.
CATACCAGGTATCTTCTCTTACCACAGTGGGGTGAAACTTGGAACCAACAGCAGAAGGAAATTATAAAACTCACAAATATGTGGAAATGTTTGAATAACTAAAATTCTCCACAAAAAACTAGCAAACTGAATGCAACAGCACATTAAATGGACAATATACCTGACTAAGTGGGATTTGTCCATGGGATGCAACAATGGTTCAACATACAAAATCAATTAATGTGATATGCCACATCACATCATCTCAATAGAAGTGGAAAAAAGCATTTGGTGAAATTTAATATTCTTTTATGGTAAAAACTCACAATAAACTAGGAATGGAAAGAAATGACCTCAACACAATAAAAGCCATATATGAAAAATGCACAGCTAACATTATACTCAGTGGTGAAAATGGAAAGACTTTCCTTTAAGATCAGAAACAAGGCAAGGATGCTCATTCTTACCACTTCTATTTAATATTTTCTGGAAGTCCTCCCTAGAGCAATTAGACAAGAAGAAGAAATAAAAGGCATCTACATCAGAAAGGGAGAAAACTGTCTCTGTTTGCAGATGACCTGATCTTATATAAAGAAATCCCTAAAGACTTCACACACAAAAATCTACTAAATGAATTCACTGAAATTGTAGGACATAACATCAACATACAAAGATCAGTTGCACTCCTATGCATTAACAATGAACTATTTGAAAAGTAAATTAGCAAATCCCATTTACAATAACATAAAAAAGAATTAAAACCTAGTAATACATTTAATGTGGACTTCTGTTGGAACTAGAAATGGAGGAGAATGTTTTCTCTATTTTGGATGGCAGGTGGCATTTATCAGTAAATTTGGACCAGACAGATTGAGCTGGGTGTGTGGAGTTGTCCTCTTCCTTATGGTTTTTTTTTAAATTCAGTGACTAAACCAGAAACTCGGTATTTGATCAATCTACCCAGTAGGTGGTTAGCTTTTTGTTTGAGCGATATCTGGTCTCCCCATAGCTGCACAGATAAGAGCATGCGCAGGGCTGGCTGCACTAGAAAAGGTGGGAAGGGACTCTGTTATAGGGGATTTGACTGTTCTTTCTTAATCGTATGTATTTGAAATGCTTTCTGGGTACGGCTGCCTGATCCCTTCTGTGTGGCAGAAAAATGCATTATCCAGGTAGTTTCTACTACTATAGATAGCCTGTAAATAAGGGCTTTGAAAAAATAACTTTAACAAACCAGTAAGATTCTGTGTCTCATACATAAACATTCTGTGTACTTAGCACTTGAAAATAAACAAATCCAGACTTTTTAAAATGCCACAGACTGTGAAAAGCCTGACTCTACTTTTTGAGAATTTGTCAACATCTGGTAAAATGCCTTATTCTTTAATGGGTGTTTTTTAGATCCTGGATTTAAAAAAAGAGTTTCTAGAAATGTAATCAGTTGTTCAGCTTAAATACAAGAGGTCTAACCTAGTCCTCAGTCCTCTTAAAGAAACAAATAAGAAAGTAGGGTTCATAATTAGGACTGCCTTTTGGGAGGAGAAAGCTAAGTATTGCTATTGCCAAATGATGTTTTTGATAATGTAAGGAAACACGGGGACCACAGGACCTTTTTTGTTTTAGAGTGTGAGAGATTAACTTAGTGCCTGTTGGCACACTTTTGATTGTAGAGGATAAATAGCATCAGCATCGACAAATCACATAGATACAAAGAACTGTATAGATTATGACAATATTAAAGGTTTACCCTGATTCGGCAGAGCAGCTTTTTAAAAGATACTGTGGGGACCCCAGACCAGCACATTTCAGGAAGAAATTCTCCACAGGTTGAAATGCCAAAAACAGAAAACATATTGTGTTGACTCACATAATTTAGTCAATTTTACCAGGGCTTTTTCGATGAAAACCAGTGACTGTATTGAACGTGCTCTGCTCTCACTGGGGAGGAATCTGGCTCCCTGCAGGCCAGGTGAGAGCAGGCAACAGCTGTCAACACCCCTGTTTGACAGGCTGGTTCACCGTCCCAGGCCAGCCCTTCAGCCACACACTGGAAAGAAGAAGGGAGGATACTTTTTCCTCGGTGTGGAAATGGAGCGATGAAAGTAGATTGTAAACAAAAATGTGACTCAGTATGTTGAAATGGTGCCTGTGTCAGCTGGGCCTTCACTGAATAACAAGCCAGCAGCCCTGAACAGTCCACTCCATTCACCTGCTCACCCTGAGGTTCGGGTCCAGCCAGCAGATGCCCTGTCCCCTGTACTTCTGTGTGCCTGCTCCCTCGAGGTCTATGAGTTGGGAATGCATGGGGAAACGATGTACACCTGACATAAACTGCCAGCAGACTTTCTAACTTGTATTTTAACTTGAAAAAGACAAAACAAAAACAACCTTTTGCTTAGATCATGTCCAAATTATGGACCGTATTTCTTATGTTTAGAAGTCATTCTTTACATTGAAATTTTTTAAAGGAAAAAACCACCTTCTGAGGTGTTGATCAAGTCCTCTGTGTAAATGTGTTCTCTCTCCATGCTGCCATTAAGGCAAATCAAAAGCTGCGAATAAAAAAAAATGTGTTCAAGAATGTGCGCTGATGAGAAAATGATTTACAGATCAAAGTCTTTGTGTCATGAAGCCACCAAATTTTAAAAAGAATGTCACCTTTTTTCCCCGTTGTGGAATCCAGAGATTGTAAAAAGAAAAAAAGACCTTTTGTTGCATTTTTGATGTTGGCACGAGGTTTTTGTCCACTTTTTTTTCATATGTCTGTGTATAAAAAATTCTGTCCATTGTTTACTATGGGGATTAGTATTACATTTTGAGGTAAACAAAAGAATTTGTATTGCTTGATAAACTGTTAGCCTGTAAATTTCCAAGGTTTCTTTACCTCAATTAAAGTAATGGACCAATAAATCTATTTAAAAAAAAAAGAAATGGAGGAGCAAATCAAACAAAAATATCAATGAAAATAATTTATTAAAAAGGACAAATACACTTACATTCATGTTTTAAAATTAGATATGTTTTATATATAGAATATTTTTTAAAAATGCCATTGTTAAAAAGCTGGCATGAACCTGTCTGATAGAGGACAATTTTCCTATTCTCTGAGTCAGAACTGAGCCCCCATGGGGGTCCCTGCTAACTCCTGTCCTTTACCCACCAACAGCCTGTTCTTTGCCCACCTGTATCTCTGCCCATGAAAATTACACAGGAATGCACTTGGCTTGTTTGAGAATCACATTTTTTTTCTATAGTCACTTCTACTTTAGTAATTTTACAGAAGGCAAAATATACTCTCTAATCCAAATACTGCTAGCAATGGGAAACCTTTTTACTCCTCTTCAATATGCACAGTGGACTCTGTGACTCGGCCCAGGGCCTGGCATACATAAGCAAATGACATGCTCTTACGACCTCCAAAATGATTTCTCCTAAACACTGGCATCCTTCAGGGAAAGGGAAAAAATACCAGAGTTAAGGTTTCAGATGCCTCATCTAGAAGCTCTGCTCAATTAGTTTTTCCTCTTTAAATACATACTATATTAAAAGGGTACAAAGAGAAGTTATAGGGTGGTATAAAGTATGATAAAAATTAGATGTATGTATTAGGATGGAGGTAAAATATTTTTTCCTATATCACATTTAATACTAATTGTCTCTAAGTGATAAAATTTAGGTTATTTTAATCAAATGTCTCCTTTTTCACTAATTTCAACTTTTAACTTTTTCTATAGTTCTCATTTATGATAATGATTTATAAAGATTTATAAACTTTTAAGATTTATAAATCTTTATTAAGATTTATAAACTTTTCAGGGGTACCTAACTCATGATAAATCTGCAATAAATATTTGTTAAAGATTGACTATTTAAAGGAAGCAATACAAAAACACCTTATAATTGCCATTCAGAGATAAGACTTAATACCCTTATATAGAATTTTCCAGTTTTTATTTATTTGAAAAATCATATAAAATAGTTTTTTGAAGATGGGATTTTTGTAACCTCTCCCTCTTTTTTCTTATCTCCTCTTTCCCCCATATTTCTTTCTCCCTGACTCTCCCATTAAAATTAGAGAAAATTAGCTACCAGCTGGCTCAGAAACGCATGCCAGCAGCAAAGTGACCCCTTTATTAGGGTCTAAAATATCAAAAACCCTGTGAATTGACTCAGCAAAGATTTCTAGGCACCTTCATTAAGGGTATGGCCTTCTGGAAAGGGACTCAGCGTCCCTCTGTCCTGGACATTGCAAAACTGCATTTTTCTCTTGCAGGCATTTTCAGCTTATTACTATGTGATGAATTTTTTAAATCTCACATCAGAGGAACACCTCTCTCTGGAAGATATAACTGACAGGATGGAAGAGTTCTGCTCTCGGCCTTGGAAAGATGTAAGTAACTAGAAATAGCATTTGTTACCATTGTTCTGTGTCCTTGACAACAAGGAGGATGTGAGTCTGCCCTTTAAGTCGTGCTAATTTGACCACAATACAGCAAACATGTTAGGGAAGTCCAAATGGTGCATTCAGAAGTGAGTTCATCAGCATTTCTTGATAACTTGGCATTCAGTGGCTTAAAACAAGGTCTTATTTTTCTCACCTAAAGTGAGGTCTGGTGGTAGGCAGCTGCTGGCATGGGGTCAGCAGTTTGACTCTATCTCAGCCATTCTTCAGTTCTGTTGTTATGTCTCTTTTCATTTCCTCTCTCTCTCTCTCTCTCTCTCTCTCTCTCTGTTATTCCTTACCTGAGGATATTTTTTCCATTGATTTTTAGAGAAAGAGTCGAAGGGAGGGGGGAGGTGGAAAGCGAGAAACATTAATGTGAGAGAGACACATCGAATGGTCGCCTCCAGCACATGCCCCGAAGGGGGTGGGCTTGAACCTGCAACCCTAGTATGTGCCCTTGATCATCAATCGAATCTGAGACCCTTTGGTGCTCGGGCTGATACTCTAACCACCAAAAACACTGGCCAGGGCTATGTCTATTTTCTGATGGACACAAGATCTAGCTTCAGGGATTGCAGCTATGTTCAAGGTCAGAAGAAGGGTAGAGCCAGATATGTCTGTTCCTTTTCATAGGAAGCAAAATCTATCCCAGAGGCTCCTTAACAGTTTCTCTAATATCTCTCATTGGCCAAGACTGGCTGGGAAAGCAGGGTGCAGGATTTTATGACTGGTTTAGAGTCTTAGATCCATCACTGAGCTGCTTCCTGGACCTGGGCATGTTGTCACCCACTCCCCTATCCAAACACCCAAATCAGAGTTGTATTAGCAAGAAAGATGGGCAATTCACAGAACCTGCCACAGACACCACTGCCTAGGCCCTGATATCTCCTACTCATAAATTTGAAAGCACAAACTTTTTCTTGTCTGAGGCACTGAGTCATTCAAGATTTGGCACTATTTGATGAAAGTTTCCAGGAAGAAGAGAGCTATGGGGTCTACTCTGATTTTAAAAAAGACATCATCTAGGAGTAGTGCAAAACAGCGGCTGTTTTAAGCTAACACAGTTGCAAAAGTGCATGATTTCATTCTGAAAAAATGTAATTAACTAAAAATGGATGCTGTTCCCATCTGCACTGACAAAGGGGGAAGGAAGGTTGTGCAAGAGCCTGGAGGTTTGGAATTCTCCTTAGGTATTTTGTCTGAGTTAAAGAAAGGGTAATCAGGGCTTTTCAAAAGACCTGCTCAAATATGCCCCAACACCTTACAAAACAGTTAGGGGAGGCATTTTGCAGTTGGTGATGATCTGTGGAGGAAGACCTTGAAGTTGTGGAAATTAGACATCAGGCTGCCAAGAAAGTAAATTTAGGCTGCACTTTGAAAAAAAAATTACTTCATGTTCCAAAGGAAAGCTCTGTCAGATTTCTCTCCTTACTCTCATCCACTTTATTTTTTAAAAATATGTTACTGATTTCAGAGAGGAAGGGAGAGAGAGAGATAGAAACATCAATGATGAGAGAGAATTATTGATCGGCTGCCTCCTGCACACACACTGGGGGATCGAGCCCACAACCAGGACATGTGCCCTGACCGGAAATTAAACTGTAATCTCCTGGTTCATAGGTTGATGCTCAACCACTGAGCCATGCCGGCCAGGCTCACCCACTTTTTATTTCCTCAGATTACATTTACATTTGGTTGAGAACTTTATAGTAAGCAGACCTGCAGGTCTACTCAATTAAGTCACATGAGGAATTGCTCAGAGGCTGGCCGTGGAAGCAAGGTCAGGAAAACCTGCATTTGTGAGAAATTCTGAAACATTTGGTGGGGAGGGATGTGGGAATACAGGGTGGATGGGGGTGGAGTTGCAGGTGAGTGAGACCCAGACCCTCACACAGAGCCTAGAATGTTGAGATGGGTGTTATGACCCAGTATTTTTTCTAAACGCATTGTCCATTGGTGTGGAAAGCAGTGTGTGTGTGTGTGTGTGTGTGTGTGTGTGTGTGTGTGTGTGAAATATTCTGTTACGGGGTAACTCTTTTCTTCTTTTCCTGCTAACTTCAACATGAGGAAGGACTGATACCCCAGTCTGACTTTAGTTTGGGAATGTCCTTCTAGACACCTTCGGCAGACAATTGTTAAGCATATATTATGTGCTGAAAGGTGCTGCTTTATAATACTATAACCGTACTGCCTGTCCTTACTTTGGCAGGGGAAATAAAATGTAAAGGAGGGCGAACCATCGCCCTATTTGGAGAGCACATAGTATTGAATCCACAAGCGTTAACATTATCAATTCTGGGGTGTAAAAGGTGATGGAATGAAGAAATACAAACTGTCTTAATGTAAAGTACAGCACAGGTAAATAGTCAATGATATTAAAATAATTACGTATGGTGTCAGGTGAGAACTAGACTTACTGGGGTGATCACTTTGTAAGTTACATAAATGTGTAATCGCTATGTTGTACACCTGAAACTAATATATTTTATGTCAACTGTAACTGAAAAAAACAATAACATGATCAATTCTGGATTGATGAACTAGGTAGATGACTTTGGCTTCTATATTGTTAGCTTGTATCGTAATTAGTCCTCAGCAAGTTAGACTGCATAGCCAATGTATAGTCCCTAGAACAGTGTTTCTCAACCTTCCTAATGCTGCGACACTTTAATAAAGTTCTTCATGTTGTGGTGACCCCCAATTTCATTGTTACAAATTGAACATAATTAAAGCATAGTGATTAATCACAAAAACAATATGTAATTATATATGTGTTTTCCGATGGTCTTAGGCGACCCCTGTGAAAGGGTCATTCGACCCCCAAAGGGGTCGCGACCCACAGGTTGAGAACTGCTGCCCTAGAAGGAAGAAGGAGATAGAAGTGTTGAAGAATTCAGAGAAATTAGGCCAAAATAGCATTCCCCCAAGGGACGAGCAAGCCTTTAAGAGCCTCTGAGGTTGCAACAGTGGATTTGTGGGATTCTGTATCCCATAGGGGTTGTTTGACAGGCCTGCCAAGACTACATCTAATGGGAGAAGAGGTCTTTTGACAAAGAAAAAGCAAAGTGCAGACAGAAAGGGGTAGGGACCTGGAAAGGCGAAGTCAACGGATATCACACCAAGGTCTCAGGAGAATGTCATATGCATAGGAGTTGATGAAAGAGTAATTTCAAGGACTGTAATAAAAAGGAAGGTTCCAAGCTGGGTCATTTGAAGAATTCCATCAGAGCAGGACAAAGCAGGCGTGGAATTAGGTGTGGAATTAGTTTTCCAGGGATTGAGGGCTGGCACTAGCCAAGTGAGAGACAGACTCCAGCTACCAGTTAGTGTTTAGAGATAGGACGTTCCTTGTGAGGGGAGAGAAATCTGAGCAAAAGCGGGGGTCACCACAACATGAGGAACTGTATTAAAGCATTAGGAAGGTTGAGAACCACTGTCCTAGGGGATGCTGATGCTACTAGTCCAGAGATTAAACTGGGTGGCTTTTTGTGACACTATTTCCTTAAGATGCGTATAGAGGCTCTGAATCCGACTGGTTAAGAGCACATAGAAAACTCTGAGTAAATGAAGATTAATGGATTTCTTTTATGCAAGAATTTTCACACCTCTAACATGCTAATCTAGTGGTGCAACGCAAGTTTTACGAGGGATGAAAGTATTTCTGGCCTACTAAACAGAAACGACTTCTTTCCTGGACTTCTTATTACTATCGCATAGAATCTTAGAGGAAAAGTTCCCTAAACAGACTCTGAACTATAAACCCCTGCACCCACTGAAGGAGTGCAGCACCATTTCCAAACCCTCTGCAGAGGCCAACTTGCAGGTCTGCATGAGCTGGGGCTCTCCTCTCTCTAGATCAACTGAAAACGAAGTGGAGAAGTGCCTGTTGTACAAATATGATATATTTTTCACTTCACTTACAGCTGAAGACACAGTTTCGTGATGTGAAGGAGAAGTACCTGAGTGAATACTGCTTTTCCGGAACCTATGTTATCACTCTCCTTTTTGGAGGCTATCATTTCACATCTGATTCCTGGAAGGATATTCATTTCATGGAGGAGGTAATCTGGGTACTTGGTGGGTTGGGGTTGGGTGATGAGATTGGGTTGTGACTGAAGCAGCTGTGGGCTTGAAAGAGGTGGGAGTCAACCTAATTTAAGTTTTTGCCTGATGTCCTGTTCTACCACTTCACTTCTAACCCAAGCTGGCATTTTGTGCCAAACCCTCCGGGGCTTTGTTGAGTGTAGCTTCAAAGATGAACAATCTGAAAACTCACTGTGAATAAGGGGATGAGTAGCTGTGAATGGGAGGTCTTTGCTTAGAAGCCAAACTCAGCATGAGCTTTAAGGGGGGGAGAAAAAAAAAAAGTAACCTCACTGCTGTGCTTTATCATAGCGCCACCTGCAGGTATCCAGGCAGAGAATCATTTACATTTGCTGCATGACTCATGGGCAATTCACTTGAAAAAATTTCAAGAACAGTATTTCTCTATATTTTATGCCCATACCCAATAATGGCAAAAACAATCTACCCCCTTATTAAATACTAAAGGCCCGGTGCACGAAGTTTGTGCACGGGGGGGGAGGGGGGGAGGAGGTAGAGGCGCTGAGTTGTCCCTCAGCCCAGCCTGCACCCTCTCCAATCTGGAACCCCTTGGGGGATGTCTGACTAAACCAACAATCGGACATCCCTCTCACAATCCGGGACTGCTGGCTCCTAACCGCTTGCTTGCCTGCCTGCCTGCCTGCCTGCCTGATAGCCTCCTAACCTCTCCCATTGGCCTGATTGATGCCTAACTGCTCCCCTGCTGGCCTGATCTTGCCCCCAACTGCCCTTCCCTGCTGGCCTGGTTGCCCCTAACTGCCCTCCCCTGCAGGCCTGATCTTGCCCCCAACTGCCCTCCCCTGCCAGCCTGGTTGACCCCAGCTGCGCTGCCCTGCAGGCCTGGTCGCCCCCAGCTGCCCGCCCCTGCTGGCCCGATCACCCCCAACTGCCATCTTGTAGTGGCCATCTTGTGACGACGTCACGGCGGCCATCACGTGATGCCACCTAGGCTGTTATTATATAGGATGATGATTTCAAGTAAAACAAAACATTGAATCAGAAGACCATAGCCTTGAGGCTACTCCACTCTTGCCAAGACTGACCTTGCTTATTTGAACACAAATCTTTCCCTGTTTTAATATCCCAGTCTTCCTTTCATTCTATCAGACAGGGACGTGTCTATGTCAAATTTACAAGTGATTTATATTCTCTGAACTCCAGTGAATAAGCCAATGCTCCTAAACCCCAGGTGATAACTAACTCTGGAACCTTCCTTGACATACACAGTCAGATAAGGTTCCTGTCCCTTATAAAGGGAAGTGGGCTTTTTACAAATTATTAATTCCCATTACTGATAAGAGCTTAGGAGACAGAAGCATTTCCACATGGTCCTGGCTGGAATGTAAATTGGCACAACGTTTGGGGAGACTATTGGCAGGATGTACTAAGAGCCCTAAATATGCACCTTAATTTATCCAATTACTCCATTTTTAGGATTTATAAGTAATGGATAAAGTAAAAATTAACATATAAGGCAATTCACGCCAGTGATAATGTTATAGAAATTCCTTGAGACATAGGATGATTTTACAAGGTATTGTTAAGTGAATGATTCTACATACAATTTAATTCCATTTTTTTTGGATAAGAAAAAAACCTCACAGAGAGGACTATGTCACAAAATGATAATAGCAGCAATTTCTGAGTGGTGAAGTATACTGGTTTATCTTTTCTTTTTAGGATTATACATACTTTCTAACTTTTCTACTATGACCATTCACAACTCATGTAATAAAAACATTTCCAGCCCTGACCGGTTTGGCTCAGTGGATAGAGCATCAGCCTGCAGACTGAAGGGTCCCAGGTTCGATTCCAGTAGGGGGTGTGCAGGAGGCAGCTGATCGATGTTTCTCTCTCATAGATGTTTCTAATTCTCTATAAAAAAAATCAATAAAATATATTTTTAAAAAATTTCCAAAATTATTTATTATTCATAGACTACCTATATTCCAGTAAGTATTTAAAAAATATATTTTTATTGATTTCAGAGAGGAAGGGAGAGGAAGAGATTGATAGAAATATCAATGATAGAGAATCATTGATCGGCTGCCTACAGAATGCCCCACACTGGGGATCGAGCCCACAACCCAGGCATATGCCCTGACCTGGAATCAACTGTGACCTCCTGGTTCATAGGTTGATGCTCAACCACTAAGTCTTGCCAGCCAGGTTATTCCAATAAGTTTTGAGGCAACTGGAAATTATTTCCAGGAACATGGCAGGATCAGAGCATGTTTTATCATTTAATAAGAATCCTTTCTCATGTATATGCAGTCTTCCAACTTCCATAAAGCAATACTGTCTTGCTGGGATTATTCCCCAATTTCCCCTACTTGAATCATAAAGAAGTCCTGGTTTATATGGATGAGATTCCTGGTCCTGACATAGATGTAAAAGGCCAGGGACCAGCATTATTCTCTTACCTTTGTCTGATTTCTGTCACCTCCTACCTCCCTCCCTTCGTCACCCTTGACCCTTGACATTCACACAAACAACAAATAAGGAATGCAAATCTCCAAAGACCTATTTATGTTCTTCTATTTAAGTTCTGCAGGAGAAGTGGGCAGTCTGTCACCAAGATCCTCTCTAAATTTTGGGAATACAGTAGTGAGGCTCCAAACTCTCCTTCTTAATCACTTGCCCCTGCTTCATTTGCCCCACAACCAAATTCTCAGTGTAGAACGTAGAAGTAATCCCTGTAGAGAGCTGAATGTAGTGCTTCTCCACTTTCTGGTGGCTCAGTGTTATGGATGGGTGTGTGTGTGGGGGGGGGGGGGGGGGGGGAGGTATGTGTGTGAAAGCTCATTAAATCCTCAGACCAGAAACAACAGATTTTCCTCACTGTTCGCAGATCCGGCAAACTGACGTGGGATGGACTTTGGGCTACATGCTGAACCTGACCAACATGATCCCAGCTGAGCAGCCGGTGTCCACACCTCTCTCCCATTCCACTTATGTCTCCCTCATGGTCCTCTTCTCCCTGATCCTGGTCGCAGCGGTTTTCATAGGCTTGATCATCTTTCACAAGCCTTCATATTTCCAGAAAGACAGGGTATAGCAGGAGCAGCTGAAAATCTGCTGGCTGGAATGAGGGAAAAAAAACTTGTCCAGGGAGCACTTTCCTCTGCAGTGGTGTCCAAGGTCACCCTTCCTTGCTCACCAAGGCCAGTTTTGACCTGTATGAAGCCTCTCTGGCTTTGCTGAAGTCTTTCCTTGGAAAGTATTCACCACCTTCTGCCTCAAGAACTTCCTGATGGACATTGTCTCTTTTGTGAGTCTTTCCCAAACCTTCTCCCTTTTCTTTTATGTGTCCTGTGTTCGTGTAGGTCTAAAAACCTGCCATCTTTCATGATCATTGCTTTAGAAAAGAATAATATTCATTTTATCCAGAAGGAGAGAGTCCTGAATCCTGTGCTGAGAATTTGTGCTGGCTAAAAGAAGAATCTCACTGCAATCTTACAGACCCTTTTACTCTCATTTTGCATTTATTAAGAAAGCCATACAATGCCTTTGGAGAGGGCAGACACACATCCCATTCCCAGTCTGCCCTTTGCATGGGAGAATTTTCCAGACTAGGCAAGTATATCCTAGGACCAAAGAGTCTTGTAAGGGAATTTATGTGCTTGTGCAGTTAATATTCAATCCAATCCAAAACAGGGATGTGGATGAATCACATATTCTTGGGTGATGCCAAAATGCTACAGAATGAAACATCCAGACCAGAGATTTTTAAAAAGCTGATGTACATATAGGCATTCAGATACCAGGACATATACTACATGGTGGATGTATACATGTCAGGAAGGAAAATATAGTTACAATGGAGGGTTGAGAAATGCACCCTGGAGTTTTGTTTTTACTGTAGTAAAATACACGTAATTCACCATTTTAACAGGTACAATTCAGCAGCACTGTATTTACAATGTTGTGCAATCATCTCCACTGTCTAATTCCAGAATATTTTCATCACCAAAAAATTGGCTGGAGACAAGACCATTCCTGGGTAGGTCAAAGCCCAACCTTTCAGTTAATAGGCAAATATACTAGTCAACTGCACCACAAAGATGCTATTGAGTTTAAAGCCATGCCATATCTGTTGTCCCAGTGTTTACTTTAGCGAGAGAGCTGCATTAGTGCAGCGTGACCTGCCTTTTTGCTGTCACAGTATTTACACATCAAAATGTGCCAGGAACCAGTAAGTGTCGATGCCACTTCTGTCATACAAGTAGGAGTTGTATTTACTTATTCCATGTTATATTTTGTGAGAGAAGCAGCAGCTATGGACCTTGTCACAGAAATATGAAGAGACCCTGTGCCTCCTTTCTTTAAGGATTGGTGAGAGTTACTTTTTGAGCCGGATGGGGTGGTGAAGTGCTACTCTGAACTTGCCCCAGGAGTGACTACTGAGCTGATGTGGGGTGGGTTTGGTGAGGAGAGGGGGACGCAGGGAGGGGGGAGGAAAAGCTCTCCCACAAACTAGAAGCCAAATATCCCTACATCTCTTGAGTAATCAAGTCATTTTTTTACAGTATCCAGCTGAATATAAGTGTTGTACCTTGATCAGGAATAAGAAGTCAAATTAGGGCATGTTTAACCTCTTTCTAGTAGTAGTAACTATATTGTTATAGCTAGTATTTATTGAGCATTTGTTATGTACTATGCTCTGTGTCCAGGCGCATTACATTAATTTTCTCATTTAATCTTCACAAAAATTTGAAGGTAGGTACTACCATTCCACTTCATAGAAACAGCAAGTGAGACTCAGAGATGCTACGTAACTTGCTCAAATGATTGAGGCAAAGTCTGGCATGCACTTTATCATTATTTTCTCTCCCGTATATACTACTAGACACTCTCATAACTTCAAAGCATGTGCTTAACTCTCTGCATGAGTACAGGGCTTATAGGCATGGTAGAAAGGGAAGTACACAGAAGACCTGTTTCCTGATGGATTTGGGATTTAATATTGCTTTAAGCCCACAAAGGCGCTCATGGCAACACTGATACTCTGTTCATGTACTTTTCACGTACTTTGCATGGTAACATATGTGACGTATGATGCTTATCAATGATTCCCATACTCCTGGCTTAATTATACTGCTTGCTCACTGCACAGCAGTTCAGAATCAAATAAATAGTAATTGATGATAATAATGAAAATAAAAGGTCATAAAAATAAGAGCCAGTAGCAGCTCCTTTCTTCCTTATGTCTACATATACAAAGCACTTTCAGGCACATTACCTATTCTGGTCCTAAAAACCCCCACGAGGTGTTAAGTATTATTTCTATTTTACAAACAAAGGGCATATAAACTAGTATATGGCAGAGCCAACTCATATCTCTGCCCCAAGTTTATTGCTTTTTCTTTTCTAAACCTTACCCCTTAGCAAGTTGGAATTAGAACTCACAAGTTTCCTTCTGTAAACACCTAAATCTTTTCTTATTCCATTTCTGTCTTATTGCCTGGATCCAAAAAATAAAAAATAAAAAAATCTTAAAGGTATTTGGGAGCCAAACTCCACTTATTATAAGTATCAAATCATGATTAGCAGACACAACCTCATCTGTAGTAGAGACAGAGGATTTTGAGGCAGATCTAGGAATCTGCTTCTAGCCATTCTGAATGAGGAAGGCCAAGAAAAATAGATTATATCAAAATTTTAATATTGTATTACCTACTGGTTATAAATGATTGCCATTCCTTCTTAGACTTTCACCCATACTTGATTCTGGTGACCCCATTCCTTTAGAAGGTGGGAAACTTTTTATTTTTATGAACCCACTGGGGGAAAAATCTGAAGTGGTTACTTCTGTAGACAAAAGAATTGAAGTTAATTAGGTGTGCGTGTGCGTGTGTGTGTGTGTGTGTGTGAGAGAGAGAGAGAGAGAGAGAGAGAATGAATTATAAAAGTTTCACCTTAATAAGGTATACTTCATTTTAATGTTGTATCAGTCAAGACCTCTGTAAGAAAAATATGGTACAATCAAACTGAGTGACTATGGATGGTTTAATAAAGTGACTACTATATCCAAAATATTAGCATTTCGACATGTAGTTAATATAAAATTAATGAGATGTTTATTTTTTTCATATTAAGCTTTTGAAGTCTGTTGTGTATAATTGTACTTACTCTACATCTTAATTAAGATTAACTATATTTCAAGTGCTCAGGCACATGTGACTCATGGCTACCATATTGGACAGCACAGGTATAAAAATACATTCAAAGCCAAAAGGACACGTATAATAATCCTTCTTCTTTCTCTTGAGGGGGGAGATTTTTTTTGAGGGGGGATTTTTTTTAAAGACAGCTACAGATGCTATAACCTTCTTGCTCTTATTATTATATATGAAGATTAACATTATTCTTAAACAAGCTTTTAAGATTCTAGCCCCACATTTCACTTTATTCCTCAGGTTTTGTTGCCTTTTTTGTGAAGGGAGAGATGTCTATTATTCAGATCAACATGCCTGACCTTTGGAAAATTCAATCTGGATTCAACAATAAAACGATAATATAAGTAATTTGGATGCTCCTATTTTATAGTCAAGTGTACATTGAATATTAAAATAGAGATAATAGCTCACAGAGCAAAGTTTACCATAAAATAGTAAAATCACTATTAAAATATATTCTCCTTTATTGTCAGTTTAAAAGATGAGCTGAATTTCATCCAAACTGGTCAGATCCCTGTCTGATTCAGATTCTAATCATTGCTATCTTGTTAGAACATGACAGTTGCTCCTAGTTAGCTGTGCTCATTAACCATATGTTTCAGTTTGTTAGTTTTAGTTTTAAAATTAGTAATAACAGCCCAGCCAATGTGCTCAGTGGTTGAGCATCGACCTATGAGCCAGGAGGTCACAGTTCGATTCTCGACCAGGGCACATACCTGGGTTGTGGGCTTGACCCCCAGTGTGGGGTATGCAGGAAGCAGAAATCAATGATTCTCTCTTAACACTGATGTTTCTCTCTCTCTCCCCCTTCATCTCTGAAATCAATTAAAAAATGTATCTATTAAAATGACAACAAACTCAAAGTTTCAGTGGCTTACCATAGTAAATGTTGATTTTCTTGTTCACGGGTCTGCAAGTCAACTGGGTAGCTCTGCTTCAGGCCTGCTGCATGTGCCTCAGTCTTCTTGCCTGGTGTCTTCCTGAGCCATGTTCTCATGCTGAATGGCAGAGGTACAAGAGAGTGAGAGGAAACCTACAATACCTCTTAAAACCTTGGCCAGGATGGCCCATCACTTCCACCCACATTCTATTGATCTGAATAAGTCATATGACCAAGCACAACATTAGCAAGTTGGAAAAACACTGGGAAGAATGGCCAAGTTATATGGCAAAGGATATGATTGATTCAAACACAGAAAAGGAGTGAAGCACTGGGCCTAGGTTTCCAATCTACCAAAGTGTCTCATCAACTAAAACATAAAGTGTGTTTTCTGTAAATTAATCTACTTACCTTTCTAAGGAATATTCTTTTAAAAACATGTCATTATTTCCAAGACGTCATCAAGCTGCAACTCCCTTTCACAGCCTTAATCAGGGTGCTCTGGAAGTTCCCCAATTAGCCTCATATTCTAAAATCGTAGATTTTCTGAAAGACCATGCATCTATTTATTGTCCTAATTTTATATGTTTACGATCAAGTGTAGTTAAGTACCCAAGTTTTTATTTGCACATGATAGTAGTATCACAGGTATAATGGATTTTTAAATAACGGGGAAAGGGGTTTCTTCACAAGCCTTTTCTTTAGAAAAGTGGCACGTAAGACTACATGTGATAAAAGCATTGCTATACCTTTTGCATTTCTCTATTTCAAATAAATTTCTAAATTTAAATTGATGATACGATGATGGCATCATCAGCACTTGAGTTGACTTTTTGTTTTTATGCCCCTTTTGTGTGTATGTTGAATAGCAAAGCTCACCAGTGAACATGACAAGTGCTATACAGTCACCTAAGAACAACATAACTCCTTATAATTTATGAAGAGAGGGGGGGAAAGTCTTGGGAGCTAAGGAGGAAATAGAATGTATTTAGGATGAGCTAAACGGAACTCTACTTTTCCTCCTAAACCTGTCCCTCCTCCTGCATTTTATCACGATTAATACCACAACTATCTCAAGTAACGAAGATCAGAATCAACTTCATCAGTAATAACTGCCCACTTTGCCTTGGCAACATTTTTCATTTTGACTCGCCTTTCCAATCTTATTATTATCACCTCAGTAAAGACCTGATACCAGGAATGGTGGTCTTGTTGCCAATCTATTACTGCCAGATTAATCTTTATAAAAAGCAGGCCTAATCACATTGCTCCCCAACTAAAACTGTTGTTGGTTTTCCGTTGCCTACAAAATAAGGTTAAATGCTCCAATAGACATTTGTGTCTTTTGATCCACGCCTGATTCTTCATCTGACACTGACACTGTTCAGGTGTTATTTGTTCAACTTGGAATACCTTTGTCCCACTCTACCTTCAAAGCTCAGTTCAAATGCTCCTTCCCTCAGTGAAGCCTTCTCTAAATCTCCAAGTTAGAATAAATTGCTGCTTCCCTTTGCTTCCACATCCTTATCTGTAGAACACTGAGACCCTTCTACTCAGGATCTGGGTTATACTCTTTGGGCAAGATATATGGCCCATTTCATTTCGAACAGTTGGGCTCAGGGGCATTTTAGGAAGAACCCGGTAACAGTCCTGGTTAATCTCCCTGTCCACTGCTAGGGGGCTGGTCCATACCACTATTTCTGCTTCAGTATCCTTATTTATGTTATCTCTTGATAGGTCTATCCTCTTCCTCCAGCTTTTAAAGACCAGCTCAACTCCTGATTCCTCAATGAAGCCTTCTTTGATTACCCACATTGCATCTTCCTTCTTGGACCATGCATTTTGTTTCTGTATAGCTAACCACTCAGCATTTGATTATACATATTAAAGTAGAATTTTAAGGATTAGAATGCACATTAAAGGGTCACACATCAAAATTTAATGTGTGACCCAGGGATCTTGTTGAAATAAAAAGCATTTTATTTTAACTAAAAAATGGTTCAGTAGGTCTAGGGTGAGGCTGAGGTCTACATTTCTAACTGCCAGGTAATGCCAGTACTGCTGTCCAGGGATCTTCGGGTATTAAAGATCTCCACTATTTTATCATTCCATGGCTCTCAGGTAAGTGGTAATATACTCCCTGACTGCTGTGCTTCTTTCGGCAGACCATTCCACAGTGGGCCAGCTCAAATGCTACTTACAAACCTTACTCCTTCCCTTACACAAGCCTCAGTGCTGCTTTGTCAGTTTTCTGTACCTCCTGAGATTTCTGTCTCCCCTGTCCTCTGCCTTTGGGGAACCAACTGCTTCACAATCAGTGGAAACCTGGTGTGCCTCAGAGGGATTTCTCCCAGCTTTTCTGCCCAGCCCCTAGCCTTCTATGTACTACCCTGGTGTTCTTGGTAGAAGCCTATGGGAAAGAGCTGGTAGGTGATCCATAATGCAAACTCATGTGCAACCTTTAAAAATTCTTTAAAACTTCAGCTGGTTTCTTATTATTTCGATGGATTTTTTTCCTCCTTCTGTTACTCTACCAGGGGTGAAAGGGCTAGTGACTTTCAGGAATTTAGTTCTGATAGGTTTCAAGACACTATGATTTTATAGTTTAACTAGCCAGGTGGAAGTTCCAACTCCTGCTTCTATGTACATAATTATGTGTAAAATAAAAATGAATTATAGAAAATTATTTTTTTTACGAAGTTTGCAACTAGAAATGCAACCATTAGCATATGTAACTAAAAACAGAGTCTCAATAAATCAAATAGATTTCCAGTTTTAAAAAGCAACAATTATATGTACTCCATATTGCCAGTTTCCTTATAAATACTCGTACTAAAAAAATGGAAGATGTAAATGACTGATTTGTAGTAACACAAGTTGCCCTTTGACATACAACTTATTTTTTTTATTACGAAACTAGAGGCCCAGTGCACGAATTAATGTACAGGTGGGGTCCCTCGGCCTGGCCAGTGATCAGGGCAGGCCGGCCGGGGGGAGGGACCGCGGGAGGTTGGCCGGCTGCAGGAGGTTGGCTGTGGGAACGCACTGACCACCAGGGGGCAGCTCCTGGATTGAGCATCTGCCCCCTGGTGGTCAGTGCACAACATAGCGACTGGTCGTTCTGCTGTTCGGTCGATTTGCATATTAGCCTTTTATTATATAGGATAATTTTTGACAAGTAACAACGAAAAAGGGCAGATATAGATAAATGGTGAGCAGTTTTTAAAGTAAACTACTCAGCACCAATTGTAGTCTTTTCATAATGTTCTCTTTCTCATCAGCTTTGCAACCTATAGGCATACCATAATTGGAATCAGTAGCTTAAAAATATGCTATTTTGTGTTGTTCCATAGTTCTTGAATTTTTACCTCTATAGTAGTCAACTGAATCATCTTGTTGGAATACACATGTAGATTAAAGTCCCTGTGAAGAATTTGCTCTGTCTCCTGCAGTTAAATCCATTTGAAGGATGTATTCTTCAACTATTTTCTGGACAGACCAGTCTAATAATATAACAGAAACAAGTTACTTTTAACTTTTTTATTATTAAAATTTTCAAATGTAAACAAAAGTAGAATAGAATACACACCTATTACAGAATTTCAATTATCATCATTTTGCAAATCTTGCAGAAACAGTGTTTACAATTATAATCACAGATAGAAAAGGATTTAAACTTTATGGAGGGCACTGTGCAAAAGAAGAAATAAATGTACTCTTTTACCAACTGTCAAATGGCGAAGGTGGGCAGGATTATTGTATTATGCAACATGGTAAAAGTAAACAGGTGTAAGGTACTTAATTGTACAGAAGGATGCACCTTGTATGAAAGGAGGTAGAATATATCTTACAGGGCCATCTTCCTCCTGCTGGGAGAATTAGGACCACAGCAGCTATATTTGCTTATTCCTTTTAGATTATGAAGTTAAAGAGAATAGCAGAATAATTTTAGTGTAGCAGTAAATCAATGAGTTATGTTACTTGTAGACAATCTCTTAGAATACTTGACACTGAGAAGCTGAAGAAGGCTAATGAATCACCTATTTTAAATTGTAAGTTTTGCTTTTTATATGTTTAAACCTAAACCTCTCTTTTTTAAGGCTGCTTTTTAAAAATATATTTTTTTATTGATCTCAGAGAGGAAGGGAGGAGAGAGGGAGAGAAACATCAATGATGAGAGAGAATCATTGATCAGCTACCTCCTGTATACCCCCTACTAGGGATTGAGCCCACAACCCAGGCATGTGTCTTAACTGGAAATCGTACTGTGACCATCTGGTCCATGGGTTGACACTTAATCACTGAGCCACATCGGCAGGGCTAAAACCTTTCTTTTAATAAAGCTCTACTAAAATAAACATTTGTGAGATAATTCTGGCAGGTTTTTAATGTAAATATTCACTAGTGTCTAGAAACAACTCTATTTTTTGTGTGCTACGGTCCCTTCTTAGGCCTGTCAGTAGTGGGTAAGTGAAAAGGAAGAGGGCATTACTTCTCCAGGAGAAGAGAAAAATCAGAATTATTCAGGTAGCAAAATGCTGCATATTTTGAGGTAAGAATTAAGGCTGGAAGAACAACAGAGTAGAAGAACAGCCCATTAATGTCTAACTTGTATTAAATTAGTGCACAATAGATAATCTCATTTTATAGGAAACTAGAGGCCCAGTGCACAAAATTCGTGCACTGGTAGGGTCCCTAAAGGCTGCCGGCTGCTGGCTAAGGCCTGCCTCCCTTCCCCTGGCCAGCCCTGCCACCTGATTGAACTCCCGGACAACTCCCAGTCGAGGGGACAATTTGCATACTATGCTTTTATGATATAGGATAGTCCTATATAACAAAGATGTAATATGCAAATGGTCATTATCGACCACGTAACAACTGGATCACGGATCAGCAGGAGAGTGGGGCAGTGAGCTACAAGCGGGAGGCAGAGAGCTACAGGAGGGGGCAGGGTAGCAAGCTATGAGGAGGGGGCGGGGGCAGCGGGCGGAGAGCTACAGGAGGGTAGCTGCGAGCTACTGGCGCAGGGATTCGTGCACAGGGCTACTAATAGTTACATAATATTTGAATTTTTAAGAAGAAGAAAACTAATTATTCCTTGTGATTTAATACAGTTTTTGTATTCTGAGATTAGTTTACAGAGAAAAATGCTAAGAGAGAGTGCAAAACATTTTTAGTGTAGAGAGAAAAGGTTTCAAGATAATTTTTAAATTGTCTCTATCAGCTTATAAAAATACATATATATGTATATATATATACGTGTGTGAGTTATAGAATAAATTCTAGTATATACATAAGTGTATGTATATTTGTATGTCTATACATAAATGTACATACATTTGTATATGTGTGAGCACATGTGTGTAAGTCATAGAAGAAATTGTAGTACCATCCGATAGCCTTGATTTGGTTTTAGATATACTGGCAGAATAAACACAAATTATTAGAGTCATAGTATTTGAGATTTTGAAGGGATCATAGAGATTACTTAGTTCAATATTTGCCAAATAGTTTGGAATTTGCCAAATAGTATCTTATATCATGTTAATGCTCATTCTGTGGGGGAAACAGAATTCTGTGCTCAAGGTGAGGAAATGGCTGGTTAAATAAAACTGAATAAATTTCTACTTCAGGAATGCTAAGGGCTTTTAATAAGCTGATGTTCATGGTGGCAGCAGTTTGCATTTCCAAAATTATTTGATTAAAAAGAATTCTTGCCGTAACCGGTTTGGCTCAGTGGATGGAGCGTCAGCCTGCGGACTCAAGGGTCCAGGGTTCGATTCCGGTCAAGGGCATGTACCTTGGTTGCAGGCACATCCCAAGTTTGGGGTGTGCAGGAAGCAGCTGATCCATGTTTCTTTCTCATCGATGTTTCTAACTCTATCCCTCTCCCTTCCTCTCTGTAAAAAATCAGTAATATATATATATATATATATATATAAACTCTTTCAACCTGTAAAACATCTAATAAAACACTAGTTTCATTTGTCCTTAGAATACAGCATAAGAAAAGCTTACGGACAAGAAAAACAAATGTAAGTGGTTTGTTGGTAAAGCGAAGATGTCCTGACACGAGTGAGCGGGTCTGGCATTCCATCTTTTAAAGACTTGGAACGTGTTAAATTGGCTACACTAACAGCAAACTCCAGGAAGAAAAAGGGGCCCCCGAATATCTAGGGCGCTCTTGGGGATGCCACACGCAACGTACCTGAAATCAAAGAACTGCGCCTCGGCAGGCAGAGGCGGCGGGAGACAGACGGCAGGTGCGTGGGTGCCCCGCGCCGTCACCGCGCCGCCGGCCCCTCCGCGCCCCCGCCCGCCCGCCCGCGGCTCCCGAGCGCACCTCCACGGCGCGAAGGGCCGCTCTTCGACGGCGGGCTGGGGAGCGTCCTCCCCCGGGAATGCCCGCTCCTCTGGAGGCTGCGGGCCCGCAGCGGCCGGTACTCACCCGTCGCCGGAGCTATCCTTCACCTCGACGCCAGAGGTGCGGGGCTCCCACGACCCCGGCCACACCGCTCTCAGGCCTTTCCCCCGGGGCAGCTGTCGCCACTGGGGCACCCATCCAGGTGGCGGGTGATCAGAGCTCCCTCCGCTCGCGTTACCGTGGAGGCGAGGGCCGGAGTAACAGACGCGGGCGCTCCAATGCGAGCCACACAGTCAGGCAGCGTGGGAACGGACGTCGCGCACAGATTTCCTGAGGCGCACGCTCGGGGCAGCGCACCCCGGCACGCCGTAGCGCGCATGCTCCTTGGCCGCCGCGGGGCGTGAGCGCGAAACGGGCGGCGGGCGTTCGGTGTGCCCGTCTGGAGCGGTGCGGGGTGGTTGGTGCCTTCTAGTGTGCGGTAAACGCCCCGTTCTGCCCGCGCCACCCAGACGAAGTAGAAGTCCACTGTCTGTCCAGGTGAAGGTCGTACTGCGGCTCAAAGCCCCTCAACCCTTCTCGGTCGGGCTCTCCAGGATTTTGCCTGGTTGGAGTCCTGAACTACGGGAAAAACAGCGGGGGGCATCCAGGTAACCAGGGCCAGCCCCGCACGGGCCTCTGGGACTTGTAGTCTCCAGAGCCTGTCCATCCGATGGCAGTGCTTGAATAGCATCAAATCCTGGACCGTTTTACTACTGAGTGCCTACTATGTGCTGAGCACCTTGCTAGGATTGGTGGAGGGTAGATGAGGGCTCGCCCCAGCCTCTCACTTTAGGGCAGGCAGGAAGATGAACTTGCAGAATGGGATGTAATGAACAAAAATTACGAATTCAAAGTGCTCGAGGTGGTCACAGAGGAGCATGATTTCAGAGACACTGCTAATTGTAAATCAGCAGTATCCTTGAAGATAAGATTGGGTTTACCTGTTGGAGCGAGTTTTCTAACACAGAAAGTTGAATTGCTTTAAGAAGGTAAAAGTGAGTCATAATTTTTCCTTCCACATTAGGGAGTTCAGAAAGGATTCATCATGCTATGTGACAGTAGATAAACTAAGATAAATTGGATTTTGGACTGAATTCAGTTCTGAGGAAGGAAAGTGGATTAATACATTTGGAAAGACTTACAACAGCAGCTGGGGGAAAACTAAAGGAAAAACAATTTTCTAGTTAGCTCATAATTAACCAAAGAAATACTACTCTATACCAGAATATGGATTTTGTGACCATTTCGTACTCTAGAGATTTCCCCATAATTTTATTCTACAAACATTCCTGAAACCAAATGGCATGTGACTGAAGTAATCAAGGTGATTGCATACAGTACTAAATTTACACAAACATAAGATAGTAAAATCGGCTTTAGGAATTTTTATTTGAGGGATCACCATAATGATAAACGCACTGTTGGATTAATTTGCAGAACCCAGAGATTTCTAAATGCTAAGCAAGAAAAGGCTGAATGAACTACTTGAGTTTAATTCTCAGGCTTTCACTATGGACCTTCAGGTCCTCTGAAACAAAAATAGCAAGTCTCAATTACCTTATCTTTTAGAAAAAGCTTTCACTGCAAGAATTGTAAATTAGCAGTATCCTTTAAGAGAAGATTGGGTTTACCTGTTGGAGCAAGTTTTCTAACAGAGAAAGTTGAATTGCTGTAAGAAGGTAAAAGTGTGAGTTAAAATTTTTCCTTTCTTCCACATGACGTTTTCAATAGAGCAAATGAAGTTTTCATCTACATCTTCAATTTTATCCAATATTTTGTTTATAATAATTTACCCTTTATCATTTATGGAATGACAAATGAACCAGGTCAGAAACATTTTCAGGTATGTAAAAATATTTGATTAATAATTTCTTCTATAATAAGGTTATCATTTTATAATTTATTATAATTTAACTCTCTATAAGATTATCACTGCTAATGTTTTTTGTCGATTAGCAGATAAAATTTGAAGATATAGGCATCAGTAAGCCAGCTATTGATTTTAAGTTCCGTTTAGAAGTCCTTGAAGAATGGAAAGTAAATTCAAAATTCTCTTTTCTGGAACTAATTGACATCTTCAGAACATTCCACCCCAAAGCTACAGAATATACATTCTTCTCAAGGGCACATGGGACATTTTCAAAGAGAGACCACATGTTAGGATGCACGCTAAGTCTTTACAAATTTAAGAAGATTGAAATCATATCAAGCATATTCTCAGACCATGATGGCATGAAATTAGAAATCAGCTACAATAAAAATGCTCAAAAACAAATATATGGAGGCTAATAGCATGCTATTAAACAATGAATGGGTTACCAAAGAGAACAAAGAAGAAATAAAAAAACATCCTGGAAACAAATGATAATGAAAACACAACAATCCAAAATCTATGGGACACAGTGAAAGCAGTCCTGAGATGGAAGTTCATAGTACTAAAAGGCATACCTCAAAAAACAAGAAAGACTGGTAATAAGTTATCTAACACTACAACTTAAAGAGAACAACAAGAAAAACCCAGAATAAGTAGAAGGAATGAAATAATAAAGATCAGAGCGGAAATAAATGACACAGAGGGAAAAAAATACAAAAGATCAATAAAACCAAGAGCTGGTTCTTTGAAAGGATAAATAAGATTTATGAACAAACCAGGAAACAGAGAGAAACCAAACAAACAAAATCAGAAACAAAAGAGGTGAAGTAACAAATTACTCCATAGAAATACAAAGGATCATAAACAAATACTATGAATGACTTTAGTCCAACAAATGAGACAACCTGGACAAAATGGACATATTCCTAGAAAAACACAACCTTCTAAAACTCAATCAGGAAGAATCAGAAAACCTGAATAGGCTGATAACTACTGATGAAATTGAAGCAGTAATAAAATAAACTCCTGGCAATTAGGCTCCCACATATTTTAATTAAAGTTACTTGTGCTGGGCCGGGCCAAGGGTTCGGTGAGCCTGAGGGGGGGCAGCAAAGGATTGAAGAAAAGACAAAGAGAATAAGCTGGGTCTAGTCAGTGATGGCAAACCTTTTGAGCTCCGCATGGCAGCATTTTGAAAAACCCTAACTTAACTCTGGTGCCGTGTCACATATATAAATTTTTTGATATTTGCAACCATAGTAAAACAAAGACATTTTTGATATTTATTTTATATATTTAAATGCCATTTAACAAAGAAAAATCAACCCAAAAAATGAGTTCGTGTGTCACCTCTGACACGTGTGTCATAGGTTCGCCATCACTGATCTAGGGGGATCTCCTGTGCCTGGCTGAGGCCACAGAGAGAGACCCAGAGGGCAAGCTGAGCCTTTATTTTATAGCCAGAGGTAAACAAGGTAGTGGTCACCATAGTTACAGTGTTCTTGTGAGTTTCACTTATTTTGGCAGCACTTGCTGCACCTCCCACAGTCCATTAGCTACCTAGGAAGGATCTAGGGGGTTCCTAAGGTCAAGCTTAATTATGCTAAGAGGGCTGTGCCCTCTAAACTAGGTCTTGTTTGTGGCTTTGCCAACAGGTTAGTCTGAGGCTTAACCCTATAGCCGCTCCCTACGGTTACTCCTAGGTATTTGAAAAATGTTTTATATTGCTATTATGAAGTGACCTTTTTCTGTTAGCATATAGGGAAGCTATTAACTTTGGCATAAGTTCTGCTACTTAACAACTTTCTAATTATGTCTAAGCTGTTTTCATCGAGTGTCTTGGGTTTTCTATGTTTTCTTGTCTTTTTTCTACAGATAAGGATAGTCTTGTCTTCTCCTTTCCCATAGTTATACCTCTCCTTTTCCATGTCTTATTGCATTAACCAGACTTTCTATTAAATGCTAAAGGTGATCAACTACTGTTTACTAAAGGTGAGAGTATATTTCTTTATTTAATTTTCAGTTAAATTAAAAAATTTAAATAACATACTTTTATCTCAAGTATAATAGTTTTCTTTCAGTAATATGCTCTATCATTCTTAAGACTATTTCTTATTTATTTAGAAATGAAAGAACCATCATCATGAAAAAGATCTCAAAGAGAAAACAAGATATTAAAAAGGTAAGGTATTAATGGAGCTTATAAGGATTTTGATGATACTAAATAGCCCAATTATCAATGTAGTATAATCCTAAAAATGTGATGTATTTGGTTCTATACATAAATCACACATACATATGTTAAAAGAATAAATAAGAGGTATTAGGGATGAATTATTTGATCTGTCAGTTATGTAATAAAGAACATTAGAAATGAGTTATTTATGTATATACTATTTATTCCCTTACTTAAATATTGACTTTATCTTTTCTCAGCCAGTCAGCAATCCATTTCTGCTTTGCTAAAAATAAAATGTTTTTCTTTTTTTAATAGTGAGTGAAACATATACGTTTAGGACTGAGATCTATATGTCTTTTAATCTAATTAAGATTCATTTTATTTTATTTTTCCATCACCATTTATCCCCTCTATGCCCTCTTCCACTTCCACCCATCTCCCCCCTGCAATCACCAAACTATTGTTCATGTATATGAAGTTGCACATTTATCCCTACTTCTAGATGGGGATTGGAAGTTATAAATCCTGGGAATGCTGGACAAGATTATTGGGAATTAAAAGGAGACCTCTATCAATCACTTGCCAGGGTTGATATCTCATCATACTTTCAAGGGTTACTGTCCCTTGGACAAGAATAGAATTGGGTATTTTTAATTGTGTTGAAGACGATACTGAAGGTTTAATAAGAACAGAACATCTTAGTTCATGTTGGCCTTATTCATTAGTTCTTAAGGATGGTACAGGAGCTACTGGTGGATTTTGAAGTTCTTTCAGAAAGTGTGTAGGCAGAGTTCTTATTGTGATAGTAATGTCTTTACTAGGATTGTGTCAATACTCTGCTTTGGCTTTTGACACGAATCCATATCTTTACTGTGATGGGAAAGCTGATGTGTGTCTGCTTGCTCTTTCCACTCCAACTACACATTAGTTTGGTTAGCATGTACAGGTGTTATTTAAGGAGTCTTTTACTATTCTATTTCTTAAACTTAACATGAAAAACAGACTCATCCATATCATTCTAAATAGGGATTTAACATTGCTAGTATGGTTTAATTTTAGAATATCGAGGTTTAAAAATGGTAAATGCAATAAATTCTCATTCTAGCATATTGATAATGATAGGACATTCAATTACAAATACTAATAGGCAGCTAGAAATATGGTATTCCAAAACAGTCCAGGTTGGAGACAGATTTAGGAAGCCATGAGAATACATGCACTCTCTAAAGCCTTGGAATGAACCCACATTTAAGCAGTGAGGAGAAGTGTGACCTTTGAAGATACAGGGAGTAAGTGGCCGGAGAGATAAGAGGGTAGAAGTCAAGGATATAAAACGTTTTTAGATAATAAAGGTGCCCAACATCAGATGCTGCCATGTAATCAGATAAAAGCTAACACTGATACAGCATTGAGTTTCAAAGTATTTTCATATGTCTGACCTCATTTGAACCTCCTAAAAGGTATATGAAGCAGGCAATATATGATCGCTAAGAACTAACGATTGGATTTTATTATTAAAAGGTCCTTTTTGAACCCTGGCTGGATGGCTCAGTTGATTGGAGCATTGTCCCATACAGCAAAAAGTTTCGGGTTCGATTCCAATCGATGTTTCTCTCTCACATAGATCTCTCTCTCTCTCTCTCTCTCTCTCTCTCCCTCTCTCCCTCTCCCCTCGCTCCCTTTCTAAAATCAATATACATATCCTCAGGTGAGGATAAAAAAAATTTTTTTGAAAAGGTCCTTTTTGATGTTACAGAGAGCAACTTCTAATTAAAAGCCCACCATATATAAAAAGCTCATACCAACTGATAAAAAGATGGAATTTAAGAAAACAGGCAAAGGCTCTGAATTGGCATTTTAAAGGAGATGACTTTCAAAGGGATGATGAACATTTGAAAAGGTGTTCAATGCCAAAACAAAAAGATGCAAGGTAACTTTCACCCCCTTTTTTTGCAGATGTCTGAAGAGACAGATAATACTGCAGTAGAAGAAAATGTAGACAAGCATCTTCAAAAAGGTCCTCAATAAGTATACCATAATTCTGATGCTGTTGGTTTTTATTTTAAAAAGATGTAAATGACTAATGCTATCATAGGGTTTCAGCTGGGAACACAAGTTTATTAAGAGATGAGTTCAAATAGAAACTAAACTTTCTAGATAATACAAGATGGGCATAAGGAAATAATTAGTAAAGGCTATATATGTGATAAAATTTTTAATTAAGATTTTATTTTCTCTCTCTCTGCAAACATGGAGAATCTACAAGTGTTTGAGACTGTTATACCATGAAGATACTAGATGTAGAACTTGCTTCAGGAAGTTCTAGATCTCGAGAAAAATACATAAATAATGGTTTAACCCTAGTTCATTCACCATTACTGAGCACATATTATATGCCCCCTGCCATTCTAAGTTCTGGGAATAGAGTATAAACAAACCAACTAGTCATTTTTAAATTATACCAGGAAATAATGCAGTTAAGAATTAAGATTCTTATGACCTATAGTGATTTAGCTTTTTCTTACCATTTATTTCCACCATCCTCTATGCAGCCTTTAAGTAGTCAGAAGCAGGGAGAAGAAACAGAAAAATGCAAGGCAAAATGACCAAAAGGTCCTCCACTTTCTACTATACCTAGGACTGCTCAACTCCTGTCTTTCTCAGTTCATCTGGTGGATCATCTAGCGAATGAGTAGGAAATAACACATAGTTTGGGGTGCATACAACAGCTGGAGTTCTCTTTATACCCCACAAGACTGTTTCATTTTAAAAGCTTTCAGAAGTAGGGCTTCTCAAATTTTACAAAACTGACTAACTGGTACCTAGAAACTTATCTCTTCCTTTTAGATTCCTTCCTCTCCAGTTTCATCAAATTGAAGTAACCTATCTTTGATATTTGTATATTCTGTAGAGAGTATATTTGTATATTCTATATAGAATATAACTGTTCTTACAGATTTTTTTCCCAAAAGGAAAAAGATAAAGGTTTGCTTTTCTGAGTATCCCCCCTCACCCCCGCCTGACTACAACGAAGGACTATAGCCAATAGCTGAGAACACACAGGTAGGGGAAACAAAATCCAGTCCTGAGCATATATAACAGTATTTACTCCAGATGGAAAAGGGGGAAGGGATATCTGTTTGAGGTTCTAAGCCCTCATGCAGCAATATCCCAGTCTTCATAATTATCACGATCCTTAAAAATGCATGCAACTTAGCTATTTAATAAGTACTTTTGCTGCTATTGCTGTTTAGTTATTTTCAAAAGTGTCATGAGATCTATATTATGTTGGCTTCTTCATAGGTTTAGATGCAGAAGAAGAAAATAAAAACACAATAGAAATGTTCAGAAGCAAAGTAAGAGAAAAGCTAAAGAATGCTAAGGTAATGCTTGTTTTTTTCTTTCCTGGCTTTAAATTTAATGTTTAAATGCAACATGCATCAAATTAACTTTTCTTCTTTAAAAAAGAGCCAAATTTCAGTCTTAAATATAGTTCCTTAAATCCAAATACTTCAAGTTCTTTTCCAGGTGTTTTTTTTTTTTTTTCAAACCTAAATCCAAGAAAAGTTAAGTGATTTAGTCATGGAAACTATATATGACATCTCAGGGGAAAACGTGTGCATACTTTTAAAAAGGAAAACATTGAGAAGTCTTGGTTTTTATCCATTTTAAACAAAAGAAGTTTATCTGTGAAGATTAAGTTTTCTATATCATTTATGTTGTTTCAGATTAATCAAAGTGAAAAATCTTCAACTCATCTGCTCATTGATAATAAGATAAATCAGTGGTCTAAGGTGAATAACTTTTTTTAACCCTAAAAGACAGCTTTATTGAGATATACTTTATATAGCAAAAAATTCACTCATTTTAAGTATGTGATTCAATGATTCTTAGTAAATTTAGATGTATTAAGTCAATACTGTAATCCAATTTTAGGCACCTAGACACAAATAGGATATAAAATAAGCTTTTGTATTTTATGTATTTTAAAATTATTTTACTCCTAATGACTGAGTTTTACTTTTTATTATAGAATTAATTTCTCTCTCAAACCTCCCTAAAAACAGTTCATTTTAATATGTGTGTGAGAAGAAAGTGATAAGGGCTTTACATATACAGTATTGAAAAAGGAGAGCTTATTTTATCACCAAGTTTATAACTATGAGTATGTCACTTTAGTCCATGGGCCAATGCTCTATCCACTGAGCCAAACCAGCTAGGGCAAGTATGTCACTTTAAATACTTTTAACTACCTCTCACTCTACAAAACATTGTAGATGGGTGGAGTGGTACTTGTGTGTGAGCACACATATACGTGAAAGCACCTAAAAATGGGGAGAGATAAAACCATTTGCCCTGAGCCCGCATTTTGATAGAAATGTAAGGTGATGCTCTTAATACTCTGACTAGAGTGAGGAGTTAGGGAAGATGGAGAGGATTTACACTCTATTCTGTTTTTTATTGCAGTTACCAGAACTTTAAAACAAATCAAAATTTCATAAGTCAGACTTGAAGTCAAATATAACTTGATATTGTCTCTCCTTCTGCTCCTTGCTCACGAATAAGATAATAGTTACTACTTATTACTACTTACCTTATTACCTCTCTTTCACGTATAAGCAGAAAAAGTATTCATTTCACCACTGAGTACTGCTTTTCCATTGTTTAACCCACAGACTGAAGTCTCATTGGAGGCAGGCCTTTCGTTTTTCACTCTGAACGGTGAAGAAGGCGCAGCTTTGGGCCAGTTTTCAGAGCAGGTTGGGTTTGTTTCCCTTCCTCCATCACCCTCATTCTCAGGAAAAATAACTCTTGTTAAAGGCAAAGAATGAAATACTTGGATGGGAGATGAAATTTTTATTATTGAGTGATTTTGTTCTCTCTGAATTGAGCTGTTCATAATAATTCCTAAAATTTATTGAGTGCTTACTAGATGTCCAATGACATACTAAATTTTTAATGTGGATTGTATCATTCAATCCTCATAGAAACCCTGTTAGGCAGGCACTGTTATCGGCTCTGTTTTATAGGTGAGGAAACTAAGGTGGGTTAAGCATTAATAGAGCTGGGAAATATAGGCTGTTAGCTGCAAAGCCCGTGTTTTCTCTTTCTTCTGTTGTTCCTGTCTTTCTCTCCAAGTGCCCCCGCATTGTTCTCGATAATCTCTATTACTCTCCACAGAGTCCCTCTGTCCATCCCTCCTAGTCCAATCCTAGAGTCTTCCAATTTCTGTCATTTTCCCACTTCCCTTCAAACTCCTCAGCCCCTCCTATTATTCCCTGGTTGTGCTTTCCTCCAGTCTCACTAGTCTTTCCCCATTGCCTCCTCATTTGTCAGTCACTTATTGATCGTCCTATCTACTCACGTTCCTCTGTATTTTTCTCTAATTCCTCTCCACCTTCAAGTCTCTCCACAGTTTCCTTGAGTCCCTTCCCCCAGAACCTCTTATTCCCCAGAATTCTTTCTATCTACTAACACCTCTTAGTCATTTCCAAATCCCTCAGGCCCTCCTTTGGGGTCCCTCTTGGACCCCATTTGCCTTTCTACTGTACACCATTATCAGTCTTCCTTTACAGCAACCCCGATGTGGGCCTTACCTCCGAAGGCAAGTTGAAAGCCCTGGCCCACATCTGGGATGCTATAAAGGAAGATTGATAATGGGGGCTGCACCTGGAACAAAGAGAGTCCTTTTTGTCTTATGATTGGAATCTTCAAAGAGATCCCCTATGTGAGGATCTCCCAAATCTTGCTTCTAGATATCAGTGCCATACTTTGTTTGAATTCTGAAAAAGATACCATAAAAATTTCTAGATATAAAATACCTTCATTTTTAAAAATCCTCACTTGAGAGTATTTTTTCCATTGCTTTTCAGAGAGAGCAGAGAGGAGGGAAGGAGAGAGGGAGGGAAGGAGGGAAACAGAAGGAAAGAGAGAGACAGAGACATTGATGTGAGAGAGACACACCCACTGGTTGCTTCCCGCATGAGCCCCGACCCCGGATGGGGAGCAAACCAGCAACCGAGGTATGTTCCTTTGACTGGGTATCAAACCCGAGACCCTTTGGTCTAACCATTGAGCAACATGTGCCACAGCATAAAATATTTTCTTGATCTCATGACAGGGGTAGGAGACAGGGTACGAGGGGTGTTTACTTCATATGAACCTAGGTGATGCTTTAACTATGTTACTTAATTTTGTCAGACCTGATCAGAGCATGTAAGGTCCTCTATTCAAAGACGCTAAATATACATTTTTAATTGAGGAGTTTTTATTTGCATGACTCACACACACTCTGTCTCCTTTTTCAATATGTGTCGATATCAAATTAGACAATAAAGTCATTCAAAATGAATTGATTTTTGTGTGTGAAGAGACTCAAAATTTATGATCATGATATAAAAGTATGCATTTTTATATTTAGTAATATATTTTCCAATACCTATATTCAGATTGTAACTTTTATACATAGCATGTTTTAAAATTTTACTATAATCACTCTGCCATAGACTTCTATGTTGAATCTTTACTTTTCTTTCTTTATTTTTCTTGAATGCCATCCAGAAAACATCAGGGATGCTCCACAATCACTTTAAGTACTACTGCTTTCTGAATAGTGAAAAAAAATGGGATTTAGGACCACATGGTCTGATGTATCTGGCCTTTGCCCTACACTATGAATTCTCAGTGATTGATGTGTCATAGTCCAATATCTCAGACTATTTTTCCAAAGGAGAGAAGGGGCTTGAATTATAATTCTATTTCATTAATTTTTTCGTTGAGAATTGCAAGGAAGTGCTATAGAAAAATCATATTGTAAAAGATTAAGCCTTCAATAAGTTCCTCTATGTTCAGTGAAATTTCATTATAACAGTTTCAGCTTGACCTTGAACTGGGTGGCATGGATCAGAAGGATAATCATGTATACTTATTTTTATTTTTGGTATTCAACAGCGATTAGTAAATGATAGTTACCCTAAACATTTATCACTTGGTGATAATGTACAAGATTTTGCTGAAAGCCATGATAAAGATTATATGGAAGAAGTAATTTTTCCAGATTTACTTGAAGTAAAAGCTGCTGAATATGAAGATGATCAAGAACAAATCAAAAGACAACAGATAAATATTTTTGTGCCAAGTAGTTCCTCAGGTAAAGTTCTTTTACAATAAAATATTTGTCATTAATGAATCATATTAAACGATAATAGCTTTGTTCTATGCTGGATAGATAAAATGTACCGATCTAGCCCCGGTTGGTGTAGCTCATTTGGTTGGAGCATCTTCCCATATACCAAAAGGTTAACGGGTTCGATTCCAGTCAGGGCACATATGTAGGTTGCGGGTTTGATCCGAAAGGTGACAGATGGATGTTCTGATTCACATTGATGTTTCTGTTTCCCTCTCCCCACCCCCTCTTCCTCCTCTCTCTCCCTCTCCCTAAAATCAATAAGCATATCCTCAGGTGAGGATAAAAAAAGGAGGACTGTTCTTAAATTATAGAATATTTTCTATATTTGTTCTTCATGCCTTCTCTGAGTTTAAGAGGATTGATTAAAAGAACTCATTGTGTGTGTGTGTGTGTGTGTGTGTGTGTGTGTGTGTGTATTTAAGCTTGCTGCTAGACTTTAGTTCCCCTTTGCTTCTTGATTGGTCAATACCAGTTTAACATGTTGGACTTTAAAGTAATATGTAGGTTTTGTTATTAAGTGGTCAACCAACGTAAACTGCCAAAAGATATGATGCCACGCATTTTAGAAGACGAAGGATTCTATATACAGAGAAAGCCAAAAATATATAAAAAGACCTGCAACAAAATGGAAAATCGCCTGCTTCAACTAGAAGAGGCAAGTGCACCAGCTAACAAGTTAAACCACTCACTGATAGTATGTGATATTTATTTTTGATGAAATATTTAATTACTATGTTTCTTATATATTTTTGATAGGGAATGTGTTGGTTTGAAGAAAGTGCTGAAATAATGTCATTACCTTCACCTATTAGCCAGTCATGGAAATTCAGACTAAACATAAGCAAGGAATCTTTAAATCCAGCACTAAAGACCATATACAGGAAGGTAACCAGTTACAGTTTACTTGTAATTATGGTTAGAATTCTTGTAATGCTGATTATAACTTACATTTTTGCGGTGTTAATTCACCCTTTAAATATATTAATGTCTACTAATATAATGGCAAAACTATGATGAAATGTCAAATATCCATTAAAATTACGTTTTTGAGGAATATTTAATGATATGGGTAAATTCTCAAAATAAAATGTGAAGTGAAAAAAGAATGAAAAATTAAATCTGATCCTAATTTTATAAAAATAGATAATGAATTTATCAATGAACGGACAAGTATGTATATGGGTACATAGATTAAAAGACTGAAAAGTAACTCTAGATAGCAGGATAGGATTATTTTTATTTTGCTCAAGTTATAGCACAGATATTTTAACATAATTATCAGAGACCATTGCTGTTGGAGAGAGAGATCCTTGAAACAGTGGAAGCTTGTTGAATGAGTGAGTACATGAATGAATGAATGAGCAAAAGGATGGTAGGTAAATGCAAAACATACCATTTTTGGAGAAATGTTAACCCCCATCCAGATTAACCTTTGTAAACATCCAGATTCTGATGTTGGAAACCACTGGGCTGAACAAGTAACTTTTTCATCCAAGCACAATTTCAGTATTCAATGGACCCTTAGAGTTGGGAGTAAATGTATATGTCACTTCACCAAGCATCTAAACTGAGTATTCAAATTCATTCTGTAGCATCCTTAACAGGTAATGTGCTGAAAGTTGTGTCAGACAACAATTTTTTTGTTGTTGTTAATCTTCACCTGGTGATATTTTTCTGTTGATTTTTAGAGAGAGTGGAAGGGAGGGAGGGAGAGAAAACCATCGATTTGAGAGACACTGATTGGTTGCCTTACTCACGTGCCCCAACCAGGGCCGGGGATTGAGCCTGCAACTGAGGTACATGCTCGTTACTGGAATCGAACCCAGGACCTTTCAGTCTATGGGCCGGTTCTCTGTCCACTGAGCCAAACTGTCTAGAGTGGAACAGTGTTTTATTTATTTATTTATTTAAAAATATTTTTATTGATTTTTTACAGAGAGGAAGGGAGAGGGATAGAGAGTTAGAAACATCGATGAGAGAGGAACATCGATCAGCTGCCTCCTGCACACCCCCTAACTGGGGATGTGCCCGCAACCAAGGTACATGCCCTTGACTAGAATCGAACCTGGGACCCTTGAGTCCGCAGGCCGACGCTCTATCCACTGAGCCAAACCAGTTAGGGCTGGAACAGTGTTTTAATAAGGGTTTACCATTTAACTCTGGTCCACAGATGACTATTATATCATCACATAGTCAACTATTGACTCAGCAGTTCTGAACACCATTTGTCATAGTGTTCCTATAGGAAATTATTTGGGAGCTTACAACTTGAAAATTCAACCTCTACCAGCACATAACAGTATTATAAACAATAACTTATAGCAAGATTATTAAAATGCTGTACTATAAATATATAGGGTTTCCCCCCAAAATTTATACACACTTTACAGCTGATAGCCCAATTGATGTTTCTTTTCATATTTTAACCCATTGAAATTAATAATTATTCAAAGTGTGTATACATATTTTTGGGATACTCTGTATGAAATCAAGGGCCATAATCAACTTTAACAAAAAAGGATCAAATTATTGGTTTTTTATTTTCTGTGTCTTAATTTTCTTACAATTAAAATGTTACTCTTAAAAAGGTAATTTAAAAAGAAGTAGAACCAAATTAACTTTGTGTACACATTTTTCTTTAAAGGCAGTGAAATCTGATTTAGAAAGCTCTATTAGGACCAAAATGGAAGGTCAAGGGAAAATGTACCAATTAGATCTCAACATTGTGGGTTTGCAATTTAGCCATCATCCTGTCTTCAATCAAGAACAAGTATTATGTGCTAGGCTGCTCCAACTTTATGAGTGTTTTCAGGACAGACAGCAACAGAATTTATCTCAGCTCCTTTTAGAGAAGGTGAGAATGGCTTTTATTATATTATTGGGCTGAACATTTAACATTGAAAGAGTAAACAAACCTCTTAGTACAGAGCAAGTTATCATAGGACATTTTCCCTTAGCATTTTAATTATCAATATAATAAAAATCCAGTGGTCATGACACCGTAATGACTAAAGACCGGCACAGGTGGGTGGGGCTGCAAGCATAGTGAGGCGCTTGCAGGTGGGCGGGGCTGCGTGATTTCATGCACTGGGCTTCTAGTTTAACCAATAAGAACAATGGTTGATTTCAGCTTTTCTAAAAAGAAACTGTAGGAGTTGAAGGGTATGTAGCACTTATAAATGGTTTACTGATCACTGGTATTCTTGGTCCTATGACTTAAGAAGAGTATTTGAAATGATTACTATTTAAAAGAGTCATATGGCTGTTTTAAGTTTTGTTATAGAGTATTTTTTATAAAAATATCAGCAATCTTAAATCTCATACCAAATATGAGGAGTCTTAGTTTAAGAATGATCAATCCAAATATCTAATGACATCATAAAGGGTCCATAAAGTTTGAAGAGAAATCAAGAGAATATCCACTGATTATTTTTTGAATTTGTGCCTCTCATTTAATCTCTGCTGAGTTTCTGATACATAAGTGTTTTGTTTACTAGTGTTTTCTCTTTAAAGATGTTTTGATAGGTCTCATTCAGCTAATGAGTACATTTGGAAAATACTTAGTAAGGTACTTAATTAAACATTCAAGCCTGATGGAGTCACCAAGACATTACAAGAAGTTGTAAATGAACTTTACTTTAGTATATCTGCTCTGTAAAATACAAAAGCAAAAATCATAGAACTGAATATCTTCAATTGAATTTTATGTAGCAATTGTGTAGGAGCACTTAATAGTTGAAGACTGTGCATTAATAGTGTCAGAATATTTCTTAAAACAAATATTGAATATTCTAATTTTAAGTATAATATGGCTATTGTTTTCGTGACTGAAGGAATCAACTCCGAAATTCAGATGTAAGTCATTGAAAAGAAGTGATTTGATTTATGGATTTCTACTTTATAGATAATTTTCCAAAAATATTGTATAATCTTTAAAGTCTGATCTAGCAATATCAATTTTATTTCATTAGAATACTATCTATTACCATATATAAGGCTATATTTATTTTTCATGTAGTATGACTCTCCTTTATAAAATAACATTTTGGGATCATTATTTATGCATGTTTCAGTATAATAATAATAATAATAATTACTATTATTATTTTTAATTCTTAGGAGCCAAAAGTAGTTTCCTAGTTGCTTTTTACTTTTCTTCAATTTATTTTCTTAAACTGTCTCTAACTGTAACAGATTTCTCCTGCATATGTCTTAGGTATAGTTTCCTTCAGTTTTATTTCTCTATAGATATTTTCTGTGGATAATTCGCTCTGTTTTATACTTCCTTCAGTATATTTTGTTCTATTGATTTTATTTTTTCTATTTTCCTATGTTATGCATTTATTTTTTATTGCGAGATATAGATATAATTACAAATATACTTGTTCTAGAGGCCTGGTGCATGAAAGTTGTGCACAGGTAGCGTCCCTAGGCCTGGCTGGCAATCAGGGCTGATAAGGTTCCCCGCCTCCCGGCCTCCCCGCCTCCTCCTCCCTCAGCGCCCTGCCATGTTCCGCACCGCCCCTTGGTGGTCAGTGCACGTCATAGCAAGCGATAGAACTCCTGATCTCCTGGTTGAACTCCTGAGGGGACAATTTGCATATTAGCCTTTTATTATATAGGTATGGGAATGGAAATGGATAAAGACAGTTAAACACGTATCTTCTGTGTAACTATGGATTTTAAGTGGAAGAAGGTAGATTCCTGTGCTCATTCTGCCATCTTGATTGATTGGTATTTCTCTATATTAATCGATGAACTGATTATGTAGAATGTTTAAGGTATAATGTTTGTATCTGAGACAGATATTGAGGTGGTTCTTAGTTTTACCCAAATACTAGGAAAACTAGAGACCCGTGCACAAATTTCGGGTAGGGTCCCTAGCCCTGGCTGGCGATCAGGGCCAATTGGGGCCTTCCTTCCCCCGGCTGCCGGCTGGGGCCTTCATTCTGTGCTGCCCCCTTGTGGTCAGTGCACATCATAGCGAGCGCTTGAACTCCCGGTCGGTCAAACTTCCGAGGGGACAGTTTGAATATTAGCCCTTTATTATATAGGATATTTTGGAAGAGAAGGCAGTAATACACCAAACTTAATATTTGTGCTTATACTGCACAAACCTAGATCTACAGGTGAATTGGGATGATGGTAACAGATGAATGAAATGTACCCCCAAAAAGGTCTTTTCTTTGTTGTAGCTTAAAGCACTGACACATGCTACCAAATTATTAAATGATGATTTGGAAATGAGCCAGCTGACTGGAAAATCTTTACAAGATTATTATTGGCAGATAAGGTAGGTTTGGGCCCTTCATGTATTCATCAAGCACTTATTAAGTAACTTTTTTAGACAGAGCACTTCACTTGCTATGGAAAATTTAAAACAAGAAAGAGAAAAGATTCCCTGCTCTTTAGGCATTTATAGAAATTGTTCCAACCTTTCCTTAAGACCCATTTTTTGTGTGTGTAAAAAATATATCACAGAAGTGTCACATGAAAGTAGTTTTAGTTTTAATATCCATTGATTCTTAAAAAACACACGTCAATTAAAGCTATATTTACTAATACTTTTCTTTGTACTTGGATTATATTAATCTCAGGTGTTTGTATTTATTTGAGAGTTACTCTAAATATACATATGTGCAAGATATATTATTAATTCAGTCTAAAGGCAATACCCGAAGAGGTTATAGATTTAAGGACCCCTGTAAAAAAATATGGTCTACAAGTTGGAAGAGAAGTTAGGAAAGTATGAAATAATTGGAAAAATGATTTCAAGAGAAAACATAATTATGTGTCAAGGAATCTCCAATAGCAGGAAAGCTTATTGGGAGGTGCTTATTGAATAGAAAGTTCCATTATGCACAAAGACATACAGTTATCTAAATACGAGGAGGATTTGATAAAGAATTTCCTTGACTCCCTGCCCATTGACCTGGCATAGTACTACAAGCTCTTAACTACTAGAGGCAAGAGTTGATTTTAAATCATTGTTTTCCTAGAATAACCTAGTTAAATGCAAACAACATTACTTGAGAAGGTTGACATATTGCACAGCACCTGGCATACAGTGAGTGTTCAATAAGTATTAGATGAATGAATGAAAATGAATAGAAGACATCAGTATTTACAAAACAAACTAGTGTTATTTATAAGCTAAAACTGGAAGCAAAGAACAAACATTGGCATAATGAACACAAACTATAATATAGAAAAAAGAAAAGTATGCTTTAGATGGGATCCCATGGTGATGGATAGGCAGAAGTCTAATAGTGTGTGTGTGTGTGTGTGTGTGTGTGTGTGTGTGTGTGTGTGTGTGAGAGAGAGAGACTGAAGAGATTGTTGCTTTTATTAAAACAAAAAAAAGCAGTGTGATAGATTTACATTCAGAAAAATTTTCAGAGTCGTGTTGAAATGCTTCAAAGGGGAGTTTGTTGCCATTTGAAAAACAATGTTTCTGTTGGGAAAACTGTGGGCATGAAATACAATTAAATAAGAATGGCACATATGAATTCAGCCTTTAATGACTATATACTAGATGGCTAGTACTCACCATCACCTGGTACCCAAAAAAGACATCTGCAAGTCATTTGTGACCTGTCTCCTTGCCTCTTCTCGCATCCCTCACACCCAGCCAGTAACCATTCCCACTGATTCTGCTTTACTTCAGGTGCTTATTTCATAGCCTAACTACTCAAATAGTCTCCTAAAATACCTCTCTTTAAACCATGCTCCATATTAAAATCAGAGTGATTTTTCTATTGCCTTTAAGATAAAATTCAGTGGTTTTAGCATGATTTGTAAGGCCCTCCATAATCTGTCTCCTGCTGACTTCTCCAGCCTCATTTTTGGGGTTCTTATCTCGGAACTTTATAGTCCAGTGCCCTAAATGAACTGTGCTCTCTGTTGTCTACATAACTTTGTTTTAATGCCTCTAGTTTCTAAAGGTTCTTTCATCATTTTCTGCCTGACATTTAGTCAGCATACACATTTTATTCAATGTCATGTTACTTTCTCAGGGAGGCTCTTACTTTGCCCATTAGATTAGATTAAATCTCTTTCTTTTTATGCTCACATAGCACTTATGTATTTCCCCTTTCATGATACTCATCACATTTGTAATTTGCTTTTTCTTTTTCCCTGCTAGGATATTAGTTACCAGCACCTTAAATATTTCCTGCCACATGGTACTTACTTATTATGAGTTTATTGATTTGAATTGAATGTTACATACTCTATGAAGTCTTTCCCTCCTGTTGCCTATCTCTCTTATTTATGCTCACACTATAGCATGTGTGAACTTTTATCATAACACTATAACATTTTGTTGCATTGATTAATTTATATGTATATAAGCTTTTCTGACCTTGTCTTTTTATCTTTGTATCTCCCCTTAACCAGCACAGTACCTGGCATGCAGTAAGCACCCAATAAATATTTAGTGGATGAATTAAAGAATGGCAGTAGGCTTCTCTCTCTATCAGTATGGTAGACTAGATTCCCTGAATGTCCCTTCTAATGAAAATAAGTAAAAATGTCTGATAATACTATTTTTATTGCTGAAATGGCAAAAAGGTAAGGAATCTACAAAAGCCAAAAACTAGGTAAAAGGAAAAAATCCTAAAAATTAGGGGTAAAGTCAGCTTTTACATGGAGTGTATTTGTTAAACACTAGTAATTCTGACTGGCATTCAAATGGCTTCATGGAGTGACAAAGGCAGAAGATAAAGCCAAGCTCATCTTAATTAGAAAGTCTAATAGGAGATCCTGTAGAAACAGGTGTTAAACTTCATAAAAGGGATAATGTAAAGGGGATGACAAAGAAAATAGTGAAAAACTTTAAGCCATAAAGGAATGAATCACTAAATGGAATTTCAGTTTCTATATCAAGATATGGGAAATGAAAAAAACATGAGGTGGCCAAGGGGAGTCCAGAAGAATTAGTGTAATACATTCTTCCAGGCCATCTTAATGACTTAAATAATTCTTATCTGCTAATATTTTTTTAATCTACCATTATTGTTGTAGTAATACAAAACAGCTCTATGACTTAGAAAGGGAAAAGGACTTCTCTCTACTACAAAGTATATTACGTACTTGGAAACAGATAAAATCTCTTCGACAACAGCAAGGGTTTATAAGCACCCCGATAAAGTTACAGTTTCAGAGGTGAGTGGTTGTTCTATTGGTTCTTATAACATTTCTGAGGAACTGCACATGAATAACTGGCAATTCACAGTAATTGGGAGAAAAGAAGCTAGATAACTATTTGATGTAGCCAACAAAGGACTTGTATCTTGAATATATAAACAATTCTTACAATTTAATTAAAAGGAGCAAAAGATTTGAATAGACACTTCACTAAAGAAGGTATATGGATGGCAAATGAGCACATGAGAAGATGCTCAACATCACTTCAGGTCAGTAGAGTAATGTGAATTGAAACCACAATGGAATATACTACATACCTATTAGAATGGCTAAAAATCAGAAAAAAGAAAGGAAAGGAAGAGACAGTAACACATGCTTTCAAAGATGCTGAGTAATAGTAACTCTCATTGATTGCTGGTGGGAATGAAAAATTGTACAGTGACTTTGAAAACAATTTGGCACTTTATTATAAAGTTAAATATAGATTCAGCAATCACACTCCTGGGTAAAACATGTAAATTATAAAAACATGTCTATTGGAGGAGTTAGTTATAATTAAAAACCATACTTGTTACTCACAGAAGCTGTGAACTCACAGTTAAATAACTAGTTTCCTTCCTAACCCATTGTTCCTGGGTCTTTTTTCCCCCCCAAACTGTAAAAGATTAGTGTAATTTCAGGCAATAAAAATGGTGTTTACTTTGTTGATTTTTCCCCCAACTGCAGTGGTTTTTAATGAAAGTGTTTCACGATCACCTTTATTATAATTCCTAACATTTTCAACAGTTTATCTAAAAAAAAAAAAAAGCTTTTAAAAAGCTCCCCAGTGATTTGAATGTGACAAAGTTTGACAGCCATTATATTAAAGAACACTAAGTTAATTAGGAACAATAAGTTCATATTGATTACCCCAAATCAGAGGAAAACAATAATATTTATTATTAGTTATGCTTCGAGCACCAAACAGCACTTTACATGAATTAGTTCATATAATCCTTATAACAACACAATTTTCAAATGAGAAAAGTAAGGCACAGAACACTGTAGGAACTTGCCCAAATTCCATAGTGCCAGTCAACACAGGAAGTCGCTCTCAGCCCATACGGGTAATATCCACACTGAACTTACTATACTGTATTTCAGAAGGCAAGAGCATATATTCTAAAAACAGTTCTAATAAAGAATTTAAATAAAAAAAACAGTTTTAATGAGATATAGTTCGCATACCATACATTTCACCCATTTAAAGTGTGCAGTTCTTTTTTCTTTTTTCTTTATTGATTAAGGTGTGCAGGTCAATGGTTTTTAGTATATTCATAGAGCTGTGCAAGCACAATTATAACTGTCCAATACTTTCATTATATTTGCTTTAAATAATTCTATTTATTATTAACTAGGATAAAAATAAATAAATGTGATGAACAAAATCAAGGAGAAATGTCAGAAATGTCTGAGACTGAGAAGAAAACTGAAGGAAAAGCATATAACAGTGGGGGAAATGAGGAGGTATTTATATTGAAAAATGATATTTAACTCAACTAGTTATAATATTTAGTAGATAAAATAGGATATCTTTGTATTTGTAACAGTTACCCAACAAAATTACAAATATAGGAAATATAAGTTTAATATTAAGAATAACTGTCCTAAGCAATGAACTTACATTGTAAATTACACATTTATTTTTTTTTTGGTTTCTAGAGCCTCTTATGTTTAGCTTCAGAACTTGAAGAAACAGATATTGAAGGAATAAAGCCAATCACTTTGATGCCACAACTTTCTTTTGCTGAAGAATTAACAAACTTATCCAAGTGTTCACTGTAAGCGTTTTTACAGGTTTATTTTTTTCTTATATATTGTCTATTGTTTAATTTTTAATAATAATGTTAGATTTCTTGAGTGAGTACCGTATGCCGGGCACTTTGCTACTTTATCTTACACATTTGCACATTTAATTGCTACTATAGGTCTATGGTGTTATATGCGTATAAAAGGTTAAGTAGCCCAGGGTCTCTAATTCATCAGTGAGGTGGTACATAAACCAGTTTGGTTTGATGACTGTTTTTTGTTTTTGCTGTGGTAGTAATTTTTGTTCATGTATAGATAGGTAGGATATAAAGCCACTGTAAAATAAGATTATATAAAGGGTCCCTAGCTTGTTAAGGGACCCTTTGCTTTCATAAAATGAAAGCCCCTCTGGGCAATTTTATATTTTGACATAAACGTCTTTCCTTCCCACTTGCGACTTCTTCCTTGAGCTATAATGTTTCCCCCTACTCCTGGGACATTTCATGCAAAAACAGGTATCACACAGATTGTCATTTCTCCCATCTCTAGGCCTGTGGCTCTCATCTCCCTTAAAG
The DNA here is from genome assembly GCF_028538775.1 of Myotis yumanensis. Classification (NCBI taxonomy): domain Eukaryota; kingdom Metazoa; phylum Chordata; class Mammalia; order Chiroptera; family Vespertilionidae; genus Myotis; species Myotis yumanensis. The sequence continues at coordinate 22,068,848 of NW_027223764.1, read as the reverse complement.
AGGGTAAGTCAAATTAGAGCACTGAACTAGGTCCAACTTTTCAACATTTTTGTCTCATGGGACACTTTGGACCACTAAAACTTAGTGGAAGTCAAGGCAAAAGGAAATATGGTGCTTTCTGTCTTCTCAAAGCAATTGCTGTTGTGTGGCATTGCTTTCATTATCCATTTAAAATATCCAGTTGAATAAGAATTGACTCTCTAGAAAAAAATAATGTACTGATGTCAAGGATAGAGATGAAAGGAGTACAGGAATTAAAGAAGAATTGAAGAGTTTACAGGTGAAGAAAAAACAAGATTATCTCAAGATAAATATAATACTGAATTAATGAATTTCATCATCAGTTCATGAGCTCATTGTTAAAATTACATTCAAAGGACAACATGAGGGGCAATTGTACTAAGATATTTCTCTAAGGGTAATTGGGAAGATGGTTAGAAGAGGCTAACGGAGAATAAGTCATCTTTTGTCTCTGAACCCTCTGAGAAGGTTACGGAGAAGATGGGCTTATCTGAGGGCAGGGAGATCCTGGGCCCAGAGGATGATTAGGGTGGAGAACAGAGGGGATTTTTATATTTCAACTAAGGCTTATTTTCCAACCAGTCTTCTTTCTGAAAAAGTGGCTCAAGTCTTAAACATCATTAGGTCAGTTCCCGTGCAGCTAAAATGGTTTTCAGTAAATGTTAGTTGAGCGAACGAATAAATGAATGGATGGAAGACTCTTTTTAGGACTTTCATCTCACTCAAGGGGCCAATTTATTCCCTAACAAGTGTACTCATATAAGCCCCAGAGAACTAACCTCTCTCAAATCTTTGGGTTCAGAGAAAAAATGACCTGGAGAAAAAGGGTGTACAACCTAAAGCCTAAAGGGATTTTCAAAGGCTTTTAATAGAACACAGCAAGCCTCATGACTTAGAACCACCTCTTTGAGGTTATTGAAAATATGGTGTGTGTGTGTGTGTGTACCTCTTTTAAGAGTTAGACAATATTTTTGAGTTCTTGATTTAAGTTTCCCAATCCCATTACTAAGTCCCTCAGTTTCCTCTTCTCATAAATCATCTTATGATAGGTAAGTGCTTAAAATTTAGTAAAATAAATACCTGAACGATTTACAGAACCCTGATTTTAGTTCTTTTCTATTTTTGAGTAAATATTTTTTCTTGAAAGAAATTTTACTGGGTAGCAGAGGCTTTTATCCACATTTTGGCAAGCGTTTTGGGGCTTAAAGATAGCATTTGCCCTCTAAAATAATCATATTTTAACATGCTAAGTTAAGGTACATTTTGAAATGAACATTGTATGTCCATTTTGCTTTTCAATGGTCTTTTAAAGGTTTCTTTAATTTTTAGGCATGAGCAAAAGAGGAGAGCCAAAATTCAGAAGCTTAAATATTTTATTAAAATATTATACAATGATAAACAGGTTTCTTGCACTTCAATATCTCCTCTGCAGTTTGATTTTAAAGTCATGTTTCAGCAGATTTTCAATATCCAGTTAATATATTGGCCTGAAACAATTTGCTTGGAGGTATGTCATTGTTATTTACTTTTGTACCTTATTTTACCCGTACATAATTTTAAATTTCTTGTTAGCTATTGTTATATGTGATAAGTTATTTCTTTTACATTTAGAGATAACTGATCTATATGGCTAAAGAAGATATTTATAAATAACATATTTATAATTTATCATTAGTTTTTTATACTATAAGTACAAAATTATTTGATTAATTAAATACTTCTCTTCTTTCCTGCTAAAATTTCTACCAACCCTTGGTCTGCAGTATTACTGTTCATTTGGTAGTGAGGTGGAAGAGGGTTGTGTCCAGTGGTCACCAACTGGTGGTCCGCAGACACTGGTGGTCCATGAGGTCCGAAAGGTTGGTGACCGCTGGAAGCTATAGTGAGAGGTATAACTATTACAATAGTATTGAAGGATGTCTCCAAATTGCTCCAGCCCTGACTTGATTTCAGTCTCTTGCTGTATTTGTTCTTCACCTACTTTTGGATTTGGGATCTTTTTAAAAATCTGATGAAAGATCATACACACAATAGACCCTTGATCTTTGTCCAGAGACACCATCATGAGAACCCCTACACTATTAAAGGTAGAAGAAAATAGGACAATGGAAAAAAGTTAGAGACCATAAAGGAGTCTAGACAAGAAATTTTGATGGCCGATATAGGGGTTGAACTTGCATCTATACCCAAAGGAAAGGTTTTGAGGGAATAAAGATTTGTGTATGTAAGGTTGGGATGGAGTTTGAGGACTGGAAAGAGGATTATAATTACAAATCTAAATCTGTTATTTTTACAATGCCTAGATCATTTTGTGCTATCCGACCAGAGGTTGTATTCATTTTGTTTATCTGTACTATCAAGAGCCTGTCATCTTAAAAATTATAATCCAACCACTTGAGGTTAAAAATACAGATAAATGCCCCCAATGTAGATAAATGCACTTTTGAATTTTTCACTACTTAGCATATAACCCTAACAAACTAAGAGGCAGGGAAAGAAACTAATCTAGCTAGAGATAAATTACATCATTAGCAGCTGCAGAAGTTGAAATATAAATTATTATGCCCTTGTGCAATGGTCAGCAAACTTTGGCTTGCGAGCCACATGCGGCTCTTTGGCCCCTTGAGTGTGGCTCTTCCACAAAATACCGACTTCTGCGCATGGGCCATGAAGTTTCAATTGCACTGTACATGCGCGCCCGCACGTGCTGTTTGTGGAAGAGCCACGCTCAAGGGGCCAAAGAGCCACCTGTGGCTCGCGAGCCACAGTTTGCTGACCACTGCCCTAGTGTAAGAGATTCTAATCTACATTTCTGATTTACTTCTTACCATTCCTCTTTACTGATTCTTCATTCAGCCAAACTGAATTACTTGTGTTTTTACCATATATCCTTGCAGTTTCCTACTTCACAACGATTGACCACTCCAGTTCCTCCATTAAAATGCCCGTTCTTGATACTTCATCTCTGCCATTCAGTGGTGCTAATAGCTGCTATCAGGGGGCAGGCTGTCTCCTGGGGACTTCACCAGGTGGAATTCTCTACCTTTACATTTACTTCTATCCAGGATCTGACCTCCAGCCTTGCAGTATCAGAAACTGGATTTGACAATCCCCTGAAAAGGCAGTTCCCTAAACAAATTTACAAGGCTGATTTGTCAAATCAGAGTGCCAATTCGTCCTTTGAATATATTTTTCAGTTCACTGTCTTTCTTTAGTTGGCTAATAAAATGATTTACAATAAGAAATTCCTTTCAAGACCTGAATACTTAAGTCCATTTGCAATAACTCCTACAAACCTTTCAGCGTTAGGGACACTTTTGTCAAAGAGACCAGTGTGTTGGCTTAAGTTAACTTTTACAAGGGACAGTTTTTAGATAACTAGAAAAAATATTTGCCTCGGACTTTGCTTTTTCTCTGCTTTCTTGATTAACCAACCCCCTTTTTGATTGACACATTTTTTCTTAACTTTCAAGGAGCATTCCGCCCCCACCCTTCCCCCTATTTCCTTCTTCTTAGAGTACATATCACTGTTTACCAAACACAGTACAGGTCAAATGAAGATTTTGCTCTTGAAAAAAACTTTAGGTTTGTAATTATGGCAGTGATGGAATTGTAGTTAAAGCACAGCATACAGAATCAAAAGACCTGGGTTTAGTACCCAGTGGGCATCTGTGAAAATACCTACTGGGACTTTTTTGCCCTCCCCTATCCCTACAGCTCGTTTAATCTGCCCTTGGATTCCATGAGTTAATGAATTTCCCTTTTTTCTAAGCAAGTCAACCTGAGTTTCCATCACTTATAATAAAAATAAATATAGTTTTATATACAGACTCCATTTCCTAATGAAATGGGAAGAATAATACCAGTTTCCGATAATTTTCATCAGGTTTAAATGAGGTAAGGAACTTTAAAAGTGCTACACAAAAGTAAGTTATTCAGGTATTGTGTTATGTGTACCTATATTCTCAGAACTGTATTTATAATCCTTTTATTAAATTTATTTTCTTTGAAACTAGTGAAAGGCATTCTACTTTTAGGGATGTACAATTATCTACTTTTCTCACAGTCAGTAGGTGAAATACTATAGAACAATACCTATTTTATATTCTGGCATTTTAAAAAAAGAATACAAATGGGTGTTTATAAGGGTCCTTAGTTTAGTTTAAAAATTTTTGTACTTTCAATGACCTATAAATCATTTCTATTTAGGTTTATGAAATAAATAAAAGGACAAACTTGCTGGCAAAACTATATATACCTTTGCCTAACAACACAGAGCTGAAAAGCAAAACTGCTTTGGAATATGTAGAGTTTAGCTCTGATGAGCTGGTCATGCCTGAGTATGGAGAAGTAGGAAGCAGTAAGTTTATTAAAAACTAGAGACCTGGTGCACAAAATTTGTGCACTGGGCGGGGGGAGGGGGGGGAGTCCCTCAGCCAAGCCTTCCCCCTCTCACAGTCTGGGAGCCCTCAGGGGATGTCCTACTGACAGCAGTCTGGCCTCCCTCTGCAGGAGGCAACCGGGCTGATCAGGGGAAGGTGCCACCCCATCACCCAGCTGCTGCTGCCACTGCCGCAGTTGCCAAGGTGTTTTTATCAACACGGACTCCAGTCCCTTCACCACGAAAAAATGACAACTTTCTTTAGGCATTTTCAAGATGTCTCTTTCATAGGATATGACATTTCTTTCTTTTTTTTATCCTCACATGAGGATATTTTCCCATTGATTTTTAGAGAGAGTGGAAGAGAGAGGGAAAGACAGAGAAAAACATCAATGTGAGAGGAACACTTAGATTGGTTGCCTCATGCATGAGCCCTGACCTGGGCCCCGGCCAGGGAGGAGCCTGCAATCTAGGTACATGGCCTTGATCAGAATCAAACCCGGCCTCCCTGTGGGTTTGTGTCTCTGCTCCAGCCCCAGCAGCCCAGCGCTGTCCATCTTTATGTAACCAGATCAATATTTTCCTCTCTTTGTAGTCTGTGTGAAGCAATCTGCCTTGAGGCATCTTAGATGGGTGATGAGGGGGAGCTCTCAGGTTTGAGCCTGGGGTCAGCACAGAGTTTCCTATGTGTTCCTGGATTTCCACAAGTAAAAGTGGGGGGAGGGAAGGGGTGGATCTACAATGTGTTCAAATTGCACACTTTTTAAAAAATTTACTTATTTTTAATGCCCTTTATAAACAGATGTGCCTTTTCTTCTTGAGGGAAATGAAACTGAAGAACTTTGTCTTTTCACATCAGGAAAACTAAGCTATTCCCTATCATGGGCCTTAGATGAAAATGGCATTCCTCTGACACCTATGTCGCAGTCATTAAGATCTGCTTACTGCAGGTAGTAAACCTTTATGCTTGAAAAATAATTCCACTCCTCAGCAAAGCATCACACAAAACCTGTGTCTATAAAAGGAAAAAAACTAACAGCAATAGGAATTTAGTTTATTTAGATGTTGATTTATTTTTTTCATATATTTATATATATATAAAATGTTAATATATTTCTAAATATATAAGACATTTATACATCTTATTGATAATTATCCTATAAGATAATAAGTGTCTTTATATGTAATAGTGTGTATCTCTTCCTTGCTTAGGATTATAGTCACATGCAGGATGAGAAAGGCCAAGACTCCCAAGGATTTTATTTCCAGGGCCTTTATATTTCCCAGTCATTCTGGATTATAAAATAATAATTTATGTATTATCAACTTGCTAGAAAGAAAATCCTAGAAATTTTATACCCCAGGACTTTCTAGAAGAATTGGAATTAACTTATAGGACATATCCAAAATAGGATTACTAGAAATAAGTACAGTAAAATTTTATAAAAATGATGGTAATGCTGCCTTTTATATTATGCTGTGTTTGAGTAAAATGGTAAATATAAAGGGCCACATAGATTCCCTCATTTAAAAATTAATGAGTGATGATACCAGAACAATGGCCTTTCCCCTCTCCATCTAAACACATATTTTAAAAGACCTTGGCTATATGATGTTATGGAAAAGGCAGAACTATGGAGACAGTAAAAATATTGGGAGTTGCCAGGGGTTATGAAGAGAGAGGGATGATTAGGTAGAGCACACAGGATTTTTAGGGCACTGAAACTACTCTGTGTGATACCATAATTATGGGTACATATAATTACATACTTGTCAAAACCCATGGAATGTACAGCACCAGGAGTAAACCCGAATGTAGACTATGTACTTTGAGTGATAATGATGTGCCAACATAGGTTCATGTATTGCAACAAATGCCACTCTTTTTGCAATGAATGTAGTAAATTATAACTCTGGTGCAGGATGTTGATAGTGGGGAGCCTGTGAAGAGTGAGGGGTAAGGGGCATATGAAAACTGCGCTTTCTGGTCACTTTTACTGTGAGCCTAAAACTGCTCTTTAAAAAGTATTTTAAAAATAGAATAAAAAAATTTAAAAACATCACTATAAATAATTTGGATTCGAAAGGAGATCAAAATTGAAATTAGCGACTTTTAAAATAATGAGAACACTATGTGTAAAACCAGTGGCATATGGCCAGAGTTATCGTAAGAGTTTATAAGTACGTTTTGTGGTAAAGAACAAGTTTTAGAGAAAAAACACCACCACCTAAATGTTAGTAGCACTCAGCAATTGATGTTGAGCCGGGCCTGCGAGGCTCAGGGTTGAGTGTTGACCTGTGAATCTGGAGGTCACGGTTTTGTTCCCAATCGGCACATTTCTGGGTTGTGGGCCTCGTCCCCAGTAGAGGGTGTGCAGGAGGCAGCTGATAAATGATTTTCTCTCATCATTGATGTTTCTATCTCTATCCTTTTTCCTTCTTCTCTGAAATCAATAAAAATATATTTTAAAAAACACCAGTTGGTTTTGAGGAAACTGAGCTAGTGGGTGTACATTATTCGTCAAGAAGTTTAACAGGCTGGGGGGGAAAAAGACTGAAAATAAGAGAGACAATAGAATCAAGGTATGGATTTCTTAAAAACTGGGGCAGTCTTTATCTTCTTAAAAGAAGTGATGAAATCCATGGGAAAAGAGCCAGAGAATATATTAGAAAAAGTATGAGATCCTTCAGAGTTAGGAAGATATTGAACCAGACACAAATTTATAGCTATGGTTCTAGAGAAGAGGAAATATTTCTTCTTCAAGTCAGAGGATGAGACAGAAATCACTATGAAGGCAAATGCAATTTTGATGGATGTCCTTGTTTTGGTAAATAAATGATGTCATCTTCTTCAAGGCCTGGAGAAAGGGCATTTTAGGAAAAAAAGTAGACAAGTAATAAAATTAATTGACTTACTATCTAATGAATAAACTTTTAATACCTTGAACCATTATTTTCTTTTATTTCTTAGTATTTCCCTAGTATAGTATCAACTGCAGCTATTTCCTACCTTTGTCTCATTTCACATATTCTTTGCTTTTTATTCTTAGAGTCAGATATTTGTTCTCCTCACTCTAAAGCTAATATATGGGCAATCTTTTATAAAGGTATTTTGGAACTTTCCTTTGTTTCTTTTAGGATTCTGCTGATGTATCTACATCCTTTTCTTTTTTTTATATCCTTTTCTTATATCATCTTCAACTTTGCCATCTCTATATGCTGTTAGTCTTTTATATATAAGAAGCCTTCTTCATTTTTTTAAACAAAGAACAATCCATTCATCTGATTAAACCTTAAAAAAACACTTTTGGGCTGTTTTTCCTATCTAACTAAGCCCTCACCTGGGTGGTATGCTGGTCTGCCTACAGTGCCTTCACTTTTTATTCACACATTTCTTCCCTAAAGCAATCCACGGATTCCCGAAGGCTACCAGTGACTTTCTGATACTCATTGGCTTGTCCTCATCCTTTTGCTTCTTTAAGTCTCTTCTCTATCGCTTCTGTGATGCTGCACTTGCCAGTTCCAGTTACTTGGGGACTCAAGTTTACAAAAGATTGAAAGCAGTTCTGTGTAAGATGGGGGCGTACGGCAGGTTTCAACGGGGAGTGAATTGTAAGAGAGGTTTTCAAAGTCCAGGGCCTTCTCTAAAGAAGTTAATTCAAAGTAAAACTTTACCATTGGGGCCTCTGACATCAGAGAGGGAAGTTACAGAACTCTCCTCTACAGTGTGGGAGTTCAAGGGCTGGTGCTGAGCCGTCGTTCTAGGAACCTGGGATGAATTCTCCAGAAGGCAAGAATGACTTGTGAGAATCAGAGTATAGCACCAAAAGAGGTCCAAATAAAGATACTCCTTTGGTAATACTTCCCAGTTAATTCATATTCTATATTATGTTTCAACTGTAAAAATGTAACCTAAAGATTCTTATATACTATGGATTTTATTAATTTTTCTTAAGCAGACATCTTGGTTACATCTCAATACCGTGCATCTATGGAAGGAAAATATTTAATAAGTCACTATGCTCAGGGTTTGCAGAGTACATCCAATATGCACCAGTTATTATTTAGCATTTACTATGTTTTAGCTACTACACAGAGTGTGGACACTTTACCCTCAAGAAGTTGACTGTCTCTTAAGGTTAAACTTAGAATAGAGCCTAAGGGTTATGATCAGAAGGGTTCCTTAGATCAGAGCCTCTCAACTGAAGGGAGGGGGGTGGACACTTATCAAAACTCTATGACACAAGTTAGAATATTCTCAGAAGACCCAGAAGACATATCACATGTAAACCTTCTATTTTATACTTAAATGTAGGGGATGGGTAAGTATTATGTTTAAATACCTGAAATGGGTATTTATAACGCTGTTCCCTATGCTGGGGAAATACTAACAAATACATAACCTGCATGTTGTATGCACAGTCACGAATATTTTTCTCTCTGTTAGTGTGTTAAGAAATGTAGATGCAAGAGGCGATCCTGGAATTCCATGGCTCATTAATACACAGAAGCTTTTTGAATGGGCAAATGAAGTCAGAATTGATCCAAATAATCCAGAATATTCTGATTTAATGGAATTTATTATGGTAAGTTATAGCAAATATCAATTCTGGAAATATATTCTATTTTCTAAGCTCTGGGTCCTTTACTTTTAAACTATTTAAAAATAGTTTGTGCCCGGCCAGCATGGCTCAGTGGTTTGGAGTCCACCTATGAACCAGGAGGTCACTGTTCAATTCCCAGTCAAGGCACATACCTGGATTGTGGGCTCGATCCCCAATGTGGGGCCTACAGGAGGCAGCCGATCAATGATTCTCATCATTGATGTTTCTGTCTCCCTCTCCTTCTCCCTTCCTCTCTGAAATCAATAAAAATTTATTTTAAAAATAGTTTACTGCACATTTTTTTCTAGGCATTAGGAGGCATGTAAGTGTAAATCTCAGGACAGACACAGTTTACAACCAGTTTACAGTTTTATAAAGGCAATAAGAAATTCAGCCACTGAAGTACTACTTGAGGCCCAATGGTTGGTACTTTGCCACTAAGCAGCCCACAGCACATCCTACTGGCTGACCTTCAGACTAGCATCTATTGCATGTCTACTGGAGTGCCTGCTGTATTATTAGATGCTAGGTATATAAAGACGGCTTACAGACACATTCCTTCCCTCTAAGACTCCATTATATATTCACTTCCCCTACTCTTCCTTATAGCCAACTGAATTGTTCATAGAAATATGAATAGATGTGCCCCAAAATGCTTTCTTCACACCTTTATTCATGTTATTCCCTCTGCCTAGAAAGCCACCCATAGAGGCTATCTTATCCATCCTCCAAATCTGATAAACATTTCTTTGGTAACCTCAGTTAAACATATGCTCTTCTTTCCTTGCCCTCTTGTTAACTTTTTTTCTTTTTCTTTTTATAACTGTTATGGTTCTAATTTCATTCTGCCTTATGCTGTAGTCATTACTGTGTTTTATCCTTCCTTGTGGGACTACAGCAAATAAATATTTATTTCTCTTATGGCAACTAACACTCTTCCTTGCATGTACCCTGTACTCCCATTTGCATTTATTGAATAAAGCAGCGCTTAAATAGGTTATTGCAATTAAGTGTCCCTAGATCAGAGCCTCTCAACTGATGTGCTGAATTGATCACAGGCATACAGAAATAGTGATTTTCTCTCATATTCTACATAAAAGTGAAATCATCTGGCATTTGTCTTTCTCTGTCTGCCTTATTTCATTCAGCACAGATCCTATATTCAAGTCTTTAATCCATTTGAGTTAATTTTTGTGTATGGCGTCAGAAAGCAGTCTGTTTTCATTCTTTTGCATGTGGCTTTACAATTATTCCAACAAGATTTATTGAAGAGGCCTCCCTTTCTCCATTGTTTAATTTTTTAAATTTAAATGTAGTTAGTATACAATATTATATTAGTTTCAGTTTGTAATATAGTGGTTTGACATTTTTATACATTAAAATGTGTTGAAATAAATTTTTAATTAAAAATTAATATATATTAAGTCAAGACTTTTATTATTTATGTTTTACAGTACATGAAACATAAAGGGAAGGAGATCCCAAAGTATTTTCGTCTTGAACAGTTGCAAGAAGAATCAAGTTTTGTTTCTGAAGAGGAAATGAAAAAGAGTAAACGTTTCCGGCTATTGCAGCTTAGAAATGCAGGACAATTAGGCATTTTCCCTCTGCAGCAAATACCCCTTTATGACAGAGAGATTCCAGACTCAGTCTTCCAGGTACGTGGTTTCTATTTGAGTATAATTTGTAAGTTAATGTTTTGCTGCTTTAAATCTGTCTTAATTTTTTTAACTGATAACCAGTAGACAGACCTCCCCCCTTTCTTTAAACATTAAAAATGTACAGATCTCCTAATTCCAGAAAGTCCTTAGCTTGACTTTGCAACTTAGTTGTTCAAACAAAGTATTTCAAAGCCGAAATCCTTTAGGTGTATTCTAAATTTATGTAAATACTGTATTTTTGCTATCGTAAAATGTAACACATATTTAAAAGAAACTTTTGGATATAAGGGAAAGAAACACTACCACATTAAATGTATACATTGATTATAAAGTGCACCTCAATTTCAGGAACTTTAAAATGGGGGTGTGGGGACTTAGTCTTAAGCTATGTGGGGGTGGTGTGCGGGAGCCGGCCATCACCAGCTGTCAGAGCCTAATGTGCATCTTTTTCCAACTCCACCTTCACTGACTTCATGTTGGCTGCTTTAAATTTGTTTAATTTGGTTGCTGGGGAAATATTTACACCATAAATCAGCACTTGCTACAAATTGGGCCCCCCCCCCCCACTTCCAGATAACTGGTTGTTAAACAATCACTAGTCTTAAGATAGCGGATTGTAAGAGCTAATTCCTGTAGAAAGAACCAATTGTAATAACCATAGCATATTTATAGAATATTTATTAATCATCTTCACATTTTCATAATGGCAAATTTTTCTCAATCATTACTCTTTTTTAAAAGATGAAGGGACCACATCCTAGAAGCAAACAAAATAGAAACTGTTTTTAGCTAATTATCAGTGGGAGAATCTGAAAGAAATGTTTTCCTCTTTTAATGCCAGAATGTTGCCAATGTCTCCCACACATGAACTGAAATAAATAGTTAACATTTTATTGCAGCATGTCATATCTGAACTGTGACATCCAAGAAGTGAAACTAACTTAATTCTCTGTTTAGGAATATGAAAGTCAGGTAGAGAAGGATATGTCCTTTTCAGACGTGAATTCTATTACCGCCCAAAGGATTAGTTCTGTCAATTTTCTGAAAAAGGTAACAACTGCAAAATAATATTAACAATATGTTTGCATTTACTCTTATGAAAACTGGTCTGCTGGATGTTTGGTACTATGGGCTTCCCAGAGAGTCAGACAGACAAATCTACTTACTCATCACCTCTTTCTGATCAGTGACGGGTTTTCTGTTCTGTTCACTTCCTTTTCAGAATTAGCTACACACCATCTGTAAATGTACACTGTTGATCTACATTGTTGATGCAGAGGTTACTTCAATGGACAGCAAACTCATTATTAGTTCATATCCTAACTTTTTCTACTTAAACATGAACATTAACAACTTTGCACTCTTTTTTTTTATTGCTTAAAGTATTACAAAGGGTATTACATATGTGTTCTTTCCCCGCCCCCCCCGCCCTTGACAATCCCCTGGCCTCCCCTACCCCCCAGTGTCTTATTTGCACTCTTTTTGACCCTGAAAGTTCATTTTGAGAAATACACCAGCATTTTGCCAGAATCTTTACTTTTACTAGTAATGTGGTAGTATCACAGCAGTTCAGGGGACAAAGGGAGGAAGGAGCTTAAATTAGGCTAGGATAGGTGTAAAAAGAGATAAGAACAGAGTTTAAGATGACATGAAAGGGTATGGAAGGACAAAAAAGTAGAAAAACACACACACTTGCTTTGGTGTGACATGAATGTGAGAGTAGGAATGATTTTAATAATGGAAACAAGCAGAACCATATTTTCACTTATCTAATCCCCCTTACCATTCATTGCTTGCACAAATTAAGGGGTGAAAAAATAGTGGCACCAGTAGTATTGTAAATAGTTTATCTTAAATTATAAACTATGTATTTCTTAAATTCTAATTTTTTTTGTAGATGAGAAAGATGGTAATGAAAAGAATTGTCAAAGTTAGCAAATTTAACTTATCAGATATTGTAGCTGATTATGAAGAAATTGTATCTACAAGGTACATATAAAAATTATTATTAAGTAAGAAATCTAAAGCTTTAAGTTAATACCTTCAAACTCCTCTAATAAGATCTCTACATTTATACTAACAAGTTATATATCAAAAGATGCAGTTATGCCCTAACCGGTTTGGCTCAGTGGATAGAGCGTCGGCCTGTGGACTGAAGGGTCCCAGGTTCGATTCTGGTCAAGGGCATGTAACTTGGTTGTGGGCACATCCCCAGTAGGGGGTGTGCAGGAGGCAGCTGATCGATGTTTCTCTCTCATCGATGTTTCTAACTCTCTATCCCTCTCCCTTCCTCTTTGTAAAAAATCAATAAAATATATTTAAAAAAAGATGCAGTTATAAAACATGAAATGAAATATCGTGAGTTAAAATATATTTGGTCATTTTAATATGGCATTCTTGACATAACGATACGATATGTATTTTCAATTGTATAGTATTTTAGTTTTTTTAATGTTATAGCTTTTTTTAAAACATACTTTTATTGATTTCAGAGAGGAAGGAAGAGGGAGAGAGAGATAGAAATATCAACGATAAGAGAGAACCATTGATTGGCTGCCTTCTGCACACCCCCTATTGGGGATTAAGCCCGCAACCCAGGCATGTGCCCTTGACCGGAATCGAACGAACCCAGGACCCTTTAGTCCGCAGGCCAATGCACCATCCACTGAGCCAAATTGGCCAGGGCAGTATTTTAGTTTTTAATGCTCTCCTTATTGATGGTTTTTAGCTCAAGAAAGAAAAGAAATACTTATGTTTCAAACCTATTTTGCCCTAAGATTTTCCTGTCCTGAGACTGCTAGTGAAAAGTCCTTGCTGGTGGTACCACACACTAAGCTTATAACCTATCCCTTTCAAAACTGAGTCCTCAGCCCTAGGAGAGCACTGTGATCCACAGGGGTCTTTGGCTGGAGCAATTCAATCTCATACTGTCCCATCTGTGAAACTCAGGGGCAGCAACAGGAGTAGAAATGCTTCTGGGAAACCACACTGGGGCCACTTGCAGGTTCATGGTATTACCAATAAGGAGTTCATTGGTTTAGGATGCTGAAATCTATTGTGTTTTATTTTCAGTCTTTGGGGGAATGACCATAGAGCTATAATTTCATGGATTTGTCACCAGGGCTGACAGCATATGTAACTACTCTTTCAGATTCATGTAGAAAAGCTGAGTTTCTAACCACTTTTAAGAGAATGATTCTTAAAAAAAAATAATAAAAATAAATTCTGAAAGAATATCATGTTTCATGGAATTACCTATCCTGCCCTTGTCTCTTGTTGGGTCATGTACCCAAAGGGCATGGAGCAATCACATTCCCTCTTAACATAAGAGTGAACATAGCATCTCCTCTATGCTCAGAAAATGATTTCTTCCTTGAGTTTAAAACAACTGTCTCCTCTCCACAATGGAGAAAATATGGCTTACAATAATGGTTTTATTTACAATAATTAACTTAAAAAATGGATATCTTTTAAAACTAAGTTATCTTGTATATATGTGGCTGATCACGTTTACTCTTTAGCCAGTTGACGCATGCAATTTGCAAGCTTGTTGAACGTCAAAGAAAGTTAAAGCCTCAGAGGAAAGAAAGGAAAAAAGTGGCAGCACAGACGATCTGTGATGGAGATATTAAGATTCTTGTCAGAATCCTGAGGGCTTATAATATACCCAGCAGGAAAACAACAGTTCACAGGTAAGGCCATATGCACCAGTTTTTAAGATTACAAAAGATCTGTATTAAATGTAAATTTCCACACTGTCCAATTAGCATATCTTTGCACTTTATTAATGCTCCATATACAGAAACTGAGTGAAAGTTTGTCTTCATTTGGATAGGCAAGCTTATTGTCATTGTCATGTATTAATAAGAGTTTTTACAAGTTTGAGATGCCCGAAGTATATCTTGCTTTTTATCTCTATTCCCTATTATGAAGAGTTGTGAAGCAACTGTTGCCAACTACACTATTCTCTGCCACTGGCCCCTCTCATTATTGGAATTAAAACACTGGAGAGAGTAGAGTCTCTTTTAGACTTGTCATATTAGATGACTTCTGCAAAAATCAGGTCTTACCCACCTTTTCTGCAGGTGCTCCCGGGCTTTATTTGTGTTTCTGGTGTAGAGGATATGTAGGGCCAGAGTGGGTATCACAATTGAGCGATACCAAAATAAGGCATTGTGAATATTGATTATTTATGTATATTTAGTGTATCCTGAATATTGAGTGCCTCTTACCTATTTAATCTGGTGTGTGGTTCGTATGTGGCTATTTAGTATCCAGGTACCTCAGGAATATTAAATATACCTCTCTATCAATATTTCACACATATATGCTCTACACCAAGCATGTCAAACTTGTGGGCCGTATGCGACCCACAACGAATATTTTTGCGGCCCAGCCAATATAAAGTTGTGCAGTTATTCAGTGTCTGGTAAGTTAATGTTCAAGAAAAAAATATTAATTTTTATTAAAGTGTTCTATTATTTTATGTTAACGATTACTCATTTATTTCAGCCCTTTGTATTCAGCATATTTCTATCGAAATAAACCTACATTTCTATGAAAATTGAAGCTTTTGGTTTTTTGCAGCCTACATAAACTTAAACCTTGTTTATTTGGCCCATGTTAGCCCTGAGTTTGACATGCTTGCTCTACACTCTACTTGCTAATCTCATGTTTACCCCATCCTATAAATTTTGCATATGAACAACAAGTATTAATTAACAAGCTACTAATCTACAGTTTAAAACTTTTTATGTTTTGCCTATATGTATATTCAACCTTATTTATTTATAGAATTGATATTCTTAAAACAATGCACATTTCAAAGGCTGCTTGTAAAATCACATCATAGCATCATCACCATTTCCTATAATCATCAATTCGTAAAAGAAAGAATGTTGCAACACCAAAAATAGGAAGGATATCATCTCGACGTATCATTTGCCTTATTTTTCTCCTTTTGCTGAGGAAAACTTTATCATAGACTGAATCCAGTCCATATTTCAGCATTTAGGAGCTGCTCCTTTAGAGCAGTCATTATCAGGGATTTAGCTCTAACCACCTATGATCTGAATATCAAAGCAAACTGTCAAATCCAGGTAACTGGATTATATGTGTCCATAAGCATAGGCAAAAATCTGCTACTCCCACCAAAACTAACTGATATCTCTCTATTGTTTTTCTAGAAGGCCCTTGGATATATCTACTTCTCTGATATCATCCATATCTTGCCTCAGACATAAAGAAACAACCAAATCAGTGGCCTCAGAAGAGATCTTATATGAGTTAAGTATTTAGTACTTTTATAAAGTGTAGTTCCAATGGCTTGCCCTGAATTGCTACTGGTTTCTCTGTCTCTAATCTGTTGGGATTCCAGTTTACTTTCCATAACACAATGAAGGTGCTCTTTATAAAATCTAATTCTAACCCTTTCATTTCTTGCTCCCCTGCTCTCAGGGTCTTTAGAATACAGTACAAGCTCCTTAGAATGCCTACAAAAAATCTGTAATGATGTGGCCCTTACCTACAAGTCAGCCAAATCCCATCTCTTTCCACCCAACAGCAGTATCAGACTACCACCTGTTCTAGAAAGCCTATGTACATGCCCTTTCCTTAGCCTGCAGTGGCCTCCACCCAGCTCAGTATTCTTGGCCACATTACTGCTTAATGTTTCTAAGCTCAGGCTCAAGCAGTGTTTTCTCTGTGAAGCTCCTGTCCTCACCCCCAGAAATTTAATCATGCCCTCTCCTGAGTAACTATTATACCTGGAATATATTTTTATTTTATTTCTCACATTTCATTGCAATTATTTATTTACCTGTTTATTTCCCCTAATCTTATATAATAAAAGCCTAATGTGCTAAGTGTCCAGTCGTCCAGTTGGCTGTTCAACCAATCAAAGCATAATATGCTAATGATATGCTAAGGCCACTCAACTGCTCACTATGACATGCACTGACCATCAGGGGGCAGACAGTCTACTAGTCAACCAGTTGCTATGACATGCACTGACCATCAGGGGGCAGACAGTCAACTAGTCAACCAGTCGCTATGACATGCACTGACCATCAGGGGGAAGATGCTCTGACCAGTAGGTTTACTTGCTGCTGCGGTCCGGCTGATCAGGACTGAGTGAGACAGGCCAGACTGGCCCTCCCGGGGTCCCTCCCCAGCCAGCCGACCTCCTGCATCTCCCCAGCCCCGATCATGTACCAGTGAGATCCCTCAACCTGGCCTGCACCCTCACGCAATATGGGACCCTTGGGGGATGTCAGAGAGCTGGTTTTGGCTTGACAGCGGAACGACCGGTTGCTATGACATGCACTGACTACCAGGGGGCAGATGCTTAATGCAGGAGCTGCCCCCTGGTGGTCAGTGTGCTCCTGCAGGGGGAGCACCACTCAGCCAGAAGCCAGGTTCACGGATGGTAAGTACAGCGGTGGAGGTGGGAGCCTCTCCCACCTCTGAGGCAGCACTAAGGATGTCCAACTGAAGGCTTAGGCCCGCTCCCTAACTGTCAGTCGGACATCCCCCGAAGGCTCTCGGACTGCAAGAGGGCACAGGCCAGGCTGAGGGACCGCCCCCTCCTGAGTGTATGAATTTCATGCACTGGGCCTCTAGTAAGCTATAAAATCTATAAAGCAAAGTTCCATTTATCTTTTTTTGTTAATTTTCACCCAAGGAAATTTTTTCCATTAATTTTTTTTAAAGAGAGTAGAAGGAAGGGAAGGAGGGAGGAAGGAAGGGAGAGAGAGAGACCATTGTGGGAGAGACATTGATTGGTTGCCTTCTACACACACTCTGACTGGGGATGGGGATTGAACCTGCAACTCAGGCATGTGTCCTTGACTGGGAATGGAACCTGAGACCCTCCATGTGTGGGCTGACTCTCTAACCACCTAGCCATACTGGCTATTTATCTTAGAAAAGTATCTATATTAAATAGGACCAATAAATGATTAATAAGTGAATGAGAGAATAATAGTTATCTGAAACACTAGAATAAGTAAGCATCTAGTTTTCAACCAGCAACCAAGTAATTCCTTAGCTTTTTATCTTTTATCAACTATATAAAATATTACAAAAATCTAGTCATTGTTTATTATGTATTTCAGGATACTGTACACCCTTTTGTGGAAGTTTCCTTTCAACACACTGTATACCAAACCAGTACTGCAAGTGGATCTCATCCATGCTGGAATGAGGAAATTAAAGTAGATTTTGTGTAAGTTGGAGTCCATTTTTTCTTAGCTCCTAAAAAAAGAACAATAAATAATTATTTTTGAGCCATTTATTAAAAATAATGGTTGAGATAAGCTTTGCTTTTTAGGCTTTTAAATAATGAAATATCTCTTACATAGATATTAATATATATGATGTATATATAAATATAAGTTCTCAGGAAAAATAAAATGAACACCTGTATATCTACCTTCCATCTTAAAAAGTAGATATTGCCAATATTTTTGAAGGCTTCTCTATGCCAATTACTAATTATATCTTCCTTCTCTCCCTCCAGAGGTAAAAACTATAAATTAGGTATTTATGCCTTGTGTCTGATATCTGCTTCCCTGACCTTTCTTACTGTTTGAATGTGAAAGGGAGTATTAATTGAAAGGGAAATAAATATATTATATTGTATAATATTATGTTAAGTAATTAGTATATAAAAGTATATTTTGGTTTAAAAGTTTGTAAAGGTACAAAATTTGGTTGTAGTGTAGAAATATTTGTGTATTAGACATTAGAGTTAGAAGAAATATACTGTATTAAATAAATAGATTTAGGATAACATGAAATAGTCAATAAGATAAACTTATATATAAATGCTGTAGAGAAGTTGCATTCTTGAAATTATAGCAATGAAATAAGCCAAGAACACATTTAGAGCACAACAAGGTAGATCAGAGGGTTCAGCTAAGCCAAAGCCATTCAACTACCATTTTTCATTGCCTCAGATACTCCATTCTCTTCTCCACATGACATTTTAATGAATAAAAATCATGTACAAATGGGGTAGATAGTAATAATAAATAAATAGTAATTAGCCTTGTGAGCTCTACTTTGGAGGAGAAATTGTGAAATTGGAGGCAAGTTTGAATAGAATACAAAATGCAAGATAGTATAGGACTTGAGTGATTTAAAGGACATACTAAGTTGACACACTCCAAAGTGACTTGAGGATGACAGTTATCATCTCTTCTGCTAATATCTTATATAATAAAAGGCTAATATGCAAATTGTCCCCTCGGGAGTTTGACCAACGGAAGTTCGACCACTCACTATGATGTGTGCTGACCACCAGGGGGTGGTAAGGAACGAAGGAAGACCCCAGCTGGCAGCTGGCAGCTGGCAGCCGGCAGCCAGCAGCCGAGGGAAGGAAGGCCCTGATCAGCCCTGATCTCCAGCCACTCCTAGGGACCCTACCCATGCACCAATTTCATGCACCGGGCCTCTAGTAGTATAATAAGTATGCATTGCCTTTTCTACCCTGTCTTAGACGTTGCAACATGAAAGGAAACTCTTGAAGGAGCAGGGTAAAGAAGTCAGCTTATCACTTAGAAATAAAAGGAACATTCAACTTTAAAATTATTCTCTAAACTCAATGAACATTTTCCAGTTGTCAGTGTATCTGTAGGTCTCAGAAAGTTATACAAGCTATTGGAGACCCTTTGAAATAGTAGCTGTTTTCTTAAGCAACAAGCTTCAGCAAATAATGTCAGTGGCAGTTGGTATCGTGAAAAGATCCTAGCCTTTGAGGCAGTTAATTGGGTTCAGATGAGGGCTCTGTCACTTGCTGATGACATTAGCTTGACCAAGTTATTTAACTTCTCTGAGCTGTTAGAAGTTTGATTGAGATTTGATGTACAGGCTGGAGCTGATAGTGAAAGTTCAGTGCTTGTGATATACTACATTATTCTTTCAGCTACATCCAAAAATTTCTCCAATCAAGTAAGCCATCCACAGACAGTTTGAAAAATTAAATGCACCCCACTATCCCAGTTTCTGGTTGGAGAAAATAAATATGGGAAAGAGAATAAGCTTCAAATAATTTCTTTGCAATGGATGCCTCTACTAGGAAGTCTTTCTGCTTGACATTACAACATTTTTATTCTTCACTCAGTTACCTTAAGAGATAAAAAAAGATAAATAACAAAGCATGTACTGGCTTTAATGAAAGATAGCAGATGTCTTAAAAGCACATAGTTTTTTCTTAGTTTACATGTTATAACAGAAAAGAACACAGGTGATTTAATAGTACTTTATGAATAATGCTCTTATAAAATAAATTAAACATCTAAATAAGTTTTTCTTATTTATAGCTCACCAGGACATGATTATAGCTTCTCAAGTTTATCTAAAATAAAAGATAATATATATATCAACATTTTTGATGAAATGATTTTTGAAAAACATGAGGTAAAGTACAACAATTATAATTATGCTAAAATAATGCTAACTTCTGACTGAATGAAGTCTAGTAACATATTTGTAAATTTGCTTTTAGATGTAATATTTATTTCTAACATTTTCTAAAAAGCATTTAGAGCAGCTTGGAATAAAATCAGACATATGACAAGACAGTTCAAAAATAACAGATCACAAACCATATATAGAAGGAAAAGGGATAAATATAACAAGAATTTGGGAGAAGTAGATTTCTGCAATTGAACATTACATTAAAATGTGAGCTTCCTGGTAGTCAAGATAGAAAGATAAGCAAAAATGGGTTATATATTTTCCACTGTCTGATCAAAGAAAATATACCCCTTCTATAAAAAATAGCAAATGATTCCTAAAACCCAGTTCTCTTCAATCTGACATTAAAAGTTATGAATGTCTTCCTCATAGATATCAGAAAGTTCCTAACACTGTGCCTAGTACCATAGCAAGCTCTAAAATAAATGTTAATTTCCATCCTACTGAAGTTGACACTAAAAGTATAAAGATGCATATCCATTATACCCTCTCTCTTGGGGCTCTGATTAAATACTTGAATATAAATGTCTAGCAAATTATATGTCAACACTATTGAAGGAGCAATTAATTCTACATGGAGGGATTGGGGATTAGGCTCAGAGAAGTTGAAGCAGATCTTGATGCAATTCCTATCAAGATGCCAATGGCATATTTCACAGAACTAGAATTAATAGTCCAAAAATTTATATGGAACCACAAAAGACCCAGAATAGCCACAGCAATCTTGAGAAAGAAGAACAAAATTGGAGGAATCATGCTACCTGATATCAAATTACACTACCAGGCCATAGTAATCAAAACAGCATGGTACTGGCATAAGAACAGACATACTGTATAGATCAATGGAACAGAATAGAGAGCCCAGAAATAAACTCATGCCTTTTTGATCAATTAATATATGACAGCCCAGCCAGTGTGGCTCATTGGTTGAGCATTGACCTATGAACCAGGAGGTGATGGTTTGATTCCCGGTCAGGGCATATGCCTGGGTTTCGGGCTCAATCCCCAGTAGGGCACGTGCAGGAGGTAGCCAATCAATAATTCTCTCTCATCATTGATGTTTCTATCTCTCTCCCTCTCCCTTCCTCTCTGAATTCAACTTCAAGTTCAAAAACAGTCCCCTAGATTAAAGAGCAAGTGCATGAGGGAGTTGCAGCCTCCCATTCAGTATGAAGATGTTCACACTAATGCCAACTAGGATTGCTGCCTCCTGCAGGTCACCACCCTCAATTTTTTTATATTCTTTAGGGAATTTTTTTTAAGTTTGCTGCCCTGAGTATATCTATTATAATAAAAATATTGCATTAAAAATGTAAATAGCCATACATATGTCATAAACTCCACAAGTCATTATTTTGCTTTAATTTCGAAAAGTGAGAAAAAGATCTTTTCTATTTACCCTTTGTTTTATTTTTTAAAAGAAAGAGAATGATTTTTATACTTACAAGTTTTTGAATTATTCATCACATCGTATAAAATAAATTATTATTTATTTTAACAGGATCACTGTTTCAGGAGCTGCAGTGGTCATTCATATGTAAGAAAGAATTGGCTTGGATCCATTGTCTTCCCTTTCTCTGCTCTTCTGCAACAATCTGAGGTAATAGAAAATGATTGTTTGCTAATTTTCTAAGTTTTTACCTCTCACCAATAGAAACATTTACTGATGGGGGTGGGGAGTGGGAATCACATTCTGTGATTGGCAGGTTGTTAGGTCAGTTAAAGTGATCTTGTATTTGAGAGCCATTGGGGTGTTGGAGTGTGTGAAAGTTTTAACTGTCTCTAGAACAGAAGACACAAATTTATTTCTTAAAGCTTTAAAGAGTGTATTGATAAAGACTGGGACAGCTAGCCTTCGATCTTAAAGCAACATTTATATTTGCATGTAATAGTTTTATAGGACCAGATTCACAAATGTTCTGATCAGTGCTACTGCTTTGTAAGCATGGGTTCCCGGAGCTTCAGCTCCTCAGCATTGTGTATCATTAGTGGTGAGACTGATGCTTGGTAGGTGTCTGTTATATTCCCAGGGGGCCCTGCTGATGGGTTATGTAGCAAGAATATGCCTACCTGACCAGCAAAATATAAAAACTCCAGCCTAGACTCTATTTGGAGCTCTGTTACTTACTTACAGAGTTATGCAAGATATAGAAGATTCAGAAATGATTTCTCTATCTTAGTGAAGTTCACTGTCTATAGAAGAAAACTAACATTTCAGTACAACCTGATACTGCTGTGGGGCTTTGGTAGGGGCATGAGATAGGTACAATGAGACAGTAGGGAGCACCTTACTCTTTCTGGTTTGGAGCAGGAAGAAGGGGTTGTTCAGAGGGGTCGGGTGGGTAAGAGGGGAATGAGGAGGAGAATGAAAGATCAGGGAAGTATTTACAGAGGTGATAACTTTTGAAGCAAGCCCTAAAAATGAGTTTGTCAAGCAAACAAGGGCATTTGACTCAAGGATTTCTATGTGTATTAATTATGTGTGATCCCATGCCACAGAAAACCCAATAGTGGCTGATGTAACCGGTCTATTTATTTCGCCCAAAAAGAAGTCTAGGTGTCAGAGCAGCAGCTCAAGAATCCAAGTTGCTTTTGTGTTTCTGTTCTACTGTCCTTATCATGTGGCTTGCATCCTTATAACTGCAGATCGTTCACTGCACCTCCAGCCTCATATTCATGATGCAGACAGGAGTCAGGGTGAAGCACCAAGTGGCAGTGCCCGTATTAGTAAAACAGACGCTTCACCAGAAAATCCTGGCAGACTTCTTTATTTTGTTGATGCGACTTGACCACTTGTCATGTTGCCACCTAGAACTGTTGGTAAGAAAGGAGAAGAGAATGGATGTTAGGGAGGAGAGTAGAAATGTCTGCATAATATGAGGGAGCATGCTGCAAATTTATGCTGCAGATAAAGAGCAACAGAGATTTAAGTTATTGGGAGGAACATGGCTTCCTACACTCATAAACCCTGCAGATGTTTCTCAGTCTCAGGCCAGACTCCAGGATAGAGAGGTGGTTCAGAATGTGAGCTTCAAAGGTGGACAAACCTGAGTTGTATTCCTGGCTCTATTACTCATCAGTTGTGTTGTGATCTTACATAAGTGATGTAAATTCTTTGGGCCTCAGTTTCCTTATCTACAAAATAGAGAGAAGAGCTGTATCTATCTCATTGAATGATGTCATCTATATCAAACACTTGGCACAGTGCCTTGCACATAGTAAGTGCTCAATAACTATTAACTATGATTATTAGTTATTATGATTGTAAATTAGCTCCTCTATACACACACACACACACACACACATACACACACACCCTCCTGTGGACCTATAGGTTTTTTCTCTTTCTAGACCTAATGAAAAATGTAACATTGTCTTTTAGCATTTTCTCTGAGCCTGAATTAGATTTTTTTAGAGTTTTTAATACTCTGATACAGTAACTTCCTCATTTCATCCCTTTCTTACTCCTGCCCTCTTTGCATAGTACATACTAGACTGGGACCCAGAATGTCAAGGGTGTCCGTGAACAGATCGCCATGGAGAACCTGATCATCCTTGTACAAGTACATATTAGTAGAACCAGCACATACCCATGCAAGCCTGTTTCCTCCTGTGGAGAAGACTGAGCTGGGCTGTAGTATATTTGACTGGTGTTTATTTTTATCGTGCAGAATCTATTATATTGATATATCCTTTCAGATTAATGGAACATTCCAAGTAAACATTCCACCAGTTTTGCTTGGGTATACTTGGAGTAAGACTTCTACATCTCCTAAAGAAGATCATAATGTGCAGAATTTAAAAGAATGTACCTTTTTAAATATTTTTGCTACCATTGAACCTCAAATATCATATGTCACCTGTAATCCAGAACTAGACAAGGTATGTTTTACTTTGAATTATTTTTACATATACTATCAAAGAAGTGTAAAGTATTTAAAAAACCAATAACAATAATTTCAAAGCTAGCAAAAAAACAAATATTGGTTCTTAATATTTCCCTGTGGGAACAATATGTATGGTACAATATTGAGATATTTTAAACTTGATTTTAGTTTTCAGATCAAATAGATGTTTTGGAGAGAGCACACATTTTTGCAAAAAATTGTAAGGCAGTATTTCCCAACCGAAGAATCACAACAACTGTTTTTAATCATGACGGGATACAAATCTTAGTAACAAGATATATCAAGGCATTAAATCCACCTCAACAACTCCTGGATATATTTCTTCGTGATTCCAATGCAACACTTGTAAGTTATATTTATTTTAGTCGTTTTATTAAGATATAAATCACGTACCATATAATTAACCCATCTAAAGTGTTCAATTCAATGATTTTTAGTATCTTCCCAGAATTGTGCAACCATCTCCAGAGTAAATTTTAGGCGTTTTTATCACTCCAAATTTATATTTTTAAACTTGTTTATTTTTTTAATATTAATTTTTAGGATAAGTTTGTTACTAAAATTGTTTTGCCTTCAAAGACAGTTTCAGCCCAGCCATTGTGGTTCAGTGGTTGAGCATCGACCTATGAACCAGGAGTCAATTCCTGGTCAGGGCACATGCCCGGGTTGCAGGCTCGATTCCCAGTGTGCAGTGTGTAGGAGGCAGCCAATTAATGATTCTCTCACATCATTGATGTTTCTCTCTCTCCCTCTCCCTTTCTTTCTAAAATCAATAAAAATATGTAAAAAAAGAACAACACAAAAACCCCAAAGATAGCTCATGAGAGAAAAACCATCTATGTTGCAATGTGTCCTCCTGAGCCCCAGATGGAAGACCTCTCTGCCCCCCTTCATTTCTGCCCACTTGGACTAGAAGGGCCCTGTTGCTACACCACTTCACGCGACCATACTGGCTTCACAACTTTCCTATCAAACTTGGAAAAATGACACAAAAATTTCTTTGACTTCGAGGCAAAATAAAAAGTTATGTACCGAAAGGGATAGTGTTCTTCTAAGGATTGCTTCTCATTGTTTGTGGGAATGAAGAAAACTATATTATTCTATATAAACTGCCAGTGTAACACTTTCTACCCCACCCCCCTGTGACTTATGCCCATCTATTTACCAGCTGACAAAAGAGAAATATATTCAACATTTAATTTTATATAAAATGAAGAGGATATAGCTTCTTCCACTTTGAGAAAGGAAAATAAGTCAGAAGTATAAGTCTCCCCTTTAAGAAAAAAGTAAGTTTTGATTAAAAGACATGTATGAGAAATCACACCTTTTGTTTATTCTGGTTGGATTGAGTCAATTGGCTCTCCGCAGAATATTTATTTGACCAGTATAAAACTCCCTTAGCTGGACTCTTTAAGCTAAAATAAAATTTCTAATTTAGGTTGCCTTTTATTACACTCTGCTTTTCCATCCTGAGTTTCTTCCTACCTATGTTTCCTGACACCCAAAGTCCAAGGAGTGCTCTTAGATTTACTGCAAAGACAATATTTGTGTGTGCTTTTATTTATTTATTTTTGTTAATCCTAACTCAAGGATATTTTTTCCATGGATTTTTAGGAGGATGGGAGGGGTAGAGACAGAGAGAAACATCGATGTGAAAGAGACACATTGATTGGTTGCCTCTCCTGCATGTGCCCCTTCCAGGGCCAGGGATGGAGCCTGCAACCCAGGTGTGTGCACTTGACTGGAATCAAACCAGAACCCTTCAGTCCTTGGGGCCAACGCTCTAACCAAAGAAAGAGCACTGCTAGGGCATTTGTGTATATTTTTTAAAATATGTAAATCCTAGCTCCTTTGCTTGTCACAGACTATGAACCATTAGGGTATAGGAGGTGATAATAGATCATAAATGGTGGCTATTGTAAATTAATGAAAATGTTAGTGAATTTTCTCTGTTAACTTGTTATTTATTTGTATCTTTTTCTCCTCTACGACTTTAAAAGCCTGAATCCTTGTCTCTCTAGTCCGGGGGGAAAAACAATTAACAGTATAATTTCTGTTGTTTGAGAAAGCAGACTATACCAATATCTTCCTGCTACAGCAGCTCACAACAGCTTATATTAATTAAGATAATTCTGATTTTGAACCTGAAAGCAAATCAAACTTATGCTATTCTTCAGCATATTTTTTCAATTTTAACAGTTATATTCTAAAGTATATATGTAATGTATCATGTTTAAAATTGTAAGAATTTATTACAGTGAAATGCAATGGTTAACAGGCACACTCTGGAGTCAGGCCAATTTGGGCTTATTCCTAGAGGTCCCATATATAATGTTGGCTGTGTGACTCTGAGCAAGTTACCCTAACCTCTTCTGTAAAACAAAAATAATAATAGTATTTATTTCATAAAATACACTAAATGTAATGATAGTGCATAGAAAGCATTATGATGGGCATATAGTATGCACTCAGTAAATGTTATTTAATATTATTCTAGGACCTCATTGCTCATTTTGTATCTTTGATTCCTCTTATGCCTGACCTGGATGAAAATGATGGTTTTGATATATGGATGACATCAGAGGTAACAAATGACATTTTATAATTAAAATTTATAGTATTCCTTATTTGTTTTTCTCTTAAAGAAACCTGTTTATTATAATGTAGTATTTTGCCTTATGAAATTTGAAATCATTTGATAATTTAATAAATAATTTTCAGTTCTAGTAACAACTTATAGAAATAATTCTGAAAAACCAAAAATCTTACTCAGTGTTACAAGTGGTAGCTCATGAATATTTTGATTGAATTGAAATTTCTGGAGTACAATATTATGACAGCCTCCAGAGATAAATATGGCTTGTCACTATGGATCCTGATGTCGAGGGCAAATGCCACTACTTCCCAGGTTTCCCAGTCTCCCCCCATCTGAACGAAGAGCTTGTATAGCAATGCTTTCTTAGCACCTGGATTAAAGTTCTCTTTAGATTGCTCGCCAACTAAAATACAAGCACCATACAATTTTGGGGGTGTATTTATACTAAAATATTTGTTTATCTGAAATTCAAATTTAGAGTTGGGCTTTCTAGTTTCCCCTCAAAATCTGGCAACCTTAGTTAGAGCACTTCTTCTATTCCATCTTACATAATACTTAGTTGCTTTTAGATTGACCCACTCTGTACATATACATCCCAAGTTAATCTCCTTGAATTAACAAGAAGACTTTATTCTTATTTATTTTTATATTTATCATTTATACACTGCTTTAAATTTCACAAGCATTCCATAAATATTTTAAGTGGAAAATATTAGTACAATGGGAGCCTAAGAGAGAGGCACTTTCCATCTGGAACTGATAGTCCTAGAACGTACCTAGAATGTTTTAGGGCAGGGGTCCTCAAACTACGGCCTGCGGGCCACATGCGGCCCGCCGAAAACATTTGTTTTTTTACTTCAAAATAAGATATGTGCAGTGTGCATAGGAATTTGTTCATAGTTTTTTTTTTAAAACTATAGTCCAGCCCTCCAATGGTCTGAGGGACAGTGAACTGGCCCCCTGTTTAAAAAGTTTGAGGACCCCTGTTTTAGGTGCTAGATTTGAGCTGAATTTGATTTAGGGGGCACAGGGTTAACTTCATAGGTAGGTTACTCTGTCTTTGGCTTAGTGATAACCAGGGAGACACAAGCATATGGTCCTAGTGATTCAGTGATTCCAACCTGGTAGAACTCAAAGAGTTGTCTTTAACTCGACTCTTCTGAGACTCTCTGAACTAATCAGAATGTGTTCTGGGATATTATGGTCCTGAAGAACATTGAAAGAGAGCCTCTAATATAACTAAAAATAACTATTCAAGCAAATACTACCAAGTGCTCCTCGCCCCTATGTTCCAAGTTAACGTTCTCTCCTCCTAATGCCCTAGCAGTGGTCGGCAAACTGCGGCTCGCGAGCCACATGCGGCTCTTTGGCCCCTTGAGTGTGGCTCTTCCACAAAATACCAACTTCTGCGCATGGGCCACGAAATTTCAATCGCATTGTATGTGCGTGCCCGCACGTGGTATTTTGTGGAAGAGCCACACCCAAGGGGCCAAAGAGCCGCATGTGGCTCTCGAGCCGCAGTTTGCCGACCAGGGCCCTAGTGTTTTATCAGGCAAATGGTGCTGGAGCTTTCAGCTTTACAGTTGTCCTAGTATTAATTGCATTACTCAGCTTTCTCTCCCTCACCTTTTTGTTGTTGTTCTTGTTACTTTTGTTTTGCCTTAGCGCTGCATCAGTTTGGCTATTGGGAATAAGGAGGAGCACGCCATACTTCTCTGTAATTTCTTTTTGTATTTCGGAAAGAAAGCTTTGGTCCTCCTGGGAACCTCAATTTTAGAAGTAAGTGCTGGAGTTAATATTTAAATAGTGTAAATAAAAAGACTCAGCTATAAGCTGCAAGTTTAAAAGACTACAGCCTCAGGTTTCCATCTTTTCACAAGCTAATTAAGGAATTTTGTGGGCAAGCAATTATTTAGTTAAGAGGATAACATTGATTCATCAAAAGTTCTACAGTGTAAAGCAGGGGTCCTCAAACTTTTTAAACAGGGGGCCAGTTCACTGTCCCTCAGACAATCGGAGGGCCAGACTATAGTTTAAAAAAAAAACTATGAACAAATTCCTATGCACACTGCACATATCTTACTTTGAAGTAAAAAAACAAAACGGGAACAAATACAATATTTGTATTTGCATGTGGCCCACGGGCCGTAGTTTGAGGACCCCTGGTGTAAAGGATGACTTCCTTTTGTTTTTCTTCTCTAATAATAGTACTACTTTATGGGGTTACTAGAAATATTAAATCACATAGTAAATATGTAGCACTGGGAGAGCACTTACTCATGATGAGTGCTTAGTAGCGGTGGTGGTGGTGATGTAGCAATAGTTACAGTAGTAATTGTAGTGGTTGTTAACCACTATCACCACCATTGTCTTCAGATGTTTCTAATATTATATTTTAAGACCCTTAAGAAATACATCTCCCTATTCTCCATTGCTCAGCTTTTACTTGTACAAATGGGCCAGAAATTCATGTTCATATCTGAAATTTTTATAACTTAATTATATACTGCATTCATACCTCCAGAAAGCTGTCTTCATTCTAACTGTTTCTACTTCAAGCCGAATATATTCATCAGTGTCAAAATTTCCAGTCTTGTTTTATGGTTGTTGGTTTTGTTTTGTTTCTTCATGATCACATATTTCTCTATATTCCCTTGACAGCTTATTTCTGTGTCACGATTGTGTTAAAGCCTATGGTTAATTTCCCCATATGTTCCTGTTGTTGCTCTAAGTGCCGCTAGATGGCAACAAACAATAAACAGTATTTCAACCAACGATTGCTTTTAGACCTGAGTCAATATCCTGGGTGGCACCCCTCAGCTCTGTGGTTGAGGTGAAGCCTCCTCTTCACTGTAAAGGAGACACACACAGTCATAAAGAACAAGAGCTTTGAAGTCAGGGAAACAAGGCTACACAGTGCAGTGTTAAGGGTATGGGTTTGGGGAGCTGGTCAGAGAGGGTTTTAAGACCCAGTAATGCCATTTACTCAGTGTGAGATATCATCCTTTGCTGCTTTCTGAGGTTCAGTTATCTCTTCCCAAAACCGGAATAATACCACTACTGTTCCCCTAGACAAGCTCCTTAACCTCTGATTTTTTATCTGAAAAATAGTATAATAATCATCCCTACCTCACAGAATTTGGAGTGAATCAAAACAAGAAAATTAGTGTTAATGCTGAGTAGATTATTTGATGCACACAAATACTCAATAAATGGCAAATAGTCATTATTATTACCTGAAATGTTTATTCTTTGCTAAGAAAGATTTTCACTTCAAAAGGTACGTGCAGAGAAATATCGTAACATAATGACTTTTATTCTTCAAATGGTTTCCTGATCTTGTTCTCAAAATTAATTTAATGGCTTTTTTACTTCACTTGGCTTTTTCAGAGCCTTAGGCCAGTTTCTATTCCCTAACTCTGCTTGGTGCCCACCCCTAGTCTCCTAAGTATATTCTGCTCAAAGCAGAGCTGGTTCATATAGCACCATCATGTGAATTAGACAACAGTGTCCCAACCCCCATATACTTTCGGGCCAGCTGTTGGGAAATCGCTGTGAGGGAACTCCTGCGGGACCATACAGGGCAGCACTGGCTCAGAAGTCCTGTCATTTGCATCCTCATGCCAGCCTGGGCCTAAGGATTTTTGGAGCTCTGGCTTCTTTCCTTTCCAAAAAATTGTAAAGGCCCTGGAAAACGCTTTCAGAAATCAACGAGGTCACATGCTGACATAGTAATTTTCACATTAAAAAGTATGTTAATTACTCAACCAAATGACTTTACCTTCTTTTCCTCATACAGGGGCGTGTAGCTTATGTATTAACTCATGAAACTGATGAATATTTGCTTTGGAATCCATTAACTGGTCAATGTCATAGGCAATTTGACCCATTTTGTCCTTTACAAAGTGCAGACTGTTTGTTTGATGATGGAAATGTAAGTAATGGGGAGAAATCTTACTTTGAGCTATCTCCTTGAGTCAAATCAGTGATCCTCCACCCTGGCTATCCATTGGAATCATGTGAAGAACTTTGAATATACATAAAAGTTTAATTAGAATCCCTGGGTTCTGGGGCCAAGAAAATATTTTACCCCTAAAGCTCCCACCCTATAATTCTGTAGTGTCTCCACTGTTGAGAACCAGTGAGCAGTCTAATGCTCATGTAAGCCTGGCATGTCTTTAACTTCTACCTCAGAACTTCCCTTGGCTTCTGCCACTTCACTGGGTAGCAGGACTGTAAAATTTTGCTTCACCTAACCAGCCATGGGCTTTGGGCTCCCAGGGGTCTGTGCTGATTTTATGTTAATGTTTTAATAGGTCTGGTTTAATATTCAACAAAATACTACACCAATGGCTGTATATTTTGACTATTCAAAGGAAAGTTTCTGGAAACAGCTGCTTCCAAAAAATTTTCAAGGGACACAAATACAAAGCATACAGGTAAACATATTTTTCCAGGTGTGTCAGTATCAAAGTTACCCTTGGTTCTAATCTTTACTAGTTGTGACAGCTTTTGTTATGTTTATATAGCTGATTGTTGATTGACTTATTTGGCAATATTAATAAAATCAAGTTTTCCCTGCCATCCATCTTGAAAAAATGGGGAAGGAAAGTGGCAGACTCACTGTCTGAGTCTTGGAGGCAGACCAAAGCACAGACCTAAGTTCAGGAACTGACTCAATCACCAGATGGGTCAGCCAGTACACCTGTGACATACCCAGTATCCCTTTATACTCAGTATCCCAAAGTCCATCTCTGCAGCTGTTTGAGGGTTGAGGGTTGAGGGTCATGGTATAGCAGGCTGCAGGCAAGTGAAAAATCCAAAAACTACGAGTTATGAGCCCAGGGGGAGAGAGGGAGATGAGACAAAGAGCAATAGGCAGAAGACATTTTATAGAAGCAGAAACTTGAATGCTCTACCTTGCCCATAACCAGGGAAATACAGTTTAAAACATGCATAAATTTGACAAAAATATTTTTAAGTGTGACCATACCAAGTGCTGGCAGAGGCAGAGAAGTGGTGCGAGCATACATTACTACAAGCAGTTTAGAAAGCAATATGATATCTGAAAAGTCGAAGATGCTCAACCCTTGATTGCTCCAATTCAACTTCTAAGTATATACCCTATAGGAACTTATCAGGGAAACAAGCACAACAGTGTTTATTACAGAATTGCTTGAAATAGAAAAAAAGGAAACAATTCATCAACTAGAAAATCGCTATATGAGTTGTGAAGTATTCATACTATGAAAACTTCTGTACAGCAGGAAAAGAATGAACCAATTTACAATAGTCCCCAACTTGACCGTACATTCATTACATCAGGATCTCTGAGGGAGGGTAGAACCCGCACATCAGTATTATATAAAGCTCCCAGGTGATTCCAGTGTGCAACCAGAACCACTGACTCAGAGCCATGTACATCATGAATGAATATTAAAAATGTAATATTAAGCAAAATATAGAAGATGTCAAAGGACACATACAATACAAAGCCATTTTCCTGAAGTTTGAAAATTGTATGTTATTTATGTGTATATATATAGAGAGAGAGAGGGAGAGAGAGAGAGAGAGAGAGAAAGAGAGAGAGAGAGAGATGTAGTAGTGGTATAAAAGCATTTATAAAAAAGATAAATACCAAATTTAATTTAAAGGTTCCTTTTGGGGAAATAAAAAAAGGAATGAAATCAGAGAGAGGTACACAGAGTACTTCAAGTTTATCTGTACTGTTTTACTTCTTTTTGAAAAATCTAAATCAAACATGAGGGGGAATGCAAAAGATTATATAAAACTAGGTTGTAGGTATGTTGTGTGGATGTAGATTACATTAGTCTCTGTGCTTGTCTGTATATTTGAGACAGTTTACAATATCAGAAAGAATTCATGGTCGTTTGGGGGAAAAGATCAAATAGTACCAAAGCATACAAAGTGATAAGTTTCGCCCGACCTTGTTTGGCTCAGTGGATAAAACTCAGCCTGTGCACCGAAGGGTTCTGGGTTCAATTCCAGTCAAGGGCACGTACCTTGGTTGCAGGCTCCTCCCTGTCCTAGGCCCTAGGCCATTGATGGCGAACCATGACACGCGTGTCAGAGGTGACACGCGAACACATTTTTTTGGTTGATTTTTCTTTGTTAAATGGCATTTAAATATATAAAATAAATATCAAAAATATAAATCTTTGTTTTACTATGGTTGCAAATATCAAAATATTTCTATATGTGACACAGCACCAGAGTTAAGTTAGGGTTTTTCAAAATGCTGACACGCTGAGCTCAAAAGGTTCGCCATCACTACCCTAGGCCCTGGTTGGGGGCTTGCAGGAGGCAATCTATTGATGTGTTTCTCTCACATCAATATTTCTCTCTGTCTTTCCCTCTCTCTTCCACTCTCTCTAAAAATCAACAGAAAAATATTCTCTAGTGAAGATTAAAAAACAAATTTAAAAAAAGAGAGACGAATTTCTCTCCCCTTCCACATCTTTTTCCCATTGTGCATCCTTCTAAACATTCTCCATGCAGCTACAAGCATATATTTATATGCTGTATATATGTATACATACATATATATGTATAAATACACATATATTTATATGTTTCCTGTTTATAAAGTTATTTTAAAGAGGGGAAATGTGCCTATCTCTCTTGAGAAAACCACATTTACAGCGTCCACAGGCCATATCTTGCTTTTCCCATCCCAATGCCGTGAGTGAGGCATTATTGTCTTCTAGGAGAGAATGATATATTTAGAGATGAGGTTTTTTTTTGTTTACTATTTATCATTCCATTATTCATTCAGGTAATATTTGTTGAATGCCTGCTATGAACCAGCACTATGTTAGGTATGGCTACCACAGGGAGAAATGTCTCAGTATTCTTGGGACTCGTGTTCTAGAGAAAGAAACAGCAGGAAATGAGCACTTTCGGTGCAGAGTGATAAGTGCTATCACAGAAATGAATGTGCGTTGGAAGGCATATAGCAGGGGGCCTGATGGGAAGGAGAGGTGCAGGGGCTTCCTGGGGGGAAAAGTGATGATCAGCACAGTGAGAAAGGGGGAGCAGGAGCTGGCCTAGAACCATCAGGGAAGAGAATGGTCCCCGCAGAGAGCAGGGACAGCAGGCATGAAGAGGTGCAGTAGCTAGGCGCTGTCTGTCAGGGAGATGAAAGGCCAGCTTGGCTGCTGCCAGGGAGCGAGCCAAGAGGAGCTCAGGGGTGAGCGGAGTCCTGGTAGGGATTTGGGCCTTTATCCTCAGGGCAATCAGAAATTAACATTACCAAGGCGAGGGCTCCCATAATCAAAGTTGTGTTTTTAAAAGCCACTCTGCCTCAGGGAGGAATCTAAACCTTTTGCCAAGTTGAATCGATAAATGTAAAACTCATAGTTGCCTAAATCTCTACTGATTTCTTGCCCTTGATCTTCTGCCTTACCACACACACACATCACAATCCTCCTATCTATAGTGAACACTATGTTTATTATCACAATTGAGAACATAAATTTGAGTGTGCATAATGAGAATGTGGGGGTTAAGAGATGAATTAACAAGAAAGTCTTCTTGAAGTTTTAAAGGATATGAATTCACTGAAAGAAAGGGGTCTTTGCCAGAAAAAGAAAGTGGATTAACACCCATAAATCTGTCAAGTCAATGTAGCCCAGGCCTCTTTCCCAGGTCTGAAGGGGACCTAACTAATCCATAAATTGCCTGGATTGGGGGTTGGGAAAGAGGGAGGAGGGGGTGGGGAGAGGGACATGGGTTGGAGGGGCAGACAGTGGTTGGTGACAGCAATCAGGGAATTCAGTCCCCTGTCCTGTCTGGAATAGTTGGTGGCCCCTGCAAGGTGATGCTGGATTTCATACTTTCTCCAGTCTCTCCCATCTCCTGCCATGTTCCTCCCCTATTTCCTCATCTAGTGGTTCTCCAACCATGGCAGGCATCAGAACCACCTGGAGGGCTTGTTGAAACACGAATTGCTGGGCCTTATCCTCAGAGTTTCTGATTCAGTGGGTCTGAGGTGGGGGCAGAGAATCTGAATCTCTAATTCAGATTATCACCTGACAGACTGAGCCTTCTCAAATCACTCCTGAAATTTTCTAGGACCTAGAGGCCTAACAAGTGTTGCCCCCTTTTTAAATCACAACCTTCATTCCACTCATGAGGGAGAAACATCTGTTCCTGTCTCTCCATCTGCCTCCATGTCTCAGCTCAGAAATACCCAAAGTAAAAACTGTGAATTCAGCACTTTCCTCTAATCCATGTGAGCCCTGCAGGGAGGGGAGAGCTGGGTTTAGGGTGGGGGTGGGGTACACTTGAGAAATCCTGCCCCTCCTCCCTGCAAATCCTACTGGTGGGGAAACATGGTGGAGCATTGCTCTCTGCTATAGGTGAGATGCCTGAGGAAAGGTTTGGAAACGGGAGATTGAAATGGACTGTGTGTGTGTGTGTGTGTGTGTGTGTGTACACGTGTGCGCGCGCGCGCTCGCGCACACACACAAACCTGGCTCTTGCTAGGTGAAAGAAGCAAATACACAGAGAATAAAGATGATAAACCATGTTAAAGGACTGATAACAATAATATCTGATATTTATTGAGCAATATGTGCCAGGTTTTACATGTATTATTTATTTTAAAATTGTCACAAACCCCCAGAGAAGTAGGAACTATTATTGTCCCTCTTTTAAAGAAGAGGGTCCTAATATGAGGTGACAGGAGAAGATTTGACTTTGGGTGGTGGCCACACAGAACTATATACAGATTTTGTAACATAGAAATCCACACATGAAACCTATATGTTTATATTGACCATATCACCCCAATCAACTTAATAAATAAATAATAAATTTTGAAGTGATTTTAAATAAAATTTAAAAAAAGACATGGTGACTGAAACTCAGACAGCTTAAGTACCTTCACCAAGGTCACAGTTAATAATTGGAAGATACCTGTGCAGCTGCCAAAGATTATCAGTAATAATCATGCCAAATGCTTGTTGGAATAAATGAATGGGGGCAGCAGATTTGTCTTACCCATGAAAAACCTATTTTGTGAATCCATCTCCCCTCCTATGCTCTGGTGAAGTAGTTACAAAATCAAAGAAAATACTGTGATCTATGTTACCTTTGTGCCTCTGTGATTCTGGCTTTTCACCACATGAGAGAGGTTTGGGTTCCCTGTCCTTATAGTTAGCACTACAGTTGTGACTGTGATGGAAAATTGGTCTCCCTAGAATCTTCTCTAACTTTCAGTTGTCTTTATTTCAGCCTGAAGAAATCATTTATTCTGATACTAATAAAAGCATGGTAGATGATCTAAAGAACAGGTATGATCTGTAAAATTACATTAGGATTACCAGGTTTTCTCCCTAATCTCTCATTCAGCCACCTTTTTAAAAAAAAATTTTATTAGAGTTTATTTGAGCCAAACTAACAACATATGTTGAGTAGTAAGACCTTAAATACTCCCTCAGCTACCTTTTTAAAAAATATATTTTTTTATTGATTTCAGAGAGAAAGGGAAAGGGAGAGGGAGAGAGTGATAGAAACACCAATGGTGAGATGTTTGGCTGCCTCCTACATGCCTCCCACTGGGGACCAAGCCTGCAACCCAGCATGTGCCCTGATCAGCAATCGAACTGTGACTTCCTGTTTCATAGGTTGGTGCTCAACCACTGAGCCACACCATCCGGGCTCATTCAGCCACCTTATAGTCTTCTTGTTACTGGTCCATAGATCAAATGCTGAACATTTCAAAAAGCCAAAACTCAAATTGTCAGAGTTTGGAGTAAAGAAAGGTTTATTGATTGAGAGAGAAGGTGCCAACCGAGAAGATGGGAGTACTAGTAGTTTCTCAAATCCATTTTAAGAAAGTACAGAGTTCAGGCTTCTTTTATGTCAAGGGAAGGGGAAATGGAGGGGCAAGAGGTGGTTGACAACCAACTGCAGACATCTGGGTACCAGCAGGAGTCTGAGGAAGACTAAAAAATGTCTAAATCTCTTTGTTCCCAGACGATTGACCCCAGCTGATGAATCCAGTCTTGAGGCTCCTGCAAATGTTTAATAAACAATCATTATTTTTGTACACATTTCCCCTATCTCTACTGGAGAGGCACCTCTGGCAAGGGGCTGTTTTTGTAAAAACTCAAGCTGCAAGCAGAATTCCTCTCATGATTAGCATGTCTATATGCAAGAACACAGCAGGCTTGAACAAGATGGAGTCAGAGAAGTTGAGCATTTCACTCCGTTACACTCTAAACCAGTTTCTCCAAATACCTATTAGATTTAGCCACAGAAGCATGAAATGGAGATTGTAATAATTATTTCCATTGAGTCAACTCCTCTGCCATCCCAGATGCTCCTTGAAATGATAGGCAAAGTTAAAAATGGTTGCCTCTGGTAAATATTGTAGGCTACTGTTGGGAAGTTCTCAGCACAGACACCTGTTGAGCCTATAGTAATAATGCTCTAGCTCAGCGGTTCTCAACCTGTGGGTCGCGA
This sequence comes from Myotis yumanensis, assembly GCF_028538775.1. Lineage (NCBI taxonomy): Eukaryota > Metazoa > Chordata > Mammalia > Chiroptera > Vespertilionidae > Myotis > Myotis yumanensis. The sequence goes on along the minus strand of NW_027223764.1, from coordinate 22,031,706 downwards.
CCCCTTTGGCGGTCGAACAACCCTTTCACAGGGTTCGCCTAAGACCATCCTGCATATCAGATATTTACATTACGATTCATAATAGTAGCAACATTACAGTTATGAAGTAGCAACGAAAATAATTTTATGGTTGGGTCACAACATGAGGAACTGTATTTAAAGGGCCAGAAGGTTGAGAACCACTGCCTAGCTAATACTTCTTGAAAGGACATGACGGTACATGGCCCACAACTTGGTAAAAATATCCAAAGTGGGTGGTAGAAACATCAATATCGTCTCTCCTAGACTCTCACCCTTCCCCAAACACACACACACACACCCTAAGTTGTTGTTCAGTCAAGCCCAGAGGGCCACAATCTTTGCAGCAGGCCTTTCCTACTCCAGATGTGTCAGAAGCTTCTAGATCTGACTGTCTCCAGTGACTCATGCTGACATAGCAGGCTGGCATGTTAGCCACTGCCAACTAATCAAAACAGAACATGACACAAACCATTTTGACACTCTCTTCTTTTACTACCACATAATGCCCACCACATATCTCCCCCCCCCCCCCCCCCCCCGCCCCTTCTTTTCCAATTCTTAACAAAAAAAGGAAGAAATGCAATTGGGAAATGGTTTCCAACTTCTGGTTTTCATCAGAATTGCTTCCTGAACTATTTAAATATACAGGTGTCAGGGGCCCAGACCAGACCTATTGAATCCATATCTGGAGGTGAACGTTTTGATAAAGTTCTACAGGTGATTCTGATGCCTAGCCACTAATGAGTTAGTAAACTCCAAACTACTTAGTTACACTGAAGACTCAGCCAAGGGGGACTCCCAGCAGCTTCTTCTGTAGCATACACTGGTTCTACACAGAGGACAGGCTTCCCAGGAGGAACCCATCAACCAGCCCACACTGTACCCCACCTCTCTCCCTTCCTGGAACAGTTCATCACCAGGCATTGTTCTGGGGGCGGGGTATACAGGCAAAAATCCCCACCCTTATGGAGTATACATTGTTTTGGGGAAACTGATCATCATACTTACCAATCCAGTGACTCATTTCCTCCCAACTCTGCTTACTCAATTAACTGATTTAATAAACATATCCCTGCTAACATTGACCCAGACCAGATATCTGAATTTTTGTGAAGGCAGTCTCTTGGAAACCCAATGTCTTATGTCAAAGGAGGGTCTTGGAGAATAAGAATGTCAATCCAGTAATCAGACAGTCAAATCATACCTGGTAGGTAGCAGCCTACACATAGGTAACTGGAAAAGAGATGTGCCTTTGACATCTTTTTGCTGGATACCCCGGGAAGCTTCTTGCCTTCCCAAGCCAAGCAAGAGCCTGCTTCTTCCAGACTTGATTAATGTGAATGATGCAGATATTCCTAGCCATAGAAGTCTGGTTTCCTCCTAAAAAAAAAAAAAATGTATCATCCTCATGCTTGAGTAAAAGTTTAAAGTGACAAAACTCTTCTCACATTTGTCATAAATATAATCATTGTAGGATTGAAAGGACTCTAAAATGTAAAATTATGGAATGGCGACCTAAGCAGCCAACACGTTGGAATCGACAATGTACTTCTATTTTGCGACACATTCTTCCTAAGCTAGAACTTGGCACTGAAAGATTTGTTTCCTCTGAAGAAGAGAGTGAATTTGAAAGACTATTACAATTTTTTTGGGTTTGTATATGATGTAATACACTAATGTCATTTGTTTTATCTATGTTGTTAATTGCCAGGTAATAGTAATCTTAAATATCTCTGAAATGCCTATCTTGATCCTAGATGATAGATGCTATGTCATTCAAATGCATTTATTTATAGACCAAGAAATGTAAAATATAGTGAACAGCTCTTACTATGTATGGCCACATTGCATGATGTTTCCTTGAATCAGTCTTATGTTCTATGATATGTAAACCACAAACTTTGGAAAGAGATGCCCAAAAGAAAACCACCTGCAACTGAGAAACTAAAAAATGGTCTCTAGATGGTAATAATAGAATGGATTTCCTGTCCTTCGTTCTGGGCAAGAGGATTCCAGGCAAGCTTTAATATCTTCTATGTTCAAATTACTCTCAAGTTTATACACACTTCCATCCTAGATGATAAAAAGCCATCTAAAACTCATCAAGTCCATAACCAAGCATGGTGGGCAGTGGATATATTATTAGAATCCTCCCTTTTCTTCCCCTACCCTACCCCTAGTTCTGGGAATCCTCTTACCTCCTCCTCCCTATGAACTGGTCCAGTGGGTTTTCAAAATGCCCAGCCTCCCAAGAGTGAGATTTCTACCCCCTGCCATCTCATAGAATATGGCTCCTCTGAGAGAAGGAAAGGAAGGAATCCATTGGGATTTGAGTACTTAGGTTGCCAGGGAAGGATGTGCAGTCACTATTCAAAAATAGGGAAGAAGTTGTTTTGTTTTGCTTAAAAAAAAAAAAGAGTAAACTGATAAGCAAAATATAGTTAAATATATGGCAGGGTTTAAAACCTGGAGTTCCTTTGTAAAATTATCTGGCTACTTAATAACACACCATCATAAACCTGCACTAAATCCTGTAGTTAGGGTTCAAATCCTGTCTCAACCACTCACTGGCTTTGACCAAGTTATCTAACTTCTCTACATTTTCTACCCCATTGGGCAAGATAGACAGGGATAAAAATAATTATCTGATTTGTGGTTGCCAAGGTGAGGATAAAGTGAGGTAATATTTATCCTAGCATCCAGCACATGTTTGTATATGTTAACCATTATTTGTATTCTATGTGCCCAGGCATTGTGCTAGGTACTGGGGTTGTACATTCACAGAGACTATGGGCTAGACTGACCAGAAAACATGTACGTAATTGCAACATATTTTATTATGTAAGTAAGGAAGGACAGTGTACTATGCAACCATATAGAAAGAGCATGTGAACAGATTTAAGGATCAGGGAAAGCCTCCTGACATAAACAATCTCTGAGGCCTGAAGGAGGTTTATGATTTGTCTTAGATAATTTTACATAGGTCTGTGTTCCATTGCCCTTTAATGCTGTCGCACAGTTACCAGTTAATAAATATAAATGGAATCAGTGTTAAATAAATTCTTCCAAAATGCTCACTTAAATCCCTCATTTGTAAGACCAAGTGATTTCCTTGTTGGCAGTTTGCTATTCTAGAAAGAGGGCAAGTATGTGGAATGCTAAGTGTGCAGGCTCTGGCCGCAGACAACCTGGCTCTGGTCCTCTCTGTAAAGTAGGGATTAAAACAGAACATACCATATAGGTTTGTTTGAGGATTAAATATGTATATGAAGCATTTAGCACTATACCTGGAAATTAGTAAGCAAGCACAAAATTACTATTATTTTTTGACCCCAGTTTCTTTGAGGCTTCTGTGATCTTTTTGCATAAAATCACTTACATGATTGTAATGTGGGTTTACATGTTATTGTATTTTGGTCCAGATTGCAGGATTTCCTATCCAGATGCCATACACTAATGTACAGACAGTGATTGATGCCATGTATCAAACTGGAATCCACTCCTCGGAATATCCCCAGACAGAATTTGCTCTCGCCGTATACATTCACCCATACCCAAACAACATATTATCTGTGTGGGTCTATTTGGCTTCTTTAACTCGGCGACAGTGAAAAGGAAGAAGGGAAAGGGAAAAGTTGTACCCTGGGCTCTCAGACCAGAAGCAGCCAGAACTTTTCTGGTACTTTGGGATTTTGCTACCTCTCCTTCAGTCCAGCCAAGTGTGAACCCACTTTTTGGTTCACTTAAAGAGCTGGGCACCATGGAAACTCACTCCCTGAGTCCTTGAGGATGAGTCTCGATGACCTCTTCACCAGACACCTCTTCAAGGAAGACCCTGTCGGAAGTCTGGTGGCCTTGGATTTTATCCTGGGAAAGAAGCAATTCTGGCCTCTTTCTGTAAAGTCCGTGTTTCTCAAATTGTGGGCCTCATATTACCTCCATCAAAATCATCTGGAGAGCCCTGTTGAAAATGCAAATTCCCAAACCCCACTCAAGGCCTACTGAATCAGAGCTGCTGGGAGTGGAGCTCTAGAATCTACAGTATTTTAAACAACCTCCCCAGGTAATTCTGATGACCTGTTAAGGGTGGCCTGCCTTACAGAATGTTATAATAATGAAAGTGAGGTTGGTGTGTTTGATGCTGGATCTGATGCAATTCCAAGTAGAAGTTATTCAAATAGAAACCCCAAGGTCATTGTCTCTCATAAAGAATGATTTCACTGGTGAAGAAAAATAGGAAAACCTGCTATGTTGGGTTGAGGGCTGACGTCAGCTTCTGGGGGCTTCTCAACTTGGGATGCTACTGACGTGAAGTCCTTTCAGCTCCATATATGTGTAAGGGATTCCCAGGAAACTAATGTGCTTTCCTGATTCTGTGAAAAAGGGAGAAAGTGGTTGTACCAAATCTCAGGGCTCCTTTTTCCTTAGTGAACAGCTCCCCATTATGCATCTGGCACTTTCCCTGCCGCTTTCTTTTCCCAGGGGTGGCCCCAAGGAGCCCATGGAGATCCTAGGAGCCCCTGGAGAAAGAGTGGTCAGAGATCTAAGTAGGAAGCACTGTACTTTCTGGTAGTTTTTTATTGTTCTGTGTTTCATTGAGAAAGGGTATTTATACAGATTACTTAAATGTTCTATAACAACTTGTTTAAAAATATCAAAGGATACAGATTTTCAAAGTTTGAGGAGAGTAGTTTTACATGAGGGTAGGGTAAGAGAAAGAAAATTCACCTCTTGAATTGCAGGAGCACTGGAGCTTCTTGGGACACTCCCACAAGCAGAGAGCAGGGACCCCCAAATTCATTCTCAGGGATCCTTCAATTTATATCCTCTTCATAATACACCTGCATAGGCTGGTGCTAGAAAAGACCTTGTTTATTGGCAGAGATATTAGTCTTAGACCAAATTTGAGATTGATAAAAAAAAAATGTAGGGGTATGGGTGAAAGAATGCCTTATTCTCCAATGTTAAAACCTAACTATGCACAAGAAAACTGATTAAAATTTTTGTTTTTATTTGAACAGTTGTGTTTAAATTATATATGAAGTTTTGTTATTAACAAGTCTCTCACTTTGATTGGGTAGCACTAGATGGTACCTGTGGAAAGATGAGGTTTCCAAAGAAATGCTGCATTCATGCAGTTCATTTCCATGGCACTTAGAATGTTTATATAGCTATTTTACTAGTTGTTTATGGTTTTAGAATTGATAGCCCACTTAAGAGTAAAGTAGAAAGTGTTCATAGACAAGCACAGAGGCCTTTTTCTGTGTTATATGCATTTTTAACCTGTGTACTGTACGTTTAACTAAATTTTTTTCCTGAAAATTGTATAATTGCAATGAACCATTTTTCATTTAAAAAATAAATTTTAAATGTAACATATAATTTTAAAGTTCTTTAAATGATTCCACAAATAATTGTAGAGCATTTTTATGTACCAGACACTCCAGAATGTAGTTGTGTATTATCATATCATGTATTATGTACTATATATAATTGTCTATGCTATACTTTTATACAACTGACAGTGCAGGTTTGTTTACTCAAACATGTGAATAATGAGTTGCTCTAGGAAGTTATGACAGCTATGACATCACTAGATGATAGGAATTTTTCAGCTCCATTATAATCTTATGGGACCACTGTAATATATGTGGTCCATCATTGACTGAAATGCCATTATGCAGCACGTGACTGTATATGTATGAAGAGATTTTTATTATAAAGAACTGGCTACGAGATTATGGAAGCTAAGAAGTCCTAAGATCTTCAGTTGACAACCTGGAGACTCAGCCAATGGTATAATTTCTAGTCTGAAAGCTGGCAGTCTTAAAATTTACAAAGTGCTATTATATTAGTTTGAGTCTAAAGATCCAAAAAGACCTATGTTCCATCTCAAAGCAATCAGGCAGGAGTTCCCTCTCACTCACAGAAGGATCAGCCTTTTTGTTGCATTCAGGCCTTCAACTTATTGAATGAGGGCCACTCACATTAGGGAGGTGTTATATTGTGATATAATAAATAAATATTTGATCTTTGTCCCCAGTTCCTGACATGAGAATTGTCCCCATTTCCTGAATCAGGGTTCTAAAATCCTTGGAATGTTCTGATAGGTTTGAGAAGTGTTACCTACTGATATTCATAATAAGTCTCTTCAAGCACACCTGAGTTTATGCTAATAAGGTGACTCTTGGTGGACCCCTCGATAGCTTCAGGATGGGGGCTTCTCCATGTAGGCTCTGGACATTATCTTATACCACCTCCCTATTCCCTTGGCAGAAAATTAGAGGGTTCTGCTTGGAGGAAATGACCTATCAAAGAGGAAAGATTTGGGGTGGGGGCCTCCCAACCTAGGGATTCCTGAAAATCCCTGTCATTCAATAAGCCCTATTCATGTACTCAGAGATTATAATCATCTTTTTAATGCCCCACTTGTAAATTTGAACTGACAACCAAGGATCACCACATATCCGAGGAAATCCTCTAATAAAGGAATCAAACATTATAACAAAAGAAACCATGATGAAACAATGAATGCAGAGAGAAGAAAAATTGACTTAAAAGGAAACTAATATCTTTACAATAACAGAAATATATCTGTAACAAGAACAGGAAGCTATATATAAAAAAATCTGAGACCATAAAAGAATTGTTGGAAAATAGTAGAAACTTTAAACCCAATTTTTAAAAATCCAGAAAATGTGTTTGTATTGAAAGTTGTGGAAATCTCCCCCAAAAGAGAACAAAAGGACAAAGAAAGGAATAATAGGCAAACAAAAAGAAGAAATTTAGATTAGCTTAGGACATCCAAGATATGAATCATATGAGTTCCAGAGAGTGTGAAATAAGAAAATGGGGGAGAGAAAATTATGAAATTCCAGATAATCTCCCAAACAGAATATGTAAGTCTCAGAATAAAAGGCCCCACTGAGTACCTAGAATTATGAATGAAAAATGACCCACACCAAAATACATCATTGTAAAACCAGTCACCAAGAACATAGAGGAATCCAGATGGAATAGGTTTCAGGTTTCTTATAAATTAAGAATCAGCCCAGCTGCAGTGGCTCAGTGGTTGAGCATCGACCTATGAACCAGGGAGTCATGGTTTGATTCCCGGTCAGGGCATATGCCCAAGTTTTGGGCTCGATCCCTGGTCATGCAGGAGCCAGCTCATCAATGAGCCTCTCTCTATCATTGATGTTTCTCTCTCTCCCTCTCCCTTCCTCTCTGAAATCAATAATAATATATTAAAAATAAATAAGGATCAGAACAATATCTGAAGCAAATCCAAAAAACAGAAAAATTTTTGAACAAATATCTCCCAGTGAATAACATCTTCAAAATAGAAACCATGAAAAACAACCTATCTATTTACACAATGATTAGTCTGTGACCCATTTTCCTGAAAGGGTTCTTAAACCCTGGACATTTAAGTTATTGGGAAGCCAAATTATTGTTATAAAGTTGCATAGTGCACATGAATTGAAACCTGAGGAGATGGGTACTCTTTAAATGCCATTATAAATAGCATGGAGCTTTCAGCCTGTGTCCATCTCCTCTCTAGGGAAATCCTGCAACTGAGATAGGCCAGGGCAGCCTTTCCCTAGACAATGCTGGGCTAGGCTGGGCTCTGCCAACTTCTGCTTCTGAGTTTCCCTTGTCTTGCCATTGGTTCCTGCAGCCCTGGTCTTCTGCACGTAAGCATGGTCTCACATATCTGCTGCTGTCCTTCAAGTGTATGATGTCATTGTCAAGTTCATGTAACATACATTCATTACTTTATGGTAGTTCTTTATCGTGTGACTTTTGGAACAAAAGATTCTAACTAAAAGGGGTAGGGTTCTATGGTTTATTTGTTTTAATATTAAAAGAGATTGATTACATTTTCAGAAAGATGAGGATCACTGTCCTGAGTTGACTATCCACTTCTGTTGTGATATTTCACCAAGCAGGTTAAAATACAGTTGATTAGATGTCTGCTCATCACATTTTAGGTCCCACATTGCCTTATTTTAAAAAATATATATATAATTAATTTCAGAGAAGAAGAGAGAGGGAGAGATAGAAACATCAACAATGAGAGAGAATCATTGATCAGCTGCCTCCTGCATGCCCCACACTGGGGACCAAGCCTGCAACCTGGGCATGTATCCTGACAGGAATCTAACGGTGACTTCCTGGTTCATAACTCCACTCAACCACTGAGCCATGCCAGCCGGGCCACATTTCCCTAATTGACATTGGAGTGTTTCCACACTTCGGTAGTTTCCTGATTTAGGACCACAGGTGGTTAATGACATCCACTATGGGACTGACCAACTAGGTTACTAAAGGTAATCTTTCAAAGCTTTTAGGAGTCTCTAAAGCCAAGGAAAAAAGGAAGGGGAAGAGATTATTCAGGTTTCTAGAAGGAGGAGTAGGTTTTAAGATGGAATTTAAAAGACAGCAGAGTTTGACAAGAGAAAACACTTGAGGGACTTTCGAAATGACCAAAGCACATACGGAGGAACGGATAATTCCACTAAGCAGCCGTAAGATGTAAGGGACTGCTGTGAGATGAGGCCTTCTGAATCCATGCTGCAAGGGTTGGTGGTGGTGGCTTTTTGGTTAATCCTCACCCGAGGATATTTTCTCCATTGATTTTGGAGAGAGTGGAAAGGTGGGGGCGGGGGGGGGGGGCGGGGGGGGGGGGTTGTGAGGCCGAGAGTAACAGCTGAGAGAGACACATCAATTGGGTGTCTACCGCAGGCGCCCCGACGCGGGGCTGGGGGTTGAACTTGGAACCCAGATACATGGCCTTGACCAGGAACACCAACCCGAGACCCTTCGGAGCTCGGGGCCACGCTCCCACCACGGAGCCACCCCGACCAGGGGGCCTGTGAGCGGTTTTAAACGCCACGCTGAGGCTCGGCCATCACTCTGCCAGCGTGGGGAGCCATGGAGGGTTCTCTGCAGGTGAGTGGCATGACCGTGCGGGCCCCCGGACCGAGGATCGACGCTGCCCTTTTCCCGGTGCTCTCCTCCGCCCTCGGCCCACCGCCGGCTTCCGAGCGGAGGTGTGCGGCCTGGGCCGTGCGGGGCGCGGGTTCGCGCCGGGCTGGCCAGGGATGCTGCGGGGCGCGACGCCGGCGAGCCGTCGCCCGGCGCGGCACCTGGGCCCGGCCGGCCGCCGATTGGACGGCTCGGGGTGACCCCGCTGTATCGCGAGACGAGATTGGCAGCGGCGGCCGCATGTGCCTCCGCGCTGGCTTTGTACGCGGAGCCGCCTGCCGGTCCTTTAACAATGGGCGGCGCGAGCGCCCGGGCGCTGGGTCCGAGTTGAGGCCGGCGCTGGGCGGCCGACTGTCTGCAGCATGAGCGGGGCCGCCGTCCCCCGCCTGCCGGCGGGGCTGGGGCTGTGAGGGCCTCGGTTCCGGGTAAGGGAGGCCGCCGCGGGACCGGCAGGCCCGGGCTAGGCGCCGGACACCAGACCCGCCCGGCCCGGCCTTTTGTTCGCCGTTCGGGGGCCGCGCGACACCGTGCGCCCCTCGGGACGGGGAGGAGGCGGCCTGGTGCGGGCCGGGCCGGGCCGCGGGGAGGCTCCGGGGAGGAGCGAGCGCCCGGCCGTCTGCCGCGGGGACTCGGCGCCGGGCGGGCATTCGCCTCCGGGTTTCTCCGCGGGAGATTTTCAGCTCCCTCGGCTGTGACGGGTGTCAAGTCGCTCCGCTCCTTGTGGAGAACTCGAACCCCGGACACGGGGGGGCCGAAGCCGGTCCTCCTCCAGCTTGCACCCGGGTCTGCGCGGAGGGAACACGGGCCCCCGTTAGCCCCATTTCCCCGGAATCAGCCGGTGCCTCCTGGCCAGGGAGCTCGTCCCTCCGAGCGGCGGCGGGGTGGGTTGAACCTGCGGGTGTGAGGGCGAGTCCGGTGAAGGTGAACAGCCGCTGGGGGTGGCCGGAGGTCACACCCCTCGGGAGGGGCGGGGGGCGTCCGGAGGGAGCCGGCCGTGACCGCGTCTGGGCTGTGTCTTGCAGACTGAAGTGGCCTCGTCCGGCCCGGCGCGCCGCCCGGTCCCATGGAGCTGGAGGGGCAGTGGTGGCGGGGACAGCTGGCTGCGGATATTCACCAAGCCCTTCGGTACAAGGTAACCGGGGTGCCCAGCCCTTTCCCCTGGGTGCTTGGTGCCTCCTGCCAGTGAGTGTGAATCTCGGCCCCCTGGAAAGTCAGGTTCCTGAACCTCTAGTTTCCAGAGCAGAAGAGGCGAGTTTGCCTATTGGCTCAAAGTTAATGAACTTCTCGGCTTCCTTGGATGTCAGGAGAACCTGCAGCTTAAATGAGGGGTGTGGGGTGGAAGGGGGGGGGTTGGGGGGTGCGAGGACGGGGCGTGTAGGTTGGGAGAGAGAAGGTGTGAAGAGACATTCTGATGTTGTTTCCAGGTGGAACAGGGGTTTCGTCTTATACTTAAAAAAGCCAGCAGACATCATTTTAGGGGGCAGAGCAGCCTTCCTTGGTCTGTAGTTGCTGTTGTATGCAGCTGTGTGTCATGTCACATTTGTCCATAAATAATTCCCCAGCCTTTCCACTAGCTTGCTGTGAGACTTCGGACAAGTTACTTAATTTTCTGTTTCCCAGTTTTCCCATCTGTAAAGTGAATAATAATAGGATGTGCCTTCTGGGATGATTGTGAAGATTAAATGAGTTGCTACTGTACGTGTATTGGAACAGTGATTGGCATATAGTGAGCACTAAGAAAGTGATGACTTGTTATTCTCTACCCCACCCTCCCATCCCAAGATTTGGGGCTGTACAAAAAGCCTTAAGGTAGAAGGAGTTAGCTACTGTTTCCAGCAAAGATCAAGGGCAGAAAGTAGACCTAGTAATATACTTAATAGATATTGGTGGGAAAGGAGACACTTTTCTGGCACAATGCAAAGTGTTTTGTTGTTCTTAAGCAACAACTTTACTCTTTATGTCACATCTCAGTTTAATGGTCAGCTTTGCCTCTTTGATAACCAGAGGAGAGACCAGATCCAAAATGATCTCTAATTTGCATCAGTTTCATCATGAATAGAGGAGCCATTCATGTGGTATAGAAAATTAGAAAGAAGCAAAACAGCTGACTCTAATAAAAAGGATGCTGACTGTTGGATTGGGAGATCCAGAAATGATAATGAATTTATATCTTGATTTTTAAAATCAGATTAAGGAGAATTAGAAAACCTAATTTTGACTTAAATTGTTGCAATTGTACCCTTTTTAATTATTGAGGTTTCTAAATGCTACTTATTTCAGACACAATATATACACCCTAGTCCTATAAGTGGTCATACCACAGAAAAGTCTCAACCATGGGAATGGTTCTCTGGAATGTTAAGAGAATTGCAGGTTTCCCACTTTGAAAATTGTCCTGATACAATTGGGGGTCGGGGGGGGGGGGGTGGGGGGGAGTGGGGTAGATGTTGTCTTTCAGTTTTAAATGTTTTTCTCTTCTAAGTGTTAGCTCTCTATGGCTCTGGTATATGGTGACGTTAATTACATATTTTTTTAATGACATGAAACTTAAAATATTTTTCTTGGTTATTTCCATTTTTCCCCCCATAGGTTTTGATTCTTGTATTTTATGTGTAATTTTAATTCTGAGTGATTGCCTGCATTGATTTTATCAGTTTGAGTTTGGAAGTGAGTCCCATCCCCCCCCCCCCCCCAGTAAATTTGTTGAGTGCTTTTGTGTATTCGGCTCTGGGGAGGATCTAAGGAATAAGACATAAGTGAACTAAGGTTGCTTATGAACTATCAAAGGACAAGATAGTGCAGGAATGCTATGGAAAGTTATCTGGAGCCACTTGAGTCATGGTGCCCTGGATTAGCTTTATTTTTATCTTGAAGCATTTTTTTAAGCCACATGTTATGATTTCACACAGTGGCTACTCTTTATAAAGAACTTATCAGTAAAACTTGAACATGAGGAACTGGAGAGACCACTGTTTATAATACACTAAAGTTAAGAAAAGTTAAAATGAACTTTTCTTATTGAACAAATGCATGTTAATTCCAGGCTGTTACTTAAATGATTTAGTTGGATAATCATATGCTTATTTATTTACAATATTTGAGAGCCTACAATGTTCAAGGTGCTATGCCAGGTGGTAGAGTGGTAACAGTGAATGAAACAGACATGATTCCTGCCTTTATGGAGTTTCATATAATTCAGAGTATTGGAATTTAGGTCTTCCTTTGGGCAGTTGCCATTTAGACACTATGAAAGGTGTTTACACGCTCAGTTTGTGGAAGAATAATTGATGTGACTAGCATTATATCTACTAAGAAGGAGTAAAAATGCCAACTATACTTTTTTTGTAAAATATAATTACCTTCCTCCATGTAATTACCCCTGTCCCCCTACACAGTAGCTGTCCTCTTATGCCCTGTGTCATTTTCTCTTCCTTCTCGTTGTTTTGCTATGCATACTAGTGTCTTAGGATGCTTCGGGGAGTATTTTTAGGATCCTTTATGGCAGATGGAAGCAATGCTAGTTTTATAAGAAACCATCCCCAGAATTATACTTACACTTGTGAGTATTTCTTCTATGCCTTTATTTCCATCCTGGCTGGACAGTTATCCCATTCTTGGAAGGGGGTGGTACTTAGGATGGTGAGCTGATGAGGACTGGAGATGGAGATGACAGGTGAACCCATGGGATCCTGAGAAGCAGATGGAAACAAGAGTGTTCAATTCTAGGGGATCAGGAATACACAGAAAAAACTTGCAAGCTGAGAGAAGCCTAGGTTATTTTCTCATGCTTGTACAACTGCAGTACCTGGAAAAAGACAACTAAATCTGACAGCTATCTGGTGAGCACTTGTACTTTACCATTTAAAATAATAAAAAGAGAATATATTGAACACATTGTTTAAAATTTCCAATTGATGACCCTTTGTTTTGCCTTTGTTTTAACATAGTTAAAGATAAAGTCCACCAGTATTTTCCAGCTGTTTCCCAGTGAGTCTTTAAGACCTTGTTCAGGCCTCTTTTGCAGAAAACCTATTCAGGCTTTGTTTTTTCCCCAACAACCCACCCCGTGAGCAGGATTAGATCTTTCACCTCAGTGTTCCTTTAATACCCTGTGATTACTATATCATATTCTAATCTCTGTATTTTGGTTCACCTGCTAGAGAGAGGCTTGAGACCATTTTCTAGCTTGTATCCATGGGGTTAGCACAGTGTCTGCTACATGGATAATCTCAACAAGTGTCATGTAATGCAGCAAAAATAGGTGAAGTTTGAAACTGTAACTCATTTACACCATTGTAAAGATATACAGAAATAGTATAGGAGAAAAGAAACCTCAAGGTTACATAAGAAATCCTTTGATTTGGAAAAATTAAATTTTTTATTTTTATCTTCAAAGAGCCAAGCCAGCCTAAGCCAGTCTTTTTTCTTTTTATACAAAAATTAAAAACATAAAATGGCCCATTGGTTTGTTTCATCAAAGTTGTTGAATTTATTAGTATAAAGTTCTTTGTAGTAGTCCTTTATTTTTCTTTGTCTTCAAAATATGTAGTAATATCCCCTATTTCATTTTTTTAAATTTAATTTTTGTTGAATTTATTGGGAAGACATTAGTTCATGGAGTTCTGTGGGTTCCAGATGTACAATTCTATGGTAATAAAATAAAATGGCCCATTAGCCTGTGTCCCAGGTAACTACTACTAAATTTTAAAAAAATTTATATAATATATGCATATGGTTAAAAAAATTTAGGGATAGTATAAGAAGGAGTAAAATGAGTATACCCCAATCCTCACTATTTCCTGATCTAAGGTTACCACCATAATCGTGTTTTGTTTTTTCTTGTAAAGATACCCAATAAATTAGTATATTGGCAAATTATTTTTGTTGTTGATAGAACAGATCAAATATATAATCACTATTCTATACCTTCTTCCCACCTAACCTCAATGTATCAAATTTTTACATATCTGCCCTAGCCAGTTTGGCTCAGTGGATAGAACGTCAGCTTGTGGACTGAAGGGTCCCAGGTTCAATTCCCGTTAAGGGCACATGCCTGGATTGCTGGCTCAACCTCCAGTAGGGGGCATGTAGGAGGCAGCCGATCAATGATTCTCTCTCATCATTGATGTTTCTCTCTCTCTGTCCCTCTCCCCTCCTCTCTGAAATCAATAAAAAAATAAAATTAAATTTAAAAAATTTCCATATCAACACATACAGGTCAACTGCCTTTTAGTTTAATGTCTGCATTGAATCGATGTCCCATAGTTTATGTAACCAGTTTCCTGTTGATGGACCGCAAGCTTTTTTCTAATTACACTTTTATTTTGAGATAATTGTAGGTTCACATACAGTTGTAAGAAATAGTACAGAGAGATCCCCTATATCCTTTTTTTTTTTTAATATATTTTATTGATTTTTTACAGAGAGAAAGGGAGAGAGATAGAGAGTTAGAAACATCGATGAGAGAGAAACATTGATCAGCTGCCTCCTGCACATCTCCCACTGGGGATGTGCCCGCAACCCAGGTACATGCCCTTGACCGGAATCGAACCTGGGACCTTTCAGTCCGCAGGCCGACGCTCTATCCACTGAGCCAAACCGGTTTCGGCAATCCCCTATATCCTTTACCCAGTTCCTCCAGTGGTAACATCTTGTAAAACTATAGTACAGTTATCACAGCCAGGATATTGACGTTTATATAGTCAAGATACAGAATATTTTCTATCACCATGACATTTTCTTGTGTTACCCTTTTATAGCCACACCATTTCCCCTTCCACCCACATTTCCCCCTCCCCTTAACCCCTGGCAACCACTAATCTCTTCTTCATTTCTATAATTTTGTCATGTCAGGAATGTTAGTTATATAAATGGAATTAGACAGTATGTGACCTTTTGGAATTGTCTCTATTCACTCAGCAAAATTCTCTGGGGACCAACCAGGTTGTTGGACATAAAGCTTTTTATTCCACTATCTTGCTATTAAAAATGGTGCTACAAAGGACTGCCTTATATATAGAGTAAATTCCTAAGCCTAGTGTTGCTAAGTATCTGCAGTCTGCATTTTAAAAAGTTTATATTACCTACTTATCCTCCAAAATGTTATATTTTCAACCTGACCAATAACTGGGAGTTCCTATTTCCACTTTTGATATCATAAGCAAAAATTAATAAAATGTAATGTGGCAAGTGAAAAACTATTAATTTTTAAATTTTGAATGAAATGAGGCATCTTTTTATGTTTTGACCCTATTTTATTTTTTCTATAAATTCTCTATTCATATTTGTTGCCTTTTCTTACTCATTTGAGTTCTCTAAATAATAAATTAGCTCTTTATACTATCAGAAATATTTATTAAATTAATTTATTCTTCCCTGATTTGAAATGCAATTGTTATAAAATAGGTTCTCTATCCAAGAAAAGGGAATGTCTTTCCATGTATGCAAGTGTTCCATACTCCTTCAGAATTTTAATGTTATACTCCTGTAGTACTGGCATATATAGATTTATTTATAGGTGTTTTAATTTTTATAGTTACTGTATGTGGAAACTTCCATTTTTTAAACAGCTCTTAGCATCCAGAAAGCTATTGGTTGTTTTCTATTAATTTTATAAATAGCCATCGTACTGAATTCTTACTGTTGCTCCTTATTTTTCCTGTTGATTTTTCTTGTTTCTTTCTGGATATAAATTCTATCATCTAAAACAATAACAACATTGTTTCTGAGAGTAACTTTGATTTTTCCTTTCCAATAATTAAATCTTTTCTTCCCTCTTTCTGTTTGGATTGGTTAGTATTCACAGAATAATCTATATATATAAAAGCCTAAGCGACCATTCAACAGTAGCTATGACGTGCACTGACCACCAGGGGCAGACGCTCCTACTGGTAGGTTAGCTTGCTTCTGGGGTCTGGCCTATCGGGACTGGGCGAGACGGGCTGCACACACCCTGGAGCCCTCCCGCAGTTCCTCCCTGGCCCTGATTGTGCACTGGTGCAAGGGACCCCACCGGTGCACAAACCTGTGCACTGGGCCTCTAGTGTTTAATAATATTGCAGTAGTTGGCACAGTCCTTTTATTATTTCATATCCAAGTGAGTTGCTGGCTTTTATAGTTGAAATTTTTTTATCTCCCTTCCTTCATCAAAGAAATATGCATCTGTTATTTCTCCCAGGGTTACTTTTGTCCAGATGCTGTTTTGGTATCTAACAAGGTGATTGTGCATATTTATGTGTGAATTCTTATTATGATTTATGTTAATACTAATGACCTGGTGCACGAATTTGTGCACATTGAAAGGAAATTAATTAGAAGGTGGCCAGTGGGGTGTGACTGGGTGAAACAGGCCAGACATGCCCTGGAGCCAACCTCCCGTGGTCCCTTCCCAGCTGGCCACACCTGGGGTGGCCCTGTGGCTTGGGGGTGTCTGCGGAGTGATCGGGGTCTCTTTGGCAGGTGGGGTCCCTTGGCCTGGCCTGCCGGGATCAGGCCGAAACCAGCTTTCCAACATCCCTCAAAGGGTCCCGAGTGCAAGAGGGCACTCTGCAAAGTTGCTGTCATACAGGGTGTGGATTGCAAACACAAGTATGCAATAAACCAGATTTGGGGCCGACAGTGCCCCAGCAACAACATAAACCATGGACGAAGGTGGAATCGTGCGGCCCCGCAAGGAATCAGGCTCCCTCCTCTCTGTTTTTGGGGTGCGTCACCTGAGAACCGCCACTGCCAAGTCACTGCAGCTCAGCAGCTCCTGCGTTGAGCATCTTCCCCCTGGTGGTCAGTGCGCGTCATAGCAACTGGTCAGATGGGCGGAGGGACACTTAGCATATTAGCCTTTTATACATATAGATATTTTCTAATGTCAAACCAACCTTGCATTCCTGGGATGTGCTACAATTAATGATACATTCTTTGCATATACTACTAAATTACCTTTGATAATTGTTTTATTTTCTATTTTTAATTAAATTTATTGGGGTGACATTTTTAAATAAGATTATATATGTTTCAAATGTGCAATTCTATGACACATCATCTGTATATTGCATTGTGTGCCCACCACCCAAAGTCAAATCTTCTTTTGTCACTATATATTACACAAAAATATGGGATGCTTCATGTATTTGCATGTCATCCTTGCTAATCTTCTCTGTATTATTCCATGCTAATCTTTTCTATATCATTTCAATTTTAGTATATGTGCTGCTGCTGAAGTAAGCACACATTGAATAATTTATCTAAATTTTTATATCTTATTAAGTTAGATAATGTAACTTCCATTTTTGCGGGGGTTTTTTCTTTATTTTTTCCATTTTTGTGTATGTGTTTGTTTTTTTATTGATATTAGAAAGAGGAAGGGAAAGAGAGAAAAAGAAATATCAACTTGCTATTTCACCTTTTTATGCACTCATCATGCTATTCCACCTTTTTATGCACTATTGGTTGCTTCTTGTATGTGCCCTGACTTGAGATTGAACCTACAGGCTTGGTGCATTGAGATGATGCTCAAATGCAGCTAGGGGCCGAAACCGGTTTGGCTCAGTGGATAGAGCGTCGGCCTGCGGACTGAAAGGTCGCAGGTTCGATTCCGGTCAAGGGCATGTACCTGGGTTGCGGGCACATCCCCAGTAGGAGATGTGCAGGAGGCAGCTGATCGATGTTTCTCTCTCATCAATGTTTCTAACTCTCTATCTCTCTCTCCCTTCCTCTCTGTAAAAAATCAATAAAATATATTAAAAAAAAAAAAAAAAAAAAAAAAAAAAAAAATGCAGCTAGGGTGTTTGCTTATTGTTGTGAAATGTGTATAACAAAATTTACCATTTAAACCATTTTTATGTGAACAGTTTAGTGACATTAGATATATATGGCTACCATAACCAACATCCATCTTCAGAACTTTTTCATCTTCCCAAACTGAAATACCCATTAAACAATAACTCCCCATTTTTCTTGTCCTCCAGTACCTAGTAACCACAATTCTACCTTCTGCCTGTATGACCGTGAACATTCTAGGTACCACATACAAGTGGAATTATACAATCTTTGTCCTTTTTTGTGTAGCTTATTTCACTTAGTATGCTGTCTTGAAGGTTCATCTGTACTGTACCATATATTAGAATTTCATTTCTTTTTAAGGCTGAATTAATCCATTGTATGTATATACCTAATTTTTGTTGTTTTTATTTTGTTTATTCTGTTTTAAGAGAGAGATGAAGGGAGAGAGAGAAAACATCAATTTGTTGTTCCACTTATTTATGCATTCATTGATTGATTCTTATATGTGCCCTGACCAGGGATCAAAACCACAACGTTGGTGCATCGGGATGATGCTCTAACTGAGCTACCCAGCCAGGGCCCACATTTTGTTTATTCATTCCTTAGTTGTTGGACACTTGGGTTGTTTGTTTCCACCTTTTGGCTATTGTGAATAATGTTGCTGTGAACATGAATGTACAACTATCTGAGTCCCTACTTTAAAATTTTTTTGGTTTATACCTAAAAGTGGAATTGCTGGATCATATGGTAAGTCTACATTAAATTTTGGGGGGGAATTGTAATACTGTTATTTACAGTGGCTACACAGTTTTGATTCCCACTATACTCCAGGGTTCTAATTTCTCCACATTCTTGCCAATGTTTATTTTCTGGTTTTTGTGGATTTTTTGTTTTTTTTGTTTTACAATAGCAATTCTGATGGGTTTGAGTGGTATCTCATATTGGTTTTTATATGCATTTTCCTAAGTATTTGTGACATTGAGCATTTTTACTTATTTTTGTTAATCCTCACTCGAGGATATTTTTCCCGTTGATTTTTATTTTATTTATTTCTTTAAGCAAAGGTCTAAATTTATTGAAGAACAGGTACAGGCTCCCATGTGGGAAAGGGGAAATAATTTCACAGCACAGACTCCCACATGGGGTGGGGGAAAGAGTCCCCCCTCCATTGATTTTTAGAGTGGAAGGGAAAGGGAGAAACAGAGAGGGAAACATCGGTGTGAGAGAGACACATGCTGAGCATCTTTATATGTGCCTATTGGCCATTTGTACATCATCTTTGGAGAAATGTTTATTTAGGTCCTTTGCTCACTTTTTAATTGAGTTGTTTGTTTTTTGTTGTTGAATTGAGTTGTACATATAAAAGGAGTTATTTATATAATCTGGATATTAACCCCTTATCAGATATATGATTTGCAAATATTTTCTCCCATTCTGTGGGTTGCCTTTTCACTTTGTTGATAGTGTCCTTTAATGCACAAAAGTTTTTAATTTTGATGAAGTGTAATTTATCTTTTTTTCCTGTGCTTTTGGGGTCATACCCATGTTATTTCTATAATGATACCTATTAGGTTTAGTATTGGTATTATGCTCATCTATACCAATAAAAGCCTATATGGTTGTCACACCATCACATTGTCACACCGTGATGCTCTCATGCTGTAACCCATCACCAGGAGACTGTGTGCACAGTGTGCGCACATGTGGTTGAGCAGGACTCCGTGAGCTGTGAGGTGCACGCGGGTGGGCGGGGACTTGACCAGGAGGTGCATCGGGGGAGTGGATGGCGGCTGCTGCTGCACAGGGCTGGCCCAAGGCTCAGGCAAGCCACCAGTGGCAGCTGCCGCTGCCCAGGGCTGGCCCGAGGCTCAGGCAAGCTGCAGATGATGGCTGCTGCTGCGAGGGCCCGAGGCTCAGGCAACCAAGGGCCAGGCCAAGGCTTGTGCAAGCCACAGTGGCTGCGAGGGCCAAGGCTCAGGCAGCCTTGCAGCCAGCAGTGGCAGCAGCAGAGGTGTGATGGGGGCATTACCTTCCCCTGATTGCTGGCTCGCCTCCCACATAGGGAGGCCAGAGGCAGCAGCAGCGAGGGGGTGATGGGGGTGGTGGTGCCTTTCCCTGATTGGCTGGTTTTCTCCTGCAGAGGGAGGCAAGACTGCTGCTTAGGAGGGCCTAAGCTGTCAGTAGGACATCCCCTGAGGACTCCCAAACTGTGAGAGGGGGCAGGCTTGGCTGAGGGATCCCTACCCCGCCCCCCTTGCATGAATTTTCATGCACTGGGCCTCTAATCTCATAAAATAAACTTAGAACCTTACCATCTTTCTCTGTGTTCTAGAAATACTTTAATAGAATAGAATTTCTCTAATTTTTAAAAAACAAGTTCGTTTAATTCTGAGATTGAACAGTGATAATGGGGAAAATTTTAGGTGTATGAGAGGATGATAGCAAAGGAGAGATCATAAAACTGCTGAAAGGGAACATAATTAGAAGAGACTAGTGGATGAATACTAGTCTCTACCTTCCACATCCCTGCAAGTATAACACATACTAGGATTATGTCCATTTATCTGTTACCTTCTAACCAAAAGCTTTGAGCTTCTTGGAGGGAATGTGTATGTGTGGTATCGTTAGGTTTTGGGTAAGGATGTTTTTCTGAAAACAGCTGGTAGGGAAAATAGGGTTCCCTTATTAAAAATTTTGCTTAAGTACATCTATTTTGTAATCCAAGAAACACCTATAATTGGTCATGTCAGGGGTGATTAAGGATAAGGAGAAAAGTTTGGTTTAAATTTTAAATGACATTCCTTATTCTTCTACTCAACTTTTGCCGGGGTCCAGCCCCAGCGGGCCAGGGGTTTTCATTTTTGTGTTTCATTCAAGAAAAGTGTGCTTTAGGCACTTGTAACACTAATATATTAGGGGAAAAGTGATCTTTTCATTGTGGGAACATTTCTGCTACTGGCTATTTTAACTAAATGTTGTTGCTTTTGATTTAGGAGCTGAAGTTACCCTCCTATAAAGGCCAGTCCCCTCAACTAAGTCTCAGAAGGTATTTTGCTGACTTGATTGCCATTGTGAGCAATCGCTTCACACTCTGCCCTTCTGCCCGACATCTTGCTGTCTATTTGCTGGACCTATTTATGGATCGGTATGACATCTCTATCCAGCAGCTTCATTTAGTTGCACTTTCCTGTCTGCTTCTGGCAAGTAAGTATGAATCTGATCTACATGATTGGAAATTTCTATTGTTTATAAAAATGAAATAAATTTATGTAAAATATCAGTAAATATCAGAACTCAGTAAAATATCACCAAATTCTATTTATTCCAGTTTATGACTATCAGAAAGTTTGGTGTTGAAAGTTCTCCTTGGGACAATGATTCTTAGACATTAAAATGTGGCTTTAGAGTCTTTTAAAAACATATGTGCCTAAGCCATACATCCTGCAGATTCTGAAATAAATGTCTAGGCCACTCCAGAATCAACATCATGAGGCCTAGGTATTTAAATTTTTGAAAAGTTCCAAAGATGATTCTGGTGTCTTTCCACTTGAGAACCATTGTCTTAAAGCAGTAGTTTTCATCCAGGAGTAATTGTGCCCCACAGGGGATTCTTGGCAATGTGTGGAAATGGTTTTGGTTGTCATCACAACCTGAAAAGATGCTACTAACATCCAGTGGGTAGAGGTGGGGTAGTACCCCAAAACAGAATCATCTGGCCCAAAATGTCAATAGAGCTGAGACTGAGAAACTGTCTAAAAGATACCATACTCTTCTATTGTTAGAATACCTTCTTCTGATTGTATAATGAGTAGCTTAAAGAACTGAAGGTTCACATACAGCTGCTATACATGTGGACATCTTTGCTTATGTCATAGGCACAACTATGTGGTAGGTAGGCAGCAAAGTGGAATCTGATAACAGCCATGCTTGTTACCCAAGGCAAAATGTGCTATTGGGCTTTTTGGTACCTCTTTCTCTTAACATCTTCCTGTAACTCATTTCATTGTTTGTTAGTACCCCAACTGAAGAGAAAGAGGGTGAGTAAAGGAATTGAAATGGAGTTTTTCTTCTTTTAGTAATGTGAGAAGATTGTACTAGATATGGGAGTTGAATCCATTATGTAGTTTATATATTATTTATGTAATTATACTAGAAATCTAAGCCCCACTTCAAAATAGTATTTAGAAATACCTGCTGCCTTTATCTTTAACCCCAACTTGAGGGTTTAGGGTCTATTGTGGCTGCTCTCTAAAGAGTATTTCCCATACTGCGTTCTTTCTAAAACATCTTTGTGCTTTTACTGCAAATAAACTTAAAAGCAAATGCAGGCCTCTGTGGTATTATTTCTGGCACTAATTTTTTCTCATGCTTTCTTTACCTACCCTAATTCTTCCTTTGAGCTGATGATCTTAACTACTTATTTAGTCTCCTTGGAGGTCTTTTTATAAGTTATTTCAAATCCTTTGTGGACCAAGTTGAATGTAAATAAATACAGCCCTAGTGAAGACTTCCCACTGCCTGTTGATTAAGGAAGAAACTCGTTTAATGTAATATTTTGAACCTTTCATCTGAACCCAGCCACCTTTCAAGTCCCATCTTCCAACCCTATTCCCATGTACTTTGAGCTAAATTCTACCAGAATACTATCTACTTCCTGAAAAATCTACATTTATCCTTTAATCTATTTACATGCTACTCCTCACCCAGAAAGCCAGAGAAGTAATGCTTGTATATTTATAATTAACCTTTAATTTAACCTTTAAGGTTTCATAAGCAATCATGTATACAATTTTGTATGTGTTTCATCACTGGCTGTGAAGCCTTTTGTGGTTTAATAGTTTGCATAGAATTGGAAAAACCCATACTTGGCATATCACATATGTGAAAGTCTACAAATGGAATGGTTTCTTGTTATGCTACTAATGTTAGTAATAATTATTAGGGGCTCAGTTTATAGTAGAGACACGCTGGAAATCACATATGCAAGTTATGTTATTTTTTAAATTTGGGATCATTAATGAAAAATAAATTTTTGCCTGCTATCCTTTAATACTACCAAGCCCCGCCTTCTCTATGCCTGTAGTTCTTAAAGTGCTGTGTGGGCCAAGTGGGAGACTCCTCTTTTTGGACTGTGAAATTATGTATGATGCATAGTCAGTTTATAGACCAATTTATATTTGTGACTAAACTTTACTTACTGGTAACTTAATGAATTAGGGATTATGAAAGTTGATATTCATAAACAACATTTTAATACCAAAGTTTACTGAGAATACTAGTTGAATAATCTAGTAAGAATTCTGGCCACCATGCAATGCTTGGGATTGGTTCCAAGTTCCTGCAATTTTCACAATTTGGGAAAAGGATACTTTATTTGTGCACCATCTTAGATTGGTTGGAATCGAGTTTTCAAATTGTTCCTGTTTTTAAATTGTCTATTACTGTTAGTTTAAAGTGTCATGATCAATTTATTTTATTTAATATTGATTTACATGGTAATATGTAGTTGCTTTTTGCTTATTTTCGAGGAGCTAGGCTTTAGGATTTATATTTGCTGTGGTTCAAATATGAATTGTTTATCACCTATTACTGAAAGAGTTGGTTACCTCCTTCCTTTATTCTATTAATACCTCCTAACCCTTCTTTCCCTAAGAGAGAAAAATTGGTTTTATATTATTATTCTCCACTGGAGAGTGAGATAGGTATCCCCCAGAGTCTCATCCTCTCCCAAGTAGGCAATGCTCAAAAGAGTTCAAGTCGTCAGTTCTATAAAAGGAATCAAAGAAGCTGGCTCTTAGAAGCTACCTGCAATCTCTTCTCACTCCAGTCTGTAACTTTACTACAACAGAAGTGCTTAGGATGCTTATAAACTAGTAGCTTGTTTTCAGTACCTGATATGCTTTATATTTGTGGAGTTCATTCTAGTGTTTCTTACATTCTTACACTCTATCTTCTTACATTTGGATACTAATTGCAGCTCTCCAGGTAATTATCATAAACTTTATTGAAATAACTAGGGGCCCAGTACATGAATTCATGCACCTTGAAAGGAACTGTGGGCTGCGAGGCTGCAGTGGGCACAGTGGCAGGTCTCAGCCCATCCTCTGTGCTCCGCCCAGCCCTTCCCACCACAGCTCCCCCCCACCACTACCACCCCCTTCCCCTGTCTGCCAGCAGCCCCGTTCCCGCTGCTGCTGCTCATACACACTGATGGTGCCGGCCCCGGCCCCTCTCGTACCCGCTGACGGCACCGAGCGATTGGGGCCGGCACTGGGTGCTGGCAGTGAGTGCGAGTGGGGCCAGCGCCGGCAGCGGGTGCAAGCGGGACCAGCGTCAGCAGCAGGTGCGAGCACCCAGCGGGACGACGGCGCGCGGGAGCAAAGAATTTCAGAAACCACCCGTTGACAGCAACCGGCGCCCTGCCTTGGTCTGGCGCCCTCACTCACCTCCACTATCCCGCCACAGCTGATGTCCGCCATGTTCCGCGCTCTGCCGCCTGCTGCCCACCATGTTCTGCACATGTCCCCTGGTGGTCAGTGCATGCCATAGTGACCAGTTGTTCGGTTGTTCCACTGTTTGGTCGATTTGCATATTAGGGTTTTATATATATAGATGATTGAATTCTGTATGTTACCCTCCCCCTGCTTTGGGATGGGCAGCCTGTTGTATAAAAGTGAAGAACAGTTTATAGATGACAGTTGGATTCTAGTTATCAAATAGGTTGGGAGGCAGTCAGTAGTTTGGTCAAAGATGGAGCACAGCTTATAAATCCTAGGTACTAATGCATATCTAGGTACCAGAGTGTTTGTACTATTAGAGGTAGGAAGAAAGGTCCTACAGATTATCTGTTTAGAGTGTGTTGTGTAGTGTTGTAGACCAGGGATTATAGTGATGGATTGTCTGCGTTTTAATCTCTTGTCAGCAATATGAATTTCAGCAATCTTTTTGAAAATATACATATATTTTTATTGATTTCAGAGAGGAAGAAAGAGGGAGAGAGAGAGATAGAAACATGAACGATGAAAGAGAATCATCAATCGGCTGCCTTCCACACACCCCTCACTGGGGATTGAGCCCATAACCTGGGCTTGTGCCCTGACCTGGAATCAAATCGCAACCTCCTGGTTCACTGATCAACAGAATTTCAGCAACCCTTGAGTCTCAGATTATCGTTCTATAAAATGAAAATAGTTACTTATAAAGTTGTCTTGATAATCAAGTGGGGTAATATGTTTAAAAACAGGTAGGAATTTTTTTTTTAAGTAGGTAGGAAGTTGAAACATAAAAGTTAGCATCACAGCCCTGGCCAGATGGTTCATTTGGTTGAAGCATTGTCCCATACACCAAAGGGTTGCTGGTTCAATTCCCAGTTGGGGCACATACCTAGATTGCAGATTCATTCCCTAGTCAGGGTCTGTACAGGAGGTGGCCAATCGATGTTTCTCTCTCACATTGATGTTTCTCTCTCACTTACTCTCTCTAAAAAGCAAGAAAAGCATATCCTATGGTGATAACTAAAAAAACAAAAATGTTAGTATCTCATTGATTACTCTTCCATAAACTGTTTTATAATCCCTATGGTTCTGGCTCATTCCAGAAAAGACCGATTTATCCTAAGAAATTCTCAAATTTTAACTCTTTGACATGTATATCCTGGCTTTCCTTGGCTTCTGTGATGAGCATGACTCGGCCATGAGGCTTTTGATAATTTACTCAAGATCTTGGGTAATTAAGAAGTTATCTTGGACTCGAGATGAAGCCAAAAGTGAGAGTATAGGCTTTTAGTAGTAAAAATTTGTGACAAGTGCTTGCTTCTCCTTGTTCATCAATACTAGGTTGACAGAGCTTTTTACTTTACTACCTGATAGGTGAAAAATTGTATCTAACAGTTGATTTGATTTACATTTTAATTTTTAATGAGAATAGAGCCTCTTTTTTTCCTATGAATTATCTCTTCCTGTTATTTATTCATTGTTCTGTAGTCTTACAAATTTGTGAAAATTCTTAGTATATATTGGTGACTTTTTTCCCTAGTTCATAATAAAAGAACACAATATAGGTTGGAAGAGCTCACAGTGACATCAGATCCTTGCCCTACTACCACATACTTGCCATTCACTGCTGGCTTTGAAAATATGCTCGTATCCAGGGCTGACTTGAACAATTCCTATAAAGGAAAGACAACCTGATATTTGTTTCTTTGTCCTTTAATTCTTTATTTTCTGGGAAGCAGACATGAATTTCCTGTGCCCTTATTTCCTGTTTGGGGCCTTTATCAATATAATCACATGGCTTCTGGTATTTCCTTTCAATTGAAGAAACTGAGCCTTGTGGGCTTTGTGGATAAGTACATTTAAAATATCCAAGCACATAACATTCAGCACAACAAAAACTATGGCTATGAATGCAGGTACTCATTGTTGCTGTCACACACTTTGAAATCCTTTAATACCCCTGTATCTGAGTATTTATATCCCTATATATAATTAAAAAGTTAAAAAACACTTAAACCTGAATTAAAATCCAAAGTATGGTTATTTATGCATATGCAGTTTATTTTTAACATTGTGAATCAAGATACAAAGGCTTTCACACTTGTAATAGCCAAGTACTTTATAAATATAGGAAGCCCATAGATGTTTAATAATATAGAAGTCTGTCTATTCTGGTAGTTGTTGTCCCCATATAACCCAGTGCAGTCCTTTGGTCTAGCAGTGCAGATTTGGAATTTAAACGTATATTTTTCTTTTGGCTTCCGTTTTCAGTTTGGCTCAATTTACTTAGATGAATTGGCCAACCTCACTATCTTAGTTTCTTAAGCTGTGAATTTGGTCATACACAATGTTGTTTTCAATGTTGAAAGTTTAAGTGGATAATGTGAAACATTTTTGATCCTTGACTTAAACACTGAATTATGGTATATTAATTTCTTCAAAGGAACTTCAAGCATGATATAAGTAAACTCATTAATTTTTACAATATTCCTTTGAGGTATACTGCCAATGTTGTTGCTGCTGCACAAATGGCAGGGCACTTTGAAAGCCTTAGTGATTCATCCAGAAGGACTGAACTAAGTTCATAGGTCATTCTACTCTGAAGAATTCCACTCTGTTATTCTGAGAACAGTGGGTTCCTCTCCTATATCGCTATGCAGTGATGGTGCTAGATGACTATGTCATAAAGACCATTTTTAGTGCTTTGAGGTGTACTGAGTATATGCTATTGGGAAAACTTGTGAGATTCACCTCTATGTGATTTGAATTGGGAAGGAGTATCTAAATTTATGAAAAGTTTGAATTATGTAAAAATATTTTTTATTAACTCCTACCTGCAACAATATTTAGTTGAGTAGTTTAGCTCTAAAGTTCAATTTTTCTGGAGCAGAAGAGGAATTAAATGCTTCTTTAGGCTTTCTTCTTTAAGTTATCTTACAATCTCTTGCCATAGGAGACAAAAGCTTCTACCCTAGTTCCCCCTCCCTAAGCAAAGAGCAAGGTAGTCAGCAGTACTTCTTCCCTAGCCCTAAGGCAGGCTGACTTGAACAAACCCCTCTGGCTCCAATACACTAAGCATCTGGACTGAGTGGCCCTGTCCACTACCATCTGTTGTAACAACTTCAAATGTGTGGTATAAACCCATCTCTTGTGGAAGGGAAACTCATCTAGTTTCTACTGCTTTGGCAGTCATTCTGGCTCTTAAAAACATGTTTTTAAATGGATAAAATAAAATTGTCATATTTCCTAGGAAATCAAATATATTGGAAAAGTTATCATAATAGTAGAACAAAAATTTTTATGTAATATGTAACATTCTAATAGCTATCATTTTGAACAAGTATAAGTGTAAAGCTATTGTGAAAAATCTATAATTGTAATATAATATGACTGTTTTAAACCTTATTGTAAAATAGAACATAATACTAGTTGGTAGAAGGTTTTAGTTATAATTTCTCTTCTCCTATGGACCACCATGGAACAAAGAGACTTGAAGACAACTCTTTTAATCTATTGGTGCATCTGGAAAATCATAACAGTACTCGATAGTTTGAATTCTCTCCAGCCATGGGCTCTAGAAATACCTAAAATGAATGATATATATTAAAACACTTGCTTGGAAATTAAAGTGTAAGAGGGTATGTATTCTATAAAAAAAAAATTATTCTGGGGCTGGAAAGGGAATTATATTCCTTACCTTGTACATAAGGATGAGTATTTCCTGGGAAAAAAAAAAGTGAATGCCTTTAAATAATGAAGTTTTGTCATCAGATCGTTTTTACTCCTATTCTGCTTTGAGTAAAGGGATAAAAAAGTGTATATAAAGTGTCCCCCAACCCCTTCTTTTTAGTAAAAGACTTAACTAGGTTTTTGTTTTGAATTCAGAAGAAGAGGGGTAGGGTGGTTGTTATTGTTGTTGTTGTTGTTGTGTGTGTGTGTGTGTGTGTGTGTTTAATTGTGGACTGAGAATGCTTGTGTTATGTATTCATCCAGCCTCCCCCGCCCCCCCATTTATCTCTGGTATTGAGATTGTTTTAAAAATATGCTGAGATAACAACACTTGAAACTTATCTACTTTTGACTTGAGATAACTCTATGACATTAAGTCCTTTAAACTTTCTTCTGTTCAAATAAAAGAATTCTCTTCCATCAACTACCCAAAGAAATTGCCTGAAAAAATTCAGCTGGTGAGATTTCAGAGAATTATTTTTTCCATTGGCACTCATGTGACTTTTTTTCGTTACACAATAGGACTTAGATCAAAATGTTTACATGTTCAAGTTTTTTTAGTGGAGGGTGAAGGGAGGGGGACAGAGGCACTGGGAGAGAAAACATGCAAATATGACAACCACAGAGTTCTGGCACAAGGTAGGGGA
Organism: Myotis yumanensis; assembly: GCF_028538775.1. Lineage (NCBI taxonomy): Eukaryota > Metazoa > Chordata > Mammalia > Chiroptera > Vespertilionidae > Myotis > Myotis yumanensis. Next base: position 22,003,046 of record NW_027223764.1, on the reverse strand, counting down.
AAGAATGTCTTTGGATCTAAATCTTTGCAATAAAAGGCAGCAAATTCTATTTACTTGACTAGACCTATAATGATCATTTCCTAATATTTTCTCTATTTTTCCCCTTTTTCTTATAAGGTAAATTTGAAGAAAAAGAAGATAGTGTGCCTAAGCTAGAGCAGCTCAACAGCCTGGGTTGTATGACTAATATGAATCTAGTATTGACAAAGCAAAATTTGCTACATATGGAACTATTATTATTAGAAACTTTTCAGTGGAACCTCTGCCTTCCAACAGCTGCCCATTTCATCGAGTATTATCTCTCTGAAGCAGTACACGAAACAGATCTTCATGATGGCTGGCCAATGATTTGCCTGGAAAAAACTAAACTCTACATGGCCAAGTATGCAGATTACTTCCTAGAAGTATCTTTGCAAGGTGAGTGATTGTGGATGCCAGTAAGTGACTTGTGAGCTTGTGACTTGTGTATTCTGTTGCTTAAGTTCATTTTTGATGTCTCCACAGATTATGCCTTTCTAAATTATGCACCTTCTTTAGTAGCTGCTGCATGTGTGGCTTCTTCAAGGATTATACTTCGTCTTTCTCCAACGTGGCCTACAAGACTTCATCGTCTTACTGCTTACTCCTGGGATTTCTTAGTGCAGTGCATTGAACGGCTATTGATGTAAGCCTCTCTGTTCTTTTGTTTGCAATTTCTTATAAATATTTTTCTTCATGTATAAGGGGCCTTAAAAGCAACTTTTCAAATGCATGGAGCTTTTAGGGTATTTGCTCTGATAGCTTTTGCTGCCATGAACAAGCTGTTGTAAGAGTGATACTTGGTGGAAAGGGAGCCCCTTTTGGCTGTTATCCAGGTCGACGCCATTGCTAGTATGATTCTGAGTACATGATAAGGAAAGAAGCTGCTCTGGTGCAAGCCCATGATTATGAGATCAGTCCAGGCAAATCTTGCCTTGCTCTTCATTACCACATCTTTGAATCATTGAGCCCCAGGATGTCACCAAAGTAGGGGTTACAATTAAGTGCTTATTGTAGATATATCTCCCAAGCTAGACATAACTTTTAAAGCTACCAGCAGCCGGTTCCCTAGGTTTGTACTAAGGGAAGGAGCTCTTAGAAGGATAAATGAGATCTCACTGTTGTTGAAATTGTGGTTACAGTGACAGCTTTCTGGGTATAGTGGTGCTGTCTGTGGAGTCAGCTGTGGAGGAGTTGGGGGTGGTGCATGACTTTCTACAAATTCTTCTCAATAACATTAGCAGTTTCCTTTCAATCCATGTTGTAGTGCTCATGATAATGATGTGAAAGAAGCAAACAAACAAAGAGGACAAGCAGTACCTCAGCCAGCACAACTAAGTGTGTTCCAGACAACCTCCCAGCCCTCGCGGTCAGTTCACTTTCAACAACCTCAGTATCTCCATCAGACGCATCAGACCTCACTGCAGTATCGCCATCCTGTATCAGAGCAACCAAGCTGTCAGCAGATTGTATCTACTACACACACCTCATCTTACACACTACAGACATGTCCTGCTGGGTTCCAGACTAGTGTTCAGGGCCTTGGGCATGTGCAGACTGGTGTTGGGATGTCACTGGCAATACCAGTGGAAGTTAAGCCCTGTCTAAATGTTTCTTATAACCGGAGTTATCAGCTAAATGAACATTTCCCTTGCATTACTCCATGTTTTGAAAGGTGATTTTGTGTGATGGTAATGGTAACACCTGATCCAGACTGTTTTGTGACTTGAAGCTGTGGGCCAGCTTTTTGTAAACTTCTCTAATGGGATTCAAATTGCATCAGAACTCTTCAAATAGCAGCACCATGAAGACTGAATATTCCTTTGAATGCACCATGAATACTGGGAGGACTAAGCACACACTTTAACAGTATGTATGTCAAATTCTGTTAAATAGCTACATGACAGAAATTTTAAGCCCCTGCTGATGGTCCAAGTATTTCAAAAATATTCAATACAACAAAATTTGGACAGTTTCTATCCATTTTGCTGTTTTGAGAGTTGACCTGTGGTGGGCTCTGCGCCTAATGTTGGCTTATATTGTCAGAGATTAATAGTTGTCTGTGTACTTGCCAAACAGTCTTTTTATGAAGGAAAGTTACAGTATTAATTTTTGAAGAGGTCCTTTTTTTTTTATTCTGCAGTTTTGAGTTATATTCTTGTTCTACAAGTGATTTTTTGACTTAAGTTTAAACTCATGAATTGCCATACCGATCTGTACAGTAAAAATAAATTTTTTAGATGATTCTATATAACTTCCTATCACAAGATAGTATAGGTACCTGGATTTATGTACTAAAATTAAGGATGAAGTAGATCTCTTAAAATCATGGCCATAAATTGTTGGTTTTTTTCCCTAAGTGACCAACCTCAAATCTTTAAAACACATTTATCTCAGGGAATTTGTACTACTTGGAAACACTTAACTGTAATGCAACATGTTTGGGGAATGTTATAGTATGAGCTACCTTTATAACATAGGTTAAAATACTCCTGCTAGGATATATTTTCAAATGAGAACATAATTGTAGCTTAGAATGAATGAAATGGTGGTTTCTATCCTTCATAATACATATATAGATTTTGCATTTCTCAGTGCAATGATTTATACTCAGATTTGATTTTACTCTAAAGAAGTTTTTTCAAGGGAAGGCATAACTGTAAAATGTCAGTACTAGAATAAAGTTTTGTAGGTTTCTTTTTAAGTGAATGTGGCCAGGGTAGTTCTCAGGTTGTGCTAGAGCAGCACTTTGTTACATGGAAGACAGGTTTTATAAGCAATCTTTGTGTCCAGCTAGTCAGTATAAGTAGGCAAGAGTGTTGATTACTAAACTTCAGTAGCCATTTTCAATAGATTGGCCCCAGAAACTGCCCTGGGACTTTTCACTATACTGGTAATGAGTGAAAACAGCAATAATAAGTCATTACAGCAAGGGCAATTTGAGGGTAATGAGTTTGGAGAGAGTGAACATAAAAAGAAAAATCATTGTAATAACTGAAACTATATACATTGTGCTCTTATCTGTGGGAGAAGAGAGATTTGGTGGAGGGAAGCTTTCTGATTTAAAAATTAGTAAGGTGTGTCTTTTTGTTTGTGTTTTGTTTTTTTTTTAAGATAGCACTTGAATAGAAGGGAAACTGCATGGCAGGTAGGCGACCGCCACAATATGCATTGAAGACAAACTTATAAAGATGTGGGTATGCAGCAGGAGTCTCAGTAAACAAGCCAAATGGCTTCTGTTAGGAAGGGAAGGGACTCAAAAACTGATCCAGATGGCTCCAGTGGATAAGTGTGGGTAGGTGGCTTCTGCCAGTGTGAATTCTTAGAGAATGTCCTTTCCTTAAAACAGAGGTAACTTTTATAATTAGAGTACATAGGGCATGATGTGGATTTATTAGTCTGGTAGATAAAAATAAAAAATTAAAAACCACTCAGGTAAGAACACTTACATGGCAGTTTTCAAGCATGAAAATTGTTTTCTGAAAGTATCATCATTTTTCTATAGAAGGCTGCTAATTGAATTTTGGTAGTTCTTACCTCAAGAGAACTTGAATTATTTGGGGGAAAGTGGGCTCATTAGAATATATCTTTCGTATTCACATTCAGAACCCAGCAACCTGGAGTCCAATTTTCAGTGTTTTAACTACCTCAGTAATACTATGAATGTAAGATACTGGGATAGAGATCCCAACTTGAAACAACAACTGGTGCCTATCATAATTTAATGTATTGTCAAATGCTTTTATTGATTGGTTTAAATGTCATTCTTGTTATAGAATATGCCTTTTTAAAAAGCTTATAATAACCCACTCCCAGTTTATATTTAAAAAAGCTAAAGAACACTGGATTACTTTGCGGGGGGGGGGGGGGGGTAGAATAAAATAATTGGTTATTATTGCTGCATACCCAGGGTGGGGTGGGATGGGGTTGTTGGAGAACCAGAACTATTTTTAAAACATTAGATTTCAGTATGAATTCAAGTCACAACTGCTAGCTTTGGGAGGTGTGGGTGGGGGGAGTTATGTGGGTTTCGTTTTGTTTAACTTATTGATTAGTCAGTCTTTAAAGTAGGTCTTTTTTTTATATATATTACTGGACCATCATTAAATGTGTACTGTGAAGAGATTAATGATGTGTATAAAGGGCTTTACCAAAGTCCACTAAATAAACACTACTCAAATACAGACTGCAAACCAAATGTATGTTATAACATTAAATGCAAATGGCGAGTATGGTGCTAAAGTCTACACCAGTGGAGTTAAATGAGTGCTATGCACTTAATTTTAAAATAAAACTAGTTTTCAATAAAATGGTTTTGGTGTTTTGTTTTTTAAATGTAAATTTGATGTATACTTGCATCTTCATTGAACCATGTCATCATATAAGTCAGACTTGAAATCACGATTATACTTGCTAAGAGGCATCTAGATGTAGAATATAACTGTAGTGGTGGGAAGCATTTATCCATTCATTATGTTTTCCACACCGAGCATCAAAGCTCACAAAAGTATATTGAACGCAGTTTTGGGGCTTTTGAGCTTCCAGTTAGTTGTATGTTAGCAGTGTCTAATTAAACAATGTAAGCTTCAGAAAATTGAAATCTAATTCAAAGAAAATAGTCAAGAGTGTGAGAGGGAACAGGGTCAACAGTGAGTGATAATGGTCTGCTCACCTAAGTTTAAGTATTTGCTATTAATTCAACTTAAAACTTATATATAATTTGTTCTGAAGAGTAAAATTTTAACAGGTTTATGTGTGTGGGTTAGAAATTCACACTCCTAGAAAGCATTTTTTAAATTAGTCGTATGTATTGTTAGTTACTCTGTCACAGTGGCAGGGTTTAGCCACAGCCCTTAAGAGAATCAGTACACAATGATCTTTGAGGCTGAATTTAAGAAACAGAGCAATAAGCATTCCAAATCAGGGCAGGTAGCTTTGCTTTGAGGTGATTCTGAATCCCATGTGACATGTTTTTAATCATCAACAACTGTCCTTCTAAGTTCATGATAAAAGATTTACCTCCCTAGCCGTAAGCAGCTTATATTTAGCTTTATATGACTAGCACACTTGAAACTATTGGAATTGTATAGTCTAGAACTCAGTTTAATATTATCTTGATTTCAGGATCCCTAGCTTACAAAGTGGTAGTATCATTTTGCCTTCCCACAAGCATTGAGAGTTCCTGTTGCTCTACATCCTCACCAGCCTTTGGTGGTGTCAGTGTTCCAGATTTTGGCCAATAGATGTGTAGTGGTATCTCATTTTAAAAATCCCTTAGATTAAAAAAAAAAAAAAGTGGCCACGCAGGCATGGCTCATTGTTTTGAGCATCGACCTATGAACCAGGAGGGTTCAGTAAACAGGAAGGTCAGGGCACATTCCTGGGTTGTGGGCTCAACCCCTAATAGGGGGCGTGCATGAGGCAACCAATCAGTGATTCTCTCTCATTGATGTTTCTGTCTCTCACTTCTCTGAAAGCAATAAAAATATATCTTAAAAAAACGTGACAAGTACAGTCATTTGAAAGAAACCATCAAGACCAGACTCTGCCTTCCTATGGGAAAGATACTTGCTGCTACCCTACCCCACTGTGACTGTTGTGTGTATTTTTAAGACTATTTGTTTAGAGCAGTTTTAGGTTCACAGCAAAATTGAGAAGAAGGTAGAGATTTCTCAGGTACCTCCTGCCCCACCACATGCACAGCCTCCTCCATTTTCAGCATCCCCCAACAGGGTGGTACATTTGCTACAAATGATGCAGCTACATTCACTCATCATAATCACCCGAAGCCCATAGTTTACATTATGGTTCAGTCTTGGTGGTATACATTCTTTGGGTATTCATCATGGTTACATACAAGTATTTTAACTGCTAAAAACCCTCTATATATACCCTACCAATTCATCCTTCCCCATACTGTTCCCCAACCCTTGGCAAAACACTGCCTTTTCTAGAATGTCATACAGTTGGGATTATATAGTATATAGGCTTTCCAGATTTTTTTTCCACTTAGTAATGTGCATTTACTAGTAAGGTTCCTTTATGTCTTTTCATGGTGTGATAGCTCTTTTCATTGTCTGGATGGATCACAGTTTATTTATCAGTCATCTACTGAAGGTCATCTTGGTTGCCTCCAAGTTTCAGTGATTATGAAGAAAGCTGCTATAAACACTTGTGTGCAGGTTTTACTGTGGGCATAAGTTTTAGCTCCTTTGGGTAAATGCCAAGAATCACAGGGTTAGAGTATGTTTCGTTTTATAAAAAACTGCCAAACTCTTACGAAGTGGTAGTATCATTTTGCCTTTCCAACAAACTCTCGGCAACAAACACTGAGAGTTCCTATTGCTCTACTAGTACATCCTCACCAGCCTTTGCTGTTGTCAGTGTTCCAAATTTTGGCCAAATACTAGTAGATGTGTGGTGGTATGTCATCTTAATTTGCATTTCCCAAATGACAATTGATGTGGAGCAACTTTTCATATGCTTATTTTCTATCTGTATACCTTTGGTGGGTTGTGTGTTAAGATCTTTAGTTCATTTCAAAAATCAGGTTGTTTGTTTTCTTACTGATTTTTAAGAGTTTTTTGTATATTTTGGATAACAACCCTTTATTAAATGTGTCTTTTGTAAATATTTTCTCCCAGTTTGTGGCTTGTCTTATTCTCTTGACATTGTCTTTTGCAGAACAAAGTTTCTGATTTTAATGAAGTCCAGCTTATCAATCATTACTTATAGAAGGGAATTACAGATACTAAAAGTCTGACTAAATAGAGAATTGAGGGTATTATACAATCAGGGCATTACCAAGGTAACTATTGGAATAAAAATTAAACCTTTCTAATTATCAAAAGAAATACAGCAAACAAAGCAAGCAGTCTATGTAGTAGTAAAATATTTTTAAAAGGTATAAATACAGAAAGTTTAGCAAAATACTGTGACAGAACTAAGACCAAACATTACATCAAAAAATGTAAATGGACTAAACTCAAGCTATTAAGAGAAAAAGAATTTTAGACTAAATCACAAAGCAAAACTCAATTCTGTGTTATATAAAAGACCAACAAAAATAAAATGATTTACAAGAGTTGAAGATACACGGATGAGTAAAGAGATACTACTCAAACAAACAAAAAGCAACATTTTAAAACAGATAAGGCTGAATGCAGGCCCAAATGTATTAAACTAGACTAGAAAAATGGAGGGGGGATGCACACTATAATGTTAAAGGCTACAATCTATATACATAAGAAACCAGCAACTGGAATGCTGTAATGACTGGAACAACCAGTTGCTATGATGCCCACTGTGGCCAGTGAACTACCTGATGGTGGCGGGGCTGACTGGCCAACCTCCCTCGGCTCCTCCCCCCAGTAGGCCCTGCCCCTGATCGCCCCTCCCCATGGCCGGCCCTGCCCCTAATCAGCCCCTCACCCCCAATTGGGGACAGGGTCCACTGGCCAATCCCCCTCGACCCCTCCCCACAGCCTGTCCAGCCCTGATCAGGCCCTGATTGGGGTGGGCCAGCCAGCCAACCTCCCACCGTCTCCTCCTCCCAACAGTCCCGGCCCTGATCTGCCCCTATTGGGGCCTGGCTGGCCAGACCCCACCCGTTCACAAATTCGTGCACTGGGCCTCTAGTTTATGATAAAGATGAACAGTTATGAATATCTGTGGATCAAATAACCTTGCCACAATATTAAGTAAAAACTGTAGAGGATATAAGGAGAAATAAAAGAAAAACATGGGTAGTAAGAAACTAATTCATCTCAGTCTATGATGATCAAAAATTTAAAAATTAAGTAAAGATATAGAAAATCTTAACATTATGGAGATCTGATTGACATATATTGAGAAATTCTTAGAAGGGAAATGGTACAGATCTGGCATAACTAAAATGGACAAGATAACAAAGGACGTGACAGACAGAACCTGTCACCCATGTCAATAGCAATACTGTCACAGTCTTCTGAAAGTCCTCAGACAACTGGAATTGCTTTCGTTGGTTTACCCATCTAAATGCATAAGATCAGAACATACTGCTAGCTGCCAGCTAATCCTGCAGCTCACCCAAAGGAAACAATATCTGTTGCCAATCTGCAGAAGTATTCCCATTTTTGCCTTCATTAGATGAAAGTAATCCATTACTGGTTTTCCTTATGCACAAGTAAGTAGTGTACTAATACTAGTAACTAACTATACCTAAGTTTGCCTTGGTAATATTAAACTCGAGTGTGAACTTGCATATAACTTGACTCTGCATTAATCCATAAAGAAAACTGCAACCAATCCTCAAAACTAGAATAACTGTAGAAAACATACTCTCATGAAAATACAATTAATAAAACATATAGAACAGGACTCAAAAAACCCCAGACAATCCTTCAATCAAATAAGAAATCCAACCCAAAATTTGAGAGTATCTGTAGAATCACTATAATGAAAATTCTACACATCAGAAACTCAGGGATAAAACTAAAATAATGCTCAAAAGAAAATTGACATGCATTGAAAAAGTCTAAGAATGAACAAGTAAACCGAACAAAAACTGAAGGAAAAGAATAAGGTAAAAGCAGAAATTAATAAAAGATAAAAAAATACATGTATGCAATGCAGCTAGACAAAAGAAAATAGAGTTTAAAAGTTGCAAAGGAAGAGATGAAATTACCACTATTTGCAGATATAATTGTAAACCTGGAAACTCCACGATAATCAACTGAAAAACTATTACAGACAATAAGTGAATTCAGTAAAGTGGCTGGGTACATAATTAAAATAGCTTTTATATATACACAACTATCAGATTTAATAAAAGATATGCTCAATTATTGGTATAATGGCCACCAATAGAAGATAAAATGCCTAGCAATAAATATAAGAAATGTACAAGATCAATATGACCAAAAACTTTAAAATACTTCTGAGTTACACAAAAAAGTACTTGAGCAAAGCATACCATATTCTTGGATAGGAGGTATCAACATCATAAATATACTGATTCTCCTTAAATTAATTTATAAATTTACAATCAAGGTAATTTTTAAAAATAAATGAGCAAAAAAATAAAAATAAATGAGCAAGAATGATCAGGAAACACTGACCTCTGATATATTAAAAATATTATAAACCTGCAATAAATAAAACACTATGCTACTGGCATATGAGTTAACAGATAATTCAGTAAGACAGAATAGATTCCAAAAATAAACCTAAACGTGGAATTTAACATGCAATAATTATGGTATCTCTAATCAATGGAGGAAAATATGCATTGTCTAATAAATTAAGTTGGGAAGCTACCTGGAAAAATAAAATGGCTCCCCATCTTTAAAAATTTAATATTGAAAGAGAAATCATGGAAGAATTATTTCATAACTTCATAATAATTATTCATAACTTAGAAAAGGGAATAAGTTTTCTAAGTATGTAGAAGAAATCTAGAAGCAATAACATTTATGTAAATTTTTTTTCCTGTATGGCAAAAATCACCATAATCAAAGTTAAAAGATAATAAACAACATGGGTAAAGTAGTTGCAACTAATCTCCAGGCAAGGGCTAATTTTCCTAACATAAAGAGGGAATAATATAAATAGGCAGTTCCCAGAAACAAACAAACAAATAAATGTCTTGGAAAACAAAATGTTTAACCTCATTTTTAAGTTTGATAAGTGTTACGGTGGGGAGGCTTCATCCTACATTACTTATGGGCATTTTGGATTAATCAAATCCTATGAAGGGCAATTTGGTAATATGTATCAAAATTACAAATGCAAAAATATTTTGACCCAGAAATTCCACTTCTGGGAATGTATTCTACAGGTAGAGTTATATACATATGAAATGAGGTAGGCATAAATTATTTCACCATTGATTGAACAAAAGATTATAAACAACTTACATATTCATCAATAGAAGACTTCATTTTATTATTACAATGGCATTTAAAAGAACGAAGTATTTTTTTATACAAACTGATATGGACCATATTCAAGATGAATCAAAGAGTATAGAGCAGTGATAGCGAACCTATGACACGTGAGTCAGAGGTGACACGCAAACTCATTTTTTTGGTTGATTTTTATTTGTTAAATGACATTTAAATATATAAAATAAATATCAAAAATATAAATCTTTGTTTTACTATGGTTGCAAATATCAAAACATTTCTATATGTGACACGGCACCAGAGTTAAGTTAGGGTTTTTCAAAATGCTGACACGCCGAGCTCAAAAGGTTCGCCATCACTGGAGAGTATGCTGCTATTACACCAATGCTTACAGGATCACATGAATTATCTTTTTCTTTAATGTTCATTGCTTTTCTTTTTTCTTGTTGGTCAACATGTAAAACAAAATGGCACAACTTATACTTTCCTTTTGGTATCATATATATATCCCAAAATTCACGCAAGAAGTAGTTTTGATAGGAAACATAGGTTTATAATTAAAAATTGTAATTTTTTTATTGATTCATAAAGTATACAGTATAGGGTTATGTATGGAATAGCATATCGGGTAAATGGCCTCCACGGCTTTGCTGGCACATACGCACTCTTTTGTTATTGCCTGAGCAGCCGCATTTTCGAAGAAGAATGGTCAGATGATGCCTCCAGCCCAAAATCCGCACCAAACAGTGAGTGACACGTGGATGCATTTGTTTCTCAACAGTCACTCGTGGATTTTCTGAACCCCAAATGCGACAATTTTGTCGATTAACCAAGCCATCAAGATGAAAATGAGCCTCATCAAAATTCAGCCACATTTATGCAAAACGGTCATGGAAAATTTCAACAAAAGAGTGCGAGCAGTGTGAGCAGTGGCTCCAGCGCCTGCTACGGGTGTGAGCGGGCCTGGCACTGACAGTGGGTATGAACAGCGGCTAATAATAAAATGTTTATTAGCATTTTCTTAAATTCTGAATGCAGTTGAGCATCTTTGGATAAGTTTATTGGTTACTTATAATAATTCTTCTATGAAATTCCTGTTGAGTTCTTTGCCAATTTCTGGGTTGTTCTGTTTTAAAAAGCATTCAATGTAATCAGGAATTAGCCTTTTTTACCTATTGCAAATATTTTTACCAGTTAAATTTTTCTTTTATCTTTGCTCATGGTACTGGGGGTGCATCTTCCTACCCAAGAATAAGGATACCTTTCCATTCACTGAAATCTGTGATGACCCTTAGTACAATATTAAAGTTTTATTCATGTAGATCCTACACATTTCTTATGTTTACTAATGTAAATCTTACCTTTTAGAAAAATTATCACAATTGTGAATGAAATTTCTTTTTCCACTAATTTTTATCTAGTTATTGTTTGAATGATTTATATTTACAATACTTTTTCCAGATGTTTTTAATTACAGTAAGATTACATGAATGCATGTTTGCGTTTGTAAAAGTTCAGATGAATTAAAATTACTTAGACTAAAAAAAAGCTATTCATTTAAAATTTTTAGCTTTACAACCATCCAGAATTTATTTAATTCTTTTTACTTTTCTTAAAATTCAGTTGATTTCTTTGGGTTTTCATTTATACAATCATGTTAATAGCAAAATGATAATTTTGCCTCCTTTCCAAAATATATAGTTCTTATTTCATTTTCTATTTCATTTTATTGGCTATGTTATCCAAAATTAAGTAATATAATGGTGTGCTGGTTGACATATTAATCTTGTGCAGGAATAGCAATAATGGTACAGAAGGTATTTAAAATATATGTTATGACATATAAGGCATACTAAAACTTTTAAAAATAATATATTGAATATATGTACATAGATGCATGTATATGTATATATATGCCCTTAATGCTTAACTTTAGATTTATTTTGTAGGCAAACACTGTTTTTTTATTGGAGACTGAGAAAAGATAAGTTGATGCTACATTTTATGAAGATGAGTCTAATTAGTATCAGGAGGGATACTTAATAATTTGGAATTTTCTGTTTGCAGACTATGTGGGGATGAAATCCTAATGGGGATTACAGATGTGCTCATTGAATATGAAAACAAAAGAAATACTAAAGATAATCCTGATGAAGCCTGCAGGACTGGACACCATCCAGCCTTTCTCCTATTGATGACTTGAGTCTCTTCAGAGAACATTAAGTGGTTGGTCATCACCTGTGGAACAGTGGAGGGAGGTGGGTCTCTGTGTGGATTGTGGTAGGAATTTTCAAGGGTGAGGCTTGGCAAGAGCTGCTGCTTTTTGGGATCCAAATAGTGCCCCACTCCCTAGCATCTGGTAGGTGCCTACGATAACTGTACTGTATTTGGGCCGAGTATCAGAATACTTGCTCCTATTTGGAGTACCTATGCATTTCTTTATCAGAGCAAGAGGATTTGGACATAAGGCCTAACAATATTGCTCAGGAACCAAAGATCTGGATTATTGTCCCAGGAGTGTTTTTTCAAGACATTTTCTCTTGCATGAAAGCAACTAAGATATAATGTAAGAACCAAACACTTGCATAAAGATTCATATAATTTCTGCAGTATCTTTTTCTCTAAAGGTCATCTAGTAGGCATAAAGGAGAGTGGAAGTTATGACCAGAAGACAAGAGGTGTTACAAGAGAGATGTGCCTTGAAGTCCAAATGTTCCCAAGTACAGTTCATGAAAAGGGACATGATCTTATATTAATATATGCATTTAGAGTTCATAGAGCTCCTCATGGTGTTAATTTCATCTGAGAAAGTTCATGAAGTATAAAGGGAAAGTATTAACTCATGTTTTAAATAAAAACTGAAGCTCAAAGATTTTGATTGTTTAAAGTCACACAGCTACTTAGTGGCAGAGATGAGAGTAAAACCCAGATATGTCACCTATTGTGCATCTATGAATTTGACAATCTTTATATTGGCTGCAATCTGAAGAGAGAAGAAAGGATAAAATTGTTTATGTTTTTCAATGTTGTCCTAGTTGTAGAATCTTAATGTTGAAACATTAGAAGTCATCCAGCCCAATCTTCTAATCCAGAAATAGCAAATGATGAACTCTCACATCTCAAGCAGGCAGATGTGACTGAGCTTAGTGTCTCGTTTAATTCCAGAGCCTATTCTAGAGCTCAGAGAATATGGATAGAGCGGTGGATAAGAAGTGTATGGCCCAGACTGCATTAACTACCCTAACATCCTTGCCTTCATTCTGCTTCAGTAACAGAGCCCAAGTTTTCAACTGGGCACATGGTCACACATATAAATGACTTTCTCAGCCTCCCTTTCAATTAAGTATATCATGTGACTAAGTTTCAGCCAATAAAATGTAAATGGAAGCATTGTTTGAGACTTCCCGAAAGTCTCCTTTAAAAGGGAGGGAGAGAAATATGCCCAAGGCCATACAACCTGGTAAATAGTGGAGCTGAGATTTCCACTGTACCCTAAGGGCTTGGTGAAATCTGGTGAACATCTAGAGTGGAGTTTGGCAAGCTTAGACCTGCAGCTAAGAATACTTTTTTCCTTTTTTAACAGTTGAAAACAAATCTAAAGAAGAATATTTTTGTGACAGTTTCAGAGTCCATAAAGTAAATTTCATTGAAACAACCATAGTGATTAATTTATATCTTATCAGGGGCTGCTTTTACAATGACAGAGTTGACGAGTTAGTTGTGACAAAGTTTCTATGGCCTACAAAGAACAAAATATTATCTGGCTTTTAACACAAACTGTTACTGACCCCTGACCTGGAAAAAGGGAAGGGATGTGGTGCAAGTAGGATGTGTGACTGGGTAGGGATAGTGTAACTCTGGTGGCCATTCTAGAAGTTCAAGTGGGCCAGGGGATATTTGCTTAGCAAATATCAGTTGCTTACAAATATTTATTCACTTCACAAAAGCAGGACCAATAAGCACATACAAAGATCCTCGGCATTAGTAGCCATCAAAGAAGTGTAAATTAAAACCACAATGAGATACCACTACTTGCCTACTAGAATGGCTACATAGTGTTGGTGAGAATATGGAGCAGTAAGAACTCTAAAACATTGCTGGTGGAAGTGTAAAATAGTACAACCACTCTGGGAAAAGTTTGGCAGTTTCTTATAAAGTTAAGCATCCACTTACTGTATGACCCAAGTCATTCCACTCCGAAGTATTTACCCAAGAGAAATGAAAACATATGTCTGAACAAAGGCCAGCCAAAACACTGGGAACAACCCAAATGTTCCTCCATGTATCCTCCATAGGTGAGTGGATAGACAAACTATGGTGTATACATACAGTGGAATAGTACTAAGCAGTAAAAATGAACAAACCACTGATATATAAACAACATGAATTTGAAACATGATGCTGAATGAAAGAAGCCAGACCCAAAAGAGAACACACTGCATAATTCTTTGTTTGAAATTCTAGGAAAGACAAGTTTATTCCAGGGTGTTAAATCCTCATCTCATGGGAGTTACTCTCAATGGTTTCTTGGGCTAGGGACTTGAGTGTGGGGAGGGCTGAGTGGAAGGGACACAAGGAAACCTTATAGGGTTTTTATATCTTGACTATGATGATGGTTACACTAGGTGTGTATCTATTTGCCTAAATTTATTGAATGTATACATATTATTGTATATAAATTATAACTTAATAAATTTGAATTTTTAAAAAATATATTTTCATTGATTTCAGAGTGGAAGGGAGAGGGAGAGAGTGATAAAAACAGCAATGATGAGAGAGAATCATTGATTGGCTGCCTCCTGCATGCTCCATACTGGGGATCAAGTCCACAACCTCGGTATTTACCCTGACCAGGAGTTGAACTGTGACCTCCCGGTTCATAGATCAACACTCAACCACTGAGCCATGCCTGCTGGGCAATAAATTTGAATTTTTAAAAAAGGGACCTACTTCTTCAAGACTCAATAATGGGGAGGGCACGATGCTGAGTATGGCTGTGAATTCATGCAGCCATAAGAAATCTCCATAGGACAGGAAAAAGGATAAAAATATTGCCTGCTCGACAGATTTTTTCTGAGCCTAAAAGGAAGAAGTCTCAAACAAAGTCCTTTTTGTAGGCTCCTTGCAATGGGGCCTGTCTAGTTGAGCCATGGAAGCCCCAAATTGTATCCTGTACCAGAGTTATCAAGCTCCTACAAGTGAGGCTTTTAGTACTTGGACCTCTGGAATTTCTTTAAATTGAATAAAAAGTACTTGTGTCCTCTTCTTTAATTACTCTGAAGGCACAAATCAGCAAGCTGCCCACATTGAGTCTTCACCTACCTTAGCTAACATTTCCTTTAAATGTTTCTGTTGGATATAAAATGACCAAGACTGCGAAAGTACACATTTACCAGCACTAAAATGAAGTCAGTTGGTTTGATATAAGTTCCTGTGGAAAACTTGATTTACTAAGGTAACTGGACCTAATAAATTGGAAATCATGTCATTGCTGGCAATTAAGTAACCTCAACTAAATCAAAATGGACATCCTTTCTCATAAAAACAAACAAAGACACTAGATTCTTGGAAGTAAAAGAGCAACATTTCAGTCAATCTGAGACTTAGGGACAAAATTCAATAAAATCGGCATCTGATTCCCCTTTAGGGTAAAACTTGGACAATGGGGAAGGTTGTGCCCTGGCTGCTGAAGGTATGCAGAGATGGAGGCAGACTGGTCTTATTTGGGGATGGCCAGATGGAACAGATAGTGCCTGAGGAACATCAGAAAAGCTTCTCTGAGGCTCCTCCCACAGGAAGCCTGAAATAACACCTGGAGATAGAGATTGTGAAGGCAGCCCAGAAAGGATTTAGGTTAACAGACTGATCTCTATTTGCAACCCTTTCCAGAGTAAAGTCCACTTTATTTTGCCTCTCATTGAGTTAGAATTTAAATTTTTTTAAAGATACCAGTTTCAACTATCTCCAAGATAAATCTCTGAGAAAAATTGCAATAGAATATGATGACTGTAGTCCTAAGACAATTAGATAAATAGGAAAACACCTTCAAAGAAAAGTACTTGGAATAATGGGAAACAATAGAGAAATCTATGTCTGATCTGGGTTCTTTGAATTACCAGGATAAAGGCTGGGACTCTGATCAGTTGTGGGAAAGAGAAAGGGGACTTAATGTAAGGCCCCTCAGCAGAACCGCATAACTGCAGAAGAGAATGAGATCTATACAGGTATAAAGGAATGTATTCAGACTAGAATTCAACTGAATGAGGGTTTCAGGTCCTGGGATCCATCTTCAAAAGAAGCCAACAAAGAATGAAGAATTAGCCCTAGCCGGTAGCTCAGTGGTTAGAGCGCCAGCCCACGGCCTGAAGTGTCTCAGGTTTGATTCCAGTCAAGGGTGCATGCCTCAGTTGCAGGCTCAATCCCTAGCCCTGGTTGGGGCACGTGTGGGAGACAACCAATGGATCTCTCTCTCACACACATTGATGTTTCTCTCTGTCTCTTCTCCCCCCTTTCACTCTCTCTAAAATAATCAATGAAAATTTATCTTCATTGAGGATTAACAACAACAAAAAAAGAAAGAAAAAAGAAGAAGAAGAAGAATTACTTCATAAACAGAAGAGCTTATGAAGACCCCTGGCCATAAGAAACAGTGCCAGAGCAGGAACCTCAAAAGTGGTGTCAAAGATAATTTCAAAGGAGAAAGTGTAAAGCTTGTAAGATGCCAAATAAATGTGCAGAATGCTGCAAATTATGGAAGAAGTGTACCCATTGAGAGCACAGGCTTCAATTTACAAAGTGAATCAAAACTGGGTTCTAACCCATAGTCATTATTTATCAGCTATCTAACTTGGGGAAAAATTACTTAATCTCTTTGAGCTTTGATTTCTTTTTCTGTAAAGGGGGAACAATATTTATCATACAAGCTTGTTACGAGGATTAAATGTGTTGATGCAGAAAAAGCACCTAGCTTTGTGCTTAATACCTTAAATGCTCAATAAATAGTATCTATTAGCATTAATAACAACTAGCATCTTATAGGCTGGGAAGGGAGCAATGCTGTACCACTATCATGAAGAAATATTAATGCTATCATGGATGCTATTTACCTGGAGAATGATGAAAAAAATCATATTAGGAATTAATGAGAATTGGCATTTGGGTTCATTAGTGCCTTCATTACTTACCTGTCTTTTGATCATTAATTTTACTTCATTCAACAAATATTTTTCTAGTGCCTTTTATGTATCAGGCAATGTGTCAGCCACTGGTTGCATGTAAGCTGCACACTTGATGCAAGTAGTAGAAGGTCCGTATTTTGAGAACCATTGCTATAGAGATTAAATAGACTTTATTAACTACCCCCAAATCTCAATCTCTTCTCATGGACAACTGGTTTTTATTTTTAAATATATCTTATTGATTTTTTACAGAGAGGAAGGGAGAGGGATAGAGAGTTAGAAACATCGATGAGAGAGAAACATCGATCAGCTGCCTCCTGCACGCCCCCTACTGGGGATGTGCCCACACCCAACGTACATGCCCTTGACTCGAATCGAACCTGGGACCCTTGAGTCTGCAGGCCGACGCTCTATCCAGTGAGCAAAACCGGTTAGGGCAACAACTGGTTTTTAAATAGTGTGTTAATCTCTTTTGAGGTTGGAGGTATTCAATGATTTCATTTACAGTGATAGTCTCCCCCTATATTGTTTTTACACCTGATTTATCAGGAACTCCACTATTCATTCTCTCCAGCCTCACTCCCATTTTTCATGTTTTTCTATGTTACCTAGAAGAAAATTAATTTATTTCATCAACTCTGAACAGCTGAAATTTCTTCTATTAATAGCCAATTTACCCAGGTTTCTTTAATCTTCTTTATTTGAATTGAAGTTAGTAAAATATTGTTTAAATGCCGTCTGACAAATGGACTTTTTAACAAACCTCTTAGATCATGAGCTTTAAAATGTGTGGTCCATTTGTAAAACATGATAATTTTTTTATTATTTTCTCCATAATCTCTCCCTGCCTTTGGTGTCCACTGCTCTGATCCAAGGATTGTTAGAAGACAATAGAGGCATTGCAGTGGATTCTGTTTTTGTCTGTTCTAGCATCCATTTCCCCTTCCTCCTAACGGAAACATGGTTTCTTATGTGCCCCCAGCCTCCACCAAATATTTGAAGCTGACCCTCAACTACAGAAATGGGACTTAGAGGTCTTAGAGTAATTCGTTCTCTTTTCTGGTGCTTGGTTTAGAAATGGGCAGAGACCATTGTGTTGTCTGACATTACCTCACATTGTTGGCTTTTCAAGCCACAGAAAAACACTTAATGATTATCCCAGAAACAGTCTAAAACGCTATAATAATTCCGATGCCCCCCTGCTTGGTAATAACTTGAAGTACAAACCTCATCAGACATGCTATAAATATCACTGAGATTTCTCTAGTTACATTATCTTACACTTGTCCACCCCAAAATTTGAACATTATTCTGTGCATTCACACACTTTTAAAACATCTTTAAATTATAGTTTATTTTCATCATTCATAACTCAAAACACATTTAATACTATTTATACGTTTGGAAGTATGGTATGATTCATCACCTCAAGAATACTCAAAAATTTAATAAAGATATCAAACATTCTTCAACTTTCGTTAAAATAAAAATCTCTACATATGAAACAGTGTTCCTATACTTTGGGCAGTTTAAAAAAATAAAACCAGTTCAATTCCTTAAGTTTATATCCCAGCATTAAAATTTATACTATACCTCTTCAAGGAAGAAAATATACTCCACTCTTGATGACAATCAAAATAGTGAGCCGAAGAGACGCTGGGAAAAAACAACTACTATTCTTGCACTTCTGAATGTAAAAAATACTAGCAAACAATTATGGGACTGTTGATACTATTATATTTCAGGTCAAATTTCAATCAAACACATTTTTAAAAAATGTTGTATTTGAAGTGAAGATTTAACTTATTCAGCAACTATTTACTGAGCATATACTACATACTAGGCATTGTTCTGGGTATTGGGACTCAGAGGTGAAAAAGAAAGGCATGGCTCCTACTTTTCCACTACCAAGAAGCTTATATTTTATCTTGAATCATTTACATCTCATACTTCTTCTACCAAAGTATTCAGTTATATGAAAGGAAAGGTTCTAGAATCAAGAACATGGCTCTAGTTTGGGGGCGATGGGAAAGGAATTTAATCCCTCTTTGACTCAGTTTCTCCATCTGTAAAACAGTGAGTTTAATAGACCTAACTGATGTTATTGTAAATATCAAGTGAGATAATGTGTGTATCAGACTACACAGAAACTGGCCTATGGTAAATGCTCCATAAAAATTAACTATTTGAGATCCAACTTTATATTTGGTAGGAAATAATTTAGAGTGATCATTAATTATCCCACATCTATGAAGCCCACATCCAGTTATTTGACTAAAATACTGTAAAACTAAATAGACTGGTCCAATATTTGAACTGACTAATATAATAAAAATTCCCATCTTAACAAGTTTTGTCCAGGTCCATATGGTATTGTGCCAAGACCTACCTGCAAGAAAATATACAAAAAGAATCAAGGCTATCCATGACCATCAAGTTATTAAGTACTCTTATGAGTACAAATGCATTTCTAAACACAATCTTAAATAACACTTCAACAAGAAAAACTATTTAAAATATATAAACAGGTCATTTATTTTTGCTTTCTTTAAAAAATTATTATAACCAGTATATCTCAATGCTAATACAAGAACCACCAGTTTTGGAGGTTAAAATGTACCACAGGGAGACATGATGTGGCCAGAAGAGTAGTGACTGATATATTACTTTATATTTCCAAAAGCACTTCTTCAGCCATTACCAACTCAGTGCTTTACATATAGTATGTAGTTGTATATGCAAGTCCCAGGTGATTTTTGTTCAAACAATGGAATGTTCTCAGGAGGGATAAAAGTCTAGATTTCTTATTTTCTTTTTTTAGCCTTTCTAGGTGAGCTCTTCTAATTCTGAGTTTAAGTAAAAATCCAAATTATAACACACCATGTTATGTAGAGTCAACCTGCTTTAAATATTGGTTTCCATATTTTTGTTTCTATAAAAAGTAACATTCTACATGTGTATGATATATTGTCACGCTTAAAAAGTAATTTTAACTACCAGGATATGTTAATGCATCAACTCACATTTTTTCCTTTCACCCAATGACAAAACTTACAGGACACCCTGCAGTGAGGAAAACGAACTAAAATTAATATACCTATACCTAAAATTACTGGATTTTCAGACACGTCTGGCAGTTAAAGCCTCATGAAGTACAATTCTGGCGTCTTCAAGTTTCATTATAACGACTGTGCAGTAGCTAAGCTCAACAACTAGTTGGATATTTTAAATATTAGCCTATTGCCTCATACCAGTTAATTTAAAAAGAATGCTTCTGGTAAAAATCTCACCATTATCCAAACTTAAACCTTAAAAGAGAACCCGCCACATGAATCAAAATGCGGGCTTTCCCTATTAATTCTGAAAATTAAAACTAACATTATCAGTTTGCTTTGGGATTTTAAAAAACCAACGACATACTGCACTATACAAATCCTAGGTTTTTCCAGGATCAAAATCTACTGGTTGAGAACAGTTTGGTCGGCTGGGCGGGGCCCTATGAGGAGCATCTCGGGCGAAACGACCAGGGACCAGACTACATTGCGCGGCCGCTCCAGCTGCACTTAGTGGGGCGTCCCTTCCCGGGATACTCGGCCCCACCTCTCGGTCCCAGCTGCCCGCCCCTTCCTCCTAAGCCAGCTATGGAAAGCCCGACCACTTCCGGGGCTGAGGGGAGTGACCGGAACAAAAGCCTGGTACACCAAGAAGGTCCGGGTAGGAAGCGAGCCCCACCCTGCCAAGAGGAGCCACTGCTTAAGGAACACTTGGCGGCAAGTGAACAGGAAGCGAGGGGTCGCGGTCCTAGGACCAAGTAGGGCACCTTGATGCCCGGCAGTCTCGTCTTTTGTCCTTTGGAGCGGCCTCCTTGAAGCCCCCAATTCGGAGGGCTTTCCGGGCCATTCGTGGCTCTGTCTTCGTTGCTTCCCCTCACTGATGGCAGACATGATAATTGCATCCGGGTATTCGAGGAGCCGCGGCCGGTTCTCCCGGAAGTGACGCGAGCGCGGAGGGACCCGCAGGTCGGCCGAGGGAGACTGGAGTGAAGGCGCTCCCGGAAGCAGGGCCGGTAGGGTCGCTGGCGGTGGCTGGGGAAGGTCGGGGTTCGATGACAACCAACTCGTTGTAATACGTGTTTACATGCCAGGCATTGTGCTTAACACAAGCACTGCCATTGCCGTTTAGTCCCTTATTCACAACAGTCCCAGGAAGGAGACATTTCCCACTTGCCAAACGGAGAAACAGGTTAAGACAGAGCCTGTGATTTGTCTAAGAGTATATAATACTTGGAACTGGTCCAACCCCGTCGGTCGGGTTGCAGAACCTGTGCTTTCAGCCTCCTCTGTGGTGCTTCCATTCGGAAAAAACCAAACCCCTGGTACCACTGCTGCAAGGGCGGTTCACCTTCCGCTCAGCATCCCGCTGCCCAGGGAGAGGGGCCCGGCCAGAGCCACGGTGCTCTTTACGTCGGACACAAGACCAAACTTTGTGCCTGAGTCACTCCCTAGCATGACAACCGGGAATTTCACTCGGTCTCCCGCCCTTGACTCCGCACATGCAGGACGCAGGACTCTCTCATTGCAGCGCAGGTTAGCCAAGGAGCCTGGCACTGGCTGTTGAGCGCCAACTCCTGTAAATTCAGGACTGTGCAGACAACTCGAGGCTGTCACCGTCATACAATAGTCTTTGGCCTTAACTAAGGACTGACAGTTATCTTGGACTTTATACCAAATCAGTTGCTTCTTCTGGTTTCCATTTCTTCAGAATATGACTGAACCAGCCCTCAAATAACGTGTGAGTTGCTGCTAAGCTTATAGTTTTGTAAAAACAAATTATGCATAGAAAAAAGCACTAACAAATCCATCAAAATTAACAGTGATAATATTTAAAGAGGACCATTTAGTATTTTTATTTCCATATCTGTTATAATATATTTTTAATATAATATTAAAGGCGATAAAACATTCTTAATTGCCTGCCATTAAGAGAAAGGCATGGTGTCTCATTTTGACAAATGGCAGTCGTTGGTACAACTTACATAGAGGAATCCTGTTTGGAAAGCATTGGGTTTTTTGCTGGTTTCAAATTTCTGCAAGAGAAGTTGGGAAATACAGTTTAGGGTCAACAATCCTCATAGGAAAAATGAAGCAAATGAGTAAAACTTGCTGTTTTTCACACACTTTTGTATACAAATATATGACAATCAAAAGTTTTTCTTCTAAAAAAAGAGGGGAAGAGGATTTGCGGCACTTGAATTTCAGGAGAACAAGTATAGAGAGCTATTTTTACTTCTTTGGGTTACAGCTTTAAGCACTTGATTCAAAATAACATCTTCATTCTCTATTCTATCCCTATTTTATATGGTGCTGCTTATATTTATGATATTTGACATTTTTGAAAGTGACAAAGTATTGGTTAAGCAGAAAATATATCTTCTTAACATCATTCTTACAGAGATAGGGACCCAAGTAGTTGTAGATTAGTACATTAAGAGTGAAATGTAATTATCTCTTGGCCTTTTGGCTAAGATCAAATGTAAAAATAAAATGCTGTTAAAAGAAATAAAAGAATTGGATGACTATGTTCACAGAATTGTATACCCATCACATCTACTCTAATCCCTCAAGCCCTCAAGGTATAGTTGCTTTTTTAATTCTATGAGGCCTTTAGTAGTTGGAATGAGGTCCAGTTTTGAGCAAAGAGTAGTGGTCCCAAAATAACAGTTATTTAAACTGATATAAATTTATTTTTTCTTTCAAGAAATCTGGATGAATTCAGTTTGGGATTGGTGTGGCTCAGGCCTCTGCTATCTTATTTACCCTCTATGTGTTGCTTCTATTTTACGAAGGCACTTTATGGTCCAAGATGGTTACAAGAGCGCTATGCATTCCAGTGAACAGGAAAAATGAAAGGATAGAATACCTCTTCCATTTAAGGACATTTCCAAAAGCTGTACACAAATTTCTGCAAGAGAGGTTGGGAAAGATAGTTGTTTGGTTTTTTTTCCTAGTAAGCCAGTACCCAGCTAAAATATTTGAGATTTTATTACTCTAGAACAGAAGAAAATTGCCCCATGAGCCAGCCACCTATTTTTAAAAATAACATTTTTTTAAGTACAGCCCTGCCCATTTTACCTATTTCTATGGCTGCATGTTTTCTTTAAAAACTTTTTATTGACATATAATTCACATGTCATACAATTCACTCATTTAAAGCATACAATTCAGTGGCTTTTAGTATATTCAAAGACTCATGTACCACAATCAGTTTAGAACATTTTACTTGCCATTAAAAGGAACCCCAAACCCCTTAGCTGTCGCCCTTGAACCCTCCATGTCCCCCCACATCCAAGACCTAGGCAACCACTAACCTATTTTCTGTCTCTATAGATTTGCCTATTTTAGACTTTTCATATAAATGAAATCATACAATGTGTGGTCCTTTGTGGCTCCTTTCACTTGGCATAATGTTTTCAAGGCTCATTTTAGTTGTAGCATATATTAGTATGGCCAAATAATATTCCATTGTAAGAATATACCGCATATTGTTTGTCTCTTCATCAGTTGATGGAGAGTTGGGTTGTTTCCATCTTTTGGCTATTGTGAATAATGCTTCTATAAACATTTGCCTACAAGTTTTTGTGTGGATATATGTTTTCATTTTTGGGGGGAGGGGTATATAGCTTGGAGTGAAATTGCTAGGTCATATGGTAACCCTATGTTTAACCATTTGAGAGATTGCTAAACCCCTTCTTCACCCTATTTGTTAACCTACATTAGACTGGAACATGAGAAAACAATAATCCTTTATTTAAGACACTGAAATAAAGCAAACAAGCCAGCAATCTACTCTGATTAATACATGAACAGTGTTAAAATATTGCCTTGTGGATTTTGATGAGACTGATTTGGGCAAAAATATCCACCATTTAAAGAGAGAAATGTAATTAAGATTTAATCAAGGACCAACCAACGTGGCTCAGTGTTTGAGCACCGACCTGTGTGTGTGTGTGTGGGGGGGGGGGGGGGGGGTGGGCGGTGAAGAATGTAGAAAAGACACAAAGAAAATAAGCTGGGTCTAGGGATCTCCTTTGCCCTAGACAGCAAGCTGAGCCTTTATTTTATAGCCAGAGGTAAACAAGGTAGTGGTCACCATAGTTACAATGTTCTTGTCAGTTTCACTTGTTTTGGCAGCACTTGCTGCACCTCCCACAGTCCATTAGCTACCCAGATAAGATCGAGGGAGAGTCATAAGGACCAGCCTAATTATGCTAAGAGGCTGTGCCCTCTAAGCTGGGACTTGTTTGTGGCTTTGCCACCAGGTCAGTCCGAGGCTTAACCCTATAGCTGCTCCCTACACCGATGAACCAGGAGGTCACGGTTCAGTTCTCCATCAGGGCACATGCCCAGGTTGCAGGCTCGATCCCCAATGTGGGGCGTGCAGGAAACATCAATGATTTTCTCTCATTGATGTTTCTATCTCTTATTTCCTCTCCTTTCCTCTCTGAAATAAGTAACATATATTTAAAAAATGATTTCACCAAGGTTTATTGAGAAAAGATATAATACTACAGCTATTGGCAGTATTCTTTATTCAGAATACATACTAGTTACAAATCAAGTTTGTAGAAGGCTTCTCAGCAATGCTCAAAGATGATCTATTACCTACAGATTGTGTGAACATGAAGACATGGATGATCTAGAACACAGATTCTGTTTTCCTGAAGACAGTGTAAAAGTTTTTACGGTGTATGTTTGCTACTAGAATCTTGCGTCATTTACATTATTCTAAATGTATTCTGTTGAGGCAAGAGAACTTGGAATACCAGCTTGCCACATACGTGGTTCTTTACAAACTATCTCCCTTACTACTTCCTCCTTCATTTAGGACAAACTACTGGTAAGTGTGCAGGCTCTTTGAATGGTTCTAATAAGGCTTTGATGTGGCTGAAGGGGACAGCTCTGTACTTGGGTAGCAGAAGCATAGCAGTGAGGTAGAGTGAAGCTGATATGCAAAGAGAAGCTAAGATAAAAGGCTCGTGGAAGGAGATCTGAAAATTTTGGTATGTCTGTTTCTGGGAGTTTCTGAGACCCACTATCATTCCTGTCCTTTCAGTAGTTGTTTCTTTTTCATTAAAAATCTGCCATATCTTAGTATTTTTCAAATAAATTAATATTTTTCAGACTAATTTGCTTGATTGAAGAAACTAAAAGAAAGACTCAAGCATACATGACTGTTACAAAAAATTATTAAGCAAGAAGTGGGCAGGTTTTCCCTTCATTATACTGAGTTAAGTACTCTTAACAATTAATATTTTCCCATGTTTTTTATAGGTATGTTACACATATGAAATCATATCACCTTATAATGTACTCCCATTTACATTTCACTGTTTACTAAGCAATGTGTTATGGAATTCTTTTTATATTAAGACATATAAAATGTATTTCATATTTTAGTAGGTACATAATATTCTATTATATGGTTGTGCCCAATTTATTTAACTAATTTTCTGTTGGTGGATATATGAAGGATGTTCCCAATTTCATGGTATTACAAAACAAAGATAAAATTCTTGTATTAATTTAGCAAAAATTATTATGCCCATACTATGTGCCAGGCATTTTTCTAGGCAGAGTAATTTCTTAAGTGTTTATTTTGTGGGGAGGGGAAAGAAATAAACAAGAAAATAAATACATGTGAACTAAATAATTTCACCTAGTGATAAGTTCTGTGAAGATAACAAAACATAAAGATTTGATAAAGAGTGAAAAGTGTAGGTGTAGAATTTCTTTTGATGGGGCATCTGGGCAACTATCCATTTTTGCCTTCTTCTATAATAATAGAAGTCTCAAATTTAGTGGGGCAAAGGGCTGCCAGAAATAAAGATTCAGTCCTTTGCAGTTAGGTCATGTGACTTAATTCTAGCTAATGAGATATGAGCAGAAGAGATGTGTGCAAATGTAAAGTCATACCCTTAAAAGGAAGAGTTGTGCCTTTTCCTTCTCCCTCTCCCTTCCTTACTGACTGGAATCAAGATACAGTGGTGCATCACTTTTGGCCACAAGTCAAGGGTAGCAAACTAGAAATGACTGAGCAACGAAACAGTTTGGTTCCCTGACACTGTAAGTCTCCATACACATCCTACATTGCTTAAACCTAGATTGTTGCATGAGAGAGAAATGCTATCAACTGCTGTATTTGTGGCTCTCTATAACAGTAGCTGAACTTATAACCTAATGAATACAACCTACGTCATTGAATTGTAATAAATATTAAATGAGATAATGTATGTAAAAGTACCTAGTTGAGGGATGTAAGAAATGTGTACTGAAGTAACTTATCTTAAAGTCTCAAAACAAGCATGGCAAATTTTAAAATTTAATTCAATTTCTTTTCTGCTTTCTTTGTGCATCTAATAAACACTTATTGAGCATCTACTATGGGCCAACTACTGTGCTTATCCCTACATACAGAATGGGGAACATATATAATGATATATAGTAATAAAATACTTACAATGAAAAGTATAGGTGTTTACTCTCCAGATGTTGAGATGGAGGAATATGTCTGATGTTACTGGATAGCAGTGAGTTGCAGCCAGAAGATAAGATACTCAGGTACACAGATTGGCAACCCATCTTTACCCAACTGCCCTTTGTATAACACAGACCACAAGCCTGAGCAACTTGTTTTCATCTCCTTGTCAAGAAGGCTGCACTGAGGACCAGCAGGAAATCACAACTGTGGGGAACCGATATAGGGTTAAGCCTCAGACTGACCTGTTGGCAAAGTCACAAACAAGTCCCAGCTTAGAGGGCACAGTCCTCTTAGCATAATTAGGCTTGACCTTATAACACTCCCTAGATCTTATCTGGGAAGCTAATGGGCTGAGGGAAGTGCAGGAAGTATAACTATGGTCAAAACAAGTGAAACTCACAAGAACTGTGTAACTATGGTAACCACTACCTTGTTTACCTCTGACTATAAAATAGTTGGTGTGGCCTGAGCACCGGTGGAAGTCCTTCCTCTTGAGTTGGACTTACCCACCTGGCCCCCAATATTCCCAAATTATCTCTTGTCTTTTCTCTTTCATTTGTGTGCGGCTCCTCTTCCAGATCCTGAACCCTGAACCATGCGGGAGTGGAGGGAAACATTTACAACAACAACTATAAAGATGAGTTCATAGTGATTTATCATTAGTCATTTAAGGATTGCAAACTCTGAAAGAAAGAAAGCAGATAGGAAAATCCACACAATGAAACAATTTACAACTAATAAGTAAAGTTAATATTTTCAGATAAAAGGGAAAAGGGTATTTGATACATAAAGCAAGAACAGATGATTTTTCAATAATAATTAAAATTTTAGCCCTAACCGGTTTGGCTCAGTGGATAGAGCGTCAGCCTACGGACTGAGGGGTCCCAGGTTCGATTCCAGTCAAGGGCATGTACCTTGGTTGCGGGCACATCCCCAGTAGGGGGTGTGCAGGAGGCAGCTGATCAATGTTTCTCTCTCATCGATGTTTCTAATTCTCTATCCCTCTCCCTTCCTCTCTGTAAAAAAATCAATAAAATATATTAAAAAAATAATAATTAAAATTTTAGAAATGAAATATATAATTGTTGAAACTAAAACCTCAGTACATGGGCTGAAGAGCAGAGAAGACATAGTTGAATATTGGTGTGTTGATAACTAAGTTGGTATGTTGAGCAGCGGAAAGAGAATAAGAAGAAAGATAACAATAGCTAATCTTATATAGTGCTTACTATGTTCAAGGCATTGTTCTAAGCTCTTTACAGATTTAAAACTCATATAATTCTCATAACAAGCTTGTCAGGAGTGTGCTATTATTATTCATATTGTACTGATGAGAAATATAAGGCACAGAAAGGATTAATAACGCGCCCAAAGTCACACATCTAGTGAATAGGAGAGCCAGGATTTGAATTCAGAGTTTGGTTCCAGAGTCCATCTTTTAAACACTAGGCTATACTGGAATAATAGAATGTTTAAATGAAATATTGAGAGACATAAAGGATCAATCCAGAAGCATTAGCATCCATGAAGAATTCCAGGAGGAGAGAATATAGAGGTCAAGAAGAAATAACAAACAAAAGGCATGAATTCCTGCTGGCTAGGTAGCTTAGCTAGTTAGAGTATCATTCTGATCTGCCAAGGTTGTTAGTTTGTTCTTTGGTCAGGGCACATACAAGAAATAACCAGTGAATGCATAAAATAAAATAAGTTGAACAGTAAATATAAGTCTCTCTCAATCTCTCATATCAATAAAATGTTTTTTTAAAAAGATAAGAATTATTAAATTAGAAGTATCCTTCCTAGTAGGATAAATAAGACATATTAAACATATTATAGTGAAGCTTAGGCAAATTGTAGTGAAATTTTAGAACAAGGATGAAGAGACAATTCTAAGAAAGTAGATCTTAATTGTACCACCTCACCCCAAAGTACTTTGTGAGGTGATAAATATTTTAATTTGTTTCATTGAGGTAAACATTTCACAATGCATACATATATCAAAACTAGAGGCCCGGTGCATGGATTCGTGCACCGGTGGGGTCCCTTGTCCTGGCCTGTGGGGATCAAGCCAAAACCGGCAGTCTGACATCCTCTGAGGGGTCCTGGATTGCAAGAGGGCACAGGCCAGGCCGAGGGACCCCACTGGTCCCTCTGAGATTCATCAGTCTGTTCTCCTTGCCCTCTGAGATTCATCAGTCTGTTCCATGTCTGTGGTTTCCACTCCTGCATTGAGCCTCTGCCCTCTGGTGGTCAGTGCATGTCATAGCTATTGGCTGGTTGGCCAGTCACTTAGGCTTTTATATCTATAGATATGTCATGCACCTAAATATATACAATTTTTAGTTGTCAATTATACCTCAGTAAAACTTGAAAAAAAAAAAGAGGCAACCTAAAAAGTTATTGGAGATAACCTACAAAAGGAATGAGAATCATTGAAGTCAAATTCTTATCAGCAGTATTGGATGCAAGAAAAAAAATGCAGCAATATCTTCAAAATGTTAAGAAAAGAACTTTGAATCCAGTAATCGATTGTTAGCCAAAGCACCTTTCAAATTAAATGATGAAAAAGAGAATATTTGCCGAAACCGGTTTGGCTCAGTAGATAGAGCGTTGGCCTGCGGACTGAAAGGTCCCAGGTTCGATTCCGGTCAAGGGCATGTACCTGGGTTGTGGGCACATCCCCAGTGGGAGATGTGCAGGAGGCAGCTGATCGATGTTTCTCTCTCATCGATGTTTCTAACTCTCTCTCTCTCTCTCCCTTCCTCTGTAAAAAATCAATAAAATATATTAAAAAAAAAAAAAAGAAAAAGAAAAAGAATATTTTAAGACATCCCAAAGAATAAAAAAATTTATCAGCCACTGATCTTCTGTGAGCACCTTGTCAAAGGAGCACTTCTGGAAAGGAAAAGCAATGAAATACAAGAAAAAAGGTGGACATGCAATTAGTAAAATTTATTAAATATTGTTTACAAAATGCTCCTTAAAGCAGTCTGGCATATATATACTCTAAGTGATATTGATGTCAGATTTGTGTTTTTCAAAAAATGGACATAGGAATGCTTTCAGTCCTATATGCTTTTCCAGAAACTTGTCACTCTCCATCAAGAGGTATAATCTATTTCTTTCCCTTTGATGTTGGGTAGACTTGTGACTGCTCTGACCAACAGAATGCACAGATGTGATGCTTGCGATGTGACTTTTGAGAGTAGGTCACAAGGATAGTGTCAGCCTTGCTGTCTCTTATTGGGAAGTTTGCTCTGGCAAAACCAGCCACCATGCTGTGAGGAAGCCCAAACTAGTTTACAAAGAGAGGCCAAATAGATCCACGTGAAAAGGAAGTGCACCTCCCAGCCAGCATCCACCACTAGACTTCTTGGTGAATGAATCATCAGATAATTTCAGTAATCAGCCTTTGAGTCTTCCAACTGAGATGACAAACATTATAAAACAGATAAGTCATCCCCTTTGTGTCTTGTTTGATTTTCTGAACCACAAAATCCATGAGCATAATAATTGGTTGTTTTATAATATTAAGCTCTGAGGGTTCCCCTCTCCCCAGTCATAGAACCTGAAACAGATATCAATTTTGTAAGTAGTATACTGTACACAGGAGATTGAAGGGAAGTAAAAGCATGATAAGGTTTTTGTCATGTTTGGGAATGAAATGAATATTGATTAACTCTAGTCATTATAGAAAATGGAGTAAGTGCCCTGGCTGGTGCTACTCGGTTGGTTGGAGCATCGTCCTGTACACAGAAAGGTCATGGTTTTGATGCCTGGTCAGGGCAAGTACCTGGGCTGTGTGTTTGATTCTTGGTCGGGGAGCATACAGGATGCAACTAATTCATTTTTCTCTCTCCTTCCTCTGTCTCTCTCTCAAATCAGTAAAAACATATCCTCAGGTGAGGATTCAAAAAGAAAATTTAAGAAAGTGTATGACAATTTAAGGATAATTATTAAGTGAAAAGATGCAGATTCAGTTTTTAAAAATTAACTTTATTTTGTCTATAAGAAACATCTGAAAATAATACTACAATGAAAGGTTGAAAGTGAAGAGATAGAAATAAATAGACCAGGAGACATAATCTAGCAAACATTGTATCAGGCAAAAGACAATTTAAGTGCAATTATTAAGAATAACAAGACAATTTCATAATGATAAAAGTAAAAATCCATCATCAAATCATGAACTTTGCTTGGTCTAACTTGATAACTCAACATGCATATAGAAAAATGATATAATTAAGGGGAGAAATTGGCAATTTTAAGCCACAGATGAAGATTTAAGATACTCTCCTTTAGGAAATGATGGCTTATACAGAAAAAAAGATTATAAAAATGTATATCTAAACCTATGTGTACATTTAAATACATATATGTAATACTTTGCATCCAAAATAGGAAATATGTTCTTTTCAAGCATGCATAGAATATTTACAGTAGTTGATAAATATATTGAAACATGAAAGACTGTTCAACAAACACTTTAAAATGGTAATATAGAAATAATGTTCTCTGAACAACATGAAATAAAATTAGATCTATGATCCATTTTGATGTGAAAGGTGTAAGGTCTAGTCTAGATTCTTTTTTCATTCTTTCATCCTTTTTTTTTTTCATGTGCACATCCTTTTGTTCCAGCACTGTTTGTTGAAAGACTAACCTTTCTCCATTAAAATGCCTTTGCTCCTTTAGCAACGATCAGTTGCATGTATCTATGTGTATCTACTTTGGGGCTCTCTATTCTATTCCATTGACCTATTTGTCTATTCTTTTATGAGTACAACACTGCTTCAAGTACGTACCTTCATAGTAAGTCTTTTTTTTTTTTAAATATATTCTATTGATTCTTCACAGAGAGGAAGGGAGAGAGACAGAGAGTTAGAAACATCGATGAGAGAGAAACATCGACCAGCTGCCTCCTGCACATCTCCCACTGGGGATGTGCCCACAACCCAGGTACATGCCCTTGACCGGAATCGAACCAGGGACCCTTCAGTCCGCAGGCCGATGCTCTATCCACTGAGCTAAACCGGTTTCGGCCATAGTAAGTCTTGAAGTCAAATTGTGTCAATAGTCACATTATTTTCCTTTTCAGTATTTTGTCAACTACTTTAGGTCTTTTGACTTTCCATGTAAACTTGAATTTGTTGATATCCACAAAGTAGCTTGCTGGAATTTTTATTGGAATTGTATTAGTCTATAGATCAGGTTGGGAATGTTTTCATAATGATTATTAAATCTTAAGATGTTTAGATATTTGAAAGACCAAACATCTTAATAATATTGCTGCTTCTTACCCATGAAGTAGGGCATCTCTCCATTTATTTAGATCATCTTTGGTTTCTTTCCTTAGATTTTGGAGTTTTCCACATGTAGTGCATTTCACAGAGCAGAAATTTTAAATTTTAATGAAGTACAATTAATCAGTTTTTTCTTTCATGAATAATGCTTTTGATATTGTATTTAAAAATTATTGTCAAACCCAGTTTTGTTAGATTTATTCCTAAGTACTTCATTTTTGTGTGCTAATGTAAATAGCATTGTGTTTTTAATTTCAAATTTCAATTGTTCATTGCTAGAATATAGGAAAGCACCTTAAGTTTGTATATTAATGTGGTACTCTGAAACCTTGCTATAATTTCTTATTAGTTTTAGGAGTCTTTTTGATGTGGTTTCTAATTCTCCTGGATTTGTTACCCAGACAATCATGTCATCTGCAATCAAAAGAAAGTTGTATTACTTCCTTCCCAATCTGTATCCATTTAGTTTATTTTCTTTACTTATTAAGACTTTCAGAATGATGGTTAACAGAAGTGGTGAAAGGGGACATCCTTGCCTTATTCCTCATCTTAGCAGAAAGCATCTAGTTTATGAACATTAGGTATAATGTTAGCTACAGTTATTGTATAGATTTTTAAAAATCAGGTTTAGGAAGTTTCCCTCTATTTCTAGTTTGGTGAGAGTTTTTATTTTGAATGAGTATTGTATTTTAGCAAATGCTTTTTCTGCATTCATTGATAGGATCATATGATTTTTTTTTTGCTTGCTAACTCTACCACTCTCATATATTATTCTTGGAATAATTGTCTTTCTTTCTAAATTATGTTTTAAATTTTCTTCAGTGAAAGTTGATTGTGAACTTTTTCAGATTTTTGTCCTAAAAATGTTTTTATTTTGTCCTTGATGTTGAAAGATATTTCTGCTTAGTATACAATTATAGGCTATCAGTATATTCAGTATATTTTTCAGTCTTTTATGGGCAGTGTGCTATTGTGCCCTTGGAAAAATCATTACTCAATCTAATCATTGCTTTAAAAAAATATATAATAAGCCTTTTTTCTCCCTCTGCATTTAGGTTAGGTTTCTCCTCCCCCCCCCCCCCCCCCCCACCCCGCTCCTTTTTCTTCCCCTCCTTCTCCTCTTCATCTTCTCTCTCTATATCTTATTTTGGATTTTCTGGACTTTCTGAATATGAAGTTTGGTTTCTTTTTTTTCAATTTTAGAAATTTTTAAAATTGATTGGGGGGCGGCGGGGGGGGGGGGGGGCAGAGAGCTAGAAAGAGAAACATCAATTAGTTGCCCCTTGCACTTACCCAACCAGGGATCAAACCCGCAAACCTGCAACCAGGGCATGTGCCCTGACCGGAATCAAAACGCCACCTTTTGGTGTATGGTACGATACTCCAGCCAACTAAGTCACATCTGCCAGGGCCAATTACAGCCATGTCTAAGAGGTTGTTTCTTCAAGTATTGACTCTCCAGTATTTTCCCTATTTTTTTTTCTTTCTGGAACTCTGATGAGATGTTCTGGAATTATCACTCTTTCTTGTACCTTAGTTCTTTTTTATTGTTTTTATCTCTTTGACTTTTAAAGCTGCATTTAGTAAAAATCTTCATATCTGTCTTCCACTTTATCACTCCTTTATAAGTTTTTAATATGTAGTGTAATGCAATACTTGAGTTTCAGTGTTCAATTACTATATTTTTATTTTCTAGAAATTCTGACTGGTAGTTGGTAAATTTCTCTCATCAGTTTTGATAAGCTCTTGATTTTTTTTCCTGAGGGAATTTGTCACCTTTTAGAAGAGAGCACAGAAAAGCCATATCTTAGAAGTAAGGACAAACAAATAAATAAACTTTAACAAAGCCTAAAACCAAACCTAGATACCATTAAGCTGATCTATTTGTACCATACCTGTTTGCCAGAAGAAAACTTAACTGACTCAGGAAAGAGATAGATCATTAAAAATTTTGCATTTTTTAAAAAATACACAATGTCTGACACCCAGTAAAAATTATGAGGCATGCTATAAAAATGTTCAAATAACCAAAAACTAGGTTAAAAAGAGATGGTAGAAATATTCTTACAGGTGATTCATGTTTTGGAGCTGTCAGATTGAACTGTGCTCAGCACCGCCAGCTTCAGTGAGCCTGAGGAGGGGCGGTGAAGGATTCAAGAAGACAGACAAGAGAATACAGATGGGGCAAGGTGGATTTCTTGTGCCTGGATAAGGACACAGAGAGACCCAGCCTGCAAGCAGAAGTTTTATTTTATAGTCAGTGCACATAAAGCAAAACAAGGGAAGTGGTCAACATGTTTACAATGTTCTTGTGAGTTTCACTTGTTTTGGCAGCACTTGCTGCACCTCCCACAGCCCATTAGCTACCTAGGAAGGAACTAGGGAGGGCTATAAGGTCAAGCTTAATTATGCTAAGAGGGCTCTGTCCTCCAAGCTGGGACTTGTTTGTGGCCCTGCCACAGATCAGTCAGAGGCTTAACCCTATAGCTTCTCCCTACATCAGATAATTTAAAATAAAAATCATTAATATAGTGAAGAAAATGGAAGAAAATATGGAGAATTTCAGTTGACACTTGGAGCCTATTTAAAAGATCAAATGGTTTTCATTAAATCTGTATATTGCTTTGAGTAATATGGACATTTTAACTAAGCTGATTCTTCTAATCCATGAACACAAATGCAAGATCTTTTATTTTTGTTGTGTCTTTTTCAATCTCTTCTAATAATTCTTTATAGTTTTCAGTATATAGATCCTTCACATCCTTTTTTAAGTTTATTTCTAGGTATTTTATGCTTTTGTTGCAATTGCAAAAGGAATTGTTTTTTCCATTTCTTTTTCTAAATTTCATTATTAGTATATAGGAATGCAGTAGATTTTTATACATTGATTTTGTATCCTGCAACTTTACTTTGTTTGTTGTTTCTAATAGTTATTTTTTTTGGAGGGAGCACTTAGGTTTTCTATATAAATAACTATGTCATCTGCAAAAAGTGACAGGTTTACTTTTTCACTCTCAGTTTGGATGTCTTTTCTTTCTCTTGCCTGATTGCTCTAGCTAGAACTTTCAGTATTATGTTAAATAAGAGTGGTGAGAGTGGACATCTTGTCTTGTTCTTGATCTTAGAGAAATAGCTTTGAGTTTTTCACCATTGAGTATGATATTAGCTGAGGGTTTGTTATAGATCTTTATTATGTTGAGATACTTTTCTTCTATACCCATTCTATTATTTTAATCAAAAATGGATGTTGTATCTTATCAAATGCTTTTTCTGTATCGATTGATATTATAGTATGATTTTTATCCTTTATTTTGTTAATGTGGTGTCTTATATTGACCACTTTGCATTTGTTGAACCATCCTTGTGTCCTTTGAGTAAACCCCACTTGATCGTGATATATTATTTTTTAATGTATTGTTGTATTTGATTTGCTAGTATTTTGTTTAGGATTTTTTGCGTCTGTGTTTATCAGATATATTGGTCTGTAGTTTCCTTTTGTGTGTGTTATCCTTGCCAGGTTTTGGTATCAGGGTTATCTTGGCCTCATCAGGGTGAAAGCTGAGGGACAGCTTTCTCCCAGACAGAAGTGCTGGCACTTTGATGAGCCCTCCCCCTCCACAGAACTGGCAGGGTGACACCATATCTGAGACTCCATCACTCTGGCTCACACTATTGCTCTGACCTGGTGATTCCCTGAGGCCTCTCTTTACCCAACTTCCAGGCCCACCCAAGCTGTTTCCAGTGGCTTTTTCACACAAATGGCCTATCTTGGATCATGCTTCAGATTTTTCTAAATTATCTCAAATGAGCAGCATTGGCCTCAGTGTGCCCTGTACCTCTCGCTAAATGGCTTCAAGCACAGAACTAGCAGCAGGTGGCCTTGGTTTGAAGCTTGGCCTCACCTGGGTACCTCCAAGCTTTGCCCACATAGAAGTCATCTGCAGATCGCTTTGTATGTAGCTCATGCTGTGTGAACCTGGGCAGAACACAGGTGGCAGCTGATCTTGGCCTGCACCTCCAAGGAGGTCCCAGAACTAGTGCGCCCAATAGACAGCTTCAGACCACATCACCCAACCATGTCCATAAGTGATACACTCAAGGGGAAGATGCAGCTGTTACAGAGCCCTGCTGAAGTAAGTCCTGCTGTATGGGGTGGGCCTGGGCACAGCTGATCATCCACAGTGGTCAGAGGTTGGTGGTCAGTAGTTGTAGCCAATTCTTGCAGCTGATAGGCCTGGGGGTAAGTCCCTCCTATTGACATGATAGCAGCAATCAAAGCTCAACTACAACAGGAGGGTTATATACAGCCCACACAGGGGTATACCTCAAGTGCCCTGCTTGGGTGTTTGGGGAGGCTGTCCCACTTGACCATACAGAACACCTAGTACATTAGGCCACTCTACCAAGGTTGGGAAACATAATAGCTCTACCTAATACAGAAAAAAAAAGAATCTAATGTGACTGGGGACAGGGAAAGGTACCCCAAACTATTTAAGTCTAATATAGTTTATATAGTGTAAATGTTCTTCACAGTTGACTGTAGTATCCACTGAAAGAGCTAAAAGTAACTATATTTAATAAAAATTTAACAAAAATAACAGTATATCCAGAGTCTTGATCATCCAGGAAGTATGAACTGCAAGGAAACTGTAAGAGATTCTTACCTTAAAAAAATATTTCCCATGACCTATTGTAGCGTCTGAAATCTCACCATTGTAATTGTTTTGTTGAATTATTAAATCTTTCAGAGGTTTAAAATTCTCCCATTGAACTGGTGACACCTTGAGGGATCATGCCTTATTTTTTATGGCACAGTTTCTGGAACAGAATGATGTTCAAGAAAGTGCTGGATAGATATTAAATTAAAAAACACACACACCACATTGCAGCCCAGCTGGTGTGGCTCAATGGTTGAACACTGACCTCATGGTTTGATTCCAGGTCAGGGCACATCATGCCCAGGTTGTAGGCTTAATCTCCAGCAGGGGGTGTGCAGGAGGGAGCCGATTGATGTTGATGCATTGATGTTTCTGTCTCTCCCTCTCCCTTCCTCTCTCTCTAAAATCAATAAAAGCATATTTTAAAAATATGCAAAGGACATTGGGAAGGATAATACTAGAAATTTATGTTCAACTGACAGATTGGAGAATCAATCTATAATACTCTTTTTTTGTTATATATTTTTTATTGATTTCAGAGAGGAAGGTAGAGGGAGAGAGAGATAGAATCATCAATGATGAGAGAGAATCACTGGTTAGCTACCTCCTGCATGCCCCGCATCGAGACCAAGCCTGCAACCCAGATATGTGCCTTTGACCAGAATCAAACCCAGGACCCTTCAGTACATAGGCCAACACTTTATCCACTGAGCTAAACTGGCTAAGGCTACTAATAGTCTTTTTAAAAAATGAAATCTTTATTGTTGAAAGTATTACATATGTCCCATTTCCTCCCCATTGACCCCTTCTAGCCGCCCCTGTCCCTATCCCCCACCCCAGGCCTTCACCACCCTATTGTTTATGTCCATGGGTTATGCATATATACATACGAATTCTTTGGTTGATCACTTTCCACCCACCATCCTCCTTCCCTTCCCTCTGAGATAACACAGTCTGTTCTGTGCTTCTATGTCTCTGGATCTATTTTGTTTATTGGTTTATTTTGTTCATTAGATTCCACATATAAGTGAGATAATGTGATCCTTGTTTTTCTCTGACTGCCTTATTTTGCTTAGTGTAATACTCTCCAGGTTCTCATGCTGTCTCAAAGGGTAAGAGAACCTTTTTTTTTTTTTTTTTTTTTTTACTGATGCATAGTATTCCATGGTATAACTGTACCATGCCTTTTTTTTATCCACTCATTTACTGATGGGCACTTGGGCTGTTTCCAGATCTTAGCTATTTTAACCTATAATATTCTTGACCAAGCAGTGTGGCCACTTGAAGCTAGATCACCCAGGCTCTTTGTATCTCTCTTTTTCCCATTCTGGCACTTGATTATATTGTTGGAGGTAGGGAGTCTCTACTTAAGTTGAGAGATCAGTAAAAAGGAGAGAGCCATGTTTAAGAGACTCTTGCTGTTAAAAGTAATGTCATTTAAATGTTTATGATTATAGCAGTTACCATTTATATAATGTTTGTGATATACTAAACTATCTATGACTAAAACATGCTTACATTTTTTAAAAAATACATTTTTATTGATTTCAAAGAAGAAGGGAGAAGGAGAGAGAGATAGAAGCATCAATGATGAGAATCATTGATAGGCTGCCTCCTGCACAACCCCTACTGGGGGTCAAACCCAAAACCCTGGCATGTGCCCTTGACCGGAATCAAACCACAGACCCTACAGTCTGCAGGCTGGTGCTCTATCTGCTGAGCCAAACTGGCTAGGACTGTGCTTACATTTTTAAAATGCATATATGTTTGTTATGACTCTTATGGTATCATGTTTTCTGTAATTCAGAGGTGTGAATCTACAGTGAAAAGTAATTCCCACCTATATATTATTTTTAGGAGAAAATTTCACTGTCTTGAAGTGATCTGCTTTATGGCACAATGTCCATGAATTACATATGGAAAAGCAGATACGGTTTGTAATCAAGATGGAATGTTTTTGACTATCACCATTTGCACTGTGGGTGCAATGGAGTTGATTACTCTCTCCAGTCTGTCAACTGTATTGGTTATGTATTGTATAATTCTGTGAAGCTCAGAAGTTAAATGCCCTCAGCCAGGAAGTAGTATATCTAGGTCTTCTCCAGAGGAATCAGGATTAATATAGATGCATTCATTTAGATGCCCTATCCCCATCAAATACAAAATATTCCAGAATCCTTCCTTAAGCTATGATTTAACTTTCTCTCCTTTGTATTCTTTCTCTCTTTTAAGCTGTTTCCTTCCTTTCTGTTTTACTCCATTTATTTGTGCTAACCTCAATGTTTAAAAGCTAAGAGATAAGAGAGTGGGTGGCGGTTATGTGATGCAGATGGAAGAATAAAAGAGGGAAGAGATTACGTTGGAAACGAGTAACTTTACTTAAACGCTACAATTCTTCCATAATCTTCCATATATGCAGATTTTCAAGGTTTGTAGGTGACTATGTATATGTATACGTGAGCATGAAGTTATAAGGTGAACACTGCACAGAGGGGCGCGATTTCTTAGTCTGTAAAACAAACCCCACATCTAAACACAGAATGAGCAACTCGGTCCATGTTCCCAACAATCTTTTTATTTTTTGTTTGCTATTGAAAAAAATTCGTACCCTTTTTCTTCTGTGATGTGTGTACCTCTGACTTGTATGGGGATATGAAGACTGGAGCAAGGGGCTGGAGGAGGATGTTTAATGCAGAATAAAATCCATTACGTTTCTCATTCCGTAAGGGCCTTCCTTTAGGTAGTAACTAGGTTTCTCCTGGGGTGAAGGCGTAAGAGCACACGATGTACGAACACATCGAATGTGAGTTCCCTCCTTCGCCTTTTCCGAGAGGAGGCCCGTGGCTGAACAGGCACCGTGATGAGAAGCTCCCGAGGAAAACGGCTCCTGCAGGGTCCGCTTCAGTGAAGCACCGAGAAAAGCTGGTGTGGCGACGGGACAAGGAAAAATGCTTATGACAGACAACGTTTTCAATTATAAACTCCATGTGAACTTCCGAAAAGGGGGGGGGGGGGGGCCCATAAAAAATAGACATTTCTATCGTGGTTTCGCTTTCAATACTTTAGCATATTTCTCTGCCCGTCAGTTGTTTTTGTATCTCTGTTAAAAGTAAAAGAACTTGTGTAAAAAGTGAGGTGAATGAATCAGTTGCGTTTCAGAAATGCCCCAAAAGAGAAACCCGGAGCCATTCTGTTCCTTGGGCGGGAAACCCAGTCACGATATTGACCTCTTTGTCTAGCCCCGTCGTGAAGCGGAGGGATACTTTCGATAGTTTTCAGATCAGTTATTAAATGTGTACATGTTTGGAGTTCAGGATGTCTTCCACAGCCCCTTGTAGTATCTTCCTTCACTGACATGGGCTGCAAAGGCCGCAAAAACCTGCCTCTCAGAAACAAGGGGCGGGGAGACGCCATTTTCAGAGCCGGAAATGATTAAACCTCGGGATTGAGACCCTTCCCAGTCAGCCAGGGCTTGCCAGTACGACAGTTCCTGCTTCTGGTGGAGGCTTGGCTCTCGTCCCATTGGGAGTAGGATCTCTCCAGCTACTGGTGAGCAGGAGGGGGGTCCGTCACTACCGCGGCGAGCCGCGCCACTTGGGGGGTCAGCGGCCACCCCAGCTCAATGGCCTAGTCCCGCCAGGCACCGCGCGGGCCCTGCCGGCCTCCGTCCTCTTCCGCTGGCTCCAGGTGCGGCGCGGATCCATCCGCCACAGCAGGCGCTCCTGGTGGCGCGGCGCTCCGCTTTCGGCAATACCCGGATGGAAGTGTAATGGCCGCCATCAGGGACTCGCAGGCAATGGGGACCACGACAGGTATTCCCTGTGAGCGGGGCCGCCCAGACGTGATAGGATGCCGAGGCTTCTGAAGGGACAGTCAGGGGGCAAAGGGCGAGTTTGTGGGGCGCCAGGGCACCTCGAACCGGCTGGGGAGCCGCCCCAAGATAGGAAGCGCCTGTTAAATAGTCCCGGCCATTCAGTGCTTTCGCCTAACTTGCTGCAAAGTTTTTCTGGGGAAGTTGGTTCTCTCAGTTGGTTCCCCTGCAGGCGGCTGGCGCTAACCGTAGCCGGGCGTGTTTTCCGCCCGCGCGCGTTCACCTCCCCGCTGCCCAGGAGCTGGAGCGGCGTGCGACACCGTGTGCCTCCGCGCGCCCGAGGGGCAGCGGATCCGGGAGGAAGGGGCGGATCGGGCGCGGTGTTTGGGGCAGAGCGGGGCGCGCGGCGCTCGAAGCACCCGCTCGGCGCGCTCCGGCGCCGGTGGAGACGCTGGGGCACCTCGGACCGCACCTCCCGAGCTGTAGGTTCGCAGCCCCACAGCACCCCAACTCGACGGCGGCCCCACTGTGGGTCCCGTCTGTGTATTTGAGGTCTTTTCTTGCGGAAATGCTCAGTCCCGTGGCGCGCGTTCTTCCTCGGAGTTGGCCAAAGGCGCTCTTCCCTGCAAACCTCAATCACACCCAGTGGCAGACGGATTTCTTTGTAACTGGTTTTCTCACTTGTAGGGTCCATTTTGAGTCTCTTCTTAACATGGTGTCTTCATTGTCAAGTAGATAGTCTCTTCCTAGATGGCTACAGTAATTGAAAATATACAGGGTTAGTGCATATGAGGTAAAATGTCCTAACTCTTAAATAGACCAACAAAACAGACATGGGAGCTTTGAGGTGAAAAATGCAAAAGTTAAGGTTCGGTTTTCATTTAGGTTTAAATTTGGAGGCATTTAGTGTTTGTGAGGTATTTATCAAAAGCTTAAAAAACCCTACAAAAATAGTCAATGTTTAAGGATGTCTTAATGTTGAACTTTGATGATTAAACATGAAGACACCACTAGGTTATGAATTTTATGAACTTGAGCAACTGTTTACTGATACTGAATTGGTTTTTATGCAGCAAGAGATCTGATTTGACTGTACTTTGATGTTACTATCCTCGGGTTGAATAGATAGAAACCATTACAATTGGTTGAGTGAAATACCCTAACATTTTTCATAATTTAATTGCTAATCAATAGAAGTGGATTCATTGTCTTTCAGCAGAACTATTCTTCCGAAACTCAAAAGACGCATAAAGACGTTGCATTGTGTTAACATTTTTAAGATGTTGCATTTCATAGTGAAGGATAAGCATGGTAGGCCATGTTAATTTTTGTTAAAATTCTCATAAATAATGTGAGCCCATACTCTAAAAAATTAACAAAAGGGGAGAAAGGGATAAAATACAGGTATCTAACAACCTGTTTTGCATAATCAAATTGTCCCTTATAGTTGCCATCAAAGTAAGCATAAACATCAATTCAGAGCGCTTTATATCTGGTTTTATGGAAGAATTAAAGGACAGTAACCACAATGGATACCTACTGTGCACATTGATAGCATGTGAGCTTTTTAAATGCTTGAGGTTTTTAATCATTACACTTCAAATCCTGTCCTATCCTATCCTATCCTCTCTGATAAATGTGATGGCAAAGGTTTTTATATTTTGAGACATACCAGAGAGAATATATTTTAATATAAATGTACAGACAGGTTGACTTTAAAATATATTTTACACATGACCTTTAATATACTTTCATTGTTTACTTTCCTGTTTGGAACTGTTGTTATTGAAGCATTTTGCACTTTAGATCACTTAATACAACTTTCTGTTTTTTAATGATAAAATACTTGAGTCTTGCCCAGTTTCCTTTAGGTACCCTACTAGAAGTTTTTTGGCAGAGCACTATACACAAAAGAAAAAATTTTTAATGAAGTTGAAATTTTTATTAATTATCTGATCCCAGGTGTGTAGGCTATGAATATATTAGTTCTGTATCTGGTGTATTGGCTTCACGCAGTGAGCAATTTTCATGGGATGTTAGATACCAGAAGTGTGTATTAAGAGGTAGCATTGTGGTAGGATAGCTGGATTGGAATTAGATCCAGCTTTTAGTTCTAGCTTTGTGACTTTGTGCAAGACTCATTTTCCCTATCTTGTAATAAATGAGGATATTGAATTAGTTTGATTCTAAGCTTCCCTTTAAGCTTTGAATTTTCTGACTTTTGTAAATTCATGACATTGTCAGTGGGTAGATATGATAGGTTATTTGCGTAAGTGCAGAGAAGTTTATTTTTCTTCTAAATTTATATACTTAAATTGAATAGGAAGCATAATTGAATTGACAGTATAAAATATTTTAGTAATAGTTTTTGCAGTCAAAGTTTTAAAATCTTCATTTTTATTTCCAGATACCATCTCTTGTGATCACTGTTCCTGATTATGGCTTTGTCCAGGCATTAAATTGTGTACCTTTTGTTCCTTGAAGAAAGAGGTATGGTAAAGATGGAAGTATTATATAATCTATTAAGTAGTAAGTTAATATATTTTAATCTTAGACAAAATAAAATAGTTATGTATTTGTGAGTTTCCATAAGTT
Organism: Myotis yumanensis; assembly: GCF_028538775.1. Lineage (NCBI taxonomy): Eukaryota > Metazoa > Chordata > Mammalia > Chiroptera > Vespertilionidae > Myotis > Myotis yumanensis. The sequence continues at coordinate 21,960,062 of NW_027223764.1, read as the reverse complement.
ACAATTTTATTTTTGGCTTAAATATTATACATGGTTTTTCATTTTAATATGAGCAGAAAAATTAGTTTTTTGTGTTATTGTTTATTATTTAGCATTTCATTAGAGACCTAAAGATGATTTTAACCATATTATCCTTCTAAATATAACGATGGCATTAAGAGCTTTTGAGTAATAAATGACGATGATAAATATGTTAGGAAGATGTTTTGGAGCTACAGAGATGGCTAGGAGAATGTTTGTGGTTTTCTGTAGTTAGCGCAAAGTAATGCATCTGAAGAAAGATTGTCTAGTATGATTAATGGCATCTACATTATGAGTCAGAAAGGGGACTTGGGAATCACTATAGAGTTATGACTGGTTTCCTGGAGACAATCATCTGAATATCTTTGTGTGGACAAAAAGAATGGGAAAAATCTGCCGACAGATCCATGGTATTCTAAGGAAATCTTTTAAAACTCAGTGGAAAATATTGTAGCCTTATCAAAAACCCACTACAACAAAACAAAAACCTGAAATACAACTGTCTTTAAACATGAGTCTCTTGCTGTTTGTTCTTGTGATACCACAGTGTCATAATTCCCCTCACCAAATTCAATAAGTGTACACTTAAGTATAACCCTAAATTAGGATTAAGAGTATGTATGTAATTACTAAAATAGCTGAAGTAGACAATACTAACTTAAGTTATTACTTTAGTTCCATGAACTTTACCGTAGATGTCTTTCTTTTCAGAGCCATTTCCACAAAGCATGAATTTTTTAATTGTATTATAAGTTAATTCTAGCAACTACCCTGAGTAGAGAGTAACAGAGCTGAATTGAGATATCATTTATGTTCATTTACCTGCATAATTTCTTTCTACATAATGTTTGTCTAACCTCTTACCACATGAAATTCACTTGGGTACTGTGTTAATCAGGAATAGAGACAATAAGTGCAGAGTGCTAAGAATTTTCTTTGCTATGATTGATCCAAACTACTCAGAAAAAGTAATATGATGAAGAGTGAAAGCTTCAGCCCTGGCGGGGTGGCTCAGTTTGTTGGAGCATTGTCCCATGCACCAAAGGGTGGTGGGTTCGATTCTGGTCAGGGCACATATCCAGGCTTTGGGACCAATCCCCAGTCGGGGAGTGTACAGGACACGACCGATCAATGTTATTCTCTCTCCTTGCCTCTTTCTCTCAAATCAATAAAAAACTAAAACAAAAAACCCACAACGACACATCCTCTGGTGAGGATTGGGGGGAGAAAAAGAATGAAAATTGCAAATATAATGAAGTAAACAAGAGGCTACTATACAATGACTGACCAAAATGATTTGGATTATTCCACCTTCAAAAACCGAGCAAAGAAACTAAAAATTTAGAATTGTAATTGGTATGACTGCATGAATATTAGAATGAAGGTGTGTGACTTGAAACTTGGAAGCTTAAGAAAATTAAGTGGGTTTCACCTGGGTCTCATTTCAAGAAATGGTCATAGCCTAAGCTGAAAACAAATACTGGCTTTTAAAAGTCCAATTTCAAAATGTAAAATCGACACCAATTAAAATTGGGTTGTTGGAGGTTGTGTGTAGTAGAAGATCGATCTACCTATCTATCTATCTTTCTATCTACAGTTTTTGTCAACTCAGGATATCATCATTTTGGGAAACCATCTCTTTTCTATTGTGAGTGGTTGGTGGGCTATCAGCCAGTCTTGTAGTTTTATAACCCAAGCCTATTCATTCCTGTTGTAACAGTGATTGCCTGCAGACCAAATCAGAATCCTTTGAGATTGTTACATGAGTGCAAGGAGAAAAATGCTCTCTTCTCTCTAAAGTTGTTAATTTGGGAGGGTGATAGTGACATTCCTACATGTATGAGAACCTCATCTGTAGTATGAAAAAGTGGAGCCATATAGAAATGGAAGATAGATGAAATAGTGCTAATTTCAGTTAGGGACTATGGCTATGAGATATCAGTGTTTATCTTTTAATGTTGCGAGCTATGCTGGTGTCCTTCCCAGTCCCTTGGGCCAAAATTCTGTATATAAATTAGTTTTAATTGGATTGCTGCAGAATGAATTTATGACCTGTAACTTCCAAGTTAATCATTTACATCCATCTACAATTTGCTCTTTTCCTCCACCTTACAAAAGATGCCCTTTATTCATTCATCACTTATGCAGGCATGTAGTCCTTCCTTTGATCAACCTAATATTTATTGTCTACTATGTACAAGCATGTGCAACTGCCTGGTTAGTCAAGGATTATACATACTAGGCTGAGTGGATGGTGGACTTTCTCTAACATAGTACATTTTTGTATACTTAAGTTACACAAATCAACAAGCATGTGTTGAGAATAACCAGTGCTGTGCTTAGTAATATCTAGGAATAAGTTATTGATCTTCAAAGTGCTTATAGTTTAGTCGAGGTATCCAGATTAATATATGTGAAATCTATAATAATACAAGCGCAATATGCTAATTAGACTGGACATCCTTCTGGACGTCCTTCCAGACAACCTTCCGGACAAAGCTGGGGCTGCGAGGGAAGCCCGGGTCCCAGGTGCCAGAGGGAAGTCGATGCCAGCAGCCAGGGGAAGGAAGGCTTACTCTTGTACGAATTTCGTGCATCGGGCCTCTAGTACAATATAAACAGCTATAACAGGTAAGTGAATGCATACTTGTGTAGTATGGATTTTAAATGAGTTTTGATAGGTAGGAAATTAGTTAGGGCTGGCCCAGTCTAGGAAGGTTTCTTAAAGGAGGTATAACTTCAAATAGATTTTGACTTAATGAAGTGGGTTTTGATAACCACAGAGAATAATTAAAGAAAGTGTAGAGTTGAAAATTATTAAGTCCAGTGGTAAGTTCTCAGTCCTCATCCTACTTCACAGAGTTGATCAATTCCTGATCCTAGAAACACTTTCTCCACTTTACTTTCAGGATCCAATCTCCTGATTTACCTACAGTCTCACTGGTCATTCCTTTTAGTCTTGCTAGCTGGTTCTTTCTCATCTGTTTCCTCTAAATGTTACAGTACAGGCTCAAGCCTTGAACTTCTCTGTTTACTTATCCCTTGGTGATTTCATTCAGTTCTATATACTAAATATATACACACAGAAAAATGTAGACACACTAGTGACTCCAAAAATTTTATCTTACACCTAGACCTCTGTATTTTATACTGAGCTACACATTCGACATTTCCACTTGATTATCAACTAGGTATCTCAAAATCTTCATGGTTAAACTCAACTCTTAGTATACTTATCAAACCTACTACTCCCACCAGGCTTTCTATCCTAATAGTAAATTTGCAACTGATTTTTTCTAGTTGCTAAGGTAGAACTTTCAAAATTATTCTTGACATGTTTCTTTCATATACCAAATTTAATCTGTCAGGAAATCCCATAGACTGTCTTCAAAATATATTTAGAGAGTCTGATCATGCCTTATTTGTCTCCAAAAAGACACCATCCTCTCTACCTGGGAAATTGCAGTGTAATAATCTCCAAGCTGGTCTACTTCCTTCCACTCTTAGCTTCCTCCCAAATACTCTGTTCTTAACTTAGTAGCCAAAGTGATCTCTTTAACAAAATAATTTGGCTCATGTTTCTTCTCTATCCCAAATGCTCCAGTTGCTTCCCATTTTGTTTATAGTAAAACTAAATAAGGCCATCAAGCCTTGTTTTAGTCCCGTTGTTAGTTCTTTGACTTCATGTATTCCTTTTCTTCTGGTGCTTTCTGTTCCAGTCTTGCTACTCTCCAAACATGTTAGGCACTCTACCCTCAGAGTGTTAGCACTTACTATTTCTTTTCTTGGAATGATTTCTCCTTCAGCTCCTTAAAGTCTTGGCTCAAATAAGACCTTTTCAACTGATTGTCTCCCTGACTTAGTATTTAAAATGGCAACTTTCAAACCCTGGCTGGATAGCTCAGTTGGTTAGAGCATTGTCCACCAAGGTTGCTGGTTTATTCCCCGGCTGGGGCACGTACAAGAATCAACAAATGAATGCATAAAATAAGCGGAACAACAAATCAGTCTCTCTCTCTCTCTCTCTCTCTCTCTCTCTCTCTCTCTCCCTCTCTCTCTCTCCCCCTCTCCCCCTCTCCCCCCCCCTCTAAAATCAATAACATTAAAAAAAGTAAGATTATTAAAATGTCAACTTTCTGGTTCTGCCTAGTCTATCCTTTATATTTTTCTATAGCACTTGTCACCTTTGAATATATTACATAATATTCTTTGTTTATTATCTAAATACTCAGTAAAATGTTAGCTCTTTGAGGGGAGGGATTTTTGTCTGTTTTGTTCCAGTACTTGAACAAAGACTGGTACAGATTTGCTGCTAGCTACAAGCCCAGCACTATGCTAGGTGCTGGTGGTATAGCAAAGAGCTTGTTTCAGTGGTAGAGACGATAAATAAAATATTGCCAGAAAAAATTACCAAAAAAAAAAAAAAATACAAAGACTAAAATAGAGAATTTTTTTTCCTATTTGAGGAGGGGATGATTTATAGATTGGAGGAGACCTTACTGAGGCAGTAACATTTGAGCTGAGACCTAAAAGATGAGAAGGATCTAGCTTTATGAAGAATGGGAGAAAGAATATTTCAAACAGAGAACAGTAGGTGCAAAGGCCTGAGATATGAAAAGAGCATTTGAGGAACTAGAGACTATCTTTGGTAGCTTACTGGAGTATTTACAGATGGAAAGAGTGGTGTGAAATGAAATGGAATAGAAAGGTCCCAGACCAGATGTCACTGTTTCTTGCAGGCCTTGACAAGAAGATTAAGTTTTATTTGAAGTTCCTTGGGAAGCCACTAAGGAGTTTTAAGCAGGGGAAACTCTGACCTATTTATATTAAGATTACTTTTGCTCTTGTGTGGAGAATGGAGTCAGGAGATGATGGTGGGTAAGGGGAAAACATGGAATGCCACTTAGCAAAGACTAGTATTTTATTTATTTATTTTTTTAATTTTTATTTATTTATTTATTTTTTTCGCTTAAAGTATTACAAAGGGTATTACATAAGTGTCCTTTTTTCCCCCCCGCCCTTGACAAGCCCCTGCCCTCCCTTACCCCCCAGTGTCTTATGTCCATTAGTTATGGTTATATGGGTGCATACAAGTCCTTCGGTTGATCTCTTACTCCCCTCCCTCCTGTCCCCCAACCCTCCCTGGCCTTCCCACTGCAGGCAAGACTAGTATTTTAATCAAAATTGGAGAGAAGAATTCAAAATGTATTTTGGAGATAGAATTGCCAGGATTGCTTATGGAATAATAGGGAAATAAGAAAAAGAAAACTCTTGATTTTTGGGTTTGGCAACTTGCTACTCTCCAAACATGTTAGACATGCTATGCTCAGAGTGTTGGCACTGTTTCTTTTCTTGGAATTGTAGTGCCATATATATGGGGAAGCCTGGAGAATGGAATTTGTTTTATCCATAGAGATAGGGTTTTTGTAGAGCCAGAAAAAAATTCAACAGAAAATTGAGAGGAAATGCATTACATGTTCTCCCAATCAAGGAGCAATAAATCTGTTGACCCTCTCCCCCGTACCTGGTGTTCAAAATTGTAAGTAAAATCTGCCTATTCTCCTACATCACTGCCACAGCAAAATGACAAACAGAAGAACGAATGAGAGAGAAAGTTAATCTTTCTCCTTCCCGTACAGAATTCAGTGGTCTTTATTTCACTTTGGACAGATTATTTCTTTCTTGTCCTTGCATTTTACTTGGGAATTGTCTTTTTAAAATTCTCTGTACCTACTGTGGAATTCCTAATCTATGCGAACACTGCCAGTTGTCTGGATCCTCACTTTTTATTTAGATTGTCACTTAGTCCTCCAATTTTTTCACTTTCATTTTTACACTCTTTCTACACTGTATCTTGCTTGATTTTTAGTACCATTCTAATATTTCTAAAATAATGCTTTTATAACTTCTCTCTGCTTGAGAACTAACAGTGGTTCCTTTTATTTCAAGTTTAGCTCTATTCTCTGTAGTCTGTTCTCACTTAAATCCTTATTATCCACTCTCTCTCTCTTTGATCTAGATCAGCTGTGGGCAAACTACGGCCCGTTTGAAATGAATAAAACTAAAAAAAAAAAAAAAAGACCGTACCCTTTTATGTAATGATGTTTACTTTGAATTTATATTAGTTCACACAAACACTCCATCCATGCTTTTGTTCCAGCCCTCCAGTCCAGTTTAAGAACCCATTGTGGCCCTCAAGTCAAAAAGTTTGCCCACCCCTGCTCTAGATCCTACAGTGCAGTAAGAAAAATTCTTTTGAAAAAATTTCAATATATATTTTTATTGATTTCAGAGAGGAAGTGAGAGAGGGAGAAACATCAATAATGAGAAAGAATCATTGATCAACTGCCTCCTGCATGCCCCCTACTGAGGATTAAGCCTGAAACCTGGGCATGTGCCCTGACTGGGAATCCAACTGTGACCTCCTGGTTCTTAGGTTGATGCTCAACCACTGAACAACACCAGCTGGATGAGAAACGTGCTTTTCTTCCAACATTTCTTTTTCTTTTTTAAAAAATATATTTTTATTGATTTTTTTACAGAGAGGAAGAGAGAGGGATAGAGAGTTAGAAACATCGATCAGCTGCTTCCTGCACACCTCCTACTGGTGATGTGCCCGCAACCAGCGTACATACCCTTGATCAGAATCGAACCTGGGACCTTTCAGTCCGAATGCCAATGCTCTATCCACTGAGCCAAACCAGCTAGGGCCCAACATTTCTTTGTTCTGTTTTTCTGGTCCAGGTAGCTTTGCTCCTTTCTTACATATTTAAGTCCCACTACTCTTTGAAGCATCATCTTTTCTATGAAGTAAACACAGTTAACATTGATCTATCAACATAATGTCTTAAGAGCCTTTGGTTACAAGAGAACTAGCTTAAGCTAGTTTAAGATAGTGTAAGCTGAAAAAGGGGGATTATTTTAAGGATACAGGATTTCCTAGAATTCAGGGGCAGGAGTGCACAGGCAGGCCTCAGTATGTAAAGACTCGTGGTGGTGACATTACCCTTTTGGTTTTAATCAAGGTACCCAGAAGAGCTGATGATTTTCTCCCTGTTGTTTTGGTTTGTTTTTTGCTATGCCATGGTGTCATTCCTTTTAAAAAAAACAAACCTGTTTTCAGTAGTTTGGAGGATATCTTTCTATAGATTTGTCTTTGTTTACATAAAAATACACTATGTACCTTTCCTCTTGATATAAAAATGAAGATCTTTCCTCCTAATTTAAAAAATGCATTACTTGCCTTAATTAGCAACTTACTTTTTTTAAAAATAAAAATATTTGGAATCAACATCTTTCTAAGTAATTTCAATACATATACTTTTTAATAATGTTTTTATGTGTATGTTCTATAATTTAATCATTTTTCTATTCATGGACATTTAAGTGATACTGCTACATATCTATATGTTGTGCTTTCATTTGAGGTTAGAATATAAAAAGTGATTATGGGAGTATACTTAGAAAATGTGAAGGAAATTGATTATTTTTAAGGAAACGATAAATTGCCAAAAGTGACTCTAGCAAACTCGAAGAACCCAGAAACTGTAGAATAATTTGTCAGATTGTGAGGCCTTAACTCCACAGAAGTATCAAACTCCACATGGTTTTGTTGGTACAGTCTGTGCAGTTTTAAGAAGTGGGCAATTCTCATGTTTAGTGAACTATTCCAGAGCAGGTGAAATAATAACTCTTAAAGCATCAAAAAAGAGAATTCTAAATAAAATTTTGTCAGAACACAACCAGAACTTCATTAAAGAATGATATGCTTAGCTCCAACCAGGTGGCTCAGTTGGTTGAAGCATTGTCCTGTACACCAAATAGGCTGCAGGTTCAATTCCCAGTCAAGGCACATACCTAGATTGCAGGTTTGATCCCTGATCGGGGCGTGTATGAGAGGCAACTGATCAAAGTTTCTCTCTCACATAGATGTTTCTCTCTTCCTCGAAAATCAGTGAACATATCCTCGGGTGAGGATAAAGAGAAAAGAATGGTATGCTTATTTAATGCAAAAAGTTCAACATTATACTTGCTATTTGTGTAGTATATAGAAAAAAAATAGACTGATGTTATAATTTTCACTATTTCTTATTCTTTTAGCAATGTACCACGATCATGAAGCATATTGTTAATTGAATATCACTTATTTTCAATTTAAAATACATGTAACTTTTTATGTGTATAACAACACTGCATGCATAGCTGCCGTTCTGATGGTGCCAGTTCCCTTCACTAGTTTTTTAGGTAACATCATGGCTCACAAATTAATTATTAAATAAACAAAAAAAAATCACTTCTCTTATAGCATAAATTTATAAAGCATGAGTGACATCTAATAGCATAATTCTTCATTCTCTGAGTGTTATATGTTTATAGCATTAACTTTGTTAAAAGCTTTTCTGCAGTGGTGTGATTGGGTACCTATGTGTTGATATGAGTAGTACAACACTGAGTAATATCTATTTTATTTTAGTTTCTTCTCCACTGTTAGTGTCAACATTCATCAGTTTTGTACTGGCTCAAGTTTATTATTTTAAGTTTGTTTAGGAAAAACTCAGTTTACCACAGAAGTCACTTGCTTTGAGAATTTCAAAATTTTCATGGCTTCATGCCATTTTTTATGAAGTTTTATAATAGTGTGGTCTAAAAGCAAAGAGATTATAATTCTTGTTACATCCAAATACAAGTTATTTGCTTATGCTATGATAAGGAAGTACAGTATGCCAGTGTGGAGGCCATAGTGATCCAAGGACATTTTAAGAAATACTGACCTATGGCTAGCCAGTAATCACTATAAACATTTTTATGTGTGTGTGATTGACTTTTTACATGAGTTAGTATGAGTCCATGTCTTTTTATCCTTCTCTTCTTTATTTTTATCAGTAGTTGTAGCCCGATATAGTAAAACCTGATATATCTACCATTTGTTTTCTGGTTTTTCATTTAATACCTCTTGGATATCTTCCTATTAATAAATTGTTTATAATATATTATTGTAAAAATTGAATAATATTTAATTGAATGAAAATACTATAATTTGTTTTTTGGTGGACATTTAGTTATTTTTAATTTTGTGGTTTTTATAAACAATGCTGCAGTGAACGTCTCTGATTGTTATCTTTAAGTACCCACTCTCTTAGCTGTGTCTGGTATCCCCTATTTCAGAGATTCTGTTTTACCCTCTGTAGAGAATAAATCTCCAGATTTTCTGCTGTGGTGGGGGAACAGCAGTTACCTAGCATAGAATAGTCATGGGAATCTTAGTCTCTGACCAACTCAAGCAGCTTTTTCCAAATTTCTCTTTATTTTAGCTTTCTACTCCTTTTCCATTTTAGAGTCACTTGGTGCTGCCAGTTTCTAATCCTTTTGAAGATTCAAAGTGTAAAATGGGTTAGTTCTTGCTGGGGTCCATCCCCAGCAGGTCCAGGGATCCCCAAAGGTGTGGACGGAGTCGGCGAAGAATGAATGACATGGAAACTGGTTTCAGTTGATTAGCATAGCGAGGTTCTCCCTCCAGGATCTCCAGCGAAGTTCTGGTCAGGAACTCCAACCAAGTTCTGGTCAGGATCTCCAACCAAGTTCTGGTGCCATGTTCTCTCGCTAGGTTCTCCAGCCAGGTTCAGTCACCAGGTTCTTTAGCCAGGTTCTTTTGCCATGTTCTGTCTAGGTTCTCCAGTGAAGTTCTGTAGCCAGGTTCTGTCCAGGATCTTTTGCCATGTTCTCTGGCTAGGTTCTGGTTAGGATCTGACGTTTATTGTCTTGTTACATCCATATTTATACCAGCGGATTTTAATCCTGTCAATTTCTATTACAAAGGTTAGGGCGTTTCTTATCTCCATTCCAGGGAGTAAAGATTATGTAGCTTAACTACCCGCCTGGCACTTAATTAAGGGGTTGTAGCCCCTCCCTAACCTCAGGGAAAGATCCCCACCTGGGGAAACAACCTTTCTGGGAGAGGTGACCTTGGTTAAAACACATGGCGCTAAAGGGAGCAAACATACTAAGAACAGTATGCTATATATGCCAGGTCCCTTGAAACAGCAAGGATGGACCGGCTTCCGGCAAGTTCTGAGCTTTACCCACTGTCTGGTACTGTTTTCTTGGGTCTGCAAAGTCCTTTACTACTTATTTACCTGTTTTTCAGTATCTAGAATTTTGTTGCTATTGTTAACTCTTCTGTTTCCCCTTGTTAATTTTTCTTTAAGGACTTACTGTATTTGTCATGTTGCAAATGTTCCCCTTCTCTAGTCTTCTTTCTTCACTGTATTAACAAAATACATTTATTTCTATTTTGTAGACTTTATTGTCGATAGATGTTTCTTTAAATTATTATTTTTTGGTTCTTTTTTTCTGATTGGAATTCAATTTCCTTGAAGTATTTACTTTATACTTTTTTTTTTTCAGAAAGAGATATATGTAGTATATTCTCTGAATTTTTGCATATCTAAATTTGTATTTTCCCCACACATATGAGAGTTTACCTGGGCATAGGGTTAATTTTTTGGGTTAATTCTTTTCTCTCAGAACTCTATAAATGTTATTTCATTGTATCTAGCATATAGAATTGTGAGTAAAATGTTTGATAAATATTGTTGTCTGATTAAAATTGGCATTGTGGATAAAAATTTGAATACCTTTTTAGGTAATTGTTTCTTTCCACCTTTTATTTTTACAATATTTTATTTTTATCTTATAAACTAAAAAAATAAGTTGTAGATACCAAGTTTTATATTCTCCTTCCACTAGTAATCTTGCCAGACATTTGGGGAGCCTTTGATTTTGAAAATTCAAGTCTTAAAAATAACCAAAACCTCAGTGTAATTTTTTTCTTTTTGTTTTCAAAATCATTATTTTTCCTCCATCTAATTTGTACTCTCATGGCAGTATTTCTCCCCCCTATATTATTATTATCTTAGGTCTTAATGAGATTGCTAGTTATTACTTGATTTTTTTTTTTTTTAAAAGCTCTCTCCTTTTTCCTACAGTAACTTTCATTGTAGGTACTGTTTTCACTGCTGGAATGGGAGAATAGAAGATAAGTTTTGATGAGTGTTCAGTTTATTTGCCCTTTGTTGAACAGCTGCATCTAATGATGTTTCTGCCTACTTATCTTTTTTGATGGCATTGATAGTTGAGATGAATTCATAGACAGTAAACCAAGATACTCCTTTTTCTTTTTGGTTAGATGGAGGGTGGAGGAAAATTAATGATTTTTCTAACAGCTTAGAGATAACTATTTACTTACGTGGAGAAAGAACAGAAGTCTTAAGCAGAAGGAGATAGCCAGGAATATAGGAAGATGTATCTTGTTCAGAAATAATTTCCTCTTCTTATTTCTCTCTTAATAGCTGGTGCTAGCAATCCCCAATTTCTGCGTGGCCTCTGGACCCAGATCAAAGCTTTGGATTCATCCTTTCCTCCCCATACCTCAGCAGAGACTTCTGTTGCCCCAGGGGACTCCACATAATCTTCCTCTCAAGCCCTTGCTTTCTCTCCCAAGGTATGTTTAGGGGAGGGAGTGGACAGAATTATGTTACTCATTTTTTTAATTAAGGGCATAATAGATACTCATTAAATATTTGTTGAATGAATATTCACTAATAAGCCTCTTCTTTAAAAGTGGTGCTTGACAGTTGGTCAACATTTGTTTTCACTCTTCTTTCTCTGGACCATTTCTTACCCAAACACCTTGCTGTATATGTATGGAATGTTTTCTAGTTTCTAGCCATTTTGTAGGATTTTCTTAAGTATTCTTTAATTTTTGGTTTGTGTTTCGGTGGGCAATTGGGAAAGGAAGGAAATCAAATTGCTTAAGCTTCCGTCTTGGTGCAGGAAGCTCTTCAGGTTACTTGCAAGAAATATTTTATACAAATTGTGGTATTTCAAGGCTTGATAAGATACATGTTGGTCAAGTCTTATGAGGAAATAATCCTATGTAATAAAAGCCCAGTGACTGAATGGTGGAACGACCAGAACGACTGGCCAACCAGTCGCTATGATGTGCACTGACCACCAGGAGGCAGACGCTCAGTGCAGGAGCTGCCCCCTGGTGGTCAGTGCACTCTCACAGTGGGAGTGCTGCTTGGCTGACCGGGATGAGCGGTGCTCCCACAGCAGGCTGATCCCTGCAGGCCACACACCCCCCACCAGTGCACGAATCCCATGCACTGGGCCTCTAGTACATATATAGAAGGCAGGAGTTCAAAGAGAAGATTTAAGCTCTAGCTAGGTCTTCTCAGTGGTTAGAACATCAGCCTGTGGCCCAAAGGGTCACAAATTTGATTCCAGGTCAAGGGTGCATACCTCAGTTACAGGCTCCATCCCCAGCTCAGGTTGGGGTGGGTATGGGAGGCAACCAATTGATGTGTCTCTCTCACATCAATGTTTGTTTGTTTGTTTGTTTGTTTCTTTCTTTCTTTCTTTCTTTTTTTCTTCTTTCTTTCTTTCTTCTTTCTCTCTCTTGCTCTCTTTCTCTTCCTCTCTTCCTTCCTTTCTCTCTCTCTTTCTCTCTCTCTCTCTCTCTCTCTCTCTCTCTCTCCCCCTCCTCCCTCCCATCCACTCTTTAAAAATAAATGGAAAAATGTCCACTGTTGTTGATTAAAAAAATAATAGGTAGGTAGATATATTCTTGGGTGAGGATTAAATAAATAAATAAATAAATACTTTAAAATCAGTGATCCTTATTGATGGAGTAGAGATTAGATTATAGTGAAAACATTAGCTAATAAATTGAAAGACTAAAATTATATTTCTCTTTTATTATGTTATATGAAATGTCCCCAACATGCTATATATTTTTCCTCATAGGCGGCAATCCTTAGTATAATTTGCTACCAGGGCTTCATCTTTGATTGCTTCCATGTACTACTATAGGTAGAACGTAGTTGAAGACAGAATAGATTCTCCAGATTTAAAATTGGAGGGCAAATAAACCCAGAACTACCTAAAATATACAAACTCCCCCAATACTGTATTGTATATGATACATTAACTATAAAAAAATTGACATTGAACATTAATTATTTAGCAGTTATCAAACTTAAATAAAAGCTAAGTAGATTTCTTAATAAATTGGTTCCTTTTATCAGCTTTGTTTTGTCTGTAAGGAAAGGGCATGCACTTTAATGGGTAAACTTTGTGGTATCTGACTTGGCTGCCATGTATCCTACTTAACTATTTTCTATTTGTGTAATGAAAGGGTGAGGTTCCTGGATGGTCAACTCTGAATAAACAGTGTATTAATGTATATGTCCTGCCTCCTCCTTTAGATTATAAGCTGGAATAGGAGAAGGACCAAGTTTGTTTTGTTTTGTTTTTAATCCTCATCCAAGGATATTTTTTCCATTGATTTTTTTAGAGAGAGTGGAAGAGAGGGAAGAGTAGAAGAGAGAAACATGGATGTGAGAGAGACACATCAATTAGTTGCCTCCTGCACGTGACTCCACTGGATGTGGGATTGAACCTGCAACGCAGGTACGTACCCTTGACCGGGAATTGAACCTGAGACCCTCTGGTGTGCAGGCTGATGCTCTAACCAGCCAGGGCATGGGACCACATTTTTTAATCTCTCCATGATACCCATCAAAATGCCTCACATTTATAGTAGATATTTATTAGTGAATGTTAGTTGATTGAGTTATTTAAAATCATACTTTTACACTGGTTGTCAGATTTTGGGCTATGTGTTTTCTTATAAGAAAAATGTAAAATTGTGTAGATATTTTGAAATGGAATTAATGGTATTTAGAAATATCAACATCTGTTCTTTTTTAGCATTACCCATATTTTTGGACACTTGAAATATTACTGTAAAAACAATTTGCCTTTTATAATGAAACTCATGATATGGTTTCCTTTTAATTATATGTAATAATAGAAATACTTGGGTATGGATAATCCAGAATGAACACAATATGATATTCCGGCAAATGAAGAAGAACCGTTACTAGTTGTGCTGGAAAATTTTATATGTTTGCCCTAGCCAGTTTTGCTCAGTGGATAGAGTGTTGGCCAGTGGACTGAAGGGTCTGGGTTCAGTTCCTGTCAAGGACATATACTTGGCTTGCAGGTTTAATCACTGTCCCGGTCCCGGCATGTGTGGAAGCAACTAATCGTTGTGTCTCTCTCTCTCTCACTCTCTCTCTCTCTCTCATACCTACGTTTCTCTCTCTGTGTGTCTCACCCTCCCTTTCACTCGCTTTAAAAAAATTAATGGAAAATATATTTGGGTGAGGATTAACAACAAAATAAGTTTCATATGTTTGAATGCCACCCTCAGATTCTGGTAAGGTGAAAACTCCATACGTGATTATGATACTTGCCACTGTTGAGACTGTGATAATCTTAGGGAATCTTCTCCATTGGTGTGTATTAACTGCCAGATATCATTAAACTTTTTTCTAGCCATTTATTATTTTTCTTACTTTTCAAATTTATTTTTATTATTTTTTTAATTCTCAGCCAAGTATATGTTTTCATTGTTTCTAGAGAGAGGAAAGGGGGGTGGGGAGAGATAAAGAGAGAAAAATAAGATAGTGTAATTCTTCTAAAACACAGTTTGATATTTTACTACTGAACCTTAGGTACTCAGATTCCAATCTTAGCAATAAATTATTGTTACATATATTATTTTTTTTCTCCTCTGAAATTTGAATCATATTTTCTTGTACATGGTAATTACATAGAGTAATGATAGTGTCATTTATTTAGAACTTTACAGGATACTGTTACATATGTTTTCTTATTTAATCTCACAACAATTTCATGAAAGAGGTAGGAAAGTACTAATTTCTTTTATTTTTTATTTTATAGATGAAGAAACTGAGACACAGAGATTGACACTTGTCTAAAGTAACATAAACCAGTAAGTATTTGAATTAATGGAGGCAGATAGCAATGGGTGCATTCTAATCCGCCAAGGGCTTTCCTTGCTGCCATCTGTCTGAATTCTAGGGACAAAAAGCCAAATAGTAGATACACTTTAGGAGTACCTCAGGGGAATGTGCTATTCTTTTTCATTTCTTCTGTTTTGTTCTTTTTTATTTTTTTCATGTTAATAATGATAACTTGAGATAGCGGATAATGTCATTTTGTTGTTTTTAGATTAACGAAACTTTTATTTTAAACATAAATGATCCTTGAGGCACTTAAGGAAGTAGAAAATATGGAGAGAAGTTTATTGAAATTTTTACAAACTAGTACTAGCTATAGAATTAATAAGCAAGTGAAAAAGTTAATGGTACTAGTATCTGATCTAATAAAAGACAAACATGCAAATTGACTGTACCTTTGCTATGCCTTAAGCCACACTCACCAGCCAATCAGAGCAACTATATGCAAATTAACCCAACCAAGATGGCACCTGGCAGCCATGGAGCTGGAGTGAGCAGGAGGCCTGGTTGCTCCAGTGATGGAGGAAGCCAAGCTTCCCGCCTGCCGCGGCCGGCTCTAAGCTCCACTGAAGGCAACAAAGTTTCAATTATAGAAGGTAGATAAATCCCAGAATAAAAAAAGAAAAAAAGGAGAGGCTGGGAGCTTCCGTCACCGGAGGGCTTGGCCAGCCTGAAAATGGCCCTCAGCCCCTCACCCAGACTGGCCGGGCACCCCATTGGGGACCCCCTGACCCTAAAGGGGGTGTGGCCAGCCTGAAAACAACCATCAGCCCTCACCCAGGCTGGCCAAACCTCCATGGGGTGAGGGTTCCCACTGGGGGCGGGTCTTGACTAGTCTGCAAACAGCCATCAGCTCCTCACCCAGACTGGCCAGGCACCCCAGTGGGGACCCCCACCCTGAAGGGGGTGTGACCAGCTGCAAACACCCATCAGCCCCTCACCCAGGCTGGCCAGGCACCCCAACGGGACCCCCACCCTGATCCAGGACACCCTTCAGGGCAAACCAGCCGGCCCCCACCCATGCACCAGGCCTTTATCCTATATAATAAAAGGGTAATATGCAAACTGACCCTAACAGCAGAAAGACTGGGAATGACTGGTCACTATGATACACACTGACCACCAGGGGGCAGATGCTCAATGCAGGAGCTGCCCCCTGGTGGTCAATGCGCTCCCACAGGGGGAGCTCTGCTCAGCCACAAGCCAGGCTGATGGCTGCCAGTAAAGTGGTGGTGGTGGGAGCCTCTCCTGCCTCCTCAGCAGCGCTAAGGATTTCTGACTGCAGCTTAGGCCTACTCCCCGCTGGCAAGTGGACATCCCCCGAGGCTTCCTAGGCTGACAGAGGGATGTCTGATTGCCAGCTTAGGCCCAATCCCCTGGGGAACGGGTCTAAGCCAGCAGGTGGTCATTCCCCGAGGGGTCCCAGACTGTGAGAGGGCACAGGCTGTGCTGAGGGAACCCCCCCCCCCCCCCCCCCGCCCCGAGTGCACAAATTTTTGTGTACCGGGCCTCTAGTATGTATATAATTGGAATATAAGGTTTTAAAGGCTCTCTTTCTAAGATTTTAAAAATCCTGTTTAAAATTAACAATATCAACTTAATATAAAATTCTTAGAGCTTAAGGGTGCTTTTCCAATTGTGGTTTTCTTTAGATGAAGTACAGAGAAGTTGAAATTTGCCCAGTGCAACACAGCAAAGTTGGAAGTAAAGCTTGTATGCCCTGACTTCCGTGTTAGAATTATTTCTACTTCAAACTTGCTTCTTGGTAAGCTGGTTTTAAAATAATTAACAGGTATTTTATTCATTTTTTATTTATGTATTTGAGCAACATTCCTATGTTGTGTCAAAATGAACTTAAAAATATGAAATTTACTGATAACTTTTGTGATGAAAATTTCAACTCTTTGTTTGGTTTTAGGTGAGTTAATGTGGGAAAAATCCTGGTATTGTGAAGATGTCTCGGCATAATATTGTTTCCTGTTTAAATTACAAGTAATATCAAGAGTTTTCAGGAAAAAAATTGGGATTTTTTGTTTTTGTTAAGTCATGCCATCTGAACAGAAACAGTTATTTTTTGATGACAATGAAGCTGCTTTACGAAAAGATTATGATGGGAAAAATGACATAGTTGATACTATCAGATCAGTAATTAAGCCAAAAATTTTGGAAAGTAGTTTTCATTATAAACTGAAAAATGTGCAAATTGATTTGCCGAAGATAAATATTCCAAATGAAGTCCTATTGAAACATGAAGTTGACAAATACAGAAAATTATTTCAGCATAAACCACAGACTGCAAGGAAATCTATCAATATGAAGACTGGAAGCTGTATAGAGGAGAGTGTGTTGCTACATAAGTCTGAGAAAGTTGAAGAAACGGGTATAAAAATGTCTGCAAAAGTACTCAGTTTCAACTGTTTAAAATGCCAAGATAGCACTCGATATAGCCCAAATGATTTGCAAAAACACTTTCAAATGTGGCACCAGGGTGAATTACCTTCCTATCCTTGTGAAATGTGTAGTTTTTCAGCAAATGACTTCCAGATATTTAAACTACACAGACGAATCCATAGAGGCACTTTAGTAAAATGTGACATTTGTAACGATGAAAAAATATATACTTTATTAGACTTGACAAAACATTTTATATCCACACATTGTGTAAATGGTAGTTTTCAATGTGAAAAGTGCACATTCTCCACCCTGGATGTTGGCACATTTGTTCAGCACATTCATAGACACAATGATGTCCATTATAAAAGTGATAAATACCATCATATATATTTTACCAGAGGAGAGATTCAGAAGCACCTTCATGTTAATTCTGTTACATTTCCCTTCAATTGTAAATATTGTAGATTTGGTACCTCAAAGAGAGAGTACCTTGTAAGACATGTTTTAACTTTACACAAAGAACATTTATATGCGAAAGAAAAACTGGAAAAAGACAAATATGAGAAAAGGATGGCACAGACTTCAGTAGGACTTAAGCTAATACTTAAAAGATACAAAATAGGTACATCTAGGAAGATATTCTGGAAACGTAAGAAAATCAACAATGGAAGTGATGAAAGTATAGAACAAAATACTGAAGTGCTTAAAAACGTGAACAAAACACAGGCTAAATCTGAAGACCAGAGCCATCTTACTCAAGAACATTTAAATGAAGAAAAGGATGAACGACTACACTGTGAGAATAATGATAAAACTGCTGAGTCAGAGTTGGAAAAGCCAACTCTTCTGTCCACTGGACAGTATAATAGAGCTGGAGAGCTATCAAATTCTACTTCTGGTTCCTCAAAAACTGCTGTACAAGGACCTACAATGGTAACAGTGAAAAATAATAGAATAACAGTTCCAGCTAACTATAGTGCTAAGTTTATGGGCTTCAAGATGGTGGATGGAAAACAACATATTGTAATAAAATTGTTGCCTACCATTAAACAGAATTTATGTTCACCAGGCTCACAGTCAGATACTGCAAAGGACAGTACTGCTAATTTGCAGCTGCAGAGTTTGGACACCACTGGATTTATAACAAGAGTAAAAACTGAGGTAAGTGACACAGTTTACATGAAAGCACCTACATTGTCATGTTCATCTCCTATACCTGCCGGGAAAGTAACTTCAGAAAAAGAAATAGCCTTGCTATCTCAAATGAGTAATACACTTCAAACAGTGGATGATGAAAAAAGTGTATCTTCTTTGCCAACATCCTCAGAATTAGTTACATCATCAGCGAATTTGACCACAAAAGTTGAAACAAGAGATAATGTTAACTTACTGGGAAGTCATATTACTCATAGTCGCCCTAAGGTATCAGATACTGCCATTAAAAGTCCAGATAAAGTCAACTCTACTACCAAACCAAATGCATACAACAGAGGAGATATGCATAACTATTGCATTAATTATGTCAACTCTGAATTACCCATTGAATCTTCCAACCAAGGATCATTACCTTTTCATAATTATTCAAAAGTTAATAATTCTAATAAACGTCGTAGGTCTTTAGGAATAGCAATGTGTGAAAGCCCTCAAAGAGAATCTTCATCAAGTAAGACAGTTGTTCAACAACCTGTAAGTGAATCAGTTTTATCACTAGTGAAAAAGGAGAGCTCAAACTCAGATAGTATGTTAACATCTGTTAGCCTTTTAAATACTAAAGATGAAACTTTAAAAACTCAAACTGAAGTAGAAGAACAGTGTGTTTTAGAAAAAGAACAAGACATTGATGAACAGAGCATATATATAAATGAAAATCAAAATTTAGAGAGCATGACTAAAAAATCTAATGATGACATTTCCATTGTTGAGTCACCTATGATGCCTAGAATCACATCTGTGTTCTCTCTTCAGAGTGAACAGGCATCAGAATTTTTGCCACCTGAAGTAAACCAGTTGCTTCAAGATGTATTAAAGACAAAATCTGATGTAAAACAAGACTCCAGTAACACTCCAGATAAAGGCCTGTCACTTCACTGTGACCAGTCATTTCAGAAACATGAAGGAGAAGGCAAAATTACTGAATCTTCAAAGGACTTCAAAGTACAAGGCATCTTCCCAATTCCATCTTGTAGTATGGGGATTAATGTGCCACCAAATTATCTGAATTTAAAATGTCATGGAAAAGAAGCACAGATATTGTCAGTGTCACAAGATGTGAGAGATTCAGAGAAGACACCTAGAATTTCAGGTATTGGCACATTACTTAAGACTCAGTCAGATGCAATAATAACGCAGCAGCTCGTAAAAGACAAACTACGTGCCACTACACAAAACTTAGGTTCTTTATATATGCAGAGTCCACTTGTAAATTCAGAACCAAAAAAAGCTCTGTTTGTTCAGACTACAAAAGGCTTTTTTGTACCATTGCACATTGCTAACAAACCTGGACTACATGTTGTTTCAGGAAGACCACAGGTTAATACGCAAGGTGTACCTGCTACTCTTCTTTTAAACAAGAAACCTGGGATGATTTTAACATTTAATAATGGAAAATTTGAAGGTGTTAACACTGTAAAAAGTGAGAGTACTCAAGCTTGTGGAACTACAACAAAAGAGCCTTGCAGAACACCTTTTTTAAAGGTAGAACCAAACAATAATTGTCTAACACCTACACTTTGTTCCAGCATTGGCAGTTGTTTGAGCACGAAAAATAGCTCAGAAAATACTTTGCCATTAAAAGGCCCTTACATTATTAAAACGCCAGTAAGTTCTTCAGGGAAACCTGTGCCTCCTCCTAATATAATAATATCTGAGCATCCGAGCACTAAGTCAAATATCTTGGATCCAGCAAAACAGCGGAACGAGGTTTTTCCAAAACCACCTCTTTTTACCCTCTTGCCTGATGGCAAACAAGCTGTTTTTTTGAAGTGTGTGATGCCAAATAAAACTGAGCTGCTTAAGCCTAAATTAGTCCAAAATAGTACTTCTTATCAAAATATACAGCCAAAGATCCCTGAAGGGACACCACAAAAAATATTGCTGAAAATCTTTAACCCTGTTTTAAATGTGACTGCTGCTAATAATCTGTCAGTAAGCAACTCTGTATTCTCACCGCAGAAAGACAGTGTATCATCTAATCAGACTGCAGGAGGAGAGCAAAAAGTGCCAGACTCTTCTAGAGATGCCTTACCCTTCTTAATAGATGATATGATGCCAGCAAATGAAATTGTGGTAACTTCTACTGCAACATCTGAATCTTCTGAGGAACCAGTACATGCCAGTGACCATTCAGAGGCCAGGGTATTGAGGTGTAAAACAAATTGTACAATTGGGAGAAGCTTTAATAAACAAAAGACTTCACCCCAAAATTTTTCAAGAATAAAAACTCATGTAAGAAGTAAAGACTCTGAAACTGTCAGTGTATCTAGAAACAGAAACTGTAAACGAAAGTGTAAGGATAGTTACCAAGAACTTCCAAGAAAAACATCATTACATAGAAAGTGTAAAGAAAAGATTAAACCTGAAGATGTCCACGAATCATTTGGATTCAGCCGACCTAGGCTTTCAAAAGATTCAGTCAGAACATTGCGACTTTTCCCCTTTAGTTCCAAACAGCTTGTGAAATGTCCTAGGAGAAATCAACCAGTTGTAGTTTTGAATCATCCGGATGCAGATGCACCAGAAGTAGTAAATGTAATGAAAACGATTTCCAAATTTAATGGACATGTACTTAAGGTTTCATTGTCAGAAAGAACTATCAGTGCTTTACTGAAACCAGTTTGTTGTAAGCCTTCTAAAACAACTTGTGATTTTTCCAAGAGGCACAAAACATTTAAACCTATTAGTTCTGTGAAAGAAAGATTTGTACTGAAACTAACACTCAAAAAGACAAGCAAAAACAATTATCGGATTGTGAAAACTACCTCTGAAAATGTTCTGAAGGCTAAATTTAACTGCTGGTATTGTGGAAGAGTATTTGACAATCAGGATGCTTGGGCTGGTCATGGGCAGAGACATTTAATGGAAGCTACTCGTGATTGGAATATGTTAGAGTAGTTTAAATTACCAAGGAAAAGAAAAAGTTATCTTAGGAGAAAACGATGGATTTAATTACCTTAATTTGGACGTTTTCTACTTCAATATTGTTCCTGAAGCTAAACATTTCAAAAGTGACTATTCCATAGAGGAGAAAAGGTTTTATGTGTGATGTTTGAAAATGCTATTAGTGCGCACATAAGTTTTGAAAGAAATTCATCACAGCGCTGATGTATCTTGATTTGATTTTTTAAAAAATGTGTTCTTGGGAAGTTAAGGCTAAAGGAAATTTTGATAAAAATGTTTTCCCAATTTAGTTCTTCAGTGACTTGGTAATGGCTGACCGCCCCATCCATTCCTTCTCTTCTTCCACCAGCCTTATGAATCTGATAAGTATAGTTTCTCTGTAGAGCTCTTTCACCATGGAACTGAAGGAGTTTCACATCATTTGTGAGGATATATTAAGAGAGCTTGGGTAAAGAACTTACTCTACATCTACTAAACGTATAGTTCTTTTGAAGGGTATAGGTTTTTTTGAGAGTATATTTAATTCAGTACAGGACAATTCATAACATTCGAAGACAGTTTTTGATAAGTAAAATTTTTTTTTTCTCTCATAAGCTGTGGCCTATGTCAGAGATTGTAACACTCTTCCTTGCAAGGTGATTTTCTAAATGGCAATCTGATACATTGCAGTAGATGGGTAGCCTTGAAAGAATTAAACTCTCTAGGTCTAGGATGAAGTTCAGTTAAAGAACTTGAACACTTCTGTTGATTAAATTCTCCAGTGGTCCCCTTACCTAGAATTATGATTATTTGACTTAAATTGTTTATCCCCCATAAACCAAATTGCCAATTTTTTTTGGTTGCCATTCCTTTAAAAAAGAGTGGAACATAGAAACACTTTCAAGGGAATGGTTTTTCTCAAAACCTAAAAATTCTACAGAAATAATATTTTGAAGCAAAATTAGTAAAGTGAGAAATATTTTTGTATTTAATTAGTGTCTGAACATCTCCACATTGAGACAAACCATTTTTGTTAGCATCTTTTCAGTATGACATAACCCAAAGCAGATTATTTACTTTCTGTTGGCGGTTGAAAATAAGCATTAATAATGTATTCAGTGGCGGTGCATAAAACTTCAGGATGGATTCCTAAGGGACATACCCAACAGAGGTAAAAGTTTTAAAATGGATATATTCATGGCGAGGACAGAATCATCAGTTTAAACATCACTTTGTATGTTTGGATCACGTTTTGTTGGTTAATTGGATAATGGAGTCCCTTTACTGCAAAATTATATACTATATAATTTTTTGTTACATTGTTACTACAAGTATTATGACATTTTCATTGGTTGAATGAAAACTTCAGGGCTTCTTTTCTGTACATAACAAAGAATTTAAACCTTGTACATATTTTTGTAATTTTCAGTTGTGTAAATTTTGCACAGAAAGTTTTAGATATAAAAGTTTATTTTTTTTTTCAATTTAGTTCTGTGCATGCACTAATAAAACTGGTTGTTTAATTTAAAAGGAATATATAAGACTTTACCCATGTTATTTTCTTGGTTTTTATTTCAGAAGTAGAATTTTCTCTTTTCGTGTAAATTCATTTTTTTCAGGGATTGAACACTATTATTAGCAAGTGCCTAAAAGATGTGAAACAGTTTACATATTTCAACTGTAACAGTAGGTCCCAAATGGGCCCATTCCCCAAATAATTTTATTTTAAAGAAAGCCATATAGATGCTTTAAGCTAATCTTGCTATGCACATTATACATGTACTGTTTTTGTGCATTTTGTCTACTTTCTTAGTGAAGTATTTTTTGTATAAAACCTGTTAAAAGTGTGTTTCTTAAATTGAGCCTAAGAATGGAGTTGATTGGAAATACACAGTGTATGTTAATAATGTGTATGGTGTTTAAAGGATGGTAAGCATTGTTAATTTCATTGTTTATGGATGTTTTCAATTAAATTCAAGTTTGTGTTTATACAATTTTTCTGCTGTGCTAAAATTGAATGGGAATTTCAGTCTATTAGGAAATAATTTAGATTTTAAAGGTTTGTTTTCTAGTGGGCTATGCAAAATAAAGTATGGGCTTCTCCTCCCCCCGCCAAATCACAGGGGAAATTTGAAATTTTGTTTGAGAAGGGCAACACCATAATTTTACTATGGTTGTGCTTATAATGAAACCAATAGAGAGGTTTATGCCCTTCAGTAACCTAACAGGAATAAAATTGAAATGCTCTGTTATGAATAGATCTATTATGATGCATCACCCTCTGTGACTAGAGAAGAGAAAGAACAATCTTGCCAATGTTGGTAGCACTATAAAAATATATTTCAAATACCATATGGTCTCACTTATATATGGAATCTAATGAACAACATTACCTGAGGAACAAAATAGAAATAGAGGCATGGTTACATGGAACACTGACAGCTCTCAGAGGGGAAGGTGGTTGGGGGACTGGATGACAGAAGGTGAAGGGTTAACCTCCCTCCTGCACTTACCCACAAAACTATTTTATTTATACATATACATATATATATATATATATATATATATATATGTATATATACATATATGTATATATATACATATATGTATATATATATGTATATATATACATATATGTATATATATATGTATATATATACATATATGTATATATATGTATATATATACATATATGTATATATATGTATATATATACATATATGTGTATATATATATACATATATGTATATGTATATATATATATATATATATATATATATATATATATTAGAGATCCGGTGCACGACATTCCTGTACTGGTGAAGGGGGTGTCCCTCACCCCGTCCTGCATCCTTTAGCAGTCCGGGAGTTCTGGGGGATGTCCGACTGATGTCTTAGGCCCCATGCGGAGCAGGCCTAAGCCGAAGTCGGACATCCTTAGTGCTGCTGCGAAGGCGGGAGAGGCTCCTGCCACCGCTGCTGCGCTTGCTAGCCATCAGCCCCGCTTGTGACTGAGTGGCGCACTGACCACTAGGGGGCAGCTCCTGCGTTGAGCGTCTGCCCCCTGGTGGTCAGTGCATGCCATAGCAACCAGTCATTCTGCTGTTTGGTCAATTTGTATATTACCCTTTTATTATATAGGATATATATACACACATACATACACACACCACATAGACATAGACAACAGTGTGGTGATAGCCAGAGCTGGAAAGGGAGGTAGGTGGTGGTGGGCAAGGGGGGATAAATGAGGATGGAAAGAGACTGCTTTGGACAATGTGCACATGATGCAATGTGAGGATGATGTTTTGTTGAGTTGTACACTTGAAACCTGTATGGTATTGTGAATCACTGTCACCCCAGTAAATTTTTATTTATTTATTTTTTAAAAGTATATTTTACTGATTTTTTACAGAGAGGAAGGGAGAGAGATAGAGAGTTAGAAACATTGACCAGCTGCCTCCTGCACACTCCCTACTGGGGATGTGCTCGCAACCAAGGTACATGCCCTTGACCGGAATCAAACCCGGGACCCTTCAGTCCGCAGGCCGACACTCTATCCACTGAGCCAAACCGGTTAGGGCCCCAGTAAATTTTTAAAAATACATCTCAGAACAGCCAAACCAGTAAAAATAAATAAATAAAATCTAATGTTGAGATACATACTTTTTACTTAAAGTTTTAAAAGCCATTTAAAAACACTTCATGCCCCAGGTACTCTAGGTAGTCACTTTTTCTGACTTTGTGAACATGGATTATTCTGAAGGAGCCAAACCTTTTTGGAGCTACTTTATTGCCAGAGGAGATAATTCAGAAACAAAACCCTCTATCCTTTTCTCTGCTGAAACTGAGCTAAAGATGCCTTTACAAAATATGATATTCAGTAGTTTGAGGTACTTATCTACACTAATAAAAGATAAACATGCAAATTGACCATACCTTTGCTATGCCTTAAGCCACGCCCACCAGCCAATCAGAGTGATTATATGCAAATTAACCCAACCAAGATGGCAGCCAGCAGCCACGGAGCTGGAGTGAACAGGAGGCTTGGTTGCCCCAATGATGGAGGAAGCCAAGCTTCCAGGCCGGCTCTGAGCTCCACTCAAAGCAACAAAGTTTCAATTATAGAAGGTAAATAAACCCCAGATACCTGCTTTCAGCCAGCCGTGGCCACGGAGCTGGAGCGAGCAGGAGGCTTTCCCTCCCGCCCGCCCTGGCTGGCGCTTAGCTCCTCTCAAGGCTACAAAGTTTCAATTATAGAAGGTAAATAAATCCCAGAATAAAAAAAAAAAAAGGCTGGGAGCTTCCGTTGCCAGAGGGCTTGGCCAGCCTGCAAACGGCCATCAGCCCCTTACCCAGGCTGGCCAGGCACCCCAGTGGGGACCCCCACCCTGAAGGGGATGTGACCAGCTGCAAACACCCATCAGTCCCTCACCCAGGCTGGCCAGGCACCCCAACGGGACCCCCACCCTGATCCAGGACACCCTTCAGGGCAAACCAGCCGGCCCCCACCCATGCACCAGGGCTTTATCCTATATAATAAAAGGGTAATATGCAAACTGACCCTAACAGCAGAAAGACTGGGAATGACTGGTCGCTATGATACACACTGACCAGCAGGGGGCAGACGCTCAATGCAGGAGCTGCCCCCTGGTGGTCAGTGCTCTCCCACAAGGGGAGCTCTGCTCAGCCACAAGCCAGGCTGATGGCTGCCAGTACAGCGGTGGTAGTGGGAGCCTTTCCCACCTCCTAGCAGCGCTAAGGGTGTCCAACTGCAGCTTAGGCCTGCTCTGCACTGGCAAGTGGACATCCCCCAGGGGCTCCTGGGGTGCCAGAGGGATGTCTAACTGCTAGCTTAGGCCCAATTCCCCAGAGATCGGGCCTAAACCAGCAGGTGGTCATCCCCCAAGGTGTCCCAGACTGCGAAAGGGCACAGGCCCAGCTGAGGAACCCCCTCCCCACCCTCTGAGTACACAAATTTTTGTGCACCGGGCCTCTAGTTATAACTAGAAGAGTAAGTTTTATTTTTGCAATCTAACATGAATCAGGAATTTGTTTTATTTTCCCCTGTATTTATCCATCTCCATTGAAATATGGACCTCACTATTCGGCACTAACTTCAAAAAAGTTTTAAATTTTTTTAAAAAAAATTTTTTATTGATTTCAGAGAGGAAGGGAGAGAGAGAGAGAAACATCAATGGTGAGAGAGATTCGTTGATTGGCTGCCTCCTGCACTCCTCACACTGGGGATCAAGCCCACAACCTGGACATATGCCCTGACTGGGAATCGAACCGTGACTTCCTGGTTCATAGGTCAACGCTCAACCTCTGAGCCATGCCGGGGGGGCAAAAAAAGTTTAATTTTTAAAGAGTTTACCATCTTCTAAGCATTCAGTAGTACAGAGTTAAATGTAATAATTTTTTAATGAAATACTAGTGGCCTGGTGCACATTGAAAGGCAATTAATTAGAAGAAAGATTTGTGTGGTAATTAAGTTACTGTGAAAAATTACATGTCAAAATAGTATACATAATACAGTATAAAATTAAAATACAAAATACTTTAATATTGCAATTCGCCCTTTATAATAGAAGTGTCAGATGAAAGAAAAGTAGTAAAATGTATGTGAAAATAATATATAAATTGATTAATAAATAAACAATGGTATAAAAACAAACATGACATAAAAATGATGATTGATAAATTGATTAACATGATGCAACAACAAAGACATGATATAAAAACAACAAAAATGATATAAAAACAACAAAAACATAAAAAACATGATATAACAACTGGTAAAAACAATGGTAAATTGATTAAACAATATTTGGTCTTCCGATACATTCTATCAATGACGCTGGCTTCTTTCGTCTTCAGAGGTATGTTGTACCAATAGTTGATCTTAAGACATATTCTGTTGACGATGTCGCTTTCTTTCAGCTTCAGAAGTACGTTGTGCTAATAGTTGGTCTTCAGATATATTCTGGTGTCACATGTGATTGGCACCAGCGAGAGCTTTATATGTATTGCGCATGCATGAGTCAATGTTTATTTTTAAACTAGTGGCCTGGTGCATGGATTCGTGCACATTGAAAGGAAATTAGAAGAAAGATTTGTGCGGTAATTATGTTACTGCAAAAAATTACATATCGAAATAGTACATACAATATAGTATAAAATTAAAACACATGTGTGATTGGTGCCAGCAAGAGCTTTATATGTATCATGCATATGTGAGTCAATGTTTGCTTTTAAATTGCCAGTGCGTGTCATGTACTGGCTGGTCAGTCAGTTGAACGGTCGATGAACAAATCGTGATGTGGTTCATGTTGAATGTCAACAAAAACAACCAAATTCACGATCAACAATGACAGATTGAAACACGCGTGCGATTGGTGCCAGCGAGAGCTTTATATGTATCGCACATGCACTAGTCAACATTTATGCACCTCTGTACCTCTGCACTTTACTTCCGCACCTCCTCTGAGTCTCAGTGTGCTTTTCTCTTTCCTTCTAGTTGTAGAATTTCCACTCAGCCAGCCTTCCTATGGTTCTGGATGATGTCCGTTTTGTCTTTTAGTTGTATTTTTGAAGTGGTTGTGCGAGGCAGCAATTTCCAGTGTTTACCTATGCCGCCATCTTGGTTTCTCCTAAAAGGTTTTTGTATACCTTCATTTCTTTCCTCCCTGCTGTTATTGTCACAAATATCTTTACAAATTGTGTGCCCATCAACATAGATTTATAATTATTTATGTATTTGTCTTTTAAATTAGGAAGGGGAAGTTACAAATAATACATTTACTCTGTCTTTTATGTTTACCTGTGCTGGTATTTATATTTATCTTTATTCTGTATTCTTTGTGTGGGGTTTAAATTACTATCTAGTGTCCTTTCATTTTTCTTTTTTGTAGGACAGGTCTGCTAGCAATGGGAATTATCTGACAATTTCTTAAATTTTCCTTTTTGAAAGGTAGTTTTGCAGATATATCTTTGTTGGTGTTCTCTTCTCCCCCCTCCTTCTCTCCCCCCCCCCCCCCGCCCCCAATTTAGCACTTTGACTCATCTCACTGCCCTCTGGCATCCATGGTTTTTGATGAGAAATCACCTGTTAATCTTATTAATGTGATGTGTCACTTCTCTCTGGCTGCTTTCAGGGTTCTCTCTGTCTTTCTTTTTAAATTGATTTTTAGAGAGAAAAGATGGGAGAGAGAGAGAGAGAGGAGAGAAACATTGATTTGTTGATCCACTTATGCATTTATTGGTTAATTATTTTAAAAATATTTTTATTGATTTCAGAGAGGGATAGGGAGAAAGAGAACACCAATGATGAGAGATAATCATTGATCGGCTGCCTCCTGCATGCCCCGAACTGGGGATTGAGCCTGCAACCCGGGTATGTGCCTTGACCGGAAATCAAACCATGACCTCCTGGTTCAAAGTTGATGCTCAACCACTGAGCCACATCAGCCAGGCCATTGGTTGATTTTTGTATGTGGCCTGATCAGGGATTAAACCTGCAACCTTGGCTTATCTAGATGAGGCTTTAATCAACTGTACTACCGGCCAGGGCCTCTTTGTCTTTCAACAGTCTGATTATGATATGTCTGGTGTGCTTCTCTGAGTTTATTGTAGTTGGAGTTCCTAGGGCTTCATGGATTGGTAGATTAATGTTTATCATCAAATTCTTTCTGATGCATTCTTTTTCTTCTCTGAGACTCACATTATGTATATGCTATTCTTGATGGTATTCCACAAATCTCTGAGGCTCTGTTCATTTCATGTTTGTTTTTTCCTTCTGTTCCTCACACTGGTGTCAGTTGACCTATCTTTAAGTTCATGGATTCTTTCTTCTGCCTTATCAAATCTGTTGGTGATCCCCTCTAGTGAATTTTTCATTTCAATTATTGTATTTTTTAACTCTATGTAGACAGTTTTAGAATTAAAAGTTTTTCCATAACTTCTATTTTATATATTCTATTCGGTTGAGACATCATTCTCTTACTTTCCTTTTTGTCTTTAAACTTGGTTAGTCTCCTTTAGCTCTTTGACTATATTTAAAACTAGAGGCCCACTGCATGGGATTTGTGCACTGGTGGGGGGCATGGCCTGCAGGGATCAGCTGGCTGTGGGAGTAGCCACTCATCCCCATCAGCCAAGCAGCGCTCCCACTGTGGGAGTGCACTGATCACCAGGGGGCAGCTCCTGCGTTGAGTGTCTGCCCCCTGGTGGTCAGTGTGCATCATAGTAACTGGTTGACCAGTCGTTCTGGTCATTCTGCCATTTGATCACTGGACTTTTATTATATAGGATACATTAAAATTTTTGATAGAAAATCCAGAGGTTGGGCTTTCTCAGGATATTTCTCTTGATTGCTTTTCCCTCTGTAGGGGCAATACTTTCCTCTTTCTTTGCAGCCTTGTAAATTTTTTGTTTATTTTTGAAAACAGGTCATATAAGATGTTATAATGTAGCAACTCTGAAAATCAGGTACTCTACCTTCCTGTTCCCTTCCCCAGGGTTTGTTGTTGCTGCTTATTGTAGTCGTTTTTTGTTTGTTATTAACCTTTCTGAGTTAATTTTTAAAGTCTCTGTTCTTTGTCATGTGTGGCCCTTAACGTTTCTCTTATTTTAGCTTAATGATCAGCTGCTAATTGGACAGAGATTTCCTTAAACACCCCAAATTAAAAAAAGTCACCAGTGTTGGCCAAGACTCTCTATTTGTGCTTTTTTGGTGCATCTTTAAAACTCAGCCAGGGACTTTACAACTCTGCCTTAGGCTTCACTTCATATTCTGGCACAGTCTCCCGGTCAGAGATGACAGCTTGTGGCCTTCTCAGGTCTTTCCGTAGCACACACATGGCCCTGGCATTCATGTAGCTTTCTAGATTCCCAGGAATATGTTGGAGCTTTGCAAAGCCCCTTTGGACATCTCATTCCCCGGTTTTTTAGTTAGTCTGTTGTTTGCCTGAACGGTTATCTATCACTTTAGGCAACAGCAACTAAAACATTTACCTGTTACTCTTTTTAGAATTTCCACTATATAGCATCTTTAGCTCTGGGCCAGCTTCAAGTCAGACTAAAGCCAGTCTTTTAGGAAGTTACCAGACCTAAGTGGTGAATTATTTATTTTAGTACATTCTAAATGATTGTATTGTTTTTCTAGAAGGAAGAAAGAGCTTTCCAAACAAAATTTATAAAACCCATTTGTATTTTATTTTATTGTAAAAAATGTATATGGATTATATTAGTTTCCTGGTGTTACCATAATGAAGTACTACAAGTGGGGTGACTGAAAAAAATAATTTATTGTCTTCCAGTTCTGGAGACTAGAAATCTGAAATCAAGGTGTCAGCAGGGCCATGTTCCTTTTGAATCTGTAGAGAAATCCTTCCTTGCCTCTTAGCTTCTGGTGTTTACTGGCAATCTTCAGCACGCCTAAGCTTGTAAGTGCATCACTTTAATCCTCTGTCTTCACATGGCGTCTTCCCTGGGTATCTCTTCACTTTGTCTTCCCTCTGTGTATGTCTGTGACTGTGTCCAAATTTACCCTTTTTATAAGGAAACCAATCATATTGGATTAGGGCCCACCCTAATAACCTACATCTTAAAGATCCCATAAGGTCACATTCTGAGGTACTGGGGGTTAGGACTTCAACATATCCTTTTGGGGGAATACAGTTCAACTCATAACATAAATAGTCATCATAACAGTATATGACATTTAAAAATACAGTTACCTTTACAGGTGAGTCTGAGTTACTCATTACCTTCTAGCCTTTCAAAATCCTTTCAGAGATTGCTATATTATCCAGTGATCAAGTATATTCCTCATTTAATTATTAGCTTTATCTTAGTTTGTCATTTCAATGCTATCTAAAGTCAAAGTATATTCCATTTCTGGGATGAGCTACGATCTTGGATAGGGCAGCTCATAATGGTACATCTTTCATCAGTCTGCTTTCCTGCCCTTGTTCTGTGGGATGTTCCCTAGGCTTTTAGTCTAGTTTTGTCCTCATCTTACTTTGAACTGCATATCAAGTTTAGGGTCCATATAATAGACATGCATATCAAAGAGGTATAATTATTTTGATAAGCAAAGTTAACAACATAATTATGGACAGAAACTTCTAGAAAGGTCATTTCTATATCTCCCACAGTTGGGAGTACTCACAAAAGAGAACCATCACACTCCCCTTATCTGTACTTATAACTAAACATTGTATTTTATTTTCTACAAATAAAAATTATAACCAAGACATAATTGTCGAGCATTGGCAAGTAGATGCCTTGGTTACATTAGTGCACCAGTGAGCAGTGTACTGGCCTAAATTTCCAGCTGCTTTGTTTTATCCAAGATTACTTTTTTTCTTACTTTGAGAATGGAGTGTTATTTTCTTACATGATTGAAAATACTTTACACATGTTTCTTTTAAATAAAAACATTTATTAGGAGAATATTAATAGCACGATAACTCAATCTCACCAGATATTAACAGTTCATTAGGTCAGGCAATAGAACAAGTCCATGTGAGCTTCTTCTAAGGAAATGGATGACCACTCCAATAGCTACCTCCATCTTCTATTTCATTATGGGATGATTCATCATCCAAAATATGAAGCTTGGGGACTTTTTCTTAAAAGGAGAAGTAGAGCAAATATCCGAAGCAATGATGTTGACCTCCTTTTTAAAAAAATTATGAAACTTTAACGGCATATTTCAGTCTTGTGGAATCCTTTGTGTTATTTTGACTGTCGATAAGAACCAGGGGACTATGTTGATGATTCTTGATAATTTCAGCAACACTTCCAAAATACTAGAGCAAGAAAACATAGATGAATTATAAATTGGTATTTATGTTAACTTTGAGCTTCACTCCCCCCATCTCCTTCCATTTCCTCAAATTAGTCAAAGTTATGGGGTCCCAGCTGACATACTACCAAAAAAATGTCTAATTTAACAAAGATTGTAACCTTCAAGGTGGCAGACCTTGGCCTTTCTTATATTTAATAATACTAAAAACACAGCCGACAGATTCAGTTTATTGAGTTATGATGTAATGTTTTAATATTGTCTTTATTTAGTGTAAAACTCATACAGTAAAATTTTCTACATTATTCACTGTTAGGTTGCACAGTCTTAGATACAAGGACTGATGTACTAAATTAACCTTAGAATTTAGTGTCAGGAAAGACTTATTTCCAAGATTCATGTTTTTGTTTTCTTTTTTGAATGAATAAGGAAAGCTTTATAAACCATCATATTTCCATTTTTGCTTCAGTGCCCAGTAAGTCTAGAGCTAAATTGGTGCCTAATTGACAATAGAATTTCATGTTAGGTTCTTACCATACATACTTATTTTTCTACATACTAATTCCTAGTCTCTGGATCTTAAAGTTGTATTTTTCTGAAAAAATGATCAGTGCTCTTTTTTGTTTATACTAATTCAGTATATTCGAGATATTCATGCATGTATGGTAACTGAAAATCTCATGATCAATAAAATACAGCAAACTGATAAAAAACTATTGAGCTATAAAACTACTCAATACTGTATCTATACAATATTAAAACAGTTGCATAGCCCTGGCTGGTTTTGCTCAGTGGATAGAGCTTCAGCCTGGGGACTGAAAAGTCCCAGGTTCAATTCTGGTCAAGGGTACATGCCCGAGTTGTGGGCTCGATTCCCAGTAGGGGGCGTGCAAGAGGCAGCCAATCAATGATTCTCATCATTGATGTTTCTATCTCTTTCTCCCTCTCCCTCTTCCTCTCTGAAATCAATAAAAATATATATTAAAAAAACACACAAAACAAACAAACAAAAAACAGTTGCATAAAAACGTTAAACTGTTCATCAATTGGTTACTTTTTCTACCCATATATATCCAAACACAAATACAGACAGACAGACTTTTCAAAGTATCCTCATGATTCACATCATGTAACTAAAGTTTTCACTTTCCATTCAGATGTTCAGTATATCGGAGAAATAATCTTTTTTTTATTATAGATCATTTCAGTAAGAGTTTTAATGGACTCTGTTAATACTTCCAGATGCCATTATAATAATACTAGAGGCCCGGTGTATGAAATTCATGCACTGTGGGGGAGGGGGAGAAGAGGGTCCCTCAGCCCGGCCTGCATCCTTTCACAGTCCAGGACTCCTTGGGGGATGTCCACCTAAGCTGGCAGTTGAACATCCCTCTCGCAATCCAGGATCCCTTGCACCTTACTGCCTGCCTGCTCACTCCTTACTGCTTGGCTCACTGCTCCTTAGTGCTGTTGCAAAAGCGGGAGAGGTTCCCGCCACCACGGCTATGCTTGCCAGCTGTGGGCCTGGCTTCTGGCTGAGCAGCGCTCCCCCTGTGGGAGTGCACTGACTGTCTGCTCCCTGCATTGAGAGTCTGCTCCCTGGTGGTCAGTGTGCATCATAGTGACCAGTCGTTATGGTCGTTCTGCTGTAACGGTTGCTTAGGCTTTTATTATATAGATACTACTTATTTTGGAATCCATAGGCTGGATATGTGGGGAGAGAGATAAAGCTCTGATCTATCCATTCTGAGGTAGGGATGAAGATTTTTTAGGGCAAGAGAAATTCCTGTTTACCAGAGTTTCCTAGCAGAACAGTAAGTCCAGAGCCCCTCTTAGAGCTTAGTTTTTATGAGAGAATTTCAGGACCTCTAAAGAAGACAGCTCCCTCACCCACCCTTAAGCCTCATAGAAGTACTGGACCCCTAGAGAGGCTTTAGAATGAAACCACCTGTCCAAAGACACTATTTTACTAGGGTCATCACCATTTTCTAGCACTGATTACTACTATGAGGAGCATTTATTTTAAAAGATTTGTCAGATAAAGTTGCAATGAGAACAAAGGTTTTTTTTGTGAGTAGGGAAAAGCAGACAGTTCTGTTAGAGTGTAACCGAGGTTAATGATGATGCAATCTGCATTTCAAAACCCGACTTTAATCTCAATTAGTTTGTTTTCAGATTCAAGTGTTTTGCATTTTCTAACTATCTGAGACTTTATTAAAAGCAAAATAAAATCCCAAACTATAAAAACGCCTAGAAGAAAACATAGGAGAAAATCTTCATGAGATTGTATTTGGCAATGATTTCTTGGACATGATACCAAAAACACAGGCAACAAAAACAAACTTAAACTTAAAAACTTCTGTTCATCATAGGTCACAATTAACAAACAGAGTGAAAAATAACCTATGGAATGGAGGAAAATATTTGCAAATCGTGTATCTAGGAAGGGGTTAATATCCAGAATAAGGAAGAACTCCTACAAATTAACAATAAAGACCAAATAACTTGATTTAAAAATTGTAAAAGCACTTGAATAGACATTTCCTCAAAGTTGACATAAAAATGGCAAACGAACATGAAAAGATACTCAGATTCACTAACCATCAGAGAAATGTAAATTAAAACCACAAAGATCACTCATTTAGGATAGCTATTGTTTAAAAACACACACCAAATAACAAGGATTGGCAGGGATGTGGAAAATTTGGATTCCTTGTACACTGTTAGTAGGATTAGGAAATGATGCAATCACTATGGAAAAGAACATGGCAATTCCCCCCAAAATTAAAAATAGAACTACCATATGACCCAGCAATCCCACTTTTGGATATATGTCCAGAAGAACTGAAAGCAGAGTTTTGAAGAGATATCTGCACACTCATGTTCATAGAAGCACTATTTACAATAGCCAAGAGGTAGAAGTGGCCCAAATGTTCATCAACAAATGAATGAGTAAATGGAATGTGGTATATAATACAGTAGAGTACTATGTAGCCTCAAAAAGAAAAGAAATCCTAAAAAAAAGAAAAAAGAAATCCTGTCACATGCTACAACATGGGTGAACCTTAAGGATATTATGCCACGTGAAATAAGGTAGTCACAAAAGAACAAACGTTGTATGATCCCATTTATATGAGGTATCCAAAGTGGTCAAATTAATAGAAATAAAAAGTAAATGGTGGTTGCCAGGGATTGAGAAGAGTGGGAAAGGGGGGTTTTCAATGAGTATAGAGTTTCAGATATGCAAGATAAAAAATTGTAGAGATCTGTTTCACAACATTGCAAATATAATTAACACTGCTAGACTGCACACTTAAACATTTTATTATATGTGTTGGGTGGTTTTTTTTAACCATATTTAAGGAAAAGCAAAATAAAGAATACACTTATTGGCATATGACCCTATCAGTTCATTTTACAAATGCTATTCTCCTGCCTGTAATCACTCCATCCACAAATCAGTTCATTCATTTAATAAGTAGTTATCAAGCATCCACTGAAGCTAACCTTGTGCTATCGTTCTAGAAATATAGAGATGAACAAGACATAGTGTAGTCCCTGGCCTCATCTAGTGGAGAAGAGACACTTAAGAAGTTATGATACTTTCTAACAATTACTATCTAACAAGTGCTGGGTTTGGAATGGGTGTAGTTATTTCTGAAGGAATACTGAAAATAAACATTTTTGAACTTTTAAAATACTATTTTCTCTGCTTAGGTTGTTCTTTCCACTTCTCATCCATTCCAATTTTCATTCCATTTATTCAAATCAGTGCATCATTCAAGACCAGAACAAGTATCATTCCCTTTCTGACCCCTTATAGGAACAAACTGGCTAAACGGAGATATAGTAAGCATTGAGTTTGGTACAGATTAAAGAGGAGTTGAAGTTCATGTTTGGTTAGTATTCAAGAAAGACCTACTGTGATGCTTTTTTCTTACAGCAGGCTCAAAAACTCATTCTGGCCCAAGGGTATAGTCTAATGCTTCAACTCAGGTTATTGCATCTCTTCTAATCCTTCCCTGGTCATCCACCTTGGTACTGTATTTGAATTGAGATCCTAATTCTTGACATAGGAGCTTTGGACATTGATCTTGATTTTTACAACATTAATTCTAGTTGACATTTCAACCTTGATTTTTATGTTTCCTGGACTAAAATACTGAATCAGACTGAACCCACTAAATAACAGGGTAAAAGGACCAAGATGTAGTCTTAATATCATATCAGTCTTTCCTCCTTTCTGTTCTCTCATAGCATATGCTGCCCCAATATAGTACTTTATCTATTTATAACATGTGTGCAAGCTTTGGACCAAGTACTCTTAGATCCTTTCTCCTCATCTCTAGCATCTAATATATGATGCTAGTATGATGCCATTGAGTTCAATATGTACTTATAGAGTTGTATTAAAAGAGAAATTACTGACCTCTTCACCATTTTTTTTCCTGCCCAAAGCATACTGTTTTGTTGCTTCAATAAATCGCACAGGGATATTGTATACTCGCTTATTAAAAAATACAACTAATGTATATGGCTGTTTGGAATCGTGACCAGAGCTTTTCCGAATGAGAAATGATCCATCCTGTTTATTAAATGAAAAGCATAATTATGGTTAATATTACTTACACTTTCACAAGTTAGAAATAAGTTTATGAAAAATAGCTATGTTATATTTAAAATACAAGTATTTATAAGTTTTTCTATTGTTGATAAGTTTGTTTTATTATTTTCCAAGAAAACACTTCAGTAAACTACATACTAATACAAAAATAAACGTATTTTATACTTATATATGCTTATATATACTTATAAAAAATCCTGAAATCAATGCACTAAATAAAGATATTATGTTTATAGAATTTAGAAATGTGTGAAGGGACACATTAAGATCAAACTTAGAGTTCACTCTTGAACTAGGAACTATGTCCACAAGTTGCCTATGAATAAAAAAACGTTATCAAACAAATTTTACTCAAAAGTACTTGTAAGAAGAAAGTGGAAATTGTGGGTAAAAATATTTCAGCTGATAAAAATTCTCTCCTTCAAAACTTATATTGAAGCAGATAAAACTGTAACACAACATTCCAAATTGAAATAATTTATAAAATATTCTAAAATCATAAATTCAAAAATTATGAACAAAAGGACAAAAAACAGGAAGAAAAATGCAACAACAGTTGAACGAATTCTGAAAAGAAAATAGCCGGCTGGTGTGGCTCAGTCGTTGAGATTCGACACATGAACCAGAAGGTCACAGTTTGATTCTGGGTTAGGGTATGTGCCCATGTTGTGGGCTCGATCACCAGTAGGAGGTGTGCAGGAGGCAGCCAATCAGTAATTATTTCTCATAATTGATATTTCTATCTCTCTCTCCATCTCCCTTTCTCCCTCTGAAATCAATAAAAAAAACATATTTTTTAAAAAAGATTTAAAACAAAGAAAATAAAGAGAAAGACAAACCTGTCTCAGAAATTAAGAAACAATTACAGGATGCCCAAGGGACAACAGCTTCTGAGTGAAGATATGGAAACCACCAAGACAGAGAGGGGTGGGGGAGATTTTTAAAAAAGAAGTACAACAACAGGAGTGCTTGGAATGAAAGAGACAAAAAAGGTCCAAATGCATGTTATTTGAGTCCTTGAAGAAGAAAAACAAAACAATGAAACAGAACTATTCTTTGAGACTATAATTTAAGAAAACGTACTGGAAATAAGAGAAAACTTAATCTATTTATTGAAAGGGCTTCCCTCTACCTGAAAAAATTGACCTGAAAAGCAACTCTGAGACATATTCTGGTAAAACTATTAAACTTTAAAAACAAAAAATGTACAGAGTTTTAGACTAAAATATCAAATTACAGATAAGGACAAGAAAATAACATTAGCATCAGGTAGAACAAGGCAATCCAATGGAGCAACACTTAAGCCAAGGCTTTTATATCCAGCCAAGATTTCCTCCAGGTATCAGGCTATGAAAAACAGTTTTGAATGTGCAAGAATTCAGGGAATACTGTAAACACTGTCCTTCCTGAGAATACAGCACAAGGTGAGCTTCATCAAACAAAAGAGATAACTGGGAAAGCCAGTAAAGGGAATGATGGAAAGCATTTAATATATTTAATTGTAGAGTTAGGACTAAAGCAAAGGTGGCACAAACAGTATGTAAATATTATATATTCTGACAAAGGGTGCAAGTGGAAAAAAATGGCAGGGGAAAAGAGAAAGAAAGGGAAATTGGCACTTTAATCTTGGATTGTTCAAACCGTCTCTAGTGTTCCTACATGATTGGGCTTGGATGCTCCCAAAATCTCTTTCCAAGTACTTTGTGCCATCTTGACCTCAGCTTTTATCCCATGCTCGGGTCCAAAGTAGCCTGTTACTTTGCACTCCTGGATGGATCTCATGTAGCACCAAGCCTTTTAGAGATCTCCCCTGGAGCCTTCTTCTCTCTCACTGTAGGGAGAGCAGAGGAGCCTATGGATCCTCGTGGCAATGAAAGGACAAGTAGAGATGAGATGGAGGAACAAAGAGGGAGATGCTTGAAAGAGAGGAGGGAATGGCAGGTCCTTCTGAGTAAGTAAAGAAAAAAGATCCCTGCATCCATAATTGTTGCAGTTATTTAATTAGCATATTATTAGGATGACAACTGTGCCTATTACAGGCTGAGGGCAGGATATGAGATTTTAAATGGCCAAACCTTGTTTGATCTGTATAATGCCTCTTCAGCAGACTTTCGATCACAGGCACCAGCATACCATGGCTTACAGTAAATGTCAGCTTCCTGTGAAATAGAGGGAATTGTTAAGCAAGAGATGGTCCTTCAAAGACACCATACCTTCTGTGCATGAATGACAGTCACATTTTGCCTAACTACATGTAAACCAGTATTTGTCATGAGTTTATGCTTCCTTTGATCAATCACAGAGTTATATAATTGATTTTTTCCCCCATTTGGCCTTAGCTGCTAACCTTAGAAACTGAACATAAGAACTAAGTCCTGCTAAATTCCTGAACCATTCATTCCTTTCTCCCAAATAAGTTATGATCTCCCTTTCCATTGTGATCTCACTGTTTTTGCTTTGTGGAGTGCTTAACAATTTCAAAGTGTTCTCACAAATGTTATCTTATTTGATTCTTGCAACTACTTTGAAGGCAAGGAGGATAAATGCTGTCATCCCCGATTTACATTTGAAAAAGCTTAGAGAGACTTGCCCAAGGACACAGAGATTCCCTGCTCTCTTTATAGACTATGCTGCTTCAGTGTTTTAGTATCATATGCCTCCACAGATCTTTCTGAGAAAATTACAGTTTCAGTAGAAACTATGTGAGAGGAAGAACAATAGAAGGCAACACATTTCTTTTCTAGTTTTGAAGAACCACAAATTGTTATTTAGGGTATCTAGAATACAAAATGGAACAACTGGAGAAAGGTCTTAATAACGGGAAAAAATGTATTCTGTACCCATCAGTAAATGACAATTTAAAATACTCAAGCTTTACTCCAAACCCTCTCTTCTAAGAAGACATGCCCTTTCTGCAGTTTACCGGTAACAATAAGAGTTCATTTCATACCTGTTCTGACACGCTGGAATTAGAAGAAAAGCTGGGTAATGGGCCATCCACAGTTGGGCTACCTCCTTCTGGAAACCCTAAAAGGGATTTGGAAAATCAATGGATCTCTGTTATTTCTTGAGCAGTTACTAAGCCCATACTTCAACACTATGGTGGTTGCTGCAGGGTACACACATATTGAAAAGTCACACACACCCCCAAAAGCCTTAAGAGCAATGGTTCTCAAAGCATAGTCTGAGGCTGCAGGGAATCCCCAAGATCCTTTCAGGGGGTTTTTCATGTCTTTTTCAAATTCAAAGCTCTGTAAAGCCCAGTTTTCTTCATATACTTCAACCAGAAAAGCGTAGTGCAGTAGATTGAATGTAGAGAGGCAGATAGGAGAGTCCAGTTGTCTCTATTATTCCAGGCATTAGAGAGATTTAAACACATGTAAAACAATGCCACTCTCTCCATGAATTGCTTTTGTTTGGAAGATATATTTATTTTTCATAAAAATATGTTATTTATGTTAACATGCAATGAGTTTAATGGATTACTAAATGTGTTTTAAATGTCTTTTAATGAATACATTCAATATCAATAGAAAGACATAAACTAAAGTTTTGGGGGTCTGATTTTACGAGTGTTAAATGGTGCCATGGCCAAAATGTTTGAGAATTGCTGCCTTAGGCATAAATTCAGTCTAAGAGTGAAGACACATGAAATAGAGAAAATTCTTAGCTGGTGTTCATTTGTTCGTTCATTCATTCATTCATTCATTTATTCATGATTATGTGCATGATCAAGGCATTGGGATTATACAAGTCAACAAAACAGCAAAATGCCCTGCCCTCCTGGAGCTTAGTCATAAGTGCTATGGAGAAAAATAAGCAGAGAAGGGGGTTGGAGGAAGCCTCTGACAAGTAGTATGTTTAAATACGCTGGTTAGGGGAGGAAGGCCTCACCGAGGTGACACTTGGGTAAGATCTGCAAATGGAGAGGGAGGAGGCATGTCCTATCCCAGGAAAGAATGTTTTAGGCAGAAGGAGCAGTAAGTGCAAGGCTGGCACGTGTGAGGAAGAGAGAGGGGGCACTGTGCCCAGAGTGCAGTGAGGAAAGGAGAGAGCAATAGGGGTAAAGTCAGGCAGGAGGTGGTAAAGGAACCAGGTTTGTGGGACCTGGTGGACCCCTGACATGACTTGAGCATTCACAAGCATGGTATGGGAAGCTTTTGGAGGTTTTTGAACAGAGCAGTAATGGGACCTGCTTGTTTTTGAACAAGATCACGCTGGCTGCAGGGCTGGAAATAGAAGAGGGAAAGAGCAGAGAGAGGAAGCCTGTTCAGTATTCTGCACCCCAGGCAGGAGATGATGGTAGCTTGGAACAAATGGCATCAATGGAAGTAGTGAGAGTTGGATTCCAGATGTCATTTGAAGAAATAGCTGGAATGTGTTTAAAGAAAGCAGGTGAGGAGGTCAGGGTGACCAGAGAAACCAGAGCTGTTCTTAATTAAAAGGCAAAGTCTGCAGGAGAAACGGGTTTAGATACAATGAGTGCTTCCGATAAAAGTGTCCAAACGTTCACAGGAGACAGCAGGATGTTCAAAGTAACAGGAGGGAGCAGGAGGGGCTTGCAGGCCCAGCAAGGTTGGGTCTGAAGGAGGGGCCTGCTCTAGGGGTTGGGAGGAGCCAAGGATGGTGGGCTCTCCCAAGACACACAGTACAAGATGTGTGGTGGCTCCTGCAGTCTGGGCATTTGGAGTTCTAGGCTGACATTTTCAGAACTATAAATTCGTACCAGTTCTGTTCTGTTTTCCACATCTTAGCTCATTTTGTCCTCACATCAGCCTTTTGTGGGAGGAGCTGTTAGACCCATTTTCAGAGGAGACCCATCTAAAAAGAGGTTCTCATTGCCGCCATTACTCTCTTCCCCATACTCTGCTACCTTGCTATGTTTTTCTTTATAGCACGTTAGCATTTATTTGATGTTATGTAATTTATCTGGTTGTTTATTTTTTCCTGTCTGTCGCCTCCAGTAGAGTAGAAGCTCCATAAGGGCAGGGACTCCGTTTTATTCGCTACTGTTATTCCCTGTGTCTAGAACAGCGCTTGGTACATGGCAGATGGCCAATAAACACTAGTATTTACCAATTGAAATAATGACTTTGGGTTGGAAACAATAAAAGGTATAATAAAGCTTTACACAGTAAAACATAGAATTTCTATAGCCCAACTATTTTCACTTTGGGTTCAGAATTTTAAAAAAATTATATTTAGTATAAGTTTCATGTAAGATGAATACAAAATTAAATTACAAGCTAAAGATCTGATTTCTACTCATTATAAATCCACAAAATTTTTTGGTATATAACAATTATTTTTTGTATTTAAACTTATTGAATCTTGATTATTTTGGAATATTTTCCAAATTACCCATGTAAGGTAGGATTTGTTGTTTTGTTTTTTTTCCCCCCTACATTAAATAGAAAGCAAATCAAGGTTTGGGCAGTAATGTTCTAACTATGAATCAGGCCTAACTTACCTGATTCATATATTTTTAGGGTGATGTAATGTTTGCCTTGGGAAAATTATCCAGATATTTTCCAAATCTTTTCAGGGTACCTTTTGTAGATCGATTTTGTGATCATTAAAATGTATGTTATATTTAATTTAAATAGCTATTATTTATTGAGGACCTTCCATGTACCAAGCACTATACCAAGTACTTTCTATAAATTGTTTTAATCTTCTTTTTCATCTAAAAATGAAAAAGTAAAAATTATCTCAAATCTATCTACTTTTCAAAACAACTCTATGAAAAATATTCTTGGCCCCATTTTACAGATGAAACAAGCTGAAGGGGAGACCAGGATACTAAGATCCTCTAGTTGGAGGTGGCAATGTTGTGTTAGAACCCCGGTGACTCAGACAGGAAGATCCAGCCTGAACTATTACCTGATATTACTCTTCATGACTCCATAGTACTTACTTGGCAGAGGTATGGGTTTTTGGTAGACTTGTCTGAAAGGAACAATTTAAAAATTAATTAAAGGGCAAAGCACAGGTGAATAAGTTTGACTTTCTGTTTACAGTGAACTCTCTATGAACACTCCCATCACCAAGGAATCAACAGGAATTGCCAGTGAAACAGATCTAAAGGTAGGAGAGGCACCAAAACCTTCAAGATAAGAAAAATTGTCCCCTTTACTTTTGAAAAAGGAGGAGCCTTAACTAAGGCATTATATTTTCGTTAATTCCAATAGTTAATCTGAAAATTAGGTCTCTGAGGTTCTAAGCAGTTATTTTATTTTATTTTATTTTATTTTATTTTATTTTATTTTATTGGTGTCAGGAGTGGGATACGAAAGCAGTTCTTTTAACGTTGTTACCTACTTAAAAGCTGAACATCCTTTAAAACTTAATTGCAAAGCAATGACATGTCAGATCTTTACCAAGCACCACAAGCGTGTGCCACTGTGTGGTGTAACCATGTGCATTAATGCCTGCAGTGACAAGCGGAAGCTCATTTTTAAAGGAAAGGATTCTTACTTCTGGGCAGGAGGAAGCACTGGTGACTGCATAGCTTCTTGTCTGTGACTAGACCCTCGGTGGCGTTCAGCAGGTACAGGTTTTTCTGTATCAAGAAAGTGCTCATATTAGAATTAGAGGGAAATGTCCGTCCCCTTGCTCAAACCTAGCAGTATCAACCGACAGGCACTGGATATGGTCAGATGTCTTCTGATGAACATATTTTCACCAGGATGCTATCTGTTTGTGCACCTGTCAGTCTGGTGATGTGTTTGTGCCATTAGACCAGGACTTTCCTGCTCCCCAGTGTTACAGGCATACCCTACTGTGTGATTTCAGGCAGGAGACAGAGATGAGCAAGTTTTAGCTACCTACCTTCTGCTTTCTATGTGGCCCACACACAGGTGTTACCACATTAGTCTTCATTAGTCGTAAGATGCGACTATAAGGAATTTCTTAATGATAAGTGGTAAAATATGACATTTTAAAAATGATCTACTCTTTTTGAAAAATTAATTCAGCAAATTCAAGGTTATCTCGATAGCAATGTTCATCTCTCGTACATTTCACCATGCTTTCTTGAGGAAGAGGAGGAGTTATAACTAGGGAAATGGGCACCACCCGAAATGTAAGAAATTTATGTTGATGCCCATCGTGAACTTGCAGCTGAGCCATTAATAGGTGTGATTATAAATTATGTGATGCTTTCTCCTCCCTCGAGTTTGGTCTAGGGTGTGTTAAAATCTTGGTATGTCCATGGTGTGTCTCCTGCTTGGAAGAAGGTTGAGAAGTATGGCTCTCCTGTTATAGGAACCCACAAGGAATAAAAATAGTAAGATTCTAAGCAGTCCTGGGTGTTGTGTGGTGCACTGAGACTCAGAAGCCTTGGATCTCTGATGACCGTGCTTCAGGTTTGTGGCACATTATTCTGAGCTTCCGTGGAGGCGTTTTGTTCACAACCTAACAACTTGGTAGTTTCAGAAGGAGAAACAATGAACCCATTAGGTCCCCACAGCCTTTGATCACACCTGCTTTGCCCTGCTGTCCTGGAGGCTGCTCCCCATTTTGGGTTTGGATGGCCACTGCCATGGTCTTGAAATGAGTCACTAAGGAGATGGCATGCCAACCTCCTGCACTGGGAACCCTTTGGGAATGAGGACATCTGAGCCGCATAGAACATGCCATGAGCCCTTGCTGAGGACAGCAAGGAATGGAAGGGCAAGGCGAAAGTATCAATGGAAAGGCAGACAAAAGCAAAACATCAGAAAGAGAGTGATACTTGGAAATAGCTCTTGGGGGAGAAAAGATGTGTGAGCCAATGTAAAAGCCTATTGAAGAAATTAATGATTAGAACAACTAAACAGACAGGGGAGTTGTAGTGGCCATTCAGAAAATGTCCACTGTCCACCCTCAAAGAAACCAGGACACTTTATGTAGATCTGCCCATATTAACTCAGGGAGTGGTGAGAAGAGCACTCCCTAAGCTTTAACAATAGTTAAAAGTGTGGAATCAGATGGGTGCAGAAATTTAACACTTATGTAGTATTTTAAATGTTGAGATGATGGATGATTCTTACTTCTTCCTGTTTTTCCCCCTAGGATTTTGCAAATACATTTTTTTAAGTGGTAATGTTCTAATAAAAAGTAAATGTAAGGTTCT
The DNA here is from genome assembly GCF_028538775.1 of Myotis yumanensis. NCBI lineage: Eukaryota > Metazoa > Chordata > Mammalia > Chiroptera > Vespertilionidae > Myotis > Myotis yumanensis. Next base: position 21,915,108 of record NW_027223764.1, on the reverse strand, counting down.
AGGGTTATGATAGAACAAAAAAGGGAAAGCACTTGAAGATGTATTAAGACAAACATTTGAACTCTGAAAACATTATTTTGAAAACTTAGCAAAAGGACTGGTTCACATCAACAGGTTTTTAAAAGTTTCATTCCTTAACCAAACAATTAGTCTAAGATACACGAGTGGCCCTGAGTTAGTCTTCCCACCAATGGAAGGCGATGGCACTGCTTCTGGCAAGCATACCTGTCAGCAAGCAGGCAGGTTTGAGGTGTGTAGTCTGCAAGCCACCCCACAGATGCTTCCCAGGCAAGCTGAGGTCCTGACCACTGCTACTCACTACTCATTGCAACAGGAGGGCTACTTTGTTTAGAAAATTGAGTTGTGCCCTGACCGGTTTGGCTCGGTGGATAGAGCGTCGGCCTGTGGACTGAGGAGTCCCAGGTTCGATTCCAGTCAAGGGCATGTGCCTTGGTTGCGGGCAAATCCCCAGTGGGGGGTGTGCAGGAGGCAGCTGATCGATGTTTCTAACTCTCTATCCCTCTCACTTCCTCTCTGTAAAAAATCAATAAAATATATTTTTTGAAAAAAGAAAACTGAGTTGCATGTTTACAGTTACCTTATAAATAATGACAGAATTTAGAAAGACATTTATATAGAAATCCTCAATTAAAAGGAGTTTTAGGGCCACACTCCTCCTTTAAAATAAGATAGATTTACCTTCACAAACACTTGAGGCATTCTGTTGAGAGGCAAGAGGAGTCTATTAAAAAAAAAAAGGCAAAGATATTCAATACAGTTGAAGGTGGAAATAAAAGTCAAAGCAATATTATTGAAACAAGTATTTGAGGAGAACATTTCTCTGATGCAAAGCCATTCTTTTAGTCATAAAAACAACAATTAGAATGCACAGTCTCCAGTCTAAGCTTTGCATTTAAGTGACAACTCACTGGAGGTGTCTCATGGGAGGAGCAACGTGGTCTTGGTGTTGGGCCTTCCCTGCTCTTTCAGTGGGGTTGATGGATAGCAGGACCCCCAGCAGCTGCCGGGCAGTAGCGCTTGTGCAGTGGGAATCCAGCATATGGCTTTTGTCTCAGGACCCACTGTCTCAGGGTTTGGTGGCTGATTATAAATGTCAGGCTACAGAGTAGGTACCAGGTCAAGGTGGGCTTCCTTGAGTAGTGGACTGCTCCAGGTTCCCTTTGTTCTGGCCAGAATTTGAATTTAGTCAGGCCTGCGTGTGCCTGCTACGCAATTGCCAGGTCCCAGCCAGAGGGTTGGAAATGGACACAGGGGAACCCCGAGGGGAAGACAGATGTTAGGGGAGGCCGACCCTGGCGGCTGATCTGCCAGGGCTACTCAGTAAAGCTGCCGGGGTCAATGAGGATGAACTCCCAGGCAGCATCTTCCCAGGCTCACGGAGGATTCCGAGTGTTTCTAGGACTGCCCAGACAACACCTCAGGGCTAAGATTTCTGTGTTCACCTTTGCTGGGAGCATTGTCAACTTTAAATAAGTGGATAAGAATAAATACTGGGAAATAGGAAGTGTGCTTAACTGCAACAGTAACTTACCGTCTTCAGTGTTGTAGCTGGCTTTTTCCTGGGGGATTAAAAAAAAAAAAAAGATTGGCTTTGTTGCAACATGAAAAGATAAAGTAGAACTATCTGCTTATCATTTTCTTCTCAAATTTAAATTAGAGCAATGAAAGTGGTATGAGTGTGTAGGAAGGTCTCCTGGAAGGGCGGAGAGGGAGGAAGCAGGATTCAGTAGTGCCACGCCCCCCCCCCCCCCCCCCCCCCCCACACACACACATAGGATCCACTGGCAGATGGCAAAGGGGTTAATTGGGGATAAACAGGAGCACCAGTAGCCAGGGAGTCGGCATAACTGAGCTCCTATTCCAGTTCTGTTACTAATTACTCTGTGACTCAGGCCTCTCTGTCAGCTGTGAGGCCACTGTCGGCTGTGAGGCAAGTGGGAGATTTAGTTTCCTCATCTGTAAAATGAGGAGCAGACTCAGTGTTTTCAATGTGCACACAGAGTCCTCCCCTCCGCCAACAGCACCCCAGGCTACTGCTTGGGGATGGAGACGGGAGATATGAGGGTGGCCATGCAGGTGAGTTTGCAGCTGGCACCTCCTCATGCCAGCTTCCACCTGCTTCTAGGTGTCTGTTCTTTACTAAACTTCTGCCCAGGGTTTCATTCCGAACAGAGAATTCCAAGACCAACACAAGTTTGATCATCACTGTGGTTTGTGGTCCTGCAGGTGTGCTTTTCTGGACGGAAACAGCAGTGGTGGGAACATCCACTCCCATCTCTCAGGTCCTTGTCTGTGGCAGGTACTCACCCGGCCCTGGGCAGTGGGGACGGCACAGCCGGTAATGAAGACGACCTAGTGTCCCAGGCCCCGCTGCTTCGACCTGCACAAACATGTACACAGGTTAGTCTCAAGTTCTGAATCTGGGGCTGATAGTCACAGGGAGGCTGGCCTTAGGGCAGGCTCAGAAGTACACATATTTGTTATTTTCAGTAAAGCATGTATTGAAGCTATTGGGGAAAACCTTTTAGGCCAGCGGTTATCAACCTGTGGGTCGCAACCCCTTTGGGGGTCAAATGACCCTTTCATAGGGGTCGCCTAAGACCATCGGAAAACACATATAATTACATATTGTTTTTGTGATTAATCACTATGCTTTAATTATGTTCAATTTGTAACAATGAAAATACATCCTGCATATCAGATATTTACATTATGATTCATAACAGTAGCAAAATTACAGTTATGAAGTAGCAATGAAAATAATTTTATGGTTGGGGTCACCACAACATGAGGAACCGTATTAAAGGGTCACGGCATTAGGAAGGTTGAGAACCACTGTTTTAGGCAAAGGTGATGAAACATTTTAATAAATATCCACTTATTGGCTCAGAACTAGGATGTAAATTAGGGACTTCGTCATAGATACAGAGAACAGATTGATGGTTGCCAAAGGGAAGGGGTTTGGGGGAATGGGTGAAAAGAGTGAAGGGATTGAAAAGTGCAAATTGGTAGTGAAAAAATAGTCATGGGGATGTAAAGTACAGCCTAGAGAATATAGTCAATAATATTAACATTTCTAAGTAACTTCTCTTTTCCCCCCTAAGACAAACCCAGAGTCCCTGATTCTGTGGGCTCAGTGAGAGCCACACAAGGAGTCCTATGGGAGGGAGCCAGGAGCTCACACTTGCAATACATGCACACCAGAGGTGCCTAGAGATGAGGCACAGACCTGCCACTCCTGATCCACACTGGTGGATATCGCTCATTCATAATCACACAAGCACTGATACCTGCACCTAACTTTACATTCTTAGATACTCATTCATTCACCTGACTTCTCAGGGCTTTTGCTCATTGCATAAACAGACAAATTGAGACAAGTTAAGCTACTGTCCTGATCTAATTTCTGAGGTCACAGAAGGGACCCAAAGGGCCTTGTCCACTGCACCCCATTTTCTCCTGCCCAATCCTAAAGATAGAAGTCAGTCAATCACTATGAGGGAAGACGATGAGACAGGCAGCGCTTCACCACTGGGGCAGAGAGCAGGCCTGGAGGCGGAGAGGCCAGAAGCTAAGCCAGCTCCCCTCAGCATATCCGGGGCCTCCTCTTAGGCCCATGCTCGCCTGCCTGCACATTACTGCTCAGTGAGACAAAGCCTTTTATTGAATTAAATTGAACTGGAAAAATATTTTATTAAGAACCTACATTTATAAGTCCAGAATTCCTATTGGACTTAAAGAGGATACTCTGTAAGATAGGTTGGACCTACCTTAGTCTATGTTATTTTGGTTTGCGAGACAAAGCACACATAAGTAAACACTGAAGTAATAATCAATTACCAAGAATTCCTGAGGACCTGGTGTGCAGGAAGCATGTGAAGGCTCTATGTTAGGGGCTGGGGAAGAGGGAAGAAGTAACGCTAGGCCGCTGCCCTCTCAGAATTTACAACAGGAGAAAACGTGTACCTCATGCCACCTCATCTGAGAGGACCACCTATTCTAAACACAGAAAAGAAAAGGCCTCAAAAAGTATTAAAAATAGAGATCTTTATGTTTATTCTCATGCACTTGACCAGAGATCTTAGACTTTCCCACAGAATCCACCTGCTCTTTCTCCACACACAATTCTTTTTTTTTCTCAATTATAGTTTACACTCCATATTATTCTGTATTAGTTTCAGATGCACAGCACAGTGGCACAGTCACACACTCTAAGAGTAGTCCCTCCCCTGCCCCAAGCACCACCTGGCCCCATACAGAGCCTTGAAGATATTATTGGCCATATTCCCCATGCTGCAATCCGCATCTCCATGACTGTTCTGCAACAGCCAACATGTACCTCCCAATGCTGCCTTCTACATGCCATTTCCATAACGCTTAGCGGCACAGAGTGGGTGGTGTTGATTTCATGAGCTGCCTCCCTCAACTCCCTATAAAGGAATGCCCCCTCCCGGGAGATTCCTACTTACATGTCACCTGACCTAGATGTGATTTTCAAAACCATTTTCAAAAAGAGACTACATCTGGAATTTGTAACATTGTGCATGACAATAAACTGAAATATCATCTGAGTATGTAGTATGAGTCCCACTATGTTTCCTTAGCTACTGTATCAAATTGATAGTGTTCTTCAAATTCTTCATAGCTGAGATTGACCTTAAAATACATTTGGTTAGGCCATGGCAGAGCAGCCCTGTTGGTTGGAGCATAGTCCCAATACACCAAGGTTTTGGGTTCAATCCCCAGTCAGGGCACATACAAGAATCAACCAATGAATGCAGATAAGGAAACAATAAATAGATCTCTTTCTCTCTAAAAATCAACCAATCAATAAAAATACACTTGGCTATTCATAGATTTTAATGAATATTTCGGGGAAGAGGAACAAAAACCTTGCCTGAAAAATAAGGAAGTGTAAAGAAGGTCTAAGTCAGAATTTCCTCCCAGGGGTTCTCCTTAACTACCAAGGGCTCATGTGGCCTGGGTTCATTATCATTGTCACATCTGCTGCCTGGCTTTTCTACGCAGCTTCCCTCTTCATATCTCCAAACAGTCTGCCAACGTCTTCCTTCCCCTTCCCTCCTTATAAATAACCTCTGCGATCAGATGGGAAGACAGGCCCATTCTTCTCTGGTGGTGCGGAGGACAGACTGGTGGAGACCTATGGTCTTGCATCAGGAAGACAAGGTTCTAGTTATTTCTCTGCCAGAAAACTGGCTGGGTGACCTCTTACAAGTCACTGTCCCAGTTTCCCCTCTGTGAAACGGGGACACCACCACCTACCTTACCTAACTCAGAGTTACTGTGGTAAGATAATAGGACAACTTTTTAAAAAGTATATATTTTTATTGATTTTTAGAGAGAGAGGAAGGGAGAAGTGGGGAGAGAGAGAAAAACATCAATAATGAGAATCATCAATCGGTTGCCTGCTGCACGCCCCCTACTAGGGATCGGGCCCACAATCCCGGGCATATGCCCTTGACCAGAATCGAACCCAGGACCCTTCATTCCACAGGCTGACACACTACCCACTGAGCAAAACCAGCTAAGAGGATAATCAGACAACTGTAAATGTGTAAAGAATTAGCCAAATATAAAGTAACATTGTTGGAAAGGGATTAAAAGTATTTGAGGTTTAAAAACATTATGTTAAGTAAAAAGAGCCAGATGGAAAAGACTACATATTTTATAGCTCCATCTACATGAAATGTCCAGAAAAGACAAATCTATAGCAACAGAAAGCAGACTGGTGGTTGCCCGGGACTGGGGGTGGGAACAGCATTGGCCATGAATGGGCATAAGGGATCTTTTAGCTTTGAGGTGGGCATGAAACTTTTTAAAACTGGATTGCAGTTATGTTACAAAACTCTGCAAATGCAATGATTTACAAAACTCATTGGATTGTATGTGAAAAATTATAAGTCATAAAGAAACTCAGTAAATATGATTATTGCTGTTTTTGTGTTACCATCTTGTTATCCACCACCACAGTACCTGAGCACCGTACCGGGTACTTTAAATGTGCCTTCTCTAAGCCTCACTTAATATCCAGTGGAGCAAACCGAGTCTCAGAAAGGCTACCAGGCAGGGCTGGGGTTGAACACCAAGGCCATTTGAGTTTAAAGCCCAGGCAGCACTTTCCTATCCAGCCAGTGCCTCATAATGCTACTCTGGGGCATGATTTGGTGTGTGGATTCACTTGCTGCTTCTCCCTCCATTGGGGAAAGATTAGTGAAACAGAGGTCTGTTTAAAAATAAAAATAATTAATAAAAAAGAAAAAGAGGTCTGCTTTTGTGGATGCTCATGGAGGATGGAGCATGACTCTTCTATTTAAGGGCCAGTGATCCTTTCTGCTGTGCTGGGCCTGAAGTCAGACCCAGGGCCACGAATGGATAGGACAACCTGGTACCCTCCTCACGACCAGTAGCTCCCCTTCCCCAGTCCTGACAAGCAAAGAAGTCTTCAAATGTTGCCAAGTGTCCATGGGGGGTGGTGAGGGGAAGGAGGGGCAAAATCACTCTCAGTTAAGAACCAAGTTCTTGGTTGGAATACTTCGAGGAAGAATTTAGGAATGTGCTAGAAGGAGACATGTCCAAAAGCATAATGATAAAAGTGAAAAATAAGTTTTGTTTTAATTGTATTGAGGAAAATATTATGTTAATAATGATATAACATTGCAGGCTTTGGACAAGCTGGTACTTACCACAGTTTCTCAACTAAGAAAGTAATGTACCCTTAGTTTTTCCTTATACTACATATGTTTTATGCATCATTCTCTTTTTAGTTTTACATATGACGTTGGTAAGTTTCCATAATTCTTTTCTTTTTAGATTTTTTTAAAATTGAATTGATTAGGGTGACATTGGTTAATAAAATTATATATATATGTTTCAGGGGTACACTTCTATAATATCATCTGATTTTTCCTAATTCTTAATGATTCCAATGTTGGCATTCTAAGCCCTTGGGATTTAACTGCCTTTTAGCTGTTACAGAAACCACATTATCATTAGGGGCTTGCACACCAGCTGGAGCCGCCCTTGCTACTCTCAGGCACTGCATGGACTCTTGCAAAATAAAGAGATTTAATTGAACAACTTCAGGACAATTTTGGCGATAGGTAACATTTAGCTTACATATTAGCAGGGAATTGTAAACTCCAAAACTGCTCCCATTTTAGGAAATAAGAACATAGACTGCTTTTTAATGCTATTTACTTAGAGAGGAAGTTCAGAAATACAAGCCCTGTTTACCCTCTTCTGACAAAAGTTACAAATCAGTCAGAGGTTGCAGCACCTTCTTCTAAATGCTCATTTAGAGATAAATCACCGTGGGTGTGGGCCTTTCAATTTGTTTAGAGCAGTGGTTCTTAACTGGGAGTGATTTTGCACCCCCTACCCCCTAAACACACACACATACACACACACACACACACACACACACACACACACACACACTTGGCAATGTCTGAAGACTTCTTTGCTTGTCAGGACTGGGGAAGGGGAGCTACTGGCATCTAGTGGGCAGAGGCCAGGGATGCTGCTAAATATCCCACAATGTACGGACAGCCCTCAGAGCAAAGAATTATCCAGCCCCAAATGCCCATACTACTGAGGCTGAGAAACCCTGATTTGGGGGAAAACTTTATATGAAGAGGAAGATACACAATTGCTTCCTGAGATATGTACAGGATGCTCTGCCAAGACTGTTCATGAGTTTAGGCAGGTTAAACTAGGGGATCCGAATAATAACAGTGATAAGTAACACAGAACTATCATTTTAGGAATGTGATTCATGTCTTTACCCATTTAATTCTCACAATACCCCTAGGTGTAAGTAGCATTTTCTCCTCCATTTTTCAGAGGAGGACACTGAAAACCAGCAATGTTATTTAGCTTGTTCGAAGTCTGGTATCTTGCAAGGGTCAGAGCCAGGACTTGAGCCTCTGACTTTGGAGTCTGTGCTCAGTCCTGCTCAGGGCTTCTCAGTGTGGAACACACAGGGGAGAGAGAGCCTGCCACTGCACCTAACTCACTATGTAACTCCCAGCAAGCACCTTCCTAGCCATCAAAGAGCCAAAAGCGACATTAACCAGAGGCAGCAACATGGTGTGGTACTTGGACAGAAAGACCAAGCTGAAACCTTAGCCCTTTCATGATGTCTATCGGGGCACTGTTGGAAGCTTTGAAAGGATAACAGAGGGTAGGTTATTCAAAGACATACGCAAGTAGTGTAATCATTGAAATGATCTCGCTTCCTCCTTCTCCTGTATTTTCTCCTGTCTGTATCCAACAATCATATAATCAGGATGTTATTTTCTTGTTCAGGTTTAGTTTCTTCATCTGATTCCTCTAGTATTAAAATACACCTACACTAGATTAATAGAAAATGAACGAGTAAGTCCAATGGGCTAATGCCCTCTTGATGGTGCCATGTGATTCTTTAAATACTATCGCCAGTGTTGGGGACTCAGCCACTCTCACAACCAACTGACCCATCCACATTTCAGCACCTACTCTGAGCCAGTTGTGTGTAGGCCCTGGAAACACAGCTGTGAGCAAGACATGACACTGATGTTTTTATAGAAGAGAGAGAGAGAGAGAGAGAGAACGAACTCAGGAAGGATCAGGAGATAAAGGGGGAGTGTAGGGAACTAGAGGAGTGCACACCAAGGGGGATCTAGGCCAAAGTGGGATCAAGACAGGCCTCCTGAGCAAGTGACATTGAAGTCATTGTATTTAAGGAGCTTTCAATGTAGTTAGGGAGATTAGACTAGGACACAAAGTAATTAGAGGACAGGTATGGGGCCAGTGTAAGTGGGATGAGAGGGCAAAGGAAAGCTCTCTCAGGGCTACAGAAACCATAGGAGGCTTCCTGGAGGAGGAGACCTCAGGCTGGGTCTTGAAGGATAGTTAGAATTTGATGTCATAAAGGTGAGAACACAAAGACCAAAAGGTAGGACCCATGAAATACAGAATGATTGAAGTATTGGGTGTGTTTTAGGAAGAAAAAGCCCTTGTTTGGTAAGAGCATTTTAAGATGCAAACACCACAGATGATTAAACTGTTCTTCCAAAGGAGGGTGCAGGCCTTCATTTATCTATTTCAATAAAAGATTTTCTGTTCCAGTCATGGCAGCCCTTCTCCTCAGTTATGAGTCAGGAGTCTCCATTTCAGCTGGGATCAAAGCAGTCATCACCGATTAGGATGATATTGACATTTTATCCTAGGAGTTCAATGAGCTGGACAAGATGGCCCTGACTGTTACTCCCGAAATATAAAGAGCCCGTGACTTTCGAGGGAGAGGAGAAGTAAGACAAGAACTTGTGAAGAGGTTGAACAATTGCACAAGAAATGAATCTAGGAAAAGGTTAAAAAACATACTCTTCTTTCATGTTTTCTCAAGGATCATGGCCCAGGAAGCAGAGCTCCATCTGCCAATCTCTGTGTTCAGCCTTTAGCTCTGGAGGGGAGGAGCAGGAGAGAAAGAGAGAGAGAGAGAGAGAGAGAGAGAGAGAGAGAGAGAGAGAGAGAATGATGATGATGATGAAGGGGAGAGGGAGAAGGAGGGAGGACTAGAGAGGAGGCTCCTGAACCTCTCTGTGCTGTAATAGGGTGGATATGTATGTACCACTCAGCTTTGTGGGCTTCAGTTTGGGGGTTGCCAAACCCTACGAGAACCACTGGGAGTTCATGGTTCGGGTAGTGGTGACATGGTAAAAACCAACTTTGTAATGGAATAAAACTGGCAACATATGGAGGCATTCAGAAGCTTAGTCTAGTGACCAAGAAGAGAGCCTAGAGCAGTGATGGTGAACCTATGACACGCGTGTCAGAGGTGACGCGAACTCATTTTTTTGGTTGATTTTTCTTTGTTAAATGGCATTTAAATATCAAAAATATAAATCTTTGTTTTACTATGGTTGCAAATATCAAAAAATTTCTATATGTGACACGGCACCAGAGTTAAGTTAGGGTTTTTCAAAATGCTGACACGCCGAGCTCAAAAGGTTCGCCATCACTGGCCTAGAGCAAGGGTGTGGCTAGTGACACTCACAGGCAGAAGGTGTGAGGTGATCAAGTAAAGGAAGCCTGGACTAGGTGGTGACAACTAAAATAGTAGAAAATTTCCAGGAAAAATAACCAGCAGCCTTTGGAAAGAACACAGGCATGCCGAGACATGCAGGCTGGAGGCAACAGGCAAAGAGCAGTAGGGATGCCCAAAGGGTGATGGGTGCAGTGGGAGGTAGTGGGAATGTCAAGGTGTTCAGAAGGGAAAGCAGGTCAGCATTGGACACCAGAGTTATCATCAGAGACAAGAGAAATAAAACCAGAAGAATTAATGAACCCTAAAGAAAACACATACCACTTCTTTTGTATTTTGCAGGATTTATTTGGGTGGAGATGTTTAATGTAAAAAATAATACCCTTACTGAGCACCTACTGTGGGTTGAAAGTTTCACACTCACAGTTTCAGAATTCTCCTGCTTCAATGCACTAACCCCATTTACAGGCCCAAAGTGGTACATTTGGTAACTGGGATTCCAACTCAGATCTGTCTGGCTCAAAACCACGCTCTTAACCACCACCATATTCTGAAAGAAGAGCAAGGGCTGAGGACTGAATGAGGCAGACATCCTCAGTCAGGGACAGAAGGAGAAACCAACCAAGTGCCCATGAGGTAGGATGAAAACTAGGGCTTGTACTGGTCCAGGTACATCAGAGGGAGGGGGAGGGTCCCTTCAACATGGATGCCACCAGACAGTACATGAGGATGAGGGCTTCTGCTATCATTTATTTAAATATACAAGTGATTATTTCTTAATATTTGATCTCAGTTGTTTATCTTATTTGCAATAGATTAAAAACCAACCCCCCAAATGTAATCATTCCATTATTTTAAAAAACAGCACATCACACATATACTTTACCTGAAGCCGTCACTGGAGGAGGGGCTGGCTTCAAGGAGTTACTTGGCTTGGTTGATCTATTCACCATGGGAGCTTAAACACACAAATATGCACAGAATGATTATAGATACAGCCCACTCAAGGGAATTCACACTTATGGGAAAATGCATTGTGGAAATGATGGGTCAGACCGGAGAGTTTGGAGGGAATAGGAAACATACTCATTAAACCTATAAGCCATTAAAAAGCCTCCTCAGAAAACAACAACAACACACCATTAGAATGAATATATTAATGATTAAAGGAACAATGAAATATTTTATGATAGGAATTTTGTTAACGTGAATACTGGCTTGGAATTCCCTTTGACAAACTGGAGGTGTAGGAGATGAATACTTTTTTTATAAATTAGTAGAAGTGTATTGAACCTAATAGTGAAGGGGCCACATTAGTAGCCCTACCCTCCCTGCCACAGCAACCCATACCATTTCTTTTGTATTTTCAGGATTTGTTTGGGTGGAGATGTGTAATATGTGTTTATTTTCATGGTGATGGGTGGCCAGGAATTCAGGTGGGTCTTCAAGCCGTTGGTGATGTGTAGGGAATGCAGGAGAGGGTTGCGACCTAGTGCGGTGTGAAAACTGAGCACTGCTACTCTAGAGTTTATTAGCTGCGTAATGTTCCTTGAAGAGATATCCCTCACACAGGAGTATATTCCTCATAGTGACTATATCCAGAGTAAGCAGGCGCTGTTCCACGGAGGGTATGTGGCACTGGCTTTTCAAGATACTTTGTTTGTAATTGCATTTGTTATTCTCTGAAGCATTTACAAACAAAATGTTCCTGAAATAGCACTAAATTTAAAGACTCAGTATACAGAGCATATTTTACTCTTTCATATTTTTCAGGCCTCTGCAGAAATTGTGCCTGGTGCAATATTTGTAAGGCCAGCATGGTGGCTTGTGACTTTGTATTAGGTTTTGTGAGACATCCATTCCAGTTGAGGACAGCTAATGATAAGCACCTAGGTGCTTCCATAACTTAAGATGGGAAGAGGACGGAGGAAGAAGGGAAAGACTATGAAATCCAGAGATGGCTCACTCAACCTGTCAAAGCAGGCAAATGCTGTGGACACAGATGAGAGAGGCCTGGGCACCATCACTTCGGAGCCCCTTAGTGCTTGCTACCAAATAGTCTCATATACCCCCCATCAACTGGTAGACATGTTCAGGTGCTTAAGACTACAAACGCTTGCCTTTTTCAGACGGGAGTGAGCTGCTTTCTGTGGGATGAATATAGTTTTCATCTTTATCTTCTACAGGGACAACATAATCAGCCTAAAAGAAATGCAGAAGTGAATGAGAAGAATGCTGTACATTCATAGGCTACTGTATGGGAAGAACTGATTAAAAAATATCTTTACTGAGATATAATTTATATACCATTAAATTTCCCTATGTAAAGTGCATAATTTAGTGGTGTTTTTTTTTCTTTTTTTAAAATTTAGTGGTTTTTAGTATAGTTGCAGAGTGTGAAACCATCACTGTAATCTAATTTTAAAACATTTTCATCACCCCAAAAAGGAATGCCATGCCCATTAGTCACTACCCATCTCCCCGCTTCCCATGACCTAGTCAACCAACAATCCACTTTCTGTCTTTAATATTTTCCCATTCTGGACATTGCGTGTAAATAAAATCATACACCATGTAGTCTTTTGTGACTTCTTTCACTTAGCATAATATTTTCAAGGTTCAACCATATATAGGATATATCATTGCTTCATTCCATTTTATGGCCAAATAACATTCCATTGTATGAATATACTATGGTTTGTTTATTCATTCATCAGTTGATGGACATTTGAGTTGTTTTCACTTTTGACTATTATGAATAATGTTGCTATGAACATCCATGTACAAGTTTTTATGTAGGTGTTCTTTTCTCTTGGGAATATGCCTAGAATTCCTGGGTCATGTTGTAGCTCTATATGTAACTGTTTGAGGAGTTGCCAAACTCTTTCCCACTAGCAATTTCTCCACATGTTCATCAATACTTGTTGTCTGTCTGTCTTTTTTATTATAATTATCATCATGGATGTCAAGCGGCATTAACTATAGTTTTGATATGCATTTCCCTGATGGTTAATGATATTGAACATCTCAATTCCTTTGACCATTTTGAATTGGGTTGTTTGTCCTTTTATTATTGTGTTGTAAGAGCTCTTTAAATGTTCTAAAAATAAGTCTCTTATCAGATATACAATTTTAAAAAATGTTCTCCCATTCTATAAGTTGTCTTTTTCCTTTCTTGGTGGTATCATTTGCAGCACAAAAGTTTTAAATTTTGAAGCTCATTTAATCTATTTTTTTTTTTGTTTCTTGTGCTTTTGGTGTTGTGTCTAAGAAATCATTGCCTAATCCAAGGTCATAGAGATTTATACCTGTTTTCTTGTAAAAGTTTTATAGTTTTAGCTCTTGCATTTAGGTCTAAGGTCCATTTTTAGTTAATTTTTTTATATAGTATGAGAGTTCCACTTTTATTCATTTGCATGTGTCTGCATAGTCATTCTAGTATGGTGTTTTTTTTTTAAATGATCCTTTCCCCATTGAATTGTCTTGGTACCTGTGTTAATAATCAATTGATCGTAAATATAGGATATCAAAAAATGTATATACACACTTTGAATACAGGCAGTGTTTATTAAAATACATTTCATTTTAAAAATTGAGCTATCAGCTGTTAAATTATATATACATTTTTTTGGGGCTCCCTGTATAGGGAAGGAGTGATTTTTATATTGATATGAATCAAATGAGGTAATCAGATCTCAAAAGTCATTTTACAACCTGCCTTGGTGGGTAGCCAAGATGAGTACTGAGAGAAAAATAAACTAAACCTTTATTGAGCACTTGTTGCCAGGTGTTCATCTGAGTACTTTATATGTGTTGTGTCACTTAATCGTTATAACAACTTAATAAAGCAGATACTACTATCAGCTCTCCCTGCCCACTAGGGGTTTCCTTTATACATTCCACCTCTCTGCATCTTAGAGGAGGACTATGGAGGAGCAGAGAGAAAAGGTGGAGGAATGAAAGCTAGGTGGGGCAGGGCAGGGCAGGGCAGAGAGGCAAAGGAGAATAAAGGCAGGAAACGATCTTACAGAGGAAAGAGAAGATCTCAGGAAACCAGGGGAAGAGAAAGAGGATAATAAGAGGGGCATGGAACCAGTATTGATATTGTACCATATGCCTCCAGGGATTGAAAATGCAGCCCAAGCCAATTTGGCTCAGTAGATAGAGCATCGGCCTGCAGACTGAAAGGTCCCGGGTTTGATTCCGGTCAAGGGCACATGCCTGGGGTTGTGGGCTCGATCCCCAGTGAGGGGCGTACAGGAGGCAGCCTATCAACGATTCTCTCTCATCATTGATGTTTCTATCTCTCTCTCCCTCTCCTTTCCTCTCTGAAACCATAAAAATATATTAAAAAAAAGAAAGTGCTTACAATAGGTCATATATGCCATTTTTTAGAGAAAGAAAACTACACCCTTTCAGCATAACATTGGAGAGTTAGAGGGTGGCAGTGAAGGCACAAAGTGGCTAGTGCTGGCCAGAGAGCAGGGATGGAAGGAGGAAGACATGCCCGGTCCAGACTGTCCTGATGCCTCCCTCCCACCCCACACCATATCCTGCCTTCCACTAGGTCTGGGAAGCCATCAGATGGATTTACTTTACCTCATCCTCAAGATCCTTGGGTTTGGGTGGGACTTGAGGTTTCGGCAGAGACATCGAGGTGGGCATAGTGGAGGCCAGCCTCGCCTTAGCTGAAGGCCAGCTGGGTTTACTGGGAAGGGTCTTGTTCAAGGGTGGAGACTGCCTCTGGCTTGATCGGTTGTCTTGAAAGGAACAAAAAAGCATGAAATGAAAGGGGCTCTGGGTCATTCCCTGGAAGGAAACCACTGAGCTCTAGAAAGTATAGAACCTCCAGCACCTAAGTAGCCACAAATGAATCAGGGCATTCCTTAAAAGAGTGAAATGACATATTAGGTAAAAAGTTTCAACTGCCCATTGACTTACATTATAAAAAGTAGAAGAAGATCCTCATAAAAAACATCCTCCCAGGGGAGAGAGAGAGACTCATGGGCTCAAGAGAGCTGAGAGCCCAGGACCTGCCCACCAGGGGGCATGATGACCTCAGCAGCATGAGGGTCTAAGAGGGGTGCTCCCTCATGGTTTCACATGCTCCATGAACCTTAAGGGCAGAAATTCTCACTCCCACTTACACACAAGAACCACATGGGAGCTTTAAAAAATGCCAAGGCCCAGGACCCACCCCAGACATAACTGATCCTACTCTACATGTTTGATCTTGTAGAGTAGGATCTAGCATTATAGATTTTTAAAGGTGCCCCAGGTTATTCTAAGGTGTATTCAGGGTGGCAACTGCTCATCTGGGTGAACCTACATGTTCCCCCCGCCCCCGCCCCCCCGTTAATGATTTCTCTCAAATCATGGAGAACTCTTGAGTTCCCCCGTCCAGGACTGTCCTCACGCAGGTATCAGGGAAGCAGTCTAAGCTCTGAAGCCAAATGGCCCTGAGTTTGGTCCCCTGCTCTGCTGCTGACTAGCTGTACTCCTCTGGGCTAGTTGTTATTCAATCTCTCTGGGACTCACATTCCTCATTTTTTAAAAAAAATCTTTATTGTTGAGATTATTACAGATGTCCCTCTTTTCCCCCCCATTGTCTCCTTCCACCCAGTTCCCGCCCCATCCCAGGCCTTC
The DNA here is from genome assembly GCF_028538775.1 of Myotis yumanensis. Lineage (NCBI taxonomy): Eukaryota > Metazoa > Chordata > Mammalia > Chiroptera > Vespertilionidae > Myotis > Myotis yumanensis. The sequence goes on along the minus strand of NW_027223764.1, from coordinate 21,899,396 downwards.
ACCACCCTATTGTCTGTGTCCATAGGTAATGCATATCTGTATATAAGATATTTGTTTAATTTCTTCCCACCCACCACCTACCCTCTGAGAATTGTCAGTCTGTTCCATTTCCATGCCTCTGATTCGATTTTATTTACCAGTTTATTCTGGTCATTAGATTTCTTGTTCATTTATTTTGATTCAATTGTTGATAGGTATGTATTAGCTGCCATTTTGTTGTTCATATTTTTGATCTTTTTCTTTTTCTTCTTCAAGAATACCCTTCAACATTTCATATAATACTGGTTTGGTGGTGATGAACCCCTTTAGCTTTTTCTTATCTGTGAAGCTCTTTATCTGACCTTCAATTCTAAAGTATAGCTTTGCTGTGTAGAGTAATCTTGGTTGTAGATCCTTGCTATTCATCACTTTAAACATTCCCTGCAAAGATCTCATAGTTTCTGTTGAGAAATCAGCTGACAGGCCTATGGGCATTCCCTTGTAGGTAACTAACTGCTTTTCTTTTGCTGCTTTTAAGATTCTCTTTTTGTTTAGCCCTTGGCATTTTAATTATGATGTGTCTTGGTGTGGGCCTCTTTGGGTCCTCTTGTTTAGGACTCTCTGTGCTTCCTGGACTTGTAAGTCAATTTCTTTCACCAGGTAGGGGAAGTTTTCTGTCATTATATCTGTCAAATAGGTTATTAGTATCTTGTTCTCTCTCTCTTCTTCTGGCACCCCCCACAGTGGAATGTTGGTATGCTTGAAGTTGTCCCAGAGGCTCCTTACACTATCTTCATATTTTTGGATTCTTTTTTCTTTTTGCTCTTCTGGGTTGGGTGTTTTTTGCTTCCTCATATTTCAAATCATTGATTTAATTCTCAGAATCCTCTACTCTACTGTTGAATCCCTGTACATTATTCTTTTTTTCAGTCAGTGTATGCTTAATTTCTGACAGGTCTTTTTCCATTTTCTTAAAGGTTTCTAGAAAATTCTTGAGTAACCTTATAACTGTGGTTTTGAACTCTATATCCAGTAGTTTGCTTCTTCCATTTCTTTCATTTGTGACATGTTTTTTGTCTCTGCATTTTGTCTGCTTCCCTGCGTTTGTTTCTATGTATTGGGTAGAGCTGCTAGGTCTCCTTGAGTTGGTAGAGTGGCCTTCTGTAGTAGGTGTCCTACAGGGCCCAGTGGCTCAGCCTCCCTAGTCACCTGAGCTGGGCACTCTAGGTGCACCCCTTTGTGGACTGTGAACACAGTATTATTGTAGTTGAGACTTGATTGCTGTTGGTGTCACTGGGAGGAATTGACCTACAGGCCAATTTGCTCTGAGAACCAGCTGTGACTACAGTGGGAGAGCTGCTGTGCCGGAGACATCCCTATGGAGCAGGACTTGCTTAAGTGGGACTTTGGTGCTCACTGAGTCTGCCCCTTGAGTGTGTTGCTTATGGATGTGTAGTTGTAATTTGGTATGGCCTGACATTGACCAGTGGGTACACTGGCTCTTGGGTGTCCAGGAAGGTGTAAAGTCAGCCACTGCCTGGGGCCAAACAGCAGGAGCTACAGAGAGATCTGAAGATTCCTTCTCTTTGTATCAGGTTTGGAAGTGCCCAGATGAGGCCCAGCTGTGAAGCAAGGCAGGCTGGTGCTGGTGCCAGGTCTTTGGCCTTTTATTGATAGGTTTAGGGCTCCCTGACCCAGCTGCAGCTTGTTTGAGAGCAAGGTCAGGTCATTTATATGCAAAAGCCACTGCACACAGCTTGGATGGGGTTGTAAATTGGATGAGGTGGGGTCTTAGGGAATCATCAGGGTGGAGCAAACAGAAATGGCTGCCAGCATAAGAACAATGATCCCTGCGAGCACCTCCGTCTGGAAGAAAGCTCCCCCAAATTTCTGCCCCAATGCCAGACAATCCAGTTCCTCCTCATATGTGTGTGTCCCCCAAAGCCTCACCCTGGTGCTGGAGGTCAGAGGAAGCAGGACCTTGTAAGTTCAGTTTGTGCCTTTTAAGAGGAACAGCTGGGTATCCAGCAGCCTCTGTGTCAATGAGCCCCAATCCCCACTGGTTTTTACAGCCTATGGGGACTTCTTTTCCCAGCTCTGGGACCCTGGGTTGGGGGTCTGGTGTGTGGCTGGGATCCCTTGCTCCTCTGGGCAGCCTCCGCCGAGATGATCTCCCTCCTGATTAAAAAAGCAGCACACATGGGTGCCGGATCAGCCCGTTCCACGCCTCCACACCTCCTACCAGTCTCAGTATGCTTTCTTTTTTACTTCTCCAGTTGTAGGACTTCCACTCAGCCAACTTTCCAGTGGTTCTAGATGATGATTGTTCTGTATTTTAGTTGGAATTTTGATGTGGTTGTGGGAGGCGGCGAGTACAGACGTTTACCTATGCCACCATCTTCCTTTCTCACATTCCTCATTTTTAAAATGAGGATCATCATATCCACCTCAGAGAGAAATTGTTTGATCTGTCATCTCTTCTGCTTGCCTCAGAAAACCATGTGGGAGCCCAGCCAGGATGGCTCAGTGTTTGAGCGTCAACCCATGAACCAGGAGGTCATGGTTCGATTCCCAGTCAGGGCACATGTCTGGGTTGCAGGCTTAATCCCCAATGTGAGGCATGAAGGAGGCAGCCTATCAATGATTCTCTCTCATTATTGATGTTTCTATCTCTCTCTCCCTCTTTTCCTCTCTTGAAATCAATAAAAAAAATATATATTTAAAAAAAGCCACATTCAGGCCTGGAGGCCAGACCTGAGCTGTGTCCATTTAACCTATGAGGCTGATTCCAGGTTTAAAGCTCCTCACCCCCACCCCCAGTTAAAAGTCTGCAGTCTACACCCAGTGTGCACAGCCAGCCAGTGTTGGGGTGGGAGTGGAAGGAGTGGCCGTAGCAGACACTGGGATCCTTGATGGCCATCCCTGTTCTTTATAGACCTCTCAAGAGAAATGTGGAACCTTGTGCATAGGAAGCCTGAAGAGAAGTACGGACTAATCTCGGGGTTGATTTCTCAGACTGTTGCGAGTTGGGAGCAACCATCAGGGTGTTTTCATTTATCCTTTGTCTGTTTCCAATATTCCTGATTTAGGAAGGATAGTTTCCCCCATCAAATGGGCAAGTTTGCCAGCTGGGGCTCCATTACCTGAGTGACCAGATGATCCACCTGGAGGTGGTGGGAATGGGAGGTTTCCCCGCCAACCTTGGCCTGTCCCCACCTCCCTGCTAAACACCCAGGGTCTGGGGGGCCGCCTCACCTACGTACTCGCCCCTGGTGAAGGGCAGGGCTGGGTGAACTGTCCTCGTCTCCTGCTCGACGGGCGGTGGCTCATAACTGTCATCCCCAGTCTCCTCAGCGGGCAGCACGTACATCTCGGAGTCGGAGTGCTCGTCGGGGTTTTCATAGTCGCTGTCCTGCAAGTGAAGACACCGTGCTCAGGGCCCAGCTGTGCCTGGTCGTCAGGACAGACCTGACCTGGAGGGCCAAGCTGCTCCCCCAGTGTCGGGATGAGGAAGCAAGGCCTGGACGGGCTGGCTCAGATGGGGTGGGAGCGGGGGTGGGGAGTGGGGGCGGGAAACCAGGTGGACCATTCAACCCGCAGTGTGGCTGAACCGTGGGAGAGAAAATATATAGGTGTCCCAAAATTAACGCAAGAAGTAATCTTGATAGAAAACACAGGTTTATAATTAAAAATTGTAAATTTTTTATTGATTCATAAAGTATACAGTATAGGGTTATGTATGGAATAGCACATCGGGTAAATGGCCTCCACGGCTTTGCTGGCACATACGCAAAGCTGTGGTCTTCATTGGTCTTCATTGTCCCTGCTCCTGGGCCAAAATTGGTACTTGGTAATGCTTATCAAATTGAAGGGATTGAAATCAAAGGGCAACAGATATTAGAATCTGATTCAATAAACCAAGTAAAATTAGGCTTTTATTTTGTTGTTGTTGTTGTTGTTAATGCTCATGCAAAATTCAAACCTTGTGTGAATTTTGGGACACCCTATATTTTAAGAAGACAGAAAAATAGAATAACCGTAGGTTTTATTATCATGAAGGCTGACAGTTGAGGGAAAAATAAGTTTAATAAGTATAGGGGAAGGAGACACACAGGAAAACATAAATACCTTTGAGAAGATGAAGTTAAAAGAAAAAAATATATATATTTTAAAAACAGAGCTGGTAAGCTAGAGGGGCTGGGCTTCACACAGACTCAGAGTCCACTCTCTATTCTTTTATTAAATATAAATTATATTTAAGTTAAGATTGAAAAATACATTGACATGTTTGTTCTAAAGTTCAAGCAGTTGGGAAGGATGTAATGAAGCCTCCTTTCCAGCCACTCAGTTCCTCTCCCCAGAGGCAAACAGAAACACTAGCTTCTTGTGCATTTTGTCCAGAGCTAGCTTATGTGTACAGCACGCGTGTGTATGTTTGTGTGGAAGAAATATTTGGTTCAAGAGTTAAGAGGTCCTCCGACCTCTGCGTCCATTGCCCTCTCCTCAACTGCTGCCTGGCAATGCATGATCCACACATGATTTTCCAGTGAGTGGGAGATGCATCTGCCCTTTGGCCCGTTTCATTTACTTGCAGTTGTATAACACTGATGCAGGGGCAGTGTTTCCTTCATTGCTGTATCCTCAGGGCCTGTAACAGGGCTGGCACATGGTAGGAGCTCAGTATGTTTGGGATGAATGAATTAATAAATACATGAGTGAGGCCTATGCTTTATTCCTCAGTCTGTAGGGAGATGGGGAGAGGAGAGGAATAGGGTGAAGAGTGGGATAAGAAATGAGAAAGGAGGCTGAAAAGAAGGTGTGGTTGTTCTTGTCCTAGAATGGGAGAGAAGGTGGATGGGGTGAGATAAGAAAATTCCTGTAGGGGGATTGTCCCACACCCCAATCCCAGTAATAGCAGATTGGGGGTGGGGTGGGTGTGGGCTCAGTAATCCTTCCTGAACATGAACATGAACTTAGGAGGAATAGAATAATGATAGTAATGATATTATTCTTATAACTGACATTTCTATGTGCTGTATACCTCATTTACTCCTCACCACAATCATGAAATAGTGTTTTAAAACTCTCCCATTTTATAGTAGAGGAAACTGAGGGACAGAGGAGTTGAGTAATTTGAGTCTGCAATCTGTGTCCTGAGAAGTCAATGACTATTCTCAGATGGGGGATCTAGGAGATGAGCTGAGAGTGAAAGAGTGGCTGGGGGAGGCTTATCAGGCAAGAGCCTGGCTTCCCAAGGCCAGCCTAGGCCAGCATGAGGTGGTTTGAGCCCTGCTCATCCAGGCCAAGGGCCCAGTCGCTGCTGTGGCAGCCTCTCCGGGAGGCATCAGTGCAAGTGCTGAGAAGCAGCTGCTTTAATGAACATCTGGAAAGTGAAAGAATCAGCAGGGACCTGGACCCATGTGCCTGAGAAGGAGAAGGTTTGGGCATTGCTCTTTGTTTCGGTTTTTATGGACCAGGGATGGGACTTCTGAGACTTAATTACGTGGCGGCTGGGGAGCACTGTGTGTCTGGGGAGGAGTCTGGGGTCCTTGCAGCCCCTCAGGCTGGGCAGCCTGAAAGGGAGGATCACATTGGCAGAGGAGGCAGAAGGAAGGGGAAGAGGGACTCCATGTCAGCTATTTCTCTGACACTGGGCTGCCTACCAGATGGAGGCAGGACGACAGGACTGAGACTATATATCCAGGACCCAGCATAGGACCTGCAATAAGGCAGGTGCCCACCACACAGCTATGGAATGAATGACTGAGCTGCTGCCTGGGCTCTGCAGGGACTGAGGAGAAAGGGAAGGCTCTCAGGAGAAGTGCTGGGCTGGAAAATCTATTCTCTGGGTGATGCACCAGGAGTTCCTTCTGCTCCAAACACAGCAGAATGCATTGAATGCCTTTTTCTTTCTTTTTTAAAAATATGGAACGCTTCATGAATTTGTGTGTCATCCTTGCACAGGGGCCATGCTAATCTTCTCTGTATCATTCCAATTTGAGTATATGTACTGCCGAAGTGAGCACTTGAATGCCTTTTTATCAAGAGAATTGACTTGTATGCATCTATATAAGCATAACTAATGGACATAAGACACTGGGGGGTAAGGGAGGGCAGGGGTTTGTCAAGGGTGGGGGGGATAAAAAGGGCACTTATGTAATACCCTTCGTAATACTTTTAGCAAATAAATAAATAAATAAATAATTAATTAAAAAAAATAAATAAAAAAGGAACTTGTGAGAGTTTAAAAAAATCCTCTTCCCCCAAATTATTATAAATTCTGGCAAATGAAATTTAATCATTCATTCAATATTCAACAAGTGTAATATGTTGGATAATCTGATGGAAACTTGAAGAAGGGAATGTGTAATAAGACAAAATTTCAAGTTGTGCATTTATTCATTTAACCAGTTATTAATTATTGAATACCTAGTATGTGCCAGGCATTGTGCTTGACTCTGAGCACACTCCCTCACAGAAATTATATTCTAGCAAGGGAACCTGATGACACACAAATAGTGAATAATAAATAATAAGTAGACCTTTAAACACATGAAATGTCTATCACTAGTGATAGATGCACTTAGGGGAATGGTCAGGGGCCTGAGACCATGCTGTGGGAGCGTGATTCTATCTTGGATGGGGTACCTTAAAGGCCTGCCTGAGGAGACATTTAAACCAAGCCTGGAGGACAAGAAGGCGCTGACCAAGCGAGGAAGAATGGAAGACTGCTCTTTGGTTTCTCCTCTTTTGCCTTCTTTTTTCCTGCCCAAGGACCATGAGTCAGAAGTCACTGAGACAGGCAGGGTCTTGGCATGTTGTAGGAACTGAGGGCAGGCTGTGCCCCTGGGCTGTCATGAGGCCTTGGAAGGGGGTGCACTGGGGGTGGGGAAGGCGGGACAGGTCCACAGGGACCAGATTTCACAGAGCCTAGAGGTGTTACAACAAGTCTGGATTTCGTCCATTTAATGTCAAAATAATTGTGAGTGAATGTTTCTCAATCCTTATTACAATTGGTGCCTTGATTTTGGTGGTTTGACTTTGAGATACGTCCTTTCCTCATCTTCAGGGTGATTTTATTTTGTGCTTCCTAATTTCCCACTGTGTGCTTTTTCTATTCAGCCAGCAAGCTAAATTTCCTTGGCTTCCCTCAGCATGAGGACCAGCTTTCTAACTTTACTAAGATGTGGCTCAGTGCGTGCAGCCAGCAGGGGGCGCAGTTGCAGTGCTTCTGAGGGATCAGTGACAGCTGGGCTCTGGGAAATAACTCCATGCCTAAGTAACTTGCCTTTACAGAAGCCATTTGTCCTCTCTTTAAAAAAAATCTTTTCTCTGCGGTCGAAAAGGGAGGAACTTCTGTCTCCTTATACTCGGAGTAAACTCCAGGTGGTTTACACAACATGAGCCCCGGCTCAATTCTGGGCACTGGACAGGGGTCCCCAGTTCTCATTCTGGCTGCTGAGTAACTGAACGACAGTGGGCAAGTCGTTTTCATTCTTTTGGCCTTTGTTTCCTTATATGATATGTTGTCGTGTAGAGACCTTCTTGGATCCATTCCAGATCTAAAGTTCACAGATTGGATTCACAGGCATGAATTTGACAGATGAGAAATAATTATTGGGAAGAAAATTTTTTCAGGCTGTCTTATCCCTATAAGACTCAGCCTAAGGGAAAAGTGGCTGCTGGGGTTTTGTGGGTTGTAAAGACACCCTGAAGAGGTTTACAGTTAATTTGGACATGTCACTCCCCCAATGTCATCATGGCCAGTGCCCCTCTCTCACTCTGGCCTCCGATGCTCTGCTAGCCTGCTCGGTCACAGCAAGCACCTTGGAGCCTGGGTTTGAGATCTGAGTGTCTGAGTGAGAATTTTGGAACTGCAAGTTAAATTTTTCATGCCTTCGTTTCTTCAGCTGTAAAATTGGTGGGGCTAATATTCAAAACGTTTAACAATGGCCCTAAAGAATGTTCCAATGCCCCTGATGTGCCAGGCATTTACTCTTGGTTATTGGTTTGTTTGAGCTTCTGTGCAGGGGCCAGGAAGTGATGGGCACTGGGGAATTCAGGACAGAGGCATTTGCTAACTGACATGGAAATATTTAAAGTTTACCATCTATTTTGGCCATGCTGGTGAGTACTCTGGATATTAGCAGAAAACGGGGATAAGAATGCCTACAGAGGGCTGTAGTGGGGCTTAGGCGAGGCAATGCACATAAAGCTCTTCGCCTGGCATGATGCAGCTCAAAGCAGCCTGGCTGAGGTTATTGCTGCCATGTCTGCAGGTGGCCTGCCACCTCCTCTCTGTGATGTGCAGCTGACCACCAGTGTGTGACTCAGAAATAAACCCTTAGAAAAGCCCTGGTGGAAACAGAACCCTCCTCGTCTCAGGAGCAATACTTACAAAGTCATCTGACCACTGCTCCTCTTCATCAGCAGGGCTCTCTGAAATGACACGGAGGAGGCAGAATGCATAAACATAAATCTCAGCTGGCAGCTCCCCCCTGTCCACAGCACCTGCACCTGCCTTCCCTGCCCTGGGGCTTCCTGGTCCCCTTTACTTGACCTTGAATGGTTATTACAGTCATCTAATATTCATTCACTTTCAAATCCTTTTTTTTTTTTTTTTAAGTCAGTTCTCACAGCATTAAGAGAAGTCTCGCTGGGAGCAGAGAAATGGTGCATTTGACCCATGTCTATCTTTGTCAAGGGACATTTTGGGGACCTTAGAGTAACCCAGTAGGAACCTGCAGTTCATACTGTGTTGCTCCCAAGGATTTCTTTGAATCAATATATGGATGGTGCAGTAAGAAGAGCACTGGACCTGGAGTCAGACCCAAATTCTCATCCAGGCTCTGTTCCTAATCAGATGGAGAGTGGGCAAGAACAACTAACATCCAAGATCAGATAGTGAATAGTTGAACCCTATGGGCTGACTTCCAAGTGCAAGCTCTTAACCCTAGTGCCATGCTGCCTCACTGTCTTTGGGCTCCAGGTGCAGGCACCAGCCTAGACTCTGCAGGGGTATAAAAATGGATGTGACAGCCCAGCTGGCATGGTTCAGTATTTGAGTGTTGACCTATGAACCAGGAGGTCACAGTTTGATTCCTCGTCAGGACACATGCCTGGGATTGCGGTCTTGATCCCCAGAGTGGGGTGTGCAGGAGGCAGCCAATCAATGACTCTCATCATTGATGTTTCTATCTTTCTCTCCATCTCCATTCCTCTCTGAAATCAATAAAAAAATACTTTTAAAAAATGGATGTGGCTAGGTAGTGTAGGGGGTGGAGTTGGAGGCCTGGCTATCTGTTGGCTCCTGCAGAAATCGCTTGTGAACCACCTGGCCCTCCACTATGCATTCAGGTAAAATCTAGAAAAAAACAGAATGGCCCCCTCTGGGCATCATGACACACCGAGGCAGTAAAGGGACAAAAGTATCATGTGGTAGAGGTTATTTGATGGCGCCCCTCTTCTCCAGCTACACCCATCTTCTGGTTCCACAAGCAGCTCACAGCATCATGTGGTTAAATGGCTTTAGAGGTTAAATGCAGAGTCACAACCTTGCAGGCCATTGTCCAGACTAGAAAGCATGACAAGCCAACGTACTAGATCTAGAGTAGTGGGTAGTTTTCCAGCACTTCAGGGAGCCTCCACGGTGTGCAGGTGTTTCAGAACCAAGCTCCCTGGGTTCCAATCCTGGCTCTGGTTTTTGCCACCTGCTTGGCAGTGGACCAGTACTTTAGTGTTTAAAGTTCCATTTCCCCACCTTAAAACAAAGATAAGAATAGTGCCTGCCCATGTTTTTATGAGAGTCAAGTAATATAATACATGTGCTTTGGCACACAGTAAATGCTGTGTCGGTATTACTTGTTGTTGTCTTGGGTATTGATAATTCTCTATAAACCCTCAAAACAATTTCAATTCTATTTCACTCTAATGGCAACCATGTGGTATGGCTACCACAAAGATAGCCTCTAGTGTAGTGGGTGAACTTTTCAGGAGGGTAAGTTCAAGTTTAATATGGGCCAGGTGGTTCAATTTGGGGTGTGGGATTTCCTGCCCTTGCCAAGAAGCTGAGAAGCTGGTTGGGCCTCCTTTTTGGGGAAAGCCTCTCCTACTGTGTCCTGGACCTGTTTGGGGGCTTAGGCTCCATTGACTGTGTCATAATTTCCTGCCACACAATAAAGGGACTTGTCCCCTTGCCTCACCCAGGCTTTGCAGTTCACATGGCCCTCCCAAGCCTGTGGACACAGCACCTGGCACTTACACGCTACAATGGCCACTGTGGCCCCCATCTCAGTGTCTGCTCCAAGCTAAGGCATGTAGCTTGGAAACCTGATTCTTGCTTAAAAACCTGATTCTGTGATTTGTTAGCAGTGTGACCTTAGGTGAATTGCTTACCCTCCAGGCCTCAGTTTTCTCATCACTAAAATGGACATGATTAGTAGTTCTTATAACATACGTTTTTGAGAGAATGAAAGTGAAAGGACACATGGAAAGTGCTTAGAGGCGCACCTGACATAGAGTTAGGGCCCACTTATTACTATCGATGGACTTTATCCCTAATTCTCACAATAACCAGAAGGATAGGTAATCTTACCTCTAGATCAGGGATCTGAGGCCTGGGGAAGTTACAAAACTTTTCTTGGTTCATGCAGTGCTTAAGGGACAAAGTCAGGATGCCACCCCAAGTCAAAAGGACCCCAAAGTTCCAGGTATTCTCACCGAGCCACCCAGTACAACAGTAATAAAAGACCTAGAGTTGAGGAGAACAATTGTGTATCAGACAGTCCAGGTGGTGTAAAATTTCCTTATAAGTGTCTCAGCACCTGGAGTCATGGCCAGGTGCTGGGAAAGATCGAGAAAGGTGTGGTCAGTGAAGGCATGAAGCTTTGTGTCAAAGATGGAATTGGACTGGGCCCTGAAGGACCAGTGGGACTTGAGCAAGAGAATGAAGATGAAGGAGGGCATCTCCCTCTCATCCCCTAAGACAGGCTTGTGTGCCAGTCCCAGAAATAGGACTTAGAGCTGAGGGATGGAAGGGGCATCCATAAGACACAGATGTGCACAGAATGAATGAGCTCCACTCGAGAGTCACAGGAGAATTTTCCAGGAGGAAAAACAAAGCCAGAGTCACTGCCAGCCAAGGGACACTGTGGTCCTAGTTACAAGTTGGAGATGGGGAGGCTAATGAGTATGGTGTTTGAGTAACTCAGCTATGAAGACATGAAGGCTGAAATAGACTGGGGGTCTTGGGGAGGGGAGGGATGGCTGGAAGGACAGCAAAGGGCTCTGTAGAGTGATCTTGATTGAAGGGGTGAAGGCAAGGGGATGATGTCAGCCTTTGGTTCTGGGTCCTCAGGAGCCTCAGAGACTGTGGGGCTGTTCTGGTGGCATCTCGGCCATAGACTTTAGGGGTGCATTCCACAGCTGGTGTCTGACACACAGTGTCAGCTGTGGCTCTGATTCCACTCTGGCTGTGCCCTTGACCAGGAGTCCTCCCATTTCTCCTCCTACAGAGCTGGTGGTGGGATGCAGGGACCAATGGGAAGACCGCAGTGGGATGCAGGAAGGGAAGAAGGAAGGCAGGTGGACCAGCTTTGGTGGTGGGACAGATTCAGGGAAGGAATATAAAACAGAACTGTAAGGCAGGGGAGGTTGTGAGTGGACAGTCCCACTAGGTACACCCTGAAAAGATAAAGGAATGTGACTTAGTATGGGAACTGAGGCCAAGGCCAGATCCAGCCTGGTTAGGAGAGGTGATTTGAGTCTAAATGCATCTTTGAAATTCCCTTTTTTGGTATGTTTATTCATCCCTACCCAGGGCCCTATTAACAGGATGGTGAGTGTGCATAAGAGGGGGACATAGTCGTGGCTCAGGCATCACCTGGCTGTGTGACCTTGGCAGTCACTTTGCCTCTGTGGTTTCCAGTTATTCCTAACATGAAAACCTTGGATTGCATGATCGTCTCTAGGCTATAAAATACCTTTGAGTCCAAGTTTCATTCCTTTATTCTTAGTTCCATGAGGCAGGCCTGATGTGGAATCAGCTCTCCCCATGTGAACTTTGTTGGCAGCACCAGTTAGAGTATAAATGAGGAGACGGAAAACCAAGTGAATGCTGGCTTCACTGAGGACATGGAAGCAAAAGCAGTGCTATATTTCACTTCCTTTGTGGACAAAGGGTTGTTATGCGTATCCCATTCTGTGGCGGACATTTACCCAGAAATCCCTGTGCAGGTAACTTCCTCTGCCCCACCCCCATCACTTCTCTGATCTCTTCCCTGCATGACATCAGTGGTGGGAGCAGAGGGTGGGCCTCCTAGGGACAGCACAGCAGCCTCTGGATAGCAGAGCCCACGTACACAAGGAGAGAGGCCTTATTCAGTTCTGACCTCTCAGGGCTTGTGCAGGGACCATGGGAGCTTCTGCAGTGACCTCAGCAGGCTCTGGGGTCACCATGACTGGTTCTCTCTACCCACCCACTCTCACCCTGCCAGCTCCTGAGCCAGACAAAGACACTTGAGCAGCGGTTCTCGAATGACCCTTTCACAGGGGTCGCTTAAGACCATCCTGCATATCAGATATTTACATTACGATTCATAACAGTAGCAACATTACAGTTATGATGTAGCAATGAAAATAATTTTATGGTTGGGTCACAACATGAGGAACTGTATTTAAAGGGCCAGAAGGTTGAGAACCGCTGCACTAGAGGTTGTTCAACTATGAAAGCACAGGAACTGGAAAGCAGATTCTGGTGCTAATGTCAGAGGCTCTGGGGGTTCAAAATAATAAGAAATTACCCAGAAAAGTGTAACCATCTCAGCTTGGGTCAAAGGGAGGAACAGCAGGATGGGAGCTGGGGTGGGTTTCCTGTAGTGGCTGCAGTAACCTTGGGCGTGTTACTTAACATTCCTGAGGTGCATTTTCTTCATCTGGGAAATCAGGTTTGACCAAGTATAACAGGCTAATTTTTAATGATAATTTTGTGTGGCCCATGAGTGATGTCATAAATATCCAAATGGCCCTTGGCAGAAAAAAGGTTCCCCACCCCTGTAAGGAGAGGAGGGACTGTGGTGACTCTTCTGCTGACCGCTGTGGGCACTGGCCCTTTCCATCCTCTGCTTCCTGAAGGTCTCTATCACCAAGGTCAACACATTTTCCTGGGTAGAGGGTGGGGAAGCCATTTGCTTCCGGGACTGGAAAAAGGACATAATTCCCACATCTGGGGGAGAGAGGTGGGGCTGTTTCAGGAGTCTTTGGTGGACTCAAGGCCTCCAGAGAGTGCCTTCTGGGCTCTGGAGAGCTGGTGGGCTAAGGTCTCCAAGCACTGGCACGTTCAGGGACCTTGCAGACCCCCTACGTTCAGGAGGAGCTGTCAGGGTTGGTTTCCAAGGCCCCGGGCTTGCAACTGTTTAGGGTCCCCAAGGCTCAGAGGAAGCAGCTGGAAATGCTTCTAGAACATGAGTTGGGGGGGAAGAGAGGGGCAGAGGGAAATGGCAAGGGAGGTACTCACTGCAGGTGGTGATGGTGGTTTTGCCAAAAGGACCTTTTTTGGGGACTGGGTGTCAGAGCAGAGGAGAGTAGGCAAGGCCTGGGTGAGGGGATCTCCGCAATAGGATGAATTTCTGAGATCCAGGAACTTCCATGGATTGGACAGTGCAGGAGCCGCAGTAAGGACAGAGTTGGTGGACTTTAGCAGGGTTTCTCAAATTTAATATGCGTACATTCAGAGCCCCTGGAGCTCTAGTTAAAATACAAAATTCTGATCCCTGAGTCGGGTGGGGCAATCTACTTTTCTAATCAGCTCCCAGGTAATGCTGATGCTGCACGCTAGGGATGGCACTTCAAGCAGCAAAGGCTTAGAAGACCCAGCTGAGACCCAGAGAGATTAAGTACAACCTGGAAGAGGCAACTTCCTAAAGCCAGGGGAGTTTAGGAGAAGCTTGCGTCACCCTGGGCCCGGGGCTCCAGAGACTTGTGTTTCTGTGCGTGTGGAGTATTAGTGTTGGCGGGAAGCTGACAGAGCTTCTTGTTCAGTCCTGTGTGATATAGAAAAGGAGAGGAGAGTGCTTGGTCCAGGGTTACACAGCCTGTGGCTAGGCACTGAAGGACCTTGTATGCAGGCTCAGTGGTTGGCAATTCCTCCTGCTGCTGATGTAAAGCCATGAGAATATAATGCAAAGGCATTTCAGAACAACTCTCGGTGGAGGTTGAGAGGACCACATGGGATTAGGAATTAACAAGACTATTTAGAGGCTTCTGTACTGGGACACGTAGCCTGATGACAGGGCTCTGAGCTGTAGCTATGTGACCAGAGAGGGACAAACATATTTGAGAGACACTTAAAAGCTAAAATTAATAGGATTTAGAGATTATTATTATTTTATTTTATTTTTTTTTGGTAGAGGGGGAAGGAAGAGAAGAAATCAATGATGATCTCTAGTGTGTGGGGGTTAGGCAAAAGGATGAATAAATGATGAATGTTATCTGGCTTTTGCCCAAGTAAAAAATATAAGAGAAGAAGGGGTCTGTGTGGCCATCAGGACAGACTATGAAGCCACAAGGAAATGGGTCACATCTATATCCCACCAGGGCTGCCTGCCCCTGACTGGCCCGGACAGGTATGGGAGGTCATCCCAGGAGATGTCCCAGCAGAAAGTGGGCCTTGTTTGTGGTACACCGTGGTGGGTAGGTCTAAGCATTGGATTGGATGTTAGACTGTTTGACCTCTGGGGCTCCTATTAAACCTGACACGCCATGATTTCATATTTTCCCATCAAAGCTTTGGGTACTTAACAGGTATAGCCTGCTTGGTTTTCTTTTCATTTTTAGAACTTGGAGAGAAGAATAAGGGTTCTTTGTTGTTGTTGTTTTACTGAGGGCTATATAGATCTGTCCACATCTAAGAAATCTTTACATTTAAGCCATTAGAAACATATTTTAGACCTATCCTCCTAAGGCATCTGTTCTAGAAAAGGGAAGTATGATGGATAATTTACTTTGCTCACAACTGCCATAAAAACTACCAACCTCAAGAGTAACTATTCTCCCCTGACGAAGTTGATCCTACTTGGAATGGGAAAGGATTGAGTAACCGTGTGCCACCAATAATTTATTCCCACCCCCTTCAAATATCCCCTTTTAAGTTCTTTATCCAGGAAGCCTTCCTTTCCCCACTTCACCCACATCCTCCACATCAGATTAGATTAAATACTGCTGTAGAACTTTGTGCTTCCCAATCACACTGAAATGTAATTGCTTTTAACACCATCTGTCTTCCCTTCTAGACAATAAATTCTGTGAGTGTGGCGCTATCTTGTTTAGTACTGTGTTTCTACCTGAGACCTTGCATGTGCCTGGCACATGGAGGATGTTTAATAAAAGTTTGACAAATAGATGACTGGATGGATGGATGGTTGGTCAGATGGATGGATAGGATTAGGTCATTCTTAAAATTAAGATGGACACCTTTTGCCCTATCTGGTTTGGCTCAGTGGTTAGAGCCTTGGCTTGGGGACTGAAGGGTCCCAGGTTCAATTGTGGTCAAGGGCACATGGCCAGGTTGTGGGCCAGTAGGGGGTGTGCAGGAGGCAGTCAATCAAAGATTCTCTCTCATCATTGATGTTTCAATCTTTCCTTCTCCCTTCCTCTCTGAAATCAATAAAAAATATTTTTGAAAAATGGGCACCTTTTGTTTCCATGTGAGTAGAACATAGTTCTCTTTTCAAGAAGTAAATATACACCTTAAATTAGTCAAGAATCCAAGTATTTTAGAAATACTCTTACCAGAAGCATAATCCCTTCGAGGAACACTTGGAGGTGCTTTGACTTTCAGCCTGTGGGAAACAACCATTAGACAAAAGGTCAGTGGATAGGACATCTGTTGTCAAGGCCCATAATATACGCAGATATAGAGATAAGAGATAACGAATAGAATAATGGCTTTTTTTGGATCCATTGCATCGAAAGACCAAATATACTGAAAATGTAGCCAAGCCATTAATCAGAGTTTTCCCAGCTCTCCCCTTGTCCCCAGTGCACAATGTGGCTGTGACCTGGCAAAGGTGAAGCCAAGCAGAGAAAGGGCTTTGAGAGGTCAGAGTCTAAGCACTGAGTCCAGAGGTTCAAGGAAGATAAGTGATGAATGTTGATTGGTTGATAGGAAGGTAAGAGAAGATGTACTCTATTTTAATAAATAATTAATGAACACTTTAATAGGAAGAATTAGTTCTCATGAGCACTTTAATTGTAGGTTGGACTGAAATTGTTTTTGTGCTATTGAAAAACTGACAAATAAGTGAGCAGTGAGTATCTCTAGGTTGGGGATTGTGATATTTCGCTTAGTTAGAAGTTGAACTGCTTCAAGCTCTTTCAAAACTTCTGTGGTATCTTTATACACATATAAAACGTTCTGAATATTCACAATCCTTCCCCACTCTTTAAAAGAAGGAAGTTAAAATTACATTTTAAAAATGCATCCCAATTTTTAGGCTTTTTATGAGTACTGGCAACGCCTTCCCTTCCATTACAGGTATTTGAAATGGTTACGGTTTATGGTAAATTGTTACTTTTAATAACAGTTACCAAATTTATTTGAGAATGATTTACTTAATTAATATTTTTAAATATATATGTAAAACCGATATCCAGTAGACTTTGTTTACTAAAATATCACATCCTTTAGAAGCAGCATACAGTATAAAGGTAATCATCACATACAAAGCATATTTCATTGCTTGGAGAAAAAAATAGAAGTTCAGAAATTCATGTTTGATTACAAAAAAACAAGACTTATAAACCAGAATTGTAATGATGCAAAAATAACAATATTTATATTTGTGTAGAAATCCTGCTTTTCATTTTCCCAAAGACTCTTACATCTATTATTTCTTTCAATTCTCATAACAAACCTACTAGCAGGGTGTGCTGGGGAAGATACGATCATTAGACCTGTGATGAGGTAGAGAGAGAGAGAGAGAGAGAGAGAGAGAAAGAGAGAGAGAGAGATATTACCAAAGGTGTTATAGGGAAGAAAAACAAAGCAAAACTGGATCTGGGCCAGGTCTATTCAAGGACCAGTAAAATTTCAAAAAGCACAAACCAACTATTACCCACTTTTGTAATCATTTCCTAAAAGAAAAGGAAGGTTATTTTAATCCCCCCACAAATGTATGAGGGTCATCATTTCAGAATAAAGGACAGACTCAAGAAAGGACTGGGTCACTGAACAGGCCAGGAATAAAAGGTGTGGCTTGGGCCCCACTTAGCAGCCAGCAGCTACACACCAGCCCCCAGCACTTCAAGGTCCTTATTTTCTCATTCGGCCGTGACCAGTGACGACTCTGTCACAGTTTTGGGTTAGGAAACCAGAGTGTTCAACCAACCATGCTTCCTCCTTTCAAGGTGGCACCTGTTGCCTGGCAACGAGTGAGAGCTAAGAACTACCAGTCACTTCAAACCAAAGGGCCACTGACTTCACCAGGGCTAATGGCTATGGCAGCCATATTTTCCAAGCTGAGAACAAACACAGCTTGTCAAGTGAAAGTGCATTTTTTGGAAAACAAAAAATGCAATGGGTATACTGCAATGGAAACTGCCTGGAAAAATGTGAGCCCTGTGGCTGCTGTAAGTATGATTGACCATGGAATGGCCATTTTATAAAGAGGCTTCATACTATTGAGAAAACTGCTGCATTGTAAAACTGGCAGCTGTGAGATAATCTAGAATTGCTAGTGATTAAAACAATGATAGTGGGGCTCTCTCATTTCAATGAAATTCTGAAACAAATGAAAACAATCCTACTCCTCTCCTCTCCCAGTCACAGGACAGACAGGAAGAGGAATTCTCCTCCTCCATGATGACTAATGCCCCACAAACAGACCATTTTAACTATTTTATGATGATCACTTATACACATTGAGACCCATTTACATTTTATAGTGTGAAAATACCACAAAAGTGATTTCTTACTTTTAAGTTTTTCAAAGACCACAAAGAATGAAGATACTCTGTTCTGAAGGCAATGTACTTTCATACACCATTGGTGGTACAAAATTTTGGGAAAGCAAATTGCTAACATCCATAAAGGCTTCAAGGGCACATATCCTTCAACCCAGAAATTTCATTTCAGGAATTTAGCTTTCTGGTATACTCAGAGTCTGCAAAGGATATTTATTAAAATATTATTTGTGGCAGTTAAACTGAAAGAAGTACCCACAAAATTTTGATCTTATCTAAATTGATATTATCAAATTGACCTCCAAAAATGTTCTAGTTTAAATTCCCAACCTTCCCCCCACCTCTTTAAAAAATATCCAACAATATATGCTTGGTGAAATGAACAATAATACATTTCTAGTACACTATTAATCAGCTTTTTAAAAGGGAATATAGTTTATTTTCACATACCAACAAAGACAGATGTGCATGATGTACCATTAAGTAAAATCACCAAACAAAGCAAGTTGGTAGAATGGATTATAAATATGATACCATTCATGGTGAAAATGTTTGTGTGTATAGGCATGCATTGTATCCATGTCATTGTATGTATATGTCTGTATAAGCTTATACATATAGATTTATATACCAAACTCACACATGACAATGTCCATTTCTGGGGAGTAGGTTAAAGTGGGGATATGAAGAAGTAGAAGCTTTTGACTATACAACTCTGAACTCTTTGATAACCTCCCCCCGCTCCCCCCCCCCCCCCCGGGGTGAATCTGTATTACTTTCTTAAAAAAAAAAAAAACAACTTAAAAACTTAACAAATAACAGTTCCCCTTTCTGCTTGATTTAGATTTTGAGTGTCAAATGCGAGTATGTACAATATTATGTACAATTTCTCTTCTCTTAACAAAAGCTTAAGAGTTTGGGGTGTACAGGAAGATGTAGAATTCTAGCTTTCCCTCTACAAGTGCCAATTGAAAACACCATTTAAGGCAATAACTGAAAAAGCAGAAATCAAAATATGGAAGAGAGGTATGGCATCCTAAAGGAGCTTGTGCTATGTTCTTGTAACTTCTCTTTAGGATTTTCCCAACCGTGTCCTCATGATCCTTAGCTAAATGGTTTTGGAAGCTGATTTTCCTACTTCAGTAAACGTCGTTTTGACATTTGCTCAGCACCTCAAATGGCATCGCTCACCCTTTGAGCAGTAGAGGGGAAGTGAAGTGCCCTGAGAATCACCCCGTTCACTCAGCAGGGTTCCTGAATGTGGCTCTGAGCGCAGTGGACTCCACCACGAGTAAGAAAGGGTTACATGCTAAAGAGGTTGCAAATCCTCACTCGGTACCAGAGAACTTTGTTTTTTCCCTTTCTCAGGCTGGCATAACATGTTGTTCAGATAAGTGCTCATATAGTGCTCTGGAGTCTAACTTACTTTTTTATTTTGTCCATTATTCCACCTTCATTGTTCTTAATATCATGGACCATCTTTTGAAGCTGCCTGTAAGAGACAAAAATTCAACATAAAATATTAATAACTATGTTGATTTTTTTAAAAAACCCTATCCTACTGAAAAGAGAGACAGAACCCTACAATAAAATCCCAAATAGCATGAATTATATTGTATTTCTTTAAGTTTAATTAATCATATTTAATTGAGTTGACCATCTGCTACTAGAGTAGAGGGAAAGGGTGACTGATTCTATGGTTCTATAAGGAATGTGGTCATTGGGCCGTGGCCCCATCAGGCATCTGTGAAGGGGAATTCTGATTCCCAGAGCTGTCTGTTCTGAGGAGACATGTGAGGTCCAAGCCCTCTGATCCCATCATAAGCCTCATTGTTCATCACTTACTGTCCTCTCAGCCCCTACATTGCAAAAATGGGACTATCTTGAAGCTCACAGGATAGGCTGAAATCAGGTCCAAAATTTTTTTCATTAACTTTACTAAGTAGAATTTGGAAAAATTCTACCTAGTAATTTTAATTGTCATTTAAAAGTTACACACATAGAAAATTTATAAAGAAAATGATTAGTGAATCTGGTTGCACACGTATTTTAAACTTCTGTAGAACAAAAAGTAACATGCACAAAAATCAAAAGATAAATGACATGCAGAAGAAATATCTGTAACACATAACAATAATGGTAATAATTACAATAATGACTACAATTTTTGATTTACAAAGAAATCTTACAACGAAGTAAAAAATGATTAACGATTCAATAAAAAATGAGCAAAGGATGTGAACATATCGCTAACAGAAAAACATAAGTGGGCAACAGACCAATGAAAAGATATATATGTGTTTTTAAATATGTTTTTATTGATTTCAGAGAGAGTAAGGGAAAGGGAGAGAAAGATAGAAACATCAATTTGCTGCCTCCTGCGCCCTCTTCAACCCCCCAACCCCCACTGGGGATAAAGCCTGCAATGTGACCCCAGCAAGTGCCCTGACCAGGAATTGAACTGGTGACCTCCTGGTGCATGAGACGATGTTCAACCAACAGAACCACACTGGCTGGGCCCAATGAAAACATATCATTTATATTTAAAGAGATCTAAATCAAACAACAGTGATATATGCTCTGCTTATCAGACTGGGCAAACTTAACTCGTGTGATAATACCCATGGTTAATGAGGGTATGAAAATACAGATATTCTTGGGAATGTAAATTGTTACAGTCATCATCTGTCAAAATTTAAAATGTCCATGCCTTTTGACCCAGAAATTCCACTGTTAGGAATTGTCTTCTGAACATGGTCATAAAATTATACTATTATATAGATATCCACATTGTACACATATAAGCATTATCTATAATAACCCTCATCCTTTCTGCCTTCCCCCTAAAAAACCTGGAAACAACCTAAACACCCATCAATCACTAAAAGGGAACTACTTAAATAAACTTTGATAAAGCTATATGACAGAATACCACGAACCCCTTTTTAAAAACAAACATTTGTATTGCTGGTGTATAAAAATCCCCAAGAAATATTAAGTTAAACAAAAATGGAAAAGGAGGAAGAGGAAAAAAGAAGGAAGGGCAGTTCAGAATAGTGTGTAGTATGTGCCATCTTTGTGTGTGGGGGGGAAAGGCCATATACATGCATATGTGCTGGTATGTACATAATGTTTTATTTTTTATTTTATTTTATTTTTTTAAATATATTTTATTGATTTTTTACAGAGAGGAAGGGAGAGAGATAGAGAGTTAGAAACATCGATGAGAGAGAAACATTGATCAGCTGCCTCCCAGGTATATGCCCATATACCGGCAACCCAGGTATATGCCCTTGACCGGAATCGAACTTGGGACCCTTCAGTCCGCAGGCCAATGTAATCTATCCACTGAGCCAAACCGGTTTCGGCAATGTTTTAGAAAGATACACAAGAGGTCATTAAAACGTTGTTTTCAGAGCCAATTGAGTGCTTTTACACAAATGAGAAAAGGGAACCCCTTGTCTCTGGGTGGACACTGCCCAGTGGTAGGGCACACAGCTTGGCAAACAGACAAGGGGATTTCAGGCCCTACCAGTCCTTCTATTGGACAGTGAGGACTGGTGGCTTGGAGTGGGGAAGGGGGCTCCTACTTTATAAAAAGGGGACTTTTACTCTACACTGAAAACTTTTCTATAGTATTTGACTCTTGATAGCATGACCTTAGTGTATGACTTTTATATGTTTCACATACATATATACAGAAGCATGTTGACCACGTTTTATTTTCTTCTTAATAACATGGCTCTGCCCTGAGAGAGTAGGATATCTGAATTCACCTTTCAGGCAAGCCTTTCCTTTGTTCTGCAAAAACTGTTTGACTGGGTTTTAGTTAACAAAATGGAAAGATTATACACAATCATTGTACCTAGAGAAAATCAAGATTTCCCATAAACCTGCATGCAGATGT
This sequence comes from Myotis yumanensis, assembly GCF_028538775.1. Taxonomy (NCBI): domain Eukaryota; kingdom Metazoa; phylum Chordata; class Mammalia; order Chiroptera; family Vespertilionidae; genus Myotis; species Myotis yumanensis. Next base: position 21,877,552 of record NW_027223764.1, on the reverse strand, counting down.
CTCTGATTCTGGAAGCTGGGCCTTCTGTTGGGTAATACGAATAGTGGTGCACAATTAAGCTTAGCACAGGTCTGTAAAACCCAGTGGGTTGAGGGGTACCTGGGAGGAATGTTCTCTGGTTCAGTAAGGATTTAGAACCCATATGCTACAAAGCTTTTTGGTGTGGATGGAGCCATCCAGAGCAGTGGTTCTTAACCTTCCTAATGCCGCGACCCTTTAATACAATTCCTCATGTTGTGGTGACCCCCAACCATAAAAATTATTTTCATTGCTACTTCATAACTGTAATTTTGCTACTGTAATGAATCGTAATGTAAATATCTGATATGCAGGATGTACTTTCATTGTTACAAATTGAACATAATTAAAGCATAATGATTAATCACAAAACAATATGTAATTATATGTGTGTTTTCTGATGGTCTTAGGCGACCCCTGTGAAAGTGTCGTTCGACCCCCAAAGGGGTCGCAACCCATAGGTTGAGAACCGCTGGGTAAGACAATCATATACTTTACAAAGCATTTCCCCCCAAATTCCAGTACCCACATGGAACTATTGGGAGGTAGTACATAGTTATTACAGAGTAACTTCCCACCTGCCCGCTATTAGTATTAATTATAATAAGAAAAAATCTCTGTTTAATCTGGATTTAGGATTAAAGAAAGTCTCATATTAAAGCAACTCTTTGCAAACAAAAGAGCAGGGAACTTCCTCCTCCTTCTTTATCCCTGAATCTTAACCTCGGGTCTTTTGCAGCTTTAAGTTTTATTTTATGTACCCTAAATTAGTAGCACTAGTTATTGGTCGTTTAATCTCCAGTCTAATAGCAATTTGTGAAATATTATTTGGTTCATGTGACATCTTTTGTATCTTATATCTTAAACTGTTTTTTGGGGTCCTAAACTGAAACTAGTTTTATTGCTTTAGTTTGTGAAAGTAATACAAGCTAATTTTTAAAAATTCATATGATCCAGATAGGTAACAAGTGAAAACTACTCATAATTCTTTGCTGGGAATAGGGAAGGTCAGAGAGCTGGGAGGATCCTAAGAAGGGGATAACTGATTTAAGGTTTTAAGATGAAGAGACCTGGGAGCTGGATCCTCATGCAAAATAGAAATTCACCAGGCAAAAAGAGTGAGGAACAACAGCCTGGTAGTGGAACAGCAAGTACAAAGGCTCACAGGTGAAACTGTCAGGGGTGTTGGGGTCTAGTGAGAAGTTGAGAGTGGCAAGAATTGGGGTATTGGAGGGAGGGGTATAGTAAAAATTTAAGCTTGGGGTGCAAGGAGTTAAGGTCTGTGTTAGGCCCAGGAGATGGGGTTTATAAGCGGTGGGAAGCCCTTTCAGAGACCTTTGCTCAGGGGTGTGTCCTGACTGGGGAGAAGAATGGATTAGGAGGAGGCCTGGGCATGGGGACACTGCTGGCTGGGAGATCAGTATGAAGGCAACTCTCCTGGGCCCCAGCCCAAGCCATGGCCATGGGATAGCAAAAGCACTGGGGTAATGTTAGGAGTGTCCTTTCAGGCCTCATCTGGGCAGAAGAAACACTTGATGGCCACAATGCCAGCAGCTCTCAAAGAGAAATTTGCCTGGACACAGAGCGGTGCCCCACCATATTGGGGCCTAAGACAAAATAAATCAGCAGTACTAGTCCCATCTTCAGTTTTGTTTAAATCCTCACCCAAGGATATGTTTTTATTGATTTTTAGTGAAAGATAAGGAGAGAGAGAGAGAGAGAAACATCAATTTATACATTCATTGGTTGATTCCTGTATGTGCCCTGTCCAGGGATTGAACCTGCAACCTTGGTGTACTGGGATGACACTCTAACCAACTGAGCTACCCAGCCAAGGCTAGTCCTGTCTTCATTTAAAATGTCAATATTTTCTTCATCAGGGATTTTTTTGTATTAATTTTGATTTTTAAAATATTATAGTAAATACAGTAAAATATTATACTAAATAATTTTTAAAATATTATACTTAACACTGAATTCGTGATAATTCAATTGATGTTTCTTCCTATTCAGGTTTAACTCACTGGAATTAAAAATTATACAAAGTTTATATACATTTTTGGGGACACCCTATATTGTTTATCTTGATTTACTGATTTTTGGGGGGCTCCCTTAAAGTTTAAGGTTATTATTTGTTTTACACAAGACATGTGTTTGTTATTTATTCCAATACTCTGTGAATGCACACTGAGCAAGGCATATGCAGGGCGCAGAGCTAAGCTCAACACAGATCTTGCCCTCTTGGACTGTAATGCAGGAGAGAGGTCCCGGACTAAAATCTTGTGACCTGTGTGAAACCTGGGGACAGGTATAGACAGAGAAGGGTGATTCACACAAAATATCTCCCTTTGGGTAATTTCTGTCTCAAAGCTGAAGTCTCTGGCCACCATCCGTCATTTTGAAACAGAATGGCACTTTTTAGTGACTAAGCTGGTATTTGCATGCAGCAGAACTTGTCCCCAGTTCCCCCTCTGCCTTTTCATAGCCTCCGGCCCAACTTCCCCCAGCCTGGCCTTGCTGTGACTTTATTGATGTTATATTTAGCTTTTCAAAGTAGGCAGCAAGTCTGCTTCCATCTGGACAGTGAGTCCACGGTGGAGCCGGCACAGAAGTTTCGACAGTCCCTTCCATGGGTGATAATCCGAGGCAGCCTCCCAAGGCTGAGTTGGCACCCCCAATGCCATTCACAGATGGAGGTGCTGAGGCCCAGAGAGGTCATCCTGCTTGTCTCAGATCACACAGCTTTGAAAGCCTGCTCCTAATTTTGCCTGTCATTAAGGTAGTCACAGAAATTTGGCAGTGTGACAGCCTTAAGGAATGTCCTGGGTCAACCTCCTTTCTTGTAAGGGAGGAAACTGTACTGTAGGGAAATGTTGCCATTGCCCAAGATGAATTAACTGAGGATTCCCCCAGCTCTTTCCCTCATACCCTGTTTTTTTCCCTTTCCAGACATGGCTGGAGTCTCCCGCTAGAGGATCAGCTTTTCTGTGGCAGGGATTTCTTCCACAGCCCAGAGCCACAGTCACAGGCAGAGCCCAAGAAGCCACGCCAGTCAGACTCAGTTAATCAACGGCAGCAATGGGGAAAGCCAGCACTTACTGAGCATGGATTATGTGCCAGGTACTTTGCAGGCATTACCTCATTTAGCCCTTACGATTCTAGGTAGGTCCTATAATCATCCCCATTTAAGAAAATTGGGATAAAAAATAACCACATAAAAATTACCACCTTAGCTATTTTTATGTGTACAGTTCAGTAGTGTATTCACATACACATTGTATATGCACATTGCTGTGATTATCCCAGTTTTATAGATGAGAAGTTTTCTCCAGGAAGTTAAGTAATTTCCCCCAGGTCCTTCACCCAACAAACGACAGAGATGGGACTCAAAGTCAGGCTATCTGACACGAGAACTGTGGGGAGCCGATATAAGGTTAAGCCTCGGACGGACCTGTTGGCAAAGTCACAAACAAGTCTTCTCCGAGGCTTAAACAACCCAATCCGAGAGGTGGCCACTGATTTACACGCGATGTCATTTAAAAAATAAAAATGGGGGAATTTGCTGGAAGCCGGACCACCCTTGCTGCTTGACACAGTCGCTGCAGGGAAGACACATCTGCATAGCTTATGTTTCAAGGGACCTGGAGTATATGGCATATGTTTGCTCCCCCCACCTCTTAGCACTATGTGTTTTAAACAGACCCACCTCCCCGAGAAAGGTTGTTTCCCCAGGTGGGGATTTTTTCCCTGGTGTTAGGGATTAACGGGACTAAGGAAGGGAATAAATCCGTAAAACCCCTTAACTAAGTGCCAGGCGGGTAGTTAATCACTTTAACTACAAACAATCATGCTTAAGCTACATAATCTTTACTTAGGATAATCTCCTTCAGTTACTTCCTTGTAGCTTAATAGAACAATAGAGTAACCTTGGAATGGAGATAAGAAACGCCCTAACCTTTGGGATAGAATGGATAGGATTAAAATCAACTGGTATAAATACAGATGTAACAGGACCATGAAGACAGACCTGGCTGTGATGATCAACTGAACGCTGCCTCGGTGTCATTCCTTCTTGGACTCGGAGGTGGCGGTAGCTGCGGCCTTGGTTGTCTTCCAGTCTCCTCGGCTCATCCTCTAGACGGCATCCCTCCCCTCCCCTTCCCTTCCTTCCTTCCCTCCCTCCCCTTCCTTCTTTTCCTTCCCTGTCTGTGGTCGGTGGTGGCGGCTCCAGCAACGGCTGGGCCCGATCTGTGAAGAGGCCTTAGCCAACGAAAAGGGCGACGGCGACACCTCGGAGCTCGCAGGGCGGCGGGAAGGCCCGGGCCGTGGAGATGGAGAATTCCCAGTTGTGTAAGCTGTTCATCGGCGGCCTCAACGTGCAGACGAGTGAGTCGGGCCTGCGCGGCCACTTTGCGGCCTTCGGGACCCTGACGGACTGCGTGGTGGTGGTGAACCCCCAGACCAAGCGCTCCCGAGGCTTCGGCTTCGTGACCTACTCCAGCGTGGAGGAGGCCGACGCCGCCATGGCCGCCTCTCCCCACGCCGTAGACGGCAACACGGTGGAGCTGAAGCGGGCGGTGTCCCGGGAGGATTCGGCGCGGCCCGGTGCCCACGCCAAGGTGAAGAAGCTCTTTGTCGGTGGCCTGAAAGGAGACGTGGCCGAGGGCGACCTGATGGAGCACTTCTCGCAGTTCGGCACCGTGGAGAAAGCCGAGATCATCGCCGACAAGCGGTCCGGCCAGCAGCGCGGCTTCGGCTTCGTGTATTTCCAGAATCACGACGCGGCGGACAAGGCCGCCGTGGTCAAGTTCCATCCGATCCAGGGCCGTCGCGTGGAGGTGAAAAAGGCCGTCCCCAAGGAGGATATCCACTCCGGCGGAGGCGGAGGCGGCTCCCGGTCGGGCCGAGGCGGCCGGGGCAGCGGCGGTTGGGATCAGAACGGCCTGGCGAAGGGCGGCGGCGGCTACAAGAGCTACGGTGGTTACGGCGGCGGCTACAACAGCTACGATCGTTATGGCGGCGGCTACAATGCCTACGGAGGCGGCGGAGGCGGCTCGTCCTACGGCGGAAGCGACTACGGTAGCGGCTCCGGCGGCTTCGGCAGCTACAGCCAGCACCAGTCCTCCTACGGGCCCATGAAGAGCGGCGGCGGCGGAGGCAGCGGCTGGGGCGGTCGCACTAACAGTGGACCTTACGGAGGTGGCTATGGCGGTGGGGGTGGTTATGGAGGCAGTTCCTTCTAAAAAAAATTTTAATGTCCGGGTTGACTTTAGGGGTAGCTGTTTTCAACAACCCTAGGGTCAACTCCTGAGTTCCTTTCCCTCCCACCGCCTTCCCCATTTGCCCTTGGGGGAGCCGCTTCTAAGGCTGCCTACCCTTAGGGGTATTGCCCTATTTGCCTGCCACCTCTCGTCTCCCCCTCTGAAGATGGACTCTGCCCCACCTACACATTTTTGTGTTAGTTATTGATGGACTCTATTTTTTTTATTATTACTTGGACCTTAGTCGTTTTTATACTAGCAAAATGTCTTGTTTTAATTTGTGTTTTTTTGGCGGGGGAGGGAGTGAACTTGCTGATTCTGTAGCAAAACCTGAGTGGGGGTTGGGGTGGGGGGTTAGTTTACTTTGTTGTAAGGACTTGATACCTGGCTACAGCGTTTTCTATGAAATCTACTTGGATCCCATGCCTGAAATTTGGAAGCATATGTACAAAAATCATTTTTACGTTTTATTTTTAATAAATCATTGTGTTTGACAGTAAAAAAAAAAAGGAATAAATTCTTAAAACCCCTTAACTAAGTGCCAGGCGGGTAGTTAATCACTTTAGCTACGAACAATCATGCTTAAGCTACATAATCTTTTTTTAAAAATATTTTTTTATTGATTTTTTACAGAGAGAAGGGAGAGGGACAGAGAGTCAGAAACATTGATGAGAGAGAAACATCGATCAGCTGCCTCCTGCACACCCTCTATTGGAAATGTGCCTGCAACCAAGGTACATGCCCCTGACCGGAATCAAACCTGGGACCCTTCAGTCTGCTGGCCGACGCTCTATCCACTGAGCCAAACCAGTCAGGGCAAGCTACATAATCTTTACTTAGGATAATCTCCTTCAGTTACTTTCTTGTAGCTTAATAGAACAATAGAGTAACCTTGGAATGGAGATTAGAAACGCCCTAACCTTTGGGATAGAATGGATAGGTTTAAAATCAACTGGTATAGAGATGCAAATCAAAACAACAATGAGGTACCATCTCACACCTGTCAGACTGGCTATCATCAACGACAAGTGCTGGAGAGGATGTGGAGAAAAAGGAACACTTGTGCACTGCTGGTGGGAATGCAGACTGGTGCAGCCACTATGGAAGACAGTATGGAGTTTCCTCAAAAAACTAAAAATGGAACTCCCATTTGACCCTGTGATCCCCCTTCTAGGAATATATCCCAAGAAACCAGAAACACCAATCAGAAAGGATATATGCACCCATATGTTCATAGCAGCACAATTCACCATAGCTAAGATCTGGAAACAGCCTAAGTGCCCATCAATAGATGAATGGATTAGAAAACTGTGGTACATCTACACGATGGAATACTATGCTGCTGTAAAAACGAAGGAACTTTTACCATTTGCAACGGCATGGATGGAACTGGAGAGCATTATGCTAAGTGAAATAAGCCAGTCAATGAAGGAAAAATACCACATGATCTCACTCATTCATGGATAATAGAGACCATTATAAACTTTTGAACAATAATAGATAGAGAGGCAGAACTGCCTCAAACAGATTGTCAAACTGCAGCGGGAAGGCCGGGGAGGGTTGGGGGGCAGGAGGGAGGGGGGTAAGAGATCAACTGAAGGACTTGTATGCATGCATATAAGCATAACCAATGGACATAAGACTCTGGGGGGTAGGGGAGGCCAGGGGATTGTCAAGGGCGGGGGGGGGGGGGGGGGAAGGACACATATGTAATACCCTTTGTAATACTTTAAGCAATAAAAAAATTTTTAAAAAATCAACTGGTATAAATATAGATGTAACAGGACAATAAAGACAGAACCTGGCTGTGACGATCAACTGAACACTGCCTCCAGTCATTCCTTCTTCGCCGACTCTGTCCACACCTTTGGGAATCCCTGGACCTGCTGGGGATGGACCCCAACAGAGAACCTGTGCTCTCAACCACCCGTGAGTGTCACCTTCTAACTTGTTTCAACTTGGTCCCTCACCAGGGCAGGTGACCAGCTGCACCAAGTGCCTCTTTGGGACCTTCCTCTCTGTCACTGCAGAAGGCATCTAGTCCCTCTGCCAGCCACATACTTTTTACTGGGGACACATGTGACCCTGCTACTGCCTTGCCTGGTCCCCAAGGTCAGACTTGTTGCTGGAGGGAAGCATGGAATCTTAGGGCTTGTTGCAGTCTTTAGGGAGGGGCAGAGAGAAAAGAGAAAGGGACCTATGACCGGAGGAGGGGGAAAGAGAGATGGCGATGCACGCAGGTGGCAGGAGGGACTGTGGCATGAGCTCTCTGGCGTCGGAACATGCTCAGAAGTAGAGGCTGGGAGAGAGAACCAAGATGGCAGCATAAGGTATAAACCTATGCGTGCTGCCTCCCACAACAACATTGGAACTATAACTATAAGATAAAACAGCTATCATCCAGAACCACGGGAAAGCTGGCCGAGTGGAAGTCATACAACTAGAAAGAAAGAAAGAAGTGCATTGAGACTGAATAGGAGGTGCAGAGGCACTAAGAACAGAGGTACGAAGGCGAGCGCGAGGCGGCTGCACCTGGGTGCATGGTTTTTTTCAATCGGAAGGGGATACAAGCTCTCGAATGCACTGAGCTCATTTAAGGTGAGATTCTGAGGTCCCAGACTCCTACGGGGAGAAACTGGACTGTCTTGCAGCGGTTTGGAAAGCAAGGGTGGCCTTCTCGCAGAGCTACTCTCAGGGATCATTGTTGCTGTTGGGGCATGGCACTTGGGGACTCAGAGACTCGGAGTCAGACTCAGAGTCGGAGTTGCAGAGACTCGAGGAGTCGCAGAGATGCTGATGACAACCATTGCTGTTTGCTCCGCCTTGGTGATTCTCTGAGACCCCACCCCACTCAATTTACATCCCCACCCAAGCTGTGCCAGTGGCCAAAGGAATCACCTGTGCTTTTGCAGCCTAACCCAACAAACTGCAGCTGGGTCAGAGCGCTCTAAAACTTCCAAAGTCCAAACAAATAGGAGAAATCTGTTGATATCGTTGTAGCTCCTGCTGGGTGGACCCACACAGTGGTTGACTTGGAGATCCAGGAGCCAGGGTACCCCTGGTCAGACACCAGATTTCAACTCCTCACATCCATAAGGGACACACTCAAGAAGCAGACTCAGTGAGCACCAAAGCCCCACTGAAGCAAGTCCTGCCTCATAAGGGTGTCTCCAACACAGCAGTTCTTCCACTATAGACACAACGGGTCCTCACAGTCAGCCAAAAAATGCAGAGACAAAGAAACATGTCACAAATGAAAGAAATGGAGGAAAGCAAACTAATGGGGGACATAGAGTTCAAAACCACAGTTATAAGGTTACTCAAGAATCTTCTATGAACCTCCGAGGAACTTAGTAAGACCTTCAAGGATCATAATGAGAATGCCAAAAAAATGGACCAGCCAGAAATTAAACATACACTGACTGAAATTAAAAATAAAAAACAGAGATCCAACAACAGACTAGAGGATCCCAAGAATCAAGTCAAAGATTTGAAATACAAAGAAGCAAAAAACACCCAACTGGAAAAGCAAAATGAAAAAAGAATCCAAAAATATGAAGATAGTGTAAGGAGCCTCTGGGACAACTTCAAACATACCAACATCCGAATTATCAGGGTGCCAGAAGAAGAGAGAGAGCAAGATACTGAAAGCATATTAGAAGAAATCATGACAGAAAACTTCCCCTACCTGATGAAAGAAATAGACTTACAAGTCCAGGAAGCGAAGAGAACCCCAAACAAAAGGGATTTAAAGAAGACACATGATAATTAAAATGCCAAGGGCTAAAGACAAAGAGAGAATCTTAAAAGCAGCAAGAGAAAGACAGTTAGTTACCTACAAAGGAGTACCCATACGACTGTCAGCTGATTTCTCAACAGAAACCATGCAGGCCAGAAGGGAGTTGCAAGAAATATTCAAAGTGATGAATAGCAAGAATCTACAACCAAGATTACTCTACCCAGCTAAGCTATCATGTAGAATGGAAGGTCAGATAAAGAGCTTCACAGACAAGAAAAAGCTTAAGGAGTTCATCACCACCAAACCAGGATTATATGAAATGCTAAAGGATATTCTTTAAGAAGAGGAAGAAGAAGAAAAAGGTAAAGATAAAAATTATGAACAACAAATAAATACCTATCAACAAGTGAACCTAAAAATTAAGTCAGAATAAACTGATGAATGTAATAGAAGCAGGGGCATAGAAAGGGAGTGGACTGACAATTCTTGGGGGGAAGAAGGTGTGGAGGGTGCGGGAAGAGATTGGACAAAAATCTTACACCTATGGATGAGGACAGTGGCAGGGGGTAAGGGCATGGGGTGGGATGGGAACCAGGTGGAGGGGAGATATGGGGGAAAAAAGAGGAACATCTGTAATAATCTGAACAATAAATATTTATTTTAAAAAAAAGAAGTAGAGGCTGGAAACTGGAAGGAGGCCTGAGCACCACAGCCTCGTGTGTCCTTTCTCGACACCCTGGTCAGAAAGACAACGGAGGAGTCCTGGGTGGAGGGAATGCGTGCACGTTGCACGTGAGCATCTCACAGCCTGGGTTGTCGTACTAACCACGTATTAAATGGGGAAAGTAGTTTGCAAGTTTTTCCAGACACTCTGCCATTTTTTTTCTTTCCCCTACTGAGATTTGCAAATATTTTGTGGTAGTCTTTGGCACGTCCAAACTGCTGATCTGGGTTATAAGCAGACAGAAACTGGGCTGACTGGGCACAACCATGAGTAGGGATGATTATACTAAATCCCTGAATCCTTAAAAAAAAAATCCTGGAATGCTTTATCCTATCAGAGGCAGCTAGTCATGGGACACATCACCCTGAACTGATGAGCTGACAAGGAAACCATGCTATATTAGCTTTTAAAAGTTCTTAGAAGATTTCATTTGATGTGACACAAGTTGTCTGGCTTTCCCTGTCCCTGGTTTTATGGGCAGGAGCCACTGGGTCCTAAAGGGCTGCCGTGCTTTCCTTCCTCTTCACACTGAGTAAACCTATATAATTCTAGAAAATGAATGTGTTTTAAGACTTTGAGCATGTTCTTTTCAAAATTAACCTAAGGGAGGAAAATGAGTCGTAGCTGTGTGTACATGGTACACTATAATATTGATACCCACTTGTCTGGGCATCCATTTGCCCAGCTAAAGTATTTTCAGGGAGTAAATAGTATGGGATGGTATTTCCCATTACTGGAAAAAATTGACTCAGTTAAGCTCATTTCACTGGGCTCTGCATAAAAGGATATTGGGGGCCTTGGCCAGTTTGGCTCAGTGGATAGAACATCGGCTTGTGGACTGAAGGGTCCTGGGTTCGATTCCAGTCAAGGGCATGTACCTCGGTTGCAGACTCCATCCTGGGGCCCTGGTCAGGGCGTATGCGGAAAGCAACCAATTGATGTGTCTCTCTCACATCGATGTTTCTCTCTCTGTGTCTTTCCCTCTTATTTCCACTCTCTCTAAAAAATAAATGGAAAAATATCCTCAGGTGAGGATTAACAGCAACAAAAAGTATATTGGAGAACATGATGTGTAGGGATTGAAGTAGAAGCAAGCTTTTAATTATTAAAAACCATTCAGAAATGTTTATTGATAATACATTTTTTAAACATATGAAACAATATCTAATTGGTCAAATAAGAATATGATCATGGGTCCCTTAAATAAACTATTTTAAGTAAATATGGAAAATTTCAATATCAATTTTTTTATTGTGGTAAAATACACACAATATAAAATTCACCATTTCAATCATTTCAAAGTATACAACTCAGGAGCATTTAGTCATTCCCAATGCTGTACAATCACTGCCACCACCTAGTCACAGAACACTCTCCTCACCCCGGAAGGAAACTCATACACAAAAAGCAGTCTTTAGCAATTTTGAAGCAGATTCTTTTTCAATCAACTGTTGGGGTATTTGCATGAATAGTTTTTGTTTTAATTCTGTTAAGAGGTTGTCTTCAGAATTCATCAGGCATGTTAGGCCCAATCATCTGGGATTGACTTGGCAACTGTAATGATCTTTGAATGTGGAAACGATGTGAAATCAAAAGTCTTTCCATTGTAAAAAGAGAACTTTGCCCATGAACAGGCTAAAGAGGCCGTTTAAAGGGCAACATAGTCACATATGGGTAAGAGGTTCAGTTTTCCAATGACTTAGTATTCCATTTTCCATCTTCCTTTTTTTTTTTTTTTTTGGAAGTACATTTCTCATGTTTGTATTTGATTCTCCAGTATTTATTTGCACTACAGCAAAATGACAATTTCTTTCCTGTTCAGTATTAAATATGGACATTAACATGCTTTATGTGCTTGAAAGATTATTCTTTCTTCTGCAACGTTTTACACTTTGAACAAAGTGAAGTTGTCAAGTAAACAGCAACAACAAAAAATTGAACATGGGAGGACATTTCTTCTGACTTTGAACTCTAATCCTCTAGTCCAGCGATTCTCAACCTGTGGGTCTCGACCCCTTTGGAGGTCAAACGACCCTTTCACAGGGGTTGCCTAAGACCATCGGAAAACACATATATAGTTACATATTGTTTTTGTGATTAATCACTACGCTTTAATTATGTTCAATTTGTAACAATGAAAACACATCCTGCATATCAGATATTTACATTATGATTCATAACAGTAGCAAAATTATAGTTATGAAGTAGCAACGAAAGTAATTTTATGGTTGGGGGTCACCACAACATGAGGAACTGTATTAAAGGGTCGTGGCATTAGGAAGGTTGAGAACCACTGCTCTAGTCCAAGTACCCTTAAGTACCCTTAGTCATGGCCTCCTTGGGAATTCCTTTAGGTAGGGAGCTGTTGCCTCCCTGCTCTGACCTTTCCCTCTTTCTTATCACCACTTTCTTGAACAATGTTCCATTCTTTCAGCTAACAACTGTTGAGTGAGCCACCTCAGTCTGAGCTGGCTCAGATCATTGATTCCTGCCTGGGTGTTCGTGACAGATAACACTAATGCCTGAGCCTGTTACACTTCGTGCTGTCTAATTCTGATCCAAGAATTAGAGACACTGCCTTATCCAACTGGATGCCATGCTTATGACACTATTTGTGGGCTCAGGAAAGCCCAGGCTAGGAGGATTTTAGGGGGACATTCACTGAGCTCTCTTTCTAGTCAACATAGTTACTGTTGCAACACCCCCATTATGGTATATATTATCATTCCCATTTTCCAGCTGGTAAAGCTGAGGCTAAAAAAGATCTTTTCAAAGGCCATGAGCTAGTAGGTACAGAGCAAGTACCCAAACCTAGGTCTGCCTGATTCCAAAGCTCATATTCTTTCCAGAACAGCAAATACACCTCTCTGAGCACTTCTTAAATTACACCACATTGATCCTGTACACTCAGTCCACACGTAAGACTAACTCTGCTCCTTATAACTCATTTTCAGATTACATTCGTGTTCATTATTGTGGGAGCATTCTTTATTTTATTCATTTATTTATTCAGATAGAGCAATGCTTTACTCACATGGAGAAGAGATAGAGCAAAATCAACATCAGTGGTGTGCAATGGTCCCTTGTGGCTAACCCCAGCTCCCTGCAGCCATTTGGCCTGCAGGTAATCCTCTCTCCTGAAAGGCAGTGGTGTGCCTGAGGGCCATTGCCATACTTGCCTAAGCAGAACAAAGGAACAGGAGCACTCCTTGAGCATGAAACAGGGAAAGATATTCTCAAACAAGGTGATAAGCTTGGCACAGCCTGCAAGAACTCCTTATCTCTTGGTAAGGAAGTATTCCAGGCCCAAGGGCCATTCTTATGTGGTTGAGTGGGGCTTTGAAATACTGCACGCATGAGACTGCCTCTCCCAGCAATTCTTTATTGGAATTACTTGATTAAATGTCTTTCTTCCCAGTGGACTTCGCATTCCTCAAAGGCAGTGACCAGATCAGTGCTCACTGTACAGTACATGCTCAATAAATGTCTCTTCACTGAAGAAAGGAAAGAATGAGGGATGAATGAATGAAGCCGTGAATTGCTGATCAGAAAGCTGTCAGAGGAGAGAGGGGTTGGGAGGCTAGATGAAAGAAGGTAAAGGGATTAAGAAAAAAAACCACCCATATATATATGGCACATATACATAGGCAACAATGTGGTGTTAGCCAGAGGGAAAGGGGGTTGAGGGGCTAGGTGAAGATGGGCAAAGGGGAGAGGGGAGAATGGGAACAGAAAGAGACTTGGCTTGAGGCAGCGGGCACACAATGCTGTGTGTAGATGATGTTTCCTTGAGTTGTACACTTTGCAACCTATATGGTTTTATGAGCCAATGTCACCCTAAGAAATTCACTTAAAAAACTTTTAAAAGGAGAGAAAGAAGGGGTAAAAAAAGAAGGCAACTGCAGAGGTGCTTGTCTCAACACAATAAGACACCTGAAAGAGACCTAAATTTAGCACCTGACCAGTGGGAGAATTATTTAAAACTGTACATCAAACACATCTGAGTAAGCGTGGCATTCAAGTTTGGACCTAGAAACATGTAAAAGCCTGAAATACTGACAGCATGATTGGGTGGGCTTCACTGGGGATTCTGACTAGTAAATTAGTTGCCTTTTAATTTTAAAAAAAATGTCTAGTAAGATTTTAGAATACAGACTAAGTTAGAATGTTTAATTGGCCAGTAAATGACACAGGGGGAAAAAAGCAGGGTGTGGACTGCTCATCTTCCTGGCTGGCAAACATTGAGGTGTAGTTCTAGAACAGGCTCTGCTGGTGCGAGCTTGAACAGGTAACTTCACCTCTCTGGGCCTTGGCTTTCTTACCTGAGAAATAAAGGGGCAGAAGAGATGGCCTCTCAGTCCTGGGCAGGTAAACCTCTATGATCTGGGTAGGGGCTTCCCCATTGATGTCCATGTCCCTACGCATTGCGGGGGGAGCAGGCTCAGCCTCGTGGCTCGTGGAACCTGTGGCCAGCACTGGCTACATAATTTCTGGGGCCAGTGTATTATGAAAATGCAGGGCCCCTTGTTGAGTATTATTCAGAGTTTCAAGACTGTGACAGCACGTCATTAACCCCAGAATGGGGCTCTTGGGACACGGGCCCTGTGTGAGTGCCCGGCCACACTACCAGGGAGCTCACAGGCCCCTGCTGCATGTGGGAAGGGATGCTGTCTGGATGGAGTAGGTCTGGGGCCCCAGCTAGCCTGGGGGAGGCAGGGATGCCCCTGGGGTTATGAGTTCCTTTCTCAGGAAAGTGGCTAATGGAGAAGCATGACTCACCAAGGAGGTACATGTCCCTGAAGCTGGCTTCCTTGCCTTACTTTTGAAATTAGCACTGAAACAGCCATGCTGGGCTGTAGGAAAATGGCTTATTTGGGGACCTAGACCAGAAGGGGTTATAAAAAACATTGGAGTTAAAAATAAGCCTGTAGGTGTCGCTGCCCACAGATCCTTTCGGAAGGGAGGTGGGATGGGACAGGTAGGAGAAGGTGGGCCAGACCAGGAGAGCAGGGGCCTGTGGGAGGAGCTGTTTGGGAGCAGCCCTCAGCTGTCAGTGGCAAGGCTATTTCTACAGTTGCCAAGAGTACTGAAGCCCCTTTAGGTTGGAGGCAGAATCTGGGATCAACCAGGAGCCTGGAGCATCTGACATCACATCAGACAGCAACCCCACGCCAGCGTGCATCCCTCACATTCCTGACAGCACAAGAGAATCAGGAAAACTGTTTTTCTGACATCTGGATAAGATCAATACCAACTTAAGAAGTCAGAGGTAGAAGCAGAGCCTATTCCAGGAGGATCTTATGTCTAGAAATTTTTTCCTGCTCCCATTTCTCTACCCAGGGGAGAACAACATGTACCTCAATGGTGCATGTAGTTCGTGGAATCCAGTTTTGTTAGAAACAAAATATTTTTTTTTTGAAAAAACAAAAAAACAAATCATTAAAATATAGGCCCAAGTACTTCGAGCCCTTTCCCTTGGCAACCCTTCACTCAAACCATCCCTGACCAAGGAAAATGAGTTCAGTGAGCAGAGGCTGCATCAATTGCAAAGTTACATATATTATGTTCTAAACTTTAAGTACATACTGTCGCTATAAAAATATGCAAATGGATATGTGCTTCCTGGTCTGAATCAGAGATTTTCAACAGTAGCACTATTGACATTTTGGGCCAGATAATCCTTTGCGATGAGGACTGCTCTGTACAATGAAGGATGTTTAGAAGCACCCCTGGCATCTACTACTAGGTGCCTATAGCACCTCCCTCCCCAATTGTGGCGATCAAATGTCCCTAGAGGGCAAAATTGACCCTGGTAGAGAACCACTCATCTCAATGATGCAGCTATGTCTAGGGTTTATTAAAAAGCCAAAGAAAACCATCCGTTGTTTCAATTTCCCTATAACAAGCTGTCATTTACTTTCTTTTTTTTTTCTAAACTGTATTCTTTAATAAGCCTAGATTCTTTGATGTCATTGCATAAGGGCAATAGTTAGGTCCTCTTTGAAAATGAACTAAACTAGTAAATTCTACAGAAGAAGTTAGTCATCTGTTGGGGTTGGGGGGTGGAGAAGAAGCAAGAGATTGTCTGTAAATGTGTGTCTGAAGCATTTGGTACCAGCCTTGTCTCCTCTAATCCAGTGATGTGGGAGGCAGGGATGGAATGTAATTGCGGTTCAGTTCTTGGAAACCTAATTAACTGCATCCTAGCCCATTTGGAGATCGGTTGCATAGAGGAAGGACTTGTTCAGACATGGCACATAGGTGATCATTGGATTCAGGAGAGGGCGTGCCTTGGATATGTGGACTCTGGTGTAGATTTTCCTGGCACAGCCACGGGTGAGAAAGAGTGCCATGAGTTTTCTTAGCTGATGATTCTGAGACACACACACACATAGCAAATATCTACTAATGTGGCTTCTGTGTGGCTTTTCCATAAGGACAAAGAGGCTTTGTCTGAATAGTCCATCCATCGGTGTGACACAAATGGCCCAGCTAAGAGGATTCTCAGATGACACAATGCAGTGTGAGGAGAATGGAAGCCTATCGGATCTCTATCATCAGAAGTGGTGCCTCCTTTTTGCCTTCCCACATCAGCACTGGCCTTTAACCCAAGCTTATAAAGAAGGAGAGGAGTGATGCCCCCAGACACGTGTGTACTCAAGACTTGCTCTATCCACCGTGAGCCCCTGGACAAATATTATCAGTGTATTTCAGTCCATGTTATTTTATTTGGTCTTCACAACAAGCCTGTGAGGAGGGCATCTCTAGTTTTATTTGACAGTTGAGGAAACTGAGGCTTAGAGAAGTTGAGTGACTTCCTCAGGACCCATGGTTAGTAACTGGAAATTGGAGTTCAGCCCTTTTGGGCTCCAATTGCATTGTCCTTCTAAATACATCAGAGTTACCTTCTAGATAATCTTATCTGGATGCTCTCTAGAATCCTCTGGCCCCAGTGTTCAGAGGTGGGCAGTTTCAACAGATTAAGAAAAGAGTTTGAAAACAGCTTGTCTCAAATACATGGATAATTCAGGAAATATTCCTGAGAGTCATGGGATAAAATAACAGTGTTAGGAAATGTAACATATGTTAAGCATGGTCTCCATGCTTAAAGGATCACACAGAGTTGAGAGGGACTTTGGGAATTATCTGGCCCAAACTCCCTGTTTTGTAGATGTGGGACACAGGGGAGATGAAATTCTATTCAGGATGCTGTGGTAGAAAAGGAAGAGAAGGGCATATATGGAGGCATCATAAAGGAAAGACTATAGGGTGTGGTAGGTGAGTGGAGGTGCAGAGAGAAGGATGACTTTGAGTTGATGATGAAACTATTGACAGAAACAAGGAGGACCAGAGAGGGCGCTAGTGCCAGAATGGTGAAAAGAAGGTGAATTTGTTTCTTCAGAAATTGGTATCTCAAGTAACTAGAAACTCTAATTGAGAATTCCAAGACCTGAGAAGAGAAGTCATATCCCAGAATTTGTTAAATCAGATCTCCAAGTGAGAGTCCTAGCATTAAACCCAGACACCCATGACAGGGCTCTGTCATGCTCAACAGTTGCATTAGCCTCTTAGATTAAGGCGGAGGAGGGATGTTTCTCACATCTACAGTCCATGCAAAGCTTAATGCCACAAATGTCAGAATCAACAGGTAAAATAACCAAAATAGCCAGAAAGAAGAACTGAAACTAACATGACATTTATCAATGATCAATGTAAAGTCCCATGTGAAAATCAATTGCATCCTATGGAATTAACAAGAATAATAATACTGATATTAATTAAATATTATTTTAAAACTACCATTTTAAAATCCAATATTACATAGTGAATCCAGATTCACTATGTGTCACTGCTTCACAAAATAATTTATTTAATCCTTTCAGCAGCCATATGAGATCCATACTGTTATTATCTCTGTCTTATCAGCTGCAGAAAAGAAACTGGGACCAGGGAGATTAAATAAATGTACCTAAAGTTAATATGTGTCAGTTTGACTGAAAACTACTGTACTCTTTAACCAATAAGATAAGGACTGTAGAGACTTGGCTTAACCAGACTCATGTCAAAGACCCTTTGCATTTGTAAAAATAAGTGAACATGTGTTTTCAGGTGCTTCAAAGAAAAATACAAAAGCACAGATGATGAGTCTCTGGGAGGATATTAAAAGTACAAAAATATAAAATTTCCTTTTCAAACTAGTTTCACTAACTTGAAAAGAACATAGTCAACGTAATCAGGATTGTAAATTTCGAATGTTTACCTAGAAGTGTAAACTTTTTATGACCATAGGAATGTTACTGTGGGAGAACCCAGGTCTTAGCTGGGTTTCTGATGATATAATTATCTCGTAAAATCCAGGGAAAATTATGACTAATAATAAACTAGAAGATCCTGAAGGTTTATGAATTAACAGAGAAACCTACTTTCTGTAGTGCCCCAATGGGAGAGAAAAGGGGAGAATCTGTGCTCACGCATTTCTGTGGTCCAATATAACTTAGCCACCTCATCTTCCTCAGTTCTTCCATAGCACAGTCTCAGGGTGATACTGATCCCCAACGGTGTTCATCGAGGAACCTTCTCTTTCTCCTTCATTCTGAGGATCCCTTGTTTCCTTCCAATCCTGCCTTCCCTCCTTTCCTTGGCTGATTCTGCTTTTCCTTCCTTCCTGGTCACTCCTTCTGCTCCAGTTTTTTTTCAGCCCTTGAATATATCCCCTAGATCAGGGTCTTTGATAATCCTAAGAGTGTATATACACAACTCTCCACTTATATTGTCATCTGGTGCCAAATAATTGCACAGTTAGGCAACCTTTTGAATTGATGTTAACCAGTTGGGACAGAGGATTTAAACCACAGGGATCAAGTATTTCATTTACCTATTTCTCACACTCCCATGTAATTACAGAAAAAGAGGTAAGATGGTGCTTTAAGTCCATTGTGCTTACAATTTCATTTCTTTCAAAAGTTCCACGTTGACAGTGCACATTTTACCAAAACGGGCCAATTCTGTACAGACAACTGAGTAACCAAGTGGGGAAAAAAAGTTATTTCTGCCTAAGCCGATGAGTGTAGTGTATGATTATCCACAATATAATTTTGTTTTTCTACCCCATAATCTATGGGTGTATATTACCTATGACCACTCTATGATCAAGCTGGACTTTGTCCCAGAGGGAGGGACCATCAAGTAATTTAGGTTCTATTGCTTTTCTTTAAATTCCCATTTGTATTTCCTGAAAGAGGTTCTAAGACTTAGTATAGCTCCAGGTTGTGGAATATCTCTAAGAATGACCTATAAAAACCCTCCTGCTCATTGGTGAGAGGCCCTAACATCCATTCCTTGTTAGTTTCTTTGGCATGTCTTCCCTACCTCTTCTTCCCTTCCCCTCTTCACTGCTGTGCCCCAGATCCAGGCCTGCAACACTATATGCTTGGGTTACTTAACTGCCCCCATCTACTGAGTCTCCCTGCCTCCAGTTTCCCTCCCCCTCCAGTCCATCCTGCCAGCTTCCTATAAGTTTGCTGGCGTGACCCTCTAACAGTGTAACCCATTCTCTAACCTTGTCCTCACTGTCCTTTGTAATCTGGCCCCACCCCATGCATCCAACCTTATCGGGAACTTCTGGTCCCGCACGCTCTATTCTGTTGTCTGTGCTGGGCAGAAAACTCTCACTATCTCACCATGGACCCTTCTGAAGTCCAGCTCCACGTGTCAGCTTCTGTATTTCCTCCCTCCCAGGACATAATGCTTTCCTTCTATGGTTATCTTACCTACCTCTCAAAGCCTAGCTCTTCTTTCTAAAATTAAATTTATTGGGGTGACATTGGTTAATGAGATTATGTAGGTCTCAAGTGTACAAGTCTGTGCTACATGACCTGTATATCTAACTAAAAAGCTTCTGCTCAGCAAAAGAAACCACCAACAAAACAAAAAGGCAACCAACCGAATAGAAGATATTTTCAAAGCCTAGCTCTTGAAGCAAGCACCTTCTCCCTGAAACCTTCTCCAGCTACTCTAATTCCTTTCTTATATTACTACTTCCATTGTTTTCCTTGCCCTCCTCCCATGAGGGTGTAGAAACTTGAGATCAAGGGCTTGACAGAGTGCCTATTTGTCCCTGCAGATCAGCCACAGACACCCAACAACATGCCCTCAAAATGGCTGACTTAGCGATACCGCCTACAGATTTCACATCACGTTCACTTCCAACTGCATTTACCACGCACCTACCAGGCATACGGCCCATATTCTAACTATGAAGGGCTGTCCTTTTGCCAATGCCAGGCTAATTTCTCTTAAATTTGGTCTCAAAAGTTTTAGTTCCTTGATATTTGTAATAACTTACTTGCTACACAAGTCACACCTGTGAAAAATTGAAGTTCAAATGGCAGTTGGAATATAAAACAGTCATTGAACATTTTAAAAGTTCCAGTCTCCAAAAACCACCGTGCCCTTACAATGAGACAAAAAGAAAACTTTCAAACTCAAAATTTGGGAAGTTATCTTTTCCATAGATCAAAGAAGTTTCTTGATTCTTGCCCCTGGGTCATTTCTGATTTATTTGTTCTAAGTGGATTTTTATAGATAATTGTTACACTGACATAAGAACATGAGAAAACCAGACCCAATCTCCCCAAAACACTTGTGATATATACCCACAAAGTAAATTAATAAAATGATTACAACAACCCTTAACATTACATAGCAATCTACAATGAAATTGTTGAGGACCAAAGTAGACTTTTCCTTAGCAAAAGCTTGCTGTATTCAGACTCTGAAAGCTGATCTTTTGTAGAATCTAAACTTTTGACATTTCTTTTTATTTTCTCTCCAGAGCTTTACACTTTATTATCGGCAACAGCCAGCTGGAACAAACCCACTTATTCCTACACACTTCTTTAAAAATCCTGCCCACTTCCCTATAGCAGTTGCCACCCACTGCCTTAGAACTAGAAAGTATTCTAGGATTTCAGTTTTTCTAAGATGCAGTAAGAGCATTGGGAAAAAGCAGAAGAAGGAGAAGAAGAAAAAAAAGTATTGATTGGGGAGAATCTTACCTCAACTTTTGACTGGCAGGAACAGTTATTTTATTAAGCTTGTCCATTCTTCTTGGTGATGATAAGAGCCACAAGTAACCGTCCAGTGGTAACGTCAGCAGTCCCTGGCCCTCCTAGGGAGTAGCATGATAAACCTTTGATCTCAAGGGCCCCCGTCACTTGAATCTGATTTCTGAGAGTTCAGACTGCTGGCAAACACCCTTGCACCAGGGAGAAGTAAAACTTGCTCGAACACATAGCTAAGTTTCATGTTTCTACATAATCATGTGATCTGGGGAGCCAGCCAGCTTGGCTGACTACTCCACGTTGTGTAAACTTTAATAGTGAAACCTATTGGACATGCAAATTTCTTTCCAGCTGCTTTCTTTTATAACCAGATTTGTAACCAGGTCAGGGCAAGCTCTGCTGGTCACTACTTCCTGTTGTCTCAAACACATTTAGTCCTATTTCCAGCAGGTGTCACACTGTCCCCAGCAGCTTCCTGGGCTCAAGAAAAAGCAGACTAATTCATTCCATCTGAAGGTTTCTTTGAAACTTTATGCTCATTTGCATAAAGTCATGGGTAAACTTTTCCACTTAAAGATGGAAATTATATGAAAATGGCATTTTTATATTGTTCTGCTTGTTCCTTCCACCTTCCAAATATTTTTTAAAGTATTTAAAATAAACTCCACCATAAGATAGGTGTCCTCCTTATCAGGTTGGTGGAGTCAGAAGTTATGCCGATAGCCAGATGCTTGCAAACAAAACCAGGATGTACCCAAATGCCAGCTGAGAACAAATCCAACCATCTCCCAACAATGCAATTCTGACATCAGGCCATTTGGAAGTTCCCTAGAAACAGGGTGCCACTCTCCTCACTGCCTTTGTCCCCTTCTGCCCTCATCCACTGCTCGCTATCCCCTGCTCACCAGACCCAGTGGAGTGCAGACCTGGGAGCAGTAAGGGCATCCGGAGCACAGCGGGTGGGGCAGGAGCAGGGAGGAGGGAAGCACACCTCTGTGTGCGGGGCTGACCCACCAGAGAGGCCCACTTCCCTCTGGAAGACTCGCCTACTCCTTTGCCCTATTCTGAAAACCTCTGATTTGTTTGTCATGTAGAGAGCAGAAGGCAGTTTGGGGCCAGGGAAGAAGGAAATGAGAGGGACCATTCCTTTTATACCTAGACACACTCTCCTGTAGCGAGCAGGAATGCCCTGCTCATCTTTGTGAGTAGGAACACATTTTCCACCATGATCCAGGTGACCAGTCCTCTCCCCAGTCTAAAGAATACACAGAAAGGACAAAGTAGAGGGCCCCCAGGTAATTCTCCTGTTACAGACCCAAGATAGAGGGGGAAGAGACAAAGGAGAGAAGACAAAAGGAAGAGGAGGAGGAGGAGGGAGGCAGGGGTGGGGGTGCTAGAGCAGTAGTAATGGCAGAAGTAGAAGCAGTAGATGGATTTCTTCCCTCCTGTGCCTCACCTTTGTACAGAGGTTCTGTATTTCTCCAGGTACATCTTCATTATTCACATTCATGTACTACATCTGAATTTCTAGTTCGACCAGATGTTTAGGAGCTGAGTCCTCAGAGCTATTGAAGGGTAGGGCCCTTCTGCTTGGCCAAGCCACCGAATTGGCTAGTCCAGCAAGAGGGCAGACAATCTTCATAAGAAACATGAGAGCACTTGTCACCTGAAATCATTTATTTTCCCCAAACAAACAGCTCAATATTCTTGCAGTGTATCCTGAAGGAGCTCCAAACCTCCTCCCACCCTCTTCCCAGAGTTCCTAACTGAAACCAGTAGTCTAGGATGATGAAGACACATGTAATGTCATCAAGGATCAGGAAAACCAAGCTTCACTGAATGAAATGATGATAATCAGCTTGTTCCTTCTAAATAATGGTAAAGTACACCCATCGGCCACTTGATTTTTCTCTCAACCAAAACTCTGCTCAGCACCTGGGCTGGCAACTTCTTATTTTCCCCAGAGAAAAAGACTGGGGGCAGGAGTTACACTTCTGCTTTTTCTTTTTACAGCCACTTGTCTTTCTTCTTTTTACTGTATTTAGTCTGACAGGATAAGAATGAGAGTCTACTTTTTCAGACTGGACACTTTGCCCCATGCGGTGTGTAGCGTGACAGCCACAATGTTCCAGGCTGCCCCAACAATTCAGCAGGTGTAACCGATTTCCCATGGAGGTCAGTGCAAGCATGAAAACCGAGGACACTGAGTCTTAGCCAACACTTATAAAAGGAATGAGATCACAAAACATGGTTTCCACAGCACATGAAGAACAACATATCATGCCAGAACAACATATCTATGCTCACTGTGCCATGTCTCTATCTACATGGCACAGTGAGCATAGAAATTGATTAATCACCAGATTAACAGATGAAAAATGGATAATCCCAATCTTACAGGAAACTGAAAAGTCCTATACACTGCTGATAAAAATGTAAGCAGGTGTAATGACATACTTACCGATGACAAGTGTGGGCCATCGACGTAACTGAGCACGAAGAGTATTCCATGTACATCGAAGTCATGCACAAGAATTGTCATTGAAGCACCATTTCTAATAGAAAATAAAATAACCCAATGTCCTATCAACAAGAGAATGAATATATTAGTTGTGGCATATTCATGCAATGGAATACTATTACCCAGTGAAAAATGAGTGAAGTACAATTGCATTAGTATGGATAAATAACAAAAATAATTTAAGCAATAAAGACAAGTTAAAAAGATCATATAGCATGATTACAGTTATATTAAGGTTAAAGACATGTAAAACTAACTCATATAATTTATAACATGTACAGATATAGTCAAACCAAGGCAGGGAACAATAAATGTAAAATTCAGGAGAATGGTTACCAAGGAGCGGGATTGGAGTGAAGGGGCACACAGGGTTTCAATGGCAATGCCAGTGTCCTATTTCTTGAGTGGTGGGTACATAGGTACCTACTGTAGCTATTAAATATTTAACAAAAACAAATTCAAGAAGATCTGGACTAGAATTATGGTCCAAAGCCAGGACAGAATGCCTAAATCTCAGTTAGCTCTGTGAGATGATGTCTTGAGAACAAGAAGACAGATAATAATGAAGCTTGGGATTAAGACCAGCCCTGATTTCTCTTGGGCTCTTTTCCTTGCATCTATTAATGATAACAAACAACAACATGCTTATTGAATGCTTTCATGTTTGTGTATTATGATGACATTCATTTTACAGGTGAAGAAACTGATTTATAGAGCCCAAAGTTATGCTACTCATCAGTGGAAGAGCTAGGATTCAAGCCTGTTTCCATAGTCTAAGCTGCCAATCAGAGGGCTTTATCATTGCACATGAGATCGTGACTCACTAGAGGGCCCTGTGGTGGCATTAAAGCACCAAATTAACCATGACCCTGAGGAGTCACTTAGTCTTCCGGACCTCAGTTTCTCATCAAGTATAGGAAAGGGGATTCAAGGAGAGCTCAGGCTCCTTCTTGGCATCTGGACAGTGGTCCGTGTGCACATAACTTGGATTCCACCAGTGGAAGCACTCTCCATTTCCAGAAGAGAAAGCTCTGATTGTCAATACTAGATTGCTTCCCAAAGCGGGGCTAGGTGTGTGGCGGTTTACAGAGCTGTGGAAGTAATCTGAGTCCTCACTGGAATTGAGAGATCAGCTATTGTTTACCCTCTGTCCTGCCATCCACCTGCTGATGGCTTTTCCCTTGCCAGGTCTGGTTTAGCAAACTGCCAAAGAAAGTAGATAGGGTGTAGCATTGGTACTATGCAGTGTGGTTCTAACCATAACCTACTCCCATGATAGTCAGCCTCACAACAACTCTATGAGGGGGTGTTATTATCATTCCCCATATTATGATCTGAAGCCTGAACCTCAGAAAGGTGACATAACTTACCAGAGGCCATTCATCTTCCTGACTCCTGAGCCAGGAGCCTTAACCCCCATCATTCACTCTCTTTCCTCTCTTGTGCTGGCCCTACTTGGGGTGGGGTGGGGAGGGGCATGTGTGTGTCCTGAGGTACAGTGTTCCTGGCAGCTTTCTGATGCATGTGAGCCAAAGTCGCAGGAGCTGGCTGTTTGTCAGACGCAGCTTGGTTAACTGGCCAGTGCCAGTTAGGGGCCCAGAAGGAGAAGGGAGCCTGGCTAAGCCAGTGGGGAAAAGTAACAGAAGAGGCCATGAAAAAGGCAGAGAGAGGAAAGGAAGTGTGGCAGATGCTGGTAGCAGTCTGTCTGTTCTCCTTTGTGGGAATTTCGGGGGCAGGAAGGGAGAAAGAAGGAAGAAGAGAACAGTTCTGTGACTTAAACAATGGGAAAAGGCTCTTTAGATCTTAAGCTTTCACTTTCTGTGACACAAATCAGTTCCCTGTTTTATCTATTCAGTAAACTCAGTATTCTTTATGTCAAATTAGCCTGGAGTATAGCCTCTGTATATTAGGAGAATAACTAAGAAGAAAACAGCCTTTCCTCGTTGTATCAGTCTAAGTCGCTGGTCTGCAAGAACATTACAATAGCCTATAATCAGGATAGAAAATTCCTGGCCTATATGTCATCTTCACCTCCTTCCTTCTCTTTTGTCCTCTGAGCCAATCTGCCAACAAGATTCTCCTATGTAAGATTGCCACCTTTGCCCTGCTCTCACTCCAGCCTTGGCCCTCACCTGGATCACTACTCAACCTCCTATTAATTTTCTGTAGTCAGATCTACCCCATTCTCATTTCCAGGCTTTGTTCCCAGATGAGGAAGAAGAACTATAAATGGATAAAACCAAGCCTCTGCTATATGGATATTCTTTCCATAGGCAATTAGAATTAAATTTGATTTACATATATGACTGAAGTGATATGGAGCTAGATAATTGAGTTGTTTTATCATTGATTAGGCTTTATTCCCTTTAAGATTTTGATAAAGATGGCAATAAAGTTCAGCAAATGCTAAAGTCTGGCCCATAAAAAAAGGTGTGTGAGCTCAAGTAGTGTCACTGGGAAAGGAAAAGGAGGCAGAGCATGTTGTAGCAATTACACTCTTCAAATAACATACATCCACAGTTGAGTAGGTGGAACTTGTTAATGTAAGAAAACTTAGAGGAAATTCATATAGTTTGTAATGGGCACAAAATATTGAAATAAAGATAAGTAAGGATATCCTGAAACACAGTACACACAGAAATACATGCTCACATGTACAAATTATTTTTCAGTTTAGTTCCTTATATCTTCCTCTCCTGACTCCCCAGCAACACATGGATTACAGGGCTCTAGTGGATCCAGCTATAGAATTTTGTGCTCTTGAGAAAATATATGGCTAGCAAGACAGCATTCCTGTTTTCTCCTACTTGGTCTATGCATCCATGAACAGTGACAACTTTAGAAGAAAACAAGCGCCTGATACTGTTACCAGACAGGGTCTAGGCGTGGAGTGGGTCTGCTTTGGGCCAGCCAGTAGTGTGTGGGCTCTTGACTCGGTGCAGGAAAGATTTCACAATATGAGTCCAGGTGATTTTGAGAATATGTTTATTAAAGCTGGGACAGTGCAGCAAAGGGAGCGCTATGGTAGAAGAAGCAACAGGAGAGAGCCTAGGCAGGACTGCTTTGGCTCACTGAGAAATAGAAGTCGCAGTAAAATAGGTGAACCAAGGTGGGGCTGCGGTTAGCTCACTGTAAAGTCAGAGAAAAGGGGGCCTTGGAGACAGGTTCAGGGGATTAGCCTGGGATGAGCTGCCATTGCCCGTTGCCCTCCTGGTTGCAAGTCCTGCGGGGACCCTTAGAGTTTAGGAGAAAGACAGCAGGGATAAAGGCATGGCTGTGCACTAGTGAGAGTGCATAGTAGGTCCTTTGTCTTGAGGCTTTTTATCTTTGGCAGGTGGGACTCCTTGGGGAAGTCTCAGGGGAAGGTCTGAACAGAATATTCATTAGCTTTCCACGTGTGTCCTTGAATATGTTGATTTGTCAAAATGTTCCTATAGAGGGGTCAGGGTTATTTTCTGGTTGCTTTTATTGTTAAAGAATGTCATCGAAGAGGGACTGAGGCTGGTCTGTCTTGGGACAGTCTGGAATGTGTAAACAGTTTGCTCCTAAGTGTCCTTGGTTAGGGAAGATAAAACCTTGTGATTCATTAGCTGGCTGTAAATTGCTCAAATTGCTTGGCCTTGCTTAATTGTCTCCGTTCCCCTTATTCCACTTGTCAAGGAATTTCCCAGCTTCTTACTATCCCCCCACAATACTAATGATCATAACAGCAAATGATACAGGAGACATTCACAGACTTGATTCTAGACCTAACCTTAACTGATATATGGTGGTTCTCATCACCTCCACACACACCCTCATGCATCCAAGATAGTCCAGTGCAGCTGCATCACAGGGTCTAACATGGTCATCTGTCCAGGAGACTTCACAGCAACAAGTGGCTGGAGGCCGTAAGAGTCTGGGCACCACAGTCTTTTGGGGCTGAGTCTCTATGAAGAAGGCCCGGCCATTGTCAGGCTTAGCTGGAAACTCATTCACTTAGAGGGAGAAGATGAGGTGGGACTTGTCGGAACTGGGGCAGAGGTTGCTGGGAAGCTACTTTCCTCTCACTGAAGCGTCTTATGCGGCATTCAAGTGGATGTCCCCACAGGGAGTTTCTCTTGGTTTTTCTGGAGTGATACTTTTAATAATACGCTGTTGGGAAGGAAATATGATGTTACAAACATTCCTGTAACTTAACAGTCCTGAAAAAATTTTTTTCAACATTAATATTAAAACAGAGTTTGAATGGCATTTAACGGCATTTAATAGTAAATTGGAATAGTCTCTTTGACTTTCCTTAAGAAAGGAATTTCCAATTTATTCATTCTCAAGTAGGAATTAAAATTGAATATTCAGGAACTGTAAGCATCTGTAAACTAATTTTGAAAGTCATTATATCACTAATGGGAGAAAATGATAAGCCTTTGATAGAACCTCTGTGGGCTTATAACATGCCTTTGACAACCTGGGAAAATGCATCTTTTTTTTTTTTTTTTCCTGGAAGGAGGAGGTTTCCTGTGGCCACGTGGGGCTTGGGGAAAAGAGTGAGTGCTGGATCCTGGCCTTCTGCCAGGTGGTAATCTAAGCAATGGGTCGCTGTTGGACGCTTACTTGTGAGGAACCAGTATCAGTGTGTAAGTCACCAGGGAGGCGCTTCTGTCAATGACCCAATCAAGCTGATTTTCCAACCTTGAGACTTGCAGGCTGCAGGTGCATGGGATACCCTCCAAATTATAGGTGAGCAAGTTGGTGGCTCACTCCACAAACTCCAACCTTGTGTATGGCTAGGGCCCAAACGAGTTAAACAATTTGCCTTTCTCTTAGTCATTTTTTTTTTTTTTTACCCATACCAAAATTTCATATGAAGCCTCCCTCCCTCATAGATAAAATGTTACAGACCATCGAGTATGGTATTCATGATGAATTATAGTCCCTTGGTGTTCTTGGCAAAAACACACACACATGGCAAGCTTTATCCCTCTCAGAGACCAAACGTGCAGCATGGTAAGGCTTTTGCGAAGTCCCACAATGAAGAAACCTATTTAGCTTGCCTTAATCTAGCATTTGCCAAAACTTTTGAAACTAAATCTTTTCCCCAAGCATAAGGCCTATTGATATCCTATGGAACTACTGCTCCTTAAAATACATTAACATTTGGCAAATGTTAATCCAGTCAAATGAGCACATTTTAAAGATGAAGAAACTCAGGCTCAGAGAAGGTGCATAACTTGCTATAGCTGATTAGGTTTTGTCCCTCCCACCCCTCCTTGGCTGGCTGTATCATGATACTTACTGATAACCCACCATTCCCTCTCTGGTGACCTATGGCAATTTGCCTTGATCTATTACTAATAGCCCTACAATCAGCCTCACCTTTATTATTAATGGATCTGAGCTCTGTTAATTATATACCTTTGGGTGGCATTTCCTTATGACCAATGGGAGGGATTTGCAAGAAAGATGACAAATATTCGAGGTGCAGTCTGTGACCAAAGGATACTGACATTTATTAACCTGAGTTCCTACCCCTGACCTTGGCGTCTGGGTTTGAGTCAATAGAACCAGTGGACCGTCATGACTGCCATAAAGGACAACCTGAAGATATAAATGTAGTGACTCTAGGTAGGTCTGAGTATGTATTTCAAGCAACACCAGAGCCCAAAGCCCTTTGGGAGGAATGAGGTGGTGATAGGACGGGTTTGGATGCAGGAATTTAGTAATTCCTTGCAGAGTTCTGTTCATCTAGAATTCAGTTTCCTGTTTGTAAAAATAAATGAACTCAGTTCTCAAGAAGAGCTGATGTTTAATTGCCTCATGTTCTCTTGCTTCATGTTTCTTTTAAAATGTTTTAGGAAGATGAGTGTATTGGTCTCTAAGAGCCCACGGACCATCCCATCTCAGTTCTCAGTTCATTATAGAGTACCATCCCTCCTCGCTTTCCACAAGTACCACTCTTCCCCTTGGAGCTATCCCCTGCGAAAGCATCCACCCTCAGACTTCTAGGTGACCTAGACTACTAACTTTAGCAACACAGGATGAAAAATGGCAACTCATCTTTCCCTAACCTCTAGCACCAATGTCTACACTTAGCAAACCCTTAAAGGCAAACTGAGGACACAAGAGAAACTGCACCTAGAGTGAAAGGGCCTTCACCCAGGAATCAGAAGGCCTGGATTCTGAGCCTCCCTGTACGGTGTGTCCTTGGACAAGTCACTGAAATAAGGAAATTTTGAGCAGCATTATTCTCAGCCTCCATACCTTTGTCTCCTAATAATACCTGCCCACAAGGTATTTTGATGACAAAATGGGATAATCTACATGAAGATGCCCTGGAAAAAGACACAATCTTATACAAATTGTCATGTTCTGTTATTAAAAATTTTATAGCCCATTATTAATTAAAGAAACAAACTTTGTTATAATGGCAACTTTTTTTTTTTAACTCTAGTGGCTTAAGCTAAAACTATGATGTTATTGCAACATCCTTATTTAGTGATGGTTTTCAAAATAGCCCTTGTTACATTGCTGTTAGAAAAAAATGACCGTGGACATTTCCCACCATGATCTCCACTTAAATCAAAATGTGTGTATTGCCCCAGACACCACAAATTTGATGTCCACGCCAATGGCAAGCAGGAGGCAAAGTAGTTATCCAGTAAGTTTAGGACGCTACTCACACCCCGCGCTGCGCACTATGGTGCTCTTGAGTTTCCAGCTCGCTCCTTTGCTGTTGTATTTGAGGTTTATGGGGAATGCCTGTCAGTGGCAGCCATCAGAGGTCTGCGTGGTGTATGTAGGGGACTTACCTCCTGTGAATAGAGCATAACATGCGAACCCTTTTCTCCTCAGTTACCAGTCTGAACACATACACATGCACAAGCACACACACGCACATGCACACACACACGCATGCACACACCTCCATCAGTGTCCCTGGAGTGATGATCAGCCAGTAAATCATATATATGGGGATGCAGATGAAAGACGAGGTTCCAATGCAGTAACCCAGGATGATACTCCAGTGAGGATAAGTATACTGGAAAAGTCGTAGCTGTGGTGGGCTCATCAAAAAACTGCAAATGACACACTAAAACAGAAATTCCAAGAAACATTAAAAATAACATCTGTGCAGCCAGAGACAGTTCTGGTACTACGAACACCAAGTGTAAATCTAAGATACTTTCGGGAAATTCCCCAAATATGATATATCTTAGATTGAACTCTCATATAAAAAATTCACTGATTTCTGTGCCTAATTTTCTGTGAAAATAAAACAGCCAGGTGCTTATCTTGATTCCCCCCTACCCCCACCTCAACCTCCACCGTGGGGATGCCAAGGCCTCAGAATGTTATTTAAGGGAATTACAGCTCCCCATTCAGGGCAAAGGGGAAGGGACTGGCATCCGTCAGAAGTGGTTTGGGCTCCTCGAATCAGACGGTGGAGCAATAAGCTGGGCGGCCCCTCCACGGCCCCTGCCAGGCTTTGGGCTTCCTATTCCTCTTTGCTTTGCTTTCATTTCCTCCTGCACTCCCCGGCCGTGATTGCTTTTGGTCAGATGGACGGTACCTATGTCCAGGGCTGATAATAAGGCTCTTAAGACCCGAAGAGGACTTGGACTCCTGGGTCTGTGTTCCTCCTCTCCCCTGTTCGTGACTCTCTGCTTTCTGCCTTAAGCCTGGGATTTCAACAAGGCTGGCTGTGCCTTGAGGCGTCTCAACAATGAATGACTGCCTGCCATCAGCCCTCATAATGAAAGGAGTAATGGAGGGAAAACGCTGCTTAATACACTCTTTACTTGAAAATTCTGTGAAAATTTTAACCAAGAAAAACTCCATGTCATGCTTCCAACATTCAGGCTCTGAGTTTTCTTATTTCAGTTTGGTTTTTAGGGAAACCGGTGGCATAAATATCAGTTTTTACCTAGTATCCACTATGCTAACATCATTATTGCTCTAGATTTAATTTAATTATTTTATAGTCATAAAGAAGACAATAATGTAAATTATTTGTGTGGTTGCCCGGCTGGTTTGGCTTAGTGGTTGAGCATCAACCTATGAACCAGGAGGTCACGGTTTGATTCCCTGTCAGGTCACGTGCCTGGGTTTCGGGCTCGATCCCCAGTAGGGGGCATTCAGGAAGCAGCTAATCCATGATTCTCCTCATTGATGTTTCTATGTCTCTCTCCCTTCCTCTCTGAAACATATATATTTTAAAAAATGGACACAATATTACCAGAACCCTTCCCAGGGCCTCAGGATAAACCCTTCCCTGGCCTTGAACAGCTCTTACTTGTCATGTAACTTTGGATCCTTTACTTACCGTCTCTAAGCCTCATTTTCCTTCAATGTACAACAGGGTATTAGAACTGTACTACTTCATGGAATTATTGTGAGGATTAAAAGGGCAATGGGTGTATAAGTTTTGCACTAAGGCCTGGTCCTTAATGTTCAATAAATGTTATTTATCATCATTGCTGAACAGGGGAGTGAAGCAATAAGGTGACTGAGGCCCAGATGACTCTGTGTCAGAAGAGGGGCTACCATAGGGGTCACAGCGACTGGGAGGGGACACAGGAGGGGCTTCTGAAGTGTTGGCCCTGTTTCTGTTTCTTGGTATGGTCTTGGCTACAAAAGTGTGCTCAGCCGAAACCGGTTTGGCTCAGTGGATAGAGCGTCAGCCTGCGGACTGAAAGGTCCCAGGTTTGATTCCGGTCAGGGGCATGTACCTGGGTTGTGGGCACATCCCCGGTAGGAGATGTGCAGGAGGCAGCTGATGGATGTTTCTCTCTCATCGATGTTTCTCTCTATCTCTCTCCCTTCCTCTCTGTAAAAAATCAATAAAATATATTTTTTAAAAAAAGTGTGCTCAATTTATAAAATTTCATTGAGATGTACACTTAGGATTTGCACCCTTTTCTGTATATATATTACACTTCAATACAATTTATTTTTTATGTGTTTACACGGACCTTTCTCCAGGGCCAGAAGGAGGAGGAAAATGACAACTCACCAGGAGAAACAGAGGGCTGATGGCCACCCAGCAGATCCTCCAAAACCACCCAGGGCTGAAGCCCAGCATTGCCTTCACATCGCTGCAGAACTGAGTGATGCCTACAGTCACCCGAAAGAGAGAGAGATTGATCGACAGGAAGAGGACATGGACTGTCTGATCCCTTGATTCTCAGAGAAGAAGCAGCTCTGAAATGTCTCATGGGAGGGGCTCAGGGCACCAATCTGGTCTGAAAGTGGGACAGGGGGACTTGTCACAGAACTTCACTTCATAGCAAGCAACACAGAGTGGGAGAGTAGGTGGACATTCGGGGAGAAACCGAAAGCCCCCTCTTGGTGCCCACACTGCCTTCCTAAGATCTCAGCATATATTTTATTTTATTGTTACTGTACAAAAGAAAGTTAAATTTTGCCTAGGAATGATGAGCCTGCTCAACAGAGACTGACTTGGACCATGTTAACCATGCAGTGGAAACTTCCAAGAGAAAATGTTAACCACACTATGGTCCATTCACGTGCCAGGTCACAATCAAGGCTCCTCTATAAAGGAAGCTGCATGGAAGTAGAAGTGAGACTCTGACTGGTGAGAAATTGAGAAGGGGAAGGGAGGTAGCTCTGTGTTTACTTCCCTGAGAGCACCCAGCAATAGCTCGGGCAGATCTACAGTGATGCACACACTTTGTTGTCTGAACTGCTGAGATGGGGAGGACTTCTTTTTAAAAAACTGAACTCACATGCAACTCAAAATATGGGGACCCCTTCCTCATATTAGGCAGAATGACGAACAGGCTAATGCTGATTTACTATCATAGAAACTAAGAAAATGAATACATTTCAGAATGAAGTAATCACTCCTTGATTTTAAAGATAAAGACAGGCATCTCTGAACCTGCTGTCTTTATTCACTTCAATTGCCAGTGCCCTCCCCACCCCACCCAGAGGCTCTTGGGACTCCTGCCAATGGACCTGTGTCAGCTCACTATCTCTGTTCCTGTTGGTTTCATCTTTATCAGATTCCATCCCAGGACCAAGAGAGTTGTGTGTGTTTTTTTGTTTAGTTTTTTTTAGGGCAGATAATCCAAACAGGAACATTCTTGCCTCTTCCCTAGAAACGAAGCTCCTAAACTCTGCCTCAGGGCTTGGAGGGAGCTCGTACTTGCGAAATTCAAATTGAGGACCACTCTGTACAACAGTCCACTCTGCAAGTGCATTCGCTGTGCGCTAGTTCCTCGTGTTGTGTCCAGCTCTTAGAGCCAGCCAGGATCTTAAGCATCCACAGTGGGTGAACTATTAGGAAACCGCTTTAGCCTGTCTCCACTGGATAGACATTTACACTCAGAAAGAAAAAATGTCCTCCCAAGGGTCTGAGCAACCTGCTGTAGAGAGTGCTGAGGAGATGGTGACCTGTTTTGGAAGAAGGTGCTTAGCCGAGCTTATCTTACAGGCCCACCAGGAGGTGGCACCTTGCACACTGCCCTACCCTTTAGTGAAATCAGCCCTTCTCTCTTCTGGGGGCTTCGGGCTGATGTAGAAAGGACAGTGGCTGGTGGAAGGAAGCATCTTACCATAGAACCAAAACACAGCAATGGCTTCTAACAGGGCCACGGCGAGCACCGCGGGCCCCGTGGCGTACTCCTCCAGCAGCTTCACCACGTAGGCCCCGCCCTGGAAAGGAGATCGGGACCCTGGTTAGGGGCCTTCTGAGGCATTGCCTCCGCTTTCCCATAGGGGCCAAAAGAAGCTTCTTAACTAAGGATAATTCTGGAAAATGCCCACCTTGAACCTAATGTATCTCTCGGACTGGCCTTCTCGGGCTGGGCCAGATTTCGCCCCCTCAGACACCTCTTCGTCCCTAGGGAGCACTCTCTTCTTGTCTCCTCTCCCCACTAAGTTCTGAGGGACTAACTCAAAAGGGCCTTGATCAACTTTCTTCAATTTACCAAACACCTACTATGTACTTGACTTTGGAGAATCCCGGTCCCTAAAGACTGAATCTGGGAGAGTCCACAATACCAGACCCACTGAGCACCTTGGCCACACTTCTGCCTTCTGCCCTAACTCACAAACCCCTTGGGTCCTGCTCAGGATGTCACCATCCACCGAAGCTCCACAGACTTTGGAGTCATGGCTTGAAGATGCATATCTGCAAAATCTGCGTTGAGTCAGGACACAAGCCCGGGATCCTGTGGGTACTATCTAATGCCCGTTGTACAGTATTTGCTTCATCTACAACAAACAAACAAACAAACCCTGGAGCGGGTCTCACTTCTTCACCATTATGAATTCTCTGGAGGAGACAAGGTGACATTACAAACATGGGACACCAGCCTCCAGATGTTCTGCATATGAAGACATGAGGGCATTATTGCCATGAAAGCAGCTCTAAGGACTGGAAATAAACCGGAAAAGCAAATCTTAGTTTTTCTCAACATATCCTGCCAACCCTGAAATCTAATTGGATTTTCTGTAAAATGTGAAGAGCCTCCGGATAACTAGCACAGATTCTACAAACAGGCGCCACCAGAACCATCTTTTCTTTTTATCCTTGATGGCAAGCTTTTTATAAGCAGTCACAACCTTTTATAAGCCCTTCTTTTAGCCCCAAAGCCAGGGCACCATGTGGGATGGAAGGAAAGGAGCGGCTTCATGTAGTGTTCTGTTGCCTCTGGGGAGGCTGACTCAAAGCTGAGGGTCGTGGTACTCACAAAGGTCAGGGTGGCCAGGGACCCAAAGAAGCAGATAATGACCACACCAAGCACAAACAACTCCCGGCGCTTGGACCAGATGTGGGGAAACTCATCCAGCACACCGGTGACCACCGCCTCCAAGCCTGCAAACTGAGACACACACAGATGGTCACAGGGAGGCTTTGGGACAAATCCGTTACCTTCTAGGACAGCAAACCGGAGGGAGAGATTAAGACTGCCGAGTGACCGGCCAAGCTGGTCATGACCAGTTCCCCCTATTCGCCAGCCCTCCTTGGAAGTATATTTTTTCTGTCTACACTCTCACTTAGAACCCATCGCAAAGGACATGAAGGAAAGAAAATATAACATATGGACAGGACTTTTTATGTGAGGTCTCTTGGGGAGCCTTTAGTTGCACCAGAAAAGCCAGCTCAAAGCCAAGTGCAGAGCATCAAACTGAACGTTGGGTGGCAGGGCACTGAGACACAGAGGGACCTTGCCTTGGCCATCTGGTCAAGCTGCTGCCATCTGGTCAAGGGACAGTGGACAGTAATAACAGTTTACATATGCTGAGCCCTTGGCCTGTGCTTGTGTACATACACACAGTCACCCCATTAATGACTCTCTAGGATACTGGAGGATAAGCACAGTTGATGAGGATTGAACAATGGGCTGCGGAAGCCCCTGGGGTGGGGGGGAGGGGGTGTGGGGGGTGGGGGGACGGGGGACAGGCCAGGATGGAAGGGAATGGGTACAACTTCCTCCTTCCCCTCCCCTTCCTCCCCCCCCCCACACCCCCCCCCCCCCCGTTCTGCCTCCCCAGAGCCAGATTTCCCTCCCCATTCACTCACTGTGCTATCCAAGCCCAGTGTGATTAACATCAAGAAGAAGATGATGGCAAAGAATGTGGACGCCGGCATGTTGGCGATGGCTTCTGCGTATGCGATGAAGAGGAGAGTGGGGCCTGAGACAGAGGGGAGGGAGGAGAAGCCCACAGTGTAGTCAAGGCCCCAGTACTGGGTACAAGGGAGCCGCCCCATTCCCACCATGGCCTGGAAAGGGTTGAGCTCCCCGAGGCATTAAATTTCTCTAAAATCTTTGAAAATTTTAAAAGAAACATTTAGAAATCACTCAAAAGTTAGATACTGAAAAGATCCAACGAGCAGCAAAGCAATTCATCGGGAGTAAGGGACCTAAACAGAACAAAGGTCCTACCCGCATCCTTGGCCACCTCGGACACATCTTCCTTCCTCATCTCAGCCATATATCCAAGCACCGTGAAAATGACAAACCCCGAGAGCAAGCTGGTCATGCAGTTCACCACACTGGTCACCAGGGCGTCTCTGGAGCAGAAAACCCAAGGGGCTGAGGCATTTCCAAGTCAGGAGTCTGAGGAGCATCTGTCTCCAGCTGTGGCAAGGGTGAGCCGGCTGCGCTCACAGGGACTTCAAGCCTGTGCTGGTGTTCCCTCCCCCACTCCCAGCGCCCGGCCTCCCAGGCTGCTGGGATCAGCTTCGAAGCACAAGCTGCCACGGTTGGCACACATGGCAGGGAGGACCGCAGCTTAGGGGTGGGTTTCAAATACAGTCCTGTTGTGAACCAGCACAGCGTCCACCCCTCGGTTTCAAACACGCTGCTCTGAAGTGGGGCCTGGGCTGGAGTGGGAGCCAGTAGGGGACCTTGGCCTCACATTTGTTAAGTCCTCAGATTTAGACTTTTGACACTATGTGCAAATGAGGTTACAAGGCTGCCACGGTGATGTCCTGACACTTTTAACAGAAGAGCTCATCATCGGACTTCTGGCTGGTGTCCTAACGCAAGGCCATATCTCTTGGGTTGTATGTAAATTCATTTTAAAAAACACACACACACAAAAAACAAGTTCTGTAATTATCTTATGAATAGCATAATTTGATTGCTGCACCTTGCCATCTGTGATAGAACATTAAAACAAAGCCCACTCTAAAGATGATGAGTGATATTTAAATCATAATTGGTGCAATGCTCTCTGTTTTGTCAACATTTCTGAAATAAGATTTGCCACAAAAATTATGGCATTTTGTGTTGGTCAACATGGTTCAATCATTCTTTTGTGTATATATATAGGATGTCCCAAAAGATGTATACACATACATTGTTAATAGCTCAATTAATGTTTTTTTTCTTTTCAGATTTAACCTATTGGAATTAATAATTATTCAAAGTATGTATACATTTTTTTTTGGGGGGGGGTACATCCTATATCCATAAACAAATTATCACATTGTAATTGTGTTGTTAAATACAATAAGTCAAATATAAACATTTAGTGTCTGTTATAATTTTTATAAACCTGCTTTAGAATTTCTGAATTAATGTTTTTAGTATACAGAGACTCTCACAAAGTGGAAGTGGCCTGGGGCCTCTCTCAACCCCTGAGTGGCCCGGATGAGGCTCTGGCCATGGGTAAATTGGTCAGGGACCTGTGGCATCTCTGAGGGTCAGAGTGTCAACATGGCCTGAGCCCAGCCAGGATGGAGGCCATCGGTTCCTCCCAACCGGCTGACTTATATTCATCCCACTTTTCAGCTTTGCTTGGAGGGCCTGTGATACTCACTGATAACAGTTGTTGTTGAACTTGTTGTAGCTAGCAAAAGCCAGTAGGACCCCAAAGCCAGGACCAAGAGAGAAGAAGATCTGAGAGGCAGCAGCTACCCACACCTGGAACACAGCAGAGGTAAGGTAAGGGCTGAGACCTGGGCCAACACGGGGTGCCAGCAGGGCCAGCGCCCTCGTGGCTGTGTGCAGACACAAAGAAGCAGCTCTCAAGGCTCGTTCCAGGGATGGCCACATCTCAGATGCAAACAAATGCGATTTCTCTTCTTATCGCGTAGGCATAAACCAATCCAGGGCCCTCGGCTGTACTTTTCATGCTCGTATTTCTGATTGAAAGCATCATTGCAAACTTGCCATTGAACCCAAATTTTACTTGTTGCTACTATCCTATTTGGAGGACTAGCTTCACTTGGTAAAATGACAGATAGGTGCACACCATTTTCCTCATCATCTTACCTCTGTCTCCAGGAGTTTCTGCCAGTTTGGTTTCAAGTAGAAGAGAACACCCCTCCAGGCTCCAGGGAGGGTGGCCCCCCTCACCAGCAGGACCACAAGGACGATGTAAGGGAAGGTGGCTGTCACCCACACCACCTGTGAGGAAGGAGACACAGGTTATCCCCACATGGCTGTTGGTGTCTTTTATTCTTAAAAACCCCTAAGAAAGTCTCCCTTTCTTTTCCTTTTTTCCTGTAATTTTAGGAGGCAGGGTGGTGTGGCAGAAAGATCACAGCGCTTGGAATCAGCCAGGGATCTGATCCACCGCTTGCTGGTACTTACTACCTCCAAATGCACTCCCCACCTGTAAGTGGGTGAAGTATGTAGCAGGAAACGATCAATAGCCAGTGTGTATAAAGCACTGGACATGGTCCACGAGGGGTTTCAATAAGTTATTGCCACTATTATTAATGGTGACATTAACAGGGGGCTAAAGAAATTTTTTAGAAATCATGTAATCATTCTTGGGATTGGCCCATTTCTAGAACTTCCTAACAGATTTGGTGAAGAGAGATTGAGCATCATGGGCTATGTCTGGTGTAGAAGGAAATGTCCCTCTGTCTATGGCTGTCTGAGCTACCGAGTTCTGAATTTGAGAGCCTCTGGGCCGCTTGGCAGGCCTGGATCAGCAGTCAGTCTCCTCACCTTGCCAGATGTTTTGACGCCTTTCCAGATGCTAAAGTAGATAACAGTGAAGATCAGCATGATGCAGAGGACAAGCTGCCAGCTGATGCTGCCCAGGTCCTGCAGTCCCGTAGACCGGTGGATCTGCAGGATGTGGCGCCTGGAGTGAAAGAGACAGAAAGGCCCAGGAGATGGTTCGAACAGTGACCTGAGCGCACAGCTGGTGACACCTGCAGGAGGTGCCAAGAGAAGGAATGGACACGGCACTGCGAGCACCAGGTGGTCAGTAAGCCTCAGTAAGAGCTGGGATGGGCTCTGCCCGTCCTGAAGGAGAGACCAACACATTCAGCCGACCAACCCCGGGGAACACACTAAGCCCCAAGGCAGCCTTCAGGTCTCTCCTTGCCTGGCTCGGGCCTGACCAACCAGGAGACGTGACCAGCATGACTGGCTTCAGGGCCATGAGGATTTGTATGTGTGGGTAGAAGGCCCCTCCCCCACCCCAATTGAGCACTCTCTTTGGGCTGCCATTGCCAAAAGCCAGCGTTAAAGAATATTCCCTACTCCAGGTATCTTCTTCCAAAGGGTAGATCCCACTTAGGAAGGGAACACATGAGACTAGACACTATGTGACTATGTTCAGACTATTGAAGTGGGCAGAGGCTTGGCTTCCCTGACACCGGCTGGGAGGAGGGGCCAGGAAGAAGGGAGGTTGGAGCAGGGGAGGAATTTTGGAATGAGACAGTAGGGATCATCCTGGGATGTCAGAGCTGCCTGGCATGGCACATCGGAAAGGACCAGATGGCACAGAGAGCCAGGTTACGGAGCACTCAACGTAGAGTCCCCCAACTCCAGATCCAGCCTGGGCCAAACCCCAGGGGTGTGGCCCGCCCTCAACAAACCGCCCCCTCACTTATGGGCACTTACTTGTAAAATTCCTCCGCAGGGGACGTGGAGTGGGGTGTCCAGGGGATGTTGTCCTCTGAGAAGTAGGTGGTGCAGTTGGCAGTGTTCCAGGAGTTCTTGCAGTTGGTCCAGGGCAGCTCGGCGGTGAAGGAGGAGATGAGGTAGTAGAGTGCCCAGGCCATGATGGTGTTGTAGTAGAAGGCGGTGTAAAGGGCAATGATGCAGGTGGTGTAACCAATCCCTGGGAGAGAGGGTGAGGGAGGCCAAGTGTGAAAGGCAGCCAAACAGTGAAAGACGGAACAGGGCATTGGAGGGCACTGCAATGGGGGAGGGGAAGGGGGGCTGCCACTCCGGGAGGCGGTGGAAAAGCGACAATGTGGTAAAATGATTTACATGGATTTGCAAGGTCACATGCTTCAGAAATTGTGTGTGTGTGCTCTTAATGCTTTTAAGGTTTTCTATTCAGTTTACTTTGGATGGTCACTTATTCTGTTTTCCTTTAATAGTCTCCTACCACCTGAGCAGTCAAAACTTAATTATTGTGCTCAAGTTATCTCCCAGCGTTACCGAAGGCCTAATTTCAGAAGGTCCCCAGCTCCCGCCCAATGATGGAAATCACCACTTCTTGGACAACCCACCCACTCAAGCCTTTGGTTACCTTTGAAAATCGGGCAGATTTTCCTCCATACTGAAATGCACCCGTTTCGGTGGTACTGGCCCAGCGCAAGCTCCATGTAGAAGAGTGGGATCCCCCCAAAAATGGCCATGATGGTGTAGGGGATAAGGAACGCCCCTGAGGCAGATGAAAGACAATTTTACTCCCTGCCCTCATCTGTCCCAGGAAGGCCCAACTGATCCGCACGCCAGGGTCCACACCGGGAACCCCAGAGCCACCTGATGCCCAGCATCATGGACCATGGCCCTTATGCTGAGTGACCCCCACACTGTGCTCCGCTGGTCTTGGTGCTTTGCCAGTAGCAGCAGACATAGCTGCACAGCGCAAGTGAGGTTTTGGCGGAGGCAGAGAGCAAACGGAAAGAAAGCTGGGCTTGGGAGTCAACAGAACAGCCACTGGGACAAGTTAGTTCCACTTCTAACTGCCTGGAGGTCCTGGGGCCACATCTCCTCTGTGAGTATTGGCTCCCCTATCAAATGACTGGGTTGAGGAGAGAGCTGAGGTTCCCAAACCCAGCCAGCCATCATACTCACTGGTGGGCTTAAAAACATACATCTACCCAGACTTCCTGAAGCAGGAGCTCCAGGTATGGGTCTCACAAAAAATATTTAAGCTCCCTAGGATTTCTGATGCAACCAGTCCATGGATCGGCGTTTGGGAACCTTGGATCAGATCTCCGTGACAAACAGCTGCAATAATCTACGAGTCACTGAATTAGAACTTTGTTCACTATTGATTATCGATAGCGAGCTATTTTCTCTAATTCCACTGAGCCAGAACACTCCCTCCTGAGCCACTTTGGCGGATGTGGCCGAACAGGGTAGTTTGTCACAGGCTGAGAAAGGCCGGAGCTGCCGCATGTCTGGCGATGCTGGTCTCTCATGGCTGAGGCAGAATGTGGAAATGCCAAGTTAAGGCTGCTCGCTCGCCTGCAGCCTGAGTTTTAGCCCAAAGGATGGATGAGCTGTGATTTCCCCTGACAACTTACCCTCCCATTAAGTGCTTTGAACCTAGAAGCCTGAAGTCGGTGTCGCTCAGAAAGGCCCCACCTAATTTACAATCTGGGGAAATCTGGATTGAGAATAAGAACCATGTTGTGTTCTCTTGGTGGCATTTGTCCAAAGGGTTTTTGCTCGCCTGACTTCACCGTAGGGAATGAGTGTAGCACTGGTGACCCAGCACCTTAAGTAACACT
Organism: Myotis yumanensis; assembly: GCF_028538775.1. Taxonomy (NCBI): domain Eukaryota; kingdom Metazoa; phylum Chordata; class Mammalia; order Chiroptera; family Vespertilionidae; genus Myotis; species Myotis yumanensis. Next base: position 21,836,057 of record NW_027223764.1, on the reverse strand, counting down.
CAGGCTAAAGGTGAGTCCTCCCGAGCTGGAGATAACGTTCTGCTCCTCCCAGGCAGGGCGTGCTGGGCTCCCCTCCCCTCAACAGGAACTGCTTTTGCAGCTGCATGGACCATGGCCCTTAAAAGCAGCAAAGACAGGCAGTTCTGTGTTAAGCAATGGACACAAATGAATTACCCCGCCCTCCCACCTCCCCTCTCTGCGCCCCCCCAACCCCTGCAACCTCATTTTAGCTGTCCTCCCAAATCTGTTGCCAGAGCTCCTGTCAAAATAAATATCAACTGATTTGACTCCCATCTCTCGTCCTTTTCCTATTCTGATGGCAAGTCCAATGTCAGTCCCATACCTACTCACTCCCCTCTTTGGGGCTCCCATATCCATGCCTACTATTTTTTCCCCCATGCCTACTATTTTTCATAATCTACAAGTTCACTGCTCTGAAGGTGTTAGGGGTAGAAGGAGGAACAAGAAATAGTCGCTGGCCTCAAAAACCTAACCCTTTTGTTGGAGACACGAGACACATCCATGCATGGCTTGGGATTGGTATGAATGTCATGCTTGCCTGGGTTCAGCTCTGGATCATGCCCAGGCTGTGACTTATGACTCTGGACCTGAGCTGACACCCTTCTCTGGTCTCACACAGGTCCAAAGGCCCAGGAGGGTCTGGACCCTAGAGCTACCACCCATTTGTTCCTGCCACAGGTCTCCCCTCTCTGGACTCCTCTGAGCAGAATCTGCCAGCAGGAGTGAAGGAGCTCAGCATAGTGAAACTGGTGACCCCCACATCTCATTGGGTGGAAGTGGAGCTTGGATAATGCAGGGAGGAGAAGGGATCACTAATGTTGGGGAATGATGCTGAAGATCTGCTGAGGTCAGGTTTGGGAGATTTCACCCAGCTTCACAGCTCAGAGAGCCTGAGACATGCAGACTTAGTCTGGAGATTTATCTTTTTGATAAGTTTCTATGTCTAAGCAATCATGTTCCCAGACCCATATTGGTTAAGCAAGACAGAAAAGATTGCTCGTGGCCCATGATACTGACCCCCTCCATTCTGGTAGCATATGTAGGGAAAGCGCCAGACGTTGCCCAGGTCCACGGCGTAGCCAATGACCGACAGGAGGAAGTCCATCTTCTTGCCCCAGGTCTCTCGTTCCTCTTGGTGAACCTCAGCCACTAGGGCGGTGGTGGCAGCTGGGATGGAGTGCTGAGTGTCATCTCCTGCACTGGGGCTCAGAACCACTGAGTACCCATTAGAGATCTGGCCGGACTCCTTATCCCCAGGGGTGAGGACACCCTTCTGTAGAATTCCATTTTCTTGACAGTCTTCTCCATCCTTGCACAGTGTTGGCTGCTCCTGGGAATTTAAAGATGTGATCTCCATCCTGTTGGCTAATGGATGATGCTGATGCCCATTTGCCAAGAACCTGAACTGAATTCTTGGTGCACGATCTATGTCAATGGGATTGAGAGCTCTGCTGGAAAGGCACACAGAGAAAGGAGAATAGAATTAAGCATTTTACTTGGCTTTAGTATTAACTCATCATACATCTTAACCTACACTAGTTAATGGAATTGCAAGTGCATCTGTTAAATGTGAGACATCCTATTTGCTACGAGAGTCAATAAAATCAACTACACTCGTCAACCTATACAAGATATCAAACCACAATGAAGTACCCAGGTTGCAGGTTTGATTCCCAGTCAGCATGCATGTGGAGGCAGACGGTCGATGTTTCTCTCTCTCCCTTTCCCTTCTTCACTCTCTAATATCAATAAAAAACATATTTTTTTAAAAGATTTTTAAAAAACAAACAAACAAAAAACCCACAGCAAATCACCCAGGTCCTTCCCAGGCTCTATTTGAGAACAGAGTATTGACTTTACTTGGGACTGGAATCTCACGCTGGAGTTTACCAGTAACGCAGAAGAATGTAAGAAGAGGGCTCGCTTCATCAAAGCTCCCCGGAGTACTCACTTGGTCCTGGATGTTGTGCTGGGAAAAGAATAACAAATAAAGAGGCAGTTTTGGCCTGCAAGCAGATAAGGACAGTCCTTTCATTTCAGCTGGACACTCAAAGGATATTTTATGGGAACTACAGGTGTTTACATGAAGAGGAAAATAGTAAAGGACAGAGGTGAAAAGGCCGCCCTTTATGAGGCACCCGCAGCTCCTGAGCTTTGGACTTTTTCACTCTCCCTGTCGCTCAGCTCTTAAAAACCTTTGGGCAACTCCTAGCTGGCTTCTGGCTGTGTCCGGTCCATCTATGCTTCTCCTTTCTATGTTCCCTAAGGTCCTACCGGGCCTTACACAGCACTGCTGCTCGCCATTCATTCTTCTTGCCACTCCCAGCAACTCCTGTGGCTAACCCACTTGTTATTCTGCAATATGGGCAGCGGGGGCACCTCTGATTCACCCCAGAAGATCCAGAGAAAGTAGGTTGGCAGCTACAGATGCCGGTATGGCTGGTACCTCTGTCCCCACACACCGTGGTGGAGAGGGCTGGGCCAGGTCCCCTGAGCCTTCACATCACTGTCGTGTGTCAGGGTGTAGGAAAGTCAGCTCAGCTCGCTCTCCTCTGGGTTGAGGTCTGAGACGTCAAACATGGGGTAGGAATTCGAGCCCTTTTGGACTTTAAACCTATAACCTGTTATAAAATAGTAAGCAACCAAAACCTTCCAGCTAATTTCATTTCTTCTGGGCCTGAACCTTTCCAACTCTGGAAACAGTGTGGGAGTTGAAACATGTTTCTGCTTAGCTCAGATCACATACCTTTCTAGGAAAAGACATCTAGGGATGACTGCCACCCCTATTCAAACTGCAAAGATTTATCCTAACTTTGCAAATCCAACAGTTGGAGGATGGCTAGGAATTGGTAGCTAATAAAAATGATAGTGTATGTGGCCTACATATTGGGGACTTTTAGTGAACATAACTATCACACATGGGAATGTAAAGACAAAACATAATGAGTGAAAAATTAGAACACAATGTAGTAGATTAGAACACTGATGACTATATACACAAATATCATGGCAAGAATTAGACATGAACCCCAGAGACACAAGTAATTGGAGTTTTAAGTTTGTTGAGTTCTTTTTTTCTGTACAGCAGAAAATAAAAATTCTAAAGGGATTGATTGTTGCCAAAAATATTATAGCAACAAAAGGGAAACCAGTTCTATGGAGGTAGAGGGTGTATGTACGTAAGGGGTGGGGTAGGTGTACTGGTTTCTACCTTATCTGGCTGTTTGGTCCCCACCCCTGACCTTATCCTGGGCTCAAGGACACAAATACCACTCATAGAAGAATATAAATTTCTGACAAAGAGCAATCTAAATAAAACCCCCATTCTTATCATGTTCACACTGCTGTCCAGCCTCTTCCTGTTCCCTGGGACTTCAACTAAACTGATGAACTTTTGAAATAACTACACATTCTCTCATCCACCATAAATAACTATGAGGCTAAGAAAGTTCTCTCTCTCTCTCTCTCTCTCTCTCTCTCTCTCTCAGAGAGAGAGAAAAGGTGGAATGTCAACATATTTAAGTATACAGCTAAATTCAACCTGAACTTGTTAATCTCTGGCTGCATTGCTCGAAGAAGGCCTCTGTACTCCCCTCCATTCTATATCAACAACATGCTTTCCACATTAAACACTGAAGAACTGGAAGATCAGATGGCAGAAGTAAGGAGCTTTACAACATGCAACCAGATAGTACCCCATGACGGAACCCGCCCATGACTGAGGCCCTCCTAGCCTGATCTTTCTTTCTCCACCTTCAAAACTTTACTCAAAATATACTTCTTCTTATCTTTAGAACTGAAACATTCCTCTCATTTAAAATAAACTTTAAAGAGTATCACCCAACCTTTCTCCAGCATGTCCACCCTGGTCAATGGGAATGAAACTTCATCTCTTTCTGAGAATACATTGGAAGGGGGAAAACATTTACTGGTAGCCATACTAGTGACTCATCCCCTTCCTGCTGCAGGAGTCAAATGATTTGTTCTAGATTTCATGGTCTTCCTCCTTTGGAGCACTCTTCAGGGAAGTTGAAAAATGTATGTGTTGGTGGACTTTTCGAGGGCCATGTGTCTTCAGGGTCTTCAGGGCCTCAGCCCCCAAGGCATTTATCTGATCTTTTCTCTCTCTCTTTTTATAAAATATGTTTTTATTGATTTCAGAGAGGAAGGGTGAAGGCGAGAGATAGAAACATCAATGATGAGAGAGAATCATTGATTGGCTGCCTCCTGCACACCCCACACTGGGGATGGAGCCCACAACCTGAGCATGTGCCCTGACCACTAATCGAATCGTGACCTCCTGGTTCATAAGTTGATACTCAACCACTGAATCACGCCTCTGGGCTATCTGATCTTGATTTCTTAGCAACTGTCATGAGCAGCTCCTACAAGAACACACACTACTCTCTATTTTTGTTCAGAACATTACATTGTTTCCTGAAATATCCCAGCAGTTAAAACAGTGATCAACAGGCTGAAATGGCCCAAGTCATAAGGAAACATGTTAAGAGCGTCCCTCAGCCGACTCAGATGTTGGTCTTCCCAGAGGTTGGTCTCTTCATCCAGCTCTGCTTTCTGAGGTTCTCCTATTGTGCTCCCACCCCTGACCATAGGAACTCGGGTACAAACACATATGTTACAACTACTTGAAACCCCAAATTGATAAAGATGCACATTCCTCCCCCCCCCCCCCACATATTTTCTTTAACTCACTGTTAGGCCTCTCCCAATGAGAATAAAAATCCCTCTTGATAACTAATTGGGTTGGCTAAGAGCAGATGGCTTGGCCTAGGCCCCCTTCTGCCTGCAGGGTCCTGCCTGTGAATCCCGACTCCTTTCCCTTGTTCCTGACTTTACAGAGCATTTTTGAGCTATTTCTACTGAGACCAGCAGATAGCAATGATTAGAGCAAGCTGGCCCAGGAATATAGAACTAAGGGTTGTTAAGGTTGGTTTCTGAGAATGCTCTCTTGAAAGCATTTTTTTTTTTAAAAAGGGTATTTTTGTCAAGGATGGTGGCAGAGTAGTTGGATGTTACACTCACTTCCTCCCAGGATCAAACTAGAATTATAACTCAAAGATAGAGCAACCAACCTGAATGACCAACTGAAGACCAGCTGAAGAGAAGTCTTATAAGCAAGGATTTACAGAAAGAAGCCACATCGAGACTCGTAGGAAGGGCAGAGATGTTGGTGGCTGAGATTCGGGAGAGATATCTCAGCTGCAAAATTCCCCCAAGAAGTGTGGGGTCTCATCTTCAAACCAGGACCCCAAGCCCAGCGCACCAGAGCTGGGACGAAGCACACGTATAACCTCTGGCTGTGAAATTCAGCAGGGATCCCGTCTGGCAGAGAGAGACAGAGTCTACTACAGACACGGGCACCCTCTTAAAGGCCAACACACAAAACCTCGTTCACAGAAACTCACACTGGACTTTTCTGTAATAAGAGATCAAAACTAGGCAAACACAGGTTAATTAATATTTCAGTAACAACTTATTTCAAAATACCTAGATATTTAATAATTTCTACTATTTAAACTAGTGTAACTCCAATGTTTTGTTACCAAAGACTTTTTTTTCCTTTACAAAGTGGGAGTGGCCCCTGCCTGAGGGCACTTCTGCAGATCTGGCCCTTCTAGGAGAAAAACTTTGGGGGTTTAGAAGGCTTATTTCTCATAGTTGTCTTTCTGAGTAGACTGTAAAAACATGAAATTTTGCGTATAAGAAGAGATCTTATCCTATTTCAAAATAGGAACAAAAACAACCCCTAAAGCAAATAGGTGAGTGATCCCAAAAGGAGGGACTGGGACATTAGCCTTAGAATCTTATTTTGCACTAACCCAGAAGAGCAAATGGCCTTTGGTTCTGAGTGGCCCAAGGCCCAAACAGCAGAAACAGAGGATTCCCTGTGTTCATAAAACGGTGAAGAGTAAACCAAGTCCTCAAAAGATTAGAAAGCAAGCAAGGAACATCCTTAACCAATTTACATTACAGACAGACAAAACTCTCACTAGCTAAGAATTTCAGGCGGCTGATGCCTTGAGAGGGAGAGCAAGGAGGGTCCCCAAGAGTAAGAACTCGGCAGCTGCTGGGACGTTCCTGCAATCCTTGCCACGGGTTCAGTCTGCCACAAGCAGCTGAGACCCTACAGCAAAGTGGGATATGCCCCCATCTTTAAATAAGTTAAACCAAACAACGAAGAGACACAAAACAACCATCAACAGGGACACTCTATGTACAACATTTATAGGTGCGCACAACCCATAAACAAGAGCTTCACACCATGCTCCTTGTCTGTCCAGCCACAGAAACCTCAGAATGCCCTGCGTTTAAAACACTACTGAAGCAGAGCAATGTATCTCGTCCCAGAGTGGATCAGACTAAGGGCTCAGAGACCAGGCAAGGACTGCTGGAGGTCCCTTGCCACCAGGACCTGGTCAGGCTCACCTGATTCCTCCTCCTGTCATACAGAAATGCTTGATTCAACTTACATCTTAGGTGAGACGAGGCTGCAGCTGGGATTCAAAACAGAAAAATTCCTGGCAGTGCTTTGAATAAAAAAGTCCAGGCCTCAGCCCCAGGAACCCCAGTCCAGGCAGCAAGGGAGATCCCTGATACTCACCCAGAGTAGTCCCTTGCTTACATCCCACCAGAGTCGCCAGGTTATGTAACCGGACAACCAAGGGGTTCTGGCTGCATGTCACTACTTCAGCCAATTGAGCAGAGACAGGGTTGAATAACAGGTGAACGTTTATTCCAATAATTTCGGCAGTGTGGGAGAGCAGCAGGCCATCCACAGAAATCTGCTCTCCTCTCCCTATAAGCCAGTTGTTTATATTGGGTAGAAGGACAAAGATTACGTGGGAAAGTAGGAATTACAGGCATGGGAAAGTAGGCACGGTATTAACATTACAGGTTACAAGTCATGCGGGCTCGGGGAGTGGTCGCAGAAGGCTGGCGCCTCCAGGTGCCCCAGGACCAGATCACAGGTAATAGGGGCTGGGGGTGGTCAAGAGCGGGTGCCTCCAGGACTAGACAGCTTCAGCCACGAGATTGTAAATCTTTTCATAATGATAAACTGTTCTTGGGAAAGGAGGATGACTACATTCCGATGTCAGCTCCCATGTCCCAGGACGTACAACTCTCAGCCAAGTTAGAATATGCTTTCTCTAATCAGAACAGAACCATCATGATTACTATTTCTTATAACTGTAGCTGGTCCCCAATATTCTATTTCTGCCCCTAACAAAATGAAGGGTTTATGATCAATCTTTTCAGTGATAATTAAATGCCTAAACATGATTTTAAGGAATGAAGCCAATAAGAGGGGCTTGGAGAAAGCCTGGTACCTTGCTTGGTCATGTGGTTCATGGCAGTCTTTCCATGAACGAAGGTTGGAACGAAGGTTGCTTTCCTGAGAGATGGCAAGGAAGGAACCTCAAGACATCATTAGGGACCTCAACTTGAGGAATTCACCGAAGTCTATGGGTATTGCAGACAAACCTGATGGCAGCTACATGGTTCAGCTTCTTTGCCCTGTGGGGCTAATTAAAGCTTGATCATGAGATTCCAGCGAAGTGTGGAATATATATTAAAAGCCTATACAATCAGGCTAAATTGTAAATAAATTGGTCTTAATTTGGCTCTTTAATAAAAATGAGGGTGGTTTTCGGGGGTGGGGGGGGGGATTGTGTTTCAGTGGAGAATTATTAGAACTGAAATGTTTTTTCCTTCCACCAGACCATTTGTCGTAATTCTTTCTCTCCTAACTTTTGCCCAATAGTACTAAATTTTATAACACAGTTTATCTCCACCAGGTTACAAGCCTTACTCACACTTAGGGAATACCTCTTCTAGACACCATTGCCACCTCCTTCTGTGTCCAGGCTTCATTGTCCCTCTGACAGAGAGCAAGGATCTCTTGACTCTGAAAGAAAACTTCTGTCCCTCCTCAGCATGAAGTATTTTCATAAGAGAGCCTATACCCCTTTTCCATGAAAGAATTCAGAGTCAAGGTCCTTGATGGGGGATGTGGTAGGTAGTTAGACAGACACAAGCAGAGCAAGGACGATGGGCCAACCAGAGGAGAAGTGGACGAGACCCTTAGACATGCATCTCTCCACTCCAACTGCTCTAAAGCTGGCAATGGAGGAACCTATGTAGAACGGACCTTTACATTTTGCCTAATAGGCATTGGGACACCTATTGCTAATTTATAGAATTACTAGAGGCCTGGTGCACAAATTTGTGCACTGGTGGGGTCCAGTCGGCCCCACCCCATGGGGACCAACCGGGGCCAGGGCAGGCCGGGGCAGGCCGGGGCAGGCCGGGGCAAGGGGCCCCAATTGTTCCACTTGTTCTGGTCGTGCTGCTTTTTGGTCCCTGGGCTTTTATTATATAGGATTCTATTCTTTTTGGGCAGGGATGTTTTCTCTAAAGCAGTGGTTCTCAACCTTCCTAATGCCACGACCCTTTAATACAGTTCCTCATGTTGTGGTGACCCCCAACCATAAAATTATTTTCGTTGCTACTTCATAACTGTAATTTTGCTACTGTTATGAATAGCAATGTAAATATCTGATATGCAGGATGTATTTTCATTGTTACAAATTGAACATAATTAAAGCATAGGGATTAATCACAAAAACAATATGTAATTATATATGTGTTTTCCGATGGTCTTAGGCGACCCCTGTGAAAGGGTCGTTCGACCCCCAAAGGGGTCTCGACCCAGAGGTTGAGAACCGCTGCTCTAAAGGTTGCCACAGTAACTTTCCGTGGTGAATGTCTGACTTTTTAGCAGGTGTTCTATTTATTGTCTTTAAGTATCTAATAACTACGATATGAATTGTTCTGATCATTTCTCCTTCCCTTATAGTAATGGACATACTAAGCTGCAGGCTGATTGGTTTCTGAAATGTGGGATAACTGTTTATTCATTTATATCCCTGCCAACAGGAAGAACAGGGGGCTTTGCTCCTTAGGACGACTGACAGTCTTTATGCCCCCAAAACATCTCAGGGTCCAAACCAAAAGAGACCTTCTCACAGCCATGGCACCGGACTGCAAAGACGACCTCCCCCTGTGGAGCCCTGCTGAATATATTGCTTTAGCCATTTTTTAAATGCTGGTGATGGTGGGCTCCCTTAATGTAGAAGTGACCTGGTTCGCTTGTGGCATGGTAAAAGCCCTGAATGCCACTTCCAGGGCTACACGTGGGATAAATCAAGAGCTGGACCAGGTCAGGGAGGCAGTTCTAGAGAATTGAGCAGCGATAGGTTATTTGTTGTTGTAGCATAACCATGGTTGTGAGGAATCTGAAGGAATGTGCTGTTTTAATCTTTCTGACAATTCTCAATTAATAGAAAGCAACATTCAACAAATTAGGGAAACCATCTCCAAGGTAAAACAATGAGAAGGGTTTCTTTGGAATTGACTTATCCAACCTAAGTGGGTTGCAGGAATTCTTTTTAATTTTTCTCCTGTTTATTTTTTTTGTAGTCTGATAGCTTGCTGCTGTATTTAATGTCTTCCTCTTTTTAGATCCTGCATTCGCTGTATTCCATCCCCAAGAACTGTTTTCAAGGCAGAAGAAAATGCAGTCCAGCAGGATGAGATTTTTTCATCTAAAACTAATTTCATAGATATAACATGATAAAAATAGCAGTGGGGAAATGACAGGGACAGAAATACAATATTTGGGACCAGCTATAATTGTAGAAATATTAATCATGCTCTGTTAACTGTGATTGTTTTAATTAAAGAAGGCACATTCTGGCCTGGCTGGGAGTTCACCTGAAAATTCAGATTATCTTGAAAAGATTAACAACTTTGTTGCAGAAACCAGAATCACCAGGCCTTTGAAGACCCCCAGCCCCTTGCATGCCTGTAAACTGTCCATTCGGCATATCCCTTTTGCCTACTTCCCCATGTAATCTTGGTCCTCCTACCCAATATAAGCAGCCGGCTTATGGTGGGGTGCAGAGCAGATTTTTGTGGATGAGCTGCTGCTCTGCCATACTGTCTGCATTATTGGAATAAATGCTCATGTCTCTACGTAATTGGCTCAGGTAGTGACAGGCAGCCTGGACCCATTGATTGTACGGTTGCATTGAGAGAATGCTCTGGAGAATGGCGGTTTTTCACCTAGTTCTATAAATTACCATCGAAGGAGGAGTTGTAAGTGGGTTACATAAAATCCACTGGTGATAGATTAGGGAAGTGGGAGAAAGCAAAAAGTGGAAACCTCTGGGATTGGATAAAAAGTAAGATGATAGACATGTTTCTTTTACATAGGTGGGTACAGGATAGTTAACAGTCAATAACTGACACTAACAAGTAACAATATACAAATAACAAATAATAACAATGAGGGAATTGTGGTCTTAGCCCTGGCACCCTGACACACTGGTTGTGCCCTGAGGGGTCCAGAAAAAGGGAAGTTACAAGTTACTCTGACATTCCAAAGGTATATTATCATAGATGCAAAAAGACAATAAGCTGAGTTAAGATCAAAGTTGATCTTTGTCAGGGAAGATACTGGCCTAGGACATGACTACCCACCATAGAATGCTTTTTAATTTAAAAAGTTTTAATTTCAGACCATCCTTTGTGGTTACTTGAGGTCTTTGAGTTTGCAAGGCCGCCACGCAGGCCTTTCCTAAGTTAGTCAGGTAGTATGTGGCCCCTTTTGGTCCACAACCTCTACTCTGACTTCCTCTATCTCTTGGTACATGGACTACAGTTTTGGCTTTTAGCCATATGCCAAATCTAATATTTTTTTCTGGTGCATATTATATCATAAACATTGCAGCAAAAGGACTATATTCTACTTCTTTGATCTTTTTCTATAGCGAACACAAAACTAGAATATTATTTATGTACTAGAGGCCCGGTGCATGAAATTTGTGCATGGGTAGGGTTCCTAGGCCAGAGCTGATTGGGGCCGTCCAGCTGCTGGCCAGGGTCTTCCTTCGTTCTGCGCCACCCCCTGGTGGTCAGCGCACGTCATAGCGAGCAATCGAACTCCTGGTTTCCTAGTTGAACTCCTGAGGGAACAATTTGCATATTAGGCATATATATATATATATATATATATATATATATATATATATATATAAAACACTTTCTGAATTAGATCTGGCAATTATTAAAAGACGCCTGAAAATAAATAAAGTAAGAAGTAGTTGTGAGATGTAATTACTATTTAAACTCAGGAATTGAATTAATGCTAAAAAACACTGAGGTTGCCAGCTTCCCACATATAAGGTGGTTGGAAGTTGCAACTCCATTCTAACAACAAGTAAAAAGCTGAACAGAGTGAAAAATCAACAAATCTTGTTTGACCTATAAGAGAGGAGAGGACACAGTGTAAACCGCTGCCCACAGGATTGGAGAGACAGGTGAATATAGGTCATTGTGGCTACTGGAACAGACTCAGGAGGAAATGAGAGAGGGTGTAGAAAAACCCGAACTGGAGTTGACAAATTGCTGGAAGTTCAGTGGGGACAACTTTGAGAATTAAAAATTACAGGGAGCCCTAGCTGGTTTGGCTCAGTGGATAGAGCTTTGGCCTGAGGACTGAAGGGTCCCGGGTTCGATTCCGGTCAAGGGCACATCTATTCTGGTCAAGGCCGTGTACCTCAGTTGCAGGCTCCTCCCCAGTGCAGGGGTCATGCAGGAGGCAACCAATTGATGTATTTCTCTCACATTGATGTTTCTCTCTGTCTTTCCCTCTCTCTTCCACTCTTTCTAAAAATCAATGGAAAATATCCTCAGGTGAGGATTGAAAAAAAAATTATAGGGAGAACCAGCCACAAGGGAACCCAACTGTATTGTGAAATTTACCTCTAGAAGCTTAACCGGGTTCCCACGGTAAATAATCAGAAAAAACCCCCTTGGGCTGCCAGCGGGGAGAAGAAAAGAAACTGTTTTGTAGTGACCAGAGCACTAGCTCACTCTTAAGAACGCCTGCCCTCTGGGGAAACTAGGTAACCCAATCCTGACTTGCTGGGGTTTTATCAGAGCCCAAGTGACCTGGGAAAGGGAGAGACCCACTCCAGCTCACTCTGGCCATCCTGTCCCACCTAAGGGGAAAGAATAAAAAAGAAAAACGCTCGTGAAGTTCACAGCCCAGGGGCAGAAGATCACTGAAAAACTGAGACCTAATCACAGTACCCTAAAATGCCTCCCCTGCCCCCACACTGCACCACCACATAAACTAAAGACCTGTTTATAGCGGTTCCTTTTACCCAGTTTATCATGTCCATCTACCAAGAAAAAAATTACAAGGCATACCGGAAGTGAAAACAAAACAGAACACAATTCGAAGAGACAGAGCAAGCCTCAGACCAGACATGACAGGGATGCTGGAATTATCAGACTGGGAATTTAAAGCATCTATGATTAATGTACTAAGGGTTGTTGTAATGGATACAGTAGGCAGCATGCAAGAGCAGATAGGCAAGGTTAGCAGTGAGATGGAAATCCTAAGAAAGAACCAAAAAGAAATTCAAGAGATTAAAAACAAAACAAAACACACTGTAACAGAAATGAAGAGTGCCTTTGGTAGGCTTATTAGTAGACTAGGAAACAAATCTCAAAGCTAGATGATATATTAATAGAATATTCAAAAAACAAAAAGAACAAAGATGGAAAACAACCCCCTACCCCAAACAGAGTATACAAGGACTGTGGGAACACTCAAAAGGTATAATATACATATAATGGAAATATCAGAATGAGAAGAAAGGAACAGAATAAATATTTGAAACCATTATGACTGAAATTTCCCCCAAATTAATTTCAGACACCAACTCATACATCCAGGAAGCTCAGAGAACACCAAGCAGGATAAACGCTATTACACACACACACACACACACACACACACACATATATATATATATATATATATATATATATATATATAATGCAAATATATATATTTACACCACAGGAATTGAAAAGTACTATAAATTAGGGGTTTTCTTACAGCACCAATTATTAAACATTCACCAACATACCACCACTCTGGCTCCTCCAGCGTCAGGTTCAAGTACAACAGGATGGTGAAGGCACCCTCAAGAGTAGTGAGATCCACCCTGATTAGACGTTTTTGTTACATCTCCATCCCTAAACCAACACCAAGGCCAAGAAGAAAGTGATGCCCTGTTGTCCACCTGGAGCTGGGTTAGAGGCCCACCCAAGCCCATGTATTTGGGGTGTTCCCCACAAGGAAATCGGGCTGTCACTGATTTCATACCCACCATAGCTTGTAAAGTAGTAACTTATACTTAGTTTTAATCTCACCTAACCTGCCTCAGGATTCCTTCTTCCATTCATCTTGGAGAAGAGGCAAGGGGTTCTGGACCAAAGAAGGGAGAGATGGGTAGGCTGTGATCTGAGACCTGGTCCCTACAGTCTCAAATCTCCCCCTGTGGTGGGATGATGTCCCCACTACCTTCCCCTGCTCCTGTTTTTTGCTGCTCATAGCTTGCTTACAACTTAGACAATTGAAACATGCATTCCTGTGTTTGCAGTTTCTTGATATATTTTTAAAAAATAATTTATAAAGGAACCCTCATCCACTGCTGGTGGGAATGCAGACTGGTGCAGCCACTGTGAACAGTATGGAGTTTTCTCAAAAAACTAAAAATGGAACTCCCATTTGACCCAGTGATCCCACTTCTAGGAATATATCCCAAGAAACCAGAAACACCAATCAGAAAGGATATATGCACCCCTATGTTCATAGCAGCACAATTTACCATAGCTAAGATTTGGAAACAGCCTAAGTGCCCATCAGCAGATGAGTGGATTAGAAAACTGTGGTATAGCTACACAATGGAATACTATGCTGCTGTAAAAAAGAAGGAACTCCTACCATTTGCAGCAGCATGGATGGACCTGGAGAGCATTACGCTAAAGATAAATACCACATGATCTCACTCATTTGAGGAATATAATGAACAACATAACCTGATGAATAAAAACAAATCCAGAGACAGAGAAGCATCCATCAGACCATCAAACCTCAGGGAGAAGGAAGGGGAGGGTGGGGGAAGGGGGAGAGATCAACCAAAGGACTTGTATGCATGCATATAAGCCTAACCAATGGACACAGACATGAGCGGCATGAGCGGGGGCGGGGGAGGGGGGAGCAATGGGGGGCGGGTGGGTAAGGACACATATGTAATACCTTAATCAATAAAGAAAGAAACAAATAATTTATAGTATTTTTTCCTGTGAGTGGTTCTAGTCAAGTGTAGAAGACACATAAGTAATTACAAAGCCATGTTAAGTGTGTTTCCACAGAGAGAGACTTAACTGGGCTGGTAGCTAGTGGGGGGTTCGGAATATGCGGCAGCTCCCCAGAGAAGAGGACCTGTGAGCTGGAGCTTTCCATACACATAGGAAGGTGGCAAGAGGAGCTCCAAGGGGAGTTTCTGTTCCAAGGGAACAATGTGGGCCGTGCTACCACAGTTCACCCAGCTTTAGTCACCCCCCCCTTGTCCCCCAAACTCTAGACGCCTCAGGAAAAGTCCCTTCCTCTCTTGCTCTCCTTTGCATTCTGAGCCAAAAACAGAACTCAGATCTAGGCCTCACACCAGCGCCGTGTGGTTTACCCTTGCGTGAGGGGCCGAAGAGTCTGGGTCTCTGAAATGACCCACGGCACCTCGGAAACCTGCAGCTGCCTCTTCACCTTCTCAGATGAAACCCTTTCCCCTCCAAGCATAAGCACTCAAAGCAAACACATTCTTACTTTGGTTAGCGTTTCTCTTTGGCTCAGTGACTGTATTGCCACAGAATTGTTTTATATTTTCATCACCAGACGTTTCTGCAACAGTTTTTTGAGCCTGGGGACCATAGCACCATTTATAGCTTTGCTTCTATGGGGAAAAGTGCTTTCAAGTTCTAAACAACCAAGTTACAAATAAATGATTGGACTCAACTGCTTTTAGGCAATGAGCTTCCTGTAATGTTTTGCACACTTCAGTGCTAAAGGCTGGTGTGTGTGTGTGTGTGTGTGTGTGTGCGAGTGTGTGTGTGTTTAAAATTTCTAAATATGGGTGCCAGGTGTTCCATTTTCAGACTGACCAAGTGTAACATTTTTTTTTTCTCTCTTAAAGCAACAGAATCATTTCTTTGGTGAACACATATCTGTTTAAGAGAAAACTTGGCAAAAGAAATGGCTGGGACCAAAAAAGGAAATAGTGCTAAATATGTAGGGAGAAAAATATGTACTTGCACAGAATAAGAAAAGAGGTTAACTTATTTTTTAACTGTATTATTACAGGTTAAGGAAAAATGGTAAAATGACTCCAAGTAGAAGGAGAGATAGGGATCAAAGCCACCTGCACAAGTTGGTGTTATTTTGAGCGCGGTCACCCAAAGAGGTTGTCGAGAGAGATCGTGGAGATGTTTCTCGTGTGTTGCAAAGCAAGTTCAGGCCTAGAAAAATTAAAAACCACACAGTGAAGAGAGCACACAATCTGTCTCCTAATAAGTCAATACCATCAGGTAATGCAGACATCAGGAGGCGAGGCCATGCAAATTGTTTTCTTTGCCTCAAAAGAGGACATTGGGCTCAATACTTGATTAATTTCACTCTCCCACCCTAGATCCCTCTCTCTTTCTTTTCTACACTGTTGACTGACCTTCTCTATTTAGTCTTATTTCTTTCTCACTTCCTCTAACTGTAAGGGATGACGTGGTAATTAATGCTCTTGAACCGAAGAAACTAATTCAACTGTAGTTTCCCCCCTTTCAAAACCATTAATTTACTGCTGTTCGTTCAAGATTCAGACCTTTTGTATATGCATTAGCATAAGATATATACATTTTCCCCTATAAGCAATGGTATGTATTTTCTATGTACCTAAATGGTAGGCATTTAAAAAAAATAAAATACTGGTAACTATCAAAATAAACATTTTTTTAAAAAAAAAACTTATTTGTCCTTTTGAACCAAGCCTGGTATTTCATAGTGACCAGGACTGGCTACATATTTTGTGGAATCCAGTGCAAAATGAAAATGTGAGGACCCTTGTTCAAATATTATTAAGAATTTCAGGACGGTGTTAGTAGAGCATTAAATCAAGTGTGAGTCTCTTCTGAGTGGGGGGTCCTATGTGGCTTCGTAGGTCACGCACCCACGGAGCTGGCCCTGCTGGTGGATGTTTTTAATCGGAGCACACACATATAGACACAGGCACAATGCCCTAGGCGGGTATAGAAATCATCAGAAATCCATGCTGAAAATTTAATGACATCACCTCACAAAAAGCGCACACATCCTGCGGTGGTTTCCAATACACTTCCTGAGAATTCACTTATTGACAATAACTGACGCGGAGAAAATATTGTAACTCATAACAGCACCTGGGCCAACTGATGAACAGAGTGTTTGGGGTGCCCTGTTGTCAGACTTTTAGGACTTAATAACTGAGAATGTCCTAAACAGAGAAGGAACTTTGAGGTCACTTTTCCCCTGGGGCCGGGAACCTTTGTAATGACCTGTGTGTTGGGAATCAGGCAATGGGTTGACAGAAGGGCTGATAAAGCCAGGTATACAGCCAAGAGAATTACGAAGAACAGGTTTCTCTGGTTCCAACCAAGCAAATCACAGTCAGATTTTTCTTCACCGAAAGATGCAACCTGAGTGGTGGCTTGATTGTCTCCTAGTCCTTCTGCTGGTCTCATGGACTGCCATCCCCCACCTCCTGGACACTGTCTTCCCCTTGTGAGAACGGAGTCATTGTCCCGTGTCATTTCATGCAAATTTGGCGGGGTGTCCGTAGCATCTTCCTCTGCCTAGACTTCTGCTAGCTTCAAGGTGAGGAGGGGCATTTCTCTGGGATGGGGGAGGGCGATTGCCTGGATTCCAGTTGCACCTGTCTCCAGCAGGATCGGTTACTGCGTTTTCCAAAGGCAAACACAAGCCACCCTCATGAGATATTTTCTTGATCACCCACTCCGATGCCCAATCTGTCTCACGTGAGCGTGAGGAATGCATATACGTATCGTTCTCTGCTTCAGAGATGAGAAAACCGGGGCTACTAAAAAAAGGAGGGACTCGGATCCAACCACTGCACTACCTGACCCTTCGCCTTTATTCTGTACTGCCCACAAAACTTACTGTCAGTTAAATTATAAAACAGCAAAAGTCTAAGATTTTCTGGGAAATAATTATATTTACAAGATTGCAAATAAGTCCATTCAGGCTCCCTCTGGGTTTCCCTGTTTTCTCTCTCCACCAAATCACTCCCCCTCCCCTATGCTGATTCCCCTCCCACTCCCTCAAAGCCAAGTGGATGATTCTAACTTCCTAATCTCCCCTTCTCCTCCTGTCACCACCTTCTCCCACTCAGATGTCAGAAAACAAATAAACAAAAATCAGCGAACTCAGAATACTCACCAGCAGGGAGAAAGAAGCTAGCCATCTCCAAAGAAGTTGGAAGGATTTCAAGAAAGTTAATAAATTTCAAAATCTAGAAGTGTGTTGCCTAAGTTAACTGGCAATGCTGTATCAACTTGTAAAAGTTAAAATAACTAATGTGTCTAGAGACCTTTAAGTGCATAAAACTCTTTCACACGTATTAATGCAGTTTAACTTCACAATGCAGTATAACACAGATACTATTATTAGGTCCATTGTGCAGAGGAGAAAACTGAGGCACAGAGCAGTGGAATGACTTTCCCACAATTACTCAATAGGAGAAGGGAAGTCAGGTGTTCTGACTTGGAAGCTCATGTTCTTTCCACGCTCCCACACAGCTAGTTGTTGAACTATTTTTAGCTCAATGCGCACATATTTCTTCTTTTTCCAAATGACAAGAGATACAACTCAGAAAGTGCTAAGGGCCTAAAGTTCTGCACCTTGACATCCTCCTGCTGTCAAATTTAGAAGCCACTCACCTTCTTTCAACACTCCAGTAGGTTTCGAGACAATATGGATCCAATACCTTACTTTGTACAGAAAAATCAATCCCATGAAGATTAAAGACTTAAACATGAAAATAAAACCATTTTTAAAACACGAAAGAGAACTTGAGGAATTTTTTCCCTTTGGTTTAGAATCTCAGAGTGGGAAATGACTTTCTAAGCATGACAGAAAACATAGAAGTTTTAAAAGATAAAATTGATATATAAATTACATTAAAAAAATCTATGTTTAAGAAAACACCACCCATTCATTACAAGATAAAAAGTCAGAGGAAAAATTATACCAAGCATTTGCAACCTGTATGCAGGAAAAGGGCTAATTGTGTAAAATGGAAACAAGTTTCACAAATTGACAAGAAAAATACAATACATTCCATAGAAACTAGGCAACAGATATAAATGATGCGCAGGGGTGGGGAACCTGTTTTCTGCCAAGGGCCATTTGGATATTTATAACATCAATCGTGGGCCATACAAAATTATCAACGTAAAAATTAGCCTGCTCTATTTGGCCAAACATTTATTTAACTCACCCCTAATCCCTTGGCAAGGCCAGACCAAGTGATTTTGTGGGCTTTATATGGCTCGAGGGCCAGACGTTCCCCACCCCTGGTTTATAGAAATAGAGATAGCCACTAGATGAAAAAAAATGCACAAACTTGGTCGTATGAAAGGAAATGCAAATGAAAACTCCACTGAGATACCTTTTCCAACATCTGATTGGCAAAGATCCCACAGTTTATAACAACACACTGTGTATTAAGAGTACGAGGAAATGGGTCCATTCCCACCTCCCTGGTGTATAACCTGAGTGTAAATTGTTACACCCTCAATGGAGAACTATTTGCAGGTGGGAAATATCTATAAATATTTAAAGGCACATTTCAAGGATTTAAGCCAGTTACCTTGTCATCAAGTGTAAATGATGGAACCTAGACTTGGCTCCGAACTCCATGCTGCTAGCTGTACTGGTTAATAATGCGGATTTTTTTCAATAGATGGGGTTACACATATGTTGATATATATGCGATTTGATATGTATGCTATTTTGTTGTATTGACAACAAGCTTCAACACTTCATATGTCAAATTTGCTGGTGTTAACATCATAGATATTTTTATGCTTAAAAATGTCGAATTTTGTGCCAAAAAAAGAGCATTTGTGGGAAGTTTTAATTCATTACTGAAAGTTATTGTATACTTCGGGAAGCTTATGGTGAACATGTTCCATCTCAAGATACTTGTGAATGCTGGTTTGAATGTTTTAAAAGTGATGATTTTGATGTGAAAGACAAAGAATGTCCAGGTCAACCGAAAACGTTTGAAGACCAACAATTACAAGCATTATTGGATGAAGATGCGTGTCAAACTCAAAAACAACTTGCAGGAAGATTAACCGGTTAATGGTTAATCCTCATTTTTAATCCGTTACCAATTAACCTGCATAATGGTTAAAAATGCAGATTTTGTAATAAAAGAAAACAATAATTTCAAGAGAAACATCAAAAGTGCTTTATTCAAAGTAATGTCCATCGCTAGCTACACATTTCACCCATTTTCCTTCCTTTAAAATCTTTCCCATTGCTTGTAAACAATCGGCAATTGTTTGCTGAGCAACGGTTAATCTTTCTGCAAGTTGTTTTTGAGTTTGACAAGCATCTTCATCCAATAATGCCTGTAATTGTTGTTCTTCAAACTTTTTCGGTTGACCTGGACGTTCTTTGTCTTTCACATCGAAATCATCACTTTTAAAGCGTTTAAACCAGCGTTTACAAGTATTTTGAGATGGAGCGTGTTCACCCTAAGCTTCCCAAAGTATGCGAAAACTTTCAGCAGCACTTTTCTTCAAAATACCTGGTACACCGAGTATTTATTGCACAGTCCCAGAGCTGCAGGACCCTGAGGCCAGAGCAGCACCTACCTATGTGTTAAACAGACATTCCATAATAGCTGCAAGTGCAAATAACAGCTTTAATTTTCATGATAAACTGAAAGAAAGGTGCTTATTATGCCTGACAGAATGGCTCAGAGAGGTTAAGTTTCCTGCTCGAGGCCACACCGCTGCTAACTGGCAAAAGCAGAGACAACCCCTTCTCATACAGAGCTGCCGTCCAGCCCCTGTTTATGCTGACACCTGGGACCCCAAAAGCTCCGTGGGAGGAGGCACCTGTATGACACAATGCTGATCCTCAACATTTGTTGGTTGAATGAATGAACGATAGAGTCCTATGCTGGCCTTTGCAGATAAAGAGGATGCTGCCCCTTTTCTGCACGATGAGGAAAAAGAAACACAGAGCAGGAGATGAAGGAGTGAGATCTAATTCTATAAAGTAATGTATTCACAACCAAATGCTCCAGACTTTCTCCAACAGGAATTTTGCTTTACAACCCAGAGACCTTTTGAGATAGAAAATACTGACACCACGTGGTGACAATGAGAACTTCTGTGCCTGCACCGGGCGACAGCTTCGTTGGAACTGAAGCGTGACATTGTCTGGCCAGCTCACTGCAGGACTGAAATAGCACCACTTGTGAACAGCACCGCGGCCTGGTTCCGTTGTGCAGCACTTCCTACATGTGTATGTCAGGGTTTGCCCCCACGAAGCCAGCACTTCTCCTTTGCCACCAGAATCCCAGAGCATGCCAGGGGTGCGGCCCACTGCTGACCTGCACTTCTCAGTTGCCATCCACACTGCCTTGGTTTACAGCGGGTGGCTATACATGCCAGGGTGGGCAAAAGTAGGTTTACAGTTGTGAATGTGCAAAACAGAGTTTATTCTTGTATTATTTAGTTATGAGGTATTGTGTTATTTATTTGTATTATTTGTCTTCTTATTGTTATTATTTTGTAAACTTACTTTTGGGTGATCTATCTTTTGGGTAATGATGGCTCATAATTTAACCTACTTTTGCCCATCCCTGAATATACATAAGCACATGCAAATTTATTTAAAAGCTGATGTGTCAGGGTGCAAGACCACTTATTTTACCTTTTGTGTACAGAGAAAATGTGAACTTTGTTATTTTGTCTAGAGAAGAGCTGAATTTTTTTTTTCTTCTTGCTGGAATGTGGGGTGGGGGGGAGGGCGGGATGTAAAGTTTAGTTTCATCTGTCAATTTCCGTCCAATCTTCTTGGATAATTCCAGGCACTATAACCCCCTCTAGATAGTGCCTGGGTGAATGGAAGAAGCAAGTGGCCATCTGTGCTTGTGGCGTTGAGGAACACTCTCGCAGGGCGACGATGAGGTGGAGTTTGTACTTAAAGGAGGATGGATGCCTTCTCATGATGCCCTGCTTAAAAGCAGTGATTTCATTTAGCAAACCCAAATGTCAAAAGGGAGTGGGAAGGCGTCTGTGTCTCCATATCATTTTAGCTTTTATAAAGGAAGACAAAGCATAGTTAGCAATGGCAGCTATCCACAACAAATACTCTGAACCAGCAGCTTGTCAACCTGGGCAGCTCAGGAGGGCAACTGGGGAGCTGGGGGAAAACACGGATGCTTATTCAGCCTCATCCCCACACCCTGAGGTTCTGATTCCATTAGTCTGGGATGGAGCCTGGTGCCTGATATTTTAAAAGCTCAGATAGTGCTTTTGTGTAGCCAGGGTTGTGAACCAAAGTTCTGAGCAGAGAACAAATATTTATGTAACAATGTATGCATGTTAACAAGCGAACACTGATTTTGTTTTCGCTTTTGTTTTTACTCACTGTTACGGACTGAATGTTGGTGTCCTTCAGAATTCACATCTCGAAGCCCTACCCCCCAGTGCGATGATATTTGGAAGTAAAGTCTTTGGGAGGCCATGAGGTGACGAGGGTGAGTTTGGTGCTTTTATCAGATAAAAGACAAGAGGGGTGATCGCTCTGCGTGTCAGCAAGAAGGCAGCCATCTGCAAACCTGTAAGAGAGGTCTCAGCAGGAACCGAACCGGTTGGCACCTTGACCTTGTCCCAGCCTCCAGAACTGTGAGAAATAAACTTTTATCGTTTAATCCACCCAGGCCATGGTCTTTTTGTTATAGCAGCCCAAACGGACTAAGACACCCACTGAGGCCCAGGAGACTTGGAACATCTAGAATTTACAGAATTTTCGTCTCAGAGCTGCCAGCCCCCACTTGGATTTTTCTGGAACGCTCCTCTCTCCCTCTGTTCTCTTCCCAAGCTGGTTTTTCTCTCTGAAGCAAACTTTTTCCTTCAGCAAAAGTTCTTCCTTCTGGACCCTCTTCTGCTTTTTCTAACAGAGCTCAGAATTACTAAGAGTGTGTAGGTCTATTTCCTCCCATGACTAAGTAACCTGCTACCTCAGAAAGCTTTGAAAAAGAGCCAGCCTCTTTGTACCACAGTAGCATGTAGTTTATACAAGTTAAAACCTTTGGTTAAATACAAACTAGTAAACAAAGAGATATAAGCCATACTATTGTCTCTAAAATATTAAAACATCAAATATGAAATTTTCTGTTATTTTTAGAAAGTAAATAATAGCTCACAAACCTTTATGGGAAAAGTTTACTGTGCTGAAAGGGACTCCCCAGTGCCCTCTCCCTAAATTGTTCTCTTTGAGAAACACACATTCAAGATAAATCTCTCAGAGCTGTTGCATCAGGACCTGAGTTTCACACCATATTCGCCAATGTGTGATTGTTTCAACTGGGCCTGGGCGGTTGGGCCCCTTTTTCCTCCCAGGTGGTGATAAAAGACTCACTTCCTGGCAAGGAATCAGAGAGGGTTTTGGCTGCGGCCCCAGCAAAACCAGCTTTAGAGAACTGGTTTGGCATAAACACTTGTGGCCCCGAGCAGTCCTTTTCTACGTGCCGGGGTGGCGCATGCACAGAATTCTTTGGCCTCTCTGGATAGAAGCAGGTGTGTAACGAGGGGCTGTCTCTCTGGGGTGCACAGAGAGGTCAAGGATGGAATCCTTACCTTCAAGAGAGGTCAAGGATGAGCTAGGTGGGAAGACAAGCCAGGCTTGTCTACATAAAGAAAAGCAGTTAGGAGCAGGAGACACTCAAAATGTGTCTTCTAATTGTGAGCTCCCAGGAAGCTGGCCCTGTGGTGGGGATTTGTGAGCTGGAAGCCTGTTGGGGCTGCCCTTGGGATTAACATCTGGGGGAAGTGAAGGAAGTAGACTTAGTGGAGGGAACAGTTGGTCCACGGCGCAGTCACAGGCCTCAGCCAACCCTGCAGGAGCTGGAGAGCCTTCAGAGTCATCACCCCTTGAACCAAGGCCTTCATAACCCACCAGAAAGGGGTCTGACCCCAGGCCGTGAGCCATCAGCTCACAACACGCCCAGCAGCAGAGGAAATGAGTGTCTCCGACCTGAAGGGGGGCTCTAGGCAGCAAACCACAGCATCTACCATCGGTGCCCAGGGATCTTCTCTGGGGGGATTTCAGTGACCTTGACTGTGAGTGTTTACAGTAGGAGGAGGACAAAGACCCATAACTAAGGGACTAGGAGCAATCCCAGAATGTGAAGCGTACAGGGTGGACAAAAGTAGATTTACAGTTGTAATACAAATAAATAATACAATAATTAATAAATAGTAATTCAAGAATAAACTATGTTCTGTGTACTCACAGCTGTAAACCTTCTTTTGCCCACCCTGTATCATTATCATCAGATTCTGTTTGTTGTCCATTTCGCTGCTCTAAGGTCATCTCAACCCTTTGAGTGACAAATAGTACTGTATGGTATCAAGTTTCCCCCACAAAATCTAGTAAAGAATAACTAAAAAACCCAACCAACTCTTTTCAAACTGGAAAGGACAAACACATTTCAGTTTGGCTTAATTCTGTATATTTAACAGTTTTGGTTATGATCCTATTGTTTTCTAATTCTGTCTAAATCGTTGTGAGAGTTTCTCTTTTGAGAGTTGTTTCTTTATGATTTACCGCCTTGCTCTGTCTCATTTGCCCCCAAGCTCTATTCCTACTGAAATTAGCTTCTTTTAGCTTCTTTGCTCAAATGTCACCTCCTCTGTGAGGCCTTCTGAGATCTTAGTTAAAAATGCCCTAGTTTCTTTCCATAGCTCTTATCACCATCTGGCCTTCTCCAGTTTATTTGTTAATTGTATTTATTGTCTATTTCCCTTTAATGAAATGTAAATTCCATGAGGGTGGGGATTGTGTGTTTTAGTCACTCTATATTCTTACTGTATAGAATAGTGCCTGCACATAGTAGCCACACAGTAAATATTTGTGAGTAAATGAATGAATGAAACCCTAGTTCAGGCTTCTTTCAGCTCTTTCCTGGCCTGTCATAGGCCCTATGGCAATAGTCTGCCAGCTGGAGTGTGGACCCATGTCTCTGAAGCACCTCCTTCTAGACTAGTCTACATGTTACTGCTAGACAGCCTTTCTCTGGCCTCTGTCCTGCTCAGAAGCTGTTGGTGGCTTCCTAGGGCCAACTCAGGCTTTGGGTGCTCTGGAGACCTGGCCCCTCCCTCCAGACCCTGGACAGACCCCCTCCCCTGTAAGCACCATTCCTGCCTCTCCCCTCCCCTCTCTCCTCTGAATTCCTCCAGCAGGAGAGTGTGAGAGGAGGGGTTAAATATCCTCCAGGGTTCTCTGAAGGGGAGTGTAAGGGTAAATGTTAAAGTGCTTCGTAAAGCCTAACATCTTTACAGATGAGCATTATTGCTATTCCATCATCGTCACGTGCTTATGTCATAGCTTTTCAATGAAATGATATGTGTCCTAAACAATAAGGTAGGACTAAACAATCTACCCGGACTCTCCAGTTTACCAATAACAAAGCTGATCCCTGACCCAGATTGCAGTGGCGTGTTGGTCCGGTTTGCCCAGCTAACAAAAATCAAAGGTTAAATATTCCGGAACTTTCCAACATTCAAACACTCCCCCACACCTATCTGTCCCTTGTGCTTAATTCTGGCTCATGGTCCAGAGGGGACAGAGATGTTGCTCCCGGTTACCAGGAAATGCCACTCAGTGGGAATGAAAGGATCTGGAGAGAGGTGAAGAGCAGTTTGGGGAGTGAGGAGAAGGAGTTCTGTTTTAGGCACTTTGAGTAAGATCCCTAAGGGGAACCTAAATGGGTCTGGCACTCAAGAGAGAGGAATGGGCTGAAGATTTAAAATCACTGGAGAACTGGAGGACTTCCCCCCAGGTATCCAGGAGTCATTGCTGACCCTTAGTCTCCCCAACCAGACTTTTGTGACCTGATGCCTAGACTATTACAATTGTCTCTTAATGTCTTCCCTTCTCTCTCCCTCCTCTGATTCATCTCATTCATTACCATCTGGATAATTTTACTACGGCACCATTTTATCACATCCTGCCTTTGCTGTGTCACCTGCAGCAGCTCCTGATTCTTTGCCAATAAAATCCTAACTTTCCTACCAAAATTCCCAAATGCTTCCTGGAGGCAAGGGTCTGCACTTTCTCACTTCCGTGCCTGGATCTCACGCTTTCACCTACCATCGTGTGCACAGCTGGAGTTTGCTAATAGAGACTAGAAATCACATATAAGCTGCTGCTTCCATCAATTCCCTTGTTCTTGGCATCATTTTTCACCTTGTAGACGAAGGTGAAACCCCAAGTTATCACTAAAATATAGAATTTTCTTGTATTTATTAGCATCAAGGATATATAGCTACAGATTTCTTCTCAATGGCAAAAGGAAAAATGTAAAGATTTTTAGATATATCTACAATGAAATATTACTCAGCCCCCCCCCCCCCCCAAAAAATAATGAAATCTTACCATTTGCAACAGCATGGATGGACCTAGGGGGTATTATGCTAAGTGAAATAAGTCAGACAGAGGAAGAAAATTACCATATGATTTCACTTATATGTGGAATCTAAAAATTAAAATAAACAAAACAGAAACAAACTCATAGATACAGAGAACAAACAGATGGTTGCCAGAGGGGAAGGGGGCTGGGGGCTGGGGGCTGGGGGCTGGGGGAAAAAGGTGAAGGGATTCAGAAAAGTACAAATTGGTAGTTACAAAATAGTCACAGGAATGCCAAGTACAGCACAGGGAATATAGTCCATCATATTGTAATAACTGCATGGTGTCAGGTGGGTACTAGACTTATTGGGGGAGTCACTTCATAAAGTATATAAATACCTAACCACTACACTGTACACCTGAAAGTAATATAATACTGAATGTCAACTGTAATTGAAATAAATGTTTTAATAAAATGAAACAACTGCCCTATGTGTACATATAAAAAGAAACTACCGGTGTTCCGAAGGAGGCAGCTCCACACTGCAGAAGACACTTGCTGCCAAGAACCAAACACAGCTGCTCAGGCAGCAGAGGAAGCTGGTGCTCAGAGAAAAAAACCAAACCAAACCAAACTCTGCCCGCACAGTGAAGGATGGCAAAGCTCCCAGATGCGCAGCTGGAAATAAGTAGAGGATACACGTTATTTCATATAAAAGAAAAGAAAACTGCCGGAAGCAGACGTTTTCTCTCTCAAACGGACTTCTCCCAGGGCACGTCCACGGGACAGCAGGACTCCCGGGGATAAAGCGATGCTTGCTGGTGGGAAGAGGCTCACTTCTCTGTGAACCAGGGGAAAACCCGCCTCCTTCCCCTTCTTCCCTGCCCACACACACGCACTCAGTAAAGCTCTCTAAAACCATCATGTGGGTACCAAGTATTGCCCCAAATGGGAAAACAAATCAGCACTGAGCTACGCAGAGCGGCCAGTGACCAGGTGTGCTCTCGGTCTCCTCGTGGCTGTCATCCTCCACCCAAGTCAGGAGCTCGGGATGTGTCTGACAGCACGTGGGACTGCAGGGTGAAGGAGAGGGCAGGATCTGGACCCGCAGTGGGCCAGGCAGATATGTTCACCCTATCTCTTTGTTTTCTAATGTTTTTATTGATTTCAGAGAGAAAGGGAGAGAGAGAAACATCAATGATGAAAGAATCATTGATCGGCTGCCTCCTGCACGCCCCCCACTGGGGATCAAGCCCACAACCCAGGCATGTGCCCTTGACCGGAATCAAACCCCGGGACCATTAAGTCTGCAGCTGATGCTCTATCCACTGAGCCAAACCAGCTAGGGAGGTAAAAATAATAAATAAAAAGCTGGAGTATGGAACCAGCTGCTGCTGTCAGAGTAATGAACCATGAACTGAAAAGACCCTGACAGTAAGATTTGAAATACGAAGAAGCAAAAAACACCCAATCGGAAAAGCAAAATGAAAAAAGAATCCAAAAATACGAAGATAGTGTAAGGAGCCTCTGGGACAGCTTCAAGCTTACCAACATCAGAATTATAGGGGTGCCAGAAGATGAGAGACAGCAAGATATTGAAAACATATTTGAAGAAATAATGACAGAAAACTTCCCCTACCTGGTGAAAGGAATAGACTTCCAAGTCCAGGAAGCACAGAGAACCCCAAACAAAAGGAATCCAAAGAGGACCACACCAAGACACATCATAATTAAAATGCCAAGGGCAAAAGACAAAGAGAATCTTAAAAGCAGAAAGAGAAAGAAACTCAGTTACCTACAAGGGAGTACCCATACGACTGTCAGCTGATTTCTCAACAGAAACTTTGCAGGCCAGAAGGGAGTGGCAAGAAATATTCAAAGTGATGAATACCAAGAACCTACAACCAAGACTACTTTATCCAGCAAAGCTATCATTCAGAAGTGAAGGCCAGATAAAGAGCTTCACAGATAAGAAAAAGCTAAAGGAGTTCATCACCACCAAACCAGTATTATATGAAATGCTGAAAGGTATCCTTTAAGAAGAGGAAGAAGAAGAAAAAGGTAAGATACAAATTATGAACAACAAATACACATCTATCAACAAGTGAATCTAAAAATCAAGTGAATAAATAATCTGATGAACTGGTGATGGTAATAGAATCAGGGACATAGAAAGGGAAGGGACTGACTATTCTTGGGGGGGTGGGGGGAGAAAGGGGTGTGGGGGTGAGTGAAGAGATTAGACAATAATCGTACACCTATGGATGAGGACAGTGGGTGGGGAGTGAGGGCAGAGGGTGGGGTTGGAACTGGGTGGAGGGGAGTTATGGTGGGAAAAAAGAGTAACTAATGTAATAATCTGAACAATAAAGATTTAATTAAAAAAAAAAAAAAGACCCTGACAGTATCATCAAGCAAACCAAGGCGATCAAGTCCTCCTCTCTCCAGCCTTGCAGTCTCCCTCTAGTGCCCCCTACTGGCAGGGCCTAGGAGAAAGGTAGAGTTGGAGCTAAGAGACTATAAATAGCCTAAGAACCAGACAGGCATCATCACATTTTAAATTTTTGTGGGTAATATTTTCAATAGCAGTGATTCAAAGCAAATTAAATAAGACAATGGCTGGTATAACATTTTGATGATTTATAATGTTATATTACATAGAGATCTGATTTCAGACCAAACTGGGACTTCTTTAAAGACAAAATACCAAATTACCAACTGATATTAATTTAAAGGGCTTCCTCTGGGCCTAGCACTCAGCTCAGCAGGCAAAGGAGGTGAGATCTGTACCCACAGCCAGATGTCAGAGCCCGAGCTCTTGGTCATATCTCTGTGCCAGGTCTCCATCCCATTTGCCAGTTCTTCCTCTGGCCATACCGTGGGGATGAACACAACAACCCCAGCTCTTGCCAGAGTCTATTGCTTGCTCCATGATGCAGGGCCACTTGGTAGTTAAGACTGTCCTCCCATGAAGCTTTCAGCATTTCAATCACCAAAGGCCCAACCAACAGTGAGGGCCAGAATGGACTCATCCCCAGGTTTTGATCGTTAGCAAGCAGTCATAGCATCCTGGAACCATGGAGCTACATTAAAAGTCCTTATGAGATACAGTATTTGAATCCCTTCTGTAACATTTCCTACTTGAGACCATTTACTAGCTCTGTGACTTTGAGCAGGTTGCTTAGCCCAATGGGAATGTTAGTACCAACCCGACGGGGGTTGTGTGGATTCAGTCAGTGAGGCTTGTTGGTACTTGCCTTTGCCACACAGAGATGCTCAGGAAATGAGATCTATCAAGTGTATCAATGAAAGACACTAATGTCATTTGCATATAAAGTTATGAAAACATCTCCTTATGGCAGTAATTATCATCAAAAGATCAGCCCATTTCATCCCAAAAGATCCGTTTTTGAGGCCTATAATAGGCTATTCTCCAGACAACCTTGTAGTCCACTGAAAAAGCTGAGACATATACCTTGAGTCTGAAGACCTAATTCAAGATCTGGTTCTGCCACTTATTCTGCGATCTTGAGCAACTTGTCTGAATCTTGTTTTTTCCCCACTTATAAAATGTATCAACATAGCTAAAATGCCCACCATGAAATACTATGGAGCAATTATAAGCAATAGATTAGAACACAGAACAACATGGATGGATCTGAAAACATTGTTTGTTTTTAATATGTGTTTATTGATTTCAGAGAGACAGGGAGAAGGGGAGAGGGAGAGAGAGATAGAAACATCAATGTGAGAGGAACACCAATCAGCTGTGTCCTGCACATCCCCTACTGGGGATCGAGTCTGCAACCCAGGCATGTGCCCTGACTGGTCATTGAACTGGTGACCTCTTGGTGCATGGTCGACGCTCAATCCACTGAGCCACACTAGCCTGGCTGAAAACATAGTTTTGAGTGAAATAAGTGATCAGCAGAATGAGAAATATAACAATGCCATTTATGTAAACTCCAAACAGCCACATACAATGTATTATAACAGCCATGTGAATTCTAGAAACTCCATGTATTGCAATGATTGTCTACGAAAGGAAGAGAATGCAAGCAAGTTGGGAGATTAAAAGAAATAAAAAGTAAAGACAAGAGGGGCCTTGACACATAAACAAACAAACAAATAAATAAAATGGGAAAATGATGCTTCCCTACCTTTCTCATAAGATCTGAGGAGATTATACATAGCATAGGAAAGCAAACATTAATTTCCTGTTTCTGTTATGATCTCCACATTGGACAACGAGGCAGAAATTTCCCATCAGTCTTCAGCAGGAAGAACATCACCAGGGAAGGGCCCAGGAACCTTGCCCTGGCTTCAGAGCCTGCTGGTGAGATGACATCAGAGCTCTTCTGAAGGAGGGGTAGACTCTCCTCACTGCTGGAGACACCACCTTCAGACACAGCTGGGGCAGCAGCAGCCGCCTTCCCATGGACTCACTGCAAATGGCCCACTTGGTCCCTCGGAAGAAGAGACCCAGGCAGATGGGTGCCTCGATGGCTTCTCCTCCTCAGGACATCAAGTTCCGAGATTTGGTCCTCTTCATTTTGGAGAAGAAAATGGGAACCACCCGCAGAGCCTTCCTCATGGAGCTGGCTCGAAGGAAAGGATTCAGGGTGGAGAATGAGCTCAGGTAGGACACCACTGATTTCATTTGTGAGTCAGTTTTGTGAAAAGCTCCTTTGAAACCCAAGAACCCCGTGCTTCCTCCCATGTAGGGATGAGGTGATGAAACCAAGGAACAGATCTGAGCCAATTAGGGGAAGTAAGATGAGTGGTGACTGAACAGAATTATATTGAAAATAATTAGCACCCAAAAATAAGGTACAATTTTTTTTTTTGCCTTTGACTTTTATGAGATGAGGTATCTAAGGACAATAAACAGAAACCTAGTTGAAAAATCAAGGCTGAAGCCACTCAATTTCATTCTTGACCAGTTTGAACAAAACACCACCGAGTTCAATCAAAAAATTTCAGCTACTTTGAGGCAAAAAGAATGCTTTGGCTGCCTGGCTCTTGAGCTAAACATCTGGCTGTGCTGAGGTGACCAGTGTCTGTGACAGGCTAGGATGAGTGACTATAGCTGGCTCAGGTAGGCATCCCAATGTGGCCTTGATCTTACTTTTCCAACGAACGGTGTGAGTGGGGTTTGCAGAGAGAAGGATCTTCATTAAAGATTCAGGGACAACTCTGAAGCTGAGGGTGATAGGAACGCTCAAGAGAACCGAGACAAGAAGGCAATTGAAGTAACCATTGGCCTACTTGACTGGCTCACTCACAAACCCAGTCACATCCCAGCAATTAGCCTTATTGCTTTCCTCACTGTTATGTAAGCTCTTCACTGATCTCAAATAGATGGAAGAGAAAACAAACAATCCAGAAATAAATGGTATTAGAACCTTGACATAAATAGTTCCAAACAGAACCACCAGGGGCCTTGCAGTGAATAAAGAATGATGATTAATACAACAGGCTGGCTTTGATGGTCAAAGGAATAGACTGACCGATTTTTTTTTTTCCTTCAGGAAAAACGATAAGAATTCTATGTGAAAATAGATTTGCATTTACAAAATAGTCTTTGATGTTTAAAAATAAAACAGGCAAGCCTTTCGTGCTGAAGAAATGTCAGCTTCAAATTGCTTGAGAGACATATGTAAAAAGTTGATAATCAGATGTGGTAATTTTCACGAGACCCATTATTCATCTGAAAACACCATGTCACAGAAACATTTTATTTTTTATCAAAGTGCCTCATGCAGAAATTCCTGAGTCTTCCATGGCTTCTCTCCCGACTGGTTTCTCTTTATATGGGCTCCTTTGTCCCTCTCTGACTCTTTTTTCTCTTTAACCCCTATCTCATTTGTGATGTTAACCCAAAATATTGGGTTGGGAGGAGGGGAAAGATGACATAGGCAAAGAGGCAGAGAGGGGGCAATATTTTCAAAAGAAATTGGAAAAAAAAGAACCACTCAGAAATTAAAAGCCTTAGCAAATACGGAACCGCTTTTTTGTGGTAAAGAAATTTGGCGAGGGCCGGGCAGGGAGGTGAGAGCCAGATGGTCAAGGTAGCACTTACATAGATAGCTCTCTGTTGAATGGTCCATACTTCCAGCAGCAGCTGGCTAGTGAAGTCACAGGCACAGCTATAAACCATACCTGTTGGCAGAGGCAGGTACTTGGGCAGATTACGGAGGCAAGTTTCTTCTGGCAAGAGAGCTCTAGAGGCAGCGCTGTGCCCAGATGCCAAGCCCAGCTGCTCGGGCGACAGAGGAAACTGGTGCATGGTGAGCAAACTGCTGCTGTGTGTGCGATGGTGGCAGAGTTCCCAGGCTGGCAGCCCAGCAGACACATTAAATACAAATGTGTTCTATGGCACAACAATAAACCACAGGAAGTAGAAGTCCTAGCTCGCAAACGGAATTTCTGTACTGAGACACGCACACGCTCACTGGAAAGGACAATAGACATCATTGCAGGGGGAAAGCTCTAGATAAGAAATCTAGAGACCTCAAATTCTGGCCCTGACGCTTCCCAGCCACGTCATGTGAGGTGAGATGCCCTCTCTGCTCTCTGACCTTGGTTTCCAGATAAATGGTTTAGTCTGATGTCACCACCCGAGGTGATGCTGGATGCCAATGCGCTTTGATAAATTAAAAGTTATGCAACTATAAAGTGTGATTGTTTTCTTGTTAGGTAGCTGGATCCATTGACCTTTACAGCAAAACCCTAAGGAGAGGGTTCTTTCTCCACAATATGAACTAGGTCAAGTCATATAAACAAGTAGAACAAAGACAGGAAGGAAATCAAAATGTTATAAGTGCTTATTTGGGGGCGGGGAGGGAGTAGTAGTGAGAAATTATGGCTGCTTTTACTCTCCATTTTCCAAATTGTTTACAATATGCATCTATTTTAAAAATGAAAATAAAAGCTGATTTTGATGCTTCTCAATAGTGAAGGCTGGCTATGCCTGTTCTTTCTAGTAAATAAGATTCTGAGAAGGAGGAGCTAAAGGGGAGAAGGGATGTTCTGAAAATAGGAAACAACCTTCATAGTTCCTAGCACATTCTTTGGCTTCCAGGAGGATTAAATTTGAGGGAAAATCTGATTCTTCCTTTACCTGGGCCTGAGCACAGCTTAGAAATGGCGCACCTGCATGCCCTGAACTGTCTGGAGCTGTTATATTCCCCAGCACATGTGCACATACCCTTCCATGTTGAAGAAGGAAGAGCTATGGCTGGAAAGATGGCTCTTCAGGGTTGTGTCACTGGCAGTTTAACACTTGCTGGGTTCCACTGTTCAAGCGGTAGAAGTCCAGCAGATGACACTTTCGTCCTGCCT
Source organism: Myotis yumanensis (assembly GCF_028538775.1). Lineage (NCBI taxonomy): Eukaryota > Metazoa > Chordata > Mammalia > Chiroptera > Vespertilionidae > Myotis > Myotis yumanensis. The sequence continues at coordinate 21,803,052 of NW_027223764.1, read as the reverse complement.
CCATAACTTGTCTACAAGGCTACCTTTGGAAGGCATTGTCTTCAGTAAAAGCAAGGCATACCATCGTGGCATCACAAGTAAAGGGTTCTGTTCATACCCACACTGCACAATATGTGTGTGGTCCTGGACATGCAAACTAGAAGACATGAGTCCTGCTAGCAAGGAGTTTATGACGAGACAGGGGAGTCGGGATTGTAGCTTAGTTATCGTCTAGAATTAAGAGATCATAATATAGTTTCCAAGTATGTATTAGTATCCTTCTCCTTCTCCTCCTCCTCCTTCTCTTTCTCCTTCTCCTTCTTCTCCTCCTCCTCCTCCTCCTCCTCCTCCCCTTCTTCTTCTTCTTCTTCTTCTTCTTCTTCTTCTTCTTCTTCTTCTTCTTCTTCTTCTTCTTCCTCTCCTTCTCCTTCTCCTTCTCCTTCTCCTTCTCCTTCTCCTTCTCCTTCTCCTTCTCCTCCTCCTCCTCCTCCTCCTCCTCCTCCTCCTCCTCCTCCTCCTCCTCCTCCTCTTCTTCTTCTTCTTCTTCTTCTTCTTCTTCTTCTTCTTCTTCTTCTTCTTCTTCTCCTTCTCCTTCTCCTTCTCCTTCTCCTTCTCCTTCTCCTTCTCCTTCTCCTTCTCCTTCTCCTTCTTCTTCTTCTTTTTTTTCTTCTTCTTCTTCTTCCATTTTCCTTCCCTGATTCCTTCACTTTCCATTCATTTCAGTGACCAGAGAGTCAGCTCTTAGAAAGGCAAACATTCAGAATTGAACTCCCAATTTCATTCTCCATGGGAAGCAAAGGCTCTAACTTACACTGATGCCTCCTGTCATAATGATTCAAGAAATGTGTTTCTCCTCTGAATAAGCGCCAAGTAGCAAATCCAGGTGGCCGGCCACATGGACCAACTCCCCTAGTGCCCCTCAGTGCCTTTCCCTTAACACACCCCAATCTTTAAAAGGTCTCCTGCCTCATTTCTTTGAAGTTGAACTGCCCTCATGCTGGACCCTCTTCCCTATTGCAGTAGTTATCCTATATCATAAAAGGCTAATATGCAAATTGACCGAACAGCAGAATGACTGGTTGCTATGATGTGCACTGACCACCAGGGGGTAGACGCTCAACACAGGAGCTGCTCCCTGGTGGTCAGTGCACTCCCACAAGGGGAGCGCCGCTCAGCCAGAAGCTGGGGCTCACGGCTGGCGAGCACAGCAGCAGTGGAGGGAGCCTCTCCCACCTCCGCGGTAGCACTAAGGATGTCCGACTGATGGCTTAGGCCCACCTCCCCACTCCACCCCCCAGGGAGCCTGCCTAAACCATCAGTTGGACATCCCCCAAGGGCTCGTGGATTGCAAGAGGATGCAGGCTGGGCTGAGGGACCCTTTCCCCCCACCCCCCACCCCCACCCCCCGAGTGCATGAATTTCATGCACCGGGCCTCTAGTTACTAAATAAAATCTATCCTTGCAGCTCTCACTAGTGTCCGGCTTTGTTTATCTTTAACAGTGACCTATCACTTCAAATTTGTGGTGTCTGAAACAAAAACATTCAAGGTCATTGCCAAATAAACTGAACACCAGATGAAAAAGATGCTACCAGCTCTAGAAAATATGATGTTGAACTAGTCCATCTCTAGGCCCCTTCCAGGCCCAGTGTCCAAACACATTTTTCTTTATATTTTTTTCTTACTTCCCCCCTAACCTTGAACCTCTCCTCCCTACGCCCCTCTATGTCTAAGACCTACGACCCCTGGAAGCCCTCTTAGAGGAGAGAACTTCCTCCCTGGAGCATGGGCGATCCATGACCTCCCACTGGCTTTGCTCCTCATCTCATCCAGTTACCCTTCCTCGACTCCAAGGGCAAGGGCGTCACCAGGGCCATCATACACACCTCACTCTGACCTCTGACAATTTTCTTAGACATGGCAGGCTTCAGGAAATACTTGCTCAAAAGAATGATTTATCTGGTGAATATGGAACCAGCCAGAGGAACTTGTGATTTCCAAGATTAATTTTTGTAATTAAATTTTTTTTCTACAATGCACCAGTATTACTTTTGTAAGCAGCGAATTGATACTTTATTTTTATAAATTCAGGAGCATGCTATGTAAACTCTAGTCCAGCTCTGGTCCAAATTGCTTTGTATTTCAAAATTTGTGGAATTTAAATTAATGAAAATGCTCACCATACCATTTCAGATGGGCCAGAAAGTCAAGGCAAGACCCTCTCAGTTTTAAGCCTATCAGGGCTGGAAATAGAAGCCTGTCTTTACTGCTTCGATTTTCCTGTTTCAGGGATTCGGGAGCAGATCAGTTGCCAAGTGGAATTGGCTGTTTTTAAACTGTAAACAGCTCAGCTTAACTGTAAATTACTATTTAAAGGCATTGCTTAAAAAAACCCAAGTCCTATATCAGATGGGAAGGATCAGGAATGACCTTTCCAGGGAAAGAAAACCGTTTTAAAGACAAAGATAAAAGCAGGTGACCGCCCATGAAAACTGGGGATGTCAGATTGGGTGTCTGTCTCCAGGCAAAAGGGATGCTGCCTCTTTCTTCATGGAGAGTTTTTCTAATTATACTGAGAGGCAGGACCAACTAGAAAAAGAATGACAGTAAGAGCCAGGATACAGATACCAGAGAAAAAAAATTCAGAACTAAGATTTGTGAGTTAATTCCACAACTCAGGCCTTTCCAGACATCTGAGGGCCACATTGGGGCTCTCATATCTCTTACCACATGTGTTTTTACACTCGTAATGGGTTTCCTTTCATTGTTCCTAAACTGAATTGTTAAACATACTTTAGCGTTGTCCTAAGGCAGTGATGGCAAACCTCTGACACAGCCGTGGGCAAACTACCACCCGCGGGCCGGATCCGGCCCGTTTGAAATGAATAAAACTAAAAAAAAAAAAAAAGACCGTACCCTTTTATGTAATGATGTTTACTTTGAATTTATATTAGTTCACACAAACACTCCATCCATGCTTTTGTTCCGGCCCTCCGGTCCAGTTTAAGAACCCATTGTGGCCCTCGAGTCAAAAAGTTTGCCCACCCCTGCGTCTGACACCTCTGACACGTGAACTCATTTTTTTGGTTGATTTTTCTTTGTTAAATGGCATTTAAATATATAAAATAAATATCAGAAATATAAGTCTTTGTTTTACTATGGTTGCAAATATCAAAAAATTTCTATATGTGACACGGCACCCGAGTTAAGTTAGGGTTTTTCAAAATGCTGGCACTCCGAGCTCAAAAGGTTCGCCATCACTGTTAAGGTATAATATAAAAACTATGAAACCCATTAAACCGTGCCTGGTAGGTATAACTTTAAAATGTAGACATGAATAAACACATATGCCTTCTAAATGTTCAGGTGTGCCTGCTAAAATTACCTGATGTACCTGCAGAGAAACGCGTGCTGTGTTGGGAAGCTTTGCTGTAATTGAGCACAACATCCAGTTAAAAGAAGATCTTCCTTTACAGATGTGTTTCTCAAAGTGGAGTTCTTGGGCTGGGGTGGGGGGTGGGGTAAAACATGGGCGCTCCCATGAAGAGGCAGGGGCTGTTCCCCTTTCCTTGCATCTGGGAGGGCTTGTGACTGCTTCGACCAATAGAGTGACATGATGTCACTTTGGAGGCAGAGTCATAAAAGGCCCTGTGGCTTCTACTACTCCTGGATCCCAGAACCTCCTGCAAGGAGTTTGAGTGCCCCTGAGAGAGGCCACTCAAAGGTGTCAGGTTGACATCTGGAACATCGCTCCATGGGGACCACCCCAAACAGAAGGATCACCAGCCAAGCTGCCTGAATTCCTGACCCACAGAATTGCAGATATAATGAAATCATTACCTTTGTTAAGCCATTACATTTTGGGACAGTTGGTACGTAGCAATAGATAACCAGGACTGACTAACTACATCAGAATCATGGAGGGAGTTTGTAAAAAATGCATGTTCCTGGGCCCTAGGTAAGATTTACTGAATCGGAATCTCTGGTAATAGGGCCCGGCATCTGAATTTTCACCCAGTTTTCTGGGTGTCTTGGATAAACACTAGAGTTTAAGAAACATTCCTGCCCTGACCGGTGTGGCTCAGTTGATTGGATGTCATCCCATGCACTGAAAAGTCACCGGTTCGTTCCTGGTCAGGGCACATGCCCAGGTTTCAAGTTCCATCCTGGTAGGGCAGTGGTTCTCAACCTTCTGGCCCTTTAAATACAGTTCCTCATGTTGTGGTGACCCCCAACCATAAAATTATTTTTGTTGCTACTTCATAACTGTAATGTTGCTACTGTTATGAATCGTAATGTAAATATCTGATATGCAGGATGGTCTTAGGTGACCCCTGTGAAAGGGTCATTCGACCACCAAAGGGGTCATGACCCACAGGTTGAGAACCGCTGTGGTAGGGGGTATGCAGATTGATGGTTTGCTCTCACATCGATGTTTCTCTCTCTCACCTGCTCCCCTCGCGTCTCTCTCTAAAAATCAATAAAAAAAACTTTAAAAAAAGAGAAATATTCCTTTGGAGCCATTGATGAATCAATTCATTTATTCATTCTACCCATGGTCTACCTATTGACCATTACTATGAATTTGGCCATGTGCTGGGCATCAGGCCTGGTTATAACCCAGACTGTAGCCAGGCAGATCATAACGGGCACCGAGGAGCACGTTTCAGTTCAGCACTAGTTGCAGAAGAGCCTGCGCATTTGCCCTGCGGGGAGCTGAGGGACAAATTCCATCTCATAACGGCTTTGGTTGGCTCAGGGCCTCCCAAACCTAGTCCAGCACATTAGTTAGTCATGGCTAAGAGACTGGGTGCATTTAAGGAACTGAATCCACTGATATTTCAGGAGCAGCCATCTCGGCAGTGCCTTGGGGTCTTTGGGAAGTTGGGGACCGCCTTGTGAGGCTGCCTGCCACCTTTTATTGTGAGAAGAAAGCCCAGGGCAAGGCAGATACACCTCAGCCCCACCCCAGGTCTTTCTGTCCTTGAAAATGACATTCATGTATATTTTCCCTCCTAAGGAGAAAAATGATGATAGGTGGTTCATGACAGAAAATACATTAAAATACCCAAACAAAACCTCACCCAGGGCTCTAACCACAGAGTAGTAGAACGTTAAGAGACTGCTTGAGTCATGCACACCTGGGTTTGAATTCTGGCTTCATGTAGCCTCCGTGAGCCTCGGTTTTCTCATCTAAAATTATACTGCCCACCACCTAAGACTCTTGGGGGGATCAAGTAAGCATATACTGTTGGACCTTTGTATCCACTGGTTCTCCATCCACAGATTCAACCAACGTAGATGGAAAATAACTTCAAAATTCCTGGAAGTTGATCCCTTAACAATACAGTATACTAACTATTCACATAGCACTTACATTGTATAGGTGCTATAGGTAATCTAAAGTTGGTTTAAAATACATGAGAGGGTGTGCATAGGTTATATGCAAATACTATCCCGTTTAATGTAAGGGACTAGAGCATCCAAGGATTTTGGTATCCATGGGGGTCTTGGAACCAATCCTCTGTGGATACCGAGGGACAACTGTATACTAGTACATGTGAGTATGTGGTTATTATTTTTTCTAATATTCTGGAGTACTTCTCTCTCGCCTTTATCTTCTGTATATGCCTGTATGTTATTTTGTCACCCTTTCCCCGACTTTTCCAGGCATCTGATGTCTCTGCTAGAGCAGGGCTGTGTCCTCAGTGAGGAGACAGTGGTGGTGGAGCAGGAGTGGAAAGAGAGGATGGTGAGGGGCATGGATTTGGAAGATGAGCCCCAGGGCTCCTCCGTCCCGGGTTGAGGCAAAGCCCAGGGCTCAGAGAGCCTGGCAGGCTCCCTGTGGCTTCTCCATGTTGGTGTGTAACTATGGCAACTGTCCTTTCAGGCTTTCTGGGACAATTCTATTTGTCTCGCAGTCTTATTGTAGTTCATATGATATTGGACATAAAACACCAAAATATGAGTTCTATGTGGCAGCAGCAGGGACAGTGGGCTAATGGCATTACCTAGGAAGTGTTATTATATCTCTATTGCTGTCCTTTGGCGGGGATGCTCTGAGGGCCTTGAGGAGAGAGGAGAGCTTCTGATTCTGGAAGTCCCCACAGCTGGTGATTTGTCTTGCCTTCTGCAGTGATTCTGTCACCCACATTGTGGCAGAAAACAACTCAGGTTCCGATGTCCTGGAGTGGCTTCAGGTGCAGAAGGTAAGAGCCAGCTCACAGCCAGAACTCCTCGACGTCTCCTGGCTGATAGAATGTATGAGCGCAGGAAAGCCAGTGGCGACGACAGGACAACACCAGCTCGTCGTAAGTGTCCTGGTTGTGATTTCCACTGTCCGTGGCTTGATGGTTGGGAGCATGGGCTACAGAATCAGCAGACTTGGGTTCTCTGCTCTCACCCCGTGTGACCTTGGGCAAGTCACTTAGCTTTTCTGGGCTTCAGTTTGCTCCCCTATAGTAGGGGATAGCAATAGCACCCACTTCAAAGGATGGGTCTGAGGATTAGAATAACATACATGCAAAACACTAACACAAAGCCTGACCTTACTAAATGGTAGCCATTTTTATGAAGAGGTACACACACAAATTCAAAATATTGAAGCCTTGATGTTCTGGAGCTAGAGAAGTCGAGGGTTTCTATTTTTTTCTTACTATGGCCATTCATAAAGCAAAAGATTAAGAAAGTTAAGCTCTCAATTCAAAATCCTTCACCATCATGCTAGAACCCTCACGAAGAAGGTTTGTTTCCTTTTCATAGAAAAGGAAAATGGGACACAGACACCAGGGGGGTGAGGGCATGAGTGGGGGGATGGGGGGGTAATGGGAGGAGATAAGGACACATATGTAATACCTTAATCAATAAAGAAAAAAAATTATTAAAAAAAAAGAAAAGGAAAATGGTATTTCACTGATGGTCCTTTTTCATGTTTTTTTTTTCCTGATTGGAAAAATAATGCATGTTAATTATAACAAATTCAAATAGTAGAGATTTGTATAATATAAAATTTGACTCTCCTAAAATTTTATCCTCTTTCCAGAGATAATTGCCATCAAACTGCTTCCAATTTTTTCTTCATGCACGTCTATGATTATTACTCTTTTTTTAAAAAAATATATTTTATTGACTTTTTTACAGAGAGGAAGGGAGAGGGACAGAGAGTTAGAAACATCGATGAGAGAGAAACATCGATCAGCTGCCTCCTGCACACCCCCTACTGGGGATGTGCCCACAACCAAGGTACATGCCCTTGACCGGAATCGAACCTGGGACCCTTCAGTCTGCAGGCCAACGCTCTCTATCCAGGGAGCCAAACCGGTTAGGGCAATAATTATTACTCTTGATTGTCATTAAACATGAATGCTCATGCAATTGTTTAGGTGAGAAGAGACTATTCGGGTGGCCCCAACCCAGAGCCCCAGGAGACTCCACCACTTGCTGGAAGAAAGATCTCTCCATACGCGTGTCAGAGAAGAACCACTTTAAACAACCGTAACCACATATTCACGGTAACCGGGCTTCACAGCACCCAGGGCCGATGAGGCCTGCAGGTCCTTCCCATGAGTCTACAAATTGTGAATTCTTCTGAAAAGCTAGGAAAGTTTTTCCCACACTCACCACCACCCCCTCCCCCACCCACACACACACCCTAATCTCTGGTTTTCTTTCTATCAAGAATGGACCTACTTCTATCACGGAAATGGACAAATCTATTTAGATTATACTCTTTAAAGATGGTAGATTACTATTTATTAAGAGTCATCCTTATTGGGCACCACACTTGTCAAAGGCAAATATTCTGAAAAAGCAAATACGGTGATTAGTCCAAAACAAAGTAAGAGCAAATTACATAGAAATAGCAATACTGCACTAACAGCCTGTGCTGGGAAACCGAAAGCGCTTCTCGCTTCTCTGATGTTAACTAGCTCGGGGAGGTCAATTCCTCTCTCTGAGCCCCAGTTTCTTCTCCATTCAATTAGAAAGTAGCTAGATTATCTCTAAAGCCCCATCCAGCCCTGAAGTTTGGCAATTGCGGTTCAAATGAGCCTAACAAGCCCACAACTGCTTGTCCTCCAGCGTCGAGTCAGTTGTCAGGTGGGTAAGGCATGCAGCACTACGGTGAATAGAAGACTTCTGTGCGAGGAGGACCAGGAAATGGGCACCATGTGCACGATGCCACACAGCTGCAGCTGCTTCCTCCTCCGCCAGAAGTGCAAACATACTCCACCTCAGATGACCCCGGCCCGGAGCCTGTGCCACCTGTGGTTACACCCGTCATGCGGCCAGCCTGTGTCAAGTGCTGACTGTGCTTTATATACAAGCCAAGAGATGGGGATACCCAGAGATCAAGGCAGAATCCTGGCCTCAGGCCGGTGGGAAAGTCAGCAAGCAAAGAAGGAAGGATCAGTAACTCCAAGTAATGGCTGGTAGGATGCCGTGAGCATGAGAGCATGCTTCAGTTAAATCATTTCTGAATGTCTAATGGCAGTGAACTCAAACTTTCCTTCCACAACACTCTGAGGCCTGTCTTCTTATCAAACAGGAGAGGGGTGCAAAGGTACTGAAGACCCAATCCCGACCTTGAGGGAAAAGGGCAGGCAGGGTTCCGATACTTGGAGGAGAGCAAGAGACATTTGCAGGTGACCATGGGGCTGGGAAACAAGACCGTGTTTTACTCCTCTGGTTTTGTTCTTCAGGATGCCTTTGAGATCCTGGCTGAAAACTGTGAGTTTAGAGAAAACGAAGGCTCCTGTCTGGCATTCATGAGAGCGGCTTCTGTACTTAAGTCGCTGCCATTCACCATCATCAGTATGAAGGACACAGAAGGAATTCCCTGCTTGGGGGACAAAGTGAAGAGTATCATAGAGGTAAGGGTGAAATGTGATTTGTCACACCTCTAACAGGTAAGTAGGTAGGCAGGGAGAGAGAGAGAGAGAGAGAGAGAGAGAGAGAGAGAGAAAATATTTTCCTATCAACTATGTAGATATATTCATGACTTATTTACTTTCTCTAGATATATTAGATAGATGATAGATGATAGATAGATAGATAGATAGATAGATAGATAGATAGATAGAATCTATAACCAATAATATGACAGCTGGAGCTATGTGGGGCCAGCTAAGTGAAAAAAAGGACTCTCCTGTATTATTAACTAGAGGCCTGGTGCACGAAAAATCGTGCAGGGGGGGGGGGGTCCCTCAGCCCAGCCTACCCCCTCTCACAGTCCAGGAGCCCTCAGGGGATGTCCTACTGATAGCTTAGGCCCACTCCCCACTGTGGGAGGTGACTGGGCTGATCAGGGGAAGGCGCTGCCCTCATCACCCTGCTGCTGCCGCCACTGCCAGCGTGCCCTCAGCCCTCGCAGCCACTGTGGCTTTGTTCAGAAGACGTCCGGTCTATCTGGTATAATTAGCATGTTACCCTTTTATTAGTACAGATCACAGTGAAAGACTCAAGTGACTTCAAAGCTCAATAGCAGGGGATGGTCTGACTTCAGACACAGGCTGGGTGAAGGGCCTCAGTTCCATCAGGGGATGTCACCCTCTACGATGGTGATGGGTGTAACGGGCAGTGGAGTTGATTCTGCATCTCTGTATAAGTTTTAGATAGAGAGCCAAGGGTGGGTGCCTATTTATTTAAAGATGTGAAAGGATTCCCAGCAAGGCAGGTCGGTCACCCAGGACTATGTTTCAGTATAGTCTAGTGCAAGGTCAATTATTCAAGATAAATAACCCTAACTCTATCTAGAGGAGGGTGGTGGCTCTGAGCCAGACATCATAAAGGCTTGAACTTCGTGTTGGCTTTCAATGGGTCCGAACCTAATCCACTCAGATAAAAAAAATCTTTGTTTCAGCAAGTTTGTATCCATTGAAAAGAAAATTATCACAAATATGTAGACACCTTTGGTAGGTGAATATTCTGGTTAGGTGTTCCATAGATTTGGACCCGAATCATTCTGTACCTTTGTTCCTGAGGATTGTAAAGTGACACTTGGAAATATATGACCTGGGATTTTCAAGATTATAGGGAAATAGTCTTGTTTTCTTTGGATAAGCTAGGGGAACATCCTCCACACAACGGGTGTGCATTTTATGAAAAGTCAAGCGATTTCAGCATCTTAGACTGTGATTGTCCAACATCACTAATTTAAAATATTTTCCAAATGTCTATGCAGGAAATTATTGAAGATGGGGAAAGTTCTGAAGTTAAAGCTGTGTTAAATGATGAGCGATATCAGTCCTTCAAAGTAAGTGATTTTACACATATTTGCAAAAAGTGATTTTTCAGTTAATCCTATTACTCATTCTAGGTGGTTGTATGAGTCAGCCTGGGCTGCCCTAACAAGATGCCATGGCCTGGGTGGCTTAACTAACGAATATTTCTTTTCTCACAGTTCTGAGGCTGGAATTCTGAGATCAGAATGCCAGCATGGTTGGGTTCTGGTTAGGACTCTCTTCCTGGCTTGCAGGTGGCTTCCTTCTCAGTGTGCCCTCACATGAGATAGAGAGAGAACAAGCTCTCTGGTGTCTCTTCTTATAAGGGCACCAATCCCATCACTATGGCTCTACCCTCATGACCTCACCTAAAGCTAATCACCTCCCAAAGGCCCCATCTCCAAATACCATCACACTGGAGGGTAGGACTTCAGCATATGAATATATATACTAGAGGCCCAATGCACGAAATTCGTGCAAGAGTAGGCCTCGATCCCGAGGCCGCAGTCCCGGCTTGCAGTCCCGGCTTCATCCGGAAGGTCATCTGGAAGGATACCCAGTCTAATTAGCATATTACGCTATTATTATTATAGATTTTTTGGGGGCGGGAGCTGCAATTCAGTCCATACCAATGGTCTAGGAAGCAGATGCCTAAATAAGTATAGGTGCTGGAGCTTATTGCCACGCTAGGATGAGATACAAATTACCTCACCCTCCAGGAGTCTGTCACTCATGGGCACAAATACCACAGGGACACGACAACCATGGGACGGAACAAACCTGCTCTTAAAGAGCAAACCTGTGTTGACCAGCTCCTTCCTGCATCCTTGTCTACTTTGGAGCAGCTTTATTACCTCCCAATGCTCCTCACCTTGGAATTGAGAGACTTCTGCCGATCCCTTCAGTTCAGCAGGGATGCACAGGCCCAAAATGTGGTGGTGGTTGTGGGCAGGAGCCCGGGCTTGGAGGGCAGACAGACTCGGTTTCAGCCCGGGCTCTGCCACTTACCAGCTGTGTGATGGTGGAGAATTTATACAACCTGCATGCGCATCCCTCTTTAAAGTGTGAGGATAAATCTGCAGAGCATGAGTGTGTGAGGGGCCCTTGGCAAAGGGAAATGCCGACAGGGATAGCTGTTGTCACAGGTGGACCGCGCAGGCCATGCCATGATCCAATTACTGGGGAACCCTATGCAGATGCAAGAACCTGCCTCCTCGTGTCTACTTCATTTATCAGGAGAGGACTCCCCCGAAACAAAAATTTCTCTAAAAAATTACTATCACCCACTTACTTGTCATAATGAGGAGAAACTGGGTCAGAGATTTGCTTACACTTTTTCTTAATCCCTTGACCTTGGAAAGTATCATTCGTTGTTATGACTATTTTAGAACTGAAGGCCTGCTTCTCCTTCCCTTTCAGCTCTTTACTTCTGTATTCGGGGTGGGACTGAAGACATCTGAGAAATGGTTCAGGATGGGTTTCAGGACCCTGAGTAAAATAAGGTCGGACAAAACCCTGAAGTTCACACGAATGCAGAAAGCAGGTAAACCATGTCTCCTGAAAACCTCCCGTCGTTACCATGGGCTGGGCAGGTGGAGGTAGAGCTCTAAGTCAGCTGCATCTCAACTCTAATCCCCATGAGCTGAGGTGCTTTTGTGGCCTCTTTTCCTGCTGCGGTTAAAAGCAAAGACTTTTGGAATCAGACAGCCCTGGATCCAAATCCAGGCTCCAGCAATCTCCAGCTGTGTGATCTTACAGAAGTGTTAAAGTCTCTGAGCTTAAGTTACTTCGTCTATAAAAGGGAGGTAACATTGGTACGTAAGTGGGAAGTAAATCAGATAATGCAGGCAAAGTCCTTAGTGTTGTGCCTGGCACAGAGCAAATACGCCCTTCATGTAATGATTGTCATTCCTTTATGTCCAGATGTCAAACCAGGTTGCTCTGTTGATCTGCTTCTTACTAAACTGTCCCTTCTACCCTTTGGGTCCTGGTTGGGTAAGAGGTATCGGTGAGGGTTGACACGGAGGATTAACAAGCAAAGGATATTTGAACAAACTAGAGTTGTTGTCTGCCACAAATTAGATCTGTTTTAGAAACTGTAGAACACCAGGACATAGAATGGAAATGGTGGAAATCCAGACGTAGGGTTGATCTGGTTGACCCAACCAGACTGGTTAATCTGGGAAGAGAAGACTGTGCTGACACAGGCATCCTGAAAGCCTGGTGGGCGTCCTGGAGGCTGGAAGTGTCTTGGTCACTTCCATTTAGGGAAGGTCCTGCTAAACCTTTTTTAAATGAAGAAATTCCAATGCATGGTCAAAAAAAAAAATAATTGTACATGTTTTAAATGTTTACTTTTAACATAGAAATACAATTTAATTGGGATTTGAAAGGGCATCATATCCACAATTGTGGACCCTGTGGCTTCTGAGTTACACAGAATGATGAAGTTGCCAACATTTTAAAGATTTAAAAGTAAGGGGATCTTCTACAAGATGAGACTAGGAATAAAAAAAAACAACAGCTATCTTATGGTAAAGTGTTGAAAAGAAGCAAGCAATGGGAAAGAAAACAAATCAAATCTTGGTGGTTCACATCAACATAGCTATACAAAACTCCTGCTCATCTCTCATCAAGTTGCTAACCTCAGAGATATTGCTGATATGCTTTATAAGATGCCACATAGGAAATAAAAGAGTCTAGGTGCAGTGGTTCTCAACCTTCTGGCCCTTTAAATACATTCCTCATGTTGTGACCCAACCATAAAATTATTTTCATTGCTACTTCATAACTGTAATGTTGCTACTGTTATGAATCGTAATGTAAATATCTGATATGCAGGATGGTCTTAGGCGACCCTTGTGAAAGGGTCGTTCGACCACCAAAGGGGCCGCGACCCACAGGTTGAGAACCGCTGGTCTAGGCCCTAGAGTCTAGGGCAGTGATGGAGAACCTTTTGAGCTCGGCGTGTCAGCATTTTGAAAAACCCTAACTTAACTTTAGTGCCGTGTCACATAGAGAAATTTTTTGATATTTGCAACCATAGTAAAACAAAGGCTTATATTTTTGATATTTATTTTATATATTTAAATGCCATTTAACAAAGAAAAATCAACCAAGAAAATGAGTTCATATGTCACCCCTGACACTCGTGTCATAGGTTCGCCATCACTGGTCTAGGGGAAGACAAGACCCAGTATTTAATTCTGGGCTCTGGGTTCGATTCTGGTCAAGGGCACGTGCCCAGGTTTCCAGCTCTATCCCCAGTAGAGGGCGTGCAGGAGGCAGCTGATCAATTATTTTCTCTCATCATTGATGTTTCTATCTCTCTCCCTCCCCCTTCCTCTCTGAAATCAATAAAAATATATATATTTGGCCTTGAACAATCACTGTCTGAAATATAACATTGCTCAGTGTATTGTTCCTTGTAATAAGCTAACCTCCCCAACCATACCAAAAGGAAAAGCAAGAAAGCCAATAAAGTTGCTTTCCCAGGTGTCAACAAATTATTATAGTCTCTCCAAGCTCATTCCTGATATCTGCACATGTCCTTAAAAAAATTGTTGTCAATCATGACTTTCGGTGTGTGTACATCCTGAATGCACACAGGAATTTTATGGATACCAAGTGAGTTGCAGTTTGAATATCAGCCATGATGAAATATTTTGTATAAAAAGTCTAATGGAACATTGCTTTTTATTTTTTCACATTAATAAATTATGTATTTAATTTTATTAAGTTGATTTTTATTGCGGTAAGAGCACTTAACAGGAGATCTACCCTCTTAGTAATTTTTCTGCCTTGGTATCATAACTTACTTATCCATTTCCATTGTGTGCTAATTAGCTTGACTGTGGTAATTATCAAAACATCACATTGGAAACCTTAAATATATACACAGATTTTTATTTGTCAATTATACTTCAATAAAACTGGGGGGAGCGGGGAGAATTCCTGAAACAGACTTTGCAATCAAGAATTGGGCTGCCCCTGGAGGTATCAAAGCCTCCCACTGTTAGAGAGACGTAAGCAGAGTTGGAAGGTCTCCCGCTTGGACCTAGATAAGAGAACAGAGCCTTGTATTGAAGGATAATTCATTGTCCCTCAGGATCTGTAAGTCTCCCCCGCACCTCTGCTCACCTCTCCTCCAATGCTTCATCTCACATCTTGGAGGTAAGGCTTCCCTCTCCGTTACTCATCCGCCTCACAGCCCCCTTATGGGTCTGTGGGAATAATCAAGTCATTACAACAACTCTTCATCCGAACAGTCCTGTCTGAGCTTTCATTTCTTCATGGTGGTCAGACAAAGAAGCAACAAGCCAACCACCAAAGACGCTTTGCACGTTAGATGCACACCTACCCTCTTCCTACTCTTGACTTTAACTTTATTTCATCTATCACCTTCCAACCCTGAACCTTCCTACCCCAAACCTTTATGCATTGTCTTCTTTAATAATAGGGTGTGGCTTACTGATGAAGGGGGCTGGTTCTTCAATAGGAAGTCGGATTTGAACCTCTTGGTTTCCACAGGGATACGCAAGACTGTTTCTTTCTTAGGAAATTGTGGGCCTCTCAGTTAGAAAGCAAAGAGCCATTGTTACCATGAAAAATTCACAGCCGAGAGGACAAATAACATGCCGGTAGCCACGTTAGCTGTACGTGGAGCAGAACCCCTTCCCTTGGAGGGCTGGTCATTTCACACGAGACGTGTCACTCTCTCCATTGACCTGTCCAATGGCCTCTCAGGATTCCTCTATTATGAAGACCTGGTCAGCTGTGTGACCAAGGCCGAAGCAGAGGCTGTGGGCGTGCTGGTTAAAGAGGCCGTCTGGGCATTTCTCCCGGATGCCTTCGTCACCGTGACAGGAGGGTTCCGGAGGTAAATAACGAGGGCTGCTTTGGCTTCCCCTGCTCTAACGCCGTCAGTGGCTCCCTAGGCTTCTGAACCTGGCGCGAAAGATCTCTGGTGCTGTGGCCCCAGCCTCTCTCTGCAGCCTCGTTTCCCACACCTCGTGTTCCACCCCAGCAACCCCAAATGGCTCGTCATTCTCTGCACACACAGGGCTGTTTCTTTCCTCTGGGACTTTGCTCAGCTGGGTCTTCTGTTTGTCCTGGCTTTCCTCAAGTCACCTGACTGATGTCTTCTCATCCTTTAAGATTCAATTCAAATGCCACCCCCTCCAGAAAGCCTTCCCTGAATCCTTCCTCCCTATGCTGGGCGAGGCACCCCTTCTCAGTGCTTCCTGGAGAGCTGCCAACTAGTTTGTTTGTTTTCGTGCTTTTCCCACTAAGATTTTAGAACTTAGTGCTTGGCGAGAACCAGTGCATGGTGCCTGGCACAAAGTAGGCATTCAAAAATATTGGTTGAGCCAATGAATGAATGAATGAATGAACTCTCCACAGAGGTGTGTGCAGGAAAAAGCCTCCATTTTCAGAAAGAGATTCCTTCCCCCTCACACCCTCCCCCGACTCTCTCTTTGGCTATCTTACATGGTGCTGCTGGCCATCCTGGCAAGCTGAGCCCTTAATCTATGTCATAATCCTAAGAGCCCCATTTTATATTAAGCAAATATAGTTCTTAGTTTACTGTTACCATGCTTGTCTGTATGTATGGGGTGGGGGGTGCAGGGGGGTGCACTGCACGTGTGAGTGTGCAGAAGAAATAATCTTCCTTGTCATTTTTACCCACACATACATGATCATATACATGTATGATTTTTTAAATTTTTTGTGTCATAAATTTATCTTGCAAGGCGTGGGGTGGTGTAACCCAGGATATTTTGTTTAAACAAATGTCAGGACCATTTTGTGTTGCAAACCTTAAGCATAAGGCATAAAAACAAAGACTGTTAAAGACTGAGAGCTAAAAATCTAACTTCCATTTTCTACTGGTTATTTTTAATCAGGGGTAAGAAGATTGGGCATGACGTAGATTTTTTAATTACCAGCCCAGGATCAACAGAGGAAGAAGAACAACAGCTTTTACCTAAAGTGATAAACTTATGGGAAAGGAAGGTAAGAAGAAAGGTCAAAAGTAGACGTTTGGGCACCCAAGCATCGCGTTAATGCCATTGCATTTTGCACACTATCTCACAATCTATAATGACTATTCGATTCTCAATTATTTGTAACAGCTGGTACAATGCCGCATGCCATGCCCTGAGAGGTACCGCATACACACCGCCTGTGTTTTCTTTGTTCATGGTCGGTTGGCTCTTAAAGGGGACGGCGAGTTGCTGAGCACTGGCCTGCGATCAGAAATGGGGGGTAGATTCTCTGGCAGCTCTGCTGTGAACGGCCTTGGCTGGGCCTCTCCAACTGCCAAATTCCCCGCTGCAGAGGGAGGATAATACACCCGCCCTGGCTTCCTCTCTGGGCGTGGCCCGGTGGGCTCACAGCGCCGGACAAAACACACCCACCTTCTGCTGGAATCCGCAAGGCGTCCATTAAGAACATCCATTAGCAGCCTGGTATAAGCCCAGCTGGTGTGGTTGAGCTGGACCCTTGAACCAGGAGATCACTGGTTCCTGATCAGGCTGCAGGCTCCACCCCTAGTAGCGGGCATACATGTTCCTATTCTCTCTCCCTAAAAAAATCAATAGGAACTTTTTTTTAAGAACCTGGTGCCACCCAGCCAGCATGGCTCAGTGGTTGAGCATCCACCTATGAACCAGGTCACGGTTTGATTCCCAGTCAGGGCACATGCCCAGTAGGGGGTGTGGAGGAGGCAGCCGATGGATGTCCCTCTCACACTGATGTTCCTCTCTCTCTCTCCCTCTCCTCTTCTCTCTGAAAACAATACAAAAATGAAAATTAAAAGATAATAAATAAAAATATTAAAAGAGCCTGGTGTAAAACCGGGGACCCTGTCCAACGGGGACTCTTCCTGATTTATGTCTTTCCATTTGTTTGCAGGGATTACTTTTATACTATGACCTTGTAGAGTCAACATTTGAAAAGTTCAAGTTGCCTAGCAGGAAGGTGGATGCTTTAGATCACTTCCAAAAATGCTTCCTGATTTTAAAATTGCACCATCAGAGAGTAGACGGTGGCAAGTCCAGCCAGCAGGAAGGAAAAACCTGGAAGGCCATCCGTGTGGACCTGGTCATGTGCCCCTACGAGCGCCGGGCCTTCGCTCTGCTGGGCTGGACCGGCTCCCGGGTAAGCACTGCCTGGGTCCTCGGGACCGTGGCCGAGAGCAGGGACAGTGGCTGTGGGGGCGGGGTGACAGGAAGGGTCAGTGCCCAGGAAGCTCTACACCCGGCATTCCACCTGCACGTGGTCAAGCGAGACAGATGGATTTGGAGGTTATTCTCAAAGTGTGGTCTCTCAACCGGCAGCATCAGCCTTACCTGGGAACGGGTGAGACATGAAAATTCTCCGCCCCACCCAGACCTACTGAATCCGAAACTCTGGGGATGGAGCCCAGCAATTCGTAGTTGAAAAAGCTCCCCAGGTGATTCCAATGCAGGTGAAGTGTGAGAGCCACTGAGGCAGACAGCAGCATGGTGGCTAAGAGCACAGGCTTGGCCTCCCCAGACCCGGTCACACGACTCTGCACTGCCCCCTAGCAGCTGGGCGATGTAGGACAGGCTCCCGATGTCCTGTAAGTCTTAGTTTTCCCATCAGGAAAGTGAGGGCGATGACCTCAGCTACCTCCCTGGCTCACAGGATTCGGTGAGATGAAGCTGGCAAAGCCCTCGGCACACCCCGGGCACCTGGTCAGGCTGGCCAGGCGGCAGCTCTCCGCTCCAGGCATTTTATAGTCACAGAGATGGAGCCCCTGATTGGAGGCTCGTTAGCACGTGCTCCACACTCTGAACTCAGTCCTCCTCCCCCTTGCCCGCCCCTCTCCCCCCCGCCCCCCCCCCCCCCCCCACACACACACACACTGTTTCACCCGTGTCCCAAAGCAGCTGGCTGTTCCTCAGAGAAACGAGTCCTTGGAGGTTTTTATATGGAAGATGAATGACATGACATGACACAAATGAATTGCCCTCAACCTTGAGTTAAATGTCAGGTGTCTGTGCTTTGGGGCTGGAATTATTCCAAAGACCCAGAACACACCTGCCACATAATAGATGATCAACAAATATTTGTTAAGTAAACATTAATACTCTCCAAATGACAGCCATCATCATAATCCCTAACAGTGTGTGGGAAAATGCTCCTGACATTTCAGCACAGAAGTCCAGGAACCTCTCACCACCCAGAGCTGGGGAGTCAGGGCAGCCTCTCAGCGACCCCATTATCCCCTCATCTCCAGACTTCCCCTCAGTGTGAGCAGCCACTATTCTAAGCGTGGGAGACAGCAGGAGAGTGACCCAGGGCTGGGAGGAGGCTCTGTGCTGACCAGCAGCTACAGCACCCAGAATCTGCTTCAACCCACTTTCCCCACAATCCTGGCTTCCCCTCTGCTGCATTATAAAGGCTTCCTGCTTGGAAAGTCTGTCTTCTCACACACCCAAGTGGTGGGCTAGCAGAGCAGTTCCCAGCTTCAACCTGCTTTCCTGTAATAAAAAAGCATGCTTCGCCACTAGAGGGCGCAATTATCCCTACTTTCACCCGATTCCCACAGGAAAGAACAGTATTTCTAGATTTATGCTTCTCAGAAAAATTAATTTCAATGAAAATGTCATTGATTGTCCTCCTATTCCAAGTCGTTCCTGTCCGCTAGTTTAGGCTTCAGGTTTTGCTCCCTGTGACTTCAGAGTCCACCCCTGATCATAGGAGATGCTGCTCTGGGGCAGGTGGCTCAGACCATCAGCTTTACAGAATCTCATATGAGAGGATGTTAGAACCAGAGGGGACCTTCCTCATGCACTTCTTCCACCATCCTGTTTGAGCAAGCAAGATTCAGAGAGGCTGGGTGACTTGTCAAGAGATGTACAGCCAGACAGGGACAAAATCCAGGCTGGAACCTGGGTCTCCTAATTCCTCCTTCCCTTTTGGAAATCTAATAGTCCAAATTAAAAAACAAAAACAACAGTCCCCCCAAATTACTTAGCCAGCATTTACTCTGAACCAGATATTATTCTGTACACAATCCTCACAATATCCATTTGTTCATTCAGCAAACATTTGCCGTACATCGATGTACCAGGCATATTTGACGAGGAATATGGTTAAGAACAAAAGAAATTGAGTTCCTGTTTCCACAGAGCTTACATTCTAGTGCGAACACGTGAGCACAGCGCTCTGTCATAGCAGAGCTTTGGGCTGGGGGAGAAAATCGCTTTGAGAATGTTTAGCAGAGTTTAATTCCATTTCATGGAACGTTTAGTGTTGAGATAGATATTTCATTCTAGGGATATAGATGCCTCTAAATGCATGATACTGAAGACAGTCTAGACTTGATAGTAACTTATTTTATTTATCTCTTGTCCAGCAATTTGAGAGAGACCTCCGGCGCTATGCCACACACGAGCGGAAGATGATGCTGGATAACCATGCTCTGTACGACAAGACCAAGGTAGAGCTGATTCCCTGAGATGGGCGACTTTGACCCTTCTCCCAAAGGCTGGCTCCCTGAGCACTTTTCCTGAACTGATTTGAGTGTCCAGTTTCCGTTTCCTTTGCCCAGAGTGTCCCGCTCCCACAGACCATAGCTGAGGGCAGCTGGGAAGATCCTAATGGGAGCACAGCCTCCCACCTGGCCCAGAATGCACCTCAGGGGCCCTGGGCTCAAAGATGATGAGCTCATGGGTTCCCCAGAACCAGTCCAGCAGTGAGTATTCATTGAGTTTAGTATATCCTTGGTGTTTGTGACGAGTAACTCCAAAGAAAACCAAAGATCACAAATACCACTCAAGCACTCCTCAAATGCAGTGGGCAGTAGCATTGTGAGTGACCCCTTAGGTCCTTAATGAGAGTCGACTGCAAG
This sequence comes from Myotis yumanensis, assembly GCF_028538775.1. Classification (NCBI taxonomy): domain Eukaryota; kingdom Metazoa; phylum Chordata; class Mammalia; order Chiroptera; family Vespertilionidae; genus Myotis; species Myotis yumanensis. Next base: position 21,782,971 of record NW_027223764.1, on the reverse strand, counting down.
AAGGGAAGCGTCAGAGCTGCCCTGAGAGGTTGCCGAGTGGTCAGTTAGGCTCACTCAGCAGCCACGTTACTCATTTGGCATGCTAGCCTGGCAATGTCACAATTCAAACTCACGCAGCAGCAAAATGATAAATTACTATACCAGTTATAAAGAGTTAAAAAAAATGTCCAACTGTTAGTCCACAAGTGCTGAGGTCTACTGTTCGTACAGTGGTCAAGGACACTAAACTAAGCTCTGAGAGGAAAGGAGACATAAAATAACTGAAAGTAATCGTGTTTGCCCTCTAGTTTATAGTCTAAATAAGGTGTGTTTAGTTAGAGCTTTCTTCGTTGCAAGTGTCAGGAACCCAACCTAAAACCGCCTGGGCACAAAAGAGGAATTTGGCTTAAATACTGCAGCATCCGGGTGATATTGACTTCAGGTGTGGCTGCATCCAGGCGCTCACACAGGTTTCCCTCAGTGCTGGTTTCATTCTTAGGCAGGGTTTTCCCATGAGTCCCATCCTTCCAGCTTAGCCACCCCAACAGAGAAGAGCCTCTTACCTAGTAGTTCCAGCAAGAGCCTGAGCTGATGCTCCTCGGCCAGGCCTGGGCCCCGTGCCCATCCTGAATCCGTTACGGTGGCTCTGATTGGCCAGACTTGGATTGTGTGTCCCTTTTTGGAGGTGAGCTCAGCCCCACCCGATCTTCATGGACTGAGAGTGGGGGGCGGGGCGTTCCCAGAGAAAAATCAAGGTGCTCTTGTCAGAAGAGAGGGCCACGGATGCTGGCAGGATGTTGAGCGTGTGCGTGGAGGCAGATTCACGTAACCCTATTTAGGAACACTTGCAAATTGACATATAATAAATAGTTCAACATAATCGAGTGTCTCCTATGTACCCAACACTATGGGATGGAGGAGAAGTGGTGTTTCGTCTTAAAGAGAACAAGAGTGGAAGCCTGGTGGGGGTAAGGGCAGGTGTGGAGGGCCAGGAGGAGAACACAACACATAGGAGTACCCAATTCTTGTCACTCCTCGTTACCTATAGCAACAGTACTGAGTTCCAGCTGCACATTAGAATTACCCAGAAGTTTTAAATAGATTGATTGCAAGAACTCTTCTGACATTCTGATTTCATTAGACTGAGCTCAAGTTTCAATATTTTTTTTTAAAACGTCTTCAGGTGGTTTCAATGAACAACTGTGGTTAAGAACCACAGGAAAAATACCAAGTGCCTTTAACTGAATATATGAGGCTGTCATATTTTACCTTAATTTGTTAAGTGCCATGTTTTGTCCTGGGAAAATATAAAAATTATAGAATTCAGTTAAAACGACTTTTAATGCTCTGAAGCAGGGGATTCTGTTTTTTTGGCAATAATTCATTTTGTCAAGATAGTTTTACAAGTAACACTTGCTCTGTGTTAGCACTGTGATGCTGAACAAACATATCTGAATGCCCATATTTCTTGTTATGCTTTCAGAGGATATTTCTCGAAGCAGAAAGTGAAGAAGACATTTTTGCACACCTGGGACTGGATTACATTGATCCATGGGAAAGAAATGCCTAGAAAATTTTGTTGACATTTTAAAAAAAAAGTTTCAGGTTAAATAAATATGCTTCATATTATAGTTAACGGTGCCTTAGGAAAGTTGGGGGTTTTTAAGTCTCACTGAAATGCAGATTGTTTCCAGCAGTAAATAGTTTTGGAAACATGATAAGGCATCACCTGGTAATGGGTTATGCTCTAATAGGCCATTTGTACGACCGTTGCTTAGAATTCACAATGCATTTTGCCATAGAAACAGTGTTGTAGTTGGTGGCTCCTTTCCAGGTTCCTCATTAAAGCCCACTTCCCCACAGTGTAGCTGAAATACGGTCTATTTCCAATAAAAATAGGAGGACACAAGATGATTGAATCTTCTTCCTTTTTTTCACTCAAATATTAGAAAATACTGTAAAACAAAAATACAAAATGAAAGAGTAAAGAGTTTAAGGCTTATCGCAAGGGGAGAAACAGGTTTCGTTCGGCCAGACATTCCGCGGCCGGAATCATGGAGCAAGGAGGTCTGGAAGGGCAATGTCAGAGAGAATGGCTGATCGGCACAACAGTAAGAGGGCTGCCACCCGGAGGGGAAGATGGACATTACAGACTGGGGGCCGGGAGGCCAGGAAACCTTCACAGAGGAGGAGGGATCCTAGTAGGCTTGAAGTAATGGGAGGATTTGGATCCACACCGTTTTTTGCTCTATAACGGAATTTCATCAATTAGGGTGGTGACTAGTTTGTGGAATTCAGACGTCCTCAGTGCCTCTGGCTTTGGGGGCAGCGCGCCCTCTGGTGGTGAACTGAAGAACCTTTGAAGGCAAGCACAACATGATCATGGGCTGCACCCTGTGGAGGACTGAACATCTCCATCACCAGCCAGCAGAGAGAGTGCCAGCACCAGGAGTACCCCTGGGATAGCCTTAATTCCAACCCCAGGGCCAATGACATACTTTAATATAGGTGGAGAAAAACCGCAGATGTGTCATAGGTCCATAAGAAGGACTGTTTCACTTTTCACTTTATTCCACAACTAGAGGCCCGGTGAACGAATTCGTGCATGGGTGGGGTCCAGCTGGACTGCCCTGATCAGGGCCAATCAGGCTGGGCCAGCCGACGGGAGGGACCCCCCCCCCCCCCAATCGGGATGGGGGGGGGGAGGCCGATCGGGGGCAGGGCTGGCCAAGGGGAGGGGCCGAGGGTGGTTGGCCAGCTGGCCCCACCCCCAGGTCGAACTCCCAGTCAGTCCAACTCCCGCCCGAGGGGACAATTTGCATATTAGCCTTTTATTATATAGGATAAGTTTTTGTGCATTGTAGCAGAAAAAAAATGATAGAAACATCAAACCTTGCTAGTTTAGTAGAAACAACTTGAATGAAAGATTCTAAGCAATGGATTGTAAGTGGAATTAAAGTAAGTGGTCCAAAATATGTCAGACCTCATATTATAGACAAAATGGCCAAAGTGACTGCACCCGGGGGATATAGAGTACAACTGAATTTCACAAGGGGCTTTGCAAAGCACAGATGGCATGTGGCAGTGACTGAATTTGTAGAATCCATCCTTTGTTATTTGAAGAAGAGGGAGACAGGATTCCTGGAAGCCTCCTCACAGAAGCGATGGCGAAGGCCTGGCCCAAGCCAGCTGACACTGCACAGCCTTCCCTCACATGGTAGCCACATTGCTACTCAGCCCACCCCTTTGGCCCAGTGTTCATGTACTGAATCCTCTGGATCTCTCTTCTTGACCATGAGCTTTTCCCCATGATAGTCCAAGGACTTGGGCTTTTCTCTCTACTCCCACAAAATGGATATAGCCTCATTTCTAATAATCATTTAAAACACTATTTACCATACACCACACATGTGCACACATCCCATTGCAATTTATCTTCCTTAAATATGTCTGATCACAGACACAGTGGGAGTAATGAATGGTCCAACCATGAGCTGCCTCTGTAGTCAAGGCATGTGTGCCTCCATCTGATTTCTACCCTGAGATATTCAGAAATAGGATCTGCTTTCCTTCATTACCCCCTTGAGATTCATTTTCATATCATGCTGCATGCCTGCCTTGACGAACCCTCCCATAGAAGTCAGGTATAATGATTTTTTGAGAAATGGGATGTAAAAAAAGGTGAGGAGGCAAGACACTCAGAAATCAAGCCCCTTTTCTAAAATCTCACACACACACACACACACACACACACACACACACACACTTCCCACTGGGGTCAGGAACGGGACCCAAGGGCTCCTTCTGGATGCACAGTGATCTCACTTGGTGGTTCGCTGCTTCTTAAACCACAAGATCGGAGAGCTGGAATGAACCTTGTCAGATCTGTCCTCAAAGAAACAAGCCAATCCAAAAGTTTTCCAGATCTGTCAATGAACTTGGATTGGTTATGAAGCAGCTTAGCATCTCTCCTCACTCCACGCTCAGATCCCCGGGTTTCCAGCTCCAGTTCTGCTCTTTGAGCTACATCATTCCAGGCTCAGTCTGGGTACAAGCCACCACAATCCCCTCCTTCTCTCCACCTCCACAGTAGGATGATAAGCGTCAGGCATGATCTCCTCACTTCCTGATACAGTCTTCACATATATGTGAGCTTCTTCTGCTCCCATCATATTCTTCTCATGTGTGGGTGGTCTCCTAGGATTCTTGAGAAAACAAACAGGTTTTTAAAAATACAGCAGAGACGTCTGCTACTGGCCAAGTTGGAGTAACAACAACCAGACTTACCCTCCCACCAACAAGAACCAAAATTCAGACAAACCATCTAAAACAATAGTTTTCAAAACACTGGACATCAGCAAGGATGGACAGTGATCCTTAAAAGACAGAAAACAAATAATTGCCTGAGCTTGCCGCCTTGGGAGGGTTTTCGGGCCATTCAGCATTCTCTTGCTTAATGTTAGCATAGTGTCTGTTGTTCTATTTTTTTTTCTTTTTAATCTACTAGTGTCTTTATATTTAAAGTGAGTTTTAGTAGGCAATATATAGTTGTATCTTGCTTTTATATCCAATCTTAATATCTCTGCCTTTTAATTGAGATATTTATACCAATTACATTTAATGGGATATTGACACAGTTGGGTTTAAATCTACCTTTTTGCTATTTGTTTTCTATTTCATGTGTCCATTGTTACTTTTTAACCCTTTTTTCTGCCTTCTCCCATTTAGATTTTAGAAGTGCCTTATTAAGTTCCATGAAAAAAAAAAATCTGTTGGGATTTACATTGGAGTTACATTTATTATGTAGACCAATTTTAGGTTGTTTGACATCTTTATGCTTTTGAGCTTCCCTATCCATGAGCATGATATATAATTCCCATTATTTAGGTCTTATATAATATCTTTTACTAAAGCTTTCTATTTCTCCTTAAAGGGGTTATATTCCTCAGCATTCTATGTATATTTTATTGCCACTACAAAATGGTATTTAAAAATTTTTTAATTTTTTATATTGTTATTGATTTTTAGAAATGCAAATTACTTTTGTATACTGATTTTGTATCCAGTAAACTTGTTAGATTTGCTTGATAATTCTAACAATTTATCTGTAGGTAATCATATCATCTGAAAATAATGAAGTTTTGTTTCTTCTCTTTGAGTCTTATATGTCCTACTTCCCTTTCATATTCTACTGCATTGGCTAGGGCCATACAATATTGAATAGAAGTGGTAATAATGAGCATCCTTGGTTTGTTTCTGACCTTGAAAAGAAAGAATTCATTAACAATTTACCCTTAGGTATAACGTTTGATGTAATTTTTAAAAAAAGATATCTCCATTCCATTTAAGAACATTCCTATTCTATTTCTAGTTTGCTAAAGTTTCCACACCACAAATGGCTGTTAAAATTTTGTAGTTTCTTTTCCTATTGAGGTGGTCACATGATTTTTCTCTTTTAATCTGTCAGTAAAATACATTATATTACATTGATTTTCTAATACTAATTCAACCTTGAATTTCTGTCCAGCCAATAGAAGTACGAGAAGCTCCTCTGTGTTTGAGTTTCACTTTGTCGTCTCTTGTCCACACGTGCTCATAACTGTACTTCTCCTGTGATGCAAAAGACTTTAAAACCCTTGCTTCACCAGGTTTGTTTACTGTATGATGATATACAGTGATTACAACCAAGAGTTCTTACCTCAGCTATCTTGGGATTGTCATCAATTTCTGAAATTTCATAGGGCCTCTCACTTTCCTAAGTTGGAAAGGAAGGAAGGAAGGAAGGAAGGAAGGAAGGAAGGAAGGAAGGAAGGGAGGGAGGAAAGAAGGGGAAGGGCAGGGAAGGGCAGGGAAGGGCAGGGAAGAGAAGGGAAGAGAAGGGAAGAGAAGGGAAGGGAAGGGAAGGGAAGGGAAGGGAAGGGAAGGGAAAGGAAGGGAAGAAAGAAAGAGTCACACCATTTGCCCATGACCTTGATTGTGGTACTTAAACTTAGGTGCACATTACAATCACCAGAGAACTTTGAAAACAAAACAAAATAAGCAAATAGATAATAACTCTCCCCTTCCAAAACACAAGCAAGAAATTCCATTGTGAGTTACTTCAAAAATAAGCCAGGGTTGACAGTGTGGAAAAGTGGGTGGGAGTAAAGATGAAATATAATTTGCCAGGAATTGATAATTAGGTTTATCATATGATTCTCTCTACTTCAGTATATGTTTAACCATATCCATAAATTTTAAAAAGTTGTGTTTTTTAAAGACCAGTGCCACAACTCTATTATCCCATGATACTGATTTAACTGGCCTTGGCGACTGGTATTTTTGTAGCCTCCTCGATGATTTTAAAATGCACTGAAGGTTGAGAAACTACCACTTAATTAACACCACCAGCAAGCACAGTACTTCTGAATGGTTGAAATTTACAGCTTGTCAACACATCTTTATATCCGTGATCTCATTTGGTCCTTGCAAATTTGCCTGCCTCTGAAAATAGGTAGGCTAGTTTTTATGACTCCTCTTAAGTTGAACGAAACAAGGCACAGAAAAGGTTAAGTCACTAGTCCAGGGTCACGTAAGTGATCAAGTGGCAGAGCCAGGGTTGGAGCCTCGGTTTTCTACCTCCCTGTGAATGCTGACCTCGGTGAGAACACCAGGAATGTTCACAGAGGATGAAATTAGAACCCAGAGTCCACACGACACCTCCAGACCCAAGGACGCTGCTAATCACCTCAGTGGACTCACTGCTGCTGCTTCTTCTTCGGTGAATGAGAGTAAACAGTAAAGCTACCAGCAGGGCTGTGGCCACCAGAGACGGGATGCCTGCGGCTAATCCAATAGAAGGCCCACAGTCCTGACACAGAGAGAAAAGCAGAGTCAGATTCTCCAGGAATAAAGGAAAAGTTCAATCAATTAAAAGTAAGAGTCCTGGCTGATGTGGCTCAGTTGGTTGAGCATCATCCCATGTACCAAGAGGTCACTGGTTCAATTCTCTATCAGGGCACATGCCTGGCTTATGGGCTCAATCCCCAGTAGGGGGCGTGCAGGAGGCAGCTTATCAATGCTTCTCTCTCTCTCTCTCTCTCTCTCATCAATAAAAACATATTTTAAAATAATAATAATAAGTAAAAAGCCTTCAGGGACCCTAAGTGTTATACAAAATCAAACAGATAATGAAATATTGTAAAAAATGTTTGCAATGCTCAGTACATGGCAAATGGCTCATTTTCATAGGATTTAATTTACATAGTTTAAGTCAATTAGAAAAAGGTGATAATCCAGTAGAAAGTGACAAAGAATATGAACAGGACATTCTTAGAAACAGAAATACAAATGTTTCATTAACTGAGATATGTTTCAAAGCAACAATTAGGTACCATTTTTATCTATCGGTTTGGCAAAAAGTGAAAGGTTTTATTATATCCCACACCATTTTGATGTGAAGTTTTAAAATTTTGTTTACACTAAATGCATTAACCAATTAATGTTCAAATTCCCACTTTGTTTTGATCCGAGTGGAAATAGCCACATAAATTTTCAGATTCACAGATTTTTCTGGAATTATCAAAGATAATCTTCAGCCCTAGCTGGTTTGGCTCAGTGGATAGAGCATCGGTCTGCAGACTAAAGGGTCCCAGATTCAATTCTGGTCAAGGACACATGCCCGAGTTTTGGGCTCGATCCCCAGTAGGGGATGTGCAGGAGGCAGTTGATCAATGATTCTCTCTCATCATTGATGTTTCTATCTCCCTCTCCCTTCCTCTCTAAAAATCAATAAAAATATATTTTTAAAAGATAATCTGCAGAATCTGTATAAATGTGTGATTCTCACATATAACATAAATTCAGAAAAGTATATCAATCATAAATATATAGATTGATGACTTTTCACATAAGGGTCCCAGCACCCAGATGAAGAAACAGAACATTGCCAGCACCCAGAAGCCCCCCCACTAGTAAGACTATCCTGAAATCTATCGCCATAGATTTGGCTGTTTTTCAGCACCATATAGATGCATATAGACCAGTGATGGCGAACCTAGACACACGTGTCAGAGGTGACACTCGAACTCATTTTTTTGGTTGATTTTTCTTTGTTAAATGGCATTTAAATATATAAAATAAATATCAAAAATATAAGTCTTTGTTTTACTATGGTTGCAAATATCAAAAAAATTCTATATGTGACATGGCACCAGAGTTAAGTTAGGGTTTTTCAAAATGCTGACACGCCGAGCTCAAAAGTTTCGCCATCACTGATATAGACAGTATGTACAATAAGTCCTCACTTAACATCCATAGGTTCCTGGAACGTGGTGAAAAAAACAATAAATGAAACAGGTTTTACCATGGACTGATTAATAGAAACAAGAGTTCCGTTCCTACGGCATCTCACCAATGCTATAATGAAACAGCGTTGAACAAAGCATTCTTCCAGAACCTGCCAACTCTTTTGTGTCTAGCTTCTTTTGCTCAACACATTGTGAAATCCATCTGTGATTTGCATCTCTCCCTCACTTCTGAGCTGAGTTGGTCATAAGAATAATAGTTGAGCCAGAGTCTGTGCTTGGTAACAGCTGACATATCAAATTCATCGACCCCTCCAAAGAAATGCACAAGCTGGGTACAGCATCATTACCCCCGTTTTAAAAATGACCAAACCAAGGCTCCCAAATTTAAGTGGCATACTTACCACTTCTTTCCCTCCTGTAGCAACTGGAGCGGACGTCTGTGTGGAAAAAGAACAACCATCTTAAGAAAACAAATGACTATTCTCTGTGGAATGAATATTATACAAAAGAGTCTTCTGTCAAATGTGAAGCTATCGTGCCTAAAATTCACCCCTTTGCTAAACGTTCTATTAAAACAATGACTGCCAAACAGAACCTTACTTGACTGCTTTCCAGGTAGAAGAAATGAGATTCTTCTACAAGGAGACAGAATTCAGAAACTCGGGAGAACTCTGTTATGTACCCCCGGGATTTGCCATGACACCCTTTACAACTCAAGAAGGCTTTCGCCGGGCCCTAGTCCCCCCCTCCTTCCCAGCACACTTTGGGTTTCCTGTCCCCACTGCCAGAGGGAAAAGGTAAAGACTGGTGGAAGCTGGTGAAGGACACCTTATTGTTTTCAAACATGCAGTGAAGCAAGTGGCTGTGGGGGATCTGAAATTGTGACCTGTCCATGTTTCTGGGGTAATGCCACACTCGATCAATACTTTGCATGTTTCCGGTTCACATCTCCACTGAAGGAGAAACACTGGAGCTCCCCTTTTTATGAGCTATTTCAGGTGATAGTCTTACCTGGATCAATAACTCTAGGGAACCAGATCTACATGAGCAACCAGCCGCTGTCAACTATGCTGAGTGGTCCAGTGTGGGGTTAAGAGTCAGGTCCTGGGCTCTCTACCTGGAGGGGAATGGCAATGTCTCCACTCACAGGCTAAGGGGTCAGATTTCTTTATCTGTAAAATAGGATGTTAGTACCTACCTCCAGGGGTGTAATGGGCACCAGGAGAATAAGCCTTTGTCATTCTTTGAAACTCGGCAAAGCTCTAATCAGACCTGTTATTTACTTAATATTCTCATCAACCTCATTAATATCTTGTTGTCTCTGGGATTGAGGTTTTCACAATTTTTGTCTCTATTTCACACAAAAAAATGAACTAGATCTCAGAGACGTTATGGGATTTTGTCTAAGGTTCCACAGATCATCGTAAATCTAACCTGAACTTGGGTGCTTGAATTCCATGCCTAGGGCTCTTGCCCTGAGAGTTCCCACCAAAGGAGCAATGTGATAAAGGAGGCGTTGACATTTGTACTTAAATGGTTGCAGTTCTACCTGAACACAATCTCCCCGCTCCCCGTCTTACCGTCTTACCGTAATACTGCATTTGCCTAAAGTGTTTTATTTCTCTGGGTTGTGGTAAGAGTTGAATATAACTTCAGGTAAGATGTTCTATTTTCAGGTTACAGAAATTCACTTCGGCTGGCTTGGATTCCCCAAAGGATTTAGGGGTGCTGCGTGGAGCCCCAAAGCAGCGGGACTCTGGCTCCTCCAGGGACCGGGGCTGGGGTCTGGGAGTTTGTCAGGACCAAAGCCATCCCTCCTGGGACCTTTCCATCTCTCCCGGACACGTAGCCTTTCACACGGGCTCTTCTTTATCTGCTTCCTTCTTCTCACTGAAGATGAGTTTTTCTGCATGGTCTGGCCCTTAGCCAAGCTCTTAACCGCTGTGTTACACTGCCTGCCCTGACCCAATGCTGCACCCCAACTCAGTTTTTGCACTTGACAGTTCAGTATGGCCCAACAGGGACCACTTGCCTCTGAGGCCGTGTTCCCAACTCCCTGCAGAGGCTCTGATGAGCCAGGTATCCACCTCTGCCCCTTCCCAGAGCACTGGCACTCAGCTGCACCAAAGGGGGGGGGTCATATGGTAAAGACTTAACCGCGAGGTAGGGTGACCGACCGTCCCGGTTTTCCAGGGAGGTTGCCTAGGTTGCAGCACAGTTGGCGTTAAAAGCAGACGGTCCCAGGCAGATCAGGATGGTGGGCCACCCTACACAGGTTCACAGGGAGAGGGGACAGTTCCCAGAGAAATGGCTGTTAACCAAGAAGGCACTCCAGAAGGTGACAACCAGCATCACAAGGACCTCTCCTCGCCCACTCCCCTCTCCCCTTCCCCCGCAAAGCAATGGCTTCTTGCTCCTCTGAGTTACCTTCACAGGGTAACCTCACAGGGTGGCCACGCCAGGATAAGACAAAACCTGGGGTTGCTACAGACCTGCTGAGCCTAAGCAGCTTGGGGGGGCGGGGGGGGGGGGGAGTTCCAGCTGGGACCATCTTAACAGGCTTTGACAGCTCAGGAGAGGGAGGGGCATTTGTCTGTCAACAACAGGCAGAGGCTGAAGCAGGGAGCCCAGCGAGTCAGGGAGGCTCAGAAGGCAGGGCGCTACCAGGAGGGTGCGGCAGGTGCCAAGGGAGTCTGGGCAGATGCCCAGGGCAGCCAGCAGGGGCCCCCGGAGGCTGGCAGTGAGTGACAAGGCCCTACTTTCCCACTGCTCTCCAGGACCGGGCCCTCGTGTTACAGGAGACTTGAACCCTGGCTCAGGTGTCCACTCATGAGGTAGATCCAGTTTATTCTCTTCAAATAACCACACGACTTAAGCGGAAACATTTGGCACAGTGAAACCCACTAGAAAACTGGGCCAGGAGACCGCCTAGCTCCACCACAGCAGCACTGCTGGTCAGAAACAACCCTGGGTATTGTTTTCTTTTCAAACAGTGTATTTACAATGTTCAGCTTTGAAAAAATGTCAGCAGCCTCCAGCTCCTGATCGGGCCTTTGAAGAGCCAAGTGCCTGCAGGTGAGGTGTACGCGCTGGTGCTCTGGAGGCCTGGGGAGGGTCTGCGGTGGCGCCTGGTGCATGGGGCTGCTGGACTTACCGTGTTGGCCGGCAGCGTGAAGTTCAGCGAAAAACTCTGCGAAAGAGAAGGAAACAGTAAAGCTCTCTCGAATGGCCAGCCAGGCCCCCGACCTCTCCACCAGTCACTGACCCTGCGATTCTAAGAGCACTTACTGGCCAGATAGTGTCAGTCGGCTCGTGTCCTCTCCCAATCTCAGCCCACAAAGAGGGCAGGGGAGCAGATGAGCCTGAGCATCAAGTCAGTCCTCAGCCAGGGCCAGACCAAGGGGCCAGCCTGCAGGACTGTTGCCTGGGGGGACCCCAACCCAGGAGGCCAGTAAAAACATTACTAGAAATTCAGCAAAGTGCTGAAAATGGTCCTCCTCACCCCAGAATTGTCCTCAGGGAGGGACTGTGAGCATTTAGGAACACTTGGCACTTGCTGCTTGGGTTCGGAAGTAAGACCTCCCCGGGGCCGGCTCCGACCAGAACACCTGCTCCCCAGATCAGAGCCTGAGAAGGACAAGGCTTCCGTGTTTGATGAGTCCAGGGCAGAGGTTCCAGGGCTGGGGCTGAGCGGGCCAGGACCACAGAGGAGAAGCCAACCCTTCTCTCCCCTCTCCTCACTCAGCACCCAGCTGCCCCCTCCCCCTAATATGGAGTCAATGGTTTTGTTTTTTAAATATGTGTTTATTAATTTTAGAGAGGGAGAGGGAGAGATAGAAACATCAATGATGAGAGAGAATCATTGATCGACTGCCTCCTGTATGCCCCCCACTGGGGATCAAGCCCACAACTCGGGCATGTGCCCTGACCAGGAATCGAACTGTGACCTTCTGGTTCATAGGTCAATGCTCAACCACTGAGCCACGCCGGCTGGGCTGGAGTCAATGTTTAAAGTTCATGGGCTCAATGGGGCACCAAATTGTTCACCTGCCCAGGTGCCCAGTTATCTGGGTCAGGCCCTGCCAAGGGCTCCACTGGCCCTTCCTCCTCTCATCTTCATCTTCTGTCACCATCGTTTGGCTCGTCAATGCCAGTCTTTCCAGACTACTCTTTACTGAGAGCAAGATAGACATTATTCTAGGACATTAGAGCAAGAGGGTCATCTGGGCCACCACAGGTCAGAGTCTTCTCCCTCACGGGACCTAACCAACCAAGCCCACGGATGCTGCAAGGACACTTGCTGGTCACTGCACAGAACACAGCTGCCCAGAGCCTTATCTCATCGGTGAGTACTGGGTACTGACGTCAGCAGGCCCAAGACAAAGCTTCCTTTGGGTGGACAGCAGACGGGAGGAGCAGCAACAAGTGAGCCGTTGCATGTGCTGTTTATCAATATTTGGATGACGAAGGTTTTGGCCAATTTCAGAAAGACGTCTATGTTTTGTAGAAACACACTACAGTGCTCTCACGGAGAGAAAAACATCATGTAAAGTTGGGTGGAGAAGAATCTGACGCAGTGTTCTTTAAAGAGGCAGCTGGGTGGGGTGAGGCAACCCTCCTCTGGATCCGAGTCCAGGCTCAGCCACTTAGAAGCTGTGTGGCCTTGGAAAAGTGATTCAGACTCTCTGGCCTCCATTTCCTCACACAGATCCCCCAGGCTCAGGTTTTCCATCCTCAGAATGGGGACACGATCCACGCACGTGCCCTGCCCACCTTACAGGATAAGTCCACCGGAAATGACACTGGGGGCAGCTCCACCCAAACTGTAAAGCACGTGGGTGTGTGAGGGTCCATGAGGTGCCATAGTCTTCATGGCCCGGCACAGAGCAAGGCACAGGGCAAGCACCTGGGAAGTTCTTTTTGGATGGAACCGCATACATACATCAGCAATATTCAAAGTACTCGAATTTGGCCTAATACCCTTGTTGCTAAAACATGCTCATTGTAAGTCTAAGCACATTATGATGTCGACATGACGGTTCTGAAGGCTCTTTAGGATCTCAGCGGCCGAGTGGCACTTGTTCTGGTAAGTTTGCTGTTGGTGAGGGGAAGTAGAGAGAGTCGGATAATTACTCCCTGTTATTGAGGGTGTGCTGAGTGTCAGATGCTGCGCTCACCACCTCCTCATGAAGGGCCTGCTCTCACCCCTACATCACAGGTGAGAACTGAGACCAAAATAGGTTCCTGGATGTCACCAGCTGGTAAGTGGTAGGGGCTGGGTTGGATTGTAGAGCCTCCTAACACCAAAGAAATTGAAAGAGCCTCCTTTCAATTATCTCTTTAATAAAGAATCACAGAAGCCTCTTCTGTTTTCCCTTTTAACTTAGTAAACCTCATTTGAGTCACAACCAAATATGTATCACAAGTCAATAAAACAGGTGGAAAGTTTCTGATGCAACGTAGGAATATCAATATTGCTGCCTGAACAATAAGGGACAAAGGCATTGATCAGACCCATAGCTTCACCTGGGAAGTGAACTTAGCTGAAACATCTACTTTGTACCCTTGCCGTATGTGAGGTGTTATGAAAAGAACCTTAATATTTAAATAAAAGACGAATCCGGCAAATATTTGATGAGAACTTTACAAAAATGATTAGTATTTTGCACATAGAAAAGTAATTTCAAACCAAGCCCCTTGACTTCATTGTACCACAGAAACAATTCTATTAGCATTAGAGAGGCGAGTGTTAAAGGCCTGGGAATTGTTTGTATTCAGAGAGAACGAAGGTTAGGCTGAGAGAAAGACGCTAGCTGTCACTTACCATCCCGACAGCCTCCCGAGAACCTTCTCCAAACACTGTCCTCCGCAGGCTCCTTTCTCTCTAGAGCTCTTGGCTTGTGTCTCGCATTTGCAGGGACATCCAACTGGGAGAGCAGGGGTGACAGGGCTAGAGGTGGCTCCAAGAGAGCCCTGGCCAAGCCATTTATGGTCAGGGGAGTAGCCGAGTCCTCCGCCCATCCCTCGAGGAAGATGGTTTCCTGCTCCATAGCCACTGCGTATCCAGGCTCCACAGAGAGGCCAGGTGATCTTTGTCAACATCCATTATCTCAGACTCCCGTTCCACCCTCTCTGCCTGTATTTCTTGTCCTTCTTACTTTTCAGGCCCCTTCCTCCGTTACACTTCCAACTCAGCAAAGAACCCACAGCTGGCCCGAGAGCTGAGAGGCCCCTGCAGCTGGAAACTCTTTAGAAACAATGGGTCCCACAAGCCGAGGCGGGCCCAGCTGCTAGCCATCGGCATCCCAGCGAGGATGGAGTCAACAGCACCAGCATCACTGTGGAGGATGCCTGGGAGATGGGGGCTGGGACCTGCTCTGTATTGAGACGGGACTGCGGCTGCCGCAGCGAACACACACCCTGCCTGGTGGAGGTTAGCCTCACCCCTGTCTGTTCGCACACGTTGAATGGGGGTGCTCCTAGAGCTGGAGGGGGCTGTTGACATGGGCTGCTTTTTATTTCTTCTGAGTTCTCTGTTAGGAGTTTGCTTCTTTAAAATAGTGAAGGGGTTGGAGTGCCATGCCAACCAAACAACGGAATTAAGACCAATTAATTTGACCATTTAAATAAGTGAGTTTCTTAATTTATTTAACAAATATGTTTTGCACCTTCTACCTGTTGAGTATTATTTGGGCACTGCTCTCAGAATTGGTGAAAAAGACGAAGGAGGCCCCAGCTCGTAGGGAATGTACATTCCAGCGAGGGCAGGAATCACGGTGGAGGAGCAGCTGGGGTGGACGGGAACAGCGAGCAGAGTGACCCAGAGGCAGCTGAGATGACATTTATGTTGCATGTGAAAGAGAAGAGGGTCCCAGGCAGAGGGGACAGCAAAGGCAAAACCCTGGGGCTGAAGCAGTCTGGCACCCTCACACACTGGACAGTGTCCAGCGTACCTGGAGCAACAGAGACCAGGGAGGGACCTCAGAAGGAGTTAAAGACTGAGTTAGAGACCCATGGTGTGAGCCGGCAGGGCAGGTAAGATTTATACCAGGGGTCCTCAAACTACGGCCCGCGGGCCACATGTGCCCTGCTGAAAACATTTACCCGGCCCGCCGGGTGTTTTTGCCGCCGCTGCCTGTTGCTTAGCAGCCGACTAGTTTTTTTTTAAACTATAGTCCGGCCCTCCAACGGTCTGAGGGACAGTGAACTGGCCCCCTGTTTAAAAAGTTTGAGGACCCCTGATTTATACAGTAGAGCACTGGTTCTCAACCTTGCCTGCACATTAGAATCACCTGGGAATCTTTTTAAAAATCCTGATTTCTGGGCCTCATCCTCCGGAAATTCTGTTTCTTTGTTATGGGGTGAGGCCACAACATTATAACAAAGAAAAAGAACTTCTGGAGGATGGGGCCCAGAAATCAGGATTTTAAAAAGATTCCCAGGTGGTTCTAATGTGCAGCCAAGGTTGAGAACCACTACTGTAGAGCAATGGGAAGCCTGGCCAGGGTTTTCAGTGGGATGGGAGCCTGAACTAATTGATGTTAACATAGATCATCTGGCCTCTCTGTGGAGCCTGATTACAGGGGACGAGAGTGTTAATGCAGACACTGGTTCGCAGAGTCCAGTGAAGGATGATGGTGGCTGCCCTGGGTTGGGGCAGTGGGAATGGAGAGCAATTAATGAGTTAGTGACTCATTGTGGAGACACTGGCAATGAGATTTGATGATGGGGGGGTGGGGGGGGCCGGAGAATGTGGGGCAGGGGAGGGGAGGGAAGGTGAGGAAAAGAGCAGAATGAAGCCAACTCCTGGCTTTGGGGCTTGGCTCACAGAGGGGATGGAGGTACCATTTAGTCAGGTGATAATGGAAAAATGGATTTAGGGTGTGGGGTCCAGGCAGTGAGATACTGACCTGAACAAGACCAATGTGGTCTTTGCCTCATGGGGTTTCCAGTTCCCAAGATGATCCCTAAACCGAGTCTATTAGTGCCTGGGCATCATGGAGACACAGTCCAGGGAAGTCTGTATTGAGAGTCCTAGCTGCCCTTCTGGAAGCTGTGTGGTCTTAGGCAAGTGAAGTGACTCCTTCCAGACTCAGCCCCAAGCTATAAAATGGGGCGGATACTGTGACAATGACTGGACTACTTACATTACACAAGTGGTACAAAGCATGCTTCCAACTTTGTTTGATGGGTGTAGGATCACACCTGGGCCAGATAACTGGACCAGGGAACTCCAGCTCATGGTTCCAGCCCCCTCTGTGGATGGGCAAGGCCAGTGAGGTCCTTTTTGATTCTTTTTGTTTGCTATGTATTCACTGACCACCAACTCTCCCTCCAAAGGGCATGTTAGTCCTTTAGAAGAATTGCTAAGACCTCTCTAGTCTATGGTGCCTAGGTCACAAGCATCAAAACGGACTCTGATTACTTTAAGAAGGGGACTACCTGGTTGGGTGTAGTGGAGCTCACAGAAAGAAGAGAGGGGCAGGGAGCTGGGCTCGGGGAAGACAGAGTAGGCTGCTCCCGAGGCTTCAGCAGCAGGAACTCCTGGACAGTCCTCTCACGGAATAGCCTCCCACAAAAAACAAGCCCTAAAATATCTCAGCTCCTTTTCCTCCTGACGGAGACTCTAATTCCAGGAAGAGGATCTTATGGTCTGGCTTGAGTCATGTGACCTAAGAGGACCTGCCACCTGGCTGACAATCTGCCCAGTGTGGTCCCTCCAAGATGAGAAGAGGTGGTTCTGCAAAAGGAACTTAGCACCATCACCCAAAGAAGGGGGCCTGGGTGAAGGGGGCTCTTCTCCTCTGGAAGCATTAGTTCTGAGAATTATTTCCTGAGAAATTGCAGAAAGAATGCACTCAGTGGGTGAGAGGTTAGGACTGCCAACTCTGAGATTCTCTTCTTGTTTATACGTTGCCACCATTTAAATTTGTATCAGCCCAATCACACTGATGGCTTGCCAGGCAACAACTGGTCAGTTTAAAAAGTCGGTCCATTCTACCTGATAGATGGCCTTATTCTAATTGTTAAAAATCTTTGTTGAAAATGTCAGTAAGACCAGCTGCTCGACCAAGATGGCGGCATAGGTAAACACCGGAGACTGCTGCCGCAAACAACCACTTCAAAAATACAACTAAAAGACGGAACGGACATCACCCAGAACCACAGGAAGGCTGGCTGAGGAGAGACTCTTCAACTAGAAGGAAAGACAACAGCATTCCGAGGCTCAGAGGAGGCGCAGTGTGAAAAATTTAAAGGTACGGAGGTGCGCGCGCAAAGCGGGCTGGTGGCTGAGGGCGCGGTTGTCGTTTTCAATCAGGAGGGAGTCTCAGACTCTGAGCTCCAGATCCGGGCGAGTCTCTAGGGACCCAGACTCAAACGGGAGAAGCAGGATTGTCTGGCTACGGTCCCTCCGAGGTTTGCAGCGGTTGCTGGGACAGAGAGGCAGAGCCCCTGAGAGCAGCCATAACTGCTCCCTCCGCCCGCCCTGTTGAGCCCCTGCGACCCGCCCCGCCCAAGCCCTGCGCAGAGCCATTTGCCGGATAGCCTCAGGCAAAGGCTAGATTAGCCCTCCCCAGAGGACAGAAGTTTTCCCACAGCTGATTCCCACAGCCAGTTGGCCTAGTGGTCAAATCCCTCTAGTATTAACTACAACAATCAAGGCTTAACTAGAACAAGATTTCGCACAAAGACCACAAGGGGTGCACCAAGAAAGCATAAAAAATGCGGAGACAAAAAAACATGACAGAAATGGAGGATATAGAGCTAAAAAACGCAATTTTGAGGGCTTGCAATAAACTTGAGGAGAGCCTCACGAAAACTAAAGAGACCCTTGATGCTATGATAAAGAAACTAGAAATTAAGCATACACGGACTGAAATAAAGAATATTATACCCAATAGCAGACCAGAGGAGCACAAGAATCAAGCCAAAGATTTGAAATGCGAAGAAGCAAAAAACACCCAACTGGAAAAGCAAAATGAAAAAAGAATCCGAAAGTGTGAAGATAGTGTAAGGAGCCTCTGGGACAGCTTCAAGCGCACTAATATCAGAATTATAGGAGTGCCAGAAGATGAGAGACAGCAAGATATTGAAAACCTATTTGAAGAAATAATGGCAGAAAACTTCCCCCACCTGGTGAAAGAAATGGACTTACAGGTCCAAGAAGTGCAGAGAACCCCAAACAAAAGGAATCCAAAGAGGACCACACCAAGACACATCATCATTAAAATGCCAAGAGCAAAAGACAAAGAGAGAATCTTAAAAGCAGCAAGAGAAAGAGACTCAATTACCTACAAGGGAATACCCATACGACTGTCAGCTGATTTCTCAACAGAAACTTTGCAGGCCAGAAGGGAATGGCAAGAAATATTCAAAGTGATGAATACCAAGAACCTACAACCAAGATTACTTTATCCAGCAAAGCTATCATTCAGAATTGAAGGTCAGATAAAGAGCTTCACAGATAAGGAAAAGCTAAAGGAGTTCATCACCACTAAACCAGTATTATACGAAATGCTGAAAGGTATCCTTTAAGAAGAGGAAGAAGAAAAAGGTAAAGATACAAATTGTGAACAACAAACATGCATCTATCAACAAGTGAATCTAAGAATCAAGTGAATAAATAATCTGATGTAAAGAATGAACTGGTGATTATAATGAATCAGGGACATAGAAAGGGAATGGACTGACTACTCCTGGGGGGGAAAGGGGAATGGGAGATGCGGGAAGAGACTGGACAAAAAGCGTGCACCTATGGATGAGGACAGTGGGTGGGGAGTGAGGGCGGAGGGTGGGGCGGGAACTGGAAGGAGAGGAGTTATGGGGGGTGGGGAAGAGGAACAAATGTAATCTGAACAATAAAGATTTAATAAAACAAAAATGTCAGTAAGGAAATAGTGATGAAGTACAGTGTTAAAACAAATAGCAGGGTTCTGGTCATTTCCCTATCGATGAGTGTCACAGGTGAGAGTCATCGATGGGGTCCATCAGATATTTCTGGTTCACCTCGCTTTTCACCTGAAGTTAAGAGCAGCCACATGACATGTGAGAAGTGAGATGTCACACATAGGCATGTAAGAACCAGTGTGTGATTTTCATACTCTCTTTCCCTCTGACATAGGAATCAGCAGTGCTCCAGGTAGCAACTCAACTAGTCCATCAGCCCAGCCCAGCCCAGACCTGATTGAGGATGACATGGAAGAGCTACCAGATACCAGAAATGAACATGTAGCATGAACAAGAAATAAGCATTTCTTATGTAAAGCTCCTGACATTTGGGGGTTGTTTGATTGCAGCATAAGCTACCTTACACTGACTGATATATCAAGTAGTCCTACCCTTGCACCATTTTGGCTCTGGTGACTACAGGAAGCAGTAAAATCATAAAACCTTGACACTACATATAGCACAAAACAGTGGCATGTGTTAAATAGTCTGGCATTAATTCTGAGTGTTTTAAAAGATATGGCCTCTATTATCCTTCCCTGATATGACCCAAGAAGACCTAAAAGTCTCTTCATCTGGTCAATCTAAAAAGACTGTCCTCGATCAGATAGAGTCTCTATCCTTGAGTTATAAATGACCCCGTATCAGTCAGGGTCCCCACAGGAAATTAGTGACATACTCAATTTGAAGTATTTGAGGGGGGTTTATTAAAAGGACTACTTATAAAGGTGCCTGTAGGGGACAGATAATGCAATACCCCAGGTTAGGCCAGCAGAGTGTCATTAGCACCCCTAGGCCTGGAGGAGCGAGTGGAAGGGGTGGCTGCCAGAAGCCAGAGAGAAAAGGCCACTTTATAGGAGCCATGACCTTCAGTTTTAGATTCGGGTGTGGTCCTCAGGCACAAAACCATGTAGAGACGAGTAGAGAGAGTGAGTTGCTGAGGGACAAATGGAAGATGTCCACCACATCTACACCCTTGGGGAGCAACCATCTCCACAATCACTATGTTGTCAAATTTCCAGGAAAGAGGACAACTTTGAGGCCACCTTTAGCTTTGCTCATGACTGTCTGGGTCCAATAGAGAGCTCTGTTCTGGAGCTGGGCACTGGGTACTCACCAGAGAGCGGAAGGCTATAGAGAAGGCCCCCCTTTTTCTATGCTCCCCAAATTCTTGTGGTATTGGGGAAAACCATCACCATGAGGGCCAGTCCTGTCTGAACTGGTAATATGCACCCAGGACACAGCCATCCATCCACATTCTTTAATAAAACAATTATTTCTAGGCCATATGTTTGCTCCCCTCCACTTTCTCTTTGAAACTGACAACACTTCATGAAATGGAAAATTACACAAAATAAAAAATACAATATATTTATAGATAACACTCTAAACAGTTTTTCTTTTTTCTTTTTTTTAAAGAAACCTTTTAGGCATTTGGGATTATTTTTTAGAAGTTCAGTCTACAAAGGAAACTTGAAAGACATCTGCTGGAGCCATGGGAAGATCTGTTCACAAACTGAACAGTAGCAATACCACGAATCACTTGAGACTTATCAAAGGGACCAGATCAATGGCAAATCCCAGTGCAAACTTGACAGTTAACAAGATTTTACAGATGATTTAAACAGATGATTTATCATGAGTAATAGGAAACATCCCTTTAGAAGAAATGAAGTTAAAGTGAACCAACGCACAGCCTCGCTTTCTCTGTTTAGAGAAGTTCCAAACCCTTACCCTGCCCTGGGATCCAGGTTCTAGCTTCTGCTAGACCAGATGACACTAGAATCAGACCAAGCTGAAGACCCAGACCCTAAATATTCATCAGGTTGTCAAGCTAATTCTCTGAACTGAAGCCAGGCTTGGCCCCTGTGACAGCCTGGAGGCCCAGCACGGATTAAAGGAGGAAGCTGGCTAGAGCAACGTCCCCCTGGCTCCCTCCTGTCCATCCGGAGATGTCTGTGGGAAGGTCACTGAACACCTGGAAGTACCAAGGCAGGGGCCTGGGCCTTCCTGCTGAACGGGCTTTTCTCCATGAAGCCAGCGTGCGGACACTTGCAGAACCCGCCTCGCGTGTCAATCCCAGGAGTGTGGGCTTCCAGGGGAGCGATCTGGCCAGTCCCCGCTGAATCAGAGCTTGTCTTTTCTGGGAATACGTCACTCCCAGAAGGCCCAACAAAGCTTTTCACAAGCGTCCCATTGTTTCAAATTGGCCACAGGTTGATAAGTGTTAAAGTTGTGTTTTTGAAAATACTCATACTACAGAGATAAAAATGGGTCATATTGTTTCTCATTGGGGAGGGGGGTTGGGGGGGTGGGGAGCGGCACATATACTGAGGCAGAGCTGCCTGATTCTGACTCCCTTCCACTTCTCCAGGGAATTCATTACTCTTATTTAGACTTCTACAGATTGAAACTACAGAATTGTCATGTCCTTGGAGAAACACTCTTAACAGCCACTTAGATATCCTGATTTCAGCTTTAACTTGGACAGATAAGCTGAGACAAAATAAAACCCAGAAGATACAAAAATCAGAGAAATGGAATCCACCCTCACAGGCAGATGAGACCTGAACCACAAGACAAGCTGCTCCATTTGCTGCATCAAAGATCCCCTGGGCAGGGTCTGCGATATATCACGATATGAGAATATAGGCTGAGCCTCCAGCCTGAGAGAGGCTAAGAGAGGGCTTGGTAAAGGGAAACAACGCATAGATGCGGGGCCGGTCAGGAGGGCCTGCTCAGTAAAGCTATGGTCCCAGGTTGGCATTTGTCTCACTGCAGGGATTAAGGCTCTGACAGCTGATCCTTTACAGATACATATATATACAGACATATATTATTATTCATAATAATACTTTGATTTTTTTTTCTGTTTTAAGGAAAAATATTTCCATGCGTTTTCCCACCTTTCTTTGTATTATTCTTTCTTTCTTATTTTTTTTTTACTCCCAGCAATCATTTTAATTAGACATAGTCCTCTGGGGGCATACTTTGATCTTTAAAAAATATAACCTTTAACCTTTTGCAAACACTTTGTTTAAAATAATGTTGTTTTCCCCCCAAAGGAATTGTGTGCTTGGGAGCTATCTACGCTCTCACTGAAAACACTGGTGCTCCGTCCGGTGTTCAGTACCAACCAGACAGGATGTACAGCTATGTAAACATTATTTAAAATTATTCCAACATAAATACTCTTTTAAAGCCACATACCACAGCTTTTAGCTCATAATGCCCATGGACGCCTTAATGAAATGCCATTCAAAACGACCTCACTGTTTAAAGTTTACCTGGAGGTTCTAAAACTGTGTAAACAACATCCTCTACACGTCTCTAGAACAAGTGCCAAGTGTGGTGAATGCCGATTGCAAGTTGGCGATTGGAAGAGACTAACTAGTTTGAGCCAAATCACCAATGCGCTCTTTCACCTGATCAGTTACAGGAAGTTAGTCACAGGTTGACTTGTTCCACAAAGTGTTGATTCTTACATAACTTATAATTAACCAGTTTTCAACAGTGTTCGCCCATGAGGGACCTGAACCGGTCCCTCGTAAGATGTCTTTGCACATCTTTACGAATGCAGTTTGCATTGGTTGTCAAGGAGTCAAGGTCCACCACAGACGGCGCCTCCACAGCTGAAGGAGCAAAGGTTCTAAGCCCATGGAATCCCACGGTGCATGGGTGGAGTCTTCTCAAAGTCAGTGGGCAAAGGGGCATCAAAACGAGCCAGGATGTTTTCTTCTCAGCAAACTGGGGACCCTCACACGCCAACGTGCTGCTGGGATTCACAGCAGATGCCTTAGCCCCCTGATGCACTTAGGGATGAGGGGGAAACCCAGGGGCCAGGGAGAGCTGATGACACAGAAGAAAGGCTTGAGGCCTCCCAGCTTGGTGACAATGACTCTCAATACTCGAGCTCCCTCTGTGTGCTGCTCACTGTGCTGCCTGTTTCCGTCCTGACGTCCATATTCTTGGGTTTCCTGGTTAACCTGTCTCTGGAAGAGTCTCTGCCCAAAGCTGTAACAAACCAGCCTCGGTCAAGCTCTCGTCCTCACTGCCCAGTGAAGACGGAAGACAGCCGGAGTCTCCAGCACACAGTCAGGTTACTGGCACCTACGGAAGCACGTCCAGAATGGAGGAGTGACCAACGCAGGGGCTGGCCTTTTGCCCCAGAGGAGCGGGGACAAGGAGAATGGGTAATGACAGGCATAGCTTGAGTGATTAGTGGCTTCAAACCTTCATCTTTAAAAGTCCATAACTGATCATGCTGCAACTGGAATCAAAGGAATATCTCTCTTCTTTGTTGGCCAAACTTCATCAACTACACGCCTCCAAGGCTAGATTTTGAGGTTTTGTTTGAGAAAAATACTGTACATTGTTTTTTAGGGCAGATTCACAAGGTGCTATTTTTATAAAAAAAAAACAAAAACAAAAACAAAAAAACCCTTCTCAGTCGCTGTCTTCCGAGAACTTCGACATTATTTCTTCATGTGCAGGGCGTCCTGGAACTTGGTGCTGGTGTACCGGGCCTGAAAGCCTTTCTTGTTGATGGTGTCGTCCGTGTGGAAGCGAATCATCAGAGAATCCCCTGCAGAGTAGATTTCTTCCAACGGCTGAGGGAAGGAGAAAGGAAAACAGGGCACTTTAAGCCACAGGACTGTGGTTGGAGTTTAAAATAAGGATGAGCCAGGGCCTCACCCAGACATGGGATAGCTGATGGGGCCATTAGTATCCCTGGCCCCAGAGACTCTGAAGAGCACCAAAACCAGCTCCCTGTTGAAGGAGCTCATTGCAAATTCTGCTCCAGGAGCTCCCAGCCCTGCTTTTCCACAGACAACCCTGGACACAGCTCACATAGAATTGATTAAGGCCATAGATGGGCCAGACACTGGTCTAAGTGCTTTCGGATCTTATCTCACGTAAATTTTACTAAACTTTACAAGGCAGGCGCGATCTCCATTTCATGCTGAGGAAACTGAGACTCAAATGCACACAGACAGGCAGGACCCAAACCCCGGTCTTTCTGGTGGTCAAGTGTGTACCATGAATCACCCAGCGCTAGAGGCACCATGGTGATTGGCTTGATTGATCTGATTTAATTGATTTGATTTGACTGATTTGACTTATTTGATTTGATTGATACGATGTGATTGATTGCTTTGATTAAAAGGTGATACTAAAATTTTCCAGCTTTTAAAATATATTTAGGTGGGCTTACTCCTGAAGTAATTAAGTTTTGACAAGGGGCGAACACAAAATTAACAAGGAAGTATAAAGAAAGAATATAGATTGCTGCTACCTGCCAGATACTAGTGGAACCACACTGGACTTCCCACATATTTCACTGCTCAGGACGCCCCAAGGTTTTCCTCTGCATGTGGACCCACATTTTGAAAGATGTTATCTATGGAAGACGCATTGGTTACGTCACACATTTGTCCTTCCTTTTTGGGAGGTACAGGAAGATGAAGGGAAATTATTCAGACATATAAATGCCAATTTGAGCTTCTGCTTAGCACCAGGAGCACTAGTGACTCCAAAATGATTGGCTATGTATCCAGCCAATAGCAAAGAAGATTGAGTGATGAGCCTCAGGGCCGAGGGCTGAGGGCCTGGTGTGGGCAGTGCCCAGCGTGGTACAGCCGGAGTGGGACCAGGACGCTGTTCTGCTGGTCCACACACCTTCACTAGCACCAGCAATATGGCAGGCCTATGTCAGGTACTGGGGAAGTGGTGAGCAAAAGGGCTCTGCCCTGTCCCGGGGAGGTGGCCCAGGAAAGAGGTAATAGTGAGAAAAATGATGATGATCTTGATGATAACCGAAGATGGCGATTTGTCATTTGCATAGGCATTTAGTTTTGCTTGGGGAGAGAACTGTAAATATACAAAAATACAATCGAGAGTTTAAAAAGCCTAAGGCCAAATAGAAATGGGGGTGGGGGTAGGTGCTTTGCAAAATTAGGAAAGAGTCTTAAATGGAAAACGCTCCTCAGTAGCTGACCTCAGTCCAAGGCCTTTATGAATTGGTTCCTGGCTCCCTCCCACCCTCCTCTCTGACTATTCTCCCATTTCCCACTGTTTTCCAGCAGAACAGGCCTCCTGGTGGTGTTCATAAGTGGGTGTCTGACTCCACTACTCACGCTCTTTATCACCATGCTCTGTACCCTGGGCCCAGCGAACTGGGACTCACCCCCGAGCCACAGAAGCGGCCGAGCCTGGGCGCCGTGCTGTCATAGCCGTCGTAGGCCTCCATGTAGTCATAGCCACAGTCCGCCTCCTCCTCGACCTCAAAGGTCCGGAATATCAGCTCCACGCCGTAGCCATCCTCCGCCACGATCACCCAGTCACAGCGGGCCTGACTTGGGTAGTTGTTGTCCCCAAACTGGGCATGAGAATAGAGCTCTTTGGTCTGCACTTCGGCCTTCAGCCTGCCCCCGCACTCTGGAGCGAAGAGAGAACCACGATACCCCCTCGGCACAGAGAACCCCCTTGCCACCCCCACTCCCCACTTCCCAGTCTGGGACTTCTCTCTGCACACCCCCTCATTCCAGGCCAGTTTTGTCTGCAAAGCCTGTGCGTGCCCTGTGGGAGAGGCCAAACAAGTGTCACCATCCCATTTTACAGAGGAGTAAACAGAGGCCTGTGACTCTGAGTTTCAGGGCTCATTGCGGGATCCACATTGGGCCTCACAGCCAAGGTCCTATGTCCCCAGGCTGAGCCACGTAAGGCCTCCGGGAATATCTAGGCCTACCACTGAAAAAGCTGGCCGCCTGGATCTTGACCACTTGACTCCCTGGAAGAGCTAGACCCATCTGCCAAGGGCTCACACCAGCCCAATTGACTTGCTGTAATTTGTAACTTTTGCCAACAGAGGGCACCCAAAGCACATCAGAACTGCTGGTGAGGTCTGAAACCTAGAAGCTTCAGAACAGACTTAGGCTCCTGCATTTCAGAGCACTGACCACAGGCACCCTTGAGGCCCCTGTGCGTGTCACCAGTGAGCTTACCTCATACTTTGTATTCTGTAGTCTTGGCTTCTGGGGTTTTTACTAAAACTGTAACTCTGATTGGCCTGGGTCCCATGCTATCTCGTGTCTAGGCCACTACAGGCCACAAAATATAAATGGATAAATGACAGTGATTAGAAAGCACCAGAAACTTTGGAAGTAAATTCCTTGCTGTCTGTCCTCAATGTGTTCCACGCTTCCGAGGGGCCCGGAGCTCCCTGGGGCATGCCTTCTGCCTCATCCAGGCCCAGCTGGCCCCAGTCCTGTCTGACTGCAACCCCCGGGCCCATCTGTGCTCTGGCTTAGAATTTCTTCTAGGTGAGAGCCTTTGAAAAACCTCACATCCCTGAGAGGCCGCTGGCGATGAAATGGGCATAGAGCAGGGCAGGATGACTTCTCTCCCTCCTGCCAGATCCCCCGCCGGCCCCAGGAGGCTGATCTCCAGGTCCACATGGGTGGGCCCCCTGGCCTCTGCCCTCTGCCTCCGGGTTGGGTTCAGCCAGGGAAGGACCAGCAGATGACGGGAGGGAGGAGATAGGTCAAGGTATTTAGTCCCAGGCTCCTTCCCTGCCTGGTCACTGAGGCTGCGTTTTTCACCTAAAAGTCACAGCTTCTGTCCAGGTACCCTCTGCTTACCCCCCATTCTGTCGCCAGGCTCCAGAACCTACACCCTCACCTGGGCCTGGGGGTAGTAACAGCCTTATAATTCTTAGTCCTGGTCGCTGCACTGTCCCTGTGGTGTCCCCACACCCTGCCCACCCCTTTGTAAATAGTCCCTTATTAAATTCTCCTCAAATAATGACTCCATCCGAGTGTTTCCCCTTTTCTTGCTGGGACCCTGACCCACCTCAAGCACCTATGCTCTGTCTGTAGGGACAAGAGAGTGAAGTCACTAGCCCATGCTTTTACATTTCCTGCTGGGAAGCTAGAGCCCGCTGAGGAGCTGAGAGGGTGCAGATAATGGAGTGTTTTCTAGAAGGGAAGGACAGCTAAGCCGCCTGCGGGTGCTGGTTGTCCTTTGGTTTTACCTGATTCCTATTTTCTGGCTCTGAAAACCAAAAAAGCTGAGGGCTGGGGCTGTTCAAGGAATCGGAGAACCTCACAGGGCCCCCTGATCTCAGACTCTGAGTGTGTCTCGGGCAGCCGCCACTTAGCCAAAGGGCCACAATCTTACACCAGAATCAGAGCCAACACTGCTTCCTGGGTTCTATCCCAGGCGGTGACATTTTAATGGCGAAAGAGCAGAGCCAATCTTCTTACTGACATTCTTCTATTTAACAAAGCAGATGTCAGTTATAAGCATATATATTTCCTCCAAAGGACCAAATAAAGCTCCATTTAAGTAAAGGAAAAGCAATGGGGAACAGAACTATTTTCCCTTTTCTGGACCCGTCCTTAGAAAGGACTGCTCTCCAGCACTCAGCTCCTAGAATTCTGGGTTGCACAGACCAGCAAAATCACAAATAGCTTTTTAAAAGAGGGGACGGGAGGAAGGAAGGGGCGGAGGAAATGTGGCGCCAATAAAATACTGTCCACTTTAAATGTTGCCAGTGAGGGACATTAAAGGAAAACGACCTTCCCCTACTGTTGCCCAGGTTTCGTTTTCAACGGGACATGCTATCACACGCCTCCCTCCCCACAGCCATGATAAAAGGCAGTCCTGTCCCCGCCTTCCCCCATCCACCTCCACGCACCTGTGCTGTGCTCCGCCTGGAAGCCTTTCCTCTGCACCGAGGCGTCTGAATAAAACCTGAGGAACAGGCTGCTGCCTGCAGCCACCACGGGGTCCGGCTTCCTGCTGCCGCAGAAACGGCCAAGGATGGGGGCCTGGGTGTCGGGTCCGTCATACACTTCCAGGTGGTCGTAGGCGCATTCCTGGTGCTGCTCGATCTCAAACTCATTAAACGTCTGGAGATGGAAAAGCACATCGTGAGGCCGGGGCCTGGCGTTTAGCCGGGCGAGGACCCGGTGGGGCGGGACGCGCATCTGGCTGCCGAGGGGACAGGGAGCCGTGGCGATCACGGTGACAGCTGTGGAGAGGCCTGGGCCTGGCTCCTCTCTCGGTCCCCAGAACAACCCCAGGAGGCAAGGCCAGGAGCCGCTGCTGCTGTGACCACTGCAGCCGGGACGGGGTTTGGCGTGGCGGCGCCCGTGCGCCTCCCATCACATCACGCAGCTTCTCCAGCGCAGCCGCAGTGCGTGCTCCTGGGGCCGGGAGCTGCTTTAAGTGCTTTACAAATGTTAATCCTCACGGTCCTGTGACGTGTCTCCCATGACAACCCCCACCTTACAGACAGGAAACTGAGGCACAGAGCAGTCAGAGGACCTGCCCAAGGTCCCCGCTTGCATGACCGCGCCCTCACCCTCCGCTCTACATGGTGCAATCCTGCAGCACAGGCGACGCGCATGAGCTTTATGCGGGCACACCGCTCCCCAGGGGCCTGACGTTAGCAGAATGCCTTTTCCCAGGCAGAGCCCTACCTTTTCTCACTCAATCCTGCCGATGCTGGGCAGGGAGAACTATTATTATCCCCAATGTGCAGAAGGGGAAACTGAGACTTAGAGCAGTTACGGACAGGGCTTGCCCGAGCTTAAACATTATCAGGCCATACTGCCTCCCTCCTCCCTGTCCCCCCCAAAATGTAGGGTTTCTCAGGCGTTGGGCAGTTGACCGACTGATGGCTTGCCTACGGGACAGGTGAGAGGGGACTGTGTTTAATACAGACTTGGATCAAAAGACAGAGTGGGGAGAGAGGACAATAGTTGGGGAAGGGGGGAATCTCAATTCACAAGAAAGGGACAGGGGAGACAGAGCAGGGATGGGAGTGGAGAGGGGCCATTAGCAGTGACGGCCTTCATAGGAATGACAAACACATTTGAAATGGGCAAAGCTCTTCACACCTTATAGAAAGGGCTGGAGAGTGGGGGTCGGGACAGCGGGCAGGAGCAGGAAGGGGAGACCATGGTGCCAGGGTGGGTGACGCACTGGAAGGGAGACAGTGAGCCAGAAAGGCGGGCGCTCCCCAAAGGTCCCTGGGACACCTCTGGCTGTCCCCATGCAGGGGAACACTAGCTACTCGGAAGTATTTAACTCGCAAAAAAGTAGAGCCTGGTCAATAAATCCACCACCCACTCCCAAGGAAGTTCTTTTAAAAAACTAGCTCATATGTGTATGAACCTCAGATAAATTTGAGGTCTGGCCTACCTGTGGCCACTGTGATCAGTTGTTTTAGTTCTTTAGTACCTTAAAGGACAGGAAAAGACATTTGCGGCAACTACTTGTGGGGCCCTTGGACAAGAAGCTCCTGTCCAACTGTGCAGATTGCGCGTTCCTAACCACAGGGGGCGCCGTTCCCCCGCCGTGGTCAGATATTTATGTTGCCATTGGGAGCATTTCCCAGCAGATGGCAGTCTCCAGGAAGGATGCCTTTCTCTAAGGCGCTCTTTTTAATTTACCTGCACGCAGATTCAAGGCTATTCTGATGATTCAAGAGAGCAGCACCCGAAAGCATTGCTCACATGGGCAGCCATACATATGAGGTGCCCACTGTGAGCACCCTGTGGTCAGGGGCCCTGCCTTCTCCACCCCTCGACACTCCAGGCCTGGCACAGAGAGAAACCAGCACCCACGCTCCAGCCCTCCACCCACCTGTCCTCACTGTTCTCACCAGTCAGCACCCTAGCGAACCCCAGGGCCATGGTCTATTTATTATCGTACTCTCCTTTGTTCCTTCCGTTCTCCCTGTGTTAGTCTAAACAAACCCATTTAAAAACTGTTTGTCTCAAGTACAGCAACTTCTCCAGCTGGCAGGAGAGGCTGTGTGAGGCTCCAGGGCCTGGGAGTCCCTCGGGGCTGGGAAAGAGATTTGTAGGAAAGACTCCTTTATCTTGGAAATAACTGGGCGTGGTGTGCAGGCCACAATCTCATGCTGGGATGGGACTTTAAGGAAAGGTTTGGGAGATACATGTTTTAAATTCAAGAGTGAATGTATTAATTTGTAAAAGAAATTACAACAGGAAACAAATCTCAAGGAGCACCGTGTGGCAGGTTCTACCTCTAACTGGTGCCACGGTGAACAGGTGCGATTCATAGAGCTTGCCTCACCTGCCTCCCGGCGCCGAGGGCTTTCTGTGAACCCTCTTTTCATCTGCACAACAGCCCCATGAGGAGGCACCCCCATTTTCCAGATCATGAAACTGAGACCTGGAAATGCTGAGTCACTTCCCCAAGTCTCAGAGCTGAGACGTGGGAGAGCAGAGACTCACACCACGTCTCCCTGTCCCTGTTGTTCATTAACTACGAAAACGACTCACGAGTTTCACCCTGTGGCCCGCGGTGGAAGAAATGTTCCAGGAGCACTCCCGCCGGCTGGGGTATTTGTCAGGCCAGTTGGGGCTCGCCAGGGTCCCCTCTGCACTGCTGATCTTGTGCGCACAGCCAGCTGGTGGGAGGGGGGCAGGGAGAGACGCAGAGAGAGAAGTACTTCACTTGGGGCATCATAGGAGGCATTCTAAGAAGTCCTCCTCCCCCCCCCCCCACCCCATCGTCACATGGTCATTGGGCAGCGTGGGAGCTGGAGTCAGCCTGAATCAAGTGTCACCTGGCTTAGGGATCTGTCGCTTTATTTGGCTTAGCTGCCTTCCTGGTGGTGGCTCAGGAGCCAAGTAATCTTTCTTATTATTACTATTCACATCATGGTTATCACTAGGAATATAGTAGGGTTCGTGGTTAAGAGCACAGGCCCTGGGGTCAGATAGACCCTGACTCAAGTCCTGGTTCTGCCACCTTCAAGCGGGGACTTTGGGCACGCACCTAAATCTTGGTGTCCTTACCTGTGAAAGGGGCACCAACCTCACTCAGAGGGAGATTATGTGAAGTAAGTGAGACGCTTGTAAAAGGCTTAGCAAGTGCTAACAAAGATCTTCACCACTATGCCTTCGTATCTACACTCCTTTCACTTCTTCAGAGCAGTTTCATTGGGAGGCTACAGCTGTTGCCCTGGTTACCTGCTCAATGAGTAGCATTTTGACCAATAGCTAGTGTGTGTCTCCCTCTGTGGTGGGTGCTGTGCTATGCATCCTGAATGCACCCTCTCATTTTCTCCTTCCCACTTTCCAAATGAGAAAAACAGAAGTTTAGAGCAGGTAAGTGACCTGTTGGAATGGTTAGAGTCAGGACTCGAACTGGGCCTGCCTTTGCTGTCACTGACCAGGAAGTAGAGGGAGCTGAAGAGGTGGGCCCCATCCCCCTGTGGTTTCAGCTGAGGAAGCAGTTAAGAGCAGGTGGGGTGGGGGGTGAAATGGCTGCAGGAGGTCCCTGCTGCTCACCCTGCCGCACCCTAGGGGAACCCACAGGAAGGCAGCCACGGCTCAGCTGTCAGGACCTCCATGGACTTTATATCCCCCGTGGCCTCCCCCACACCACATGAGGCACGCATTGTTCTGGCGGAGGCCCACCTCACAGGGGGTTGACAACAAGTTCCAGAATGACAGCTCCTTCCAAGTTCTTCCAACCCGCCTCCCAACCCAACCCATGATTGCCCTTGTCTGTGTCCCAGGGCTGGGCTTGGAGGGCGGCTGCATCCTGCTTCTAAGGACATCTTAGCTCATCCTGTGACAGTCTAGGAAGGGCCTGTGCAGACTGTGAGCCCAGCCAAATCTCACTCTGAGATGTTTATCCCTCACCCTTGATGTCCTTTGCAGGGCCCTGTGGCTGGGGCCAAGGCCTGGAGGCCTGTGTGTTTATCCGAGATGTTCACACTCCCCTTGCAGGGCGGGGTGGGAACACAGGAAGGCCTTTCCCAAAATGACTGGACAGTCAAAGCCATCTGGTCCTGAGAACTCCCAGGAGTGAATGAACAGGGAGCAAGGTTGTCCCAGTTCTATTTTACTATTAGACCTGCATATGGTTAATAATATTATGACACAGATGGTAATGTTTCAAGTGCTTAATATGGGCCAGACTGTCTGAAATACTTTCTAGGCATTCTCTCATTTAACCCTCAGAAAAACTTTAAGAAGGGGGTAGGTTTAGCCACCCTTTAAACAGAAGAGGAAACTGAGGCTCAGAGAGGTTAAGTAACTTCTCCAAGGTCACACAGCTAGTAAGTAGCAGAGCCAGGATTTAAACCTAGGTAGTCTGAGCCCGGAGCCTGGGGGGTTAACCACTTGGCAATAATAACTCCAGGAGAGCACTGTGGGCCCCACATGCCTCCTGAAGGAGTGAGCTGCCCTGAGAACATGAGTCCTCAGCAGGAGGGCAGAGGGCAGAAGGGGGAGAAAGATGCGCAGCCTCAGTGGGGTTCACTCTGACACCGAGCACCCTCCCGGCAGCCTGGAGCAGGTTGCCCATGCCCCTCTCCCCCCGCCCACCCCACCCCCACACCACTCCAGCCCGAAGTCCAGCCTCACCCTCTTTACAGTCGTGTCCGTTCTCGTGGAGCCGGTAGCCGTTCCTGCACCGGCACAGGTAGCTCCCGAACGTGTTGATGCACTCGTGCTGGCACCAGCCGTTGTCCTTGGCGCACTCATCCTTGTCTGGGGAGATCAATGGACTCTCCTTAGGGCAGTGGTTCTCAACCTTCCTAATGCCGCGACCCTTTCATACAGTTCCTCATGTTGTGGTGACCCCCAGTTTCATTGTCACAGATTGAACATAATGAAAGCATAGTGATTAATCACAAAAACAATATGTAATTATATATGTGTGTTCCGATGGTCTTAGGCGACCCCTGTGAAAGGGTGGTTCGACCCCCAGGTTGAGAACCGCTGCCTTAGGGGGACTGCCACTTTGGGATGGTCGCTCTCAGCTCAGAACCCTACTCAAAAGTAGCCTCCCTACCCCATGATGAGCATGCAATGACAAGCATATGACTGAACTTACTAGTAAAAGTGATGTCATAAAAAAAAAGTAGCCTCCCTGACTGCCCTGACTCTGATTATCCTCTGGGAGGAGGAGGGAGGCAGCATGTGTTAGGCATACATGGCCCTGGACTATATGCAATTCCCCATGCTACTAAAGCACTTAAATATATATATATATATATATATATATATATATATATATATATCTCCTCCATCCCTTCTCCCCACCAAAACAAGGAGCTCCTTAAAGGATGGGCTAATGTTAACAATAATAAAAATACTACCATGTACTGAGTATTTACTAAGCAATGGGCACTCTCCCAAGCACTTTCCATACATATCTAAGTCAATTCTCACACACCTTAGGAGGAAGGTGCTTATGCTCCCATTTTACAGATAAGAAAGCTGAGGCTGAGAATGCTAATGTGCCAAAGGTCACTCAGTGAGCAAGTGGCCTGTGTGACTGGAGGCCTGGGGTCATCGTTCACAGTCCCACGCCACCTCCTGCCTGTGGAGTAGGTAAGTGTGGGGCCAAGTGCCAGCCCTGCTCTGCCAGTTCCAGCTGTTGTGACCTCAGGCACCCTTGACCTCCATGCTTTAAATGCCTTATCTTTAAAGTGGAGTCAATACTGGTTCCTGACCTCACAGGGCTGTTGAGAGGAGGAAATTAATTAGTTCAAGGAAAGCCCTTAGAACAATATCCAGCCTGGAATTAGTGTTAGCTTTATTTATTACTAGAGGCCCGGTGCATGAAAATTTGTGTACTCGGGGGTGGGGGGCTGTCACTCAGCCCATCCTTCGCCCTCTCACAGCCCGGGACCCCTTGGGGGATGTCCACCTGCCGGCTTAGGCCACTCCCTGGGGGATTGGGCAAAAGCTGGCAGTCAGACATCCCTCTGGCAGCTCAGGAGCCCTCGGGGGATGTCCACTTGCCAGTGGGGAGCAGGCCTAAGCTGCAGTTGGACATCCTTAGAGCTGCAGAGGAGGCAGGAGAGGCTCCCGCCGCCACCACTGCGCTCACAGCCGTCAGCCTGGCTTGTGGCAGAGCAGAGCTCTCCCTGTGGGAATGCACTAACCACCAGGGGGCAACTCCTGCATTGAGCATCTCCCCCCTGGTGGTCAATGTGCATCATAGTGACCAGTCGTTCCACAGTCAAGGTCAATTTGCATATTACCCTTTATTATATAGGATTATGTTTGAACTCAAGTGTTAGGAGGTGTTAGTGTTATGGTTCTTCTAGCTCAAACCAGGGCAGTACGCAGCCCTCTCCTGAGCCAACTTCTCCTCTAATAACAGAGGGCCAACCTCCTTCCTCTGCCCTGCCCCCACTGGGGTAACAGCAGGGGTCAGCGGTCAAGGTGGCATCTCCTCTCCTACCCTCTGCAGATAATGGGCCACTGAACACTGTATATCTTAGTCACACCCTCTTGTTCCATGAGCACAGATAAGAATCCTTGGACAACACTTGAAGAATAGATGAGGATCATCCACACTAGCTCTGGAACCACAAGCCAGTGAGGAACCAGGAAGGAGCCTCGCCAGGGGCTGCAGTGAACACCGTCCTGCCCCCAGCTTGATTTCGGGCTTCTGCCTGCAGAGCTGGGAGAGTGCGTTTCTTTTGCTCTAAGCCACCCAATGGGTGGCAATTGGTTATGGAACTACTGTGAGACGGGGCATCAGGCAGAGAGGGGTGGCCAGGTGCCCCGAGGCTGGGAGCTGGCAAAGCCAGGTGGCTCTCAGCACTGCGGCCTCGCATCCAAACCCCCGCACCTGAGAAGAAGTGGGCCCGGAAGCCGCGTT
Source organism: Myotis yumanensis (assembly GCF_028538775.1). Taxonomy (NCBI): domain Eukaryota; kingdom Metazoa; phylum Chordata; class Mammalia; order Chiroptera; family Vespertilionidae; genus Myotis; species Myotis yumanensis. The sequence continues at coordinate 21,748,088 of NW_027223764.1, read as the reverse complement.
TGGAGACCGTGTTGTCCGACTTGAACTCCACACGCATGTTGTTGCTCTGCGAGGTGATGACCTCGGGGGTCTCGGAGCCGCAGAACCTGCCGTGCAGCTTGGCGTCGGAGGACAGGCCGCTACGCACCTCCACGAAGTCGTACTTACAGACCTGCAAGGAAGTGACGTGGGGAGCTGCCCGGTGCCCCCATGTCCCTGCCCCTGACCCCTGCTCTGCGGGATCCTCTTCCTGAGAGCTGCACCCTGCCAGGTGGCCAGACAGGCTCAGCCAGGTCCAGCAGGAGGGTCCTCTCGACTCCCACTGGGACTCTCCAGCCCGAGGGACAGACCTGGGCACGCCTGACTATACTCTGGCTGTAGGGCTCTGCCTGGACCTGGGCTGACTTGGTTATCCCATGACCATTGCCCAAGGGAGGGAACAGGCTGTTTATACCATCCTGGTCCCCAGCTGCACCTCACCCTCTCCATTCCCCTCAGCCAGACACGAACCCCGAGATCCCTTCCCCAGGGGACATGCCTGTCCAGATTACCTCCCCCCACCCCCATCCAAGACCACCTCCTCCACTCTCGTCCTGATGCTCCTGGGATTTGTCAGTGACAAGAGGGCCCAAGCATTCTGTCCGCAGAGGATGTGCAGCTGAAACTGCTGCACAAGCCGTCCCCCGTGCTGCACAGCTAAGATGCCCAGGAAGCCGCCTCCCTGCCGGCTGAGCCCCTCATGAGTCACAGCCCAACACAATCCCCAGTCAATGAGAGCACAGAAACGTACGTCATTGCCTTCCAGTTCAAACACTTCAAACTGAAGGGAGATCTGGTACTGCGCGGGGGCCACCACCTGCCAGACACAGTTTTTGTTGGTAGGGTAGTCCTTGGGCCACCCAGGGCTGGTGATGGTTCCATTCAGCTTGGTAATGAAGCCGCCACAGGCCACTGCGCGGGGGAAACAGAAGCACGGTTGGTTTGGCGTTAGTTCCGAGTGACTGCGATTTCCCTGAAGCAGCATTAGGCCCTGCTGTTCTTCAATAATAATAATAAAAAAAAAGGTTAGCCCTGACCGGTTTGGCACAGTGGATAGAATGTCAGCCTGCAGACTCAAGGGTCCCAGGTTCGATTCCAATCAAGGGCATGCACCTTGGATGTGGGCACATCCCCAGTAGGGGGGGCGCAGAAGGCAGCTGATCGATGTTTCTCTCTCATCGATGTTTCTAACTTTCTATCCCTCTCCCTTCCTCTCTGTAAAAAATCAATAAAATATATATATTTTTTAATAAAAAGGTTAGACAATCTGAACCGATGAATGCAGCGTCCTTTCTTCTAGTCCGTTTCTACGGAGGATTTGGAGGGATAAAGTTGAGGACAGGTCTTTACCGCTTTTAAAAATAAGGGCAATGCATTTGTGCTGACCTGTCACCCAGTGGCGTAGTTGGGGAGCTCACATGACTTGGACCAAAGGAAAGTTAGCGATGTTTGCAGCAGGCTACGCACTGTACCTGGTTTACGTACACAAGCAGCCCCGCAGGTGGGCAAGGAAGACAGGGCACCAGCCAGGCGGGAATGGAGCGAACGGAATGTGCTCCTAGCTGAGCCACACCCAAGTGCTCATGGTTTTCCTTTGCTCTTATCTTCTACCTTAGTAATCATGTGAATTTTACACAGTCACAGGACAAAATAAGCGAAGGCTCCAGTTACAGTGCCTCGGATGGAGTCCATGTCATTTGGGCAGTCCTCTCACACTCACGACTTGATCGAGTTGTTTCTCCCTCCGAGAAGGAGGTGGGCCATCCGCCACAGCTGTCCCTGGTACTGCACAGTCAGCCAGCGCCCACCTCTGCTCCGCTCCCCGAAGACTTGTCCCCCGCCACCCCTCTCACTCCAGCGTGGCAGGTCCAACACCCACCTTCACATGCCTTCTTATCAGCAGCTAGCTCGTAGCCAGGGTCACACGCACACTTGTAGCTGCCCAGAGAGTTGACGCAGCGCTGCTCACACCCGCCACGATCTGGCCAGGAACACTCGTCCACCTCTGTTGGGGAAAAGGTGACTCCGGTTAAAAGATGACAAAGCTGCCTGGTCTGTTGCCCATCATAGCCCACGTCCTGGGTCCCAAACAAGTGTCCTCCAAGCACAAGAATGGCTCCTGGGGCACACAAGAGTAACTGGTTAGGCAGCAGCAGGGCTCCGCTGGGGAGAGAGAGGCCTGGGTACTTCCATTCGTCGAAGGGTTCAGTCAGCTGTCTTCATTTATGATTTCTGAAAAACCCTCAAAGGTTCCATGCCAAACGCTGAACCCATTTCAATGCCACCAAATTCCCCCCAGTCCCAAATATGGAACTTCTCAGGGACATTAAGTAAAGTGTGAGGAAAAGGGACGCGTTTCTAGATGAAGATGTAGAAGTATTCTCCAGGGATAGAACAAGAACCTGCAAGTTAGCATTTTTATAAATGATCCGAAGAGGTGGGCACAGGGAGATCTTCAAGGTTACAGAAAACGCCGGGCTCTCAGGTTAGCCTCTGCTCGGGAGAAATCGCAGAAAGAGGCAGCAGGGGAGTCACATGGGATTCAGCATCGACAGTGTCTAGGGATGTGTGTGGGGCAATTAAGTAACACAAGTAGGACACCAGGAGTGCTGTCCAAAGTAGAACCAGGGATTCATCAGAGAATTTCCTAGACACCTCAGCCCAGGGAACCACTGAAGCCCAGAAAATCCCAGGCTTTGGGCATCTCCAAGAAGAGTATCAGAAATAAAAGGAAAGATCATTATTTTCTATTGCCAAGTTGTAGTATCTCTATCCCTGAAAGAGAGCATACAGGCTGTGGCCTGAGCCGAGAGCCTAGTGAAGGGAAATCTGAACACTGAGACATCTTAATAATAATAGTAATAAACTCCAATCTAGGGAGAGGAAAGGGTTGGAGCAGGGAGGAAAGTAGTGGTGGTTTATAACACCATGGGAGGTAGGAATAGAACGAGCACAGAGTTGTCCACAAAAGGACCGTATTGCACGTAAGTAAAAGGAATCAGGACATCTTTGGGTTCCTTGGTAAAGACCTGAAAAGATCCTGGGTCCTAGCAAGGATTCTTTTAATAACATTTCTGATGGATGGCTTTTTCCAACCCAGCTTGAAAATGCCCAGAAATAAGGCTCTCGCTGCTTTTCAAAGTATTTCTTGTCCTTTGCAATTTGGATTGTCAAACTTCCAACCCATTGGTCCTCCAGAAAATGCAAACCCTCCACCATAATGCCTTTCTCCACTCTGCCCTCTTCCAGATCAAATAAACCCATTTCCTTCCAGCCTTCCTTGTCTAGGATGCACAGAATACTCGTGAACCAGGCTGCTCTTCACTGGGTAAAAGACAGTTTGCAGATGTCCCATCATTTTACATATTGGATAGTAATACAGCTAACTCTAAAGTGATGTGTTCTTAGGCTCAACAAAGCCTTAAATAAGTCAGTCAGTTGGAGAGATATGCTCTAGGCAGGGGGTTAAAGTTGTCCATGGCCTCAAATAAAAGTAAATATTAAGTGTGCTAAAAGAGTAACAGTCCTGCAATTACTTATCACTTTACAATATGCAAAGCACTATCTTTGACTTTTGCTAGAACTTATAGAACAGTGGTTCTCAACCTGTGGGTCGCGACCCCTTTGGTGGTCGAACGACGCTTTCACAGGGGTCGCCTAAGGCCATCCTGCATATCAGATATTTACATTACAATTCATAACAGTAGTAACATTACAGTTATGAAGTAGCAACGAAAATAATGTTATGGTTGGGTCACAACATGAGGAACTGTATTTAAAGGGCCAGAAGGTTGAGAACCACTGTTATAGAAGGAGTATCGGCGATAAGGAGAAATAGAGTCCAGGCCTTAGAGTGAGCCAGACAGACCAGGGTGGGATCTTCCCCCAACAAACTGGGTGATTCAACCCCTGTGAGCCTTCCTCCTGCTTTATAACGAGGAAAATAATCATAATAATAACACCTGACTTTAGGGTTGTGGTGATTGAAAATGACACGTGTGACGTATCCAGCACATAGACACAGGGTCAGTACACGGCAGCTATCACTATAGACCGCAGCGGGTTCTTCTGAAATTCCTGAGGGTGCAGAGTCACAGTGATGGGGGGAGTGAAAAGAATAAAGTCACCTGGCCATACCTGAATCACGTGAGAGTAGGCCTGAGGAGGGGAGTGAGACAAGGCAGGAACAGAAAGAAGGAAAATGGGCCAGGGATGGGCCCATGAAGACTAGATGAGCAGCACCACAGAGTCAAGAAACTGGCTGGTGGGCATAGGGAAAGGAACTGTGGAAAAGGCCCATCACATCAAAATAGACTAAGATGAACAGAGGACCAGAGGGGTGGGGGGCGTGTGAGGGAGGAGACTGATGCCAGAAGATGCTCTGATTATGGACAGGCCACATGTATGTCATAGGCAGGAAAGGGAGGATCACAGAAGACTAAGCCTCCTGGTGTCATCTTAGCCACATGGGGGGAGGCGTGCTGGTAGAATGGATTTGGGCCTAAATCAAAGGGAACTTAGTCCCTCCAGACACTAGAAGAATGGGCTGATTGATCCAGGAAGGTGGGTGACAGGTATACATTTACACCTGAGCTCTCGCCAGCAAGTGCAGTGGGATGTTGGGCCATTTCCAATCCTTCCCCAGTGTGGGTGGATGGCATGGAAGTGTGTGAGGGACCCTGCTCTCAGTGGGAGCCTGGCTGTTCTCTGTATCGCCTCCACCCTACGGTGCAGTCGCGTCTGCTCCAAGCCCAAGGGTTTGTGCTTGCTCTGGGCTGTAGTGGCCAAGGCCAAGTCTGCCAGAAAATTTTGGAAGAGTGTGGGGGTGGGAGAAGAAACTGAACCAGGAATCAGTTTTGCGTAGCGGGAGCTCTGGCTTCTTTGCCTTCTGCAAGAGGTATTAGTGAAAGAAGGAAACATTTTGAGGTTAGATAATGAGATGACTCAGGTAGGATCCCAAAATTGTTTCAAAGAGGGTTAAGAGAAGTACCTTGAAAGATGCTAGTCCCCCTCATCAAACACCATATAGTGGTCCATCGGCAATGGGACAGAGGAGTGTGGGGACTGAGGTGGGAATCCTCATATACTTTTGTGGAAAGTGTGTGACCACAGTGGCCCTGCCAATCCTCGAATGCTCCTGCCATCTCCTGAAGTAACCAGAAATGTGAGGTGCTCTGCCAGCTGCCCAGCCAGCAGGCTCTGAGAGGGATGCCATCTGGCACCCGGAGAGGGGCGCCGAGGCCAGCTGGCACCCTGGTCAGTGTCATACGCCAGCTGGGCCCTGAGCAGAGCCTCTTGCCAACTGGCACCAAGGCCAGAGCTTCTTAGACTTGGTCCAATTCTTCTGCGTAGCCTTGTGGTTACCCTTCTAGCTCCTTTCACCAGAGAAGTCCTGACACACGCACTGGGCACCGGGGATTCACAGGACATCCTACTTATGGTCTCTTGGGAAACGGCTGGGCAAAGAAGCTGGCTGTGCCCAGTCTCTAGTCCTGCGCTGACTATATGGCAGATACCAGCTATCAAACATGTGAAATGCAGCTGGTCAAAACTGGGATGTGCTGTGAGTGTAAAGCACACTGGATTTACAACTTAGTATGAAAAACAAACCGTAAAGCATCTCATTAATATTGTGTATATTGATTAAATATTAAATGATAGTATATATTAAAATGATAGTCTATTTATATTGGGTAAAATAAATATATTAAAATTAATTTCTCCTGTTTCCGTTTCTGCTTTGGTAAAGTGGCTAGCAAGTTTAAAATTACACATGTGGCCTGCATTTGTGATTGGCCTTTTGTATCTGTTGACAGCAGAGCTCTAGACTGCGATCTCCATCTCATTCATCCTCATGGGAACCCCAAAAGGTAGGTAGCAGGTTGCCCAATCCACAGATGAGTCTGAGCCTCACCCTTCATTCATTGCCCAGTAAGTATTTATTGAGGCCACTGTGGGCCAGGCACTGGGAATAGAGTGGAGAACAGAGGAGGTATGATCTGATCTCAGAAAAGCAATCTGGCTGCCCAAGAGTGGATGGCTAGTTAGACACGAGGGCAGGACTAGAAACTGAACTTCAGATGCTGAACCCAGGGCCCTTCTCCCTGTACTCCCATGGTAACAAGAGTGTCAGCATCAAATCACAAACATGAATGAGAAAGTCAAGATCCTTTACTTGCCTGTGGCTTTTGGTCTGCCATGGGAAGAGAGAGTGCTGCGGAATCCTGCAGGTCCAGGGTCTAGTTCTAGCTCTGCCTCCTGAGAACTCGCTTCCTCAGCTTGAACATGGGAGTAATGATAATACCTACCAAGGGCTGTTCTGAAGATAAAGTGAAATAGCTAATGTCGTTTCCAGCACATCAATAGATGTCTTTTCTTTGCCCTTTAATAGGTTCCAGTGAGGTTTCCAGCAGCCCTGGTTCAGGGTCAAGGTCATTCTCCTTGATATTAAAAAGATGTCAAGCTGGGCCCATGCACTAAGTTGGTGTAGTTGGGCCTCAGGGAACACCTTCAAGGGCATCTAAAAAGATGTTTGCCAATTGAAATGCCCTTGAAGTAGCTGGGTCACTTGCCCCGCACCCCCAGTCTGAGTCTGAAGGTCTCCTGGCCTCCTCCCAGGTTCACACTTCTTTGGCAATACCATTGCCCATTTGTTTGCAGTCTTTTTCACCACGTTAAGCTCTTGAGAACAAAGACTGTGTCCCTTTGTGTCCCCAACCCCTAGCACAGCGCCTGACACATTGTTTGATGACTGCTGGATGAATTAAGTGGGGAGGAGGGAGAAGATGGGATCTTCTAACCAGCCAACGGAGCTGGTTATCATGGTTACTTGAAGCAGGCCAAGGTTCTCAACTCAGTCCTTACACACTCTCTTAGCATCACAGGGAGAAACACTTCTGTCTGTTGCCCTGACTGGCATCTCCAGTGGGGCTGCCACACAAAATGCAGGAGGTCAGTTAAATTTGAGTTGGGACATACTGCAACTGAAAGGTCATCCTTCACCTGACACTCAGATTTCACTGGAAATCCTGCTTTGTTTGTTTTCTCTAAATCTGGCAGCCCTACTCTCCAGCTTCGGCTGGTCCTCTCAAAAATGTGCATCGCTGACTAGCAGCAGAACCCAGAGTGGGAGTGGGGGCAGTGCCCAGGTATCTCCCTGGAAAGAATCCCAGTACCCAATGTATAGACCTGGGGATGGAAGTTGGGGGAGAAGAATGACAGGAGAATTAAAATAAATAGAATCAGAATAAAACCTCATGATCATTCATGACATGTGGCAAAGTAAGGCCTCCCCAAACTGTCCATGACCTAGCTCCTGACACCTGTGAATCCGTTACTTCCATGGCAAAAAGGACCTTGCAGGTATGATTATATTAAAGACCTGGAAATAGAAGGTTGTCTTGGATTATCTGGGGGGACCCATGTAACTACAAGGAGGAGAGTCAGGGTCAGAAAAAGATGCACCTGGGGAAGCAGAGGCCCGGGACGAGAAGGTCTGCATGAGAAAGGCCGACCGCCATTGCTGGCTCAAAGGTGGAAGGGGCCGTGAGCCAAGGAGACAGGGGCCTCCTCGAGAAGCTGGGAAAGGCAAGAAAATCTGACTTTCAGAATGGTGAGATAATAAATGTGTGTTGCTTTAAGTCACCCAGTTTGTGATCATTTATTACAGCAGCGACAGGAAACTGATCCATGGCAACAGCAAGAAGAAACTGTCACTTTTTCCAGAGAGAAGAATAACCATCTCAAACTCCTTCCTAAGCAAAAACAATGAGTGGGACTAAACATTATACCCCGGGTACTCGCTTACGCGATGCCATTTTCTCCTGACAACAACTCTGCCATAACCTGGTCGTGCTCAAGGCCACCCAGCCTGTGTGGCTGCTGCTAAGTCACGTGCAGTCTGGGCAGGGTGGGGCCGGGACAGTGAGTTTCCAGGCACCTCAACTAATACTGCCATGGCTTTCTTCCCGTTACAACCCTAGCATCTAATATACACTTACTGTGGCCTGGCTTTTTTGCTTGGGAAAGGATTAAGTTTTGTCTCCAATAATTGAAAGCATTATGATCATTATGATTCTGTTTCTGCTTGGGTTCTGCTCTCCCCAGATACCTCGAGACAGAAGAAAAGAACCCTCCCCATGCTGTGTGCCACTTTCAGCTCACAAAATGCCTCACAGCCATCGTTGCGTTGGGCTCCACGACTGGTTTGGTAAAATAGGCAGGTTCCTTCCCCCGTTTTAGGGAGAGGAAAACTGAGGCTTCAGTAGGGACAGATGGCTGCCTGGTCAGAGTCACATGGCTGAAAGTGGGTTCTCCTGACACCCATCTACTTATGCAGAACCTGGGAGACGGGGCTCTGAGGGGGCAGTTGGGGAGACTGGGAGTAAGGGAGGATCAGGGTTTCTGGGTTGGCACAGTGAGGAGTCCGGGAGAGGAGAGAAGAGAGGAAAAGCAGCCTTCTCCTGTGTGAGTGACACCACTAATCAGAGGACCTCCGCTGCGGATGATTTCTCCATTCAGTGCTACCGGCGCCCAATCACAACGTATTGGGGAACGCCCAAGATGCCCTTATAGGATGTGGTCTGAGTGGCTTCCGGGCCCTGAGAGCAGAGAGGGAAGACCTACCCTTTCAAGGGAGTCCTGGGAAGCCTGCTGCCCCGGGGCCAGGAATGCAGGCCTTCCCATACCATTCTGGGTCTGGTTTCATCAAGACCCTGCAGAGCAGTCGGTCCCTAAGGCAACATGGAGGTTTGTTCCCAGAGCACCAACCCCCCCTCACTCTCCATCCTTTCCCCACCCACTTGTAGGCTGGGGCTGATGCTTCCGGAGCGGCCCACACCAGGTAATGCAACGTAATGTTACACTCACCGTGTTTGGGTTCTTGATCTGCCACTTGACTATCTGAGTGACCCTGAGCAGCCCCTTTCAACACTAACCAAACGTAATCCAAACCCAACCCAAAGGGTTATTTTGGAAATTAAATAAATTGTGTAAATCAGTACCTTACACAGTGCCTGGCACACAGTAGGTGCTCAATTACTGCTAGCAACTACACAGATATGGATTGTTATCCGTGCTCAGTTTCACTAAGGTTCACTGAATTGACCTTGTAAACTTACTAAATCGGATTTCCAAGCACAGCAGCAGGACTTTCTGCCACGGAGACCACGGCTGAGCCTGTTCCCGAGTTAGTCATGAACTCTGTTGGGGATCCTAGCACAGCCCTAACATGGGTCACTGGCTCCTCCCTGTAGGGAGCCTTGTTTACAAGGTGCTAGGGTTCTGTGTGGGTTTTGTGATTCTTAAGCGGGGGGAGGGGTGAACACCTCTTTCTGTGACTAAAAATGGGAATAACTGCTAATTCATACCCTTGAAAAAATTGGCTGCAAAGCCCGCTTTATTGATAGAGCCATCGGACACAAACTTCATCCACATCTGGTTGGAGCTTGATTTCACATCCTCCGGCTTCTCATAGCCACAGAAGTGGCCAATCAGGGCGCTCTCCTCCGTGGGACCATCGCGGATCTCCAGGTAGTCGTATGCACAGCTGTCATGCCTTTCGATCTAAGTGGAGAAACAGAGGCAACATAGAAGATAGCCGATGGCTTGGCCTTGAGGTTTCTAATTTAAGAAAGCAACCTCAATCTCACTCTGAAAAATCTAACCAAGCGGCCAAAGGACCCAAGCGTGCCCCTGGCTTCTCCAAGCTGCCTCCTACTTGAGAAAACCAAGGGTGAATCAAGCTTCGAAGAGACTAAGAAATGGTAAACGGGGCAGGATAATTCTACAACACTTTTCGAGGTCCCATCCTAGACATCCACTTCGATGACTCCCCCACCCTCTCTAGAAGCCTTCAGAAAGGAGACAGATAGGATTTCAAAGTCTGCAAAGCTTTTGATACCAGATGTCTGGGTACAACACACCATGGGCTTGAACTGGCCTCTTAGGTTCCCACTGTCAACCAGACAATGGAAACCATCTTCACCGAGCAGAGCGTGTCTAGCAAAAGTTGACATTTACGTCATCCTTGGAAAGACCATCTGAGCAGTACTTACCTCAAACACCTGGAAGGCAAGCCCCACGTGAAATCCCTCGGAAACCGTAATCCTCCAAACACATTCTTTGGAAGGTCTGTAGTCATCCGGGTAGTTAGGAGATTGAATCTGACCAGAGTCCTTGTTAATGTCTCCCCCACACGTAGCTTTAGGAAGAGAACCAGAGAACCAGCTTTAGAAAGAGAAAGAGGGTCCCCGTTGGATCTTACAGAGGAAGATGGCCACTGATCACCACTAGGTGACTCCACTTGCCAACATTTTCATTTCCATCCAACCGAGACTGTGCCTCCAGAAAGGCATAATTTTGTTTGCAACTCAGAATCCTTTCCATAGACAGAAAATAACCACGTAGAGCAGTGGGTGTCCACCTTTGTTGTGCATCAAAATCACTGGGAGAGTGTTCAAGCCACAGGAGCCGGGGCCACAAGTTCTGAATGAAGTGGGTCTGGGGAGCTCAGAGCTGCAGTGATATTCACGTTCCCCAGGTGACCCTAATGCGGAGGGTAGAGGAGCGCTGGGCCAGAAGGACAGGTGAGTGTGCGCACACATGCGCACAGGTCCACACACATTCTTTCTTTCATAAACACAAAACATTGGCCTCTCCAAAATTACCACTTAAAGCCAAAGGGGGCCTTAATAACCACCTAGTGGGCTCCTTTCGGGGAGGAGGTAATGTGTGGAACAAATAGAAGCAGAATTGGCCTGGTGGCAGCTGCCTAGAGCCTAGGCCTATGGTTCCCTCAACTCAAACACCATGGTGGCCTCACAGGCCCTTCCAAGAAATGTATTTGCAAATGCCCTGGCATTGCTCAAAGTCTCTTCTCACCGATGAAATAACAGAGGCTCCGACAGGTTTGATGCTTTTCTCGGGCTCCCACAACTATTCAGAGCTGCTCCTTCCATGTCCACAGGGCCCCCTCCCCCCTCCCCCCCCAGCCCGACACCATCGACTGGACTGGAATGAGGGTTCAGCAGGGTGGTGACAGGTAGATGATGTCTGTCCTGAAGTGAGCACAGACGGCCCCCTGCTTCCGGAATGTGGAGGAAGGGGACAGTGGATTCCTCAGCCTGGCCCTTGCTGTGGCTGCCCCACCGTCAAGGTTCTGGCAGCTGCCACGCGTGCCTGGGACAGTGGGCTGCATGGGAAGGACAGCGGCATATCGGGAGCTGCCCAGGTGGCATCGTGAACAAACCTTCATACACCGCGAAGAAACCCTTGCCCAGGATGTTGCTGCTGCTCCGGAACTCCACCCAGAGCCGGCTGTCCGTGGAGATGAGGGGCTCTGGGGCTTTATCGCCACAAAACCTGCCTGGGAAGCGGAAAAGAACGGTGAGGCTGCAGGTGGACAGTAAGAAGGGGCTCGCTGCAGACAGAGAAGCAGTGTTCCCAATGGGAGTCAGGGTGATCAATAACCCTGCCAAGGTGATCAATAACCCCGCCGGGGCAACTCATCCTGTAGCACACACGGGATTAACATGTGGATGGGAACAGTCACCCAGCATGTGCCTTCTTCAGACTGTCTCAGGGGAATTCCAACCCCAATCCATCACAGTGCCTGGGGTGTAGCCCAAGCACCACTCCCTCCTGCTAACCGCACTTGCTGAGGTGCTGAAGGTGTGGGGGGTAAGGTCTGAGGCGGTGATGGCTGTGCCCCCCTGGTGTTTCCCATCACACATACACCCTTCTCTTGTGGGGCACACCCGTGGGCAGACCTTCTGCCTCCTTGCCTCAGAGAAGGCATGCCACAGGTCCCATGATGAAGAAATCAGATCTTCTTGGCATTTGAATGTCACAGGCTAGTCACAATACCGAAGAGTTAGAAGACTACGCAGTGAATACGAGCACATTTCCCATCCTTGGAGTCTTAGAAAGATTCCTGGGATGGAGGAGTGAGGGGACCAGAGAGAGAGGGTGGGAGAGGCACCATGGAGCCTCTGAGAGGACCCTGTGCCCTGTCCCACCCTGAGCTGAGATCTGTGTGGAAGGGATGATAGAGGCGCTCGGTAGGATTAAGGACCTGGGAGAAGCAGAGAATCGTGCCCCAGTCCCTGGGCAGAGCCTGGGGGGATGACAAATCCTTAGATTTCGCTTGTCCCATTTGGGGTCAGCACAGACATGTCTGCATGGTATGTTAGGACATGAGGCCAGAGATAGGCAGGTATGCAGAGTTCTTCAGGCAAAGCATGGCATGATGGGAGCAATAGGATGCCAGGCTCCTGGGAGGGACATGGAAGTAACTTCCCATAGTCTGAGGAACTGGGGAGCCACCCAACGTCTCCTAGGGAGACATGGACTTGGCTCGAGTGAGACAAGAAGGAGATACAGCAGACACTTAGATGGACAGATGTGTGGAGACCAGACAGGGATGAGGACATCCCAGCATGCCAGCCGGCGTAGCGATATGGAGGCCTCCCTGCTGCCACGCCCCGACACAAAGTCTGTCCCCCACCAGCACCCCAACCCAGGGTGGGGTGGGGGAGGGGACACAAATGGACAGAAATTAAGTTCCCAATACCTGATGGAGAGGGCTCATAACTGTTACTGAACTTTTGTTACTGAAAATTATAAATAAATGTGTATTTCTTGGACACTTGGGTATGAGTCTGAAATCTGGACCCTCTACAGAGGAAAAGGGGAAAGGCCATGCCTTCCCGGTGCGTGGTCATCCCTGTCCATATTACTCCTAATGCCACGTAAGGTGGCGCGGGGCAGGGACAGAGATGGGGCAGGTGGAAGACAGCTGTGTCGGACTGAGCAGTTCTTAGTGCGGGCCAGTCAGGGACTACTTGGACTGGAGGTCACGGTTCTGACAAGTACCCACTGTGTGAGTCCCTCGGAAAATCCATTGAACACGGGGACATGGGGAGTGACTGTTAATGGGTATGATTTCTCTTGACTGTGGTGATGGTTGTACAGCTCTGAGGGCATGCTAGAAAACACTGATGTGGACACTTAAATGGTGAGCTATTTGACAAGTGAATTATATCTTTCTCTCTATATTTTTTTTGAAATCCATATTTAGCGAGGACTCTCTTATTGCCAGCACCATGTGACGTTACACCTTGAAGCTGTAACTCTGCTTTGCCTTTCTGAGAAATGGGGGAGTAAGTCATTTCCTAGTGGCCAACTGTGGCACACATTCCTTGGAGAGACACGGGGGTAGAGGCTGCTAATCTCCCTCCGCTTCCTTCCGATTCTGGCCACCTGCAGCCTTTTGGATTGGGTGAGCTTAATATTAGCGCGATGAGCTGAATCTGCTGCCAAGAATCCAGCGAGGAAAAATCTGTGAGAAGCCTATAAATTTTCGATAATGGCTCCTCTGCCATGGCCAATTAGTGTCAATTAGTTCTTGGAAAACAGTACGCAAGCGTGGGGAAGTATTGCTTACCAGCGAGGGGACGCAGCCCCTGAGCCTCTGTTGGGCAACGCTGGTTCACAAGGAATTCCTTCTTAGCCTCGCCCAAGGGTCAAGTCCAAGCTCTCTTTTTAAAGCCCCAGCTGTCACAGCCGCTGGGGACTGTTTCCAACGGAGAGAGGGACTGCCACTGTCGTGCTGCCTAAGAACCCAACCGGACGTGATAAACCACCCACAGCAGGGACACCGGACCAGCCGTCTCTGCTCAGTCCTCTGGACGAGGTAGGGGTTACAGACCAAGGTGTATTTTATGGCCTTGGCAGAGCTCGACTCGGTAGAATAAATTACAGATTATTTCTATGTCTCTCCTCGGGTCACTTGTGATTCTTAAATAGAATCCTCCATAGTGTCCCTGGACTGATGTCTCAACATTCTCTTCTTCACCAAAATGGTACTGATAAAATCCCCCTTTTTATTGAGCATGTTTATACCAGGCACTGCACTAAGCATTTTACACAGATTAGCTAATTGCACCCCCTCTACCCCCTGAATTAATCTCATTTATGAGAAAACTGAGGGTTGGAGAATCTAAGTTGAGTTACACTCTCAGTTGTCAGTAAACACAGGGTTTGAACCATGGCAGTCTGAGACCTTGACCTTCATCATCAGTTTCACCATTTTCACCATCATCACCATCGCCACCATCAAAAAGAACTTCCCAGTTTAAAGTTCAATTCTAAATGCTGGGCATTTTTGGACCAGTAGACATCAGTCTGCTCTGAGAATGTAAACATCATTCCCACTCCCCAGCTTGGAAGCACATATGGGAATGAAGATCAAAGTCTCAACCGTAAAGCAAGTCTGTGGCAATGCCAGGATCGGCTGTTGGGCCCGTTTCTGCTCATTCGGGAGGCTGCCCCTGCCCAGGGAGCCCAGTAGTGGGCCACGCGACACTGATTGGCCAGCCTGGCCTTTCTGAACTTCCCTCCCCACTTCAGGGAAAGGAGGAGAAAGGGCCTTTGTGTGCATTGTGGTGGTAGAGAATACTCAAGGACAGTTCTGCACACAAGAGTACATTGTTAGAGTCGCTCCTCTGCAGAAATAAGGGAGGGAATCCAATTAACAGGATGGCATTTCAGATCACTGGGCGAGTGCTCCATGTGGCCACCTTCCTCCCCCCCTTTAGGTGCAATCTCATAAGTGACCCCTGAAACTGAAAAACCAATTTGATATCTTTAACCAGCCGTGAAATGTTCTCAATCTACTTACATTTCCCTTTAATCACGCTGTGAAAACCCAGGTCCCAAACAGCCTCCTTCCAAGGGGACTTAACAGGCTGGAGAGAAATTGGACTAGAGAAAAGGTGTCAAATTCCTAAATTGAAATCTGGTTCCTGGCGTTGGAGGAGGAGTTTAATAAGGATATCAAGAGAGGAAATGCAGATGAGTGCACGACAAGCAGGCTCCACGGGGCGTCATAAAGGGTTCATTCATAAAAAGTTATGCACCCATTATGCCTGGATTTTCACACACTGCCCTGGGAAAATATGCGATGCACGGTTTTTCAGAGCGAGATGCATACTTTCACAATTCGCCCTAATCCGCTCTCCCTCCTGCCAAAGGGGCATTGACCTGCCTCCTCCCGGCAGATTTCATGGCACTGACCCCTCCCAGGGACCAGCTCGGCCCACACAATGCACTTGTTCCAAACACAAAAGTTCGCTAACAACTGCATTTGGAAACATCAGAGCGGGCCAAATAGTTGGCAAAGGAGGATTCCTGTGAATGAAGAATGGTTGCAGGCACCGGGCCATGTCTTGGCTGCAAGACACACACACACACACACACACACAGCAAAAGTGTGTACAATATAAGCCCCCCCCCCCAAAAAAAAACACACCCAAAACAAAACAAACCATCACCAACAACAGCAAAGAACAGAAAAAGCCCCAGTTAATCTATGAGAGTGCAGCCAGAAAGACCAGGATCTGCAGTGAGAAAGTTGTTCTTTCAAGAAAAGGGAGTGAGTGGCTACCCCTCCGCCATGCCCATTCTGCTGCGTGCCTGGGCCCTCTCCGGGGAACTTCAGTAACAGAGAGCTTCCTCCTGCTGAGCCCTTTCAGTCTGTCACACTCCTGGGGGAGGATAGGGTTGCCAGATGTAGCAAACAAAAATACAGGAAGCCCAGTTAAATTTGAATTTCAGATAAACAGTGAATCGTGCATTTTATCTAGCAATCCTTGGGGGAGACCCTTCTCAGATACAGTCTCTCCCCATCACTGGGACATCTGCGTTCTGGCCTGACCTCAGCCATTAGCAGGCGGTGTGGCCTCAGAGAGTTGGTCCACACTTGGGGAGTGTGGTCTTCCCGTAAGGATGCGGGATAAGTGACTCTAAGGTCCCTGCCAGGCCGAGGGGTCTGTGTGTGATTCCATGTTCTCATGTCGCTGCTCCTTTTACTATTTTAATTATAAAATAATACCAGATGCGTCTGGTGTACTTGGTACTAGACAAGCACGTGTCCGTGCATTTGTAGGTGCGTGGGATCATTCCCTGACCCGGCTCCTAGGGATTCCGATTCAGTATTCTCCCAGGAATCTGTACTCAGAAATCTCCCCGGCTGATGCCGGTGCGCAGCCTGGGTTAGGGGCCTCTGCCACCAGGAATGCAGCCTTTGTAGTTTTGCCACATCCATTCAGTGTGACGGGTAAAGCCGTGCCTCCCTCCGGCTGCTAGCATACATCACGTCTGCTCTCACTAGACAGGAGGCAGGAACACAGGGCAGACAGCCTCCGACCTGCCCTCGGGCGGCATGACCGTGTGCCCTGCGGTGCACACACTGTCTATGCGTGGCCCGGGGATCCCTTTTTTGGCTTGCTTACCTGGACTGCTAACTACCTGATTCCTCCTTGTGTTGGTAGCCTGGTACCCCCACTCAGAGGCTGCCTTGGCTCCCTGCTAGAGCACCCATGGACACAACTTCCTACCTATTTGTACCTCTAAGAATTTAAACTCGTGCCCTCTGGACAGAGGGGGCTTGTGTGCTCTTCCAGATGGCAGCTGACCTGGCTGAGACCCCTTGGTCATACAAAGCCTAAAATCTGCCAGGCCCCCTGGGATCCAGCCAAAGCCTCCGGCTCCGTCTCTTCTGACCCACTCCCGAATCGGACACGAAGTCAGGCTCAGCCTGGCTGTGTAACTCCCCAGCGTCGCTCTCTTCTCTCTCTCTCCTGCTCCCACCTTAGGCAGCTGTCCCTACAGCAGCTCACTCCCAAGCAGTTCACAGCATAACACGGTGGCCTTTCTGTCCATATGAACATAAGCCAAGGACCAAGCTCTCACCGAGAGCTTAGACTTACAGACCAGAAGCCCACCCTACAGACCACTCTAAACATGAGGACAGCTCCGTGTCGATCTGCTTCTCTGTCTCCACCACGGCTGCCATTCCTGGGGGATTCCTCATGTCCACCCCCCGGGGAACCAAAGCCCTTGGTCTTCCTTATGACGTTAATCTTCCCTGGTCACCCACAGGCAGCTCTCTTCTGGTGACCAATCCCGAGTGGACTGACCTTCTTCTTTATGCCCCCTGCCCACTGCCTCTCACTCAGGGGGCCGAGCTGCCTTTCCATGTATGAGTTTGTGCACGTTCATCTCTCCAAACTACTACATGCTCATTAAAGAAAAATTAGAAAGTAGAGCTAAACCAGGAACAACAATAAGAGTAAATACTCCATCATCCTGAAATAACCACTCTGTATAATTTATTTATATTTATAATTCTACTTGATATTCACATTGTAGATCACAGGATGGTTTCTTCCAGTTGAATCCAGCCCACACAGTGATTTAAGCAACTCTGGTCAGGATATCCACTGTTCAGTTTGCCACACTCCGCTCCACGCCTTGTTTTATCATACCAACCATACCAACCCCTCTTCACTCTTTTACACCTTATTTCTGAAGGCATCTGAGTTTGCAGCGCCAGCATAATAGACGTAGAAACGTATTTTTTGTTAGAATGGAATCCCACTGCATATTCTATTGTGTCATACCTCTTTTGGTGTAACAATGTGAATGAACACCTTTCTGTATCAAGAAAGGGTCACCTCCAACTTTGTTTTTAATGGCTGGATAGTTTTCCATTGAAAGAATGAATCATAATTTATTCTGCTAGCCCCTGCTGTTGAACATGTAAATTGTTTTCGATTCTTCCTGCTTCAGTGAGCATCCCTGGAGCTAGAGCTTTGCACACTTCCTTAATTAGTTCTCCAGGACAAATTCCAAGAAGTGGAATTGCCGGGTCAAAGGGCATTCACAGTTTTAAAAGCTTTGAACATGTGTGGCCAAATGGAAGGTTCCGAGTTTTACAATGACACACACCCTCGAGAGCTTCCTGTGACTCCGTCTGGATGGGCCCTTGCGAACATTAACAGCATCACACAGAACATCCGATCGCTCCTCTCCCAAAGCTTTCTTAAGTCAACTCACCCAACAGGGGGGCCTTCCTCCAATAACCATCCCGGACCTCCACGTAATCGTACCAGCACAGGCGGCTTTTAAACAAATCCATGGACGTGAAGTTTAAGACGATCTGTAAAGAGTTACCATAAAGTGAGTTTTGGCAACAAAGCCTGAGGAGCTTTGAAAGCCTCATCTCGCATACCGGTGTTCTCACGTTACCCCTTAGCATACACAGCTCTTAGGCCACAGACCGAGTGTCCTCTCAAAAACACACTCACAGGAAACCGCATGACATTCAATAATAAACCTTAAGCAGGATGGGGGGTGAACAGAGGAGATGGGTCCTTCGGTTCCGTCGGGGGAATACGTCGAGCTTTTGAAGTCACAGGGTGGTTTACAGAAAGCAAGATGCATTAAAGCCGGGCCAGGACGCACTGAGCCTGGGGATGCGGAAGGAGGCAAGGGGTCGATGAAGTTCAGAGATACGAAGAGATCTTATAACATCATCAATCATTCTAAAGGGCCTGGGGTTAGCCCGAGTGCATCTGAGCACCTCTGTGATCAATGTCCCCTCGGCCATGACCTCACTCCTCTGAGGTGTGGTGTGTCTAATAGCCTCCCTACAGTTCGCTCGCTCGCTCGTTCATTCGTTCCACCTACTGTGTGCCAGTCTGTGCTGGCCTATCGAGACAGAAAGATCAGAAAGACAGGGTTCTTGCCTTTAGGGATCTCAGACAGAGAGGGAAGGGCAGGTGTGTCAAGCCAGTTAGAACAGCATGAATAAATGCTGCAAAGAGAGGAATAGATGGGAAGGGTGCTGAGGAGGCCCAAGGAGAGAGAACTGAATTCTGCCCGGTGACCCTGGAGAAGGCTTCTCGGAGGAGGTGGCATTTAAGCTAAGGGGAACAAGGGTCCCCTGGGCCAAGGAGTAGGGTGAAATCATTCTGGTGAGAGGGGTGACATGAGCAAAGGCAAGGACAAGCCTGCAGACCTGCACTGCATTGTATGTACACCCAGCCCGGTTCCCTGTGTGTGTGTCTGGAACGAGGACGCAGAGGGGAAAGGAGAAGGAGCGAAGGCTGGGAGGTGGGAATCAGTTGGACTGGAAAGGAAGGTTCCAGTTCTTCTGCGCATCCTGAGGCCATTCAGTGGACGCCCTGTCCCCACCAGTGCAGGGGGCTGGGTGACCCTGCACACAGGCGCTGCTCCCATGAACTGGCCCTGGTCCCTACCACAACCTTCCAGCTCAGGGCTCCGCTGGCAGATGGCCCAGAGTTCAGACTTCCCCGCTCCCATCACCCCCATGGATCCCACCGTGCAGGTTGCTGTGCCTTCTCCTGCACTGAGCAGCCGGGGCTCGTCCAGCCCTGCCCTCACGTTGTCCCGGCCCGTGCTCAGCATGTCCCTGCTCCATCATTTCTCAGGTCTTCTTGCTCTGCAGGGTCCCGCTGAGGGCAGCCCTGCTCCAGACCCTGCACCTCTGACCCTACTCCTTTTCCCACCTGGGGAACATTTCTCTCTCTCAGTTCAACTCTCTCTAGCATCTTCATCCTCCCACTTTCATTTATATTCAAACAGCCCCAGTTTCTGGTCTCCAAATAAACCCCTGGGCTGGAGGGCTGCAGGGCAAAGGTTCCAGGGCCCCGTTGGCCAAATAGAACAGACTGTTAAGTATTCGTCTTGGTTCTCCGTGGGCGCTCTGCTGTGAGCCTCTCCTCTCTGGTTTTGCCGCACTAACCGGTCCTCTCTCCACCGTCTCTCTTCTCTGCTGGCTCTTGTCTTCTTCACTCCCCATGAAATGGTGAGGCTACCTCAAAACAAAGCACTTTCCGCCCTGGCTGGTTTGGCTCAGTGGATAGAGTGTCGGCCTGTGGACTGAAAGGTCCCAGGTTCGATTCCGGTCAGGGGCACATGCCTGGGTTGTGGGCCCCATTCCCGGGGGGCGGGGGTGTGTGCCGGGGGCAGCCGATTAATGGTTCTCTCTCATCATTGATGTTTCTATCTCTCTCTCCCTCACCCTTCCTCTCTGAAATCAATAAAAATATTTTTTTAAAAAACAAAAACAACAACAAAAAACACAAAGCACCTCCCTTCCAGCTTTCCTGTCTGGAGGCGACACCATCACTCAGGTGCAACACCTGGTGTTTTCTCTACTTTTCCCCTATTGTTTATCCCGATGCCGACAGACTCTTTTCCTTTAAGGTGTCTGTGCCCCCTGCTTGAAGGCTGTCTCCATGCCCCTTCAACAGCTCTTCCTGCATCGCTCCTGCTGGGAGGATTCCTGCACTCCTGCTGCTGTGCCCACCTCCAGTCTGCACAGTAGGGCTTCTAGACCCATCTTGCACTTCTGTCTCATGTTTGCTAGAGCCCTCCTCTGCTCAGAAAACGTCAGTGGCTCCCTCTGTCCCCATCTCATACATTAAAGTCACTGCTAACCTTCCAGAACCTCCAGTGCCCACCCTAATAGGTGACCTTACCTCTCAGTGCGCCCCAATATAGCTACACAAACGGAACCCTCCCCGGACCCAGCTCAAGAGCCCCTCCCCCTCCCTGAGTCCTTCTCTGACACCCACAGGGACACGGCCTCTCCCTCTCTGGAACTCTCCCCTCTCCTTCTCACAGTGGTCCCGGAGCAGGTGTGCAAAGAGTGTATGGGCAATGCCTCACACCCAGTGTTCAGGTCTCAGGACGAGGAGTGCCTTTGTCCACAAAGCCCTGAGCCCTCCTAGGAAATGAAGAGTCAGCACCAGAAAATAGCAGGCCAGCTCCTCTCCTGCGTTGTAGTGTGTGTGTGTGTGTGTGTGTGTGTGAGAGAGAGAGAGAGAGAGAGAGAGAGAGAGAGAGATGTTGCTCTTTGACACTAGACCAGTGGTTCTCAACCCTACTTGCATATAGAATCACCTCAGAAGCTTAAAAAAATATTGGTGCCACCCTGGCAGGTTACTCAGTGGTTAGAGCATCAGCCCCTGCACAGAAGAGTTTCAGGTTCAATTTCCAGTCAAGGCCACAAACCTTGCAGGATTGCAGGTGCAATCCCTGACCCCTACCTGGGAGTGTGTGGGAGGCAACTGATTGATGTGTCTCTCTCTTATCAATGTACCTCTCTCTCCCTCTCTCTCCCTTCTTCCTTCCCCACCTTCCACTCTCTCTAAAAATCAATGGAAAAAATATCCTCAGGTGACAATTAACCAAAAATAAAATAAAAAACAATACTGGTGCCAAGCAAATGCTCCTCTTTCAATCACATCAGGCTCCCCAGGGGTGTGGAGGAGCCTAACTAAATTCTAAGTCTCCTGAAGACAGAAATTGTGCCTTCCACTCCCTTTGCATCCCCCCTCAGTGCTTATATCCCAGTGGACTGGCTCAGGAGTGCTTGCTAGCTGGTTGCAATACGGTTCTGCAGCCATTGTTTTTTAAAATTTCAGAAAGGAAATGTTATTACAAATTCCTCAGTAACACATTCATGATCTGAATGAATGGGGTAATTATTCAGGCTAATTACTTTAAGTATGTTAGTGAGCCATAAAGACCATAGGGGAAGAGGTGATGAACAGGAGGTGATAATGCGAATCAATCAAGTTTGCTAATTACCAGCAGCTCTGGGGAAGGCTGGGTGAGCAGAAATTGAAATAATCGGTGCAGGAATCTCAATGATATGTATTCTCCCTGCCCCCAGTTAGCAATAATAATTAAGGCTGGGCGAAATCTTACACAGTTCACACACATCACAGATCCTCTGCGAGCAGGGGCAATTCAACAATTTGGGGATTACAAGACCCCTTCCTCCTTCTCCTCCTCCTTCCTGCCTCCCTCCCGCTGCCACCCCCACAGGCACAGGGATGGCACATCCACCCAAGGCGGACAGGTCTCGAGTTTCTCAGGCTCAATAGGACAACCACAATGTCTTAATGCTTAGAGCCAGAGGAAGGGTGTGTGCATGTGAGTGTGAGTGTGTGTGTGTGTGTGTGTGTGTGTGTGTGTGTGAATGCCTGTTCAAATGTCTTAGCCTGTCCCTTTTGTGGAATAATATAGGAAGATGGGTAAGCATCCTGGCTCTCAGCGCCTGGGCTCAACTCTCAACTCTGCGACAAACTGGGTAGCCTTGGGCAGGTCCATTCCCTCACCTGCAAAATGAGTGTGGTAACAGCACCTTTCACATGAACTTGTGAGGATTAAAAAAGGGACTCTACATAATATGCTAAAAACAGTACACAGAAAATGCTGCCAATCATGCCTAGCCATTATTTCTCTCTAGTTTTCACACTATGTTTAAAGTGACATTTCAATGAACATCTTTTAACGTTATGAATTTGGAATACTTGTAAGTTGGCTATGGGCACCTGAAAAATTCCGAGACCTCTCACTGCACCCCCAGCTGCAGGTTTTTCTCTCAGCCACTCGTCTATCCACACGTTCATTCAACAAATACTTATTGTGTGACTCTGTACCCTGGGTTACGTTGGGTGCTGGGTTATGTTGAGTGTTGGGCTATGTTAGGTGCTGGAGGTGAACAAGCTCTGTCCTCGATGAGTTTAGAAGGGGGCAGCCCAATAAACCAGCATTATGATTTGTGAGACAAGCTACGACAGGTATGACAGAGCAAACATTTCCAAGACAGCTGCATCTGTTTTGAGATAAGTTGAACTGTAGAGAGGTGTCATGTAGAAAACTTGTTTCGAACTGTGGAGGCCCAGTCCTCATTTCTATATCTTACTGTGAATTTGGGTAATTTATAAAAGGTCTGAGCCTCAGATTGCATGTCCATATAGTGGGTATATGGAAATGCACATTGCAGTAGGGTCATGAACATACCCTCTTGGACGAGGGCAAAAGTGGCCCCTGCCCTGGGCTTAGCTCTCAAAAGGCATGGTCTTCAGAGCTAAAGGAACATGCCCACCTAGAACTTGCCCAGCTTCTAGACCTCACACCAGGAGCTCAGAATCCCGGGATTCCCTGTCCAAACAGCCCCTGAGTCCACTTCCAGGACATGCAAGGACCTCTGCCCTGGATCCATCCTCCCGGGGGGAAGACAGCACACCTGGGCAGTCCACTTCCACTGCAGGGGCAGCCAAGCAATGGCTATTTGCAAGGCAGCAGTGAAGGGTGCTCAGGTGTGTGGGCTGACGGGTCACCCTGGGTGCTCCTGAGATGGGACTGGGGCTGGGAGGAGGAGAGGGCAGCTGTGGGTTGGTGTCTAGCTCTCCCCATATTGCCACCTGCCAGAGCAGCACTTTGAGACATTCTCAATTGGCTCCTCACCTCCCAGGGCATTCTGACAGTGCACTTATCAAGGTAAAAGGATAGGACCTACTTTGTTTTACACACTGTGGGCTTGATTTATGCCTCGTATGGACATTTAGTGTATAGGCTTCCATCTGTACGAGGGAGGCTGGCTGAAAAGTCCAGAAGGAAATAACATTAGGCAAGCTAGCACTGCGCCTGGTGCACAGTGGGTGCCCACAGCATAACAGCCGTTATTACTCCCGTTAATAATAACTCCTCACACGTCACCCAACTCAAAGGCTGTTAGGTCATTTCCTGAGGTTCCTACCTTTTCCCCTGGAGTGACCGATATCCTCCAGACGCAGTGGGAATAAGAAGGGTAGCCGTTTGGAAAGCCAGGTGCAGAGAAGTTCCCCGTTGTGTCCTGCAGGGTCTCCCCACATGCTGCACAAGCAAAAGGACAAACAGATTCAGGCACTCACACACACACACACTCTCCACCTCAGAGCGCCCTCTACAGGGCTGCCGAGCAGACACACCCCTTTACTAGCCACAGCTTTCAGAACGCATTGGCAAGAAGTGTGCCAGGACCACTGGCATCTTCCCGGCTAATAAAAGTGAAAATAGAGTCTGGGCACCAAAAAGGAACACCCCAGGAATACTTCTGAGACTCTCAGGATTGAATATGCCTAGAGCTGGGTTTAAATCTCAGCTCTCCAGCAGAATGTGTGGTGGTAGCCTCAGTTTTCTTATCTGTTAAATGGGTGTGGCCTGCCCAAAAGGTTAATGAACTCATCTGCATTAAATGAACTGGATCAGCTTGACGCTTGGCACATGGTGAGTGCTCCCCACACAGCAGTCTTGCAATTGCCAATAACAATGTCTGTGGCAGAAAGGATATGAAAGCCCAAGTAGATAACCCAAAAAGAAAAAAAGCTTTGAAACTCCTATCAGCAATTAGCTTCAACCTTGCCTCTTCTTTTCCTGCTTCCCACCTCCAAATGAGCTACCAAATAGTCAAGAAAACAGGGGAAAAAAATGACCAGAGGCCCGGGAAGTAGGAACCCTCTACAAGAGGCCATCCTGGTCTTGAATGTTTCAGGGTTGCTGGGCCATGAGTCTAAAGCCTAGTCCTTATGTATGTGAAAATATTTCCCTAATTTGTCCTCATACCTGTATGAGGAAGCTTGGACACTGCAGGTTTCATATTCCCCTGACTCCCCGGGCTCAGATCCCAAAGACATAGCCACTGGGTTGCTGGGGGCCCCTGCTCTTAGGGGGCCACCCCCAAAACGTGGGATAGAAGCTCCTTCTGCATATTTTCCTGAGTGCAATTCAGACTCTGCACAGCAACCACTCTTGCTTTCAGCTACTACTTGAAACTCCTGGGAGCTGCCGTCTTTGGAGCTGCAGGAAGGGGTAGCTGGAGGGCGGCCCATCCTCACCTCAGGAAGTCCTGGATAGCGGGGCTTCAATATCATGTTACCGAACAACTGCCAGGCATCACGAGGATTATGCCTGGCAGTCACCACCCCCGAGGGCTCTATGGAAATTATTTCAGAATAATCATCAACATTCTGCGGGAACAGATACGTTACTGTATGGCTCCGCGGTATTTACCAGCTGCCTCGAATCCTTTTGGGAAGTAAGAGGCATATACATTATAACTAAATAAATACGATGGCATTTCCCAGGGAATGCTATAAGGTTTCTCTTTCAATCCAGCAGGGATACATGATATGTGTGTCCTGTGCTGCAGCCCTAATGCACCCCCAGATGACTAATAGCTGGCTGAACATATTTCCTAGAGGTTCATGATGGAGCAAAGCCCCCGTGACCCCGCTGCTTAGGGCGATGTGATAACCCAGATATTCTAGGATGGTCCCTATTTCAAATATTCTGTCCCATGATCAACTGTGTGCTTGGTCTTGGGGGTTGAAAAAAGTAACCGGACCTGTTGGTAATGGAGTTTCCTTTTTCCACCCCCAAAGCTGCAATGCATTGTCCCATCAGTGGTAAAAACGTGGCTGTGGTAGCCAATGCTTTGCATTCAAGTTCAGCAGTTTAAAGGGGTTGATGTGAGGTCACCCCCCTCCCCCCCCCCCACCCAAGGCAGCAGGGGGTTTGATGATGCTGAAGTCAAGGGGACAAAAGGCAAACAAGAGGGCAAGTTCAAGGGGAGCAGGCTTCTGAACTGGCAGAGAAGTGGGCATCTGCTCAGAACCCAGTGTACTGCCCAGACTTCAATGGCAGACTGGGGGGCCACGGGCCAGCACCCTGGTCGGCTAGGAGAGCCCCAAGACCACAGCAAAGACCTCATTTACAGCACTGAGGCCCCTCCACCTCCCAGGGTTTGGGGAGCTGACTCCCTCCTTCCAAAGCATTCTCCTTCATGCTTGGTCTTCCTGCAACACCACTGCCTCTTGTTTTGCCAAAACACACCCTTTACTCCCATAGAAAGGAGAGGCGCCTTTGCCGTTACAGGGTGCACTGTGGTTCTACGATGCCTCCTTCCTCTTCTGAACATCAGGCTTTGCCAGAGCTCTGCAGCGTCCCACAAGTTAAGCTGTGGGCTCCAGGCCTACTCTTCACCTCGCTGCGGGCAACCACCTCACCCTCTGGGCTTTCTATACCACCCCACACCTCCCAACAGCAGCACATTAGGAATCACAGCTGCCAGAGGTCGTCCCTCCAGGTTCCCCAAGTTGTTTTCCCAGCCAAGGAGAATGTTTGCAAAGGGCAGTGGAGTCGTGCTTGGGGACGCTCTGGGGGCCCTGGGACTCCCAGGGCTCAGTTACCTGGGCACTTGTACAGCTTCCTGGCTTGAGCGATGTCTCCCTGACTGAGCCGCACGCGCTGGCCAATGGTTGGCCTGACGCCACTGTCGTCTCGGCGGGGGAGGATGGTGTCTAAGAAAACCCCTCTGCAGGAGGGACAGAAAGCGAGAGAAGGAGAAAGAAAAGTCAGGGCTGTCAGGGACCGCGCTGGGATTTACAGTCTTCATTCCCTTGCCCATAACCCCATCGACATTCCTCCTCCCTGCGCAGCTCGTGTGCTGGCATTTGAGCATTCCGTTTCATCAGCTGCCTGCTCCCTTTCGAATGGGAAAATGACTCTGCCAAGTTTAAAAATATGCCCTAGCCCAGTGGCCGAAGGGCTTCCCTTACTGATGTTTATTGAACATTCCCACAAAGCACTTTACAGGTTCAGGCCCCAGGGCCACCACGCTCA
This sequence comes from Myotis yumanensis, assembly GCF_028538775.1. NCBI lineage: Eukaryota > Metazoa > Chordata > Mammalia > Chiroptera > Vespertilionidae > Myotis > Myotis yumanensis. The sequence continues at coordinate 21,721,745 of NW_027223764.1, read as the reverse complement.
AAACTGCAGGGAACACCCTTCAGAGAGATGATGATGCGAGCGGTTCCCCCTGGAGCTGTGCAATGGGCAGTGCTGAGCACGGACAAGTCTTGGAGAGGCTGCGAGAGCTCATGGGAACCTGTACAATGTGAGACTGCCAGGGGCTGGTCAGGAAGTGCTATATGAGCTGGTAAAAATGGGGACTGGAATTTGGGGACTCCTGGGCAAGAGGGGTAATCAGATAGAAAGTGAGATGAGTGAATGCAGAGAACTAGGGGTACTCAAGAGAGCCCGGACCTAGAGATTTCTATGTAAGGCCTGGCTCTGCCACCCGAGTGAGCTCGGACAAGTCCCCTCCCCTCTCTGAGCCGCAGTTTACTTCTCTGAACAATAAGAGATTGGCCTCGATGGTCTCAGCCATTCCTTTTAACATTAATGTCTTCTACTCCCATGGAAATAAAGTCTAAAATGACCAAAACAGACAAGTGGATGCCAGGATACCAGGATGCCCAGCTGAGTACAGGCCCTATGCACAGCTTCATGCTTTAGTGTACCCCCTGCCTGAGCCCTCCCCTTCCCCACCCCTATCCCATCCCCACTCCAGCACATCCTGAGCCGCCAGCAAGGTGGTGGGTTCTGGAAGATGTTTACAACAAGAGACGTCCCCTGTGTAAACCACTGTAGTAATGCCTTCCCCCTTTTATGTAGGACAACTCTTAGCATTGGCATTCTGCTAAACTAAGAAAGGGTTTGGCAGATGCCTTAGGGCCGTGGTCGGCAAACTGTGGCTCGCGAGCCACATGCGGCTCTTTGGCCCCTTGAGTGTGGCTCTTCCTAAGCCTTAGGAGTACCCTAATTAAGTTAATAACAATGTACCTACCTATATAGTTTAAGTTTAAAAAATTTGGCTCTCAAAAGAAATTTCAATCGTTGTACTGTTGATATTTGGTTCTGTTGACTAATGAGTTTGCCGACCACTGCCTTAGGGAATAAAACTGTCCTCTCAGAATCCTCCAAACAAAGACAACACTGTACCAGAGAACTGTCTCCTTATCTCCTGGACCCTCGCCCCACAAGTCCTCCAAAGACACCACTACCCACAGCCCCGGTCCAACCAAGGGGAGGGGGGGAGCTGCAATAAACTCAAGGGAATAAAGTTGGAAGAAGACAGCTCAGTCGTCAAGACACACGAAGACTGGGTTTCCCATCAGCAGGAATAGCATTTGCCTCCCAGGTGAGTAAATGTTCTGTGGACCATTTTCTGCTCTTTTACAGGGGACATGTGAGCAGAAGTAATGACAGGGAGTTAAGGAGTGGGAAACTTTGACAAAAAGTGGGCAGGAAAGTCCACCAGTAAGGATGACATTGATAGCCCTAGCTGGTTTGGCTCAGTGGATAGAGCGTCAGCCTGTGGACTGAAGGGTCCCAGGTTCGATTCTGGTCAAGGGCACATGCCTGGGTTGCGGGCTCGATCCCCAGTAGGAGGCGTGCAGGAGGCAACCAATCAATGATTCTCTCTCATCATTGATGTTTCTATCTCTCTCTCTCTTTCCCTTCCTCCCTGAAATCAATAATTTAAAAAAAGGATGCCACTGATAAACATCCCACTGAACAAAGGAGCTTTCTGAAGATCCATGCAGAAAACTGCAGGCAGGGCAAGGCAGGCATCTACTTGCTGTGAAATAGATTTGCCAGAACCACTGTGAACACTGGTGCAGAGGTGAGAAGGTAGTTGTGGCTGACTGTTAAAATAATGAATTATGCCTCCCGATATCCCTTTGCAACTTGAAGTTGCCACTCCCCATATTTAGAGGTAGTATCTATTTTTCCATCACTCGAATCTGGGCCGGCTCTGTCACTTGCTCTGGCCAATAAAATGTGAGAGAAGTGATGTCATGTGAGTTCTGCCAGCTTGTCCTTAAGGAACTCTAAGCTCCCACGGAGTGGAAAGGCCAGTAGCTTCTCGGAGGATCAGAGATCAGAGTGAAGGATGCTTGGGTGTTGGGCCCTGGGTGGCCAGGAGGTTTGGGAAATGGAGCAGGGACCAGTTGGGCCACATTACATCAGCCCCAGGGGCTGTAGGGCTGCCAAGTGGAGACAAAGCACTGATTTCATGAGGGAACCAGTGTCAAGTTGGTCCAAGTGAGAAAGAAGCTGGTCACTTGGGTCTTGTTTCTGTAGCTGTCATAACTCTTTGTATTGCTTTATAATTTATCTATTATTTATTATCATACATTTATCCTTGTACAGATGGGTGAAGGACGGACAGATATGGCCTCATTCATTGCCATATGGAAATCTGAGTCTCCCTCCGCCCGGTTTGGACACTGAGGTTTTGAGGGACCTCCTCTGGGGGCAGGGAGCACTTCTATATACAGAATAGTGGGATGGCCTAGATGCCAGGGCAGTATTGAAAATATTTAGCACCTGGTTCAGCACAACACTAACTCATCAAAACAGATCCTGCCAACACCTCCCGTAAAGAATGGGTCCGGCTGTACTTGGGGATCTCAGCTACCATCGTGTGTGACCACCAGCCAGGAGACCTGAATCTTTGTTTTCACGCCAACCCCAGTGACCTGTGTGCCCTCGAGTTGGCTGGAGCCTCACCTTCTTCACCTCTGAAATGAAGCCATGATTTAGCACCCTCCCAGCTCTGACACCATCTAGCTTCCAGTAGACCTAGACTCCTTGAGGAGAACCGGGAAACGCCTCCGTGCCTACTTCAAGGTCAGGCTTTAGAACAGCGGTCGCCAACCTTTCGGACCTCACGGACCACCAGGGGTCCACGGACCACCGGTTGGTGGCTGCTGCTTTAGAAGACCCCCCGACCCACTGGAAATGTGACACAGAGCCTCTCGGTTATGAGGGCAGCCAGCCTCTCGATAATGTCCCTTTTCCAGTTTGCTGCTTGTGACACTAGGCATGATGGAACACCCACTTCACAATGGGATTCAGTCTTATTAGAAGGAGCCTGATTAGATTATATTTCACTGCAGCCCAGAGGCCACTGTATTTCAAGGACAGACACACCAACCGTGCGAGGAGCATGCGGAGACCCGCTCTCTGCAGACCTCCAGGAATCCGACCCAAGCCTGCGGCAGGCACAATAAAACAGACGAGGCGAAGCATAGGTTCCGACCTTGAGAAGGTGTTCCGGGCGTAGTGCATGATGCTGTCAAAGTCGTACGTCTCTCCGAGAGAGCTCACTTCCCCAGCTTCCATTTTTAAGAAATTATACTCCTGACCTGTGACACAACACTCTGTTAAGGCCTTTGAAAAGCAAGGCAGGCACCTGAAAGGAGGCAGAGGGGGGAAGGGGGGCCCATAGCGACTTCCGAAAGCTCTGTCAGCCCGAGCAGTCAAATAACCATCTTGGTGGTGGTTCTTGTAGCTGCTTTTAAGATTGGAAATTTGAAACTCAGAATAAGCCCGACATCCTCTCAACCCCACTACCCAACACCTCTCCCCAAATGCCACTCCAAACTCTTACACTAAGTTTGCAGACAGGTTAGTTATCAACCTGATTGGGGTGGGAGGGGGGGGACTCTGCTCTTGCTACTGAAGGAACAAAAGAAAACAAGTCAGAGTTCAGTTCAATCCCAAACAGTTCACGATTCAGACTCTCGAAAACATTTTTCAAGCAACCATATTCTTCAACCAGATACTGTCACAGTTAATGTGAACTTCTATATAAAATTATTTAACACTGAGAAGGTATTTTTTCAAATCTAGACACTTTATCTGCCTTGGGGCAGAATGTTTCTGGGCAGAAATATTATTTTTATTTGTACTCATGTCCCAATTGTATTTCAGTTTCAAAAGGATGGGTTGCCTAAGTCAGCAAAAATGACTCTTATAAAAGCAACCAGAACTCTTTTTTTGGCTTAGCTTTGATTCAGCAACAGTGTTGTGGTCGGTTCTGTTCCTTTTAGGAAACGGAATTAGATTTCATTGACATTTACAACATGGAAAGTCATTCTGCTTCTGCTCTAACCTACAAGCTATAACAGGTGACCTCCCAGGAAAGGTGACACAGGGACAGCGACAGGCTGGTGGCAAAAGCCTGCATAGTGGAGTCCCTGCCTTAGTATTTAGAAATGAGCTCTGGTCAGCTCCCAGCAAACCCTCTCTCCTTCACTCCTGCCTGACCCCAGGGATGCTACCTTCCTGGCCTTTAACTCCCAGACTCCACACAGGCGCCTTACCTGGCTGGATGTTTTCTCTGATGATGGTGACATGCTGGTCTCTGTCTGGCCGGGTGTGTTCATGCCAGAACCCAACCACATGGCCCAGCTCGTGAGCCACAATGCCAAACTTGTCACAGTTTTTCCCAATGGATATGGCTTGTGGGCCTCCTCCTCGGCGCCCAACATAGGAGCAACAGCTGGACAGTGCAGAAATACCCAAATCAGCAGGTCAGGGAACAGCAAGGGTGTAATGTGTGCGTGTGCGGGGTCTAAAAGAAACACAATTTCAGAGCTGAACGTTCTCTCATTGTGCAACTTTCCTCCCAATACAGAAATAACCTCCAAAAGTTCTTGACCTTTCTGGTGCTCATGGACCCTCTTGAAAATTCATGGCCTCTCTCCCTGGAATAAAGCACATACACTCCCCCACCCTTCCACTCTGAGTCTTGGCTGGACCATCACTGATGATGAGGAAAAGAGATGGGAAAGGAGGCAGCTGCACTTCTGTAAAGATGCATCTTGGTACTGTTATCAGAAGAGCCTTAGGGATGACTCTCCTTCTGGTCACAATGATTTTTTCAGGTAATATTTATCATTATTCCTAACATAGAAAGGTATAAAACAAAAAATTAAAATAGCCATTACCTCACCATGCAGATTATATATATACTAGAGGCCTGGTGCACGAATTCATGTACTGGTGGGGTCCCTCAGCCTGGCCTGCAAGGATCAGGCTGAAACCGGCTCTCCGACATCCCCTGCGGAGTCCCACATTGCGAGAGGGTGCAGGGCAGGCCGAGCGACCCCACCGGTGCACCATCAGGGCTGGGGAGGGACCGAGGGAGGGCTCCAGGGCATGTCCAGCCCGTCTCGCCCAGTCCTGATCAGCTGGACCCCAGCAGCAAGCTAACCCACTGGTCAGAGCATCTGCCCCCTGGTGGTCAGTGCACATCATAGCAACCGGTCGAACGTTCGAACAAATGGTCGGACACTTAGCATATTAGGCTTTTATTAAATAGGATATATATATAGTAAGTCAAAGATCTATCCTTGATATATATTCCTATGCTACGTTGGCTACTTTTTAAAAACAAAACCCCTTATCCTAGCTGGTGTGGCTCAGTGGATAGAGCATCAGTCTGCGGACTGAGGTGTCTCGGGTTCGATTCCAGTCAAGGACGCATGCCCGGGTTGTGGGCTTGATCCCCAGTGGGGGTTATGCAGGAGGCAGCCGATCAGTGATTCTCTCTCATCATTGATGTTTCTCTCTCTTTCTCTCTCCCTTCCTCTCTGAAATCAATACAAAATATTTTTAAAAAAACAAGAACAAAAAATGCATGTTGAATTGTGCAGATGATGCTTCTTTAGCGTCTACTGAGATATGAATATGGCTTCTTTCCTTTGCCCTATCAATATGGTGAATCATGAAAACAGGTTTCCTAATGTTGAACTAGCCTTGCATTCCTTAGATACACCTTCTTGGCAGCCCACTCTTCTATTGTCATACTGCTGCACACTTCGTGCTCACTTTTTAGTTAGGATTTGGCATGGCCATTTTGGTCAGATGAGTCTATAATTTTCTCTTTTTGGGTACTATCTTTGTCACTTTTGGGTAGCAATGCTTTGATAGTTCCTTAAAAGTAAGCTGGAAAGAACTGTTCTTCTTTTTCTATGCTCCAAAAAGCTTAAATAGTACCAGAATAATCTGTTTCTTGAAGGTTTCAAAGAATTCATCTGTAAAATTCTACATTTGGTGCTTTGAGGGAGTGTTTTCCCTCAATTTTTCAATTTCTAACTTACTCTTTGAGAGAGAGAGAGAGAGGGAGAAGGGGGGGGGAAGAGAGAGAGAGAGAGAGAGAGAGAGAGAGAGAGAGAGAGATTTGTTGTTCTAATTATTTACACACTCATGGTTGATTCCTGTATGTGCCCTGACTGAGGATTGAACCTGCAACCGTGGCATATGGGGATGATGCTCTAACCAACTGAATTACTCAACCAGAATTAGCCATATCTCTTTAATGCTGAACTAGGGCCAGTGGTCGGCAAACTCATTAGTCAACAGAGCCAAATATCAACAGTACAACGATTGAAATTTCTTTTGAGAGCCAAATTTTTTAAACTTAAACTATATAGGTAGGTACATTGTTATTAACTTAATCAGGGTACTCCTAAGGCTTAGGAAGAGCCACACTCAAGGGGCCAAAGAGCTGCGCGTGGCTCGAGAGCCGCAGTTTGCCGACCACTCATTATCTAGACATCTTGTAATTTTAATCCTGATTTCTTTATGATTTAAGAGTTGGGGGGGACGCCAAACCGGTTTGGCTCAGTGGATAGAGCGTCGGCCTGCGGACTTAAGGGTCCCAGGTTCGATTCCGGTCAAGGGCATGTACCTTGGTTGCGGGCACATCCCCGGTGGGAGGTGTGCAGGAGGCAGCTGGTCGATGTTTCTCTCTCATCGATGTTTCTAACTCTCTATCTCTCTCCCTTCCTCTCTGTAAAAAAATCAATAAAATATATATTAAAAAAAAAAAAAAAAAAAAAAGAGTTGGGGGGGAGGGTGATCTTTAATTTACCAGGTAATGCAGGGGAGTTTATTTTATTTTTTGTTATTATGTTTGGTATTTCCAGTATCATTGCTTTGCAATTGGAGAATAAATGGGATTTCTTCCTTTTAGAATTCATTGAGCTATTCTTAATGCTTAATAGATGGACAATGTCAACAAGAGCTCAATAGCCACTTTAAAAAAGATGTGTTATCAGGTTATAGAATCTAGTATACCCATAGAAATAACTCTATTAATTATATTTTTATAGTTCTCTATAAATCTCTACTTGTTTTTTGGTCAACTTGACAGTGATCTATGTGCATTGACAGAAATGAAGTAAAGTCCCCTGTTGGTCGTGTTTCTGTCAATCTCCCCTTGAGTTCCCTGGGGCTTATTTTATGACTCTTAATGCTGTGCTATTTGGTACATAAAGATTTATGACAGTTATATTCTCACCGGAGCTTGTACCCTTTCTCATTATAAAGTCTCAACTTTTTTTTTAACACTTAAAACAAAACAAAAAATGCTTTGTCTATAACAAAACTTGTGATCCCAGCTTTCTTTTTCTTAGCATTTGCCTGTATGCCTTCTTTCTTTTTATTTTTAAATCTTCCTGGGTCATTTCCTTCAGTAGTTATCTCATATATACAGCATGTAGTTAGGTTTAAGTTTTTGAAGCCAATAGGAGAACCTTTTTCTGTCAGTAACTGAATATATCACACTGACATTTATTGGCATAACGGATAAATGTAGGCATAATCCAGTTATCTTGTTATTTGTTGTGTTTTCCTGAGGAAATCCATAAGCTCATGAAATTACATGCACAATTTTACACGTATTTACATCCATCAGGTTCTCAGTGGGGTCACGGATGCCAAATTGGTTCAGAATCACTTCCCCATATGAAACTCCCCCCCCCCCCCCCCCCCCCCCAGTTCCTTCCATTGCTCCCGTAGCAGAGCATCCAGACCCCTTGTCTTTCTGGAGTCTCCCTCTGGACCCACCTGCTTTCTCGTTGGACTGTGAGATCATTCAGGGCAAGGGGAGTTTCAGACAAACCCTGGGCTCCTATATAGTATAGCTCCTTGGAAATACTTGGTTTTATAGAGAAAATTCAAGACTCGTGAGCCATCAGCTTCGTCTGCCCCTGATTCCACCAAGGTGGCCAAGCTTTCGTTTACTCACCCACAGGTTCTGTAACTGAACACAATAAAGCTTTCTTCGTCCGTCCTCTCTACGAAGGTCACACAGGTGTGCTTCTCCCAGTGCCTCATAGCCTGCTTAAAAATGGCCCTCTGGCTTCCTGAAACGACAAGGCAAGTGCCCATCACTTCACTCATGGCTCTTTCCTCAGATGCTTTAACCCTTTGAGTGCCAACCAATATCCTAGGAACTATGCTAAAATTGCCAAGGCATTTTTGCTGATTTTACAGCAGTTTAGGGGAAAAAATTATGAATCGCAAGGAAATGAAGTTACATATTCAAAAACTTAAGGAAACCTTTACTACATTGACATATTTAGTAATATCATCATCACTAATAAAAGCAGACTTAGAACTGGATGCCATTTCGAAGCTTTGATAGCGCTCCTGGCACTTTTGGTGAAAGACAGGAGGAGTGAGATCGCACTCCCCGGCACTCTAGGGGTTAATGCATGCTGGCTTACAACACAGCTTGTGCCAATGATTAAAAACAAACAAACAAACAAACAAACAACAACAACAACAACAAAAACTTGTTCAGGTGACTCAGAGTAGAAATGTACTAGGAATCCGGGTTTACCTTGCTAAGAATAAATACAATTTCCCTGAATTACCGAAGCATAGAGAGTAGGCGTTTGTGAAATGGAAGAGGGGAAAATGGATTTTCAAGCTATCTAGGCTTCCCAGCTTTTCCTTTGTGTTGAAAGTACTTTTCTAAACTTACAAAAAATTATCTTACACAGGTTACCCAATTTGGAAACTTTAGGCTTCTGAAGTAGCTCACCAGCACAACATTCCACACCCTCATTTTATTTTATAACCATAGGAGGGCATTCCCCTGTGCTCTAAAAATTCTATTTGCATGGGCATCCTTGCTACCCTTGCATGGGGTTCAGTGTTTTCTGGAGCAACCTTGAAACTACTTTTCTAAAAAGCCTTTAAAAACAGGTGAATTTCATGCTTCCTCTGAACCTGTGTTCATATTTCCTTGATTAGAAATGTATTGAAAAATAAAACAGTTAAGTAAGTCACGAGTAAGAATAAAGTAGTTGTTAACTCCAGGCTGCTAGTTAGAAATAGGGAATAATTATTGTTTTCAAAATCTATCAATCAGAGATGAAGACTATTTTTATTTTGCTAGAAGCAATGCGGGGCTAGCTAGACGAATAGTTTGGTAAGTACAGAGGTTGGTGGATCTGAATTCTAGGGTGACCTTGAATTCAGCCAACCAACAGCAGGCCCCCAGTCTAAAAGACATGGGTGTGGTGTCCTATTGTTGTCCCTAGAAACATGCATATAGAAAAAAGAGTTGCTTAGCTGTCCTTTTTTTGACATCTTTATACTTTGGGTTCAAATTGTTCATAGCTCAATTACTCACGGAAATAGCGATCCCACTAATTACAGGATAATAAAAATCTCTGTGTAAAGGAAGTTCTCCATATAAAATTAGTTTATTTTGATGAAGGTTATATAAATCCTTGATCAGAAAAGCACACCAGGTCTGAAAGAACACAGTTAAGATACCAAATATTAGAAAGACTATATAAAGCGGGTGCTGGGAGAGAGTATCTGGTTGGGGAGTCAAAGAAGGCCTTTGTGGACGTGTCATTGATCAGAGACTCCAATGATCAGAAGAAGCCCGCCAGGAGAAGATGGGGGAAACAACACGCCAGGCAGACAGAGGGACAAGTGCAAGTGTGCTAAGTTGGCAATGCGGTGGGCATGTTCCGGAAAAGAAAGACAACTGGTGAGGCTAGTGCACAGCAACTAAGGAAAGAGGAGGAGAGAAGGTAAAACACTAGCTGGGCGAGGGGCAAGGGCTGCCAGGAGGTCGTGGTCAGGACTTTCTGTTGCATCAGTGGTGATGGGAAGCCACTGAATGACTTACACATTTTAAGATAATAATACCAATAACAAATAATTACTAGTTACTACGGGTTTGGCACTATTCTAAGTGCTTTATCTCAATGAACTCATTTAATTCTCAAAACAACCCTATAGAGTGGAGAATATCATCCCATTGACAGAAGAGGGAACTGAGAAAGGAGAGGTTAACTAAGTAACGGGCCCCAGGGCATCGGCTGGTAAGTGCTGCAGCCAGGATTGGACCCAGGTGGACTAACCATGTCTACTGGTCCCTCTAGTACCGTCTGGAATAGTTCTGGGGTGGGGGTGGTCCAGGGTGCTCAGGCAGAGGACAGGGGAGCCATCATGTGTAGCTGCTCACACTCTTCCTTCTGCCTGCAAACCCTGTCTGGCCTTTAAGACCAGGATCATCTGTCACCCCTACATGAAGCCTTGGGGACCAGGGGACCATCTTTGAGGACGTCACCCCAACAGAGACTGCAGTTTCCCTGTGCCTAGTGCACAAAACCCTGTTTGCATGAGGGAGAGTTAGCAGGTAGGACTGCTGTGACCCCACAGCTGCTCAGTCCCACCTAGTCCTTCCTGGGAGGACTATGTCAACCCAGGGAGACCGAACACCAAGCCCCAAAGGAGGCCTCATCTGGGCTACTGACCTGTGAAGTTTCCTCCAATGACGTAGGGGATGACCCCTCCGGGCCATATTCTCTCCGTCCTTGAGGTTGTGGCTCTTCGGACCCGGGAAGAGAAGGTCTCAGCTCTGGCACTCGAGGTCCCAGGGCTCTGCGGAAACATGGCATTCTCCTCGCCATCTGCAAGAGAGTCACACTGCCATTTACTTTGCTTTTAATTCGTCCTGTGCATTATGGTTAAGATATATTATCCGTGAATCCACCAAATGTGTGTTCTAAAGGGAGCATTTGATCTGGTCTGGGTTTTGAACCCGTGGACGGTAATTTTCCAGACAGGGCAACAATGAGGGTGGTAAGTGTACCAGACCTATGACAAGAGTGGGTCTGGCTTGCTGGAGGCCTTGAATGAGACCATATGGGGCCTGAGGGCAGCCTATGGACCACAGAATTGTGTGGGCACAGACATCTCACAACCCTTTGGGTTGGAGCCAAGTTAGGAGCATGCTCCCTTCTCAAAGCCACCCATATTTGAGGGAACAAACTGAGTCATAATGCTGAAGTTCAGTTTTTTCGCTGTATATGACATGGTTTTTATAAATTGAAATTCTTATTGAGAGAATTGTAGATTCACATGCAGTTGCAAGAAATAATAGAGAGACATTTTTGTGTACACTTTACTGTGTTCCCCAATAGAAACATTTTACAAAACTATAGTACAATTACAACTGGATTATGGGCATTAACACAATCAACTGGTCTCACTCAGGTTTCCCCAGCATTATGTATACTCCTGTGTGTGTGTATGTGTAGCGGGGTGGGCGTGGAGGGAGTGGGGGGGGGGGGTAAGGTTTGATGCAGTTTTATCACATGTATAAGTTTCTGTATCCACCACCACATTCTAGATACTGAACAGCTCCATCATAAGGATCCAGGATCCTTCATGTTGCCATAATCACATCCACCTCCTCACTCCTCTCCCCCCGCCAACCCATCCCTAAACTCCCAACCACTAATCTGGTCTCCATTTCGAAAATGTTTGTCATCTGAACACTACTATAAAAATGAAATCTTACAGTATATGACCTTTGGGAATTGGCTTTCTTTACTCAATGCAATACCCGGAGATTCATCCAAGTTGTTGCATGTGTCAATAGTTTCTTTTGGATGCTAATGAGTATTCCCTGATATGTATGTACTACAGTTTGTTTAACTGTTCACCTCTTGAAGGACTTCTGGGCTGTTTCCTGCTATTACAAATAAAGCTGTTATGAACATTCAAGCACAACAGTTTGTGTGAAGATAGTTTTTATTTCTCTGAGATAAATACCCAAGAATGGAATTGCTGAGTCATATACTAGTAGCAATTGGGTTTATTTCTGGGTCCTCTATTCTGTGCCATTGATCTAGGTGTTTATCCCTCTGCTAACACGACACTGTCTTGATTACTGCAGTTATATAGTGAGGTATTTAATATCAGATAGAGTGAGTACTCCTACTTTAGACTTCTTTCCCATGATTGTTTTAGCTATGTTTTCATAAAAATTTTTATGTGTCTTTCCCTGTAAATTCTAGAATAAGCTTCTCTATACCAACAATAAAACCATGCTGGGGTTTTGATAGGAATTACATTAAACCTATAGATCAATTTGGAGAGAGCTGGCATCTTTACACATTAAACGGCCCCATTTTATCCTCCATGTTGCTATGCCTTTTTTCACATTTTCTGTCTCCTTATCTCCGTGGTAAAATTTCCATGTTCACCTTAGATCTACTTTCTACTTCACTAATTCTCTCTTCAATTGTGTTCAATATAACATTTATCCCATTCCAGTTTCAATAAACATAGTTGTCATTTCTAGAGCCCTATTTAGGGGCTTCTAAATTTGCCTGTTTTTTTGTATTGTTTTTTCCCACTAGGGTTCAGATTCTTCCACTGGTTCTTCAGTTAGTTTATGTATATTTACTTAATGTCATACAGATTGTTCTATTATTTCTATACTTGGGGTATTAATTCTCCAACTTATTGTCTCTGCTGATTCTTCTTCACAGATTAATACATTTTTTTTATGTTTCTCATGTTTTTATTTAAAGTTTTTTTTAGGTGAGATGATTCCTTTCCACAGGAGTCCCCTATGGCCTCATCATGAGTGTGACCCTGTTTTTCATTTTTTCAGGGTTCTTGGAATGCTGTGGATTCTCGATCCATTATTATGTTAATGTCTAAGTTTAGGGTTTCCATACTAGTATATAGGAAATATAATTTGAGAACTTATACCTATAGGAGGAACAGGCTTTGGGATTCAGTTTCTCATAGGAGATATTTTTTCCCCACTTGGAGCCTAGGAAAGATAGCAAGATTTCTTGCCATTCCTGTCAGTTTCAATGTCCTCTGCAGTCTTGCCTCCATCTGAAGGTTAGTTCCATGTGTTTATGTTTCCCCTTCTCTTCTGATCAGGGCAATTTCCCGTTCCTTCCTTTGAGCTTAACTCTGTATTTTTAATTTGGGGTGGAGAAGAGGTTACATGTTTTTTCAGCAGTTCTCTGTTTGTATAAGAGGTCCCCACTTGTTCAACGGGTCATATCACCAGAACCAAAAAGTTGGCACGTAATACATTTTTTAACCTGAAAATAATTGTTTCACCGCTAGAATTTCTAGATCAGAAGTCGTGCACTTGCAGCTCTTGGGATAAACCCAACCCACAGATGTGTTTTGTTTGGCCTAAACACTTTTGGCCCACACTGTGTATTTTTTTTTTTTTTAATCTTACTTTAGTAGCCAATTTTTAAAAATCAAAAGATTTCACATAAAAATGCAGATTTTCTAGTTTTTCTTTAAAAAACGGTAAGACCTGGCAACAGTGAGCTAATCTTCTGTCATTTACAACCCACTGGAGTTAAGTAGCACCTCTTCCCCATAGTCAGTTTCCGGCTTTCTCTCCCACTTCCCCCTGTCCCAGCCAGCCAGCTTCACCCACTGACATTACCTGCTTGGCCTCTACATATATTCTAACGCGCTATCTCAGTCCTAGACTACAAATTGCGCCCAGATTTCAAATATGAGTTGCCCCAGGAGACTGGAAGGTCCCGGGGGGTCAGGACCTGACACTGGCTTGTTCACACTCTGTTCACACCCAGCACGTTGCCTGGTTGGTGGTAAGCATTCAGGGTTTTCATATTTTGAATGAATTAATTAAAGAATGGATGAGTTATGCTAAAAATAAACAGCCCCACAGTCCAAACAATTCTGTGGTGGTAACCTCTTCAAAATATTGGCAGCCCCCAAACCCTTAATGTTCAAATACTGAGAATCATCACGTCTTAAGTAATCACAGGCAGCGATGTAGCAAGTGGAAGTTTGTTATTCATTTCCCATATGGTTTTCAACAAGTCTCTTAATTTTCCTCTGCCTCCAACTCTCCTTTGGAGAATGGACAAGAATACTTCTCTCTCGGAGGCACTAACCCTAAGAGCATGTTTCTCAGACAACTGTGTTATATGTGCATGTGACCCAGTACTGTCAGGACCGGTATGCAGCCGAGTCAGCATGGGAAAGTCTTAAGTGCACCTGGAAAGAGACCAGGCTGTAATTTCCAGAGATGGGTTATTGAATGACAGCTTCCCCCTCGGTCCGGTGAGAAATTTAATTTGCCAAGGACTCAACACAGGAAGCATTTGCCGATTAAAAATATGTCTAAACAGATGTTCCGCTTAGCCTGGAAGAAGGATCTTAATGCAACTGTCATTATTGGATTTTCTTGGATTACTACTATCTGGAACCGGAGTGCAAATAGAAGGATGTAATTATGTATTATGGCCAAGAGTCCTGCATTTAAAAAGGAGCTCAGGGGGTCTGAAAGGATTTAACACGCTGGGGGCGGGGTGGGCTGGGGGATAAAGCCCATTTAGATCCTCTGGCCCTGGGAGTGGACCCTGTCCTCCCTGAAGAAGCAGAGCGGCCGTAACTATTCAATGTTCCATCTTCAGCGGAAGGCACAGCCGTGTCATAAACAGAACCAGGCCTGACCCGGTCTTCTCAAGCGAGGAACTGTGAATTTTCAATTAGTCAACTGATGACTCCCACACTAGAAGTAAACACCCGGACTGTCCAGCCATCTGCATAACCCTCAGCCCACAGATGATGGGCAAATGTGCACCTGGCCAGAGCTGTGGCAATCCCGAGCGACTAAAGAGCAGCTCCTCACTGCATAAGTGGTTCTCAAACCTAGATGCCCATTTGAATCAACTGGGGAACTTTAAAAAAATTCTGACCCGGCTTGTGTGGCTCAGTGGTTGAGTGCTGACCTATGAACCAGGAGGTCAGGGTTTGATTCCTGGTCAGGGCACATGCCCAGGTTGCGGGCTTGATCCCTAATAGGGGGCGTGCAGGAGGCAGCTGAATGATAATTCTCTCTCATCATTTATGTTTCTATCTCTCTCTCCCTCTCCTTTCCTCTCTGAAATCAATAAAAATAAAAAATAAATTCTGGTGTCTGCCCCCCTGCCCTGAGGCGGTGACTCAATGGGCCTACAGTGTCTTCAAGGCATCTGTAGTTTTTGAAGCTCTCCAGGGGGTTCGCAGGTGCAGGTTAGTTTGAGAACCACCGATATAGCCCAAAGGTTAAGAGCAAGGAGTGTGGGGTCAGAGGACTTAAGTGCAGGGTAGACACTGCCATTTGCTCCCTGTGTGGCCTTGGATAAGCCGCCCTCCCCTGAGCCTTCCTTCCTGCTGCATGGTGGCGGTGTGGGCACTGAACCAGGTAATAAATGTCAAATGCCCGCCGTGGTGGGGACTCAAGGCGAGCTGTAGTGATGACTATCAAGATCTGCATTTGGGGAGAAGATAGAAAAAATGCCTAAGGTGGGGCTCAGCGGTTACAGCCAGATACGCTGATGTAAGTGACTTTCAGGGGTTTAGACTGAGTGGTGCTTTGCGCCCAAGTCCCTATTTTCTGGTGCAACCAGGTTCCGTTATTTGCTTGGGCACAAAGCCCATAGGGACTGTTCCTGGAAGTGACAGGTCCGTTCTCTATTACGAATATGGTTTTGGAAATCAGGCTCCAGCACAATCATAGCTTCGTTCATGGAGCAGTTACACGCCACCCCCATTTCATTAATCCCATTATCAGCCCCGAAATGCGGGCTGAGCTCCCAATTCCAGGGAGGGAGGCTCCCGAGACCAGACCGTCTGCCCGGATGCTCAGTGAGCAGTTCTCCCAGCCCCTAGCCCTCCCCAGAGCTGGGAGCACAAATCCCACCGTCAGGGCTGAGGGGAGACACATAAAGCCAGGAAATAACCCGGCCACTGAAGCCAGCAGGCCCAGGGCTTCCCTCAGATCCTTTCTCCTGCCTGGGCGGTCTCTTTTTCTGGGAGTAGGCGGGGAGGGAGGGGGAGGTTGTGATTAAAGGAGAATCTGAGATTGACACAACTTGCCTTATCTTTAATTCCAACAAAAGAGGAAGCATCCAAGCCAGAGCCTGACAGTGTCCAGGGGGGACGATTGGATGAGAAGGCTGAAAGGACAGGCTAGCACAGCCTGCCCTCACCTCCCCTTTGGGGTCTGCGTTCCCCTCAGGATTGCCCTGGATGCTGAAAGACCTGCTCCTCCGAGGCTGTCATACAGAGTGGAGGATCGGCCTGGCCTTGACATTATCCTCTTCAAACAAACCAGGGTCATCTGAGGAGCTGCAGACTATGGATTTAGCCAGTTTTAGGAGTTCGGGGCCTGGTAGATGAGGGAATGCTGTCATCATCC
This sequence comes from Myotis yumanensis, assembly GCF_028538775.1. Lineage (NCBI taxonomy): Eukaryota > Metazoa > Chordata > Mammalia > Chiroptera > Vespertilionidae > Myotis > Myotis yumanensis. The sequence continues at coordinate 21,705,580 of NW_027223764.1, read as the reverse complement.
TCCTTAAAAAATCCAAGAAGGTCTCTTGTTGCGGTGTGGTATTGTGCACAACCCCTCTGGAGACAGAATTTTAATGGGCTGCAGCAGCCTTATTCCTTCCTGTCCCTCTTAATTGTGTTTCTCTGCAGCTGTTGAACAGCTGTGGGATTCCAGTCCAGAGGTGGACAATGCACTTTCAATGCTGGATAATATAATTCTTGGAGGTGGAGGTAGAGAAGAAGAAGTGGAGGAGGTACGTTCATGGAGTGCCATTTACACAACAGACACCTGGCTATGCACTTTGGATAAACATTATTTCTAGTTCTCTCTAAATCTCTTATGAGGAGTTAGATAACTTATCCAAGGTCATAGCTACTAAGAGGCTGAGCTGGGATGCAAACCCAAGTGTGTCTGACTATCCCAGTTTATTTGGTTGGGTCATTTTACACCCAGTAAACTAGTAAATATTAAAAACCCTGACAACGTCTATTGCTGGTGAGCAGGTGAGAAGCAATGAGGAAAGGTGGCAGATGGTCTCCAAATACAGCCACCAGCAAGTTCTCTCATCCCTGTGAGCTCCTGCCACTTATCACATTAGGGATGGAATCTATTTTCTTCTCCTTGAACCTGGGCTGGACTTTAGCTTGTTGTGACCAATAGAATGTGACTGAAGTAGCATTCAGGGAGTTTTAAGTCAACTAATGGCTTCTGCTTCCTCCCTCTAGGAAGCCAGCTGCCATGCTATGTCTCCGGCTAGACAACTAAGTGGTGAAAGTCCACGTGGAGAGAGGAGTCATGTGGGGAGGTACACTGACGCACCAAGGCTGTGACTAAAGCTTCCTTTGGCCTCCCAGCCCAGCACAGCTTCTAGCCGAATGTAGTCAGGTGAGTGACCTCAGCCAACGTCAGCCGAAGAACCACACCACTGAGCCCAGTCAACCCACAGAACCATGGAAGATAACAAAATCACTGTCTGAAGTCACTAAGTTTGAGGGTAGTTTTGATGCGACAGTAAATCACTTAAATCAGGAAGGAAACATTAAGTTTGGCATCTGTATCGCTGCATGGGATGGCAAACCCCTCTGTTTTCAGTCCCACACCCTATGCTCCACTGTCACCGCTAAGTGCTGGTCATCCATGGCCAAAATGAAGTGCCACTGAGTTTGTCAGATGTCTTGGAGCCTGAACATGCATAAGTCAAAATACCTTTGAGTAAGCAAAGCAGTTAAATACAGATGTTAAAGGGGGCCTTGCACATGGTTCCAGAAACAACTGTGTGACTGAGAAACAAGTGCACAATGTCAAGTGGTGGTGGCGGGGAGTGGGGGCTAAAGCATCTGCCTGCCTCTGAAAGAGGTCACATTGACAAGACGGGCATCAGAAACCGAGGAAAAAAATGGGCAAAGGACAGGAAAAGGTGGGTCACAGAAGTGCACACCCAAATCACTGGCAAAGGTAGAAAAAGACGCTCAAAGTCACGGGCAGTCAGAGGAATACAAATAAGTAATAATAAGCTTCCATTTGCATTACTGAAAATAACGATAATACCTAGAGTTAGGAAGGATATGGGGAAAGGGACCCAGCTTTAAGTTGCTATGGAAATGTGAATGGTTACCCCTTTTGAAACGCATTCTAGCAACACTGTTCATGATGGCAAAAACCTGAAGTGAATATTAACTGATAAAGAAAGAATTGAATAAATGATGGTCTACTCATACCAGTAATATTTTGCAACTATTCCGAAGAATAAATTGAAGTTGTAACAAGTATCTTAGAGGGGTTTCCCGTAAGGTATTGATGAATGAGAAAAGCACGATACATAAAAAACATGTATCAAATATGATCCCATTTTTTAAAAAATGACAAAGCTTATCGCTATATATATGTTTGTATGTGTATATGTATAAATCTGTACATAAATATATGTGCATATATATGCATGGAGAAAAAATATGGAAGAGTGCATACAAAGTCATTTGCATGCATTACCTAGAAAAGGGTAGAAAAAAAGAAGAGAAGGAGGTAGCCAAATTAAAGGGAAAAGAAAAAAAAGGAGAAAACACTTAAAAAGTATGTAATTACATCATCACATTTACACATTTGTGTGAATTATATATATGCATTTGTGTAAAATTATGTATATGCATGTGTATCTGTGAAATATAAAATAACATTAAAGCAAAAACATAAAATAAAGCAAATAATAATTTGTACTTCATCCCTACATAGTCATTCCCCAAACTTAGGATTCTGGCACTTTAAAATTATTCCCTTTGCTCTGTGTTAATTTTATGTAGAAGAAATGCCATCGCTGGCTGTGAGCCCTGATTCCCATAGAAAGCGGGCCACTAAGCAGGAAAAGTTCTCCAAAATTGAGACACCTTCCCATAACCTCCAGGCTAGAATCTCACAACTTGGAGAGCATTCATAGGCCTGAGCATAATGCAGACAGGAAGTGGTGGTACTTCCAGGCTGGTACCTGCTGATAGGTGGCCTTGCCCACAGACAGCCACAACCTCACCTGCTGCCTCCCCTAACAGCCCAGGCTTCTCTCGTCAACACCCACCCCTCCCCAGCCCCTAACCCTTGCCTCCCATGCCCACTTGTTCTGTCAGACCCCAAACTTCATCATCCCTCCTCTCAGCCCCCAGGGGCTTCAACTCACAAGCCGAGTTCTAGAGAGAAAGGTCAAGTACAGATTGCAGAGTTTAACTAAAGACCATACCGTCTCTGAGCAACCAAATGCCACACTCTATCCCTTTCTCTGGCAGCCAGCCCACCCCACTCAACAAAAGGACACACTCCCTCATGCCCACAGACTTCAGGACTTCTTAGTCCACTAAGATAAAAGGTATATAAGAGGTTCCCAAAGCCAGGGTTGTGGAGAGGGAACATGGGGAGCAACTGCTTAGTGGGTATGGAGTTGGCTTTTCAGGTATTGAAAACAACATGGATCTAGATGGTGATGGCTGCACAGCATTGTGAATGCACGTAATGCTCCTCAATCGTACATGTTAAAATGGTAAATTTTATGTGAAATTTACACAGTTTTTTTTAAGGACCCAAAGGCCTGGTGGGCCTCTCATTACCCTTTCTAGCGTCCTCGCTGCTGGCATTCGCGGCTGTAGCATTCGGCCAGCTCTCGAATGACTGGTCTTCAAGTCCACCTGAAGGAAAGAAGAAGAAAATCCATGAGGACACATCAGCCTTCTTTGCACCAGCACCGAAAGGAGGGAGACACCTGGTCACTGGGGGGATGATCCGAATCAGCAGCAGAATGGTAAAGATTTGTTCCACAAGGGTTTACTGAGCACCTACCGTGTGCCAGGACCTGTTCTAGACACTAAGGCAAAAGCAAAAACCAACCCTGCTTATTTTTAATAACCACACACATAATTCACAAATTATAAACTCTCTTTGATCAGCTCAAGGGCACTTGAAGTCAAATATACAAATAGGCAAATCCCAAAGGCAGCTCCCTCACCCCCACCTCCATGAGAAAGCCCGAACACAAACAGGACAGGCTCCTGGAGCCCCCCTGCTGTGGAACCCACAGGACATCATCTGTGCTGCCTTGGCTGAAACAGGCATTCTGGTTCTTCTTCGGGGTCAGTCTCCTTTCAGAAACTGCTCTGCTTACTTTGTAAATCAGACTCTGCGGACAGCGCCTCAGGCCAGGACAGCGATGCTTGCCAGTAGCCATGATCCATAAGCCGGCTCTCATCCCTCCCCGCCCGGAACACGGTCCATCACCCATTCTTATTAGACCCACTGCAAGTCACTGGGGATCCAGCAATGAAAAGACAGGAAGGTGTGTACATTCTAAATGGGTGGGCCATAAACAGTAAGAAAATAAATAAGATCCTTGCAGGTTCAGAAAATGCTCTGGAGATCCAATTCAGTATGTGGTGAAGCATGACCGGAGCAGCTGCTTAGAAGGTGGTCAGAAAAGGCCCTTCCAGGGAGGTGACACTCGGAGACCCAGGTCAGTGCGACCCCAGCAGAAGGCAGGGTGGCGAAAGAACCTGGATCAGGAATAGACTTGGCCAATGGAGGCGCCAACATGGTGGCCGAGGCGGGCAGGGTTGAAAGCAGGAGAGGGACAGAGCGAGGTGCTATTATCTGCTTTACCAAGGTCTCTCTGGCAGGCAAAAGAGAAAGCCGGGCGATCAGTAAGGAGCCTTGTGAAGGTCCAGAGGCGAGACAGCAGTGGATGGGCTGGACAGTGCAATGGAGATGTTGAGGACCTGTCATATTACAGGTGGAGTTGGAGGCAGAGCAACGAGAGAGGCCGATGGGACTGAGGGGGGCCACCCAGGACTCCTATAGTTGTGGCTGGAAAAACTGAATGGGTAGTGACACCAGAAAGCAGATTTGAGGACAAAACCTGGGTCCATGAGAGACGATCATACACATGAATCCACACCAAACCCATTATAGGACAATAGTATTTACTAATTCAAAATTATTTCTTACCTTCGTTTAGAAATTTGCAACTTCCAAAGTAGTTTCCCCACAGCCCCTTGAGTACAAGACTCAGTGGCAGACAGAGTGGCATCCCATTTTATAGAGAAGGAAACTGGGACACAAAATAATTATCCCAGGGTTGTCGATCCTATCAGGGAAGCTGAGGGCTCAGGACAGCCCCCTGGTCACAGCCTGATGATCTGTCCCATGTCCCACAGCTAGAAAGGGTCCCAAACACGGAAGCCCATGGTCTGGCCCCAGACAACCCCTGGAGACAGCCCTGTGGTCCCACATCCCAACTCTCGATGTGCAGACGACTTCTTCCTCTCTTGTGACTGACATTGGCGGGGGACCAGGCTGCATGCTGACATTCTTGTATGCCTTCATCCTGCTCATTCTGATGCCTTTCTGGCCAACTCAGAATCCACTCACACACTCCCTGCAGCTGCCGGGGCCTTCGCTGCCAGCTCCCAGCCCTCTGGGTATTCTTCCAGTTGCGATATCATTTCCTCTCGGGCTAAAGGTTGGGGGAAATCCTGATGGTATGAAAATCACTGGCCAGCAGAGGAATGTGCCATGTGTGGAGTGGAGGAGAGCCCGAGGCCGAGGCTCCGGGACTAGCTTAGTCTTTCCTCCGCCGTGTAACTGTGGATAAGGCCCTGGGTATTAGTATTTTCCATCTGTCAAATGGGCTGTTGTGAGGACCAAATGAGGTAATGAGTTTGTTCAGGAACTCACTCATTCAACAAATATTTATCCAGCACCTGCAACATGCCAGATGCTGTTTCTGCTGTGCAGGATATGACACTGAACAAAGTCTACCCTGACCTCATGGAAATTATATTCTGATGGAGGGCAGGAAGAAAACAATAAACAAATAGACAACTAAGTATCTAAGTCAGTTGTTAACAAGCACTATGAAGAAAATAAATGAAGGTGAGAGAAATAGTGAATGCAAGGCATGAGGGTGTGTGATTTCAGTTGAGGTAGAAAATGCAAAAGCCCAAAGAAAGTGAGGGCAAGAGTCTGCAGCTAAATGAAAGCATTCCAAAGGGAGGGAATAGCAGGTGCAAAGGCCCTGGGGTGGGAGTGTACTTGGCAGGAGGGAAGCGGATATGACTGGACTGGAATGAGCGAGGGAGAGAGTAGTAGGCAATGAGGTCAGTGGGCAGGGGAGGGTCTGGAGAGTCAGCTCATGTGAGGCCTTGCAGGCCATTTTCAGCATTGGGGCATTGATGCTGAGAGACCTAGATGGGACCCAGAGGACATGAAAGAGTTTTGTAACTGCAGCTCTGAATATGAGCCAGGTTATCAGCAGTGGATAGGAGGGAGACATAGGAGCTTGGATTTGAAAGATTCCATATAGCACTCGGCCTGGAGGGTTGGTAAGTTAAACCTGCTTGGCTCCTGCACAAGGGGTGGGAAACATAAGAAACAGACCTGTAAGGATACCTGGGCAAAGACTGGTTCAGGTTAGCTGGAGGCTGTGGTTGAGAGCTAAGGAGAGTGGCCGGGGGGGTGGGGGAGGGGCGGGGGGGTTGGTAGAGGCAGGCAGAGGAGGGGATGGGTTGATAACTTCTGATTCCCTTCACTTCCTGTGCTTAGGGTTATAAAGCTCTGAAGTTGGGGGGAGACCCGGTGCGGGAAAGAATCGGTGTTCACTAAGTGTCAATTATGGTGCTGACCATGCACTAAGAACAATGCCAAATGCTTTCCTGGCCTTGAATTGTATAATTCTAGCCTCATAAAAACCAACGACAAAAGGGCCATAAATATCCCCATTTTATAGATGAAGAAACAAGGCAAAGTGATTTGCCTGTCTTGAGAGAACAGAGATTAGTAGTGGTGGTGACACTGGAGGTGGGTCCTGTCTGATCCCCAAACCTGTACTCCTTCCCCTCAGCCTAATCTCCAAAAGAACAAGGAGAACAAGGGGTGCCTGGGAGAGGCTGGTTACCTCCCAGGGACCCACGGCATTTTCCAGGTCTTGGGGGGGAACATCCAAAGTCAGTGATGAGGTTGAGGCCATGGGCACAGATCCCTCATCTGCCATCCTTACCTGCAAGAGACGGATGGCCCTGTCTTTTCTTAGAAGGGCTTTCTCAGAAGCTTGGATCTCACGTTCTAGCACAGCTGAGCCTGGAATCTACTTGGAGTTAATGTGGTTTGGCCACTCTCCTAATGAAAACCCTTGCAAGGCTCCCTACTGCTCTTGGGATGAGTCCCAATTCCTAACATAGCCTATGGGGCCCTGTGATCTGGGCCCACTGGCCTCCTCCACCTGTGCTTTGGGGCTTCCTGCTACTTTCCCACTCCCATTCTCTGCCTAGTCACCCTAAGCTACTCACAGCACGTGGATTTCCACTTCTCCCTTAGTGATGCACCTGCCTTTGGCCATACCCACCTCTTCACCTGGCCAGCATCTACTGGTCCTTCAAGTGTCAGCCTGGATACCACTTCCTCTGGGAAGCTGCCCTGTTGATCCTCGCAGGTTAGAGGGGCACCTCTGTGCCCTATAACCCCCTGGATTTACATCCCTCATCACAAGGTATTATGACTTCCTATTTACTCAGCTGCCCCCCACCCCCCAGTCTGGTTTCTAATTTTTAGCATTTTGAAGAAATTGACTTTGTTTTGTCTTAAAACAAACAGCCAACGCTGTGCCTGGCACAGAGCAGGCACTCAATGAAATATGTGATGCATAAATGGACGGACAGACAGTTACTTGAAAAGAGAATTCGATAATTTTTAACTCAGAGGAACTGATGGAAAAAATTGTCTTTATCAGTTTTGGAGGGAGAAAGCAGATATTCTTGTAGCAATGGTTCTCAGCCTTGGCTGCACTTTGGGATCACCTGGGAAGCTTTTTAGGAAAATACTGATGCCTGGGTCCCCCCCTCCCCCCCCCCCCCCCCCCCGCCGCCCCCCAGGTTCTTGTTTAACTGCTCTGGGGCATGGCCTGGGCCTTGGGATTTTTTAAAGCTCCCTAGTGATTCTAAAATCCTGTCAGAGGAAGCACCGTCTCAGGAATATTTTCTTACAACCAACCTCTCTCCTTCCAAGCTCACCAGGAATGGAAGATGTGGGGCTGGAGACAGACACCAAATGCTAAGAAAAGTCATTTCTCACATCTACGCTCGTGGAAAGTGTTGCTCTGTTTCACTGAAAACAGGTGTGGCTGTGGCTAAAACTGCAGTACTAGGCACACGGAACAAGGAACAGAGAAATACAGCCTGACGCAGACAAAGATTCGGGGGCAATGGGGGAGGGACTCAGAGTGTGGGGATATGTTTTTCCTCGGGTGGGATTTCAAGACAAAAATATTTGGAAAAATAAAACATATATATCCTTATATTTGATCTTTGGTTAATTACCTCTTCAGACAGAGGATATGCAAAGATCTTGTAGATTTCATTAGTCACAGGGGTTTATTCAAACATCTCCTTTGCATAAGAAACCCAGGCTTACAGCTGGTCCCTGGGAAAGAATGCCCTCCAGGCCTTGAAAGAGAGCCCGGGGCCTGTTCAGGCTCTCGCTGGAACACAGCGGAGGTCAGGGCCCATGATGCCTGGGGGCCAGGCTGAAATGTTTCTATCCAGCATTTGCAATTCAATCCCACAGTTTCCTTTATGGAACAATTCACTAAATTCAGAGTTGTTCTTTTTTCTAATTCACCATATAATTCACCTCCCAAGTTCAATTAAGAAGCAATCTGTTAGCAACTTTGTGAGCAAGCTGCTTTTCTTTGGGAAAGCCCAATTTTCTTCTGCTTCGAACAAAAAAGTGGCTTAATTAGATGCATCATAAGAGCCATTGATGTACACACAACGCCCCTCCGCCATAATTAATGAAATGTTAACTATGTATATCCAAAGCCATCTAGGGCAGAGCCTGGTTCCACACCTCAGTCTTGTTCATTTGAACAATAGTGGCTATGAGTTCATATTCTTAATTTGGAAATTACTAAACAAAATGTTATATTCATTATTCCCTCCACCCCTCACTCTTAGAGCCAAACACTGCTTGGGCTTGGGCTTTCTTAAACACAAGGATAACTACCATTTTAAGCGCTGATTATTTGCAGGTACAACACATATGTTATCTATTTAAGCCTCAAGCCCCCCCTCTCAGGTGGGTATTGAAAGGGCGAGGGCTAGGCCCTCCACCTTGCCCCAGGGTAAAGGCTACGCCCTCCATCTTGCCCTAGGGTAAGGGCTACGTCCTCCATCTTACCTTGGCCACGTGCTTGGCAAGGAGCTTCTTCCCGGAAGTCTAAGACTCTGCTAGCCACACCCAGGAACAAGACATCGACTTGCGCCTGGCCAATCGGCAGAGCACAGTCCTTTCTCCTCCCCTTACTCCAACCCCCTCTTTAAAACCCGTTTCTAGGCGGGGTTCTGTCTCTCAGCCACTTGGCTTGCCATTGTGTCGGTGAGTCTAGTGGAGCTCAAGCTAGCTTGAAATACAGATTCTTATGCTTTTGCATCGGATTGGCTGGCTCCCTGATGTGGTTTCTTGGGGATCTTGAAATCTGGGCATAACAGGTATATCCCCATTTTACGTGCAGGGTAACTGAGGCTCTCAGCAGCACCAATATCACTGGGGGCACATAGCCATTGGGTGGGGAGGTTGAGATTCTTTCCAGATCAGTCTGGTGTCAAAGCCTGCCGTATACATTGCATGCTAAAGTAACCCTGCCTGGGCAACCTTTGCGCTCCTGTTTCCTGATGTGAACGATGACATGTTAAAACAGGGCAGGAGTAGCCATTTCAGAGGAGCTACCCTGCACATCTTCCTCTTCCTTATCTTCCAAACTGGACAAAACCGCCAACATTCCAAGAAGTCAGCTGGAATGAGAATACCTTGTTTGTAAGGACTGATGGAAGTGGACTTCACCAATAATCAAATCTCTAACCAGTCAATGAAGTACAAATCTAGCCTTTTTCCAGATGACCAAATCTTAAGCCAGTCCATGAGGTACAAACCTAACCTCACCTCATCCAGCACCAATGAAATAACGTACCCATCTTCCTTCCTTCCCTCGGGACCCTGAGCTCCTCTCCTGTATTGGGGGAACACTATTTGGGTTTTTGCCTGAATCTGTTCTTCCCAAATTACAATTCTTTGATCTCAAATAAACATTTGTTGCTTCTCATTCAGACTTTTTATTTTTAGGTTAACACTGACTTTTTAATACATACAGCCCTGGCCCATCAGAGGTAAATCTAGCATGAAACTGCTATGCTTTACTCTATGAAAAAGAAAAAGTAATCTCCAGTAAAGATCCTAAAAATGGCTTTATTACCAGTCCATTCATTCAATACATATTGGCTGAGGGCCTGCTTGGGGCAGTACTGTGTTGGGTTCCCTAAGGCAGAACAGGCAGGGCTTACCTTCATGGTGCCTTCACGGTTCCATGGAGGGAATGAAAATCAACAATAAACAGATCATTTTATGGAGGGATTAAGCACTTTGGAGAAATTAAAACAGAGCTTTTGAAAGAGCAACGGCGGGTGCGAGCTCACAACGGAGACCTGCATGATGAAAGGGGGACATTCATTTGGGAAGAGTCTTCTAGGGAGGGGGAAGCAAATAAAAAGTCCTCAAGAAGGAAAACAGTCTGATATGGCTGGAGCTAGGGCTGACTGAGCCGCACCAGCTCCTGCAGCCTCATCCTCACAACCATGGCTTAAGCAATCTCAACTTGCCATGCCCTTTGGTCAGATGTAAATGCACAGCAACCCCATGAGTAAGCATCGTTCCTCTTTTACAGAAGATAAAACTGAGGCTCGTGAATAAGTTGTCCGAGGTCATCCAGCTGGTAAAAGACTAAACTTGCATTCTAAGGTGGACCCTTCTGACTCCAGAATCCATGCTCATAACCCCTGCCCCTCAACCCTATACCTGCAGGTATGGTCCAAGCGAGCATTCCAGGCAAGGTCAATGAATGAAATATCTGTACACCTCGGTCAGAAAACTACCTTCAAGACATACAGGCTCAGCTGAGGTTTCAGTTATCCATTAGGGAAAAAAAATGACATGACTCTTAATGATTCAGGAACGAACCAGGCAACCACGATAGTAATCAATGTGTAATCCTAAGTAATTCGGTGCCAAGTAATTGTTATATCTCTGCCAAATTTCAAATGCTACAGAAGGGAAGGGGAAAAGAGTTAAATGATTTTTGCCAGTTTCTGTTAATGAAGTGATTTAATATTGGCGATTGTGTAACAAAATGGGAATCCTTGTACACTGCTGGTGGAGGAGCAATATCAATTGATAACATGTTATGAGGTATTTCGCAAGATGTACCAAAGTCTTTTAAAAGAGGCAATATGATTTTCACCCAAGAACATGACTTCTATGTTTCTGTACTAAGGAATTGATTGGCAATGAAGACAACGGATGTTCATCTCCACATTTTTTATAACAAAGACTGACAACCACACCCAAGGGGGGAGTGGTAACATGAATTATGATATAATGGAACACTGTGTAACCTTTTAAACTGTTTTAGAAAAGAGTTTCCTAAATGGGAAACATGTTCATAGTATAAATAAATAAAAAAAAAAAAAAAACAGGTTAAAAAGTAGTACCCAGTGTGATTCCAATAGACTAGAGTCTGAATCCATCTTTTTAAAAAAATCTACAAAAACAAAAGAAAAAGAAAAAACATTGGATGGAAATACCCACAATGTCCATTGTGATTATCTCTGGTTGGTGATTTTTGCATTAATTTTATTTTCTCATATACTTACCAAAATCTCCAAATTTTATTCAATATATTACTTTTTAAAATCGGGAAGTAAAAAGATTTTCAAAAAGAAGAACTAGATTACAACATACACTTTGTCTAAAAACATGTGCTCTGCAGTTTGTAGTGTATGTGCACGCAAGCGCGCGTACACACACACACACACACACACACACACACGGTTGCTGGGGAAACCGTTAGCCGATGGGAAAGAAACATAGTTGTGTTTACACAGATGGAATGTTGTGGCCCAACCTTTTTTTTCTGCTCTGGCCATGGAAAGAGAAAAATAAGGAGTCCACACCTCGGCACTTACCCTCTCTGTGTTTTGGTTTTTTCATCCATAAAATGGGGTTAAGGGCATTCACCTTTTAGAGTTCTTATGCCAATGAAGAGATATAATACATTCAAGATATAGAACAATGGCCCATAATCAGCACTCATTGAGTTAGCTATTAGCATTATTGTTATCACTATTGACTCTAAAACTGCTCTGAAGTCTGAAGGAGCAGATTAGGGTGAAACAATAAGCCACAGAGACAAGACATTTTATACCTGAACCATCCCAATTCAAGTAAAAAGTTCAAGTTATCCTTAAAATAGACTTAACAAAACCAAGTTTAGGCTGAGAATCCATTGAAAGTCAATGGCAGTCAGTGGGAGAAAAGCATCCACTATACCCAGGCATGGATTTCCTTAAACCTGGTTCCAAATAGTGCTCACCCATAACAATTTGAGATATCAAATAACTATTAAAAGTTAACTAAAGATATACGAGTGACTAGATTATGTGTAGTCATCCTGTTATTCCTGGGAAAGTGGAGCTGATTGGCCCCTTCACTTCCAGCTGAGCTCAGAACCATTGGATAACCTCAGAACCACCTAAGGCAGTGGTTCTCAACCTTGGCTGCACATTAGAATCACCTGGGAATCTTTTTAAAATCCTGATTTCTGGGCCTCATCCTCCAGAAATTCTGTTTCTTTGTTACTAATGTTGTGGCCCCACCCCATAACAAAGAAACAGAATTTCTGGAGGATGAGGCCCAGAAATCAGGATTTTAAAAAGATTCCTAGGTGATTCTAATGTGCAGCCAAGGTTGAGAACCACTGACCTAAGGATCCCACTTCTGGATAGCTCTCACCACCTGCCTTGAATCATGTTAATTCCACAATAGACTGTGTGGGAGACACGGCTGTGACCCAGACACTAACCCACCCACAGGAGCCATGAGGCACAAGGAACAGTGAGAGCAATCAGATGAAGGAAATCCCACTCCCAACCTGGAAGTCGAGGAGGGCTTTCTGGAACTGGCATTGAAGGACATGAAAGGCTACAACAAGTGGGGGTGGGAAGGTGTCAGGCAGGAACAGAACACAGAAGGGAACCAAATTGCCCAGCTTTTGCACAGCTTTTTCTATCTAAGTGGTCTTTGTCAGGATATTTCATTTCTTTGAGCTTTAGTTTCCTCATCCGTAAAAATCGACATACTAGGACTCTAACTCTTCAGTTTGTGAGCACACCTAAAAGAGTGCCTGGCACATTGTAGCCATAATCTTACTAATGATTATTCTTCAGGTCAGCTTCCCCAAATGAAGTTATGGGTTTAATGCAATCGTGACTCAAATTCTAAACTCAGCCTTTTGCATGAAGCCATCCCCCTCCTCTCTGCTTCATTTTCATCTCCCTCATGGCCATTAGTTCACTCAGTCCTTCATTCAACAAGCTTCTATGGGGCATCTCTCTGTGCCAGGCACTGTACCAGGTGCCAGGGACAGAAAAACAGATCAGACACAGTTTCCACTCTCAAGGAGCTCCTAGCCCTGGTCATACCATGCCCACAGTACAATTATTTGTAAACCAATCTGTTGTCCCCACAAGACCACTCCTTAAGGACTGAGACAACACCTCTCTATCTCTACCGTGTGGCATTCACAGCAGATGCTAACAAATACATCCATTTTAATTGGACTGAATTGAATTGGCTAATGCTTGCATATATTATCTCAGCTAATTCTCACTGCACCTGTGTGGGGCAGGGTATTATTACTGTTATCTCCATTTTACAGATGAGGAAACGGAGACTTAACAAGGTAAAGCACATGTGTGTCTTCATAGAAAATCCTAGAAGAATTTTATCACGTGGCCTTTGCACAGATGCCAAATGACTAGTAAAGGTGTACAAATATCTCAAAGGGCAAACCCCATAAGTTGGGTCACAGAAACAGTAGCATAGAACTCAGGAAATGAAAGAAAGGAAAAGGCCACCCCAAACCCTCTCCAGAGAACTAGAGGAGAGAAGCAGAAAGAACAGCACGGAGCTTCATGACCTGTCTCTGACCTTTCAGGACAGAATTCCACTTGGTTCAAGAAGTGCAGAGCAATGTCTTCACCTTTAAGAGATAGCACAGGTAACTAGAGGCTAAGGTAACTAATGTTTTTTGGGTGGTGGCATATGCCAGTGAAATGTAATGGGCTCTTTGTTTCTGAGTGGTTAATGCCCATTAATGGTTCTAACCCACTGATGCACTGGGCCAGAAAGAAACTGTTCTGATGCCAACACACATGCTGGGCCATTAATCACCCCTGCAAGACACCGAGTGTCCTGTTTGACTTCTCTGTGTTTTTCCCCTGTATCATCCAGGGCCCGACACATGACCTGCTGTGTTGCAAGCAGGTGCCAGAAACTGAAAGTTCATGGAAAAGAAGAAAAGACGTTCCAGGGAAGGAACTTTTTCCAGACTACCAGGCAATAGCTGAAGCTCTAGGATCCTCTCCCCTTAAAGGAGATGAGAGAAGTGGCCCTGGCCAGTGTCATGGGACCTGAATGGGGGTCCAAGGATGGTGTCTCCTCCTCAATGGCCCAATATGCAAACGCAAATGCCTAAGGTTGGGGGGCCAGGCACGTAATACATCAGAGTGAAAGAGGTTGGATGGGGGAGGTAGATAGGGAGTAGTGGGGTCTGTGGCAAATAGCAGAGCACCTGCTCCTCCCGATTTCAACCCATCATCATGCAACTCCGTTGATTGTTGCCATGTGGGGTTGCTGGACCCACATGGTCAGATCTTCCAATTCTTCAAGAGAAGCCAGAATTCTGGATATTTATGAGAAACCTGATTTTTAAATGTTGGCAGTAAATTAAAATTCTTTAAACACTACAAAACAAGCAAAACCCATCTGCAGACCAGATTTGGCTCATGGGCTGACCCCTTAGGACCTTTGGGCTGCAGAGTAAATGGAAAAGTCATGCCTCTTGGGCAGCGGTTCTCAACCTGTGGGTCGTGAATAATGAAAATACATCCTGCATATCAGATATTTACATTACGATTCAACAGTAGCAAAATTACAGTTATGAAGTAGCAACAAAAATAATTTTATGGTTGGGGGTCACCACAGCATGAGGAACTGTATTAAAGGGTCACGGCATTAGGAAGGTTGAGAACCACTGCTCTAGGGGGTGCCAATGTCTAGGGGGATGGAAGAAATTCCCTGGGCAATGGCAGCCAAGTTGCAGGGGATGCTTGAGGGTAATGGAGAACCTGGGAAGCAGAAAGCAAGAGGCAGTAGGAACAGGACATGGGCTGGGCAAAGATCAGAGGTTCAATGTCAAGGCCAGCTGAGGCTCTTCTCTCGCTGTTTAGAGCATGCGGGCTCACTGAAGGACACCAAAGAGAAATAAGATGACCAGAACTCAGGATGAGATTCCACTGGCAACTCCACCACCATCATAACCTTCTCTCTCTGGACTTCCTTGGAAACCACAGAAATAATGACCTGCAGATGTTGTGTAAACAACCTCAGAATACGTGACTTTGTCCTATACACCAGCCACAGGTCAGCATGATGGCAGCGGGGAACCTCATCCAAACTCACACTAGCAGGGCCATCTGCCACCCCTCAAGCTGCGTCACTGGCTTTCCCAGTCCAGCTCACTTGTCACGGGTGTGCAGTGTCTCCGTCCCTCACGTGGCTCTGCTGTGGGAGGCAGGCTGATCTTTCTTAACCTCCTCCCTTCAGCCCATTGTTGTTTACTGCTGTTTTCTAAGATAAGACACAGGGAGGCTACAGTCACATTTTTGCCAACACCTATGCGACCCCACTGGAGGGTCTCTGGAAGGTCTCGGGTTAGATGCAATTGGAGCAGACTGTTCTAAAGTTCCACGAGGTTCCATGAAGGAGAAGCCCAAAACTACTGTTATCCAATCAGACCTGCATGCAGCAGACCCCACTCAGCAGTGCGTCCCCATCCATTCATGCCTTATCTTTGGTAAAAGAACCAAGAAGTCTCATTCTTGGCCCTCAGGAAGCCTAGAGTCCAACCCTCTATTTTACAGATAAGGAACCTGAGGTCACATTAGGTAAAGTGACATGGCCAATGTCTGCCATATAGTGGGTAACTCTGAAAGTCTGTGGCACTAGTTTTGTCCAAAAACAATTTAGTTCACTATCGTGCCCAATAAGAAAATACTTGAGTAGTAAATGGATTTGAATCAAAGGTCCATTCCCAGCTGTAACAAAATGCAAACATCTCAGAGAGGCCAAGAAACACAGAGCAAAGGTGCATAGCTTTAAGAAAACTACAAATGCTGAGTTCAAAAATGTTAGGAGGTGATTACTTGTTGGCTAGATCATTCTTTATTTTGTCAAAAAGGATCCACTACAGGTTCTCTTAAGTCAAGGTGGGAAATTTTTTTCATGTCTAGGTCATTAATGTAGAATGACTGATTGGAGGGCTGCATAAATAACAAGACTTTAAGTATGGTTTATTTCATTTCATTTTGCTTTAGAAATCAATTACCATTTACTTTAAGAACAGGAAACATACTACCATTCAATAAACAAATAAATAAATAAACACATAAACACATAAATACATACATACACAGTTAAAGGAGAACAAAAATAGAATCAGATTAAGAAGAACCAAAACATGATGTTTGGGGAGGTGAGGTGAGGCACGATCCTCTTGTTGGCCAAAACTGAGAGGCAAAGATTGGATCCTCAGTTTTCCCCATGCTCAGCTCTCATGCTCTCTGGAACAAAGGCACAGACCTACCACCTGCTTCCATTATCACTGTTTGCTCCTGTTACCTCCTGGTGGCTCTGTTGTTAGCCCTCTGATCAGCTCACTTTATGCTCATTTCCTTGGATATCTCTCCACTCTTAGGACTTCCACGGTACCCCTACATCAGTAGGTACTATAGACATTCAGTGGGGATCTCGAATTGAGGGGTCATGATATAGACTTGGGCATGCTGGCCATGATGGGTCAGGTGCAAAAGGAAGAGGCAAAGTACAAACAAGACACTCGATGGCCCCTGAGAACAGAAGTCAGCCTTGTTCCTTTCTCTCCAATTTCTAGCTCAATCCCCAAGAGGCCAGCTCTTCTGCTTCTGTCTTAGATGGCCATGAGAGTATATTTCTAAATAAATGATTTTACTTCAGCTATTCAGAGTGGGATTCTGTACCTTGAAACTGAAGGAAACTTGTCTAGAATGTCAGGTCCTAAGCTCTTGTTTGTCCTGGTTTGTCAAACTAATCTCTCAATTTTGACTCAGGCTCCCAGATTCATGGCCCATGAGGAGGCCTGGGATAAGGGCTCTCTGGATGGATGGATAGATGCCCACAGGTGGTCACTGTCCCTCCCCGACCTGGTTCTCAGCCCCCACTGTGCCTCCAAGTGGACTCCCAGCCCAGTTTCTCCACATTCTGACCAATGTAGTCACAATAAAAATCAACCAAAAGGTGAATTTTCTTTTCCCAGCACTTCAAGTTCACAATGAACTCTGGCTTCCATCCAAGGTATAAGTCAGCCTCTGAATGAGGCCCCAGGGAATGAGATGATAGAATCCTTATGTTGCATTCTTTTTTCCTTCCCAAAGAACAGATGTGCACTTTATCAGATGCCTCTTTATCATCTCAAATCATCTTACTAAATTGAAAACTTTATGGGCGGAATGACTGCCAGGCCCTTCCCACTCGTCTCCCAGCTGCCAACTGCTGCTGTGGGCTCACCGGCCCTGTGCTCAGTTGGGGGAGTTGAAAAAGTTTGGGATCAACACTTGAGGGTTTCAGCAGCATATCTTTGGGCCTGATTTTGATCTGTGGTGTTCTGCTCAATTTCTGATGCTTATCCCTATCTTATTCTCTCAGGCCAAGCTTCTGGCATGTTATTCTCCCTCATACCCTCTTCCCAGAAGAACCAGGGGTCCGTACCTCGGCACAGAACTGGAATTTTCTGTGAGTTCTAGGCAAAGCCTCTCTGATGCTATTTGTCAGGGTCTCTGAGCTCACATGAACATTGCTGCCTCCCCATGGCCCTGCTCTGCTTTCTATCAGGCCCTATGCCCTAGGCTGGCCCTCAACCCCAACCCTGCCTGCATGGCAGCTGTCACTTGTGGACTTCTCTCCAGGGGTGAGTTCTGCCCATTGACCACACCTCCTCTGAGAGGGGGCATTTGATCCCAGGTCCCACCCCTCCAGCCTGCCCCATTCCTCCGGTACTCTCAAAGCCTGACCACTATCAATCCCATCATTAAAACTCCATCACCTCAATGGCAGAAGAAAAATAGACACTGCTGTATCCTTGGTGCTGAGCACAGAAGTCCCCAGTTAGCATCTGTTACTTGAAGGAAGGAAAGAGGGAAGGAAAGTGACTCCAGTCATGAAGTTGGTGTCAGAAGGCCACAGAGCTGTGGACAGGACACAAAGGAAGAGCGTAGGGCAGTGCACAGTAGGAGTTCAGCATAAGATCAAGTTCTAGCCCTGGTGAGGTTGAAATGGCCCCGGTGAGGTCGGGACAGCCCGGTGAGGTTGAAACGGCCCCGGTGAGGTAGGGACAGCCCCGGTGAGGTTGAAATAGCCCCGGTGAGGCCAAGATGGCCCCGGTGAGGTTGGGACTACTCAGTGAGGTTGGGACAGATAATGGGGACCAGTATAGACTGATGAACCGGGGTAGATGCAGAGGCAGAGCAACATTGAACAGACTGTCAAACTACAGTGGGAAGCCTGGGGAGGGTTTGGGGGGGGATTAAGAGATCAACCTAAGGACTTATATGCATGCATATAAGAATAACCAATGGACACAAGACAATGGGGGGTAGGGGCCGGGGGAATGTCAAGGGGGGGGGGGGGGAAGGAGACATATGTAATACTCTTTGTAATACTTCAAGAAATAAAAATTATTTAAAAAAAGAAACAATAACAACAATAATAAGACAAATAATATAAATAAATATAATCATTAAATAAAATAATAATACAAGAATAAACTCTGTTTCGTGTACTCACAACTATAAACCTACTTTTGCTGACCCCTGTATTGAGCATGTAGGAGTGAAATGACATGAAGTCTGTGATTTGCCTTCCAACATCTCAGCAACAAAAAAAAAAAAAAAAAAAGAGGGAGGACAGATGAAAAAAGACTGTCAATATCTTGAAAGCCATTGAATCTGGGATGATTATGTGGGTGTCCATACTACTTTTGTTTATGTCTGAAAATTTTTATAATAAAAATTGACAATTAAAAGATTAAAAAAAAAAAAAAAAAGATCAAGTTCTAAACTGTGGGAGCCAAAGCAACATGGTTGGGGCAGGGGTGAAACAAAGTCATCAGCTGAGGGCCCCTCCAAGGGTCTTTGAAGGGAAGGGCAGAAACGAGCCCTGGAGGGGCGAACAGGAACGCTGGCACTCCCTCTCCGGCTTGGAAATGGGGGAAACCTAAGGACCACAGTTCCATCTGGGGATCTGTACAAAGGGCCCGGAAATGCCCTTTCCAGACACTCCCTACAAATCTGGGCTTGCCCAGCCCAAGGGCTGTCCCGACACTCCTGTGTTGAGTGTCTACCCCCTCGTGGTCAGTGCGCATCATAGCGACCGGTCAACTGGTCATTCGGTGAACCGGTCATAACAGTCGCTTAGGCTTTTATATATAGATGTCACCCCAATGAATTTAATTTTAAAACAATGTGTCGAGAGCAGAGACATGTTGGTTCTTTTTTAGGCCCTCAAATCTTGAAAGGCAGAGCCCAGGACCTGTGTGGGACATGTGGGTATCTCATGGGTATGCATTAGCCTTTTGTGGTTTCATGCAGCCCTCTATTCAGATGGGAACACTGAGACCACGTGCTGGTAGCCTGTGCCACTCCAAGTCATAACTAGACTAGGAAGAGGAACTCTAGGAGCAGAAAGGGTCTGCCAGAAGGAAGGGGCCTCGTCACTCAGAGACGAGGCCCAGAGAGGGGAAGGAAGTTATCCAAACTTATATCCATGACTCTCTCCTGCTAATGTGTCATTTTGAATTTGGATGCCCACACAGTTGGCCTTATGCAGACGCCCGAAACTGATGGCAAGAGTTTAGGAAATGAGGATTTAGAGCAAGGTTGGTTTCTTAAATAGAGATGGACATGGCCCAGTGGCTCAGAATAGACAAGGCGGGAAACATCAGCTTCCATCAGAGCCAATAAGTAATTAAAACCATTTCCCCTTCCAGAGTCCTCATTACAAAGGTCAAGAAATCAGATCCATTATCCGGATGGCGTAACTGCGGGATGAAATTTCCTCCCCAGGTTTCCAGACATTTGCAAAGATGGGAGTGTTCAACATGGTCTTCTGGACTCTTCAGGGAAGAGACAAACATGCACAAAGTCCCAAACATCAACCAGGCCTTTCCTCCACATCTGTGTGGCTAGAGGAGAAGGTGTCAGAGCTCAGCAGTGGGGCTGTCAGGATCTGCACCATCACTTCGAAGAGGACTCGGCGTGGGGGGGGGGGGGGGGGGGTGCTTGCGTGTGTATCTGTGTGTGTGTCCCGCTAAGTACTTCCTTCACTACACAGCTAATCCGATTAGCAGCTTTAGGAAACTCTGCAATGTTAATTCAAGGGCCCCATTCATAGAACAGCCTGGCCAATGCCTGCCCAGAACGCTTATTCTTCTCACTGCAAGTAAAATGCACACAGAAGGACTTTCTCTCCCCCAAGAATGCACTCTTGCCTCCTTGCCCTCGTACATCCAAAATGCTGCTGCCTCTTTTTCTGGCAGCTCCCATGCAGGGGAACTGGCTTGTTCGAAAATTGGGGGAAATTCCAAGCACAAAATGAGGCTGATTTTAACAGCAGTGTCAATCCAGGCCGCCTCAAAGCCAGCAGCTGTGCTGAATAAAGAGGTGTCTTGAAAACAGCAGTTGTAGGGCCCTGAGTGGGTCACTGGCTTTCTCTGGGCCTTCATTTCTTTTTCTGTAGAATGGGGACTTGGAGCAGAGGGCAAAGCTGGAACAGAAGCTGGAAGGGAGGGCGCTCAGGGCTTATACAAAGTGTCACTGTGTTTGCTGGAGGATGAGGAGAGGGAAGGGAGCTGGATATACAGGCTATGGACAAAGCATGGAGAGCCTTGGGGGTCAGACTAAGGAATATTTCTGGTAAGTGATAGGGGGCCACTGAAGGTTTTTGAGGAGCATGCTTGTATTAGTTGCCTGGGCTGCCAACCTGGGTACAAGGTCTTTGCTCACCCCTTGGTCCAGGGCGAATCCAGCCTACTTTCCAGTGATGGCAAAGGAATGCCTACATGCACCTCTGTTGTTCTCCATTCTTTCTAACTGACAACATAGGGGAGGGTTGGTACAGGGGAGGACACAGCCTGGGAGGTGGGAAACCTGGGTTCTGCTACTGAGTTCTGGACATTGGGCTCTTCTAGGAAACGAGGCCAACTTGGTCACTTCTAACACAATGGCATTGTTTCATTCTGCAGCCAGGAGAGCAGCTCCAAGTTCACAAAATGAACCAGGAAAGGAGGCCTCTGGGGGCATACTGCATCTCATCCCCCTGCAGGATTCACCTCTGAGCCCCACCAAGACACACAAACAAATAAACAAGGGAACTTAGCAAAGCTTTGAAATGAGATAACCTATACCTAAGAATACATCCTTTCAAACGTCTGGAAGTACAAAGTAGGGGGGTAAAGGTGTGGTTCCTTTTTAATTTATTTATTTTAAATCAAAGCAAATGTTTAAAGATTTATGCACAATATTGTTCACAGTAGTAGTTTCTAATAGGAAGAAAACATTGCAGAAAAATAAAGGAAACGGCCTCCATGCCCATCTTCACGGGATCAGCTTGGTAAACTGTGGCTGAGTTGTGCATTAGACGCAATAGACCCCAATGTTCCTCCCAAGATGTCCATCAGGTGTGTTAAATGAAAGACACAGATTACACAAGAGGTGGTGAAAAAAAATCCCTTTTGTATTTTAAAAAGATCTCTATGCACATGGCCCGAATCTAGGGAGGGAAGGAGTCCAGCAAACAGAGAGTGATGGCGATCCCTGGGGCTAGGATAACAGGGGATTGGTACTTTCTACAATTTTGAACTGGGCTTTTTTTTTTTTTTTTTTTAAGCCCAACTGGCAGTATTAGTTTAATCAGCAAAAATAATAAAAATATTCCCATTCTGAAAATAACTATTCTAGATAGATGCAAAGTACTTTTGGCCCTCGGAGAAAAATAATCAGGATAAAAATTACCTTATCAGAAAAACACACTGGGGGAAAAAACTCTCCCTCTACCTCTCTCTCTCTCTCTCTCTCTCTCTTGTCTTGTCTCTATCTCTATCTCATCAGTATAGATATATAGATATATAGATATAGATATATAGATATATAGATATATAGATATATAGATATATAGATATATAGATATCAAGCTTAGGAAGGAAGAAACACCAGGTAGGTACATGTTTCAGAGGCTTCTGGCCCAAGCCCCCAATATTCCCATTCTCCACTTTAAACCTTCCCAGGTCAGTAGTCTTTCTGCAAATACAACAACTACGACGACGACGACGACGAAGTAGAAGGAGAAGGAGAAGGAGAAAGAGGAAGAGAAGGAGGAGGAGGAGGAAGAGGAAGAGGAGGAGAAGGGGAACTGATATTATTGAGCATTTATTAAGTGCCAGACACCATGCTAAGCATTTCACACATATTCTTTCCTTTTGTCCTCAGAACATAACCATTCTCATTTGACAAATGAAGAAACTAAGGTCCAGCTCAAGGATTCAAACCCAGGCAGTCTGACCCAATAGCCCATGACTGTGGCCAGTGCTTTAACCACCCTTCTGGAAGCAAAGCCCTGCTGAAGCTCTTCACCTCTTAGGCCCCTGGGAGATGGTTCTGTCTACCTGCTCCTTCTCCCTCCTCAGCCAATATTGGCCAGTACCTTCTAGGTGCAGGGAGCTTTGGGGATCCAAAGCTTAATAAGACATAGACTCTGCCCTCTCTCAGCTCATGGGGGAGAAGAAAAGAGAAGACAGGCTCTCAAGTTCTTAGACCACAAGGTTGATCATGTTGGCATTGGGCTAGTGCAGCGATTTTCAATCAGTGTGCTGCAAGAATTTTAAAACTTGCAATGCCTGACTACTTAGTCAGGGGCACTGCCCTCTTTTCCTTCAGATTGTCAAATAAAAAAAAATGACAACAGCCATCCAGTGTAAAAGAATGAAAATTATACCAATCTTTTTGTTGGATCAACACAAAATATAATAAAACTTTTGGTGTGTCGCAGACTTTGAGTGATTAGTTTATGTGTGCCATGAGATGAAAAAAGGTGAAAACCACTAGGGCATTGCCATGAAGGAGATGAAGGCAGGGTTGCTAGGCTTCCCTTTACGGCAGCATCCCCAGGCAACCTTCAGGACAGCTGGGAATGCAGCTGGCATGGGGGCTAGCCACTCCAGGCCCCTCTCTGAGGTATCTCACATTGGCCAAGCCTGGCCCCTATGCTGTCCCGTGGCAGGTTCCCCAGGAACAGCATAAGGGTAATAGGGGCAACCCTGAGCATTCCATGAGGGTAAGGTTGATAGGGGCAACCCTGAGCATTCCAGGATGGTGATGGATGTCAACTGACTGCTGTGCTAGCCCTGGGAGTGAGGCAGGTCCCCAAGCCAGAAAGACCAAGACTCAAGAGGCCTCATTGGATCCTACATGGTCACCCCTCCTGCTTTCCAAATCAATATGTACCCATGCAGAGTGTAAACTGGTACAACCACTTTGGAAATCTATTGGACAGTAGCTACCCAAGCTTAACGTATGCAGCATCTTTGACCCAGCAATTCTGCTCCTGGTTCTATGCCCAATAAAAGTGAGGGCTTGTGTCCACCAAAAGACACATACAGAAATGCCAGCAGCAGCTTTATTTATCATAGCCGAAAACTGAACTGTCCAAATGTCTGTGAACAGAAGAACAAATACACTAGGGTACTTTCATACAACAGACTACCGCACGACAATGAAAGAGAACCAACTACTGCTTTACTCAACCATGTGGGGGAATGTCGCAGCATAAAGCTGAGTGAAAAAGAAACACAAAACTACACATACCACATGATTCCTTTATGCAGGTAAAAGGAATCTGCAGTTCAGAGGTCAGACTAGTGGCTGCTGTGGGAAGGGCAGCAATGGAAGGGGTCATAAGGAGTTCAGGAAATGTTCCATACCTTGGTCTGGGTGGTGGTTACATGGACGTATGTAAAAGCTCATTACATTGTACTAGAGGCCCGATGCACGAAAATTCGTGCAAGAGTAGGCCTTCCTTCCCCTGGCTGCCAGCACCGGCTTCCCTCCAGCACGTGGGACCCAGGCTTCCTCCTCCGGCCGCCCGCAGGCACCCAGGACCCAGGCTGGCTTCCCTCCGGCCCGGCTTCATCAGGAAGGACATTTGGAATGACATCCGGAAGACGTCTGGTCTAAATAGCATATTACCCTTTTATTATTCTAGATGTTTGGGATATATGAATTTCACTATTTTTAAGAAATGGAAAAAGGTTAAAAATAATTTAAACCACACAAAGATTGCAATCGTGTCAACCTCACTAGGCCTCCAGGTAAGAAGCTGGGTAAGACTATGCTAGTGGGAGTGGTAGAATTATGAAAAGATGCTTCCTTCCATTAGAGCTCAATTAAGGTTGTGTATGTTGCTGAAAAAAATAAAGTTTCTAATACTGTTTGTACACTTAAGATTTGTTAAGAAAGCAAATCTCATGTTGTGTTCTTACTACAATAATTTCTAAAAGCCTTGAGCAAAAAGGAAAAGAGGGTGGCAGGAAAGGGTCTCAGGGGGTCTTGGGTAGCAGAGACAGTGTAGCATCAGGTACGCGTGAGTTTTTGTCACCAAATAAGCCATCGTCAGCCACACCAGCCCATCAGCCCCACAGTTCAGCCCCCCAGACTGCTTCTGGGAAGGTGATTCCACAGAGCTGGGGTATCTGAGCAAAATGGGCTGGAAGGTGGGGAGCACTCAAAAGATCAGTCCCATTCCTATTCACCCTGAGATGGAGGTAAGGAGGGAGAGTGGAAGACAGAAATCCAAGTCCGAAGCCCACCCATGTTTCCTGGCCCCAGGGAACTTCCGCCTGGGTTGTCAGCCAAGTGTCAGCCATGGGCAAACATTGCCAGTGCTAATCATGAGCATCACACATGCCTTAAATGCATCCCGTCCAGAATCCTCTCCAGTTGGGAGTGACGGACCCCAAGGCCCGAGTCCTGAGAACCTACACTGAGCTCAAGTCTGAACCCACTAAGTCAAGTCTGAACAGGCAGGTGAGATTTTCTTAACAGGATCAGCACACTTGGTGGCTCCAGCTCCACAGCCTTGGTTCTCCACAGACAAGTGGGCACTGGCCTGACAGGTCAAACACTGATGACGTGTGACCCACATCTACTCCTGGTGAGTCCCTGACCCCTCCTTCTGGGGCAGGGCAAGTCAGGGCAGGGCGACAATACAGGACTTACCTGTTCGATGTCCCGTTTTCTCCACTGACTGTTTGATCCAGTCTTGGGTCTTGTCGATCTGAAATAACTTCAGGTCTTCTTCATCTAGGGCGATGTCTCCCCAAAAGACAGCTGAGAGAAAAAAACATAAGTGGGTCAATTTAACCTGGAGGTCAAGAAATGGATTTACTAATGTCCCAGAAGGCATTGGGTGTTGGATAGCAAACCCTAGAAAAGACAGTCCAGCCAATCCAATTTTATCCTGACACAGGGCTGGTAGAGAAGAAGAAAAGACAAATAATAATTCTGTGCATTAAAGCCACAGGGCTGGGGCCAACTGTCATAAAGATCAAAGGCCTAGGTCTGTAAGGTAATTTGGAAGGTCACCTGTCTTTCTCTAGCTGTAGGCTACTCTGGGAAAAACCACCATAGTAAGGACAGCTGTTTCTCTCTTCTTCAGAGTCCCCAGGATACACATGACAAATCATAATGCGATAAATAACACTATTGTTCACAATATTTGCTGTCCTTCCCTGGGGGAAGGTTATACTTCCCTGCCGCACTGATGTCAGGATGAGTCACTTTACCTGCTGACTAATTAAGCACGGGAGGAAGATTAGAGAGCTAGTACCTGATTCTCCGTGTCCTCTTTTCCCTTTTCTAGAAGACAAGCCATGTTCCAGATGGGGGTGACTCTATCATTCTGGGTTCTGGAGTAAAGATCATGTGGAGCAGTGGGATGGCTAATATGTAGCATGAATGAGAAATATAAAAACTCTAAAAAAAATCTTTATTGTTGAAAGTATTATATACACTGAGAGGCCAGATTATTATGACCACCCCATCAGTACAATGAAGTGAATTAGTTATGCAAATAATAATAATAATAAAACCTTGAGAGTATTTGCTTAGGAAGTTTTCAATATTCAGTATTTTTGGAAGTGTCAGTGAAGTACTGATGGGGTGGTCATAATAATCTGGCCGGTCATAATAATCTGGCCACTCAGTGTACGTCCCCCTTTTCCTGATAAAAACCTTTATCTTTATATACAAAAGCCTAAGCAACCAGAACGCCGGAATGACCAGTCGCTATGATGAGCACTGACCACCAGGGGGAAGACCCTCAATGCAGGAGCTGCCCCCTGGTGGTCAGTGCGCTCCCACAGCCAACCTCCCGTGACTGACCAACCTCCCGTGGTCCCTACCCTTGTCCAGCAGGCCCCGACCGGCAGCTGGCGGCCAGTAGGAAGGCCCCAGCTGGAAGCCAGAAGGCCCTTAGGGACCCCACCTGTGCACCGGGCCTCTAGTCCGATTTAATAAAAGAGAAACATGGTAATTAGCCGTACCTCTGCTACCCTGCCCATTGGCTAATCAGGGCGATATGCAAATTAACTGCCAGCCAAGATGACGGCCGGCAGCCAGGCAGCTGGAAGCGAACATGAGGCTTGCTTGCTTCATGACGGAGGACTCCAACGTTCCCCGCCTGCCACTGCCGGCCTCTGAGCTTGCAGTTTGAAACATTGTTACAAATATAGAAGCTAAACAAAACCCCAGAAACCTGCTTTGAGCTAGCCAGGCTTCAGCAACCTCCTGATCCGCCCTGCTCTGTGCATGACAGAGGACGGCGCCCCAACTCCCCAATCGGCCCTGCTCTGAGCCCGACCAGGGGCTGCACCTAGGGATTGGGCGTGCTCTCTGCCACCCGGGAGCAGGCCTAAGCCAGCAGGTCGTTATCTCCCGAGGGGTCCCAGACTGCGAGAGGGCACAGGCTGGGCTGAGGGCCCCCCCTCCCCCCCAAGTGCACAAATTTTTGTGCACCGGGCCTCTAGTTTATTATAAGCATCTGAGAATTGAGGCTATTTGTTATTGGAGCATAACCTCTTCATCCTGACTAATATAGAAATTGCTATCAAAAGTGGCATACCACCGTAGCAAAAATGCATCATCTTTGGGCAATCCAGGGGGTGTCAAGGAAACTGTTACTACAGGCTGAAAAGAAGTGACCTATATTATGCAGTGATGAAGTAGTTGGCAATACTATTGCCTGCATTAGCTTGGAAGGCAGATGGTGAGCTAAATGAGCCTATGGCTTTAAGTGAAGACACTGGAAGTCAGAATGTTAATTTCATGCTTTGGTTGCCATTAGCTGTGTTTGACATGATACTACAAGAAAGATATGGGATTTTTGTTTGTGGGGGGTTGTTTTATTTTGCATTATATCTCTCAAAAATATATTTTTTAAAACATTTAAATTTTTATTAATTTCAGAGAGGAAAGGAGAGGGAGAGAGAGAGAAAAACATCAATGATGAGAGAATCATTGATCGGCTGCCTCCTGCACGCCCCCTACTGGGGATCGAGCCTGCAACCCAGGCATGTGCCCTGACTGGAATCGAACCGTGACCTCCTGGTTCATAGATTGATGCTCACCCACTGAGCCACGCAGCTGGGCTAAAAATATTTTTTATTGATTTTTTTTTTTATAAAGAGGAAGGGAGAGGGCTCACTCCAAAACCAACAGAGACCTGGATTTATCCCATGGGAGTGACCTCCAGCAGGTATTCATCTCACCTCATCCCACCTCCACCATTTGGGCCATTTCCTGATTTTCACTTCGACACTTACAACTTGGGCTTGCGGGTGCTTTATTTTTCAATCAGCTTTGCGCTTATGGGTCTGATCACAAATGTTGCATGGAAGAGCTGCTTCCGGAACACAAACAGCCCAATTAAAGCAATATGGAACCACAGGCATCGCCTGTCCTGGGGGAAAGGGAGCTTGAATGGCGTGTGTGACACTGGGTCTGTGACTTTTCCCTTTGGTGGCCCTTTCTTCATGCGTTCAATGAGACAGCTGCAGTGTTTTTCAAGCATGGTCCACAAACCACTGAATTAGAGTGTCTAAGGAGGCTGCTGATATGAAGATCCCCAGGCCTCAACTCAGATTTATGAAATCAGAATCTCTGGGGACAGGGCCCAGAAATAGGCATGTTCAATTCATGCCCCGCCCCCTGGCCAGGCAACTCATCCACACTGCAGTTTGGAGATCAGTGGAGCCCATGGCCTCTGAGGTCTCTGCAGCTCTAACGTTTGATTTCCCCACAATTTCCATGAGTGACGTGCAGAGTACCCACCCAGGGCCTGCTGCTTGTCCACCCCAATAACAAGCCACTCAGGAAGGACCTCGCTAATGTTCCAGGAGATAGTCACCTAGAGATAAGCCGAGATTATTGGAGGAACTAAATATGGAATATTTGAACCACTGGAATTCCTCTCAGGAAACAGGCTGAGGTAGGGTGGAGGGGCCAGAGGCCGGGCGAGTTACAGGGAAATCCTACCCAGAGACACATTTAGTTCACTTCAAGTTTCCAGCAGAGGGATTTAACAGGTTTAAATCAGTTTTCTGTGAATCTTTGTCAAGGGAGTGTATGTACAAACAAACAGGGAGGGTTTTTGTTATTGTTTTTTTTTTAGTAAAAAGTTAATCGGCTTAAAGTGTGCAACTAAATCAGCAAAGCTTACATTAAAGTGACCCGCAGAGAAAGGACCCCATGGAAAGAAAGTTCTAGGAAATACAATATGGCCTCTATGTTCTTTTGTAGTTTCACGCCATAAATATTCATGGGCTGGTGTTAATGGGGTCCAAGCTCCATGCAACCACAATAGTTTTTTTGTTTATTCTCAGGACCATGAACTTTGAAACCATGAACCTAAATTTTCAGAACTCTGCATTCAGGCGCATTTGCTGAGCAGGAGGGGAGAGGTTCAGGCTGGCGGAGGACAGAGGAGAGGAAATGGGTGAGATGTGAATCATGCCTCCTGGATCTTTCAGTTGAGATTAAAGAGTAGAATCTGTTTAGTATGGGAGGCCTTCTGTCTCCAAGGTCTCCAGCTGCTCCAGCGGGGAAATGGCCTTCAGGGGATAGATAGCGTGGTTACTCAAGCATAGGGCAGATTGGAGTGGGGAGCTGGAAATATTTTAATTGGATCAAACAGATTTGTTGCGTGTTTTACCTTGAAGACTTAAAAAAAAAACCACTAATTTGAATCATGAGATTTCTAAGATGGATAGAATTTAAAAGTCATCTAAGCAATGTTCTTATTTTTCATATGAGGAAATTCAGGTCCAAGAAAGCTAAGAGACTTGTTCAAAATAATACACCAAGAAGCCCATGTCTGCTTACTCTAAACATGTGTTCTTCCCGTACAGCAGGGATGGTAATTATGAACAACCATGTGCCCCCCTTACCCCCATCCCCCAGGGCAGATATCTCTAATGGATCATGGCCCTTCTCTCCACTGAACCTGGACACAACCTTCAAATCCATCTCAACACAGTGCTACTGAGCACCAGCACAAATTGATATGAATGGCAAATGTGTTGGGAACTATCTGCCATCTATGCCCTACACCATGCTGGCAACACCCATAACACATTGCCCATTTGTTCCAGCTAAGGATTTTGTACTCAAAACCACCTACCGTCTGAACTTGGGTCCAAGAGTCCACACTAGCAACATAGAGGACCTGAAAAACTATAGCTCAATCAGGACCTAGGAGAGCGCCACACACAGATGGGTATGACATTGCAACTCAGCTCTGAAAACCGATTCCACCTCAAGAGAACCCCCAGCCCTGACTTCCACCTTGGCTGCCATCATTCTATTTTACAGGTGACCCAAGAAGGTCTGTCTGGTGGCCACCTTGCTCAAGGCAGATATGGCCTCCCGACTTGACTCTTCATCTGTATCACAATGTTGTTGCATCAAAACATTTCAGAGCATGTCACAGCTTGGCTTCCAAACAGGATTTCCTTGGCTTAAGAAACACCTACTCAGCTAATTTCACAGAAAAAAAAAAAAAAGGTTACCCACCAGATTGGCATGAGCAATAGGCCATACTTGCAAGGATATTTAAGTTTTATAGCTCCAAATAGGTTTCATCTCATGTGCCAACCCCACTCACGTGGTGATGTTTCTGTGAGCACTTCTTGGACCCATAAGAAAGAAAGCCATGATCAATAGCCATGTCTGCTACTGGCACAGAGGAGTGACATCACAGGTCCCACAGATTGGCCATTTACTAATGTATGTTGTAAAGATACTAAAAATTTTTCATCCATGTAAATGAATATGTGTGGCAAGGTCTATGCTATGATTAAAGTTATTCTTTTTATACTTACTCTCCACCCTCTCTGTTCCACTCTGCCCAGGAAGGCTGAGCCTGCGACTGCATCCTCTACTTCCCTCTGGCTTCTGCTTGCAGTCTCTGGAGGAGACTGGCAGGCCAGAGGGAAGAGGAGAAAGCGAGGCAGGCAGTTCTTCCCTGCTCTGGTGCTGTGTCTCCAGCACTGCACTCCGGAAAGGTTCCAGCTTCTGTGACACTGCTCCCTCCCCTGTCCCTTCAGCCACAGGGGTAGCTCGCTGGTCCAGTCTGTTCCCGTAACCCTGCCTCTATGAGTATTCCGTTCCTTAAGGCTTCTTCATCTGAAACATCTGGAGTAAAGTCTGTTTCCTGCTGGGACCCTGGCTCCAACAGCCATTCTAAGAAAATTCTTCCATTATTTTCATAGCTAAATAGAAAGATGGGATTCAGACGGGTAAAGCGAATGGCTACTTTGGCCTAAGATGACACTTTTCACTGCTTAATTCCAGCAGAATATGACTCATTGCTCTCTCACACCTGCTGCATTCCCGCGGCCTGAGCTCACATGGCCTTGGCTCAGTAATGGGGAGAAGGGTACAGTTTGGGTCCTAAAGGCCAGAAGCTTCTTGGGCTCTAATTTTGCACCTTATATATGCCTGATTCCAGGCCCAGGCACAGCTCATAAGCCCTAAGATCTCCACTGTGGAATGACCTCCCATTGGGCCGTCAGTTAGCAGTGCAATTCTGTGTGACTCATTCTGAAGACGAAGGCCCACTGGAGACCCTAAGCCGTGCAGAAAGTGGAAAGACACAGCAGGTGGAGAGCAAAGGGAACCTGGGATCTACCTCCAGCCAGACCAGCTGCTATCCACATGACCTTGGATAAGAAACTGCCCCTCCTAGGCCCTCAGGGTTCTCACAGGAAACATAAAAAACTTACTCCCAATGGTTTCTTCCAGCTCTAACATTCTACAAGATTTTACTCTAAGATCTTACTTTGGGTATCTTGTTAACATTCAGTTAATGATAATGGGCCTATCACCATTACGCTAAATTTTCTTCGCAAAGATACAGCAAGTTTAGTCCACTGTGGTAGAGATTGCATACTGCCCACCAATACCTTTCTGCCCTTCTTCCAAAATAACAGGACCTCTGATTTCCAGTTCCAGGCCTTCCAGAAGAAAGATTTCCCAGAATTCCACATAGCTATCTGTGCCATGTGACTGAGTCCTGGCCAATAAGATGAAAGCTGAAGTGACAAATGGCATTTCCTGGGAAACAACTTCTCACATACTCTTTGCCCCCTTTTCTTTTCCATGCCTTCCATGCAAAGACGGTGTTTGTGATGGTTTAAGCTCTGATTACCATCTTGGACCATGAAGGTCTCAACCTTGGGTCCCTGAAGGAGATTGGATCTTCTGGAGCAGAACTACCTTATTGGGCCTCCACTGCAGACCTCCAGACCAATGTGAGGAAGAAATTCCTAGCTTTTCTAAGCCAATGTTCCAGCTATTGCCTCTCAGCTCTGAATCTACTCTTCTTAGCCATGCTTTGCAATGCTGGAGCTGGACCCTAGAAACATTTCTCCTTTGCTCTGTCAGTAGAGGGCACTAGAGAGAGGGTACTGTAAGAGGAAGGGGCTTCTCTTATTGGTTCTGCTGGTCTCATCTTTCTTATCCTATGGAGTGGCTGCCAGCAGTGTTCAGGAAACTCCCTGGCGCCCACCCTTCAAAGTTTTGCCAATAGTCCAATGGGCATTTCCTGGCTCATCAGCCTTTTCCTGCAGCATCTCTGCGAACTTCTCCAACCTCCAGTGGGTCACAGCCATACCTTCTCCTGTGAAGTTAGAATTTCAGCCCACTTTGGGGGCGAGGGGTGGGGAAGGTGGCTCTCCCACGTTTATCCCTTCCCTAGTAGTTGCTCCCTACAGCTGCTATTTCTGTTGTCTTTAGAGTTCGCCTACCTCCTTTAGTAATCAATCCCTTTTTGCTAGTTAATAACCCTGTATATTAAAATTTTAAATTACTGGTGTGGTTTCAGTCTCCCAACTGGACTCTAAAGGGCACAGTCCATTAGCTTGGGTCCGTTACTAGCAATTTAACCTCAGCTTAACTGGCACAGCTATGCAATGGTCTCCTTGGAAAAGTGAATAGTATGGTACTAACGAAGCTTTCTCCTTTTTCAAAATCTCTCCAAAATGCATTTGTGACAAAATGACACACATGACAGGTAAAAAGTTGAAGTCCTTAATATTTGAGAGTTCCCTATAGAAATTTTAACAAATGAACATCTAATTAGAAAACAAAAGAGCATGAATAGAAAGGGCAGGAGGACAGCACATAACAGGAAATGAACATATCAAAAGAAATGCAAATGGTCAAAACGTATTTTTTAAAGTTTAAAATCATTTGAAAAAGGCATACAATTACAATATAAATGTGAATTAAAGAAATAGCAAAATATTTCTCTCTTCTTAAACCAACTAAGACTTTCTTGCTTTTTAAAAATTTGATTTTATTTTTCCTATCACCATTTATTCCTTCTCTACCCTCTTCCACCTCCACCCCGCCTCCCAGGCCCCACAATCACCACACTGTTGTTCATGTCCATGAGTTCTCTCACTCTCTCTCCCTCCCTCTCTCTCTTTTTTGCTCAGTCCCTCCATCTCCCCAACACCCCTCCCACCACCAGAGCTGTCTTCCTCCTCTCTATCTATGAGTCTGTCTCCAACCAGCAAAGACTTTTAAAACTAGAATACAAAATGTCAACCTTAATGGGAGTGCAAAAGAATAAAAAATATTTAAAGGGAACTTTAAAAAGAAGAATCAAAAGTCCTAAAAGCATCTATACTTTTGACCCAGCAATTCTGTGTGTAGGTGACCTCCTAGTTCATAGGTCAACGGTAGAAAAATTTTCTAAATAAATAATTTAAAATACATAAAAATCTGGCAATAAAAATGACTTCAGCATCATTGTTTATAAAAGCAAAAGAATAAGATGGGGGGGGGGGGTAGGTGTCCAACAATAGGGGATTGATTAAATAAATTGTGGTGCCTCTATAGAATGGTGTACAAAACCATTTTACTAATATTGATGTTATATATGTACATTTATTACATAAGCATCTTTATTGTCATAGAAAGAGGTTCATAGTACTAAGAGAAAGGAATACAAGCAGGTTCAAAGTGGTATATACGGCATTTTTAAAAATAGAAACATGCATAACAAAATGTTAACAATTATTCCAGGCAATGGAATTACTAGAAGTTTTTACTCTTGCCCTCTACCAGTATATTTTCTAACTGTTCTCCACTGGGTGTGTCTTAGCTGTGTAGTTGAAAAAAAAATTTATGTTAAAAAAATAATCTCCCTTTTCTGCCCATCTCAAGGGCACCCCAATGCTTCCTGAGTATGTCTTAATGAACTAACTCATTCATGTTTCAAAGATGACTTTGCGACACAGCTCAGCCCAGGATCTCTCTCCCATCATCCCTTCCCTTCTATTCTCAAGGCCATAGCCCAAGTCTGGTCCTCATGTTCCCAGGCCTAGAACTCCTGGTGGTCTTCCTACTTCCTGCCTCTACAAATCCTAAGCATCATAGGTCTTCATATGACAGTCCTCTGCTCAAAAACCATCAATATTTCTTAAGGGATGGTTCAAATATGCAGTATATCAAGCCTCTTTTAAAAAAATGTTTTATTGATTTCAGAGAGAGGAAGGGGGGAAGAGAGAGAGAGATTAATGATGAGAGAGAATCTTGATTGGCTGCCTCTTGCATGCCCGCTCCTGGGGATCCAGCCTACAACCCAGACATGTGGCCTGACTGGGAATTGAAAGGTGACCTCCTAGTTCATGGGTTGACGCTCAAGCACTGAGCTACACTGGCCTGTGCCAAGCCTCTTTCTTTTTATTCTTTTTTTTTTAAATATATTTTTATTGATTTCCGAGAGGAAGGGAGAGGGAGAGAGAATCATTGATCGGCTGCCTCCAGCATGCCCCACACTAGGGATTGAGCCCCCAACCCAGGCATGTGCCCTGATGGGGAATCAAACCATGACCTCCTGGTTCATAGGTCAATGCTCAACCACTGAGTCATGACGGCCGGGCCCAAGCCTCTTTCAATCATGTCAATACTACTCTGCAGAGTAAACCACGGTAAACCTCAGCTCCAGACACATCACAACTAGTCCTGCTGCCTCACTTTGACTCACACTGTTTCTTCTACCTGAAATGCCTTCCCCTGCATCCCACCTTCTCCACATCCCATCCATTCTTCCAGGACAAGCTCAGGGTTTACCAGCCTCCTCACCAGGAAGCCTTCCTTGATTGCCTCACAGTGATTGCTACCTTTTCTGAATCCCTATGTGATCTCATTTTTTCACTTGACAAATAGTAGGTGAGCACCCACCATGTGCCAGGTACTGTGCTGGTGACTGGGAAACCAAATGAGTCTAGTTTCTTCCCCTTGGAGCTCGTTATCTAATGTGGTGACAGACATTGAGCAAGGAATCACACCAGAGACTGAACCCAGGTATGGACTGTAAAAAATGCCAGTCAGAGAGACAGACATGATGAGAGATTTAAGAGAAGGGACATGATTAAAATCAGGGCTCAGGCAGGCCTCAGGGGGAAAAGGACATGAAAGCCGAGTCCTGGAGGATGAGCTGGAGGTGACCAGGGGGGCGTCTTGAGGCCTTTCCAGGCAGGGGGATGAACCTGTGGGAGATGGAGCGTGGCAGTTAAGGGGAGGAGGCTGGATGAATAGGAGGGACAGGAGCAATGGGAAGTCATTAATGGGTCCTAAGCAGGTTGGATTTTGCAAACATGATCAGAAGTTAGTCTCAAAATGATCACTCTGCCTGCAACATAGAAAACAGACTGCAGGAGGCAAGAGGAGTTAGGCACTGTTGTAGTAGCCCAAGTAAGAGCTAATGGGGACCCGGCTGGTGTGGGTCAGTGGTTGAGCGTCAACCCATGAACCAAGAGGTCACTGGTTCGATTTCCAGTCAGGACACATGCTGGATTGTGGGCTCGATCCTCAGTAGGGGGCATGCAGGAGGCAGCAGATGGATATTTCTATCTCTCCCTTCTTCTCTCTCTAAAAAATCAATAAAAACATATTTAAAAAGCTGGTAGGGACTTAGATCAATAGTGGCAGTGACGCCGAACCGGTTTGGCTCAGTGGATTGAGCGTCGGCCTGTGGACTCAAG
This sequence comes from Myotis yumanensis, assembly GCF_028538775.1. Lineage (NCBI taxonomy): Eukaryota > Metazoa > Chordata > Mammalia > Chiroptera > Vespertilionidae > Myotis > Myotis yumanensis. Next base: position 21,670,275 of record NW_027223764.1, on the reverse strand, counting down.
GGTCCCGGGTTCGATTCCGGTCAAGGGCATGTACCTTGGCTGCGGGCACATCCCCACTGGGGGGCGTGCAAGAGGCAGCTGATCGATCTCTCTCATCGATGTTTCTGGCTTTCTATCCCTCTCCCTTCTTCTCTGTAAAAAATCAATAAAATATATTTAAAAAAAAAAAAAAAAAAAAAAACAGACAATGGGCCTGCCTAAAAAAAAAAAAAAAAAAAAAAAAAAAAAAAAAAAATAGTGGCAGTGAAGACAGAGAGAAGTGGATGAACTCAATTTTGGAAGCAGAATAGGCAGGACCTGGATTGGACTGCATGAGAGGGGGAGGGAGACACAGGTGTCCAGGATGGTGCTTGGGTTTCTGTTTTAAGCACTAGGTGGTCTCTGGTGCCACCTGCTACCTCACCATGGAGCCCAGCCCTCAATGAGCCACCGCAGACTCTGAGCCCAGGAGAAGGGCAGGGAAACAAGTGCCAGGTCATCGGGAAGAAGAACTGACCCAGGGACACGAAAAAGAGCTAAGGAGGAAGGCAGCCTGCTCCTGTGGGAAACTGGCTCCCGCAAGACTCACATCAACTCAAGGCCAGTAACCCAGGTGGGAGGAAGGGGAGGAAGCTCGGTGCAGATTGCAGGATGAGCTGGGAGATAAGTGGCCCAGCTGGTGGAGCAGGCAGAGACTCGGGGGTGAGCATCAACACTCAAGTGCTCGTGCAGGCGAGCTTGAGAATATTTATTAGTAATTGACAGAAGTAGTTAGAGGATGGCGTGATCACAGCCAGGTCTGTAACCAATCAGCAGGAAAGCTCCGTTCCTGTTGCTATGTTTGCATCCAGGCAGAACTGTATTATGAGCGGGCTAAGAGGATACCATGAGAAACCTGCTTATATGCATTTGGTTTATCTGTCGTCCTCTCCCTGCTTCATGGATGAGAGCGAATAAGCGGTGGAGCAATAAATTATCACTTGCCACAAGCTATGGATCCCAAGGGAACTCTCTGCAGCCCTGAAAGGGAGAGATAAGCCCACACAGGCCCCTGAGAGATTGTCACATATAGGGAAATTCTTAAACGGGGAGCAATTATAGGACTAATAATAATACTGGCAAGGAGAAGAAGTAAGAATTAATGCCTACTTGCTAAACACTTCATGTTCACTGCCCCAATTCACCCTCAAACAAATCTATTAGATGGGTGTTACTATCGTTCCCATATTCCAGATGAGGAAACTGAGGCAAAGAGGTTAAGAAACTTAGTCAAAACCACACCAGCAGTGAGGATAGACAGGCTTCACGCCAGAGGCTGCCTGATGCCCAAAACAGTCTCTTAAGCAGGATGTTTTATTGCTTCTATCTCCCAGGCTGCCACCCACAGAGACCCCTTGGGAAACACTGGCCATATAAGTCCTCTTCCTCTGGGAGATGGCTGGAGCCACCATCCTCAACAGACCTGACATCCATGCACTGCCCCAGCCAGGCCTTCTGAAAAAGGGATGGAGAAACAGAGAGGGGTACAGGTGCATTATGACACCTTGAATTACTCATTCATTCTTCCCTATGCAATGGGACTAAGAGTACTGTGAAGGCCAGAACTGCCCTGTTGCTGTTGGAGTCCTAGCCAAGGATAAAGACAAAGGGAGGGAGAAGGTTGGGTGATGGCACTCTGGGGAAGAAGTACACAAACATGCCCTTCACCTGGGCGGCATGCAGATGCATGTGCTGTGTGCGGAAGGAGCCAGGAGAAGGGGAGTGGTTCCAGGGTTGGAGAGGCCACGTGCTTAGAGGGGAGAACAGAGATTGGAGGGGTTTGTTCTACCACGTACAAGTTCAATGCCCTGTACGGGTCCCAGTCCAGCCACTCCCCTCTGCAAGCACACAGACCACAGTCCTGCAATGCCCACAGAATCACAGGAGCCCAGACGATCTCCTGGCTGAGAGACCAAAGGAGGGAACAGAAGGACAAGGGCTTTGTAAACCATCAGGTGTCACCCAAAGCTCGAAGGCAAAGCTGTAACCAGGCAAAAAGGTAAAGATACGTGAGGATTCATATCTTGTTCTTCCTCTTGGAAAATATGTTGAGGGTTGAGAGGGAAAGGTTTGGGGTCCAATGAAGTTATAGCGTCTATTCAGATTGCTTGGCTAGGTCTCTGACGCAAACGAATGGGTCCTCCATCAAATGTGAAGTGGGCCCCAATCCTGGTCATACCTTAGCTGTTTGGAATCTGGAGGCCATAGGAAAGGGGAGCAGCTGGGAGGAGCCACTGGCTGAATGAAGGCTCCCGCCCAACACCATTCACACATCTCCAAATACAGTAAGTCCTCAAAAAAAATAATTACTTAATTTAAAAAATGAAAAACAAATACAATAAGTCCTCACTTAATATCCTCGATAGTTCCTACAGCATCTCATGAACATTTTATAACAAAATGACGTTAAATGAAACGACTTTATTTGAGGATCTGCGGTAGTCAGGGGCTGGCTTCTCAGGTGGGGTCCGGATACCTGGTTGGCTTGCAAGACATGAAACCTGCCACCCCAGCCTAACCTCAAGAAAGACAATGAGAGTCATGGCAGATGCAGAGAGCTTGGGTTTTAGACCGAAGACTCTGGATATAGAGGAGCTATCTGCGCTGGCATTATAGGCCTTCAGTTGTTCAGATACTTGGTTTCCTGCCACTTCGAAACTTTGTTGGATTTGTATGGGATGATAATAATAATAATGATATTATTTACTGACTTTTTTTTACCATGTTCCAGGCACTATTTAAGTGTTTTGTCTATATTCACTCATTTAATCTTCATAACAGCCCCCTGTGGTAGATATGAGTAGACACATTTTACAAAAAGGAAACTGAGATCCAGAAAGCTTAAGCAGATCCCACAGCCATCAAGTGGCACAGCCAGGATGTGAACCTGGGCAGTTTGCCTCCAGAGTTTGCCCATTTAGCCCCTGGGCTCTCTCACAGGAATAGAAAGTGGTACTGTGCACAGGATTCAATTTAACCTGCACACTTTTTATGTATTTATTGAGTGTTTAGCTCCGTATCAAGTGCCTTTCATAGAACAACAAGCCTGCGAAATAGGAGTTTCTATTAACGACGTTACAGGAAACTGAGGCTTTAAGAATGAAGGATTGTTCAAGGTCTAGCAGCAGGTAAGTGACAGCCGAGAAGGAAACCTAAGTCAGCCTGACTCCAATGCTTGGGTCCAAAAAAAATGGAGTGAGGAGGAGCCAGGTGCTCAAACAACAACCATGGCCCAAGACAGGGAGTTCCATGAAAATGACTGAAAGCAGTGATCAGGGGAAGGCCCAGAACTGACCACAGGAGGTGCTGAATGAGACAACCTGCTGACCTGTCTACACTCAGCTGCCATCAGGAGCATTTTCTTGCTGAAAATGCCACGCCCTGAGCTGGAAGCTCCCAGGGACAGGGCTGAGGTCTGGTTGGCACTTAGATCCCCAGCACCTGGGGCAGGACCGAGCACATCCACGGAGCCAGCACATCCAGGGCTGCTGTGGATGGCTCTGTGGTCCAGCTACTGCCCCATCCCTCCTCTCATCTCCTCTCACTGTGCTGGACAGAGGATTAAAGGACACTCTCTCAACACACAGGACTGGGCAGGAGAAAGAAGAAAAAATGGGTTCTGCTGATGTCAGAGTGGGGACCTACCTTAGCTGATACCACTGAGGACTTTTCTGTCTGCAGAACTTGAGCTCTGATTACTGCTATGGCATCTGAAGTCAAAGGAGCATCACTGTCAGGCAGATCTTGGCAAGAAGCTCAGGTTCCCCAAATGCAAATGGAACCTTCAAGTCTGCTTATCTACCCCAGGACTGGGTCAGAGGTCAATGGGGTGTTGCTCTGGCTATTACTCAGCCCCTAATCCAAAAGGGGCCAATGTGTTTCTTTTCCTGGTCCCCCTCTCCAGATACTACCCGCTCCAATGTGAGTCTAGCCAGAGTTGGGACGTCTGTGTGTTTCCTCCCCCCAACACTGCCCTGGCCCATCCTCATCTTCACTTACTTTTTAAAAAAAAATCTTTATTGAGTTATCACTCACATACCATAAACTTCACCCTTCCCGTATTTTTGAGACCGTGTTTACCAATAATTATCAGGTCTGAATTCAAGAATCCCTAACTAACTACACTTCACGAAATGAATTGTTCATTTATTACAAAAATTCAAATTCCTCTATAGTATTTCAACAAGAATTCAAGAAGTACGTGTGAACACCCGCTCTGTGTTCTCATGATGTGCTCTGGTGAACTGCCTGTTGTCTTCCAGAAGCCTGTTCCCCAGAGCAGGGAATGTCTAGAACCAGAGGCAGAGTGAGATGTGGCCTTTTCCCCAGATCTCCCTCGCCATCGCCCTCTTCTGGCCACTCTTAGCATCAGCATAGCCCAGGGAGAGGCCAACCATTTGGGAGGATCAAAGATGGCTATGGAGGATGCCTGGAGTTGACAAAACCACCCATCCTCTACTTTCCAGCCTTGCCCATCCATCCCATCTGTCTGTGAAGCAAACACATCCGGGTTATCCAGCATTTCCTCCGAAATTCCTGGAGAAAAAAATGAGGCCCAACAGGCAAACCTACCTCAGGGTTATTCCTCAAGGCGGAGACCAGGAGCTGGGCGCTCTCACAGACAGACCTATGCCTCTATCACCTGGATTTGCAGCACCCCGCATCACAGAGGTGCTCAATACATTCCTCAACAAGTTGATCACTTCCCCAGCCCAGACCCCAGCTGCCCACGCTGCCTCCTACAGCCGCCAGCTCACACTCATTCAAGTCAAGGATCTGACCGGTGCAGGTGAAAGTTGATCCACCCTCTTTATCCCCAATCCCATCGTTGCAGCCTCAGTTTCCCTCTTCTCAAGTCAAGACCACCATTCCTACAGTGCTCCCGAGACCTGTGATGAACTGAGATACCTCAGCCAGGGCCATGCTAAGGGTTGATAGTCTCTCAAATTACCCTGGAACCAACTCTTCTGCCCACCTTTCCACCCAGAAGCCCTGCAAGGTACAGCAATAGGTGGGTATTCTGGAGGAATCTTCCTACACGATAAGAGCAAGCCCCTTAAGCCTGGTTTGATCTTCAACTTTCAAAAGATTCTCAGTTCTCACAACCCCCTAGGTCCTCCAGCCTCCTAGTAACCTGATCTTTTCCAGATTTCACCTAATTCTGACCTGCCCTACACCAGCTCAGACTACAACCACTGTAGTAGCAATACAAATAATTACAGGGCCAACATCATTATTCCACTTGCAGAGAATTTCCCCATAAATCATCTGAGTCCTCCTATAATTACTGTTCCCAGTTTATTTATTTTTTTTTCTAGAGAGAGAGAGGAAGGGAGAGGGATAGAGAGAAACAGCAATGAGAGATTCATTGGCTGCCTCCTGCACGCCCCTACTGGGGATCGAGTCCACAACCCGAGCGTGCACCCTGACCAGGAATAGACCCTATGACTTCTTGGCTCATGGATAGATGTTCAACCACTGAGCCACACCGGCAGGGCTACTGCCCCCAGTTTAGAGATAAGAGAACTGAGTTTACTCGACGTCTTCAGGGAGTGAAGAATTGGGCCACTGGCCCATGGCACCTGCTCTTCTGCGGGTGAAGATAGCATCTTTCCTCTAGTCAATAGTATTGAGTCATTTCTGCAGGCCGCCACGTGAAAAGGCCAGGCCATGGCTAGAGGAAAACACCCCTATTCTGGGCCTCTGAGACCATCCTCTGCCGGGAACGTGAATACCCCCCTGTCCCAGCTGGGAATTGCCTCGGATCCATAGGTTCTTTGGAAAATGTACTTGGGCGCTTCTGGGACTGTCCTTGCAACTAGTCTAGCTTGAAAGCCGCGCCCCGCAGGACACACGAGCGGGTGGGTGGCTCGTGGGAAGCGGGAGCTGCCTGGCCCCCGCCGCGGTCTGCGCCAGCAGGATCCGTGCGCCCCGGGGCGCCGCTTCCTGCCGGGATTACGGCACCTGCCGGCTTCCATCTCTTCCCGCGCGCGGGGCGACCCCCAGGCGGGGCCACAGGGGAGTGTGCGGCAACTGGAGTGAGGCACCCCGGTCCTCTGCCTGCGAAGAAGCTTTTCGGTGTCTAAACATTCTCTTCCCAGGACTAACCGCAAGATGTAGGAAAACTTTACGCGCAACTTACAAATGCGGTGAAATCGGAGCCAGCGGCTGCACCTGAGGCCGGGAACGCCGCACCCAGCCCCGCCGCTCCGCTCCAGCTCCGCTCCAGCCCCGCGCGTCCGGCGGTGGCCCGTGCTGACCACCTGGCTGTCAGGCAGCCCGGGCGCCCGCCCCAGCCCCGCGCCCAGTCGGCCTCAGGCACCCGCCCTCATTCCCCGGATTCGCTTCGGAAACGCTCCCGCGGCCGCCACGCCGAGCGCACCGCAAACCAGGGGCCCGGACGTCCCGGTCCGAGTGGCACTGCAGCCATTCCTCTGGGGCATTGTTTTCCAGGGGAGCCCGGGGGACCTCGGGGAGGGGAGGGGAGGGCAGACCCGCCCCACAGACGGCAGTGCAGGCTTGCCCACCGCCTCATTTGCATTTCAAAGGCAAACTTCTGCTGGACTTGCCCGCTGCCTGCGGCACCTACCGGCTTTGCACGGGTCGTGGTAATGTTCCAGCTGCTGCTCCGCGCCCTCCTCGCCCTCCAGCGCGGAGTAGTCCGAGGCTGCGTCCGAGCGCCCCCCAAGGCCCTCGGCGTCGCGGGGCAGCGGCAGCGGCAGCAGCAGCAGCAGCAGCAGTGGCCCAAGGGCCCCGAGAGCAGCCGCCCGGGGCATGGTCACGAGGGACCGGCAGAGACCGAGGGAGTCGCGTGCGCGGAGAGCTGGGCTGAGGCGAGGAACGGTACCGGGTCGGGTCGGGGCTGCCTGGCTCGGTGGTTACGCGCGCGTGCCCAGCATGGCTCGGCGCGGAGTGAACAGAACGTGGCGCCCCAGTCCTCGTCGGGGATCCAAGAAGCCGCCGCTCGGAGAGACTTGCCCAGCGGCCGAGGCTGCGGCGGCTGGCGACTGTGGCGGTGGTGGCTGTGGTTGGAACAGTGGCCGCTCCGCCCCTCTCCGCCCGGGCTGGACCACACAGCCCTCGCCAGGGGCCCCGGGCAGCCAATCACTCGGACGCCCGAGGCGAAGCCCCTCCTCTTCCCGGCACCTCCGCAACTTCGGAGGAAGATGCTGAAGGCAAGGACCCTGGTCCCCGGTGCTCCCACCGGAGAACGCTGCTCCTGAAGATCAAGGCTGGACTTTCCGCCTTGTTTGATTCGCATAACTCACTTTACAACTCCCCAGTGCACACGTGGGCAAAGGCATGCAGCAGTGGCCAGAGCTGTCCGCTTCCCTACCAACTGCTCTCAGACCGTCGTTCCGCTGCAGGGATGAAGTCAGTCTTCTCTCTAGTGACTGGGTCTAGTCGCTTTCAGTGCAGAAAAAAATAGAGGATTTCCATCTCACCATGAAGGGGTGCTTTTTGCAGCACCCACCTAACCTAGTGCCTTGGGAAGAATAATTTTAAATGACCGGTTTCCCCTCTAAGTGACCCTATCCTTTATTAAAACAGTCTAAAGTGCTTCATACAGACAAAAAGATTGACAAATGAACAGCTGTACGGTGCTATTTGTGTTAAATTACAGACATGCTTTATAAAATAAGCCATTCAGCATTAACTGGATGGAATAAAAATGACCAATTTCTAAAGTCTGGTTATTTTATTTTTTTGTCAATTAAAAACATATGCCCAAATAATTTAGAATAATCAAGAGATATTTGAAACCCACTCCTATGTTGTCCCCTAAATGTAAAAATTGTCAGAACAGCTATTTTGATTTATAGACATAAAAAGTATTATTACCATGAGGCTTTTCAAAGACCTTTTATGCAAGCAAAACTGCCCTAATCAAGAAGTAAAACACACCAAATGTGTACAGATTTTCAGCATCACGCCCAGAACAATCTTTTTTCATTTAAACTGTAAGCAGAAAAAATAGACTGAATTTCCCTTTTGGGTTTTCACATGGCTTCGCAGCCTCTGATGACAAAATAGTCGACAGGGAGCCCAAAGCTTGGCTTTACACAGGACTCCCAAGTTTCCTGTATTATGATCATCTGCCTTCTCCTCTAATAACTAGGATAACAAGTCCTTCAAACCAGTGAAGGGTTAAGCTAACCACTGGGAGGGTGCTATGGGATATTTTGTCCTGGCCCTTAGGAAAAAATACAAGTGACTCTGCGTCATCCTATCAGTTTTCATCAAATATGCACATACGGGATGGAGCTAGATTGGGCAGGATCTGGCTAGGAACTGACAGGTGGAAGGAATGTGGGCGGAACGGATGCCACCAAATGGCAGGAAAGACCAAGTGGCCATTAAACAGGCGATAGGTGTGGGAGGGGGTTGAACAAGGCTGGAAGGAGTCAAACACAACGCCATAGTTTTCTACCTTCAACCCAGTGAAGGTCACCACCTGTCAGTAGGCAAGTCCACAGTCAACATCTAAAAGGCCGAACAAACTTGTGACACTTCCGGTCTCCAGATGGCACTAGGCAAACAGCCAACTGGCTTCATTAGCAGGGAATCCTCTGGAAAATAGACAGTCCAGGAGACCTCTTGTGCAAGCACTGAGGTTGCAAGCTTTTATTGCCTCTAATCCCCACCTGGTAAGTAGTTGCCAGGTCTTCGCACCAGCACTTTGTCCAAAAACTTTGAAGACAGTGGTGCTGCTGGATGACCAAGCTGCAGGGTTATGTCAGAAGCCCTGTTTAGATGCTCCTTTTGCTATCAACCAACATCAACAAAATACTTGGATCATAGGTTAGATAGGAACAGTTGAAAAGGGATGATTAGTATCTTTTTCATTTCTATAGTTCCTGATTTCACTCACCATTTTGTATGTTTAAAATACATTTTTCTTTCATTTAAACCCCATGAAAAAAACTAGAGGTAGGTTTAAAATAAAAGGCTTCATTACCTAAAAATGCCCAACTCTGTTCCATTAGTAAGTTCATATTTGTGGGCTTCCTCCCCCATTGCTCATAATTGTGCAGAATATCTGCAAGTGGCTATACCAGTAAGCTTTTCCCCGTTTAGTCAGATGTCTGTCCTCCACCCAACTCATTCCATCTATACCCTATACCCAGAGTGGCCCATTTCTCTTGTCAGCAGCTCAAAGCCCTCCATGTCTTCCATGTTCTGACTTCCTGAACTACTACTGCACATAGGCCACCTTCTCCTCATTTTGCTTTCTAGGCCACTACACATCATCACCTCCTCCAAGGCAGGGAACAGAGGCTCCAGAAGAGATGGGTACTCATCTGCTGTCTCGTTCCTTAGCTCACATTACTGACCACTGAGAAGGTACTTTTGACTTCTTCGGAGGCGGTAATGAAAAATATTTCATAGTTAAGTGTTTAACAGCTGTGTAAAGCCTTTATCTGAGCTCCTCAGGGTGGCACACCAGGCCCTCCATTAAACATCAGGCCTTCCTTTCCCTACTCCAGCCTTGGCTCTTGCCACCTTATTGCATTAAACACCTTGCAGTGGTCTTAATAAGGCCTTGCTGCTTTGCATCTCTCTGCTGGGGACAACTTGATGACCACACAGCTTGCATTATCATGCCAACACCTATTAAAGCAGCTACCACACTTATAGCATTTACCTACTTATGTCTGTCCGACCCTACTGGCATATAACCTGCAGCAGACCTGTCTGACAACTCCAACTGGGAACCAATTTCCATTGTATCACTCTCTAGACCAGCAGTTCTCAACCTGTGGGTCGCGACCCCTTTGGGGGTCGAATGACCCTTTCACAGGGGTCGCCTAAGACCATCAGAAAACACATATATAATTACATAGTTTTTGTGATTAATCACTATGCTTTAATTATGTTCAATTTGTAACAATGAAAATACATCCTGCATATCAGATATTTACATTATGATTCATAACAGTAGCAAAATTACAGTTATGAAGTAACAACGAAAATAATTTTATGGTTGAGGGTCACCACAACATAAGGAACTGTATTAAAGGGTCACGGCATTAGGAAGGTTGAGAACCACTGCTCTAGACCCTTCATTCCCTTCAATGATCTTCACGGTTAAATCCCATAATCTTAGTGGCTTAGATTGAACCACTAAGAATAACCGTCACATTGGCCAGGTAAAGTAAGTTACATCAACTTCTCCCTACAACCACCTCCTCCATTTTTTAAAATTTTAAATAATTATAAATACATGTGTAGACTACATTACCATTGATGGACTCCACATATCCAAAGGCTTATTCTCTCCCCCCCCCCCCCCCCGCCCCGCCTTTTCTAATGTTAAACTGTAAATTAAGCATTTAATAAAAGTTATCACGTTGAAATCTAGAAGCTGGCTGAATAACAGATCTCTTATTCCCCTTGTTTTCCAACCAGATGAAAACTGTTCACTAAAGAGATCAAAAGTAATCCAAATTTGTACCAACTTAAACTATTTGGCACTAGGAATTATCAAGTACAGGTTTTGACTGAGGTAGCTAATAAAATCAGTGGGAGAAAAAAACCAGAGTTGACAACAATTTAAATAACTAGTTAAGACTGGAGATGAAAAAAGTATAGCCCAGCCGGCATGGCTCAGTGGTTGAGCGTCAAACTATGAACCAGGAGGTCACTGGTTCGGTTCTCAGTCAGGGCACATGCCTCGGTTGTATCCCCAGTAGGGGTGTGCAGGAGGCAGCCAATCAATAGTTCTCTCTCATTATTGGTGTTTCTATCTCTTGCTCTTTCTTCCTCTCTGAAATCAGTAAAAATGTATTTTAAAAAATATAATTTTTAGAATAAAAGTACAAACACATCAGGAGAAATTAACCACTGATTTTGATGTAGTACAATAAAGAGAATACCTTCCATCAATATAGAATACTCATTTTCAGTGTGAATTCTACACGGTATCTGTTCCACAAGCTGGAGAGGTGACATCCATTCTATGGTTACAGCAATAGGAACCTAATCCTGATAACTTCTGGGCTAAAAATAAGAGATCCTTTCACGGCTTCCATAAAATGTAGGTGTCTACCCCATCAGCTCCACAGGATGGTTGTAAGGAATCATTATCTGAAACTCCTTTGTAAAAAGAAGTACCAGACAAATGCAATATATTATCAAACAGGAGAATGACAGGCATGGGGGAGTGTGGGGTTTCCGTGTAGGAGTCAGAGCTTGTATGGAAAAAATGTCAAAACATGATAAAATAAAAATCATTTTTTAAAAAGACAACCCTCATTCATTGTAACATTCTTTCAACTTTCTGTACTTTTATTTTTCTTCCAAAATACAAAAGTTGGGCGGAATAAAATCTTAAATCCTTCATGTCAGGTGTCAGCAAATGATGGCCTCCTGGCTGTTTCTGTCATTATTTTGGAACACATCCATCCTCATCAGTTTATGTACTGTCTACTGTGGGTACAACAGTCAGTCACAGCAGAGACCGCATTGTGGTTCTCAAAGCCTCAAGTAGTTCCTATTTGGCCCTTTACAGAAAAAGTTTGCTGAACCCTGCTTTATATAATTGCAGGAAGCTATCAGTAATCTCTTCATATGTGTGCCATTAATAATGGGTCATCCCTTATTCTTGGTTCACCTGTTTCAAAAAGGAAAGAAATAAAGGCTCCAAGGGAAGTACATTTAACTTTTTATTACTTTTAAAAATCCAACTTCAGTTCAACAGACTAGATTAGAACTTCAAATGTATTTGATACATTATATACTGGATTTCTATTACTAAAAAGCCAGTTGGAATATGGCCTACACAAACCAAGGGTGTGTACAAAATGGAAGTAATCCCCAAGCAATAACTGTTTCCTTCCAACTCTGTCACTGATTATCTGTGCTCTGTGGGGATTTATAGATTCAGATTTGAAAGAGCTGAAAAGCCCGAGTGGGACTGCTTTTCCAAGCACGCTCTGTTGGCTTTCAAATAGAATTCCGTGTCATTGCTTCCTTGCCTTAAGCGCTTACTTATAACATTTAAAACTTTCAAATGACCTAAACTGATGAATTGGGCTAAACACACAGAATGCTGCTTTATCAGTCAAGTATTAGCAATCTTAGTTCACCAATTCTTCAGTATCAGTGGCTTTCACAACAGTTCATTTCCATTTCCTAGCACAGTGAAATAACTTAATTTTTTACTTTTGTCTTTGCACTCTTCTGTCTACAGCTCCAATAAGAATGTCAAATCAGATAGCTTTTAGAAAATACTCACAAGAGGAACTAATCATTCCTCATACTGAATTTAAATCATATAAAATTTCTGCAGTTGTATGCTTACTTTCTGATCTACTGTACCTCTAAATCTAGTCTTTCTGCATACACTTCCGATCTTTTAAAATTGTCACTTGTCTATTTAACATCTTGATTGCTAAAATATAGCTTCATAATTAAAATTTTTATGAAGATATAAAACATTAATAAATACCTGTGTTTTCATACATAACTACTCCTATTTATTATGTGTTCCAATAACTCAAGAGAATAAAGCACTAAGACACTCTAAAATCTAAACTTAAAACCCAGATGGAACTACAGTGTATAGATTACAAACAGGCTTTTCTTTCCCAGACTTCATAAACAGAAGCCCTTCGGTATGTAGCTTTTCCTGAACAAATTACATTAATACATTTTTTTCTTTTTTACATTTGTAAAAATTCAGGAAATTTTAAAATAACATTTATTTGCAAGACATTTGGCATAATGTGGATAGTACATATTTAAGAAACAAAAGCTTTACCAAAATGAATACAATTTGTGGATAAACCCTAAATAAAGTGGCTTTTGGAAGAACTGGAATTTGCAGCAACCATCTTTATAAAGAGGTCCATCCACTCTCAATGGAAAACACCCAAGCATACCATTCACTAGGTAAATACACCATTCCCATTCAGCTATCTCCACAGAATAATGAATTATAAGAGTATGGGGCTTGATTTATAGGCAAACCCAGCACAATCTAGGAGCCCAAACATGACCTACTAAAGAATGCTTCACTATCCCTCCCGCCTTTTAATTTCCACCTTTATCCTACTCTTGTACAAGGATATATATATATATATATATATATATATATATATATAGATATAGATATATATATGTGTATGTGTGTGTGTGTGTGTGTGTCAATTACTAATGGATCTAAATTTTAGGAGAAATATGCTTACAGATACAAGGGGAAAGTTAATCTTTAGTTTTTGGTTGTGTTCAAAGCATAAGTTGGGGAGTTGAGCAAATAACATTAACAAATGAGACAGATATGTAGCATTAATGAAGTGGGAAAACCCCATCCTTTAATTATTTAAATATTATTTTATTTTACTAGTCTACAGCTGAGAGCTAGGGAGCTAAACCATTTGTGAATTACATCTTCTTCAAGACACACCACACCAGCCCCTCTATGAAGTCATAAATCAGTACACAATTTCTAAAGGACTTTTCAAGGTGGATTTATATTCATTTTAATGGACCTCTTAATATAAATGGAAATTAAAAAAATGTTTTCCATGGAAGATTCCAAAAGATTTCAAACAGAGCTCAATTTAATAGAAAGAACTGGTATACCTGAAAGCAGCTAACCCACTCACTCTTTAAAAACCCTACATCTTACCTGCAACTCATGAAAAAATAAATTTCATTTTATTATAACAAAAGCTTACTGTCCAATTTGCACTCCATCAGACTATATACTGTTAGTTAGAAATATAAGCCACCATATACTGAATTTTCATTTTTCTTATAAGATCCTAAAGGTAAGTAAAAAGGAAGAGAAAATGGAAGAACCAGTGTATTACATTTAATATAACATTTTGGTATGAAGAGGATTTACCTATAACTTCTGATCAAATTTCTGTCAGCCACACTTGAGTGGTAATTTATCAAATTTTTTACCCCTTATAGTCATTACATACCACATGATAGGATGCAGAGTTTACTAATTGATAAACATATTTTGTAATGAAAACATCTTACATAACTATGAATGGCATGAGTTTCACAATAAGGTTTAAATATAGCTGTTCTGACTCTTCTAAAAATACCAATATACAGAATTATTTTAGGTGGTCATTTGCATAGCAAACTATTAAACTAGAAACTCAATGGTTCTAGGAAAACTTCACATTATGGATAGTTCCAGAAAGATGTATTCAAAATTAAAATCTCTTCTCTTAGAAAACTGTAATCTTTATTTGCTCATCCAATAGTAACCTAACCACTTTTACCCCCCACCCCCTTTACAGGGTACACCAACCTGAACAGACTTTGTGCCACAATTTCATTCAAAGGGCTTATCATTCACTTCTGACTGTACTGGATAATCTAGATGTAAGCAGGTTTGGGGATTTTAAAGTGTGAGTTCCCTGTATTAAAAAAGCATAATTTACAGTTTATTTAAAAACTGCATTCAATAATATTGCCTTTTAAAAAGATAGCTTCAAATTGCAAACACATCTAATTTCACAAAACAATTTGGTCAGGAAATTTTATTTTAACATTCTAAAGCAATAATGCTTTAGATGTTACTTAAGTGCCCCAGACAAGATTAACAAAATTAAAGGTTTCTAAATTACAAATTTAGTTCGTGTAGGAGTCTCAGAAAAGAAACAGAAGAAAACAATCCCCCCCTTCCCAAAAGAAGACACACACACATTTTGAAGAAACCCCAATGTTTCATGCAATGGTAGGCAAGATGTAAAAAGCTACCCAAATTCACACATTTCTACACCAATCAGCATCAGAAAAAAGTACTCCGTAATCAATCTGTACAACCAAATGCATTTGGGAATCTACACCTACATTACATTATTTAATGTTATATACATTTATTACCCACCCCCCTTGTTTTTAATAATTTCTTATGCAAAACCTTCATTCAAACCCAAAAAAGATGTAAGACTAACTTGGGGGGTGAGAGGGGGGAGAAAAGATAATCACTTAGGACATTTAGTTAAAATGTAGTTTATCTAAATCTCAAAATGTTTAATAAAACAAATATGTTCTCCATTTAACACTTTGCTTTCTAACTGTACAGTAAATTGCATTGTAGAGAGTACATCTCTATCTTCAGACTGTATCTTCTTTGGATGGAATTAAGATGTAACTGGAGGGTTTTGAGATAAATACATGGGAAGCTGGTCCAACTAAGATGACAGCAGATATATTACATGCAGGATTTAATATTTTTAATTCTTTCTTTTAGAAAAAAGATGCAGTTGAATTGGGGGAGAAAAATGCTCAAAAAAGAACCCAGGTTCAATATATAAAAATGTCCCACTATAGGTTGGTGATAGCAGTGAAAATAAGAGAAAATAATAATATTTCTGGAACATCATTTTTCAATAACATGGAAACACTAAGTGCTAGGAAGATTTCTATTCATGTAATTTTAGCATCCAAGTTTCCCTCTAGTCATTTTATTGGAACAAATGCTTTTAAATAAACTATTTGTCCTCTTCACTGAAGAGAGCTGGTCTATTTCATCTTTAATGAGCTAGTTTTTGGGAAGATTAGCCATGTACTGTAGTAATGCCTACTGCATAAAATCCAAGCATTTGCTGTGAACAGTTGGAGAAAGCAGTCAGTAAGAACCTAGGATCAATGGAAATAGATGTTACTTTATGCGATCCTCGAAAGATAGACCCACAAAGTACCCAGTGTTAACGCCCAAATCTCTTCTTGCGCTTTTTTTGCTGTGCAAGTTCCACACTTGTGAAAGAGAAATTGATCCAAAGTTCCAGGTTTTCTTGGGTCTCTAGTCAATTTTCACATTAGTATAGATTTTTCGGACAAAGGCACTTGTTCCCATGTAACCAATTGCTCCTGTAAAGATAAAATAAGGTTTTGAAACAAATTCATACAGAGCAATATCCATCATTTACAAACACTAAATGCCCTCTGCTCTGGAGAGTTCTTTTTTATCAAGATAATATCTTTATATTAGTATTATCTTTGAACTTATTAAAATTGTATCATTTGTTTTGCAAATCATCTGCTACTTCCATACACCAAGTTTGACCTGATATATTTTTAGAATTAAGTAACAATTTGTTAAATGAAAAGACAAAATGGGCCATGAGATTATAATTATTGATGTTAGGTGTGTTAGGTATATGGGGACTCACTACAGATAAATAAATGGCCCCTATTTTTGTGTATATTTGAAAATGTCCCACAATTAAATATTAAAAATTCAAAAAAACTTCAACAAAACAAAGCAAACTTATTTCTAATTATTTTTCAATGAACAGACATTTTTAATATGAATTAATTACATTATACTTTAAAATACTGACAATTCATTTTGAAATAGTTATATAATACAAGTCCTTACAAGTAAGAAAAAAATTTTCGGTTTTGTAAAAATTTTAACTAGAATCAAAAATTTAACTTGCATAATAACCCTAGCCAGTTTTCCTCAGTAGGTAGAGCGTCGGCCTGTGGACTAAAGGGTCCCAGTTTCGATTCCAGCCAAGGGCACATGCCCGGGTTGTGGGCTCAATCCCTCACAGTAGGGAACGTGCAGGAGGCAGCCAATCAGTAATTCTCTCTCATCATTGATGTTTCTATCTCTCTTTCTCTCTCTCCCTTCCTCTCTAAAATCAATAAAAAAAAAAAAAATTAACTCGCATAACACTAGTTCAATAATCAAATCTAATTTTCCAGACTTATAAAACACTTTTTCCCTTTGAGTGGAGATATGCTTCAAAACAAAACAGTACCAAACTAGAGAATCATTTTTCCTAATCTTACGGAAGTACCTCAAGAATAAGCTTATAAAAATACTAGAGGCCCAGCGAGCGAAATCACACAAGACCCAGACCCGCCCTGCACCAGTCCCGGCCCGAGAGAGGTGCTCCATGCACCTCCTGGCGACCGGTTGTTTGGTTGTTCCGGCCTTATGGCGTCACGACCGCAAGCCTCTTATGATACAGATGACTTTATAAGAAGAGGATAGTGAATATGCTCTCTAGAAAAGTAAATGTCTTGGGAATAATATAGAGATATACTTTAATTTTATTGTATAAAATATATTTTTATTGATTTCAGAGAAGAAGGGAAAGGGAGAGAGAGCTAGAGACATCAATGATGAGAATCACTGATTGGCTGCCTCCTACACACCCCTCACCTGGGATCGAGCTGAACCCTGACCGGGAATTGAACTGTGACCTCCAGTTCACAGGTCAATGCTCAACCACTGAGCCACACCAACCGGGCTAGAGATACACTTTTAAACTTAATTTCTTTAAAACTAAAATGCTATTCTATGCTCAAAATATAGATTATAACAATCTATTTCCCACCTTAACATACTTGCTTCCTTTTCCTACATTAAAAAAATCAACAATATTTTTCTTTCAATTGCTGATACATAACCTGATGAATATAATTCTGTATCATGATGACATCTGAGTAAGTTTCAGCCTGACTTGTTTCCCCTCTGCCCCCAAAACTGAAGGCATATACACCCACCAAAGAATAAATACTGGGACACTGCCAGCACAAGAGGCAACTGTAAATGTGCCAAGATTTTCAAGCAGCAAAATGAAATTTCAACAGGAAAAGTACTAAAAAATTTTACCTAAATTCATTCCATTTTATTTGTAAATGTCAAGATATTATCTCTCTAAGTCAAAGATCATATATCAAGTCAAGAAAAAAAAATGAAATTTTCTGCATAATCCCATTATTCTATACCTTACTGAATGGTGGTGGTAATCAAGAAAGACCTCAGATGAAATAAAGAGGAATTCTATGAGCAATATTCTGAAGACAGATGACCAATAGTACTAAAGGAACCTTCTGATTGCCTAAAAAATACATCAGGATGTTCCCAAATCTAGTTTTAACCTTCAGTTCCTATTCATCTTCCCCCCAAAGTTGGTTAACTAATAAATTATCACAAAGAAAGGTTATCACAACAGCTAAATAAACATGTGATTATAATATAGAGAAATGTCTTCCCTTATTGTCTGTGGAAATGAGTTTTACTACTTGACAATAGATGTCATTCGTACAGTGTTTGTGCACACATGATGATATACATGGTATATGTGAATGAACATATTCTTTTTTTAATTGATACAAAACATATTAGTTTCAGTTGTGCAACAGTGATCTGTTATATGTATATACTGTGAAATGATTATCACAATAATTCTATTTAACATCCACCACAATACGGTTACAAATTATTTTTCTGAGAACTTTTAGGATCTAATGTCTTTGCAACTTTCAAATATATAATACAGTATTATTAATCATAGTCACCATGCTGTACATTACACCCCCAGGACTCTGGAAGTTTGTACCTCCAACATCCACCTCTAACACCCACCAATATGGAGAAAAGATTCTTCTGGTAAAGGAAAAAAAGCAATCCTAGTACCCAAAGGGGTCCACAAATGTCATACTAGAACCTAGCTTTTAACAAGATGATTACATCTGCCTTATTCTATTACTAAAGGCGGAACTTTAAAAAAAAAAAAAAAGAAGTCAACCAGACTCTTATTTTGATGTTCCTGATCAAACAAAATGTAATTTCTTAATTTCCCATTACTATATTTTTCTGATTCTGAAACACTCAAAGATTTACTCATGATATTCCAAGATTTTCGAACTTACCACACATTATCCCCAAGGCTGTGCTAAATACCGCCATATATCCAAAGTAAAATGATGTTTGAAATAAGCCATACATCCTGAAATAAGACAAAATAAATATATAGTACATCCATTTTCATTCTCAACTTAAGGCTTTAAATGCTAGTATTTAAATGACTAGTTCTGTTTCCTAAATACAAATGAGAAAATGTCTCAACTTACTTTGTTTTGAAAAAATAGTAGTAAAAGGAATACATGTAAACATAGATTGCAGTTGATGCAGCAGAGAGAAAACTTGTCCATTGCCTAGAGGGGAAAACATAGCTCTTTAGAATGAATGGCACTGAAATGAGGATTTTAAAAAGCAAATCATTTCATTTTTAAAATCCTTTAAAATTTTGTATATTTAAAAACAAATGATGTACTTCACATTTAAATATATGAAGCTTCTCATAAAGCTTCTTCCACATCAAGCATTTTGTAAAAATATTTCTAACACGGTGACCCTCATTAATACAAAAAAAAATGACTGACACTATAACAGAAAATCTTCACCATCTTTATCTATATAATTTTTATAACTGGAAAATTCCCTATACTATCTTAAGTAGCAAGATTTTTATTCAGATCTTTTATTTCACTCAACATACTTCAAATGAAATCTTATTTTAAAACATTATGGTCCCCAAAGGTTCTTCCCAAAAGTAAGTACTCACCACCTATAGTCCTCCGCATTCAGTAGGAAGTATGTGCACACAATGGTCACACAGACAGTCACGATGCACAGGATGACCAGCACCAGCATCATGAAGCCATAGACATAGTAGATCTTATATGCCCAGAAGGATGTGAAGATGAAATACCTGAGTAAAAGGCAGAAAGACAGTTTTCTAGTCTTTATTTTAACGCTTACCCTGCTCTTGCTAAGTCTCTCATCTTAGTTCTCACTTTAATGTCAATATTTTTCTTTCATGCCAAAACCGGTTTGGCTCAGTGGATAGAGCGTCAGCCTGCGGACTGAAAGGTCCCAGGTTCGATTCCGGTCAAGGGCATGTACCTTGGTTGCGGGCACATCCCCAGTGGGAGATGTGCAGGAGGCAGCTGATCGAAGTTTCTCGCTCATCGATGTTTCTAACTCTCTATCTCTCTCCCTTCCTCTCTGTAAAAAATCAATAAAATATATTTAAAAAATATATATATATATATTTTTCTTTCAAAAACTTCCAACAATTTCCTTACCTTTTCTCATCTACTAAATACTCTCAAATTCTCTCCAAAATATTCCTGCGTAATCTTTCAAGAACAATTTTGTAGAGGTCAATGGGGGAAAAAGGAAACATATGTAATATTTTCAACAATAAAGAATTTTTTTTAAAAAGGAAATATTTGGTAGTGGGCCATTTATGTCAAATCAAACAATGAATTAGAAGCTTAAAGGAGTAAAATGTGGGGAAAAAACAATAGCTAAAAATTCGTATTTGTAAAAAAGTCAATTCCCTCACTCTTTCACTTTTTTTTTCTAAATGCAACATTACTAAAGAAATGTATGTTGTATTTTATAAAATATCCTATTAAGCTAAAAACTAGGTTTGATAGAATAATAATGTATATAAAATTAGGGGTGAGGGGAGAAACTAGGACAAGAAAGACTAAAGAAGTTTTATGCTATCTTCAGAGGACAGTAGGAGAAAGGGTATTAAGATTCCACTAAAGATCTGAAATGAAGATAGAACACTGTCACCACCCCAGAAACTCACCCTTATGCCTTTGTAATGACCTCCACCTTTACCCTGGGCAGTACCCACTTTGCCACCTAAGCCTACAACCCTAAACATGATAGTATAATTTTACCCGGGTTTTCTATTTACATGAAAGAAATCACACATTGTAAAAAAGAAAAAGGTTTTACACTAAGAAAAAGACCCTTCATTCTAATTCCATTGCCCTAGTCTTCATTCAATTAGAAGGGGTATCTTCTAGTCTCTTTTCTTTTTCTTGTTCTCTTGTATTAATTCATTTGTTCATCATTCACTCTCTCAGGATACTTACAGACCCCCACCCTATTTCAGGGAAGCAGTGAGAACAGAACTATGAAGACAACACAGCCTCCACCCTCAGGGAGAGTACTGATCAGAGGGACACCAGGGAAGGGGCAATCGTGATGCACTGTGACACATGCTCTGTCAATGCACCAGAGGGGCGAGAGTAAACGAGAAGAATCAGCTAAGGCATGTGTAGGATGGAACGTGAGAGAAAGGGGGTCGGGGGAGCAAAAAGACTGTTCCATGTATAGAAACAGCAAAGGCAAAGGTTCACAAATGAGAAAATTCACTGTATTTTGAAAAACTCAAAGATCAGTGTGGCTAGAACTTCAACTGAAGGGGTGAAAGCTAAGAGATGAACGTGAACAGGGCCAGATCCTATATCATGAAGATCCTTATTGGCCTTGTTATGGAATTTGGAGTTACCTCAATGAAAACAAGAGTCTTTAGCAAAGAAGTGACATGATCAGACTGATACCTTAAAAAGATCACTTTGACCACCAAGGGCAGAATGGCACGGTATGCAGGAGGTCAAAACAGAGGTTAAAGATACAGCGAAAGGCTAGCTAATGGAACAAAGTACCTGAGAAAGCAGGAAGAAATGTGAGCCAGAAGGAACTGAGGTTGGGGATAGGAGGGGAAAAACAGTCGGTGGTCAAGACAGGGTGAGGACACAAAGCAGTATCAGATGTAAAGGACAGAAGTTCCTGAACCAGCTGTATTAAACCACTAGCTAAAGTGACACACATACCAATCCAATCCCTCGTCAAGGTACTGACACAGCTGGTACGTGAGCCCAAATCTATGTCAGTTGTACTTGTTAGTGTAATTAGACAATTTAGTTAATGTCACATAAGCCAATAAACGTAAGAGCTCAAAGGATGTGTGATTTCTAAAAATTATTTTAAATGCTTTGGAAAAATTCAATACGGTGAGTTGCTAAAAAACAGTTATAAAATTAAGTGTGGGTGAGGTGACTATAAAAGATTGGGGGACAAATGTTCAAATCTAGGATTCTGCACTTAGAATGCTTCAGACAGGTCTTTATGTTGTTCTTCCTACACTTTAAAAAGGCTGGAAAATACACAAGATGTATTATGAAGGTCAAAGGAAAAATGACAGAAACACCAACTAGATACAAATCAAAGAAAAGACTTTGGATTTAAACATTTTTTTAAAAATTCAGTGAAGAATGTACCTTTATTTGTTTTAAGTTAAAATAAAATGTTATGTATGTATCTTTCTTTATAATTCCCTTACATGAGGCAACTTTATCAATTAACCAATTATTAGATCCAATCATGTTTGTTAAGGAGGCATCCCCTGTACAGGAGAGAATCAGCAGTGGTGCAGCTAACAGGAAACGTGTAAAGGAATTTTGAGTAGTTACAATGACTGGCATTTCGTGGGCAGGGGCCAGAGGTGTAGGACTGCAGTTCTTGAGAAAGTGTCATACATAGCACTGCCTTGCCTAAAATGCCAGCACATTCACATCAAGAAACACTGGAACACAGGCAGAGAAAAGAAAGGCTTACATTTTGCAATGGTAACCAAGCATGCAGTTGTGAAGCATGGTAACTGGGCACAAGGTGGCATACCTCTCCCCTCCCACCACCACCCCCAACTCCCAACCGCGCCCCCCCCCCCCCCCCCCCCCGCCGCCCCCCGAGAACACACATATTTCCTAGCACGCCTGCAGGTCTCTATGGAAGAAAACTAGGAATGACTATGCCTCCAAAGATGTCAGGATAGTCTGACTGGTAGTTAATGGTTTGCCTAGTTCTCTGGACACCCAAAAATATTTTAAAAATACATTAAACACCAGTAATTCCTTAAATTGTGCTTATGACCAAAAGCTGGTCTAGCATTCTCTAGCATGCATGCTTTGATTTCTAAGATTTCTTATAGAATGAGAGGTCTAGAATATAATGTAAAATAAGTATAAACTTCATCTGAATATTTCAGAACAGAGCAAAAAACTACTTTTAGATAGATACATAGACCCCTTTCTGGAAGCCATGGAATTAATAGACTAACTCTGATGCTTTCCCATCCTACCCTAACTCCTATATTCTCTAATTACAATTAAATCCCTCAAAGCATAAATACATTGCCAAAACTTACATTTCAATGAAGATTGAGCCAAAAGGTAAAATTCCTCCCAAGCAAACAATAACTGCTGGCTCCATAAACCTGGAAAATATTAAAATTAACATTAAAGTTCTAGCATGATTTTATGTTATATAAAACCTGATAACAGAAAGATGCTTGGTACTTAAAAATCTAAATGATAGAAACAAATCAGTAAAAGAAAAATTAAAATACAAAGAGGTACAACACAGAGGTGGGACTTCAAATTAGTTCTAGAACAGAGTCAAAATTCTTTCCATCACTAAAGGCTGAGATAAGAATTTAGAAAACACAACTTTTTTTTTTTTTTTTAAATATATTTTATTGATTTTTTACAGAGAGGAAGGGAGAGAGATAGAGAGTTAGAAACATCGATGAGAGAGAAACATCGATCAGCTGCCTCCTGCACATCTCCTACTGGGGATGTGCCTGCAACCCAGGTACATGCCCTTGACCGGAATCGAACCTGGGACCTTTCAGTCTGCAGGCTGATGCTCTATCCACTGAGCCAAACCGGTTTCGGCAGAAACACAACTTCTTGCCAGTGAAACAACTCTAAGTCTTAAGATCCCTATCTCAATAATGTTTCCCAAACTGTGGCCTTGCCATTCCTTTGCTCAGTCTTTCATTGGTATAGTAATTCCTTTTGCTATGAATTATACCATGAAGACATTATGAGTTCTGCATTATAATGAAGACAAAGAATGAAAAAATTAAATTTCAAACCTCATTTATTCACTCAAAAAACATTTTACTATTTGCAATTGGTAATTCTCTACCTGGAATGCCTTATCTTGTCTCACACTTCCCTGCAAATATTAGCTTAAGTGTCCCTGTAACACCTTCTCTAAGTCTCCCAGGAAGAGGAGAGTCCTTCCACTATCCTTTGAATATAACCCCCCCACAGCAGTTAACACACTATACTGTGCCTGTCTAATGACATACATATCATACCTCACTGGACCATAAACTCTGGCAGGCAGAAGCTATTCAGCTAGGTATTCCCAGTGCCCAGCAGTACCTGGCACATAAATGGTACTAAACTAATATCTCTGGAATGAACAAACTAAAAAACTGAGAGGAAAATAAAAGAATTTGAGAGCTGGAAAAACTTAAAAATCATTTAATTTAGTCTTCTTTCCTCATTTTATAGAAAGTCAAGACCTATAGAGGTTAAAAATAATTTTCCCAGCCCTGGCCAGTGTAGCTCAGTGGTAGAGCATCGGCTCTTGGACCAAAGGGTATCAGGTTCAATCCCTGGTCAAGGTCATGTATCTGGGTTGCAGGTTTGTTCCCCAGGGGGCACGTGTGGGAGGCAACCAATGGATGTGTCTCTCTCACATTGATGTGCCCCGCTCCCCCCCTCTCTTTCTCCCCCTCCCTCCCTTCCATTCTTTCTAAAAATCAATTAAAAAAAAAAATCCTCGGGTAAGGTTTAACAAAAAACAAAACAAAACAAAAATCTGCCCAAGATGATACAGTGAGAGCCAGATCTAGTCTTCAGATTTTGGTTCCCATGTGTCTATATAAAGCAAAAGAAAATACACACAAGCCTTCCTACACCTAAATTTAATCCATGGTTGACAAGGTCATGTGTTGTCCTTCCTCTCCTTCATTAGCCCTAGTGACCTAGAGAACCGTTTTGATTTCTGACTATGCTTTTCCTTTAAACTTATCCTCCCCAGTAAGAGGTGAACATCAGGATATCAATGGGCCTCAACAATCAAATTTGAAAAATATAGTTGAGTTATAAAACAGACTAGAAAATTCTCTTAAGACCAATCTTAGAAAAACTTCCCCAGTAATAGGTGAACATCAAGATATCAACGAGCCTTAACAATCAAATCTTTAAAATATAGCTGAGTTAAAAAACAGACTAGAAAATTCTCATAAGCCTAATCTAAAAAGAACAAGGATAATTACTAAGACTAGCACAGATGACTCTCCTTTAAACTATAGAAGCTATTTTATTCAGCCTTTCTTTCTATAAATGTCTACATTCCTCCAAGTCTACAAAACATTGTATAAGTACCTGAATATGTTACATTTATAATGTGGGCAATAGGAACAGAGGGTTCAATATATAACCTTATTATGAATATGTAGTCTTCTGTACAGCAAATCTTATGAGCTGGGGAATGTAATAAATGTACAGTTAACACTCTCCTATTTTTATAGTAAGTAAGAATTAGGGAAAAAAGAATGCTGAACAGAATAAATCAATTTAATAAATATTAAATTTAATATTATATTAATTATATATAATATTCAGCTTACTAATTTTAAGAGGAAAAATATATAAATGTTGAGTTCACATTATAATTACAAGAATTAGAAATATAAAGATATTAGTGGCATCTCATTTTATGTCTAAAATTTGAAAAAGTACAAATCATCTCAAATTAAAAATCATCAAGAATCATATTTTGAAGGCTGATTGGTCTATTAAACTGTAAACTATGTTTACTCTGTTGCAATTGAAGGTCTCTTCATCTGTTAAGCAAAAATACTTGTCATCTTTTGTCAGGATTAATTTTGAATTATAGGAGGGCCTCAAGAACATAGCTTGTGCATACAATGTGACAGAATGTATTTGAGAGATTCTATGTATCCCAGAAATGAAGATAAAGACCGCAAGTCAGTAAACTACAATCGGTCTCAACCCTAATTCATCTCTCATTTGGTAGGATATATCTGGCTCTAAGTGTATACCAGTATTGTTTAGAATAATAAATAACCACAAAGGAAAATCAAATGATGAGGCATTGGCAAACTTTTTCTGTAAAGGTTCAGATAGTAAATACTTCAGGTTTTGCAAGTGATAGGGTCTCTGATATAACTTTCTCAACTCTAATGCTGCATTGTAAAAGCAATCAGGGACAATATGTGAACGAACAGGCATGTTCCAACAAGGCTTACTGTAATAAAAACAGCAGAAAGTCAAATTAGGCCTGTAGACTGCAGTTATACAACTGTTGCAGCTTTAATTCTCACCCACCCTTACACACAGTATACTTATCAAAGCATTTGACTTATCTGTAAATGGCACCAATATTCAGAAACTGAAATAAGGATAAAATGTATTACTATTTCTAACAAATAGGTTAAAGGAAAATGTAAAAAGACAAATTAAGTCAAAACTTAAGATAGTCATTCTTATAAAACAATCCAGTTCCAAAAGTTGCATACATATAACAGCCTTAACAACTTCCATATTGTGAGAAACAGTCACATAAGATTTCGCATTTTCTTTACCATTTTTTCTCCGGTATGGGACGAGGCACAGCATTGACACGACAAGGAAAGTTGGGCTGACCTGACAGATTTCGGCCAAGTATTGTACCAACAAGATTTAGAGGAAGAATAACAAAAAAGCAGATGCAACAAACGGCCACCTGTAAATTAAATTAAAATGTATGTGATTACTCAGAACGATAACATTAATAAAAATAAATTAAAGGGATACAAAAATTTAAACACAACTTGATCACAAAAGAAAATGTTTAGGTTCAATGTTTAGGGGAAGGAGACATATGTAATACTCTTTGTAATACTTTAAGCAATAAAACAAAATTTAAAAAAAAAACAAAAAAACAAATACCTGTAAGAAGCCTAACTTTATCAGATATCTTTGACATGCTAATAAGTAACTTTCATTCTGTTTCTTAGGCCACTTTGGTGCTATAATAGAAGAAACACTGGATTTGAAATTAAAAACTTATTGTTTTCTTTTTCTTGGGATAAATACCCAGAAGTGAAATTGCTGGATCATATGATAGTTCTATTTTTAATTTCTTAAGGAACCTCCATACTGTTTTCCATAGTGGTTGACTCTGTAAAGCACCAGTATATCTGTGTTTTAATGTATTTAAATAATTCAAAAAATTTCAAAGTCTGACTACAGGTAAGGATATGTGAAAAGATTTTTTTTTGTGTGAAAAGATTTTAATATTGGTAATATATTAATATAAATGCTTAATGAGGTTCTAAAAACAGTACAGTTCCTGAAAACAAAAAAGTTATGAAGAAGCTTCGCTTCCTACCACTACACTCACCTATCGTTTAAAACATCCATGTTTCTTGATATGTTATTCTTTCTCTGAAATATATTCACCAGTTCCATCCATCTTTTAAAAAAAATTACTATGTCCTCTCTGTCATACTTAAGAGACAGACTTTCACTTGTTTTTTAAATCCTCACCCAAATATATATTTTTATTGATGAGAGAAGGAAACATCAATCGGTTGCTCCCCAATCTGAGATCGAACCTGCAAACCAGTATGTGCCTCGATCAGGAATCGAACCTGCAACCTTTTGGTGTACAGGATGATGGTCCAACCAAATGAGCCACCCGGCTAGGGTGACAGACTTTCACTTTACTGGCTCACAGAATCAAGAAAAAAAAGGGCAACTGTATTTTTAAAGTTAACAAGAACTATGTGGAGACTAACAAGAACTTTCTTCTTCACCTAATTTTCTGGGACTGAGTAAAGACTGGCTGTAACTATTAAAACTCATTAAGAAGCACTTTGGAGCCCTATCCGGTTTGGCTCAATGGATAGAGCATCAGCCTGCGGCCTGAAAGGTCCCAGGTTCAATTCCAGTCAAGGGCACATGGCAGGGTCGCAGGCTCAATTCCCAGTGGGAGGCTTGCAGAAGGCAGCCGGTCAATGATTCTCTCTCATCATTGATGTTTCTATCTCTCTCTCCCTCTCCCTTCCTCTCTGAAATCAATAAAAATGTATATTTTTTTAAAAAAAATAAGTACTTTGGAGAGATTTCAGGCCTCATATTAAAATGCTTATACTTTTTCAGTTTAAAAGTATGACTCAAGCAACCTACCATTGTTCCAAAAGGAATGGCTCTTGAAGCATGGTAATAAATGGCTATAAAATTGATGAAGAAGGCAGTACCACACACCATAGCTGGGATAAGGAATGCCCCAATAAACATCTGCTTTATCCATCTCCTTCCTGGAAGAGAAGGGAAACTATGAAAATCAAAGAGATAGACATTATATATTAATAGTTAAGAGCTGATTATTTAGTTCCTAATTTGACTTCCTAGTAACTATTTCAAAACAATAGCTAGTAAAGACCAGTCTGGCTATTCAAGTGCACCTAATGGAAATGCAGTTTTTGAAGAGGGTGTACTGGAAAAGAGCAATGAACTAGTAAAATATTCTTATGTTTTGTCTTGATTCTGCTACTGATCTGCTGTGAACTTTGTCAAGCCACTCAATCGTTCTGGGATATAAGTTGGCTTAGAAGGGTGTTTTCAAACTGTTGCTTAGAGTTCTGGAGCTTCTTGTAGGTGCCAATGGACTCACTGGTGAAAAAAGAGCCCAGGTCACCAAGCCCTGCTTCAACCAGAATAAGTTCAATTTTACAGTTTTACACATTGGGGTTTCAGGGAGGCTTCATTGGGAAAGAGGGCTGCACTGCTTTAAAAAAATAAAAATAAAAAAACCCTAGGTTAAACAGTCCCTAAATTTACTCTTAGCTCTCTCATTATAATTATAAATATATATATGTAAATGTATTTCCATGTTTTAAAAGGAAAAAACAATGGAATGTGTTTCATGAGCTCTCTTGGCAATTAGAACTATAGATGCATAAGTTTTATTCTTTCTTTGCACTTCTTTGTATTGCCAAAATTCTATGCGGTGAGCACCTATTATTTAAACAACAAAGGGAAGTCATTTTAAAACTAAGCAATAAAATTTTTAAATCCCATTCAGTGACCAAGAAAGCACCCTGAGCTACCTTTCTATAACACAGCAGAGGGCACAAGCAAGCACACTGCCATGGAGGCATCTTCATGCTGCTTAGGGACAAACTGGAAAGATTTACACTGGCTCACTGTTATCGTTCAGCCCCACAATCATAAGCAATAGTGACCCAAAGAGAAAACACTATAGAAAATACAAACAATAACCTAATTTTTGTTTTCTTTTTCTATATAAAGCTCTTCTTAAATATCTGTCTCATAGAAGTACTACCCCAAATCTTTACATTTCTCAAGAAAAACTCCTTGACTCTGAACTTTCTCCTTTATTTAATTTCTTTCTCAGTGAAGTTTCAAGAACCCCTCCTTTCCAAATACCCACCATACCCAACACCAAAAGGGTAGCAACTAATTAATGTTTTGTATTATTTCTCCGATTAAATTCCAAGTGTTTCCTGGCACTCTCTTTTCCTGTACTTTCCATTATCTTCTCAGATTCAGGCAAGAATTAATAACTTCCATATTCAACTCTATCTCTCTTTCCTTCCAACAGTCAGAAAGAATCCAAAAAAAGAAAGAAAAAAAAAGAATCCCACCTACATTCCACAGGGTACAACCAGTAGCCCAGGAATCTGCACTGCAGTGTTTCCTACCATTCCCCATGCCCTTGGACATTCTGCTCAAGTCCCAAGCCACCCCCAGCTTCAAATTGGGTCTGGAGCATTATCCAGTGCATTGAGAACAGTGTGAAGACCCTGAGCTTCACTGTCGTTCAAATCCTTAACTCTGAAAATTCTTGATTCTCTGAGCTGACCTCTATATTAACTTGGCTTCATATCAGGACACAATCAGGCCTCCTCAGGGCACTGTCAATCAGACAATAACCTTTAGATTATTCTTGGTAAGATTTGATACTCCTAGGGGCTTTTGTTTGAACTCTGTCAGCTTTCAAGCATAAGTATAGTTAAGTCTGGCTGGGTGTTCTTAACTTGCAATCAGATTAAAAGCAAATTTATGTCCACGTAGGAATAAATTTCCTGTTTTAAATAAATCTGTTTCTGCAGTGGAGACTTTTCTGGGGGCTCATAAACTGTAAAAATCTCAGTCTAACTAGTTTTCAGATCAAATTCAAAATAGAAGTTGCTTTAGGCATCCTTATTTCCTCAGGATGGTAGTCCTATAGCAGTGATGGCGAACCTATGACACGCGTGTCAGAGGTGACAGGCGAACTCATTTTTTTGGTTGATTTTTCTTTGTTAAATGGCATTTAAATATATAAAATCAATATCAAAAATATAAATCTTTGTTTTACTATGGTTGCAAATATCAAAAAATTTCTATATGTGACACGGCACCAGAGTTAAGTTAGGGTTTTTCAAAGTGCTAACACGCCGAGCTCAAAAGGTTTGCCATCACTGTCCTATAGGATAAGACTCATTTCTCCCTTTTTGGAGGTAGAACGTAGAGGCTGACCACCTAACTAAAATACTCAGGAATTCATGATGATACTACCTTAGGCAATCCAAAGAATTACCTAAATTGAAGGTACAGAACAATAAAAAGAAATGATAAACTAGGATTTCCTGGAGGAATTTTCAATGATTTTACACTGAGCTCCTATAACCAATAAGTCTGATCTACTAAAAGAAAACAGTATCACCTAATGCTGACATTGCTTAGGATGGGCTGGGAAAAATCACATTAGGAAGTCTTATCCTTAGGAATGTGATCTTAAGGTCCTTCAGTCATAACCTGAACTATCCAAATCTACTACTTTCAGCACATTTCTGACCTTGACAATTACAGGGAAAACAAATAACCCAAGGACCCTTAAATGCCATCATAGAAAGAAACAGCAAAAATCAAGTACCCTTGTATCACCCATGTATCCCCCATCATTCCAGGTCACAAAAGAAACAAGGGAGTATTTAAAATAAAAGTGCTCATAAGCAAAAGACTGTGACACAGAATAACAGAAATCTTTGTGCAGGGTCCTTTGATAAACATTTAAGAGTCAACAGAAATAAAGAGCTATACTTCCTATTCTCTTTCCACTGTCCACACTTTATCCATAAACCATAAAACATGCCTTTATATTCAACTATAAAGCTATAAACTCTATGTGGAGGCCTCCCATGGAGCACATGTAGGGAGCTAGGCACCTCAAAGTAAAATAATATCAATAACTTATATATACTTTCTACTACATGTTCCTCAGACCTAACTGCTTAGTAAGCAATGGAAAGAATCTATTCATTGTTCACAATTTTAGAAAATAAAATGCAAGGAGGACCCATAAAGGCAAGATAGAACACATAATAGGTTTGAAGGAGATTATGTGAAATGGGATAGCAAAGAATTTTAAAATGCCTGTATTGCCTGTTTTAAATTTGAAATACCTCACCATAAAATATTAGCATCTATAATTAAAAAAACAAAGTGATAACTCTTAAGTTACCTCCTTGTCTCGCATACAAACTTCCTCCAAAATAACCATTCACTGGAGACGTAGCAGCATAGACAAATATGGCTGTACTGAGCATTGATCCCCTCCTAAGAAGGTGAAAAGATGTGTAAGATAAATTAAAACCAACAACTTGAAGAACATATCATATAACCTATCACATTAACATCAGTTTAATTTCAAAGTTAAATTTAACACGAACACAAAAATATCATCCTGGGTCCTGGCTGGGTAGCTCAGTTGGTTAGAGCATTATCCTGATAACACCAAGGTTGCGGGGGTTCGATCCCTGGTCAGGATACACACAAGAATCAACCAATGAATGAACAAATGGGTGGAGCAACAAATCGATGTCTGTCTGTCTCTGTCTCCACCACTCCCCCCACCCCTCTCTAAAAATCAATCAATAAAAACATAAATACCATCCTGGACTGCAAAGGACCTCAAAAGATTGCCTAGTGAATGAATTTCCAGTTAAAATTACACTTAAATGGTACAGGATGATGATCCTCATTTTTTTAAAAACTGCAGTAAATTTCATAATATATTCTAAAGAAATACAGGGAGGGGAAAAAAACGGGTTTATAGTTGTTTATATGGAAAATAATACAATTAATACATGAAAAAACTGTTTCATGAACTCAACTGTAAACCTACATTTGCCAACCCTGTATATTATATTTCTTTGGCAAATATTAGAAGCTGGCACTAAAACTGTTTTTGCAACCCTGTGAGCCAATCACATCATATGGAAAAGGATATTCATCTGTTAAGAAAAATAATTAGAATACTCCTCTTTATAATTTAACTGCTTAAGTTTCTTGCCTGCTGACAGAAATATAACTTAAGTAGTATAATCTATTACATTACTGTTATTACTTTAAATGGTATAACAATGAGACTTTTTTTATTTAGTTTTCCTTATACAGTTAAAAGCTGCATTGGTCCACAAATCAACTTCATTCAGTTCAACAATTTCTAACCTCCCCTTACAATAATGATATCTAGGATATTCAAGACCAACCCTCTTGAGTAAAACTAGACAAAATTTTTTAAATGCCTAATTGCAAAGAGAAAAATTAAATTAAGTGACAGTATCACTTGACATAACACAGAAATGTATTTAACCCACTAACAATAAATACCATTTCTGAAACTCACTCTAACTAGGAAGGCAAAATATGTTCTATATATAGAAAATAGAAGTACTGTGAAAACCTTGTGCTTCTCATGAAGATCTAACTGGATCTTCGGCTTTAAAAAAAAATGCCTTATACACTTTGTCAAATAGTTCTGGACTACAATTAACCAACCAAAATGTTCAGTAAGGCTAGTAAGTTTTAGCATTTAACATAAAAATATACTTATACATGAAGATTACTGTTCATTATTTAATTTGTCTCAATAATGACATTTATGCTATTTAAATTCTAAGAATTGTAATAAGCAAATATTTAATTATGACTGACTTTTTAAAAGGTTCCAATTATTAAAATGATTCAAGAGCAATAAAAAGTAATAAAGTACAATCACTTACTCTGTATATAAATCTTCTATCATTGCAACAATAATAACAATGAAAGAAACAGCAAATATCTGACATCCAGAACCAATGAGAGAGGAAAATATCAGTGGGTGACTTGATGGTCTAAATACATCGCCATGCACCTGCTTCCATCCATATTCATCTCCTAGGTCTCTATCCTAAATACATAAATATGTAGACAGAAGAGAAAAACCATTCAGAATGAAAATACAGAAAATAAGTGAAAATTATAATTAGAATTGTAAGTTTCCTCTCTCCAAACTTACAGCTATTTAAAGGTGTTCAACATATCAAGAAAAAAAAAAGTCAAATTTAAAATAATCACTGCCTTAATAACTTTTACTGAGGTCCAGGAAGGTGCTTTCTGATTCTGCTCCGAGAAATATCAAAGAATGAAAAAAGAAAATAGTCTACAGCAAAAAGAAATGGTGAAATTGGGAGAATAGCACACTGACGCTCTTAACATCATTTTCAGACACTGCTCTTGCCATTTGCATCACGACTGTGGCTCATATGTGACCAGGGGCCAGGTGGAAAGGAAGAAGAGTATCAAAACCAGTACTAGATGCCCTAACAGTACAGCAATGTCCTTAATAGCCTGGAATCTAAGAAAGCATACGGGGAAAATATTGAACAGTTGAATAATAATTTTTTAAGTAAATGGTATTTTTAAGATACTCTGTTTTTCCTTATATTTTCTTATTTTTATTGTTGACAATATTACAGATGTCTTCCATTTTTTCCCTTTTTTCCCACCTCTACCCAACCTCCACCCCACCTCAGACCTTCCCCATGCTATTACCTGTATCTATAAATTATGCATATATGTTCTTTGGTTAATTTTCTTTCCAACCTGAGTAAACAAGTATCTAAAACAATGTTTTTAAAGAAATAACAGCCCCTCAGGATAATCTGATTTTGTGGGGAGAGATCCTGGTCAGATATGTTTGAGAAGCACCAAATATTTTATCTACCCTCTGATACTTCACAATGCACATTAGCATATTAAAATTTAAATCTCTTTAACTGTTTCCCAACTTATTTAATGATGGAGCATATCTTCATAGAACAGCCATTAACATCCTACAGAATACATTTTTTCTCACTTTATATCTATATCTATATCTATATCTATATCTATATCTATATCTATATCTATATCTATATGGCTAAGCAACCATCCAACCGGTAGCTATGATGGGCAATGACAACCAGGGGGTAGATACTCTGACCGGTAGCTATGATGCTCACTGACCACCAGGGGGCAGACACTCAAGGGAGGAGCTGCTGAGCTGCAGTGACTTGGCAGCAGCGGTTCTCAGGTGACGCACCCTGGGGTTCCAGGATGAGTCTCCCAAGAACTGCCCTCTTGCAATCTGCAATCCAGGACCCCTCAGAGGATGTTGGAAAGCTGGTTTTGGCCTGATCCCTGCAGGCCAGGCCAAGGGCCACCTGCTGGAGGGATCCCACTCACTCTGCAGATGCCCTTTGATCCGAGGTGCCGCCCAGGTGCAGTTGGCCGGGGCAGGACCATGGGAGGTTGGCTCCAGGGCGTGTCTGGCCCGTCTCACTGAGTCCCACCCCACTGGCCACCTTCTAATTAATTTCCTTTCAATGTGCACGAATCCGTGCACCGGAGCACTAGTTGGTCTGTAATTTTGTAAAAATATTTAGAAAACAAACACCTCCCTATTGATGTAGTCCCATTTGTTTTAAACTAAATGTAAATTAATACTTTTGCCAACTCCCTGAATTGTATACAATATTCAATAATATTAGAAAAACACCAACACAGATCTACAACCTCCTTGTTGCAATTTTTAAATCAAAAGCTCTGAAAACTGAGTTTGTTTCATAAATTTGGCATATCCTTATTTTGAGGCAAAACTTGGACTGAATTAACAATGGGTTATTTATACTGTTTATCCCACCTGGGGTGAACATTCATATGTTTTGCTGAAAAAAATTAAGATTTGATTAGAGATCACTGCCAAGAGTTTACACCTTTCTAAAACCCGAAATTCTGAATTCTGAAACTTACCTGACCTCAAGATTGTGGACCTACTATCCAACATTCAAAACACAATAATATTGAGTTAATTTGTTTTTATAAGTACAATATAAAATGTTTGCTCACCATGTCATCCATTTCTTCTTCTTTACTGTACCGAGCATAATCTTTTCTTAAAGTTCTCATTAAAATCATTGAAACTAATCCCACCAAGAAGATAACCATCATGAAGGAGTTGAAAATTGAAAACCAATGAATCTAAAAAGAACAGAAAATATTACTTACATAAAAATAGCAGTCACAAAATTCACAGGTCCCATGAAGACCATGGGATGCTAATACAAAAAAAAAATTTTAAACTTTTACATAAAAATCTAAACTTCAGACACACTGGGGATGAGTATTCACTATACAATGGAATTTGTTTTCAGTAAGTTTCAGATACACTAAGAACATGATATTGTTTATTGAGATTTTCACAATCAAATTTATTATACAAATAAAGTATAATTTGGCTTTAAAACACAGACTAGTCAGCATTACAAAGAAGAACCTGGAGCTTTAAAGTCAAACAGGCCTGGGTAGTTCAGGCTCTGCCAATTTCTAGCTATGTGATCCCAATATCCCAATAAATGAAGAAAATAATACTATCTCGTAATCTGTATGGTTTAGTAACATGTAAAAAGTATGGCACCATGTCTGGCAAGAGCAATGAATGATAAATATTAGTTTCCTTCCCTCTAACTGAGCAACAATCTGAAAATCTCCTTAGACCACCAAGATTAAACCATCATAGTTGGCGGGCATGGAGGCAGGCCACCTTCCTGAATCATCTGCTTCACTTTCAGTTTGTCCTCTCACTCTGCTGCCATCATTATTCACTCCTTTCCAAATTAGCTCTCCATGGTGCAGAGAACACTAAGGTACCCCATAGTTTCATAATGTTCCCAAGGCTCTTGACTTTGATTTCACTCACACATTTGTCACAAAATTATGTCCACATCCTGATTCATATAATCACAAGGTACTACTGTATCTCTGAGTGCCTCTCAGAACTGAGTGCACCTGGCTTCCACTAGGTCTGGAGCACTGTCCAGTAATTCCTTTACATTTCAATTCACAAAATAGAAAAGATTCAAGGCCCCAATTTCATTTATTTTTTTGTATTTATCCTCCTAGCCTTTTATTCCTCCTGTCAATCTCCTAGAAATTGTTTCTCCTCATACACCACTCCTCTCATTTTGAACCCCAAAACTTACACCTTTCTCCCCACCATCAGTAATCTCCAAAGGTCCCCATCTAAAATAGTACCTACTACCTGGGATTGTTATTTGTTTTAAGCAAGATAATGAATGCAAAGCATATAGCATAGTGCCTGACATACAATAAAACACTAAAAAAATTTTAAGTTGTTATTACTATTATCTTTTAAAGTGTTTGCTTGATCTCTTGTCTACTCACTGTTTCAATCTTTTTACCTCCCTCCTTTCAATGGCAACACTTTTCAAATGAGACTACAGGTCCTACTTCCCTCACCTACTCCTAAACACAATGCCATCACACTTTGTCCCACAAAATTTCTCTCAAAGATCTGCAATGAACATCTAAGTCAATTCAGTGATTCAGCGGTCAATTAGTTGCCCCCACTCTCCTTGCTCTCCCTGCCATGTTTGATCTTTGCTGACACTATGCCATCCTACTTCACTAACTGCTGCTTCTCCTCTTTCATCCTTGATGCCGGCTCCTCCCACCTTTGTGAACTTTTCCAAAAGCTTCAGTCTTGGTACTCAGCAGAGACTTCCTGGGGCTCTCAGAACTTTTAACTAGAATTCCAATGATGATGGTAACACCCTCTGCCACCTACCCCACCCCGCCCCAAATCTCTAGCTCTCTTTCTCCCATTCATGTTTCAGACTTTAGCTAATTCTGATCATTTCCACTTGAATGTCTTTCTGGAATTTCAGACTGCCCTAAAATAAACTATTAATCTTCCGCCTCACATATAACAACTCTCTTCTGACTCCTAACTTCTACTAATGGTACTAACATTTGGCTTTGAGAATCTGAAATTATCTCTGGTTCTTCCTTCTCCTTAATCCTTCCTTGGTAATAATTACTAGCCTTTTTTTTTTTTTTTTAAACTTTGGAATGTCTCTTGTATCTAACCCTTCCTCTCCATTCCCATGTCATCCCCTCACACCCTGATAATTCTAGTGGCCTCCTAGTTGGCCTTCTTTATTTTTGGTCTCTCCCCTTCCTTTCAAACTGTTCTATAAAAAGTTACCCAGTGAATTTTTCTGAAACATCATGTTCATATATCACTGCTCTAAAACTTATAATGACTCCCTATTTTCTCACATATCGAATGTAAGCTATTTCCCTAATATTCTGTACCCTTTGTAATATGGCCACCTCACTTTATTTAGCCAACCTTTCTTTCCATTGTATCCTATATTCCAATCAGGCCTATTCTTCCTCAGTGACCCACAAGTACAGAATACTCATTTCCACCTATGTAGCCTTCTTATAATTCCTTTCACATGGGATCTACTTCTGTCCACATTTGAAAATTCTACTACCGTTTAAAGCCCAACTCAACAACTCTTTCTTCCATACAATCTCTCATTGACATAGTCTAGTTACTCATAGACATACTCCTGCTCCAAACTTTTGCAAGTACATACATAGATTTTTTAACATGAAGAAGGCACTGTCTTCTATAATTAGGATAGATTTTAACTGGGGGTAATCTGCTGAGTTGTGCACTAGTGTGAAAGACAGTCCTGGCTGTTACCCACCCTGAGGATTCAGGCAAGTGACAACTCTATGGCTCTCCCCGAAAAACAGGAGACAGCCAACTGCCTCTGCCTCTTCATGAGATCTCTTTCTTCATTCAACAATTTAATGTATACTTGCTGATATTATAAAGAAAATAATGAATGCATTATATTTTGAAATATTTGCAAAAAAAAAGTTACATAAACTTAAGTTTATCACAAAAGTATCATTCAAAATTTATAAAAGCAGCCTATAATTATAGGCTTTTCCCAAGATTTTATTTTGTTCCCACCCTGGGAAATTAATGACCCAAAAAAAGACAAAAGAGAAAAGATGATCTTATTATACTGCTAATATTTCTAACAAAACTCTGTATTTTCTAATCAAATATTTGAACTTCAAACCATACCTATTATAATGTACCACTAATAACCTGACACTTTATAATATCCACTAATTCAAAAAATGATGACGTACTGTGATTTTTAATTATAAGGAATGTTTTTTTAAAATAATAAAGAAATCAGATGTCACAAAGGAGTTACTCACTCCACAAACTGCTGACTCCAGCACCCTCTAGTGTTGCTAATCTTAAAGCAGAGCCCAGGTTTGTCATGAATTTTCACACTGCCTGTACTGAGCACCTGCTATGTGTCAAACACTGAACGAGGTACTTTATACTACACTATCAAATGGAATTTCACAGCAAGTACGCAATGTATTATAATCCTTGCTTCACTACTAAGGAGACAGAAGCTCAAGAACTGAGTAATCTGACCAAGGTTATAGTTGGTGGCAGACAGACTGTATCAGCTCTAGCGCCTAAGCCTGCACTTGTAGTCATTGTATTAGAAACAATCCTTGCACTTATGTGATAGATCCCATCTGCCTACTTAAGGAAAACCTGTAGTTAATTCTCCCGTTCTCCTGCACTGTCCATTTTGCACTCTCTACTGAACCCTATTCAACATATAAACATGTTTTTCTTACATCTCAAAAAAAAGAAAATCTCCTGACTCCATCTTTTCTGCTAGCTATTGTACCGTTTCTTTGCTCTCTTTACCAGCCAAACTTGCTGTCTTCAAATCTCCTCTCATTCTCTTACAATGGCTCTATTCAGATTTTGCCCCACCACCACACCAAAACAACTTTGTCAAGTTCACCATTGACGCTGGGTAAATCCGATAGTCACTTTCAGAACCCTTCTTACTTGACCCATCAGCAACAATTCAGAACTAATTTCTCTATCCTTCATTATATACTTTCTTCTCTTGATTTCCAGAAATACCATACAATCTTTCCCCCTCTACTTTACTGGTATGTCCTCAAAGCCCTTAGCTGATTTCTCTTCCCCCTATTCTCCCCCAACTTTTATTACTGCCCCCAGGGCTCAGTCCTTAGTCCTCTTCTATTTCTACATACTCTGCCCTGGTAGTTGCATCCAGTCTCATAGCTTTATATACTATGTGCATGCCAATGGCTGCAAAATTTGTATCTCTACCCAGACCTCTCTCCTGACTGAACTCCAGATTGATATATCCAACTGGCTAGTCAGTATCTCTATTTGGATGTCTTACAGACACTGCAAAACAAACACGTCCTAAACTGTACTCTGATTTTCCCCTCCAAACCTTCTCCTATCATCCTTTCCACACTGATCTCATTAGTTATATCTTTGAAATCCACAGCCCTAGCACAGTGCCCTACATATGGCAAATGCTCATTAATGTTCGTTAAACTGATTGGAGCACATATTGAATATCTTAAAATACACAATTTACCTACCCTGTGTTGAAAAAAAGATGGATCAAGGTATTTGTCAAATCTATCTTCAAATTTTACATCTGATTTTTTCCATTTTACCTGAAAAAAAGTTTTCATTTGAAAATCAAGGCCAGTAAACAAATTAATAATCTGATAACAAAACTCTGAGCAAAATTTGAAACGATTTACACTTAGAATAAGACATTACAGAAATGGTAGAAAATTACTACCAATTTCAGAAATTGAAAGATATGATAAAATAACCAACTTTCCTCTGTAATAACAAAACTTACAACTTTACTTAGAAGAATCATTTCAGTTTTCAAGAATTAACTATTGCTGACTTATATATTCTGACTCAATAAATGTGATAAGAACTCAATTAGACCAATTAAAATAAGAATCTGTATGTCTTTATCTTTAGATTGCAATAGTTATTATAATTATCACATTTCTTCATTACTTCAGTTGTGCAAATATGATTTGCACTAGGAACATACGTACAAAGATTGAAAAACTTTCAAAATTGGCTACTACCAATTGACTCATTCCAGTTACCAGAAAAAAAAAAATGGCAAAGAGAGAAGCTACCTACATCAGATTTCTCTTCTTTACACTATTTTTAATTGTAATGGAAGAGAATTAACTTGACAGTCACAAAGGACTCTGACAAGCTCTTACTCTGCAGGAACATTTTATTCCAATTGATAAAGCAAAAATGGTAAACTATACCCATCCAGTACTTTTCAATACAACATCATCTCTATCTGAAACAGTAAAAGGGAAAGAAAACAAGGAACACTGTGATCTCAATTGTAACCAGAAAAATACATGACTAGGTTCATTAGCTGCCCAGTTACAATAGTAAACTTTACTATAGCAAATGGTAGGTACTGCAAATGCATAATTGGTATCTACTTCTATAGACCTGAAACAAATCTCCTTGCTTTTAAGAGGCTTACTTACATACATTGAGGAAATAGTTTTAATAATATTTCTTGTCATCCAATTTCAAGCTCTATTTTCATTTACTAAAACTGAAAAATGCACTTAATTTTTTATATTAGGTCACAAACCCTTCTTCCCTATATCAAATTATTTAAATACTTACTGAATATGACATCTGGATTTTAGTATTGGGAACCAATTTCACTTTTCCTTCACTAGTTAGATTAACATCAACAATTCGATTACCATTAAACCCTATTTCAAGTTTTTTGTAGGTCCAAAGATAGTAATCTTCTCCATTTTCATCTGCTTCACCAACAATACCTACAAAAGAAATAACACGTTATACAAGGTAATTTCACTTAATATTTAAAATACGTTAGAACCAAAATATCATAAAATGTTTTTATAAAAAAGCAATATTATCATTATTCCTCATAGTTAGAATAAGGCAAAATTGCAGACTGGACTTCCACTCTTTGTTAACTACGTGGCTAACACAAACCATGAACACAACATGGTAAAAAAAAAAAAAAAAGTGATATATAACCTATCAATATAACTATCACTAATTTGATTCTTGAAGTTCATTAGTAGCACCTTCATTATAATAAGTATCACCTTATCTGTGTCTACCCACAACAGTTCAAAATCTCAGAAAATTTAGTCAAACTAAAATTAAAACTAAGGTCTCCACAGGCCCAGTCCAGTACTTTCTCTAATAACCTGATTTACCCATTCTGAATAAGCTGTGCATATGTGTATATGAGTACCAGAACTTAAAATGCCTCTTTTTTTATAGCTCAAGTTCTGGACTACATTAAAATGAAAGATGACCTGGAATCATAAAAATCCTAGAAGAAAACATAGGCAGTAAACTTTTTGACATCAGTCTTAGCAATATTTTTTTGAATATGTCTCCTCAGGCAAGGGTAACAAAAGCAAAAATAAACAAATAGGACTACACCAAATTAAAAAGCTTTTGCACAGCAAAGGAAACCATCAACAAATTGAAAAGAGGAAAAGATATGTGCAAATGGTTTATCCAATAAAGGGTTAATATCCAAAGTATATAAAGAACTCATACAACCAGATATCAAAAAAAAAAAAAAAAATCCAACTTAAAAATGGGCAGAATATAAGGTGACAGGAGAAGGTTTGACTATGGGTGGTGGGCCCAAGGTGCAATATGCACATCTTGTGACATAGAAACCCATACCTGAAACCCATACCTGTATGTTCATGTTGGCCAATGATACCCCAATCACTTTAATAAATAAATTTAAAAATTACCTAATGGGTAGAAGACCTGAACAGACATTTTTCCAAAGAAGACATACAGATGACCAACAGGCACATGAAAAGATGCTCAACATCACTAATCAGCAGGGAAATGCACATCAAAACCATGATATACCACCTCACACCTGTCAGACTGGCTATTATCAAAATGGCATAAAATAAGGGTTGGTTAGGATATAAAGAAAAAGGAACCCTCAGACACTGTTGGAGGGCATATAAATTGGTACAGTCACTAGGAACTTCATGCTGTTCCTCAAAAAATTAATAAAAATAGAACTACAATACCACCCAGCAATTCCACTTTGGGGTATTTATTTAAAGAAAACAAAAACACTAATTCAGCATCACCAATTCAGCACCCCTATGTTCACTGCAGCATTATTTACAATAGCCAAAATACGGAAACACCCTAAGTATCCAATGATAGATGAATGGATAAAGAAGATGTGGTACGTATATACAATGGAATACTACTCAGCCATATAAAATAATGAAATCTTACTATTTGCCACAACATAAATGGACCTAGAGAGTATTATGCTTAATGAAATAAGTCAGACAGAGAAAGACAAATACTATATGACTTCACTTATATGTGGAATCTAAAAAACAAGACAAATGAACAAATAAAACAAAACAAAAACAGACTCAGATACATAGAACAAACTGGTGGTTGCCAGAGGGACAGGAGAAGGGAACATAGGCAATATACATGAAAGGATTAAAGGGTATAAACTTCTAGTTATAAAATAAATAAGTCATGTGAAAGAAACAAACAGCATAGAGAATATAGTCAATAATCTATATATATAAAAGCCAAGCGACCGGAACGATTAGTCACTATGACACACACTGCGGCCAGCCAACCGGCCATCAGAGGTGGGGCCAGCTGGCCAACCTCCTGTGGTCCCTCCCCCGCAGCCAGCCTGGCTCCGATAGGGCTCCCCCCTTTCACAGGTGGGGCCGGCCAACCTCCCGCAGCCTCCCCCCCAACCTCCCCCGCACCCCACCGCTGGCCCGGCCCCCAATCGGCTCCAATTAGGGCTGGCCGGGCCAGTGGTGGGGTGCGGGGGAGGCTGGGGGGGAGGCTGCGGTTGGGGTGGAGCCAATCGGCTCCATCCGGGCACGAATTCATGCACCAGGCTCTAGTATTGTAATAATTTTATATGGTGACAACAGATAACTAGATCATGGTGATCACTGCATACTGTATATAAATATTGAATTGCTATGTTGTACACCTGAAATGAATATAATAAGTCAATTATACTTCAACTAGTGCCCTGGTGCACGGATTCGTGCACATGAAAAGGAAATTAATTAGAAGGTGGCCGGTGAGGCGGGACTGGGTGAGATGGGCTGGACATGCCCTGGAGCCAACCTCCCGCGGTCCCTCCCTGGCCGGCCGAACCTGGGGCTGTGCTGTGGCTACAAGGGCATCTGCAGAGTGAGCAGGGTCCCTCCAGCCTGGCCTGCTGGGACTGGTCCAAAACCGGCTCTTCGACATCCCCCGAGGGGTCCTGGATTGTGAGAGGGTGGCTCTCGGGTGACGCATCACGGAATCGGGCTCCCTCCTCTCTGGTTCCAGGGTGCATCACCCAAGAACCGCCGCTGCCAAGTCACTGCAGCTCGGCAGCTCCTGCATTGAGCAGACATCTGCCCGCTGGTGGTCAGTGCGTGTCATACCTACCGGCGGGTCAGACAGTCGCTTAGCCTTTTATATATATACTAGAGGCCTGGTGCACAAAAATTTGTGCACTGGGGGGGGGGGGGGGTCCCCTCAGCCCGGCCTGCACCCATTTGCAGTCCAGGACCCCTTGGGGGATGTCCACCTGTCGACTTAGGCCCACTCCCCAGGGGATCAGGCCTAAGCTTGCAGTCAGACATCCGTCTGGCAGCCAGGGATCCCTCGGGGGATGTCCAACTAAAGGCTTAGGCCCCCAAGGGAGCTGTGATGAGGAAGCTGGGATGACAGAGGAGCCACACTATCCCACCCCGCCGCCCTGGGTCAGGTCACACATGGGACGCCCCAGCGGGCCGACGGATCGCTGCTGCCCTGCCCGGCCGCCCCAGGTCGGGTTGCACATGGGATGCCCGGATGGTGGCAAGGCAAGGGGGTTGGTGCTGTCCCGCCCCACTGCCCCGGGTGGCAAATAGCAGGCCTGGATGGTGGCGGGGCAAGTGGGATGGCGCTGACGCACCCTGCCAGCAGTATGCAAATTAGCCGCTATCTTTGTTGGTGGTTAATTTGCATATTGTGCTGATTAGACCAGGGGAGGCGTAGCGAAGGTATGGTCAATTACCATGTTTGTCTATTATTAGATAGGATAGATATATAGATATATAGATAGATTAAAAAAATGAAAGAAGTGTTGAAGATAAATGGTAATGAGGCAATAGGTTTAAAATGATCACTTTGATCACAACTAGGATATTGGAAGAGTTAGACCTAAACAGTGTGAGGGCAGTTAAGTGGTAGATGAAGATCTATCTCTTGTGCCCATATACTACTATCAGCTATTTATCCAATATTCCCTACCCAAGCCTATATACTTCCCAGGAGACTTATGCTTAAAGTTAATCCTTAAGGCCTTTCCTCTAAGATCAACGCATTTCATGAAAGTATTATGGGGAGGGAGGGGAAAGGGGGAGATTATTTCTTAAAGGATTATTTTTATTAACTAAAGTTGCTCTAATTGGTAAATATTTAAGTAATACAGTTTTGTTTTGTTTGGGGTTGTAGAGAGTTAATAAAATCCTAATAATTTCATCAAGGTTTATTTATCTATCTACTCTGGGGGTAGAGATACAATTACAGCAAGTAAAAAGCTATTCTCAAGGGGGCTTTTAAAAGAGTTTCAAACCTTTACCCCAAGAAAAGCCAGATAAAAAATTATTTCCTGAGAAGAATTCACATGGTTCAGACATTCTAGGACACCCAAAAGAATCTCCCCTAAATATGCAGACCCTGGAAACCCAGGGCTAAAGAAGATTTAAGACAAGAAAGTATAGTTGCCATATTGTAAGGAGGCCCACAGAA
The DNA here is from genome assembly GCF_028538775.1 of Myotis yumanensis. Taxonomy (NCBI): domain Eukaryota; kingdom Metazoa; phylum Chordata; class Mammalia; order Chiroptera; family Vespertilionidae; genus Myotis; species Myotis yumanensis. The sequence continues at coordinate 21,625,880 of NW_027223764.1, read as the reverse complement.
ATAACTGGAAGAAACCTAAGGTTCCAGATAAGAAACTCATAAGCAATGGAGAAGACCAGCAGAGGAGCCTGGTATCTCACCAAAAAAAGGAAATCCAAACTAATGGGTTCTCCTGAACTATAGGCTCAGAAATCATTAGCAAAATTTCAATGTCTTCCTGATACCCTCAGAACTGATCACAGAAATGTCTGTTTTAATGTAATACTAATTACAGTCATTTATATGAAATGCTTGCTATTTATACCTAATTAACATGCAACACAGTAACGATGATGCATACAATTATATCCTAAGATTAACTTTCGTGTAAATTTCATCTTAGTACCACACTAAACTCTGATCTTATATATGTGCAGTCTTTCAGTTTGCTGCTCATGAATATAGTAGTCTGCTAACAATTTTAAGAATCAGAGTATTAATTTTACATAGAAACAGGTGTTCCAATTCTATCACCACCACCATCCAGAAAAGGCTAACACAAAAACCACTAACAAAAACATGTGACCAAACATGCTAGCTATGATAGCTGGCTGTGCTTCGCAGTTTAAATAACTTAACAAGTCTAACACAAACAATGTTTGGATTATGCCATAGCTCTTCTCCATTAATAGAGATAAACAAACTAAACAAAAAAATTAAACAGAAAAAAAGCTAAAACAAAAAAATTTTAAACATATAGTTTTGTAAAATAACATAGGAACTAGCAAAACAAGTCATTCAGGAACCTATCATATCTAAAACCCATACTACCACAGTTCCACATGAAACAAAACCAGAATAAATTTTCAAAGTCCTATCTAGTTCCTTTGATTGCATTTGGCAGTGCAAGTCAAAATAAGATGTGAGAAAAATGGGGGGAGGGGAAATATTTTGGATTGTTCAAAGCAACTTTTAATCCCTTGAATATGAAAAGTTATACTGCATAAAAATTACATATTGAGCCCTGACCAGTTTGGCTCAGTGGATAGATCGTCGGCCTGCGGACTGAAGGGTCCCAGGTTTGATTCCGGTCAGGGGCATGTACCTGGGTTGTGGACACATCCCTAGTAGGAGGTGTGCAGGAGGCAGCTGATCAATGTTTCTCTCTCATCGATGTTTCTAACTCTCTATCCCTCTCCCTTCCTCTTTGTAAAAAATCAATAAAAAAAGATATTTTAAAAAAAAATACATATTGAGGGAGTTTCACTTAAGGTTTGGCAATGTCAAAACCCTTCAAGTAACAGGGGACCATAAAATTGCTATTAAAATTATGCTATGGAGCCGAAACCGGTTTGGCTCAGTGGATAGAGCGTCGGCCTGCGGACCGAAGGGTCCCAGGTTCGATTCCGGTCAAGGGCATGTACCTGGGTTGCGAGCACATCCCCAGTAGGAGGTGTGCAGGAGGCAGCTGATCGATGTTTCTCTCTCATCGATGTTTCTAACTCTCTATCTCTCTCCCTTCCTCTCTGAAAAATCAATAAAATATATTAAAAAAAAAAAAAATTATGCTATGGAAAACAGTGAAAACACATTTACTGATTTAGTTTATAATCACCTTAACAGAGTCATTATATAAATGTTGATTATGCAAATATCCTCAAACTTTAAATATAACATACAATACTCACCCCATATCGGTAAGTCATCTATGTACATCTGGTACCAGTAGTGATTTTTGATAGCATACACAAATGCATCTCTCCTTTCTTTATCTAAGTCAATTTCACAGTAAGTGGCTGGCATCACATCATCTGCATAAAATAAAAATTGCAAATTAACACACTGGTTTGCAAAACAGTTACAGAAAAAAATAACAAGAAAAAATACAACTGGAGGTGCAATGTTGACAAGACTCCAAGGAACCGCCAACTCTCAGGGAATAACATCTGGCCAGTTCTTGTTCTTTTCATCTAAAAGTGCTTAGTCTGAAGGGAAAATAAATCCCACTTTGATAGCCCATGAAAACTGACCCCCTCTATCTAAAGAAAGAAGAAAGGCTACGACAGCTGAATGAGTCTCTTCTTCAGTAAATAAGGGTAAGGTTTTCAAAAACTGATGAAATCTGTCCATCATAGCAAAGTAGGATTCAGGGTTTTTGCCTATTTTCTCTTTCTGATTCCGCTTTAATAAATTAGAAACGTGCGTCAAATGGAGAAAGTATTAATAAACGCAGTACTGAGTTTCTCGAAGATCACACATTCTAGTCTGTTTTCTCCTTACACAAGCCTCAGGGCAGGTTCACGATATTTCATAAAACTATAGGCTATGACTGTGCTTTAAATTTATAACTTAATTTTATAATTAAGCCCCAAGGAATGTAATGGGGGGGAAAGAATGCAAACATGTATACCTATTTTCAACAACAAAAAATATTCTAAAAACAAGAATAAAATTTAACGAATTGAAATCAAATATTATCTTTAAAATATCTCATTTCACATCATCCAAAAGTGCTAAAAATAACAGGAGTCAGTTGCTGTTCATTTTACACATGTAGGCAAATGAAGTCATATTGGAATAAACAACTTTACTGAAACCAATACAGTAAAAGAAATAGGATTAAAATTCAAAGCTCCTGATTACAAGATCCATGCTCTATTCAAAAATCAAGACACCTAATCAAAGATCCTACAAAAATTCAACTTTTCAAGCTTCTGCTTATCAGATTAAAAATGTCTATCAGAAAATACCTCTGATAAACTTTACAGAGGAAAATAAAAAGTATAAACGCACTCAAAAGACCCGATAAAATAGATACTTGAAAAATAAATAAGGAGGATCTTTTCCAATTCTAACATGTTTTTTACTTCAAATTTAAAGCCACACTATCCTATAAGTATTGAGAGTATAAATTAATACAGCACTTTTAAATACATTCTAAGCCAATGGTACAAGTTTGAAATTAAGGATTTACACAAAATATTTAAGTATCCATACACACCGCATTACATCCCCGCATCTCAGAAATTACTCCAATATGAATCTATGAAGGTTTTCCCCAACCATATATGTCCAATTAGTCACTAGAGGGTTTACTAGAAAACACTTTTGAGAAATATGCTAGGAAAATATAAAGTTATTAACAATTATTTATTTTACTTTATAACATTCAAAATAAACCTTTGTTATGGAGGGGAGTCTATGGGGGGAAAAGGGGGACATCTATTTCCAACAATATAAATTTACTAGTAAATAAATAAATCTTTGTTAGTTTTCCTAAATGCAATACACTTAAGTTATAGGTTAAAACATTTCTTAGAGTCTAGAGCAGTGGTACTCAACTAAGGGCTATTAGCAACCTCTGAAGACTTTTTGGTTGTCACAACTGGTAGTGCTGCAAGAGACACTTCTACAATGTACAGGACAGCCCCCCCACATAAAGACTTATCCAGCCGTAACATCAATAGTTCCAAAGTTGAGAAACCCTGGTCTACAATATAACTTCTATTAGAAGGACTATTAAGGTGTACTTACCTTTGAATTTAATATCCAGACCACTAAATTCCAATTCAACACCTTGAAGTGCTTCTCCCAGAGTTTCATGGTAATGACCAATACTTCTTTTTGACCCCACACAAAATGGAAGTGAGAAGTATTTATATGTCTCTTGTCGATTATGGTAGGGCCCAACAGTATTCATCCATAAAACAACTTCCTCTTTATCTTGATACTGAAATTTAAAAAAGCAAAAATAATTATTTAAAAAATACATTTATCCCTAGCCAGTTTGGCTCAGGGGATAGAATGTTGGCCCTCAGACTGAAGGGTCCCAGGTTTGATTCCAGTCAAGGGCACATATCTCGGTTATAGGCTTGATCCCCGGCCCAGTTGGGGCACATGCAGAAGGCAACCAAATGATGTGTTTCTCTCACACAGATGTTCCATCTCTCTCTAAGAATCAATGAAAAAATATCGAGTGAAGACTAACAAAAAAACAAAAAAAATACAGAGTGTGTGATATATCATATATAATAAAGAGGTAATATGCAAATTGACCATCACTCCAAACACAAGATGGCCCCCCCATGTGGTCAAAGATGGCCAGCAGGGGAGGGCAGTTGTGGGCAATCAGGCCTCCAAGGAAGAACAAATGGGGGAGACCCAGGCTTGCAGGGGAGGGCAGTTGGGGGCAATCATGCTGGCAGGGGAGGGCAGTTAGGGGCGACCAGGCTGGCAAGGGAGGGAAGTTAGGGGTGACTGTGCCAGCACAGGAGGGCAATTAGGGGCAACCAGGCTGGCAGGAGAGGGCAGTTAGGGGCAATCGGACCGGCAGGGGACCAGTTAGGTGTAGAGAGGAGAGAAATGATTAAACAAGAGAAAACCTATGAAATCACCATCTATTTAAACCATCTTTCTACCTTCCCTTTATTAGCCTGAAAGACATGTATCATATTTATATTTTTTTGAATAAATAATAAATTTGGGTAGATGACTTTACCTTTCCAGGGTCCAACTGGGGGATTTGCCAAAGATTTCTAAGATTTCAAGTCTACATGTCCAATGATTCTATAAAAAGCAATTATCCAAGTAATTTAAAAACTAGTAACCCTAATTAGCAATATAAAGTCAATATAGCATACAATTTAAGTCAACTAATAGTACGGAAGTTAAACCACTGAACAATTATTTACTGAGTGCCCACCATGTGCCAAATAGTAACTGTGTTTGTAAGTGAGGATACAGCATTGAACAAGACATTTTCCCAGCCCTACTGGAGCTTAGAGCCTAAAGGGAAAGATGGACATTGAATAAGCAATTGCAATCAAGTAGAGTGCTATGAAGAAGCATATAACACAGGAGGCTCTCCAACTAGCCCAACTACCAAATCCTTAAACAAACATTTTCAATCAAAATCCAACATCTTCAAAACCAAACTCATCCAAATCCACCCCCTTTCCAACTTTGTTTTTCTAATGGTACCACCTTTCTCTCAGACATGGAGTTCAAACACCAAGTTCCTCTGCATTCCAAAAAAACAGACTTGACTATTCTTATCTAAAGCATCTGCCTTTCCTTTTGGTTCACTGCACCACCGTCCTAGAACCGCGACCTAATCACCTATCTTCAAACATAATAAATGTCTCATTGTTCATACCACACATCATCCAGATCATCAAGGAAATAATGAACTATCTCATTTTTTGGCTATGTAGAACATGTACGAAGCACAGTATTAGGTGTTAAGGATATACAGATAAATAAAATACTGTCCTTTCCTTTACGAAGTTTACAATCCATAGAAAAGCCAGACAAGGAAATGATTAAATGAAGATATGTGTTACAATTAAGATAATAATAGGCTATCATAGCAACAATAAAGGGATGATTAACTTTGTTTTGACCGAGAAGGGTCAGGATAAATAATAGTATAGAACAGCGGTCGCCAACCAGTGGTCCGCGAACCACTGGTAGTCCATGAGGTTCGAAAGGTTGGCAACTGCTGGTATAGGAAATCATAAACTATTTCAAGTGAAGTCAAAAAAACAGCTGATAATCATGTATGAAGGAATGAATCTATACATCGCCATTCAGTTCCATCCAATGCTTATGGTCACACAGCACTAATCAATCAAGGTAATCCTTTCTGCTAAACAATATGGATACAGTAAAAGAATTCTCAAAACAATTGAGAATTGATATGAAATTATATGAATATATATATTATATATACCACATATAATAAAAAGGTAATATGCAAATTGACCATCACTCCAACACACAAGATGCCCCTCCCATGTGGTCAAAGATGGCCACCCCCATGTGAACACAAGATGGCCAGCAGGGGAGGGCAGTTGTGGGCAATCAGGCCTGCAAGGGAGAACAAATGGGGGGGACCCAGGCCTGCAGGGGAGGGCAGTTGGGGGCAATGCTCTAAACCAATGCTCAAAACAATGCTCTAAACCAATCACTATCAATTGACTGAGCTGGTATTAGAATGGAAAACTGTTCAGTAGGCAGGAAGCTCTCTCCACAACATAATGTATGCAAAAAGTATTTAATAAATATGATGAAAAGAACACTGGAAAAAGATGCTGAAATGTAAAAGTTCCTTAGCAACTTAGTAAAAGAAGCCTGAAGTATGTGCACTAACTGCAATAAGTACCCTTTTAGAGAAATAAGAAAGGGGAGGTAACAAAATGCATCCATTTAGGATGTTGAACAAGAGGACCTATTAACGGGGACCTTGCCATTAATCCTGCTGAGAGTCTGCAAAAATGTTTAAATGTAACTCATAAAAATAAGCACAAAAACACTTTCCCTATAAATCCTAATACTCCTATTCCTTTAAAAAGACAAAAATATGAACAGTAATTATTGCTAAAATAGGGTGTTTATTTTATACAAACTGAAACATAGAACTAAAATAATTTAAGGGTCATAATGTGTGTTAAACTACATATTCTGAAATCACTCATTTTAAACGTTCATGAAACCTGTTAAGAGAGTAGAGTTGTGATGACATGATGCAAACTCTAAGAAAATATATACCATATTGTAGTCTAAAATTCCTCTGGGAAGAGGACTGAAAATAGTAATTTAAAATATATAAATACTAGAGGCCCGGTGCATGAATTTGTGCACCAGTGGGGTCCCTCGGCCTGGCCTGCAGGGATCGGACTGAAACCAGCTCTCCAACATCCCCTGAGGGGTCCCAGATTGCGAGAGGGCGGTTCTCGGGTGACGCATCCCAGAATCAGACTCCCTCTTCTTGGTTCCAGGTGCGTCACCAGAGAACTGCAGCTGCCAAGTCACCACAGCTCGGCAGCTCCTGCACTGAGCTGGTGGTCAGTGTGCATCATGGCTACCGGTCAGAGCACCTGCCCCCTGCTGGTCACTGAGTGTCATACCTACCGGTAGGACAGTTGCTTAGACTTTTAGATAGATAGATAGATAGAAAGAATAAGTATATGTAATATATTCACAGTCACATATATATAATACATTTATATACACACATGTACTCACACATAACCATACAAAGGTTTGGGTGAATATTAAAGCAAAAATGTTTCTTTTACATTGCTCCTTATGCAGACCATGATCAGATATGAACTTAAAATATTACTTTTCATTGCAGTTCTTGATGTTCCCTAAGAATAAGCACTCCCAAGACAAGGTTAAAAACAAGAGTTATTTTTCAAGAGAGACAATGTGTTTTAAAATATCTTGAAATTGCCGAAACCGGTTTGGCTCAGTGGATAGAGCGTCAGCCTGCGGACTGAAAGGTCCCAGGTTCGATTCCGGTTGGGGGCATGTGCCTGGGTTGCGGGCACATCCCCAGTGGGAGGTGTGCAGGAGGCAGCTGATCGATGTTTCTCTCTTGTCGATGTTTCTAGCTCTCTATCTCTCTCCCTTCCTCTCTGTAAAAAATCAATAAAATATATTTAAAAAAATAAATAAATAAATAAATAATAAAATATCTTGAAATTAGAAAATACCAAAAGGAAGACTTCACAGAACTTTTGAAGAAAAAAAAAAAATCTTCCTTTTGCTAAAACTGCTGAGAAAGTCCTTGAGTTCCCCAATTCCATGGGAAGAAAGCCACAGGTAAGGAAGGCTCTCTCCACCTGTGGAGTGTAACCAGGAGACTGGGAGAGAAAAAGTCAAGGAAGCACAGCAGTGGATCAGGGAATCCCTGATTATGGCTGTAATCCTTCTATGAGGCCTCCCTCAGTAGTAGTCATGAGAGGCCAGTTCAGACTACCTGCATTCTTCACCTCACCATTCTATTCATTTTCCAGCTCTCAGAAGAGTTTCACCGTTACACATTCAACTCTGAGCCGTCCACTCCAGCCACAATGATCTCTGATACTGTCTTCCCTTCCTTTCCTGCTCCACCTTTTTCCTTATGTCATTCCACCATATCTATAAAGTCCTCCTCTCCACCTACCCAATTTCTACTTATCCTTCAGAACTGCTCAAATCCTTTCTCAAATCCTCAAATCCTCGGGTAAGGCCTTAACAGACCAATCCCTAACTTGCAATATCTCATCATCTTTTCTAATAGTACCATTAGCTAACAATTAATAAGCACATACCATGTGCTAGGCATAGCTCTAAGGCAGTGGTTCTCAACCTTCCTAATGCTGCGACCCTTTAATACAGTTCCTCATGTTGTGGTGACACCCAATTTCATTGTTACAAATTGAACATAATTAAAGCATAGTGATTAATCACAAAAACAATATGTAATTATATATGTGTTTTCCAATGGTCTTAGGCGACCCCTGTGAAAGGGTCGTTCTACCCCCCCCCCCAAGGGGTCACGACCCACAGGTTGAGAACCGCTGCTCTAAGTTTTTTTACATAAACATTTAATCCTCTCAAAACATTGAGATAGGTCCTCTTATTTTCCCCATTTTACAGATGAAAACAAAACAAAGATCATAGATATTAAGTACTTTGTCCAAGATCATATAACTAGTACCCAAGTTTACAACATTAGGACTACACTTTTGCTAATCCCTAGTCAGTCTCATTAACTAAAGAGCAAAACTAAATGAAGAAAATATGAAAAAAAGCAAAGCTGTACAAAGCAACTAAAGACAGTAATGAACAGTAAACAACTTTTCCACATGAGCCTTTAATTTGCCCTAAAGGAAAAAAATACCTTCCTAAGAAGCTACCTTGAGATTGTGCTCTAATCTCAATAAGTCACCATGCTGGGCCTCTCTCATTTAAATACTGTTTATGTGCTGGGAAAGGAGAATCATAGAAGTTTCCCTACTTGATAGAGATCAAGAATTAATTTTTCTCAGAAAGAACACTTTAGGAAATAATGCTACTGATGTACTTAGGTAAAATCTGAATAAAGAAATCAGAACTTATATAGACAGGCAAAGAACTGAGGGCTCAGAATAAGCAACTAAATGCCATCATTTTCCTGGGATGAGTGTTTGCTTTAAAATAGGTATCTGAAAAAGCAAAATCCAGTTCTGAAAATGTTTCACAAATCCTAAGTTCAATACCTGTTCATTATTTATGTAAAACACATACATCAGAATTCAAATACAAATAAATTAGAAGGTATTTTTAGACAGTCTCTTGAGATAACCTCTCTCTCTCTCTCTCCCCTCCCCCCTCTCTAATAGCTTTGTACCTAAATAAACTTTTAGTCTATCATAGAGTACACTGAAAATAGGACAATGAATTATGGCATTTCCTAAAATTAGATCTATATTAGAGCACTCACAAATTCACTTGTAGTAAACAGTCTCTTATCTTTATAAATCTTCACACTTATAAGTTTTAGAAGTTCCTATGCCCCCAACAGTGACAAAAACAAAAGGCTGACATTTGCTAAAGTAAAGCAAACAAAATCATTTCTGAAAACACTGGATGGTCTAGTGTTTACAGCAGAGGCCAAGAAAAGGCTATCCTAGACACAGATCCCAACATTGCCTACAGAAGTACTGTGGGCCACAAAGAAATGAGAGTTAAGCCTAGGTAAGGCCCCTAAAGCACAACAGGCATCCTTGAGACTACGAGTCTTAAGTGAATAATGGTCTGGGTTTGTTCAATGCTTTAAGCAACAGGGTTTCATGCTTCCAACATGGCATATTCTTGTCCCTAGTAACTCCCTAATTACTCAGGTCACTCAACAAGGACTAATTAAATACCATTTTTTGTGCCAAGCACAAAGCCTCAATATGTAGCAGACAAAAATTTTAAAAATTGGCTTTATGGTCTTAAGGAAACAGAACCCATAAAAATTCAAGGCTACAGTACAAATCATAAAATGCTTTAAAATTCCTGTGTCCTTGATTATTGTTTTTTTTGGTGCTGGCATCTTTGCATAGTATTAATATGGAAATTGTATGGACAAGACAGGTAGACAAAGCAAGGACTAGAGAGATCAGGAAGCTCAGATTCTTTCTGTGGCCTTGGGTCAGTCACTGGGCCTCTTTAAGGCTTCTGGAAAAATAGTGTGTTGGATACAATGGCCTCAAGTCTTTCCAGTTCTAAAATTCTATGATTCTCAGTTTGAAAACGTTTTAATGGCAACCTCTGGAATCTTAGGAGACATGGTAATCTAACTCTAGATGCTAGCAAGTGCCCTGAGTTTCAGAAAGCCAAAAAAGTATAAAACACATCCTATGTATCTTTCACTCATTCTAAAGAGTCCTTTCTTTGACCCTTCACAGTCACATATTAAGAGCCTGTCATTCTTTAATTTTTATTCCAAACAATGTCCTGTTATTCATGTGATTCAACTTTTAAAAACTGAAGGGAACACATCTTTATAAATTCTAGATGTAGGTATACTCTAGAAGTCAACAGCACATTTTCTTCTCATTATTCTTACGAGAATATTAAAAAGGCTTAAATAAATAAGCACGTAAAAATACCATATAAGTACAATGGTTATATAAGTCAAATCCTAATTCAAAAGGTAAAGTAAGAGAAATAAGGGCCTTTCTGGAACTGAATAAATTAGGTGTTCCTTCTTAGAAACAGCTACATAATTTGTGGCGGCCGGTACAAAATAAAAATGCAGGACTCCCTGCTCAAAAATTAAGAATTCCAAGATGGTGACAGCAGAGCATTAAACCAGGCAGTCCTTACGTGTTTGCACATATGACGTGACTGCCCAGGCCACATGCCCATAAGTCAGTCCTATACCTCTTTAACAACCCAAACATTTTCTCCCTAACAGCCTATTATGTAACTAGAATTATCCAAACATTTTTGTAAGTACTTAAAAATACTATCAACACAGAGAACTATTCAATTTAATAGCAAGTGTTTTACTGCCCTATTTTTAGCATAAAGGGCTGTAGAAGCATATCCCGAGTATAGAAGACTATTAATTCAAATTGCCTTAGTTTGCCCTAACCGATTTGGCTCAGAGGATAGAGCATCAGCCTGTGGACTGAAGGGTCCCAGGTTCGATTCCGGTCGGGGGCATGTACCTGGGTTGTGGGCACATCCCTAGTAGGAGGTGTGCAGGAGGCAGCTGATCAATGTTTCTCTCTCATCGATGTTTCTAACTCTCTATCCCTCTCCCTTCCTCTCTGTAAAAAATCAATAAAATATATTTTTAAAAAACCAAACAAATGGCCTAGTTCAAATCTTGCCCTCTATCCCTACTGACTGCGTGGCCTTGGGCAAGTAACTTAACCTCTCTGGCACTGGTTTCCTCATCTATAAAAAGGGCATAATATCATTCACTTCACAAGGTTATTAATATGTTTACAATGAGTTAATATACGTAAAGTACTTAGAACAATAACTAGCACATATTGCTAGAAAAATCCTTTTAGTTATTATTTCTAACTAGAAACTGTCTTCACAGAAAGTTAATCTAAAGGGTAAACTTAGCCCAGCCAGCATGGCTCAGTGGTGAAGTGTCAACCTATGAACCAGGAGGTCCCGGTTCAATTCCCGGTCAGGGCACATGCCCAGATCCCCTGTGTGAGACGCGCAGGAGGCAACCTATCAATGATTCTCTCATCACTGATGTTTCTATCTCTCCCCCTCTCCCTTCCTCTCTGAAATCAATAAAAATATCTTTAAAAATAAAAATAAATAAAGGGTAAACTTAAACTTTTGAAAACTGTTCTTTAATAATTCAATTCCACAAGTACTTAATAAGCATCTACTCAGCAACAACCTTCCCTTGGCAATTTTTATCCTCCTTCAGTATCATTCTTTCTTCACTGGCTACTTCTGACCTTCCTGGTAGGAAAACAATTCACTTAACCATAGCCTTTTCAGTACTGTTATCTGGCTAAGGTAAATGCCTAGCTTTAAAAAATATTTTCAAAAAACCTGAAAGTAGTAAAATATTTTGGCTAATAGTAAAAAGTATATGTGAATGACACTTAAATTTTATATTTATAACTTAATGCTATTCTTCCTATAACTTTTTTGCTTTCTTAATAGTTATTTATAGGTAACTGAGTGAGAACAATCCAAAGTAGACATGGATTCCAAATTTTTGTCCAGCAATTATCTCATACACATATTCTCTCAAAAACCTCTTATCAAATACTGTATATTCAATTGCTGATTCAAAAAATTAAAATGTTCCTGGCAATAAAATTTCAGTGAAATTAGTATTTGCATTTTAAATATGTAAATTAACCTAAGACCATTTTATACACCTCCAATTTTTGACATTTTAATTGATAGTGTCTTCCATTTATAGCAGTTCATTATAAAACGTAAGATAAAAAAAGTATATTACTACTCTTGGCTTATATGCCTGTATGGTAGAACTACAGTTAAGAGAGAATTCTGAGTTTTACATGGTAAACTTTCTAGTTAAGTGTTCATAAACATTAGAAACCGTATTATTGACTAAAAGGATGGCCATTGGAAATGAAGTTATTACACTTTGAGACAAGTTACCTTACAGAACAAGAGTAAATAGTTTTTAATGTAACTGTTTAACCTCTGAACAAAATTATGGTAAGGTGAAAAGTCACAAATATAGTACAAAAACATGTCACCGATGTGGGATTTGTCTCTTAAGAAAATACACAGGTAAGCAGTTTCCGGCTGTGATTGAAGATAAAGTAGCCAACAGTTTGGAGGTAAAACAAGAACCTCGCTGACACAGGGAGCGGAGAAAAGAAGTCTGATCAATTACAAATAACATCTAAAGCAGGCTACATTGACGACTGCTTCCTTTCCTTACTTCTCAGCAATGACAGAAGACTCCGCCAAACCTTTCAGAGTTATAGTACCCACACAACCTTTCACGCAACATCACATCACTAATGAATTAAAGTATAAGAACCAATTACTCGCCGAGGAACCTGTCCATTTCCATTACTTTCCTGCCTCGCTCTACCATCCTAAAAGCCGCAGTTCCTCGAATAGTCATTAAGATCCATGACAACTGAACAGCCAGGGAACTTCAGGATAAATGCACAAAGGCCTGCTCCAGGCAGACAAGACGGGGAAACTGAGGACCCCTCACAGTCGGGAGCTGCCCTCGGTAGAGGCCCCGGGGCTGGAGAGGCTAAGGAGGAAGTTACAGGACAGGCTCGCAGCGAGTGCGTGCAGGCCGAGTGCATGCACACGTGCAAGCTGCTCTGCACCCCAAGTTGATCAATGCTGTCACCACGCCAGGTCCCAGCCCGGTTTGGGCAGGAGGGGAAAGGAGGGCCGGCGAGGGCGCGGACCGTCAAGTGTGGATATTCCCTGGTTGCTACGACGGGTCATCGCATCCATCTTCCGCCGCGTCGCAGCCCCCAGTAGCCAGAGCCCGGCCGGCCCGCGACCCCCACCCCGCGGAGAGGTGAGCCCGGACCCTCGCCACGCTCCTGCCCCGGCCTCGGGAGCCCCAGACCCAGGGGTGGGGCGCCATCTAGGTCCGGGCGCGGAGTCCTGCCCCAGGAGCGCAGGGAAATGCCTCCTCCCAGCTCCCGGGTTCCTGCTCCGCCAGGCCCAACCGGAAGGCGCCCTCGGACGGCCACGGGCTCCACCGGGCCGCCGGGCTTTCCAGGCCGCGCCGGGCCCGCCGGGGCAGCGAGGCGGGGAGCAGGCCGGGGGCGGCCGCGTCGGCCGGGGGCGCCTCTCACCGTGTGCTCGTGCTCGTCCGCCCGGGCCCGGGGCAGCAGCAGCAGCAGCCACAGCGCGGCGGCCGCCGCCACGCCGGGAGCGCCCGGCAGCGGCCTCATCCTCCGCGCTCCCACCGGCCCGGCGCCCGCCCACCGACTCCTCCGCCGCCGCCGCCGCCGCCGCAGCCGATTCGCATCCACCGGGCGCGGACAGACGCACGGGGCCTGGACTCCGCCGCTGGCTCCTCGGCGCCGCCGCCGACACCGCCCGCTCCGTCGCCTCCCCCGCCCCCCGGCGCCTCCGCGGCCTCTTCCTCTGACTCAGCCACGTCATCCGGCCACCCCGGCACGCGCCGGAAGTGCCGTGCGACGCGGGCCGCAACCGCCGCCGGCCGCCCCGCCCGGGCCGCGCGGGCCACGGCCGCCCTGGATCCCGGAGGCCCGGCGCGCGGACGCGGCTGCAGCGCCGGGGACCCGGCCCGAACCTCGGGGCCGAAGCCGCCTCGGGCCGCGTCCCGGCGCTCGGGGTGGTGCGTCCTTGGCCAGATCGCCCGCCTTCCCGCCTCCACCTTCCCGCCTCCCGCTCCTCGGCTGTGAGATGGGGTCCCCCTGCCGCCTCTCGAGCCGGGGCGATCGGAGCAAACCACCCTTTGCAGGCACTGCCGCTGTGCGTGAATCGCGAGGTCATGAAATCATCATGATGGGAGAGTGTTACATTTATACAGGGTTGAGCAAGTGTTTTAAAATCATCGACTATTTCCCTGACCGGTTTGGCTCAGTGGATGGAGCGTCGGCCTGCGGACTGAAGGGTCCCGGGTTCAATTCCGGTCCAAGGGCATGTACCCTGGTTGCCGGCACGTCCCCAGTGGGGGGTGTGCAGGAGGCAGCTGATCGATGTTTTTAGCTCTCTGTCCCTCTCCCTTCCTCTCTGTAAAAAAATCAATAAAATATAAAGTCACCGACTATTTATTAAACCCCTACTATTCAATCTTGTTGAAATTCTTGTTCATTTATTTATTATTTGTTGGTCTCCAGTCCACAGACATAAATGCCCCCTGGAATCTAAGCGCCTCCCCCAAGCAGGGATCCCATCCACTGCTGGATTTCCTGTGCCTGGCACAGTACCAGTCTCAGGGTAGGAACTCAAAAAACATCTATCAAATAAACATTAATAAAGCACCACCACACACCGTCCTTCCTCTAAGCCAAAAATCTGCAACTTGCAGTCGGATTGTCTGTACCTCTCAGCCATCAGCAGTCAACAGTTCCAGCACTAGGTCTCTTAGAAATGTCTCAAGAGTTTATTTTTCCTTTCTTTCCTCTGCCAGGAACAGCCAAGAGTCTCCCGCAGGATCCCCAATCTTCCCTCCCTGTTTATTCTCTCCAACAGGAGCCAGAGTGATCTTTCTAAAAAGAAACCTGATGGTACCGCTCTCTTGCTTAAAACACTCCTTGAATAGTGTTTAAATAACGCATGGAATCACAGCTAAGATTTTCATCTTCCAGGTACTATTCTGAGCCCATTATGTACTGACACATTTAATGCTCACACACACACACACACAAAGACCCTTATGCAACTGGTATTATCAGTATGTTCATTGTACAGATACCTGAAGCACAGAGGGGTGAGTGGCTTGCTGAAAGGCCAAAGCCAAGCAGTCCGGTTCCAGAACCCGTCTTTCTTGCTACTCATAGATCACCATTCATTCAGCTGTTTTAAAAAATGAAATAGCCCCATGTGTCCTGGCATGGAATAATGTCAGAGAGATACTTTTAAATTAAAGAAGTTGAAAAAATAGAGCATAATTCCATTTTAAATGGTAACATATTAGTCTACCCATAGAAAACAACTTGAAAGATGATGACACAACCATTAAGATATTTAACTCTCTACTTTGTACATGCCTATAAATATTGGGATTTTTTTTTTACAATGAGCAAACATAATGTGGGGGGAAAAAAATCTTTGCTAAAGGACAGACCTGTTAGCATTGCAGCTGCACAATCAGATCCTGATTTATCTCCCCAGCTTTACATCCCACTGGTCTCCATCCTTTATTCCCCAAATACGCCACCTTCTTTCCTATCTCTGCTCCTTTGTGCTTGATGTTCCTTTCACCTGGGATGCAAATAAATGGACAGCTGTTGGGTGGTCTCTTTCCAGGCCTGACTGAACTATCGCCTCTTCAGGGAAACCTTGCATCAGGAAGTTGAGCATCTCTTCTTCAGGATTCCAATAGCACTTGGCATGTTACATTATAATCACCATCTAGTCCCATTTCCTCTTCTATACCACATTCTGACCTTTTCTGAGGACAAATACTACCAATTGTTTTTCTTAAATCTGTCCCAACTGCAGGAATAGTGCTTGTCACATCACAGACATTCAGTAACTATTTCAAGAATGAATGAATGAAGGCAGTAGTAAGTGAAAGTCAAATAGCATGGCATGATTTAAAGAGCACTTTCTAGCTAGTCTAAGAGCTATTACAAGGCAGTACATGATTAATTGCTGAGTGAGTCATATACCAGTAATTGCTATAGAAATCAGAGGAGGTGTCTTAATACATCTTATACATCTTTGTATATCCCCCAGAGCACCTCACATGGTGACTTGCTCATGGTGAAAGTTCAGTAAATGCTCTGTGAATGAATAATCACTGCTTTTGAATCAAATGATGATGGGCAATTGAAGAACAAGTAGTGTAAGTGCTGAATTAAGATGGATGAATAGTTTCTTGCTTAAACAGCCATCACCAGCCCCACATATTGAGTCAGTAAGCTTTTACTATGTGTGGGGAGCACTGGATTGGTAATTGCTTGGGGATGGGGAAGACACAAGAAAAGGTATATTCATTTGGGGAGTGCTGACTTAAAACCAGGAAACATTACATATACAACAGAGAATGGCATAACAGTGTACAAAAAAAAACTTCACAAAATGTGACCAACTGTGCAAATGTTCCACAGGCAAAAGAGCAATGGGCAAGGAGAGGAGAGGAAACCCTGTTTTGGTGGAGTATTTGGGAAAATATAATGGTGGGAAGAGCATGTAGAGCCATTAATTCAACAACTATTTATTGAGCATCTACTATGTGCCAGGAACTTTGGTAGGTACTAGAAAATATGATAAATGGCTTTAGGTGATAAACGTTTGATAGCAGATATGGAAAAAAGGAATAAATTAACTGTTAGAGGAAAAGAGTGTGGCTTCAAAGATGCTTGGAATCTGATGACCTCAAGGCTCAGAAGCAGAACTCAGGAGCATTATCAAAATCAGGGCTGTTCTGTCACACTGGGGAATGAAAAATACTGACACATCTTATTTCACCAGTTTTTTCATCTAGATTATTGACCTCATTCCCCTAATACCAATAAGTGGGGTGGCGGGGAATGCCATTGAACAGAACCACGCCCCCCTCCCCCCACCCCCACCCCCACCCCCCCCCCCCCCCCCCCGCCAGCAGCACAGCCTCTTCTATGGTAGTTCTAATAAGACTCAATTGGTTATAGAGTCTGTGATCAGTAAATGATCCAGAAAACTGCAATTTCAATCTTTTTTTAAGATTTTTTTTATTGATTTTTACAGAAAGAAGGGAGAGGGGAGGGAGAGAAACATTGGTGCAAGAGCGGCACATCCACTGGCTGCCTCCCACCAGGAATTGAGCCTACAACCAGGGCATGTACCCCAATTGACGGGGAATCAAACCAGCAACCCCTGGGTGCCCAGGACAACGCCGAAGCAACTGAGCCACACCAGCCAGGGTCACAATTTCAATTTTTTATTCTCGTTCTTAATAAACGATCATCCGAAGTCTTGGTCTACAAATGACAACATGTCTTCTGATTTCCACCCTCAGCTACCTTTCCTTGGAAATTCTATTCCTTCTTTCTTGCTAGTTATTCTGGGGTGAGCAGTCCTTCTATTGCTATTACCATCTTTCACCTCTACCTTTTCTGTTCTAGCTGAAAGGTTCTAGGTACCAAGGAACTTTATCATTGGCCTGACTTCTTTTCTTTAGGAAGCAAACACTGAAAAACATTTGGTTCTTAGACTGAACAGAACTAAGGCTGTTAATTTCTTTGTTCAGTTTCCATTTCACTGTTTCTCACGCATATAAAAAAGCTGATCTGGTACAACGATGACACAGGGCAAGAAATAGCAGCTGCCACATAAGATCCCTTGCTAATTACGTGGTGACTCCAGTAAGGTGCCAGCCTGCTTCTTCAGGATGAGGGATTCCCCCACTCCTTGCCTTAGACTTGGACTTAGAGAGTTGAAGGGGCCTGGAGTTATTGCTACACACAAAACTCTTCATAGATGATGAAGCAGATCAGGGTAGTCAAGTTATGTGACCTCCAGGTCTCCTGACTTCCAAGCCAATGTCCTCTCTCGACATCATGTGAACCCTTACTGCATGCATAGCTAGCTAAAACAGGTATTGCATGGGTTAAATGGGCTTTGGCAGGCTAGCCTGGGAACCTACTATTTACTACAGTTTCTCTGAGAAAACGAATTCGGAGTTTTGCCTGAGGATTCAGAACATATTTTCAACCTCCTACTCTTCTTTTCACCACCCTGGTGAACACATTAGGAATGTATTCATTCCTGGCCATTAGGAATGAATGAGGAAGGCCATGTTGTCTTCTTAATAACACACTTGGAAATAAACATAACACAATTTATTGATAAAACTGAAGCAAATGTTTATACAGGCAGATTCCTCAAATTTGAGGATTAATTGTTAGGATGAGTCTTTTAGAGTTATCCAAATTAGCCACTTGTCTTTCTTAGAAATAAATCTGTTACTAATGCTTCCCCAGCCAACCAGCTGCAAAAGCACACATTATTCTTTGAAAGAGGAGCACAGAAAACCAGCTTACTTCCTGGGGGGCGGGGGGGGGGGGGAACCTATGGGAGAGGAATGTGAAAATCCCAGCTATTGGGGTGATACAGGACAGGCCAGGACCTCTCCTTTTTAATAACAAAGCAAAATAAAGGGGTAGGGATAAGGGTGAAGCTTTTAGATTGACTTGGAAAAATACTCCTTGAGGTCATTTACATAGTATCACTTTGCCTAATTATGACAAAGCATTGGGGATTACTCACCTCATTAGATATGTCAGGTTCAATTATTTGATTGCAACAACCAACCTCCTGTTCATAGTATCTAAGTCTTCATACTTCGTTGCTTATATAGTTGGGTTATGTGCTCACAGGTTTTAATATAATATAAAGGAACAGTGCTCACCTAGAAACTGGAGGACAATGTACCCTGTACAGTTAGAGGCAAAGGCAATGGCAATGAATATGACTAATTATTTTACTTCCTATTGCACCAGCTTGTAAAATCTTGGGGAAGGATGGCGACAGCAGAGCTGCCTCCCAAAGCATCATACAGGAAACTTTTCCATAGTTTCTTTGGACACCTTGTTATAACATAGTTTGTGATCCTCATTTTATTAAAATCCATGGTTTTGTTACATAATGTATTCCGAAAAATATATATACAAAAGTTGGGTAGCGGAAGTTGAATAAATCTGTATTATAATGGGTGGTTCTTTATCTAGAAAATGACAATTTTTTTTTTTTACCTCATCATCAGAGTTTCTTTGATAACACACAATAGCAGTGTTTCATCCAAATTTTTTCATTTTCTTCTTTTACTTTTACACATGACCAATCATTTTGGATGTTCAATGAACACCTATTGAGGGTTTAAGACTTGCCATTTTTGACTTGACACTCCTGATCACCTCCATCCATGTCTCAAGTACATCACATTAATGAGACCCAGGTTTCTCAATAGCACTTTCAATTTTATGTTTTCCACTTGTTTTCACATATGCAGTAAGATATTCCAGTATTGCACAAACAAGGATGTGCATATAAAGATGCTGACATCATGTTATTGATTTAAATGTTGGTCAATCAGAGAATGCACAAAAATATAAATCTGGCATCCAAAACAAGGATTAGAGGTATTGAATATTTTAAAAGTGTAGCTTTTATCAAAATCAAGTGTGGCAAATACAGAGACTGCCTATAAATAACAGGGAGGGCAACCACACCAACATGATAATGTCTTGTTCTCCTTTTAGCTCACATTTCCCTCTTTCTCCCAAGTCAGTGACAAGGAGAGTAAAGGGGCCATTGCAGAGTGGCTACTATGTGCCAGGCATAAGGTAGGTAATTTGCATAAACACACACACTGTCTTTCTCTTTTTCTTTTATCCTCACCCAAGGATATGGAGAGAGAGAGAGAGAGAGAGAGAGAGAGAGAAACATCAATGTGAGAAACATTGATCTGTTGCCTCCTTTACATGCCCCAAATGGGGATCGAACCCACAACCTATGTATGTGCCCTGACCTAGAACCGAACCTGCAACCTTTTGGTGTATGGGACCAAACCAACTGAGCCACCCAGCCAGGTGCACAAACACTCTCTTGATGGTCATGGCCAATAGTGTATTTTATGTCAGAAAAAAACAACAACCAAGATCTCAGAAGCTATTAACTTCAATAGTCCTGGTTCGCTGGACTGAGGAATGAGATCGAAAAAGAACCTTTCATTATTAAAAAAGAACCCAATAAAACTGTACTAAATGATCTTTAATAGTGTGGCTTTTGTACATCTGTGTGGACAGAGAATAATTTCCTGGAAAACCATACGATTTCTGACATTTTTTAAAGAAATAGGTCCAATACTAATTTTATTATATGGTTAAATATCAAATTAAGGACCTGTGTTTTGAAGGTAGATTGATGTGGCAGGAACTCAAAATTAATGACATACTTTAGGCTCTATATTCTCTGCACAAACAGATTTCCCAAGCCCAGTGGTAATAATAGGTGTATAAGGAAATAACTATTTCTGCTTTAGGTTCTTCCTTCCCCTTCGGACCCCTTTGCAGAGAAAATGCCAAGGACCCCCCTCTCTCTTTATGGCCAGAACTAAGACCTATAAAGACGGCAGAACAATAAATGGGGTCCCTGGAATCCCAAGCTTCTGGTCCCAACCACTAATAGATGCTCCTTGGCAGCATCACTTTTTTGAAAGCACACTGAAGTGTTAATGCCAAGTTTGGGGGAAAATACATGGTAGTTCCATACCTGGGAGATCATGGAAGAAAGAAACTTCTGGAGGACAAGCGTCAGTCACTGACTGAATTTCTACATCTGGGCACTTCTTGAGGGAGAGGGTTTGGCTATTTGGAGATGGAAAGTGTGGTCCCCTGGAATTGGCAGGCCCAGGTTCTGAACTGCCTCTTCCTCTAGCCAACCAAACACTCTCAGCTCCAGACTTCTGTGGAACCTCAGCTTTGACTTCTACATAAGGGGAGACGGCACTAAAGGCTTTTTCAGATTGTTGCCTGTGACCAGCCCTGGCATTTACACACCCTCCTGCATTTGATTGCAACACCCGCCTCCTGTTCACAGTCTCTCAGTCTTCATACTTCGTTATGTACATAGTTGGGTATCTGCTCACAGGTTTTAATACAAGATGAAGGAACAGTGCTGGCCTGTTCAACAGAAAAGTTGAAGAATCATTTAAAAATCAGGGTATGTCTTCTTACTTGAACACCGTAAGTACTAAATCATAACCACTTGTAGAAATTAGTCTGGACTAACAAATAAGTAAGGCCTAATATAAATGCATTTCAGTAAAATCACGTGTAATGCACATTTCTAACCAATCTTTCAGGCTTCCGACATGTCAAGTTAGAGGTAAGGATCCCAATTAAGTCTTCATCCTTTTGGCAAACAAAGGTATGGATCAATACACTTGGCAATGGTGACTAAAGTCCTTCGTTTTCCCCTCCTTCATGCCTTAATAATATCTTCTTTAAGGAAAGCCCAAACCAGCAGGGCTGCAACAATATCAGTAATGAGAGTGGGTCTCAAGGTCAGCAGTCATGCCATAAAACGTAACATGAAGACATCGTTGGCAGGCTGGGAACTGCTCGTCTCAAAGTCCTGGAGTAGGCAGCTTCTAGGAGGTGGAATCAACGACCTCTGCGTGGAACGGGCGGAGGAGGATGGAAGATCTCCCTGGTTGGAGGCCTGAAATGAAAGATAAAGCAAAAGCATGACCTTGCAGACCATGATGTGAACAGGCTTTCCTATGTCAAACACTGCGAGTGAGAAAGTATTTGTCTCTCCAAGTTGAAAATGCACCGTAACAGTTTGGTGGTTACCAGAGGGGAAGGGGGCTGGGGAGAGGGAGAAAAGGGAAAGAGGGGATGAATGGTGATGGAAGGAGACTTGACTTCGGGTGGTGAACACACACAATACAATATACAGATGATGTATTGTGGAGTTGTCACCCCAATAAATTCAATAAAAATAAAAAAGAAAATGCACCGTGATATTTATTGGAATCATTCTCATAAGGTACTATGCTATGTGTATAATTGTAATAGATGTTTTTATTTGAGAGGGAAGAGTCTTTAACCTTTGTAATTACTGCATAATAATTTTTAAAAAGAGAGATAAACCAACTATTTAAAAATGAATTTGATTAAGTAGTTTTTACGCATCCATGATTTGCTGCAAATTTGGTCTGTTATACAGAGGACATGTTCCTTCATTAATGAAACTGGCCACACATAGGGACCTCCGAGTGACATACATGCTGGCTGTGGCTCACCATCCTCACTGCACATTAGAATCACCAGTCGAGCTTTGAAAAATACCAATCAATCCCCAGGCTCTATCCCAGACCCATTCCATCATAATCTCTAGAGCAGGGGTTCTCAAACTACGGCCCGCGGGCCATATGCAAATACAAATATTGTATTTGTTCCTGTTTTGTTTTTTTACTTCAAAATAAGATATGTGCAGCGTGAATAGGAATTTGTTCATAGTGTTTTTTTTTTTAAACTATAGTCTGGCCCTCCAACGGTCTGAGGGACAGTGAACTGGCCCCCTGTTTATAAAGTCTGAGGACCCCTGCTCTAGAGGATTGGGCTCAAGCATCAGAACATTTTAATAGTCTCTCTCCCCCAACCAGTTGTATTAACCAAGCCTTACGTTTTCTGATGCTTTTACACCTGGGGCCTTGCTGATCTGGGCCTGAACAGGCTGCCCCTCGGTGGGTAAACTAATTCCTAGAGCTAGTAAACAATGTACCTGGGAGCACACCTTTCATAGTACCCAGAACTGGAGCGGGGACTATCCACCCACCCTAACCACCTCAGGGCGAGATGCCTGACAACTGGAGGCAACCCCTTTGCTCCAGGCCTGCTGAAATTACTCAATCTAGTCAATTCTAAATCTGCTAACCATCTCACTTGTTCCTTCCTGTGGAAACCACAACAAAAGCTCCTCTCACCTACGTTTTCCCCTCCCATTCTCCTGACTAAACCCAGTGGTGCCCCTGCTTAGGATCTGTGAGTATAACAAACTGTCTTTTCAACAGCAGTCATCCCTGATCTGTTGACCTTGCCATACCTGAATAATGACAAAACCTTTATTTTAAAACACCAGGAATTCAAATATGCAGTCAGGCAGGAGACACACTATAGCAGGAAGGCCCCTTGAGAGAAGAATTGAGAATTTCCGGTCTGCTCCTCACAATGACTTCCTCAGGGATTACTAAATGTGTTATCCCAACGCCACATTTGCTTTCCTAAAGCCCTCTCCCTGTTATTCGGGATGGTTTTTGAATAGTCTTAAATGACACTCCAGAGAGACTTGGGTAAGTCCTTTTACAAACAGGTTCAACGATTGCGGGTGGTATTTCCACATATGTGCTCTAAAACTAATATCAATTCTCTTGGAAGCAAGTCAATAAGTCAAGAAAGAAAGCTTTGTCAGGTGCTGCAATTGAACTGTGTTACCCTGGAGTTGCGTACTTGAGGATTAAATGAATCAATGAGAAAATATTTACTAAATGTCTTTTGAATGCACGTTTTGTATAGGTCAAGGAAATGACAAAAATGGGGAAAGAAAGGCTCTCTCAGGAATGACAGAGCGAGGCAGAAGTAGGAAAAAATAACCACAGGTATCCTCAGGAGGTCCTGCTGTGGCGCCTGGGAGTAGCTGGTTTTATGTGGTTATCTCTTTATCCAGAGAAAACAAATGGGCAAATCCCCTTCCATCTCCCCAGTCTACCCTATGAACTGTGGCTTATAGGAGAAATCCAGAGGAGGTGTCGGATGATACCACTTCTTCCTTCCTTCTTTCCTTTCTTTCTTCTTTCCTTCCTTCTTTCCCTCCTTTCCTCTCTTTCTTCCTTCAGTTCCTTCCTTCCTTCTTACCTTCCTTCCTTCTTCCCTTTCTATAATAGATAAATATTTATCTATTATCCATCTACTCCTGGATATGGGATGAAATAACAGCAAGTAAAATGGGCATAGATTCCATACTCACAGTGCTGAGAATGTAATAGATGAGAAAGACAAGGAAAGTCAGTACACTCTACTGAGTGTTTTGACCAGGGAAGTCATAACCTACGGGAACATATAGCAGAGACATTTATGCACATGTCTGAAGGTCAAGTTCAACTTCCCTGAGCCTACCAAACAGAGGTAATGACACCTTCATTGGAATCTTTTGTGAGGATTGGCGATAACTATTGGAAAGAGGATAGCACAGTTTCTGGCTTAGAGTAGGCACTCAAGAAGTAAAGCTAATTATTTATCAATATAATTAAAGATCTACTCTTAGCTCTTTTCCCTATGTATGCTCTATGAGCCATACTTCTATCTTCCACCACGAAGATCATCATGATTCCCTCCTGGCCCCACTCTGCAACTGGGGTGGGTCTGCAAACAAACCATCTCTAAATTTCATTCTGGTGAACAAGCCCAGCGAAGGTTTGGAAGTCCCATCTCAGGGAAATGGATTTGTGATTTTAAACATCTCAGAACCATGGGAGAAAAGAAGTATTAAACCAACCAAGAGTGGCCTGTGGGGAGACAGCCTCTGCAGGACCCTGGGAAGCCAGGGCTGGAGACACGATTGTCCAGAGATACTGGGCACTGGTTGCTTTCTCCTCCCTGTTGAGGGTTGAAGTCTCAAAGATAAGCTTAGTTCAAGAACCCAGCAATCTGATATTGGTTAACATTCTTTTAAAGCAGCACTGCTGTTTAGCTGGTATCATTTTGTATGGTCATAACATTGGTAAAAATATATATTTTTAAAGTTTCTCTATTAATTAGTAAATAGCCTTGGTCTCAAGTCCCCTCACTCCCTGACCACTTCAGTCCCTGCTGGAAACTCCACAGGCCTCTTTATAAGTCCAGTTTTAGGATTAACCTGGTACTGCAGGAGTCCCCCGAAGTGTGTTCTGATTAGGTGGTATGTAGGCTATGCCTTAAAGGCGACTTCATAGGTTGTTAGTGACTGTCAAATCACTAGTAAATGGCAAAATAAGTTCAAAAACAAAGGGGCAATGGCTCAGCAAGAATTTGTGTGTTTTTTTCTCATCTGGCAGGGCCTTACCTTAGAAGAGATGGCATTGCCAGGGACCCACCCTATAGGGACTAAGGAGCCATGCAAAGATAAAGTGCATCTATTTGTCCCTCCTCTTGTCACATCTGCCTTCCCTGATCTTGAAATATGCTGGGAACTTACAACAGGTGGGAGTGTGAAGCCTCTTTCCAGTAACCTATAGTCCACCTGTGGTAGATGACTTGAGACTGTTTCATCCAAACTAACCAGTACCAGTCCATGCATCCATCCATTCATTCATTTACATGGTAAATATAAATATTTGTTAAATTTCTAGTATGTTCTGGTTACGATGGTAAGCATGGAGAGAGTAGAAAAAAATTTTTTTAATAAAAAACAGTTTCTATTCTCTCGAGGTTCACCATCCACTTGAGGAGACGGGTATGTAAACATGGGCCACAATGAAGTGGAATGAAGTGTAATAGAGGTGTTTGGGGAATCACAAGAAAGTTCACCCAAGAGCATCAAGGAAGGCTCCAGAGAGGAGGTGATATTTGGACTGAGTCTTAAAAGATGTGTCAGAATTTTCTAAGCAGAGATTGAAGACAGCATTTCAGGCAAAAGGAGCAGATTGAACAAAGACATGGTACCAACTGGCACAGCTCCCTGGGAATTTTTAAGGGGTGGAGCCTTGGTGAATACAGCAGGGGGGTGGGACTTAAGGCTAGATGGAGACTAGAGCTTGCTAAAAGATACAGAATTAAATGTGAAAGCGTATATGCCAGGAAGTGACATCCTCAGCTATTTCTGTTCTGGAAAGTGCACTCTGGTTGCAGTGTGGAGGAGGGACCGACTGCAGGCAGAGAGGTAAATATGGGCCTATGTGGATGAACTTAGGCACCGGCAGATGGAGAGGAGGGGGCGCATCTGAAAGGGCAGCAGAATGGACAGGGCCTGGAGACACACTGGATGTGGGAGCTGCGAGGGAGGCAGGAATGGAGTTAAACTAAGTTGAGGCACATGAATGTCAATTAATTCAGCCAAGTTCACAAGTGACAGCCAGAGGAGACCTGTGTCCAGGTAGCGTGGTACCAGAGCCATGCTCCTCGCCACCATACCATGCTGCCTCTCACCTTAATTTTCATTCCCAATTCCATCTTGCTTCCTGGTTCCCAAAAGGCACTGTCTCCACAATACAGCCAAGGGAATTAGTTAGTAGGGAGCTAAATTCTAATAAAATAGATACAATTTACTCAAAAAGTTGATGTTTGCCAATGTATTTCATCGCTGAAATATTCCATTTGCTATTAAAAGTGTATGCAACTGAATACAGCGTCACTTAAATTAATGAGGCGTCCACACTGAAATATGACAAAAGCAGGCACTCATTCTTAGGTCATCTTAGATGCCCCCAACTCCTCCTCTCCCCTGGGGTTTATCTTCCACCACGAAGATCATCATGATTCCCTCCTGGCCCCTCTTCTCTCTGATGCCCTCCTCTGCAACTGGGATGGTCGACAAACAAACCATCTCTAAGTTCCATGCTGATGAACAACTTAAACAGGATTCAGAAAGCGAGGGGAAAACTTTCCTATCAGCTTCGATGTTACCTCTGTGAGGCCGCTCGGGGAGGCACCCTGGGGGGCCTATCGATGGGCAGGGTGGATGTTCCATCCACTTGTTGGGGGCCTGGACTCCGACTTCTGGTAACCTCAGGGACTTCATTATCCTACAGTAACAAAAACACAAGAAGGATTGGTGAAAATTACATCCAGCAACCAGCATGTTGAAAGTTCCCAGCATATTTCAAGATCAGGGAAGGCAGATGGACAGATACCACTATCCCCAAATCCCCTCAGCCTCCTCAGGCTTTGGCTGAAGGTTATTCACAAACTTATCATCAACCCAGCAAAACCAGGGCAGCTTTCCATTGACTCCTGGAGCCGCTCAAGAGACAATCAGGCCCACAGGATCATTAATGGTCCTTGCTATTCAAAGCACAGTCTCTGGGCCATCGAGGTCAGCATCACCTGGACGCTTGTGAGAAATGACAGGATCTCAGGTTCCTCCTCAGATGTGCTCAATCAGAACTTGCATTTTAACCAGGCCTTAGGCAATTCTTATGCATATTAAAGTTTGAGAAGCACTTCTCTATATAACCAGATAGAGCTGGAGAATTTTTATTTTTAAATAAAAGCCCCTTTGGGGGACAACAGAACCATCATAGGGTAAAACAAGCTGTGCACTGAAGGGGTGGCCCACTCCTAGGACCCTTTCTCAGGGAGTCTCCTGGGCAATCCTTTCCCATGTGACCCCTTCCACTTGTCCCAGCCCCTGGTCCCTGAGTCAGAACCATAAGCCAAATTGGGCCTCAGCCTAAGTCACCCAGCTACTCCCTGCTAGGAGGTCTTGTGGCTCTCAAGGGACTAGTTGCCACTCTACCTGTGGAGGCAGAAAAGGCCAGGGAGCTTTGCGAAAAGAGCAGATATGCACAGAGAAGTAGAGACGATAGAGCTTGTGGCCCTGAGAAACACAGACCGGTGGCATTGGCTCTAGCATCTCGCCACTCCTGATCTAGGCCCCAAACTGTGATCAGTGTCCCTGATTCCCTGAGACTCATCTAGCTCCTTCTCATATGCCCCTTTGGCTTAACTAGCCTGAGTGGATTTCTTCCCTCCCTCCCTTGTTTCTTCCCTTCCTTCTTTCCTTTCTTCCTTCTTTCCTCTGTTTATTGAGATGAAATTCTAAACGTAAATTAAATCATTATAAAGCCAGCAGCTAACAGTGGCATTTAGTATATTCACAATATTGTCCAACCACTAACTACCTCTATCTAGTCCCAAATCATTTCATCACCCCAAAGGAAACACTGTACCCTTTGAGCCGGTTCTGCTTGTTTCCCCCTCCTCCCAGCCCCTGGCAACCACTGATTTGCATTCTGTCTCCATGGACCTACCTATTCAAGACAGTTCATATAAATGGAAGCCCACAATATGTGATCCTTTGTGTCTGGCTTCTTTCACCTGGATTTCTATTTCTTGCAATAAAATGACCCTAGGACAGGACAGATGGGGGTCTCGGCTCTCACTCACCTCATTGTCCCCCTCCATCCCGCTGCTCACACTGAGGAGGCTCCGAGTGCTGGATCGGTTACTTGTGCTGCCTGAAGGGTACAAACAAAATCAGCAGGACCTTAGATTCCCTCAGGCTAAAATACAATGCACAACTCTAGCACTTACTTTTTTTTACCGACAGCAACAATACACAAGCTGTGAAGATATGTGTCTTCAAATGTTGCCGTTTTATACCATTTTACTAGAGGTCAGTTTTTCTTTCAGTATAAAACAAAATGGTTCACCTTTTTATTACATATTTTGCTGTACAGCTACCATTTACAGAGGGCTTCCCACACATTATCCTATACAGTGGTTCTCAACCTTCGTAATGCCGCGACCTTTTAATACAGTTCCTCATGTTGTGGTGACCCCCAACCATAAAATTATTTTCGTTGCTACTTCATAACTGTAATATTGCTACTGTTATGAATAGTAATGTAAATATCTGATATGCAGGATGTATTTTCATTGTTCGCAACCCACAGGTTGAGAACCGCTGCTATATAATAAAAGGCTAATATGCAAATCAACCAAACAGCGGAATGACCGGTCGCTATGATGCGCACTGACCACCAGGGGGCAGATGCTCAATACAGGAGCTGCCCTCTGGTGGTCAGTGCGTTTCACAGGAGGAGCGCTGCTCAGCCAGAACCCTGGCTTACAGCTGGCTAGTGCAGCAGCGATGGTGGGAGCCTCTCCCGCCTGCATGGCAGCACTAAGGATGTCCAACTGACGGCTTAGTTGATGTCCCAAGCCATCAGCTGGACATCCCCCAAGGGCCCCTGGACAGCAAGAGGGCCAGGCTAAGGGACCCCCACCCCCAAGTGCACAAATTTCGTGCACTGGGCCTCTAGTGTGCTATAAAAACATGATTGCTTAACCCCTATGAAAATGGTATGTGGTACTAGTGCTCTGATTTGACAAACAGGGAAGCAGAGATGCTCTATTTCTCACTTGTTTGGGCCACTTCTGAAAGCTGCAAACAAATTTTGTTGAAGTTTTCTACTTAAATTATGTCAAACATGTGCATGTATCACATTGTGCAATCCAGAGGGAATGTGGGCAAGCAAGTCATCAGCCTGCAGAGGGTGAGGGCCTCAGCCTCCCTCATAAATGAATGGTCCTTTCAAACCACTGCATTTGGGGTGGTGTGTTACATAGCAATAGGTAACTGAAACTGTGTAACAGGGCCCGGATGCAGTCTATAGCCACAGGGTAGGGTAAAATCCATCAGTGTCATTTACTAATATTTTCTAGCCAGATGAGCTAGCCATCCCTAGGTTATAAATGGTAAGAAGCACCATTTATGTTTTCCATTCTGTTCCTACCCCAAACTAACTCAAAACACATGCATAAAGTCTTTAAAATTAATCTGTACCTGAACCGAGGACTTTGCCTTTGTCTTGTTAAACTTCCCCTCTCCCTACCCTACAATGACTGCCCTCACTTTGAGAAGGTTTATACCACTTCTGTCCTCCAAAACATCTGAGAGATGAGCCACGTGCCCCTTGCTTCCTCCATCACTTATAATCACTGGAAAAATCTCTCTCATTTCTGAACTTGTCAGAATTCTCTAAATTGCCTTAAGGGAATTTTAGATACACATTATCACCCTCCATAATGTAAAGGGAAGTTCTCTCTGTCCAGTCTAGATTCCCGTGTGGTCATGTGATATGCTTTGGGTCTGTTTTGACAGGTAACAGTGGCAGGAATGTTAGCCTGAGAGGAGCTGGATTCCACTCCCACTTTGCCACTCACTGGCTGTGTGACCTTGGGCAAAACTCTTTCCTTTTCTGGGTTACAAATACTCTATCTACAAAGTAAGGAGGGAGACTAGTTCAGAGGTTCTTGACCTAAAAGTGAGCAAAAGTATGTGTGTGTGTGTGTGTGTGTGTGTATGTGTGTGTGTGTGCACGCACGCGCGCACAAGCATATGCATTTTTCATAAAGTGCATCGGGAGCAGGTATCAGCTCCACCAAGGGGTTTGTGATGCAGAAAAGATCAAGAACCCTTGGGTTCGATGACCTTCCTGTTCCTATTAAATAATCACTATTGCCATCATTCCCAACAGAAACTAAGGCACAGAGAAGTGAGGCAGCACGCCCCCATTATACCTCTATTGCCTGACATTCCTGTTCCAACATCCAATGCCAATGCCTGACATTTAAGGAGACATGAGTCCTGAAAGTCAGCTTGTCTCTGGCTCTTTCACGGCATTCCTAGCTGTTTTGATAACACTAAAATGTATGAAAGAAAGGAAACTCCATCTACTCGGGTGGTGAAGTCAGCTAACACTGCCTTGGATGCGGAAACAAGTCCCCAGCTCCTGCCTGCACATCAGCGCCTATTGTCTGCTGCAATCAGGCTCCTATTCAAGCTTTCGAGCCAAAAGGAAGACATTTCCTAATTAAATCCTCACCCATATTGTTGGAATTCTCAAATTTGAGCCCATTGTTTTCTAATGTTTTTGACTTTGTGCCCTTTCCCTCTCCTTAACACCGTTGAGGAAGCAAAAAGAATAATGGTTAAAGTCTTGGCCCTGGACCAGTCTACCTGAGTTCAAATCCCGGCTCTACCACTTACCAGCTGTTTACCGGAGGGCAGGGCACCATGCAGTCATTATGATAATTAAATTAAAGAAGCTATGGAAGAGTCTTAGCATGTAGTGAGTGCTCAATGTTAACTAGTATTATACTAGATTCTCCTATTCATAAAAGGGATAGGGTAGCAATTATGCAATCTGGCTTTAGGGAGTATTTGTGTAACGGATCTTTGGTCCCTGAAAAAAGGTGAAACTCACAGGTTAAATGCCTCTCATTTCTTACACCTTCCAAACCCAAAGCAGGTTCCTATTGAGATGTGCGGGGCTCATCACAGAGCCTGTGTCCAAGGCCCAAAGGCACCAGCCAGCTGGAGTCAGCTGTGAAAGCACCCTCTCCCCACCCCACCCGCGCCAGGCTCAGCCTGCTCACTCGCTGTGCTGGAGGTGCTGTCTGTCTTCCAGTCTCCCCGTCTTAGCTCCGTCCGTGGGGGGAAGACGCTTTTCCTGGGGCCACTCTCGTAGACTCCAATCTCCACTTTGCTGGGCAGCAGCTGTGAGTGCCTAATTGGGACGGTGATCTCCAAGGCTGGAATGAGAGGAAAAGGGGATTAGCTTCAAGGCACTAGACTGCCATTTACCAAACTGCTCGGCTGTTCCCTCTCCATCTGCCTCCCTCACCGGAACCTGGACGGTGTCTGGAGGAGAGCGGAGAGGAGGGGAGGGAAGAGGAGAGAGAAAAGAGGAGAGAAAGAGGAGGGAGAACAGATGGGGCTCTGCCCAATTCAGCACCAAAACTCCACAGAGTCCTGTGTGACCATTGTTGGGGAGCAAAAGAGAGAGATGGAGGATGTGAGAAAGAGCAGGGAAATGCTTCCTTCCCGAGTAGTGGTGGAAAGAACATTTGATTAGGGAAAGGGCTGGGGCCCCAGCTGTGGAACGGGAGTCATTCAGTTGACCTCTCCGAATTCGTGCCCTTTGTGAGGAGGGGGTGTGAACATCATTGATCCTAATAATAGGTTATCCTGTGCATTAGGTAGAATTCTCTTTTTTTCCCCATTAATTTCAAAGAGGAAGGGAGAGGGAGAGAAAAAGAGAGAAACATCAATGATGAGAGAGAATCATCGATCAGCTGCCTCCCGCAGGCCCCACACTGGGGATCGAGCCTGCAACCCAGACATGTTCCCCAACCTGGAATCAAACCATGACCTCCTGGTTCATAGGTTGGTGCCCAACCACTGAGCAACACCAGCCAGGCAACATTAGGTAGAATGCTAAGAGCAGCCATATTTTTAGCTCCTTGAAACCTCCCAACACCATGAAATAAATGCTATTGTCATCATTCCCAACAGAAACTAAGGCACAGAGAAGTGAGGCAGCACGCCCCCAGTATACAGCTGGCAAGTGGGACAGCTGGGCTTCGAAGCAGGCTCCAAAGTTCAGGCTCTTCAGCACCACTCACACTGCCTCTCAATCCCTTAATAAATGATGGATGATGGGTGGGTGGCTCACAACTGACAACAGAGAGTTGTGAAAGGAGGCCCAATGGCCTGAGAAAGATTTCGTACTTGGAAGACTGATGGATGGTTTTAGACCCCACAGATTCAGAAAGATAGATTATTTCTTTTGCTCTGCAAAGCATTGACCTGATCTCTCTCTCTCTCTCTGTCTCGTTTTTTAAATCCTCACTCAAGGATATGTTTTCCATTACTTTTCACAGAGAGTGGAAAAGAGGTAGAGAGGGGGAGAAAGAAAAAAAAACATTTATGTGAGAGACACACTGATTGGCTACCTCCTTCAAGCTTCCAGACCGGGGCTAGGGATCAAACCTGCAAACCAGGTATGCGCCTTTTGACAGGGAAATCAAACCTGAGACCCTTCCATAAGTAGGCTACAACTCTAACCACTGAGAAATACCAGCCAGGGCTGACCTGATCTTTTTATTGGCTTAGCCCTGCCCAGTGGTTAGTCTTTCTCACTAGATTTCCACCCTTGGGTTCTATGCCCAGAAAACAACTCCTGCTGTATGAGCAGAACAAAACATCTCTAGGTGTCACACTAGCTTCCTCCCCTGGGAAGTGTAAAAGCCAGGTGAGCTCCCCTAGCTGCCCTGAGGCAGGACCTCTGGGGAGAGGTGCAAGCTCAGGTGTACATGCCACCTTATCTTCCAGGTACCACTTCCTTCTCCACCCAACTCTTCTATGAGATAGGCATAGCAGGAAGTTCAGGGAGTCCAAGGGTAGGTGGCTCTGTTTGCCAAAGCCAGAAGCCTGCCAATAAGGGCACACGGATAAGCTAGACCAGTATGAAAGAGCTGGCGTGAAGACAGGATAGGCCAAGTGTATGAAAAACATCCTGCACAGAGAATATGAAAAAGGTGCATTGTTGGCCCTGGCTGGGTGGCTCAGTTGGTTGGAGTGTTGGCCTGTACACCAAAAGGTTGCAGGCTCAATTCCTGGTCAGGGAACATACCTAGGTTGCAGGTTCGATCCCCAGTGGGAGCATGTACAGGAGGTAATTGATCGATGTTTCTATCTATCTATCTCCCTTCCATACTCTCTAAAAATCAATAAAATCATATCCTCAGGTGAGAATTAAAAAAAAAAGGTGCATTGTTGGTTTGTGAAGGCACAAGCTCTCCTCATTCTAGAGACTCCAGTTCCAAGTGCAGTGCATGGTCTTAGTATTAAACCAGCTTTCCAGGTCTCTGTGTAGCACACATCTTTTTCACCTCCTCGGGCTCTCTTGGTTACAACTGAATAGTGGGAGCACCCATCCATGCTTGGAACTACATGAGCAGAGACTAGCAGGGTATACCCGCATATGTGTGTGAGCCTATGGGTTTTTAGAGTCCAAATAACTGTCTTACTTTTCTGTCTCTCTCAGCTTTGACCTAGCATGTTTTGTTGTTGTTGTTTATATATTTTTTATTGATTTCAGAGAGGAAGGGATGGGGAGAGAATCATTGATCAGCTGCCTCTTGCACTCCCCCTATTGGATGGAGCCAGCAACCTGGGCATGTGCCCCAAGGAGGAATTGAACTGGACTTCCTGGTTCACAGGTGGACACTCGACCACTGAGCCACACTGGTTGGTTCCTGGCATGTTTTTTTTAAACAACAATCTTTTAAAGGGAGGTTCCTGTTTGTTTTACTCACTTCAATGAGACAATAGTCTACTCTCAACCAATTCTAGGAGGAAGAAAAGTAGAATACATAGGGGGGGAAAAAGGGAGTCAAAAGTTAAAAAAATCAAGTAGAGCCAGTCTAAATGTCTACAAAATCCTGACAGTCTTTGAACAAAGGAACAATGCCAGGAATACTAGTTATCATTACTAGATTGCGTAGGACTTTCCCCAAAGTGCATTCACACGTGTTATTATACCTCCTTTGAACGTCAAGATTTCTCCATTAAGTAAATAAGTCAGGTATAACCATGAATGAGGAAACTGAGGCAGAGTGGTTCAAGGTATTGTCCTGGATTATAAAATGATTCAGTGACCAAGTGGGGATCAGAAATCAGGTTTCCTGGGACCCAGCCTGCTGATCTTGGTCCTGCCCCGAACTGGCCACAGACACACCCAGAACACAAATATTGATTGTCTTCTCTGTGGGGCCGGGATGTTCAACAAGTCAGGAGCCACGCCAGCCCTCCTCTGCTTTCCTACACCATCACACCGCCCTGCACCATCCCAATAAGAGCAAAATAGCTCCCTGGGGCTGAAGAAAGACTGGAAAGTTATTATGAACAGATCCTTACTTTTTAGTTATCCGTGGTGTGCTAACCCAAATTAAAGAAAAAGGATCATTGTTTTTCTTTTCTAAGGCAAATGAAGTTTTTAAATGAAGAGAGGCAGTCTTTCTGTCTAGAGTGGGCTCCATTTCTGGGGAATGTCCTTTAATCAGAAATGCCACCATCAACCCTCATTTTCCTATAGATCGATGTCATTCTGTGCCAACAGTTTTCAGTTTTTGTGAAGCAGAATTCTTTCCTCTAGTGAAAACAGAAGCTCGGTGTAGAAAACAAATATTTTAAAGGAGCTGTGATGGTTGAAGCAGAGTAAGTGGCCTCAAACTCTGTTCCAATCCTAATCTCCTCCCCCATCGCCCACCCCACCCCCAGTTCCTACCCCCCCATCCCCACAAGCATGCACAGTGTGAAAATCCCTGGAATATGCAATTACAAGTTAGTATGTTACTAAACATATATATATGTAATCGAGTTTTATGGAGATAACTGATAGATCATATTTACTCAACCACAAATAATGCCTTCTCTTTGGCAGGTGCTCTGAAGCCCTTGGGCCACACCGTCCAGTGCAGGGTCCAACTCCCAACTGCTGCGGCTTCCTCTGGTAGCCAGATTGCAAGGGTCCCCCACCCCCCACCCCCCACCCCCAGCAGGCCTCAACCGAAGACGTGGGAACCGTTGTCTAAATACCCTGGCTCTCTTACCCCTCGTGCATCCCCACATGCATCACTAAATTGCAGCTTTCTTGATGCTGCCTAGATTTAAAAGCTTGAATGCTTCACTTAATCAAGGCTTCTTTTGTTGAGTTTATGTGTTCTAGTTTTAAAAAGCACCTCTGCCCTAGCCAGTTTGGCTCAGTGGATAGAACGTTGGCCATCGGACTGAAGGGTCCTGGGTTTGATTCCGGTCAAGGGCACACACCTCGGTTGCAGGCTCCATCCCAACCCTGGTTTGGGGCATGTGCAGGAGGCAACCAATTGATGTGTCACATCGATGTTTCTCTCTCTCTCTCTGTCTCTCCCCCTCCCTTCCATTCTCTCTAAAAAAAAATCAATGGAAAAATAACCTTGGGTGAGGATTACCAGAAAATAAAAATAAAAAGCACCTCAGTCCCTTTACTACCCAGAGCCCTACTGTCCAACCCAAGGATGACTTGCAGATCTTGAACCAGATTTTTTGCCTTTTCTCCGTTCTCCTCCTCTCACCATCAGGGCAGACAAGTGTGGACTTAACTAGTGGCAGCAGACATTTAAAATCCGGTCGCTCAAGCAGACATCAAGAGGTCATCAGGATGATCTCTCTGACCTTCTGCCATGGGTGTAACCTCTGTACATCCTTCTTCTCCCAAATATTAAAAATCATTAATACTCACTAGGCTAGTATTACATGCAAAACACTGTGCTAGGCTCTCGCTGGGAAAACCAGACTTACACAAATAAAAGTCTAACTCGTGAGCTACTGGATAGCGAAGATTGTGTCTTATGGGTCTCTGTCTTTGTCAGGGTGCCCGGTGCTCAACAAGTATTTGTGGAATGAATGAATGATGTCACCAAACATTTTACTGAAACCAACCATACCAACAAAGATTTCTTGAGCCCCATCAATGTACTTGCTACGTGTATTGGATTCAGTCAAGACAAAATTCTTACCCTTACAGAGCTTACAACAAATAAGGGGGTGGTGTGTGTGTGTGTGGGGGGGGATAATCATGAGAACAGGAACAAAGGATCATCCGGTCTGTGATGTGTAAAAAGAGAGGGTAAGCAGTGGCATAGGAAGCGAGTGTTGGAAGTGCTCTGGAGAGAATGGCAGAGAGGGCTTCTCTGAGAAGGAGAATTTACAGCCAAGCACTGAAGGATGAAAAGAGCCAGCCAGTGAAGATGTGGGAGAAAAGTAGAGAGAGGACAGCATTGGGGACAATGCTCTTGGCTTGATAGAGCAGCAAAAACGAGTCCATTTCTACTGGAGAGCACAGAGTGGAGGATGAGCCAGGGGGCAGTTATGCAGGACCTTGGAGGCCAGAGTATCATTTTCCTCTGTCTGGAACAAAAGTCCCTGGAGGGTTTTGAGCAAGGGAATGGCACAATCTGATTGTTTTTTTGTTTGTTTGTCTTTTTTACAAAGTCTTGGCTGCAGTTTGTAGGATTAACTGTAGAAGAATAAGAATAGACATGGGGAGACCATGGAAGAGGCTCCTGCATTAACCCAAGAAAAGGTGATGGCAGTTTGGCTGCAGCTGCAGCGTGGGAGATGGTCGGAAATGAGCAGATTTAAATTGCATTTTGGAACTGCTGATGGTTTGAGTGAAGTATCAGCACTCAGAGGCAGCAAAAAGAAGCGTCAGATGAATGGGAAAATAGCAGTTCTGTAGATGCTCTAATGAGGAAGGAATACAATGGCCTGGAGTGGTCCAGGAAGGCTCCACTGTGAAGGGCTGCCAGACTGAGTCTTACAGTCCAGTAATT
Organism: Myotis yumanensis; assembly: GCF_028538775.1. Lineage (NCBI taxonomy): Eukaryota > Metazoa > Chordata > Mammalia > Chiroptera > Vespertilionidae > Myotis > Myotis yumanensis. The sequence goes on along the minus strand of NW_027223764.1, from coordinate 21,589,119 downwards.
TCATACAGATGACAAGGGAGAGGCATGAGCAGGAAGTGGCAGGAAGACGTCCTGTTTGAAGACTAGGGTGTTACCAGCCTGACCAGGTTCAGGTGGAAGTAGGGCTGTTGATGGCAGCTGGAGAAAGACTTAACTCTTTATGTAATGAGGCTCCATTCAATATCTGAGAGCCCCTGGAAGCTTTTTTTTTTTTTTTTGCCAGCTCCTTTCGGTGTAAGGTTGCCACAGGTTCTCAGTGGGAATATGCAGTGTGAGCAAATGCCCACTCCTTGCAGGGTGGTGGTGCCACATGGAGGATGAGTCAAGGGGAGCAGAGGGACCTGGTCCTCAGTGTGCACAACTGGGATTCATGGCCCTGACACATGGCAGGAGCCCTGCTAGGCTTGGAGCCCTGCTCGGCTTCTGAAGCAGTGTGTGGTGTGGATACCGATGACACAATTCTCTGCTTGAATCAAAACAGGTACTATGCAAACGGGATTTTTGTCCTTTCTCTGCACAAAAACCATATGTTCCTGGATGCCCAGGGGAGAGTTGGTGCCCGGAGAGAAACCATCCTCTTTGAGTGGGAGGGTAGAGGGATGCAGAGTTCAAGCCATCCATTCATTCACTTGCTGACTGGCTTGTCTTATGTTCCAGGTACCAGACATAGAGAATTAACAAGACGAAGCCATTGCCCAAAAGGACCGCACAGTCAAGCAGGGGACCCAGATATGTAAACAGGGTGACAGGTGCTGGGCAAGCAGCAAAGTCCCTCACCCCAGCAAGCCACATACCTGTCTGCTTTCCTGTTTTTTGCTTCTCTCTCTGTCTTCGGGTGATGCTGTCTCTTAGCCGTTTAAGGTTTTCCTGCGGAAAAATTAATTTGTTTTTAGAGTATGAATCAGAGTTATATGCCCTCTAGGCTTTAGAGTTTCTTTCTGATTTTAGGCTGTTTGTAAGATATATCACATTGCAATAATATCTCCAACATGCAAATGAGGCTGAGTGCATTTGCAATCTGCCCCCAGGGAAATCCAAGTACTCTTAGAAGTTGTGCCTGAAGAGAAGAGAGAGACACCTTGTCCACAATAAAGTGTTTCCCAGCTCCCTCCCAGCTCCTTCCCAGCCTTATAACCTACTGCCACCCTCCTTGTGTGCCCCTTAGCCAAGCCAGTCTGTTACCTGCTCATAAACACTCCATGCACATTCCTGCCTCAGAAATTGTGTTCTGATTCCCCTGACCTTGAAGGACATCGATTGCTTTCCATAATTCTATTGCAAGCCTGGGTCAAGGCTCCCCTTCTCCCTAAAGCCTCCCTACTCTGCTCCGGTCCTTCGTGACTGCCCATGCCATCTGGCACTGGGCTATGCTGCATGTGTGTTTTCTTCAGAAACACTGTGAACTCTTAAAGGGCAAGACCAGGTCATGCATCTTTCTGTAATTCTGCAGTCAGGTCTATTGTAGTCATTCAATAAATGTTGAATAGACGTGAGGGTGGAAATTTGTTGCTATTTTAGTCAATAAACAACAACCACTGGAAGTGAAGAGTCTGCGCATTCTAGGGAAATGCCCCCCGGACTAACATCCAGGCATGCAGAAGGTTCCCATGCGAGAGGCCAGACTGCAAGTTGGGTTGGGCTGTGACTGTGACTGAGAGACTAAGGTGGGTCCACGGAGCAGTAGGGAAGCACAGGAAGGTGTGTGTGTGTGTGTGTGTGTGTGTGTGTGTGTGTGTGTTAACTTGGGTGGTTTTATATCTATGACTTATTTTATCGTATTTCTTGGGAGCTTTCCAAGTGCTCTTTGAGTTGTAAACTGTGATAGTTCTGTGGGAGTCTTGCCACTAGGAGTAGAGACAGAGACTCTGAAAAGAAAAAGCTGGAAAGCAAAAGCATAGGGCCCCATGTGGAGGGAAGCCACAGCCACAAATTTGGGGTTTACAGTTGAGTCTTTGTTCCTGATCTCTAGCCTTGTGACAACCAGAAAAGCCACCCAGCTCTCAGCCAGGGAACAGGGGTGGTTACAGGTGACAGATCCACACATGCACTGACTCACAATGACACTCAAAAAACGTCCACCGGCCCTGCCGCAGGGGCTCAGTTGCAGCCACACAAAAGACAGCTGTGGACCCGGCCCTCCACTCCTGTCTAGGAGAAACACGAAACCAATTCCTCCCGGAGCCAGCTACCTACCTGCTGGAAGCGAAAGGATTCCGAACGCTTCTTCTGGTTGAGCTGCCACTCTTTGAAGTGGAGCACGGCTTCGTCCACGTTGACGATGCCCAGCTTCACCTGCTCCTGGAGGGTGATGAGCTGCCGCTGGCCTGGCGTTTTCATCCCAGCAAAAGGATCATATATACTTGACGGGGGCCTGTCTCTCCACGGTCTGACGGGAGGCTCTGGAAAGGAAGGCAAAACTCAGCGTGACAGCTCCCCCGCTGGGCTGTCATGGATCACTTGGAGTGCGGGTGAATTTCCCGCCAAAATATAAGATGGCTCTGTCTTTTGGTTTTGTTCCATCCACCAAAAGGGTGGATTACAAACAAATATTTGGTAATACGCAGTTACAATCGGCCCGAGTTTACACGTTTCCCGCACTCCACCGCAAATCTATATGAACCGAGTTAAAGACGGCTCCCGCGGAGTACGCGCAATTCACGCGAGCCGACTTAACTCGTTTCCCGCACTCCAAGTGGGATGCGTGGGGTTAACAAAGCTGGCCCTGGGCTCAAGAGGACGTGTCTCACAAGAACAATTGCACGTGAAACCAAGAAGGGGCGCAGATGATATGGAATCAGAGAGAGGGAAGCAGCTAATAACGTCAAAGCCTATTACACAAAAGTAGAAAAGGCCACAACGTTTTAGGGAGGTCGGAAATCTGCTGATGAGTAAGTGAAATCCCTCAAGCCTGAATAACTGAGAGGCCTTTAGACCAGCATCTCTCAACCTAGGCACTAGGGACATTCTGGACTAATTCTTTGTCGCTGGGAGACTGTCTTGTGCACTGCAGGATGTTGAGCATTGTCCCTGGCCTCTAATCACTAGATGCCAATAACACCCCCTTCCTCAGCTGTGACAACCAAAAACGTCCCAAACATTACCGACTGTCCTGGGTGGGTGGGGGAGGAAAAAGCACCCCCAGTTGAGAACCACTGCTTTAGCCTAGAATCCACTCCCAGAAGGGAACTTACAGGGAAGTCTAGCCAGGATGCTCTCCCACTCTCCCAGCTCTCCCCATCCTCCCTGCCTCTGAGCAGCATGGAGCACAAGGATGGTGGACCTATGGGCATCCAATGCCCGAGGAGACTGGCATGCCAATGGAATCATGACCCAGGGCCAACGTCACCAGGTGTAAATTAGGTGCTGGGTCCCAGCGGGCTCTCCTTGGGTTGTGCCAACCTCTCCTCCACATTACAAATTCATAGCTCTCTGCTTTGGAGATTCGAGGGAAATATGAAGTGAACCCCTCTCTCTCCCCCAGGCTGTGACTCCACTACGTTCTGTGGGGACTGAGCTACTTGCAGAGGTGATGGGGCCCCCGGAACATGGGAAGACAACTTGACATTTGACTGCTCGGTTCATGTGGAGCTATCCTTGATTCTACATTTCTCTAGCAGGACCTGATTTGGGCATTGATTCAGGGAGATGGCAAGAAGGAAAAAAGAGAGGTGGCTTCCCCAGGGGGTATTCAAAAAAGCCTCAGGGGAGTTTATCTATCAGTCTTCCCAACTATTCGCTCATCTGTCTGCACACACTCACATGCTTTTCTCCTGGGTTTGCCCTCCTGAAGTGTATTGCGAGATAAAATGTGGGGAAAAAACAAAATGTACAAGCCAACCAATTCCAGTCTACAACCTCAGGGATGCCTTCCAATGCTTAGAGGATGTCAGCTGCTTTTCTAAAGAATCATCAATGGGATAACATGGAACGCCTCTGTTTAGCACAAGGAAATTGATCAAAAAGAAAAGAGCACCTATCTCCTCAAGCTTCCTTAAAAAAGTCTTTAAAAAAAAAGAAAGAGGGCAAGCAAATGTCTCTTAAATAAGCCAGAGAAAGACAACTATCACATGATCTCACATGTATGTTAAATCTTATGAACAAAATGAACTGATGAACAAAATAGATCCAGAGACATAGAAGCATGGAACAGACTGACGAATCTCAGAAGGAAGAGCGTGCAGGATGTGGGATGTGGGAAGAGATTAACCAAGGAGCTTATATGCATGAATGCATAACCCATGGACACAGAAAATAGTGCGGTAGGCTGGGGGTGGGGGGGCGGGGGAAGGGGTGGTCAGGTGGAAGGGGGCAAAGGGGGACATCTGTAATACTTTCCACAATAAAGATAAATTTTTAAAAGTAGTTGCATTGACATATAGTTTAGCTAGGCTAGATGGGTGAGTAAGTAACATGGTGGGACCGTATCATCGGGTCAAGACTGAGTGCTGGGCCACCCACTTTCAACCTGTTGAGATTGAACTCAATGTTCAGATTATACTTTTGTCTGCTGTTACAGACACTTTCTAGAGTGTTACTATCCCCGGTGTGATCAATTCCTACAATATTTGTGGGCACCCCAATCTCTTCTCCCGTCCCGTTCCCATCAGTACGGGATTCTCAGGCAGCTCCACCCCAGGTATCTCCAGGCCCTCCCTATTTATCAATGCTAACTAAGGATTTGCCCTGACACCAGGGAATCACTGAAACATTAACACTTCTACCCCCTGGAAGTTCAGGTCAGACAGAAGGGAGCTGAGGACAACTGGCTTACCTTTCCTGACGCTCTCTGAGGAAACATAGAAATTCCCAGGCCGTTCTTGAGTTTTTTCTGCAAAAACTGTGAGATAAACAGTATTCTAGGTAAAAGCCAAATCATATCTCTTTCTAAAGGGCTTTAAAATGTCTTACACATTTAAAAAAATTACCAAGACCTTGTTCAAAATTAATAATCATAATGACCTCACACCTTGGACTACTGTATGCATATTATTACATATTTACATATTATTATTATGTAAATCAAAACTCTCAGAGGAGCAACTAGTGAGCAGAAGTTGCAGGGATTAGGAGCTGAAGACAAACCAAACAGACAAGGTCTCAAACCCAGAAAGACAAAGCCAGATCATTACAGAGAAGAGTGATGTAAACGATGTGTACTGGATCCCCGAATGCCTGAAGCGAGCCATGGAACACCTTGAAGCTTGCAAATAAAAGGAAGTGCCACTTAACATGTCAACGAGTGGCATAAGACAGAACTCGGAGCAGTGGAACAGGTGCAATGGGCACAGCTCCAAAGGAATTTAGATGAAGTCGCTCATGAGTGGCAGACCCATAAAGGCTAATAGGGAAAACTAAAGTGACAAACGGCCACCTAGTGGTCTGCACAGTGGTTAAGACTCCCTGGGCTCTGCACAAGAGTCCCTGGGTTCAAATTCCGGCTCGCACTTACGAGCCACGTGATCTTAAACAGAGGCTTGACCTCTCCTGGCCTCAGTTTTGCTGTCTGTAGAATGAGAATGGTAACAGTATCTTCCTTGTTGGGTTGTTGTGGGGATTACATGAGTGAATACATGGACAGTACTTAGACAAGTGCCTGGCACATGTAAGCTCTCAATTGTAGCTCTGATTATCATTATTCATATCTTAACCTTGAAATTGATGCTGATAGGACAGTAATACCTAGACATGCTACTTAACACGACTTAAATCAGTACAGGGCTTTACAGTTTATAAAGTAGTTCCCCATGTATTATTTCATTTGACTCTTACAATAAGGCTATAGAGAGTATTATTGTGCATTAATATGATATATTCACCAGTGCCTGCATATATTATTATGATACCCATTTTGTAGATGAGGGAGCTAAAGAGAGTGCAATGACTCACCCAGTGTCCTATACTGTACAGCTGGCAAATGTAAGGGCTAGGGCATGAACCCAGGTCTTCAGGTTTCCAAACCACTGCCCTTCTTGTCATCTCCTCTCTCCTTTCCTTTGCTTACCCACCGTTTCTTAGCAAGTCCGTTAGTGCTCTTTAGGAATCACCCATGCCCCTATTCCAACTGCCTCCCCAAAATGAGCTGTGCCATCCACACCTCATCCTTCACCCATGGACACAGACAATAGTGTGGCATGCTGGGGGAGGAAGGTGTGGTCGGGTGGAAGGGGGGAGAAGGGGGACATTTGTAATACTTTCAACATTCACCCTCTGCCATTTAGGCCTATTTGCATGTCTCTTCATTGGTTCCCTTACAAGCAGACCTGGGACAAGGATGCAAGCACAAGTAGTCTATGTTCAAATCCTGAGTTCAAATCCTGGCTCTGCTATATGGTAATCAACCGACTGCTGTAAGCCTCCATTTTCCTCATCTGTAAAATGGGTATGATAATGGTCCATACCTAATAGATTATTGTAAAGATTAAACGACATGCTCTGGATAGAGCACTCTTGGTGTATTTCAATAAATGTTAGCTATTAAGAATTAATAATAATAAGAGCTTCAAGAGATAAAAATTTAGCAGGATTCTTATCTTGTGGACTCCCAGGAAACTTGTGTACCTCTGTCTTCATACTATGTACGAATGCTTTCAGGGAGGCCAGAACGGAATCTGATCATTGCCCCTAGTCTAGTTCTGGAATCTGCCCCAAGCTCTGACCTGTCCCTTGGGGGTGGTTGGAGACCCTCCGACCATCTGAGTGATGCTGGTTCAGAAGCTAGAGGATCTAGGGACTTCCTATTGAGCAGCCCTGAATACCCCGCTAGGCCTCATTCCCTGCACACTTGCCTTTGGAAATGTACGGTTCATTGTCGGGCACCTGGTGAGCACCAGAAGCACTGGCCTCTGGCCTGGGAACTGGAACGGGGGGCCTGCTGGCCAGGTCCAGGGAAAAGGCCTCATCGTCTTCCACTGTGTGATAAACATCTTCCGGATCATGATGGAACGGCTCCTTCTCCAAAGTGGCGATGCCCACATTATTGCCTAGAAACACAGTAAAAGGTGACTCAAAGCAGTGGTTGAGAACCCCATGCAAAGCAACTGAGAAAACACTGATGCCACCTTCATTTGCCCCCATCAATGCAGCAAAAGGAAGTGAGCTCTAGGCTCTAGCGCAGCCGTGGGCAAACTACGGCCCATTTGAAATGAATAAAACTAAAAAAAAGACTGTACCCTTTTATGTAATGATGTTTACTTTGAATTTATATTAGTTCACACAAACACTCCATCCATGCTTTTGTCCCTCCGGTCCAGTTTAAGAACCCATTGTGGCCCTCGAGTCAAAAAGTTTGCCCACCCCTGCTCTAGCATCTCAATTTTACTGCTGAGACTCAGTTATTCATCCCATTAGAACTAAGGAAAGGGGAGTACAGCCCTAAAGCCCAAGGACCCTTGGAACCAACCCCTGGGTCGGGCAGCACAGTGAGGGTGGCTCGGAGGCCTCACCACCAACAGCGCCAGCACCCTCACCTTCAGCATCAAGATGACTATAGCAGACCCCTCCCAAGGACTTCCTCTGGGCCCAGCACTGCTCCAAGTGTATTACCCACATCATTTCCTTTGATTGTATAACAGCGCTGTGGAGTAACTGTAATCATTATTCTCATTTTGCAGGTAAAGAACCTGGGGCCTTGGGGATTTAAGTTACTTGCTCAGAGTCGCTTAGAGCCAGATTGGGGCCCAGGAAAACTGGTTCTAGAGATTGTGCTCCTAACCAGCAAGCTCTACTGCCTCTCTTGCAACCTTCGCCGCCCCTCTGCTCCCCAGTGACCAAAGGACTTAGGACTGAAGCTTGCCTCCCACCCTCTGCCCCTCAGATTTTTTCTGCCTCCTTCCTGGTATCAGGCTGAAATGCTCTGTGCTCAGACCCGAACACAAGGTCCTCTTGGCTTCGGGAATCTCAGCAGACCTGTATGCCAGCCACACCTCATACATGAGAGCTGTGTGACCTTGAACATGTTATATAACGTGTTCTCTGAGCCTGATTTCCCTCTGAGACCTACTCACAGGAATACTGTAAGGAGAAAATGAGATAATAAAGGGAAAGCACCCCGCTCAGTGTATACTCATAGTAGGGGCTTTCCTTTCCCTTCCTTCTTCTCTCTAGCACCATTCAGCCAACAAATCTATATGAAATGCCTGATTGAGATGCAAGGATTAACGAAGCTTGGGTCTTCTTCCTACAGGAGTTCTAATCTAGTATTTATTAGGGATTTTTCATTGCATTTTCTGAGCTGTGGGGAGACTGCTCTTGACTTCCCCGTGATTTGCCTACTAATACAACTTTGCTCTTTGCTGTCAAAACAATTTTTCCCATCCTGTGTTCTTAGCACCCTGTCTTCTACACTTATTTGATCAATAGACCCCACTATAAATTATAAATGATTATAAATGAACAGAGTTAAGGAATTAGTCATATAACTTAACACCTTCCACCTTTGACAACTTCAATAATGATAAGAAAAGAATAACAACAATAATACACCTTTATTACCTGTTCTATTTCTGGCCCTGCTTTGAGGCCTAATGTACAATAACTCATTTAATTCTCACAGCATTCATCTGACTTTACAACTGGGGAAACTGAGATACAAAGGAGTTGAGTAACTTGCCCAAGTTTTTCCTGCTAACTGAGGAGGAATTGAGGCTGTGTTCTTAGCCACTATGCAATTCAGCCTCAACTTAATAATAGTGGTGCATATTCTCCTTCATCAGAGAGATAGTAAATCAAATCTTATTTTTCTTTGTGTCCCCTAGCCCAACATCCACAATAGTGATTTCCTCATAGTAAGTACTCAATAAATTTTGATTAAATAAAAATAAACAAGTGCATTTTTTTTTTTTTAAAAAAAAGGTCTTGCTGAAGGCAACTTGTTTATCCAGATGAATTGCTGCAGTGGTGGGAACTTCTGGTCTCCTTGTAACAGGCTGATGGGGGGAGAGCCAGTGGGTAAAATGCCTTCAATCACCCATATGCCATGTACATGGAAGCCCATTCCTTGAGTGGAGCAACTTTCAGATGTAACCAGGCAATGTCTTACATGTGTTTTTCTTTCTCTCTTTTGCTTCTCTGCTCATAGCTACAATTTACCTTCTAAAAACTTGCGGATCATAGAGTCCTTAGTGTTCCGGGAGAAACTTTCTCCAGCGATTGGGTTAGATGTACTGGCCTGGAGCATTTCGACATCTAGAAGGAAAAGGAGACTAAGAGGTAATAAGTTGTTCTTCCACACAAGCAAGGAGATTTTTCAGATGAATATAGAAATTTTAACAAATCAAGAGATCATGAACCAAGAGATTCAAGAATTCATTAATCTATTCATCTACTCATCTATCCATCATACTTATCTATCCACTAGAGACCCGGTGCACAAATTCGTGCATGGATGGGGTCCCTCAGCCTGGCCAGTGATCAGAGCCAATCATGGCCATCTTGCCCAGTCCCAATCGGGGCAGTGGCAGCCAGCTGACCGGGGACAGACCACAGGAGGTTGGCCGGCCAGGAAGGGACTGCGGGAAGGCTCCAGGGCATGTCCGGCCCTCTTACCCAGTCCTGATCAGCCAGATCCCAGCAGCAAGCTAACTACCAGTCTGAGCGTCTGCCCCCTGGTGGTCAGGGCACGTTACAGCAACTGGTCGAGCAGTCAAGTCAACCAATTGATTGGACATTTAACATATTACACTTTTATTATATAAGATTCATCCATCCATCCATTCATCTAACTACTCAATAAGAACACAGAGTAAATGTGGAGTATAAAGAAGAGCAACATTTACAATCCTCAGGCCCTTTCCTGGACCACAGGGCTCAAAAGGTTAGAATATAGTTTAAAGTTGAAGAGTATACAATCTGGTGAATTTGTATTCTTTGTAAGTGTGATATAAGGAATTGGACAGAATTCCTCATACAAATTCACCAGATTGTCTTTAACTGGTCCCCAAAGATCAAAGTAGTGAGGAAACAGTATATGTGTGTATAATAATGAAATTCAAACCATTTTTTCTGAAAGTATACTATTCAACTTCAATCTACATACTTTGCTTAAGCAAGTAAGTCCTCAGTAATTGTGTAATATGACATAGTGAGTACAACCTCTTGATAATATCAAAGCTCTACTTTATTTTTTTTTAATTTTGTTTTATTGCTTAAGGTATTACAAAGAGTATTACATATGTCTCCTTTTTTTTTTTTTGCCCCTTGACCTTCCCCCAGCCTCTCCTACCCCCCAGTGTCTTGTATCCATTGGTTATGCATATATGCATCAAAGCTCTACTTTAAACACAAGGATGAAATTGTACTCCAAAAACACATATTTCAGAGTCATAAAGTACTGTACTGTTGGTTGCTCAGGTTTAAGTGGATTTACTGTGGTAACTGAATGATTTTCACACAGTTTTTGTCTCCATGGGTTTATGCTTAATAGTGAAAGCCCAAGGTCAATGTGCTTTCTCCTTATAACGCACCAATTACATGGGTGACCTAAAATCCAAGTTCTTGTTTTGCTTTTGAGATGGTATTATTAGGATTTTGAGGTGGTACTATGTTGCTAGAAGTGGCTCTAACACAGGGGTGGGCAAACTTTTTGACTCGAGGGCCACAATGGGTTCTTAAACTGGACCGGAGGGCCGGAACAAAAGCATGGATGGAGTGTTTGTGTGAACTAATATAAATTCAAAGTAAACATCATTACATAAAAGGGTACGGTCTTTTTTTTTTTTAGTTTTATTCATTTCAAGCGGGCTGGATCCGGCCCGCGGGCCGTAGTTTGCCCACGGCTGCACTAATACATACATTCTTTCCAATTGTTGCATAATTTCCATTTTTAAATACACCACAATTGACCTACTCTTTGTTGTTCATGATTCCTTTTTTTTTTTTTTTTTTTGCTGTTATAAACAATGCCATGGTTACATATTTTAAAATTAAGCCTAAGCTTTCAAATGCAAATGCCTTTTGAGTCTGTGGTTCAGGAAAGGGCCCAAGGGTTGTGAATGAGGCATGGTCTTTGGTATCCTGGAGACCTAGGTTCAAGCCCTGGTTCTGACACTTACTAGCTCTGCATTCTTGGGCAAGCTACTTGCTATCACTGAGCCTCTATATCTCCATCTGTAAAGTGGGGATAAATAACAGTATCCACCTCATAGGAATACTGTATGTGCCAATTGAGACAATGCTTATAAAATGCTAATCAACAGTGCCAGGCACTAGAAATTAGTGGTAATCATCGTCATTATATTGAGGTAATCTAGACAGTGTATTGGTTTCTTGCTGTTGTAACAAATTGCCACAAGCTTAGTGGCTTAAAACAAGAACATAATATATTATCTTACAATTCTGTAGTTCAGAAGTCTGAAATGGCTCTTACTGGGATAATCTCAAGGTTTTGGCGGGACTACATCCCTTTCCAGGAGCTCGAGGGGAGCGTCTGTCTCCTTGACCTTTCCAGCTTCCAGAGGCTGCCTTCCTTCCTTGGCACCAGGCCCTCTTCCTCCAGCTTCAAAGCCAGCAGTGTTGGGCAGAAAGCTTGGCTGAACCAAGTCCTCCTCATGGCGCCACCTCTGATTTCTTCTTCCATTTTTAAGGACTCTGTGATTACACTGGACCCACTCCGATAATCCAGTACATGCCCTTAATCTTAAAGCCAGCTGATAATTCCACCTGCAACTGTAATTCTTTGCGATGTAACCGAGCATATTCACAGACTCAGGGACATTATGCTGCTTACCACAGCGGAGACCAAATTATCAGTACCGTCAGCCTGGGTGTAGGACACACTCAATTCAAGCAAGACCATCATGTCCACAGAGGACTCAGCAGCCCTGGCCTGATACAGGCACTGGTCTCTATTGAGTCTCACTGCCTTCAATGAAGTTACCTGAAATTGATCTTATTGCCATTTATATTTTAAATAAAATGGTTCTTTTCATACTGAAATGAATACAAATATCTTTGAGTTAGACCAGGAACAGCAAATACGTACATTGGCCTCCATGTCTCTATTCTATACTTAAGGCAAACATTACTGATCCATCATAGCATCGTTCCTGGCCTCAGAATTCTTCTCAACACAGCTCCACAGCCACTCAATACCAGCTAACTGACACTGGCACTTGAAATTATGTTTAAGACACTATTATCATACCTATCTCAGGCAGTAAGTCCTAGTAGTAGTAGAAACTACCTTTACAATAATAAAGAAAATAAAAAGTACCTCACTGAAGGAGTTCATGAGCAGCAATAAGATTCTCTCAAACTCTAAATTTGACAACCCAAGAGTACATACAACCCAGGCACACCGTGAGCCACACACGAGTGACTGAAACACAGAAAATTCTGAGGTGCAGGGACAAAGGACATTTTGTAAAGGAAAGCAGGAGAGTAAATCCCTGCATTCCTGGATGCTTGGGGTTTGTACTTCAGATTCCAAGTGCTAAACCTTCATCCCTCGCCAGTTAAAAATAAACTGCAATGTGCCGAAACCTGCTGGTCTAAGGAGAAAGCGTGACGTTCTTTCATTTCATCGGAGAGGAAAGAGATAAAAACACAAGGAGCCTCCGGGGCCACAGTCTCCTCCGGGAAGAGGCAGCTGCGGAGTCATCCTGTACTTTACTGAGGGAGTCCATCAGAACGAACTCTTTCCCAGGAGGAAAGACGCATGAACAGATGAGAGGAAGCCTGGCAGGCACTTAATTCGGGAATCAGTCCAGAGGAATAATAAATTTGCAAAGAAGCCCAGGTGATACTCCTCATGGGACACAAATCTAGATTACTTAGCTGCAGTAGAAACTCCATTCAGATTACGTGTTGTTAATTTAATATAAAACCTAATCTGGGTACATAATACAGTAAAATGTCAGATACTGAGAGACTATTCTTCTGGAAAAGCTCTCAACCCCTGAAAGCAGGCCAACGGAGTGTTGTTCCAGTAAGTATTTTTATGGCCAAAAAGAGCCTCAGAGGCAGGAGCAGCGTGACTGCCCCTTTGCAGGTAACCTGAAACCTGACTGGTTTCTAGGTGGAATCGATGCTTAGATTGACCATGCCAATGAGAAAGTCCAACCTTCCCATACCCCAGTGGAGATGTAATGGGAAGGAGACAGAAAGACAGAGAGAGAGAGAGAGAGAGAGAGAGAGATACTGAAAGAAACAAAAAGAGAGATGGGGGAGGGAGAGTTGCAGTAGGAGAGGAACAGAGACAGAAAGACAGAAAGATAGACAGACAGACAGAAACAGGGGCAGAGAGACAGAGAGGAGGGCAGTCTAAAATCAGAGCCGCTAAGGAATGGCTGGCAATGAAAAAGAAGGGGCTAAGAATGAAGGGGTTAGGAGAGGCAACAAGTTAAGTTCTGTGGGTTCTGATGCAGACAAGGGCTTCAGTGCAGTACTCTGGCAAGCACAGACTTTGCCGTGCAGGAAGGAGTGCACGGTGGGGTGCAGTGAGCACCATGACTTGCTAAGTCACCCCACCATTCACCTCCATAGCTGCCCTCTCGGGCACCGTATCCTTTTCCTTCATGGCACTGTCACGGTTTGTAGCTATATATTGCATTAGGTGGGCCCTTTGTTTAATGTCCAGCTCTCCTGCTGCAGGGGAAGCTCTGGAAGGCAGGGATCATGCGGCTTTTGGACTGACTTCTGTCACCTGGCATGGCGACTTAACACACGAGGGGTTCGGTAAACACTGCTGAATGCATGAATGTGTGCGTGCACAAACCAACGAGGAGCACACAGATGAATGCGTGGAGGTATGTGGGCTTTGTGAAGGAATCTGGGCATCTCCCAAGCTGAGAAAAGAGAAGGGCAACTCGGGCAGCAGGAACAGCACAAGGGAATGTGCAGAGGCATGAAAGACAAGTCCACCTGGAGCGGCTGAGGAGTTGGTTCCACCCTGAGGTGTCCTCCACTCAGGACACCTAGCAGATGTCTCACTACCACCTCTCAGGAAAGGGAATGTCAACAAACTGTTCCACCCCACAAAGTCTAGGATGGCTTCTTATTTGCTGGTGCTCTCAAAGTCAAGAAACAGTTGAGCACCTACTGTGTACAGCACTGTGGATAGCGCATGCTTCCTAGCTGAGGGAGGAGCAGATAACCAGAGAAGCGTGTACAGAAGCACAGCGCACAGTGGTCTGCAAGCAGTGCCCAAGGAAAGCACGAGGGAGCACGTTAAATGATGGTGGTGAGGATTTTATCGTATTAACTTGAAAACATTCAATCCAGTAGCTTTCACTGCGTACCTATGTCCCCAATGCAATACTCTGTACATTTGGAGGATCAAAAAGCAACAGACATCAGGAAGTGCCCTGAGCCTCCCCTTTGCCCTGCTGAGTCAGTTTCAGGCCTGGACAGGTCAGGAACAGAATGAGTTCCTTGCTGGTAAGACCTCATGCCTTGCACCCAGCCCCACTGCCCCTAAAGCATTTATTGGCTCCAGCAGCCAGTGTCTTCCCGAGATGGGAAGCAGGCGATGGCAGAGCCTCAGCGGCTGCAGGAAAGAAGATTCCTGAGAGTGCAGACAGGGCAGGCGGCACACTCCAGAAGCAAATCAGTAACCACAATTTTGCTTACAAAGGCGCCTCCTTCAGCTGGGCTCAGACCTGACATCACTGGGCTGCAAGGCCCTTCACTGTGCCCCCAGCTTGGAAGGGACCTAGCTTGCAGAGAGGGGCTGTGATCGGAGAGCTCAGGTAAAGAAAAACTGGAGATGACCTGTTACAAAAACGCCACTTACCAAGGGGGTTGCTAAGGGCTAAGTCAGCCCTCTGCCACACACAAACTTGAGCTGCAGAACCCAGCGGAGGGAGCAGGGGTGCAAAAGAAAAGTTCAAGACAGGAGTTACACGAAGCAGAACAGCCTTTCGGATGGATTAGAGTGACTGCTGTGAGTTTAGTTTCTAGGAGGGAGATATTACACATTTCACCTTTTGCCCCTTTCCCCCTTTGAAGAAAGACAAGCCTCTGAGATATTTAAGCAAAGCTAAATCCACAAGCATATTACCTTGGAAACAGTTGAACAAGGGCCTCCCAGAAATGGTTCCCGAGGCCTTAGTACCCAGAGCCTCAGGGAACCTTTCCAAACAAAGTGTATTACCTAAGTCAGAGGGCCACCAGGACCACCGTATCATTCTCTGAGGCAAGGACAGGGGCAAAAGATCAGGAGACAATGAAAACCCCCGAAGGGATGTGTGTCTTGATTTTCATTTAGTGTTTGCATAAGCTTGACCTTAATGAAGACATTTATTTCTTATATAGTAAGGTTGATGGTTTAAATCTGTGAAATCTTGAACAAAAAATTCTCAAGAGAATTGGGAGCAGAGTTGAAGGTTTGATAATATAGAAATGTAATTGCCACCTGGTGGCAGCATATCTAAACTAAAGATCCTGAATGTGAGAGGGTGTGTGTGTATGTGTGCATGTATGCTTGCAAGCGTGTGTATGTGTGTGCATGCGTGCATGTGAGTGTGTGTGTGTGTGTGTGTGTGTGCATTCACCCACGCAAATTCAGGGGGAAGGACAGATTGGAGTAGAATCAAAAATCTCAGGGTCAGAACCCAACCTTGCTCCCCAGGCCCCCTCCATTCAACATTGTGAGTTTCCCTGACAACCTTCCTACTTAGTGTTTGTTTTAGACTCCCTTTGGAGAAGAGGGCCCCATTACTCTCCCTTTTCCAAAACTCAAGTCAGAAGAGGCAGATTTGTCCCAATACAGTTAAATGATGTCCAAAGCCGTGGTAAGGAGCTGACCTAAAGCCTGCACTCCATGTTTGTCCTGAGAGCAAGTGAATGAATGAATGAACACTATATTCCTTAAAATGTTATTTGCAGAGAAGAAGTGATGATGCATGGTCTCTGGTCTCCCAACTGGGCAACACTTGCTCTCCAAATGTTCTTTTGTGAAGGGGTCTCTGTCCCAGATTGGAAAGGACTGTGTCTTGGCCCTCCCTGTCTTTCCAACTCCAGGAGAAGCGAGTAGCTGAAACACAGTAGATGCCCGAGAAATGCTTATTGGGTACATGGAGATGTATGGATGTACAAGGGCCGGGGGCACCAGAGGCTACGTGAGCTCATGTCTGGGCCGCAGAAAGAGCAAGCAGGAAGTGAAATAAGCCAGTCAGAGAAGGACAAGTATCACATGATCTCACTCATATATGGAATCTAATGAACAAAATAGATCCAGAGACATAGAAGCATAGAACAGATGGCGGAATCTCAGAGGGAAAGCGGGGGAGGGTCGATAGGGGGGAAGCGATGTATGTATATATGCATAACCCACAGACAACAGTGGTGGTAAAGGCCTGGGGCGGGGGACAGGAGGCAGGGATCAGTGTGGGGAAAAGGGGGACATATGTAATACTTTCAACAATAAAGATTTTTTTAAAAGAAAGAAAGAAAGAGCAAGCAGGGCTGCAGCCACTAAATGGTTTTTCTAAAATAAACCAGGACTAAACTTCGTGGTGTTGGATGGAAATTTCTGGCACAGAATAAAGAATATGGTCCTAGAGACAAAGAGACCTGGGTTCAAATCTGGGCTCCAACAATTGTTAGACGTTGGGAAAGTTGTGTAACCTCTCTGTGCAGCAGTGTCCTCATTCACAAAATGCAGGTTAATAAACACATTCTTGTACACTTGCTTTAAGGATTTGATGAGATAGAGGATATGGATGGTGGGGATGAAACCCTCTCTCCTCATCTCCCTGCCAGGTCACTGCTCTTTCAGAAAGAGCTCCCACCAGTCCTTCCAGTCCTCCCAGTCAGGTGCTGAAAGGGAGCTTCTACCACTCTCTCCCTCTTTCTACCCCCTTCCTCAGAGGAGTAGCCAATCTCACCAGCAAGCACCTAACAACCGTTGGACCACACCTTCCAGGTGCTGGGTTTGCAGGGTCAAGGGTGCTGCTAGTGTCAGGGTCTGCCTCTGGCCCCCTTATGCGCCCACTCCTCCTGTTGCAAGGCACCCTCTTGGTGCCTGCTTGTCTATTCATGGGTGGGAAAACCAGGCCCACCTCTCTGGGGGCCCAGGGCCCTGCTGTCGTCTTCTCAGGCTGCAAGTTGGCAATGCTCAATCTAGCCCATTCCAGAAAACCCTCCACCAATAAAGCTGATACGTTGATGGGTATTTTGTCTTATCTTTCTTAAATCTATTCTTTAGACCATAGGGAAGGAGAGCTAAGTCTTAAGCAGTGTCTTGAGTACTTAGCACTGGAAAGCAAACGGTGGTGACATATTAAGAAGGCTCTTAGAGGGCTGGCGGCAGGTGCTCCTGCTTCAACCCTGGTGTGTGCACTGGAACCAACCTGACTTAGACCAGTGGCTCTCAAGGGGAGCGGCACTGCCCTCTAGAGGGCGTTTGGAAAATCGATGAGAGTGTTTTGGGTTGTCACCATGATGGAGGGACACTATTGGTGTTTAGCAGAACAAGGGGAAAAGCTACTGGACACCCACAATGTGCGGGACAGCCCTGCACAGGAAGTGTTTCATGTCCCCGATGGCTTTTAAATATTTCCCCAGACATGCAGATAGGCTAAAAATCTGCTTATGATACATATTTATACATATGTGTGTCTGAACGTATGTTTATATTTTTATTTAATATTAGAAAGCACAAAGAAAGGTATGAACAAATATACCCACCAAACTATTACAAGTGCTATAATGATTTGGTGGGTAGAATTATATGGACTTTTAATAACAACTCAGTTATATATTTCTATTTTGTTTCAAGTTTTTGTAAAAATGTATTACTTTTACAATGAAAAGAAAACAATTAGTGTAACCAAAAATGGGCAAAATCTGTTAAGCAATTTACAAAAAAAAAAAAAGCATGTTCTAGAGATATATTTTGAAAATAAGTTTATTATATACCAATTCAATAAAATCAGGCTACCATAAACAATCTGCTTATCATTTTCTGAGCCCTAAAAGCAAACTTCTTTGTATATAAATACAACTTGTATTTCTGTATGGCTTTAGTATGCACTGAATTTTCACCATTTAGGAAAATTCATGTTCTGATGCCAACACTGTTGGCAGTATCTGAGTCCCCGATGCAATAGATACATGTCGGTCAGCACGTGAGGCCGAACATTGGCAGTGGTTCTGAGCACAGGCATCTGTATCCAACTATCCCATCATGTCCTCCTGTGCAGGCACACCTGAGAATTGCCTCTCTTTTTTTTTTATATCAGTTCTATTTTATATTTCTCATTCCTATTTTACTTAGGGTGTATATTTGATTTCTAGGTGATATTATATATGAAATTCACATCAAGGTAGTAAAGGGGGCATTCATAGAAAATTATTTACTGTAACTAGGGCCCGTGGGGACTGACAGGATTGAAAGCCACTGTTTTAGTGTCTCAGATCACAAGGCAATGCCTTCATCAGCTTTGACTCTCAGGACCTTGCTGAAACTTCCAGTCACGCAATAGCCACAGCAGAGGAAGTTTGGAGAAGGATTCTGCTTGTCTCAACACATGATGGCAGCTCTAACTTTGCATAAAGCAGGATCTTCATCTCTCTGGGGTCAGGTGGCAGTCAGCAGGGACTTCCCCCATCCACCAGAGTGAAGAAAGCCTTTTGTCAGCAGAAACATGGAAGCAGAACTGGGCTGTGCTACTTACAGAGGTCTTCAGTGGCGTCGGGGACGAAGGCGGCCATGGACTCGTACAGTTCCTCATCACAGCCCGGGTTGAGAGAGCATTTCATGAGCAGGTCTGTGGAAAGGTGGGCCATGGACTCATACACGTCGTCGGCCTCCTCCCCTTGCATCAGTTCCTCTTTGATGTGACTCTTCAGCATGTCCACAGTTTCCTGAAAGAGAACAGGGGACCCACAGGCACACTGAGGCACCCCGAGTGGGCTTGTGACTGGCAATGCAAAGGCTCCCATGGGTCAGGGCTTTGGCCCCCAGCACTAAGCACAGACCCACACATCCAGGAGACACTCGTTAAGGCCCAAAGATCAGACGATACAAATGTACAACCCCCTCATGAGCACCTATTGTGGGCCAGGTCTGATGATGGGTATTTGACTAGACATTCTACGTCATTCTTTCTACCGCTGCTTGAGAGAGACGTGACATCCCCGAGTTCACAGATGAGAAAACCAAAGCTCAGAAAAACCTACTGCCTTGCCGGACACAGGGCCTGCAGTCCTGGCTGCTGAGCTTCCCACTACGCCCTAGTGGTTCCTCAAAAGGGAACAAATGGCACCGGAGGGTGTAACCCTCACTGATGAGCCACATGGAGATTCAAATGGGATAAATGGGCTGTAGCTAAGGTGTGCTTGCACTTCTGTGTAGTCAGAGTCCCTCAGGAACCTCATTCACTAGTCCCCGCTCCTGCCGGCAGACTGCTCCAGAGCCCTTCTCCAAAGTGCCTCCTCGGCTTTATACCCTGTGTGCCCAGGAGAGATGGTGGGGCCGGCTGCCCTCTCTCATCTGGTCTCTAGCTGACTGTGAAGTCGAAGAGCTGGCTTCTCTGAAACCTCTGCACAACTTTTCATGGTAAGAAAGTTCGGTGTTTCACAATCCTTATTTCAGCATCAACCCAGAGACACACATTTTCATCATGGCTGCCCCGAGAGAGCGAATCTGCTATCGACACTCCGTGTTGGTTTCCTAATGAGACCCAAGGAGTGGACCAGGTGGCAGCTGTGAGTGTTGGAGACTCAAAGTCTGGCATTTGGTTTTGATTTGGTGGAAAGAGGAAATGGGACAGTTCTTAGAGGTCATAAACAACACGTAGGGACAACCTTTTGGTACAATGCTGAAGATGCATTGGTTGAAGGGGATGACAGCCAGAGAACAAGGGTGAAATGAGAAATGTGAGCCAGACTAACTTCAGTGCAAGCTGGACATGCATCCTCCAACCTCCCTGTGACATTCAGTAAGTAGGATAGCAAGCCCCGGCGTTGGCAGAAAACCAGGTTCAAATCCTAGCTACACCCTTACTAGTGTGTGACACAAGGCATAGTTACTCCATCTTTCTAAGCCCTGTTCTTGATTGTGAGAGGGAGAGAACAGTATTGTCAACTTCAAAGGATTGTGGTAAGGATTAAAAGAGATCATGCATTTGCCAATCAAATAAATGTAATAGGTAGCAGTGATTACTATGAACACAGTATTGTCCTTAATAAAAACTATTGGCATGGAAATGAAACACTGCATTTTATACATTTGTGACTTCAAAGCAAAGCTGAGTAAACACTCCCAGATGGTGAGCATCTGTAGCCTCATTTATGTCAACGATGCCCCAAACAGGCATTCAGGTTATTCTATTCACTCAACATACTTAGTCACCCCCAGACTTTGGAAAGACCCCTCTATGTGCAACAGCGAGTCATTGTCTTGTAGACGGTCAAATACAGAGCAGAGTTCAGTTTCTGGGGCGGTGTTGGGCTCACTCCTGTCTGGAGATAGAGAGCCAGACGGGATTGGTTTATTGTTCCTTTTAAGGTCACAACCCTATTCCAGAGGCCGAGGTATTCCTACGTCCTGATAATGGAGGAAAACAAAAAAAAGGGTAGAGTCAGGGGGAAGGGCAGCTGCCTCTAAGACAATGGAAGCAATCCTGGGTATGGAATAAAGTCTAGCCATGGGGTGAGATTACACTCAAAGAAGGACCAGAAGTCACGATGAAGTGGGATCTGAGGGTCCAAAACCAGATGAGCAGATAAGCTGGGCATATCTACCTTAAGACAGGCAGAGGCTCAGAAAGAGACGAGCTGTCAGCAGAAGGTGGGACTTCACGTTGGACTCCCTGAAACCTCAGGTGCAGAGTTTTATAGTGTTTTCTGCTGAGAAAGGAACCAATCCTAACGCAGTACATCTGAGCCTGATGGTGGGTGAGGCAGCTGGGAGCACCCCACCAAGGTGCCTTGGAAGTGGGTGGGGAGGTGATTGGGGAAGAGGAATCAGCATCAAACCTTCAGTAGATTCATTCCACAAACGTCTCTTTAAATTCTTTAAAGGTGAGCCTTGGTATCTTACCTATCTTGTTTCCTTTTATCCTCAAAATAACATATGGGTAGAGCTATGATTATCTTCCTTCTGAATACTAGGAAACTGAGGAGAGAGAGAGAGGGAGAGGGAGAGAGAGAGAGAGAGAGAGAGAGAGAGGGAGAGAAAGAGAGAGAGAGAGAGAGAGAGAACACACACGATTTGTCCAAAATCATGTGGCTGACAAGTGTTAATATGGGAACTTGGACTCAGGTCCATGTGACTCCAAGGCTCTTCTTTTTTTATTCTCATCCAAGGACATAGTCATTGATTTTTTTTAAAAGAGAAGTGGGGGGAGAGAGAGAGAGAGAGAGAGAGAGAGAGAGAGAAATGTTGATGTAAGAGAGAAACATTGATCAGTTGCCTCTGTACATGCCCCCACCGGGCCAGGGATTGAACCCAAAACCTAGGTATGTGCCCCAACTGGGAATAGAACCCACGACCTCTCCGTGTACGGGATGACACTCCAACCCACCCAGCCACACCTGCCAGGGCTCCAGGGCTCTTTTCTTAAGGCCATACGTACTGGCCCCGCCAGAAGAGCCACACGAGGACATGCTAGAGATGAAATCTGACCATGTCTCTGCTGAAAAGGCAGCCCTAGGACAACACAGTGCATTTCCAATCCTGGGGCCTCTCCCGCCTTGACCTTACCACGTATTCGTCAATGAACTGCCGCAGGTCCCTGAAGCCATGTTTCTCGGCAATGGTGTTGGGGTAGTGGCCGTGTTTGTTGGCCACACTGTATGCTTGTAGGGCTCCCGGGCAGGTGAGCAACAAAGCAGTGAGGTTCTTCAGTCCATACTTTGCAGCAAAATGCAACAAGGTGGGCAGCTCTTCATCCCTCTGATCTGAAAAAATGTCAAGGAAACTTAATTGGCAGATAACATTGAAGGCAGAGGGCACCCTTGTTCTGGGATTCGAAGCTGGCATGCCTAATATGGCATCGAGCAGGCACTCAATCGTTACTTCTTGGTTGATTGACTTAACAACTGACAACTTCCTCAGGGCATCACTGAAGATTATGCCCTCAGATGACAGAAGAAATGATATTTTAATTGATTAGAAAATCTAATAATACCCTACCTTCTTTCTCTAAAAGGATCAGAGAATCCTGAGAAATAATACTAATGCAAAATGTGATTTTCTAAAGGTGTAAATAGCAGCCACAAAGTACAACAGGAACCATGTTTTGACCTCCTCTGCAAATTTCAGGGTACTTTAAAGCAATTGTTTTGTGCTTTAAAAAAAGAAGAAGCAGCCTAGCCAGTATGGTTCAGTGGTTGAGTGGTCAACCTATGAACCAGATGGTTGTGGTTTGATTCCTGGTCAGGGCACATGCCCAGGTTGCAGGCTCGATCCCCGGTAGGAGATGTGCAGGAGGCAGTTGATCAAGGATTCTCTCTCATCATTGATGTCTTTTTTTTTTTTTTTTAATATATTTTATTGAATTTTTACAGAGAGGAAGGGAGAGGGATAGAGAGTTAGAAACATCGATGAGAGAGAAACATCGATCAGCTGCCTCCTGCACACCCCCTACTGGGGATGCCCGCAACCAAGGTACATGCCCTTGACCGGAATCGAACCTGGGACCCTTCAGTCCGCAGACTGACGCTCTATCCACTGAGCCAAACTGGTCAGGGCCATTGATGTCTTTATCTCTCTCTCACCCACTCCTTTCCTCTCTGAACTCAATAAAAACATCATATATATATAAAGGAGTCCATCTTCATAGCTCTTATTCCTAATTTCATAAAGTATGTCAAGTAATCCTGAGTATGTTGCTTAGTCTTTCCCTGGGCCTTAGTTTTGAACGAGAAAGTATTTCCAGATAATCTTAAAGGGAACTAAAAAGATTAATGGGATGGTATGCAGTAAGGTCCTTGTTTAAAATAGGTTTTGAATGTTCGTATTAATGCAATGTGAACTCTAAGATGTATGTTAACCTCTGATTGGTGAGAAAGTACTGCTGAGAGTCACTGGATTCCCATGACTCCCTCTACCTACTAATAACTGAATACAGCAAGTTAAATTCAACCAAGAAACAGACACAAAAAAATCTTTTTTTGGTCTTGTTTTCATAAAAGTTGACTTCTAAACCCAAAAGTAATATTTAGACAGATAGATAGATAGATGATATATTATCTATAAATACACATATATGTTTCTGTACATTTATATAAATAGATATATATGTTTTTAAACAAGAAAAACCTAGCTTCCTGTTCACCAGGATATGATCCTTGGGATGAAGAGTCTGAAAATGTCCCCAGGATCCCACAATGTCAGGCTATGACATACTCCTTCCTGATCCCCACAATTAAGAATAGAGAATATTCACACCTGCTGGAAGTGATGCAAGAACACTCCATAGCAGGACAATGGGGAGAGGCAAGGGGAGATTGCTCCCAGGAGAAGGACTTGAAGGCAATCTAACCTCATCCTGTGGTTCTCTTAGGCTATGAAAGGATGGAACAAAGGCAGAGGGTAGCCAGGACGCGGGTCCCATTGTGCAGTGCAACTACGGCATGAAGGAAGAGTGGTGTCCACAGAAGCACCATCAGAGGCCTCCTGTCCAATGTGCCACGCACCCTCCCCATGCAAGTGGTTCTCCCAGCTCCAGCCATGCACACATCCACCCAAGACTGCTCCTTCCTCATCAAATATTTGTTTTGAGCCTACAGTGAGCCACCAAGCACAGTTACAACCCTCACTGAGCTAGCGAAGAAGACAGACACAGCTGAGGAGCACTGGGACAGTGGACACCCAACATGCTAGGAAAGCCCCCAGCACATAGATGGAACCTACTGAAGGTTCCAGAAGTCTTCCTGGGAAAGTGCAACCTAAGCTGTTATGGGGAGACGAAGAGAATTTAGCCAGGCAAAAGGCAGTCAAGAAGAACCAGAAGAACTGTAGTCCCGAGTCAAGGTGGCAAGAGGCAGGGCAGAATTTTCATTAGGTGAAAGGAGTTCATACCTTCTGTAGAGCAGAGCGCAGAAGCCAAGGGAGTGAGTAGAGAGAAATGAGAGCAGAAATGCAGCAGGAGCCCTTGGGAAGAATTTTACAAGCAAGCTGAGGAGTTTGGACTTGTGAACAAAGGGTTTTTTAGGAAGGGGGTGTGGTACTCGGATGTACAATGTGGAAGAATCTCTGGCTAGCCAGTGAGGAATGAATGCTTCTCAAAGGAAGGGCTGTAGAGCAGGAAGCCCTCAGATGTATGGGTTGACTCTATGCTGAACGAGCAAACTGGAATCACCCACGGATGGCTCCTTGAGGTTTGACTGTTGACTTACTTGTCATCATATCTTCTTCTTCCAGCTGGTTGATTCCAAAGAGGTGCAGTCCACTTGCGGGGATGTTGTTCTTCAGGGACTCAGTGAGCAGTTTATCGAGTGTCTCTGTGTTGTAGGGCACAATTTTAAAGGCCTGAATACAAAAGTGAAGACAGTCAGATTTTAAATCAAGCTATCCCCACCCAGCAGATTCAAGGCTGATAAACCAGGAGCTGAAATTACATGTCCAAAAGACTCAGGTTTCCTTTCAACATCTTTACCTGACACATGAATTCCACAGGATTCGCAGCATTGGACAATAAATTCCCGATTTCTTCCATGTCAGTGTAATAGCTGATACTGGCTTCGCACACCACTAAGTCCCCGGAATATATCTTCAGAGAAACATTCCCAGATGAAAGGGCTGAACAGAAGAAAAGATACTATAAAAGTGCCAAGGAAGAACAAGTGTCCAGGGAAAAGTGTTTATGGATTCGTCTTAATGGTGAAGAAATTAATTGGGGGCTGGAAGAAAGAACTTGGAGGTGAGCTGCGGGTGGGGAAGTGAGGGAAAGGACAGAAACAGATGAAGAGCAGACTAGCACATGACAGGGCTCAGAGTCAGAGGAATTATTCTCATTGGGTCTGAAATTTAATTTTTGAATAATTTTCATGTTTGTTCAGTACTATAGGTCCAGTGCTGCAATAAATAGGAAGAAGAGTTGAATTTAAAGCAATTTATATAAAGGCCAGTGGTTGCCAGAAGGTGGGAGGGATCCTGGTAGGTGGAACTCCACACTTTGGTCACATCTGGCCAGTAGAACTGATTCACTGCGCTGCTGTCATTACTATGAGCTCTCTCTGCGTGCTCTCTTCTGCACCACAGGAAGGGGTTTTGAGGGGAAAAGAAAAAAGTAAAAATACCCCAACCACAAAGATTCAAGTCATAAAAGAGGAAATGCGACAAGTAGAGAACATGGAAAAAATTCAACCTCACTAGTAATCAAAGAAATGCAAATTGAAACAATGGGCTACTTTAAAAAAACATATCAAATTAGCAAAAATATTTAATGATGATGGTGATGGTATAGCAAAATAAACTCGACAGTAGCAATATTTCAGAAAGCATTATTTTCCAGGATCCTTAAAAATACCCATTATTTCAGAGATTCCATCTGGAGGAAATAATCCTAAATACAAAAGGAAAAAAACATCTGCTAGCTAAGGATGCTCAGTACTTATCATAATTTAAAACAATAAAAATACAATAAGAAATTGGAAATTACATAAATATGCAACAATGAGGAAATGAAAAATTAAAAGATAAGAGTTATTTTCAACTGAGTATCATGCAGCTTTAAAAATTATGGTTAGCTCAGCTGGCGAGGCTCAGTGGTTGAGCATCAACCTATGAACCCGGAGGTCACGGTTCAATTCCTGGTCAGGGCACATGCCAGAGTTGCGGGCCTGATCCCCACTGGGTGGCGTTCAGGAGACAGCTGATCAATGATTCTCTCTCATCACTGATGCTTCTTTCTCTCTCTCCCTCTCCCTTCTTCTCTGAAATCAATAATAAACATATTTTTTTAAAAAAAGTATGGTTATAAGATATAAGTCCAACACAAGGAACTGGCTTTATAAATTATGGTGCATCTAAACAATGGCTTACCTTGCAACCAGTAAGCATCATGTTGTAAAAGAATATTTATTAATGTGGATAATGGAAGTGGGCTATGAGACAGTATGAAGCCATGTACATAGATGTGGAAAAATACAGAAACCAGTAATTTCCTTTGGGGTGGGCATATGGGTAATTTTCTACATACTTTCTTTTATGGTTACTTTATTCTTCATGTCTTCTGTATTGAACACACATTATTTTTGTAACAGAAAATAAATGTGTTATAAAATGGAAAGTTATCCCCTAGCTGGTTTTGTTCAGTGGATAGAGCATGGGCTCGCAGACTGAAGGGTCTCGGGTTCGATTCCAGTCAAGGGCACATGCCTGGGTTGCCAGCTTGATCCCCAGTAGGGGGCATGCAGGAGGCAGCAGATCGATAATTCTCTCTCATCATTGATGTTTCTATCTTTCTCTCCCTCTCCCTTCCTCTCTGAAATCAATAAAAATATAAAAAATAAATAAAATAAAATGGAAAGTTACAAAGTCCATATAATAGCTTGGGGGAGGGGGATGGGGAGAGAATAAATCTAAGATTACATAAAAAGAACAGAATATCAGGTAATAGATACTACTGAAACAACTATGTTTTAAAAAATTGTGAAAAAAGCCCAAAAGCCTGAATGGTGGTCTGATGACTTTTTTTCCGACTTTTCTTTAATTTCCAAGAAGTTTAATATGTTAACTTTCTAATGATAAAATTTTAATATAGCCATTGTCGTCGCCCCCCCCCCCCCCCCCCCCCCCCCCCGCCGCATCACACATAGATGTTTCTGCCATTCCTTTTCCTTTAAGCAGAACATGACAACCAAATTCAAACCTTGGCTGACACTTTGCTCAGCTGCTGAATAGACAGACAAGTAAAAGAAACAAGAGGGGGCCTCTTCCCTGGCATGATGCCTAATCTCTGGAGGTACCTGGGGCGACTTACCGGGAGCCTTCACGGACACGGTGTACTCATTCTCCAGCTTGCCTTCCACCCTAATGGAGGGAGAATCCTCTGGAGAAAATTCGGCTTCGGTCGTCACTCTCTCGTCCAGCTTACATCTCACAATGACGTAGACAGTGGTTTCTGCCTGAAACGGGACACCAGTCATCATTCCCTTTCCCTCCTGGGTTCCTTACTAGGGTGCCCAGCCAGCGGGTCTCCTGCTCCCTGAGCCCCAGCCTTATCTAGGGAGGCTGTTCTAGAACAGGGTGGATCTGCGGTCCACTGTTTGCTTCAGTTCCCAATGATACACGTTCCCAAACCCAAGAGTAAACATTTATAAACCTTTATAACAATTTGATGGAGTAATCCTTTGTATGTTGAACCTAATAGAAATAATTTAAAAACCCGAGTGTTATATTTTATATGCCTTGTAATTTCATTTTTATAGCTTTTCTTTTATATTGTATTTGATAAAAGCATCGGTCCATGGCAGAATTAGAAATTTAAAAAATAAAATGTCTAAAAGTTCCTCACCACAGACAGTTGGGGAAGCACTATTCTAGACTAGTCTTGCTACCCAAAGTGAGGTCAAGGGACCAGAAGACCTGATCCCCCTGGAAGCTTGTTAGAAATGTAGATGCTCAGGCCCTACCTGGACCCACTGAACCACAGTCTGGTTTTACCAAGACCTCGGGGGACGCATGCACCTTATAGTGGGAGAGGCACCTGCCTAGAGAAGCTCTTTTGTTCTGCAACTGAATGCTCTTCATGGAAAGACAAAAATAACTTACTGGGGGATTAATTTTCCAAAGGCACTGAGCAAATTGAATAGCCATTTTGCTTTGTTTTAAGATCTCTTGCTGAGCCTGCCAAATAGAATTATCTTGTTTCACTGGGCTGCGGAATGATCCTCCAAGACATTGAACTGGTAAGAATAGCCCCTCCCCCTCCTACCCCCCAAAAATAAACGTGCAAAGGAGATATTTCTGGCCAAAGTGAATCCCCAAATGTTTATCCTAAGATTCTGCTATAAAGTCCTCACAGCACCCCTCATGACAAAGGCTGTGATTTCACAACAGATGAGGAAGGGGCGTGGTCCTGGCTCCTGGGGGCTGCTGAGGCTGAGTGTGAATGTGTTGTGGTTAATCTGACTCCTGCTGCAGGCCCAGCCAGCTCCTCCTCCCAGGGAGTGTGGGGAGCCAGACAGAATGACTGTCTCTGTTCTATTGACAGTCAGGACCCAACCCCAGCCCAGCTGCCTCAGGACCCAGAGACCTAGAGTAGGCAACAAGGAGCACGCATCCTGGGTTAGGAAGAGCCTAGATGGGAGAAGGAACAAAAGCCTGGAGAATCATGGAGGCATGCGAAGGGCATCGTTCTTTAGTCCCAAACCCGGCACTGATGGCACCCACCATCCTGATTACAGGATGAGTAGCAGGAAGGAGTGCAGAGCGAACTGGGAGAAGCATGCTCCATTTAAATGGCTGCTTGGCCCTGCCAGTCATCTCAGGCCTGTTGTCACCAGATTCTGATTCCAAGAAAGCTGGAAACACAGATTTTCACGCCTAATTTTTAAAACACTCAGCAGTCCAAAACAAACATGTTTGGGTTCCGTCCAGCCCAAGCAGCAGTTTGCAACCCTCATGTAGAAAGTCCTTGCCTTGTGGCCTCAGGCAGCATGGAAAACCACTCACACGGCCAAAGAAGCTGGTCCTTCCCATTGCCACAGCTCTCCCGCCCTCGTCTCAAGGAGCTCACAGGGGCAATTTAGCAAACTTATCCACAGGGAAGCATTTTGCTGCTCTGAACTAATATAACACATTGTTGATCAGGAAAGGAAAGACCATGAGAAACTATCAATACTACAGTAGACTTCAAATGACAGTGGCCCTCACAAGTCACCTGTTAACTTATGTCCCATCCCTGAAAATGATACATTATGGCATCAATCTTATCCCTTTAGCAAGCAACATTTGCCAGCACATTTAAGCCATCAAGCTCCATGGCACTCACTTGGGCCATGCCAGTGGCCAGTAAGTGAAGAAGGCAGCTCTCAAATGCCTCTCATCCTTTCCTCCCAGAACTACACTCCGCGGGTGGCACAAGTGTCCTGTAGTGCTCATGTCTGCTGGTCTCCCACCTGTTTTAAGTTTTGGATCCATGAACTAAAAGTCTTAGATTGATGGCACATACATTCCTGGACTTGTCTCTCTTTCACTTCAAAGAGTGAGTTGTCCCCAAGGCCCAGGTACTGGGGTTCCCAGGGCAGCTACTATACAGGGAACCCCACAGGAAGGCTGGGATTACACTAAGGTGCAACAGGTGAACCCGACTCCCTTTACTCCAACAAATGCATCCATTGAAAAGCCTGAAAGCCCATGTTCTGACATCAATCCACCCGCCCCAGAAGTGCCTACCCCACAGCGAATGCGGTCTGGCTGCACCACCATCAGGTTCCCAGGTGAAGTTTCCAGCGGCAGGCTCTGCTGCTTCGAGTAGGGCAGGACCTTCTCGTCCTCAGTTTCAGTGTCGGTGACTGAGTCACAGCCAGAATCTACAGAACAGAGAACAATGGTGAATGGGAGAGAAGGAAGGAGAACTGATGGGCAGGCTCCACACCATGAAAGCCCCAAACATTACCAAATAGGAAATGGTTCTGAATGTTAAACAAATACAAGCTGAAGGGAGTGACTCAGGAACTCATGAAAGAGAACCTAATTATGAAAAGTCAACCACCACGTAGGCCACAGGGAAGAGTGACAGCGAGGGGCTGAGGTGGAGAAGAAAGTCTGAGGCAGACTACTGTCTGAGGCTGGCAAGTCCAGGCTCAACCAATAGGCTTCCAGAAGCTTTACCTCGGGACTTATTGCAGGGCTGCCTTTGGTGGGCGTGAGGAAAGGAGGTTCCTTCTTCTCAGGCTGGGTCAAGAATGGACTGTCCATGCTCACCCAGCATGGCTCAGTGGTTGAGTGTCGACCTATGAACCAGGAGGTCACAGTTCGATTCCTAGTCAGGGCATATGCCCAGGTTGCAGGCTTGATCCTCATGACTAGCCAATGTATCCTCTCCAGAGCCACAGTGAAAAGCAATAATTTTTAACAAATTTTAGATCAGTGTAACCAGGATTCAGATCAGTACCACAGCTAACACCTCTACTAGAGCATGCACAGATTCAGAGCAGGTGAGCAGGATTGTGCAGATGTGTGGGTGATGGCACACACAAAGATGGTGTTGAGATGGTGTGAATGGAATCTGCCAGAACTCCAAGGCAGGGGCTGTAAGCCAGGGTCCATCCATTGATAGGATACTTGTGTGCAAGGTTCTGTATGTGCATGTGTGTATGTTTGCCTGTAGTTTTCTGGAGACAGCTCCGAGATTTAATCAGATCCTCAGAGACAAATGGTAAAAAATGGTTAAGAGGAGAGGGAAGGTTCACCGTCCTTTTCTTGGGCTTGCTGTCTGCATTCCAAAACCACTTACAGAGCCAGCCAAGTATGATAGGCACTGAGAGGACATGAGGATGGACCAGACATCAATCCTGCCTTCATAGAGCCCACAATCTAAAACGGTGGCTGGATGAGAGGTCAGGGTTAGCTTGGCTGATCCCTACAGGAGGGCCTCCCAGGGAAGGAGTTGGCTTCCTGCAGAGCTTGTGGTGATCAGTGCTGGCAGAAAGCTGAGGTGACTGGTGAACATGTCCCCACAGAAAGCTATAACCACAGGTTGGCACGTTAGACCCCAGTTCATGCCAGCAGAGAAGCTGTGCTCCTACAATCTTGAAGGCTGAGGTGGGGGAGCAGAGCTAGGGACAAGGTCCTAGGCAAGGACCCACAAGACCTGCTCAGGCCAGGGGAGGGGCTGAGCCTGATATCTGTGTGACAGGTGTCTATTCACTCTCCCAGAGTGTGATGGGCATTGAGGCACACAATCCTACTGCTCCTCCCTCTCCATATTTTCTCCCAAGATGCATTATTCCAGAAGGCCTGGCTGAGTAAGTCCAGATCTCTGATCTTATTTATGCAACAGAAAACCAGGCAGAATATAGTGCTAAGAGATGGGGCAAAGGACGCTGGGAGTTCCAAGGAGGGTAATATTGTTTTTCACTAGGCATCAGAGCTATCATACTCCTATATCTCTCCTTTCCTTTCCATTCCTACTGACTCACCTTGCTCAGTGCTAATATCCCTCTCCAATCATCTCCACCTCCCTGCTCTCTCAGCCAAATTAACTGAAGGCTACCATTTTCTCTGCTGGATCTGCCCTTTCCCACACCCTTCTCTCCTTGATCAGCTATTTTTAAAACATCTAGGGCCCATCCCCATGGACAGAGCTGCACACGCCACCCAAGCAACTCCCATCGACCATGGAGCCTATGAATGAGAGAGTCCAAAAGATCAGGGATAATGAATATTACTCTTCTTAATAATTACATGCTATCATATCAAACTTCAATTTTTTATTATTAGATGACTGAGCATCCCAATTTTTCATTTCTGAGGTTCTTCCTGGAAGAGAAAATAACCCTACTGACTTAAAACATTCAATCAGTTACTTAAAACTGCAAAACACTACCCAGAACTACTTATTAGTCCAGAATTGTTTAGACACTCTCGTGCCAATTACTATTCTAATTTATTATACAGGCATAATCTCCTTGGGATAGACCAATCTACCATTGCTTCAAAAAAGAAAAACCTCTTCATTTCTTCCAAATTGCTGACCCATTTGTCTAGCCAAAGAGTCAAAGCTCTGATAATTACAGTTAACAAAAGAATAAAGAAAATATAAATAAGCCAAATGAGAAAAAGATAATAGCAGATATGAAGAATTTTTAGAAACATGTTGATGTGATAACTCTATGCTCAGAATTTTACAAATTTCAATACAATTTTTATAGAAAAATATAAATAGTCTCAAAATACGTAGAAAACCTGACTAAATCAATAATCATGGGGGAAAAACTTCATTGGTTTTCAAATAAGGCCATATACCATTTCTTGCATTGTTTTTTAAATTGTTGTTGCAATGATGTCCTCCTTTATAATATTCATTTTCCTATCTAAGAAAATTATCCAGCCCTAACTGGTTTGGCTCAGTGGATAGAGCGTCAGCCTGCAGATTCAAGGGTCCCAGGTTTGACTCCGGTCAAGGGCATGTACCTTGGCTGTGGGCACATCCCCAGTAGGGCATGTGCAGGTCGATGTTTCTCTCTCATCGATGTTTCTCTCTATCCCTCTCCCTTCCTCTCTGTAAAAAATCAATAAAATATTTTTTTTTAAAGAAAATTATCCATATATATAAAACCCTAATAGGCAAATAGACGTAACGGCGGAACAACCGAACAACTGGTCGCTATGATGTGCGCTGACCACCACGGGGCACGCATGGAACATGGCTGGCGTCGGCAGCAGGAGGCAGAGTGTAGAACATGGCAGGCGTCCACTGTGGCGGGATGGTGGAGCAGGTAAGCAGGAGTGCCAGACCCAAGGCAGGGCACCGGTAGCTGTCATTGGACGAGCCTCCGGTGGTTACTGAAAATTCTTTGCTCCCACACAGTCCTGCCCGGCGCTTGCACCTGCTACTGGCACTGGCCCTGATCGCACCTGCTGCCAGCGCTGGAGCCACCATTCACACCTGCCACCAGCACCTGGAGCCAGCTGCTGTCGCTTAGCACCATCAACAAGGGTGAGCGGCGGCTGTCAGCCCCGATTGCCCCTCAGGGCTTCTCCACCTCCCCTGCTCCTGAGGGGCGATCAGGGCTGGCAGCCGATCGCACCCACTGCCAGCAATGGCCCCGCTTGCACCCACAGCCGCACAAGAGCTGCTGCTCACACCCACTGCTGGTGCCAGCCCCGCTTGCACCTGTAGCCAGCGCCGGAGCCACTGCTCACACCCCCACCGGCGCCCGCCCCAACTGCTCCGTGCCCTCAGCAGGTGCGAGTGGGGCTGGCACCATCAGTGCATGGGAGCAGCAGTGGCAGGAGTGAGGCTGCTGGCAGACAGGGGACCGGGGGCCATGGTGGGTGGGACAGGGAAGGGGCCCAGAGGATGGGCTGTGACCCCCCTGTTCCCATAGCAGCCTCGTGGCCCAGAGTCCCTTTCAAGGTGCACGAATTCGTGCACTGAGCCCATAATATATATATATATATATATATATATATATATATATATATATATATAATATGTATCCTACTAAAGTTTTTTAAAAAATCAAGGGTACTTTTATTTTATATTAAAGTTATAAAAAATTAAATAGAGCAATTAAACGTAATAGTCCACAAACCAAGCTTTGTTCTCATGAAAACATAGTATGTGATAAAGAAAGCATTAAAAATCAGTTTAGAATAAAGAAAATAGTTGATGAGAAAAATGGCTCGGGAGATGGTGCTAGAGAAATTCAGCTATTTGGGATGGGTGTGGAGGGGCAGAGGGGTTATTTAGAGTCTTCCTAATTCTCATAATTTCCAGAATTAAATTTAGATGAATTAGAGATTGAAATTAAAATAAAGTAAAACAAATTTTTAAACTTAAAATGATGAAAATGTGGTTGAAAGCTTTATCATTGGTTTAGGGAAAGATCTGTTCATCTTAAACACATGAAGAAATACAATCCAAACAAACCATAGAGTTGATGACATGAATTTAAAACTTCAATAAACAAAAATGTAAAAACCTAAAAACTCAATCATATGTTTATAAAAGCATTAGTCATAATAGCCAAAAGTGGGGAAAACCGAGTGTCCATCAACTGATGAATTGTATTATTCAGACATAAAAAGGAATAAAATATCAATACATGCTACAATATAGATGAACCTTGTAAACACTATGCTAAGTGAAATAAGCCAGCCACAAAAAACCCCCACACATATCATATGATTCCAATATCTGATATGTCTAGAATAGGCAAATCTATAGAGACAGAAAGTAGATTAGTGTCTGCTGAGGGCTGGGGAGCTGGGATTGGGTGGGGCAAGGTCAGGAAATGATAGCTAAAGGATATGGGGTTTCTTTTTGAGGTGATGAAAATACTCTAGAATGAGTTGTGGCAATAGTTGCACAAGCCTGTGACTATACAAAAAAAAAGTATTGGCGGGAAGAGATTAACCCAAGAACATATACATATATGCATGACCCATGGACACAGACAATAGTGCAGTGAAGGCCTGGGGATTGCGGGAGTGAGATAGAGAGGGTCAATGGAGGGAAAAGGGGGAAACAGCTGTAATATTTTCAACAATAAATATACATTTTGAAAAATCATTAAATGGTACGCTTTAAATGGGTAAATTGTGTTATGTAAATTAGATCTCAATAAAGCTGTTACCAAAAAAATCCCAGGGCAAATCACAAACTGGTTAAACTTTGAAATAAATATGCCAAGGAACTAATCTCCTTATATATATTAAATGGTCATAGAAATCCGTTTATAAACACCCAAAGCCCAATAAGTAGATAATTCACAAAGAAAGAAATACAAATTACCTCTCTCTCTCTCTCTCTCTCTCTCTCTCTCTCTCTCTCTTTACACACACACACACACACACACACACACACACACTCATTCATTATCACTAATCACCATGGAGTTACAAATAAATACAATTAACATATTGCTATTTTACCTTTTCAAATAAGGAGATGTTTGAAGGTGAGGTAGGATAGATACTCTCATTTGATGCTGACAAAAGTATAAACTGCTACGATCTTTCTGGAAAGCCATGTGTCCATATACCGAGAAAGGGAAAGTCTTTTAAATGTTCACACCTTGGGCCACATAATTCTACTTCTAAAAATCTCTCTTGAGGAGGAAAATAAGTGTTCAAAATGTAGACAAAGATAATGAGCCAAGACCTCTGCTAAATCATTCTTTCCATCAGTGAAAATCAGAAAGTAACCTAACTGATGAAAAAAAATATCATTTTCAGAGACTTTTAGGTAAAGGTTTACCACATTATGGGAAGCAAAAAAGGCAGGATATAGAAGCATACATCTTGGAGTGTTGGATATTAATTATAGAAAGAAAACTGCATTTTAAAAGGTCAGAAGAAAATGCGTGGTTGGGTTGTGCATAGTCCTTCCCTCCCTTCCTCTTTTCTTCCTTCCTTCCAACCTTTCATGTATTTTCATATTTTCTAAGGTGAGAAGAACCTGGGTAATGGAGCAGGGGGTGAGAAGGAAAGTGGCAACTGAGTGTTGGCTAATTATTTCACCACTTGGCACAAATGAGATTGATCCTAACAGTGCAGCACTCGGCAGCTATTCCCCAGATCAGATGGGCCGTGGAAACAATTCCTTGAAACAGGGCTATTCTTTAAGTCCCCTTAGACAGCTATCAGCAGCTAATTCATTTAGGGAATCCAGGCAGGAGGCCACTCACTCCCCTGGGTGACTCTGGCGGTGCTGATTGACAAGCCCATCACTTCGTTCCTCCCAGCCAAGTTGGCCTCTTCCATGGCCCACTTCAGACTGGGCCAGGGTACAGCAGATTCAAAGTTTCCTCTGAAGGAAATGCCAACCCAGACATAAGCACTACTGAGACCCACCTGGCAGAGTGAGATGGCCCCAAACTTTTTTTTTAAACATGTAGACCCCCCTTGATCCCTCACCACCTTGAAGACAATACCACCTTTGCTGTCCTGAAACTCAAAAATTACATGTTTGAGTGAAAACATTCCGAAAACCCCAAGGATCCTCCCCAATACCAAATATTATTAAGATACCAATAGTATCCTCGCTGCTTTAAAATTTAGCAATGTACCTTGGCTTTAATGAGATCTAGAGATACTATGGAGATATAATAGAAAAATATTCTCTTTGTGCATTCAGCTCCCCAAAGTCTCATCTATAAAGGACCCAAGTGGCAAACACTCTTAGAATCCAGTGGCAGGAAAAGTTTATTCTTCGGAGAACCTGCCTGCTTTCTCTTAGATGACAG
This sequence comes from Myotis yumanensis, assembly GCF_028538775.1. Taxonomy (NCBI): domain Eukaryota; kingdom Metazoa; phylum Chordata; class Mammalia; order Chiroptera; family Vespertilionidae; genus Myotis; species Myotis yumanensis. Next base: position 21,553,329 of record NW_027223764.1, on the reverse strand, counting down.
TAAGAACAAGCTAACATGATGGTGTGTTTCACCTTTTGCCCTTGCTGCCAAGTGACAATTTTGGTCTTTAACTGCCACTATGTTCTCAAGGCCAAGGTCTTTGGTCTTGCCTAGTTCTCTTTGTCTTCATATTGTGTTTAATATTGAAGCGTGCTTCAAATGCTTTGGAGATTGGGCAGGATGTGAATTAATATTTCTCAAACTAGCAAAAAGTCCTCAGATATAGTCCCTGTGAGAATCTCAGCTTGGGCTTTTCAATTCAATAATAATGCCTTTACTGTGGGATGCAAATGCAAAGATATTCCAGGTTACCTGGATGGTCATGTTATAACTGGGTCCTACCACAGGGCTGTGGGGCCCATGTATGTGTCTGCAATCATTTTGCAGCTAAGGTCATGCTCCACTGAATGTCAGGGACTAATGAGGAAAGAAGAGGAGGTGCAAGATGATATGTAGACGAGGCACTTGTGACAAGAGAATACAAGGTTTCCGGCACCCTACTGCACATGGAGAAATGTGGGGGGGGAGAGCCAAGTCCCAAAATACAACCCCCCACCTGGCAGAATCTGTGAGCACCACAGCCTCATGCCCCGTTCATGATGCTGCTCCAATAACCAGCATCTTCCATGACATGAATATAGTCAGCTTGTCTTTTAATTTATAAATCTATTTGTATCTTGTTCATGTGTTTTGCTTTCAAAACTGGGAAATAACAGTAAGCATAAGAAGTTGAATATGTTTATACATATTAAATGGCATCATAATAATCTGTCAACAACTAAAGGTTCACAATTTTTCCCCGCCACAAGGGAGTCTATATATAGTATTTGGATCTAAAAAAAACAACAACTATGAATTTTAAATAAAATGAGTATATGTATGCACTTGGATTCACAGCCAGCCACATGAAGCAGCATATTAGGTAAGAGAACTGGTGACAGACACCCTGTTATTACTAATAATGTTAACAATAAAAGTTACTATTTACTGAAGAGTGTGATGACTACTTAATAGTCTTAATCCTCACAATGACCCTGTGAGATAGAAATCACTATCCCATTCCCATTTTACAGGTGGGAACACTGTGCCTGAAGGATTGAAGTAACCTGACTAAGTAACGCAGCAAGCAAGCAAGGGGCAGGGCAGGCGCTTGCCCCAGGTGTCTGCACTGCCTCCTTGGTTGATGTGGTCTAGGGCAGGAAGCAGCGTCACTTACTATTCCTGGTCTGGGTTGTGACTGCAGCTCAGGAGACTTGATGTGGGTTTCCCCTTACCAATGCCTGGTGGGGCTGCCTTGCTCTGAGCAATGCCACCCTAGTTAGGATACTGTGACGCACCACTGGGGCCGACAGGCACATTTCAACAACGGGGTTCAAGTCAAGAGGCACCAAAAGCCAACTGGTCCAGCGAGGGTCCTGTGTGCTCGAGGGGCCTCTGACCCAAGGCTGCGCTCTCTTACTTTCCAATTAACTTTTCAGACCATCGTGCCGGTGTTTACTGCGTCTGTCCTGCATGCTGTCTGACACTCAGCTGGGAGGATAGGGTAAGGAGAACAAGAAAATGGCATGTGCTGATTTTGGAGAGGTGTTTTCAGAGTACACAAGCTAACTTCTCTCCTAAGGTAATGCTAAGCTTTGGGAAAAGTATAAATAAAGATTGTTCTTTAAAGTGACCACAGTGGCCATCTACACAATGGAATACTATGCTGCAGTAAAAAAAAAAAAAAAGGAACTCTTGCCTTTTGCAACAGCATGGATGGAACTGGAAAGCATTATGCTAAGTGCAATAAGCCAGTCAGAGAAAGATAAATACCACATGATCTCACTCATTTGTGGATTATAGAGAACAACATAGACTGATGAGAAGGGACAGATCCAAAGACTGAGAAACAGCAATCAGGCTATCAATCCCCAGAAGGAAAGTAGGGGAGGGCGGAGGTAAGGGGAAGAGATCAACCGAAGGACTTGTATACATGTATATAAGCCAAACCAATGGACATGGACAATAGGGGGATGGGAGCATGAGTGTGTGTGTGTGGGGGGGGGGGGGGTTAATGGGGGGTGAGGACACATTTGTAATACCTTAACTAATAATAAAAAAATATATAATAAATAAATAAATAAAAATAAAGTGACCACAGTGGCCATTTGTTGAGCATTTACTATATCCCATACAAAATCCTTAACATATATGATTCTATTTTATCGCAACTAAGGAACTGCTCATTCTGTCCATTTTACAGATGAGAAATCTATGGCACAGAAATTTAAGTCAGTTGTCGAAGTCATACATACATGCTGTATGGAAATTTCACCCCCAAATCCATGCTCTCACGCACTCTGACAGCATTTTCCACAGTGTGAGCCACGCACCCTGGTGGTACGAGACACGATTCTAAGGTGTACAGCAAACATTCAGGGTTACTGAGAAAGCAGTGTGAGAAGGTGGTCCCATTCACTTCTTTTAATCCCACTTATATCAAGAACAAAGGCTCCATTGGGCAAGAGGGGGCCTTTAATTCCTCTTTAACATGCATATCCTCTTTGCAACACAGAGAGAATAGGCCATAAGCCCACAGGCTTCTGTAGGCATGATTATCTAGTAGAACCGAATACATTACTTTTCATTGTTTTATATTTATAGTTACCTTTTTATATCAAGAGACTGGTTTTTCATTTATAGTGACAAAGTTTCCTTTTAAATAGTACAATGGAAAAGTTCTAGAAATAGTTAGTGGTGATGATTGCACAACATTGTGAATATAATTAATGCCACTGAGTTGTAGACTTGAAATTGGTTAAAATGGCAAATATTATGTTATATATATTTTGCCACAATTTTAAAAAATTGATAATGTAATATACCCCCCTTAATTCATTGACTACTTTAAATGCATGTATTGGCCCATACAGTGTGGCTCAGTGATTGAGCATTGACCCAGGAACCAAGAGGTCACCAGATCAATTCCCAGTTAGGGCATATGCCCAGGTTGTGGGCTCAATCCCCAGTGCAGGACCTGTAGGAGGCAGCTGATGGATGATGTTTCTCTCACATCAATGCTTCTATCCCTCTCCTTTCCTCTCTAAAAATCAATAAAAAACATATTTCTAAATAAATAAATAAATAAATGGGTGAATTGCATGGCACGTAAATATTTCAATAAAGCTGTTACAAATAAACTGAAAACCATGTTGATGATTCTCATATGACTGAAGTTTGAGAAAAGCTGGATTATACTATACTGCTCCATTTTGATAAGCAAAGTTTATTAGTGATTTTTAAAATAAGGTAAAGTGAAGGTGGAAAAAGGGGAAGACAGCCTGTAGCATAAACATGTTGATTTATTTTCTCTGAGTTTTGGATGCCAAGGAAAAAGAAAGTGAACAGAGAAGAAAATTAAGGAGATTACATTTCAGCTGAGAATTAAGAATTTTTCACCCATCTAGCCAAAAATGGAATAAAAAAGAAATGGTCATTGGGGCCAGACAGGGAAATGTGTGTCTCTGGGCTGAAATTAAGTAGGAGATCATCAATTTGTGTCCAGAATTTCTAGTGTGGCTGATACAAGAGAAAGTGGAGAAAATTCAAGATTTCTTGGAAGAAGGCAGAAATGAATTGACAAGCAGCCTCGGTCGTGGGGTCCACAAATGAAAGGGGCCATGTTCCCTCTTCATTTGCATCCTGGGTCCGGGACCCAAATTTAATATTGCACAGGTGGGGCAGGAATATAGAGAGGTGCCTGAAGTCTGAGAAACCTCTGAAGGCTGTTCTACTCAGAATAAAATTTCTCATCTATTATAAGTCTCATCCTTCTAACCAAGCCACAAGGATGAAGTCATAAAACAACTCTCTCAAAGCCCAACATAAAATGTGCTGAAACCTGAGCCTCCTCATCACCTAGCAAGTGTCTACTGAACGTGAATGACATGGGTCCCATGGGGGATCCCAGAAGCGTGTTCTCTATAGCCTGGGCCTTACGGAGCTCACAGCTGAACTGGGAAGACGACGCTCCACTTACAGAAACTGAGAACTGTGTGATGCCCTCCTCGCAAGTACTAACCCATGTGATGAGACCGTAAATATCACTGTTTATGAAATGAGTTCTGTTTCTAAGTGTTTAGAAAAGTGCTGGGATAGAAGTTTCGTGAAATTGAGAAAGACTTCCTGAAGGATAAAGAAGAGAAGTTAACTTACTTCAATTAGGTCAAATAGCTTTTGGGTACCGAGGTTACCCTTCTGTGAAAAAGGTATATTTTCTATTTAAAATAATAAAATGACTCGTAATTCATTTCTTTATTCCTTCAACAAATATGTATTGCCTATCAATGAATAACAAATATTCAAAGCCTTGCCTAGGCCTCTCCCCTAAGAAATGTTAGGGTGAGAAAATTTCTGTCCTCACTCATTTTGGGGACCAAAGAAGAGAGAAATAGATTATTTCCAACTTCCAGAAACAAATAAGAAGAGGAATAACTTTAAAATAAAACATTATGGGAAATAAGCAGGGATTTATAAAACGCAGTTTATGGCCACCAGAAAAATCAAAGAAGGAAGAACATCCCCAAAGAGTTGACAAGTTGAATCTTGAAAGGCACAGAGAATGCTGAAGTGGGGTCAGAAAGACTTTGCTCGCAGAGATAAAGGTATGATTAAGGGCACAGAGGCATGAGAGCAAATGATATGCTTGGGCTACAGAAAGCAAAGTGGGGGCAGCTTCTAGATTGGGGTGAGGGATGAGAAAGGTAGGGGAGCCTCAGTGTCAGTCAAGGAGTTGGACTGTATGTCAAAGAGTATTCATGAGAAAAAGAAATTCTATAAAATATAGATAGACCCTGGCTAGATGGCTCCGTTGGTTAGAGCACCGTCCCATACCCCAAACGGTTGCAGTTCAATTCCCAGTCAGGGCACATATCTAGGTTGTGGGTTTGGTTCCCGGTCGGGGCACGTATGAGAGGCAACCAATCGACATTTCTCTCTCATATCAATGTTACTCTCTCTCTCCCCCTTCCTTTTCCTCTAAAATCAATGAAAACATATCCTTGGACAAGGATTAAAAATATAGATAGTTAGCGCTGGCCAGTGTGGCTCAGGTGGTTCAGTGTCAGTCAATCTATGCACTGCAAGGTTGATGATTCGATCCCGAATCAGGGCACATACCCAGGTTTCAGGTTTGATCCCAGGTAGGGGTATATGGGAGGTAACTGCTCAATGTTTCTCTCTCACATCGATGTTTTTTTTCTCACTCCTCCCTTCCTCTTTCTCTAAAATCAATCAATCAATAAATAAATATATATATATATATATATATATATATATATATATATATATATGTATGTATGTTTTTGCTATAATTCCAGACACACAAACAGGATATAGCAGCTCTTTTGTAAATCTGGGTCAGAATTGAGAAGGCGAGAGGCTGACCGCCCATCACACTCTGAGCAAGCTGCTGTTACCAAGCCAACATCTTACTCTATCCGCTTTCAGGAGCAAATAAGATGCTATAATTAACCTGATGTCTGAAAGTGTACCACAAGCATGGTTCACGAAATGCTTAGAATAATGATTCTTAAGTATAGCAAGCATTTCTCCTACTACTTATCTTGTTTGCACCAGCTAGTAGCTAAGAAAATCAATGTCATGGCTATTGTCCTTAGAAAGCACGAGGGAGACCTCAGACCTGGCCTTGTCCCCAAATTCCAAATGAAGGAGCTTTTGCTCCACTGTCAAGGCATGTGGGTCTGAGGGAGGAGGTGAGAGGCTGGCAATGGTGGGACTCAGATCTTGAGTTTCAATATCCCCCTTCTCCCCCCAGCTTCCTGACAAACACCAAGACTGCTTTTTCATTTTCATTTTAGTCATCACCCTGGGTCTTTCTTCACCCTTGTTTACCCACCTTGGTTAATGGGTATTGAATTTCCCGTCCAACCAACCCCTTTCATTCAAAAAGGTTCCAACACAGTATAAAGTATACCCAACCCACAAGTAACCCCCAAATGCACATACAGTTATCAATCAGAATAAAATTGAGGGTCAGTAGAATACCAGAACCCTTCCCTCCACATTCTTACAGGCACTAAAGCCAGGGGACAGAGGAGGTGACGATTATTTAGTGGCATTAGAGTGAGTTCATTAAAGTGACATGAATAATTAATTGTCCTTGTCACCTTCATCATCATCATCACCATCATTTGCCAGAAAGGTAAGGCACAGTCCTGTAGACACATATCCAATTCAGGCTTTAGATAAACTCATGGTGGCCACTCTGTCTCCCTGGAAACAAGAAGAGAGGAATAGAAGGGAGGAAGAAGACTGAATCTTCTCCTCCCACAAGGCCATGCCGACTTCCTTTCTCAACATAGGCTAGCTCACCTGTCACATCCAACCTGCTTTGGCATCCAGATGTTCGGTGCCAGCTGCAGATACCTGAGGTTGCCCAGCTGCACTACACATCGGTGGGTTTGCAGCGCTGGGTAGAGGGTTCTGGATCAGGAATCTTCCCCAGTCTTTTCCAGGTCATGTACTCAAGGAGTTATTCTTCTTCTATTCACCAGGTAATCCCCATGATTGTCCCTCAAGACATTAAAGTTCAGGATAAGGGAGCAAGGCAGGAAGGAGGAGAGCAGACCTCAGGCTTCTAAGACCTTTATCCAACCCCCACCTAGTTGCTCTAAATGAATTAGTCAAAGTGTTAGTTTTGTTTTGTTGTAAAGCAAAGGATGACGGTTCTTCCTTCCCCTCCCCAACTCACCCACCCTGCTCTTCAGCTTGAATAAAAATAGCCCCACATTGAAACTGCCATGACAACCAATTTGTGTTGTCCACCAATGATAAAAATCTGTCTGCACACCTCCCACCCTCCCAGATGGGGCTGGAGCCCTCTAACCCTCTCCCAAGTTCAACTTTCAGCAAATTTCCGATAACTAGATCCAATTTACTCCAATCTCATCAAAAAGCCAAGGGTTACTGGGAGTTCTGGCACCAGCCAGTGTCTCAGAACTTTTTAACTTGTTCTCATTTGCTCCTTTCACTGTCGCCAGGTACATGTGACAGATGTGACGATCTCCATTTTACAGGGAAAACTGGGGCATCAGGACGGAAACTGATGAGCCCCACGTCATTAGCTGCTGGTTTAATGACAGAACCACATTTAGAACTCAAGGTTCCCATCTTCTAACCAGTTCCCAGACCAAAGGAAAAGCTGATCTCAGGACCCCAATGGAGAAATAATTCTCCTGGGTGTGCAGCTTCCTGGCCACAGACGGAAGTTCCCTCAACCAGTCTCTGGGATAAATCTAGGAAGGATTGCGGAAAACTCTGCTGCCTCACCATGGGAAACGGGTTCCACAGAAACCCACCTCTTGGACCCAGCATCTCTGGGACTGCTCTAGCCAAGCACAGCTTCATTGGCCAAGTTTGCCAAGGTCCTTAAGGAGCGCTGTTCATACCTGCATTCCGAAGGCCACCCCAGGGGAGGAAGTGCTCCACTCGGACTTTCAGGACTGGGGGCCTGCAGTCCCCTGTTTCGTTGTTCAGGAAACCCCAGTGTTGCTAATAAAGCTGTAGATACCACAGCCCCGGTGAAGGCTTCCTCTTTCTTCATCTCTTTCCGACACTTATAAATGTGCTTCCTCTCTCTATGTAAATTTTGTTCAAGAGGCCTGGCCCAGGCTTGTGATGAGGCCATTAATAACTAGTCTTTAAACAGCTTCTTTTTGGTTTCCTGGTCCAGGAATCAATTCCAATCTAAACAGACACTAATGCCTGGGTTTGCTAGTGTCAGGACAGACAAATGGGCTTCATTTGTGGAAGGCCACAAAAATGTGGTTCCTTTTCACTCAACCAAGAACTGGGAGGTCAAAGGCAACTCTTGATAATAGAGCTGAGCTTAGGAAATTGTGAAGAAAATTCCCTTTCTTTGTCTCTCTACCACTCAACCTTCAAACTTCCAGGAAAAGCTGAGAGGGTGTTTTCTTGCCCTCACTTTTGCTGACCCTTAGCATTCTAACCAGCTGAGACTCTGAAATTGGACTGGTCAGTTTCACTTTCCATTTCTAGGATGAGTAACTTTCTCTCACTCCTCACCCTGAAAGGAGTACCTGGCTTCACATTATGGTCAAGTTGGGGTGGGGATGTGATCCACCTGGGTGATGGTCTTAAAGAGATACAAAACAATAAGATGGCTCTCCAAATTTGACTTAAACAATTATGGGCCAAAATAAAGACTCTTTAACCCTGGGCTGCTGATTGTCCCCGGTAATTAAAACCTGAGCTACTAAAGGCAAAGCTCTAAAGCAGTGACGGCGAACCTTTTGAGCTCGGCGTGTCAGCATTTTGAAAAACCCTAACTTAACTCTGGTACCATGTCACATATAGAAATTTTTTGATATTTGCAACCATAGTAAAACAAAGATTTATATTTTTGATATTTATTTCATATATTTAAATGCCATTTATCAAAGAAAAATCAACCCAAAAAATGAGTTTGCGTGTCACCTCTGACATGCGTGTCATAGGTTCGCCATCACTGCTCTAAAGACTTTGTAGAATATTTCCTAGCAACAGAAATGCAGCTACTGAGGGCTTCTGGGACAGTGCAGTCAGCGAGGCCACAGAAGGCCTGCACTCAAGTCCCAACTCTATTTACCAGGGTAATCATGACTTTTCTAAGCTTCAGTTTTCTCTTCCTCAAAATGAGAATATTTATACCTGTCTGGCCTGCAATAAGCTTGTTGGGAGTAAGTGACAAACACACAGAAGCCCTTTGAAAACTGAAAAGTATTAGATAACGTTAAGTATTTGCTATTTTTGTTATTATTCATTTACCAAATGGAGAGTTTCTACGAAATGATGCTCCAAGTAGAAAGGGACAGATGTGCACCTCTGCTTCCCATAGTCCAGAGCTACACAATCAAATGGGCCCAGGACGTGAGTATCAGGCAGCCTAGGGATGCTCCAGATAGCCAAGGAGACAGGAGACAGCTGAGATGCAGCCACCTCCACGTAGGAGCAGTGAGTCGTGATTCTCTACAACATAATTGGCGTTCTGCCTCCACCGGATAACCCAGCAAGTTTGTTCTCACTTGGCAGCCAGTGAGGATTTTAAAGCGGGAACCAAGCTGCTTTGGGCTCAGAGTTATTGCTGTAGTAGAAGGCTGCACTCCCCAGACACCGTCACACTCTCTTAGAACAAGGCAGCAAGGCAAGGGGCAGCGTGGCACAGCAATAAGCTCAAGGGCTCTGCCTGCGTTCAAACCCCGCATCTGCCACTTTCTATTTGCCACCCACCAGTGCCTCAGTTTCTCCAGATGCAAATGGAGAGAATAATACCACCTACCTCATACAATAGTTGTAAGTACAGAATAAGTTGATTCTTATAAAATACTTAAAAGAGCACCAGGCAGAGAAGAAACTCAAGAGTCATTAGCAATTACTGTTGTTTATCTGTTGACCAAATTGTTCTTCCACAAAGACTGTGATTTCCCTTAGGGCAGATTCCCTGACATTCATCTTCGGATCCCCAGAGCCTAAGACACAGTGAGAAGTCAATAAATGCTTCTTGCATGAATAGATGGATCAATGGATGAGATGAGACCAACCACCTAAGTGACTAACAAGAGAGAAAGTACAACACAGGGAGGACCACAGCAAGGCTTCACACCGTGTGGCTTTTAGTGTGGAATCTGGAGGGAAACAGAAAAGTAACGTCCCAATTCATGCTAGCAGGCCGAACTCAGCTGCCCTGAAAATTTGCCATGGTGCACTGTTAGTCCAGGTTTTCTGAGAAGCAAACAGTAAAATGGGATTAAAATGCGAAGATTGTATTAGGGAAAATGCCTGAGACAGAAAATGGGAGGGGGGCTGGGAGACCTATCAGATGATCTGGGTCCAAACGAAGAAGAGGGGGGAGGAAGGATGGATGGGAGGGTCCTAGACCACTGAGCTGTCTAAGGAAAGTTCTGCAAATCTGTCAGGGGATCCTCAAGCTGAAGCTGACCACTGGAGACCCGTGTCTTCCAGGAACCGCCCTACTATTGTGTCCCTGCTGAGCTCAGTCATGGGAAGGGAGCAGCCTGTGGGAAGCACAACCTTGGTCAAATGCTGTGATGGTTTCACAGCACAGCCCTGGGGCCCTCGGCCAATTCCACTCCCAGCAGCTAGGGGTCTGCCAGGTGCATAGTCCTTAACAACATGGAATTTGGGGCATAGACAACGTAGACTTGATCTCGGCTCTTACCAGCTGGTTACCTTAGGCAAGTTACTCAACTTTTCAAAGCCTCATTTTCCTTATTTGAGAAATGGAAATTATAATTCCAGCCTCTCAGATTTGTTGTTGTCAAACACTCTAACCCACAGTAAGTGCTCCATGAAAGGCAGTCGCCATATCCCTGACCATTATTATTACTAATAATAAAGGACTTCTATTAGCAATTAGGACATGAGAGCAGCCCCCACTGTTGCACACATGTATTTTAGTTTTATGTCTACCCCAAGGACATGGAACATAAGCCTGGAACCATGGTTTGGCAATATCACAATTCAAACAACTAAACCAGTTTGTCTACAAATTAAAGGTCGCAGGGGCTTTCCTAGTTGGGCTATTTCCGGGAGGGAAGGTGAAGGAGGGTTGTAGTGTGTCGGAATCCATCAACAGCCACAAACCCCTCTCCTTTCTGCCATGAGCCGCTGTCTGTCTGCAGGGTCCCTCAGCTGTCCCCTGGCAGCTGTCTGTCCTTCAAGGAAAGCGAGCCCAGGCGACCCTCCCCCAAGAAGAGGACCATTGCTGGGCTCTTGGCTATGCCGCACACTTTCTGAGCACCTGTTTTGGAATTCTGCTTGCTTTTGTCTCTGTGACCTTAATATTTTTTAAACCTTGGCCAACATTCTGGTAGTGGCCATCGCCTGGCTCCTGCTGGCTTCTGATCAGTATATCTGATTGGAGTCACAGAGTTTCACCTTCGTAGCCTGGCGATGACCTGAGGCCATGAAAGCTGTAATTGCCTCAGGTCAGCGGACTCAGGCCTCTCCCAGCCTTGCTGACCCTCTGCCTTGGTGGCAGTAACAACTAAGAACCTACAAGGAAAGGAAACTGGAAACCACAGTTACCTCTTCCTCCATCACCTCAGAGGCCATTTCTGCAATCCCTCCCTTCCCAGAGAGTCACCAAAAACACACATTGGGATTTCGGTGGGGGAGAGGGGGGCGCGGTTTGGTTTGGTTTTTGTCTTTGAAAAAAAACGACCTTCAGTTTTTCTAATCGAAAAGAGTAAAACTTAAACTAAAAAGTATTGATTTTGTTTAATAATTAATGGATTAAGAAAGCTGATCAAGCTGTACTTTTAGAATAGTAGTCTCCACTTTAATAGGAACTTTATTGGGGAATTTTAAGTTTCTGTGTTGGCACAGGAGTCCAACCCTGGAACTGAGGTTGGAAAGCAGAAGGCAGAAAATACAGGAACTAGTTGAACCCTCCCAACAAAGCTGAACTGGGCCTACCCATCTGAGGGACCAGAAGGTCAGTCTCTGAAATGGAAGTAAAGCCACAAAACAGAAACAGGCTGGCCACCTGCTCGTCAGCCTCCAACATGAACACTAAGCCCATCTCTGAACTCGGCTTTTCCCCACGGGTCCCCCCAGTCAGAGCTAGAGAAGCACTGGGCCAACCTGACACCAGACATGCCCAGTGTCTGGGACAGAGAATTCCCATCACCAGAGACAAACCATGGTTGGGTTACCTTTTGCCCCATTTACACACAAAATATATTTACTAGTACAAGCCAACAGCCTCTTGACACCACCTTTGCCTCTTATTTACATTAATCCTTCCCAGTAATTTTTTAAAATATATTTTTGTTGATTTCAGAGAGGAAGAGAGAAGGAGAGAGAGAGATAGAAATACCAATAGTGAGAGAGAATCATTGATCAGTTGCCTCCTGCACGCCCCCTACTGGGATCAAGCCCACAACCCGGGCATGTGCCCTTGACTGGAATCGAACCTGGGACCCTTCAGTCTGCAGGCCAACGCTCTATCCACTGAGCCAAACCAGCTAGGACCCTCTCAGTAATTTTTTAAAAAATCAATCAGATGCTGTTTCCTTGCATATCCAAGTTCTTGGGAAAATTATACCCTGAGGTAAAACCTAGTTCCCATACTCCTTCCTACCTCTCAGGTCAATGATCATCAACTACTTAACCCCAGATGAGTCACTTCTCTGTTCTCAGTTGTGCTCCTCTGTGTTAACACAGAGTGGACAATACAAGTTGACTTTGGAGGCCCTGTCCAGCCCTGCCACTCTGTGAGTCCCACCCCACTAAACACGAAGTACAGTCCTTGGATCGTCTGTGAACATTTCTCCCCCACAAGCCCAGTTTGGTTAGGTATAGTCTGAGACCGCAGCATGAGAGACACTTTGTGGTTCAGAGTCCAGAGCACGAGCGCAAAATATCGTCTTCACTGCTTTTTTAGATTAATTACAGGAACCGCTAGAAATCTGATCAACATTGGGATCGGAATCAAGAAAAATCTATTCTAGTGATTCCCATCATCTCACAGGGGAGGTGGGAATGTTTGTAAATGTCCTGCCAAAGTAATGAATTAGAGTGGAGAAATTGTGTAGCTCTTAAAGCTTAGTCAATATTCTGATATAATTTTGTATTTAAACTTTTAAAAACTATTATTTTTATAATATGAACCATGGAAGGGGACATTTGTCAAAAGGGCGGCTGAGTTCAGGCAGGTTGAAAACTGTTCCCCTGTCATCCTTGCAACCTTTTGTCTCTCTGTCTGCCACTCCCTCGGCACCTGTGCCCCTCCCACTAATACCCATAATCCACAGGACCCTGTTCATGGGCACTCTTCCTCTCCAGGATTTTGCAGTCCCTTTGTATGTGGTGTTTTGCAAATCCAGCAGTCACAATATGGTTGATTTCCCCTTTGGTCAAGGTTCAGTAACCTTCCAAAGGTGGGCGTGCCAGACAGCCCCTGTAGGGGGAGAGGAGAGTGGCTCGCTGGTATGAAGTGGGCAGAGAGCACCTGGAAGGCTCTGTTGCACAGAAACCTCCCCCACCTCCACATTTTACTAATAAAAGCTTCAGTGGAGTTACTACACAGGGGATAATGCAAATGCCCTGGGGAAAGGTTCAGCTTCATGGTCACACCTTAGAAGGAATTATTTTTGAACTAGAGGCCTGGTGCTCGGATTTGTGCACTGATGGGGTCCCTTGGCCTGGCCTGCAGGGATTGGGCTGACACCAGCTCTCCGACATCCCCTTAGGGGTCCTGGATGGCGAGAGGGCACGGGCACAGGCCAGGCCGAGGGACCCCACCGGTGCACTATTGGGCCAAGGAGAGACCGCAGGAGGGCTCCAGGGCATGTCCGGCCTGTGTCGCCCAGTCCCAATTGGCCAGACCCCAGCAGCAAGCTAACCTACCCATCGGAGCATCTTCCCCCTGGTGGTCAGTACCCATTATAGCAACCAGTCGAATGGTCGGACACTTAGCATATTAGGCTTTTATTATATAGGGTATTAGATCACCAGGGCTTAAAAGATACTTAAGAATAAGTTAGAGCAAATTCCACTCAATAAAGGATTTTTAAAAATCATGATCAACTTCTATTTGAACACTTATTGTAACAAAAGCTCCCTTCTTAAAAGGGTCTACTCCACTGATGGGCGTTTGGAATTATCTGTGAAAGCTCATCTTTATGTTTGGCCAACCCTGTAGAACCTGTTAAAATGGTTCTCCTGCAATAAAGGAAATGCCAACGTAAAATGCCTTCAACAATAAGGACATTTATCTCTCAGACCAGAAAGTACAGCAGTTGGGGGTTGGCTAATATAAGGGCTCAATGACATCATCAGGGCCCCAGGTTCTTTCCACTTCTCTATTTACAGAAATTTTCAACTGGTGTGCTGCAAGAATTTTTAAACATGCAATGCCTGACTATTTAGTCAGGGGCACTGAACTCTTTTCCCTTAAATTGTCGAATAAAAAAATGACAGTAGCCAACACAACAATAGCTGTCTGGTGTGAATGCCCTGTCTGGAACCATAAATACATAAGTCATGTGTAAAAAGGTAGCACCCAGAATGAAACACCATACTTGGTGGAATACAGTGAAATTATAATATTCCAAGATTGGGGAGCTATATTTTTATTAATGTAGCTTAATATAGTTATAGTTTTCAGTGGCAACATCATACTGTTGGTTCCTTATCAATCAAGTAGTCATCTATAACCTGCAGTTCATTTTCACAAGTTAATGCCACGAGGGATTTCTGCCATGCTGTGTTAGTTGAACTGCTTTTATGGACCTAGGAGCAGAATTTAGGATCATCCAAATTGAACCAGATCAAGATAATTCTGAATAATTCTTATAATTCTTATAATCAGATCATTATGATAATTCTGAATTCTGCCTCTCAGTGTAATAACTACCTAGCCACCTACAAATGTCATCCATCTATAAATCTGTATTAGTTTGCTAGGGCTGCCATAACAAAACAATACGGATGCGATGGCTTAAATAAAAGAAACTTATTTTTATCATAGTGCTGGAGGTTAGAAGTCCAAGATTAAGATGTTGGCAGGTTTGGTTTCTTCTGAGGCCTCTTTCCTTGGCTTGCAGATGGCTGGCTGCCTTCTTGCTGTGTCTTCGAATGGTCTTTCCTCTGAGCACACACATCTAGGTCTTAATCTCTTCTTATAAGGGCATCAGTCATATTGGATTAGGGTTTACCCTAATGAGCTCACATTCCCCTTAGTTACCTCTTAAAAGACCTTATCTCCAAATACAGTCATAGTCTGAGGTACTAATGATTAGGATGTCAACATATGAATTGGGGGTGGGGGTGGGGGTGGGGTGGACATAATTCAGCCCAAACAAATCTGAAATCTGACTTTTGTATTTGCCTCAACGGCAGAGAAAAACTGGACAGGAAATCTGAGACCACAGTCTCTGCACTCCACTAGACAATTCATTAAGGATAATCATTAAGGGATAACCATTAACCCAATTACCTTCTTGTGTTATGCTCAGATCAGCCTCTCTGGAGAGGGGATTTTGACTAAGTTTGGGAGAGTGTTGAAGAGAAAGATCATTCTGGAACTGGAGTATTTCTAGTTGAGTAAAAAGAGGACTCTATCAGGGTGTTTCCACAGGCAGAGTGGGTGACTTTGGACATAAAGATGCTGAAACAGGAGGCTGCTGAGCAGTGAATCATAATGGAAAAGGTTGAAGGAAAAAGAGCTAGAAGGTTATCAAATTCAATTACTTCCCAATTTCACTTAGGACATGCGTAGGGGCAACTGAAACTGAGACACTGATGATTATCCTGAATGTTCATAGCAGAGATTGACTAAGCCTGTCTTCATTGCTTTGGTCTGCAATTAGCCAGGTGGGCAGTGATGACTTGGCATTTTGCCTGGACTTGAAGAGCCATGTTTCTATACACATGATGAATGGAAACCAATTGGTATGCTTTCTCAATCTTCTCTTTAAAAATATACACACACAAATATAAATAATAAATAAATATAGGGGGGGTACTATTAAAGCAACTACGCATAAATACTAAAGAATTAAGTAGGTGGCACTGAAGAGTAGGATTTACATAAACAAACACCTGTTCTAGTTAGCTCAGTTACTCACTGATCCTTAACTGTTCCTTTTTAGATGAAATTGCGTAATTTAAGAGGCAAAAGTCTGCTCTCCAGGTGCATTTAGAATTCTAATGCCTGAAGCTTTAGGGTGCCATGATGTTATTAGCCCCTCTGCCAGGGTTTGTTTATTTGTTTGCTTGTTTTTAATACTCACCCAAGGATATTTTCCCATTGATTTTTAGAGAGAGTGGAAGGGAGGGAGGAGGGGTTCACTCCTACACAGGCGCTAACCTGAGCCAGGGATCCAGCCTGCAACAGAGGAACGTGCCCTTGACCCGGAAGCAAACCCCTGACCCTTCAGTCTGTAGGCCAATGCTCTAACTACTGACCAAACTGGCTAGGGCTGTTTGTTTGTTTGTTTGTTTGTTCGTTCAGTTTTCCTTCTTGCTAGTTTGAGCAAGCACTCAAAAGATGGGAAATCGTGGTTGGAGTGTCGGTAAAGGTCACTCAGCCCAGCTCCTATAGCAGATGCTTGAATCTCCTTTCCCATACCAAATGCCTACTTAAAGCCAATGATACTGGCACATGGGAGTTCACCTTGGCAAGACCCACCTCCTCTGGAGGAAGCTCTCTCATCTTCAATTTACTCAAAGAAAAAATTGTCAAGGGAGAAGAGAAGCACCGTTTTTCATTCTCTGCTCTAATTTGTATTGCCTTGGTCACCATTACAAAATTAGTCTGTGATGACATGACACCTGGGTGGAGAGAGAGCTGTGTCACCCCATCTTTTTTGGAGGGGGGGGCCTCATTAACAGATGCTTTTTAGCCACTTACCAACTGACACCAAGCCTTGACTCTGGCCTCTAATCAAACCCTTCACAGGGTTTTATATAAACTGAAATTTACATTCAATCATCACCATAGCAACCATCACACAGAATTAGATACTTCTTCCCCTCTGACATAATCTACTTTTTTTAAAAAGCTGTTTTTCTCTATAGTTGAAAATCCAAGCTATTCAGAAGATAACCATTAAACATCTATTTTGAAAAACTGCATTTAAACAGAATGTAAAAATGTTCTAAAAATAGACATTTGAAGTGGTTTATAGACACTTAGCACCATATACTTTCTGCCTCTGCTGGTGGCCATACATTGCTGAAGTCTTAAGGATTGGGCCCCATGTTGGAAATTATTAAAATAAAGACAAGGCTTCCCTCCTAAGTCCGACAACCATCTCTTGCAAGATGCCCCAGGATAACAACCCCAAGCTAAGGCAGAAAATTCTAATTTCAAAAAGGACATTTGTACTCATTACTCCTGTGCACCTCAAGATCTTTACTTCTCTGATTCCTTGGTATAGCAGATGTCCTATACCAAAATGTCAGAAAAATCTTAATGCATTTTCTCTGAATGAACACTCAAGGTTGTGTCTATATATATAGGAAATGAATGAAGCCCATCCCGGTCTCAACACCAGAAACTAGACTAATGGCTAATAGTTCACTTTTATCACTAAGAACTGGTACACCTCACCAGAGGACACACACTTTGAGATTCCTGGAAACTGACTTGCTCCCAGTGCAATTCTGCTGCTTAGAATTTATGGCTGAACTTCCCCCCAAATGATAAAGAAGGCTGCCCCAAATGCTCCTACCAACCAGGTGTTGTGAAAAGCAATGAAAGATAGCTCGTTAAGGTTTTCAGTCATTCTTTTCCATCCAAGACCACTGACAGCTACTGGCAAGGAAGGGGGAGGGAGAAGAGGGGAGGTTGGTGGACAAAGGGCTATTTCCAAATAGTTGCCAAAATATCTGATATGCCTAGAAGTGAGAAATCTTACATACTAAGTGAAATAACATATGTGGGGGAAGTGCTAGACCAGACAGGGGATGCTGGTTTTCTCTCAAGTGCCAACATCAGTGGAATGGGGTGGATGCCTAGAACCCTGAGTGAGACCACTGCAGAGGCCAAATCCCCACTCAATGAGAACAGATGCCTTGGTCCATCTACGAAGTCTGACCTGGGAGCAGGCCAGCTGCACTTTACAATATGTCCCACTATTCCAGACCATGGGAGGGGGAGCCCAGGCAGTGCTGGAGGGGGACTGGGGAAATGCATGCTCTATGTTACTTGGGAGAGTGTATAGCAATAGTCCAAAGAAAATCCAATGAATTCAAAACCAATGAACATGTGTCACCAATCTTAAGAAAAACTTTTGAGGCACAACTGGCAAAAATTAAGGCAGGATGAGTAACTTCCTATGTCTGAAAAAGATAAGAGCCGATCAAACACAATCCATATTAAGGGGGAAAATGTCCCAAGAAGCATAAAATGTAGAAAACTTAAATATGATCACAGAAATCGTCGATCGGAGCATCGAGGTGACACCCTCTAACAGCATATCATGTTGCAAATTAACAAGACAAACCAAGGATGAGATTCAAGTCCTTTATAAGAGATGCAGGGTCTCATCAGTAAATACAGGCAACCAACACTGGAGTTCTTGGCTTTTCGTTTGTTTTTGCTTGTTCAAAGATCAGTAGGAAGATTGCACTCCCCAGCACAGCCTCCTGGTAATGATGCAGATGTGTGGCTTTGTGGTCAAAGGGAGCGGAGCAAAGAATGTCATTTTTAGTATCTTAGGGCAGTGGACTTACTTCTTTTGAAAAATATAAATAAATATATCCACAAAAGCCACAAAATTCAGCTTGCAAGTTATTTATGTCGATTTTTTTTTTCAGAGTTTCTTAGATGATCAATATAGAATCTATAATGATCCCAGTGTGGTTGTGGGGTGGTCATTCCAGTGGTCATCAAACTCACGATGTACAAACCTGTCACTGGTGTGAATTTAGCAAAGCGAGAGCACCTCTAAGTCTCCCCGACTCTGTTCAGGTCCATGAAGGCAGGAGTAGAGGCAGCCAGACTGTAGTTCAGCAAGAAAAGCTGGGGACCATCCTCACCTCCCTCGGGTCCCTGGTGCCACTTCTAAAACTAGATTGACAACAAATGATGGGCCTCGTAGCTCCTGCAATGGAAATAACTGCATCTTCTCACCCTCATCGCAGAGGGAATTGTCATACCTGACATGCATTCCAGGGATGAAAAGTTTATTGAGTATTTACCACATTCCAGGCAGCGAGCTAGCTGGATAGACTCTGTTTTGCAGCTTGCTTTCTATTTTAGCTCATGGACAGCTGACCTCTGATTGGTCTTCTTGCTTCATTTCTCAAGGACCTCACTATCTTTGGGTCATGAGATCTAAGCATAACAACTCCGGAACAAAGAGAAAGGCTCAACAACAGGAGAATGCTTCGTGTGTTCACCATGAAAGAGGACAGAAAAGTGACAACGACAAGCTCTCCGAATCTCCATGTCTGAGAGAGGACATCTTAGAATCATTCAGGACATGTCAACAAAAATCTGAAATTCATTTTACTTCAGGAAAGAAGGTTAACAGAAAGCTTCCAATGGCTTTTTTTTTTTTTAAGTATTCGGTTGCAGGACCATAATGAATAAAGAGAATCTGAGAAGGTTTGTTATATCGGTCTTTTTGAGGCTAATCTCAAGAAGGACCAACATGCCCTAAGACAGAAAATGTAACAGGATGGAGAATGGGGCTTGGGTGACAGGGCAGGGTGCCTGAGCCAGCTGAGGTCTAGAGGACCTGACATATGTACACGGGAAACCCAGGAGCTCCATGTTTAATATACTGGGGTGTATATAGGTTTTTTTCAGAGGACAAAAAGCCGCTGCTGCTAAAAAAAAAAAAAATCTAAGAAGTACTCCAATAAAATTGCAGAAGTCAGCAGGGCCCAGATGGTGGAGAGCATTGAACTATCCTATGGTCATTGGTTCCCCATTTGGATTTTAGAGAACTCATTCTGGTGGAGGAAGGGCTGGAGAGGTATGAGATGGAAACAAGAAGCCAATTAGAAGACAGGTGTTGATGAGCTAAGATAAAAATCAAGCTACATAATAAACACGATGATCTATAAAAATTATATAGATCCACATGTGTAGGTGTTATAAATTCACAGAAAAGGATCAATTCATTGAAAAAAATAAGTTGCAGAATAATACATACACAATGACTCAATTGTGAAAAAATGCCTCTGTGAATGTTATATAAATTCATTAAAATGGTCTGGAAAGATACACACCCCATTGTTTATGGTAGTTAACGTTTAAGGGATAGAATAAAGATTTGGGAAAGTAAAATGAATATTTTTACTCTTTCCTCTACAGACCTCTGATGGTTAGAAACTGATCCAGAGACAGAGAGGCATTGATTGGACTGTCGGGCCTTGGAGGGAAGGTAGGCGAGGGTTGGGGTAAGGGGGAAAGATCAACCAAAGGACTTATATGCAAGCATATAGGCCTAACCAATGGACACGGACAACGGGGGGGGGGGGGGGGGGGGGGGCGGGGGGGGGTGAGGGCATGAGCGGGGGGTAGGGGATAATGTGGGGATAAGGACACATATGTAATATCTTAATCAATAAAAAATATATTTTTTAAAAAAGAATGTGTTACTTTTATAATTTTAAGAGATTTCTAAAACTTAAAAAATAAAAGATACAGTTTCTGTGACAAGAAATGATTGAGGCTTACATAGCCATGAGAACAGAGAAGGGAGAATAAACCGTGCAGACAGATGCTGACAAAAGAGCAGAGACCAGCCTGGGTGAGGCTGGAGCCAGTTACATTTCCTGATAGCCCCAGGAGGTGGGCATTTGCACCTCGTTTTACAGATGATGAAATGGAGTCTTGGAGAGCCTTGCCCCCAAATCTAGAACTGGTTACCAAAGCCAGACTAGAACCTTGGCCCACCTTGGCCCAATCTTTCTGCCTTGGCCAATTGATTACCTTCATATACAGGGCCTTGTTAACTTCCTTTTCCTTGCTCAAATGCTGACCTGATGCAACAGTAGGGAACTAGGGCACTAGTTCTAACAGCACAGGAGAAAATGGTAAGGTTGAAACCTGCTCCCATCTTCCCGATGGGCAGTAAGTCCCAGATGCTGAAACCAGCTATTAACAGACCTGTGCCCACACGCCAGCTTCGCTCCTGTGGATTCTTGAGTGGAGGGCCTATGTTTTCTACAGAATCCGTAATGCCGCTGCAGCAACTAATATAGCACCAAGTCCTCACTAAATTCACTGAGTGGGTGTTTAATAACTATATATTAATGGGAGGGAAGCAGGCTCACCTGAAGCAAATATGAAACTGCATTTGATTCTGAAAGCATTTTTCCCCCAACAACTCAGGATGTAGGCAGTGAATGCACAATTGTGACAGATAATGGCTGTGATCCTGCTGAGAGAGTAATTTTATCACTCTG
This sequence comes from Myotis yumanensis, assembly GCF_028538775.1. NCBI lineage: Eukaryota > Metazoa > Chordata > Mammalia > Chiroptera > Vespertilionidae > Myotis > Myotis yumanensis. The sequence continues at coordinate 21,532,377 of NW_027223764.1, read as the reverse complement.
TTTTAAAGCTGCTTCGGTAGGAAAGCAACTATAATATCTGTGCTCCAAGACTTCAATCAAACAGACAACCAAGCAAAAAGCCGTTACTAAAATCTCTGTGTGCCCACACTGTCCCTAGGCACAATGGAGAACCCTATAGAAGGATAATCCATGGCCTCTTCCTAAGGAATTTACACTCTGGCTGGGAAACCAACCCAAAATTCAGAAAGTGATTAGATAAAAGCCTGTTTCCTCTGGATATCCGACAAATGAGTTCCATAGGACTCCAGAGAGAGGAGAAACCATGGATACTAGAATCTGAAGAAGAGGGACTTGGGTGGTAGAGTCAAGGCTAGAGACACAAAAGAGACAGGGCTGCTCCCCAGCTTCTTAGGACCATCATGGCATTTCACAGCATCCAGAAAAGCACCCACAGATTTCAGGCTATTCGCCCCCAGCATGGCACGGCTGCATGGCCAGAACTATTCAATGTCCTGACCACCACTCTGTACATTTCTGTGCCGACAGGCTATTGCAGACTTAAGAACAAACAATCCCACGCCATATACCCCTTGGGATTTCCACTGTTTATTCAATAGGCAACCCTGGCATCAGTCTTTGTCATTCCAGCCGACCACCATTCCCCACCCACACCACAGATGAGATGAGGCCTGTGCAAACACACTGCCTCAGATCTGTAGGGTGAACAACTACTGATAGTAAAGGGGGATTGGTGATAAGAATCAAAGGGCGAGGATATGTCAGAGGAACTTAGTACTTGATGCTATCTCAACAAAATACACTAGCCTGTGGAAATTTACTATAACATCCAATCAGAAAATCTCATTTCTCATGTAAGTAGGATCTAAATGCATTCAGCTCTATGTCCAACTGACATTGGGGGAAAGGCTGCCTCAAAAATTAGGGCCAGCCCTGTCAGTGGGCTGAAACAGTCTCTCCAAAAGCCCCAACCAACAAAAGCCCTCTGGGATAAGAGGGACAAAGCTCTTTAAATTTTTTTTAATTTTCCAATTATAATGAACATACAATATTATATTCATTTCGGGTGTACAACATAGTGATTTTGCATTTATGTGACTTACGAAGTGACCACTCTGCTAAGTCTAGTATTCATTGGGGACAAGCTCTTTATTCTGCTGAAGGTCCTTATCCCACTGACTCAAGTTGATCTTTGTAATTTTTCCCCCACTCTCCCTCCCCAACCACTTCTTAGCTCCAATAAAATGCATTCTGTGGTTTCCTGCCCCTCTATCTTGCCCAAGGTGTTCCCTCATCCTGGGACATCATTCCCTCCCATTCGCACTAATGCCTCTGAAATCCAACCCTCTACTTTGGTGCCATCTCCTCCATGCAGTTTTCAACTGACCACCCTGTTGAAAGTGCTTTTTTCTGAATTCTATATGCATGCCAGTCCCATAGGAGGCATCTTTCATTCTTATGGACTGAACTCACCCACCAGGCTGAGTCTGCTCGCTTTTCATCTCTCCAAAGTGTCTCTTCCTCTCCATTCTCACTGCCTCTGTTGAGCTCAGGCCCACAGCACCCTGGAAGACACAAATAGCCTCCAGCCCTGCCCACATAGCCACCAGACTGAACCTAGTGTAAAAAAAAAATCAATTCTGATGCTGTTAACCCTGACTTTCAGCCCTTCAATGTCTCCCCAAGGCCTTCACAGCAGTCTAAGCTGCTTAGGTAAGTAGGAGGCTTTTTAGTATCTGATCTTCCCTCTAACCTTCCCAGGAAAGCAATGGACAATTCTAAAACTTTAGTGCCCATTAGAATCACCTAGGGTACTTGTTAAAAAATACATATACCCGCTTTCCCCAGCTGCCAGTAAGGTGCTCGATTCTTCCGAGGGAGCTAAGGCCGCGTTGGGGTGAGGCCCTCACTTCATCCAGCGACTAGCACCGCTCCCGGAAGCACTTGCCCACCACTCACCCACACCATGGCCTCAGTCTCAGAGCTCGCCTGCATCTACTCTGCCCTTATCCTGCACGACAATGAAGTGAGGTGATGGTGACAGAGGATAAGATCAGTGCCCTCATTAAAGCAGCTGGTGTAAATGCTGAACCTTTCTGGCCAGGCTTGTTTGCAAAGGCTCTGGCCAATGTCAACATTGGGAGTCTCATCTGCAATGTAGGGGCTGGTGGACCTGCCCCTGCAGCTAGTGCTGCACCAGCAGGAGGTCCTCCACTGCTGCTGCCCCAGCTGAGGAGAAGGAAGTGGAAGCAAAGAAAGAAGAATCTGAGAAGTCTGAGTATGACATGGGCTTTGGTCTTTTTGACTAAACTAGCTCTTTTGTAACACAGTCAATAAAAGCTGACCTCTGTTGCAAAAAAAAAAAAAAAATACATATACCCAGTCCGTTCCACCAGACAGTCTGGTTCATTAAGTAACTGGGGGAGCCGAGGAGCATGAATATTGAAAAAAAAAAAAAAAAAAGGAGGTTTTCAATTATCCATGGGAAACATGAGTATTTACAAAAATATGAGGTTCAAAATATTTGGTTCTTCATCAAAACAAAAAATATATGGTTCTGATGAAGGTATTGTGAGGAGATCACATTTTGAGAACACTTGGTAGAGACATTGTGCAAATGGGACTAGAAACAAATATTTTTTGAGAAGCCATTGAATGCAGTGGTTAAGAGTAGAGGCTTGGGAGCAAACCTGAATTTTCCATAAGCCATTGGGAAAGTAACTTACTGTTTCTGTGCCTCATCTGCAAAATCTATATATATAAAAGGAAGGATAATATGCAAAGTGACCCCTCGGGAGTTTGACCGGGAGACCAGGAGTTCGATCACTCACTATGATGTGCGCTGACCATCAGGGGGTGGTGTGGAACATGGAAGACGATCCGCAGTGGTGGCAGCGGTGGGGCACTGAGGGAGCAAAGGAAGGAGGAGGCAGGGAGGCGGGGAGGCAGGGAACCTAATGGGCCCTGATCGCCGGCCAGGCCTAGGGACCCTACCCGGGCACGAATTTCATGCACCGGGCCTCTAGTAGAGATAATAACAGTATTTATCTTATAGGTTAAGATTAAATGAGATCATTATTATAAAATGGTTAGCACGGCATTTAGCACGGTAAATCAGTTCTATAACTGGTGGAAGAAAAACAGTGAAAAGCAACCATGTCCATGTTTTTATTTTGCAGTGCTTCTGGGGAAGAGATTTTAGGGATTCCCTCTACAGTATCATTGGCAGACATTCATCCAACTTTAAGCTGAAGGCTTCCAATGATGAGGGCCTCCGGGCACTACCTCCGGAGGCAGCCTTTCCATTGTTAAGGCATCACAGAGGTTAACTTCTTCCTTAAGCCTAGTAGAATTCTGCTTGTCAGATATCACTGTCCATGAATCCTAACCTGCTCTTTGGAGCATCATCAAACAACACCATTCTTATTTCCATAAGAGTCCTTCAAAGGTTTGAAGATAATTATCATGGCTTTCCTTGATATGTATTTTCTTCTTGATGAAGACAGTAAAGCATAGGGATGAAACTCTGAGTTCAGAGTTAGAGGCCTGGGTTTTTGTCATGACCAGGTAGGTATCTGTGGGCAAGTCACTTGACAATGCTAAGCCTCAGTTCTACTCTAGCCCCAAATTCCATGATTCTACTATTTCTTCTATTATTTATTTCTTCTATCCTCAGGCACAGTTATTTCTTCCATTCCTCAGGCATGTTTCCAGACCCCTCATTGTGGCGGTTGTCTTTTGCATTGTCTGACAAGAACAGAACAGCAGTCCCCCTTTGGGAAAATTCTTGATCTCTCACTCACACCAAGTGGTTTGAATGGAAGATGCCAAGTTTTTAGACATCTCACACCCCAGGCTATCTACATGGGCCAATCCCCTGGCCACAGCTAACTGGCCTAGAGTTAGGCACCTTACCCAAGTTTAACTAATTAGACCAGAGAGAACAATTATTAATTCCTCTCTGGAGCTGGAATTGAAAGGAGTGAGGTGACAGCTCCTTGGGGCTATAATTTTCCCTTTTCGAGCTGACTTACTAGAGAATGACACCTACATGCAGAGTCACAAAAAAAAGAAGGGTGATGAGGTGATCTTATGAAGTTCAAGTCCTTGGTTCCAGGTTATCTCTGAGGACCAACTGCACTCCTGTCCTTCCCATCATTTAGTTAATTCCCCTTTTGCCCTAGCTGGGGTTCTCTCCTTACAAACAAACAAGTCTAGAGTAATACACTCGCCTTTCTAAGCAGGCCTCAAATGGAGATAGCTCTGGTTTATCTGTTCCCCTTCCCAACCCTTTCAGCTAACTCTCCACTCCCCCAATCTTCTGCCAACAGCTATTTCAGATGGGTAACTAGAGTCTATGTATAATACAAAAAGGGCTATCACACCCTGGCCGGTGTTCTCAGTGATTAGAGCATTGGTCCAAGCACCGAAGGGTCACTGATTCGATTCCCAGTCTAGGGCACATACCTGGGTTGCAGGTTCAATCCCCAGCCCCAGTCAGGGTGCCTGTGGGAGGCAACCAATCCATGAGTCTCACATTGATGTTTCTCTCTCTCTCTCTCTCTTTCTCTCTCCATCTCTCCCTCCCTCCCTTCCACTCTATCTAAAATTATTGGAAAAAATATCGAGACAGGATTAATAAAAACAAAAAAGGGCTGTCGCTTCCTTTAGTCTGGCCCTTGTTCAGAAGGGCATTTCAAGGCTTCATCTTAGAGCAGTCGTGCTACCTTGCTGATTCATATTGAGCATGTGGTCCCCTCAAACCCCCAGCTCTTTTTCATGTAAACCATGGAAGCCAGGGCTTTCCCTTTGCTATGCTACAATTCTATAGTTGGGTTTGTTCTGTTTTAGGGGGCTGGGGGATGAAGCTTGTGTCCTAATTGCAAAAAAACACTTAGCCTTGTTAAATGTTATAGGTTAGATTGGGGTGAGTGTTCCAGCCTGCTGAGATTGTTTTGACTAGGATTCCATCATCAGTGACAAAGCTTCCCAACTGTTCTTCCAAATGCACCAGGTTACAGATGTGCCAGGATGTTCATTCCCTCGCTTCTCTGTTTGATGGAATGAAGTTTGGGGCTCTGAACCCACATTAGCAGCTTCCGACTCTGGCAGCAATATCATTTTCTGAGTATTCCTATTTCAAGTCTCCACAGTTATGGTAACATAGGGAAACTAATTGTTTTATAACATAAAAGTATTTACTAACAAAATGCTCATTTTCAAAATTGGTCCCCACTTAAACATCTCCGCTTGCTTAATCTTAGTCTATATTCTCATCCATCAAGTCACATTTTTATTGCTTGTTCTCGGCAATATTTAGGATTTCTCCACAATAAACTATAAATGCAATGCAATTTTGTTTTAGGGGTAACTCTAGATTTTGCAAAAGATGCAGAATTTTATGAAGTTGATGAAAGTGATGTTAGAAACCTGTTTGAATAACAAGTAAAGCCACTGTCCATTGGAAAGGTTACCAACTGAATGGGAGAAAGTTCACATGGCCAATGCCCAATAAATAAAATCTAATGATAAGAATATGTATATATAGAGAGAGAGAGAAAGAGAGAGAGAGAGAGAGAGAGAATATGCAAATTAGGCTGGGATGCCATAACAGGTCATGACTGGACAGGAGGAGGTTGCATGCGCAGGTGAGGCCTGGAGCAGAGACAGAGACAGAGACAGAGACGGGGAGCCAGCGAGCCACCGAGGCCCCGGCTCCAGCCGGGCCCCCTGGAGCCAGAGCGGACACAGACAGGGACGGGGGGCAGGCCCGCAGCCTCTGCAGCTTAGCATAGACCTGGAGAGGAGACGGCAGGCCTGCCTCCCGCGGAAGCAGAGCAGCTCCTGTGGAAGCAACACTGAGTGTGCTGCGGTTCCACCAGCTCCCGCGGCAGCAATGGGTGGCCTACTGCGCGTGATATCACACAATGGGCTACTAGTACATAATAATTGAGAAGAGGCCTTGAAAACTGTAAAAGTCAAATGTGTTGTGAATTATATTTCAACTAGAGGCCCGGTGCACAAAAATTTGTGCACTCGGGGGGGGGAGGGGGGTCCCCCAGCCCGGCCTGTGCCCTCTCGCAGTCTGGGATCCCTCGGGAGATAACGACCTGCTGGCTTAGGCCTGCTCCCGGGTGGCAGAGGGCACACCCAATCCCTAGGTGCAGCCCCTGGTCAGGCTCAGAGCAGGGCCGATTGGGGAGTTGGGGCGCTGCCCCGTCATGCACAGAGCAGGGCGGGCGGATCGGGAGGTTGCGATGCCACCCTCAGTCACACTCAGGGTAGGGCCGATTGGGGGGTTGGGGCACCGCCCCCTGTCACACTCAAGGCAGGGTCGATGGGGAGGTTGCGGCGCCACCCCCTGTCACGCATAGAGCAGGGCCGATCAGGGGGTTGGGGCGCTGACCCCTGTCACTCACAGAGCAGGGCCCATCAGGGGGTTGGGGAGCTCCCCCCTGTCATGCACAGAGCAGGGCCCATCAGGGGGTTGGGGAGCTCCCCCCTGTCACACACAGAGTAGGGCCGATAGGGGAGTTGGGGCACCGCCCCCTGTCAGACACAGAGCAGGGCGGATCAGGAGGTTGGGGCACTGCACCCTGTCACACTCAGGGCAGGGCCAATGGGGAGGTTATGGCTCTACCCTGTCACACACAGAGCAAGGCCCGTGGAGGGGGGTTGGGGCGCCACCCTCTATCACCCACAGAGCAGGGCCGATCAGGGGGTTGGGGCACTGCCACTGTCACACTCAGGGCAGGGCCGATGGAGAGGTTATGGCTCTACCCTGTCACACACAGAGCAGGGCCTGTGGGGGGGTGGGGGGGGGGTTGGGGCGCCGCACCCTGTCACACACAGAGCCGCAGGGCGATCAGGGGATTGGGGAGCTTCCCCCTATCAGGCACAGAGCAGGGCTGATCAGGGGGTTGGGGCGCCTTCCCCTGTCACGAACAGAGCAGGGAGGATGGGGAGGTTGTGGCCCCGCCCCCTGTCACACACAGAGCCACAGGGCGATCAGGGGGTTTGGGCGCTGCCCCCTGTCACGCTGATCCCGGTGCCGGGAGCCTCACTTGCTCCGCTGATCCCGGTGCCGGGAGGCATATTACCCTTTTACTATATAGGATAGAGGCCTGGTGCATGGGTGGGGGCTGGCTGGTTTGCCCTGAAGGGTGTGCTGGATCAGGGTGGGGGTCCCCACTGGGGTGCCTGGCCAGTCTGGGTGAGGGGCTGAGGGCCGTTTTCAGGCTGGCGGGTGACTGAAGCTCCCAACCGCTCCTTTTTTTCTTTTCTTTTTTTCTATTCTGGGCCAGCTTTAGCTCTGAGGCCTCGCTGCTGAAAACATTGATACAATGTTGCAGTCCGGCTGACTGAAGCCCGGCTGACTGAAAGCCGGTTTCTAGGGTTTTGTTTAGCTTCTATATTTGCAACATAGTTGCTTAGAGTTGCAGCTGAGAGGCCGGCAAGTCAGGCGGGGAACGTTGGAGTCCGCCATCACTGGAGCAAGCAAGCCTCCCTGTTTGCTTCAGTGCATGGCTGCCAGCCGCCATCTTGGCTGACAGTTAATTTGCATAAGGATATGCTGATTAGCCAATGGGAAGGGTAGCGGTCGTACACTAATTACCATGTTTCTCTTTTATTAGTGTAGATTACAGTCATTTTTAAAAAGTCAAATGTGAACTAAGGAATATTATCTTATAAAAGCATCAAATTGTGTAGAAACATGTACTCAACCCTTTTTGCATAAAACCCAGGAACAGTTGACTCAGTCTTTGTGTGGTTTAAGAAATAGCATACAGCTGAAATTATAATCAAAACTGTCCATATGATCAAATTTACTTTCTTAAATTTTAGTTTTACCTTTCAAAATAAAGTCTCAATAAAAATTTTTCTCGGGATCAGTAAGTCTTTGGATTATGAGGGCATCCTAAACTTGAGTTGTTGCCATTGTTGCAACTTTTGTCCTTTGCTCCTTGTCTTCAGAAGACTATTCGAGACTGTCTAAATCACTCTCCAAGAAAACAACTGCCCTGCCTGAAAGCCATGGTTAACTTGGGCTCTATGTTACCATTAGATAATCAAGTGCATAATATTTGTCATAAGTACAAGCCACGCCTTTTCTTCTCTCTTCCTAGATGGATGTTCAGGAAACTCATTCTTTCCTTAATGGATACTGTAAGGAACTATCAAAGGAGCCTGCAGGATACCTCAAGTCCCTTTTATTATTCAAAGAAAGATCCCTAACTTCTGTTTACACTGGACACTCCTGGCATTAAGTAACTAATGGGACAACTGGTCCCCTCCCTCTAGACACATAAACCCTGCAAGAGCCATAATTGAGTGTGACTTTTTCATCAAGTCTTCCCAGGACCTTGCTGAGTGCCACCCCCATGGCAGGCACTCCATTAGCTCCATAAATATTTATTGAACATAAACATAAATTAACAGCTTCAACTCTGTCACTTACTGTGTAACACTGGACAAGTCCTCTATCCACTCTGGGTCCTACTTTGTTCATTTTAAACTAAAGGGGTCGGGCCAGATGATCCTGGAGTTTCCTTTTCTAATGTTAATATTCTGTATTCCCACCTTGTTGACTAGTGGTTCCTGACTCTGTTTTCCAATCAGAGACTCGAAAGCTAGATAGTTTCCATAGTACTGGCAAGTTTTAATCACATGTACACCCTGGAAGGCAGGATCTTGAAGGATTTCTATAACCTATGGGACTCTAAATTCTAAGTGACTACAACATAAACATTTAGGCCACCAAATTACTATATGGTTATCTCGGCATTCCATTTTTCCTGAAAAACATAACACAAAAACCCATAGTCACAGTCTGAGGCTTTGAGAAATGATACTCAGAAAGTTTTATGAAATGAAAGGGGGACTCTGTTTCAGAACAAGTAACAGGTTAACTTCATTTGGAATGCCAAACGCCACATCCTGCCACAGAATTATTTCCTCACACTTCACATGCTCAAAAACAAACAAACAAACAAACAAACAAATAAATAAATAAATAAATAAAAGAGACAACAGTTAATGCTAATATTCTTCTACCTGCAAGCTTTAACTTTAGCCACGGCCTCAAACATCAGCTGTATATGTAAAAGGAAGCGTATGTTAGTCCAATTTAAAAGTAGAGCATTTTCATTTCATCATCAGCCTCCCCTCCTCTATTTCCTGTGTTATCAGATGTTAGAGAGAGAGCCAGCGGTCTGATTGTGAAACTGGCAATTTGGCAGACAAAATACGCACGTTCAACCAGCATTCTTTCAAATAAGAACCTAGCATGGATCTAACCGCCTGAGAGTCACAGAGAAGATACACACCAGCAGAAGGCATAAACCCAGACAAATAAAAAAAAGGTACCAAGGAATTCCTGAACCAACAGAGCCAATTCCAGGGGTCTCCTCTAACTCCAGGGATTTCTTCAGTTCCATATTCTCCTTCAGAAAGGACAGACTCAGTTTAACCTTTGCTCCTAATAGACTCCCATGGCCCATGGAGCTAACAAGTCCAATTGTTAACTAGCTTCTGTAATGGCATATCTGATTCTTTTGTGGGACAGGCTGTCCTATCTGGTATTTTTAAGTTAGGAGATAGTAAAAAGACGCACTCTGAATTAACTTGGAGAGTTTCTGTTTAGTCACATCCTGAGTATGTGACCACAAGACATGGAAACTGATGCTCCAAATGGCACCAGCAGTGCAGGCCCCTAAGGAGGATGCTCATGGGGGAAATTTTTTTTCTCCAATTGGGGCATTCAAAATGGGCTCAAGTGTAAGGAAGATGGACAGCCATCCATGGATGTACCCACCCATCTAGTCATCCACCCATCTCTCGTTTACTAGGTAGGCGCCTACCATGTAAACATTGTCAGTAGAGACCAGCATTGTCTGTTTGATTCTTGTATGTGCCCTGACTGAGGATCAAACCCGCAACCTTGGTGTATTGGGATGATGCTCTAACCAACTGAGCTATCTGTCCAGGGCAAGACCAACACTTCCTTTAAAAACAAACACGGTGAAAATAAACTAGTTGCCAAATGTTTTCTTTCCCCACAGAAAAGACATTTTTCTGTGTCTTGGGAAACCAACTGACTGGTGTTTGTGTGTCAATTTTACCAAACTGGGTAAATTAGGAAGTTTTCTGCTCATAAGGCCATATGACGAGCCTACTGTGGTTTCAATGATTTCTCTACTGGGCAGCTAAGAACTCATTCACAGCATAAATCATCCTATTTCCTTGGCCATCTCAGACATACTCTCAGTCATGTGAATGGCACTGGAAACAAACTGAAAGCTGTCAAAACATCCTGTAATCGTAGGGAAATGAACAGACCCACTTTGTCATGCATATTTGCCCCCATTTCCCCTGCCCCCATTACCTTCCTATGAACCCACATTCATAAATCTACATGTCAACCATAACAAACAGTATGTGTAAAACGTTAAATACATGAATTCTTTCCTTCTCACACTGATAATAAGACTGAACTTGGGCTAAGTCCATAAACAGAAAACTATTTTTATATCATTTAAGCTCCTGTTTAAAATTCTGTTGTGAAAGATAACTTGTTAGCTGAAATAATATACTATATATTCATGGGATTTTGAAAACTATCAAACTGAGACCCAGCAACACAAGGTAAGATATGTAAAAATCACACATAGTTAAAATCATGGAACTTTATGGCGGTAAAGGTTTGAGATGTTAACGTGTGCTCTTCCGAGCATTTTTAAAAGGGTAAGAGCTGGTCCACGGTGGCCAAATGACTTGCCCAAGGTGGCAAAAACAATTAGTGTCAGAGTCCATGAAATATACACCCATATTCTCTTACTATTTGTCATAAAGAGTGTAGTAACCTAAGAAGACATCAATTCAAATCTGATTTGACAAGAGTAAACATGTCTCAAAGATATGTAGCTGTGCCCCCTTTGAGTCATTAACCCACACCCAGTCAGTGACGGTACAGATATTACAGCAATAGCACACACCAACACCACATTGCTTCCCCTTACACAGAAGAGCAGCCTGATGAAGTCGAGAAGACCCAGGCGTTTACACAACGCAACTTAACCTGAAGCTTGACCTACTCAGATTAGCTGGGTGCAAGCCCAACTTGATCCATAAAATCCCCATGACACCAACATTTTTCTCTTTTAAAATCCCTAACTGAAAGTAAAAGATGAAAACAGTAGAAAAATTAAAACAGTGGAGAAATGCCTAAAACAAAAAGTTCAAAATATCCTTTATTCACCCAAAGCAACCACTACCAACAATTTTTTGTGTATTCTTTCAGGAGAAAAGTTACACATACACACACACAAACACACACACACACACACACAATTTTAAAAAGTTATGTATAGTTGCTTCTAGCGCGCCTCTGTGTGTGTGTGTGTGTGTGTGTGTGTGTGTGTGTGTGTGTGTGTTTTCTGAGCACCCTGGTTTGATTCTGTCTTCACATTGCTTGCCAGGAGCTCAATCTCACTAGTTCAGATGATAAACTGGTCACTTCAAGGACAGAAACCCTGTTGTTAATCAAAGTTAATTTGCTCTTAACTGACATTGTATTTCTGGACAAAGGGACAGAGAAAGGGGAAGATTAGGGATGGAAAGGAGGAAAGAGGAAATTAGTGAGAAAAGGAAAGAAAAAGATAGAGAAACAAAGAGAAAGAGAAAAAGATAAAAATACAGACCAGCACCTGACAGATGCTCATTCAGTACTTTCTGAATGACTGACTGCCAAATAAACGAATGAGTGAAGAAACTGGGATAGGCATATTTTACACATGACATTTAACATATCAAATGATATGGCCCCAGTTCTCTAAAAAGTAAGCATCCTTCTTGATCCACGCTGTCTAGTATGGTAGCCACTGGCCATGCGTGACTATTGAATATTTGAAACGTGTTCTTTCAGTGTAAAATATACAGCAGATTTCAAAGACTTCGTATTTTTTTAAAGGATGTAAAATATCTCATTAATAATTCTTATATTGATTATAAATGAGAATATTTTAAATATGTTTAGGTTAAGAAACCATATTTTAAAAATTAATACACCTGTTTCCTTTTCTTTCTTTTTTTACTGCAGCTTCTAGAACACTTTAAATTTCATATGTGGCTCACATCATACATTTTTTTTTTGGATAGCACTGGTCTGGACTGTAGATACTATTATAGCAGTGACTATATCTGTCTTTCTCTGATCTATCCCAGCACCTAGTACAGGGCCCTGAGAATAGTGAATGCCCAATAAATATGTACCAGGTGAAAGGCTGTCGGTGGTGTCTAGATAAGGCAATAACTAGGCCTCAGACTGCAAGGCAGGAGGCCCTGGCCCTGGTCCTAGCTCTAATGGAAAAGCAGCTCTGTGACCTTGGGCAAGGCATTGAACATGGCTAGGCCTTGTTTTCCTCATCTTTAAATTGGAGATAATATCTGCCTTTTAGGAAAACTGCATGGACCAAATAAAATAATGTCTATAAAGGGCTTTGAAATGGGAAAATAGATGTCCGGTCCCTCCAGAGTTTCAGTATTCTCTTCCAGCAATAGTCCCAGGAGAAGCCAGATGCAGAAAATACTGAAACAACAGGGTATGAAACTAACCAATAAATTCCTATCGCTGATACTTCAATTCCGGCACATTAGAAAACGTAGGTCAGGACAGGTGCAGACTTGAGAGTCTCGCACTAGTGGAAACATCAGCATCCATCACCCCTTTTCACCGCATCTCACCAACACAGTTGACAAAGGGACTTGCAGATACTTTCCTTGAGGGACCACAGAAAGACCAACAAACTGAGAGGAGAAGGCTGTCTCTGGGTGGTTGACCAAGCAGCAGAGCGGCCAATTTCATTATGACTCCTGGGGCTCACAGCCTTGTGGGAAGTTTATAATCCCGGGGGACTCTCAGGCCTCAAGGGAAAAGTTCCATGGGCACAAAACTCTATCACGGGCATTCATCCTCGTTAACGGTTTTGGGCACAGCTAGGAGGGTGGGGGTATCTTATTTTACAAGGCGATCAGGGTACCTGGCAAGGGGAGTCCCAAGGACACTTGGGCAGACTGTAGCATTTTCGTGACACCAGGATGGACTTCACCATCTCAGTCGGGCATCTTCTTCCCCAAATCAAAGATTTTTCAAGAGGGAAGACTGTGTGAAGAAAGTGTCCTTTAGCAGGGGGGGGTCTTGAGGAGCTGACTGCAGACTAACCCACCGCAGAGAAAAAGCAGACCCAACAACCCACAGCCCCGAGGCGGGAGACCAGCAGAACAAAAATAGTCCATTTCAAGCGGCCCCAGGTCAGATTCTTCCCTCAGGCTCTGCAAGGCACCGCAGAAGCCCCAGAAGTCAATGACTTACCACCAGCAAGGCCACCACACCTAGGAGAGCAAGGAGGGTGCAATGACTTCCCCTTTGCTGTGAGGGTCTGACCCTCTTCCCCTCTTTAAGGGCTGCTGCCTATGACGTGGAAGGGAGTTGTGCCATGGCCAAGCTCGGAAACCTTGGGACCAGTGCCCCGTGACCTGCATCGTAACAGCCCACAGGGCCTGAGCTGCTGCTGACTCGTCCAACCAGAACACCAAGGACAGGACAGCAGGCACGGAGCAGAGCCAAGAACACGACTACCCAGCAGAACCAACTGTGGAGGCTCTCTGAAATTCATATTCCCGGGACCAACCCCCCAAGGTTCTGGTTCAGTAGGTCCGGAGTGGGGCCCAGGTGCCTGTATTTTAAACCAAGTGCGGGGCAATGCCAATGCCCAGCCTGACGTGGGAACCTGTGGTCAAAAGAAACTTTGTTTTCCCTAATCCTTTCTCGATCCATGAGGGTTCTTCATCCTTCTTATCTCCATGAGGACGAGGAGAGCGGGGAGAGGAGACTTAGAGGAAAGCAAGGCCGAGTGGAGAGCATTGGAGAGTCTGAAGGCCCGAGGTTCCAGAGTGAACTGTTCCCGGTCTTTACTCAAGTCATTTAACCTCTCTGAACCTCAGTTTCCTCTTCTGTGGAATGGTGGTAAAGCATCTACCCACTCGGGGCTGTGGGGGGAATAAATGCATATGCAGTATCCATGACTCATAGTGGCTGCCATACAAGCATTTGTCTGATTATGAGCTCTCTCTGTGAAGGGAAGGATGGGTGCAGGGCTGTTCTCCATATGAGGATCTTTGCAAGAGACACTGTAAATTTGAATAATTGACTTAGGCGTAAAGGGGAAGAAAAGGCGAAATAAACTGCAACAACAAAAACCTGTAGAAGGGGAGCCATGGATTCAGGTTAACGGAAGAGGCTGGGGATGCACAGAGCAGGGAGGAGAACCTGTCTCTGGGAAGCTACACAGATATGGTTGGGAGGAATTCAACATAGATTCACAAAGACTTAGGCACAAAGTTACATGAAGATTTACTGCAACGTTACTTATAAAGGGAAAAATGGAAATAACCTAAAGGTATCTTTTTCTTTTTTTAAACATTATGATGAACATACATCACTTTATTTCAGAAAAAAAAATGTTCCTTTTCAAATGTAGGGAAAGATTTTGGAATCCATGGATTAGCTGAAAGCATGTTTAAATATCTCAGTGGTTCTTCTTTTAAATTCCAGTTTAACATCCAGATTAGAACATTAATATCAACAAAGGAAGGCCAGATGTGGGGCAAAAAAATCATGATTTGGGGTAACATCAGAACTTCTGAAGCACAAAGGGTATGAGAAGGATGGAGGAGTCAAAGAGAAAAGAAATCATATAAAGAAACAGATGAGATCTCTGAATCATATTAGGAGAATCAGGGATAATGCTTCCCTTCCCCCTCCACACAGACAAACACACACAATGATGAGAAGTTTTGAAATAAAACTCAATATCACCCACCAAGTCCTTTCCCACACAGGCTCACAAATCTATTTTTGTATTCCAGTGAGATTTGCAGCAGAGAATAGAGTTCCAGTAAAGAGGAAATAATTTCTGTGCTGTAACTGGGTTTTTCTCACTTCCTTCTTTTAAAATAATCACCCAACAAGTCCAAAGTTTCAGAACAACAATACAGTCTTTCATGCACTGAATATATATCCTTGCAGACATTTTGGAACTAAACTGCATCTGTGAAAAGTTCTAGGTAATTTGCTTAGAAAACTTATAATAATATATTACGGCACAGGGGCTGGAAGCAGCCTTCTACATCATCTGGTCCAACCCATCATTTCGCAGATGAAGATCTTGAGAAATAAACTGGCTGCTCCAACACACTCAAGTCTCTAATTAAAACATCTGCTCGATTTTAAGGTAGCTGATAAATTTGGAAAGAGGGGGTGGAAAACAAAACCTCTAAAATATCTTTAGTGGAGTAGTAATTATGAACAACGGGCCTATTAAATGAAGAAGCCGTAAGGATCGTGATGAAAGTATACCTCCACTCCAATAGCAGGACGACTTACTTACGTCTGGAAAACTAAGAGATTAAAATCTGCCAGAGGTAACTCGTGGACTCTGTGAGCAGGGGCTTAGGAAGAGAATTCAGGAGCTCTACCCTGAAATCTGCTGGCCTCAACACCAACATTAGCCTAATTTTATACTGAAATCAATGGGCATCCAGTAGTCGCCCTGATGTGATGATGCCTCCATTTCCAGAAAAGTGAGAAAATGGTCCATGCACAGCAGAGGTGCATGACCACTGACCTGGTAAAGGGAGGGTGGCTTAGAACCTTGCTCGATGTGGACCCCTGACCAGCGGCAATAGCATTACCTGGCTGCTTGTTAGAAATGCAGGATCTTGGGCCCCACCCAGACCTACAGAGTGAGAATATGCACAGTTCAAGATCCCCAGGGCCTCCTGAGAAACACTTACATAACGCAGCAGTAAGAAAAAGTATAATTGACGACCGGTAACTGCATTTAACCTAAGTTTCTGGAGTAATTACCTCCTTACCAGTTCTACTCTCAAAAGCTTTTTTTAGAAAAAATATTTTTATTGATTTCAGAGAGGAAGGGAGAGGGAGAGAGAGATAGAAACATCAATGAGCAGAGAATTATTGATTGGCTGCCTCCTGCATGCCCACACTGGGGATCGAACCATGATCTCATAGTTCATAGGTTGATGCTCAATCACTGAGCCATGCTGGATTGGGCACTATTGATCTTTAGGCCTTATTTTAAATTTTAAATGGTCTAAAACTTAGCCTACATTTTAAATGGTCTCAGTGAGTATCTTATTAAGTAGTCATGTTTTTTTCACAAAACATCTCAAAGTTAAGAAACAATGTAAATATAAATATTCTGGGAGCTTCATCATCTCCAAAGGCCACCCCCTCCATCTTTGCATGCTCTAACTGATACTAAGCTTTCCTGAAATTGGTCTCCCGGTAGCTTTCAATAACCCTACAATCATAACCCCATGATTATTGGCCCTACCAGTAGTTTATCCCCATTATCAAGTTTTCATTACATTTCCCACTGGGATTTTTTTTTAATGCACAGAGTCAAAGAAACAAGTTTCGGGTATTTATTTCTCATAGACCTGGGGCAGCTTATAGTAGTGGGGTATATGAAATTCTTATTTTTTGCTTTTATTTTAGGATACCTTAGGAAAATCTCACAGGTACAAGAAGAGTATTAAAATAAACTATCACAATTTATAGAGAATGTAACCAAGGACATAATTATGTCAGACTTCCAGTGTCGGGGATAATACTATCCTTAAACATTCTTTTAGCCTGAAGCTTCCCAGGAATAAAAGCAGGTGTGAAATAGGGCAAGAAGGTGATGCTTCAAAAATGTTTGAGACTCCCTGGCCTAGGAGAGTTGTAGACTATTAGCCCTGGAAAATGTCTTAGGTCAAGTCTAATTCCGCCTCCTACAGAAAAGGAAAGTGAAACCCAAAGAAGCTGAGTGACTTGCCCAGTATTAGCCATCTCCTTAGCAGCAGAGCCAGGCAATGGAGTGCCTCTGTCGCAGTTCAAAGGTCTTTTTGCTACATTGCCAGACTCAGAGTCTTAAGTCTGTTAAGAAAGCTTGTCTGGCCCGGCCAGGTGTGGCTCAGTGGTTGAGCACTGACCTATGAACCAGGAAGTCACGGTTCGATTCCTGATCAGGGCATATGCCTGGGTTGCAGGCTCGATCCCCAGGGGGAGGGCCTGTAGGAGGCAGCCAATCAATGTTCATCTCTCATCATTGATGTTTCTATCTCTCTCTCCCTTCCTCTCTGAAATCAATTTTAAAAAAAATTTTTTTTAAAGAACGCTTGTCTAGCATAAAAATCAGAGCTATTGCACATAACTTGGCTGACCAAGGGCAATGGCTATGGAGACCCCAAAAGCAAATCCAAGCCATCCTGTCAAACCCCCAAATTCACAAATCTAAAACCAACAAGTTACACTGAAGCCATGAGACTCCTTCCTCCTCTGTTTCCTAGAATTCCACCTGTCCCTGTGTATCCACTGATTCTGAGCTACAGAGACTTTCTACTAAGCAGCTCATTTTACTCTCCCATTAAAATCGACTTTCTGATGAAAGTTTCTTTGCGTTCAGAACAGGAACACCACTATGAAACACTTCATTCTTTCTGAAACACTTGGCACTAAACACTCATAGCATACTGAGCCAGAGTTGCTAGCAAAAAGTAAAATACAGGCAATCAATTTATCCAGGCATCTAAACATTGGATGCATCCAAACAAGATTTTAGTGCCAAAGTGAGCAATCCAAACAATATTTTAAAAATCCTTTTTACCATCAATTTTTTAAAATAACACCACTGTAATGTTTTAAAGAAAAATCAGTTAGAGGATAGAGCATGAGGTGCCAGTACAGTGATATTTCATCCAGGGAGCTCTGATTGATTGGTGGGTGGGTCCCAGTGGCCAGCCCACAAGATTATAATGAACCATTGCAGTGACATAAGCTAATCCACAGAAATAACCAGTTGTGTCTCACTTCTTTGTAAATGTAGGCAGATCACAACTCTCTCAAATCAGTGAAGTGTGACCAAGCAAGTATGAATCCAGTGTGCTTTTTCTACCATCATGTCCTTCTGAAATAAAAATAAGCAAACCCAGGAAAAATTGCTAATCCAGGTCCCAAGCATCTCAGGTGAGATCTTTAGGCTAACACTAGTCATTTATGTGACAAAATGAGCTGGGGACCCACTGTGTTCCATGACCTGCTTGTACTTATTGATTTCAAGCAACCTATTCCTGATATAAAAGCATCTAGGGAGTTACACAGTATTAACTTTTTAAAATTTAAATATAGTTTTATTGATTTCAGAGAGGGAAGTAGAGGGAGAGAGAGAGAGAAAAATCAGTGATGAGAGAGAATCATTGATTGACTGCCTCCTGCAAGCCCCACACTGGGAATTGAGCCTGCAACCTGGGCCTGTGCCCTGACCAGGAATCGAACCATGACCTCCTGGTTCATAGGTCGACATTCAACCACTGAGCCACGCCAGCCAGGCTACAGTATTAACTTTTTAAGGTCAATAAAAATTTGTGAATTCTTAGTTCGGTTCACTAAATGAGACAGGGGAGGATGAATTAAATTAATGCCCAAGTCGCACCAGGGATAATTGAACATAGTTACATCACTCCATCATTTTCCAGGCTTCTTTGCTGGCATCAGGTTTACAAGATCTTAAGAGAACAGAAGAACACACATAGCCTGCTCATAGCCCACGGTGAGGCAAGAATGGAAAACAAAAAGAGGAAGAAAGGCTGTGACATGTATTCATCCAAAAGTATATCTTCCGTTACTGTTCATCAGAGTGTACGTCATACTTCCTGGGCCACTCAAGTCATTAGCCCTGGCAGAGAGGATCGGAATTTTCCCACTTTACAAGAAGAAACAGGGCAAAAAACAGAAGCTAGGCTGGCGGGAAACGGAGGGTTGTTTCCCTATAAATATGTTATCCAAAAGTGACACCTTTTCAACAAAAATCTTACAGTCATGTGATGGTAAAATGGAAATGGCTTGCAAGCCGGAAGGTTGGCAGTCTTGTTCCTCACACTCCCACCAAACTAAGTCTCATCCTCCCACCCCCACTGCCCTCTCCTGGGCTGGAACCTGTGTCCTGCATCTCCCAAGGTGTAGGAAATTCTCACAGGCTTTTGTCCGAGCTCAGAACCCAAGGGAAAGGTTCACCTTCCTCAACTTCGGTCCAGAGACCTATCCTATCATGATCCCATCCCAGGAGCAGGCTGCTCTACACCAATGAGTACAGCTGGGGCTCTTAGCCTAGTGAGGTCCAGGTGCGTTTTGTAATATAAATGACTAGTGTCGACGTGACGGTGTCTCACCTGAAATGCCTAGGGCCTGGGTTACTGTTTTCTTGGGGGGGTTTTTTAATCCTCACCCAAGGATGTTTTATTGATTTTAGAGAGAGAAAGAGGGAGAGAGAGGAAGAGAGAGTGTGAGACAGAGGAAGAGAGAAGCACGGATGTGAGGGAGAAACATCAATCGCTGTCTCCTACACACCCCAACCAGGAACGGCACCTGCAACCTTCCTGGTATGCTGGACAACACCCCAACCGACTGAGCGCCCGGCCGGGGCAGGGTTAGCCATTCTTCTAGGGCTCGCCCATCTGTACCTCAGAGGCGACCCTTACCTTCAGAAATGGCCTTCTTCACAGCTGCCACGTACGTCTCGGGCTCGTCGTCACAGGTGAGCTCCTGCCAGTGCGCCCACTCTGGAAAGAAGTCCAGGAACTCCTTGCTGTTCTGCACCCCGCAGAGCAGCCGGACCATGCGCTGCGGCGGGTGGAAGGCTCTCTGCAGCAGCGGCAGCTGGGCCGGCTGGCCGAAGTGCTGCACCAGCTCCGCGGACAGCAGCACCACGATGCAGCGCGTGCTGAGGAAGAAGGTCAGGTCCTCAGCTGAGAAGAAAGTGTCCGGGCCCAGCCGGTAAGTCAGCGTCTTCTGGCCACGGACCTGCCGGCTGGACAGGAAAAGGTCCTGGAGGTATTGGCACCACTCCTCCGCATCCGGGCTGTAGACCAGGAGAATGTCACACCTTCGGAACACCCCTGAGCGAGAACAAGGCACTTATGTCAACACGCCTGCTTTCCATGACCTGCAAGATATACCATCCCGATGGAGAGCCGGGCACCCACGGTCTTTCCCTGTCCACCTCCAGCGGGCCTGTTTGACTTCTTTCCCCACTTACAGCTGGTGTTACAACTGTACCAAACTCTGCTTTTGCCCAAACATGCAATGCCACGTCAGATGCTTGCATTAGCTATTGCTTCTGCTGGCCTACTCTTCCCCCCACGGCTGGTACAATACACGATTGAGTTAAGAAGGGCTTTGGGGGCCCTGGCCAGGGTGGCTCAGTTGGTTGGAGCATCATCCCATGCACCAAAAGGGCACGTACCTACGTTGTGGGTTTGGTCCTCAGTTGAGGCACATATAAGAAGCAACCAATTGATGTTTCTCTCACCTCTTTCTCTTTCTCTCTCCCTTCCTCACTCTAAAATCAGTAAAAATAATAATAATAATAATAAAATAAAATAAAAAATAAAAATAATTGTCCTTGGGTGAGGATTTAAATAGTATGTGTGTGGGAGAGTGTCTTTTGGAGATCACTTGGCCCAAATGCCTCTTTGACAGATAAACAAACACTTCAGCTGTGAGGATGAAGGGAATTACTTAAATTCACACTCAGTAATCAGTCACAGAGCCAATACTAAATGGGTTAAGAATGAGATCTCAGAAAGGCTGTGGTCCTGTACATTAGTGATGAAGAAGCCGTTGGCAATGTCCTCAATGGGTTGACAAGTGATGGCAAGGAAGTGAAGAAGAGTGAAGAAGAGACTTGCTAGAGCATAAGAAGTTCCCTTAAGAAGACAGTGTGGGCCTAGAACAGTGATGGCGAACCTATGACATGCGTGTCAGAGGTGACACGCAAACTCATTTTTTTGGTTGATTTTTCTTTGTTAAATGGCATTTAAATATATAAAATAAATATCAAAAATTTAAGTCTTTGTTTTACTATGGTTGCAAATATCAAAAAATTTCTATATGTGACACGGCACCAGAGTTAAGTTAGGGTTTTTCAAAATGCTGACATGCCGAGCTCAAAAGGTTCGCCATCACTGGCCTAGAGCATCATCCCAGTCCGCCAAGGTTAAAGGTCCAGTCCTCCATCAGGGCACATACAAGAAGCAACCAATGAAGGCATAAGTGGAACAACAAATCCACATTTCTCTCTCTACTCAAATTTTTTTTAAAAAAAAGAAGGCAGTGTGGCTCGTGGAGCACTGGTTGATGAGCAGGAAACCAGTGACTACAGAGCCCTGACCACGTGGCCTTAAGCCACTTATGCCACTTTTATGAGGAGACAGTGACCCAAAAGCAAAACAGCAGGTTTAAGATTGACAACTTCTAGGCCACTGAGGGAATAAGTACTCACCACTCCCTGCCTCTCTGTTAACAGACATCACAAAACCTGTGGTTCATTAAAGATCTCTTGTCGTCAAGGAAAGTTTAAATGTTAATAACAGCAGGAACTGAGTGTGGAGTATCCAGGAACTCTCTACTATCTTCACAGTTTTTCTATAAATCTAAAACATCTAAACATCTAAAATAAAAATTTAAATATACAGTTGAAATAAAAAGCACTTATGAGATTAGCCTCTTCTAATGAAACAAGGTTTTTAGTATCTTCACACAAATATACATATTTAAAATGTCTCATTCCAGGGGGTCTGGTGTTACATTTGACCCCCTCCCCCTCCCTCCCCCCCCCCCCCCCCCCCCTTTAAGCAAAAGTGCTTGAGAAGGAAGTGGTCACTTCCTCAGACCAGTTAATATCACAACCTATTTGGTCACCACCAACTTGTAGTGTGACTTCCGACCAATATACTAAATCTAAGCAAATATTGCCTCAATGTAAATGAGGACAACGGGATCTGTCGCCATCCTGGATTTTGCTCTGCTGCTGAAATTGAAAGCTGGGGAAGTTGTAAAAAAAAAAAAAAAAAGTCCAAAGTGAAAATTCAAGTCCCTCCACAACATGCTGAGCAATGACAAAAGTCTAAATGCCTTGTAAGCAACTCTGTCTCCTATAGGGGGCACCCCTTTCTTCAAGAATAATTCCCTTCCTTTAACCAGAAGTCACTTCTTCAAGTATGCTAAATCAATTCTCTCATTTTTTGGTTATTAAAAGAAATGAAATACTTGAGCCAACAAGTGGTCATAACTGCTAGACTGGAAAAGGTCTCTGTAGAGCTTAAGGGGCAGGTTTGGCTCTAAAGGAGATAGGAAGGAAAGCAGAAGAGCAGGGGCTGGCTGGTGGCAATAGGGAGTGAGGGTGGTGGTAAGAAACACAGGGGCTGAGCGGTTCCTTTAAAAGATTCAGAATCCACCTGAGAAGAGAACAAAGAGGAAGTGCTTCTCAAACTACCCAGCCCAGACCATTTCTTTAATCTGTGGGTGGCGCTGGCACATGATACATCTGTCCTGGAGTCCCATGTTTGAATCTGCACTGAAAAGGGATGTAACATAGGGAAGGTGACCGGGGTAGGGAGAGAGCTGGAAGTTGCTCAGAATTTTCAGACTCTGAAGATTTCAAGTTTAGAAACTTGTTAAGAGTACTGAGGAGGGTGATGGGAGCATGAGTGTGCGGGGGCTGGGGGGAGGTTGGGGGTTAATGGGGGTGATGAAGACACATTTGTAATACCTTAACTAATAAAAAATAAAAATAAATTTAACAAAAGAGTACTGAGGGACCTCAAGGATCAGATGGAAAAATTAAAGGTTCCTTCAAGCCCTGTTTTCCTGTAAGTACAAGGATGGTAGAAGGATCTGGAGATAAGATAAGCAGGAAGAGGTAGGAGAGCTTTCTTCAAAGGTCTGAAGATGACGCATGAAGAAAACAATTCTAGTCTTCATCAACCACACTCGGCCACTAAGGAAAGGTATGTATGGCCTCCTTCTCCTCTCTCTCATGTGCAAATTCAAGAGATGCCATCAGGTGCCAAGGACAGGGAGCCAAGATTTTCCTTGATTTCAACAAGCAAATATGCCTTTCAAAAACAAAAGACTAATGATTACCCATCAGTAGAAGGAAATTTAAGGAAACCACATGATTCAGCCATGAAAAGGAATGAGGTACTGCTGATGCATGTTAAACCTGGATGAACCTAGAAATGATTATGCTCCCTGAAAGAAGCCAGCCACCATATTACATGATCCCATTTATATGAAAGTCCAGAGTAGGGAAATCTATGGAGACAGAGAGTAGAATTTGGGAATGGGGAGAAGGAGGGAACCAGGGGGGTAGTAGCTGAAACAGAAGAAGTTTCTTTTTGAGGTGACGAAAATGTTCTGAAATTGACGGTGGTGATGGTTGTGCATATGTGTGAAGATACTAAAAACCACTGAATTGTACACTTTAAATGAGCGGATTGTATTGTATGTGAATTATATCTCAATGAAGCAGTTTAAAAGGAGGAGGAAAAGGAGGGGGAGAAAAAGGAGGAGCAGGGGAAGGTGGAGGAGGAAGAGGAGAAGGGGGAGAGGAAGAAGACAACATGGAAGAGTGGCCTGGATGACTCCAGAGCCTACAGCATCTTGGCAAGAGATGCTCTCACCACTGTGAGCTGCCACCATGGGTCACTGTATCTCCAGACCTCAGGGAGCCCCAAGGGCCCAAGACCCAACTCCTATTTGCAGCGCCTCGCCGCAGAGGATGCTGACACTTCCAACCATCATAGACGTCTGCAGAAGCCACCACAGGGCCCGTAAACCCCAGGGTTGGCCACTGGCTTTGAGTTCCTATCGGCATGGGAGCACGCCGTCTAGCCCCGTCAGCCACACTCACTTGAATGATGCACACAGGACTCTGAGGGCTTCTTCCGCCTCCTCGGCCCAACCCCCATCCCTGCCCCGTTTGTTTCCCAGGCCTAACAGCCCAGGGCCTGTTCCCAGCCATAGAAGGAGATGGGCACTTCACTCACCTCATCTCCTACTTCTCCCCAGTCACCCACCTACTCTGGCAAACTGCTCCTTCAATACACCACATACACCCACTGACTGTTCTACCTGGAGTACTCTCCCCCCAGTGCCTACACACACACACACACACACACACACACACACACACACACACTTCGGGTCCTTGCTCAAATGTTTATGAAGACTAACCTAGCTGCCTCGTTTAAAATTATAACCCCAGGCCCCCTTTGCCCCTCGCGACTGTTTTCCCATGCACTTCTCATATCACGTCTTTTCCTCATTAAGTGTATTGTCTGCCTTCCCCCACCCCTCCATAAGCTGCATGGGGACATCGCTTCTGTCTGTTTCGTTTACTGAACGTATACTTGACACCCAGAGCAGTGCCTAGAAACAGCAGGCGGGCAGTAAGTATGTGTCGTGTGAATGAATCCCCTCCAGATAACTCTGCTTCAGCTTTCAAACGGAGTGTGCGGTGAACCTTCTGTTAGCAAGGGTTCCCTCTTCACAATACAGCTTCTTGGCCTTCAGAGCCTCGCTGGGGGGGCAGGAGGCGGCGAGCTACCTCTCCGCCGCCCGCCCTTACATAGGAAGCCTGTGTCGCCAGGGCTAAGAGAACTGTCACCACTGGCCTTTCCTACCCCTACTTCCCAAGCGCCATCGGAAGGCTGGATCTCGGGGGCTCTAGCCTCTGCCCACATCCTCCAAGAGCAGTGCCTTCCCCCGGCCGGCTAGGTTTTGTTTTTCAAGAGGCTTTTACATCCTCTTTTCACGGGTTATCGCTACTAAAACATCATAAGATGAGCAAGGAAAACACGAGTAAACCCACTTGCAAACACGGTAACTGTAATATTCTCCTCTAGGAATTCTTTGTTTGTTTCTGCTTCCCTCCACAAGACTGTGCACGCGGGAGCAGAGACCAGGCATGTCCTGGGCACCATTTGAGAACATATTTAGGTGCAAAATATCCCTCAACGTGCGTCGTAAGTGCTCATTCGTTGTCTCTACTCTCAACATTATTATACGGTTCATCCTAAGTCGCAGTGAGTGACTTGCCAAGGGTACACACCCCAGGAACCAAGAGGAACTCAGAGATTAATCAGCCTGCTGGCACCTTTAGATGGATAGATACCCAGTGGTCCCCATTCTTCAAAGTTCTGCAAAGGACACAGGAAAAGTAAAGCTAAAGGAATTGGTGTCCCTAGGTTCCCATAGAAATTCCAGAGGAAAAACAAAGCCTAGAGGGGAGAGGAAGCGGGCCGTGGCCCCAGGGCCCCCGGAGACCTCCCAGGGCCAACCTGCGACGGCCGGGGCGCCCCCTATCGGCCCGAGAAGCGTTTCGCCGGCGCCGACCAGTCGGCTCTGCCTTCTTTACCTCGGACTCCGGGTTCGCAGAGTTGGAAGAACAGGGGAAACGACCCTCAGAAGGTCCGAGAGCTGGTGACGAGGGCGAAAAGCAGACTTAGAAGATGGGGGCCGGGGAGGGCCCGGCAGGGGCTGCAAAGACTCGCGCCACAGGCTGGGAAGGGGAGCGGGGGAAAGTCGGGGTGGGAGGTTTGCGACCGGGACCCGGGGAAAGAACAGAAAGAACACAGGTCCTGCACCGGAGGCCCCGCCGAGCGGGGAGCCGGCAGGGCTGCGGGGGGCAGAGAGCGCGGGAGGGAGAGAGGGGACCCCAGCGCGGGGCTCCCGCGGGCGGCGCCTGCCTACGCACCTGAGGCTGCCATGCCGCCGGCGCCGCTCTCATGCCCGGCTCGCCGCGCGCGGGGCCGCTGCCCGGAGCGGAGGGGGCGTCCTGGGCGCGGGCCGGAGGGAGGGGGCGCCGGCTGCGCTCGCTCGGCACCGGCCGCGGCTCTGGCGCTTCCTCCCTCCGGGCAGCGCAGCGACGAGTCCCCGCGAGGGCGTGTCCACAGGGCCCGCCCGCCGGCGCCTGCGGGGCTCGGCGGCACCTGCACCCCGGCCGGCCGTTGCGGAGGGGAAGTGAGAATCCCCGTCCCGGCGCCAGCCGGCTCCCCGCACGGCCTCCGCTCCCCCCAGCACTCGGGCGGGGAAAAGGCCGGGGGCTTCCTACCACGTGCGCCCGCTCCCCTCGACTCCCCTTGACTCCCCTTGACTCCCCTCGACTCCCCTCGACTTCAGCCCGATCTCATCTCCACACAGGGCAGCCCGAGGGGGAAGGGGTGCTGGGGGGAGGAAGAAGGTGGAGCTCCCCCCCCCCCCAGCAGGACCCCTGTGACCTCTAGCGGGGTGGGGAGGAGGTGGGGGTGACGGGCACAGCTGGCCAAGACCTCTCCCCATCCCCTGGGGTTTTGTCCCTGAGCCACTGCCCCGCAGGAAAGGGGGGGGGGGGGGCAGAAGGGGAAGAGGCACCTTCCCTGGCACCTGGCCCGGGTGCTTGGCGTTGCCCTTGGTTACCCTCCAGTGACCTTTCGGTAACTCCCTGGACCTGGTCTCCTGGCGGCACATGAATATTAATCATCGTGTCATATGATGAAGGGTGAGATAATTATCTTCTTGTCTTTCATGCATGTGAGGTAGCACCGGTCCTTGTCTTCCTGGTAGAGCTGAAGAAACGAGCCACAAACTGGATCTTGCTCAGAGGCCGCCAGGGAGAAAACGCCCCGAGTTCCCTGCGGGC
This sequence comes from Myotis yumanensis, assembly GCF_028538775.1. Classification (NCBI taxonomy): domain Eukaryota; kingdom Metazoa; phylum Chordata; class Mammalia; order Chiroptera; family Vespertilionidae; genus Myotis; species Myotis yumanensis. The sequence continues at coordinate 21,505,813 of NW_027223764.1, read as the reverse complement.
CTGAGCCCCGAGGCAGAGCTCTCCCTGAAGGCCTGGTCCTCCCTGTGCCTGCTCCTGTCACCATCTGTCCTCTTGGGTCTCCAACAATGCAGGGTCCAGAGGGTGGGTCCAGAGAGCGAGATGAAGGCACGATAGGGTCAGGCCAAAGGAGAAAGAAACGAAACGGGTTTAGGAATGGGGTTGCCCAGGTTGAGGCCGGTCATTCGTTTTCTATTGCTGCCCGAGAAAACAAATGACCACAAACCTAGTGACCTAACGGTCAGACATTCACTATCACACGGTTCTGCATTGCAAGAGTCCAACATGAGCGGCCCTGGGCTAAAATCAAGGGTGGGCAGATAGGGTTCCTGGCTGGAGGCTCCAGGAGCGAATCCACTTCCTTGTCTTTTTCAGCTTCTAGAGGTGACAGACACTGGCTCATGGCCCCCTTCGCTTCAAAGCCGCCACAGAACACCTCTCTGACCCTGCTTCCCCGGACGTCCCCTTTCTCTCTGACTCCCTCATCTGCCTCCCTCTGCCACTTTTGAGGATTCTAGGGATGACATTGGTCCTACCCAGAGAGTCCAGGAAAATCTCCCTATTCTAAGGTCAGCTGACCAGCAACTTTAAGACCATCTGTAACCTTAATTCTCTTTTTCTATGTAACATAACATGTTCACAGGTTCTAGGGGTTAGGCCAGTGGTCGGCAAACTCATTAGTCAACAGAGCCAAATATCAACAGTACAACGATTGAAATTTCTTTGGAGAGCCAAATTTTTTAAACTTAAACTATATAGGTAGGTACATTGTTATTAACTTAATTAGGGTACTCCTAAGCCAGCCTTTGCTAAAAACATCCTCAATCTGATTGAGGTACGTTCACTGAGGTCGACCCCTTCCACTCTCCCATCCACACTCGTCTTGTATACTTGTTTCGTCTATCTCCTTTCGTTCATCCTCTCTATATGTCCAAACCATCTCAACATACCTTTCTCAATCCTCGACACTTCATCTTCTTTCACTCCACAATGTTCCCTAAAATTAACTTAATAAACTTTAAAGTTTTAAGTCAACTTCGCACTGTATGTGCGCGCCCACGCGTGGTATTTTGTGGAAGAGCCACACTCAAGGGGCCAAAGAGCTGCATGTGGCTCACTAGCCGTAGTTTGCCCACGGCTGGGTTAGGCCATAGACATCTCCGGGGTGGGGGAGGGCATTATTCTGCCTCCCACAGGCCTGGAATTCCAAAAGAGGAGATGAGCTTGCTACCTGCTATACCTTACACCTGCTCCGTAGGTTCAGGACTTCTCTGCCCTCTAGACCAGGTTAGACACACACACACACACACAATCACGCACTGTCACAGACCTGTACTGTTCTTTAGTAAAAATTACATAGATATTTCTGTGCAATTACTTATTTAAATTTGTGTCTCCTCCTTTCAACCCTAAGCCCATCAGAGGCAGGATCCAAGCCTGCCTTTTTCACTATGGCACTTCCAGCACTTGGAGACAAACCTGACACAGAGAATATGCTCAGAAAGTATTCGAATGAATGAAGATGACCAGGAAATCCTTAAATTTGAGGCAGAAAGATAGAAGGGGCTTTTCAGGCATTGAAAATCTTGAAATCTTAGTCTTAGAGGAGGGGAATCTAAGAGGTCAAAATAAAAGCCATTAGAGTAAGGAAAATGGTGAGCTAAAGTTTGGAAGTGTTGAGTTCGAGGTGCCCATGGGATATCCTGGGGGCTATGTCATTGTGGAAGAGAGCACTGAGGCATAGAACCTGGATGGGATGTCACCCTTGGAATTAAAACTGCGTGAGTGGGTGGGGGATAAGGACTAGAGAGCAAGAACCTGGCCTCAAGGGCAGAGCCAGGGGGAAGGGCCATGCTCAGGGGCCACAGAAAGAAAAGTTTGCAAAGGATTGCAGAGCAACCAAAGAGGTGGGATAAGAGGCAGGTCGGAAAAACCAGGAAGCCGAGGAAGGAGGGTTTTGAGGAGAAGGTTGTAAGCAAGGTTGATCACTGTGAGGGGTCAGGAAGAATAAGATTTGACATAAAAATAACAGGTCGCTGTGGTCACCAGTAACATCTGGGAGAACAGCCTGGGCAGCAGAACCTGGGCTGCTGAAAGATGAAGAGAGGGAGTAGGTGATGATGAAGGCAGCTGGGACAGGATCAGAGATCTGAACAGAAAGATAGGGGTCCCAAATTCTTATCTCAGTCCTTAAGTTCTCTCCAAGCCCACTCTGGGACGTGGGGCAAGCTGTAAGCTCCAAAAACCCTCTGTTTCCTCATGTGTACAGAGGTCATTCCAGTTCAGAAATAATAGGGCTCTCTACCCTGTACAGTATCCTATTTGGAGAGCCTTGCTTGAACACTGGTCTTCTAGATTCTACCCTCTCCTGCACCCTCCCTCACTCTCTTCTCAAGCCTGTGGACCTGGCTGGTCTTTATTCCTTGTCCGAGTCTTTTCTCCTGAAGGTATATTCATCTATTTGAGGTCATCCCCTCTGATCACACATACCCCCCCACCCCCCACTATCCAAATGCATGGTCCTCCTTTCAGCTCCAGATGTTAGGGAGTGAAGGCCCTTTTCTGCTTCCTAACCAAGAGAATCTCTGAAACAAAGGCATACTCCTATTTGTTGTAGGCAAATACTTGTTACAAGTGGTAGAGGGGGTGTGATGGTTGTGGTTGAGGCCTTGAGTGCTGAATCACCTGCCCAGACTCTGCACACTCCCTCTGCTGCACAGCATTGACCTCTGGAATTTGGCCACGAAAGGGACCCAGAGGCCAACATTTCCTTGGGGAGATGACATAACTAATCCCTGACACTGGGCAATCCCACCCGGTTTCTTTGTAGAGCAATTGGGGTTGGGTGGGGGAAAGGGTGTCTGTTTCTGCGTCTTCATTTGATGGCTCCTGTAGACCATGGAGGGGAGGGAGGCTGCCCCTGGAGGGCCCTGCTCTGCCCCTGTGCACTGGCTCTTGGGGCAGGCTCTGCACTCAATCCCTTCAGTACCGCGTGGCCCACAGATGGGTTCTAGGCAGTATGGAGAACCTGGACTTGGCTGCTGCCCAACAGCCTTGTTGGCTTGGCAAACAAGAAGGGCCAGAGAGATGAACACATGCCATCTAAGGAGCATAGGGGCGAGGAAGGGGGAAGAAATACCTGTTTCTTGTGTCTTCCAAATGTTATAGCATAATCTCTCATGCCTGGGGACCAGAGCCTTTTGCCTGGTTATCGAGACCTCGCTTGCACCTGGCTGGCACAAGAGGGCACTATTGCAACTAATCCCTTACTAGGGTGCTGTTCTCAGCATGTCCACAAGAGGGCACTGTTGCAACTCCTCCCTGTAAGACCAAGAGTCTTTCGGACCTCACGGACCACCGCTCTAGCTCTAGCTCTATGAATGTATATTTTCTTTTCAGACTAGTAGAATTCATTACCAGGGTGCTATTCCCAGAATGTCTGACAAGAGGGCACCATTGCAACTAATCCTACTATGGTGCTGTTCACAGAATGTCCACAAGAGGGCACTATTGCAACTCCTCCCTTACTAGGCTGTTGTTCTCAAAATGTCCACAAGAGAGCGCTATTGCAAGCCCTCCCTGCAGGGCAAGAGTTGGGGGCAGAACCAGGATTAGAATCCTGGCCCCAATTCCAACTTTGATGTTTTGTTTTGTGTTGTTTTTTGGGGGGGTTAGGGGGTAGAGATACTTTTATAAAACCTTAATCATATTTCAGATACAATTTTAATTTTACTTGAATTTCACAAAAGAAAGAGAAGTTGATGGAATTGCTGAATTCAAATAAATATTTCCTCTAGACAAGAGATACTTCCCCTAAAATATCCCTTCAAGATTAAGAAAAGAAGAAGAAACTGTGAGAACATTAAAGGTTGAAGTCATGATTTTTTCCAAGGACATATTTTCAATTTTATTTATATAGACTGACTTCTTGCTCTGAAAGATGAATTTGTTGGCCCAGCCACACTGGCATGAACACTGAGTTGTGAAAATATTGAAACCCTTCTGTACCAGTTAGTAAATATCAGTCACTGGACTCTCCCCAGGACTCTCCCTCTCTCCTGGCTGCCCCATCCCACCGCCAGGACCAACCTCAACCCCAACACCCATCTCCCCAGAACCTAGAGCTACAGGGGAAAGGGGACTCTGGTCCCCACTCCCAGGGCCTTCAACAGGCTCCACTTAGCCCCAAGCAGCTCAGTTTCCACCTGTTTTATAAAATGGCCTCAGGTAAGGCTTTGTTTGCAAAAAGTATTCAGTGTGGAAACCGTTTGAAAACCCCTGCCCAAGGCCAGCCCGCAGGCCCTGGCAAGTTTGCACAGTCCTGGATTTCCGAAAAAGGAGGCCTTTCTCCCCAAAACGCTAGCTCCTTATGAAGTCAAGTGCAAGTCTTCATCCTGGTGTGATTACCTTGCATCCTAATGGGCAACAGACACAGGCCTGCGGGTATAGAGAGCACCCCTGAGACAGCTCCAAACGGGATGAGGCAGAAGGTGCTGGAGCCCAGGATCAAGCGGAGGTGGCAGGAAGGGAGTGGGCTTTGCTCCGTGCCCAGGCCTGTGCCAGGTGCTCACTCGCGGTCCAGATCCTCTCCAATCCCACGAGAGGTGTCTCTTTGCTTCCTTCCCTCCCTCCCTTCCTCCTTCCCTTCCTCCTTCCCTTCCTTCCGGATTTACTGAGCACCTGTCTGTGCCAGGCGCTGGGCTACAAAGGCAGAGCTAGCATCCCCAAGACCTCACCGCCCCGTGAGAGCATCATCAAGAAAATGGCTGTGACTGGGGTGGGTGCCGGATGCAGGGGGAGCCCCAAGGGACTCAGGGAAGATTCTCCATCGGAGTTACAGCCGGCTGGGACCTGAAGGCTGAGGAAGGGCGTTCCAGATGGAGGGAACGGCATGCGCGAAGGCAGGGAAGCAGGAAAGAGCCCGCCTGGTCTGGGAACTGTGGGAGGGCGATGGAGCCCAGGTCCAGGAAATCCGCTGGGTGAGGTTGGGGTCCCAGAACCCCTGGACCCTCTGCCTTCTTGACCTCCTTTCTCCCGGCTAGGAAGAGGCCCCAGCCCAGCTGCACAAATGGATGCTTTGACATTGGAGAGTGGGAGTGAGGAAGGAGGGGCCAGCTGGTGTGTGTTTGGGGCTTGCTTCTCAGAAATCTGCCCCTCCACCTCCTCCTCTGGCACCATGGCAACCGGGAGGCAGCTGGGGAAGCCACCTGTGAGCTGGGCTGAGTGGAGGGGGCTGTGGGCTGGGGGTAGGGATCTCCGCTCCCCCTCTCTGGGCCTCAGTCTTGGCATCTAGAATATGGGCACGGCAGCCGGTTGTGGGCTCCTGTCAACCCAGGTGCTCCAGGAAGCCCAAGCCCAGGCAGGACTCCTTAGGCCTTGGTTCTCAACCTTCCTAATGCCGCGACCCTTTAATATATAGTTCCTCATGTTGTGGTGACACCCAACCATAAAATTATTTTCGTTGCTACTTCATAACTGTAATTTTGCTACTGTTATGAATCGTAATGTAAATATCTGAGATGCAGGATGTATTTTCATTGTTTGAGACCCACCGGTTGAGAACCGCTGCCTTAGGGGAAGGCCCGGGAGGAGAGCCCTGCCTCATCCTGCAGCGGGGCCTGGGCCAGGCGGTGGGGAGTCCCTGTGCTCCCCACCAAGCAGCCCGCCTGGTGTGCCCATCGCACTGTCACTGCGGAGGAGCCCCCGGGAGCAGGAGACAGGGCCGAGGCTCAGACACAAGGATGGATCTCCCTGTGAGCCCTGCAGTGAGAGGTCTAGGGGGCGGGGGTGGGGGGTCTCCCTGTCGGGGCACAGGGCTCAGCTGTTCCCGGAAGGGTCAAAGCACCAAAAGGAGGGGCCTATTTCCTGGGGTTACTGCTCGGATGACTACAGACTGGCCTAAACCAACAGGAACAGGCGCTGTCCCCATTCTGGGGCGAGAATCTGAAATCAGGGCATCTGGGGCTGTGCTCCCGCGGTGGGCTCCAGGGCAGGGTCCTTCCTGCCTCTTCAGCTTCTGGGGACTCCTGGCAGCACCCATTCAATCTGAACGTGGCCCCTCCTCCCTCCTCACGTGACTTCTCACACGTGTTCATGTACTCTGGTGTTTTTTAGCTATATTTGGCCACCTATTGTTTTCCCTACCAGTAAAAAAACTGATCTGATGCTTTACTTTGTAGTTCTTTCCCATAAATCTACCACATTACAAAGAAGATTACAGACCAACTTAACCCTCCCAGAAGGTTAAACCAAACTTTAAAAATGTGTAGGATAAGCCCAATTTAGCATGATTTTTCATTCTTTTACATATTGTCAATTACTAATAGTTTGTTAAGAATTTTTTCACCTGTGTTCATGGGGAATATTGGTCTGTAATTTTCTTTTTTTAAATGTCTTTTATGAGTTCAGTTTGGTTCGAATAAAATCTTATAAAAATTTTTTAAAAAGTATTTTATTACTTTTTGGTATGAGGTTTAATCTGGCCTTAAAAAAGTTTGAAAGTATTTCCTTCTCCATCTTCTATTACAGAACCATGTACTAGAAATCATGATTCATTGGTGTCATTCCTGTCATAAAAGTTTGATTGAATCAACCATGAAACTGATTTAGACCTAAATTTTTCTTTGCATAAAAGTTTTGCTATTAAGATTAAACAATTTTTTCTCAATATTCAGGCTATTCAGATTTTGCATTTCATCTTGTGCCAGTATTGGTAAATTGTATTCTTTGCAGAATTCAACCATTTCATCTGTTTTAAAATTCTATTAATGTGAAGTCATTTATACTATTTCTTACTATACTTGTAATGTGTAGGATCTGTAATGATAGCCCCTCTTTTATTTCTGTTATTGGTAGTTTCTCTGTCTGTTTCTCTCTTTCTCTCTAAATGTTTGCCTATTTTATTGAACTCTCCTAAGAAATTGCTTTTGGTTTTGTTAATTTTTCTATTGTTTGTTTTCTACTTTGTTGGTTTGGGATCTTTATTATTGCCTTCCTTCTGTTCACTTTGTTTTTTTTATTGTTGAAGGATTACCTATGTCCCCTTCCCCCCACCCTGGTCCCCCTCCAGCCCACCCCAACCCCCCAACCTCCGGCCCCAGGCCTTCACCTCCCTATTGTCTGTGCCCATGGGTTATGCATATATGCATAACAAGGTCTTTGGTTGATTACCTCCCACCCACCTACCCTCCCCCGCCTTCCCTCCAAGATCCCGCACTCTGTTCCATGCTTCCATGTCTCTGGATCCAGTCGGTTCATCATTTTATTTTGTTAATTACATTCCACATATGAGTGAGATCATGTGATACTTGTCTTTCTCTGACTGGCTTATTTCGCTTAGCATAATACTCCCCAGGTCCCTTCATGCTGTCTCAAAAGATAAGAGATTCTTCTTTTTTACTGCTACATACTAGTATTACATGTGTCACAGCTTTTTTATCCACTCATCTACTGATGGGCACTTGGGCTGTTTCTAGATCTTAGCTATTGTAAATTTGCTGCTATGAACATAGAGGTGCATACATGCTTTCTCTTTTTTTTGGTAATATATTGTTATTGATTTCAGAAAGGAAGGGAGAGGGAGAGAGAGAAACATCAATGATGAGAGAGAATCATTGATCAGCTGCCTCCTGCATGCCCCACACTGGGGATCGAGCCCGCAACCAGGGCATATGCCCTGACCAGGAATCAAACTGTGACCTTCTGGTTCATAGGTCGATGCTCAACCACTGAGCCATGCTGGCCAGGCTGCTTACATTCTTTCTGATTGGTATTTCAGGTTTTTTAATGATATATTCCTAGAAGTGGGATAACTGCGTCAAATGGCAGTTCCATATTTAATTTTTTGAAGAAACTCCATACTGTTTTCCATAATGGCTGCACCAGTCTGCATTCCCACTAGCAGTGTACTAGGATTCCCTTTTCTCACATCCTCGCCAGCACTTGTCATTTGCTTATTTGTTGATAGTAGCCATTCTGACAGATGTGAGGTGATACCTCATTGTCCTTTTTCTAAAAATATATTTTATTGATTTCCCACAGAGAGGAAGGGAGAAGGAGAGGGACAGAGAGCCAGAAACATCGATGAGAGAGAAACATCGATTCAGCTGCCTCCTACACACTTCCCACTGGGCATGTGCCCGCAACCAAGGTACATGCCCCTGACTGGAATTGAACCTGAGACCCTTCAGTCCACAGGCCGACTCTCTATCCACTGAGCCAAACCAGTCAGGGCCCTCATTGTCATTTTAATTTGGATTTCTATGATGATCAGTGACTTTGAGCATTTTTTCAAATGTCTCTTAGCCATCTATATGTCCACTTTGGAGAAGTGTCTATTTAGGTCCTTTGCCCATTTTTTGATTGGATTTTTGTCTTCCTTTTGTTAAGTTGTATGAGTTCCTTATATATTTTGGATATTATCCCTTTATCAGATGTGTCATTGCCAAATATGTTCTCCCATACAGTGGGCTCCCTTTTTGTTTTATTGATGGTTTCTTTTGCTGTGCAGACACTTTTTATTTTGATATAGTCCCATTTGTTTACTTTCCCCTTAGTTTCCTTTGCCCTAGGAGATGTATCCATAAACATATTGCTACCAGAGATGTCTGAGGTTTTGCTGTCTATGGTTTCTTCTAGGATTTTTATGGTTTCCGGCTTACATTTAAGTCTTTTATCAATTTTTAGTTTATTCTTGTGCATGGTGTAAGTTGGTGGTCTAGTTTAATTTTTTTGCCTATATCTGTCCAATTTTCCCAACACCATTTATTGAAGAGACTCTCTTGACTCCATTGTATGTTCTTGCCTCCTTTGTCAAATATTAATTGAGCATAATGGTCATTTTCTGGGGTCTCTGTTCTGTCCCATTGATCTACTAGTATATGCCTGTTCTTGTGCCAGTACCAGGCTATTTTGATTACAGTGGCTTTGTAGTAAAACTTGCAATCTGGTATTGTGATTCCTCCAACTTTGTTCTTCTTTCTCAAGATTGCTGCAGCTATTCGGGGTCTTTTTTGGTTCCATATAAATTTTTGGAGTATTTGTTCTAGATCTGTGAAATATACGGTTGGTATTTTAATAGGGGTTGCATTGAATCTGTAGATTGCCTTGGGTAGTATGGACATTTTAATGATGTTAATTCTATCAATCCATGAACATGGTAGATTCTTTCCCTTGTTTATATTTTCCTCTGTCTCTTTTTTCAACGTCCTGTAGTTTTCCAAGTATAAGTCTTTCACCTCCTTGGTTAAGTTTATTCCTAAGTATCTTAATTTTTTTGTTGCAGTGGTAAATGGAATTGCTTGTTTAGTTTCTCTTTCTGAGAATTCATTATTGGTGCATAAAAAAGCCATTAATTTCTGGATGTTGATTTTGTATCTTGCTACATTGCCAAATTCACTTATTAAATCTAGTAATTTTATGGTGGAGTCTTTAGGGTTTCCTATCTATAATATCATGTAATCTGCAAAGAATGAGAGTTTTACTTCCTCCTTTCCAATTTGGATGCCTTTTATTTCTTCCTCTTGTCTGATCGCTCTGGCTAGGACTTCCAGTACTATGTTGAATAAGGTGGTGAAAGTGGACATCCCTGTCTTGTTCCTGTTCTTAGGGGAAATGGTTTTAGTTTTTACCCATTGAGTATGATGTTTGCGGTAGGTGTGTCATATATGGCCTTTATCATGTTGAGATATGCCCCTTCTATTCCCACTTCGCTGAGATTTTTTTTTTATCAAAAATGGGTGTTGAATTTTGTCAAATGCCTTTTCTGTATCTATTGATATGATTGTGTGATTTTGTCTTTCAATTTTTTATGTGATGTATTACATTTATTGATTTGCAAATATTGTAGCAGCCTTGCATCCCTGGAATAAATCCCACTTGGTCATGGTGTATGATCTTTTTCATATATTTCTGGGTCCAATTTGTTAATATTTTATTGAGGCTTTTAGCATCTATGTTCATCAGGGATATTGGCTTGTAATTCTCTTTCTTTGTAGTGTCTTTATCTGGTTTTGGAATTAGAATAATGCTGGCCTCATGGAGAGAGCTTGGAAGTGTTCCTTCCTCTTGGATTTTTTGGAGTAGTTTGAGGCGTATAGTGCTAGTTCTTCTTTGAATGTTTGGTAAAACTCCCCTGTGAAGCCATCAAGAGCCGGGCTTTTGTTTGCTGGGAATTTTTTTTATTACTGTTTCTATTTTACCAGTTGTTATTGGCCTATTCAGGTTTTCTGATTCAGTTTTTGGAGATTGTATTTTCCTAGGAATATGTCCATTTCATCCACATTGTCCAGCTTGTTAGCATATAGTTGTTCATAGTATTTTCTTGCAATTCTTTGTATTTCTGTGGTGTCAGTGGTTACTTCACCACTTTCGTTTCTGATCTTACTTATTTGGGTCCTTTCTCTTTATTTTTTGATGAGTCTGGCTAACGGTTCATCAGCTTGTTTATCTCTTCAAAGAATTAGCCCTTGGTTTCATTGATTTTTTGTATTGTTTTTTTAGTCTCTATGTCATTTATTTCTGCCCTAATCTTTATTATTTCCTTCCTTCTGCTCACTCTGGGCTTTTCTTATTGTCCTCCTTCTATTTCTTTACATTGTAGGGTTAAATAGTTTATTACTAATTTTTCTTGTTTTTTGAGGTAGGCCTGTAGTGCTATGAACTTCCCTCTCAGGACTGCTTTTGTGGTGTCCCAGGGATTTTGAGTTGTTGTGTGTTCATTTTCATTTGTTTCCAGAAAGTTTTTATTTCTTTCTTGATCTCATTAGTAACCCATTCATTTTTTAATAACATGCTATTTAGCATCCATGTGTTTGTTTTGTGTTTTTTTAATCTTCACCCAAGGATATTTTTCCATTGTTTTTTAGAGAGAGTGGAAGAGAGAGGGAAAGACAGAGAAATATCAATGTAAGAGAAACACATCAATTGGTTGCCTCCTGCATGAGCCCTGACCTGCAATCGGGCTGCCAGAGGGATGTCTGACTGTCAGCTTAGGCCCAATCCCCTGGGGAGCAGGCCTAAGCCAGCAGGTGGACATCCCCTGAGGGGTCCCGGACTGCGAGAGGGCACAGGCTGGGCTGAGGGACCCCCCGAGTGCACGAATTTTCATGCACCAGGCTTCTAGTACTTATATGTTCATGATATTAATACGCAGGTAGGTATCTTTGTGAACGGCAAACAAACAAATATTTGGTAATACGCAGTTACAATCGGCCCGAGTTTACACGTTTCCCGCACTCCACCGCAAATCTATATGAACGGAGTTAAGACGGCTCCCGCGGAGTACGCGCAATTCACGCGAGCCGACTTAACTCGTTTCCCGCAATCCAAGTGTTAACATTCACAAGACAATGTTATCATTTTTACATCAAATGTTGTCTTAATACATGTTATTTCAAGTGAATTAAAAGGGGAAATAATCATTTACATTTTCATATTTATTCCACTTCTGGTACATGTCCATGTACTGTCTAAAATCATCTCTTAAACAAACTAATATCATTTTAGTAGCTATAACATGGAATCAGAGGTGTCCTTACATAGTAATTAAAACCACTGGCTAAATTTTTTTAAAAAAGAGTCAGCAGATGTTTGGGCAGAGTTTGCTCTCTTGCTCTCTCCTTTCTGAAGTGACCCTCCTCACTTTCCCGGTACTGTATCCTCTGATCCTTCAAGACAGTTGGACAATCTTTGATCTACCTGAGTTTTAGCTGCCTCACAGGGCATGAGCTGGGGCCTGCTGCCTGGCAAAAAGCTATAAAACTGAGAAACCCAGTGCTGTTCACACCCCTCCAGTACCTGCCTGCTTTTTGTTACCCTCTAGTGCTTTACGTACTAGTACTTGCTGTTTCCATTTGTTTCGTCCAGAGTTTATGGTGCTACCTGTGAAAGGGCTGGTCCAATAATAGCTACTCCTCTATTGTTGGAATCTAAAGTCACTAGCATCTCCAGCCCAATGAAGAGATAGATCAGCTGGACAGTTGCCTGAGGTGCCACTCTGTAAGGAATGCTAAAACATCATAGGAATAAATCAGAAAAATGGTGCCAATTGCCTTGGCCAGTGTGGTTCAGTTGGTTGGATTGTCATCCTGTACACCAAAAGGTGGTGGGTTCAATTTCTGGTCAGGGCACATACCCAAGTTGCAGGTTCAATCCCCAGTCAGGGCACATAACAGGAGGCAACGGATTGATGTTTCTCTCTTACATTGATGTTTCTCCCTCTCTCTCTCATATCAATAAAAAATAAAGATAAAAAAGAAATATGGCGCCAATTAACTCAAGCTTCCATGGATTACTCCTTATATAATAGATGAAATGCAAATTGTTTCCTCTGTTCCTTAAGTAAACACATCTCTCAAGTGGACATTTAAGAACTAAAAAATTCATTGATCCAGACATGCCTGTAGGGCAACACACATATATCTAACTCATTCTTTTAAAAAGTTATGTAATACTACACAGTACTATAATATATGAAGTCTCCTCTAATGACGGAAGTTTACGTTAAAAGTTATTATTTTTCTTCAGGTTAGATGTATCTTTTTGCCCCTGCAAAGCTATGGTACAATACATTTCCTTAAACGTATTTCTTTATGTACTGTTGTTATTCTTTTTGTAGATAGATTACAAAAAGCAATATTGCTGGATTGAAGGATATGTGCATTTTTTAATACATAATGTTAGAATATTTTCCAGAGAGGCTGTCTAAATTCATATTCCACACCCATTTTGATAGTCTCACCAGCCTTTGTTATTTTTGCCACTCTAATAGATCAAAATGCTATACTCTTTATTGTTTTAATTTGTATTTTCTTGAATACCATTGAGGTTGAGAATCTTTTCATATTGTTGATGATTTACACTTTTTTTTTCTGGAAGTGTCTATTGATGTGCTTGGTCAAATTCTAATTCGATTGTCTTTTATAAAATTGGTTTGTAGGAGCTATGGTACATTAGCAACATTTATCCTTTGTCATCTACATCTTAAGTATTTAGTCTATCATTTGTCTTTTGACTTTGCTTATATATCTTTGGCTGTACAAAAATATGTTCACTTTTAAGAGGTGACATATGATTATTATGTTTAGGTGGTGACCATTAGGGTATCTAGGTTTTATCTTTTGCTTCAGAAGGTCTTCTTTACTTTACGATTTTATAAAATAGTAGATGCACTTGTATCTAATATTTTTATATCTTTATATCTCATATTTAGATTTTTAATCCATCTGGCATTTATTTTTGCATATAATGTGGGATAGAAGTGTAACCATGTTTTCTTCCAGATGGATAGTCAGTTCTGCCAGCATTATATATGAAGTAATTTATCTTTCCCCTCTAAATGAAATGTTATTTTTATTTCTATTAAGTTCTCATTTAAATTTGCTTCTGGACTCTTTATTAGGTTCTTCTTATATTACAGTCATTCACTGCTTAACGGCAAGTATATGTTCTTAGGTAAGCAATTTTATAGAGTGCACTTACACAAACAGAGATGGGTTAGCCCACTACACACCTAGGCTATATGGTAGAGCCTATTACCCCTAGGCTACGAATCTGTACAGCATGTTACTGTACAAAACAACAGAAGGTTAAAGCATAAAAATAAATAATGCTTTAAGAGATGTGGCATTCTGTTTTATAGAAAACATTTTTCAACTTCTGTAAGTAGAAGAATAACAATAAAAAGTATAGTAAATGCATAAACCAGTAACATTGTAGTGTATCATCATTATCAAGTATTATGTATTATACATAGTTGTATGTGCCATACAGTTCAATTTTTCTCTCATAAGTTCCAGAGATATATCTCTAACCAGTAACTAGACATTTAAAACTCAGCATTTCCAAAACTAAAATCTATAAACCAGTCCTGATAGTCTCCGTCTTATAGAGCACCACCACCCACCTACCTAAGCCAAAAGCCGGGGTCATCCTCTCTTTCTCCCTCTCCTTCACCACCCAGGTCCAGTTCCCATGTCCAATATATATAATTTTTTTGCTGCTTTGATTGCATTCTCTTCTCTCCACCCCCACTGACCCAGGTCCTAATTTGAGCTCCGCCATTTCTTCTCTGGATCCATGGATCAACCCCCTAACTGGTCTTCCTGTCTAGAGTCTTTGTTCCTCCCATCTATTTTCCGCAAGAATAATCTTTCCAAAGCACAAATCAGCATGTCTTTTGCCTGTTTAAACCCTCTCAATGAATTTTCATAGTAGGTTTTAATCCCTAACTACAGTACCTGTGCTATTTCCTATTCTTCCTCACTGCCTTCTCCCTCTGCTCCTCCCTCCCCATCAACAGCCACTCTCTGCTTGAAACTTATTTATAGTTCCCATGAATGTGCCTTGCTGTTTCACTTTCACACCTCCTACCTCTCCCCCTCCCTTCCTCAGGACTCGGGTCAGAGAGCCTCCCTCTGGTTAGCTTTCCCAGCTTATCTTCTCTCCCTTTCACTTCCCCTGCCCCACTCCTTGCTACTCCTGCTCGCATGACCCTGTGGTGGATTCTATTGCCTGTCTCCCCTATGAGACAGAGAGCACCCAGGGGCCCAGACTGTGTCTTGTACACCATTGGACCCCCACTACCTGGTACATCATAGATGCTCAGAAAATGTTGGCCAAATAAATGAATAGATGCCTGAAGGTCAGGAACAGAGGGGGACAGAAGAGGCAGAATTTGAGAAAGTGAGTGTTTGCTTCCTCTTAGTCATGGGGAAGCTTCAGGGTAAAGGGTGTTTTTTTTAACACTCTGAAATATTGATATACTAAATAAATATACAGACATAGTAAGTAAACCTATAGTTAACTATTATTCTTAACATAATATTATTAAATTATTATTAATTGAATATTATTATTCAGAAATGTTTCTAATTAAATTTGGTTTTTTTCCATTTATATTTATCAATACATTCTCAATCAATTTATTCATTGAAAAAGAGTCTGGAAGAAAATATATCTAAATATATGGAGTTGAAGTGATATTATAGATGATTTTTCTTCTTTTAATTTTTCTGATAAAAAAATATATGAATTGACCTTAGCCGGTTGCTCAGTGGTTAGAGCGTCAGCCTGCAAACTGAAGGATCACAGGTTCAATTCTGGTCAAGGGCACGTACCTCAGTTATAGGCTCTATCCCCGGCCCTAGTCAGGGTGCGTGTGGGAGGCATCCATTGATGTGTCTGTCTCACATTGATGTTGCTCTCTGTCTCTCCCCCTCCCTTCCATTCTCTCTAAAAGTCAATGAGAAAAATATCCTCTCATATTAGCAACAACAAAAAGAGTATGAATTTTATCATGAAAAATAACATTATTTAAAAGACAGCTCATTCTATCTGCAAATGCAAAAAAGACTTCTTTTTTAGCTGTAGACCACCTAGCCCCAGGGTTCCTCACGGCCTAGTTTAAGAACCACTGCCCTGTCTTGCATTTCACAAACACGCTCAGCAGCCCTTTCACTGGGGCTGCTCTGGTCTTCTCTACTCAGGCTTGCCCCTCCAGCAGTGCTAGGCCTCCAGGGCCTGGCATCTGTGAGCCATGCTGTTCTCGGTAACTGGGTAAGAAATCTGAGCTTCCTCTCCTGGGCGGTCTGCTGACTTTGCTCAGGAGGTGGGAAATGGGTGTCCTCTGAGCTATGAAGCGACTGTTGCCTCCTAGAGCTTTCTCTGGAGGGAGGGGTTCCTCCTCTGGGACACTCACTTCTTTGCCTCCCCCCACTAGCAATTAAATAGGGGCTCCTGAGACCAGGGCTTAGGTCAACTAGCTTGGGGTCATTAGTTTTGTGGGTACACAATGTCCTCCTCATCTGGCACTCTACCTTTAAATCTCCTTCAAGTCCACACCACAATTTACCAACTAAAAGCTTCATTTCTATTTAGATTTTCTGCAAGTCCTTGCCACCCCTCTTCTGTGATTTCTGTTGGCATAGGGCCACTGTCTTTTCCAAGTCTGGCCAACCTTCTGGCAGAATTCCATCAATAATCAGCCAATCCAATATTAGAATATTATATAATATACTCGAGGCCCAGTGCACGAAATTCGTGCACTTGGAGGAGGTCCCTCAGCTCGGCCTGAGCCCTCTCGCAGTCTGGGAGCCCTTGGGGGATGTCCGACTGATGGCTTAGGCCTGCTCCCCTTAGGCAGTTGGACATCCTTAGCTCCCACCACTGCTGCTGTACTTGCCAGCCATGAGCCCAGCTTCTGGCTGAGTGGCGCTCCCGCTGTGGGAGCACACTGACCACCAGGGGGCAGCTCCTGTGTTGAGCATCTTCCCCCTGTTGGTCAGTGCATGTCATAGCGACCGGTCATTCCACTCTTTGATCTATTTGCATATTAGCCTTTTATTATATAGGATAGAAATAGTATAATCTATATATATAAAAGGCTAATATGCTAAGTGTCCCTCCCTCAGTCTGACCAGTCTCTATGATGCCCACTGACCACCACGGTGCAGACGCTCAATGCAGGAGCTGCCAAGCTGCAGTGACTTGGCAGCTGGGTTCTCAGGTGACATACCTCAAAAACAGAGAGGAGGGAGCCTGATTCCTTGCGGGGCCATGCGATTCCACCTTCAGCTGTGGGTTATGTTGTTGCTGGGGCACACTGTCGGCCCCGAATCTGGTTTACTGCACACTTGCATTTGAGATCCACACCCTGAATGACAGCAACTTTGTAGAGTGCCCTCTCGCACTCTGGAACTCCTCGGGGGATGTCGGAGAGCTGGTTTCAGCCCAATCCCCACAGGCCAGGCTGAGGGACCCCATATGCCAGAGGGACCCCGCTCACTCCGCAGATGCCTTTCAAGCCACAGGGCCACCCCAAGTGCCGCTGTCCAGGGAGGGTCCACAGGAGTTGGCTCCAGGGCATGCCTGGCCCGTCTAGCCCAGTCCCACCCCGCCGGCCACCTTCTAATTAATTTCCTTTCAGTGTGCAAGAATCCATGCACCGGGTCACTAGTATTATATGATATATATCCTTTTTAATATGGCTAGTTTTTCATTCTAAGAAATTCTCAGCCCCTAGAAAATTACACATACATATGTTGAAATTTCTTCCTGTAGCACCCAAGGATCTGAGCAGAAAAGGGCCCCTGGTTTCACTGCCTGTAGAACTCAGCAGGCGCCTGCAGACCTTTTGACGTGGACACTTCCCCTTTGGGGCCCTGAAGCCCAGACCTGAACTGCAAAGTCACGCTCAGCAGCCGCCTCTCACAGCTTCACTTGACCACAGCTTTGCTCAAGGACGGCTCCTTCCTGGCTCTTCTCTGCTTCTCAGCTCTGCTTCTCGGCTTGCTGTCCCTCTAGCACAGCGGTTCTCAACCTGTGGGTCGCGACCCCCTTGGGGGTCGAACAACCCTTTCACAGGGGTCGCCTAAGACCATCGGAAAACACATATATAATTACATATTGTTTTGGTGATTAATCACTATGCTTTAATTATGTTCAATTTGTAACAATGAAAATACATCCTGCATATCAGATATTTACATTACGATTCATAACAGTAGCAAAATTACAGTTATGAAGTAGCAACGAAAATAATGTTATGGTTGGAGGTCACCACAACATGAGGAACTGTATTAAAGGGTCGCGGCATTAGGAAGGTTGAGAACCACTGCTCTAGCAGCTCCCATTCTCCCCTGAGTCCCCTCTCTCTCCCTTCCTCACCAGACAGGCACTCGGGGTCAAGCAGACTCTGCCTCACCTGTTCCTTTCTCCTTTATCCCATTGATGCCATCCACACAGGCTTCCCTCACTTCCCCCTACATTCTCACTATTTTTTTCCAGTTTGTTGTTGTTGTTATAGTTGCTTTACTTTTTAATATAAAACTTACACTTATCAGGAAAGAGCAGGTAGGGTAAGCCCTCACTTGATCTTCCTGCGTATTGACTGTTGGCTGGAACTGGCTTAAAAAAACAAGAAAAGGTTTTAATGGTTCCCATCTTCCCCTGAAAAATATTTTCTTTAGAGCAAAAATGAGAAGCGTGACCATGGTAGGAAGACCCTTTTGAGGTCCATGGGGCAATGCAATATTCCCCCTATGTTAAATGTATCCGAGTTGATTAAAATTCAGGAAATCCTAGATACAAAAATTAATGAATACTCATTGCAGAAAAATTAAAATATAAGCAATTCAAAAGGCAGAAGTAAAGACGAGCTGCGATCTCATCGGCCTGCACTCACAGAGCACACTCACGCGGCAGCAGTGCAAGGCTTTCCGGCCTTCCCATGCCTGTGCGGAACGCGGGGCCACAGGCCCCCATCCACAAGCCCAACAAGTACAAGCCCCGGGACCACAAGGTTGTTGTGCCTTTGCTTTTGTTTTTCTACGTTTGCAGCAAATTTCTTTGGCTGCACAACCTGAGCCAAACTGATAAAGTCCCTAGTCATCCCACTGAGTGTGAATAGTCATGTTTCACTGCATACATTTTAATGGGTTTGATTGTGAATTGCTGCCTCAGACACTGAGGGATTTCCATAATTGTACACCTTTGTAAAGTCTGAAAAGTTCTGCATTCCAAAGCACATCTGACCTCTAGGGCTCAAAACTGTGGGCCTGAACACTTAAAAGGAGGAAGATGATAATAATGATGATGCTGTGGGGCAGCTCCATGCTATAGGTATTGCTAAGCCTTTGCATATATTAATTAATTAACACCCTACAAGGTAGGTACATTTCTCTTCACCTCCATTTTAGACATGAGGAAAGGGATTATATTGCACCTACTGTTTTATCGAGTGCTTCTGGACCTACTATGTGTCTTGAGTATCTTTCAAGAGAATGTTTCAGTGAATATTAACCTACAGCTTTAGGACCTGCCTTACATCCCAGTATGTGACTGTGCTGTCACTTTAGACAGGCTTCGGGTGTTGGACCTTTGGGTTGTTTTCACACCCTCTCCCGTGGATGCATTCCATCCCTCCACAGTATTCAGTAGAGGTCTGTCAGTTGTCCCTCTCATGCCTTTGACTCTGAGAGGATGGCACATACCAATATTCTTTGGCTTCTTGAAAGGAAGTCCTTTCTGGGGGTGGAGGGAGGAGAGGGAGCGCATGGAGGGATAGAGTAAAAAAGAAGAAAAAAACTCATGGACACAGACAAAATGTGTGATTGCCAGGGGGAGAGGGAGTGGGAAGATGGGAGGTGGGAGGTGGAGGAGGGTGTAGGGGACATAAATGGTGATGGACAAGACTTGACTTGGGGTGGTGAATACACAATAGAGTGTATAGATTCTATGTTATAGAATTGTGCATCTAAACCCGGTGTACTTTTGTTAACCAGTGTCACCCAATAAATTCAATTTAAAAAAGGAAGGCCTTTCTACCTCTTGACCTTCTCCTTTATATTTTTAATTTTTTTTGTTAATCTAACAGAAACATGTTCATCCTCTCTATGTTCTAATTTTCCAGCGTTTGAGAAATCCATTTTGCCATTATTGGTGCAGGATTTGAAATGGCAATTGTCTCTCACTTCATGCTACACGTCTTCTTTTGTTTCCTACCCGTAACTCCTATTGATTCTACTAACCTACTTCCCCTTTTGTGTGACTTTGTTTCAGAAGGTTAGCATGTCATCTACATGAGATCTGTATTTCTAGTGCCTGATGCTAAATATTTTATCAAATGGTAAAATATTTTGATGTCTATTTATTTTCATTCTTTTCTCAGTGTTGCCACTAAAATTGTTTCATGACACTTGTATTAGTTTCCTGTGGCTGCTGTGATAAATGATCACAAACGTGGTGGCTTAAAAGAATAGAAATTCATTTTTCACAGTTCAGAAGGCCCAGAGAATGCATGCTAAAGCACTGATGTGACTTGTTCCACAAATGGTAACTATGACAACCATTTATGTTGTGATCTGATCTCCCCTTAAAATTATAGATTGTTTTTAATTATAAAAGAAAAAGTAATTCACACTTATGGTAAAGAGTATAAAATAACACCTCCTTGCTCTCCAAAAGTCCCAGCTCTAGTCCCTGGAGGTAGCTATGGTTAACAGTATCCTCTGTATGGTTCCACAACATTTTCTGTGCATTTGGAAGTACATATTCATTCATTCTACAAAGAGTCTCATACAAGCTCACAGCTTTTTTTCACTAAATCATTGTCCTAGCTGTGTTCCCCCCAAAGCAGACTCTGAAATGGACTTTTGTATGCAGAATGCTTACTAGGAAGTGCTCTTGGGGGCAACTTCTGTGGAATGGAGGGCAGGAGCAGGAGTGGGCAAAGGGAGAAGTCAAGATGCCTATATAGCCGTGACCAAGGAAGCTGGACAAGGAAGCTGTCTGCTGCTGAGGCCATCGCTGAAGGAGATGACAGCTGAAGACTGCACTCCCAGACACCACTCCCTGCAGCTGAACAAGTCCTTCTGCAGGGGCTCCCACAGCACGTGCTGGGGCCCACCTCAATGACATTGGGATGGCAGTACGAGCCTAGAGCTGCCCACAGATGCCACATGAGAACTCCAATAAAACAATGGTATCCAGCTGCCGTAGCCTGCTTGTCTAGCAGAAGGAAGACCCACATCCTTTAGACCAAGTGACTCTGGCTGTGTGGGACTGTGTTAACTTGAAATTAGTTTCACGTGAATTTTTACTGTCTGGGGACAGTCACCATAACCTTGTGTTCCCCTTTTGACTACAGAACTTCTGGTTCCTCTTTGGCCGGGCTGCATGGTGAAGGGCTGAGGGAGAGGACACAATAACCCCCAAAGCACATTTCTCTGACAAATAGTGAAAACAGAAAGTGGCTGAGGATTCCCTTCCTATGAAACACAAGCACAAAGGTCATTCATTCACACCATGACCATGGGCCCTTTCTATCACTTTCCCTTCCCGTGGTCTCTTAGTATTTTTCTATGTTCAGCACTTGCTGAATCAAATCCCAAGGTGAGAATTTGGGAGCATTGCCCCATAGTCTAAAAAGACAGGTGCCACTGCCTGCCCAGATGATGTCCCCACAGGGGGCTACTATGTAACTTGGCATGCTCAAATGGTAGCCTCACACCTTCCTTCTCCCTCAAACTTAGGCAGCCACACATCCAAAGGAAGGCAAGAGGTAGATTGGGAAGAGGTAGGCCAGGCCCCACCCTGGGGATGGAGAACTACTTAAAAACAAGAATTAGGCTTTAATTAATATTATCAGTGGGAATGTACCATTTTGAAAAACAGTTTGTCAATCTCTTATAAAGTTAAATAAATACCACATGAGCCAGCCATTCTATAACTAGATAAATGAAAACCCATATTCATGCAATGACTTCTACATGATTGTTCATAGCAGCTTATTCATAATAGCAGCTGGAGACAACCCAAATGTTCATGAGTTAAAAAGTGTGATATATTCTTATCATGGAACACTAATGAGAAGTAAGAAGGAATGAACTATTGATACACATGAAATATGAATGAATCTCAAAAATATGCTTAATGAAAGTATATACTGTCTGATTCCATTTATATAAAGCTCTAGGAAATTCAACTTAGCCTATAGTGACAGAAAGCATATCCAAGTTGCCTGGGCTAAAAGATAGGAGGGAATCGGCAATAAAAGGGCATAAGAGGACTGATGGAAATATTATGTGTCTAAATTATGGTGGTGATTTCATGGGTATATAAATTAACCAAAATTCATTGAAATACATACATACTTTAATTAAATAGACTTCATTATATGCAATATATTCCCCAAAAAAGTTGAATAAAAAATAAAACATGTAGGCAAGAATATTAAAGAAAAGTGTGAAAAGGAAGTGAAACCAAAGTTTAAACTTTTCACCTATTTTAACTTATTATAATTTACATTAAAACTATGTGACAGCCCAGCCAGCATGACTCAGTGGTTGAGTGTTGACCTATGAACCAGAAGGTCACAGTTCAATTCCTGGTCAGGGCACATGCTGGGGTTGCAGCTTGATCCCCAGTAGGGGGAGTGCAGAAGGCAGCTGATCAATGATTCTCTTTCATCATTGATGTTTCTATCTCTCTCTCCCTCTCTCTTCCTCTCTGAATCAATAATGAAAATTAAATAAAGAAAGAAGCCAACAGTGAACATCATATGTAAGGGTGAATCAAGCATTTCAATTACAAGTGCCATTGTTCTGGAGGCTCATTCTAGAGTCATCACTGGGACTCAACAAAGGAAATACTAGTACATACATCCTAGGAGATACATACTAGTATATACATACATCCTAGAAAATGTGCTGGAAGGATGTGGGAGTGTATTTGGTTATAATGATCAGGAGTATAATAATAGCAAACATTGATTAGGGTCCAAAGATACTAGATATTTGCAATCCAAGACCCCACTTCCCACACAACTTTCTAATGTTCTACTCTGTTTTATAAATAAACACAAAGCATTTTTTTTTTTGCAAAAATGTAATACATGCTTAAAATTTTCCAGAAATTAAACAATGAAATAATTTGAAGGAATATTGTATGTACTTGTTTTTTTCCCCAAACTTTACCAGGAGTTGTTGACTCTTTAGAAAAATCTTCTTACCTGTAGCAACACCGTAGATACTTGAATAGCCTGAACAACACACCTGTATTAGTCTACATTTGTAGTTGTCACCTTCCCTGTGATAATGGCCATAGAGAGAAGCATCTGACAACTTCATTATGGCTGTTAGTATATTTATGTCACAAACATTTACATATTGAAATAATACTGTCATATAATAAAATGCTTTTCCTTTAGTTCTTCCTACATTACATTATCATTCATACTAATGGTTAGAAATCATGATATTAAGTAGTTTATCTTACCTATGAATTTCATTTCAGATGATTAAAGGTGCTGTTACATAATTTTTGTTATAAATCAGATGGAACTGAGAACCATTGCTCTAGTGCAACAAACAAAGTAATTGAAAGATAATAGAGGAAAGAAAAAATAGGAGCTGATTGTTAGAGGTATAATTGTATTCTTAGAACTCAAGAAAGTCAACTAAAATGCATTAGAATTGGTAACAGATTACTATGGTAGCATTTACAGGTTAACTGTAAAAGGTCTGACTGATGGTTGTGAAACATGCAATGGTTTTATTTTTCTTGATAAATATCAACGGTAAAGCCTCACTCCCCACCCTAAACCCACTAGCAGGGATGGGGTGCAGGGTGGTGATGAGGACTAAGCATTGCCATAAATGTCGCTTTGGCTACATGTAATAATTTCACTCCATGTGGTGGTCATTTCTTACAGAGGTACAGAGAGGGGCTGGTGAGTAGAGGAGAACAAGGTTGACATTCTCTCTCTCACTCCCTCTCATCTGTTCCCCAGGTCAAAGCTCTCAGCAAAGGAGACTAGACCACAATAATGTATGGTCAGCAGGGAAGGCTTTGCCCCTGGCCACAACTGTTCTGAGATTTTTCCCATTTTTGTTAAAGACACAGAGGAAGAAAGAAAAAAGAAAATGTTTTAAAGGAAAAGAAAGAATAATATTAAACAAAGAAGAAAATTATGTATAGGCATGCTCAGAAAAAGGACATGCTACCAAATATTAAGGTACTTGGCTCACTTGGGATGTGGAGGAGGTTGGGGGCATTATAAGTGACTTTTCCTTTACATGATTCTATATTTTAAAAACTTGACAATATGATCCAGCAACTCTACTCTTAGATATATACCCAAGATAAATAAAGCGTGTGTCCACACAAAAGCTGTACACAAATGTTCATAGCAGCACTATTCATAACAGCCAAAAAGTGGAAATAACCCAATGCCCATCAACTGATAATTGAATAAATAAAATGTGGTATATCCACATGGTGGATTTTTTTTTGGCAATAAAAGGAAATTAGGTACTGATATGTGCTACAGTATAGATGATCTTTGAAGATGTTATGCTAAGTGAAGGAAGCCAGTGACATATTATATGATTCCATTTATAGGAAAAGTCCAGAAGAGACAAATTTATGACAGGAAGTAGATTAGTGGCCACCCAGAGTTGGGAGAATAAGGCTAGTGAGGGGGTGAAAGTTAAGGAATACAAGATTTCCTTTGGGGTAATGAGAATTGATGGTGGTGATAAAGGCCAATAAAGGCCAGTGAACTGTACATTTTAAATGGGTCAACTGTACACTATGTGAATTGTACCTCAATAAATTGTTAATATAAACTTTACAGAGAGCATGTATTACTTTTATGCTAATAAAAGTTAGTGATTTTATATGTTAGCTGTATACATTACCATACATATTTATTATGTATTAGAGATTTGCCACTGAAATTTCAAAATTATTGTAATAAGACTTTGCCTCGGGTCCCCTGGATAATTACTCTTATACATGGGTAGGTGATCCAACAAAAATGGGAAGGAATACAAAAAGAAAAGAAAAAAAAAAAGCAATGTATAGTGAGCAGTGAACAAAATGGAGAATCCAGAAAAAGAATCAGCTAAATATAAATTCATTATATGATATTGTAAGCTTTTTAAAACTCTGGGGTGAGGACACTTTCTTTGATGAATGGTGTTGGAATAATTAGACAGTAATTTGGGAAGGAAATTAAATCAGATCCTTATCTTACAACACATTGCAAAAAGATACTTCAGATTGATTGAAGTGTTCAATATAAAAATCATATTAAATATAATAAAAAGGAAATGAGAATCGAGTGTTTATCAGATCTGCAGAGGACTGGTAACTTTCTCAACTCTAAATACAATAGAAAAGTATCACTAAAACCAGACATTCAAAAGTAATTTTTTTCATTTGTACACCTTGACAATTAAACAAAATTAAAATAAAATGCCATCAGATTAAAATATTTATTTTAAAAAGACAAAGGATTAGTACAAAGATCTCATTCTAGCTATGAAAAGAAAAGAAAAAGGAATCCAGTTGGTGAATAGGTAAAGAAAATGACCAGACAATTTGCATTGGGAAATGAATAGTAAACAGACATATAAAAAGTCTCATAATTGCTAGTAATCAAAGTTATGCAAATTAAAGCAATTGCATTCTGAACGCTGGCACTACTATATTAATCTACATGGTTGCCTTGGATTCTGGACCTTAACTTGCTTCAGCAAATAGAACTTGTTTCCCCTTCTCCCTCTTGTGCAGAGCTAAATTAGTGCTCAAATCAATAAGCTCATGAGCTACACGAGGTTAAAATTGTCTTCCATTTGTTCTCCTTTCCCCCTACCTTCATGTCCCATATCTTCTCTGGGGGGGGAAATGTTAGCAAACATGTATCAAAACACACTGCCTCCAAGTCTTCTTCTTCTTTTGTTAAGTAAACAAGTTATAGATCTATAAAGCATACTTTAATGGACTTTTTAATCAAGGAGCTACCAGGTGTCTCATGGATTCCTTCAGTCATTGTTTACGTAGCAGGAAGGCTCTGAGGCAGCGGGCGGGAGGTAGGGGGGTGGGGAGTGGGGGGTGAGGGCGGGGGGAACATCTCCCAACATTTACAGCTTTCCCTGACTCCAACCCCTGCCATTGTCCCTGCTCAACATCTGTCCATGAACTTGTCTTCCTTTAGTTCTGTGCTTCCCACAAATTTGTCTCTCACAACACAGTGTCTCTCTGAAACTGACTCTTCAAGCCTGTTGATTGACTCTTGCCATATATCCCCCCTACTTCTTATAAGAAAAGGTATTCATTGTTTTATTTTTAGAGTGATGCTGTTAAATTAGCCAAAAAGCAAAAATAATTTAATTAAAAATTTTTAAATAATATTTGTTGCTAGTGTACTGGTACAATCTCATGGCACTAAGAGCAGTGGGAAATGATACAAGTCCATTAAACTGTGCATTCTTTTCGATTCTGTGAATGTGTGTAGGTGTGTGTAGCTATTCATTATAGGAACATTTACAATGGCAAAAGAAAAATGGTGCTTTTTAAATGACCAGCTACAGGGAAAGAGTTCAATTGTGAGCCTAACCCTTTGCAAAGATTGATTAGAATGAGGATGGACACCTCACCCAATCCATCAGCCTCCCAGGGACCCATATCATTTGTGTGACCTGGCTAAAAAATAATAAATAATAAAAAGATAAACTGAGCCTCTTAGAATCTCTCTTAAAAGAAGCAATACCTATTGCCAATTGAGTGTAGCTATTAGAGCTGGAATACCATCTAGCATCTAAACCAGTAGTTCTTTAACTTTAATATGCATGAGAATCACCTAAAATACAGATTGTTAAAATATAGATTGTGCCCTGGCTGGTGTGACTCAGTCAGTTGAGCATCATCCCATGCACTGAAAGGTCGCTGGATTGATTCCGGGTCAGGGCACATGCCCAGGTTGTGGCTTGATCCCCAGTAGGGGGTATGCAGGAGGCAGCCAACCCATCAATGTTCCGCTCTCACATAGATGTTTATTTCTTTCTCTCTCTCCCTCTCTTCCCCTCTCCCTTCCTCTCTCTCTAAAATCAGTACACACACACACACACACACACACACGCACACACACGCACACGCACATTGCTGAGCCCCATCAGAGTTTCTGATTCGGTAGTAGGTCTGGGATGAGACCCAAGAATTTGCATTTCTAACAAGTTCCCAGACCTTTTCTTTTTCTTTTCTTTTTTTTTTTTTGTTTAAAGAACCATGTTTTATTTTAAAAAATATTTTTATTGATTTTAGAGATGCACACCAGGCCTCTAATATGCATATAAGATGTGTGTTTAATCTCTTCCTGCCTCCTCCCTCCCCCCTTCCCTCTGAGAGTCTTCAGTCTGTTCCATGTTTCCATGCCTGTGCATTGAGCGTCTGCCCCATGGTGGTCAGTGCACATCATAGCTACCAGTCAAAGGGTCACTTAGGCTTTTATATATATAGATAGATATCTTTGTCTAAGCTCTACATACACATATATGCAATGTTTTTACTATTTCTTTTGCAAAACTTAAATTGTTCTAAGTTAGGGTTAAGATTCTATTCCTGTAATGGGCTTAAACAAGCTGGAAATTTACTTCTCTCTCTCTTTTTTTAAAAAATATATTTTATTGATTTTTTATAGACAGGAAGGGAGAGGGATAGAGAGTTAGAAAAATTGATGAGAGAGAAACATCAATCAGCTGCCTCCTGCACACCCCCTACTGGGGATGTGCCTGCAACCAAGATACATGCCCTTGACCAGAATTGAACCTGAGACCCTTCAGTCCACAGGCTGACACTCTATCCACTGAGCCAAACTGGTTAGGGCAATTTACTTCTCTCTTGCATTATAGTCCTGAGGCAGGTGATCCAAGGCAAGGTGGATCTATTTTCTGAGGTTACCTTGGAACTCCACCATCCTTGGGGTTGCCTCAACCACATTTTCCACAGTGGTTCACACCATGTCTATACTCCAGTCAACAGGAAGGGGGAAGGGTGAGGGCATGGAGGCCTTCCTTTTCTTTAAGAAGGGGATCTCAAAGGTACACAGATCACTTCTAATCATTTCCCCCTTGGTCATAATTTAGAACCATACACACAACTAATTGCAAAGGAGGCTTGGAAATAGTCTTTAGCTAGCCAGTCATGTGCCTGGTTAAAATTTGGAGGTTCTTGGGGAGAAAGTGTGGGAGAATGAATCTTGGGGGACATTCAGCAGTCCCTGCCACACCGACTATACACAGTGCTTTGTCATTTGCTTATTTATAATGTTCCTCCGAATCAATAAATATAGATCCAATATGGTTTAATATGTGTCTAATATCTCACTGTACAGTTATAATTCATTCAACCATTCTTATATTGGTAAATATTCCAGTTAAGTCCATCTTTCTATACCCATAAAGTTTCTTCAATAAACATGCTTGTTCATAGATTCTTGCTTCCTAGAGCTTTGGTTTCTGTAAGATGAATTGCCCAAATGAGTCAAAGAATATATGCATTTTTAATTTTTATATATATTGCCAAATTACTCTTCCAAAAGGCTATAATAATGTTATACATTCACCAGCATTTCCTCATATTACCATTTTTTGCCCCATGTAAATGAGTGAGAAATTCTACCTCATTGTTACTTAAATTTGGAATTCTCTGGGTACAAGTGAGATTGAGGGTATTGTTATCTTTGTTGAAGATTTGGCTCTCCTCTTCTTGTATTGCTGGTTCATATCTGTATCCATAAGGATCCCAGCAGGAAACAGAATTCATCCCAGATGGTTCAAATAAGGGACCATAATAAAGGCACTACTTCCAGAGCTGGGGCAGGACTGAGGGAGTAAATAGAATATGGGAAGCTGGTGAGGCAGTCAGAGACAAAACAGCAGGAAGCTGTTTCTGCCTCCCAGGACTGAAGGGACAAGATAGGGAACTAGTGATCCCTGGTGAGTACTAAACCATGGAGAAAAACCTGACCTGTGGGAGCTGTTGAGATGGAAACAGCTTTCCTTCAGCCCTCCAGTTTCCTGTGGGTTCTTCCCTTTTTCCAAAGTCGATGGGCAAGCCCACTAGCAAGAATCCTAGGTGATGCAATCCACAGGCCAAGCTCCCAGGGCACAGATGCAGGCAGATGGCCAAGAATGGACCTGGGGAACAAACAAGGAAACCAGCTCAGTACCCATTACTTTTTTTCTATCTGTAAGGAAGAATCAAAGTCTGAGAAGTGAGCGAGAAGATGGTAAAGAAATTCATGAAAAAATTTTAGGGTAAAGACAAGACATACAAGATACTAAAAATTTCTATAACATTGTTTAATCAAAAGTGTATAGATGATATTGTCCCTGGGGAAAACCGTCAATTAAAGAGAGAGAGGTTTTGCTCAGCCAGTGTGCTCAGTGGTTGACTGTTGCCCCATGAACCAGGAGGTCACAGTTCGATTCCCCGTCAGGGCACATGCCTGGGTTACAGGCTTGATCCCCAGTGTTGGCATGCAGGAGGCAGCCGATCAATGATTCTCTCTCATCATTGATGTTTCTCTCTCTCTCTTCCTCCCCTTTCCTCTCTGAAATAAATATTTAAAATATATTTCAGAAAAAAAGAGATGCACACTTAAACAACTAGTTATCATTACTACCCATGATATGGGCAAACATGTAAAATGTTGCTACAATCTAATGCTGTTGAGTAATGGGCATTCTTGGTCACTCTAACAAAGTAATAAATTAATGCATTTATTTCATACCTTATTTCTTTTGCTTGATTGACTGTATTTCCAAGCAAATGACATTTTATCACCAGCTGCTGAGGCTAACACCTGAATGAGGCGTGAAACAACACAAATCAGAAACTGTAGCATGTGGAGTCTGCTCACCGTGCTGGGTGACAGAAGTGATGCTCTGCCTTCCACTTTCCCAATATTCTGTAATGTGGTTTTCACAATTCTGGGAGGAAAATTATCAGAAAAAAAAAAAATTAGTGTTCTCTTATTGTGTCCTAAGCATACTGCTTGTTTTATGCAGTCCATATGTAACTTACTCTTCCACCAAATGATCTCTCCAACAGTGCAAGTTTAACTAAGAACAAAATTCTCATTTCCAAATAAAGCCTTTTGTTTTATTTTCGTCTTTACTTGCAGGTAGAGAAAGAGGAAGTATCAGAAGAAGCTGTAGGAGGGGATTTTGATCCACATAAAGAAACACAATCCAGAAAGGGAACCTCAGGTTCACCTGGTTGCTCTTATTGTTCAGAAGAGGAAAGTGTAAGCTAGGAGAGGCAAGATCTCAAGAAACAGAGAAGATGTAAATGTGTAGCAGTTGCCACTCACCTTTATTATAAACTAGAGGCCCTCTTGCAGTCTTGCATCCCTTGGGGGATGTCTGACTAACAGCTTGGACATCCTTAACACTGCCATGGAGGTGGAGGTGGGAGAGGCTCTTGCCACCGCTGCTGCACTCGCCAGCTGTGAGCTGTGAGCCATGAGCCTGGCTTCTGGCTGAGCAGCACTCCCCCTGTGGGAGCTCACTGACCACCAGGGGGCAGCTCCTGCATTGAGCATCTGCCCCCTGGTGATCAGTGCGAGTCATAGCCACCGGTCGTTCCACCATTCGGTCAATTTGCATATTACCCTTTTATTATATCAGACTAGAGGCCAAGTGCACAAATTTGTGCATGGGTGGGGTCCGGCTGGCCTACCCCAATGGGGGCCAATCAGGCCAGGCCAGCGGGGGGGTGGGGGGGGGGGAGAGGACACGGGAGGTTGGCAGGTCCTGCCCTCGACTGGGGGGCTGGGCTGATTAGGCCAGCCAGGGGGAAGGGCCATGGGAGGTTGGGGGGGGCGATTGGGGCTCCAATTGGGCTGGTTGGCTGCCGCAGTGTGCGTCATAGTGACCAGTCTTTCCAGTGTTCTGGTCACTTGGCTTTTATATATATAGATCAGCAATTTCCAACCAATGTGCCATGGCACACTGGTGTGCCTCAATAATTTTTTAAATATGCAACACCTGACTAGTCAGGAGCACTGACATCTTTTCCCTTAGGTTGTCAAATAAAACAAAGGCAGCAGTCAATACAGTAGCTGTCTGGTGTGAGTGTTCTGTCTTGAACTATGTGTAGGTCATATAATAGAGTTGCTTCTTATTGGTCATGTTGCTTAATAAGGTTGCGTCTGGTTGGTTAACTCTTGGTACCAGAAATCCTTATATACAAACACAGGCACATGATTTTTTTTTAAAAGTCATTTTGGAGCAAAAAGGGTAATTACTGTTATTATTATTGTTATTTTGTAAATCAATCAAAATTATACCTATTTTTTGTTGGATTAGCAAAAAATATATTTTTGGTGTGCTACAGAATTCTAATAATTAGTTTATATGTGCCATAAGATGAAAAGGTTGAAAATCACTGTTATAGGTCATTCTGCAAGGGTTTTTATCTGCTTGTGGTCCAGTCCCCCTCTCTGCTATCACAGGCCTCTCAGAAGGAAGACCTTTCTGATGTAGGCTAACCACTAGGTGGCACTGTGCACTGCTGGACTAGTTCTCCTAATTGCCCAGCTGAAGGGCTTTAGTTTCTATGGACAGATCCTTTTCAGGCCTGCAAAATCATAATTCTCCAAAATCCAGAAACTCAGCCAGTTTTGAGAGCCATCTCATTTTTATCATAAAGGAAAGAATTTGGGGTTTTAGATTGAAAAGGTTCTCCACTTTAAATATTTTCTGGAATTAGTCCCTTCCTAATTTATTACTGTAAAGTTTGTCCAGCCTCTAAGACAGTGGTTCTCAACCTTCTGGCCCTTTAAATACAGTTCCTCATGTTGTGACCCAACCATAAAATTATTTTCATTGCTACTTCATAACTGTAATGTTGCTACTGTTATGAATCGTAATGTAAATATCTGATATGCAGGGTGGTCTTAGGCGACCCCTGTGAAAGGGTCGTTCGACCACCGAAGAGGTCGCGACCCACAGGTTGAGAACCGTGCTCTAAGGGTTTCTCAAGGTGCCCAGTGGCAGGTGAGCTATGAACTCTGCAGCTGGAAGACAAGTGTGTGCAGCATAGAGTACATGGAGATTCTTCATGTGACCCCAGAAAAAAATGAAAACCTCCCAAACACCTCAGCCCTTGCTGAACCTGTTGTTCATGAGCAACTTAGCAACAGAATAAGGAGCTGCACTTGGAAGAAGTAGAATCCAGACATAACCCATGAGAGGCACGTCTTTGAGATTGTAAGAAACATCAACTAAGTCATCAAGTGGCAGGCCCTGTCCCCTTCATCCAGAACCTTCCAGGCTCCAATGGCCCTCAGCTGAGAATCGCATCATGTCCAGTAGATCAGCATCATTACCTTCCATCCAACTTCCACGGGAGTGGAATTGACAATGTTGTCTGCCATTGACAACAGTAGCATCCTGAAGACAAGTCTTCCCATTTGATTAATGAAGACCAAAATAAGAAGCACAGAATCCCAGGCATGCCTGGGTCCCAAGACCGTGAAACACCCTGATCACATAGTAGGGCATAAGAAAAACTTTAGTAAGCTCTATGAGGTGCACATTTCACAAACAACACTTTGGTCACAATGCAATAAAATGAAACTATTAATAAAAAATTTTAAAGGATTCTACACCCAGAAATCTTAAAAACTTTATATTAAATGATGTAATGGTTTAAGAGGAAATGCAACAAGAAGAAAACTTTTTGTAACTACGTGTGGTGATGGGTGTTAATTGCTTTATATAGAGATTGTAGTGGTGTAACACTGATATACACATTTGTCAAAACTCATCAAACTGTACACTTAACATAGGCGCATTTTCCCCAGATATATTGAGGTATAATTGGCAAATAACATTGTGTAAGTTTAAGGTGAACAATGTGATAGATTTGTACACATTTGTACACATTTCACATATTGTGAAATGATTACCACAACAAAGTTAGTTAACACATCCATAACCTCACATAGTCACCTTATTTTGTTTTTCTGGTGAAAACATTTAAGATTAGTCTCAACAAATTTCAAATATACAATACAGTATTGTTTAGGTACATATTATTTTAGTTGGATCATATATCCAAGTTGATTAAAATTTTAAAAAGGCAAATAAAACCCAAAACCGTTCCTCCAATGTCTGGGGTCTTCACTGTCTGCTCATATCTAATAAAGGAGCAATAAGAAATTGTAAGTTCTGTGTGAGGAGGGCTTTTCAGCTGGAGGTTTCATTGTAGAGTGATCTGGATGGGCTGTTTGTGGGAAATTCTTGATATAAGTATCTTTAGGTCTTTCTTAACAAGAAGACAGTAAGGCAATTATTAAGAGTATAGACTGAGACTAAAAGAAAAAAAAAGAGTATAGACTGAGGCCTGATTACTTAGGCTCAAATAAAGGGTCTACCACTTATTTGCTAAATTCCTAATCTCTGGGCCTTAGTTTGTTTATCTATAAAGTGAGGGTGATTATAGTGCTTATTTCATAGAATTAATGTGATAATTAAATGAGTATATATATATATATGTATGTATATATATATATATATATATATATCACTGTAGTAAATACTAAATAAACGTTAGCTATTGTTTCTATCCAATTCTGGCTAAAGAAACATAAGGGAAAGTCTCCCTAAGAACTTGTGGGAAAACTTTTGCTTTCCTAATGAAAAGATCAAGCACTGTCTTTATGCTTTCTTCCTGCTTTAAGCACAGATGCAATACCTTATGGATGAGACACTTTGGACTGTCTTAACTCTTGCAATTCCTTGGGATTTAAAATATTTTCCCTAAAATGCAAACCTATAGTCAATTTAACTGTATGTCCTAGGGCTAATTGCTCATCCACACAAATACTGAGTTTTTTAATATCTAAAATGAAAGTCCTAACAATACCTATTTCATAGTGTGTCAAGAGCACCAAATGAGAATCTGCATATGAAAGTCCTTTGTAAACTGTAATAAAACTACATTAAGGATAGCTGGGTGTTTATTTACATGTGCTTTTGTATCCACTCATTTTTTTTGTAGAATGAGTAGTAGGAGTTAAATTGGCAAAGAAGAGAAGATATGAGTCAGTACATGGGAAAAATGGTATGATATGGTCAAGAGCAATTAATCTAAACTAAATACAATTAAAGGAGAAACGTGAGGCATTCCTTTCAAAATAATGATGCCACCATTATTATAATTATATACTGTTTTGAAAATTCATCCTAATGCAGTAAGATATGAAATATAAATAAAAGAAATGAACATCAAAAGGAATAAACAGCCCTAACCGGTTTGGTTCAATGGATAGAGCGTCGGCCTGCAGACTGAAAGGTCCCAGGTTTGATTCCAGCCAAGGGCATGTACCTTGGTTGCGGGCACATCCCCAGTAGGGAGTGTGCAGGAGGCAGCTGATCGATGTTTCTCTCTCATGGATGTTTCTAACTCTCTATCCGTCTCCCTTCCTCTCTATAAAAAATCAATAAAATATATATTTTTTAAAAAGGAATAAACAAAAATTATTATTTGTATTAGAAAATGAAAAAGAACTGGTCAAAAGTATTGAAATTAGTAAAAAGTGGATTTAGTAAAGTAGTTAGAAGCATATCTACACTAATAAAAGAGAAACATGGTAATTAGCATATGACTGCTACCCTTTTCATTGGCTAATCAGTGAGTATATGCAAATTAACTGTCAGCCAAGATGGCGGCCGGCAGCCAGGCACTGAAGCGAGCATGAGGCTTGCTTGCCGCCTCACTTGCCGGCCTCTCAGCTGCAAGTCTAAGCAACTATGTACTATGTTGCAAATAAGAAGCTAAACAAAACCCCAGAAACCAGCCGGACTGAAAGCCAGCCGGACCGAAACATTGTATCGATGTTTTCAGCAGCCGCGGCCTCAGAGCTAAAGCTGGCCCAGAATAAAAAAAAGAAAAGAAAACAAGGAGCGATTGGAAGCTTTAGTCACTCACCAGCCAGAAAACAGCCCTCAGCCCCTCACCCAGACTGGCCAGGCACCCCAGTGGGGACCCACACCCTGATCCAGGACACCCTTCAGGGCAAACCAGCCAGCACCTACCCATGCACCAGGCCTCTATTCTATATGGTAAAAGGGTAATATGCCTCCCAGCACCGGGATCAGCGGAGCAGTGAGGCTCCCGGCACCGGGATCAGCGTGACAGGGGGCAGCGCCCAAACCCCCTGATCGCCCTGCGGCTCTGTGTGTGACAGGGGCCGGGGCCACAACCTCCCTATCCGCCCTGCTCTGTTCGTGACAGGGGAAGGCACCCCAACCTCCTGATCAGCCCTGCTCTGTGCCTGATAGGGGGGAGCTCCCCAATCCCCTGATTGCCCTGCAGCTCTGTGTTTGACAGGGTGCAGCACACCAACCCCCTGATCGGCCCTGCTCTGTGTGTGACAGGGTAGAGCCATAACCTCTCCATCGGCCCTGCCCCGAGTGTGAAAGGAGTGGCACCCCAACCCCCTGATCGGCCCTGCTCTGTGGGTGATAGAGAGTGGCGCCCCAACCCCCTGATTGGCCCTGCTCTGTGGGTGATAGAGGGTGGCGCCCCAACCCCCCTCCACAGGCCTTGCTCTGTGTGTGACAGGGTAGAGCCATAACCTCCCCATTGGCCCTGCCCTGAGTGTGACAGGGTGCAGCGCCCCAACCCCCTGATCCGCCCTGCTCTGTGTGTGACAGGGGGCGGTGCCCCAACTCCCCTATCAGCCCTACTCTGTGAGTGACAGAGGGGAGCTCCTCAACCCCCTGATCGGCCTTGCTCTGTGTGTGACAGGGGGGAGCTCCCCAACCCCCTAAATGACCCTGCTCTTTGTGTGACAGGGTACGGAGCCCCAACCCCCCTGATGGGCCCTGCTCTGTGAGTGACAGGGGGGAGCGCCCCAATCCCCTGATTGGCCCTGCTCTGTGAGTGACGGGGGGCAGCACCCCAACCCCCTGATTGGCCCTGCTCTGTGAGTGACAGGGGGTGGTGCCGCAACCTCCCCATCGACCATGCCTTGAGTGGGACAGGGGGCAGTGCCCCAACCCCCCAATCGGCCCTACCCTGAGCGTAAGTGAGGGTGGCATCGCAACCTCCCGATCTGCCCTACTCTGTGCATGACGGGGCGGCGCCCCAACTCCCCAATCGGCCCTGCTCTGAGCCTGACCAGGGGCTGCACTTAGGGATTGGGCCTGCCCTCTGCCACCCAGGAGCAGGCCTAAGCCAGCAGGTCGTTACCTCCCGAGGGGTCCCAGACTGTAAGAGGGCACAGGCCGGGCTGGGGGACCCCCCTCCCCCGCCCCCCGAGTGCACAAATTTTTGTGCACCGGGCCTCTAGTTAACATATAAAGAAGCAATAGCTTTTCTCTACCCAGTTGGAAAGGAGTGAAATTTTGCCTACATGTGATTCTAAATTCTGGCCCCAAGGGGACTTTGGCCCTAAATTTAATTTGAAGTTGAGGAATGTTACCGGGGCTAAGCTGTGATTGGGAGATCTGAGTAGCCAGAACAGAATGTGGGAGGTGGGGGTAAAAATGCCCCTCCTTTCATTGTATTCTAAATACACATAGCCTTGACCTTCCAGACAAGTTCATTGTCCAAACCAGTTCTCCCCATTGTTTTTGTCCTTCCTTCCCACCACCGGGATAACCCCTTCAGCCCACACTGACACTACCCTGAGGATAATCTCATGAATTACATATATTCATGTTAATTAGTACTAATGAGAATAAATTTTATTTTAAAGATTCTGTGTTAACACTTTGGGTGCACCAGAATTCTGAGAAGTATGCTTAAGAGAACCCCTTTATAAAATGGCTTGTTTGGGGTTTTGGTTGCTTTTGTTGATGCTTATCTCCCTTTCAGTTTCTTTTAGGTCTCACTCCTTCCATCCCTCCAATAACTGTTTGTTGTGAAATACAATAACTTGTGGACTTTTGTGATAAGCTTGCAATAAATGCCAGTCTGTCTGCACATGGAAGTAAGTAATTACTTCTCTCTCTTCTCCACCCATTTATCACCCAGACACAGGCTCTGGGGAGGCACCACATCCTCTCAGCTGAAACATTCCTCTCCCCCAATCTATCTGCCTTGTCCACCAATACCTGCTGAGGATTTTATGGCCATAATCTGGGCTGCCTGCAGCTCTCTGCGCTCAGGTGAGCACGCTCAGCTCCTTGGTATGGAAAATTATGCCCTTTCTGGCCCCAAGGGGACTTTGGCCCTAAATTTAATTTGAAGTTGAGGAATGTTACCGGGGCTAAGCTGTGATTGGGAGATCTGAGTAGCCAGAACAGAATGTGGGAGGTGGGGGTAAAAATGCCCCTCCTTTCATTGAGCCAAATTCATACCAACAAAGGTAAATGGAAGGGCCTAAGCAAGGGTTTGGTGAGGGAATGTGATTCTTCTTGCTCTTGAGTTCAGCTAAGCCTTTGTCCTTTCATGCTGAGCACAGGCAAAAAGAGTAGGTAGGAAATATTACCAGGCTTGGTGGATATGCCTACTGGGCGGCATAGCTCCATATACTGCCTGCTGACACAGCTCCTGACCCCATCTTATATCACCATGATGCAATGCCAAAACTAAGAAACCCACCTTGGTATATTATTGTTAACTAAACTCCAGACTATATGTCATTAGTTTTAACTAGTATTAACTAAACTCCAGATTAGATTTCACTCGTTTTTTCTAACTAATGTCCTTTTTCTATTCCAGGATCCAATCCAATATACCACATTGCATTTAGGAACTAATGTGCTTTTTCTCCTCCTCCCTCTCCCCCTCCCCTCCCCCTCCCTCCTCCCCCTCCCCCTCCCTCCCTCCTCCTCCTCCTCCTCCTCCTCCTCCTCCTCCTTCTTCTTCTTCTTCTTCTTCTCTTCTTCTTCTTTCTCCTCCTCCTCCTCCTCCTCCTCCTCCTCCTCCTCCTCTCCCTCCTTTTTGTTCTTCTCACACCTAGTTCTGATGGCTCTCTGCCTTCTTCCACTCCAGGGGGAGAACTTGGATTTGATTCTTTGTCAAAGTAAACAGGTACAAAGTGTTTTCTGATTCCCAGCTATCATTGCTGCCTACACTCCAACTCTTACCCACAAACCAGGTATCTGCACTTTGTACAGTTCTTCCTGAAGTCGTGTTATTTTAAAATTTAATTATATTTGAACAAAAGGGTATGGCAAGAGGGGTGCCTGCTGTTAATGAGTAATAGAGAGCAACAGATAGACAAGGTGCTTCCAGCTGGGCCAGGTAATGTTTGGCTCTCAGTTCTCTCCAAAATGGCCTCTGAAATGTGAGTTCTTGATTCAACTTATGTTCTTGGCAGTCTCCTCATCCCAGAAGGCTAGACCACAGCTACCACTCTCCTCCATTTGGCCAGTTGCTTAATGCCTTGAGTGGATTAGACGACATAATGCTCACTAATCCCACCCCAGCTGTTTTCTTTTCTTTCTTTTTAAAAAAAATATATTTGTATTCATTTCAGAGAGGAAAGAAGAGGGAGAGAGAGATAGAAACATCAATGATGAGAGAGAATCATTGGTCGGCTGCCTCCTGTACACCCCACACTGAGGATCGAGCCCACAACCCAGGCATGTGCCCTGACCGGGAATCGAACCGTGACCTCCTGCTTCATAGGTTGACGCTCAACCACCGAGCCACACCAGCCAAGCAAGGTTGTGGGTTTGATTCCCAGTCCGGACACATACAAGAAGCAACCAAAGAATGCATAATAAATAAGTGAACAACAAATTGATGTTTCTTTTTTTTCTCTCTCTCCCTTCCTCTCTAAAATAAATTTTATTAAATGTTAAGGCTTACTATGTTTTTTCCCTGAAAATCAGTTAATTTATTTATTTATTTATTTATTTATTTATTTTTTTATAGGGTGGTCTAGGGCAGTGGTCGGCAAACTGCGGCTCGCGAGCCACATGCGACTCTTTGGCCCCTTGAGTGTGGCTCTTCCACAAAATACCATGTGCGGGCGCGCACGTACAGTGCGATTGAAACTTCGTGGCCCATGTGCAGAAGTCGGTTTTTGGAAAGGAGATAGATGAAACAAGTATACAAGACGAGTGTGGATGGGAGAGTTGGAAGGGGTTGACCTCAGCGAACGTACCTCAATCAGATTGAGGACGTTTTTAGCAAAGGCCGGCTTAGGAGTACCCTAATTAAGTTAATAACAATGTACTTACCTATATAGTTTAAGTTTAAGAAGTTTGGCTCTCAAAAGAAATTTCAATCATTGTACTGTTGATATTTGGCTCAGTTGACTAATGAGTTTGCCGACCACTGGTCTAGGGTTCTTTTATTCAAACTGAAATTGCTCTGTTCCTAAGACATAGAACTTTTGGGATCAAGCCCCAGAGTAAACATCAAGGTCTCTCTACTTTTTCTGGTCAGAACTTTATTAGCTCCCAGTACCCTGTGACTCCAGGGATCTCTGTTCTTACAACACACAAGTAGCTGTGTTCTCCCAGGCCTTGTTGGATGTTTTCCTGTGCACATGAAGCTTAGCATTTGGCCAAAGACTGAATTTCCATTAATGGAATCCCTTTGCATATTTTTGAGCTACTTTTTTTGTGCATATTTCTCTTCTCTTCTATCCTGCCTCACAAATCACAGCCACTACAGTAGTCTGGAACTCTGACCACTGCCTCCTCAGCGCAGCAATATCTTGAGCTCTGCTTAGACTCCACCTCCTTTTCTCCCTGCCAGGGGGTATATGATATCAACACGACCTATCATAAGAGGATGGTAACTTTGATCACTTCATTAGGATGACAGCTGCCAAATTTGCTTATTCATGTATATGCTGATAGACATTTAAGTTTTTTCCAGTATGGGGATTACATTCATTTGCTAGGGCTACCATAACAAAATACCACAGACCTGGTGGCTTAAACTACAGAAATTTAATTTCTTGAGGTCCTGGAGGCTTCCCACAGATTTGGATATGCTGTATTTTTAGCTTGATTAAGTTCAAAGTTTTCTAATTTCCCTTTCAATTTCTTTTTTAACCCATGATTATTTAAAACGAGGGTCAGCCCAGCTGATGTGGCTCAGTGGTTGAGTATAGACCTATGAACCAGGAGGTCATGGTTTGATTCTCCTTCCGGGCATATGCCCGGGTTGTGGGCTCGATCCCCAGTGTGCGGCATGCAGGAGGCAGCTGATCCATGATTCTCTTTCATCATTGATGTTTCTATCTCTCCCTCTTCCTTCCTCTCTGAAATCAATAAAAACATATTTTTAAAAAATAAATAAAATGAGAGTGAGAGACCCTGGTTGGTGTGTGGCTTAGTGGCTTAAGTGCCGGCCCACACACTGAAGGGTCTTGGGTCCCATT
Source organism: Myotis yumanensis (assembly GCF_028538775.1). NCBI lineage: Eukaryota > Metazoa > Chordata > Mammalia > Chiroptera > Vespertilionidae > Myotis > Myotis yumanensis. The sequence goes on along the minus strand of NW_027223764.1, from coordinate 21,466,149 downwards.
TCCGGTCAAGGGCACGTACTTCGTACCTCGGTTGCAGGTTGATCCAGGCCCTGAATGGGGGCATGTGTAGGAGGCAACCAATCAATGTGTCTCTCTCACATGGATTCTTTTTTCTCTCTCTCCCTCCCCCCTCTTTCTCTCCTACTCGCTCTAAAAAAAAGAAAAAGAATTGATGGAAAAAATATCCTTGGCTGAGAATTAAAAATAAAAAATGATGGTCAGAGAATTGAGTGATTTGTTGAAGGTCATAAAACAAATTGATTACCACAAAAGATGAAGAATTGATTTCAAAGGTTTAATGATGACTGGTATCCTCAACTTTCTGAAAGGGTGATAGATCTAAGAACTGACCGATAGACTTTTTCAGAATTAATAGTGTCAGACACTATGAAAAAGCATTTGCACAGCAACATCATTATCTGTTTGGAACACCTCGAGTTTATTGGCATCATTAACACTGCATCTAGGAGAGCATCTGTCAAGAAGAATCTGACTGAGAGAATAAAAGCTTTCAGAGACATCTACAGAGTAATTTTCAAGAAAAGTTCTACGGGGAAATTTTTTTTATGCTAAGGTGACATCCACTACAAGTAACATGTGAAGATTATGTTTTCTTTTTTTAAACTGAATGTGAGAAAAAGATTGAGATGTCATTCATCACTTTAGTGTACTTATTTTTCCTCTTCTGAATATGAGATGTCACCCATTCTATGAATAGATGAACTGTTCTTTGTTTTATGTTGTACTGTATCTACAGTATTTCAAGTACTCCACAGTGTGTGCCTTGGAATTTGTTATTTCTGCATTTCAATTGATTTGAGAAGAACTGTTATTGGATCAATAAGACAATGCTTGAGAAGAAATTATAGACCTGTGCTGCAGGCAAAATAATGAGTCATAAGCATATGTGATTATATAAGACATTCAGGATAGCACAGTTTTAGTGACAAATAACAGTGCTTAAACTTTTGAAATGCATTTAACTTGATCTTTGAGGCACTACATAAAAAAGAGAAAAACCAAATTACTGGAATCTCTTGAGTTCAAATTCTTCCAACTATCTGTTGTGTGAATTTGAGCAAGTTATTTAAACTCTATGTGCTTTCTTTTCTCCATCTCTAAAATGAGATTAAAAATAGTACCTATCTTACAGAATTGTTTTAAGTATTAAATAATATATGAAAGGGCCTGGCCGGTGAGGCTCAGTGGTTGAGCGTCAACCTATGAACCAGGAGGTTGAGGTTTCACTCCCGGTCGGGGCACCTGCCTGGGTTGTGGACTCAGTCCCCAGTGCCGGGGGGAGGAGGGGGGGTGCAGGAGGCAGCCAATCAATGATTCTCTCTCATTATTGATGTTCCTATCTCTCTCTCCTTTCCCTTCCTCTCTGAAATCAATAAAAATATATTTTAAAAAATAATAATATAAGAAAAGGAAAGTGCTTAGCTCAGGACTTAGCTTGGAGTTCCCACTCAATAAATGGTAACTCCTATCATTATTCTACAAATTCATATGTTACTCTGATTTTTTCCCCTAAACTGATAGGTACTTAAGATGTCTGCATTATTTTTTATAGTAATAGTTACTATGTTATCTACAAGGAACATAATTAAGATTCACTCACAATGATGAAACTACTCTTTATGATAACCTAGCATTACATCATATTTAATATTCCCAAAGGCCAGTGTTGGAAGACCATTGCATAAAGAATGAGCAGATGTGAATTCTATTTCCAGCTCTATCTGCTCTGCTTCCATCCTTGAAGTTGATCTAAATCTCCAATGGCTCTGCACCTGCACCTTCAGACCCTTGAAAATGACTTAGCCTTGGAGTCTTAGGGTCACTTCTGCTCACAATTAGTTCATTGACCAGAACCAGTCACCCATTTGTTTGTGTAGCTGGCACATAGTAGGCTCTGAATAACCAATCTTTTTTTTTTTAAATTAAATCTTTATTGTTCAGATTATTACAATGGTTCCTCTTTTTTCCCCACCATAACTCCCCTCCACCCAGTTCCCACCCCACCCTCCGCCCTCACTCGCCACCCACTGTCCTCATCCATAGGTGCACGATTATTGCCCAATCTCTTCCTGCATCCCCCACACCCCTTCCCTCCCCCCGCCCCCACCGAGAATAGTCAGTGCATTCCCTTTCTCTGTCCCTGATTCTATTACAATTACCAGTTCATACTGTTCATCAGATTATTCACTTGATTTTTAGATTCACTTGTTGATAGATGTGTATTTGTTGTTCATAATTTGTATCTTTACCTTTTTCTTCTTCTTCCTCTTCTTAAAGGATACCTTTCAGCATTTCATATAATACTGGTTTGGTGGTGATGAACTCCTTTAGCTTTTTCTTATCTGTGAAGCTCTTTATCTGGCCTTCACTTCTGAATGATAGCTTTGCTGGATAAAGTAGTCTTGGTTGTAGGTTCTTGGTATTCATCACTTTGAATATTTCTTGCAACTCCCTTCTGGCCTGCAAAGTTTCTGTTGAGAAATCAGCTGACATTCGTATGGGTACTCCCTTGTAGGTAACTGATTTTCTTTCTCTTGCTGCTTTTAGGATTCTCTCTTTGTCTTTTGCTCTTGGCATTTTAATTATGATGTGTCTTGGTGTGGTCCTCTTTGGATTCCTTTTGTTTGGGGTTCTCTGCGCTTCCTGACTTGGAAGTCTATTTCTTTCACCAGGTAGGGGAAGTTTTCTGTCATTATTTCTTCAAATAGGTTTTCAATATCTTGCTGTCTCTCTTCTTCTGGCACCCCTATAATTCTGATGTTGGTACGCTTGAAGTTGTCCCAGAGGCTCCTTACACGATCTTCGTATTTTTGGATTCTTTTTTCATTTTGCTTTTCCAGTTGGGTGTTTTTTGCTTCTTCGCATTTCAAATCTTTGACTTGATTCTTGCAATCCTCTGGTCTGCTGTTGGGAGTCTGTATAATATTCTTTATTTCAGCCAGTGTATGCTTAATTTCTAGTTGGTTCTTTATCACAACATCGAGGGTTTCACTAGATTTCTTGAAGATCTCACTACATTTATCGGCGGTCTCACCAGTCTTCTTGAAGATCTCACTACATTTATCAGTGGTCTCACCAGTCTTTTCGAGGGCCTTATTAAATTTATCGGCGGCTTCTAGACAGTTCTTTAAAGACCTTAAAAGTGTGGTTTTGAACTCTATATCCAGCAGTTTGCTTTCCTCCATTTCTGTCGTTTGTGTCATGTTTCTTTGTCTCGGCATTTTTTTATGCTTTGCTGTGTCGATAGAGTGCCTTTCTGTGCTAACTGTCCCAATTACCTGAGGTAGACACTCTTGGTGCACCCCCTTGTGGGCTTTGTGCACAGTCTTGTTGTAATTAAGCCTTGATTGTTGTAGTTATCACTGGGAGGAATTGACCTCCAGGCCAATTGGCTGTGAGAATCAGCTGTGTCTGCAGTGGGAGAACTTCTGTGCTGGAGACACCCCTCTGGGGCAAGACTTGCTTTAATGGGGCTTTGGTGCTCACTGAGTCTGCCCCCTGAGTGTGTCTTTTATGGTTCCACAGAGCTGCAAACTGAATGGTCCCACTCTGACCTCTGGGTTTCCTGGCTCCTGGATCTCTAGGGAGGTGCTAGTCTAGCCTTTTCCTGAGGCTATCCAGCAAAAGCCTCCCTGCAGGGCTTGGGTGGGGCAGGTCCCACGGGATCAACAGGGTGGGACTAGCAGTTATGGCTGCTCTCAGTCTTGCCCTCAGAGGCTCTGCTTCTTAGTGTCCTGGTAATCGCTGCAAGCCCCTCGGAGAGAAAGCTGCCCTAGGGTTCTGACTGATGCCAGACAGTCCCGCTTCTCCCGTATGAGTCTGGGTCCCTAGAGACTCGCCTGGAACTGGAGCTCAGAGCCTGAGACTCCCTCCTGATTGAAAACGACAACCTCACCCTCAGCCGCCAGCCGGCTCCGCATGCACTCTGCACCTTACTATTTTACTTCCGTACTGCGCCTCCTCTGAGTCTCGGTATGCTTTTCTCTTTCCTTCTAGTTGTAGAATTTCCACTCAGCCAGCCTTCCTGTGGTTCTGGATGATGTCCGTTCCGTCTTTTAGCTGTATTTTTGAAGTGGTTGTGCGAGGCAGCAATCTCTGGTGTTTACCTATGCCGCCATCTTGGTTTCTCCCTGAATAACCAATCTTTTAAAAGATTAAATGAAAACAAGTTTGAGCGATTGCTCAGTCGGTTTTGTTAGATGGGCAAAATGGGTTTCGCAATGCCCATTTTGCTAAAGCTCAGCAAAGATATACAAGTACTTTCTGTGATTTTACCAAACTTTCTTTTACTTACTTAAATTTTTCCTAAGGACTTCCTTTGGTTTTAAACACTTTCATTTTCCCTAACTCAGATGCATTTTATACCCTTTCAGGTTTCAAAAATGAAAACACATTTTCCATGGAAACATCCTTCCTTTGCTGCCTACTTATAAATAACTCCTTTCTGGTGATTCTCCCTCCCCCCTTCCCCCTTATAATCTCCTAACAAAGATACAAGTGAACTGCCTGTTTGGTTTTTCCTGAAAATCAGATGAACAAAATACCATTTGTTCAGGTAAATATAGATCAGCACAGAATATGATATCAAGGGCTATGAAAAAAATACTTTTTAAAAATAAAAATATCCCTGCATCCTCTTGAAACTGTTAACATATATTTTTTTAAATTTTTCTAATTAATACATTTCAACTTTAAGCTTTCTTTCTTTTTTTAAATTTTATTTTACTGTTATTTTTATTGATTTCAGACAGGAAGAGAGAGGGAGAGAGATAGAAACATCAATGATGACAGAGAATCATTGATTGGTTGCCTCCTGGATGCCCCACACTGACGATCGAGCCTGAAACTTGGGCATGTGCCCTGGCCAGGAATCGAACCCGTGAACCTCCTGGTTCATAGATCCACACTCACCCAAGGATATCTTCCCATTGATTTTTAGAGAGAGGGAAAGACAGAGAGAAATATCGATGTGAGAGAAACACATTGATTGGTTGCCTCCTGCAGGAGCCCCAACCGGGCTCCAGTGGGGGAGGAGCCTGCTACGGAGGTACATGCCCTCCCGGGACTCTGGTCTGCAGGCCGAGGCTCTATCTACTGAGCAAAACCGGCTAGGGGATTAAGATCCTCTTAATCTCTGTGAGACTAAGAGATTATGCTGGAAGTATTAGCATTGGTTTGATTACTTTTAAACAAAATATATGGGGTCATTGGAAAATACATTCATTATTAATTTATTTGATAGTTAAATGTTTTTCATTTATTTCAAACTTTATGAAACAACTTCCTCCAAAAACCATAGAAACTTGGTTAAAAGCTACAAAAGACTCAAACCTACCACCTAGCGGTGAAGAAAGGAAGTTTCAATTTTTTATCTCATTTGTGCTCTCCCCTCACCACTTAGGACAGTTTTATGTACACAGAAATTCAATACTTCATGACTTAATAATAGCTTGTTCATTTGGCAGTACTCTTAAGTCAGTGAAGTACTGTGGAATTCTGAGAACTGGGAAAAAGTCATTGGTTTTTAATATTTGGGGGCCAGAAAGTGCTTTTCTATTCATACATCTCAAACCACTCCAACCCAAGAGGCCCACTCTCTTTATGGACAGACGTCCCCGTTCCACAAGTTCCTGGTTCAGAGAATCAAGACCACTACCCTTGAAGAGACATAAATCAATACACCAATGGGATCCCTGATGCCAAGTACTTAACTGATTTGTTTTACCTGCTACAATAATTAAAATTAAGGCTTCACATTTAAATTTACATATCTAAAAGCAGGAATGCACCGTCTTTAATCTTAAACCCTGAAGGTGAGGAAGAGCCAGCATTCCAGGGTACTGGGCCTATTGTTAAAGAGGGATCTATTTTCCGTTTGCTTTTGTAAACCCTCCCTCCACGCCCCCTCTCCCTCCCCAGCCCGCCCACCTGTCTCCTTTCCCCCTTTCATTCTTCTCTCTTTTCACTTTCAGGTAACAGTCAAGTAAGGCCAGCATTATGTTGGCACGGAATAGCTAGTGCCCTACCCAGGATTATTGAACTATTCCAGGGTTCCACCCGAAAACCCCCTTCAAAAATCCGTCTTTTCCAGTCTTTCCTGAAAGACGGAATGGAGTCCTTTCCAGCACTTAGTTAAGCCTTCTTTTCAAACGTCATTCTCACTCTAGCACAGTGGTTCTCAACCTTCCTAATGCCGCGACCCGTTAATGCAGTTCCTCATGTTTTGGTGACCCCCCAACCATAAAATTATTTTCGTTGCTACTTCATAACTGTAATGTTGCTACTGTTATGAATCGTAATGTAAATATCTGATATGCAGGATGGTCTTAGGTGACCCCCGTGAAAGGGTCGTTCGACCGCCAAAGGGGGTCGCGACCCACAGGTTGAGAACCTCTGCTCTAGCACCATGTTTTTAAACCCCCTTCCACACAACACTGGAGGGGTTCTTAATCTGTCAACCTGAGAATTTTACCTATGATCAGTCTTGCTAATAGAAACCTCTTGTTTTTTTAAAAAAAATTTTAAATTAAAACGCTTGATTTCAGTTTTTACCAGACTTACGAATGTTGTGTAAGCCTTCCAAGGACTTAATAACGTTATCTTTTTATCTTTTAAAACTTCAGGGCTCAGTGCCTCCACGGGCATCGGGTATTTATTCTGAATTTTGCTTCTTAAACAGGCTGGTGGGAGGAGCAGTTTCCGCCGAGAAGTTCGGAGAACCAGTTACTCGAAACTTGCAACAGTTGGTGCCTGGCCACAGGCAGGTTGGACGCGGTAGATGGGACCCGTCTGAGAAACAAAAAGCCTCGGGAGGGAAGGCAGGGGCCGCGGCGGCCTGGAGGACCGGGCGGCGGCGGCGGCGCGGGTCGGCGGGGCGAGCTCCGGCCGCAGGAAGGCGCCTCGCTCGGCGGCCCAGGCGGCGGCGGCCACGGCCAAGGACCGCGGGAAAGGCAGCCCGGCCGACCGCGCGCGCGGGGCGGGCGTGCCCCCAGGTCGCCTCCAGGGCCGCGCCGGGGCCACCGCGAGGTGAGACCGGCCCTGCCCCCGCGCCGCCCCCGGCGGGAGGCGCGACGCCCAGGCCGCGGGTGCGTGCGCGGCCCCGGGCGACGCGGCTGGGCGTGCGCGGGGCCGCGGCGGAGGCTGGGCCGGGCGGGCGGCAGAAGATGGCGAGGGTGTGTAGGCGGCAGCAATGCTCCGTTGAGAAGCGCGGCTTTCGGCAGGAACTGGACTCCTGGCGCCACAAGCTCCTCCACTGTGTCGGTGAGCTCCTCCTCCGGCCGCCGCCGGCTCCCGGGCCGCCCCGCCGCCGGCCGCCCCGGACGTGGGAGGGAGCCGGGGCAGGCATTGCTGCTCGGCCCGCCCGCCCTCTTTGGCTCGGGCGTCCCCCCTCCCCCACCCCCCGGAGTGCGGGCGCGCGACCTCCGGGCGGGCTCCCCGGGCTCGGGCCGCGGCGCGCGCCGGCCCCTCCCCTCGCGCACCCTCCCCGGGCGAGTTCTCGGGCGGGGGAGCGCGCCGTGCTCCCCTCCTCGCGGGGCGGCCCGGCGCCGCCGGCCCCTGATGGTGGAGGCTCGCCCCGCCGTGCTGACACTTGGCGGGGGTCGCCGTCGCGCGTCCCGCCGAGCCCAGCGCGGGGCCGGACCGGGCCAGGGGGTGGGGGGGGGGGGACCTGCTGGGCCGCCGCGCAGCCCCGTCCTCCGTTCCCGGGGGCGCCCTCCCCGCCCCGCGCCGCCCCTCCCCCACGCGCGTCAGCGGCGCGCGCCCCCGGCCCCACGTGCACGCGCGGCGGGCGGGCTGGCGGGCGCTCGGGCGTGTGCGAGGCGTGAGGTGGAGATGGGGGCGGAGGGAGCCCGAGCTGTCACAGGCCCGGGGTCCGCCTGACCGAGCCAAGTGGGGTGTCATGGCCGCGGGGGGCAGCGGCTGCACTTCCTCAGCGGGCGGCGGCGGCGGCGGCCGGGGAGTTCATCCTCGACGCTCGGGTCGGTGTGTGTGTATTTGTGTTCGGTGTATGCACGGCGGGGAGGACGGGGGTGGGGAGGGGGGGGTGGGACCGGGTCCGACCGAGAAGACTAGTCGCTCTTGTCCCCTCCCGGGGGGTGTGCCGGAGCCGCCGCCTCGCCGACAGCCTCGTCCTCCCCCCCCCCCCCCCCCCCCCCGCCTCCCGTCCCTCGGGCCGCCCGGGGTGGCATTTTCCCCGCGGGTCGCAGGGAGCGTGGTCGGGGGCGCCCCGGGAGGGGCCGGGCGGCCGAGCTGCGCCTCTCACACTCTGTGTTTTGTCTGTTTTTCTCTCCCAAGGTCCCGTTTCCCTCTGTGCGGCGGCCGGCGGGACCATAAGGGCTTAGCTCATATATTTAACCCCCCTCCAAAAAGTAAGTGGCCCGTGTGGGGTCCCCGCTCCGCCCGCCGCCCCCCGCCCCCGTGCATCCCCGCGTCGGGCTCTCCCGCCCCCCAGTATTGTTATTTCCCGGTCTTCGCCTCGGCGCTGCTGCCGTGGGGGGCGATGCGCCCTCGCCGTCCTCCGTCGCCCCCCACGCCCAGTCCTCGGGGAGCCCCGGCCTTCCAGCCCCCACCCCGCCCGCGGGGGGCACCCCTAGGAGCCAGGTCTTCCCCCACGGAACCCGGGAGGTTCTGTCCGTTCGCTGGGGCCCCTCGTCCCCTCCTTCCCGGCTGGGTTTCGTTGGAGGAATTATGCAAATCCTGCTTTCTGGTGTCCATTCAGCGGCAATTTCATGCGGTGAGAAGTTCTCTTTGTTGTGTGAGGGGGAGAACAGACACTGATTTAATAGACATATCTGTCGCGGGGAGGGAGAGGGGGTGTCGGAGAGGCTCAGTTTGGAAGAATTACTGCACTCGGTCCGCTCGTGTCTTTGTGTTGGGGCTTTCTGGCTTGACAGGAGGGTATGCCCTTTACCATGTCCCACAAGGGATGGTTTCTATCACCATCATAGGTTATAAAGCAAAACTGAAACTTTAAGCAAGTCAGAAATAAGGTAACCTTTACTGAGAGGATAGAAGCCTTCCCATTCCTGCCGCGTTTCGTTATGAAAATGGATGCGAATTTCGTTAAAGATTTGGACTGTAACGTGAACATGGTTAATAGATACAGTGCGTTAAGGTGTCTGATATCACTTTGGTTGTCCAAAGGTTAAAAGTACATTTTAAAACATATGCGTGAGTAAATAACAAAGGCATGACTCAGGTTTTTGGTGTAATTTGTCTTAGGGATATATTTTAAAATTTCCCTCCTGCCAATCCAAGTCCAGCTCTGCCCTCCAGGAATCAGCCTTTGGTCGATCAGTTTTCATTTACTCTGCTCTGTCTCTGCTTGTTTTATTCTTTCAAACCTATCATACACTTGCTAAAATGTTATGTCTGCTATAAGCACTTTTTGAATTATGTATTTGTTGTAACCATCATATAAGACAGCTTACAAAAGGCACTTAGAAGGTTTTGAGAAGCATTACATTAATGAGTTTTCTGAATTGTGAGTTAATACAAAATCCTGAAATTATTGTGAAAAAATTTTAGTTTTTGTATTTGCTTCACTTTTTTTAGTGATTTTTTTTTTTTAAGTAGGACTTTTTTGTTTTTAAAAGATTTTGAAATTGTTGACTATAATTCTAAGGATTTCGTAAGTTACTGTTACTTTACTTTAGTCAGTGGTTCTCAACCTTCCTAATGCCCTGACCCTTTAATACAGTTCCTCATGTTGTTGGTGACCCCCAATTTCATTGTTAAAATTGAACATAATTAAAGCATAGTGATTAATCACCAAAACAATATGTAATTATATATGTGTTTTCCGATGGTCTTAGGCGACCCCTGTGAAAGGGTCGTTTGATCCCCAAAGGGGTTGCGACCCACACACAGGTTGAGAACCGCTGTTTTAGATGGTTTCAGTGAGTTGTTTATCTTAATTCTGTTTGCTTTGAATCCTAACCTTCTGCCTCAGGCCCCTTGTGTCAGTCATTGCTAGTGTTAGTAATTAGTTACTGCTGCTTTACAAGGCTTTTAAAAAACTTGACTAATAAATCCTTCTGTAACTATCTGAATTGATTATCAAATTTTAGATTCATTTTTTTGAAGGAGGATATTAATCTGGTGATCAGTTTTCTTAAAGCATACTTTTGACTCCCAAATTTCTACTTTCGAGGTAGTAAAGTTCAGGAGATATTTAGAGTCCAGAGTGCAGAGCAGTATTTTAATCTGAACAGTAATATGTAGTTGATAGTATCCTAATTAGGATCATTTGGGCCTCATATTTTTTCTTTTATTATGCAGGGTGTGGCAAAAGTAGGTTTACAATTGTGAGTATGTAAAATGCAGAGTTTATTCTTGTACTTTTATTTATTAATTATGGTATTATTTTTCATACAAACAACTGTAAACCTACTTTTGTCCCACCCTGTATGTAATTTAAAGGGAAAGTTATAAGGAAATCATTTGTAGTGTTAACTTTCTGTATTTAAAAGGGCTGGCAATGATTCTTATGTACAGTCCAAAAGATAATTATGTATGTTGTTTGTCACTAGCAGATGTAATAATTTCTCTTTTATTTTAGTGGGGTTGGTTCTGAGCAGTTAATCTTCTATTTGATTGTGTTGACTGACTGATTATTTTAATACTTTGGGGTCATTTGGTTTCTATAGTTAAATTATAGCAGTCTTAGTATTAAAAATGAATTCTCATTTCCAAAATCTAATTCTCTCTCTCTCTTTTTTTTTTTTTTTGAAGAGAATGTGGGGAGGTGGGCATGTCTGTATTGTGGAGGTGGAAGTGTTGGTGTCTCCATTAATTATGAGGTTTTAGTTGAATTGGAGTTAGCAGGTTCATGCAGTGATTATGATCAAGATGAATATTTGGTCACCAGGTGTTTATTGAGGCATCCTCTGGAATGGGGATTGTCAGTCAGATTCCAGGAAGATTGAGGTTCTCTAAGCTGCCTAGTGTGATGTGGCCTATTGCTTGGCTGCTCCTCATCCTTGCTGTATTCTTAAGAAGCTCTTCCCAATGTAGAAAAACGTTGTGATTTCAACTTGATTCTAGCTTAGCTGAAGGATAGCAAGATAAATCTCTTTGACTTACACAAAGTTATTAATTTCAGATTGGCCTAATTCCCTCAGATGTGCTCGTAGCTGGAGCAATTCTAGGCAGCACCTGAATAATAATATTTTTAAAAAATTTTTTAAGTCTTTTGGATTACATAGTATGACCTGAAATTTTTTTACAGAGTGAGGATTAGGTGTTCAGTGTCTATGGGGACTTGCCATTTCTGAGTACTTGCCTAATCACTTAGTTTAGTAGTGCTATTTTTAGGAAGGAAAGGCAATTAGGTAAGTACTTCAGTTAAATATTTATTAAGCATCTGCTTTGTACCAGGCACTGTGGGCAAGCAAAGATATTGGGGAAGCTGCCCCAACCTTCAGGGACCTTTTAGTCCTTAGAGAAAATATAGTGTATTCAGTTACAGTACAAGGCAAAATGTGCCTTCCCATGGTGCAGGCGAGTGGTAGTGGTATTTAAAAATGAAAGAAATCTCTCAAGATGATGAAGGAAGATTTCATGGAGAATGTGGCAGATTTTTGCTTCATTTTGATGAATATGGAAAAGGCATTCCTGTCATGAAAGATGAGTTGGGGGCAGCTCCTGCGTTGAGGGTCTGCCCCTGCCCCCCCCCCCCCCCCAAGCGACCGGTAGTGGCGATGGGGGGCGGGGCCAGCCAGTGGGGCAGCATCAGGCCGTCAGCCATGGCGGGTGGCTGGGCTGGGGGAGGGGGGGTTGGGCAGCTGATTGCCCTGCCCACAGATGGCCCTGATCTCTCCCGCCAGGCCTAGGGACTCTACCCTATATATTGGGAACAGTCTGTTAGATTTATGCTGGAGTCCAACCCCAGCGGGTCCAGGGGTCCCCAAAGGTGTGGACGGAGTCGGCGAAGAAGGAATGACACGAAGACAGCCTTCAGTTGATCAGCAGCCTAGTCAGGACCTCTAGCCAGGATCTCCAGCCAAAGTTCTGGTCGGAGTTCTGGTTAGGAGCTGATGAGGATCTGAGTTTATTGTCTTGTTACATCCGTATTTATACCAGCCGATTTTAATCCTGTCAATTTCTATTACAAAGGTTAGGGCGTTTCTTATCTCCATTCCAGGGAGTAAAGATTATGTAGCTTAACTACCCGCCTGGCACTTAATTAAGGGGTTGTATCCCCTCCCTAACCTCAGGGAAAGATCCCCACCTGGGGAAACAACCTTTTTCGGAGAGGTGACCTTGGATAAAACACATGGCGCTAAAGGGAGCAAACATATTAAGAACAGTATGCTATATATGCCAGGTCCATTGAAACATATGCTGTGCAGATGTTTCTTTCCTGCAGCGACTGTGTCAAGCAGCAAGGATGGACCGGCTTCCGGCAGATTTAAAAAATAAAAACTACTCTAACTGAAAAAACAGGATGATGCAGCGATGACATGTATAGACTCTGGCTTGCACATTTTGTGGCCAGCCCTGATTCTGACACTTATAACTGTGTGACAAAGCCAATTACTTAACTTCGCTCTGCTTCAGTTTTTCCACCCATAAGATGGGGAAAATGGTACTACTGCCTCAGAAGGATCATAGTATGTACTACCTTTTATAATCAGGGCAAAAAAATGTAGCTGCCCATACAACAGCAAGATGCCTTTCACCTGAATGAAAAGTATGGTCACTGGTGCATACAGCGTCCTGGATTTCGAGAGGGATGTCCAACTGGTGGTTTAGGCCCGATTCCCCCTAAGCCGGCAGTTGGACATCCTTAGCGCTGCTGCGGAAGCAGGAGAGGCTCCTGCCGCTGTGCTTGCCAGCCACAAGCCTGGCTTCTGGCTGAGCAGCTCTCCGCCTGTGGGAGCGCACTGATCACCGGGGGGCAGCTCCTGTGTTGAGCATCTGCCCCTTGGTGGTCAGTGCGCATCATAGCGACTGGTCATTCTGCCGTTTGGTCTATTTGCATATTAGCCTTTTATTATATAGGATTATATTAGATTAGTTTCAGGTGTTCAGCATGGTCGTTAGACAAATCATATTTTACTGACTTATCCTTTCTTCTGTTTCAGCTAGTCTGTTGTTGAACCCTTCTCGTATACTTTTCAATGCACTTCCTGCATTAAACGTATAATTAAACCTTCATAATAATTGTACTAGGTGGGCATTATTATTTTATTGTTTTGTTAATCCTCACCTAAGGATATTATTGATGAGAGAGAGAGACATCAGTGTAAGAGAGAAACATCGATTGGTTGCCTCCCATATGTGCCCTGACTGGGAATCGAACCCACAAATATTTACTGAGCATCTAGGTATGTGCTCTGACTGGGAATCAAACCTGCAATCTTTTTTCATGTACAGGATGACACTCCAACTAACTGAGCCACCCAGCTGGGGCCTAGATGGGTATTATTTTAATGTATAGATAGAAAAATAACTGTGTGGATTGATGCTACTGTCAATTTATAGTGTTTAGCCTAAACTGGAGTCTCAACACTGGGTGTTCTTTTGTGTATTCTTGCTCAGTTCCTGTAGTTTACCACAATGGCTCTCTTTTAGCCCCTGTGTACTCCTACTTCTCTCTCAGCTGATGATCTTGTCACGTACAGAACAGTGGAAATTGAGGCTATTGAAAGGAAATATTTTTCCAACGTTCTCCTTTTCATCTCTAGGACTACTTGGAAAACTTGAGGAAAATATTTTCCTCTAAAACATTTTTTCAAATATTGACTATTTGAACAAAACCACTGAGATGTTTGTAAAAATTGAAAATGTGGGTCATACCCCAGATCTGCTGAATTAGAATCTTCTTAGGTGGGGCATGGAAATCTGTATTTTAAACAGAGGTCTCAGGTAATTCTTATACACTAAAGTTTGAAAAACACTCGCATATAGAATAAAGTTACTTTAGTCAACATACAAGGCCCTCCAAGATATTTGAGCCCAGTTAACTTCTTCAGTCTCAGCTGAATGTATATTCTGCCCAGTTCTCACTCTTTAATCCTTTAAGTCCTCTAACCACAAAATATAGGACACTTTTTTTAGTGTGCAAGCATTATTATACTACTTTTATTTACCTTCTTCCCTTTGTTTCTCCAACTCTACCCCTCCTACTTTGCAAGACACTTGAAGTCAATGCTCATGTCACGTTTTTTTATTTTTAAGTACTTCATTTTTGTGTGTGTGTGTGTGTGTGTTTTAAGTACTGGCAAAGTACTGGCACACAATGGATGCTCAGTAAATATTTGTGGAAAGGTAGAAAACAGTACTTTGAAATATTACAGACTAAACAAGTGACTGAAATTAAGAGACAGTCTTCTATTTATAGTGACTCAAGTTGCTTAAGCAAAATAAAAATAAAATCAAAATTAGTGCGAGAAAGAGGGAATGTAGGCATTTTGGTCACAATTTGTGGTATTCTTAGTGGTTTTAACATAGTGATTTTTTTTTTAAGGGAGGTTGGTGGGGCAAGTTACCCCTTTGAGAACCACTATATTAGAGGTACTAAGAACTCATTTTCTATGCACATGAGTTTTATGGAGACACAAGTGAAACCTGACCTTTAACAGGTAAAACATTATTTAGTCTTGTTTCACCTCAAAATGTAATCTTTTCCTTTTCATTCAGAATATGTGTATTAATTTGAGGTTTCTGACATACCTCAACTTAAAAGCAATAGGAATGGACTAGGAATTTTCCAAGGACAAATGGGTAAAAGTTGAAGGTGGGCAGTAGGTGAAGAAGCGTGCTTAGATTGTATGTGAGTATAAAATTTTAGTGTTCTTTTCAGAAATCCAGGGACATTTATTGGCATACCATGTGTGTGACAAAGTTTGCTTGAAGTAGAAACAAATGAACCATGAACAATGATAGCCATATTAAAGGGCAAGATTGTTGTGAATGTTCTTGATATGGAAATTTCAGTGTGACTTTGTCACCATTTCCGACACTATATAGTGATGTTGACCTAGTACTGTCATTGCTTTAGGGTTGGGGGTGATATGGCATGTAACTGAGGAAAAAAATATTTTATGAATGCTTTGTTTTTAGGTATTGGTACTTAGGTTTTTATAACTCTAAGGGTTCCTGGTATTGTTCATATTTTGCTATCAGGAGCTCACAGATTCATACTTGAAGAAGCATGAATGAATTTGAAAGTTTAGATTCTAAAACCTTTCATGGCAGATGGCCTGGTGGTAAGAGAATGTATATGAATACAAACTATTTTTCTATTATAGCTTCACGTCTCTTTGCCAAGTTTTAGAAAAATAACTGGGGGAAAAATGAGGCCCTGTTTTCAATCATATGGCACATTGCAATATTCTGCCTTTATTTATCAGGATTCATCAGAAACACAATTCAAATTAAGTCAAAAAGATCATTTTGTAGGTTTATGAACTGGGAAGTTCACAGAGTAAAAAGCTAAAGGTAGGTTCTGACATGACTATTTAGACGTTTGACTTGTGTCATCAGGAATGTCTTCTTATCTTCACCTTTAAACATTCCTTTCATCTTTTGGTTTCCTTCTTTGGCAGATATGATGGTAAAGATGATCAGTGGCAGCTCTAGATTTATGTGATTCTTAAAATCCACATGTCTCTTTTTCTTGTAGTAGAGCCAGCCCAATTGGGTGTATGGAAGGACTCATTGGCCAGGCTTGGGTCCTGTGGCCTATCCCTGAACCAGTCCTCAAGGCCTGTGGAGGGTGATTCTCTGACCCAACCTGGGGGGGCGGGTACTTGGTTTTGGAGAGAGACTTTAAGGAAGGGCAGATTAATTCTTGAAAAGAAAATTGGATGCTATTACCTAAGAAAGGGAGATGGATGCTGGTTAGGCAAAAATCTATAAATGTTCCATATATGAAGAAGTTGATTTGGACCAGGTTATGAGTTGTATTATATCCCTCCAAAAGATATGCTGAAGTCCTAACTCCAGGTATCTGTGGTAGCTTTATTTGGAAATAGGGTCTTTGCAGTTGTAATGAAGTTAAAATGAGGTCCATACTAGATATGGGGCCCTAATCCAATAACTGGTGTCCTTTTAGGAAGAGGGAAATTTGAATACAGACAGGGAAGACAGCTATGTGAAGACAGAGGCAGAGATTGGAGATACACTGCCACAAGCCAAGGAATGCCAAGAATTGCTAACAATCACCAGAAGCTACAACGAAGCAAGGAAGGATTCCTCCTTAGAGCCTTTAGAGCAGGGGTGGGGAACCTGTTTTCTGCCGAGGGCCCTTTGGATATTTATAACATCATTCGGGGACCTTACAAAATTATCAGCTTAAAAATTAACTTGGCTGTTGCCCATCAGTAGATGAATGGATTAGAAAACTGTGGTACATCTACACGATGGAATACTATGCTGCTGTTAAAAAGAAGGAACTCTTACCATTTGCAACAGCATGGATGGAACTGGAGAGCATTATGCTAAGTGAAACAAGCCAGTCAATGAAGGAAAAATACCACATGATCTCATTCTTTCATGGATAATTAAGACCATTACAAACTTTTGAACAATAATAAATACAGTGGCAAAGCTGCCTCAAACCGATTGTCGGACTTCAGTGGTAAGGCCAGGGAGGGTTGGGGGACAGGAGGGAGGGGAGTAAGAGATCAACCGAAGGACTTGTATGCATCCATATAACCATAACTAATGGACATAAGACACTGGGGGGTAAGGGAGGGCAGGGGCTTGTCAAGGGTGGGGGGGAAAAAGGACACATATGTAATACCCTTTGTAATGCTTTAAGCAATAAAAAAAAAAAAAAAAAAAAAAAATTAACTTGGCTGGGCCGGCGTGGCTCAATGGTTGAGTGTTGACCTATGAACCAGGAGGTCACGGTTTGAATTCCTGGTTAGGACACATTCCCAGGTTGCCGGCTCGATCTCCAGTGTGGGGCATGCAGGAGACAGCCAATCAATGATTCTCTCTCATCATTGATGTTTCTATCTCTCTCCCTTTCCCTTCCTCTCTGAAAAAAAAAAAAATTTTTTTTTAAAGTTAGCCTGCTATATTTGGTCAAACATTTAATTTACTCACCGCTAATGCCTTTGCGGGCCTTTTGCGGCCTGCGGTTGCATGTTCCCCACCCCTGCTTTAGAGGGAGCATAGCATGGCTCTGCCAATGCCTTGATTTCTGCCTTCTAATATCCAGAACTGTGAGCAAATACATTTCTGATGTTTTAAGCCACCTAGTTAGTGGTAATGTTACAATAGTTCTAGGAAACTAATACAGACTATATGCGGTACATATAAAATTTATTTTTTTATTCCGTTTATCCTCTTAAAATAAAATCCTGACCATAAAATTTCCCAATAAATATCTTTTGCTTTTTAAATAGATTTTGTAGGGATTTGGCATGATTTTGGAATTTATGGGTTTGGCATTTAAAAATACAGCATGGGACAAAAGTAGGTTTACAGTTGTGACTATGCGAAACACAGTTTACTCTTGTATTATTAGTTATTAATTATTGTATTATTTTTCATATGAACAACTGTAAACCTACTTTTACTCCACCCTGTATATACTATTTGGTTAAAATTTTCCCCTAGCCATAATAATTTGACATGATATTGTATGATTGATTATATTTATCACATTCTACGTTTTAGAGTTTGTAGTTATAGTTTAACTCAGTGGTTCTCAACCTTCCTAATGCCGCGACTCTTTAATACAGTTCCTCATGTTGTGGTGACCCCCAGTTTCATTGTTACAAATTGAACATAATTAAAGCATAGTGATTAATCACCAAAACAATATGTAATTATATATGTGTTTTCCGATGGTCTTAGGCGGCCCCTGTGAAAGGGTCGTTCGACCCCCAAAGGGGTCACAACCCACAGGTTGAGAACTGCTGAACTGAAGCCATGGTCCTTGATGAACAATTGAATATTATTTCTCAATGTGTTTGACTCCCAAATAGCACAGTGCCATGTGAGAATCAGTGGTAAAATAAAATGAAACACCCAGAGTAAATATATTCCAACAGCCTGAATATAAAATAAAAATATGTCTAGGGCAATTGGTTATTGAGGTGGGAAAAATTAGTATTTTGGTGAGACTAACCAAAAATAAGAGTAGCTTGAACAGTATTTCTGGGTTCTTATTCATTTTCTACAAACTGAGTCAGTTAATACCTACAAGGTTTGGTTAAACTTTGAAAAAATATGATCTTATGAATATTCTTCTAGTTTCTAATTTATAGGAAGTGGATATTTTCTATAAGCACTATAATTCTTACTCAGAACCTTTGTAGTAGAGGAAATTTTATTTTTAAGAAGCTTAAGAATTTATTGGAAAATAGTTTGGGGGACCTATGCCAGCACTTTAAAATACATATATACCCCCCCCCATTTTCACTAGAGTGAAATAGGAACAATAAAGAAAATGTCATCTTGAATTAGTAATGATAAAAGCAATACTGTTCTCATTATAAATATTTTGATAGTAGTTCTTTTATTTTTTATTTTTTAAAAATAAAAATTATTCAGAGAGGAAGGGAGAGGGAAAGAGAGATAGAAACATCAATGATGAGAGAGAATCATTGATTGGTTGCCTCCTGCACCCCCCACACTGGAGATCAAGCCCACAACCCGGGAATGTGGACTGACCAGGAATCGAACTGTGACCTCCTGGTTCATAGGTTGAGGTTCAACCCCTGAGCCACACCAGTCGGGCGCTAATAGTGCCCTTTTAAAAAAAATTTAGTAATGTTTTTTCAGTTTAAAACTCAGAATTAATCTGAAAAATAAAATAAAACAAAATTATATTTAAGTATATAATGACAAGTCTTGCTTCCATCCTTGCCCCTTCTGCTCTAGTTTTACTTTTCATCCTGTAACCACTTTTATTATCTATTCTTTCAGTGTTTATGAAAATGAAAGCAAATGTTAATATTTTTCTTACTTTTTCCTCCATTTCATACATACTAGTAGAACAATACATAGAAATAACTTTGTTCTTTACCTTGCATTTTTCACTTAATATACCTTAGCTATCTTTCCATATCAGTATATAGAGGACAGTCTCAGTTTTTCACAGGTGCATTGCATTCCATTGTGTGGATGGACTAATATATTTAGCTAGGTGGTTATTGAATATATGAGTTGTTTTCACTTTTCACTATCACTAATTGTGTTGCCATGAATAATATTGTACATAAATTATTTTTTTTAAAAAAAGTCTTTATTGATTTGAGAGAGAGAGATGGAAACATTGATTTATTAACATCTCTATCTGCTGCCTCCCGCACACCCCTATTAGGGATGGAGCCCACAACTCGGGCATGTGCCCTGACTGAGAATCGAACCAGTGACCGACCTTTTGATGTATGGGACAACGCTCAACCAACTGAGCTGTTATACCAGCCGGGCTGAGCATGGTTTTTATTAGCATTTCCTAGGAGTGAGGTTGAGCTTATTTTTAAGGCCATTCCTGTATATGATCTTGAATTGACTTCCTGCAGTGATGATTATGATACACTAGAGCAGGGGTCCTCAATCTACGACCCGCGGGCCACATGCAAATACAAATACTGTATTTGTTCCTGTTTTGTTTTTTTACTTCAAAATAAGATATGTGCAGTGTGCATAGGAATTTGTTCATAGTTTTTTTTTTAAACTATAGTCCGGCCCTCCAATGGTCTGAGGGACAGTGAACTGGCCCCCTGTTTAAAAAGTTTGAGGACCCCTGCACTAGAGGCCCCGTGTACGAAATTCGTGCACGGGTAGGCTTCCTAGGCTTGGCCAGCGATCAGGGCCTATTGGGGCTTTCCGGCTGCTGGCCGGGGCCTTCCTCCCCTGGCTGCCAACCGCAGGCCAGGGCCTTCGTTTGTCCTGCACTGCCCCCTGGTGGTCAGCACACATCATAGCAAGCCATCAAACTCCCCGAGGGGACCCTTTGTAAATAATGTTTTAATAGAGGAGGAAAGGCAGGATATGATTGTTACTAGAAAAAGGACTTTTGGATTCTCCTTTTCCAATTCATGAATTTTCACATATTCAGAATTTATTCTGAAAGTTCATTTGTTTTGTTACTCTTTTGGAGGCCTGCAGTGAGTGATAGATACAGTCAAGGCATCCAGGTCTTTCTACCTTCATGCCTTTTCCACCTTTTTCAAGAAAGCATAGATTGTTATGCATTCTCCTTGAACTGCTTCAAAGGATTGTAAAACATTGCTCAAATTTTGTAAAACATTGCTCAAAGGCCTGGTCTTATATTTACTAGGCATTTGCTAAACTAGTCTTTAGTTAGTATAAGTTGATTTCTATAAATGTTTTTGCTTTCTTTTAGCATGTTCTACAAAATGCTAGACACTTTATTTCATGATGCTGTTTATTGTCTCCAACTTACCTGTTGTGTCTGTTCTTTTTGGCACTTTTTGTGTCAGTAAGCATTCTGTTTAGTGAAGGTTGGGAGAACTGTTTTGAGCTTTTTGGTAGTAATGTCAGTTTGTTTGCATTCTGAACTAAAACTCCTCTCCTTAAGAGGTTATCTTTATACAGCTATTAATGCCATTAAATATTGTGTTGGCAATAGTTTGTGAACATTATTGTTTAATTTCTTAAAATTTCATATTGTGGAAACTACAGGAGAAGCATATAGTAAAATACTCACCAGAGAATAAAGGTAAAAGTAAGTGTGCCTAGTTAAAAGAACAACAGGCAGAATGAGGGTAGAAACTAATGACTCAGAGGACAATGCTATATTCTGAAAGCCAAGTTGACAAGGAAGTAGATACCCAGTGACTCATAAATACAGAACCAAAATGTTCTCTGTCAAATAATAATGGATTTTTCAAGCAAGAACAACCTCTTTGCTTTCGGGATAGTCTTTATTTAGATGGTTTGGCTGACTTGCATTTTAATTTTTTCATTGAGCCAAATGTTCTGTATTTAGGCTAGCTACCCAGCCCTATGCTAGATGCAGGGATACAGTGATGTGCATAGCAGACTGTTCCTGCTTGCATGGCACTTAGATTCTAATGAGAGAAATAGAGACATTAATCACATGAGGAACCTATAACTACACAATGAAATAAGAACTCTGAAAGGAGACATTGTTCTCTCTGTGTCTAATTGTGTTTGTGGTGGGAGCAGATTGGAGTAATAGAAATTCAGAAGAATTTCTAAGAGAAATTTTCATTTGAGAGGTGCAGGATAAATGAGAGTTAATCAAGGGAAGGTAGAGGAGGAGAAGAAAGGTAGGTGGAGAGGATTTTTCCAGGCAGGGTATCAGAATATGTTTTCAGAAGACAGAAGAAGAAAAATTAGACCTTGGTTTCTCTTTTAGAGCTCTGGTTTATGTAAATATTTATATTTCCTTTTCAATACTTGGTGATACTTAAACATGCTTAACTAGGCCCAGTTTGACTGTGGAATATTCTTGCACTTTTTTTTAAATTAGGGAAACTGATATGTATGAAAATTTGAGGCAAGGGGAGCGCTGAATGAGTTTATTAAGATGTTATGGGAAGAAAAGACAGAGTGTACTGAGGCACCAGATATTTCTGTAAATGAACAGCTGTGCTATCACTCCCATTGGGGATGCATGAAGGCATTCTTTGGCAGGCAGGCTTGCTTATTTATTTATTTATTTATTTATTTATATTTTTATTGATTTCAGAGAGTAAGGGAGAGGGAGAGAGAAATGGAAACATGAGTGATGAGAGAAAATCATCAGTCGGCTGCCTCCTGCAAGCCCCCCCCCCCCCCCCCCCCCGCCCCGGGGTTTGAGCCTGCAACTTGGGCTTGTGCCCTGATTGGGAATCCAACTGTGTCCTCCTGGTTCCTAGGTCAGCACTCAACCACTGACCCACACTAGCCAGGCTGACAGGTGCTTTTTGTTCATACCCTCTTTTCTTCCTAAATTCAAATAGGAATGTGTTTTTTTAACCACCTTTCTTGTTGTGATATAATTAAAATGTACTGTTCTTAGTTTTGACAACTGTATGCATCCCTGTGACCTCTACCCAAAACAAGATATGGAACATTTCCAGCCTCCTAGAAAGTTCATTCATGTCCTTTTCCAGCCAATTTCCCACCACCACAATAACTGATTTTATCACTATACATTAGTATTGCCTGCATCTGGATTTCATATAAAAGGAGTCATACAGTTTGTACTCTTCTGTGTCTGGCTTCTTTTGCTTAAACATAGTATTTATGTGTGCTGTTACATTAATGGTTCATTCCTTTTTTAAATGGATTTATTGAGATATAATTCATATAGCAAACAATTAGCCTAGGTAAAGCAAATAGTTCAGTAATTTTTACTATATTCAGAGTTATGCCACCATTACCATTCAGATTTTAGAACATTTTTATCACCCCAATGGGTATCATACTCAGTTTACAGATGAGAAACCATACCCATTAGCAGCTCCTCCTTATTCTGTTCCCTTCTCTTTTCCCCCCTCCAGCCATAGACAATTACTAACTTACTTTGTCTGTATAGATTTGTCTATTCTGGACATAAGTTTATTTTTTTTCCCTTTTAAAAATAATTTTTAAGTATTAGAAATGTCACCATTTTGCACTCACAGTTCTATGGATTATGGATCCAGGCAGATTATTATTGTAGGCTAAAATTATTAGGTGAAAGGTGACAAGTGACTTTATCATGGTGGGACTGACTTAATATCCTGAATTCACTGATCAATTTTCACATCATTAAAAATAGACAGACAGACATCATGCCTTTTAATTTTATGAAATAGCATTCTACCCACACAAAAAAATTTAACCCAAACCTAATCAAGAAAAGTAATAGGGCCGATAGATCATGTATATAGGATATATTGAGAGGATTTTGGCTTTTTGGTGTGAGTGTGAATAGTGGTATGGGTGTGGAATATGTTTCCAATGATCCATTTCCCCTGTAGTTTACCTAATTCTTTGAGGAAAGCTCAGCTGCACTTTAATATGTTTTCACTGCTTTTTCTTTTTTTCTTAGAGAGGAAAGGAGAGGGAGAGAGAGAAATATTGATGAGAGAGAAACATCAACATGGATTGGCTGTCACGGGAATCAAACCAGTGACCCCTTGGTGCATGGTTCCATGCTCAACCCATTGAGCCACAACAGCTGGGCTCAGCTGCACTTTATTTTTCTTTTAAATATATTTTTATTGATTTCAGAGAGGAAGGGAGAGGAAAGGGAAAGAGATGGAAACATCAGTGATGAGAGAGAATCATTGATTGGCTGCCTCTTGCACGGCCCCTATTGGGAATCAAGCCCACAACCCGGGCATGTGCCCCGACTGGAAATTGAACCGTGGTCTCCTGGTTCACAGGTCGATACTGAACCACTGAGCCACGCCTGCCAGGTTCAGCTGCACTTTAGGCAGTTAAACCTTTCTTTTTTAAAAAATAAGACATTTTTTTCCCTTTAGGCACGTTAAAGTTCACTGCAAAGTTGAGGGGAAGGTGGGATTTTGGCTTTACTATGAAAAAATCAGGAGCATAATAGGCTTTTGAGCAGGAGAATGAGGTGATGATCTGGCTTAGTTTTAACAAACTAACTGGCTGCTGTGTTGAGAATAGGCTGGGAGTAAGAGGGGCAGGGTATTAGCACAAATACCAACTTGGAAGCTGTTGCATTAGTCTAGGTGAGAGGTGAAGGTTGCTTGAACTGGGTACTAGTAAGTAGAGGAAGGGGGAAATGGTTTGGACTGTGACTATTTTAGATTGGTAGAAGACTGTGTAGGATTGGTAGATCCAACATAATTTCCTGAGGGATTAATGTGGGGAGTTAGAGAAAGGAAATGAAAACTCTAAAGTTTTTAGCTTAAACAACTCAAAGTACAGAGTTAGTTACCTTTACCCAAGATGGGAGAGGCTGTGGGAGGAGCTGTTTTGGAGAAGATAAAGAATTCAATTTTGATATTTTCCATATAGTAGGTACTCATTGTGACTATAGTACTGCTGAATGTTAAGAACCAAGGATATGAGACAACTGCCCTGAGAAGAACTTTCATTGTCAGGCTCACATTGTTTATTAATTGTGTGAGTTCTCACTTCATCAGCTTGATGTTTCTTTTTTTTTTTTAGCTTGATGTTTCTATGTTGTTTGTATGTCTTGTTTTTCTTTCTTTTTTAAAAAAATATTTTTATTGATTTCAGAGAGGAAGAAAGAGGGAGAGATAGGAACATCAATGATGAGAGAGAATCATTGATTGGCTGCCTCCTGCACGCCCCCTACTGGGGATCGAGCCCACAACCTTGTCATGAATTGAACCTGGGACCCTTCAGTCTGCAGGTCAACACTCTATTCACTGAGCCAAACTGGCTAGGGCTGTTCTTCCATTTAAGATATGTATATAGTACCTGCTTTATGCCAGGAACTGTTTTATCTAATTTTTCAAATACTAACTTATTTAACCCTTATAAAAACCTTATAAGTATATTATTATCATGCATGTTTTACAGATTAGGCACTGAAAACTTAAGGAATTTGCCCAAGGTCACATAGCTAGTGAAGGTAGAATTAGGACTCATATCCACAAACTTTGGTTCCAAAATTTGTGTTCTAAACTGCTATGCGATGGTGCTTTCCTTTTTATTATCCCCCATTGATTTATTGTAGTCATAAATGAAGAGAGAGGGTTCAAGCAAAGGTCCAGAAGCTTATTTCAAGGCATTTACACATAGAGGTTGTCTAGCTTTAAAAGTTTTGGTTATTTTCATATTATAAAATAAAGTGAGTAAAATAAAATCATAGGTGCTAATACAAAAGCTCTAGAAATTATATTTCGAGGTGTTCTTAACTTGGGGTTTTATGTGAGACCTTCTGGAATGTAATGGTTATCTAAGTTGGAAAATATCTATCAATACTACATCTTTATGATTCTGTTTACATGTCTGCTATGTTGCAAAAAGTATTGGTTTGGGATTTATGGACTGATGATCTTTGAGATACTCCATATATTCTATTTAATATTGCTCGAGCTGCTTGACTGTTAATGTTGAAAATGCTTAAGGAGTTGGCTGGCCTTTTTGCATTCAGGTATTGGTTTTGCTCCATTTGGCTTAAATTGTCATTGCCCCACAAGGCAGGGTAGCTTTTTAGTTCAGAGTCCTCTTCAATAATCTGTGACCTTTACAGCTGTCGTTTTGAAATGATATATCTTGTAAAGTGTTTTAATCATTTGTTTTTCCCTGAGGGTATAATTAGACTGTACAAGGTGACTATGGTAGTGGCTGGTCTTCAAGCATTGAGAAAATATATTTTAAAGATAACTTTTTTTAGGTTATCAATATTCTTGGTGAAGACCACCACAGTGTAGCACAACACTATTTCTCCTTCTCTTTTTTGGTGTTTGTGAGTCATCAACACAATTCTTTAAAAAAGCTCACAGCTTTTTCTGTTGGAGATAGATAAGATGCAACTGTTGGTATTTGTTTTACTGAATGCAGGTGAAAATTAGTTGTCCCAAAGATCATATATAACAAATACTATTCCAGATATATAAGAGAGAAGTAAATTTATGACAAACAAGGATGCTTAATTCTCTCATGGAACCTACTTGAGAAAGGCTGGGCTCTAGTCTGTTTTTGTAAGTCCCAAGAGCTAAAAATATATATTTTTTTTGTAAAAGGTTGTTTTGTTTTGTTTTGTTTTTTTAAAAAGGCAGGGGCAGAGGCTATATATGGCCTGCAACACCTAAAATATTTACTGTCTGGACTTTTACAGAAAAGGTTTGTCCAACTCTCTTAAGAGGAGAATACCCAAATTTGAAACCCAGCTTCTCTTTTTTGTACCTGTTTGATTCAGTATCTGACTGTAAATGGGGCACAGTAATAGTACCTATCTCAGAATTATTGTGAAGATTACATATAATAATGTCAAGTTTTACGATATAGCTTAATGAATGTTATCACAGTATATTTAATATGCAAAATAAGTGATAATGGTATTTACATATGCTGTTATGAATATGGTATGTAGCACATATCAAGTCTGTTCTGTTGTGATGTGAAGCAGTGTCATTTCAATTGAGAATACTAGCTAGTATTCATAGTACCATAATTTATGGACTCTTAGAGTGGGAAGGTACTCTTAAAAACGAATTTGTTACCCATTAAATGTTAGGGCATTTTAGTGTTTGGTAAATCATTTCTCAAGGTAGTCTCTCTTTTTCTCTTTCTCTTTCTCTTTGAATAGCACTATTTTGATTATTTTTGTTTCGTGTACTGACTTTGTCTTCCTATAGAGTTTTCTCTTACTGAGTTTCGATGTCCTAGAGAAGCAGTTCTCAAATTTCTGGTCGTTGAGAATGCTTTGAAGAGTTACTATATTAAAAATTCCTTTGAAAGTAACAGCCTGTTACATATTATTTATTTATTTTATTTTAATTTTTCAATTAAGTTGACATTGAATATTATATTAGTTTCAGTGACATTGAAAATTATATTAGTGGTTAGACACATATAATTACGAAGTGATTCCCCCCAGTAAATCTCATACTCACCTGGCACTGTACATAGTTATTATAATATTATTGTCTATATTCCCTATGCTATACTTTATATCTCCATGATGATTTTGTAACTGCCAATTTGTACTTCTTAATCCCTTCACCTTATTCACCTACCTCCCAACCCCACTCCCATCTGGTTATCATCAGCTTGTTCTCTAATCTAGTACATTTTAAACAACATTTTAGTAAGAATCATTGTTTATTAAAACAAAAAATATAAAGTGAGAAAGGAACATTGTTTTTACATTTTACAAATATGCAAATATTTATTCTAATATTTCTTGATCTAATATGTTCCCCTTAGTGATATTTATTTATTTAATTTATTTATTTATTGTTAATCCTCGCCCGAGGATATTTTTTCATTGGTTTTTCGAGGGTGTGGAAGGGAGGGGGAGAGACAGAGAGAGAGAAACATTGATGTGCTAGAAAGACATCCATTGGTTGTCTCTTTCATGCACCCCGACCAGGGTCAGGGGTTGAGCCTGCAACCCAGGTACATGCCCTTGGCCAGAATCGAATTTGCTGCCCTTCAGTCTATGGCCGACACTATCCACTGAGTCAAATCAGCTACTAGGGCATCCCCTTAGTGATTTTAAAGACTTTGTCATGTACCATTCTAGTCCTTTATACTTACTGTTCTTGAATGACACAGAATTTCAAGGATTAATTCATTACCGTGTAGTAGGGATACCATTTAGTGTACAATTCTCTTCCCAAAGATATCCAACTGTTTGGGTGTGTTTAATAAACACACCTTTAGTAATTGTAGAGCCAAAAGATTATACAATGACATTTGGTACGTACTGATTACTTTAGGTCATTATATAAAGATATTTTTTTTCTTAAATGTATTAACAAGTGCTTATTCACTTGAATGTACTAACATCTATTTTGCACAGCCTTAAGAGATTTTACCTGGACTGTTTATGTAGTCTTATGCCATCTGTAAATTCTCCTCTGCCTCTCTTTCTGAGCACTTGTAAATAATTAGACTAAATTTTGCTGAAGTATCCTAGTGCTTACACTTCTCCTGTCAAAAGTACCCGTTTGTTTCCTATCTGTAGCCATATATTCTTTTCCTCAGCAAATTGAGAACCAAAGAAATGCAGCAGTATTCTGAAAATATAACTATTAATTCCAGCTCTAATAGACAGGGCAAGAAAACTGTGACAAAAATGGATTGACTTGATCATTCCAGTTCATAATGTGGTTCATGGATTCCACTGGTGGTTCCTGAAACCCTTTCAGGGATCTGTAAGGTCAGAACTATTTTCATGATGATATTAAGACATTATTTATCCTTTGCACTGTGTTGATATTTGTACTTATGTTGCAAGAAAGTGGTAGTTCAAACGCTGGTGCACAAATCAAGGCAGTGGCACCAAACCACTGGAGTACTCATTATAGTCTTTGACTGCCACACACAATAAAAAATGTCATTTTTACCTAAGAATGCCCTGGAGAGGCAGTAGTAAGTATTGTTTTTACTAAATCTCGACCATTTAGTACATGTCTTGTTAGTATTCTATGTGATGAAATGGAAAGTATGCATAAAGTACTCATATGATTGAGTGTGAGCTAAACTAAGTGTTTTTATATTTCATGGAATACCATTTTACTTAGAAAAAATGTTTGACCAACTATGGTTATTCAAACTTCAGTATTTGACAGACATTTTCTCAAGAACGAATGAAATGAGCCTGCCACATCAAGGGGGGAAAATAACAGTAATTGTTACCAATGATAATATTTCAGCTTTAAAGAAAAATTAAAATATAGGAAAACATATTATCTGCCACTGTGAGCATGACAATTTCCCTTAAAAAACCTTTTGATGAGACTGGTGGTGATATTAAAGTGTTTTGTTTGTTTGTTTGTTTTTTGGTGGGATTCACATAACTCAGTGAACTTTCCAAATGGATTATTTTGTAGCAAAAATTTTACTTCTAAATTAACATAGAAAATTGACCATTTTGTATACAGTTCTAGGAATTTTATTACATGCATAAATTTGTGTGTCCAGAATAGCTCCATCACCTTTAACAACTCCCTTGTGCTCTCCTCTGTAATCATCCTTCTCCAAGCCTCTGGCAACCTCTCATCTTATCATCAGTATGGTTTTGTCTTTTTGAGAATGTATATTAATGGACTTACATAGGATGTAACCATTTGAGACTGCCTTCATTCTCTCAGCATAATGCCTTTGAGAGTCATCGAAGTTGTATCTATCAGTATTTGTTTTTTTTAATTTTTTATATATTTTTATTGATTTCAGAGAGGAAGGAGAGGGAGGGAGAAAGAAATAGAAACATCAATGATGAGAATCACTGATCGGCTGCCTCCTGCATAGCATAGCCCCTACTGGGGATTGAGCTGCAACCCTGGGGAAGTACCTTGACCAGGAATGGAACAGTGACATCCTGGTTCATAGGTCCACGCTCAACACTTGTTATTTTCCTTTATAGCCATCCCAGTGAGTATGAAGAGATACCTCATGGTTAAATTCATTTTGCATTTACCTTGAGCCACACCAGCCAGGCTCAATATTTATTATTTTTTTTTAAAAATTAAAGTAAAATTTACTGTTTTAATAATTTTACATTTTATCTTAGCCAAAAGGACAAGAAATGATATTTTAGCCATTTTAAACTGTAAATCAGTAGCTTTTAGAACACTCAATTGTTGTACAGTAATCATCATTATCCAATTTCCTGGCATTTCATTACATCAAAGAGCTATCCTGTACCCATTACAGGCATACCTTGGAGATATTGCAGTTTTAGTTCCAGACTACAGTAATAAAGTGAAACCAAGCTGCACAAATTTTTTATTTCCCAGTGCATGTAAAAGTTATAAGCTTACTCTATACTATAGTTTATTAAGTGTCTAATAGTATTATGTCTAAAAGAGCAATGCACATATCTTAATTTAAAAATACTTTATTGCTAAAAAATTATAATCATCAGCTGAGCCTGTTGGAAAAATGACGCTGATAGACCTGCATAATGCAGGGCTGCAACAAACCATCAATATGTAAAAAAACAATAGCAAAATGCAGTATCTGTGAAGCACAGCAAGGCATAGTGCAATAAAGTGAGGTATGTCTCTACATAGTCACTCCTTATTTTCCCTCACCCATCCACTAATATTCTTTCTGTTTCTATGGATTTGCCTATTCTGGACATCCTATATAATAAAGAGCTGATATGCTAATTAGAGCAGACGGCAGATTGACCTTCTGGAACAACCAATGGGCGGGGGGAGGAGGGCAGCGAGCCAGAAGCCAGGCTCACGGCTGGTGAGCACAGTAGAGGTGGCGGGAGCCTCTCTGCTTAGGAGCAGTGAGCCCAGAGTGCAGCTGCAGTGGCGGGAGCCTCTCCCGCCTCTGTGGCAGGCGGGTGGTAAGGAGCGAGGGGTTCTGGACTGCGAGAGGGATGTCTGTGTGCTGGCTTACGTGGACATCCCCCAAGGGGGACCCCCTCTCTCCCCAGTGCATGAATTTCGTGCGCCAGGCCTCTAGTTTCATATAAACAGTCTTACAATATATGGCCGTTTGTATCTGGTTTCTTTCATTTAGCGTAGTATTTTTGAGATTCATCCATGTTGTTGTACACATCAGTATTTCATTACTGTATTAATCAGTTTAGGCTACCATAACAAAATGTTGGATGACTTAAACAGCAGGTATTTATTTTCTCATACTTTTGGAGGCCGTAACCCCTAGATCAAGGCTCAGCATGGTTGGTTTCTGTTGAGTACTCCTTTCCTGGCTTGTAGATGCCCACCTTCTCACTATGTCTTCCCATGGCCTTTCCTCTGTGGTTGGGCAGGGGAGCTTTTTCATTGTTCTGTAGTTATTAGTGTGCAAGTCTTCTACCTCCTTGGTTAAATTTATTCTAAGTACTTTATTCTTGCTGTTATTCTAAGTGGAATTATTTCCTTAATTTCAGATTGTTCATTGTTAGTGTATAGCTGATACACTATAAAAATATAACTGATTTTTGTATGTACTTATATCCTGCAATCTTGTTGAACTTATTTGATTAGGTTTAGTAGTTTTTCTGTGGACTGTCTAGGAGTTGTTGTTTTTTTAAATATTTACCCAAGGATATTTGGGTATGTTTTTGTTTTTTGTTTTTAATTTTTCTTTTTTAAATTCTCACCCGAGGATATTTTTTCCATTGATTTTTAGAGAGAGTGGAAGGAAGAGGAAGAGACAAAGAGAAACACTGATGTGAGAGAGACACATCGATTGGTTGCCTCTGGCATGCCCCCCATCAGGGCCGGGAGTCTGCAACCAAGGTACATGCCCTTGACTGGAATCGAACCCGGGACCCTTCAGTCTCCAGGCCAACGCTCTATCCACTGAGCCAAACCAGCTAGGGCAGGATATCTTTTTATTGAAATTTTTTAGAGAGAAAGGAAGGGAGAGAAAAGAAAACATCAATTGGTTGCTTTTCCTATGTGCTCTGACCAGGAATGAAACCTGCAACCTTTTGTGGTGTATGGGACAATGCTCCAACCAACTGAGCCACCCAGGCAGGGCTAGGATTTGCTATGTATAAGATACTGACATTTGCAAGAAGAGATAGGTTTACTTTTTGCTTTTTAATTTGGATGCCTGTTATTTCTTTTTCTCTTACCTAATTGCCCTGTCTAGAACTTCCAAACAATGTTGAATAGAAATGGCAAGAGTAAATATCCTTGTCTTGTTCCTCATCTTAGTAGGAAGCTTTGTGTTCTGCCATTGACTATGTTAGTTTTTCATAGATGCTCTTTATTAAGTTGTGAAAGCTTCTTTCTATTTCTAAATTGTTGAGTGTTTTTATCATGAAAGGGTTTTGGAATTTGTGAAATGCTTTTCTGTCAATTGAGGTAATCATGTTATTTTCCTCCCCTTCATTCTGTTAACATGGTGATTAATTCTTTTCAGTTGATTGATTTTGTATGTTGGACCACCCTTGATTTTGTATGTTGGACCACCCTACTGGCTTAAATCCATGGCCTGTAGTCCGCTTAATATGCTGTTGAATTTGATTTGCCAGTATGTATTTTGTTGAGGATTCTTGTATCTGTATTAATGAGGGATAATGGCATGCAGTTTTCTGTTCTTATGAAATCTTTGTCTTTGGTATCAGGGTAATGTACCCTCATGGAATGAGTTAAGGAAATGCATTTTCCTCTTCTACTTTTTGGAAAAGTTTGAGAAACATTGATGTTATTCTTTAAATGATTGGCAGAATTCATCAGTGAAGCCATATGGCCCTTGGCTTTTCTTTGTCAGGATTTTGTTTTCTTTTGTTTTTAATCCTCACCTGAGGATATTTTTTCCATTGATTTCTAGATAGAGTGAAAGGGAGTGGGGGAGAGAGAAACATTAATGTGAGCACACAACATCAGCTGCCTCTTGCACACCACACCCCCTACTGGAGATGGATGCCCGCAACCCAGGTATGTATCCTGACCCAGAGAGAGAGACAGAGACAGACACAGACACAGACACAGACACAGACATCAATGATGAGAATCATCTATTGGCCGCCTCCTGCACGCCTTCTACTGGGGACTGAGCCTACAACCCAGGCATGTGCCCTTGACTGGAATTGAACCTGGGACCCTTCAGACCGCAGGCCGATGCTCTATCCACTCAGCCAAACCGGTTAGGGCTATATATTCTTTTGCAATCTGTTTTATTTCTGTAAAGTCAGTAGTGATGTCTCCACTTTGATTCTTGATTTTAATAAGTTGAGTCTTTTTTTTTTTTTGGTCAATCTAGCTAATGGTTTGTCGATAGTGTTAATCTTTTCAAAGAAGTATTGGTTTTACTGAGTTTTCTTTATTTTCTACTTCCTTTTAAAAATCTTTACCCTATCTTTATTATTTCCTTTTTAAAATTGCTTTGTATTTAGTTTCTTCTTTTTCTAGATTTTAGGGTAGATGGTTAAGTTTTTTATTTGTGATATTATTATTTAATGAAGGTATTTACAGTTACAAATTTTCCTCTGAGCACTGGTTCTGCTTCATCCCATATGTATGTTTTGGGTTTTTTGATCTCAAAGCATTTTCTATTTTCATTGTGATTTACTTCTTTGGCTCATTGGTTAAGAATGTGCTTTTCAATTTCCACATATTTGTGAATTTTCCAGTTTTCTTGTTAATTTGAATTTCATTATTTTTGGAGAAGATACATTGGTATGATTTTCAACTTTTTAAATTTTTTGAGACTTATTTTGTGATATAACATGTGGTCTACCCTGGATAATGTTCCATGTGTACTTGATAAGAATGTATATTCTGCACTTACTGAGTGGAGTGTTCTATGTATGTTTGTTAAGTATAATTGACTTATAGGGTTGTTCAAGTCTTTTATGTAGTTGTTTCATCCATTATTGAAAGTGGGATGTTGAAGTCTACAACTATTTTTTTAATGTGCATATATTACTCTCATTTTTATTTATTTATTATTTATTTATTTTAAAAGATATCTTTATTGATTTCAGAGAGAAAGGAAGAGGGAGAGAGATAGAAACATCAATGATGAGAGAGAATCATTGATTGGCTGCTTCCTGTACGCCCCTACCTGGGATCGAGCCCACAACCCAGGCATGTGCCCTTGACTGAAATCGAACCCGGGACCCTTCAGTCCCCAGGCTGATGCTCTATCCACTGAGCCAACCAGCTAGGACGAAGTCTACAACTATTATTGTTGAGCATTTCTTCCAATTCTGTCATTTTTTGCTTCCCACATACTTTGGGGATGCGTAAATGTTTTAGGTGCATATATGTTTTTAATTGTTAAATCTTCTTAATAAATTGACTTTTTATCATGTAATGTTCTTCTTTGTCTATTGTAACAAGTTTTATGTTAACACCTGTTTTGTCTAATATTAGTATATCCACTCAATTTCTCTTTCAGTTTCTGTTTTCATGGACTCTTTCTTTTCCTTCACTTTCAACCTCTTTGTGTCCTTGGATCTAAAGTGAGTCTGTTGGATATAGTTGGCTCATGTTTCTTTTTTCCATTCTCCCCATCTCTGCCTTTTAATTGAAAAGTTTAATCCATTTAAATTTAATGTAATTATTGATAAGAAAGGATCTTTGCCATTTTGCTATTTGTTTTTTACATGTCTTATGTCAACTTTGTTCTTTAAGTCCTCCATATTGACTTTTGTGTTACATAAATATTTTCTGGTATTTTCTTTTTATTTCTATTACTATACAATTTTTAGTTATTTTCTTAGTATTTGCCTGGAGGATATATAATTAACCTCTTAACTTTTAAGAATCTATTTCAAATTAATAACTTAGTTTCAATAGTATACAAAGTACTTTGCTCTTATATGTCTGTCCCCCTACTTTATGTTGTTGTTATCACAAATTACATCTTTATACATTATACTAGAGGCCCAGTTCATGAAATTCATGCATGGGTGCGGTCCCTAGGCCTGGCCTGCAATTGAAGTGCGAGCATCTGGTGTGGAAGGGCCCCTGTGCGGGCCCCCCCCTCCACCTGAGTCATGACGCCCAAGTCATGCGGAGATGCAATGAGCGCAGCCAGACACAGCGGGCCAGGCCACAGTGTGGGCCTCTGGGCCGCCTAGCGGCGCCACACGGAAGCCAGGCTGACAGCGCTCACTCTCCAGGCCGGCCTTGCAGACCACGGGGAGCCCGAACAGTCCCTGCAGTCCCGGCGGCTGTGGCCCGGCTTACCCGGAAGAGGGCATGCAAGTGCAGGCAGGCTTCTCGCGGGCACCTAGCACCTGAGCATGGGGGCTTCCCCGGCGCACGAGCCCTGGTGTCCTGGGGGAGGGTAGCAAGGAGAGTGAGAGTGAGCTTGGTGGACACTCCACATTCTCACCGCACCTCCATCCCTGTCACCCCCACCCCCAGGTAGCTGGTAAGAGGTCGCAGCCCCACGTCATAGTGAGCAGTCGAACTCCCAGTTGAACAACCGCCTGAGGGGACAATTTGCATATTAGGCTTTTATTATACAGGATGCCCAACATAGATTTGTAATTGTTTATGTAGTTGTCTTTCAAATTATATATGAAAAAAAGGAATTACAAACCAAAATACAAACTCCTTCCTTTTTTCCTTAAACACTTTATAATATAGTGCTTCTATTATGCTTTCAGCTACTATTCTAAACACTTTGCAAATATTTAATAATTTTAAACTTTTGAGATCAAAATAATTTTATAGCCAAGGAAGATGAGGCATAAAGAAGACAAATAACTTGCCCAAAGCCATACAACTATTAAAAGGCAAAGTCAGAAATTTGAACCCAAATAGTCTGGCTCCAGAATCCATGCTCTTAACCACTAGTCTCTTTACTTTGTAGAGTACTAGGGTTTCTTCTATTACATTACAACACTGAGTGTAAAATTCAGTTGGATACATAAAACATACACAGTCATGTTTAAAATTCAGACAGATAAAGTGAAGGATATTGGAAGTCAATTGAGAGGAATATAATAGTCAGAAGGGACTTTTGATCTTTGGCTTTGAGGACCAAGCAGGATCAAGAGTCAAGACTTGTGAGAAGGACATTTTAAGTGGAAGGAACAGGGTGAGGAGAAGAATCAAGAAAAGGAAAAGCAAGTTATAGTCAAGAAACAGAATAGTGTGAGTTGAATGTAGTTGAAGGCTATTGGAAGAGAGATTGTTGAAAAGGTTCACTTTTGGAAGGATTTAAATGCCAGACCTCATAGTTTAGATTTTATTCTGCAGAGAGTAGGTAATCATTGAAAGTTTTTGAGCAGGGGAAAACTATTAAGAATTTACTTTAAAAAAAAAAAAGAATTTACTTTATATGTAAGTATGTTTATAAATCAGAAGACTAACTCAAACTTTGGTGTAATTTAAATATTTCTAAAAAAGCTGAAGCTTATTCTAGTGGGAGCCAGATTGAAGTTTGTTCTCTTTTTTTTACATATATTTTATTGGTTTTTAAAAAATATATATTTTATTGATTTTTTTTTTACAGAGAGGAAGGGAGAGGGATAGAGAGTTAGAAACATTATGAGAGAGAAACATCAATCAGCTGCCTCCTGCACACTCCCTACTGGGGATGTGCCCGCAACCAAGGTACATGCCCTTGACCGGAATTGAACCTGGGACCGTATGGTCTGCAGGCTGATGCTCTATTCACTGAGCCGAACCGGTTAGGGCTATTTTATTGATTTTTTTACAGAGAAGAAGGGAGAGAGAGAGAGTTAGAAACATCGATGAGAGAGAAACATCGATCAGCTGCCTCCTGCACGCCCCCTACTGGGGATGTGCCCACAGCCAAGGTACATGCCCTTGACCGGAATCGGACCTGGGACCCTTCAGTCCGCAGGCCAACGCTCTATCCACTGAGCCAAACCAGTTAGGGCTTGAAGTTTTTTCTTTTGTACAGCCATATATTAAACTATGTTGGAGGCATGTTATAAAATAATGATTTTAATAATGTAAATTAGATGTAGTTAAATGTGTTTATTATATACAAAATGATGTGCTTCCTTTCAAAAGCATCTCTTGTATGAGGTTGGGGGGTATGATTTACATTTAAATTACTTACCCTCTATCTATCTATATATATAAAAGCCTAATATGCAAATTGTTTCCTCGGGAGTTCGACTGGGAGACTGGGAGACTGGGAGTTCAATTGCTCGCTATGATGTACGCTGACCACCAGGGGGCAGCGCAGAACAAAGGGAGGCCCTGGCTGGCAGCTGGAAGGCCCTGATCGGCCCTGATTGCTGGCCAGGCCTAGGAACCCTACCTGTGCATGAATTTTGCTCACCGGGCCTCTAGTATACAATAATGCAGATCAGCTAGTAATTTTTGAGTGCTTACAACTAAGTTTTTTGCCAGATGCAAAATAAGACCTGGTCATATTTTCAGTCTTTTTCTTCCTAATCGGTAAACATTGCAATGCTCCAGTATTCAGTCTTCTACCCTCCTCTCCTTTTTATCTGCTTTTATTAACGGAATACAATCTCATCTAGTTGTAAGGCTTTATTTTACCTCTCTTTGATGATTTCTAGTTTTATATCACTGATTCTGGTATCTCCTTTTAACTTCAGATTCACTTATCCAATTGCCTCCTACATAAATCCACGTTGATTTCTGAGATATGTCAGACTTAACGTGTTCAAAACTGAACTAGATAGATCTCTGTTAAAGCTTTCTCCTCCAGTCTTCTCTATCTTAGAAAGTTATAATACCATATACCCATTTCTCAGACCAAAAGCCCAAGTATTGCTTTCAGCTCCTTTCCCTCACATTCCACATTTAGAGCATCACCAAACAAGTTGGTTTTATCTTCAAAATATACTCTATATCCAGCCACTACTCTCTACCTCCATTACTGCCACACCAGTTCAAGTTACCAGTATCTCTTGCTAGAGCTATCTCAAATAATATAAATTTGGTCATATTACCTCCACCACCACCTAAATGTAAACCCAGTGGATCTCTATTAAATTCAAAGTCCAATCTCCTCACCATGATCTTGTCTCTAGATCTCTGATCTTATCTCCTACTTTTAATCTTAGTTATTTGCTCAGATCATACCAATTTTCTTGCTGTTTCTCAAATATACCATACTTCACACTATGTATTGCTTTAGTGTTGTTCCCTCTGCCTAGAATGTTCCTGTCCTGGATACCTACATGGTTTGCTTCCTCACTTCATTCAGTATCCAAAATGTTGCCTCCTAGAATCTTTTTTGGGCCTTAAAAATTCTCCTTACTCTGTCCCTACCCAGCAGTTCTCAGAGTTATCTGTCAGAGTTTATCAGGGTTTGTTTGTTATCCCCCTACTCTGCTATATTCTTCTTTGACTACTACTTCTGCTTATCCTTATCGCACATTTATCATCATCCTTATTATTTGTATCATTTCTCTCCCCTGCCATAAAGTTTACAAGATAGGGACTTTTGTCTGTGTTATTCATAGCTGCATTCCTAGTGCCTGACTCATAGTAGACACAATATCTGGTCCACCAAGGAAAAGAGTCTTAGAAACAATAGAAATTCTTTTTGCTTCATTAATCTAAAAAACAAAACAAAACAAATCAAAAAGGCAAAAGAAACTTCTGGTCTCTTACATTGTATTGCATTTTTAGTGTCTTTGAGAAAATATAATAAAAGGACATTATGAATTCAGTAATGCTTTTAAAAGAAACATGTATTTTGTTCACAGCATAATGCATTCAGTAGAGTAGTGGTTGTATATGCAAGCACATTTTTACTTAATTTACAAACAGTGCTCATATGGATTTACTGACCTTGTAATGGCTTGAGTTCCTCTAAGGAATTTTGGCCCATAGATTGTGACTCCTGGTGTAATTGACTCATTTCTAATCAACTTTAGATTTGCATTTAAATGGCTTCTTTTTAGCATAATTACTCTGCTGAAGACAGTTTGATATCACTGGAAAAATGAACCAAAACTGCCCTTGGATTTCCAAAGAACTAAATTAATCTGACCTAGCTATTTACTATTTGTATGATTTTGGTTACTTAACATCTTAGAACCTCATTTATGGAATTAGGTATGTAGATATAATTATATTAAATTATTTTGGTAATGTTCCAGCTGTTCAATACATATTTCTTTTTCTCCTTAATCTATTAATGTCACTGTTATATAGGGACTTCATCTTTCCTTTATTTCTGTCTTGGCTGTGGTTACAGCTTTGTGCGCGCACGCATGCATACACACACACACACACACACACACACACACTCACACACACAAAAGTGTCCTGTCATCTCTGGTGATGGGCCAGCAAAGCAAGCCATTAATTATGTTCTGGTTTTAGTTCATAGATACAGGAAACTTGGTTGAGCTGGAGCAGAAAACCATCCTTTTTCTATCAGATATCAATTACACTTCTCTTTTATTTCTATTTCTGTGGGTCTTCAACATGCCAGATACACAAAATGGAGTCATTGTGGAATTTCAAACCACTCAGGTAAATATAAGGATCTAGGAATTAAGAAAGTTGTGTTTGCATTCATCCAACAAACAGTATTGACTGCAGTTTAAGGAACAGGCTGATGTTAAGAAAAAGATGAATAGACTCTATTTATTTGCTCAAAATCTAGTGGATAAAATGCCCCCCAAATTTTAGTTTATAAGCCGTGCAACTTCAGCACTGATGATGATGTTCCTAACTTTGCCTGGGGTTTATGGGATGAGATAAAGCAGCGGTTCTCAACCTGTGGGTCGCGACCCCTTTGGCGGTCAAACGACCCTTTCACAGGGGTCGCCTAAGACCATCCTGCATATCAGATATTTACATTACGATTCATAACAGTAGCAAAATTACAGTTATGAAGTAGCAATGAAAATAATTTTATGGTTGGGTCACAACATGAGGAACTGTATTTAAAGGGCCAGAAGGTTGAGAACCACTGAGATAAAGGATGCCTTAGAATTAAGTAGATTGAGGCTTGCAGGAGAACATTCTAGTCAGAGGACATGCTCTGCTTAAAAAGCATGGAAGTATTGATATGTATGTAATGACTAGAGGCCCAGTGCATGAAATTTGTGCATGGGTAGGGTCCCTAGCGGCTGCCGGCTGGGGCCTCCCTTCATTCTGCGCTGCCCCTTGGTGGTCAGCACACATCATAGCGAGTAATCGAACTCCCGGTAGGTTGAACTCCTGAGGGAACACTTTGCATATTAGGCTTTTATGTATATAGAAGATTAACCAGTCTGGCCAGAGCATAGTTTATGTGACAGAAAATAGGGGTAGGGGAGACTGTAAAAGTAGTTTGGAACTAAGAGAGAACTCAGTGATCTTGCATGTCATCCAGGAATGTGAAGTTTTCAATATTGTCAGTGGAAAGCCATCAAAAGTTTTGGCAGGGTAATATTCCATTACTTGGATATATTATATTTTACTTATCCTAGATTGCTTCTTAATACAAAATAATTAAAAATTTAGTTCTCTTAAATCACTCCTATACTTCATTCTTTGTTAAAGAAAAAAAAAAAAGTAAGTGAACCAAGCTATCATAACTTAGAAAAAGAGTAACAGGCCCACCCGGAGTGGCTCAGTGGTTGAGCATTGATCTATGAACCAGGTTAGAGTTCAATTCCCAGTCAGGAGACATGCCCTGGTTCCAGGCTTGATTCTCAGTAGGGGACGTGTAGGAGGCAGCCAATCAATGATTCTCTCTCATCATTGATGTTTATATCTCTCTCCCTCTTCCTTCCTCTTTGAAATAAATAAAAAAATATTTTTTAAAAAAGAATAACAGAATAAATCCAAAGAAAATAGAAAGATAATGAAACTTAGAATGAAAATTAATGAACCAGAAAACAAAGATATGATAAAGAAGATGAAAAAAACAGTCAAAAGTGGATTTTTGGGGGGAAAATAAAACCTTAGAAAACAAACCTGGCAAGATTGATCAAGATTGATTAAAAAACACACAAATAGTATTACCAAAATGAAGATTATAACTATAGGTTAAAGAGATTTAGGAAATACAGGATTTAGATAGAGGTCTGGCTTTGGATGGGTTAGTTTGGGTATCAAAAGATAAGGGATTTATAGCAGCATTATTTACAATAGCCAGAAGCGGTAGGCAACCTGTCCATCCGTGGATGAATGGATAAGCAAAATTTGATGCATGCATCAATGGAATATTATTCAGCCTTTAAAAAAAGGATATCCTGCCCTAGTCAGTTTGGCTCAGTGGATGGAGCATCAGCCCATGGACTCAAGGGTCCCAGGTTTGATTCCTGTCAAGGGCACATACCTCTATCCCTGGCCCTAGTCGGGGTGAGTGCAGGAGGCAACCAATCAATGTGTGTCTCTCATATCAGTGTTCTCTCTCTCTCTCTCTCTCTCTCCCCTCCCCCCCCCCCTTTCTACTCTCTCTAAGAATCAATGGGAAAAATATCCTCAGGTGAGGATTAACAAACAAACAAACAACAACAACAAAAAGGGAAGTGCATGCTAC
Organism: Myotis yumanensis; assembly: GCF_028538775.1. Taxonomy (NCBI): domain Eukaryota; kingdom Metazoa; phylum Chordata; class Mammalia; order Chiroptera; family Vespertilionidae; genus Myotis; species Myotis yumanensis. The sequence goes on along the minus strand of NW_027223764.1, from coordinate 21,425,661 downwards.
AGCGTGGATAAACCTTGAGGACATTATGCTAAGTGAAATAAGCCAGTCACTAAATGACAATACTGTATGATTTCTATTTAAGAGGTACTTAGAGCAGTTACATTCACAGAAATGGGAAGTAGAATAATTGTTGGTGAGGCGGCTCATGGGAAGAATAGAGAATTATTGTTTAATGGGTATAGAGTTTCAATTTTGCAAGTTGAAAAAAGTTCTGGTGATGGTGCAATGTAAATAGTATATTTAATGGTACACTTAAAATGGTATATTTTATATTATGTATATTTTACCACTATTTAAAAAAAGACAAGGGAAACTACTATCAACAACCATATACCAATAATTTTGAAATTCAAGAAAGATAACACTTGCCAAAGATCAACTCAAGAAGGAATAAAAAGTTTTAATTGTTCTATAAGTATTAAATAAATTTAATAGTTAAAACTCTTCTCTTGAAGAAAATAACCCCAGATGGTTTTGCATGTGAGTTCAACCCATCTTTTAAGAAAGAGAGAGCATCCCAAGTCTTTCTAGGAGGCTAGATGCCAAACCCAAACAGAAATAAAAGGTAAAAATGATAGGTCCATTCCACTCATGAAATAGATTACCCTTTTAGTAATATAAAAATTCTTTTTCATTTTGTTTTATGCTTTTATCTTTGAATTTTTCTTTGATATTCATTGCCACCTATTCTTTTTTTTCTACATTTTTCTTTGCCTGTCTCTATAATTTCAACATATCTGAGTCACTTTTATAAACCACATATTGTTTAGCCCTATCTGACAATTTTCTCTCTTTTACTTGGTTAATTCCATCAGTTCACATATAACATAAACATGTTTGGTATTATTCCTGAAATTTTTTTTGTTTTTTCTATTTAGTATGCCTGCTTTTTGTTTAATTTTATTTTATAGTTGACCATTTTTACTGTTATATCCTCTGGTGATTTAAAAATTCTTCTACCTACAAGCCCCCTCCCCCGCCCCCCCCCCCCCCCCCGCCCCAAATTTTTTTACTTTACCCATACATTTTAAGCAAATGCATTTTAAGCCTACATTTTCTTATCAGTAAAAAAATCTATATATATATAAAAGGCTAGCCCTAACTGGTTTGCCTCAGTGGATAGTGCGTCGGCCTGCAGACTGAAAGGTCCCAGGTTCGATTCTGGTCAAGGGCATGTACCTTGGTTGTGGGCACATCCCCAGTAGGAGGTGTGCAGGAGGCAGCTGATCGATGTTTCTTTCTCATCGATGTTTCTAACTCTATCCCTCTCCCTTCCTCTCTGTAAAAAATCAATAAAAATATATTTTTAAAAAAAGGCTAAGTGACAGACCATCCGTCTGACTGACCGGCTGGCCAGCACATATGATGCGCACTGGCATTTGACGCGCACTGGCAATTTAAAAATAAACGTTGCCTCGCACATGCGCAATACATATAAATCTCTCACTGGTGCCAATCGCATGTGATGCCAGAATGTAAATGGAGTCTTTGTAATGGTACTGTATTTATTATCAAAAGATTACGACCTAACATAATCAAAGCTGAAGTATTAACAGGATCTGCGGAAGAAGAGGTTGTTCAGATTCCAAGAATTAGTTTGTTCCCATCTGACACTGGCTTCCCATTTAAATTAATTCGAAGACAGTTTCCCGTAATGCCAGCATTTGTGATGACTATTCGTAAATCGTAAGGACAAACTCTAGACGGAGTAGGAATATTCCTACCTGACCCCGTTTTCGGACATGGTCAGTTATATGTTGCTTTCTCTCGAGCTCGAAGAGTGTGTGACGTTAAAGTTGTAAATACTTCATCACAAGGGAAATTAGTCAAGCACTCTGAAAGTGTTTTTACTCTTAATGTGGTGTACAGGGAGATATTAGAATAAGTTTAATCAATTTATCAGTCATTGTTTTTATCAATGTTTTTATATCACATTTTGTTTTTATATCATGTCTGTTATGTTGTTTATTAATCAATTTATCAATCATTGTTTTTGTCAATGTTTTTATATCATGTTTTTATTTTTATATCATGTTATTGTTTATTAACCAATTTATATATTATTTTCATATACATTTTACTAATTTTCTTTCATCTCTGACACTTCTATTATAGAGAAAGGGCGAATAGCGATATTAAAATATTTTGTATTTTAATTTTATAATACTACTAGAGGCCCGGTGCACAGAATTTGTGCACTGGTCGGGGGCATGGCCTGCGGGGATCAGCCCACTTGGGAGTGCTGCTCATTCCGGTCAGCTGAGCGGCGCTCCCACTGTGGGAGTGCACTGACCACCAGGAAGCAGCTCCTGCGTTGAGCGTCTGCCCCCTAGTGGTCAGTGCGCGTCATAGCGACTGGTCGAGCAGTTCTGATCCTTCCACCATTCGGTCACTGGGCTTTTATTATATCGGATATTATATATACTACTAGAGGCCTGGTGCACGGATTCGTGCACTGGTGGGGTCCCTTGGCCTGGCCTGCGGGGATTGGGCCGAAACCGGCTCTCTGACATCCCCTGAGGGATCCCAGATTGTGAGAGGACGCAAGCTAGGCTGAGGTACCCCACTGGTGCACGATCGGGGCCCGGGGAGGGACCACGGGAGGGCTCCAGGGAGAGTCTGGCCCATCTCGCCCAGTCCTGATAGGCCGGATCCCAGCAGCAAGCTAACCTACCGGTTGGAGCATCTGCCCCCTGGTGGTCAATGCGTGTCATAGCGACCGGGCAAATGAACGGTCAGACACTTAAGCATATTAGGCTTTTATTATACAGGATAGTTATTATATAGGATGTAATTTTTTTGTAATAACATAATTACTGCACGAATTTTTCTTCTAATTAATTTCCTTTCAGTGTGCACAAATCCATGCTCTGGGCCACTAGTTGATATAATAATTTTATGAGTATTACAAATTGCTCCCTCCACAAACACTTGATCTTAATTAACATATTTTACTCTACTTCACCCAAGATTTTGTTGTAATAATTTGGGATGTTATTCTTAATTTTAAAAATTATATTGTGTTTATCTATTTAAATAATTCTTTTTATGTTAAACGGAATCCCTATATTGACACTTAACTAATACTGGTATATTGCTTGCCACTTTTTTTATATTATTGATTTCAGAGAGAGAGAGAGAGAGACACATTAATGATGAGAGAGAATCATTGATCGGCTGCCTCTGGCACACCCCACAATGGGGATTGAGCCTGCAGCCTGGGCATATGCCCTGATCTGGAATCGAACCACGACCTCCTGCTTCTTCATAGGTGGACGATCAACCACTGAGCCACGCCAGCTGTGTGTGTGTGTGTGTGTGTGTGTAGTATTTTCTCCTTTTTTAAGGTCTTTGTTCTGAGTCATTTTTTTATTTAGCTAAACTACTTTATGTAACCTTCCTCAGAGTGAATGGCTATCTTACTTTCCAAATCAGAGCATATCTAGTAATGTCTTCCTTTTACCCCTGTCTATGAATAATAAATTGGGTACAAAAGTTCAGAATTTTGTGAACATAGCTCCATTGGCTTTTGGCATTTACTTTTACTGATGAAATAACTAGCAGTCTAAGTCTCTTTCCTCTTATTTCAAATAAAATTAAGTAAAAATTCCCCTTCTTTGGAGCTTAAAAATTTTTATTCTTGAAATTGAGTTATTTTACCAGGAGAGTTATATATGTATGTGTGTGCTTTCCACCACTGGGATTCTGCCTCAGTACTTCTCAGAGCCATTAGATAATCAAGACTCAAGATATTATTTAATGTTAGGAAGTTTTATTTTTTTTCCTTCTCCTCCCACCCACTTTTTAAAATTTCTTATTTATATTTATTAACTTTTCTTGTTCTGAAAGTCCTATTTTACAGATATTGAATATTCTGGCCACTTCTCTCATCTTTTTCTCATGATTTCTGTGTCTTCAGATTCAGTATACATTATGAAGACATTTCTTAAGTTGGCTTTCTAAATCACTAGTTGGTTGTATATTTTCCTACTCAGTACCTCTATTTGGTTCTTTTAGCATTTTTGTTTTTCTTTTTCCCCTCCCCCAAACATATTTTTCACTCTTTTTAGAGCAGCATTCTCTTTAAAAAGAAAGAAAAATGCCATTCCTCCCTGGTCTCAGTAGAAATACTATTTATAATTTTTCTTTAAGTTCTAGTATATTTTTTCTTTGCTAATTCTGTTTCAGTTTGGGCATTAGTTATACTTAAATTATTGTTTCTCTTCAGTATATCTGGTCAGGTTTTTTCATCACTTCTCATGCTGTGTTATTCTGAGGGTAATAAGTGAGCCATGTCAGCAAATGGGCTCCTCAAAGTGCCTGGGCCATAAGAGAGAGGAAGAACTCTCAATGAATGTAGTTGTACAATGGTGGGGTGGATTGCTTAAAGGAAAGAGAAGAGGAGCCTGGTTTTTTATCATTACCTGTAGAAGTTCATCCACATTTCTTTAGTTGCATGACATACTGAGATAGCTGGAACATCAGTAAAGAGTTGTTAATTATCTTATATTATCTTGGATAAAACAGAAAAGATTATAAAATCTGGTGCTTTTTAATTACTTTCATTTTGGGGCTCACTTGGAGTTCAGTGTGATGTCAGAAAGTAATAACACCCTTGAGTTTTAAGCAAAGAACTCCAGATAATGACAGTACCAACTTTGTTTATTAGGACCCTAGAGGCCCAGTGCACAAAATTCATTCAGTGGAGGGGCTCCCTCAGCCCGGCCTGCTCCCTCTCGCAGTCCAGGGGCCCTCAGGGGATGTCCAACTGCTGGCTTAGGCCCGCTGCCTGCTGCACTCACCAGCCGTGAGCCCAGCTTCTGGCTGAGCAGCGTTACCCCTGTGGGAGTGCACTGACCACCAGAGGGCAGCTCCTGCGTTGAGCACCTGCCCCCTGGTGGTCAATGCACATCATAGCGACCAGTTGTTCTGGTCGTTCCAAGGTAACAGTCGCTTAGGCTTGTATTATATACTAGTAGATTAGTAGGTGATTGTAACTAGCAGGCACCTTTGAACTGATATTTTATAAAGTAATACTCTGTTGAAAATTGAGCTCTTTTATACCAAGCATCAAGTTGTACAAGGTACCCAAGGGACCTTGATGTAAAAATAGCTAATTTTCTGATCTGCTCCTAGGTTTTCTTCAGCACCCTTTTGTTTCTCAAATTGCTAATCTGGTATTTCAGAGGAGAGGTTCCTAAGACCCAGGAACCCTTTTTTATTCAGTAATTTTTTCTTTATTTCAAAAGTACAAGCTGTATTGCTTGCCTTAGTTAGCTTGTATATGATATGTTCCTATCCTGTTACTTTTCAAGACCTGCCTTTCCCCCTTTAGTTAGAAATGGAGAAGAGATTCTGATTTAGATCGAAGAGGAAAATATGTGATAAATTGTAATCTTCTATCTTTCCAGAGTTTTCTGATTAAACCAGAAGCTCAAAATCAGGCATATAGAGCCCTAGTATAAGAGAAACATTGTGGGAAACAGGAAGACCTTTCCATCCTTTCTGGAGCATTAAATCTCTGTGAGGAGAGGAGATACAAATGTATGAAAAATAAAACAGGGTCTAGATAGCCCTAACGGGTTTGGCTCAGTGGAAAGAGCGTTGGCCTCCAGACTGAAGGGTTCCAGGTTCGATTCCGGTCAAGGGCATGTACCTTGGTTGCGGGCACATCCCCAGTAGGAGGTGTGCAGGAGGCGGCTGATGGATGTTTCTCTCTCATCAATGTTTCTAACTCTATTCCTCTCCTTTCCTCTTTGTAAAAAAATCAATAAAATATTCTTAAAAAACCAACAACAGGGTTTAGATAGCCTATAACAAATTTTATTTTACAGAATACTTACATAGACAGTACTTTGCACATGACAGAAAACATAAGGCAACTGACATTTACTTAAAAGGAGGAAATGATATATGAATTCTGAAGATGAAAAAACTAGAAACCGAAGCTCCATGAGGGCAGGCATCATGTCTGCTCACCACTGCCTACTCAGTGCCAGCCACTGACCCTGGTTGGAAGGCAGGCTCTTAGTTAATGTATATTGAATAAGTGAATATGTATTTCTTAAGTAAATTGAAGAGTACCTTGAAGAAGATAATTTATTTGGGCAGAGATGAGATACAAAGGCTTGAGAAAATATTAGGAGGTAGAAATGATAACTGACTATATTAGAATACCAACCTGACTGAAGCTGTGAGAATGAGCAGGAAGGTTCTGTGAAACTGGCTGCTTTTTAACAGTAGGTTGGGGTCAAATTATAAGCTGCTTTGATTGCTGGATTTAGGAATTTGGGATTTGTTTTTTATATAATGTACAAGTTTTCTGAACAGATGGTAGCATTGTTAAAGCAGTGCTTCAGGAATGCAATCTGGAGACCAGCTTTGAGACCAGTTGTAATGTTGGATAGGAATTCTTGGATAGTGGTCATGTTCAGTAAAATTATTAGTATTTCTTTATATGTAATATATTACATAAAAGTGCTTTTTAAATCCTAGTGATTGAACATAATGACATGGCTATCTTTTTCAGTATTTATTTAATTTTCCATGACATTTTGTTATTGATCTTCATGGCTTTTCTATGAGATCATGGTATAAATTTTGAATACATTTGTTCTTCCCTTATTTGCCTTTTGTTAATGTCAAGCATGGCACATGAGACAGTCCTTGTTGCTATGCAACTGCTAAATCCAATATTTAATATTAATAAAACTGAGTGGCATTAAGTTCAGTTAACAGAGGGTAGCAAAATATGGCTTTACAGTGTCAAATCAGAAATATGTGTGAGGTTTAATGTATTGTTGCAGATATGAGCAAAAGAAAAGTGACTTGTTTAAGTTAGTATTTTGATCAATTACTAACTTTATGACCAGATTTTTTTATTGTTTCATTTCGGTCTTTCCTTTTCACTGCTTTTTGCTCTGTGATTTGGTTTTTATTACTGTCTGTTGTGTGATGAAGTTTTTTTCTGTTTTCTTATTCTTTCAGGTTCCATTGTCCTTTGTAATTTTTAAATTTTATCTTCTAAAGCTTTGTTTTGTTTTTGTTTCCCAATATTAGTTCTTGCTGTATTTACATTTTTCCTTTTCAAGAATTTGTGCTTAGCATACAAGTTTTGAATTTGTTATGATTTCTTATAAACCCAGGTGAAAGCAAATTAGATTTGCTCTTCAGGATAAGAGCCACCTGTAATATCATTTAGCTATTTGCAGTGTGTACTTGGTACTTTCAAGATACTGAAATATTTGTAAAATCAATTCCTTTGGGGGGGGGGGTAGGAGGGTTTTAGAGTTGGAGGCAGCATGTGGGATTTTTTTGGTTTTTTTTTAAGGCTAGTGTTGGGAATATCTAGTTTGCAGAGATAGATTGTATCTAGCAAGTCCTTTTCATTCTCTTACCTACCACTGCCTCTTCACCCTCAAAAACCTCAATGCAACCCTTTCTTCTCTCTAGTGTGGGGAAGAATTTAGTAGAAAATGTTTTAATTGTAGCAGGCAAATGATAAACAGGCATACATACTTCCCAGTTTCTTAAATGGGTAGTTTGATCTTGCTAATATTCTTGGAATAATTTTGATGGGAAAGAACTAAGGAGAATCAAAAAACAGTTGCTCCTTAATAATAAGTGGAAAGTCTAGGACCTAAAAAATAGTGCAGAAAAATCAACGCTCTAACTACAATGTAGACAAACTCTAGAGCAGTGGTTCTCAACCTTCTGGCCCTTTAAATACAGTTTCTCATGTTGCGACCCAACCATAAAATTATTTTCGCTGCTACTTCATAATTGTAATGTTCCTACTGTTATGAATCGTAATGTAAATATCTGATATGCAGGATGGTCTTGGGCAACCCCTGTGAAAGGGTCGTTCAATTGCCAAAGGGGTCTCGACCTACAGGTTGAGAACCACTGCTAGAGATTACTCTTTAATTATGGCTTAATGTGAAGGACAAAGAAATTCCTAAAATTACGATGTTATTCTTATAGCCAAATAAAATACTGTTCCCAGGGACCATCTTATCTGACCCCTTATCTTCCAAACCTTTTATGGTAATTGAATTTGTGGTAAGGAAATGCAACATGTGTGTGAACCTCAGGTATTCCCTGGCTATAGTAATTAATTAATTTCTGAGAGAGAAAGAAAGGGAGAGACAGAGGGAGGGACAAAAGGAGGGAGGGGGAGAGAGAGGAAGAGAAAGAGAGAGGGAGAGAGAGAAACATCATTTGTTTACCTTCCACACGGGGAGAGTGAGAGAGAGAGAGAGAGAGAAATATTGTTTGTTTGCCTTCCACATGGACCCTGGACTGGGGACAGAAACAAAACCTGGGTATGTGTCCTAACCAGGAATTGAACCCACCACTGACAGACACTCCAACCAACTGAGCCACAGGAGCTAGGGCCTGGCTATCTACACTAATAAAAGAGAAACATGGTAATTAGCGTACGACCGCTACCCTTCCCATTGGCTAATCAGCATATCCTTATGCAAATTAACTGTCAGCCAAGATGGCGGCCGGCAGCCATGCACTGAAGCGAACAGGGAGGCTTGCTTGCTCCAGTGATGGTGAACTCCAACGTTCCCCGCCTGACTTGCCAGCCTCTCAGCTGCAACTCTAAGAAACATTGTAACAAATACAGAAGCTAAACAAAACCCCAGAAACCGGCTTTCAGTCAGCCGGGCTTCAGCCAGCCGGACCGCAACATTGTATCAAATACAGAAGGTAAAGGCCAGAAACCTGCTTTCAGCAGCGAGGCCTCAGAGCTAAAGCTGGCCCAGAATAAAAAAAAAGAAAAAGAAAAAAAGGTGCGGTTGGGAGCTTCAGTCACCTGCCAGCCAGAAAACGGCCCTCAGCCCCTCAGCCAGACTGGCCAGGCACCCCAGTGGGGACCCCCACCCTGATCCAGGACACCCTTCAGGGCAAACCAGCCAGCCCCCACCCGTGCACCAGACCTCTATTCTACATAGTAAAAGGGTAATATGCCTGCCAGCACCGGGATCAGTGGAGCAGTGAGGCCTCCTGGCACCAGGATCAGCGTGACAGGGGGCAGCGCCCAAACCCCCTGATCACCCTGTGGCTCTGTGTGTGACAGGGGCGGGGCCACAACCTCCCTATCTGCCCTGCTCTGTTCATGACAGGGGAAGGCGCCCCAACCCCCTGATCCGCCCTGCTCTGTGTGTGACAGGGTGCAGCGCCCCAACCCCCTGATCCGCCCTGCTCTGTGTGTGACAGGGGGGAGCTCCCCAACCCCCTGATCGACCCTGGTCTGTGTGTGACAGGGGGCAGCGCCCCAACCCCCTAATCGGCCCTGTTCTGTGAGTGACAGGGGGCAGTGCCTCAACCCCCTGATTGGCCCTGCTCTGTGCGTGACAGGGGGTGGTGCCGCAACCTCCCCATTGACCCTGCCTTGAGTGTGACAGGAGGCGGTGCCCCAACCCCCCAATCGGCTGTACCCTGAGCATGACTGAGGGTGGCATCGCAACCCCCCGATCCGCCCTACTCTGTGCATGACAGGGGGCAGCGCCCCAACTCCCCAATCGGCCCTGCTCTGAGCCTGACCAGGGGCTGCACCTAGGGATTGGGCGTGCCCTCTGCCACCAGGGAGCAGGCTTAAGCCAGCAGGTCGTTATCTCCCGAGGGGTCCCAGACTGCGAGCGGGCACAGGCCAGGCTGGGGGACCCCCCCCCCCCCCCAGTGCACAAATTTTTGTGCACCGGGCCTCTAGTCCTATGTAATAAAAGCCTAATATGCTAAGTGTCTGGTCGATCGGTCAGCCGTTCAACCAATCAAAGCGTAATATGCTAATGATATGCTAAGGCCACTCAACCACTCGCTATGATGTGCACTGACCACCAGGGGCAGTCAACTGGTTGACCAGTCGCTATGACATGCACTGACCACCAGGGGGCAGACAGTCCACCGGTCGACCAGTTGCTATGACGTGCACTGACCACTAGGGGACAGATGCTCTGACTGCTAGGTTAGCTTGCTGCTGGGGTCTGGCTGATTGGGACTGAGCGAGAAGGGCCGGACACACCCACGGTCCCTCCTTGGCTGGCCAACCTCCTGTGTCTCTCCCTGGCCCCGATCGTGCACCAGTGGGGTCCCAGCTTGGCCTGTGCCCTCTTGCAATCTGGGACCCCTCGGGGGATGTCGGAGAGCCAGTTTTGGCCCGATCCTGCAGACCAGGCCAAGGGACCCCACTGGTGCACGAATTTGTGCACTGGGCCTCTAATAGTATTTTAAATTAGTGCTTCACTCTCTTTTGAACATAGGAGTTAAATATTAAAAATTATAAAACCTTAGGTGATAGTAGAGGGTGACACAATACATAGTGCCCCTAACTACTAAGAGTTCAGTAACACTTTTTATGTTTTCTTAATTATAGTAACATTTCTATGCATTTGAAAAGTAGTATGTACATTGAATACACAAGACATACTAATTTTTTTCTAAAGGTCACACTTAAAGTATATATGGATACATTTGAGCTCCCAGTAAGGCACACAACACATAATTTGGGAACCACTACTCTAATCCATTGTTTCTATCATGTTGTGTAAAGATACAGTCTGATACCCTTCCTCTTTTTCCTCCTTACTCTCTTAACTCATAGACACCAAGATGGCAAAGATATTTTTAAATTGCTTTTTATTGCTTTGATCATCAATATTTGATTAAATAAATCAAACTTTTTTGTGTGTGTTTCATTTTCTACTTTATACTGGTACAAGATGATGCTAGTTTAAACATTTATGTATAGGTATATTTAATTTTTTCCTTATTTTAAAAAATATATTTTTTTATTGATTTCAGAAAAGAAGGGAGAGGGAGAGAGAAACATTAATGATGAGAGAGAATCATTGGTCAGCTGCTTCCTGCAGTCCCCATACTGGGGATTGAACCCACAATCCAGGCATGTGCCCTGACCAGGAATTGAACCATGACCTCTGGTTCATAGGTCCACCTCAACCACTTAGATACTCTGGCTGGGCTCCTTTTTAAATTCTTTATTAGAGAGTGGAAGAGAGGGGAGAGAAACAGAGAAACCTCAGTGTGAGGTAGACACATCAATTGGTTGCCTCCTGCACACACCCAACTGGGCTGGGGATCCAACCTGTAACCTAAGTAGGTGCCCTTGACTGGGAATCGAACCCGAGACCATTTGGTGCGTGGGCCGATGCTCCAACCACGGAGTTGCACCGTCCAGGGCTCTCATATTTTTGTATGTATAATTAGTGGGTTCTAACTTCATAAAGGAACCAGTAAATAGTTAATTGTGGCAATGTGAAATAATCACAATAGTGTTTTTCTGTTAAAATGTTACATAGTTGCTTTTTTCTATAGTGATATATTGGTGTTCTCAGTGAGGATTTTCCTTCTTCAAAAAACTATTAGCTTGGCCCAGCTGGTGTGGCTCAGTGGTTGAGCATACCAGACCTGTGAACCAGGAGGTCACAGTTCAATTCTGTCAGGGCACATGCCTGATTGTGGGCTCAAACTCCAGTAGGGGGCTTGCAGGAGACAGCCCATCAGTGATTTCCCTCTTATCATTGATGTTTCTATCTCTCTCTCCCTTTTCCTTCCTCTCTCTGAAATCAATAAAAGCATATTTTAAAAAAAACTATTAGCTTGAAAATATGTTGTCTCAGTTGATTTTAGAAACATACTATTTGATTAATCCAGACTGTTGTGGAAACTTTGAAGCAGTTTGACTCTTACTAGGAAAGGCACCTTTTAAACTAGACTTTGAATGTTTATATAAAGAGGTATTTGGGATTTTGGAAGATGGTAAGAGAACCCATGAGTTTCCATTCCTTTATTAGTTATTTCTAGCAATTGTCTGTTTTATATAGTTCTTGAATGTGCTCTGAATTTGTATTGAATGTTAATCATTGATAAAAATGCAAAGCCTTTTTTTAAGATTTGTCATTAACACTCTTCCCTTAGCATCTCTTCAGTAATAATCTGGGGATCCTTGAGAACTGGAGGAAAACCCTATCATTTTTTCATGTGATGGATTAATATTAAATTACAATAGGGAATATTATAATAATGGATTTTTTTCCATCCTTTCAGGGTTTGAAAGTATTCTTGAAGGGCTGTTTGGACCTGCATTTTTAAAAGATCTCAGTTTATTTAAAGGTATTCAAAATATTTTTTTGTTATTTAAAAATCATCCTGGTGACATGAAACCTTGGTGATTTTAGCCTCTGTCTTCTCCTTTTTATTCATAGTTTTGTTGGTTAAAGCTATATCAATGTAAGCATCTTTTTGTGTTTAGTTAATAATGCAAAGTATATGTATGAAGAAGGTATATTAACTAGTGAGCAGTTGTTAAGATTTTACATAAATAGGAACCTGTCTACTATTAAGTAAAGTTTTTTTGTTAAAATAATATTTTTGACATTCTCATTTGTTTCCTGAAAAATCCTCATCTGTGACTATTAATTTGTTATTCCTACTATTTTTGCAGACTGTGAACCTGAAAGCATTTCTGATTGGACTTTTGATGAAAATTGTCTATTCTGTTGCTTGAGAAGAGATAAAGTAAAGGTAACCAAGAAACTCAATGAAACTTGTCTAGTATATTTTATGGTTTTTATTTTTTCAAAATTTGATTACTTTGGTGGAGACTTGTAGGAAAAGAAAGGTATGAGTCTGTATCTATATATATAAAAGGCTAAGCGACCGGCTGACTGGCCGGTATGTATGACACGCACTGACCACCGGGGGGCAGACACTCAGTGCAGGAGCTGCCGAGCTGCATTGACTTGGCAGCAGCAGTTCTTGGGTGACGCACCCCAGAACCAGAGAAGAGGGAGCCTTATTCCTCATAGGCCGCACAATTCCACCTTCTGCCAGCCGTGGGTTATGTTGTTGCTGGGGCACTGTCACCCAGAATCTGGTTTCCTGCCGAGCTGCGGTGACTGCAGATGCCCTTCGAGCTGTGGCACAGTGCTGCCCAGATGCAGCCGGTGGGGAGGGACCAAGGGAGGCTGGCTCCAGGGTGTGTCCAGCCTGTCTCACCCAGTCCCGCCCCACTGGCCACCTTCTAATCAATTTCCTTTCAATGTGCATGAATCCATGCACCGGGCCACCAGTTTATTTATAAAGGATTTGATGGTAACTCAGTTTGCAATTTAGTGTTTCTAGTCTGTTGATTAGCCTTTTGAGAAATCTATAGTCCAGCATGTGTTGCTTTTATTCATATAGTTCACTAGGCAGAATAACTAACAGGGTGTCAGTTAATTATTCTGCCTAGTTATTTATTTTAAATATGAAGTGTATGGTAATTCAAGTAATGGGAATCATTTGGACAAAAAGAATAGCAACATGGATCTGGATGAAGTAGCTACTAATTTATGTAGATTTATGATAGATTGTGGTTCCTTCTTTAGTATAAGATGTTCATAATATTTGAGCATGAATGCTCTTTTTATTCAACTGCAGAAATTGGCTGTACCTTTGGGTTTGTGCTTTGTTTTATGTTAAATAAAAACATAAGTAGAATTTTGGTTTAAAAACATTTCAATTGTTGGAAAAATTTATTAGTAATGGTTTTCTGTCTTCATGCTACTTCTGTCCCCAGTTTTAAAGCTTTGGAAACATTTTGAATTCCTTCCTCTGCCTTGTACATGTCTAGCTTTATGTCATTGACCAGGTTATATCAGTTGTTCCCTCACCAAATTTCATTCTCTCCTCCACACCCCATTCATCATTGTACTTCAAGCTTTTAGCATTATTTCTGAACTACTGAAATAGCATGATTCGTCCCTCAGTTGTCTTCAGTCTGTTAAACACTGCTACAGGCTTGACCCTCACCCCTCCATAGTGTGGGAATGTTACCCTATACTGAGTCTCCAGTGATTTTCTCATTGTCTTCTGGGTACATTAGCCTAACACTCAGTGACTTGGTGCCCTCCACAGTTCATTTTTCTTCCTAATGCTGTCCCACTCGTGTTTTGTATATTTTTCTTTTAGCTAAACTGGTCTGATAATTTGTATTAAACAACATGCTTTTACTATTTGGATTACAGCATTGCACTCCTGTTATTCTCAATAGCTTGAATCCCCCTTGCTCTTACTCTTGCCTAAGCCCCTCCTTTCCTATGAATGGCAAACCTTTGCTCTTATTGCTGTTTCAACCCTTCACGCTGTTGCAGTAAATATTATCTATACCAGTTATTTGTCATTTATTACTCAGTATTATTTCTTGCATCCTTTTCTATGTTTGAATCTTGTATTCCTGACTATATTGTCAACCTCTGAAGACTGTGAGCCATGTTGTATGCTTCTTTTTACCCTTGCATGTAGCCTTGTACCACCATTGTTGACAAGTGCATTAAAATCTGAAAGCAGGTTTTTTAAGAGCTGCTCACTGTTCTTTGGTGGCATGTTTTTTTCTGCTTACTACATGAAAAAGTTGTTGTGACTATTCATGGTGGTCTGTTTTCATTGAATTAATGAGGAAAGTGTTTTGAAATTTAGTGTGGTTTGAAAAAGAGAGACCAGAGAATTAAGCAACCGCCAGTGAAGTTGAAGTTCATCATTTTAAACTGTGTATGTGTTTGTGTTGGTATGTTGTGACTATTTACTGAGCAAGTCATTTAATAGAAGGAGCAATTATTAGTTACCTTTTTTTCAGGGTAGTATTGAGCAGAAAGCCCTTCTATGTTTAGTAGTTGAGTACAGTACATTCTTGTAATGTGATTGAGTTTTCCATTGCTATATGATGGTGAAATATTGACTGAATATTTTTAGAAGAAAATACATAAATAGCAAGGCAGGGGATCATGTAGTTTTAAAACAGCTGTTCTTACTGTTCTACAATTTTTAGTTGGTTTTCTAATTAGAATATTTCCAGTTGACAACACATTTAGTTCTGGGAAAGATGCTTTTTGCCCTTAGATACCTCACTACCTGTACTTGGTTTATTTTTTTCAGAGACAGCCATAACATTTATAATGGGAAATAAGAAGAGAAAGAGCCTAGCCCTAGATGGTTTGGCTCAGTGGATAGAGCGTTGGCCTGAGGACCCAAGGGTCCCGGGTTGATTCCGGTCAAGGGCATGTACCTTGGTTGCAGGCTCCTCTCCGGCCCGGGCCCTGGTCGGGGCACATGCAGGAGGCAACCAATTGATGTGCTTCTCTCACATTGATATTTCTTTCTGTCTTTCCCTCTTTCTTCTCCTTTCTCTAAAAATCAATGGGAAAATATTATTGGGTGAGGAGAGACGAGAGAGAGAGAGAGAGAGAGAGAGAGAGAGAGAGAGAGAGAGAGAGAGAGAGAGAGAGAAAGAGAAAGAGAAAGAGAAACTAGAAAATGAATTGTCAAGCACATATCTTTAGTTTTGTTAGATTTAAAATGATTGTGCTGGAACTCTTTGCAGGCACTTGGAACATTTCATCTGAGAAGGACTGTACTCCACTGGCTTGAGGCTTGCACTTTAAGGCTGCTTTAGGATTCCAAAAAAAGAAGGAAATATCAGGAGAGTATGGTAACAGCCAATAGGTGGCAGCAGAGCATGCTGTTGGAATCTTGTGTGAGGTTGGCATGAGAAAATCGAAATAATGTTTGGAAAACCTGTTAGAAATATTTGACATTTGTGAAAGAGGAGGGAGCTGTGCATTTTTTTAGTTATTTGAATTTTTAGTAGATACTGAAGCTGTTAAAATGGATAAAAAATATATACTATAGTATTATTTATATTTCTTAAAAATGTAGGTGAAAAATACAAATTCACTTCTTAGGAAAATAGAACCAGGGATTCACCTAGAGATTACTAAAAAAAATTGTTGGTTTGCACTTCAGGATCCTGCAACAGTTAAAAAACACAGTTGACACTTGAACCACACAGGTTTGAATTGCATGGGTCTACTTATATGTGTATTTTTTTTTTTCAGTAAATACCTGTACTGTGTTTGATCTGTGGTTGGGAGTCCACTGAGTATATGCATTGATCTACATCATTTTATATATAGGACTTAAGCATCTGTGCATTTTGATATTTATCAGAAGGAGAGGCATCCTGAAACCAATTCCCTGTAGATACCAAGAACAACTTAAGTTTAAGGGGAATAGAAAGTTATACATCAGCGGTTCTCAACCTGTGGGTCGCGACCCCTTTGGGGGTCGAACGACCCTTTCACAGGGGTCGCCTAAGATCATCGGAAAACACATATATAATTACATATTGTTTTTGTGATTAATCACTATGCTTTAATTATGTTCAATTTGTAACAATGAAACTGGGGGTCACCACAACATGAGGAACTGTATTAAAGGGTCGCGGCATTAGGAAGGTTGAGAACCACTGTTATACATTTTTGACTCCGCCAGTGGGTCGGTGCCCCTAACCCCTGTGTTCAAAGGTCAGCTGTATAATTTTTAAGGGAAAAGTAACTAACATCTTTTGAGCATCTACTATGTGCCTGTTACTTATATTTGTTCCCATTTAATTCTTACAACAATCCTATAAAGTTGGTTAAAGTCATCTTAGTTTTATAAATAAAGAAATAAGAAAGTTAAGGGTGACTAAATTATGGGCACAGTCAAATACCTGGGACTTGATCCATTTTTTTAGAAAACATTCATTTTGATAACAAAGCTAGGAACAGGAATATGGAAATTGGAGAGCAAGAATTAAGTAAGACTTAGAATTACTCAGTTTGAAAGAGTAGTAGAATATGAGTGTAAATAGACATGAGTTTATTTCAAATAGACACTCATCTGTGTTAAGAATCTCTTAGTAAGTGAATGCCTGCCTACCTGCCTGGCTTGCTTTTTTCTTTCTTTCCTTCCTTTTCTGTTTGTTGGGCACATAGTAGGCACTCAGTAAAATATTTACTGAACTAGTGACCCAGCCGTGAAATCGCACGAGACCCGGAGTGCCGCCGGCACTGCGGGACTCCCCCGAGTCCTGCTGGCGCCTCTCAGCGGTGCCAGCGGTGCCAGCGGAACCCAGAGTCAAGTCCTCGCTCACCCTCGTGCGCCTTGCCAGGCACACAGCCTCCTGGTGACCGGTCTTTGGTCGTTACGGCATTGCAACCACTGGGTTTTTATTATATAGATAGCTAACTATTTTGAATGCTTACATGTGCCAAGCATATTTACTCATGTGTCTTTTATATGTTTTTTTAGCTTTTCAAAAAAGTAATTTTAGGTTTATAAAACACTTGTAAAAATAATTCCTGTATGCCCTTTACTCAGAGTCCCCAAATATTAACATCTTATGTAACCACCTACTGTTAAAAAAGTAAGGAAATTAACGTTGATGCCATACTATTATCTAATCTGCAAGCCTTTTGAAATTTGCCAGCTATCCCAATAATGTCATTTTTCTGGTCCAGGATCCAATCTAGCTCACGCTTTGTATTTAGTTGTCATACCTCCTTAATCTCCTTTAGTCTGCGATGGTTCTGTTTTTCTTTACCTTTCATAATATTGACACTTTTGAAGAATACTGGCAAAATGATTTGTAGAGTGCTCCTCAATTTAGACTTGTTTAATTACTCCTCATTATTAAATTCCACTTAAGCATTTTTTGGCAAGAATTTCACAGAATTGATGTGGTGTCATCCTTAGTGTTCTATATCAGGAAGCATATGGTTAATGTTTTCTTCAATCACTTAGTTAAGGTGGTGTCTGCCAGTTTTTTCCCATGTAAGGTTTCTGTTTTTACCCCCCTGTTGTACTTAGAAGGTATCTTGGGGTGAGGCACTTTGAGATTTTGTAAATATCTTTTTGTCATCATACTAGTTTCTCCTCCATCATACAGTAATTTTAGCATCCATTGATGAATCTTGCTTGAAAAACTTAACTGTGGTAATGATGATTAATGATGGTTTTCTATTGTTACTTCTTATGCCTCTATTAGTTGTAATTCTTCTATAAGGAAGAGCTTTCCCTTCTCCTCCATTTATGTACTTATTTGTTTACCTACCAGTATAGACTCATGGATTCTTATTTCATTCTGTGGACTATAATTCATTACAGTTATTATTTATTTTTTTAGTTGACATTATCCTAGATTTGGCTATTGAGAGCCCTTTCAGGTTGGCTCCTTATCTTTTTTGACATGTTTCTATAATTTATTTTTAGCACTTGCTTATTTTTTGGCACCAAAAAATGTTCCAGGCTTATTTTTGCTTTTCCTGTCCCAAACCTGGATTTCTTCAAGGAACTCTAGTTTCTTTATTTGGTGAGTTGTATAAGAAAGCAAAGTTTGGGCACTGGGTGTATTCATTGGTACTAGAGCATCTTTGCTTCTAAGTCACCATGCTGTGTCCCCTGGACTTATTTTATAACTGAAAGTTAGTACCTTAAAGATTACCCTCGCCCTAACCGGTTTGGCTCAGTGGATAGAGTGTCGGTCTGTGGACTGAAGGGTCCCAGGTTCGATTCTGGTCAAGGGCATGTACCTTGGTTGTGGGCACATCCCCAGTAGGGAGTGTGCAGGAGGCAGCTGATCGATGTTTCTAACTCTGTCCCTCTCCCTTCCTCTCTGTAAAAAATCAATAAAATATGTTTAAAAAAGAAAAAAAGATTACCCTCATTTATTTTGCACGCCGATCATGGCAACCATCAATTCATTCTCTGCATCTGTGAGTAGGTTTGTTTGTTTGTTTTTAGATTCCACGTGTGAGATCATAAGTTTTTTGTCTTTCTGTCTGATTTATTTCACTTAGCATAATGTCCTCAAGTTTCATCCATGTTGTCACAAATGGCAAGATTTTCTCTTTTTATGGTTGAATAATATTCCTGTGTTGTGTGTGTGGGTGTGTGTGTAGATAGATAGAACACATTTTCCTTATCTATTCATCTATCTATGGACACTTAGGCTGCTTCCATATTTTGGCTATTGTAAAGAATGCTCCAGTGAACATGGCAGGGGGGGTTCATATATTTTTTTGAGTTAGTGTTTTTGAAGTGGAATTGCTGAATCATATGGTATTTCTATTTTTAACTTTTTGAGAAACATCCGTATTCTTTTCCATAGTTACTGCACTAATTTACCTTCTCAACAGTTCACAATGGTTCCCTTTTCTCCACATCCTAGCCAACACTTTATCTATCTATCTATCTATCTATCTATCTATCTATCTATCTATCTATCTAAAACTCTAATATGCAAATAGACGCAACAGCAGAACAACCGGTTGCTATGACGTGCACTGACCACCAAAGGGCGCGCGTGGAACATGGCGGGTGTTGGCAGCAGGCAGCAGAGCGTGGAACATGGCGGGCATCGGCCGCAGCAGGATGGTGGAGCAGGTGAGCAGGGGTGCCAGACCAAGATGGGACACCGGTTGCTGTCATTGGGACGAGCCTCTGGTGGTTACTGAAAATTCTTTGCTCCTGCATGCCACGGTTCCACCTGACGCTCCCACCTGCTGCCGGCGTCCGGCACCAGTCCCCATCGCTCAGCGCTGTCAGCAGGTGCGAGCGGCAGATGCCAGTCCCGATCGCCCCTCAGGGCTTCTCCACCTCCCCCTGCTCTTGAGGGGCAATTGGGGCCGGCAGCTGCCTCTCACACCTGCTGCCAGTGACGGCCCTGCTCACACCTGCTGCTGGTGCCGGAACCACTGCTTGCACCCACTGCCGGCTTCAGCCCCACTCCCACTCGCAGCTGGCGCCAGAGCCACTGCTCTCACCCACTGCTGGCACCATCAGCCGGTACGAGTGGCGGCTGCTGGCCCCAGTCGTCCCTAAGGGCTTCTCCACTTCCCCCTGCTCCTGAGGGGCAATCAGGGCAGCCGCTGCTCACACCCACTGATGGCCCTGACCCCACTTACACCCACCACTGGCATCGGCCCCAATTGCTCTGCGCTGTCAGTGGGTGTGAGCAGGGCCGGTGCTGTCAGCTCATGGGAGTGGAGGTGACGGGAGTGGGGCTGCCGGCAGACGGGACCGGGGGCCGCAGCAGGATTGGCCGGGTGGGGGTGTGGAGGATGGGCCAAGACCCACCCCTGTGCCCACCGCAACCTCGCAGCCCACGGTTCTTTTCAAGGTGCATGAATTCGTGCACTGGGCCCCTAGTTGATAACCATTCTAACAGCTGTGAGCTGATACCTCATTGGTTTTGATTTGTATTTCTCTGATGATGAGTGATGTTGAGTACCTTTTCTTGTACCTATTGGCCATCTGTATGTCATCTTTGGAAAATTGTCTATTCAGATTGTTCTTTTTTTTTTTTTGAAGAATAATTTATTAAGTTTGATCATTAAAATAATATATATTCGTAATAAATTCTAATTTTTTTTAAAAAAACCACCCCAAGACAGTGGTACATCTACATAGTGGAATACTATGCTGCTGAAAAAAGGAAGGAACTGCTACCATTTGCAACAGCATGGATGGACCTAGAGAGCATATGCTAAGCGAAATAAGCCAGTCAGAGAAAGATAAATATCACATGATCTCACTCATTTGTGGAATATAATGAACAACATAAACTGATGAACAAAAACAGATCCAGAGACAGAGAAGCATTGATCAGATGGTCAAACCTCAGAGGGATGGTAGGGGAGGGTGGGGGTAAGGGGGAGAATCAACCAAAGGACTTATATGTATGCATATAAGCATAACCAATGGACACAGACACCAGGGGGGTGAGGGCATGAGTGGGGTTGGGGGGGCACAAGGGGGTAAGGACACATGTGTAATACCTTAATAAAGAAAAGAAAAGTATACAGAACCTAAGGCCCCCGATCTTCCGCCTCTGGTGTGGGAAGCTTATCAACTAGAGAAAATGGGGCTAACAGTCCTTTCACAAAAGGACTCCTTAATGCTTTATCTGAAAATTACCACATGACGTCTTGGGACTGGCAGATTTTAGCTAAAACGACTTCAGATGCCAGTCAATGCGACAGAGAGCGGAATATGGTAAGATCTGTGAACCTAGGCTGAGACCTAGGCCGCAGCTGGCTGTAAGTCCCAGGCAAATGTAAAACATCTGAAAGGTCCATGAAAAGATCTGATTTATTAAGTCTTGTCTATGTGTTATGCACGCTTGTAAATATCATATATATGAGTGTTGATTGTTGTTTTATCTGTCTTTGTTGTTTGGTTTAATTTGTCTATTGTTAGTCTATTAAGCATGCCTCTGATTTACCTTCATAGAAAAGAAACAGTAGATAGTCAGACAATTACTGACTTTCCCCAGAGCAAACAGAATGTGGGGGTGGGGAGAAAGAAAAAAAATAGTTTATTAAGTGAGTCTATCATTTCTTTCTGGCTATGGGTATAGGTCTCACTTCTTTTGGTTCAAATCCAGTGTAATATTCCCCCCTGAGCCCACTGTGTTTTCTTCTGTTTTAGAGTTTTAGGTCTTTGGTCCATTTTGAGTTGATTTTTATATATGGTATAAGCAGGATCCAACTTCATGCTTATGCATATGGATATTCAGTTTTCTCCACATCATTTGTTAGAAAAGAATGTCTTTGCTTCTGGCACCCTTATCAAAAATCATTTGACCATTTATGTCGGGGTTTATTTCTGGGTTCTCTATTCTATTTCATTATTCTATGTGTCTGTATCTTTTTGCCATAATCATATTATTTTGATTACTATAGTTTTGTAATTAGTTTTAAAATTAGGAAGTGTGGTATCTCCAATTTTGTTGCATTTTCAAGATTGTTTTGGCTCTTTGGGGTTCCTTGAAATTCCATATGAATTTTAGGATGGATTTTTTTTTTAATTTCTGAAAAAAATGTCATTGGGATTTTGATAGAGGTTGCATTAAATCTGTAGATCATTTTGCGTAGTATTGACATCTTAACAAAATTAAGTCTTTGCCTGTTTGTTGCTTATATTTTTTCTTTTAAAAAATTTCTTCAGTTTCTTATTTCTAAAGTTAAAATCAACAACTATGTATTTCACTGTTAGTAGTATGTCAAAAGTGCCAGCTACTGTGGTTGAATTATTTCAAGTGATTAAAAAGATGTTTTAGCCACAGATGCTATTTTCAAGAAATTTATAGTCCAGTGGAGGAAGTTAGAAATACATACATATCCTATATAATAAAAGCCTAGCAACCATAACGGCAGAATGACCGCTTGACCAGTCTCTATGAGGTGCACTGACCACCTCTCGGTCCCTTTCCCCAGCCAGCAGGCTCCAATCGCCTGATGGTGAATGCGGACCTGGGGGTGGGTGGCGGGGGATGTGGGCGGCTCCAGGCCAAGGCCCCCTCCCCACCGGTCGCCCCACACACAGAGGGCGACCTGGGGTGGGGCCAGCGAGCAGGTGGGAATGGCTGACCTCTCAGTCCTTCCCCCCGGCCGTCAGGCTCTGATCGCCCAATGGCAAACAGGGAACCGGGGTGGGTGGCAGCGGGGCCAGCTTGCGGGCGGGAATGGCCGACCTCTTGGTCCCTCCCCCTGGCCATCAGGCTCTGATCATCCCATGGCAAACGAGGAACCGGGGTGTGTGGCAGCAGGGGCAGGACCACGAGTGGGTGGGATCGGCCGACCTCTCGGTCCCTCCCTCTAGGCCTTCAGGCTCTGATTGCCTGATGACAAACTGGGAACCTGGGTGGGTGGTGGCAGGGGGCAGGGCCAGCTGCTGGCAGCCAGGGAAGATGGCCCTGATCACAGGCCAGGTCTAGGGACCGTACCCGCGCACAAATTTCGTGCGCCGGGCCTCTAGTATAAATATAATAAAGGTAATAAAACCACTGCTGTCCGAGCAGTATGAAGTGCTGTAGGAGTTTTGAAAAAGGCAAGATTACCCTCAGCCAGGCTTTATAATACTGTTGCCTCAAATATGCAGTTGGATATCATTGGGCATCTATACATCTGCAGTCACTATGGAGAGCAGATAGATATTCAGGAAATCTTCTGATTGAGATTGGGTTGTGGATGAGAATTGAGATAGTACAAACTTTTCATTTCTAACCACTGGAAGGATATAAAAAACCATTGCTATTGGCTGTGGGGGTGGCTTGTATTTGTCTTTTAATATTCATAATAACTTGTACATGTATAATGGAAGAAAAGCTCTAACAGCAAATGTTTATTATAGATACTGGTGAATTAAAGATAATGGCAGTAAGAGTCACTTGCCACTTACACTCTAGGCTTTATTTTCATGAACAGTAATAGCAATTAGATATACTGAGTCATTCATGGCCCATTTGTTGTGCATTTTGAATACCATATTTAATTCTTGCTTCAACTTTTATTATTTTCTTATTCTTTAATTTGATGGTTTGCTTAACAAAATTTAAGGTAACATTGACATACAGTAAAAATTACGTTAAGTACAACTCATATTTGTTAATGTAAAAATTAGTAATTTACATGGAGTAAGAAGGATTCCTTTTACATCACTGATCTTAAAGAGTATGAGCTTTTTAAATGGTGGAGCCATTTAAAAATCCTAAGATTTGCTGGCATTTAAATTAAAAGGACGTCGGAGAGTGGCATTTAAATCAATGAGTTGCATCTTGTCTGTTCTTTTTAGTTCATTGCTTAAAATGTCAGTAAGCAATGGGTAGCTGTATGCCCATGATCTACTCAGGTAGGCCTTTCTAACGGAGTTATTATAAACCCGCATACATACACATGCTTTTGATTCTCCGATTTTCTATACCATATGGTATGAATTTTTAAATACCATTTAAATTAATTCAGGCACAGAGTGGGCATGGTCTTGAATTTAGACAGGAATGGCTCTAAAATGTCACCCCTTAAGTTTTGTGTCATCCTACTGAAATCTAGACCATCTTGTCTTTCCTAAGTGAAACTTGTCGTTACTACTTCCATTTCCTTTCCTGAGGTGTTAACTCTGAAAAAGAAAATAATCAACTATGTAAGCGTCCTCCCCCATTTGTTTCCTCCAAAACACCCACACTCATAAGATGACAAATATTAGAGTTACAAAAGAAAATTTTTAAAGTTTAACTGTTTATTGCCCTGAGGTCTAACTTCCATGCCAACATAATTTTGTTGCTTTATTCAATAATGTCCTTGCTATTTCAGGAACCACTAGAGCTTTTGTTATAGTTCTTGGAGACCTTTAATAATTCTCTCTCTCCAGGGTTAGCAGACTATGGTCTGTTCCCAAACCTGTCTCACAGCATGTTTTTATAATACTGCAAGCTAAAATACTTTTTTTAAGAAAAGGAGAGATGCAGCAGAGACTGTGTGTGGTCTACAAAGTCTAACATATTTACTATCTTGCCCTTGACAGAACATTTCTTATTTCCTTTTTTCTTTTTTTGCTATCTTCATTAGGTCATTGAGATATTAAGAGAAGCCTGAAAATTAACTTCCATATCCTACCTATTATTCTCTTTGCTCTTCATCTTCCTCAGACTGTGTATCAGAGCAACCCATAACACAAGCAAATATAATTTAATGGCAAGACTGGGGATTATGGAGGAGACAATGGAAGAAGAGACAAGGAAGATCTGTTTTGTGGGAGAAAAGTAGGGGTTAGCATTTACCCACTATATAGCTTTTTCTTTGAAATAACTTCACATTTATAGAAAAGTTATAAGAATAGTATAAAAACTTTTGTGTACCCTTCACCTAGATTCAACAATTGCTAACCTTTTGCCAAATTTGCCTTATTATTCATTCTCTCTCTTAGATATTACATGTAGCACACACATTCTCCTGAACCATATGAGAATAAGATATAGGTATATCCTGCATACCTCTTTATTCTTAAATGTTTTCGTGTATATTTCCCTGTGTCCTAAGAATAAGGATATCGACTTCTTTAACTACATAGTATAGTTGTCAAAAATTAGGAAAGTTAACTTTGATATGTGCTTATCTACAAATCTTCAGATTTTACCAATTGTCCCAAAGACTTGGTAGTTTTTTATACCCTCCTTTAAAATTCAAAATTCAATATAGGATCATTCATTGAATTTGATTTTCACTACTCTTTAGTCTCCTTTTATCTAAAACTAGTGGCCTGGTGCATGGATTTGTGCACATTGAAAGGAAATTAATTACAAGAAAGATTTGTGTGGTAAACATTTATTTTTAAATTGTCAGTGCCCATCATATGTACCGGATGGTCAGATGGTCAGTCACTTAGCCTTTTATATATATAGATATATAGATGTCAGTTCAGTAGGTGGTATTAACGATTGGGCAACAATCAACCTACTTATCACCATTTATATATAAGGATATAGCAAAAACTGTGAAATGCCATAAATGATGGCCACTGACAGTATATTCAGAATACTATGCAAATAAGTGCATGGCAAATAAAAGATACTGGGTTTTTTTTTTTTCAATTTAAGAGTATGCTTGCTTGAAGAAAAAGATAGCACAAGAGCTTTTTTTAAAAAAAAAATAAGTGTCATATTTCTTTGTAACTCTAAAATGTAAGTTCATTTCTTTAATTTCAAGTGGTTAATTCAGAAGTTGAAATTCAGTGATACATTCAGCATTTAGCATCTTTAATACCCTGAGCCTATTTTTAATGATTTCTTTACTGAGGTAATATTTATATACAATAAATTTTTTGTATATAAATAATACACTTCAGAGTACAGATTAGTGGATTTTGATAAATGTATACAGTTTATAAACTACCAGGACATTTAAGGTGTGGGGCAGTTCCATCATCCTAAAAATGAAAATATATGCTCAAAGACTTTTATTTATATGTAAATAAGTTTAATAACCAACATCTGTAAAAATTCAAAAGTCCATATTTGAACTTAGTAGTCAGTCAATCCCTTTATCAGACTCCCAGACCCAGGCAGTCAGTATAGTTTTACCTTTTCTAGAATTTTACATATTAGGATCATACAGTATATAGTATTTTGTATTTGACCTCAGTTAGTATAGTTTTTTTATATTCATTCTTGTATTTATATATAATCTTTTGTTTCTTTTTATTGCTGAGTAGGTCTCTATAGCATTGTGATGCCGCTGTTTGCTTATCATTCATTTTTTTATGGACTTTTGAATTTTTCCAGATTTGGCTATTAGACTTATTTACATATAAATATAAGCCTTTGAGCATATGTTTTCATTTTTCTGGGATACAAACCTAGAGTTGGAATTACTGAGTATTATTATAATTGTATATTTAACTTTCTAAGGTACTACCATGTGG
The DNA here is from genome assembly GCF_028538775.1 of Myotis yumanensis. Classification (NCBI taxonomy): domain Eukaryota; kingdom Metazoa; phylum Chordata; class Mammalia; order Chiroptera; family Vespertilionidae; genus Myotis; species Myotis yumanensis. The sequence continues at coordinate 21,399,573 of NW_027223764.1, read as the reverse complement.
TTCATCAAAATGACTGAACCATTTTGTAGGCTATCAGCAATGTTTGAGAGTTCCATTGGTCCACATCTTGCCAACATTTAATGTTGGTCTTTTTAACATTAGGCATTCTAGTGGATCTGTAGTGGTATCTCATTGTAATTTTAATTTTCATAATGAGATATTGAGCATCCTTCTGTATACATATCGTATATGAAACATTTGTTTGAATTTTTTGCCAATTTTTAAACACTTTTTAAGCTGTAATAGTTTTTATGTAATTCGTACAAAACCCTTTGTCATTTTTTTCTCTTAAAAAATTTTATGTCCTATTTAAGAAATCTTTGCCCAATCCACAGACAAACACAGGAAAATCTCATATTTTCTTCTAGTTTAACTCATATTTTGATATATGATTCATTTCTAGTTAATTTTGCTATATGGTGTGAGTTAAGTGTTAAGGTTTATTATAATTCACAAGGTAATCCAATTGTTCTAGCACCATTTGTTGATAAGGCCTTCTTGCCCCCATTGAATTATCTTGGCATCTTTGTTAAGTCAGTTGGCCATATACATGTGGGTGTATGAACTGTATGTCTATTCTTATATCATTACCACAGTGTCTTGATTATTTTATCTTTATATCTGGAAATCAAGTAGTTTTTTTTCAAAACTTGTTTTTCAAACTTGCTTTGCTAATCTAGGTCCTTGACCTTTCTTTAAATCAATTTGTCAATTCTTCAAAAAGACTTTTAGAATTTTGATTAGGTTTGCTTGAATCAATAGATCATTTTAGAGAGAATGGCTACATTAACAATATTGAGTCTTCCAATTTCTGGTTATGGTTTATCTCATCATTATGTATGTCTTCTTTAAGATTGCTTAGCAGTGTTTTGTAGTGTCATTCCTCTTCAACCTGAATAATTTCCTTTAGTATTTCTAGTACTAAAGGTAGCTACTTTAAGTTGTAGAGAAAAGTATGAACTCTTTATTTGAAGATATCTTTTGGATATTTGTTTTATTGTCAATCTCAAAATGGTCATAAATGATGATAAAAGAGTATATTATATGGAGTATATATAGGTAGAGATAACCAAAAGCTTAGTAAAGAATTGAGGTCTTTTCTTAACCCATTTAGTACTATATCTCCTTTCCTCCTTTGGGTGATGGATCATCAGACCACAAAGTGTTAAAGACTTCTGCATTTCTCTTTACCTCTCCTTTCTGCTACCTTCACTGTTCCCTTAAAAGAAATGTCCTTAAAATGATATTGGAAAATTGACAAAAATTAGTGACGTTACCAGAGAACATAGCAAATGAAGAAAGATGATCTACACTTTTCCTTAAAAGCTGTATGCAAAATTAAGTTTTACACACATTCTCTTCATTTATGCCAGCCCTAGCAGTTAGAAAATAAAGGAAATAAAATAAAAGCATTACATGATGGAAAGAATCCTATATAATAAAGAGCTAACATGCTAATGGTCATGACGCCCTTATGCCGTAAGGACTGTTCAGCAGGAGGCTGCGTGCGTGGCAGGGCAGAGCCGCCGGGTTGCTCTGGAGATGGGGCAAAAGCAGGGAGGTGCCCGGAGGAGGCGGGACCATCCCGTGGCGGGGAGGGCGGGGTGAGGCCCCATAGCACACACACCCCCCTCCCACCACCACCAGTCCTTCACCTCCCACTGCTCGCACTCAGCGCAGGAAGTGGCACTCAAAATTCCGCAAGAGGCAGGAGGCAGGAGGCTTCCACACTCTCCTCTGGCACCATGATGGGACGAAGCTGCCTCATTCAAGGCGGAAGCGGGGAGGCACCTGGAGGAGGCGGACCAGCTCGAGGCAGCTGGGGGAGGGGGGGGGGACCGAGGGCGGGGCTTGAAGTGGCCAGAGGAGTTGGGGGCGGGGCCAGGCTCTCTTGAGCTCTGGGTGGAGAGGTTAGGGTGTCAAGGCGGGGCAGCGGGCGGGTGGGCGGGGCAGCACGATTTCGCGTGCCTGGTCACTAGTGTAAAATAAATGCATGGGAACAATATAAATAAACAACAGAATTTTAATTGAGATTCAGTAACATCCACTTGGATAAATATAAAACAAGCAATTTTATAAAAGACAATATTTTTAAGTATGTTACTTATTCCTGATTATAAGTATAATTCTATTTATTTTTTTTTTAAAAATAAGAAAAAACACTGTCTTCTTTGAGGAGTTGGTGGTGGTAAGAACAGAATTTAAGTTATTTTGAGTATAATCTGAAAGAATAAAGCTAGAATGGCTGGGACATTTGAGAAAATTTAAATAAGTGGGTATTTGCCTTCCCAAGACTTACTATAAATATAAAATAATTTTCACAGTATGATACTGATATGTTTTTTTTTAGTTCTTTATTAAGGAAAAAGCTTTTAAAAAAACATAATGACTATTCGCTACCCCAGAGCTACAGAATCAAAGCTCTGGGAGTATGTTCCAGGTATGTATATATAGGTGAACCAATTCCTGAATCCTGAAGGAAACAACTCATAGGAGATTTCAGTTCAAATCTCCAAGTTGATTGCTTTTTAGTTCTGGATAATAAAGCAAAAGAAGAACAATTGTTTTTTATTATGTCACATCATTTTGTTATATTTTGCAGTACCGTATGTAATGATTCCTTCTAGAATTTAGACGTGGGGGATGGGAAATGACATTTAATTGTTTTTCTTTAACTTCCTATCTCCTAGTGATTGTTTTAGCTTTATAGCTCTTTGTCATATGAACAGTTTTGTTCTTTTTGGTACATTTAATTTTGGTACAGGTATGTCCAGTAAGGGAGAATGAGCTATATTGTGCATATACATCATTGCTATAACTGTTTTAAAAAATATGTTCTTACTGATTTTTAGAGAGAGAAGAAGGGAGAGGGAGAGAGAGATAGAAACATCGATGAGAGAGAAACATTGGTCAGCTGCCTCCTACATGATCCCTCATAGGGATTGAGCCCAAAATCCTTGGCCATGTGCCCTGACCAGGAATCAAACTGGCGACCTCTTGGTGCATGGGAGGGACTCAATCAGCTGGGCTTTTGCTATAAAATTTTAACATGGGGAACAGATTCAATTGAAGAAGGTATATGACTTTGTGTTATATATTTTATCTTCGGTTATTCTGGATAGAAAACAAGCTAAACAATCATTTGGTGAAAATTATTGTTAAACAACGTTTGAACTCTGGAAATACTTAAGAGCATATAACAAACGGAGAATCATTTATTTTTTTAAAAATCTAAATCTCAGTACAAACAACAAGAATCTGTGGCATTCAAACCATGATTCACTCCCACCCACCTCCCTTAGCTCGGCTTGAGGGAAGCTCTTCTCTAAGCAGGAGGAGCAGATTTAGGGCATTTCTCATACCTTCTAGCCTCTTGTTGCTGATGCTTTCTTCTAGGGCAGCGGTTCTCAATCTGTGGGTCACGACCCCTTTGGGGGTCGAACGACCCTTTCACAGGGGTCGCCTAAGATCATCGGAAAACACATATATAATTACATATTGTTTTTGTGATTAATCACTATGCTTTAATTATGTCAAATTTGTAACAATGAAATTGGGGGTCACCACAACATGAGGAACTATATTAAAGGGTCGCGGCATAAGGAAGGTTGAGAACTACTGTTCCTGGGATTCCTTTCAGCACTCAGTCTTTACTGAGTGAAAGTGTATTCTAGGTGCAGCAGGCTGAGAACATTGTCCTGGGCCATGCCTTATTCATAAGGCAAAATTCTGGTGCCTGGAGGGACAAGTCATCCAGCACCTCCACTTATAGAACACAGGTCTTACTCAGATAAGGGAGACACTGTGCCAGCCCCCAGTATTTGTGCCGTGGCACAGAGGTTCTTCTGAAGGAAGGAGGCCTTAAGAACAGAGAATTCTTTTTTTTTTATTGATTTTTTTACAGAGTGGAAGGAAGAGGGATAGAGAATCAGAAACATCAAAGAGAGAGAAACCTCAATCAGCTGCCTCCTGCACACCCCCGACTGGGGATGTGCCCACAACCAAGGTACATGCCCCCCCCCCCCCCCCGACCGGAATCAAACCTGGGACCCTTCAGTCCGCAGGCTGATGCTCTATCCACTGAGCCAAACCAGTTAGGGTGAGAACAGAGAATTCTTAAGGGGACTAGCTCTCCCAAGGGAACTGACTTTTTTGGACTAGAGCTGGCAAAAAGATGTTGAAAATCTTTGTGGTGAACAATTAAGAGGATGCTGGTAGTTCCCCAATGCTAGAGCAACTAGTGAAATAGCAGACAAGTTAAATGTTTAAAAGAATTTTTTAAAAAAGATAGCAAAGGGGTTGGAGCAAGTCTCAAAGACTGGCAACACCTTACCCCTACAGAGAGGCCCCACTTTTATAGGATCAGACTGGTGCTATGTATGCCCCAGGGTGTGGCAAAAACAATAGAACAATTAGTAGATGCTAACAGCTCGGTGTATGGTACCACTACAGACGGATCAGCCAGAAGCTTATAAAAGGAAGACCCAAGAAAGAATCTGCCAGAGTCCAACTGAAACCTCAGTCATTCCTGGTGGACAGAGAGACTGTGCATGCTCAAGACAGCATCCACTGAGAAATGGTGTCAGAGGCTACACACTGCTGGGCAAGTAGACTTCAATGAACTAGAAGTAAAAAGGGACATTTTCTAATGATAAAAGGATCAGTTTATCAGGAAGACATAATTAAATCCTCAACAACAGAGTCCTAAAATGGGTGAAACAAAATGCGACAGAATTAAAGGGGAAATAGATAATCCAACAATAATAGTTGGACACATCAACACCCCACTTTCAGCAATAGGCAGAACATCAACAAAGATGGAAGACTTGAACAACACTATGAATCGAGACATAACATCTCTAGAGCACTTCACCCAACAAGATCAAGGCTGCTGAATAAAGCATTATTTAAAAATTCATTTTATTTCTATAAACTAGCAGCGAACAATCTGAACATGAAATTCAGTTTACAGTGGCATCAAAAAGAATAAAATACTTAGGAATAAATTTAACAATAGTGTAAGACTTATATATTTTAAATTACAAAACATTGTTAAAAGAAATTGAAGATCTAAGTACAGTAAATGGGAAAACATCGCATGTTCATGAATTGGAAGACTTAATATTATGAAGATGGCATTACTCCCCAAACTGATTTGCAGAATCTGCATTCCCATCAAACTCCCCAGCTGGCCTCTTCCATATGAAATTTCAAGGGACCTGAAATAGCCAAAAGTCTTATAAAAGAACAAATTAGGAGGATTCACACTTTGCAATTTTAAAATTTACTACAAAATGATGGTTATCAACATAGTGTGTTACTGGCATAAGGATAGATATATAGATTAATGGAATAGAATTGGATGTCCAGAAGTAAAATTATGGCCAGTGGTTTTTCACAAAGGAAGTTGGACCTTTCTTATACCCTATACAAAAATTTACTCAATTGATCATAGACCTAAAAGTCCTAAAACTATAAAACTTTTAGAAGAAAACATAAGAGTAAAATCTACATGACCTTGGATTAGCCACTAGTTTTTCAGATACAATACCAAAAGCACAAATGTTAAGAGTATAATAAATTATAATTCATTAAAATTAAAAAATTTTGTATTGCCCTAACCAGTTTGGCTTAGTGGATAGAGCGTCGGCCTGCGGACTCAAGGGTCCCAGGTTCGATTCTGGTCAAGGGCATGTACCTTGGTTGTGGGCACATTCTCAGTGGGGAATGTGCAGGGGGCAGCTGATGGATGTTTCTCTCGCATCAATGTTTCTAGCTCTCTATCCCTCTCCCTTCCTCTCTGTAAAAATTCAATAAAATATATATATTTAAAAAAAAAATTTAAAAAAATTTTGTATTGCCAACAGTAGCATCAGTGAAATGATAGCTCACAGATGGGAGAAAATATTTCAAGTCATATATCTGATAGTAGAGTTGTATACAGAACATGTCAAGAATTCTTACAGCTCAAAAATAAAAAGGTAAATAGCCCAATTAAAAACTGGGCAAAGCTTATGAATAGACATTTCTGCAAAGAAGGTATATTTACATGGCCAACAAACACATGAAAAGATGCTCAATTACACTAGTCCTTACAGGAATGCAAATGTAAACCATGAGCTACAACTTCTCATCTACTAGGATGGTGTAATAAAAAAGATAACAAGTGTTCATGAGTATGTGGAGAAATGGAATTCCTATTATTGCTGTGGGGAATATAAAATGGAGTAGCTGCTTTGGATAATGGTTTGGCACTTCCTCAAAATGGTAAACATAGTTAACATACAATCCAGAAATTCCACTCCTAAGTATATAAATCCAAGAGAAATAAAAATATACATCCACACAAAAACTTACACATATTAAAAGCAGCATTATTCATAGTAGCCAAAAAGTAGAAACAACCCAAATGTTCATCAACTGGTGAATGGATACAATGTGGTATATCATACAGTGGAATATTATTTAGGAATAAAAAGGAAGTAAATACTACATGCCACAACTTGGATGATCTTTAAAACATTATTCTAGAAGAAAAGTCATTTGCCCCAAAAAACCCCACAAATAGTGTATGATTTCAGTTGTATGAAATCTATTTAATTTTACCCTTTAAATGGGTAAATAGTATAGTATATGTATTATATCTCAATAAAACTGTTTAAAAACAAAAAAGAAATAGATGTGACCATAATTGATATGTACCAGCTTAAAGTCATGTGTATTTCAGAGGCCAGGTTGATAAAATGGTTAATTATTTGATTCAAGAAAAAAACATTTATCACCTGCCTTACAGAATGCTTAGTTAGTTGCTCTGTGTTGATTTAGATTAGAAAGTAGCTTTCTAATCTAAACACAGAATGCTATATGAAACATAGTTTAAGGATAGATATTTTGTTCAAGGTCTGACTGAATTGACTGACTGTAGGGCTACAGAGTTAAGTTTAAGTCCAGTTTATGCCATTTAATGTCTGTTTTTAAAAAATCTCTAAACAATGAAATGGCATCAATAGTTGAGGATTTTGTTGGACTGTTTAATTAATACAGACATACCTTGTTGTATTGCACTTTGCTTTATTATGGTTTATGGATGTTGTGTTTTTTTACAAATTGAAGTCATGGCCCTCCACCAACAAAAAGATTACGAATTACTTTATTGTGGTGGTGTGGAACCAAACCTGAAGTATTTCCAAGGTATATATATCTACCTGTTCCTAATACATTTTAGATGGTAAATCTATATCAAAATTAAATTATTTGTGATTCACTTTTAAAATTCAGTTTCTTAATAATTTTTTAGTCCATGAGAGAGAATGTTGGGAAGTGCAACTATAATAAAGGCTTTTGTAATGATTTATAATACTTAAAATATTTTGTTTAAAAAGTTTTAAACAATGTGGCAAACTTAGCATGTCTTTAATGGAATTGTTAAGTCACCATTGTTTAAGTTTGAGTATGCAAGAGAGTTCTTCATATTAAACTATCCTATACCATAAAAGCCTAATATGCAAATCGACCCAATGGTGGGACAACCGGTAGCTACGACGCGCACTGACCACCAGGGGGCAGACACTCAATGCGGGAGCTGCCCGCAGGCCCCCAGGCCAGCCAAGGCAGGCACCAGCGGGGGGCCAGCGAGCAGGTGGCACCAGGCTGGCCAAGGTGGGTGCCAGCAGGGGGCCCCCTGACCACCCCACAGTCTCCCCACAGATTGGCCCTGATCGTCGGCCAGGCCTAGGGACCCTACCCATGCACGAATTTCATGCACAGGGCCTCTAGTTTGTTTATGATTTGTAATTGATGCTAAATGTATCTTTGAAAAATACGTATTTTTATTGCACTGTTGACACAATTTGGGTGATGGTTACAAATATCACTAAGTGTATTTAAAATTTTTGAGGAAATCATTTGTGAATTATAACATGCCTTTAGTGTCTTGTTTGACATTGTGCCAAGGTATTTCCCCATCTTCTTCTTTAGAGCACTTTAAAATTTTCCGTTATATAACTAAATGCATGTGTTGATTCATTGTAGTAACTTGAAGTAAGTTACATGCACTGGTATTTTAAACACTGGTATTTAAAAACAAAATAGTTGTTTCTAAGAACACTTAAAAGATGTACTTTGCTTTTCCTTATAATCTTTTTTCTATTATCATAGTTTCCTCTTTATTTATTAGTACAAGGGTGGCAGTGCAAAGTGTTGTTAACCAAGTTCAATACTCCTGCAGTCTGAGAGCAGGTTTTGACAGTCTGTGGGATGACATATGATACTGAAGTGTTTCCCCTTAAGATACTGAAATGTTTCCCCTTAAAGCATGTGATGCACTCTGTTTTTGAGTTATTTTTTCTAGTGTGAGTTTTGACCTGTTAATTTCACAACCCATTAAAGATTTGAAAGCTTCAGTTTGTAAAATAGTATTCTAGGGACAGAATTGTGAATTCAAATACATCCTTCTTGAGTTTTACCTCCAAATGGCCCTTTACAAATTTTTGTTTTGTGTCTGGAGAAAACAGATCTTGTACTAGGAAGGCAGATGTGATTCACAGATGAGACTTGGAGTTTTAAGATTTTTTTTTTACTGAGTTGAGTTGTCTGAACTATTGCTGTAGTATACATGGCCAATACACACATGAAAAGATGCCCAAGAACCGTTATATAGAATGCTCAAAAAATTTCCCTTTAATAATTATAGATTAATTAGAGTTTCTTTGTAAGTTTTAAACAAAACTCATAATTTAAAAAAACACACACTTGGGTTAAAAGCCAGAGAGAGAGAGAGAAGTTTTGTTCATCCTCACCTGAGGGTATTTTTCCCATTGATTTTTAGAGAAAGTGGAAGGAAGGGAGGAAGGAAGAAAAATAGAGAGAAACATCTATGTGAGAGAGACACATTGATTGGTTGTCTCCCCTACGTGCTCTGATCAGGGCTGGGGATTGAACCTGCAACCCAGGTATATGCCCTTGAGTGGAATTCAAACCCACAGCCCTTTTGTGCACAGGATGAAGCTCCAACCACTAAGCCAGACCAGCCAGGGCCAAAGTATATTTTCATATTCACTTTGCTTTTATACTTTTGTGGAGATAAATTTTATCCTGATTTGAAGTTTTAAAATATGTTAATTGTATTAAGCTAATTTGTCTTATCTGTTTTTAATGTTCCTTTTTTTAACATCTATGCTTTTGATATTGAATGGAGATAGATACTTGTGCAAATATGTCACCAAATTTTTTGCAGGGACACTTAGTCGGTCTGGATGAACCAGCTTCAGGAGCTGGGCGGGAAGCTCTGCTTAAACAAGAGCAAGCAAAAATCATTCGATTCGAGAAACAAGCAGAAGAGTTCCTCAATGCAGTCTTTTATAGAAAAGGTTGGTTCCAATAAAGAATGACATTTAGCATCTGCTTGTCTTGTATTAACCTTCTTAATTTCAATGTCATTTTTAAAGAGTTACTTTAAAAAGTATTTTTCTTTATTGATAATACACTTTATAATTCTCCATGTTTCTTCGGCAAGTTAAATTTGAAATAGGGTAAGGCAACCCCACTCCCTCCTTTTATTCTGAAGTGATAGGTTTTAGTTAAATAATTCTTAAAATTATTGTGAAAGTCTGAAAGTTGCAAGGTTTCAGTAGTTCTATATATTGTTAGTCAGATTTTCTTACATAAACAGTTACTGTTTTTATCAGTGATAACCATAAAACTAACTGTAAATTTCTAGTAATTTCTCACTGAACTATTGTTTGCAGAGAAAAATGTAAAGTTATGTCTTAAAATTAGATTTGCAAGCAGTTTTTCTCCTTGATGTAGTCTTATTTCACTAGCTTTTTAAGTTACTAAAATTAGAAAAAGAAATTTATTATTATAAAATAAAACTTTCCCCCATACATTTAAGGTGGCATTTAGTAGCTTCACCACTTGTATTTTTCAATTTATCTTTCTCCTTGAAACTTTTGTAGGCTTGTTTTACATTTCTCTGTCCTCAAAGAATAATTGCTACCAGCCAAGACCTTCAGGAAGTTTCCATTCATGAGCCATATTAGTGAAGAGTCTTTACCTTCAAGATATTCTTTCTAAATAGATTTTTAATCTTCAGCAGACACAATGATTCCATTTTCTTTAATATTTCTTCAGTGTTCTAGTTTACACCTGTCATTCCTCTGGAAATTTCTTTCTTCCCTTTTAAGTTTAAAAGCTGGTGTTCACCTGTACGCTGGTTAAAAGTCTGATAAGTGCTGATTCTAATGGGTTGGTTACATTTGGAGACCAGCTGGGCTTCTGCATAATGTAATTAGTATTTTCAAAAGGGTGTATGAGGTGAAGTGTAGTAGAAAATTAAGGAATGCAAAAGAAAGAAAAAGGAATTCACAAGATTATTGTTTTCAATGGCATTTAAAAAAATTTCTTCTATCAGTTCCCTAGACAAAATTAAATCTTTTGTACATCCTCTCTTCTCTTTTAAATAATACCTTCTTGCACTTTCTGACTAAAGCTCCCAACTGAAGCTTTTGGACTCACCTTATTGTCTCAATAAAGTACCCAGAATTCCAAAATTACGTTCAAAACAGTAATATTGTTATTTCGTTTTATGAACATTTGATTGTTTTACTAAAATAACTCACATTTAAAGTATAAATGACAAATAGTTCTAGTAATTCACATTTAAAGTGTAAATGACTAATAGGTCTATCAGTTTATTAACTAAATAAAATATCTTGACAGCTCCTCTGCTATGTACTGAATCATGGGTCTAGTGCTACAGCAAATGTCATTATCTGAAAAGAGGAACTCTACCTGATGTACATGGAGCAACCACTTTTCATTCACTCGTAGCTTGGAGGGAGTTAGCTTACTTTTCTACTAGTCCCATTTTTTGTCATGCAGAAATAATTTACATTGAAGTTCATAAAATTTTATTTAGAAATCAAACTTTTGAGAACATAACCTTTAGGGGAGGAATTGTTACCTTGAAATCAGTCTTTGAATAAACTTCAAGAGATGAGAATTCCTTAAATTTGTATGTAAAGTTAAGTTTGTATATTTTTGTATACTGGAATATGATGCTCAGAAAAAGAACTATTGCTTTGCAATTGGAAGTTCCTTCTACCTTGCTTTATTTATTAATGTTGTTATTTTTAGATATTTTATTAATCATCTTGGAAACATCTCAAAGATGAGTATTAATAGTCTTCAAATTAATATCTAAAATGTTTATTATCCAGAGATATGACAGGCAATTTAGTCTGAAGTGATTATTTTGTTTTTAGTAACTACTTCAGATATTTGGATTTAGTCCTTTGTTTCCAACTATTGCAAATTGTATGTTATAAATAATTGAGTATGTAAAAATTATATCACTAAATAGAAACATTAATGCAATAAAAGTAGGCTTTTGTGATATGGATTTTATAATAAATTCCAATTTAAGGACAGTATACCTTCTGCAGTTGTCATGATCATATTTCTTTTCAGCGTGTTTTGTCACTTGTGTTAAGGAAATATGATACTTGTCTAAATGTTAGATTTCCATTTTTGAAATATGCAGATGGCTGTGAGGCAGCATTTACATGTTTTTCTGTAGTTTTAATTTTGATCTGATTTGCTGTTTTTTATTTGACTCAATTGTGCATATTCCCTGAGACATGACTCGGTTTATAGATATATTTCAAGAAAGTGAAGGAATGAAAAGTGTTGAGGAAGCTTTCAAAAGACAGAAATTCAAATGCAGAGATGTCATCAATTCATAAACATGAATTGTGGTTTGTGATTGTTATTCATGCAACAAAAAGGTAAAATATGCTGCAGCCATTTAAAGCTCAAAGGTAGCAATTTGTGTTATTTGTCCTAAAACCTTTGACTCTTATGAATCTTTAATTACATTTATTAATCTAGTTAAAGAGACATTTAATAAATTACTTCATTTTGCTTCCTGTTTGGAAACTTCTTTATGTATTACATATTCTCCAACTTTTCAGGGGGAAAATATACACTAATACATTAAAACTTGAAATTACAGTGTGTGTGTGTGTGTGTGTGTGTGTGTATTTTTATATATATATATTCTTGTATTTAGAGGATTGTATGCTTGTATGCTACGTGAAAAAAATGGATCTTAAGTGGAAAGTCTAATGAATATTAATAAGAAAACCCATTCGGTAGAGAGATTTTTAAAGCAATGTATAGCTAAAATGTTTATTAAAAACATTTAAGGAACCATTTTAAGTGATTATATTAACTTCTGAATCTTACCACCTTAGCTAGTTTGGCTCAGTGAATAGAGTGTTGGCCTGCGGACTGAAGGGTCCTGGGTTCGATTCCAGTCAATGTCACATGCCTGGATTGCAGGCTTGATCCCCAGTAGGGGGCGTGCAGGAGGCAGCCGATCAAGGATTGATGTTTCAATCTCTCTACCTCTCCCTACCTCTCAGAAATCAATAAAAATGTTTTTAAAAAACACTTCTGAATCTTACCTAACTTGAGTATCTTTATTTCTATACTTTCTGGCATACTCAGAGTTTTTATTTATAGAGAGGAAACTTAGGGTGGAAAATACTTTTTAGTATTGTTGTTATTGGTAGAACCAAAACCTTGTTAAACTCCAGAGAATTAAATAAATATTCTGACTTTAAATCATTCTCTGGTATTGAATATTGTCCTTCAGGAAAAAGAATTGTCTGTTTTTAGGAGTCCTGTGAGGTTTTGAGGTGTGTGTGTGTGTGTGTGTGTGTGTGTGTGTGTGTTTTGTGATAACATTAGATTTTAGTTATGAGTCAGTTTTTTCTAAATTTGTAAATCAACCTAAGTTCCTTACCCCTGGGTAACGTAATTTATCTTCTATAGTTAATCTTTAAAGACCAAGGAAACTTAGGTTCTCCATCTTCTAAAACCTCAGAAGTATCGTGGAGAAGTAAAGATCATGGTTGGAACATTAAGATCAGGGGGAGAGGTTTTTTTGTTTGTTTGTTTGGGTTTTTTTTTTTTGGTAAATATGTGGTGAGGCAGTGTACTGTGGTGGCCTCAGGAGCCAGATTGCCCCTCTTTAAATATGTTTTTATTGATTTATTTTTTATTTTTTTAGAGAGAGGAAGGGAGAGGGATAGAGAGATGGAAACATCAATTGGTTGCCTCCTGAACCCCCTACCAAGGATCCAGCTCGCAACCTGGGCATGTGCCCTGACTAGGAATTGAACCAGTGACCTCTTGGTTCATGGGTCAATGCTCAACCACTGAGCCACACCAGCTGGGCAGGGGGAGAGGTTTAATCAAGGGTCTACCACTAACCATCTATACAGATTTGAAGAGGCCATTTGATCTTTAGAGCACATTTCCTTCATTTGTTAAAAAAACACAGCAATTGAATGGCAATTGATTTGATTGATCCATTTATTACTTAACTAATATGAATGCATACTTAACAGCAGGCTATATTAGGTGCTAACTATACAGTGGTGAATAAACATAATCTCTGGTGAAGCTGAGACTCCCTGATGATATGATCCGTATTGATACAGATGTGATAATAAATGTATGCAAAACATTTTGCCTTTTGTTTTAACCCATTTGACCTTCAAGGTCTTTTTCCAGTGCTGAAAATTGAATTTTTTAAAATTAATATTGATTACAAAATGATAACTTAGATATTTCTTTTATTGCTTCCCTAGCTGTTATGTTTAGGGGTTGGCACAGTGTATTTAAAGAACTCATAGGAAATATGAGATTTGTCATTTAAACTTCTAGCCCAAGGGTTCTAAAGTTGTGGCCCCTCCACCAGCAGTATCGAGAAGCCTGTTAGAAATGCCTTGGCCTCACCCTAGAACTGCAGAATGAGGCAGACCTGATTCTACAAGCTCTCAAAGTGATTCGGATGAACATTAAAGTGTGAGGATTATTGCCCTAGCCTATCATTGGTCTTAATATTAAGTATCTCCTTTTATAATCTTGGTATGCCTTCAGTCCTTAACAGAAAGTAAACACTCATGAACTGAGTAATCCATGCTTCAGCAATTTAGGAAGAAACTGCTGATAAGAACAACAGATATGACCTAGAGGTAGTAAGTAGGGTAGTAATTATTTTATAAAAGGAGTGTTGGGGGGATTTCTGTATCAGGTAAGTGATTCTTGCCCCCAAAATAGTTGTTATCCTTTTATTTAATTCATAATCTTGGGGAGATGTTTATAACTAATTTTATGAAAATGTTATTTTTTAAAATCTGCAGCTCATAAGCTTACAGATTAGAAATATAACTATGAGGAAATGCTATTTTAGGATACTGCATTTTAAGAAAAAATAAAATGAAATTTTATGTTTGCTTAAAAGCTGTCTTTTTTTTTTTTTAGTACATTGTCCCACTTTAAAAGTAAATAAATCTTTGTTTACAGACAGTCCCTGGGTCTCCGACCCCAATATTCCCCTAGTGGCCCGTGAGATCATGCAGCGAATGATCCAACAATTTGCTGCTGAATATACCTCAAAAAATAGCTCTACTCAGGACCCCAGCCAGCCCAATAGCACAAAGAACCAAAGCCTGCCGAAAGCATCTCCAGTCACCACCTCTCCCACGGCTGCAACTACTCAGAACCCTGTGCTCAGCAAACTTCTCATGGCTGACCAAGACTCACCTCTGGACCTTACTGTCAGAAAGTCTCAGTCAGAACCTAGTGAACAAGGTATGGTTTGATGTCAAGGTCTCCTCTGTCCAATCAGAATACTTTAATTTGGGGAGAAAAAAAATATTGGCAAGTAGGGCACCAGTAGCAATAATAGAATAAAAACTAATGTGATTCTTAAATTGCTAACTATGCAATGATAGAGAAGTTCAGATAAATTGGCTACCTTACCCATCAGGAGTCCATAGTCATGTTTTATATACCACCCAGAAAAGTTATGTAGGTACAGTTGTTGCTGATCTTTAAGTTACTTGATATTTATATAAGCATTTTATACTTTCCAAAATGTTGTCATATCCATTGTTTTTAAAAAAAACCTGAAAAATTATTTTTCCCCCTTCTCCATCAATGTTCTAGGATTAGCACCTGAGAAATAAACATGTCTTTGTTTGTTAGGTAGAAGAAGTTATATTCTGCAAATGAGATCATAAGACAAAAATGTATTATTTGCAGTTTTAAAAAAGAAGTTCTTAGGGTTAGAAATAATGAGAAAACAGTAAACACACTTTAGGTTGTTAAGTGTATTCATTATTTTATTTAAAAAACACACACACATATTTCATATATGCACTATATTGTGAACTAACCCACAAGCATTTCCAGATCATTTGTTGGTGAGGATCCTAATTAAGTAGTAGGTTAAGAGGTTATCAGTTTTGCTTAGCAAATAATTCTTCAGTCTTTGAAAAGTTTACTTTCTTAAATAGATTAAACATTTCTGTTGCTTTGTGATCTCATTTTACCTTAATTTCACAAAGATGAAGTGAGCATTTTCACTTTGCCATTGTTCAAACAAGTAGAAAATTTAAATTGGTAATGTCTGTACTAATGAGATTTTGTCATAGAAATTTCATAAGAGTATGCAGAAAAGTTACCAGATATGTGGATTTATTAGTGAGAAATACATGTTTATTTTACAAAGTAAATTAAGTTTAATTCTTATAAAAACCTGTTTTAAAGGACTTTCTTTTGCTTATTGTAAATTATTTACGAAGGATTTGCACTTAATGGACGAAATAATTTTCCTTTGCTTTTTTCCTGTTTCTGTATAGTGAGTAGCAATCAGAATGTCCAGGTTTTTCTAAGAGAATTCCTAGTACAAGACCTAGTAGTTGTTCTGTGTTCACATTGATCAGTGTACCTTTGATTACATATTTGCAAAGTTGTTTTTTTCTGTTTTGAGGATTTTTTTTCTTTACCAAATTGGTAGCTTTCATTAAAATTTCATTGCTCAAAATATTGCACTAAAAGCTTCAAATTTACAATGGGAGAATGACAGCATAGAGATTGTATTTAAAGTATTAATAATGGAGATTAACATAAAAAGATACCACTAGTCTAACTTAACTTCGTATAGTTAGTGGTATGCTTAAAAGGTGTATTGTTTTGACAGCATGTACTTAAAAAGAAAAATTTGAACTAGGTGATAGGATTTTAGTATACAAGCTCATTGCTTCATTTTAAAATTACATTTCCTAAATGAATTTGTTGCCTATTTGATTACACGGACTTAGAGATCTTTAAATAATACTGTCTTTGGTTGGAAATATTTTAATTAGTATATTTGCTTGTTAGATAGCTAATTGGGTTAGATGTGTAATAGGATACTTGGTTTTATAAAATTACAATTATATATTTAGAAATATTAGTGACTGTGACAGGACAATACTTATTTTGTATGAGTGTGGGCTTTTTGGGTTTATAAACTCAATTGAATATTTATTTCTAAGAGCCTGAAATTGGGAGCTACAGTGTCTTCAGGCACAAGTTCTAAGTGGGTTTAATATTGGGGCAGTTTTTAACATAACTAGATAGCTAAGCCTCTCTGCTGGCCAACTGAAAATCAGGGGTGCATTGAGTATTATCTTACTCGGTTAATTTTGGACAGAATGGCAACTTTAAAAGTTGTCCAGACTCTTAAGTTTTCTTTTCTAGACATGTCTGTAAGGGGAATAAAAATCTTTGTGGGAAAAGAAAGTTGTCTGATTTTCTATTCTAGTAACATGAACTTGGGATTTGGTCTAACTTCTAAGACATTAAACCTCTAGGGTTCAGTCATTATTAAGACTATTTTTTTCTTCTTTCTTCCCTTAAACTTTGCCCATAAATTTATAATAGCTTATTAACAACAACAAAAAACAACCCTTTGCCTTTATAAATATCAGCTTGTGAATTTTGAACCTCTGCAGATATTTTTCAAAAGATTGACAAATGTAGTTTTTTATAGAGGTGTCCAAAGCGTAATTACAATATATGCACATTGTATAAACAGCTAACAACTGATTCATCTTATAGAGTGTATATGTGTAATTTAACCATGTAAACTTATATTTTAAAATGACTTTTGCACTACTTATTACTTAAACTTTTATGTACTTTTAGTGCTTTGGTAAGATTATTTAGAAAATGAAGTCTAATAGTTGTATGGCTGAACCTCAAACTATATAAACTACTATTTCTAATATCTCACTGTATCTTAACATCTATAGTGATATGCTTTACCTTTTATTTTGCCCTATAGTAAAATATTTTACACTTCTAGATATTAGATATAACAAGCTTTGCTAAATTTATGTTGCTTCAAGAGGAAAAATATCCTGACTCTATTAATGAATTGACTTTATAGCTCAAATATATGATTAGTGTATCTGCTAGTTGACTAAGCCCACTGCTTTGTCATCTTTGGCCTGTTCAGATCACATTTGCTCCTAGTTTTTAATATCCTCAGGTGTTTCTTTGTGTCTCTACAGACGGTGTACTTGATCTATCCACTAAGAAAAGTCCATGTGCTGGCAGCACTTCCCTGAGCCATTCTCCAGGCTGCTCCAGTACTCCAGGGAACGGGTAAGGGAAAATATTTGTAGCCTTCCACAGTTTTCTAGGGGACAATTTATCAAAGATTGATGCCAGTTTCTTTTGTATGTTTTAAAAATTAATTCTTCAAAGTAATACTCTTCTAGGAATACCTTTAGTAAAATTACTTTTAGTATACCAAGCAAGTAAAAGCACAGTCTCTGATCTAGAATTGGCTGGTATAAATCAGTTGTGCCAGTTTAGTACAAATAGTGTATAATCAGAAGCATGGCAAGAATGTCTTTGGACTTTTTGTTGTTGAGTATTTGGTAGTGTGAACCCCAACCTAAATAATTTCAGAGTTCAGATGTAAAGGCAGTACTGTATTATGTGTGCTGAAGTTGTTGAATAAAAATTGGGCTCTAGTAATTAACTTGGTATCTCTAATGTAGTGTGTGGATGTGTGTCGGCTGTTTGTTTTGTTGATTTGAACTGCAATTTTAACTGTGTGGCAGTTCAGAAAATCTGATTGTATTTTTTGTTTTAAAGTAGATAAAGACTGGTTGTAAATATTGACAAATAACTATCTTATGCTGTCAAGACATTATTACATGCATAGTTTTGGTAACTCTTTAGCAGGTTCAAGTGAATTTTCTGACCTCCTAATTTTACAGTAAGATTGTCTAAGTCTCCTTCTATGTGTATATATTAACCATTTGGAGAAAAATGAGGTATTAATAAAGATATATAGATGCCATATTGGGAAGAAATTTCCATAAAACTTTGTTGTGACCAAAAATCAACTTCATCTAGATATGAAAAATAACTTGAGTAAGTTAAATTAGTTAATACTTAGATTTATTTAACTTTCCGATCATCAAACATGGGGCATTGTTTAGATGGTATAGGAATAAGTAGACACTAAATGTACTAACCGTTTCAATTTATACTTAATTACCTTCAAATTGAAGGATTTCTTTACTGATTGCTAAAATGTGCCCTTTATTTTCTCTAAAATTCCATAATTTTCCTTTTTCTCTCCTTTATGTTCAGTCTAAAAATAACATTCATTTAATCTATTTTGCATATTTTACTAATCTTTTCCTTTAAG
This sequence comes from Myotis yumanensis, assembly GCF_028538775.1. Classification (NCBI taxonomy): domain Eukaryota; kingdom Metazoa; phylum Chordata; class Mammalia; order Chiroptera; family Vespertilionidae; genus Myotis; species Myotis yumanensis. Next base: position 21,381,005 of record NW_027223764.1, on the reverse strand, counting down.
CTCTTCTTTTCATGGTAGTTTATATGTACTAGGTAGATGCTATCATGGTCCCAAATCATTGGATTCCATTTATATATCAAAAAATTTGAGTTGTATAATTCAGAACACAAGTAGAAGCCTAAGTGCGATTTGTATAAATGAATTCCTTGCTTATGATTCACTTTAAGCTTGGCCATCAGGTTCATGTATTATTATATGGTTGAACTTGCTGTGTTTATCCTTGTAAATGGAAAGAGTTTTCTTTGTGGTATTGTTTTCTGGAAGACAAAAGCACTGACAGTACTGCCCATCTTTTAGTTGAATATTCATTGTTATCTTATTGTTATTTACTGATAATAGCACAGAATCCTTGTAGACTTTTGGAGAACAAAGCTAGTTTATCATTATTTCTGCAAAGTTCCACTTTGGTGCCTGTGTAATATAATTCCCCTTGGGCATGCTTTACCAGTTGCCAGTTTTATCAATGGTAATCTTTCTCTATTGTGAAATAGAAAACCTTAAGAATTAACTTTGTGTAAGTAATTGACTTTTTAAATATTATTCAAAAGCTATTTACTTCAAATTTCAAAATTGATGTTTGGTATTTTAAGAAGAGAGGTGTTTTTTATAAAGAAGACTACAAAATTGCTTATATACCTGTGAAAATTATTTGACTAGAACTTAAGGAACAAAGTTTTGGGGGAAATAAAGTATAGTTTCTTTAAAGCTTGGGTTATTTCAAATGGAGAATCAGTGGTACTCATGTATCTGCAACTAATAGTGTTTTAAAATGAAGAAGTGTGGTAAGTTATAATGCGATGGGTATTTTGGTTTGGGGTACTTTTCCTTCTTGGGGCTGGTAGCCATATTTTTTTTTTTCCCAAACAAATAAGAAATGTCATTTGGAGTTGTTTGATTTTTATAGTGAACATCAACTTGTTTGTGGGATAAATGAACAATTATCTATGGGTTCCACCAATGTAAATGGTTCCAGTTTTATGACTGGTTGTTATGAATGTTGGAAATGTTACATTAAAATAAATAATTTGGCTTACTCTTTTATTACTGTACTTGTTTAGTGGTAACGTCACATTGATAACACAATTCTGTGTAGATTTATGGAGACTTGATGATTACTTTGTAATTAATAATTAAGGTGCTATTTTCAGACAGTTGCGCGAAACTTTTTCTCCGAAAATTTGTGAACCCAACCAGAGACCAGCTGACAGGTTTAATTTTTCTTTGCCCAAAAAGCTCCTGTTTTTTTTTTTTTCTTTTTTCCTTTTTCTTTTTTTGTGAACACGTTTTAAAACTAACTGCTGAGACCATTTTTTTTTTAATTTTAGAGAAAAATAAATAAATAACACAAAGTGATGTTACCCAAGCAAGGCCTTCTAATAAAGGAGTGGTCCCCTCACCCATCCCTCCCTACCTGTGCAAGTCCTGCTCACATCAGTTTCCTTCCATCCAATTAGGCGACCTGGGAGACCCAGCCAGTACCGCCCAGACGGACTTCGGAGTGGTGATGGGGTACCTCCAAGAAGCTTACAGGATGGAACCAGGGAAGGTTTTGGACACTCCACATCACTCAAAGTTCCATTGGCTCGATCCCTGCAGATTAGTGAAGAACTACTGAGCAGAAACCAATTGTCCACAGCTGCCAGCCTTGGGCCATCTGGATTACAGAATCATGGACAGCACTTAATATTATCCAGGGAAGCCTCTTGGGCAAAACCACATTATGAGTTCAACCTCAGCCGTGTGAAGTTCAGGGGAAATGGTGCACTCAGCAACATCAGTGACCTTCCTTTTCTTGCAGAAAACTCTGCCTTTCCAAAAGTGGCACTTCAAGCAAAACAAGATGGAAAAAAGGATGTGAGCCATTCATCTCCTGTAGATTTAAAGATACCACAAGTTCGAGGAATGGATCTTTCTTGGGAATCTCGCACTGGTGATCAGTACAGCTATAGCTCTTTGGTAATGGGTTCACAAACGGAGAGCGCGCTTAGTAAAAAATTGAGGGCTATTCTTCCAAAACAAAATAGAAAAAGCATGTTAGATGCTGGACCCGATTCTTGGGGCTCAGATGCTGAGCAGTCTACCTCTGGACAGCCATATCCCACATCGGATCAAGAAGGAGACCCTGGCTCCAAGCAGCCTCGGAAGAAAAGAGGGCGTTACAGACAGTACAACAGTGAGATACTGGAGGAAGCAATCTCAGTGGTTATGAGTGGAAAAATGAGTGTTTCCAAAGCTCAGAGTATTTATGGGATTCCCCACAGTACACTGGAGTACAAAGTAAAGGAGAGGCTGGGCACTTTGAAAAACCCTCCAAAGAAAAAGATGAAATTAATGAGGTCGGAGGGGCCAGATGTTTCCGTAAAGATTGAATTAGATCCCCAGGGAGAGGCAGCACAAAGTGCAAATGAATCAAAAAATGAGTAGGAATATTGTAGAGTGCCAATTACTGTACAAACTGGGTGAGCACTACTGCTGTCATTGCTTGCACCTAACTTCATTTACTGTGACGCTTGTTTCTCTGCAGATTTTGCATTAACTTGTGTGTACAGAGGTGAAAGGTGCTTTCTGAATGTTGCATATTTAAAATTTTTCATGTGCAGTATGGCTCGGGATATTGTTTGGCCTTTTGCATGTTTCTCTACAAGAGAACTGAGTTACCTCACAGAGAACAGATACATGGAAGCGGACTCCTTGCCTGTAGAGCCTGCATGCTTTTTATTCTTTCTTTTAAGTTATATTTGCCTTTATTTAAAAACGATAAAAAGCCCCTCTTTTAGAAACCACCTCTGTATACGGGGAGCTTTATCACTGAAAATTGGAAGCCATCTTATAAAATTATTCACATTTTTTCTTCTACGATTCAACTAATTGAAGGATTAAACTAAAGAAAAATCTCTTAAGAACATGAACCTTTGAATTTAAGAAATTTGTTTATTCCATGATAAATAATTATTTGGGTCAATTTTACATGTTATGATTTTATTCTCACTGTTAAATTTACATAACAAATTAGCAGTCTGTTTAGTGCTCACCCAGAGGGGAAGAAGGTGGAAAAGGTGCACACACTACCTTCAGAAATGCTTCGGTTAATTACTTTGTAACACTACCTTTGCTGTGATTTCATTTGGGATTTTCTAAGGGTAGAATTTGGTCTCACCAACAAGTGAGGATATAGCCTTATCTCATGGAGGACGAGCTCCGTTCTTACTCAGGAGCAGTCAGGGTACATTACATAACAATAGAGGATGCCTCATTTTAGCAAACTCAGTTTCTTTGTATTCTTAATTCCTTTTATAAATTTGATCACATGCTAACAAAAGACTGAATGTCCTTGCAGCAACTAGTTTAAAATAATCAAGATCTGTTTATTGGGGAATGGGAGAAATAGGAAAAGAAATGTGTATAAGTAATTATAATATTGTAAAATGGTATCTAGATTTTACAGCCTCAGTAGTCCGCCCAAATATCCACATGAATGAAGGATCCATATTTGTGGTGAGAGAAAAAACACAGCCCCAAGGCAACCTATTATGATTTAGGTTGCATTTCAATTCTAATAATAATTCAATCAGAAATCAAGCTCATTAAGAGTTTCTTTTTTAACTAATGCAAATACTAGTACAAGGGGGCGGGTGTTTTTAGTTAATTCATTGCTTTAAATCTTTTTTTCTTTATTTGGCATCCATAATATCCCCTTTTTAACTTTTTCTGGTATTTGCTTATTTTTATGGTTGTTTAGCACACAGTTCAAGACCTTTCAGATCATGTTTGAACAAGCACTCCTTGAAGAACATCTAAGCTTTTTGCTTTTTTTTAGATGGACTTTTAAAAAATAATTTATCTTTATTATTGAAAGTGTTGCAGGTCCTTTTTTTCTGAGATGGGCTTTTTAAATTACACTAATTAAGTTGGGGACGTTTATTTTCCACATTTTTTTTTTTTTTTGCAAGAATACCTGATAATGCCCATGAAATTTAATTTTGCATCGTGACCAAATTGAAATTACTGTTTGTGCAAAACAAAATCATACCACATTCACCCTTTATTCTAATCTGCTGAGAAAGGTGGTCTGGCTCTTCTAAACGCTTAACCAAAAATTTAAAAAGTCATTGAAGTTTTTGTATAAAATCAAACTTAGAGCATTAAAATTGAGGCTGATGATTTCAGGTGGATACTAACAGTTTGAGGAGAAGTAGGTCCAGATATTCCCAAGGCATAAATTCTTGCCTAGAAACATCAGAGCAGTTTATTAAGTTAAGGATAGTTTTCCCTCAGCAACCTATGTGTTCAAAGGTTAGGCACACCATTGCTGTTTTTAAAATACATGCACTGCTCATACTACATAGCCTGGGCTTGTGTTCCTCTTTCGGTTTGGTTATTTATTCGGTGGATGACTAAGCCTGTTTCCTCTTAGCTTTCTAGTCTTCTCAACAGAAAGAGCAGTGTATATGACTGCAGTATTTTCTAGCCTAGCTGGAAGTTGCAATAAAAATACTCTGAAACATGGTTTTCATCTGCAGTTGAAGGAAGCAAAGGGCTAAGCTTATGAAGGAAAGCCTCCTTTGTTCCACACTCAATAATTTGTCGCACACAATTAATTGTAGCCGTGGTACCTTTTTGCATGATGTTTGGGGTATTCAGTAGCCCATGATTGCTGCAAAAAGGTACTTTGAGCAATTAATTTGTGCTTGCTTTTATCCTCTCTCAGAAAGTGGCCCATTTAAAAATTTGGCCGTAAAAGTTCAACTTTTGTAGAGTTTTACTGTTCAGAGAGGTTTTATCCTATGTGGTAGTCTATAAAGTGATGTATGAGTTGAGTTATGTAAAATTTGTCACAGTAGTGTACATGGAGTGATCATTTTACTAACATAAATATTTTCTATGTGTGTTTCAGTGGATGACAATCGAGCAGCAGAAGAATGGTGTGCCTACCCTTTAATGCTGCAGTTTAAATAAGAGAACTTGTATTATGTCATTTCAGATTGTAGGCTGAGAGTTGTAAATAGTGAAAATTTGAGTTTTTCTATTATTTGTTTTGGTTAGAAAGTGAATTTTAAAAACAAACCAAACTCTAAACTTTCCCAGATTAAAAGTCCTGAGACCTGAAGATTGTAATATTCATGTCTGTGAAGCTTTTAAACATTACACTTGAGATCAGTCATGACTTGATATTCAGGTAAATTTTCTTTTCCAAGAAGCTTTTGAATAAGTATATTTCCTCCAAAGGTCGGTCGGTCTCTTTCTTTTTCGTAGATTATTTTAAAGCACTAATTGCATTACATTGGTAACTGCAATATAAAATAGCCATTATTGTTTTGTGAAGCATGGTTGAAATTAGATAGTGGTCCCTTTTAAATTTCATGAGCCTCTCAAAAAAAAAAACTTAAAAAAAATACAGAAAGCTGCTGAATATTTCAAAAAATATATATTTTACCTTATTGTAGGTTTTGTAAAGTTAGTTTGTAATATTCAGGTGCACTTTTAATGTTAACTTTTGTGTTCAGAGTTCCATTATACCATGTATTTCTTGAAGGTGGCTCATCACATGATGGCTGGCTGTCAGTCTTGGTGCCGCAGTGATCCCTTAATATTTGATTTCTCTCTTGATTTGGCACTTTCAGTGTAGATATTCTAGTTTGGGGACGTCCTCATAAAGGTGTAAAAGAAATTGGTCTATTCGCATGCTTAATTTCTGCTCATCAGAGTTTTGCATGGTTCAAACAACAGTTGACCATTTTTATGATATGGGAAAGTATAGTTCACAACTGTCTGTGTCACAAAAGCCTTTTCTCCTTGCATTTTCCAGTAGCAGATGATGACATTACTATATGATAGTATTCAGACTAATGTTAGGAGATAATGTATTTAAGATCAGTTCTTGCATTTTTTATGAGAGAGCATTCACATAGAGTAGATAAGCTATCATGCTATAAATAAAAAACACTAATTCTGTGGAAGGATATCTAGTTGGTATTTTTATCATTAGTTTTCTCATTTCTGAGTCAGTCATCAAACTTGACAGTAAAGTAGTGTAATACTTTGTTCAGTAGCTTATAAGTGACTCTGAACTGTTTGTGATGAGCTATACGTTTATTTCTGTCCCCCAAGAACCATGAAGGACAAGGTCTCTTTCAGGAAGAATAATTTATATTTGTGTATAATACTTTTTAATATTAAGTTTGTTGTTATTCTGAAGTTTAGATGTTGCTTGATAAACCTTTACTACAGCAGATCATGAATATGAGTAAGGCTTTGTGTAATAATAGGGGTCCTTATGTGAAGTTAATTACTGTTCAGTTCTGGTGAGCAAGCTTAACAAGTGTGAAGTGTGTGTTAGCTTTATTTGGTACACTTTTACTTTACAATATTGAAGTGCTTTTAGAACTCTGGTTATCTTATATAAACCATTACCTCAACCAATTGGCATTTCCATTCTTCAACATTTTACCTGAGCTATAAGGTGAGCTATATGGGATCAGATAGTAAAACAAATAAGGCACAATGAGAAATTTAGTTCCCAGTTTTCTGGAGAGAACTCTAAATTAGATGAAAAATGACTGCCTGCAAAGGCCCGTATCATACATAACTACCTTCTCTCATTAGGCAGTACATAGCAACCCTGGAGCTGCTAGTGAGCTGTGTTCTCCCCCTATCCCAAGTAAGCACATGGTGCAAGGCCTGGTTCTAAGACTTTGTGATTCTCTTACATTTCATTGTCCCATAATAGTGAAGCTTGGATTCAGTTATTTTTATAAAACAAATTAATGAGTCACCCAGTGTCAGAACCTGAAATTATTTTTCATTATAGTAGATCTATGACAGTTCAATATCATTTTCTTTAACAGGTATTATCCCCGTAGATTTAAATTTGAAACCACATATTTTTGCTTTTGTAATTATTATTTTTTTAAACTCCAGAGATGGTTTTCATATGAACCACCCTTTTCTATATATTCAGGTTGCTGTCATTGGTAATAGAATATGGCAATAGACTGAATTGTTCCACTTAATCTTTTATAGGAGACATTGAAAGTTATAGGTTAAATTTTGACCTTCATGAAGCTATCAAAGATAATTTTCCTTGTTACTATTCCATTGTAATTAGGTCTTCATTAATACTACAGTCAGGCCAGTGTTATTAAAAACTTAATGGCTTCAGCCAAATAGCCCATTTAGGAGACTATTAAGCTGTATAAGGATTTTTATTTTTTAATGTAATTGCTTTGAAACTCTACTGAAATGGAAAAATTTATAATTGTGGTACAAGGAATGCAGACCTCCAAAGTCATCTTAGATTTTTTGTTTGTTTGTTTGTTGTTTGGATTATTCTGCCCCTGAGACTTGAGTAGGATTTGTTGATGTGGTGACTGAAGAGAAAATAGGAAATTCTGTGCATATCCTCTGTCTCTTACTCCCAGATAAAGTCTCAGTTGCCTTTTAAATAGCAGATATCAGCCCTGTAGCTGTGTGCCCTCAGTGGTATGAAGGAGATTGGGGGAAAGATTAAAAAGAAAGTAGGATGGGAAAGTATGTAGACTTGAGAAAAGGCTAAAGATTCTGTCCTATAATACTAAAAATGAGTCACAGGATAGATAATGTGGTGAAGTTGGGCCATCTTCATTTGATAGCAGAAAAATCTTTTAGATTGTTTGAAAATGAGAATCAAGGCTAATGTTGATTTGACAAACCATAACATTAATTCTGCAACTGTTGGGGGAGGGGTATAATTTTAAAGTTTCCAGTTCATTTAGATCTGTATCAAAAGCCGTAAAGCAAGCACTTTTAGTTAATCATAGATTTATTGGATAAAGCAAATATTATAATTATAATATTTAACCTTTATTGTTTGAATATGGAAATGAACTCTTTATCCTATCTTGAACTGTCATTGAACAGGCCAAGATGATCTTTTTAACACTGGAAATGACCCTACACACATACCAAAAAAATCTAAAGCAGTTAAGACATATTTGAAGATCCATACCTCTTAGACTTTAGACTTGTCTTGGGAAAGAATTTATGAACTTATAACCAGTATTAGTACAGTCTTGGGTTCCTCGTTCTGCATAATTGCACCCTTTCTCAGGTATGTCCTGAAAACATAAATTTTAAAATAATCTCTTTAGAGATTAGCTTCTCAGTGGATAGTGTGTAAGGGGACTTGGGGAGGGGGGCAGGGATAGGGGTTGGACACAGGACACTGACTCAGTAAGAGCAGGGATTTTTAACATTCAATAGCCAAATAGAATTTCAATCTAGATTATTTTTACCCCCTCAGAATGAGTGAAACATTATCTATTACTCAGTAAATAACCGGTGCTACACTCCTAAAAATACTTTCTTTCATCCAGGTGACATTTTTTTTTCTGCTTGGTGGAAGCGTATATAGTAAACTTTATTGTCACTAGGAAAGCACTTGTTTGAAATGTTTAAAATACTAGAAAAGGGATAATTTAGCACTTTTTCAGTTACAACACTAAAGTCTTAATTTATCTTCAGTCTTAGGTACTGTAAGTTTTAGAGTGATTACTTACAAATGTAAGACATACTACATAATATGGGGTCAAATCACATTTCTATATATCTTGTCTTATTAAAAAAAGACAATAACATTTTGTACCTGTCAAGTAATTCAAGTGATTGCCTCATTTTCCCCATTTTATTAAGCATTTCAGGCTTAAGAATTTGGAATTTGAGAGGAGGTGAGGGGAAAATTCCCCAATATGAAAAATTGTGTCAGACCATTTTAAAAAAATAAATCACTAGGAAAATGGGTAGGGATTCTCTCTCCCTTTAAGTCTTCAGGGAATGAGCAGTATTTAGAATCTTTGGCTGAAATTCAAGCCTTTTTACTGTGTAAATTTTTAATATTAATTCACTGACATGCTTTTTACATCAGAGGACTGAAAATGGATCTTAATGTTTTTAAGTTGTGGAAGGGTATATTTCTAAAATGGGGGGTGGGTGATTAACTAGGTTAGTATACCAGCATTAGTAAGTTTAAGGAATTTTAGTATGTAATAGCAAAGTGTTTGATTAAAAGTCTAATCCTATCTTGCTAGTCGAAATTAGTTACATTCTGATCTAGGAAAGATATAGTCATTGGGTATTGATATGCTGTGCTGTCAGAAAACCAGACTGAGGTAGAAACCTTTATCTGACGCCCACATGTTGCTTGTTCTGATGGGATGTATACAGACAGCAGCTTACTGCTGCTTCGGGAAGAAATGTATAAACTATACATTTGGAGTATTTGCATATAATTCTTTATAACCTCCACTTTAAACTGTCAGACATTGGTATTTTATCAGTCCACACTGTTGATTAAAACTAATGTTCTTAGGAATACAACTTGTACACACTGTTTAAAAACCCTCAGGGACAGTTTACACACTATTCTCACTCAATTCAGGTACTTTGATGCTATTCTTAAACCTAACAGTGACTTGTATTTTTCTGTTTTACTTTTATTTCGACGTGCTGGTAGCACATCCTTGATGAATGTCAACTTAAAAACTCAGTTCAGGTATCCAGGTATAACTCAGCCAAACATTTTAAAGCTGCATATAACTCCAGCACACGGTGCCTCACACTCTTATAGTGGCATTCTATATATTCAGTTATTACTACTGAGCAGATAATATGGGGGTTCCTGTTAACAGTGTATTTAAAAGACAAAACAAAATGTGCAAAAATCTATAGCCAGCACATGGGACACACACATAGTTAAACTATATATTTTTAAATGCTACTAAATAACCAGCACAATTAAACAACATTCCTTGCTGCTTCTGAAACTATAACAGATGCAGTTCCTTCTTGATGTGGCTCTTCGTTCTTCACCATACTACTACTAAATTCAAGCACTGGTCCTTGGGTGTCTGACCTCTACATTCTAGTTTATGCAATGTCTTTAGAGAATTCTGTGCACTGGCCACTGTGATGGAACCATTGGGCCAGGAGTGCTTTGAGTTTATTAGTAGTGTTTCTGCCAAAGTTGGTGTTGTAACATGAGTATGTAAATGTCAAAAAATTAGCAGAGGTCTGGGTCTGCCTATCGGCAGACGATTTTATCGATGTATTTTGCAGCCTTGAAGTCCTCAGTGACAAGTTTCTTCTGATGTGAAGTTCTAATTCCAGAGTTTTAGCCCTTTGCATCTTTAATGTTAAGACTTGTCTACTAGAGGTCTTTATTCATTAATATTCCTTTTGTTTTCTGCAGCACTATCTGTGGTTAACAAAATAGATTATTCCTCTGCTTTAATATTTGATATTTTACATCTAAAAGGAATTCTCCACATACAAAACCCACAGCCTTGAAGATAAGGAAAATGGCATCTTTCAAATTTCTAGAAGTTCCAAGTGTCACTCAACAAAACAGGAACCCCCTTTACTCTTATGGACCTCATTTCAATATACTGTTTACAGTTTGACGGAATTGTATAATTTAATATTTCTCTTGTACTGTAGTTTATATTTATTTACAGATTTTTTTGTACTGTGTGATTTGAACTTTTTGTTCCTTGCTATGATCAATGTTTATGTAGTAGAGCACTTACGATCACAAATTAAGTTTTTTGGTTTGATTGCACTACATTAAATTTTTTAATGCAGTTCTGATTTTTGACTGGACTAAAATAAGCTGTGTCTTAATGTATGTGATGAGTACTTAAAACTTTAATCCATGTGATCCCCTTTTTTTTGCATTGTATGTCAAAAGCGCTAGTTCTTTCGTGCATGTGTAAGATTTAATGGTTCCATTGTATTATTTGACCATGACATTTTGGAGAAACATTCCCAGCTGTAATGTTGTGTATGGTAGTTCTCACTGGATGCTAGACTTTTCAAAACCACTATTCTTCTAATAAATTTGTTGTGAAAAACTTTTAAAAGTTTGGTATCTGCTTCTTAAGATTTTAATGCTGTTCGTTTAAAAATCCACAAAGGGGGTGAAATTTTGAAATGTACTGTAAATGCACATGGTAATCAATGTCAGTAATTTTTTCTGATAAATTCTTTCAAGATGAAATCTCTTAGATAACTAGAAGTTGCAGCTTCAAAATCGTGCTTCAGTATTTGTATTCAATACTGCCTTGGAACTTTTTTTTTTTTTAAATCTTTATTGTTCAGATTACATTTGTTCCTCTTTTTTTCCCCCCATAACTCCCCTCCTCCCAGTTCCCGCCCCACCCTCCGCCCTCACTCCCCATCCACTGTCCTCATCCATAGGTGCACGATTTTTGTCCAGTCTCTTCCCGCATCTCCCACTCCCCTTCCCCCCCCCCCAAGAATAGTCAGTCCATTCCCTTTCTATGTCCCTGATTCATTATAATCACCAGTTCATTCTGTATATCAGATTATTTATTCACTTGATTCTTAGATTCACTTGTTGACAGATGCATGTTTGTTGTTCATAATTTGTATCTTTACCTTTTTCTTCTTCTTCCTCTTCTTAAAGGATACCTTTCAGCATTTCGTATAATACTGGTTTAGTGGTGATGAACTCCTTTAGCTTTTCCTTATCTGTGAAGCTCTTTATCTGACCTTCAATTCTGAATGATAGCTTTGCTGGATAAAGTAATCTTGGTTGTAGGTTCTTGGTATTCATCGCTTTGAATATTTCTTGCCACTCCCTTCTGGCCTGCAAAGTTTCTGTTGAGAAATCAGCTGACAGTCATATGGGTATTCCCTTGTAGGTAATTGAGTCTCTTTCTCTTGCTGCTTTTAAGATTCTCTCTTTGTCTTTTGCTCTTGGCATTTTAATTATGATGTGTCTTGGTGTGGTCCTCTTTGGATTCCTTTCGTTTGGGGTTCTCTGCGCTTCTTGGACCTGTACGTCCATTTCTTTCACCAGGTGGGGGAATTTTTCTGCCATTATTTCTTCAAATAGGTTTTCAATATCTTGCTGTCTCTCATCTTCTGGCACCCCTATAATTCTGATGTTGGTACGCTTGAAGCTGTCCCAGCGGCTCCTTACACAATCTTCGTATTTTCGGATTCTTTTTTCATTTTGCTTTTCCAGTTGGGTGTTTTTTGCTTCTTCGCATTTCAAATCTTTGACTTGATTCTTGCGCTCCTCTGGTCTGCTATTGGGTGTCTGTATAATATTCTTTATTTCAGTCAGTGTATGCTTAATTTCTAGTTGGTTCTTTATCACAGCATCGAGGGTCTCATTAGATTTCGTGAGGCTCTCATCAAGTTTATCGGCAGCTTCTAGCACATTATTGCAAGCCCTCAAGATTGCGTTTTTTAGCTCTATATCCTCCATTTCTGTCATGTTTTTTTTGTCTCCGCATTTTTTATGCTTTCTTGGTGCACCCCCTTGTGGTCTTTGTGCACAGTCTTGTTCTAGTTAAGCCTTGATTGTTGTAGTTAATACTAGAGGGATTTGACCACCAGGCTGACTGGCTGTGAGAATCACCTGTATCTGCAGTGGGAAAACTTCTGTCCTCTGGAGAGGTGCTAATCTAGCCTTTGCCTGAGGCTATCCAGCCAATGGCTCTGCGTAGGGCTTGGGCGGGGCGGGTCGCAGGGGATCAACATGGCGGGCGGAGGGAGCAGTTATGGCTGCTCTCAGTCCCATTCCCAGAGGCTCTGCTTCTCAGAACCCCAGCAACCGCTGCAAACCTCAGAGAGAAAGCTGCCCTCACGTTCCAACTGATGCCAGACAATCCCACCTCTCCCGTTTGAGTCTGAGTCCCTAGAGACTCGCCCGGAACTGGAGCTCAGAGTCTGAGACTTCCTCCTGATTGAAAACGACAACCGCGCCCTCAGCCAACAGCCCGCTTTGCACGCACACCTCCGCACCTTTGTATTTTCCACACTGCGCCTCCTCTGAGCCTCGGTATGCTGTTCTCTTTCCTTCTAGTTGAAGAGTCTCTCCTCAGCCAGCCTTCCTATGGTTCTGGGTGATGTCCGTTCCGTCTTTTAGTTGTATTTTTGAAGTGGTTGTTTGCGGCCGCAGTCTCTGGTGTTTACCTATGCCGCCATCTTGGTCTCTCTGCCTTGGAACTTTTGACCTTTATTAATTGGATACTTCCCTGCCTCAGCATTGAATTATTCACTTAAAAATATTTCCAGCTAAATAAGACCTGTTTGCTATGCTTAGTTTTTCATAATTTTTTAGAGTAAAACTTTATGTTGAGATTGCTTGTTAAAAGGAATAATGGTTTGCTAATTGTTTGCTCTTTTCTTGAGACATAAGTATGAAAATAACTATCAGTTAATGAAAGCTATCATAGCAGTTCTGATTCTTGGGAAGGTGCTAGTACAGTATTTCCTTTTACCAGGACAAAGAACAGCATATATAGGGTGGGACAAAAGTAAGTGTACAGTTGTGAGTATGGGAAACAGTTTATTTTTGTATTATTATTTATTTGTAGTATTTTCTATTCAGACCACTGTAAACCTATTTTTGCCCTACCCTGTATCTTGCTCAATATTTATGTTGTGGTTTTTAGAAACTAGGTGTATAAAGAAGTTTCATATTATAAATTGACTAGAGGCCCGGTGCACGAAATTTATGCATGGGGGGAGGGGCGTCTCTCAGCCCAACCTGTACCCTCTCCAATCCGAGAGCCCTCTCGCAATCTGGGACCTCTGGCTCCTAACTGCTCACTTGCCTGCCTGCCCTAACCACTCTGCCTGCCTGCCTGATTCCCATAACTACCCTCCCCTGCTGGCCTGATCCCCCTAACTGCCCTCCCCTGCTGGCCTGGTTGACCCTATTAACTTTTTTAAAAAATCTTATCCCCTTTACACACAATTGTATTTGACTTCCTTATTGGCTTCTCCCTCTCACACAATTTTGCTCTCTCCTTTATGTAACACTTTTTCCTACTGAATCATTTATAAACTTTTCTTTCCTCCTTATTTACTACTTCTTTCTTCCCATCTTTCTCCTACCCTCCCTCCCTCCCTCCCCACATTCCTTCTTTCCTTTATCTTTACCCCTGCCCTCCTTCCCACCTTAATTTTTTCCTTCACTTCCTCCCCGGACCTGCTTTGCTCCCTCCCTCATTTCTTCCTTCTTCCCATTCTCTTTTTAAGCTCTACCGGCTCCCCTTTAAAAGTTTTCTTCCCTCCCTCTTTCTCTCTCATCCTACCTTTGCCATACATTCTTCTCTACTTACTTCCACTGTTTTAATATCTATCTACCTGCCTAATTATTCACTGTCATTTATCTTTTTTCTTTTCTGACTCCTACTTTTAAAATCTGTGTCCAGTACACAACTATACTTGATTTTCATTATAGCTCTTACAGTTCACTCATACATCCTCTTTCCTCCTGTAACTCTGCTCTCTACAGACTCCTTTATAAAGTTCTTCCCTCCCTCCTTCCCTTCTTACAGCTTCTGTGAGGGGGGGGGGGGGGGGCGTTAACCCCCAGCAAGATTTCAGCCCCGGCCAGCTGTTCACCACCCCTCCTTCCCTGGCCTCCCCACCACTGTCCTCCCATTCCCTGCCCGGGACGCCCAGCCCAGCAAGGGTGGCAGAGGCCCAGGCAGCCCGGGCACTGCTGCTGCTGCTGCGAAGCAGGAGCGTCTCTGCCCAGAAGGCCTCAGACCGTTTACCACTCCGTTCTGGACCCATGGGCACCTACCCACCAACGGCCTGCACCGGGGGCCAAGGCAAACCTCCCGTGTCTGGGCAGTGCTCCTGCCCCACCCCTCACCGGGCACACCTGCTCCTGCTGCAGTCACCACCCCTTCCTGCGTGCAGCCCTGCGTTTCTTTCCCTTTTCCATTCCTGCATCTTTTTCTTGTTCCCTTTCTGTATTTCTCTTTCTCCTCTTGGCCTGTCTACATACAGGCCTGCCTTCCTCTCCCTCTCCTTTCTTATCTATCGTATCCTATCCTACCCCGGGCCCTTGCAGCTGCCTGAGCAGAGGGCGGGGACACTGTAACATAATTTGCATAGTTCTCTATTAGTATAGAATAGATTCCTGTCGTAAAGTGGATAGGGAAGAACAGCTGGATTATAATAATACAAAGTAGCCGAAACCGGTTTGGCTCAGTGGATAGAGTGTCGGCCTGCGGACTGAAAGGTCCCAGGTTCGATTCCGGTCAAGGGCATGTACCTGGGTTGTGGGCACATCCCCAGTAGGAGATGTGCAGGAGGCAGCTGATCGATGTCTCTCTCTCATCGATGTTTCTAACTATCTCTCTCCCTTCCTCTCTGTAAAAAGTCAATAAAATATATTAAAAAAAAATAATACAAAGTAGAAATGATATCAATATATTTTAGAAAACTTGTCAAGCTCATAATATATATGTAATTAAAAGCGACTTCTGATCATTTCTAATGATATTTTATATTTAAAAAATAATGCTATTGTTGGTAATTGGCCTATAGACTATCTTCTAGTTGATTTTTTCTTCTTTGACTCTCTAGCTACTTCTGCCTTTTGGTCTGGTATTTATAAAATTGGAAAATAATGCCACATCTTTATAGAACATTTTTCTGGAAAACTAATTATTATTCCTTACTAAATTTCAAAGCTATAACTACTTATTTCTCTTTTTTTGTTTGTATTGTTTCCATTGATTTTGTAGTGAGAGGAAAAGAGAGGGAGAAAGAGAGATAGAAATATCGATGAGAGAGAGTCCTCGATTGGCTGCCTCCTGCCTTCCCTGTCCCGGGGATCGGGCCTCCAACCCGGGCATGTGCTCTGACTGGGAATCGAACCAGCAACCTCTTGGATGACATTCAGCCAACTGAGCCGTATCTTGTCATTATCTATTCTAAACTGGTGGCTTGATCGGTGTAATAGGTTTATAATCTAGCATCTCACAAATGAATGAATTTTAGTTCTCTTTTCTTCAAATTGATACTTATCTCTTCAGTTGTTACAACCTTATTTTTAAAAAAGGTCTGGCTAGGTTGCTCAGTTGGTTGGAGCCTCCTCCTGTGCACCAAAAGGTTGTGAGTTCAATTGCTGATCAGGGTACATACCTAAGTTGTGGGTTCGATCCCTGGTTGGGCACATAAGGCAACCAATGGATGTTTCTCTCACATCAATGTTTCTCTCTCTCTTCCTCTCTCAAAAAAATCAATAAAACATATCCTCCAGTGAGGATTTAAAAAAAAAAAAAAGTTATTTCTTTTAATCCAGAATTTTCTTCTCTGATTCTCCTGATATTCAAATTATTTCAGGCACCCTTCGTCTTAAAGTACAGGAGTCAGGGAAATTGCATCAGGGAAATGGAGTGGAAAAAATGGAAAACGGTATTGCTTTCTGCCATTTTCTGAGTTGTGGAATTATTTTTTCCCAAGGATTGAATTTTTCTCACCAGATATTTGCATTCAAATGTAAAAACATATACCCAAGTCATGTAATGTTAGATTTTGTAGCTGAAAGAAGTGAAAAAAAATCCTTTCTTTAATAGAAAATATTCATTAAGTAACATAGTAAATAACCTTTCTTGTATTGAGTGTCCACTTTATCATTATGATAAAATGCTTATCATTTTCCAAATGGTAAGCATTTTAACACAGAATTTTATCAGATTCAATTTATAAGTTGTTGACTTTTTGTTTTGGGGAGAAGTGGTAGTGAGTATCAGACTGCATTTACAGGTGAAATAGGCTTGTTTTCAGAAGTTTGGAAAAGATGTTCTCAAAACAAGACCTTTTTAAAAGGTTGATTACTATATAATTA
Source organism: Myotis yumanensis (assembly GCF_028538775.1). NCBI lineage: Eukaryota > Metazoa > Chordata > Mammalia > Chiroptera > Vespertilionidae > Myotis > Myotis yumanensis. The sequence continues at coordinate 21,364,345 of NW_027223764.1, read as the reverse complement.
ATAGTTTAAGCCATGATTTAGTTAGAGTTACTTGGAAAGTAAGCAAAAATAAATCAGAATTTCCAAGTATTAAATATTGAGTCTGGAGCTTTTTATAGGCATGTAAGAATGCTATGGTTTGTTGACTAGTAGTTTTAGAATGTTAATTGCACTCTTTAGCTTTATTTGATCAGCAATATGAAATGATAAGGGATTATTTGGTACTTGGAATTTCTTTCAACTTGGTATATACTAGAAAGATCACTTAGCTAAGTGTAGAAGTATGGGGATTTGTGCATGCACAGTGTTTAATCATCAAAACTTTAGTTTTCCAGTGAAATAATTTGGGGGATCTTCTGCCTATTTAATGTGGTTTTAGTTGCATTCTTATCTAATGGGAGCTCTGCACATTTCAAACAGATAATTCGGATCCTAGCTAGCACAGTTCAAGGTGTTCATTCCAGTGTCTACTAAATTGACTTGAGACAGTCAGGAAAACCTGGCACTGTAACTTTAGCTAGACAGAGATGGATTAAGAAAGTAACCAGAATAGCCATAACCAGTTTGGCTCAGTGGATAGAGCGTCGGCCTGCGGACTGAAGGGTCCCAGATTCGATTCTGGTCAAGGGCATGTACCTTGGTTGCGGGCACATCCCCAGTGGGGGGTGTGCAGGAGGCAGCTGATCGATGTTTCTCTCTCATCGATGTTTCTGACTCTCTATCCCATTCCCTTCCTCTCTGTAAAAAAATCAATAAAATATATTTTTTTTAAAAAGAAAGTAACCAGAATAGCAAATTCTTATGAGGTGCTAGGAATTAGTGAGTCTGTGTAGACCAGATTTTCAAAATGGATCAACTAGTTGCAACCTATTGGTTGTAAGATCAATTTTGTGGGTCCTAACCAACATTTTAAAAAGAGAAAAGATCAGAGTACATTAGGATAAATACTATTTCATTAAAAGTTGTGTGTTATACACATACAAAACTGGGATATACATACTGGGTCACTTTATAAAAAGTATTTATTCTGGGTTGCAGTCAAAATCAAATTGCTGTTGAAAGCCATTATGTAAATCATATCTTTCATCCCTGTTTTTCTGATACCTTGGAGAATATACTAGCACACCTCCTGTGCGCTTACAGTAGGACTGTCGGACCTTTAAGATTCCCTCTTCTTTCCCTACATCATTGATTTGAATTCATTTTCATTGAAAGTTTCTTCTTTTCCCTTATGATTATGTGTCAAAATATTTCCTCTGCCCTTTTCAATTCCTTTGAAAAGTGTCTTAGGAAAATTATTTTCACTCTATAGTAATTTATTGGGTTAACTTATTCATTAGTTACTTACGCCTGAGCTGAGCTAAGCCCGAAGTTTTAGGCAGCGACGCTCCCTAGTCCTGGACCTAGAGATGGTTCACTATCCAGAGGAGGAGACAGCCAAGTCAACCGTTCCATTCAGCATAAGTGCTATTGAATAAAAGGTGGAAACAAAGCATGAGAGCAGAGAAGTATCTAACAGCCCCGGGGAAGAGGTGCTGAGGAGGATAGAGTGTGAGCAGTACGAAGCTGATTTTAATCTTTGAGAAGATGGCTGTTCTGGATAATATGAAGCAAAGTCTAAAATGAGGGAAGACTAGTGGCAGGGAGCTTAGAATATAGTATTCTCCAAGGGAAGTCGAATCAGTGTAATTGAACTGGGAGCAAGAGAGGTCATGGAACTAGGGATAAGACTGAGGTATAATAAATACCTAAGTTGAGTATGTATATACTAGTGTGTGTGTGTATGTGTGTGTGTGTGTGTGTATGTACATTTAGTTACATTTTGTTTTCCAATATTCCTGAGTAAAGACTTGAATATTCAGATGATTCTGCTTGGTTCACTCTACTAGTACATCTCCAACAGTAGTCTTGAGTGTTTCCAAAGAGAGGTGCATGGGATGGTTATAAAGGACTGTTAATTCTGACAGCACCCCAGAGAGAATGGTAGATATAAAAGTACTTTGCTTATCCCTATATTTTAAATATGTATATATGTGTGTATATATATATATATATATACATACATACACACACACACACACTCACACACTAGAGGCCCGGTGCACAAAAATTTGTGCACTCGGGGGGGTCCCTCAGCCCGGCCTATGCCCTCTTGCAGTCTGGGACCCCTCGGAGGATGTCCACCTGGGGGATTGGGCCCAAACTGGCAGTCAGACATCCCTCTGGCAGCCCGGCAGCCCTCGGGGAATGTCCACTTGCCAGCGGGGAGCAGGCCTAAGCTGCAGTCGGACATCTTAGCGCTGCTGAGAAGGCAGGAGAGGTTCCCACCACCACCGCTGTACTGGCAGCTGTCAGCCTGGCTTGTGGCTGAGCAGAGCTCCCCCTGTGGGAGCGCACTGACCACCAGGGGGCAGCTCCTACATTGAGCGTCTGCCCCCTGGTGGTCAGTGTGTGTTATAGTGACGAGTCATTCTCAGTCGTTCTGCTGTTAGGGTCAGTTTGCATATTACCCTTTTATTATATAGGATAGAGGCCTGGTGCATGGGTGGGGGCCGGCTGGTTTGCCCTGAAGGGTGCCCTGGATCAAGGTGGGGGTTCCGCTGGGGTGCCTGGCCAGCCTGGGTGAGGGACTGATGGGTGTTTGCAGGCTGGTCACACCCTCTTCAGGGTGGGGGTCCCCACTGGGGTGCCTGGCCAACCTGCGTGAGGGACTGATGGCTGTTTGCAGGCTGGCCAAGCCCCCCCCCAGTGGGGACCCTCACTCCATGGAGGTTTGGCCAGCCTGGGTGAGGGGCTGATGGCTGTTTTCAGGCTGGCCACATCCCCTTTAGGGTGGGAGTCCCCACTGGGGTGCCTGACCAGTCTGGATGAGGGGCTGAGGGCCGTTTTCAGGCTGGCCAAACCCCTCCAGCAATGGAAGCTCCCAGCCTCTCCTTTTTTTCTTTTTTTCTTTTTTATTCTGGGATTTATTTACCTTCTACAATTGAAACTTTGTAGCCTTTAGAGGAGCTCAGAGCCGGCCAGGGCGGGCAGGAGGGAAGCCTTCTGCTCACTCCAGCTCTGTGGCCATGGCCGGCTGACAGCAGGTATCTGGGGTTTATTTACCTAACATAATTGAAACTTTGTTGCTTTGAGTGGAGCTCAGAGCCAGCCGTGGCAGGCGTGATGTTGGCTTCCTCCATCATTGGGGCAACCAAGCCTCCTGCTTGCTCCAGCTCCGTGGCTGCCGGCCGCCATCTTGGTTGGGTTAATTTGCATATAGTAGCTCTGATTGGCTGGTGGGCGTGGCTTAAGGCATAGCAAAGGTACGGTCAATTTGCATGTTTGTATTTTATTTGTGTGTGTGTGTGTGTGTGTGTATATATATATATATATATATATATACATATATATATATATATCCTCTAACATAAATGAGGTGAACAAATGGGAAATAATATTAAATCTTGAGAAGGTATCCTAGAAATCCTTTTAATGTTTTATGTTTTATAAAGTGATGGTCTGGGTCCTTTAATTATAGTTATTTCTTAAGAATGCCATCATTGTGTCAGTTTTAAGTGATTTTACTATATGACAACACGGGTAGAACTTGCCACTTTTAAGCATCATGCCACAGATTAGTATGGTTTCAAGAATGGAGATGAAGAACCTCAAAAAGATCCCATAAAATCATGAAAACTTCAGGATGCTATCAAATAACTGCATATTTAGATATATAATCTGCTAGCTGCCCTAAGAGAAACTAGGAATATTTGACTGTTAAATGTCTTTTTGTTGGTTTATGTTCCCCATGCCTCCTTTAGGTCCCTCTCGTCCCCCCTGCATACACACTGCCCTGCAAGGTGGTGGTGTGGGTTTTTGTTTGAGTTTATTTTTATTGTCATCATCATTATTATTTCAAAAGAAGTGCATTCCCATTGCAATGGGAATCTTGCCTGGACTCTGACTTCTCTCAGTCCCACTCCAGGGAAATTGTGCAGTCCTTGGCCTCTATTAGACCTTGGCAAATGTTTCTTTCCCTCCACCGTCTTTAAAAGAGCATGTGATATGGTGTGTTTTCTCTCACTTAGAGAGTGAGCACCTCTATATTCTGCTTAAGCAGTGGTATTATTTTAATCTATTATGGTCCTTGTCATTTAAATTGGGAATTAAAGGGAAATTTCCCCCAAAGAACAACATAGATTGTTAATCCCCTACCTGGCGTGTGCACGCATACACACACACACACACACACACACGCGCGCGCGCCAGTCTTACTAGCTTGTCATGAGCTCCCATGTAAGCCTAACCTTATGCCAGTTATGCCTTTAACATCCAGATCTCTCTTTAATCTGGTTCCACTAACTTAGGCAGGCTAGTAATAGACACTCTTTTTCTGTTCAATTCAGCCCTGGGCAGAGGTCTGTCCCCTTTGTCTGAAATCATTATCTTATTTCTTAAAGAATATTTCAGTGTTTTTTAAGAATTCTTGCCGAAACTGGTTTGGCTCAGTGGATGGAGCGTCGGCCTGCGGACTGAAGGGTCCCGGGTTCGATTCCGGTCAAGGGCATGTACCTGGGTTGCGGGTACATCCCCTGTGGGAGATGTGCAGGAGGCAGCTGATTGATGTTTCTCTCTCATCGATGTTTCTAACTCTCTATCTCTCTCCCTTCCTCTCTGTAAGAAATCAATAAAATATATTAAAAAAAAAAGAATTCTTATACTACTCATTAGATTAATAATTTAGGTACTTAAATTATTACTTAGTTTATATCACTTAGTACTTAGTTATATCACTTAGGGATATTCCCCCCCACCCCCACCCCCACTTCCAACAACTATAATTTTTTAAATGTATGCCATCTGGTTCAAAATTCCATGTCTTTCACAGCCTCTGAACCCTCCCCCCAAGGGTAGATGCATTTCCCAGTGTAGGGCAAAGTCTTGTCAGCAGACTTATTCAGGCCCTTGAATACATTTAACATTTTTGGTACTTATTTAAAAGAATCAGAGTAAGGAATTAGAGAACATAATTTCAGATTACTGTTTGGCAAAAAAACAAAACACTAAATAAGATTTATTGCCTTGAAGGGGGGCTGATGACGCATTTTTATGTTTATGTTTTCTTATATTTAAAGAGAAGACTTAAGCCAAATTTACAGCTCTTGACTATTGGGTCTACTCTGTCTAATGTATTCTCTAGCTTTCTCTCCCCTTCTCATTTACTGCAACTACCTTTTCCTGCTACTAAGACTAGCCCCCATCCAAATATCGTTCACTGTCTCTAATGATCTTTTTTAGTCAAGAAGAATATATTTTGATTATTAATTATGTTAATCTTGCCATCAAGCAGTTTTATTGGTAGAGAACAGATATTGACTACCTGAATCTACCAATCCCAAATTCTAGACTCTTAAAATTGTCGTTTCAGCTCTCTGCCACATCTCTATTTGATCTGTGTTTTATCCTAAATAACATAAGTGCTGACGATCCACCATTTATATTAACCACAGGAATGCTTTCCACAGGGGTAATTTAAGTATTGCAGTATTGACAAAGTAGGTGAGTTCTTCTGTGTCTAACCTCTGATCTAGAAAAACATTGCTGAGTAAATCATTACAGATAGGATTGTGAAATAACATCATTCTTAAACTATGCCTTTCAAAGTTTTTATGAATATTATCTTATCCTTTTACCACACCCTTAAGAATTTGACATGTAAGGTCATGAAGGCCATTACTCGCCATAAGAAACTCAAAACTAGTCCAGATAGTCAGAAATCAAGTCCCCCTCTTTCCACAGCCCTTTCTACCATTTACCAGACCCTAGAACAGGGGTGGGCAAACTTTTTGACTCGAGGGCCACAATGGGTTCTTAAACTGGACCGGAGGGCCGGAACAAAAGCATGGATGGAGTGTTTGTGTGAACTAATATAAATTCAAAGTAAACATCATTACATAAAAGGGTACGGTCTTTTTTTTTTTTTAGTTTTATTCATTTCAAATGGGCCGGATCCGGCCCGTGGGCCGTAGTTTGCCCACGGCTGCCCTAGAATCTTACTGCTCTTCAGTGGTGGTGGTAAAGTAATTTCTGATTCATAAATAACTCACTTAACTCTTACAGAGAGTCCTGTTGTTGAGCGGAAAAAACATGAACTCAAACAAGTGACTTCAAAATCTGCGATGAACTATTATTCTTACAAAGATCTGATATAGTCAGATGTGAGGGACATGCTGTGGTGTTGACTATAACACTGAACTAAAACATAGGGCTTCCCCTTTGGCTGATTGAGTGAATGGTCTGCAGGACAGAAACTCACCCTCTCTATTTTCCCTGCTTACTGCCTATACCGAGGATTCTACATCAGGGTAAATGATACCTTTTGGCTCTACTAAAGGCCCAAGGCTATTGGAAAAATTAAATAACTAGAAGCAAAGGTAAAGACTAACTGTTTAAAACTAGGGTACAACTGGCTAGCACCCATCGTTTAAACATGAAAAAAATTGTGATAGAATTAAACTTCGGGAATTGAGGTTAATTTTTAAAATTAATATTCAAATGAGATGAAATTAAAATTCATCTAAAACTATTGAGAAGATTTCTAGAGAAATATCAAGGTAGGAATCTGGATAATGCAGAGGCACAGTCAAAAGTGATTTTATTACTATAGTTATAAAGTTAGCTATTATGGCAGGGCCACTAAATGACACGGTTAGTATTAACGTCAAGGTTTTCAGGCCCAGTTGAAGCTGCTAGTGGGCTCATGCCTGTGTGTCCAGTTGCCAACCAGACATCTCAGATTCAAAATCTTAGAAACACTTTCACTCAGTGTGTACAGAACAGAACCCATCATACACAACACACCCCACCAATCACCAGCCGCCAGCTCCATTGCCTTTGTTCCTATCTCACTAAGTGGTGCTGCCCAGGAAGAAAACCCAGAGGCATCCTTGATGCTCCCCTCTCCCCTCCCTTCTTTCTTGCTAAGAGAAAACCAGAAATGTGGTCCCTATGTACATACATATAGCTTACATCTGCTTGGAAAGCTAAGACAAAGACAGACAAATTGAGTCAGTAAAAGATACAAATTATAGAATAAGTATACAAGACCCCTTATAATTGCCAGTGAATTTTATGAAACCATATGGCATAGGATTTCAGGAACACGTGCAGTCACTCCAGGTGGGATCGCTTTGTGGTAGCCAAGGGTGTAACTGGTAAGGAGCATCCTATGGCTTGCTCTGATGACCTGTGGTTCACTAGTACATCAGCCCTGATCCTTTCTACCAAGAAGACACACACGCAGGTTGCCATTTGCAACTTTAATATTTTTATCTCCTGAGCTTCCCTAAACCACTGCTGTAAATGCCTCTTAAGGCTGGTGTTGCCTGTGTCCGCCTCTCTGGTGCTGTGTTTCAGCATCCAAGTGCTGCACTGCAGTGTTCCAGGTTAGACAGAGTTCAGTGGGTACTAATGCCTTGGTTGTGAAGACACCACCTCCCCTTACTATGACCCTGCAGTTTAGCTCATACCTACCTGTGGTCTGAGCCACATTGCCACAGCCATTGCTTCAGGGTTGGTTGCATGGCTCTTTGGAATAACTAAATATTGAAGCACTATTAAATTATTGAAATATGTAACAGCAGCAGATCCAACTCTTACAACCTTAAAGGAAGTTAGATCACTTGAGACTTATTCAGTTTTTTATTTTATGTGAGCATCACTTTAGAAGAAAATACTTCCTCAGTTTTCTTCAGAGCACTCTGTCCTCTTACTGGGCACATGCCTTGATTTAATTAATCTCAGGCGTATTGTTCTGTTCATCCCAAGTGCTACAGCCTGCTTCCAGAGCAGTCTCAGGCATAAGTCAGTGTCCCAAAGATTTTCACAAACTTGGTGATGACTATGCTTCTTGAGTTGGGGACAACCATTTCTCTTCAGCTTTTCCTACAATAAGATTCCAGGATATTTCTTTATCTATCTCATACACTGTTACCAACCTTTTTGCCTTCTTTGTGGATTGCTAAAATGCATTTAGAGTACCTTTGATGCATTGGAAAGGTCGAAAATCGCACTTATGTGTAGTCACGTATTCAGAAACATCAGAAACACATCCAAGAACCAAAAACTGAGGGATAAAGGCCTCTGAGCAGTTGAAGTTGTTGTTAGAAAATCCACATACTTTACATATAAAACTATTCCTCAAACCTTCATTCTGAGCCTATTTATTTTTGCTTACAGTGAGCAGAGGTATTCTACAAAAGGTATGAGTGGGGCGCCTACACACAGCTTCTATTTGGAAGCCAGTAAGAAGACAGATTTTCATAAAATACAGACTGCCACTGTGGCTTTTCTGTATTTCGGCAGACAAACTCACTCAATTGAGTAGCCCCCAAAACTACCAATGTAGTTCATTTTAGAATAATAAAAAGCATGACTAACTTTAATAATAGTGTACATGGTAATGACCCTGAGTCATTAAATGGACTAAATTGTGTTCAGAGGAGGATATACTTTTTAAGACTTCCATCAAAAAGATTTAAAATTTTTAAAATATTTGATACTTGAAGGGAAAACAGAAAATTCATTTAAATTAGGAATGAACTTGTAAGGAAATGTTAATGTGCATTCCTGATCTCTAAGTTATTTTTACTGGAGCATATTTAATATGATTGGCATACAATGATGATAACTGATATTGGTATAAACTTTGCAGGCTTTTCTTTGTAGAAATTCTATGTGGTAGATGGGGCAGGTTAACCAAAATGGTAAAGTGTTTTGACCAAGATCACACAACCAGAAGTGGTGACTACTCTCCACTATCTCACAGTGCTATATCCTGTAACAAATACAGGCATACTTCGTTTTATTGCACTTCACAAATATTGTGGTTTTTTGTTTTTTGTTTTTACCAACTGAAGGCAAGACCCTCCACCAACAAAATGATTAGGACTTGCTATATTGTGACACTTGCTTTATTGCGTTATTTTTATATAAGTTTAAAAATATGTTTATATGCTTGTATTACTAGTATACTGTTGGTACCCAAAGTACCTTCTGGGTGGGGTCCTTTGGCAGGGGCCCTCTGTTCCTCCAGCTGCAAAGTCTGCAGCTGCATGAGGAGTTAAGCTCCTGTGTGCATCTCGTTGAGTCCTAGAGTTGGCATGACTTAATAGTCCCCCACCTGAGGGTGTCATTGGTGTCTCCCCTGTTCTGAGGGAAGGAGGTTATTGCCATTCTTACACAGCAGGAGGAGACTCTTTCTGTTGCCCTTCCAGCTGTTGCCTTTTAAAAACTTTCTCCTGAAGGACAATATATAGAAAGAAAAATACACGTATCATAGGAGTACTGCCCAATGAGTTTTTGTAGTTGCTTTTCTTCTTTTTGTTAGACTGTTGCCCCATTGCCATCATGTACTTTAAAGTTTACCATCCCCTACACCTGTGATAATATTTCTGTAATAATATTGTTTTGTGGTTTACTCACAATTCCATGATCAGTTTCAAGTTTGAGGTAGGCATTTTCCAAGACATGCCCATCTAACCCGGAGCCTAACGTAGACCCGTTCAGATATCCATGGAACTGCTGAAGAAAAGTGCTCTCTTGCTAGTTGTGAACATAAAACACAGTCTAACCTTTTTGATTGTAAAAGTTTTAACAACAGATTTCACCAATAGTTTCTTGATTTCATTTCGTTCAGTATTTAGACGTGTGTCAGCAACTTTTCACCACTTGGTCCTAAATTCTCCCTGAGTCAGGAACAGAGAAACTGAAATGGAGACCTCTTTTGGTGCTTTGTGTTTTATGTTCATTATCTAATATCTCACAACAATCCTTTGAAATACTGATATTCAGGTGCAATTTACCCACGAAGCAACCAAGTTCAGAAAGGTTAATTTGCCCCAGATTCTGTAAATAGTAAATGTCAGAGTGAGAAGTAGAATGTAAGTTTTTCAGATTCCACAATCTGTGCTCTTTTCAATAAAACCCTACTGCTTCAGAGGCCAGAGGAGGATGGGGAAGTAGGAGGCTGGCGTAGGTTGGCTAGGGTAAACCTTCCTATAAGGCACCTCATGGCTGGGAGATAATGTCACAGATTGAAGAAAAGAAGAGTTACCTTGGAGATATTATCAAACAACATCTGTTCAGCACATTTATTAAGCTGCCCTCAGTGCTCTGCCATGTTACATAAAGAGTCAGATAATAGGCTCCTGAAGAAATGTAATCTAGAGAGAGAGAGATTGAGAGATTGTATAAAACTCCAGAGCATTGGAGCACTCCAGCTGCATGGGCTTAGTAAGACCCAGACATCCAGAAACACTGAGCCTCTCTTGCAAACTCTTGGCTGTCTAGCCAGGAATTGCCTTTAGCCTGTTTTGAACCTTGTATGGTCCTTTCCTGCTGCCCCCACTGTCCAGGTTAAACTCTAAGAAGTGTCCTGGATGACTTATAAAGTGTGAAAGGGGTTCTTTAATGTAAAATGACTTTCCTGTGGATTATTATAAATGGTTATTGAAGGTCTAAGACAATGCCACAGTTGGGGTTTGACTAAAGACATAATACCGCCTTGCACTGACAAAGCCCTACAGCTTACAATGTCATTTCACATCTGTTTTCTCACTTAGAGGCCAGGAATCAGGAATGGCTTGTCATTCCATTTTTCAATGTGTATGAAATGTGAAATTATTGATCTCAGTTCATCCATGCCCCAGGAAAGGGGTAGAGGGTTCCTGCATTATTATTTGCAGAATTAGAAAGGCTAGCCAATTGGTCATGCTGAGAAACCATATTAAAACTATAATTTCTCAAAGTATTTCTACACCAAGATTTGTAATGTAATGTACCTGAATTTTTGTCAGTTTTGTGGACTTATAAAGCAATAATTACTTAACAGTAGTACCCAGATCTAAAACAAAAGTATATATTGACTAATGAGTTAATGTGACCAAAATTTAATTTTTTGAAAAAAGATTTATTTTCAATATTTCTTCTTTAGAAGATAAAAATTATTTGTGAATGATCACTTAAAAAGTATGAAGGATGTTGTCACTAAAAATTGAGAGTAGAACAGCCTTATACTTAATTAGTTAAAGATTGATTTATTGAAGCAAAAGTATATAGGCATTTAGAAGGAGTTTTGACTGCAGTGTTCACTCTCTTTACAACATGAGTAACATCTGGTGAATTTCAAAATGTAAAAATGGTTCTTTGGAGAATGACCATTCTAATTCCTTCTTTCTCTTTGTCTATCTAGTGAGAACGCAACAGAGGCAATAGCAGTAGATTCTAACAATCAGTCGAAGTCCCCCCTGGAGAAGTTTATGGTCAAATTGTGCACTCATCATCAGAAGCAGTTCATTCGTGTTCTGAACGATCTGTACACCGAATCTCAGCCAGACACCGAGGACCTACAACATTCTGATTCTGGAACAATGGATGCATCCACTTGCAATGCTGGCTGTGCCCAGCTAGGCACCAGACATAAGGAAAATGATGCTCTGTGTCTCGATATGAAGTCTCCTCATTCTGTAGATTTGATAGACTCATCAGGCTCTCACAGTCCTCTACCCTTGGCAGAAAAGGCCCTGAAGGAGCCTCCTCCTGAGACGAACTCTGTAGATGGAAGAGAGAATGCCTTGACTAATGTACAGAAAGATCCCTCTGAACTTCCAACCACTAAACCTAATTCTGGGAGTTCAACGGATAGTCCCACTCTGGGATACCTTAGTACATCTAATTCTTCCCCGTTCAACCTCCATCACACCTCTGAGAGCGTGGAGGGGCAAACCACTGGACAGGAGCAAGACACAAATGTGAAAGTATGTGAGGATGGTAAAGACCATATGCAGAGTTCAGCTTTAGTAGAAAGTCTGGTTGCAGGAAAATCGGCAACTGAGACTAGTGAGGAGAACAGCACCTGTATTGTTTCTCAAAGACATTCATTCAGAGCTTTATCAGAAGAGGCTTGGGACTCGGGGTTTACAGGGAATTCATCTAGAACTGCTGACAAAGAGAATACTTTACAATGTAGCTCCAGAATGCCTTTGCGCCAGGATTTAGAGGCAAGTGAACAAGATTCAAGGCCAAAGCAAGAGAACCATCTTCACTCACTAGGAAGAAATAAGGTGGGTTACCATTTGCATCCCAGCGATAAGGGCCAGTATGATCATTCCAAAGATGGTTGGTTAGTCCCCAGCCCCATGCCAGCTGTGCACAAAGCATCCAATGGACACTCTCGAACCAAGATGTTATCAGCCTCCATCAAGACAGCTCGGAAGAGTAAAAGGGCATCAGGGCTGAGGATAAATGATTATGATAACCAATGTGATGTCGTTTATATCAGTCAGCCAATAACAGAATGCCACTTTGAGAATCAGAGATCGATGTTGTCTTCTCGGAAAACAGCCAGAAAAAGTACTCGAGGATACTTTTTCAATGGTGATTGTTGCGAGCTGCCGACTGTTCGCACACTGGCCAGAAACTTACACTCCCAAGAAAAACCAAGCTGCTCGACACTGGCATCAGAGGCATTGGTCACTCCCAAACAGACCCTCATCATTTCAGCCCCGAGACCTACCGTGGATGTGCAGCTTCCCAGAGAGGACAACACTGAAGAGCCTAGTGAAGAAATAACCTCCCCCAAGGAAGGAGACAGCGATGCTTCATCTGAGAAGAAATCTCAAGAGCCTGAGGTTTGCCCCACAGTGAACCAACCCAATCCAACCAGCTCCCCAAGGTCAGAGGAAGCAACAGCCTCCAGCTTGGCATGGCCTCTCCCAGCTCACCTTCCGGAAGAGGCCATGCCCGAAGGCAGCTCCTTGGTCGCAGCTCCCACAGCAGGTGGGATAGCTTCCCCTGAACGAGACCAATGCCCAGCTGAACTGCCTGATGCAAAGGGGACGAGTGAACCTGAAGACTGTCCCCTGGTTCCCTCTACTGAGAGCTTTTCTGAGGGAGACAGAGAAGATGTTGTGTCTAGGCCTAGTTCTTCTCCTAAAACAGTCAGAAGGGCAGAAAGTCCTCTGTGCTTAGAAAATCAAAGTGCCCCCGTGAGCTTGGAGCCTCCTGCGAGCCTGGGAAAGGCTGAGGATGAACAAAGCATCAGTACTGAGACCGAGACTGAAGATGCCCAGGAGCTGGATTCTCACCCGCTCTCGAAGGAAAGCAGCACTTTGACTAAGAAAAACCCCAGTGACATTGAGGAAAGTAAGGCAGCAAGTAGTACAGGAAAATTAGAGGAAGAAGGTGATGATAGAAAACATCCTTCAGAAAAAGATATGTGTGAACAAACCATTGACTCACCTGAAGAGAACTCGGACAAGAAGAAAAAGGGTAAAAAATGTCCTGAGGCCTCAGATAGGTGCCTAAGAAGTCAACTTTCAGATTCTTCCTCTGCCGATAAGGACCTAAGAAATCAAAGTTCAGATTCTTCCTCTGCTTGCCCTGAGGTCAAGGTTTCTAAAAATCCTGGTGCAGAATGTTCTGAAAAAGAAGAGTACCCTGGTGGAACAACACCGGAGGACTTTCTGACCGAGGGTCTCCACCCAAAAGCTATGGATGACACCGAAAACCCATATGTCAATGAAAATCCCTCTGAGAAGAATGCTGAGCAGGAGGGCGAAGAAGGTGGGATCATCACTAGGCAGACTTTTAAAAACATGCTGGCAAAAGAGGCCAAAAAAGAAGAAGGAGATATTTTCCCCAACAGTGATCCTATTACCACAGTTGGCCAGCCCCTGCCTGGAGAGAGACTGGAAATCTATGTCCAGTCTAAGTTAGGTGAGAAAAATGCCTGTGACCTCTTAGAAAGTGTTCCATGTCCTTTCCCAGAGCAGTCAGAAGAGAAGCCAGGACCTGTTCCTGCACAAGACGTGGAGGAGGTTGTAAGTGAGATGGACAGTGTGAACGCCCAGCATAAAGGTGATGATCATGATGAGCCATCCATCGTGCTCGCGTTGTCAAGCAGTGGAAGTGATGATGATGCTGGGCCCTCAAAATGGGTACCAAGGCTCACGAGACAGACGTCTTCGAACTACAACCTAAGACATGCTCATTCTCTGGACTCCTTGGATACCACAAAAATGACTTCAGAAAAGGAAGCAGCACAAGAAAACCCAGTACCCAAGGACAATGAAGCTTCAGAGATTGGAGATCCCATAGATGAGGATGATGGGGAAGCAGTGGTCGACGACCAGCCCAAGTTTATGGAATGGTGTGCCGAGGAGGAAAACCAAGAGCTCATCGCCAACTTCAATGCCCAATACATGAAAGTTCAGAAAGGCTGGATCCAGCTGGAGAAAGAAGGCCAGCCAACACCAAGAGCAAGGAACAGGTCGGATAAGCTGAAGGAGATTTGGAAAAGCAAGAAAAGGTCACGGAAATGTAAGGGTCCATTGGAAGCTCAAAAGTTTTCTCCTGTTCAGATGCTGTTTATGACAAACTTTAAATTATCTAATGTTTGTAAATGGTTCTTAGAGACAACTGAAACCCGGTCGCTGGTCATTGTGAAGAAGCTCAACACTCGTCTTCCGGGAGACACACCTCCTGTCAAGCATCCTCTTCAGAAGTACTCACCTTCCAGCCTGTACCCCAGCTCACTGCAGGCCGAACGCTTGAAAAAACACTTGAAGAAATTTCCCGGAGCTACTCCTGCAAAGAACAACTGGAAAATGCAGAAGCTCTGGGCCAAATTTCGTGAGAATCCTGACCAAGTGGAGCCAGAGAATGGCAGTGACGTCAACCGTGGCCCCAGTTCTGAAGACAGAAAAGAGGAAGTCAAGGAAGGTAGAAATGGCCATCCTTCTACGAGCTCACCTACTCCAGCCAGTACCCGGATCCTTAGAAAGTATTCCAATATTCGAGGAAAGCTCAGAGCTCAGCAGCGCTTGATCAAGAACGAGAAAAAGGAAAGCCCTTTTGGTCTGGCTGTGGAAGGTAGACAGAGTTGTAAAAGTGTGTGCATCCACCCTCTGATGTCCCCCAGGCATGCCCTGCAGGTGGATGCCTACGGGTTTCCCATTAAACCCAAGCGTGCTGATGGAACAAAGGGAAGGAAAGGGAAGCAGATATCTGAAATCTTGCCGAAAGCAGAAGTTCAGAATAAACGCAAGAGGACCGAAGGTGGCAGCACTCAGGACAGAAAGGACAAGGGACTGGTGATGAAAGCCAGCAAAGAAAAACGTATTGATGGAGCCACCAAAACCCCTGCTGCCAAGAAGCCAGCTGCAAGGGACAGAGTCAGCAACCTGCCCAAAAAGACATCTTTGAAAGAAAATAAAGTGAAGATCCCTAAAAAGTCCTCTGGGAAGAGCTGCCCTCCCTTCAGGAAAGAAAAAGAGAACACAAACAAAAGACCTACCCAGTCCCCCGCCTCAGAGACAGTGACTAAACCTGCAAAGCAAAAAGGTGCAAATGAATCCTCTTCAAGGCCACAGAAAGCCGCCAACAGAAAGCAGAACAGTGGAAAGGCTGGGGCCAGACCCTTGATGAAAAGCGCAGAGAACAGTGCAGCCCAGCGAAAGCGAAAGCTGAAGGCAAAGCTGGACTCTTCCCACAACAAACGGCAGCGGCTGGACGCAAAGTGATCTGAGGGGTGGCAGCCAAGAGTAAAACTGTTCTATAGAAGGAACCCTTTATTTTGCATTAACTAAATCCGCTTTTATAAGCTTATCAAGCCTTTCAAACCTGCAGTTAATGGAGAACACCACAATTTAAGATGCCAGAAAATGCATCTCAGATGGAGAAGGAAGCTTGCAGTCTTTCTCCGAGGCTGAGTAAGGGAAGTTATATATTATATTCTGGTTGTTCCTTGGGTTTTAAACTTGGAACCAAGCAGTTGTAGTTTTTAAAAGTACAGTGCCTTATTTATCCCTTTTGTGTTTAAAATTTACAAAAGCTAAAAAGCTGATCTATGTGATAAAGGCTTGTATTTTATACTTGATGCACAAGCACTTGTACTGTAGCCGAGAAGACCACCGTCATGCACATAAAGTAGCTTTCCAGCAGCTCCCTGCAGTCTGTACGTGAGCAGACGCTCCTCTCTACAACCCTAGCAGTGAACTTCCCTCTCTGTCTGGTTTGTCTGTTTAAATGATATTTGAAAGCTAAACCAAATCATTTTTATGGTATGTGGAGAATGCAGAGGGCATTTATAATTATTGTAAAAGATTAATATTTCTGTTACCCCTTTTTTAAAAATCATATTCATTGTAGGTCACTCCTACCTTTGATCTTTTGTCATTTGAAAAAAAATGGATTCTAAATTATGTGCCCATGAGACAGAAGGTGTGTTACCAGGTATTGATTTTGGTTTATGACCTCTAAAAATTATTTGCAATTCTTGTCCTTACCATCATTTTCATTTTGGGCCTTGAGCTTGCTAGCACTCTAACAAAGTCCCCCCACCCCCGCTTATAGCTGTAATATGCCAATTAGGATGAAAGTGACTATGCTAATTTTCTTTTTTACCCTGAGTACTTCCATATTCAAAAAGAGCCAAAATGTTATTTCCAGTAGTAGAAAAGTTTAAGAGTGTGTGTGCATGTGCATTTGGGTACATTTGCCTCTGGCTGTTGGCCACAAATGTCTCCTAACCCCAGTTCCACAGTAAATTCTTTCTTCCCCATGTTCTGTGCTAGGGGATTCGTGAACTGGGTGCCAAGGCTTTCTGTGAACATCCTGCAAACCGTTCTGGCACTGGGCTCAGAAAGGTCAAAAGAGCACAGAGTTATGTAAAGGCCACAGCAGACTTGCAGTTGGAGGAAGCAGCTCCAGTATCTTATAGTGGCCCCACATGGCCTGCACCCGAGCTAATGTTCATGTGGAAGTACAAGTTTAGAATGGGGTCCATTCTGATTGGTTAGCACCGTACTCATAGTTCATGCTTGTAGTATCACTCCTGCCTTTGCCATGTCAGGCTCAAAAGTGAGAGCTGCAGTATTTGTAATTGATAATGTTTGCCTTTCCCGGGTGAAGCCTCAAATGGGTGCATTGGCTTTACCTTGGTGCCTATAACATTGCTCCATTATAACACCGTGTGTACTCAACATTTCCATTGGGCCATTCTACAAAAAGGCTTAGTTGTTAAAGCCTCAACCAGTTTCTCAAACATGCTCTGTCACCAACACAGGCTTAAAAGGACAGCTGCTGCTCTGTCCTTTCTATTAAAAATTGTTCCATTTAGATTGTTTCAGACCAGTTTAGATAAACCCAGATGGACTTTTTTTATGCTTTAGTTTGTTTAGATCATGATAAAACAGGCCTTCTATCCAATCTGTAAAAGGCTTGCTGTATATGTACAATGAAAACTTCTGATGATTGGATAGGCCTGGAAAAAAGCATTTGATTCATGGGAAATGGAGAGTTGTATTGAATTTCATAGATAGTGAAGCCTATCTTCAGTGAAGCCGTGATTTTTTTTTTCCTAATGTCTCCTCTATCCCATAAGTCTCAATTTTTATATATATATATATATATATATATATCTTTGACTATGGCCAATGAAGAGCTACCTATGTTAATGAAACTGCTGAGTGTGTATGTTGGCAACCCTTTCTCAGCATTAAGTTGCACAAAAGCATTAATATGTTTTGAGTAAGTTCGTTTAATCTTTAAAAAGTGGTTTTAAAGTTTAAAAAAATCTTTATGTAGAGTCGTCACTGGATATTGTTTTTGTGGTGACTTATAGCTGAGGTTTGAGGATGTCAGGTGTGCGGATTCCTGTACATGCGTTCAAGATGCCCCCTTAGCTGCACATAGACGACCTTGGAAGGGTGCTTGCATTATGTTAGAGAGAGGTGTGAGGCAGTCGGTGGGTGGAACTATTCCAGTTCCAGATTTATAATTCATTCCATTACTTTTCTACATTCTTTTTCTTTTGTAAAAGTTCACTTCAAGATAATAGCCTTCTCTCCCATTCTAAAAAGCATTTGAGAAAAGTTATCAATGTGTGTGTATGTATTTATTTATACACTTAATGCAGTGGATCATCTTTAAAATCAACTTACACTATAGTAGTGACTACACTTAAATAGACTGGGATTCTGCATAATTATGAGATTAAAAGTTCAGAATTATTTTTGTATTTGTTGAATCTTGTTTTTGCTGATTCAGTTAATTTTGCTAGAAAGAAGAAAGAAAGAAAGAAAGAAAGAAAGAAAGAAAGAAAGAAAGAAAGAAAGAAAGAAAGAAAGAAAGGGAGAGAGAAATTTGAGGGCTGTCTCCAGAAGGCCTTTTTACGCTTAAAGCCGATGCTGTCCCCCAGATACCTCCAAGCCCAGGCTTTGATATTGACTCAAGTCTCCCCTTTCCCCCTCTCTTGCAAAGACCTCCTTCTCTTAGCCATCGCCACAGTATGGCTTGCCACCAGATGCAAAGTCAGTCTGTCCCACATTCTGGATTCCAGATCAGAAGGAAATTCTGCTTCTGGGCCTGAGCTCAGTGAAGTGATTGTCCTAATGGAGCCCAAGTGGATGCCCAGAGACCACTGATAGTATCTCTTAGCTTTGGGGGAAGCTGGGAGATGCTGGGAAGCATCACTGAAGCTCCACCCAGAGCTGGGTCCCCTTCTGCTGACACATCTTCCATCCTGTGAGGCTCCCTGGGCCTGGGAGGACGCCCTGTGCCTCACCCCGCACTTCCTCAGGCATGTAGCGCAGCAGGAAGGCCGTGCTCCTTGGTTCTGCTCTTGAGCTTTCCTACATAGGAATGTTATTAGCATCTGTTCATCTGCAGTTGCTGGCCCCTTCCATCCCTTGGGTAGTCAGTTCTGTTGTGTCTGTATTTCATTAAAGACTTCTACCTGGGCCTTACCTTAAAGAAGTAATCGTGAGCTGTGGCTTCCATGCCTCATGGCTGCTGAGGTGTTACAGATAGAGGTGCAGTTAGTCATCCCTTCACATATGCGGTACTTTTCATGAATCCTCTACACAGCACACACTCGGGGCATGTGAATCTCTCCCTGTTCAGACCGGTCATCAGAAAAACACTTCCAGACAGTTACTTTGAGTTGAATTTGGGTCTCTGTCCTGCCTTGTGATGGATTCTGTGGTGAGGGCGGGAGTTGTCACTCATGAGGGGCAGCGTTCCTGTCCATGAGTGGAGCTAAGAGCCTGGTAGGAAAGGACTGCTATGTGATGCAGGCTGGTGAGGCTCTGGTGTCACCATCAACAGGCTGGTGTTGTCATCGTCCCTGGGACTGGGCTGGCATTTCCCAAGATGCTGGCCCAGGAGCCACACCCAGTCCTTTCGGTTTTAAGGCTCTCTGTTGGCTTAGAAACAATTTATCAAGTCTGCAGAATGTGGGCTGGTTCCTCTTTTGTAAATAAAAGTTTATTGGGACAAAGCGGCGCCCATTTGTGTCTGGGTTGTCTGCAGCTGCATTCCAGCAGAGTTGAGGAGCTGCAACAGAGACCATGTGGCCTACACAGCCTGAAATACTTACTGTCTGGACCTTTAAGAAAAGGTTTGCCAGCCTTGCTTGAGAAAATAATCCTTTTTCAGGAACAACCTTCCCTGATGTATCTTCTCCTTTCTTCTGCCTCTTTCCCTCTGTCCTCTTCTTTTCTGCTCCTCCTTATCGTACCTCAACTTTATTCTTCCTTTACATTTTTTAATTTCTTCTTGCAACAGAAGAGACAGGTTACATCATTGCTTTAGCACACGAATACCATCTTCTGAAACTTGAACTACCTTAGCCTCATATCTTCCTTCTTAGAATCACCCATCACAGTAACCAAAACGAGACGGCCTATAGAGTCAGCCTGTGAGCAAATAGGAATTCTAAAATTATGAGGCCTGGGCCTCTCATTTCACTTTTTTTTTTTTTTTCCAGTCCTCATCCCAGGATATCCTTTCCATTGATCCTTAGAGAGAAAGTCAGGGAGGAGGTGGTCAGATAGAGAAACATCAATCTCACATCAACTGATTGATTGCCTCCCACACACACAACCTGGGCCAGGGATCAAACCTGCAATCGAGGTATGGGCCCTTGACCAGGAATCGAACCTGCAACCCTTGGGTCTTGTGGGCTGATGCTCTAACCACTGAGATAAACTGGCCAGGGCTCATTTCACTATCATAGACCTGACACCAGCCTCACTTCTTATTTATTTTTAAAGTAAGTCAAGATTTTATTTCTTTCCAAATTCGTTGAGACTGCATTAGTTGATGTTCAGTTTTCTTGAACCTCACATTCATATGGAAAAAGTCTTCATAGAGAGGAAACAAAGTCCAATCACAAACCCAAAGCATTGTTGATTATGTAATATTTTGGGCCAGCTTCTAGGAAAATAAAACTATTGGCACTGATTTTTTTCCCCCCAATCCCATACTCTTCTTTCAAATTAATTTTATTAAAGACAAGCCAACAAATAAAAAATGTGAGTAAGAAATCATGTTTATTATGTACATCACATCATGGTTAGTATTCCCTGTGCATGTCGTCGGGGGGGGGGGGGGGGAATAAAAAGATATTTGTATTTAAAACAGCAGAATTGGGAAACCTTTGAGACAGCTATTAATATAATTCATCCCTTGAGCCTGGCTAGGCTCAGTGGTTGAGCATCAACTATGAACCAGGAAGTCATGGTTAGATTTCTGATCCGGGCACATGCCCAGGTTGTGGGCTCAGTCCCCAGTGCAGGGCGTGCGAGAGGCAGCTGATCAATGATTCTCTCTCATCATTGATGTTTCTCTCTCTCCTCTCCCTCCCTCTCTGAAATCAATAAAAATATATTTAAAAATATATATATAATTCTTCCCTTGAAACATCAAAACATACTACTCTTTTCTACAGTAGATGGATTGGAAAACTTTGATGGTCTGACTTCTTTAATAATAAGTCATATTCAGGTCGAAAACCAGAGCTCTGATGCTACTTCAGGCTCAGAGCTTTGTCAGGCTGTGCTGGGGACTGGGAACCACCGTGGGCACTTGGCAGAGGGTATCCTTGCTTTTGTCCTTGGAATTGAGCTGAAGTTGGTCTGGTCCATTACCATCCCTCTGTCTGATCTTCCTTTTCTCAGTGCTAGTGGTTGACACTCTGAATTTCAGAGCCATCCGTTGCTCCATCCTTCAGTTCTGTTCGTCTGCTGAGCACAATGACACACAGGCCCTCTTGCCTTTCGGGGACCATTCCATTTAACACAAGGAACTCAGTAGGCGAGCCATGTGGAGTGTGGGCTTCCCATTAAAAGAAACAACTACACACTCATGGTTGTATAATATGCCAGAGATTGGAGGAGTGCATTTTGCTTTTTCTAAAATGGTTATTTAAAAAATATATTAATGCCCTAGCCGGTTTGGCTCAGTGGATAGAGCATTGGCCTGCAGACCAAAGGGTCCCGGGTTTGGTTCTGGGCAAGGGCACATACTTTGGTTGCAGGCTCCTCCCCAGCCTGGGCCCTGGTTGGGGCGCATTCAGGAGGCAACCAATCAATGTGTTTCTCTCACATCAATATATCCCTCAGTCTTTCCCTCTCTCTTCCACTCTCTCTAAAAAAATCAATGGAAAAATATCCTCAGGTGAGGATTAACCAAAAAACAACAACTATATACACACACACACACACACACACACACACACAATACATATTAATACTATATCTATATATATATATATTAATAATAGAGACCATATGGGCCCCGACAGCCTAAATATAAAATATTTACTACCTGGCCCTTTACAGAAAAGGTTTTATGACCTTTGCAATATGTCACTCAAGATCAAATTGTGTGGCCTGTTAGGTACACGCTTATTTTTTTCATATAGTCCAACACTGCAACATCTTTTTCCTTTTGGATTTTAGGGTATCTTGGGAGTTCATCTTAGCACATGGCTGCTATTTCACATTATCCCTGAGTAATGCTTGTGTATTAAAGAACAAGAAGCCCTGGCCCATGTGGTTCAGTAGGCTGGGCATCATCCCGTGCACCAAAAGGTTGCCAGTTCGATTTCCAGTCAGGCCACATTCCTGGATTGCAGGCTTCAACCCCACTAGGGGGTGTGTAGGAGGCGGCCGATCTGTTCCACTCTCACATTGGTGTTTCTCTTTCTCCCTCTCCCTTCTCTCTAAAAATCAATTTTAAAAATTTTTTTTAAAAGAACAAGAAAACACCCCCTCTTTTGTTGATTGACTTTTTGCGGAATTGTAGACGTACAGCCTTATCTACAAGGATGCGTAGTTGAAGTACGAAGTCTTAAACTGAAAGCACCCCGGTCTTTGTCATGTGTGAGTCGGTCGCGCTGGACCCTGGAGAAACGTTCCTCTGTGGCAGGGCTTAACACAAAGGGGGTTCCCAGTGAACCTAAAGCAAGGATGGTGCCTCCCCGGCAAGCACAGGGCGAGTCCATTCTACCCCGTGGAGCCCTCTTCCTGTGCAGTACACTTGCACGTTTCTCGCTCCCCGAGATGGGTCATTGTGGACATAAATGCATGGTCTTTGCTGCTTGGAACCTTGAACCCAGACCCCCCATCCCCAGCTCTTAAAAATACCAGCATGTCAGCAGCTTTAGACAGAAGTTCAGGGCTCTCTGGGCCAGCGAAGCCACCCAGTCAGGCCTGACTCACCTCATCATGAGGAGCCGCCGGTGGCACCTTTGTCTCTTCCCTCTCCTGCTTCTGCCACCAGCCGCTTTCAGGAGGCGGCTTCTCCAGGAAGTCTCCCACTTCCGGGCATTTCACTGAGCATTTAGAGGTCATATCAAGAGCATTTTTCTCTCTCATAACTTTATTTTTCTCCTAATATTTAGCCATTGGGGCCCAGATGCTATTAAAATTGTCAACTTTTTCACCCCATTGTTTTCTATCATCTACACCTCATGTCTTGTAGCTAAAGCTGTAGTGGTTGGGAGCTAGTTTGTGGAAGAGATGCTAAACAGACAAGATTTGCATAATTTTGAATATTTATACCACAGGTCGAGATTAGTTTTAGAGCCACTTATAGCTTAAGGTTGTTAGTTTCACCAGTGGTTTCTGCATTCTTAATACTAGATCTAGGAGACTGTGGTAGTGTTTCAAATGCATCTATAGCGCCTATTTATACACACCACTGTGGAATTTATTTCACTGTGTAAGTAGTGATATTTTCCTGTTCAAATGTTTCTATAGAAAGTATTTATTTTAGCAAAAAAATTTAACTATCAAAAGGGCTTTCCAAAAAAGTGTTCTTTCTAGCCACCCGTCCTCCCCAGCTACTACCGTGCTCAGCCATTGAACCCCCAAACAACACAGTGAAGGCAGAAAGGTTGGAACCCTCCCTGTTTGGGGGCAGATGGGACATGGGTTGGGAACCCTGCGTGCATCCCCCACTGTCACTCTATCCCAGAACAAAGTGGGTCTCCCACCATCGGTGTGGCTGCCCCGGGTGTGGCATCAGGGCTAGCCCCAAGCAGCCCGCTTTTTGCATACATGGTTGGTACGTTCACTTTAGCAGCCTGTGCAGGGAAATGAGCCTTAGTTGTAACCCCAAGGAAATCCAAACCCATACCTGTGGGATATGGAGAAACCACTTGTTGCCTAAAGAAAGCATTAAGCTGTATTTCAGTCTTTCTCGTGTTTGTGAAAGACACCTATTCCCGCCCCCTGAACCATGGGGGATAAGCATGTTTTCTTTCACACTCATGAGCAATTTGGCTTTCCCCCTTTTCTTTCCTCTCCCTCTTCTCTCCCCCTCCCCATCTCAGCAAGCATCTGTGATGTGGGCCTGCCCCACCTGTGGCTACAGGACAAAACCATCTGTTCTAAGATGTGTGCAACTTTACTTCTCAGGAGTCCTGGTCTGCAATTCAGAGCACCCCTAGACATGACGGAACCGATGCTTTCTGGTCATTTCCTCTCCCCTGTGCCCCATTCCTGGGCACTTCTGCTGAGTCATGAGTCTCATTCTGTTGGATTGAGGACGGCAGCTTGGGACTGGACCTCAGGGGATTTTGTCATCCATTTGAATCCTATCTTACTTATGGCTTCCCTTTGTCTTTTCCAAACAAATGAGGAGGACACTTGAACAGTAATGCTGGAGAATGTTTGTTTTTTCTATGATACTATTTGTAAGCAAATCTGATTTTAAGATGAAATGTGAATGGGTAACTAGGTGCCAGGGAATTTAGTACTGAACTAGACAGTCAAACTTTTTTTATCTTTTGCAGGAAGAAATAAATTTTGCTTGCATTTCAATGTTCACAGGAAGTGATGTTGTAAATAGTTTTTAAAAAATATTTATTATGTGTGCTGTATACAGATTCATGTTTGGAGTGATGTCGGTTTGCATGTAGTATTGTAGAAGAATATATTTTGAGCAGTGGACTTTCTTTCATAACACAGTTCACACATGGAGAAAGAACAAAAAACCAGCAGGTTGGGAGCTGTTTGGGGCATTTGATCTGTAATGTTACATCAAATCCAAGCTTTAACCGCCCCCTTTTCTCATCTGGTTATGTTATGTATTATATATGTGTGTGTGTGTGTGTGTGTGTGTGTGTGTGTGTGTGTGATAAACTGGTCAGTGGTCAGTCCCAGATCTGCAGAGCAGATTTCCAGGTGTTCTTTCTGATGTGTTGCCTCTAAGCAATAAGATCCTAGGTAATAACATTTATCCCGGCTCCGTGTGGGCCTTGTCTCAGAGGATAGGGTGGGGGTAGAACAGCTCTTGCTAAGACCTCTTGCCTTGGCCTGAGAGGTTGCTGTACTTGAATATTTGCTTCTGTTTGTCTGCGCACTCCTTCCAGTCACAGAACTCCAGGAATGGGTGAGAAATCTGCCAGCACCAGACATCAAAAATTGGGCATAGAGATGGAAAAAGTGTCCATTTTCCATGAATTTGTAAGGGTTTCCAGCATCTAGTTGAGGCAAAGATCATTTGGCGTTAGAGTAAAAGTAAGAACCACTTACATTAGAAATTTAAATGGTCGATTTGAAGTCCTTTAACTATATCTGACCTACGTTGAGAAGCTGGCCCAGTTTCTGGAACCCTCCTCCGTGCCTGGGTTTGAAATGTCTGGAGCCCTCTTCTGTCTGGGGTTCAACTTTTTTGGTGAGTGAGAGGGCAGCCGCTCCTCCGGGTCTCCCGGCGTGCCCAGTTCCACAGGTGTCGAAGCTGTTCAGCAGCCTCTCCTAGTGACCGTCCTAAACTTTTACAAAAAATACCCCACACCCAAATAACCATGAATAGAATAATGTAGTTTTGTAGGCTTTTGGAATATGTCTTCTCTTTTGTATTTATGATGGTGTTTGGAATTTTTCACTAGTGTTTTTTAGATTTGAAGTGGGTGCATTAGGATAAAACTTTCCATTGCTGAGCCAAAAAGCAAGCAAGAGGAAAGAAACTGACCTACGTTGTATCATTGGGAAGGTGACTACTTCATGTGGTGGGAGGGCGGGGAGGGGGCGTTGTAGATCACGTGAAAGTAAAATAGAATTCTGGCCTGAGGTGCCCCAAGTCTTATTGCTTTGTAATAAATAATCCCCTTTCTAGCCTCACTTAATCTCAATAGAAGCCTGCTGTTTACCCTCAGGGAACACGTAGTTTTCAAAATGGAGCTCCTCCAAGGTCATTGGCCCGTGCCTGTGTGCAGGCGTTAGTGGTCTTGATAAACTCATGGCATTATTCTCCCATATGCATCACGATATTAAGAAATGCAACCCAACCTGTATGAAAAGCACAGCCCAGGGTCCTACTTCAGGCCAGAGTTCATGCCTTCGAGGGGCCGGAGGCCCACGCAATGTAACTGAAGCTCAGGTGCCGTGGTGGTTTATTCTCTTCAGGGCCCTTGAGATGAATCTCGGGCGAGGGCTGCCGATCCGGCTGTGAATCCAGGGAGTTCTAAGATGAATCTCTACCGTTCCTTTAAAGGTCTTTCTGGTTCCTCCCCGTGTTGTCATTGCCAAGGTCAATCTTGTAGTTGTTCAGATGTGCTCCTTTGTGCCGTCTTGTGAGTCTTAGCCAGTGATCCAGGTGCCCAGGGAGAGAGTCCCCGAGGGCCCCGCCCCTTCCCGGTCCCGAGTGTGTGCTCCTGAGATGAGAAATTCTGCAAAGGGTTATCAGAGGGCCAGCGTGTATCTCTTGGGCCTGGATGTCCACTATGTTAGAGAGTGTAGGGAAATACTGTGTTGTTTATGGATGAAAATTCAATGTATGCTGTGAATTTGTTGGTTTGAAACATTGAAAATTTTTCATTAGACAATGTTTACATACCTCACCTGAAGAACCTTTGAGAGTGTATATATGAAATTTTAAAATATATTAAGTTGCTTTAAAACAATATGTATAGCTATAAAAGTTGGAGTTATTTTAACTTTGAATATGTACCAAGTCTCCTAAATATTGAAATCATGTGGACTTTGTGTGCTTCTGTGTTTTGCTTTCCTATTAGGCCATGTAGGAAACTGTGTTCTTGTTATTGGTGAAGGGTCCTCACTGAAATCCAAGCTTGGAAGGATTTCCTTGGTTGTTTCAGATTTTCTTGTTTGGTTTGAGGGGTGGGGTGTGGAGCTAGAGGATGTGTGGGAGGGATTACTCTAACCTGGACATCTATCCCATGAGCTTTTTCTAGGCGCTTATTTTATTGCAGCGTATTAAACTTCTTTGATATTAAAGCGTGTTTGTGTAGTCACTGAAGAGGTACCGATGCATAAGCAAAGCTGATGAGTGGCCAAAAGGAACCAAAAAGCAATACTTCTGCTTCGACCCCCATGTCGTGTTGGGCTTAAAGGGACATTGGTGGCTGGATCTGTGGTCATTGTGAGTCATGCCTGACTTCAGGCAAAAGAAAACACGGTGGGAGGGTCCTTGGGAATTCCCGTGGTGGCGTTGGGAAGGTGCCAGAGTTAAAAGGACATCCCCTGCTGGCTGGTGTGGCTCAGTGGTGAGCGTTGACCCATGAACCAGGAGTTTCACTTCCCAGCCAGGATACATGCCTGGGTTGTGGGCTCCATCCCCAGTAGGTGCTGTGCAGGAGGCAGCCGATCAAGGTGCTGCATCCTGAGAGGCAGGGGGCACTGGGCTTCCGCAGGCTCCTGACCTCAGGTAAGCAGCTTGCAATAAGGGGGTGATACACACAGCCACCGGGGCCGGGGGGGGGTGCCACAGTCTCTGTAGCCCGTGTTGGGGTGTGCGGAAAGGTGGCAGGAAACCTTTCCATTTACTTGCCTCACGACCTGTTTCATTATATTCTTTCAAGTCTCCTTGAGATGGATCTGGTTGAGGATCCAGTGGGCCAGGGGTTCCTGTGGAATCAGCCATGGTTTCACTGACCAGTTCATCTGACCGTGGCCATGGACATGCCCAACCACACCCAGTGGAAATATGCTGGCAGCTGCGCCAACCCCTTCTCAGTTTACGTTTGGAGAACTATCTTGTTCCAGATGAGAACTTTTCATTGTTAAAACAGACCTCCTTTCCTCCAGGACCCCTCCGGTGGTAGAAAAGCTAGAATGTGACCCAAGAGGTGCACGCTGGCTCGGGGTGTAGGGATAATAGAGATACATTATCACCACGTCGGAGAACTTGTCAGCTGCCTCTACCCCAACCAAGCCCTGCAGTATGCGTTCCCTGGGACGGGGATGTCCCTTTAAATTTAAAAAAAAAAGGGTTTTATTTATTTCAGAGAGAGGAAGGGAGAGGGATAGAGAAACATCAATGATGAGAGAGAATCGTTGATCGGCTGCCTCTTGCTGGGGATCGAGCCCACAACCAAGGCATGTGCCCTGACCAGGAATCGAACCGTGACCTCCTGGTTCATGGGTCGACGCTCAACCACTGAGCCACACTGGCCAGGCAGGGGCTGTCCTCCTAACTCTGAAACTTGCCTCTCATTTTCCTTGAACTCCAAGGTTGCACACTGGTGCCCACAGATGTGTCTTATTTTTAGCCAATTGTTTTTTGGTGGTTGCTTTTGAAACTATGAGTGTTCACATAAAAATTGATTTCTGGCTTCTCTTTAAAAAAAGATCAGGAAGACCTGAAAAATGAGTGCCTGGTAAGAACCAGCTGAAGCTCAGTCGGTTGGGGAACATGCCCTTGAGGTCACTGCCCCCCACTGTCAGTTCCCACTCATCCCTTTCCTTCTGCAGGGAAATGGTCTGTACCTGCTGCTTCCTCGGAAGTGGCCACGAAAGTGACAGCCCAGAGGGCGTGTGCCCCCTTGACTCACTGAGGTAACGGGCCGCCCACTCCAGACACTTGAGCTCATAAACCTGTTTTAACCCATTTTCTCTCATGGACCTGCCCGGTTCATCACATTTCCTCCCAAATCCCTAATGTGTGTAAGGCACTGCGGTTACTGTCACCGCCCACTTTCAAGGTGACTGCTGTTCGGGCGCGGCTGTGTGACCAGTGCCACCACCTGGGCTTCTGGCGGGAAGTTAGTCTATGTCCTGGCCTCAGAGGAGGGCCAGCTGGGTCCCCTCAGTGCCAGGGGCCTTGCCCCGCCTGGTTGCCAGGCCTGTCCTCCCTCGGATGCCATCTTACAAAACTCCGGTGTGCAATTTGGTATGTAGTTGGAAACCGTCGCAGAATCATTGTAGCATTGTTTGCCTCCTTTCCCCACTGATCCCTGCGAACTGCTGTCTTGGCAACAGGCAGGTTAACCTCACATGACAGCCTGAGAAGCCACACTGCTCTCCAATCGGTTGCCAGGTTAAACATGGGTGTGGCTCTGTCCACAAACTTACAACACCTGGGTGTGACCAGACCCCCGAAGGGGAATGAGATGAGCAGCCTCCCGGATCTCCGTGTGTGTGTGTGTGTGTGTGTGTGTGTGTGTGTGTGTGTGTGTGCAGTGCCAGGCTCGCCGTCACACTGACGCCCCAGGAGCTATGACCCAGCCGTCTCCCGGGCCCCCTCCTCGTTCCCCCCACCCCCACCCCTGCAGGAGGGACAGACCTCCTCTGCCACCTCAGGAAAACCAGAGAGCTCCGAGGGCAGCTGTTGTTCATGCGCTGCACCTGGGAGCCCTCGTGGCCTGTGGCTGGCGTGTGGGCACCCAGAAGCCCTCGAACCCAGGAGGGCGCCTGTGGACAGCCCCGGCTCGTCCTCAGTGGGAAGGAGAGATCAGCCAGACAGAACCTGAGTGAATCAATGTCATGTTCACGTGGAAGACAACAGACAATATCCAACATGTTCTAAGACAGCACTTCTAGGCAAAGGGCAGGCGTGGCTCCCTCGTGGGCCTGCTCTAAACCAGTCTCTCGAGAAGAGGGACCCAAACGAGCCTACGGAAACCCCCAAACCGAACGTCACAGCCACAGACATCTGCAAATCAAACGAGACACTGGATGTTGACTTTAACATATAAAAATACTATAACAAAATGAAATACAAATATATATTAGAATCTGTTAAGTATTCTGTATAAAGAGATACTTTCGTGGTTAGGCTAACAGCAGGCAAAGAGAGACGAGTCCGGCCTTCTCCACCTCAGACTCGGAGAGGCTCGGGACTCCCCTGCTGCGTCTCTTCAGTGCGTGTTGAGTGGAAACAGCAATGGTGACGTTGATGTGAACTGAAGGTCTTCACCAAAGGGGAGGTGTGGAGAGACTTCTCAGACAGATGATTTCAGGGTAGCCGCCTGGGACTCGATGGTAGCAGGCAAGATGCGTGGCGACCCAGGGCCTTCCCGACCGGCAAGTGGGTGGCTAAGCTGAGGAAACTTGGTCCTGGGGTGGGTGCACGGCTCTCTTAGCTCCTGGCTGCCTCACCCTTGTGGTGGCTCCCAATCTTCCAGTTCCACCAAGGGTGAGTGTGGGGCTGGGCTGGGCTGGGCTGGGGATTGAGGAGGGGCCAGCAGAAAGCTCACCCTCTGCCCTCCACACCCCACGGCGCTGGGCCTGCAGGGCGGTCGCCATCACCTGTCTGCGGGCGTCCTTTCTACTTTCTGCAAAGTAGAGAGGCCCCTGCAGTCAGGGCCCCTCAAGCCAAGGAAGCTGCTTCTCCAAGACAGGAAGGAATGGCGGTGGCAGGGGAAGGGCCGCTTCTCAGGGCCGGGGGTGGGGAACACCTCTGTTCCCTGGAAGGAACAAACTGGCTGCACTGGAACTTTCCTGCCGCCCAGCCTGGTGCTAGCTCTTCTCCAGAGCCCCCAGTGGCCGCCCAGAAACTCCAGGTAAGAGGGTTGCTCTGCAGCGAGGCCCACACTGCTGTCCACAGCGGGCAGGGCACGGTGGCCTTGCTCAGAGCTACAGGAAAATAGAGCCCAGGCCAGGTGAGGCCCAGACCCAGCCATGCTGGCTCCTCCCCACTTGGGAGGGTCCTCTGCCCATTACAGGGGTCCCCAGACTCAAACTCGCTGGCTGGCCTGATCCTGTCCATGCCGGGCTCCCACGTCACAGGAGGCTCCTGCCCTCTTCTCAGCAGCAAAGCCCTCGTCCCCCCCACCCCACCCCCAGCTACCATGGTGGTGGAGGACACAGGCAGACGCCACCCCAACTCTGCCCACACTGCCCCACCCCTGCCTTCTGTCCGCAGATAGGAGCCAGGAAAAGGGTGTGCTCCCCCCTTGCCCACTGGATTCCCCAGGGGTACACTGTCCTGGGGAGACCTCTGGACCAGAGAGTGGCCTGTCTTCCTTCCAGCCAACTGCCTAGTTAGGCTCAAAGATCATCTCTACACTGTCGTTCTGTGGGGAAGAGAAGCATCCGCAGTCAGTCCCTTATTCAGTGACTGCGAAGACGAGTCCTTCCTTGCGGAAGCCTCTGGGGAGCAGCTCCGGCCGTGTCTGCGGTTGGCGCCCTCGCTGGGCTCCCTCTCTCCCCGGCACCCTGGTCGCCGCTGTGGTGCGGTGATCAGTCGGCAGGTGTCCACGAGGGCAGAACCCAGCCCCGGTACCCAGCCCCGGTCAGGCACACAAATACTCGATGTAATTGATGAAAATGGATCTTCTAACTCCTGGGGCCTCCCTCCTGGAGCCACAGTGGGCGGGCCTCCCTTGCTGTCCGTCCTACCTCTCCATCTGAGAGCGGAGGAGACTGAGGCCCATGGGGGAGAAATTTGCCAGAGCGACAGAGCCAGCAGTTCCTGATGCCTGGGCCGCTGTTCCCACCTGGTCTGCAGCGTGAGGGGCTCTGGACCCCGTCTCCTCAGGAGGAGACCCTCCCTGGCCAAGCAGCCTAGCCCAAGCCCCTACACCCTGCCCCCCACCCCCCCCAGTGGCTCGCCAGCAGCAGGCTGATGGCTGGGGAAGCCCAGGACCAGGGCCCTTTGGTGGCTAGTGTCTGACGGTGGGTGGCAGTGTCTACTCTGCTGAAACCAAGAACGCCCTGTCCTTTTCGGTGGGGTCCCCCACCCCAGGAAGTTCCAGTGACCGTTTCCTCCACATGAGTACCCTCCTTGAAGCTACAATGATCATCCCATAACTTTAGGATTCAGAGGTCTGGTCCTAAGACCAGCTTCCACCCCAGGCCTCGTTCCTGAGGTGCTCTGCCTGCCAACCAGCCCAGGGGCAAGGGGCAGTCCCTTCCTGGCCAGCAGGAGGGGCCCTTCCCCTCCGCAGCCTGGCCTCCTGCCCACCGACAAGCAGCAGAGCCAGGCCAGGAGTCCTTCAGGGTTCTCTGCAGGGGCAAGAGGTTCTGGGGCCAGCATGGGCTGCAGACATGAGGGACAGGCTGGTTTGGGAAAGGGCAGTCCCTTCTTCAGAGCCAGGTCACAGGCAAGGAGGGAGTGTCACCATTCTGCACTTCTTGGCCTGACCTCACGCACATATTCATTCAACATTATTTATTAAGCGCCTCTTTGTGCAAGGCACTTCCGGGAGGGCTGTCTGCAGCCAGGCCTCGCCCACCCGCTCGGCCCCCAGCTGCTCAAGTTCAGCTTGAGAAAAGCTGCCTGGCCCCTGAGAGGTGGGCCCCAGCCTGCCCAAGAGGGTCCAGCCATCCAGGAGCCGCCCGGCGATGGCCCGACCCCAGCCCAGGTCTCCTGGTGACCAGGCTTCTCGCCAGCCCCCTCCCCGTGCGCACTGGGCGCTATGCACAGAGGGCACAGCCACACTTGGTGGGCTTCTCCACCTCCTCAGCGAAGGAGGTCCCGTCGCTGCACTCGAAGGCGAACTTCCTCCGCTTCAGCCGCAGGCCCTGGCAGCAGCCCCGGCCCGGGCAGGAGCCCCGGCACTCCACCCACGACAGCGGGCGCGTGGTCTGGCAGATGGCATAGCCCCTCTGGACCTGGTGAAAGTCCCGGACAGGGTCCCCCCGGCACTCGGACTCTGGATGGGACAGATACCAAGAGAAAGCCTCAGGGCACAACTATGGGCGAGTTCTGCCCCCTGGGAGGCAGGAGGAGAAAGAGGAGCGAGGGGAGCGGGGGAGGCGGAGGGCAGCATCTGCGGACGGTCCTCTAGCTCTTAGAGCCCACCTTGGCCCCAGCATCCTCCCTGCCCACCATGCACATGCACAGCTTCCTCCCGGGCCACCATGAGGTCAGTGGGAAGGAGGGACTTTCTAGCTGCCCGGGCCTCCAGCACAGATGCCGCTGCCAGGCTCCGGGGCCGGGGGGGGGGGGGGGGGGGGGGGGGGGGGGGGGGAGGCGGGGGGGGCGGGGGGGGGGCTCCCCGCTGCTGCAGGAGTGCAAGAGGCTGGAGGCCTGGGAGGCAATAATGTTGGAAAAGGAATTTGTGCTGGGAGGGAGTGGCCTCGGGACCCTAAAGTGCCTGAGTTCTGGATTCCTCAAGACCCCCCCTCCCCCCAAGCGCTCTCCATTCCAGCAGAAGCATCTCAGTCACGCAGACCAGGCCTGGGAAGGAGTCCCCAGCCCTCAGACTTCTGCTGCTCCTGGGTCCCAAGGTGATGGGGCCACGATGCAGAGATCTGGGCAGGAGCTGTTATCACGATCTTGTCTGTAAGGAGAAATCCCAGCCAGAGGGGCACTTACCCCAGATACGGGGCTGCAGGAAAAGCTGGGCCAGGGAGAGATGGGGGCCCTGTGTGAGGGGGACTTGGAGCCCAGAGAGCAGGGTGCGGGGGGGTGGGGGGCGTACTAAAGCCCCATAGCAGCCTAAGGTGCAGGAAGGGCAGGGGCACAGAGGGGTTGCTGAGGTTGAGAGGAAGAAAAAACCAAGTTGCTAAAGCCAGTCGTGGGGAGGGACCCTGGAGAGGGCACATCAGGAGGGGGGCCCCTGACCTTGCTCACAAAGCTCGCCTGAAAAGCCAGGGTCACACACACAGTGCGCCCCCTTGGTGGCCGAGGCCTGGCAGTGGCCGTGCAGGCACTGCAGGCCCCCACACGGCTCTGCGGGGGCCCCGGCCTGGTTGCACAGGGCCCCCGAGTACCCCTCTTGGCACTGGCAGCTGTAGGAAAGGGCATCGAGGGGCACGCACTTCCCGTGGACACACCTGGGGGAACAGAGAAAAACACTCTGAGGACAGGCAGAGCCCCGGCAAGGCCCACCCAGGGCGCCCCACCCCCAGCCTCGGCGTCACGGGTGTTAGCCTGGTCCCAAGATGGAGACATTTGCTTCCCGAGGAAGCAAATGTGAGTCTGTGCTTGTCCCTACAGACCTTTCCTGTTCATAAAAATAGAAACCCAGAAAAATGTAATGAAACCCTGCTAGGCCACATGTTCTGATCTTGGGCGTGAAAGCGATTCTCTTTCCTCACCACAGGGAATGGGAACTTGCAAGGAAGGGAAGGGAACCTGCAGGTGGGCAAGGGGTGAGGGCTCCCTGAGCCCAGCGTGGGCTCACTTGTGGCCGTGACAGGGGCCGTCAGCTGGCTGGTCGCAGTGCAGGCCCCCCCAGCCGGCCTCGCAATGGCACACAGGCCCGGGGGTGGCGTTGGGCTGGCAGATGCCGTGCAAGCAGAACAGCTTCCGGCAGGGCTCGCAGCCCGGCACCACGCCCGGCTTCATCCGTGTCTTGGTGAAATCCTGCAGCTCATTGTTGATGTACAGGTTTCGGATGCACCCGTGGAAGCTGGTGCCGTTGAGGATCTGCCACAGGCGGAAGGCGGCCGAGTTCACGTCCACCGGCATCCCTGGGTGGTGGGGAGGGGGCAGACTGAGCTGGCCAGGCTGGGGCGGTGCCCGGCACCTCCCTCTGAGGTCTGTGGGCACCTGCATAGTGTCCCTCTTGCCCGTGGTCTCTGTCCTGCCTCTGCAACCCTGGACCAAGGTCCTCTGCCACCGTGAAGGGTGCAGACTCCTTCCCCCAAAGAAAAGGAAAAGCTGCCTTCCCGTGGCCAGGGCTGGGTGCTAGCCTGGCCGCAGCCAGCTGACCAGTGAGGCCCAGGTGCCCCAGTCTGGCTGCACTCGCCCAGGGTTCCTTCCTTCCCTCGGGGACACCTGTCCTTACCTCCCAGAGGCCCCAAAGGCAGCAAAGGACTGGGACCTGGAACTCGGGTGAAGGGTACTTTGTCACCTGCTTTTGTGGTCACCACTCACAGCAACCCTCCGAGGTAGGAGCTGCTAAACCCCATTGGATGCTCAGTGCTCAGTGACTTGCCCGAAGTTGCACAACTAGTAACCCCAGGTTCTCATCCCTCCCACCTGCCCACTCTCTAGGCCAGGCCCTGCACAGCGCTGAGACAACCCCACTGCCTCCAGGAACCTGCTTTCTGGACCTGGAAATGTCCGCAGGTGGTGGACAGGGCCAGGTAGCTGCAAAGCCTGGAAGGCCAGCTGGGCAATCCCCAGCTCATGCGGGGACCTGGGCCTGGGCCTCCGGCAGCAGCTCTGGGCCTCTGAGGGCCCAAGACTGGGGATGGACCCTGAACATTGAACAAGCCCCTTCTGGCCCAAAGCCAAGAAGAAAGATGCTCACGGTGTAGAGGACAGCCTGGGGAATTCCAGCACGCCCCATCCCTCCCCTCCCCCGCCTGGGTCAGGCCTCCGTCCCCACGCAGGCACTTCTCCTCCCTCGTTAGTGTGGGCTGGGGGTAGCAGCCTGGCTCCTGGCAAGGGAACACAATCCACCTGCAGCTGGGCCGGTCACTAGACCCTCCCCCACCACCTGCGATGTTCCCCACAGTCCTGTGCCCTGGGCCCCGCCCCTGGCCAGAGAGCAGGAGGGCCCCACCTGGAAAGGCTATCACCACCCCCCAAAGGAGAGGCCTGGGGTGGGGCAGGTCCTCACCTCCCACGTAGAGGGGGGCCTCGCTGTTCAGTGTGTAGTGCTTGCCGAAGTTGTCCATGGTCATGGGACTGCCGCCATCGATGGAGAGATTCACCATCTGGTCGAAGGTGACCAGCTCCACAGTGTGGAACTGCCCGTCGTTGATCGTCTCCGCACTGGAAGAAGATGGGGTGCCCCCACCCCAGAGGATGAGCTGCAGTTGGGCCCATCCCTTCCTGGACACCCTGCCACGGGTCCAGCAGCTGCTTCCCAAGGGACCACATCTCTCAGGGGGAGACTGGGACTGGGGGCTATGGCCCAGCCTCTCCTGCTCCCTGGGGAAAGCTGAGACGTTTGGGGCAGGTGTTTTCAACCTAATCGGTCTCCTCCCCCTACCCAGGAGCACCCTGTGAGGTGGTGGTGGGAGGGGAAGGACCCGCGCTGGGCTGTACTCGATGGTTCAAATGCCTGCTCCTCTCGGGCAGCCCAGGTTCTGGTGGTTTCATTAATGACCTGCTTTCGGCCCAGGAGACCCCTGAGAGCGGCCGACGGGCCTGAGGAAGCCCCACCTGTAGATGGCAGAGCTGGGGTAGCTGCCAGGGTCGTAGCTGACACGCACATGGCCCTGGTACAGCTCCACGGCGATGTGGTCATTGTCCCCGTTGTACAGCAGGATCCCGTTGTCCTCTGCCGTGGAGACCTGGTGAGCAAGGGCACTGTCTCTCCAACCCCATCCCCCGCAGCAGCAGCACAGGCTGGTAGGCGGAGCACACGGGGGCCCCCATCGGAAGAGAGATGCTGTGTGCAGAACTGCCCTCCCTGCCTGCCCAGGTGACATGGCAGCCCCGGGTTTAAAGCCTATCCACTGACAGTGTGGCCAGGGCCAGGCAGCAGAGGGCAGACGGGCCAGCTGAGGCCTGGAAACTCTGTGCCAGGAGGGGCAGGTAAGAGCCCTTCAGACCACCTGCTCGGGGAAGACAGGCAGACGGGCTGTGGGGCAGCCGCTCTGTGGGCCTCGGGGAACTGCCTTGGAGGTGGGGGCGGGAGGGCCCCTACAGAGAGGACACGTTCAGGAAGGCTCTCTGACAGCCAGAGCCACCCAAACCTGGAAGGAACTGCTCAGGAGGTAGATGTTTAAGACATAAAATGGCAAAATAAGGGACCACAAGACTTTTGGTTAAAGACATAAGCTGGGAGTTAACCTGGCCGTGCTCCAGGCACATGACACAAAGCCCGTCGGCATTGGAGGTGAAGCGAGGAGTCGTTGAGACAAGAGATGGTGGGGCAGGGTCCTGGTAAGCTTTGTTTTCTGGATCTAGTCGCCCATGAGACCACCTCCCCCTCCTGCCTCTTTGAGATTGGATTTATATGCCAATAACCTTTCTAATTCTGCTTAAACGACTTCAAGCTGAGATGCTGACACCCACATCCAAGACTCTGACCTACACAGGGGCCTCCCCACTGTCCTGGGCAGGGACGTGTCTTGAATCTCTGACCTGAGGCCAGGGCCCCCCGCCGCCTGACCCCTCTGTGACTGGCGCCCTGGGCACCCACCTGCAGGGTGATGTTGGCCCGCGGCCAGTTCTGCAGGTCCGTGAACTGCAGGTACGTGTCCCGGTCCACGAAGTTGACACTGAGCAACTTCTCACACTCGGGGCCGCCGAAGCCCGGGAGGCACTGGCACACGGGCCGGCTGCCCTGGTCCACACAGTGGGCCCCGTTCTGGCACTCAGTCCCCTCGCAGGGGCTCCTGGGGGCAGCTGGGTGGGGAGGGGTCTCACAGAGCTGCCCACTGGGAGGGAAAGGACGCAGGTCAGACAGGGCAGGGCAAGGGGAAGAGGGCCTCTTCCTCCCCCAGGTCCTGGAGAGAAGCTCACTAAACATCGCGGGAAACTGGATCCTTAAGGCGACAGAAAATGCTGCTAATGAACACTTTTCCCGAGAGAACTAAGCCAGAAGGGTGGTGAGAAACAAGTGTGGTCCCTGCACCAGCAACATCGATGTCACCTGGGCAGGTGTCAGAAATGGAAAACTTACCGAATCTGCTCTTTCACACCATGCCCAGGTGACTCGTGTGCTCGTTAAAGTTTAAGAAT
The DNA here is from genome assembly GCF_028538775.1 of Myotis yumanensis. Lineage (NCBI taxonomy): Eukaryota > Metazoa > Chordata > Mammalia > Chiroptera > Vespertilionidae > Myotis > Myotis yumanensis. The sequence continues at coordinate 21,327,259 of NW_027223764.1, read as the reverse complement.
TGCTCATGTCTCATTTTACAGAAAAGAAAGCTGAGTCTTAAAACAAGCAAAAGAGGGAAGACTCAAAATAAAGAAAAGAGGGAACATTTCTACCAACGGCAGTTCTGATCCAGGCTACAGCAATCTGTAGCATTAGTATCCACAATAGCCAAGGTGTAAACAATCCAAATAGATGGATGGATCAACAAAAGTGGTAGATCCCTACAATGGAATATTATTCAGCCATAAAAAGGAGTGAAGTTCTGCCACCTGCCACCACATGGATGACCCTCAAAAACATGACACTAAGTGAAAGGCAGTTATAAAGGACCACAGACTGTTTACTTCTGTTTATCTGAAATATCCAGAATAAGCGAATCTACACACACAGATACCAGCAGCTTAGTGGTTTCCTAGAGCTGAGATGGAGGAGACTTGGGGTGACAGGTAAGAGGTGTGGAGTTTCTGGAGTAATGAAATGTTCTGAAATGGATAGTTCTAAAATGAATGCACAACTCTGGACATATACTAAAAGCCACTGAATTGCACATTTTAAACAGATGAATTGTATTGTATGTGAATTACAGCTCAATAAAACTGAAAGAAAAAAAAACCCAAGCAGATCATGGGAGGTGGGTGGTCAGAAGGAGGGCAGGTGTCGGTCCCCCCTCCCAACCTCCCAGAGGAGCCAAGATGCAAATGTCAGTGACCTTTATGGCAGGTTGTGACTTCAGAGGCTCCCTGAGCAGTGAGAGGGCCCCGCCCACTGATCTGTACCCGCCGCCCACTCCCTCCACCAAAAAGGTTAGGCACCCGCTGCCTGTGCTCCGAGTGGTTAAGCCACTTTCCCAAGGACACACAGCTGTGACGGGTGACGGTTCAAGCCAGGACCCGACACCCAGGCTCTCACCCTCCCTCCCTCCCGCCAACCACGTCTGGGGGCTCCTGCCAGCCCCGAGCCCACGGCTAGGAGGAGTCGGGCCCTCGCGGGTGTGCAGGCCTCTCACCTGTAGCCCTCGGCACAGAGGCAGGAGTAGCTGTTCACGTCGTCTATGCACTGGGCCCCGTTCTGGCAGCGGTGGTCCCTGCAGTCATCCTGGTTCTCGCTGCAGTTGTCGCCCGAGTAACCGGGTGCACACTCACACCTGGAGGTGCGAGGCGGGTAGGCAGTCAGCCCTGAGCCTGCGGGGCCCGGGGACTGTGTGTGACAGACAACCTGGAGGCCCTGGGGTCTATGGGGTCCCCCCGGAGGTCAACCAGAGCCCTGGATATAAAGGTGCCCACACCTGTCCTGGGGCCCTTTTGGAAGAGCTTGTGCGGTTGGTGGGGCTCTAGGTTGGGGGGTGGGCCCCCAGCAGCAGGAGGAGATGGGAATCTTGTCAGGAAGGACCCAGATTCACCACCAACAGCACATCAGGGCCAAACTGCGGCCCCTTCCGGACCTACCCAGCTGCTCAGCACACGGCTCCCCGTCATGGGGCTCATCCTTCCCCCCACCCCAGCTCCCCCAGCTCCACCAGCCCAGCCTCCTGGCCCCAGCAGGGCAGGTGCCCACCTCTCTGCCAGTGTCTGACTCCAAGCCAACATCCAGCTCCCTGCTTGCATTGTGCCTCACTGCTCACCCCAAAATCCATTCCGGCCAAAAATCCAATCCAGTCCTATCAAGTAAAGGGCATACTCCTCCACCCCCTTGCAAGATGCTCAGGCCTTCGTCACTGGCAGCAACCCCCACGCCACCAGCACTCCCGCCTTCACTCCCTTCCCTTCACCCCTGCTGGTTCTGGAATACCCTTTCCTCTCTCCCTGCCTCATTCCGGCCAGGCCAAGACCTCACCTCCTCTGAGAAGCCCCTGGTGTCACTGAACAAACCTTTGCTGGAAACCCTTCCAAACTGCAGACTGCAAATTGCAAACTGAACAATCTGGCAGGTGGGTGCCCCTGCCTGGATTTTTTACTCATTTCCAGTGTTTTTCAGGCTGCAAGAAATACCCTTCTACCAGTACACACACACACACACACACACACACACACACACCTGAAATCATACTTATCCTTAGTGTATAAAATGGTATGATGCTCTCTGATGTTTTCTGTTTCATTTTTTAAGTTAACCTTGACCTACCCATTAATCACAAGTCACTATTGGGTCTTGAGCAGCAGTCTGAAGACTGTTTCAGTACCTAAGCCACCACCCATTCCTTCATATTCATTCATTCATTCATTCATTCATGCATTCATGCATTCATTCAACGAATGTACTGAATACTTGCTGGGTTCCAGGTACAATGCCAAGCACAGCTGAGCATCTGTCCATCTTTCCTCCAAAACAGGAAGTTGAGAGAACAAGCACCTCCCCCACTGTATGTGCTCACCTGTGCGGTGGGAGGGACTACCCCAGCACAGAGTGCGTGAGTGTGCAGCCTCGCTTTATCCACCTGAGGCCCAGCCTCTCTGAGGAGCGGGCATGCCTCTTGATCTGCCACTGCTCCTTGGTCTCTGTGCCAATCCCACCCCGTCTTCCGTGCCAGCTCACCCAGGAAGGCAGGGTGCCCACCGTTTGGACGGAGGCTCCCACGTAGCCTCTCGATCCCACAGCCGGGCCTCTAACATCCCCTGGCTCTCCCTCTGCCCAGGGGCCTCAGCTCCATGGTGACTCCATCCCCCGACCCTGGGGTTGGTCCCTCAGCCACAGACTACAAGGAGCCCTGCCCTGACTGGTGGAACCAGGGTCCCAGAACTGACACTATTTTTGAAAACTACAGATGGGAGCAACATCCTAAAACCCCATGACCTTCATATCACACGTAGTCTTGAGGTGACAAAGCACTTCCATGTATGCCAGTAACAACAACAGAGACAAGAGTCAAGAAGCCCTTTTCCTGAGGCCAAACAGGAGGACTTTTAAAAGGTAATACAGTGCCTACAACTGTACATTGTGTAACATGCCAGTGGGATCGAGAGCAGCCCCTCAGTCAAACATGTTCACAGCTCTGCAGCACAGTCTACATGGATGGTTGTTGACTGTAGCCCCATATTCTTGTGGTCAGCTTCTGTTTTTATTTATTTTGTTAATCCTCACCCAAGGACATTTTCCCATTGATTTTTAGAGAGAATGGAAAGGAAGGGGAGACAGAGAGAGAAACATCAGTGTGATAGAGACACATTGGTTGCCTCCTGCATGAGATGGAACCTGAAACCAAGGTACATGCCCTTGACCGGAATTGAACCGGACCTTTCAGTCCATAGGCCAATGATCTATCACTGAGCCAAACCAGCTAGGGCTGTGTGTTCTGCTTTTATTACCAAACTAGAGGCCCAGTGCACAAGATTCGTGCACTGGGGAGGTCCCTCAGCCCAGCCTACGCCCTCTCGCATTCTGGGAGCCCTTAGGGGATGTCTTACTGCCAGGGAGGCTGGAGAGGCTCCCACCACTGCCACTGCGCTCACCAGCCTTGAGCCCTGTGGGAGCACACTGACCGCGAGGGGGCAGCCCCTGCCTTGAGCGTCTGCACCCTGGTGGTCAGTGCACGTCATAGCGACTGGTCGTTCCGCTGTTGGGTCGATTTGCATATTACCCTTTTATTATATAGGATACGTTCAGGTCAGGTCCGATTTTGCTATCAAACCGACTTTTGGTTTTCAGAGTTCTGTGTATTTTGTAACGGGATGAGAAACTGTGGGTCTGGAATGACAATAGCTATTTATGAAGCATTGATGGGAGGTCAGACATGGAGCTAAGTGCTTTCCACGCATGTGCTCATCCTCTCCTCACCACCACCCAGGAGGAAGCTTCTGGTGCCTCCAGTTCGCAGATGAGAAAATGGGCTCAGAGTGGGCAAGCCATCCATTCAAGCTCATGCTGGCAGCAAAGCTGTCCCCTTAACCACCCCGACCCTGACTCACAGGAACCCCACATGGCTGAGACCAAACCCACTTGACAGGTGAGGAATAGGATGGGGAGGGGGTTGGCATGGAGGGGAGGTGACTTGGCAGCCCCTGCCCTTCCCTGGCCCTGGAAATGGGCAACACCTACCTGGGCCCATCCGGGGTGCCCACACACTGGGCCTCGTGCTGACACGGGTTCAAGTCCGGGGAGCAGAAGTCCACCAGCTGCTCACAGGCCCTTCCTGGAGAAAGAACCAGGGAGAGGCAGGAGAGAAGCTGTCCCCCCCAACCCCCACGCTCTGCCAGGCAGCCGCCAGCAGAAACCTCCTGCCCACGCTGAGGCAGGGCCCCAACTGTCACGGGAATGGGGTTCAGGGCATGCACGCTAGCCCTCACCTCCCCACACACTAGATGCCCACATACCCGCATACTGCAGGGGGCACTGGCAAGTGTAGTTGCCCAAGCCGTCCACACAGACGCCTCCATTGGCACATGCGTGCTCCACACAGTCGTCTGTGTTCACCCCACAGGTCGGTCCTTCAAAGCCAGCCGGACAGGAGCACCTGGGGCAGGGGAGGAGGGGGAGGCAGGTGGGCCCATGGTCACTGGTCAATATCACCCCAGAGTTTTGGTACCTACTCACGGCCAGGCCCTCGCTGGATGCCAGGGGTTAAAGGTGAACAAGACCAGCCCTGCACTTATGGGACTCACAGTCTAGTGGGGAGATGAGGCGGAGACGCAACCAGAGGAGAGGCGGTGAGTATCGGGATCGTGCAGCACAGAGGCCAGTGAGGGGGAGCAAAGGGGCAGCACCTAGCTCCTCCTTGGGGGGGTGGTCAGGGTGGGCTTCCTGGAGGAGATGATGGTTAATCAAGGACCCTGACAGGGGAGTGCAGGAATGGGAGGGAAGACAGTGGGGACAGGGCATGTGCAAAAGCCTGGAGAAGACCCTAAAGCCAGCCCTCTGGGAGGGGTCCTGCTCATGCAGGGGGTTCAGGCCTTGGGGAGCACACACCTCAGGGACCCAGTGAGAATGGGGCTGGAGCAGGTTGTGGAGAGCACTGGAAATCAGTGATCTCCAAACCAGGTCCAACCTGCCCCGGGGCACCTGGGGCTTCCCAAGGGGCTGTGGGTCAGAGAGGTCTGAGAAATCAACTTCCAGACCTACAAGCTCTGCAGGGACTCTTTCCTGGACTGCCCGGCCCCGAGCTCCCCAAAAGCACACACGCCCCTCCCAGCCCAAGTCCAGGGTGGGACATGCCTGGGGCCTAAAATCCCGGGGCTCCAAATAAAGGGACAATTAGGAATATTGATGTTTTAAAGGTGAAGGAACAAACGGCGTCTGAAAGTCAAGCAGTTTCCAGCTCCACGTGTTAAAAATAATTGAAGGAAGGCCTCATGGAACTGTCAGCGGATAGGCATTAAAAATAGCTTTTGATGACATATCACTCTGCACTTTTTGGCATATAGACTCGGAAGGATTTCAAAGACTTGAGTGACATGGCTATAATAAAACTCCTTCTAATCTCATCTGTTTATTTATGAGAACAAACTTTCTCAGCATTTATAGCTATATATATAAAGCTCTATCTCATCCAGAGATGAGTCTAAAAAATTCTACTTTTATTTGTAATCACTATCAATCAAATGTTGTAATGTTGTTTTGATCGATTGTATATTATTGATAATTGTCATGATCGCTCAATGCAAAAGAAACTTTTAATCAGAGGCAGATGGTCACAAGAAATAAAGAAAAGTTTAAATTTACATTTATATACCCATGTTGGTGGTGCAGACACATGGCAGGTGCTCCAGAAAAGTCTCTCCCAGCACAAACAGATTACATTAGAAAGAAAGTGGGAGGGGGTGGGGGGAGAGGAATGGGAATACTAGTCCAAGGAGAAAAGGCAAATATTTAAACTGTAAAAGAGCAGCTCATTCGTGTAAGTTTTTAATGGTAAATTGCTATGCTGCTCTGGCCGGTGTTCCCAGTGGTTGGAGCATCGGCCGGAACACCGACAAGTGGCAGGTTTGATCCGGTCGGGTCAGGGAGCGTGTGGGAGGAACCAATTGATGTGTCTCTCTCACATCCATGCTTCTCTCTCTTTCTCTCCCTCCCTCCCTCCCTTCTACTCTAATAATTAATGGATAAAATATCCTCAGGTGAGGATTATCAACAACAAAAAATTGCTGTGCTATTGAGATTACATTGGAGAACAATAAAAGAGTAATAGGTTTATTTTTAAATGTTAATATTTACTATATCCCGAAAATGACCTCCTTTACAACAAAAAACTAAACTTACAATGACAAATTTTAGCTGTCAACTAAAAATGTATGAGAACATATATAGTTTTTAAATTGTGTTGGGGGGGGTATGTGAGCAAAAAGGTTTGAAGCCCATGGTTATGGGACATGTCCTGGAGTTTAATTCCCCCCCCCACCCACACCCCCCCACACACATAGATGGGGGTGGGGGCAACAGAGGGGTTTTAAGAGGGCTGAGGCGATCAGCTTTGCATTTCTGAGAAGGCTCTTGTAAGCCTCAAGGTTGAGGGGTAACTCAGAGAGGCACCCTCTTTCTACGAGGAGGGAGGGCCCACCCAAAGGCCCCCAATCTGTAGGGCTGCTAGGTGTGAGGGGGCCATCCCTGCTATACCCCTCTCTGCCCAGCAGGGGGAGTTTCTGTGGGTGTCCTTTCAGCCCCTCCACTCTCCACAGACATCCCCTCCCAGGAGTCCAGGGAATGAGGAGGCGGCTTTATTTTGCTCCAACTGCCGCCCAAGCCCAAAGGAGGATGGAGCCTATTGTAAGGACGCCGTTGCCAAGGCAACAATGGCTGAGAGGCCATTTAGTGCTTTCCTTTTATACCTGGTAATTTGGGTTTGCAGAGACAGGTTTGGCCATTTCTGCCTGTAAACACAGAGCCAATTTATTTTCAGCAGCTCAATGTCAAGTATTTTTCAGAAAAGCTCTGGGTCCAGGAGAGCTCTGGGGTATTCACTGTGGGGTCCTGGGGGAAGCAGGTCAGTGGGGGGAAGGGGTGCTTGCACGGTAACGTCAGCACCGGGAGAGCTTGGGATTCGATCGTGAGGGAGGGTGGGCCCTTCACCGAGCCGTGGGAAACTGGCTGCCGTGTGGGTCCAGCGGGACCAGGAGATGGTGTGTGAGGCTCCAGGGGGCAGGCCCAGGATCTGCTCCCACCTCTGGGCAGGCTTCTGTCTTCGGGGCTTGGGGTGGTGGCTTGATTGGAAAGAGCTGGCTAAGGGCCCTGCTTCAGGCAACATTGGTACAACAAGCAGGTGCTTGACTTCTATTAAAGGCCTCCGGTTAGCAGAGATTATAGGGGTTTAAAATGTCCCCAAACTGCCCCTTGGCACTGCCACTGCATATGTCCTTGGCCATGGATTCCCAGTGCCATCAAAAGACTGTCCTGCCAGCACCGGTTTGGCTCAGTGGATAGAGCGTTGGCCTGCGGACTGAACGGTCCTGGGTTCGATTCTGGTCAAGGGCATGTGCCTTGGTTGCGGGCACATCCCCAGTGGGGGGTGTGCAGGAGGCAGCTGATCGATGTTTCTCTCTCATCGATGTTTCTGGCTCTCTGTTCCTCTCCCTTCCTCTCTGTAAAAAATCAATAAAATATATATTTAAAAAAAAAAAGACTGTCCTGGCACCTGGCAAGGACAGAGAGTGGCCTGGAGCAGGAGTGGGCAGCTTGGCTCCAGCCCCAGCGCCGCCCCCTCTCCCCGCTGGCTTCCACTGCTCTGGGCAATGGGCATGGCTGGTGGGTGTGGAACTGTTTCCAGTGAGTGTTTGCTCCCGCTGCGCCCACCCTCCATCTCCTCCCAGAGCACAGAGGATGGGCGGGGGTGGCCACTCGATTTGGAGGAGGAGGGCAGCGAAGCATGGGTGCTGGGTCCCATCGGCACCCGCCCCCCAGGTTCTGGCCCCTCCAGGCAACTCACGTGAAGCCAGCATCCTCGCCCTCCTGTTCGTGGCAGGTCCCGCCGTTCTCACAGGGGCCACTGGCACAGCTGTCCAGGGGCACCTCACAGACTCGGCCCTGGGGAGAGAGTCAGGGATGGGGACCCCAGGGGCCCGTGGGAGCCAACAGCCAGCGCCCCCTCGGCAGCGCAGCCTGCCTGTCCCAGGTGTTACTTGTTCATTCGTTCCTTCAAGCGCAGCTCTGGGAAGGACCTGCTCTCAGGGCACTGGGGGCAGATGGGGAACGCAACAGGCCACCCTGCCCTCCAGGAGCAGCCCTCCTCCTCCCGGGCTCACCTCCACTCAAGCCCCCACTCACCTTATAGCCGCTGGAGCAGGCACACCTGTACCCTTGAAGGGGGTCGTTATGGCAGCTGCCCTGGTTCTGGCATGGGCTGGACAAGCAGGGGTCACACTTGGCCTGGACAGCCAGAGTGGGGGGACCTGCGGCAGGGGGAGGAGGTTCCTATAAGGGGGGAGGCCCAGCTCCCCGCTCCGTGCAGCCAGCCTTTCAGAGATGGGAGGTGGGGAGCCCTCTCCCCAAGAAATGGTTGCCATTTCCTCTGAGTCCCGTTCATCCTCCTTTCACAGCCCCCACCACCACCACCAGCCTTTCCTCCCCTGTAAAATGGGGTTAATAACAGCCCCGCCCCATGGGGCCATAAGGACTAGATGAGCTAATCCGCAGAAAGCGCTAAATGGCTGGTGTGGCCGCCTCAGGAGCCCTCGCACGGCGGTCAGGTAGGGCATCTGTGTGAGAGCACCGTAGTCGCTACTACTGAAGTCCGATGACCTTTTCTGGGTCCCCTACACCCTCTGAGGCAGCCACCCCCAGGCCTGTCACCTGCTAATCAGGAAAGCAAGGGGGGCCCCTCTGCAGGGAGCCCCGCGGCTCCACGAGGAGGCCACGCTGAGGAGGGAAAGGTCCATGCGCCGTGAAGCCGATTGTCTCCGAGGCCAAAGCGGAAGGCCGCTTCCCACCACCTCTCCAGGTCCGAGCACGGCCTTCCCAGCCCTCCAGGACTCACTGGTCGCCTTCCCTGAACTTGGAGGTGGGCGAGGAGCACCTCCTGTGGGGGCATTGGGGCCTCACAAGAACTATCGGGAGGAGCAGCCCCCTAACTAGTTTCCTACTGACGGCGCCTCTGGCAGTGGTGAGCTCTCAGCGCTGCTCAAAGGCATGAGCGTGAACAGGACAGAAACACGGCTCAGTAACTGGACGGGGGCGGGGGCTTCTCGGGGGCAGGTGGGACTCTGCTTCTTGATCCGGGGACTGGTTACCTGCGTGCGCTCAGTTTGTGAAAATCCAGCGAGCCATTCACTTACGATCTGTGTGCTGTCCTGTTATGCACGTTGTATTTCAATAAAGAGTTTTTAAAAAATAACTTCTCACCAGTACCGACACCACCCAGCTAAATAAATCCTGAGCAAACGTTTCAACATGAGTTGGCCTGCTCCCAACAGCTCAACAGCTAAGCCCATATCGGGCCCTGGGAACGGTTAGCCCTGTGACAGCATCCTGCACGCAGGGTGGCCGGGCCGCCTCATTAACCTCCGGCTGTCACTTACCCTTCCGATGGGGGTCTACGAGCTTGCGGAGGGCAGGGCCCTGCCCCAGGGCCGGCCTCTAGTGTGCACCCCCCCCCCCCCCCCCCAGCTGTCCCCAGTGCACAAAGCTGGGCCCGGGGCAGCCACAAAGCAACTCCCTCTGCTCAGCAGGGCTCCTGGGACTCGGGCTGTCAGTCAGTCCATCAATCCCCGAACGAACGAACGAACGAACGAACAAGCATTTTCAGATGCCCAGGGTGAGGCGCCTTCAGAGCAAAGCCGGAGGAGCCTCGATCCCTGTGTTTCTACAAAGGTCAGGAGAGTGGCAGCTGGGTCCTGCGGCTCAGGGCTTAAGCAAATTGCTGAGCCAATTCCTACCAAAGGGAGGCCCGAGTGCTTGCAGTGCTGAGAGGCTTGACGCTTCCAGAAATGCCGTCCCTATTTTTACTTTCCTTACATAACCCCCAGGAGGGATTCAAGCCCTAACCGCCGAGATTTTCTGCCTGGCTTCTTCCTTCACTGTTATGTCGGGATAGACAGCAGCCACGTTAACCAGCTGCAGGTGCCTCGTTGCTGCCGCCTGACCACTCCCCCAGCCAGGCACCCACCACGGCTCACCCCGAAGGCCCAGCCAGGGTGAAGCAGGTCCTCTGGGCCGCCAGCAGTGGGAGGTGGGGATGCGCCCGCCACCCTCCACCCCTTCCTCGGCTCACCTTGGCATTCAAACTTCTTGGCAGGAGTGGTGAGGAGCAGCTTGCCCTCCATGTCTGGGGGCCCAGCGCAGCGGGCAATGCCTGGTTCCTTGTAGCCTGTCTTCACCCAGCTGGACAGCCAGCGGAGGTGGCAGTCACAGTGCAGGGGGTTGGCACCAATGGCCCTGGGTCAGAGAGCGGAGAGAAACGCATTACAGCTTCATGGGGTCCTTCGTCCCTGGGCACCTAGGGTGCAGGGCACTCCACCAGGGACTGGCAAAAACCCTACTTTCACCATCATGTACTGTGTCACCAGTTTCAAGTCCTCCACGTGTGTTAAATGTTGAAACTGAGGCTCAAAAAGGTGGAGGCCCCTGCCTAAGGCTGCACAGAGAAAGGGGGGAGGTGGGATTTGAACTCAGCTGTCGATGCCAGAGCCTGTGAATGCATTGCCTCCGGATGCACGAGGGAGGAAGGAGCCAACACCTACCACTGCAGCGAGATCCAGCTGCTCTTCCCACGGCACTGCCTCTAACCCTCTCACGGGCCCCACCGTGCGGGCTTTTCTTCATCTCAGATGTGGGAACTGAGCCTCATGTGGTCACACAGCTCTCGAAGGGCCGCCCCTGGGTCCAGACCCAGACTGTCTGACTCTGAAGCTCATTCTCTTTAATTTTTCTTTACATTTTTAACCAAACAAGGAGCTCACGAATGCACTCCCATTGTAAACCTCTTTCAGACACTGCAGACCACAGTCTCTGCCTCACACAACATTGTGAAGGCGCCGAATGCCACTGAATTGTACACAGTAAAATGGTGAATTTACGTTACATGAATTTTACTGGATTTTTTTTAAAGGCACATACCGACGTCACGGATGGAGTGCAAAATGGAATAACACTGACGAGAGGAATTCTGTGAGCATCTGTCAGTTACCAGAGCAGCTGCCTTTTGACCCGGCAATTCTGTTCCTGGGAGTTTACCTCCCAGATTTACCTGCACGAGGGCGTACAGAGGTCTGTGCCACGGTGCTGGCCGCAGCATTGTTTGTAATAGGAAGACTGTTCATCATGTGCTTAAATAAACCTGCATCCACGTTACAAGACAGTCTAGTCCACGGTCCCTGCCAACCGCAGGAGGACACTGGTCACCACGCTGCAGCGTGTAGCTTTCCGGTCCGTCCCCTATTCACACACATCCCATCACAGATCACAACCACCCGCTTGATGGCCTTCCTGAGCAGTTTGCTCCTTGCCACTGAGCAGCACGTCCTGGAGATCCTTCCCAGTCGGCATAGATGAATCCATCCCGTTTGCCAAACCGCTTCACAGCATCCCAAAGACTGGAGCCTCTGAGCTGCCTGAGCCGTGCCCCTGCCCCAGGCACCCTGGCCGTTCCCGCAGCCGTCAGCACCCTAGTACCTGCCTCTTGGGGAAGTGAGCCTTTCTCTAGACCAGACGCCTAGGAGGAGGGTTCAGGTTGCAGAGGAAGTGCATGTAAAAAAAATAAAATGAACAGCTCCCCTCCAAAACAGGTCGTGCGGACTTACAGACACCAGCACTGTAAAGCCACGCCTGCCCCTCACGTCCCCGCCCCAACGCTGCAGCCGGCCAACCTCTTAATGTTCTGACAAGCTGGTGGGCAAGCTCATACCCTTCTCACTGGACCACAGTGAGACGAAGAGATGAGCACGATGGGCGTTGGGAACATGCAGGGACCTGAGGCCTTTGATCCGGCAAATAGAAAAACATCAGGGTTCCGTGCCCGACGTTCGTTGTTATCAGCGTGATTCTGAAAATCTGAGGCTGCATAAGGTCGATGAGAATGAGCAGCTATTACCTAACCCAGTGGCCGGCAAACTCATTAGTCAACAGAGCCAAATATCAACAGGACGACGATTGAAATTTCTTCTGAGAGCCAAATTTTTTAAACTTAAACTATATAGGTAGGTACATTATTAACTTAATTAGGGTACTCCTAAGCTGGCCTTTGCTAAAAACGTCCTCAATCTGACTGAGGTACGTTCGCTGAGGTCGAACCCTTCCAACTCTCCCATCCACACTCGTCTTGTATACAGTGGGGCCTTGACTTACGAGTGTCCCGACTAACGAGTTTTTTGAGATACCAGCTGTCTCTCGGCCGATTTTTTGCATTGAGTTGACAGAGTAATTTGAGTTAACGAGCTCCTTAACGAGCTTGGTCTCAGAACGAATTAAACTCATAAATCAAGGCCCCACTGTATTTGTTCCGTCTATCTCCTTTCGTTCATCCTCTCCATATGTCCAAACCATCTCAACATACCTCTCTCAATCCTCGACACTACATCTTCTTTCACTCCACAACGTTCCCTAAAATTAACTTAATAAATTTGACTTAAAGTTTTAAGTCAATTTCGCACTGTACGTGCGCGCCCGCACGTGGTATTTTGTGGAAGAGCCACAATCAAGGGGCCAAAGAGCCGCATGTGGCTCACAAGCCGAGGTTTGCCGACCACTGACCTAACCAATGGGAAGGCCCTGCCATTTTCCACCTGTTTCTGGGCGATACAGAAGAGGTGGCTCCCCCTGAGATGCGTGCCGTCTGACGAAAGCAGCAGCGACTCTGAGCAGGAATTCCCCAAAATAGCACATCTGCTGACTGTGCGTCTTAAAAAGCAGGCTGAGCCAGGCGTGGACTCGGCCGGCGCAGTTGCTCGCTGCCCGGCGACCTTCAGGGCTGCCTTTACATCTCTGGGGCTCCCTTTATGATTCGATAAAGAGCCTGCAGCCTGGAGAGGGGAAAAGACCAGAACATAGGACCTGCGATGGGCGCTGAGGGAGCGATGCAGCTTGGAAATGAAAGCCAGTTCAACCTCGACGAGCATTTAATTCTTTTCTGTCCTGCTTTGCTGTCAGCATCCATCCTGACTAATGGGAGAGGAGGCACGTTCCTCCTTCCGCTGAACAGAGCTGGGGCTCCTCAGAGGGAGAGGGAGCTCCCACACTGAGTTTTGAAGGTCCAGTGTGTTTTAAAAATACTTTTTTAAGTAACAGGAGTGCAAAAATCATGGTATACTGAAGAGGTTTGCATTTACCACATTAATGTTTCACATAACAAGTACAAAGAAGTGTAATTATGTTATTCCTAAGATACATTTATTTTAAACTATGTTTTGTAGCACGCTGTGGGAGTATGGTCTGGGTTTCATAGTTATTAGGAATGGCTTCTTCTTTCAGTCCCACAGCTCATTTACAGAAAACGCCAAAAAGACTGAATCTGAGGCCCTTGACCTGTGGTAGGATCATCCTAATTCCCACAGATGTTCCCCCCCAATAATGGCAGCAAACTTGCACCTCAAATATGTGTCCCTTTTTGACTGTTAATATAAAAATAATAATAAATAATAGTCAAGCCCAGCCGGTGTGGCTCAGTGGTTGACCTATGATCCAGAAGGTCACTGTTTGATTCCCAGTGAGGGCACATGTCCGGGTTTCGGGGTCAATCCCCAGTGGGGGGCGTGCAGGAGGTAGCCGATCAGTGATTCTCATCATTGATGTTTCTATCTCTCCATCTCCCTTCCTCTCTGAGATCAATAAAAATATACTTATCCTATCCAATAAGGAGGGAATATGCTAATTGACCCTCATGCTGTTGCAAAGATGGCGGCACCACAGCCACAAGATGGCCGGCAGGGGAGAGCAGTTGGGGAGGATCAGGCCTGCAGGGGAGGGCAGCTGGGGCCAATCGGGCTGGCAGGGGAGGGCAGCTGGGGCCAATCGGGCTGGCAGGGGAGGGCAGTTGGGGGCAATCGGGCTGGCAGGGGAGGGCAGTTGGGGGCAATCGGGCTGGCAGGGGAGCAGTTAGGCGTCAATCAGCCTGGCCGGGGAGTGGTTAGGGGGTGATCAGGCTGGCAGGCAGAAGCGGTTAGGGGCAATCAGGCAGGCAGGCAGGCGAGCAGTTGGGAGCCAGCGGTCCCGGATTGTGAGAGGGATGTCCCAGATGGAGAGGGTGCAGGCTGGGCTGAGGGACACACACACCAGTGCATGAGTTTCATGCACCGGGCCTCTAGTATATATATAAAGAATAACAGTCAATATAAAGCTATTCAAAACTCTAAATTCTGGCTTGACCAATTCCTGTTTTCCTTGTTTCTGCATGGAGCAGACTCCAAGCCACACATGAATTCAATATCTCAAGCTTTAATTTATCCGAAGGCCGGGTTCCTGTGGCTAATTTGGCAGTAGCAGTAGTTCACTTTCACCTGGGGATGGTTTTTCCAAACAAAAACTGCTGTGAACTCAGTGGGGAGTGGAGAGCCACAGGCCCAGCAGAGACGCAATGGTGTGGATGGCAGCCAGGCTGCTCGTCCATCCACAAGGACTGTGGAGTCCGTCTCCAATAAACGTATAAATAACCCTGTGCTGTTGATCTTTGGCGTAACTTGGAAATAGTTGAAACAGTAGATATTAGGTATGTTCATGCCAAGACCCTGCTGGACTTCTGTTCACGTAACTGGGACCAAAATAGCTTCCCTGTGGCTGTCTCACAGAGGCGCCAGCTGCAGGGCTTAGTGCTGCGAACACTTCAGGATTTCCTTTGCCTGAGCCCATCCCCACCCAGGCAGTGTATGTGTGTGCATCACCATCTCCTTCTACGGGACCAGACATCCCCGCTGCGCCTGACACCAGCAGGCGTCGTAAACATTTGCTGAGTGAATGCCTGCCTACAAGCATGACAGCAAATTCAAAAAGAAAAGAATCATCTATTATCCCTTAAATGTAACTAATTTAATGTTCATATATTCCCCTCCTTCCAGTTCCTGTGTTTATATATGTATATCTTTGAAATTAGAGGGGGACCATCTTTATTCTGTATTTTCATCACATACTAAATCGCAGTGTCATCATTATCATTAGCTACTCGCCATTCTGTCACACGCGCATTGTTTGATCATTCCCTTTACTTTTCATACCAAATTCTCAATGAATTCAGAAATTTAACTTTCCAGCGTGTAGCAGGTTAGAGGCAACAAAATGCCAGATTATGGAAATGAAGAACATTGTTGGGGAACCTGGCACAGGACCGGACGCATAGTAAGTATTTGCTGATGGGCGGATGGACAGACAAGTGGACGAAAGATGAGCTAACTGCAAAGTAACTATAAAAATAAACAGAGCAGGGAGATGTGCAGGATATTAAAGCCCAGAGCAGTGGCATGTTAGAACCACCGTGGACGTTAGAAATACCTCTGTGCGAGCGAGGAAAGAGGCCCGAAGAGAAGGATGAATTGTCTGAGATCCCACTGCAAGTTGACGGCAGAACAAGGACCTAATGCCACACGTCTGACTCTTTTTTAAAAATATATATATATTTTAAGGGAGAGAGAAAGAGAATTAGAAACATCGATGAGAGAGAAACATCGATCAGCTGCCTCCTGCACCCACCCCACCGGGGATTAAGCCCACAACCCGGGCATGTGCCCTTGACCGGGAATCCAACCAGTAACCTCTTGGTAGATGGAATGAGACCCAACCAACTGAGCCACACCAGCCAGAGCTGGTTTATTTATTGCTAACTGGGTCTTGCCTAATGTTCTCCTAAAGAAAATCTAAATTTACAGATAGGTATGAGCTCAAATTTTGTTTTAGAAGCTTTGGGGTTCTGTTTGTTGTTTGTTCACTTCCCATTGGAAGAACAAAGCCTCTAGATTTTGAGCTGGAAACAAGGTTAGAACTTATTTAGGCATCATTTACTTTTCATGGGGAAAGTAACTTTACTTTTAAACCCCAGCATAAAAGATACACAAAAGGAGGAATCCGCAGGCATTTCAGAAGGTGGACCAGATGATTGACAAGCTCTTGCCTGGCAAGGAGGAGAACTGAAGCAGACACTTGCCATCGGCCAGGGGTAAGCAAAGGAGGCTGCGTGGCCCAGAGCAGCAGCAGACCCTGGTGCCCAGCAGAGACGAGCGCAGGTTCCCTCTGGGGAGAGGCATCTCCAAAAGATGAGCTCACAACCAAAATTTACCGAACAGAAGTGGAAACAAGCCCCTGAGAATGGGAGACATCAAGGGCGATGAACTGCAATGTCCTGGCCTGGCCGCTGGAGCCATCTCCAGCCAGGACCCCTCCTGCCGCATCCATCCGAACCAGCCTCCACAGGCCACCATGGCCTTCCAGGACTTCCTACAACTTAATTCTTCCACCGTTCCCTTCTGCCTATAGAATAAAGTCCAAACCGCTTAGCATGGCACAGAGACCTTCCCAATGGCATCCCAATGTCCCTTTCGAGAACCATCCCTTTCCGCTCCACACTCCTCACCCAATCAAACCCCTACGTCCTATGCTGGACAACACAGCATCCCTGAATATGTCATTGACTTTCTTGCCTTCATGCCTTTGCACATGCTGTTCCCTCTTTCTGGAATGTCCTTCCCCATCTTCTCCAAATGGCAACTTCCTAGTCCCTTTCCAATGGCAACATAGGTGGCACCTCCTTGTGAAGCTCCTCAGAGTTCCCCGGAGTCAGTCACTGCCGCCTTTGAATTCGTTTAATAGCACCTTAGATGGTCACGGAGGGCAGAAACCTTACGCAAATTCTTAGCACGTGACTCACTGTGGTTACTCACGACATAGTTATTGAAGCAATTAAGAATAAATAAGGAGCTCTGGAATCAGACACACCTACGTTCAAATCCTGTCTCTGTCATTTCCTAGCTTTATGACCTAGGGCCTCTGTTGAACTTTTCAGGGCCTGGGACTGTGAAATGGAAATAACAAATCCCACCCACTAGGACAGAACCTGTCACCCATCCTACTCCCGTGGCAGACATCCATAATCAATCACTTCCCTCTTCCCAGTGAGCCCAGAGGTGCCTGCATCCTGTGTGGGCCCAAGAAGGTCCCTGTCAACATTTGTACAGCTGACACAGAACAGAAAACCTACTTCTCATTCTGGTCATGAAGTAAACAACATACCACAGATAAAGGAGTCACACGTAGCAAAGTGTTTGTCCCAAGGACACCCTCATTGAATGACACTGTTATTATTTTACTTCCTCAAGTCTAAGGTGTAGATGTACTGATTGGGCAGGGTGGGGAAATATTACCGTATTAAATACAGAGGTCACTGGTAAGGTACACTCTGATTTCAGAGATTAAACTGTGGACAAGGCGAGTTTTAGAACTGAGAAAATCCAGGGAGGTTGTTGAGTGAATGAACTCAAGTAGAGATGCCGGGGACCCCAGGCTCCCGAGGCCCTGGGCACTCGGGTGTGGGGCAGAGAGCAAGAGGGTGCAGTGACACCCAGGGTCCCAGCCGCAATCCATTCGGCCTGAGCGCTGCCTTGTCAGACTGTAGCTGAGACTCCAGGAGAGAATGCTCTGAGCCCGGCCTCACTGCCAGAATTAGCTACTGCTTTTTCATGTCTTCACTTTTTTTATTGTGGTGAAATACATTTAACATGAAATTGCCGTTTGAAGCCCTGGCCGGGTAGTTGGTTAGAGCATCGTCCTGATAAGCCAAGGTTACAGGTTCGATCCCGTCAGGGCACACACAAGAATCAACCAATGAATGCATAAATCAGTGGAACAACAAATTGATATTTCTCTCTCTATCTCTCCCCTCTTCCCCTTCCCCTCTCTCTCTCTAGTAAAAAAAAATAAAATTGCCATTTGGATAATTTTAAGTGTGCAATTCAGTGGCATCAGTTACATTCACAATGTTATGCAACTATCACCACTATCTGGTTCCAAAATTGTTTCATCACCCCAAGCAGAAACTCTGTACCCATTAAACAAATTTCCCCGTTCCCCCTGCTCCCAGCACCTGGCAACCACCATCCTCCCTTCTGTAGCTATGAATGGACTATCCTGGGTATTCAGATCAGTGGGGCCATGCAACATTTGTCCTCTTACATCTGCGTTATTTCACTTCACTTGTCTTCAAGGTTCCATCCATGTTGTAACAACATATGTCACCCTTCCTTTTTATGGCTGAATACAGTACTATCCTATTGTACGTATATTCCACCTTTTGTCTATCCGTTTATCTGTTGATGGACACGGGTTGTTTTTGCCTTTTGGCAGTTGTGTGAATGTTGCTGCTATGAGCCTGGGTGCACAAGTATCTGAGTTCCTGCTGTCCACTCTCTTAGGTACATACTTAGGAATGGAATTGGGATCACACGGTAGTTCTACATTTAGCCTTTTGAGGAACGGTGAGTGCACTGCTCTTTAAGAATAGCTCATGCAGGTAAAGTGCTTGGCAACCAGCAAATGGTCACTACTACCTGCATTGATGCTTGTGAAGAACTGTTCACAGATTCCATCGTTGCCACGGATGAAACCCTGACTGTGTCAGAGTCTGCGATGGGGAGCGTTTGAAGTTCACAAGCTAACTTGGTTTCAGGGCAAAAGCAACACATTCTGATAGTCTTAGGAGGCAGGGACTTTCTTGGAATCCAAATTCTGTTTAAATCCAAAGAGGCCCCCAGACCGGGGCCGGAGTTACTTACAGGTGGGACAGGGCGGTCACGTCTGCGAAGATGCCCTCTGGGAGGGTGGAGATGTCGTTGCCATGCAGGGACCTGAGGAGAGAAGAGGCTGTGGTGCCTCACGGGGAGACAGAGCCCGCAGAACGGATGGAGGGTGGTGCCACCCTCTGCAGAGAGGGGCCTGGTGCTGTGAGGGAGACGGCCCCACCTCAGAGATGAGCCTACCCTGCTGGCCACAGGCAGCGGAGGGGGAGCCCTAATCTCCACGCAGACCACCCTGCCCCTCAGCCCTCCGGGGGGACTCTGTTTTTCCATCATAAATAACTCAGCGCCATTTCTGTTTACGTAGCAAATGGAATGCATGCAGCCAGGAGCCTGAGGGGTAGGCTTTTCCTGGGTGAGGCAGTTAGTCCACAAGCCATACATTGGGGTGAACAATGTCACCTTGCCCCAGACGGGGCTGCCAGAGGACTTGTGTGCGTGGACGCAGGAGGGGCCATCATAACAGGCGTGACAGGGGCTTTGATCACAGGGCAAAACCTCGCAGTGGGAATTCTTAGAAAAGGTTCATGAATTTTACAACACTCTCCATCTGAACAGGAGACGCGTTCAAATAAGAGGCTGCCTTGTCTTGGATGCCCCCCCCCCCATACACACACACACACACACACACACACACTTGCGAACGCGCACGCGAGGGGCAGACAGCAGCCCCATTTCTCAGCTACTTTCCCATTCGTTCCTCGGACTCCTTCAGGGCTTAATGAACGTGGACTGGCCCCCCACCTTTGGACACAGTTGGCCCTGCTGGGGCCCCAGATCTTGGGACATTGCTCCCCACTGGGTGGGGGCCGGGCCCTCAGTGGGGAGATTTCCCTGGAGGAATGAAGGGGAGACTTACAGCAGACGCAGGGAGCGCAGCCCCTGGAAGGCCAGCGGAGGGATGCACTGGAGGGCGTTGTAGCTGAGGATCCTGAGGGAAGGGAGGGAAGGAGGGAGGGAGGAGGAAAGAAAAAGAATTGATGTTCGCCTGGGCTGCGGGGCTGGGAGGGGCGGGAGGATTATCAGGGGCCATGAGGAGACTTCTGGGGGTGACAAAAGTGGTCACAATCTTGATTGTGGCGGCGGCTCCATGGGTGTGAACGTAAGTCAAAATGCATCAAATGATACAATGAAGTATGTGCAGGTTTCTGTATATTAATTGTGCCTCAATGAAGCTGTGTTTCAAATAATAGAGGAGGGAGCCACTCCTATCCCAGGAGGGGGCTGTTTCCCCTGCGGCAGCAGGTCACTCGGACCAGCACTGCTCAGCCTCAGCACTATGGACAGTTCTTTGTTTGGGGGCTGTCCTGGGCATTGCGGGATGCACCCCTGGCCTCTGCCCATGCGATGCCAGGAGCTCCCCCTGCCTTCCTCCAGCTGTGACAGCGAAATGTTTCAGGCACTGCCAAATGTCCCTGGAGGGCAGAGTCGGCCCTGGTAGAGACCCCTAGACCATGGCAGCTTCACACACAGGCTCGTGAAGACTCTGAACAGGGAACCCGCTGACCAGTAAGCAGACCCTGGGGCAGGTGAGTGTGGTGGGGGAACCTGCACATCAAGGCCTCGGTCCCTATTCTGCTCTGCGGCCTGGCTGGCTCAGGACCCCGTCCTGGCTCTCCTGTGTGGCCGCAGGAGAACCGAAGGGAAAGTTCAGAAGTTTGGGCGCATTATCGGCAAACTGAGATACACTCTTGAGCCCCAGGCAAATATAAGGGATGCTTGTTAACGCTTTCTTGGAATAAAATTGAAACAATCATTATATTATGGGCACAAACATGTTCAGAGGGTCACTGTTCACAACAGTACAAACTGGAAACACCCCAAATATCCGTCGACAGTGGAATGGGTGAGGGAAGCATGGCATTTTCCTACGAGGAATCCTATACAGCAGTGAAAATGAGCAGACCACAGCTTCACACAACACAAGTGGGTCTCACAAACATCATGGTAAGTAAAAGTATATATTCTGTAGGTTGCAATTTATATAAGGTTAAACGTGGGCAAAATTAAAGTTCATTGTGTAGAAATGAATTTCTAGATGGCAACACCATAAACACCAAAGATGTGATCATCGTAAAAGTCAGGGTCAGGGCTACCCTGAGTGGAGAAGGGAGAGCTAACAACCAGGAAGGGACAGGGTGGCTTATGGGTGCTAGCTGTGTTCTAACTTTTCGCCTTAGGTATTTACACATGCGTGCCAGCTTTACGATTATTTGTTAAACGGTATGTTTACATTTTTTTCACTTGTTCATACATATATATATGCTGGATTTCACAATAAAAAAAAATATTTTAAAGAGTGTTTTCGGCTGGCAGGCCCTGACACACTCCCTGACACACTCCCTGTGAGTGACCGAGGCCGGGGAAAGTCTCGTTCGCCATAGTGGGAACCCTCCCACCACTCCCCACTGGGACTCACAGAGTGGTCAGCTGGCTCATGTTGGTGAAGGAGGAGTTGCTTAAGGAGCTGATCTTGTTGTTACTTAGGTCCCTGGAAAAGACAAGAGCCCCCGACAGACAGTTTCATAGTAAGAACTGCCCCGACACTGGTCCTCCTTCCCTCCTTGCCTTCTCAAGTGCATCTGAGCCCCTAGGGGAGCTGCCTCACATTAGACCAAAGAAAGATTGTCTCTCTCTTTGGCCCTCTGTCAACAGCCACCAAATCACTCCACCCACCCCCTACTCCCGCCCCTCCCCACCACACACACATTGGAACAGTCAAAACACATTTGCTACAATTGTGAGCAAAGACAGATGAACTGTCAAAATTCTGTAAGTCACCCAGCCAGCGTGGCTCAGTGGTTCAGCACCGACCTATGAACCAGGCGGTCACGTCACAGTTCAATTCCTGGTAAGGGCACATGCCTGGGTTACAGGGTCAATTCCAAGTGTGGGATGTGCAGGAGGCAGCCGATCAATGATTCTCTCTCATCATTGATGTTTCTCCCTCTCTCTCCCTCTCCCTTCCTCTCTGAAGTCAATAAGAAAAATTTTTTTTAAATCTGTAAGCCAGTGCTGCTCTAAGTAGTCAGTCCTTGAACCGAATATTCCATACAAGGAACTTGTGCCAAAATGTGACCTCCTAGGACAGTGATGGTGAACCTATGACACACGTGTCAGAGGTGACACGCGAACTCATTTTTTTGGTTGATTTTTCTTTGTTAAATGGCATTTAAATATATAAAATAAATATCAAAAATATAAGTCTTTGTTTTACTATGGTTGCAAATATCAAAAAATTTCTATATGTGACACGGCACCAGAGTTAAGTTAGGGTTTTTCAAAATGCTGACACGCTGAGCTCAAAAGGTTCGCCATCACTGTCCTAGGACGCTAAACACAACTAACTGTAGCTAACATGTTCTTCATAGCAACACTTCCTCAATGAAGGAAACAAAATGTGGGTTCACATTCGGTGCAAGTCCCTTATGGAGTGTGGACCTAGTACAAGCAGTTCTTGGGCTGCTGCTGGCCCACAGACCACACTTGGCGTCGCGCTGCTCCAAGCCACGCTAAGATGGAGCGTTCTCTGGACTTCTTTTTTGGTAGAATCTGGCCAATGAGCAGGTAAAGGCAACTGAAGGGAGGTGTTAATTAGGCTGGGAGGCTAAGAAGAGCTAATTTATTCTGAGGTTTATTTTTTTTCTCTTGTTTGTTTGTTTTTTTATCCTCACTTGAGGATATTTTCCCATTGATTTTTAGAGAGAATGGAAGAGAGAGGGAAAGACAGAGAGAAATATCACCATGAGAGAAACACATCGATTGGCTGCCTCCTGCACATGCCCTGACCAGGGCCTGGGCCCTGGATAAGCCTGCAAGTGAGGTACATGCCCTTGACTGGAATCGAACCCAGGACCCTTTGGTCCACAGGCCGACGCTCTATGCACTGAGCCAAACCTGAGCAGTGGTTCTCAACCCAGAAATCAGGATTTTTAAAAAGCTTCCCAGGTGATTCTAATGTGCAGCCAAGGTTGAGAACCACTGCTCTAGAGCCTGAGGTTTATTTTGTATTTTTTCATGAGGTCAAAACAGAAAAGCTCATGTTAGTCTCAAGAAAAATTTAGTTACAGATACTTATTTGTAGTACCCATATTCCATATTTGGTTTGGGGGCTTAGGTTGGACTGAGAAATTTCCCATAACCCTCTACATCTGCCCTGCCTCCTGCCTTTGCAAAGCTGACCAGCATTAACAATAACTATCAGCCTAGAAGGCCGTTTGGGGAGATGGTGTGGAACAATGCAATTCCAAAGCATGACCACTAGGTGGCAGAACTGCTCTATGCACAGATGTTCCCAGAGGGAAAGGGTGAAAATTACAAAAACAAAAACAAAAAACAGAATCAACACAAGTGGGGTCTGTAGGGAATTCCAGGAAAACTGGAGCCACAAGGGTCAGATGCTGATAGCCCTCCTGTCCTCTGGGGCAGGTCTGGGGTCCTCAAGTCGCCTGGATACTCACACAAGCTGCAGGTACTTGTAGGTGGACAGCTGTCCCGGAACCAGCGTGAACTGGTTCCCGTCCAAGTAGCTACAGGAGAAAACACAAGTTAGTGCACCATCTCCGCCTGCCCAGGCTGGGAGAACCGTTCCCTGCAGCCTGGGCCTCCTCGCTCGCGTTCTCTCCTACTGGTAGACCACCAACGGCCCCGAATCGCTAACTGGGGGAGAAAATACATAAAGCTTTTAGGCGTTCTGGGCAGGTGCCACCCAAAAAACTTGGTAAAAGCCACTGAGACATGAAGCCTCCTTTGGCTCCCTTTCCGCTCCCCTGTCTCGCCCTCTCAGCCTCCTCCCCTGTGGGCACTGCCCGTGTTTAATCCTGGGCTCCTGGCAAGCTGCCTTCTGTCCTGCCAACCTTCTGGGACCCACTCTATGCATTGCCACTCAAGTCAGAGTCCACAAAGCCACGCCCATCCAAAATTCCCCTAAAACCTCCCCAAAGCGTAGAGCTTGGGATTCAAGGAGCTTCAGGCCTGCCCTCCTTCCCCCACCATCACTGCCACCAGCCATCCTTGCTAAGCAGCGACCCAAGTGCCAGCTGCTGACGCCCCAGCTGGGCTCCCTGCACAGCACCCTCACCAACTGCAGCCCTCAGGACGGCTCCAGCTTCAGGAGTAGCAACATCAGTGCTGTCCTCGCCCTGACCCATCCTTCTGTTGTCACACAAAGTGACTTCCTGGCCCCCCCCCCCCCCATCTCATTGGTTCTGCTCAGCAGCCCTTCAATACACCAAGTAGCCCCATTTTACAGCTGGGAAACTGAGAAAAGTAAAGTGGCTTTCCCAGCATCCTTAGCGTTGCAATGAGACACCAAGGAGAAAACTGGGATTCTGACGCTGCGACAGAAAACTGGGCAGGCGATGAGGTGGGTGAGTGGCTGGACAAGGACTGCAGTGGTTGATGTGTGTGTGTGAAGAAATAGCCAGCCTTGATGATAATGGAAGAATAAAATGAAAATTGCATGCTCTCCCCATGGGGAAAAGCTCGGCTGCGGAGGCCTGGAGGGACCCATCCCAGGGGACAGGTAGAGCTGGGGGTTGACCACAGCCTTCCACTGGGAAGTGCCTGTTGAAGAAGCCGGGCCTGCCATTCCCATCCTCGCCCACATGAGTTCAGATACCAAACCGGACGTCCACCACACACCCAGTGCTGATGGGAGGGCAGGCGGGCCATTGCCAACACGGCTAGCAGCAGTAGGAAGGAAACAACTTTTCTGGAAGGCCGTCAAAGGCAGCGGGAGCCCTGACAATACACCGTTCTTTGGCTAACTTCTTCACCGAAGGGACACTCACCTCGGCGTTATTTATGACAGTAGAAAAATGGAGACAATTTAAATATCCAACAAAGAGGGATCTGTTATACAGTTCATCATAGAGTCATGTGAGGGAATATTATGCAGCCAGTAAAAATCGCTTTTGTGAAAGTTTTCATTGCAGAGCGCTCATGAGATGATGTAAAGCAAAAAAGAATTAATGTTATTTCTTCTTTTAAAGGCAGAGCTTAATTTAAAGGAATGAAGCGCTTGCCACGGGTGACTCACTCCATCGGGGGACTGCAGAGGGGGGGGTCAAAGCAAAGCTCAAAGGCTTCTGGGAACCAGTGTCGCTGCAAGGCCCTAACTCCAGGCGCTAGTCAGCTGATATCTGCCCTGGCACCTTCTCCTACTCACAGTTCTGTGACGTTCTTGGGGATGCCCTTGGGCAGGCCCTGGAGGTGCTTGTTGCTGCATCGGACCACGGTGTCCAGGCAGGAGCATTCCTGGGGGCACTGTGGGCGGGGCAGGCAGCTCCCCTCCTCCTGGCCTGGGGAAGAAGCCACGTCAGTGAGGGGCAGGCCTTCATAGTGCCTCCTGTATCCAGGGCCCTGTGTGGGGAGCCTCAGAACAGAAGCCACTCCGGGACCCTCCCTCAGGCGCCATAAGTCTCCTCTTGGCTGTGCCCCTCCCCCACCAGGGACAAAGCCCCTTGGACCTGTTGTGAGGTTAATTCAGGTCTTGGATCGATCTCTTCTATGTGGACCCAAGGTGGCCCTGGGCATAGCAGAGAAGAGGATGGCAGCCACACCTTTTCTTGAGCACCTACTATGTGCTAGACACTATCCAACAGTCTCCTTAGCAGTGCAGTAAGGGGTGCCACTCTCACCCCTAGGATGTGAGGACAGAGATGTGCCTCTTCTTTGTTCACTGAAGGAGCCTAGTACCCAGAGCGGGGCCTGGCACACAGGAGCCCTCCCAATAGGTCCGTGGGATGGGTGAATTTCTCCTTGACTGAGATCTGGGGAGGTTAACGAACTTGCTCAGGTCTGGAGACCAGTTAGGAGCAAGGTGGGCTCCGTACCCATTGCATATGCCGGACAGAGTGAACCCGTAAGCCTGCAGCACCTGGAGCAGCCAGGGGGCAAGCCTCTGGGTTAAATGTACTTATATCAAGAAAATCCACTAACATGTTAAGTGGGACTTTCTCTAGAGACGGATACTTGGTAATGTTTACTTTCTTTTTTATTATCCACATTTTCCCATTTTAAAACAATAAGCATATTATTGCTCTTATATCACACAACACCACCAGGCAGGGGTAGGGTGGGTGCAGCACTGAGAGCTGCCTCCCTGCTCCTTGCTCCTCCCCATCAACAGAGCCTCCCTCCCACCGACCTCTCCACTCAAGGGCCTGTCACAGGGCACTGCCCACCACTCCCCTCCCTCTGGCCTGGCCCAGCTCTCCCTCACCTGCCTCCCGGGGGTGGGGGGGGGTGGGGGGAGGGTGGGGGCAGGGTATCCTAGTTACCTTCCTCACACCTGAAGTCCGGGAAGGCCACGTCCTGCAGGGGAATCTGCCGCAGGAAGTCTGGGTTCTGGCACCTTGGGTTCCCGGTCACGATCTTCCTCTTCCGCAGCCAGTCGCCCAGCCAGGCCAGCTGGCAGTTGCAGTTGAAAGGATTGGCCAGGAGGTTTCTGGAAGAGACAGCTCGTGTGACCACGCAGACACCCGCCTGTCTCGGCTCCCCCAGCAAAGCCCTCTGCTGCCCGCCACGCACTGTTCACACAGCCACCCACACTCCCCCAGACACCCAGCCAACCACTCGCCCAGGGCAGCATTCCAGCCTGGTGAGCCCCAGGTTTCAACACATCCCCTGAGTTTGTCCTTTAAAGTAACCAACAGGGAGACGTGCCCTGGGAGGGCGGGTGGGCGACGTTCCCAGGTGCAGATGCTGACGCCAGAGCCCGGCCGCGAGGACTGCGCTGAGGAGAGGCTGGACTTACAGCGTGGAGAGGGCCTGCAGGGTGTCGAAGGCTCCGGGGGAGATGGTGGCGATCTGGTTGTCGTAAAGCGAGAGGAGGCGGACGTTGCGCAGGCCCGTGAAGCTGTCGTTGTGGATGCAGCTGATGCGATTGTTCCTCAGCATCCTGGGGCGGGTGGGGGAGAGCCCACGCTGTGCCCTGTGGCCATCTGCCCGAGAGGGGCATTGGCCACCACCAGCGAGTTCACAGATTCTCCCCGGGAGGCACTGAGCCCCAGCACCTGAACCCTTCACAGCTGTGCCCCCTCCAGGCCCTCTGCCTCAGCAGTGCCCTCCTCTGCCTCCACCCCACATGGCCTCACCGCAGCCCTCTCCTTCACTCCCTGGGTGCCCAGTGCCTCCCCGCTTCCAGGCCATGCTCCACCTCAACACCAGAGAGACTTTCCTCAAACCTAACCCGATCTTGTCCTTCTTCAGCCAAAGCCCTCCGTGGCCTCCAAACTGCCCACAGAATTATGTTTAAACTAGAGGCCCGGTGCACAAATTCATGCACAGGTGGGGTCCCTCAGCCTGGCTGGCGATCGAGGCCAATTGGGACTGTCTCAGGGCCTGCCAGCCAGGTGAGGGGAAGGGCCAATTGGGGCTGTTGGCTGGCGGGGAGGGACCACAGGAGGTTGGCCCGCCCCAGTAGGTTGGCTGTGGGAGTGGACAGTCAGCATCTGCTCCCTGGTGGTCAGTGCGCATGATAGTGACCCGTCAACCATTTGGTCGTTTGGTCATAACAGTTGCTTAGGGTTTTATATATATATATAGATGCTTTGCTCTTTAGCATGTCCAGTAGACCTCTGGAGCCTGTCCAACCTGCCTCACACCAGCACCTGCCCGCCCCCCCAGAGAGCGAGACACTGTCCACTCCTTTGTCCTGCAGACCTGCTGCCCAGGCCTGCACCGCCCTGCCGTCCCTGGCTAGGATTTCCATCTACAATGACCTCCTCCTTTATATCTGCAAAAGTCTCTGTTCAGATAAACCTGGCTCAGTTCTCCTCCCCAAACAAAAACGAAATCCAAGCCTGACACAGAACAGGCAATTCCCAAAAGAAATTAAAATGGTTTATGAGCAGTCACAAACAATGTTCAAACTTAATAGTAATCAAAGACATTTTAGCGATATTACATCTTTGCCTGCCAAACTACAAATGAAAACATAATAATAACAAGTGATGCTGCCCGGGTCGGCCGGGGTGTGGGCGAACGGGCACTTCACGCCCGGCTGGCGGAGAACGACCTTGGGGCCTCCCTGGAAGGGCACTGTGTGCTCTCCCCCAGCAAGTCTGCGTTCAGGAACTTCTCACAAGGGAGTAATCCTAGGTGGACACAGAACTGCATGACAAATATATTGATCACAACATTGCTTATATTTAAACATTAGAAATAGTCTACATTTCCAATTCAAAGTGATGCTGTAAAAGACATTTTACTGAATTGTAAAGGTGCTCATGTTGTGTTTCAGGAAAAAGCAGGTTACAAAAGAAAACGTATTATAGGACCCATGAAAAAGTCTGTATGTATGCATGCACATATGTGGGTGCGTGTGTGTATGTGTATGCAGGTATACACATTGTTTCTGCAGGGTGGAGGGGCTACGGCGTTTCTGCTCTGTCCCAGCGCCAGCTCTCCCCTCTCCTCTGTTCCCACCCAAGTCTTCCTCAGAAAGGACCCCAGGGACTGCTCGGCACCCTCACTCAAGAAATACAAGGTACACAGCCTGGTAAAGTGGCCACACTCCGTTCGCAAGGGAAAAAGCAAACTGCAAAACACGGCAAATAATAAAATCCACTTTTTATAAAATGGGAAAAAATCCCCAGAGAGTCCTTCCTACACTCACGGACCTCACCCAACCTCCACGTGAGCTCAGAAACAAAGCTGGAGCCTGCTGCAGGGCCGGTTCCAAAGCCAGGCAGGGCTTCCAGACCAGTGCGGCCCAACACAGTAGCTACTCGCCACAGGTTGCTATTTAGATTTAAGTCCACTAAAAGGAAATAAAATTTTCCCTGGCTGGTTTGGCTCAGTGGCTAGAGCGTCGGCCTGCGGACTGAGGTCCTGGGTTTAATTCCAGTCAAGGGTTGCGGGCTTGATCGCCAGTGGGGGGGCATGCAGGAGGCAGCCGATCTATGATTCTCTCTCATCATTGATGTTTCTATTTCTCTCTCCCTCTCCCGTCCTCTCTGAAATCAATAGAAAAATATACATATACATATACATACACAGGAAATAAAATCCAAAATACCAGGAAATGAAATTTAAAATTTAGTGCCTCAGTAGCACTAGCCACAGGCCAAGTACTCCACAGCCACTGGGGGCCATGGTGCCGGACAGTGCAGACGAGGGACATTTCCGTCACAGTGGGAAGTCCGGCTGGACGGCACTGTCTACTGGACACGCTAAAGGTCCGCATGACCACTGAGGAGCCGGCGCTGCCTGGCCAGGGTGGCCCACTGCACCGTTAGAGGGGGGACAGGTGACCCGGGATCCCACTGGGTCTGATGTCTGGTTAGCTCTGGTGGGCTCTGGGCTCATGGGACCCCAGCGTCCCCCAAATGGTGGGCCGTCACTGCTCGCCCCCCTACACCCACGGCGTCTCCTCTGCAATGTCCCGCCCTGGGGCACCAGCCTCTCCTGCCTGCCCTCGAGCCGGTGCTCCCGAGTGGAACACGCGTGCTGTGTGTGCTCCTGCAGCCTGACCACAGGGCAAGGAGAGGGGCCTCCGGAAGGCCCGCCTCCCTCCACCCCGTCACCGGGCACCGGCCCCGCAGCCCAGGGAACAAGACACAGGCCTCACCACAGTCACCACCGTCTGATTACTTGGCCCACTGCAGTCAGGCTCCTCAGCTGCCCCTCCTCCTGCGAACTGGGGCCAGGGAGAGGGGGCCTCCCACCCTCTTCTCCTTTCCCTTTAATGCAGACACCCGCACTCTGGCTTTTGCCTACCGAAGTCCCTACCGCCGCCACCCTCTCCCGGCCCACACACTCACAGGGTCCTCAGGCCGTCCAGGCCGCGGAACATGCCACTGCGGATGGACTCCAGCTGGTTGGCGGTCAGGTGCAGCTCGCTCACAGAGGCAGCGCCCTCGAAGGCCCCGTCTTCAATTTCTGACACCTTGTTGTTGCTCAGGTTGCTGGGAGAGGAGGTGGCGGGAGGATGACGGAGCTCAGGACCCCCTACCCCCTTCCGACATCCAATCCCTGTGCACAGGAGCCCTGCCCCCCTACCCCGCAGTAGCTCCCCGACACCCAGAATCTTCCTTCTGCATCCCCGGCCAGCGTCCTGACTGCAACCTTCCCGCCAATGGGCAACTCACATTTTCTTCAGATGGGTGAGTTTTTTAAACATGCCAGTGGCCTCCAGGATGGAGATCTCATTGTTGTTTAATCGCCTGTAAGAGGCAATCGAGGGAACTTACACACCGTAAATGACAGACATTGCAGTATCTCTCAGTGGGGGGGCTGGGGGGCTCACAGCTCGGCGGTGGACTGGGGGATGCGCTCGGGGATCTTGGTGAGCCTCAGGCTGGAGCACTCCGCCACGCCGGCCTCACAGCGGCACTTGTGGGGACAGACCACGTCGCTGTTGCACTCGCTGTTCAGCTGATAATCCTCCGTGCCTGCGGTGAGATGGCCGGGGCCGGGGCTGAGGGCTGGGGCAGGCTCCAAGCAGGCTCACCCACCCCCTCCGGCTGCTGCCCCAGCCTCCTGCCCACCCACAGCCACCGTCCCACCCGGACGGCCCCCGGTTCCCCCGCTTTCCCACCTGGAATGAAGTACTGCTCTTTGGCTGCAAAGGGAAACACCAGGATGTTAGTGGGATCGTCCAGGACTTGCAAGAAAGCCCAGGCCCACTGCCCAGCCGGACGCACCCCGGGAACAAGGCTGGGGTCCCAGACCAGGGCCCACCTGCCCAGCCCCTGTGTGGAGAAGCCCTTCCTTGCCCGGGCCAATGCTGGGACAGCACCCCACCCAATTACACCTCTCAGGGAGGGCCAACGCCACGGGCACTCTCCCGTGCGCTGGCACAGATGGGGCTGGAGGGCATCAGTCCTCCGACCAGAATCCAGGCTCAGAAGCTGACCCACCCTGTCCCCGGCCACAGGCTGTTTCTGCTGCCTCCGGACCTGGAGGAGGCCGCTCTCTCACTGGGAGGGTCCCAGGCCTCCGAGGGTCTGGCCTGGGGGTGGAGGACCTTGGTCCTTGTCTGGGTCCTCCCTCGGGACCTCCCCTCCCCAGGCTTGGGGTAAAACAGGGGTGGGACCGAACACCATTCAGATCCACGTCCACAATTTGGGGCCCACACCCGGGACATCCTTGCGGGAGCCAGCCAGGAAGCATCTCGGCCCCCGAGCAAACGGAAGACAGACAGGGGGCAGGCAGCTACCTGAGCACCGGAACTTCTTGCTCTTGATCTGCCCGATGCGCTTGTTGGCCAGGCGCCCGGGGCTGGCGCAGCGGGCCCCGCTCGTCTCGATGGGGTTGGTGCGCAGGAAGTCCGCCAGCCACTTGAGGTTACAGTCACAGATGAAAGGGTTCTGGGCCAGATGCCTGTGCAAAAGGGGCAGGTCAGGGGTCAGAGCTGGGGCTCCGGATCTGCGCTGACCTCCACCTGGATGAGTGAGGCCTCCCCGCTGGCTCTCAGCCTGAAGTCCGGGCTGGCCCTGGGGAGACACGCACCACCTGAGGGCACCGCTTGGGGGCACCCACCACCCTCAGAGAAGTCTTGCCCAGCATCACAGGGCTCGGCAGCTCTGGGGCCCCCAGCTGTCCCTGCCACACTTCCCTGGCCAGCCCCCCTGCCCCCACTCCTGCTCTCACCTGCCCCTCCCTCTGCCCGGGGACATTTCACAAACACGAATGGAGGCAGGAGTGACCTGCGGCCAGGACAGAGCACCGCTGTCCTGCCGCAGGTGAGGTGGCAGAGCAGGCACCAGGACCCAGGCTGCCTCCTCCTGGCCATTGTACAGGTGGCCCCTTGCCTGTGACCTCTAATTTCCCATTCTTGACAAGATTTCCCCGTGGTGCGCCACCTTCCTCTCCCGGCTGTAAGGAAGTCAATTAGCAGGAGGGGCCTGCGGGTTCGTGGGCTTTAATGAGTTTGTCTTCGTGGCTGACATCCCAGCCGGCGTGCAGAGTCCCCAGGGAGCAGGACTCCGTGCAGGTGTTACCTGAGGATAAACACTGTGGCGGGGATGGCAACGACAGCAATGGCTACGACAGCATTGGTGATGAACGCCCATGAAGTGCACACCATCGGCCCACAGGCCAGCACATCCAGTCAAACTATAGGGCCTGGGGTTAAAGACGCAGGATGAAGGACACCACCTATGTGCCTAGTTTAACCAAATAGAAGATGACAAGAAACTTCCCTACCCAGAAGCACGCCAGCTGGAAATAAGGACTCTTTATAAAAGCATGACCACAACCGCATTATCAAATGAAGAAGGAACGTTAAAGTTCAAACGTCTCCATTTCAGGACCCCTAATGAACGAGTGGGTCCAGGCATTCAGATCAATGGCCGTGTTAATTACAGAAAGAGAGACAACCAGACATCATGTGCCTCCTGTGCAAGTACACGGTCCTCCCTATGAAGTCACTTTGCCCAAAAAAGAAAGGGAAAAATCAGAACCTGGCCAAGCTCCTAGATGTACACTTCTGTGTTCAGGACAGAGGAGTGTGGGAAACTACGCCATGGGGACTACAACCAGGGAAGTCCATACTGGGGGACACTCCACGGAACCAATAATGCAGTGTGTGCAACAAACAAACTGCAAGGAGAAAGGGAGTGGAGAGGACACTTATAGATTAAAAACTGAAGTGATACATCCGCCAATACCAGCCAATTGTATTGCACAGGCCTAATTTAAATCCTGATTCCAACACATTGCCTTCAAAATTGTATAACGTGTGTGAGACACTTGGAAATTCAGTAATGAGATATCTGATGATATCCAGGGATTAATTTTTAAATGTTCCAGATATAATAATAGTGATGTGGTTGTGTTTAGAGTCCTTGCCTTGTATACATTTGTGTGAAGTGACAAGTGGTAGATGATAAATGATGCCTGGGAGGCAGGGAAGAGGGGAAGTGTAGATGAAAGGAGGCTGGCCCTGAGTGAAGCTGGGTGGTGAGTACTGGCCGGGCCACAGTACCACCTTCAATATGCTTGTAATATCCTATAACAAAAGATGAAAACAAATTCCTAGTGCCGTTGCTCTCTAATTTTTAATCATCATTGCCATTACTACATTTTATCTGATTTAAGACATTATCCATTGCAAGAGGTACTTTTATTTTATGTATTATCAAGAAAGAACAAAATGTCAATTAAATGATGCCGTCGACATTGCAATGCACCCCAATTTCAGAGCTGTTAATGTGGAAACAATATGTGTCTTAGAATCAATGGGCATTGTTATTATTATTACTATTATTATTAATTGTAGCCAGCATTCAAGAAGCATTTACAACATGCTAAGCTCTATACAAACATCCCCTTTATTCCCATAACAACCTTATGAAGATGATATCCTCATTTTATGAATAAGTAAACGGAGGCCCAGAGAAGCAAATTAACATGCCCAGAGTCACACAGCCAATATGAGGCATAGCTGGGATTTGAACCCAGGATTGTCTAACCCGATGCCTGTGCTCTTTCCTCCCTAAGAGATGATTCTGCTGAGAAAAAGGCACAGGTCAAGACGGTTAGCTGCCTGCACCAGGAGGCTGTTGCCTCCCCCTAGGTCTACCTGCTGGGCAGAGGGGCGGGGGGCAGAGGGCACTCACAGGGTCTGGATGGCCCGCAGGGAGGTGAAGGTGCCCTTGGCGAGGCTCTGGATCTTGTTGTCGTACAGGGAGAGAAGCGAGAGGTTCTGCAGGTCCTGGAAGGCGTCCGGCCGGATGCAGTTGATCTTGTTGGCGTTCAGGAGCCTGTGGGCAGACCAGGGCCAGGTGGTAAGGGGAAGGCACAGCATCAGACTCACCGACACGTCCTGGGCACCTTCCTGGGCGCCGAGCAGGCACAGGGATCTGGCCGTCTGGGTGCCCACTCCACGCAGAGGCGTGGAGAACTCTGACTGCCTCCTCCATGCACGGGGACCAGCTCAGCCACCCCCTCTTCTCTCTTTCAAGGAACCGCTAGAGGTGCCCCTGGCATCCCCGGAAACCAGAGAGCATCGGGGCAAAGCCACCTCCCAAAGTTCTGCAGGGTCCCAGGCAACTGAGAGGGGCTCTGTGCCTCTTGGGAGAGAGCCCTTGCTTGACCTCTCCTGGTTCGAGGAGGCTGAGCTGGCCTGGGTGACCCATGTGGTGGATAGCTCTCCTCAGCCGTGCCGGCCTCCTTAGGACCAGCCTGCATCGCAGCAGCCTCTCGTTCAGGCCTTCCGCCATCAGTCCGAGTCGCCTCTCTGGCCTCTGCAGAGCTCCAAAGCCTCTCACAGCCCTACTACATCTGCCATCCTCCAAGCTCCTCGCCTCCAGGGAGTCCCACACCGCAAAGAGGTGGGAAAGGCCAGGCTGGGAGGCCAGAGGAATACTGGCTCCCTCCCAGGGCCCCACCCAAGCAACCATCCGATGGGTCCTTACAGGAGCTGCAGGTTGTACAGGCCGCCAAACACACCCCGGGGGAGGTCTGTGATCTTGTTCCCATAGAGGACCCTGGAGAAAAGGCAGCAGAAGGGAAGAGTTAGAGGACAGCCTGCCAGGCTGGAGGTTTGTCATAACGAATTGCCAGCAGATGGCAGCAGAGTGACTAAGAAAGAGTCCCCTGTCCTTTCTAGGTGTCCTGGTTAATGATTAATCTGCATTAATCAGTAACTGGTTAACAATGCGGATTAACCAATAACTGGTTAATAATGTGAATTAATTATTAACAGGTTAATAATGTGGATTACTAACTGGTTAGTATTGCAGATTAATCATTAACCGGTTAGTAATGCAGCTTAATTATTGACCAGTTAATAATTCGGATTTTGTGATTAAAGAAAACAGGATAATTTCAAGAGAAATATCAAAAGTGCTTTATTCAAAGTAATGTCCATCACTAGCACTTTTCTTCCACATAAAGTAATGAATTAAAACTTCCCGCAAATACTTTTTTTGACATGAAATTCGACATTTTTAAGCATAAAAATATCTACGATGTTTAACACCTTCAGAAAATTTGACACATGAAGTTCTGAAGCTTGTTGTCAATACAACAAAATAGCATACATATCAAAGCGCATACATATCAACATATGTGTAACCCCATCAATTGAAAAAAATCCGCATCATTAACTGGTACACCTAGTAGTTTGCATACCAGTACGCTAAGGGCTCGAGGTGGCTGTCACCCCATTACTGCAGGCACAGCCCTCCCTCCGTCCACACATGGGCCCCACAGAAGCCTGCAAAAGGACACTTCAAGGAGCTTCGTGAGAAGCTCTGAGACCCAAAAGAGACCGTTCAGGGAGAAATCTCATGGGCGGGAGTAGTTAGCATGTGAGCTCCCGCAGGTCAAGCAAGTCTGTGGGTCAGACAAAGCACCGGGAAGAAACAGACCACGGTGCTGGCTGTGCCGAGACCCGGGCGGCGGGACCGCAGCGGGTTTCTGTACTTGGGTATGTTCAGTTCTCTACACTGAGCGCGAATTCCGTGTAATACGAAAAAAAGCAGAGACTCAAAAATGCTGTGCAGGCCGGAACGGGCTCAGGCAGACCAAGAGGAAGGAAGGGGGTTGGGGAGTGGGGTCTATTTTATTCCCAACATCACAAGCAGCACCCCCCTCCCCACACACGTTCCCTCTGAGCAAAACAGTGTGCTGCCTCTTCACACATGACTTCCAGATCATTCCCGGAGGAGGGCCGGTAGGAGCAAAGGCCCCGAGGTGGGGGTGGGCTGGCGCTGGGGGGGCCCCAGCGTGGCCTGAGTGGAGGAAACAAATGGGACAGGAGCTTGCATGTCGCCCATCCAGCACCAGGCAGCCTCTGAGACACGATCAGGTTCCCATCTGCAAAGACCCCCCAATCTGCCGTGTGGAGAAGGGAGCGGAGGGGGCAGGAGTGGGTGCAGGGAGTTAAGAACAGAACCCACTTAGATGTGTTACCGACACGTCCAACTTAGAAGGAGATCCATTCGCTCCTCAGAGGAAGAGGCCTGCACTGTGGCAGCCCCTCCAGGACCCGATCTCCGCCACCGACAGTGGCCCACGCCCAGGCAGCCACGTACTGCTGTGTGGTCGTGCACTCCACGCCCTAAGCGGCGCCATTCACAGGAGGCCCTGCCTCGGACTCCACTCCAGGAGAAAAGGGTGCACACGAAAGGCACTCCATGACGGGGGCTGCATCCCCCTCCACTTCCCAGGACCCTCATCTACGTGAGGCATGTGTCCAGGCTGCCAGGGGGCAGTGAAAACATGATTCCTAAGAGGAACACAAGGCCCCCGCCCAGGGGAGCTCGCCTGCCTACAGGCACCCTGAGCGCTTGCTCTGCATAGACAACGTGCCTATGGGACCTCAGAGAGTGAGGGGCTTGGTGAACATGGCGAGGTGGGGGGGGGGAGAGACAAGCAGGGGTCCTTGGAAAAAGAGAGATGGATGAAGTAACATTCCTGAATGAATTTGTGTGTGTTGCTAAATTTAATTTTTATTTTTCCAAGATAAAATTTTGATGCTGCACGATGCTTTGTAGATTGACAGACCCCACCCCCACCCCAGTAAACCCTTGAGAAAGGGGAATGCTGGAGAGAGGTGGAGGAAAATGCTTCCTTCGCATCCTCACCACAACTTGGGATCAGAGCATGCTGGGGACGGAAGACACAGGTGTGGCAGGTGTCACAGCTGGAGCTGGTGAGTGCTCCATTGTAGGTGACCTGGGGAAGGCTCAGGAGCATGGAGTGCTGGGCCTCTGTGGGAAGGCAGGGCCAACAGGAAAGCTGGGCCCAGTCCAATAACTGCCACAAAGCATGCTGGGAAAATCCCCACTGTGGTGGGGAGAGCATCACAGTTGCCAGGGCAACAGCTCTGCCTGATTTTCCATGCACTTAGTCCTGGATTCTCGCATCCCCTCCCAGCTGCAGAGGGTCCACCAGTGAGGAAGGGGATGCTGGGCATAGCGGCCCTGGACTTTGCAGCCAAAAGGAAACCCATTGAGGCCGGGAGGGTGGGGGCTGTGCT
The DNA here is from genome assembly GCF_028538775.1 of Myotis yumanensis. NCBI lineage: Eukaryota > Metazoa > Chordata > Mammalia > Chiroptera > Vespertilionidae > Myotis > Myotis yumanensis. The sequence goes on along the minus strand of NW_027223764.1, from coordinate 21,290,718 downwards.
CTCTCTCCAGCGCCCACTGGAGGGGCTCCAGGCCCTGCTGGCCTCCTTGGGAAACAACGGGGACCCCGGCAGGCGCTGCTACTCACAGTGAGTTCAGGGAGCGGAGGCCCTGGAAGGCATCAGGCGCGATCTCTGCGATCTGGTTGTTGCTCAGGTCTCTGCAGTGAGAGAGAGAGAGGGTGGTTGAATCCCTCAGCGGCCACCAAGCCGTGCCTGGTCCCCTGCCCCTCCCAGATGCCATGGGAGGGCAGGGGCTGCTTTAAATTAGAAAAGTGAGGGGGCCCTTCTCCCCTCCATCAGGAAAACCCACGGCCCTATCCCCCTGTGCAGTCCCAGGGTCCTGCGCAGATGGGACACTCCAGCCTTGGTCTGTTTTGACAGCTTTCCCCCACCTCCCAGCTTCCCCAACATCCCCTCTTATGTCCATGGCAGCTCCCATTGGTGCCCAAGCTGAAATGGAAGGATGATAGTCTGGCCATATGCTAGACTCGGGCTCAACATTTAGGCCTCAGGACAACCCTGCAAGGAGGTCACACCACTGCCAGCCCAGGTCACAGAGGAACCAACTCAGGGGCAGGACCACCAGGCAGCAGCTTGCCCAGAGGCAGAGGCAGGGCCTGCCCAGGGCTGTGGCCTGCCAGGCCCGGGGTCTCCCTCCCGCCCCTGCTGACTCTCAGGAAGCAGGGGGAGGCACTCACATCCTCCGCAGCTTTCTGTAGGGAGAGAAGGCTCCCGGGGGAATGGACTTGATTCCGTTGAGCTCTAGGCGGCTGCGGGTAGAGAACACAGAGGGAGCCCCCGGTCAGGTCGCCCCAGTCTGGGCTGCTGCCTGCTGGGCTCACCCACCCAACCATGCCCTCTGTCCCCCTGTCCTGCTCCCAACCACTGTCTGGAGTCGGCGGGCTGACACAGGCAGACGTGAGCTCCGTTATCCCAGGCTGCCATGGCTGAAAGGGGCCCACAAATGATGCTAATACTAAGAAACCAGTCCTAACAGATACCCAGCTGGGTTGGACAGATCGACCACAGAGGAACACCCACTCCCAGCCCGCCAGCGTTGCCCAGCCTGGGCAGAGAGCTCAGCCCGCCAAAGCACTGACTTCTCCATTTGCACGGAAGGACCTTGAAACAAGCCTTTGGGTGGCATCCACTCCAGCTCTTCCCTGGACCACCAGAGCCTGGCCCAGCCCCAGAGCCTGTGCCCCATGCCTGTCCTGCCCTGTACTCACATCTCCGTCATGGTCTCGGGCAGGTTGGCAGGGATGGCGGTGAGGCCTTTGCCACGGCAGTCCACAATGCCGTTGCTGCAGGAGCACATGGCCGGGCAGGAGCCGGAGGAGAGGGTGCAAGAGGGCACGTGCCCTGCCTCCCCCTGGCCTGCGGAAACAGTGGGCTGTGACCTCGGGGTGTCCCGTGTCAGCACCTCCCTCCTGAGATACAGACTGATGAGTAGGGACGGGGCACATGGTGTTTCTCTGGATGAGGATGAACCCGAGATCACCAAGAACTCCCGTGTAGCCCTGCGGGCACCTGGCACACAGAGGACCTTGTTAGATGTTTGCTGAACTTGAATCTCGACCTGACTGTGCTGCGCGGAAGTGGGATTCAATTGCCAGGAAACCCCAGCCTGAATTCTGAAGCCATAGGTTCTCGTCCAAGTCACTCAGCTCAACCTTGGAGGAGCATGGTATTATTGTGCCCATTTTACAGGTGAGAAGACAGAGTCCTCAATATTAATTAATTTGTGGAAACTCACACAGCTGATAGATGCTGAAACTAGGATGAAGCCCAGTGTCTGATAAATTACTGTAATTGAAGTATAAGTTATATACAGGGTACTGTCTTAAGTGTATAGCTGGCTGATTTCTACTTATGAATATACCCCGCCCCAGACATGTAACATTTCTATCACCCACAAAGGCTCGTCTACCCTTTCCCCAAGGCAACCATTGTTCTGAGACGCAGCACTAAAGATTTTGAAATCAGACAGCAGGTTCTCATGTCCGGCTTCTTTGGCTCCGTATAAAATCTTTGGCATTGTGTCTGTATCAGTAGGTGTTTTTTTAACTATGACTAGAATTCTATTGCATAGATGAGTTATAAATAGTTAATCCACTCTTGTTGGTGGACATGTGCGCTGTCTCCAACTCTGAGCTGCTGTGAAGAAAGCTGCCTTGGATATTCTTGGACACGCGTGTTGGCAGAGCATATGCACACACCTAGCAGGAGCTGCAGGGTCACGGGTAGACATATGCTGGGCTTCCGTAGATTCTGCTGAACAGTTGTGCGAAGCGGCTGAGCCGATTTACACGCCCACCAGCGTTTTAACCTCTAGCCTTTGCCTGGCTCCCCTGAAGGGTGGGCGCCAAGATCAGAAAAGACAAAGTCCTAGGCCCTCTGGCAAATTGTGGCAGCGCCTTCTCAGGAAAGGGGCCGCCAGGAGGAACAGACGGGGGGGGGGGGGGGGGGGGGGGGCTCAATATAGAAACTAAGGTATTCAAATGCAAAGAAAAAGGTCTCACTTCAAAATAACTGACCCAGTGAAGTATCCACTACTCTTCCTAAAACCTGGGGCTGCAATTACTCAGAGGGGCATCAGCCTGACGCTCCTCACACGAGTGCATACCCACGTGTGCACACACGTACACATGCTCACACACTCATACTCCTGTACGCACACTCACAATCACAGTCATAGTCACACACTCACATGCTCACACACACACAAACTCACACATACAGTCATACACTCTTTCCACATGCACCCTCACATTCACACAGTCACACACACACACATATGTATATGTGTGTATATATATTGATTTCAGAGAGGTAGGGAGAGGGAGAGAGAGGTAGAAACATCAATGGTGAGAAAGAATCATTGATCAGCTGCCTCCTGCACGCTCCCTACCGGGAATCAAGCCCAGAACCCGGGCATGTGTCCTGACTGGGAATCTAACCATGACCTCCTGGTTCATAGGTTGACACTCAACCACTGAGCCACACTCATACTCTTGTACACACACTCACACAAAGACACACACACACACACACACACACACACTCAGCAGCCCTCAGCTCAGCAGTGCTCAGGAGCAGCCTCGGTGCTGCCAGTGCTGTGGGGGAGGGGAGCCTCACAGGGATGAGAGGCTGCGGGGCCCAGTAGACACTCCTCCCTCAGCGCTCTAAGCGGCTGGCAGGCTCACTCACTGGTTTGGGAGAATGGGCAGCCCCTCATCCTCCGTTGTGAATCTGAACGGTTCATTCGCTCAGCAAACCTTTCTTGAGCATCTCTCTGTGCCAAGCACAGGCCAAGTGCTGGGAGACGGTCAGAAACCACGACCGCATAGTCCATGTGCCAGGGGCCAGGGAACAAGGCGGGAGGGGGTGCCAACAGGTCCAGCCTGCGCGAAGACTGGGGTGGGAGGCACCTGCTCCGGGAAGGGCCCGGGCGGACCCAGCTGGGACACACTGAGTGACAAGGCCAAAGGGCGGCCGGGGGAGGCTGAGGTGACCCTGCCCCGGCCTCGCAGAGCCTGGGGACAGTTTGGGCTCTCCCAGGGGGCTGGTGAGTACCAGGCAGCAGTGACCTGCCCAGACCTGTGGGTCCTTTCAGGTCCTCTGGCTGCATATGGAGACGGAAGGGGCTAGAAAGGAAGTGGGTGGGCAGGCAGGAGGCTCTCACAGCCGAGGCTAGATGGGCCAATTCAATGACTTTTCAGACAAGGCCGTCACAGGAGGGAAGGGTGGCAATAGGAGGAGGCAAGGGGTGGGAGGGGAGGGGAGGGGTGAGGAACAGGAGGTCGGACAGAGAGGGACAATGTGGGAGGAGGCGATGGGCGGACAGGAAGAGAAGATGGCTGTGGCAGGAGGGACAAAGGAGAGAAGGCAAGAGGTGATATGTGGAGACAAAGGCTTTGGGTGAGAACAGGAGATAATGGATGGACAGCAGGGGGAGATGGGTGGACACAGGAGGTGACAGATAAAGACAGAATGTGATGGGTAAAGAAAGGAGGTGATGCCTGGAGACAGGTGGTGGATGGGAACAGAAGACGGGTGGAGACAGGAGATGGTGGGTGGTCTAGAGGCGATGGAGGAGGACAGGGGGTGATGAATGTGCCAGATGTCAATGTGTGGTGGAGACAGGAAGTAATGGGGGGAACATTAGGGGGAGGCTGCAGGAGGCAGGTGATGGGCGGTCGAGATGGGCAGTCGAGAGCCCCGGCGGGCCTGCACCCACCTGAGCAGCTGAACTCGCTCTTCTGGACCTCGGCTACGTTGAGGCCACGCAGACCGGCGGGGCCTGAGCACTGGGTGAAGAGCCCGATGGTTGGCCGCTGCCTCAGCCATTGCGAGAGCCAAGCCAGGTGGCAGTCACAGAACAGGTGGTTGGAGTGCAGGCGGCTGCAGGGAGACAGGGACGCTCACAACCCACCTGGGGCCCCCAGACCCCGGCCAAAGAGTGGGAGCCCCTCTACCCAGGAGGGGCCGAACCCCCTACTGCACTTGACCAAGCACAGTCCATGCGCAGTCAGCCCACAGCTCCAACCTGGGGACTGTCTGCAGCATCAGGAAACTCCCAGCCGCTGCCCCTTCCCTCCCAGCATGCTCGGCCCCCCCCCGCCGCCCCCCGGACTGTATTTTGCCCTGCTCATGTTGATTCACCTCCCTGAACTCATACAGACCCACTGACCCAAGTCCCATAGCTCATTTTCAAGCACAAAAAGAAATCATTGGTTTTCCAAGGAAAAATCAAATATAAATGACACTCAACCTCCTTTCATGTCAGATGACCTCCCCTGACCCCACCCTGGCTGGGCGCTGGGGGTGCAAGAAGGAGCCCCCTCCCCTGCCTGTGGAAGCCTGCGCCCCGCTCCCCAATGCCCCGGCACCGCCAGCTCGGGGCTGTCCTCCCGGCCACCCTGCTGACTCACAAGGTCCGCAGCTTGGGCATGTGGTTGAAGCTGGACACGGGGATGGTGGTGATGTTGTTGTTGTTCAGGGTCCTGGTGGGGAAACCAGAGTCTGTTAGCGTCTGTCCAGCAGGAGCTCACGTGGGAGGGAGAACAGGGCTTCTTCCTGACAAACGGGCAGACCTTCACACTGGTCCCCGGTCCACCCTCAAGCTGGGCCAGCTCTGGGCTGGACCTGGGGCCGGGGGGGGAGGGGGAGAGGGCAGGGGGCCTATGCCAAAGAGCATGAGACACAGCCACCACCAGGGAAAGCCCTGAGCTGTCTGATCAGGAGGTAGCTGTGCCGCAGCCTCGAGGCTGGTGGGACGGGAGGAGCTGGGAGAGGGACAGGCGCAGGCTGGCTTAAAGAAGGGGCGGGGTCTAGACAGCCACGTGTCAGGAGCTCCTGGGAGACACAGCCATGGCCCTGGTGTCATCATAAGCAGGATAAGCCTTGGCCATGCTCCTGCGGGCACAATGACTTCGAGAGCATGCGTCCTGGAGGGCCTGCCACGCCTCCCAAGTCTCCTGCCTCCTGTGCTCTCCAAGGCCCCCACGCCCGCTGCCTGGGCCCCGGCACCTGCGCCAGCCGGACTCCCCGAGCCTCTCTTCCCTCCCGTGTGTTACTTACAGCACCTCCAGCCCCCGAAGAGCCCGGAAGGCGCCTTCCTCGATGCAGCTGATCTGGTTCTTGTCCAGCTGTCTGTGAAGCAAAGGGAGGGTGTGCAGAGGACGGCACGTCGCTGAGAGCAGCGTCCACACATCCTTACCAAGCGCTCCATTCCATTTTCTTTTAAAAAGGCCTGACCCCATCCCTTGTTCAGAACAAATGTGTCCATCCAAATAGTAAATAGTAAGAAGTTAAATTATTCCTTGTTTTTCAGTTAGAACAATAAATGTAAATAAAAGTTTTATTCGATGCCTCTTCCTAACCTTGCCTCTCTCCTGGGGAGCAGGCACCCACCCCATTGTGGAGACCACCTAGAAGGTGCTGGCAGCTGAGGAATGAGTCTGTCACAGCAGCCATGGCAGCCAGAGCCGGGGGGCAGATCCCAGCCCCAGTGCCCATGGGGGCTGACAGGCTGTGGCTACCTGGAGCGCTGCTCTCAGAATACACTGACGCCTGGGCCGGGCTCCTTGGGAAAGAGCGCGGTGGTCAATTACCAATGTCTGCTACAGGCACGGGAGGGGGCAAGGGCACTGTCGGGAGTGACAAGCATGCCAGGCATTTGCCACGTCTCCTTCGAACCTCAGAACAAGCCCGTGAAGGAAGTGTGATATCCTCATTTCACAAAACAGTATGTAGGGGCTCAGTGAGCTGACTTGCAGCAGCTTATGCAATGGCCCCAGAACATCACCCTGGCAGCCCACAGCCCTCCAAGGCGGCCCGTTTCCTCCCACTTCAGATGGTTCCAGAAAACCATGCGGGCACTGCCACCTCAGCCCAGAGACCAGCTCCGTGGCTGCCTGCACTCCAGGGCTCCGGGAGACCCACGAGAATACTGCCAGGGGAGGCCCTGTAGCCCCAGGCCCCCTCCACCCCAGGCCTGTACTCACAAGTTTTTGAGGTCTGTAGCTCCGCGGAAAGCCTTCCTGGGGATAGCCTGGATGGCGTTCTCACTCAGGTCCCTGTGAGGGTCGAACCAGAGGAAGAAACACACTGGTCAGAGAGGCCTCTCCAGAGGGCCCTGCTGCGTCAGGGAGGGGAGGGCGCCAGACAGTGGGACTGTCACAGCGGCATCCCAGCCTGGGACAGTGCCTGACACACAAAAGCTCCTCCCTGGTAAGCATTTGAATGAATGAATGAATGAATGAATGAGCTGGAGCTCGGTGCCCAGCCACCTCCCATTCTCTGGGCAACGGGGTTGCAACTGGAGGGAGAAGCTTGGGGCATGGGTGACCAGCTCTGCCAGACCCCAACCTGCCTCCCCGGCTCCACTCACAGAGGTCAGCTCAGCCCCTGTGGCATCCTCCAGGGATGCAAAGGCAATGGCAAAGGAGAGACGGGCTTCTCGAGGGGCCCACGGCCACCCCAGGATCTGTGGAGAGTGCACCGAAGGCTCACTTTCTGTAAGAAAGCACCTGTGGCCCCCAGGGAACCCGCCAGTAGGTGGCCCCCAGGTCTTGAACTCCAGGCTGTGTCGACGCCAGATCCCTCACTCTCAGGACTGCAGGCAGCAGAGCCACCACACAGACCTGGACCCACAGGGGGACTGGAGCACGCTGGCCTCGGGCTGCAGTGCCACATCCCTGCCCTGTGCTCGGAGGGCAGGGTCACTGAGGATTTCATCACCTCCCCCTTAAAATCCTGGTGTGAGGGAGGAGGCACGGCAAATCTCCGGCCTGTGCGAGCCTAGGCCAGCTCTGGACCCTTCCTCCAGCTCCTCTGGCAAGACTGGGCCACTGGCACTGTCCACCTGTTTCTCCATCCCTCTCTCAACCTCCACTGCAGACCTTTACAAATGTCCCTTCCCTTCCCACAGCAGTGGAACGAACTGCCATCGTGTTCTGAGCATGTCCCCCCGAGCCGTCCTGCCCAGCACTTCACATGTGTGAGTGCACCTGACCCTCACACTGACCATGGGGGAAGGCTATCCCCATCCCCCTTCCACAAAGAAAGAGGAAAGGGAGGCTCAGAGAAGTTAAGCAGCTTCTTTAAGGACACACAGCTGGCAGGTGGTGGCTTCAGAAGGTGAGCCCAGGAAGTCAGGTCCCCGAGCTCCCCTTGCACAGCAGGCCTGGAGTGGGAAGCATCTCCCACTTTGTAGAGGAGGGAACCTAAATATTTTACCCAAGGTTGACCAGGACGGGGACCCAGGCAGGTTGCAGAGAGCCCTGCATTAGACCCCGCAGCTGGGGCTGACTGTCCTGACATGGGACTCAATGTCAGGCAGCCCCCAGACCCCCTGACCCTTCTCTTGGGCCAGGCCCTCAGGCCTCGACCATCTCCTTCCCATCACCATTCACCACATGAGCCTCAGGCTCCACTGTGAGGCCTGGGACCATGGCCCCCCTGCACCCCCACACCCTGCCACTGTCCCCTGAGCTATTGGGGCTTCCATCCTTCTGTCTGGGTTTTTCTGCTGAGACAACAAAACAGAAACTCCACAGCAGAGTGCACATGGCCCTGAGCCCAGGAAAGCCGGCTCGAGTTCTTGGCTCCCCAGCTCCTGGCTGTGCGTCTATAGCAGAGGTTCTCAACCTGTGGGTCGCGATCCCTTTGGGGGTCAAACAACCCTTTCACAGGGGTCGCCTAAGACCATCGGAAAACACAGATATAATTACATATTGTTTTTGTGATTAATCACTATGCTTTAATTATGTTCAATTTGTAACAATGAAAAAACATCCTGCATATCAGATATTTACATTACGATTCATAACAGTAGCAAAATTACAGTTATGAAGTCGCAACGAAAATAATTTTATGATTGGGGGTCACCACAACATGAGGAACTGTATTAAAGGGTCGCGGCATTAGGAAGGTTGAGAACCACTGGTCTATAGGCCAGCACAGTTTCCTCGTGTTATGCAAGTAATTGCCACCATGGCCGTACAGCCCGTACTGGCTCTACTGTTCCCTTGGTCTGTGGGCTTGTTCTCTCCCTCTCCTTCAGTGAGATGCTGGGCAGAGAAATCTAACAGGTAAATTACTTCGTTGGGAGCAAGACACAGAGGTAAATGGCATGGCCCACACTCAGGGGCTCACGGTCACAGTAACCAGGAGCCAAGGCAGACGTGGGAGCCCCACATGGAACCAAACCGGCCTTGATGGAGCACCGAAATGCTCCGAGACAGCTGGGCTCATGCAAGCAGAGGTCACACAGTGCACAGAGTACCCTGAAACACGAACAGCCCTTGGAGGACACACGGAGAAGCAGAGAACGAAATCTCCATTCCTCCATTCAGCGAGTGTGTGCTGAGAGCCGACTACCTGCTGGGGATGCTACAAAGACTTACACTCCTGCTGACAATAATCATGGGAAGGGCAGTATTTCCAAAGAGATGAGCGGGCTCAGAGGAGCAAGTGACCAGCTCTACCTGCGGGAGAGGAGAGGAACTCTGAAGCAGGTCCTGAATAGTAAGTCAGAGTTTGCCAGACAGGAAAGGGAAACGAGGGAAGCACATTCTGCACAGTGGGAACGGCATGTGCAAAAGCCCAGAGGCAGGAAGGAACAAGGCAGGAGGGCTGGGGCCGTAGCACACAGTTTGACATGGCTGGTATGTGTCGATGGGAGCTTTGTGGTGGTTTTAAAACACGTCCACAAATTCTTCGACATGCCTCCCTTCAAAAGATGGAGCTTAATTCTCCCCTTAATTGTGGGTGGGATTTAGGACCTCACTCCTAAAGAGTAGAATATGACAGAAGTGATGGACAATTTCTGAGACGAGATCATAAAGGATCCTTGTATGTAGCTCCCTCTTTACTCTCTCTCAGTCACTCGCTCTGGTAGACGCCAGCCACAATGTCATCAGGACTCAAGCAGCTTTCTGGAGAGGCCCACGTGGAGAGGCACTGAGGCCCGAGCCAACAGCCAGCGCCGCTTGCCAGCAATGTGGGCGAGTCCTCATGGGAGTAGATTCTCCAGCCTCAGCAAGCTTGCAGATGCTGCTGCCTGCTGCAGACTCGATGCTTGTGTCCTCGCCCCCAAATTCAGGTGTTGAAATCCTAACGCCCAATGTGATGGTATTAGGAAGTGGGGGCTTTAGGAGGTGCTCAGGTCATGAAGGTCGAGCCCTCTGTGAATGGGGTTAGTGTTCTCATAAAAGAGTTCTGAGAGAGCTCCTCTGCCCCTCCCGCCACGTGAGGACCTAGCCAGGAAGCGAACCCTCACCAAACACTGTATCTGCTGGCCCCTGGATCCTGGACTTCCCGTCTTCTAGGACTGTGATAAGCTGCCCAATTTATGGAACTCTTATTACAGCAGCCCAAACAGACTAAGACACAGCCCCAACCCACATCATGACTGCAATCTCATGAAAGACCCCAAGCCAGAACCACCCAGCCACCTATAGAAACTGTGAGACAATCAATGTTTATCGTTCTTTTGGGCCACTCTATTTTGAGGTACTTGGCTACACAACAGCCAATGACCAAAACAGGGGTGCTCTGTGGAAATGACTCGGGAGAGGGGCTTAGAAGCTGTGCTGGAGAGCGTGGTCCTGACCTGAGGCATGAGGATCCCCTGCGAGCTTTCGAGGAGAGCGGGACAATGCTTAGACTTGGCATGAAGGAGCTGAAACATGTGAGGGACGTGGCTCCATCACTTCCCTCTTTGGGCCTCAGTTTCCTCATTTGTCAAATGCACAGGCTGGACCAGATCATCTCTTAGTCTCCTCACCGGTGTATGCCCACCACACGCCAACTACTCCAAGACATGGCAACTGAGGCCCTTAGGGCATCTGAGATCCCAGGACGAGGGAAGGGGGCCCGCTGCTGGCTGTGTGACTTCTGAGAGGAGTGGTATGAGAGAGAATGGACACAGTTACCCTCCTGCTCCTCCCCACAGGGAACAGAGCACATGTGGTGAGGGCAAGACAAAGGCAGGAAGGGCAGTGGCCAAGAGACGTCTACAGACCAAGGAAGATGGAGGCTGCCCTGGGGTGGAGACCTCCAGCGGGACCCTCGCCTTGGCCCCAGCTGGCAGCTAGCCCTTCGACCAAGCCTGGGAGGGAACTCTGGGCTGCACTCACATCCATTATTCCATTTAATCCTCACCACAATCCTGCGAGCAAGGTTTTCTATTTGTATCGATTAGTTTATTGATTTAGGCCAACCGTGTTCCAGAAAGGCTCTGAGGTGGCTTATAGGGATTTATAAAACAGCAAGAGAGCAGGAGTGAAAAGTGGGACAAAGAGAAGAAGGAAAATCAATGGTAGATGCCAAGAATGCAGCACCAGGTGGCCCACGCACCAGCCAGCTCCAGGCGGGGCATGGGCGCTCGGCTTCCTGAGAGCCCATGCGTAGAGGGGAAACTGGTCAGTTGGTAGCACCCTCAATATATGTATAAATTTGAAAGGACCAGTTTCAAAGGATAGCTATTTGGGGCACTTAAGATGAGAAGAGAATTTCCCCAGGGGTCTTCATTAAAAGTGACAATGTGGCCTAATCAATAACGCTAGATCCTTATAATAAATGGATTTCAAGTGTCTGCTTCTTATAATAGCAGCGCGTCAAAGTACAGCCTAGCAAAAGCAATTCTATAAAAACTCACACCAGGAGCTAAGAGGGGAGGGAGGGGCAGGAGCAGTCTGGGCAAAGGCAGGAGACATGGTGGTAGACTCGGGCATGGTCTAGGAGCAGCTGGGTTTGCCGGGAGAGGCAGGGCACAGGGCTATGGGCAGACAGAGGCTCAGAAGGAAGTCCCAGGCAGGACAGTGCTGGGGATAGGCATTAGCAGGCAAAAGCCTTGCAAGTCAGAGAAAATGACAGGTTAGAGCAGAGATGGGTGTATCTGATGGTTTTTTAGACATCGCTCTGGGGCACCAAAGCTTACAGAGGACAGACGCTGCCCCTGTGTATACAGCAATACACCAAGAGCTAGTGCAAGAGGTGAGGGTCCAGGGGTGGGAGCAGAGCTGAGCTGACCTGGGGACCTCAGGCCCAGCCCCAGGCGAGGCCACAGCAGTGAGCAGCTCACATTGTTTAAATGAGTAAAGGAAACTGAGGAAAACAGGGGAGCCTTGGAGATCTGAGAAAAATGCAGCATGCTGGTAGAGGAGGGGCTGGGGGTTGGGGTGGGAAGAAGCTGACTTTCTCTGTAATGAGAAATCTCTAGGTTCAATTCCTGTTTCTACCATTTACCAGCCATGAGCCGCAGGAAGTTATGCATCTGAGAGCTATAGTTTCTCTATTTGTAAAATGGGAATAAAAATACACACCATACCATGCTTTGGAGAAGATTGAGTTCATGTATTTAAGCCTCTGTCCTTTTTCCTCCATTTGGCAAAATTTAAGAAATGCTGGCTTTTGTCCTGCCTTAAACAGCCTGCCCAACGCTTTCCTAAGGTTCTATTGCAGCGGTTCTCAACCTGTGGGTCAAGACCCCTTTGGGGGTCGAACGACCCTTTCACAGGGGTCGCCTAAGACGATCGGAAAACACATATATAATTACATATTGTTTTTGTGATTAATCACTATGCTTTATGTTCAATTTGTAACAATGAAATTGGGGGTCACCACAACATGAGGAACTGTATTAAAGGGTCGCGGCATTAGGAAGGTTGAGAACCACTGTTCTATTGTTTCCAGTTTGCCCTCTAGGGGGCGCCAGAAGCCTTCCATGACTTGGATGTCCTCTCAGCTATATAGCAACCCAAAACAAAGCTATCCACTACCACCACCCTCTTACCCCGACTCCCCCACCCACCCAGGTGATGTCCTATTTGGTCAACAATTGTTTTGTTTCCCAAACCATTTAAATAAAGTTTCTCATCTCCATTTTCACCCAGTTGGCATGAAAACCTAAAAGGTACGATGTACATCTTTCCCCATCACATTTTCCCAGCTCCGAGCCTCCTGAATCTTTCTCAAACTTGGTGACCTTGTCACAGGTCCTGAAGTGAGGAGTGTGTCGGGCAGAACGAGATACACTGAGAGAGGCCATCCTGGAGGAGGGAGATTCTGGAGCTGGCAGGACAGCCGCTGGTGGCCTGGTCCTGGCCAGGGGTAAGTGAAGGGCACAGAGCTATGGGGCAGACAGAGGCTCAGAAGGAAGTCCCAGGCAAGACAGCGAAAAGCAGACTCCCAGAGCAAGGACAGGACTGGAGAGAGAACACAGGCCCGGGTGAGAACCGGGCCCTGGGCTGCTCACCGTTCCCAGGGGATGCTGACACAGCCGGCCCAGGAAGCCACACTAAGAGGCCAGGGTGTGAAGGAGAAAGCCCACAGCTGAGTGTCACAATAAAGACATGGGTTCAGCAAGCCCTGGCTCGCCCACTTAAATCATGTGGTCTTAGGCAAGTCGTTTAACTTCTTTGGCCTCCGTTTTCTTATCAACAAAATGGGGGTGAGAAGTAGCACCCATCTTCCAGGATCTAAAGTGAGAGGTGCTGTATGTTGGCCCCGCCTGCTCCTTCACTTATGCTGATGCCCCTTCGGTTCCTCAAATCCTCCTGCCACAGGACCCCTGCCTGGAATATTCCTCCACTTTTCACCCAGTAAACTTTGATTCATCCTTCACACCTCAGTCTGCAAACACCGCCCCTGACCGGTCCCTCTCGCGGAGGCTTCCAGGACCCTCGTGCTTTCCCGCCTCGGCACTCATCCAGGACTGTAATGAAATACTGGTGTGTGGGATACAATGAAACACTGATTTTTGGTTCATTAACATCCATCTCCCCCTCCAGACCACACTCTCCCAAGGGCAGATACTGTCTGTTTTGCTTCCCACTGTCTCCCTGGGCCTGGCCCATTGCAGGGGCGCCGTGATTGTTAGCTGAATTGAACTAAAGTGGATCCTTACACGATTCTCCTGCCCCATCCCTCTGCATTTTCCTGACTCAAACAAGGAGACAGGACAGGCCGTGCAGCTGAGAGAAGAAGGCTGGGCTTAGAGATGAGGGCTCCGAGAGGGAGGGGATTGCTGGAAAAACGCTTGTTGTTGCCTGTCCCTGCCCTTCCTCTCACACGTCCTTACAGAACATTAGTAACCGACTGTCCTAGGGTGGTTCTGAGGTGGCACCAGCAGCAGCAGCAGGGAGGTGGGGGCAGCCCCGAGGAAGGAGAGTGACTGACTCTTCTGGGAAGAAAGGGAGCGGGAGCCCCTGGCAGTCCACTCGGGGGGCTTGCAGTGAGGGGTCTGCAGGCGAGATCCCCAGCCTGAACCCCACCACCCAAGATCAGGGGTCTTAAGTCTGGGCACACTCGAGACCCTAGCCAGGGCCCTTCCCCCGAAGAGAAGGGGGCAGCCAGGCCCACACTCTGAGCTGGGCACCATCCCAGGCACCCCGCTCCTGCTGTCTCTCTTCCCGAACACTCTGCCAATCCTCCCAGCCTCTGCCAGGGCTGGGGGAGGCAGGGGCTGGAGAGCTGAGGTCGGGACCCCATGTTCTCACTGCTAATCCCCCTTCACGCTCTAACCAGATTGGACCCTGCTGGCAGACAGGCCTCTAAGCGGATCAGCGGGGAGCTCAGCCCGGGGCTGCTGGGCACTCGCCAAGGCCAGACTCGGCCCTGGGTTCCTGCCGCCTGCTCGGCCTCCGCACTGCAGACAGCTCAGGGCCAGCTCTGTCTGCCTCACGGGCCACATGGCAATCAGGCCTGTCCCCTCATGCCCCTGGCTACCCTGAGCCCACCTGATATAGGGCCTGGCTCGGAAGGAACCACTGTGGCCCCACGGTTCTGGGCCACCTCACCTGGGACTTCCTTGTCCTGAGACTGTAGGACTAAGGACTCAGCCCGGAGCAGACAAAGCTGGCCATGTACCCCTGCCAGGGGCCCCATGCAAGTTTCCCAGCCCCTGGAGCCTCCATCTCCCCTCTGTAAAGGACAATAATCGTGGGGTGGTGGGGCTTAACTGAGACTGTGTGGCACCCTCAGTAGGGCTGACAGAGTCGGCTGCCATTGCGCATATATATATATTATTGATATCAGAGAGAGGACAGGAGAGGGAAAGAGAGAGATAGAAACATCAATGATGAGAGAAAATCACTGATCGGCTGCCTCCTGCGTGCCCCCCACCGGAGATCGAGCCCACAACCTGGGCATGTGCCCTGACCAGAAATCAAACCATGACCTCCTGATTCATATGTCTATGCTCAACCACTGAGCCACACTGACCAGACCATTGCTCTTATCTTAGAATTGTCTTTATGAGGCTCTACGGTGGGAGGGTTGGGGGGGGGGAGGTGGGGAGTGGTGGTGAAAAATCTAGGACTGGGAACCAGGAGGGTGCAGCTCAAGGCTGGCTCCAACACCAGCCACTTGGTGATGTGGGATGCAACATGCACCTCCATCCCCCCTTTCAACACAGCTGGCATCCCAGTGAGGTCAGGAGGGTAAGTTACACTCGATGTGCCTCACGCTGGGCACCTGGCACGGGGCAGCCTGACATCGCTGCTGCTAGTGAGCGTCGCCCAGGACCCCAGAGCAGGCGACTCAGCACCCACGTCTCTGGCACCTGGACCAGTAGCATGGAGTCACCTGGGACTTGGTCAGAAATATGGGCTTTCTGGCCCCACTACTGAATCAGAATCTGCATTTTAGCATATTAAGGTTTGAGAAGTGCTGCATCGCACAGAGGGAAGTTTGCAAATGTTTCTTGTCCCCAGCCAGGGATAAAAATGGTGTGTGGGTTCTAATCCCTGTTCCAGCCAGGATTTCAAAGCAGGGAGCTGAGGCCCCGACTCCTATTCCTGGGGGTGGGGGGAGGGGGTAGGGAGAGACTTGGACACAGACAACCCCAGTGGGTGGAGAGAGGGAAGAGCAGCCTCTCACCTGTCACCTGTGGCGGGCCACTGCCCACCTTCATGGGAAACAGAGGCGGCACTCGCAGGAGGGGAGCAGTGGTGGCCGCTACATTAGCACCAACGCCCTCCCTACATTCCTGCTGGGGTTGGGGCAGCGGGCTCTGCCTGAGAAGGCGTTGGTGAGACCCAGGCTGTGGTAATCCGCTCCAGGCCAGGAGCTATAGGATGCACTTTCAGGGGAGAGGTTGGCGGTACCCCCTGGGTGGGATGCCAGGGTGCACACCCTCTGAGGTGCTCCTGGGGTCTGATGAGACCCTCCCTTCTCGCTGCTAGTCCTCCAAGCCGCTCCACAAGTCCCCCCCTCCCGCCAGGAGAGAAAGTGATGCTACAGTTCCCCTCCCTGCCATGCCCTGCCCAGCCCACAGGATGGCATTCAGGTGCCCCAGACCTACCTGCGCGGGTGGATGGCATGTGTGTGCACCTGTCTCTAGATCACCTTCAAGGCAAATTCTTGAAGGTGAGTTCTTTGGTGATAAGGACCTGAACTGTGCAGACTAGAGCTCCAACCTCAACGCAGGGACTGGGGTTTTCTCCACTCATGCATCTCAGGGGCTCCCAGGAGATACAAACGACAACTTAGACTGGCTGGTTCTCAGTGTGATTCTCCTGTGACTGAGTTTGTTTCATCAGAAGTCAAGTTAGGGTTGTGGCGAGGGGGTGGGTGTGTGCAGAAGAGACCGGGGAATAGTGCCGAAGGGACACATTGCGGGGTGGGGGCTGAGGGGGACTGGTCCCAGCAGCCACAGGCCTGTTTCCTTTGGTCTTGGGACCCAACCCTGCTGTTCCTCCTGGAACCTGACTGCTCTCTTAAGGGACCAGGTCCCCTTGCTGATCCTTGTGTGCCTCCCTGACTCCCTCTCCACGGCTCCCCTGACAGCCAGAGTCAGGCCACCTGGAGTAAATGGCGGCCACCAGATAAGCCAGCATCCTCAAAGGAGGCCTCCGTGAGGACAGGCCCTGGCCAGGCAGTAGATGGTCTGAGAGAAGAGCCAGGTGACCTGGGTTCAAAAGCAAGCTCAGCCCCATCGGCTGCCTCTTTGTGCCTCAGTTTCCCCTTTGTAGCATAAGCTTATAAAAGGAGTAAATAAATGAAGGTGTGTGAAAGTAGCCAGAAGACTGTCTAGCACACAGTAGGTGACAATCAACTGTTTGGCTGGGAAGGCTTCAAACCAGTCATCCTAATTGCTGGGCGGTCCAGCTCTGCCCCCTCTCCTCCACCGCCTCTGTCCTCCGAGGCTGGTCATAAGATCCATGGAATTAAAGCTCACACATGCTCTGTGAGGTCTTGAGGTATTTTTTAAATGTTGAACGTACAACCTTCCCCCTGGGAACTCCTGATGTCCAAACTCCTGTGGGTGGTTTTGCAGGCTGACGCCACGGAGGGTGGGAGTTGAGCTTTGCAGGAGAAATGGACAGTGCCAGGCAGTCGGCTGGAGAGATGCCCTCCCTCCCCACCCCACCATTTGGCCCGGAGCCACGCCTCCTCCTGTGGCCACCCCCTGCCTCCAGCCCTGCAGAGTTAATGTTGCAGAAACCTCATTAGGAAGAGACATCAAGCAGCCTGAATCACACGGCGCCGTAAAACCACCCTGGGTAACATTTCCTCAAAGCGGCTGCTTCTTATGCAGCTACCAAGCTTCACTGCAACCAGTTCCCAGGACGGAGATATCAGATGAGATGCACACACCCTGCAAAGCAACCTCGGGCCCCGCCCAGGAGAGCTGCTCAGAGGCAGCAGTGAGTGGCTCAGGGACAAGCAGGAAATACAACCAGCAGGCCCTGGCCTCAGCCACCCAGCAAGAGCACGATGACAATAGGATGGATGAATAAACCAGGGGTCGGGGGTGAGGGGAATGCAGACTCCTCTTAATCTGAGTGGCAGGCAAGACCTTCACTGTATTTCATCACACCCACTGCACCCCCAGAAAGCCCAGGCATTCTGCTGGGTCCTGAACATGTAGGCACTGGGGCAGAGGAAGTTTTCATCCTAGACACCTATGAGTTGTGAGCATCAGTGACTTCAGAGATTCCCAGCCCAGACACACAGTGGTGGGGCAAGGGATTGTGGTGCAGCAGGAGGAAGAATCAAGATGTAGAGGAAAGAACAAGAGCTTTGGAGCCAGACAAGCCTGGGTTTTACTGACTGTGTGACCTTGTGCAAGTTACTCAACCTCTCCGAGTCTGCTTGCTCATGTGCAAAGGAGGGCTGATCACAGCTCCTTCTTGCTGAGTTATGGTGAGATTAAATACCATACGTGCCATTTACATAAAGCACAAAAACAGGCCAACCGAGTCCATGCTACTAGAAGTCAGGATCACCGTTACCCTGGCAGGGGGCGGGGGTTAATGACTGGAAGGGGGTCCATGGGTGCTGTGATGTTTTACTTCTTGATCCGCTGCTGGTTACATGAGTGTGTACACTTTGTGGAAATCCAGTGAATTCCGTATATGAAAATACATAACATACAGAAAAGTCACACTCTTCTGTATATACGATTTACTACAATGAAAAGTCTTTAAAAACATGTAAAGCGCCGATTTCAGTGTGGTGCTTTGTAGGCATGTGACAAATGCCAGTGCCCCCCCCCCCCCCCCCGCCGAAGGGGGAGACAGATGGGGGGAAGTCTTCCGAGGTGACAAATTCCAGAAGAACGGGGGCTCACGATTCTAAGCAGCGAGGAAATGCCCAGGCTGAGGGGAAACTGCACAGAGGACCGCCTGGCGGAAACAACGCCCACCCCATAGCGGCGAGAACTGGGGACCCACTTCAAACAGACGCGGAGGTGGGAAAGCAGGCTCTGGGGTCCCTGAGCATTCTGACCGAGCTGGCGAACACAGCGTGTTCGGGGTCCACATCTCCCTGAAGAGCGGGTGAACTGCCCTGCTCCAGAGCCAGACCTCAGGGTCAAGTGTAGGGTTGGGGGGGCTGAGATGCTGATGCTGGAGGGTTGAGGACCTTGGGGAACCCAGCGCAGGAGTGAGAGAAATAGGCCAAGGGAACAGCCTTCACAGTGGTTCTGAATTTCCTTTCTGCCTTGTTTCAGGAAGGCATCAGGCAATTTTAAGGATATGTTATAAAATGGAATAAGATAACAGGAACCAGAAGAAGAGTTTTAAAAAAAAAGACAAAAAGAGGTAGAAACATTGAACAAGAGAGAGAAGCTCACCCTACGTGTGAAAGCCTTTGCATCTGCTACAAACGGGCCCCGGCTTCTCCCAGGCACAGGGGGTGTGGAGGCTGATGTGCTACAGTGACCAGATCCACAGATGAGCACAAGCTTGGGAGAGGCGAGTCCTTTCCTGGTTCTAAAACCAAGCCTGTGTGGCCCTCCTCAGTCCCCAGGAAGAGGCCGCCCCAGGATGGGACCAAGGCCTTCACTAGCACCCCAACAGGAGGCCCATTTGCTAAATTTCCTTATTTACCAATTTGGTTTTAGGTGGATGATTTCCCATTTGTCTTCTCAACAGCCTTTGAGGATTGATCGGGTGTCCCAGCCCCAGCTCCATGCAGTCCCAGGAAGACACAGGGGTGGTTTTGCAATAGTTCAAATGCCAAGAGCAGGGCTAAGACAAATGGGATAGTCCTTAAAATGCTGTAATAAAGACAAAATGCAAACCAGTCAACTCACACCAAATAGTTAAAGGAAGTAAGTCAACTTGATGAATTGGTCATTTGACAAATTGGCCATTCAGTGAATCGACATTTGGCAAAATGGCTTTTAGCAAAATGACATTTGGTAAATTGGTCTCCTTCTGATGCAGCAATGTGTTTCACGGGGCAATTACTTACACTATCACGGCCTGGTGCCAGAGCTCAGGGAAGCCATTCTGCAGATGGGTCCACCCACGCCATCTAGTACGCTTCTCTTCACCGGGCTGCCTTAAAACAGGGTGGATTTAGAATATTCTGAGGGATGCATGCACTGCACAGTATGCAGGCCATCCTGCATACATATGGTTATTCTCAGTTAAACTCGTCTAGACTCTCAGGGAAGACTCTTTGGCTTCTCCTTGATAATGACCAGGAGAAAAATGGACAGGATTCAAGGTGGTTTAGGAAGAGAGAGAGCCAAAGAGGAGGCAACAGGGCTGTGCAAGCAGAATCTAGGCTGTGCTTGGCGAGGGGGCTCCACTAAGGGCCAGTGACCAAGATGCCAGTCTGAGTGTCTGCGGGAAAAGTTGGGGACCCTGGCCAATGCACAGGGCAGCTAATGCCAGAACAGACTTCTCACTGAAGTCCATGGCAGGAGTGGTCCTCTGAGGAGACCCACAGAGTATCATGGAGCCCCTGGAGCATCCCTAATCTTCTCTTTCCTGACCTCCAAGGGGAAATTTCTTTTATCAGAGACCATTGTCTCCACATCTGCAGAGCAGTCCAGACCCTGACTGAGTCTTGGTCTCCAGAGTTGTTCAGAAGAAAAATGGAACTTAGGGGATTGAAACAGCAGGAGATCAGCTCCCAGCACATCTAAAGCCCTTCTTGTCCCCCACGTATGTACCTAAGGATACCAAAGGGCATAGGAACCCTAATTTCCTCCAAGGCAGGCAGCAAGACAGAGTCCTGCTACCTTACGGGGCAGTTGGCTTAGTGAGATCTGCAGGTGACCACAGCAAGGAAAGCCGTGCCAACAGAAGGCGCTGGCCAGGGAGCTGTCCGTGGTGCTGAACGCTTTCGGCTGCTCTTTCTTCTGGTCAGGGCGTCAGAACTAAAGATACACCTTGGATCCTACCTACCTTCAACCTTACTCATCTGCCCACACACCAGACATTGTCTATGCTGCTTTTTTTTCTTCACAAGCCCACAGGCAGTCAGCTCATAGCATATTCACAAAGGGTTAGAAAAGCACCATTATAAGCCTCAAGGTACCGGTCCTCAGACTCTTTAGGAGAGGAATGTACTGAGCACAATCCATGTTACTAAGCTACTTCTCGAGAGGGGTAGCTGGAAGCTTGATCTTGCTCTGATTCTCCAAAAGCCAGACCTTCTGCTGCCTGGACACAGACCCAAGCACAGAGGGGTGCTAAGAAGTTATCTGCCCTTGCCCCAAATAACTTTCCCCAGACCCTCACACAAAAGCCACTCACTTTAATCCTTAAGACCTTTATAACCATCACGGACTCTTGTAGAGCACACAGTTGTTATTATTAATGATAACGATGATTATGATGATGACGATAGCTACATATATGGAGATTTATTATGTGCCTGGCACTGTACTAGGTGTTTTATATATATTATCTCATTAATCCCGAAAACAACCTTCTGAGATAAAGACTCCCATCACTCTGGTGTAAAAGTTGAGAGTGGGAGAAGTTGGGCACGTGTGGGTGGCAAAGAGTATATGGGAACTCTCTGTGCTTTCCACTCAATTTTGTGTGAACTTAAAACTGTTATAAAAAATAAAGTCAGCTTTTAAGCAATGCTCTCACCAGACCTATTATCCAGATAATGTAATTGAGGCATCGTAACTTTCCCAGGCTGTCTGCCTGCAGAGCCTGTAGCTAACCCACAATGCTACATCAGCTCAGCACATTAGAATCATCAAAGTGATGGGCAGGTGGGGGTGTCTAGAAGCACACACATGTCAGCAGTGACATTTGATAGATGAACTTGGAGGGAGGAGGTGAAAACCTAAAATGCAGAGTATGATAATGAACACTCATAATGTTGACACTGAGTCATCAAGGTAAAGTTAAGTTATGCGCAGGACCCTCTGTTTTAGAGCTTAGATAGCTGTATCATAAATTTTAGGCATAGCCTCATCAAAAATGGCATGACGCTTGCATGTTTTTCTCTGAGCAGCCATGCCATGGGGAGAGAGGAATGCCAGCCCCAGCCTGGGGTGAGCACTGTCCAGGGGCTTGTCCTTACACCTGGGTTCCTACAAGTATCTCAGAAACTGTCACTCCTCCAAGCCCCCATAAGTTTGAAAGACAAAGAAGTGAGCTTTGGTATCCAGTGGTGAGGGGCTTCAATCCCAAGTCAGTACAAGCAGTCAGCATCTCCTGGGCCTCTGAGAATGAAGAGGTCCCGGTGGACAAAGGGAGGACCCATGACCATCAGACATTGGTTTCTCACAGACTTTGGCACCCCCCCTCCTCCCCCAGCCATTACCCATGAGCCCCAAGCAGAATGAGTGACCAGCAAGACACCTGCCCCCAGCCTTCACCTTGGTGTGGAAATGAGTCTAACTCTGCAAAACCTGGAGCACAGAGGGCACCCAGGCCTCCTGCTGTGGCAGCGATGGCCAGCGTCTGGGAGAGACAGGTGCTGTGGCAGCTCTGACCACCAGTGTGAACACCAGAAATGGAACACCAGAAGATTTCATCTGAGCACCAGAGTTGGCCCAATTCCTGATTCTCTAGGAGGGATGGAAACACTCTCCCACTCCCTGGAGGCCAGCTCCATGCTCCTGGTCCACCCAGGGAATGGGTGGTGCTGCTGGGCACCCTGCTGTCTCATCCCCCAACACACACCAGACTGGGGGCGCCCACTGGGCTGTGGAGCCTGGAGGGTGATACACTTGTTGCAACACCTGGATGTCCTTATGCACCCCTAGCATTGTCTGCAGACTGAATGAGTTAGCTAGGACCCTGGGCTTCAGCTCCCTGAGCCCATTTTCCACATCTGCCAATGGGGTCAGTACAGATCATTATGCCAGAAAGGTGCCATGAGGGTTAGATAGGTGGGTTGTCAGCTTAAGGCCCAATAAATGGGAGCTGTTGTTACTGCTCTTTTTCCTCTTCCTCCCAGGTCAGTGGGGATGGTGTGATAAATAAGACACAGTCGATTAAAAGCGCTGCCAAAGGTCTTCTTCAAAAACCCGGTATGTTTTTCAGTCACCGCCTAACTGTACCCATGCTCTTTTCTTCTTAGCGCTGGCCATAGCTTCAGTCAATCAATTATTCATGGAATTATTTCATTAATGTTTATCCCCTCAATTAAATCACGAGTTCTATGAGGTGAGGGCCATGTCTGTTCACTGCATGCCTAGCAAAGAGGTGAGACTCATTAAATATTTGATGATTATTTTGGCTATTCAGAAAGGTCAAAATAGCATTTGGGAGGGGATCTGTGGCATTTTAATGTTAAAAAAACAGGTCCCCCTCGGGACTGATGAGATAGGGGTCTGAGACCCCCTGCCTGCAACCCCTCAACACACAGTTTTCCTCCAGGGGCCTGCTCTCCAGCAAAGTGCAAAGGCTCTGAACTGGTCCAGACTGCCTCTGTGACAGTGTCACGTGGAAAGGACACGCCACTAGGCTAAAGTTTCCCTCCACGCTCCCCTCTCACCATGCCCTGGCCCACCAGGCTGTTTCATCCTTCCCGCCACCTCCCTGCTCCTCCATGTCTCACAATACCCACCCCCCCACCCCATCACTGCGCTTGCCACACTGCCTGTCTATGAGTCTCGCACCTGATAATAATGATAGCACAGCTGCTGGAAAGGATACACCTGCCCTCTGCCTGCCTCTGGGGAAGGCACACTAACATGAGGAAACAGGCAGGCTACCACCTGGGCCACATCTACAAGTGGGCACAGCCACACCACGACGGAACGGCAGACACAAAAAGGCACCCCTCTCCTCGCTCCCCCGACTCCTGCTTGAGCTTGCTGGTCACGGCTTTCCGTTCCTGTACTGAGCATCTCTCCAGGAGGCTGTAACATCCGCCTCTGATTCCGGCATGGGGAGCCCGAGCCTGTGGTATAATAACCTTGTGCCCTAGCTCAGGTTTACCAGAGCTCTGCACTGGGAGGGTTGTGTGTTGGTCAGCGGAGCCAGCATTTCCCATTTCTCATCTTCCACTGTTTGAGCACGAAGCCAGGATGGAGAACAAGCAGTATACACTTGCTACTCAAAGTGTGATCAGAAGATGTGCAGTCACGGCACTGATAGAAATGCAGACTCTCAGGCCCCACCCCAGACCTACGGGATCAGAATCTGCATTTAATAAGGTGATTTGTATGCACGTTCAAGTTGTGAAGCACCGGACAGCTCAGTAGTTCTCAAACTTGGCCAACATTGAAATCACTTGGAGAGCTTTAAAAAATACTGAGATTCTGAGTCATTGGTTGGGGGTGGAGCCTGGGCATTGGGATTTTTTAAAAGTCCCCCAAGGGATTCCATTGTGCAGCCAGGATGGTGAATACTTGTTCTAATCCATCTTGCCTTTATCCCTATCATCTCTGCTTCTCAGACCCCTCTCTTTGTCCTACCCCACCCAGTAACCCCTCCCTTACAGTGCTACTTCCTTCTCCAGTATGTCTGGTCTCCAGGATAACTGATGCTAATCAGGGTTAAGGACAGTGGAGCTGGAAGAATAGTTCATACTAGATGGTGAGTGACTAACAGCCCTGATTTCCAGGAAGTATGTGCATTTAAAAAAAGGAGGATTCCTGACCCAGCCTTCATCGTTGGTGACATCTGATCAGTCTGAGGAATGTAAACAAAACACTTTGGGCAGAGAGGGCCTTCCTCGTGGCCCTGAAATTAGCCTTTTCTATCCAGCCAAATTTATGATACAGGGAAAGAGCTATTTATACTATAGTAGCACGGGTGAAAATTTACCTCTAAATTCAGATGGCTGAGCAGACACCTGCATGTTTGTCTGTGTGTGTGTCTGTGTGCGCGTGCACGCCCAATGTTCAGTCTCCTGCTGATGTTGGACTGTCCCAGGCCATTCTGGGTAGGAATGAGAAAGAAGGAAAGGGGAGAGTTAAGAGACCACATTAGAAGCCAGAGCAGGGGCTGGAGGCCAAGGCTGGGGGTGGCAAGATTAGAAGGTGACAATCTCCATGAAAGGAACAAAGTGCCAGATCTGCCACTCCTTCATGATGACGCTGGTATCAATGTCCCTGCACAAACACACCCCTCACCCTCACAGGCTGCCAGGGGAGGGTGCACAGACCAAGGGAGGGTAAAGGCTGGACCCAGCTTATCTACTAGATGAGCAGTGGAGGCCTGAACAGAAGCCAGAATCCAGGCCACAGGCTCTGAGCCCGCCAGGGCACCCTTGGGTAGCACCCTGGAGGGGGAAACTGCAGGAAAGCAATGTGGGAGCTGCAGCCAACTCCCAGGCTCAGGGTCCATGGCAAAGCCACCTGGTGGAAAGGTATGGAACCCAGAGACAGAAATGGAGATGAGAGACCAATGGAGAGAAATCGGCAAAATAGAATGAAGAAGAAAGAGAAGCTAAATGAGAGAAAAAATTCAAAGAGAGGCAGACAACATAGAGGCGGGTGGGGCATGACCTCCATGATTGGGGATGAGGCTCCAAGGTGGAGGCCAGGGGTACTTGGCTTTTCACAGCAGTGAGTCCGTGTCATGCCTGACAGCCAGCACAGGTGCAAATGAAAAGAACACAGAGTGTGAGCCCGCTGGGGCCCTCTGCTCTGCGCGCTATGCTCTGCCATCCCCTCCGCTCCTGAGCACACCTGGTGGCTAGGGCATAATTTGCCACTGGCTGGAGGTGTCAGGCTCTGATGATGAGTGTGAGGTCTTCGGGTGATCTGCCCGCAGAGGTGGGAATGGAGTTCCAGCCACTGTGGCCTCTTCCTGGATTAATCAAATCTCTCTGTGTGTTTGTGTGTGTTGTGGGGAGGGGAGGTGTTGTACTCACTGGTAGCTGGGGAGGGAAGGCCTTCGCAGTGAGAAGAAACTACACTGGGTGTAGGCTAGGGGGCAAGGCCAGTAGGGACAGGTTGTCGTCATAGAAGCTGGAGATTGGTGTGCTGGCTGCTCGGTTCATGCTCTCTCTTGCACACCACAAATCCAACAAAGACTTTACATGTGAGTTAAGAGTAGTGATGCTGGAGCCAGATTTTCCGGGTTTGAATCCCAGCTCTGCCTCTCAGCACCTGGGTGACTCTGGAGCTGCCATACTTTCATACGAGAGAGAAACCCCTATATCTAGTTTAAGGCATTTTTTTTAAGTTTTCAGTTACATAGAGCCCACTCCAATCCCTCCAGCTTTGAGAGACCAGCAGAGCAGAGCCGTGCCCAGCACTATCTCTGCAGAAACATCATCTAGCCAAGACCATGGAGGACCGGCAGCTTTCACAGCCGGCCTGACCACAGCCGAGAAGCAACGTCTGAAATAAAGGCACTACCCCTCCTTCACACCCCAGCCTCTCTCTAGGGAAGGTGACAGACCTGGGAGGACACAACAAAAAGTGATGTTGGGAGCAGTAGAGATCTTGCTCCTTGATATATGGTGTCAGTTTGGCTCAAATAAACTCG
Source organism: Myotis yumanensis (assembly GCF_028538775.1). Taxonomy (NCBI): domain Eukaryota; kingdom Metazoa; phylum Chordata; class Mammalia; order Chiroptera; family Vespertilionidae; genus Myotis; species Myotis yumanensis. The sequence goes on along the minus strand of NW_027223764.1, from coordinate 21,265,054 downwards.
TATAAGATTTTTAAGAAGGTGACGTTAAAATGAGAGTGTGTGCCAGAGAAGCTGACAACTGCAAAGGCGAGGATTTTCAGAAGGCGACAAAAACCACGTGGGAGAAGTCCGTCCCAGTGCTAAGACTGTTGCTTACTTTGCAGAAGGGCAGCTGAGTGACTGTGCCCAGAGGATCCTCTTTGTCCCTCCTAGAAAAAGGTCAAGGCCCCCAAAGCATGTTGACCTGGAGGAATCACTTCAGGCAGCAAGTTCCAGGGCTAGAGCCAGAGCCTCCAGGACCTAGGGGACCCTATTGTTATTAGTAAAAGGTGCTCCTTCTTCAAGACACTTTCCTTTACTTGGAAACTATCAGAGGAAATATACAAATGTATGTCTATGATATCAATGGCGTCCCTTAAAGATGGCACCTTCAGACAGTGCACAGCGTGTACACGGTGGTTTGTGCACATCTGCCTGGTCCCACCACAGCTGCATTGATGGCCTGGCTCCGAAACCGGCTGAGCTGTGCTCCTCAGGATGCCCCAGCCTTATTGGGTGACAATGACACGAGGCCGCGTGGACCCTCATTCAGAAGGCAAGAGACATTTGTGACCACATGGATGGATTTTGAGAACCACGCTAAGTGACAGGAAAAGTCAAGAACCGTATGATTTCACTCATATGTTGGATATAAAACCGAAAGTAACAAACGAACAAACAAGACAAACAGAAATTCAGACACAGACAGTGGTATGAGAGTCCTCTGAGGGAAGAGTGGGTGGAGGAAGTAGAAGAGAGTACAGTGGGTCAAAGGAGACTTGACTTTGGGTGGTGAACACACAATGCAAAATACACATGATGTGTTATAGAATAATACACTTAAAACTATGTAATTTTATCAACCAATGTCACTACAATACACTTAATAAAATTTAGAAAAATAAATAAGTGAATGAATCTATAGCTACAAAATAAAATTAAAAAAAGGAATGAGAGATTTCTACCCTAAAAGAAGATGCAATGTCAAGGTCGAGCACCTGTCATTCATAATGGAAATGCAGCTACACTAAGACCAAAGTCACCGTATTTCTTGTCCATAGTGTGATAAGCACCAAGCACGGTGCCTAAGGAGAAAGCAAAGTCTAATAAAAATCTGTGGACTGAATCAATGCTTGACTCAATGAATGGGAGCATGAATGCCTCTGGCTTTTATTATAAATTAATTAAAGCTACTTTATGCCGAACCGGTTTGGCTCAGTGGATAGAGCGTCGGCCTGTGGATTCAAGGGTCCCGGGTTCGATTCCGGTCAAGGGCATGTACCTTGGTTGCGAGCACATCCCCAGTGGGGGGCGTGCAGGAGGCAGCTGATCGATCTCTCTCATCGATGTTTCTGACTCTCTGTCCCTCTTCCTTCTTCTCTGTAAAAAATCAATAAAAAATATTTAAAAAAAAAAAAAAAAAGCTACCTTATGTCATTTTGTTGGTTTACTTTCTTCCCTTGGAGGGATGGAAGGACTTTTACAATTTATGAAATTGCTTTAAGTAAATAAATGCAAATTAGTATATCTTACTAAACAAATTGTCCAACCTTAGTTACCTGCCTGTGTTCTCCCCACCCCCCCCCCCCGCCCCCGCAAAAAAAAAACCTAATAAATTGCATCTATGCTTTCCACCCATGGTCCAGATGTTGACCTCCCCACATCTTAATGCTGTTCTTGCAAACCAACCACTATTTCCTATGAAAGGTCCCTCTGTGGGGCTCCTCGGGCCCTCCACACCCTATGGCCCTTGTGTCATTTCACACCTTCAAACGCCAACTCTGGGACCAGAGAGGAGAAATAAGCATGTCCCAGACGAAGGGAGAGATGAGAATGAATCAAGTACCAGAGGGATTCTTTTTTTAAAAAAAATATGGGTTTTCTTTAAATTGATTTGAGAAAGAGAGGCAGGGAGAGAGAGAGGAATATTGACGTGAGAGAGAAACATCAATCGATTGCTTCCCACATGCACCTCAACCAGGGATCGAACCTGCAACCCGGGTATGTGCCCTGACCGGGAATTGAACCCTCTACCTTTTGCTGCACACACGGGATGACATTCAATAAACTGAGCCACACAGGCCAGGCCCCAAAGAGACTCTTAATGCGAAGAATCGGAATTCACCTATCAATGATGATGGGTTCCTAAAACTAGTCCCAGGGCAAAGGCAAGCTGCTGCACTGTGGCCGGAAGAGCCGTAATAACTGTTTGGGTCTAACCTGCATCTGTGCTGGGCACTATGAGGGAGGAGAAGCTGACAGGGAAGGGTGCTCTGGACCCTGACTCAGAGGCCTTATGCCCTCACTTGCTGTGTGACCCTGGGTGGGTCCCTCTGCCACTCTGTGTCCCACCTACAGAATGAGGCCGTGACTGTCACATCCACAGCTGTGCGTCTCAGGAGGAAATGTGCACACAAGCTCCCCGGGGTCGTGCTCACGGGCACATTCTGACTCGGGGCTCGGGGCGGCCGGAGCGTCCCCATTTCTGACAAGCCAGGTGCTTTGCCTCACTCCCCGCAGCTGAGCGGAGAAAGACTCCCTCCTCCCGAGTGGGGCTGGCAGCTGGCCCCTCTCCTGCCTCTACCCTGGCGCCTGTTAGAATTTCAGTTCAGCAGACAAAACAGCCAGCTGCCGATAGAGCCCAGGGACCCAGCCAGCTGCTTTCTGCTTTTCCCTTTCCAAACAAAATTTGAGATGTCACTCTTTTAAATCACAGAACAGCTGAGAAAACAAGCATTTCCTCCATATCCATCTCTGCTTCCCACCCCCCACTCATCACATGCCAGAAACCAGCCTTGATATCTTCCTACCATCTTCCCGCGGCCCCTGCACCATCACCCCTCCTTGGACAAGGTCCCCCCAACTCCTCCTGCCCGCCCTGCCGCTCTCTGAGCGCACCTCTGGCGGAGGCGGCTTGCCAGGCTTATTTTTAACAGCTCTGATTGAAGCTGGGATCCCGCTGACATTTACACTCCCTCATCATTATCAGCTCAAAGCTTCCAGCCGCCAAGCTAAAAAGGCTTCGCAGAGCAGGAGGGACCAGGAATGAAATGTCAGCGGCTCCGCACTCCTGCCTCTTGCCGAGCGACCCCCCCGCACCTGCCCGCAGCACAGCCCCCGGCCCCAGATTGACCTGCGACGGGGGAGGCAGACACACCCCACCCCACCTCACCCCCCCAGCCTCACACCCAGCAGCCAGCGGTTTCTTGTTCCAGTGACCACATTTTCTCCCCCAAGAATCAGGACACGTGGTGTGACTTAGAAATGCACAGACGTGAAAAGACTCATAGAGGCAGGAAAATTACATCCCATTTAGTTGTGTATTTAATGAGAGCCACCAACAAGCCCCTCTCGCGTGGCTTTATCCTCATTTAGACAAATGTAAACCACCCAACCATCGCCCCGACGAACCGACAGCCTTCCCGCCCCCCTTGAGTTCTGGGATATCAAAGTCCCGTTTTCGTCGGTAAAAGGAGAACAGTCACTCACATCCTCAAAGGGTAACTGGGAGGATGAAGGAAGAGAGGCAGCACCTGGTGCGCAGCACGAGGCAGGCGCCGCAGCCAGATACGCACCTGCACCGCGCCTCCCCCAGCCGGTCCTCTCTCCCTGGAACCCCCTCATGCTGCACATCAGACTTCAGCTGCTACAACCACCTCTCATGCTTCCGGCTGCTGACCTGGTGAGCCTCAGGAAGAAGACAAGTGCGAGCAAGGAGGGCCCTGACACTTCCCTGCCCCTGAAGAAATTCATGGCCCTGTTTTATGTCGGCTCAGCAGGGTCAGAGTTCACGGGAATGCGTCCGACTCATTTTGAGACTCCACTTGTAGAAGGTCTCGAAGACCACGAAATAATTGACTTCTGGGTCACAGAGGTAATAACTTTCACAGAGAAAGCGTTTCTGGCTCAATGCACGAAACTGTCAGTTCATGAAGACGGTGGTGGGGGTGGGGTGGGTGGGGTTTAGAGGTGAGAATCGGGATTATGGCGATGCTTCTATTGGGAGAACTTCGCTGTTAAAAACATAGAAAGGATATCCACAATTTAGATTTCTCGTTGTTTGTTTACCAAAGATGCCTTTCCTTGACTATACCGATACTAATATAAAAGGCAAACAACCTAAAATTTTTGATAATGGAGATCTTAAAAACAATGAAAAGCCCCATCCATCTCAAGGGGCCCCTCTAGGAAGTCTTCCTGTTTACCCCCTTCTGATCATTCACGGTTACTCTGCAATCTTGCAGCACTTGGCTATGTGGTCTGGTCTGCAATCCACGCACCTCAGGCAAAACATTAAATCTCGGAAGACCTTCCCCAGCCATGCACTGTCCCCGGGCAGCCGCTGGCCTGGGCCTTCTCGGCCCTTCCCTGTGCAGGGAGGCGGCAGCTGTGTTTGGCTTGTTCCAAGCACTGCCTTCCACTTCCACACACACAGCTGTGACCACCGGCCCGATGAGCTTGTTAATATTACTATCTTGATATCACCATCCCAAGTGAATCGGGAAGCCCAGCTTATAGTCCAGTTTGCAAAATTCTGGTACCCGGCCAGCTATCAAGTGTCTGGCAAACCAAGAGCCTTGAACGCCACAGCTGGAACAGTACTCCCGCGTGCCTTCCACCTAGAAAACAGTGGCTGGATCGTGTAAGGGGTGCAACACGCACGCAGGCACCGACCTGCCCTCACAGAGCTCACAGCCAAGCACCAGGAAAACAGCCACAGTGAGGATCCCGATTGCTAACCGCCATGTTTCATCTTCACAGAAGCCCTGCAGTTCCGAGCTACTGCTGTCCCCACTTCAGAGCTGGGAGAGAAGGCCTGGGGGATGGTAACATGAACAAAGCCACACAGCGGGGCAGAGGGTGAGCTTTCAACTGTGACATTCAATGATGCCATCTCTACCACAGCGAACACTGAGAGATAGGACCCTGAGAGAGAAACAGGACAGAGAGAGACAGGACTGAGAGGAAGACAGGACCCTGAGAGAGTCCGGCAGTTTGGAGGGTTAGACGAGGCTAAGGAGAGGAGTCGGAGCGAGCAGTCTTGCTGTGGGAGCCTCAGGGGAAGGGAAGGCAGAGTCACAGGAGGGTGCGGGATCTCCCAGTGGGGCTGGCAGAGGGATCGAAACACGTGGGCCACACAGGGCAGCAGGTACCACAACAGCTCAGTGGGGCCGCTGCCACCCAGGAGCTCCCAAAACCAAGAGTTGCACAAAGAGATGGAGACTCTCCAGGGCAGAGGCCGGAAGTTATCGGATCTGTTGTGCATCTGGTCGGGTGTCCATCTGTCTGACTACCCTGCTACTGGCTCACCGTTTCCACCTCTGCCTGTGGTGGGCCCTGGCCCCTGTCTGCACCCATACATACAGGCGTGTTAGGTATGCAGGAAGGTGGCGTTTCTAGTCCTTTCCTTCACTTTTCTGTTTCAAGCCAAGCCAGTTGGACAGTTCCTGGGTGGCGGAGAAAGGAGGAGAGGGAAACTGTGGCCATTTCTTGCCCGGGAGTGAGACCGTAGCCACGGCGGTGCCCCTCAGCAGGTCTGGCTGCTATGAAGAGGAATTTGTACATGGAAATCAGGAGAGAGCGGCCCGGGGCACCCCCATGGCGGCGATGACAACTGACAGCTAATTAGAAAGTTCCACTTGAGCCTCACCCGTTGAAAAGCCGTTTAATAATTAAGTGTCTTATCTGTATTTAAATTCCTCTGACAATATATACTTAGAGTGTGGCCAGAGAGCCAATTTTCTCACTTCCATCACCCTGCAAGACACAACACAGTCCCGGCAGCTCGCCCCTTGGCAATCAGCGACATTATGCCACGCGACTTGCCTTGTTCAGCCTCGGCGGGCGCTTCCTCCCGGCTCTTGGATTGATTCACACGGAGACTCCGAACAGAAACACGCTTGACATGAATATCGCCCTTCACAAGCCACTGAGCTGGGCCGGGCAGGCAAGGAGTGGGTGAGGGACCCTCAGCCTAGTGGGGCAGAGGGAGGGGCAGTGGCAGCAGCTCACCTGAGTGCAGCTGAAAAGGGTGCACTGTTTGCAGAGCAAGAAGAGAATGTTAAAATAATAATAAAATAATAAAGATCATAATGAGTTGGCCCGCTTTTCATTACCACCGTGCACAGATCATTCTAAAGGCAGTCGGTGATAAAATGCTGCTCCCCACTACGAAGGAGACTCCCGCAGACACCCCTCTCCCACGCTGCTGCCTGGAAGTCACAGGGCTCCCTGTCCTGCTCCAGAGGGAAGAGGAGACAACAGAGGAGAAACCGCTGCAGGGAGGGAAGGAAAGGTGAGCTGCGCGTGCTTAAAAAGACAGGCACAGGCCAGGTTTGGCCCCACGGGTATGCTCTGTCCCGGCTGCAGGAGCAGGAAACAACAGGCAGGTGACCTCTACTGAGGCCGCACCCCCTCCAGCTGGCAGCAGGGGCTGTCTGTCGCCAGCATCCCAGGTGGGCTGTGGGGATCTTGCAGAGCTGCGGGGGGGGGGGGGGAGGGGGGGGGGCGCAGGGGGTGTCAAACCCCAAAGGAACACACACAAGCCTCCGAAGGAGACCGGATTGGGTGGAAGAGAGTCGTGGGCGGTCCAGTTTGGGACACAGAAGGAGCATCTGGAGGAAACCACAGGGGCCTCCCGGGCCCTCCACTGCTTGGCTGGAGCAACCTGACAACCCAGCACCACTTCTCCCTCGTGACCCAGGACAGCCTCTGAGGACACAAGGCTGCACTTCTGTTTCCTTTTCTGGAAGTTTCTCTCACCGCCTAAAAGAACCAATGGAACTCCGGACGGGGAGCGTCCGTTTGAAGGAATCGACCTGGGAGGGAATGTAAACATGACCGAGTTCAACTCTCTCTTCCGACAGAGGTGCAAAGCCCAGAGGAGTCGAGCGACGTCTCCAGAGTGACCCAGATGGTTAGCTGGTGCTTTTGTCCAGCCCCCCACCTGCCATGCCGCTGGGAAACACTCAGGCATCACCGCGAGCTGTGGGTTCAGATACTGCCCCCCGCTTACGGCCGTGCAACGTGGGACACCCCACACACGTTTCCTGAGAGTGGCCTGGACTGGCGACTATCCTGCCCGTGAGCAGCTAAAGAAGCGCCCCAGCACCAGGCAGCACGAGCACTGCTTTCAGGGTTGATCTGACTGTGCATTTCTGGGGTGCTTCTGTCAACACCCCTGAGTCGCAGCCAATAAGACCAAGTATCTTCCTAGGATTCAGTCTGCACCATTGAAACTGGCCTGAAGGATCATCAAATTCAGGAGTATCGAGGGCTTGGGAAACACTCACTGCACTTCACAGGCTGGGATCCCGCCCTCACGGTGCTCTCGTTCTATTGGGTCCAGCTCTTGCCTCTCAAAGTGTGGGGTCACCTGGGAGCTTGTTGGAACAGCAGAAAACTGAGGCCCTCCTGGACCTACTGAATCAGGATCTGCATTGATACAGACCCTCAGGTGAGTCAGGTGCACATGAAAGCTCGGGAAGCTCTGGTCTAGGGCACTGTGGGGACACCTGAAGGTGATGACCTTGGAGACAGGCCAACGCTCTGCACACCGTCAGAGACCATTACAGACTGTCCACCACGGAGTGTGTGTAACATGCTGCCACCATGGCTCTGACCTCACACAGGGAAGGATGGGAGCAGCCGGGCTCGGCCACAGCTCAGGTCTGGAGCAGCTCTGAGTTTCAGAGGATGGCGAGCTCAGTGGGCTCCAATGTGAGCTGTCATGACACAGACAGCCACCAACAGACAGTCAGGAGACCTGCTCTCCATTGTGTCTGGGGAGTCCAGGCTCTGGGGTCCCACAGACCTGGTCTGCATGCCTGCTCTTCACTCACCAGCTCTGGGACCTGCTGCAAGTCCAGCAAGTCTCCAGGACCCATTTCCACGTCTCCACTGTGACGTCAAGATGAGAGGAGATCCTGGACGTGAACAGGTGGCACTGGCGTGGTCCCTGGTAGGTGCCCTTGAGGAGTAGCAGCTATGATTGTAAGCTGGGGGCATTAGGGAAGCTGACTGCTTCTCCAAATAGCCTCAGCGGGCAGAGCTGGGATGGGCGACCAGTGGTTGCAAGTCCCAGGACAGCGGGTTAGAGCCGTGGGCAATGAGCTAACAGCAAATGCACAGCAAAGGCAGGTGTGAGCACAGTGCATGGCGGGAGTTCAGGGGAGAGAGCGAGGCATTGGTGGGAGGGGCTATGAGATGGAGAATAAGGTGCTGCCCTCGTTTCCACTGCCCTAAAGTAGGGGGCCAGCCTCCCCCAACATCCACACAGGTATCTCCTTTCTCTTTCCTGCAGCAAAAGAGACGAGGATGCAGCTGCCGTGGAGGGGACGCCACAAACCTTCTGAAAGCCCCCAACACTCCTTTTCCCAGCAGCAGCTTCCCAGCAACACCCACCAGGTAACCAAAAAGGAAGGCACCATTGGTCTCCTTAGTAACCACTTCCGAGGCCTCTCCGCGATGATTTTAACAAGCTCCCAGCTCTCTCCCCAAACTGCTTAATTTTTACAACAATCACACTCTTCTTTTTCTCCTCTAAACATTCATTTGAGCACATCGGAGCAGAACATGGTGTGATTTCCAAACCCAGTCAGACAGCGATTTTTTCACAAAGTGCAACGCCCACAATTAATGAACCTTCTGGGAATAAAGTTCCTTCTAACAAAAACACCATTAAAAACAAAGCTGAAAAAACCCTCCCAGAGCCCCTAAGCATTTGTCACCTGGTCACAACCGAGGAGGGGTGCGCACAGTGGGGTTATGTGAACAGCTCAAAGATGGGCAGGCTTCAGCTGCTCCTGGCCTCCACGGAAGGGAGGGAGCACACTGTGTGAGTATCTGGAAGAAAGGCAACAGCCAATGCAAAGGTCCTGGGTGGTGTCCAAAGAAAAGCAAGGAGGTCAGGGGGCTGGAGTGGGAAGGGGGGAGAGTGGTAGGAAGTGGACTTTGGGTATCACGCTGAAGGAAGCAGGAGGCCATCAGGGGGTTCTGAACAAAAGAGCAACTTAGATTTAAAAGACAGTGCATGTAAGGCACCAGGAGCAGTATCGGCACATAATAAGTGTTCAGTTAACACTAGCTATTGTCATACATCACCCCTTGAACATCTGTGTGGTCGCCCAACACATGCATATGCTCACACCACTCAAAGTACTTCTACCTACAGAGTTGCCCCAGGTCCTTCTGTCTGAGATTCAAGCTCCCCTAAACTAAGGCCCAAGGTACACGTCCAGCTAACACCCGACGGTTTTGCCCAGCTGCACACTCATTCTCCCTAGACGTGCACATCTTCCCTCTTCATTGCTTTCCCCTGTGTATTTCCCTTCCTCCCAAAGGCCCTCCCCTCTCAGCACTACCCATATCACACCCATCTCAGTGAGGGCTTCCCTCGTGCATCCCCTGATGGATGTCATGTCTCCACCATTAGCCAAGCACACCAGGCCACTCACAGACCTTCTCTTCCCAACCTTGGTGCTGGTCTCATCCCCCACCAAATCCTCCCTCTGCCTCCTGCCACCATCCACTGGATAGTGACTTACTGAGCTACTTTGCAGGCCTTAGCCGTGGCGCTGAGTAAGCCCTTGTAAAATTCAGAATAACTCAGTAAACCCACAGCCCCTATCGCCCCTGCCCTCTTGGCAGAGATCTGGCCAAGACTTAGGCAAGCTGTGAAAGGGGCAGAGTTGGTCTCTCCCAGCCTGTTCAAGGAGCTGGTATAATTATACATGGAAAAGGATGCGGGGGGGCAGGGACTCTTCTTCCTTAACAAACAAAAACCTCAACAGACAAAAATAAGTCTAATGACTGCTCGGTCCTGTTCGCCATTAAGCCCAGGACTTTTGCTCCATTGTGACCATAGATGCAGGTAAGTATTTCACAAGATAAGAACAAGGTCATGATAAAGAGGAGGAGACTATTCAAAAACCCTGCCCAATCTCTCCCTCTCTCTCTCTCTCTCTCTCTCTCTCTCTCTCTCTCTCACGCATGCACACGCACACGCACACGCACACGCCTGGCATGGCATGTGGCCATGTTCAAGCCTTGCGTTTGGAGAAAGAGCATCTTTCCCACATCCCAACGGCCCCGAAGCAGCCAGGGAGGCAAGGAGCAGATGGAGAGGCATTTGAAGCCATCCTTGCAAAGTCGGGGTTGGGGAGCACTTCGGCCACATCAGAGGCCCCCAACAACCGCGGAGTAATCAGGGTGGGGACATGATTGCTGCCTGTCTTTATAGAAAACATATTAAAGATCACAGAACTCCCATATGGTTTTCTTTTCTTTTTTTTTTAACATAAACTGGTATAGATTTGTAGAGGGCAATTTTATTTTCCACATCCATGTCCATTTTGCATACCTTTTGTTTTGTTTGTTTTTTATTTCAGAGAGGAAGGGAGAGGGAAAGAGAGATAGAAACACCAATGATGAGAGAGAATCATCGATCAGCTGCCTCTTGCACGCCCCCTACTGAGGATCAGGCCTACAATCTGGGCGTGTGCCCTGACTGGGAATCGAACCGTGACCTCCTGGTTCATGAGTTGACGCTCAACCACGGAGACAGCAGCAAGGCTCCCACATAGTTTTCTGAGGCAAGAAGAGATGACAGATCAAACAGAAGTCAGAACCTTCTAGATGACTGGCTAACCAGGTGCAGATAAATCACAGACCACAGGGCAGGGTCTGAATTAAGAAACTCAAAGTGAAAAAGGGGCCAGGATTCATGAACTGTTGTTACTTCAGTCTCTCAGGGAGGCTCAGGCTCCTCTTCCTCAAGCCATCTGACCTGGTCATCCGTTCCCAGGGCCAGAAATCCACAGATGAAGTGACCGGCTAGAGAAGCAAGCAGCACCCAGAATCTGGTCAAAGGCCTTTGCCAGGGGCACGCCCAGTTAGATCCCAGGTCCCGTAAGGGCACCTCTAAAGGACACCTAATGTTTTTGTTCTGGTTTGCTTTTGTCTGCAGCATCCTCCTTCCCATGACAACCCCACCTTCTGTTCAGGGTTCCATCCCTCCCCACTCTGCTCTCGTGACCGAGTGGAGATGACTCCACTCTCAGCTCCAGGGCCGCCCCATCATTTCTCTGGCCATGGCGGCCGGTTCAAGATGAGACTCTGAGGCTTGGACCTAACATTCTTTCCTGGTACACTTGGCACTAAGAGGGTACCAGGCTAAGACTGCTGTCGCCACCTTCAAACATGAATGGAGAAAGTGCTGAGAACTCGGCCAATGTGGAAGAGATTGGGGGAGAGAGGGAGACAGAGACGGATGGATAGATGGATGGATGGATCTGGGCCCTGGTATGAGCATTTTTGCCCCTAACAGGCCTCATCTGATTCAAACTCAGGTTTTCCTGATCCCAAAGGAGGAAAGGAAGGTCATGGGTATTGAGTGTTTATTGCCGGGCTCAAAACAAATGTTATTGCGTTTAATCCCCACAATAACCCTGTGAAGTGGTCTTTATTTTCCCCCCTTATCTTTATTGGTAAATAAGGAAACTGAGATTAAAGAGGTTTTGTAACTGGCCCAGGTCAGCCGATTCACCATTGGAGAAGCCAGAACCAGGGGTCACCCCAAGGCTATGACCTTTGTGCTGTGCCCCTCCACCCCCAGGTGAACAGGACAGAGCTCCAGAGAGGGCTGTGGCCCGAGGGGAGTTCACACTTTGATCACTGAGCCAGAGGGGCTGCCAGTGAAATATCTGTTCACGGGACTAACAGGCAGAATGCTCTTTGAGAGAGAAATGCCACGTCTGCCGGGACGTACTTCAGAAAGGCCTCTCAGAGCGGCAGAGGAGCAGCTGATAAATGTCACCGCACACCGTCGTCTGGGCGTCGCAGAGGGGGCGACAGTCTACATTTCCTGCAGCGCAGCCACTCTGAGCCACCAGTTATAATGTGTGAGGGAGGCCTGAGCGTCCTCCAGGTGATCGCCAAGGACAGAGGCCCAACGCCAGGAAAGGCGCAAGGCAGTGACGCCATCAGGAAGGTGTCAGAAACAGAGACAAGCATGACCTGCCGACCTGCTCACGGGCTCACCCTGTGAGGGTGAGTGACACGCCAATGGCCATGTGTTTCGACAACACTACCGAGCTGTAAAATGCGAAGCGCGGTATTGCTTTAACTCCGCGCTGAGTCTGTGAAGACTCGGTCTCCTTTGTTAAAACAGGGAAGGCAGGCAGCCTGTGTCCCTGGCTGCCCCTGGACCTCTGGCCTCCCTTTGCTCTGCAGCCTCACATCCTAACCGCACCACATGGCCCCCAGGGTCTGCTGATTCCCCTCGGCATTCAAGCCCATTTGGTTTCGGACCAGTTCCTCTCTCTCTTTGCTGCCCAGAGAGGACTGTTCAAAGACGGCACGAAATTCTAAAGAAGAAATAAAGGAGATTGCAAGGAAATGCTCCAGCAGCCTCATCCAGGGTCTGGCTGGAGAAGCTCAGGCCCCACCCTGCTGAGGCCCCTGAATGCAGGAAACCCTGCCCCACCCCATGTGCTGCCATCCCAGCCAAGAGAGGGGTGGCTGGTGGAGGGCACAGAGCCCACGGCTAGGACCAGCACTGGAGATAAAGCGGGAGCCCATTTCACCCACACAGAACAGGAGTCACCAGCATGAGGCCACTGTGCAAAGAGATCAATTGGTGAGGCTCTGGTTTGGGAAGAAACAATAATCCTACTTGAAGCCAAGTCTTTCCTGCCCCAGGTCACGGCCCTCCTGCCCTATCTGCCCAGAGATGCCTCCTTTGGGAAGTCCTCCAGACCTCCACCTTGTCCTCTCTCCACTCACCCCTGCCCTCCACAAGCAGAGTTGACGGACGGACCGAGGGAACGTGCCCTCCCTGGGACTATACAGCCCCCTGCGGGTACCTGTGTGAAGCACCTTGTGGAAGGTAAGCAGCAGCAGCAGCAGCAGGAGGAGGGGGAGAGGGTGGGCTCTCCCTGGCTGCCTGGGTTCACATCCCGGCTCCGCCACTGAGTCTGTCACTTTAACCAAGTCATTAACCCCCCGAGCCTCAGTTTCCTCACACAAAACGGGAGAAGAATGGTGCTGAGGGTTAAGGAAAATCGTTCAGGGGAAGCATCTGGCCCAGCACCCAGCTGGTGCAATAAATGTGAATTGTCCTGTTTTCAGCTTATCCTTTTCCTCCACTGAATCAAGAGCACCGCAGGGGCCCAGGCTCTGTCACCCCATCCAGGTCCCAGCTCACACCCCAATCCACCTCCCGGCGGCGACACAAAACAACCCCCCGACGGGGTCATCGTGAGGGATCCAAACCGGAGTAAGGGATACAGGGGGTGGCTAAGAGCCCCGCTCTGGACTCAGCGGTCCTGGGTCCGAGTGTGGGTCCAGGGTCAAGGTGCCGTGACTGACAGAAGACAAGTCCATTTACTTCCCTGGTAAAAGTGTAAACCTGAGATAGGAAATGACACCCTCGCAGGATTCTAAAGGAGAAGCCGAAACCGGTTTGGCTCAGTGGATAGATCGTCGGCCTTCGGACTGAAAGGTCCCAGGTTCGATTCCGGTCAAGGGCATGTACTTGGGTTGTGGGCACATCCCCAGTTGGAGGTGTGCAGGAGGCAGCTGATCGATGTTTCTCTCTCATCGATGTTTCTAACTCTCTATCTCTCTCCCTTCCTCTCTGTAAAAAATCAATAAAATATATTTTTTAAAAAAAGAACTAAAGGAGAAGAGGTTTCTAACGAGCTTGGTATAGTACCTGGCACATGCTAAGTGTCAACAAATGTGGTGGGTTCTGCTGTTACATCAGTAACTGAAGCCCAAGTGCTGGAGGCCATCTGCAGCCGCAGCTACTCTCTTCAGCTGCACTTACAGGAAGAAAGCAGGACAGCGCTGCCTCTGAGATTCGGGGGGAGGAGACGTGCCTTCCTCCTCGGGCTCTGATCAGAAGAAGGTTCTGGAAACAGCCCGGGAGGGACCCTTCCCGGTGAGAAGCTGGGGGCCCCTGCTGTTCTCTGCATCTCTTCGCTCTCTGCCTCTGCCGTCTTCCCCCTCACACTGTCAGCCTTGTGGCCCAGAGAGGAAGCCATGAAAGGATGGAGCCTGGAAATTAACATTTCAAAGTCAATATTGGAGGACTGCTGCCTGGAGCTTCCTGCTGGCCGTGTGGGAGCCCCAGCACAGGGGAGGGCCGCGGGCTGGGGCTGGCGCGTGTGATCCCCCACCGCTTTTGTGCCTGCTCAGTCATCTCTCATTTTCCTTCTGCGGCACATTAAAGAGAAACATCGCTGGCAGACCTGTGCCAGCCGGGCCGAGCCAGCCTTCAAGCACAGCCCTGTGGCCCTGCTCTCGGGGAGACGGGGAAACCTTTGGCCTCCTCTCAGCTTGCAGAGCTCAGTCAGACTGGATGGCACAGAATTTGAAAGGAGAGAACAGTGTGTTCAGCCCAGTTTCCGCAGATACCCATCCAAGCAGTCATTATGGTAGACACCTGCTGTCCGCCCAGGCCGGCCCAAACCAAGCACAGGAAAGCACTCGTCGCTTATTCATTGATCCACTGGCCATCCAACACCCACTGAAATTAGATTTTGCTTGCGAATGGTTTGTTGGCTCATTCTCTGCCTGTCGGAATCAACGCCGGGGGAGAAGACACAGGGACCATGCCATGGCCCGCAACCACCAAAGGCCAGCCAGCCCCTCCCACTCACGCCTCAACAAAACATTCGTGGTGACTGAGAGCCTTGAGAACGGCACAGGGGGAAAGTGGACAGACGGACAGACTGGTACAACCCTTTCGTAAAGCAATTTGCTATACGCCAGGACAGCTAACAGTGCACATGCCCATGACCTAGCCATCCCACTCCCATGTCTTCACCTAAGAAACACCTGGAAGCAATCCAAATACACACCTGCAAGAAAATGGAGGCATGGTGGGAATCCCATCCAGTGGTGCCACGCAGGAGCCACAGCCACCCACATCACCGTGGATGGATTTCTGAAACATGAGGCTGAGTTTAAAAAGAACATACGTTGCAGAAGAATGTGCACAGTTTGGTTCCTTTTATAAAAAGTTAGAGAATAAGCAAAACTTCAACTAATGCTTATATATAAATATACATTGTAGTACTACTACAAAGAAAATCACAAACAAAAGTCAGTGCCGTGGTTCCGCTGTTGCCGAGGTGGGGGTGGGAGGAGCGGGGGGACCAGGCTGGGCAGGGACCTCCAAGCAGCCCTGTGATGCTATTTTGCTTCAATTAGGGGGTGAATTTGTGGACACTCAATTTATTATTATGCTGTGCCACTAATAGATTATAAATATGCATTATGGATAACGCATGTTAAATCTTCTTTTGTATTATCAAAAATTCTTTTTTTAATTTATTTTCACAAAGAAGGCTGACAATAATATGATAGGGACATCTGAAGGCAAAAAGGGGCCGGGACTCTGAGGAATTCGGACGCCACACCGGACAGCCACTCACGTCCCGCCCGCGGAAGTGATTAAAAACCGCAGAGACAAATGCACAATAATGACAGCCGCACTTACTAAGTGCCCATCATGTCATCAGCACCTGCTAGCTCCCCACAAAGGTCATTCTAGGTCTCATCTGTATGAGACGGGGTCGTCATCGCCATGGAAAACACGGCTCCGAGAGGTGAAGTGACAAGGCCAGAGTCACCGGGCCGGCCCTGCCGCCGCCGAGGGAGACATCAAAGACACCCCGCCGTCCGCGCCTGCAAAGACCGCGTCTTTCGCGATGCCAAGCAGCCTCTCAAATATTTATAGATCTAAATGGTGAATGAACCAAAGCGCAATTCAATCCAACGCATATTTATAAATATTTATAACCAAATGTTTTGCTTTGATAAGGCCCATTCTCCGGAGCGCCTGGCGTCGGACAAACGGGGCTGTGTCTGCGGCACAGGCTGCGCTCACCTGGGAACACGGGCTCGTTTCCATGAACACACACTTCTGTCTGCCGCGCTCGCACCCGCATCCAGATGGCCCGCCGCCCCGCTACTCATCGTCATCAACTTAACACACCGTGAAAGTAAGACTGGGAGCTCAGGGACCACAGGGAATTTGTGAGGGAATTTGTGCTTCTCGGCTGCCTACAATCTGCCCGAGGCTCCCCACCGCTCTCCGGATGAAATCCAAACCCCTCAGCAGCCTGACGGATCCTGGCCGAACCCGAACCCTCTGAGCTCACATCATCCCGCTCACAATTCTCACACACACACACACACACACACACACACACACACACACTGGCCCGAAGGCTCGGGG
Source organism: Myotis yumanensis (assembly GCF_028538775.1). NCBI lineage: Eukaryota > Metazoa > Chordata > Mammalia > Chiroptera > Vespertilionidae > Myotis > Myotis yumanensis. Next base: position 21,248,790 of record NW_027223764.1, on the reverse strand, counting down.
TCCTGCTCTCTCTGGCCACCTGCCCTTCCGCAGGCTGTTCCCTCTGCCCTTCCCTCTTCACCTCTGTCCTGGCCTCGCTAATGCCTGCTGCACTCTGAGAGCCCAGCCCTGGTGCCGCCTCCTCCAGGGAGCTTGTGGAGCCTGAGGCTCATGGCTGGACTCCTGTCACTCCTGCACAAACTGACCCCTGCTACGCATCCCTCCGCACCAGCTCCGCATTTTCTCGTCTATCCGCCCCGCAGACCCTGAGCTCCTCTTTCTGTAGGCCGGGGAGATATGCATTCAGAGCTTGTTATGAATATAGGCGTGTTGTCATCTGAGCCGCATGTCCCCGGACCAGTTAAGACAAGGGTGGGCTGGGACGGACAGTCCGCATTAACGTGCCTGCCCCGGCCTGGGCTGAGCCTTTGCAGCAGCATCTGGCTTCATCCTCACTACCAGCCTGTGAGGCACTGCTATTCCCATTTCACAGATGAGGAAACTGAGCTTTAGAAAAGCCGGTGGCAGGAACAAAACCACGCAGCTTGTCACCAGGCCTGTTAGACTCCAAAGCTGCGTGGTTTCCCGGCCGCCCTGTGAGGTCGGCTTAGGGGCTGCCCCTGAGGCTCTGCTCGCACACAGCCAGGGCCAGAGGCTTAGAGTCAGGCTGCTCTCCCTAGATTTGGCCTAAAGCCGCCTCCCAGTGCCGTCTGCTTATGGAGGACTCGGAATAAGCCCCTCCTTCCCTGGCCTTCCACTTCTCAGAGCACTGGGGACCACCCCTAGCCTTCTCTTCAGTGACTGAACCTCTGGTTTCTTCTTTGACCCCTCGCAGGTGTGGGGGCTGATTCTGGGTGCTCACAGGTTTGGCAAACTTTCTCTCCAGCCCAGGAGGGTGGACCCTGGCACCATGTTCCAGGGAGATGTCCTGGGCAGTCTCAGTCCCCGCTGGCCCTGCCTCCCTGACCCCCAGCCCCACAGCTGGAAGACCCATGGGAATTCTGATGCGTGGGTCTCCCCCATCCTTCTGTGAGTGTGGGGTCTTCCGTCACTCAGGTCAGAGCTGAGGGGAGGGCCAAGAAGTGATCTCCACCACTGGACACCTGAGGGCAATGGGTCCTTCTCCCCGAGAAATCCAGTCCCCACCTACAAGCCGCCCTGACTTCCGATGGTGCTATGGAAGCAGTATCTCTCTGCCCTTTCCTCCAAGGAGCCAAGGCTCAGGGAAGACGCTTGTGTCAGATTGCAAGTCTTTTGAAAACATACACTCTTCCCACAAGGACTGAGGGGCAGCTGGAGTCAACGGAGCCTCCCCAGAAGGTCAGAGGGCGTTGTCCTTGTCAGGCAGAGTGCAAGGGCATGGGCTGAACACAGAGGCTCTGGAGTCAAACCTGTGTTCAAGCCTTGGCTGTGTTCACTTGCCTGCTGTGTGACCTCGGGCAAGTTGCCTGACCTCTCTGAGCTCTAATGTGAAAGGAGAATCAACAAAACATCCCTCACTGTTGTAAGAATACAATGAAATAAGGTATGAAGACTACTGAACAGTAGTCTTCGATTATGATGGCGATGGTGATGAACAAGAAGGGGAGGAGGAAAAACCCTAATAATTCATCGCCACACACACCCCTCCCTTCCCCCCACATAACCCCTTTCTGAACTGTTGGTGGCCACTGCCCACAGCTCGGGCCTGGCATCCCAGACCTTCTCCCCGGTGCTCTGACCAGCAGCCTGTCCTAGCCCCCTTATGCACGGCAGACAACGAGGTCTCTCTCCCTGGCGCGGCTCATTGCTGGAGACAGTGGGCCCGGGGGCTGGGCGTCCTGTCCAGTTAACACTCCAGAATGCCAGCGGAGCAGCTGTGGCGGCATCAGGCTCCCCAGGGACAGGGGCCCAGGTGTGCCTGCCTCCTCTCTGCTGCAGGCTGACGGAGGAGCCTGCAAAGGAGTGGGGCAGGTGGGTGCCTGCCACCAGGTCTAGGCCTTGCCCCATGGCCATTGGGCTTCCTCTGTAGATAGAGGTGGGGCAGATCTTGGCAGTCTATGTGCCCTCTGTGACCTGCACACCAGGGAGACAAGAGGATGGCAGCGCTCTGGAACGGGAACGACCTGGGAGTCACTGGTGGCCCCAGCGGACGACCTGTCTATGAACTGACAGCACGCTCAGCCCCACACTGTCACAAGGTTACTTGTAAGTGCATGGCTGGGAGCGTGGTCCAGAGTCAGTACCCAATAACGGCTGGTCTTCTGCCTCCCGGCCCGTCACTATTTGTGTGGGTGGCAGAAGCGTGCTGATACTGTGCTTCTCAGGGAGGAAAGATGGAATCAGAAAGATAGACAAGGAAGCAATTTCATCTCTGTGGCTTCTGAGAGACAGACTTGAAAGAAAACACTTGTTACAAAGAGAAGTTAAAGAGGCCCCGACACCGAGGAACTCTACCCTGGAAGTTCTGAGAGAAAGCACATGAAGGGGTACAGGAAAGCTTATGTGGGTTAAAAAAGGGGGGAGGGGACCAAACCAAATACAGGGAGGGCTAGGAACAATATCTTTTTAAAAATCATAAGAAAAGACAGCTTTCTCTGGTAATCTATTTGTTTATAAAATTTGCTCTAAACATATTCTCCACTTCACTATTTGATTAATTTTTGCTTCGTTTAGCTAGTTTAATAAAGCTATTTATCTTTGTGTTAAAAAAAAAAAAGATGTGATTATTCAATGGATAAATCCATGAGGGTGTGGGTTTCCATAAATTTCACCCTTGGGCCTCTATAGCACGCTACTGCCACCTGGCGACAGCACACCTGAATTGAAGGGATAGAATATGGGAAGCATGTAGGGCTCTTGGGTTGCTGAATCTGAAAAGGATGAGGCTTTGGTCATATCACCCCCATGCAAGTCACTCCTCAGTTACCAGCAACTGTGTTGAAAAATCAATTACATCGTTAAAAAATCAGACTAAGGTCCGTTCCCAGCTTCCCTTGAGGGCAACTCATGTCTGAGTTGCAGCCTAAGCCTTCGTTTTTTTCTCTATAAAATGAAGGGAGGGGCCTAAAAGATCTCTTGGCTCTGACATGTGAAAATTCTATAAATGTATTTCAGAACCCCCAGGGGAGTCTTCGAAATGCAGTTATGTGGTTCCAGCCTCAAATTCTAACGTAGAATGTCTCGGGCAGGGCTCTGAAACCCACATTTCTAACAAGCAGGTCCTCATTTCTCTAATGTTTGAGATTTGCTATTCCAAGTCCTTGTGGGTAACATTTAAGATGCTGCTTTATTACGTCTAGAAAACGTGAGGTGTCTGGGTCTCACAGACCTTAACATTCCCTGAAGAAGGCCTGGCTGTCACACAATACCCAAGGCCGCTTCGTAAGGCCCCTTTTGCTGCTGGGGAAACTGAGGCTCAAAGAGGTAACGTGAGCAGCCCCAGGTCACAAGCTGAGAGAGCTGCAGCTGGTCTACACCCTCCTATTTGGATGCCCATCCCCTTCCCAAGGAGCCCGCAGGCTTCTTGATGCACCTTCCACTTCTCAATGCAGTGGGGCTGGGGTCCCGCCAAGCAGTGGAGTTCGGGGCTCGCTCCCAGCTCTCAGAGGCTGTCCTTAGCCTGAGGGATATTCTTCAAACTCCAGCCCAAACTAGCAGAAGGTGAGCGTCTGTGTCATCCATCAAAGTCTCCTCAAGCTCCAAAATGGTCATTGTGGGTTTGACAGTCAACTGAGAGAGGTGAGGGTATCACCAAAACCTGTGCTCATCTCATCTGCCCAGCAGGGCATGCGTTTCATTTCCTTGGGAGGGAGAAAAAGTGGCTAGTCTTTCCTACCAGTGCGTAACAGACAGAAGCAACATGCTGAACGTTTCCACCCCTGGCTCTGTCCCCCACTAGCTGTGTAACCCGGGGTAAGTGACTCACCCTCTCTGAGCCAGAAAACTAGGATTAAACAACGTCCTTACCGCAGAAGGTTTCTGTGAGGTTTATATGAGAGGATATATGTAAGGCGTTAACCTTGATGACTGGAATATAGTAAATGCTCAAACACTGATAGCTCAAAAACAGTATTCCCACACATTGCCCCAATATGGCTCAGAGAGAAATAGAAACAGCCCTGCTCTGGCCGGTCCATTTCACCCAGAAGCTGGGAGGGTCCACACACCCAATAAAACCGCTCACGGAGGACCGTGATGGGCAGGCACCGCGCTAGGCTCCCATCTGTTCTCCCACAGGCCCAGTTTCTAGACTGGGAAAAGGGTTTCTGGCTAAACCCACAGGAAAGTTCTCTGGGGATCCCCACCTTCAACGTGAAGGTCAGGGCATCAGCGCATCACCATCCCTGTGCTTACTCAAGATGGCAGGCGCATCCCCTTTCCCTGGTCCTCTGGGGTGGGGGTGTCTGTTAACTGTTAATGGAAAGGGGAGGGGGAGTGAGCTGTCCCCGGCCAACCTCACTACTGCCTCTGTGTTCCGCAATTACTGGTACAAAATGACTTGATGAGGGGAACCAAGCCGACATCTGGGTTTCAGTTAGCATCTGACATGGAGCCTCCCTAATTAATCTGGAAACACGCACTGACAAAGGCTCCTATCGGAGCGCAGTCAGGGAGAAAGCCGGCTGACAGGCCGTGAACAGAAGGAGGTGTGTGGCGGGCGGTGCCCACAGGTCATCGGGAGTGTCCGGAGGACTGGGAGATGGCGCCTTCAGTTCGCCCATCCTCCTCGGCTTTGTCATCTGACCCCCCGGAGGACAGCTGGGAGGGGCCCGCCTGACGCCCATTCTGTGTCGGCAGCCAGCTAGGAAGACAAAGGGACCCAAACATTTCAGCCCCATCAGCCAGATCGGTGGTTTCGTTCCCACCTGGCCCAGGGCTGGCCCGTGGCCACATCTCCAGCTTTGAATATGCCTCACATATGAGTAAATATGGACACACACACAAAAGGACCTACCTATTTAACATCAGTAGGTCACCTTTATCGTTTACCTCTTACTAGGCTTTATATACGTTACGACATTTAGTCCTTACACCCACCTACTAAGTGCTATTTCCATTTCACAGTTGAGCAAAACAAGGCCCAGAGAGGTCAAGCTAGTTGCCTAGGATTGCACAGCTAACAAGGGCAGGGCCAGACTACAGGGTTGGGCAAATAAGGAAGGGGTACCAGTCCCCCTGTCAGCACATCCACACTTCCCCTTCCTCCTGCCCCTCCCTACAGCCACGTCTATGTGACTGTTGAAGGGAAGGGGTGTTTGAAGTCAACAATCTCTGATGATTAGGGCTGAGGAAGCCCTAGGGATCCTCATGGCTGTCCAAGTGTATCCCAAGGGCTTCGGAGGCAGGCCTGAGGCCAGGGGGCAGTGAACAAGTAGACAGCCCCCCCCGCCCCCATATCCCTCCCCTATCATGTTTGTTTTATATCAGTCTGGGCCCTGGATCCACCGCTCACATTTTATAGTGAATGAAACAAAAATCAGGGAGGCGCATTAACTCATCTCGAAGGGCAGGAGCTGCAATCCAGGTTTCCTGACTCTAGGCCTCCACGGGTCCAGCGGGAGGCTCTGGACAGAGGTGCGGTCCTTCCCAGGTACCTCGTTTGCTTAGCATCCTGCTAAGAACACAGAGGGGGCAGGTGCCTAGGATGCCTGTGATCTAAGAGCTCCTATAGATGCACTCGACAGAGCACTCAGCGCCCCACAAATGCTCGGAAATGGGGACCATGACCACTGTCCACCTTGTGGCTCCGGGAGGCCAAGTGAAAGGTCCTCATCAGCACCTGGACCCGGCCCTGCCTCCCCGCCTCCCCCCCACGCAGTGTGGGAAGCTGCCCGTCTGAGATGAGAGTGGATCCAAACAAAACGCTTCGCACAGGCCCGGGCATGTGGAAGAGCTCCATCAAGGTGGCCAAGGTCATCGGGACCATCACAGCACCTGTAAGCCTCTCCCTTCCTCCCGCCACGGCTGGAAGACATCGGGACCCATCTCTCTCTCCCCACCCCACCCCCTCCGTCCCACTGGCCTGGAAGTGCCAGCATCTCACACCTGCCTCCCGGCTGGCAGTTGGCACCACTCTGCACTCTCTCCTTCTGCAGACTTGCTCATGGCTCCCGGCTTCCTTTGGCTTTTGAAAATTAATTACCAGTGATTTGTTAAGTTCATTAGCTCTGCTTCTCAGCAGCACGGAAGGCCTGCCATCTGGAGCCGTATTTTCATTTTTATGAGAGTTGTTCCATAATTACACGATAAGCGGTGTCGCCTGCGAAACCACGCTCGGCGCACTCAGCCGGCCCCTCCTTGCTTCAGTCTCTCACACTCTCTCACCAGGACGCGCAGGTTTGTCCACCCTGGCCTTGGAGTGGCCAACTCTTCAACTACACACAGAGCCCCACCGGTTTTCTCTTCCTAAACACTGACTGAACCTATACTATGTGCCAGATGTAGTATAGGTGCTGTATACATTCTTTTACACATGCCTGCACTAATTCCATGAGGCCACTATCATGAACCCAGAGGCAGAAAAGGAAACTGAGGCTCAGACAGATGAAGTAACTTGTCCAAAGAATGAATAATGATCACCCTGGCCAGTTTTCTAAGTGGTTAGAGCAGGGGTGCTCAAACTTTTTAAACAGGGGGCCAGTTCACTGTCCCTCAGACCGTTGGAGGGCCGGACTATAGTTTAAAAAAAACTGAACAAATTCCTATGCACACTGCACATACCTTATTTTGAAGGAAAAAAACAAAAAGGGAACAAATACAATATTTGTATTTGCATGTGGCCTGCGGGCCATAGTTTGAGGACCCCTGGGTTAGAGCATCAGCCGTGAACCAGGTTCGATCCCCAGCCCCAACATATGTGGGAGGCAACCAACTGATGTGTCTCTCTCATGTCAATGTTTCTTTCTCTCTCTCCACCTCCCCCCCTCCTCCCTCCCTTCCACTCTGTCTGAAAATCAATGGAGAGAATATCCCCAGGTGAGGATTAGGAAAAGAAAAAGAATGTATAATTTTCAAGTAGTGGGACCAAGATTTGAACTCACATCCCGAATCCACACCAGAAACACCTCGGGCTGAGTACAGCACGTGCTTTAAGCCCACCCCCTGCCTTTTTGCTGAATCCAATTTCCCTCCTGCTTTCTACTGTAGGAGCTCCCAGGCATTTAGTCCTCACCTGAGTTCAAACTGTGCCCACCCATTCCCCCCACCCCCATCAGCTCAGCCCACTCACCTCTGCTGTTTTACAGACACCAGATACTTGAGAGAGTGGATGCACATGAAACCAGAGAAAGAACGGGTTATGTTCATTTATCACTCACTATGTGAGCATTGCTAACGCCTGAGTTACCTCATGAAACCCACACAACACTACAGGTATTCTAGCAAGGCAGGTAACTGTGGGAGTGATCATACCCATTTTACAGAAGGGAGACAGAGGTATAAAGAGACTGAGCCACTGCCCTTGGTCACCCAGTTAGTAACTTAGAGAACCATCATCTGGAGCCAGGCTCTGACTCCAGTCTGTGATGCTGTCCTCCTTCACGAAGATAGACCCAACTACGCTTCAGAGAGGCTGCTACACGCGAAAGGATACGGCCCATAGGAAGGCAGGTGTAGCGTGTTATCAGGTGAGGGCTGGCAGATTCCCACAACTCCATTATAGGCAAGAAAACCCTGTTTTCAAGTGAACAATATCAGTCAGGAAATTCATTCAACAAATATTTCCTGAGCACCCACTAGAGAGCAAGGGCTACGCAGACTCGAAACAGATCATTACAATTGCCCGAGGCCTGCTGTGCGTTACAAAGAGGTGAAGTCAAGGGCATGGAGGGGGCACATAGCAGAGGAGCCTCGTCCAGCCCACGACGCTTCACGGAGACAGTCTCAGCTGAGACCCAGAGGTGACAGACTTGCCCCGACCACGTGTCTGTGCGAGCGCCCCACAGGTACACTCAGTGCATCTCTCCAGGGAGGGGCCTGCTCCCGCTGAGGGAGCAGCAGGTTCCAGCACAGAGCTGAGCATGAGGACGTACATCGGAGGCGCTGAGAGGGGCGGGCCCACCTGGAAAGCAGCAGGGAGCCCATCCCTCCATTCAGCAGGTGTTCGCTGAGTGCGGAGGACGCTCCCAGGGATTTCCTGGTCTGGGAGCTGCTCTGCGAGCCAGCACACTGGGCCGGCGTCGGAAGTCAGCCCTGGGGTTGCCTCCTTTTCTAGGTTCCTCGGACAGTCTCCAAGTCAGGGCCGCGCCCACACACCAGCTCTCCCTGACGTCTAGCTCATCTGTCTCTGTCTGGAGGGTCACCCCCTCCAGGCCTACTCGCACATCAGCCCTGGTCCTTGTTCACAGATGCAACGACCACTGAATCCAGGAAAGGAACGGAGCGAATGTCGTGAAGCCAGCCCTGCATCAGGGGCCTTCAAACACCCGTTAGTGAACCCAAACGACGCCTTGTAAGTTCTGTTACCATCTCATGTTACAGATGAAGAAGCCGAGGCTCAGAGCGCTGGGTAGCATTTGTCCCAGAACACAGAGCTGGTCCTTCTTTTCCTAGCATTCTCTGCTCCCTCCTTCCCAAAGAAATGATCCTCAGAAGTCAAGGGTCTGCTGAAAAGTCATGAATGTCAAGCAGCGTCTCCCAGGCCATATTTCAGCAAAAGGAAGAGATCCCTTCCACGGGTCAGTGAGGTGTGAAAGTGTGAGCCTCCCAGCAGAGGGCAAGTGGAGGGACTGCCCTTCCTGTGGCAAAGAACGTAACCTGTGGGGATATCGGACAATTAGATTTCTCCAGAACGTTAGAATAATCCAGACAATCCAGAACAAGCACCTACTATGCGCCAGGCCCAGTGCCAGGCACGTGTGAGGCGGAGAAGAACTAATAAGGGTCCCTGTCCACGAGGAGTTAACAGCTAGCAACAGACACACAAGAAACACTTTCGTGCCAAAGCAAAGCCTGGTCCTCAGCCAGAGGTTCGCCAGGCCTCGGGCAGCGTAGGATGGGTTCCAAGGAGCCAGTCAGAATCCCTGTCGCAAATAAACAGTCCGTCTCCCCACGTATTAGACCCAGGGGGATGAGTGAAAACCAGGCTCACTTCAAAGCATGAATGTGGAGAAAGCCTCCGGGTGAGACCACACAGGACTTCACTTTCTACGTGATATACTTCTGGATATTTGAATTTTTACAACAAATATGCATAACCTTCATACATGTTTTACTAATCTAAATAAAATGGTATTAAATTCGTGCTAGCTTTGTTCCTGCATGTTTTCTGAAATGATACATGCTCAAAAGTCCCACTGTGACCTGGCAGGCAGTGGAGGGAGGTCCAGGAAGTCTTGGGACATTCAAAAGGGACCACTGGCCTTGGGAAGGTGGGGGCCTTTCAGCCCTGTGCCCCACCCCCAGCACGGTGCTGCCCTCCCTCAGGCCCTGCTATTCCTAGGCTGAGGCCATTCAGTGCCTTATCAATAATTCACAGGTACAAACAATAAAGCCAGCTGGATATCCTCTGAGGGCAGGGAGGGGCCTCTGAGGAGGCTGGCGGGATAAACCTCTAACCATCTAGAACAGCGGTTCTCAACCTGTGGGTCATGACCCCTTTGGGGGTTGAATGACCCTTTCACAGGGGTCGCCTAAGACCATCGGAAAACACATATATCTACACTAATAAAAGATAAAGATGCTAATTGACCATACCTTCGTTACGCTCATCAGCCAATCAGAAGAGTATGCAAATTAACCCAACAAAGATGTCCGTTAAATTTGCATACTGCAGGCAGATCCCACTGCGCCACCCCCGGGGTCAGCAGCAGCGCGATCCCCAGCCTCTGCCGGCCCCAGCGAAGGGATCCGGGCCTGCCATCTGCGACCGGGGGAGCGGGCCTAAGCCAGCAGGTGGTTATCTCCCAAGGGGTCCCAGACTGTGAGAGGGCACAGGTTGGGCTGAGGGACCCTCCCCCTCACCAGTACACAAATTTTTGTGCACCGGGCTTCTAGTAATTACATACTGTTTTTGCGATTAATCACTATGCTTTAATTATGTTCAATTTGTAACAATGAAAATACATCCTGCATATCAGATATTTACATTACGATTCATAACAGTAGCAAAATTACAGTTATGAAGTAGCAACGAAAATAATTTTATGGTTGGGGGTCACCACAACACGAGGAACTGTATTTAAAGGGTCGCGGCATTAGGAAGGTTGAGAACCACTGATCTAGAAGCAAACTTCTACTGTGTGCCCACCCAGCTTATCAGGGAAAACAAGATCTGGAAGCAGCTCAAGAATCAAGTGCCAGCCTGGGAGGGCCTAGTTCTGGAAACATTCTCTAAGGCCCCCACATCCCTCTTAAGCCAATGGGATTCCCCAAAATATCCAGCATGTTGTCCATTTACCACCCGGAGCACGCGGTATGGCCAGTGCAAGCCTTGCACATGAAAGCACCACAAGCACTGGAAGGACCACGAGACCAGGAATCAGAAGAGTGGGTTCTCCCCCCAGATCTGCCATGTGCCCACTGTGTGACCTCATATAAGGGGTTTAACCTCTGAGCTTCAGCACACTCCAATATAAAATCTAGATGAAACAGAAAAATGGGCAAAAGACTCGGAGAGACAGGTGCACAAAAAGGAACACCTGAACAGACTGTTGAACCTCAGAGGGAAGGCGGGGGGGGGGGGGGAGAGATCAACCAATGAACTTGTATGCGTATATGCATAACCTGTGGACACAGGCAATGCCCTGGTGAGGGCCTAGAACAGGGAGGATGGGAGCAGGCTGGAAGAGGTTAATGGAGGGAAAAGGAGGACCTATGTAATACTTTTAACAATAAATATTAAAAGAAAATCCACGTTTTCACCTGAGAGTGCGCACGTGAACGGGGGGGGGGGGGGGGGGGGCATGGCCACATGATCAGCCAGAAGTGCGTACGTGGACAGGGGGCAGGGCCACGTTAAGATTGAAGGGATGCGGCCAGGAGCCCCCAGCAGCTGAAGAGGCAGGTCCTTCCTCTGAGGGAGCACAGCCCCAGACGCCCTGATTTCAGATTCTGGCCCCAGAATGGGGACAGCACATGTTCCTGTTGGTTCAGGCCAGTCTGTAGTCATCCAACAGCAGCCCCAGGAAATAGGCCCCTCCTTTTGGGGCTTTGACCGGTTCCGGGAACAGCTGAGCCCTGTGCCCTGACAGGGAGAGTCATCCCTGTGTCTGAGCCTGGGCCCTGTCTCCTGCTCCCCTGTGGGCTCCTCGGCAGTGACAGTGCGGTGGGCACACCAGGGCAGGCTGCTTGGTAGGAAGTGCAGCCACGTGGCTCAGGGACTCCTTGCCACCTTGCCGAGCCCCCTCAACCTTCCTAATGCTGCAACCCTTTAATACAGTTCCTCATGTTGTGGTGAACCCCAACCATAAAACCAGGGACTCCTTGCCACCTTGCCGAACACCTGGGTTGTCAGGTGTTCCTTTTTGTGCACCTGTCTCTCCAAGTCTTTTGGCCATTTTTCTGTTTCATCTAGATTTTATATTAGAGTGTGCTGAAGCTCAGAGGTTAAACCCCTGCAGGATGAGGCAGGGCACTCCCCAGCCCCGCCCTTAACTCCTAGGCCTTCCCCCTAAGGAGTCCAGCCTGAGCCTCCGCTTCCTGGAGCACCTGGGTTGACAAGAACCAGCAACTGGGTTGTCATGCCCATATTCTAGATGCCAAAACTGAGGCTCAGAGAGGGGAGCAGAGGTCCCTACCCCCAGCCCACCTCCCCCTCATCTCAGCCCAGCTCACAGGAGGCTCGCCCCCCCCCCCCCCCCCCCCTGCCACCTGGTTGCTATGGTGGAGGAGGAGATTTCTGAGAAGCAATCCAATCCTTCCTCACTCCCTCTCTCCAACTTCAAAGGCTCCTTTTGTGCAGGTAGGCGGGGCCTCTTCCTTGCCAGGCAGCCGGGAGCCAAGGAGGCAGAGGGTTCCGGTAGGGGGTTCTGAGACCCAGCAGATTTCCTGGACCTGGGCTCCATCGCCCTCCCACAGTTCCCAGACCAGGTGGGCTCTTTCCTGCCTCCCTGCCTTCGCGCATGCAGTTCCCTCCACCTGGAACGCCCTTCCTCAGCCTTCAAATCTCAGCTCGGCTGTAACTCCACTGGAGAACCTTCCCTGAGTCACTTGAGGCTCCCGCTGCATCCTGCACCCACCCCAGTCACAGCCTTTTCTGGATGATGCTCTCACGGGGCGGTGAGGTCTTGGGGATGCTAGCTTTGCCTTTGTACCCCAGCGCCTGGCACAGACAGGTGCTCAGTAAAGCTGGAAGGAAGGGAGGGAGGGAGTGGAGGGAGCAAAGAAACATCTCTCATAGGATTGGAGAGGATCTAGAGACCATGAGCACCTGGCACAGGGCTGGGCACGGAGCAAAGCCCACTCCCTTCCTGCCGCCTCTGCTTGAGCCTGGGCTCCAGCACCTTCTGCCTCATCCCGTTTGGAGCTGTCTCAGGGGTGCTCTCTATACCCACAGGCCTGTGTGTCTGTTGCCCATTAGGATGCAAGGTAATCACACCAGGATGAAGACTTGCACTTGACTTCATAAGGAGCTAGTCGCAGGGGTGGGCAAACTTTTTGACTCGAGGGCCACAATGGGTTCTTAAACTGGACCGGAGGGCCGGAACAAAAGCATGGATGGAGTGTTTGTGTGAACTAATATAAATTCAAAGTAAACATCATTACATAAAAGGGTACGGTCTTTTTTTTTTTTTTTTAGTTTTATTCATTTCAAACGGGCCACTGCTGAGCTAGTGTGTTTAGGAAAAAGGCCTCCTTTCTCAGAAATCCCAGACTGTGGCACTTGCAAGGGCCTGAGGGCTGACCTTGAGCAGGCTGTTTTCAACCAGTTTTCACACTGAATACTTTCTGCAGACAAAGCCTTACCTGAGGCCATTATGTAAAACAGATAGAAACTAAGCTGCTTGGGGTGTTGAAGTGATGGGTGTTGAAGGCGACTGGGAGGTCATGGGGAGATGGGGGTTGGGGTTGGAGTTGGTCCTGGTGGTGGGATGGGGCAGCCAGGAGAGAGGGAGAGCCCAGTGCAGTGGTTCTCAACCTTCCTAATGCCGCGACCCTTTAATACAGTTCCTCATGTTGTGGTGAACCCCAACCATAAAATTATTTTCATTGCTACTTCATAACTGTAATGTTGCTACTGTTATGAATCGTAATGTAAATATCTGATATGCAGGATGTATTTTCATTTACAAACTGAACATAATTAAAGCATAGTGATTAATCACAAAAACAATATGTAATTATATATGTGTTTTCTGATGGTCTTAGGCGACCCCCTGTGAAAGGGTCGTTCGACCCCCAAAGGGGTCGCGACCCACAGGTTGAGAACCGCTGGTCCAGTGGCTGATACTTACCAACTGGTACAGAAAGGCTTCGATATTTTCAGAACTGCGTGTTCATGCCAGTGTGGCTAGGCCAACGAACTCATCTTTCACAAACAAAAATGAAAATATGTCCTTGGAAAAAATCATAATGACTTCAACCTTTAATGTTCTCACTGTTTCTTTTTTTTGATCTTGAAGAGCTATTTTAGGGGAAGTATCTCCTGTCTAGAGGAAATATTTATATGAATTCAGAAATTCCATCAACTTCTCTTTCTCTTTCTTTTGTGAAATTCAAGTATAATTAAATTTAAAATTGTATCCGAAATATAATTGTTATGGTTTATAAAAGTATCTCTACCCATCTGTTCATTAAAAAAAAAAAGATTAAAAGGAAAAAAAGGAACACAAACAGCCTTAAAAACATTTAGGACCCTGGCTGGATGCTCAGTGGTTAGAGCATCTACCTGCAAACCAAAGGGTCTCAGGTTCGATTCCCTGTCAACGGCATGTACCTTGGTGGCAGGTTCTCCAACCCCCATGGGGCACGTGGGGGAGGCAACCAATCAATGTGCCTCTCTCACATCGATGTTTCCCTCTCTCTTTCTCTTCCCTCCTCCCCCCTCCCTCCCACTCTCTAGAAATCAATGAAAAAAAATATCCTTGGGTGAAGACATTAAAAAGGGAGGCTCAGCCACACTTGTAATGAAAGAAATGCAAGTTAAAGCAAGACGCCTTTTTTAGCCCATCAAATTGGCAAAAATGAAAACCGTTCATAATGCCCACTATTGAACAAGATGTGGAAAAACAAAGATTTTCATAATCTGTGAAGATGGTCCAGCCTTTCTGGACAGCAAGTTGGCTGCAGCATCATAAAATAAATGCATTCTGACTTAGCACTTCCACCTCTGGGAGCTGGTCCTACAGACCTAAAGATGTTTACGTGCAAGAGTCAGGCTTCCAAGGACATCTTTGTAGCAAGGTTTTTGCTTTTTTAAAGAGCAAAAAAGATGCCGAAACCGGTTTGGCTCAGTGGATAGAGCGTCGGCCTGCGGACTGAAAGGTCCCGGGTTCGATTCCGGTCGGGGGCGTGTACCTGGGTTGTGGGCACATCCCCAGTGGGGGATGTGCAGGAGGCAGCTGATCAATGTTTCTCTCTCTTCGATGTTTCTAACTCTCTATCTCTATTCCTTCCTCTCTGTAAAAAATCAATAAAATATATTTTTTAAAAAAAAGAGCAAAAAAGATTAAAAACCATTTAATGACCCTCAATGAAACATGCAGTGAGAGCCTATGGGGTTAGGAAACCACTCTAAATGTGCTGCTATGGAGTGAAAAGAAAAGACATGCTCCCATTTGGGGCGGGGGCCGGGGAGGGGGAGGGGGGCTGGTGTGCAGGTAGCGAGAGAATGTGGAAAGGAGTGTGTCTGTTTTTATGTGCAGAGACCATTTCTGAAGTCTCCCTATGAAGCTGTTTTAGGAGCTGCACCTGGGAAGGGGACCGGGAGATCTGGAGTGGGACCGAGATTTATTTTCATTTCATATGCTTTCGTCCTAATTAATTTTTTAAGCCAGGTGTTAGATTTTCAATAACTTTAAGACACTAGGGTTCTGTTTTGCTTAGATGGGGAGCCTCCTGCACGTGTGGAAATGAAACGCAGCCGATGTGAAAGCGTTTTGTAAACTGTAAAGGCTCACGCCTGTGCAAAGCGCTGTTAGTTTGCACACACGTACACTTCCCCACCTGCAGCGTGGGTGTTCCTCAGAGAAGAAGAAAACCGCTTAGAGCAATGAATGGGGCAATGAATGGGGGTGGAGGGCTCCCTGCTTCCGAGCGTTCACACCACATTCTCCCCAGGGGTTTCAGAGCCACTGAAATGGCAGGGTCCACACCGGCCTTTACCTAGGAGGTCCAGGTGGAGGTGGGGAAGCAAACCTCTTCGTGGATATTTTCACCTGATGAGCCCACTTCTAGGCCAGAGTCTGGCTCTTAAAGAGCAGGGCTAAGGGACACCTCTTGGGGTGTGTTTGCTGACAGACAAATGCCAACCGCAGGCTGTGAGCGCCACTTACAGCTGAGCGGGCACTGTTCCCAGGCTCCCCAATACCCATCTCAGGACCCACTCAGCCACCGTCTGTGGAGTGGATGAATGAGTGGCCGTGGACGGCAACCTGCCCAGGGGCTCACAGACTATGGGCGCTGGAAGAACTTTCTGGAAGCCCCTGAGCCCATGTACAGATGTGACTTGCTCAAGGCCCAGGGCAAGAAGGAACAGAGGCAAGACTCCAACCCACACCTGTGACCCTTGCCTCATGCTACCTCCCCTGCTCACTCCCTGAACAAACACAGAGCCACATTGGTCCAGATCCAACACGCTGCCAAGCATCCTTCCATCACCACCATCCTCAGGCTCTAAAGGTTTGGGGTTTCTAATCTTCACCTGAGGATATGTCTTTATTGACTTGAGAGAGAGAGGAAGGGAGAGGGAGAGGGAGGGAGGGAAGGAGGATGGGAGGGACAGAAAGAGAGAGAGATATCAATGGGTTGCCTCCTTTACTTGGCCTTCCCTGGGGATTGAACCCACAATGTAGGTATGTGCCCTGCCTGGGAATTGAACCCGCAACTTTTGGGGTATGGGATGACGCTCCAACCAATTGAACCACCCGGCCAAGGCAGGCTTTAAAGGTTTTACAAGTTGGTCTCCCTCTGACATTTTTGTAGAGAATCCAAACCAACAGAGCCTTCGATTCAGACTTGTGATTTTAAAAAGACAGGCAAGGCCTCTTGCGGCCATGCACTGTCCATTCGTTAGGCGATGCCTGCCCAGTCCCCACCAGATGCCAGGAGGGGCCAGCTCACTGTGTGCTGCAGAGATGGAATCAAGGTCTCTCCCCAATGGGGTCAGATCACGCCACATGCGCACAAACAGCCCTGCCGGGGCCGCATCCAAAACCCGGTTCTCTGGGTACAAAGATGAGCCCAGGGCTCTGTCAGCTCACTTCTGTGTATGCCAGCTCCACTTTACAAAGTGGAGATCAGGGCTCCAGGGTACAGCTCCCCACCCTGCTCACCCCCAGCTGGGAGACTCTGGGGAAGCCCTGCCGCCTCTCTGGGCCTCAGTTTCCTCATCTGTAAAGTTGGGACCTGTCTGAGAACCTCTCTCAGGTTCTTCCCAGTTCGTATCAGACTAAAGCGACGAATCCTCGGGCATGAGAGGGGAACCCCAAAGGCAAAGATGTTCAGTGACTGAGAAGCAACAGCCCTGAACAAACCTGCATGAGGTCAGGCCCAGCCTCCCCGCCTCCCCCTAGGCCTCCTCTTTCAGGCCTCGATCCAGGCTGCCCTCCCTCTCTTGGCAGATCTCCACAGTCGCAGGGCTCTTTCCCTCCCTTTCCGTGAACCGTCTGAGCCAGAGTCCCAGGGGGCTCTTCACTGCATTTGAGAAACAAGCGTTCTGAACAAGCATATGTAATTGTAAAGATGGGCCCAGCAGGATAACCAGGAGTGTTCTCCCTCACCTGGCGCAACGCCTACCCTGCCGCAGGCAGCTCAGGCCCGCCATGGCCACACACACACACACACACACACACACACACACACACACACACACACCCTTCAGCAGAGAGACTGCATGTACCAGCTCACCTCACCCAAAGCTCCTCCTAACTTCCCAGGGCGCCTCCCCTCCTCCCTCTGGCTGGGGGCTAGCTCACCCCCTCCTCCCCGAGGCCCACAACCTGCATTGTGTGTGTGTGTGTGTAGGATCCACACAAAGTGTTGCAGCAAAGAAAGGCACGCCTGGAGCCGGAGCCCAAAGCCCAGGGTTGATGGCGGTTGCTAAGAGACAGAGGATGCCCAGCTGGAATCGTGACTGAGGTTTCTTGTTTGCACAAGAGTAAGATGAAGAGGGAAAGAGAAGACTCCCTTTGCTGTGATGAATTTTAGTCTCCACCGGATCCTGCTGGAGGGAGAAAGGATCTCATTGAGGATTACAGCCATCAATGTTCAGTCTCTCCAGCCTCTGGCAGCAGAAAATGCTGCCCGCCCCATTCTTTCCCTATTCCTTAAACATATGCTTTGAAAACTAAGCCCCCCCCCACCCCCCCACCCCCCGCCAAAAGAATCCTTGGAGATGCCCTGGCTCCCTGGCTTGGTGGCTTCAGTTGGTTGGAGCATCATCCCGTACACCAAAAGGTTGTGGGTTCGATTCAGGTCAGAGCACATACCTAGGCCCCAGTCAGAGTGCACGGGAGGCAACCGATCGGTGTCTCTCTCTCTTCCTCTCTCTCTCTCTTTCTCTCTCTCAAAATTAATAGAAACATATCCTCAGGTGACAATTAAAATAAAAACAGTTCATTCCTTTTAAAAAAAAAAAAATCCTCGGAGAGAACAAAAGTTAGCGGTTCTGTTTGAAGGCGCAGTTGTAGATGAGCAGTTCACATCCAATCCATCGGCTCAGACCATCTCTACCCCATCCCAGCTTCTCAGCTCACTGCTGTGTGTCTTTAAGCAAATCACTTAACCTACCTGTGCCTCAGTTTTCACTCAAGTAAAATGGAGCTAATATAAGCTCCTCGTAGACTGTTATGAGGATTCAGCCCAGTAACACGTGCGGCCTCACTGATCAGCCGCTCTGTGGGGATAATGACCCCAGCTCCACAGGAGCGTTAAGAAGGTCCAAGAAAGAACGAGAGGAAACGTAAAGAGTGGTAAAGAGCAAGCACTCTGGAGCCAGGCGGCTGGTTCGAACCCTGGCTCTCCTACTTCCAGCGTATGATCTTGGGCAGTAACTTCACCTCCCTGAACCTCGCTTTGCCCACATGTAAAATGAAGACAACGGCTTCACGGCTGAGGGTGATTGGGCGACTGGGCTGCTAAGTGTCAAGCATTTAGAACAGTGGTTCTCAACCTTAGCTGCACATTAGAATCACCTGGGAATCTTTTTAAAATCCTGATTTCTGGGCCTCATCCTCCAGAAATTCTGTTTCTTTGTTACTAATGTTGTGGCCCCACCCCATAACAAAGAAACAGAATTTCCGGAGGATGAGGCCCAGAAATCAGGGTTTTAAAAAGATTTCCAGGTGATTCTAATGTGTAGCCAAGGTTGAGAACCACTGATTTAGAACAAGCACACAGACCACCACACGGGTACAGCCCTTACGATTGGTGGTGATGGTGGTGTCATGGACATTCTGTCAAAGTCTGCATGTCTAAGGGCATCTCTGTCTGTCTCTCTTCTTACCTGGATCTGCTCAGGAAACATGCCCTGTGGTCTGGACACCCTCCCCCGCCGCCCCCCAAGGAGCTCAGGTTTCCTGAGTGGATGGGACCTTAACCACATGGACAAACTTGATCTTGGTCATCAAACTGTGTGTGGCCGGGACACAGACTAGAGTCGGAGGAGCCCAGGCAGACCCCGACGAGTGAGGGCTGCAGCATGGAACAGCCTAGGCGAGGGCATGTGGAGGATGGTGACCGTCCCCCCTGGTCAGCACACAGCAGGCCACTTCCTTCTGCCCCAAAGGGCCGCCCAGCCCGAAGCCGCCTTTCACTTTCTGTGCAGCTGTCCTTCCAGGGTCCAGGAGGCGCCTCCTGAGGCCATTTTCAAATTCTGCCGGCATCTCTCTCCACACACACGCTCGTCACAAACAGGCCCATTCAAGCAGCTCATTCAAACAAGCTGCCTGGGCCTCCGCCTCTGGCGGATGGGAAGACGCAAGCAAGGCCGTTCAATGCTGGGCCGGCAGGAGGGGTGAGCAGCAGCACTCTGGGCACACAGGCCGTGCCTCTGCCAGTCGGCCGGGCACCGCCAACCACCCATTCACCACATTGAACAGCACTTATGGCGACTCCACTATGAGCCAGGCCCTGGAGACTCCCTGCAGACAACAGAGGCCAGTCTGCCCTCTGGAGCCTGTGACATTTCCCAAATGCCTCCCCCAAAGGCCCCAAAGGCCCCCTAAGGCAGAGGACAACTAGTCCACTTTGCATCGATTTTAATGTCCCATTTTCGGTTTTACCAACAGTCGTGATAATAACAGCAACGAACATACACTGAGAGCTTGCCTCGTTTCAGGCGCTGTTCTGGGCTCTTCACTAATCACTTCATTTGCTATAACAAGCCTGTGAGGTAGGCTCGTTAGTCCCCTCATGCACAGGTGGGGAAACTGAGGCAGGGAGGTTAGGCAACATGGCACAGCTGGGTATGGGCCCCGGGCCTGGCCCCCAGTGCACTCTATTAACTGCGATGTAAATGGAACACGCAAAACTGTTTTCACCACTTCACTGCCCATCCTCCTCCCCAATTTTTAAGTAAAACTTATAATGCAAGGATGACTGCCCATTTAGCCGTGTGGCTGCGTGCCCAGACTGGACCCCCGGGCATCCAAAGTCTGCACAGTTCAGGTTCTACGCCCTCTGCCCGAAGGTCCTCCTCTGCCAACCACGTCCCCTTCCTCTGCCTTCCCCGACCCTCCTCTCTGCAGGCTCCAGACTGGCCCCTCTGCAGGCTCAGGGAACCCCAACTCCCACACAAAGCCGATTCGGGGGATCCCTGCGGTCTCAGTCCCTCCCCCTGCCTCCACAGTGAAAGAGCTTAGAGTTGTAGCGTGCCTCCTTCAGCCGCCCTCTTAGGGAGCCCAACGCTGACCCCCGCATTTTCCCAGAATACCCTCCCAACACAGACCTGGGCAAGGCCCTTTGGTGCCCTGAGCCTCAGGCTACCTCCAGAGCCGCCCCTATGTAGCAGGTGCCTGTGCCACAGTCCCACAGCCAAGACCTCGCACCTAAATTGTCCATCGGAACTCCACCTCGGCTCCCGTCCCAGGTACCAATCCAGGAACCAGGCCATTGCCCCCTTCCCTGTTGGAGTTCTGGGCCCTGTCCTTAACCCCAAGCTATGATTGCACAGAACCCAAAAGGCCAAATGCCCTTCCCTGTGCTGTCCACAGGTCACACACCAAATGTGTCACTGGGTGCTGCCCTGCCTAATGGGGACCTGTTACCACTGGGCCTGACAGACTGAACTGGAGAGTCCCATGCCCCCGAGAGGCTATATTTGTCAACCGCCTCCGTCCCCAGCATCGGCTGGGCCAGCGCTCCTGCTCCCGGCTCCCAGCCCACCCCCTGCCCCACCTGAACTAAGAACTTCTTCACAAGAGAGAACGGCCCCACTGTCAGACAGAAGGAAACAGCTAACGATGAGCGTCTGGTGGGCGGGAAAGGAATCACCAACAGTCCCACTTCCGGGGGGCCCTGAGTGTTTGGATAAGGAGCAAGGAAAATGGTCACCTGTTCATGGCCCAGATCATAAAGGCAATAAGAGCGAGCCTCAAGGGTGAGGCCAGGCCTGTTCAAGCAGCATTATTTACAACAGCCCGAAAACTGAAACACACAGCAACTGGAGATGGACAGCAAAATATGGTAAATCCATGTAATGGAATATTATTCTGCCTCAAAAAGGAAGAACATGCCCCAGCCTGTTTGGCTCAGTGGACCGAGCGTTGGCCTGTGGACCAAAGGGTTCCGGGTTCGATTCTGGTCAAGGGCACGTACCTCAGTTGCCGGCTCCTCCCCAGCCCGGGCCCTGGTCTGGGTGTGTGCAGGAAGCAACCAATCGATGTGTTTCTCTCACATCAATATTTCTCTGTCTTTCCCTCTCTCTTCCACTCTCTCTAAAAATCAATGGGAAAATATCCTCGGGTGAGGATTTTTTTAAAAAGAGAAAATTCTGACACATGCTACAACATTATGGACATTATCCTGAGTGGATAAGCCGGTCACAAAAGGACAAATACTGTAGGAGTCCACTCATATGAGGTACAGAGTAGTCACATTCATGAAGCCTGAAAGTAGAACGTGGCTGCCAGGTGCTGGGGGCAGAGAAAAATGGAAACCTGTTGTTTCCTGGGTATAGAGTTTCAGTTTTGCAAGATGAAAAAGTTCTGGAGGTTGTTTGCAAAGTAGTGCGATATACTTAACACTCCTGAAGTGTGTGCTTAAAAGTGATTGGGATGGTAACTTTTGTTATGTGCTTTTTACCACAATTAAACATCTAAAAAATAGAATGAGCATGGAAGAGAGCTATGTGGCAAGTAGATTACGCATCATCTGTCTTCTCTCCATTCACGCTCAACCCCATTTATGAGGAGCTGTGCCTAAGAATAGCATCTGGACACGTCATGGATCTGCTCAAAAGTGACGCCTCCACTCCACCCCCAGGTCTCCCGACCCCCACTGCTCGCTGCTGGGTCCCCGTGTCACTGATTTGCCTAGTGTCCTGGCTGCATCGGATTTGGGCAGTCTCTTTGCTCTCCCTGTGCCCTTGGGTGATCTGGCCAGCGACCCGTCCCATTACATTGTGGAGCATTATCAGGCCTGAGGCCTGGCAGGCCCCCAGCTCCCAGCAGGCGGGCCTGACTCATGATCTGACCCTTCATGGGCTTCTGGCGTCCCCGAGAGGCTCGGGCGGCCTCGCTTCCTCTCCTCAAAGGGGTGTGTTTGCTCAGCTCTGGATGGGGGGTCATTAGCCTGTCCCATCTCATGCCTCTCGCCTCATCCTGCCCTCACCCATCTCCTCCCCCCAAGTCCCGGTGTCTCCACTGTCACTGGGAACCACAGTTGTGTGACAAATGACTGAGGAGGTCCTGGGGATGCCATTTCATTCTGCAGGCATTATTGTGCCTGACCTAAACCCGAATACCCAGGCCCCAGTCTCCCGGGTGACACCTGAAGGCCCCGGTTTCCTGGCAACAGGGAACAATGGCCCCTGGGAAAAGCACACACAGTTTGGGAAAGGGCAGCCTTTCTTCTCTGCGCCCCTGGGTAGGATGAGGGGGCTCCACTTCTGCAGGCAGAGTCCGGAGGGACGGTCAAGGCAGGAGGGTATTGGGCCTCCACTGCCCTCCTCCCACCCTAACCTTGAGCCACAGGAAGTCTCCCAGGTGAGCTGGAGCTCACCCACCTGGGGCTTTATTAGCCGCCTCTAACGGGCAAAAGCCCCTTGGAGCGGATTCACTGCCGCCCCTGCCCCCGCAGAGCCCTCCCTCCAAGCCCACATTGTCCTTCGTTCCCAAGCTGACTCCAATGTTCTGACCTCAGTTCTGGTGACCTCCAGTGTCACATTTTGCTGCAAAAGTGACATGCGCTTTCCCCTTTGAACACCTGGACAGGCGTGGTGAGGATTAACCAGTGCAGGGCACTACTCAATGTGCAGAGCAGGTGCTCGATACATAGCAGCTGGTATCGAGACCACTTCCTCGGCTCTGAGTGTCACCTCTTCCCAAAGGAACCAGAGAACCGCAGTGACCCCAAAGAGACTGAGGAGGTCCCCAGGCTGACCTGGGCCCTTCACCATCGCCCCTCACACTGCAGACATCCAGGAGGGCTGACCTACACGGGTACAGAATTAGGGCCCCAAGTCCCCAAGACCCAAGACACTGCGAGGAGGCACCTCCTCTCAAAACCAGGACCTCTCACGTGAATGCACCCATTGCAGATGGCAAAGCAGCCTGGGGAGCACGTTGTCTAAAGAACTTGCTCAACCCTGGCCGGTGTGGCTCAGTTGGTTGAGCATCGTCCTGTGTACAGAAAGGTAACCAGTTCAGGGTGTGTGGCAGTAGCAACCATCTCTCTCTCTCTCTCTCTCTCTCTCTCTCTCTCTTCCTCTCTCTCTCTAAGAAAAAAACAAACAATAAAAACATATTTAAAATATATTTTTTAGCCAAAACCGGTTTGGCTCAGTGGATAGAGCGTCGGCTTGCGGACTGAAGGGTCCCAGGTTCGATTCCGGTCAAGGGCATGTACCTGGGTTGCGGGCACATCCCCAGTAGGAGATGTGCAGGACGCAGCTGATCGATGTTCCTCTCTCATCGATGTTTCTAACTCTCTATCTCTCTCCCTTCCTCTCTGTAGAAAAATCAATAAAATATATTTTTTTAAAAAAAATAATAATAATACAAAATAACTTGCTCAGGATTTTGTTCCCTTCCCCACCCTTTGAGTGCCTGCCTATGTCTTCATTTGATGGTAACATGGCAGCCAGTTTACACATGTGGCTCCGAAATACGAGGCCCAGTGCCCATGCCCTGTATGGCCCGCCAGCTTCTCCCTGGGACAGTCTGGAGGGACCACGAGATGCCATCCTCCTCCCAAGAAGGGAAGCCCCTTAAAGACAGCAGTGGGCTGAAGGGCCAGGACAACAGAGCAGCCACTGCTCATCACAGAGCGACACTGACAGAGACCCAGGAGCCTCGCTTCCATCCCACAGCGGAGGTCTGTGTCGTCCCCCTTTTCAGATGGGAAACAGGTTCAGGAGGCGGCATGGCTGGTCCACAGGGACGTGGCTAGAAATGGCAGCAGTGGGACTTGGCTCCACAGCCCTCCCTCAACACCCCGCTGCACTGGGCTCAAGTGCAGGATCCCCTAGGACAGCGGTTCTCAACCTGTGGGTTGAGACCCCTTTGCGGGGGTCGAACGACCCTTGCACAGGGGTCGCCTAAGACCATTGGAAAACACATATAATTACATATTGTTTTGTGATTAATCACTATGCTTTAATTATGTTCAATTTGTAACAATGAAATTGGGGGTCACCACAACATGAGGAACTGTATTAAAGGGTCGCAGCATTAGGAAGGTTGAGAACCACTGCCCTAGGAACTGGAGAGTGAGCAGCAACCCCATGACAAACGGAACCAACATGGGAGGCCAGGGAGAGTTTGATGCCTTGGGAACCACAGCAACAGTGAGGATGCCCAGGGGGCAGCAGTTTCTTGTTGAGCATCAGGGAAACCCTGGGAGACAAAAGGCCTCAAATCTGACATCTGAGCAGAGGCAAGTCCAGGCGGGATGCAGCCGGCACCTTCGCTCAGGAGCACCTCCGCTCCTCCACAGCTCTCCCTGGACGCCGTGTTCCAGCCTCACACTGACCGGCTCTGTCCCCAGAGGGGCTACTTGGCCACGTGGAGGGAGGGCTGCAGAAGCACATTTAAACGCCACTGAGGCACCCTGAGTCCTGTTTCTGAAAGTGGCAATGACCAGGTTGGGGGTGGGTCTTCAGCTAAAAACGCCTCCCTTAGGCATCTCAAGACATAACCCTTTGTTGCCTGCCCTTAAGAAAAACCCCCGAGAACTGACCGTCCATGCCCTGGGGAGGGATGCCCAGGGGAGGGGTAAAGAAGGGTGGTGGCTGGCGAGGCACTCCAGACCCTTGGGTGGCTTCTGAATTTCTGGGGTCCTTGGGGTGATGGGATTTCATGTTGGATGGGACTCTAGGGCTGGCTAGCCTGAGGCGTCAGCATCTGCATTTGGCATTGGTGATAAATAAAGAATGGGGACACACGAATAAATCATATTCTGAAAAATAAAAACAACCCACCTCATTCTCAAATGAAAATTAAAAGCAAACCGTCTCTGTCGGGCTTTGCAGAGTGCGGAGGGCATGATTTGCGCACCCTGAGGGCTGCTAAAGCTGCAAAATGAGCAGAAAGGAGCGTTTAAAAAAGCTCCTAATCTCCAGCTTGCAAGGTCTGGAGCACATTCTTGTTGTATAAAAGGCAACGCAGTGTCCTCGGGGCATAACGTGGCATGCCCGGGGCGGTGGCTGAGAGAGGCGCCTCACCCCCACCTGAGCTGATGTTCACAACAGGCTGGGGGATTGGAACAGATTGAACAGGGCCAAGTCCTCCCTGTCAGAGTCAAAACGGGTAACTGTCAAAGCCTCAACAATGCCTGATGCTCTCCGAGTTAAATGAGCTGTAAAGACCAGCGTCGTCTAACCTGGTGCACGCAAAGGCCAAGGAGAGAAAGAGGAGCCTTTTTGCTGACTAAGCTCCAGTCCCCTGGGTCAGCCTTAAAAACAAGCACATTTTTTTTTTATTTCTTTAAAAATAATGTTTTTCTCCCCCTAAATAATACAGGGAATTCTTTACAGAACCTCGCAGTCAGGAAACATTGGGCATTAACTGACTCTCGGTGTCTTCACAGCTCACTTCTCTTGGTAGAAAGAACTCCAGCGTGTTTGCTGTCTAGACCCAGTTCCTGGCATCTCAGTCCCCTCTGGTTGCCCAGTTCCCTTTGTTTGAAACAACAACAACAGAAAATCAAACTACAAATCAAGAACCACCTCTGGAAATTTCGCTTGAACCTGTTCTAAGGATGGAATGAGGTTAAGAGGCTGGCAAGCGGATAAGGGAAAGGCAAATGCTTTCTTTCTTCCCCGAATTTCCTCCTGTTAGAGAGACTAGGGCTGACCTATCAAGAAAAATAGAAGCTTAACACTTCTTGATGGTTTACCCCACAGAATGTGGGCCAGAA
Organism: Myotis yumanensis; assembly: GCF_028538775.1. Classification (NCBI taxonomy): domain Eukaryota; kingdom Metazoa; phylum Chordata; class Mammalia; order Chiroptera; family Vespertilionidae; genus Myotis; species Myotis yumanensis. Next base: position 21,223,155 of record NW_027223764.1, on the reverse strand, counting down.
TTCTTATGTGTTCCTTGCTCAGCAAGTTCAAGGAGTTCCTTTTCAGACGATAACACCGAGTCAAAGCAAGATTAAGCAACTCCCCCAGGTCAACTAGGCAGTAAGTCGCTGAGCTGTTGCATTTCAGAGTCCAAACTCTTAACCTGTGTGTGATGCCTGATCCTCAGCCCTGGTTATCCCGGCAGCACAGGGGATACCTGGGAAGGGCAAATGAAAACTGTACATACCAGCCCCCTGCGGGCCTCCCGGTCCCCTGCACCTTCAGTAACGCACAGCTGGCACCGGCATCACCTCCACCCTCAGCAGATGGTGCATCTCAACGAGGGACGCACTCCTGCGGGAGCCCAGGGGACAGAGCCATTTGCAGTCTGTGGTCAATGTTCAAGCGGCCAGTTGTCCACAGCCTTCCCAGAGGGCATCTGAGTTCTCACACCACGTCCAGCTGGCTGTGAGAGACGCTATTAAAAATCATCGATAAGTGAGTTCCGGCCTTTGCTCGCACCGTTTCTGTGAAGACCTGCCGAAAATGATTTCTTGTTCTTTGTTTCCCATCAACAGAGTTAATGACTTGTAGGAACTGACTTGTTTTTTCCAATTGCCTTTAGAGATTCCGACACCCAGGTGTAGTGACCCCTTTCGACACATCTGCAACAGGAGATGGATAGCATGGGGAAGTTTATGTTTGAACAGCTCTGTCATTGATATGTGTGTATTTGTCCCTGTGAAATATGATTTTTCATTTTTAATGGTTTTATTTACATTCCTTTTTCTTTCTTTCATTTCATAGGCACTGGGAGGGGAAAAGCCAGGCTACCAAGCAGCCATCAGATTCTCACAGCTGATCCCCATCACCCACTTGAGAAATCAGCAACCACAGAACCACCAGTCAACACTCCAGCCAAGCCCTTCACCAAATCTAACTCATCCTGATATCCCCGCACCCGACAAATGACCGCACGCAGCAGGCCTGTAATACGCTGGACGGGTGAGTGAACCCATCCATCCAGGGGAGGGAGCCAGCCCCGGGTTCCCACTGCCAAGCTGAGGAAGTGATGCCCAGAGGAAGGCTGCCTCTCAGCCAGGCAGCAAGGGGGGCCCCTTCAGAATTCCCCTCTCCTCAGACACCTAAAACCAGCTGCTGCTTCGCAAACATCAGCCAGGAATCAGATGAAGAATCCCGCCCACAGCAGAAGCCTGGAAAGCGAGGTTCCCATGTGTCCCCATCAGATGCAGCAACGCTTTAATAACACTCCAGACCCACGCCTGGGGACAGGTGTGCCCCTTCTATCTTTCCCTAAAGGTTTCCTAAAGGTTATAAAGAGGAGAATTGGTCTCTCTCTCTTGCTCGCTCATAAACAGATAAAAAGTCATGTTGCTGTTTTGTTTTATTTTCCAAGAAAAGAGTATTAACTTGATCAAAAACAGTTGGTCTGTGACGGAAAATTCAAATTCCCACCGACAAGCCACCATTCTGGGCTCCGGGATGTCCCTGGTTGTTTAGGAACCTCATGAAAGCCATAAAAGTCCAACTACAAACTGCTGAATGGCTTCCTCCCAGAGCCCCCAGTAATAAATCCTGTCCCCTTTGAGAGCTGACATGTCCCTCGGAGTCTCCGAGAAGAGGTGGGCAGGCGAGTTCCGGGCGATGAGGGTCTCAGAGTCTCCATCGAGGACACCGGTGGGCCCAGGGTGGGGGGTGGGGGTCTCTGTGTGTCATGTGGTGCCGGGCGGTGACGCCCAAGAGTTGGCTTGGGTGCAAAGCTTCTCAAAGGTGAGTGCCCTGGGGTGGTACCAACTGTGCAGGCAAAAGTGTGTGTGTGGCAGGGGAGGTGGGGGGGGGGGTGTTCACAGGAGGGTCACATCACCCCTTCTTACTCATGAGCAATGGACACCTCGAACCTCTGTCTGGGGCACTGGCTCCTGTAGAGAACGCTCTCCTCTCCGGGGCCCTGCGTGCATTTCCCTCCCAGCCCTCTCCCCTGGCCTCAGCCCTGGGAGTGAGAACATCTCAGGGAGCGTGAAAGAGTGGCCCCTGTCCCCCTGCCAAGGGGATGTCACGCCACCAGAATTTATGCGCCAGCTTTCTTGTACCAGCTTTTCCCAGGTTTCCTCCCCACCCATTACTGCCCCATTAGTTGCCATGTGTTTCCCCCTAACTGTCACCAGTCCACACTGCCTCTTTGTTGCCCTGCAACGTTCTGGCCCGCCCTCCCCAACAGGGGCTGAGCTTAAACTTCCCATTGTCAAATATTTCCTCGCTCTCTCCTGTCCCCCCTGCCCGCCTCCGCCAGGGCCCCCGAGCCTTTAGTAGGACACACCCACCAAAGGGCATTCTCTGCTCTGTGTGCACAGCACGAGTGGGCCCCCAGTTGCCTGGCGCCCCTCATCTGCCGCAAACACACTTCCCCTTCTTATTGGTATTCAGTCCATACCTTCCTTTCTGACCTTCCCTGCGTGGCCTCCTAGATCCACCGACAGAAGGCCCTTTGTTGAGGGAGCAGAGGGTGTAAACACCAGGGCTCCGAAGACAACGCCTCGACTTCAAAGGAGAAATGAGTCATTGCTCGTCGCTGGGGTGGGGGGTCCAGGAGAGCGTTGAGCACCTCCAGTCTCGGGACAAACCTTCTGTGTCCTTTTACGGATCAGACACTATTTCCAAAGCTATTCACTGATTTCTATTGTTCCAAATTTGACTCCAAAACGTGGGCCAGAATCCGGGGTCTGGTAAATATTTTGCTCCACAGTTTGCTGGAAGCACTTTGCTGGAAAGGATAACTTCCAACACTGGCTCAGGCCCGGGCCTTCCGGGCTCTCACGTCTGCCAGATTCTCGCGTCTGCAAGCAGATCATCCATCCCAAACACCATGTGGACCCGGCCTCCCCCCGGCTCACGAGTCCTCCAAGGGTCCCTGATTAGACAGCTCTGCATCTAAAAGCACCGAACCCATCAAAGCCAGGCTCCCCCATCCTCTCAGACACACAGTCCTGCCTTGAACTCTTCCAGGGACCAGGTGACAAGCAGAGCAGCCCATCACAGAACAAGCCTGCCTTGCACAGAACAAGGTCCACCTCCCCACACCTTCCACCACGGTACCCAGTTCTGCTTCTGAAACAAATGACTCCCTTGTCCTGTTGACAGCCCTTCACATAGATTTGAAAATTACTCTCCGAGTTCCTGTCCATTTGTTTTCATCACACCAACAGCCCCAGGCCCCTTGGCTGTATCTCCCATGAAGTAGTTTCCATGCGGCTCCTGATGTTAGCTGCCCTCCTCCGCAGCATGTTTAATGTTCTCCCCACAACCACCTACCACAAAACACAGAGCCTGGTACTGAACACTGTTCTCTGGATGTGCTCAAATCAGCACGGCCTAGCACAGGCCTGTCCCCTCCCCTGGAGCGGATGCCTTGCCTTTATTAATTCAGCCTAAGGCGACATTCACTCTTTCGGCCACTTTACCACAGGACTCATCCTCAGCTTGAAGATGACATAACAAGTGCTGCCAAACCAGGCCTGGCCCATTCGGTGCTTTCAACACCATCTTCATCCTTATCAATATTTAATTTCACCCAGTTCCTGGAGATCTTTTTCAAGCTTATTTCCGTCGTTTTGGGTATAATGGCCACCTCTTTGTAGTTTTGTGCCACCTGCAAATCTGCTGAGCGTCCCTTCTGTATGCTCATCCAATTCATTAACAACAGTGATAGAACAGGGTCCAGAGATGCTAATGACTTGCGCAAGGGATCCCAGCCAGACGGGGACAGAGCCAAATCTCGAACACAGGCGTCCTGGCTCTCAGTGCTCATTTCCATCACACTGCGCCAAAAGGCCCAGACCCCTCAGCGTGCTCGCTCCCCACCCTCCACCGCCCCCGCCTCCTCACTGGTCCACCCTGATTGTAGACAGGAAAGTCTGGCTTCCCGGAAGGAGGCTGGGGAAACTGCCCCCTCGCTGAAGGATCCTGGGTTGTCCAAAGAAAGAAGAGGTTGCAGGAGCAAAACTCTCAGGCAACAGGCTAAGCTGCCTGCCAACCCAAGACGCTCTAGCTCAGGGCTTCTCCAGGGAGTCTCTTGAGTAGCTCACCCAGCAAACCAGGATTGAGAGAGCCTTTCTCCAAAGATTACACACAGATGGCCAACGAGCATATAAAAAGATGACCAATAGCACTGATCATCAGAAAAATGAAAACTAAAACCACAATAACATATCCGCTCATACACATTAGGACAGCTACTATCAAAAACACAGGCAGAAAGTAAGTATTGGTGAAGTGGTGTACCCACTAGGGAAAACAGTACGGCAGTTTCTCAAAACATTAAAAATAGAACTATCATAATATCCCACTTCTGAAGATATATACAAAAGGATTAAAAAGAGGGTCTTGTAGAGGTATTTGCACATCCGTGTTCATAATAGCATTATTCACAATAGCCAAGAAATAGAAGCAACTCAAATGCCCATGGCAGATGAATGGATAAACAAAATGTGGTGTGTTCATACAATGGAATATTATGCAGCCTTGAGAAGGAAAGAAATCCCTTCACATGCTGCAGCATGCGTGAACCTTGAGGACATCATGCTAAGTAAAATAAGCCAGTCACAAAAAAAGACAAACACTATCTGATCCCATTTATTTGAGGTGCCTAAAATACTCAAAGTTACAGAGACAGAAAGTAGAATGATGGCTACCAGGGGCTGGGGTGAGGGAACTGAAGAATTGTTTGTGAGTACAGAGCTTCAGATTTGCAAGATGAAAAAATTCTGGAGCTTCTTTTCATAATAATGTAAATATACTTAACACTACTGACCTTCTGATGCCAAGGTCACCTGAAGTCCCAAAATAATAAAACCATGTGTATGTTCTAGGAAGGCCTTTTGATAATAAGAGCCTCAACATGAAAGCTAAGATTAGATTAAGCAGAGATCGATCAAGAATTCATAAAGAAGGTAATGCACCCTACCCAAGTGTTTATTTCTTTAAATCTTGCACTTAATAGACCATGAGTCTAAATGTAACGAGTTATAATTTACGTTAATATTCATGCCAAGTTAATCTAATAAAGAGACCTACATTATAGTCAACTCCTGAGGAATGCATTCTGAGAAAGAGGCTGTAGAAATTCTTCTTCCATTTATATGAAGTCTCTATCTCATTTTCCATCCATAAAACCAAAGAAAGATGAGGCTGCAGGAGCAAAACTCTCAGGCAACAGGCTAAGCTGCCTGCCAACCCAAGAGTGAGCTGAGGCAAAATACGAAATGCGATAAGGAGCTCTGCCTCCCACAGAGAAGACAGGCAGGCCCTGCTCTGAGACAGGAGACCAAGCGGCAATCAGGCCCTCACCCCCTGCTCAGCCTGGAACCTCCTGCTGAGGCTGAGGAGAAAGGAGCCAGAGAGGCCCACTGGCCTGGGGCAACTCATGAGGACTTCCAGGACAGCAGACTGTCCTCTTTGTCCGAGTCGCGTGGCTGGGTAGGGCATGCCCGACCACCCCCCGATTCCAGGATGACTATCTGGGTGAGGATGGCATTCAAAGCCCTTATGCTGGGTGCGCCATACAAATCACCCCTAATCTTCACAACAGCCCCAACCCCTCATTTTACAGTCGAGGAAATAATGCAGAGAGGTTAAATAATATGCCCAGAGTCCCATAGCTAATCAGTTACCGTGATCACTGGAGCAAAGAGAGGACTCGGTGCCAAGGAGCTAACTCCAATCTGCAGAGCTGGGAGAGGTGCCCAGACGCCCTTCTTCAGTGTCTGCTTGGGGCTGGGATGGTGTGTGTACTTCACTCCACAGCCCCAGGCAGGGAGGGGCCCAGCTGGGCTTTGGTCACTGAGGGGTGGCATCCTCCAAAGGGAAGACCATGTGGCAGACGGGATAATGGCCCCCAAAGAGGTCCACATCCTGGCCCTGGAACCCGTGGACATCACCTACATGGCAAAAGCAGCTTGGCTGATGTGGTTACATAGGAATCTTTTCCCGCTTCCCCTGCCAGACTGGGCAGGGACCCAGGCCTACCCATGTCCTTGTTTCCCCAGCACGAGGGGGTTTGGCAGGGCCGGCAAGCGGTGTCTTTCTGGTGGCGGACATTGTCCTGACGGCCCCGGGAGGAGTGTAAACAGTGCCTACGCTTCGTATGAGCCACCAGTTCCTCCCTCCCTTCTCTGATTTCTGGGCTCGAGGCTTTCCCGGTCTGTGTTGGGCCCCAGCAACTGCCTGACCTTTCTCTGCTTTTCTCTATTTGCAAATGTTCAATATCATAGCAAAATTATTTAGGTAACTTTTGAAATGGTTTTTAAGACATCCTCACTCCCCTACAACTTTTTCACAGCAGCCCCCACCACCCCACCTTCCATCCACGTACGCCTCTCTGTTCAGAACCTTCTGGATGCCATGAATTCAGTTGGCTCCATGCTGATCTTTGTAACACTATAGGAGGGGACGGCGGCTTTTCATTCCTTGGAGCCTCTATATAAAACGTCCCCAGCAGGGCTCATTCTCTGGGATGACCCATCGCCCACTCTTCCCGGCAGGCTCTGCCGAGCCTTGAGTTCCCAGTATCTGTGAAGGCCTCTGAGGCACAGGTGGGGGTGGGGGGTTCAGGGGACAGGGGCTGCGGTGAGGACATCAGTCCATGCTGGGAGCATCAGCCGCTCTGGCACAGGGATGTCAATCTCAGGCTGGCCGCCTCTCCCGCAGAGGTTCCTGGGCCAGCCCAGTGGGACTCTGGCCTTTTTCACTTGAGCCTTGACAGCACACACGGATTTAATGATTGGAAAGCACTCTGCGAATCCAGGGTGCTCCATAATTGATGACTCACAATCCCCAAACTGTTCTCTGCACGGAGGCAACGCTGCTGCCCTTGGGAGGGTCTTCGTTAGTGTGGCTCTCACACCAGAGCCAGGCTGGGTGGAGGCAAACAGGGGCTCTGCCCAAAGAGGGGTTCCCTGCTAAGACATGGCAACATGCTGGGCATCGCTTCTCAAAGTGCGAGCCAGATAAAGAGGGGCTTGATGATCATGCAGATTCCTGGGCCCTTCTCACCTACTCACTCAGGTGCTCAGACGATCATGCCCTGGAATCTGCATGTTAAACTCCCCCAACTGCCTCTCACACACACTCATTTGAGTTCTGATGGTTTAGAGGGGGGTGCATGAGTCTGGGGTCAGGGGCCTGGGTTCGAGTCTCAGCTCTGATCCTTACTGCCTGAGACCTCAGCAAGTTACCTGACACTACACCCACAAGATCTAGGTATTTCCCTAAAAAAGTTTTCAAGAGTTTCCGGACATGGTGCACATGAGTGGGTTAAAGGGACTGAAAATCCCCCTTTATGTGTCTGACCCAGCACTTTCCCAAACCCGAGAACCGGGGAAGCTTCTCTCCATCATTCATGCCAGAAACATCCCACAGACTTGGTGTCTCATGAGACTGAGCTGGGGAAACTCCTTTCTGGGAAAAGAGAAGTCTGGAGGGTGAGCAACAGCATCTGAAGGTGGCGGGTCTGGCAGGAAGGAGGCCCCGGCAGAGAGAGGGGAGGCCACAGGCGCCCCCTCCCTCACGCTCGGGGCCCTCGGCTGGCTCAGTCCCGCAGATCTGCTGCCTGGAGTGGACATGGCACAATAGCGAGGTCACCTTCCTGTGCCGGGTAATTTCCCGCGGAGGCAGGACATCCATTTTTAACAGCTCTTGGTTTCAGCAGAGAATGCCCTCCCGCCTCTGAGGGGAGCTGGGGACCAGGATGGGAAGGGAGGCTTTGTTCTTCTGACCAGTGCTGACAGTTTAATTAAACCCAGCTCGAGACGGGGTCGGCAGGGTCAGGCATTCTTCAACAGGGCTCCTGCGGAATATCACTTCCCCGCCTCTCCAGCCACCGGGGCCCTGTTAATGAGTTATCCTGGTCCTTCCAGCAGGGATATAAATAAGGGCAAATAAATGCCCTGGGCTGCCCTTAATCACCCACCCCCACCCCTTCCGGGACCAGCACAGACACAAAGCTTGATGTTGTCGGGATGCATATTGGTTTCAAGGCTAAAAAGAAGCCCAGAGGAACTGCGTGTCCAGAAGCAGCTTCCGGATGAGGAAGGGAATGCAACCAGCAAGAAGAGGGATATGAGGCCGAGGGAGACCCCTCCTCAGACACGCATGGGCTCCACACCCAAACGTGGGCTTTGCTGCTGTAAGGGAAGCAGTCAGGTTCAAACACATCTGACACCTGTGGGCATCCACGAAACAACATCCCCACATTCTCAGGTGATGCAGCTGACCCCAAAGCCAGGTAATGGACCACCAGGGTATAACCACCGCCGCAGAGGAGCCGGGTCCAGCCAGGGAAACATCTGCCCCTCAGCCCACTCCAACCTGCTGGGAGTCAGAGGATGGCAGGTAGCTCTCAAACCCTCACCTGGGGAGAGGCAGTGCCCCACCAGTCTCTCTCACAAGCCGTCACCCCAATAGTATTCAGCACCTAGAATAGTGCCTGGTCCATAGGACGCCCCCAGGAACTGCTGTATGAATGGGTGAGCAAGTGGTGGGTAGATGAACAGAGGTGGATAGGGGAGAGGGGAGGAGGGAAGGAATGGAGTGGGGTGAGAGTTGAGTATATGGGCAGGTTTATATGTGGGTTGGTCGGTGGGAAAGGAAAGGGCGAATGGGTGTGGGGCTGAAAGGATAAATGGGCGGTTGGTGGGTAAATGAGAGGAAGAATGGGTAAGTAGGCAGATGAATAAGTGGGGATTGTTAGATGGGAGGAGGGGTGGGAGAACAGGGAGGACAGAGGGATAGGTGGATTGACTGGTGGCTGGTAGATGGGTAAGTGGGAGTACAGGTGAGTGGGAGTCGGGGTGGGGGTGGGTAGATGATAGGTAGGTAGATGGGTAGGTGAGTAGGTAGTGGGTGCAGGAGGTGGATGGCTGGTGAGTAGGGGGTGGATGGATACGATGGAAGGACGAGCTTTAGCGTCAGACAGACCAGAGTTTACATTTGCCTCAGCCCCTTGGGCATGTCGAACCCTCTGAGCTTGGCAGATTCCCTTTGTCAACTTCCTGAGCCTGTGCAATGGCTGTCCCAAGCCACGCTCCAGCTGCTGCCCGCACACCAGCCAGCAGGTGCCTCCACAGGTAAACCTAAGCCTCTCATTTTAAAAAAGCCTGTTGGGGGAGGTTCCTGCAAAGCGAGAGGATGGCTCCGAGTTAAGAGAAGTGAGGCTGAATCACACAGGAAGTGGAGGCAGGACCTGACAGTGGACTAATGCCCAGAGGGAGGGTGTGGGATCACCTTGGGCGCCTCTTCGAGTTGGGTTTGCCACCCTCTGAAGCAATTCCCATATGGATTCATCTCACATTTCTGAGCATCTACTGTGTTCACACCCAACATGAAAGCAGGTTATACCTCTCTTGAATCCCACAAGAGCCTGAGAGGTAGATGTTATCTTTATCTGATAAAAGAGCAAATGGGGCTCAATGGGGTTCAGGGAAGCATTCCAACACTACGCATCTGGCATTCACTTGAACTCAAGCTACAGAGGCTTCTCGTTGCTTATAAAAACTGGGAGGTCTCCTGCCATAAAAATAATGCATGCTGCTTATAGAACATCTGGGAAGCACAGAAAAGAAAAAGTCACCCAGAGACAACCCTGTGGGTATTTACAATCATGTTTATGTGCATTCTTTAGAGTGATTTATTTCGTGGTCATATTGTTAATACAATTTTGCATCCTGGCTTCTGATATCACAAACACTTATCTGCATTACTTATGTCTTTCATTAAGGCCATTTTTGATGATGCTATAAAGCTTCCATCAAGTAGATACAGCTTAATTCACTTAATCATTCCCCCAAAGTTAGACATTCAAATTGTTCTATATTCTTTACCATATTTGACATTTCAATATAAACAGTCTACATCTCAGTATTCTACATAATGCTGCAAGGAACATGTTTGTGCCCATGTTTTATCATTTCTCACGACAGATTCCCAAACGTGAGATTTCTAGGGCACGGGTTAAGCCCACTTTCAGGCTCTCTAAGGACCTTTGAAGGCCTGGTCTTGAATTCCAACCCTATCATCAAACTGCTCTGTGGTCCAACACGAATCACCTCTCTGGGCAACAGGTTCTGCACAAGGAAAGAAATAGACAGACTAACCCAACACCAGGGGCAATAACCAGTTACAGAATTTTAACTCCTGGAAGCCTCACAGACAAAAGCAACCGAAATGTGGACCCCACCACCTGACACACTCTGTGACCACACCTTCCCCTGAACATTTGGTCTCTCAGACTCGGTTTCATGCTGATTTAGCATAACGGCCTCTGCAGGAAAGCCAATGATTCGCTCCAGATGGAAAGGATTAGTAATGGGTCTCTCAGAGCAGAGGGAAGGTCAACAGGTGACAGACCAGAAAAGAGGCACTGCCTTCCCCCGTTCCCTGCCTCCTAAGGGAAGGGCGGGCTCCATAATATGACTGCAGGTGACCCCACAAGCCCCTACACAGCTCATTGGCCCCGGCGCGATCTCTTGACCTAAGGTGAGCCAAGCGGGTTCTTTCCCCCAGAAACCTGCGGTTGGACCTGAGACATTGGAGGGTCTGAGCTCCAAGGTCACAGAACGCAGGAGGGGAGTCAGCACTGTAGCCAACCAAAGGCAGGTGGAGCTGACATGCTGTCCGTCAGCCCAGGACACTGGTCTGCAGGGATGAGTAGAATAAGGTAGCCATTAAGAAAGGACTGGAAATATCGCTCACACTCATGCCCAGTCCCAGCTGTACCTCGCTTTGTGTCCTGGGGAGCCAGTGAGTCTGCTGGTTGCGCCCTTACACTAATACCCCACCCTTACTGTCTGTTTCTGGAACCAAGAGTGTCTGAGTGCAGCTCAGCCAGACCACTGGGAGAGGGAACAGAGATGTTCTGAAATGCCTGATGCTCAGGTCGATAAAATGGGGGTGGAGGGGTGGGGCAAAGATGAACAAGGTAGATAGATAGATAGATATGTGAAATATATATAAATACACACACACACACACACACACACACACATATATATACACACTGTATAATGGAATATTATTCATCTTGCCATTTGTGACAACATGGATGAACCTTGAGGGCATTAGGCTAAGTAAAATAAGCCAAACAGAGAAAGACAAATACTGGGTGGCATCACTTACATATGGAATCTTAAGGGCTCGGGGATGGGGAAAAGGGAGAGGTTGGTCAAAGGGTACAAACTTTCAGCTATGAGATGAGTAAGGTCTAAGGCTCTGATGTATAAAAGGGAGAACACTGTATTGCATAACTGAAGTCTGCTAACAGAGAACGTAAATGTTTTCACACACAAAAAGAAGATAAACATGTGAGGTGATGGATGTGCTAATTAACTCGATGGGGGAGTCTTTCACAATGTATACATACTAGTATGTCAAATCACCACAAAGTATGCTTCAAATAGCTTACAATTTTATTTGCCAATGATACCTCAATGAGGCTACAATTTTTAAATAAACAAATTTTAAATAAAGTAAATGAAGACTATCAAAGCAGGGGCCCAGAGTTTGGCAACGTTCCACTCCACACAGGCTCTGACCCTGGGTGGTGGCTGAGGGAAAGGAGCCCAAGTGGGCACATCTGCCCAGAGAGCGAGGGCAGCAGCTGGAAAGGCTGAGAGGCTTAGGAGGAGGGAAAGTGCAGAAGGAGACCAAGAGAAGAGACGTTCAGGATGAATCGTGCAGAGAGAAGAGCTGTGAAAACGCTGCAACAGCCAGTGGGAGAAGGGACGGGAGGCACTGGCGCTGCTGGGGCCCAGGCCAGCCGCCTGCCCGTGAGCAGCAACAGCATGGACCTTGTGCGCCAGCCCATGGACTGCACGTTACAGAGATGTCGGGGGATGCATCTGCCAGGAAGCGTTCTGTGCCTTCAGCAGTTAAGTAAAGAAAAGAAAAGCGCACCGCCTGCGTGTGCCTGGCACCACGTCACAGACAGCCCAGCTCTCGCCCAAGGGTGACAAAGACAGCCACGGGGGTCATCGCTGAGGGTCACTGTGAGAGGCCTCCCGGCCAGGAGGACAAAGAAACAGAAAGCGACCAGACTAAAACATTAGAGTTCCATCTTACAGACAAGAACTTTTAGGCAGAATCAGGTGACACATTCTGTAGACCACTGGGCTCATCAAGAAGCCTGGTAATCATGACAGAGGTGGGAAGAACGGGCCCCTCAGCACGCAGGTAGCCCCAGGTGCCACCTCCCACCGAGCCCCTACCCCCTCAGTCTCACCTGCATCACTATTGCTTCTTCCTCTGCGAGGTGCTACCCGGCAAGCGTCAGGAGGGACCAGCTGCCCAGCATCTCACGCGGTGCAATGGTGTTTCAGGTTTTTAATGACAACAGCTAAGGGCGCTCAAAAACCTCCCAACTCAAAATTCAAAAACCCAATGATGACCCTTCAAAAATCTAACCAGAGTTTATGATTGTTCTAGGTACTTACAGAAAGCAAAGCTGGGGTAGGGGGTGAGGGGGAGCCATAAATTATCAGAAAGCAAATTCAGGGCTCAAAATTTAAAAAGTGTTTCTAACATGCAGACTTTTCAATAATGGAGCTGATTGCCCCGGGAGGTGGTGCACGCCCCATCACTAGAGGCAGGCAAGCAAAGACTAACGGACCCTGTGCTAAGGAGCTGAAAGAGATTTCTTAGATAGGAAGGTCCTGTTTAACCCAAGATCCCGCGGAATGAAATGTATGGTAGAACAATCACAGACACGCTTGGCAAATCATAAGGCAGCAGAACTAGCCACGACCCTTAAAACTTGAAAGAAGTACATGTACAACAAATAAAAGTATGACATTACACACATTAACAAGGTCTAAGTTAACAGACCCTATTACTTGGAGCTGAAAATGGAAATGTGCCCAGGAAGGACTTAGCTGAAAGAATGAAAATTTGACCCACGGCAGGTTACCAAAGGCAGTGAGGGATGGGTATGAATGTCCACCCTGCGACGCCGGGCCCACCCCCAGAGCCCTGCACTGGCAGAGGCAGCACATGGGACGCGGTGACCTTCAGATTCGGTCAGGTGCCTGCCATGGAGAAATGGCCCACACAGCACCTTCCGACAGCAAAGGCCTGACCTCTGAGACCCTGAGCAGTTCCTCCCCGTGAGGAACATGGGGGTCACGGGAAAGCCCCGACCCCACGGACCAAACCCTCTCCCTCCCACAGGGTGAGGGATAAGAGCCCAGAGGGAGCTTTCTGGCCTCCGAGCATCACTCACAGCCTGGACAGAGCCTGGTTATGCTGGAACAGCAGTTCTGGTAACGTGTGCAGCTGGTTCCGGTTCAGTCGTCTGCAAAAGAGAAGAGAGGTGGAGTTGGGGATTGCCGGGGGGATCCAGGAAGGCCGCAGGGCTTTTCAGAAAGCACTGGATTCGGAGTCAGAGAACCCAGGGTTCAAATCCTAGCACAGTCGCTGTGCAACCCCAGGGAAATCACCTTCTTTGGGCCTCAGTTTCCTCATCTATAAAGTGGGAGTTCTGCCATCCAACACTTGGGGAGGATACGAGCAGAATATCTGTGAAAGCCCCCCGCCCCGGGACCTGCCATGGAGAGAGTGGGCGGGCAATAATAAGTAGAGCACCTGTCCTGCCATTACTTCCTCCCATGCCCATCAGCATCTGCTCTTACAGCTGCAGGACCCTTTGTGATCTAAAAGGCCCTGATCGACCTCTCTCAGTGTGTGAGTTGGATATCTGACCACACATGAAATATGAGGTATATCCCAACGGGGCAGGACTGGTCGCATGTTTTGTTTTGTTTTAAGAATTTTTATGAGCTTATTTGAGCCAAACTGATGACATACACTGGGGAGCAAGATAGCAAATGCTCCCTGGACACACGTTTCTGGCTCTTTATTGTTCTTATGCACATTTGGCTCAGTGGCAACTCAACTTTTATTGTTTGCTTTTAGGCCTTCTTTCAAAACAAAAATAGCTTTATTGATTTTTTTAATTATTTATGGAAATGCATGCTTAATATCTTTTAAGGCTTCAAATAGTAGAAGAAAACATATTCGGCCACTTTTGAGTTTCTGACTCAACAATCTGTGGGTGTCCTTTCATGCCAAACAACAGAGAACGACCCCTTCATGTGTAGTGACCGACTGCTTATGGTCACCATTCCTCTAGTGGTGGACGGACAACTTTTCAGTGTAATAGAACAGGTGCGAGCAGGCAGTCTGGGTCTGGAATGCAGCCTGACGAGAAGACGTGCAGAACGAACCTGGACTCGTCCCAGGGAAGCAGCAAAGTTTACCCAGACTTATCTCGCCACCTTAGACAACATGCTCTTTTTTTTCCTCATTTTCTAAAGTGCTGTTGACATACACTAGTATATTAGTTTCAGATGTACAACACAGTGATTAGACATACATGTAACTTACAAAGTGGTCACTCCACTAAGTCTAGTACCCACCGCTCATAGTTATTACAATACTCCTGACTATACTCCCTATGCTGTACTTTACATCCCCAGGACTAGCAGGCAACTAATTCTCTGACACTGGGGTGTTGGCCGCCAGCCCATCAGGAGATGTGACACCAGTAAACTATGGAGCCTTGATACTCACACTGTGGCCCCTGGACCACCTGCAGGGGCGTCACCTAAGAGTTGGTAAGAGCCTCACCATCTCAGGCTCTCCCCCAGGCCTATAGAGTCAGTCTGCATTTCAACAGGATCCCCAGGCGGCCTGCGTGCTCGGCGAGGTTGGAGCAGCACTGGGGTAAAATGCAGCCCCTGCCCTCCATCTATGGCACAGTCTGAGTTTCACACAACCTCTCCTTTGACAGATCTAGACAATGATCAACCAGCTCAGCAAAAGCTCCCTTTTGCTGGGAGGGAGGAAGGAATGTAATTCTATGTGGCTGGCACTTTACCTCCTAGGAGTCACCCTCTGTCTGCTATGTGAGAGAGATACCATTTCCCAGCACAGTACAGGCAGTTAGACCGGCTGGAAGAAGCGTTACCTAAAGGACCGGCTCCTAGGAAAACGCATCGCTGCTTCAGAAAAAAGGGACCACCAAGAGAATCCTTAAGGCAACAGTAGACCTCAGATGGCTCCAAGTTCCTTAACCTCCTCCAATAAATTAATCC
Organism: Myotis yumanensis; assembly: GCF_028538775.1. Lineage (NCBI taxonomy): Eukaryota > Metazoa > Chordata > Mammalia > Chiroptera > Vespertilionidae > Myotis > Myotis yumanensis. Next base: position 21,208,017 of record NW_027223764.1, on the reverse strand, counting down.
TGTGTTTACACTGCCTGGTAATCACTGGTTTTTGTTTTGTTTTGTTTTCCCCCCCGAGATGTTCTCAGTTTTCCAGCTTCAATTTCTGAAAAACACTTAAAAGGAAAAGGGATCTAATAACTAGTTAAGTGGAAAACCAAAGGACAGGGAGGTGCGGGCCTGCAGGGAGCGAAGAATAATACCCTGGCAGCAGTGGCTACCAGTCCATAGCAGCCTCACCGTGTGCCGGGCACCAGAACAGATGTTTTATAGGCGTCACCTCCCGTCGGAGGAAAGACAGAATAAAACGGAGGGTTTCTTTCTCGATGACAAGGCCTTAGGTTCACACACACGTCTTCTGGTCTCCTCCTTGCAACAACCCCACGGGGAAGGCGTCACCACCACCATCGTGCCACATGGCTTGGTCTTAACAAATGCTCGGGACGTGTTTGTTGACTCTGCTGCCTGGCCTCTCTGACATCAGAGAAATTACGATGTCCAGAGGTGAGTGAGCCCCCGATCACCTCCAAACTCCCCAGAGGTGAGGTTCTGAAGTCTGCCTTTCCCCCAGCTCCCCATCCTGGCTGCCTCCACACGACAGGCACATCGACGACCCCCACTCAGCCAGCTGAGGGTGCCTGAGCGCTGCACCCCCTCCCAACATCAGGCCCTGGCACCCGAGGCACCCCGATCCTCATGGCCGCAGAACCGCACGCGGCTGCTTCTGCACTCAAGTCTGTAACTGCTCACAAGACCGGTGATGTCTGTTCCCAAACCTGTTTAGCCAGAGGTACTTATAATTGTATAATTGAATGAACTGTTACATAAACAAACCAAATACCAGTGCGAAAAGAGAGAGTCATCTCTATGAAAACTAAGCTGAATGCTTTGAAAGAGTCCCTAAAAGGGAAGCTGCTAATTAAAGGGCTGTTGGATTACGGAAAAGACTGCAGGGCAAGAGGATCATTCAAGAAATTCAGGATCCTCCACAGCTTGCTCCCAAGGACCCTTCAGAAATCTCACTCACCCTAGAGAAACCAAAACCAAAAATCCTAAGTAAGGTGTACATGTGTGGTTTAGGTGAACTCCAATCAGCATCTCATAATAAAAAGAAAGGGTTTGGCAAAAAGAAAAAAAAAGGAGGGGGGTAGGAGGGGAGGTCAATAAGTGCTCATTTATATGTTATAACTTAAAATGAGATGTTTACAGTATGTGTCATGTTTATGACTCCCCACTTCATCCAACTTTTATGATTAACTGATTCACCACTGGTCCCCGACAAGTCCGAGAGGGTGCCGGCCGTCCACAGCAAGCACTGGACCCCCAGGGACAGAGCAGCCACAAAGAAAGGAACTTGGAAAAGGACAGAAGGGACAAAGTCTGCAGTGATGTCGTGACTCAAAAAGTAGGGCCCTGCCTTGGATGGCAGAAGCAGGCGTGATGAGAGCCACAAGGCCCTGTCTGAACCCCAACCCACCCTCTCTCCTCCTCTGGGGCCTGGCAGTACCCAAGCTGAAGCTGGAATGGGTTAGGTCCGAATCAGCCCCTCATAACCAGGTCACGAGTGGAGTATGTTTTGTTCTGAGCCCTTTACACATCTGTTCAGCTGGGGGCTCCTTGTCACCCAGGTTAGGGCTGGCTGAGGAAGGCCAAGGAAAGGTCACCTTGACCTGCAGGAAGGCACTGAGACAACCCTACCCTTTCCCTTTCATTTAATACCTTATTTTCTTTTATATAAAAGAGAAAAGGGAGGTATTAGGACATAGCCATTAAGAGCTCAGGCTTTGGAGGCTACATGGTCCCAGTTCTAATCCCCTCTCCTGCATGTAATCACTTAATAATCACTTCATGAGGCAAGTGCTTAACTTCTGTGCACCTCTATTTCTCATCTGAAAGATCCCACTGACCCAGTGTTGTTTCAAGGATTTAAGGAGATATTGGGGGCGAGGGGCAAAGAGCTTATCTTGGTGCCTGGCAGAGAGTAAGGCAATCAATAGTAGCTATTATTATAAACTCATTGGGAAATCCATAAAAATATAAAAGCACAAAGAATAAAATTAAAGTTACCTGTTAACCCACCACTCAGTGCAGTGAGAGTTAATATTGTCAATTCTTTTCCTCCTCCTGCATTCTGTACACATACAAGTTAATTTTTATTTACACAAATGTCACTTCCTGCCTTTTCCACTTAACATTATATTGTGTGTACATTCCCATGGCTGTGATTGTTCTCCCAAAGTGTGATTTTATGGCTATGTTTCCACCAGAATGGCTGTTGCCAATTTTTTATTGTATTTCAATAATGTACAATGAACTTCTTGATATATACATGTTTTTAGCCATGTCTCTGATTATTTCTGGCTCAAAAGGCATGAACAATAGAGTTCTTGACACCTACATACAAACCACTTTGCCAAAACATGAGATTGGGCCCTGGCAGGGTAACCCAGTTGGTTAGAGCATCATCCAGATGCACCAAGGTTGTGGGTTCAATCCCTGGTCAGGGCACATACAATTGTCAACCACTGAATGCATAAATGTGTGCAACAACAAATCAATGTCTGTCTGTCTGTCCGTCTGTCTGTCTCTCTCTCAAATCAATAAATAAAATTTAAAAGAAAAATTAGGTTGGTGACCACCCTGAATGTGAGTGCCAATCCCCCCCACCTCACCCATTCCACGTGCCTTTTTCCCCCTCATTATTGCCCATCTGAAATGCAAAAATTGATCAAGACACATTTGCAAACTTGAAAGCCCTGTAAGGAACAAACCATCCAACTCCGAAATGTGTCCACCTTCCAGTGTCTGTGCTGTGGCCCCGAGCACCCAAAACATGACTCCTCAGGTGCCCCAGGGCTTCCCTGATGGTCCCCTCCACACACCAACGCTTCCCTGAGGCCACACACATCGGTGAACAGTGTTTACACCTGGGTATGAGATTATAGGAAGAACTCTCACTTCCTCGGTAATGTGTGGATTTTTTGCCATAATGCATTTTCGGGGGGCGGGGGGAGGAATAGCTGCATCTAGAATGTGGGATGAGGACAGTCTCCAGCTTTCTCTCTACTGTGACCTCATGATGATGCTGTGACCATGTCCACGCTGCAGCTGCCCCTGGCTCCTATCAGCAGGCGGGAGGCAGGCTGGGCGTGCCGTCCTGCCCCTGAGCACACACCCCCTTGGCCACCAGGCTCAGTCGGCTCCTGTGCCTTCAGAGCCAGCCTCCACCACCCTCCTGAGCCCACACCCACAGACACTTACAGCCGCTCCAGCTCCTTCATGTCGTCCAGAGCCCCCCGTTCCACCACTCCAATCTGGTTCTCCATCAGCTGCCTGAGGAAGCAAAGAGACAAAGACAGCTACAGCATGTTGGACAAGGACTCCTGGAAACAGCTGGCACAGGGAGTGAGACAGGAGCTGTGCCTGAGACGAGTGCAGATCTGAGTCCGGCCTGAGCCCACAAAATTTCCTCACAACGTTGCCAATTCCCAGCAGGGACTCCTCGGCACACCCAGCCTCAACCGCAAGATGTGCTTCCAGCCCCAGCCCCGTGCTGATCCCTGCATGGCAGAAGGCCACAGGACACCAGGGCACCAGGTCATTGCTCCAAGGCATGCTCGGGAAGCCGGGCCCAGGCAGCAGGCAGCAGGGGCTGCTCTGGGCTGCAGGTGCACATGCCCTCCTTTGGCCCAGAGAGTGAGTTTCCAAGGGGCAGAATGGACAGAATGGGCCAGTAGCAGGGGGAGGGGATCCGGTGCCAACTGGGCAAAGCCCACACATGCAGCACATTCTGCAGTTGGCAGACGACACCCCCTCCGCCTGCACCCCGACTCTGCCTGGCCCATCTGCTGCCAGCTGAGCCACCTGGCTCCATGGGGCTCTGCACCTCCTCATTGCCAATGCGCCATGCAGCCCAGAGCGTCCAGCTGGCGGACAGCAGTTTTTGCCAACAGATCGCCTGTTGCATGGTAATTTTTGAGGTTGTCAAACGTGTTTTTCTCCCTACACGTTCCCTTCTCCACTCTCCAGCAGGTGGCTTATGTGCTCCCACATGCACCGCAGATGAGGTTTGAGACAGGGCAGAGGGCAGAGACGGCCACCACCCACTTCTTTTTCTCCACTTGTTTCCAGAACCTATGCTACTGAGGAGCTCCCAGTGTAGACCTGGGTGGGGAAGAGGGGGACAAACCAGGAGGAAGGGGCACTTCCTCAGGCACAAAAGAGATTTCTGGAGCCTGGGATGGGTCAGAGATCAGTGGGCGATAGCTATGACCCCAGAGAGGATCAGCCACAAGATCCCCAGTTCCTCCAAAGACCCTCAGAAATGAATGCAAAGCAAGTAGTTCTGACAGAACTGAGGCCCCAGGGCCCTTGCACTTCCCTGGGAATAAGGGATGAGGGGTTCTATGACTGTCTGATGTTCAATGCATCAGGATGCATGCCTGGCAGGCTGCCTCTGCATCAAGATCAGCAGAGAAGGAGAGATGAAGAAATCAACACCCTCCTGGCCCCTCACCCCTGCCCAGCATGACAGAGGAGGTGCTGCTGATGGCTCCTTTCCCACTGCCTCCAATACCTGCCGCTGTCAAGCAACCCAGGGAAATCGACTCTACCCTCAAGTGCTCTCAATCACCTGCCCCTCAAGCCAGGGGCAGCCCCTTGCTGGGGAGTTTTCTGGGCCACAGGTTCAAGAGAACTATGGAGACTGTTATAGACTGAATTGTCCCCGCTCTCCCCCACTCTTCCCAGATATTAATGCATTGAAGCCCTAACCCCGATGTAACTGTATTGGAGACAGGGCCCTTAGGGAGGTCACTGAGGTTAAATGAGGTTATAAGGATGGGGCCCTCATCTGCTAGGACTGGTGTCTTTATAGGAAGAGACATCAGAGCTCTCTCTGTGCACACACAGAGGACAGGCCACCTGAGGACACAGCGAGCGGCTGGCCGGGAAGAGAAGCCCCACCACAAATGAGCCCTGATGGCACCTTGATCTTAGATTCCTTGCCTCCAGACCTGTGAGAAAATAAATGTATGTTGTTTATGCCACCCCATCTGTAGCGTTTTGTTAGAGCAGCCTGAACAAAGACAGAGACCTAAAGATTCCGCATGGTCCCTCGGTCTTCCCTCACCCCAGGAGACAACCGGTGGACAAGACAGCCCCATCTGCCCAGCCCAGGTCCCGCCAGGCAGCCACCACCGGTGCCTATGCCATCACCCAATTTTTCATCCATGCTGGAGGCAGGGGCTGCTCCGGGTCAGGACTCACCATCACTTCCACCCCACCACCCTCAGGGTGTCCCAAGACGGACTCCACGTGGAGGAGCCCAGCCTGCCTACAACCCTACAACCCTACTACCCACAGCCAGGGCTCTGCCTAGGACACACAGGCCATTGCCGAGGGAGGGGACGGGGAGGTTACAAGCAGGAGCAGATCCCATACTCACAGCACCCGCAGCTGCTTGAGCCCTGCAAAGTCGTTCTTATGGATCCGGGTGATGTTGTTGCCATTGAGTTCCCTGGTGGAGGAGAGAAGAGAAGGAAATGGTGAGCTGTGCAGGGTGGGTCCCCAGGCCGGGGCCCAGATCCAGGCTCCTTCGCTCCCTGGCTCAAGCCTGACATCTGACCCGTAGGGTGGGTGCTCCCCAGCCAAGCCTGGGGCCCTCGAGTCTATGTGGAGGCCCAACAAGCTAGGGGCTGTTGGCAGCAGATGTCCAACCAGCAGGAACGCACAAGGCTCCCTGCTGGGAGTTCTGCTAAACCCAACACGGAGCTTTGCCCCTGAATGAACTCAGTCTAGTTGAAGAGATAAGACATTAACACACGAAAGAATTGGAAAAGTAGCCAATTAGAAGCTATTTAGGTGGAATCCTTGCTGAACGCCAGCTTCCTCGTCTATGAACTGGGGATAATAACTCTCTCATAGGGTTTACATGAGGCATAAGTAGGGAAAGAGTACGGCCTGTGGTTTAAAAGGACCCCCTTGGGGACTCGGTTTTTGTCATCTGGTGGCACTGGTTCCTGTGAGCTGTCCGTATTCTGAACAGGAGAGAGTAGAGTGGGCCATGCCATTCAATGGAAACTGAGGAAGTGGGACTCAAGCTGAGACGGACAGGACAAGGCAGATCTGCAGGGCAGGAGGGTCAGGGAGGACATTCAAAGAGGGAGAACACCCAGCAGATCCATGGGGTGGGGGTGGGGGGACAGGCTGAGAGTCAGAGCCGAGGGAAGCAGAGTTGGAGGAACGTGGGTCCAGACCACAGAGGGTCGGAGAAAGCAGAGGAGAGACAGGGAGCCAGTGAGGTCTCTGAGCAGGAGCCTGCCCTGAGGTCAGCCCTGTAGCAAGAGGAGGGTGGGAGGCAGCGGGAGGACTGGAGGGCAGGGCTGAAGAAGAGAGGGAGCCCACTCTCTGATCCTAGGGCTGGGCCTGCAAAAGTGGTGGCTCCTTCCCTCACACCACCCCGGCCTCTGGCCCCTGTGTTCCTCCTTAGCCCTCCCCAGTCACATCCTGGGCATCTTGGACCTAGAGCCCACCTTAGAGACTGTCTGGTCCCACCTCCCCAGCCAGCCTCCGAGGGAAGCCCCCCAGCACACCCCAGAACGACAGGCCCTGCAGGAGTCAGGCGCTCCGCTCCCCAGAAAGTTCTTCTGCTGAGCCACACACCAGCAGAATCTCCCTCGGGCCTCGCACCAAACCTAGCTGTCACCTCCGCATCTAACCAGTCTGTAGAGCTCCAAGTTCACAGCCACCATGTTCCCTCCTTTCTCACCTCTGTCACAGTCACCACGTGCGTGGCAACAACCTGTCACCACCCCATGTTCCCCTGCAGCTCAGTCTCGTCACTTACCAACTGTGGCCAACCCGAGCCCAAGCTGCCGTGAAGAACAGAAAGTTCTCGGAAGTGTGTTTGGACTAGATGATGTTCTAGAATCGTACCCACTAAGAACAACGTGTGATTAGTTTCCACACACTCCTCACGCCAAGCTGGAAAGAGTTATCGTGTCCATCTTGCAGAGGAGGGAAGAGTGGCTCAAAGAAACGAGGTGCCTTCCCCAAGTCACCAGCTGGTAAATGACAGAACAGGGGCCTGAGCTGGGCCATCTGATCCCAGAGCCCAGGCTTCTACCAGAACAGGCTGCCTCCTGAGCTGACAAGCCAATAATTCATTCAGCTCATTACTCTCTCTGCCCTTCCCCTGCGCCTGGCTCTTGATCTTGGGGAGCAGCTGGAAAAACTCATTCCCTGCTCCCCATCTCCTTTCTAACAGGGTCTCTCAGAGGGGCTGGAGGCCTCTCCGAGGTAACGAGGCCGTTGGTGGGAGCCCCAGCCGGAGCTACTTCCCGCCCTAAATGCCGAGAGCGTGCCTCTCCCTGTGAGACGGGCTCTTTTCAATGTACAAGTCTTTTTTTTACTGAACTAGATATTCTTCCCCGAAACAGCCAGCCCTGGGCCTCACTTGTGCTGCACCCCAATCTCTCCTTCTGCAACACGCCTGGGCCATCTTACTGAAACTCTCATCCCCAAAACCACAAGGAATTTTTGGTTGTTTGAATTTTTTGATTATAAAGATATGTCAGCATTGATTCTAAGAGCGAAACATTGAGCTTAAATGGACATCAACAGAGCGATGCTTAGCTGGCTTTCAGCACAGCCATGAAACCAAACTCTATGCAGCCATTTCAAATGGTGCAGATCAGTTCGCATTGATGGGGAAAGCTGTCCAGCACACAATACATGGAAAAGGGTTATAAGATGCTTGTGTCCTATGAGCCTCCTTATGTAAAAACTCACACGCACAGCGACACATGCAGGCGGAGCTCACAGGGGGCTGTGTGTCCCATATCAATGCCAGTAACTGCTGCGCAGTGGGACTTACGGTGACTTTCTTTTTTATATTTTCCTGCATTGTTTGAACTTTTAAAAAAAACATGTATGTTTGTATAAGCTGACATTACTATTCAAGCTATTGCATTTAAAAATGAGAGTAATGCCCTAGCTGGTTTGGCTCAGTGTATAGAGCATCGGCCTGGGAACTGAAGGGTCCCGGGTTCGATTCCGGTCAAGGGCACATGCCTGGGTTATGGGCTCAATGCCCGGTAGGGGGCGTGCAGGAAGCAGCCAATCAATGATTCTCTCTCATCATTGATGTTTCTGTCTCTCTCCCCCTCTCCCTTCCTCTCTGAAATCAATAAAGATATATTTAAAAATAAATAAATAAATACATAAATAATAAAAATGAGAGTAATATATGCACATTATTGTGTTTTTCTCAATTTCTTGAAGAATAAAGGAAAAAATTATAATCACACATAAACTCATCACCCAAAAGTAACCCCCATTAACATTGTGGAATATTTTCTCCCATGCCTGTTTCCTTTGGATACAAGTTTTATATCGTTGAGATAATTCAACGAACACTTACTGAAGGCTTACTATTTGCAAAGAGTTCTGCAAGGTTCTGAAGCCATGAGGATGCATGAGACATGAATGATATCAAAGCCTACAAGGTCACAGCCTGTCTGTCCCCCTCTTACGGTTTTGACTGGCCATGAAGTGTCCCCTCATGTGGACAGATCAAGTTCCTGGGGTGTCCCATGATTCCCTGTTACTAGAACACCAGGGCTATTTTGATGTTGTTCAATCATAAATACTACTGCACAAAATTTGGTGGGCATTTGGGAGAAATACGTCCCTCCACGGAATTACTCAGTCAAAAGTCATGAAAAAGCTGGTGAGTTTTACAATCCATTCATTCCTTTCCATGGCAGCCATGGTTTATAAAGCACTTGACTACAATAATTATTCATTTTACAGACGGCAAAACTGAGGCAGAGACAAACGCTTAGACTTGTCTGACAAGGCAGGACCGAATGTGGAACTCGGGAAACTGAGGATGAGACAGACTCCCACCGGGTGGGCGGGGTGGGCTGGAGGGCTCTCGCTCATATGCCTCTCCTCGGGCCCTTCTGCACCGGGGCCCACTGTGCAGACGGCAGGAGAAACTCCTTAGCCCACCATCAGCTGGTTCCAGCCCCTCCTCACTTCCTACACCTCACTCCACCCCTAGGTAAGGGAAGACCTGGGCCAGGCAGGCAGGAGAGGACAATGTGCCGACAGCAGAGCAAACTCAGCCTCCCCCCATCAGCCTTGCTCTCGAACCCCGAACCCCGGGGCTGAGTGCCTCCTCTCAGGGAAAAGCCCTTGAGAAGGCAACCTTCGAGGCTCATCAGACTCCCAGGTCTGGAGGCTGCTGCTTAGGGAGGCATTATCACCACGTAGGCTGAGAAAATGACCTCCAGCGGTTGGCCGGCCCCCTCCCCCTCAGCAGGGCGGCCCACCAGGATCAAGTTTCCAACCTGAGCCAACCACTTCCCCTCCACCCTCAGCAGAGGCTGCAGAATGAGGGAAGGAGGTCATTTTTCTCCAACACCTGATTCCTCCAACAGGTGCTGCTTGTGTGTTGCCATGGAGATGCCCCTCCGCAGGAAGCTGCCTAGGAAAAAAATGGGAGAAGCTGCTGTGACCTTAAGACCAGAGCAACCACGTCAGCTGGGCCCTCTGGGGCACTTCCCGGCCTCGTGTCTCAGGAAGCACCCTGGGTCCTGAGCTTCCTGCCACCACTTCTTACGGAGCCCCTGTGTGTGCAGGCTCTGAGCCCAATGCCCAGCACGCTTCACCTCACTGCACCCTCCCTGGGAGGTGAGTCACGGCCTCTCCATCCTGCTGATGAGGAAACTAAGGCTCAGACTGATGAGGTGATTTTCCCAGTGCCACACAGCTAATCAGTGGTGGGGCCGGATCAAAACCAGGCCAGTGTGATTCCCTGTTCGTTCCCTACCTCACGATGCCTCGTGTTGATGGGCTCTGTCCGCCCACCTCTCCCCCGAGTGCTCATGCCTTGATGGAGCTGAGAAGCCACGTGTGTGCTGTGGACAGGGAACACTGGGCCCTGTAGTGAGACTGTCTGCTCTGCCTGGCAGTGTTGCTCACTTGGTTGGAGCATCATTCTGTGCACGAGAAGGTCGCATCGGTTCTCAACCTTCTGGCCCTTTAAATACAGTTCCTCATGTTGTGACCCAACCATAAAATTATTTTCGTTGCTACTTCATAACTGTCATGTTGCTACTGTTATGAATCGTAATGTAAATATCTGATATGCACGATGGCCTTAGGCGACCCCTGTGAAAGGGTCGTTCGACCGCCAAAGGGGTCGCGACCCACAGGTTGAGAACCGCTGGTCTAGGGTTCAATTTCCGGCTGGGGCATGTGCAAGAGGCCACCGATCCATGTGTCTCTCTCACATTGATGTCTCTCTCTCTCTCTCTCTCTCAAATCAAAACAAATCAAAATTTTTAAATAGTATACTCATATGTAAAACACTTTCAAAAAGGGCGGGGCGGCTATCTACTCTGCCTAAGCAGCAAGATCAGGGGAGCGTCCCAGCTGCTGAGCAAAGTGCATTCTTAGTGGCTAAAAGCTTGGGCTTTGGCGCTAAACCAGGGGTCCTCAAACTACGGCCCGCGGGCCACATGCAAATACAAATATTGTATTTGTTCCCGTTTTGTTTTTTTACTTCAAAATAAGATAGGTGCAGTGTGCGTAGGAATTTGTTCATAGTTTTTTTAAAAACTATAGTCCGGCCCTCCAACGGTCTGAGGGACAGTGAACTGGCCCCCGGTTTAAAAAGTTTGAGGACCCCTGCGCTAAACAGTCCAGCCTCACATTCCTGCTCCACCATTCCTGGCTCTGTGCTTAGGCAAGGAGCTTAACTTCTCTGAGCCTCAGTTTCTAGATTCGTAAAATGGGGACAATGATAGTACCCACCTGCTTGAGATGTGGTGAAGTTTAAATTACTTAATATTTCTTCTTTTTTTTACATTTGCTTTTTAGAGAGAGAAGAAGGGAGAGGGAGAGGGAGAGAAACATTGATGTGAGAGCACGACATCGATCGGCTGCCTCCTGCATGTCCCCCAACGGAGATCCAGACCACAACCCGGGCATGTGCCCTGACCAGGAATCAAGCCAGCAACCTTTTGGTGCAAGGATTGATGCCCAACCCACTGAGCTACCCTGGCCAGGGTGGATGACTTAATATTTCTAAAACACCGAGAGCAGGGCTCCTGTATCAGCATTACCTGCTGCAATAGTCTTTACTACTAGTGTTGCTGTTGCTGCTGCTGCTGTTTTCCTCAAGGACTATGGCTGTGCCAGGCAGGCGGTACCCCAGGCACAGCTCGGGCTGGTGCTGGGCGGCAGGACCATGCTGATTAGGGAGGAGCCAGCTACCCAGGCCCTGCAGGCCCCAGGATGCCAAGGCCCAGGGAAGACGCCCTGAGATGGTTGTCTCCCTTCCCAAAGTGATGGGTCTGCACCCATTCTTGTCCCCCAGGAGGAAGTACACTGGGGTGGCAGATGGCCCCGATTTCCGTCAGTTCCTGTGTGGTCCAGCCCTGAAAGGGAAACCTCGGTGGGAAAAGATTTGGGAGAAAATCCTCCGAAGCAAAGTTACTGAGGAAAAAACAAAAACACACAGGATTTCTTGAATCCTCTCAGGAAGCAAGAATCTGATCCCCAGCATCTGGGTGTTTATGATAAACCAAGGGAAACCCTCGGATTTCCTAGAACCGCAGGAATAAACACCGTGGGCCCCCGGCGGGGAGTTCTGGGGCCCCACACGCCTCACAGGCATTTCTCGCCCTGGAGTTCCAGCCACCCCTGGTGCTGTTTCACTGAGGGGCCAGGACATCCCACAGCAGCGCAGGCCTGCAAGGGGAGGCTCCGTCCCCTTCAAATCCCATCCTGCAGAGTCTCCAAAATATAAACACGAGGCTCTGCCTGTGACTGAGCCAGGCCTCTGGGCTGGGAGACTGTCCTTTGAAATCTTAGCCGGCCCAAATCCACAGCACTGAGCATGTGCAATCAGACCAGAGAACTGAGGGAAGGAAGACTTTCCCTCTGCAGCTAGGCCCACAGACGAGGCCGGACACCCCAACCTCCAGGCCAGCCGCTGTGGGCCGACGCCTGTCATTGCACCTGGAGCCCCACGGAGCCCCTGCCCGGTCTCCCCACAATCCCACTGGCTCCCCTCCAATCTGTTCTCCAAGCCACAGCCAGAGAGATCTTTTCAAGATGCAAATCTGATCATGTCACTCCCCACTTAAGCCCTTCAATGAATCCCCATTGCGCTTGGAATCAAGACAAAAATCAACGTGAACAACTAGGCCTCGAGGTCTGCCCTGCGCCAAGTTCTGATGTGCTCCCCCTGGAGCAGAGCCTCTGAACTTCCCATTCCCTCTGCTTGGGACGCTCCCTCCTTCCTCTTCGCCTAACTCACTCCAACCCGTCCTTCCACTTGGTCAGACCTCCTGTCCCAGGCCCACGGAGCATCCCAACCCTCTCCTCTGTGGCGCAAATCGGGGGCATTTTTATATGAGTGATGCCTCAGCCCCTGAATAAGGTTAGGAGCTCCATGAGGACAGACTGTCCGCTGTTGATTTTCATCATGTACCCCCAGGGCCTGACACAGCACGTGGCACCTGGAAGAAGGTTCTTAAATGCATGAATAAATTTCCATTCAAACTGGCAGATTCCAAATAGCATTGCGCCGAGTATGTTTTCCATGCTTCCCTGCTCCCCAACTTTAAAAAAACCACTAAGTGAGAAATGTTCTCCCCAAACAGACATCAGCCAATAAAAGCTCCTCACACAGAGGACACTGCTGTGTTACTAACAACCTCCAGGGCCCACAGGTTAAAAAACTAATATTTCTCTGAGCGCCTTTCACAGGAAAATGCCAGTCCCCGGGGCTTCAGCGGCTCTGCTCCTCCACTTCCTCTGCCTCAGGGCCCTCGCCCGTGCTGCTCCCTCAGCCCAGCACAGCCTGGAACAGCCCAGAACACCCGGCTCCTCCTCACCTGCCCAGCAACACACACACCTGGCTCACTGCTAACATCCTTCAGGCCTCAGTTTATATGCCCCCTCCTCTAAGCAGCCTCCCCGGGGGGTGCCCGATTGCAATTTGGAGACGTGAGGACTCAATATGAGGTCCTTTGGTAAAGGCCCGTCTCCCCTGCCAGGCTGTGAGGGGACAGGGCTCCATCTGTTTTGCTCACTGCTGTACGCCCAGCACCTGCGAGGCGGCCTGGCACACAGTAGGTGTTCACTATATATAGAGTGAAAATAGGCTGAGTGAGCAATCCTGCCCACCGCGCCCGGCTTCTGTGGGCACAGGGCGTCTGAGGCCTGACACATGCTCCCGTCAGCAGGCTGAGCCCTCCCCACAGTCTTCAGGCCCCAGCAGGTCATGACCCGGAGGCTCCACCAACTCCCTAGCAGGGCCCACAGGCCCAGCACCAACCACAGTGCTAGGGCAGTCCTAAACCTAGTGAGGGTCAAAAGGGCCGATGGCTGAGCAATCAGGGGACCACACAGGGCAGGTTTGCTACCCGCCTAGCTCCTGGGGACCTCTTGTTCGCTTGGCTTGAATAATAGTAATACCTGCACTATCACAACCAAGCCAGCTCACGGAAGCCTCATAATAGAAGCAGGTTAAACAGGCAGGACTCGAACCCTGGCATATCTGATTTCAGGGCTCAGTTCTCTTTTTTTCTCTCTAATATTTAATTGTGGAAAAATACACATAATAAAAATTTACTCTTTGATCATGTTTAAGTGCACAGTTCACTTAGGGTTAAGTATATTCACATTGTTGTACAACAGATCTGCAGAACTTCTTCATCTTGAAAAGCCGAAACTCTGTGCCAATTAAACACTAACTCTCATCCCTCTCTTCCTCCGCCCCTGGCAACCACCGTCCCACTTTGTCTCTATGAATTAGACTCCTCCAGGTAACTCGTACCAGTGGGATCGTACAGTACTTGTCTTGTGCCTGGTTTACTTCACTGAGTATAGTGTCCTCGAGGTTCACCCATGGTGTAGCCTGTGTCAGAATGTCCTTCCTTTTTGAGGCTAAATGATATTCCATTGTATGTCACTCTGCCTTTTGTCCACCCATCAGTGGGCACCTGGGTTGCTTCCACCCTTTCACCATGTGAATAATGCTGCTTGAACATGGGTGTACAAATACCTTTGAGACCTTGCTTTCAGTTCGTTTGGGTGTATACATAGAAGTGGACTTGTTGGGCCATATGGTAATTCTATGTTTTATTTTTTGAGGCATCATCATGCTGTTTTTCATAATGGCTCCTCCATTTTCTATTCCCACCAACAGTGCACAAGGGTTAAAATTTCTCCACATCCTCACCACCACTCATGATTTCCGGTTTTCTTGATGGTGGTCAGGGCCCAGCTCTTAACCCCAACTCTGTGATGGATCCTGTTCTAAGGCCCAATCTGCACCCTGTCCCTTCACTCCTGAGCCCCAGTCTTGTTTTTGCCAATCCCCTTCCCAGGTCTGGGGCTCACCCCAAAACCACAACCTACAGCCAGGGCCCCACTGTTAGCCACCAGGCCTCCATGTACATGCCTGCCAAGTGCTCTCCACCCACTGCCCACTGAGAGGTCACCCACCAATTAACTCCCTGCAACATCCCCCAATTCTGCTCACCATGCCCCTACCCCCAGGCTGGACACCCCCTCCTTACACTAACTTGGGTCCACCCCATAAACATGCACGGACAGGAATCAATCGTGTTCAAACTGCCTTTAAGCCCCACTGCTAAGCCCTGACAGGAGTTTTGTAGGAGATGAATGAATGCCTGATGAATGAATGAATGAACGAATGAAGCCAGGCCTTATAGAGATGTGTGGAACAGTAGCAAATTTAAAAACAAAAGACACATATCTCTCAGAGCCTGAAGGCTCAGGGTCCCTGGGCAGCCATACCAGCCCTCTGTGACCCAGGCAGAGAGCCCCACCTCTCTGAACCTTCTCCACATCTGCAAAGAAGGGTAAGTGATACCTTCCTCACAGGCCCAGCACGAGGAGCAAAAGGATGGACTTGGTGAAGCATCTCGCTCTGAGCCTGGCACAAGGTAGGTGCCCTTGGGGCTCCAACACCATCACCACACTCCCTTCACGTCTCTCCACCTCAGTTCTCTGATCAGTCAAGGTCCCACCACCCCATCCCCATCCCCATCCCCATCCCCATCCCCATCCCCATCCCCATCCCCAAGGGCACTGGCTCCTCCTTTCCATAACTGCCCCCCCCCCCACCGCCCCCAGCCCGCCTCTGCCCCCAGCAGACTGCAGTCCACCTGCCCCTACACTGCAAACAACACCCCCGCCTTGGAGCTCCTGCTCTTGTTCTCTCCTCCTGAAAACTTCCTCACCGCCTACTCAATCCCCCACTATCTGCCTTCCACCCTCCACTTCTCCCAGGAAACCAGTCTGCCTGGCTTTGCCGTGACCCCATCACAGTTCCAGAGCTTTCCTTGGCCAGACTGGCTGCTCCCCACCCCGCCAGCCCTCTTCCCATCTCCAAACACTTTCTTGGTTTGGCAGCAACTACTCTTTATCCAGGTTCAAAGCCACAGACGTTCTGTCAATGCTCCTTGTGTCACACACAGGACAGGGCGCTTCCCACCTCCCACAGCCCCGCCTGCCCTCCCACGTGGGCGTGGGCGGAGGCCAAAGGCAGGACCTTCCTCACCAGGAAACCCCAGCACCAAGCAGTTTCTCAGCCGTGGTCTGAGCACCTCCTGCACCTGAATCACCTGAACTGCAGTCAGCAAAGGTTTCGAACGCCGCTTTCTGGGGGTGGCCTGGGGTCTGCATTTGGACCAACATCCAGGAGATTCCTATTCCCGTGAAGTTCCTCTTCCACTGCCCTCATGGGTTTCACTGCTTCCCCAGGAGGCCTCCCTGACTGCCACTCCAGCCTGAACACTCTCCAGAGTAACCATCCCTGGTTCCTACCTCTAGAGCAGTGGTTCTCAACCTTCCTAATGCCGCGACCCTTTAATACAGTTCCTCATGTTGTGGTGACCCCCAACCGTAAAATTATTTTCGTTGCTACTTCATAACTGTAATTTTGCTACTGTTATGAATCGTAATGTAAATATCTGATATGCAGGATGTATTTAGGCGACCCCTGTGAAAGGGTCGTTCGACCCCCATAGGGGTCACGACCCACAGGTTGAGAACCGCTGCTCTAGAGTCATGTTTTCACGTAGCTGTTTACTGGCAAACGAGGCAGAAGCCAAACACATGGCTTCTCCAGGATCAACTTTATTCACAAGATTGTTCCCCAAGGCTCGAGCCTAGGGGCCCCCATGGCCCTCCCACGTGCTCTCTCTGCCTCGGTCCCGGCCTGCCTCCCTCCGGTCTCAGCCTCTACAGCAGCCTCCTCATCCTATGAGGACCAGTCCTCTCCTACTGCCGCTATAACAAATTTCCACGTGTTCAGTGGCTTAAAACAACATCAGTGTCTTACCTTACAGTTCTGGAGATCAGAAGTCCCAAATCAGTCTCACCGGGTGTATTCCTTTCTCTAGGCAAGAATCCTTTCCTTGCCTTCCCACCTTCTAGAGGTCCCTGCATTCTCGGCTCCTGGCCCCCTTCTCTCACGCCAAGCTCTTATAGGCCACAATTCCTACCACTGACTCTGACCCTCCTGCCTCCTCCTACAGGGATCCTGTGATTACGATGGGCCACCTGGATAATCCAGGGTCATCTCTCACCTCGAGATCCTTAACTTACTAATATCTGCAAAGTCCCTTTTACCCTGGAGGGCCACATATTCACAGGTCCCGGGGATCGGGACGTGAACATCGCTGGGGACCATTATTCAGCCCACCACAAGGACCATATTTTCTAAAGCAAAGATCAGAGCCATGAAAGGTCTTACCAGAAGTTTCTAGGGGAAAAAAAACAAAAAACTCAATGTATTTTCTTTTTAGCACCTACTATGCACCAGGTGAAGGGACACAAAGATGCATAAGGCATGATCCCTGCCCTCAGGAAACTCAAAACCCAAGGTACCCATCAAACAAGCCAACTTCTTAAAAAGGAATAAAATTATCTTCCCTACAAAAGAATTCCAATTAATGACTGTAGAAGAAATAAGGGAAATAGAAAATCAAGATTGGATAATAATGGTTGCAGGCAAGATCCATTAATGAAAGCTAAAATTAGTAGGTAAGAATTTGAGGACAAAGTGGATCTTATATAGTCTCAAAGTGTCTCCCACAAATATTTATTAATTACAAATGGGAAGACAGTAATATTACAGAGGTGAGACCTGGCAGACACCCTCTTAACCAAGAGATCAGATTAACATCACCAGCAACGAGACATATTGATGCCATCCACCCCCGTTAGGATGTTCTGAGGGGGACACATTGTGGCCTCTGATGCATTCTTGCCAAAAATGCATAACCTCAATCCAATCAAGAAAATAACACCAGACAGACCGAAACTGAGGAACCTTCTACAAAATAACTGACCACTACTTTTCCAAAAATATCAAGGTCAGCCCCAGCCGGTTTGGCTCAGTGGATAGAGCATCGGTCTGTGGACTGAGGGGTCCCAGGTTCGATTCTGGCCAAGGGCACATGCCCGGGTTGCAGGCTCGATCCCCAGTATGGGATGTGCAGGAGGCAGCTGATCAATGATTCTCTCTCATCATTGATGTTTCTATCTCTCTCTCCCTCTCCCTTCCTCTCTGAAATCAATAAAAATATATTTTAAAAATATATATCAAGGTCATAAAAAGCAAGAAAAAACTAAGGAACTGTCACAGATTGAAGGGGACAAAGGAAAAATGACTATCAAATTCAATGGGGAATCCAGGCTTGGATCCTGGAATAGGAAAGGGACAGTAGTGGGAAAACTGGGAAAATCTAAACCACGTCAGTAGTTTAACTATTGTACCAATGTTATTTCTTAGTTTTGATCACTGTACTATGGTTAAGAAAGATGTCAATATTAGGGGAAGCTGAGTAAAGGTCTGTGGGACTCTCTCTGTACTATTTCTGTAAAATTTCTGTACGTCGAAAATCATTTCAAAATAAAAGTTTTTACATTTTTTTAAAAAAGAATAAAATACAGCAACGACAGCAAAACCACTGTCACAGAAAAGCTAGAAACCACAGTCATCATCCCCAACTGGCCTCCCCACCATCAGTTGGCTTCACCCTCCATTTATTCTCCACAACAAAGCCAGGCCACAGAACATCTTAAGACAGCATTTTGCACTTGTCACTCTCCACTCAAAACCCCTGGGGGTAAGTGCTCAAAGGAGCTTGTCAAAGGGACACAGGAGCAGCTTGAAGTGGCTCCCACTGGCCACACGCGGGGCTCGATGAATATCAAAATATATAATGATAGTAACACACTGCAACCCAAAGACAAAGCAATAATCCACAGGTCCAGACTGTTAGGAATGAACAGAAAAGCAGGTGGAGGGACGGGACGTGCTTTCTTACGGTCGTTTGCCAAGAAGAAATGATGGAGTTAAAAACTTCTCACCCATAGGTGCTACAGCTAGTAAGAGTTTGATGAGGAATAGGATATTCACGCAACCTCAAAGTACCTCCCCACTAATTACTTATTCATAACTAAGAGTAAATAGTAACTTTCAGCTTGCCCAGGGACCAAAGCTAAAATCGCCAACACTGGGACAAGCTGACGCCGTGCGTCTTCTTCAGACGCGATCCACGGAGAAGGGCACAGCATCGCTTCCTTAGCATTCCTGTCAGAAATGCATAACCCGAATGCCATCGTAAAAAAAGGGCAGATGAAGCCAAATCGAGGGACGTTTTACAAAATAACTGGCCTGTACTCTTCAAACATGTCCAGGTCAAGAAAAACAAAGGAAGGCCGAGAAACTAGTCCAAATTAAAGGAGACCGAAGACCCATATAAGTAAATGCCATGTGTGGTCCTGGACAGAATTCTGGACCTGGGGGGATAAATAGCCATGAAAGGTGTTTTGGGACAAGTGATTAAATTCATACATGATCTCATGTATTAGTTCATAAGTAGACATGGGTAGGTAACAGTAACTTATCAATGTTAAATTTTCTGATTTTGGCAGCCTTGTTGATTTTAGAAAACCCACACAGAAGTACTAGTATTTAGAGAAAAAAGGTGACAATGTGTCCAACCTATTGTGAAATGGTTCATAAAAAAAAAGTGTGTGTGTGTGTGTGTCTGCATGTGTAAAATATAAAGCAAATGGGGCAAAATATAAATAACTGAATCTGGGTAACAGATATATAGGAGTTCCTTATAATTATTTTTTTTGCAACTTTTCTGTAAGTTTGAAATTATAACAAATTAAAAAGTTAAAATAAGAACAAGGAGTCTTTGGGGTGATGGAAATATTCCGAAATTGGATCATGGTGATATTTAGACAACTCGGTAGATCTATTAAAAATCACTGAATAGTAAAAAGAAGCAACTTTAATAGTTCCGCACACATCCCCTCTGACGGCTGCACATTTCCCAGCCCGTGGCCTGTGCTCACCCATTCCTGTCCTCTCGTCCCTCAGAACTCAGCAACACAAATGTTCACCCCGTCCGCTGGGTTGACCCCTCACTCTCCTTCCCAAATCCATGGCACACACCTCTGAGGTTCCCCAGATCCCCTTGCCCTCGCTTCACCTCTCTACTTACCCACGTCCTGCCCAACCTTCAAATCCCACAACCCCGATCAGTGCAAGGATTCAAGTCCTCACTCCCATCTCATTTCCAACAATGACAGCGTCCTTTCTACGCACCAACGTTATTCCAACCCCTTTAAGTACATGTGGTATCTCATTGGAACTCACAGTCCTGCGAGGTAAGTGCTATCGTTGGCCCCATTTTACAGACGAGAAAATCAAGGCACTAGTGAAGCTGCCCAAGATCTCTTGGGTAGCAGTTGAGGGAAGCAGGATTCAAACTGGGCCATTCTCCCGCCCAAGCCTGTGCTATAGCCACTGTGCTCTGCGTCCCTGTGGACAGCCTGGCCGGTTTGTCCTCTCATGGGAAGACCTTTTCCCCCCACCAGGCCGCAAGCTCCCAAAGGAGCGGCTCCACACCCGGGGCCACTCTAGACACTTGGCACATGGCAGGTGCCCAACAGCTGTTTGTGCACCACGGGCTGGGTCCCGGGAAGGAGAGGAGGGGTCTCGAGCTCCGACAAAAAGAAGAGCCGATTCTCCATCCCCCACCCCCAGCCCCAGCACAGCCCAGCTCCCTGGCGACTGCCCAAAGCCCGGCCGTCATCTGCTCTGGGTAATAAGTATTTGTATGGCGATAATTACAGCATTTGGGAAGAAAATCCCATTAAGCAAGAGCCCTGCCGAGCTGCTAATGCCGGCACAGAACTGGAGGCGGCCACTCCGCCAAGCTCCCGTCTGCTCCCCATAAAGCAGGAGCTGCCCATCCCGACGCCCGGCCCAGCCCCAAAGAGCACGGCCGCCCCTGCTGGCAGCCTGGGCAGCCTGGGCCACCCCCGCCAGCCCCAGCCTCAGAGAAGGGGCAGCCCTGTCTCCGTGTGCTCCTCGGTTCCCGGGGGATGCAGAGCGCTGGGTGAGGGACTGGAGAGCAGGGCCATGCTGGGACCCAGCACTGAGTGGTGCCCAAGTTCCTTTCCCGTCCCTGCAATCCTGTCACCTTAATAACAGTAATAGTAGCATTTATTGGTTACTTGCTGCGTGCCAGGCCTGGTGCAAAGTGCTTCTCCCTGCATTTAATCCTCACCACCACGCTTTCAGGCGGGTCCTGTCATCATCCCCACTCGATGGGCAGGGGAGCGGGGCTCTGAGAAGTCAGCACTTTCCCCCACAGCACTTACTGGCCTGCAATTATGCATTTACTCTCCTATCCTGTCCTTCATCTCTGTCTCCCCTGCTGGACTAAAGCTCAGGGTGGGAGAGGCAGTTTGGGTTTCTGTCCGGCACCATTCACTCAGCTAATGCAGACATTCAATAGATAGCTATCTGCTTAATGAATGAATCCAACCCATAACTTGCCCAAGGTCCCCAGCTGCTGAATGGCAGAGAGAGGCTAAAAACCCAGGCGGCTGGCTCCAGCGCCATGCCAGCATGCCGTCCACCCTGCAGAGTCCCTGCACAGCACTGCCCTGCTCCCTGCCTCCAAATCCCAGGGGCAGGGGCAGAGCTGCCCCAGGACAGGGAAGGAGCACTCTGAGCAGCCCGACTCCGGGAGGGCAGCCTACAGCACGGCCGACACCCAAATGCTTACCTCCCCAGCTCTCTCCTGCCCCAGCTGAACCCTCAAACCTGTAGCTAGGGCTTCTCACATAATAAAGAATAACATTATCACGTAATTGAATCACAAAGCATTTCACCCACAGAGCATGGGTGAATCCTGCAAAGCCCTATGAGGTAGTGGGTGTCACGCTCCCCAGAGGCTGAGGGATGGAAGAACACCAGCCACGTGACATGCATGTCGCCAGGCCCTCTCCACTGCATCCACTCACTTACTCCTCACCATCAGCCTGCAGGGCTGTCGCCGTCCCCTTTTACAGATGGGAAACTGGGACTTGGAGAGGATGGAGGACAGCACTGGGGCCCTACCACCGGTCACTGAGAGGCCGCAGTAAGCCCAGGGCACCGGGAACTGGAGATGTGAGTCCCACCAGGAAGCAAGTCCCCCTGCACAGTGTGGGTCTCCACTGCAGGAGACCACCGAGTCCTGCTCAGAGCGCCCAGGCCCACCCAGCCCTGGGAGTAGACACGGCTTCAGTCTGGCCCGCTGACCCCTCTCTCTATAGCCACCCTTGGATCATTATTTGATATTCCAAACAGGATCCCAGACGATCAGCCGGGGGGTGCCCTGGGCAGTGTTCCTTGGGCATCACCACCCAGCCCTGCTGAATGGGGCCTCCAGACTCAGGGGGCTGAGCTGGGAGAAGGCATGGGACCCCCAGGCCTCTGCAGCAGACAGATAGTGAGAGCATGGACACGCTGGCCAGGAGGCAGGGGACATTCGGAAGAAGGTGGGAGAGTGGGGCCCTAGTGGTCTGACAAGCAGCAGAAGGTTTGGGGGCAAAATGGAAGCCAACAGGCCGGCCCAGGGCCCTTCCCCACCTCTCCATCCTGGGCCTTGCCCCTCTCTGCACCCTGCACCCATACAGGGGATCTATGGCAAGCCTAGAACACAACTGCCCGGGGTGGAAAGGAGAAGCAGTGTCCACACATACTCTCTCATCATACTCTCCTGAACATTCTAGTGAAAGTCAGGGTCCTTACTTGGATAAAAATACAATGCATAATGGCCATGGTTGGGTCCTTCTGAGTCTTGAGTCCCACAAAGAGACAAGCTTCCAAGCCTCCCCCAGCACACCCCCAAACCTCACTTGGTGTTTTAATTGTTCCAGGGCAGTGAATTACTAGCACCTCTTCCCCATCCAGCCCACCAGCCCCGCAGCCCCTCTGGCTCAAGCGATGTCCTCAGCAGGTCTGGGGCCTGCTTGCACAGCCTCTTCCCAGAAGTCCCTGCAGCAAACCAATGACAATTTCTTCCCACTTGGGGTACAGGCCTGGACCCAGCGTTATGGATTATATGATCGTAAAGTTGCCAGGCGTTCTGGGCTGCCGTAGAAACTGCCCAGAACACGGAAGATGAATGCACAGCTGCAGTCTATAAAAATGTCACAGCCTCAGAAGAAGCTGCCGGTTCAGGCTCTGATACTGCGCGACGCTCACATTGATTAGAGAGAGTATCTGCCACAGTTATTTTGAGTCCATCCAGGTTCTCCCCAGGGCCTCTTCCTAGAGTGGTCTTTTCCCCCTCAAACAGCTCTCTCGCGGCCATGTGTTGAACAGGCAGGCTCCTTCTGCTTTCTACATGCTTTCCCAACCTGAGAAGTTTGGCGCAGCAAAGACCAGACTTCACCCTAAGATAAGGCACCTCTGCATGCCAACCCTGAAGTCCCCAGAGGAAAAATCCAGACAGAGAAAGGCCTTTCCGACTCCTCCCAGACTCTTCCCAACCGTCCCAACCTCGAGTCCCATCGCATCCCACTGGACACAGCTCATGTCAGCCCCAGGGCAGCGATGGCCCATTCGCCCAGCAGGCCAGGCGCACGCACACCTGCAGGCCTTTTGCTCAGGCACTTCCTCTTTCTGGCTGCTGTCTTCTCCGCTTGACAAAATACAACCCAACCACTGCTGGTTCCCAAAGTACCCTGATAAAATGGCCTATCCTCTGAGAAGTCCCTTCACCCCAGAAAAGGGCTTCTTGCCCCAATGTTCCCACCAGCAGCCCCATCATGCTGCGTGCCTGGCCCTCTCCCAAAAGCTTACAGTCAGGTGTCCCCTGCCCCGTCCTCTGGACTATCCATCCCCGAGGGCAGGGAGTTGCTCGCTCCAGGCTGGAGCTTCAGCACCCGGGGCAGTTCCTGGCTCTGTAAGCATTTGCTGAATTAAATTACAAGGCTCTTCCGATCCTATCGTAACAACGGCTCTCACTGAGCAAGCATCATAATGGACCAGACACTTCCCACACGAACCAGAGACCTTATGCATCAGCAGCTCCATTTTCCTGATGGAAAGCAACTCAAGCTCAGAGACGTTAAGTCACTTGCTCAAAGTCACACAGCAAATAACTGACTGAGCTGGGGCTCCAACCTCGGCAGTTGGAGTCCTGACTCTTTCCTCGGCACTAGGAAACTTAACATCTCTTTTTATCACAGAAGAGCTCAAATGTTCACAAAAGTCAAAACAGACACACGCCTCAAAACTAAAGATGAAGAGAGAGCAAGGAATGAGATGACTTCAAGATGAGACCCAAAAGCAAAGGAGAGGGGCTAAGGTGTCTCCGACCTAGGCTGCTACCAGGGTAGCAGCTGCAGGAGAAATGCCTCATGGACACGGCCGAGGAACAGAGTAGGTTCAGAGGGAACATGGGTGGAGGGTGACCCTGCAGCTTCAGGGGTCCTCTGGACAGGTTTCTGACCTCAGTCCCTCCCCAGGGCCACACATGATAAGGCACAGTTGCCCCCAAGCAAACTCAGTTTGGTCCAACCCCTCCCCACAGCAGCATCTCTCCCCAGACCCACACCCATGCCCTCACCCATACCCGGATGCCATCGAGGTTGCATCTACACTGCAAATTCTCAAACCTCCACGGGAATTTTTCAGACTCAGCCAAGAAGAGTCTGGGCAAAGTGTGCTCACTAACTGCCGGCCTTGGTACAGACCTGGATCCTGGAGACAGCCCACAAGGAATGTGCTCAAAAGTTAGCAAAACAGATATGCGTTTCCGGAGAGCCGCGGCAGGTGCCTGGCAGCATGGACAGGAGGGGTAGGCAGGTTTCAAAGCAGCTGGCATGGTCACCAAAGTCCAGCTCAAAAACCTCCCGAGGCCGTCCTCTCTGTGAGCAGCACAAAGGCCCTGCATGTGACCAAAACCTACACACACGGCCATACAGAGAGACTCCCGCCCTGAGGGGACACCACTACACCAGGAATTCACACAGACGCATATTCTGCAAGGAATCTGGGGAAACAAATTATATAGGTCTGTAAACACACACACATGCTAACCATCCACATGCACACACACGCCCTCCCAGTCTCATCGGGTCTAGAAAGGGCCGTTTCCTCCAGAATTCAGAAGTGAGAGATGCGGAGAGAAACTGTGGTTTTGTGACCTGTCATGGTCAAGGCCTTTAACCTCTTGTCTCCCTCTCCAAGCCCCTGACCTCTCAGCTTTATTCACGGAATTCTTGGTCCAGGTCGCACCTCTCCCTCTCTGGGTGCTGAATGTAACAAACCCTAAGCCCCAAACCCAAATCCCTCAGGTCCCATTGTCTGCCAGGGTTGGGGATGGCTGGATATGGGAGCAAAGGGGTGTGGGGGGCGCAATGCCAGACACCTACAAGGGAAGAATTCTTACCGTTCTGGGGCAAACAATGGGGAGGAAGGGAAAGACAAACTTCCACTCCATCCCGTCATGCCCCCCAGCACCAGCCTGCAAGCCCTCAGAGCCCACATCCACACACCCCACTCCCACGTGTCCAAAAGGAGACATGGTTCCTGGCAAGCGCGAGGAGCTTCCCTCCTGGGTGCCAGGAAGGCTTTCTGGCACCAATCCGCAGGCACCGGAGGAATAGAGTGCTGGTGCAGTGGGAGGGCCTGCCAGTGCTGAGCGCAGGGTGCAGGTGTGAGGATGGGAGCTGACAGCCCCGCCGGGAGAGAGCCCTTTGAATCCCGAGAAAGGAAAACAGTGGCGCTCCTGGCTCCTGGCTCCTGGCTCCTGGCTCCTGGCTCCTGGCTCCTGCCTCCAGGCTCCTGGCTCCTGCCTGGCTCCTGGCTGGAGCAGGACCCTGGCAGGCACTGACTCGTCTACTGGCTGCGAAACCCAGCCCCGGCGGTCCTACCCCCAGTCCTGAAGTGCGTCTGAGAGGGAAGGCCACCTCGGGGCTCCCTGCGGGCGAGGGCGGGGGCGATACTCACAGGCGCTCGGTGTTCCGGGGGATGTTCTTGGGGATGGCCTGCAGCCCCGTGCCGTGACAATCCACCGTGGTGCCCGTGCAGGTGCAGAGGGCGGGGCACGCCCTGGCACCCAGGCGCCACGCGACTGCCCACAGCAGCAGCCAGAGCTCCGGACGGACGAGCCCTGCCGAGGACCCGCTCCGGGGCGTCAGCGCCATGGTGCCCTCACCGCGTCCCTCTGGCGTGCCAGACGGCGGCAGCCGCTGACCATCCCCGTCCGGGGCGGCTTCCAGGTGCAGTCCCGGGGCAAAGCCGCCCAAGAGACCGCTGGCTGGTGCGCGGCGCCCTTGCGGGCTGAGAGGCACCTGGCTCCTACCGGCGACGGCGCCGGTCGCGGATGGAGGCAGGGCGCCCGAGGCGGAGGGCGCTCGGCTCCTCTCCGGTCTCTCTCCGGTCTCTCTCCGGCTCCGTCTCCTCCCCTCCCGCCCGCTCCCCACAGACTGCCGAGAGGAGGAAAATGGGCTGGCCACGCGCTCACGCACCCGCGCGCACAGGCGCACAGCCACACACTCACTCCCGCACGCTCGCTCCCACCCGGCAGTCATCCGTCAATCGAAAAGCTCACATCCAACACCAGACTCCGCCCCGCCCTCCCCCCACACCCCTCCCCGCCCCAGCCTCCTAAAGACCGCTCCGCGCCTGCTGCCAGCAGCGTCCGGTTTCAAAGGTGGAACCTACAAGGCGCCGCGAGCGAGCGGGCAGGGGGCTGCAGGGGAGGGGGTGTCACACGGTGCGACCCGCCGTCTGACCCTCACACACACACATCACACACACACACACACACACACACACACACGCACGCAGCGAGGATGAGCACCCTTAGACGCGAGCATCCGGCACCCAAAGCCCCCGCTGCTGATTCAGAGCGGGGAGAGGATTTTATTTTGCCGCCTGGACCCTTTCCCCTGCGCCACAGACAAGCTTTCCTCAACGGCAGAAACTGCTCCCAGCCCCTGGAACTTGCTTCCTCAATTCACCGTGAAAGGAAGCCCTGTGCCCCAGGTGGCCATATCCAAGCACCTACCTTACGAGAGACCTTGAGGGCAGAGTCTGGGGGGAGGGAGGGGCCCTAGGCCAAAGACAGTCTCCTCCCCTCCGTCAATACATTCACAGTCTCCTCCAAGATGGCAGCAGCCCACTTTCCGAGGGGAGCACGCAGCCAGCTGCACCCAGAGTGAGAATGGCCTTGATTTGGACATCGCACAGCATGGGGACGGTATTTCCGACCATTGGACTGTGGCGGCGTCCCAGGTGGTAGGGAGCAGCGCAGGGTACCAGTGGGGATTGGAGATTGAGCATAGCATCTATCTTCCTCCATCACACCAGCGTTCCCCTATTTCCAATAAACAAAAACGAATATTCAATCCCATCTTCAAAGGACTGCAGGGAGGGCTGGAAAGGAGCTGGGTGACCTGCTTGGGTGACAATCACCACAGGCCACCCAGGTCAGACCCTAGGCCGTCCAGTCCTCTGGGCAGGGACTTTTCTCAGTCTCAGGCAGGTGTGAACATGGGTGTGAACCGAAAATCCAGGTGGGGAGAGAATTCTCCTCAGGCCAGAAAAAAAAAGGACCTCCCCGGTTTGCTGATACTCCATCGCACCCAGACATCGCTTGTCCACCAGCCAGCACCCTGACTCCCGGCTGCCGGCAGCCTGGCAAGAAGAAGCAGTTGAGCAGCTCAAGAAGCACCTCCCCTCACAGGAGTTGGCTGCCTGGGGTTTCTTCTTGGGAGAAACCAGAAAGGAAGGTGGCTAATCCAAGAGGTGCCAGGTAAGCACGGCCTCCTGAGGTGGACGGTGTGGTGCTGGTGGGCTCCACAAAGTTAAAGTCTCATCACCCACCAGGTACAGACTCAGGGTTTCTCTTTGTTTTTCTTTTCCATCTTTATGAAAAGTTTGCAGTATCTCTGTTGTCGCAGCGCACACTGGGTGGCCAGTATGTCACAAAGAATGTGGCTGACTCGATGGGCTCTTGACAGTTCCTTTGAAAGTTTTCACACACTCCTGACCATGACCTCCATCCAGGGCCATAGGTCCTTGAGCATCAATTCAATGACAACTCAGGGTGAAGGGACTTTCTCAGGGGCCTTCATGTGGTGTGATCTTAGAGAACCTTCCCGCAAATCAGGCCAGAGCTCCACGGCCTGCTACGGCCTCCTCTCCCCTCTCCCTTGCAAATGCCTGCTCAGAGCACTTAGCCCCTCTTCCCAGAGCCTCCCCAGCTGCCTAGGGCAGGTTAAATCCTCACTCCTTTGAGCCTGCTGCTTTGTTTATTCCCTCTTAGCGGGGCTGTGTTTACACATGTGGCTCCTTCCCTGACACCCCTTCTGGGGGCTGTGCCTGCCCCCAACACATGGCTTCCTCACTTCCTCACTTTGGCACTTAACCCAACACCTGGCACTTAGTAGGCCTGTCACAGACGGAACGCAGACTGGTGAAGACATCTGGTCTCCCAACTTTCTGCTCCAGCGGTGGGTGCCGCCTTGGCCCCATGACCTCAGAAGGCTCCTTGAAGCCAGGACTCGTGGGGAAGAGGGAAAGTGTTGATTAACCTGGCAGGATGCCCTGGGAGGGCTGCAGAGAGGCAGGGTGACGGGGTGGGAGGGAGGCTGGGAGTGGGCAGAGGGCTGCATGATCAGCCCTGCCTTTGGCTCCTGAGAGACTAGAAGCAATCTCTAGAAGGTGCCCTGGAAGCTTCCAGACTAACCTGGCCAGTGACTCCCAAGCCAGCCTTAAACCACGATGTCATGGCCTAGCAAGGTCTGGCGTTTGCTTTAAAATGGGGAAGGAAGAGGGTTTCTTAAACCTCGGACAAAGACTCCCCCACCAGCCAGTCAGGGGACGCCCTGCCCAGCAGCTGGGCAGCTCCCCAACTTGGCTTCCATCCCCAGTTCCTCCACCCCAGAGTCTGGCTAGCTCCCCAATTTGGGAGGCAGCTCGCCATGAATGAACACAGCTCATTAGCGTTCCCAGCACATTATACTCATTAAACAACCGCCTGGCCAGCCGCATATTCTACGCACGCCCCCTCCTTTGCTTTTTCAGTTTCCTCTCCCAAGCCCCTCCCTCTTCTGGGTCTCCCCACCCCCTCCCTACAGCCAGGCCACCTGCTCCCTCTGCACAGTGGAGAGGAGGCAGGCCTGTCCCGTTGCTTCTGCCAGGAGTGCTCCGCCAAGCCCCACTCTGTCCACTGGCCACAGCCGGCAGCCCCCCAGAGGGAGACTTGGGGCTGGGGCTCCCCATCCAGTGGTATGAGCCTCCTCTGAGTCCCCTCAGCCATGTGTGCTTGGGAGCAGCGGGCCACCTCCTGCCTGTGACTCAGGGAAACTGCCCTCCTGCCAGCTTTCTGCTCAGGGTCCTCGCCTCCATCTCCACCCACCCTTTCTGCAGCACCACGAGGCGGCAGAGCCTGGGTGAGGCGGCAGAGCACTGTGGTTTTGATTTCCAAACTGCAAAAGGCAAGAATGAGACAAAAGCCTGCTATCCGAGCACTTATTAAACACCATTTATTGAGTGAATGTAGTATGTACACCATACAGGGACTCAGCAACTCAGCAGAGTATAAAAATGGACCTGGCCCACAGTGAGCTCATGATCCAAAGGAAAGTCACTCAACACAGTTAGTTTAGTAACAGGAGGTGAATTTGCAGAGAACCCAGAATGTGGGGCTCAGGGTGAGGCTGGAAGGCTCCCTGGAAGAGGGAGGAAGCACTTGAGCTGAGCCTTGAAGGATAAGCAGACATTGACTGGATAGCAAAGCAGGAAGGGCTTTCTGGGCAAAGAGAACCGCATGAGGTAAGGCACATAGACAGCAGCAACATCCTCTGTGGCTGAGCTGTGGCAGGTCAGCAAGGCAGGGGTTCAGGTGGGCTGCATGGGTGGAGGTCAGAGAGGTGACAGGGCACGTCCCAGAGGGCCTGGTGTAGCCGTTCTCTGGATTTACTGGACTTGCAGAAATCCCTGGGTTGTCCCTGAATTCAAGTACGTGCTTACATATGTGTGTGTGTATTTACAATGCACTATCCCCAGAACCAATAGCGGTGGTGGCTTCCAAGGAGAGACTGGATGGTGGCAGGGGGACAGTTTCAGCATATGCCTTTTTTCCTACTGTTTGGATTTCTTTGCTTGTATTGTATGAACTAACTCCCCATAATCACCAATACATTTTTAAACATCCCCTGGAGTGCTCATTATAAGTGCCAATTCCTAGGACAAACCCAACACCTTTTTCATCAGAATCTTCATGGTTAGCAAGTTTCAGAGACCATGCTCTAAGAACCAAGGCCTGGTGTACTGAGTTAATGAGTTTGAACTTGAACCTGAAAACTCTGGGGAGCCATTGAAGGAAGGGGCCTCGCAAGGACAAAGGATCTGAAGCTTGCCTGCCTCCCTTCTCTCCAGTTTCCACATACTGTTAGCAAGCATGAGTCACATCACAGAGAAAGATAGCTGGGGGCAGAGGGATAAGGAGAGGGGACAGAGCCATGTGACTCTGGTGCATAGTAGCTTCAATCACAAGATGCCAGAGCCGGGAGGGGATGAAGAAATGATCAAATCAAATACCACTGCCCTAACCGGTTTGGCTCAGTGGATAGAGCGTTGGCCTGCGGACTCAAGGGTCCCAGGTTCGATTCCGGTCAAGGGCATGTGCCTTGGTTGCGGGCACATCCCCAGTGGG
Source organism: Myotis yumanensis (assembly GCF_028538775.1). Classification (NCBI taxonomy): domain Eukaryota; kingdom Metazoa; phylum Chordata; class Mammalia; order Chiroptera; family Vespertilionidae; genus Myotis; species Myotis yumanensis. Next base: position 21,177,949 of record NW_027223764.1, on the reverse strand, counting down.
GGGTGTGCAGGAGGCAGCTGGTCAATGTTTCTCTCTCATTGATGTTTCTAACTCTCTTTCCCTCTCCCTTCCTCTCTGTAAAAAATCAATAAAATATATTTTTTTTAAAAATCAAATACCACTGCACAGCTGGTGGCCCACAGAAGTGAAGCCACCAGTCCATGTGGCAAAGGAGTTGCCAAGAGGAGCCATGAATGAGTCTAAATCTTGCTCCCCTAGGCCACACACCTGAGTAAAAGACAGCATCCAATCCACCGGGCACCTACCCCATAAGGACTGAGACACCAGGAATCACTGGGAGGTGGTGCCAGTAAGACTCTGAATCTTTTATTTTTAATCTCTAAACCCCATGATGGACTCAAATTTGAAGAAGGATGGACCACTTGAGGCTCTCAATGACAAAGTTCTTAGACTTAAGATCAGGTGGCTTTTATAAAGGCCACCATATGCCTCCACGATAACTCTAGCAGATGAGAAGCACTGAGAGCAAGAGAGAAGCAAAGAGGAGAGAGGAAGAAAGGAGAGGAGATGAAAGGGAGAAAGCAGGCCACGGAGTCTGTGCAGGCAGCAGTTTGCTCATTCATTTATCAACCATTGATTGCACGCCAGCTGTGAGCCAGCTGAATGCTTCTCCAGAGATAAGCCTGTCAATCCCCCACTTTACAGACGAGGAAATGGAGCCCCTAGAGGACAAGTATCTGACCCGGGGTCACAGCGCTGACTGGCTGTCTCACAGCTTCTGTGCGGTGCGTGTTTGCAGTCTAGCACCTCGCCCAGTGTCAGGAGCCAAGTAGGTGCTCAATAAATGTGTGTGAAACCAAAATGAACTGGGATGAGAGCAGAAAACTCAGGTCCCAATCTTGGAGGAAAAACAGAATTTAGAGTCCAGGAATAATAACAATTGTTCAGCACCAGAGCAGCTGGAATCTGGATAAACAGACCCAACCCAGGGACCCGAAGCTCCATTCCTTTCTGCAGTGAAAGTACAAGCTGCCCTCTCCCTCCTCCAACTGCTCACCCCCGGGTTAGGGTGAGGAATCGCCTGAGGGCTGTGCCTTCAACTCTGAGCTGAAAGGGACCTTCCATGGCCTCTAGTCAGAGTCTATGTAATGTTTTCTTAAATGATTTTCATTAAGTTCATTCAATAAATATTTATTGCGCATCCATGAACAAGGCTCTGTATTGCTGCAACAAGAAGTGTGATCCTTGTTAAAATCAGAAGCAAGTTAATAAGTCAGGCGTTTTCTACAGCCAGAAGTATTTAAAGAGCAGACATAAGCATTTAATGCAAACAAAAACATTCAAAGCAGCTATTATTTCAAAAAGCAAAGAGCTAACTTTAAAAGAGGACTCTTTTTTTGAAAAATTTTTCCCTTCCTGATGGAAACAACAACAATTTCCAAGCATGGAGAACTGATGGGTGGGCCTGGGAGGTATCCAAAGCCTTTTGCCAGCAAATACAGACAAGATCCACTCTTGGACACTAAAGAAAGCTGAAGGCTTGACATCAGGCAAAGCAAGCCTAGGCAAGCCCCTGGAAAGTCAGGAAAGAATTAGAGGGAATTCAAGATTTCTTCAAGCCTGCAGAAAACCAAAGTTCAATGAAGTAACTGAAAATGTGAACTATTGCAAAAAATATGAAAACAGGGGAAGGTTAGAGAATGAGCTGCCTGGTTGTGTTTGCTTTTCTTTAAGTCTTGCTCTAAATCAGGGGTGGGCAAACTTTTTGACTCGAGGGCCACAACGGGTTCTTAAACTGGACCGGAGGGCCAGAACAAAAGCATGGATGGAGTGTTTGTGTGAACTAATATAAATTCAAAGTAAACATCATTACATAAAAGGGTACGGTCTTTTTTTTTTTTTTAGTTTCATTCATTTCAAACGGGCCGGATCCGGCCCGCCGGCCGTAGTTTGCCCACGGCTGCTCTAAATTGATGAAATGTCTCAGAGTCTGAGTTCAACAGGTGGACCTGGAGCCCAGCACAAGGTTTGAGGTGAATAGAGATCCTGTTCACATTTAGTGCAGACCAGTGCTTTGTGAGTAGAAATTCAGCTAAACATTTACCTTCCTTTGACCCAGCAAGTGCTCTCCAAGAGAAAGAGAGGGGACGGGGCGGGGGGGGGGGGGGGGGGGGGGGGAGGGGGGGGCGGGGGGATGGGGGGACCTAGTGTCTTAGCTCTGGGACTGCTATAACAAAATACCATAGATGGATGACTTAAACAAGGCTGGGAAGCCAAAGATTTAGGTGCCCACATGTCGGGTTCTTGGTGAGATCCCTCTTTCTGGCTGGCAGATGTCTGCCTTCTGGCTACACCCTCACGTGGCAGAGAGAAGAAGGCCTGGTATCTCTTCCTCTTCTTAGAAGGAATAATGGGAACAATAACAAGTCCCCTCACTGAGGCTCTACCCTCATGATTTTATCTAAAACTAATTACCTCCCAAAGACTACAGTTTTTAACATCATCATTGGGGGTTTGGGCTTCAACATATGAATTTGGTGGTGGGGGACATTTGGTCCATAATAATACCCAACAGAAATGACAAGTTTAGCCCACCAAACACATGTACAAGAATCTCTAGCAGCCTCATTCATAATTGCCCAAACTTGGAAACAACGCAATTGTTCATCCACAGGAGAATGAACAATCTGTGGTATATCCTGACAGTGGGATCATGAGCAAGAACAAACCCCGGACGACGTGAAAGAGCCACGCAGGCACTGGGCCGCGTGAAAGAAACTAGACACAGGAGTACGTACTGTTTAATTCAATTTGTATGAAGTAACATACAAGCAAAACTAATCTATGATGACAGAAGCCAAAATAATGGTCATGTTAAAGAGAAGAGTGACAGGGAATTCTTCCGGGCTTTTGGAAATATTCTGTATTTTGATCTAGGTGGTGGGAGCCTGTGTGTGTGTGTGTGTGTGTGTGTGTGTGTGTGTGTGTGTAAACATACACCAAGTTGTGTACTTTATGAAGGTTATACCCAAATAAAAAAAGAAAGAAAACATTTCTATCAGGGGTGACAAGTACACGATGGGTGTACTACCACTTTCTCTGCTCCCGCCTATGGCAGACATTGCTAATTAATCACCAGACTCCTTTCATGAAACTCAGCTTCAGAATCATTCTCCATCCAGCACTCCAGTCAGTTTTCTTTGAGACAAAAACAATGAATGTTCCCTTCTGCGCACACAAGCATCTTAATTAAGAGAGAAGGTATACTATCCTCTTCGATTTGGGGAGCCGTGCTTTGGGCAAGCCTGGCTCCCACATTCTGACTGGTGGCAGCTTCCCTGGATTCCAGGTTCAGTTCCCAAGAGGAAACGGCTTTGGAAGAGCAGACTTGGAAACTGGGAATGAGAGCATGAGGGGCACACAACTGGAAGGGAGCCCCCTGACTGAGGGTTGGGGAACTGAGCTCTACAGGTAACAATGGGGCCCAGCAAAGACTAGTTGGACTGGGGGCCACTTCCTCCCACGTAGAACAAACAGTTTTCTCTACTAGCAGGGAGAGCAGGGGGAAGAGGACAGAAGTGCACGCTGGGCTGCAGGAAATGACGGCCTCTTGCTTTGCCCGCGGTCCTCCGGCAGCTGGAAACACAGCCTCCGCCTCGGCTCACCCAGGCTCCTCTGCATCACCGTAAGGATGCTAACACTTCCCACAGGCTCACTCCTACAACTTACAAAGTCTTCCATGTTTCCTGTCACCCCACAGGGGATCTGGACAGAGTGGAATACACCCCCGCCCCGTTTTAAATAAGAAAGCTGAGGTCCAGTTTGTTGTGTGATTCACAAACAACAGAAGTCCAGGTCTGCCTTCCTCCTAAGCCCATGCTCCTTCTTTGTCTTTTCCTTTAGTTTTAGTTTTTATTTTTACCTCAAAGCTATACATGCACAAAATGGTCAAATCGGTCTACAAGATTTGTTATGAAAATGGCAGCCCCCTGCCCCATTTCCCTTCTCTGGAGCCAACAACTTTCACCTTTTTAAGCTGATTATGTTAGAATTTATCTCCACAACATATAAAAATAGATCCCCACCAACTTGAGTCACTGTGGAATTCCAGCTCACTGAGTGCACAAGCTCCTACAAGCTCCCAGAAAGAGTAACGTGAATGTCACCTACAAAGAGCTAGGAAATAGAATGGTCTTCATCATCTCAACAACAGCATTGGAGCACAGAAGCCAGTAGAATAATATCTTTAACGTTCTGAATGAAAATGATCCTCAACCTAAAATTCCATACACAGCCAAACTGTCAATCAAATGGGAGGGTAACATAAAGACATTTCAGATATGAAAGGTCTCCAAATACTGCCCTCTCCTGTATCCTCTCTCCAGAAACAGTTATAGGATGCCCAGTCCTTCACATCTTACTCAAAATGTTGTTGTTGTTAGCTCGCTTCTATTTTCCCTGTCCTTGCAAGTATTGGGCCTTCAGAAAAACCCCTTTTCTGTCAATTTACTACAATTTTGAGAGAATGAAAGGAGATGATTCAACCAATTATCATTACCGAGAAGTTCTCTGCTCTTTTATTCATTTATAAATAATGGACCCTTTGAACAAAATCTTATGCAAAAGACAAATAGCTAAGGCACACAAAAGCAGCATTGCACAGTTTCTCTCCATCGGCTAACTGTTAAGAAAGCTTCTGCAGCTAATTAATGAAAAATGATTAAATTAGCACAACACCATTTTGTGACCATAAATTAATGCTTGGATCTAGGCACTGAGTATCAGCAGTTGTTAACATCACCCCCTACATGCACACACATAACCCGATAACACAACATTATGTCTGCCTTTTTAAAAAATATTTTTTATTGATTTCAGAGAGGAGGGGAAAGGGAGAGAGAGATAGAAACATCAATGATGAGAGAGAATCATTGATCAGTTGCCTCCTGCACATCCCCTACTGGGGATTGAGCCCACAACCGGGGCATGTGCCCTGACCGGGAATTTAACCGTGACCTCCTGGTTCACAGGTCGATCCTCAACCAGCGAGCCACACCAGCTGGGCCATCATGTCTGCCTTTTGATGAAAGAACACACCATGTATAGTTGCTAAAAAATCAAAACCTGAATTGATCGAGCCTCTGCATCCAGCTCCCAAACTACTGGGAATACAGAGGACAGAGAACACGATGAACTGCGCCATCAGTGTGCAGTCAGCAAAACCCAGACGGGGGAAGGTCATGGGTCAAATAACCGAGGCTCTTCAACAGGTAAATTAAGGCGGGGGGGGGGGGGGGGGTCAAGAGAGAATCTTTGGATTAAAAGAGACTTAAAAGAGTTTCAAATTAAAAAGTAGGTAAGTGCACACCCATGTAAGCGCGCACCAGAAGTATTATTCACAATAGCCAATAGACGGAAGCAACGCAAATGTCCATTGGTAGATAAGTGGATAAACAAAATGTGGTGTCTTCTTCAGCCTTAAAAGGAAGGAAATCTAACACATGCCACAACATGGATGAACCTGGAGGATAGAATGCTCAGTGCAATAAGCCAGCCATGAAAAGGCAAATACTGTATGATCCCTTGCATGAGGTACTGGAGTAGTCAAATTCATGGAGACAGAAAGTAGCATGAATGTTTCCAGGGCCTGGGGTGGGGGTGGAAGATTGTTTAATGGGTATAGACTTTCCATTTTGCATGATTAACAAGTTCTAGAGATCTGTGACAAAAGAATGGGAGTATACTCAACACTGCTGAACTGTACACTTAAAACGGGTTAAGATTGTGAATTTTATGCTATGTGTTTTTTACTACAACTTAATTTTTTTTTATTTGATTTTAAAAAGTGGGCAAGACTAAATGGTAAGTTGAAGGAGAAGCTTGGTTATAAAATTATATAGACATGCAAGGAAGAAGTTACCATAGCAGTCAGGGTGGGAGCGACTCTGGGGGGAAGGAAAGGAGTTATGTTGGAGACAGGTGCTCCGGAGCTGCATTTCTTGATCTAGGTCTGTGGTTCTCAACCTTCTGGCCCTTTAAATACAGTTCCTCACGTTGTGACCCAACCATAAAATTATTTTTGTTGCTACTTCATAACTGTAATGTTGCTACTGTTATGAATCGTAATGTAAATATCTGATATGCAGGATGGTCTCGGGCGACCCCTGTGAAAGGGTCGTTCGACCGCCAAAGGGGTCGCGACCCACAGGTTGAGAACCGCTGATCTAGGTGCTAATCTACCAGGGTGCTCACCTTATACTAATGCATTTGTATGCTATACATTTGTCTTCCGCAGTTTTCTCTGTCCATTTTAAATACAATTAAAAAGTAACACACAAGCCCTGACCAGTTTGGCTCAATAGATAGAGCGTCGCCTGCAGACTCAAGGGTCCCAGGTTCGATTCCGGTCAAGGGCATGTACCTGGGTTGTGGGCACCTCCCCAGTGGGAGATGTGCAGGAGGCAGCTGATCGATGTTTCTCTCTCATTGATGTTTCTAACTCTCTATCCCTCTCCCTTCCTCTCTGTAAGAAATCAATAAAATATATATTTTTTTTTTTTAAAAAGTAACACACACAAAAAAAAAACTGAAAAGAAAGAAAGCTGCTGCAATCTGTCAGCCAACATATTCTGGTAAGACATCATCTCATCTCAATGAACAGAGGAGAATATGGGCACGGACAGCCTGAAGCTGGGCCCCTCACCTCTGCCTCCCTGAAGACTTTGCAACCCCCTTCGCTGCACCACGTCTCCTCTCTGCACCTGAACCCGGGTCCTGCGCATAGCCAGCCTTCCCCACCCCCAGGGACAGTCTCCCAGAGCGAACAGCTGAGCTCTGCTGGGGGTCACAGAGGGAAGCAGGACTCAGCGGCATGACAAACAGGGTCTCACACACACACACACACACACACACACACACACACACACACACACGAGCGCAGAAAAGAAGGCTCAGACACCTTTGTTGTCAGCTGTCAAATTTCATTTTCTGGCTCCCCAATTCTCTAATGTCATTTCTACTAAAATCCTGTGCCACCATAATGCACCGTCACAGGGTCAGGATGCAACAGCTTCCTGTCTGTCTGTGCTGATGGGCGACCCAACACCGAGTCCCTGCTGCTCTGCAGACATGGCCTCCAGCACGCACGGGAGGCTGCTGGGGGGCAGTGGCTAAGACCACAGCTTCCAGCCCTAGCTGGTTTGGCTCAGTGGATAGAGCGTCGGCCCTCGGACTGAAGGGTACCAGGTTTAATTCCAGTCAAGGGCACGTACCTCAGTTGCAGGCTCCATCCACAGCTCTGGTCAGGGCACCTGCAGGGAGGCAACCAATCAATGTGTCTCACATCAATGTTTCTCTCTCTCTCTCTCTCTCCCTAAAAATCAATGGAAAAAATATCCTTTCGTGAGAATTAACAAAACGAAAAAGACCACAGCTTCCAGTTTAGGCTCCCTGGGTTCAAATCTAGCTCTGCTGCCGGACCTATTATGATGTCATTTAAAGACACAGCCTCAGATTCAGTGACCAAAGAGGAAAAACCAGGAGGAGGGGCTGGTCTTCACCAGTGATTCTTTGCGTCCTGGGGATGGGAGAGCTTGAGAAGTCTTGCTGCTTCCAGTCTTGTTCTCCAGCTGCCTGCTCGACTCCTCAAACTCAACATGACCAAAACCCAATCCATGGGCTCCCTCTCCCCTCCTCCAACCCCAATCCTCCTCTACTGTTTTCTGTCTCTCCGAACGCCCTCCTGCCTGCCCAGTTAGATGAGCCAGATACCTAAGCAGCACCATTTACGCCTCCCTCTCCCTCACCTCACTGCTGACCCCTCGTCATGACAGACAGACATCACCGTTAATTGCATCACAGTCACCCACGTGTCTCCATCTCCCTATCTTCCCCCTGGACACTATGGGAATGGGGTTCCCTGGGGTTACACCACACGCCTCTCCTTCTCACCACTACCATTTACATTTACTTCCAGGATCATCTGATTAATATCTGCCTCCTCCACTAGACTGTAAGCTCCAAGAGGGCCGGGGACATGCCTGCGTTACTCACCGCTGGATCCCTCCACTTAGCACCTGCCTGGCCTGGCGCATTGCAGGTGTTCAGTGAATATACACAGAATGAACTAAACATTAGATTGAAAAGGAGCATGTTTCCCCCATTTACATGCTGTGGCCCAAGGAAGCCTGCACCTTCTGCAGCCCTTAGGACCTCCCTGTAGAAGCACATCACTTCTCTCCACCTACTCCCCTCCCCTTCACCCTCCTGCCTACTCCTCAGAAACCCAGGACAACTGGGGCGGGCCTGGATCAGGATTGTTTCCATGAAACCTGGCCCCCTCCCTGCCCCACTGAGTCAAAACCTCCACTGCAGGTCTCTACCCCATCCTCTACCCCATCCCTGTCAAGCCTGTGAGTCTGGGTATTTCCCCCAAGGCTGGCGAAAGACATGCAACCACAGTCATTGAAGACCCTTGCCCCACCCGAGCACCTCCTCCACCCACTCTGCACTAAAGGAGCTCACCATCCCCGAGAGAGACAGTCATATAAACACAGTGCGACGTGATCAGGGCTCCAGGAGAGATGTATTCACGTTGCTATGGGAATTCAGCCAGTGGAGCAGAGAGCTCTGCCCAGGAGACAGAGCTTCTTGGGGGAGGTATCTTTTGAGCTGGGTCTTGGATGGCACTGGGGAAAGTCATGGTAGGGGAGACTGTGCCACAGGTCAGCATGAATTAATGCTCTTTGGACACAGCAGCAGAACTGAATTACAAACATAGCAGCAAAGGAGTGCTTGGGGCTTCTTTGATCCTGCCATTCCACTTCTGCAATTGAACTCACAGATTTACGCACTCATATGTGAAATGACATATGTTCAAGGAAACGTACTGCGGCACTGTTTGCAAAAGATTAGAAATAATCCAAATATGCACGGGTATGAGACAGTTGTATTAGTCTCCTGTGGCTGTTGTAATAAATGACTACAGACCAGGTGGCTTAGCACGGCAAAAATGTATTCTCTCCAGTTCTGGAGGCCAGAAGACTGGAGGCTCTGAAGAGAATCCTTTCTTTGCCTCTCCCAACTTCTGGTGGCGGCTGGCATCCCTTGGTCTGAGCACATCACTCCAAGCTCTGCCTCCTCCTCTTCGGCGTTAAATCTTCTGTTTCATACGGACAAGTGTGATTGCACGCAGGGCCCCACCCGGATCATCAAGGGCCATCTCCTCATCTCAAGATCCTTAATGTAATCACACCTGCACACTCCTTTTTTGCCATAAAGTTAACATTCACAGGTTCCAGGGATTCGTTTATGGACATAGTTTAGGGGGCTCTTTGTTCAGCCAACCACGTGGTACATCCACATAATAGAACATCATGCAGATGTTAAGGAGAATGGGGTATCTCTCTGTGTGCGAACATGGAGTGAACTCCAAGGCATATTAAAAATGTGAATAATCAAAATGCGTATAATTGAAATACCTTAGCTAGTCAGAGTCCTTTACGTGATGGAGTGACCCAAACCTTCTCTTCTGTATAGTCTGATTCCTCGGTGGCCCCGCCTTTTGTTGGTTGCTATGGTTTTCCATCAACATTTACTAAGTACTAAGAGGTGTCCCAGAGTCGCAGATAGAATCCTTCTGCCATTTTGTGTAGCAGCCACCCGTGTTCCCTTAGGTTCAGAGGAACATAGAGCCCAACATGACCAGGTGGCATCTCAAGTCAATGGAATCATTACGGCATCCCCAAAGGAGGCAGTCCCATCAGAACCATGGCCTTCAACCAGCAGAGCTCAAAGTCACGCAGGGAGGGACACAATTCTATAGATAAGTTATTTGATGTAAAAACGAGAAGCCCTTCCCATTCCACCTGTTGATGACTATGGGAGAAATAGTCACAGATTCAAAGGACATAGTGCACCCTGTAAGACATAACCCCAACCTTTCAGGCCTGCTGGTACCATAACCAAGTCTTCAGGGCTGTCCCACAGTTCCACCAGGCCAACTGCTCCTGGTTTATAGGGCATGTGGTAAGTCTAGTGAATTACCAGGAGCACAAATCTGTTGCTGCGCTTACATTGCTCTGAAATTGGTTCCCTGGTCAGAAGCAGTATGATGTGGAATACCAGGAATGAGATGAACACAGATGGCCAGGCCGCCAGAATATTTCAGGAAGGAGTGGCGAATCCACATCCAGAATAAGTGTCTGTTCCAATGAGGACCAAATCAATGCCACTCCGGATGGAAGGGGCCTAGTGTAATCCATCTGCCACCAGATGGCCAGCTGACTGGTTCACCCACCACCAGGAATGGTAAGTCTCTAAAATGTCTGGAGGGCATTTCTTTCCTTTCTTTCCTCACTCACTCAACAATTTTCTAAGGCCCCCTAGGCCCAGCCCTATGCTTGGCCTGTAAGTGGCATAGCAGGGGCTGGACTCTTGGCCACCGTGTCAAGCTCAAGGGTATTTGTACGGAGACATGAGAAATGAGATGATAGCTGCAACTGCCACCACTTCTCAAACAGAACGATGTGGTGAAAAGAGCACTGGACAGGGAGTCCCAAGCACCTGACTTCTAGTTCTAGGTTGGCCACCAGCACAGGACCCATGTGATGTGAACGGAGGCATGTTGCTAGGCTCAGTCTCCCCATCCTTGAAACAGAACAGGAGCCCCAGGATAGCAGGTACCAGTGGTGGACATGGGTGGGGTGGTCGGACTGGTTCCCCTTGGGTACAGGTAACAAGGAGAATTTTTATGGAGAATTTTTAAATAATTGACTAATAGTCTGCTTTTTATGATCACTGTATGCCCACAATTCTAAAGAATGTTGGTGAGAGAATATTCCTCACCAACAAGTCTTGTTTGCCTAAATTCTAAACAATTTCTACCATTACTATAGGCCTCGATCGCAGGCCAGGCCGAGGGACCCCACCCATGCATGAATTCATGCACCGGGCCTCTAGTTGTTTTAATAATATATATGTAAGCTAAGTTTTAACATCGTACGTGTAAGCTTTAAATTAGCACATTTTACGACTTATCTTTTAATAAACATGATATTTTACATGGATGTAAACTTTGAGAAATCCCGGTTACAGCATAGGCCCCAGACACACACAGACCCAGCTACATATGTTTATGTCTAGAGTAAGTTTGTAATGGTTTGGAATCTTTCAAGCTCACTTCTGGCTAGAATTTAAACAAATAAATTTAAGACAGGGAGTTTTAAGAGAAGTCCCCAACCACCCAATCTAACACTTGATGCATTGATTGAGGGAAAGGTCACCCGCACCATCTAGTGGCAGAAATTGTTATTACAGGTACATGCACCTGAACGTTCTCATCTGGTAAGGCAACTCTGTCCAAAAAGGGTGAGAGTGACATGGCTACTGAGAACTTGAAATGTGACTTGTCCGAGTTCAGATGTGCTGCAGATGTACGATACATACGAGCTCTTAAAGATTTAATATGAAAAAAGACCAGGTGTCATGGGACTTGGGTTTCCGCAAGCCAGAATCACTCTTCTCATTTCCTGCCATTGGTCCCAGGAAGGCAGAAACATGGAACAAGGATCCTCCCTCCAGCATCTTGGAACACCCGCTATTTCCAGCCAGACAGGAAGCAGAAGGAGGTAGTCCACACACCAACCGCTGGTTAGGAGACGTGGTTAGTGACAAAAGGAACCGCCAGTGGCAGAAAGGAGATGGTGGCCTGTGGTAGGCGCCTGGAGGATTCACTGTGAAATGCCATGAGAGAACTTTCTGGAGTGATGGGAATGTTGTACATCTTAACTGAAGTGGTGGTTACAGAGATATATCCATCTGTCAAAACTGTGCTCTTAGTAGAGTTGATTTATTTGTATTGATTTCAGAGAGAAAAGGAGAGGGAGAAAAACATCAATGATGAGAAAATCATTAATCGTCTGCCTCCTGCACATCCCCTACTGGGGATCAAGCCCAAACCCGAGCATGTATTCTGACTGGGAGTTGAACCGTGGCCTCCTGGTTCATTGGTCAATGTTCAACCACTGAGACACACCGGCCGAGCTAGTAGAGCTGATTTTAAAAGAGAGGTGGGTTCAGATTCCCGCACTGCCACTCACTGGACGTGTTGTCTCAGGCCCGAGACGCCATCTTTCCAAATCTCCATTTCTGTCTGTAAAGCATCGTCTGTGAGCTAACTCAATGAGTTCCCAGTCCCCTTGTTTAAACAGAATCCACTCTAAACCAGAGACCAGGGAGCTCCCTGACTAAAGTGGTCCTCACCCCTTTCCTCGCCTCACATCTTCTCCAGGCCCCAAATAGCTGACTGGCTCTGATTCTATGTCTCTGCTGAGGATTTGCTTCAGACTAAATATATCCCCCTTTCCGCCATACCAGATGGCTTCTGGATTCCTCTGCAAAGAGTAGGCTGTGCTCCCATGGAAGAGAGAAGCAGAGACAGGGAACAGAGCCATGCCCCGCCTCTCCATTCTCCTCCTCTGCCTGGTCCATTCAACACAGAACACACAGCAAGTGTTCAAGTGGCTGCAGCACGAGACCTCAATTTCAGTTACATTAAAGTACCTAATAAAGCCTGGATTACTGGTCATTGGGTTCCCAGTAAATCCCAGGGACTCTGCATGAGGGAGAGGCAGAAGGCCCTGGGCTTAGGCCTCTGTGCAGAATAGAAAGACGAATGGGTCTTTGTGCCCAGAGCAGTGTCGTGGGGGAGGGAGGTCACTTTTTAAAAATATATGTTTTTATTGATTTCAAAGAAAGGAAGGGAGGAGAGATAGAAACATGAACAATGAGAGAGAATCGTTGATCAGCTGCCTCCTGCATGCCCCCTCACCGGGGATCGAGCCCACAAACTGGGCATGTGCCCTGACTGGGAATGGAATCGTGACCTCCTGGTTCACGGGGTGATGCTCTACCACTGAGCCATGCTGGCTGGGCAGGGGGTTACCTATTTAATGTTTTGTCTCCTCTGACCAGCCCAGCTTCCCTTCTTCTGTTTTCAGAGAACTGTATCAGTAGTTCCTTGCACTTGGGAATATGAAGACTCCTCTTAATACCCACCATACTTCATAGCTGCATTTTTATCCATATGGAAAATACAGGCCACAAACACAATCTATTTTGAGTTCATTGACTAAAAATATCTTGATGGATCACAACATGGGCAAACACTGGAGGGCAGTGCCCCCTCTGAGGGTAGGTAGTGCTTGGCATACTCATACTTCAAGTCCCCTTGCAGAGGAGAGCAGAGGGGGAGGAGAAGGGGAGGAGAGGGGGAGGAGAGAAGGAGAGGGCGAGGAGAGGGTTATGGCTCTACCCAGGATAGGGTTAGGGGTAGGGTTAGGTTAGGGTTAGTGTTAGGGTTATGGCTCTGCCCAGGATAGGGTTAGGGTTAGGGTTAGGGTTAGGGTTAGAGTTAGGGTTAGTTTTAGGGAGAGGGAGGGGGAGGAGGAGGGAGGCGGGGGAGGGAGGGAGGAGGGAGGGAAAGGCATGGAAGAGGGAGGGAAGGGATTGGATCGGGGAGGGGAGGGAAGGGGAGGGGGGAGATGAGGGGAGGTGCAGCCCACAAGTGGGCACCAGTGCACTGGATCATATGGGGCATTCCCATAGCCAGTCATGGAGGGCAGGAGCCAGTTCCAGAGGAGGCAATGGATAAACCTCTGGCTAGTTGCTTTTCCTTTCACTTCCCCGCCCTCTTCAGGGAGGTCTCAGGGCTAAAGGAAAAGAAGACATGTGACCACAGATAAGGATGGAGTTGAGAAGTAGCCTCTAGGGCAGCAGTTCTCAACCTGTGGGTCGCGACCCCTTTGGCGGTCGAACGACCCTTTCACAGGGGTTGTCTAAAACCATCCTGCATATCAGATATTTACATTACAATTCATAACAGTAGCAACATTACAGTTATGAAGTAGCAATGAAAATAATTTTATGGTTGGGTCACAACATGAGGAACTGTATTTAAAGGGCCAGAAGGTTGAGAACCACTGCTCTAGGGGGAGAAAGGACAGCTAGGATTAGAGCCCCAGACGCTCGGGAACATAGCAATATAAGATGAGCCACATAGCCCTGGCTGGTGTTGCTAAGTGGTTAGGGTGTCGGCCCACACACTGAAGAGCCATGGGTTCAATTCCCTGCACGTATCTGGGTTGCAGGTTCAATCCCTGGCCCCAGTCAGGACACGTGTGGGAGGTAACCAATCAATATGTCTTTCTCACATCGATGTTTATCTCAGTCTCTCCCCCTCCTTCCCTCCCTCCCTTCCACTCTCTGTAAAAAATCAATGGGATACATCTACACAGTGGAATACTATGCTGCTGTAAAAAAGAGAAGGAATTCTTACCATTTGCAAACAGCATGGATGGAACTAGAGAGCATTATGCTAAGTGAAATAAGCCAGTCAATGAAAGAAAAATACCACATGATCTCACTCATTTATGGATAATAAAGACCATTATAAACTGATGAACAAAAATAGATACAGAGGCAGAGCAGCATCGAACAGACTGTCGAACTACAGCGGGAAGGCCGGGGAGGGTTGAGGGGGTGGGTAAGAGATCAACCAAAGGACTTGTATGCATGCATATAAGCATAATCAATGGACACAAGACACTGGGGGTTAGGGGAGTCTGGGGGAAGGCCAAGGGGGGGGGGGGGGGGGGCAGGAAAGGAGACATATGTACTACTCTTTGTAATATTTTAAGCAATAAAACAAAATTTTAAAAAATCAATGGGAAATAAATCCTCGGGTGAGGATTAACAAAAAATAAATAAATAAGCCACATATGTAATATTTTCTGGCAGTCATGTTAAGGTAAAAACAGGTAATAATCCTTTTAGTGATAGAATTTAATTACCAATACATCCAAAATATAATTTCAATATATAATCAATATAAAAATTATTGAGACATTTTTACATTCTCTTTTTCTTACTGAGTCTGAATTCTGGGGTGTATTTCACACTTAGTGCACATCTTGGTTCAGATTGGCCACATCTCAAGTGCTCAACATCCACAAGTGGCTAGAGGCTGCCACATAGGACACAGGAGAGCAAGGACATGAGGAGAGATTCTTCCTCAGCAGTTCCCAGCGGCGGGGGCTCACTCACCCTCCCTGCTGGAACACACACCATCCTGGAAACTCTTGCTGTCAGCCCAGAGCCAGCACGGAAGCAGTCCTGGAGAACGTCCTGTGAGGACCGGCAGCCCAGCCAGAAGACGAACAGCACAGCGTTGTGCAGAGGATGCCAAGTGGGACTTGTGGGCTACATCCAGGCCGTGGAGGAGTTGTGTCTGGCTCCCATGGTGTTTTTAAATCTCTTGAAGTGATTGTTGTTTTCATGACCTTACATTTCCTTCCTGGCTCCTGAGAAGACATTGGGGTGTGTAACCCCTGCATAAAACCACAGTTCTTTTATTATTTTTTTTTTATTATTGATTGATTAGAGAGAAAGAGATTTGTTGTTCTACTTATTTATGTATTCATTGGTCATTTCTTGTATGTGCCCTGACCAAGGATCGAAC
Organism: Myotis yumanensis; assembly: GCF_028538775.1. Taxonomy (NCBI): domain Eukaryota; kingdom Metazoa; phylum Chordata; class Mammalia; order Chiroptera; family Vespertilionidae; genus Myotis; species Myotis yumanensis. The sequence goes on along the minus strand of NW_027223764.1, from coordinate 21,162,471 downwards.
TTGCAACCTTGGTATATCGAGACAACACTCTAACCAACTGAGCTACCTGGCCAGGGCAAAACCAAGTTCTTAAAGTCAGGCAACCCTGGATGTTAATCTTGGCTCTGCCACGTTTTAGCTGACAGTGGATACAATAAACTTTTCATTGTGTCTTCTACTGTAAAATTGGAGATAACTACTTCACAGAGATGTAAGACTTTAATGACACAGGAATTAATTGGCTCGCACAAAGCTTTGTACATAGTAAGTACTCAGTAAATTGTGGTATGAATTTTTCATTCACAGGAGACTTGAACTCTTTAGAGACCCTGTCATAATTCCTCTTCCGATACTGGAAAATTGGGAAGCACGTGGGCAGGAGCTCTTAAAAGCAATCCCCTGCCTGGCCAGGTGTGGCTCAGTGGTTGAGTGTTGACCTATGAACCAGGAGGTAACGGTCGCATGTCAGGGGTGCAGGCTCGATCCCCAGTGGGGGTGTGCAGGAAGCAGCCGATCAATGATTTCCTCTCATCATTGATGTTTCTCTCTCCCTCTTCCTTCCTTTCTCTGAAATCAAAAAAAAGCAACTACCACTGCCATAGATAGGTGTTGAGGCATGGCTTCTGCACTCACGATTTTCAGATAGTCTGTTTTCTTTCTCTGTTGCCCACAGAATGGTTGAACTGAACTAAGTACCCCTCGTTACTAAGGCACTGAACATTTTAAAAGGTAGATTTGGGGAAACAAAAGAGAAAAGCTAGCAGTGAACTAATGGCCCTTCCTGCTAACCTCAATCCTGGTTCCAAGGCAGACAACTCTCAGGATCTGGGCACTGAATGCTGTTGATAAAGGAGAAGATATTCATGAGCCACTTAGACCAAAACTTGGCCATGGCTCAACCCCAATTTTTGTTGTTGGTTTTTGCCTGTTGCGGGGAAATGAAGGGGCTGGGACTTAAAAGAAGCTTTGGAAAAAGCATGCTATGCCGCACACCTTACCCCTCGAATAGGGCCAGGCTTCTTCACCATTCCCATCCCCACATGCTCCGTTTCAGGAGTGCAGGCAAGAGCAGAGAGTGGGCAACCCGCCAATGACAAAGACCACGGAACTGCCCCTAACCGGTTTGGCTCAGTGGCTAGAGCGTCGGCCTGCAGACTCAAGGGTCCCAAGTTCGATTCCAGTCAAGGGCATGTACCTTGGTTGCCGGCACATCCCCGGTAGGAAGTGTGCAGGAGGCAGCTGATCGATGTTTCTCTGTCATCGATGTTTCTAACTCTCTATCCTTCTCCCTTCCTCTCTGTAAAAAAAAATTAATAAAATATATATATTTTTTAAAAAGACCATGGAACTGGCCTGGGAAAACTCTTCCCAGCTGGTTTTCCTACCTTTCTTTCTGCTGTGTAGTGTGTGTCTTCTTCTTCAGTCCTTTCTCTGATTCAATTACTAATGTTTATGTGCTCAGCACTCTACCAGGCATTTTATCCTATTTTTCAAAATTACTCCTGTCATTTATCCCTTTCTCTGTTCCCTGCATCACTGTTTCCCATGTACTATCCATGAGGGTCTCTCCAACCTTCATTTACCAGGAACAGTGGCTCCTTTCTTTACAGTAAATAATGCAAGGCGGTCCTTGAGGCTGAGGACAGAGGGACAGACAGTCCTGAGCAGCACCTGGGGAGCTAGCACACCAGGAGAGGAGAGGATGGGCAGGCAGCGGAGTGGAACAGCTGCAGAGCTTTTCCCCAATCCAGATTTAAGTAACTCCTTTGTTATCAAAAACAACGATGTCAGCATCAATGAGCTGCTGATTATAAAATTTATCCTTGGCAGAGAGAGAATTAACATTTGATGAATACTTGCCATCTGCCAGGCACTGTGGAAGGCTAGTGGTTCACAGTGTTTCAGTGGTCAAGGACTCCTCTGGGGTTCTTGTGGAAGCTTTAAACTCTCTGCCTTAGAAAAATTCAAATGCACACATTTTACATAGAATTACAGGGGTAAACGATATCCTGAAGGACAACCACAGACCCCAAATTAAAACCTTGTGTGCTAAGCTTAATCTGAGCATGGCATTACTGGGACTAGACACCAGTGTCCCCCCTTACAGACAAGGGGACGTACCCAAGATTGCATACATCATAAGCAGCAGAAACATTTCAACCAGAGTTATCTGCACACTACAACCTTCCTCCCTAGATGAAAATGTCATTGGTGTTTACTGTTACTGTAAATATCACTCATTTTTAAATGAGTAAATAAAGATTATGTGAGACACTGAAATCTGTGCAAAGCATTCTAAACCCAGCCAGGAAACCCCGAAGCCGGAGGTCCCAATCCCATATCCTATCGGCAAAGGCCCCTCCTCCCAGACTCACCACCCAGCCGGAAAACCAGCCACGGGGGGCTTTTCTGAGAGGCTTCATGTTCTTCAGAACAAGAGGAACCTCTGTCAATAATACCTCAGTAAAAGTGGGAGAATTTTTTTAAAGGCAATCTCTTTAAAATAATCCATCAGGCCCTAGCTGGTTTGGCTCAGTGGAGAAAGCATCAGTCTGGGAAATGAAGGGTCCTGGGTTCGATTCCAGCCAAGGGCATGTACCTCGGTTGCAGGCTCCTCCCCAGCCCTGGTCAGGGTGCACACAGGAGGCAACCAATCGATGTGTTTCTCTCACATCAATATTTCTCTCTGTCTTTCTCGCTCTCTTCCACTTTCTCTAAAAATCAATGGAAAAATACCCTTGGGTGAGGATTTAAAAAGTTAAAAATAATCTGTCATTCAAAATGTGAATTAAGAAACCAATCAAAGCCTATAGATAAGAAACAAAAGAAATTTAATTTCAGAATATTACATGAATATAAAAGAAAGACAATGCATATGATTATTTCTTTACAGTTACATATATATATGATATATAGTCAAACAAGAATGAAAAGAAATGGCGACAGTTAAAAACCCTGTTTCTTTTGTTGAGCGCATCTAGGGATAGTGCAAAGGCAACCCTTGCTACGAAGAAAGGATCCTGGGGCAGGAGTGTTTTTCCCAACAGGTTCTGCTGATACCCAAATGTGTGGGGGAGTGCTCAATGGCTCTTTAGCATCGACTGGCCTCGCAGACTCCAGTTTCCATGGTAACACAAGCACTCAGGCTATTATGTAGTCCACCTCCTCCCCATCCCCTTCATCAACTCTCCACTGGAGGAAAGACCTCAGCACTCGTTGTCTAGGAAAGCCAGGTTTTTATAGCCGTTTTAGATTGGGTTCATTGCCACTGGTCTAAAATGCGTGTGCATCTTAGGAACCCAAATCTTCCCCCAAATCTAGGGCAATCTGCCCAAATGCTGGTATCCAGGTTTGGGATGGGGTCCTGCCTTCCACACAAAGACTTCAGGGTGGAGGGAAGGAGGAGGCTCTCTCCTGGGGAAAGGTGTTCTACTTAGAAAAGATTCCAGAACAAGAGCCATCTGCTTCCAGCACCTGTGCAAGGCCCCATACGAAATAAGGAAGCAGGGAGTCCAGAGAAGTCTGATCCCAAAGACGGCTTCCCCAGTTATGCACGGCCACAGGCCGGTCACTGTGGGGCACAGCCATGACCTCAGGTTCTCCTACAAGGCAGTACTTTAAACCGCGTCTAATAGAGGCTCCTGTGAGGGAAGCTGAACAGAAACACTGCTATTCAGGAGAGAATGGTTCTGCTCTGCCACTCTGGGATTAAGTGGCGTCCTTACAGGCCAACCAAACCACCACCTCTGAACACCCAGTGGTCCCCACAGTCAACAGCTTGCACTGCCCCACTTCCCGAGGGGGCTCCCATGTCATCGCTGACTGACGCTGGAGGGACGTCAGAGTAAAGAGCTTGGGGCGGGTCAACTGTGGTTTCAGGTATGAGAAAGCTCCAGCTCCTTTAATATGTTGCCTCTCGGGTGTAGTATCAGGATCTCCTAATCTTTCACTGCTGCAGTGGAGTTTTTCTCGGGAATTTTTTTGTGTGTGTCATCTTTTCCTTCTTTTGTTGTTTTCTTTTTGTTTTGTTTTGGGGTTTTTTTGTTTCTTCATTTTTTTGCAGTGGAGTTCTCAAACCAGATTCATTGGTCCCAGTGCAAAAGTCCATCATTGTAAAAGGTAAGAAACTCCCATGCCTCTGGTTTTCACTGATTCAACCACTGCAACTCACCCAGTGCAGATGTGAATCAATGAAGCAGGCTGGGTTTTTATGCTTGAGCCCTCTGGCACAAAACACTGCCCCATATTCACACCACAGCAAAACCCATCACCACTGACCCCAGAAAAAAATGAAATTTTCTCAGCCAGACGAAGAGGCATTTCCAGAGACTGATCCAACATAAAAAGTAAACATAACATTTTAAAAAATCTTATAGATTTAAAAAATTGTTAAATACTGGCTCAAAAATACCCTCCCACCAGTGAAAAGGGAGACAGTGCCCTTCTGTGGCCAATGAAAAGGGCTTTTGTCTTTGTGTTCTCCATAGAATTCCACAGGATTAGAACAGTTACATATTACAAGGCAGAATGTTATACTATTTATTTCTCATATTTGAATTCCAACTGGATCACAGCTTCTATTTAAAAAAATGACCTATCATACCCTTAACACAAGGGGAAGCATACTTAATAAATAACTTAAATGAAACACATACCCAAATACAGACAGAACCTGCACACGGGTGAGCTACATAAAAGCACATGCTGTGACAGACATCTCCCACCACCCAGCCAGGCGCACTATTGACTCCACACAACCAGTCTCCTGAGTCTCAGGAACCTCCGCAGACAGAGCCACAGCACAAACCCGATGACGAGGGGCAGCAGGTCCCTGCTCTGCTCCCACGAGCTGATGCCAGACCACAAGGACAGCCCACACCCCCGGGGGAAACAGTTAGATGAATAAAGTGTGGAGTGAAGGGAGAACACTGCTTCAGTCTGTTCACACCAAAAGGGGTTTCTGAATTCCCTGACAGCTGGTGCAAGGAATTTATTTTTTCTCAATAAGGAAAAAAGCCAAATAGAAACCATACACAAATGAATTTGCTAATAAGTACTTTTAAGAATGACATAAAACTGCTCTACAGAAAGGGACTTCTAAGCAGTTTTATACTCCTACCCATCAATTGTTCACAATCTATCAAATTGGAAGGCCAAATGTTACCTTTCTTTCCCTTCACTATTGCCGTTACAGCAGCAGAAGAAACAGTAAGTATGAAAAAAGAGGACTGGCCCTGGACACAAAAGCAAACTCTGCTCCCCAGGGTCATTTTCATTTCAGCAATAACACAGCATTTCGATAGTTTCAAAACAGGTCAGCCGACCATACTTGCTGGGCAACTGCTTCACCAGAGACCTGACTCAGCTCCAGCACACGGGTGAGAGCGTCAATCACACAGCGTAAGGAGCAGGCGCAAACTGAACCTTCTCCCTTGCCACGTGCTGCTCTCGGGGCAGTGAGTATTCACACAAGATCAAAGCCATGCCTCTGCTCACCCCAAACACACATGAGCATCTCAACCCCATCAAAGCAGCGGCTCCAACCCATCGCCCCACTCCTCCCCGTGCCCATTCTGACAAGGAGAGGGGCTGTGCAGCTCTTAGGACTCTGGTGATAAGCCACACTGCTTCCAATGAGGACATTCTCTCCTTTAAGTCCTGTGGAGCCTGCTGCTCACTTCCTTCCTCTGCCTCCAGCTGGCTCTCAGGAGACTGTTTAGCCTGCACACCTGACCTCTTAGAAGAATGCAGTAGAACACCCCCTCCCCCACCCCATCCCTACCCCAAGGAGTCGTCCTGGACAAGAAAACAACCAGCCCCACCCAGTCATACTCCGGAGCTTCCACTACATACAGATATTTCGGCAAACCTCTATTAATTAGTCAGAGACTTCCCTTGAGTCACAGTGATTTGACAGAAGTATTGGCACCACACGGGCACCAGAGATGTTTTAGGCAGAGAAAACTGAAGGAAGGAAACGAGTTCAGCAATCACACAATTATCTGACATCACTGAGGAAAGAAGGAAGGAGGGAGAGAGAGAGGAGAGAGGGAGGAACACAATCTAATAATTAACATTTGTTAAAATATTGTATCATTCTGAATTCTCCTTTTTCAATACTGCAGGCCAAATAATCTGCAATCTCACACCCAAGAAAACCTACAAATTTTCCAGGAAAGCTATAAATTCCTCGGACATAAATAAGGTATTGAGGACTACAGCCTCATGAGGTAAGTTTTCCCAAAGTTGAAGGTAAAAAAGAGAGGAAAGACATCTGGCTTAGAGCCCATTTAGATTACATAAACAAAAATAGCTTTAAAAGATAAACAAGCAACAAATAAACAAGAAATAATGACAAAAATACCCAACACTATCAAAACAGAGAAAAGTCCAAAATATCTGTTAAAAATAACATCAATCCACTAGGATGACAGTACTTTAAAAAACAAAACACTGGCAGTTGAGCACAAATCTCCTATTTTTAAAAACAGACTGTGCCTAAACAAATACATGAAATCAGCACTGGAGTCTGCCTAGTTCTGCCATTTACTGTGCTGTGTAAGCCGGTTGGCTGGTTAGTGGTTTCCCCATAACGTTTAAAAAAAAAAAAAAAAAGAGCTGCTGGCTCTGGTTCAGAAGGCAGAGTTTGCAGAAATACCCAGTGAGTGGAGTTAGAGGTATCAGTCGAGTTACAGGATTAGTAACTTTCACAATTCAAACTGCAGCAGCAAGCTGCAAGTCCACGCTTCTCTGCGAGCGGGAATGACACCTGGCCCATTGCAGAGCAAACTCTGGTGGACAACAGGAGAACTCTGGTCCTTCAGAGGAATCCTAGGTGGAAAGAGAAACGAGGGCATTAAGCACATTTATAAATATTTCTTTTTGCAAACCTCCTACCTAAGAGCTAGAGAATCTATACTTAATATTTTCTACAAACTGAGGATTAAAAAGTTTGGTTGAGAATTGATGAATTTCTACCAAGTAAACTTCAGTTTGTCCAACTGCTCTAATCTCAGTTCATTACATCATCTTTTTTTTCCAACCAATTTACATTCAATACCATCCCACACCAGTCTCAGATGTACAGCAAAGTGGTCGGAAAACCATGCACTCCACAGAGTGGTCTCCCTGCTGCCCCAAGCACCCGCCTGGCCCCATGCCCAGTTATCTTGACATTATTAACCATATTCCCCATGTTGCAATCCACGTCTCTGTGACTATTCTGCAACTACCAATTTGTTCTGCTTAATCACTTCATTTTTCCCTCCAGTCCCTCAATTCCCCTCCCATCTGACAGCTGTCAGTCTGTTCTCTGTATCTATGAGTCTGTTTCTATTTTGTGTCCTTGTTTATTTTGTTCATTAGATTCCACATATAAGTGAAATCATATGGCATTTGTCTTTCACTGACTAGCTTATTTCACTTAGCATAATACCCTCTAGGTCCATCCTTGCTGTCAAAAAAGGTAAGATTTCCTTCTTTTCTATGGCCAAGTAGTATTCCATTATGTAAATGTACCACAGTTCTATCCACTCATCTACTGATGGGCACTTGAGCTGCTTTCAAATCTTGGCTCTTGTAAATAATGCAGCAATGAACACATCATCTTAAAGGCAACAACAGCTACCACTTTACTAAGTGCCTATTTTGTACCAAGCACTGCTCTGAGCTCTTTTATGTACATTATCTCATTTATCCTCACAACCAAATGTGCATGAGGTGGTGCGCTTGCCATTTAACAGGAGAAGAATCTGAAGCCTACGCAAGTTAATTTGCCCCAAGATTTACAAAGTTACTAAGCAGCAAAGCTGGGGAGGGACTGAGCCCAAGCTTGAAGGTAGAGCTCAGGTTCTTACCAACTGCAGTGGAAGCCCTGACAGTTTTTTTCTTTTTGTAATGCAAGTGCATAACTTGAGCTTTTTGATTATTAAGAGACATCCACTTCAAAACTCAAGCTGATTGAATCCCATTGGACCCTGAGTCCACAGAATTATTCTTTACAGAGTGCTCCTTAATTAAAAGGTTGCACTATTACATTTTTACTGGGACTGCCAAAACCATCCAAGAGGCATTAAAACTCTTAGGAGAAAAATTATGTTTTCTTTCTCTGTGCCTTAAAGATGTAAATCTCACCATGTCTCTGACATGTAACTCCTTCCTCACCCCGGCCCCCAGGAAGTAAAGAAGCTATAGGATCTCTGTGCAGTCTGCAAGTTTATATATGTCTACGCACATATGTTATGTATATGTGACTTTTCTCTCTAGATGGTATTGCTTAAATTAATTTATAAAAGAGCTCTATTTAATTGGCTTAAAAATAAGCAAATTATAAATTAAGTATTCCAAAAAATTCAGAAATAACTACACTCACCCAAATGCTTTTCAAGTTCATGTGATATGGGATAATCTTTGGTAAATAAAGCTAATGTAAGTTGGCTTTAATTAAAATAGGTATGTCTTCAGAGTTACCAACATAAAATATGTCTCAGTAATATACCTTTGTGGATACAAGATTCTAGTGCTGTTGTTTTTGAGGTTTTGTTTTATACCTGTAAACTGCACTAGATTCTGAATTCTAGTTTCCTGCAATATTTGGCTACAACTCTCCAAACTAACATTTCTAATTTTTCACCCACCCTCCTGACTTGGAATCATTGGAATTAAAACAGCCTTTTCCCCAAAGCCATGCAAGCTAAAATGGGACAACTTGAAAGAAACTTCAGAGAAACTACCACAACAGCTCATGTATGGACAATCTTCATGCCTGTTGTCCTATGGGCCACTCAGAAAGATCACCAGAGACATTCAAACTGCAAACCAGGAAAACCTATCAGATTGCCACTGCCTGCCCTCACTCTATCTGAAGATGCTTCAAGCTAGACATCTAGAAATCTTCTCGACTGGCTGCCTTCAGAACTCAGCAACTGGGATTACAATCTACTCCAGTCATTAACCTTTGTTCTTTATTTTCTTTTGTCTCCGCAGATATGCCTCTTATTAAATACCTGATACAGACACTTGCACCATATAGGCCTAACTTGGAGAACCCACCTGCATCACCTCTTCCTGAAATGAAACACAACCATTTAACTGAAATGAGCTATTCTCAGATCTAAGAGCTCACTTAGATGAGATATAAAGCAATCTATCAACTCAAGATAGGTTCAAACCTACTTACATCAGACAGCTCAAGATGTTAAAATATTTCACAATATAGCCTAAATCTTTGAACAGATTCCTAGGGCCCCTGAGATCACTGGCTTAGTTTCATTGTAGGACTCTTCAAGTTTGAAACAATAGCTACGGACTGGATTTCAGACTATTGCCTGTGTAATTATTATAGAATTTGCTATTATAATCCTAATTAGATATGTACTTTCTGGGTTACAGGGTTCCCTACCCCGACTTTTTAACATATCAGCTAACCAGGCAGTTAAAGTCCTTGCCATTAACTGGGACACTGCAGCATCATAGTGGATTGTAGCATTAACCATCACAGTTATTTTTCTTTTTGGAATGCAAGTGCCTGACTTAAGCTTCAATTGCTGAGTCATCCATTTCAAAGAAACATTCACTTCAAAGACAGTTATCTCCAATAGACACAAGGCCAGCCTCACTGACTAGATAAAGAACTAGGGTGCTGGGGCTCCTATGCTTTAGAGATCTTGATTTCAATAACTGATCATTTGGGCCACTGGTTTTTTTCTCTTCTCACATTTTAAACTCCCACTCTTTATGCTTTAAATTCACCAATAAAGAGCGAGCCTACGCGACCCTGAGCCCCAATAAACGCAGAACCCTACGCCAGTGTACTCTCTTACTGTGCCCATGACCTCACTATGCAACCCTAGGTGGGCTGTCTAATTTCTAGGTCTTGTAAGTAATAAGCCTTATTTTTCCAAAAAATTTCCTGATGGTTATTCCTGAAGGGCATCTTACAATCATAATAAGAATCACAACGGCCAATCCAACCACAACATTGGTTATTGATAGGCTGAGACCAGTACAAAACACCATCACTACCCCTTTCACCAGCAAATGTTTACTAAATGCCTACCAGATACAAGGCACTGCCACTACTGGAAGTAAAAGAAGAATAGATGACAGGAGACCACAGTATATTCATAAGTCTGGCCTTCGTCTTCCAGAAAAGAAACTAGTTACAAATAATACATGTGAAGTAAACATTTTAGTAGCATCAATAAAAGTTCAAAGGAGCCCTAGACAGTTTGACTCAGTGGATAGAGCGTCTGCCTGCGAACTGAAAGGTTCCAGGTTTGATTCCGGTCAAGGGCACATGCCCAGTTGTGGGTTCGATCCCAGTGGGGGACTTGCAGAAGGCAGCCGATCCATGATTCTCTCTCATCTAGGATGTTTCTATCTCTCTCTCCCTTCCTTCCTTTCTGAATTCAATAAAAATATACGAAGGAAAAAAAAGTTCAAAGGAAAAAGTATATCTGGCTGGGTTATTTAAAGAAGGTGGGGTTTAGGCTGGGCTTTGAAGAATGAGTAAGATTCTACTTGTATTTTATTATTGAGTTATTGGGGTGACATTGGTTAATAAAATTAGAATGGGTAAGATTCTGACTGATGAAATTACTGTCCATTAATAAGTAGGTGTGTGCGTGTGTGGTTTGCAAGCACATTTGCCTTCCATGACCTATCAGATCAGCAACTTGTTTTGAGCAGGGACACTCCACTACCACCCCCAAAAAAATTAGTAGGTGCTAATTCAGCAGTTCTCATCTGGGGGTGATTTTTCTCCCTCCTCCCCAGGGGATATTTGGCAATGCCTGGAGGCATTATTGTGTCACAACTGGGGGAAGGGTGCTACTGGCATCTAGTGGGTAGAGACTAAGGATGCTGCTAAACATTGTACAATGCACACAGGCCAGCTCCCCACAACAAAGAATTATCATCTTCAAAAAATGTTTATTCCTTTTCTAAAATCACCATCAAAAAAATGTAGGGTTGTGTTAATTGTGGGGGGAAAAAAAGATGATGCAATTAAATATGTGAGCTTGGAGACTGAAGAGAGTTCATATCTGGAGATGCAGGCTTAGATACAGTTATCCCACAGAAAGCAGAACTGAGCTGTTGAAGTAGACCAAGCTGCTAAGAGGGAAAAATCAAGAGTAGAGATGAGCAGAAAATTTAAGAGAGAACATTGAAAAACACAAAGGATGGAAGGGTAGGCAGATGACAGTAAGCTACTGCCAAGACGGAAGAGAATTAAAGAGGAAGGAGGAGAACAAGAACAGAGAATATCATGACAGCCAAAGAAGTGACCAGGGAGAAAGAAAAATGAAAATGCCATTGTCTAATCCAGTGGAAGGTCTTTCATTCTCAGTGGGCCTCTACTTTTCTGAATCACTAACATTTTTGAGAATCTAATAAAAATATTTTTTTTCTCCTCCAGAAAAATGCACACATGCACCAATACATAAAATTACATTAACAATACCAGAAACTTCTTTAGAGCTTTATGAAGTCCACAGTTAACAGATCAAGCATCCCTGCACTAAAATTTCTTGGTAAATTATTACATTACACTGGCTTATTTATTTATTTTTTAATCCTCACCTGAGGATATTTTTCCATTGATTTTTAGAGAGAGTGCAAGAGAGAGGGAAAGACAGAGAGAAATATTGATGAGAGCAACACATTGATTGGTTGCCTCCTATACGAGCCCTGACCAGGGCCCAGGTCAGGGAGGATCCTGCAACCAAGGTACCTGCCTTTGACCTGAATCAAATCCAGAACCCCGGCGGACCAACGCTCTCTCCACTGAGCCAAACTGGCTAGGGCTAAACTGGCTTATTTTTTAATGCATTTCTTCCAAAAGCAAAATTGTCAATATAGAAAGACTTATTTCTTGATTATCTTCAAAAATGAAAGCAACAAAAGGTATAATTGATACAAAACAGCGTACCCTTCAAATATACCTTATGATTGGTTTTGACTTATGAATATATAGGTAGAACTATGTAGACGCACATAACTCAACACCAAACTTGCCTCAAACAGCCCAGCCCTAGCTGGTTTTAGCTCAGTGGGTAGAGCGTGGGCCTGCGGACTGAAGCGTCCCAGGTTCGATTCCAGTCAAGGGCACATGCCTGGGTTGTGGGCTTGGTCCCTAGTGTGGGGCATGCAGGAGGCAGAAGATTAATGATTCTCTCTCATCATTGATGTTTCTATCTCTCCCTCCCTCTACCTTCCTCTCTGAAATTAATAAAAATTTATTTTTAAAAGAAAACAGCCCAGCCTCAAAATCAGAAGCAAGGTAGAAAGAAAAGAATTCAGATAATTCATTCAAGGATAAGCAAAGAGACTATACCAAACTCTAATTTTTTTAGAAAAGTATAAAAATTTATCCATAAAGATTGGACTTTTGTTCCCTATCAAAATGTTTCAAATAATAACTATGCTCATGTCTCAGTGGTAAAATGACCATGTCAAACCAGAGGTCACTTCAGCTGCCACACAAGCCTAATAAAACAAGACCAAGTCTCCTCTGGTTTTCTTTAGTAACAATTATGACCACTTGTTTATGCTTTAATAATCATGGTGTGCTTCCAAAACATTATTTCAGTTGAGCCTCATAAGAAACCTCATTTTCACAAATGTAATAATCTGAACAATAACGATTTAATTTAAAAAAAATAATTGTTAAAAAAATAAAATAAAATACTTTAGAAAATAAAAAAAAAAGAAACCTCATTTTCAGAGGAGGAAACTTGGGCCAGAGGAATGATGACTCAAGTCAGGTCTAACTACAAATCCCCTGGTCTTTCTATAAAACACATGGCTTCTTCTGAAGAAAGCACAGTAGCCACTGCCTTTTACCAGGAGAACCTGGGCAACCAGCAGTCCCAGCACTAAATAATCCTCTTTGTCCTGAGCCTCAATAAACATCTTGTATATGATTTCCAGGGTCCTTTAGCATGAACTATCTCTCTGGAAAGTTTCACTGAATAAACAAAACTGAAGTCTATGACAAGAAGGAACATAACTATTCCATGTTTACTGAACATATTCTTGGAACTTTTGTACTCAGTTTCACAAATTAGTTAACACTTGTTTTTTATTTGCTTAACAAGTACTCTGAAGGTATTTTACACGTGTTCTATCTGTGCAAGAATGCAGGGACCAGGAGGGTCTATATTCTCAGCTTTAACCCTCAGCACCTGGGACAGTGCTGAGTAGATGCGCAATAACCATCTGCTAAATGAACTCAAGGGCAAGACCCAGCCTTGTAATTTTTACATTGCTTCTAACTACAACCATTTAAAAAATGTTACTAATTAGATGCAGAAAGGAACCACATTCAGTAAGAACACAGAATAAATAAGTACAATTAGTACCTTTTTTCCCCTCTTTCTTCCCCTCTGGCCATTTCAATCTTGTTGGTGTCATCGTGCCATCTGGAGATCCAGAAAATAACTGTAACAAGAAATTTTTATAGTGGCTTAAATATTCTAATGTCATTCCTATAGATAGACTTTACTAACAGGAATTTGTTTACTGGGTCAATGTCAATGTCCAGAGTTTTACTGACATATTTATATCTCATTAATCTTAACTGGTTTTCTTGCTGGCTTACTGAAGTGACCATGCCTGGGACACCTAAAGGACTCCTCCAGGGGTAATGCAGTGCCAGGTAGTCTGGCTCAAATGCTACCCACCCTGTGGAGTCTCCCAGTAAGAAGTGCTCCCTCAAGCACTATGTTTGTGGAGCTATCTCACTGTATTTGCCTTCTTTGCTTATTATGACTGGCTGTATCTTCCTTAAACTCAAAATGTGTTTGTTGAATGAATCAATGAAAACCTACAGAAAGATGACAGCATAAATGAAAGAATTAATTGAGAAAAAAGCCTAGTTTACTGAGAAACTCATTCAAACAGATGACAGTATATAAATTTTCCTCCTTTCTATAAATAATCACATACAAAAAGAAAGTACAAAGAACAGTATTTTCCTACATTCATATTCTCTTTGCTGGCTCTCTTCAATTCACCAATGGCTAGAGATTCCGGCGTAGGGGCCTTGTTCTTCCTTTCTGACATCATCTGACTTCCCAGGACCTTCCGCTGATTTAGGAAGAAAAAATATTTGATTTATAAACATCTGCTTATCTGTATTATTGCTATTCTGGCCTTCAAAAATAGTTCCTTAAGTTAAGGAAATCTCAGTTTTCTGATAAATTCTCCCAGGCCATCTTCTTCTACAAGGGAGATCACACCAAAAGAAAAAGAAAAAAACAACAACCTGAAATCATTGCCTTTCTTTAGGTAATCACTTTTCCTCTTCATTTAAAAGGGGTGCAATGTTAGAAGTAACTTTACAGTTTATTTAAACTCTCTAATACAGGCAATTACAGTGTGCTTCTGAAACTATAAAAGAAACTCCAGTTACTTACTTGTATAATTTTTTCCCCAAAGACATGTTGTCTCTGGCAGTTCTTAAGAGTCCCCTCCTCTCCTCCCAACTAAAGAATACCTACACTGGGCCCACTCTAAGACTTGGCTTCCCAAGACTGGAAATTTGGAGAAATTCTATAAGAGTTTCTAATATAGTCACAAGGTACAGGCCTTCTTAAAAGGGGTCACATGACTATATTGACATTTCTCCATATCCACACCAACACTTATTTTCTGGGTTCGTTTTGAGAACAGCCATCCTTATGATTATGAATTGGTATTTCACTGTGGTTTTGATTTACATTTCCCTAATGATAAATGATATTGAACATCTATTCATGTGTTTATTGGTTATCTGTATATCTTCTTCCTTAGAAAATGTCTATTTAAGTCCTTTGAGTATTTTGTTAGTTTGTTTATAAAAGTTCTTTTTACATTCTGAATATTAGCCTCTTATCAGATATATGTTTTACAAATATTTTCTCCCATTCTGCTTGTTGCCTTTTCACTTTGTTAATAGCAAAGAAAATTTTAATGTCAAGCAAATCTAATGTTTCAGAGGCTATTGGCCCCAGTGAATCAGGATTGAGAGAATTTCAAACTTCTATTAACGATATTAACTAGGATCAAAATTAGAGTTTAGATGAAATTGCAACTGCTGACAACTGCAGCTTACTGGAAAAAATACATATATTACAAAATATATACATATTTTTAGTGCACAATTTGTCATCTTAAGCAAAGAGCTCCTTGACTGTTGATAGATTTATAGATATTAATAATGTTAAAATAATTTTAAAAAGAAGAACAGTAGAATATAGAACAGTGCTAATCTCATTCTAAGTTAACCAGAATCTTGCTTTAGTTTAAGGTATGCCTGGAAATTTGAACCCCATAATCAAGTTATCTACTGCCACCTGATGACAATATCCCCTAACTACAAGTCAAACCATCCACAAAGACTGGAAAATTGAATCTGCAAATAGTAATGGCAACAACAGTACAGAAGTACATATTGTATTTGTTTTAAAAACAAGATTTGTAATGAATTTGATACAAAGGAATAGAATACAACAACTGATCAAATATTAAGCTCACAAAAATTTGAGTTACTTAAACCCACAAAATCCATTTTCTAACAATTTTTCTAGTCTCTATCAATCTTCTCACTTCTCTATACCTTCAGCAAATTGCATAATGAAGTGTGTAGGACAAAGCAGGTCATGAAGCAAAAGAGACTTTCTCCACAGTTCAGAAACAAGGAATCTGTCCTTAACCACAAAAGAGAAGGATGGGCCTTTATTTCTTTCATTCCTCACTTCTCCAAACACAGAACCCCTTCTCTGATTTGAAGCACAGAAAAATGCTTTGAAAAATAAAAGCTTTTCCAAATTCTATCCTTATCCTCTTACAAACACGCCTTTTACAGGGTTCCAAAGAATAGAAGAAAGCTGTTTATGCATAAGAACGATGAAACTGTTCAATTTTCTCATAGTCAATGCTGAAACCAACAGCACAGCATACTTACCTTAATAAGGCCACTGAAGGAACGTGAACGGGCCCTCTTCTGTACCCGGGGAGTAGAAGGTTCTTGCCCTGGTGTTAGAGTCACAGATTGCTTATTAAACTAAAAGAAAACAGAGAACATTTTGTTAACATTCTCCCATCAAGCGATAGCATTCTGTGACAAACATATGAAAAACTAAGTGTAAATACCGAGAAAAATCCAGTAGTAAGTGATTCTGTGCATATACGGATAAGTAAGTAGAGTGGCAAGCAAATCACAAAGGCAGAAATGCTGCCAAAAAACAAGTCCAAATTTATTAAATTAGTTTGAGGGTTAAATTAAGGAGCACACACCAAAGAAATCAAATTGGAATCAGATCAAACTTCTAGAATTAGACCTAACCACCAGTTTATAGCAAGTACAGAGGACTGAAGGACATCTTAAATAATACCACAAGGATATAACCAGCAAAATCCAGACTCTGGAAGGTATCACGGGGGTTGGGGTGGAAAGAAAGAGAATATGTGTATATATACGTACTTAAACGCAATGTGGTATCCTGGATTGGATCCCAGAACAGAAAAAAGGATATTAGTAGAAAAATTGATAAAATCTGAATAAAGTGTGTAATGTCAATAGTAATATACCATTGTTAATTTCTTAGTTTTGACAATGTTAACATTAGGAGAAACTGGATGAAGGGTATGTAGAAAATCTCTGTTCTATCTTTGCAATTTTTCTCTAAAATATACACTATGTCAAATTTAAGAGTTTATTCAAATGAAGAAACTTGGGCAATTTTTTAGAGGTGAAAAAGAGGGCTAAGAGAGAAGAAGGGACCTATATATTAAAAGAGACCCAGTAGATGTATCAACAACAAAGAAGGGCATACGCTTTCTCATGCCACTCTAGGAAAAAATCTGCAATGAAAATACTTATAACAAAAATATATAAACTAAAAAATGACCTAATTTCCTCAACATGACCAGAAGGCAAACTATACGTATATACATTAGGTTATTTATGATGAAATATTATACAACCATTAAAATGTTTCTAGCCTTTTAATGACATGGAAAATGTTCATGATATAGTTTTAAATGAAAAGGATAGGATATAGAAAAATTGATTGTATATTATGATCTCAAGCAGAAAAAAAAATTGAAATACACATTCATAAAAGAAACACTAGAAGAGGAAGGGAGAGAGATAAAGAGTGGGAGAGAGAAACATCAATGTGAGAAACACATCGGCTGCCATATATCCCAACTGGGGCCGAGATCAAACCCGAAACCTAGGCATGTGCCCTGACCGAAAATCGAACCCGCAACCTTTTAGTGTATGGGACGACACTCCAACCAACTGGTCAGGGCAAAATGGCAGTATTTAAAATGTAGGCAAGGAATATACAGCCATGCATAAAATGCTTATGCTATAATATTTAGTGAAAAGGGAAAGATAAAAGAAAGTATATGTTACAATCAAACTATATAAAAATATGTCTATACAAAAAGAGACTGAAAAAAAAAAAATAGCCAAAATGTAAACACTAGTGGGATGAGTGGTTTTATTTTTTTCTTATCCTTCTCTATAATTTCCTATCTTTCTAAAAAAAGAACAAAAATAATGTTAAGATTTTTCCTTTACATTACATTTAATCCTCAGTGTTCTTGATAAGTCATTACACTTGTCCTACCTGAATTGCTATCTTAGTCTCTACCAAGAATCAAATCACTACACTTTGAGTTGGTAATAATACTCAGCCAAAAACCTCTAAAATTCCAGTCTTATCACAATTTGTTAGGTATCAAAGTAAATTCAGAGAGTGACAGAAAACTTCTCTTGAAGGACTCTGTCCATTGTTAAGAACAGCTCAGGGAGAATCGAAGATGGCGGCATAGGTAAACACCGGAGACTGCCGCCGTGGACAACCACTTCAAAAATACAACTAAAAGTCGGAGCGGACATCAACCAGAACCACGGGAAGGCTGGCTGAGGAGAGTCTCTTCAACTAGAAGCAAAAACAACAGCATTCCGACGCTCAGCGGAGGCGCAGTGTGGAAAATTTAAAGGTACGGTGGTGCGGTGGTGAGGGTGCGCGCGCAAAGCGGGCTGGCGGCTGAGGGCGCGATTGTCGTTTTCAATCAGGAGCGAGTCTCAGACTCTGGGCTACAGATCCGGGCGAGTCTCTAGGGACCCAGACTCAAACGGGAGAAGCGGGACTGTCTGGCTACGGCCCCTCCGAGGTTTGCAGCGATTGCTGGGACAGAGAGGCAGAGCCCCTGGGGACGGACTGAGAGCGGCCATAGCTGCTCCCTCCCCCCGCCCTGTTGAGCCCGCCCCGCCCAAACCCTGCGCAGAGCCATTTGCCGATCGCCTCAGGCAAGGGCTGGACTAGCGCCTCCCCTGAGGACTGAAGTTTTCCCACAGCTGATTTCCACCGCCAGTCTGCCTGGTGGTCAAATCCCTCTAGTGTTAACTACAACAATTAAGGCTTGGCTAGAACAAGACTGCGCACAGAGACCACAAGGGGGTGCACCAAGAAAGCATAAAAGATGCGGAGACAAAAAAACATGACAGAAATGGAGGATATGGAGCTAAGAATCGCAATTTTGAGGGCTTGCCATAAATTTGTGCAGAGCCTCACGAAAACTAATGAGACCCTCGATGCTACGATAAAGAAATTAGAAAGTAAGCATACACAGACTGAAATAAAGAATATTATACCCAATAGCAGACCAGAGGAGCACAAGAATCAAACCAAAGATTCGACAAAAAACACCCAACTGGAAAAGCAAAATGAAAAAAGAATCCGAAAGTGTGAAGATAGTGTAAGGAGCCTCTGGGACAGCTTTAAGCGGACTAATATCAGAGTCATTGGAGTGCCAGAAGATGAGACACAGCAAGATATTGAAAACCTATTTCAAGAAATAATGGCAGAAAACTTCCCCCACCTGGAGAAAGAAATGGACTTACAGGTCCAAGAAGCGCAGAGAACCCCAAACAAAAGGAATCCAAAGAGGACCACACCAAACACATCATCATTAAAATGCCAAGAGCAAAAGACAAAGAGAAAATCTTAAGATCAGAAGAACATGCGACCGAACCAAGATGGCGGCGTAGGAAGCGGACCTGTGTGTGCTGCTCTCTCACAGCATCATTGAAACTATCAACTATGAAGTAAACAACCGCCACTCAGAACCATGGGGAAGTTGGCCCAGTGGGAGATCTACAACTGGAAGAAAAGAAAGAAGCGCAGTGAGACTGAGTGGGAGCTACGGAGGCACCAAAACCAGAGGTACGCAGTCACACGCCACGCGGGCTGCAAATGGATTCTCGGTTTTTTACGAACCCTCGAATCCTCTGGGCTTGCTCGGGGCGGGTCTCTGAGGCCCCAGATCCCACAGGGAGAGGCGGCCACGGCCTTGCAGTGGTTGGAGAGCGAGGGAAGCTCTGACACGCGGCTGCTCGCCGGCACTGAGGGACAAGAAGTCCTGGTGTCCCGGGGAGGCGAGGGGCGCGGAGACGCCGCCATCGCTATTTCCTCCACGCTGGCGACTCCCTGTGACCCCGCCCTACCCTCAGGGCTGTGCCAGAGGCACAAGAGGGAATGACTGTGCTTTTACAAACTCTCAAATCCACTGAGCTGGTTCAGGCGGGTCTCTGAGGCCCCAGGCCCCAAGGCGAGAGACGGCACGGCCTTCCAGCGGTCAGGAAGCGAGGGAGGCTCTGGCGCTCGGCTGCTCGCCGGCACTGGGGGACGCAAAGTCCTGGTGTCCTGGATAGGCAAGGGGCCGCTGAGTCTCCGCCCCGGCGACTCCCTGTGACCCCGCCCTACGCAATTTACATTCCCATCTGGGCTGTGCCAGACTCACAAGTAGAAACACCTTTGCTTCTGCAAACTTTCAAATCCACTGAGCTGGTTCAGGCGGGATCATGAGGCACCAGATCCTACGGGGAGAGGCAGCACGGCCTTGCAGCCATCAGAAAGCGAGGGAGGCTCTGTTGCACAGCTGCTCGCCGGCACTGGGGGACACAAAGCCCTGGCAGAGATTCAAGGGGCCGCGGAGACTCAGCCAGTGCTATTTGCTCCGCCATGGCGACTCCCTGAGACTCAGCCCTAATCAATTTACATCCCCATCCAAGCTGTGCCAGGTGCACAAAAAGACCCACCTGCGCTTTTGCAGCCTATCCCAACAAATTGCAGACTTCAACTGCTCGCAGCCATGGGAGACACACTCAAGAAGCAGACCCAGGAGAACCAGGATGGCGGCATAAGGAAGAGACCTGTGCGTGCTACCCCACACAACAACATCAAAACTACCAAATATCAGACAAACACCTATCATACAGAACCATGGGAAAGTTGGCCCAGTGAAAGCTCTACAACTGGAAGGAGAGAAAGAACATTGAGACTGAGTAGGATGTGACACCAAGTACAGAGCCCAACCCAACAAACTGCAGATTTCAACTCCTCGCATAGAAAGAAGCGCATTGAGACTGAGTAGGATGTGCAGAGGCACCAAGTACAGAGCCCATCCCAGCAGGCTGCAGATTTCAGCTCCTTGCATCTGGGAGGGACGCAATCGGGGGGCAGAGTCGGGTCCGGGGCCGGCCAGGGCTGGGCCTGACTGGGCCGGCACTGTGGAACTGCTGTACCAGCAAGCGCACAAACATGCCCACTGGTCCCAGTCTCTTGTGGGGCGCTGGGGGACAGCAGACAGGCAGTCTGTGCACTTGGTGGAGGGCAGGAGTGCTGGATGTTCAACCACCAGGAACGCCTGGAAATTTTGTCTGGTGGGGAGCCGCCGGCAGGGGACAGAGGGCCAAACTTCCTGTTTCCCCGGTAAGGCTGGGATGGCCCCGGTGAGGTTGAAACGGCCCCGGTGTGGTAGGGATGACCCCGGTCAGGTTGAAACGGCCCCCGTGAGGTAGAGACGACCCCGGTGAGGTTGAAACAGCCCCAGTGAGGTTGAAACGGCCCCCGTGAGGTAGGGACGGCCCCGGTCAGTTCGAAACGGCCCCGGTGTGGTAGGGACAACCCCGGTCAGGTTGAATCGGCCCCGGTGTGGTAGGGACAACCCCGGTGAGGTTGAAACGGCCCCCGTGAGGTAGGGACAACCCCGGTGAGGTTGAAACGGCCCCCGTGAGGTAGGGACGACCCCGGTCAGGTCGAAACGGCCCCGGTGTGGTAGGGACGACCCCAGTCAGGTCGAAACGGCCCCGGTGTGGTAGGGACGACCCCGGTGAGGTTGAAACGGCCCCCGTGAGGTAGGGACGACCCCAGTCAGGTCGAAACGGCCCCGGTCAGGTTGAAACAGCCCCGGTGTGGTAGGGACAACCCCGGTGAGGTTGAAACGGCCCCCGTGAGATAGGGACGACCCCGGTGAGGTTGAAACGGCCCCCGTGAGGTAGGGACGACCCCAGTCAGGTCGAAACGGCCCCGGTGTGGTAGGGACAACCCCGGTCAGGTTGAAACAGCCCCGGTGTGGTAGGGACAACCCCGGTGAGGTTGAAACGGCCCCCGTGAGATAGGGACGACCCCGGTGAGGTTGAAACGGCCTCCGTGAGGTAGGGACGACCCCGGTCAGGTCGAAACGGCCCCGGTGTGGTAGGGACGACCCCGGTGAGGTCGAAACGGCCCCCGTGAGGTAGGGACGACCCTGGTCAGGTCGAAACGGCCCCGGTGTGGTAGGGATGACCCCGGTCAGGTTGAAACGGCCCCCGTGAGGTAGGGATGACCCCGGTCAGGTTGAAACGGCCCCGGTGTGGTAGGGACGACCCCGGTGAGGTCGAAACGGCCCCCGTGAGGTAGGGACGACCCTGGTCAGGTCGAAACGGCCCCGGTGTGGTAGGGACAACCCCAGTCAGGTTGAAACGGCCCCCGTGAGGTAGGGATGACCCCGGTCAGGTTGAAACGGCCCCGGTGTGGTAGGGACAACCCCGGTCAGGTTGAAACAGCCCCGGTGTGGTACAACCCCGGTGAGGTTGAAACGGCCCCCGTGAGGTAGGGACGACCCCGGTGAGGTTGAAACGGCCCCCGTGAGGTAGGGACGACCCCAGTCAGGTCGAAACGGCCCCGGTGTGGTAGGGACAACCCCGGTCAGGTTGAAACAGCCCCGGTGTGGTAGGGACAACCCCGGTGAGGTTGAAACAGCCCCCGTGAGGTAGGGACGACCCCGGTCAGGTCGAAACGGCCCCGGTGTGGTAGGGACAACCCCAGTCAGGTTGAAACGGCCCCGGTGTGGTAGGGACGACCCCGGTGAGGTTGAAACGGCCCCCGTGAGGTAGGGACGGCCCCGGTCAGGTCGAAACGGCCCCGGTGTGGTAGGGACAACCCCGGTCAGGTTGAAACGGCCCTGGTGAGGTCGGGACGGCCCCGGTGAGGTTGAAACGGCCCTGGTGAGGCTCAGACGGCCCTGGTGAGGTTGAGACTACTCCAGTGAGGTTGGGACAAATAAAGGGGACCAGTATGGACTGATGAACAGGGGTAGATACAGAAACAGAGCAACATTGAACAGAATGTTAAACTACAGTGGGAAGCCTGGGGAGGGTTGGGGGGGGGGGGGATTAAGAGACCAACTGAAGGACTTATATGCATGCATATAAGATTAACCAATGGACACAAGACATGGGGCGGGGGGGGGGCGGGGGGTAGGGGCCGGGGGAATGTCAAGGGGGGGAAAAAAGGAGACATATGTAATACTCTTTGTAATACTTTAAGAAATAAAAATTATTAAAATATTAAAAAAAAAAAAAAAAAGAAAAGAAAATCTTAAAAGCAGCAAGAGAAAGAGGCTCAATTACCTACAAGGGAATACCCATACGACTGTCAGCTGATTTCTCAACAGAAACTTTGCAGGCCAGAAGGGAATGGCAAGAAATATTCAAAGTGCTGAATACCAAGAACCTACAACCAAGATTACTTTATCCAGCAAAGCTATCATTCAGAATTGAAGGTCAGATAAAGAGCTTCACAGATAAGGAAAAACTAAAGGAGTTCATCACCGCCAAACCAGTATTATATGAAATGCTGAAAGGTATCCTTTAAGAGGAAGAAGAAGAAAAAGGTAAAGATACAAATTATGAACAACAAATATGCATCTATCAACAAATGAATCTAAGAATCAAGTGAATAAATAACCTGATGTACAGAATGAACTGGTGACTATAATGAATCAGGGACATAGAAAGGGAATGGACTGACTATTCTTGGGGGAAAAGGGGTGTGGGAGATGCGGGAAGTGACTGGACAAAAATCATGCACCTATGGATGAACTCAGTGGGTGGAGAGTGAGGGTGGAGGGTGGGGTGGGAGCTGGAAGGAGGGGAGTTATGGGGGGAATAAAGAGGAACAAATGTAATAATCTGAACAATAAAGATAAAAAAATAAATAAATAAATAAATAAATAAATAAATAAAAAGAACAGCTCAGTTCAACATTTTCTGAGCACTTATGTCTGGCCCTATGCTTGAAATTAGGTATAAAAAAGATATGTATTAAAAACACAGACTCTTCCCTCAAGAAGGTCTCAGTTGAATAAAAAGTCAAGAGACTTACCCTGCCTGTTCAGCTAAAATTCAAGAGGGTCTGAGACAAGATGAATTTCCTGAGAAAGCAGCTAACCACGTCATCAGTATTTACTCAAGCTCCACTTTGAGTCTCAAAATGGCAAAGGAGAGACCTCCCATACCTCCAAAATAAACAAACTTAGCCACTAGAATTCCTACCTATCTATATATATAAAAGCCTAAGTGACTGAACGACCGAATGACCAGTAGACAGGTCACTATGACACGCATTGACCACCAGGGGGCAGATGCTCAATGCAGGAGCTGCCCCCTGGTGGTCAGTGTGCTCCCACTGCAAGAGCGCTGCTCAGCTGACCGATGGGCTCCAGACACCGGGCTCACAGCTGGCAAGCACAGCTGTGGCCTGCGGGGATCGGGCGGAAATCGGCAGTCTGACATTCCCCGAGGGGTCCCAGATTGCCAGAGGGCACAGCTAAGGGACCCCACCAGTGCATGAATCTGTGCATCGGGCCTCTAGTTTCTAATATCAGACAAGGCCCTTAGCTAACAGCATTTTCTAATTGCAAACAACTCATTAAGAGCTACCACTTTGCTCTACTATGCCAACTACTTTACATAGATTCTCTCTAATCTTTACAAGATGGACATTACAATTACCATTTCATAAAGAAGAAAACTAAAATTCAGAAAGGTTGTTATTTACCAAAAGAAGGATTTAAACTTTGGAATAATATATTGTAACTGCTGGTTCTCTCTCAGCAATCTTGCTACATGATCAAATTAGAGAAGCTCTAACTATGGTTGGATCCTTCTGTTTAACTAGAAAAATCCAAGAGCCTCCACTCTTTTCTCTAGTGGGGCAGTAGTATAGAGATAGAGATTCCAATGAGGTTCCATAGACAAGTTTGCTTCAATGGCTGAGCCAAGGCTTGCACCAATAAGAGTCAAAAATTAAATGAGATTCTTAACAATATTCCCTATGATTCTATAACTATGATCACATGAATTCCGAAAGTCCTGTTTCCCTGCTTTCAGGCACCTGTCTGATAAGCTGCTTCTTCTTTGCTGATTCGGGCATATTGTGAACATGTTGGAACAGCTCTTTCAGTGCCTCTTCTGTCCGCTGCTGGGTCTCCTCCTGATGAGAGCAGGAATCCATCCGGTTCCATTTCTGAGATTTTGCCAGTTGGAAGGACTTAGAATGACACGAAGCTGTCAGATCAAGATCATCCTAGAGAAAATTTAAAAGAAAAATAAATGAATACATCCTACCAGCTTTGTTTTTAGGTTCCCACAACCCTGGAGCAAAAAGAAGAGTGGGGAAGTAGGGTACATGATATATTCTTATACCCAGGAACAATAAAAGTCTAAAAACTATTATCAGATAAAAAGAAACGTATAGTTATAGACTATGTCTTTTTTAATGTACAGCTTTTTATTGATTAGAGAGAGAAATAACGATTTCTCATTCCACTTATTTATGCATTCACAGGTTGATTGTTGTATATGCCCTGACCAGAGATTGAACCTGCAACCTTAGCGTATCCGGAGGACATTCTAACCACTGAGCTACCTAGCCAAGGGCTAGACTTTACTAATATTAATAACCCATTCCCATGACCTGCTCAGAGATCCTAAATTCATTCAGAATTATTGCCACCAAAAGTTACATAAGAGTTCAGTTTTCGAAGCTTCTTTTAATCTCATGTAATTTTCATTGCTATCCTATGAAGTAAACAGGGAAAGTATCATCATTCCCATTTGATAGAAAACTGAAGCTAGGCTATAAGTTTAAACTTCTCTAGACACTGAAGTGACAGACCCATCTTGGAGCCCAAGTGCACTGGTTCTTGGCTGGTACTCTTTCCCACACATGTCAACATGATGTGACAACAACACAGCAGTGGTAGAGGAACAAAAACAACTCTCTAAGACACGCCCCCCCCCTCCCCCCCCCCCAGTTAATCTAGTTGAAATCAAATACTGTTTTTCTGGTCTGATACCAAGTATTTGCTAAATGAGACGTAGAAACAAACAGGAGCAGAAAACAAAAATAGTGTAGGCTGACAGCTTCAGTTTCTAACCAAGACAGACTAAACAAAAAGCATCAAAAAGCACTTGTGAGATTTTTTTTAACTTCTCACTTTTAAAGCTCAGTAATCATATGTAATTTTGCCAATAATCATCACACATTTGCATTCTAAGCTCATGTGGTCTCAAGTCTTTTAGCTACTTGACAATGTTTGTTACCTTACTACTGAACCTGAAATAAGATTGTATTACATAAAGTTGTACTTTTATTACAATAAAATATTCCATACATCTGCTGTTCACAGACTGTTTATACCATATGCTGTAAGAATGCACACGGGCTCTGTGAAAACCTTTAAATATACAGTCTATGCCATCAGTGGCGTACCTCAGAATGCAGACTGTGTAGAGGCATTTTTATTTCAACATATAACTTTCTTCTTAGTCTTTTTCCTTACCTCAAAATGACTAGATAATTTTAAACTATAAAAACATTTTATTTTTCAGAGCTTTACTTTGATTTCACACTTTGTTTTAAACTCCATTAATTTTAATTAATGCTCTCCTTGTGTGGGCTAAGAACAATTTCCTATTCTTACCTTGGATGCTTGAGTTCTGGAGCTCAAATAGTGCAATCTGGCACATTCCCGAATGTAAGCAGGAGCCTGGGCAGGTAATGAAAGAAAACCAAGACCAAGCAATAAGTAGTATCTAAAGTTCTTTTAAGACTCAATGACAATGGTTTTCAAAATAATTTGACTGGCAGATTACTTTAGAAAAAATAAAGATCTTCAAAATGCCCTATTTTATAGCTTCCACCAAAAAGATAATTCCAACAAATCTAATGGGAAAACTAAGAAGGCATTATTATAGTTGTTCCTGTTCTACGAATCAGATATGGCATGAATATACTCAAATGAACCAGAAATAAAAATATAGATATTTGTAATAATGCTTATACTTGGCAAAACCACCCCTAAAATTCTTACAAATTACAGTGGTCATATTTTGGAATTTTTGTATAGAAAATACCATTTAGAATTCCTATGAGGTAACAACAGACAAGGAAAAATTTAGCTTACTGATGTATTGCCCAGAATCCTATGACAAAAACCCTGATACTGTCCGAATATAAGTGTAAAACAATACAACCATATGGAAGAGAACTTAGCAACATCTAAGAAAACTGCATTTGCATTTACCATTTACCCAGAAATCTCACTTCTGTGAATCTATCCTGAAGATATAACTCCAGAAACACAAAATAAACTTGGATAAGATAAATCAAAAGATTGGACACAACCTCAAATATCTACTAGTAGGGGACTGATTGAATGAACTTTTATACATCCACACATGCAGTACTATGCAGTCATTAAAAACGAAAGAAGGGAGGGAAGGAATGAGGAGGGGAAGAAGGCAAGAAACATTCTGTGAACAGGTAGGGAGTGATTTCCAGGATCTACTGTTACATGAGAAAAGTTATGAACAGTGTATAGAAGTACTTAGTAAAATGAAGAGGAAATAAGAATATACACATGTGACACATTTATTTGATTTTACAAAAAGAAACACTAGAAGGATAAACCAGAAAACAATACAAATAATGAAAGAACTGAGATTTTTCCAAGCATACCTTCTCGTATAGTTTTAACTTTTCAACCATGTAAATATACTACAGATTCAAAAAATTAAATTAAATTCAAAAGGGAAAAAAAGCAAATCCTAAAACTGAACAGAAACAGAAAATAAGTGAACATATCTATACATCAAATTGATATTATTTCACCTAGCTTTTAAAAACTGTATTCTGACTATATATCCTTAATGAAATATATTTAAGAAAAAAGGAACTGCCAAGAAATCTTAAACTTCCATCAAAGGGTTTATGTAGGTTTACTATAAGTAGTAACAGCTGTATTATTTTGAAACCATTTTATGTATATCATAGAATAAAGCAAATAATAACATACGTAAATGCTATGAAAATCTGGAATTTGCAATGTAAAGATAAAAAGGTGTGCCCTAACCGGTTTGGCTCAGTGGATAGAGCATCAGCCTGCAGACCGAAGGGTCCCAGGTTCAATTCTGGTCAAGGGCATGCACCTTGGTTGCGGGCACATCCCCAGTAGGGAGTGAGCAGGAGGCAGCTCATAGATGTTTCTAACTCTCTATCCCTCTCCCCACCTCGCTGTAAAAAAACAATAAAATATATTTCTTTTAAAAGAATAAAAAGGTGCAAATATAAAGTGAAAGAAGTCAAGAAAAAGCTCTATAATGTTAAATCATAATTGGAAATAGTATTAATATAGACTTCTTGCTAAAAATTTTTAATCTACTTCCTTGCCCTCAAAGAGCCAATAACACCCCAGAAACAATGAGTATACCTAGTGTTAAAGAAACCAAGGTTCCTTAGAGAAAATTCTTGATTTCAGGCCCAGGGCAAAGCAAAAAAAGAGTGAGCTGGGGACATTTTATTTTATTTTTATTGATTGATTGATTTTAAAGAGAGAGAAGAAGATGGAGGCAGAAAGAAAAACATCAATTTGTTGTTCCACATATTTATGCATCCATTGGTTGCTTCTTGTACATGTCCTGACTGGAGATTGAACCCACAACTTTGGCGTATTGGTACAATGCTCTAACCAACTGAGCTACCCAGCCAGGGAAGCTGGGGACATTTTATGCCAGAAACAAACAAAACCAAATAAACAAAAAGTCTGCCCCAAAAAGATAATATAGCTGAAGGATATCCAGAAAGGGAGCCAGAGATGGACCGCTTTAATAAAAATCTGAAGGTCTTAAGTATTTTATAATTCACAGGAAAAGAAGGACTTCCCAAATAAAGTGAAAATTGGCCTTAACTGTATATTTAAGTCCATAGGAAAAGATGTGATGACTCATGTTGAAGAGAGATAAAATCATACTGGGTCAGACAACAGAGGACAGAACTACAAACAGCTAAGAGGAATTTCAGAAAAATGGTAGAGCAGGGGGGGAAATACAAAGAACACAGAATGAGACAACACAGGATATGAGGATTAAGGAGGATAAAAATCCATATAAAGGAGCCCGAGAACAAGAAGACACAACAAAGCACAAGCACAAATCTGGATTTTAAACACTACCTCCGAGTAAGTGACAGAGCACACAGAACAACAACCATTTTTCATCCAGAGGAAAAGCTCAGGGAAGAACATCATCAGCCAAAATGGTAAAGCGGGTGCCCACAAGGACACCAGTTCTGGCCCAAATTGAAAGAGACAAGCCCTGACCGGTTTGGCTCAGTGGATAGAGCGTTGGCCTGCGGACTGAAAGGTCCCAAGTTCGATTCCGGTCAAGGGCATGTACCTGGGTTGCGGGCACATCCCCAGTAGGAGGTGGGCAGGAGGCAGCTGATGTTTCTCTCTCATCGATGTTTCTCTCTATCCCTCTCCCTTCCTCTCTGTAAAAAATCAATAAAATATTAAAAAAAAAAAAAAAGAAAAGAAAAGAAAGAGACGAGACCTAAATCTCCAAGATAAATCTCCAAAAGCCTTTTTTTCTCTCCTTTAGTGATCAACAGAGACTCAAACAGTGCTCACACTAGCCTGGAAACAAAGCTAACGTAGCAAACAAAGATGAAAACCCCAAGAATGAGACGCTGAAAGAGGAATCTATGGAAGAGAAGAAAAATAGAGTTAAAAACTAAGAATATTTTGCCGAAACCGGTTTGGCTCAGTGGATGGAGCGTCGGCCTGCGGACTGAAGGGTCCCAGGTTCGATTCCGGTCAAGGGCATGTGCCTGGGTTGCGGGCACATCCCCAGTGGGGAGTGTGCAGGAGGCAGCTGATCGATGTTTCTCTCTCATCGATGTTTCTAACTCTCTATCTCTCTCCCTTCCTCTCTGTAAAAAATCAATAAAATATATTTAAAAAAAAAAAAAAACTAAGAATATTTTAAAGAGTCTAATCATTAGAATTTGTACTAAGCTGAACTACATCTAGGAAATTGTACTCTAGTTTCATCTCTAAGGTTTGTATGATCTGTACTCTCAAAATCCTTCACAGGGATTTGTTATCTTACGTGATAAAAACGAACTTTGCTTGTGTGATTAAGTTAAGGACCTTGTAGTAGAAATCTTATCCTAGGTTAGTCAGGGTGAGTCCAATATAATCACTTGGGTCCTTAAAAGTAGAGACCCTTTCCCAGATGTGGCCAGAGGGAAGTGTGACTAGGGAAGAATGGTCAGAGAGATGCCACACTGATAGTCTTGAAGACAAAGGAAGGGGAGCATGAGCCAAGGAATGTGGGCAATCTCCAGAGGGGGAAAAGGCAAGTACACAGTCTCTCCGGAACAGCTACAAAGGAATGCAGCCAACACCTTGGTTTTAGCCCAGTGAGACTCCAGTCAGACTTCTATACAACCATTAAAAGAATACATTTGTGTTGCTTTACGTCACTTAAAAAAAAAATCCTTCAGCCCTAGCCAGTCTGGCTCAGTGGATAGAGCATCAATATGTGGACTGAAGAGTCTCAGGTTTGATTCCAGTCAAGGCCAAGTACCTTGGTTGCAGGCTCCTCCCTGGTCCAGACCTGGTCGGGGTGCAGGCAGGAGGCAACCAATTGATGTGTTTCTCTCACATCGATACTTCTCTGTCTTTCCCCCTCTTCCACTCTCTCTAAAAATCAATGAAAAATATCCTGAGGAAACCAAGATGGTGGCATAGGTAAACACCGGAGATTGCTGCCGCAAACAACCACTTCAAAAATACAACTAAAAGACGGAACGGACATCACCAGAACCACAGGAAGGCTGGCTGAGGAGAGATTCTTCAACTAGAAGGAAAGAGAACAGCATACCGAGGCTCAGAGGAGGCGCAGTGTGGAAAATACAAAGGTACGGAGGTGCGTGTGGAGCTGGCTGGTGGCTGAGGGCGCAGTTGTCGTTTTCAATCAGGAGGGAGTCTCAGACTCTGAGCTCCAGATCCGGGCGAGTCTCTAGGGACTCAGACTCAAACAGGAGAAGCGGGATTGTCTGGCATCAGTCAGAACGTGAGGGCAGCTTTCTCTCCGAGGTTTGCAGCGGTTGCTGGGATTCTGAGAAGCAGAGCCTCTGGGAAAGGGACTGAGAGCAGCCATAACTGCTCCCTCCACCCGCCCTGTTGATCCCCTGCGACCCAACCCGCCCAAGCCCTGCGCAGAGCCATTTGCCGGATAGCCTCAGGCAAAGGCTAGATTAGCACCTCTCCAGAGGACAGAAGTTTTCCCACTGCAGACACAGCTGATTCTCACAGCCAGTCGGCCTGGTGGTCAAATCCCTCTAGTATTAACTACAACAATCAAGGCTTAACTAGAACAAGACTGCGCACAAAGACCACAAGGGGGTGCACCAAGAAAGCATAAAAAATGTGGAGACAAAAAAACATGACAGAAATGGAGGATATAGAGCTAAAAAACGGACTTTTGAGGGCTTTCAATAATTTGCTAGAATCTGCCGATAAACTTGATGAGAGCCTCAAGAAATCTAATGAGACCCTCGATGTTGTGATAAAGAACCAACTAGAAATTAAGCATACACTGACTGAAATAAAGAATATTATACAGACACCCAACAGCAGACCAGAGGAGCGCAAGAATCAAGTCAAAGATTTGAAATTCGAAGAAGCAAAAAACACCCAACCGGAAAAGCAAAATGAAAAAAGAATCCGAAAATACAAAGATAGTGTAAGGAGCCTCTGGGACAGTTTCAAACGCATCAACATCAGAATTATAGGGGTACCAGAAGATGAGAGACAGCAAGATATTGAAAACATATTTGAAGAAAGAATGACAGAAAATTTCCCCCACCTGGTGAAAGAAATGGACTTACAGGTCCAAGAAGCGCAGAGAACCCCAAACAAAAGGAATCCAAAGAGGACCACACCAAGACACATCATCATTAAAATGCCAAGAGCAAAAGACAAAGAGAGAATCTTAAAAGCAGCAAGAGAAAGAGACTCAATTACCTACAAGAGAATACCCATATGACTGTCAGCTGATTTCTCAACAGAAACTTTGCAGGCCAGAAGGGAATGGCAAGAAATATTCAAAGCAATGAATACCAAGAACCTACAACCAAGATTACTTTATCCAGCAAAGCTATCATTCAGAATTGAAGGTCAGATAAAGAGCTTCACAGATAAGGAAAAGCTAAAGGAGTTCATCACCACTAAACCAGTATTATACGAAATGCTGAAAGGTATCCTTTAAGAAGAGGAAGAAGAAGAAAAAGGTAAAGATACAAATTATGAACAACAAACATGCATCTTTCAACAAGTGAATCTAAGAATCAAGTGAATAAATAATCTGATATACAGAATGAACTGGTGATTATAATGAATCAGGGACATAGAAAGGGAATGGACTGACTATTCTTGGGGGCGGGGGAGGGGAGTGGGAGATGCTGGAAGAGACTGGACAAAAATCGTGCACCTATGGATGAGGACAGTGGATGGGGAGTGAGGGCGGAGGTTGGGGCGGGAACTGGGAGGAGGGGAGTTATGAGGGGAAAAAAAAGAGGAACAAATGTAATCTGAACAATAAAGATTTAATTAAAAAAAAAAAAAGAAAGAAAAATATCCTCGGGTGAGGATTAAAAAAGAAAAATCCTTCACAGTGAAGTACAAGTATATAGTTTCAGTTTTGCAAAATGAAGAGTTCTGGAGATGGATGGTAGTGATCATTGCACAACAGTATGTATGTAATCTGTGGTGAAAAAAAAGGAATTCTATAAAAGTAACTTCACAGGGTGATCTGATCGTAACCTCCTAACTGGGCAGGTCATGGTAGATAGTCACAACCAAGGCCCATATCTTCTTTAGGGAGAGGTTTTTATGCAAGCCCTGTCCATTGGTCTTGTGCATCTAGGTTAACACACCTTTGAAATACCAGAAGTAATACCCCTAGGAAGGGATAGTAACCGTCAAGAAAGCATATACTCTTGTTAACTATCCTGTAATCCAATCCCCACCTTGCTTTCTCCCTACCTCCATGTAATCTTCCTCACTTTCCCTCCTGAATTTCAAATGTACAAAAGAAGCTGCAAAACAGTTATCCTCGGGAGCATTTGAGATCTTGCTCCTCGGCATATGTCTTCCGTTTGGTTCAAATAAACTCTTGTAAAAAGTCTCTACAAGTTTGGATACTTCTGTTTTGTATTTTTTTTTGACACTTCTTATCAAAAATTAATGCCAAAGGGGGAAACAAAGAGGACATCTGTAATACTTTCAATCATAAAGATCTTTTTTTTTTAAGTTTTAGAAAAACAACAACAAATTAAAGCCACTGAAGATGGTCACGATGGTAAATTTTGTCATGTGTATTTTACCACAATAAAAAATTTGAAGAAAAGAAAACAGAACTGGGCAATCTTAAAAATTCTCAGCCTTTCCAGATGACAAAAGAAATTCAATATCATAAAAAGGCCAAGGATGTGACTGCAACCTTTATTTATAAAATCTTATAAACATCAAAAGGTCAGACTATCCAGTCACACAAACAGCCCTTTCAAGAGAGTAAAAATGTGCCTCACAGATCCTCTCAATCAAACCAGAGGGCCTTCCAGGAAGCTTAAAGGTCATGTCCCTCAGCCTTCTCAAGTAGAGAAGGGTTTATCTTCAAAAGATTTATAGACCTGGCTTCTGTCTAATGGAGTGAATCCCACTGAAATCCACAGAAGACCTACAAAGTTCTTGAGAAAATGATGTTGGCAGAAACACTGCTAGTTAGACTAAAAGGGACAGAGTACAAAATGAAAGGAGGCTGTCAGACCCTCAAAATTCTACTGGAAGGAAACAGGGAGGATAAAACTAAGTGGCCAACATATGCTGCTTTTCATGAAAAAGGAAGGACGACTCGGAGGAATAAAGCCAATTACAGAGGGGGCAAAGCTCTGCTCAGCCTCCAGGTACCTCCCTATCCTCCCCACTTGGTTGTTCCCTCCAGGTTTTGCTACTGTATAATCTGCATTCCAGTCCCAGGGACTTTCTTAACTGGTTATCATCACCTTAACAGCCCTCCTAAGGATCCTACCTTGCTCCATCCTCCTTGTCTTTTACCACCTACTCCCATCCCTCACCTACCTTAAAAAGTTTCTGGGAGTGTTTAATCATAAAAGCCATCCCACTGTTTAACTTCGTGATGTTCTCTTGAAGGTCATTTGCAGTGACCTATTCAGGAAAAAGAAACAAAAAAAGGGGATTACAAACTGGGAAATAGAAGGCAGATAACTCCACTTACTTACCAACAAGCTTATTCTTTCAAAGACATGATAGTTTCTGTCCCTAACCAAGGTGCCTCTAATACAATGTTTCATTCTGCAAAGGCTTTTTGGTTCAGCAGATTTCCACTGGAATGACATAATCTAGGAAGAACCATGTGACCCTGAAGTGACCAAGGAATCCTTGGGAACCAATCTTTATTTCCTAATTCTGCTTGAGAATGAGACATGCAAGCAGAGTTGCTAGAGAAGATCTAGTCTGGGAGAGGGGTCAGGAAGAACAGAATCTGTACCAACCACCATTGCCCCTTCAGAGAATGGAGCTTCTCCAGAGACAAAAGAGAACTGTCACTACTAATTGATACCAACGTGACATCTGTTTCTTAAAAATACAAATTGTCATGGATTCTCTTCTCTTGTTTCTACTGCTTTTTTTTTTTAATGTTTTTATTGATTTCAGAGAGAGGAAGGGAGAAATAGAAACGTCAATGATGAGAGAGAATCGAATCATTGATCGGCTGCCTCCTACACAATCTCTACTGGGGATCGAGCCTGAAACCTGGGCATGTGCCCTGACCAGGAATCAAACTGTGATCTCCTGGACAATGGGTCAACACTCAACCACTGAGCCACACCGGCCAGGCTCTCCTGCCTCTTTTAAGCACTTCAGCATCTCTACTATCCCAAAGCCCTCATCTTCAACATGTATCTTTATTCATTTTTGCTTTTAGCAAGACCTCTTAAATCTCTTTATAAGCACAGATTACTCCTTTTCCGCAGTCTCAGCTGGTTCTAAAATCCTTAATATGGACAAATG
The DNA here is from genome assembly GCF_028538775.1 of Myotis yumanensis. Lineage (NCBI taxonomy): Eukaryota > Metazoa > Chordata > Mammalia > Chiroptera > Vespertilionidae > Myotis > Myotis yumanensis. The sequence goes on along the minus strand of NW_027223764.1, from coordinate 21,127,944 downwards.
TTGGTGTGTCCTTTTCTTCTCATCACCCAACCATCCTTCCACCCTCATCCCCGCCCCCCACCAACCTTTCTCTGAGGAAAGGCCCTTCCAGGCCTGGAACTTTATATTATTTTTTTCACTAGTTACCTATTAGGTAAAATGTACCACATAACCTCTCCTTAATCTTTCTTTTCCCATTTCTTATATCCCCAAAATATTTTATAAGTCACCATATCCATCTGCCTTGTCAGATAAGTAGGAAAGATACTATTATGACCAGTTTACAAAAGAGAAGCCTAAGCATAGAAAACATAAAGAATATAGGCCACGCCCTGGTCGGGTTTGGTCAGTGGTAGAGCATTGGCCTGCAGACTGCAGGGTCTCAGGTTCAATTCCCGGTCAAGGGCACATACCTCAGTTCCAGGATCGATCCCTGGCCCCCAGTCAGGGCACATACCAGAGGCAACTAGTCGCTATGTCTCTCTCACATCAATGTTTCTCTTCCCCTCCCCCCTATCTTTCTCTCTCTTTCTCCACTCTTCCCTCCCTTCCAATCTCTAAAGATCAATAGGAAAAATATCCTTGGATGAGGATTTTTTTAAAAAGGGATACAGGTCACAGCTGGTTTATAGCTTCCAACCCAGGTATCCTGCCTCCCAATTCCATCATACAGTAAAATCTATATGAATGGACAGGAATATGAACCTATGTACTTCCAGGTCAAGAATGAGTTCAAAAGACTTTTGATAATTTATTTCTCATGCAAGTCACTGAGAAAGCCATGTTCTCAGTAATAAGAAGCACGTTCGGCTTTATCCAAGGAGAGAATCTCTACAGGAAATAGAAAAGTTAGGATAAGACAGGATTGTTCTATGTGTCATCTTATCTAAAAGCTTGTGACATCCTAAGATTAGTTGATATCAAACAACTCTATTCTAAATTTATACCATGTAATCTTCAGGAATCAATTTGGTTTCCCAAGATGGCTTTCACGTTAAGAAGGAATTCAGATTGACCCACCAAAATGGGTATTCTTGTTTATTTAGTAGCTATAATCCCATTGAGTTCCCACTAATAAGTTGCCATTCAGATTTATCAGAGATTGCTTTATAAGTGAGGTTAACAGAAATTGGCCCCCTCAGGTCTGATGACTCTTTTTTTGTTGTTATTAATCCTCATCCGAGGATATTTTTCCATTTATTTTTAGAAAGAGTGGAAGGGAGGGGGAGAGACAGAGAAAGAGAACCATTGGTTGCCCCCGTGGCTCCAACCATGGCTGGGTTAAGCCTTGCCACCAAGGTACATGCCCCCAACCAGAATTGAACCCGGGACCCTTCAGTCCTCGGGCCACCAGTCTATCCATTGAGCCAAACCGGCCAGGGCAGGTCTGATGACTCTTAAATGAACTAATAAAGCAAGCTCCTAAACTTGTTAAACAGAAGGCTAGACCTTGGACCCTTGATAACCTCACTAAGGTACAGTCACAGAATAAGGCCCAGCCCAAGAATACCGAGCAGCCTTTGTTCTTCCCCTCGACACTCACATTTTTTGGCCACATGACATGGGGTGCAAACATAAGGGCAAGGTTATAGGCAGACATCTTATTCTTGTCTTGTTTCTTTGCTGTCTGGTACAGGAGATCGAGCAGTAACTTCAGCAAGTTACGATTGGGTGGAGGGAGGATGAGGAAGAGCAACTGGAGAGCTTCAATTTGCCGCTCCTTATCTGGTCTATCGGTCTTGTTTCCTTTATCATCAAACTGCATCAAATCTTGAGGACAAAAGAGATGATTGCAAGTAGGGAAGAAATACAAGCAAGAGGAAAAAAATGTTCCTACTATTATCCTCCCCTCAACTCTAATCGAAGAAAGAAGAAGAAAAAGGAATTAGGCATAACCAGAGATTATAGCAAAATATAATAAAATAATGTCAATACAACTGAATAATCAAAAAGAAAAACCCAATCAAAAATGGGCAAAAGACTTGAATAAATATTCCTCCAGAGAAGATTTATAAATGGCTAGTAAGCATTTGTGCACTCGGTATCATTAGCTATCAGGGAAATGTAAATCAAAACCATAATGAGATACTACTTTATACCCACTAGTATGGCTATAATAAAAAGGACTGACAATAACAAGTGTTAACAAGAATGCTGAGAAAATTAAACCTTCTTACATTGCTGGTGAGAATGTAAAATGGTACAACCACTTTGGAAAATAGTTAGGTAGTTCCTCAAAAAGTTAAACATAGAGTTACCATATGGCCCAGTGATTCCACTCTTAGGTGTACACCCAAGAGAAATAAAAATATGTCCACATATACCTTTAATAATTCTACCCCCTTCACTTTTCCTCACTCAGATATTTTACTGCTAAAAGAAATATGAGAATGAATTATGCTCTGATAACAGGATAATCCAGGCAAGTCCTCAGGGAGTCAGAATGATTGTTTCTCCCCTAAGAGACTACACAGGTTATCAATAAAAACCCTGGGTAATGGGAATTTCAAAAGACACAGATAACTATTTGCATATAATTCATATAGACCTGAAAATGATTACAATGTGTTGGTTAAGCTGTTGAACTGCAATAACTCCAGGTTTAGGAAACAAAGATAATATTTCTAGAAACTATTCCCTGTTAATATGAAGTTGAAAACAAAAATCCCTTCCAGTTATGAGCAAGGCATAGCAAATGCAACAACTGTGCCACACCTCAATATGATTTCAACCAACAGTGAATCATGGGGTGGTGAAGGGGAGGATTTTAAATACTGTACTAAGTTAACTCAATGGGAAAACAAACAGAAAAAGCATTCTTCATGTTACCCTTATAAAAAAAACTTATGAATATTTTCCATATCTTTTTCAAAGATCAATTTTCTCTCCAAAGTAATTGTAAAGTTATATAATACTCTAGTAATATTTTCTCATTTGTATCATCTGGGTTATTACTGATAGTGCTAAAAAAAATTTAATCTGCCCTGGCCAGTATGGCTCAGTTGGTTGGGCATCCTCCCATTGCACCGAAAGGTTGCTGGTTTGATTCCTGGTCAGGGCACATGCCCGGGTTTCAGGCTTGATCCTGGGTAGGGGGTCATGTAGGAGACAGCAGATCAATGTTTTGCTCTCACATCGATGTTTCTCTCTCTCCTTCCTTCTTCTCTCTCTAAAAATCAATAAAAATCTTTTTTAAAATCTAATTTTGCCCCACCGGTGTGGCTCAGTGGTTGGGTGTCAACCTATGAACCAGGTCACCGTTTGATTCCCGATCAAGGTGCATGCCAGGTTGTGAGTGAGGGGTGGAGGGGTGGGAGGAGCCAATCAGTGATTCTCCCTTATTTATCATTGAAGTTTCTCTCTCTCTCCCTCTCCCTTCCTCTCTGAAATCAATAAAAATATTTTTAAAAGGTAAAAAAATAAAAAAATCTAATCTTATTCAATTTTATAAATTTAAACTTAGTTTTCTTTTAAGTAGTAAAAATTATTCAAAAGAAATCTTTTATTTATTTTTCTTAAAATTAGAAGCAAGGGGTGCTCACTTTGGCAGCACATATACTAAAATTGGAATGATACAGAGAATATTAGCATGGCCCCTACAGAAGGATAATACACAAATTCATGAAGCATTCAAAAAAAAAAAAATTAGCCCTGGCCAGGTAGCTCAGTTGGAGTGTCATCCCATTCACCAAAAGGTTGTGGGTTCAATTCCCAACTAGGGCACAGACCTAGGTGGAACGTTCAATCCCTGGTTGGGACGCCTATGAGAGGCAACTAATTTTTCTCTATCACATCAGTGTTTCTCTCTCTCTCTCTCTCTCTCTCTCTCTCTCTCTCTCTCTCTTTCTCTTTCTCTAAAAATTAATTAAAAATATATTATCAGGTGAGGATTAAAAAAAATTAGAAGCAAAAGAAAAATGCTCTAGGGCATTAAATTATAGCAGTATTACAGATGTGCAATTGAAGAATGAATTCCCTACCACTCAGGCATAAAGGAGAATGAGAAAACTATTTATGAGCTGAAAATGGAACATTCTCCAAGATATAGTAAGTAAAAAAATAACCATGAATGTAATACCTCACCATTACATAAAAAAAGGAATCTAAGTATTTTAAAGTGTATAAAATATCTCTGGAAGGATATATTAGCAATCATAGCATTGGTTGCCTCTGGAAAGAAAAACCAGGTGCTGGGGAACAAGGGTGGAAGAGAGTCTTTTCACTGTATAGTCTTTTGAACAGTTTGAATATGAACAATGTGAATGTATTAACTAGTATTTAGGCAGCAGATAAAAGTATCTTTAAAAAACAAATTTACTTGGGGTCATGAATACACAATATAATATACAGATGATGTATTACAAAATTGTACACCTGAAACCTATATAATTTTATTAACCAATGTCACCCCCATAAATTCAATTTTTAAAAAATCCTAGGGAAGTATTTTTTAAAAACTTCCAAGAGTAGAGATGATCTCAATTGAGGCATAATACTACTTAGCTAAAGCCTCAAACCAAGGCAAATGTACCAAACCTATAACCATCTCAGGAATGTAAATTAATCAAATAAAAAGCATGTGTTTATTTATTTATTTATTTCTAAAGGTTTTGTTTGTTTTTTTAAAGATGTTTGTATTGATTTCAGAAAGAGGAAGGAAGAGGGAGAGAGGGAAAAAGCACCAATGTGAAAGGGAAACATCCACCGGCTGCCTCCCAAACACCCCCTGGGACTGAGTCCATAACCCAGGCATGTGCCCTGACCAGAATCAAACCCAACCCTTTGGTGCATGAGAAGGCACCCAAGCAACTGAGCCACACCAGCCAGGGCAAGCATACATTTATTGAGCAACTGAAATATTCAAAGCACTATGCTAGGATCCCTGAGGAATAAAAAAAAATTAAACCCAGATTTTATGTTCAAAGCAACTAATTTATTAAAACACACACACACACACACACACACACACACACACACTTGATTAAATTAAACTTAGCTGGCCAAAACTTATGAGTGCCCAGAAGTCCAAAAATACCATGAAGTTTTAACCAATATTAACAAAAGTGGGGGCTTTATTGTTTTGTTTTTCCCTCCCTTCCTGTCTTTCTTTTTTTGTTTGTGTGTTTGTTTGTTTGTTTAGAACAGTGGTCGGCAAACTCATTAGTCAACAGAGCCAAGTATCAACAGTACAACGATTGAAATTTCTTTTGAGAGCCAAATTTTTAAAACTTAAACTATACAGGTAGGTACAACTTAATTAGGGTACTCCTAAGCTGGCCTTTGCTAAAAACGTCCTCAATCTGGGGGGTCGACCTCAGCGAACATACCCCCACTTCTTCTAATGCCACTTCTTCAAAATAGACTCGCCCAGGCCAAAAACCAACTTCTGTGCATGGGCCACGAAGTTTCAATTGCACTGTACGTGCGCACCCGCACATGGTATTTTGTGGAAGAGCCACACTCAAGGGGCCAAAGAGCCGCATGTGGCTCACAAGCCGAGGTTTGCCGACCGCTGGTTTAGAAGTATTGCTGTGGATTACAAACAACAGGAAATTCCAAAGGACTTTACTAAATTGAAAGAAATACACTTACATCTCCTCCCCGCTTACACTCACCAGCAATTTTGAGGTGTGCATGGAAATGTTTATGTGTCAGCAGGGGCTCAGGTAACTCTCCTAGAAACATCTTCAGCAAGGTGGCAACGTCATTTGAGTGAAACTCCCCTGATTCCAAATCAATATCAGTTCCATTATTGAGAGCATCCCTTAAAATCTGCTGCCGGACACTATTCCCTGGTATTCTAAACAAACCTTCCACTCGTAAGTCTGTATAGTATGAAAGAAAATAGAGGACATACAAAAAGGAAACAAAAAGAGAAAGTATGGTTAAAATAAGTTATCTAAAAGACTACTTTACACTTGAAAGGCTCTTTACGAAGATCTTGAAGAAGGTTTTTGCCTTTTTTTCCCCAGAGTAGTTTAGAATCCACTAACCCCTGTGGAGACAAATCTGAGCATCCCTGAGACCTGGACATATCCTGGACTAAGAGGTGATCCACTCAGGAGTCATTCGACATCTTGAGACACATCTGGAGACTGAATTTAATCTAAACAATAGAAATGAGTTCAAAAAACAAGTTGGAAGAAAAGCCAAATCTCCCTGAAGGCCCCTTTCCTTTGCCATCTGAGAGTTTGTTTGAAGGGGCCGAGTTCATCTGTGGAGGTTTATTGCTCCTATAAACAGTTTCCCAGCCCAAAATGAATCTAAAGTCTCTGTGTTGCCTCTGGAATTGGAACACTAACCTGTCAGATCACCTTTCAGTCTAAGATTCCTGGTACCTTCGCATCATCCCAACTAAATTATGCTTCCACCCCAACTAGATCTACACTAATCTCAACCGATAAAAAAAGATGGGACGTATAGTTTTGGTTTGATTGGAAGAAGCCTGAGAGTTCAAGTTTTCAGCTTGGGTACATATTTATCTTCATATAACTCCCTAATTGAGAAGACAGGGCCAGGCAGACAACAGTAAATGAATGAACAGGAACCATATCGAACTGGAGAGCACCTACTTGTGCTCTAGCCCAGCAGTTTTCAACCTGTGGATCGCGACCCCTTTGGGAGTCAAATGACCCTTTCACAGGGGTCGCCTAAGACCATCGGAAAACACATATATAATTACATATTGTTTTTGTGATTAATCACTATGCTTTAATTATGTTCAATTTGTAACAATGAAAATACATCCTGCATATCAGATATTTACATTACAATTCATAACAGTAGCAAAATTACAGTTATGAAGTAGCAACAAAAATAATTTTATGGTTGGGGGTCACCACAACATGAGGAACTGCATTAAAGGGTCGTGGCATTAGGAAGGTTGAGAACCACTGCTCTAGCCGATTGTGTAAAAGTGGCAACAGGGCCCAAGGCTGCTAGACCTTCCTATCATCCCAGGAAATTGAAAACCTAGACTTTCCCCATTTTAAAACACTGATAACTAATTGTATTTTTAATTTAATCCTTTGCCAACTAAAAACAAAACATGAATGTAGCCCTTAGGCTGCCTAACCTCTGCTCTAGCTCCTAGCACAGTGTTTGCGTTAAATTTATCAAAGGGTCATAAAATGCCACACACTTCACATACACTCAGCTGTGCCAAGCACTTAGAGGAATGATATAACCAGCATGACTACTAAAAAAGAAAATGGGAATTAAGTAAAGAATGTATTTTAATTATATAATTCTAAAGATAAAAGTATCTTTGGTGATAAGTCATTCTCCCTTGAGTAAATGTTATGATTCTCTAGGGACAATGTATTTTTTCAGAAAAAAAGTCTGAGTCAAGGGGAAGATGTGATTGACACAAGCTAATTTATATACATATTTGAAAACAAAAAACAAATCAAAATATGAAGTGAAATTTAAAACAGAATATATTTAGAAACATGCCACCTGAAATTATCACTGATTAGTGTCTTTGTTGATGGTTAATTGGCACCTACTAACTCAAGGGTGTCAGCTCTCAATAGAAAGCAGACAATTCTTCATTAACAAAGAACAACAAAATTTTAAGTAGTCTTACTTTTGTGTAGATATTCAATTAGCTGGTATATCTGAGCAATGCCTTCCTCTGTCAGTGGGGATCCAAATATTACTCCTTTTTCTAAAAAGAAAAAAGAAAAGAAACAATAATACAGGACTATATTTTCCACAAATAATACAAAAATCAGCATACTGAAAACCACTCAAGCATCTGATGTCACAGTTCAGCAAAGGCTTTCACAAGGTCAATAACAAAAATATTAAGAGCTGGCCCTTGCCAATTTGGCTCAGTGGATAGAGCGTCCGCCTGTGGAATGAAGTGTCCCAGGTTCGATTCTGACCAAGGACACATGACTGGGTTGCGGGCTCGATCCCCAGTAGGGGGTGTGCAGGAGGCAGCCAATCAATTCTCATTGATGTTTCTATCTCTCTCTCCCTCTCCCTTCCTCTCTGAAATCAATAAATATATATTTAAAAGAAAAAAATCTTTTAAGAGCTGGAAGTGCACCTGAAAATGCACCAGGAAATGCAATCAAAACAACTCTCAATCAACTCTGCCAGTTTAACATTAGATTGTAGGTTTCTTGAAGACAAAGTAACAATACCTAAAATGTTGATATTTAATTTAAAAACAAAGAAATAATAGAACTTAGAGCCATAATTGTCAAAGCATGACACACTATCCACTAGAGTAGATACAGGGTCAGATTATAATGTTTAAACTTTTTGCTACCTTAATGATTTCCTTATATTTAATAAAATAAGATAGTACCTCTTTAATATCTTATCAAAAGTAGCACTGTAGCCCAGCTGGTGTAACTCAGTGGTTGAGCGTCAAAGTTCAAATCCCAGTTGGGGCACATGCCCCGGTTATGGGCTCAATCCCCGGTGGGGCGCGTGCAGGAGGCAGCCAATCAATGATTCTTTCTCATCATTGATGTTTCTATCTCTTTCTACCCCTCTCCCTTCCTCTCTGAAATAAATAAAACATATATATATATATATATATTTTTTTTTTTTTTTTTTAAGCAGCACTGTAATTTATTTTCTGGGAAGGCTGTTTTGGGGTGAGTCATAGATATTTTTATTTGCCTTTTCAAAGCATTCCATTGAAGCATTCCATTCAAGAAACCTACAATCTAATGTTAAACTTGCAGAGTTGATTGATAGCTGTTTTGATTGCATTTCCTGGTGCATTTTAAGGTGCACTTCCAGCTGTTAAAACATCTGGGAACTAACAACTGCAATAAAAAAAATGCTCAAACTGTCTTTACTGTACTCTCTAGCTATGAACTTTGTTTTATTTTAAACATTATTTTAGTACAGTATTAATAGGGAATGAAAATCAAGGTGTCCCTGATAAATACCTAAACTAATTGTCACCTCTCAGGGACTGACATATATTTGGCTTTAATTTATCTAGACTTTTAAAATAATTTTTGTTGTTTTTCTTACGAAAATGAAAGAAAAAAAACAACCAAAATTGCTTTATGGTATTAGCAACTCCTCAATGAACATACAGATGCCAAGAATGAAACTCAAAAAGCAACTAAGATGCGTACACCCTTCCCAAACACATCTCCTACCCTTTCGCTTGAGAGACATTAGAGACCGGAAGAATCCTGTCGCTGGGCCAGCCCCACCAGGCAACTTAAGTTCCACTTCTCCCATCAGCTGAGCCAATTCAGTTCCAGGTAAATCAATGAGCCTTGTGATATTGCTGACCACCAACTCGGTGAACACCTCAGGTTTCTCATGACGGAGTTTTTCCACAAAAAAGTCAGGATTGAAGATAATGGGCTGACCTCGAAGGGAAGAGTCATTGCAGATAACAAAATTGCAGATGGCATCACTGAAAAACATGAAACAGAAGAATTGTGGGGTGGGCCTAGATCATTTTCATGTGTTTCTCATGCCCTCTCAACCACACAGTTATTCATTCTTTCTGTGGGTTAGTCTACACATTGGTCTTTTGAAAAACCTTATCCTTAATCTGGTCACTGTACAAAAGAAGACAATTTGAACTTGTTGCTGTTTAAGTCATACACACCTAGATACTTAGGAATTTAAAGAAAAGACGTGTGGCTCAGTGGTTGAGCGTCAACCCATGAACCAGGAGACAATGAGTATGGGGTGTGCAGGAGGCAGCCAGATCGATGATTCTCTCTCATCATTGATGCTTCTATCTCTCCCTCTCCCTTCCTCTCTCTGAAATCAATAAAAATATATTTAAAATAATAATAATTTTAAAAAAGAAAGAAAAGAGACCAGATAGCCTCTATTGTGTGACTTGAATTTGCCTCTTAATTTCAGGCATATACCATAGGAAGATACAGATCCTTACAGCGTCCCAAATCTAATAACATATTAGAATTGCTAGTCACATAGACTACATTTCCTTATTAAAACAGTCAAACCCTGAATGATTACTGTTAAATACTTGTAAAACATCAGGCCTGCAGCTGTTCCGCCTAACAGAGCCATGGGTAATCATCAAGTTAAGTCCTTCTTGGGAACACAGTCACTACTAGACGGTATTTACCATGCAGTGACCAATTGCTGCCAACCGCTACATTCAGGTTAATCATGTTTACTGTCACAGGAACTATGTGACAGTAAGCATGATGATACTATTGAAGACTTAAAACTACATCTAAATAGTGTCATAGACACTTTGAAGACAATTACCTATAGGGTTCTTTGGTTCCTGGGTCCCTACACAGGTAGGTATTTCCTTATAGTCAACTCCCTTTAATTGAGCCAAACACTCTTGAATTCTGTTCCTCATAACCAAAAAGGCTTCACTAGAATGTACGGCACAGGTATGTAAAAATATAGATGTTAATTCAGCCTTGTCCAGGTCCAGAAATAGGCTTTATTTGAAAATCCTTCAATTCTGGATGCCTCTGACTCATGATCTAAATCCAGTCTTTCCTCAGACAGATTCTTCTAAGGCACTTGAAAAAGTCAATAGTATTTTGCTTCTAATTTCACTCTTCTATCACTGAGTAATACTGAGCAAGTCCTGGTCAGTGTGACTAAGTTGGTTGGAGAGCCATCCCGTACACCAAAAGGTGGTGGGTTCTATTCCCAGTCAGGACACATACCCAGGCTGCAGATTTGATACCTGGTCAGGGCACGTGCAGGAGTCAACCAATCCTCACATCACTATCTATCTCTCTCTCTCTCTCTTTATCTCTCTCTCTCTCTCTCTCTCTCCCTTCTTCTCTCTAGAATCAATTTTTTTTTTTAATGTTCTGTTGGCTCCTGATCTTAGCTGGTTTTCTACTCCTACTTTACTTGGGTTATATTCCTGGCAAAGCTCCTTTGACTCAGAAATAATTCCTTCCCTATTCTGTGTTTCCTAATACCTAACTACTGTACATTTTGCTTTTAATATGCTACATATAAAAATTATATTATTCAATCTCTTGTAGCAGAGCCATCACCACTTGTTTGTACCCATTAAAAATTATTTCTAGAGGCCCAATGCACGAAATTTGTGCAAGAGTAGGCCTTCCTTCCCCTGGCTGTCAGCACCGGCTTCCCTCTGGCACCCAGGACCCCGGCTTCCCTCCTCTGGCTGCCGGCAGGTACCTGGGACCCAGGCTGCCCTCACAGTCCCGGCTTCATCCGGTCTAATTAGCATATTACGCTTTTATTATTATAGAAGATGGCTTGTGCTAATCCTTATTATATAAACAGTCATCTGTTATATAACAGATGAGTACATAGACCACAAGCCAGAAAGGACAAGTAATCACATCTGTCAAGCAAAGTCGAAATTCACCTGACTCTACAAACATTCCCACAATAAAAACAATCACAACTTAAGTCTTCCACAACACTTAGCACTCTTCCAGGAAAAATGACTCCTCTAAGTAGTAATGTAGCTAATTCATTTCCACAGAATACATGACCCCACAATATAAAGCTGAGAATATCAAGAAGCATGGAAGAATTTAAGAGATTTCTAGGACTAAAGAAAAAATACTATATTTAAGCAATAACAATGCCCTACTCTGCAGTATCTTATTTTAATACAAACTCTAAGTTTGCTCAAAAAAAATAAATTTCTTACATAAGAGCTGAAAGCTTCGGATGAGGCATTGGTAAATCGAAGAGACTGAGAAAAGCTTTCTCCTTGTTTGTTGTGACAAAGGAACCCTCCTTTCCCTGCCTCATTACAGCCTACACAAATTCCAGGCATGCTACAGGACACAAGGGCACATTATGGGGCCTGAAAGGCAGTACTTATTAAGACTCTACACACTCATCTGCAAGAAGGAACAAAACAGAAATTAAAAACTGGACTAGTTCATTATATTTGCCAACATATAGATGAAATTCAACAATAGTCTCCCATCACATAGAAAGTTGTAGTAGATGAAACAACCACATAATGTAAAAGTGTAAGGACCAGTAGTTGTATTATATGGAGAGAAAGGTGACCCCTACCTCACATCATACATACAAAAAAAAATTTCAGACAGAATAAAGATCTAAATATAGAAATTTTAGAAAACAGTATAGAAGAATAAATTAATGAGGCAGAGGAAATGTTTCTTAAACAAGGTAAAAGGAGCACAATCCACAAAGAAAAGATTGATACATTTAAGTACATTCAAATTTCTATTAAAAAATGACAGTATAAACAAAGTTCTTAAAGAATGAAGTCACAATGCCTCTGTAGAGAGAAACTGCATGAAAGAACAGGAGTGGGAGAGAAACTTTCACTGTATGTTCTTTTGTACTTCCTGGATTTTTTATTTATGTGAACATATCCATTCATAATAAATGAATAAACAAATTTAAAACTTTAAAAATAATAAAAAATAAGCCATAAACTGGAGAAAAAACATTTGCATGCTAAAAGGATTAGCATTCAGGATTTATAAGTATGCCTAACATTTATTTTAAAAATACACTCAACTCAAAAAAAAATTAGTCAAAGGATATGATCAAGTAACTCATAGAAGAGGGGACCTAAATGACTAATAAACATGAAAAGAATGTCAACTTTAGAAGGTATCAGGGTAAAGCAAATTGAAAAATGGTATCTTTCCCCACCCATCATTTTGGCAAAGACTATCAAATTCAGGCAGTATCTTCTTATTCCTAGTTTGATAAGGGTTATTTCTTTATTCATAATCATGGGTCAGTGCTTAATTTTATCAATTTTTATATCTATTGATGGTTATATAACTTTTCTCCTTTATTGTGTTAATGTGGTAAATAACAGATTAATTTTCCAATGTTAAACCAATTTTGCATTTCTAGAATACACCCAATGCTGTTATGATGTACTATCATTTTTATATATTGTTGAATTTAGTTTGCTAATAGTTTGTTTAGGTTTCTTCATATATGTTTATATATGTCCTTTCTTGTGTTTTTGTTATTGTTGTTGTTGTTTTAATATATTTTTTATTGATTTTTTACAGAGAGGAAGGGAGAGGGACAGAAAGTTAGAAACATCGATGAGAGAGAAACATTGATCAGCTGCCTCCTGCACACCCCGTACTGGGGATGTGCCCTCAACCAAGGTACATGTGAACATATCCATTTACCGGAATCAAACCTGGGACCTTTCAGTCCGCAGGCCAACGCTCTATCCACTGAGCCAAACCGGTTAGGCCGTATGTCCTTTCTTGTATTGCCTTCAATAGATTTTGTATCGAGGTTGTGCTGGCCTTACAAAGTTAATTGGAGAATGTGTCTTATTTTTCTATTTTCCGAAAAAGTGTATGTGAGATTGTTGTTATTTCTTCTTTAAATGTTTGATCAAATTGGCTAATGAAGCCATCTGGGCCTAGTTTTCTTTTTGAGGTTTTTAATTATATATTCAATTTATTTTGTGTTATAGGACTAGTCAAATTTTCTACTTCTTGTATTAATTTTGATAAGATGTTTATTTCTAGAAATTTGTCTATTGCACATAAATTTTCAAACTTTTTGGCATAAGCTTGTTTATAACATCCTCTTAGGAACTTTTTTTTTTTTTTTAAATATATTTTATTGATTTTTTTACAGAGAGGAAGGGAGAAGGATAGAGAGTTAGAAACATCGATGAGAGAGAAACATCAATCAGCTGCCTCTTGCGCATCCCCTACTGGGGATGTGCCTGCAACTAAGGTACATGCCCTTGACCGGAATTGAACCTGGGACCCTTGCGTCCGCAGGCTGACGCTCTATCCACTGAGCCAAATGTGTTAGGGCCTCTTAGGAACTTTTTAATGTGTCTAGGTTCCACAGTGATGTCCTCCTCTTTGTTCCTGTTATTGGTAGTTTATGATTTATCTTTCTCAGTGTATGAATCTTATTAGAGGTTTATCAATTTTATTAGCTTTGTCAAGGTTTTGTTGAATCCCTCTATTACATTTGTTATATCATTAATTTATGCTCATATCTTTTTCACTTCCTTTTTTCTACTTTCTTTATTGGATTCAGGATAAAAGTGGCACTGCCAATCTGTGAGGAATGGATAACCTTTTCACTAAGTGGTGCTGGGACATTTAGACATCTATGGAATGAAAATTGACACCTATCTCAACACTATACACACAGATCAATTCCAAATAAATTGTAAATCTAAAGGTAAACAGCAAAACAATAAACCTATTAGGTAATATAAAAGAATATATTCTTTTTTAAATTTTTTTATTGACTTCAGAGAGGAAAGAAGAGGAAGAGAGAGATAGAAACATCAATGATGAGAGAGAATCATTGATCGGCTGCTTCCTACATGCCCCCTACTGGGACTGAGCCCGCAACCCAGGCATGTGCCCTTGACCGGAATCGAACCTGGGACCCTTCAGTCCACAGGCTGACGCTCTATCCATTGAGCCAAACCTGCCAGGGCTATTCTTTTTTTAATATATATTTTTATTGATTTCAGAGAAGAAGGGAGAGGGATAGAGAGATAGAAACATCAATGATGAGAGAGAATCATTGAATGGCTGCCTGCTGCACGCTCCCTATTGGGTATCGAGCCCACAATCCCCGGCATGTGCCCTTGACCGGAATCAAACCCGGGACCCTTTGGTCCTCAGGCTGACGCTCTATCCACTGAGCCAAACCAGCTAAGGCTAGAAGAATATATATATATTTTTTAAATCTTTGTCTTTATTTTACACCAACCAACCTACATGGTTGCTTTTTTCTAGAAGAATATATTCTTAAACTCAAGGTGGGTAAATAATTTTTAAATAACACAAAAAAATAATAACCATAAAGAAAAACATTCATACATTTGACTTCATTAAAATAAGAACTTGTACTCATCAAAAGAACCATTAAGAACATGAAAAAGCAAGCCACAGAGGATGGGAAAATATACCTGCAATATATATGTATACAAAAAAAAAAATGTTCATATCCTGATTATACTAAGAATCTCTACTAATCAGTTAGAAAAAAACAATGACCCAATAGAAAAACTGGCATGAGATCTCAACAAAATCTCATAAAAAAGAATATAGCCAAATGGCTAAAATATTCCTGGAAAAAACTACTCAATATCTTTAGACATCAGGGAAATGCAAATCAAAAAACAATGGCATGCCCTGGCCAGTGTGGCTCAGTTGGTTGGGCATCGTCTTGTACACTGAAAGAGTGCTGGTTGTTTCCTGGTCAGGACACACACCTGCGTTATAGCTCCTGGGTGGGGGACATGCTGGAGGCAGCAGATTGATACTGAGTTTTCACATTGATGTTTCTCTCTCTCTCTTCCTCTCCCTCTAAAAATCAATCAATTATTCTTAAAAAATAAATAAATAGACAATGACATACTATTATTTAAAAGAATGGCTAAAATTAAAGATATTGACATTAGCAAGGTTTAAAGAAAGTAACAGCCCAGCTGTGTTTGAGTGTCAACCTATGAACCAGGAGGTCACAGTTCAATGCCCAGTCACAGTATATGACCAGGTTTCAGGCTCGATCCCGTGGGGGGAATGCAGGAGGTGGCCAATCAATGATTCTCTCTCCTCACTGGTGTTTCTACCTCTCTCCCCGTCTCTCTTCCTCTCTGAAATCAATAAAGATATTTTTAATAAATAAAATAAAGAAGGATGGCTCAGTTGGTTGGGCATCAAGAGTTGCTAAGGATGCTAGCAACTCTTTTACACTGATAGTGGGGATATAAATTGATACAACCATTTGGGAAAAATGTTTGGTCTTATCTACTAAAGTTAAATAACAGTTACCCTCTGTATGATCCAGCAATTCCATTCCATGTCTAATGCATGCAGCCACATGTTCACCAAAAATCACAAACAAGAATGTTCACTGAGATCGAAGATGGCGGCATAGGTAAACACCGGAGACTGCCGCCGTGGACAACCACTTCAAAAATACAACTAAAAGTCGGAGCGGACATCAACCAGAACCACGGGAAGGCTGGCTGAGGAGAGTCTCTTCAACTAGAAGCAAAAACAACAGCATTCCGACGCTCAGCGGAGGCGCAGTGTGGAAAATTTAAAGGTACGGTGGTGCGGTGGTGAGGGTGCGCGCAAAGCGGGCTGGCGGCTGAGGGCGCGATTGTCGTTTTCAATCAGGAGCGAGTCTCAGACTCTGGGCTACAGATCCGGGCGAGTCTCTAGGGACCCAGACTCAAACGGGAGAAGCGGGACTGTCTGGCTACGGCCCCTCCGAGGTTTGCAGCGATTGCTGGGACAGAGAGGCAGAGCCCCTGGGGACGGACTGAGAGCAGCCATAGCGGCTCCCTCCCCCCGCCCTGTTGAGCCCGCCCCGCCCAAACCCTGCGCACAGCCATTTGCCAATCGCCTCAGGCAAGGGCTGGACTAGCGCCTCCCCTGAGGACTGAAGTTTTCCCACAGCTGATTTCCACAGCCAGTCGGCCTGGTGGTCAAATCCCTCTAGTGTTAACTACAACAATTAAGGCTTGGCTAGAACAAGACTGCGCACAGAGACCACAAGGGGGTGCACCAAGAAAGCATAAAAGATGCGGAGACAAAAAAACATGACAGAAATGGAGGATATGGAGCTAAGAATCGCAATTTTGAGGGCTTGCCATAAATTTGTGCAGAGCCTCACGAAAACTAATGAGACCCTCGATGCTACGATAAAGAAATTAGAAAGTAAGCATACACGGACTGAAATAAAGAATATTATACCCAATAGCAGACCAGAGGAGCACAAGAATCAAACCAAAGATTCGACAAAAAACACCCAATTGGAAAAGCAAAATGAAAAAAGAATCCGAAAGTGTGAAGATAGTGTAAGGAGCCTCTGGGACAGCTTTAAGCGGACTAATATCAGAGTCATTGGAGTGCCAGAAGATGAGAGACAGCAAGATATTGAAAACCTATTTCAAGAAATAATGGCAGAAAACTTCCCCCACCTGGAGAAAGAAATGGACTTACAGGTCCAAGAAGCGCAGAGAACCCCAAACAAAAGGAATCCAAAGAGGACCACACCAAGACACATCATCATTAAAATGCCAAGAGCAAAAGACAAAGAGAAAATCTTAAAAGCAGCAAGAGAAAGAGGCTCAATTACCTACAAGGGAATACCCATACGACTGTCAGCTGATTTCTCAACAGAAACTTTGCAGGCCAGAA
Source organism: Myotis yumanensis (assembly GCF_028538775.1). NCBI lineage: Eukaryota > Metazoa > Chordata > Mammalia > Chiroptera > Vespertilionidae > Myotis > Myotis yumanensis. The sequence continues at coordinate 21,110,833 of NW_027223764.1, read as the reverse complement.
GGGAATGGCAAGAAATATTCAAAGTGCTGAATACCAAGAACCTACAACCAAGATTACTTTATCCAGCAAAGCTATCATTCAGAATTGAAGGTCAGATAAAGAGCTTCACAGATAAGGAAAAACTAAAGGAGTTCATCACCGCCAAACCAGTATTATATGAAATGCTGAAAGGTATCCTTTAAGAAGAGGAAGAAGAAGAAAAAGGTAAAGATACAAATTAGGAACAACAAATATGCATCTATCAACAAATGAATCTAAGAATCAAGTGAATAAATAACCTGATGTACAGAATGAACTGGTGACTATAATGAATCAGGGACATAGAAAGGGAATGGACTGACTATTCTTGGGGGAAAAGGGGTGTGGGAGATGCGGGAAGTGACTGGACAAAAATCATGCACCTATGGATGAACTCAGTGGGTGGGGAGTGAGGGTGGAGGGTGGGGTGGGAGCTGGAAGGAGGGGAGTTATGGGGGGAAAAAAGAGGAACAAATGTAATAATCTGAACAATAAAGATTTAAAAAAAAAAAAAAAGAATGTTCACTGAAACATCAATTTCTAAACAGCCAAAACTAGAAGCAAAATGTCCATCAGAATGGTTTAAAAATTGTGACATACAGCCCTAACTGGTTTGCTCAGTGGATAGAGCATTGGCCTGCTGGACTGAAAGGTCCCAGGTTCGATTCCGATCAAGGGCATGTACCTTGGTTGCGGGCACATCCCCAGTAGGAGGTGTGCAGGAGGCAGCTGATGGATGTTTCTCTCTCATCAATGTTTCTAGCTCTCTATCCCTCTCTCTTCCTCTCTGTAAAAAATCAATAAAATATGTTTTAAAAAATGTGACATATATAATGGCATATTTTACAGCAATGAAAATGGACAAATTCCAGTTAAATGCACCATCATGAATGAATCTCACATATAATGATAAGCAAAAGAGGTCTCTCACACACACACACACACACACACACAGAAACTATTTACTATATAATGCCATTTATATCAAATTTTAAAAACAGACAAAACTATAGTGTTTAGAGATACTTGCTTAAGTGGTAAAATTACAAAGAAAAACACAGATTTATTTATCATATATTTTAGGATAATGGTTACCTTTGGGGATTAGTGATAAGAGGAGGCATGAGGGGAGCTTCTAGGATGCTAGCAATGTTCTTGTGATAAATCACTAAGCTATGGGGGAAAGGGAGGGTTTCGTTTGAAGTAAATATGGCAAATGTTAAGATTTCTTTAAGCTGAGAAATAGGAAAATGGTATTGATTATATTATTCCGTACATTCATCTTTATAATCATCATCTTTCATGACAAATTATTTTAAGAAACCAAGTAGTGCCGAAACCGGTTTGGCTCAGTGGATAGAGCGTCGGCCTGCGGACTGAAAGGTCCCAGGTTCGATTCCGGTCAAGGGCATGTACCTGGGTTGCGGGCACATCCCCAGTGGGAGATGTGCAGGAGGCAGCTGGTCGATGTTTCTCTCTCATCGATGTTTCTAACTCTCTATCTCTCTCCCTTCCTCTCTGTAAAAAATCAATAAAATATATTAAAAAAAAAAAAAAAAAAAAAAAGAAACCAAGTAGCCCTAACTGGTTTGGCTCAGTGGATAGAGCGTCGGCCTGTGGACTGAAAGGTCCAGGTTCGATTTCGGTCAAGGGCATGTACGTTAGTTTCGGGCACATCCCCAGTAGGGGGTGTGCAGGAGGCAGCTGATCGATGTTTCTCTCTCATCCATGTTTCTGACTCTCTATCCCTCTCCCTTCCTCTCAGTAAAAAATCAATAAAATATTTTTTTTAAAAAGGAAACCAAGTAGTTTTTTACCTAAATTTTACTATAACTTGATGTAAATACCATAGACAATCAAAGTATATACTAAAAGTTTTTTTTATTCTTTTTTTTACTAAAAGTTAACTTCCTAATCATAAAAGCTCTAAATGGCCAGAAGCAGGAGAATTAGGTTATGTATGCAGGCACACAAAGGTAGCAAATGGCTTCAGTATTTAAATGCATATACTAGGTCACTATCCCAAGAGTGATAAAGGTAAGCCCTACCCCTCAAAAAAGATCATTTTTATAACCTATTTAGAGTCTGCAATGATTAGTTTTACCACTAGATGGAACCCTACATGAAAGGTGATATGCTTAGTGCAAGAACTAGAAACAGAACCCACAGCTAAAAAATCAATTACAGAAAAATGAAATGCATGTGTTTTTTTGAGGCATGTGGAAGCCATGAATCTGAAAAGTCCAAGGAAGCAAAACCTATATCCTGCAGACGTATCTCTTGGCTGACTACTACTAAAACTGCATACCCACAAAACTAACGTTTCCTTCCTAATGAATTGCTTAACTTGATTTGTTCTCCAAGAACCACAACTTTGGCAAATCTATCAAAATATGAGCTATAATTTAGCCCTGACCGGTTTGGCTCAGTGGATAGAGCATCGGCCTGCGGACTCAAGGGTCCCAGGTTCGGTTCCGGTCAGGGGCATGTGCCTTGGTTGCGGGCACATCCCCAGTAAGGAGTGTACAGGAGGCAGCTGATCGATGTTTCTAACTCTCTATCCCTCTCTGTAAAAAATCAATAAAAATATATTTTTAAAAATACATAAAATAAAATAGTCACAGTATAGAATTAAATAATGGAACGGTGGTCGCCAGGGGATGGGAAGATGGGGGAGGGGAGGGACTAACAGGCATACGCTTCAGTTCAGCAAAATGCAGAAGCTCTTGAGGTTTGCTCCACAACACGGTGCCTACTTCAACACACCGTTACTGTGCACTTAAAATCTGCTGCGTGGGGAGATCTCTTGTCAAGTGTTCTTACCACAAGAAAAGGTTGTTTTTTTTTTAATTGGCCCAATTCTAACTGACAATCAAATCCTGCTCTGACTTAACCACAGACACTGACCCTGAGCCCAGCAAAAGGTCCTGCCAGTTCTCCCCCGACGCTGTGTGACGTCGGGAAGGAGCGGACCAGCTCTGGGTTGGCTTTCCTCGCCCTCAAAGTGAGTCTCGGCGGAAAGCCAGGCAGCGCCGCCACCACCAACTGGGCGGTCTACAGTCAACGCCGCGGGGGGACCCCCACGGGCATCAGCCGGGCCAACGGGGCTGACCAAAGCCCAGCGCTCGGCGGGACCACCGCGCCTCCGCCCCAGCAGGCGCCAGGGTGCGAAACATCTTGGGAGGAAGGCACCAAGTCCGGCCCCGTTGAGTCACCACCACCCAAAGGAAAGGCGTCAGTACGACCAGCCCACGGCCTCGTTTCCTAGGCAGCTGGACCAAAACCTCGGCTCACCTCCGACCGGACTCGCTAGCTGGCACCTCCCCTTCATTCAGCGCCTCAGTCGCCATCTTAGTCAGCAAACTGCTTCCACCGCCCCCACGTTAGGCCCCGCCCCCGCGCCCTTGGATTGGCTAAAGTGTTCCCCCCTCTTCCACACGATTGGATGACTTGACCGCCCCTTCTCAGCCAGAACAATTTCATCATATTTCATTATATTATTGGTCTATTCAAATAGCTAACCGTCATTGGTCGTCTCCTGCCCTGGCGGAATGGAGAGGGATTGGGGCGGGGGAGGAGACCCAACCCCGAGGCCTGCCGGGAGTTGTAGTTTCTCGTTTTCCTGAACCCTTCGGACTCCACCGATTTTTAGGTTCAAGTCAGATATCGGCAGCCTACGCTCAAATTTGTTCTGATGTATAAATCTCAAAATTAAAAAACTGTCGAATTTAAAAGTCACTCTCCAAAGTGCAAGATTTCGTTTTCTGTCCACAGAAATACCTAGGAAGGTAGGTACAGAGTGGCAACCAAGAAACACTATTAAATTGCTATGAAATTTAGTTCACAGCCTGCGTTTTTCAGATGGTCACACAGCGTAGCGGTAGGTTATTTATGCTTCATTCCACCTGCTCCCTTCCGGCTTCCCAGAGAACCCACAGTTTGCATCTCTAGTCTGAATCATGAAACAAAAATCTGCATAACTTTGTACCTGGCTGAGCTTTGAATCTCAATGATAGAAATAACCATAATTATGCTTGCCCTCCCTGCCTCACGGTGAAGGTTAACTGAGGCAACAGATAAGAGAACATTGTAAACTGGAAGCATTATTTTTTCTGTATTCTTTTTCTATGCTGGATTTTTCTAAGGGATATTTTCTCTGTTGCTCCTTCTGACATCCTTTCAGCTGAGGTTCTCCATCTCTCTCCTCTTCATTAAGTTCTACCCACATGTTTCAATTTCTCACCAGTTCTTCCCTGCCTTAGAGCCTTCGCACGTGTTGCTTGTTCTGGGTGGCCCCATTTTCACTTAATTATATTTCAGATCTCAGCTTAAATGTCACTGGTCCAGGTGCCTTCCATGGCCCCCACTGAATAAATCGGTTCCCCTACTGAACCTTCACATAGCGCTCTGTATTCTTCCTTCATAGCTCTTATCACAATATATTTATAATTACATAGTTGTTTGTGTGAACATTAGTTTCATGTGAAGTTTCCCAACTAGACTTCCTGCCACAAGTGGGCAGAGACTACTAGTATATCTATTTTTGCTCTCTGGCACATAGTGGCCTTTCAAATCGATATCTTTTAAACACATTTTAGGCGGGGGTGGGGGGCTTTTTTAATTTTTCAATTAGAGTTGACATGCAATATTATTTTATATTAGTTTTTAGGTGTACAGCATAGTGTTTAGATAATTATGTAATTTATGAAGTGATTCCATCCAATAGTTCTAGTACCCACCTGGTACCATACATAGTTATTACAATATTATTTGCTGTATTCCCTATGCTGTACTTTACATCCCGTGATCTTTCGAACAAATTAACAAACAAGTCCTCAGATTATATTATCCCAACCAAAAATTGAATCACATGTTCTAATAGATTATTTCAATTAATGAGAATTCATATTAAAAATTGATAAAAGTATCAAATAAAACTGCATTTAGTTTCATGTTTAACAAATTGTTTTTATTGAGCAAATACATGAAAAGAAACACAGAATTCAACAAACATGTATCAGTGGAACTTTTCATTGAACCCCAAACAACCTTGGAAAATCCAGCCTCATAATTTACATATATGTAAATTACACACACACACACACACACACACACAGCAGGGAACCAATGTCTCAAGTTCTGCCCTTTCTTCAACGTATGAACAAAGTTTTTTCCTGTTCCATAATACCCAGCCCATCAATTGATTGACTGATTGAATGAAACTGATGCTTTACACAGAGGACATATTCTAAAATTTAAAGTATTAGCACTGTAACTGGTGGGAGACCACCACACAACTATATTTCTGGTTCATCTGTTTTAATGACATTTTTATATAAAGTGCCTTAATGTTTGGGGAAATACAGCAAGTATTTAAGAGCACGGACTCTGGAGTTAGTTAGCTGAGGTTCAAATCCTGGCTCCATCGCTTCTGGCTGTGTGATCCCAGGCAAGTTACTTAACTTTTTTTTAGTAAATGGGTTTGATAGTAGGGTGAGGGGAGGGGAGGCATCGACTTGTTGTTCCACTTATTTATGCACCATTGGTTGCTTCTCGTATGTGCCCTGACCAGGGATTGAACCCGAAACCTTGGCATATTGGGACGATGCCCTAACCAACCGAGCTACCCAACCAGGGCTACTTTCTAATTTCATTTCCTTTTCTGTAAAGTGAGATAATAATATTTATTGAACAGATACTGTGAGGATTCAATGAGAGGATCTCTGAAAAGCTGCCTGGCAGCACAGTGGCTGGTACATACCAAGACTAGATAAATGTTCAGGTGATAGAATAAAGATCAAGAATGCGAACCTCCCTTCTCAGATAATCCTTCTACCGCCATTGCTGTGTGATGAGGACCACACGTTACACTTGTAGTCACAGGTAATGAATTACTCTGGAGAGGGATGTTTCCCCTCAGAACCAACTGTTCTGCTGTGCTTTCTGATTAACAGCAAGTGTCACGGCTGTGCGCTCTAAAATGACACTCACACTCCAGCAGACAAACCTGCACGCTCTGTCTCTGCAAGGGTGCCACGGCTCCCTGCAATCATCCTCACTCCATCCAGGTACCAGTTACCAGCCTGCAGGAAGCAGGGTTATACTGAGGAATCGTGAGAGTTCGGAAAGTCATCTTGTTTCCAACAATCTGGCTGACAGAAGGTCACAGAAAAGTAGTCCCAGCCCCCAAGGAGTTTGTAATAAACTCTAGGAGACAAAACAAATGCGCGTAAGCCACATACAACCCAAGACAGATTAGAATTGTGGAGACTAAATATCAAAGTGGAGAGCAGACCCCTAGGGATTCAGAAGCCTGGAGGAGGGAAGAAAGGCCCGGGCTCTCCGGGATGGTTTAAGAGCGAGGGCGTGGACTTGAGTCTGCCACAAAGATCACTGCGAATCCATCGACCTACCGGGTTCTACCTCAACAGACTTCAAGCTTTGGGGGCAGACGTAGTGTTCTAATCATTTTTGTTTCCAGGCCCTAACCTCAGTGGAGCGGGGAAAGGAAGGAAGGAAGTTGAGAGAGACATAGAAGAAGAAACAAGTTGACAAAGAAAGACAGAGGAGAATCTACCACGACCCCCACCCCAACATCGCCCTTTCCACACCCCCACCTGTAACCGCACCCTCCAACAATGCAAGTGACTTGCAGTCCCAATGAAACTTTGTTTTCCACTTTTTTTTCCTGTTTTCTCTGCTTAAATTAAAACAGTATATTATGATGCCCACATCAAAATATAAAAGTAGCCGAAACCGGTTTGGCTCAGTGGATAGAGCGTTGGCCTGCGGACTGAAAGGTCCCAGGTTCGATTCAGGTCAAGGGCATGTACCTTGGTTGCAGGCACATACCCAGTAGGGAGTGTGCAGGAGGCAGCTGATCGATGTTTCTGACTCTCTATCTCTCTCCCTTCCTCTCTGTAAAAAATCAATAAAATATATATATTAATATATATATATATATCCCTAGCTGGTTTGGCTCAGTGGATAGAGCGTCGGCCTGCGGACCAAAGGGTCCCAGGTTCAGTTTTAGTCAAGGGCACATACCTTGGTTACAGGCTCCTCTGGCCTCAGTCTGCAGGAGGCAACCAATCAATGTGTTTCTCTCACATCAATGTTTCTCTCTGTCTTTCCCTCTCTCTTCCACTCTCCCTGAAAATCAATAGATAAATATCCTCGGGTGAGGATTAACAAATATATATATATAAATAAAAGTAGCAAGGGCACAATGAACATTTCTGAGCCTTGAGATTGATTAGGGATGGGTGAGGGTGCCTACTGACCATATTAAAAAAAAAGACTAAAAATTTAACCGTTCGTTATCTTCTCAAATGGCCAATAGCCCCACCAAAATACCACTTGCTCTTGTGTAATATCCACTTCCTCCCTTTCTTTGCCAACCAACTTCTATTTGCCATGATAAAGTCTTTGAAAGCATCACTTTAATGACTTTCTCATCATCTGTTAATATTTAGCTCTTCTCTGTTTATATCGTTTAATTACACAAGTAACACATGAAGACATTTTCCTTGTAAGAAAATTTCAAATGCAGGTAAAATCCTAGCCTACCACCCCTACATTCTAGTTCAGGGGTGGGCAAACTTTTTGACTCGAGGGCCACAATGGGTTCTTAAACTGGACCGGAGGGCCGGAACAAAAGCATGGATGGAGTGTTTGTGTGAACTAATATAAATTCAAAGTAAACATCATTACATAAAAGGGTACGGTCTTTTTTTTTTTTAGTTTTATTCATTTCAAACGGGCCGGATCCGGCCCGCGGGCCGTAGTTTGCCCACGGCTGTTCTAGTTCCTCCTCTAAGATGCCACTATTTTCAGTTTGGAATGTGCCTTTCTAGATCATTTTCTATAACATACATTTATTTAACAAATATTTATTGAATGCCTACTACATACGTACCAGGCACTGTTCTAGGCCTAGAGATTATTAGGCATAACGGAACAAAGCCCCCCTCTTGTGGAATCTCTTGTGACATTACATTCTAATGGTAACATATACAAAAAGAAGAACATTATTTTGCTTTTGTTTTTAGGTAAGTGATACATTATACATATTATCCTTACATGGGGGTCTCAGAGATCTTCCTATGTCAGAACACAAATAGCCATTGTTCTTTTGAACTGCTGCGTAATATTCCACATTAGAAATATTCCCTGGTTTATTTAATCCATCCCCTCCAGTTGCACATTTAGGTTTATTTCAATCTGGGTGGCAAGTACTGGAAACCGACTTTGGCTAACTAACAGAAACTGGACTTGTTGAAAAGATCCTAGGCCAGTGATGGCGAACCTTTTGAGCTCGGCCTGTCAGCATTTTGAAAAACCCTAAATTAACTCTGGTGCCATGTCACATATAGAAATTTTTTGGTATTTGCAACCATAGTAAAACAAAGACTTATATTTTTGATATTTATTTTATATATTTAAATGCCATTTAACAAAGAAAAATCAACCAAAAAAATGAGTTCGCGTGTCAACTCTGACACGCGTGTCATAGGTTCGCCATCACTGTCCTAGGCTGAAGAACTGGCAGAAAGAAAGGGGGTTAGAGACCCAGAAGCCCAGCCAAGGTCACACCATTCATTGTCACTTGACTTTCAGCACAGTCACCCCTCTGCTGATTTCCCATCTGTCCTTGGGCCTCTGAGTCACACCCTGAGGAGGTAGAATCATGGGTGAGAACATCTGATTGGCTGAGCCTAGATAGTGTGCCTTCCCCCTTTTGCCAGGAGGAAAACCCTGTCTCCCCCCAAAGTGGGGAAAAATTAAAGGACAAATGTGTAGTACAAATCATTCCTAATTTTTTTGCTTCCTGGGGCACAGCTTAACCCTTCAGTCTCTTTCAGATACACCAAAAACTAACGTCTACATTATTCCATTGGCCCAAAAAAAGAAAACAGTCTTCTGCTTTGCTGTGGAATTATCTTCAAGATTGGCCATACCCCCTAGCTGGTGTGGCTCAGTGGATACGGATAGAGCGTCAGCCTGCAGACTGAAGGGTTCAATTCCAGTTCAGAGCATCTTCCCCGGGTTGCCGGCTTGATCCCCAGTAGGGAGCGTGCAGGAGGCAGCCGATCAATGATTCTCTCTCATCATTGATGTTTTGATCTCACTCTCCCTCTCCCTTCCTCTCTGAAATCAATTTTTTTTAAAAAAAATTAAGTCATATCTTTTTTAAAAAAAGTGTGAGAGAGTGAGGGAGAGAACTCAACGAGGCCAAGGGAAGAAGAACCAATCCTGTGAGGCTAAAAACAACAGAGTTCAGAGCTGGAACCCCCAGGAAAAACTCTGGGGATCATTTTCCCCAGCCAGGAGAACAAGCTGGGAAGCAGCCAGGTCACCAGCAAGAGGCTGGCAGAGAGAAGGAAGGACTGCACGCACCAGTCGCAGCGCATTTGTGAGTGGGACTCACTATCTGTCAGGCACCGAGCTCAGTGTTGGGACTAGAGAGTTGAATGAACCCTGTGTCCTACCCTCAGAAAACTTAGACTGTGGCTGGAGGGCCAGAGAGCCAGGCAGCCTGGACTGCAACAGAGGCAAGGACCAAATTCTCTGAAAACCCAAAGGTACTTCAAGCAGCCAGGCCTGGCGTGGTTGCTGGGTCTGAGGGGGGCAGAGGGTGGTCCTCAGTCTTAGAGGGTGAGTGGGAAGGCCTGCAAACCCACCAAGGCATTTAGAACTGGAATCTCTCTGTTCTTCTCATCAGAAACACCCCAGACCTCAGGTCAGGAGGCCCCAGGTGCTGATAAGTTTCAAAGCAGTAACACATATGTGATGTTCAGAAATGAGCAGTCCATAATGAACTCGCTGTGTTGAGTGTTATCTTCATGGCCATGTGAGCTGAAGCCTGGACAGACCTATATTTCTTTCTGCCACTATAACCCATTCTCACAGAGAGTGTTTTGGTATGAAGAGAAATATTGCACATAAGTCCCTATAGCTATTGGGAAGTAGGGCGAAAGCCAGGAAAGGCCCCAAGCCTTCCCCTACCTACCTCTCTATCCTCTACACGGGGGGCCTTCAGAGTCAGCTTCGGAAAGTCCCCCATTCAAAACCAGAAAGTAAAGGGCATTGTCCCTCAGCCCCTTGTAGGCCTCTAGTCATCCCCACCCATAGGATCCATGGTCTTTCAAGAATGTCAGGAGTGCCCTAACTGGTTTGGCTCAGTGGATAGAGTGTCAGCCTGCAGACTGAATGGTCCCGGATTCGATTCCAGTCAAGGGCACATGCCTGTGTTGTGGGCTCAATCCCCAGTTGGGGGCGTGCAGGAGGCAGCTGATCAATGATTCTCTCTCATCATTGATGTTTCTATCTCTCTCTCCCTCTCCCTTCCTCTCTGAAATCAATAAAAATATATTTTTTTAAAAAAAGAATGTAAGGAGTGCCCTAGCCAGTTTGGCTCAATGGATAGAGCATCAGCCTGTGAACGGAAGGATCCCCAGTTTGATTCTGGACAAGGGCACATACCTTGTTGCAGGCTCAATCCCCGGCCCTGGTCAGGGCCCATGTGGGAGGCAACCAATCGATGTGTCTCTCTCACATCTATGTTTCTCTCTCTATGTCTCTCCCTCTCCCTTCTACTCTCTCTAAAAACAATGGAAAGGGTATCCTCCAGTGAAGATTAACAACAACAAAGAATGTAGGAAGTGAGAGCTGCTTTGCTCATTCATTCACTCTTCCCTGTGCATTAAATCCAAGGGTGCATCTTCTGGAATACGGATTCAAAGGACTACTTCTGATTGTGAAATAAACAGCTTGTCACCCAGTTAAAATAATTTCACATAGTCGTTTATATTGGGAAACTTGAAAACCTTCTGGGGAGTCAACAATTGTGTCTCAGGTTACCGGTTTACATCTGCTGCATGTCTGGATTTGTTGGCATAATTTTTTTTTATTACAATGTTGGCTTCTCCCACTAAACTGTAGGCTGCGTGGGTTAAGGACTATATTTGGTTTTGCTTAACTAACTATTTGTTGAATGAACAAAGAAACAAATGAATCAAATAAATCCAAAAATAAGTGAAACAATGCGGTTACGTGGGTCTTATAAAAAACTATATCCTGCCCAGCGGGTGTGGCTCAGTGGTCGAGCATCGACCCATGAACCAGGAAGTTGCAGTGCAATTCCCAGTCAGGGCACATTCCCAGGTTGCCGGCTCAATTCCAGTAAAGGGTGTGCAGGAGGCAGCCAATCAATGAATCTCTTTAATCGTTGACATTTCTATCTCTCTCTCCCTCTCCCTTCCTTTCTCTGAAATCAATAAAAAACATTATATATATATATATACCCTGCCTCTATAGGATTTTGTTTTAATGCATCCAGCATCTCTTTAGGGATCCTCTGCTCCCCTTTCCTGAGTCGGTGTGTTTTGGGTGGGACTTACCTATCTCTGGCTATAGGAGTGAGCAAACAACTCAGGCATGGCAAATCAGAGGACCCTCTGGAAGCAAGCATCTTACAGTCTAAACCAGTCCAAGTAAAACTATAGAAAGGAAGCATGCAGTAAGAGCCCCACCGGGGAAACTGAATGGAGTGGGAGGGCAGAGGACAAGAGAAACCACTGCCTCCTGGGGAGAGCAAAGACAGCTTCATGGAGGAGGTTTGTAGCTGGACTAAGATTTCAATGAGTGGAGACATTCTCTGCACAAAGAACAGGACCAAACATGGGGAGACAGGAACATGTAAGATGTGTTTGGGAGCTGGCAAAGACCCCATCTCACAGGAGCAAAGGGTTTCTGTGGGGGTGGAGGACAAGATAAAGTTGGAAGAATGGGCCAGGGCCAGGTTCCTGAGCATTCTGGATACTTGTGTTAAGGAGCTGAGGGTTTTACTTGGGAGGCAATGTGGACCTATTCAGAGTGGGGGTGGTAGGTAACCTGAGCAGGGTTGGGAGTTAGGAAGTTGATCTGCCAGATGAGTGGATTAAAGGGAAAGAGGCGAGGGCCCAGACACAAATTGCAGGAGCCCAGCCAAGGAAACATGAAGGGCATTGGCAATGGGACCAGAAATAGGGCATGACTACTGGCAGAGGCACTGAAGGAAAGGCCTTGGGGAATAAGAACTAGGCAGAGTTCAAAGAGCAGACTGCAAAGCCTGGGTAATAACATCAGGGCAGTGTTTTGAGAAGGGCAGGTTTTGACATCACGCAAAACTGGATTTTGAATCCTGGCTCTGGCACTGGTAATTTGTGTAATCGTGGGCAAGTTTTCTCATCTCTGTGCTTTGGTTTTCTTATCCATGTAAGGGGATAATAACTCAGAGGTTATTGGAAAAACTAAGGGAAGTAATACCTGTAAAGCATGTTTCAGGGTACCAAGCATAGAATTAAAAACTCAGTATAGTTTATGGGTACAAGTTTTTGGGAGGAATTATGCAAATGTTCTGAAATTAGATTATGGTGATGGTTGCACAACTCTGTAAATATACTAAAAACTGTCGAATTGTATATTTTAAATGGCTGGACTTTATAATATGTAAATTATATCTCAACAAAATAGTTTTTAAATATAATCAATATGTGGTAGGTACTATTATTATTTGCTTCACTTTCTGATCTGAATATTTTTCATGGGCCTTGACTGGCATAGCTCTCCAAAACATCATTGTGGATTTTCTGGTTATATTAGCATTGTCTTTTAAAAGTTCCTAGTTGGCATAAACAAGATAGAGTGTTATTTCTTTCTCACATAAAAGAGCCTAGAGCTCTAGCTGGTTTGGCTCAGTGGATAGAGCATCAGCCCTCAGACAAGGATCCCATGTTTGATTCGAGTCAAAGGCACATCCCTCGGTTGCAAGCTCAATCCTGGACCTAGGTTGGGGTGCGTGCAGGAGGCAACCAATCAATGTGTCTCTTTCACATTGATGTTTCTCTCTTTGTGTCTCTCCCCCTTCCCTTCCACTCTCTCTAAAAATCAATGGAATAAATATCCTCAGGTGAAGATTAACAACAACAAAAAACTTTTTTTAAAAAAGCCTAGAGGTAGGCAGTCCTGGGCTGTATTTGTGTCTTCTGACATCATTGGAAACCCACTGCTCTTAGTTCAATATGGCTTTGAGAGCTCTAATCATCACATCTACATTCCAGGCAACAAGATGACAGAAAAAGAGAGCTTGGCCCCCTTCCTAATAAGGGGAGACTTTTCAAAAATACCACACAACACTTCTCACTTACATTTCACTTGGCCAGAACTTAATCACATGGCCCTATCTAGCTGCAAGAGAAGCTGAGAATTGTGGTCCTATGGCTCTCAAGCTGCTACAACTTGGGATTTATTGAATGGGAGACTGGTAATTGGGAGGCAAACAGCAACCTCTGTTATAGCTACTCTTTAACAAAGGGAAGCAGAATACCTGGGATGTACACCTAAAGCTAATATAATATTGTATGTCAACTATAATTGGAAAACAAAAAATTATTTGTTTGTTTTTTTTAAAAAAAGGGAGGCAGAATACAAAAAATATGTAAATGCACAAGATATCTTTGGAAAGAATACACAGGAAATGATGTTATAGTTTGCTTCCAGGGAGGGACCCTGGGTGGCTAGGGACAGAAATACGGGAGAACTTCCATATTACTCATTTTGACCTTTAGAATTTTGAACCATTTGACTGTATGTCTATTCAAATAAATAAAACTAGGGTCTTCTTTTAACACACTGAATGATAGCCCCTGACCATGTGTCTCCTAAATTCCAATTCTGTTGACACCACCGCCGTCCCAGGAAATCCAGACAGACACGGGCCTCTGCAGGTCTGCAGCTGCCTTCCCTTGACACCCCAATCCAGCCGTGGGCAAACTACGGCCCGCAGGCCAGATCGGCCCGTTTGAAATGAATAAAACTAAAAAAAAAAAAAAAAAAAAAAGACCGTACCCTTTTATGTAATGATGTTTACTTTGAATTTATATTAGTTCACACAAACACTCCATCCATGCTTTTGTTCCGGCCCTCCGGTCCAGTTTAAGAACCCACTGTGGCCCTCGAGTCAAAAAGTTTGCCCACCCCTGCCCCAATCACTATGCAAGTTTGAGCATCTACCTTTCCATTCCCACTGCCGTCATTTGGCAAGGGCAGTACAGTCATTTCTGCAGCCCCAGAAAGGGGAACACTAACTATATCAGCCTAGAAGGGGTCATCCTAACAGCCCCTGCAAAGATGTCCTACTGACATAGCCATTTTTCACCTGTGATCAACAAAGCTTTCCTGGCCCCTTGTTTTTTCATCTCTTTCTTCTTTGATGGTAGATCTGGCTGGACCTAGCATGGCAATTGGAGAGGCTCTCAACCCTTCACTTTTTCCACTGATTCTCAGATCTACCCCAGAAAACTCAATAAATTCCTCCACGCCTTACACATTTCAAACAATCCCTGGAAACGAGCACTAGTTTCCTAACGCTGCTATAACAAATTACCACCAACTCAGTGCTTTAAAGCAACGGGAATTTATTCTCTCACAGTTTTGGAGGCCAGAAGTCTGATATCGAAGTGTCAGACTTAGCAGGGTTTGTTCCTTCTTGAGGACTCTGTGGGAGACGCTGCTCCGTGCTCTCAGCCCCTGGTGATTGCTGGCCGTCCATGGCTTGTGGCAGCATCACTCCAATCTCTGCCTCTGTCTGACAGACATGGCATCCTCCCTGTATGTATCTGTGTCCAAATTTCCTTCTTTTTATAAAAGGATATCAGTGGCTGCATTAGGGCCCACCCACCCTAATTCAGTTTGACCTCATCTTAACGTGATCATATCTGCAGAGACCCTATTTCCAAGTAAGGTCACATTTACAGGTTCCCTGTGGACATGAATTTAGAGGGGAACCTATTCAACTCAGTGCACTACTCAAGTCTCCACCTCTGGGACAGCACTCCTCAAGCATGTCAAACTCGCGGCCCACAACAAATATTTTTTGCGGCCCAGCCAATATAACGGTGTGAGCAGTTATTTACAAGTATGAAAGGAAATAAGTCTCCTGTCAGGTCCAGAATTACTGACATTCACCTTGGGTCAATTTTGAAAGTAATCACTGCAAACAAATTTCCCCCAAAGTAGGAAAGATAGTAGCAGAGACGAGATGCCAAAGGTCGGGAAGAAAACATTAATTTTATCATTGCTCTTGTTCTTTTTTTTTATACTATACTTTTAGAAATAAACCTACGTTTCTATGAAAATTGAAGCTTTTGGTTTTTGTGGCCCACATAAACTTAAACCTTGCTTATTTGGCCTGTGTTAGCCTTTGAGTTTGACATGCTTGCTCTACACGTACTCCCCAGTCTTGAGTCCTTTCTACTTTTATAAGTAGCAAAATATTCCACACTGCTGCATCAGTGTTAGCCCAAAGCTGGAACTTACCAGTTACAGACCCACCTGTTCCTAAAACCCTGTTTAACCCTATTGTCTTTTCCATCCTATCAACAGCTCAATACATTTTCAGCTTCTGCCTTTCGGTTTCCAGCTTTCACCTGTTACACTACGGAGGAGTGTTTAATACCCCATTAGCACCTCCTTGCATCTCAGTGTGAGTCCCCTAATCTCTTCAAAATTCTCAGGACAAATCCCTCCTCCCCAACCAGCCCAGCTCCCACAGCCTGGCCATCTGGGAGCTGGGAGGCAATGAAGGAATTAGTAAAGGAGCCAGCCCATCACTCAGGGATGGCTGCTAACCTCTAAAGGTGTCAAGCCCCATTGCTGCCATACAGTGTGAAATCTTCCACAGTGGGCAAGAATTTAGTCAACCCAGAGCCGACTGTCCACATCCTTTCAACGCCAGAGAATGAGTCCACACAATTCCCCTGTCAACTGGCCAGCAGGGTGAGTGCTTCCTCCCTTCTTCCCCACTAGACAGCCCTCAGCCCCCACATGCCCTGGGCAATTCTAAAGGAAGTCACAAAATGAATGACTCCTTTTTTAGAGCTTTAAAAAAAATATGCTATTCTCAACATTTTCTTTTTTTTTTTTTTTTTTTTTTTAAATCTTTATTGTTCAGATTATTACATTTGTTCCTCTTTTTTCCCCCCATAACTCCCCTCCTTCCAGCTCCCACCCCACCCTCCACCCTCACTCCCCACCCACTGAGTTCATCCATAGGTGCATGATTTTTGTCCAGTCACTTCCCGCATCTCCCACACCCCTTTTCCCCCAAGAATAGTCAGTCCATTCCCTTTCTATGTCCCTGATTCATTATAGTCACCAGTTCATTCTGTACATCAGGTTATTTATTCACTTGATTCTTAGATTCATTTGTTGATAGATGCATATTTGTTGTTCCTAATTTGTATCTTTACCTTTTTCTTCTTCTTCCTCTTCTTAAAGGATACCTTTCAGCATTTCATATAATACTGGTTTGGCGGTGATGAACTCCTTTAGTTTTTCCTTATCTGTGAAGCTCTTTATCTGACCTTCAATTCTGAATGATAGCTTTGCTGGATAAAGTAATCTTGGTTGTAGGTTCTTGGTATTCAGCACTTTGAATATTTCTTGCCATTCCCTTCTGGCCTGCAAAGTTTCTGTTGAGAAATCAGCTGACAGTCGTATGGGTATTCCCTTGTAGGTAATTGAGCCTCTTTCTCTTGCTGCTTTTAAGATTTTCTCTTTGTCTTTTGCTCTTGGCATTTTAATGATGATGTGTCTTGGTGTGGTCCTCTTTGGATTCCTTTTGTTTGGGGTTCTCTGCGCTTCTTGGACCTGTAAGTCCATTTCTTTCTCCAGGTGGGGGAAGTTTTCTGCCATTATTTCTTGAAATAGGTTTTCAATATCTTGCTGTCTCTCATCTTCTGGCACTCCAATGACTCTGATATTAGTCCGCTTAAAGCTGTCCCAGAGGCTCCTTACACTATCTTCACACTTTCGGATTCTTTTTTCATTTTGCTTTTCCAATTGGGTGTTTTTTGTCGAATCTTTGGTTTGATTCTTGTGCTCCTCTGGTCTGCTATTGGGTATAATATTCTTTATTTCAGTCCGTGTATGCTTACTTTCTAATTTCTTTATCACAGCATCGAGGGTCTCATTAGTTTTCGTGAGGCTCTGCACAAATTTATGGCAAGCCCTCAAAATTGCGATTCTTAGCTCCATATCCTCCATTTCTGTCATGTTTTTTTGTCTCCGCATCTTTTATGCTTTCTTGGTGCACCCCCTTGTGGTCTCTGTGCGCAGTCTTGTTCTAGCCAAGCCTTAATTGTTGTAGTTAACACTAGAGGGATTTGACCACCAGGCCGACTGGCTGTGGAAATCAGCTGTGGGAAAACTTCAGTCCTCAGGGGAGGCGCTAGTCCAGCCCTTGCCTGAGGCGATCGGCAAATGGCTGTGCGCAGGGTTTGGGCGGGGCGGGCTCAACAGGGCGGGGGGAGGGAGCCGCTATGGCTGCTCTCAGTCCGTCCCCAGGGGCTCTGCCTCTCTGTCCCAGCAATCGCTGCAAACCTCGGAGGGGCCGTAGCCAGACAGTCCCGCTTCTCCCGTTTGAGTCTGGGTTCCTAGAGACTCGCCCGGATCTGTAGCCCAGAGTCTGAGACTCGCTCCTGATTGAAAACGACAATCGCGCCCTCAGCCGCCAGCCCGCTTTGCGCGCGCACCCTCACCACCGCACCACCGTACCTTTAAATTTTCCACACTGCGCCTCCGCTGAGCGTCGGAATGCTGTTGTTTTTGCTTCTAGTTGAAGAGACTCTCCTCAGCCAGCCTTCCCGTGGTTCTGGTTGATGTCCGCTCCGACTTTTAGTTGTATTTTTGAAGTGGTTGTCCACGGCGGCAGTCTCCGGTGTTTACCTATGCCGCCATCTTCGATCTCCTCTATTCTCAACATTTTCAAACAGTCAACAAAATTGAAAGAATTTGACAGTCAACTACCCTATTCCCCAACACCTAGATCCAACTATTAATGTTTTAGCATTTAAAAATTGAGATATACTTCACTTCACATAACATTAAATTTACTTTCTTTTTTAGTGACTTTATTTATTTTAACATGTTTTTATTGATTTCAGAGAGAAAGGGAGTAGGAGAGAGAGATAGAGATAGAAACATCAATGATGAGAGAGAATCATTAATCAGCTGCCTCCTGCATGACTCCCACTGGGGATCGAGCCCGAAACCCAAGCATATGCCCTGACAGGGAATCGAACCCTGACCTCCTGATTCATAGGTGGACACAACCACTGAGCCACGCTGGCCAGGCAACATTAACACTTTATTATGCATATTTTATCATAGATCTACCTGTCTTATCCATCCTTTTATCCATATAAAATATGGATATTAATCCATCTCATTTTTGTGCACTAGAGAATAAATTGTACCCCTAAATTCATTAGCATGTCTATTAACCAGAATTTAATATTTGTTTAGTTTTCTTTTCATGTAAAATTTATATACAATAAATAAAATGTGTTTTAACACATGCATACACACGTGAAACCCAAATGAAAGCTACCAAGATATAGAACATTACCACTACCCCTAAACTTCCCTCAAGCCTGTTCTCAGTCCTTGCCCTCACTCCACCCTCTCCAAAGGCAATCTCAGTCTTCCGATTTTTTCCCCACTGTAAATTAATTTTTTCTGTTCTGGAATTTCATATAGACAGAATCATATGGTAGGTACTTTTTTTTTCCTCTGGCTTCCCTTTCTTAGAGCACTGTTTTTGAGATTCATCCATGGCATTGCATGCAGCAAAACTTCCATTCTTTTTGTTGCGAAAGAGTATTATCATATTATGATATTATGAATGTGCCATAGTTTATTCATTCACCTGTTGATAAAGACTTGAGCTGTTTCCAGTTCATGGCTTTAATGAATAAAGCTGCTACGATGATCTGCCTGTAGGCCTTGATGCACATCTATGTTTTTATTTCTCTTAGGTAAATATCTCGGAATGGAATTGAATCATAGGAGAGGTGTATGTTTAGTTTTGCAAGAAACTGCCACATCTTTTTCTGAAGCAGTTGTATCATTTTTCATTCCCACACAATGTATGAGGCTTACAGATTTTGAGCCAAAGAATAAAAACACAAACTGCTTTAATTATTTTCATCTGAAATTTTTGAATAATTAGGTTCAGAATATTCTAGCTAATAAACAGTTGCTTTGACCACACTTTCAAATGAACAATTATTTAAAATGAGGAGATGACACTTTCACGATAAAAAAAAAATGCTCAAAAAACACAGGAATAGGAGGAAATGGCCTCACTCTGATAAAGGCCATCTTATGAAAACTCATAGCCAACAGCATACTTAATGGTAAAAGACTGAATGCTTTTCTCTAAGAACAGGAACAAGACATGGACATTTGCCTTCACCACTTCTATTCAATATTGTTCTAGAGCAGCAGTTCTCAACCTGTGGGTCGCGACCCCTTTGGGGGTCGAACGACCCTTTCACAGGGGTCTCCTAAGACCATCGGAAAACACATATATAATTACATATTGTTTTTGTGATTAATCACTATGCTTTAATTATGTTCAATTTGTAACAATGAAAATACATCCTGCATATCAGATAGTTACATTACGATTCATAACAGTAGCAAAATTACAGTTATGAAGTAGCAACGAAAATAATTTTATGGTTGGCGGTCACCACAACATGAGGAACTGTATTAAAGGGTCGCAGCATTAGGAAGGTTGAGAACCACTGTTCTAGAGGCTCTAGCGTGGGCAATTAGGCAAGAAAAATAAAAGACATCCCAATTTAAAAATGAGTAAAATTATGTCTATTTGCAGATGACATAATTTTATATGGAGAAAATGCTAAGGGATCCACTAAAATGAGATATAAATTTTATGACACCCAGTAGAAATCTGTGTTTCCAAGATTTCCAAAAATTCAATGGCTTTCTTCAAACTGTCTCTTTATTCTCACATTTTTTCCCTCTACTCATGGCAAAATCAGGCCAACTCCCTTTTATTTTAAATAACTTCCTAGGTATTCCCTCCATTCCATCCCTCCCTAAAGTTTTGCTCCAGTAATTATCATCTTTGGACCTGCCCACCAAGACCCCTGTTCCTACTTCTCTGGATCCCCAGGTTCCAGTTTCTTCCTCCTGCACTCCCTTCTAAATCACGCTGCTCTCCTGCTCAGTATTTTAAAATACCTCCCTACCACCTGGCTTCTGTGAGAATCATTGATCAGCTGCCTCCTGCATGCCCCACACAAACCGTGACCTCCTGGTTCATAGGTCAATGCTCAGCCACTAAGCCACTCCAGCTGGGCTGTGGCTAATTTTAAAGACAACTTTATTAAGGTACAATTTACATAAAAATTCACTCGTTTTAAGTGAACATTCAGATGTTTAGTAAATTTGCTGAGTTGTCCAACCATCACCACAGTGCAATTTTGGATATTTTCATCACTCTGCTAAAATCCCTCCCCTGGTTGGCTTGTAAAGGCTGGTCCACCAAAAGCCTACCTACGAGTGTAGTGTTTAGAGTTACACCTGAGAGGTTTGGGATTCTGAATAAAGGTGTAAAACCTCCAGGCAACGTGAACGAATTGATTTTCTGCCCTTCTCCCTTTTACAAAATGAAGTTCAGGTTGGGGGCTTCAGTTGCAGACTAGATCCCAGGTGGGTGGCATGCTAGGGGCAGCCCATGGATGCTTCGCTCTCCCATCTATGTTTCTCTCTCCCTCTTCCTTCCTCTCTCTCTTAAAAAAATCAATAAAAATTAATCTTGGTTAATCATTAAACCAATCAGGATATCTTGGAGGGTTAAGGTGGCCTCTATCTCCGCTTCCATCCAAACAGCTCACCATTTTCCTCTCCTGCCACCCTCTTAAACAGAATACTCCCTCACTGGGTTGAGGCATTCTTCTTAAACCCACTTTCTAGCTCAGAGCTAGCAACTTTGTCCTCTACAGTAATGCCAGCCACAGTCCAAGTGCCCACATACCCATGCTCCTGATCAAGAAACATTAATGTATGGTCTTTCTTTGCCAATTCCACTCTGCCACCCCTATCTGCACCACGGGGCCCCCTTCCTCCTTTCCTGTCAGCCTCGTTTGCCTAACCTCTAGACAAATTCCTAACCTGAATCCTCCTTTCCATCCTCGCCTAACTCGCCCGGTCGTCACTGCCCAGACGCTGGTGGCACCAGGGACCTCAAAAGCGCAAATGCCAAACCAGAGGAGTTGACGCGCTAGGGCAGGGGAGTGTGCGGGCGTGTGAGTGTAGGTGTTGTGTGTGGAAGAAACCAACAGCCCACCCGGTGTCCATCTGCCGGAAATGCCCATCACGCCCTCCTAAGAGAGCGAGGATCGGCTCCCCACTGCGCCCCCGCAGACAGCATTCAGGATTGTGAAGCTCAGACGGAGCAAGGCTCCGCCCTGGGCCTGGACCCAGGGGGCGCCCCGGCCCCCAACAGTACGGCACCCCCCCGCCCGGCACGGTGGTAGGGCCCCACGGCGACGTCACCCATTGTTTACAAATCAACCGGAGCCGGTAGGATTCTAGCTGCCCCGGTGCAACGCGCGGCACGAGTGCCCGTGGGTCCCCGGCTTCCTTGTCCACCCCGGCCCCTGGCCCGGGTCCGTGCCCGGCTTCGGCCCCAGCACCGCACCCGGCTCCGCCGCGGCCCACAGAGCCGCCAGCGACGCCCGCAGAGCTCCCGGTGCCGGGGCGGGGGGCCATGCCGTGCCGGAGGGAAGAGGAAGAGGAAGCCGGCGAGGAAGCGGAGGGGGAGGAAGAGAAGGAGCAGGGCAGCTTCCTCCTGCTGGAGCAGTCGGTGACGCTGGGCGGCTCGGGCGAGGTGGACCGCCTGGTGGCCCAGATCGGCGAGACGCTGCAGCTGGACGCGGGGCAGGACAGCCCGGCTTCCCCGTGCGCGCCCCCCGGGCCGCCGCTGCAGCCCCCGCGGCCCCCGGCGGCGGTGCTGGCGGACAAGGCCCGGCCCCCCGACCGGCCGCTGCTGCTGCCGCCCGCGCCGGCCGCGGCGGTGAGCCCGGCGCCGCCGGGGGCCCTTCGCTGCGCCCTCGGGGACCGCGGCCGCGTGCGAGGCCGGGCTGCGCCCTACTTTGTGGCCGAGCTCGCCGCAGGCCCCAGTGCCCTGTCCCCGCAGCCCAGCCTAGATGGGCCTTCGAGAGCCGACAAGCGGGGCGCCCCAAAACCTCTGTCGGGACCGTGCCGGCGAGGCTGGCTGCGGGGTGCCGCCGCCTCCCGCCGCCTGCAGCAGCGGCGCGGGCCCCAGCCGGTAGCCCGCACCGGCGACGACGACCCGCACCGGCTCCTGCAGCAGCTGGTGCTCTCCGGGAACCTCATCAAGGAAGCCGTGCGGAGGCTTCATTCGCGACGGTTGCAGTTGCACGCAAAGCTTCCCCAACGCCCGCTCCTGAGGCCGCCGACGGCTGCAGTGCACAAGCCCCCTTCGCCCCGCAGCCCGCGCGCGGCCTGCAGCAACCCTGGCGCGACGGGAAGGAGGGCGCAGCTCCGATCTGGCGACGGCGTCCTGGTGCCTGGCAGCTAATGCCCGGGGAGTGGTCACTGGGCCAGCCTTTGCCCGGAGGACAGGGGATTCCCCCTGAGGGCTGCATTTCTAATCAGACTGGTGAACTCGCGCTTTTGGAAGCGGGAAAATAAGCTAATCAAGACGAGGCATCGAAAAGTCGCGAGTGTGTTCGTGGGGAACTGAGGTCAAGGCCCTGTTAAAAAACAGGATTCGGTTGGCCCTATTTCAGGCAGGTTACAGAACGCACCCCAGGCTCACAGTCCGTTGGACTTTTTATTTTGGGGGTGACCATTCTTGGAGGCACCGCGTGCAGATCCATGCAGACCTCCCCTGACCTGCCATCCCAGCGACTCTGTGGCCACGGTTCATGCATCTCAGGATCGCCTCTCGCCCTAAGGATGAGGATGATCCCAGTGACTTGTTTTACCTTTTCAGGGTTGGCTCCTGATTCACTTTGGGGGGAGGGGAACATGAATAGACGATCATTTCAGGGAGTACCTCAAGCTGCCAGACTTGAAAATTTATCACATTTAAAAGACAAAACATTTTCTGTCTGTTAGGGTGCTGATTCTTAAAACACACGGTACCATGAAAGGGCCTTTTCTCTGCCCCCGCTTTGCAGCTGGCTGCGTTCCCCGAGTGGAAGTGAAAGCCGCGATGTGCCCAGGGTGGGGATGGATAGGAGGTGGAGGCAGGTGGTGAAGTGCCGGAGTCTCCTGAGGACAAGCGCACCGCCGCCACCGCGGGTGTAGGGAGGCGGGGACGCGGGCACCGGAGCCTCCCGCGGGCCCGCCGCAAGCCTGGCTTTTATGGAAACTGTCCAGAGACGTGGCCTCGGGCCCTCCTCTCCCCCTCAGCTCTGCTGTCCTATTCGAGAGGGCCTTACTGGTGCTCCCGGGGGCCGGGCTGGGGGTTGGGAGACGCCACGTGACGGGCACTCCAGGGACACTCGGCCTCACACAGCAGCTTATAATGGGCTCTCTGGGGCCATTTGTAATAACAGCTGCAATTCCCTGGGTAGATGGAGTTGATTTCCTCGCTCTGCCCCTCCCCCAGCCATGCCAGATCGCTTTTGTAAGTGAAGGAAACGGCGTAGAAAATGTGACCCTCCAAATGGAGAAGCTGCAGGCTTTGCCAGTGTGAACCGTGATGAAATGTTTGTAACGTACTGTTCACTCACTCTGAGGGATTTAAGACTGTTTAGCTGGTGTTTTAGTTTTGTAAGATTCAATGGCTGGTTCATCATCCAGATGTGGCTGTTGACATATCTACACTTCGCACCGGAGTGTCTGGAATTGTCGCTATCCTGATTATAGGATTTTAACTTAACTGAAATATCTATTTGTAATAAATGTGTTGCATTTCTTGTCTGGTTTTATTTTATACTTGCTGTCGGCGGGAAAGATGCACAGAACACATTTCTGTGTTCTTCATAAACATGAAAACACTTGAAATCTTTGTCAGCCTCGTTTTGCGGATGGTAATTAGAGTGCCTTTGTGTCTGAACAGCTCACTCGTTAGACAGGGTCGGCACGCCTGGGTGTGTATTGGTGCTGGCACGAAATTAAATGAAAGTGAGGTCAGGTTTGGACCAAGCCCTTTCACCAAAACCCTAGAGCCTTTGGATTACTAACCCGCGATGGAGATGTTTTATGAAGCTGCTTCTGACTGTTTTAGCAAAGATCAGTCACTGCAGGTGGGGAGGCTTATCACTTTTTTTTTTCTTTCTACTGGGGCCATTCATTACGTGGACTTGTTCCAGGAAGTTTGAGCAGCTCTTGTACAGGGGTTGCTCAGGGGGGCAAGCCTGTGGTGGGAAAGCTGGCCGAGAGTGGATTCAAGTATTGCTCTCTCTGCCCTGGACATGTTTGCCGCCCTTCTCTCCCTAAGAAGTGACACAATAGCCCATCTCTGTCCCTCCAGTCTTGAGTTACCTAAGTCTGTTTCCTAAAGGAAGGTTCAAGTTCCCTTATTCAGTGGACAAGTTGCTCCATTGTACAGGCTTCCATTTCCTCACCTGTACAACAGATGAGAAGTGAGCTGAGGAAAAGGGTTCATGGTGACTGGCACGTACTGGAGATAAAACAGTCTTTAGTCCCTACCCCTTCTTTCCCAGGACACTCCCTAAGTAGCTAAGGGATCCTCTGTTTCTCATAAAACAAGGTCATGCCATGATCCCAAAAGTTCTTTCTGGATCCATTAGAATCCTTCCTAACTTGCTTTGCACTCAGTGCCTGTTGTCTATACTTCACCATTCTCTCAAATACACAGACCCCGAGGGTCTCTGAGAAGTGCCTCCAGAACACACCAAGCCAGCCATTTCCCACGACTTGCCCAGAAAGAGCTGTAGGGGGCTCAGTCCAGTGCTGCCCAGCAAGGGCAACAGGGGAAAGTGGTCAGGTGCTGGCATGCCCTGTGGTTGGAGTACCCCTGAGGTCCTTGGCCTGCTCCTTAGCTGGGTGGGATTTCCCAGAGGCCAATGGGTTAGGAGCAATCCAGAGCCGAACTGGCTGTGATTTGATGCCTCTCTGAAGTCATTTCAGAGTCTAGAACCCCAAGCCTCTTTCAATAGCCTGATATCATCATACATAGTTCAATGTCGTTTGCTGCACTACTCCACACATACACTACAATGTGAATGACACCCCTGCAGTTGTCCAACATGGTGGCCCTGCCATTAGAATCATGGAAAACCATGCCCCAGACCAGTGGTCGGCAAACTTCGGCTCGGCAAACCGCGGCTCGCGAGCCACATGCGGCTCTTTGGCCCCTTGAGTGTGGCTCTTCCACAAAATACCGACTTCTGCGCATGGGCCACGAAGTTTCAATCGCACTGTACGTGCGCGCCGCCCGCACATGGTATTTTGTGGAAGAGCCACACTGAAGGGGCCAAAGAGCCGCATGTGGCTTGCGAGCTGCGGTTTGCCGACCACGACCCCAGACCCATAGGCTGAGCTAGGGAAAGCTGTAACCATTTTCTTTCAACATGTTCAGCATTCTATGAAGACAGTTGGCCACAGAAAATGGCTGGGTGAGATAAAAGGCCAAAGCTATAAACTCCATGAAAAGCATACAAAATAAACAAAGAAACTAGCAAATAACAAGGGATTTGGAGAAAAGAATGCCACACTTCACAGAGAACTCCAAGAGCCTGCTACCCCAGGATTTCACTCTAAATTAGGCATAAATGCTACAATATTTGGATTCAGTTTTTACCCTTGTTTGCTCTCTCCTTTTCCAGCTCAGAAGCAGAAACATGGAGCGACGATCAGAAGCCACTTTCCTATGCAGCAAAGTCTGTATTGAACCCTGTGATCCCTTCCTTCCAATCAGGAAAGAGTTACCCTGGCAACCAAATTACTAACTCACTCAATTAGCTCCCCCCTCTTCCACCAATGCTCAGTAATCACAGAATGTCAGCCCTGGGAGAGTGCAGCCTTCAGTGGTCTAGTGCTACTGCCTCATTTAGAGATGGAAGCCCAGAGATAGATGTTTTCACACTGAGGTGCACTCCATTTGAACGCCGTGAAGGCTAGGGCAGGCAAAGGGGCAAAAACTCTCCCATGCGGCACTTCCTCGTGGTTTTCCATCCATAACTAAAGGGAGAACAGGTGACCTGCCCATAACAGTGTTTCCCAGGAGGCATAATAGATAGGTGTAGACTCTGCAGGCAGCCCTCCATTGCTAGCCCAGTGATTTAGCACAGGGTCCTTCACCTCAATAATCCCAATGAACTCATCTGCAAAATGGGGAATAAAAATAAAGCCTACTGCCCTGACCAGGTAGCTCAGTTGGTTAGAACATCGTCAAGATTGCGGGTTCAATCCTGGTCAAGGCATATGCAAGAAGCAACTGCCTGGCCGGTGTGGCTCAGGGGTCGAGCATCATCTCAGGCATCCAGAGGTTGCCAGTTCTCTTCCCTGTCAGGGCACATGCCCAGGCTGTGGACTCTATCCTCGGTGGGGGGTGTACAAGGGACAGCCGATTGATGATTCTCTCTCATCACTGATGTTTCTCTCTCTCCCTCTCACTTCCTCTTTGAAATCAATAAAAATATATGTGTGTGTGTGTGTGTGTGTGTGTGTGTGTGTATAATTTTTTAAGAAAAAAAAAAGAATACAGCCTACCTTGAAGAATTGGGTGAAGATTAAATTAGATAATGTCAAATTAGATCGTGTATGGGAAACAAATAGCAAACAAACATTCAAATAATAAAACATCATTCCTGGAAGCTATTGCATGAAGGTCAATACTTTAAGTCCTGCCTCTTAATGAATTCTTCAATCTGTTTCCTCTGAAGATCAGACCAGTTTCTTGAGAATACATCCCTGTTGTATAGGTAAGCACTCAGGAAAGTGCGTAGGAAGGGAATAATCAGTCAGTTTAGAAAAGGTTTAATCACAGGATGGAGGTGCCCTTCAAGCCAAACCTTGAAAGCAGCTCAGGATTGGGACTGGTAGAGGAGAGGCAGCAGGGATGTTACAAAGGGGAGGGTGTGTGGGGAGGATAGCTTGGAGCCACAGCTCTTAGCTCCTCTCTTTCCCCTCGGAAAACCCATCCCCTTCTAATTCAAATTCAGTGCTCACCTGAAGTTCTGCATGCCTGCCCTGTCCACTCCCATCTATAATTTGTACTGTGAAAGTCATGCAATTTCTTCGCAGGAAGGGATCTTCAAATTCATTTTGTTCTCACTCCTCATTTTATTTACAGTCTTTATAGGTTTATCTCAGGAGCTCATATGTGAGTGTCTCCTTTTCCAAAAGAGATTATATATTCTTTGATGGCAGAGGAGTGACAAAATGAAGAGGATGTTTTAGGCAGATTATCAGGGGACACAGCATGGGGGGATGGACAAAGGTTAAGGACAAACCTTTATGGTCAGCTAGATCAGTTGGATGGCTGTTAAAACATCCAGGCACCAGGTGATAAGGGCCTGGGGGCGGCGGGGGCGGGCAGGCAGGGAGAAAGAGGAAAATATAAGATACACATTCTGAAAAGAAAACTGTAGGCCTCAGTATAGTTCAAAATGCTCTGGAGCCAGACTGTCTCAGTCACAACCCTGGCTCTTTCCGTTAAAGCTCTTTCCTGTGACGTTGGCAGGTCACTTCATCTGTCTAACCTCGAGTTCCTCATCCATGAAGTTTGATAATAAAGTCCCTGTCTCAGAGGGTTGTGAAGATTCATTGAGCTAATTCTAGTAAAAATGCTTAGATCACTGCCTGAAAGGTAGCTGCATTTAGTAACAACGCTGGGTATTGGTATCTAATAAATATTTGCAGAGCAAACAAATTGGGCAATTTCAACAGAGTTGTGGAAGCTAAGGGTGTGTGTGTGGTGCTTGGGGCAGAGATGATGAGTTGTGGTGCCTAGAAGTTCAAAGAAGATGGAAAAGGAGGGACGGCAGCTAAAAAGGGAAAGCAGGGCCAATGGCAGAATTTATTCTTGTCTGACTGTGGATGAGAAACGGAAGGGAAGATGCTAAAGGACAAGGCTCCTGGAGGCAGGAAGGGATGGGGTTCCTTGGGCAGGACAGGTTTGAAAGGCAGAGGGATTGTAGGGGTTGATGTCTATATTATGTCACAAACTGTCATACCAAGGCAAGGCCTGGGACCTGAGGATTGGCTATTGAAACAACCTTGCATAACCCTTCTTGCCTGGGATAGCTATGTTTCGTTGTTATTGTACAAATGAATCCTTCTCTGTACCTTATACTACAATAGGATAAAAACTAAATCTGATACCAAGGAACTTTTTAACTGCTTCCCCTTATCAATTAACTGACTCATAGGAGATAAAACTCACAACCCCCAACTGATAAGCTATTCAGGCAGTTTGTTTGACTTATTGATTTGGGTGGGTTAAAAAAAGTCACAAGCTGATTATCTCATCATGTTACCTTTGCCCTGCCTTTTGCCCATTTCTTTTTTAGTCTGAATCAGATTCCATAGCGTAATATGGGTGAAAAATGGTTTCTTAGGTTTTCCTGAACATCTTCTCCAGACATAGGAGTCAAAATCACCTTTCTTCAGATGCACCCTAAATTGTACTTTCCTTCAGGTGTATTAAGGAGGGGAGAACTCAAGAGTGCAGATGTTCAAAACACACCATTTAATGGTGCCAGTAAAGGGAAGTTGAATAACTTCAGGGTTCAAAAAAGACAATGGATCCCTGGCCAGTGTGGCTCAGTTAGTTAGAGCATCATCCACCAAAAGGTCACCAGTTCAATTCCCAGTCAGGGCACATGCCCAGGTTGGGGGCTTGATCACCAGTAGAGGTGTGCAGGAGGCAGCCGATAAATGTTTCTCTATCTCTCTGTCCCTCTTCCTTCCTCTCTCTAAAAAAACAACAAAAAAAGTCCATAAAAACTTATCTTTTTAAAAAAGAACGATGAACGTCACTGAGCAAAGATCTGATTTTAAATACCCTGGACCTCGCCACAGAGGACACACGAAGAGATAATACAGATGGATATAGCTCTGTGTTTGTGCCCAAGTATGTGGAGATACACTCACATACCCACCATCCCGTTTAACTTCCAGCCTCCCTTGGTTTCTCTGCTCTCACTTTCTTTCTAATCCTTTTGTTTACTCTTCTTCCTCCCACATAGATTTGATGAGCTGGTATCTGTAAAGTACTTAGAACAGATCCTGGCATAAGGTCTGCACTCGGCACATTAGCTAGTGTTATTTCTTCCCAACTGATAGCATCTCCCAGGCTCAACCCACCCCTCTTAGCTCTAAATGCCAAATCTTTCATCTCCAACCCTGATCTCTCTCCAATTTATAGTCATTTATGAAGCACCAGGCTGCTGTCCCTATCACTTCCCACGTAAAACTCCTAATCAACCCCCACCACCCCTCTGCTGCATATACACAATCAGCCTCTCCTTACCACTTCCCTATTGTTCTGGTCCTTCTGGACTCAAGACTCGCAGAATGTTACCAGGGAAACCAGGCCTCAGCTCCTTCAGAAGATGGAGTTGACTCAGCTCTGCCTATGCCCACGCCCCTAGTTCTGTGCCTATCCATTCCACGGGGTTAAAGATCCAAGCCATAATCATTCCTGGGCCAAGTGTTATTAGGAATATGCTATCCCAAACTTCAACACCTTGGGAAGGACCATTGCCTCCTTGATACAGAGACACTTTCTCAAGCCCAGGCCCAGGACTAGGCTCTCTACAGACTCTGTAAATGGCTGATCAGTAGCATGGGCTGGGGTAAAGGAAGAAAGGTATACATAGGCTCAGCCAGGTGGCAAGAGGGTCACCCTAAGAGCCATGAGTTCAGATCCTGCTCTAGCACCAATAATTCCTACCTTTCCCCTTTGAAAAGCAACATCTTGCCCAGCTGGCATGGCTCAGTGGTTGAATGTTGACCTATGAACCAGGAGGTCATGGCTTGATTCCTGGTCAGGCACATGCCTGGGTTGCGGGCTCAATCCCGTGTGGGGCATGCAGGAGGCAGCCGATCAATGATTCTCTCTCATCATTGATGTTTCTCTCTCTCTCCCTTTCCGAAATCAAATATATTTTTTAAAAAAGCAACATCTTGTGAAATGTGCCTGCAGAGCGCTTGCCTAGAACAGGGCTCTCAGTTCCCTTTCCCTTGCTTCTCAGGTCCAGTAGTTCTTCCCTCCTTGTCACCATTCTAACGTCACCCCTGAATGCTGTGCTGGCCATCCTGCAGACTCACAGGACATCTGCACTGGGTGAGACCTTACCATCTTGGCCCTATGCCCTCATCTTACAGAGGAGTTGAGGGTCTAAAAGCAGCAGCCATATACCATTGATTATCTGTGCTTCTCTTATGCAATTCCTATTACCTTATGTGAAGGTATTGGCCCAAAACCTGCTTGTGGGTTCTTCCAGGATGTCTGAAACCCTGCTTCATCCCAGATCCCCAGCACCTTCCACTATGAGGCTGGTATACAGGTAGAGTTTGAGAATAGTGATGCTATTGTGTTGAGGTATTTAGTGGGTCAAGTTTGTAGGATACTCTTGAGAACTTTAATAAAGCCTACATGAGAGAAAATGGTGTCAACAAAGTCCCATGTGGGTGGTACAGGATGATTCAAAGATGTGGTTGAGGGAAGGAGATCCTACAGCCAGACTGCCTGGGATAAAATTCCAGCTTCACCACTTAAAAGGTGGTAACTCTGGTTTGGCTCAGTGGATAGAGCATCTGCTTGCAGACTGAAGGGTCCCAGGTTCAACTCTGGTCAAGGGCACATGCCTGGGTTGCAGGCTTGATCCCCAGTGGGGGTGTACAGGGGGCAGCCAATCAATAATTCTCTCATCATTGATGTTTCTATCTCTCTCTCTCCCTTTCCTTCCTCTCTGAAATCAATAAAAATATATATTTTTTTAAAAAGGTGGTAACTTCAGACAAATCACTTAATCTCCTGGGCCTGTGTCCTCATCTATAAAATAATTAGCACCCACCTCATGGCAAATAAAGCCATGACATAATATAATCTCTAATGATTTAAAGCACCCAGAACAGTACATGGCACAGTAAACACTACCACCCCCCACCCCCAGCCCCAATGATGAAAGCAGAGACAGACTGTTTGGAAGGTGTGTGGAGATGGCCTACTGGAAGGAGTTCAGGAAAAGGAACTTACGAAGCAAAAGAGGAAGAAACCTGCTTTTGCTCACAGTGGAAGAGAAGGGGTGGCTGAAGTGTTAGTGGGGCACATTGAGTAGACAGATATGGGCCGCCTGAATGAGGAAGGCCCAATGGTGATGTCAAGAATTAGCACTCGCCAGAACCGGTTTGGCTCAGTGGATAGAGCGTCGGCCTGCGGACTCAAGGGTCCCGGGTTCGATTCCGGTCAAGGGCATGTACCTTGGTTGCGGGCACATCCCCACTGGGGGGCGTGCAGGAGGCGGCTGATCGATGTTTCTCTCTCATTGATGTTTCTAACTTTCTATCCCTCTCCCTTCCTCTCTGTAGAAAATCAATAAAACATGTTTAAAAAAAAAAAAAAAAAAGAATTAGCACTCAAATATCCCAGACACCTCAAATCCTCACATGACCCTCCAACTACCTTATTAAGTATTATTGTTTTATTTTTTTCTAAAAATATTGCTTTATAGATGTTACTATTCAATTTGTCCCAACAAATCTGCACAGCAAGTATTATTGTCTGATAAATAAGGGAAAAAAGCACAGAGCAGTGACTTGCCCCATATGACATAGCTGGTGAGCAGCAGGCTGACTCAAACTGAGTCACTTCCCCTGAAGCTCCAGCTCTGGGGGCTTTGCCAAGAAAGGCTTTCTTGAAAAGGGCAAGGGAGCAAGTAGGAAGGGACGCCACAAAATGTTAATGCCCTGGCTGGTGTAACTCAGTGGTTAGCGTGTCGGCCTGAGCACTGAGGGCCTCAGGTTCCATTCCCCATCCAGAGCATGTATCTGGGTTGCAGGTTTGATCCCTGCCTGTCGCCTGTCCCTGTCGCCTGGAGCACCAGAGGCAGCCAATCGATGTTTCTCTGACTCCCCCTCCTTCCCTTCCCTCCACTCTCTCTAAAAACCAGAGGGAAAAAATACCCTCGGGTCAGGGTTAACAACAAAAGCTAAGTTTAATTTTCTGATCTTGTGGACCATCAACCAGAAGAGAAGCACACAAATCCTGCAGGGCTACCAGCATTCTGTGCTGGGCCTGGGTCTCCCCAAGTGCATTCTTCATTATTAAACATATCCCCAAGTGCTCTTCTTTCCCCCACCTCCCCCCAAAAAGCCAAACCACGCTCCAAAACAAAAAACAAATTTATTCAGCAGACATTTTAATTAAGAAATCCTATAAATCAGGACCACCACAATTTCAGACACTCCGGTGCGAAGTGTACCTCAATAGCTACATCTGAAGGATGAAAAAGCCATTGAATCTTTTAAAAATGGGTTTAGCTACCTTAAAGTCGGGGGTGGGGGGGGTGGCACCTTGCTTAAAGCGCCATCAAGTTTCACAAAGATAAAGCCCGCGGTTTCTCCTTTCGGAGAATCACATTTAAAAATGGTTTCAGTCACTCACAAAGAAGGGTTGGTGGCAGGAGGACACTGTGAGGGGTGAGGACCCACGGAGGCTCAGGCCCACGGATCCACAGAGGGGCCAGAACAGAGCAGAAAAAGAGCCGGGGTCTCATCTACCAGTGCAGACACCAGAACAGGTGGATTGACAAGAGCAGAATGGGAGGACTGGAGATCCAAGAGATTGTTTATGACTGTTTCTGAGAAAGCACATGGCATGGCCAAGAGTGGCCTCATGGGAGGAGGAGGAGGAGTTCTGGAAAGGAAAGCACAGAAAAAAAAAAAACAAGTAACTCTCCCCACATGTCCCTCTCCACCTATGTCTTTTCTGGGGACTCCCAAAAGGTAGGAAAGCACTGGGCTCTTCTTGGAGGAAGAGAAAGGACGTGGGGGTGAGTTAGCTCTCCCAGGAACCCCACAGCCTCCCACATACAGCAAACCGTGACCTTGAACTACAGGTGGCAAGGTCAATTCCTTAAAAAATCCAAATTCAACTCCAACTTTACCCACCTTCAAAATTCTCCACCTCCCTCCCACCCTCTAACTGACGTTCACATCTCCCACCTCGAGGAGCTGCCAATGAGGTGGGAGAAAGGGGGTGATGCCACCCACCCACCCACCACCAAGCTTTTGCATTCTTCTTCCCCCCGGAATTTCTTTGCACAATTGTAGCACCATTTTCACTAAGCTCCTCCACCGGAAAAATAAAGAAAATGTATTCCTGTCATTCAGTTTTCAAGTATTGTTATAAAAGCCCTCACGATTCCCGCCCCTTGGGGCCCTATCTTTAAACGATCCAAGCACACGACGCCCCCAAGGGTTCGGTCAGGTACAAGTCAGTAAAAGTAGCTGCCATAGTTCTCCCAGTTTATCCCAGCTCCTTGGCACCAAGGTGGCCGGGGGAATTCTCACGCGGCACGGACTTGTCCTGGCCCGTGCATTTCTCCACGTTCAAGTTTTCTCCCACCCTCGCCGGGGCGGTAACTTCTCGGCCCGAGGTCTCCCCCACACGCCTCCCTGCTGCCGAGGCGGCTTCAGCTCAGGGCTGGTGAGGGCAGGACGCTGATGGGTCTGCGCAGCGGCCTCCTCTTCCTCCTCCTGGGGCCCCGGGTCAGTGCCAGGCGCCCGAGGGCTGCCGGGCGACGTGGTCCGGTCCCACCGGGCCTGTGGCTGCAACCGCGGCGACAGCTCGCTGGAGCCTCCGCACGGCCTCCTTGATGAGGTTCCCCGAGAGCACGAGCTGCTGCAGGAGCCGGTGCGGGTCGTCGTCGCGGGCGCGCGCCCCGGGCGGGGGCCATCGTCGCTGCTGCAGGCGACGGGAGGCGACGGCGCTCCGCAACCATCCCCGCCGGCACGGTCCGGGCAGCGCGCTGGGGCCTGCGGCGAGCTCGGCCACAAAGTAGGGCGCAGCCCGGCCTCGCACGCGGCCGCGGTCCCCGAGGGCGCAGCGAAGGGCCCCCGGCGGCGCCGGGCTCACCGCCGCGGCCGGCGCGGGCGGCAGCAGCAGCGGCCGGTCGGGGGGCCGGGCCTTGTCCGCCAGCACCGCCGCCGGGGGCCGCGGGGGCTGCAGCGGCGGCCCGGGGGGCGCGCACGGGGAAGCCGGGCTGTCCTGCCCCGCGTCCAGCTGCAGCGTCTCGCCGATCTGGGCCACCAGGCGGTCCACCTCGCCCGAGCCGCCCAGCGTCACCGACTGCTCCAGCAGGAGGAAGCTGCCCTGCTCCTCCTCTTCCTCCCCCTCCGCTTCCTCGCCGGCTTCCTCTTCCTCTTCCCTCCGGCACGGCATGGCCCCCCGCCCCGGCACCGGGAGCTCTGCGGGCGTCGCTGGCGGCTCTGTGGGCCGCGGCGGAGCCGGGTGCGGTGCTGGGGCTGAAGCCCGGGCCGAGGCCGAGGCCGGGGCGGACGCGAAAGCGGGAGAGCGGCAGGCACCGAGCCGCGCGCAGCAGCCGCGGCAGCAGGAATCCTACCGGCTCGGGTTGATTTGTAAACAATGGGTGACGTCGCCGCGGGGCCCTACCACCGCCCGGGGCGGGGGGAGACGTGCGAGGAGGCTTCGCGTCGCGGGCCGTCGGGGACCGCGCAGGGCAGGGGCAGGAGTCTTCTCCCCCCTGCGCTCGGTGTCCACCTTGAACGGGATCCTGGACGTGGGGAGACCTTGGTAGGTCCCCGGGCGGATGAGCGGCCTAAGACAAGGGAGCCTCTGAGCGACCTGCGTTGGTTTCTCCCACTCGCAGACACACCCACCCACACGCCTAACCCTCCTCCTCAGACGCTGGCTCCCTCCCCACGTGTCTTCAACGCTTGGGCCCGCCCCACTCCTCCCCCGCGCACCCGCCATCCCCACCCCCCGCAGACTGGGGAGGCGTGGGGGAGGGGTGGGCTCAGGTCGGGCTTCTGAAAGGTGGGGGCGGGGAAAGGGAGAGAGAATTGGGGGTGCTGAGGGGCCATCAGCAAGGGGGCCAGAATCAACGCGAGGGAGCGTTTCTGAGCTTCCCCCCTACGCCCAGTCCTCTAGCACAGGGCGAGGAGGACGCGCCACCGCATGGCTAACCAAGAGTTGACTTTGTTCATTAAAAAATAAACGATTCAGCCCTAGCAGGTCTGGCTCAGTGGATAGAGCGTGGGCCTGCGGATTGAAGGGTCCTGGTTCGATTAGGGTCAAGGGCATGTACCTTGTTGCAGGCTCCTCCCCGTCCGGCCCTGGTCAGGGCGCGTGCAGGAAGCAACCTATCGATGTGTCTCTCCGTCTTTTCCTCTCTTCCACTTTCAAAATAAAAAATAAAAAATAAAATCAATGGACAAATATCCTCAGGTGAGGATTAAACATAAATACATAAGTACATACATAAATAACACAAAAGATTCCAATAGAATATAGGACGGTGAAAAATCCTCTAATAATCATAGGACTCAAACATGGTTCACATTAAGACATTTCCTCCCCGCCCCCCCCCTCCCCCCTTCCTGGCCTTTTCTATTAAAGTGTTATACAAACAGCCACATATACAATGTTGTACACTTTTCACCTTGGTATTACACCATAAACGGTTAGTGTTATTGCGTGTACTTTGAGAACATACAATGATTATGTAAGTTCCCATCAAGTGGCTGTTCCATAAATTATTAAACAATTCCTTTCATGTTTACTGTCTGCCTAATTTCACCGTTGTAAATAAGCTTGTGACTGGCATTTTTGTGCATAGAACTTTCCATGTTGATGACTCTTTCCTAAGAATGTATTTCCAGGAATGGAATTTTAGGTCAAAGGATATGGATATTTTAAGGTTTCTGATAAATGTGCCAAATTGCTTTCCAGTTGGGTGAATTTCCTCTCCCATCATTGTGTGAGCATACATTATTCATTGCACCTTCACTAGTATTTGAGTATTATAGTTAAAGTTTTGCGGATTTCACAGGTGAAATTGGTAACTCCTTTCAGTTTTTATTTCTTTGATTTTACTTAGGTACACTAGTTTTCTAAATGTTAACCAACCGACGGGCTGGCGTGGCTCAGCGATTGAGCATAGACCTCTGAACCAGGAGATCATGGTTGGATTCCCTGTCAGAGACCATGGCTGGGTTGTGGGCTCTATCCCCAGTGTGGGGTGTGCAGGAGGCAGCCAATCAGTGATTCCCTCTCATCATTGATAATTCTATCTCTCTCCCCCTCTCCCTTCCTCTCTGAAATCAATAAAAAAAGATATATATTTTTTAAATAAATAAATGTTAACCAACTGTACTTCCCTTTTTTGTGACTTGTTCCCTAATAAGTTTTTCCTATTGAATTTTTCTTAATTTGCATGACTCCTACATCCCAGAAGTTAACTCTTTTCTTTCATTTTTCTTAAAGTATATTTTTATTGATTTCAGAGAAGAAGAGAGGGGGAGAGAGAGACAGAAACATCAATGATGAGAATACCTCCTGCATGCCCCCAACTAAGGATTGAGTCTGCAACCCTGGGCATGTGCCCTTGACTGGAATCAAACCTGGGACCCTTCAGTCCGCAGGCCTACACTCTATCCACTGAGCCAAACCAGTTAGGGCATTTTCTTTCATTTTTGGTACAAATATATCTTCAGTTTTTTTTGTCGGCCCTATACAGTCTTTTTCTCCCCTCCTAAATGTAACAAATGTAGTCAAATCTATAAAATCCCTTTCTTTGAGACTTCTAACATAGTGTTAAATTTAGAGTCTTATTGCCTCCAGAAAAATTATTAAATACTCAGTTCAAATTTCCCTAGATTTTCCTAATGCCTTCATTTTTTTCAAAGCCATCTGGATTAATTTTGCTTTGGTGCAGGGAGATGATATGAAATAATGTTTTTCTTTTTTTCCCCTCAGCTTGCCAATCAGGGCTGTATTTTTTTCTTTAGGACAGAGGTGTGTGAGCAGTAGAAACACAACCTCTGTGGTGGTGAGCTCTCAGTTGCTGTTAAGCTGATGGATGTGAGGACTGGGTGGGGCTGGAAATATTTTGATCAGTCTGCGGTGGGCAGTCAAAAGAACCCTGAACAGGTTGTACAAAGACCTAGATTCAAGTCTCATTCCTGTCATGTCTGGGGTGTTGCGGCTCCTGGCAAATCAGTTTACAAGTGTTTTCAGTTGTAAAATGGAAAAAATAATCCCTGCCCTGCCTCCCTCTGAGGATTGTTTTCAGGATCAAATGAGATAAAGGGAACAGGCTTTGTCAGGCATTACACAAATGTAATGTGGGATTAGGTCCAATGGTTTACTAACAGAGGCCTGGCTCCATTCCAGCGATTTCCCCCAGGAAAACAGCTAATATAGTAATGATGTTCCCCCTTGCAGCCCACTAAGTAAAACATACCCTACAGGCATGACTGCCTTGAACTTGCCCAGTCCCTTGTATTCTGTCTCCCTCACATCTACCCAGACCTGGGATCGTTTAAGGCCCTCGTGAAGTCAGCCCAGCGGCTCCCAAATCCCAAAGTGTCACCACACTAGTTCTGCAGGTTTTGGTGACTGACAGGCAGCCTTCCTCCTTCATCTCCGTGGAGGGCTCTTCACACCTTTACTGAGGAGGATTGGAAGCCATTTCCCCCAGAGTGATTCTCATTTTCATTCTGATGGTTTTAACTGGAGAATTTCAAGGGGAGTGAAAATTAGGGGAGGGCTTATGGATTTCAGCAGAGTTAAATGGTAATTTTTTTCCCTCCTAGCTGTAAGATGATGCCTGCCTGTAAGTAGAGAAAAGCAGTTTTATGCTCCATTGACTTTAAACATTAATAGGGCTGGTGTTATTGTCTCTAATCCAGCATCCCTGGAAGTCATTTTTGTCTTCTCGTCAGGGTAATTCCCATAGTGTTCTTAGTACTATAGGAAATGGAGCTTTGAGATGGCATTCTTTTAAAAAACATTCCCTTTGTAATGTTGCCTGTGTATGGAGATTGCTATGTAAATATGCTCGGAACTTGGATGTTATACTATTCATTATAGAGATGAATTCATTACAGAAGACCAACTTCATTTTCGGGGGCACTCCTCTAGAGAGCTATGAGAGAGAATGCTGTGTTGGACCAGTGGGAGGCAGAGAAATGCCCTGGATTAGGAATCAAAATACAAGATGCTACAGAGGCTCAGATGCAATTAAAAGTAATGAGGGAGTATCAAAAAGGGAAGCGGTGAGAGCTGTGTGCCTGGCAGGCTGGCTGCCTGCCTGGAAAGAGACACAGAGGGTGTTCAGAAGGACACAGAACTCATGGATTTTCTGCATTCGTTTACACTGCGTTGAAATCCTTCCCAAGGAGTTTGCTTCCCACCTGGACTTTGTTTTCAATTACCCGCAATCAGAGACACCAGCGGGGGTGGAGAGGGGTGGACACGAGGTTTGGAATCCCACCTGGATCCAGTCACTTCATCCTTTTGTGCCTCAGATTCCGAATCTGTGAAAAGATGGGGAGGGGGTGATAATCGCTTCTTTACAAAATTGTGATATTACCTGAGAACTTGCATGGGAAGGCTTATCACATGACCCGTGGGGGAGTGATATTAGAGTCAGGTTTTAGGGAGTAGAAATAGTCTTAGTGATGATGTTCAAGTCCAAAAATATGCAAATTCTATGTTGTGGTCCACTGGTGGATGAGTGTACAAATAAACTGTGGTATACCCATCCACAGGAATATTTGTCATAAAAAAGGGATGAGCCCTGGTTGGTTTGGCTCAGGGGATAGAGCATCGCCCTGTGGACTGAAGGGTCCCGGATTCGATTGTGGTCAATGGCATATGCCCGGGTTGCAGGCTCCATCTCCAGTAAGGGGCGTGCAGGAGGCAGCCGATCAATGATTCTCTTTCACCATTGATGTTTCTCTCTCTCTCTCCCTCTTTCTTCCTCTGTGAAATAAATGAAAATATTTTTTTTTTTAAAAAAGGGATGAAGTGTTGGTGCACTACATCATGCTCAGAAACATGATGCTTATTGAAAGAAGCCAGACAAAAGGCCATGTATTCCATTCATAGGAACGATCCAGAATAGGTAAATCCAAAGAGACAGGAAGCAGATCAGTGTTTGCTTAGGTCTGGGGGCCTGGATGGGGGAAGTAACTGCTAATGGGAATGAGGTATTTTTTGCGGGGGGAGTGTTGAAATGTTTTGGAACTTCTTAGAGGTGGTTGTACTAAATGCCACTGAATTGTACACTTTAAAATGGCTAGTTTTGCCGAAGCCGGTTTGGCTCAGTGGATAGAGCGTCGGCCTGCGGACTGAAAGGTCCCAGGTTCGATTCCGGTCAAGGGCATGTACCTGGGTTGCGGGCACATCCCCACTGGGGGATGTGCAGGAGGCAGCTGATCGATGTTTCTCTCTCATCGATGTTTCTAACTCTCTATCTCTCTCCCTTCCTCTCTGTAAAAATCAATAAAATATATTTAAAAAATAATAATAATAAAAAATAAAATAAAATAAAATGGCTAGTTTTGCCGAAGCCGGTTTGGCTCAGTGGATAGAGCATCGGCCTGCGGACTGAAAGGTCCCAGGTTCGATTCCGGTCAAGGGCATGTACCTGGGTTGCGGGCACATCCCCACTGGGGGATGTGCAGGAGGCAGCTGATCGATGTTTCTCTCTCATTGATGTTTCTAACTTTCTATCTCTCTCCCTTCTTCTCTGTAAAAAATCAATAAAATATATTAAAATATATATATAGCCGAAACCGGTTTGGCTCAGTGGATAGAGCGTCGGCCTGCGGACTGAAAGGTCCCAGGTTCGATTCCGGTCAAGGGCATGTACCTGGGTTTCGGGCACATCCCCAGTAGGAGGTGTGCAGGAGGCAGCTGATTGATGTTTCTCTCTCATCGATGTTTCTAACTCTATCTCTCTCCCTTCCTCTCTGTAAAAAATCAATAAAATATATTTAAAATATATATATATATATATATATATATATATATATATATATATAAAATGGCTAGTTTGTGTTATGTGAATTTCACCTCAATAAGAAGTACTATGTTATGTCTGGTATTTGATCTAGTTCTTTCTTTTTTGCTTTCTTTCTTGTTGTTGTTGATTTTTTGTTTTGTTTTTTCTTTTTGTTAATCCTCACCCGAGAATATTTTTCCATTGATTTTTAGAGAGAGTGGAAGGGAGGGGGAGAGACACAGAGAGAGAAACATCGATGGAAGAGAGACACATCAATTGGTTGCTTCCCACACACACTCCAACCAGGTCCCGGGATCGAACCTGCAACTGAGGTATGTGCCTTTGACCGGAATCAAACCAGGGTCCCTTCATTCTGCAGGCCAAGTCTCTATCCACTGAGCCAAACTGGCTAGGGCTAGTTCTTTCTTTCTTTGTAATTGCGAGGATCATCTATTTGCTGATGTGAAGTAATTATGTCTTCACCATGCTTCCAATGCAGGTCATTGATGCTGGGATCAGCGGTCCCCGTTCTGGGCCTCAGTATTCCCATTTGCAAAGCTGCCCTGAAGGTTGCCCTGGCTCTAAGATGCTGGGTGAACAGCTTGACTGTTGCATCCAGGCCTGTCATTTCTAGCCCTTCCTAACATTCCTCTCACACAATTAGGATGACCAGACCCGAAATAGCTGACAAGAGAACAGGGAGACTTACTCTCAGCATCTCAGCAGGGCCCAAACCCCAAGTGCACCATGCTCCGCCTCTTACTTCAGGTGCCCTCCCTCCTCCCGCCCCGAATGCCCACTTCTAGAATCTTCTGAGTCTTGGTTTGGGGGCTCACTCTTCTCTCTTCTACTATGTGGGCTTAATATTTTCTCTTCCAGCAGTTTTGCTGTATATTTGGCTTTTATTATATAAATTTGTGAATGTGGATGGACTATGCATTTATTTTTCTAAAATATATTTTTATTGACCTCAGAGAGGAAGGGAGAGGGAGAGAGAGAGAGAAACATCCATGATGAGAGAGAATCACTGATCGGCTGCCTCCTGCACGCCCCCCACTGGGGACCGAGCCCGCAACCCAGGCATGTGCCCCCGACCAGAACCGAACCCGAGACCCCTCAGTCTGCAGGCCGACGCTTTATCCACTGAGCCAAACCAGCCAGGGCTGGACTATGCATTTAAATAAATAAAAACTACTGACTCCTCCAAAGAACAAATACACCCTGTGATATTCAATTAGATAAGAATTTAGGTAATTATACCTAACTTTTTAAAAAATATATTTTTATTGATTTCAGGGAGGAAGGGAAGGGAGAGAGATAAACATCAATGATGAGAGAGAATCACTGACTGGCTGCCTCCTGCAGGCCCGCTCCTGGGATCAAGCCTGAAACCCGGGCAATGTGCCCTTGACTGGAATCAAACCTGGGACCCTTCAGTCCACAGGCCGACGCTCTATCCACTGAGCCAAACCAGTTAGGGCCACCTAACATTTATTTGTAGTTATCACATGCATGTACTGAGCCTTCCAACAGTTCTTTGGAAAGGCTAAACTCTTTTGGGCTCCAAGGCACCTGCACATGCTACTCCTTACTCCGGAACATGGCCCAAAAGTGGGTGAGAGGAGCTTTAGCAGTGCCACCCCCCACCATTCCTGACACCCACCTTCCCCACGACACACACACACACACACAAATATACAATCTAAGTAAAAACAGGGAGCTTGGTATGCAACAGGGCCTCAAGACAGGTCCCTACTGGAACCCACTTTCCAACCAGATCGCTGCCCTTAGGCCCTTAGGGATTGGGTAATTTTGGAGTCTTGGTTGTTTAGGCAAACAACCTAACCTAAAGCCTGCTCACCCTTCTAGTGGTAGACAAACATCATTCACTCCTAGAGGCCCTCTCACCATGGCCCCTCGTCTAAGTCAGGTCCCTGCATGGCATCTGCACTTAGACACCAAGCACCTTTCCAATCATGTGTTTTATCTGTCCCCTCCTCATAACCTTTGTGAAGGCAAAGATCCTGTCGGGTTTGCTTACTACTGTATGTCCCATGCCTCACAAAATGTTTGTGGTTTTTTTTTTTTTGGAAGGAAGTTCTTTGCTCAGAATAAATGCATCACGCAAGTGTGTGTGTATGTGCAGGGTAGGGGGACTAGGAATGTGGAAGCAGAAAATGGCAGAAAGGAAGAAAAGGCAGAAAGACTTGCAAGCCAGCTCCATCCCCCTCCTTGAAATGGAAGAGGAAGCAATACCCTGGAAGCAACCCCACCCCATCCTGCCCTACCCTGCCCTAGGTTTCTGCCCAGCCACTCACGGTCCTCAAGAAAGTCAATCCTGGGACAACTCCTCCCTCTTCTCACCAAGGGTGAAGAAACTGGCTCTATACTTGGTTTTAGTGCCTGTTGCAGGACCTACAAGGTGATGAACGGGAAAGGGAACAGACTCTGGTGTCCCAACGGCACCAAGTATTTTGAAATTCAGTCAAGTCTCTTTGCAACACTGTGTTCTCCAGGGCTAACTTACCTAGGGTTGCAACCACATGGGCCTGAACTCTGGAAGCCTGGGAGCTACCTTATGGCACCTGCTTAACTTTGCCTTTGGGTTCTCAGCTGTGAAGTGGGATCATGTTCATAAAAACCACAATCATAATGTGACTGTTGCAGGGATCAAGAGATGATCATGTGACTGTGTTTGGTAAACTGGAGGGCTCTGTATAGACCAAGTTGTTATTGCTACACAGGAGATCCGAATCTGACAGGTGTGGATCAGGTAGGACTGCACCTGTGTGAAGTCCTGAGGGGTTCACATGAGCCCTGATTGTCCTTGTGTGGGTAGGAAAGGATTTTCTTAGAATACAGGATGTCAGCTTTAACAGGTAATAATCCTGATTATTATTTGCTTTGGAGGTGTACCCCACCTACTTTCAGGGAATTGAACTAGCTCCTGGAATGACTGAGGGAGACATTTAAAGATAAGTATTATCACACAACCATCCAATCAATGTATGCGGCCGTGTAAAATCTGCTCAGGTAACACTGCACCTCGTCATTTTTATGAGCATATTTACAACTGAGGGCTGGTCTCAGGTTATCGGCTTGGTACATACTTCAGGCTCAGTGGCCTCAAGTCCAAGATGTATGGTGTAGCAACTGTTCTGGTTCAAAGCAAGACTTTCCAAGAGCTTGCAAAACCTGCAGAGGAGCCATAAGGACTGTACAGGCCATTCCTGGCACCATTCACAAATCCATCTGCCTGTCATCAGTGCCTCGGATCCTCCCTGAAATTCTGATCTAAAATCGTATCAGCTCTGTCACTGGTACCTATGGGTCTACTGGTGACATCCTGGAATCTGGAAATCAAGCTGCCCTCTACAAGTTAAACCCTGCAAGCCCACACATGATGGACAGGATAAGTTATCTGTACAAGGTCCCAGAGGGAGAGGACATATCCCTGGTGAAAGCCAGAAGAGCAGGGCTTGGAAATTCGATCCAGGCATGCCTGCATGCAAAGGAAGCAGGAGCCAAGTGAAATCTCAGAACAGCTTATGAACAGCAGGTAAGTGGCTCTAGAAGACACCAGAGAGGAAGGACCTGGCAGGTTCTGTAGCACCAACCAGAACAGAGGGGGACCCAGTGTGCAGGTGCGTCCCACCTACCTGGAGAGCCATTCTACCTCAAAGACATTTTTTAAAATGTATTTATTGATTTGGGGAGAGAAACATCAATTTGTTGTTCCACTTACTTATGCATTCATTGGTTGATTCTTGTGTGGGCTCTACCTGGGGA
The DNA here is from genome assembly GCF_028538775.1 of Myotis yumanensis. Lineage (NCBI taxonomy): Eukaryota > Metazoa > Chordata > Mammalia > Chiroptera > Vespertilionidae > Myotis > Myotis yumanensis. Next base: position 21,067,187 of record NW_027223764.1, on the reverse strand, counting down.
TTGAACCTGCAACCTTAGCATATTAGGACAACACCCTACACAACTGAGCTGCGCGGAGGAACAGGGCCTCCATGATATTTTTAACATATCACCGTATGATTCCCTTTGCCCTGCTTCATGCTCACTAAAGCCTTGGATTTTAATTTGCTCCACAGGGGGGAATGTGTACAGAGCAGTTACCATGACACCAACTCTTGGGCCCCTTAGTGGTTATATTCTCAATACAAATGAGTAAATTGCCGTTTTGACTAGGCCTCTTGGAAGTCAGTTTCTTCCTCTCTAAACCTGACCAACTCTGATTTTAGATTTGCAAAGTTGATGTCCAGACCAACCAGAAATGACTATGTAGCCTGAGTACATAGTGGCAGGGGGCCACTCTCTTCACCTCATTCTTAATATCTACTGATAATTGACCACAGCCTTCAAACCCTGTGCTAGGGCCCTTCATGACCAATCAACGGGACTTGTGAGAAAACCTTCTGCCACTGCAGCCGCTAATAGCTTGGTAAGTATTTCTAATGGCAGCAGCTACAGTTAGTATGATTTCAGGAAACGGCATGCCAGCTTACACGGCCCCAAATCAGGGTTATTTTCTGGAGCACAGTTACCTATTCATACCATCATATACCAAAAATAGAACAAAGAGCAGTCATCATGTCATTTCCTAAATATTGCTTTGCACATGAGCAGGATTGAGTGATGGCATTAAATTCCTGTGTACATCAAGGAGCAATACACTTACGGACTCAAAGATCCTTCATAAATGAACTGAGCCAGGTCCACAGGGCAGGTGCTTCAGCCAGGTCATTGAAAACGTTTACGAAGTGTGTACATTGGTAAGTAAAAACTTTGTGATAGTCAAACGCAAATTTAGAATATAAACTTGTATTTTAACACTGTATTTGTATCCCCAAATGCTGTGTACAGAAAAAGAAAATAGGGATGAAACATACTAGGGTTAACAGAAATTGGTGGAATGATTCTAGGCCGTTTTTTTCCCAAATTTTCTGTGAATCTTTATCATTTTTATTTTTTTTATTTTTTAAAATATATTTTATTGATTTTTTACAGAGAGGAAGGGAGAGAGATAGAAAGTTAGAAACATCGATGAGAGAGAAACATCGATCAGCCGCCTCCTGCACATCTACTGGGGATGTGCCCGCAACCCAGGTACATGGCCTTGACCGGAATCGAACCTGGGACCTTTCAGTCCGCAGGCCGACGCTCTATCCACTGAGCCAAACCGGTTTCGGCTATCATTTTTATTTTTAAAAAAATATATTTTTATTGATTTCAGAGAGGGAGAGGGAGATAGAAACATCAATAATGAGAGAGAATCATTGATTGGCTGCCTCCTGCATGCCCCCTACCAGGGATCGAGTCCCTAACCTGGGCATGTGCCCTTGACTGGACTCAAACCTGAGACCCCTCAGACCACATGCTGGATCCACTGAGCCAAACTGGCTAGGGCAATCTTTATTACCTTTATAGTGAAATAGAGAATACATTCTAATTTTCTAAGTTACCCTTTGAAGAAGCATATGCAACCAAAAAGAATGAAAACAGACTACTTTAATGTCTTAATTTTCTCACATGTTGCAAACAATACAGAAAAACAACCAAGCATGTGGACTGAGGCAGGCTTGCAAATAAGACCATAGACCTAACACGACAGCCACTGTCAGGAACACTAGTAAATTGGTGCCTGGGGTAGGTTTGGCTTAACTTGATCCTCCTGTATCCAGACGTGTCATGAGCAAACTGCCTGACCAAATCCCATGCCAATACAAAGGTTGCTGTTTTGGTGCAGTCAGGTGGGGTAGTCTGTCTTCCATTTCTGAGAATGAGTAGAGGATGGACCCCAGAAAAGAGAGCCTTAAGAAGTCTCCGAGTCTGCATTGCCAAAAGCACAATGGAGTTAAAGTGGCAAATCTGGATGTTGGTGGAGGCCCTCAACCATCGTAGTTGCCCTGAAATTGAACAAGCCTTGTGTTGAACACTCCTGATTCCCCTGCACCTCTATTATTAAAACAAAAGCAGTATTGCCCAACCAGGGTGGCTCAGTGGTTGAGTGTCAACCTATGAACTAGGAGGTCCCAGTTTGATTCCCGGTCAGGGCACATGCCCTAGTTGTGGGCTCGACTCAATACTCAGTAGGGGGCATGCAGGAGGCAGCCAATCAGTGATTCTCTCTCATCATTGAAGTTTCTATCTCTCTCTCCCTTCCTCTCTCTGAAACCAATAAAAATATATTAAAAAAAAAAAAAAGCAGTATTGACTTTCATCAGAGATGTTTCAAACACCTGAAATTTATGGGGCAGATTAATTCTTGCCTCTGCATCAAGATATTTCGCACTTGAAGTCTACTTCCAAGAGAATATTAAGTTCAGCCCATCACTAACAACAACCTTTCTTGGTTACCTGCCCCTCCCACCTTTGAAAGAAAACAAAGCTCCTTAGAAAATACGCTATAATAAGCAAGTTGGCTTCAAACTTTTTAAAAAGACATCAATACTGGGCAATTAGCTCATACCTGCATCTACTTACATGAAGCCCCTACCACCTCTGGATATATTTCCTGAGAAAAATAATAAAGGCTGGGTAGCCTTAATTTGACCCACCTTGTGCCCAGAAGTGTAACGATGGGGGTCACGGTTGGACCACCTTTGCAAATCTCTAACACCACTTCTTTTGACGACCTTTCTTTTCTTGCTGCTGTCCCATTCCAGACTGTGAACAAGGCATGTGCACAGCGCCACCTCTGGGCGAAGTGTAGTCCCTTCACGCTTCCTAGCCCAAAATCAGCAGGAGGAAACGTCCTAATTTGGGGTCAAGACTTGAGTGCCCTCAGAGGATGAGTGGGAAAGCGCACAGGGCCTCCTGGGAGCTTCATCAGAGCCAAGGGCATAAAACGGGAATGGAAATGATTAAGTAATGTTTGCATATGTGTTTGGTCTCATCTCAAACAGGAGGGTTCTGAGATGAGGAAAGCTGTCAATCAAATGCCAGGGGCTAAAGCATAAACCCTCATGTTTGGGGGTGGGGGTAGCCCTGGGGTCTTTGCTTCTTGATGCCTGCTGGGAACCCACACACAAGGGGAACCCTGATGGACAAGTGACCTGAGGAGCGAGGGGGGTCTGCATCTTCTCTGCTCCAGACCAACAAGCTGGGCAGCAGGATTCACACTGCTGTGTACCACAACCTTACCCACTGGTCTGGGAGAAAGAGCAGGTGAGGATCAGACAGGTGCTTGGCAGATGGAGGGCCTTGGAAACACTGCTGAATCAGTGAACAAAGTGGCTGGGAGAAACTTGAGCTCAGAGGCAGCCATGCTGTAGTTCCCTTTCTAGTCTGAGCCTGTGGTGCTCAACCACAGGTGGGTGTCCCTGAGCTATCACCTATGCCCCGGACTGGATGCCAGGATTGAGAGGAAGGGGTCAAGACACTGTTGCCAATGACCAGACACTGTTCTTGTCCCCGAAGAAGGCAGGTGATGAAACACAATGTTTGTAGGGACAATGCATGGTGATGCAGGTTTATTCTATGTCGGTCACAGCAAACCTCACACACCTGGACGACAGCCAGCTGAGAGTGCCCCATGGCATGAGCAGCTGGAGCGAATGGAAGACCGTCCACTCTGCTGCACAGGCCACTCCGGGCAGAAGGCACCGGCGCCTCGCTGGCCTATGCACAGGCACTGAGGCACGGCCCCACCGCCAGGTCCCAAGGACATCTCTAAAAGGCGATTCCCGTTTGGAATTCCCCAAATCCTGTGCCTCTGGGAACCAAGGCCTGATTCCTACAGTTCATTCTGAGTCCCGGCGGTGCCCTGGGGCCTGGGGTTCAGGGCCGACGAGCCTTTCTGCGGAGCTTGTGTCCCACCTGGGATCCCCGCTGGGCAGCTTTCACCAGGCCTTTGAACTGTCCCTGCAGCTTCACCTTCTTCCTGCAGGGACAGGAACAGAAGGGTCACATCTCACTGAGAACAGGGGGCCCTCCTTCCCATAATGTCAAAAGATGGCTCCCCCACCAGTATGAATAGAGGAGCGGCGGGAGTGCTGCCGGAAGTGGCCGGCCATGGTCTGGGCAGGCCATGAGCTACTCATCATGTTCAAAGGGGCAGTTCAAGTTAACAATACATGTAGGCACCAACCACATGAAGATGCATGTGAAAAAGTAAAAATCATGCACCTATGGATGAGGACATTGCGGGGGGGGGGGGGGGGGTAAGGGCAGAAGGTGGGGTGGGAACCGGGTTGAGGGGAGCTATGGGGGGGAAAAAGAGGAACAACTGTAATATTCTGAACAATAAAGATTTAATTTAAAAAAAAAAAAGTAAAAATAAAACACTGGAAGAGACTTGAGCAATTGAACTGAGAGCTTAATGAGAATAAGGCCCCCCAGAGCACAGCTTCAGCTCCCCCCTCACCCCCCACCCCCGCACAGCATCATACCTGCGGTTGAGCTTGGTTCTGTTGAGGGGGATGTAAGCATAGGGGTCGAGCCGACCTTTCTTCTTCACGTCACCCTTTGCTTTCTGCTCACCCAGAGAAACAAAGTCAGCTAGGAGTGCGGGGTTCCCCTTCTTCCCCCTCCCGACTTGCCTGACCCTGCGTCCTCCCTGCCCTTCATTCTGTGCCTTAGGTGGCGCCAAAGACTTTTCATGACTCTGGAAGCCAACCCAAGGCCTGGACTTTAGATGCTAACAAGACCTCCGTGTGGCCTCTCCAGGACAGCACAGCTGCCCGCCCTTTCCCAGACGCTCTGCCCCCACCAACAGCTCTTACCTTGGCCTTGTATTCGGCTCCGGGTGTAGCCTTCTTGCCCACAGGGCGATGGATGCCAGAGCCTCCAGCTAGAGGGGGAACAGAGGTCAGACTAAGCCAGGGCAGCCTCCTCCGAGAGGTAATGAACACCTCTTCGGAGAACTGTCGGGGAGATGGGTCACGGCCGGGAACCTGGCTCTGTCCCCTAACAACCAAGGACAAATACCTTTCTTGAGAAGGACTGTCCACTGACTTGATAGACCACGGGGCTCCTCGGACTGACTCGAACCCACAGAGAACATATATTCTCCACTAACATAAAACACCCCCACTCTCCAAAGCTAATCTGCTCCATTTGTTCTAGGAGAAAGAACACCGGCTTGGAAGTCAGACAGACCGGGTTCAACTCCCAGCTCGAACCTCAGGCAATTCTCTTAACTTTCTGGAGCCTCTTAACCTCATCTGTAAAATGAGGTAGTACAGGCCTTCTCTCACACCAACACTGTGAGACAGAACGGCAACTCTTAGTCCATCATACAGACGTGAAAGCTGTGTGTAAAGGAACCCATATACTTCCAAGATCAGTGTCATTTCCAGCCTACACTTCAACACAGTTGTGGATGGAATCCTGCAATGCTAACTTGGGAGGATTGCCAAAGTATCAGCCAATCTTTGCTGGTGGCAACTGAGTGCAACCAGGCCGCACAACCTCATGGCTCTGCCCGCAATAAACCCTGCCGAATACCCGTGACAGAGAACAGAGTTTCAAAAAAAGAGTGGAAGCCTCACCTTGATACTGAGGAGGCATCTCTAGCTCCTCATCGTCAGCCTCTTTCTGACGCTTGAGCTTCTGGTGTTTTTTCTACAAAGGGGTAAGCGAAGTTCATGAACAAGGGGATGTGGTCATCCTCACTAGTGATAACAGTAAAAGCAATCATAACCTGCATTAGCAAGAAAGGCCTCTGCCAAGCACTTGATCCCTTACTTACAGATGAGGACACTAAGGCTCAGAGAGGGCAAGTAACCATCCAAGATCACACAGCTAGGCAGGACAGAAGCAAGGTTCCAGCTCAGGGCCTCACTGCTGAGCCTGGGCTTATCTTGGCTTCTCCACTGCTCTGCCCTCCACATTGAAGTTCCCCTACAGGGCCCTTCTGGGTACTCTGACCTCAGCTTAGCCCCAGTCTTCCTAGCAGGTAAATGGGGTTCTCAGCCTCTTTGGAGAGAAGAGCTTTACCAGCCCTTAGCCTCACACGAACTTCACTCCTCTCCCCAGGAATCAAACACTCACTGATCCCCTACTAAGTGCCAGGCCCTGGGGACGCAGGGCACAGGACCAACTTCTCGTGGTCCAGGGAGTCTTAGCAAGTGGGAAACCCCTGCTCATACCAGTTATCACTGTCCCTCAACAATGCTGCCATCCCAGGAGCTGTGAGCATGGAGCAACAGGACAGCTCAGTTCACCCAATTATATCCAACAGGAAGTGACTCAGCACTTACTACATGCCAGCACCAGATTAGGTGCTCCAAGGGGAGAGGTGGGCCTGACAGCAGCCCAGCCCAGCCCAGCCCAGCAGGAGGTCTGAGCCTAGAAAATGACAATGAGGCCAGGCAGAGGAATGTTGTGCAGGACACCTCAGATCAGTGGGCTAGCAGCCATGCTGTGGTCTGGGCCACAATGCCCGGGAAGCCTCTTCAAACTACAGATTCCTGGGGCTCAAGCTCCCCAGGGGATCCCCAGGCAGGGGGCTTCAGGCCCCTCCTGGCTTAAAGGCCAGGTAGAGTGGAAGGTGTGCCAGGTAAAGGGAACAGGCTGCAGCACACACAGGGTGTGTCTGGCAACGTGGGCACAGTAGAGTGGACTCCTAGAGGAGAAACAGAAACTGGCTGGAAATGGGACTCTAGCTGCATCAGAGGGTGACAGCTCAGCTTGTTCTTGGTTCAGCTGGCACCTGGCCACAGCTATGCCACTGGCAGCTGCGGTTGTCACTTGTCCTCCAGCATTTTACTGATGTCATAACTGCAGACAGAGGAGTGGGGTTTAGCAACTGCCATTCAATAAAGCCCCTGGGATCTCGATGGCAGGTGATGATTTGCCATGAGCCAACTGTGGAGTACGGCCACCCAGGTCCTTCTCGGTGCCTTGAGACAAGAAGCCCAGTCCTGCTGTGCTGAACCGTGGGGCCCCCCCAGAGGGCGTGGTCAGTTCCCACTCTCCAGGAGGAAGAGTAGGCTGTGGAAAGACTGCAAAGCCACGTGTGAGGATGCACTGCAGCAACCAGGGAGGCTTTGGCCAGTCAAGATTTCCAGGAAAAATGCAATAATAATAAGAACAGTCACCACTTATTTAGCATCACTTAGTGCCACGCACTTTACATATAAGCCAGGATTTAGGTTCAGGCTGTGACCCTGGGCAGGGTACTTATCTTCTGTGAGCCCCTTTGGAAATGGGGGTGACAAACAGTGATTGTGGGGCTCTCAGCATCCCTCAATGGTGGGTGCCCCCACCCAAAGCGGGAGCTGCCCCTTGGAGCATGCAGGCTGGCGGATGCTCTTGCAGCCTACACAGCAACCCCACATGGAGACGGGGGTTTCTCTCTTCCTCTAGCTGAACAGCCCAGCCCACAATGAAGTAAGCAACCCCCCGCCCAAGCCCCACAGAATGGTCAGCCATGACACTGCTGTGGAAGAGGCACACCACACCCAGGGACAGCCAGCTGCGCACATCCCTGGGGCTCCACTGAGCAGCAGGAAGCACAGGTGAGACCGCAAGAAGCTGCCAGGCCAAGGCTTAGGTCTGAGGGCCCGCCCTCCGTCTGCAGGAATTACTCACACTCCTGATGCCCACGTCTTCCATCAGGTCAGCCATCTCTTCATCCTCCCCTGGAGCCGAAAGGAAGAGAAGCCTGTGAGCACTCAGGAGGCCCCGCTTTCCCAGAGCCCCCCCCACATTTCATCCTGCCTCCTCTTGGCTCCTCAGGCTGGGGGAACTGCTGACTACCTCCCAGGAACCCTGTGTCCTCTGGGAGCTGAGACCCCTGAACACGGACCCTTTCTCCTTCCCGTCCTAGGTCCCAGGCACCCCTGCAGCCCCCCTACTTCACTTTGCTGGGAGGACTGCTTTATTCTCCTACCTGAGAACTTACAACCCAATTTAAAAATGGGCTAAAGGACCCCAGCCAGTTTGGCTCAGTGGATAGAGCATCGGCCTGTGGACTGAAAGGTCCCGGGTTCGATTCCGGTCAAGGGCACATGCCCAGGTTGTGGGCTAGATTCCCCGGTAGGGGGCATGCAGGAGGCAGCCGATCAATGATTCTCTCTCATCATGGATGTTTCTCTCTCTCTCCCCCTCTCCCTTCCTTTCTGAAATCAATAAAAATATATATATATATATATTTTTTTTTTTTTTAAAAAGGGCAAAAGGACTTCAGTATACATTTTCCCAAAAAGACATACAAAAGCACGGCAAACATAGTAAGATGCTACACATCATTAATCATTAAGGAAATGCAAATCAAAACCATCATGAGATACTGCTTTACCACCATTAGCATGACTACTATAAAAACAAACAAACAAAAACAGAAAATAATAAGTGTTGACAAGGATGTGGAGAAATTGAAACTCTGGTGTCCTGATGGTGGGAATGTAAAATGGTGCAGCTACTGTGGAAAACAGTGTGGTTGAGGAAGTTCCTCAAAAAATGAAACACAGAATCAGAATGTGATTCAGCAATTTCACCTCTGGGTATATACTCAAAAGAACGGAAAGCAGGAACTTGAAGAGATATTTGTACACAGCAGCATTATTCACAATAGTCAAAAAGTAGAAGCAACCCAAGTGTCCAACAGATGAATGATAAACAAAATTTGGTGTATACATACAATAGAATAAGGCCAGCCTTAAGAAGGAAGGAAATCCTGACATATGCTACAACATGGATGAGCCTTGAGGACATTATGCTAAGTGAAATAAGCCAGCCAGAAAAAGACAAATGCTGAATGATTACACTTAATGAGGTACTTATATTCATACTCAAATTCAAATTCATAGATAGTAGAATGGTGGTTGTTAGGGGTTGAGGGGAGGGGGAAATGGGGAGTTAGTGTTTAATGCACAGAGTTTCTGTTTTGCCAGATTAAAAAAGTCCTAGAGATGAGTTGTACATCAATGTAAATATACTTAACACTACTGAACTATACTGACTTGTATGCTTACAAATGGTTAAGATGGTAAATTTTATGTTATGTGTATATCTTACCATGATTTAAAAAAGCTATCAAATAAACACTTCATACCAAAAAATAAAAAAGCTATCAGTAGCCGAAACCAGTTTGGCTCAGTGGATAGAGCGTCGGCCTGCTGACTGAAAGGTCCCAGGTTCGATTCCGGTCAAGGGCATGTATCTGGGTTGCGGGCACATCCCCAGTAGGAGATGTGCAGGAGGCAGCTGATTGATGTTTCTCTCTCATCGATGTTTCTAACTCTCTATCTCTCTCCCTTCCTCTCTGTAAAAAATCAATAAAATATATTTAAAAAAAAAAAAAAGCTATCAGTAATATTTTTTTTTGAAGTATGAAATTAACCAGATGAAGGGAAGACAAACTCAAATACTAAAGTCAATCAATAATTCAATGCCACCACAAGAGAGCATGTGACCAAGTGTTGAAGACTGGGCAGGAGGGCTGAAGGGCTAGGGAAAGGCCTTAAAGAAGGACTGAGCTGGACCTTAAAGGGCGGAGGGTGTGTGGAGGCAGGAGAGGGAAGGGGCATTTCCAGCATCGGGATCGTGCACAAGAAGGGGAAAGACATGGGAATTATCAAGGGTGAGAGACCAGATCAGGAAATAGTGCCGTCACATTTATCCCCTGCGCGTACATGTGCTGTTCAGGTTGCCCATTTTGTCGTCACAACAGCCCTCTGAAGCAGGTACTGGCATTATGCCCACTTTGGCACAGAGAGGTTAAATAAAGTCCAGTCACACAGCTGGTAAGTTAAGGGTAAGGGCAGCGGGATAACACTGGTTAAATGGATGCCGTGAGTCACGTGCCCACGGATCATGGAAGTGTGAACCAAAAAAAAAAAAAGAGGAAGACAGATCTATTTTAAAGACCTAAGCTTTTGTGATCTAATGGATGATATGTGCACAGAGGGATCAGGAAAGACGCACAGTACTTGGAGATGTGACACCTGAGGGGCTCCTGGACAACAGGAGACAATGGATTCAGACACATGAGAGTGTCTGAGTGTGGCTCTTTCTACCTCTCAGTGAGATTCTGGGCCTCAGCCAAGTTTATATTTTATACTTTTGAAGAAAAAAAAAAAAAATGAGGAAGAGAAGGAAAGAAACAGAACAGAGTAAACGAGAGACCAAGAGAGGGTACCACACATGGTAAGGGGAAGTACTGTGTTTTGAAAGTTTTGTGTGACTTATAGAATTGTATAAATGGCTGCATTACAACACAGAAAGATTTCTTAATTTGGTCAAAAAAGTTTGAGAAACTCAACGAGTTTGAGAAAGTTGCCTCAGATACAAGCTGTTACCTTTGTTCCTACGACAAATGGTCTGAATGAACAAATTAATGAATAAATGAATGAACAACCGCGCACAGCCCTGGCCCAGGCCAGAAGCAGCTGCATTCCCAGACTGGGCAGGCGGCCCCACCTTTAGAGCCTTCCTCTTCCTCCATCTTGGTGGTGGCAGCATCCTCCTCTTCCTCCCGGATGATCAGCCGGCCATCGGCGCTCACTTTGAAGCCATGGTCCTTCTTCTTGCCCCGGCCAGTCCCAGGCTGTGTGGCTGGCATGGCAGAGTCCGGCAGTGAGGAGGTGGCAGACCTAACCCTCTCACACCCTCATTATAACCAATAAGACCAGGTCTGTGCCGCAGATGGGTGCCCACAGCACAACAGTGTGCATGTGTCAGGGTTCCCACTGGCCTCTATGCAAGTCACCCCCACCCTGAACAGGTAAGCCTGCTTTCTGAGCTCACGGGCCAGCTGATTCTTGCTTACCTAGGACTCGCTGGGCCACCTTGGGGTCGAGGAAGTTGAGGGGCTCATCCCCTCCACCCTCCTTCAGCCACGCCTGGCTCCTCTGCCGGCTCAGCCTCCGCTGCTCCTTGCCCCGGCTCCTTTCTTCCTCCTCACTGTCCTCGTCCTCGGAGTCGGCCAAAATCTCCTCAATGCTAAAGCCAGGGAAAGGCAGGGCCAGCTGGGCACTGCCTGGGCAGGCCCCAGGTTGGGGGGGACCAGGCTGCCGGGACACCACCACGTTCTCACCTGTCACCCTTGCCCTGGGCAGGCTCCTCCTCCTCCTCCTCTTCCTCTTCTTCCTCAGCAGCCTGGCTCAGAGCACGGTGCCTCTTGGCCCGCGCCTCAGCTTTCCGGATGTTGACCAGGACTTTGTGGTACTCCTCGGGCAGCAGCCCCTTCACCAGCTCAAACCTGAGGGGGCAGCGAAGGGCAGGTGAGGTGCACTGGCCAGAGTGTGCCACCCAGAAGCAGCAGGTGTGCAGCCAGAGCCCTTCCAATGACAGGGAAGAGACTGGTCCCCCAGCCCAGCCCCTTTTCTGCAAGGTCCCTGGTGGGAGGAAAACCCCTCAACTCCTCCCGCGATGCCCCACTCAGTGCACAGACCCAAACTTGCGGATGAACTTGGTGAACAGGTTGCGAAGCTTCATGCGGAAGTGCCGCCGCATGTCATCTGACAGTTTCCCGATGGCCTCCATCTGCAGGGCAGGGCACCAGGGTTTCAGAGGGAGGGCGCCTCCCACCCTGCCTGTCCCCACCCCGCTGTCCAGACTAGGGAAGAGGACCAGGGCTGGCTAAGAGGTGAGGGAAAGAGTGGCCCTGTTCCTGGCTCAGCCCTTGCTCCAAAGAGGCTCCAGTCTGGGCAGACCCCACCTTCCCCCTAAACCACCTTCATATTCCCGACCACCCTGCCAAGATTACAGCTTTAAAGTCTTCTGAACAGTGTTCAGCACCTTACATGCACCATCGCATGGAATCCTTAGAACCCAGTGAGGCAGGTATTATCATCATCCCCAATTTACAGACGAGGAAACTGGGGCACAGGGAGTCATGTGGCTGTTAAGTGGCCACAGAGGAAGGAATCAGCCCAGATCTAATTCCATGGCTCGTACTTTGCCCCCAACACCACCAGGTTTCTCTTGGTTCCATATGTCCCTTCTATTGCCCTGAGCTCATCTCTGGATGGATTGCTCTTAAGCTTTCATGTGGCCTGGTTTGGAAAATGTGTGGGTGGCAAATAATATCCATAGTGTCTCTCAATGGGCTGAGGGATAGAGTCCCATCAATCCTATGAAGAGCTTTTATCCATTTTGTTTATTTATTTTTTTTAAAAAATGTATTTTATTGATTTTTCACAGAGAGGAAGGGAGAGGGATAGAGAGTTAGAAACATCGATGAAAGAGAAACATCAACCAGCTGCCTCCTGCACACCCCCTACTGGCAATGTGCCCACAACCAAGGTACATGCCCTTGACCGGAATCGAACCTGGGACCCTTCAGTCCCCAGGCCAACGCTCTATTCACTGAGCCAAAGCGGTCAGGGCTTTATCCATTTTAATAACTGTAGAACAGATGCCTGCTGTGGCTGTTCTCCCATCATTGGTCTCCGGTTAGGCTGCAGGCTTTGGACAGCGGGGGCAGGCTATCCTGACTCTCAACTGCCCCTTCTCACCTTGACCCAAGGTCAGATACGAAGACAACAAGAAAGATCCCCCTGGAGGTCTGATGCAACTCAACCAGCTGGAGAGGGAAACTGAGGCAGTGGGAATAGCAGAAAGAGGATCTGACAGTCCCAGCTTTCTACATGCCTTATGAGCGGCCAGAGGGGGCTGGAGGGCCCAATACCAGAAGGCTCTTCAGGCCCTTCTACAGCCCAGCAGGGGTGTCCAGAGGAGCCTCAAACCCAAAGACCAAAATGCAAGAGGCAAAAAAAAAGGAGATGAGGGCCCTGCTGGGCGAGTCCAGAGTCTCAGTCCTGAGCTCTGGGTTCTGTCCCCAGGGCTGCTCTCACCAGTAGTGTGACCTGGGCAGTCTCTGAGCTCAGTATCCCCGTCTGTAAATGAGGGATGGCCCTGCCCACTGACCTTTGCCCTGTAGAGCCCTTGCTTCTGTGGAGGGGCCAAAGAGTGGGGGTGACAAGCAGCAGCCTGGGTGCTGTGCCCCTTCCTCCACCAGGCTGCCATTCCCCTACCGGTCCCTTCCAGGGCTCGGCAGGACCTTCTGTTGCACAAGACTGCGGTAGCTAAAAGAACGCTTGAAACTTGCTGGCCTTGAGGCTCCCTGGTCCCATGACGGCAGCCCGGCCATGTCGCCACCCAGAGGGGAAAGGGGGCACTTACCACGAGCTGCACGTGCCTGGCCAGGTGTGCCACGTCCATGACCACCACGGCCACCTTGATGAAGCCCAGCGCCGATTTGACCACGTCACGGGTGCGGGAGGCCAGGAGCAGACACACGTTCTCCAGCAGCTGCTCCACCGTGCTGGTCCCCATCAGGCCTGGGGGGCCAGAGGGCCACTGTCAGAGACACCCAGACCCAGACCCTGCCTGGTCACAAGAGCGAGAGCTAACACTGAGGGACTTCCGTGTGCCTGGCTCGGTTCTGGTCACCCTCCAAGGAGTGTCTCCTGTGGTCCTTCAGCCCCCACAGGAGGAGGGGCTGCTTTCTTCCTCCATTTTAGAGGGAAGAGTCAGGCTCCAGGATTGTAGAACCAGGACTGAAATCGGGACCCCCTGCTCCCATCCACTCTGAGAATGGGATGAGAGGCAGCAGAGGAGATGGGAGGCGGCCGGGCTTGGCTCCAGCTTTTCTTCCACCCTCCCTTGACCTTTCCCCTACCTGGTAGCCACCCTGTCCTGACCTCCTGGGTATTTTCCTACTCTGAGGGCTTGCCAGGCCTTCAGGAAATAGCATGTACCTTTAAACTCGAAAAGGAGGTGAGTCAGGGCCAGGATGCTGCAGCTGACCATGGTGACAGCGCCCACGAGGCCGGGATAGATCAGGACGAGGTAGCGCTGCAGGGCCTCTGGGAGAACGGAACGCAGGACAAGTTGCACCAGGGCAGAGCCCAGCCCACATGCTGCAGCTCAGGCCCACCAGGTCTGGGAACAGAGAGTCCACCCCAGCCCTGAGTCACCAAGGCCTCACCTTCCTGGCTCGGGCCAAACCGAAGGAAAGCGTGGCCCATCTCCACCAGCAGGGCGAAAGCATTCTTCCGCGCGCCCACCGATACCTCCTTGGTACACAGGATCACCTGCCCAGACAGCCCCGTAAGCGCACACTCCCGAGCTGGCCACCCTGAGGTCGGTGGCCTGAAGCAGAGTGAGCAGGTAGAGGCACCCACACTCCCAGACAGTGAGTCGAGCCCACCCCCAACCCCAATACTACCCTCCCCTGATCCTGACAGGCCTTTAGGAGCCACACTCCAAGGAACACCCCCAAAACACACATACACCCCCTCCTGTGCCCTCACCTCCGGGACAAGGGCAGTAATGAACTCCTCGTGCTCGGCTGTGAGCTTCTTCACGATATGTATGAGGCACTTCAAACGGGGCTGCAGGGCAGAGGGACAATGGTCAGGCCCCCTCAATGCCACCCCAGCCCGACGTGGTCCTCTCCTGGTGTCCCGTCCTCCCTCGGGCACAGCGGGGCTGCCCTGAATCCTCACCCTCTTGGCAGGAGAGGAAGTGGTCCGCAGCGAGTCCAGCAGGGTCTTCTTCAGGTCATCCAGGTGGCTCTGCACGAAGCGGGCGCCGGGGCCCTGGGGGCTGGCACACACCTCCTCCAGCACGCGGTAGGCCTTCTTCTGCACCCCGTGGGCCTTGCTCTGGGAGGACACAGATGGATGAAGAGGGGGGACTGGAGGTCCACCACCCATGTGATGACATTCACAGAGCAGTCACCATTAGCTGAGGCCAGCACTGGAGGGAATTCAGAGAAGCTGGCCCTGCCCTCTGGAGCTCATAAGGTCCGACAAGAGGGCCAGCAGAGTATGGACGGCAGGAGGCTACCTCCGCGCCAGGCAGAGCTGCTGTGGGGAAAGAAGCCAACCCAGCCTTCAATCCACTCCACTGACCCCCTCAGTGATGTTCGCGCCAGCAGCATGGACTTGCAGTGCCAGGAACGCACCAGCCTGCCAGGCCTGCTCATCTTTCTGCTGTCTCTCCTTTGCCTGACCCCTTACTGTTCCCAGGGCACTCTGTCACTCCCCCAGGACACCTCTCCTGCCTGGACTTCTGGGTCTGCCTGCATGTTCCACCCAGAGCACTTCTCGGTGTTGGCTAACTGCCTGTTAAACTGTCGCAGTGGCGGCGGCTTTCAGGAGGGTACTGCAGGCCTGAGTTCCGCCTGGTGGCTTGCCACAGCATGTCAGGCAGAGGACCTAGCGTGTGCAAAGGGGTCCCTTATATCTGCAACGCTTAAAACAGTTTAATGAGGCCAAGTGGTGGTGGATGAGGACGGACAAGGGGAGATGAGAGTGATTAGAATGAAGATCAGGCTGGGCTGAGATGGCCCAGTGAGCGATCCAGGCAAAGGAGTATGGCTGTGTTTCTACCAGACACCTCGGCAGGCGAGGTCTGAGCACGGCTGTGCGTTTTAGTCACTTTGGCATCTATGTGACAGATGGACTAGACAGGGTACAAAGGACAGTCACATCACAAGAAAGCAGATGACCTTGGGCAGCAGCAAGAGATGAAGAAAAGAAGACAGGCCCCCCCTTTCCAAGGAGCCCACTCCTCCCCAAGTGTGGCTGTGGGGCTCCCAGCCCCAGGGCTCACCTCCAGGTAGGGCCGGATGGTGGAGTACAGCTTGCTGATGGCAGCTTCGTCAGCGTGGGGAGCCAAGGCCACAACCAGGTCCAGGACAGACAATCTGCTCAGGGCAGGAGACCAAGGAGGGGCTTAGCAAGGGCTGGAGAAGGGCACAGACTAACACTGTCCTTACATCCACGGGGTGAGGGGCAGGTGGGAGAAGTCAGGATGAGGACCAGGCGCTTGAAGGAGCCCATGAACGATAATCATGGCTTGCACCTAATGGAGTATTCACCCGGTACCAGGCACTACCACAGGTGCTTTACCAGTGTTAACCCCTCCAATTCTCACAGCAACCCTGCTGCAGGTACCATGAGCATCTCCACTGTAGATCAGGGCAAAGAGGCAAAGAATGGGTAACGTGTTCAAGGTCACACCGCCCGTAAGTGGTGGAGCTGGGATCTGAAGCCGGTGAGTTTCCAGGGCCCCCTCCTTCCCTAGCGGGCAATACTGCCGCTCCAGAAAGGAGTCACTCAAGCCTTGCAGTGGAGCTGAGACATTCAACATCTCAAGCCTTTCCTAAGTTACCCCAGAGAATCCACACCCTCCAGCTCCCTGGGCCACCCCAGCTCAAGTGGGGGATTTTACCTGGTGAAGTCAGAGCTAGCAGGGTCCAGCACCTTCTCACTGGCTTTTTCCAGGAAACCATTCACCAACTGGCCCCCCCGGGATGAGAAGGAGGAAGGTGTTTAATAGAGAAATATGGAGCAGCAGCAGGTCACAGAACTAGACCTCCTTGCCCTCTCATTTAGAAGCCTCAAGCCCACGCCTGGCCCCGCCATCATCGCTGGGATCTGGTCTCCTGTTCTCCAGGTGGCACAGGCCCAAGTGAGCCCTGCCGGGTATGGCTTTGAGCTTTCCAATGCTTCTGACCCAACACTCCCCTCCTGGGAGCACTCTCCCTGTCCACCAGCTCACCTGAGGGTCAGTGATAGTAAGGTAAGTTTTGATGGTTTCCAGCACGGCCCGGCGAGGAGCTGGTGTGTCCCCGGCTGCAACAGGCTGCCCATACAAGTTGAAGAGGATTGGCAGAAAGTTCTTGGCAAAACGGCTTACTTCGGCACGGTCAGCCTCTGGCAGGAGGACCAAAGTTTGCATAAAAGGGGCTGGAGCTGACCTCACAAGCTGTAGCCCAGAGGCATCCTTTAGGAGGACCTGTGGCAGGACCATGGATGTGGGGCTTCTACGAGACAGAGGAGGCTGAGACCAGAGCAAAGAGAACAAGGTGCCACCATGGTCTATGCTTCTCCTCGGCTCCTGTCCTGGGGGCCAGTGAAACCCTTTGGCACTGACTGGGTAACTCCCCAGGTGCCAGCACATTGGGAGTAAAGAGAGAAAAGGGGTGGTTTTTTGCATCCTTGGGTCCCCAGCCGAAGCTCCAGGTCCTTGCAAAGGATGAACCATGGCTCAGGCACTGAGCCACAGCAAGCCAGGAGATGGGGGTCAGGGGACTTGTGCCATCACAGCCACCCTCCCACCAGCCTCGGACCCCAGAGCCCACACGCACCTGCCTCACAGCCCTTGGTGATGAGAGTGCGCAGGGCCTGGCACACCGTGACCCTCAGGTCTGGGCGCTCGCTGATCGCTGTGCCCAGTGTCCGCGCCAGCCCTTTAAAGGAGGCGGCTACATCTGTGGGCCTCGTGCAGAACCCGGGCAGGAGGGTCCAGATCTGGGGAGGGAGGGGATGGTAAACGAGAATGACATTCAGCAACCCACGCCCCTGCACTACCCAACCCACACCCCCTAACGGACCCTTTACCTGCCATTGCAGCGTGTCGTAGATCTTGGACTCCACCATGCGGTCCACCTGGGCCAGGTCCATTGCTGGAGTGTAACAAAGCACACAGTGTGACCCTGGGCACCCTCCTACCCTCCAGGCCTCATTTTCACCAAAACCAAAAGCCCAGTGATGAGGTCAGTATCGGTGATTCCCTCCTCCCCACAGAATGAAACTGTTCCTTCTAAATACCTAACACCTCGCCCTCACCGGTTTGGCTCAGTGGATAGAGCGGACTGAAGGGTTCCGGGTTTGATTCCGGTCAGAGGCACATGCTTGGATTGCAGGCTCCATCCCCAGTAGGGAGTGTGCAGGAGGCAGCCAATTAATGATTCTCTCTCATCATTGATGTTTCTATCTCTCCCTCTCCCTTCCTCTCTAAAATCAATAAAAATATATTAAAAAATAAACTAATTAAAAATAAATACCCAAGACCCGCATAAAACAGAAAGTGATGTCTCCCCGTTGTCTTACTCTCCCAGGACGTGCCCCTATCTCTTCTGACTTTCTTATGTTTCTTTTTTTTATAAATTGAATTTACTGGAGTGACACTGGTCAACATGAACACATAGGATTCAGGTGTGGGTTTCTATGTTATAAGCTCTGTATTCACCGCGTGCCCACCACCCAAAGTCAAATCTCCTGTCACCATACTTTGGTCTTTTCTTTAAACAGACATACACCTTTAAAAACATAAGATGTATTACACATATATTGTTCTAAAACCTTGTTTTACTTGGTAATTTCTGTGTGACAAACTGTGTAATGGGCACTTACATGATTATTTCACATAATCTTCACGTCACAATTATCATTCTCTTTTACAGACGAGGAGCAGACCCAAAGGAATTAACACACTTGCCCAAAGTCAACCAACTGCGTGGCTGAGCGGAGATCTGATCTGATCTGTTCAGCTCGCCATCCACACGGCCATGTCTCTTTCTTTGTAATGACATTGTGTCCCACAGTGGGCGTTACCACAACCAACTTCACTGGAACCCCACTGACAGACATGTAGGCTGTGTTCGAGTTTTTGCTAGAACATCCCTGCATACGTATAAGCCGCTGTGTGCTTGTGTAATTAATTGCTCCATTAGTGGGAGAGCAGGCTCCTACAATGGGGGAAGGCCAGGCCATGCCTTCGAGCAGAGGGGAGGGACAGCCCACTGAATTAGGCCCACAAGCACTGGCGGGTCACCTGTTTGGCAGAGGGAGGCCTAGGGCTGGGGTGCTGGGCCAGGAGCCCTTCCCAAACCCTTCGGCTGAGCTCCTGGACTGCGGTGGGCCCCATACCTTTGCTCTTCAGGGTGGTAGCCAGGGGCAAGAAGTAGGTGGTGAAGAAACCAAGTCGCGTTTCCCGGACATGGTCCCGGATGACAGGCAGCAGCCAGCTCCGTGGGAAATCCAGAGTCTCTCTGAGAGGAGGCAGGAGAGGCCCAGTGAGGAAGGGGTGACAGCCTGGAGGGCAGCACCCCAACAGTGCGCCCCCTGCTGAGCTGGGGAGCATGTCGAGCCTGCTTTGGCCTCTCTCGCTGACCCCCACATGGCACACGGAGACTTCACCCAAAGGAGTGGACACCCTCCTGGGGGAGATCAAGCCGTCTGACCCTTTTAGGGCTCGTACAGAAGCCAACCAGGGTCACACTTACTCAGAGCCATCAATTTCCAGCGGCACAGCCTGTAAAACCACCTCAGGCCCCATGCTGGCCACCGCAGCCCCCACTGCCTGGTCCAGAGCTGCCGTGTGGGGGAAGTGGGGGGAGAGGCGCAGGTCACACAGGGACTGGAGACACTGGAGCAAAGAGATAAAGATTATACATCAACATGTGCTCGCAGAGCAAGCATCACGGCTGAGTCTGAGCCAAAGTCTCTAAGATGATGAGGTCAGGAGCGTGAGCCCAGGTTAAGCTCTGGGTCAGAAGTCACAAACCAGGAACCAAATGTAACCCACTGATGCAGTTTGACCCCTCCCCAATGTTCCAGGGTTAAAAAAAATTCTGTATTCTTTAACAATATGTGAAAATCAGGAGATTTTATATACAAATGAAGATTTCCAGTTTATCTTGAAAAACGACAAGGTCTGGCAAAGGCGGACCTGTGTGCAACAACTAGCAAATGAACAGGCACTGAGGGGTGGCTGCCCCTCGAGGACTACGGTGGGCCCTACGTCAAACATGTCAAACTCACGGCCGGCAGGCCACACGCCTCGTTTATTTAACATGCCGGCTGCGAGTTTGACATGCTTGCCCTCGGTCACCCCTCATGACATCTCGGAGGAAGCCAGGTCTGCCCACCTCATCTATTAGAGCCCAGCCAGCCCCCGAGGAGCCTGCCATCCCAGGAGAAGAGAGTGGCAGTCAGTGAGGAAGGTGCCACGAGGCCGGGGGCTGCTCCACCTGCCGACAAGGTGCCTGCGGCCTGTCCTCAGGTCCCACCCTCTCCCAAAGGTGACCCCTGACTCTTAGCTGGTTTACTCTGGGCTGCATGTAGTCACCTTCCTGAGACCTAAGGCTGCTTAAAGCACTATACTCATTCATTACAGAAAATTCAAAGAATTAAATATTAAAAGGTAACGGGTGCGGGAAGAGAATCACTCTGGTTCCCTATTCAAAACAATCAACTCCAGCCAACACTAGTGAGCAGCTGTGTGTGGGGGGTCCTGCCCCTCTTCTTGTTCCTCCCATGATGGCCCAGTCACCTTCCTGGGGGCACAGTACTGGGCACCTGCTATGGGCACTGTGGTGGAGGGCGGAGTTAAAGTGCAGACGTAACAGAGACACAAGCCCCCTCTAGTCCAAAAGCCCAAGTGCCACTTCCTGCCCCGGCCCCAGCAGCCCCCCAACTTACCTTCTTCATCACAGGGTGGGCCTGCCTCCCACAGGCCTCGAAGAAGACACACAGCAGCTGCAACACGGAGCTCCAGGCCGCGTGGAATTTGTACGTGAGGCCCTCCTCCACTGCCCTGCCAAGGGAGCAGGCAGTCAGGGCCATGGCCACGCCCCCCGGGCCCTGGCCAGGAAGTCAACAGCTACACCATGAGCTATAGACCACCAGCTGGCCGCTAGGGCAGGGCCCCCGGAAAGGCCAAAGGGGAGACCTAGCATTTATGAAGTGCCCACACTGCTCCCGGTGCTAAGAGTTTAATTTCTGTAAGCTTTGAGCTTAAAGAAAAACATGTGAGGCAGGTTATTTGTTCAATCTTCAGAAGGTGAAACTGAGGCTCCGAGAGACGAAATAACATGTCAGGGTCACTCTGTTGGTGGCCAAACTGGGCCTCTAAAGCCCATGCTTTCCTGGCCTGACCCAATGTGACGGCAGGGTAAGACCAGGTGGTCTAGGCAGGATGCGGAAGCTGCACTAGGGAGGGCTGGCCCAGCCCCTTCCTGCATGTGCACTCCTTGCTTGGCTCCATCTCCCAAACTCTAGCCCCTGGAGGTTTTAGGCAAGAAGGGCCAACAGGGGTCAGTGTGGGGAAAAGAATGGGCTAGGGGTGGGGCAGCTCTATTCTTGCTTTCTATTCTAGTTGGGCGACCTCAGCTTGTCCATCTGTAAAATGGGGTCAGTACCTATCTCCTAGAACCAGGACTACTAGTAGTTGCTATTTATTGAGCACCTAACTGGGCACCGGGTACTGTTCTGACCACTTTGCACATATTACCTTATCTAATCCTCACCTGCATTAGCCCCCTTTAACAGATGATGACCTTGAGGTATCGGGAGGTGGAGGAGCTTGTCCCAGATGACTGGCCTGAGAGTCCACACTCATGAGCACCACACTGTGGTGCATGGAACGTGGCCAGGGCTCAAATCAACAGCAGCTGTTCTGGCACCGTGCACATGGCCAGAGTCAGTGACAAGCAGAGACCTTTCATTACAAGGAACTTTCCACAAGGTACACCCTATTCCTTTTTATCTCAGATACTATGCTCTCACCTGAACATCTTGGCGACACACTGGGCAGGGCCTGAGGCTGAGGAGGTCACAGAGCCGATGTCAGCCATGTGGGGAGCGACACATTCCTTCAGGATCTCCTGCAAAAAGAGGCCGCAGCTGTCTAAGCCCAAGGCAGCCCCCAGTGCCCCTGAGCCCTCTTATGGGCCTGCTTCCTGAAGCGTCTAGGAAGCCATCCCTCCCGGAGACCCTCCTCCCAGGATGCAGCTGGAGCCTGAGGCAACTGGCAGAACCCCCTGTGCTCTCTGCTGCCCCCACTAAAGCTGGGGTTCAGGGGGCGCGGTACCTGGAGGCTCTGGGTGGCAGCTGTGACCACCTGTGAGTGGGGAGAGAGGAGGCAGGCCGTCGCCGTTCCAAAAAAGCGAGGGAGGTGACTCAGCCCGAGGTCGCGCTGCAGCCTGTCAAGACAAAACACTTCCGTGGGGCAAGGCTGGCCCTGAGCCTGGGGGACTAGATGGCTCCGGTCCAATGACAGTCACTGATGTGGGGAGCTCTACAGGGCCCTCCTTGTGGGCAATTTTAGAAAGTGCTGTCATTCAAGTAACAGCTACAGGTGGTAAAAAAATCCAAACAGGTGCTCGCAGTATGAAATAAATGTCTTCCTCACCAAACCTTTCACCCAAATGACCCTCAGATGCACTTCCCAGGGGAAAATCAAGGTTAAGTTTCTGCAGTACTCCTCCAGAAGTTTTTATATGTATATAATAACAATCACTAAATTTATGTAACATTTATCACATGCCAAGTACTGACATAACCTGCATTCATTCATTTAAAGCCTACAAAAGCCCCTGCAAACAAAACACAGAACAAGAAACTTTGCAAAAACTGAGATTAAGTGTTATTACACTTAACATTTCCTAGATGAGGAAACTGAGGCACAGAAAAGTCAAGTAACTTGCCCAAGGCCACCCAGCTAGTGGAGGAGGGTCAGGACCCATACCCTGGTAGCTTGGCTCCAGGGTGTGCAAATAATCACAGCATGCACGCTGCTCTGCACCTTGCTTTCTCTCAATGTATCTTGAAGGCCCCTTCCATCCCGAGGCCCCAGCATGTCCCATTGAGGTAATCTACCTCAATTACCCCTGATGGCTGCCTCATATTTCACTGTTTACATGTAACCAGTCCCCCGCTGGGGCACGGTTAGGCTGTCTCTAGGTTTTTTGCCATTAACCACGGTGCTACCACAAACATCCCGACACAGTGTGGAAGTCCTGTGGGATACATCCCGAGAAGCAAAGCATGAAGCTATTTTGCCATTTTCCAGCACCTCCAGGTGAAAGGTGAAGGGTCAGGTGCAGGAAGGACATGGGCCTGGCAGACCTGGCTATGCCCCTGAATAGCCTCAAGACCAGCTGCTCCCAGTGCTTCCGTTTCTGGTTTATGAAATGGGCTGTGGGGTGGTTGTAATCAATGCTGTGAAACAGAGTGCGGGGGGGAAGGGGATCGGGGCAACGGAACCAGAACCCTTCAGTGGAGGGTGGACAGACACCCAGGTGGAGCCTCGGGGGCCTTAGAGACCCTCCTTCCAGGCAAAATGCAAGTCACCAATTGACACACTGATTCCTCTCAGCCGTATTTGGGAAAAGTGGGATTGTCAAGAGGCTACTGCTATTAAATGGTCAAGCTCAACTGTGAGTGTTATGACAGACACAAAGCAGAAACTGGGCTCACAGGACTATCCCAGAAGAGGGGACCATGACCTCAGGTGGGAGAGAGCTGCAAAGTGGATGATGTCCTCTGAGCAGGAAACCAACTGCACAGGATGCAGCCAGGGGTGACAAGATCAGATGGCACTTGGGCCCCACCCGCGGGCAGTACCCTCGACCCATCCTTGCGGCTAGCTGGCCAACGCTTAGGCATCAGCCCCAGCTAACACAGGCTGTGCCACCCAGCCCCGTGCCTCATAAAATAGGAGGTGGCTGCTACACACTCAACATGGAACTGCCGCCATCCCTAGGAAGCTGAACCCTCTCCAGCTTCCAGCTCATGTCTCTCCCATCCGCACCGCAGGGCAGGTAGCCTGGCTGGGGGCCCGGAGCCACGCCTCCACCTCACCTTACCTGACCAGGTTGATGTGAGCTTTCTCCATGACCTTAAGCCAGGCCAGGAGCGGCTGTAAGTCATTCTCACTGGGAACGTAGTCATACAAGGCCTAGAGACAAGACAGGAAATAAGCAGGTGTCTGAGCAAATGCGTTCAGCAGCAGCCCAGTGACAAAGACCCCTTCCATCCCGAGGCCCCAGGATGTCCCACTGACAGGCCTACACATGCAGTCCCAGAATGCAGTGCCCCCTTGGCCTCCCAGACCCATGAACCCTTCCAGTTCTGTTTCTATAGAAGTTTCTAGGAGCAGTGGAGTATAACTTGGGTCACAAAACCCACTGTGAACCTGACAAAAGCCACAGAGCCCTTCTCTGGAAAAATGAACATGAGCACACATTTTGCAAACAATATGGGGGAGTTTCTGCACCTTCCCCAAATCCATCCACAGATACCTAAGCTTAAGAACCTCTGCTCAAAACACCATGAGACCTTGCTGGAGTCAGCTCCTCCAGCTCCTGGGGGTACGGATGTGGCTTTGGTGGAGTCTCCTGGCTGCCTGTCTACCACTCTCCCTCAATGGGGCAGCCCAGCCCAGCCCACTCAACCTCACCCTGCAGACAAGTAACAGGACCGCCCCACCCCAACACAGCCAGCCCCTCCCTATCGCCAAGTCTCACCGTGATGATCTGGGCATTGAGCTCTGCAGGCAGGGTACCTGGGCCAGGCTTGGCATGGAAGAGGCTGTGAAAGGCCTGCATGGCACAGGCTGTCACCAGCTGGAGAGGACACATAAGCTTAGTGAGCAACCTGCAAGCCCTGGGCTCCTCAACCTCCCACTCCAGCCAGTGCGCTGGGGGAAGACTTGACCCCTGAACCTCAAACATGCCCTCCTCCCCCGCACCTGGACACTCCAAGCACTGTCACTTTAGTAAACCTTGGCAGCCAATAAGAAATTTTAAATGACTTAACAAAGACAATCTAGAAACATGAACAAAGTATTTTTTTGTTGTTAATCCTCATCCGAGGATATATTTCCGTTGATTTTTAGAGAGAGTGGAAGGGGAGAGACAGAGAGAGAGAAACCTCGACGCGAGAGAGACACAGCAATTGGTTGTCTCCCAATCACACTCCAACCGGGGCCGGGAATCAAGACTGCCCTTGACCGGAATTGAACCCGAGACCCTTCAGGCCAACACTCTATCCACTGAGCCAAACTGACTAGGGCATAAACAAAGTATTTTTAACATAAAGGGCTAAAAGATAAAACAGCAGGTGATGAATGGTCTGGATACCATCATCACAACTGTATTTCATGTATGTTAACTTATCCAAAGAGAAAATGTCTGAAAGGATACACAGTTAAGTTGTTGGCACTATTTATCTTTGGAGGTGAGAGTTGAAGGGAAAACAAAGACTTGTATTTTTTACTTTATAAACTCTGAAAGGTTTTTCCCTTTTAAATGGTGATCATGCTATTTTTATAATCAATACTTTAAAATATGTGTATGAGTAAACACTACAAGAGAACACATAAAGATGAACAGAATTGGCAGAAATGTAGGGGATCATTCTTATGTATCTTTAACATCATCACACAGATGTCAGTAACTTAGGGGGAAAAAGAGAAATAACTGTGACTGTGGTTCGAGTAGAGCTCAAGGCAGGGAGAGGACGGACGCTTTACCAGCCCCACCACAGTTCAGCTCACTCTGCTCTGATCGCTGAGGCCAGCTCCCACTGGACTAGGACCCAGAAGCCGGCCCAGCCTGCCTGACACTGGGGATGAGATGAAGTCCTTGATTGTAGCTAAGAGCAGGGCCAGGGCAGGGAGACACTCAGGCCCTGCCTTTGGCCTGACCAGGGAGTTCCCAGAGAGCCAGCACCACGGGCCTGGGGTCTGCACCTAGACCCCCACCACCCTCAGACCACCCTCAGTGTGCCCCTGCCCACTGGCTCTCAGCCTGAGCTCACCACATGGCTCAAGGTCATGACCCTGAGGAGAGTCTCGCTGCAGTTCTTCACCAGGCCCTCCGGGAAGCAGGGCAGCAGGTCCTTCAGCAGTGTCAGCATGTGCAGCGTAGTGGTGGCCTCCTTGGAGCCTGGCAGAGCAAGGGGAGCTGAGACTCCAGCCCACTCACTGCAGCGGGCCCTGTCCTCCCCGCAGGCCCCACCCTCAGCCTGGCTCCTACCTCCAGACTTCTCAATCTCCTGGATGCAGAACTTGGCGGTGGACGTGGCAGCAGGGTGGTGGGCAGGAGCCTTCTCACCAAACATGAATTCACTGCCCTTGATGACTGAGCACACGCCATGCTGGGCAGCCTTCCGGATCTGAGGGGTAAAGGAAGGGGGTGAGGGCAGGGCCAGCATTCAACCAGCAGCTGGGGTGGTCAGCACAACCGCCCACCAAAAAGTAGTGACCACACACCGCCCACATGGTCAATGCCACACCTTGGGCCAGAGCTATGGAGTGAGACAAACCCTGGCTCTAATTCCTGCTATCCTCCTAACTCACCACACAGCCCTAAGCAAGCCAAGCAACTTAATCTCTGAGCTTCCATGTCCTCATCTTTACAGCAGCGAGCCATTCACTCATTCAGTCATCAGCAACACTGAGTGTCCACCAAGCCAGCACTGTTCTTACACTGTTCCCAGTGCTGGCAGTGTGGCAGCGAACAGAGCACACAACTCGTGTTCTACTTGGGAGGCAGAAATAAACAACCATACACCAGAAGGCAAAAGTATTTTGCAGACAACAAAGCAGGGCTATTAATCTTTATCTGACAGTCAGAAAGGTGTCACTCCAGTAAAGTGACATTGTAGCAGAGACCTGAAGAAATGGAAAGTTCACACGGATACCCACGGAAAGAGGCGTGAGCCACCTGGGATAACAGAGCTCAGCCCAGTGAGCAATGACTATGACTGGTATCACCATTACATGCTTCCTGCCCTGAATTTTAGGAGGAAATGACGGCCAACCAGCACTTACTGAGCACCTGGCCTGTGAGGACCACCGGAGCCTCCCGGCACCCTCACAGCAAGGACAATATTATTAGCCTTCTTTCTCAGTTGGGAAACCGAGGCTCGGAGATTAAGTAACTTGCCCAAGGTCGCAGCACAAGCGGTGAGTCCAGTACCCAACTCAGGTCAGTGTGACTCCAAAGCCCCCTCAGCCCTCCTGCCACTGTAACTAACCTGTCACCACCCAGTGAGGCGGCAGAAACTCAGAAGGGCCTGACAGTGAACATCCCTCCTGTAGGAGCTGCCCCTCGCTTGCTGGGAGCTGGGCAGGTGACCTCAGAGGCAAGAAACAGAACTTCTGGGCCCGCTCCCCATCCCACTCAGACAAGCCAGCCCTGCCCCGTCCACCCGCTGAGTGGCTGATCCGTTCCCATATTCTGGGGGCCCAGCAGTCTCACCTTGGGCTTGGCGTGCACGGTGAAGCTCAGCAGCCCGTGGTACACCTGCAGGGTCACGGGGTAGCCCCAGGCCTCCAGGGCCTGCTTCCGCAGAAGGGTGGCCAGGCACGAGAGGACCTTGAAGAGGAGAGTCAGGGTGTCTCAGCTCCACCCTCTTCAGCCAGGCAGGGAAAAAGCCCAGCTTCTCACAGACTCCACCAAATCCCAAAGGGAGCCACCTGAGGGTCCAGAGTGCCCACACCCATGTCAGGGAGCACCCATGCTTTGGCCGCTGCTCTGGAAGACAATGGAGGAGAAACTGAGAACCAACTACTAACCCAGCGGAGGGCAGAGGTGGAGCCACTGCTGGCCTGGGCTGACAGGATACTCATGAAGGCTTTAGAGGTATCCGAAAACTTCTTAATGAGCACAGGACTGGGCACGCTGCAGGAGAGAACAGAGAAAGTCAGAGTTCCAGGGGGGCCTCCGAAAGCAGCTGGTACAGCCCCGCCCTGGTCTGAAGGAGGAAGCTGGACAGAGGGAGGCAGCGCTGGCCTGTCACTCAGCAAGTGAGCAACAGTCAAGACAAGAGCTCACCCTTCCTGACACCCAGGACAGTGAGATCTCCATGGCACCTGAGCTGCCTGCCTCCCTCGCCTTTTTCACTACCCATTCTCTATACTACCCACTAGACGGGCCCTATAAACTCACGCCGTTCCTCTCCCCACCTTCCCCCTGGCGCCAACATTCCACCCCATCACTCCTGCCCCACTGACTGCACCAGGGCTGCCCCTTTGCCAGGCTCCAGCACTCAGGTTCTGTCTACAGGCTCCTGAGCCGCCCCCGAGCCTGATGCAGAATGCCACCGATACTCCAGTATCCTTTTGTTTTGTTTAGCAATTCCTTGATCCTGCTCCTCCTGTCCACACTCCCTTCTCCTCTCCACAAAGAGCCTTGGGTCCAGACAGAACCCAGGACTCACCGCTTCAGGACAAGGTTCAGCAGGTAAGCAACAGCAGCCAGAGACTCCGGGGACTCCACGGCTTCCATTGTCGTCATCTGAGGACCGGATCACAGGGGGTGTGAGCAGGAAATGTGCCGTGCTGGGCAAGCTGGGTGCTGGGGGGCACCATGTGCCCAGCAGACCAGTTATGACCAAGAAGGTTGTCAAAGGTTCAAATCCCTGAGATGCTACTGTCTGTCTTGGGCTGGAAACAACCTTTCTGTGACTCAGTTTCCTCACTGATAAAATAGGGGCAATAGTGCTTAAAAGTTGTTGTGAGGCTTAACTGAATTAACACACGTGAAACAATTAGAGTCCTGCCTGGCACACGATAAAAACCTTATACTGCTATGTAATTTACTCCATTTTTCTAGAGCAGAGATTGGCAAGCTTTCTCTGTAAAGGGCCAGATAACAAATATTTTAGGCTTTACAGTCTATTTACGGCTTCTATTGCATATTCTTCTTTGAGTGTTTTAACAATCCTTTAGAAACATAAAAACCACTCTTAGCTCTCAGGCTGTAAAGGAATAGGCCATGGGTCAGATTATGTCTTTGGGCAGTAGTTTGCCAACCTCACTCTAAAGTAGTAGTTCTAAAAATGATTGAGGATTCCCCAAAGGTTCTGCTTGTGTAGGTTATACCTACTGATATTTGCCATAATAGAATTAAAACTGAGAAAATTTCAAACCACAAGAATATGAAAGCACAATTCAGTTAGCTGTCAAAATAATGTCATCAGACATCACGTAACTTCTGGAACACTCCATGGTACACTCATGAGTGAGAAAGAGATAAATGATGTTCTAATATTATTATGGAAATAATTCTGACCTAGTCAACTCCCCAAAAGGGTCTTGGGGGCCCCCCAGACCACACTTTGAAAAGCATTTTTCTAGAGGATCCCCTGGGCCTTACTCGGCTTCATAGATCAAGGGGATAAAACCAAAGTAGTGAATTTTTGTTTTACACGAAAATGCAGCAAATACCACTAGCCTTTCCAAGCCACCGGAGAATGACTGACGTACTTTCACCTGTTCAAGGTGGTCCTTCGCTCCCCACGTGCCAGGGGCACCGTCTTAGAGCCTAAATAACTGGCTGCTCTGAACACCCACCCCCAAGTCACACCCACTCACCAGGGCTGCAAAGTACTCAGTCTCCGTCTCCTTCCCTCCCTGGGAGCGAATCACCTCTGTGACAGCAGCCAGAACCGCACAGATCTGCGCACGAAGGAGAAGGCACCTGTGACATCTATTACACATCGAACCCACCCGACGGTCGCCTCGTTTCCTTGCTCCTTCACAGATTAATCTTCGGGTAGCCCAGAGGTTGAGCAGCATTCAGAGACAGAGGTACATACCACAGAGCCTAGCACACAGGAAGCTTAGAACATATTTGCCAAAATTCCACCCCTATGATGCTATCTCTTATAGAAATACCTGCACAAATGTGTGAGCATTTTATGTACAAGTGTGTTTACCGCAGCAACAAATTAGAACAACCAAGCAGCCACCAAGGGGATTTAATATGATACTATTATCATTTAATAACTAATGATAGACTCAAATACTATGTAACTATTGAAAAGAATAAGGAATGCCGAAACCGGTTTGGCTCAGTGGATGGAGCGTCAGCCTGCGGACTGAAGGGTCCCAGGTTTGATTCCGGTCAAGGGTATGTACCTGGGTTGCGGGCACATCCCCAGTAGGAGGTGTGCAGAAGGCGGCTGATTGATGTTTCTCTCTCATCGATGTTTCTAACTATCTCTCTCCCTTCCTCTCTGTAAATCAATTAAATATATTTTTTAAAAAAAAGAAAAAGAAAAGAATAAGGAATAACTATGTACATTAACACAGCATTACTGTTTAGTCAAGGGGAAAGTTGCAGATCACTGCATATAAACTATAAACCTCAACAAAATGTAGATAAAATATACAAAAAAGTTTAGAACAGTAATATTGACAAGAGGTTACTGTGCATCTGAAATGTGGCTAGTGTAACAGAGGAACTGAATCTTTAATTTTAAAATTTTAATTAAATGTAAAAACAAGTACTTGATCTAGTTATTGGAAAACAGATTTAGAACTTGTATATATATATGAATCTACTTCTGTAACTGTAAGTTCTATAAACTCTAAATACAAATCAAGCCCTAGCCGGTTTGGCTCAGTGGATAGAATATCAGCCTGCAGCACAGATTCCATTCCAGTCAAGGGCACATGCCCGGGTTGTGGGCTCAATCCCCAGTAGGGGACATGCAGGAGGTAGCCAATCAATGATTCTCTGTCATCATTGATATTTCTATCTCTCTCTCTCTCCCTCTCCCTCTCCCTTCCTCTCTGAAATCAATAAAAATACATTTAAAAAAATACAAATCAAGTATTTCCAACAAAGATATAGCACCCAAATGGAGATTTTAACGGTAAAATACATACTAGACTTTGAAGACTTAGTATGATAAAAATTTAAAGCATCTCATTATTTTTATATTGGTTATATATTGAAATGATATTTTGGATATACTGGGTAAAATCAAATATATTATTAAGATTAATTTCCTGGCGGGGTGGCTCAGTCAGTTGGAGCATTGTCCCGTACACCAAAAGGTTTCAGGTTCAATCCCTGAGTACATGAAGCAACCAACTGATGTTTCTCTCTCTTTCCCTCCATTCCTCTTCTCTCTCTAAAAAAAATCAGTGAGAACATACCCCCAGGTGGGGATTTTAAAAAAGGTTAATTTCACCTGCTTTTTACGTTCTTTAACATGGCCACTAGTAGATTAAAATTATATTTATAACTTGTACTACATTTCTGTTGGACAGGGAGATATACAATGATCCATTAACAGAAGCCACCACGAAGTTGGTAGAACAACTTTCACATTTCATTCTACTCACACCATTTTGGTACCGTTTATAATTTTGACATTTTTCTTTCTTTTTTCTTCATCCTCACGCTAGGATATTTTTTCCATTGATTTTTAGAGAGAGTGGAAAGGAGGGAAGGAGGGAGGGAGAGGGAGACAGTGACAGAGACATCGATGTGAGAGAGACACGTCAATTGGCTGTGGGGGGCAGAGGATAGAACCTGCAGCCAGGTATGTGCCCTTGACTGGAAATCGAACCTGCAACTCTTCTGTCTGAAGGCGCTTTAACCACTGAGCAAACCAACCAGGGCTCCTTTTTTTTTTTTTTTTTTTTTTTTAATTATAAGAGAAAGTTTATTTAGAAAGTTAAAAAGATAGAAGTGAGCCAGATGGGCTGCTTAAGCTTAGGAAATAAGTTACAGAAGCAAAAGAAGGGCCCTTGGAGCTTAGGAGATGGAAAGGCAAAGGTAATATCCTGGGGGAAACCAAAGGGGACTGGAAAGGCTCAGCGTGCTCCCGAGAAGGGGAGCATGCTGCCATTTTTCATTTAAACAATGAAAAGGTATAAATATACCTAATTTGAAAATATAAACTAAAAATAGTAAATTTAGTTGTTACATAAGTAACATTTTCCAACCCGTTACGTGGCATGAAATATTCGACAAATGTTTCTCAAAAATATTCTTTGTAAAAAATCCTGCTTAGGTACAGTTGAAGAGAAGAATGGGAAATACTTCTTCCATGAAGGACTTTACACTTGAGCAGGGGAGACGCTGTTAGAAAAAGCAGAAAGTGGAACCTGCCCCAGGAGAAGTAATAAGACGGGAACACCAAGGGTCAGCGAGGTGATGCATCATCCAGAAATCCCAGCTGCTGTCACCAGACACCAAGGAAATAACAAGCATGCGTCTGGCCGCTCTTCCCTATCCCACACCCTCTGACCCTCCCCGATACCTCCTTGTGGGCGGCGGAGTTGGACTCCCAGAAGCGCTGCACTTTGCTGAAGGTCACGTTAGTGCAGTCTGAGAGGCCGCTTAGGAAGGTGGCCGATGACTTCTCCGTGAGAGCCGGCGCCTCCTCGTCTTCCATAACCGCCTCCGCGGCTTCGCTCTTGTCCAGGCGCAGGGACCCTGACTGCAGCTCATTGTGCAACTTCAACGCATCAACTGTCAGGTCGCTCTTTCCTGCAAACCCGAGGCACAAAGTAAGACCCCAACTTCTACCCTTCTCTCCAGGAGAAAAAGCATCACCTGTAAGAAACGAACCGGTGGAGTCCAGGCCCCCAACCCAACCCAACCCGAGAGGCTGAATTCTGAACGCGGTCTTTCTCATCAGCCCACTGTACGCCTAGAACTTAGAAAAGCCAAAAAGGGAACCCTCCTGGTGAAAGTTTCTGCTTCTCTGTCCTGATGGCAGAAGCGCCGGTGGGAACCGGCTGGGGGCTGCACTCAGAGGCATGGAACATAAATGAAGGTGAAAACGCTTTGAAAAGAGCCACCAGATTAATTATAGCCACGAGTGCCAACTCCGACACCCTTAGACAAGTCATTTCCCTGCTGTGGACTCAGTTTACGCAGCTGTTAAATAGGCCTGTACAGCCGGCTCCAGGCCTGACAGTCCATGACAGGACCAATGCCTGGGCCGGAGGGGCCAGACCCACCCGGCCTCAGGCCCGTCCAGAACCCCCCGGCGCGCCCGCGGCCAGACTCCGCTACCTGAGGGCCGGCTGAAGAAACGGCTGCGGGCGGCCTGGCGGTGGCGGCAGATGGCGGGGTTGCTATCGCTGCTATGGCCTT
This sequence comes from Myotis yumanensis, assembly GCF_028538775.1. Classification (NCBI taxonomy): domain Eukaryota; kingdom Metazoa; phylum Chordata; class Mammalia; order Chiroptera; family Vespertilionidae; genus Myotis; species Myotis yumanensis. The sequence goes on along the minus strand of NW_027223764.1, from coordinate 21,034,744 downwards.
TCTTCCAGCGTTTCAACTTGGCCGAGACTCCGGAGGGCAGCTTCCCGGAACGACCCATGTCGACTAAGTTTAAAGGACCGGCTGCCAGGGACGCGGCAACACGCGGAGAACCCACATGGGTTCTCAGCCCGCTCCGCTTCCTCTTCCTCTGGCGCCACTTCCGGATGTGCGGCCGTTACCATAGCAAAACAGTCAACATCCGGTTCTACGTTCCAGACTCTGGATTCAGCGGAGGGCCTCGGAGATTTGTCGCTCAGGAAGAAGTTGTGTTGCTAAGGAATCCCCTCCACTCCTACGCCAGGGCCACGGTTCTTGGCCACAGGGGTGAGCCATATAAAACTGGAATTCCTAGCCGAAACCGGTTTGGCTCAGTGGATAGAGCGTCGGCCTGCGGACTGAAGGGTCCCAAGTTCGATTCCGGTCAAGGGCATGTACCTTGGTTGCGAGCACGTCCCCAGTGGGGGATGTGCAGGAGGCAGCTGATGGATGTTTCTCTCTCATTGATGTTTCTGACTCTCTATCTCTCTCCCTTCCTCTCTGTAAAAAATCAATTAAAAAATATATTAAAAATAAAATAAAACTGGAATTCCTTTGCAGGTTAAAAAAAACCCAACTTACATTTATATTTTTTAAAACCTAATTTCAAAAGTTAAGCATAGAAACATTATTTGAAAGAGTCAAAACCTGGCCAAACCTGAAAGAGTAAAAAATCAGTTTGGCTGAAAAGAGAAGAAAACTGTGAGTGATGCTCTAAACCTGCTTACCTATTTTCATTTATTACTGGCGATACCCAATGGCTAAGCCAACCAAGCATGTCAAACTCAAAGGCTAACACGGGCCAAATAAACAAGGTTTAAATTTATGTGGGCTGCAAAAAAACGAAAGCTTCAATTTTGATAGAAATGTAGGTTTATTTCGATGAGAGACATGCTGAATACAAAGGGCAGAAATAACAGTAATTGTTAACATAAAATAATAGAAGATTTTAATAAAAATTAATATTTGTTCTTGAACATTAACTTACCAGACACTGAATAACTGCACAAATTAATAAGCGTAACACAAATAAACTTACTTTTCTTGTTCTCTGAAAGCGAAATATTTCCTGTTGCGCACACCAAACAAGTCAGTCCAAGACTAATGACGTGGTCATCGGCTGCTAAAATATTCGCTGCTAGTATTAGTGGAGAGAAATGGTGCACCTGCACGTAAGGTGCATAAGGGAAATGAATGCAACACGATTATAGTAACCAGTCATTAACGAACGTTGTAGTTTGTTATTAATAATTATGTATAACAGGATATTGTAAAAATTAAGTTACAAATTTTTTATTAAAACGTTTCTTACATACTGTTATATTGGCTGGGCTGCAGAAATATATGTTGTGGGCTACATGTAGCCCGAGGGCCGCGAGTTTGACATGCTTGGGCTAAGCTGTCCTTGCCAGATGAACAGCACTCAATCCATGCTTGTTAATTTCCTCTTCTAATTCCACTTCAGAACCAGCAACCAATCCAGAATTCATTCTCAATTCCCTGCAATCCTCCCCAAAATCTTTTAGCCAGAACCCAAACCTTACAAAAGATGCTACCCTCCCCTCTTTTGTGAGGAATTCCCTCCCTCACTTAAAATAAAAAAAAATCTGATTTTGTCAGACTAAGACTTGATCCTGGTGGGTTTTGACTGATTAGGCTTTAAACAGTCATTTTACAATTTTTTTTAGCTCCTATTAATAAGACACTTTGAAAGTCAATCTGAATCAGTGATTTTCAGCCAGTGTGCCATGGCACACTGGTGTGTACTGCAAGAATTTAAAAAACATGCAATACACGACTAGCCAGAGGCACTGACCTCTTTTCCCTTAGGTTGTCAAATTAAAAAAATGACAACAGCCAATGCAACAATAACTGTCCCTGTGAATGAATCAAAATTATACCTATTTTTTTTGTCCTATGGGCAAAAAATAGAGCATTTTTGGTGTGCTGCAGAATTTTAGTGATTAGTTTATGTGTCCCATGAGATAAAAAAAGGTTGAAAATCGCTGTTCTAAATGAACCAGAAGTCAACAAAGTTTTTGCATCCAGCTTCTTTCACTTGCAATGAATGGCAGCTGGGAACACAAGCTAAGCTAACCAGATGCTGGACTGGACTGTGCTTTAATATGCAGCTGAGAGTCTAGGCAATGGCCTTAATTCTGGCCCTGCTAAAGAAAAGATGGACTTTTTCCATGGCAGGACTGATGGAGATGAGACCTTGGAAAGAAACTCCCTTAATCTTACATCATCAATAGAGCTTTCCACAAAACCCATGATACCCCATACTCCTGTGGGGGTCTTGGGAAATTCTTTTCCCCCACAGCACCCTAAGAACTCTACTTCCACCAATAACACTGTGATCTAAATGTTTGTGTTCCCCCAAAATTCATACGTCGAAATCCTAACTCCCAAAAATAATAGTATTAGAAGGTAGGATCTTTGGGAGGTACTTAAAAGTCTTGAGGATGGATCCCTCATGAATGGAATTGGTGTCTTATAATAGAAAGTCCAGAGGGATCCCCAGCCCCTTCCACCATGTGAAGACATGGTGAGCAAGGCAATGGCTATGAAATAGAAAGCAGGTTCTTACCCAGCCATGCTGGCACCCTGATCTCAGACTTCCAGTTGCCAGAACTGTAAGAAATAAATTTCTGGTCCTAGCTGGTTTGGCTCAGTGGATAGAGCGTTGGCCTTCAGACTGAAAAGTCCTGGGTTCGATTCCAGTCCAGGGCACATGCCCAGGTTGTGGGCTCGATCCCCCATAGAGGGCATGCAGGAGGCAGCTGATCAATGATGTTTCTTTGTCTCTTATCATTGATGTTTCTTTCTATCTCTCTCTCCCTCCCCCTTCCTCTCTGAAATCAATAAAAATATATTAATAAATAAATAAAATAAAAACAACTAGTTAAGGGTAAACCCTACAAAGAGGCAGCAATACCAACCAGGCAGGCTGGGATTTTGCAAATCAGATGGGGAGATGAAGAGGCCCATGGTCATGACAGCCTTCCCATCCTTTCTCTAGGCAGAGACACCTGCTGGCTTCCAAATGAGTCTGCATCACACTGGATAGAGCCTCTGGAGGAACCACTGATCTGGAATGGGCATTGGCGGACTACTGGCCGTCTGCTGGGCCTCCATCCCGAGATAACCGCTCAGAGCCTCCTCCAGGTAGCATGTGGTGAGAGAACAGATGAACAGAGACTCTCCCAACCCTGCACCCCAGGGTTCACTTTTTTGGTAAAGAACCAACCTCCCCAACCCTGAATTCTAGCAACATCTTCCACTCGGAAGCATTGGCCATTGCCATGATTAGCCACACTGCAGATAGTGAATGAGGACCACTCACATCTGTAGAATGGGTCCCCTGGTTATACCCTCTGGGTTAGAATCCAAGGACTACCACTTGCTGTGTGACTTGGAGCAAGTCACATTCCTCTCTGAGCCTCAGTTTTCCTCACTTGTAAAGTGGAGATAAGAAGCCTATCCATAGGGTTTATGAGAACTAGACAAGATAATACCTGTAATTATAAAGTGTTTATTAGCACACTGCTCTGCACATAGTGAGTCGACAGTAAGTGGGTACTAATTATTTTTATCCAAAAAACTCTATTTGGGATCCAGAACACTTTCTCATTTGTTATCTAAGCGAGGAGGGCAGAGTGAATGTCCTCATTTCACAGATGGGGAAACATGGGGTTCAGTGATACCCCAAAGATCGCTCAGTCGGTCAATGGGCAGAAGCCACGAGATCCAACTCTAAGCCCAGGAGCCCCTTCTGTAGCATTGCTCTCAGAACCATCTGTGAGGCTCATGTGGAGGGAACAGGGGTTCTGCACCCAAAGCACTGAGCCCAAGGGGAGCAGGAAGGCCATTTTTAGGTCAGTGGGGCTGTAATCTGTGATGACACGGGGCAGGAGGAAAGGGAAGTTGAGGCCTAGCCTCTTGCCCCAAAGAGGAAGTGGATGGTCTGGGTGCCAAGCTCTGGGGGAGGGAGAGGCCTTTATCACCCTGGGCAGCCCATCATGACCAAGGCGATGGAAGTGCAGCTGCTCCAGAGCATTTCCTTCCACAGCTGTGCTAAAGCCCACACATCCTAGGTGTGACAGGCAGGTGGCTGAACTTTCTGAGCCACAGTCTCATCTAAAAATGGGATTGCTGCCCTAGCTGGTTTGGCTCAGTGGATAGAGCGTTGGTCTGTGGACTGAAGGTTTCAGGTTCCATTCCAGTCAAGGGCACATGTCTGGGTTGCAGGCTTGATCCCCAGTAGAGGATCCCCAATGATTATTTCTCATCGTTGATGTTTCCGTCTCTCTCCCCCTCGCCCTTCCTCTCTGAAATCAATTTTTAAAAATTAAAAAAAAAATGAGGTTGCTGTTCTGAGTCTAAAACGAAATATTGTGTGCGTGGCCGGGGTGGCTCAGTGGTTGAGCATTGACTTATGAACCAGGAGTCCTGGTTTGATTCCCTGTCAGGACACATGCCGGGGTGCAGGAGGCAGCAGATCAATGATTGTCTCTCATCATTGATGTTTCTATCTCTCTCTCTCCCTCTTCCTTCCTTTCTGAAATCAGTTAAAAAAATTTTTTAATGAAATATTGTGTGCAGAATGCTTAGCCACATGCATGGCACATCACTGCTGCAGAAGACCGAGTGGCCCTCAGCTTCTGGGGCACTAACATTTGATTTGGTCAAAGAAGAGCTTTTAGCAAAAGAGCTGGCTTCCTAGAGTAAGTCTGAGGGAAGGAGCAAATGGCCTAATGTGCTAAAGAGGAAGCGCGCGCGCGTGCGTGCGTGTGTGTGTGTGTGTGTGTGTGTTTCCTTCCCAGCATGAAAAAGACTGGAATCTGAGAACGGCAGACAAAGGTAGAGACTGTCCCCAAGGGGAGCCCGCCTTTCCCCACCTGACAGAAGGGAGTCTGCGTGAAGAGAAACACCGTGATCTCCACTCTAACCTGGCATCCTGATGCCTGAAAATGCATTCTTTCCCCCAAATTAAACCTTTCTTCACTAACCACTTCAAGCCCCTGCCCCTCATTCTGGTCAGGACTTCTGTGTTGGTAGGGAATCATCTTCAGCTGCCGTAACAGACTCCTGGCTACAGTGGCTTAAACACCCAGGGTTAATTCTTTCATATCCAGGAAATAGGGAGGCAGGTGGGAAGTGCAGGCTGGCGTGGTGGCTCCACAGAGACTTCGGGATCCTGGGCTTCCTCTGCTTTTCTGCTTCACTCTCCATGCTGTGTGCCTTCCGTGCTCAGTGTCACCTCATGGGGGGTCTTTCACTCCATGATTGGTACTTGATCAGGGAGCTACTCTTCTGTGGCAAAAATAAATGGGAAGGGAAGGCTCAAAGAGGCCTTTATTGTTTTAAGGGATAGTGGAGGATAATATGCTGTGACCTCTGATTATCCTAATCTGAGCTTTTTGTCATGGCTTAAACAATAAGCTGGCTGTTTGAAAGCCCTTAGGGACCTGGCCCTGGCCAGGCAGCTCAGTTGTGTAGCATTGTCCCCATAGACCAAGGTTGTTGGTTGATTCCCGATCAGGGCACCTACAAAAAGCAGCCAATGAATGCATAAATAAGTGAAACAACAAATTGATGTCTCTCTCTCACTCTCTCTCTCTTTTTTTTTTTGTCTCTCCTTTTCTCTCTCTAAAATTAATTTTAAAATATTTTAAAGAAAGCTGTTAGAATCCTGAGAATTTCCCTGAGGCCTGAGGAATTAAAGCTAGAAGGGAAGCTATCTGCCTTAAGGGTTTAGAGGCTGTCTGGAGGCCCTTGGCAGAGATGAAGGCTCTGTCATAGATGAGTACCTCTGACCCAGGAGCTGACAGCTAAGAAGATTCTGGAGCACAGATGCCCAGGCTCACACTTCCTGCAGGAAGGGGATGTATTAGCCGTAGTTGCTCCCTGAAGGGCAGTGACCTAGTTAGGAGTCTCAGGCTATTCTGTGATCTGAGCCCCTTGCACTTACTTTGTTCTCAGAATACGTGAATGCACCCAGACTCAACCCAGGAATCAGCCTGACAAATGTCTGTGTGCCTTGTGTTCAGTAGAGATAACAGTTAAAATTAAAGAAAAAATGTAGTGGCAGGCAAAACACACTGGTTTATCCTCACCCTTACTGACATTTGAGAACTCACCTTGGCTTGATAGGCTCTAAGCTTCTTCCCAGATTTCTTTATTTTTTAAATATATTTTTATTTATTTCAGAGAGGAAGGCAGAGGGAGAGAGAGATAGAAACATCAATGATGAGAAAGAATCATTGATTGGCTGCCTTCTGCACACCCCCTACTGGAGATCAAGCCTGCAACCTGGGCATGTGCCCTTGACCGGAATCGAACACGGGACCCTTCAGTCCGCAGGCTGATGCTCTATCTACCGAGCCAAACCAGCTAGGGCTCTTCCCAGATTTCTGATGCTGCAATAGATGTTGAATGGATCCCCATCTCTGCCCAGGAATCATGGCTTCCATCTGCAAAGCCTTGATGGTCCTCACAACGGTCCTTCTCATCTCCACCCCACCCCCTCCCGTCGGCTCCTGCCTCTCTCTTCCTGACACAGCAAGCCCCAACTTGGGGGCCCTTATCTTTGGTCATCTCTAACTTCTTACTGATGACCATGGTCCCTGTTTATCTCCTGCTCTTCTGAAAGGTTCACCTCACTTTCCTCATCTGTTACATGAGAACTGGGGGTGCCAGGAGGTGGGGGCTTGCAGTTGAGGATTTTCAAGGTCTCTTCCAGGTCAGACACTCAGGGATCCTGAGGGAATCTATCAAGGGAAAGGCATCATGCTCAATGCATGTGCCCATCCTCAAGGAATTTCTATTTGAGTAGATCTGATGCATGCATTAAAAACTCTGACGATCAAAGTAGATACCCTGTGAGGTTTGTAAAATTACCAGAGTTCCTCAGATTCCAAGGAGATGAGAGACTCCTTCAGGAGGCAGAGGGATTCCTGAGCTCCTTCTCAGGGTTGCTGGCACAGTTGCCCCTGGCCTCCTGCCCAACGTATCCTACTTATCTCAGTTCCAACCCCATTGAGCAAGCCCTCCTCTGCCAGGCATCCTTCTGGAAGGGAAGTCTGTCCATGGACCTCCAGACTCACATCCTTTGAAATGGTGCCCTTCATTAAATCTTTTTTTTTTTTTTTTTTTGCCTCCTTGCTCACACTGCTAATAATGTTTATTATTAATATGTTAATAATATATTTGTTGCCCTAACCAGTTTGGCTCAGTGGATAGAGCATTGGCCTGCGGACTGAAGGGTCCCAGGTTCGATTCCGGTCAAGGGCATGTACCTTGGTTGCGGGCACATCCCCAGTAGGAGGTGTGCAGGAGGTGGCTGATCGATGTTTCTCTCTCATCGATGTTTCTAACTCTCTATCCCTCTCCCTTCTTCTCTGTAAAAAATCAATAAAATATATTTTAAAAAATAATATATTTGTTGTTATTTATGGCTATTTACCAGGTACAGAGCTAAGTGCTTCCCATACATCATCTCTTTTATTTCTCACAACATAATCATATAAATATGACTAGAGGCCCAGTGCACAAATTTGTGCACCAGTGGGGTCCCTCGGCCTGGCCTGCGGGATCGGATCAAAACCTACTCTCCAACATCCCTTGAGGGGTCCTGGGTTGTGAGAAGGCGCAGGCCAGGCTGAGGGACCCCGCCAATGCACTATTGAGACTGGGGAGGGATGAGGGAGGTTGGCTAGCCAGGGAGGGACTGCAGGAGGGCTCCAGGGCATGTCCGGCCCATCTTGCTCAGTCCGTATTGGCCAGATCCCAGCAGCTATCTAACCTACCAGTCGGAGTGTCTGCCCCCTGGTGGTCAGTGCACATCATAGGGAGTGGTTGAGCAGTTTTAGCATATCATTAGCATATTATGCTTTGATTGGTTGAACAGCCAACCAGATGACTGGACACTTAGCATATTAGGCTTTTATTATATAGGACTAGAGGCCCGGTGCACAAAAATTTGTGCACGGGGGTGGGGGGGGTGGGTCCCTCAGCCCGGCCTGTGCCCTCTTGCAGTTTGGGACCCCTCAGGAGATAACAACCTGCTGGCTTAGGCCTGCTCCTGGGTGGCAGAGGGCAGGCCCAATCCCTAGGTGCAGCCCCTGGTCGGGCTCAGAGCAGGTCTGATTGGGGAGTTGGGGCGCTGCCCCCTGTTATGCACAGAGCAGGGTGGATCAGGAGGTTGCAATGACACCCTCAGTCACGCTCAGGGTGGGGCCAATCAGGGGGTTGGGGCACTGCCCCCTGTCACGCACAGAGCAGGGCCGATCAGGGGGTTGAGGAGCTCCCCCCTATCACACACAGAGCAGGGCCCATCAGGGGGTTGGGGAGCTCCCCCCTGTCACACACAGATTAGGGCTGATAGGGGAGTTAGGGCACCGCCCCCTGTCACACACAGAGCAGAGCGGATCAGGGGGTTGGAGAACCGCCCTCTATCACCCACAGAGCAGGGCCAATCAGGGGGTTGGGGCGCCGCCACTGTCACACTCAGGGCAGGGCCTATGGGGAGGTTATGGCTCTACCCCATCACACACAGAGCAGGGCCCGTGGGGGGGGGCGGGGTTGGGGCGCCGCACCCTGTCACACACAGAGCAGGGCCCATCAGGGGGTTGGGGCGCCTTCCCCTGTCATGAACAGAGCAGGGTGGATAGGGAGGTTGTGGCCCCGCCCCCTGTCACACACAGAGCTGCAGGGCGATCAGGGGGTTTGGGCGCTGCCCCCTGTCACGCTGATCCCGGTGCTGGGAGGCATATTACCCCTTTACTATATAGGATAGAGGCCTGGGGGCCAGCTGGTTTGCCCTGAAGGGTGTCCTGGATCAGGGTGGGGGTCCCCACTGGGGTGCCTGGCCAGCCTGGGTGAGGGGCTGAGGGCTGTTTGCAGCTGGTCACACACCCTTCAGGGTGGGGGTCCCCACTGGGGTGCCTGGCCAGTCTGGGTGAGGGGCTGAGGGCTGCTTTCAGGCTGGCGGTTGTTGACTGAAGCTCCCAACCGCTCCTTTTTTTTCTCTTTTTTTATTTTATTCTGGGCCAGCTTTAGCTCTGGCTCTAGCTCTGAGGCTTCGTATCTGGTTTGTTTGCCGTTCTATAATCGAAACAATGTATAACTTCAGCTCTGAGATCCCAGCTGGCTGAAAGCTGGTTTCAGCTTCTTATTTGCAACATAGTACATAGTTGCTTAGAGTTGTAGCTCAGAGGCCGGCAAGTCAGGCGGGGAACATTGGAGTCTGCAGTCACTGGAGCAAGCAAGCCTCATGTTCGCTTCCAGCTGCCTGGCTGCCGGCCGCCATCTTGGCTGACAGTTAATTTGCATAAGGATATGCTGATTAGCCAATGGGAAGGGTAGTGGTCGTACGCTAATTACCATGTTTCTCTTTTATTAGTGTAGATTATTGACCCAGTTTACAGATGGGGAAACTGAGCATGAGACGTTAAGCCACTCATCTTAGGCCCCACAGTTAAGCAGAAACAGAGATGTATTTGAACTCAGATTTCCCCTTCTCACACTTTCTACTCATTGTAGAAATGTGAGGTCCTGGCTAGACATAATCATAGAAATCTTGAATAGAAGCAGAGAGCAGGGCGAGGAGAAAGGAACATGGTAGGAGTTAGACTGGGAGGATACAGTAGGGCCAAGGCAGAGGGATAAAAAGTGTAGTCTGAAAAGCCAATGTTAAGCTCTTCCTTGGAGAGCCTGGGCATCAGGGTTGGGATGACCAAGCAGCAGGAATGACCAGAGGGAGAACTTCCTAAGAGGAAGTCACACCTGGAGTCCTTCCACACGGTTCTTACTTTGCAGCCCTGGGATTTTTGTGAGCCCCAGGTACAGCTTTTCGTGCAGGATTCATCCCAGTCACTGAATTCCATCTTCTCCCCGCTGCAGAGGATAGAAGCAGTGGAGCATTGTGGTTAGAGTACATACTAGGCAATTGGACTGCTTGGGCTTGAATCCTGGTTTCTTGTCCACTTCTGAGATGTGACTTTGGACAAATTATTACTCTGGATCCCAGTTTCCTTATCTGTGGAATGGAGCTATAACAGTCCCTACGTTGTACACATTGCTGGAGGGTTGAGATAATACAGTAAAAACTTGACACACTAAATAAACAGTGGCTATTATGATGATTTATCTACAAGCCAGTCTTATGTGTGCTTGGATTTGGGAGCCAGCCAGCCTGGGCTTGAATCCTGGTTCCTGTAACCTTGGACAAATGACCTCATCTCTCACTTTCCTCATCAGTAATGGGAAAACCTGCTTCATAGGATCCTTATGAGGATATGAAGAGCAAATGAGTTAAGGTTTGTAAAGCACTTATAACACTGCCTGGCACATAGTATTTGCTTCATAAATATGTGTTAAAACCTTTTCTAGACTCTGTCAAAATAAAGCACAATTTCAGTCTGGCATGGGCAGCACAGAGCTGTCCAGAAAAGCACATATTTAACCTGCTTATTGGGTGTAGGGGAGGAACAGACAGAGACTCCACTTTCCGGAATGTTGGGAAGGGCATGAGGGTTTATTTGCTTCTCCGTTGGAGGTCCAGGGGGTTTAAAGGCTGTGAGAAACTAGAAAGTGTGGGATAAACAGCTCTGATTCAAAAGAGCATGGCTTTAGCCGTGGGTTTGGCTCAGCGGATAGAGCATAGGGTCCCCAGCTCAAATCCAGGTCAGGGCACGCGCCGGGGTTCCATCCTCAATAGGGGGCGTGCAGGAGGCAGCCAATCAATGATTCTCTCTCATCATTGATGTTTCCACCTCTGTCCCTCTCCCTCTCTCTCTCAAATCAATAAAAAAATAAAATAAAATAAATTATTTTTAAAAAAGAGCATGGCTTTGGAACCTGCAGTCAGAGCCAGTTTCCTCAGGTGCAAAATAGACCAGTGTCCACGGAAATGACAGCAATACAACTATTTACCGAGCATCTTCCAGGTAGGCACGAGCTAAGCGTTTATGATGCCCATTTACAGATGAGGCTGGGCGAGGGTACACGAACTGCCCAAAGATGCAGAGCAAATGAACTGAAAGCGTGAAGATTCGTGTATGATTCAAAATCTGCGTGTGGCGGAGCTAAGTGCGATTCAAACGTTAAGAGCCATTTTACGACAACGAAAGGCTTATGAATGAATGATCGCTCTACTGGGAGGGCAGGGTGTGTTTCCCACACTCCGGCCCGCAGCCACGCCCCAGGGCCGCCCACAGGTCCCGCCGTCCCGGGCGGGCGCTTACGTGCGCTCCGTGACTGGCGCGGCGGCCGCGGGGCGGTCGGCGGGGTCCGCATGCGCCCTAGCGCGCCACGGTTCACCCCCTCCCCGCGGGGCCGCGGCGCCGGCGTGGGACGCATGCGCACGCCCGGCAGGAGGACGGTGGTTCCCAGCGAGTGGAAAGCTTTAGGGCGCGAGTGCGCAGGCGCGGGCGGGGGCGGGGGCTGGGGCCGGCCCGCCACTCCGGAATCTCAGCGAGCCTCAGTCTGCTCCGCACTCGGAACCGCCACCATGGCTGCCTACAAGCTGGTGCTGATCCGGCACGGCGAGAGCGCGTGGAACCTCGAGAACCGCTTCAGCGGCTGGTACGACGCGGACCTGAGCCCGGCTGGGCACGAGGAGGCGAAGCGCGGCGGGCAGGCGCTGCGAGGTGCGGAGCGGGCCCGGCTGTGGGTGGGGGGTGCGAAGGCCCGGGCGTGCACCGCTCCATCAGGGCCGCCTGGCTCGTCCCCGCGCCCTCCCGGAGCGGGCCGAGACCCTGGGCTCCATCTCTCCAGCAGTGTGTTTTGCAGTTGAGAAAATGGGCCCAGGGTGGGGAGTCGACTTGCTCAAGGTCACCCAGGAGAGCCTGGGGGCCTCGTGCCAGGAAGTGGACCGGGGCGGCCACCCGGCAGCCGGCGGTGCTCTCCGCGACATCGCCTTGCGAAATTCTCCTTTCTAGTCTGAGCATTTAGTAACTCCCGGACGGGTTGTTACATTGGATGCCCGGTGTCTCCCAGCATCCGTAACCAAGCCTCCTCTAGAGGCTGCTGCAGAGCCTAGGGAAGCCACAGGCACACGCTTATCTCCCGCTGTGGGAGGAGTGACGCTTTGCTGGGGCGGCGGGTGGGGGGAGTCCAGCAGGCATCAGTTCACCAAGAAACCCCTTTCTTGTGTAGGCCTTAGCTGCTCAGCGGCGTTCTACAAATGCTGTACACAAATGCATCCGCAAATGTAATTGAGCGAATGAATGAATGAATGAGTTGAGTTGATTCTCTCCACAGCCCCGTAAAATACACAGAGGTTCTACTCCTCCTTCCCATCCTTTCCTGGCCCTCTTAGAGTTGGGATAGTGAGGACTGGAAAGATGACTTGTCCAAGGTCATATCTTCTTAGTCCAGTGCATTGGCTTAAGTTCTGGGTTGAGTAAGGGGAAGGTGTGAGGAGCTGGTAGGCTGCTGGCCAAGGACGCGGGGCAAAGGTGGATGTGGCGGTGAGATAAGCTTGCCTAGCAGGGTTGCCCCTGTGGCAGGCAGGGCTGTGATTTTGGAATGCTGGTGAGGGAGCATTCCCTGTGCCAGCAGCCAAAGAATCTTTGGACTGAGGAGGTGCTTGGCTAGGTCTGGCCTTGCTCCCTTCTAACTCCTGGACAAAGAAACCAGGTCACTGATGCCTGGTTGATGTGGGACAGGTGTTTGGCCCCAGGTTGCCCTCTCTAGCTTCTTGCCTTCACTGTAGATCCTTTGGAAATAGAGCAAAGGTTTGGAAAGTCTGGGAAATGCAGTCTTGCTGCAGGATACTTGGGGATGGTCTCATACTGTGCAGGGGGGCGGGGAAAGGGAAAGTGCTGGCAAAGCAGGCCATTTTCTCCCCTGCAGCCGCCAGAAAGAACTGTCTGGGTCTGTGGTGGTTTGCTGATTAGCCCAGGACAGACATTGTGGTACGGAGCGGGCCTGGCTGTGGGTGGGGGGTGCGAAGGCAGACTCGTCAAAAGGTTGAATTTGTAATCTCTCTTAAAATAACAGAGCCTATTTCAGTTTTTAAGTAAATGTTGGTAGCATTAGTTTTAAAAAGTCCCATTTAAAATCTTATTGATTTTTTACAGAGAAGAAGGGAGAGGGATAGAGAGCTAGAAACATCGATGAGAGAGAAACATCGATCAGCTGCCTCCTGCACACTTCCCACTGGGGATGTGCCCGCAACCAAGGTACATGCCCTTGACCAGAATCGAACCTGGGGCCCTTGAGTCCGCAGGCCGACGCTCTATCCACCGAGCCAAACCGGTTTGGCCCATTTAAAATCTTAATACCTATTACGGGCATCACAGATTATTATATTAATAAATGAAAGACTAAAAGCGGAAACTTTGAATGATAAAGACCATTACTGATTATCTAATAATACAAAAGACCTAGAATAAACACATTAAATTTACCAGGCCTTTAAGTGATAGCAGGGTTTATAGACGAATCTGATTTCAGGAGGTAGCTAGTGAGAACTGGGTTGCCCCACGCAGTCTTACTCCTGGGGGAGGATGGAGTCCACACACCCCACCCCACCCCACCACACCACACCCTACCACACCCCACCCCACACCCTACCCCACCCCACCTCACCCCACCCCACCCCACCCCACCACACCACACCTCACTTCACCCCACCCCACCCCACACCACACCACACCCCCCACCCCACCTCACCCCACCCCACCACACCACACACCACACCTCACTTCACCCCACCCCACCCCACACCACACCACACCCCCCACCCCACCTCACCCCACCCCACCACACCACACACCACACCTCACTTCACCCCACCCCACACCACCCCACACCACCCCGGCAAATCCATCCCTGAGAGTGTCCTCGACTATGCTTTTGCTTGATGGGCAAGATAAAGGAATAAGCTTTAGGAAGTCTATTGAGTCCTAAGGGGAAATGCTTTTCTCCTTGGGGACCCATGTGTGTACCCCATTTGTGTATTCCATTGCCCTTGAAAATAATTGCAGTGAAATAATGAAATAACCAGTAGGTTTTCAGATGGGAGGCTTGCACTATGGGTAGTTGCTTCCTACTGACTCAGCTGTTTTGGGGGGCGCCTTCCCTTCCCTTAAGGTTAGGAGGAGATGGTAACTGAGCCTACTGGGATTTGTTCTGAGGCTCAGTGATGAGCTCTGTGCCCTACTCCCTTGTGGGCGATGGTGGTTTCCTAGTGACTAAGCCTCTCTTCCCCCATCAGTATAGTTGTCATTGGCCTCCTTCTCAGTTGAGTGACTGGCAGGAAAATTCGCTTCACATTTCGTTAATGACTGTTGGCAACATTTAGGAAATGAGGCAGTATTCAGGAAAGTGTGAATTTCAAAGAGGGTCTTGTAGCCTCACGGAGGAAAAGAGGACCGTTTCCCTGAGCTACTACATAATAAGGAAAGGGCCACATTCCCCCTTACAGTGGAGGGAGGATAATATTCCATGAAACATGAAGTAAGGTTAATCATTGTAACCTACTTGTTGGGCCAACATAACTCTTGACTGCCTCTCCTCAGTAACTACTGTGTGGAGGAGAGATTTGTGTGTACCTGAGTCAGGCCGTGCGCAGCATTTGCTCTCTCCCGTGGATGGTATCTCCTAACCTTGGTTTAACAGATGACCTAGGTATGTATATTTCTCAGGATACTCAGGAGTAGGCTGACACTGATATGGAAGAAAGGAACCGTGGACGAAGAGGTTGTGATATGATTTCCATAGTGTACAGTGAAAATACTAATTTCATGCAACAAAGTTTTATCAGCATCCTTTAGGAGCCCTTGCTGTGTCCTAATTGTTGGGAGTTCAAAAATCACACTTACCCTAGACCAGAGGTTAGAGAGGGCTGAAATATATTAGTAATTATCAGTCAGAGTGATAGTTCTAACTAAAATACAAACATCAGGAACCTTAGAGATGAGGAAGCTAGAGATGTGATTATAAGTTGGATTTTGGGATCACACACAGCCTGGGTTTTAATCTCTCAGGTAATAGCTGTGTCTGCATAATTTGCTTAACTCATCTAGTCTATATTTTTCTTATCTGGTAGGATAGGTTTTAAGGATTGTAACCTCATAGGATTGTTATGAAGACTAAATAAAACACTAAGTACTTAGTCCAGTGCCTGATAGATGGTGAGCCCTCTATAAATTTTATTTATTAAGAGATTCCAAGTTTTGGGGATCCTTTTCTTGAAAGAATTGTGGAAGGTACTTCGTCAACTGTAACGTAAGTCAACGAATTTTATCTTCCTGAAGGTAGAATATTGCTTTTCCTGCTAGAGTATACAAAATGAAATATTTGCCAAATATTTTTCATTTGGACTACCGTACGTATATGTAAGAAAATTCTGACTCCAGAGTGGACCTGATTAACTTACCACTTTGAACTTACAATTTCTAGATGCCGGCTATGAGTTTGACATCTGCTTCACCTCAGTGCAGAAGAGAGCAATTCGAACGCTCTGGACTGTGCTGGATGCCATTGACCAGATGTGGCTGCCTGTAGTGAGGACCTGGCGTCTCAATGAGCGGCACTATGGGGGTCTGACTGGTCTTAACAAAGCAGAAACTGCTGCCAAGCATGGCGAGGCCCAGGTAAAGATCTGGAGGCGCTCTTACGATATCCCACCACCGCCGATGGAGCCCGACCATCCCTTCTACAGCAACATCAGTAAGGTATGCACAAACTGAGGTTTGGGTCACTCAACCTAGGACCAGGGGATTAGAATCTGGGCCACTCTTTTTGTGGGGGGGCGGGGGGCGGGTTATTCCTCATCCATGGATATTTTCCAGTGATTTTGAGAGAGAGTGGAAGGGAGAGGGGAAGAGAGAGCAATAGCCATGTGAAAGAGACACATCGATTGGTTGTCTCCCGCACGCTGGGTAGAACCCTCGCCTCTTGGTGGGCCGACACTCTAACCACCCAGCCCCACCGGCCAGGGCATCTGGGCCTCACTCTAGCTTTTATTAGTGTGGTGTAGTCCCTATTGAGTTTGTAATTTATGATAAAACAGTTCATAAATTATATGTAATCCCCTTTCTCCAAGGAATGGCCTTCACTTGTTAAAAGACTTAGTTGATTGTTTATGTTGTTTATGTAAAAACAATTTATACCTTTTTTTTATATCTCCACTGCCATAGTTTGTAAAACCTATCTATAGGTGTAGGGCCTTCCTAAGACAATTGTAAGATAAAATGAATTGGGAAGAGCCTTTTTCTCCTTTTCTGTATTTTCTTTGAACTGTTAGATTTCCTAGTAGTGGGTGATGGGGAGAAAGGGGCAGGATAATAATTACCTCTTTCGCAGGCTCTCAGCTGCATTTTGTGCTCTGGGGAGAGACCCATCACTTTGACCCCTTAGGGGATGAGGAATGGGCAGAACAGATACAACTGCTAATAACTGGTGAGCTTGGATTTTTTTTGTTTAGGATCGCAGGTATGCAGACCTCACTGAAGATCAGCTACCCTCCTGTGAGAGTCTGAAGGACACTATTGCCAGAGCTCTGCCCTTTTGGAATGAAGAAATAGTGCCCCAGATTAAGGAGGGGAAACGGGTACTGATTGCAGCCCATGGCAACAGCCTTCGGGGCATTGTCAAACATCTGGAAGGTATGAACGTTTTTCAGAGGGGCCCTCAAGGAGGGGTAAAGGAGAACTGACACTAATTGGGGATTTAGTTACTTGGTATGAAGGAAACCTGGAAAGGGCTGGACATATTGACGGCCTTAGAGAGAGTCTGATTGGTTCCTGGAGGAAACAACCTATTCCCTGTTCCTCAGCCCCTTCTAGAGAAGCAGAGGGGGCCGGAACCCTGGGTGCCTGTTACACATGCAAAACCTCAGGCCCCACTTCAGACCTGATTCAGAAGTGCATCTATCACCCAGGTGATTCAGATACACATTACAGATCGAGATGCCCACTTCTAGACTAGGATTGCCAGTTGAAACTGCTGATAAAATTTTCCTTAATCACAACCTGGTACAGTTTCACACATGAATTTCAATTTGCATCTTCAGTTGTTTCACCTGAGACCGTAGAGGCCAGATCTGCTGATTTTTTGCAGGCTGGATGGACTACATAGGACATTTGAGATGTATTTAAGTCCCGCTCTACTGTGGGCTTCTGGACCCCACTTTGGGAAAGAGATCTGCGGTACACACCTTTCATACTTCTTCCTGCTGTTCAATGACTGAGAAGTAAATATTAGGGGCATGTGTTAGGAGATCCATCTATATGGTACAGATTATTATTGCTATTTCAAATATCAGAAAGGGCATCTTGTTTTAATTCCAATCAAAGCCTCTGTCACCTGGAGGATAAATAGTGAACCTAAGGGGTATGGTGGAGTCCTATCTTGTGTGGCTAATCGTGGTGGGTATTTCCAGGTCTTTCTGAAGAGGCTATCATGGAGCTGAACCTGCCGACTGGTATTCCCATTGTCTATGAGTTAGACAAGAACTTGAAGCCCATCAAGCCCATGCAGTTCCTGGGAGATGAAGAGACCGTGCGCAAAGCCATGGAGGCTGTGGCTGCCCAGGGCAAGGCCAAGAAGTGAAGGCGAGCGGGCAGACGACTTTCCCAAGGACACCCTCCCTCCCATCCCATTCCTCTGCATCTCTCCTGTGCACATGTCACACTGACCACATCTGTAGGCATCTTAGGTTGTAGCTGCAGATGGGGACTGGTGGCTCCCAATTTTGTTAGCCATTTTGTCTCCTGCACCCACTCCCTTCATGCATTCCAGTCAGAATGGCCCTTCTGGGGCATGGGTCCTCAGTCTAAGCCGACGGAGACTCTTATCTAAGAGTCCAGAGGTAATAACTCTTGTTTTTTTGCTAGTGTTTTGTTTATTACTAAGGACCTGCTTGAAAGTAGGGGTGTAAGGAGGAGCCATGTTAAGGCGTGACCAATGAGAGGCAAGAGAGCCTCTGTGTTCCTGAGAGCAGTCCTGTGCTATTCTGCAGTCAGGTGAACTGACTGGGGGCTCTAGTCATTCCAGTGGAAGATGAATGCCTGGTGATTCAAACAAACATTTCCTCCTTGACCCCAGAAAAGCTGGCTCCAGAAGATCGGGATCAATCCTGAATGTTTACGTATTGCATTTACTTTTACAAAAACAAAAAAGCCTATCTATATAAAATAATACAAAACAAAACCCTTCTGGGGTTTTCAGTGGCGGTTGAACTATTCCCACATGTGGCCATCACAAAATAAGCCATTCCTCACACCAAGGTGGGATGAGCTCCTTGACTTGTAGGAGTTATCCTGCTGTGTTTTAGAATCCCTCCCCAGCACTGGCATTATTGTCTCTTGGCAGTGAAATGTCTCTTGATCACGTCCAGGTGTGTCTTTTACTGTGTGAGTTCTGAATCATGTTCCAATTGCTTGGCCCTGCCACGTGGGCCCATTTTGAGCATAACTACTAAGTCTTTTTCAGATCAGTATAATAAAGGAGTGATGTGCAATATTTTCTGTGTGATGTGTAATCTCTCTTGTCTGAGGAAATCAGCTTGAACATTCAACTTGAAATGTTTCATTACCCAAGTGCTTGTATGACAGATCAAGAGCTTAAGGACAACCAGTCACAACTTGACACAGCCTGGTTCAAAATTGTGTATTACTAGGTTTTCCACCTCAGGCTGGAGGGGTTGGGGGAGCAGGCCTTGGCTGAGCTCTCCATTCCTGTTGTCTCTACAGCTCTTGCTCAGTGGTGCTGGTTACCAGATACTCCTTGACTGGAAAGTCAAATTTGGAAACTATTGTGCTCTCTAGAGTAAGGTAAAGGCTTGACCAGATTTTTTAAAAAAACAATCCTTTTCTATTAACACTTGGAGTGGGGGAAACGAGTTAAGTCGGCTCGCGTGAATTGCGCGTACTCCGCGGGAGCCGTCTTAACTCGGTTCATATAGATTTGCGGTGGAGTGCGGGAAACGTGTAAACTCGGGCCGATTGTAACTGCGTATTACCAAATATTTGTTTGCTGTTCACAAAGATACCTACCTGCGTATGCGAACCGTTTCATACCCATTGGGGTAATAGGTATCATAAAAATCCCTGATTTTGCGTGGGAAACCTAAATAATTGCCAATAATTGCCCGCGCCATCTTATATTTTGGCGGGAAATTCACCCCACACCGGAGTGTTAAGCAACTTGTAGACTTGATTCACACTTTTCTTTTTGGTCTAAAGTTTTTTTTTAATTCTCACCCAAGGATACTTTCAATTGATTTCTAGAGTGGGAGGGAGGAGGGGGAGAGAGACATTGGTTGGTTGCCTCCCACATGCCCTCCTAGCACCCCTATCCCCCAGCACCCCTCCTGGGGCTGGGAAACCTGTAACCGAGGGAAGTGCCCTTTGGTCCTTGGGCTGACACTTAACACTGAGCCAAAATGGCCAATTTTTAAAAAATATATATATTTTATTGATATTTTACAGAGAGGAAGGGAGAGGGATAGAGAGTTAGAAACATTGATGAGAGAGAAACATCGATCAGCTGCCCCTGCACACCTCCTACTGGGGATGTGCCCGCAACCAAGGTACATGCCCTTGACTGGAATCGAACCTGGGACCCTTCAGTCCGCAGGCCGACGCTCTATCCACTGAGCCAAACCAGTTAGGGCAAAATGGCCATTTTTTATTTACCAATTTTAGAGGAAGGGGGAGAGAGAAACATCAACTTGCTGTTCCACCTATTTAGGCATTCATTGGTTGGTTCTTACGTGCCCAGACTAGGGATCAAACCCTCAACCTTGTAATATCGGGAAGATGCTCCAACCGAGTCACTAGGCCAGGGCTGGGCCCTAAAGTTTAGCCCTGTCAGTCAATATCCTCAAAAATTACACAAAACCTCATAAAATGACGATGCAGAAGAATAATTACATTATATACACAATTGGGAAGGGATGCTCACATTTACCTTCTCTCGGGCCTTTGAAAAGGTCACTGGAACATGAGAAAGCCTGTAAGACCTTTCTTTTCTACTAGGAAAAAGTTACATCGGTTAAGCTAGAATGAAGCTCCTCTGTGCCAGCCAATCTCTAATCCTGACAACCTCTGAAAGGTCTGGTATCCCCAGATTACAGAGAAGAAAATGGGCTGAAAGAGATGTGGAAACTTGCCAGATGTACTACTAAATACTGAAACAGGGGAAGGATGTTCAACTAAATCAAGGTTTAGTTTTTATTTGACTATATAGTAACCCTAGGCACATATCTTGGTTGCAGGCTGGATCCCTGGCCCTGGTCATGTGCATGCAGGAGGCAACCAATGGATGTGTCTCTGTCTTTCCCCCTCCCTTCCACTCTGTCTAAAAATCATTGGGAAAATATATCCTCGGGTGAGGATTAAAAACAAACAAAATAACAAAACCACCTAAACTGCTCAAGGCTAGAATTGGAGACTTGACACCAAAGCTCACCCTCAATCACTCTCACTACACACAAAAGATGTGGGATCCTTGAGTTAACACCCCAAGATGAGTTAACATCTCATAATTCACGTTTCGTCCAGTCCCTGTGTAACCTCTCCATGCTTAACCTTCATGCCATTCTCATCCTCAAACGTGTTCATTTGTTTCAGCACTTTGCTTGGGCTTCTCTCTGCCTTGAATATCCTCACTTCTATCTAAGTTCTTTAATTCCTTTTACCTCCTGTCACAGATCCCTTCCTGACCTCCTCACATGATAGTGCAGCATCCATTTTAAATTCAGATTTAACAAACATTTCCTGGAGTTCTCACTCTATCAGTAACACTATGATTACCACATAACTTCACAACTACCCCATGCTACCTGAATATTCAGGAAACCATATTCTCTCTAAATGAGGGAATGTATATAAAGTGCTTGACCTAGTGCCTGGCACATAGTAAGTATTCAATTAGCAAAAATACTTAAAAGAGAACATAAAATATAAAAAACATCTGAGATCAGGCTTTGTCCAGGGCAGGCATGCACTTGACACATGTCAGTTATTAGATGCCACCGGGCAAACCCCTGCTCCACGTCATGGCACCATTTAGATTCCTTTCCCAACTCAAGACAACAAAAACCATAAAATATTTTTAATAAAAATGTTTCGTGTCACAGCAAAATTATGTATTTATAAGACTGTCAGAAGGAATAGGCTATCTCCAACATTGTACAGTTGGCTTATGTAGACTCCAAAGGAAATATTTGTCACTGGAGAATGAAATCCACTGAAAGGTTCACAAGAAAAATGTTCCACCTTCAGAGTTAGTTTCTGGCAGACACTTCTAGAGCTGGTTGTTGCCTGATCCCAGGAATGCGAATAAAACAATGGCACCTTGTTGTTACTTTCATAGCATGTACTCTTGGAAAGAGCTTTGGGGTAAAATGTAGCTTCCTATGTCTGCAAGAACTCGGGCTGTACTCGGGCCACTTTCCGGAATTCTTTAGTGTGGGTCTTCGGGCACTGCATCTCACACCAGCTGATGGGAACCATCTGGACACCTAAAAGGGAAAACAGCTGGGTATGGACTGAAGTGTCACTGAGGTACCTGGTGAACCTCCCCTCGTACGGAAAAAACCTTGTTTGTTCCACTGACTTATGGAGGGATAAGCAGGAGTTATGATATTCTCTTTTTCTTCTTTTTTTTTTTTTTTAAATATATTTTATTGATTTTCACAGAGAGGAAGGGAGAGGGATAGAGAGCTAGACACATTGATGAGAGAGAAACATCGATCAGCTGCCTCCCGCACAACCCCCACTGGGGATGTGCCCGCAACCAAGGTACATGCCCTTGACCGGAATCGAACCTGGGACCCCTCAGTCTGCAGGCCGACGCTCTACCCACTGAGCCAAACCAGTCAGGGCAATTCTCTTTTTCTTAATTTATATAAGAGAATCATTCTAATCTTAGCAGCATCTACATTCACATTGCTTCCTAAATAATTATAAAAAAAAGACATGCCGAAACCGGTTTGGCTCAGTGGATAGAGCGTTGGCCTGAGGACTGAAAGGTCCCAGGTTCGATTCCGGTCAGGGGCATGTACCTGGGTTGCGGGCACATCCCCAGTGGGGAGTGTGCAGGAGGCAGCTGATCAATGTTTCTCTCTCATCGATGTTTCTAACTCTCTATCTCTCTCCCTTCCTCTCTGTAAAAAATCAATAAAATATATTAAAAAAAAAATAATAAAAAAATAAAAATAAAAAAAGACAAACAAAAGGAAACAATGGACTAATCTCAAAACATAGCTTCCAGGGAAAGGTAAGCATGTGGAAGCATGGACCAACTCACCTGACTCACTGTGGGCCACCACCACTCCTAGTTCATTCTCGGCAGTTGTCAGGAGGTAGTTGGACTGTGCATCACCTAGGGAGATCTAGTCACACAACATGGTGAAGGAAAATGACAGCTTATAAGTCTTCCCTCCCATAGCCACTTGAGTTGTATCTCTACTTCCATTTCTTCTTTTGACAAAGGCTCACAAATCTGCTGGAAATAAAAGGATACCACTTTGGCCAAGACAATGTCACCTGGGCGAAAACTCTTATAAATTTCAACCTGTAAAGAAAGAACAGGAGTGTTACATGATAGCTCTAGATTAGGTCTACAAGAAACTATTAACCCCTCTGGGAGACTAAGTCTATTTGCTAATCCCAGAGGGTAGACGTCATTATTACTCAAGACAACTAACAACTTCTATTCCTTCTACAGCATCATCATATAAATGAAAGATTTTGAATCTAATAACCCGATCAGGAATCTGACTTGGGCAATAGGTAACTGAGTAGGTCAGAGTAAGTCTGAGGAAACAGCAATGAATGATTTCCTGGGTTCAAAGGCAAAAAGTAAACCAGCCCTGCTCGGGTCAACAGGATAAAGAAAACTCATATGGAGAGGAAACGAACAGTGAGGTGAATTCTACACTTTCTAGTAGGGAACACCTTCAAATTCTTTGGACTCCACATTCCCACAGATCTTTAAAATTCGCTGGAATACTTTAAAAGGATTGAGTCCTAAAGCCAAAAAAAATAGAACCAACCAACAACCTTGTCTTTTTCAGTAGCTCGGACATCTTCCTTGCTATAAAAAAAGAAAATTAACAGAAAGATTATTATCTGTGAGAAAGAATTATCTTGAAGATCAGTGGTTCTCAACCTTCCTAATGCCGCGACCTTTTAATACAGTTCCTCATGTTGTGGTGACCCCCAATTTCATTGTTACAAATTGAACATAATTAAAGCATAGTGATTAATCACAAAAACAATATGTAATTATATATGTTTTCTCCGATGGTCTTAGGCGACCCCTGTGAAAGGGTTGTTCGACCCCCAAAGGGGTCGTGACCCACAGGTTCAGAACCACGGAGATGGCTAGCAGACAAAGAGCTATAAGAACAGAGATCAAGATGTAATTAGGACCCAGCTGCCACCCAGAGGATCAAGGTGGAGAAGCATCCTCAGGCCTCACAGAGGAGAAAACCACATTTCACATTCTTGGATCACACAGAGCAGCAGGATCAATACCTCTGACTAGAGAAAAGCAGATCAGATTTGGCGAGAAAGGATAAAGAACTTTGCTTATCTGGCTCACAAGAATTGTTTGTCCCTTCTCAAAGAATCCTCCCTCTCCGCCCCCCCAGAAAAAAAGAAAAAAGAATCCACAGGGGAAAAAAAATTTACCATTTTATCCATTAACCTTTGTAATGTCCTACAATCCTTGGGTTTAATCTGTATTAAATTCAATTCAA
Source organism: Myotis yumanensis (assembly GCF_028538775.1). Classification (NCBI taxonomy): domain Eukaryota; kingdom Metazoa; phylum Chordata; class Mammalia; order Chiroptera; family Vespertilionidae; genus Myotis; species Myotis yumanensis. The sequence goes on along the minus strand of NW_027223764.1, from coordinate 21,010,980 downwards.
GAAAGGAAGGTACTTCCTAAAGCAGTGGTTCTCAACCTTCCTAATGCCGCGACCCTTTAATACAGTTCCTCATGTTGTGGTGACCCCCAACCATAAAATTATTTTTGTTGCTACTTCATAACTGTAATTTTGCTACTGTTATGAATTGTAATGTAAATATCTGATATGCAGGATGTACTTTCATTGTTACAAATTGAACATAATTAAAGCATAGTGATTAATCACAAAAACAATATGTAATTATGTATGTGTTTTCCGATGGTCTTAGGTGACCCCTGTGAAAGGGTCATTCGACCCCCAAAGGGGTCGCGACCCACAGGTTGAGAACCGCTGTCCTAAAGTGTTTTCTACTTTGATCTGAATTATCCCACACTGCTGATCTCTAGCTTAGCTCAGTTCTTTTTCTTTGTTCTTAAGCCTTTTCTCATTACTTTTTCCTTTTGTGCCAACTCATATATTACAGTATTTTCTTAGGACAATACCTGAGGCAAATCAAAGTACAGAGAGGAGAGAAATACTTCTTACCGGATAGTTCCTCGAAAAGAGTTCTTAAGTGGTGTGGACCCCACATACAGGATGTGTACTTTGGCAAAGCGTGAATTTATGCTAGAGACCTATGGAACAGAGATAAGATCAGCATTATAGTATTAGCAGTTGTCAGCTCAAGGAGGCAGCAATAAACTAGGAATTATCAGGATTTCAGTCTAAGCAATCTTACTAAGTATAGAATTTAAGACAAGTTAAGTCCTACTTATCCTTGCATAAAGTGGAATAAGAGCCACTCTGGCCAATGGAATTACTGTAGGAATCAAATGAAATAGCACAGTATTATTTTGAAAAACACAGATGTCTAATATAAATAGACACAGGGCATCATAGAAAATCGAGATCTTTAGCAGATCTTACTAAGAGGCCTAGAGTGGATGGAATTTAAGTCCACATTTCAGCTGCTGCATAATATTTGGATCACTGCCTCTCCAGTTATTTTCAGAATTACACATAGATTTTTCGGCTGGAGCAAGTTATAAAGAGAGAAACTAAGAGCTCCAAGTTAATGTAACCTGGCAGAGGGTGGGATGATGTACTAGAGTTACTGATCAGTATAGCATTAATTTGTACTTCCCGTGGAACATCCTAAAGACTTTATATTTAACAGGAATGCAACAGTATAAAGTTTTTCACTTTTCTGCAGAAAAAGGTCTCATTTCAGATATTCAAAGATACACCTTCTTATCACCTTTTGGAGCCCGTTTCCCATACAAGTAAAACTACATACTTAGGGAACCTGTTCTATGAAAGAACTATGCAAATCTGAACTTGGTTGCCTTGATCATTATCCTAGAAATCTTTAGACCAGCACAGTCCAGTAAAATTTTCTGTGACAAAAATGTTTTGTGTTGACTAATATGATAACCATTAACCACATGTAGCTATTAAGAATTTGAAATTCGGGTAGTGAAGCTGATAAATTTTTTCAAATATATATATATTTTTTATTGATTTCAGAGAGGAAGGGAGAGAGATAAAAACATCAATGATTAGAGAAAATAACTGATCAGCTGCCACCTGCATGCCCCCTACTGGGGACCGAGCCCACAACCCACGCATGTGCCCTTGACTGGAATCACACCCAGGACCTTTTCAGCCAGCAGGCTGATGCTCTATCTAATGAGCCAAATTTATTTATCTAGGGCGCTGATAAATAAATTTTAATTTACTTACTTTTAAATGGCCATATGTCGTTAGTGGCTACCATATTGAACAGTGCAGTTCTACAATGATCATGATGTCAGCACTGGATGTGGGTATCCTAAGTAGCAACGTTAGAACTTACCTTACAGGTTACAATAGCTCCCACATCTGGCAGTAATTGGGACTCTGTTTCTCTCATCACAGACACAACAGGAAGCTGAAAGGAAAACAATAAAACGTGAGTATCCTGGCTAAGCCTTGGGTAGAGGTATTTGTGGCTGAGTGTAATATAGGAATGTCTTGGTCTGCAGATGGGACTACAGATTCGTTTGTAGCAAAGAGCAGAAAGCCTTAGAAATTTTAGAAAATAGGAGGGCCACAGAAAGGATGCTGTTAGAAGACATAATCTAACCATTTCAGATCAGTTCTAACAAGTTTTTGAATGTGACTTTCTTGGAATTACTTGGTATAAAATTTCTTGCCTATAATCATGGATAATTTGACTCTTTCTTCCAAAGCTATACTGCTTATTCTTTCTATTTCTCATTATACAGGCTAGAATTTCCAAATAAATGTTATATAATAGTGGTCATACTTGTTTGCTTCTGGTTTAGGGGAATACTTGTAGAGTTTTCTCTTTGAGCATGGTATTAGCTGTTGGTATATGGTAGATAATATTTTTGAACCTCATATGTTCTTAATTTCTCCCTTGTTCATTATGGTTTGGGTCTCCTGGCCTTCAGTTCACCAGCTCACTAAATTTCTTCCCCTCTGAGGAGCTCTATTCAACCTGTTCTTTTTGCCAGGACTGAGCTCTTCCTATTTATCCTTTAGATTGGTTAAATGTCACTTCCACTAACTAGGCTGGGTTTACCTATATACGTTCTCATGGCACCCGGTAGTATTCTTTTAAAGCAGTCATCACATTTGTAACCATAAATTAATTTGAGCATTTATTTATTTACAATTTGGGTTTGTGCCCTTTGATAGCAGAGACCATGTGTATTTAGCTCATTACCATATTCCTAGAGGTCAGCATGAGCCTGACATATGAACATGCTCAACAAATGTCCATACCTAGGAAATGAACACACTTACCAATGTTAAGGACATTCCCAAAACTGAATGAAAAGCCTCTCCCTTTACAGATGAGGAAGAACGTAAAGCCAGAGAGTGTGTTTCTTCGATAAAGCAGAATCAAGGTCTAGTTAGCCAGTGCCTACGTGTTTTAATCCTGAATCCTCTTTCTAGTCCCTACCTGTCTTTAAGCTGCACCTTCAAAGACTGTGTATCCGATCCTGAGTTAACTGTGTTCGGCTCTGGGACTTGTGCATTCAACAAATGTTTACTGAGCATTTACCTTGTGCTGTGCACTGAAGGTATGGTGGTGAGACCTGCTTTCACGAATCTTAGAGTCAAGTCGGGAAAGAGTCTGGTGGGGAACATGTAACTGTTTAATTCTATGTTGAAATAAGTGCTTGGAAGGAAAGGAGTACAATTCTTTGTGTTAAACAGACAAAAGCCAAACTCCCTTCCTCAAGGAGAAGGTCCAGGAGGGCTTCCCTGAGAGAGTGAGACTTAGGCCAGTGGTTCTCAACTTGTGGGTCGAGACCCCTTTGGGGAAACACATACATCGGAAAATACATATATAATTACATATTGTTTTTGTGATTAATCACTATGCTTTAATTATGTTCAATTTGTAACAATGAAAATACATCCTGCATATCAGATATTTACATTACGATTCATAACCATAGCAAAATTGCAGTTATGAAGTAGCAACGAAAATAATTTTATGGTTGGGGGTCACCACAACATGAGGAACTGTGTTAAAGGGTCGCGGCATTAGGAAGGTTGAGAACCACTGACTTAGGCGATCTGAAGGGCAGGCAGGGATTACACAGGCTAAGGAGGGAAGGGCGCCAGGCAGGTGGTGTGGCACAAGGGCCCGGGGCAGGAGAGCTCAGGGCACTAGCGACGCTGAAGGAAGCCGGTATGACCAGACTGCAGAGTGCGGGGGGATGTGGACGAACCAGAGAATTAGGCAACATGCGGGCAGCAGTCAGCTCACAGAGGGCTGAGCTGGCCTCTGCTTTTCCCCCAGCATCCTTCCCCGAGGGTCAGCAACACAGCCAAAGGTGCCCCAAACGACGGGCACCCGGGTGCCATCTAAGTGCCCGGCAGCAGGGACCACAGCTCGAAGAAGCTTAAGAGACCAACTCTTCCTGCTGAGGCGCTAGAGATGCGTCCACAGTGCCCTTGCCCCAGGACCGCGAAATGAAAGGCAGCCTAAGAGAAAGGCAGAGACCGAGGAGATGGAGGGCCGCCCCCTTTCCTTTACCGCGCCGTTCTCGCAGCTCTTCGTCATGCAGCCAGCAAGAGACGAAAAGATGTAGCCATGCCGGGTGTAGGTGCCGCTGCCTGGGCTGCCCTCCTCCAAGTTACACAGACGTTCGCCTGCGGGAAAAAACGCGGCATCAGCCACGGGTGCCCAGAAGCTGTGGGCCACCCGGCCTTCCTGCCTCCGTCCCTATCCAGGACTCGGTATGGGCATCGCTCACTCACCCGGGATGCAGTACCTCACGGGTGGCGCCATGACAGCCACTATGCAAAGCCCGAAGGAAAACGGAAACGGCCTCTTATTGGCCAAAACACGGGTACAGTGTCTCAATAAGAAACGCGCCAATTGGTGCGTTTGTCACGTGACCCCGCGGCGCCTTTCTGAAGGGGTAAACTACATGTCCCAGGTTGCCCCGGGCGAATCTCGGGGCGGAGCTCCAGAACGCCTGGACTTGCGCTTGCGCCGTGGTTGAGCATGGGCTGGCGGCGGGTCCGGGTCTGCAGGGTGGCTCTGCAGGCAGCGGGGCATGGTTGGTTGGGTTGAGCCGCGTGGGCCTGGGGCGCGGAGCTGGAAGGGGTGGCAGTGAGCGGAGGCTGCGGGCTCCATTTGGTTGACTGGAGAGTCGGCAGGAGGCAGGTAAGTCGGCAGGCCTTTGTCCTCAGTCCTGTCCCTTTTTCTAGGGTCGGGCCCTGTCCTGGGGCCTTGTCGTGTAGCCGGCTCCTGCTGTCTCCTAGCGGGTCCCTGACTGTCCGCGCTCTCCTCTAGCCAGGCAGAGTGCACCTTCCGAGCAGCCGTCACCCGTGAAGCTGGAAGAAAGCCAACTAACCCATCTCGCCCATTTCACAGATTTGCAAACTCAGATCCAGAGATAGGATTTGAATTGTCCAGTGTCTCAAAGATAGTTTAAGGTAGAACCTAAACCGGAACCCACGTTTTTTGACTTCCAGTCCCATCGCACTTTGACCATGCCACCCTCACTGAGAAATAAACCTTTTCCCTGTTTTTATAACTGCAGCTTCCGATCTCAGTGGAATCCTCACAAGAATCCGATCCCATCCTTAACTTTTTCTCTTCCCAACATGTTAGTCCGGAAGGGAAGTCTGCACGTGAATAAAATGCTGCCGGTAGTGATGATTGACACCTGCTGCTCGAAATTGCAAACATCCTGAGAGCAACATCTTTGTCGGGATGAGGTTTACCAAGACTTTCATCACAGTTTCCTCTGCCTTCTGGCAGCTTTGAAAGCCATCTCTCCCAGTATACGCTCCCATCCCCAAATCCAGTTTCCCCTTGGGAAGCAGATGGTGATTTTGAGCCTTGGGAAGCGGAGAGTGCCATGGCCTGCAATCCCCTCTAATCTGGTGGCAGATGTCATTATGGTCTGTGGCTACTACTACCGTGGGCTCAGTGTTCAGGGCTTGTGCTTGGGGTGATGGTGGTGTGCTTTGCTCTGTTTCCTCCCTAGTTCACTCTGACCCCCCTCCTTATTGCTCCTCCCCCACAATTGTTTGAGTTCTGCTTTACTTCATTTTCCTGAGATGAATGTGTGCTCAGTTGTGGCCCCCTGGACTATACATCTCTTCCCTGGCCTCCCCATGGCCCCCAAAACCCACTAGCTAAAGTGAGTGGAGGCTCAGCTTTAGACTTTGTTCACTCTTGCTCTCCATATCTACAAGCTTTCTGTTTACATGTTTGGGTTGATTTCTGGTTGAAATTGTTTCCTAAAATGCCTTCTAACACTTAAGTGCTATGATTCTAACAACGAGAAGTGATAGCAGCGGAAAATTATTTGGTGTTATCCATTGTTGGACAGATAGACATCTGACTAGCCTCTCCACTGCTACATCTCAGGTCATTTATTTAACAAGTATTTATTGAGCACGTCCATGAGTCAGGTCTTGTGCTAAGAACTTTATGAACATTAGCATTTACTCATCCTCATTGCATGGGAACACAAGAAAATTGAGTTCAGGCAGGATCCAGTGATTTGCCCAAGTCACAGAACCACTTACAGGCAGAATTGAACCTTGAGTAGTCAAATGACGGGGCAGATGAAAGTTGGCAAGTCTAGTCTTTGAAGCAGACATTTCCTGTAGAGCTCGAATTCTGGAGATGGTTGAGAACAATCCAAAAAGTGGAAACCTGAAAAAGGAAGTTTGTTTGTAGACAGGAGAGATGGCATATTATCATGCTAATAAAGATGAGAAGAGAGGAGAATCGAAGATGGCGGCATAGGTAAACACCGGAGACTGCCGCCGTGGACAACCACTTCAAAAATACAACTAAAAGTCGGAGCGGACATCAACCAGAACCACGGGAAGGCTGGCTGAGGAGAGTCTCTTCAACTAGAAGCAAAAACAACAGCATTCTGACGCTCAGCGGAGGCGCAGTGTGGAAAATTTAAAGGTACGGCGGTGCGGTGGTGAGGGTGCGCGCGCAAAGCGGGCTGGCGGCTGAGGGCGCGATTGTCGTTTTCACTCAGGAGCGAGTCTCAGACTCTGGGCTACAGATCCAGGCGAGTCTCTAGGGACCCAGACTCAAACGGGAGAAGCGGGACTGTCTGGCTACGGCCCCTCCGAGGTTTGCAGCGATCGCTGGGACAGAGAGGCAGAGCCCCTGGGGACGGACTGAGAGCGGCCATAGCTGCTCCCTCCCCCCCCCCCGCCCTGTTGAGCCCGCCCCGCCCAAACCCTGCGCAGAGCCATTTGCCGATCGCCTCAGGCAAGGGCTGGACTAGCACCTCCCCTGAGGACTGAAGTTTTCCCACAGCTGATTTCCACCGCCAGTCTGCCTGGTGGTCAAATCCCTCTAGTGTTAACTACAACAATTAAGGCTTGGCTAGAACAAGACTGCGCACAGAGACCACAAGGGGGTGCACCAAGAAAGCATAAAAGATGCGGAGACAAAAAAACATGACAGAAATGGAGGATATGGAGCTAAGAATCGCAATTTTGAGGGCTTGCCATAAATTTGTGCAGAGCCTCACGAAAACTAATGAGACCCTCAATGCTACGATAAAGAAATTAGAAAGTAAGCATACACGGACTGAAATAAAGAATATTATACCCAATAGCAGACCAGAGGAGCACAAGAATCAAACCAAAGATTCGACAAAAAACACCCAATTGGAAAAGCATAATGAAAAAAGAATCCGAAAGTGTGAAGATAGTGTAAGGAGCCTCTGGTACAGCTTTAAGTGGACTAATATCAGAGTCATTGGAGTCCCAGAAGATGAGAGACAGCAAGATATTGAAAACGTATTTCAAGAAATAATGGCAGAAAACTTCCCCCACCTGGAGAAAGAAATGGACTTACAGGTCCAAGAAGCGCAGAGAACCCCAAACAAAAGGAATCCAAAGAGGACCACACCAAGACACATCATCATTAAAATGCCAAGAGCAAAAGACAAAGAGAAAATCTTAAAAGCAGCAAGAGAAAGAGGCTCAATTACCTACAAGGGAATACCCATACGACTGTCAGCTGATTTCTCAACAGAAACTTTGCAGGCCAGAAGGGAATGGCAAGAAATATTCAAAGTGCTGAATACCAAGAACCTACAACCAAGATTACTTTATCCAGCAAAGCTATCATTCAGAATTGAAAGTCAGATAAAGAGCTTCACAGATAAGGAAAAACTAAAGGAGTTCATCACCGCCAAACCAGTATTATATGAAATGCTGAAAGGTATCCTTTAAGAAGAGGAAGAAGAAGAAAAAGGTAAAGATACAAATTAGGAACAACAAATATGCATCTATCAACAAATGAATCTAAGAATCAAGTGAATAAATAACCTGATGTACAGAATGAACTGGTGACTATAATGAATCAGGGACATAGAAAGGAAATGGACTGACTATTCTTGGGGGGGAAAGGGGAAAGGGAGATTCGGGAAGAGACTGGACAAAAATCATGCACCTATGGATGAACTCAGTGGGTGGGGAGTGAGGGTGGAGGGTGGGGTGGGAGCTGGAAGGAGGGGAGTTATGGGGGGAAAAAAGAGGAACAAATGTAATAACCTGAACAATAAAGATTTAAAAAAAAAAAAAAAGATGAGAAATGCAATGCATCTTAGTTGCCAGCTATTGCTGTTGTATTTTAGGAAACAGGAAGTTCTCCATTAGCCATAGTAAGGGAACAAACAGCGGTATGGACATCAAAGCCACTTGCATTTGTTGTGGGGTAAAGTGTTTTGTCCCACTCTTATATTTGATTGTGGTGCCTATCTATGCTATTTTGAAAATTGATGCTTGAAGACAAATCATGTTTCTAAACAATGGGAGTCCAACTCAAAGGAGGTAGGAAGTTTGAGCTTTTCCTTTTTCTCTCTTCTACACTCTTAATTCTCTAGCTCGTAGGAGGTGATAAGGGAATGGCCACTTTATCCTGGTGCAGAGAGTAGGTCTCTACTGAATTGTCTTTCTTCTCTTTCCCTGCTGGCATTGTCTGCTAGATTTCTTTTTCCCTTAGGTCAATATAGGGTTGTGGAAGGAGGTAATTAAGAGTTTTCTTTGAAAGGCTGTTTATGTTGGTGAGCCAGGATGCAAGGAGAGTACCTTGCTCTAGTTACTGAACGGAAACCATCCCTACAGTGGAGCAGCCTCCTCCGGTTTCTGCTGGGTCTTGAGCTGACTGTTAAATAAGTCAGTGGAGTTGCTGAGGACAAAGTAGCTCTAGGGGAAAATCAGATAATTTCTTTTCTGGAAGGGACTTTAATTTGCTGAGTTGATGAGATTATCATCGAAGGAATCTGTGTCTTCTGTTCTGGGCGTTGCCTGGGCCGCTGACCTTCCATGGCTGTTGGATGAGGTAGAAACCACACAGAGGAGATGGAGGCCCTTGCAGAGGAGCCATGCAAAGGGCCAAAGAGCTAGGGAAGCTGGTTGGGAAGCTTGGGGCCAAGGGCAGCAGCTGCTGAGAAGGCTCTTGAATGTTCAACTAGAACAGGCAGAGGAGACTCAGCGGAGAGGTCAGGCCTTGTTGTCGTCCTGAGCCACCAGCATGGAGGCTCCCCTCCCACTGCCATGTCTTTCTGCCTGTGGTGGTATTCTCCTCTGAATACCCGAGGCTGTCTTGGCTGCTGTACCCTTGGGGTGGCGCTGGGACTGGGATTGAAGACAAAGCATGTATGTCATGGAAGGGTAGCTGAGCTGTCCTGACAGGAGACAGGGGCTCTCCTGCTACCAGGTTGGCCTGTAACATCAGCCCAGAGGGAGTAGGAAGGATGAGTATCTTTTGTCAGGACTCAGCAACCAAATAGTTCTTGGGGACTGGAAACCCTGGGCAGGGGAGTCTGGGTGCAGGCTCCACATGCTAGCATTCACGCCACCACTGGTTGTTCCTTGGAGGTAGGTCAATGGGCCAGGGCAGACAAAGACTTGGGGAACCCTCTGCCAGTGGCCATACTCACAGACACACTGGGCAGCTTTCTGCATGTTGGCTGTGCTCCGCCCAGTGACCTGTCTACAGACAATTCCAAAGACCCTGCTTTGTCTTGGAGCCACCTATCTCCCCTTCACCCCTTTACTATGGCCTTTTGCTCTCGGTGTGCATCATCTTGGATTTGCTGTGTAACCACATGGTGCAATGTGGTTTCTGCCGGATTAGAACCTCCAGCCCTACCCCCTGTAGTCTGGTTGGGACATGGCACTGCACATTCCGTAGAGAATGGAAGTGACTTTCTTACTGCCCACAGCTGGTAACTGGCCCAGCTGGGCCTCAGTCTTAGGTCTGTGCTTCTAAACTGGTGCTCAGGGCCTCCTCACTGGTGGGCTAAGGAGGGAGGCTGGTCCCTCACAATGGTGTGCTCTCCTAGGAGCCATGCAGCCCCTCACAATGGTATGCTCTCCTAGGAGCCATGCAGGGCCAGCGGAGCCTGCTGCTGGGCCCTGCCCGCCTCTGCCTGCGCCTGCTTCTGCTCCTGGGCTCCAGGCGCCGCTGCCCCCCTCTGCTCCGGGGCCTGGTACAGCGCTGGCGCTATGGCAAGGTCTGCCTGCGCTCTCTGCTCTACAACTCCTTCGGGGGCAGTGACACCGCTGTCGATGCTGCCTTTGAGCCCATCTACTGGCTGGTGGACAACGTGATCCGCTGGTGTGGGGTGGTGAGTGATGCCCAGGGAGCAGGAAGAGGGATGTTTTGGGGTAGCAGAGGGACATGTGTGTGATGCACCAATGCCAGCCCCTACCCTGGGGATATTCCTGAGTTATTCTGGGTGGCGACAAGCTCTCTCACTGCATCTACCTGACCTCACTGGTGTTGGCAGGTGTTCGTGGTGCTGGTGATTGTGCTGACCAGCTCCATTGTGGCCATCGCCTACCTGTGTGTCCTACCCCTCATCCTCCGAACCTACTCAGTGCCACGACTCTGCTGGCATTTCTTCTATAGCCACTGGAACCTGATCCTCATCGTCTTCCATTACTACCAGGCCATCACCACTCCACCTGGATATCCACCCCAGGTGGGTCTCCACAGGGGGTCGGGGAGGCAGAGGGCTGCTGGCCATGGGCGCCCGTCCAAGGAGTGGGGAGAGAGCGTGCCTTGCATCTTTGCAGGTATGAAACTGGTGCTGCCATATTGTCATGATGCTTTTCTCTCTTCGCACAGGGCAGGAATGATATCGCAACAGTCTCCATCTGTAAGAAGTGCATCTACCCCAAGCCAGCCCGAACACACCACTGCAGCGTCTGCAATAGGTGGGTCTTGGCTTTGCTTTCTGTGAGCCCAGCTCTGGCCCTTTGGCTGTAGCCCTAGGGAAAAACCGAAACCTGGGGTTTGAGAAGATGTTTATGAAGCACTCACCACATGCCAAACAATGGGCCCTCTCTGTCATGACCCCTGGCCCTCAGGATGGTCCTGTGAGTTAGGCATCATCACCACTTGTAGAAACTGAGGTTCCGAGAGATGAGTTGCCCTGATACTCATGTAGTATCAGGTAGCCAGTGTAGCAGCGTTTGAAGCAAGGCCTGGCTGTCTTCCAAGTCTGTGCCCTTTCCACCTCAGCAGGATGTTGGTCCTTGTAGAGAAGGATTGGCACTGACATCTCAAGAACCTTGGCCACCATAACAGAGCCTGTGTCCCTCCCTCACAGGTGTGTGCTGAAGATGGATCACCACTGTCGTATCCTTTTATTATCTCTTCCGCCTGAGGCCTCCTCTTTAGCTTCAGAGCACTGCACAGGGCTAAGGGCCACAGACTTGAGGCTTCTAGCATCACCCTGCGGAGAACATTGGGCTCAGGAGAAGTTAGTGGAAGAGGAGTTGTGGCAGCTGACCATCTCTTGGGGGAAGCAGGAAGCTTACAGGTGCTCTGGGACAGAACTCCTTGGAGCAAGTCATCTATTCCTACAGCCCTTTCTTTTGTAGACTGTCATGCCGGCACCTATTGGATGGAAAGAGATGTTTGGGCTTCAGTCGTCGTCCACTGGGTATCCAGATAGAAGCATTGATTCCCTTCTGCTGCCCCGTACAGATGTCTGGTTAACCCCAGCTAGGTTGATATATTGGTAAATTCATTTTAGTGAATGGTTTCAATTTTCATGATTTCCTGGTGGGATTGTGAGGGCTCTGAAAAGATTTAACACTTTCACTTCAACCTCTGGCAAGTCCCATATGTATTTTCCTGCCTTTGGAAAATAGTTCTTGGTGACTGGAAACCCTGGGCTTGGATGATGTCATCATGAAACAAGGATGAACCAGAGAGGCCTGGACACACCCTGAAGTTGTTTGATCTTGTCCTTAATCCTTCACGCACCAGCCTGGCTAAACAACTGTGTGGGCCACTATAACCATCGGTACTTCTTCTCTTTCTGCTTTTTCATGACTCTGGGCTGTGTCTATTGCAGCTATGGAAGTTGGGACCTTTTCCGGGAGGCTTATGCTGCCATTGAGGTGAGCCCATAGTTAGGAGCAGGGCTACTACGTAGTGAGCACTTTGGGGTGTGGAATCTGTCCCTTAAGGAGTGGGGCTGTAGCACCTCCATGCTAGAGACCTGAGAGTATAACCAGCACTGTTTTCCATCCCCTTAGAAAATGAAACAGCTCGACAAGAACAAACTACAGGCGGTTGCCAACCAGGTGGGCGGTCCCCACCCCACTGCCTTTTGCTGCTCAGGCCAGGGGGCATAGAGTTGCTGAGGCAACCAGGGCCCACCTGGTGGAATTGTAGAGACTGGTTGAGGGGCCGCCGGAGACTGGATCAGGGGTGTTCTGGGAGGCTGTCTGCCACGCAGACTAAGTGGCCTGGAAGTCCCTCGTATGTGACAGTTTTTGGCTCTCTATCCCATTATCACCTTTTTTGGGCTGAGCAAGGACTCTGCCTTGGTGATGGCCTGAGCAGCAAGGAGTCTGTGTCGGTCTGTGTACTGGGGCTCCAGGGGACAGAGATCAGGCTGGGCCAGTCTGATCATCCTTCGCTCCTGGTCTGTCTGCATCCGCATCTGGGTCGTCCCTTCTCCCAGGCTTTTTGGGACTCCTTATGCTGAGCAGATCTTGGGCTGATTGTACTTCTGCTGACCTTTCAGTCCTTAGTGTAGCTCAGTTCTCCCTGCTGCAGTCATTCCATTCTGGGTGTGGGTCTGGTCTCTTCTCTTGGCGATTGCAGCCACGGGAAGGTCTAGCTGGGAAGTGGAGTGGCTTCCCCTGGATCCCCATTTGTGTTGTCAGATCTGAAGGCCCAGGGTCGGCTCCTCCTGTGCTTTGCCATCCTGTCCAGACCCACTCTGCCCAGTGTTTGTCCACATGATGCTGCCGGGCTTGGTCCACCCATCTGGCTGCTACCCTGACTCCTCTGTGGCTTAACCCATTATTTTTTCATCCTGGGCTTGGATCACTTCCCTGCCTGAAGGTGCGGGGGGCTCTGGTGGAGACTAGCCCAGCAAATGAGCCAGACTTTGCTGTTTTCTTTTTCTAGACTTATCACCAGACCCCACCACCCACCTTCTCCTTCCGAGAAAGAATGACTCACAAGAGTCTTGTCTACCTCTGGTTCCTGTGCAGGTATCTAACTCGCTCCTTTCTGGCAGCTTAATGGAGGGGCAGCTTCAGAAAAACCTTTTTAGGTGCCCACAGGGACCCATTCCTGTGTGAACTGCTGCTCTTAGTCTAATAAAGGTTAGAAAAGTCAGCATTTAATTTTCTCTAGCATTTTGGTGCAGGGAATACTAAGGATACTGGCATTGAGTGTTTGTTATATGCCAAGGTAAGTTAAAAGCCTACCTAATCAGTAAGTGACTACATTTTATAGATAAGGAAAACTGAAAATTAGCGGGGTGATTTGTTCCACAATACACAGCTAGGAATGAATGTAGAGCTGGAGCCTGAATTTTGTGCCATCCCATTCCAACCCCTGGTGCTTTTACTACTCTCTACAGGCTCTCAAGCATGGCTATTTTAAGAAATACACAACATTTTTTATTAGTAATACAGACTTATTCCCCCCTCCTTTCCATATAATTTATTCTTTGCCCATGTTGAAGCATTTTCATTGATGCTTTTTATAGATGTAGTGAAGAAAAAGTTTATCTGGGGTGTGTAGGCTGGGAAAGAGGTCCCTATCCAATCATTATTGCTCAGCTTAATTTCAGACATAGCCGTTAACCCTCTCTAAGCTACTAACCAATCTTTGCTTCTTTTCTTAGTTCTGTGGCACTTGCCCTGGGTGCCCTAACTGTATGGCATGCTGTTCTCATCAGTCGAGGTGAGACTAGTATTGAAAGGCACATCAACAAGAAGGAGAAACGTCGGCTGCAGGCAAAGGGCAGAGTGAGTAGGGCTGAGGGCTGAGGGAGGATGCTCAACCTGCCATCCTATAAATAGGCCCTGGTTAGGGCCAACTACGGCAGGCATCCTGAAAGGCCAGAACTTGCCTAGCTGAGCTTAGGCTTGGCCAGCTTAGGCTTGAAAATTAGAAGGGGATTAAATAAAGGGGTTTGTAGAAACTTACATTTTTCTTGGTCCTAGATTTTTAGGAATCATTATAACTACGGCTGCTTGAACAACTGGAAGTTATTCCTGGGTGTGGACACAGGAAGGTAAAGTAGACCAGTGCTGTCCAATAGGAATCGGTGATGAGAAAGATGTTCTGTACCTATGCCAGTGATGGCGAACCTTTTGAGCTCGGCGTGTCAGCATTTTGAAAAACCCTAACTTAACTCGGGTGCCGTGTCATATATAGAAATTTTTTGATATTTGCAACCATAGTAAAACAAAGACTTATATTTTTGATATTTATTTTATATATTTAAATGCCATTTAACAAAGAAAAATCAACCAAAAGAGTTCGCGTGTCACCTGACATGCGTGTCATAGGTTCGCCATCACTGACCTATGCTGTCTAAGACATTAGCCACATGTGGCTACTGAAATCTTGCCGGGTGGCTAATGCACTGATGAACTTTTTTATTTAAGTTTTATTTTCACTAATTTAAAAAGGCACATGTGTGCCCTGGATGGGTAGCTCAGTTGGTTAGAGTGGGATCCCAATACCCCAAGGTTACAGGTTCAATCCCCAGTCAGCACATACAAGAATCAACCAATGAATGCATAAGTAAGTAAAACAACAAATTGATATGTTCTTTTTCTCTCTCTAAAATAAAAATAAATTAGAAAACAATAACAAAACACATGTGGCTAATGGCCACAATATTGGAAGCACAGATCTAGATTCTAGTAGAGATCATTGTTTATTTGCGCCAACAGAGTTTAAGGCCAACACTGGTTTAAGTAGCAGATGAAGCTTGCAGATAACACAGTATCCCAAGAAAGCTCTTTTCAAGAAGGGACTTCTAGGTAGGGAAGGGGGCCACCAATCACCTTTCATTTGTATGGCAGTGTCTGGAGTTCAAGCCAATGCTTTCTGGGATTGAAATAATCGATTTGTGACAGAGGTTGTCCTAAGACAATAAATGAAGCTAGCTCCTTCCACCCAAGACATGGAGAATCATTTTCCAAATTGCAGCGATCGAGGCAGTAATAAGGTGACCACAAGTACCTGCCTGCCTCCTTTCCCCAACCCCATTACATCCCTGGCTGTTACTGTACTTGCAGTCGCCCCTTAGACGTTCAGCTCAAAACCTCTAAAGGCCTTCAAGCCACCAGAGGGCACATTTATTGGACAAAATTAGGGCTTTTGTTCGTGATTAAAGCCAAGGTAGCTTCAGGATACATAAAAGGTAGCTTAATGTATCCTTACTGAGGAAAGAGGATCAGGAAGCCCAGAAACTCTTGGGACTCAGAGACATTCTTTTTTCTTGCAGGCACTGGCTTACTCGGGTGCTGTTACCTTCCAGTCACCTGCCCCACGGGAATGGAATAATCTGGGATCCCCCTCCTTGGGTGACTGCTCAGTCGGCCTCTGTGATGGCAGTGTGAGCTGGATTCTGTCAGCCACAATTTGAGCATCACCTTGCTTCCTGCACTGTCTTGAGGGCCTCCAAGGGTAGCTTCTTGGAACTCTTGAGCAACAAGAGCCTGTGGACCTGCCTTAGGGTACCATGCACAGACAACCCAAGGACCCAACTCCTGGCCACTGCAGAAGCACGGCACGATGTGGAAAAGTCCTGGGACTGATGTTCCTTTCCTCAGGCAAACCGAAGTTCCAGCCGTGGACTGGAGATTAGGCAGCTAGCAACCTTGCCGGGTGCTGACCCCAACCTCCAGGTTATAGCACTGGAGTTGGCCACCACCACTTCCACTTGCTGTCTGAGAAAACGCCTGAATGGTCATGCTGAGATCCTGGCTTCTCAACAGGGCAAAGATACCAGGCCTACTGCTGAGGTCACTGCCACTTCTCACATGCTAAAGGGAGCAAAAATAAAGGTATTTGATTTTTAAAGATCTGTAGCTTCTCACTCTTTGCCGCTACTTTAGGGCAGGGAAGGGGATAGTCAGGGTCAAGGCTTAGTGAATAGTGTTCTGGTCATGCCACCTCTGCCCTATTTGGAGGCACTGGATGTCTTGAAGAATTCTTGGCTAATCTCTTTCATTACTGTTCTTTTCGCTTATACAGTGGCACTGCTGATTATGTGCTACTGAGGCATAAGTGGAGGTCAGGGGGCGGGAAGAGAATATCTGACAGTTCCATTATAAAAAGAAATCTTTATTCTTCAGCAGATATCCACACATGCACCATCCCTGGTCCTCAGGGCCACACTCATCTATCTGCATTCACTCCTCAGCAGCATATCTTTTTCTGACATACAAATATGGAAGAGTCTTTAAGATCTTTCTTCAAACACAAGTAGTCTCACACTCAGTTACTCCACAATCCATTAGAAACCAGGACTGTTTCTTGTACAGCCGTGCAGCAGAGGCCCAGCATTTATGCTGTATCTGTAGGAAAGGCAATCAGAGGCCAATGGTCTCCCTGCCTTGGCAAGATGGCTCAATAGTTAGTAATTCCATGTTAGATTGTCAGAACAGTCTAGACCAGGACTCAGGGCTCAGCTGCCGGGGCTTCCCAACAGAAACCTGTAGCAGAAAGAATGTTGGCAGCATTAGTGGTGAGGCTCATTTCAGTCCCATCTCTCCCCACGACCTAGGAACTCACCATTCTCCCCTGGCTGACACTGCTTCCTTGCGCACCAGTCTCTTCTTGTCATCCAGAGGTTTGGCTAAGGCCCGGATCACCTGTGGTTTGTACGGCAGCAGCTGCGGAAAAAGAGTTAATCTCAGCCTGTTTAGCCAAGGCAACCGAAAGAGCTGCTTCTCTGACCCTACAACTACTCTTGAGTCCTATTCTTTTTTTTTTTTCTTTAGAACTATGTTGTTTATTAATAGTCACTATGTAAAAGCATAAAAGCATCATCAGAATATCATGGGAATTTAATGCTGGTTAATTTCTTCTTTTTAAAAAAAAATTGTTTAAAGTATTACATATGTCT
Source organism: Myotis yumanensis (assembly GCF_028538775.1). Classification (NCBI taxonomy): domain Eukaryota; kingdom Metazoa; phylum Chordata; class Mammalia; order Chiroptera; family Vespertilionidae; genus Myotis; species Myotis yumanensis. Next base: position 20,994,070 of record NW_027223764.1, on the reverse strand, counting down.
CCATTTTCCCCGATTGACCCCCCGCCCCCCACCCCGCCACTCCTGTACCCTAGGACAAGCCCCTGAGATTGGACAGTCTGTTCAGTGTTTGTCTCTGGATCTATTTTTGTTCATCAGTTTATGTTGTTCATTATATCCCACATATGAGTGAGATCATGTGATATTTATGTTTCTCTGACTGGCTTATTTCGCTTAGCATAATGCTCTACAGGTCCATCCATGCTGTTACAAATGGTAAAAGTTCCTTCTTTTTTATAGCAGCGTAGTATTCCATTGGTTAGATGTACCACTGTTTTTTAATCCACTCATCTACTGATGGGCATTTAGGCTGTTTCCAAATCTTAGCTAGTGTAAATTGTGCTGCTATGAACATAGGGGTGCATTATGTCCTTTCTGATTGGTGTTTCTGGTTTCTTGGGATATATTCCCAGAAGTGGGATTACTGGGTCGAATGAGAGTTCCATTTTTAAATTGAGTCCTATTCTTTAGTGATTCCAGAGGATGCTAGGTGACAGGATGACCATTCTGTGGTAGGATATTCAGACAAATCCTTGCCTATCTGTACCCTGCAGTTCATCACACAGCAGGGTAGTCAGTCATGCTTGACTAAGGCAAAAAGGTACTTCTCTGGCTCTTAGAATTTTCCAGGCCAGAGAGGGACACCTGAGGTACTCACCACAGGGGTGGGCAGGCGAGTGAGCGCGTGCATACACTGCAGTGCAGCAATCCGGACAGCCTGGAACACAACCATAGGGAGGTGAGAGGAGACCCAAGAAGGACAGCTGCAGATGCCAGAGGTGCTGGGGCTCAACGTACCATGGAAGGGCTGGAGCTGAGGTTCAGGAACTTGGTAACAAGGGTGTCAACATGAAGACTCATGACTTGGGGTGCTTCTTGTAGAAGAGGCTGAAGGCAGCTGAGGGTGGAGAGCTGTACCACACAGTCGGGGCAGGACAGGGCCTCCAGCAGCAAGGAAAGCAGCTAAGGGGCCACAGGAAAGGTGGGGATGACCACAGACGTGGTGATGAGCCTGCTTCTCCTCCCCTCCCCTCTCTAGCTCAGCTGGGGGACAATGGCTTGGTCCCTTGCTTAGAGGCTCTGGACTGCAAGGCTTACCGTGGGCAGCTCTGGCAAGAGCACAGGCTTAGGCAGCCGGTTAAGTACATGAGACAGACCTTTCAGGTAATTTGGCTTCACATCTGTAAAAAACAGAAGCTTAGGGGAGAAACTAGGCTCAGACATACAGCTTGAGAATTCAACTCCAATCTGATGACGCTGGGACATTAGCCTACATAGATGTTTAAAAAGAAAAAGAAAAAGCCTCTCAAGCTCAGAATAAGCAAGATCTATCCACCAACGGAAAAGAATGGGGTAAGAATCTGGAAGGTTAGCCCTTTAAGTACAGACCACACTGAAGAAGCACTGAGGTCCTAAATTATCTTACAGAATGAGGCCTGAGCCAAGGAGAGGCTTATAAATTTTGGGCCTTCCTTTTAGACTCTCCTTACCTTGGGGAGCAGCATGGAAGCCCTGGACCAAAGCAGGCACGTTATCTGTGAAGAAGCGCTGGCGGAACATGATCCGCACATCAGCATGGCCAGCACGAGTCAGTACATCAGTGCAGTCAGACATGAGCAGAGAGAAGCCATCAGCTGCTTTTGGGCCTAGTTCTGAATCACTCAGGAGGCCCATGAGCTGGAAGAAAAGAGAGCCTTTGAGGTACATTGGGAGAAGACTCCTAAATACCCAGGAGGAGGATGACAGTCATTTCTGGGAGGCACAGGATCAACAGAAGTTCTGTTTAGGTCCTACATTCCCTTGTCTCCAGACTGGACTTACCCGATCTGTAAGGCAGGAACTGAGAGGATGATATCTAAGCACTAGGGCCTTTGTTACCTGTAATCAGAGAACAGAATGGTCAGGGCATGACACAAGCACCAGAACCCTGAGAAGCATGCTATGCTTCCAGGTCAAATGGAGAAATTTTTTTAACCAGACATCATAATTGTGTGTTTAATGAGAATCCATTCTGACTCCTTACCCAGAGAAGCAGTGTGAAGGCCTGACTGCGATGGGCCCCAGAACCCAGCCCAGCCTCCACTTTGTCCACAGCCAGCTGTAGGAATTCATCCAGCTGTTGCCCTAAAAAGGAGAGAGGAAATGATGCAAAGGCTACATATTTTTCCTTTAACAATGAAGGATGTAAATCATTTCAGTGCAGAGCTCCCCGAGAAGCCACGAGAAGAGAACAATATCACTCAGCTCTGGAACCAGCACGAGAGCCTGCTATCCCTAAAGCGCAGGCTACTGGCACTGGAAGAGTTGTCTGCTCCCAATAAAGAAGGATCCCTGACAGCTCCCTGTAGGGAGCAGGATGACAGGTTAGACACAGCACTCTGCTTGTACCCCCTCATCTCTGTCCTGTAATGCTTTGTCCAAATGCTCTCAACTTGTCCCAAGGACTGTCCCCTGGGAACCCCTATTATATGTACTATTAGCAGGCTCCTTTTTAAAGAAGAATGAGGACTGAACTTCAAGATCCCATCAGGATGGCTTCCCGTACCTGCAGGGTGCTTGTTGAGGAGTCCTGCAAAGCACTTGGCAGCGGCAGTGGAGGAGAAGGGGCAACCCTGGCAGCAGCTCAGCTCTAAAAGCTCCCGCATGAGTTGGTTCAGCTGAGGGATTTCCACCTGCAGAAAACCTGGTCATGTAATGGACCCAGAGAACACTTTGAACTCACAGAGATAACCAGTGAAAGTGGCAGCAGGGCCAGGATGGACGAGAACTGCATTCCTCAGTGGAGAAGTAGATCAGCTTAATCTGCGACGAAGTTCAGCCCAGCAGCCACTTGGGATCCACCTCTCCTCGTCAGGGTTAAACTAGGGTAACTCCCCAAATGTGTTTACTTACATTTCGAGGCAGGGAGCAGACAAAGGCCATAAGCAGTGCAACCAGCCTCCTCTGTCCCGAGGAGCCATCCTATAAAGGAAGAAGAGCATTATCAAGCCTGTCATACCAGCCATAGGCTTATCGGTTCCAACAGCCATCCCAGATTAGCCCTAGAAATTTCAAGGACAGAAATCTCAGGATTCTACCCCATCTGATCCACCAGACCCTCACCTGGAATGGCTGGAATCTGCAAGGGAAGCTGTTTTCAGGCAGAAAGGAGATGTTGCCATCCAAGAAGAGGGGCACAATGCAGGCGACACTCTGGGCAGCTAAGCTAGGGGTAGAGCACTAGGTATCACCAAGGAGCTAGGGTTGTATAGTAGCCCTGGGGTTCCCATTAGAGTCACCGAGTCAATGGGTCTAAGCATGATCATTCACATACTCAACAATTATTAATTCAGCACATATATGCCAGGAACCGTTCCCATTCTAGGCCCTGGTGATAGAGCAGCAAGCCAGACAGATCTAATCCATGTTCTGGAGCTCACAATCTAGTGAGAGAACGCAACGTGTATTTTAAAAATGCTCCACAGGTGATTCTTATGCACATCTGCAGCTAACAACCATCAGTCCATGGTTCACCCGCTCCCATGGTCCATGGTGCTAAAAGCCCCTTCCTTACTTTGCCAGCAAAACTTACAAGACAAACAGCTGCCTCCACATTTGATACTGGGTAAAAGGACAGCTCAGAAGGCAGCTACCTGCTGCTGCTCCCCAAGATTGCTATCCTTTTCCCGGGGATCAAGCCACATCCATGATTATACTCACTCAGGGCTTAAGTGGGTGGTGGCAGTGCCAATGACAGACACCATGGCGGCCAACACTTCATCCTCCAACAGCACTTTTCTCATAATTGAGTGCTCCTTCTCTGTAAAATCAAAACAACAACACACACGCAAAACAACGCACACACAAACACAGGGCCATGACTATGGTTTATTTCATTTTATTTTTTAAAATATATTTTTATTGATTTCAGAGAGAAAGGGAGAGGGAGAGAGAAACAGAACCATCAATGATGAGAGAGTCATTGAGCAGCTGCTTCCTGCATGCCCTACACTGGGGATCAAGCCCACAACCTGGTGTGTGCCCTGACAGGGAATCAAATAGTGACCTCCTGGTTCATAGGTCCAAGCTCAACCACTGAGCCACGGGTGCCATGACTATGGTTTAGATAATTAGGTCCCGTCGTCATGACAGGCTGGACTCCAGTCACAGCAGCAGTGGTTTCTAACCGGTTCTGTCGTCGTGCTGTAGACCAGAGAGCCAGCAAGCACCAGAGCAGGAGTAGTCTAATGTGGGTACAGAAGCTCTTGGGAACTTTGTACACAGTCCTTAGACTGGGCAACAATGGAACATAAGGCCTGCTAATATGAACATTCTTAGTATCAGAAATAGTTATGTTAACCTTTTCAATAACTTAAAAGATAACATGGGTTTATCTTTATGGGTTTTCATTGTCATAGCAGCTACCATATATCAGAGCCCTTGACTAGAATCAAACCTGGGAACGTTTGGTCCGCAGGCCAACACTCTATCCACTAAGCTAAGAAAGCTAGGGCTAGATATTTCTCTTTATCTCCCCCTAATAAGTGAGGAAACAGAGGCTTAGAAAGGCTAAATATCTTCACCTAAGTTAGTGGTAGAGTTGAAGCTGAAACCCAACCAGGTTTACGTAACTCCAGAGCGGATTCTAACTAAACTAATTACATAGCAATTAAACAGGTGAAAGGTGTGCATCCTTTTGTTTTTTTAAAAAAATATATTTTATTGATTTTTTACAGAGTGGAAGGGAGAGGGATAGAGAGTTAGAAACATTGATGAGAGAGAAACACCGATCAGCTGCCTCCTGCACACTCCCCACTGGGGATGTGCCCGCAACCAAGGTACATGCCCTTGACAAGAATCGAACCTGGGACCCTTGAGTCTGCAGGCCGATGCTCTATCTGCTGAGCCAAACCGGTTAGGGTGGGTGTGCATCCTTTTGAACATTGCTAACATGAATGGATTTTAGTTCTTGCCATTGGCTAGGTTAGCACCCTTTGCTTGAAGCTAAATTGTAAAATGAGCCTCTGCTGGCATAACATGCAGTACCAGCAAAAACCCGAGGGTGGCAGTGCTGTCCACTAGTGGAAGGCGGAGGTCTGGAGGAGAGGTAGGAGGTGAGGTGGAGAAAGTTACCTGGCATGGAAGCCTGCACAGCCAAGGCAAGCAGGCAAGGTATAGCTGTCTGATGGAAATACCAGCAGCTTTCGGGGTCCAGCTGGCATTTTTCTGCCACCCGCTGGAGGCTCTGACAGACAGCAATCACTTCACTCGGTTCTGCAACCACATTCCCTGTGTGGGGAGAAAGGATTCTCTGTAAGGTATCCCTAAAAGCACTTCTAGGTATTTCAGATAGAGCAGATGGAAAGAACAGCCAAAGGTGAGTGACCAAGAGTGTCTTATTAAAGAGTTGAGTCATTTTATTCTTTTGGATGTTCTTTTTCCTCTATTCAGATTTCAGAGCTGAGACCTGCCAGGCTCTGCAGCAAAAGCATTCACACATTTTTTCTCAAAAAAAATTTTTTTTTATCATCCTAGAAGGATCATTTCCCCATTTTATAGAGAAGGAGGTGGCAGCTCAATGAAACTCCCAGTGGTTTTTCCAGGGTCACAGTAAGTGCAAAGCCAGGAATCTAACCCAGGCCACACTCTGAGTCATGTTTTTTCTACTGTGTAGCGGATCATCCACTGTTGACTGGATCTACCACAAGGGCTGGGCAGTGCAAAGTAGGGGGCTTAGGAATTAGTGAAGACCCATGGTGATCATGTATAGGTTTGTAGTACCAATTGCCACTGTTACTAGTGCCTAGAGTACTCTCAAACTAAAGAGTGTGTACTAATCACCCAGAGATCCTGTTAAAATGCAGATTCTGGTCCTGGCCAGTGTGGCTCAGTTGGTTGGAGGGTCATCCCATGCACTGAAGGATCATGGGTTTGATTACTGGTCATGTTGCATACCTGGGTTGCAGGTTTGATCCCTGGTCAGGACGTGTGCAGGCAGTAACCAATTGATGTTTCCCTCTCTCTAAAAAATCAATAAGATATATCCTTGGATGAGGATTTAAAAAAAAAAAAAAAAAAAAAAAGCAAATTCAGATCAGTGGGGCCTGAGATTCTGCACATCTAACAAGCTCCCAGATGATGCCCATGCTGCTGTAGCATGGCCTTAGAGTGGTACTTTTCATTACTGGCTCCAAATTAAAATCACTTGGGCACTCTTTTGTTGTTGTTAATCCTCACCCAAGCATATTTTCCCATTGATTTTTAGAGAGGGGAAGAGAGCGGGAAAGACAGAGAGAGAGAAAAATTGATATGAGACACATCAATTGGCTGCCTCCCGCACTTGCCCTGACCAGGGCCAGAGATGGAGCCTGCAACTGAGGAACATGCCCTTGACCAGGATCAAACCTGCGACCCTTTGGTCCAAGGGCTGAAGCTCTATCCACTGAGCCTCTTAATAATTACTGGTGCCCAAGTCCCATCCTTCCTCACAGATTGGTTTAGTTGGACTGAGTGAGGCCTAGGCATCAACATTTTATTTCAAAAGTTCCCATCCACTGCCTTGGAGGCATCAACTTCAAACCTGACTATAGCTCCCCATTCAGCCCGGCTCCTTAAAAATCATTCCTGGTACTTACCTTTGTTCATCTGGCAGAGATGCTGCAGCAGCAGAGGCAGGGTCTCCTTGACAATGCTGGGATGTGTTGATACAGCTGACAAGGCTTGCAGACAGCGCAGATGCCGGGAGCGTTTGGTGGGCCCATCCTCTCTAGCCAAATCCGACTCCCCTGAAAGCAACCCAGGAGACAAGGTTTCCCTGTGTGATGGCAAGCATGAAGGCCCTCAAGCCTCCCTGGGAAGGGGTGGGCCACGGAAGCTCAGGGACACATACCCATGCACAGCTCCTCAGCAAGCTTGGACACTAGGTGGCTGCTGAAGGCCACAGGGTAAAGAGTGGCCAGAGTGCCTGATGCTTCCAGCGCTGCCACCCTGCTGGGGACACGGGGCAGATGTGCATTAGTTGAGACTTGGTCCACCATTCTCTTGCCTAGACCTGCCATTGGGCAGATTCAGGAGTATAGTCTCCTGAGGCCACCTTACTGAAGAGCAAGACTCAAGTACCTAGTTGAACAGGGCTTTTTTTTGTTAATCCTCATTTTATATATTTTCCATTGATTTTTTTTTTTTTAAGAGAGTGGAAGAGAGGTGGGCGGGGTGGGGGGGTGAGGAGGAGAGAAACATCAATGTGAGAGAGACATATTGACTGGTTGCCTCCTGAATGCACCCCGACTGGGCTGGGGATTGAACCTGCAAACCAGGTACGTGCCCTTGACTAGGAATCAAACCCATGACCCTTCAGTGTGCAGGCTGATGTTCCAACCACTGAGCAACACTGGCCAGGGCTGGATAGGGTTTCTTAATGCCCAAGAAAAGAGAACAGTTCCATATCTCCAACCACTAGGAAGCCAGAGCCAAGCACAAGGCCCACCTCCCCTAGGCAGGAAGCAGAGCCCTGGAACAGCTTGCTCTATCTTGTTCTTTAGATTCTCACCAACTCTGGGCATCCTCTTCCAGGAAGCTCAGTCTATACAGGTGACCCACGGCCAGCTCCAAGTCCCCAGGAGACAGGAGATCTGTTAGAAGGGAACAGGAACCGCATCTTTCTTCCCCTGCAGCCACCACAACCCTTCCAAAGTCCCATTAGAAATCTCAAGTCAACCAGGGTTGCAGTGAGAACTCGGGAATTAAGACTTCTTTTCACTCAAGACAGAAAATCACAAGAAAGGGACCAATACCCCATCTTTTCTTTCTCTTAAGTGTACCTGGCTGGGCACCCAAGACAGTGAGGGTACGGATGCCAACAAGCTGAAGTTGGGTGTTGGGGTCAGTCAGGGCTGTGAATACCAGTGAGCATAGCTGGTCCTTGAAGGCACTCAGAGGCCTTTCACCTAGGGAGAGACAGTCCAGGTTAGAGGGAAGCCCTGACTCAGCAGTGACACAAAGACTGTTGGGGGTAGATTTAAAGCGCTTAATCCACTGAGTGTCCAGGAAGTACACTGGGAAAAAATAAACAGGTCCCACCCATTCAGTGGTTTGTTTTTATGCTACAATCTCAGAATGACAGGACCACTGTTCTAGACTCCTTATCCATGGCACTCTGCCTACTCTGGAAGGTGATCTCACCCTTGTCTTCAGAGCTCCATTTCTGTTGCAGCTTCAAGAAACCCAGGATCATTTCAAGGATTGTCCGCCGTTGGTTGCTCTGTAATGTTTTAAGGGATATTAGAGCCAAAGAACATAGGGTGGGGCAAAAGTAGGTTTACAGTTATATATGGAACAGTTTATTCTTATATTCTTATTTATTAATGTATTATTTTCCATAGGAACAACTGTAAAAGATTTCAGTCCTACTACTTTGGAAGTGGGGTGAATTATTCTTTTATGTAAGTGTAAGGAAAAGAGTAAACAAGGGAACCAGCAGTAGCTAATCAAAGCAAAACCCCAAATCTGCTATCTGGGCCTAAGTTCAATGCTTAGCTCTCTGTGAGAAAAGGCTCCTAGCAAGGGGTCCCATCATTTCCTGAAAAGACAGCGCTCCCTTACCTGACTGTGCTTGTGAAATTGTTCCAGCAGCAAAGGCAGTACATTGCTGGTGATGTGGTGACAGGCTCGGGCAGATGCACCTGCAGCTGCCTGCAACAGCTTGGCACTAGGCCACACCAGTTTCATGTCGGGTTCACACAGATGGTGCCTGCAGTCTGGAGAGGCAGCGCATCACATACCTGGGAGTAGGCTGAACGTGGCCTGCTTCCCCCGCAGTTCATCCAAGTTGGAGACTGAGGCAAGGGACAGTTTGCTAGCAGTTACCATTGAGTTAAAAATAAATTCAAAGTAGGGCTCCAGCCACCCCCGCCCCCAATCACTGAACATGGTGGGCTACGTATGAAAGGTCATTGGCCCTTAAGGAATTGCTCTCTGTTGTGCTCACTCCCCTTTCTGGCTTCCATGGCTCTGTTACCCTGTAGAATGTTGCTAAGGAAGAAGTCAAGGACGTCCTCAGCATCAGCCCTTAGCACAGAGCGAGACAAACACGCAGTCAGGGAGTGGAGGGCTGCTAGGCCCTCGGCCTCCACCCGCTCACTTGCAGTCTGGAACACCTGTCAGGGAGGGATCCCATGGCTACTGAGGTGAGCCTGCACCAAGTGCGACCCCCACCCACCTTCTGCCTATTTCCTTGGGGGTTGGGGTTAAGAACCTTTAGGGCATAGCAATGGAAATTATTCCCTTAAATGAGTTTCTTCTTAATTGGTGTATTCTCACCAAGTCCTTAGCACCACGGGGATTCACACACATACATTTTGAAAAAGAGAATGTCAACTGTGAGCCACCACTGGGATGCCTTATCTTAGGTCTCTCCCTTTATCGCTCTATTCTGCATGGTGACATAGGCACATGACTATGTCCCATTGCTTGCTTGTTGAATAACCAGGCACAGCAACAGATGGAAAAACACAGGGTGAATTATTTCCCCTGATGCTTGACAACTGGGAGTTAACAGTAGTGAGTTTATCTAAGTAACACTCACCTCTCTGCGGATAGAAGCCCAAAGGCTGGGGAGGAAGTCCTTCAGTTCCTTCTGTCCGTACACAGCACAGCAAGCATTCTGCCAAGAAAGTGAAGGTATTGGCTAACCAACACTACCTATCTCAGACTTCCTAAGATAGGCAGATACCTCAGCACAATGGCATCTGAAGGAGCCTGGCTCTCAGAAGATTTTATTATTATTTTTAAAATATCTTTTTATTGATTTCAGAGAGGACGGGAGAGGGAAGGAGAGATAGAAACATCAATAATGATAGCGAATCATTGATCCGCTTCCTACTGGGGATTGAGCCTGCAACATGGGCATGTGCCCTTGACTAGAATCGAACCCGGGACTCTTCAGTCTGCAGGCTGATGCTCTATCCACTAAGCAAAACCAGCTAGGGTTCAGCTGGATTTTATAATACTAATACCCAGAGCAAGAAAAATAGGTGCTCACCCTCATTGATGAAAAACGAGCATCAAGCCAAAACCGGTTTGGCTCAGTGGATAGAGCGTTGGCCTGCGGACTGAAAGGTCCCAGGTTCGATTCCGGTCAAGGGCATGTACCTGGGTTGCGGGCACATCCCCAGTAGGAGATGTGCAGGAGGCAGCTGATCGATGTTTCTCTCTCATCGATGTTTCTAACTCTATCTCTCTCCCTTCCTCTCTGTAAAAAATCAATAAAATATATTAAAAAAAAAAAAAAAGAAAAAAAAAAGAAAAACGAGCATCAAGAGGGAGCCCTGTTCAGCCTTTCCTTGGTGGCCACTCAGTTACTACACGACAAGACAATACGCAGCTGGGGCCTTTAGGTCAACATGTAGGCCCAGATCAAAACAACAACAACAAAAAACATGTAGGCCCAGATCCTGGTAATCCCTCTTTAGAGGCCCACTGAACTGTTCCCTGGCTCTCCAATAATCTATAATCCGTTAGCACCCCTAATTTGTCTATAGTGGTTCTCAACCTTCCTAATGCTGCGACCCTTTAATACAGTTCCTCATGTTGTGGTGAACCCCAACCATAAAATTATTTTCGTTGCTACTTCATAACTGTAATTTTGCTACTGTTATGAATCCTAATGTAAATATCTGATATGCAGGATGTATTTAGGCAACCCCTGTGAAAGGGTCGTTCGACCGCCAAAGGGGTCGCGACCCACAGGTTGAGAACCGCTGGTCTAAAGGCAGCTGGACCCTAGAAGAAAAATCACTCACCAGAGTCTGCAGAGAATCCAGCTTGGCACTCAGAATCTCAGAATCCACCTTTTCAATCAGCAGAGGGAGCAGGAACTGTGGGAGAGACAGAGGAAGAACTGAAGTCTGAGATAGGTAGTATTGCAGCCACACCAAGGCCAACCATGTCCCCAGGGCAGGTGCTACACCCAAGAGCTCTTCTTATGACTTTAAGCTAACCTTCCTGCCAAGATGAGGCCAGACCCCCAGTTACCTGAAAAATGGTTGACAAATCTGTAGGATCTTAAAAGATAGCACTAGATAGGGATTGGATTACTATTTTAAAGAAGAGATGGTAAAGTTTTTCAACATTGAAGGTCTGAAACACTTCCCACACAAGCCTGAGGACACTTGCAGGATGTCATACCTTAGAACGTATACTGGATCTTTCTTTTCCCCCATACTTTTACAGTTCTTTCCTCAGAGCCTTCTGTGGGCTGAGGCTACATACGCTACTGTGGGCAGACCTACCTCAGCGAATCGTGGTGTGGAAGCCAGCACAGCTCGGAGACTCAGGATGAGATCGTCTCTCTGGATACCATGAGGATCGTTAGGTGGCTGGTAAAGGGAGAACGGCCATGTGTTTGTATAACTCTTTGAACACAGGCTTGAAACTGACAACCCAAAGAACGGAGTGGGATATTTACAGCCAATCTATATGATACAAGGCTCCAGCAGGAAGACATGCTCACTCTTACCTGTTCCTTGGGAATGTTCGTCTTTGGAGAATTTATTTCCTATCTGAACACATGGTTTCTATCTGATCTGTCATCTCATCATTCAAAGATAAGCATCATTAACTCTCCGGTGCATTACTTTCTTCTCTCCATATATATTATGACTGTGTTAGTAGACACTCTTTCCCTTTAAAATATGTACTTTTAAATCCCCCTTTCATGGACGTTTCTTTTTTTTTTTTTTTTTTAACCCTTTCAATAAGGTGTAATTCTGGCAATATAAAAATCACTGATGTTTTTTGCATCAAGACAGCAGACTGAAAACATACACCAGCTCTAGCCGGTTTGGCTCAGTGTCGGCCTGAGGACTGAAGGGTCCCGGGTTCGATTCTGGTCAAGGGCACATAACTCAGTTGCAGGCTCCTCCCCATCCTGGGCCTTGGTCAGGGCTTGTGCAAGAGGCAACCAATTGATGTGTTTCTCTCACATCGATATTTCTGTCTTCCACTCTCTCTAAAAATCAATGGAAAAATATCCTCGGATGAGGATTAAAAAAAGAAAAGAAAACTTGCACCAGATTTTCTTTTCTCTCTTTAGAAACTCCATGAAAAATACAGTTAAAAGGATTTTCTTTTGTTTTTAAAGATATCAAGTTAAAGGTTGAAGAGAACAGGATAAGAGATATTAGCAACAAAGTTGTAGAAGCTGAAAAGCAGATGGGTAAGAAGAAAATGACTCAGTAGAGCCCCAAAAAACAGAATCCTCAGTAGGTTTGGGGAAAGCTGAATAACTACCCATATACAGTCCTTGGAAAGCTTAGAAACTGGCAGTAACAAGTACCTCTGGAATTTCAGAATTCTCTCATAAAGTAACAAAACAAAACAAAAGAAAATATGAAAGAAAAGGTAAGAGATTCAATAGTCTCACAAAAGAATAACAGGAATTCCAAAAAGAAGAAATAGAGAAAGCAGACAGGAAGAAATGCAAGAAAATTTACTAGGACTAAAGTACACGAATTTCTAGACTGACAGGACCTACCAAGTACCCAATACAATACATGAAAACAGACCCATAGTAAGGCACATTATTGTGAAATTTCAATATTTAGGGGGCAAAATCAAACTTAAAATTAGGGAGAGAAGTAATTATAAAGGTTTGTGAATCAGAAGGAACTTAGACTTCTCCAAGGAACTGAAATCTATAGGTAAATGCAGAAATGCCTTCAAAATCTTGGGGGGAAAGAATTTCCATTCTTGAATTTTATATCCATACTATCAACAAGTGGGAGGAAAGCATGAAGACATTTTAGATTTACAAAATCTAAAAAAATTTCATTTTTGTATATCCTCTCTCAAGAAGCTAACCAAGGTTGCACACCACCACAATGAGGGAGTAAACCGTAAAATGAGGCATACATGCACACAGGAAATAGGAAATCTGATCCAAGAGAAAGGATAAAGGAATCCCTAGGATGATGGTGAAGGAAGATTCACTATCTACTCTGCATTAGGAGTAGAAAGCAACCAGTTGAGACTGTATGGCCAAGTTAAGAATAGTTTTACATTTTTAAATGGTTGAAAAAAAATTGAAAGAATAATATTTGTGACGTGAAATTATATGAAATTTATATTCTTACATCCATAAATTAAGTTAAAAAAATTCTTATTTTTTAATTACAGTTTACTTCCAATTTTATTTTGTATTGGTTTTAGGTGTACAGCGTAAGTGGTTAGACAATCATATACTTTACCAAGTGTTTCCCCAATATTTCCAGTACCCATTTGGTACCACATAGTTATCGCAACATTGACGCCATAAATTAAGTTTTATGGCAATACAGCCACTGTGCCATATTCCAATGTCTATGGCTGTTTCTGTGCTAGAACAGCAGAGCTGAGCTACAAGAAACCAGATGGCCTGCAAAGCCTAAAATAGACATTATCTGGCCCTTTAGAGAAAAAGTTTGGTAACCCCTGTTCTACAGTGAGCATACAGATATAGTGAAAGTCAAAGGAACTATCATTTATACTGATGTGATCCGCTATGATGATGGCATATGGCCAAAATGCATTGATAAGACCATAAAGAATATTTCTAACACAGTGATACTAAAAGCCAGGTGTCTCTATTTTAATTGACAAGAGCTTTCTGCTTCCCATAGGATGCAATGCAGAACACACACAAGTCTTCTCAAAGAAGAGAAATTCTCCTGTCATTATCTATATAACCTTGTTTTGCCTAGAATGTCTCTGAGAAAATATATAAGCTATTGGGAACAGTGATTATCTCTAATGGGAAAATGTGTGGTGGCTATAAAGGGGTACAATGCATAATTCTCTATACTTTAAATGTTGAATCATGCTCATTTGTGTTAATTTTAAAAAAAATGAATGACATACTCTTCCCTACCCCCAAATTATAAATGCATATATTCCAATAATTCCACTTTTACGAATTTATCCTACTGTTATACCCATATATACGTGAAATGATACATGTACAGGGTATGTAAATTGTAGCATTGCTTGTAACAGCAAAAGATTAGCAACCAACCTTAATTCCATAAAGGACTAGTGAAATTAATTGGGTATTTCCATGCAAAGGAATGTTACACAGCCATAAAGAATAACACGAGCTAATATATATACTGATATAGAACAGTTTCCAACATATACTGTTAAGTGAAAAAGGCAAAATATAGGAAAAGTGTACATACATGTGCTACCACTTTGGGGGGGGAGGGGATATAAAACATTTGCTTATATATGGATGAACAAGCTCTATATAGACATAATTGATAAAAGTGGTTGACAGTGGAGAAGAAACTTGAGAGGTAGGTTTTTTTCTTCACCTTTTGGATTTTGAATCACGTGAATGTGTTATCTTCTCAAAACAAATACAAAATAAAACAAAGCAAAACCAAGCCTAACCAAGAGCTTTCAAAATTTTAAAGCTACACATTCTGAGTTAGAAATAGTGATATTTATTACAAAAGAGACGAAAGGAATTTCAGGAGAGAGGTGGCCCCAAGCAACATAATTTCAACTGTAATAAACTGGTAAGAAATTCCCTATGGCAAAGATGACTGTGTAACTTTAAAGCAATGAGATTCAATATTCTGATGTTGTTTGTGATATAACTCCTTTCATTTCTTCCAAACCACTAATGCTTGCAGTGATGAGACCATGAGTATCTGGAAATAGAAGGGAAATGAAGATAGAGAAAGGGAGGAAGGTCCAAGAGGGTCAGAGCAAACACTTCCTGTACATACTGTGCTCAAATGTTTCTTCTTTGATTTGTCAATTTGTTTCTACTGCCTGAGACGCCCCAGTGGACTCCAGGATCATATCCTAGACATCCCTCAGAAATCAACTGAAATCCTAACTATCTTATCTGTGAAGTCAGTTCCTGCCTACTGTAGCTCACATTGAAATCTGTCTTCTCTGAAAAACTATAACACCACTCATTTCAGTCTATAATCTCATATTGTTACTTAAATGTTTCAGCAGTCAAGGGCTGGAACCATGTTTTACAATACTGTAGCCCTCAGCATTAAGTACACTGGTAAAGAAGTTAAGAATCCCCCTACATGCCTGCTGAATTGAATTCTTCCTTTGATGGCAAATGTTTCTCCATTTCCCAGTTTACTAAAATTACGTTCCCTCAATGCCTAGAACTGGGACTGGCAGATAGCAGGCACTCAACGAATACTTAAAAATGTATATATTTTACTGTCAAACTGCAGCGGGAAGGCCGGGGAGGGTAGGGGGGCAGAAGAGGTGGGTAAGAGATCAACTGAAGGACTTATATGCATGCATATAAGCATAACCAATGGATATAAGACACTGTGGGTAGGGGAGGCCAGGGGATTGTCAAGGGTGGGGGAAAAAAGGAGACATATGTAATACCCTTTGTAATACTTTCAGCAATAAAAAAAAAGAAAAAAAATATTTTAAAGTTGATTGCAGAGAGGAAGGGAGAAGGAGAGATAGAAACATCAATGATGAGAGAGAATCATTGCTTGGCTGCCTCCTGCATGCCCCTACTGGGATTGAGCCCACAACAGGGCATGTGCCCTGTCTGGGAATTGAACCATGACCTCCGGGTTCATAGGATGATGCTCAACCACTGAACCACACCTGCCAAACAACGAATATTTAAATGAATGAGAACAAACCAATGAATAAATGAAAGTTACTACTTACAGGGGTAAAATCAATAGGGAAGTAACAGGATGTCACTTCAAACAACTCTTCCACAAAGGGTCCTAAAGCAACGGAGAAAGAATGAAGTTGACTTACAAGCTTCACTCATCTCAACAAACCTCCACCACCTAATTCAAGGCTACAAAGATGTACCGAGGCTATAGTCCCTGGAGATGAGGTCATGGACAATGCGGAAGGCCACCAGAAGGTTACGGGGATCCTTTTCTCCATCCATCACCTGGATGAAGCCAAAGGTGAAGTCAGCTCCTAGGCCCTTCAGCTCTGGGGAGGAGAGAACAAGGTCACTACTGTCCCATGGATAGAAAGTTGGGCTTTCTTTTGGCTTGTGTTCTCCCTCTACTACCACTGCCTCCCCTTTCCTGCCTCCCAGAGAGAGGACCCTTTTTGTTTCCCTATTACTCAGTGAAGAAGAGATGTGCAACAATACATAACTGTTATGGAGGTAAGAATTTAAAACAGCCCAATTCTACCCTTCTTTTACTTTACTGGGGAGTGCGCAGACCCCCAGTTTCCCTTTATCATTCTCTCTGAGTACTGGCTCTTCTATATAACCCCCAGGCTAAAATGAGTCCTGGTATTAGGGGGGTGGAGGACAGGATGTAGTCACTTTTCAGATTTCCTAGAGAGCCTTGCCTCTTACCTTCTTCCCGGGTTCGCATAAAGTTGGTGATAATACTGTAGACTGTGTGTCGGTCCACCTGTGGCAAAGACTTGGGGTGGGAGAGACAAGAAATAAATTAAGAAAGTGCTCAAAGAATAACTCAGCTGACACAACTACTTCCTGCTTTACAATCTCTTAAGTGGACAGTGCTCTTTATACCAGTATAAGATGGACCGAAGAGGAAATGCAGAGAAAGGACAAGGCTGTTAGCCCAGCACTACAGCAGGGGGCCAATAACCACAAACTGTCTGCGGTGTGCCTTACTTTTTTTAGATGTAAGAGGACACAGGCCAGACACAATGGCATGCCTCCCTCTTCTTATACAGTAGCAAGGAACAGCATGTTAACATGGTCAAAGACCTGAAAGAGTTGAGAACTTCAAAGGCAATTATTTTTTTGCCATCTAATTCTAGTTATGTGAAGGGCTGGAAGATAGAGAATACCAAGTGGCTGTTATCACTCACCTGTACATGGACCTCCTGGAAGATGGCTTTAAGCACAGAGACAGCCAGCCCTGGGGGCAGGGTCACACACAAGCTCTGGGGGGAAAGAGGAGGTATGTGAGCACTGAGGGAGTTCTAGCACAGCCTTCAAGACACAACCCTAATACAGGCCTAATTAGCTATAGTGGGAATCACAACATTCAGATTCAGCAAGAGCAAGAAACACGGTCCCTTTTCTCAAGTTGATTAGTTCTTTGCAGTACCTTCCAAGTTGGATCTGAATTTGTCCCCAAAGGATACTTTTACTTTCTAAAGTAAAACAGACTAAGAACTGAAGTGAAGCTGGCTGACACCAGCTCAGTCCCACATTTGGGCATCTGTTCCTCAGCCCTCAGAGTCTCACCCCCAAAGGGCAAAGAGAATTCACTGGAAAAGGGCTTCTGCAAACATGATGTGTAATGGGAAAAAAGGAGAACTCACAAGTGCTCTCAACCCCTGGAGGACAGATGGGATCACAAGATGATGGTCCTTCAGCCGGTTCTCATAGAATAGGATGAGGTGTACCACTGCACAAACCAGAAATTCAGCCATTAGTCCACACAGGCTGGAGGAGGGCACATCAGGGCTCCTTCCCAGAGTTTCTGAGGGCTATTACTGCTTGGGCTTCACCACAAATTTCCTCCTTCACCAAGAGGTATGTCTCATGCCCTCCCATTGAGGGTACTTTGATTAGGCAGGAAAACAGGCGAACATCTTTTATTATCCATTCATAAATAGGCCTACCGTCAAACCCATGCTCAACCCCAGAACAACCTTTCCACAGAACTGGGGCTGCCAACTTTCTCAAAGGGCCAAGATTGTAAATATTTTAAGCTTGCAGCACATAGTATCTGTCACAATTACTCAACTTTGCTCAATTTGGCCGCTGGAACATAAATGCAGCATAAACACCAGGTAAATAAATGGGTATGGCTACATGCGAATAAAACTTTATTTATAAAAACAGGCTGAAGTTTGCCTATAGAAGATAAATAATTTGTTGGCTTTTTTCCTTAGGACTTCAAAACACTTTGATATTTCACTTCTTTTCCACTCCATCTATGAGACACTACTTTGTCCACTTTACAGAGGGGAGGATGCACTGAAAAATACTGTCTAAAATCAAGACTGTCTTGTCTTCTGTCTTAATCCTTATCATTTCTATGACATATACCCGTGAGGAATGAAGACCTTGAATTAGTAGTTCACAAATGCCTCTTACCCTCCTACCCCTCCCTCCCTGTAATGGCTTGAATAGACAAGGAAGGCCTTGCTTGGCTCATCAATCCAGGGAGATACTCCTACTAGTGATGCCAGTACCTTCCTTCTCCAGGAGCAAGGAGTGACACTGGAGTAGCACCTGTGACAAAAGCTGGATTCCTCGTTCCCGAGTTCGGGGTTCTGGATTCTCTAGAGAAGACCTGGGGAGAAGTAGGATAGAAAGCTTGACATTACCTAGTTCAAACTTTTAAAGAAGTAAATATTTTGCAATTAGTTACACTTACCCCCTGGGCATGGAAGCCAGCAAGGAAGGTATTCTGGATTACAAATAACAGTAAGACCAGAGCCTAAAGAGCCGGTTCCCAGATTGATCTGGCATCATTAGAGGATCATGTTACACCACAGCCACCAGAAGTGCCCATCTCCAGGCACTGACTGGGTACTGGGCTTTCTCTTTCTCCCCTGAATTGTGACATTCCTCTGAAACACAGCTTAGCAGCTACACATAGGGCTCAAGAGATGGCTGGCAGCTGCAGTTTCAATCAAAACAGGAGGAGAGTAAATATATTATTGCTAAAGAAGAAAAGCTGAGAACATCCACCAAGGTCCTGGGGGGGGGGGGGGCGGGGACCACAACAACTTTGTAGATAGGAACTTGTAGAAAGGTCACTGCTCAGAAGCAGAAAACTGTGCATTTAAAAATAGACCAAGGCACATTTATTTTATAGCAGGATTATTCAGAATAGCCAAAATGTGGAAACAACCCAAATATTCATCAACTGATAAATGGTTAAACAAAATGTGGTATATCTATACAACAGAATATTATTCAGCAAGAAATAAAATACATGCTACAACAGGGATAAACTTTGAAAACACAATGCTATCTGAAAGAAACCAGACTCAAAAGGCCACATATGGTATGATTCCATTTATGTGAAATGTCTGGAATAGGCAAATCCATACAGATAAAAAATAGATTCGTGGTTGCCAGGGGCTGGGAAGAGGAGGGAATGAGGAGTGACTGCTAATGGGCATGGGGTTTCTTTTTGGGTTAATGAAGATGTTCTAAAATTGACTGTGGTAAGGGTTGCACAAATCTGTAAATACACATTTTAAAATGGTGAATGTTATGATAAGTGAATTAAATCTCATAACAGTGTTATTAAAAAAAAGAAAAAGAAACAAGGCCAGAATAGCCTGAGTAGAAAGGCCAAATGGTTGCTTATGTGGAAGAAATGCATAATAGTGACCTACTTACTCCCAACATCCCCAACCCACCCACCCAATGGCCATGACTGTTAATAACCTTTGCAATTAAATGGTCTACCAAGTATGAAATATGAGGAAAGCAGGCATTAGACTACAAGCACATACTTCCTCTGATGCTTGGAATATCTGATTAGGACAATGATCTTCCACCTGTTTCCCCAAACCTTTTCCTATAGTGGGTTCTGGTGCAAGGTCAGCTTCCTAGCAATGCCCAGCAGGGCCCAAGGCAGGTCTGAGTCAGATCCAGGATGACTAGAATCCCATGGGGGCAGGTGGGTCTTAAGAAGCATAGGAGGAACCCCAGCTCTAATTAAATAATAGTTGATGGTCTTCAACCAACCACCTCATCCCAAACCTGTGGGCTGATCCAGGAGCTGGTGGCCCATAGGCTATGTGCTCCCAAAACTTCCTTAGGAGCCTTAGGTGGCATGACATTTTTTTTAGGAGAAACAGGGGTTTAACCTGAGGTACTGGTAAGAGGGTGAGTGGCTGGGTTGGGCTACAATAGGAAAAAGTCAGGACCAATTAGTTCCAGGAAAGCAGCATTACACAAAACAACTTTTTGAGGCCAGGCTAGAGAAGGGCATTCTCGAGCAGAGGCTTTTTCTTACCCAAGGGCTTCCACCACTTGTAACACTGTGTAGCTTCCAGATTTCACATCTAGAGGAAATAAAAGAAAGAAATATGAAAAAACAAAAACCCACCCCAGGGTTCAATGGCTCATAGTGGGGCCCACTATGCTTGCCAAGAGCCCCCCTATATAAGAATCATTACTCTTAACATTCGAATATGCAGCTTCAAGTATAAAAATAGAAAAGTAATGCACATACAGGTTATTCATTATAGAATTATTTACAATAGCAAATGACTGCAAACAACAATGGCCATCAATAAGAAACCAGTTAAATAGATTTTAGTACATCCATACAATGGAATTCTCTGTAGCAACTCAGAAAAAAGTGAAGACTGAAGAAATCACACACACACACACACTCGCTAATAATGGGACAAGAGCTAAAAGCAGAACAGTGCACAAAAGTAGTATATATTTTTGCACTAATGCCATTTTTCTGTTCCAGGACCTAATTAGGACTACCACACTGCAATTAGCCATCATGAATCCTTAGTCTCCTCTGTTCTGTGAAAGATTCTCAGTCTTCCTTGACCTTGACATTTTATAGAAGTATTTCATAGAAGGTCCCTCAATTTGAATTTGTTTGTGTTTTTTTTTCATTTATTCATAAAACTTACTGTAAGTCAGGTACTGTGTTAGGAGCTGGAGATAGAAATAAAAACAGGGAGCTTTTAATAAAGAGCCCACCATATGTTGGGGCAGAAAGACATAAAAACAAATCACAGTATAACAAGTTTAATATTACCATCCTATATAATAAAAGCCAAATATGCAAATTGACCGAATAGCGGAATGACTGGTTGCTGTGATGCACACTGACCATCAGGGGGCAGACACTCAATGAAGGAGCTGCCCCCTGGTGGTCAGTGCGCTCAGCCAGAAGCCGGGCTCATGGCTGGCCAGCGCAGCTGCCACAGCAGGAGCCTTTCCCAACTCCGCAACAGCACTACTGAGTGGCAGCAGCAGACACAGTGGGCCGGGATGAGTACGACCAGCGCTGCGCCTGGCCCCGACTCGGGCTCCTCCCTGGCCTCCTGCCACTTGGCGCACTGCCACATCCCCCAAGGGCTCCCGGAGTGCAAGAGGGATGTCTTATTGCTGGCTTGGGCCCGATCCCGGTGCTGTTCTCTGTAGAAGGCAGTCTGTCTGAACAACTCAGTGACTCAGGGAAGTGCAGGGAACTCAGGGTGAGCCTGCCTCCGCGCTTGATGGTGTTCGCAGGACAGACCATGGTGGTCCAGCCTGTGCATGTGCAGTAGCTGCTGAAGCTCAAGCAGCAGGCCGTGCAGCAACAAAAGGCCATCCAGCCACAAGCTGGCAGGTGGACATCCCCCGAGGGGTCCCAGACTGCGAGAGGGTGCAGGCCGGGCTGAGAGGACCACCCCCCACCCCCACAGTGCACAAATTTCATGCACCGGGTCTCTAGTAGTGATATAAACAGATAATGGGTTAACATAAAAAAGGAGTAATATTCTTGGGTTTATGGGCCATTCCTCACTAACTTTAACTGAGTCATTCTCTTAACACTATAAATTCTCCCAAATAAAAAATATCTGAAAGTACTGTTAATTACATACTTGGACTCCTGGGATGAAAGACGCTAATAAATAGTTAATTTAACTAAGGGTAGCCTCAATGGCATTAAGGAAAAATGTCAAAGTTCCTTTCCCTATATAGGTAGGCCTAAGTTTTTCCAATGTGTCCTAAGATTTGCTCTCTAAAAATGGACCTATTAGCACCTCCTAACTACCCACACTTTCCTCAGCAGGGCACCAGTTCCTGTGGGGCACCGAGTGCGTTAAAGGAGTATTTATATGAGACTGACATAGAATGCACAATCAGACCTCTGTCTGATGGAGTTGCAGCCTCTTGAGACTTTGGAGTAGCAGCCAGGGAGGGGGGAATATGTGAAGGAGTAGGAGAAAGAAATATCCCAATCAGGATTCAGTTCTATTCAAGCTCTCCAAATGTCCTTTCTGATGAGGATGCCACACACATTTCTCAGAACTATATTTTAGTGTTGTTTAATAGTGTAACAATCTTTTGGATTCAGGAATAGTAGTCTCCTCAAGGAATCACAAATTGTGGACAATACAATATAATAAAGACTGAAATGAAGGAAAATCCAAATAACTAAGAGGAAGAAAATTTATATCCACCACCTGTAAATTCAACGTGTCCAAAAATCACACTGTTCGAAACCAGCAGTCCCCAACTCCATTAAAAAAAAAAAAAAAATTTTTTTTTTTTTTTAATTGATTTTAGAGAGGAAGGGTGAGGGAGAAAGAGCTAGAAACATCCATGATGAGAAAGAATCATTGATCAGCTGCCTCCTGCAAGTTCTCCATTATGGATCAAGCCCGCAAGCTGGGCATGTATCCTGACCAGAAATCAAACTGTGACTTCCTGGTTCATAGGTCAATGCTCAACCACTGAGCCATGCCAGCTGGGCCCAACTCCATTTCTCTTTTGCTCATTCTCAGGCTTAAAAATTTGGGGTCATCTTAAGAGTCCTCTGTCTCCTTCAAGCCCTATAGTTAGTCCTCAAATTCCACAGATTCTTCCTTCTCTTATGTCCATTCACTTATGTAGTTTTTTACAGCACATCTACTTATGCTGGTCTCCAGGAGACTAGTGGTAGGAATAGGAGGGTAGGATGTGGAGATTGTGTACAGAAATAGCTACTAAGCAAGTCTGCTAATAAGTATATGAGTGGTTGAAAAATAAGTACCGTAAAGATTATGACGTGTGAGATGATGTCTGGCTGCAGTAATCAGGAAACACTTGGGGGACAGGCAGTGAGCACTCAAATCTGGCCGTGGATCCTAAGTCTAACTTTGATTAGATAGAGCTAGTAGAGGGAACTGGAAAGGAATGCACTCAGGGAACAGCAAATCAAGGTGGCTGTCTGGAACTAAAGGTCCAGGAGAAAAGTGGTGAGAGTAAAGGCTGGGGCCAGGCAGTGGCAGCCTTTGAATGCCTGGCTGAGAGCCTTTCTCCCTTAGAATGCCACATCATTTCTCTTCCATACTTACACCTTTACATCTGACACCTACTTTCATCAGGAACCCAGGTAAAAAACAAAGTTGGTGGAAACTGCCTTTTTGATCACAGCATGTTCCTTCTGCATTTACAACCTGTAGGAGAGGCTGCGGCTGTGAGTGGCTGAATGGATGCTGATCTCTTTAGCACTAACAAAGCTTGATTTAGGATGGAGGATTAGAAAGTACATCTGATTCTAGGGACACTTCAAAACTCTGTCAGCCTTCAACAACCCTGACTCGGGCTGTGGTCTAAGATTGAGAATATCAATTTAATCCTTCTCAAATTCGCTTTCACTATGTGACTCCCTTGCTCAAGGATCTACAATGACTGCTATTACCTCACACCCCTCTGCCTGGAATCCAAAGTTATGCATAATCCAACCCCACCAAACCTTTTAAACCTTATATTAATAACATTTTACTTATCTGTTACTACCAACTTCCTTTCTTAGAAGGGTTAAATTACAACAGGGCCAGTGTTAGTCTTAGCTGAGCTGAGTTAACTCTAACTAGACCAGCTGTGGGCAAACTACGGCCCACGGGCCGGATCTGGCCCGTTTGAAATGAATAAAACTAAAAAAAAAAAAAAAAAAAAAAGACCGTACCCTTTTATGTAATGATGTTTACTTTGAATTTATATTAGTCCACACAAACACTCCATCCATGCTTTTGTTCCGGCCCTCCGGTCCAGTTTAAGAACCCATTGTGGCCTCAACCCATTGTGGCCCTCGAGTCAAAAAGTTTGCCCACCCCTGAACTAGACAATAGTTTAGACTATTTATTTCAGGCAGAAAAGTATATAAATTTTACAAAGATATTTATAAGAACTTGGCATTCCTTAATCATGTCTTATGTTTTGAATTTGAAAAATTCAAAATTATTATGCTCATAACATATAAATGTGAAAGAATAGTTACAACTAACACTGATATAGCAGTGTTCTTTATCTTGGTTGGGGGTAGGTGTATGCATTTTTCAAAATCAGTAAACATACATTTAAAATTTGTATATTTCATTGAACATAAATTTTACACCAAAATAAACTGTAAACAAACTCTAGTTAATAATATGCCTACCAAAGTATTTGGGGAAAGTATACTGCTATCTACAATTTAAATGGGTGGATAGGTATGTGATGCAGCAAGTTATATTAAAATGTTAATGGCAGAATCTAGATGGTGGGAATATGTTTCTTATGAAATTCTTTAGACTTTGCTGTAAGTTTGGAAATTTTCATAAAACACTGGGGAAAGTGACATTGATAATGCACTGTACTTGTTCATTGTAAGCACTGATAACACCCTGCTTCATAAAGCTGTAAGCGGTTAAACTTAGTGGAATGGCAGCATCAGGCATTTGCTCCTTGATGCTCCCATGCCACCTTGCACAGACTTCTTATAGTTTTTTTCATGGTGTAGTGATCAGCACATATGTAGTCTAATTTGTATTTATATTCCTACTAGAGGCCTGGTGCACAAAATTTGTGCACTGGGGGAGGAGTGTCCCAGGTCTCTTGCAGTCAGGGAGCCCTCAGGGGATGTCCAACTGACGACTTAGGCCTGCTCCCCATTCTCAGTGCTGCTGAAGAGGCGGGAGAGGATCCCACCACCGCCGCTGGGCTCACCAGCCATGAGTCCAGCTCAGGGCTTCTGGCTAAGCAATGCTGCCCCTGTGGGAGCACACTGACCACCAGGGGGCAGCTCTTGCATTGAGCGACTGCCCCCTGGTGGTCAGTGCAAGTCATAGTGACCAGTCATTCTGCAGCTCAGTCAATTTGCATATGAGCCTTTTATTACATAGGGCTAGAGGTCCAATGCATGAAACTTGTGCATGAGTAGGCTTGCTGGCACTGGCTTCCCTCTGGCACCCAGGACGGGGCTTCCCTTGCAGCCCCAGCTTCATCTGAAAGGTCGTCCAGAAGGACGTCTGGTCTAATTAGCATATTACACTTTTATTATTATAGATTGCTTTGCACCTGTTTGGAGAATAACATGTGTTCAATAACGATGAAATGATTTAGTTAAAAGTGGAATTGCTAAGGACCAAAGTATTATACTTTCTGCAGATTCACTATATTCACTGATCACATATTCTAAAAGTTAATATGTTCAATTTTCAAGGGATATATCCTTAACTTTTCCCCAAGCACGAAAAATTGCCAAAAATAGGCAAAACTCCTCTGTATTTGTGAGATTATTTTGTAGTCTGTTACTTAACACGAGGTCTAAAGGCCTCCTAACATTCAATAACTTTTAAGTTTTTTTTTTCTAAAAGAGTGAAGTCTCAGAATTCCAAGGAAATCTGGAATTTGTTTTATTCAAATCCTAGATAAGCTGTCAGAATTAAGTGATTCCTGAACTGGTCAAAAAAGCAGGAAACTTGAGATCTGGGGGAAGGATAAAAACCACCACCACATAAAAAAGTTATGAAACAAAATTAACCAAGAACTTTACGAAGAAACAGAGGGAAAGTCTGGAGGAGGATACGCAGAACATCACAGACTCCCCCAGGCTGGCTTCCCTTCTCTCCCTTCAGTTACAGCCAGCCCGAGCCCAGGCCGCCGGGCCACTCCCAGCATGCCGCGCGCCTGGGGCCGAAGCCGCGAATACACTTCTCACGTCAACCTCCCAGACACAACGTGCTTTCGCAGAGTGAGCACCGGATGCTAAACTGGAGCCTCTGGGTCTGGGCCCCGGTGTCCCACCTGCCTGATCTGCGAATCTCTTGCCCTCGCTGGGCCTGTTTCCTCGTCTGACTCTCCTACGTCGGGCCGGCGCACAGGGTAACTCAACGAAGATGAGGGGCGTAAAGACGCTTTAAGGAAGGTGCAAGGGACTCTCAGCCTGTTATGGCTCTTAAGTCCGCGATGCTCACAACCAGTCCCAGACCGATCTCTCAAAGTCACCGCTGTCCCTCACTCCCTTCCCGCCCGGCGCCAGTGCCGCTCCCTGCGGTCGGCCCCTTGCGGAAGCCGCGAGGCGACGTCTGCCGTACCTGCAGCCACTTGGTCAGCGGGGCCCTCCTGCTGACCCATGACGAAGTCGTGCACGAGGCCCCACAGGGCACCCGTGGGCGCCACCGCCTCCAGATCGGCGGCGGCCGCCATGACGCGAACTAGAGATCGTGGGAGGGGAAATGGGCTGTGGCGCGGGACGGGCCTCTCGGCGCACGCGCCTCCTGAGCCAATCGCCTGGCGAAGGCTGAGGGGACGGGGCGTTCCCCGGGTCACGTGCTTGCCGGTCCTGGCGAGGCAGTTCCCGGGAGGCTGGAACGGCCCCTCCCCGAGGGCGGGGCCCAGGTCGGGGAGGTGGCTGCTGGGCTGGCAGCCGGAGGCCATGGAGGGCCAGTAACTTCTGGCCAGGCTACCCCGGAGACCGGCGGCGGGGCGGGTACCTGACTGGGTGGGGCCGAGGGGCGGTGCGCACCCTGGGGGAAGCCAATGAAAAAATCAGGCCCGGCACGAGGGGGCGGTGCCGTGGGTCACGTGCGCACCTGCGGCCGGCGGCCCAGCGCCCGCACCGCGAGCCCGAGGCTGGGAGCGGGCCGGGCGGGGGCGGGGTTAGGCAGGTGAGTGACAAGCTCGGGGGCCGGCCCAGCCGGGAGTCCGGAGTGAGCCGGGTGTAGCTGCGGCGGTGCCCGCCCCCTCTCCGCCCCTCCAGCGGAGCTGTTCTCCGGCCGGGCACCGTCGCGGGCCCCCCTGGCCCGGCCACCTGGGACTGTGCTGGGGAGTCGGCCACCTCCCTCTCTCCCCTCATCCGCAAAGTTTGTGGCGAAGCCGGCGCCGGGGCAGAGCGAACCCCAGGGGGGAGGTCGGGGAGCGCCCGATGACGGACGGCAGGAGCCGTTGACCCCGGGCGCCGCTGTCCGGGACAGGAGTGCGGAGCAGTTGACCAGCCCGCCGCCGCCGGTGCATGGGGCCCGGCTGAGGATCCAGCATGGGCAACTGCGTGGGGAGACAGCGCGGAGAGAGGCCGGCCGCCCCGGGACACCCCCGCAAGCGAGCAGGTAACGACGGGGAAGGGAGCAGGGCTACGGGCGCCCCTCCTGTTGTCCCCCTCCTGGCCTGACCTCCCACGGCTCCTGGCGCCTGGGTTTTCCCGAAGTGAGACGTGGAGCGGGGGCTCCCCACCCCTGGCTGCCGAGGGAGCCGAGTTGGGGCTACTGGGAGCCCTGACCCGGCTTCGAGCTCAACTAGCTCCAACTGGGAAGCCCGGGTGGGGGCGGGGGCGGGGGCAGGAAATGTTTCCAGACCGCAGCGGGGCCGGCGGAGGGGAGGGGGCCGGGGCGGGGCGCCGCTCGCCTGGCCCCCGGGCCGGGGTCGGATGCCGGCCCGTTGGGGCGCAGCGAGGGTGGCCGGGCGTCCCCAGAACTCAGCGAGCGAGGCGAGAACCGCCGCTCCTTCCAAAGGCTGTGTCATTTCTTTATCCGGCTGCAGATCGTGTCTGCCGGAATCCGACTTGCAGAAGCACCGCAGGACTCTGGGAAAGAAATCTGTATTTTCCCCGCAGGGCTTTCTGGAGTCTCCGGGCCGTCTCGGAGTGTTGGAAAAGTGGGGAATCGCCCTGGGGTTTGTTGGGATCCTTCCCGGCCGTGGGAATGGGATCTGCTCCCCGGTGATTCGCGAGGGCCGGGCGGCGCCTGCTCACTTTCTTGGTGCCCTCCGGTCCCGGCGCTTCGCCTCGGGGAGAAGTCTGACGGTCGTTTCCCCAGTCTCGGCCTCGTACTGACTTCCTTCTCTGGGGGTGTTGCAAGGACCTTCTGAGAATGATAAAATCGTGGACGTTAGAGGTGCAAGGCGCCTCCGAAACCTGTCTAGAACCCAAATAGACCCGATCTCCTCCAATCCGAGAAAGTCCAGATCCAGCGAGGTTGAGTAACTTGCCCAAACCCACACAGCTGGTTAGTAGTACAGCTGGGACTAGAACAGTCTCCTCTCCCACCCAGTTGCCACATATCCCCTGATGTAAGAGAAGCCACAGGCAGAGTAGTTAGTGAAGTGGAAACTTTAGTTGGAGTTTCCTGACTCCTTTGACGCCGAAGGTGTGTTGCCTGGGTTGCAGAAACTGGAAAGGTGGATGAGGGGGAAACATGGGGGAATCGGGAAGGATGTCTGTGTGGTGGACAGGATGACTTGTAGAAGAAGAAATGTACTTTTATGGGGGAGAGGTGGAGGGGTAAAATTTAACATTGAGATCCTCTTGGCAACCTGGGCCATTCTGACTGAGGAAAGTTGATTCTCAAACCCAAGCGCTCTCTTTCATTCATTCATTCAGTTAACAAATGTTTATTATCTATGTGCTCAGTTCACATAATTGATTTTGTTGCATTTGAAACTCCTACTTGAAATTCTCCCCTTCCTTTTTTGGCATTATTAGACTATCTTGTGTGTGTGTGTGTGTGTGTGTGTGTGTTTCTCAGATCACTGCTAGGTGTGGACACACCCATGGGTCAGTTTGACATTTCATTTTTTTCTCCCATTACCCTCCTTAGAGAAATCGTATTCAGTGTCACAAACCTTTGTCCATTGGGAATACCCATATGCTGTATTTTCAACTATTTCCTCGTGAACATTAGACTAATATCTCTAAATGCCCACTGGACACTCTGATGTAGTTATCCTCAGATTCCACACCTCTAAAACCAAGCTCTGCATCTCTTCCCTCAGTCCCCTTCCCTTTGCTCTTCCATTCTTCCAGATGCCTAACTTTATTCTTTGAAAACCTCTCTCTGCTGACTTTTTCTGCTTTCTGCCCTCTTCCTTCCAGCCAGTCACTTGGACTTGCTGTTTCTTCCTTCACCAGGTCTTACAAACCTGCCCCTCCCCACTGTACTTCACAGCCTTGTCACCTCAAATGCAACTCATCTTTCAGGATGAAGTTAGTTCCCTACCAAAGGCAAGTTCATCTTCAGTCATTCATCCAGTGCCTGTACATGGTGGGCAACCCCCAGATGATGTTTATTAAAATTAACCTGTTCCAAACCATATAGTTCTATGTTCAGAAAAAATTTTGTATCTCCCCTTGTTTACAAGAACAATCCTTCCATTTAAGGTGTGATTTCTTTCTCTTCCCTGACAATAAGGCCACCAGTGTTTGCTCCTGCTATTCCCCACTGCTTATTAAGAGCCTTTCTTCCCTTTAAGTTCCACCTCAAACCCAATATTTTTCTAGAAGCACCTTGCCTGACAGTTTCACCCCCTCCTCAGTAGATCTGATTGCTTCTTCTGAGAACTCGTTCAGATACATCATGTCACTTACTTAACAATTGTCTACTCCATATTATTAGTCATTTCTTTGATGTTTACAGTCTTTTTTTATTTAATATATTTTATTGATATTTTACAGAGAGGAAGGGAGAGAGATAGAGAGTTAGAAACATTGATGAGGGAGAAACATCGATCAGCTGCCTCCTGCACATCTCCTACTGGGGATGTGCACGCAACCCAAGTACATGCCCTTGACCGGAATCGAACCTGGGACCTTTCAGTCCGCAGGCCGACGCTCTATCCACTGAGCCAAACCGGTTTTGGTGATGTTTACAGTCTTATATCAGCAACTACATTGCAAGCCTTGAAGAGTTAGGTTCTGTCTTATCCTTGTGTATGTGTGTCTGTTTGTCTTTCTCATTCATTCATTTAACCATACACACAGGCACACATACATACTCGACACTTAGCTCAGTGACTTATACAAAGGAAGCACTCAATATTTGTTGACTTTAGAAAGCTGTCTCAACTTCATCTTACCATCTGAATTTTTCATGTAAACATTTTATTGAAGTATATTTCTACATTTTCTACCTTCTAGTGTGTAATTTTTGCAATTCTGTGGGTCCTAGCTATAAATAGCTTTATTAATATCCAAAGCCAAGGGGAACTATAACATGACAAGTTTGGTATAAGGGAAGGAATCCTTAATCTCAGTGTGCACATGGCATTCCTATAATATCTACAAGCTTACCCTTTGCTAAGGACAGTTGTATGTTGTAACACTAATGCTTAAAATTCCCCTAGCTCCTACAGTAATGCTAACGCTAATGCTTACCTTTCCTTGGTCACTGATGTAATGGAAGAAAGCCTCACAGAGAGCTAGCATATGAGCGGTAGTCTTGGGCCTGTAGCTGGGTGACCGTGGGCAAGTCATCAGTCCTCTCTGGGTCACACTTTTAATATTTGAGAAAGGGAAGAGGGATTATACTATATCATTAGAGAGCCATTGTAATCATCTTCACAAAGGGAACTGTCCAACTTGAAAGTCATTGAGTTGAAATCTTATGCATTGTCACCCTTTGGCCTTAGTTCTGTCTTCCTAGTCACTTGACAGGTGAAGCAGAGACTTGACACCCACTGGTCAGGCAGTATTGCATTAGCTGGAAGAATTAGGCGGTCCTCTCATCTCATCAAGTTTTGTGATTGTCACTTTTTAAAAACTGTTATTCAGCCCTAGCTGGTTGGGCTCAGTGGCTAGAGCGTCGGATTGCGGACTGAAGGGTCCCAGGTTCCATTTCGGTCAAGGGCACATGCCTGAGTTGCAGGCACGATCCCCAGTTGGGGGTGTGTAGGAGGCAGCCGATCAATGATCCTTGTTTCTATCTCTCTCTCCCTCTCCCTTCCTCTCTGAAATCAATAAAAATATATTTAAAAAAACAGAAAAACCTGTTATTCATTTTTAAAAACTGTATTATTGAGAGTATTACAGATGTCCCTCCTTTTTCCCTCTTGTCCTCCATAATCCCGTTCCCACCCTGATCCAGGCCTTCACCACGCTATTGTCTGTCTTCATGGGCAATGCATATTGTTCTCCAGTTAATCTCTTCCTGCCCACCACCGTTAACTGTTACTCTTAATGCAAACCCAGTGGTCTATGTTCTCCCCTTCAGATCCTGGGTGGCCCTTGCATACTTCAGAGAATACTTGGGGGTTTACTCCTTTGGGGGGCTCCTGCCACCCCGTACATATACCCTGGGTGGATCAATAGCTCTGCCCAAGAAGTGAGTAAGGCAGCCCTTCCCCTGGCCACCCCAAGATGAAATAGAGGTGGTAGAACAGGCCAATCTCTTGCCCAGCTCCACCCTTTGAGAATGTGGCAGGGCTGAAACCCAAATATCTGACTCTGGTGTGCCAGGCGTATCCACTTACATTCTGGAATCTCAAGCTAGTGATGGACAGACCCAGGGCCCTGTTTTGGGCTGGTTGGGTTTGGCAACGAATCAGCATCTCATTGTGTGGGCTGCTGTGGCTATTCTTGAGAGAGGAATTGGGCAACTTCTCCATTTGCTCAGTAAATATTTACTGAGTGCCAGGCACCTTACTGGCTGTGAACAGACCTGGTCCTTGGCCACATGAAACTTACAGTTTAGGGGGACAGATAATAAACATATAGTCTTACAAATTACATGTGGTCATACATGGAAATCCTGTATGATTATACATATAATTATGTATTGTTATTATATATGCTGGGGACACCCACATTTATCATTTCAACCCATCCTGTCTAGCCTTATATAGTTTGCTGCCTACATAACACATCTAATGTCTAAAGGGCTTCTCAGATTAATATGCCCCAAATAGAATCCACACCCTTGCTCCTTCCACACTTTCCCATCACAGTTAATGGTGATTTAATCCTTCCAGTTGCCCAGGCCCCCAACATTCTAGAGTCATCCCTGACTCCTCCCTTCCTCTCACATCCCACATCCACTTAATCAATAGATTTTGTTGGCTTTGCCTTAAATATATCCAGAACCTGACTCTCACCGTCTTCACCACTTTCACCCTGGTCTAAGCTACCATTGGCCTCTTCACTGACCTTCCTACTTCCTCCCTTGTCTCTCGACAGACTATTTTGAGCACAGCAGCGAGAGTGATGCTGTAAACTGTAAGTCAGATTTTGTTACTCCTTTGCTCCCATCTCATTCAAAGTCCTCGTGTTGGCCTACAAGACATAATAGGATTTTCACCAGCTTAATTTTCTTAAACCGTCTTTTGCTCTTCATTCCCTGTTCCAGCCTCTGATATCTGAATGGGTCCCTCCCTCCCTCTTCTCCTCCATCTCCTCAAACATTGCTTTTCAGTTAAGCCCTCCCAGGCTATTCTTTTAGAAATCGACCTCTTCCCTTCACCACCTGTTCTCAGCATTATCTACCACTATTCCCTATTTTATTTTTCTTTACATCACTTATCATTACCTGACATTGGCTGTCTCCCCTACTGGATATGGCCAGGGATTTTTATTTGTTCATTCCTTGGTACCTAGAGCAGCGCCTGGTGTATACTAGATGCCTAATGATGAAACTAGTGTGTGTAACCGAATTGGTGAGGTTTATAGAAAAGCAGGAATGAGCAGATCTGATTGGTTCCCATCTTAGATGGGTGTTAGGGCAGGTATTTGATGAAGGGACTTAAGCTGCCACCTCAGAGTGGAGTTCTGTTCCTGGGACTGGTTTCTCTCTCACCCAAGGACTAGGAAGGTCTCAAATACCTAAAGTATAATTCCCTGTGGTTTGGGAGCCTCTTTCTAGAAGATACCAGGGCTGAAGCAGGAGAGCAAAGTGAAGCCCTCTTCTAGGGTTCTAGCCAGGGAGTAGCACTTTCTAGCCATTTTATGTGTGCATCTATGTAAGAGTGGACACCTCTCCCAGGTACACATGGTATTTGTAGTCATAAACTCAAGGGGGAAGTGATGGGTTAGTCTAACAGGCTGAGGCAGGGAGGAGGGTGATGTGGATTCCAGGCCTCTCTACCCCATTGACTTGTTGGGGAATTTTTAGAATCATAGAATTTTAGAGTTGAAAGGAACTTGAAGATTTCTTTAACTTCTCTTTTCTTTTCCAGCTATTAACAAACGAGAATAAAGGTATATCTACTCCCTGCCGAGTTCACAGAAATATGGTGCAACCTATATAAAAACTGCCTGGGCTTCTTTAAGTTTCGAGTGTGCTAAGGCCAAGACATTGGAGGGAAGTGGTCAAAGTCAAATGTATTGAAAAGGGAGGAGGTCTAGTCTCTTTGCCACTTTTTTGAGTGGTGATCTTGGGCCAGTCATTTGTTTGTGCTCAGTTGATCCTCTGTTTGATAAATAAAAATATGATAATATCTCCACTTGACTTCAGAGAGATGTTGTAGGGATAAAATAAGCTGACACTGTTTTAAAAATTGCTTTCATGGCTGCACTATCTGCTCACATATGAGGTCCCAACTCAGAGCCTCATCTGGCATTAATGGGAAATAAACCTTGGTTCTCTGCTCCTTCCTAATTGTGTGTTACTTTGGACAAGCCTCTTGGTCTCTCTGAACTCCGTTTCCCCATTTGTACCCTGCTGACCTCCTAAAGAGGTTGTAAGAATCAAGTGAGATCCTGGATGAAAAAAGACTGTGAACATAGTTTCTATTATCCAAAGCTACAGAATTTTTACACACAAAACCTTAGCCAGCGATTCCCTCCACACCATAACATTGAAGTTTACTCTTTTTAAAGGAACAAAACTATAAAAGAAATGTTTTAAAACATTTTTGGATGGGACTCATTCTGAAATGGATGATATGCTTATAAGCAAACTATGCTGAGCATGAATAACCTCTGCAACTTGAAATGTTGAGTTCGCATCTATATATACAAAGCACTTGCTTGGTGGAGGTGGGGACATCAAAAGCTTCTTTCTCTCAAAAGTCTTTGTATCTGAAAGGAGAGGGGAGATGGGGGTAAACTGGTGGCAGGCAGAAGGAAATGGCCAAGGCAGAGCCTGTTCAGAAGCCCTACCTCCAGGTCCCAGGCAGCAGCATTGGTGCGAGGAGGCTCTGAGTCCTGTCCCTGGCTCTGAATTAGAAGAGTGGGTCTTGCCTGATCAGTTATTGTGTTATGACGGTGTCAGGCCTTTGGGCTTATGAGTCTCTAGGGCAGTGGGCCCCAAACTAAATGGTTCTCTGCTGCTGTGCTTTTGGGGTTCATGTTTCCACCTATAATTGTTGCTCTGTTTTCTCCCTGGTAGTCAATGGTCACTTCTTCCCCTCCCTAGTAAAAATTTGTGGTTAAATACATATAACATAAAATTTATCATTTTGATCACTTTTAAGTGTACAGTTCTGTAACATTAAGTACATTCATGCTGCTGTATAGCCATCACCACCATTCATCTCCAGAACTTGTTTCATCGTCCCAAACTGAACCTTTGTACCCATTAAACACCAGCTCCCCATTCTCCCCTTCTCTCAGCCCCTGGCAACTGCTATTCAACTTTCTGTCTATGAATTTGATTACTTTAGGTATCTCATAAAACTGGAATCATACAGTATTTGTTCTTCTGTGTCTGGCTTATTTCACTCAGCATAGCATTATCAAGTTTCATGCATGTTGTAGCATGTGTTAGAATTTTCCTTATTTTTAGGGCTGAATAATACTCCATTGTATGTATATACTACATTTTGCTTATCCATAAGCCATCATAGGACACTTAGGTTGCTTCCACCTTTTAGTTATTGTGAATAATACTGCTGTGAACATGACTGTACAATTATGTGTTTGAGACCTGCTTTCAGTTCTTTTGTGTGTATGCCTAGAAATGGAATGCTGGATCGTATTTTAATTTCTGAGGAAAACAGTGTACTGTTTTCTTCAGCGGCTGCGCCGTTTTACATTCCCACCAGCAATGCATGAGGGTTCCAATTTCTTCACATCCTTGCTAATACTTGTTATTTTCTGTGTGTCTTTTTTGTTTGTTTGCTGTGTGTGTGTGTGTGTGTGTGTGTGTGTGTGCCCATGTGCGCGCCCACGCTCATTTTTAGGTAGTAGCCATCCTAATGGGTGTGAAGTGGTATCTTATTGAAGTATTCACTTCTTGAAATCCCATCTGCTGGGCTCAAATAGCAGCCCCTCTCATTTCTTGAACTTGTTAGAATTATGCCTAGAGAAAGAGTAGATGGGCTCAAAGTGAAGCTTGACGGGTCCCCCAGAGAGGCAAATACAGGAGTTTGGGTGGGGAGAGTCTGTGACATTTTTCTGGTCAGTCAGAATTTGGTTTCTATGTGGTCAATAGTTGGGATGGATGGATGGATGGATGGATGGATGTCTCCTGTTAAGCAAAGCATTTCTGTGTTATCATTTATCTGGCTCCCAAAGATGTTAATGCTATCTTACTCTGAGCACCACTTTTTTTTAGCTCCTTTTTGCATGTGAGAGATGCAGGACTGTGGTTCAAGTGAAGAATGTAGTGCTCAATGGAAGGTATGGAGTATTATGGTGACATGGTAACATGGTGCTTGTCTGCTGTTCAAGGCCATGTGCTTCTCTCTGAGCTGTTGGGGACAAGATCTCTCTGCTTTCTGAGCCCCCTAGGAAGGGGGACTGAGTACAATGTGCTCCCACACCTCTGACCAGCCCCAGGCCCTCAACTTCTGTATCTATTGCCCTTGGAAAGAGACAGCTGTAAGGAAAAGGTCTGGAGCCCGTTCTTTCTGCAGGGTAAGGGGTGAGGGCAGTGGGGAACAGGGGTGGCCTCATTTGTATCTGTCTCCTCTGGGAGGCTGGCACCAGAGCCCAAGCCTAGGCAGCCAACTGGTCCCCAAGTAGCCTGGATCCTAGAGTCAAGCTCATGGATGTAGTTTTGTTGTCTTTAGGGCTTGAAGAGCTGCAATAGCAACAGGTGGGTGTTTATCATGTGCCGGGAACATGGGAACATTACCATGCAGTATCTCGGTCAATCCTCACAACTATTATCACCTTTTTATAGATGAAGAAATCAAACCTTAGAAAGTTAACACCTCCTGCCTACGGTCACAGCTGTAAACAACAGAACCAGGACTGGAACCCAAGTGGTCTGATTTCAGAGCCCAGGCTTTTGGTCACTGTAGTTTATTTTCACTGGAATTAAATGTTTTTTAAAATAAGCGTTTATTATTGAGTACCTCCAGGCACCATGCTAGATCCATTCAGACAATCATCTTATTTGATTCTTCCCATTTTGCCTATGGGGACATTTTTACTCATTTTACATTTGGGAAAGCTGATGGTCTGGAACAGTGGTTCTCAACCTTCTAGCCCTTTAAATACAGTTCCTCATGTTGTGACCCAACCATAAAATTATTTTCGTTGCTACTTCATAACTGTAATGTTGCTACTGTTATAAATCGTAATGTAAATATCTGATATGCAGGATGGTCTTAGGCGCGACGCCTGGGAAAGGGTCGTTCGACCGCCGAAGGGGTCACGACCCACAGGTTGAGAACCGCTGGTCAGGAAGGTAAATTGATTGCTGGTGGTCATGGAACTCAGCTTAAGTACTTTGACTCAATTCCAGTGCTCATTCCATTGTGCTGTCAGCTCCCTCCTCCAACCCCCATGAAATGAATCTAGGTGGTCAGCTGTGAAGTCTGCCGAACTTCAAGGACAGGGTCCGCTCTGCTCCCCTCCTGTTTCTGTCACCTCCTTTAATTTTCCAGAAGCTAGACCCCAGCCTGCACACTTAGGAGCCACATATGCCTGGCACATAGTAGGTACTCAATAAATATCCATTGAATGTTGTTTGAAGGCTGAGTTTACTAGGAGCAGTAGAATCTCAACCAAGATTGTGTTCCTAAAGAGAAACAAGTAGAATGCAAGCATTGTGTTTCCTCCTCCTCCTCCCAGAAGGAACTGCTCTTTCCAACTCCCAGATGCCAGAGACTTGAAAAGAGTGCCCTGGGTCTGCAGACAGAATTACTCCCAAATTCCCAAGGGAAAAGAAGCAACAGCGTCACATTAGCGAAGTGCTTACAGGATCAGGTGTCATTCTTCGTAATTAATAAGACTAACGATCCATCCATTGCTCTGCTCAGCATTTTACAGTTTTCAAAGTGCTTTCTCAAGTATAATGTATCATTTGATCACCACACCCATCCTGTTAGGTAGGCAGGGCAGGAATCATTTTTCCTGGTTTATGGATGAGGATACTGAGACTTAGTGAGGGTGTTAAGCTGCTCAAGATTATTGACAAAGAAGTGACAGAGTAGTGAGAAAGCCTCAGGCCAGAGCCTTAGTTTCCACATCTGTAAAATGGTGGCAAGGGTAGTGTAGTCGAGGATTACTAGTATATGGGGTCCTGTGTGTAAAGTGATCAGCAAGATGCCCACACACAGCAGATGCTTAGCAAATGATAGCAGTAGGTAGTTCATGATAATAACCAAGGCCAAATTCAGTGTTCCTTTGGGGATTTGTATTCTACTGACTCCTGTTCAGCTTAGAGTGTTGCGAGGAGTGAAGTGTACCCACCCCTATCCCACGGGGAAATCAGGTTTGGGCCTCTCTCTGGCCCTTCCCTGGAGTCAGAGTATATAGAAAGCGCTGGCCATGCATTTATTTTGATTTGCAATATCTGAGATCTTTCAAAGAGGATCTTTATAAGATATAGTTTTCTTTTGGTAGAAGATAATTATGACAGTTATTACAAGCATTTTATTCATGTAGCGACTATTTGCATTTTATTATCCCAGCTCCTCCAGCTCATTAGCCTCAGGCAAATTGTTCTGGATTTGGGGGGGCCTCACTTTCCTTATGTGTAAAATGGAGATAATAGTACCTACTCCATGGGGTTGTCATGAGAATTGAATGAGTTAATGAACATAAAGTCCTTAAATGGTGCCTGGGACATATTAAAATACCCAATAAATGGTAGTTATTATTTTTTACTATTTCACCATGCTTGTCACTGTATTTATACTAGCTGTCTCCAAACTGTTCCTCCCCTCCCCCCCAAGTTGTGAAGCAAGGCCAATGAAATTTATATACAAAACCTAATTTCCATTGAATATAATAGTGCTGACTGGTTATCTATTGTTCTTGTCATTACAATCATTCGTTCAGAAAAGCAAATTGGAAGCAAGTTGCCCAAGAATGGTGTTTGTATAGAGATAGTCTTGAATTCAACTTCATTTAAGAAAACGTGAATCATTCACAAAAACTTAAGAACTTCAACTCTTGTTAGTAACAAATCCCTTGCAACACCTCCACGTTCTTGCTGATTCCAACAACAACTAGTCGTGGGTACTTTTCGGGCTATCTTCTTACAGATGCAAATATTACTTGCCTGGTAGGTCAAGGCTCTGGAGCACCCTTAGTTTGCTGTGGCCCGTCTTCAGCTTGTCAGACATCTCTGGATCCACTGGGATTCCTTCTTGGAGCCTTCTATATTTCTC
Source organism: Myotis yumanensis (assembly GCF_028538775.1). Lineage (NCBI taxonomy): Eukaryota > Metazoa > Chordata > Mammalia > Chiroptera > Vespertilionidae > Myotis > Myotis yumanensis. Next base: position 20,955,873 of record NW_027223764.1, on the reverse strand, counting down.
TGATACACTTTGTCAATTGCAAACACCTCCTCCATGAACTTCCAAGAAACTGGCGATAAACATTAACACTTAACACACAGCCCCCTGTAACTAGAATAAAAAAACCATTTGTTTTCTAATTAGTATATACTGCTATTTATTGAGCCACTATTGTGTGGCAGGCTGTGCAGTAGGTACTTCATACACATCTCATCCAATCCTCTTAGTAATTCACTGAGGGTGAAATGATCCTCATTTAAGGAGAGAGGCCCAGTGATATCTACTATTATGTGCATTATAATACTGTGAGAAATGGAAGATTTTGGATTCTGGACCAGTTTTTGATTCTCAGCCCTGGTTCCTTCCATGCAATATCTACCTCACTGTCAATTTCAATTTAAGGGCTCATTGGGCTCTAAACAGGTAGAGCTGGTTTACTGACGTCATTGTCACTCATGACTAGTAAATAGTCCACTTCTGCCAGTTCTCACACTACACATCTTGAATGTGCCAGCAAGTGCACTTGGTGACAACCTTCATGGATTTGTCCCTTCTTCCACCTCTCCCCACTCCCATGCTGTGCTTAGGAAACAGACCACACTGTTCTCTCTAAATGGGATATTGCATGATATTGGTTATTTATTTAGAGAATGCACTCTTTCCCCCAAATAGACGGTCATGTGACTGACCATTTCATTTCCTGAGCTCTCTCAGCAGCTTCAGGAATCATCATCACTGAAATTGGTATCGTTTATTAATTTTCTGTTACATATGTGTTAGGCACCCTACTAGGTGTTTGACTTCATTGCTTTCAGTTTTCACATCAGCCCTGTAAGTTAGGCATAATAACCTCCACTTTGTAGATGAGGAAGCTGCGGCTCAGGGAGGTTAAGACATTTGTCCATGAAAGCAGATGAACTGTTGTTCGAATCCTGGTAGTTGTATCCCAAGGCCTGTTCCTTAACCACCATGGGAAACTAAATATTCGCTGCATCTGCCTGACACTGGGCACTGTGCTGCGCCCAGGGCATATCATAGAGAGTCCATTCCTTTCCTCCAGGAGATTACAGTGTGATGAATACTAGAGCTTCTGTGATTTCTTTTTATTTTTTCCAAACACACTTCCACCTAAGCATCTCCAGTGGGTCGATCCATGACACAGTGCCGAGGGTCCAGGGTCAGCTAAGGAGGCAGTCCTGGGAGCTGGGGATGCTCTGAATGCCGTGTTTACATCCCAGGCCTACTTCTTTGGTTGCTGATTGCTCTTCTTCCCTCTGTGCTCTCACATCAGGTTCACAGAGCCCAGAGCTCATCGTGGTCTGGCCTAATTTGATGTTCTTTTTTTTTTTTTTAATTTTTAAAAATATATTTTATTGGACCAGAAAAAAATATATATTTTATTGATTTTTTTTACAGAGAGGAAGGGAGAGCGATAGAGAGTTAGATACATCAATGAGAGAGAAACATCGATCAGCTGCCTCCTGCACATCCCCCACTGGGTATGTGCCCACAATCAAGGTACATGCCCTTGACCTGAATCGAACCCGGGACCCTTCAGTCTGCAGGTTGACGCTCTATCCACTGAGCCAAACCGGTCAGGGCCCAATTTGATGTTCTTATTCATGGCTTGTTCCAGGGCTGGCTGCTGAGAAGAAGGGGGCCTTATTTGGCTGGAAGCTTATTGTTATTATGGCTTTTTATAAGGCCCCAAATGAAACTGTAAAACCTCCACAGGCTGTATGCACTGTTATTTGGGCCTTCTCCCTGGGGAGTAGGATGGGCTGGTTTTTGGAGTCAATAGGCTGAGGGAAAGCTTCGTCAGGCCCTTTAATCTGCAGCCGACCCTTCCTGTTAGAAGCTCAGTCTAGCTCTGTCCTTCCGTGACACATGGCCCATGGAAGATCTGGGGACTGGATGCCCGGCCCATTGTTGATTGTCAAACACTTTTCCTGCAGTCCTGGACAGAGAGGCTCAGCCCGCTACTTCTGAGAGCACCACTCACTCCTTTGGCATTTGTCTATGCCAGGGGCTCTGGGCCAGAGGAAGTATCCAAGGAGAGACTTCAGCCTGTGGACCCTGTCCTTCCTGAATGCAACCCACAACCCGGTGCTAGTTTGGGTATGGATGGATGGATCCCATTTTTAGGCTGGATCGGAGCCTTAGTTTTAGAGGTAAAATGATCACTTCTTCAAAAACTGTGAGTTTGGCAGTCTTGCTCAGAACCCATCCTTATCATGTAGGGGAAGGGAATTGGCAATTTTAAGGACTTCAGCTAAAGGAACTGGTTCAGAGAGGTCAAGCTTCTGGTCAGGCTGTTGGTCTGCCCTGCAAAGTCAGAGGTAGAGCTGGTATTGGACCCAGGAAATCTGACTCCAGTTCCTGTGCCCTTTCTACTACATCCTGCCTCATTCCTGCAAACGTGTGCAAATGTTACACATGTGGCTTTCCATCTGTCTGCGGGGAGGAAGCAAAGAAAAGTGTGAAACCATTTCAAGCAGACAGTGTACAGACAAGCAGAGACCAAGACAATGTATAGACAGTTTAGAAAGAGTTAAGGTGGGATAGAACAGGTATTGGGGGTAAGTGAGGAGAGTTTGGAGGGTAAGGTTGGAGAGAAGCAAGTAATATGTTTTTCTTTATTGTAAAAGTAATATGTGTTCATGTTAAAAAATATGAACAATACCAGAAGGCCCAAAGGAGAAAATCTTTGTACTCCCACCACCCAGAGAGTCCCCACTCCCCATTTGGTGTTTATCTTTCTAGCCTTTCTTTTTCCTTTTAGGCAATAGAGTCAAGTTAGCTGTATACACCAAGGTAGGGAAGGTCTTGAGAGTAAATGGGGGCATTTAGGTCAAAGAGAGCCTCTGCTGATCCCTGCAAATGGGGTGCAGATGAATAATGTGGTTTGGGAAGAGACACCCAACATCTGTGAGCAGCAAGGACTAGAGCCTGTGAGAAACCAGGGGCTCCAGCACCCCAGACTTGAGACTTGTATTTCATCGTCCACTACCCAAGTGTCTCAGGTTTTCTCTTCTCTGCTGTTGCCTAGGGGTTTAAGGGTAAAAATTTCTCCTGATTTGCCTCAGAAGCTTGCTCCCCTACCCCCTATCTTGCAGACTCCCCTTCTTTCCCATTTACCTCCTGCGTTCTTCAGCGGTGTTCTCCTTCTCTGGAGTTGGGGACACATAGCCAGTTTTGCCACACCACAAGCTTTGCTGCTGTGTGAGGTCATTTCAGGGGAGAAACTATATATAGCAAAGGACTAGCATCAGGACAGTTCCATATTGTTCATCGCCCTTCCGCCGATGCAGCCAGGGTCACCTCGGACTCTGTGCCCAATGGTGGGCACTGCGTTGTGTCTTCAGTGTCCTCTCTGTATTCCCCAGCCAGGTCTCACCCACACAGGACCAGGGTTGTGGCCCTGCCCAAGTGAGCCTTTGAAAGAGCAGCCTCAGGAGAGAGGCAGTGGGGAGAGTCAGGTGGCCAGAATTCTCTTCCAGCTTTACCACTTGACACCAGTATGTGTGGCACCCATGATTCCCTGAATGCTTCCTCATCTGAATGATGAAGGAGTTGGTCTGGAGCAGGAATTTTGTACTATGTTTTTTTAATTTAAATATTTTTTTAAAAAATTAATTTCAGAGGGAGGGAGAGGGAGAGAAGGATAGAAACGTTAATGATGAGAGAGAATCATTTAGCAGCTGCTTCCTACATGCCCCCTACTGGGGATTGAGCCTGCAACCCTGGCATGTGCCCAGACCGAGAATTAAACCATGACTTCCTGGTTCCTGGGTCAACACTCAACTCCTAAGCCACACTGGCTGGGCTGAACTATTTTTTTAAGCCACTAGAACCCCTTCAGATGCAAGCTTACAAGGTAGCTTGATATATACAACCAACTTGGTGCTGTACAGGTTGATGCCAGGGAGATGGGGGCCAGTAGAGGTTCCCCTGAAGTCTTGGGGTCCTGATTGGAAATCACTAGGCAAGACCACCCTCTGAGGTTTCTTCCAGCTTTGGGCTTCATGGTCTGGCCTTGTGATGGCCTCTGGAATAAGTGACCCATCAGCCACGTTACAAGCTTTGTGACCTCTGAGACTTTGATGGTCATTTTGGGTAGACGGGGAGAGTGGCGTAGGGCAGAGTTTTTTGTAGTTGGGTAGTGGGCGGGGGAGGAGGGGGGGGGTAGCACAGAATTTGCAGATGCAGTTTGACTTGTAGCCTGCACTGCCATGGGCTGTTTTTTTCTGGCCTGCTCCCACCTGCTTTTCCTTTTAGTGCTGTTTTTTTCCAAAAAAGAGATGAAAATGAGGATATAGTGCATTTTAGGCAAAGAAAGTACATTTACGTTAAGTTGCCCGGGGCTGAGTTACACACTTTATATGTAGGGTTTTTGTAGAGCACAGTGGTGCTTTTGGCAGAAATCAGAAAGCCAAAATCCAGGGCCAGTTTCCTTCATTCAGCGAGTGTGTTTGTCGAGCCCCTACTTTGTATTCCTGGAGGAGCACAAGGGAGATCCCAGCTATGTTAAGACCTCTTGAGTACAAGTAACAAAACAACTGAACCTAGCTTACGCAAAAAAGGTGATTTGTTAGAGGGTTCTAGGACCCACGACAGGATTGCTCCCTGGCCTTAAGCAGGGATTGGAAAAGTCTAGTTAGATTCTCCCCTTTGTCTCTTGTCTGCAGCTTGGCTTCCTCCTTCCTCAGCCACACAGCCCCAAGTGTTTCTGCTGCAGTTCCAGCCACACTCAGAGGGACTCAGATCTCTAGTCCAGAGTCTAGATTCCCAGGGGAGCGAGTTCCATTGGCCCAGCTTAGGTCATCTCGTCTCTACCCTTGGTCCACTCCGCCCTGATTGGGATGGGGTCACATGAACAAAACATACCTGGCAGGAGCCACTCCTGACTCTGTATGGATTAGGGGCAGCTTTAGAAGAGAACTTGTGAGCTGCACAGGCAGCCCCAAAGCTGCCTGCTCCTCCAGCCCTAAATGAGGAGCTCTTCCCATGGAGGAAACCAGGTGTGTGTGGAACTCTTACTAGCCATACAGGGGAGACAGGAAAAGAAGGGACACTTGGCAGAGCTGCTTGTTGCCAGGTACATGGCTCTTCCATTTGGGGCTGTCAGAGGGCACAGGGCTCCCCGAGCTGGTGTCTATAGCATCCCACATAGAGAAGAGGACTCTTTAGGTGGGTTCAGGGAAGGAGGGTTTGTTGGCAGGAGTATGGCGAGGCCTCATGGGAGTTGGGGCTGGACAGCAGTCAGGAATGGAGGCAGCTCTGTCTTTTGGGGGCTGATGGCCTCTCTGCTTTAATCTGAGCATCTCCCTTGACTTCCCTCTCTATAGACCCAGCCTTCTCCTCGAATTGCTTTGTTCCATGGGTGAGCACACCAATGCCAAGTTCTGGAAGCCAGTGGTTTGGCTTTTCTATTTTCTAGGTCATGGGACCACCCAGGTACAGGTAGCTAGTAGGGGGGCCTGATCATGTGGGATGTGAGGCCATCCCTTTCAGAACTGGGGGCAGGATAGGCATTAAGAAACAGTCTACTCATGTATTCAACAGTCAGGCGATGCTTGTGGATGCAGGAGAGTGGAGCCTTGAAGGATGGAATAGAGGAGGGGCTCAGTGGACCAGTATGAGCTAAAGCAGGGGTGCAGGGAGGGGTCAGGGGCAGGCGTGTGCACCTTCAGGAGTGGGCAATAAGGTCTGAAAGGCACCTTGATAGCTAAGTTGTAGGGAGGGGTGTGGAGGTGATGGGGAGCCACTAGGGACATTTGACCAGGGGGGTGGGGGGACTTGAGAGGGTACTGCTGGATTCAAAGGATGAAAAGGATGGCGAGGGAAGGGACAGGGCAGGACAGAAGACAGGGAGGCCAACTAGGAGGCCAGCAGTGTTCAGGCAGGAGGGAAGGGTCTGTTTTGACACGTCCAGAGTGCAAGTGCAAGAGGTGTGGAAGCCCCTTGGAAGAAAGAGTCCACAGGATTGGGTGACAGGTTGGCCAAAGCAGAGGGAGGGCCACAGATGTGGCAGGCAGGGGTAGGAGCATTGGCGAGGGCCTGGCAACACTGGGAACTTGGGGAAGGCAAGCTCTTGGAAGGAGAGAGAGAGCCTCTAGAGCAGTGAGGCTGCTAGAGTGCTTGCCATTGTTCTCAGTTGGGAGAATAATGTACATTTAGAGCAGAAGGGAAGTTCTGAGGTAAAGGAAAAGACTGCTGGAGAGTGGGTCATGGGCCCACCAGCTCTACTTCTTAGGAACTATAACCCTGCTCAAGTCACCTCAGCTTCCTCATCTTCAAAATGGGAACAATATCTGCCTAGTCCCCTCCTAGAGATGTGGGGAAGTTCAAAGGTTATGTACATGACAATGCTTTGTGCACAGGAAAGGCTTGTGCAGATTGCAAGCAGTCTTTTACTGTTGCTGCCTGTGTGACAACCTGCATGGTGACCCCTCTGTGGGGTCAGGGAGCCTTTCTTCCTAGACCTGCCACAATGTGACCGATGCTGGCCTCACACTGGCTCCAAGCAGCCAGCCTAGCCTTCCAGGTGGATGACTCCATGTTACCTGGGGTTATGTCAATAACAATACCTGTCTGGAACTTGAATCTCGGGGCATCTGAGTGACTGATTAGGTCTAGGATTAGTTCACCCCGCCTCTAACTTCCAGCATTCCCCTGAGGGATGCTGTGTGTGGGCAGAGCCCAGTAGGCAGGACTCAGGCTGAGCTCTCATCTATCAGGAAGAAAAGAGCAGTTGGGGAAGGGGGTAAATGTGGGCAGCTGAACCCATGTACATTTCATGGTGGAATAGGAAGGCAATTTCTACTCCACATGGGCCTCGTTGGCCTGTTCTCCACAGAGAAAAGCATGGAGCACTTGTTCCAAAGTTCCCAGGAAAAGGGGAAATGGTGAAGCCTGCAGACTGTTTTGCCGCCTGCCTAGAAGAGGACTCAGATGGGCACAGTAGATGGTGGCAGTGATGGGAATACTGGTGAAATCCTGGGGCCTGTGAAGTCCAGGGAATAGAGAGGGCTTGAGGAGGGCACCGAGGTCAACAGCAGGAGAGTCTATGGCCCTTCTCATCTGTGCTGACCTTTCTCCATCCAGTAGTGCCCAGCAGCCTGGTTCTTTCTCCCTAGCTCCCCTTCCTAAGGATGTGGCCCAGCTTTCCCCTGCTGCCCATACCTTGTTCTCCCTGGCTTCCCTGTTGCTCACCTGCAGCCTCCTCTCTCTTAGAAGGCCAGCTTCCTGTGCCCACAAAATCTTTGGTTTGGATCTTTCCCCCCATGCGTCCTCTTCCTTCCCCTACAGCCCCTTTGGCCTCTTTTGGAGTAGCCTGCTCCTCACACCCCAAGCAAGATTTTGTATTCTCCTGGCAGCTCGTTTCCAAACTCAGGCCCCGTGGAGTAAGTATTACTTTTCCTAAACACAGCAGCTGTGCATTTCACTGGCCTGCCCAACTGTTCCTGTCCTCCGTCACAGAGGTCATGTCATTTGGGACAATAAATAGGAAATGAGAATGAGAGGGTTGCCAGGTGCCTCTGGGCTGCCCATCGAGCTGCCTGCATTCCTACTAGAAAACAATAATAGTAATAAAAATAATAAAACTAACACTTATAAATACTTTCTGTGTTCACTTATTTTCTAGGTGCTGTGCTAAACACTTTACATTAATAACCCTGTGAGGCAAGCTGTATTATTGTTCTCATAATTGAGGGAAACTGAGGCCCAGAGAGGTTATATAATTTATCTGACATCTCTAGTGAGTAAGGGGCAGAACAAGACTAGAACTCGTGTGGGTCTGACTCCCATGCCCATCTCCTAACCATGGCGATGCATCTGCCTCTAGAGGAGGGTTGTGGCCCAGTATTCTACCCCCCACATAAACTTCAACTCTCCTTTACCTCCAGTTGCCTGTTGCAACTAGTAACTAGTCCAGATAAGGAACCCTTGTGGTGTCATTCCCAGAACTGTGTTTTGTTTCTTTTGTCTCCATACCCCAAACAATGAGAAGATCTTTGGATGCTAGGTGTCACGGTATTTCTCTTTGTTATGGACTCGCCCATATCAGTGTCCCATTTTACAGCTAGGAAAAATGTCCTCCTAGTCTTAAGAACTTAATTGGACATTATCCTGACAAAGGATAATTGGACATTATCAGAACTAGAAATAATAGCCTCATCTCTTGGCTTTTCACCTGATGGTCTTCTCACTTAGATCATGTTGTCATTCTATGCTGAGTGCTAGAAATATGCCCCAGTGTGCCCCTTCAACACATTCTGTATTGACTTAGAACATTGCTGCTCTTTGGAATAGGCCCTTTGTGTTGTTCTCTCTCATCTGTGAGTGGTGATTGTCAAGAGGGGAGGGAGAGAATGAGGGAATATCAAAATCTCTGGGTATTGGGCATATGTGAAGTTTGATAAAGTATATTTAGTATCATAATCACATTTTAGGTTTGGAAATTACGTGTGTGTGTGTGTGTGTGTGTGTATTAAGTATTTTTATTGATTTCAGAGAGGAAGGGAAAGGGAAAGAGAGATAGAAACATCAATGAAGAGAGAGAGTCATTGATTGGCTGCCTCCTGCATGCCCCGCAATGGGTAGAGCCTGCAACTTGGGCATGTGCCCTGACCGGGAATTGAACTGTGACCTCCTGGTTCATAGGCTGACGCTCAACCACTGAGCCATGCGGGCCGGGCTATATTGTTTTTTAAATGTAAACCACTGAAAGTGGGGTTTACCAAAAATCTTGCCTGATGTTACAGTAATTCTCAGGTGGAGCCTGGTGCAGTTTTGGGTGGGGATGTGTATGTGAAGTCTGTGTTTATCAAAAGGGGGTATGTGTTTTAAAAGGCTGAGAAACGGTCTTTCAACAGGAGACCATAATGTATCCTGTGGCTCCTCAGATATTGGCTAGTGGTCACAAGAATGATGCGCATTGTGTGGGAGCATCTTGCCTACCTTGTCTTAGTTGGACCAAACCCTCTTGAGGTTAGCCTACCTGGTGGCTTTGCCACCTACTCCCTGAAGGCAGTATGTAGTGTAGAGGCCCATTCCTGGAGAGTTCAAGGCTAATCTGGAGCATATCTATATATATAAAAGTCCAAGTGACCATTAGGACCCGCCAACTGGATGACTGGCGCTCAACATAGGAGCTGCCCCCTGGTGGTCAGTGCACTCCCACAGCCAACCTCCTGCAGTCCCTCCCCCAGGACTGGGCAAGATTGCCTCAATCGCCGGCCAGGCCAAGGGACCTGACCCATGCACAGATTTGTGCACCAGGCCTCTATTACTTCCGTAAAAGCTCAGACATGCATTGGCTCTATGCCTGCAGCTGAACATGCAGATATGCCCTGCCCTCATGTTACCCACAGAGTAGTGGGAAAACAGATTTTGCTCAAATAATAAAAATGTAATGCATGCTACAAAGGAGAGAAGAGGGTGTTGGGAGAGAATTATGGGACAGGGGGAATGAATTATTTTGGGGTGGAGGATCAAGAAGACTTTCCTGAAAAAGATATCTAAGCTGACATGTGAAGGCTGAGACTGAGGTAGTCATGTTTGTCTCATGAGGCCCCACCCCTGGCTAGGGCTACTTGCTGGCCCAGGAGACACCTTTAGGTGAATTAGAAAAAAGATGCCTGCTCTGGGAAGAGGCAGCCCTGCCAGGGCCCACTGCTGGTGAACGAACATGAACTAGGTTTCAACCTCTGCTGGTCTCTGGTCCTGGCAGTCCCTGGGGCAGGGGCCCTTGTCCAAGCTGGGTAGAAGGAATGCATGAGTGAAGGCCCTTGGGCAGCAAAGAACGTGATGCCTACCAAGAAGGGAAAGAAGCCTTTGGAAGAAGCAAGTGGCCACCTCATCTTTTCTCTCCTTGCTGAGGAGGTATTTTTCCTTTCAAGGAGAAGAAGGAGAGGGAGGCCAAGTCTAGAGCACTATCTAGAGCAGTGGTTCCCAAACTTATTTGGCCTACCGCCCCCTTTCCAGAAAAAATATTACTCAGCGCCCCCTGGAAATTAATTTTTTAAAAATTTTAATAGCAATTTGCCGAAACCGGTTTGGCTCAGTGGATAGAGCGTCAGCCTGCGGACTGAAAGGTCCCGGGTTCGATTCCGGTCAAGGGCATGTACCTGGGTTGCGGGCACATCCCCAGTGGGAGATGTGCAGGAGGCAGCTGATCGATGTTTCTCTCTCATCGATGTTTCTAACTCTCTATCCCTCTCCCTTCCTCTCTGTGAAAAATCAATAAAATATATTTAAAAAAATTTTTAATAGCAATTAAACAGAAAGATATATGTATTAATGTTTCTACCCTTTTCGTAAAATATAGTAAAGAAAGGTGTAAATTAGAAACATTGAAGTTTGAAATTATGAAACTATTGAACTCAGAATAGAAAGGTAATACAAAAAAAGTTAAAACAAATGCACCTGTGGCCATCACCGCCCCCCTGGATTGCTGCAGCGCCCACCAGGGGACGGTAGCACCCACTTTGGGAATCACTGGTCTAGAGCTATTGGGCTGGCCAGCAAGTACTCGGAGTCTGCCTTCCATGGAGCTGTAGTTAATGAACCTCTTGCCATAGCAGATGCTCCTTCCCCAGTGTCCTTGGAAGAGAGAAAGACCATTAGGAGGTAGTTCTGGGGAAGCTGAGCATGAGACTGAGGTCCAGGGCTGTCTACTCAGACTCCCTGGACAAGTGCTTACTTTGTGCTGAGTTCTGTTCTAATCTTGTTAATTTGGAATATCATGGATCTTTAACTTTTTTCTTTGTCTTCTCACCTGGAACACACTTCATCCCACAGGTAGGAATAATGGCCTCGCATGCAAATGATGGCTGGTAAAAATGCTGGTGGGTGGAGAGCTCTGCTCACCTTAGGGAAGGAAGTAGCAGAGCATGCCTGAGGACATGGCATTCTGAATTCAGTTCTAGGTGCTTGGACACACTTGGACCATTAATTTATGGAGTAGACCAGTGATGGCGAACCTTTTGAGCTCGGCGTGTCAGCATTTTGAAAAACCCTAACTTAACTCTGGTGCTGTGTCACATATAGAAATTTTTTGATATTTGTAACCATAGTAAAACGAAGATTTATATTTTTGATATTTATTTTATATATTTAAATGCCATTTAACAAAGAAAAATCAACCAAAAAAATGAGTTCACGTGTTCACCATCACTGGAGTAGACTAAACTCTAAGCTCTTGGAGGGAGAGGTCACATCTTGTTGACTAGTGAGTCTGTAGTGCTTCGCATGATATCTGGCTCATTGGAGGTGCTAGGTACGATTTGGAGATGGAATAATCCCCACCAACATCTCTTCAGGAAGGCTGTCTGAGTTCTAACCCAGGTTTACAGTCTCCTTGCCCAACGCCTGCCTTTGTGCCACAGCTGCCTAGTGACAGCAACCAAAGGGTGTTTGGGGGAACTTGAAATCATGTCTTGAGGAACTGGGACTGCTTAGCAAGAAAACACAAAGGCGCAGGAAGATCAGGAAGGCCGTTTTTAAATCCTGAAACGTTATAATAACATTTTATTGTGTTATTATCACTGTTTATTGAACCCTTCCTATGTGCCAGGCACTGTGCTAGCAGCTTCACATAAATGATCTCATTTAATCCTCACAGTAATCCAAAGAAGAGCATATTATAATCTCTACTTAATCAGGAATGGAACTGGGGCTTAGATTAGATGATCCATCCAGGATCACCCACCTGGGATTTGGAACAGGTCTCTGACTTCCAAGTTCATAATTGCTAAGAGATTTTAACCTTCACACAGAGCTGCCTGGAGATTTTGTGATATTGTTTCAGAAGATGGAGCTGGCACTTGTGCGCAGAAGTTCCAGGAAGGTAGTTTTCTGTTCCCCATAAGGGCGTTCTCTTCCTGAAAAAGAGCAATCTGAAATTAGAAGGGGCTGCCCTCTGAGAGCCCAGCTTCCACTGCAGGACCTCCTGGCTCCAATGGGATCTAGTTCAGCAAAAGTTGAAGCTCTCCTACACTAGTCTGGTAGGGGCTTTTTCTGAATTGAGCTGTGTGGGCCACTCTAACCCAGGCACGAGCAACAGTATCCAGACTTTCTGCATCATCCCAGCCCAGATCTCTGGGTTTAGTTTTCTTGTTCTTTATGAAGCCCCAACTGCAGGACTGGGCCCAGCTTTCCTCCAACAGGAGCTGGGCAGTAGTGTGTTCCTGGCCTACATTGGAATGGACCTTACAACCAACTGGCCAACTCTCTGGACCTTGCCATAGAGGCTGGCTCTCAGATGGGCTTCATGGGAGGGCATACTGGATGGGCATACCTCTTTGGGTTCCATGAGGCTACAGATGTTTGTATGATTGCATTGATTGTCCTTTGACTTTTGCTTTGCCTCATTGACTTCCTATGGCCATATGGCTGGTTCCAGAGCACAGAGGTGTGTGGTGTAGAGCCGCTGCCACAACATCAAGTGAGTTGATGTAGGTGGGAACCCTTTTGCAAATTACAGAAGGCTGTAGGAGCAGGTGACAACTGATTGGAATTGAGCCCTGTAAGACATAGATGAAATCCTTCAACTCTAGAGTGTTATGGCAGGACATGAGAGTTGGAAAATCCCAAACTGTGATGTTATCTAGCTGCCCACCCAGTGTGGATTTGCTCTACTTGGCACCCTTGCTGAGTCAGGTCAGTCTAGCTTTCTTTGAGCAAGGCTAGCTTTTGACAGCTCTAATGAGGAGAAAGTTTTGTTTTACATTGGCCTGGTCCTCTGCAGAGTGTGTTCCTGTACGCTGCCTGGTTGCCCCTCACCATGACCTGGTGCAGGGATGGGGATCTGCACTCACCTTGGATGAGCCTGGCCAGGCCTTCTTTGTATCTCCACTTGCTGGTTCCACATGATCAGGTCTTGGTGAACTTTTCCTTTTCCCACTCCTGAGAACTGAATTGGTGTGAGTATTGGTGACCTTATAGCATGGTAAGGGTAAAGAGAGGACATGGGCCTTGCCCAGGTCATCCCAAATGTGTGGCCAGGCAGAAAAAACCACCCCAGAGATGTTCAATCTTGTCCTTTGCTACTCAAGTATATTCTGCCTCCTCCTGACCTCTGGCATGTTTTATTGGGCAAGATTCTGAAAGTCTTTTCTAAACAACAAAGTCAAAGCTTTTGGCTTTCTTCCTCTTTAGAATGAACCTGGATGGTGGGGTGATGGTGGGGATGGACATGTAGGAACCATATGGTGCCAGGAACAGGACATAGCAGCTGGGAGGAGGGATCTGGAGGGGGGCCAAGTTATGATGGCTGAGCACCTTGGAGAAGGGCCACCATTGCTGGGGGCTAGGGCCATCCTGATGACTCCCTACTGTTTCTCCGTTAGAGGTTTTTCACCTCCCTGTCTCCTCTTTTTCTGACTTTCTCAGTTTTTTCTTCTTGTGAGGCACCCCTGAGCTATTCTGCCTTCCAGCTCTTCAGTATCTTCTCTACCCTCCTGGAGATCCCCAGATCTCAAGATTTAGCATCCTTGACACTTCATATTTCTTTGTAACATCTCCTCAGGGCTCTGCAGCCATGCCTACTACTTCAGAGCAACTCCTGTCTGCACCTGCAGTTTTAACATCAGCACCTCAAGCAGACATTCTGGAAGCCTGCCTACTAGCCTGCCTAGAACATTTAATTGACTCTTGCAGGAAGTGACATTTTACTCTACAGGGACGTTTCCCAATAGTGCCTTAATCCTGAAGGACAGATCCTGTGGTAGAAATTTTATGTATCATGGCAGGCCAACAAGGAGGACATTTGTGGGTAACAGAAAGAAATGAGCATTTGTAGAGTACCTTCTGTGCCAGAACATACCACAGTTTCTCCTTATAGTGGCCCTGTGAAGTGGCACCATTATTTCTGTTTTATAGATTTGAGAACTCAAGCTTGCTTGAGGTCACAAGGCCAGTTAATGGGTGGGATCAGAATGTGAATCCTTTTCGGCTTAGCTCCAGAGAATGAGCTCCTTGCCCTGTCTGTGTGGCCTCCCTGCAGGGTCCCTATCTTCTTCTTTTTTTTAATCCTTACCTGAGGATATTTTTTTCCATTGAGTGGAGGGGAGGGAGGAATGGGAGAGAGAGAGAAAGAGAAACATCAATGTGAGAGAGACACATTGATTGGTTGCCTCCCACGTACACCCTGACCAGGGCCAGGGATCAAGCCTGCAACCAAGGTACATGCCCTTGTCTAGGAAATAGAATCTGCAACCCTTTGGACCTCTGCCCGATGCTCCAACCACTGAACCAAACTGGCCAGGGTGGTCCCTGTTTTCTTCACTGATTCCTCTGTAACACTGAGCCCGGCACCTGGCATGAATGTGTGGTGATGGTTATGGAAGGTGGGATAGAGCTGTCAGGCAGGTACCAGGGTAGATCCTAGCAATTCGGCAGATGATTTAGGCACCTGGGATCCAGGGAAGGAGTGGCCATCCTGTCCTTGTACCTTCTGGTTGGGTATGACTTGGTAGGCACCCAACCTCAGAGTTGAGAGATCCAGAGTGGAATGAAGGAGAGGTGGTGCCAGGAGTAGCAGACCCAGAGTTGCACCAGGATTGTTATCTCTGAACTGCTGAGGCTGAAGACTCAGCTTCCCTGGTTCCTGGTTCCTCCACAGGAGGTGATGTTGATGAGATTGGGCCTTCCATCCCTGGGCCAACTCCTTGCCCATTTTTCTTGTTTTCTTCTCTAGCCCCATGACAGCCAGCAGGCTGAGTGTGAGAACCATAGATAGGCTAGAATAAATAATTGTGTGCATTTGATTTTGCATCCCCTTAACCCTTTCTTACCAGTGGGATTCAGGTTTTTAAACATTTGGGAACCAGATTTGTCTTTCTGATCCTTTACATCGGCTATGATGCTGCCTTTTCCCACTGTTACCACAGTGCTCTTCCACCCCTTTGCCTCCTTACGAGTTCCTCACGGAGTGTGCCCTAACTTGTGCATCCCCTTCACCCTGCCTCTTCTCCTGATACTCCTAGGTCTTACTGAGTCAGCGGGGGGTCAGGACACACCCTTCCCCAGTTGGCACTGAGAAAGGTATTTGAGGACCATGAAGATCCAGGCCCCGTTGATGTTTGGCTCACTCTGGGAAGGCAAGTGCATTCATTCATGTAAAGCCACATGGCCTGATAGAGGGGCATAATGATCCAGTAGCTTAAAGAATGAAAAGTTTACTTTTCTGTCTCATGTGATGTCCCTGATGTCCCTGATGTGAACAGACCAGGCAAAAGGGGCAGCTCTGCTGCTTGCGGTCTTTCTGGGATCCAGTTCCTTTGGAGTCCTTGCTCCATTACAGGAACATTGTTGTCCACATAGCTGAAGCTGGATTGCCACCATGCTTGGGCTCCAACCAGTGGAAGGGACAAGAGAAGCTAGAGGATGCATTCCTGCTGTTCTAAGGTCCAGGTCCTCTATGGCTCATGTCCCTACAGCTTACTCCATTGGTAAGAACTTAATCACATGGCCACCTTGAGTGCAAGGAAGGCTGGGAAATGCTTGCCAAGGAGTGGTGAATGGATTTGGGTAGACAACTAACAGTCTCAACACAAAGGCATTCTTTTCATTTGTGCATACTAAGAGAGAGAGGATGTTTCCCTGCCAATAATATGCCCTCTCTCTTTGATAACTTGCATACATGCCTCCCTCTTTGGTAAACATCTGTGTACCAGACTCAGAGCTGCACAAACTGGGTGAATCAAAAGCTGAGTAGGGCAATTCCTACCTTGTAGCAAGTCGGTATAGTCTGGAGAAGGGCAAGCATGGAGACCAGTTTGTTAGTGTCCACCGCAGAGATTCTTTCGTTCTTATATGCAAGAGACTGCAGATATAGAGCGAAAAGACCATCCATGCCTTCAATATGCTTGTAGTCATGTGGACTAGGAGATGGAAGTGAAGTGCTTGGAACATGGCTAGCTTTGGGAATTAGGAGGGCTTCACAGAAGAGGTGATACTCAAGCTGGGTACAGAGAGTTCAGTTTTAACAGGCGGAGGAGGCGGACCAACAGCAAAGGCATGGGGACATGGAAGCCCATGGTGGGTTGGTGGCTCCTGTGAGCTGTGAGCATAGTGGGAGAGAGTGAGAGATGTCTGCATGGCTCACTCCTTCTCTGTTCTGGCCTCTGCACCTGTCTCCTTGCACCCTCCTTCCCTGGCCACACTTTCTAAATTTGTGTCCCCCTCACATCACTTTATTTTTCTGCTTTATTTTTAGCATAACACATAACCCGGCACATTTATATGGACTGTGCACCATCTGTTTCTTCCACTAGAGCAGTGGTTCTCAACCTGTGGGTCGAGACCCCTTTGGCGGTCAAACGACCCTTTCACAGGGGTCGCCTAAGACCATCCTGCATATCAGATATTTACATTACGATTCATAACAGTAGCAACATTACAGTTATGAAGTAGCAACGAAAATAATTTTATGGTTGGGTCACAACGTGAGGAACTGTATTTAAAGGGCCAGAAGGTTGAGAACCACTGCACTAGAGTATAAGCTCCATGAGAGCAAGGACTTTGCTTTGTAAGTACTTAGAAAATGAGTGAATAGAATTGTATAGTGAAGATGATATTTTTTAAAAACTTGGATTTCCATGATAAGGATTTGGGCTTTTATTTTATAAGCGGTGGGGAGCCATGGGAAGTTTTTGAGCAGGGGAGTGACATAATCAGTCAAGGTTACCGGCAGCAGCAGGAAGATGAATTAGATCAGAGAAAGTATGCCCTTTCCCTGGCCCCAGCCCAGCAACAAAGCAACATACCCTTCAGCCTGGTGCCCTCTTGTGCAGTCTTGTGCAGTCATTTTGTTTGGGCCAAGCAGAAGATTCAGGCTCTGTCAACTTTATCCTTGGCAATGGGGTGGATGTGAGTTGACCTCTGTCTTTCTTTTGGGGCCAAAGAGGGTCTGACAAGCACTCCAGGGCACTGCTGGTGGAAGTGAAAATTAATACAGTCTTTCTGGAAAGCAATTTGGCAAAAGTACCAAGAACCTTAAAAATAGCCCCACCTATGACTTAGAAATTTCACAAGGACGTTATCATAGGGAAATAAGCCAAAGTGTGTACAAAGCTTTAATGTACGAAGGCTTTTATCCCAGTGTGAAAAATTAGAAATAATCTAAATGTGTGACTCAAGTACCTTTAAAATCCATCCCCACTAAAGCTCTGACTGCCATGTAATAGACACTCAATAAAATCTGAGCCCAGACCCTTATTTTCTCTCTGGTGCTGATAACAGCAGTCTCCTAACTGGTCTTCTTGCTTCCAGTCTAGGCCCCTTAAACCCACCCTATACACAGATTCCAGAGTGAGCTATCAAAAATGCATCTTTTTCTTTTGCTTTACCTTTTCAGGGGCCTCCCATCTCTTAGCGGGTAGTGTCCACACTGTTTCACTGGCTTAATGGCATTCAATGACCTGTTCCCACCTCCTCTTTGGCTCCGTTTCTGGCCACCTCTGCCTTGCATTCTACATTCTGGCAGCACTGCTTGTGGTTCCCCAAATTCTGCTCACCTTGGAGCCCTTATTCTCACCATTTCCTCTACCTGCTAATCCCTGCTCATCCCTTAGACTCCAAGCAGACTTCAGGACCTTCCACAGGCTGGGTGAGACCCCATCTCCTGTGTTCCCATGATTCTGTATATATCACAGTCCTTAAATTTATATATTGATTTCTATTATCTCCTTATGTGTCTGTCTCCCTTACTAGCTCTGACCTTGAGGCCTATCTTACTGAGGGCCTGGTACATAGGAGAAGCTCAACATATGTTTCTTGACTAAATGAGTGAATGAATGGAGAGTGATGCAAGCTTTTTGTTATAGAGAAATGCATCCTGTACAGTGCTCAGCACTGATTAATTCCTGATTCGATTCCTGATTCAAGATTGATCCCTGAGTCGATCTTTAGAGGTGGAATCTAGGCCTCTGCATTTTTGTGGAGCCTCCACAGGTGAATCTGATGAGCAACAAGGTTGCAAATCACTGGTCTAATATTTGGCATCAGATTAAAATAAAGACAAAACAAGTTCCTGGCCAGTGTAGCTCAGCTGGTTGGATGTCGGCCCTTGCACAAGTGTTACTGGTTCAATTCCCGGTGGAGGGCGTGCAAGAGGGAGCCAATTGATGTTTCTCTCTTACCCTTGCCCTTCCTCTTCCTCTAGAGATCAATAGAGATCAAAATAAAACCAGGATCACGGACATACTAATGATGACAGCTTGGACGGTACACACCATGTATCCCAGTAATAGGTGTGTGCACTGAGAAAGAAAAATGCCTCAAAAGATCATATTGTTGACTATTTTGGGTGGTAGGGTTTGGGTGACTTAACATGTTTTCTTTTTCACGTTTGTATTATGTACTATTTCTCCATTTAGCATATGTCAACTTTTAAACAACATAAAAAATGAAAAGAAGGGCAGCTGGAAAGGGAGTCCTGATTGTGCTCTGCACAACGGTCCTGGGGCTAGTCCCTAGGTTGTAGCCTTCAGCTGGCTCCTGGGGCTGATCCCAGCATTGAGTCTAGAAGTTGACTCTTTAGCCCTTTCTGAGCATCAGCATCCTGGCGACCTGAGAAACTGCCCATTGACCGGGGACCTTGCAACCTGCCATAGACAATTTCTAGGCTCTGAGTAGGCTGCTTTGTGGTTTCCAAGTCCCCAGGTGAGGAATGTGATGGGATTTTAGTAAGAATTTACCACTACAAGGTAGTCTACCATTGGGTCCAGAACAGAAAAGCTGAGCTGGATGGGAGGGGAGTGGGACCACAGACCTGGGGCCAAGGCCTGAGGGGCATTGTGATACTGGGGGCTGGGTAGCCAGCCAACAGGCAGGCATGAGGCAGGTAGGGGCAGCCAAGTGGGACACTGAGTGTTAGAAAGATGGCAGGTGGGGAGCAAGTGGCAGAGGACTGACCAGGTCGAAAGCAGCCAGCCAGAGGGAGCATCTGAACCAAGGTGTTCTTGATTTGTGATCTCTTAGCTCGGGAGCTAACCAGACAGCTAGAATTGTCAGAAGGATTGGAGGGTGGGGGAATGTGTGCTTGCTTGTTTGTTTTTTTTAGTGCCATCTTCCTTCCAAAAAAGCCTTTATTAGTCCTTTTCCCTTTATGTTTCTTGTCAGGATGGTGAACTCTTTCTCTCCGTTAAAGCCCCATTAATCCTTGTTCATGCCTCTTATGGCCTTCATCACTTTCTGATTTTGTGTTCTACCTGGGAAAAGTAAGGAAGAATCAGAAGCTGAGTAGGGCAATTCCTACCTTGTAGCAACTCGGTATAGTCTGGGCCCACCCGAGGCAGGATGGGGTGGATCTCTTGCATCTTTCCGGTCTACACTGGACATGGTTAGGTCCAGGGAAGGTGGCAGAGTGCTTTGCATCTGCTTTCCTAGCTGGAAAGGTCAAGGCCAGTGCTAGAGCAGGGAGGGCTCTGCTCCTGGCCTTGTGGCTGGCTCCTGCCTGGTGCTTCCCTGAGTTGCCACGGTGACGAGATGCATCCTGGCACAGGGCTGCTAGCCTCAGCAGTTCTTGACCTCCAGCTGAGTTGAAACTGTGAGGATGCCTTTTCCAGCAGCTAGGAGCCTTCCCTCCCTGCCCCTTTGGTGGCTGTGCTGAAAACATGTACCTACTGCTGACCTGGGTTTACCACCTCCTCTTGCCCAGCACCCTATTGCCAGAGCTTGTCTGTATAGATTCATGGTGGAGAGGATGCTTGGGGAAAAACAGGTGGTCTCCTAGTGCTTAGCTACTCGCTGCATCTGTCTGCAGGGCTCCTTCCAGGGCCTTGCTTTCTCCTGGGTTTTAGCACTCAGGAGCCTATCTTTCTCTTGTGCTCAAGGGATGGGGAGGGTGGGGGACCATGAGGAGGCTGCTCCTACTTGGCCTCAGGCTGGGGGAGTACACCTGAGAGAATGAGACCTGACCTGTCTGCCTTGACCTCCCCCCGCCCCGCTTCCTCCCCCCAAGTCTGACTCAGCTCTTGCTTGACACAGATCTTAAGCCCTTGTCAGACTGGTCTCAGGGATGGCAGGTGATGTGGGCCATGGCCCAGCTGCCCTAGAAGGCAGGCCCTGCAGCCTTCTACTCTGGAAAACCCTGCAGGCAGGGCCAGCTGCAGCCTTTCCTGGCCACTGAGCTGTCTGCCTTCCCCTGGCAAAGACCTAAGGACGGCTCCACTAGGAGGTCGGCTGTTACCTGTTTTTGGGAAGGTCCTCTCCATCGCCCCCTTCCCATTCGTACCCTCACCTCTTCCCAGGAGACTGAGTCCTCACCTAACCCCCATGTGATCCTTTTCTTGGTTCCTTCTGTTAGCCTTTATTGAGCACCTATTGTGTGCCAGGCACTGACTGGCCTGAGCCTTGGGGCTTCTGAGATTAGTAAGGACAGCCCTGCTCTTATAGTGTGTTTGTGATACAATTCATACAGAGTGGCTCAAATGGGAGCTTTACTGGATCCAGGACAATTAGAAATGGTCTTTCCTTATAGATGCTTTATGGGTAGAAGACACCCAAAGTCCCAGCTGAGCTGTTGCAGCCTCATCATAACAAGGATCTTTTATTGCCTTCTCCTGTAAGTTTTCTATGAAACCACATTCAAACAAAAGCTTAAGGACACAGACAGAGTCCTAGTTTTTTTTAACTCAATGCATATAAAAATATATATCCTAGAAAATAAAAGGCCCATCACCACACCCCTCCAATGGAAGAACTGCTGTGTATTCCCCAAGATTTTTAAAAATATGTATATTTTATTGATTTTTACAGAGAGGAAGAGAGAGGGATAGAGAGATAGAAACATTGATCAGCTGCCTCCTGCACACCCCCAACTGGGGATGTGCCCACAACCAAGGTACATGCCCTTGACCGGAATCGAACCTGGGACCCTTCAGTCCGCAGGCTGACGCTCTATCCACTGAGCCAAACCGGTTAGGGCTCCCCCAGGTGCTATAAACTTGGGTTCATGTGGAGCTGCCTGTTTTCTTGCAAAGTATATAGCCTCCAGGGCCACCATTTGACCTCTGACAGTTGCTCTAGCCATAGACCTCTGCCCAGAACAGAAATGGTGTCAAGTTCACAGTCCTCCTTGCACCCCTTACTTCCCAAGTTGCACCAAGTCAGCATCTATGGCCCTGTGTTGAAAGCCTTTGATTGGCCAGGATTTCAGCTGCCTCCCACTCTCTTCCCCCTTGTGTCCCAAGCTCCTGTTCCCTGGTAAAGGACGACTGTATGGGCAGTGGGGAAATCTCACCTAGATATAGAGGTCAGGGACCTCTGGGTTTTCATTCTTCCTCCCTTTGGCCATATCTCTCGGTTCCTATGTTCCTGCCCCATCTCCTGGCTTCCAGAAACTGAGTCACAGAGACACCCAAACCTTCCAGGTTGACCAAAACGTGTTTTATGGGCTGGCATTCTATCAGCTCAGTGTGAACTACTAGTTTCCATATGCTGATCAGAAGCTATAATTGACAGATATGTCTTAACATTTCCATTATAAAAATTGTAATCTAAATATAGTTGGAGAGAGGTTCTTTTGAGACATGAGGGAGGGGAGAAGGTAATAAATGGTCTTTGTCATGACAAGGTTGACATGGTCCTTTAGTCCCCCAGTGGTGGCACAGATGTTTAGAATCAGAGCCAGTCAGCCAGGGTGGAGGAAACTAGAAAAGAAGAAAGCGGAACAGTCCTGTGGGGCCACTGTTTGATTCAGAAATGACTTCTGCTCACCACATTCCAGACTTGGGTTCAAATATTTATATAATCCTGACTTTGTCAATAATGAGTGAAGACTGGTGTTTAGTAGGAAGCCAGTAGTAGGCCAGGGCAATGAGCACCCACCAGGCCTCTCGGGGTCCAGGTAGACTCATTGGCCTCACCTGGTCTTTTTTTTTTAAATATATTTTTATTGATTTCAGAGAGGAAGGGAGAGAGAGAGAGAGAGAGAGAGATAGAAACATCGATGATGAGAGAGAATCACTGATTGGCTGCCTCCTGCACACCCCCTAATGGGGACCGAGCCGGCAACCCGGGCATGCGCCCTTGAGCGGAATCGAACCTGGGACCCTTCAGTCTGCAGGCCGCTGCTCTATCCACTGACCCAAACCAGCTAGGGCCTCACCTGGGCTTTTTGGCCTGCACTTGCTATTCCAGCCTGACTCCAGGCCTTTGCTGCTTCTGTACCTTCCACCTGGAATGCCGCCTCCTCCCTCACCCCCCTTCAAGGCCCAGCTCACAATGTTTTACTTTCTCTGTGAAGCCTCATAGATGTGCTCATTCTCTCCTTTGCTTCCCCACAGCTTCTGAATCTCTTTTATGCCACTTCCTGCTTTGTTTGGTGGAGTAGTCATTCATTCATTCATTCATTCTTCATTCAGTTAATTCTGAATACCTTCGCTATGTAAGGTGTCAGTGCCACTGTGAAGGAGAGCCAGGGCCCTGTCTTTGAGCTACTGACATTCTAATGGGAAACAGACAGAAAAATGAGTTAAAAAACAACAGCAGAATTGTGATAAACACTACATAGGAGAAAAGAGGTTGGGGGGGGGGAGAATAGGGGCGTCCACATTAGGTTGGTGGGGAAGGCCTTTGAGGAGGTACTCTTTAAGCCTTGAGGCACACTTTAGATAATTAAAGTGGCATCCTCATTTTCTCAGACCCGTGGAGTGCCTGGCAGGATCTTGAACACAATGGGTGCTTAGGGATTGTGTTGACATGAATCTGGGCCATGACCCCTTTGTCTGGCCTCCGCACCCTGGGAGCCAGTAATCATCACCCTCTCCTGCCTTAGAGCTCCCTAGCCCCACCTCCAGTTGTCATTTGACGGGGAAGAATTGGGTTACCTTAGGGGTGGGGTGGCAGGGTCCTGTGAACTTGGGTGTGGGCTAGCAGAGCTGTTCCCAGGACAAGCTCCAGAGCATTAGGAGCCAATGACCTCCAGACAGCCCGGAGGCTCTGCATGTGACTGGTCCTCCTGCATCTGGATCCTCCATCAGCTTTATCTCCCCTGTCTGCACCATTATCCCAGAGCTTGGGGCTGCTTCTTCCTCTAGCAGCAGCAGAAGCCGAAGTGGGACAGGCCACTCACTGTATGTGGGGATGAGTGTAGGGCTTGCCCCAGCTTGCTCTCCCAGCCTGCTGGAGCCCGCTTTTTTCCAGAGCCCTTGTCACACAGGGTCAGAGCTGGAAGTGGCAGCGTAGAGATGATCTAGTCAAGCTCCCACCCACCCCTTTGGCAGATGGGTAAACAAGGCCTGGTGAGTCAGGCTGTGAGCTTCCAATACAGGCTTACTTCGTTTTATTGTGCTTCTCAGCCATTTCCCTTTTTACAAGTTGAACAAAAATCTGTCTATTGGCGCCATTTTCCCAATAGGCTCAAATGATGGTTAACATTTCTCAGCAAGAAAGTATTTTTTTAATTAATGTATGTATAACTTTTTTAGACGTAATGCTATTGCACACTTTATAGACTACAGTGTAGTGTAAACAGAACTTTTATACACACCGGGAAGCCAAAATAAGTTTGTGTGACTTGCTTTATCACAATATTTGTCTTTCTGCCGTGGTCTGGAACTGAACCCGCAGTTTCTCCAAGGTGTGCCTTTCCACATTCCTCTGCTCAAGTGTGCAGCAGTTCAGTGTGCCTGCTTGTGTGTGTGTGTGTGTGTGGGGGGGGGGGTGCGGGGATGCAGTTCTTTGAACAAAATTTATATGTATCATTTATTTATTTTTGAAAATGTGTCACAGAGTAATACATTACATGGGTTTCCTAAATGATGCATTCAAGTATTTTCAAAATCGTGAGTATGAACGTAATATATCACAAAACCAAAATGGATCCCTGTGCATCATTTGTGTGGTTCATCCCTAGCCGAGAGAATGATGAGGCTTGTCTGGTCAGGGACTTGTCATGCTCATCTGGGGTCCACAGTCCTGGCTCTGGTCCATGCTTGTGTGAGACTGAGCAGTTTCCACTTTAACAGGCCCCCATGGGTGTTTGAGAGTCTCTGTCCTTAGGGTCTCACAGCATTTTTCTGCACAGAATCTTGTAGCTCTGTGTGTGTGTTTTTGTGGTTGTGTTATTGCACGTGTGGTTTGCCTTGCAGTTTTGTGCAGGAGTGGTGAGCTTTTGGAGGACAAGGATCTTGTCTTAGCTGTCTTGATGCTCCTCATGAGTTTCGTACAAGTCTTTTCACGGGTAGGTTTGAATTGAGTCTTAAAACTGGAAGGGGCCCTGAATCCATCAGTTTAACCTCCTCATTTTATAGATGGAGGCCCAGATTTGGGGTCTCAGGGAGATGACCTGCCCCAGGTGATAGGGGCTAAACCAGCCAGTCCTGGGCAGAGATGTCTGACCTTCATAACTGAGTTGGGAGCTATCCTAGAGGCGAAGGGCACCTGTCCCTGAAAGGCCCAGGTGGGCAGTGTGGGTGGGAGCTGAAGCTCACGTGCCTTGGACCCTGGGATCTCTTGGTCTTTCAGGATGGTGTGGGGAGGGGTAGACTTGTGAGTGTGGCCCCTCCTCTGTGCCCACCAATCACTTTACCTGCCTCACAGGGTAAGTGGGCTTCTCTGAAAGCCATTCACTATTTTCTTTGAAACAAGGGTTTTGCTGCTTAGAAAAGAGCTCTCCTGGTGCTGGAGACCCTCTCCTTGTTTAGTTTGGGGGCCTGCCCTTGTGGTCCGGCTGGAGGGTGTGGATGTGCTGTGTGGGAGAACTAGGGGGCCCTGCCTTTCCTGCCCTCCATGCAGATGCCACCGCCAACTCCTAGAGGCTGCTCAGGCCCTATGAACTCCCTGCCCCCCTATCCACCACCACCTTCACCTCAGGCCCAGCCAAAATAAACAATCTGGGAAGAGGTGCCTGGGCTGCCCGAGGCCCTTCCACACAACCACCCCCAGTGGCATGCTCGAGGGTCAGGCAGAGCCAGCACCTTGGGCCATTTCCACCCTCTCTTCTTCTGAGGGGCTAGTGCCTTACATCTGGAACCTTCTCTGGGCACAGGGGAGGGGCATGGAACTTCCAGGGTTGGGTTCGCTGCCTCTTGTTCCAGCAATCTGGATCCTGTTAACTTCCTGTGGGAGGTGAGGAGGCCTCACTTTTTAAAATTTGTTTTTCTTTTTTTACTTTATATTTTCCAGGAACTTCAAATAACTCAGGCTATACACAGAATAGACCTCAGTGATAAATGCTTGTGGATGGAAATGAAATTAGACCAAAAGAGGCTCATTTATTGATTCATCTTAGAAATGTTTCCTGAGCATCTGCTAGACTAGCTTCCATATACTGAGCACTTACCACCTACCAGGCACTTGTCACTCAGGAGAGGTGGTGTTTTGTGAATACTGCAGAGCCAGACTGCCACCTAGCCACGTGACCTTCATATTAGGTGATTTAATGTATAGAAAGGTCTTAACAGTGCCTGGCATATGATAAGAACTTAATAAGTATTAGCCATAATTGTCAATGTTGTGGTTATTACCATAGTTTTCATCGTAACCTTGTAGGTAGTGACTGTTGTTGTCCCCATTATCCAGATGAGGAAACTGAGGTTCTCAGGGGTTAAATAACATTCCCAAGTCATGCAAGTGGTAGGATATTATCTCAGGTCTGGAATCTGAGGTGTTGGCAGACCGACTACACTGCTTTATCTGGTTCCAGGCTAGGGGTCGGGTATTCAGGCGCCAACACTAACCAGACCAGGTGCTGCCTCGAGGAACTTACATCCTGGTGTAGAAGCCCACACATACTCACGGGCATCTGTGAGTGAATTTCCGGAGGTACCACGTGGGTTAGAGTCAAGCCAGGCTGGTGGGAGGCAGAGCAGGACTGGCAGCAATGCCCTGCTGCACACAGCAGTGGTCAGCAGTGTTGCCAGCTAGGCCTTCTCGCCCAGGCTGGAGGCAGAACTGGTTCTGTGCCTGTCACTGTGTGTGTTTGTGTGGGAGTTGTCACCTCCTTCCCCTACCTCCCCAGCCCCGGTCAGGGAGTTCTTTTCACTGCCCTGGGGAAGTGGCATGCAGGACAGAAGCTGGGACAAGCACTGGGCTGGGAATCAGAGAATCTAAAACCACTCACTGGATTCCTGCTACTCCCCTGGGTCCCTGAACCTCAGTGTCCTCATCCGTAAGATGGGAGAAATAGTATTTGCCATGCAGGATTGTTGTAAGGGTTAACTGGAATTATGTCATTAAAAAACTCTTTATAATACTAATTCTTCTACTTACATGACTAGTAATAATCACTACCATTTTTGAGTTCCACTTTGTGCCTTACACACTTCTAGGCAGTTATTATATATTAGAGGCCTGGTGCACGAATTTGTGCACGGGTGGAGTCTGGCCGGCCCAGGCTGATGGGGCCTGGTTGGCAGGGGGTAGGGGCCAGCCGGCCCCACCCCCGATGGGGGGGAACAGGGGCAGGGCTGACTGGAGGAGGGGCCATGGGCAGTTGGCCGGCCAGCCCCACCCCCTGTTCAAACTCCAGGTCAAGGGGACAATTTGCATATTAGTCTTTTATTATATAAGATAGGATAGTAATGGATCTTTTTCTTTTTTAAATATATTTTTATTGATTTCAGAGAAGAAGGGAGAGGGAGAGAGAGATAGACACATCAATGATGAGAGAGAATCAGTGATAGGCTGCCTCCTGCACTCCCCCTACTGGGGATTAAGCCCGAAACCCAGGCATGTGCCCTTGACTGGAATCGAACCCGGGACCCTTCAGTCCTCAGGCTGACGCTCTATCCACTGAGCCAAACCAGCTAGGGCGATAGTAATGTATCTTGTGTAATCATCACAATAGTCCTCCCAGATGGTATTATTGCTCCCACTTAATGGATGTGGAAACTGAGGTCCAGAGGCTCAGCAGTCTTGGAGTCACACCTGTGAAAGGTGGAGTTGAACGTCAGACCCAGATCCTTTCTGATTCAAAAGAAAGGAACACCTCTCTATGTTCCAAACCTTCTAAATTCTCTCTCCCTCCCAGCTTCACACCCACTGGTAAGCTATTGGACCAGCCTCAGGAGGGTGTGGCAGTCAAGGAGCCAAGCTAAGTGTGGCACTCCTGCCAGGCCAGCCACCCAGGTCTGGTAGCTGGTGGGAGGCAGGGATGGAGGGATGGGCTTTACCTGCCCATGGCCCCCGGTTATGGTGGGAGCAGCAGGCTTTCCTCCGTGCCAGTCTGGCAAGTAAGTTTTTTCTGCCTATGAGTCACACAGCACTGAGATGAGTCAGGTTTTTCCCTTCTTCTTGTCCAGAGCAGCTGGGGAGGGGGTGGAGGTTTTCTTAGGAAACAGGACCTCCCTCTCCTCTCTCGCACCATCCCCTTGCCTTGGAGCTGCACATCTTCTATCCATAAGCCTGTGGCTCAGCCCTGCAGGTAGAGTCCTTTGTGTCTTTACAGAAAAGGGTGTCTGGATGCTGGCCACACAGGCCTAAAAGATCAGGCCTTAGGCTGAGCAGAGTCAGGAGTAGCAGGGCCCTCCTCTTTAGTAAGGAGAGTAAGGTGGCTAGTCCAGGCTGTCTGGCTTCAAAGCCATGCTCTTGGCCTCTTGGTTTGTCTCCTTTCTGCAGAGAGGGGCCTAGCCCCGTATCCTCTGGGCAATGCAGCCAGGTTTCCCCAGGCACAGGTCCCCTGAGCTGGCTGCTTTTTGCCTTATGACCACCTGGCTGAGAGCCTTGAAAGGACTGTCCAGATGGCCAGCCTCAGGCAGGCCCTGGGTTCTCCCTGAGCAACCCCCTGCCAGGCCCTCTCAGAGGCCTAATTAAACTGTTGAAGCAGCCAGCTAGGCTGGGCAGCCTAGTTCCAGATCAGTATATCTTTGTCCTGGCCACATGTTAGAATCATCCAGGAAACCTTTACACCCTCTGATGCTCAGCCCATAACCCAGAGCAATTAAGTCGGAATCCCCGGGGTGGGTGCCAGGCAACTGTGTTTTTTGATACACCACACTGTGCAGCCTCTTGAGAGCCTGCCCTCCTGGAGTAGACAGTCAAGTTGCAAGGACATCGCAATCCAAAGGGAACACACACATGTAACTGAGGCTGGTGTGGGATGATCACACCACCCAGGGGAGAGGTGTGTGTGGGCCCTGGCGGGAAGAGGGCTGTGTTCTGCATCCTAACAGATGGAGGGGGGACGGGGCAATGCTTGGGAAGGAAACCAGCGAGGCCACTGGCCTGACAGGGCTGTGATTCACAGGCTGTAAGAAGGAAGGGGAAGGAATGAGTCAGGCACAGCTGCCTGTAGGGCCAGAGCCTGGCTTTGGAGGATAATGAACATGCTCAAATGAGTTCTCTATGGATCCACAGACTAAATGTGTGGGTCCTGAGCTGTACTGCATGGAGTGGGTGAGCCTTGAAAAGATGGGGTCCCAGATCTCAGGGATATCAGGCATGTGTGTGCACTTTGCACTTGACCAAGTCACTTCCCACAGAAACCCTGGAGCATTTCAGTGTCTCTGTAAGGTGCAAAGAAGAGTGACATTTGCGTTTGGCAGATGGGCTTGGAGAGCTTGAGTGCCATGCCCTGGGTCACAGAGCAGGAGTCAATGGAACCAAGTTCACCCCACTCAAGACACAGACCTGAAGGACAGTAACTGAGGGCCAGCTGCTGAGGTGTGGACTGTAAATCAACACTAGGACTGGGAGAATGTGGAGCCACGACCAGGGGAAAGGTTATGGGGTCTTTTCTCACTCCAGCACCAACGGTTCTGGGCAAACTTGCTGTCATGTTTGCTATGGAGGCAGAGGAATAGGTGCTCAGAACAATGAAGCGAGAGCCCAGTGGGACTTGCTGCTGGGAAGACCACGTGCGATTAGTTGGGCGGAGGGTGAATGAAATAACAGGAGGGAATAGGGATCTTGAGTCTGGAGAAGAGCAAAATGTCAACCCTGTGAAAGCAGCTGTGACTCATTCTGTGTTATTTCAGATAGCAGAGCTGATGGATTCCAGGTCAAAATAGTAATGTTAATAACAATGGCAAACACTATTTCAATGATTGTAGCAAGTGCCTCCTCTGTAGCAAGTATGGTGCTGGTGGTATGTGTGTCTGCAGAATGAGGAAGTGAGAGCCAGGTGAGGCCTGGTGCACCTGGGTGTTAGGTTACTTGATTTATTATATATAATCTTCTTGATTCTATTAGTTAATTTAGTTTATGCATAGATATCTTCAATCCTCCAACTTCCCTAAGAAGTAGGCTGTTACTACTCACTACTTCCTAGGAGAGGAGACTAGAAAGCTTAAGGTATTTACCCAAGGTCACTTATAATGACCTTTTATAATGAAGCTGATGTTTAAACCCAGCTCTGTCTGCCTCCAAAATCTGTTACTCTGTTCTGCTACCTGCTACATAACTAGTGCTCAGTGAAGAGTGACTATCAGACTATTAACTTTCTAACCATTTTTTCCTTCTAACAATGAAATAGGCTTCCTCATGACATAGTGAGTGCCTCCTCCCCAGAAGTGCCCACAGAGACCGAATTGCCCCTGCATGAGGCTGGTATGGGGTGGGAGGTTGGTCTCCATCACTGAGCCCCAAATCAGCCATCTGGAATTGGCGTCTTGGGCCAGTGCCCCATGTCTATGTTCTGTCAAGCCCACAGGAGACCTGGGCACACAGGCCCAAGTGTCCCAGGAGGCTCTTAGATTCTAGTCTTCCCTAGTGGGAACTGGAGTGTCAGACAGACTCAACTCCTCCATTTTAGGTCATGGTGTGTATGCATGTTCTGCTTGCTGCTTTTCCCATTGGTGTATTTGTCATCTCTGTGTCAATCACCTAACATTTTAATGTTCTAGTTGTAAGTCAGTTTTCACTAGCAATGGAGTGGTTTGATAGAATTTACCTCTCACTCTCAACACACACACACACACACACACACACACACACACACACACACAAAACAGGCAAGAGCTGTGGAGTTTGGTCACATCCCCTCTCAGAGCCTCAGTTTCCTCATATGTAAAATGAAGGGACTAGGGTAAATGACTCAGGGTCACTCCTGGCTTTAGGATTCTGCCATACTCTGGGGCACCAGCCCTGATGGGGGTAGCATATGTCTGAATGAGTGCTGTGATAGAGGGACAGAGTTCTGGGTGTCAGAAGTCAGGCTATGCCCTTTGGCCTCCAAGCATCTGGCTGCCAGGCTGTTACTAGCCTGGATCTTCGCTGTGGGGACCCTCCTCACAGCAGGCCTGTGGAAAACACAGTGGCAGCGATGACCGGTCTCCCTCTCCTCCCTGGAGTACTGAGGTAGCAAGGGGAACTGGCTAGATACCAGAGACCTTTCTAGCAACCTCTAGAGTTCCTGGGGAGCTCCCGTTTTATTTATGAGCTGCCATCCTCCCTCTTCTGCCCCAGGAAAAGTGCTGACCCTGTGGTGTGCAGCTGCACGGGCAGTGGGCATCCATCAAGCCTGCTCTTGTCCCTGTCAAACTTAACCTCATTTAACCCCTGCATCCTCCTGCACTGTGAGATGAAGCGTTCTATACAGCAGGAGTTTTCAAACTCACAGCAACTTTATGAAAAGAAAAAATATGATAACCTTTCATTCTTTTAATTGCATACTAGTAAGCATTATTGACTTGGCTTGATTGCTAATTACAATAGCTACTGTCTTTTAAACATTGAACAGAGTGGTCTGTGTAATCCTTACCGCAATCCATGAGGTGGGACTTACATCCTCTTTACAGATGGGAACACTTAGAATGATTAGGTCATGCACACACATCCACCCTCATTCACACAGGTGGTCGAAGCAACCCCTGCCCAATCTATCTCTGAAGCCCATGTATGTATCAGTGAGTATCCAGATTGGAGAGGGAGGCTATGCTAATGTGTCTCTTAACTCATAATTATCTGTGAAACTACATGTAATCAAGGTTCCCTCTAGAGCTGGTAACCCTGGAACTGTTCACATTCAGGCCAGGACTTTGTGGCACCTGGGAACAAACACAGCAGTGCATGATGGAGGTGGGGATATATCATCACAAGAAAGGAATGGGTGTATTTTTATTTTTATTCATATGAACTTAAAACAAGGAGAAGTGCAGGAATTTTCTAAACACTTGATGTTTGAACTCTACCTGTGAAGTAGTGTTCTCTCCCAGCAGCCTCCAAAAGGAGCTAGCCGTTGGTTGTATGGCCGGTTAGATGCCAGAGGATTTGGGGGTTCTGTTGGTATTGAGATGAGACATGCCCATTTTCAAGCAGGAAATAAGACAGGGACGGCTTGGTGAAGTCAGCTCAGGTCAAGGTAAGAGTTGGTTAGTGCCCAGCCTGGCATACCCCATACCCCCTTTCACCCTGCCTGGCCACACACGCTGGGGCCTTGGGCAGGAAGCACAGGGCAGAGAGCAGACGAAGTTCCTGCTCCCCTCAGTAAATGTGTGCGTTGTGTGCAAGCACAGAGAAAGCGCACACTGTCTCCAAGGTTATGTGTGCCCCTTGTCCCACACCCACAAACACCCAGGCAGGGGGCTGGCTAGGTCTACTTTTCTTGGCTGTACTTCCATCTCTCCAGTTGCCATGAAAGTTCCAGGTCCTCACTGGATGTGGTTGCTGACATCCAACCCCTCATCCTCCACAGGTTTCTTCACTGTACACCTCAAGGACTGCTTTTGTCCCTCTTGGACTCCACCTCCATCACCTCCTTTCTTCTTCCCTCTCTTCCCTACAGGGATTTCTTCCAAACAGCTCCATCTGGCCTCCCCCACCTCTGAGCTCCTCTCTCCAGCTCTTCCCCCTTTTCCTAAACTGCCTGTTCACTTCATTCACTCTCTCATTCATTCGGCAAATAGTTCTTGAGTCCTGCTGCATGCCAAGCCCTGAGCCTGTCTCCAGGACCCCAAAGATGAACTAGGGGTGGTCCCAGCCTCAGGGGGACAAACAAGATCATTGCCCAGAATTGCAGTTGCCCTGGACTGAGTGTCGTCACAGAGCTGAGTACAGAGCTCCCAGAGAAACCTGGAGTTCAGTCCTTCAGCTGCCCTGGGCCACCTGGAACTCAACGTGCCCGGTGAGGGGATGCAGTTTGGGAAGCCTGGCTTGTCACTTAGCAACTGGCTCCACCTCTTTCTCTCCCTGAACTCTGGAGATGGGCCAGAGGGAATGAATGGGGAAGGGCCCACGCACTGTAAAGAGGCCCCAGCTGAGGGAAGCTGGGTCAGCACTTTTCCCTTTGAAGGTTACCTAGGCTCTGAGGGTCATCCTGGGCTAAGTCTAACTATAAATACCATGCTTCCTGAAGGGATTACCTGGGCTTCGCTTCCTCTGGCTGTACTCTCCCCAGCGGGGCTGATCCTCCTTAGGGCCTGCTAGTCTTCCTGACCACTTAGCCCCTTCGCCAGGTGCCATGCTCAGCCACACCCTCCAGTCTTCTGCATTCCAGCTGAGACTACCAGGGTGGGAGGGGAAGAGGAGTGAATGGAGTCTGCATCTAGGCCAACAGGCTCATGCAGCCCAGGCTGTTGGGATGGGCAGGCCCTTGTCCCTGCCTTCTTTTCCCTAGAGCCTCATCTCTCACACCAGCTAGAGCAAGGCCAGACTTGTCGCATAACCAGTACTCCTGGGGAGAACATTGTTGGCCCTATCCCTGGAGTAGGGGCTTGGGGATGGAGCTTGGTAACTGAGTGTGAAAATAGAGCTTAGGGATTGTTGCAGGTATAAATAGGGCCATCTCCTGGCTTGAGTGGATTTATTGTCATGGGAAATCTCTGGTTCCCTTGGCTGGTCTTAGAATTAGTGTCACATCTCAGTGGCTCAGTTGTGCCAGTCCCTGACACCACAATAAGGATCTCTTGGGCCCGAGATCAAGAAGTGAAGGGACTGCTTGATTTCTCCCTCATGCACTTTTCCCCTGCTTCCCCTGCCTGCCCACTTCTGCTCTCAGTTGTAATTCCTCCATCATGCTCTCCACCCCATTCACATTCACAGTGCCTTTGTCAGTTCCATTTTCAACTCGGCAGACAACTTGCTGAAAACCTGCACTGGACCAACTGGGCTATTCAGAGGGAAGCAGCCAGGGCCTGTCAATTTCTGTGGATTTTTGAGGATCCCCTCTTTGGTGTAGTCACTCTGAATTCAGCAGAGTGAATCAGGTATTGGGAGTACAGATACACACGCACACGCACACATGCACGCTCAGAGACGCACACCAGCTCTAGGCATGTTGCAAAGGCGTTTAGAGTTCTCTCTCCCACTCTTCTTTCAAGTGCCCTCCCTTGGGGTGGTATGGCCAGACACCATTCATTATCGAGGCCAAACCACAGCGTCTACCATCATTATCCTCCCCCAACCCAGACAGTGTGTCCTCTTGCTGTCTTGCCTCTTTACTCTCCAAATCTGCTCTCAGCAGCAACTTTGGAGGTGGTCTGTTGAACGAACTTACGTGAACGTGTGGAAGAGCCTGCCATTTCCACTTCTGTCTTGCTGTGTTTTCAAGGTGCTTTTTCTTTTTCTTTTTTTTTTCTTTTTTAATATTTTATTGATTTTTTACAGAGAGGAAGGGAGAGAGATAGTTAGAAACATCGATGAGAGAGAAACATCGACCAGCTGCCTCCTGCACATCTCCCACTGGGGATGTGCCCGCAACCCAGGCACATGCCCTTGACCGGAATCGAACCTGGGACCCTTCAGTCTGCAGGCCGACGCTCTATCCACTGAGCCAAACCGGTTTCGGCTCAATCAGAATCTTTACGTACCACAGCCCAGCCCCTACAACTCCAGTTTAGTGAGTATGAGTGGGCCCTGGAAGCTGCCTTCCTAATCAGCACTCCAGGAGATCCTCATGCAGGTGGTGTTTTGGACAACCCTTCAAGACCGCAGCTTTTGCCTCTACTCAGAAACATACGTTCTCTGCTCAGTCACAAACATCTTTGCTGTTTCTTGCCCATCACAATCACAGAAGCTCACCATTTTCGTGGGTGTTTTGTGCCTCCCAGTACATTCTTGACTACAGAATGATCTTTTGTTTTTTAAATCTCTCTTTTGTCAACTTCATTAGGGATAAGAACCATTTCTGTTACTCTGTCTTTGACCTGGAACTTATCTAGGACAGGTGAAGACTTAAGTAGAAGCCACTAGATGCTCCTGCTGCTGAAACCAGCAAAGCCTGTCCTGGCCCTGGACAGAGTCACTCAGAGCTGCCAGCAACTGAAATCTTAGAGGCTGTTGACCTTGAGCTTTCCGGATCCTCACCACCCTCAAACCCCCTCACTCGCTCTCCAAACTCGTCCTACTTTTCCACCGGGACTTTATGTACCTTTTTTCCTTGTTAGCAACTTTCATTGTATTATTCTTATTAGTAACAAATGCATGTTGTAAAAAACTTGGAAAATATAAGCAACTCCCCCTGCCCCCCTAAAACTTGTAACTGCCAATCAGATATAGCCAGTTAGCGTTTCGGTATAAGTCCTTCCAGTCTTTTAATACATGATTTTATTTATTTATTTTTAGAAACAAAAGCTGGAGCACAAAGCTTTTTTTTAAAAAATATATTTTATTGATTTTTTAAAAATGTATTTTATTGATTTTTTACAGAGAGGAAGGGAGAGGGATAGAGAGTTAGAAACATCGATGAGAGAGAAACATCGACCAGCTGCTTCCTGCACACCCACCACTGGGGATGTGCCCGCAACCAAGGTACATGCCCTTGACCGGAATCGAACCTGGGACCCTTCAGTCCGCAGGCCAATGCTCTATCCACTGAGCCAAACCGGTTAGGGCTATTGATTTTTTTACAGAGAGGAAGGGAGAGGGATAGAGAGTTAGAAACATCGATGAGAGAGAAACATCGATCAGCTGCCTCCTGCACACCTCCTGCTGGGGATGTGCCCGCAACCAAGGTACATGCCCTTGACCGGAATCAAACCTGGGACCTTTCAGTCCGCAGGCCAACGCTCTATCCACTGAGCCAAACCAGTTAGGGCACACAAAGCTTTTTACATAGTAACCTTTTTACAGAGTATTCTGGACATCTCCTTATGTTACCCAGCATCCTTTCACCCCATCACAGACTTTTTGCCAGGAATGTACAGGTTTTATTTAGCCTTTCTCTGGGTGTGTGCAGTTAGTTTGTTTCTAGCTTTCCCCTATTTAAAACTGTGCTGAGTTAAACAGCTTTGTAGATAAACCTTTGTGATTATTTTCTTAGAATACATTCTTAGAAACTAAATAGCTGAGCCAAAGGGATGTACATATTTTTTAAAAATATATTTTATTGATTTTTTACAGAGAGGAAGGGAGAGGGATAGAGAGTTAGAAACATTGATGAGAGAGAAACATCGACCAGCTGCCTCCTGCACACTCCCTACTGGGGATGTGCCCGCAACCAAGGTACATGCCCTTGACCAGAATCGAACCTGGGACCTTTCAGTCCCCAGGCCGACGCTCTATCCACTGAGCCAAACCGGTTAGGGCGGGATGTACATATTTTTAAAAAATAAGTTTTTATTGATTTTTAGAGAAAGAGAGGTAGGGAGAGGGAGAAAGAGATAGAAACATCAATGATGTGAGTCATTGATTGATGGGCTGCCTCCTACATGCCCCCTACTGGGGATCAAGCCCACAACCCAGGCATGTGCCCTGACTGGGAATCAAACTGGTGACATCTTGGTTCATAGGTCAACGGTCAACCACTGAGCCACACCAGCCGGGCAGGATGTACATTTAAAAGTTTTTGGGTATATACCAAATGCCCTCCAAAAAGTTTGTACCAATTTGTTCAACATATAAGAGTGTTCACATCCTTTCCAATGTCCATATTTTTTAACTCACTAACTATAAAACATTGTTCTTTTAAACTAAATGAAATTTAAAATTATCAATTTGCTTTTATGTTTGGATAAAAAGCTTCCTTTTCTTTCTTTGTATCTCTGCCTAAGATTGTCAGCATCATTGTGTAGGGATCCAGGCATTTTGGTATGTCTCTTTTACATGCTTGCCTTGGGCCTGGAGGACTTTGCTGGATATTTTTATGCTGTATTTGCCTCACTGATGAAGAGCCAGCACCTGGCCCAGAGGTGCTGCAGCTGCCCCCTGCTGGCTGCAATATGTAATGCCAGCTGAGAAGGCATGGATGGGCTCTCGCTCTCTTTTCTTTCTTTTCTAAAAAGATTTTTAAATTGATTCTTAGAGAGGACAGGAGGGGAGTGAGGGAGGGAGAGAGAAAGGGAGAGAGAGAGAGAGAGAGAGAGAAGAGCATAATATCTGTCGGCTGCCTCCTGCACACCCCCTACTGGGGATCGAGTCTAAAACCCGTATGTGCCCTGACCAGGAATTGAACCCGCAATCCCCCCCTCCACGCCCCCCCCCCCCCCCATCCCGGTGCACAGGATGATGCCCAACCACACTGGCAAAGGCCTGCTGCCCTTTTCTTGGCATCAACCTCTCCCCCTTCCCGCCATCACCACCCCATTCTAATATTTTCTGGTGCTTTCAGCCTAAAAAGACCAGAGTGCAGGATGAGGAACTTTTAAACCATTGTATCCTGGGTAGCAGCAGATGCTGTAATACTTGGAGAGGCATTGTGTCCATCCATGGGTGAGAAGTGCGTCTATGACAGGAAAGGGTGCTGCTGTCGATGTGGAGAGGAGGGGACCCCGAAGGCCAGATATTCAAGCAAAGCATCCTAAGGTATCCATGGCCTCCTGAGATGATGACTTTGAAAGGTGACTCCACGGGGCTGTGTTTATTTTAAAGAGAGAGCGCGATGCATGCATAATACACAGTACACTTCTGGTGTCCTGGAGTCATCAGTCCAGCAACATAATTGTTAGGAACAGAACCAAACTGTGACCATTAAAGGGGGTGGGATCTAAGAAGGAAGAACAGATGCCCCAAAGCCTAGTGTCTTCTTTAGAAAGCCTGTTTCTTAGAATTGGCTGCTTTTTTTTTTTTTTTTTTTGAGGTGTAGTGGTAAGATTGGAGCTTGAGCAAACAAAAAGGACTGTCTCCAGGTGCCTGGTGTTTCACGCATGACCAGGTGGCTCAGCTTCGTCTCACTGTGGAAGAAGAGAACTGGGTGCCCTTGACCTCACAGTGCCGACAAGCTTTCTAAACCCTCAGCAGATCAGGAGTGGCTCATTAGCTGGATTTAACCTCTTTCCATAGGAGCAGCAGATAGACATAGATGGAAACCAGTAAGAAGTGACCTCTGGCACAGAGGAAGGAAGCAATACAAGTCAACTCAAGAAGTTAAAAAGCCCCCGAGGTTGGGGTCATTGAGTGGAGGGGCAGACATACCACACCCCAGAGGTCCCTGAAGGTGTCACTGAACAAAGACTGTGAATCCTGCTGGATCAAAACTCTTGTTAGGGAGTCATCAATATGAAAGGACCAAAGAAAGAAGGAGTCATAAATCATGAAGAAGGATCCAGGCAGAAACACCTTTGGGCCAAACTCCCCACCCCCCCAAAAAAAATACGTGGACAAAACTAGTCTTCTGTTTCACCAGTGCCACTTCTCTGTCTTTTACACTTAAACCTTTGATTTGATCTGGCTTTGATTTTTATGGTTGGTGTGAGGTAGGGATCTTGTTTAATGTGTTCCTATATGGAGACCCTTAGTCTCAACACCATCAATAGTCCATGTTAAGAAAACTCTTTCATGTTTTTCCTCTGCTGCTTACACAGAATACTTCTATGCTAGTTTTTGTGAGTGTTTTTCCACACCAAGCAATTCTCCAATTCTCTGTGGCTACCAACTGGTGTCCTACAATTCTCAATTCTCTTACTATCCAGAATTAGCACAGACCCCACAGGTGAAGGGCTCAGTTCCCCCCCCCCCCCCCCCCCGACTTCAGGTTGCCCACAACTTTTTTTCAACTTGGCTACATATTGGAAGTTCCCATAACCCCCTCCTTTGGTTTGATAATTTGCTAGAGCGACTCTCAGAACCCAGGAAAACAGTTTACTTACTGTTGTCAATTTATTACAAAGGGTATTTTAAAGGATACAAATGAACAGCCAGGTAAAGAGATGCAGAGGGTGAGGTTTGGAAGGGTGTCCAGCATAGGAACTTCTGGTCCCTGGACTGGGGGTGGGCCACCCTCCCATCACATGGATGTGTTCACTAACATGGAAGCTCTCCAAAGCCCATACTTCCGGGATTTTTATGGAGGCTTCACCACTTAGGCACGACCAATTATTAACTCAATTTACAACCCCTCTCCCTGCTCCAGAGAATGGAAGGCATGGCTGAAAATTCCAAGCTTATCATGGCTTGATCTTTCTGGTGACCAGCCCTCATCCAGGATCCCACCAAGAGTTTCCTCATTAAAACAAAAGACACTTATCTGGCTGGTGTGCTCAGTGGTTGAGCATTGACCCATGAACCAGGAGGTCATGGTTCAATTCCTGGTCAGGGCACATGCCCAGGTTGTGGGCTAGATCCCCAGTAGGGGCCATGCAGGAGGTGCCGATCGATGATTCTCTCTCATCATTGATGTTACTATCTCTCTCTCCCTTTCCTTTCCTCTCTCCAAAATCAATTAAAAAAAAAAAATGACACTGTCACCTAGGAAATTCCAAGCAATTTAGGAGGTCTGTATCAGACATTCCTATCACTCAGGAAATTATGAGGGTTTTAGGAGTTCAGTGTCAGGAACCGGGTCAAAGACAAAATACTAACAGGAACGGGGGGCAGAGCCAATATACATATTTCTAAAAATATTTCACATCTATCACAAACACACACATGCATACATATGCCCTATCTGCAATGTTCCTTCTTACTTGAAGCATATTTCTGTATATGCCTGGTCTATTTCTGGGCTCTCTATTGCATTCCACTGGCCCATTTATTCTTGTTCCAGTGCTATACTCACTATAGCTTTACAATTACTGTCAATAATTGTAGTGCAAGTTTTCCCACCTTATTTTTCTCTAAGAGTATCATTGTTCTTCTGTATAAATTTTAGAATCAGCTTGCCAAGTTCCTTGAAAAAACAATAACACCTCCCAGTTAGGAATTTTATTGGAATCTCATTAATATATAGATCAGTTTGGAGGAAAATGGGACATCTTTATGATCTTGTTGCATATTGTTTCATCCCCATTCTTCCTATTGTATCCTCCTGGAAATTCTGTTTTAAAAATGTCAGAGCCCTGGCCAGTTTGGTTCAGTGGATAGAGCATCAGCCTGTAGACTGAAGGGTCCTGGGTTCGATTCTGATTAAGGGCACATGCCCAGGTTTCGGGCTCAATCCCCAGTAGGGGCGTGCAGGAGGCAGCCAATCAATGATTCTCTCTCATCATTGACATTTCTATCTCTCCCTCTCCCTTCCTCTCTGAAATCAATAACAAAATATATATATTAAAAACAACAACAACAAAGAAAGTATTGTTGTTGTTTTTGGTTTTTTTTTAAAAAGACCATCTGCCCTGGTGGGGTGGCTTAGTTGGTTGGAGCATCATCCTGTACACCAAAAGGTTGTGGGTTTGATCCCCAATCAGGGTGAATGTGGGAGACAACCGATCAATGTTTTCCTCTCTCCCTCTCCCTTTCTCTCTCTCTCTCTCTCTCCCCCCTCTGTTCTCTCTCTCTTCTCCTTCCTCTCTCACTAAAAGACAATTTAATTGGGTGAGGATTAAAAAAGAAAGTTTCAGTTATTATATTTTTCATTTCTAGAAGTCTATATGGTTCTTTTAATTCCTGCTTGGTCATTCTTTATAATCTCCTTTTCCCTGTTCATATTTTCAAGAGTCTCTTATTTCTTAAACTCAGTATTTCATAATCTGTGTTTAATAAATCCCATATCTGAAATTTTTTGAGTCTGATTCTTCTGTTTGCTATTTGTGCTGGCTCTGTCTCATATTGCCTTGTTTCCTTGTATGTTTTGATTTTAAAAAAACCCAATAAACTGTGACCTTATTATTTCTTTTCCTGGGAACTTTATCTCGGGAATTATTTGAGGCCTGGTTTGAGGCTGTTTTTCTACAAAGAAGATTTGCATTTCCTTCTGCTAACCCAGGGACACTTTAAATTAAAAGTCTGGTCAAGAGTTTTCTGCCTGCAAAAGTATCCGCAAACCGACCTTTGTGGATTCAGTCTAACCTGAGGTGAAACCCTCACTCTGTCACTTACTGTGTGACCTCGGGCAAGTCATTTAGTCTCTCTGCCTGTCCCATCATCTGTGAAATAGCAATAACACCTGCCACCTGAGGCAATTGCAAGGATGAAATGGAATAATGTACATAAATAAAGTGCTTACATGGGGTTCTTTCACACAGTTGGTAGACAGTGAAAGTCATTCTCTTCCCCTGAAGAGCCCCCCTTTCCTGCCCCGGCCAGTGGGGATAGCCTAGCGGTAGCCCCAAGCTCTAGTCCAGTCTCTCTCTTGCAGGATCTGACTTAGAGTGGGAGACAAGTACTTTATTAATCCTCACCTGAGGACATTTTTCTTTTGATTTTTAAAGAGTGGAAGGGAGAACAAGAAAGAGAGAGAGACAGACAGAGAGAGAAACATTGATGTGAGAGAGATACATCGATTGTTGCCTTCGCACATGCCCCGATCAGGGCTGGGGATCGAGCCACACCTGAGGTACATGCCTTTGACTGGAATTGAATCCAAGACCCTTCGGTCCCCAGCCAGCGCTCTTTCCACTGAGCCAAACCGGCTAGGTCGGGAGCCAAGAACTTTAGACCTCGCTCTTGTGGCTACTTCTGCCTTCAGCTTTGGGATAACAGCCTCCGAAAGCCTGTGAGAGGTGCTCCTGCTCAGCCCTGACTGTGGTCGGGAGTTGTCTGGGAGGCCAGTTGGGGCCAAGTGACAAGAAAAACGACATGTAACAGAATTGCTTCTTCAGATGCTGCAGGATTCTTGGGTTCATTGGTTATGATTATGTTAAAAAATATTCTTTGTAACTATATGGTGGAACATGAATAACAAGTCATTAAAATTGTGTATAATTTAAATCATGGGAATATACTAGGTGTACTGGTTAATAATATCGGATTTTGTAATCAACGAAAACACGATAATTTCAAGAGAAACACCAAAAGTGCTTTATTCAAAGTGATGTCCATCGCTAGCTAGACATTTCCCCCATCTTTCAGGTAATTTGTGAATACCGTCCCAGTAGAACTTTTCTTGTTTGAGGCAAACCATTCAGAGACCCAATTTTCCACTTCTTGGTACGTTTTGAAGTGCTGCTCAGAAAGTGCGGATGCCATCGATCGGAATGTAATCTGAAGGAGCAAGGTCTGATGAATATGGCTGGTGGTTTAATACTTCCCAGGCAAGATCTTTTAATGTGTCTTTAACTGGTTTTGAAGTGTGTGATGGTGCGTCATCATGAAGCAAAATTACTTTGCTGTGTCTTCTGGAACATTCTGGTCAATTCACGATCAAAGTGTGGTTCAAATTAATTATTTGTTGTCAGTAGTGATCAGTATTAACAGTTTCACCTGGTTTTAGAAGCTCATAATACACCTCACCTTCCTGATCCCACCAAACGCAGAGCATTGTCTTCTTTCTAAAGCAATTTGGCCTTGCAGTCGATGTTGATGGTTGACCTGGATCAACCCATGATTTTGTGCATTTGAGATTCTCAAAATAAATCCACTTTTCATCGCCAGTCACAATTTGAAAAGACTTTCGTGCCGTTGAAGCAACATTTTACTGATGACTTTTCGGTTTTCCATTTATTTGTCTTTCGTTCAGTTGATGTGGCACCCATTTTCCTTCCTTTAAAATCTTTCCCATTGCTTGTAAACGATCGGCAATTGTTTGCTGAGCAACATTTAATCTTTCTGCAAGTTGTTTTTGAGTTTGACACGCATCTTCATCCAATAATGCTTGTAATTGTTGGTCTTCAAACTTTTTCGGTTGACCTGGACATTCTTTGTCTTTCACATCGAAATCATCACTTTTAAAGTGTTTAAACCAGCGTTCACAAGTATCTTGAGATGGAGCATGGTCACCATAAGCTTCCCGAAGTATTCAGCAGCACTTTTCTTCGAAATAAAGTAATGAATTATAACTTCCCGCAAGTGCTTTTTTTTTGGCACGAAATTTGACATTTTTAAGTGTAAAAATATCTATGATGTTAACACCTTCAGCAAATTTGATATATGAAGTTTTTAAGCTTGTTGTTAATACATATAAAATCACATGTATATCAATATATCTGTAACTCCATCTAGTGAAAAAATCCGCATTATTAACTGGTACAACTAGTACATTGACAGTAATATAAATGTGAAATAAACAGAAAGTTGTATATTGCCAAGAGAACATTTTAAATCCTATGTATAACAAAGAATATAAAATATTTAATAATATGAACTCAACTATATTGAGAAAAATGGAGAAAAGGAAGCTGGATGGAAATATGTCCAGATGTCAACAGTGGTCATTTCTGAATGGTGGAATTCTTGAGGAATCTTTTTCTGCAATGGCAGAATGGAATAAGCATGGTCAAAGGGTGGCCTTGGAGTCAGAAAGTCTTGTGTTAAATTGGTACCTGCGTGGCCTTAAACAAACAACAACCTCTCTGTACTACTTTATAATCAGTTACATGACAGCAGTAACAACAATAAGAACAGTATATGCTTGCTGATAGAAGTACTTTACGCCCCCAGGTTGGGTGTGTGCAGTTTCCAGACTCTTCCCTGACTCCAAGGATAGTCCAAAGACTAAATACTTAGGAGCCACTGCAATGGGGTAGGGTGGGCTGGGCAGTGGGTCCTGGTCCTGGTCCTGGCCTGGGGATGAGGGGGCTGGGCAGCCCTGGCTTTAGAGGTGCTGAGCCTCCCCCTCTGTCCTGCCTAGGACGCAATGAACCCCTGAAGAAGGAGCGGCTGAAGTGGAAGAGCGACTACCCCATGACGGACGGGCAGCTGCGGAGCAAGCGGGATGAGTTCTGGGACACAGCACCTGCCTTCGAGGGCCGCAAGGAGATCTGGGACGCCCTCAAGGCTGCCGCCTATGCGGCTGAGGCCAATGACCATGAGCTGGCTCAGGCCATCCTGGATGGAGCCAGCATCACCCTGCCACATGGTGAGCGGCAGGGTTGGGGCTTGGTCCCCACTGGAGGCGGGGCCATCCATCATTGCTGTTTATGGTAGAGGAGAGTCTGTGGTCAGCCACACTAGGAGTTGCTATCCAAGCTGGTGGGTGGCAGATGTGGCTATCCACTTGTTCATTCAGCAGTCCTATGAGCAGGACCAGGAGTGAGGGCACAAAGAAAAATGAGACACAGTCCCTGTTTGCCCAGTGAGGGAGTGGGAAGGCACCAGCAAACCTCAAAGCAGTGTGATGAGAGCAGGCTAAGGGTTACTCAGGTGCTTTGAGATCCCAGAACACCGAAGGGACCAACCTTCTGTTGGGTACTTACGTGCTGAGCACTGAACTAGAAGCTTCTGCGTTATCTCATTTACATTCATAACAGCCTGTGGGACTGTGTAAAGAGGGGGTAACGGTAGAACTCTATAGAGTCTTAGACCTAGGTTTAACATGAGTGTTCCCCTGCTTTGTGACCTTGAGCTAGGAGCTTCTCCAATTTAAAGCCTCAGTGACTTTAATGGGGATATCTACTTCATAGGATTCAGTGAGCTACCCTAACATCATTTAGTCTAGTCCTAGCACTTAGTAGGTGCTCAGGGCATAGTAAATATATTTCTACATGCAGTACATTGTATAAGCAAGGAAATTGAGGCTCATTAGGTATAACACCCCACACTACCCAAGTCAAGACATGAAGAGCAGGGCCTGTGCTGTTTCATTCATTCTTATAAACCCAGCACCCAGCACATATGCTCAGCAATGTTGTTGAATAAACAAATGGAAAATTAAATAATTTGCCAGGGTTGTACAAACCAGTATCTGGTAGAGACAGAATGTCAGCCCAGGTCTTCCTGACTCTACCTGGAGCTCCTCCAAGCTCACCCAGGGACACATGACTGAATGGTGGGTTTGGGACTGTGGGTGGCCATGACAGGTGTATTAGTCTGCTTGGCCTGCTATAACAAAATACCATAGACTGGATGGCTTATTAAACAACTAATTTATTTCTCACAGTTCTTGAGGCTGGGAAGCTCAAGACCAAGGTGCCAGTTGGAATCAGTTTTAGGCAAGAGCTCTCTCCCTGGCTGGTAGACGGCCGCCTGCTTGCATTGTCCTTACATGGTAGAGAGAGGGCGGGAGCATTCTTGTGTCTCTTATAATGACACTAATTCTGCCAGATCAGGATCCCACCCAAATGATCTCATTTCACTTTAATTACTCTCATATAGGCCCCTATTTCCAAATACATTGGGTTTAGAACTTTAACATAGGGATTTTTTGTGGGGATATAATTCAGCCCCCAAGCTGACTCTGATAGCCCTGTCTTTCCCACAGGCACTCTCTGTGAATGCTACGATGAGCTGGGCAATCGCTAC
This sequence comes from Myotis yumanensis, assembly GCF_028538775.1. NCBI lineage: Eukaryota > Metazoa > Chordata > Mammalia > Chiroptera > Vespertilionidae > Myotis > Myotis yumanensis. The sequence continues at coordinate 20,911,512 of NW_027223764.1, read as the reverse complement.
CAGCTGCCCATCTACTGCCTGTCGCCACCCGTGAACCTGCTGCTGGAACACACTGAGGAGGAGAGTGTGGAGCCCCCAGAACCCACACCCAGCGTCCGTCGTGAGTTCCCGCTGAAGGTGCGCCTCTCCACGGGCAAGGACGTGAGGCTCAGCGCCAGCCTGCCCGACACAGTGGGGCAGCTCAAGAGGCAGCTGCACGCCCAGGAGGGCATCGAGCCGTCCTGGCAGCGATGGTTCTTCTCTGGGAAGCTGCTCACAGACCGCACGCGGCTCCAGGAAACCAAGATCCAGAAAGATTTTGTCATCCAGGTCATCATCAACCAGCCCCCACCACCCCAGGACTGAGGAGCCTACGGACCCCTGGGCAGAGAGGCCAGGGAGGGCCTCTGCGGGGCTGAGAGGCCCCCGGGCTGGAGCACCAGGCCCCTCCCTGCTGCTGCCTTCGAGTGCTGATGTTTTCTTCAGGGGTGCCTCCCTGCTGTTTGGCTGCTGGGCGAGCCGTAAAGGGACCCTGCCTCCCAGGGCCACCGTGGGCCACCAGTGCCCAGCACCCAGGAAGCAGTGCTGCCACACAGGCCTTGCCAACCTTGTCAGAGAAAAGGAAAACTGGGGCCCCCCACCCTGCCTGTCTCCCACAGCAGGTTCGAGCCATGAGGGCCAGCTGGAGGCCCCTGAAGCCCAGATCTGTCATCTGGTGCTTCCAGCTGTGCTCACTCGGTTTTCTGCTCAGGGTCTGAAGCAGCTGCTGTCTCCCTCCCCTCCCCCTACCCCCTGACTCTGCCCTGGGCACAGTGCCAGTGCCCTGGAGGGGAGGGGACTGCTCATGAGCCCCAGGAGCTGGGAGCCTGAGGCCAACCTTTGCCTCTCCCTGCCCCCAGCACAATTGGCAGAGATGAGGCGGTTGGCCGGACAGCTGGGCTGCTGTGGCAGGGGTCTGCACAGGGCCATCTCCTGGCTGTAACCCTAACATGGGGTGCCTGCAGCCAGTCATGGCCCCACAGCAGGTCCCTGTGTATAGACATATCTGCATATTTATCAATAAAGCCTTTTGCTCCTTCCTTCTCTCTTGCCTGGCTATGACTTTGGGTTCCCCTGCAGCTCTGTGGAGCCTGGGAACCGGTTCTGGTGTGGGAGAAGGTGGGTGCCCGGCCTCCCAGCTGCTCTGGGTGCAGCAGAGAGTACAATGGAGCAAGCTTTGAACGCTAGTGTCTGGGCCCTGTGTTCTTAGGGGTCTTCAGGAAAAGCCACTTAACCTCTGAATCCACTTTGCTTGTCTTTCAAGTGGATGTGATACCACCTGCCCTGTCTCCTCCCTCAGTTGCTGAGAGGAGTAAATGGGCTAACATGTGAAGAAGGCGGCATCTCAGGAAGGCGGTGTTAGTTACCTGCTGGTCTGTTCCTGCAGCAGGAGGGTGCTGGCTTCTGGCTCCAGCCCCTGAGCCAGACCCTCAGGACTAAGGTGTGTGCAGATCCTGGAGACACTGCTCACTTGCTGATGTTAAAGCAAAATTTCTGACAAACTTAGAGCATGTGTTGGCTTGCCAGCAAAGGGACCAGATAAAAAAGGGAGCTGTTCCTGTGCTTCCCTGGGGGAAAGTGTGCATGTGAGCAGAGAGGGCAATCTTGGAGAAGGTGGTCTAGCTAAGGACAGGCCACGAGAATGTTACAGAACCGCAGAGCTGTGGTGTCCACGGTTCACTGGCAGTTAAACGTGGGGCTGAGCAGGTACAGGCCTGCTGCTTCTCCAGTTGGGAGTATTTGTCTTTCTCAGTGAGCATGGCTGTCCCCAGTCAGGGAGGCCTGACAGGGAAACAGGAGAAAAGGACGATCAGTCCGAGCTGGTGTCGTCATCTGAGCTTGGCAATGTACTCTGGCCCTTCCACTGGCTTCCTGAGACTCCTATTGAAGGAAGACCCTATACCTCCTGCAGAGGCCCCTGAAACAGACAGATCAGGAACGAATGGACATAAAGCCAAATGCAGGGATGCTCTGCTAGGGGGCGCTGTGGGACCCCAGAGACGCAAAGGTCTGCATGAACTGTACACAAAGCGGAAGGCAGCCGCCCTGACCCCCACCAGCCACCGGGCACTTCAGCTGGGAGGGAGCCTCTGCCCCTTTCCAGAGCCAGCGGGGCCTGTATACAGGACAGCCCAGGACACGGGACTGTCTTGGGTCCTCACTTTGGCTTTCAGGCCCCCTGATTAGCCCTGGCTGGGCACAGTTTTCAGGCGTCCAGCAGGTGGCACTGCCATCAGGGCTAGAGGCAGCCAGTGGGTCCTTCCTGCAGCCCAGCTGCCCTGGCTAAGGACCAGCTGGGCCTAAGCACTCATGGCAAAGGCTGGGCAGGCTCCTTCCTGCAGCCCCTGCCCTTGGGGTACTGTGCCCTCCGGCTCTAATAGGCCAGGGGATGTGGGGGGCAACTGTCCTTGCCTCTCCCCTGCTCTCTCTGGCTACCCGGGGTGAAGGTGACGGGGGCCGGGGGGCGGGGGGGCAGGTGGAGAATTGAGCTGGTGAGCTCATGGCAAAGGCGCCCAGCAAGGGGGGGTGGGGTGCCCTGGTCTATAAAGCCCCCGTGGCTCTTTGGCCTGCAGAAGCGGGCATGGACAGCACCATGGCGGGCTCCGAGGCGCTACAGAGCGCCACAGCGCTTATTGAGGAGCGGCTGGCACAGGAGGAGGAGAATGAGGTATGGGCAGAGGTGTGGGTGCCCAGGGGGGTCCTGAGGAGATCCAGCTCTGCTGTCAAGGGAAGGAAGAGGCTGGCTGCCACGCCTGTGGTGGAAGGAGGACAGGTGTCCCTAGGGCTCCATTCCAGCCACAGGGTCTCCTGGTGGAGGGGGCTGCTGGTGGGAGACAGGCATCAGCCCTAAGAACTGAGGGACAGTGGGTGAGTGAGCCAAGCTGGGCTCCCCGAGACCCTGCCCATGCACCTGGGCCTTGAGATAAGCCGGGCTGCACAGAATGAGACAGCTAGGAAGCTGCCTGGGGATGTGGGAATGTGGGTCCCTGAGATCCCCCAGTTTCTGGGTGGGAGACAGACAGGAAGAACTCCAGGTTTGGTCACTGAAGAAGAACAAAGACGGAGCAGAGGGAGAAAGGAAGCATGGGTTTCCCCAGGACCGCCAGCCACACGTGGAGAGGCCGTGGGAGCATGGGGCAACTGCATTTTCTCTGGAATAAAGAAATGGGGGGAGGAGCGTGCCAGCTTGACCTGCTTTTCATTTTATTTAAACTAGACCTAGAGTCTGCTCTGCTAAATGCAGAAGTGCTGTGAGGACTGAGAGGAACTGTAAGGCCAGTCCCTGCCTCCTTTTTACCAACCTGCATTCCTTTAAGCCAGCGGTTCTCAACCTGTGGGTCGCGACCCCTTTGGGGGTCCAACGACCCTTTCACAGGGATCACTTAAGACCATCGGAAAACACATATATAATTACATATTGTTTTTGTGATTAATCACTATGCTTTAATTATGTTCAATTTGTAACAATGAAAATACATCCTGCATATCAGATATTTACATTATGATTCATAACAGTAGCAAAATTACAGTTATGAAGTAGCAATGAAAATAATTTTATGGTTGGGGGTCACCACAACATGAGGAACTGTATTAAAGAGTCGCGGCATTAGGAAGGTTGAGAACCACTGCTTTAAGCCAACACCTGTCAGGTGCATAGTCTACTAAGAAAGCAGAGTGAGGCAGTGGTGGAATAGAGGTGTTAAATCAGAAAGAAGTGAAGGAGTACAAAGGGTGGATGAGTCATTCCAACTGTGGGCCCTCAAGGACTTCTCTGTGGACAGGATGGCATTTGAGCTAGGCCTTCAAGAATGGTGAGTGGAGATCAGGGTATTCAGGCTGAGGAAAAGACAGGCATTAAAGTTTAGATCAGTGAAAGGATGACTGTTATTAGAAATTCTGGTGGCAGGGGCTAAGGCTGGGAAGGGAAGCAGGACAAAAACCAGAGAGGGACATGTGAAAGATACGTATTCTGTGGGCAATGGGGAGCCACTAAATGTTGTTGAGTGAGAGAGGGTGGTGTCATCTGACTTATTTTAGGAAGGCAACTCTGAAAGCCCTAAGAAGGACTTGTTGGAGGAGGGAAAACTGGCCCTAACAGGAATGGGAGGGAGAAGACAAGTCAGCTTAGAGGTAGACTCCATTCAAAAAAAGAAGAGTGACGAATGGGGTGAGGATGAGGGAAGGATCAAGATACCAGTGGAAGAAGAGATGAGGACTAGGGAAGGGAAGGCAGTCTTGTAAGTGAAGAGTTTGGACCAAGCCTGCTGAGTCTTGGCTTGGGCATCCCTGGAAGTCCAGTAATGCCATTTCTCACTCCTCCAAGGGCTTGTCCATCAGCGCCAGGCAGGTGAATCATGCCACTGTGCCATTTTTGGAATGCTGGATGCAGAGGCATTAATCAAAGGGACATGGAGCAGTCCTCATCCATTCATTCATACAACAAATATAGCAGCAGGGCTCTCAGGACACTGGGTGCCCACAGAGCCAACCTTCCCATGGAGTCTAGTAGCTTAGCAAATGCCGGCTACTATGCTAAGTACTGTACAGGCATTCTCCCATTCAATCTGCACAGCCATCTATGAAGTAAAGTGGGAGTTTTGTTGTGCTCCGCCCACTAGCATCCAATGCAATAGCATTTATTGAGTCCCTGCTGCATGCCAGCCCACAAAGACTAATCTGAAGCTAGGGGCCATAGCGTCTGGGTAAGACGGATGAACATTAGAGTCCCCAGTTGTTCCCACCAGCCCAAGCCCAGCAGGGTCCTCAGAGGAGAGCCTCTGACCAGTCTGTGCCCCCTTCTTGGGGTGGGAGGGGAAAAGGTCCTGGAGACCAGCCCAGGGAATGAGGCTCCGTTGTGGGACACTTACTGGGTCAGGTCATCACTGAGGACTGAGGGGTGGACAGAGATGCTGAGCCCACCTGCAACCATCCATTCACTCGTTCATTCATTTATTCTCTAAACAAGGAATGGGGAATGTCTGGCCCACGGGCCATATACGGCCCATGAAATCATTTGTTCTGGCTCTGCCAAGGCATTAGGGGTGAGTTAATTAAATGTTTGACCAAATAGAGTAGGCTAATTTTTAAGTAGATAATTTTGTATGGCCCACGAATAATGTCATAAATATCCAAATGGCCCTTGGCAGAAAAAAGGTTCCCACATTCACTGAGCACCTACCATGCGGTAGGCCCTGTCACAGGTGCAGGGGAAACCAAGATGATTAGGATCCACGCCCACGCTCTGGCTGCTCCGTGCGGATCCCAGCCAGACTCCCACATGCAGGAGTAGCTGTAGCCCGAGGGCATCCCTTGGCCCTGGGAGAGGAGGCAGTGTTTGAGGAGAGGCCAGCACTGGGGATACGGCAAACCACACAAGTCTGACACGGAAGGGAGAAGCCCGCGGAGAACAGGACCTCCAAAATAGAGACCTGGGAAATCAGATCACCCCTTGGACAGTGTAACACCAGGACTCAGTGGGAGCTCTGTAAGGGTGGCCATTCCCCCTCAAGCTGCCATCTCGGCCAGCACCCTCCCACCTGGGCGAATGTTCCCGGTGCGCCGGAACCTCAGAGATGGGGGCCAGCTCTTCACAGAGTGTTTTCCTTTAAGAGAGAAGGAGGAAGTAGCCAAGGCAGGTAGGTCAGAGCTACAAATGGAGGAGACTGGGAAGAGGTTTCACCTGTATTTTTACAGTGAGAATATGGTTACTAGAGTCTACTTCAAGCTGAAAGCCGGGGACTTTTGGCTCTCATCCCTTAGGTTCCCTGAGAGCAACAGTTTCTATGCTTTAGGATTTCATGGATCAGTAAAATCTGAGGGGAAAAAGTCAGTATCTGACATAGATTTGCAAATTTTTTACATTGCCAAGTAAGCCATTTTAAAAATAACTCTCATCTCTCATCACATTGTTTCATCAAAGTAAATTTTTATGGCATAAAAAAGTTTAAAAAATAATCTCAGTGCTTGAAAAAGTTAATATACTAGGTGTACTGGTTAATAATGCGGATTTTTTTTTTTTCAATAAATCCTTCCTTTAAAATCTTTCCCATTGCTTGTAAAGGATCGGAAATTATTTGCTGAGCAACGTTTAATCTTTCTGCAAATTTTTTTTTTTTAGTGTGACATGTATCTTCATCCAATAATGCTTGTAATTGTTGGTCTTTACATATCAAATCGAATATATATCAACATATGTGTAACTCCATCTAGTGAAAAAAAATCCGCATTATTAACCGGTACAGCTAGTATTTAGTTTCATGAAAATTCATTTCAATAGCTTTTAATTTTGTTTGGCTGGGGACTCGGGGCCATGATTGGGCAGGAGTCAGAGCTGGACTTGGGGTTGAGTTTGGGTTTGGGGTTGAGGTGGGGAACTAAAACTGGCCCCCTTTTTTGGATGGGTCTCTCCAGGAGCCCTGCTCCTGCCAGGGGCCTCCAGGACCAGTCAGGGGTGGGCAAAGGAAGAGCCTGAGGCCACACAGGAGAAGGTCTTTGGAGCGTGTCCTCGGAGTGGTTAGGGGAGAGGCCACCTCCTCCCGGGCTCTGCAGACAGGCCCTGGAGCAGGTCTTGTCCTTGGCTTATCAGAAACTCCGAGGAACCGCCCACCAGAAGCTGGCCATGGACATGCTGGCGCTGGAGGATGAGAAGCACCACGGGGCTGCGAATCTGGCCCTGCAAAAGGTTAAGGTAAGTGGGAGGAGAAGCCAGTGTCTGTGCTCAGGAGACAAGCCAGGCAGTTATGGCCTTGCTGCTCCTGGGTCCTTGAACCCCCTGGAAGCATATTAGCAATGCAGCATGCATGTCAACACCCCACCCCGGACCTGCTGAGTCAGAATCTGCACATGTACAGACCCCGGGGGAGCCCAGAGGAGGGAGAACCATATGACAGGCACCCTGCAGGCATTAAGGGGCTGAAGGAGGCTGTGCGTGCTGACAGGAGAGATCTCCTTGCTAATGAGAGAAACCCAGTTTCCAGACCACTGTGCGGAGGATGACCCCACAGGAGGCGTGTCTGAAAGGGCATGGACTGAGCCACAGGAGGTTACCTCTGGGAGAGAAGGGCTTTCTCTTCAAAACCTTTATGTTTCTGTATTACTTTTATTTTTATAAATGTTTTAGAAAGAGAGGGAGAGATAGAAACATCAATGAGAGAGAAACATCGATCCGCTGCCTCCTGCACACCCCCTACTGGGGATCCACCCCACAAGCCTGGCATGTGCCCTGACCGGGAATTGAACCTGGGACCTCTTGATCCACGGGAAGATGCTCAACCAACTGAGCCACACCTGCTGGGCATATTTTTGATATTAATCATCTATTACTTTTATGGTCACACATGAGTGGAATTGTGCAGGAAGCTGAGGATTCGAACTCTGTTCTGAAGGCCTGGGCTACGAATTGCCTCTGAGAGTCCCTCCTCATCAGCTCCCCACCCTGGTGAAGCCTTCCAGGCAGCTCTCTCAAGCCTTCCTTGCCTGCTGACCCGTGCCACCTGTGTCTGGGTCTCATCTGCTTTTGTACTCCCAGGAAGGAGAGCTAGACTTGGATTCTTTCCCGCTTGAAAGCCTCCCCCTCCAGCTTAGCACAGGGGTCCCCACGCTCCTGGCCTGGGGGTTGACAGGCCATCCCCACACAGGGCCAGGAGCGTGTGCGCAAGACATCCTTAGACCTGCGACGGGAGATCATCGAGGTGGGTGGGATCCAGAACCTCATCGAGCTGCGGAAAAAACGGAAGCAGAAGAAGCGGGCCGCCCTGGTCGCCCAGGAGCCGCCTCCAGAGCCCGAGGAGATCGTAAGCTCCTGGGAGGAAACCTGTGTGGGCAGGGGAGCCCGGGAGGGCCCGGATCACTGCGAGGTGGCCCTGGGTGATGGCATTTCCGCCCTCAGACTGGCCCTGTGGAGGAGGAGGCATTCCTGAAAGCTGCCGTGGAAGGGAAAATGAAGGTCATCGAGAAGTTTCTGGCCGATGGGGGCTCCCCGGACACCTGCGATCAGGTGATGCTCTCACCGACCCCTTCATCTGCGCCTGCGTCCCTTCCAGAGTGGCCGCCCCACCCCTCCCACTTGTGGGCCTATTTGAGAACAGGCATTGGGTGTCCTTTGGGAAGGGTGTCCTCAGAAGATGTGGGATGGTCCTTCTCACACAGGAATTTATCTAAATCCTTAGGCCCTTTTCAACTTGGACCCCATCCAGAGTACCAGCTGTCACGTGGTTCTTTAGGGAAGAAAGAGGAATGGGATCAAATAAAAAGAATGCCTCTCCCTAGCGATGTGACCTGTAGTTAGGCCCCTCACCGCTCCATGCCTCAGTTTCCTCGTCTGTAAAACAGCCTGCCTCTCTCAGAGCACATTATAGGGATCAAATGGAATAATAGTGCTTGAATAAGCATTTACTGAATGAATGAAAAAAACATAAAACTGATGCGAGGCTATATTTTTGTATTGTATATCATACTTCTTTTAATTTTTTATTTTATTGTGAGAAAATATATATAACATGGGCCATGCCATTTTAGCCATTTTAAGTGTACAATTCAGCAGCATAGATTGCATTTATAATGCTGTGCAACCATCAGCACTATTTTCAAAATGTTTCCACCACCTACCATACTTTTTTTGTTTCCTTGAAACAGCCTCTTTCTTACTTTAAGCAAATTAATGAACCTGCATTATTGTAGGCTTAGTCTACATGTCCTTTCTATTCTGTAGACTCCAGAGTCTTAATCCTCTTGTTCCATCTGAGCATCTCCTCCCTCAGAGCATCTCCTCCCTCCGGTACTGGGAGTACAAAAAAGGAAAAGATGAGGGTTGAGAGTAGATGTTTCAAGAGACCGAAGCAGAAAGCCAACTGCATTGGGACAGGAGGAAGTTCATCCTCTCCTTGACTCAGTAATCAGGTGCACCTGCCCATCCTGGCCCTGGGCTAGGCACTCCGGGGAAACAGCGCCGAGTAAGCCTCAGCTGGCCTTCAAACACTCTCTCATGCGGGAGGGTTGCCTGGGCCCCTGGATAGTTCTGGCTTAGAGGTTTCAAGAAGATGATGGCACTGGAGCTCCATCTTGAAGGAATAGCGAGGATTCGTTAAGCACTCAAGGGAGTGAGGCAAAATGGGCACACTGGCACAGGGAAGAGCCCGTGCGAAGGCCTGGCTTGATGTGCTGGGGGCAGTGAGAAGGACGGAGTCTGCAGGGCATAAGGGAGTCTGGACAGAGCATGAGGAGCTGGCAAACATGGACGATATGGGGACCCAACACAAGGGCCAGAATCAAGCTGGGGTAAGGCCTCAGCCTCAGCTCGTGTGGGAGACGGGCTCAGGCCTGGGCCAGACGTCAGGCCCTGACAGCCTCTGTGGGGACAGTTCCGCAGGACAGCACTACACCGAGCTTCCCTGGAGGGCCACATGGAGATCCTGGAGAAGCTGCTGGAGAGCGGGGCCACTGTGGACTTTCAGGATCGGGTGAGCGAGAGAGCAGGTATTGGGTGGGAGGCAGGAGGGGGGCCTAGACTCCCTCTCTGTGTGCCAACCTGGGACACAGACAGGCTGCCTCAGGGGCCAGGCCCCACCTTCAGTGGGTTGCATGACCTTGGGCAGGCCCCATCTCCTCCTCAGCAGATCTGTCTTGGACTAGATGGGTCCCAAGGGTTCTTATGTTCTGTTTGATCCATTGCCCAGGCACTGGAGTGCCCCATCCCTTCCCTGTACCCTTCTCCTGGGTATCTCCCTGCCCTTTGGGCAGGGGCCCTTTCCCCCAGGGCACTTTCTTCTCTGAAGCTCTGCAGTTAGATCCCATCCTCCCCTTCTAGCTGGACTGCACAGCCATGCATTGGGCCTGCCGCGGGGGCCACTTGGAGGTAGTGAAACTCCTGCAAAGCCGAGGAGCAGACACCAATATGAGAGATAAGGTGAGGCAATAATACTCACAGATATTGGGGTGGCTGTGGGCGGGGAGTGGGAAGCAAAGGGCAGAAAAGCCAGGGAAAGCAGTGAACAAGTCTGGTTTCCAGAGTGGCTGCAGAGCCCAGGGATGGATCATTTCCATCAAATGAAGGTCCTTGGAAACCATCATCTGGGGACGGGAGCAGGAAGAGCAGAGGAGAGGGAGGGGGAAGAGATTCACTGTTTTGGGGACTTTGGGACCACCCAAAAGATACAGGATTTGTCCATCCATGCAATCCTTCATCATCCTTCTGTCTATCCACCTATCCATCCATCCATCCATTCATTTATTCATCTACCTTTTAAAAATTTATTCTTTGTATGTGACCTTGAGAGAGTGATAACCTCTGAGCCTGTTGCTCATCTGTAAAATGTCTTGCAGAGTTCTTGTGTAGATGGGAACATGAATATAAATTAATTATTTGTTAAACATGAAAAATGTTTGATAAGCTTTTGCCATGCCCATCACATAGTCACCTCTCAATAAATGACATCTATTACAATTACTAAAAGAAGGGCAGAGGAGTGACCAGTTGCTCATAGCGGAGTAAGGGAGGAATCATGGAAGGCTTCCCGGAGAAGGTGGTATATAAAGCTTCAAAGCTAGGCCATTGGGTAGGATGGTGAGAACTGTAGCATTCCCCGCCCCTCCAGGGCGCAGGCCCTGGCAAGAGGACCTGGGGGAGGAATAAGGCTGGAGTTAAGACAACCCCCTTCCCAAAGCCACACAGGCCAGGCCCCTTCAGCCAATGGCTCCTGCTTCCTCCCTACTTAGCTGCTGAGCACCCCCCTGCACGTGGCGGTTCGAACAGGGCACGTGGAGATCGTGGAGTACTTCCTGTCCCTGGGCCAGGACATCAATGCCAAAGACAGAGTGAGTGTCTGGGTTCTCTCCTGCCCAGCCCCACCATAGGGGTGCAGGCAGCCTGTGGGCTCCCACATGCCAATATGGGCTATGCTGAGTGTCACACTGGCTCTAGGAAGGGGACAGTGCCCTGCATGACGCCGTGAGGCTCAACCGCTACAAAATCATCAAACTGCTGCTCCTGCATGGGGCTGACATGATGACCAAGAACCTGGTAAGTTCACTCCTTTCCTGATTCAGTCATCAGTGTGCACGGCACCCAGGCCCTGTGCTGGGCGGTCAGAGGAAACAGAACCGAACAAGACTCAGCCTGCCTGCGCTTGGAGCTCTCACAGCGGAGAGTCTCTCTGGGACCCTGGGGACTGCAGGCCCAGCCAGCTTCCCAAGTCTCTATGCTTGTCTATCTCCAGAGGGCAGGTGCAGAGAAACAGCCTGGAGGGCAGTTAGGGGACTTCCCAAAGGCCCCCCTAATAGACCAAAGGGGGTCCTAATATCCCCGCCCCCCCCCCCCCCCCCGAGGGAGGCCCAAATCATGGAGGGTCAGAGCAGGAAGAACCTAAGCCCTTGGTTGGCATGCCTGTTCCTGGGACACCATGCTGGTTCCTGGTGGTCCCTGAGTGCTCTTAGCATCCCATGTCCCCTAGTCCAAGCTCTTCTTTGGGATTCAGAGCAATTACAGAATGGAGGAGAATGCCCACCCGCTCCCCAATCAAGAAAGCTAAGGGGATATGGGAAAGCCAGGAAGATAGGGGGAGGGGGAGAACGAGGACATCTCAACCTCGGCATTATTGCCATTCGGGGCTCGGCTGCCTGTGCACCGCAGGATGCTTAAGCAGCATCCCTGACTGCTACTCAAGATGCCAGTAGTACCCACTCCCCACCTACTACCACCACCACCCCCAGTTGTGATGAGCAAAAGGTCTCCAGGCACTGCCAACTGCTCCCTGCTGGGAACCACTGGTATAGATGAGGGCACCTCCTGGTACAGACTTCCCAACAGTGACCAGATCTCCTCTTGGTCCCCCAGGCAGGAAAGACTCCCACGGATCTGGTGAAGCTGTGGCAAGCCGACACCCGGAATGCTCTGGAGCACCCTGAGCTGGGGTCAGAGCAGAACGGGCTGGAGGGGGCTGCTGAGAGTGGGCGGGAGACCCCCCAGCCTGTGCCAGCCCAGTAAAAGCCTGAACGGCCCCCAGACCTGAGCCATTCCTCTGCGGAAGGAAGACCCAGGAGCACCCACAAGCTGCCGCAATAAAAATGTCCTTTTGCTACGTGTGATGTTGTTTCTGTCTGTGCCTGGAATATTTAGGAATGCAAGAATGGGCTGGGGGAAGGGGGCTGTCTTAACTCCAGCCTTATCCCTTCCCCAGGTCCCGAGCCAGCCCTGCTGCGTTTCCTCCTCTCCTGGCTTTCGCCCTCTTCCCAAGTCCCAGCGTGGGTCAGCTTCACCATGCACTCGTCCTGGACCAGCCCTCCTTGTGACTGCAGTCCCGCGGGGCTGTGTGTGGCCAGCACAGGCCTGTCAGGTGGCAGCCTTAACAGGAGGAGGAGTCTGGCTGGGAAGGGGGGCAGCCAAGGGGTTGTGGATCACCCAGATCTGCCACGCCTCCCACAGGGCTCAGCCAATCGGCTACTCCGACCAACACGGAACTGCCAAGCAAAAGGTGGCGGGGCTCCTGGCTTTGAGCTGGAAACTGTGGGAGGAGGACTCAGGCCCCCTAGAAACACCCTTTAGTGTCGGGACCCCAGGAACCAGTCCTCCATCTGGCGAGGGACATTGGGTTGTGGCCTTCCTCCAGGTGCTCCCCAGGAAGAGGAGCCGCCCCCACCTCCCAGGGACCTATAGGCCTAGCCTTCGACCCTGGGGACACCCAGCCCAGCCTGCCCCAGGGCTGACAAGTCAGGGGCAGCAAATTTTTAACTAACACATTGATCATTAACAGGGGTCGGAGGAAGGGGTCCAAACTCAGCCTCCCGTAGGGACAGAGACGAGCTGGGCCTCAGGCTTCCTGTGGAGATGCTGGGCCCCCGGGTCTGGTCCTCTGTGAGGCAGGGGTTGAGCAGGGGCTTGTCTAGGAATGTGGGGGGCCGGGCCTCAGGGGAGGGGAGGAAGGTGGACATCGCGGGCATCTATCCCCCTCTGACCACCCCCTTCACTGCCACCTCGGAGGTGGACTATGGGAAACTGGAGGAGAATCTGCAGAAACTGGGCGCCTTCCCCTTCAAAGGTAAGTGGGCCTGTCCACGGTGGGGCTCGGGGGAGATGTGAATGACCTGGTCTCTTCAGCCAGAAACCAGAGGGAGGCACCAGGTCTGGCCAGCTGCTCAGGAGCAGTGCAGTGCAGTGCCCTGGGCTCATTTCACTACGGGAGAGGCACAGAGTCAGGTGGGAAGCCCCTTGCCGGCCTGAGACCCCGGCCGAATCCCTGCTGCCTCAGTTCCCTCAGCTGTTAACTGCTAACGGGCCATCTTAGCTGTCAGCATTATTATGAGGATCAAACGAGATAATGGGTGTGAAAGTCCTTGTTAACCTGGCACCCTGTGCAGGTGTGAGGGCAGCCAGGTGTCCAGTGGCAGCCCAGCCAGCAGGCTCACCCCCCTCATAGCCTTGTTTGCACTCTCTCTTCTGGGTAAAGCCTCCCTTGGCCAAATTAATTCCTGTTCTGGATTCTCTGACTCATTTCCCCTCTGCACATGGGTCTCCCCTCTCTGAGGCCAGGGACCAGATTATATTAGTGGCACTCGACATACAGCACAGCCACAAGCACAATAAATGAAGTTAGAAGTGGAAAAGTCCCTCCATCCTGCCCTGCCCACCCTCAACCATGACTCATGACAGTTCCCTGAGGCAGTCCGCTCAGTAGCCCCCATTTCACAGAGGGGAAGACAGGGCTCAGAACAACAGGGTCACTTGTCCAAAGTCACTTACCGGTACATGGCTGAGCTGGGATTTGAACCCAGGTCCGACTGCACAGCCATGCTGAGTTGCACTCCACTGCACTGACTGCTGAGTTGCTAGGCCAGATGATTTCAGCAGAGCCTGGTCAGCACCGGCTTTGGGAATGGAGTGGCTCCGACTGAGGCGGTGCGTGGAGCAATTAAGAACGTGGACTCTAGTTTCAAATCACAGCTCTGCCTGATTTGAAACTAGAGTAGTGATTACACTATTACTGACGTAGCTATGAGCTAGTCTCCCTAAACCTCAGTCCCCCATCTGACACATGGGCGTAATAATGCCCATCTCATAGGACGGTAGGGAGAAAAATCCGAGAGAATGCAAGTGAAAGCGTGCTGCAAGCGGCAGAGCGATGCATTGGAATTTACTGAGTCCAAGGATAATGATTGTTAGGATGACAGCACGGTACTGTGGGCAAAGCCGCTTTGGGACAGGGACTGCTGGCCTGACGGAGACCCCATTCATGTCTCAGTCTGAGGTGATGGGATCCTTCCTTAGGGGACAATGAATGCCCTGTGGACGCCCACTTTGAGTTGTGACACAAACACTAAGTAAATTTCTGCTGGGGCCTCGGGTCATGGGGGCCTGAAGGTCTGAGCTGAGCCCTGGTTCTCCTGAAGCAAAGTGAGAAGCTCCTTACATCCTTAAGAGGAGAGAAGGTTCTGCTTCACCTTCTAGGTTCAAGGACACCTGAGCACAGCGGGTGGGGAGGGTGGACTTTGGGTCTGATGTCTCCCTACCACCCAGAGAATCACAGAGACCCCCAGGTTCTTTGAGCCCTCCCCCCGACTCCTGCAGAGGGCAGGGCAGTGCCCAGGAGCACAGGCTGCTGTGGACTTGGCAGGCATTAGTCCATCTCCCATGCAACCCACCCAGGACCCTGCTCCCACCTCCCCTCTCTTACCCCCAACACAAGACGGGGGAGGGGCAGTGGGCTGTGTGGAAGAGCCAGCATCTAGAGTGAGGAGACGGGGTAAGCATCCTGGTTCCACCAGTTAACAGCGACCTGGGAGAGTGTCCTCATTTTAGATGGGAATTGAGCCACCGGGTTCAACGCGTTTCTCCCAAAGAGCTCAAACATGAGGCCATAGCACAAGGAACATAGAACCATAGGGTCCTGTCACTGGTCCCAGGACACAGACAGATGCCCAGGAAGGGAGCAGTGGGCCACTTTCGCTGTGAAATCAGCATTTCTCTTGCCTGATCTTGGCCCTGCTTTGCAGCTCAACACTCAGGGGCAGAGGGGAGAACCATCATTCTCATTGCCAGGCCCCCTGCACCAAGATGAAGGCCCCCCCAAAGCGGGAAGCCTGCCCTTAATGAATTGGTGAACAGCTAGAGATTGTTCTGGAAGGCATGGCCTGAAACCCTGTAGCTTTTTTTAAAAAATATTTTTTAATTTTTCTATTACAGTTGACGTACAAATTATACTAGTTGCAGGTTTCAACTAGTGATTAAACACTCACATAACTTACGAAGTGATCATCCCGATAAATCTAATGCCATCTGATACCACACATCGTTATTATACTACGATGGACTAGTGTGGCTCTTTATTTTTATTTTTTCATTGTTAATTTGTACTGGCTATTTGAATAAAGAGTATTCTTTTTAAATACAAGTCACAACTAGAGACTGGAGGGTGGAGTTGTTGCTGAGGGGCCATTTGGTCCTGAACTCACTCCCACAAACCACCTCAGAGATGAACTTTGAATTGTTATTTCCAAACGAGGTCATTGGACGACCACAGAGCTGCTCCAGCCAGACTGGGAGTTGGTGTTCCCATAGAACTTTAAGCTTGTGTCTTCTTCCCTCAGTATGTGGACTAGACCATGTTTTCTTGTGATAAGATAGAATATTTTTGTGTATATTAAAGCCATTACTGCATTAAATAAAATATTCTGTTTAAAATCTCACAATTTTTACCATCTTATTTTAACATTTCATTTAAAAAAAAAAATGTGTTAGCTGCCTCTGGGTGGAAAAATAGAGCAGCCCAGACCCGCTTGCACCCCGAGGCCCTGGATATAATTTGGGATGTGGGCCAGCCTGTCAGTTGTCTGTGCCTTTGGAGAGCCTGGCGGGCTGGCCCACCGGCTCACACCTGCACTGTGCCCATTTACCGGGTGGGTCGGGGGTGGTGATATATTCTGGGTTTGCAGGTGCATCACCAAGACAAGATGTAGCAGCCGCATCCTGAAATGGCCCCAGGGATCTGGGACCCAGTGACTGCTCTTGTCTTATCTGCTCTGCCTTCTCAGCCCTGCTGTCCTCCCCTCCCCCATTTGTGACCTCATGTTATTCTAGAATGAGCTCCTTGCTGGACCCTTTTCCTTCTGGACCCTGCTCCATAACGGGGCTGGGGGCTGCAAGTGGGGATGGAATGTGCTGGCAGCAGGTATGGGTCCTGGATGGAGAGAGATGCCGCCTCAGGTGGCCAGGAATGGATGCCAGCCTAACCAAGGGTGTCCTTCAACCACGAACAGCTTGATCTAGAACAGCGGTTCTCAACCTTCCGGCCCTTTAAATACAGTTCCTCATGTTGTGACCCAACCATAACATTATTTTCGTTGCTACTTCATAACTGTAATGTTGCTACTGTTATGAATCATAATGTAAATATCTGATATGCGGGATGGTCTTAGACGACCCCTGTGAAAGGGTCGATCGACCGCCAAAGGGGTCGCGACCCACAGGTTGAGAACCGCTGATCTAGAAGCCTCTGCCTGCTGGGAACCACTGGATAGCAAAGGAGAGAAACCAAAGGCTGGAAGATAAGAAGGACTGAGTTGCAGAATGGGTCACAAGCAGAAGACAGAAGGGACTCAGAGTTGGGGAAGCTGCCCTTCCACTGACCTTGGGGATAGCCGTCAGGGTGGGAGACAGAACCTGGGCCTCAGACAATGCCTGCCGGGGCCGGCATGAGGGATGCTGTAGCCTTCTCCCCCCGCCCCGCCCCTCCAACCAATGAACCTCATAATGGGGTTCATTGCTGAGGCGGGAGGGGTATCCTAGGAAGGGTGCAGCGGTGGGCCTGCCTGCCAGACACCCACCGGGAGCCTGCCCTTTCAAGCATGAAACATACCATCCGGGCTCCCCCCATCCCAGTGCACTCTTAGCTCTGCCTGCCTGGCTAGGGTCCTGGAGAACTTCTTGGAGCTCATCCAGCAACCATCATGCAAGGTGGTGCTGGGGACGGTCCTCTTAATCGGAGGTGGAAGCCTCATGCTGTGGCTTCGGAAGAGGAGTAGGAGGAGGAAGATAGCCTCTGTGTCTCCACAAGAGGAGCGTGAGCCGCAAGAATGCCACAAAGCGCAGAATGAGAACTGGATCAAATCTCACTTTAGCCGCCTTTCCAACGAGAAGCTTGCCCCTGGCAGCGCCCCGGCCCCCGGCAGCGCCCCCGCCCCCCACCCTGAGACTGTCAACCGAGAGGCCAACACCACGGTTCGCATGGAGACCTCCGCCTCAAGGGAGACCTTCGCCAACAAGCAGAAGGTGCCTGCGTACTCAGTGGTCAGAGAGACCCACAAGGAGTCCTCGCCCACAGATGAGGCCACGTGGGCCGCCGTGGCTGCTAGTACTAAGGAGCTTGACACCAAGGGACGCCAACTGGCCAACTCCATGTTGCAGCGGGCCATGGTGTACCGGAACTCGGGCCACCTGGAGTCCAAGGACCTCAACCAAGAGGAGCTGAAGGCCCTCCAGGAGGTGGAGATAAAGCTGAAGGGCAATTTCCTCGCACAGCGGGAAACCACTGTCGCTGGTATGAACCACACACACACCTTCCATGGCCATGGTCACCATGGCCACCAGGATCATCCAAGCCACCCAAACCACCACCAGAGCCACAGCCTGCCCAACCGCAGCCATCAGACCTATCAGCCCTTCGAAGCCATCTAACCACGGATGGAGAAGCCCCTTCCCCCAACAGGGCTGGCATACAATCACAGGCCTGTTTTCTCTCCTGTGGGACAGCCTTTGTGGCCCAGAGTGAATGCGGTCATCCCAACCCCTTCTTCCTCAGGTGGACGCCTTCAACTTCATGAGTGGAATCTGCCACAGAGGATGGGCCCTAGCGGAGGAAGAGCGTGGAGGGAGCAAAGCAGCTGAAACAGACTCGCAGGTTCCTGTAGACCCACTGAGAGGAGGCAGATGAGGCAGATCCCACGAGCAGCTGAGAGCCACACTGATGCCACATGCCTGAGCCAATAAAGCCTTGTAACCCCTCACTCTGAGTCTGGGGGCTCTGTAGCCAGCCTCAGGGCTGGGCAGGAATGGGGGGGTCCTTCTCCCACACCCCTTTTTGGTGTGGGCCTTGACCTGGGGCCTTTTTGCTGAGCTGATTTGAGACACCGTAAACGGCTTCCCAGGTCTCAGGTTCTGGGGACGGGATATCTCTAGGAAGCTTCCCACCCACCAACCTGCTGTTGTCAGGGAAAGAGGAAGCAGCCAAGAATCGGGGGGAAGGAGGTGAGATAGACTTCTGGAAGCAAGTAAGTAAGCATGGTGGGCTGTAGCCCCTGCCTCTGGGTGCCACCCTCCGCCGGTCTATGGCCTCTCCAGTCACGTGGCAGCCCTGCTGCAGTCCTCCCTGCCCGCCTGCTCCCGGCACCCACAGGGATCCATGTAGTGCCCACCCCACCACCCACCAACACACCCTTAGAGCTACTGTGCTGTATATTCTCTTTCCTTGTTTACATTAGCGTGGCCGGGGCTGGGGTTGCTGCTGCTGCTAGTACTACTACTACCAACAGTCTCTCTTTCTGAGGTTTCGTTTGTTTGTTTTTAGTGTATGCCACGTTCTGGGTGGTTAATGGCACAGACCCATGAGGAAGAGATCACATTCTCTCCATTTTGCAGATGAGCACCTGAGGCTCAGAGGTGTGATTCGACTGAGACTGTGATGTCACTGGGGTTAGAGCCCTGCTTCAGCTAACCCTGAAGCCCAGACCCAGACCCACTGCCCTGTTCGAAGGCCAGTCCCATGCCCACCGTCCCCAGATGAGTCCAGAGTTAGAAGTTTTTGAATATTTTTGACATTACTAATAAGTGACTTTATATATATATATATGCTGAGACACATCGAGTCTGAAATTGCACATCTAGCCAAGTAAGAAGGGGCTCCTGGGGCAGCAGTTCACAGATTTCAAAAGGCTTTACTGTACATTTTCTTCTTTGGGCCTTTAGGACAGCCCTGTAAGGTTAGGACTGAAATGATTTTATTGTCACCCCATGGAAAGGAAATGGGGACTCAGAGGCGTGATGTGACTGGCTCAATAGCCAGAGGTGACCTGGGTCCAGTGCTTCCTGACTCCACCACACGCCTCTCCCCAGCCTGGCATTTCTTCCCTCTTGGGAGTTAGGACTGGGTCAGATGCTCCCTTAAATGACACAAGGGAGAGGCCACTAGGAGTCTTTAAACATATATATGTATATATTAAAAGTATAATATGCTAATTAGACTGGACAGCCAGACGACCTTCTGGATGTAGCCGGGGCTGTGAGGGCAGGACCCTTGCATGAATTTCGTGCATCAGGCCTCTAATTGATTATTTTAAATCAATTAAAATAATATATGTACTTTAATTGATTTCAGAGAGGAGGGGAAAGGGGGAGAGAGAAACATCGGTGATGTTGGCTGCCTCCTGCACACCCCCTACTGGGGATAGAGCCTGCAATCCAGGCATGTGCCCTGACCGGGAATCGAACTGTGACCTCCTGGTTAATGTGTCGATGCTCAACCACTGACCCATGCCAAGCGGGCCACTAGGAGTGAGGGTCCTCTTTTACCCTCAGAGTGGGTCTCTCTGACCACTGCTGTTGAGGCAGGTCCACCGGTGAGGAACTGAGGAGCTGTTGAGGAACTGACCACCAGAATGAAGGGGGACTTGGGCTTGAGTGGCTATGGCTGAAGAAGTAGCTGGAGAAAGACCCCACCTCGGCCCCCTTCGAGGAGGGGTGGCAGGCACGGTTGGGGAGGGAGATATTCTTCCATTTGAATAGAGGGAGTAGCCAAGACTTCATCTCTAAGTCTTTGCTCTCTAAATCAGAGGGTGCTGGTCCAATCCCGACTGGACTGGAGCCTTCCTCCAGGGTTTGCAGCTCTACAAATGGGGATGGCCCCCCGGGAAAGCGCGGGGCCTTGTGTAGCAAGAGGCTCCGACCATCGGCTTCCAGCCTGATGCGGAGGAGCAGCTCCTCAGGAGGCAACGCAACACACGCCAAAAGCTATTTGCCTCCAGATGGTCCCCATAAGGTTAGCGAGGCAAAAACCTGAAAAGAAGAAGGCCGCTAAGGATCCAGTGAGCTAGCCTGGCAACTTGCAGAGTGGACTCTAACGGTGTAGCGAGCAGCAGGGAAAGGTTTGTGGTGTAACTGCCTCCACATCACGCTGTGTCCCTTGAAGGATGGATGACTCACGGGAACACTCTCTCTTGGTCCCAGTGCCAGGAAACCCTGTGTTTCTCCAGGGCGGCTGTCTTGCTTTTATCTTGAGCTCTACATGCCTGTCAGCTGACCATGTTTCCCTTTTAGCTCTGACAGTCGGGAAGCCCCAGATCAAATGCATGACCCATCGCTCACAAGTGTGTGACAGGGGTTTGGAAATCAATATCGTTCCTGGCTTTGTTTTCTTTCCTTTCTCCCAAACACTTGTATTTACTAATCATCTTGTTGTATTTTATGCTGTGTTTGTCAACTATGGGAGAAAAATGTTTTTGGAATGGAATGGAGTAGAGAGGAGAAAGAAGAGGAAAGAGAAAGTTAAGAAAGGAGGGGGCGGGGGGAGGAAATGGTTCTAGTAACATTCCTTTCAGATTTAGCCGAATAGCAGCAGTTCTGCTGGCCTCTCGTGGATGTAAAAGGGTGGACACCTTTAGCTGGAAATGTTAGAAACCATTCCAGTGATTGATAAAACAGGAACATGAAAAAGACAAGAATGAGATGTCACCTTTAACCTAGAAAATTGGCAAAAAATCGTGCTGACAGCCCCGTGTTGGCCTGGACGAGGACTGACAGACTCTTCTTTGGGCTGATGGGCGTGACCTGGATAATCAGAGAGCGTGGCACGTGCAGGTGTGCAATTTGTTAATTACACACCTAAGTGTAATTAACTGTAGGGAATCCCTTAGACATGGGCACGGAAGACTTTCCAGAAAATGTTTGCTTTAGCTATGCTAGCAAAAATAAGGAAACGTTCTCAATGTCCAAAGGACCCTAGCCAGTTTGGCTCAGTGGATAGAGTGTCGGCTTGTGGACTGAGGGGTCGGTCCCAGGTTCTCTCTTTGTCTCTTCTCCACCTTTTCACTCTCTCTAAAAAAAAAATCAATGGAAAATATCCTCAGGTGAGGATTAACAAAATATTAAAATTAAAATTGAAAATGTCCTCAAAGGGAGAATGGAAAGTAAATTGTGGGCCCTAGCCAGGTAGCTCAGTTGGTAGGTAGCTCAGTTGGTTAGAGCATCATCCTGATATACCAAGGTTGTGGGTTCAATTCCTGATCACATACAAGAATCAATCAATGAATGCATAAGTGAAACAACAAATCAATATCTTTCTCTCTCTCTCTCAAAATCAGATTTTCAAAAAGTAAATTGTGGTCTAAGCACACAATAGAATATTATATGACTAGAGGCCTGGTGCATGGGATTCGGGCACTGGTGGGGGGTGTGGCCTGCGGAGATCCGCGCTGTGGAAGCACAGCTCATCCCAGTCAGGGAGCGGCTGTGGACCCACCCTCTGAGCCGCTGCTCCTGCTGTGGGAGCGCACTGACCACCAGGGGGCAGCTCCTGCATTCAGCATCTGCCCCCTGGTAGTCAGTGCACATCATAGTGACTGGCCGACTAGTCGTTCTGGTCATTCCGCTGTTCGGTTGCTGGGCTTTTATTATATAGGATAATGAATATGACTGAATCATTGCTACATGTTCTGCTACGGACACAATGTTGGGACAAAAATAGCAAACTGCAGAAGATACAGATAAGTTTGATTTTATTCTATAAAGTCTAAAGTGTCAAAATCCATATTATATCTGGTTTATTGGTCCAAATATATGTCTGACGGGTAGAAAGACATGAATGGGAACAATAACACCTGAGTCAGGACAGCAAGAGGAGGAAGAGGAGGGTTGCCATGGGTACTGAATACACATATGTGGATTATGTTATTATCTCTTCTTTGGGGTATGGCTAAAAAAGTTCATTAAAACAAAGAAAAATGGTGTGAACACTGTTATTGCAACTGTTTAAAACATTCTGGCTGCATCAGAACAAAGATGGGAAGGAAATGTGTGAAAAGCTATGGTTTCCGGGAGGTAGGAACCTGGGCAAGGGTAACAGCAATGTCCCTGCTGTTCATAAGAGGATGGGAAGGTGTCTATTGATGTGATGTGGTCTCCCCACAGGCTTTGTGATCCAGGGCTCCAATGGCGAATTCCCCTTCCTGACCAGCAGTGAACGCCTGGAGGTGGTGAGCCGCGTGCGCCAGGCCATGCCCAAGGACAAGCTCCTGGTAGCTGGCTCTGGCTGCGAGTGTGAGGCCATAATGCCCTGGGCCCTGGGAGTCCCCGGGGGGTGGGTGGCCAGGCTCCTTGGCCCAGGGGCTGGGTTCAGCCTACTTGTTTGTCTCTTCTGCACCCCTTGCTTGCCCCAGGGTCCTAGCTCAGCCCTCTTCCTCCTCCTGCTCTCACCCTGCACGGCCTATAGGGAAGACTCCCTCTTTCCTCCTGCAGCTACTCAGGCCACGGTGGAGATGACCGTGAGCATGGCCCAGGTCGGGGCTGATGTCGCCATGGTGTTGACTCCTTGCTACTATCGTGGCCGCATGAGCAGCGCTGCCCTCATTCACCACTACACCAAGGTGGGTGTGAGGGATGGGCATGGGGGTGAGAGCTGGGACCAAGAGGAAGCTGAATGAGGGGGACACTGCCTGAGAAAAGGAGACCGAGAAGCTGGGAACAGAGTGGTGAGCCTACGTCCCATGAACGGCAGCTCTGGGAAGGGGAGAGATGCCACCCCGTACCAGCTGTGTGACATTGTGTGACTGCCCTAACCATGCTGTCTCTGTTTCCTTCCTTCTCAAATAGGAGGAATAAAGGTACTTCTTCACAGTGTTGTGAAGACTACATTATATCAAAACATAAAGCACTTGGGACGGTGCTTGGCACATAGAAAGCGCTCACTAATTACTACCCACTGTCACTGCTCTCAAGCAGGGCAATGTGGCACTGTGACTTCCGGTCCAGGAGGTGGGCCTGTCCAGGGCGCCCTGGCCCGGACCTGTTGGGCCTGGGCAGCTGCCCTCTCCCCTCTCCTCTGCGTCCCTCAGGTCGCTGACCTCTCTCCAATTCCTGTGGTGCTGTACAATGTCCCAGCCAACACGGAGCTAGACCTGCCTGTGGACACGGTGGTCACGCTCTCCCAGCACCCGAATATCATTGGCATCAAGGACAGCGGTGGTGATGTGAGTGGCAGCAGCTCCTGGCTGGGGGCACCATCCACTTCTCTTTTGCTACCATCTTCAGGGCAGTTCTGGGACCAGCTTCAGTTTGGGTCTTCTCTGTCCTGTGGGATCTTCGGAGTGGGGCGGGGGAGGGGAGGCTCTCATTCGCCTACATGGGCCCAGCCCCGCCCGCCCCCCAGGCTAGCCTGCGGCTCTGGGCCCCACTCACACCGGGCTCTGCTGTTGCAGGTGACCAGAATCGGGCTGATGATTCACAAGACCAGGAGGCAGGATTTCCAGGTGTTGGCTGGATCGGCTGGCTTCCTGTTGGCCAGCTATGCCGTGGGTAGGCCTCCCGCTGCTCTCACACTGTGAGGGTGACCCAGACACACCCAGGAAGCTGGGGGTCTGCTGGAAGAGACCACGAGTGCCAGGACTGGGTCTGCAGAGGGCCTTTGCCAGCTTGCCTGCTCTGTAACCTCAGAAGCTGAGCACACTGCTTGCTGGTCTGGACACTGGGTGCTCGTGAGTGACCTTGCTGGGCGGAGGAGGGTGGCCGTGCATAAACCCTGGCCTCTCGTTGGAATGCTTGCAGTTTGCTCTAAGTCCCAAGCTCCAGACTTAGGTGGCAAATTTAGCTCCTTAATCTCACAGAGGCCTTGGGGCCCTCCCCTTTAGTCCGCAGTTGACTTTCCTCTTTCTCTGGTTCCAGGCTAGAATGAATGGTCAGACCTGCAGGGTTGGGCAGGGATCTTCAGCTGCCCGATCAGATTCTGTCCCAGTCCAGGATCCTAGGAATGTCACCATTAGACCAACTGTTCTTGTCTGTCTGGGGTCAAGGTCCTTGGGTTTTGAGCCCGAGGAGGGTGCCGGATGGGGGCGGGGGGCATTTGCTCCTTCAGCTGACACAGATTTAAGTTACTTTTCCAAAGCTGCTGGGTCCTATTCTGTCTGGTTTATGCAGACTTTGGCTCACTGTCTACGTCCTTGCACATCCCTCTCCGTGTCTTTAAAGTGTAGGGGAAGAAGGGGACTCAGTTCTGCCTTGTTCCTGAGGATGGGGTAGGTGGAAAAGGATCTGGAGGCCTGGGTCTGAGCTGGAATCTCAGCTCTGCTGTTTACTCACCGAGTGTCAGCGGGCGAGGTACTCAGCCTCGCTGGGTTTGAGTTTCTATTCTGTAAAGCAGGGAGGTGTTGTGAGAGTTAGAGAGCACTGGCCGTATGTCTGCCATCGTGCCTGGCACATGATAAGGATTCAATAAATGGCAGCTGTATAAACGTATTGACAGTTGCCTACTCTCTCTCCAGTGTCCAAGCCCCTCTGCTTAGGGCCACTCCTCATTAGCCTTAGCGTCACACTCGCAGGCTGGCAGGAGTGGCAGGGCCCCTGCGATGGCAGCCAGCCCGTTCTCCTTGCCCCAATGAGAACCAAGAGGACCAGAGGATCTGTGACTTGTCCAGGTTTATGCAGCCAATGGGAGGAAATGCCCGGTGTCCTGTATCCAGAGCACTTTCCACTCCCCACCCGACCCCACCCCTGTTCCAGGCTGAATTCAGGATGGGAGGGGGGGTGGACGGGGGCAGGGTAAGGTTTCAGAAGAGCAAAGACTTCCCATTCACCTCACCCTTCCAGGACTGGTGAGTCAGGCGGCCAGCAGAGGAGTGTAGAGGTGCCAAGTGGCAGGTGGAACTTTACTTTTTTGGGGGGGAGGGGAAATGAGTGCAGGGAGGAACTGCCCTTGAGTTAGCCTCCAATCTCTGTTCCCTGACCTGCGGGGCTCTACTTCACCAACTACGCTGGCGCTGGCGGCTGTCTCTGTGCTCTGTGGACTCATGGAGCGTGCCTTTGACATGGCCAACCAGCAGCATAGAAATCCACATCCTAGCTCCTCACAAAGAGGTACTGGACCAGGGTTTGGAATTCTCTGTGAGAAGAGGCTCTGGCTGATGTTCTGCATCCTACCCTGGGCAGGAGCTGTGGGGGGCGTGTGTGCCCTGGCCAATGTCCTGGGGGCTCAGGTGTGCCAGCTGGAGCGACTCTGCCTCACAGGGCAATGGGAAGATGCCCAGAAGCTACAGCTCCGCCTCATTGAGCCGAACACTGCGGTGAGCTCCCAGCCAATGGCAGCAAAGGGTTGGTGGGTGGGGAGGTGGTTCTGTGTCCTCCTTATAGCGAGATCCAGGGCAGGCCCAGGGGTCCTTACTCAGTCTCTTCCCTTTCAGAAAGTCCTTTCAGAAAACATCCCAGTGTGGGAACTCTTGTGCCTCCCCGAAAATCTTGACTTCAGACAATGCTGAGCCCTAGCTTAGTGTACATTAGCATTCATTCAGAAATCTAGTTAAAATTATAACCCTTTAGGCTCACAAATAGGCATTGAGGTACGCATCCTGAGTGATTGTGACAGAAGTTGTCCTGGGACCTGACTTAGAGTCACTACCTAGAGAAAGGGTCCATGGCCTCTATAAAGGGCCAGGTCCTAACAGAATGATCAGGAGTGGTAACGGAGAAGCTGGCGGTATTTAGAATTCTGTCTTCAAATAATCTGTTCTGCAGTCAGACCACATAC
Source organism: Myotis yumanensis (assembly GCF_028538775.1). Taxonomy (NCBI): domain Eukaryota; kingdom Metazoa; phylum Chordata; class Mammalia; order Chiroptera; family Vespertilionidae; genus Myotis; species Myotis yumanensis. Next base: position 20,885,725 of record NW_027223764.1, on the reverse strand, counting down.
CCCAATTCTGTGCTGGGCAAGTCGAGAAGAGCCAAGAGAGAAAGCCTGTCAATGCCAGACAGTGCTGTGCAGAGCCATATTGGAGCCCAAGGCAAAAAGAAAAATGTGTGTCCCTATAAGTAGATAGGTAGGTAGATAGGTAGGTAGGTAGATTTCAGAGAGAGGAGGGGAGAGGGAAAAAGGGATAGAAATATCAATGATGAGAGAGAATCATTGATCGGCTGCCTCCTCCACATCCCCTACTGGGGATTGAGCCCAAAACTCAGGCCCCTAACTGAGGATTGAACTGTGACCTCCTGGTTCATGGGTCCATGCTCAACCACTGAGCCACACCAGCTGGGCTTTATGTCTATTTTAAATTAAACTTATAATACAGGGAACCACTACCCAGTTTTCCCCAGTAGGAACAATATCACAGGCAGGATTTTGATACTGATATAGTCAAGATATAGGATATTTCCATCACCACAAAGATCCTTCACATATCACTTCTAGAGCCAGACATACTGACCTCCTGCCCCTACCCTCTCTGTAACTGATGGCAACCACAGATATGTTTACCAACTTCTAAATTCTGTCAGTTCAAGACTGTTATATAAATGAAATAATCTAGCCTATAACCTTTTGAGATTGGCTTTTTCACTCAGAATCATTTTCTGGAGATTCGTTAGCTGTTGCACGTATCAATAAGATGGTTCCTTTTTCTTGATGAGGAGTAATTCATGGTAGGGCCACACCACAACTTGTTTAACCATTCACTGTTGAATGACAGCTAGGTGTTTCCAGTTTGGGCTATTCAAAGCTTCTATGAACATGCATGTACATGTTTTTGTGTGACCATAGGTTTTCATTTTCCTAGGATAAATACACAATTGCTGAGTCACATGGTGGTTGCATGTTTAATTTTTATTTTAAGAAACTGCCAAACTGTTTTTCAGAGTGGCTGTACCATTTGACATTTGTATCGGTACGAGTGTATGAGTGATCCAATTTATCTGCATCCTCACCAGAATTTGGTCTTGTGACTGTCTTTTATTTTAGCCATTCTCATAGGTGTGTAGTGATACTTCATTGTGGTTTTAGCTTGCATGTCTCTACGGCTGACACTATAGAACATCTTTCCATGTATATATTCACCATCTGTATATGCTTGTAGATGAAATGTCAGTTTATGTTGCTTGACCATTTTCTAATTGGATTATTTGGTTTTTGACTATTGGTTTTGGAAGTTTATTACATTTCCTAGATACTAATCCTTTTTGAAATATGTGATTTGCAAATATTTTCTCCCAATACTAGCTTGTTTTGTCATTCTCTTTAAATGTCTTTTGAAGAGCAAAAGTTTTTTATTTTGATAATGTCCAGTTTATCAATATTTTCTTTTATCTTTAGCTTCTGATGTCAAGTTTAAGAGAGCTATTTGCCTACCACCAAATTGTGAAGACTTTCTCCTATTTTTCCTAAAATTGTATAACTTTACATTTTATAAGTTGTGGCCCATTTTGAGTTAATTTTGTGTAAAGCGGGAGACTTAGATTGAGGTTCTTTTTTTTGGCTTATAGAGATCCACTTGTGGCGGCAGCATTTGTTGAAAAGGTGATTTTCCTCCACGGAGTTACTTTTGCACCTTTGTCAGAAATCAGTCGGGTGTATTTGTGTGGGTCTATTTCTAGATTCTCTATTCTTTCCATTGATCTATCCCTCTGCAATATCATGTAGACTTTATTCTTGTAATATAGCATAAATCTTAAAATCAGGTAGACTGATTCTTCTCATTTCATTTTCAACAGTTTTAGGTCGAATTCCTTTGCCTTTCCATATAAATTTTAGAATAATCTTGTCTATATCTACAAATACTCTTGCTGGGATTTTGATAAGAACCTGTATACCAACTTGGGTACAATTGGCATTTTTACTATGTTTTCTCCAAAACTTTGAATGTGATATGTCTCTCTATCTGTGTAGACTTCCTTTGATTTATTTCATGAGCATTTTGCAATTTTTGGCGAACAAATCCTACACAAGTTTTGAGAGATTTACATCCAAGTGACTTATATTTTTTGAATGATTATGAATGGTATTGTATTTTTTGTTATTGTTGTTAATCCTCACCTGAGGAACTATTTGCCTACCACCAAATTGTGAATATTTTTCTCCTATTTTTTTCCTAAAATTGTATAGTTTTACATTTTTTCCGTTGCTTTGTAGAGAGAATGGAAGGGAGGGAGAGGGAAAAAGAGAGAGAGAGAGAGAAACATCAATGTGAGAGAGCCACATCGATTGCCTCCGACATGAGCCCTGACAAGGGTTAGGGGATTGAACCTGCAATCCAGGTACATGCCCTTGACCAGGAATCAAACCCCAGAATCTTTGGGTGCGCGGCTAACGCTCAAATCACTGAGCCACACCGGCTAGGGCTGGTATTATATTTTTAATTTCACTATTCATGTGTTTATTGTTAGCACATAGGAACACAATTGATATTTGTATGTTTATCTTATGACTTTGCTGAACTCACTTATTAGTTCTAGGACTTTTTTTGGTAGATTCCTTGGGATTTCCTACACAGATAATCATATCATCTACAAATAGGGGAAGTTTTATTTCTTCCTTCTGATCTGTATATGTTTTAGTTCCTTTCTTGCCTTATTGCACTGACAAGAACTTCCTGCACAATGTTGAATAAGAGTGGTGACAGTGGGCATCCTTGCCTTGTTCCTGATCTTGAGGGAAGACATTCAGCCTTTCACCATTAAGTATAATGCTAGTTGTAGGTTTCTATAGATGTTCTTTACTAAGGCGAGGCAGTTCCCCCTCTTTTCTAGTTTTCAGAGAATTTTAAAAATCATTAATGGGTGTTGAATTTTGTCAAATGTTTTTCTACATTGATTGAGATGGTCATGTGATTTTTTTTCCTTTTTTATCCTGTTAATATGGATTATATTAATAATTTTCAAATATAGAGCCAGACTTACATCCCTAGATAGACCCCACATAGTCATGGTGTATAACTCGTTTGATATATTGCTAAATTCCATTTGGTAATATTTTATTAAGGATTTTTCTGCCTATATTTATGGGGGATATTGGCATGTTGTTTTCTTTTCTCTCTCTCGCTCGCTTTCTCCTGCCTTTGTCTAACTTGGTATCGGGTAAAAATATGGTAGCTTCATAAATCAATTGGAAAGTGTTCTTTCCTCTTCAGTTTTCTGGAAGAGGCTCTATATAGAATTAATATACAACCTTTTTTTACACAGTTTTTTGAATTCTCCAGTGATACCAGCTAGGCCTGGAGATGCTTTTGCGGGAGTTTAGAATTTTTTTTCAGCTCTGCACTAGGGCTCTGCTGATACCACTGGGCTGGGGAGGTGGGAGTGCCGCCTATCGCTCCCACATGGCCTCCACGGACACCATGAGTGTGTCTGTGGGAGATGGCCCCCTAAGCGTGGACAGTGGTAAAACTTGTGACTCCTCACGAGGCCTCTTCTGAGACCATCCTTTATGGATGGGGAGGGACACGCCTACTGAAGGGGGCGTGGCCTTGCTGGCCTGGGTCAGCGTGGGGCCCACAGTTTTTTATTATTTTTTATGGGGTTTAGCCTGGAATAGAGTGGTTATTGTCTAAAAGTTTTCATCTTACTAGGCTGCTCCTTTCCTGGTCCTTGGCTAGGGAGAATGGCCTTTTGTTGGGGCTTTTTTGTCTTTGCCCATTGGCATTTCAGGGCTGCTGGCACCTTCAGCTCTAAGTCTGGGCCAGTTAACCCACCACTGTGTTGTTCCGTGGTACTGAGGTCCCCAGTTGGTCTTCCTTCTCTCTACCTTTCAGACTCTTTTTTATGCTTGTTTTTATATAACGTCCAGGGATATTTTTAAAATTGTATTTATTGGGAAGCATAGGAAAAAGTAAATCTATTCTATCTTCTTGGAAGTTGAAGCTTTAACTAGTTTTCTGCATGGTGATTTTTTTCACTCCCCCATAACATTAAAAGTATTGAAAAAATTTTAAGTAGGTCTATTAAAGCTCACAGCATTCTTTTCGTTTTAAGTATTTTATCAATATCAAAAATATAATTTGTTATAATTTTACTTCCCTGGCTTGAATGGAAGCAAACTTATCAAAACAATTTCCCCCCAAATCTACTTCTAGAAAAATATTAACCATGAAAAAAAAGTACACAGAACAGCTCTGGCTGGTTCTGCTCAATGGTTAGAGAGTTGGCCCGCACACTGCCTCACGTACATGTTTACTTTTCCTCAGGCTACACTATGGCAGGGCATAGTTCTGTTGGATCCTGTCTTTACTTAAAACTTTGATACTTTATTCATTATGGATATTTTTGCATTGATTTTGAACTTTTTTTAATTGCATGAACTATTTACCTTGATGACTGAGCTTTTTGGTGCCCTGTTAGGTTTTGCATCTAAGACAACAGTCCCAGACTGAGCTGGGCAATGTTTTTTGTTTGGGTAAATTGGTGGGCAGGCTCCAGATCTCGCTCACAATTTATATCTTTACTTCAAGGGGGCAGATTAACGCAGATGTAGAGAAAGGACAGCTGAGGAGGCAAGCATGAGTCTCCCTGGCTGTGAAGGTTCTCCTGGGATAGGATGCTCTGTAAATAGGAGGTGAGAACTGCAGAAGTGAGGGCCTTTCAGCTGAGCCCCACCCAGGGCACGGGCTGTACTGGACATACTGGACTTTCCACTGAGGTAGGACCTCTGCTGTCCTGCTCCCATCCACCTGCAAGAGGGAAGGTCCAGAACCTGTGTACACTAGGACAGGAAGAGGAAAAGCGTCTAGGGCTTTGGGGGTCTGGCCTCGTGGTGGCATTTTTCTCATTCAATTCTTCTGACATGAGGTAGGTGTTGCTATCACGTCATTTTATAGATGAAGCAGCTTGGGCTGCCCCTTGGGAAGAGAGGATGCTTGCTGCCACCCAATGCTATGCATGCCGTCCTGTCTTACCCTCAGGAATTCCCCCTCTGCCAGCTCTGGGCACACACTCAGGAATTCCTGGAACACCTTTCTGCTGCCTGGGCTGTAGGCTCAGCCGCTCCAAGAGCAGCTTGATGTCACCTTACTTCCCTGCCCTGCTTGAACACAATGTCCTTCCTGGCCTTCTCACCCAGCCAGCCTCCTGGCTATATTTAGGACTTTCCACTGTCTGCACACCAAAGCATTCAACCCTTTCTCACGGTCTGCAGAGGGGCAAATCAGAGATCGTCAGGCACCTATGGTGGGAGAAAGCTTTTCTCTGGTGTCCACTAGTCTCTAATATTTCTTGTGGCCACGCTCTCCCCTGCTCAGGTTTGGGTTGAAATGTCCGGGTCATTAGAGCACCATGGGGGGCTGGGGCCAGGCCTGGGAAGAGGCTTGCTGACGCCTACTGGCCTCTAGTGGTGAATAGTTATTAGTCAACCTTCCATCAGGCTGCCAACCTTTTTACCCCAACCTTTTTTCCCCCACTTGTCCTGAAGCCCATACTTCTAAGGTTTTTTCCTTACTTCCAAATAAAACTTTATTAAGTAATGATTACTTCCCTAGTTTTTAGGGAGTCAAAGATTCATCTAACACTTCTGATCAGCATGAAATAACCAGTTGCTATGCTAAAAGCACAGAAGCTTGATGCATCATTTTCTGTAAAACTCCATGCATGATTTTGAAATGACAAGAGACTTAGGTCCCTCATGACAATGGAAAAGATTTTAGAGATCATGTCCTACCCTCTCATTTATAGACAAGATAACTTGCTCAGAGTTACTAGGTTAATGATATAAGGTTACACAATGAAACTTTGGACAAAGATCCCTTATTTTTCCTGTGAGAGCATTTAGAGTTGGGTCAGGGAGGACCCTGCTGCAGGGCCAGTAGAGGTCTGGGCTGTGCCTGACTTCCTAGGCCTGCTGTGCCCTGGGTCAGGTTCCAGGGAACTATGCTCTGGACCGGTCATATTCTAGTGCCCAGACCCACAGCATTGCTGCTTTCTCTCCTCCCCATGGGGTGGATTTTTTCCCTAAAACCAAGGGAGGCGTCTCCCTGTCTTCATTTGAGGTTTTGGCTTTGTGTTCTCTAATGCCGGCCTGCCTTCTGGTCTCTCAGTCTGGATTCCCAATCCACCCTGCGTATCGTAGATTTGATGGAGAAGAAGGGTAGAAGCCCCAACTTTCTAAGAGTGACACGTGTCTGGGTCCGGGGTATATTGTATAGGAATCCCCCAGTCTCCTCTAACAGGCCCTGCTTCTCAGGTGACCCGGCGCTTCGGGATCCCGGGGCTGAAGAAAGCCATGGACTGGCTTGGCTACTACGGAGGCCCCTGCCGGGCCCCCTTGCAGGAGCTGAGCCCTGAGGAGGAGGAGGAGCTGCGCCTGGATTTCACCAACAATGGCTGGCTCTGAGGGCAAAGAGGGGACAGGCGGGAGCCCATCTCAGCTCCTGGCTTGTACTCGCAGCCCAAAGAGAAACACGGGGACAAGAGGGTTCGTGGCTCCTTTTCCTACTTCAGTCCGTCAGGTGCCTCTTACCAGGTGCTATGCAAGGTCATCTCCTAGTCTTACAGCCCCATGGCTTCTTGAATTTGTATCCTAAACTCTGGGTCTCTGGAGACCTTCCGTCTGAGCAGGAGCACTTGCTTACTTGGCTCTCTACTGTGGTTTCCTGTGCCCCAAGACACGTGAGCCAAGCCAGAGGGGAAGCGCAGGGCAGCCGGGCACAGGAGGGCTCTGTGTCTGAAGGAAGGACTCCTTCGACTTGGAGATACGAACCTGATTCTAGCACGTGCAGGGAAGCCAGGGCCACTCTAAGAACCCAAGTTCTGACTCTTTCCTGGGGACCTGATCAGAAAAATCTCACTTGTCTTTGAAAGCCCTCCCACCGCAAGATGCATTCCAGCCACAGTGCCCTTCCCACAGTCCATTTGATTCATCTCATATTCTTGTCTCTAGCTTTGTTCTCAACTGTCAAGTGCACAGAGAACAACCCAGAACTGGTAAATAATGACACCTAGTGGATAGATGTTACATTCTAGAATCATTCGGGAGGGGGCGTGGCCTGAGGCAGGACCATCCTCTTGCCTATAGGCACTCTGCTTTTATTGTTAAAATAATCACTTTGTTATTGTAATAAAGTCTAAGAAGTTAAACTAGTGTGGCTCTATAGAGGTTGATACTACACTGCTATGCATTCCTTAGGTGTCCTGCCCAGATATCAAGAACCGACCTAGAGGCAATTTAGCTCTCAAGGTCTGCTTTTTCCCAGCTCTGAGAAAATACTAAGCAAACATAGGCATTAAATCAGTGACAACCGAGGGTAAGGCTGATTGAAGTTTTAAATGGGAGAGGTAAAAAGGTTCAACTGACATATTTAGAAACATTTAGCACATTAATCGGAAAGGCTGCTTTCTCCAAAATGTTTAACCTTCCTCATGATACCTGACAAGTGGCAGAAAACCTGATATGAATTTTTTTTTTTAATTACTCTGGTTAAAAAAAAGGTAAACGGATTTCTTGCTTAGGGCAAAGGCTTGGAGAGAATGTAAAAAGTATCACTTTTCAACTAAAACTGGGCATCTGACTGGCTGAAGCTTGGCACTTAGCACCTGGACTCTTCTCACAGGCAACTTCTAGATCTGAGCTCAGAAGAGAATCCGGTTCCGAGAAGGACCAACAAGTTAGGGCTCGGGAGGCAGGCGAGTGTCCTGGTGAAGTGCTCAGCCCCTGGGCTCACACAGCCTGGGCTGAAGTTCTGGGATCTGCCCCTTAGTGTCTGCAGGACCTGTGGAAACTACTAACTGCCCTGAGCTTCCTCTGCGGCATCTTCCTCCCAGGACTGTGTAAGAGCAGGCGTACACAAGGGTTGGTGAGGCAGGGAATGTGCGGAGAAAGGGAAACCTGGGCAGGAGTGACTGCCCCAGGTAACCCAGCAGGTGTGACAGTAACTGGTCTCAGTGGGCACCGATGCTCAGGGAGAGGGGAGCTCAGGGGAAGGTGCTTTGGGATCAGACAGACCTGGAAACAAACCCCGCCTGGCTCTGCCACTCGTTTGGACAACCTGAGCCTGAATTTTTTAAAACTGAATTTATTGGGATGACATTGGTTAAGCATGTCTGATTTTTTTAAAATGCTCCTACTGTGCAGAGGGTTTTTAAAAATACATTTTTATTGATTTCAGAGAGGGTGAGGGAGATAGATAGAAACATCAATGATGAGAATCATCGATCGGCTAACTTTTGCACACCCCCTACTGAGGATCAAGCCCGAAACCTGGGCATGTGCCCTTGACCAGAATCAAACATGGGACCTTTCAGTCCACAGGCAGATGCTCTATTCACTGAGCCAAACCAGCTAGGGCTGTGCAGAGATTTTGATAATCAGATGATATATATATATATATAGTAAAGTGTGCAGTGTCAGTTCCAAGCCCCCATCTGTGACTAAGGTTTATTTTTAAATATTTTTATTGATTTTTAGAGAGAGAAGAAGGGAGAGGGAGAGAGAAACATCAATATGAGAGTGAAATATCAATTGGTTGTCTCCTACATGGCTCCCCACTGGGGATCGAGCCCGAAACCCTGGCATGTGCCCTGACTGGGAGTTGAACCAGTGACCTCTCTCAGTGCTTGGGACAACACTCAACCAACTGAGCCACACTGGCCAGGGCTGTGATTAATTTTTATTTTTAAACTATATATATTTTTTATTTCAGAGAGGAAGGGAGAGGGAGAGAGAGACAGAAACATCAATGATGAGAGAGAATCATTGATCAGCTGCCTTCTGCACACCCCACACTAGGGATCAAACCCGCAACCCGGGCATGTGCCTTGACTGGGAATAGGGCCACAATCTCCTGGTTCTGGGGATCGGGCCCACAACCCGGGCATGTGCCCTGACCGGGAATCGAACCGCGATCTCCTGGTTCATAGGTCGATGCTCAACCACTGAGCCACACCGGCCGGGCTGTGATTAATTTTTAGAAACAATAAATGGGTTAATATTCATGAGGACACATAACAGGAAAGTCAAGAAAACTAAGTATAGGCAGTTCTGGTAGTTTTATTCCTCATAAACACCTGTTTCTACAGTACCATTCAAAGAATAAATAGAGGCACACGGCTATAATTTCCACCGTAATCTGCTATTGAGGAGACATTCAGTGTGAGGATAAAGGTGTAGAGTGGGGTGGGGTGGGGTGTGTTCGGGTCACAGGGTAACTGGAGGCCTCTGTGAAGAACTGTGTAGGGACCCTATCAATCAAGATCTGATCCCCAGGCCTGATGGCCAAGGCTTGTGGTGGAAGAGTTACAGTGAACCAAATGCAAGGAGCCAAATGCTCGGTTAGTTCACCAGGGTTCTCCAATTCTACCTAAACTATTGGTCCACTGGGAAGGAGCTATGTCAGCTCTAAGGATTCAGTTCATTCCATGGTAGGACCTGATATGGCCCAGAGAGGTCTGCCCTTTGCCCTGAAGTATGTAATAAATACAAGTTATAAAATAACTGTTTGCATCAGTCTCTTTCTTGACTATCCCATAAAGGAATCCTGTCCCATGTCTAATGAAGGAAAGAGGCACAAATAGGGAGTATCTGCTAGAATTCAGGTAAGCAAGACAGCTTGTAAAGTCAGGGAAAGGGAAATAGCACTGTTACCTAATCCTTCACAGGGGGATATATTTGGATCACCCCCTCCCCCCGCAATACAAGCAGAATGAAGAGATTCTGCATCACTTAGCAGAAAAGGAAGAACAAGGCAGCGGCAGGTCTGCACTGGGTAACCCAGGGTGTTAGGGACGGAGAGTACCAACGGCGAGACAAGGAGAAGACAGAACTGGTAACCACTCTGCAGAGCCTGGGCCATAGTCCTCAGAACTTCTCTGTGGTCGCACCCCTGACTGGCAGGTGATGTGGCACAGCACACGGTCATGCCATCTCCTCTCACATCTGGTTCATTTGTTCACCTCGACTGAATAGCAGGGCATCTGCTTTACCCAATACTTGTCAGCTGGTGCACAGAGCGCCCATCAAGCGGTGAGATTCCTGGCTGACTTGGAGGCGCTCTGGGCTCGCTGTACGACCGCGGAACACTTCTCACGGCGCAGCAGCTTGTTGTTCTCGAACAGACCTTCGTTGCGGGGTATGCCGTGGGACCCGTCGGGGAAAGTCAGCAGGCCTTTGAGGGAGAAAGGAAATATGGGAGTGACAATGGCATTAATGATTCAGAGAACAGCTTGACAGGTAGAGGCTGAGGAAAAGAAAACCTCACAGCCTTCTCAGGAGGACTCTGGCAGTAAGTTCGACGAGCAGGCAGGCATTAGGGCACTGTCACTATGGATTAAAGCGAACAAGGTATACGTCCACCCATATTGTGCTCCCCTAAGTCTCCCATCCTGCTGGGCTGCCACTTACCAAAGCCATCTACTCTGCCATTTTTAAATTCCCCCTCAAAGGTCATGTTGTCGTGTCGAATGAAGACTCCGACGCCATTAAACTTGCCCTGGGCAAACTCCCCCTCATACCTGCAGAAACACAAGATGTCAGCCTTTAGTGGGGTAGTGAGCTGTCCAGGTTAACTCTTACAAGCAGCTACCAATATGTGTTATTTATTAATGCCAAGGAGCAAAGCTGACTCCACTTACCTCAGAGCTCTACCCACCCCGGTCTCATTCAGCAGAGAAGGGTCAGAGAGTATGTATGGGAGGCCCTAATCTCAAGGAAATAACAGAGCAGTGGGGGGAGGGAGGTCACTCACCTCTTGCCATTTCAAACTTTAGATCTATAAAAAACGAATGCTACTCCTTGCCTATTTTCAGAGGGCCTAGAACAAGCTCTTGATTGACCAGATATTCATTACTATCATTTTTAGATCAGATTCTCCCTAGTTTAAGGCTGAGAAAAGAATGAACCAGTACCCACCTTGAGCCATCTGAGAAGGTCAGTACCCCAAAGCCACAGAAGAGCCCATTCTCAAAATGACCCAGGTAGGTGCCACCATCTGCAAACATCAGTTGACCAAAACCATGTCTGCGGCCTGAGCAAAGAGAAAGACAGTGTCAGGTTGGGATGGGGCAGCTTCTGGGTCCCCTCTCACTGTCTAACATCCCTTACCTTCCACACCCAACCCACAAGGGAAAGAAGAGAAGCAGTGACATGATCAGGGAAGAGGACAAATACCCAGAGTCACAACCTGGCTCCTGCGACCTTCCCATCTTAAGTCACAGCCATCAGATTTGGAGCAGGTCTCTCTAAGCATGAAAGATAAAAGAGGACTTAAAAATAGCGCATAGTGCCTTATGGTGTGCTGGCACTCTCCTAAGCACTTTGTATATATCACCTTATTTAATCCGCACGAGAGCCTTATGAGGTAGGTATAGTACTACTATTACTTTCCTTTAACAGATGTGGAAACCAAGGCAAAAAGAAGCTAAATAATTTGCTCAAGATCCTAGAGCAATTAAGTCATAGAGCGAGAATGCAAACACAGCAGGCAACCTGACCCGACAGCCCTCAACACTTAACTACATTGCCACTCGGAGAAAAATAAAAGTATAGCACTTAGCACTGAGAGGCTACTGTGCAAACCTGTCAGCCTGACTGGCCACACTGGCTTGAGCTCTGCTACATCAGTAAGGCTGCGCTCACCCACTGCCCTGGCCAGAAAACAGAGCAGGAGGCAGCTCTTTTGAGGGACAGACTCCAGCAGAGCCTCAGGAAGCCTCTCCTCTCAAGGTCATATGAAAGAGGACAGCAGGTGTTTAGGAGGCAGGAGAAAGGCTGGCGATGTTCAGAGTCAAGGTCACATCCCACCTGCACAATTTCTCCTCTCAAGGCTCAAGCATTCATCAGCTGCAGGCTCTACCATGAAAAGAATGAGGCACGTGTCTGGGAACAGTGTGAAATGTTCTTCACTGACACAACTGCCTCCTCGGGGCAGCTCTTGGCTGGCTAGGCTTTGCTAGGACTGGACCTGGGGGGCCTTTAAGTGGCCACATTGTTTCCAAATGAACATCATTAAACTAATTCCTGTATAGTCTCAGGCTCCCAAGAATTTTACCATTCCTAAGAATAGATACTTGCAAATGTAACAAACTGTCACAGGATATTCAAGGCAATGAATGTCACTTGCTCTTGAGTGCCTGCCCTAATTTCCTTAAATTCTTTTTTTTTTTTTAAATATATTTCATTGATTTTCCACAGAGAGGAGGGAGAAGGATAGAGAGCCAGAAACATCGATGAGAGAGAAACATCCATCAGCTGCCTCCTGCACACCCCCCACCGGGAATGTGCCCGCAACCAAGGTACATGCCCTTGACCGGAATCGAACCTGGGACCTTTCAGTCCGCAGGCCGACGCTCTATCCACTGAGCCAAACCAGTTAGGGCAATTTCCTTAAATTCTTAAGGTTCATTGGCATCAAGTCATTGCAATAACTTCTGTATGTTTTGATTTATGGGCACTCAAAACAATTCATTTACTCTGCTAAGTACATTAGCACTTAGGAAAACAATTCCCAAATAATATCACTAAAAGATAAAAGGGTTAAAACACAATTTAGAAGCAGAAAGATTTAACTTACTTCTAGAGGTTGAATTAACAATTGTATTTTTTAAATTTCTTTATTTATAATCCTAAAATTGAATAAAGGAAAAGCACTATCATGTTAAATCTTGGAGTAAGACCTGAAGATGAATAAAGTTGGCTTATTTATCCTGAAGTATTATCCTTCAGCCAAATGTTCATCACTGGGTACCCCAGGCGTCCTCTCACCCTCCTTCCACTCGCCACGATACTCCTCCCCACTGGAGTAGGTGAAGGAACCTTTTGTCAGGGTCATGGTGACAGCTTACAGAAGGATGAGAACTGCAGGACACAAGCAGAGGAGAACCAGGTCACAGGATGGCTGGAGGAAAGGCCTGCAAAGCAACTCTGTAGATACATTCTAAAGGCTACCAGCTCAGTCAGTGTACACTACCTCGAGTACGCTTAACAAAACGACCCACTCTCCAACCATCGCCATCACCACCTCCGCCCCAGCACTCTTGATCCTCCTACTTGTCTTGAAAGTTTTCAGCCAGTTCCAACTTCCTATGACCTGAGATAAAAATTTAGGATTAATCTACAAATACTTTATTGATACCTGCTACACACTTAGTTAATGTGTAAAATACAGTCTCTTTCCTCAATATAAGTTTAAAATCTAGTTGATTAGACTAACAATGAAAACATTGAATAATATGAGAAAGAATACAATTAACTGCCAAATTGGATGGCAGAGATGAACAGAGACAAGAGGTGGGCAGAATTTAAAACAAGCAGTGAAGGGGGCAAAGGGCAATTCCAGACTGAGAGGACATGGGGAGTGAAAGCATAGAGAGTAACGTGAACACGAGATGTTCAGGAGGAAAATAAGAAGCTGGGTCTCCTAGAGTTGAAGGCATGTTTAGGGAGTAATAGGGAATAAATTTGTCAGCCTAAACCTTAAATTTGAAAAGAACCTCTAAGATGTAATCCAAACTCCCTCACTTTATCGTTGGAGAAACAGAAGCCCAGGGAGTTAAAAGCAAGTCGGTGACCAAGCTGGAGCTAGTGCGCAGGCCTTCCCTGACTGCCAGTTCTTTCCTAGGCACTATGCGCTCTGCCTTTAGGGTCAGGCGAGAGGAAGGAGACCTTTGTCACTTAGGCAGAAGAGTTTATAGCTGATGAGGTGGGTAAAGAGACAGCTTCAGTGGGTGGGAGGGTCGGACAGGGATGTAACATGATAAAAGCAAAGTTTAAGGAAAATGAAATTGGATCAGGAAGCAGAATGGACTCGGGCAGCCACAACCTACAGCCCGAGAAGCTGGCAAGGCAGGAGATGTGATAATTCAGTAGATTGTGAAAATGAGCACAAAGTATCCCACTTCGCTCAGATCCTCCCATTAAGAGACAGTTTGTTTATCCCTCCACCCACTGGATATGGGTGGGTTATGTAACTAATGGAACGTCAGCAAAGGTGATGTAGCAGAGGTTGAAGAGCACTCTTAACCTCTTGCCCTCTTGCCGCACTTGGAACTGTTTTGTCCCCAGATGAAAAAGTCCAGGCTAGTCTGCTGGCTGACGAGAGGCCACCTGGAGCAGCTGTCTCAGCTGCCCACAGACGCCTTGGTGAGCTCAGGCAAGACCAGAAGAGAGCGCAGCCCCAGATTATTAGCCCACAGTCACAGACTAAAGGCATGGTTGTTTTAAGCCACTTGTTTTGGGGTGATGCATTACTCAGCAAAAGCTACCTGATACACCCAGATATGAGATCGTAAGGCCTGAGCGAGGGGGAAAGCAGGGCACTGGGAGCAGAAGTAACTATGACAGATCTATCATAGAAAAAACCACCACTACCATCACCCAATAACATTTGAAGACTGGCTCGTTATGGCTTCACACATCTTGGTAAAATAATGTTTTTATTCAAGGATATACTATAAAAGGGATTTAAGATACCCAAACTATCACTAAATATAAATAGAGAAAAAATAAAATCATTTGACATATTTTAAAAAATGAAATCCCTATTTCCTTTTTAAACCCCCAGGTCTTTTTTTACTCACCCCTTCTCCAGAGTGAAATAATACAATGTTTTCTCAAGTGACTATAACTATGCATAGTCCTAGGCCCACACCCAGATCTACTGAATCAGATTCTGTACAGTGAGAGCCTGGGAATCTGCAGTGTTAACAAGCATATCATTAGGTTCTTACACACCTGAAAGTTTGTGGATTATTACTCCAATAAATGGAAATACTGTGTGTGAAGAGCTCTCCGCTGTATAAATCACCATTGAAAGGTCCCCTGTTATTAATAATTAATCTGGAGTCTGACCCTTAGGCACCTGACTGATTCCAACAGGACAAGTGCACCTCTTGTTCCCAGCACTAAGGTCAGACCTGGAGGACAATTTTTTTAAAAAAAATCCCTGGGGGCCTGGTGCCAACTGCTAGCTTCCCTCAGGTCCCAGAGAAGCCCAAATCACAACAATGTTAAGGGTTGTAATGATGTCTCCATTATGGAAAACCAAGGGGTTACAAAGAGTAGGTTCCATAGTACAAGAAAATCTGGCATATTTTATTTTTTAAAAATGGTGCTTCAAATGTTCAACTAAAACAAGGCATACATTGTTTTCTCCAAAGGGTGGTGGTGGACAATGCTGAGTTATTTATACTCCACATCAGTCTCTAAACCTCAGTCTCCTCCTCTATGAAGTGGAGATAATTACCTACTTCACAGAGTTAGCATGCAGATTAAATGAAATAACATTTATGAAAGTACCTAGAACACTGGCTACCCGTGTGCTTTAAATGTTCTTCTTCTCCTCCTTCAAAGAGACACCTATGCTCACACACTTACTACAATGGAAATTTCCCTAAAGTCTCAGTATAAAAATGCTACCAACATAATTTAAATAGCATTTTGGGGGGGGGGGGGAGTCAGCAATTTTGACTAATGAGGTAAATACTAAGTAGAGGAAAATGCAAACGACAGTTGCCACCCATCTGTTCTTTATCAACACCCATAAGATATTTTAATTTTGGCCTATGTCATAATAATTTCTGATACAGATGCCACATGCCCAGAAATGGTCTGATGTGAAGTCAGCTTGGCCTGAACAGAGCAGGGCCCAGTCACATCTTCCAGGCCTGGCTCTGCCTCAGAGCCCGTTTCATCCCAGCTATGAGGATAGATGAGTTCTGAGACCTGCTGTGGTCTCACCCAAACATGGAGGAACATTCACTTCTACCCCCATAATGAAGGCCAGCTTTGTGGAGGCACTTCTAGAAATGTTTGGGAGTCAATCTCATAGGTCCATCAATCAGGGGCTTTCTCACTTTTTAGTTACTCAGAAACTCCATGCCCAGGGTCTTTCACATAATAGAAGGCAGCCTGAGAAAAGGATCATTTTCTTCTTAAAGCCCCTCAAAACCTGTGGGGCTATTTTCTCAAAGAGGTGATGCCTTCTCTGTCCCATCAATGTTCCACAAGGTCAGCATCCAATTTCAGGTGCACAATTCTCTTATGTCAGCCCAGCATCAGAGTGAGCCTGGGGTGGAGGTCAACATGACTCCATTGCAACTACAACATTAATGAGAGGAAGAGAAACGTTTTCCATCAAAACTGCCGGGCATTGAGTTAGCTAGAGGCTATCTTCAGCTGCTTCCCAGGACAAATTAAGTCAGAGTGATGGTAGTGGTTGTTCTTGCCTATGATATATCTGTCAAATTTCCATTCCTAAAAGTCAGCATATGGTACAAATCTGAACTATCTCGTTCCTTCTAAACAAGTCAGAATTAGAAAGGATATCTCTTCTACTAAATCTTACGACTAAGCAACCATTCCAAAATATAAACACAAAATGATTATTTATACAGAAGATACGGGGATTTCCTTTAAATGTTAGGCAGCAGTTAACTTGTCTTCACTCAAAACTTTGGAAGGAGTTATTGCAGTGCAATCTGAGGAATCAGACTGACTACAGAGGGACTCAGGGGGAGCAGCCTCTTGTTTACTTTCTCTTGAGGCCCATGAAACTCCCAGACAGTGGCATCCCAGCTTGTCTCAGAGGGACCAGTAAAAGGTCTCTGAAAGAAAGGGGACATCATCTCTCAACTTAACCCTGCCACCATCCTCTCCCACTGTTTTCAAAAGTGCATACTATACTACAAATTTCCATTCCTTTTTTATCTAGGAACATAGAGCAAACTCCCTTCAATAGTTACTTTTCAAAATAAAGTCCATAGCCAAAAACACAATCAGAAGTGCTAATTAGAGAGAACACATATTGACTCCATGGGACTAAGGCCATGGTTAAACACATTTGACTAGAAATTTCTACCTATGTCCAAATAATTGATATTGTCACTACCTTGGTCAGTGTCAGAATGTTCATTTAGCATTCCTGTAATTAGACATGCTAAGTAATACTCAGCTGCATAGCCACTGACCCAGAAAAATATTTCACCAGTTAACATGGTCATTGAGACAAATCTAGTTTAATAAAGTATAGTCAATGGTAATGAAGACTGAAAACCCAATCTATATATATAAAAGCCCAGTGACCAGAACAGTGGAACAACCAGAATGACCAGTGGCTATGATGCGCACTGCAGCAGCCAACCAGCATGATCTGGGCCCCGATCAGCGCCCCCCCATCCCCACCAGCCCACCCTGATGGGCCCCCATTGGGGCAGGTCGGATGGACCCCACCTGTGCACAAATTCATGCACCAGGCCTCTAGACTATCCTATCTAACAATAGACAAACATGGCAATTGACCATACCTTCGCTACACGTCACACTGGCTAATCAGCATGATATGCAAATTAACCACCAACAAAGATGGCGGTTAATTTGCATACTGCAGGCAGGGCAGGACAGCGGGAGCTGCCAACATGAGCTGCCATCCAGGCCCCTGTGTGCAACCCCAGAAGCCGCTTGCCTGCCGCCTGTGATCGGATCCGATCCCGGGCCGCAGGCCGGCCCCAGAAGCCCCAGAAGCCGCCTGATAAGGCAGTAACTCTATCAGTAAGCACTCTGAAAGTCAGTGGCATAAATGCACCAATTAAAAGACAGATTATGAGGGTGAATCAAAAACAAAACCCACTTTAAATATAAAGACACATATAGATTAAAAGTAAATGAATTAAGCTGCAGCCTGTTTTGCTCAGTGGATAGAGCATTAGCCCATGGACTGAAGGGTCCCAGGTTCAATTCCAGTCAAGGGCATGTACCTCAGTTGCTGGCTTGATCCCCAGTCCCTATCAGAGCATGTGCAGGAAGCAACCAAACAATGTGTCTCTCCCTTTCCCTTCACTCTCTCTAAAATTCAATGGAAAAATATCCTTGGGTGAAGATGAACAAAAACAAAGTAAATGGATTAAGTAACATTAAAGAGATTATAAGAAAAATATATTCCAAATTTTGTTAGTTGTATAATGGTTATGTTTAAATTATTAACACCTAAGAAATTGGGTGAAGGGTACATATAATATGCTGTAGTATTTTATAGTTTTTTTTTACATGTATGAGATTATTTCAAATTAAAATATTAAAAAATTAAAAATTAATAAAATATTAATTGAAATGTGTCTGCATTAACATGAAAAATCTCCTAATTGCTTCTAGCATAATTTATTAAATTGTGCTAAAATTTACAAGGGTTCAATTAAAAAATATCTTAATTCTAAATGATGTAATAGAAAATATGTAATAGTGCTGTTATAATCACTTATCTGAAAATAAAAATTTAAAGAAGTGAATTTAAAGAAGGGATTAGCCAAAGAAAATATATGCACAACCCATGGACACAGACAACAGTATGGTGATGGCCAGAGAGAAGTGGGGGGCAAGAGCTGAGTAGAGGGGGCAAAGGGGGAAAATAGGGACATTCTATATAATAATAATAATAAAAGGCTAATATGCGAATTGACTGAACAGCAAGAATGACCGGTTGCTATCATGCGCACTGGCCACCAGGGGGCAGACACTCAATGCAGGAGCTGCCCCCTGGTGGTCAGTGCACTTCCATGTGGGGAGTGCCACTCAGCCAGAAGCTAGCTCATGGCTGGCCAGTGCAGAGGTTGTGTCCAGCCAACCTCCCATGGTCCCTCCCCCCGGCCCACCAACCTCTGGATCGGCCCCAATCGCTGGCCAGGCCAAGGGACCCCACCTGTGCATGAATTCGTGCACCAGGCCTCTAGTACTTTAATAAGGATGCAAATCAGTATTTGTATCAGTTATTCAAAGAGACTAGATGGCCTACAAATTTAGGCTTCAGCTATACATATGGAATCTAGTCACAAAGTCAAGATAATTCATGCTTCTTCTAAGCAGATACTCATCCTTTGTTCTTTGGCTGGATGGGTTGCAAAGAATCAATCCAAACATTATCTAAAAGGAAAATGACTCTTTGTCCCTGCAAACTAATATACTATTAGTCTGCACAAGAGTTTATATCCCTGCTATCTTTCTTTTCTCCTGACTCAGACAATTCCAAATAGAAGTTGAAGACAGGAAAAACCTTTGTTTCCATTCCGTTTTGTCTTTTTTTTTTTTTTTTAGAAATCAAACTTGTTAAAAAATATTTATGTATTCATAATAACCTGTGTCCAAATTCAGAGAACTTCTTAAATAAAAAAACTAACATAAAGAGGAATAGATTTTCAGTTTAAGAATATTGTTTGGAGCCCTGGCCGGGCAGCTCCGTGGGTTAGAGCATCGTCCGATACACCAAGGCTGCGGGTTCCATCCCCAGTCAGGGTACATACAAGAATCGATCAATGAATGCATAAATAAGTGGAACAACAAACTAATGTCTCTCCCTCTCTCTCTCAAATCAATTTTTTAAAAAAGGAATATTATTTGTAGGCAGCAATCTTAAACTACCTACAAATATCTTTAACATTGTCTCTCTCCCAAACTACCCTCCCCAAAGTAAGATAGTTTTGTCAAAGTTTCTTCAGTTATGAAGACAGCAGTTCTTAGGCCTTTAGAATCCTAAACAGAAGAAAATGAAGGATTTGATCAACAAAGAAGAAACCTCGAACAAAATGCAAACGTTCTTTTTAAAGTGTTTTAAGTGAGCATAAAATAACTTTTTATTGTAAGTCAAGTCTCTTTTCCTATAAGTCTCCCTTCCACTCGAAAAGTAAATAGATGTATGGCTACTAGGTAAAGGTCTTATTTAGGAAGACTGTGGGATGGTTACATTGAAGAACCTGGAAAGAAAATCCTAATACCAGAAAGAAGGTAAAAAAAGAAGAAGAAAAAGAGACGACTCTGGGGTGACGGGGACTGCCAGGATATTCCTCTGTTTCATGAATGAGGAAATGACCGGTCCGGTTCTAATATAGCCCAGTTTCTCCTGCTGGTACTAAGCAGTTTGGAACGCTAGCCTGCAGGGATGCGACCATAAACTCACTGAGGCATCCGTGTCTCCAACCCGTTCGGTGCGGGACGGCTCTCCACCACAGTGTGAGGCGGGCCCAGGCAAACAAAGCCGTCGGTGGCAAAAGACAACATTTCCACGTCCACCTCCCTTTCCCTCCACCACCCATCCTCACTTTCCACAGCTGCTCCTGCCCTCCAGCCCGGGGCTGCTCGCCCGCTCGGGTCTGGCATCCCCGCCCACCCCGCTCGCTAACCCGGTGCCCGGGGATCTCCCAGGCCTCGGGCCCCAGCGGTGGGAACGGGCGGCCGTGTTTGAGACCCCGGGGCAGCCGCCCTCCGGTCAGCACGTCGGGCATGGAGCCATGCTCCCCACCCCTGTCATCTCGGGCTGGGCTCCTCAGTCCCTTCCTCACCGCCACACTCTCCCGGCCCCCTCCCACCCGCGCTGCCAGCCAACCTGGGCTCCGCCTTTTGGGATGACCGTCACGCCCGGCGCGGGGTTCGAGCGGCCGGCCGGCCTTCCGCTCCCCCGGGCTCGCCCCTGTCACCTGCCTCTCCGCCACCTCCACCAGCGCCTGCCCCTCTTGACGCCGCCATCCCCGGCAGCCGCACTGGCCAGAATGTCCGCTGCCCATTGGCTGTTACCTAGGCAACCGGGAGCAACGCCACTCCCTATTGGCCCAGGCCGAACTCGGCGCCATCTTTGTGCGGGGCGAAGTGTCAACTATCCGAAAGAGGGACGGGGCTGACCCTGGATTCCACCTCGGCAACCCCGACTGAAAGAGAACTCAGGTCTCGCCCATCCCGGGGCAGCCTAGCCGAAATGTCAACACCAAACCGAACAGAACCGAACCGAACTCAACCAAACCCAACCAAACCACCAAACCAAACCTGAGTCAGATGCAACTGGAGCGGCGCCGGTCCTGCTCCTATCTTCGCAGCTGTCAATGGCCCGGCTGAGGAGTCTCCCGGCAGAACCCTCCACACGGCTTTGAGGTGCAGCTTTGTAAATTGAAAGGCTCTAGAGCGGGCAAACTGTAGTTTAATTAGTGCAACCCTGCGCCAGACACTGTGATATCAAGACACGTTTGCATTCCTTGTAGGGATGTGTGTTGTCGTTGTCATTACCCAGATCCTTTGTGTTTAAAATATGCCAAGATGGAAGCAAATCAGCCCAAATACCACGCACATCACTGGGTTTATCTCTGTTTATTTACTTGGAATGCAACATGATGCTAGGGTGCTGCCAGGCTGGAAAAGGCTCAATCACTGCTCTCAGGGGACTTACTGCTAAGTGTGGCGAAGAAAAGATTCATGCACGTGGGAAAATCCACGACTATATTTAATTATTAAGAGAAGGAAAACTCATGAAGAGAGTAAAAAGATTGCCTCTCTGAGTTGGGATTTTTCCTCATCTGTAGGACGGAAAATTATAATAATGATGATGATAAAGGCTGCCTAGGACTTTTTTTTTTTTTTTTGAGAATACAATGTCAAAAGCTCAACACTGTGTCTGAGACATTGTAAATGCCCCATAAATGGTAGTTTAAATTGTTTTAAAAATACTTGAATTCTGTATCTAAATTCCATTTCTGCCAACAACAGTGTGTGGCTTCAAGCAAGATATGAAGCTCTCTAAGAGCCTATAAAATGAGATTGGACTAGCAGACCTATAAGATTCAATCTCGCTCCAATACTCAATGTTAAACATGCTAACTGCGGTAATGACTACAGACATAATTACAGTAGTTGAGAGAATGGAGTGTCAAGAAAATAGATCTTATTACATTGGAGAATATGTGTTAAAAAACATGAAGAAATAAGGTTAAATAGATTGTGGTCAATTTATGGAGAGTCCTGAAAAATTAGGGAGGAGATATGGTTTGCAAAATGTAGTTTCTTAAATAGGCAAATTCATAGACACAGAATGTAGACTAGAGGTTACCAGAAGTTAGAGGAAGAAGAAGCTATTGGTTAATGGGTACAGAGTTTTTGTTGGGATGATAAAAAAGTTTTGGGTAGAGATAGTGGTGTTGGTTACACCACATTGTGAATATATTTAATGTTACTGAATTGTACACTTACGAATGGTTAAAGTGATAATATTAGGTATATTTTACCACAATAAAAAATGCAGTTTCTTAATCAAAACAGTGACACAATGAAACCAGTGTTGTAATAAAATTAATCTGGCAGTGATACCCAGAGGTGATCAGAGAGAAATTGGAAGCAGAGAAACACACTCAGAAGCCATTGTAAGAATGTAGCTAAGACATACTGGAATGTGGCATCAGTGGAGATGGAAAGAGGGTAAATATAAGAAAAATTTCATAGAGGTATTTGATAAGAAGCAATATACTAGTAGTGTGAAAAGCATGGAGCTAGTCAGCCTGGTTTTGGATCCAGTTCTGCCATTTATCAGCTTCATGACCATGGACAAGTTACTTTACTCAGCTTCCAACATCACAGAGGCTGTAATGCTTGCTACATGACTTAATCCATGTGATACACTTAAAATAATATCAGGCACTTGCTTACCGGTTGGTAAGTGCTAGCTCTTCATAGTGTCAATGTATTGATGCTCTTTTCAGTAAAAGGAAAGTCAAGTTCTAAGAGGTAGGTACAGAAAGAAATCCTGAGAGTTTTCCATAGGAAAAAAAACTCAGAATTAAAGGGAGAACTCTAAATCTTGCTTTCCTTAACCATAACTAGAAGCTTAAGAGCTAAATAAGATGAATAATATAGGAAATCATCTCTGTGACTATGGCCCCCAGGATACAAGAGACAAGTGGTACTTAATTATTTGATGTTTGGGTAGGAAAGGGAAACACATCTTGTAACTGAAAGGTGTAATGGAACCATCTGTATGGGGCTTTGCTAGAATGGTTTATTTGGGAAAATAAAAGTTTAAGACACCCCCATCATATAATTAAACAATTCAGTACTTCTGGTTATCTGTGGCAACAATTTGATTCAAGAAAGAATTGTTGAATGAACTTAAAAGGAGTCTGCAGGCTTTGGCTAGAAATAAATGACAAAGATTTACTCAAGGGCCATAGGGTTTGCAAACCAGAAACACAACCAGGCAAAAACCCAGAAGTGTTCCAAAGAAGCAAGAAAAGTTAAGAGTTCTTATAGTGAAGTGCATTCTTCAGAATAATTGGTTCTGCATTCTTAGCCCTGGAAGTGGTCCAAGGTAGTTATCAGTCAGATGTCAGGAGCTCTGGATGATGGATGCTAGGTAGCCTAGAAGATGGGCATGGGGAGGTCTGGTCACATCTGTGGTCTAGAGATAGTAGACGTCAGGTCTATGTTAGTAGTACGGATACGTGAGTCCTTCAGGCATTATATGGATGTCTGGTATATGTCCAGGTACTGACACACAATGAATGGGATATATACAGGCATTGATGCAGGGCTGAAAAGTTCAAAAGTTTGTTTTCAAGCTAGTTAAAACAAGAAGAGAATCATTTCCTCATGCCTCAACTGACTTGATCCTAGTAACTCAGCAGTTTGACTATAGCAACTCCATTTTATTTCTCCACTCTGTTCTTCACAATGATTGTGAAATATTGGTTACTATATAGTTGGTCACCTGCTGTGAAAACCCACATCTCTCTCTGCTGGTTACTTTGAGCACAAAAATGATAACAACATCAATAGTAATCTCAACAAATGGTACGTAAAAATCCACCATTTGTTTACACCTTTTTATATACTAACTAGAGGCCCAGTGCATGAATTTATGCATGGGTGGGGTCCCTAGGCCTGGCCAGGGATAGGGCCGATTGGGGCCTTGGGAGGTTGGCCGACCGACCAGGGGGAGGGGCCATGGGAGGTTGTCTGTGGGAGTGCATTGACCACCAGGGGCAGCTCCTGCATTGAACGTCTGCCCCCTGGTGGTCCGTGCGCATCTTAGCGACTGGTTGACTGGTCATTCGGTCATTCAGGCTTTTATATAGTATATAGATAAGCACTATGCTAAGTTCTTTACATACTTATCGTGATTCTTATTTAATCAATTGAGGAAGAGATGATTACTCCCATTTTATAGATGATGAAACAGGCTTAGAGAGTTAAATAACTTGTACAAAATAACTAATAAATGTGAAGTCAGGGTTCAAACTCCAAACTCCCTCCCCCTCGCCAATTGATTTATTCACATTCTTCCTTTAAGACTTGGTTCATAGAACATGCCCCACTTAAGGCTTTTTCTGACTCTCCCGCATACCCGCAAGCCGCTAAACTTAATTTATGGAGTTTTCAGCTCTGATTGTTGGCTCTTTTTCTCCTACTGCCTCAGAGAGTTGTATGTCTTCAGCTTGAGGGTAAGGACTATAACATTCTTCTCTTTACCACTGATAAAAATGTACTGAGCACCTACTGTGTCTAGATATTGAGGTTTTACTGTGATAAATAAAACACCCTTACTTTGATTTTTTTTTTAGTTTAATGGGACCATATCTTTCCTCAATTAACAAATAAACATTGAGCTTTGTGGCAGGTACTGTGTAAACTGCGTGAGGACTGAGATTTTTTAAAAAACCTTTCTATTTCGGTAGAGAAGGGATTTTTGTTTCTTTGCTTCACAACTATCTCTACAGCACCTAGAACACAGTAGGTCCTCAATAAATATTTAATGACTGAGTGCATGATTGAATAACTGCAGATACAAAGATTAGATTTTTCTTTTCTTCTGGTTAATCCTCACCTGAGGATATTTTTCCATTGATTTTTAGAGAGAGTGGAAGGGAAGGGGAGAGACATAGATAGAAACATGGATATTAGAGAGACACATTGATTGGATGCCTCCCGAATGCAGCCAACTGGGATTGAGCCTGCAACCAAGGTACATGCCCTGGAACGGAATCAAACACAGGACCCTTCAGTCTTTGGGCCGATGCTCTATCCACTGAACCAAAGCGTCTAGGGCAAAAAATAGATTTTTCCAGTCTTACAGTGGGTTCACAGTAGGCACTCAATAACTAGTGACTGCTTAGGTAGGTTACTTTATTGAAAACTCCCAAAGATGGGTCAGCAATTGGAAGCTAAGAGCGGAGGGCGTGTCTGACACGAGGTCGGCTCCGGGAGCATGCGCAGTCATCGGAGAGGTGATGAGCAAACTCTGCGGAGCGCGATTGCGTAGGCGCTGATTCTGATTGGCTACTGTCGCGCGCGAGGGGGTTGTGCCTACTCGTCACCAAGTAAACAGGGAGGTGGGGGCGGGGCCAGAGAGGCACCGCGACCTGGTTGGCCGGGCGGAGGTTGGGGGTGCTGTGGATTGGCCCCGGCCCGGAGTTCAGCTGTGCTCTACGCGCCGGGTCCGGGAGCCGGCGGCCTGAGGGATGGACGAGACGAGCCCACTAGTGTCCCCCGAGCGGGCCCAACCCCCGGACTATACCTTCCCGTCCGGCTCGGGCGCTCACTTTCCGCAGGTGCCGGGGGGCGCGATCCGAGTGGCGGCGGCGACCGGCCCGGCCCCTTCACCGCCGGGCTCGCCAGGCCACGACAGGGAGCGGCAGCCACTGCTGGATCGGGCCCGGGGTGCCGCGGCCCAGGGTCAAGCCCAGACCGTGGCGGCTCAGGCCCAAGCCCTGGCCGCGCAGGCCGCGGCCGCTGCTCACGCCGCGCAGGCCCACCGGGAACGGAACGAGTTTCCCGAGGACCCGGAGTTCGAGGTGGTGGTGCGACAGGCCGAAGTGGCCATCGAGCGCTGCATCTTCCCCGAGCGCATCTACCAAGGCTCCAGCGGAAGCTACTTCGTCAAGGACCCTCAGGGGGTGAGAGCCGGGTGGCGACCGAGCCCGCTGGCTGGGGGGACGGTGGGCCTGGCCGGGGGAGTTTGAGGCCTCGCACGGCCGGGGGGAGGCGGGGGGCAGGGGGCTGAACGAAAGGTCGCAGAAGGGAGAAACTTTCCAGTGCGGAGCCCCTCGGCAGGGTTTTGGAATGCCACGGGGACTGGAAGTGGAGAAGCTCTGCGGAATGAAGAAATAAATCAGAACCTGTTTGGTGGGGGAGGAGTGAGCGGAAAAGAGGAAATAGACCAGATACAGGAGGAGGGCCCAGCTGTGCGGTGGGGCGACCTGCTTCTGGACAGAGAGGCGCGGGGAGATGCTGCTTCCTAGGAGGTTCGGTAAAGTGCATTCGGGCATTCACCTACAGATTTGCAGATTGAGGTCTGGGCCCGACTTTCCCTCTTTTGGGACCAAACCAGTTGTTTGTTGACGCCCCATCAGGGAGGGGCTCTGAGGGTGCAGGTCCAGCCTCTGTGCTGTGGGGATGTCTCCTGCCGCCTCCCCAGGCCTCCTATTGGCAGACGATGGTGACAGAGTGGGTGGAATCACCAGTTTCCATCTGTCTGGGTATTGCTCACTTCTTTTGGGAAATTGTTCAACAATGTTTATGGTTCCTCAAACTTAGAATGGAGATTTAGAATCATGGGGCTGTCAGCTGCCTTCTTACTTTCATTTCTCTCCCACGACGATCGACGATCGTAGTTAGCTTTTTCAGCGAAGGCGAAGTGTTTGCTGACCTTTATTTCGTCCCTTGCATTTATTTGTATAAAGGAGGACGGGGATGGGATGGGGCATAGAGTGATCAGGGCAGCTGAGAGATGACCTTTATTTTTATTTATTTTTTTAACATGAGAAAGACAAATTTGATTTCCTAAGGTATGGGAGCCCCATAAACATATGTGATCCAAAGGCAGTCAGGCAATTGAGGTTTATATGCGGTCTCAGCTGAGGGATATGGGCTGGAGCTTCAAAGGGGAGGAGGGCGATTCACTGGGAAGTTAAGAAGAGCAGGTGTTTGCTAATCAGGTATTTTACCTGCCATGTAGGTAAGTCCTACAGGAAAAAAAAAATTCTCTCTGGTAATAGCTCTCTTTCTGGGCCAGGTCCCTTATCTGAGTTTTTTTAGGCAGTTAAAGGGGAGGTAAAAGTTTTTTCCTGAGACTGCCAGGTCTTGCTTGCCTTCAGCTCAAACAATCCACACGCAAAAGTGACACATTTTGGGTAGTATAATCTGCTCCCCTTTAGTCCTGCCTTTGAAACGCTCAAGAAGTTGAGTTGGTAGATTGCATCATCTTTTGAACCAGTCTCTCAGACTTGGGAATAAGTCAGTTTAGTTAAACTGTTGTCTTATTTCAGGAGGCAGTGATGCAGGTAGGCTCTCAAAGTTAGGCCTATTATTACACAGTTATTTAATAAGAGTCAGTTCTGTGGAAACAAAAGAGAAACAAAGGTTAATGATCGGAACAGATTTTAAAAGAGAAACAAAGGTTAATGATCGGAACAGATTTTAATCTCAGTTTCTGAGTTCTGAAAGCAGTCAGCTGAGATTTTAGATGTCCAGCTTGAAGTAATTGGAGTGAGGGCAGGCAGTAGCAATCTGATGGATTTTCCTGGTTTGCAGTTTGAATGTCTGGTGGTCTTTCAGAGTGACCTACCTTTATTCTTTTAAGAACTGCAGAGGTGTCATTGGAATATCAGTGGGTCAAAAAATACCAAGTATTCTTTGCCAGAGTTATCAGATGGGCCAGATTGGTTTATTGGAAAAATGTTATTGTTATACTTGTTAGAATGATGGGTGCTAAAGCTCCTCTTTTTCCCCTGCACCTCTCCCGTATGAACTCTTTAAATGGATGGTGCTATTTTGATAGGAGTGCTGAGTGGCTTGGATGTGCTGTGACTTGTAACTCTTGGTTAGGTTCATTGAATGATTTAGTTATTCTCCCAGGTGTTGTCATCCCTGAATTATCACCAAGACCCAGAGAGCAAATCTGCCATCAACTCTAACACAGACTAAGTTGGAGAAAGCTTTGAGATTAATAGGTTTTCTAAGTCCCTCAAATAAGAGAGCAGTAAGTCAAATGAAAAGCTCAAAGGGGAACCATCACTTCTAGAAGAAAAGAAAGCTAGGTGTTCTGAGGTCTAAATGTTAGCAAGATGCTTTCATCTTTTTATTGGAGGGCCAGAATGACATCTAAGATAACATATGAGTGGTTTTTAGTTACCTTGTTGACTGATTATTTTTGCTAGATACAGGAGCCAGAGGAAGGTTTTTGTTTTTCTGTCATAATACTGTTACAGCTCTGTTGGAAGTGTGTCAGATCAGCTAAGTGATCAGGTACTCTGACAGGTGGGAATAATATGATCTCTCAGTTCTCCCTGGCAGATAAAGTACTAGTATCTCAGTATTTGGGCCACAGAGAATGACAGACTCTGGTGTGATTTCTTGGTGATTTGTGGGATCCCAGTCTCCTTAATTTCCTGACCACTGTCCTTTCTTAGAGGAGATGTTGAAACACATGTGCCCTGACAAAACTTATTAATGTAACCATCCCGCTCCCACTGAGGTGAATGTGGTTTAGAGCAGAGGACCACTTCCTAAATCCTGTGGTGTGTCAGAATGGCCCACAGACTCACTGTAGTTGGTCTTACCATCTTTGGCCCTGCTCTAAATGAGTTTATTTTACTTGACAAATACTTAGGTAGTACTTATTATATTCCAGGTACTGTTTTAAATGCTTTACAAGTAATAACTCACTTAATTCACATCACACCCTCATAGGTAGGTACTATTATTATCCCCACAGATAATGATTCTAAGGCACACAGTATAAGTAATTGGCCCAGATTTCACAGCTAGTAAGTGGGAGGCAGGATACAGACACTGACGAACTGGCTCCAGAGTTCTTTCTCCTAAATACTCTACTCTGCTGCCTCAGAGTTAGTGTCATCTGAATTCCTGATTTCTCTTTTCAGCTACTATTTTGGTTAGGAATAAATTTGACTGTGTGCATAGAAAATTTAAAATAATAATGACTCGAGCCCTAGCTGGTTTGGCTCAGTGGATAAAGCGTCAGCCTGTGGACTGAAGGGTCCCAGGTTCGATTCCGGTCAAGGGCACGTGCCTGGATTGTGGGCTCAATCCTTGGTGTGGGGCATGCAGGAGGCAGCCAATCAATGATTCTCTGTCATCATTGATGTTTCTGTCTCTCTCTTTCCCTTTCTCCTCCTCTCTGAAATCAATGAAAATATATTTTTTTAAGAAAGAAGAGGCAACCAATGAATGCATATATAAGTGGAACAACAAATTAATGTTCTCTCTCTAAAATCAATAAATAAAATTTTAAAAAATGACTCGAATAAAAGTACATTTAACTTATAAAAGAAGTCTATAGGCCACTCAAAGATGGCATTTCACTTTATTGGGGATGCAAACTTCCATCCAGCTGATCAGCCATCCTTAGTATATTGCTTCCACTTCATGATCCAATATTGCTATTCAAACTGCAGACATCTTATCTGCTTCTTAGCCACTTGGAAGAAGAAAGGGGAGAGGGATCATATGCCCACTCCTTTTAAGGCATTTTTTTAGAAGTTGCCCCAGACTCCTCTTTATATCTCATTGTCCAGAACTTAGCTACAGTAGTGCCTGGAACTATAGTTTTTTTTTTGCCCAGCTAAAAGTCAGGGCTCCTGTGTCCAACGAAGAAGGGGGAACAGAGATTGGGGGACCAGTAGTTTCTGTGACTATTACATTTGGAGCTAGACAGTCCAACAGTTTTTTTTAAGATAACAGGCCTGACTCCCTTTCTCAATTTAGGATTGTTTCTCCCTCAGGGCAAGCAAGTAGGGACCTGGAACAGTAAAATGGAAAATGCTAGGTCAGAAGTCATGGTAGATAGTACTCTTATTACCCTCCTCAGTTACATCCTTGCACTTCAAGTCTCATACTCAGTCACCTACAAAAGTATTTTCTGAGCCTTTTCTGTTTTGTGAGGCTAGTAATACTAGATGTTCATATTTCCAAGAATCATAGAATAGCATGGATTCACTAGTTTATTGAGAAGATTAAATGAACTATGACACCGGAAATCCCTTGGCATGGTTCCTACTTAGAGTGTTTTTTTAAGCTATATGCCCATTGATCTCTGGGTTAGGCTTTCTTGGGTACATTAGCATTGAGTAAGGCAAAAGTCATATGATTTTTAAAAATATATTTTTATTGATTTCAGAGAGAAAGGGAGAGGGAGAGATAGAAACATCAGTGATGAGAGAGAATCATTGATCTGCTGCCTCCTGCACTCACCCTAGTGGGGATCAAGCCCAAAACCCAGGCATGTGCCCTTGACTGGAATCAAACCCGGGACCCTTCAGTCCCCAGGCCTGCGCTCTATCCACTGAACCAAATCAGCTAGGGCAAAAGTCATATGATTTTGAAAAGATGCTTTCATGACCATTGAGAATAGTACATTCATTAGATAGATAATCCTAATTGGTATTTGCTTTAAAATTTTACAGATACCGCTCACATGTTCTAGGAATTTGGCCTTATATCATAGTTTTCAACCTCTAAAAATACTTTATCCACCAAGAGTTTGTCATGAAATCAGTACAGTACAATTTTTTTTTTGTTTTTTTTGTTAACCCTCACCTGAGGATATTTTTTCCATTATTTTTCAGAGAGTGTGGAAGGGAGGGAGAGGTAAAAAGAGAGAGAAACATTGATGTGAGAGAGACACATTGACTGTTTGCCTCCTGCATGTGCTCCTACCAGGGGCGAGGAGTGAACCCGAAACCCACGTACATGCCCTTGACCAGGAATTGGATCCTTGACCCTTCGGTGCTCCAGCCGATGCTCTAACCTCTGAGAACACTGGCCAGGGCCAGCACAGTATTTTTTTTTCCATTTTTGAAATATAAAAATGTGTTAATATTATTGAATGTGCGTCTTCAAGAAATGCAGCCTGACCGGTGTGGCTCAGAGGTTGAACGTGGACCTATGAACCAGGAAGTCAAGGTTCGATTCCCGGTCAGGGCATGTGCCTGCGTTGCGGGCTGGATTCCATGTGGGGTGTGCAGGAGGCAGCCAATCAGTGATTCTCTCTCATCATTGATGTTTCTCCCTCTCTCTTCCTCACTGAAATCAATAAAAATATTTTTTAAAAATGAAAAAGTAATAATAAAAAAGAAATTCTGATGCCCTTATCTTTGAGAACCACACTGATAGCCAAATAAAGAATAAAGACCTCAAATAGAATCATTTTTTTTTTTTTACTAAAATGTTAAGAGGCAGTCAACTTTGATTATCATATATAAATGTAGTTCTCGGGATTTTAAGTATCTACCATCTGTTATAGGGAGCTGTCTCAGGCCACAAGTTCTAATGGGTGAGGCAGGTGGAGTTGAAGGCAGTGGCTAGGAAAAGAAATATAGGCTAATCTCTTCAATATATTCTATTTGGATCCCATCTTCTTTCAGTCCCATATTTGGAGGAATCCCCCCTCTCTTTTGTGAGAGTTAACATGAAATAAGACTTCTCTAGCTAAATAGCTACGTCAGGGAGTGCTGTTTCCTTCCAACTTCTAATACCGAATACAGGAGTTCTCAGAGTGTGGCCAAGGACCTCTAGGAGTCCCTTTTGGGGTCCTCAGGTCAAAACTATTTTTATAATAATTCTAAGACTTTGCCTTTTCCACTCTAATTTCCTTATAAGTGTACAGTGGAGATTTCAGAGGCTACAGGATGTATGATATTGAAGCAGACTTAATATTAAGGAAGATGTGAGAATCCAGTTGTCTTTTATAAGCCAAACATTAGAGAGATCTATAAAAATAATAAAACAATGCCAATCTTATCACTAAAAATTGTTTTTAAAAATATATTTTTTATGAAACATGTCACTTATGTTAACATATAGTGGGTTTATTTTTATTATTAAATTAATTCATAAATAGTTTTAACATTTCCATTTTCATTTTTACTATAGCAAATACAGATTTTACCCATATAAGCAAAACCTTTTGGAGATCCTTAATAAGTTTTAAGAGTTTAAAGGGATCTTGAGACTAAAAAGTTTGAGAACCGTCCACTTTATATTTACCAAAGTTAAAAACAAAAAACTTATCAAAAGTTATTACTGTAGCCCTAACCGATTTGGCTCAATGGATAGAGCGTCAGCCTGCGGACTGAAGGGTCCCAGGTTCGATTCCGGTCAAGGGCATGTACCTTGGTTGCCGGCACATCCCCAGTGGGGGATGTGTAGGAGGCAGCTGATCGATGTTTCTAACTCTCTATCCCTCTCCCTTCCTCTCTGTAAAAAATCAATAAAATGTATTTTTAAAAAGTTGTTATTGTATATTTCACTGTGTAATATGAGTGCTGTACTTGAACTGTTAGATTTTAGGTCCCTGGAGGAAAAAGCCTCTTTAACATAGCCCCGTGGTCAACAAACCGTGGCTCGCGAGCCACATGCGGCTCTTTGGCCCCTTGAGTGTGGCTCTTCCACAAAATACCATGTGCGGCGCGCACATACAGTGTGACTGAAACTTCGTGGCCCACACGCAGAAGTCGGTATTTTGTGGAAGAGCCGGTATTTTGTGGAAGAGCCACACGTAAGGGGCCAAAGAGCCGCGTGTGGCTCGTGAGCCGGTTTGCCGAGCTGCAGTTTGCCAACCACTGGCATAACCTATAATACCCTCTTCCTTGTGGCTGGTGGGTAGATACTGGAAACCCTTTGGATTCCAGGTTCCAGTAATTGGTTGTGGGGCCTGACACCAGCCACTTTAGTGGCCTCTTGCTTCCTTGTGCAGATCTGTTTTTATCCCCACCTTCGTGGATTGCTCCTACTTAGGCTACCTGCACTTCACCCCCTTGGTTAAAAGGGGATTAGTAAATGGGTGTTAAGGAAAGGTGTTTAAAAAATATTGGTATCAAACTGAAGCTTTCTCCTAAATGTAATAAAGGAATTGAAAGTATATTACAGGAGAGGACGGTGAGAAAAATTAGGCAGTGGTCATTTTCTTTCTCAACTAAATACTGCTGGGTGTCTTTCTAATTTGAGTGGTTTTCTATGAGTAAAGAGAGTATTCTTTTTTTTTTTTTTTAATTAAATCTTTATTGTTCAGATTATTACATTTGTTCCTCTTTTTTCCCCCCATAACTCCCCTCCACCCAGTTCCCACTCCATCCTCCGCCCTCACTCCCCACCCACTGTCCTCATCCATAGGTGCACAATTTTTGTCCAGTAAGAGAGTATTCTTGAGTAGTCGGTAACACAGTTGATTATGTGAAGTGACCAGTGTGCTTTGGAAATTAGGTCAGGGTAGTTTTATGTATCTATTTAGGAAAACTGCAGAGTGCTTACACAAACTAGGTACTGAGCAAGTGTTAACGGAATTGAATTGGACTAAGCCTTATATTTAGTCATCAAAGGCACTTATCTCCCCTTCTGTCTGAAAGTCCTTTAGTTCCTTCATCCTTCCCACCCTACCATTCCCTCATTTGCCAGTCTAGACATTAATAATTAATAAACCCCATGCTGTACTGAGATAACCATACTTACTAATGCTTTTAGAGTTGATGAAATGCTTTATGGTTCTCCTTATGGAGGAAGGAAACAGGTTTGAAAGGTTAGTCTGTAAATGATGCTTGGCTGTACCCTTGGCTTTCAAGTTCTGCTTCTTTAAGTGGAAGTAGTTAAGCCTCCGCCCTGGCATTTTTCAGCCTTGCTAGTAGTAGGAATGTCTTGTTCTCCCTTTTGGGGACCAGCTTGTTAAACGCCACATTGTGCTTCAGTTGAACTGACTGTTGGGTTCTGGGACATGCCTCACATTATCCTGTGATTCACTGCCCAGATTCCAGAGAGTTACAGTGGACTTATCTGAGTGGTGAGCTGTGTGATTCAGAGTCCAGGATTCCAGGGAGCAGAGATGGAGAGGAAGATTGTTAACTTCGGCCTCTTGCTAGCCACTTTGAATAAGAATGTAATTCTGACTTATGATACGAATATATGCATTTGACTTTTTCCAGTGGATAAGTAAATTTACTTATCTTTAAGAATAAATTGATTCTTTTTGAAGGAGGAAGAGAGTTCTGTATTTTTCTAGCCCTCTCAAATCCTCACAAGGCCTCTTGAAGGAACTGGCCTTGTGATTGACCAAATATTGTTGGAGACTTGTGCCTAGCCAATTCCTTATGTGAGCACTTAATTAATGTAGGCAGATGAGTGTATGTTTTCTGATGTGCCCTGCCATTCAGGAAGTGATACCCACAGGAAAATGTCTTATGACCCAGACTAGCTTGAGTTGGCTGTGGGGTGAGGGGAGAGGGAGAGTCATATGATAAGAAGTGGCATCACTTGAATAGCATATTCACTTCTCTTTCTTTGAAATGACCGATTTGGGGGACTACAGGACTGAGAAAGAGGAAAAACAACCTCAGAGAGCTAACCTGGGGAAGAAATCTTCAGGAGGGAGGACCATAGTTTCTAGGTTGCAGCAGCATCCCCTATTTCCAAGGACCTTTGAGGATTAAGTTACTGTCGTCTAGAGAAGGTGGATTTTTAATTTTTGTGACCTCTCCTGTCCTGGTCTCTTGCCTATCAGAATGACTTAAGAGAACCCCATTCTAACCATATTCCTTTTACTGCTGTGATTATTCTTTTCTCTTGCTTTCTTATTTTGTCATTTCTAAACTTTTTATTGTAAGATTTCGTTAACATCCAGGGGGTGAGATAGTAAGGCTGATAGAGGAAATCAACCATCAATGAAGAAATTTTCTTAACCTCATTCCATAATACTCTACTAATTTCCTTTCAGTTGATAATTTTTTGATTCTGCATAATTGCTGCAGAGCAATAGTGTGTATGTATGTACCTTGGAAATTGGGGTTTGATGGTGTTACAAGCGGTTGTGCCACATATACCAGACTTGGCAACTTCTTTGGCCAGAGTCCTTTGTATCAGTGGGTCTCCTAGCTGCATACATAAGCTGGTGTCTTCCCCTTATAAGCTGAGGAGAAGTCAGTGTCTAACTCTAAGTAGAGGCTGTCTGTCCAGGCCCTCTCATTTCTGGTACTTGGAACCATGCTTCTAGATTAAAAAATCCTACTTGAAGTGTTCTTCACAGGTTTAATTAGCTGTCTCTGTGGGCAAAGAGACTGATCAGGAGACAAGAGCTTCCCTTTTTCTTTTTCCCCATGGTATTTTATTTTATTATTTATTTATTTAATTTAATTTAATTTTCCTGCTGACCTGGTTTGTGAGCTACTTTAATCAACTTGCCTTTAACATCCTCTTTTTCTTTTGTCTGTGTAGAAGATCATTGCTGTTTTCAAACCCAAGAATGAAGAGCCCTATGGGCACCTTAATCCTAAGTGGACCAAGTGGCTGCAGAAGCTCTGCTGTCCCTGCTGCTTTGGCCGTGATTGCCTTGTCCTCAACCAGGGCTATCTTTCAGAGGCCGGGGCCAGCCTGGTGGACCAAAAACTGGAACTCAACATTGTACCCCGTACAAAGGTCAGTGACCTGTCTCCAGAGGGCCTTACTGCCTTGACAGAATTTTCCTGGGCCTAAGCCCTGCTACATGTTAAGTTAGTGAAATCATTAGGTTCAGTGAGCGTGCTTATGCCCCGAGTTTAGGGTTCTCAGCCTCTTTTGTACAGCACTGGCCGCCAACATTACACATACTCCTCCTTTTTCTGCCAGAATCATATCCAAGGCCAACCTGTTCTCCCAGGTCATCCTGCTGGTGACATTTAGTTGTTCGGCTATGCCTTTAAGTGCGTCTTGAGTATAGTTAACAAACCTTTGCTAGTTATGGTAAATGTAATTAAGCCAACCACATTCTTGTTTACAGTGGGCCACCAGCACAGGACAGACTCAAATCCTGTGTTTCTCTTGCATCAATTTCTAGCCTTAAACTCGTTTGGCACTCCTCCTAGAACCCCAGTGGAATCTGTGTAAATATGGGGCTCAAAGGAGCCCCCTGAACACTCTCTCTTCTTCCTAGTCTGTCTGTCCGTTGAAAAAGTTTACGATATGCCAAAGTGAAAGGGATAGCCCAGGGACCATTTCTTGAAATATCCTTCTTCCATTCTCTGCACCTCGCAAAGTACTATACTTACAGTAAGCATTCCATAAGGACCACCTGAATTGGTGAATGAATATCAAACAATGAGAAACAATACCAGCCCTGGCCGGTGTGGCTTGGTGGTTAAAGCATTAGACTGCAGGCTGAAGGGTCTCGGGTTCAATTCCCAGTCAAGGGCACGTACCTCAGTTGCAAATTCCCCAGCCACAGTAGGGGAGCATGCAGGAGGCAACCAATCGATGTGTCTCTCTTGCATTAATGTTTCTCCCCCTCCTCCCTCCCTTACACTCTCTCTAGCAATCAATGGGAAAAATATCTTCTGGTGATGTTCTTTTTTAATCATTAAAAAAGACAAACAATACCAGATATCCCCCAACTTCAGGTCAAGGAGAGAATGTTTGATCACAATTCGGGGTTTGTAGCTCTCATTTGACATCTAAGTCACTGCCTGGCTTTGTGCAGCTCATTCCTTCCCTTCATGTTTCAATCCTCTCAGTGTGCGTGTAGTTAAATAGCACACTCTAACTTTCTTGTGTAATAATTGATGCTCCTATGACCTCCTGCCTAACCTGAAATCCTTCTACTAGGCCCTCCTAAACTCTAGAAACTTTTAAATACTCTTTGCCCATCACTTTAAGTATCCTTTCTTCACTAAGTAAATAACAGAGTGCCCTTGGCCTATGCCTGACTGCTCTGCCTGTACTTCTGGAGTGCCGTGCCTAAGAATCAGAGGGCTTATGTTCGAATTCTGGCTTTGCAGCTTTTTAGTGTGTTGCCCTTGTGCAAGTCATTAGAAGTCCCCCCACGCTCAGTTTCCTTACTATAAAAATAGGGATATAAATAGTTTCTGTTTTATAGCATGGCTATTAAGATTACACAATATCATCCATGTAGTAAAACATATATAGCCTAGTGCCTGGAACAATGTAAACACTCCATAAATCTTAGCCTGTGGTATTTTTATGACTATTCTAATCATTAATGTCACCTCCCCCCCCCCCCCCCCAATCCTTTTCTTCCCCATCTCTGATCTTCCTCTTTCTCTGTTAGAGAACCTTAATATGAGGCCTGAGGAACTTTTGCATTAAAAAGTCAGCAGCATCCTAACTGGTTTGACTCAGTGGCTAGAGCGTCAGCCTGCGGACTAAAGGGTTCCGGGTTCGATTCCAGTCAAGGACATGTACCTTGGTTGCGGGCACATCCCCGGTAGGGGTTGGTGTGCAGGAGGCAGCTGATCGATGTTTCTCTCTCATTGATGTTTCTAACTCTCTATTCCTCTCCTTCCTCTCTGTAAAAAATCAATAAAATATATTAAAAAAAAAAAAGTCAGCAGCAACAAAAATATTTGTCTTCTATGAGACTGATATGACACAGTACTTTGCAAACTTAACAAAAAGCTGCTGGAGAATAGTAAGAGGAAGCATCTCTCCCTACCCTATCCCCGCCTCCCCACCCTGTGATAGGATTCTAGCCAGTTGATCAGAGCATCTGTCACTAAGGAAACGGGGCTCACGTTGCAGTGGAGCCTCAAGTAGTAAGGCTCTAATTTTCATTTGGTAGCTGTCTCTGTTCTCTGTTCCAGTAAGGTTTCAGGTTATGATAATTTCATTAGTCATAGGGAAAAGTGGGCTGTTATGAAGAGTGATTGCAAATAAATCTGATGTGGGAACAGGTGGTTTATGGCCCAAAGAATTAGGGTTTCACCATGTAAACTGGTAAGATAGGATAGTCTTAGGAAAGCCCTGTTTTCCCTTTTTTCCTGGCCTGAGTTTCCCGATTTATAAGGCAATGAGTGCCATTCTGCAATATCTTAAACATACATTTTAGGTACTCCTTTAACACTGGTTGGATATGTTAAAGGAGGGAAGGAGGGAATTATTTTGCTCCTTTCTATATCATTCATGGGCAAAATAATTAGTTTATTTGTAATGAATTTTGCAAGGCTTAGGAAAAGAATTTTCTTATAAATTTGATTTTGCATATTTATATGCGAAGATCCACTTGTTGCTGACTCTGAAAAAAGCTATAACTCATTTATTCATGCACTTAATATTTTTGAATATGTGCCAGACACTATTTGGGAATGCTAATGTGAGTAAAATGTTCTCTTCCTCCCCTAATTTCATTAGTCTTAAGAAAGATCTTAGCTATACATATGGATGATCACAAGGCAATGTGATAAGTGTGATAATAGGTGTACATATGGATTATGGATTACACTTGATTGTCATCACAATGTGACAATCAAGTATAACACTGATGGCCCATTAATTTTTTTTTTTGAATAGGCAATGCATGTATCTAGTGCTAAAATCAGAAAGCACAGGAGAGTAAATGGAGAAGAGTAATTCAGCTTTCCTCCCAACCCTGTCTTCCAGCCACTCAATTTCATTTCTCAGAGATAGCTGCTATTATTAGTTTCTTGTGTAATATTCCAGATATAGTCTACATAAATATTAATTGTGGTGGGGGAGAAAGGGGGGTCCTAATATATGGTGACAGGAAAAGATTTGACTTTGGGTGGTGGGCACATGGTGCAATATACAGATCTTGTAACATAGAAACCCACACCTGAAACATATATATTCATGTTGACCAATGTTACCCCACTACATTTAATAAATAAAAATTTTAAATTAAAAAAATAAAACAATTCACTAAAAATTAAAATTAACTTTAATGTTTCCTTTTTGAATGTGAATAATTGCACATCATATAAAATTCAAAAGGAAATAAAAGGGTATAGCATAAATTGCAATTTGTTGTTGTTTTTTTAATTCTGACCTGAGGATATTTTTACCATTGATTTTTAGAGAGAATGGAAGGGAGAGGGAGAGACAGAGAGAAACACCGATGTGAGAGAGATACATAGATTGGTTGCCTCACACATGCCCTGAACCAAGGCCAGGAGCCTGCAACCAAGGTACGTGCCCTTAACTGGAATCGAACCTGGGACCCTTCAGGCCGATGCTCTATACACTGAGCCAAACTGGCTACGGCGCAATTTGTTTTTATTTGGAGAGAAACAGGCATTGGGCCATCTTCTCCTAATCCAGAAGGTAGCTGTATTAGTCAGTATAAATCATGTCAGCTGCTGTAACAGCCTCTGAACCACAGTGGTTTAATATAATAGGAGTTTATTTCTAGCTCACATCATAGAATCTTGCCAGTTAGGCAGCTCTCTGAGGTCCCATGTCATTCCATGTAGTGACAAGGTGTCTAGGGTTCTTCTGTGATGTGGTTTGTCAACATTTCATTGGCCCAAACTGGTCATATACTCCATCTAAACTGCTAGGAACACTGAGAGATGTATTCTTTCTGTGTGCCCTAGAAGAGGAACAGTATTGGTGAGCATCAAGCTATTCTCTGCCATAGTGGGATAGTTTTTTAAACTTGACTCTACCTCTAACCTAGGTATCTTTTCTCTTTCAACTATAGGTAGTACACATGGCCAGTGAGACCTTCAACTATAGTGCCATTGACCGAGTGAAGTCCAGGGGCAAGCGGCTTGCGCTAGAGAAAGTGCCAAAAGTTGGGCAACGGTTTAACCGCATCGGGCTACCACCAAAGGTATATATAGACTACATTTATGTGATTTATCAAAGGTGATGACTTATAGTGCCATAGTCATCCAAGTGGTGAAGCAAGGTGTCTATAGACCAGGGATGGGGAACATCCGGCCCTGCAGGTGGGACTCAAAATTCAATAAATCCTGGAGCTTTTTTCATAGCAACATAAGTTTATATTAAGTGAATTATATTAAGTGAATGATGTTATAAATATCCAAATGGCCCTTGGCAGAAAAAAGATTCCCCACCCCTGCTATAGATTCATATATGGACATGTGAATAGCCTGCCCTGAGGCCCCTGTCCTTCATTTCTGTCAAGGGCCTAAAATCCTAACTTTCTCCCTTTACTCCTCTTGACCATTTGGATGGGTTTCTTGAATTTGGACAGGCAATCACCATCACAGCCCTTTTCTCCTGTACTTGCAAGGAGATGAAGTAAACATCTTGAAAACGTTTTCCTTCTCTTATATAAAATTCACAAGACCTTAGTGGGTCCCTGGCTTACTCTTGGGATCTTTGAGCTTGGACTTTAGGGAAATAACTTTCTTCCTCTTTCTTGGTTGCAGGTTGGTTCATTCCAGCTCTTTGTTGAAGGCTATAAAGATGCAGACTACTGGCTACGGCGTTTTGAAGCAGAACCTCTCCCTGAGAACACTAACCGGCAACTACTGCTGCAGTTTGAACGGTTGGTGGTGCTGGATTACATCATCCGCAACACTGGTGAGCAGTGTAGTGGTCCTCTGCTCTGTGCCAGACTGATGAGGCATAGGAGGAGGCCTGGAGCCACACTGGCCAGAGCCCTAGTAATTTTTATAGCAGCTAGACCTATCAAAGGACAGTTTTGTCTTTAA
Organism: Myotis yumanensis; assembly: GCF_028538775.1. Lineage (NCBI taxonomy): Eukaryota > Metazoa > Chordata > Mammalia > Chiroptera > Vespertilionidae > Myotis > Myotis yumanensis. The sequence goes on along the minus strand of NW_027223764.1, from coordinate 20,845,523 downwards.
GTACCTCAGATAAGTGGATTCTTACAGTATTTGTCATTTTGTGACTGGCTTATTTCATCTATATATATAAAAGCCCAAGTGAACTTTACGACCAAACGACCGGAATGACTGGTCGACCAGTCGCTATGGTGTGCACTAACCACTAGGGGCAGGTGCTCAATGCAGGAGCTGCCCCCTGGTGGTCAGTGCACTCCCACAGCCAACCTCCTGCGACCCCTCCCCCCAGCTAGCTGGCCCCGCAATAGGCCTCGATCACCAGCCAGGCTGAGGGACCCCACCCATGCATGAATTTGTACACCGGGCCTCTAGTTTAGTATAATATCCTTAAGGTTCATTCATGTTGTGGCTGAATAGTCCATTGTATGTGTATATACCACATTTTGCTTCTCTGTTGACAGAAGCAACTTAGGTCGCTTCCATATTTTAGCTATTATAAATAATGCTGCTGTGAATATGGATGTACAAATATCTCTTTGAGATATTGCTTTCAATTCTTTGGAGTATATACCAAGAAGTAGAATTGCTGGATCATATGGTAATTCTGTCTTTAATCTTTGAGAAATCACTATACTGTTTTCCACAGTGGCTATACCATTTTACATTCCCATCAACACCGCAGAAGAGCTCCAATTTTTCCACATCCTGGTCCATTTGTTATGTTCCGTTCTTGTTGTTTGTTTGTTATAGTAGCCATCCTAATGAGTGTGAGGTGGTATCTCATTGTAATTTTGATTTGCATTTCCCAAATGATTAGTTATGTTGAACATATTTTCAAGTGCTTGTTGGCCATTTGTATATCTTCTTTGGAGAAATGTGTATTCAAGTTCTTTGCCCATCTTCCAGTCAGGTTGTTTGTTTTATTGTTGTTGAGTTGTAGAAATTCTGGATATTCATTCCTTATCATATACATAATTTGCAAATACTTTTTTTCTATTCTGTGGGTTGCTTTTTTACTGTGTTGATAGTGTCTTTTGATGCAATTTTTAAATTTTCATGAAGTCCAACTTGTTTATTTTTTGTCGTTGTTGTCTGTGTCTTTGGTATTATATCTAAGAAATAATTGCCAAATTCAATATCTTGAAACATTTTGCCCTTTCCTTTATTTTAAGAATTTTATAGTTTTAGGTCTTAGATTTATATCATGGATCCATTTTGAGTTAATTTTTGTATATGGTGTTAGGGAGGGTCCAATCTCATCTGTTGAAATGACTGTCTTTCCCCCACTGAATGGTCTTGCCATCTTTGTCAAAGGTCATTTGATCATATATATGCAAAGGTTTAATTCTGGACTCTGTTCCATTGGTTTATATGTTTGTCTTTACACTGTGTTCAGTACTATACTGTTCGTAGCAAGTTTTGAAGTCAGGAAGTTTATTCTTTTTCTAGATTGTTTTGGCTATTCATGGTCTCTGGATATTCCATATGAATTTTAGGATGGGTTTTTCTATTTCTGCAAAGAAAAGTGTTGGGTTTTTTAAAAAATATATATTTTATTGATTTTTTACAGAGAGGAAGGGAGAGGGATAGAGAGTTAGAAACATTGATGAGAGAGAAACATCGATCAGCTGCCTCCTGCACATCCCTTACTGGGGATGTGCCTGCAACCGAGGTACATGCCCTTGACCGGAATCGAACCCGGGACCCTTTAGTCCGCAGGCTGACGCTCTCTCCACTGAGCCAAACCGGTCAGGGCAAGTGTTGGGGTTTTGATAGGAATTGCATTCAAGCTATAGATTGTTTCAGGTATTAGTGACATCTTAATAATATTTTTTTCCTGTCTATGAACATGGGACATCTTTTCACTTTCTGTGTCTTCTATAATCTCTTTCAGCATTGTTTTGTAGGATTTTTTTAAAAATTCTTACCAGAGGGTATTTTTCCCATTGATTTTCAGAGAGATTGGAAGAGGAACAGAGAGAAATAGAGAAGAGAGAGAGAGAGAGAGAGAAAGAAACATCCATGTGAGAGAGACACATTGACTGGTTGCCTCCTGCATGTGCCTGACCAGGGCCAGGGATTGAACCTGCAACCCAGGTACATGCCTTTCACTAGGAATTGAACCCATGACCCTTCAGTGCATGGGCTGATGCTCCAACCACTGAGCCACATTGTCCAGGACAGTGTTTTGTAGTTTTCATTAACTTCTTTGGTTAAGTTAATCACTAAGTATTTTTTTCTTTTTTTTCTTTTTTTTTTTTTTTTAATATATTTTATTGATTTTTTACAGAGAGGAAGGGAGAGGGATAGAGAGTCAGAAACATCGATGAGAGAGAAACATCGATCAGCTGCCTCCTGCACATTTCCTACTGGGGATGTGCTCGCAACCAAGGTACATGCCCTTGACCGGAATCGAACCTGGGACCCCTGAGTCCGCAGGCCGACGCTCCATCCACTGAGCCAAACCGGCTAGGGCAAGTATTTTTTTCTTGATGCTATTGTAAATGGAGGGTTATTATTATTATTATTATTTTCACTGTTGGTGTATAGAAATGCAGCTGATGTGTTGATTTTGTATCCTGATACTTTGCTGAATTTGTCAATTTTAACAGTTTTTGTGGAATCTTTAAGGTTTCTACATACATGATTATACCATATGCAAACAGATAATTTTACCTTTTCCTTTCTGATTTAGATGACTTTTTCTTTTTCTTGCATGATTGTTCTGGTCTTCCAATAGTATGTTGAATGAAAGTTATGTGAGTGAGCATCCGTGTTTTGTTCTAAATCTTAGAGGGAAAGCTTTTGGTCTTTCACATTGAGTATGTTTGCTATGGGTTTTTCACATATAACTTTTATTATATGGAGGGAGTTTCCTTCTATTCCTAGTTTGTTGAGTGTTTTGGGATGTTGAATGGATGTTAAATAATGTCTAATGCTTTTTCTGTAGCAATTGAGATCATCAATCTGTTAATGTGATATTTACGTTGTTCCATTTTCATTGGTTGAACCATCCTTACATTCCAGTAATAAATATTAATCATGGTGTATAATCCTGGTAATATGCTCTGAATTCAGTTTGCTAGTATTTTCTTGAGGATTTTTTTTTTTTAATCCTCACTCGAGGATATGTTTTTATTGATTTTAGGGAGAGAGGAAGGGGGAGAGAGAGAGAGGGAAACATTGATGTGAGAGAGAAACATCAATTGGTTGCCTTTCATACACACCCTGACCGGTGATCAAACCACAACCTAGGTATGTTAGGTATGAGCCCTGACCAGGAATCGAACCCGCAACCGTCTGGTGTACGGGATGACACTATCAACTGAGCCACCCAGCCAGGGCTGTTGAGAATCTTTGCATAAATATTCATAAGGGGTATTGGTTTGTAGTTTCCTTGTTGTGTCTTTGTCTGACTTTGGTACAAAAGTAATGCTGGCCACATAGAATGAGTTATGGAGTGTATCCTTCTCTTCAATTTTTCAGAATTGTTTGAGGAGGATTGGTGTTAGTTCTTTAAATGTTTGGTAGAATTCACCAGTGAAGCCATCAGGTCCAGGGCTAGTATTTGTTGAGAGACTTTTGATTAGTGATTCAATTTTCTTACTAGTAATAGGTCCACTCAGATTTTCTATTTCTTTTTGATTTAGTTTTGGTAGGTTTTGTGTTCATTTCATCTAGGTCACTGGTCGGCAAACCGCGGTTCGAGAGCCACATGCGGCTCTTTGGCCCCTTGAGTGTGGCTCTTCCATAAAATACCATGTGCGGACGCGCACGTACAGTGTGATTGTAACTTCGTGGCCCATGTGCAGAAGTTGGTTTTCGGAAAGGAGATAGACGAAACAAGTATACAAGACGAGTGTTGATGGGAGAGTTGGAAGGGGTCGACCTCAGTGAACGTACCTCAATCAGATTGAGGACGTTTTTAGCAAAGGCCAACTTAGGAGTACCCTAATTAAGTTAATAACAATGTACCTACTAAGTTTAAAAAATTTGGCCCTCCGTCGGCCTGCAGACTGAAAGGTCCCGGGTTCGATTCCGGCCAAGGGCATGTGCCTTGGTTGTGGGCACATCCCCAGTGGAAGGTGTGCAAGAGGCAGCTGATCGATGTTTCTCTCTCATCGATGTTTCTGACTCTCTACCCCTCTCTCTTCTCTGTGAAAAATTAATAAAATATATTTTTAAAAAAAATTTGGCTCTCAGAAGAAATTTCAATCGTTGTACTGTTGATATTTGGCTCTGTTGACTAATGAGTTTGCCGACCACTGATCTAGGTTATTCAGTTTGTTAGCATAAACTGCTCACAGTACTCTCATCCTTTTTTTTTATTTCCGTAGACTCAGTAGTAATGTCCCTATTTTAATTTCTGATTTTAGTAATTTGTATATTCTTTTTATCTGCCTTAATCTTTATAGCTAAAGGTTGGTCAATTTTATTTATCCAGTGAGACAACTTATATTTTAATTTTAGAGCATTTAGTTAATTTATAATGTCTGTATAGATATGTTTAGATTTTCATCTACCATCGTATTACTTGCTTTCTATGTTTTTCTACTTATCTTCTTTTAATCTCTCTTTCTCTCTTTGCTATTTTTTTCCTTTTCCTTTCTTACTTTTAAATTCTTTTATTATTATTTTATTTCTCCTCTCTTTTAGCCTAGAAGTTGTATATGCTTTGTCTTTTCTTTTGGTGGTTACCATGTGAATCCTTGACTTTCCAAATCTACTATTAATTGGTACTTTTACTATTTTCTTGGGCAATACAAAGATCTTAGAACACATTAGCTCCATTTATCCATCTCCAGACTTTTATACTCTTATTGTCATGTGTTTTAATTATATATGTACTAGAGGCCCGGTACACGAAATTTGTGTACTGGGAGGGAGGTGTCCCTCAGCCTGGCCCGTGTCCTCTCGCAGTCCAGGTCCCCTTGCTCCTTACCGCCTGTCTGCTTGCTATTCCTTACCGCTGGGCTCGCTGCTCCTTAGCAGAGGTGGAGAGGCTCCTGCCACCGCTGCTGCACTTGCCAGCTGTGAGCCTGACTTCTGGGTGAGCAGCGCTCCCCCTGTGGGAGTGCAATTACCACCAGGGGGCAGCTCCTGCGTTGAGCATCTACCTCCTGGTGGTCAGTACACATCATAGCGACCCATCATTCCACCGTTCGGTCGATTTGCATATTAGCCTCTTATTATATAGGATAGGATATGTATACATGCATATATAAACACATTTATATAAAACTGTAAGACAATACTATTGTCATTAATAATGATTATGGAGACTTTTGAACATTCACAAATAAGCAGAATAATGAACCAGTCATCCCACCTCTTAGCCTCTTCCCAAATCAGCAGGTGCTCTGTAGGAAAAGAAGTCACAAATGCTGGACATCCTTTCTAGATTTCCTTTCTCTCCCAGATCTTGATACTTTATCTCTTAATGATTTTATTAAAATCTCCAAAGCCTTCAGGAAATTTTAAAATATTTTACTTTGTAGTTGTTCTCAGTAGAGTGATTGGCCAAGTGTCCAAAATAACTAGTCCACCATGAAAATGAAAGTTGCTCCTGTTTTCTGTGGAATTCTTTTTGCTAACTTTATATTTCTGTTGATAGATCGCGGCAATGACAACTGGCTGATTAAATATGACTATCCAATGGATAGTTCTAGCTCTCGGGTAAGAGGTTCATTTACATCTTAAAGAAGAGGATGAAGTGGAGTATATGCATACAAAAGAATTAGGGGGTAGCACATATATTTAAAATTGATAGGTTAATGCTTGGTAGAGTTTTCCTCTATCTGTTTTTTAAGGAATATGCTACTAAATAATGTTAATGGGAATAAAATAAAGAAAAGTTCACATAAATGTGGGACATACTTTATGCCTTTCTTAGAGATTCATGTTGCATAGTAGCACAGTGAAGGTCTGAGAAGTTGTGCATTAAATGAACCTGTTGGATTTTGATTGGCCCAGTGATTTCTAAACTTTTGTGACCATAGAGCACATTTTTCACAACAGACCACACTTCCAAAGAACATCAGTTTAGAGAAAGCTGCTTAGCTTTCTTTCTTATAACATGTGTGTGTGTGTGTGTGTGTGTGTGTGTGTGTGTGTATATGTATATATATGTATATATATATATTGATTTCAGAGAGGGGGAGAGAGAGAGAAACATTGATGATGAGAGAGAATCATAGATTGGCTGCCTCCTGCATGCCCTCTACTAGGGATCAAGCCCACAACACAGGCATGCCCTTGTCTGGAATCGAACCCTGGACAGCCCGCAAGCCAACACTCTATCCACTAAGCCAAACCAGCTAGGGTGCTGCTTAGCTTCCTTTACGCTCATTTTTTCCCTAGTTCACCACATTTGTCTATCCTGCTCAGGCTGCATGTTTAAAAAAAATTAATGTGAGGTCTACCTGGACAAGAAGAGAGTGAGGTTGGTTTTTATTCCTCATGTTTTGTTTTGTTTTTCCCTTCCAGCTTTATTGAGATTAGCAACAGGTAGCATTGTGTAATTTTAAGATATACAATATGATGATTTAAAATATATATATATATATTTTTTTTTCATTGATTTCAGAGAGGAAGGGAGAGGCAGAGAGAGATAGAAACATCAATGATGAGAGAGAATCATTGATCGCTGCCTCCTGCACACCCCACACTGGGGATTGAGCCCACAACCCAGGCATATGCCCTGACTGGGATTCGAATTATGATCTCCTGGTTCATAGGTGGTCGTTCAACCCCTGAGCCACACCAGTAGACTATGATGATTTGATATCCTATATAATAAAAGCCTAATATGCTAGTGTCTGACCATTTGACCAGTTGCTATAACGCGCACTGACCAGCAGGGGGCAGATGCTCTGACTGGTAGGTTAGTTTGCTGCAGGGATTTAGCCAGTTGGGACTGGGCGAGATGGGCCGGACACGCCCTGGGGCCCTCCTACCAGACGCGGCTGATCGTGCACTGGTGGCGTCCCTTGGCCTGGCCTGCAGGGATCGGGCTGAAACCAGCTCTCCAACATCCCCCGAGGGGTCCTGGATTGTGAGAAGGCACAGGCCAGGCCGAGGGACCCACCAGTGCAGGAGTCCATGCACCGGGCCTCTAGTATGTATATATTGTGAAATATTTACCACAGTAAGGTTAATTAACATATCCTCATAGTTTTTTTAATTCCTTAATAGTTCTCAAATTTTGTGCATCAAAATTACCTGAAGAACTTATGAAAAATAGTACAGATTCTCCCATTATGTTGGGTAAAACTCAGGATTTCATATTTTGAATAAGGTATCCCAGGGGGTTCTGATGCAGGTGTACTGGACCCACATTCTTTGAACCTGAAGTATGGAGCCAAGTAGATAATCATGAGAGTGTCTGACATGAGCTGTCACAGGTAGCCTGCCCTATTTTTTTTTTTAAATATATTTTATTGATTTTTTTACAGAGAGAAGGGGAGAGGGATAGATTGTTAGGAACATCGATGAGAGAGAAACATCATTCAGCCGCCTCCTGCACCCCCGCCACTGGGGATGTGCCCGAAACAAAGGTACATGCCCTTGACCGGAATCGAACCCGGGACCCTTCAGTCCGCAGGCCGACGCTCTAGCCACTGAATCAAACTGGTCAGGGCTGCCCTATTTTTTTTGCATTTAGCTCTTGTCCTTTTCCTTTCTATGGATCACTGAAGCAGGGAACAGACTCCCTTGTGCAAGAGCAGCTGTTATCTTCCATGGTCCTGTTATCTCTCTGGAAAAATATGATCACCACCAGTGAAGTGGCATCTGAGTCAAGGTCCACACAGAAGGACTTTAACAAACCAATATTTATTTGTTTTTCTTGTTTTCATACCCTCAGGAATCTCATTGCCTTTCTCTAGGAGGAATGGCTTATAGCAGTGATGGCAAACCTTTTGAGCTCGGCATGTCAGCATTTTGAAAACCCTAACTTAACTCTGGTGCCGTGTCACATATAGAAATTTTTTGATATTTGCAACCATTTGCAAAGATTTATATTTTTGATATTTATTTTATATATTTAAATGCCATTTAACAAAGAAAAATCAACCAAAAAAATGACTTCGCGTGTCATAGGTTCACCATCACTGGCTTATAGTTATCTTTTCTTATTGTCATTTCCTTTATTACCAATGACTGTTGCAACTCCTGGAGAAGTGCACCTTTTCTAGGTTGAGAAAGGGACTCTGAGAACCTTGAACAAGCCAAGTCAGAGGTGTCATAAATGTGCTAAGTTCAGAAAACAATGTGGGGACTAATTCAGAGGTTGACTAAGGATTGGTGCCTGAGGAGGATGAGAGGGGATGCCTTGCTACTACTTTAAAGGGCCTGAGGCACATGGGACCCTCAGTATTTAGTCTTTCCTTGCTGTTTAGGACACAGACTGGGTGGTGGTGAAGGAGCCTGTTATCAAGGTGGCTGCCATTGACAATGGGCTGGCTTTCCCCCTGAAGCATCCTGACTCCTGGAGGGCATGTAAGTCTCAAGACTACTGTGTGATCTGGCTCATCTTTTGCTAGGTCACAGTTTCTTGCCTGTGCAAAGTAGATAATACATGTATTGTAGGATTGTCCTAAAAATTAATGAAATAATGCAGCTCATGCACTTTAGTGCAATGGTTGGCACATGGCAATGACTCCATAATATAAGCTAGCATTATAATTTTTACTATATTATTCCCATTAGAAGCATAGAGTTGAGTTTTCTCTTTGCTGTGTATTTTTCTCATTCTTTCTGAGAACTATCTTTTAAAAAATGTATTCTATTAAAGAAACAAAAAAAATAAAAAATATGTTCTATTTGTGTTTAAATATAAGCTTTCAGTGCTCTGTCTTCCTTGTTACACCCTGGAAGCCAGCTCTTCCTGCCCTGTTATAACTGAGAAACTTTTAGAAAGAGGAAGAGACACAGGTAGGGGGTCATTAGCCCCTTTGCAGCACTAGTCTTTTCAGAAGGAGTATCTCAGTGTCTCAGAGGCAAGTCATTGATTCTACACAGGCTTGCATCTTGGAAGGTCATGTACTAGTAATACCTGGGAAAGAACACAAGCTCTGGGATTAGGCAGACCTGGGTTTGAATGCTAGTTCTTTCACCTACTATGTAACCTTTAGGGGTACACAGCTCTTGTAATTTTTCTGTTGTATATCAAGGAAGAGGGTGGATGGAGGACATAGATGGGCAGGGATTTTTTTTCAATACCCAATTTGTTTTTGATCTTTCTTCTTTTCAGACCCTTTTTACTGGGCCTGGTTGCCCCAGGCAAAAGTCCCATTCTCTCAGGAGATCAAAGATCTGATTCTTCCAAAGATATCTGACCCTAACTTCGTCAAGGACTTGGAGGAGGACCTATATGAACTCTTCAAGGTTAGCCCTGGAAATGTCAGCCTTTTAACCATATAGAAGAAGAAATTCTTAAAGGTTTTTCTAATTGGTCCTACTACAAGCCAAGAGAGCATGGCTAGCACCCTTCTGACTTCTGTTAGCCAGTGAAGAGCAAGATTCCCACAAGGAATAGCAGGATCTAGTTTGGATTAGTAGGAAAAAAATTGGCAGCTGTGATGAACCACACCGGGGTGTGTCCTGTGGCTTCAGTGTATCTGCAGAGCTCTCACCTTCAAATGGAGCACTGGAGCCTCGAGTTCTTTAGAGTTAATGAGATGAGGACAGGATATTTACTTGTTCTGTTTCCCCAACTGTGAAACAGGGAGTTCTTGGGGTGGTAGTTAAATTCACTAAACCTCACAAGCCTTGCTGTAGGTTTTCTTTACTAGCAAGTTTCCAATTGGGTAGGAAAATGGGTTCTTCTGAGTAATTCATTCAGGTTCTACCTCCTGCCCTTCTTTTGCAGAAAGATCCTGGTTTCGACAGGGGCCAGTTCCATAAGCAGATTGCTGTCATGCGGGGACAGGTGAGCCTGGGACATCTGGTGTCAACCCTGGGATCTCTCTGGGAGGGTTATATGCTCATGTTGAGTAAATATGTAAAGATTGTATTTTATACTTTTTTCAGTCTGTCATACATATTTGTGACTCTGCATTTACACATGAGAGAAAGGTAGCCCTCCCCAGTCACCCACCTCTTCCAGGGTACCTGGTGGTTAGTGATGTGCTTATTGTGTGCTTACTTCTGTGCTACTTGCTGGATAGTTCATTGGTAAATTTACCCAGTGATCCTGGTCCAACAGTAGTTGCTCAAGGCAGACCATATACCATGGTGATTAAGAGCTAGGTCTAGACCGCCGAAACCGGTTTGGCTCAGTGGATAGAGCATCGGCCTGCGGACTGAAAGGTCCCAGGTTCGATTCTGGTCAAGGGCATGTACCTGGGTTGCGGGCACATCCCCAGTAGGAGATGTGCAGGAGGCAGCTGATCGATGTTTCTCTCTCATCGATGTTTCTAACTCTCTATCTCTCTCCCTTCCTCTCTGTAAAAAATCAATAAAATATATTTAAAAAAAAAAAAAAAAAAGAGCTAGGTCTAGAGTTAGTCTGTTTTACCGCTTACATGGCTTTGGACAAGAGCCTCTACTTCCTTGTTTATAAAATGAACAGGAATAATACTTTGCAGAGTTGGCTAGAGGATTACACGAGATAATGCATATTAAATATTTAGTAAAAACTATGCCTGGCACATGATAAGCACTCAGATATTGGCTCTGGTTATAATTTCTGTTATCATTATTTCTTCTCTTTCCACTTCACCTTCAAAGAGAGCTAAGAATCCCCCAGGGCATTATTTTTTTAATAGATTTTTATTGATTTCAGAGAGAAAGGGAGAGGAGAGATATAAACATCAATGATGAGAAAGAATCATGGATCGGCTGCCTCCTGCACGCCCCACACTGGGGACCAAGACTGCAACCCAGGCATATGTCCTGACCAGGAATCGAACTGTAACCTGGTTCATAGGTCGACACTCAACCACTGAGCTACACCGGCCAGAAAATTGTTTGTTTCTTATCCCTTAAATTATTAACTGATCCCATAGTCTTGGGCATTTATATAATTTTCACTTTATAAACAATACTGCAGTGTATTGGTTTAAACTGTTTTGTGCATGTCCACAATTGTTTTCTGAGTCCTAAAAATGGAAGTGCTGAGTCAGAGGGCCTGTTTACGTTTAAATTTCTATTGTCCACTGGCCTTTTTGAAAGGCTGTCCCACCATCCAGCCCTACAGCCATGTGTCTGAACCCTCCCCAACTCTGAGTCACCTTCTTTTTCTGTATCTTTTTCAACTGGAAGAGCAAAATATAGGAGATATTTTTTGTAATCTTCATTTTTAAAATGACTAGAGAACTTTCCATTTTCTATATATTGCCCACTTACAGTCCTACTCTTATAAATAGATTATTTGTACAGTTTTCCATTAGCATGTTGTTTACTTATTTTTTATTGATTTATAGGAGCATTCTGTCTGCCAGTCTCCCTTTAGAGGCACGCCTGGATGCCTATGCCTTTCCTTAATTTATCTCATTTTCCCACTGCAGATCCTAAATCTGACTCAGGCCTTGAAAGACAACAAGAGTCCCCTGCACCTGGTCCAGATGCCACCTGTGATTGTTGAGACAGCTCGTTCCCACCAGCGGTCTGCTAGCGAATCCTACACACAGAGCTTTCAGAGTCGGAAACCCTTCTTTTCGTGGTGGTAGCCTAAGAGGCAGACAAGAGTACATTGTCAGAGACTTGGGCTAGGAGGAAACTTGGGGAGCGGGTTGCAGGAAAAGCCTGAAAAGCCGGTAGAAAGCAATGCCCGTGAGAGCCCTCCCTCTCTGCTCACCATCCCCCTCAGGGCTTTCCCAAGCACAGGGAGAAGCACAAACAGAGCAACAGCGAGTGCTGGTGGGCTCCCCTAAGTGCTGAGGAAGGCTGGAGCTCCATGGAAGGAGCCAGATGCCCAGGAAGGAGCATCTGCCTTCCAGCACCTCCTGAGGGCAGGCTGGGAAATTCCCTTTCCTGGTGAGACGTGGGCACTGTTGCAATTCCTCATTATATTCTGCATCAGAAACAAACAAATAACAAAAATTTAAATTATTAGCAAAACCCAGGCAGAATCCCAGATTCTTAGAGAAACCTCGAATCCAGACCTAGATTTGCATGGACCCAGACATTCAGATGCCTCACTCTCATGGACCAAGGCAGCTGGGTTACTCGCATTCCTGGGGCAGACAGAAGCGGTACCTTTCCTTTGAGATTTTGCCAAGTCTTCTCTTTCTCCTCCCACCAGTGCAGTAGGCTGACTAAAAGCCTCCAAATGCAATTTGCATGGCGGAGGTACTTTTGCTCTAGACCTCCTAGCAGCTCTGTATATGATCCTATAGATCAGCTCTGCTCTCTGCTCTGCTAGGGATCCAACCTCTCAAGTGCAGGCCTGCAACCTGCCTATCACTCAGGTAAAGGCAGGAGGGAGGACGTGGACTCCCCGGCATGTACAGGTGATCCATGTAGCCTGAGTGTATGCTGGGAACTGTAATTGGTCTATGGGCAAACTTATCCCCGTCTTGCTTCCTGAGTCCTTGGCCCTAGCCATAGGTGATAAACTCCCAGTCCTCTCATTTGTTCCCATTATTTTAGACGTTTCTTTTCTCAATTCTGACTAAGGGGTTCAGTTTGGGTTCTGGAGTGGGTCTCAGCTCATAAGAGGACAGGATATCAGGTTCTCTTTATGCTAGCACTGCTGCTTGGTTGAGGTAACAGGCCTTGAGTTCTGCTCCTAATTGGTAGCTGCGCTTTGCTCCCTCACTTTGTTCCAGGCCAATTTTTCTATGGCTTCTTGAGAAAAGCGGGCCCAAAGGAGAGAGGCCTTCAAACTGTTCCCCAGTGCCAGTCCAGCTCAGTGCACTTCCTGCTTCCGTGTCTCTCCCCTCAGCTATCCCCTTGCCAGGTGCCCAAGCCCTTTCTACACCAAAGCAAAGAGTGGCCCCCACAAGGGAGAAAAGAGGGTGCCATCTGTAGCTCAGGAGCAGCCGTATGCTACTGGACTCCCGTTTCTGGAACCCTGCGATTGGTCAATCAGCTGTGAAAGAAACTATCTTGAAGGTTTGAAAAACAACCAAAGAAAGGGAGCGAGGACTAGGTCTTGTGTCCTTTGTTTGCCCATCTCCTGCCATCCAGGAGACAGAGTGGAGATGTGCAGCTCTCTCATAAGCTGGGCTAGGCTGCCCTTCCATTCCAGCCCCTGGAGCCAGCTTATCTTGGGCTTCCATCCAGCTGATGGGAAGAGTGTCTGGGAGCTGGGTGTGCATGCCCCATGGACAAAGGCACAGCTCCCTTGACAATCCCAGTCAGCCAACTTGGACACTAGCCTTGGGGACCATGTTTTTGAGAATGCCTGCCCTCAGACTGCAGGAGTAGTAGGGCTCCCAGAAGCTGGAAGGGGGCCCAGGTGTGTTTAGCTCTCCACAGACATCTTTGTATAAATGTGTGGTAAAGGTGGGCATCAAGAGAGCCTGAGGATTCTAATGAGGAACCTACTTGCTCCCCCCAACCAAGCAGATCTGCACATTGCCCTCATCCAGACCAGCTCTGTGGGAAGGAAACTGGGTCTAATGCAAGAGGGGGCTGGTCCCAGTCCTGGCAGGTGAGAGAGTGGGAGGGGGATCCTTTCCTGGCCTCTCTGCTCTCTTTGAAACCTGTACTCAGGTTGCCTTGAATGTGGACTTTGCGAGAGCCAGGGGTCCAGAGTGCCAGGGCAGGCTTCTGGGTGGTACTCATGGAATGGCCCAGCCCTCTGCCAGCCATAGGCCCTGTCCCCCAGTGTCAGGGAGTAGAGGCTGGGCTGTAAGTCCTACTGCCTCTTACTGTTCTTCTAATGCACTGTAGAAATTGTATGTAATGTATTTAAATCAATGCAAATGTATGAATAACAAGTCCAATTCTGACCTTTTTTGTCTAGTTTTCTTTGGTGGAAGGAAGACAATGTAGAATGAAATTTTAAGTACAGAGAACCCCGAGTTTCCGTGAGTTGCTAAGACATGGCTCCTGAGTCTATTTCCCTCCAGTTGGGGAAATCCAGACCCTCATTTCCAGTCTCAGTGCTCTGAAAACCAAAAATTTTTCATAACTTAAATTTGACACCATTTGAATCTACATGGAAGCTATTTGTAACCATGATGAATCCCTAAGTGTGAATATTTGTTGCAGAAAAATTAATGTTTTGTTATGGGATATTCCCCTATGAGAGATGGTACAGCATTTGCACTGACTACTTCTGCAAATTAAAAAGTTCCCAACTCATCTAGTCACAAAGGTTTAGAAGGAATATGGACCGGCTTCTCTTCTTGGCTGCAAGAGGGTAGCCCTGCTCTGCATGTGCTTGAAGCACTTTGAGCCCTGTCTTCTTCAAAGTGATGGATAATCTAGCACAGTGGTTCTCAACCTTCTGGCCCTTTAAATACAGTTCCTCATGTTGTGACCCAACCATAAAATTATTTTCATTGCTACTTCATAACTGTAATGTTGCTACTGTTATGAATTGTAATGTAAATATCTGATATGCAGGATGGTCTTAGGGGACCCCTGTGGAAGGGTCGTTCGACCACCAAAGGGGTCGCGACCCACAGGTTGAGAACCACAGATAGGATGGGTGGGTGAGGAGCTGAATGGGAATGACGTGGCATACTTCTTTTGAGGATCACCTTAAGGGTTTTCAGGCTATGCGAACCTTGGAAAATGGAGGCGCTCAAGAATGATTGGTTCAGCTGTTGACCCATCTCAGGAAGGTTGGCCCATGGGGTTGAAGAAGCCAGCTGAGGAACTGGCACCCATTAGTGTGACTGCAGGCTCACTGCCCACTCTGTAGAGCTGACTGTAATAGCTTTCTCTCTAGAGCTGGCCAGGGGCCAAAAACCCTGTCCTCTCCTGTGGCTCGGGACTGCCCACAGAGCTGCTTCCATCTCCCCATCTGACAGCCTCTGGAAAAGGAAACTTGGCACAGGGGCTCTACGGGATGGTGGTGAGAAGGCAGAGGAGGACAGCCCTGTTTTCTTCTTCCTGGGAACACAACCTTCCCTGCAATGAGCCCAACCCCTCACCCCCCAGCTCCGGAGTATCAAGACACACACAGTTCTTGGTGCAAATGTTTTTATTTTGCCACTTAAACCACAGTTTACTTGTGTGGCCTGACAGGGACAGGGGTGTAGGACAGGCTGCTGGACCATGGGTCATAATACAGGAGGGTTAGTAGCAGGAGTGGTGAGATGCTTGGTCTGAGTGCCTGTTGCTTAACTCCCAGGGGAATGTCATGCAGCCCAAGTATAGTGTCAGGTGGGGAAGGGTCAAGGCAAGAACGGTCACTGTTGCTGCTCCTGGTGAGGAATGGGTCCCACACAATTAGAGCTCAGTGGATATCTCCAGTCCTCTTCTGAATTGAGCAGGCCAGCAGCAGCACGTGGGGCTGTCTGCCTCCAGTCTCTTCCTCCTTCACCTTCCCGGGCCCTTGGGCCAAAGTCCCTATGATTCCTGGGGAAGATAGTGCCATTCCCAGCCCGTTCCCTGGATCAGTGTCTGATCTGATGGAGGTAGCTTGTGGGGCCTGACTTCCTCCAATTCCGGCGGATCCTGGCACTTGTCCTCCTAGTGTTCAGATACTGATCGCTGGAAGCCATCTCTGTGGCACTGCTCTGTGGGTCAGCCAGTGGATCTCGGGGCTCTGGGATTCTGCAGGGAACAAGTGTGGGATAGGCCAACATCAATAGGAAGGACAGAATGAGGACTAAAGAGATTTTGGTCATGTGAACTAATAAAACACACTGGGACAAAATGAGACCAGGGCTCTGGCCTCGTCTCTGCCTGCTGAGAGCTACATGATGAGGCAAAACTTTCAGATTTCTATAGAGAGTAGGACTAGATCAGGGTGTGCAGCATTCAACGTTTCTCCAACTTCCTCATCCTGTACTCAAGACAGATACTGTTAATCAGTCATATGAGACTGGAGGAACCAAGTATCCTTACTAAGGTGTATTAAGTAGCGATTACTAATCAATTGGAGTTGATATGGACCTGATGATCTCAGAAGGCCTGTTCAGGTCTAATGTTCTGATTGTGGGCTCCACAGAAGGCGGTGGAGGAATGGAGCCGAGTGTGCCCATAGCAGTTGGTTAGGTCATGTGGTTCAGCTCGATGGGGGGGGGGGGGGGAGCGGTCGGGGGCGGTCGGGGGCGGATAAGGTGAGGGTCCCAGTTCCTGGGCTGGCAGTGATCTAAGCAAAGAGCTGGATGATTAGGGAAAGTGTGGGATAAAGTTTCTCAACAACTGTTAACCTTTGTTGCCTCTAGAGTACTTTCCTATGCTATATTCTGTGTAATTCCAGAGCCAAGATATTCATCAGGCTGACTTTTGAATGTTACCTCTTCTTTAATAGATAAATTGAATTTTTTCCCCCTTGCAAACACTAGTCCCTCCTATATGGTTAACAATCACTGTGAAATAAGACGGCACTGATAGGATCCTGGCACCCCTTCCCACGGGAGTTCACACGGTCATATATGACTCCAATAGTAACAGCAACCTTTTAAGTGCCAACCATGTGGTAGGCACTGTGTAGACCTTACCACAGCCCCAGTGGTAGGCACTTTGCATGAGGCTGGGTCAGTAGCTCCAGGCCTCACAGCCAGGAAATGGTGGACGAGCATCATTAGTGTTCTCCCTCCCTCGGCCCTCACTCCCAGGAACCTACCTGAGCCGGCTGCAGTGATGTAGCGAGTGGCCCAGGGATTTCTGCCTCGGGGGCCTCTTTCTGCGCAGCCTCCTCAAGGCCTCTGCCACGCGGTGGTCCCCTGCACACTCCCAGATGATCTGTGCCCGTTCCTCTGCCAGCTGGTCCCCGCTGCGCTGAAACAGACTCTGGATCTGCAGCAGCTCCGCATCCTGGAAGATGTTGGCTGAGGCCTGCTTGCGGCCCCGGGCCTCAGTGGGGGCCTGCCACGGGAGCGGCTCGCTCACCACAGAGGCTGGGGTGCCCATCCTGGGTGCTCTGAGGAAGGAAAGCATGGAGATTAGCAGCTCAGCAGGCCCTTCCCAAACCTGAGGCTCCTAATGCAAGGACTTCCGGTGTTTCTGTTCTTCAGGAGCCAAGGTAAGGTAAGTCTTAAAATCACTTTGATTTCCCAGGGCAAATACTGTTAATAATGACAGCCAAACTTTATTATAAAGTGCTATGTGTCTGACATGTGGAAATTTAAGAGTCAAAGACACCTCTGAAGTAAGAGTTGTTTATCCCCACTTTACAGATGAAGGAGTGTGACTCAGAGGTTAAATGACTTCCCCACAGTCACAAAGCCCCACGTAGGTGCAGAGCCAGGAGAACCAGGTCTGTCTGGCTCTAAAGTCCAGGCAGACCCCAGGATACCCAGGTCCTAATAACTCCAGCAGCAGCAGCAGCAGCTGAAGCGTGGTGAGTCAGTGTGAGACCCACTGTGAGAGCCATAGTCACCTGGCGTCACTGACATGTGAACACAGCAGCCCCATGAGGTAGGTACTTTCACCCCTCACTTCACAGATGAGGAAACTGAGAAAGAGAATGCAGATTTCTGATGGTGAGGCCCAGGCTCTACAGTACAGAAATAGAGGGGCTGTGGAGCTGGGTTGCCTGGGTTGAAATCCCACTTGTGGCTACCTCCACCACTTACTGGCTGGTGACCTCCACTCACAGCTCCTTCCTGTGCTAACTAGTACCTACTTCTTAGAGTGCTGTGAGGACCGAATGAAGGCACACACAGCATTAAGAACATGCTCAATGTTCTATTCTGCTTTTCCATCCATAAAATTGACAAGAGTAGTTATCCCACCTCCTATCTTCAAGACTCTCGGGATGAACCAAGTCCATACAGGGTGAGGCAAAGGTAGGCTTACTGCTGTTCATATGGAAAATAATACAATAATTAATAATACAAGGATAAACTCTGTTTCTCGTACTCACAACTATAAACCTACTTTTGCCCCACCCTGTATAATTTAGCAAACAGTATGAAATAGACCAATCAGATCTACCTCCCAAAGAACCACTGAGAGAAAGGGGCAGGAGAAGACATTACAGGGTTGAATACTCTGTCAGGGCAGAGGCTGAAACTTACAAGAAAATCGATAAAAGTTACACTCATGTCAATGTCCTCCCACCATATCCAGGAAATGAAAATTAAATCATCTTCCTCAGTTCTAGATAGTTCACATTGAATAAATAAAGTCATAAGAAGCTCACCCACCTTATCCTTGCTTCTGGTACAACCTGAAAAATCTATGGCATTTGAAAACAAGAGACAAGGAAGACCAAAGACTTTGGCATTATGCAGAACTGGGTTTGAATCCCAACTCTGCCACTTGGCTTAGCTGTGACCTTATGCAAGTTAATCAACTTCTCTGAGCCTGTTTGCTTAACTGTCAAATGGAGCCAAAACCACTTCTCAGGATTGGTGTAAATGAGTCTAGTATGGTACCAGGTACCCAATAAGAGCTAAATAAATGCAAATGCCCTTCTTTTTGGCTTCCTTGACTTTTGTGTTGGGTCAGAAGAGTGATGTGGTAAGAGTTCTTTCCTCCAAGTAGTCTAGCCTGAGCCAGCTGAGAGCCTGCTTGTTCCCTCTGCCCCTCACAGCCCTGGGCCCAATGGGGAAGGCCTGGTTACTAAGTCAGACCTCATTCCACAGCTAGCTACAGACACAGCTGTCAACCAGCAACCAGCTTGAAAAGGAGGTAGATAAAATGTACATGCTCACTGTAAAAAAAAAAAAAAAAAGCAAACAATAGAATCATAAATAAAAACACTACTGGTTTCCTATCCTCAGCTCACTTGCAAAAATAATCCTTACTCTCACCTGCCTTTTGTTCTCTAGAGAATTTGAGCCATGTCTTCATCCCATTCAGACTTCCCAGATAATGACTGTCCCTTCCTTACCCTGGCCTTCCCTCTTCCTCACCTCAATAGCTACCTCCTGATTCCAGTAATTTTTACACTCCACTGTCCTAGTTTCTAAGCCTTCTATCATAAGAACCTACTCTTTTTTAAAATATATATTTTTATTAATTTCAGAGAGGAGGGGAGAGGGAGAGATAGAAACATCATCAGCTGCCTCCTACACACCCCATACTGGGGATCAAGCTCACTATCCGGGGCATATGCCCTGACAAGGAATCAAACCATGACCTCCTGATTCATAGGTCAACACTCAACCACTCAACCACACCAGCCAGTCCCCACTCTTTTTTCAAAAGATTTAATAATGAGCCCTAGCTGGTTTGGCTAAGTGGACTGAAGGGTCCCAGGTTCAATTCCAGTCAAGGGCACATGCCCGGGTTGCGGGCTTGATCCCCCATGGGGGGCTTACAGGAGGCAGCCAATCAATGATTCTCTCTCATCATCGATGTCTCTCTCTCTCTCCCTCTCTGAAATCAATAAAAATATTTTTAAAAAAGATTTAATAATGAAAATAAACCTGCAAAAGACTTTCAAATAAATTCATAAAAATTGTACTTGTTTTCTGGAAAATAATCTTAAAACCTGCCTCTGCTTAGGCACTATTATGGGAATCCAGTAAATATATGTGGGAATTAAACTCCCAGAGATAGATGATATAAACACTATATACTGTGATCAGGAAACAGTCACCAAGTAACACAGGCTGGTAAAGAGAAGTCAAGCAAACTATGGAGCATTTATTCTGTATCAGGCAATACGCATAATATCATTTCATCCTTAAAACAATTCTAGGGACCAGGCACTGTTAGCCTCACCCCAGTTCACAGAGAAGCAAAGGGAAGCTGAGACACAGATATAAAGCAGGGACTCAGCCAAGGCCAGAACCTAGTCTGACTGCAGCCCAAGTTTTTAAGCAACCGAGGTGTCTTCACAGCCAAGCAGCTCAAAGCACATTTCTTCCCATTAGTCTGTGAGGAGTGCTAATTCACAAAGGGGAAACCCCACCAGTAGCAGGGAAAGAACACTGAATATCCCACATTGGAGGCAGGGGTGGGGTGTGGAATTTATTTTAATCTTTTCAATAACATCAGGGCCGTTCCCTGGGTGACAGGCTGCCTCAGCTTTGAACTCGTGGCACTCTGAAGAGGAAGATCCCCAGCTTCCACAGAAGAAATCTGGAACTATAACCCAACCCAGAGGACTGGTCTGAGCCCCAGTTCTGCCACTCAGTGGCTGAGAGGCCTCAGGGATTCTGTGGGCCTGCTTCCCTCTTTCATCTGTGAGAACGGGTTGATGCTGATGGTTTCTGAAGGCCTGTGCCAGTGTTGAGAGTCTAGATCTGAACAAAGAAGAGATGGTTTGCTTGCCTGCCAGGGCCTACAAGCAACATGTGTGGACAGGTCTGGCTAATTAGGTATCAGAAGACTCCCCAACCAGTAGCTCCCCTTCTTCTCAATCTTCCCTGGAGGTCAGACACTGTTTTGCTGCTGTGGGCTATAGGGTTAGGGTCTGGTAGAAGACAGAACTCACTGCTCTAAAGCACTCTAATGACCTAGGCTGGCTATAGCCAAGCCTGGGGCAGACTTCTGGGGCATGTCCCCTCTCAAACTCAGACAATCTCACCCTCTTCTTGAGAGACTGGCAACGGGATCAAATAGCAGCAGCTGCCTCAGGGAGGAAATGGCTTGGAGCCTGACTTCCCAGATAGTCCCAGCCACCTCTGCCAGGGCTCCAAGGCCCTCCCTCTAGCTGCCCAGTTACAGTGAGTTACAAATGCACCAATGAGAAACCATCTGGGAGAGCCTGAGCCTCTAGCCAGGGGTGGGCAAACTTTTTGACTCGAGGGCCACAATGGGTTCTTAAACTGGACCGGAGGGCTGCAACAAAAGCATGGATGGAGTGTTTGTGTGAACTAATATAAATTCAAAGTAAACATCATTACATAAAAGGGTACGGTCTTTTTTTTTTTTTTTTAGTTTTATTCATTTCATCCTGCCCGCGGGCTGTAGTTTGCCCACGGCTGCTCTAGCCTCACCATACCTTCTATGAACCTGTGAAGGGTGGGGTGGGGGGCGGGGGGGACATCCAGATTTTGAGGATCCTCACTTTTGGCTCTGCCTCTCACCCTGAGATTCAGACAGCAGAGTGAGGCTGAGAATAAAAATTGGTGGATATCAAGTAGGATTAGACTAAACTTGGGGAAAACTGAATCACAGCACTTTTGTTATCAGAAGAAACTTTTCCTGTCTCATTCAATGTGTCCAATAGTTACTTCCCCCCTCATTTCCTGGACAAGACCTGCATCTGGGAAAGTCAGTATATATTTGAACAATGGTACTTTTTAATCTGGAAAATGAAACCACAGGGCTATTAAAAAATTACAAATGAGCCGAAACCGGTTTGGCTCAGTGGATAGAGCGTCAGCCTGCGCACTGAAGGGTCCTGGGTTCGATTGCGGTCGAGGGCATGTACCTGGGTTGCGGGCACATCCCCAGTGGGAGATGTGCAGGAGGCGGCTGATCGATGTTTCTCTCTCATCGATGTTTCTAACTCTCTATCTCTCTCCCTTCCTCTCTGTAAAAAATCAATAATATATATTTAAAAAAAAAATTACAAATGAATCTTTCAGAGCTGACATAAAAAAGATAAGCATGGATCCGTGAGCAAATGAGTAAAGACTAATTGCAAAATACTTCACTTTGACACAAACTAGGTTAAAAATGAACCCCCAAGTAAATACCAAATGTTGAACATGACAAAGTTCAATTTGTTTTGAAACAGGCAATAAAGGAACTACAGAGATCTAACAAAGAAATATATTTAAAAAGCGACTCACCATGTAATGATTTGCAATTTATAAATATGATGCACAAGTGAGCAGTCTTTGTAATGTATGAAGCTCAGTTTAGACACCTATCTATGCTTATCGTGGTCTCAGGGTCGTGGAAAATAACCATGAGAGGCAGAACACAGTTGTGTGAATTAGGCAGCAACTGGCTTCCCACCTGCTCTCCCCTCCAGATAACCCTGTTGGTGGTAATAATCTGCAATCGGAGGCCAAGGGTCTCTTAGAAAAAGAACTAGAGGCTCTGGCCCAAGGCCCAAGTCAACACTGTGGCCCTGGCCTGCTTCCTTGGACAGACATGCCACTGGACAGCAGCCAAAATCTGTGGCTCCTCAAGTGGGAGGCCCAGTCCAAACGGCTGTGTGGGCCCCCCACACGGAAGGGCCTAGTCTCAGGGAGGCATGTCTGAGAGAAATGGACATACGTTGGCCTCCAAATCTCCGTCCCAAAAGGTTTGAGAAAGGAACTGGACCCTTCCCCAGACCAAGTCTCAGATATGGCCTGGAAAAAACTCCTACTAGATCTAGGAATAACTTTTCAAGAGTTCAAGAACCTGAATTCTGGCTGAGCCACTGATATCTGGGTGACCTTGGCAAACCTCAATTTTCCCCTGCTTTAGTTTGTTCATTGTCACAATGGTGAGAGTAAATAACCCTTAAGGGGTTAAGGGGATAAAGTATGCTGAAAGTACCCATCCCAGTACGTTATGAATGAATGGTATAAAGGAAAGGGCTTTTTAACCACCCACTTTCGTCATCACCACTATCATGAAACTCCCTCAAAGGGGCCTTCACTCTTGGGAGAAAGGGTGAAGGGAGAATGGAGTAATCTGCGGACTTTTAATCATCGCTGCTGGTGAGGCACCTTGCACCAAGACAAGTCCAAACCAGCACTGTTGGAAGGGTAATCTCTTTAATCCTCATGATACTCTTCTGAGGGGTTACACCCATTTTACAGATGAGAAGGCTAAGCTCAGGAAGGTTAAGTCACAGGCAGTATGTGCTAAGGCAGGATATGAACCCAAGAGGTCTGACCCCAGCGCTCGTTCTCTAGTTATTTCTGTTCCCACCAGAGGGTGCCAAGGTCTTCAGAGGAAAGACCCTGGAGGCTCTGAACCCTCCCGGAGCCTGCTATCTGCTTCTACCGGTTTCGGAAGGCGGAGGGATCGAAAGTCAGGTCTCCCCAGCCAGCCGCGGTGCCATCGGCACCCCATGGCCCGTGGGGAATTAGCGTGATTACTCACCAAGCAGGGCGGCGCCGACAGACCTCAAATCGGGATGGGGCAAGCGAAGATGCGCCGACC
This sequence comes from Myotis yumanensis, assembly GCF_028538775.1. Taxonomy (NCBI): domain Eukaryota; kingdom Metazoa; phylum Chordata; class Mammalia; order Chiroptera; family Vespertilionidae; genus Myotis; species Myotis yumanensis. The sequence continues at coordinate 20,822,507 of NW_027223764.1, read as the reverse complement.
CCAACCCCTGCCGCCTTCCGAAAGGGCGTGCGCAGCTCCGGACTTCTGCCGCGAAAGTGCTCGCTAGGACCAGGAGGCACCCGCCAACAGGACAAGAGCTTGGGGGGTATCCTGGCCGATACCACACGGCGACAACCCGGCACAGGTCGGTCCCCGCGACTTAGACGTGGCGCTGCGCACAACGGGCCCGAGGTGTACCTGGGGTTCAGGTCCGGCGGCACCCCCGTTCTCACGGCTCGCCCTCCCGCCCGCTCCCACCGAGAGCCGGGTCGCAGACCTACGTACCTGCCTGCCGTGGCGGCCACCTCTCACAACCGCGGCCCACAGCGCTCCCTGGACCAGCCAATCCTCGGGCGAGCCTTGCGGGAGCTCCAAAGCGAGCCTTCCAAAACCGAACGCGGCGACTCCGCGGGCCAATCAGCAGCCACAGAGGGGTGAGGGGCGTGTTCTGGCTCCTCCCCCTCCCCTCCGCCGGCCTCGAAACCTACGTGCGAAGATTCCCGGGTCCAATCAGAGACGGAGCAACAGCGAGGGGCGTGCCCGCCCAGGTCCCTTCCCTTGGCCCCCCGGCCGCCCTTGCGTCTCGCTGGGAGGTGCCCCGCTTACATTGACGTCAGTCCCGGAGAGAACGCGGTTTTGCTGGCTCGGGAGCGGGGCGGGGCCGCATTCCTGCCCGGGGTTGCGGCAGCGGCGGCCCTGCAGTGTACACGTGATAGGTGCCCCCTCCCCTGGGCCCAAGGCCTGTGTGCACGGCGCCGGTTCCTTGCAGCGTGCGGCCCTCAGCATAGACCTGCAGCTCTTATGCTCGCCTGCCCAGTACTTACGTTCTGGCTCCAGCTTTGAGGGACAGGAATGGACAGTAAGTGCGGTGGTCAAGCCGTGGGCTTCAAAGCCAAAATGTCTTGATACGAATCTTGGATTGGCTGTGCAAACTTGGGCCAGTTATCCAAATGAGACAGTATTTTAAAAGGTTTTATTCATTTGACCGTGGTCCACAGGATCCACCCTGCCTGAGTTTCTTGATAGGCAGTGAACTAGACACACCTATAAGCCCCTCTCCTGGGGTAATTTACAGTTTAGTAAGAAAGGCAGGTATTAAAAATCCTAAACCATTTTGTTATTACAATTGTGATAAAATTTGGGAATAAGAGGGTAAAATGGAGGAACCTAAGCTCTCTTTGGGAGGTCCTGCAAGGCAGAAGTAACATGTAAGTTGAGATATGAAGTTGGTCACATGAAGAGGGACTGGGAAAAGTTTTTAAGGAAGAGAGAACAGCATGTGCTAAGGTCAGCAGGCAGCTTGACTAAGGAATTTCCGACTTGAAATGAGGCCTGGAGTAAGGCTAGCAAGGGAGAGCGGTGAGGAAGCAGAAGGCAGAGGCAGGTAGTGAAGTTTCCGTTTCTTCTTCTGAAGATCCTCTAAAGCAGCAGTTCTCAACCTGGGGGTCGCGACCCCTTTGAGGGTCGAACGATCTTTTCACAGGGGTCGTCTAAGACCATCGGAAAACACATATATAATTACATATTGTTTTTGTGATTAATCACTATGCTTTAATTATGTTCAATTTGTATCAATGAAAATACATCCTGCATATCAGATATTTATTTACATTACGATTCATAACAGTAGCAAAATTACAGTTATGAAGTAGCAACGAAAATAACTTTATGGTTGGGGGTCACCACAACATGAGGAACTGTATTAAAGGGCCGCGGCATCAGGAAGGTTGAGAACCACTGCAAGGGGAATAGCATTATGTGTATTTATCTCAGAGATGTTTAATAGCACTTCAATGTGCAAATAATGCCAGTCAGCACTTTACAAATATTAGCTCATTCCATCCTCACGACAAATTTGTGTTCTTAGCCGAAACCGGTTTGGCTCAGTGGATAGAGCGTCGGCCTGCGGACTGAGGGGTCCCGGGTTCGATTCCGGTCAAGGGCATGTGCCTGGGTTGCGCGCACATCCCCAGTGGGAGATGTGCAGGAGGCAGCTGGTCGATGTTCCTCTCTCATCGATGTTTCTAACTCTCTATCTCTCTCCCTTCCTCTCTGTAAAAAATCAATAAAATATATTTTTTAAAAAAAATGTCATTCCCCACCCCCTCCCACCCCGCAAAAAAAAAAAAAAAAAAAAAAAATTTGTGTTCTTAGAAGGTCACTTTGGTTGCAGCTTGGAACTTGGGTTGGAGGAGGCAGGGGTAGTTGCAGGGTTTCCAGGATGGCTCTTTGTAAATGTTTGTTTACTTCTTTGGAAGATGAGGGGTTGTTTGTGCACTGGTTCAAAAATGGTCAGGGATGGGCAGCTAGGTCTTCCTGACTTCCTTTGCTCTACAGAGCTGACCTTCGTAGTCATTGTATTTCTCTTCTGTAGAAGTTCTGAGGGGGAGAGAGTAAGAGCCTGCACAAAAGGATCTGTGGATCCCTGTTTGCAAGGTGGAAGGGACGTTTGGGAGCTGTTCTTCCGCCTCCCTCAGACTCCGCTTCTGCTTTCTGTCCTGCACAAAAACATCAGCAAGTGCTTTGCTGTAGTTAAAAGGGTTTGAACCGTGGTTTCTCTTTGCTTTTCCTGAAGCCCTGGGAAAATATTGAAAAGAGCAAAGAAATCAGCAATGTTCTCCAATAGAAAGTAGTGCTGTGAAGCCTATCAGCCAACTGCTTGGCTAAGGAGGGGACTGTATAGACTGGAAACTGGGAGGCTGGGCTTCTGAACCAGGGACTCCTATAGCCCATTCTAAGCAATAGAACAGCCACATTCTTGGCATATCAGTGCTCGGAGAACCTAGGAATTCTGAGGTCGTGAGCTCAGATGAGCATACCAGCATGGGTATTGGGAGCTTGTGGCTTCTGGGTCATACGTGACTAAGGCTGGGTGGAGAATGTCTCCAGACATTTTTTGCAGGCATGTGACCATGTCCTTACCACACAATGGAACCATTTCTTTTGTTGCAGCTTCATGATTCAGTATTTCTGATGAGAAGATGGGGCACTTCCACAGTTGTGTGGGCCATGCAGAAGAGGGTGATCTGGGATCCACCCCTGACAGGGACCTATTTAGAGAAGGTCACCTCTGGGGATAGAGCCCTGGAGTACTTCAAGCCAAGACTTGGTTTTACCAGGAATTGGGTTAAGGTCTTTTTCTGGGGAGTACAGAGGGAACTTTCACACTCAGCTGAAAAGCAACAGTGTGACCTTTGAGTCAGCTCTGTGTTTTTTTTGTTGTTGTTTTTTTGATAAATGATCCTGGTTATTCTAAACTTTTTTTTTAAGTGCCCTTCTGCTTAGGACATTACACACAGCAACTTACAGCCCTCTTCTCTAAACTTACCACCAGAACAGGCCAAAAATAGCAAAGTTCTGCAGGCAAAGGGTACATTATTGAAACACTAAAAACAAACAAAAATAACAAGCAAGCAAACAAAATACCATTCGTTCACATTAGAATTAAAGGTCAGTATCGGATTAGTCAGTTGGGGCTGCCATAACAAAATCCCACAGACTGTGTGGCTTAGCAACAAACATTTATTTCCTCACAGTTCTGGAGGCGGGGAAGCCCAGGATCAAGGTACCAACCCCTTTGGTTTCAGGTGAGCGTTCTCTTCCTGGCTTGCAGATGGCCACAGGCTCACTGTGTCCTCACATGGTAGAGAAAGAGAGAGCTCTCAGGTGTCTCTTCTTATAAGGACACGAATCCTGTCAGGTCATGGCTCCACTCTATGGACACTCTCATTCATCCTTACTTACTTTCTTAACCCAAATATAGACACTCTGGAAGTTAGAGCTTCAACATATGAATTTGGGGAAATATAATTCAATTCATAGCAAGTATAAACTCATGGTTTTTAATATATAGGTAAGCAGTAGATATAAAAATAAATCTAGCTAGAAATAAATGTATGTTTGTGTGTGCAAATGTTTTCATGTCTGTGTATACACAAGAACACACGAACATACACATTTCCCAGTTGTGTCTGCTGAGAGGGCCCAGAAACAGTGGCACTCCAAAAGGCTGAGCCCATTTAGCGCCCAGATATTGATTTCTCAGTGCCATTCTCCACAGAAGGAGTCATGGCTCCTTGGAGAAATCATCGACTCTCCCACTGGGGTTGAGGAAGTTCAAGAAGTTCCTAGAACATTTTGTGCTGGAAAGTAGAAAAGTACTCAAAGAATGATAGAGACGTGTCAAAGACGTGTCAAAGTTTATTAGGACTCCCATTAGTCAACTGCAGAGCATCAACATAAAATATGACAATAACATGTTACAACCCAATGAGTAAATTAAGAATACCTAAGTCGCCTAACCGGTTTGGCTCAGTGGGTAGAGCGCTGGACTGAGGACTGAAAGGTCCCGGGTTTGATTCTGGTCAAGGGCATGTGCCTTGGTTGTGGGCACATCCTCAGTGGGGTGTGTGTAGGAGGCAGCTGATCGATGTTTCTCATTGATGTTTCTAACTCTCTATCCCTCTCCCTTCCTCTCTGTAAAAAATCAATAAAATGTATTTTTTTTAAAAAAAGAACACCTAAGTTAATAGTAATATAAATAAATGAATAAATAAATAAACAGAGGAGACAAGAAAGGCCTTCCTGATAGTGGAATGCCAACTAATAAATGTAGAAGAAATGAGGCAGTTAGGAAACCATTAGTAACTACTAAAACAGCTTTGTGGCCATTATAAAAACAGGAACTGTGGTAGTTTTGCATATTTTTTTCTCTGTTTGTTATGTATACATGGCATTTTTGTACATATTAAACATTTTTTTTCTTTTTCTCTCTCTTCCCGTTTTCGTTTTATATGTAAGTTGTTGGAAGTTCATGTTTCAATTTAGTTTTTAGGTAACAGTATAGCCCATGGGACTATGACAATCTGAGAAGTATTTAATAATGAGTGTTGGGACTGTGTATCTCCTCACTTTGGAGAGAGGGTGAGAACTTCTTGTAAGAAAGATAGCTGTAACTCATTAGGTGGAAATGTGGAGTTGTTTCATTGTTGTATGGAAGTCTAAATGTATACAGAAGGTTGCATATGGAAGTTGAGTCTCCAAAGGGGTGGACTGTGCCATTCTCTCTTTGATACTGCCTGCACTGGAGCAGTCCTGTAACTATCTCTCCTTTTCCAGCTGGCGCACTGCTCAGCTTTGACAGTAGAGGGAGCTGGTAAAGCACTCTGGGAGGAGTTTCTCCCTTTGGTTCTGTGCTTCTCTCACCAGGCTCCTTCATGCTTCTCCAGTGCCCACTCCTGGAGCACTTGTGGCTCGTCAGGTGCCAGGCTCCTGCAGCGTGGGCACCCGGGTTCTATAGCACATGGCAGCAGCAATACACAGTGGCTAGCAGCTTCCCTTGGCACCCCTTTGAGTGTCCCTACACTGACCTTGGAGGTGTAAGGACACGAATCCTGTCAGGGCAGGGCTCCACTCTATGGACACTCCTATTTATCCTTATGTATTTTTTAACCCAAATACAGACATCTGGAAGTTAGAGCTTCAACATATGAATTTGGGGAAATATAATTCAATTCATAGCAAGTATAAACTCATGGTTTTTAATATATAGGTAAGCAGTAGATATAAAAATAAATCTAGAAATATATGTATGTTTGTATGTGCAAATGTATTCATGTCTATGTATACACAAGAACACACGAACATACACATTTTCCAGTTGTGTCTGCTGAGAGGGCCCAGAAGCAATGTCACTCCAAAAGGCATAGCACAGCCCTAACTGGTTTGGCTCAGTGGATAGAGCGTCAGCCTGTGGACTAAAGGGTCCCAGGTTCGATTCCGGTCAAGGGCATGTACCTTGGTTGCGGGCACATCCCCAGTAGGGGATGTGCAGGAGGCAGCTGATCGATGTTCCTCTCTAATCGATGTTTCTAACTCTCTATCCCTCTCCCTTCCTCTCTGTAAAAAATCAACAAAAATATTTTTTTAAAAAACACACACACACAAAAAAACAAAAGGCATAGCACATTTAGCACCCAGATTTTGATTTCTCGGTGCCATTCTCCAAAAAAGGAATCGTGGACCAGACCTCTTGATGGAAGGAGAATCAAAGAATTTGTAGCCATTACACAAACAAACAAAAGTGAAACTAGGATTCAGATCCCAGTAGTTAGTCTCCAAACCCTCCTTGCTTCATTACGATGCCCTTATAAAAAACAGAAATCTCTTTCAGTTAGCTCGAGTGAAGTGGAGGGGAGGGGGCTACTCTAAAGCAACAGTGAGTTCGCAGAAATGAAGTCCAGTGGAATAACATGGAATAAGTCATAGGCAGCTCTCATCATCTCTAGTCTCTGCGTACTTGGCTGTGGTGGTTAATTTGTGTGTTAACTTGGCTGGGTCATGGGCGCTGCCCAGATACATATGGTTAAACATTATTCTGTGTGTGTGTGTGTGTGTGTGTGTGTGTGTGTGTGTGTTTGGATGAGTTTAACATCTGAATTGGTAGACCAAGTAAAGCAAATTGCCCTCCCTAATGTGGGTGGGCCTCATTCAGTCGGGTGAAGACCTGGATAAAACATAAAGGCTGATCCTCCCATGAGTAAGAGGAAATGCCTCCTACCTGACTGAGATGGGACATTGCTATTTTTTCCTGCCTTCAGGCTAAACTATACACCATTGACTCCCCTGGCTCTCCAGCTTGCTGACTACAGATCTTGGGACTTCTCAGCCTCCATAAATGCATGAGCCAATTTCTTGTAATAAATCTATTCTACCTACCTACCTACCTACCTATTCTGTTTCTCTGAAGAACCCAGACCCTTTTCTGCAGACCAGCTTCCTCTGTCTACCCAGAATTTCTACTCCCCACAAATTTGCCTAGTGCACTGGCTTTGGTTACCCAACACTAGCTCCATTCAGGAATTCCATCAGATTCCAGAAGAAGGAATATGATAGGCCCAGCTGGGGTCAGCAGTGGAGGAGGAGTAAGGGCAGAGCCTTATAGTATAAATATATCATCTATATCTAGAGCCACTACTCCCACAGGGGCTGCGAGTGGGGAGAAGGCCCCATGGGAGAGACAGGCCTTCCAGAGCATTTCAAGTCCACTGAAGATTCTTGTTGCTTCTCTTGGTCCCTGAATGCCATGATACTGGCTATTTTGGCATCTTCCTGATGGGTCAGGGCAAGTTCCTATTAAGTCTCTAGTGGCTTCTGTGACCTTTGATCTCTGAACTGTGGCAGCAGTGTCCCACCCTACCTGTCTAGGTTGGGGAGGAGGTGTTTCCTGTCAGTAGAGAGAAAACTAGAGTTGGGGAGAATCTCCACGACTCACCACCTCTTTAAAAGGTCCCAGTGGTAACGGGAGTTTGGAAACCCAAGCGGTGGTGGAGGGGAGACCACATTTGCTTTTGCTGTGTGGTTTGAGTGGATAATGACTGGTAAAGAGTCTATTGTGAGACTGGACTTTTGGGGAAAGTTCACTGTGAAAGCAGACTCAGGGACCCTAAGGCAGCTGTCTAGTGGTCTGGAGACCTAAATTTAGTTCCTAGCTCAGTCTGTCTGAATCTCATTTTCCTCAACTGCCAAGTGGAGGTAATGAATTACCTATCTCACGAGGTTGTTGCAAGGGCTAAGGAGGTGATGCAGGTTAAACACCCAGCACAGAGCATTATTTGATAGGGACCCTTGGCTCCAGCCTAGCCCTTGGGGTCTACTCCTTCTGCTTTAAAGCTCCAGCTGAGGGTGAGCTGGGGAATTAAAGGGAACACATTTCCCTTTTCTGGGGCCACTTGCAAAGCAAGATGAGAAAGGGAAACAGCATCAGGCTCTCCAAGTGCAGATCTTGAGGCCGTAACAACCACAGCCACTCTCATGGCCTCTTGTCTGGCCCCCTAACCGCTGACTATCCCTACAGAATTGGGACCACTTTATTTTTTGTATTTTTATTTTGTTAATTCTCCCTGGAGGATATTTTTCCATTGCCTTTTAGGGAGAGTGGAAGAGAGAAGGAAAGACAGGGAGAAACATTGATGTGAGAGAAACATTGATGTGAGAGAAGCACATTGATTGGTTGCCTCCTCCTGCATGAGTCCCGATCAGGGCCCCGGGCTGGGGAGGAGCCTGTAACCAAGGTGCGTGCCCTTCACCGAAATCAAAACCAGGACCTTCTGAGCCAAACCGGCGAGGGCGGGACCATTTTCTTTGTACCACTAAGATGCAGTCCTCTGATGTCTTGCCCCCTGGACCAAGGCCTAAGTCCCAGGTCTATACAGTGATTAAAAGCCTGAATTGAGAAATCAGATATTTGAATTTCATTCTCCAGGAGCTGTGTGCCATTAGATATAACCTCCTTGTGTCTCGGTTTCCTCATCTTAAAGTGGAGGTGGTTTTAATAGCTCCTATCTCACAAGGCTATTGGGAAAAGCAAACGAAACAGGCCCGTGGTGAGCGCTCTGCAAATGTTAGTTATTAGTATTGAGCCACTGCCACTTTTACCCAAGGCTGCCTGGCAGAGTGGTGTGATTGGCTCAATCCATTCTGACTTGGGTTGTCCATCCTCATAGGTGAGGCCCCTCCTTCCCACCAGGAATGTGGCCTGTTGGGCCTGCACATCCCCATCACAGGTCCCAGCAGGAGGTAACCTCATGTCATGGGCAGCTGCTTAATAACATGGTCTCAGGGGCACCCACCGTTTGTTACTTAGGCTTTCGGACCCAGCCTTGCCAGCCAGTGTGCAGGGTGGCTTCACATGAGGATAAGCCCCAGGAGGTACCTGCGGCTCCTGGCCAGCTTCCCCTGGGGAGTGAGGGCTGAGCTTTGCCAGAGTCAAATGCCTTCACCACTTGCCCAGGCCCATTGCATGGCCTTTGCCTTTGCCCAAAGGTGCTTTATGGCCCCAGCAAAGGCCAGGTATTCCTTGGGGGCTGGATTAACAAGCTCAAGAGCCATCCAAAGTCCCACCCAACTCCACCCAGGAGCCCCTATTCTCATAGCCTGGTGGGAGCCACCTTGGGAACAGGCCTGGAGGCGTGAGCACTTAGCCCACAGGTGAGAGGGCATGTGCTGGCCTGACTTATAGAGCCCCTTACCCTGTAGCCTCCGGGAACTTCCTGTCTGGGTGCTGTCCCAATGGTGTCACAGAGTGAGCACTGGATTGAGTCAGGAGACCTCAGTTATAAACTTAGTGTTCACATCAACCAGCTGTGTGACCTTGAACAAGTCACCTTCTCTGGGCCTCAGTACCTGTCCTCCATAAAATGAAAAGCATGGAGAAAATTATTTTTAAGGCCTCTTCCAGCTCAGGCACATAATTGTAGGTACATAGTAGGTGCCAGGAACATAGTAGTATTCAGGAAATGCTTATTTAGTAATTTAATAATAAAATTCAAGGCAAAAAAAAAAAATTCAAGGCAAGATTCTACAGGTGAAGGCACCCATCTTTCTCACTATGCCTTTTGCCTCTGCTGTTAATTGATTTGTGTCAAGTGTTAAACACAAAACAGGTGTTAAATCAATGTGCGTTGAGTACATATGTGCGGTATGTTTACAGTAGCCCAGAGGCTGAAGACAAAACAGAATGAACTGAACAGTAGTTGTTCCTTCCCCTCTGGACATCAGAGCTTACAGTAGCCATCAAGTATCACTGCTCCTTGTTCCCTCAGCAACCTAGGCCCTGCTTCCGCTCACACTGCTCCCCCTCTCAGAACACCTGTGAGGGTCTGGCATTCACACTGCTTACCAGTGAAATCAGCTAGTCTGCTATTGTTTTATAAATGCTGACGGAAGACAGGATTGCTGAGCCAGAGACAAAGGACCTGCCACCTTGGCATAGCAAGCAGCATGCGCACCATTGTTCCCTCTCTTCCCCTTGTTCCCAAGTTTCATGGGAGAAGCACAGGGCGGTGCAAGTGAATGTTACACGTACAGGGGGGTTGCATCATAGCGGAGGAGTACCAAGCTTGGTACTCCCACCATTGTCCCCTTTTACCTAAACCACTTTTATAGTAAGCAGCAAGCAAGCCTGCTGTTTGTTTTAGAGGAATTGTTCCCTCATTTCTCAAAGTTGTTGGCCGCAAACACAACACTGAGAACTGGCTGGGGAGAGAGGCCTTGCATTCTTGGCATACCGGGTGATGATATCCAGGGATGCTCAAAATCCATGGTGGACCGCCTCACCCAGTAACACCCATCCCCCCTCTCTGCTTGCCAAAACTCTGTCCATCTTCAAATGACACTTCATTCTTGCAGCTTTCCCCAGCCCTTCCATCACACATACATCCTCCATCCCTTTTGTACTTTCCATGTAGTTCTCATGTATCCCTCCATGTTGTGTCCACAACGGTCTCTCCCCTGTCAGCAAAGTGCCAACACTCTGAGGGCAGGTGGTCCTCTTCCTGCATTCTTCAGCCAGATTGGTTGCAATCACAGGTGCTTAGGCCACATTTGTTGAGTTGGAGGAATCAAGATCTTTGTGCACGGCTACGTTTTTGCAGAGAGTCTGCTGAACCACCCCTTGGAATGTCTTCAAGATTCCAGAGGCTAAAAATATCTTCCCAAAACCACGGCATTGATTTCCTTGTAAGGAGTGACTTGGCGGATGAGGCTGAAGGTCTAGGCCCACCAGGTGGCGCTCAACCCTCAACTTTTCAAATGCTTTTTTTTTTTTTTTTTTGAAGAGCAATGATTCTTCTCTTTACATGTTTATTCAGTTAGGTTCCCCACTCACAGAGATAGTTTGTCATCAGTCCAGCACCCAGATTCGGCCCCCTAGTTGCCTGTTCTAGCCCCAGCCCTTCTCAAGATTGGCACCCTCAGGGCACTGAGGATGTCCCTCCAGGGGGTTTGCTGAGGGGAAAGCCTTGAAATCGGGGTCAGACGACCTAGGTTTGAGTCCCCACACTTACACTTACGGGTTGTGTTTCTTTGGGCAAATCATGTAACATTTCTGGGTCCCTGTAAAAGCAACTGAGAATAAAATATAGGAAAGTATATAAAAGAACCCAGGCTCCTGTCTAAACAGCACCCATCAGCTCTGTGAACATAGTCAGCTTCCTTAACCCTCCAAGCCCTGGTTTCCGCATCAGCAAATCTAACAGTAGTAATTTTATAGGGCTGTTATAAGAATCAGGTAGAACAATTAATATAAAGGGCTCATCATAGTGCCTGGTGTACAATAGGCATTCAGTGATCACATATATATTATTTATCCTTAGCCCCTGAAACAATGCCCAGCACTTAATAGGTACTTACTGTCCACTTGCTGAAAGGATTTCACAGATGAGGAAACTGAGGCACAAAGAGGTCCCAGAACTAGGGAGTGATGAAGCAGTCTGCCTCCAGGGCCTCTCCACCATGATGCCTCACATAGATATGTCTTACACATCACCATCTATTTATTTATAGTGGGCATTCAGCCCTGGCCTGTGAGGCTCAGTTGGTTAGAGTGGCGTCCTGATACACCAAGGTTGTGGATTTGATCCCCGGTCAGGGCACATTCAAGAAACAACCAATGACTGCATAAATAAGTGGAACAACAAACCTATGTCTCTTTCTCTCAAATCAATAAATAAAATTTAAAAATAAATAAAATATGCATTCAGAGCTTGCTCAGTACCTACAGGTGGGGCTGTGTTGGCAGTGAGAGGCATTAGTCCCTGAGAAGCCACATACTTTTTCTCCCCTAAGGGGAGCCAGGCTGCTGAAAGAGGGACCCGCTCGGCCAGGCCAGATGTCCTAGACTCACTCCAGGAGATGAGAGACTAGTTCTGCAGAATAGGATTAGCTGGGATTCTGATACATGCGCAGTCCCCAGGGTAAGAGGGCCTCTCAGGTCCATTGCTGTCTCTGCAGCCACTCAGCCACCCACTTCACTGACATCGACCGAGTCTCTCATATGCCAGGCACAGGCAAAGCTGGAAAGGTGTGATAGCCAATGCTTACGATGTAGCCCACTCAGAACTACTGCAGAGGGGTGCTCCAAGAGGGGGGTGGGCTCAGGAGAACCAGCAATCAACAGTTTGGGAGGCTGGGCCAAAGGGAGGGGCATTTGCACTGGCACTGAAGGATATGCAGGAGTGTGCCAGGCCAGTGGGGTCTGGGAATGAAGGGCATTCTGAGCTCATTTGGGAAACTAAAAACGTTGGATAGGGTTGACATGCTGGGTGGGATCATGGGTAAAGAAAGGAAGTGAAAAATCAGGAAATGGGAAGTCAGTTGGGGCGAAATTATGAAATATGCCCATAGAAGAGATAAAGCCCTCTCCTGTGGTCTGTGGGGGAAGCAGTGCAATAAACAACCAGGTCCGTGTTTTAGACCTGGCGTGCAAAGGTTGGATAAAAGGAGGGAGAAGAGAGACTGGCTGCAGCGAGCAGTTTTGTGGTCTTAACTCCTCTAGGCTTCATTTTCCCCTCAGTAAATGAGGAAACCCATTTGTGCCTCAGTTTCCTCATCTGTGAAATCCTTTCAGCAAATGGGTATTAAATACCTATTAAGTGCTGAGCCTGTTTTGAGGCTCACATGAGAATATATGTAAAGCATACTAATAACAATAATGTGAAGTATCGGTCGTTCTCATCACAGGCCATTTTGTCTAGTAGTTTAGCAAAAACACACTTAGGGTCCAGCCGGTGTGGCTCAGTGGTTGAGCATCGACTTCTGAACCAGGAGCTTATAGTTCAGTTCCTGGTCAGGGCACATGCCCAGGTTGTGGGCTTGATTTCCAGTAGGGGGTGTGCAGGAGGCAGCCAATCAATGATTCTCTCTGATGACTGATGTTTCTATATCTCTCTCTCCCTCTCCTTTCCTCTCTGAAATCAATAAAAATGTGTTTTTGTTTTTTAAGTTAAAAAAAGCAACACGAGAGCCTAGGCTGGGCTGCTTTGGCTCACTGGGAAGTCAGAGAAAAGGGGCCTCGGAAATAAGTTCAGGGGGTTAGCCTGGGATGAGCTGCCCACTTCTCCCCTGGTTGCAAGTCTCAGCTTTAGGAGATGGTGCCTGTGGGGGAGAGGAGGGAAGAAATGGCAGGGGCATACTCCCCGGGGTTGGGGGGGGAGGGGGCGGGTGGAGAGTTCGGGCTGGGTCCTTTGTGTTGAGAATATGGCTCTCTCTTGCAGGTGGAAATCTTAGGGGAGGTCTCAGGGAAGGGTCTCAATAGCTTTCCAGGTGTGCTCTTTCAGGGTCATGGTCTCGCTGATTGGTTGGGGCCAGGGTAGGGGCTCATTAGTCAATGCAGCTGGTCCTAAGGCAGCCATGGCTTCACTTGTCTAGTTTTGCTGCTTTTCTGGGCCTGGAGCTGAAATACAACTGAGGCCTAGATGTTATCTTTAGGGAGGAAAAGGTCAGGGGCTCTAAACTGCATGTGCAGCCATGTGCTTGGCAGGAAAGTTACACGGGGGAGGAGGTTTTGTTTTCCCAGTTTGCCCCTTGCTAGGCACCGGGTGCTTTCTGCCCTGGTGACCTTCTGAACCTGGCCCATCCTCCCTGCTCTGCTCATGTCTCACTGTCTGTAACAATTAGACTTGGCTGGTGGCATGCGGGAGGGTCCGTGGGGCCTCGGGTGGGTGGTGTCCCTTTCTCTGACATGGAGAACTTGGAGGGCTGGGATAGGTGTGAGGGAGGCACCGGCAGGATACTCCTGATGACCCGGTGAGAACAGATGTCAGCTCGAGATGAGCACTGCGCTCCTCCAGCGCCAAGGAAGGGCCGGGAGGCCTCGGTGGTCGCTAAAACAGGAGGAAGGAGAAAGAACAGCGCCCAGCCAGACGCTGGAGGAAAACTCCAGAAAACAGCTTTCCCCTCCAAGGCTGCCCGGGAGCCGCGGGGCAGGGCGGCGGGATGTGGCAAACTTCGCCCAAGCTGGATGTGGCTGAGGGCCCGGTCGGCTGGGGGGTGCGGGTGCCTCCCGCCCAGCCCCGAGGGCTCAGGATTCCGAGCTGTGAGTCCGGCGCCTGCGGGAAAGGGTGGCCCCGGGGTGGTGAGCGAGGCCGAAAGAGATGGCAGGAAGCCGGGAGGAGCGATTGGGGGTGGAGACCGGGGAGGAGAAGGGAAAGGGGGGTAGGAGGGGTGGAGAGAGGCAGAGAGAATGAGAGGAGGGCTGAGGGGAGGAGAGAGAGGAGGAAGGGTGGGAGCAGGAGAAAGAGCCGAGGACTAGGAGCGAGCGAGGAGGCCGCGGCGGGCGCAGCGGGCACGTCGGCCGAGCCTCCCGCGCGAACCAGGCGCCGCCATTCCGCTCCTCGGGGCGCCGCCGCCGCCGCCACCGCGCTCGGGGGCCATGCTCCCGCCGCCCCCGCGCCAGCCGCCGCCCCAGGCGCGCACGGCCCGCAGCTCGGTGCGCCTGCAGCGGGCCTTCCTGCGCGGGCCGCTGGGCGTGCTGCGGGTGCTGCAGCTGCTGGCCGGCGCCGCCTTCTGGATCACCGTCGCCACCAGCAGGTACCAGGGGCCCGTGCACTTCGCGCTCTTCGTGTCCGTGCTCTTCTGGCTGCTGACCCTGGGCCTCTACTTTCTCACGCTGCTGGGCAAGCACGAGCTGGTGCCCGTGCTGGGCTCGCGCTGGCTCGTGGTCAACGTGGCGCACGACCTGCTGGCGGCTGCGCTTTACGGCGCCGCGACAGCCATCATGATCGACCAGACGCAGAGGCACAGCTACTGCAACCTCAAGAATTACCAGATGCCCTGCGCCTACCACGCCTTCCTGGGCGCCGCCGTCTGCGGGGGCCTCTGCCTGGGCCTCTACCTGCTGTCGGCGCTCTACAGCTGCTGCCGCCGCTACCAGGGCGAGCAGGAGGTGGCGTGAGACGCCCCCCGCGGGCGGGGGACCCTGAGGACACCAGCGCCCCAGCCCTTCCTGCCGCCTGCGCCTGTGCGCCCTGGCACCCTCCCTCGCGCTGCGTTCCCGCCACCGCCACCGCCCGCGCCCAGGCACCCGGACACCCAGACACGCAGTTCCCGCCCGACGGCAGCACCACCGCCCAGAGCCCGGACCGCTGCGTGGGATGCGCAGTCTCCAGGGGCCCGAGCAGGGCGACAGCCGCAGGGCGGACGCGCACTCCCATACCCCTCCCGAGGCCAGACCTCGCGGTTCCTCTTCCCCTTCCCCGCTGACAGCGAGACGTGGACAGGCGCCGCGTAGATCCGGTGGAGGCTCCCAAATTGTTGCCAGTCATCTGGCGGCGCCCCTGCCCCCTTCCTGCCGCCCCGCACCGGGAAGAGCACCCCCTTTCCCTGGGCCCTCTGCCAGCCTGAGTGCTGGGAAAGGCAGGCATGTAGCCAGCCGCGGGCAGAGCTGGAGACAGGCCCCCACTGGCCCCGGGAGGAGCGACGAGTCTGGTTTTAGTTCGGGATTTTTCGGACATCCTGCGCGGTCCTACCCGGCCCATCGCTCGGTGCTTTGATGTCTTGGGGTGGGGCCTAGCTCCAAAGGTGAGGATGGATGGTCAGGGCCTGTGGGCTGTCTTCTTGCCTCTGTCTGTTCGCCTTTGTCCCGTCGGTTCATGGAGGCCAGACCCAAACGCACACTAGCTTTCCCAGCCTGACTCACAGGCCTCTGCTCCACTCCCACCTCCCAATATCTTTTTGCATTAGGGACCCCACACGACCGCCAGGGAATGTTAGGGCGAGCTCCATTCCGTTTTACAGACCTAGAGCTTGCTTGTAAGAAAAGCCGGAATAACATTAGAACCTTGTCTCCCAACTCCCCTTCCAGCGCTGTTTGCATGAAAACAGTGGTGTTCCCTGGGATCCCGGCTCAGGAGTTACCCTCTAAATTTCTAAAAGGGGGTTTCCAGGCTAAATGGGTTTGTCAAAGGTGCTATCCCTGCTTCTCGGAGAGTCACTGGCACATCCAAGGCTCAGAGAAGCCCTCCCGTAAAACCAGGCAATAAGAAGTGTTTCTTGCCCCTGGGCCTGGATCAGATTTTGCCACCTAAGGTTCCCCTGCAGTCTTGGCTTTCATTTCTTCCTAGGGGGCCCAACCCATTGGTCTTTCTGAAGACTTGGGGTGCTCCCTCTTTCGCAGGGACTTTCTCTAGCAGAGGGAGGGCCCAGCCCATAAGGGAAAATAACTGCTCCTGGACAGGCCAGGGAGAGGCCTGGGACCTGGTGGATCTGAACATTCCTTTACATCGTTTGGGAAATGAAGCCAAAGTTACCCAGATGGTTTCCCAGTCAAAGGGAATGACACCTGCAAGAGATCCTGGCTCTGACTGTGACGGCGGTCACACTCACCGAGAGAGGAAAGCTCTCTGGCGCTGGGGTGGACAGCTGGCCCAGCCTCAGGAAGGTACGACACTTCTTTGTTTCCTGGAGGGGTCATGGGCCTTTGAATAAAAACACAGAACTCCTCTTTTTCTAAAACTTAGAGGGTTTTATTCGGAGAGCAAGTGGGAGGGGTGGCATTAATAACCACATGTCCAAAGAATTGTGATAATTCAACTTTTTGCTAAATCCTTCAAAGGTCTGCTCTTTGGAAAAAAAAAATTGCCGCTCTCTGGATTAGCAACTAGAATAGGGGAGGCCAGAGTGTGTCTTTGTGAGCGTGTTTGTAAGGCTTAGGTGGAGAGGCATTAGATTTCTCTGTTGTAGCTGCGAGGATCTGGGTGGGAGGGCACTTATGTAAGCTTTACTTGGTCACCATAGCATTTATCTAGCCCTCTGTGCCTGTCACTGCTCAAAGCACTAGATGTACAGCAGCCCTCAGGTTACGTCGGAGATCCGTTCCTACGGAGCAACGTAACTCGATTTTCACCGTAAGCCGGAACCCATCTACATAAGCACCTACGTCACTCACACGGAGCACATACACAGCAGTAATGAAGTGAAACAGTAAAAAAAAATTTTTTTAATATATTTTATTGATTTTTTTACAGAGAGGAAGGGAGAGGGATAGAGAGTTAGAAACATCGATGAGAGAGAAACATCGATCAGCTGCCTCCTGCACACCTCCTACTGGGGATGTGCCCACAACCAAGGTACATGCCCTTGACCGGAATCAAACCTGGGACCTTTCAGTCCGCAGGCTGACGCTCCATCCACTGAGCCAAACCAGTTAGGGCAGTAAAAAAAATTTAAAAGAAAGATAACAATTCCTGACCTTTACTTGTGGTAAAAAAATAATAAAAAAATATAAAGCACATATGTTCATACATCGAAATGATGGAACTTTTTTTTTTATAAATAAATGGGAGATGGTGACATAACCACGAAACAACTTAAGGTAAGTCGAGTCCGACGTAACCCGAGGACTGCCTGTGTTCATTTCATCCTCTCAAACAACCCTATTGAAGAGGGTTCTATTATTATTTCCTTACTAGAGGCCCAGTGCACGAAATTTGTGCATGGGTAGGGTCCCTAGCAGCTGGCAGCTGGGGCCTCCCTTCCCCAGCTGCCGGCTGCTGGCCAGGCCTTCCTTCATTCTGTTCTGCCCCCTGGTGGCCAGTGCACGTCATAGCGAGCGGTCGAACTCCTGGTCGGTTGAACTCCCGAGGGGACACTGCATATTAGGCTTTTATATATATAGATTCCATATAAGGAAAATGAGTCCCAGAGAGGTTGAGTAACTTTCCCAGAGCCTCCTAGGTGGAGCTGGGATTTGAACACTGGCAGTTTGGCCTCTTCACAACCAGGCTTATGCTACGTATAGTAAGGGGTCAATACATGTTAGATGCCGTTCACATGGTTATTTTAAAAATCACGTAAATTGTGATAAAATATACATAACAGAATTAACCATTTTTGAGTGGACAGTTCTGTGACACTAAGTACATCCACGTTGTTGTCAACCTTCACAACCATCCATATCCGGAACTTCATCTTGTGAAACTAAACTCTGTTCCTATTCGAATTGGTTATCTTTGTTTTCTCTCTTCTGGGAAAGCCCAGACCACTGAGGCCTTCAGTGTCTCAGTTAGGCCAGCATGCTGCTGCCACACTCCGGGCAGGGTAACTGGTCCCTCGGCTCCCACCACTGGTGCCAGCCAGAGCCTGGGGGGTGGGGGAGAGGGACTTCGCTGGGATACTTGGGAGTGTCTCGGAAACCCAGTGACGTTGGTTCTTCTGTTGCAGGTTTCTGTGTTGCAGGAGCCATGGAGATTCCCAGGGATCCGGGCCTGTGTCAACACAGGTTTTCACAGCGGGGGAGGGAAGGACCTCTGCCCAGCAGCTTTCTGTCAGCACCATCCAGTGGAAAAAACCAAGATGGGTGAAGATTCATTTCGCCTCAACATAAGAGAAATCCTGAGTGCTGTGACTTGGGCACAATATTCCAAACATCTGGAACTGTGCCGTGTGCCTCTGTACCCTAAGCAATGGGTTTTGGCTCCAGCTTTTGTTCCTTTTCTCTGTTCTTATACCACCATCTAAGTTGCATCCTCCGCTCAGATCCGGACCCCTGAGGATGCTTTCTTAGTGCCCCCAGCCCATGGTGCTCGGTCTGTGGTCCAGTGACCTTACTCAGGAGCAGATTTCTCCTTGGCCTTCATGGTACCTTATCCACCCAGATGTGCCTGAAATATTTCAATGCTCACTGGCTCTTCCAGATGTGCCTTGTGCTTGGCCTCCCGCTGCTTCTCCAGATGTGAGAAGGGTGTGTAACATGGCCCCACATCCTCCCCTCCCCCTTGAGGCCCTGTGCCATGGGAATGGCCACCTGATCTGGCCCAGAATGTTTGGATACTGGAGTCCGTCTCTGGCTTCTCTCTCTGGACTCCAGGACTCAATCTAGCCCAAGACCACTGTGGGCTGCTCCCAGCCCAAAGCCTAGGACCGCTTGCAGACCCAGGAGAGGATTTTTCCAGTGTTCTACAATGGTCAAAAGAAAGGGTGGAAATGGGAGGGCTGAGGGCTGGTAGGGAGAGGGGACCAATGTGCCTCATTTAAGAGTCCAGTGGTGATTACTAAAATGCTTTTATGAATAAAGTTTAGTTTGACTGATCTTGTGTGTGTGTCTTCTCTCTTGGCCCCCAGCAGTAACCCTCTGTGCCAGGCCCCCTGCCTCCCCCCACGTTCTCATTACGCCACACTGCCCTGTTGTCTGCCCTCCCAGGTTCCCTCTCCTGGGCAGGAAAGAAAAATGAGTTCACAAATTCTCAGTGCATCTGGGGCAAGGCACAGGAACCAGAGGGGGGAAAACTGCCGGTGTCTGTCCCTGACGGAAGCCAGAGGGAATTCTAGGGACCTTTCCCAGCTCTCAATAGGCCCTCCGATTGGGAAGCTTCATCGCCTGATGGGTAGACACAGAATGGCCATGGTCATGGAGCCAGAAGGATCCTGTTGTGTAACCCCCTCATTTTACAGAAGGGGAGATGAACCCCAGGATGGGGTGGCAACTTGCCTTAAGTCACAGAGTTGAGTAGGGGTCGAATGGGATCTCTTGGAGCCCAGGCTCTGGTTCTTTTGTGCAGAGCACTGTGCCTGCTCTGGTGTTGGCTCCTGGACGCGCCCTACCTCTTTTCCCCCTGCTTCTAGCCACAGCTTGCTGACTCAGATGCCCTGCAAAGGGTGGGAGGGCAGTTAACAGGCTTCCTTGCTGGCTCTTCCCTCCTGTGCCCTGGGCCTGAAGTCTGCAGCCAGGACACAGGATTCGACTGACAGAGTTCAAAACACATTGAATAGCTCCAGGCAGGGATTTAATGCTGTGTGTGCTCCACACCCACTCTTTCAAAGCACCCTCCCAACATACAACACACACACACACCCTCCTCTTTGTGGTTTGGGTTTCCAGGGTGGAGGAAAATACCACCAGCTTCCAAGGATCCTTCCTTACTCCTTTTTTCTCTCTGTGTCTATTTATGGATTTCACTCCAATGAAAAGTGGCCTCCCTCTCTGCAAAGGCTGTTAAGTTCTCTGCTCTATTTTGTCTCGGTGAAATATTTTGCCATTGAAAATGTGCTTCTACTTGCATTACCTTATATGATCATGTCAACAGTCTTAGAAACTGGCACTGATGCTCCATTCAGCCCCATGGGGAGAAGGGCCGTATCCATGGTCACACAAGCAGCGGCAGGACCGGGGCTGGAAGAGAGATGTTCTCACCTCCAGCTGCCGGCTGCTAAGCCCTGTGGTCCCCTGGCAGGCTCTAACATTTAGGTGGAGTTTGTTTTTCCCACCTGGCGAGCAGGTGTTCAGGAATGGTTAATCTGACATTTCCCGTTTAATGCTGGGGCACACTGAAATAGGATACTACTCCTCAGGGGCCTCATTGAGCCCGTTTGAGTCTGAGGAATACAAAGAATTTGCTCATTTTATGTCCATTACTTTTCCTGCTTTTCTAGGGATGGAAGTGGGATCATTGATGGTGAGGAAGGAGGGTTAAAACATTAGTATTTTCAGGGATATAAAGAAAGAGCAGGGATATAAGAGAGAAAGGTCTGGTTAAAACTATGTTTTTATCATTTTGTTTGTTATGGAAGTGATGTGTAAAATAAATACCAGTATATACCCAGTATAATATAATAGCAATATATACCCATTAAAAAGTTAAACTGTCCAGAAGTATACAAAGTAAAAAGACAAGACACTTGATCATCCTAATCTCATGCCCTGGAAATAAACCACTGTTAACTCTCCTTCCTTAATTTTTATAACTAATCAAATGCACACACATTTCCCTATGTACATTCAGATTCTTCTACAATGTTCTCTTATGACAAATCATAGTTCTAACCCTTTGGATATGTGTGATAAATACAATAATATACTTTACCCTTTCAAATGTCCATATGAATAGTCAGGGACGGTAGGGATTTTGTGGCCTTTCCGGAACCATTCTAACTTTCTCACATTGGTTAACTTTCTTGGCTGCTCCCGATAGGAATCAGAGTTAAACCCTTAAAATGCGAGCCCTTTTATACCGACGAGGCATAGAGGCTTCGGAGGTGAAGTGGCTTGCCCAGGTCGGTGCTCATCGTACCCCCCACAGCCAAGAGTAGAGAGGAAGGGAGGGAACCTGGGCAGCAGGAGGGCGTGAGCCACCACACCCACCTCACCAGCCTGTGGAAATGACAGTCTGGCTCCTACTCTGAAAGCCCCTTTGTTCACCCTGTTTCTGGATCCTTCCTTTGAACTGGGTGGCTGTTTGGGATCTTGCAGGCACCAAGGCTGAGAAGTTCCTTCCCCAGCACGGAGGTGAGGGGAGGCAAGTCCCTCTGGCTTCATACCTGCCTCTCCCTAGGGTGGGATGCCGGTTCTCCCTACTGCTATCGTCAGGAGTCCTAAAGGGGGCGCTCTGACGCCCGGGGCCGTAAAGCACTTCTGAGTCAAGGCTGGGAAGAGGGGAGAAAGGGAACTAACTTCATGCAGTGCCTGCGGTGAGCCAAGAACATGATGAATACCTTATGTAACATCTCTGATCATCCACACGAGCCCCTCAAGTATAAAATGCCCCCGTTTAACAGACTTGCAGACAGGCTCGGGCACTTGATCTGCGCAGGGCACTGCGTGACCGAAACAAGACTCAAACTCAGGGCTGTTACCACCACATGCTGTTTCTGAAGATTTCCCAGCAGATAAACGGTTTCTCCCAACTATCCAAAGTCTCCACCCCGACCTACGCTGGGCTTTGTGATAGCTATATCCTGAGCTAAGGCAGGAAGGGAAGACTGTAGAGAATGTTATTACAAATCTGAATTACATCAGCTTCTTTCTTCCCAGTTTATAATGAAATCGGATAGTTACCTTTATGTTTAATCAGCTCACTGTGCTGAGGTCATTCTCCTAGTCCCTGGAGACAGTCCCCCTTCTGTCTGCCAGATGTTAGAAGGACTTGCAAAACCACCCCTCCTCCCAACACTCCTCCCTCTCAAGGCCCAGGGCCATAGGTATGCACCCGAGCTTTTGGGTCCCTCACCTCTCAGCCTGTCCTGTACTCTGCTGTCTCTTTCTGTGTCCCCTAGGCCAGTGGTCGGCAAACTCATTAGTCAACAGAGCCAGATGTCAACAGTACGATTGAAATTTCTTTTGAGAGCCAAATTTTTTAAACTGAAACTATATAGGTAGGTACATTGTTATTAACTTAATTAGGGTACTCCTAAGGCTTAGGAAGAGCCACACTCCAGGGGCCAAAGAGCCGCGTGTGGCTCGCGAGCCGCAGTTTGCCGACCACGGCCCTAGGCAGTTAACATGACTGGCCCTAATTGTTGGGTGAGCTCACCCGGTGAGGTCAGAGGTGAGCCTAAATCTCTCCCTAGTTGTCTGGTGTTAGGCAGTTTACTGGAGCTCTTTGTGTCTCAGCTTCGTCACTCACTAGATGGGGATCATGCTGGTACCTACCTCGCTGGGCTGTTGAAAGGGCTTGACGAGGCCATGCACACAGAGCAGAGGGCCTGGCGAGCGGAGCGTCAGTGCAGTTCAGCTCTCAGCAGCGCAACGCTGTTGGGAGGACTTCATGAGATAGTGTCTGTAAGACGCCGAGCCTGAGCTATAGCAAGTGCTCATCCTTGTTCATTCCTTTCTCTCCCGGCTCTCTCCCCACCTGGGGAATGACAGTCTCACCATGGACGGATCCCTCTACTGTTCTTTCTTGTATCTGGATTTGAGCTTTCTTGAAAAGATGGCACAGAAGTGTTAACAATTGTTACCTACCTGAAGGTCGAACCTTCTTCTCTGTAGAATCCAAGAATCCAAGGTCCTTCACACCCCTCCTTTTACTCCCTTTTACAGTCCGCGGACTGTACCTCCTTTCAGCCTGGGAGCGCTCACTGTTCATCTTGTTTCCTGGGGTCCCAGTCCATCTGGAGAGATGAACTGACCACAAATTCTCGGATGTCAGTAGTGGACGTTCACAGACTCCCCTCATTACATGTTTGCAGGATCTTCCATGATTGCATTCAAACTAAAATTTGTCCAGGCACAGGGGGCATTTACAGGAACAGCTGTGTGCTTGGCTTCCCTAGCCGTTGCATAGTTGAGCATTTCACAACATGTCTTTCCTCACTTCCCTGGTAAACTGTGCGATAGGTCACCTTTTCCTCCCAGCTGTCCCTAGGAACGGGTGAACTTGCTGGGTTTGTTTTATCTTTCCTTTTCTTTTTAATTTAAATTCGTTATTGTATTTATGTATTTAAAGTATTACATAAGTCTCCTTTTCCCCCGTGGACCTCTCCCCGGTTGCTCCCATCCTCCAGCGCACACCCTCACTCCTCTCTTGTCTGTGTCCATTGGTTATGCTCATAGGCATGCATATAAGTCCTTTGGTTGATCTCTTACCTCCCACCCCCCGCCTTCCCTCTTAGGTTGAACGGTCTGTTCGATGCTTCTGGCTCTATTTTTGTTCATCTGTTTATGTTGCTCATGATATTCCACAAATGAGTGAGATCATGTGATATTTATCTTTCTCTGACTGGCTTATTTCACTTAGCATAATGCTTTCCAGGTCCATCCATGCTGTTGCAAATGGTAAGAATTCCTTCTTTTTTTGCAGCAGCATAGTATTCCATTGTGTAGATGTACCACAGTTTTTTAATCCACTCATCTGCTGATGGGCACTTAGGCTGTTTCCAAATCTTTGCTATGGTAAATTGTGCTGCTATGAACATAGAGTGCATATATCCTTTCTGATTGGTGTTTCTGATTTCTTTGGATATATTCCTATAAGTGGGATTACTGGGTCAAATGGGAGTTCCATTTTTAATTTTTTGAGGAACTCCATACTGTTTTCCACAGTAGCTGCACCAGTCTTTATTCCCACCAGCAGTGCACAAGGGTTCCTTTTTCTCCACATCCTCATCAGCATTTGTCATTTGTTGATGATGTTTTTTCTTTTCCGTTAAACTGATGAACTAGCTCAGTGATCTTAACGTAGGTACTAGAAGACCAAGGTGATGGGATTTTTTGTAGTGACTGTGACACTGATCATATTAATGACTAAGTTATTGTTGATAATGGCATTAATAGTAACAAAGATTACACAGTGTCCCTACCTCTTGTATTCAGAGTTTGCAAAATATTTTTACATTCATTATTTCATGATGTCCTCATATGAACAGATAAGCAATGTAGGTAATAACTGCATTTTATAGATGAGTTTCAGAAAGATGAAGTGGTTGCCTTGATTATCCTTTAAAAAAAACCCCAATTATGCACTAGCCGGTTTGGCTCAGTGGATAGAGTGTCGGACTGAAGGGTCCCGGGTTTGATTCCGGTCAAGGGCACGTCCCTTGGTTGCAGGCTCTTCCTGGGCCCAGCCCCTGATTGGGGCTCCTGCAGGAAGCAGCCAATTGATGTGTTTCTCTGACATAGACATTTCTCTCTGTCTTTCTTTCTCTCTAAAAATCAATGAAAAAATATCCTCATATGAGGATTAAAAACAACAACAGCAGTTATTAGGGTACACTTGGTGTATGTTAAACTGCACATAGTTTAAATGTACACGTTGGTGAGGTTTGACGTATGAATACACTGGTGAAACCATCACCACAGTTAGAGCAGTGAGCATGTCTATACTGCCTCCAAGCTTCCCTTTGCTCCTTTGTAATTTCTCTCTTTCCCCCTCATCTTCCTCCCCCAGGCAACCACTGATCTGCTTCCTAGATTAATTTATATAAGTAGAATGTACAATATGTGCTTTTTCTATGGGGAGAGGGTCGTGTCTGGCTTCCTTTTACTCAGTTATTTTGAGATCCATTCATGATATTGTGGTAACAATAATTCATTCATTTTGTCACTGAGTATTATCCCATTGTATGGTTATACTATAATTTGTTTATCCATTTATCATTGATGGACATTTTTATTGTTTCAGGTTTTTGGGTTTTTTTGCAAATAAAGCTGCTATAATCATTCATGTACAGGTCTTTGTGTGGACATACACTTTCATATCTCTTGGGTAAATACCTAGCAGTGGAATAGCTCAGTCGTGTGGTAGGTGTATTCTTTTTAAATGGACTATGTTCCAGATGAAATTTTTGTGTGTGTTTGTGTGTGTGCTGTTGCCCGGCATTTGCATCAAGGACAGTAATTCTGGACTCATAGAATTAATTGGGGCATTTTCTATTCTTTGAAATAGATTAACTATATAATTTATTGATGGTTTGATAAAATTTGTTCACAAAATAATCTGGGTCTGATACTTTTTAAGAAGTTTTTGTTCATTCTTTCTGTGTCTTTAATGGTAATTGAGCTATTCTTTTTTTTCTTTTTCTTTTTCTTTTTGATGGGTTACCTACTGTCCTTCCATTGGTGGCATATTTATACAAGTTTTCTGGCCCATTAAGTCTCCCATCCAGTTCTCCAATTTAGAATTAGAACCTTTTTTTTGGAAATAATTCCAGAATTCATGTATATATTGCTATGAAAGACATATAATAAATAGTCACTCAGTGGAATAAATGAATATTGATGTTTAGCTGCTGTAACAGATATACCCCAACATTTCAGTAGCTTAAGTATAAGAAAAATCTATTTGTTGTTCACGTGCAAATCTATTTCTTCCTCATGTAATTGTGCGTTGTGGATATTCCAGTTAGTGGAAGGCTTTCCACCATGTGATGTCTTGGGGACTCGGGCTTCTTTTACTTTGTAGCCCAACCATCCCCTCTGCGTTGAGCTGCCATTTGGGAGAAGAGAGGGAGGAGGAGGGTCCTAACTTTTAATGCCTTGTTCTAGAAGTGACATTACTTTCACTCATTTCTTGTGGGGAGTCACATGACCTGATCTATATGCAAGGGGGCTGGGAAATGGAGTCCCTGACTGAGCCTCTGCTGCCCAACTACAACTTTGTACTGTGGAAGGGGAAACAGGACTTTTTGGTGGACAGTTAACTCTCCTTCATGGGCAGCCACGAGGTTTTAATGCTGAGATTTTCATGGCCTTGCTCTGCAAGACTTTTTGTGTGCCCATGTTTGATGAATGGTTGTTTTCATGGCTGCCAAGAGCTGTTGAGTAAGAATGTAACTGCAGGCATTCATTTCCTTGCTGTGTTTGTCGGACACTCAGGGTTTCACAGATGGAAAACTCATTACTCATGAGTACTGCTTTCCCAGGTACAAGAACATAGAGATGTACTTACTGAACACTTTTCAGAGCAAAGGCAGTGAGTTATTAATCCCCAAATATATTCAAACATTAAGTTTAAACACTAGAGAAAATCCAAATATTAAAGAGAATCTAAAAGCACATACCAGTCAAATATTTCTTTTATTAATCATTACTTTTTAAAATTGACCATAATTCATCTACACTTGATCTTAGCCAAAAGGCCGAGAAGCGATTGACCATAATTCATCTAACATAAAAATTTACCCACCATAAGAACTCTCAGTTTGTTTTTTTAAAAAATATATTTTATTGATTTTTTACAGAGAGGAATGAAGAGAGATGGAGAGTTAGAAACATCTATGAGAGCGAAACATCGATCAGCTGCTTCCTGCACACCCCCCACTGGGGATGTGCCCGCAACCAAGCACATGCCCTTGACCAGAATCGAACCTGGGACCCTTCAGTCCGCAAGCCGACGCTCTATCCACTGAGCCAAACTGGCTACGGCAAGAACTCTCAGTTTTAAGTGTGCAATTCAGTGATTTTAGTATATTCACAAAGTTGTACAACTATCACAACTATACAATCCCAGAGCATTTCCATCAACCCACAAAGAACCCCTGTACCCCAACCACTCCCAATTCTTTCCTTCCCCCAGCCCCTGGCAACCACTAATCTACTTTCTGTCTCTATGGATTTGTCTATTCTGGTTTCTTTCACATATAATAATGTTTTCAAAGTTCATCCATGTTGTGGCATGTATCAATACTTCATTCTTTTTATGGTGAATGATATTCCATTTATCACACTTTGTTCATCATCATTCTTTTATTAAAAAATTAACTGTGGTGCCCTAGCTGGTTTGGCTCAGTGGATAGAGCGTCAGCCTGTGGACTGAAGAGTCCCGGGTTCGATTCCAGTCAAGGGCACATGCCCGGGTTTCGGGCTTGACCCCCAGTGGTGGTGGGGGGGGGGGGGGCGTGCAGGAGGCAGCCGATCAATGATTCTACCTCATCATTGATGTTTCTATCTCTCCCTCCTTCTCCTTTCCTCTCTGAAATCAATAATAATAAAAAAATAACTGTTGCAAAATTTACCATTTTGGACCATTTTTAAACACACAGTTCAGTGGTATTAGGTATGTTTATATTATTGTGCAACCATCACCATCATCCACTTCCAGAACTCTTCTCATCTTGCAAAACTGAAATTCTACCCATTAAACACTAACTCCCCATTCCCCCTCCCTCTAGCCTCTGGCAATGACTATTTAGCTTTCTGTCTCTATGAATTTGACTGGTCTAGGTACCTCATACAAGTGAAGCCATATAATATCTGTCTTTTTGTGACTGGCTTATTTCACTTATCATTAATGTCCTCAAGTTTCATTCATGTTGTAGCACATGTCAGAACTTCCTTACTCTTTAAGGCTGAATAGGAGTCCATTGCATGCATGTACATACCACATTTAGTTTATCCATTCATCCGTTAATGGGAACTTGGGTTGCTTCCTCCTTTTGGCTATTGCGAATAATGCTGCCATGAACAGGAGGTGTACAAATATTTCTTTGAGACCTTCTTTCAATTCTTTTTTAAAAAAATAAATGATATATTCTTTTAAAAATATATTTTATTGATTTTTACAGAGAGGAAGGGAGAGGGAGAGACAGATCATTGATTGGCTGCCTTCTGCACGCCC
The DNA here is from genome assembly GCF_028538775.1 of Myotis yumanensis. Taxonomy (NCBI): domain Eukaryota; kingdom Metazoa; phylum Chordata; class Mammalia; order Chiroptera; family Vespertilionidae; genus Myotis; species Myotis yumanensis. The sequence goes on along the minus strand of NW_027223764.1, from coordinate 20,794,902 downwards.
CCTACGAGGATGGAGCCTGCAACCAAAGTACATACCCTTGACTAGAATCGAACCCGGGACCCTTGAGTCCGCAGGCCAACGCTCTATCCACTGAGTCAAACCAGCTAGGGCCTGCTTTCAATTCTTTTGAGTATAAACCCAGAAGCGACATTGTAAGATTATATGGTAATGCTTATTTTTAATTAATATGTTTAATTTTTTGAGGAACTGCCATATTGTCTCCATAGAGGCTGCATCATTTACATTCCCACCAAAGTGCACAAGGGTTCCAGTTTCTCACCAACTTGTTTTATTTTTTTATGTTTTATTCATTTATTTTAAAGCAAGCGTTCATTGAGTATCCACTATCCCAAGACTCTATACTTGGCAGAAACTGGGGCTGCCAGGATGTCAAGTCTCAGGAACCTAGAGCACAATCGGGGAAACAATCACATTCAAGAAATAGATTAAAATGCAAGGTGAGCTCAGCCGGCGTGGCTCAGTGGTTGAGTGTTGACCTATGAACCAGGAGGTCACAGTTCGATTCACGGTCAGGGCACATGCCTGGGTTGCGGGCTCCGTCTCCAGTGTGGGGTGTGCAGAAGGCAGCCAATCAATGGTATTCTCTCATCATTGATGTTTCTGTCTCTCCCTCCCTCTCCCTTCCTCTCTGAAATCAATAAAAATATATTTTTAAAAAATGCAAGGTGGTAGGTGCTTAATAGAGATAGAACATAGTTCTATGTAAACACAGAGGATGAAATGAGACCTTATTTGGGGGTAGGCTTTACAAAGGCCCTGACATTCAAATGGATATTAAAGGTGAGTGGGAGGAAGTCAGGTGGAGGGGGAGGGTATTCTAAGCTGACAGCACTTAGTAGCCAGCATCCAAGATGACCTGCAGGATGGCCCCAATGATTCTCACCTCCTGGTAGTCATGCTCTTGGACCACTCACCCATTATGCATTAGGACATTGAATGGTTCTCACCCATGAAACCAATTGGATATTGCGAAAATGACAGCGTGACTTCTGAGGGTATTTCCTAGAAGACCTTGTGGCTGCCTGCCTTGCATCCTCTTGGATCTCCCACTTGGGGGAAATCCACTGCCATGTCATGAGGACACAGAAGATGTCTTCTGGAGAGTCTTAGCTGGAGAGGAACGGAAACTTGTCAGCTGGTCAGCCTGAGAGGACCAGCATCGCCTTGCCTGTCATGCGAGGAAGCCTCATGGGAGCCAGTCCTCCCACTCTATCACGCCTTCAGATGACAGACCACAACCGCCCGAAAGCCCCTGAGCCAAAACTGCCCACCAAACTGCTCGTGAGTTCCTGACCCAAACCACCCCAAAGCCAAAACCCAATGTGAGATCATATATTTTTATTATTGTTTTAAGCCACTAACTTTGAATTTTTTTATTTTTTATTTTTGCGCAGCAAGGGATAACTTATACAGCTAGAAGCATGAAAAGATCTGGTATACAGGCATACCTCGGAGATATTTCATGTTCAGTTCCAGACCACCACAATAAAGCAAGTTGTAGTCATTTTGCTGGTGGAGGGTCTTGCTTTCAGTTTGTTTAAAAAAAAAAAAAAAGCAACACCTGTGAAGCGCGATAAAGTGAAGCACAGTGGTTTGCCTGCACTGTGAGATGGTGGCAGGAGAGACCACAGCCAGGGACTTGAAGTTTAGAGACACTTCTGAAGCGCCAAGGTCAGGGTAATAGTGGGAGAGGGCGCCATCTGGTGGAGGATGGTGTGTTTAGACATTCCCTTCTCTTCCCACTCCTATTTTTCTAACTTGTTCTATCCAGCATTTCCTTCTGGAATTTCTCCAAGGGCCACAGTGAGGTTTATGAGTCAATTATGTGGCCGTACATACCATCACGTATAGGTGCAAAGACTAACATCTCAAAAATGTCAATTTAAGGTATTATCCTCTTTTACTATTTTATTTTCTCCCTTGGTTTCTTCCACCTGGGGAAAGCATCAGTGGCACCAGGATTTGAGGCAAAGAATGAAGACTCAGAATGCTGGAGAAGGGGAAGAAAGAACTAAGAGAACTTGATTAAAAAACATCCGAGGCAGACCTCAGAAAGCGGAGTACAGCTGACCCATCCCTAATTACCAGGGGAAGCCTTTGTTCGTTGATGTTGGCCATGACTGTTGTCCCTTTCTGGTCTTTAGAGGCTTCTTGTATTTTCCAATGATCCCCCCAAATAATATCTAAGAGTTCTTGAATAATATCCCTCAATTATGTCGTTTCCAGAAGAGAGAACCAATAATACTACTAGCCACCGACAGCTTAAGGCCAGTGGCCCAGGCAGACCCAAGGAGGAGTAACTGAAATTTACCTTCAGAGTAAATTGCTGATGGTGAGATTTCAGGTAGTTAAGATATTGAAGAAAAAAATTCTTCTTTTATACTTCCTCTAAACCAGGGGTCCTCAAACTTTTTAAACAGGGGGCCAGTTCACTGTCCCTCAGACCGTTGGAGGGCCGGACTATAGTTTAAAAAAAACTATGAACAAATTCCTATGCACACTGCACATCTTATTTTGAAGTAAAAAAACAAAACGGGAACAAATACAATATTTGTATTTGCATGTGGCCCGCGGGCCGTAGTTTGAGGACCCCTGCAACTCATCCTAAAGAGGCAAAGTCCGGCAGACAAGCCTGGGCCGGCCACAGAGCCAAGCCCATTCCCTTAACAAGTAGGGGTATTTCTGAATATAACAGTAGTTAATGGTATACAGTATGCCCCCTTATCTGCCATTTTATTTTCCACTGTTTCATTTACCCTGGTCCAAAAACATTAAATGGGAAATTACAGAAATAAGCAATTCATAAGTTTTAAACTGTGTGCGATTCCAAGCAGCGTGATGGAATCTTGTGCTGTTTTGCTTTGTCCTGCCAGGTATGTGACTCATACCTTTGTCCAGTATATGCACACTGCATATGCTACAGGCCCGTTAGCCACTTAGATGACTTGGTTATCAATCAACTGTTGTGGTATCACAGTGCTTGTGTTCAAATAATACTTATTTTACCCAAATAATGACCTCAGAATGCAGGAATAGAGATACTGGTGATTTGGATATGCCAAAGAGAAGCTGCTTCCTTAAATGAAAAGGTAAGTATAGTATAATAAGATATTTTGAGAGAGACCCCATTCACATAACTTTTATTACAGCTTATTGTTATAATTGTTCTATTTTATTATTAGTTATTATTGTTAATCTCTTACTGTGCCTAATTTATGAATTAAAGTTTACCATAGATAGGCATGTTTGGAAAAAACATAGTATATATATATAGGGCTTGGTACTACGCTGGAGTTTCAGGCATCCATTGGAGGTCTTGGAACATATCACCCCCCCCCCCCTCTCCGCCCCCAGCCCCCAACCCACTCCCCATAATCTGGAACTACTGTATGTGGGATTCTATTCTACATTCTGGCCGTTTGAAGGGAAACGATTGCTTCCACCTGGGGCAATCAGGGAAGGAATACAGACATTTGACTCCTGCGTAGATAAATAGATTGGATTGGGACCAAAGCTGGAGTGGGGGAAGGGCATTCCTCCGCAAGCTCACAGCACGAGCGAGGCAATGCCCAAGCAGTGGAGGGCTTCAGTTGGCTTAAGTTAAGAGACTCTTGAAGGGGAGGAGGAGAGGATGAGGCCAGTAAATTAAAACTAAGAATGGCGGCGGTATGATTGGGTGCACCGGAGTCCGTTGACACGTGAGGTTCAAATCAAGCTTCCAGTTGCATGTTGGCTGAGTGACATGGATGAAGTTTCTTTTTTTTTTTTTAAATATATTTTATTGATTTTTTACAGAGAGGAAGGGAGAGGGACAGAGAGTTAGAAACATCGATGAGAGAGAAACATCGATCAGCTGCCTCCTGCACATCTCCCACTGGGGATGTGCCCGCAACCCAAGCACATGCCCTTGACCGGAATCGAACCTGGGACCTTTCAGTCCGCAGGCCGACGCTCTATCCACTGAGCCAAACCGGTTTTGGCAAGTTTCTTAACATGTCTCGGATTCCTCAACTGAAAATGAGGATAACCCTAATAGGGTTGTTGGGGGAGGACTACCTAAGATACTGCCTATAGAGAGCTTAGTCCAGTGCCTGGTGGCTGGTAAACCCTCAATAAGTGCTAGCATTTTTTTTTTTAACTTTTAAAAGATATATATTTTTATTGAATTTAGAGAGAGGAAGGGAGAGGGATAGAAACATCGATGTGGAACTTCATCCATGGGTTGCCTCCTGCACGCCCCCTACTGGGGATCTAACCCTCAACCCAGGCATGTGCCCTGACCAGAATCCAACGGAGACCTCCCGGTTAATGGGCCGAAGCTCAACCATTGAGCCACACCAGCCAGGTGCTAGCATTATTATTATTAATGCAAAACCATCGGGTGTGTGCTGTAGGGGAGACTAACTGGACAACCAGAGAAGTGGATTGAGTTGGGAACGGCCTGCCCTTGCACCTATGCACAGTAGCTGCTCAGGAAACACTGAACAGAATTGTGTTTTCTGCCAGGCTTACGAGGCATACAGGTTTCTGCCTTTCGTGGGCGCAGGGTCCAGAGGAGGGGAGTTAAGTGCCAAAGTTGGGGAGGAGGATGCAGGCGTAAGTTCTTCAGTTTATCATCTTTCCAACTGTTCCCTGTCGGAATCTTCCAGAGCAAAGCGGAGGGGGCGAGGGGGCGAAACGAGGGGCACGGTTCCGAAACGCCTGCCCCCAGGGCTTCGCAGGATGTGGCGAAGGGATGTTGCGCAGGCGTAGAGCGAAGTCAGGGCGGGGCTCGGGAGGGAAAGCACGCAGGCGCAGTGCTGACGAGAGCGTTTACCTGGCCGGAGTGGGCGGAGCTAAACCCGGGAGCGGACCGGAGGCGGGGCGAGCGCGATGACGTCACGGGCACGCCGCCGCGCCGCGCAGCGCAGCGAGGAAGCGGCGGCGGCGGGGGAGGCGGAGGAGGTTCTCGGACCTGCGACTTCTGAGTGGCATTGGAGAGAGGCGCGCTGTCGGGGTGGGGAGGGCCTGAGGGAACGCTACGGGGCCCCGCGGCCCTATCAGTGCCCCCTGGCCGTCCCCGCCCCTCCTTCAATCCACCCAGCGACCGCGTAGGTGAGGTGCCACCCGCTCCCCACTCCCTCGCTTTCGCCGACGGTGCGGAGTTGGGGGCCGCCACCTGCTGTACCAGCGACCTTGGGCGTGGCCTTCCTCGGTCTGGGCCGCGGGGCCCCCCTGGCTCCTAGGGCTGCGGACGCCGGGGTCCAGGCCGCCGCCGGCGCTGACCTCCTGGGCTCCTACCTCGCGCCCGCCCGGGGTCCTTCCGTCCTATCTGGGCCTGCGGGGGGTTCGGGCCCCCGTGGCCCCGGTGTCGCCCCGGCCCCCGCCGATGGATTGCAGCCCCTTGCCCGGGATGGGTTTACGCTGCTGTGCGCCGAGGTCCCGCCCCCTTGTTTTCTGCTTAGCGTTTGGGTAGGACTTTGAAATTAGGAAAGAGGGTGAGCGTTTCCGGTGGCTCTCCTCCTCGGGGAAGGGAGGTTGGGCGTTTCAGGAGGTGATGACGGCTCCTCGGGGTCCGAGGGAGGAAAGGGGGAGGCAAGGGGCAGGGATGGTCCAGAAGGTTGAGAACGGAAGGGAGAGGGAGGCGTGAGAGAATGGGGAGGCGCGGAGGGGAGCACGGGGTCCTGAGGGTGGGCAGTCCATTCACTCACTTGCCCACTGTGAGCGGAAACAGTGGTGCATGGAAGACACAGTCCTTGACCTGATGGAGCTTAAAGGGAAGGAGGGTAGCCTGGCAGGCAGCGGGGAGTGGCACGTTGGTGTGATCGATGCTGCTGGAGCGAGTGCGTAACTTTTTGGGAGCTCTGGGGAGGGTCTCCCCTAAGTCCGGACGGGATGTGTTGGCAGGAAGTGATGCTTAAGCGAAGGACCTGAAGGAGGCGAAGGAATCAACCGGTAAACCGTGGGAGAAACATATTTCAGGACATCGGTTCTCTTGAGACCCCCGGCTGCCTCCCTTCAGCTTGGTCTTTACGGTTTATACTCTCGATGGGTCACTGGGACAAAGGACATTAGAGCAGTGGTTCTCAACCTTCCTAATGCCGCGACCCTTTAATACAGTTCCTCATGTTGTGGTGACCCCCAATTTCATTGTTACAAATTGAACATAATTAAAGCATAGTGATTAATCACAAAAACAATATGTAATTATATGTGTGTTTTCCGATGGTCTTAGGCGACCCCTGTGAAAGGGTCGCTCGACCCCCCCCAAGGGGTCGCGACCCCCAGGTTGAGAACCGCTGCATTAGAGGGAGAGTCAGAAGAGCAGGAGTTTATATCTGCAAAATTCATTTCACCTTCCTGAATGTTCGTTTCTTCCTTTGTGAAATGGACGTTCCACCTATAGTCCTGCCCCTCCCTCACAGGTTGGTTGTAGGCAGTACCTGAAATAATGCAAGTAGAAGTGCGTGCGGCATTGGAAGTGTGATGCAAATGTCAGGAATTGTTATGGTTACAGGATGCAGTCATCTGAGCGTGAGGGGTGTGGGCCCGAGGCCAGCCCCAGCGTGATGCCTGAGGCTCCTCTGGAGTCTCCACCTGCCCCTGCCAAGTCCCCTGCCAAGTCCCCGACGTTTGATCTTTTCAACTTGGTTCTGTCCTACAAGAGGCTGGAGATCTACCTGGAACCCCTGAAGGACGCAGGTGATGGTGTCCGGTACTTGCTCAGGTACAGACTTGGTAGAGTTGCTCTGACCTGCTGGGCTTCCTGTCTTCCTGCTCTGTAGTTGTGCTGGCCATTTAGGCAGTGGCTGGGCTGTCCTTTCTGCCCTAGTGAAGGGCCATTGGGCCTTTGGGCTTGTTCCAGGCCCACTCTGTCCCAGGCCCAGCCCGGGAGAGGCAGGCACTGGGAACCATCTGGCCTTTCACTAGGGTTTGTTCTTTGTGGTTGAATAAGCTCATACCCTAAGATTGTGAGCGAACCTTGAATATTGGGCCTTCTATATCTAAAGTAGGCTTTCCCCCTCCAATAATAGCCTAATTAATAATAAAATTAGAATATAATTTTGAACCTAAGTTAAAGAAATACAAATACCTATGAATAAGCAGGTATCTTTTTCCCTAATCCTTTAGGATTATAGATCTCAATTTTTTCCTTATTCTGCTTTGATTTTCATCCTATATAATTGTCTTTTTCTCCTTTTAGCTCATTTTATAAGAAATATTTCATTTTTTTAATTTTCATTTTAAAAAAATATGTTTTTATTGATTTTAGAGAGAGGAAGGGAGAGAGGGAGAGAGATAGAAACATCAGTGATGAGAGACAATCATTGATTGGCTGCTTCCTGCACACCCCATACTGGGGATTGAGCCTGAAACCCGAGCATGTGTCTTGACCAGGAATCGAATCGTTACCTGGTTCATAGGTCAATGTTCAACCACTGAGCCATACCGGCAAGGCATAAATTACAGATATGTGCCATTTCACTCTCTAAATACTTCTGTTTGTCTCTAAATAAGGACTTTCTTTTTTTTTTTTTCATAATCAAAGTCACATCATAGCTAACAAAATTAACAATAATTCTATGATATCTTCCTATACCCAGTTCTTATTCAGATTTCCTCAGTTGTTCCAAGGATGTCATTTACAATTTTTTGGACCAAATCAGGTTCTAGTCAGACTATACATTCTCTGTGGTTACTATGTCTCTTGTCTTTCTCAAACTTCTTTTATGACACTAACTTGCTGGAGAGACTTGGCTCACTGTTCTGGGGAACTTCCTACACAGATATGTCTGGTTGCTTCCTCATGGTGCAAACTGCAAGGTAGATGTAAAGGATTAGATTTAAATAAAAAAAATATTTGTTTACAAAGCTCCTGTGTTCTTAATATTGCACCTCAGTGGGAGTACATAAACAGCAGGCATTCTTACCCTGGAACCTGTGAAGTGGGCTTTAGGGGCATATGAAGCTCCTGAAACTGAATGAAAAATTATATGTGGGCACTTGTGTATCTCTAGGGAGAAGCTTCTAATTTTATTAGACTCTCATAAAGAACCTTTAACCCTCTAAGATGCTCAAGAGAGACAGGTAGAAGGCAGAGTGAGTTGAGTTGGGTTAACCTCTAAGTGTGCTGTTGAGCAATCATTCTTACCTCAGTGTGGAAATAGTGGGAGATTTATTTTTAACTTTTGTACTAAGGCCCTTATTTTTCTTATTCTTCCCTTAACCCCTTTAATTTATGGCATTATCTCTAGAGATGAGCTAGTCAATGTTCCAGGGCAATGTTCTCTATTGTTAGATCACTCTACTCTTGGTGAAAGGGATAGTGAGATAGTATGAGGAGGGGCTCATTTTATAGTCATGGTGGGACCAACTATCTGGAATGAACGTCAGTTTTCCCTAGGGGAGAGGGTGGGCTCTGGAGAGCATGGAGCTGTGCTCTCTGGTGTTTTCTACTATGTGTGTGGGTGTATGCATGTATGAGTGTAGATATATGTACATATGTATATATATGTATGTGTTTTGCCCTTTTTTGGCCCTTCTTTTCTGCCTCTGGTCTATTAGTGTTCTTAGCACTAACGTATTAGAAGTTTTTCCTTTATGAAATTAGAAATCTGAGGATGTGGTCCTAGCTGGTTTGGCTCGGTGGATAGAGCGTAGGCCTGCAGACTGAAGGGATCCAGGTTCAGTTTTGGTCAATGGCACATGCCTGGGTTGCTGGCTCGATCCCCAGGAGGCAGCCAATCAATGATTCTCATCATTGATGTTTCTCTCTCTCTCTCTCTCTCTCTCTCTCTCTCTCCCTTCCTCTCTGAAATCAAGTATATATTAAAAAAAAGAAAAGAAATCTGAGGATGTGGTGGGATTGATTAAAGCTGGATGGAGAAGCATCAGGCCTAAAATGCCCTCAGGAACTTGTGGTCTCTGCACCACTGGGAGACTGCTCTGCTCTGTGAAAGTGGCTGTCAGATTAGTTTGTGTGTTTGATTGTTCTGTTCTTAGTAAAGAGGATTTGATTTTGAAGAGGGACCTAATCTTGAGCTGTGGCTGTTAGGTTTGAAGCTGACAGCTGCAGTAGATTTTTAAAACGACTCCTCTCCTCTGGGACCAGTGACTCCAGTAGGTAGGTCCTGATGGTCCAAAGTGTCAGTGAAGACAGATAGAATGGAAGAGGCTTTGAAATGAAAGTGACTTCAGTGGCTGTGTGATGCTTTTATTTCTGAAATGGGATTGGCTTAGACTTGGCTTTTAATCTGCTTTTACCCTGGTAGCTGCCACTAAATGGTTTGGAGGCCTAATTAGGGTGGTACAGTTGGAATGTTTTGAATCTTAAGAAACAGGCAGAGAGAGGTCATTCATTTCCTTGCTATAACTGTTAAGAAATAAAAGCAGCACCTAAATTAGCTAACCTCATTTAGTAACTCTGAAATACCCAAATTAGAGCAAACCGCCCCCCCCCCCCAAAAAACACAACATTTAAGTTCTGAATACATTGCTTGTCAGTAACTTACCTGTTTATTTTTCTATTTGTTTTTCTCCTCTGATGGATGACCTTAAATATGCTGATGCTGCTCTTTATTTTTTTTTAAATATATTTTTATTGATTTCGGAGAGGAAAGAAGAGAGAGAGAGAGAGAAACATCAATGTTGAGAGAGAATCTTTGATCGGCTGCCTCCTACATGCCCCCCACTGGCGATTCCTGGCCTGCCTGCCCTGAGCGGGAATCAAACTGCGACCTCTTGGTTCATAGTTTGATGCTCAACTTTTGAGTCATGCCAGCCCGGCTGATGCTGCTCTTTAGACTATAGGAGCCAGTAGCTTCATTGCTACATCTGTGCTCCTTTTTCCCTATTAAATGTCTTTTATCAGGGACTCAGCCAGCAGTGTTTGCTTGTCTTCAGCAGCCTGAGTCTCTGGTCTTTCTTCCCTCTTTGGAGGCTTCTGCTTTGCCATTAGGTGGTGATGGTGGGAGTTAGGTCTGTGTTTGCTTCCATCTGTTCCTGTTTATTTAGGGCATGTTTGCTGAGAATGCTACACCCTGGTTTTGTCTTCATTTTTTAATATGTTAAGATATTTTTCTCTTTTTGAAATAACATATATAAAATAAACTCAAATTGCAGAAATAAGAGAAAGTTACAAATGGGGGTCAAAGAAATCCTTTATATTTTGTTCTCTTGATTTCTGGATTAGATGACTCTTGTGCAGTGAATATATGTTCTATGAAACTGTAAAAAAGAATGCTATATGTAAATTATATCTTAATAAAAATAAAGGAAAATTTTAAAGAATGTTTGTCATTGTCACCTTTTAAAGAGAATAGAACCATAGAACCTTTCAAAACATAGGTTAACTGGTATTAACTAGGTTTCTTCCTTTTTTTCTTTTGAGTGCCCCAGGGGGTTGGGTGAATTGCACAAACAACTGTCAACAGATGGTTGTTGGCATCAATTCAGTGCTAACATGAATCTCCAATTTGGGGTTCAGTGAAGAAGGAAACTTGATTCAGTGCAAAACAGCTCGATTGTAACACAGCACTGGCTATGAAAACAGCAGGCTGTGAGGCGGCCTGCGGGCCAGGCACCACTCTGGCTAGACAGCTCTGCCTGCTCCTGATGGTTTGCTCTGCTCTGCTCTGCTCTGCTGTGCTCCAGTGAGGCATCTTTGGTGTTTCAGCTCCAGCCAAGGGAATGCTGTCTTAGGAAGAATGGGAGAGTGTACTCTTCACTAGGTTTCTTAGTAGTTGATGTTATGAATGTTTCCTCTTCCTTGGAGATAGTGCTACAGGTCTTCTAGTTCCAAGAGGATATCTTTTCTCACCCCAGGGCCTAATATGTGACTTTAACTCCTCTGCCAGTCGCCTGTCCAAGTGAGACCCAGTTTTCATTTCTCCTTGACACCCTGAGCTCAGGCCCCCTCTTCTTGCTCCTGGTTTTAATGACTCACCTGTGCTGGCTCACCCTGCCCCCCCCCCCCCCCCCCCCCGCCCCCTTCCCACCTGGAGGAGTGTCTGGCTGGTCTTTAGTGACTAGAACTCTCTGTGTTGTAGGTGGCAGACGCCTTTGTGTTCCTTGCTGACCTGCCTGGGCCTCAACATCTTGTTCCTCACCTTGAATGAGGGTAAGAACTGCTTCCAGGGGCCGGGTTTTTTGTGTGTGAATGAATGTGGGGAGGAATTCCGAAAAGCAGCCCCATGTGAAGGAGCCATTGGTCTTGCCCTGGAGCTGGCCTTCCTCTGTGTCTGCATGCTGTCAGAACACAGGTTCTGGAGAGACACGTTCTGGGCTAGAATCCTGGCTGGGTTGGCGGGTGCCCTAATACCTAATTTTCCTCATGTCTAAAGGGAGGATAATAACAGTGTTTTCCACAGAGGGTAGTTGTAGGGAATGAGAGGATCTGTGTATAACACTTAGCTCAGTGCCTGACAGAGTAAGCAGCCAATACCTGACAGTAGTCCGCCCTTATCCACAGTTGTGTGTTCTATGGTTTCAGTTGTCCACTGTCAACCTACTGTGTGCTAGCATAGGCTTTAAAAATATTTTCAAAAATATTAAATGGAAAATTCCAGAAATAAGCAATTTATACATTTTAAATTGAGTGCCAGTCTGAGTAGCCTGATGGAATCTCTCTGTCCCTCCGGGGATGAGAATCATCCCCTTGCAGTGTGTCCACTCTGTATATGCTACCTGTCACTCAGCAGACCTCTTGGTTATCAGATTGACTGTCATGGTACTGCAGTGCTTGTGTTCAAGTAACACTCTTTTTTACTAAATAAAGGCTCCAAAGCACAAGAGTAGTGGTGCTGGCAGTTTCGATATGCCAGAGAGAAACTGTAAAGTAATTCCTGTAAGTGAAAAGGTGAAAGTTCTTGACTTAAGAAAATCAAGTATGCTGAGGTTGGTAAGCTCTACAGAAAGAACGAATCTTCTGTCTGTGAAATTGCCTAATTTATAAATTAAACTTTATCATAGACATGTATGTATAGAAAAAAACAGTTTATGTACGATTCAGTACTATCCACGGTTTTAGGTATCCACTGGGGGACATGGATTATAGTCCCTGCAGGTCAGGGGGTCTTCTGTGTCGTCATTATTATTATTGTTTCCTTCTTGACTGAATGCTTTTTCCATTTTGGCTTCCAAGCTGATTCCGGGGTCACTTGGGGCATGATATGGGGTGAGGGGACAGAAAGGTAAGCTGAGGAGGATTTTTGCCACATCTGTTGATTTTCTGTGGCTCAGCAAATGAGCCCAGCAGGGGTTGCTGGACAGTCACCACCAGTAAGGAGTCTAGTGTGATGCCTTTGAGGTAGATGTGTGGACAGGTGGGTGGCAGTATGGGTCCTGGGTAGTGATGTCTCCAGGGGAACTGTTATGACAAGGTGTGCTGTGACCCAGCTCTTTTTCTTGTTGAAACTGGCAGATGGCTGCAAAAAAACCCAAAACAACAAAACAGCTGAGCCCTCAGGGGAAATGAGTGGAGGACCTGGGACAGATTGTTCTGAGGAGCTGGGTCCTTGACTCACGTATTCCTTCTTCTGTTGAACCCACATTTCTCAAGTGTCTCCTTGGTTTTCTATGGAGAGATGGTCTCGGTGGGTTGAAAATAAACCCATTTCACATAAGGCCTCCTGTTGCTTCTCAGTGGGGCTCTTTGCCTGATTGAACTCAGATAGCATTCCCAGGCTGTTAGGTTTTTCCGAACGTATTTCCAAAGTAAATTAGTTCATAGAACAGATATTTAGTGAGCATTTACTCTGTGCCCAGCGAGTGCTCTATTAGCCTGCCTCCAGGGTACCAGAGTTCCTTTGGATTTTCTCTCAGCCTTACCATTTTTCAGTCCACGGTGGTCTGGGATACCCTAAAAGTCAAAGGGAAGGTTTCCAATCTGCCCCAGTGGTCCAAAGGTCAGAATGTCGGTCATCCGGAAGCCCCAGTGGCCAGACTCCAGGCATGAGCCACCTATTGTATGCTAGTGTAGGTTTCTTAATATTAAAAACATGCGTTTGATGCTACAGCAGTGACTAGACAGACAAAGGCCCAGCCCTTAACAGTCTACGTTTGTGAAAGAGACAACAACCATACCTATAATCTGTCATATGATACGTTCTGTGAAGTAAAATAAAGCTGGGGCAAGGGGCTGGAGAGTGAGGGGGGAGACACTGTTTTCTATGGAGTGATCAGAGAAGGCCTCTTGGGCAGAGCCCTGGAGGAGGTGAGGGAGCAAGCATGTGGACATGTGGGTGGGTGAAACGCCTGACCCTTGCTACCTGTTTACCTACAGTATTATTGATCCCACAGGTGCGTGGTACTCAGTGGGTGCCTTGGTGATTTCAGTGCCCGCCCTTCTGGGCTACCTGCAGGAGGTCTGCCGGGCACGGCTGCCGGAGTCTGAGCTCATGCGGAGGAAGTATCATAGCGTGAGGCAGGAGGACCTGCAGAGAGTTCGACTGTCTCGCCCCGAGGCTGTGGCCGAGGTGAAGTGCTTGTGAGTATGGAAGGAGCCAGGGAGGTGAGGGACAGTCACAGTCACACCTCCCACCACACTGAGTGTGCCAGGCATTGTATTAGGCAAACCACAGATGTCCATTTCTTTTCATCTTTTTAATAGTTCTGGGAGGTAGCTACTATTATTATCCTTCATTTATGGATGAGGAAAGGGGCTTTCACAGCTAGAAATGGACGGAGTTGGGATGAGAATCCAGATCCAGCTGGTTTCACAGCTTGTTTTCTCTCCACTCGAGAGAGTTTAGGGCAGTGGTTCTCAACCTTCCTAATGCCTCGACCCTTTAATACAGTTCCTCATGTTGTGGTGACCCCCAACCATAAAATTATTTTTGTTGCTACTTTATAACTGTATTTTCATTGTTACAAATTGAACATAATTAAAACATAGTGATTAATTACAAAAACAATATGTAATTATATATTCAATATGTGTTTTCCGATGGTCTTAGGTGACCCCTTTGAAAGGGTCTTTCGACCCCCCAAAGGGGTCGCGACCCACAGGTTGAGAACCGCTGGTTTAGGGTCTTGACTTAGTGTGTGCATGCAGGAGCCACAGCCGTGTTCCAATCCTAGCTCTTACATTTACTTGCTGTGTGACACTGGGCAGGTTGCTTAGCTTTCCTGTGCCTCAGCTGCTTCATCTGTTAAAGGAGATAATAATAGGCTTACCTCATAGGTGGTTGTGCAGATTAAATGAGTGTCTAGTACCCAGGAGGCGTTCAGTAAGTATTAGTCGTGTTCACTGCACTATGGAGACACTTCTTAGGTGTGACAGAGCTGGTAGTGCTGAAGCAGCACCAGAAGCCAGGTGCATAATATTAACATCACTTCAGAGGCAGCTGCCATTTGGTGCGCCCTCCCTGAACTGCGCTCTCTTGACATACCGCAGGGTCCTCATCCCTCCCTGGGCAGCCAAAAAACAGTTACAAACAGAGCCCCTCTCCTCCACCCCCGAAAGTATGAGTTATCTGGAGTGGGGTTTGAATATCGGTTTGTTGTTGTTGTTGTTTGTTTGTTTTTAATCTTTTACTTTGAAATGATTTTAACCTAAAGTCAACTGGAATGTATAGTTCAATCTTTACTAGGGTATAGATTGTAGTTAGTAAGCCTATATATGACTAATTAAAATGAGGTTGTGAAAGTAAAAAGACAAAACAAACAAAAACTAACAGAAGAGTTGCAAGGATAATACAAAGAACTCTCATGTGCCCTTTACTCAGAATAATTATCAACATTTTGCCACATTGGCTACATTTGTCTCTCTTTACACTATTTTTTCTTCCTGAACCATTTGAAAGTAAGTTACAAACATCATGCCTGTTACCCAGATACTTCAGCGTGTATTTTCTAAGAACAAGGACATTCTCTCTTTTTAAAAAAAATACGTTTCCATTGGCTTCAGAGAGAGGAAGTGAGAGGGACAAACATCAGTAATGAGAGAGGATCATTGATCAGCTGCTTCCTGCACACCTCCTACTGGGGATTGAGCCCACAACCCAGGCATGTGCCCTGACCGGGAATTGAACCGTGATCTCTTGGTTCATAGGTTGATGCTCAACCACTGAGCCACACTGGTTGGGCCAAGGACATTCTCTTATGTAGCCACAGTCCTGTAATCAAAATTAGGGACATTACCAAACCGGTTTGGCTCAGTGGATAGAGCGTCGGCCTGCGGACTGAAGGGTCCCAGGTTCGATTCCGGTCAAGAGCATGTACCTTGGTTGCAGGCACATCCCCAGTGGGGAGTGTGAAGGAGGCAGCTGGTCGATGTTTCTCTCTCATCGATGTTTCTAACTCTCTATCCCTCTCCCTTCCTCTCTGTAAAAAAATCAATAAAATATATTTTAAAAAAATTAGGGATATTTACATTGATAACATTAACATTAGTATTATTATTTAATACAGAGTTCATAATCAGATTTTATCGCTTGTATTAATAAGGTCTTTTATATAAATTTCTCCTGATCCAGGATCCAATCCAGAAATCACACATCGCATTTATTTTTATGTCCCTTTAGTCTCCTGTAACCTGTAGTAGTTCCTCAGAGACTTCTGTTTCTCGAGACCTTGACACTTTTTAATAGAACAAGCTTATTATTTTGTGGTATTTTCCTCAGTTTGGGGTTACCTAGTTTCTCATGATTAGATTCAGGTTGTGCATTGTTGGCAGGAAATGACAAGTGACATGTCATTGTCAATGCGTTGCGTCAGGAGGTACGTGATGTCAGTTTGTCTTGTTATGGGAGGTAGTATCTTTGATCCCTTGGTTAAGGTTTCTCCATGGTAAGATGACCCTTTCACTCTTTAGAGTTAGTAATCTGAGGGGGGTACACAAGTAAATACCTTGTTCCTTATCAAATATTTACCTACTTTTAAATCCATTGATGAGTCTTGCCTTCACCAGTTTATTCCTATGATGATTGCAAAGGTGATTTTGTAATTGTCATTATTAGCTGGCATTCTACTGTAATTCTTACTTATTATCAATATGAACTCAAGATTTTTAAACTTAATTTAATGGCTTATAATGTGTTACTGTTACAGATTTTGATCTCAAATTGTCCTAGATTTGGCCAGTAGGGTCTCTTTTGAACTGGCTTCTGTGTTCTTTCGATATGCCCCCATCTTTTTTGAGTGCTTCCTTTATGGGACTAAATGATGTTCAAATTCATCTTATACTTTCCCTGCCCTGGCTCTAGAATCAGCCATTTTCCCCAGGAGCCCTTCAGAAACCAAGGCCTGGATGCTCATTGTACAGCTTGTGCTCATTGCTTCTGTGGTGCATCCATTAAAAAAAGCTCTCCAAGTGAGTCTGCCTTAACACACCAGGTGGAGGCACATTGATCTGTCTACCTCCTGTCATTTATCCTCACAGCTCTAGAGTATCTGTGAGGTGGGTACCCCACTCCTCATTTTATAGAGGAAAACGGCAGCCCTCTTAAGTAAAGGTAAGTAACTGGCCTCATAGCAGTAGTTAGAAAGAGGCCAGAGCAGGAACCTTTGTTCTATTTCCACCTCAGCAGGGATTCCAAAAAAGGGGACTGAACTGTATGAATGTTCTCCTGAGCTCTCCGGCCCCTCCCTCGGGTTTGAAGAGACTGGCCGTCCCTAGCAGCTGTGCCTGTGAAGTCCCAGGCTCTGCTGCCCCAGAGCTCTGTCAGATCCCTTGGGTGAGTGGGGCTGGGCGTGTGGCTCATAGACGTCCCTTGTGTCTGCAGCTTGATCCAGCTGGAGGCCTTCCTGCGCCGCCTGTGCTGCACCTGTGAAGCTGCCTACCGGGTGCTGCGCTGGGAGAACCCCACCGTGTCCTCACAGTGAGTGCCCTTCTGCTCCCACTCCCACTGCCCTGGAGGAATTTGTAACTTGAGCCCCAGGCAAAGCCAGCTGCCTTGAGGGCTCCAGGGCCCCTAACTCAGGGGAAGAGAGGCTAGCGGGTAGGAATGCACTGCTTTGTGTATGGTAATATATTTTAATAACAGAAAAATCACTCACTATGTCAGTGATGGCGAACCTATGACACGCGTGTCAGAGGTGACACGGGAACTCATTTTTTTGGTTGATTTTTCTTTGTTAAATGGCATTTAAATACATAAAATAAATATCAAAAATATAAATCTTTGTTTTACTATGGTTGCAAATATCAAAAAATTTTTATATGTGACACGGCACCAGAGTTAAGTTAGGGTTTTTCAAAATGCTGACACGCTGAGCTCAAAAGGTTCGCCATCACTGCACTATGTTGTCTCCCACCCTGATATAGCGGCTGATACCATGTTTAGATTGACTTCTAGAGTTGGTCATGTGCATATATACTCTATAGTTTCGTAACGTATGTGAGATTCCCTTTTTTTTCTTTTTCACTTACCATTATATATCATCAGTGGTTTTCTTTGTTGCCATATGACTTTTGGACATTCTATTGGTGTGGTTGGGTACTTGGTGTGGTTTAGTCTCTTTACAGATTAATATCGAGGGTGCATATGCTATGATAAATGGAATCATTCTATTCTACACTTAGCCATTTTTACTTTTATTACTAACCCTGTAGTGAACATTTGTATGGGTTTAGCTTTTGAAAATATTTTCTTAGAATAAATTCAAGGATGGAACTACTGGATCAAATGGAAGGAATGTTCTTTAGGTCCTTTATATATAAATAATAATGACAACTAATAGTTATTTAGTTTCCCCCTTGTGCCAGGCCCTGTGCTCAACACCTGCCATGTATTGTCTTACTCTTTATATTGTCTTACTCTTCATAATAACTCTAGGAGGCAGGCACTATTTTAATCCCCACTTTACCTGTGCAGGAAGTGACACTCAGAAAAACCAAGGGACTTGCCTAAGGGCACAAAGCAAGAAATGGCAAAGCTGGATGCAAACCCAAGTTTGTCTTATTCTAGACTTCAGAGTCTAGAGCCTGAGGAGTGATGAGCGTTGAACCAGTATACGTGGCCCCAGCCTCAGCCATTGCAACGGCCTCACCAGTATCCATTGTTAGCAACCAGTGACTTGTTGGTGGTTGTCAAGCCTTCCACTTTGCTTTATTGTCCACTTGTTTGATCAGCAGATCTTGTCAGTTTATTAACTGCCCAGTGCTATTTCTTGCCCGAGGCCTATGCTGGGTGCTCCAAATTGTTTCCTTCCGGTCTTAGGAATTTCTGATCCTGTGGTTCCTCTGTCAATCCAGGTTCTATGGAGCTCTTCTGGCCACAGTCTGCATGCTGTATCTGCTGCCTCTGTGCTGGGTCCTTGCCCTTTTAAACAGCACACTTTTTCTAGGGAACGTGGAGTTCTTCCGAGGTAAGCCCTGGAGAGCCTGACAGATGGGCTCCTTGCTTGTCTCTATCGCTGATCATCTATTTGCTATTCTTTCCACAAGGGGGCAGCACCACATTAGGCGGGCTCCCCTGGGCTCTGCTGCTCTGAGATGTTCGGTGGGACACAGGGGAGGCTGCTACAGTAGGGGTTCCTCTGCCTTTCTGAAGCAGGTGAATCACTGCTTAGGTGATATGGTGGCTTCTGGGAGGTAAGGGAGGGATGTTTTCCCAGTGCTGCCACCTGACTTCCGGGACACAGCCCCCTGGAGTTGCTGCCACATCTCTGTGTGATCCCAGAGTCCCTGTCTGCCCTCTGGCTTCTAAAGCAGTGAGGCAGGCTGGAGAGGCCCTGAGTCATAGACGCTTGGGCCTTTACATATGTTTGGCTGATTGCTATATTTATTTTACTTGGTGTGGTTGGGTAATTAACTACAGAATCCCTAATTTATCAAGCACTTACTACGTTTAGTCTCTTTACAGTAATCTCATAGGGTGGGTGGTGGTATCTCTCCTTTTTTTTATGAGGTTAGGTTAGGTGACTTGTTTGGAATTAGGAGGGTGACTCTTTCCTGCAGCAAGAGTGGGATGCTGGAGGAAGAGGCAGCCAGCAGCAGAAATGGATACCCCCAAAGCACCACTCATTCCATCCTGTTTCTGCCTCCCATCCCACTCTTCTTGCCCTGGTAGTGGTGTCTGAGTATAGGGCATGTCTGCAGCGGCGGATGAAATCCAGCCAGGAAGAGGGTACCTTCCAGAGTCCACCGTCCCCGGATGCTGGAGGGAAGGGCGTTCTGCCAGACTGCACGCCTGCGCCCACACCCACAGAGGTGAGCGTCCCCCACCGTCAGGGCAGAGCCTGCTGTGGGCAGGTTCCGGCACCTTCCTATTACCGGCTTGTTCGTAGCACATACCTCCTGGGCTGGCCTCTATGTAGTTCCTGTTTCTCCCTAGGCCTCATCCCCTCTGAAGTGCTTGATAGTAATAATTGTAATAATAATAGCTACTCTGTGCTTTACTGAGTACTCTGCTGTTCCAAGCACTTTATAGATATTAACCCCATGAGGCGTAGGGTATTTCTGGGGATGAGATTTTGTTCTCCTTTGCAGAGGAGAAGGCCGAGGCACAGTGGTTGCTGGAGGGTGGTGTTGCCAAGATTCAGGTGGCCCTGTGGTTCCAGAGTCCATGCTCTCAACCCCTGTGCTGAAGCCACCACAGGTCCATCCTGGTCTTGGTCCCATCTCCCTGTCCCCGCTAGGTCAGAGAGCGCCTCTTTCCCATGACTTCCTTCTTTCTTGCAGTTGTGCCATTTCCTCTGGGGCAGGAATAGAAGTTTGGGAAACCTGAGTGCTGGCTCAGGGGAGGTGGCCTCTGCCTTAGGTGCCAGGGCTGCGACTCCTCCTTCTCAATAAAATCTCTCTTCCCAGGACCTCACGCCAGGCAGCGTGGAGGAGGCCGAGGAGGCTGAGCCTGATGAGGAATTTAAAGATGCGATTGAGGTGGGTGGCCCTTTTCCCCAGCACCCTCTACTGACCAGGCCAGAAATTGGGTGGTCCTGGAGCTATGTGGCTTCTCACATCCCAAATCTGGGTTCTTAAATTCTCTTATATCCAAGTGAGATGCTGAAACTTGCTCTGAGCTCAAACTCAGTGGGTGAAAGGGGGCCACTGAACTTGTGCCTGTCCTGTTGCTGATCTAGTGACCTGTCCTGGCTGCCCAGGGCAGGGATGGCTCTGGAAGCCTCTGGGAATGCCCTGCTGGGGACTGGCTGCAGATGTGGACTTGGCACCTTTGATGTGGGGAAGGCAGATTTGGGGGAGGGCACTGCCTGGTCCCCAACTACTCTTAGGCAGAATGAGGGCTGAAAGATGCCTCTTTGGGGGGCAGGGAGAGGAGGTTGGAGAAAGTGGTTGCATGGCCAAGTTCTAGGTCAGAGAAAGTTAAACAGTTTTTCCGATTTTAAGACAGTAGTTCAAGCTGATAGTTTATAGTGTTTTATTTGGCATACACACCTTATATTTTTTGAGCCAATATTTAAAAATGGGGAGATTTCAGTGAAAACTGTGGATTTTCAATTTTTCAGCAGCTCTGGTAGCCCTGAGTCTGCAGTGGCCCATGTAGCTGAGGAGTGACTGTCCCTTTTAGAAAGTCACACAGTCCCCTCCCCCACCCCTCCTCATGTTCCCTGGTCACTGAGTCCTAGTGGCAGCTGTCATTTTGTTACATTTGCGCTATTGTTTTCTTACAGTAGGAAATAATTTCTCTTTCAAAGTGGGAAATTGAGACATAAGAAATGGGGTCTTGGGCGTTTTCACCAGGCCTGTGCTTTTCACCTAGCCCATTCACTTTTACATCAGCCTGGTCCATTTACTTTTCAACCACTGAAAGATTTCTCTGAGACTTTCATACACGATTGTAGACTCTGAATCTGGGTGGTGGTGCTTTCAAGCATTTCTGTTTATAACCCACAGTAAGAAACACATGCACATCTTGGCCCAGTTCACACTTATGTTTATAATATGGATAAAGCTTAACTGAAACAAGTTTCCTAACAAATGCATCATAAGGGATCTTTTCTTTCCTGTTCTGTTCTATTCTGTTAAAAGAGTGACCCACTTAATCAGTCTCACCCAGTTTGAAGAACAGGACACAGCTCCTCCCAAGCTTGTTTGATGCTGGGGTCCTTTTATGGGGGCCTCTGTTGATGTCACCCTTTGGGACTTGCTTGAACAGAACTCAGAGTAACACTTGAGTGTTTCCTTTTGCTGGGGGCTGCCTCATAGCAACTTCCTTCCTGCTGTCTCTCTCCTTGTTTTCTTCTTCTCCCCTGCACCTCGGGAAGCAGGAGACCCACTTGGTGGTGCTGGTAAGTAGGAGCCTTGATGAGGTGGGCGGGGGCCAGGCAGGGGGAGGGTGGCCACAGTCACTACACCTCGTGGGGTCCGCTGTGCTGGGTGCCTCTGCGTGCAGGCCCTGGAGCCCTGCCACCAGGTGGGCGGGACTGGAAGGAGCTGTTCCTACAGGAGGAGGAGGAGGGTGCCCCGTGCCCGGTAGAGGACGAGCTGGCCCTGCACGACAACGGGTTCCTGAGCAAGAATGAAGTGCTGCGCAGCAAGGTGTCGCGGCTCACAGAGCGGCTCCGCAAGCGGTACCCCACCAACAACTTCGGTACAGTCGGGACAGGGACAAGGAGGGGCACCGTGGCCACAGGGCCAAAGTCTTGGAATTGTGGGTATGGGTTTGTGACGGGAGTGAGGGTACTGCGGTGTCCATGGGACCCACAGAGCAGGATTGTTGAGTGAGTGTGGGTTACTTCTTATCCCTCTGTCCTTACTGAGCTTGTGGGAAGATAAGGAACTGGGTTCCAGAAGTGCCACCCTGGACCACAGAGAGGGTGGTGACCCTTCTCAGCTTCGGGTGGTTTCCAGGGGGCACATTCTGCTGGATGCTCCTCTATTTCGGCTGAGCCTGCAGGTGGGGCCTCTAAGCCCCAGGAGGGTATAGGGACTGGCAGCTCTGTAGTCTCCCTTCCTTCTGTCTCTGGATCTGGACTTTGCTCCCTTACTCACTGCTCCCAGCCAAGGAGTCTGGGCTGGTGTCTTGAGTCCCCATTTGGAAGACTCAGGAGCGGGTGAGAGTTGAGAGGCTCAAGGCTGAGCTGCTGCCTCTTTCTCAGGGAGCTGTACAGGCTGCTCGGCCACCTTCTCAGTGCTGAAGAAGAGGGTAAGTCTCCTTGAGGGTTCCCTGTTGGGTCTCGGTCCTGCCCCACCTGGGCACCTCCCCAGTCCACAGATGTCCCAGGATCCTTGGGTGGGATCTGTGGGTGGGCAGGAGGGGGTGCTGAGGGCTCCGGGTGCCTGGGGCTGGGGATGGGTCGCATACTGACCTTGGCTCTTGTTGGCAGCGGAGCTGCAGTAACTGTGGAAATAGCTTCTGCTCCCGGTGCTGCTCCTTCAAGGTGCCCAAGTCTTCCATGGGGGCCACAGGTGAGTGGTGCAGGCGGCTGAGGGTCAGGGCAGTGGGAGGGCGTGGTTGTTCCCACCTCTGAGGAGGTGCTGCCTGTGGGATAGGAGTGAGGGGTCAGTGTTAGGTCAAGGGAACTTGGGATCCTGGTCTGGCCTGTAGTAACATCTCCTCCATCACCTTTAACAATAAAAAACACAAAAGAATATATATGATCTATCAAAATTATGATGGGTGATAATGAATGACTGTGACAGCTTCTTTGAAGTTAAAACACTTCAAAGTTAAAGCAGCGTTAGCCACACCACTGGGCTCCCAACACCACGCCTGCCTTCCCCAGAGACCACCATCCTGAATTTCATTCTTTTCCTCATTGCCTTGGTAATACTTCTGATAAAATAAAGAAGAATGTCTTTTCCTTCTGTAAAAGCTGTACATTATTATTGTAAACGAAACAACATACAGATGAGCAGAAGGCAGAGTTCCACATGCACATAGGATAAACGCATATGCACGCTCTAGAAAGGGAGCCTGTTTCACACAGTTCCTTGTAATACATTACAATGAGGAATCAAGGGTTTTTGTCTTTCCTTCCAGTCATGCAGGTAGCATGTGCTTATACTGGAAGTTTTGGAAATTACCATACAGAAGAAGTAGGAAGAGAAAAATAAATCTGTAATCTTATCACCCAGAGAAAACCACTGTTAAAACATCTTGGAAATTTTTCTTCTGGCACTTTATTTAAAAAACATTTTTAAAGGTGTTGAGTTGGTGGCAAAGTAATTTCTAATGCATAGAACACCTGGGAGAGGCCTGCTGTTGGCATGGTCACCCCCAAAGTCCCTGGTTCCCATGAAAAGATGTCTCCAAGGGCAGGCTAGTGAGCTGGGTTGGCAAGGGTGTGGGCTGAGCAGTGGGTGGTCTGTGGGGCTTTGGGGGCTGGGGAGGTGGTTCTGGTAGTTGGGGTCATGAGCCAAAGGGCATGAGGAAATGTCTCACCAAGTTCTTCCCCCTTTTCAGCCCCCGAAGCCCAGAGAGAGACTGTGTTTGTGTGTGCCTCGTGTAACCAGACCTTGAACAAGTGAGAAGAGGGGACAGGATCCGAGCAAGCGCCGGTCCCTGGGCCAGCAGTAGACCCCACTCTCCCTACCCCTAGCCCTGTGTGGCGTGTGCTGGGCAAATGTGGCCCGAATGCTAGGTAGGCTTCCCTTCTCTGCCCTTGCTGTGTCCAGCCGGGTTCTGGAGCTGTTCCCCACTCCTGCAGATGGTCAACAGAGGGGAGAGGAGCCCCTGGAGGGTCTGATATGTTTGCCTTGCTCTGTCCTGGGCTGTTAGTGGACTTTGGCCTGGGCAGGGAATATAAGCTAGAGGGCAGAAGAGAGCCACTCCTGGTCTCCATTGGGGTCTCTGAGGATCAGGGAGGCTCTCCAAAGCTGGGAATACTCTGAGACCAGAGATCAGAAACTGGGAAAAGAGATTCCTCCTCCCGTGGGGTACTGGGCCAAGACGTTTGCCTCGAGAGTCTGCTCAGGCGTGGGAGTGCCATGCCCCAGCTCTGCTGTGTGAATGTCCCTCCAGGCACCAGGATCTCATTATTTGCCCACCAACACTTTTAGGCTAACAAGACCAAAAGTGTTTCTAGAAACAGGGTTGAAGTTCCCAAGTTCCCCCAGAGGAGGCTGTGACTAGGAGGGCCTGGCAGAGCCCTTGTATTAATCAGAGCAAAATGTAGGAGTCCCAGCAGCTCAAAGGACCTCAGCCCCACGTTGCAGAAATCTTGACGTGCAGAATCTCGGCTCACAGCTGCCCTCAGCCCTGATGGGTAGATGCCAGGCACTCTGGTCACTTCTGCTCCCACTGCTCAGAGCCTCGGGCACCCCTCCATTGGCTCAGAGCTGCATTTCCCCTCCCCAGCACCTCGTCCCATGGTCCCATGTAGTGTGAGACCGGAGCAGAGGTCCTGAGCCCTTGGCCCTTGGGGGCCTGGGAAGCATGTGATCTTGCCGAGCTGGGTCCTAGGTTCCAGGCTGTTCTCCAGCAAAACAGTCTTAGTTATGGGACAAGGCCACTTAGGGTCCCCATCCTCTCTCCAGCAGTTTCACATGCATTTATGTGCCCTCTGGGCTTTGTGTGTCTCTAAGCCATGAGCGGGCTCAGGCACCCCTTCCCTCCGCTGGAGCTGCCCTGCTTTTTTGAAGTATTTATTTATTTATTTCATGGTTCCTGGGAACATGGCACAGACAATGGGCCGAGGATGGGGGCTTTGGCCCTAGGATGCTTCCCTGGAGTCCTGGGACTCAGAGCCCATAGGAGGTGGAGATGTTCCTACACCCTAAGCAGGGACCCAGGAGGCAGGTTGGGGAGGCAAGGGCCATTCTAGACCAGCTTTCTCGCCAGGCCAACAGTCTAGCCTGGGCTGGGAAGACAGGGGCCTGCTCCAGGCCGGTGAGGGGCAAGTCCCTGGGGAACCAGGCAGGCCTTGGTGTCCCCCTTCCTCAGACTCCTTTGTCCTGTTCAGAGATGAGCGTTAAGTACCCTGTGCTTTATTACACTGGAGAGGAACTAAAGGACTTCTGTGTATATGGAGAATTATCAATAAAAAGGCCTCAAGCTTCTTGTTTTTGACCTGGTCCTTGCGCTCACCCTCTCCCTAAGGCCGGAGAGCCGATCCCCCCAGTGCTGGCCGAGTGTGCAGGCCTGGGCTGTGCCTGCAGCACAGGGGTGGATGGGCATGGAGGCGAAGTCTGGGTGTGAGCCGGGGGCAGGAGGAGGAAAGCTGTGCCTTGCACAGGACAGGCTCAGCACATGTTTGTTGGATTGACTTGGGGCTCTGTCTTGTGACCAAATTGTGGGGGCTGGGGTTGGTTGGGACCAGAATTCAGTAAACTAAGCAATGCAGGCTTTAGAATGGAAAGGTTTTAGCTAATCCTTCTGAGAAAACAAAAACGGATCTGCCCTAGGTGAGGCTGAGAGCCAGCCGGTAAGAGGATTGGCTGTGAGATGGGGGTATAAGTAGTTCTTGAAGGCTGGGGTGTGGCGGGTGTTTACTGGTTGTCAGGCACTGTGGTAAGTGCTTTACACACATTGTTTCATTTCATCTTCACAGTGGCCCTATGAGGCAGGTGCTGTACTTCTCCCCATTTTACAGGTAAGGAAATTGAGGTCCAGGGAAGTTAAGCAGTGGCTGGGAAAGGCTCAGCGTGGCACTTGGCAGACCAGGGCTGGGCAGGAGCTATGCCTCCAGATGGTAGGCCTGGGGCAGTGAAGAAGGGAGTGTGAGACCCTGTCTTAGGGAGTTAGGTTATGTGGCAGCCCCATGCACGTGCAACTCGGATTTAGCTGCCGGGTCTCCTTGCAGCATGCTGCAGCCTGGTCTGGTCTAGTGGGATTCTGTGAAGCTCAGGAGCTTCCCCTGGTGTGGAGGAGCCCAGCAGCTCCATAGGGGTCCTGAGAGGCAGGGAAGCAGCAGGACCTTGTCCTGGCAGCTTTTACAGATGAGCTTATTCACTTTAAAAAGTATTAAGGCAGCCCTGGTCAGTGTGGCTCGGTCGGGCATCGTCACGTGCACCAAAAGGTTGTTGGTTTGATTCCTAGTCAGGGCACATGCTAGGGGGTGTGCAGGAGGCAGCTGATCAATGTTTCACTCTCTCCCTCTCCCTTCCTCTCTCTCCAAAACCACCACCACAAAACATATAAGGCAGCCTTAGCAGTCTGGTGGGCCATCAGGTGGAGGAGTGGAAAATAAAATAGGAAGGGCCTTTGAGCAGAAGGGGACAGGAGTGAGCACAGGCCTAGGGAGAGGCAGCTGGGGCTGTGCCAGCACTTCTCATGAGGGGGTGTGTCAAGGGTAGGTCAGCTGGAAGGCTGCTCCCTCATCATCCAGTCTGTCCTCTCACGCAGCGGTGACACTGTCCATGGGAGGATATGTGTTCCCCACGCTGTTAGATGGAGCAGGGGACTTAGAGCCTGCGTTAGTCAGGGAGTGTCCTGGAGGTGGTAGGGGAGGGTGCTTGCTGTGGGCCTGCTCTATCAGCTATAGTGGCGCCATTTAAGTTGCCATAGGGGCATTGCCCTGAGCCTTTCTATGTTACTTTACTCATCTGTAAAATGGGGATGATAGTGACATTGGTCTCAGAGGGCACTTGTGAGGATTAAATGAGATAGTCCATGTGAGGCTGGAGTGCAGTGCCTGGCACATAGTAAGCACTCAGTAAACGCCAGCTTATTGCCACCATCCTGGCAATCTTCAGAGAAAGAAAGAACAGCTCTGCCCTGCGTGGCTTAGAATAGCGATTTTTTTTTCTTTTTTCTTTTTTACACCAGAAAATAATCTTAGATTGTTATTCAGGAAAGAATCTCAGAGAGTGGCCAGAGTGTAGTTGGAATAAGCTGGGTCAATATAATTTTATTTTGGGAAAAGGAAGACAGTGCCGAATGTTGGTGAAATGCAGACTGTAGCCCAGTAGCTTGCGGGGCATGGGATACAGGACAAACATGGTTCCCCTCATCTGAGGTCGGTAGCCCCACAGAAGGGAAGCTAGGGCCACCTCCTTGTTTTACCGGTGGTGTATGTGAGGGCCTCCGTGAAGCAGGCTGGGGATGGACGACTTTAAAGGACAGGAACTGTGAAACCACGGAGGGATTTATCAGGGCTGCATTGTGCCTTACATTCTTGGCTGGGGTCAACAGCATGGAGAGGGCTGAATGTGGGGTGGCCTGGAAGACAGACTGTCCATTGCAGAGCTGGCTGCCTGTTTAAAAGATTCCTTCCAGTTCTTGAGCACCCAGGAGGAGGGGACAGGAGCCAGGTTCCGCTACAGCCCTGGTGCCTGCTGGGCAGACCTGCGATGGGCTGCCAGCTCCCACCGCCTGGCTGGGTTGGAGGGTTCTGCCCATCTTTTTGGGGTTGGTAATGGTGGGAAGCAGGCTCTAGCGGCCCTGGGAGACCTGGTACTGGCCATGCTCTAGGATCTTTGTGGTCCTCGATCACCTTCGATACTGAAGCCAAACGAAGCTCCACTGTCATTCCCTTGTCTCCATGGAACCTTCAAGGAGGCAACCCCTTTGAGGGGCCCTGGCTCCAGCATCTATCCTATTGCAGGTGGCCCTAAGATAACGATAATAGCTATGTTCATTGAGCACTTGTGCTGGGCAACATGCTGAGCATATTATCATGTAAATGTTATGAAAGTCCCCAAAGTAGTTCTGTTATTTATTCCATGTAACTGATGGGTAAATGGAGGCCCTGAGGAAGTTAAATAACCTGCCCCAGGTCACATAGCTAGGAAGCCACTGGGCCGGGATGTGAATTGTGCCAGAGGTACCAATAGATGCCTCAAAAGAGAAACTTTGGGGAACAGCTGCCCTGTCAGCCTCCCCTGTTCTGCCTGCCCCTCTAGCTCCAGGAGCTTCTGAGCACTGAGCTAACAGGAGGGGCCTGCCCACCCCCAGCCCTGACGAGTGGGCTCAGCCTCCAGGGGAACAGAGGCAGCCTTGTGGTAGAGCTCTCCCCACTCTGCCAACTCCCAGGCCCCCCTGCCTTGGCTGGGTCTGTTTTAACACCCAGAGCAGCACATTCCATTCTCTGGCACAACTGGGGGCTGGGGACTCCGGATTCCCCTGGCTGCTGCTCTCTTTAGGGCCCCAGTAGAGCCTGCTGTCTGGGTTGGGACACTGGGTCTCAGCCACACACATTCCAGGAGCAACCACCCCCCACGTTGTATTTCCCAAGGAGTGAACTTTAGCTAGGATTACAGCCGACTAAACAGTTGTGGGATGTGAGCTTCCTTTGTGGGACCCAGGAGGCTGAATGCTGACGGGGCTGAGAAGGGAGTGGGGGTCATGGTGGGCTGCTCTGGGAGTCCCGAGAAAAGCCACAGTCTGAGGCTGGCTCCTCTGCTGCTGTTAGGGCTCTTGGAGTGGGATTGGAGCAGGGCTCCCAGTTATCTTCCTATGAAGCGGGGGTGGGGGGGTGGGGGGGTGGGGTGGGGTGGGGTGGGGTGGGGTGGCAGAAGCCTGGCTGCCTGTATCTCTCTGGCCTGTCCTTGGCTCAAATCCTAGCACTACCACCATGTACAAGCTGTGTGACCTTCAACAAATTCCTTAACCTCTCTGAGCCACCTTATTAAAATGGGGATAATAATAGTACCTACCTCAAAGGGCTGTTGGGAAGCTTACATTAGAATGTTAAGATGCTTTAAAGTAGTGCCTGCCACCCAGCATAGGCTTGACACTTACTGATTACTGGTATTATATGTCTCTCCCCTATATTGGGGATATTTTTCCTGAAGCAGAAGTCCAAATGTAGCTTCCAATCCCCTTCTGAAAGCGACAGTTCTGGCTTTTAGATAAGCTCTTCCTGTCTTTTCCCTACCTTCCTTTCTGTAGTGATTTCTTAGTTGATTAATAAGTCAATTAGGGATTTATTGAGCACATATCATGTGCAGGCCTGTGGTAAAAAACTACCTACCATTTAATAAACATCTTCTAATGCTGGGCATTGTTTCCAGGTACTCTTTTCATTAAATATATTTTTATTGATTTCAGAAAGGAAGGGAGAAGGAGAGAGATAGAAACATCAGTGATGAGAGAGAATCATTGATCGATTGCCTCCTGTATGCCCCCCACTGGAGATCAAGCCCACAGCCTGGGCATGTGCCCTGACCAGGAATTGAACCATGATCTCCTGGTTCATAGGTCTATGACCAACCACTGAGCCACACCGCTGGGCTCCAGGTACTTTTCATACAATTTTCCACTTAACACTCAGCTACCTTGTGAAATAGACATGATGACTCTATTTTACAGCTGGGCCATGTTCTCAGTGTCACACAGTCACTAAGTCACAGGAAGTTCTCCACCCTCACTGCCCCTCCATGTGTCCTCTCGTAGCCCCCAAAGGCACTAGGGTCACAGTGCCCTCCAGCCACACCTCCCTACTGTCCCCATCTCTGCCAGGTCCCTTCCCCCTAGACTGGAGAGAAGCCCAGCCTAGATCCCCTCCCATAAGCTCGCTTCTTGGGGTTCATTCCTCAGCCCCTGCATGTCCCCTTTACCTTGATGAGTAACTTATTGCTACAGCTGTGAGGCCACAGGTACTAGACCGATGCAGGTAGGTGGCCCTTGCAACTAGGGGGCCAACTGCCCATAAATCAGCTCCGGCCGTCAGGTGGCCTCCCCGCAGGTCAGGAGCAGCAGAGGCCACTTGTTTCTCCTCACCACCTACCTGCATCAGGTCTGGTGGCCCTTGCAACTAGAGGGCCATGTGACTTCTGGCTGGTGAGCTAGAAGTGGAAATCTACCATGTGGGATGTGTTGGGAAATTACTGTTTCCCTGATCAAAAGGGCTGAGACAGCTGACACGCTGCTTTTGCTATTAGCACTTCCCCACCTTGCTGCCCGAGTGTGGCCGAGAAGTTGGGAGGAGGCACCATTTTGTAACCGTGAGCACCAAAGCCACCCTTGGGCAGAACAGGAAGACAGTCTGGGACATGGAACCTTCCCTGCTTGTCTCCAGAGCTCTAGTGTGCAGAAGCCCCCGTTTCTTGGCATTGCTGTTCCACACAGTCAGATGCAACTCTTCATGGTACACAGCCCAGGTGCTTGCTGACGCACCAGCTGACTCCAGACCAGCCAGGAGGGGGCCACCAGGAGGGAGCGTCGTGCCTGAGGAAATGAAGGGTGGGCTCCAGGGCCTCCCTGGTCTCGGAGGATCTTTCTTGGTCCCAGGGAAGATACTGCCAGGGGTCAGAACTGGCATGTAGAGCAGGCCTGACCCCTTTGTGGGGGTTGGGTGAGAAGGGCTTTGCTGGGCTGGGCCAAGGGAGCTCTCCCCGCCTGCTCCCTCGTGGCTGCCAGCACCTGACAGAGGTCAGTATTGTGCTCCAGCCAGAAGAGGCCCAGTCCTGTAGGTTCAGTGGAAAAATCATCCCTGGTCTTGGTTGACCATGGAAGTGTCCGTAAACATTTGGTCAGGGTAGGAGGCTGGGAGACAAGGGGCGGATTCAGGGAGCCAGGTGGGCCCAGCGGGGCTGGGGCGAGGGTGGGTGGTGGTGGCTTCCTCGGAGGTGAGGAGAAACAAGCAGCCTCTGCTGCTCCTGACCTGCGGGGAGGCCACCTGACGGCCGGAGCTGATTTATGGGCAGGCTGTCAGACCACCTGTTAGCTCGCACTGCCCACAGCAGAAGGCGGGCCCTCCGGCCTCCTCAGGTCTCTGAGAGCCGAGGGAGCCAAGGTTGGCCTCATCTCGGGAGAACATGGCTCGTTGTCTTGGAGGAGCAGCGGGCCGTGACTGGGCTCGGCATTCCAGCTGTACCTTCACTGGTGAGGGGAGCCCCTCTGGGGGTGTCCCCCGCTCCCTGCTCTGGGCACATCTGCCCTGCCCCTCAGTCTCTGCTGGTGGATGCCCCTAGGGACTCTCTGGGCACCACCTCTTCCAAATGCTGGACATTTGACTGGCAATAGCCTGTTGCCTCCACTTCAAGGCTTGTCCCCTCCCTGCCCCTCAGGGAGCAGCCTCCATCTGCACTGGGCTCACTGAAGAAGCCCCTCGGGCATCCTAGCTGGCCCCCTCCATGCATGCAGGCCCACTGCCCTCCTCCTGCCTCAGCTGTGGGCTTATCTGGATACCTAGACGGAGGGTCTCACCTGGGCTGCAAACCACCCCAGCGAGCATGGAGAAATGCTGATTTCTGAACAGCCTCCAGAGATTTGGAACTAATTGCTTTAGAGCGAGGTCCAGTGTTTCGTGGGAAGTGGGGCCTGAGCGTCTACTTCATGCTGATGCTCTGGTGCAGGAACCACACTGAGAGACCACCATTCTGCACCGTCATCTCCTCCCGTCAGGACCAGTGTGCAGTGGTCTGTGTGCTGAGAGTGTAGGAGCAGCATGTTCAGGCCTCTGGCTCCTCCAAGTAGCTCTGTGGCCCAGCCTCTTGGCTCCTCGGAGCAGGCATTGCTCGAGGGAGGGAGACTGTTCAGGACTGTGGGAGCCTTCTGGCCGTGCGAGGAGGCTGGGGAACTTGGCTGACCTCAGAGACAAAAGATGGCCAGCTCCGTCCCTCATTGGTGGGGATGATTGGGTGACCCTTGTGTGCTCTTGGGGGATCCTGCACAAGCATGGACACTGCTCTTAGGCATTCTGAGTATGTCTGTGTGGACAGGCCGTGGGCTATGACAAGGGCCTCTTTCTAAAAGTCCCTTCTGAACCGCCCTCTCCTTAGCTCTGGGGAACCGCCTGACAGAGAAACCACCTGGTCAAAACCAACTGTTGTTTTCTTTGATTTAATTAAAAACTTAAAAAAACAAACCATTAAACACCAAACCCTACCTGCATCAGTCTAGTACCTGTGGCCTCACAGCAGTAGCAATAAGTTACTCGTCAAGGTAAAGGGGACATGCAGGGGCTGAGGAATGAACCCCAAGAAGCGAGCTTATGGGAGGGGATCTAGGCTGGGCTTCTCTCCAGTCTAGGGGGAAGGGACCTGGCAGAGATGGGGACAGTAGGGAGGTGTGGCTGGAGGGCACTGTGACCCTAGTGCCTTTAGGGGCTACGAGAGGACACATGGAGGGGCAGTGAGGGTGGAGAACTTCCTCCAAATAGTTCAGCCTCATATCCAGACTCCCCTCTCCAAAGCGAGCCCCCCCCCCCCCCGCCCCAGCAGAGGGGAGCTGCACCATGGTCCCCTCCAGAAACCGCCTCGGCTGCGCATAGCCCCTCTACCCTTCCCTCCATCTCTCCTCCCTGCCTACTTTTTGAGACCCTGGGGATTTCCCCTCAAAAGAAAAAGCCTTATGTTTAAGAGAGGAAGCTCCCAGATACCCCAAAAGCCCTCAGTCAAGGACAGCTTGGGCTCCATGCCCATCCCTCAGGGCCTGTGCTGGCACTCGGGGCAGGAGGTGACAATGCAGGGCAGGGACGGGGCAAGGCACAGCTGCGAGGGCCCCTTCAGTGGGGCTCAGCAGCCCCGTAGAAGAAGGGGTAGTAGAGGGAGCAGGGGTAGGAGAACATGAATTTGACAGCGAACTTCATCTCCTTATTCTTCTTGTCCCAGCGGTAGACGGCCATGAGCAGCAGCTGTCCATCCACCTTGCGGCCCATGACCAGGAAGCTGCCGGCCAGGCTGTCCAGCTGTGGGCAGGGGCAGCCCGCACCATTCTTCATGTGCAGGACCAGCCGCTTGGTGTCCTTGCGCTTCAGGGGGCCCGGCTTGAGCAGCTTCTTCTTTTTCTGGGCTCCGATCAGCTTCCGGTCCCCATTCTCTATCTTGATCTCCTTGATGCGCATTTTGACCACTGTGTATGGGGGTGGACAGAGGACAGCATGAGAACGGTCAAGTTTGCTCAGGATGCTGGTGGCCCCACTGCTGGTGCTCGTGCCTGAGGCTTCAGGGTGGAGCAATACACACACATTTTCATGTTTATGAAGCTCCTATCATGTGTTGGACTTTCACGGACATTATCACATTGAATCCTGGAGGTGTGGGTAGTGGGGAGAAATAAGATTTGCAGAGGTTGTAAGCTGCCCTGACTCTAGAGCCTGGATCGAGGGAGGTCTGGTCGACCCAGAACCCACACCTTTTCCAATACGAAGTGCACAGTGAGCTCTCGCTGGGGCGCGGGGTTGGGCTGTCCAGGGAGGGAAATATTGGAGGTGTGGTGACTAATTGGAGGGTTTGGTGGGGAGGGGTCCTTGAGATGGAGGGAGGCTGGACTTCATGTTCTCTGGGGATGTTTCTGAATGGGATTTCTGGTTGTGTGTGTGTGTGTGTGTGTGTGTGTGTGTGTGGTGTGGAGTGTATGTGGTGGGTATGAGTCAGTGTGTGTGTGTTTGAGTTCACATGGCGTGAATGTGGGCTGCTAAGTGTTTGACAGCTGGCTCTGGGGAGGGGCCTGCCCTGTATCATTCGCCGGTTTCCGTGGGGTAAATACCCCTCTATGATGCACCGCATCACTGAGTACAAGCTGAGTACAAGGCTGGGAAGCGCGGCACACAACCAGCTCTTGCTGGTGTGAACACACCACTGTAACCTGCGTGAGACTGTGTAGTGTGGGTGGGAGTGTGTGTGTGTGGTGCTGTGTGCTTTGTGTATATGAGAGTCGGGTGTGGTGTGTGGGAATGTGAGAGTGTGGGGGGCGCTGGAGGGATGTGGTAGAAGAAGAAGTGGTCAGAGAGTGTCCAGGGCACTCCAAGGTGACCACAGAGAGCCTGACAGTTGGGAATAGGGAGTCCTGAGCTTGGGTAGGGTCACTTGGGCTAATCTCCCCTCCCTTCTTCAGGCCTCTGGGCCCCATCTCTGAGCATCCAGGGAGAAGCCAGAGAACTACTTTTCCACCCAGGGAAGGAAGTCGTTACAAAATCTCTTCGCTTCTTACTCCCTCTCCCTCACCTCCTCATTTTCTCTCTTGAACACACACACACACACACACACCTTGTGATAGAATAGTGATATTCTCTTTCCAAATAGACTAGCAACATGAGAGACCTGCTGACATAAGGATTTCATCCCCCCCCCCCCCCCCCCCCCCCCCCCCGCTCTCTCTCTCTCATGGACAGGGAGGCCAAGACACAAAACAGGAGCCGACTTGGTAAAGATCACAAGCTGGACTGTGTGGTCCATGCAGGAGCCAGGGCCTGACTGGACTTGACTCAGCTGCCCAGGAGTGGGGAGGCTCCAGGATGAAGCTGTGGGGCAGGTGACCACAGTTCCCCTGGCCAGAGTACATCGGGTCCTCAGAAGAGGACCCCAGGGATAAGGGGGCTGCACTTCCATTCCGGAGCCCATTTCTCCCACCTGCTGCCCCCATCCATCTCAGGGCTAAGCCTCCTCCCCACATAGAAAACCCAGCCCTGGAGGCCCCTCTGTGGATGGTGCCAAGTGAGGGCTGCAGGAGCCCTGGCCAGGGATGGCTTCTGGGGCCTGGTGGACCATGGCCAGAAGCCCCTGAGATGATACTGAAAAAGGAGCATTTCTCTGGGGAGAGGGTTCATTGTTATCAGTCTAAACGGGGTCCATAAGGCAAAAAACTTAGGGTTCACAGTGATGGGCGTGGACACGTGTTCATATGTGTGCGTGTCAAGGAGGAGGGGCTGGGGTGGCTGCGTGGGCTCCACACTCACCGAAGTCACTGGAGCACATCTGCTCCATGAGGCCGTCCGCGTTGTGCTCCATCTCACACTGGGCGCAGATCTTGGTCACTGAAGAGAGAAGCAAGGGTGGGGTCGAGCGAGGCTGGTGTGGGGACCAGAGTCCAAAGAGCCACTTAGGGTGCAGGCTTGCCCACGGACGAGCCACCTCCCCCTGTCCAGCCTCCATTTCTTACCAGGAAATGGGAAGGTGGCAGTGAGAACGCCACCTGCTCACGGAGTAGTTGTGAACGGGAGCGAGACAGGTTGTGCAGGGACAAAACTGCCCAGGTGGGCATGACTGCCCATGACCCTGACAGCTGCAGCTGTTTCATTTAATCCTCAGAAGTAGGTGTTTCTTTATTGTAAAGACAAGGAAACTGAGGCTCAGAGTGGCTACCCAAGTCTGCAAAGATGTGAGGACCGAGCTTAGGACTCAGGGTTTGTGGCTCCCAGGCTAGAGCTGGGGTAAGGGGTGTTCATGGGGGTCTTCCTAGGAACACAGGGTCCAGGCGTGTGGGTAGACAGGTGTCGCTGGCAGGGCAAGGACTATGAAGAGGAGCACCCACCCCTTAGCACTGCCACGATTTCTGACTTTTCAAAGGAAGCCAAAGGTCTTAATTTTTATACAAAATAATGAGTTTTATCTGTTACACTCAGGCTGCTGGTCCTGAGGTCACTGCACAGCACCTGGCCTCTGTTCCCCTATGTCTCTGTCTCCAGGTGGGCCCCCCAACATGGGGGTAAGAGGGGCTCAGACAGGGTGGAGTGCAGGGGAGGGCCAGGTGGGATTCCCTAGCTTCCAGACTGTAAATGGTTGGGCTCCCTACTGGGGACTAAGCCGTCTCTCCTGGAGCTGCCTCCTTCTCCCCTGCCTCCCTGTCCCATTCTCAACCCGAGGAGGGGGTTCAGTCACTGGGCCCCCACCCAGCCGTGACTCCCAGGAGAGGGCCTGATGTGTCGGGCGCGGGGCTTCGCTGGTGAGGTTAGCCCTGGGGTGGGTAGGGCACGCTGAGGTACAGTTGTTTTTTGCGGCCAGGTCGATAGGAAGAAAGGAGAG
Organism: Myotis yumanensis; assembly: GCF_028538775.1. NCBI lineage: Eukaryota > Metazoa > Chordata > Mammalia > Chiroptera > Vespertilionidae > Myotis > Myotis yumanensis. The sequence goes on along the minus strand of NW_027223764.1, from coordinate 20,759,432 downwards.
CTGTGCTGCCCTTGGGGAGGTCCCAGTGTCGGGGGCTCCTCAGGCTCTCAGGTTAACAGCCGAGGCAAAGCTTTCCTGCTCACTGCCTGGGTTTATCCTCTTGTCTGGTGCTGGCTCGGGGTTACTCTGTTTGGAAGGAGTTGGGCAGATGGGGGAGGGTGAAGGGGTGCACAGTGAAGGGGAGGCGGAGGCCAGGGAGGTATTAGGGGTAATGGGATGTGGGAGGCCACACCTAGGATGTCAGGGGTTTCAGGACCCTGGGTCTCTTTCTGTTTTACAGATGGGGAAACTGCTGCTGAAGGGGCAGAGCCTGACTATCGCTCTTTCTTCTGCACTGAGCCTTGCCCAAGGTCTCGCAGCCCGGGGGCTGAGGAAGAGAGTGGGGAAAGTTAGAGAGAGAAAATGGGGAGATGGAATCAGCCCCGGTGTGCACTTAGTCCCCAGTCTTTCACTACATCCCTCCCCTTAGCCCTCCTCCCTCCCAAGTTCCCCAAACTGGGTGGGAATCCTTGTCTGGATGCCTTGGAGTCCAGGTTTGTGGAGGAGGTAAAAGGCATGGTTTATCCCCCAACATTCTTGCCTGAGAGAGGCAATAAGGCATTTATCAGGATGCCCTAGGATGAGGGGACTGTATTGGGGTCACCCCAGGGGTTCCATCTTTTGGGAAGGTGGGTGCCGGGAGAGAAGCCTGGAGGGTTTTCAGGAAGCTGAAGTGGGGAGAACCAGTGGGAAGGTCCAGAGCCGCAGGGAGGCTCTGCTTTGGCAGTCCGCGCATGGGTGGGAAGGCGGGAATCCCGGCTGTGGGAGACAATCCCCGGGGTGCTCAAGGCTAAACGAATAGGGGTGTGTGTCTGTGTGTGTGTAGAGGGGTTGACACCTATGGGGGGCTCGCAGAGCTGTGCTCAGGGGATGGGGGAGCGGCATCTGTCCGGGGCCCATCTCTCCAGCACGCAGGGCCATCAGAGCGCGCGGGGGCGGCGGGGGCGGCGCTACCTGGAGGCGCGGTGGCGGGCAGGTGCCCGAACTGCACAGCGATGCAGAGGTCGTTGTCCAGGGGGAACTTGTGGCAGTGCAGCATCTCGGGCCAGGGGAAGCCGTAGGCCTCCATGAGCGGCGCGCAGCCGGCGCGCACGGCCTCACACAACGAGCGGCACGGGTAGATGGGCTGGTCCAGGCAGACGGGCGCGAAGAGCGAGCAGAGGAAGACCTGCGTGTCCGAGTGGCAGCGCTTGGCCAGCAGCGGCAGCCAGCTGCTCGCCTGCTGCTTCACCTCGGCCAGGCTCTCGTGCTCCAGCAGGTTGGGCAGCCGCATGCGCTTGTAGCCCACGGTGTGGCAGAGCGGCAGGTCCGCGGGGATGTCGAGGCACTTCGGGGGCTTGGAGTACGAGCGCCCGTGCAGCGGCTCCGTCTGCCAGCCGTAGTAGTCGTACTCCTGCCCGCGCGCCGGCAACCAGCGCAGCGCCCCCAGCAGCAGCGCCAGCGCCGCGGCCCGCGCGCCCCTCGCCGCCGCCCGCATGGCTGCGCCGTCCCCGCCGCTCGGTGCGCGGCGCCCCCAGCTGCCCCGTGTGCTCCCGCCACCACGTTCCCCTCCAGCCGCGGCAGCCGGAGTCGTCGGAGTGGGTGGCCGTTTTCGCTCCCCGCCCGGGCTCACCAAGTGGGATCCTGGCGCCTCCCACCTCGGGGCTCCTACCCGCGCCTCGACGCGCGCCCCAGCCAATCTCAGGCCGTCGGGCCCCACCCCAAGGCGGCAGGGAGGCAGGGTGGAGCCCCATCGGCCCCTCCCACCGGCTCCCGCGCCTCCTGCCCAGAGCCCGCTCCTGCGCCCCTCTGCGGATCACCGGCTCCCCAGCTCCCCGGCCACTGACCCGTCTCGCCCCACGCCTCTCCTTGAGGCTCCCTCACTTCTCTCGACATTTTCCTCGCCCCTCGCCCTCGTCCTCCTTCCTCCTTATCGCTCTTTGACTCAGCCTCTCCTGTTCCTTTTCTCACTCACTCCGCTTGCTTATCTCTCCGTCTGGGCCTTTCCCCCTCCACTCTGTTTTCTCTTCCCCGACACCTCGGATCTCCCTTCTCCCAGCAGGAGGCTCCTGCCTGCCCACACCCTCCAGGTTCAGGCGGTCGGTTCTTGCCCTCTCGGTCCGGTTCTTGCCCTCTCGGTCCGCCAGCATTTTTCTGAGCTCCTGCTTGGTGCTGGGCACCGGGCTGGCTGCTGGAGAGTCAGAGGTGGATGTGACCCAAAACCCACCTCCAGGAGCATCATAACCTAGTGGAGGCGAAGACTATACCATTACTACTATTTAGTGAGTTCTTCCTAAGCGCCAAAGACACTGCACAGCACGTCACACCCTTATCAGCTACTATTTCTCACGATAGCTAGTACAGACTGGGGATCACTGCGGGCCGAGTCTGTTCTAAGCAGAGTGCATACATTACCTCATTTAATTTACCCAGCAACCGCTCTCAGGTGGGTAGGTACTATTAATAATCCCACTTTACAGATACAGGCACTGAATGGGGTTAAGAGAGGTTAAGTAAGCATCGGTGTGGGGATTTGAACCAGAGTCAGAGCGCAGATATAACTGGAGGTCTGGATTTGAATCCGAAGGCTTAATGGCTATGGAGGGCTCAGAGAGGGGACGTAACTGGTCCTTGGTGACATAGCTAATCGGTGAAGGATCCTGGATTCGAGTCCAGGTGTTGGACTCCAAGGGCCAGGACTTAACCACTCTGCCCTAAGATAAATTCTGCGCCAGGCGAGGAAACAGTGGGAGAGTGTGCTTCCTCCGGGAGCTGGGAGGAGGAAGGAATTGAGGAGGCTATCCAGGGAGGCATCAGAGAGGAGGCAACCTCATGAGCCTAAGTTTTGGGTCTTTTCCTTGTGTTGGGTCCTGCGTTTCATTGGCTTTCCTGTGGGAGTTTTGGAGGAGAGGCTTGTGGGTGGGATGGCTTGGACTTTGCTGGGGAGGGTACGCTGGGAGGTATCTTATAGGAGGCCTTGGGTGCTCTGGGGGCTGCCTCCGCTGGGAGGTGGGAGTGCTAGGGCATTTGCCCCCTCCACACCTGCTCTTATCTGCCCGGCCCCAGCCTCCCAGTCCTCCTGAATGTTCCCAAGCCTCCTGGCTTCCCATGGGTCTGTCCTCGCAGCGGTAGTTGAGAGAGACAAAGGACCACTCCTCTTAATATTCACCACACCAGAGCACCTATGCACAAAAGGGATACAGAAATGCGGAAGACATAGGCTCCGCTTCCTCTGATCTAGTTGTGAGAAGAAGACATAAGGCAGAGGAGGCAGAAGAAAATGCAGCAGACAGACCAGGGTGGCACAGACTCTCTTTTGATGACCAGGATGACTCGGTTGGGTCCAGGTAGAACACGCTGAGGGTATTTTCTCCCCCTGTTCCCTTTCCCAATTCCCAGCACGAATAGGTTCTGTGGATGACCCTCAGGAGGTGAAGGACTGGTCCCTGCAGGGTCAGACAACACAGTGTAGTAATGGTGCAAGAGTCCGAACTGCAGACAGAAAAAGTCAGGTTCAAATCCAAGTGCATACTCACTGAGTGACCTTGGGCAAGTACCTCGCCATTCGGACTCTCCATTTCCTTGTTTGTAAGCTGGGACCTCCTCAGCAGTTACCTGAGAGGCAAACAAAAGGATGCATGGAAAGAAAGCCCCCTACACAGTGCCAGCACATAATAGGCACCTAGGCATGTCAGATCTCCAAGGGATGGATGTGTAATTATAGGGTTAAATTCGGGGTGTGTTCTGAAAGCTCCCCCAGACACCTTGGCCCTGGCTCTGGTTTGGGATTCTGCTCTCTGCACTCCAGGTCACCCCTGAGCCCCCCTCGGGCTGGCCCAGGCTTCTGTACTCCAGGGGAAGTGTGGCCCTGGGCACTGGGGGGAGGGTGTTGGAGCTCCCCAGGTGGTTGTACAAGGTGCAGGCTCCTTGGGCAGCTGGTCATCTTGGAGTTCCAGTGCCTGGTCTGGACTGAGGGAGGCATTGTTCCTGCTGCTGGTTTTGTAAGAACTGCAGATGGTCCGAGAGCAGAGTGAGTCTGTACTTGGCAGCTCCAGGGGCTCTGAGGGTCAGAGGGGCCAGGCTGGACTCTGCCTTGGGGACCCTTGAGGCTTCCGGACATGGAATCCATGATGAGATCCAGGAGGGAAGCTCTTCACAACAATGGTGCCAGGTGGTGGCTGTGCCCTGGGGCGGTCACTCAGGGACGCTCTCCCTCTGAGGCCCCGCCATTTGACTATCCTGGCTGTGCAGCCGAGAAGGCAGGAGGCTGCACTGCAATGCAGCGCCCCTTCCTGATGAAGCTGTTCCGGGGCCTAGGCAGCTGGGTGAAACACCTGGCGTGTTGGGCATCTGTCCATCTTGGTGTGTCTGCAGTCTGTCCAGGCACACATTTTCCCCAGCTGAGAGAGGGTATAGTTTGTTTAAAAGAATGTTTATTCATGGTCTGTTGTGAGCAAAGTCCTATATAGATAACTTGTAGATCCAACTTGGTTAATTATGTTATCAACTCCTCCAGTTTTCTACTTTTTTTATTGCCTACTTCCGTGGTTCTCTGAGTGTAATCAGGATTCTTCTGAGGGTCCCCAAGTCCCTTTCAGGGAGTCTACAAGGTTAAAATAGTACATAATTCCAAGATCCACTCAAAGTACAAGATAGACGGATAGAGTTTAAGTTAACAGTAAGAAAAGTTCATTGATATGGATTCAGATTCTACATTACAACCAACAATTAAGGGACTGCCACATACCATTTTTTGGGTAGTATTAGAGAAGACTATCCACGATATCTGAAAGTCTATGAAAATACTCTCCTTTCCAACCACGTTTCTGTGTGAGGCCAAATTTTCTTCATATAGTTCAACCAAAACAGTATCTAACAACATACCGAGTGCAGAAGGAGATTTGAGAACCCGTTTTCTGTTAATCCACACGTGAGAGAGATTTGCAAAAATGTAAAGCAAAGCCACTCTTCTCACTGATTTTTTTGTCTTGTAAAATGTAATTAGCTTTCACAAAATTTATGTTAGCATATAATGGGTTTATTATTGTCATTTAGAACAAATTAAGTAAATTAAAATTTTTCTCAGTTTTAATTTTAAACATGGCAATTATTGATAGGTGTAAACCCATTAACCAAAAGCTCTTTAATCTAAAAACTTCCATAATTTTTAAGAGTGTAAAGGGGTCCTGAGACCAAAAAGTTTAAGAATTGTTGGTTTCCTTATTCTGTTCACTTCTGATAGAGGTGTAGTAAATCTACTTTGATCCTGAGTTTGTTAATTTTTCCCTTTTCCCTTTTGAATCAGTTTTATTTTGAAGTGATGTTGTAAGGAGCATAAAGTTTCATGATTATATGTTCTGGTTGGATTGTAATTTCTATCTGTATGACATAGCCTTCTTTGTTTTGTTTAAGGCTTTAGTCTTGGGAGTAATAATTCTACAAACCAGCATGTAACTAGAACCCGCAATGGGCAGGCATACATGTGAAAGCCTCCGTCCCTGTCCGCGTGGAGAGCATGAACACCCCGAGGCAGCACAGTGTAGCAGGAAGGGTCTGGGCTCAGAGTTGGACATACTGGTGGTGAATGGTGACCACTTCCTAGCAGTGTGTCCTTGGACATGTCTGTTGGACTTTGAACATTACTTTCTTCATCTGTAAAATGGGGTTAATAACATTTATTTACTTGGTGATAGTGAAAACTTACTGAGATAAGGGGTGAGAGAAGCGCTCAGCAGAGTCCTTGGTGTCTGTGAAAAATGATACAACAGAGCCATGAGCCATGAGATCTGCCCCATTCGTGCCATGCAGAGCACCCAGAAGAGGCAGTGTGGCAGTGGGGAGTGCACCCAGCTTGGATTCAGAAGATCTGAGTTGTGTTTTCAATTTAATAGCAAGCCCCCCACCCCCGCCCCACCCCACCTGAGTCTCAGTTGCCTCATCATAAAATGGGAGGACCACCTCTGACTCCCATTCTCCATGAGGCTCTCTGGAGAATCAAATGTGATAATGAAAAGGAAGGGGGTTGGGCTGACGATGGAGGTGAGGTTGACTTTGTCCTTGGCCTGAGGTTGGGAACCTCTTCCGTCTCCTGCTGTGAGGAGGTCCTGCCAGCATAGACTTGCCCACCTCTGAGGAAGGTTGTGTCAACCAATGGTCATCGGTGCAATCCAGCTCCAACAAGAAGCCCCAATTTGGGGTGCAGTGAAGAAGGAAACTTTATTCAACGCAAAACAGCTAAATTGTGATACAGCAAAGCTGTAGAATAACTCTGGAGCCAGGCCCCTCTCTGGCTAGATAGCTCTGCTCAGCCACCACCTGCTCTGTGCTGGTCTGTTTCACTCTGCTCCGGCTGGGAGAGCAGCCTGGATCTCTTCTTACTCCTGGAGCCACAGGGGAGCTGGCTTATATGACAGAAGTCCCCACCCTTGGTTCCTGATTGGTCTATCCTCATGCACATTAGAAGTCCACATTTTTGCAGTTTGATTTGTCCAAAAGGCACTGTCCTGATTGGTCAGAATAGAGCCACTCTCCACTCTGATTGGTTAGAACTGCTCAGCTCTGATTGGATGGAGAAAGCCTCAATCCTATTGGTTGAAATTTATAAGGGCTGGCTCAGAAGGCAATAACAGTGCAGGTGGGCAGTTCAGCACAGGCTTCTCTGAAGTGCAGCTTGCATGACAGGCCCCTCTGCAGAAATGGCTGCTAGGTTTTTCTTTTCTTTAATTTGAGCCCAATTAGCCACCAGGAGCTCTTCTTAGTAGGTGTCTTCCCCGGCATTCTCCTGGGTTCACAGTTGGGATGCCAGAATGAATCTTGTCCTTATTTTAGCCTCCTGGGATTATCTGCATTTTACAAGCTCAGTGTTCCCCTGCCAGGACACCTGCCTTCACAGAAGCTGCTCCTGAGTGCTCAGCAAAACCCAGGGTCAATGGTCTGTGTAACTAAAAGAACTGTTAGCGCAGGCCGGGACCCATAGCAATTGTTCCTCAGGGCCCTCCATCCGCCATCATTTTCTGTAAGAGGAAACTAGAACTTGGCCTTCCTGACTCCCCGTTCAGTGCTCCTTCCATCACACCTTCATATTGTTTTACTTTCCAGTGTTTTCGCTTTGTTGATTGCAAAGTCAACATCTGTCCCAGAGGCCCCCTGTGTGCTGTGCTCTGGGCAGCAGTTCAAGCAGGCCTGCTCAGGATCTCCGGGTGCCCAGGTGTCAGTGGGGCCTGGTTGTAGAGGGGCTGGAGCTAGGCTCCTTGTCACTGACTCAAGTGGCCAGAAAGGCCAACCTTAGTCCTCCCTTCTGTGAGCCTGGACACTGGATCTCATGTGGCTCTGGAACGAAAGCAGGCCCACTTGTGTTGGGCCTGGGGCTTGGTCTAGCTCTAAGAGTGCCTGTCTGAAGCGCAAAAGAAAGTGGGGTGGGGGGTGGGCACTGCTGGTATTCTCTGGATAGGGACAGGGATGGAGCAAAGGCTGAGTAATGCTCTCCTGTTGGGTCCCCAGCACACCTGGAGTCCGAGGCTGTGGCTAGTGGGCCACCCAGACTAAAAGCTTATCAGAGAAGCAGTCAAATGTTTTGGTTAAGAGCATGAACTCTAGAGCAGGACTGGGTTCTCATTTCAGCAATGCTACTTGACCTTGGGCAAGTTATTTAACCTCTGTCTTCAGTTTTCTCGTCTGTAAAATGAGGATGGTAACAATAATCATTATAGGATTATTGAGAGCATCCAAGTTCATTTAAAAATTGCTTAGAATGGTGCACACAGGAGGAGCTACTTATGTAATTGTTAGCTAATAGTATTGAAGAATTGTGTGACCTTGGCCTTTAGAGACTGAATCCACTGTGCTCTCCCTCCTCACTCCTGTCCTTCCTCGCTGCTCTGGGCCTCTGGTTTCATGGTTTTCCACCCTGTGGAGCAAAGTGATCATTTCAAACTGCTAACTTGATAGCCTTGCTCTTCAACTTGAGACCCTCAGGTGAAGTTCTTACCCAGGCTCCAGGTGGCCCAGGCTTCCTCGCTGGGCATGCTGGTAGAACTCCGAACCTCCTTTTGCAGCCCTCCTCATGTAACTGCTCAGCATATCACTGAGTGTATTTTCTCAATTTCTGGTTTTCCGGTAGACTGAGTTCCACAAGGGCAAGACCTTGTTCATCTTGGTTTTCCGTGCTCCCAGCACACTGTCAGTCACATAAATGTTGCATGAATGAATGGCTACATGGACGAATGAATACTTGGTGGCAGGAAGTGGCAGAAGAAAGGAGTCTTTGGAGCCAGATGGGCTCAGGCTGGAGCCAGCTTTCTTTCTCCCTTTTCAGGCTCTGTTGGAATTCTTGGGAGCCCCAGGTAAGATTAGGAGGGTTATAGGGTGAGTGTGGAGAGAGCTGGGGGGTACTGGGTGGAGTAAGTTGAGTGGTGTATCATGGTTGCCTAGAGGCTGAGGTTGATGGACAAGTCCCTAAGCTCATGTTGACTTCCCTCCCTCCCTCCTTCCCCTTCATTTTTGCATACTTATTTAGGGTGTCCTATGTGCCTGGCTCTCCCATACATCATCTCATTTAATTATCCCAATAGCACTGTGAGGGAGGCATGATTATCCCCATTTAATGTGAGAAAACAGAGAGGTTCAGTAACTTGTCCAGAGTCACACAGCCAAGAAGTTGTTGGAATTGAACACAGGACTTTCCTCTGTGGCTTGTAGATTCCTGCCTACTTGTGAGAAATGGCTGGGGGCAGTTCCATCCTGTTACACCTTGTCTCAAAGCTCCCTTGCAGGAGAGGAGGGCCCTAGGTCAGAGCACTTCTGTGGAACTCAAGTAACTGAGGCTGCAATAGATTTGATGCTGGTTGTCTAGGCCACTGCCCTCAGGGAGCTCAAGGTCTAGAGCAAGCATGTCAAACTCACTGCCCGTGGGCCCCATGAAGTCCACAATGAATATTTTTTTTTAAAGTATATTTTTATTGATTTCAGAGAGGAAGGGAGAGGGAGTGGGAGATAGAAACATCAAAGATGAGAGAGAATCATTGATCAGCTGCCTCCTGCATGCCCCCCACTGGGGATCGAGCCTGCAACCCAGGCATATGCCCTTGACTGGAATCAAACCCGTGACCCTTCAGTCTGCAGGCCGGTGCTCTATCCATTGAGCCAAGCTGGCTAGGGCCCACAATGAATATTTTTGTGGCCCAGGAAATGTAACAGTAAGTAAGAAACGTTTTAATAAAAATTTCATAACAATTTTTACAATATCCTGTTATATATAACTAGTGGCCTGGTGCACGAATTCATGCACATTGAAAGGAAATTGATTAGAAGAAATATTTTAATATCACTATTTGCCCTGTCTCTATAAAAAAAGTGTCAACCAAATTCATGACCAACAACGACAGATGGAAACACATGTGTGTGATTGGCACTATTGAGAGCTTTATATATGTAGATAAACTTGCTTAAGTAGACCTGCTTTCTCATTTAGCTAAACTTTTTCCAGCCCAGTGAAGTACCCCAACTTCTCTTTCAGGTAATTGCGAGCAACACAGCAGTAAATATCAACATGAAGCAGATTATTATTGTAGATCATGCAGGGAGAACAAAGGGTGAAATATTTAACTGTAGCAGGGTTTGACTATATTCTGCACAGTGAGAAGAACTGGAGTCATTTTCAAGTTCCACCATTTCTTACTTCTTTTCAGTCAGGTCAACTTTCTAAATCTCCATTTTCCAGCTAATGAAAAGAAAATAGGATTCTACCAAGTTTCCTATCTACCTACTCCAGGACTTCTGTGAGGATCAAATGAGATGAGGCACATTAAACTGTAAAATGTTTGCACCTGGCTATAAAGCAAGTTGGGTTCCTGGGCTGAAGAAACTCCAAGGAGGCTAGTCACTAGGGAGAGGAAGCTGGGCGTTGCTACATGACGTCAGTACCCAGGTGGTCATACAGTTAACATATTAACCTTTATATATAGACTAGAGGCCTGGTGCATGAAATTCGTGCACAGGGGTGGGGGGTGTCCCTCAGCCCAGCCTGCACCCTCTCCAATCTGGGACCCCTCGGGGGATGTCAGACTGCTGGTTTAGGCCCGATCCTACAGTGATCGGGCCTAAACCAGCAGTCTGACATCCCTCCCACAATCTGGGACTGCTGGCTTCTAACCACTCGCCTGCCTGCCTGATTGCCCCTAACTGCCTCTGCCAGCCTGATTGCCACCTAACCGCTCCCCTGCCAGCCTGATGGCTCCCAACTGCCTCTGCCTCATTCCCCACCACAGTGGCTTTGTCCAGAAGGAAGTTGAAGGAACTGAGGCCACACCCCCCGCCATGCGGGGCTTGATGGGGGAGGCCTCAGGCCACGCACCCTGCCCCGGCACTAGGCCAGGTGACCTGAGGCCACGCCCCCGACCCAGCAGGGCTTGACAGGGGTGGGGCTGGCTGGGTCTGGGTCTCCTGTGATTTCAAGATGCACGTGGGTGGGTGGGGACTTGACTCTGGTTTCCGTGGTGCGCCTCAGACTCTGACAGGAGGAAGATTTTCATATACATTTAACTAATTTTCTTTCATCTCTGACACTACTATTATAAAGGGAAAATAGCAATATTAAAACATTTCCTCTAATTAATTCCCTTTTAATGTGCACGAATTTTATGCACCGGGCCACTAGTCTATATATAAAAGGCTAATATGCTAAGTGTCTGACCGACTGGGTAATGACGTCACATAGCAACGCTCAGTTTCCTCTCCCTAATGATGACTAGCTTTCTTGCAGTTTCTTCAGCCCAGGAATTTGACTTGCTTTATAGCCAGGTGGAAACATTTCACATTGTAACCAAATGTCTGTGAGGCGTTTTCCCGTGCCTCATCTCATTTGATCCTCACAGAAGTCCTGGAGTAGGTAGATAGGATACTCGATGGAATCCTATTTTCTTTTCATTAGCCAGAAGATGGAGATTTAGAAAGCTTAGAAACTTGACCCGACTGAAAAGAAGTAAGAAATACTAGTAGTGGACCTTGAAAATGACTTCAGGTTTTCTCACTGCGCAGAATATAGTCAAACACAGCTGCAGCCCTAGCCAGTTTGGCTCAGTGGATAGAGCGTTGGCCTGCAGACTGAAGGGTCCCAGGTTCGATTCTGGCCAAGGGCACATACCTGTGTTGTAGGCTCGATTCCCAGTAGGAGGTGTGCAGGAGGCAGCCGATCAATGATTATCTCTCATCATTGATGTTTCTATCTCTCTCTCCCTCTCCCTTCCTCTCTGAAATCAATAAAGAAATATATTTAAAACAAAACAAAACAAAAAACACGGCTGCAGTTAAATGTTTTATTCTTTGTTCTCCCTGCGTGATCTACCATAATAATCTGCTTCATGTTGATATTTACTGCTGTGTTGCTGACAAATACCTGAAAGAGAAATTGGGGTGCTTCACTGGACTGGAAAAAGTTTAGCTAAATGAGAAAGCAGGTCTAATTAAGCAAGTTTACTCTATATCTATAAAAGGCTAAGTTGACTTGCACATGCACGATACATAAAAAGCTCTCACTGGTGCCAATCGCATGTGTGTATTTCCATCTGTCATTGTCAATTGTGAATTTTATTGACACTTGTATTATAGAGAAAGGGCGGATAGCAATATTAAAATATTTCTTCTAATTAATTTCCTTTCAATGTGCATGAATTCATGCACCAGGCCACTAGTATTGAATGAGAAGTATCCCAAGATGCTCAAACATGCTATAGTGTAAGTGTTCAGTTTCGTGCAGTCACAGGAAGCAGCCAACGCTCGGTCCCCCGGCTCAGCCCAGCTGTGGCTGGGCCCCTCAGGACTCCAGATTTATCAACTGTTTCAGCTGAAAGCTATCTTCTTTTTGGTGGTTCTTGACCACCCAGGGTCTGTGAAGTCACTACTAAAGGTTCATAAACTATTCTCCATGTTTCCCCAAATCAACACAGAATGGTTCATTTGCCCGTAAATAAAGGAGCAGATTTATTTGCTTTTGGCTGGAATTGCATGCTTTCCCCTCATGCTGAACAGAAGTCGATCGGCAGTCCATGCATCTTTGATTAATTTAAAAAACAGAGTCTGGGAGAGGAAAGTGAGTGGCCTAGCAAGGGGAAGGGTAGGTCAGAGAGGCCCTGGGGGAGGAAGTCAGGAAGCCCCAGGAGGTTCCCGAGGGCAGGACCCTGGAGGGGAAACCCAGGGCAGGAGTGGTAGGGGTGGGGGCCAGCTGTTGAGGGAACCCTGGGCAAACAATGGCCTCATTAAGGAGAGGGTGCGGGTGGGGAGGAGCTGGGCAGAGCTGCAGCCAGTGAATCTACTCTCCCCCACCCAAGCCAAAGGCCCAATTGTCCTCTGAGGGGAGAGAGCTGAGGCATGGGCCTGGGAACTGCTGGGCTCTTGCCCAGAGGGACATCATGGTGGTCACAGCCTCTCTGCCTGGCCCCAGAATGGCTCTTCTGTAATCCACGCTGAGGGTTCAGGCCACAGCGGGGGCTACCTGGTCGTAGCTCCCAACAGGCAGTTCAGGGTGTGGCTGCCCAAAGAGGCCCTCTGAAAAGGGGTTCCAACTTGCCTCCTGCCCACTTCTGGGAAACCAAGGCCCTGGTTAGGTTGGCCTGAGACTGGAGCTGTCTGATTCTCCACTTGCCCTGCTGTGCTGTGGCCATGGGCCAGTTGCTTGGCTTCTTGGGTCTCAACTGCTCCAGCTATAAAAGGAGGGGAGTTGAGCTAGAAGTGCTTCACAGCTGGGCTTTGTCATCAGGACGACCGGGCTGCTACTGGCTGCCAGTGGCAGGGACCAGGGATGCTAACTTCCTGCAATGGCCAGCCCAGCCCTGCTTGGCCAAGAGGTATCCTGCCATAATGGCAGAGAGAGCCCCTGCTGAGAAGCGCTCATAGATCAGTGCTTTTCACCACGGGTGTTTTTAAAGTAAGATGATCTTGTTTTCAAATGATGTGGCCTGTGGGAACTCAGCTGATAAAACAGATGAGAGGGGAATGTGTGGTTAGGCTGGGGTGGGGCCCCGAGCCCTACCCTCGAGCATGCTTATATCCCATGGTGGCCCCTGACCAGAGCAAACCCTCTCCAGGGCCCCATGCAGCCGACTGGGCTCTCTATGGCTGTTCTGGGTGCCTGTCCTGATCCATTGGACATCTGATGGCATTGGTCAGTGGCTGTGCTGTGCACCCCTGAGTGTACCCCATGGCTTTTTATTTTTGTTTAATTGTTAGAGGTATGATGGGCAGATGAAGCTTGGGTTAACCTCCTGTGGCTGCCAATAGTCCCTGACCTCCTGGGCCTCCCTGGAGTGGACTGGCTGACTTGGCATCACAGGGCACACCTGGCAGCCAGGAGAGGAGAGAGGTTCCCAAATTTGTAGTGGGAAGCAATCACCTTGGAAACGGGTTAAAAGACACATTCCGATTGCTGGGCCACCTGCAGACTCCAGTTCAATGCAAGTCACTCCCAGGTGGTTCTGATGCAGTGGTCTAGGGACCAGGATGAGAAAGGCTGGCTTCGGAGGGCGGAGGGCGCTGTGCCTGCGTCCCTCTCCCAGGCCTCCCCTGCTGGTCACAGCCGCTCTCCAAGGCTCCTGGGCCTCCTTGAGGCTGAAATGAGAACTCTCCCTTCTGGAATCTCCACACAGCCTGCCCCTCTGCCTGTGGATATGTTTAGTCCGTCGGTGCATGTCCATCTTACCTTGCCCAGCACCCAGCTCAGGGCTCTGATTAATAGTGATGTTAGCAGACATTTGCCTGTCTAGGCACTGTGCTAAGTGCTTTATTATCTCATTTAAACCTCTCCACAATGCCAAGAATTGATGTTATTGTCATCCCCATTTACAGGTGAGAAATCGGAAGTGATTAGGGAACTTGCCCACGGTCACTGAGCTGGGACGCTTCCGGATGGATCTGACGCCAGTGCACACATTCCAAATACAGGCAGGACAGCCAGCCCATCTCTCCATCTGGGAGTTCATAATCACCCCTCACCCCCCCCCCCCCCCCCCCCCGCTCAGTCTGACATGGTGCTATTATTAGTGTTATTATTAATGAGGACTTGAGTCTTAAGACTTCCCCGGGGCTGGTGCTGGAGGAGAGATCCTGATGTAGCTGAGAACTGCTGGGGTCCTGATGGGAATGATTCACCTTTATAGGGTGTTTGGGAGTCACATCTGTTATTTTGTTTCATCCTACTGCAACGGAGGGAGCTGTGCACAGTCAGTCCCCATTTTGCAGACGAGGAAACTGAGGCTCAGTGGAGTTAAGTAGCTTACTCAAGGGCACCCAGGCAGCAATGATGGAGCTGGAACTGAACAAGCTCTGACTCCATGCTTTCCCACTGTCCCATGAGTGTGGATGGTGCCAAGGTCAGGAAAAGGTTTAGGTCTTTTTAGCCTGAGATGTGTCCCTCCCAGCCCACCCTGGAGGGCTCTGCAGACAGCCCAGGGTCAGAGACCAAGAGACCCATGCCCTCTTGACCGAGTGCTGTGGCCAGGCAACTCCGGGTTAGGAAAAGGTGCATTCTTTCCCCTCCACTCGCATTACCCAGCCTCTGACTTCCTGGAATTTTTGTTAAAATTCCAAATCGCTTGGCAATAAGTCCTCTTCCCCACAGTTTTTGCAAACAAACAGGAATCATTACCCTTCAGCTTCCAGACCGCACACTTTCACACCCTTTCCTGCCTTCACCTGCTGCCAGGGCCCCTTTCGGGGAAAGCAGGTCTGAGAGGAAGCCAAGGGTTAGATACATGGGCAAGACAGCCAGACAGAGTCCGGTTGTTACTACCTGGGCCCACACTCATCTCTGAGGGAGGCAGAAAGGCCCCAGGCTCAATGCAAGACCCCAGTACAAGTCCCTGGCCTGCCACTTCCTGTGCAACCTTGGGGTTACACTGACCCTCTCTGAGTCCCAATTTCCCCGTCTCTTACAGGAAAATAATAATGCCCGTCTATTGAGAGCCGCAGATGAGAGCATGTCTATGAAGAGGTTTTCTTCCTATCATTGTTTGATGACCTAAAGGTCAAGTTTGTTGAATAAAACTCTGCAATGATGGACATTTTCTATATCCGTGCTCCCCGATGCAGTAGTCGCTAACCACATGTGGCTACTGAGCACGTGGAACGTGACTAGTGCTACTGAGGAGCCAGATTTTAAATGATAACACAGTTTTTTTCAGTGAGATGAAATTTACAGAACGTAAAATTAACCGTTTTAGAGCGGACAATCCAGTGGCATTTAGTGCATTCACAATGTTACGCAACCACCACTTCTATCCGGTTACAAAACGTTTTTGTCCCCTCGCAAGGAAACTGCTCGCGTTACGCAGTTTCTCCCCATGGCCCTTCCCCCGGTCCCTGGAAACCACCAAGCTACTCTGTCTCTATGGATTTGCCTCTTCTGGACATTTCATGTCAATGCAGTCACATAGCGGGTGACCTTTGGAGTCTGGCTTCTTTCACTTAACAGAATGTTTTTTGTTTTTGTTGTTGTTGTTGTTGTTGTTTTTTAAGAGAGAGTGGAAGAGAGAAAGAAAGAAATATCAATGTGAGAGAAACAATGCGAGAGATTGGTTGCTTCCGGCACAAGCCCTGACTGGGGCCAGGCTGGGTAGGAGCTACAACCGAGGTATATGCCCTTGACCGGAATTGAACCCAGGACCCCTTGGTCCGTAGGCCCACACTCTATCCACTGAGCCAAACTGGCTGGGGCGACAGAATGTTTTTGAGGTCCACCCACATTGTAGTGTGTATCAGTACTGCATTCCTTTCAAATGGCTGAGTAATATTAATTTTAGTTAATTTAAATTTAAATAGCTCATGTGGCTGGTGGCCACTGTGTTGGACAACCAGCACCTCTGAACTTCCAGGCAAGTGAGGAAACAGCACCTCCAAATGCCTGCTGATAGCTGAGGGTCCCCGTGGGAGAGCAGAAGGCTGGGCGCTGAGAAGGGTGCCCCAGGTTCCCCAAAGGAGCCTGTAGCTGTGGCCAACGACTGCCACGCTACTTGTGTTATGGGTGCTAACTCATCCCGTCCCCGCAGCAGCCCTTGATGTAGGTCTGTCCTACCATCATCCCTGTTTACAGAGGGGAAGACTAAGGCTCAGAGTGATTAAGTCACTAGCTCAAGGTCACACAGCTGGGAAGTGGGAAGGGATGGGTCTATGAACTTGGGTCTGGTCCCTTCTTAGGGCCCATGATCTTCACCACTAGGCTACACAGTCTTTTTAGCTTGATCCAGAAGCTGCCCAGATGGAGGCAGATCCAGGACCCCAGCTGCACCCACACAGACCAGCACAGATGTGCACAGACTCCCACACCATGTGGCAGGCTTTCTAGTGCCATCCCACGTCAGCCTTGCTGAACTGAGAACAGCCTGGAACGTGGGTGCCTCTTTGGGAGTCAGGAAAGGGTGGCGGATGGGACACCTCGGAACAGGATTAGGGAGTAACCTCCATCAATTTCCTATCGTTTATCAATGAGTAACCTGGCCTGTCGGGGCTCCCGGGGCCCTCTTTGGGCCCCCCACTATTAATTGATCTGGGCAGGAGCCTCTGTTAATTGCAGACCCAGAGTAAACAGGCTGGGATAAATGGGGCTGATAGCAGATAGCTTTCCTCGGCCGTGCTGCCCTTTGCCCTTTGGGAAGGGGCAGTGGGAAGAGGCAGAGAGGGACGGGAAGGAGTGGGCCTAGGAATGTCTTTGGAGTGGGGGGCGGGGGGACTGGCTCCCTGGGGCCCCAGAGAGTCCGTCTGTGTGTCCTTCTGGAATAGAGTGTTCTGCTGGGCTCCCTGCCCGCTGTGCCCTGCCACAGGGATGGGGCCCGCGAGACTGACATTCCCCTTTTCATGCCTCCCCTCGTCTGTCCATCTCCTTATCCCTCCCTTTTAACATCCTTTCTTCCGTTCATTCACTCCCCCTTTTATCCATCTGTTTTTCTTTCCTCCTCTCTCATTCCATCCCTCCATTCTCCTCTTGTTCTAGCTACTCATCTGAAAGTCCACCTCCTCCTCCCCTCTCCCCCTCCCCTCTCCCTCTCTCCCTCTCCAGCTCTCACTCATTTTCATATCTTTCCTCCCCACTCTATGGTGACCACGTGTTTCTTGAGAAAGCCAGAGAAGAGATCGCTGGGAGTCCCCTGAGCCCAGGTCTGAGATTGGTGGAGTCCTCCATGGGTTCCGAGTCTGGCCCCTGCATGGCCCTGGTGGAGTAATGGGCTGACTGCAGGCATGCTGGCCCTGGTTAGATGGAGTCTCTGTGTCTCACCTGGTACCCCTTTCTCAGCCCTAAACTGTGACCCTGTAACTGGCAGCCTTTCTCCCGGAGCTGAGCTGCATTTGGGGCTGGTTCTGTGAGCAGCAACACACATCAACACGAGCCCATCGGTCAGAATTTGGGGTCTGACCCCCTCTGGGATCCCAAAGCCCACATCTCAGCATGACATGGGACAGTCCCGATGGGCCTTTCCAGAAGTTGTTTCAGCCTAACAGTGCCGTGTGGAGGGCAAAAAGCAGAGATTGCCTTACCGCTGTTAGAGGCGTGGGAATCCAGGCTGTTTGCTGACGCCTAACAGCAGGATGAGTAAACCCCAGAACCCATTCTCCAATCACTCAATAAAATAACCTTAGATCTGCGACCCTGTTTCCAGACCTGTGCCCATGTTAGAGATGAGGCACCTGAGGCAGAGTGGGGAGGTGACTTTCTAGTCAGCCCCTGCAGCTCAACCCCAAGGTAGGCATAGCCCAAGGCCTCCAAGAGCTAACAACGGCAGATGGTAACAACGGCAGATGGTAACAACGGCAGGCAGTAACAACGGCTACTGTTGATTCAGCCCCCACCTGCCCTGGGCTTTCCACGTTGGGTGGTAACTCAGCCAGTTCGGTTCAGGTAGGAGAGCAAGATGGCAGCTAGAGAACAGACCCTTTTGGTCCCCTCTCCTCCCGCTCCCCACCCTCCTGTGAGCTCTTAGGTTGATCTGGGGGGCAGAATGTGTCCTCCCAGAGTCCCGCCACCACCTATTAATCCTTAACTGCTGCAGCTGGGAGATAAGATAGCACTGGCTCATTAATCAAGGCTGCCTGGTGGGGAGGCTGGGGGTGGGGTGAGACAACACCACCTCCCAGGTGGAGATAAGTCCCCTCCTCCTGGCTCCCTCGGGGTCTGGCAGTGGAGGATGCTGGGAAGTTTGGCCTCAGGTTCCAATCCCAGGTGGGGGTGGGCGGAGTCTACAGTGGGCACTGGGGCAGGGAAAGCTGGGATAGGCAGCCCCCGGGTGCAGGCCAGGTTGAGAGGAGCCAGGAGACCTGGGTTCTGGCTTCAGTGCTTCCTCTCCTGCCCTAGATAAGCCACTGCACCTCTCTGGGCCTGCCTCTAGGTCTGAACGGATGGGAGGGGGACCAGACTAGATGCTCTTTCACCATAAACGTGACCAGTCCTGGAGCAGGTGAGGGGTGGGCTCACCTGGCAGCAGGGAGAGGGCAGAGGCACTGCTGGGCCAAGGGACAACGGGCTGGGCAGTCCTCTCACTGGAGAGCAAGTGGGTGGTGGTGATGGTGGTGGGGCCTGGGGTGGGATGGGAGGCAGGAATAGGCCCTTGAGCCACTATGCCCTTCAGGGGGCCATGCAATATCTGGGTGGAATTATGGACTTAGATTCAAATCTCAGGCCTGCTACCTTCCTGTGTAATCTTGGGTGGGTCACTCAACCTTTTGGCACCTCGGTTTCCCCATCTGTATGAGGACGATCATATTCCCCTGTTGGGATTTTGTTAGGGAAATAAATGTAAAGTGCTTAGCTCAGTGCCTGGCAGATACAAATACTCAGTAAATGTTAGTCATCATTCCTTCCTTCATAGCCTCTCCCAGGGCCGGACCTTTTCAATCTCTGTGGCCACAGATATGGAGGAGACCGGGGCAGCTGGACCCCAAAGGGTTTGCTGGTCCAAGGATGCTGATGATAAAGGGCATGTGTTATACTTTTATAACTGAAAACAACAAACTTAAACAGCAAACATTTATGACCTCACAGTTTCTGTGAGTCAGGAATCCAGGAGCATCTGACTCAGGGATATTTAGAGCCACATGGACCTGGGTCTGTGACTCAGGATCTCTCAGGAGGCTGCAGTCAAGATGTTGAGATGTTGGTGGGGCTGCTGTTATCAGAAGGCTCGCCTGGGGCTGGAGGATTGCTCCCAGTTCACTCAATGTGGAGGCTGGCCAGAGGTCCTACAGGCAGCTTGAGTGTCCCCATGGCGTGGTGGCTGGCTTCCCCAGGGTGAGCGGTTCAGCAGCGGCCCTGGCGGAAGTGCAGCCCTTCTCATGGCCTGCTCTCTGAAGTCACACACCACCACTTCCACTTTATCCTACTCATTGGAAGGAAGTCGCCGAGGCCAGCCCACACTCAGGGGGAGGGAGCAATGTCAGAGACAGACACATGCAATAACACGACAATAACACAACAATAACAGCTATTCTGTGCCTAGGTGCTGGGAACCTGACACACGATGGCGAATCCCCACAACTACTTTCTAAATCAGGAATTATGCTTCTTTTATGGATTAAAATACAGTGGCTCAGAGAGGTAAGTGACTCGCTCAATCTGGGGCCAGGCCATTCCCTACCCCAGGCACCACCAGCTTCAGCCACACCGAGCTAGCCTGGGCTTTGAAGCCACACGAGACCACCTAGGCCAGTGGTTCTCAACCTTGGCTGCACATTAGAATCACCTGGGAATCTTTTTAAAATCCTGATTTCTGGGCCTCATCCTCCGGAAATTCCCTTTCTTTGTTATGGGGTGAGGCCACAACATTAGTAACAAAGAAACAGAATTTCTGGAGGATGAGGCCCAGAAATCAGGATTTTAAAAAGATTCCCAGGTGATTCTAATGTGCAGCCAAGGTTGAGAACCACTGACCTAGGGTAACAAGTCCTCCTTGGATGAAGAATTAGAAACACTTGGTGATGCACACATGTTCGAAGAGCAGGGATTTTTAGGGCCACATTGACCTGGGCTTGAATTCTGAGCCCACTGCTTTGTGCCTCAGTTTCCTCATCTGTATGGTAGAAGCGGGTATCCATCTGCCCGGCTGCTGCAAGGAGGAAGAGGATGTGTGGTGCTGTTTTTGTCAGGGGTGGGACCAGGTAGCTCTCGGGGCTGAGCTGCTAAAGGGCTGCCTGCCAGCTAGTAACGTGCTCTCCTGGTGGGAGCAGTGTCCCCCTTCCTGGTCTGGAGTCCTCCGTTGAGGCCTTGCTCACCAAAGACAGAGCGTCTGAGGCATGTGGTTGCTTTGCCAGCCCTGAGGGTAGGGGCTGAGCCTCAGGGCAGGAGGGCCCCTCTGCAGGGAGACAGAAGCCAGACTTCCTGGCTGGGAGCTCCTTCAAGCCTCTCCCTCCTGCCTTCCCAGCGTTTTCAGGGTCTCAGCCTGGAGGGATCTCCATGCACTTACCCGCGTCCACCAGCAGAGGGAGCAGGTGCTGTGTCTGGGAACCTGGGAAGCTCCCGGAGGCCTGGCAGGGAGTACTCCTGGGTGGGGTGGGGTGGAGTGGGATGATTTGGAGCAGAGCTGGCAAGATTGGGGGCATTGCCTCCCACCAAGGGAGTAATCTCTGGAGCCCTAGAGCCCAGGAGATGGGGTTGTGGAAAAGGAAGAGAAAGGATGGTGTTTTCTGGGCCGGAGATGGCTGATCTCAGCTCCTGCCTCCCTTGGGATCCAGAAGAACTGAAGCCACTGTCGTTCACTCCATAATCCATTCAGCAATCATGTAATAATCAGTAATAGTTAATTTAATTTGTTCCTTGTGTACCTGTCATGTGCCTGGCACCTGGCAGGCACTGGGAGCCCAGGTCAGATATGGACTTTCAAAGGGCTGACATTTGAGTCGGGGGCTAGGACAAGGCAAGATGGAGTAATTGCAAATGCGACGTGAAGGAAATAAAGAGAGGGCTGGGGTAGGCGATGACTGGGGCCTGTGCCTCCGCTCGCTCACCTAGACGACCACCTGGGATTGAGTGGAGCCAGTCTGTGAGTCTGAATGGGAACTGCCCTTCTGAGCCACGGGCTCCTGTCTTACCAGAAATCACCATAAGGACCTGGCAATGACAGCAGGGAGGGCATGTAATCCCTCGCTTCCGGCAGGACCATCCACGGAGCAAACCCACCGGAGGCCTGGAGTCAGACGGGCCTGGCTTCTCGTCTGGCTTGGTCACTTCCCAGCTCTGTGACCTTGGTTGGCTAAGATACCCGACTGCTCCGTTCTGGCATCTGCAAAGCAGTGATAAGGATTCCTGCACAGTCTGAGCACTGGGATGTGTCCATCCTCGCTCTGCCTCTGGCCAGCTGTGAGGCCTTAGGCATGTGTGTTGGTTTTCCGTTGCTGCTACAACAGATGCCCACAAGCTTAGCGGTTTAGAACAACACATGTTTATTATGTGGCAGCTCTGTGGGTCAGGAGCCCAAGCACAGGTTAGCTGGGTCCTCCGCTTAGGGTCTCACAAAGCTGCAATCAAGGTATCAGTGGGGAGTGAGTGTCATTGTGGCTTGAGGTCCTCTTCCAAACTCACGTGATTTTTGGCAGAATTAATTTCTTGGCAGCTGTGGAGCGCAGGCTGGCTGCATCTTCAAAGCCAGCAGGAAAGACCTCTCTGCCATCTCACCTCCGTTAAAAAGGCTCAGCTGATTAGGTGAGGCCCACCCAGATCATCTCCCATAGATGATCTCAAAGTTAAATGAGGAAATGTTCTGTTATATTTGCTGGTCCCGCCCACTCACAAAGGGAGGGCATTTATCCAGGCCATGTACACCAAGGGATGGGAATCTTGGAGGCCATCTTAGAAATACCAACAGGACAAAAATATTTTAAACTAATAATCATGTAATTATCAGTAATAGTTATTTTCATTTGTCCCTTGGTTTTGAAAAAATAAACACAGAAGATCTTCCAGGTTTAAAGACATTGTTTGAATTCAGTTGAATATTTTACCAAAATTGTGCTTACCAAGCAAAAGCACCCCAGTTCTCAGCTCCTACTCTGCATCACCGTTTTCGATTTTAAGCACAAGACAAACCTCCAAGTGGTCCTTAGAATGTGGAAGGAACTCAAGTTCTGTTCTTTTGTTTTCAGACTCAGCGGGCTCTAATTTTAAATTTGAATGTGCTGTTTAAGTGCAGAAATGTGCAGCCCCGTGGGGTTTGGGGACACAAGCTGCACCTGAAGGGAGCGAGAATGAGCCTGAGCAGTTAGGAACTTATTCTAGAAACACGAGCAAGATGCCCGTCAGCAGGTGAACGGACAGACAGTACATCCAGACAATGGAATTTACTCCATGAGGAAAAGAAATGAGCTTTCAAGCCATGAAAAGACTCAGAGGCATTGTCCCTGAGTGCTACGAAAGGGAAGAAGCCCATCTGAAAAGGCCACATCCTGCGGGATTCCAACTACATAACGTTCTGGAAAAGTCCAAGCTGCGAGACAGTAAGACAATCAGTGGCTGCCAAGAGTTCAGGGAGGGATGAACGGGTGGAGCACAGGGGATTTCAGGGCAGTGAAACTATTAGGAAAGATACTAGACTGGGGGGTACCTTGCACATTTGTAAAAATTCATAGGACGTACAATGCGAAGAGTGAACTCTCACGTAAACGATGGGCTTTAGCTAATAATAATGTATCGGATTGGTTCATCCATTATAGCAAATGTACCGCAGCAATGGAAGATGTTAATAATAGTGGAAGCTGTGTGCACTGAATTTGTCTGTAAACCTAAAACTGCTCTAAAAAATAGTCTGTTAATTAAAAACAAAAAAATTCACACGGGCTCTACATCCGTGTGTCACAGGCTTCCCAAATAACCGGGAGCTTCCTGAATTACTGTCACTCAGAATATGGCGCTTACTGAAGGATAAGTAATAAAAATATGTAATTGGAAGTTAACATGTGTTAAAGCCCCAAAGTAACCATCGTTCCTGTTTGGAACTAAGTTCTTGTTTAGAATTTAGACCAGTAAAAGATTCTTTTTTTAGTGAAGGGGTATTTTATCGGATATAGTTTAAAATTATAGAGTTTAAAATTGCTGCTTGGTGATAATAAAATGGAGACCAGCTCTTGCTTTGTTTTACTATTGATTTTATTATTTTTTAAGATATATTTTTATTGATTTCAGAGAGAAAGGGAGAGGGAGCGAGAGCTAGAAACATCAATGATGAGAGAGAACCATTGATCGGCTGCCTCCTGCACACCCCCTACTGGGGATCGAGTTGCAACCCGGGCGTGTGCCCTTGACCGGAATCGAACCAGGGACCCTTCAGTCTGCAGGCCGACGCTCTATCCACTGAGCCAAACAGGCTAGGGCACTATTGATTTTAAATGATCTGAAATTACACCCCTGCATTGCCTGCACCGCAGCGGACCACTCCCACTACCCTGCTCTTGGTCCCCCGCAGCCCACAGGCCAGGGCTTCTCATCTTCCAGTGCATGTCCCTGAACGCGGCATCCCATGTCACCAGGCCTTGTTAACAGGCAGGAAATGAACTATTTATTTTCTCATATCCTTTAAAAACTTTTTGTTTTCAATACATTTTATTTTTTTAGTGCAGTTTTAGGCTCACAGCAAAATTGAGCAGGAAGTACGGAGCTTCCATAGAGCCCCTCTCCCCACACATGCACAGCCGCCCCCACTATCGACATTGCCCACCAGAGCCGTGCATTTGTCACAGCCGATGAGTCTACATGGGTGCATCCATAGTCCACATTAGGGCTCACTCTTGGTGTTGTATAGTCGGTGGATTTGGGCTAATGCAGAATGACATGTACCCACAATTACAGTGTCAGGCAGAATGGTGTCACTGCCCCTCCCCCAGCACCTCTGTGCCCCGACTCTCATCTCTCCTCCTCCACAACCCTTGACATCCACTGTTCTTTTTATTGTCTCAGTAGTTTTGCTTTCCCACAATGTCATGGAGTTGGGATTACACAGTAGGTAGCGTGTTCTTTGAACATGGTAAGCGCAGTTATGTTTGAGTTTACACGGATGATACCGAGACTTGATGTGCTTTTGGGCTTTTCTAGTGTCTGCTGTTTCCTTGGTTCTTCTCCTGGACGTTGGAATAATATTTTGAAGCCTTGGATTCAAACTATGGAAAATATTTTTATTGGCTTCAGCCAAATGCTTGGTGTTAACATTCTGGGACCATCACAATTCAATGTTAAGATTTGCTGTTTCCTGGTACAAACAAGGACCGGCTTATGCCAGGTTCATGCCTCGCCTCCTCGCACCCCATGGGGTGTCGTTCCACTGCAGGGTCAGGCGTGGGTTTTCAGAGTTCCCACCCCCGACAAGCTCTGGGTTTTCACTCTTCCCTCCCAGCCCGGAGGATACTCAAAGCCCAGCTCCTGCCTTAGTACGGATTTCTCCTGTTTACGCAAATGTCCTCAGACAAAAGCAGCTTTGCAGGCTGGGCTTATATCTCGGGATTCTTGTCTTCTCCCAGAATTTAGCCCAGCAATTCCTCAGTAATTTGTAGTCTTTGGTGTTTTTTTTTAAAAAAAATGTTTTTCCAATTTTTGTCCCAACATCCTTTCATTGTCCTCAGGAGAGACCTGGTCTGCATTACCTGGTTTACTGTGACCAGGAGTTCGTTCACATGATGAATGAGTGACTCTGACCTGACTACTTGAAACATAGCAACCCCGGCCTTATTCACTACAAGAGGCGCTGTCGCCTTCCTGGGCCTATTTGATCACAAAGAGACCCAGAGAGGCCAAGAACACACCTGTCTCAGTCACACAGGACGAACAGTGCCAGCCTCATATAGTTACTCTCTTGGCCCAAATCCTTCTCTTGCCACAAGCAGAAGTAGCCATAGTCCAGGAGTGAAGAGATGTGATTTCAGTCCCGGCTTTGCCACGCACTCATTTCCTGCCGTGGGTAAAGAAGTGCCGTCCCTTTTGCTTTCTGCATAGCGCCTCTGCAACACGGGATTAAAAACCAGAGAGAATGCCTGTCAAAATGCCAACCTGCTGCCTGACATATTTACATGCCAAAGATGTTGGATGAGTATCAATCAAAACCAGCTTCATATCAATTTAGTTGCATATACTAGAAATATCCCCCAAATAACAATGGCTTAAAGAAGAGAGTTCATTTCTCTTTCGCAGACAGAGGTCTGGAGGCAGGTAGTCCCGGGCTGGGGTAGCGACTCCCCATTTGTCAGGGCCTTGGACGCCTTCCACCTTGCAGCTCCTCCGGCCCAAGAGGCCGCTCAGGCTCCACCTGTGTTTCAGGCAGCAGGAGGAAGGGCAGGAAGAGGGCACCCCTCCCATTCAAGCAGGAGCGGTTGGCAGCCCTGCACAGCACACCTGCTCAATCTCATGGACTGGGCCTCGGATGCGCTCACAGCAGAGCTGCCGGGGGAGCGGGGAGGCAGACTCCCTGAGCCTGGGCTATTTGTGGGGTCTTTTTCTAAGGGAGACAAGGAACAGGGAAATTGCTAGGCACAGTGCCTTTGGTGCACTTTTCCTCCTTGAACTTCAGTCTCCTCTTCTGTAGGCACTGATGGTGGTGGTGGTGGCACCATTGGCATTTTGGGTGCTACAGTTCTTTCCTGTGCAGAACTGCTCTGATGGGATGATGGGCCAAGTCAGGAGTACCCTAGGCATGGGGACCCCCAAAACAGCCCCACTCTTTTCTAACTGCCCAGGGGACAGTACCACTTACTCCCTGTTAAGAATCCCTAGACAAGAAGAGTCTAAAGTCCTTCTGAGGGTGGCATTCTGTGAGAGCCTGTAATTCTATAATGCGTGGGCCTCAGTAACTTCATCTGTGGGATGGGCAAGGAGAGGGGAGAAGATGGGAATGCGAATGTCCCCAGCTTTGTGGGGAGAAAGGGATCATTGTGTAGTTGGAGTCAAGGCCATGGCCTGCAGGTGGTCAGAGAAGGGAAAGGAAGGAGGGAAGGAAGGAACCAGGACAGAACTTTCCAAGGAATGAGCGGTAGGGGAGGCAGGAACCCAGAATGTCTGGTCCCACTGCCCTTCCCAAGGCCCCTGCCCCTGCCCCTGGCATTAGAGGTGGAGGCAGAGCCATCTCCTGAGGAGCTGGCACGCTAGCCTTCATCTGTCATGATGCCCTCATTAGTGGCTCCATGTCCATTGGCAGGACCTCATCAGTGGGGCCCGCCTGACCTTTGGGACAGCAGATGCTGCATCTGGCAGGGCTGATCAAAGAACCTGGCCCCAGCCCCTCCTGCCCCTCGTCCCTGCCAGGGGTGGCAGTTAAGTGGCTCGTGGTGTGGGTTCTGAGGGAGGCAGAGGGAGGAAGTGTGGGAGTCATGCTGCCTGAATTCACACCTGGTCCCCACACTCATTGTGTGACGTTGGACAAGACCTTTCTGCTCCCTCAGCTGCACAGTGGAGATGACAGTAGTGTCACAGGGCCGCTCAATACAGCAGGGCATGGAGAACAGTGCCTGGCATACAGTGGGTGCTCAGTAAGTGGCAGTCCTGGTCTTGCAGGGGCAGCGCTGCCCGTCCCGGGTCCTGGCCAGGGGACTCAGTGCGTATTATACGGCTTCTGGAGTTTAAACAATTGCCCCAAAGTTCCACGGTGGCCAGAGCTTGTGCTCTTCACCCCTCCTAGCGGGAGGGCAGAGTCCCAGAGACAGTGGGGAGTGGACCAGCCTCGGTCACATAGCAAGCACAGCCAATCTGGGCACCTGACATCTGTAATGAGTGGGCACCTGAGCCGCCAGCTGCCCTCAGCTGTGCCCATCATAGGTCAGGAACTCAGAGAACCACTCTGCCACCTGCTCCTGGGTAGACAGAGCCACAGAAGGTTCGCACCCAGGGCTACAGTGCTGCCTTCCGCTGCGTCTCAGAACATGTGCCGGGAGCCCGAGGGAGGAGCCACCTGAGCCATAGGCAGGGGGTTCCCAGGGCCCAGGAATGAACTCCCCTGAGTTAGCCGGCAGCTCAGGGCCTGGCTCGCCTGTTCCTGGGGAAGGTTGGCCACGATGCGGAGAGGGTCTTGATGGCCAGCAGGCAGGGCTGAGCCCTGCAGGCTCACAGCAAGGCCAACAGCCACCATTTGGGGCACCTTTCGCCCCCCTGCACAGCACCTGCCCCTGCTTGCCCTCAGCTCACGGTGCTGGAGTGTGGAGGGGAGAGCGAGGACAGTGGCTGGGGGCAGATGCGCTGGGTCTGAGGTCAGAGACCCAGCACTGGGACTGGGTCTCGCATTCGTTATCACTGAGTGTAACGTTTAAGTGAACAATAATCATCGCACTGTCATTACAGATGTCAGGGAATAAGTAATGAATGTGAGCTAACAATGACAATCGCTACTTGCTTTTAGTGCTTACTACGTGCTGGGCACTATGCCAGGTGCTATTTGTGAACTCCCTCCTTGAGTCCGCGTGGTCTTATGAGGACAGCACCATCAGTCATGTTTCCAAAGAGGAAACCGCGTGGTGAGGGCTTAGTGACTTGTTCAAGGTCACACAGCGGGTAAAGGGTAGAGGCTGGGACAGGATCCGCCGTGTCCACTCCATGGTCACATGCTGGACTGACATAACGTTTGTGAGATGTGAGCCCTCCTGGGCCTGCTTTTGTTCACTGGCAAGTGCTTTTAAATACCTTGACCTTGATTATATTATAGGGGAGTGGTTAGAACTAATTGAATAAGGGGTGTGACAAATATTTGTAAGTTCATCCATTATTCAATCAGTGGTGATTGATTGAACCCCTATCTTGTGCTGGCCGCTCTCCTAGGGACCAGAGGTACAACAGTGAACAGAACAGAATTGAGAATGCCTCCTGTTTTTTTGTTTTTTGCTTAGTGGTGATAGCATTTATTTTATTATTATTATTATTTTTGTGAATCCTCACCCAAGGATATTTTTCCATTGATTTTAGGGAGAGTGGGAGAGAGAGGGAAGGACAGAGAGAAATATCAACGTGAGAGAAACACATCAATTGGTTGCCTCCTGCATGAACCCTGACCAGGGCCTGGGCCAGGGAGGAGCCTGCAACCGAGGTATGTGCCCTTGACCGGAATTGAACCTGGGACCCTTTGATCTGCAGGCCGACACCCTATCCACTGAGCTAAAGTGGCTAGGTAGGTGATGGCATTTATTTAGATGAGGAAGAAGTTGTAAAGTGCTCTACAAACAGCAGGAAGTATCATTCTTTTCAGAATTGTTTTAAGGGATTATCAGCTATGAAACTGCCCTGATAAAGGGGCCAAAACGTCACTTTAATAACTCATACACCTGGGGCCTGGGAACACAGGTCTGCATGTTCCTTCAGTAACTACCTAATTTAAGTCAGAAGTTGGCGGATGATGGCCCAGTACCAAATCCAGCCCACCACCTGGTCTTGTACAGCCTGGGAGCTGAGAGCAGTTTTCACAGTTTTCGATGTAAATGTGAAAAAAGACCACATAGCCTTTCCCTAGAACAGTTGTTCAATTTTTCCTCTTGGTTGGCGAAACCTACAATATTTACTATCTGGCCCTTTACAGAAAATGTTTGCCGACCCCTGGTCTAAATTAATTGGTTTGGCTCAGATTGAAGAAGTGTGCTCAAGTGGAAACAAAACAAAACAGACCAAAACAAAACTCAAAACCCACCTCACACGCTGACCAAGTTCTGTGTCCCCCTCCCCCATGAGTACATGCTGGTTACATGATACAGCAGCCCCCCTCTCCTCGCCCCCCAGACGCTCTGCAGGTCCCTGCGGGTCCAGCCCCAGGCGCTGAGACCCTGACTCCGATGAATGCCAGTGCAGGGCTGTGTACCAGGAACAAGTGATTTATTTTAGCATCTAAATTTTAAATGGTGTCTTTGCGTCCCGGGAAGCTGTCTGGTTTAGAAAATTGCCCATAATAAATGCATGCAATAAATCCATTATTTTGAACCTAAGGAAAGGTATTCAAGTTTTATAAGAGCAAATCAGTTTCTCCTCATCCTCCCTGAATACACGTTATGTTAATAGTGTAAAACAATGGTTTGAATGGGTGCTAAATTACCAGCTTGCCAAAATGCAATCATGGCTCTTATTTTTCCAATTAATCATGCAAAAAAAATTAAATAAATCCATTTGCTGGTATCCCCTAGTGAGGCTTCCTCACTACTCCTCAATTATCCAAGAATCCCTGGCACTTACTCTGTCCAATAGGCTCCGTCGTGCTGTGAAGTGCTGAGTGGGAAGGTGTCTGGCGAGGGTGACCTATCCGCTCAGAGGACCTGGCTTTCAGGGTGTGAGCTGTTGGCCCCAGTCCAGCTGGTCCTGTGCGTCCCCACCTGCTGCTGCAGGGACGCTGGGCCTGGTTCTCCTGCAGTTGCAGGGCTCTTGAAGTTCTAATTCTTGTTTTTTTGTTGTTGTTGTTATTAATCTTCACCTGAGGATATTTTTCCATTGATTTTTAGAGAGAGTGGAAGGGAGAGGGAGAGACAGAAACATTGATGTGAGAGGGGCACATCGATTGGTTGTCTCCTGCAGGCACCCCGACCAGGGCTGGGGAACCTGCAACTGAGGTACATGCTCTTGACTGGAATTGAACCTGGACCCTTCAGTCCGAGGGCTGATGCTCTATCCACTGAGCCGAACAGGCTAGGGCTGAAGTTCTAATTCTCTCAGTTGGTTCTCACTCAGTGCTTAAGGGATTGGGTTGTAAGAGGGGATCAGCTTTGGCCCCAAGCTGTGCCTCTTTGTTGAGACTTCAGGGCCCAGAATTAGGACTAGCCTGCGGGCATGCACCTCCCCCCTCTTTTTGGTGCCTGTGGTGTGATTTCCAGTAAGCTGATCTTGGCCAATATCCAATCTCTTCACTGAGGAACTTCTCACCACATCCCTCTTGGAGGGTGCAGGGCCTGGGCAGGAGACTGTTTAGACCCTTTGCAAATTTACCCCCTGCTCCTCAGTAATCCCTGCTGCAAACCAAGGGGGATTGGGAGCGATGGTCTTTGTCAGGCCACAGGAAGTCCTGGGCAATGAATGTCTGCTCGCTTCACCTTTGCAAGAGGGGGTTCTTGGGAGTCTTCCCCTTCTCCCCGCTGAGAACATTGGTCCCAACGTGATTTTCTGGTTCACCTGGTGGAAGTGGCCGGCTGCTTCTGTTTTGCAAAGTTCATTCATTCATTCATTCATTCAACAAAAGCTTATTCAGCATCTCCTATATGCTGGGCACTGTCCTAGGCACTTGGGACACAGCAGTGAGCAAAACAGGAAAAGACCACTGCCCTCATGGGGATACATGGGAGTATGCTTAGTGCTGCTCTGGAGCACAGCACAGTGCGGGAATGGAGGGGTCGGGGGTGGGGGTGGCGCCAGAGGTGAAGGACAGATCTCGGTGCATGTGTGTTCAGGACACTGGGAAAGGCTCACCTGAGAAGAGACATTTGCTGGGTCTTGAATGCTGAGTGGGATTCATCAAGGCACACAGGGGCAGTGTTGGGGAACAGACTTCCCAGTTTCTTGCAAATAACTCAGCTCCAGGAGGGGTCACTCAGGGGAAAAGGCACTGTAGGGTGGGCTGAGCCCACTGAGGAGCTTTGAATTCTGTGCCAAGGAGTTTGGTATGGCAGGGACCCCAGTAGTGAGCAACCTAGGGGGAGCCGTTCACACGGATTTCAAGGTGAGTGGCGCCCTCTAGAGCTGTGTCCTGCCACTCGTCCACCGGGTTATGGTCTACAAGGCTCTGTTTAAGGGCTGGCTGTGCAGGTGCCTGCTGGAGGGCACCCTGACACTGTCTCATCGCCGACTTTTCTGGTGATCTCACTGAATAACTTCTCTCCTGCCTGGTGCCTGCATGTCACACCTCCTGATTTAGGACCAGAATTTGTTAGCACCTGCTTTGTTCTCTATCTGGACATCTTCAAGGGCTGGGATGGTTCCCTGGGCTCATCTTTCTCAGCTCAGATTGGTTCTTTATATACAGTGTTTCTAACGGGGTCTCCGCTCCAACACTGGGGGCTGTGAAACAGCAGCAGGTGCGAACTGGACCAGGTGTCCTCAAGTTTGGTCCTTGGACCCTGTGAGCCTGCATCATCCTGTTGACAATAAATGCAGACCCCGCCTCAGCTCTACTGAATCTGAATCTCTGAGGGTAGGGCCTGGAGTCAGCTTTTTGGACGTGCCCGGCTCCCTAGTAATTCTTATGGGTGTAAAAGTTGGAGGACTGCTGTATGAAGCAGAAGCTCCTCCACATTTTGGGGAGCTGGGGTGAGTTTTCCTCGATTGGATTTCGTGCATTTAGCTCCCAGAGATAGTGGCACCTTGGCTCTGGCCTCCGCCTGCTGGTGTCTCACTACCAGGAGTCTGGTGGAGAGGGTGAATCTTTCTTACTTATAGCTTCATTTCCTTCCCTGGAATTTATGCCCCAGGGCTCTGGTTCTGCCCCTGGAGTCACACCAAGCAAGCCCAGTGCTTCTTCCCAGTGGCTATCTTTCAGACGTGTAAAGGCTACTGTCATATCAAGATCCGAGAGTTATTGACCAGTTTTTATCTATTACTAGGGGCCCAGTGCACGAATTTGTGCATCTTGAAAGGAACTGTGGGCTGCAAGGCTGCGGTGGGCACAGGGGCAGGCCTCAGCCCATCCTCTGTGCCCTGCCTGGCCCCTCCCACTGCAGCCCCCCAGCCCCCGTCCTCTGTCTGTTGGCAGCCCCGTTCCCACTGCCGCTGCTCCCACGTGCTAACGGTGCCGAGCGAGCGGGGCCATCACCAGCAGCAGTTGTGAGCCCCGGGCAGGACCAAGAATTTTCAGTATCCACCAGAGGCTCGCCCCAATGACAGTGACCAGTGCCCCTGCTCACCTGCTTCACCATCCCACTGGGGCTGCCGCCACCATGTTCCGCGCATACCCCCTGGTGGTCAGCACAGGTCATAGTGACTGACCAGCTGTTCTGCCATTTAGTCTATTTGCACATTAGCCTTTTATTATATAGGACTAGAGGCCCGGTGCACAAAAATTTGTGCACTCGGGGGGAGAGGGGGTCCCTCAGCCCGGCCTGTGCCCTCTCGCAGTCTGGGATCCCCTCAGGGGATGACCACCTGCTGGCTTAGGCCTGCTCCCCGGGGGATTTGGCCTAAGATGGCAATCAGACATCCCTCTGGCAGCCCAGCAGCCCTCAGGGGATGTCCACTTGCCAGCGGGGAGCAGGCCTAAACTGCAGTCGGACATCCTTAGCGCTGCTGAGGAGGCAGGAGAGGCTCCCACCACCACCACTCTACTGGCAGCCATCAGCCTGGCTTGTGGCTGAGCAGAGCTCCTCCCATGTGAGAGCGCCCTGACCACCAGAGGGCAGCTCCTGCATTGAGCGTCTGCCCCCTGGTGGTCAGTGTGTGTCATAGTGACCAGTCATTCCCAGTCATTCTGCTGTTAGGGTCAGTTTGCATATTACCCTTTTACTATATAGGATAGAGGCCTGGTGCACGGGTCGGGGCCGGCTGGTTTGCCCTGAAGGGTGTCCCGGATCAGGGTGGGGGTCCCGCTTGGGTGCCTGGCCAGCCTGGATGAGAGGATGATGGCTGTTTGCAGCTGGTCACACCCCCTTCAGGGTGGGGGTCCCCACTGGGGTGCCTGGCCAGTCTGGGTGAGGGGCTGAGGGCCGTTTTCAGGCTGGTGGGTGACTGAAGCTCCCAACCTCTCCTTTTTTTCTTTTTCTTTTTTTTTTTTTTTATTCTGGGATTTATTTACCTTCTATGGCTGTCACTGGAACTGAGAGCTGGCTTTTGCTCTCAGGCTCGGCTCCAGCTCTGAGACCTTGGCTGCTGAAAGCAGGTATCTGGGTTTGTTTGGCTTCTATAATTGAAACACTCTTGCAGCTCCAGCTCTGAGGCCCGGCTGGCTGAAAGCAGGTTTCTGGGGTTTATTTAGCTTCTATAATTGCTACATTGTTTCTTAGAGTGCAGCTCGGAGGCCGGCAGTGGCAGGCGGAAACTTGACTTCTTCCATCAGTGGAGCAAGCAAGCCTCCTGTTTGCTTCAGCTGCCTGGCTGCCGGCCGCCATCTTGGTTGGCAGTTAATTTGCATATTGCCCTGATTAGCCAATGGGAAGTGTGTAGGAGGTACGGTTAATTACCATGTTTGTCCATTATTAGATAGGATAATCTCTATTCACTTTGCTCTCCTGAATGCTGATTCTGTGCTGTGGACTTCTGTGTATCTTCATCGAATCCTCCCAACAATCTGATAAGGTTGGCTTTATTTTCTCAATTTTACAGATGAGGAAATATAGGCCCAAAGAGGCAAAGAGACTTTCCTAATGTTACACTAGTTTGTGCCAGAGCTGGGATTTGAAACTGAGGTTGGCTAGAACCCCAAAGCCAGAGTTATATTATGATCGCCATCTCACAGACGGAGAAACAGGCTTAGAGAAGTTCAGGACTTACCTAAATCACACAACATTAAGTGGTAGAGCTGGGACATGACCTCAGGGTCTGTATTCTTTTTAAAAAAAATCATTTTATCTTACCTTTATTTTTAATTTAAAAAAAAAATATTTTTATTGATTTCAGAGAGAGGAAGGGAGAGGGAGAGAGGGATAGAAACATCAATGATGAGAGAGAACCATCAATTGGCTGCCTCCTGCACTCCCCACACTGGGGATCGAGCTTGCAACCCGGGCATGTGCCCTGACTGGGAAGTGAACCATGACCTCATGGTTCATGGTTCAT
Source organism: Myotis yumanensis (assembly GCF_028538775.1). Taxonomy (NCBI): domain Eukaryota; kingdom Metazoa; phylum Chordata; class Mammalia; order Chiroptera; family Vespertilionidae; genus Myotis; species Myotis yumanensis. The sequence goes on along the minus strand of NW_027223764.1, from coordinate 20,725,753 downwards.
GGGTCAACGCTCAACCGCTGAGCCACACCAGCCGGGCAGAGAAGCCTGTATTCTTAATCATAATGCCAAATCCTGCCTTCCCACATAATAGTCATGTCTACATCAGAACCTCTGCCACTGAGCACAGCGACATAGTGAGCAGCCAAAAGAAACATTGGTTAATATTATTATTGATGTTATTCTTAAAATTGACACTGTTCCTACCTAATATGAAATATATAGAGACACATATATTTATGGACAAACATACTCACTTTATATCAAAGAGAATACATTTACAAACTTGAAATACTATACAGTGGGGCCTTGATGTATGAGTGTCCTGACTAACGAGTTTTTTGAGATACCAGCTGTCTCTTGGCCGATTTTTTGCATTGAGTTGACAGACTAATTTGAGTTAATGAGCTCCTTAACGAGCTCGGTCTCAGAACGAATTAAACTCGTAAGTCAAGGCCCCACTGTAGATCTGAACTGGTCCCTAGCTTCATGGCCTTTTTCTCTGGCCTGAATTTGGACTCCCGTGTCTTCTAGATCTTGAGTTACCCATTCTGACCTGCCCCAGTTGGATGCTCTGAGGATAAACCTCCCTGCTGAGATATTGGTTCAAGGCTGCTGCAAGCCTCCACCTCCTCCCCCAGAGCACCCCTGGCCACAGGAGTGCAGCTGCGGGAGCCTGCACAGCCAGAGATGCACCTGGAGCCTAGTGTTTGATCTTTAATTCATGTGGGTTCTGCAGCTGACTTCCTGACTTACAGGTCATTATAATATGGAAAGTCCACACTAACGTTCTATCAGGAAAGAATACAGAGAACTTCCACAGCTGCCCTATTGGTTAAGGCGTGGCTGCATTGGCAATGACTAGCTATTTCTTAGTATTGGGCTGAACTGAAAAAGAGATGTCGTTGCCCAGCAGGTTAGCTTCTCTCCTTGGTCCAAGGTTACAGTATGTCAGAACCTCAGATCCCTGTAACTGTGGCTATGAAGGGCAGCAGTTCTTTTCGAGCCAGCTTTGGGTAATCATGGATGAGAGACACCTGGAATAGTATCACAGCGGTGGGCGTAGCAGGTTCGGCCTTCTGTTGGTAGGTCAGATAGCCCAGGAAATGCTGAGAAACCATCCCTTGGCCAGATGACGCCTCCTGCCGACCTCCAGATCTTTGACTGGCCTGTCCCTGCTTCTCAAATGGTCTCATTCATGTGACTTTAATCCTGCAACCCGTGTCTATCTGCCTCTGTCCTTTGTGTCAGATAGGATACATGTAGCAGAAAACCCAAGTAGACAGTGGCTTAAACCATCACGACAGTGAATCATCTCAGTAAGAAGTCTTATCTAGAGTTGATGAACAACTCAAAAACGTCAACAAGGCTCTTTTGATCTCTCTGCTCGGCAATCCTCAGTGTGCTTGCTTTTCTTAAGCTTATTACCTTTTGATGACAAGATAGCTGCCACAGCTCCAGCCATCATGCCCTCCTCGCACGACCACATTCAAGGCAGGAAGGAGGAATAAGGGGTAGTTTCTTCCATTAAGTGTCTGTCTTTTTTTTTTTTTTTTTTAAATCAGGAAGCAAGAATCCTTTAATCAGATTTGTCTTTATGTCTTGTTGCTAGACCTGAATGGTGATTACAAAGATGACTGTGTTGGCCTTAGCCCAGTCACGATTCATCTCCTGGGGCTACAACAAAGTCAGGGTCTGTAGACAGGAAGTGGGAGTGATGGCTGGAGGGTAGGTGCTAACAGTGTCTACCACAGTCTGTCTAATTTCCTGTGTCACCATCAACCTACTGGCTCACGTTATCGGATCCACTCCAGGCTTGTGTGAGGAGACCTGAGGTTCTGGCAGAGGTGGCACACCCCAGCCTGGTCACAGCCTCCTTTGTAGTTGTTGTGTCGTCTCTGAGGTTCTAAAGTCTGTCAAAAGGAAGAGATGTCCTCTTCCAACAAACCCCACGGAGCTGCACTCCCTGCCTGGTCTGCAGGACACAGATGGTGAGCCAGAAGCAGCTCTCACCTTGACACGCCTCACAGACTGCTGACTTGAGATTTTTCTAAAGAGAAGGCTGACCATTAGTTCCCACACCAAATTATTCCCAAATCAAATTTGGGTACAATGACTGTCTCTAAGATTGGCTGTTGTTATTGCCAAAACCGGTTTGGCTCAGTGGATAGAGTGTCGGCCTGCGGACTGAAAGGTCCCAGGTTCGATTCCGGTCAAGGGCATGTACCAGGGCTGCGGGCACATCCCCAGTGGGGAGTGTGCAGGAGGCAGCTGATTGGTGTTTCTCTCTCATCGATGTTTCTAACTCTCTATCTCTCTCCCTTCCTCTCTGTAGAAAATCAATAAAATATATTTAAAAATAAAATAAAAATAAAATTGGCTGTTGTTACAGACAAAGAATTCCACATGTTGGCATTGCTCTCCTGGGAGCGGCATGGTTTCTTCTAATGGGCACAGACTCTAGCTAGATGCTGAGATTTGAGTCCTGGCAGGGCCAGGAGTTCAGGTGCTTGAACTTCCCTGGGTCTCTGCCTATCCCGTCTAAATGGGAGACAGAGTAGCCACCCCCTGAGGTTGCCGTCAGGACGAACTGGGGTGATGAGGCCAAAGAACTTGAAAGGGAGAAGTCTGCAGGGCTCTGCGGTGCCACAGGTATGTCTTGCTTTCAAGGTTTCTTTCATGAGCACATTTTCAATTATGTATTTGCATTTGAACTTGGCCACCTGCTGGCTAACTAACTTTGTTAGAAACCAGTTCCATGGCTCATTTGGGGAGGACAGCTCATGGCCTTTTTTGCCTCTTTATGAGCTTTTCCAAAGAGCTGGTACCAGGTCTCCAGCCTCTAGATTTGTGGGTACCAGTGAGAGGCCTTTTCTCTCTGTTCTTCCATTACTATTGTTTTCTTTTATTGTTGAGGTAAAATTTATATACAGTGAAGGCCACACATTTTTATGTGTGTGGTGTGTTATTTTTCCATAGATATACTCCTGTGTAAATACCATCCAGATCAGGATATAAAACATTTCCATCACCCCAGGAGGCTTTCTCGTCCCCCTGCCTATCACTACCCCACAGGTCCTCTGCTCTGTCCCCACCCCATTGACCCAACTTGTCCTCACACCACTCATAAACTGTCCTTGAACTTCATATGAAGTGGCGTTATATACCCTGAACCTCACATTGTCCCCTCAATACCTTCACTTCTATTTCTCCTTTTTTCTGATCAATTTCAGGCAGCCTATCAGCCACTCTTTCTGATGGGCAGAGCTTATTCCTTCTGGCACATCACCCATGACAGTCTGCTTTTGTCCCCTGAGATGGGCCGAACCCTCAGATAGTCCTCCTTTAGCAGGAGATGTCCCGGGACATGTAGATACCCCCAGTGGCCCCAGATGGGCCTTTCCTCCCACTTCCTGGGCTGCTGTGAGACTCTCATGGCTTTTGCCCCTGCACCACTCCCTGTGGCATCGTGCCCGGTCTTCTTCACTCAGTACTTCTCCACCTGGCCCCTGCAGACACTGAAGCTAGTTTGGATGGGAGGAATCAGGCAGGCTTCACAGAGGAGGGCCGTGGTCTTGATCTCCTGTTGGAGTGTGTTCCCCTCCAGAAGCGGTCTCAACCTGTGGGTCGCGACCCCTTTGGCGGTCGAATGACCCTTTCACAGGGGTCGCCTAAGACCATCCTGCATATCAGATATTTACATTACAATTCATAACAGTAGCAACATTACAGTTGTGAAGTAGCAACGGAAATAATTTTATGGTTGGGTCACAACATGAGGAACTGTATTTAAAGGGCCAGAAGGTTGAGAACCACTGCGGCCTCCAGTCTTCTCAGTTCCTCTCCTGAGGGTGGCTGAGCTCATCAGACCCTTTCCTGAGAGACAATTCACAGCTGTGCTGGGTTGGGGGGATGGTGAGCGGGAGAGTAGATGCTGAGGTGACCCACTTAGGCACATAGGAGAGGTTCTCAAAGTATGGGCCACCTGGATCAGAGCCCTATACTGTTCAAAATGCTGACCTACCACGGAATCTGGGGCGAACCCAGGTAATTGCTGAGGTCATTCAAACTCGAGCACCACAAAGAGGAGGAGGCTGGGGCCCAGAGGGCGGTGAGGTCAGACACAAAGCATGGCTTCTAGGGCAAGGCTGGGACCCCCTCCATCTTCCTGCCTGCCTCCTGGGCCTTGTTGTGAACACCCCCCTTCTGGGCACAGCTGGGGCCCTCACAACGCTAAGGGCACAGGAAACATCTTCTCCAGCCTCTCTGCCTGGCCCCTGCACCTGGAGGAAAGGTCACGCTGGCCTTTGCCAAGCCCTGCCATTTCCCTGAATCTCTGAACCGTGCCCTGGGCAGGGGGCCAACTCCGGGGAGTGGGACAGTGGCTGGCGGGCAGGTAAGGGCCACCTTGTCTCCCCTTCACCCTCTCAGTCAGGTGGCCTGACAGCTGCTGGGTTCTGGCCAGGGGGCTGGACCATGGCCCTGTGCAGGGGAGGAGGAGGATTTGGTGGTTTGTTCAAGGAGAAGCTGCTGTCCTGAGTTGGGGGCAGAGGAAGGGCCCTGGCCTGCTTTTCCCTCTGGAGCCTTCCACTGTGGTGGTGGGAGGTGTCTGCTGGGGTGGCCAGGGCAGCGGCTAGGCCAGCCGTGGGCAAACTACGGCCTGCGGGACGGATCTGGCCCGTTTGAAATGAATAAAACTAAAAAAGAAAAGACCATACCCTTTTATGTAATGATGTTTACTTTGAATTTATATTAGTTCACACAAACACTCCATCCATGCTTTTGTTCCGGCCTTCCGGTCCAGTTTAAGAACCCATTGTGGCCGAAACCGGTTTGGCTCAGTGGATAGAGCTTCGGCCTGCGGACTGAAAGGTCCCAGGTTCGATTCCGGTCAAGGGCATGTACCTGGGTTGCGGGCACTTCCCCAGTAGGAGATGTGCAGGAGGCAGCTGATCGGTGTTTCTCTCTCATCCATGTTTCTAACTCTCTATCTCTCTCCCTTCCTCTCTGTAAAAAATCAATAAAATATATTAAAAAAAAAAAAAAAAAAAAGAACCCATTGTGGCCCTTGAGTCAAAAAGTTTGCCCACCCCTGGGCTAGGCTGTGGGGGGTGAGAAGGGAGCACTCATTCTCAGGGTCTTGCAAGTAAAGGGGAGTGACCTTGAGCGTGAGTGCCTGCTGAGAGAGGAGCCTAGCGAACAAACTACGAGGCCACCTTGCACTTGCAAGAACCTGAGCGAGAGCCTCCTTCAATGTCATTTCACTTGCCTTCCCCTAGGGCAGTGGTTCTCAACCTTCCTAATGCCGCGACCCTTTCATACAGTTCCTCATGTTGTGGTGACCCCCAATTTCATTGTTACAAATTGAACATAATTAAAGCATAGTGATTAATCACAAAAACAATATGTAATTATATAGGTGTTTTCCAATGGTCTTAGGCGACCCCTATGAAAGGGTCATTCGACCCCCAAAGGGGTCGCGACCCACAGGTTGAGAACCGCTGCCCTAGGGGGTCTGTGAGATGTTCCAGGATTGCAAGCAAAGGAGGGGAGGGTGAGGCATCGGGGGCACTCTTTTTCTTTAAAATATATTCTTATTGGTTTCAGAGAGGAAGGGAGAGAGGGGAACATCAATGATGAGAGAGAATCATTGATTGGCTGCCTCCTGCCTGAACCCCACTGGGAATCAAGCCGACAACCCAGGCATGTGCTCTGATCAGAATCGAACTGTGACCTCCTGGTTCGTAGGTTGACGCTCGACAACTAAGCCGCGCTGGCTGGGCGAGAGCATTCTTGTCTCCAGGACGAGACCACTGGTTCTCAGCCTTTGCTGAACATGGGAAACCCCTGGAAGCTTTACAAACTCCTGCCGTCTAAGCCCCACCCCCAGAGGTTCTGATTTAATTGACCTGGGGTGCAGCCTGCCATTGGGGTTTTTAAAAGCTCCCCAGGGACTCTAGTGTGCAGCAAGGTGTGAGAACCTCTGATCTAGACTGTGCAGGGCCTGCTGTTTACCGGTTTCCCTCTCGTTGGTTTTCAGACTACCACACACGACGTAGATTCCACGGGCAAGACAAGAAAACCTAGCCCACAGCGGATGGGACAGGAGGAAAGAGGAAAGAAAGCCTAGATTCAAGCTCCCAGTCTGTGCCAGGTGCATCTTGTTTGTCATTTAACAACCAACCCCGGGAGGTGAATGTTCCCAGGCTCAGTTTACAGACGAGGAGCCCGAGTCTTGGCCACACTGACGATGTCGTCTATGTGGAGGCGCCGTGAGATGGCGGAGCCATAAATGAAATTGACACGTGAGAAGCGAATGTCACAAGTCAGGGTAGGAATGAAAGGCAGTACTGCTGTTTTCAGACTAAATTTTCAAACAAAGCATTTCTGGAGTCGGCTGGTGGAGAAGCTGGCTTTGCAAAAAATCGAGCTCCCAGCTCCTCTCGGCCAGCAGGACAGAGGAGGGTAGGAGTAAAGGCTATTCTAGTTTCTCCTCTCTCATCAGATTCTGGTTGGAGTCTGGCCTGAGCCAGTGGCCCCAAGTGATTTTAAAGAAAGTACCAGTTTCTCTCTCCCTCTCTTTTAAGCTAAATAGATTCCTGAACCTAAAGCAAGTTGAATAGTGTGATTAAAAAGAGCCCCCCCAACCCCCTCCCTGCTTCCAAATCACACACATTCACACACGTGCATCCCAGAGTTGCTGCAATTCTACCAACTAGGTCTGTGGTCGGCTTGCGAGCCACATGCGGCTCTTTGGCCCCTTGAGTGTGGCTCTTCCACAAAATACCACATGCGGGTGCGCGTACAGTGAGACTGAAACTTCATGGCCCATGCGCAGAAGTCGGTTTTCGGCCTGGGCGAGTCTATTTTGAAGAAGTACTGTTGATATTTGGCTCTGTTGACTAATGAGTTTGCCGACCACTGAACTAGGTCATTGGATTCAACCAGAAAATACTCATGGAAGGGTAAGTGGGGGAGCCTGTCAGTCACATCATGTTTTGGATTACTGAGTGATTTTGTGGGGACCTGGTCCCAGCATCCTGGCAGACCCTCCCTTCCGGGCAGACAGACATACCAGTAGAAGCCCAGGAACATGTCACAGAGGTTCTGGAGATGGGGAGGGAGCATTTGAGGTGAGGCTTGAAAGATGCTGAAAGTTGCTATTTATTAGGTAACTGTATGCAAAGGAATGATCACACGGCTCCCACCCCGGCGGCAGCTTTTGCAGTGGTGGCAGTTCGCTGGGTTCTGCTGCCAGCTCCTTCTGCGTTTTCAGGGCGGTTCCTGCAGGAGCAGCGGGGCAGGGGGAGACCATCAGGTCTCGTGTGGGGAGACCTGCCTGTTTGGCCACTTACTGTCTCCCTCACCTCGGGCGAGGGGCTTGGCCCCTGAGTCCTGGTGTCCTCACAGACACACTGGGGACTTCTGCTCTGTCCAACAGGGGTAACAGGGACTGGATTTACTCTTTCACCTGAAACAATTAAAAACAAACAAACAATCTGACCAAATACACGAAACTATGGTTTTCAAGACACTGGACATTAGGCCACAAAGTTTAGTGACCCCAGATCATGGATTATCTCTGCTAACTGCCTATGAGAGTTCCTAAGTCATGGCACAGGGAGAGGGGCGAAGGCCGGGAGGGGAGAAAAGGAAGTGTACTGCTGTAAGGGGCTCATACTTGATGTGAAGTGGTACAATAGCACTTGGAGGTAGATTCGAGTGATAAGTTCAAGGTATATGTCATAAATGCAAAAGCAACCACTCCAATAGCAGAAGATTAGATCCAAGGAAGGGTATAAAAATGGAATCATCATAAATAATCTAAAAGAAGGTGAGAAAAGGGAATAAAAACAGATGGAACAAATAGGAAAAAACAGCAAGATGAGAGACTCAAGCCTCACCATATCAATAATCACATTAAACGTAAATGGTCTAAACATCGTTTAGAGATTGTCATGTATTTTGGATATTAACCCCTGGTTTATATATACCTGGTTTGCAAATATTCATAGGTTGTCTTTCCGTTTTTGTTGTTTTCAAGAAACCTACTTTAAATATAAAGACACAAATGTATTAAAGGTGAAAGGATGGAAAACATATACCATGCTAACACTCCTCAAAATAAAGCTGGAATGGCTGCATTAATATCAGACAAAGTAGATTTTAGAACAAAGCACTTTACCTGGGTGATCTATATCTATATATCTATATCTAATCTGTATCTACAATATAGGGACCTGTGGTCTTTGCCTCATTGGGTTTTGGTAAGAACAAGTGAGATAATATCTGGAAAAGTGCTTTGTAGACTGTAAAACCTGGTACAGGTGTCATTAGATCTTAATTGTTAGAAATTAGACTGTCTGAATCCTTATAAAGAGCCAGGCATCTGCGTTTGAACTATTTGGTTCTCAAGAGAAAAAGAAAATGCCACACACAGGGGCTTCGAGGAAAGGCAGGGTAGGGGCTGGCCAGAGTAGGGGGGGGCCAGAAACATCAGTGAGCTCGTGCCTGGACCGGCACTCACGGCCTCCAGGCAGCTTTGCTGGCATCTGCGGGAACCAGGGGGCTCCCCTCGGCTGCAGAGGAGACAGGCCTGGACTGAGGGCCTCCGCCCACGAGCACCAGGGGCTCTGGTAATCCCAGCAGGTACTTGGCTAGAAGAAAAGTACGGCTATCACGGTGCTAAACCGTTTTGGAGCCTCTTCTCATTTATCAGACTCACCTGGCTGGAGCTCATATCATGTCCAGTTAACATTTAAGGAAATGGAAGCCCCACATGACAGAGCCATTAACCCACTGAGTCAGAGTTTAGACCCAGGAAGACCAGAGCGGAGCCCAAGCCTTAAACATGACCCTCACCACGAAGTACAGGGAAGGTCTCAGCCAGCAGAGGGTTACACTGGGCTCCACAGAAGGGGAGGTGGGGCTATGGACACAGGACAAGCCCCTCCACCTTCCACCCAGGCAGGGCATCTCTGCACCACCCTCACCCACCCCCTTCTCCATCCCCATGTCCTTACCTGGCCAGCTGGAGGGGAGGGGTACCTCCGGGGCTGTGCCCTGTTCCCCTGACTGCCCCACCGGCGGAGTCTCAGCCCTGTGCTGAGTCACAGAGAACCTCGTTTCCTTGTCTGAAGAATGGGGTACTGGTACTGACCTCTGGTGGCGGTCCCAAGGCTCTGGAGCAGGGCAGTTTTTAATAAAATGCTGACATGGGATGCCGAGTTGCTCTGTCTCTCTCTCTCTCTCTGACCTCCTGCTCCTGAGCCTGCTGTCCCCTCTCTCACTCAGCGACATTTGTTCATCCTGCACACCCTCCTCCGCCTCATCATGGCCTGGGAGCCTGTGGCTCTGCATTGCCAGGGGGCAGGGGCAGGATTCTCCTTCACGACCCACAGGCGGTGCAGGTGGGAGAGGAGGGTCCAGGTGAGGGCACAGTGAGACTGAGGTTCTTAAGTGTTTCATTGGTGTGTGTGTTTTAAATTGAGGTGAAATTCACACGACACAATTGACCATTTTAAAGCATACCATTCAGTGGCATTTAGTGCAGTCACAATGCTGTGTAACCACCACCCTTGTCTAGTTTCAAAATCTCTCTCCCTCCAAGAACACCTGTGTCTGTTAAGTAATCACGTTCCTTCCCTCCCGTCCCCCAGCCTCTGTCCCCCCCACCTCCCCCCCCCCCCCCGCCCCGGCAACCACGAATCTACTTTCCCTTCCCATGGATTTGCCTATTCCACTCACTTCTTATAATAGGGACAATACAATGTGTGACCTTTTGCGACTGGCTTCTTCCACTTAACGCAGTGGTTCTCAACCTTCCTAATGCCGCGACCCTTTAATACAGTTCCTCATGTTGTGGTGACCCCCAATTTCATTGTTACAAATTGAACATAATCAAAGCATAGTGATTAATCACAAAAACAATATGTAATTATATATGTGTTTTCCGATGGTCTTAGGCGACCCCAAAGGGGTCGCGACCCACAGGTTGAGAACCGCTGACTTAACGTGTTTTCTAGGTTCATCTGAGTTGCAGCGTGAATGAGCACTCAGTTCCTTCTAATTGTATGCATATAGTAGCTTGTTGACCCATCCGCCCCCGGATGGACAGTGGGCCGTTCCCACCTTTTGGACAGTTGTGGAGGGCGCTGTTATGACCGTTCAGGAACAGGTGTCTGCGTGAGTCCCTGTTTCCAATTCTTTTGAGCATATAACCTAGGAGTGGAATTGCTGGGTCATATGGTGATTTTATGTTTAAATTTTGAAAAACTGCCAAACTGTTTTCTACAGCCGCCATACTTCCCTTTAGTTTGAAGATGATGTTATTCTAAGTGCAAAGATAATACAATACCATAATTTGGAAATTATTTATTGAGCAATTGTTTGTTTTAAGGTAATTTTTAAAATTGTGTCTGTTTATTGTAACAGTTCAACTAAAGAAATTTCTAGAAGTCTCTCTTGTCTGTTTCATCCTACTCCTTCCCCTGCGGCTGACGAGTGCTAACCGTTTGGTCTATATCCTTTCAGACATTTTCTAGGCATTTATATAGGATTTGAATTTTTTTTTTTTTTTTTACATAAACCTGCCGTACTATCCATATTATCTTGCTCTGAAATCGTCCTATCCTTTCTTGTAAATTTTGATCGTTCCGGCAATTGTGCTGGAGGCAGGCTGAAGGGCCTGGGACCCTGAGCTCTGAGGCCTGACCTTGCACTGTTTTAAAAGTCAGCTTCAGGTAGGGGACAGGCTGTCCGTGGGTGGCTGGACAATGAATGCATTGTCGTTTTCCTTTTGTTATCTGCATCTATAATTTTTTTTTTTTGGTAAAATGAATATGAATTGCTTTTGTAATAAGAAAAATGAAGCAGGGAAGAATTGAGGCCCTGAAGGCCCAGTGCACAGCTTGTATCTTTATTTAGCACTTACTTCATTCTTCTGGCTGCATAATGAGTTGTTTATGTGTTTGTCTCCCTTGAGGGCGGACAGGGCTTATGCTTTCGTTGCCCTCCCTACTCCTGTGGAGGGTGCCCGGCACACACGTGGCTCCTCCAGGGCAGTGGCTGGGGCCGCAGAGGAGGGGGTGGGCTCCAGAGACCCCCACATGCCCTCAGTTCAGGCTCAGAAAGGACATGCATCTTCTCAGGGGCCAGGCCCTGCTGGCTGGTCAGGCTCTTGCTCCCTGCGGGGCCATCTGGGCCTCTGGCCTCCGAGGGAAGCGGGGTGTGAGCTCAGGGGCAGTTATTCATGTGGCCCAGCCAGGGTGCCCGTGGCAGGCGGCACCCAGCTGAGGAAGTAATTAGAGTGCTGCCAGGAGCAGGAAGAGGGAGAGGCGTGGAGCCTGCACTCCCTTTGCAGAGCGATATAAATAGCTGGTCTGTTGGCGGAGGTGGTGAGCAGTACACACAGGAAGAGAGGTGGGAGCACAGCGCCTGGGTGCGGGGGTGGGAGCTGTCTTCTTGGGCTTGTCTGTCTGTCAGTCTGGATTGGGAAGGTGCAGGGGAGTTGTACTAGCTGGCAAGGGACGTGTGGTCGAGGGGACCTGGCCAGGTCCTCCTTCCCCTGCCTGGGGTTCTCCCACCTGTCCCCCCACAGGACGAGCCTGCCTGGGCTCACAAGCCTGCTCGGGGCTCAGACCACTAGTAGGGGCACCAGGACAGCCCCACAGACCCCTGCTGGTCCCAGCTCCCTGGCTCAGCCTTTCCACCAGGAGCTCTTGAGGGTTGGGGTGGGACTGCAGAGCCCAGGTCATTTATAGCATCTCCGAGGGAACAGTCTCTGCTGGCCTGGGCACCTGACTCACCCGAAAACACTTTATAAATAACCTGGAGGCGGGACGGGGGCTGTCCGCCCGACCTCCACGCTCTGGGAGCAGGTGGCAGGCCCCGAGGCCCCGGGCTTCCTGGACATCAGGGCAGAGCTACCTGACTCCGACCAGGAGCCAGGGCCAGGGATGCTGGGAGGGCCGCCAACTCCTGGTAGTTGGGGTTACAGTGATCCCGGGGGCCCCGGGAGTCCTCCTCTCAGCTATGATGTTGTCAGCGTCCCTGCCTTCTGGAGGGGGTGTGTATTGGGGGTTTCTGCTGGGCAGACTGAGCCAGGTTGAGCTACACTTGCTGGGTGGCCCGGGGGGAGGGCCTGCCCCTCTCTGGGTAAGAGGAGAAGTTGAACTAGGTGAGTGCTGAGGTCCTGTGCAGCGGTCCCATTTTTGATTCTGGCACATTATAGTGCGGATGGGCGCCTCGCCATCCCACATCACCCCAGGGCTGTGTGCTGGGGGGTGGGGAACAGGGGGAGCAGTCGCCCACCTCTGGAGCCCCGTGTGCTCGGCAAGGAGATCACTCCTTGCTCAGGACCAGTAGGCAAGGGAGCCTGCCGGCCAGTGGCAGCCACGGGGGGCCGGGTCTGCAGGGTGTGCTTGGGTAGGGCCCGATGAGTGTCCCCGGGGGAGCAGAGACGTTTGACTGTGTCCCAGAGAAAGCTGGTTTCAGGCCCGCACGCCCCGCGCCAGGACATATACTACCTTGTGAGGTAGTGCGTGCCCTGTCCCTGAATGCATGCTCTTCTGTGAGGATGAGGAGGAAGGGATTCCCCACTGAGCGGGCTTCAGGACTCCTGAGGAGTTTGTCAATAATACAACCCCCCAAGTCCCCCAACCTACTGAGTGGGCCCCCCAGGGGTGGGGCTTGGAGCTCTGAGCGACATGGCCCCTGTGTCGACTCTTTGGCTCTATGATTCTGGGGTGCTGACCTCAGAGGGCTGGGGCTAAAAGTATCCCAGCTTCCCCTGCCCTAAATGTGTCACCCCAGCTTTCTAGCATCTGGCAACTCCTGACATGGTGACAATAGATGAAGATCAAACGGCAACCTCAGGAGACCAGGACCACGAAGCTCAGGCAGTTGCCTTGGCAGCCACCACAGAACCTGGACCAATGGCGTCCTGGGAGCCGCTGAGGAAACAGGTGTCGGGCATCATGCTTTTGGGATTCCCGTGCCAAAAGGGTTCTGGTATCTTTTGAGGGAAATAGAATCAGACAAGACACTCAGCTCTGTCAGTCCATTCAAACTCAGCCCCTGGTCAGGGGGCGCCCGACATAGGCTGGTGTCTGTAAGGTCCCCCTCCCCTTCCCTACCGATAGCTCTCATCCCATTTGCTATGGCCTGTGGGAGTGGCTGACAGTCTAACACATTTCCTGTTTATTGTGTCCCCTCTGGGACCTTCAGGAGATACCTTTAATTCCCAGGTATGGCTCCTGGACCTGCAGGCTGGCAGGGGTGAGATTCTGGGATAGGCCGGCCTTTAGTCTCTGAATTCCCTCCAGGGGAGCGGAGACTCACTGGAAAGAGGACGAAATCTGCATCCAGATAGACCAGGATTGGCATCCTGACTTGTTTACTTAGCCGTGTCGCCTTGGGCAAGTTGCTTGCCCACCTGAAATCTGGGCGTAGCAAAGGTACCACCTTCCTCTTAGGGTGGCTGTGAGGATTAAGTGAGATGATGGATATGAGGCCCTCGGCTTGGGGCACAGCGTGAGGGCTCAGCTAATGAGAGCGCCACTGCTGCTGCAGGAGGCGGGTCTGTCCTCCTCCCACAGAGCGCTGAGCCCCGCCATCCCAGCCTGTCCCAGTCAATGCTGGCCCCCTAGTCCCTCTCCAGGGCACGAGGCCAGGGCTCCCCCCAGGGACTAGCTTCTGACGAGCTGTGGCTCTCTATGCAGAAGTGGGGTCCTGAGGTGGAGGCCACCACCTCCACCTGGTCCTTTCTGCCTGACTAGGCAGGGCCTCTGATGGGGTGGGCCACCTGGAGCTCACGAGGAAGCCCTGCTCATGTGTTGGACGGATCCTTCTGACACTAAGTGACTTCAGTTTCAGGAAAACCTCCTGAAAGATTCCAATTTCCTGCTGACCTATGTGTAAAAGGACCCTAAAGAGGGAGGGAAATCCAGACACATATGAACAGCTGTAAGACAGACTTTGCAGACCCCAGGGTGCCATGCCTGGGAGAGCCCCTAGGGTCATGAGGCCCACCCTCCTCTTTTAAATGATGGAGAACCTGAGGTCCAGAGAGGGACCTGTCCAATGTCACACAGCTAGTCAGACCCTGAGCTGGGATTCAACCCCGGGTTTCCTGGCTCCTCATCCAGTGCTCTCTCCACTGCCCCCCACAGCCAGGACACTGGGGCTGGACTCTGGCTCTCTCGCCTCAGAGACTATGCAACTAACCATTGCACCACACTGCCACCTTCCTCTCCAGCACCTGACCCCAGCCTTCTAGAACAAGGCCATCATACTTTAGGATCTGCTGGGCTTGGTGTAAGATGGGTTTAAATGCCTTTAGGGACGGCACCCACTCCCTTCAATTAGAAACTGCTTTCACTGGGAGGAAATAGTTCCTGCCACTAAGCCTAGATTCCCAGGGATTCATCATTCCATTCACACAATCACACCCCCTTAGGTCATCCCAAGTGCTCCGCCCTGGAGGGCTTCACACGCTTGCATGCAATTATCCTATTCTGCTCCACTTGGCAAAGCCCAGAGTGTGGGTCCTTTCATTTGTTATAATTATTCTATTTCCCGTGTCCTGCATGGTTTCAGATATTTCATCTCTGAACAGCCTCCGATTTCAGTGTATCTTTCTGGAACAGAGGTTGCCAAGAACCCCGTGATGTAGTCAGGAAAGATCTCATTAGGAGCAGATAGAGGAAGGGAGGCTCCCCCACCCCCCGGGGCAGAGTTGTGCCCAGGCTGCCAATAACAGGGCCATCTGGAAGGTCTTCTCTTCTCTCCTCCTGAATAGCCAGGCTGCCCAGACACCAGGCTGAAGGCAGAGGGGGCTTGCCAATGCCCCCCACCTCCCCGGCACAGTGTGTGGACAGAGCCCTCTCTGAGCAGGGATGTGGGTTTGAATCTGTCTCCATGTCTCCCTTCTCAGCCTCTTCTCACCACCCTGGTCCAGGTTTTTATTCAGTCAACAAAAGTTTATTAAATGCCCACTGCATGTCAGATCTAGAGCTAGGCACTGGGATACAGTGGTGGACAAGAGGCATATTGTGCCTGTCCTCAAGGAGCTTATGTTCTGCTACTTGAGAGAGACAAGAAACAAGCAAAGCAACAGAGGGAGGTGAGCAGGTGAAGCACAAGGAGGCTGGAGTCCAGGGAAGAAGAGTGAGAGGGGCCACCGGAGTAAGTGGTCCCAGAGGCCTCTGAGCAGGGGCATGAAGCTGAGACCGGAAGGTGTGAGGACTCCGTCAGGGAAAGAGTGGGGAGGTGGGTTTGTGGAAGAGGAGACAGGATGTGCCAAGTTCTAGGCAGGAAAGATGGTCAGTGTGGTGTGAGCTGAGGTTGGAAGGGGAGGCAGCTCAGACTGGAGGAGTTTATGCATTATTGCAGTGGTTCTCAACCTTCCTAATGTCGTGACCCTTTAATACAGTTTCTCATGTTGTGGTGACCCCCAATTTCATTGTTACAAATTGAACATAATTAAAGCATAGTGATTAATCACAAAAACAATATGTAATTATATATGTGTTTTCCGATGGTCTTAGGCGACCCCTGGGAAAGGGTCATTCGACCCCCAAAGGGGTCGCGACCCACAGGTTGAGAACCGCTGCATTATTGCAAGTGTCTGGCTTTCCCACAGACTCACTGGGTGACCTGAGCAAGTAACCTACCTTTGTTAAGCCTCTGTTTTCTGTGGTGGAATGGAGGTAGTAATTCCCCCTTCGTAAGCTTATCAGGAGGTTTTGATGAGATTTAGGAAAAATACAGGGTGAGTTCTCCATATAGGAAGCAATTCTTATTATTCCTATTTTCACCCCTAGTTACTCAAAGAAAAACATCCCAACACCCTGGCTCTCTCTCCATCTTGCGCCTGTCCTCACTCCCTTCCTCTCCCAACGTGGGGCCCTCCCAGTTCCGACTGATGTACAGATAGAACTGGTCAGGTTTCAGCCAAAACAAGCACCACTGTCTGGGCTCTGCAGGCTCCACATGGTGATGTGATGGGAGGGGCTTCTGCCCCCCTTGTGAGATGCCTGCATCTCACCTTGATTCTCTCTTCTTTGTATCTTTATATTGTTTTAATTAATTATTCAGCAGGTATGAAAATAATAACTTCTGGAATATGTGTAAAGTATAAAGAATAAGCACATAGTAAATGTCGGTGTACCCACCAGTCAATTTAAGAATAAGAATGCTGCCTCTCATTTGGAGTCTCCCTTCCCTTCCCTAGAGCTAACTATTTTCCTGAAATGTATACATTTGCTTTTCTTAATAATTTGCCACTTGTGTATATACCTAAGTAACATTGCTTTAGTTTTTGCATGTTTTGGAACTTTATATAAAAGGAAACACTATATTTATCCTATATGATAAAAGGTTAATATGCAAATTAACCAAACAGCAGAATGACCGGTTGCTATGATGCACACTGACCACCAGGGGGCAGACGCTCAATACAGGAGCTGCCCCCTGGTGGTCAGGTGCTCCCACAGGGAGAATGCCACTCAGCTAGAAGCTGGGCTCACAGCTGGTGAGTGCAGGAGTGGTGGCCGGAGCCTCTCCCACCTCCCGTCAGTCTGACATCCCCTGAGGGCTCACAGACTGAGAGAGGGAGCAGGCCAGGCTGAGGGACCCCCTGAGTGCACGAATTTTGTGCACTGGGCCTCTAATATATATATATATTCTTCTGCCACTTGCCTTTTTTTTAAAAAAATATATTTTTATTGATGTCAGAGAAGAAGGGAGAGGGAGAGAGAGATAGAAACATCAATGATGAGAGAGAATCATTGATTGGCTGCCTCCTGCATGCCCCCCACTGGGGATCGAGCCCGCAACCTGGGCATATGCCCTGACCAGGAATCAAACCAGCGACCTCTTGGTTCCTGGGTCGACGCTCAACCGCTGAGCCACACCCGGCTGGGCTGCCACTTGCCTTTTTAACTCAACATTATTTTTCTATAATTTGTGCGTGTTTTTACTGCTATATAGTATTCCATTGTAGGAATAGATCATGATTTAATTGTTCATTCTTCAGCCTAAGGATAGCTGGTTGTTTTTTTTTTTCTTGTACAAGCAGTGGTGCTATAAACATTCCTGTTCATAACTGAACACACATACGCAGTGGTGTAAATCTAGGAGTGAAATTGCTGGAATTATATGGGATTGTGCTAAAGTATTTTGCTCCACAGCCTGCCCAATGCCTGCCTTGAGAGTCTTTGTAAGTTTTGCTAATCTAGAAGGTGGTATCTCATTGTATTTCCCTTAATTTTCTGGTGTATTCCTCAAAGCAGCCACTTTTGGCTTTGCTGAAGTTGAGGTTATTTACTCTCTTCTCTTCAGAATCTTTTTTCATGCCTACCTCTACCCTTCTTGCCTATGGCAGAGAATAGAATCTTCGTCCTCTCTCAGACCTGGTCCTGTCCTCTCTCCTTTATGATCCCCCTCCTTCCATGCCTTCTTATCATCTTCAGCATTCCTCTGCTTGTGATTTCCAGATTTCATAAATGAGTTTATGGTAGAAAGTTTTGGTCACATCTAATCTCTGGCTATTTTCAACCTCTTCTTACTTGCCTCCCTCTGCCTTGAGAGTCTGAAAATGCTAGATGCTTTCCTGGTTTCCCTTGCAGCTAGAAGAGGCCATGTGAGTGAGTTCTGTCCAGTGAGACAGGGGAAGTCTGTTAGGGGACTTCTGGGAAATTTTCTCAAAGACTTATCTCCAGAGAAAAGGAAGTAGGCTTTCCCCCTTGGATGTTTGGAGCTGCAGCAGCCACTTACAACTATGAGGCAATAAGTCTTAGGATGAGAAACCAGAGTGCTTAGGATGTTGTAGGGAAAGGATGAAAAAAACCTGGGATCTTGAGGACATGGCTGAGCTACTGAGCTAAACCTGGAGACACTCCTCACCAGACTTCTTGTTAATTAAATATCTTTATTGCTCAAACCATATTAGTAGGATAATCTTTTTGCAACCCAAACATCTGACTGGTAGACTGTGTAGATTTTTTTCTTGCTTTTTTTTTTCTTCTATTATTCTGTTCATTAGCACCTCTTGTACTCCTCCAAATTGCACTCTGTATTCACTTGGTAATGTGATTGCTGCCACTCCATTGCTCTTGAATTTTCTATAATACTTAACACCATTCATCCACCTTCCAGTGACTGTGCTTCCTTGGGCTTCTGTGATGAATTCTCCAGGGTTCTGGGTCTCCACCTGCCACCTTCTCTTCCTCTTGCACTGACTTCTTCTCACCACCAGCTGCCCTGGCTGAATGCCTGCTGCGGACGAGGAGTCAAACATGGTTGTTTCCAGAGGTTATTTTATTTGCTCCTCACAAAAAACCCTTCAACTTAGGCATTATCATCCCAACTTTACAGATGTGGGACCTAGGCTCTACAGGGTTAATTAACTTGCCCAGGGTGTTCCCTTAGTAAGTGACACGCTGGGATTTGATCTGAGGTGTCTGACTTCAATTGCACCATCTTGCCCAAGGCTAGACAGCGATGGTCCATTTCTCCTAGCTCCCAAGGTCAAGAGACCCCTTCTTATGGCATTAACTATAACTTTTATAGAGAGACCTCTCAAGTCTTAACTTAGAGTCTTGCAGTCCTTTTATCTCTAAAAAATCACGGAAGCTTCTCCTGCCCTTTACATCTGGCATAGATAGAGTTTCCTGGCCTGCCCTTGTGATTTCTGACCAGGGCATCTCCCAGCCACAGAGACGGATGGACAGTCCTGCGTCCTCTGTGTCCTCCCCCTCCCTTCTTCATCTCCTGTGCTCAGTTGGAAGCAGCAGCCTGTGGCAATTCCATTTAAAATGTCTCTTGAGTCTGTTCCTTTGCCCTCATTCCTAGGCAGTGACCTGCGCCTCCCATCCCACCACCTGGGCGAGCACAGGAGCTTTCTTCCTGCTCTTCCTGCTTCAGCCCCCCCGCCCCCTTCTAACCCATCCCGGGATGCTCCCAGGTGACCTGTCCCAGTAGACTGCTTTCCTTGTGCCCTCACTGTTTTGGCTCCCTTGCAGCCCCCCATTGTCTCTCTTTAATGGCTTTTCATTATCTGACTGCAGCCTGGTTTCTCTATGGAGTAGTTCAAGTCAGCCAGCATGGTCTGCTGTTTCAGATATACCATCCTTAACTTCCAGCTGCCCGTTTGTCCATCCCTGCTTGTCAGCCTCTAAGTATCAAGCACCTCATCTTTCAGAAACTTCCTCTGGTCCCTTGGGCCAGGGGACAACTCTGTCACCAGACCACGGGGACCTCTCCCTTCTCAGCTTTCCACTCATTGTCTCTATGGGCCACTGGGGCACCTGTCAGTTGTTGATTGTGTCCTGTTTTATCTGAGTTTCCCAAACAAGACTGCAAAGTTCTTTAGGATTGGGGCCATGCCTCTCCTTGCATGAGGCTCAAGGTTGGAGAGCTGAATGGAGTCATCCCCTTTCCTGTAAATACACCCACTTTCCTGTACAAATATTAATTGAACACCTACTATATTCCAGGAACTATTCTGAGCACTGGGAATACAGTTAAGGAAACACACTTCCTGCCTCTGAGGGGCTTATCCTATATAACAAAAGGCTAATAAGCAAATTGTCCCCTTGACCGGGAGTTGGACTAGGGGGCAGGGCTGGCCTGCCAACCTCCCCTCCTCCTGGCCAGCCCTGCCCACTATCAACCCTGGGCGGCTGGACCCCACCTGTGCATGAATTCGTGCACTGGGCCTCTAGTGTTCTAATAAGAGAAGACAGATGTAAATTTTGGAAAATATGATTATTTTGTAGGGCACTCATCGGGTGCTCATAAAGGGGCACCTAACCACAGCTAACATGCCAGGGAAGGCTTCCTCAAAGAAGTAAATTTTATTATTTTATTTTTTACAAGTCTCAATTTTTATTATAGTTTCAACAAATAGTAACGTTTTAATAAATATAATCAGAATAAATAAAATATAGGGGGAAAAAAGAAAAACTGTACTTACTCAAGGAAGTAAATTTTACATTGGTTTCTGAAGAGATTTATCCAGGTGAAGAGGAGGGAAGAACATCCCAGACAGAGCATATGTGAAGGAAGGCTAGAAGGTGATACAGAGCTTGGCACACCTGAGGGTGGAGACGCAGAAGTCCAGTGTGGCTGTGCTGGCTTGGAGGGTGTGAGGGAGAGAAGTGGTGAGAAGGGCCTGGGGTGATAGGCAGGGCCAGATAGGCTGGATCTCTGGAACAACAGGAGCCCAGGGGGTGTGGCCTTGGTGAAGAGAGGGCTGTATGCTTTAGCTTTAGGGAAGGAAGCTATAGGTACAGGGAGACAGCAGGGGGCCAGAAGCAGCAATAGATGACCCAGAGGCAGGGAATGGTGAAGTAGCTCACAGAACTCCGAAGACTATGGAGACATTCCAATCACGGAACCTGCCCTGTGACCTTGCCCGTGGTCAGGAATTTCAAAAGCTCTATAGGAGGTTGCCACTCAGCACGGTAAGAGAAAGGCCATAAGAAAGGTGCCTACAAAACCTTGTGTCGGGAATAGGATGGCTCAAGAAAGGGTTCCTGGGACGGATGGGTTGTGAGATGCCTCTGGAAGGTGGGCTGGGCTCAGGACGGCATTCTCTCCTTCCCACCAGTGCCCAGTGCCCAGTGCCCATGCCTTGGCCAATGGCCTCTGGCTCTGGGTGTCATGGTGGCTGTTGCCCCTGGAGGAAGCACCTGGGCCTCTCCTTCCCCAGCAGGAGCTGTCCTTGGGAGAGGGGGTTGACAAAGGCCATTTCCTCAACATTCATTTCCTACCCAGCTGCTTTCCTTCCAAGGCAATTGGACCAGCTTGTCCAAAGCCAGTAAGTCTGAACTGAGGTCTTTATTATAGTGCCTCTCCCACAGTCCAGAAGAATTGTGTATCTTCTACAAAATGAAATGTTTATCTATCTACATTCCTTCCCATAGAACAAATCAGATGTAAAATGATTGGTTTTAACAGGGTTCAAAGGAACCCTGCTTCTTTCTCTCCCTTTTCCAGAGAGTTTTGCTTTAATTCAACAAATATTGATTGAGCCCGACATTATTCTAGACATTTGGGATCCATCAGTGAACATAACAAACTCCCTGCCCGAGCTTACAATGTGGCAGGCAAGACAAGCGGGAGACAGGACAAGTGACATTGTTTGCCAGAAAACTTGACGATTGCTACAGAAGAAGAACAAGAAGGGGAAGTAAACAGAGAAGTTTGCTATTCCCACCAGCCAGACTACTTTAGTGGGAAGAAGGATGGGGAGAATGAGAGGGAAGGAAGAACCAGGAAGGGCTGCTGTTTTTCTTTATAAGCCCTTGGTCCTGGTTGGACTTTCAAATGAATTTCATGCATTACTTGGATAAAAATTAAATTCAAACAGTGCTGTAACTATAAGGGGAGGGGAGGGTGGCAGGGTGAGCTCAGTTCTTTTCTGTCCTTACAGAAAACAGGACAAGGTTTCTAAAGTTAAAAAGTCAAGAAATAGAACTACACACATATCATTAGCGACGTAAAGATAACTATCGGAAGAATTTAAAGCGGAGACAGCCAAAAGAGTGGAAAGGCATTTCTCCTAGGGAAAAATGACTGAAGGTAGGAAGGTGCAGGTAGAGTAGGCAGGGGACTCTTACGTTTTATTGTAAGCCTTTTAATATGTTTCTAAAATCATAGGCATGTGTTACTTTGATGATTAAACAAAAACACATTCTATTGAGCCCCAGGGAGCCCATGGGGGTTGTGTGTGTCTCGGGGCTTTTGTAGGAAGTGAGGGGGTGGTAGAGCAGGTAAGTTCTGCATCCCTTCATTCAAACCCGCTTTCTTTTATTTGTTTTATAAACCTGACTTTCATGCAAGATTTTGTTTGAACAAAGGGTTCTGCAGGTGAAATTGGTTTGGACTCCCTGCTCCCTTTGGCTCTCATAACTAATGATGCTTTATAAGCACCCATTACCCTTTATGCCCATGCCTATATGTACTTTCTCAAAGAATTTCCATCATTGAATCGGCAGCCTTGCGGTTTCCCCCCAGTTGGCTATGGTTTGAAGTGACTGGTGTGTTTGTGCCAGTTTGTTTGGTATGGAAGTGAGACCCTGCCGTCAATCATTTGATGATTGTTACTCTGGAGCCACTGTTAGAACAGGGGCCTATGCCTTTGGGTACTCTCCCTGGCATCCAGCACAGTGGCTGCTGTAATGACAGGTAGGTTTTTGGCTAAGAGTTCCCTGTTGTCATGCCAGTATCTGCAGTTTCTCCTGGTGTGGCTGTGAATTCTTATAGAAACTTGCCTCCCACTCCGCTTCCTTTGGGGGCGGGGGGAGAGAGAGAGAGAGAGAGAGAGAGAGAGAGAGAGAGAGAGAGAGACTATGAATAAAGTTAAGAAAGGGAGGCAGCCCCCCCCCCCCCCCCAATAGCTTAGACACCTCCTCATGACTCCACTTCCAGACATGTGTCATGGTCTGCTGCTCTGATACTGTTTTTCAGGGTGGGGTCCCTTCATTCATGTTTCTGGGGCCTTTGCAATCATCCCTACTGCTGCCTGGCAGCTGCTTTCTTGAGTTTGAGGTTCCAGAGGTTCTGCATTTCCAGGCAATTTTCATGCCTTCTTGGCTATGCACACCTGTCTCTTTATCTGTTGTCTGGGTATATGATACTAGTCCTTGAAGTTCAAGCTCAAACATCAGGCAGTTGTAAAACCTTTCCAGAAAAGAATCCCAACTCTGAAGCAACTATTTCCACCTTATCACTTACCACAGAGCCTGGTCATCGCTCAATTATATTGTGTTATCCTTGGGGAGTTGGAAACACCTTGTGGTCATCTTTCTGACTGGCATACAGTAGGTGCTCACTGAGCTAAATGAAGCATGTTTGGAAATTTTGACTTTAGAAAGTTAGGAAATCTTGCTGAGCCTGAAAGAAATGTCACTGTGGGAAGATCTCCAGCTAGTCATCTCTATAAATCTTTTCCTGTTTTCCTCTTGAAAGACCAGATTTGGGAAAGTCAGGTAACATCTAGACAAAGCTCCCCATGCTGGGAGAGATCCTATCTAGGGAAGGAGAATTATTGCCACCGTTTTATAGATGAGACAGAACTGAGGCTCAGAGAGCTTGAGACTTGTATTCACATAGTGAATAGCAGAGCGAGAGGTTGCAACCCATGTCATCTGACTCCAGGGACACTGTTTCCCACCACACACTTCCTCCTAGTCCCCGCAATGCGCTCTGAGAAGACACCATTTAACTTTCCAGACCACAGTTTCCCCCTCAAGCATTCATGCAATTGTTTTCCTTCCAGACGCCAGTGCTGAGAATGTCCCTGGCTCCCCTGCTTTTTCTTCATTTCCCTGAGATTTGCTGGATCTTTTCCTGTCTTTTCTGCAGTTTGCAGGAGTTCATTTTTCTCTCATCCCTTTCCAGATATCATGATTTCCAAATCTTTCCGTTGGTTTCTTCCTCTGGCTGTGGTCCTTTTTGGGGGTGGTGGTGGTGGTGGTGGTGGTGGTGGTGGTGATGGTGGTGGTGGTGGTGGTGGTGGTGGTGGTGGTGGTTGTGGTGGTGGTGGTGGTGGTGGTGGTGGTTGTGGAGACTTTCCAAGGCAGCCGTAGATTGGAGAATGATAATGGTGAATTCATTAGTGGATCTTCTTTGATGTTACTTTGTAGGCGAGCTCATTGATTTATGAAAAAAACATCAAAGAGCTAGGCTCTCGCACAGGACTGGTTGGTTCCAAGGCGGCTGGGTAATAATGATTAGTCAGATTAAATCTCAACATCTCCTCCTGCCTAAAAAGTTAAAGTCCCAATGACTGGAGTGTGGGAACATTCCATCCAGCAGCATCCCACCACAGCCGTGAGTCAGCACAGTGTGAAACTCTCCCCACCCCAAATGTGGGCCTTGCTGCATGGCCTCTACTTTGACGCCTCCAAGCCTTGAGGTCTGTTGAGATTGTTTTAAGAGCCCTGGAGGCAATGTGGTAGCAAAAAGCTGAAGCTGTTAAGGTCTCTCTCCAGTCAGGGGAGCTGGATATTAAAAGGGATCATCATCCTTTTGTTTGTTTGTTTTTGTTAATCCTTATCCGAGGATATCTCCCATTGATTTTTGGAGAGAGTGGAAGGGAGGGGGAGAGACAGAGAGCAACACCAGTGTAAGAGAGACACATGTCCCACACATTGAGCCTGCAACTGACAACCTGGGACCCTTCTGTACAAGGGCTGACGCTCCACCCACTGAGCCAAACTGACTAGGAAGGATCATTCATCCTTGTGTGGATCATCTCAAGGTTCTCTCTAGAGCAGGGGTCCTCAAACTTTTTAAACAGGGGGCCAGTTCACTGTCCCTCAGACCGTTGGAGGGCCGGACTATAGTTTAAAAAAAAACTATGAACAAATTCCTATGCACACTGCACATATCTTATTTTGAAGTAAAAAAACAAAATGGGAACAAATACAATATTTGTATTTGCATGTGGCCCGCGGCCGTAGTTTGAGGACCCCTGCTCTAGAGTCTTAGGCTGGTAATTTCAATTACAAGCAGGAAAGTGCCAGCCCATGCCTGGCACATAGCAAACTTTCCATATATGATGGCTGAATGTACTTATTGATGAAGGTCATGAGGCATGAAGTCTCTGACTAGTTGAAGTGGAGGAAAGAGTAGAGCTTAAGTCTTTGCTTATACTACACAACATCCTAACTCACATCTCTGGCCATTGATTCTGCTTCTACCATGATGGGAAAATTGTCTGTGCTCCTCTACAAAGCCATCCCTTCCATGTTTGCCCTGGATTCCATGATCTGCCTACTTATTAAGGGCTTGATTCTGCAATTAACCCTCTCTTTTCTGAACCATCAATGTTTCCCTCTATAACAGATTATTCCTATCAGCATACAAACAAGCTCTGATGTCTCCCATCTTAAAGGAGCCTGCCTTGCTTCTACTTCTCCCTCAAGCCGCCATGCTACTCTTTGCTCCTTTTACAGCAAAATGTCTGTAAAGTGCTGTCTACACTCTCAGCATTCTGCTTCCTCTTCTTCATTCTGATCCAAACCTACCTTAATGAGGATCCCATCCTCTCTTCCCACTAAAACAGCTCTTATCAAGCTCACCAGTGACCTTGTTGCAGCTGTAGTTGGAAAAGGGGCCACGTGGCAGGCCTTACAAACTCGGAGATGGAAAGGAACCACACAGTGTGGTCTGAATGTAACACTCCCTAATTAGAAGCAGGTCATGGAGGGTGGGTAGCCTCGTCCTAGGCCTGTAGCTTTCTTGACAAAGGTTAAGCTTTATTTTTGAAATTGTCACTTGTCTTTGTACATCTTAGATAACAAACCTTTGAAATGTCAGAGTAATTGTCCTTTCCAGACTCCTCAAGACACAGCACCAGATAACCAGAGCACATTGTTATGTTGTTGCCCGCATACCATCTCTATGTGCTGTAAATGTTAACCATCCTGTTCCCACCAGTGAAAAGAAGTACGTGTCTCTTCACTTTGCTGAGAGTTCCCTGCTTTGCTTTCTCCCGCCTCCTTAATCTACCACCAATGAATTTCATGGAATCCTTCTTAGGTTTCGTCCTTTGATCCTATGTATAAAATAAGCTGCAAAACTGTCATTCTCCAGAGCATTTTTTTCTCAGTTAGTTGAGATTTTGCTTCCCTGCATTTGCCATCAAATAAACTCTTATAAGACTTTTTCGTAGGCAGGGCATTCAATGGTCATTTCTCAGTCCTCATCTTATTCTACATGTGAGCACCAACCACTCTGCACAGCTGGTAAGGCTCTGTTAACAGGTGTCTTCCTTGGCTCCAGGACACCACTCTCTCAGGTCTTCTATCTCACTGGCCACTCCTCTCAGTCTCCCTTTGTCTTCCCAACCTGTAAGTAACAAAGTGCCCAGGATCAGTTCTTGGACAAATTTCCTAGCTATACCCA
This sequence comes from Myotis yumanensis, assembly GCF_028538775.1. Classification (NCBI taxonomy): domain Eukaryota; kingdom Metazoa; phylum Chordata; class Mammalia; order Chiroptera; family Vespertilionidae; genus Myotis; species Myotis yumanensis. The sequence goes on along the minus strand of NW_027223764.1, from coordinate 20,699,836 downwards.
CTCTTTAGACGATCTCATTGAGTCCCTTGGTTTTAAATATCATTCACATACTGATGACTCCTGAAGTTATATTTCCAACCCTCTACCTCTCCCCTGAACCTCAACTGCCTACTTTACATAGATGTATAGCATGCATATCAAACTTCAAACCCAAATCAACTAAATACATGCAAAACTCTGTATTCTCCATCTGAACTCAGCCCTTTGTCTTCCCTGCTCAAATTTTTAGTGGCTCAGATTTCAAAACTTGGAATCATTATTGACTCTCTTTTATACAACACCCCCAATCTATCCACAGATCCTGTCAGCATTTCATTCAAATTATATCTATAGTATGGTTGCTTCTCACCACCTCTACCCTAGTCCAAGCCACCACCATATCTTGCCTGGATGATGCTATCAGTCTCCTAATTGGTCTCACTGCTTCTACCCCTGCTTTCCCCAACACTAGTATCCAGAGTAATCTTTTAAGAAACTGCCATTAGATAATGCCATGCCTCCACTTTAAATTTCCTAAGGCTTGCCACCTCACTTGCTGAATGAAACCCTAAGACCTTATCAGGGCCTACCAGCCCTCTGAGACCTGGTTTCAGCAACCTTTGTGATCTCAGCTCCCACCCTCCTCCCCTTTCCCACACACCAGTCTAGATACTGGTTTCCCTGATATTCTTTGAAGATGCTAAACCCATTCCTGCCTCAGGGCCCTTGCAGTCTGTCCTCTAGTCCTTATCACCCTTCCCTCTGTATCTGCATGGTAAGTTCCCTCACTTCCTTCAGGCCTCTGCCCAAATTTCACCTTCTCAAAAAAAAAGCTGTGGCTATTCTTTCTAAAATAACCCCTCCTCTGTCATACACATACTCTCTCATTACTATGTTTTATTTTTCTTCCCACCAATGATCATACCTGGACATATTTTTTACTATTTGCTAATGTGTTATTAATTGTTAACCACATTAATATGTAAGTTCAAAAGAACAGAGTCTTTGTGCATTTAGCCATTGTTGTATCCCAAGCTCCTAGAAGAGTGCCTGATACATAGTAAGTGTTCGACAAACATATGTTGAATGAATGGATTTACTGAATAAACTCATCTAGGTCTCTTGTCATCAGGTGAAGAGAGTGGTTTCCAGATGTTTGTCTAATTAGTATGATCAAAATCAAGTGTGAGGAACAGGAGAGTTATGCGTAGAGATAATCAGATTATGCATTTATTTAGTACCAGTGACCACCATGGGATTCACAGTTATTTTCAGGTTGTTCCTTGATGTCAACTCATTTGTCAAATTCTAAGGCAGAACAAAACACCTGCCTGTCACTACTTTGGCATGTCACTGATCCTCGGGGACTCAGGGTATTTATCTGTGAAATAGGCAGTTGGGGATGTGGTTACTGCTTGGCTAGTTTATGGTCTGCAAGGTGCTGGAGGGAGGCAGTACCACCACTCAGACCCTGGAGCTTGACTGCCATCTTTGAATCTTGCCTCCATTCCTCACAAGCCACACGACTTTGGGCAACTTACTCAGTCTCCTCCTTTGTAAAGTGGGAATAATAAGTCCCTTAATTATTTATTGTTAAATAATTAATAATTCAATTATTTATTTAATTCAAATAATAATTGTTGAGGATTACATATATGGTAATACACGTAAAGTACATCGCATATGGTCTGGCACATAGTAAGTGCTCAATACATGTTAGCTATTAAAAATGAAAAGTTCTGGGGGAAGTTTTGAGGGGATCATTGCTATTAATGTGTTTTAGGAGCAATAAGCTAGAATATTAGATAATATGAAATCTTTAAAGGTGTATTAGTAATGTTGTGATTGTGTAGAACACCCTTCTTCTTAGGAGACACATGGTGAAGTACTTAAGAATAAAGCCTCATAATGTCAGTCACTTTCCAGTAATTTAGTGAAATGTACCTCCATGTTTCTATACTAATGTCTATGAAGCAAATATGGTGAGATGTTAACAACTATTGAAGCTAGATAGACAGTTCAGTTTATCGTATTATTCTTTCCACTTCCCTGTATGTTTGAAAATTTCAAAACACAAGGTTGAAGGGAGAAATAAAACCACTAGAAATAGTCAAGCTAAGTCCCACACGTTTTACAGGAATAGGCTCAGATGTGAAGCATTTGCCTCAGGTCATTCAGCTGGTGAGGCCCCAGTCAGAGCCAGTTCTTCTGGCTGCCCCTCTCTCCTTTGTTTGCTGCTCTGGACCCTCAGGCAGCAGCGAGCAGCAGAGGAACAAGCCCAGCTCCCCCTCAAAGAGACAAGGAGTAGTGAGGGTGGGTAAAAAGGCACCTGTGTTGGTGTTTCCTTTTGGTTTATTAAGCCAATAGGTCATCTGGTTGGAAAGCGTGGTGTCGAAAATGCGAAGGCAACACCAGAGCCAGACCTGCCATCCTTAGAGAGTGGGCCTACCAGTTTGGCACCACCAGCTTGTGGCTTTTGAGTGGCGGGTGTGTGAGTGTGTAAACTCTGGGGATGCAGAGGCCAGAGGAAAGCGGGGCGGGGCCAGGGCCAGGGAGAGACTGGCTTCCATGCTGGAGCTCCCTGAAAAAAAGGGACCAGGGTATCAGGGGAGGAAACTCGGGAACGTATTTAAAGAAAAATGATTCTCTGCGGTCTGCATCTCCTCCTCTAGCTAATAGGTTCCAAGGCAGTGAAAAAGAGAGAACGGGGAAGAGGGAGGGGGCACAGAGAAGGAACCGGAAAGGAAGAAGAAAAATATACAGAACAGGCAGCCTGGACCACGGTGGGGAGGGCTGGAGGGGAAAGGGTGTAGGAGAGGAAGGGAGCCGAGGACGACCCTTAGCCTCTGCAAGCGGAGAGTCTTGCCCCAGAACTGTCCTGCCGCTCTCTCCTCCGTGTCTGGCGGTCCCGGAGGCCGCCGGAGCGAGCGCAGAGCTCCAGGCGCTTTACTAGGGGGAAGGGCAGGAGAGGCGGAGCCTCCGCGCCGGGGCGGGAGCCGAGCCGCTGGCCGCGGGCGGGACTCCTCTCCGGCGGGCGGGCGCCGGAGCCTGGGGGCCGCCGCTTCCCCCTCCCGGTCGGCAGAGGCGCCTGCCCCCTCCTCCCCTCGCCGTCCCCACTCCCACCCGCGCCGCTGTCAAACACACACCCAGCCGTTGCCTGCAGGAGCGGCGGCAGCCGGCGATCCGGCGAGGAATAGCCTCGGGCGCGGCCTCGCCTCGCCTCGCCCGCATCAGCACCGCGGACAGCACAGCGGCCTGACCCAGGACCCAGGGGCCCGCGGGGCCACCTGCCCGCCGGCGCCCGGGACCCCGGCGCCCGCATCAGCACCACGGACAGCGCCCAGGACCCCCATTTCGCCGCCGCCAGCCCACCTGCGGACGGCACCGCTGACAGCCTCCTTGCCCAACCCCTCAGTCGGCTCCAGCGGTCAGCACCCCCGGAACATGGCCACCGAGGTAGGGGGCGAGCACATGGCAGTGCCCGACTGCTGCGGGAACAGATCCCCTCTAGCGGCGTACTGGGCGGGAAAGGAGGCGGGGGTGGGGTGGGAGGGTAAGGGCGAGGTGGGTAAGGTGGTTTCCAGGGTCGGGTGGGGCGGAAGGGGTGGATGGTGCAGTGGCAAAGGGGAAGAGAGGGGCTCCTCTCACCCCTGGCTTGTCAATCTGCCCCATTTGAGTCCTGCAGCTGTGCGGGCCACTTGTTGGCACTAGCGCCAGGGTTGCTCCGGCACTTCAGCTAGGGTTTCCCCTTCCCCTAAGACTGCAAGTCCCGAAGCCGCTTGCCTACCCCGGAGGGTTGGAAATGAGCCCGGGAGAGGGAATGCGGCTGGAGCTGTTGCTATGCGGTGCAGCCATCCAGCTTCTGGGCCAACAAACCTGGCTCAGGGATGGCAGACCTACCTCCACATCGGCATTTCCTTCAGGGGCCAGAGGAAGACAAGGAATCTCCAAGCCCAAACCCCAAATGGTTGGTTTTAATGAGCTGCCCTTAGTTGCTTTTTTTTCTCCACACTTGAGTTTCCTGCACCAGGGTGTCCACATTTCTCCCATGTGTCTGATGAGAGGAGCTTGCCTTCCTCAAGGTGTGCCTATAGGTGTGTTACTTTCAAGGGACTTGAAAGTTGAACCAAGGGACCTGTTGGCTGAGGTCAGAATCTATGTGCAATGCTTAAGAGGTCAGGAATTACCTCCTCTACCCCCTCATTTCACCAGGGAAATGGAGCTCTTGATGTTCCCACTTAAGTAGCACATAGAGAAGGGGAGGATCTACTTGAAACTCACACAGCATGTCAGCGGTAGAGCTGAACGTTTCTTTCTTTGGATTTTTGGAGTGGAACCCAGGACACCCGGTTCTGTTGTCGACTTCTTTTGTGGTGTTTTCCCATTTCCGACACAGCTGGGACATAAGCCATGGGGACAGCAGGAGCTTTGGAAGGGCTCTGTGCAGTGCCTCCGGGCATCCTGGTGGGCGGCGTGACATCAATACTAAGTGTCGTTGTTAGTCTGCTGTTGTCACCACCACAGAACCAGGTGCAGTTGCTCAGCAGCACTAGGTTTCTGACCAGGCTCAGGCTCAGCTAGGAGAGCTTGCCCCCAGGACCCTGTGAGGGGCGAGCCCTGAGCAGACCCATGGAGCTTGCTTTCTAGGGTGGAGGGATGCAGAATGCTCAGGAAGTGCCAAAGACACTGGGAAGAGCAGGAAGAACAAGGAGATATGGCCAAGGAGCAGGTCACCTTCCAGATAGGGCTGTCAGACTGCAGCGGAGGCTGCTGGTGTCAGGCAGGAAGGAAACCTCGGCCACGTGGGCACCATTGGGCCAGGGGTGTGGGCAGAGAAGACAGCTGCATCTGTGATGCCATCTGACAGGTTCCAAGAGGCCCACCTGCCCCAGCACATCTCCCTCTCAGGTCTACAGTTCCCAGACTCCAAACAGCAGGCTCACCTCTCCAGGTCGAGGCACTGTCTCCAAGAGGCTGCTGTTGGGCATGTGTGATTCTCCCCATCACACTTCTTGAATCTAGCACTTCCCTGTGTTCAAAGCACTATCACATGCGTGGTTTCCTTCGAGTCTGAGAGCAACCCTGTGAAGTGGTCAAGAATGGTGTTATTATCCCCAATTAACAGGATGAGACAGTGGAGACTCAGAAGCTTGCCTGGTCCCTGTGAAGGAGCCAAGGAAGGCATCATTATCTCATTTTACAGATGATGCAACTGGAGAGCTGAGGCTTATCCAAGAAAATATGGCTAAAAATTAGCAGGGCCAGGACTAGAACTTGAGTCTTCTGTCTCCTTGGCCAGTGAGTTCTTGGCTGTATCCAGGTGTATCAATTAGCCAGCCGTGTTGCCCAGTAGAGAGGTGGGCACTTAGGGGGTCTTGACGTGAAGCTTTGATGGGTGCCAAGAAGTTCAGGAATGGCCAGAGTGTGGGAACCGGCCTGGGGGTCAGCGTGAGGGCAGAGGGACAGAGGAATGCTCAGAAGGGAGGGGGAGCTGAGGGCAAACATTGCTCATTGCCCAGTTTTGCCTCGGGTGGACTCTGATGGCAGCACCGAGGGAGGAAGCCTTAGCCCTGCCAAGGCACAGGACGTGCACATTGTCTGGGCTTCGGAGTGAGTCATCCTCCCCGGGCTGTTTTTAATGTTAGGAGGGAGTTAAGATCACCAGGAAAAACCTGTTGGGAGAAGGAAACCTCATGCCAACCTCCTGTGGCCATTCCCTTAGGATTCTGAAGGGGAAGTCCTTAGCTCCAGCAGAAGGTGTTTTGAGGGGAGGAGAGGGGGGAGAGAGGGAGAGAGAGAGAAAGAGAGAGAGAGAGAGAGAGAGAGAGAGAGAGAGAGAGAGAGAGAGAGGAGAGAGAGAGAACAGGGGGAAGAGCGAGTGAGAGAGAGATTTGCAAGATTGGCTGTCCCTGGATCCCTGGAAGGAAGGCATGGAAACAGGACCCTTTTGCTCCCTAATTTCTGTTTAGGAGTCAGCATTAAGGGAGGGGTATGTGTAAGGAACTCAGAGGAGGGATACACTGACCTCATTTGGAAACGGTAACGAGCCCATATCCTGAGCGACAAATCTCTGTGAATGTGTGTCACTGGGAGCAGGTGGCCAAGGCAGCTAGGAATGCCTGGCTGAAAGAGGCTTCTCCGAGAGGTGGACTTTGGCTCCTGAGAAACTTTAAAATGCCTCCAAGTAGTACTACCCAAGGTTTGATCTCCGAGGCATGGAATTAACTACCAGCAGGCAATGGGCTGGGCTTGGGCTCTGCTGTCATCTGAGAAGCAGGAAGGCCTTGTGCCCAGGTTTCCATCCTGAGGCCCCACTTGGCTGCCTGTGACTCACAGTACTCACTCCCCCACAGCCTGGCCAGGGAGCACGCTGTTGGCTCATCCGCTGCATTTCCTGATTCCGGAGTTGAGCCTCAAAAGCATCCTCAGAATTGGCTGTTTTTAATGAGGATAGAGATGTGGGCCAGAAGGGGCCTCCGGTGTGTCCAGGGCAGACCAGGCCGGGGAGTGCTTATCTGTACTCAGTGCTTGCTCCTTCCCACCTGAACCAGGTTGACTCTATTGGGAACAGTGATGGGAGAGAGGGGAGGGTTGAGGAAGATAAGAAGTGGATGAGAAGCCCAGGTCTCTGGGTCAGTGTCCAGGTGGACCGCCCAGGGGAGACACAGAAGCTGTGAGCCCCGGGAGTGGTGTGTGCATGTTCTGGGGCCCTCTTGTGGGGTTTCAGAGCATCAGGATCTTGGCTAAAAACCCTTGCCCGCCTCCTGAAAGCTGGCAAGTGGCTGGGCACCTGGCTCTTGCTCTGGCCCAAGGGCCCCCTGCCATGGGATTCCTTACTCAGAAGTCCTGAACTGGCAGCTCTAGGAATGATGCTGGTTCCCAGGTGTGCCTTATTCGGTCTGCTTAGTGCTTATAAATGTAAAACATTTCTTTGAAATATTTAAAAATCATGCTATTTGATGTTAAGGGTGTCAGGATTTATGGCTTTTCTTTAAAAATCAGAATCACAACCCAGGCACACCTTCACATGGCAATGATCAGGTGTTTTTGTGAGACATGAGGACATGAGTTCTCCAATTAGCCACAGTCCCCACCTGGCCCACGTACACGCTTAGTCCCCGCAAACATTTGCATTCATAATCCCTGATGAGGCATCTAGAATGTCAGAGCTGGAAGGGGCTTTAATGATTACATCTAGTTCCAACCTCTTCAGTTTCTAGTTGAAGCAATGGAGGCCTGGAGAAGGAAAGACTTTCTAGATTCGTGTGGCCAGGACGAGCACCAGGTTTCCTGCTCCTGGCCCAGTGGCCCATCTTTCCATCAGAGCTTTTTGGTGTCTCACAACTGAGCCACCGGGGCTGGAGAGGGCCAGGAGACACCGCCTTGCCTTGAATCCCACTCTTCACCAACTACAGACGAGTTTGTGATGTGTGTGCTTTAAGTAGATCTTGGAAACGAAGGCTCTGCCGTATAAAGAGTATCTGTTACTGTCCTCCAGCAACTCCTCAAGACCCCACAAACACTCTCCAGGGAGGGAAGGGGATCCCTGGTCCTCCAAGGCCAGGACAGTGTCCTAAAGCTCAGGATATGGTTAGGGCTGGAAAGGGTGTTGGCCCCTCCCGCTATGGCAACTTTGAGAACCTGTGGGTAAAAGCCAAGAGAAAATGAGACTGCATTACGTAAGGTAGCACCCTAAAATCTCAATGGCGTGATACAGTAGGAGTTTATTTCCCACTCGGTAAAGTCTGAGACCCATGTTCCTGATCAGCGAGCAGGTGGATCTCCTCTAGGCTGCGATTCAGGGACTCAAGCTCTTTCTAACTGTGGTTCCACCATCTTCATTTCCACACGAGTCTCCCTTGGTTTCTGTGGAAGGGGAAAGACCGCAGGGGAGTGGCTGGTCTTTATGAGCCAAGCCTATAAATGACTTTTATCACTTCCACTCACATTTCATTCAGTCCCATGGCCACACCTAACTAACTGCCAGGGAGGCTGGGACTTAATCTAGCTGTGCGCCTAGGAGGAAGAAGAGGTGGCTGTGGTCAACAGCTAGCCAGTCCTTGGAGACACATGCCTTCCTGGTAGCTCACAGGGCGTGTGTGTGAATTCAGACAGAGGAGGATGTTGGAGGGGAGGAGGCTGAGTCCATGTCAGAATGGCTGAAGCACTGGCATTTCCTTTTCTTTCCATTTTCACCACATTTTTCTGGAATTGGACCCACTTTAGTCAACCTTCCAAGAGGCCCCCTATCCCAGTCATGCCCACTTCCTGTGCACCACTCACAAAATTTCCAGAATGATCCTTCCAGGGGAGGGGAGTCCATCCTCAAGATGGACTGGCTCATGTCAGTTGGGTTAGGAAGGTGGGAAAAGGCCACCACCCTTTTCTTTAAAAAATAAAACAGTATAAAACCTTAACCAGCTAGAGCAGACACAATGATGAGTAACTTATTTATATAAGCAAAGCATTCTTTATTTTTCAAAGTCATCATAGGATCCTAGTAGATGTCAAGATGACTTACTCAATGGAAACCTTGATTAGAGGAATCAAGAACTATTAAGACTAGAGGAGTATTTATACATTATTTAATCCAATTCCAATCCTTTGGGATCGTGTTTCTTAGGCAGAACAAGGCTCACCTGGATTTAGGAAGGTCTTGAATAATGGTCAGTCTCTGATTTGTACCTTTCAGGACCTTGATCTACCAATTATCTGCTCCTACTAGCATATTGGCAATCTTTTTCACGTTACTTATTCTTTCCCCAGCGTTTAAGCAACTCTTTTCCATCTTAAATCCTCCCCTCCAAAAACCCCTCTAGCAATTTTTTAAAAAATCTAATTCTTCTTTATACTATTCCCAGTGTTCTTGTCTGATTTGCAAACCAACTCCATACTTGCTGAAATCTGCCTCCAGTGAAGTCTACTCATTGGCGTAGACAGCCTTCTCTGCTATCTCCATTACTTTGCACAAGCTTCTCCCTCTGTCTGGGTTGCCTCTTCCTCCCTATTATTCCCCCTCCCCTGCCCCTCCCCTGCCCCTGCCCCTGGTAACTCCGGGCCTTCCTTTATGACTCAACAGGATCCCAGGAAGGCTTTCTGAGTCAGTGCTTCTGGGTAAGAGGTTACTTCTCTGTAGCATTTATCACAGTCGAATTCATTATATATTTACCCGTCTCCCTCCCTGTAGCTCAGACTGTCTTCTGCTCAGCATCCCTGGAGCCTGGCAATAGTGAGGACTCAATAAATGGAAGCTGAGTGACTGAATGGATTCACTTTAATTACACGGGATGAACTGACTGTGTGTTCACTCTGCCTTTGGGGCTTGGTCTCCACGAGGCTCTAATGTCTGGCATATTTCACCCAGTGGGTTGCTTGTCTGGAACGTGGACGAGAGGCTGAAAGTGGAAGAAAGGGGCCCTGTTCTTCTGTGGAGTTGAGTCCACTTCCCACAGATGCTAGTCTGTGTCGATGTCAAGTCTGCAGGTGTGGACAGGGGACAGAAGTCACCCCCCTCCTTCCTACCAGGGCAAGGAATTTCTTCTGTTTCTGGCTTCAGCCCACTTTATCCACAATTTTCTCTGGGGGCTTGGGCATTTGTGGGACTCTCCTTTCCTATGGTGAGAAGTGCTGGACCTGAAAACCATTCATGGTGCTCTCCTACCCAGGCCATAACTTGACTTGGCCTGAACCCGAATCTCCCTGAGTTCAAGGGCACATCTGGTACTTCTCTGCCCCACACACTCCCCTCTCCCAGACCTGCTGTAAGCTCCACTCAGCGTCTGACACTTCAGTCTTGTTCAGTACTGGATCCGCTAAGCCAAGGCCTGACAAGTTGTGACCATTTGATGCTTGCTGAATGAATGAAAGTATGGAAGGCCCCACCAGGTGTGTGTGTGTGGGGGGGGGGGGGGGGGAGGGGTGGGGAGGGAAGAGGGGTTTGGGCCAGCCACCAGGAAGTCTTTTCCTCTTGTTAAAATTTGTTTCTGGCTCTGTTGATGGTTCCAGAACCTCTCATTTTGGCTCAGTGTTGGCTCTGCTTCAGGCTTTTTCTAGATTTTCCTGGAATTGCTCAGGTCATCTCCTGGGGTGAACTCTACCGTCCTGCTTCCCCGTGACCTTCCTGGAGCACATGTAGGGGCCAACTTGTCCCAGTTTCCCAGAAAGGTCCCTGAATTTAGCGCTGAAAGACCCCATCCCCCAACCCCCTCAGTCTCGGACAGACCGGGAAGGATGGTCACCCTGCTCGCGTCTTCTCTGGGTCTGCCCAGGTGCACAATCTGCAGGAGCTGCGGCGGAGTGCGTCCCTGGCCACCAAGATCTTCATCCAGAGAGACTACAGCGACGGCACCATCTGTCAGTTCCAGACCAAGTTCCCCCCAGAGCTGGACGGCCGGGTAAGGACGTCTATTTCTAAGCTGGGAACACAGGCCAGGATGGAACTGAGGGGCTTATTCAAGTGTATTTTTCCCCCCAGGAAAAAAGTAGTATATGACACATACTTATTCCGCCACTTCACATGGAAGAATTAAAAACAAAAGACGTTCTTAACATGGTCTCGCTGTCGCCTCATTGAAAGTCAGCACGGAAGAAACCTCAGTTTCTAGTCCAGCAGCTCTCAAGTTTCAGTAGCAGGAGAACCACCTGGAGAGCTTGTTAAATGTAAATTTCTAAGTCCCGGTGGATGGTATTAGGTGTTTTTAGAGAGGCCGGCTCCGTTTTTGGACTGGGTTCAGGAACCTCCACTTTTTAGCAGCATTTCTCACCCCCATTAGTATTTTCTGGGGAGCCCTCAAAGTTCCCAAACCCGGGCTGTTCCCCACAGCCCTCCCTGCAGACTCAGCTCCCTGCAAGGCATCAGCTCTTTCGGCAGAGTTTTGCTCCTGGTTCTGGGGGTGTGTGTAGCCTCCATCCCAGGCTGCTTAGAACTGACCTGGGTTTGGGGGAGGTCAGAGGGCAGACCCTGACCCTTTCATCCAGCAGCCAGGCAGATCTAAGTGGGTTTGAGAAGGTGAGACAGGCCTGGCTTTTGCTGATCTGACCCCCTAACCAGCTTTTGGGGAGCCATGTGGGTCTCCTTATCTTAGCATGCCTGTTCTTTGGGGTGGGGTGACCCTGGGGTAGAGCAGGAGGGCTTAGGTCAGGGGCCAGATGGACAGAATTTTATCTGTGTTCACTTCAGGTCTGTGTAGGGACAGTGGCTGGGAACCCCAAAGCTTCTCTTTGTGGGAGGTTCCTAACCTGTGTGATGGGCAGTTCTAGCCCCGTGGGGGTGAGTGGGGAACAGGGTGCTCTGTAGAGTATAAAAACGGGGTGACAGACACTTGGACACCTGCTGGGTTTGGAGCATGACCTTCCAACCCAGGTGTCCAGTGTAAGGTGGCCCAGGGAAGAGCCAGACTCGGGTCAGAGCTGTGTAACCTTGGACAGGTCCACTCAGCATTCAGCAAGTATTTATGGAGTATCTACTATGCAACAGGCACTGGGGATGTAGGAGCAAACGGATGGAGTTTATTTTCTACCAGAGGGTACAAAAATAAAAACAAACACACAAGTAAATATATAGTAGCTCAGGTGATCACAAATATTAGAAAAATAAGGGGGGGGCAAGATGGATAGAGAGAGCTAGAGATAGGGCATCGTGGGGGGTGGCCTGTTGGACAGGGTGAGACCTGAGGGAAGTAAGGGGGGGGGCAGGGGACAGTGGGGTATCTGGCAGGAGAGTTTGCAGCAGAGTGTTCAGGACATGGCAGCATGGTGGTCAGTGTGGCTGGCGTGGGGCCGGAGTGAGGAGCAGAGTAGGAGATGGCTCAGCGGGACCCAGGGCCAGGCACTAGAGGACCTCCTGGATCCTGCCTGGAAATAGATGAAGGCTTGGGGAGCTCTTGATCAGAGCTGCATTGGCTGGGCTGGGGGCAAGGAAACCAGTTAGGAGGCTGGAGCTCCCATCAGTCCTCCCTTGTGGAAGCGGATGATAGTCCTGCTTCTCTGAGGGAAGGATGAGGGTCACAGGAAAGAATACATTTAAAAAGCCTGGCACGGAGACAGTGCCGAGTAAATATTAGCTGTGATGATTACGGATGCAGGTGGGACAGCTTCCCAGTGGTCCGAACACACAGGACTGTCGTGTTCTGCGTGAACTCTTGTCTAGAAGGAAGTGCCCCATCCTGGAAAGACACTTCTGAGGTCTCACCCAATGACTCTCATGACGTTGAAGTCCCTTCGAAACATGGGGAGCCCCTACCAATTAGGTCTTGAGCTCTCTCTCAGCCATCAAAACAGGGGTGGGGGCGACACAGTAACTGCGATTCTTGTCTAATGCATTCACATCTAGGATATTGTAGGAGTTTCCTGTTTCCAAGGGAAGCCAAGTAGGATTTTAAAAAAAAATCTTTATTTATTTATTTGTTTCAAATTTTATTTATTTATTTATTTATTTATTTATTTATTTATTTATGTATGTTGATTTCAGAGAGGAAGGGAAAGGGAGAGAGAGATAGAAACATCAATGAGGATAGAGTTCGTATCCCCGGGCATGTGCCCTTAACCGGAATTGAACCTGGGACCCTTCAGTCTGCAGAGGTCTGCAGACCAACACTCTAGCCATTGAACCAAACCAGCTAGGGCCCAAGTAGCATTTTCATTCCCATTTTATAGATGTGGAAACTGAGGCTAGAGTAGTTAGATCATTAGTCCAAGGTCACATAGCTAGTTGATGGCCAGGTCTGAACCCCAGCTCTCCTGACTTCCAGTCCAGTGCTCTTTTTGCTCTACCAGCTCCTGCAGCCTCTTGGTCTTGCCTGTGTGCTGCCCCCACCCCTGGTGTGGTCCTACCACTCCCCACACCTCAGCTGGTGACTGTTCACACCCCAGGGAGGCTGACCTTGGCCTGGATCTCTGAGCCTCTCTCTCTGACCCTCTCTTCCTCTAGATTGAGCGGCAGCTCTTTGAGGAGACTGTGAAGACCCTCAACGGCTTCTACGCAGAAGCGGAGAAGATTGGGGGCAGCTCCTACCTGGAGGGCTGCCTGGCCTGCGCCACAGCCTACTTCATCTTCCTCTGCATGGAGACCCACTACGAGAAGGTGCTCCCTCCCTGGCCACTCTGCACCCCCTTCCCAGGGCTCCCTGCTGCACCTCATCCTCAATCGGCCCCTGTCCTTGCAGGTTCTCAAGAAGATCACACGCTACATCCAAGAGCAGAATGAGAAGATCTTTGCCCCTCGAGGCCTCCTGCTCACGGACCCCGTTGAGCGTGGGATGAGGGTTGTATCCTTCTGTCTGTTCTGAGTGTGTGTGTGTGTGTGTGTGTATGTGTGTATGAGGGGCACAGAGCTGCCAACCAGTGGGGTCTGTGGTGAGGCTGCCAGGAAATGGGACCACCCTAGGGTTTTTAGGGTGCTCTACATGTCTGGTCACCAACCCTCTCCCTTCGCCATAAGTTATTGGTGCTGTTTGTGAATGTCAGGGTTTGCTTTTATTTATTGAGCTGCATTTACTCAGTGCTTAGTACATGCCCGATAGCATATTCAGTGCTTTGAAACTATGGGTCCACAACACCCACAACACCCCTATAATGTGGGTAACTTATGTCCCTTTATCGATGAGCACACGAAGTTAAGTCACTGACTCATGGCTTTGAGCCCAGGCCCACTCTTAACTGCAAGGCTGTACTGCCCCTCAGGGAATATGCAAATCTCCAACTACATTTACGTGTTTACAATCTATCTGTATAAAAGGCTAATATGCTAAGTGTCCCTCCGCCTCTCTGACTGGTCGCTATGATGCACACTGACCATCAGGGGGCAGACACTCAACTCAGGAGCTGACGAGCTGCAGTGACTTGGCAGTGGCGGTTCTCAGGGTGATGCACCCTGAAACCAGAGAGGAGGGAGCCTGATTCCTCACAGGGCCCGGCACATGCTGTCCACCTTTGGCCATGGGGTATGTTGTTGCTGGGGCACTGTCGGCCCCGAATCTGGTTTACTGCACACTTGCGTTTGAGTTCCACAGCCTGTACAACAGCAACTTTGCAGAGTGCCCTCTCACACTCCAGGACCCCTCGGGGGATGTTGGAGAGCCGGTGTTGGCCCGATCCCCGCAGGCCAGGCTGAGGGACCCCACCTGCCGGAGGGACCGCGCTCACTTTGCAGATGCTGGGGAGGGACCACGGAAGGTTGGCTCCAGGGTGTGTCCGGCACGTCTCACCCGGTCCTGCCCCATCAGCCACCTTCTAATTAATTTCCTTTCAATGTGCACAAATCCATGCACGGGGTCACTAGTATCATATAAACCTCCTTAATCCCACATGGGAGGTCTTGTTGTCCCCCTTTCACAGATGAGAGAAACGAGGGCTTGGTGGTGGCTGGCCGAGGGGTGGGTTATAGGTCTGCTCACTCCACCTGGTCAAGCGTGCACACTTCCCTCCCTGGTCAGCAGCAGCAAGAAGAGAATGGTTAAAAAATAAATTTCAATAGAAAATTGAAAGAGTAAAGAAAAACGCAAATACCAGAGCCTCACGTTTACAAAGCACAGCGAGAGGCGCTTGTGATGACTGAGCCTGTACTATGTGCATTTTACTTCATTTAAGCCTCACAACAATCCCAAGATTCTATTATTATACCCATTTTACAGACATACAAACGGACAGGCAACAAGTGACTGGTTTAGAGTGAGAGAGGTGGAATTTGAACTCAGGACACCAAAGACCTCGCACATCCTGTACAGTAACACCACATCTCCAGCCTGGGCTGTCCTGGGATTCAGTAATTAGACACTAGAAAGTGAGTTTATGATCCTTCTGTGCACCTCACAGTGCCTGGCCCTGCACGTCTCCACAACGGAGCTGAGTGTGCAGTGGGGCTTGGGGTCTAGCTCCCTAGGCCTCAGGTTCTTACTGTCTAGGAGGCAGGACCAGCCGTGCCTCCTGCTCCCAGCTGGCCTCCATCAAAGGTTCCTGTCTCCCTGCGGGCAGCTGGCAGCCCTCCTTAACGCTGCCCCAGATCGAGGTCTCCATCTACGAGGACCGGTGCAGCAGTGGCAGCTCCAGCAGTGGCAGCAGCAGCAGCGCCAGCGGCAGCAGCAGTGGTGGGGGCGGTGGGGCGGGGTCCCGGTGACTGGCCGAGACTCCCTGTCGGGAGGTGTATGGCCGGACCGAAGGCCTTGCAGACCTGCGGCGGCTGCGCTACCAGAGCACCCGTTTCTGAGTCATTCTGTGGGCCCACCTGCTCCCCAGGGTGGGCGGGAGGGTGACTGGCCAGTGTTTGCTGCAGGCCAGCAGCCGCGCACCCTGCCATGGCCCCGGGGAAGGTCCCCTTCCTGACCTGGCTCCTCCCCATAAGGCTGGTCTGGGTCACACGGAGGCTGGGGTGGGGACAACACAATCTGAACAACCCATTTCCTCTGCAGCAGCTCTCTCAACACCCCGGGAGGGCCCAGGTGTGTTACGTAGAGAACTCCCATCCTGCATGATTCCTCACCCCGTCCCCAGGACACTCTCCCCATTGGGCCCTGCTCCCCATGGCTGACTCCCCGTGTCTGTGCTTCCTGATGCCACCCCAGGCCTCTGCCTGTCTGCGATCCTGCCTCCACCTAACTTGAGGTCTGGGGAGATGGGAGTGGTCAGACCGTGGGCGCCCCGCTGTGTTGGAGAGCTAGCTGTTCAGTCCCCTCCTGAACTCCTTCAGACCTGTGGCTCCCTGCCCTCCACCCAAAGCCTGAGGCCACCATGGCCTTGCCAAGAAGCACCCAACTCCCAAGACTCTGTAGGCAACCAGGTGTCGGGCCTGGGACACAGCCTCGGGCTCTGGGGGTGATGTGGGGTCTGGAGAAAGGCTCCATGGAGAGATGCAGCCTTGGGGGCTCGACCCTCCAGAACCGAAACCAACTTCCCGAGGTTAGAGCCCGCATGTATGTGAGCATGAGTGGGAGCGAATGTAGGATGAATGTGAGTGCAGTATGTGCGTGGATGCACGTGTGTGTAGGTGTGTGACTGCACGTGAGTGCATGTGTGTGTGATTGCACTGTATGTTCCCCCTGGCTGCCAGGCCGATGACCGCCCCTCTCTGCATCCTGTCTGACCTTCCAGCGCGATGGTCTGTGGCTGCTTCTCTGCGTGGGCCCAACCTGCCCCCTGTACATACCTGTCCGCAAGCCCCTGCCCCTGCCCCCTGCCCCGTGGCTGCTAGCTTGGCTCTTCTCCCAGGCCTTTTCCCTACCTGAAAGGTCTCCTCATCTTCTGACTCTACTGTGTACCTTCTAGCAGAAGAGAAGTTGGGGTTCTAGGAGAGCAGAGCCCACCTGGGGCCTTCCGTGCCCCTGTCCCAGCCCCCATGACAAGGCAGCAGGGCCACAGACGCTCAGCCCGCCCCCGCTTCGGGATTCTCTAAGACTAAGTGAGGCTTCTCGGACATTCAAGGGAGCCGGCAACCCGCAGGGAAAAAGGCAAACCTCCTTCTTGAAAGGAAAGAGGAACATCCAGCCCCTACGTCCCTGCTGCCCAGGCTCAGGGTGTCCGTGGGAAGGAGCTGCCCCGTCCGGGTGCCCTGAAGGTGCACATTGGAGGCTGCCTGCCTCAGTGGCAGGAGGTGCTGGGAGGAGATGGAGAGACCAGCCACCGCAGGCAGCTTTCTGAGCCCGGAGAGGGGCCTGATTGTCTTCAGACACAGGAGCAGCGTGTGGGAAGCAGATACCCACCCAGAGAGCCAGAGAGCGTGTCCCAGCTCCCGAGCCCAAGTGGGTTCTGATCCAAGAGCCGCCCGAGAGAGCTGCAGTCCAGTAGGCTCCTCCACAGCCCCCTGACCCCTGGCCCCGGCCTGAGCCCACCCTGGCCCACTGTGTGACTGGGCCTTGTGTCTCACCTGTGCCTCTCCAGGGGGCTGGCTGGGCACAGGTGATGCGGGGGCCTTTTGTTTTGTTATTTCTTTTTCCAATAAAAGGACTTGCTGAGCTTGAGGCTCTGTGCTGCTTCTCCTTGTTGTGAGGGAGGACAGTTCTCTGCCCCAGGATCGCAGGGAGGGGAGGGGAGGCTGCCCGCCCACCTCACGCCGAGCAGGCGGGCTGAACGTGGCCTGACGCTGCAGGACGGACCCTGTCATCTTAAGCCTGTGGTCTAGTGGGGAGGCTGCAGGGAACACAGGCACTGCGGTCTTAGGTGGGGGAACAGGTTAGACGGAAAGCCAGGTCAAATGTAAGTATGAATTAACTCAATAGATACCCATTTCTTGAGCTCTTAACTTGGGTTGGGCCGTCAGGTGTTGGGTCGTACATCGTTTAGTTCTAAAGACTAAAAAAGTATGTGGGTGTTGAAACCTAACAGAGTTGTGTCTTGGATTTCATAAAATAATGCTTACTGAACACCTACTGTGTGCCACACACTTTGCTAAAACCATATGCTAAAGCTGGGAGGGGATTTCAAGATCATCTAAATGAGGTAGAACAGAGGCCCAGAGAGGGTGAGTGGGTGGCTCCAGGTCACACAGCTGCTTGATGATGTTAATGCCAAGTTTAGAACCGAGGTCTCCTGAGCCAGTGCTCGCTCTCACACCGAGGGGATGGCACCCAGGTGGAAGTTGCCTGAGGATGCAGGGAGGCAGGGTTGCACACGCAAGTGCTTGGGCCAAGAGAGGATCTCCCCCAACTCGGGGAACAACAGCTCCAGCCTCTGGGTAGAGGTCTGGGGAGGGGTTCCCTCAGGGTTGTGCTGGACAACACTCTGGGTGGCTTTCAAGCTCATACTTACTGTTTCTGAGGGGCAGCTGGGCCTTTGCCTGAGCCATGGGCAAGCTGGACTCTTGGCCTCTGCTCAAACCTGGGGTGTGTGGGAATTGTTACAATGGAGGCTGTTCCTCCAGGTTCATTGTGTCTGTCCTGTTTGCAACCACATTCTTTATATTGTTAGTAATAATAAAATAATAGTAGCTAACGTTTATTTAGCACTTACTGTGTGCTAGGCACTAGGCTAAGTCTCTACATAATTCATCGTTCAATCCTCACAACAAACCTCTATGTTGCGGATTATTATTCCCATTTTACAGATGAGGAGACCGAGGCTCACAGAAGTTAAGTAACTTGCCCAAAGTTACACAGCTGGGAAGTGCTTGGCATTGAATCTAGACAGTCTGGTTCCGGACTGTGGGGAAGATGGTAGATCCAGCTTCAGAGACGCACGCCCCCCCCTCGCCCCCCTCCCCCGCAGCAGCTTGAGGTCCTCAGCCATCCTAAGGTTAGGGTTTCCCAGGTTCCCAGGGAAGGGCTTGGAGCTGTGCCTGGACTCTGAGGTAGGTCTGGTTCCTCCAAGCCAGGAGTGTGGGTGGACTGCACTCCTCATGGGCCCCCCCGCAGGGGCAGCCTGGTGAAGGGCAGTGGCTGGAGCCGCCACACCTGGTGTGCTTTCTTTCAGCCCAGCTTTCCCTCTGCTGGCTTAGTTATGGGGGGAGGGGCCTCTCTCCTGGTCCGGTTGCAGCCAGAGACAGGCTTCATCAGGCCCCAGGAGCAGAACCTCCCCCGCCCCGCCTCCCGCCCTCTGGGCTGCAGCTTCCCCCTCATTATCCACTTTCTGACTTCCTTTGGCCAAAGGCGGAAGGGGGTGTGTTGAAAAAAATCAGTTTACAGAAGCTCGTGGTGCCCCCAAGTGGAGGAATCGTGCACGGCGCCCGGCAATAGGCCTGGGTCAGAGCTAGTACCCAGCTGTGGGTAACTTCCCCAGGACCCCCAACCAGCAGCCTGTCCCACCTGCAAAGACTTTACTGTGGCTTCCAGAGGTTCCGGGCAAAGGTGGAGTCTGGACGCCATGAGGTGAGTCTCCCACAGCCAGCCCCCGGGGTGCTGCCTTTCTCCTGGAGGCGTGTGTAGCTGGGAACCCCCACCTCCCTTCGCCACAGCTGCAGCGAGGGTCTCTGCAGGAGGCACCCCGCCGGGTTTTGGGTTTTGGCTCTACCGCTCACCTCACCGAGGACGAAGGCCGTGCGCTCGGAGTCAGAGCTGAATAGGTTCTGGCTCCATGACTCTCGCATGCGGTGGAGACTCCTGGGGCCCCGGTTTCCCCAGGTGCACACAGGGATACTCATGCTTCACAGAATTGCTTAGACCAGTGCTGCTCATGCTCGGCTGCAACTGGTGTCATCCGAGGCCCGGTCCTACCCCCCGATTCATTGTGTGTGGGTGCAGCCTGGGCATTAGGGTTTTTCAAAGCTCCCCTGGAGGTTCTGGGCCAGATGGGTACTACAGGTATTGGGGCGATCACTTAGTAAGTTATATAATGTCCAACCACTGGGTTATACACCTGGAAGGAATATAATATGGTATGCCAAGTGTAATGGGAAAATAAAAAATTATTAAAAAAAAAAATAAAGGCAAGGTTGAGAGCGCCTGGTTTGAGCAGTACCTGGAGCCCATGAGCTGTTCACAGGCCTCTGACAATGCCTGACACCTGAAAGTGGGTTCCATGAAAGCGGCCAGACTCAAAATGAGTGTGAACTCTGCAATCCCACTCATAAAAGAATTAGAACACAGACGAAACTAATCTACGGTGTTAGAAGTCAGGATAGCGGCTGCCCTGGGGGGAGGGGTGGGCAGTGAGGGGAAGGGGGCCTGGTGGGCTTCTGGGTGCTGTACCGGCGTGCTTGTGAGAATCCATTGAGCTGTTCATTTAGGATCTGTGTCTTTTCCTGAACGTCTGATACATTTCAGTGTCATTTACTGAAAACGTTTATTGGCTCCAAAATAGAAAAAGAAAGCACAAAATTGAAAGTGTTTTATTACATATCTACAAAAGACAACACTGTGCCAGTCAGCTACAATTCAATAGACTCGTGTATGTGTGTGTGTTTACTCGAGTGGCTGTGGATAGATATGAAAATATTTGATGTGATGAGGGGTGGGATGTCTAAGAGAGAAGGCCCTTAGTGTTTAAGAAAATCTTAAAACAGCCCAGCTTATGCCAGGAGCTCTTCACCGTGACCCTCCTCTCCGGCGCTTGTGTGCAAAACGATGCAGCCTTATCTGGGGAACAGAATCCACAGCTTTCAGGAGATCATCATCAGGGGTATGTAACCTCCCACCCGCATCCCAACAAAAGGCTGGACACAACTGGTTTTGGGCGGTGGGTGAGGCCCGGCTGCGAATGTGCCTGGTGTCGGATTCTTTCCTTCCCCTCAGGGTCCGGCCTTCTGAGGTTCCCACAGGACCCTGCTCAGGCAACTGCGGGAGGATCTGTTCCCTTGGCAGCGCCCAGGGCAGACTGTGCCCAGCTCACAGCTCTTCCTCGGAGGGGCCAGACGAGGGCCTGTCTCTTCAGCACCTGCTGGGTGGCTGAGCCTGGCGGGCAGCGTCCTGGAGCAGTCCTGGGGCTTGCGCTTTCGAGTCAGGGATGACGGAGGAGGTGGGCGAGCGTGAAGGCGGTCAGGGGGCTGCACCGATGGCGGACCCCCAGGACTTCACGTAACTATCCCGGGTCTCAGCTTTGCCATTTGTAAAATGAGAGCGTTATGTCAATGCATCTTCACAAATGGGAGTATGTTTCTCCAGCGTCAGAGATTATTGTTATTGCCGAAGTTACACTGGGCCCTCATTATGCAGCGGCCTCATCATATAGATTTATAGCCAGGTTTCGGATCCTTCCACAGAATAAACAGGCATTTATCCAAGGGTTCGCTGATGCCCTAATATGTGCCAGGAATATTTGCACACATTAGTATTCCACTTTATTCTCTAACACTCTGCTGGGTGGTTATGTTACAGTCCTTATTCTATAGATGAGGACGCTGGTGCTCCAGGTGGTTAAGTAGCTTGACCAGCGCCCACAGCGACGAGCAAAGACTTGGACCTAAGTGTCTGACCTGGATCCGCTCTCCTTCGTCCAGTGTCACGGTCAGTCAAAGACTCTGCTCTGCCCAGACTGACTCCTACGGACAGATTTCACACCCAAAGGGAAGCATGTGGGCAAATGCCGACACAGAAAAATTAGCTCTGCAGGGCCACGACGGGGCTCGTTTTTTGGAGTAATTCAAGTTATCGATTTCTGTAATGGCAAAGTGATCGGGGGCCAGTTACCACCTGAGAGCAGTGCTGAGCGAGGCCCTGCAGGGGAGGTGTGACACACCGCCTACAAGACGGCGTGTGTGTGACGGCCTTCTTCTCTCTGTGCCCAGTTCCCCAGTACACTCTTGGAGGTTGGGGAGCCTGTCTTACTCATTTCCACCAGCGCCCTCGCCCTCGCCCTCGGCAGGGAGGTGGGAGAGGCAGCCCATCACGGGCTGGCAGGAAGAGACAAGCATGTTCAGGTGTGTGATCCTCAGCCTCCGGGGGCAATCCATGTGCCGCTGAGAACAGCTTAGCAGGTGCAGGCAGGTGAGTGGTCACTGAATGATCCAATTCAATGGCAGGTGGTCACCAAATACCTCAGTGAAAGGGTAGCAGCAGCGAGCCCCGCCCCCCCCCCCCCCCCCCCCCCCTCCCTGTGCCGGAAGCTGCTTTCAGTACCGTTGCCGGGGCTGTGATCTGGCGGCTCTGCTCATGATCTCACCTGTCCTGGGAGGGCAGGGAGGACGCGTGTCCCACCCACTCAGCCCCTGCCCGCGCTCCCTGAACACCATGATTTTGAGGTGGGTACATCCTTGTGGGGCTGAGTGTTTTGCCTGGGAAGTCTGGGCCTGGAGTCCTAGAGAGTGACGTACCATAAGCCGATGTATGGACAGGCAGACGGATGGATGGATGGATGGGTGGATGGGTGGATAAGAGGATGGGTACAGAAGATGACTGATGGTCAGAGGTGATCGTGAGGGCTGCTTGGCATGAGATGGATGCTCGCAGGCCCTGGAGCGGCAGGTGAATGGATGGGTACTGACGGGCCCTGTGCTCCCCAGCGCAGATCCAAAGACAGGGCCGGAGCTCTCCACAGGGAAGATGCTGTGTAACCCCGCCCCCAAACGAACCCCACATTTGTAACTCTGAGTGATAGATGTGTCTTGTCAGGAAGGACTCTTATCGGCCCAGCATCGCCCCAGTCAGTGACTTATGGGTTCTTGTCAAAGCAGGCACTGCTGGAAGCAGAACCAGGAGGTTAAAGGGCCTGGAACAGATTTTACAACATTATCTGCATTTTATCAACCCAGGCGCTGCACTGAGCACCTGACATGGTTACCTCACAACAGCTCTGTGAGGTTGTCAGGGCTCCGTTTTTTGGGGAAAGAAAGTGAGGGTCAGAGAAGTGAAACAGCTTATGTGGAGTCCCTTACAGAGTGCGTGGGCAGCCTGTCTGGGATTAAAGCCTGAGTCCGTCTGATCCCAGAGTCTCGAGGGAAGAGATAACTTGTAAAAAAAATTTGATTTTAGAGAGAGACAGGGAGAGAGAGAAGCCTCAATTGGTTGCCTGCAACCTGGGCATGTGCCCTGACTGGGAATTGAACCGGCGACCTTTTGGTGCATGGGATGACACTCAACCAACACACTGGCCAGAGTGGGAAGAGATAATTTTAAGGATGGGGGAGGGGGAAGGAGAGAGGGAGGCGGGCGTAGGATTTCTGGCTGTGCTCCGCAGCCCAGGCATGGTTCCTCCGGCCACGTGGTGGGCAGGGACCCTGACTCTGATTCTGGGTCAGCACAAGGGGAAGAACAGGCGCTGCGCCCATGCCCCTGCGGCTGTAACACCATTGTGCTTCGGAGACACTGAGCTTTCTGGACAGGAGGCAGGGCGGGCCAGTTGGTGCCCGGGGCAGGAAGGAGTCGGATTCCCAGCGAGGCTGTGTCCTCGAGAAGTCATTACTCCTTTTGGGGGCTCAGTTTCCTCATCTGAAAGGGATGGGGCAGGAGTAGAAGACTTTTCAGGTGCCTCTGGATTTAGGGATGGCCAAGGGCTGTGTCTCCAGGGCACGTGACTGGTTCCCTGCAGTGACTCCTGCTCCATCAGCCGTCGATGCCACGCCCTCCCTGCTCAGAGTACCTTGTTTTATGACTGTTCTCCCTGGGGAATGGCTCGGCCTGAGAACTGAGCTGAGCACACAGAGTAACTGCGAGGTGGGTGTTACTCTCATTTTACAGATGAGAAAACAGGTTCAAGAACAGCTCACCCACTTGAAGTCTTTGCTCAAAGGCCTCCTTCTCAGCGCCCTGACACACCCTATTTAAAAAGGCATTCGGGCCTCTATCCCATCACTCCCAACTTGCCTTAACACTGCTCTCCCTGACCCGTAATAGCACTTACATCCTTCTGATACACCATATACTTATTGTGTTGGTCAGTGCCTGCCAGGAGTGCTCGGAGCCGTCAGGAATCTTTGTCCATGCGGCTCACAGACGTATGTCCCAAGCCAGCCAGTGCGTGCCGAGTGACAGCTGGTTAGATAACTTGCTCAGGTGTCAGTTACCTGGAGGTGGCTGCCCGTAAGGGTTAAGAACACAGGCTTTGGAGCCAGAGAGTTGGGGGCTTGAATCGCAGCTTTTGCCACTTAGTCATGCGACCTTTGCAACATATTTGTTTCTGATCCTTATTTTCTTTGGTAATAACATAGACTAATAACATGTCTCTCCTAGGATGGATGTGAGGATTAATGGAGATACATATGGAAAGTTCTTAGCATATGGTAGGCATTCCATGAATGTTAGCTTCTTTCCCTGGGGAAGGTTGCTTTTTCTCTTCTTGCTTCTCATTTTTCTCTGACGGTTGACCCTTTTGACCAGTTTGCTGTTCAGCCAGTGGTTCCTTAAGAGGACAAGCCGCGGAAGGAGGGGCTGGCGTTATCTGTGGAATTAACCAGCCCATGGTCCCTTGCCCTCCCTCTCCCTCCTTTCACGAGGTGCCTGTTGCCAAGGAGACGTAGCATCAGCCCTGACAGAATGTGGCTGGGTCTGGCCCACACAGAAGGAGAGGGACAATGGCTGACCCTGGGGAGGTTTGCCTCCTGGGCTGACAGTGTGGGTGGGGACATCATCCTGGAATCTGCTGGAAAAACCCAGCTGGCTCCCTGAGAAAATAAAGTACATCCACCCGACTCCATGCGGCTCTGGGGGGGCTGCAGTCCAGTGGTGCTGGTAGGGTGTGAGGCCCAGACCCTGGGAGGGGGCCATAGCAGCCAGAGTGACACATAATCAAACTCCTGGCCCTCAGAATGGCACCTCCCCAGAGCAGGGCTGGCAACTGAGTAGATGCTCGCAGAGGCCCTGCGGGTAATTCACAATCCTGTGTCCACGAAGGCTGGCCAGGCTGGCCCAGAGAGAGAACTCAACACGGGCACTGCCATCTCTTCTTGCAGCTCAAACGAGACCGTGGGGAGACTGTCTCAGATCCCAGGGCCTCCAGGGGCTCCATTCCTTCCTTCCTTCGCAACCCATCCCTTGACCCGGGGCAGCCTGAGAGATGGTGGCTTTTGCCTAACCGGTTAGCCACCCTACATGGAGAAGGAAGAAACAGAGGTCGGAGCACAGGCAGGGTATGGACTGCCCTGATCGGGCCTTGCCACTGTCTGTCCCAGCGTGTGACTCCGGACAAACCACTCAGCGTCTCTGCAAAACTGGGACCATTAGAGTACTTGCCTCTGGGGGTTGCTGTGAGGATTAAATGGGTTGACTCTTGTAAAGGGTTTAGAACCGGTACCGACACTCCGAGCTCACTGAATGTAAGCTATTGTTGTCATTTTACCGGGTACATTCCTGGAAAGAGCAGTATTCTTGGGCAGAATGAAAATGGAATTATTTTTATTATTTGGTTTTTCTTGGGGGGAAAAAAGGGACGTTTTGGCAATGCTGGCCCACCTCCCGGCTCTGCTGGAGTGAGTCCTGGCTGCCCGCTTCAGAGAGGCTCAGCTCCTGCATTGGCATGGGCCTTCCCAGGCCCATTCCATTACTTGTCAGCCCCAAGGCATTCAATACTTCGGTTACAAACTCAAATCCAGCATAAGCCAATAAAGATGTCAGGAGGGGGCTAGGGCATAAAGGAAAGACTGAATTGTCTGTGTTTAGAAGGGGAAGGCAAGTGTTTGGGCCCCCAAGGGCCTCAGAGGAGGGGGCGTTAGAAGAAAGAGGGGGATGGGGATCCTGAGCCTGATAGCTTGGATGCTGTTCTGCGCCCACCCATCTGTGACTGGTTTAGCACAGAACAGTCCATGTCCTGGACTGAGGCGCTGGGCTCCTGGCCCACTGGGGAGGCCTGTTATTTCAGAGCAGATAATGTTGAGTTGGTTCACTACCCACCTGTCCTCTGTATCTTTTAGCCTCATATTTCTTCCAACACAAACATCTTGGGGTCAGGGGGCTTGGCCACGCATTGGAAGGACCTTGTCATATTCTTCATGGGTGGGGGGGTGGCGGGGGGATGGAGGCTGATGATTTCACACAGGAGGTTCTCAATGAATGCTTATGAAATAAATATATGAACAAATGCAGAGAGCTTGCTTTCTGGTATAGCAACCCCTACATTTAGCTAGAGCTTTTAGAAAGCCCCTCTGAGTCCCATTCCTATCCCATGTGCTGGGCTATGGTTGGAGGAAGGCAGTGTGGGGACAGCAACTTACCACCATATGCCAGAGCCTAGCTCAGTACCTGGCACATAGTAGGTGTTCAACAAACATTTGATGAATAAGTGAGTGAATGAATGAATCTAATGAAAAGCCTCCAGGATACTGTGGTTGTGCTCTTAAGAGCTGGAGGGATTTTGAACTCCTTAGTAACTCATCTGGCATCACTGACCAAGTAGGATAAAGCAACACAAACATGCCCTCTTGTAAGAAACTCCAAGTGCGGGGATCCGTGGTTACTGCCGATAAGCCGTCCTCAGGAGTTTGCTGTCACCCTGAATCGCGGACGTCCTTGGCAGGCCGCTCCCTAGCTGTCCTGTCCCTTTTACGGGTGTTGTGTGTGCGGCCAGTCAATGGACACTATTGTCTTGTCATTTACCATTGCATTTGGAGCCATCACCTCTGTGGGTTTTGGGTTTTACTTATCTTATATCTTAGATCCATTTGTTTGTTTCTAAAAAGGCAGCATCTTCCGGGATATCTCGGGAATAGTCTGAACAGTGACAGGGCAGTCTGTTACCCCCCGCCCCCTTCCGCCCCCCAACCCCGACAAGACGGTGTGTGGGAGAGGGCTCCGGTTCTGGCTCGGAGACCAGCTTGCTGTGACCTTGGGCAGAGCACTTCATCGCGCGGAGCCCCATCTCTGGGGCTCTTTGAGATTTTAATTCTATGTCAACATACAGGAGTGGGCTTCCCGGAAGTGGAGTGATTTTTAAGTTGATGTACGCTTTTCTGTGAAACTGTAGCTGTTTTTATTGGAAAACTTTTCACTTAAGCTCCTGTGCTGAGTGTAAAAACAGCACTAGCTACAAGGCATTTATATTTTGTGGTTTATTTGGAGTATTAATATTATATCAGAAAATGGTAGGTTTTTGGTTAAATATATTTTTAAAAGGCTTCTGCATTCTTAAGTGTGATTTTATTATGTCTTGGGTTGACTTTTCTTCTCCATGAAGAATAGATCTGTGATTTATAATGAACTTTCACACTGAGGCTGGCCATGAAACTACTCTATGGCTTTGCGTCATTCCCAAAGCTACAGGAGCTACTAGTTTCCAAGCATATTACAGAGGAGACCAGGTTGCAAGGTTCTTTCTAGAACTCAGGGTAACCTGAGACTAGCCATGCCTATGTCCAGTCACACACTGAGGTTTCTTAGGGATACACCAGCCCAATTCTTATTTTGATTAGGAAAACTGAGTGGAGAACTGGCTTTCCCCAGGTAACAGGCCTGGAATATGTCTAGATCTTGATTATCCCACGTTCTGTACCTGGTGCAAGCCCCGTTGCCCAAATGTGAGCATCGATGCACATACCCAAACCATTGTTCACGCCCAGGGACACGTTCCCTGTCTCATGATTGGCTTTCCAAGCACCACATGATGGAAGGGCTGCTGCTAAGTTGGCACTCCAACCAGCAGCTACTTTGCCCTGGACACATTTTTTCCCCTACCAGCTAGGCAGGGAGTTTATTGGCATAATTTCTCCAGAAAGAGGCTGGAAGACTTAGAAGTTCAAACTTTAACATTTTTATCAAGAATCCCAAAGGGCCACCCTTTTCTCCTCCCATTGCCACCACCAACCCCCATCAGGCGTTCTCTACCACAGGAAGTCAGGGCGCACAGAGCAGAACAGCACAGGCCAAACCAGCAGGCACATGATACATCATCGAACCAACTGAGCAGCCACTACCTGAGAGCCATCTTTGTGAAGAGCAAAATGAGCCGCTCATGATACAGGAGGATACAGGAGAGACAGGACTATCTGTATTCTTCTGGAGTGAGGGAGGCTGGATTGGGGTCGAGGGGGAGACTTTCCTTTCCTGTTTTCTCAGAAAACATGCAAAGAAAGGCTTCACACACAACTAAGGTTACACACACATCCATATTTCCAAATTTCCCTTTTCAAAGATGGCCACCCCTGCTGTCCATTCAGAGAGAGCTTGCAGCAGAATCTCTGGGCGTGGAGAGAGAGACAGGCAGCAGGAGAAATTTAGTTTTCCACAAAGGTTGTTGGTTTTTTTCCTTTATTGTTGGAATTTAAAATGCATAGAACTGAAGGCAAAGTCCAAGGCCTAGAGAAAGATATGAGGCCCGAGAGAGAGGCTCTGAGATTCTAAAGGCGGCAGAAGGATACCCACCTAAAAAGGCCACTTGAGCTGCAAAAAGAATGGAGCAGAGATAGAAAATGGGAAAAAGAGAAAAGGGGTAGGGGTGGGGCCGGGGAGGGGGAAAGTGTTTGGGAGGAAGAAGACAAATAAATGCCAGTTCAGAAATTCAGACAAAGATATGGAGTAGGAGCTAGTTTAAACCCCAGGTGAGAATAGATGGGCTGGCCTCCAGGTAGGAGCATTTGTTTTAGAAAATGTGAGAAGGGAGAAATAAGAAGAGCAAGGGCCGGAGAACACAGCACCCAGGGGCCCTTCAGTTGGTGGCAGTAGTGGTTGAGCTTCTCCAAGCCTCTGTCATGTCTTCCTGGAGACTCAACAGGGGTCTAAGGAGACTCCATCCAGCCAGGAGAAGGCAGGGACTGGGGACCTTGATCTGGGGCCTCCCCAGAGCTCCCCAGCAGATGGCAAAGTCTTTTTGCTCCTGAACTGTGGCCAGGGCTGACTCACCCACACAGGCTGTGCCATCTTCGTTGGGCTCGTAACCCCGACTGCACTTCTTGTTGGTCCGACATCTGTAGCTTCCATATGTGTTGACACACACGGGCTTGTCTCGAGGGCACACGAATGGGAACTGGATGCATTCGTTGGTGTCTGAAAGGGAAGGGCATCACTCACTCAGGAGGGCATATGTCCTTGCTCAGGCTCTGCTGTTCCACCCACTCTGTGACTGGGACATGTCCCTTATCTTTGGGCCTCAACTTCTTCACTTCAGTCCCCTTGGCTGACTCCTACTGTGCTTGACCTCTACATGTTAGGGGTGCTCAGGCTCAGTCCTAGGTCTTCTATCTACCACACTTTATCTAGGTGGTCCCTTCATACATGAATGGTTCCAGACTTCCTATCTCCAGCCACAACCTCTCCCTGGGGCTCCCGACTCGTGAATGTGTCTAACATGCATCTTAAACTTAGTAGGTCCCAGATGGAACTTTAGATTCCCTCTAGTCCTCAAACCTCTTCTGCCCCCTCTTCCCATCTTCCCTAACTCAATCAATAACTCAAGCAGAAACCTGTGATACCCAATTCTTTCTTTTTCCTCATCTCTGTAGGCAATGTAACAACAGATCCCATTAGTTCTGCCCCTACGGTATCCCCTTGTCTGTCCACCTGCTTCTCATTCTCATTCTTCTGCCACCAGCCATTCCCAGCCAGCACCGTCTCTTGCCTGGATTTCTGCAGCTGCCTCCTGACTGGCCTCTTGGCTTCCACGCCTCCCTCCAATCCAACCTGCAATTCGGCAGCCAGCGTGATCTTTTGAAAGTGTGACCACATCACGCTACTCTCCTGTAAACTGTGCAGGGCCCTAAGAGCAAAGTCTAGACACCTTTCTGGGCCTTCAAGACTCTCCCGGACTTGGATCTGGCTCCTCTGTCCTCTCTGGGCGCATCAGCCTCCTTCCGGTTCCTCTGACATTCCAAGCCTTTTACCTGCCTCATGGTCTTTGCTCTTCCCTCAGGTATTTCCATGGCGAGGCCCTTCTCATCCTTTAGGTCTCAGCTCAAAGGTCCCCTCCTCTGAGACCCGTCCTGACCACTCTGTCTAGAACAGTCTCCAGAGAGCTCCTTGCTTAACGGGTTCTTAACTCATCTAGTCCAGCTATTGGGTCACGAGTGGTGGTCTGTCTCCCTCCATTAGGATGAACGCCCTCCAGGGGAGATGCTTGGCCTGCATTCCCAGCTCCCCACATGGGCCCGGTGTGTGGGAGGCACATATATGTCCACTGGAAAGTGAAAAGGAAGAGGCGGCTGGATTGGTGATCACACAGGGACCTTCCAGTGCCCAAGGAAAGTGCTGGAATTTCTGTGTGTGCACTGTCCGTTTGGAGTGGCTAGAGTGGGGATATGGAGAGTGGAGGGACTTCTTTTCTCCTCAAGCCTCTTAGAGCCCTCCTCCTCCACTTTCTCACCTGTGGTCTTTGTCCACACAGTGCCCTCCACCGGAACACTTTCTCCCCTCTCTTGGCAAACTCCTCATCACCCCTCAGGTCTCAGCCTAGACCTTGATCTCCTGGGGCGTCTTCTTGAACCCTCCTTAGACTGGTGTGGGCCCCACCTCTTTGCCACCTCACACCCTTTCCCTCCCCCACCCCAGCCTCTCACACTCTGTGGGCATCGCTGTTAACTCGTGTGCCTCTCCCATGAGCTCTAACCCCTGGAGAGGGATTATCTGTCGTGTTTATACTCTTGTATCTCAGTAGCAAACACACTTGCCTGGGGCGGACGGACATCTGCAGAGGGACTTGGGAAGAATGCTTCCTGAGGGCTGAAAGGCAGGAGGCATCCTTGATCTGACCCCTTATTGTCAGCCAATGGGATGGAAGACATCTGTGAGCCTTCTGGATGCCGAGCCTCTAGGCTGCCCACCTCCCACTCCAGTCCCTGGGGGACTTTCAGGTCACTGGACCTTCCCAGAGCTGCCTTCCTGGCAGTGCCACAGCCACCTGCCCACCTCCCCCCACACTGCTCAAGGCTGCCACCTCCTTGTACTGAGACCATACCCCACACCCTGGTTTGCTCCAGTGCCCTTGCTGCTCCCTCGGTGGCCAGGCTGAAAATGCCAGCTCTCCATGGGGCCCCCAGCAGTCAGGCCTCCCTGTGAGCACTGTCCAGGCCGTGGTGTGTCTCATGGCCATCCTCTCTGTATTCATGGCACAGAAGCTCTGCCAATTCCCAGAACTGTGGTGATTCAGCCTGCTGGTTGCTAATGTCGCTCCCACCTCAGTGAGTCACTTGGCGGTTGTCTTGGCATCTGGAGCCCCAGGGACAAACAATAGGCTCCCCTCCCCACTTTCTACCCCTTGTCAGCAACCTGAGCCTTGCCAGGACTCAGGTTGTCTGTCCCCAGGGAGATTCTGGCCTCTGCTCCATCCCCCGGTGCCTGCAGGCAACTCACCCATGCAATGGCCATTTTCCTGCTGGGAGAATCCTTGGCCGCACTGCAAAGTGGGCAGAAGCAGAGACACTAGTGAGTTGAGAAGATGGCATCTCAGGCCCTATCACAGCCACAGAGCAGCTGTCCCCCCCGGCCCCAGAAGGAGGGATGTTCTTAGCTCGGGGCCTGGAGGGAGCCCCTCCCTGCCAGGACTCCTTCCCTGGCACTGAGAATAGGACACTGGGGGGACGGCCAAGAACAGATTCAGTCCAAACTCCTGCTCATTCCCCTCACGTGGGCCCACATGTCTGAGCGGGGACGGGTAACAGAAACGGGCCCTCCTGTGGCCTTGCCCTGAGACCGAGGCTGGGTCTCAGCTGAGGCAAAGGGTAATGAGGGGTGGGAGAAGCTTTCTGAGGTGTCTGCTCACTCCCCACACCCTCTTCTCTGAGAACCTTCCCCACTCACCGGGGTGGCGCCTGCAAGCCAGGCTCCCCCCGCCCCCCCATCTCTCTGGGCAAGGCCAGCTGGACCAGGGGTGGGCATCCCAGCAGGAGGGATGAGTCAAAGACACTGCGGCTAGAATTTGAACTGAGGCTGAGACGGATTTGGAAACAGATTTGGTGACTCCAGCCTGTGGGGGCTTCGCTGTGTCTATACGGGGGTTTCGGGGACAGCAGACTGGTGGCAGGTCAGGGAGACTCAAAACAACACTCAATACAAGACAGAAAATGTCAGCCGTCAGCACCGAGGGACGAGGGTGGGGCGTGGGGATTATTAGGGAGAGGTAATGACCTCCTCACCCCCAGGCCAAGCACTAATGACAATGGTCCTTGAGCTCCTCGGGCGCAGGCCACTGAGCTGCACGGTTCCTGCTTACCCTCAGCTTTCCATGGACTTTGTGAGCTCCCCTAGAAGTTTCCCTAGAGGTTCCTCTTCGGTGTGAATTTAAGTGGGTTCCTGTTATTTGCAACCACGTGACCGCCATCAGAGTTGGAATCTAGAGCTCTTTCTCCAAGAGCTCCCAGAGGCCCACCCTCAGAACTAACACAGGCTTGTCAGAGATTTGGAAAGAGCTGGGAGGGAAGCAGGAGACCTGGGGTCAATTCTTAACTCTGCTCCCAATTGGCTGTACAGCCTAGGGCAGTGATGGCGAACCTTTTGAGCTCGGCGTGCCAGCATTTTGAAAAACCCTAACTTAACTCTTGTGCCGTGTCACATATAGAAATTTTTTGATATTTGCAACCATAGTAAAACAAAGACCTATATTTTTGATATTTATTTTATATATTTAAATGCCATTTAAAAAAAAAATCAACCAAAAAAATGAGTTCGAGTGTCACCTCGGACACGTGTGTCATAGGTTCGCCATCACTGGCCTAGTGGGTTCTTCCACTTGGTCTCAGTTTTCCTCCTCTGTAGAATGGGTGCAAAAATACTTGTCCTGCCAATACCCCCGGATGTCTGTGAGGAGCAGAAGAGATGTGCATATGGTACTATTGTGCGAACTACAAATGGTGGGATCATCATGAAGCCGGCCCTTTGCTAGGATTCCCATCGTTCTAGAGGCAAAGTCTGCAGATTCCTGGGAATCCAGCTGCAGCCCGTGGGTTTGTGGATGAGGCCTCTTTTCTGGCCATCAGGCCCAGATGCCTTTCTCACCTGCAGTGGGGCTGGGTCCTGAAGCCTGTCCTCATCCCGGGGGTAGGGGATCTCTAGCACCGAGTTCATCTCCCCGCTGGCCACGTTCCGGCTGGCCACCTTGCCATCCGGCCACGTCACCTCCACGCTGCTGGCTTCATCCTTCCCTGAGGGACAGAAGGAGAAGAGGTCAGCAGCAGAGGAGAGCGGGAGGGGGTTCTCGTTCATTTCCTCATTCATTGAATAAAAAATATGAGCTGAGCATTGTTCTAAGTGCCGGGGGAGCCGCGAACGTGCAGAGTCCAGCAGCACTGCAGTGATGGTGATGTCCCGTCTGTGCCGTCTGCCACGGCGGCCACTAGCACATGTGGCTGTGGAGCAGGGAAGTGGGGCTAGTGTAAGAAGCGACTGAATTTACCCTGACTGGTTTGGCTCAGTGGATAGAGGGTCGGCCTGCGGACTGAAGGGTCCTGGGTTTGATTCCGGTCAGGGGCATGTACCTTGGTTGCGGGCACGTCCCCAGTGGGGGGTGTGCAGGAGGCAGCTGATCGATGTTTCTCTCTCATGGATGTTTCTAGTTCTCCATCCCTCTCCCTTCCTCTCTCTAAAAAATCAATAAAATATATTTTTTTTTTTAAAAAAAGAAGGAACTGAATTTTAAATTCGATTTAGTTTTAATGAAGTTACACTGAAATAGCCACCCCGGCTAATGGCTACCCTATTGGACGGTGGCACGCTAGAACTTTCAGTGGACAGGCCAGTCAGCAGGAGGCTGTTTTTGGGAGAGGGTAAAGCCTGGTGGTGAGCAGCTGACTGTGGAGTCCTGGGTTTGAATCCTGGCTGTACCACTTACCTGGGAGGTTGGAAAGAACACGGTGGGGTGGCTATCTGGGAGACCTGGGGACATATCCCAGCTCTGCAGCCGACTTGCTGCATAATCGGGAGCATGTCACATATTTATCTTTATATTTGTACTAGTAGCCCTGTGCCTGAATCTGTGCACCAATAGCTCGCCAGTAGCTCACTGCCGCCCTCTAGTAGCTCTCTGCCCGCTGCCCGCTGCCCCGCCCTCCTGTAGCTCCCTCCCCCCATAGCTTGTTGCCCTGCCCCCTCCTGTAGCTCTCCGCTGCCCGCTTGTAGCTTGCTGCCCCACCCGCCTGCTGATCCATGATCTGGTCGTTACATGGTCGGTCGTTAGACTTCACGGCGTAGACCATTTGCATATAACATCTTTATTATATAGGACTTATATTTATTATGCTTATATTTATGTTTGTAGCCTGCTACGGGCAAGGCTCTTTTTGTCACTGGGAGTGTCCTGGTTTTCAGAGAGCTTCCACTCTAGTTGGGATAGACAGGCAAACAGATGAACAAGTAAATAGGGTCAGCTATTGACAGGTTCTATGAAGAAAATGATAACAGGGAAATGGAGTGAAGAGGCACTGGGGTTGGCTGGGCTCAGGGTCGTCAGGGATGGGGTCTCGGGGAGAAGGCCTCTGAGCTGAGCTCTAAATAAGAGCTGAGGAGCTTAGGAGCCAGGAGGTGGCCGGCACAGGAGCAAGCCCAGGCTGCGAAGCCGAGACGTGGACAGAAGCTGACAGAGAAGCTCAGAGAATATTCCCGCTGCATCCATCGCACCCATCCACGGAGCCGTGCATTACATCATTGGCAGAAAACAAGTTGGAGAGATTTGTCAGGTGTTTAGGCATTGTCAGAACCGGCCCGGCTCCCTGCTTACGGCGCCGTGGCAAGGTCAGGCTAATGGTGATGGATTGGGGTGGAGAGGAGAGGGAGCTGGGCCTCGCCTGGGAGAGAAGCTGTTCTAGTCAGTTCCCTGGGGAGGAGGGAGCGCTGGGCAGGGAGGGGGAGAGGGCGCAGCCCCTTGTTATCACCCACCCACGCTGACCGGATGTGGGCGGCTGCTCAGGAGTCCACACTCTCAGACACTCCCCCGCCAGCATCACTCGTGGGCTGAATACATAATGTGTCACCCAATGGAGGTGCTCCTTTCCCCTTAATTGTCTACAGACACTGTGAGAGAACACAGTGGGACCGAAGTTGATAGTAGCTTTTGGTCAGCCTTTGAGTTGATAGTAGCTTTTGGTCAGCCTTGTCCATCCAGGGGTTTTACACTGGTAGATACTCTGGGGCAGAGGGTAGTTTGTGAAACATCTTCCTGTACAAAAAGGGCTCCCGTGTTTCAGAAAAGGCGTGGGAGCCACGCCCAGACTTTGGGGAGAGATGCTGTGTAGACTCCTGTGCAGCTGTGGCTCTGGGGGTGGGGCTGAGGCCGCGGGGGACGGGGGGGGGGGGGGGGGGGGGGTACAGGGAGGCCCAGTCTCCTCGGAACCTTCCAGCCGCCCTGCTGCTGTGCTTCCAGTCAGTGAGGGCAGGGGCCAGCTGCCGCCCTGGAGGGTCAACGCGAGCGGGCGAGCGGCCCCTCCTCTGTGGGCAGGTGGGCAGCCTTGCCAGCGGGAAGCTCCCAGCGGGAGCAGAGACTCCCGTGTGGTGCAGCTCTTCTTCCCACACAGATCCTCCCTCCCAGGCCGCCTTCGGGTTCCGGGGTTTGCTTTATTCAGCTGGAGACATGTCTCAGAGCCCCTCCACTGCCCCACCCCCCCATTCTATAATAACTCCTCCTGGGGAAGGGGGCAGAAATGGGGTTGGGTGGCAGCGACAGACTTCTTTTGGGTTTGAAGCAGTTTCTGGAGGCTCTGGCATTTGTAGGGTGTGCAGTGTCCTTATGTAAAAAGTAAACATTTTTCCATAAAAAAAAAGGAGACAAAGAGAAGCAACTGTTTGTCACCTAAGCCAACAGAACAGCTCCATGAATACATTTCCCAGCCCGGCTGAGGTGCCACAAATAACTCAAAAGAGTCGCCGAATATTCATAGATGATCACAAATTTACATCCTGGGTTTGCTGCACATATTTCTGAGTCCTGCTTCCTTCCTTCCTCCAGGCCCAGGGAGGGGCCGGGCTCTGAGATAAGAAAGCCGGGAGAGCACATCTCAGTGGGACTTGCTCCCCTGCCGGTGATTATTTTGCTGACTGGGGCCTCAGTTTTTCCATCTGTAAGGTGGGGGTATGACCTGAGCTCTGGCACTACAGGGAAGCACAGTTCTTCCCTGGAATGTGAGCCCTGCCCCGGCTGTGGCCTTCAGCATCTCCACCCTCGTCATCTCAGACATGGGGGCACCTTGCAGTTCCCAAAGGGCTTTCACTTGTTGGCAAGAGTACAAGACAATATGTTCCCCAAACTCCACCGGGCGACTCTCCCAGTTAGCACCTCAGATCCCCATGGCAGCTCCCTGAGGAAGGTACTAGTTTTACAATTTCCACTTTAGAGCGCAGGGAGCTGAGACTTGGAGAGGTGACGTGAATTGCCCAGCTACCCACCTAGGGAACATGCGATCCCCAAACCCACACCTGCTACACCCTGTTCTACTGGCCAGCCCACCCCACAGCCGGCTGAGCATCATCCAGGGTCTGGGACTCAGCAGGAAGGAGACAGACCCTGGCCCCGCCCTGCAGGACCTGAGTCCTGGGCGGGCAGTGATTACGTTATAAGCAGCCGGGAAAGTGCAGCCGTAGCCTGGGTACCACTAGGCGAGAGAGAGGCGGGTGTTAACAGTCATTTCAGTTGGGTGCTGTAGGAGGGTGAGAGTTGGTGAGGCAGCGAAGGAGAGGAAGGAGCGCGCCAGGTGGAGGTGCAGCACCAGCAAAGGCATGAGGTGTGGCAAGGGCCTGTGCGCCTGACGATCAGGAGAAGTTCCAACTGGGGGAAGCAGAGCCTGCGAATGTGTATTGGGTGGGGTGGGTGGGAGAGGAGACTGGGAGGGACTCTGGAGCCTTCGCGTGTGTGGCCCACTTGCCCGCTCCCAACGACTCTGCAAGGGGGTGTTTTATCCCCAGTCCTCAGATGCAGACATCGAGGCTTGGCGAGGTAAAGTGAGCTGCAGGGGTCCGCGCTAGGACTGGAAACCCAGGCCCCGGGCCCTCAGGCCCGGCTGTTCCCTCTGCCCCAGACATTGCCCATCTTCATGCAGCTGCACAGCCAGGGTTCCCCCAGCTCCCAGACACTGCACGGCGCGGCCTTTACGTGGCCTGTGTGCCAGGCCTGTGGGTCTGCGAGCAGAGGTGGCCCCATTAACCAGCCACAGCCCTCTGGCAGCTTTGAAAGGACAAAGGCCAAGGAGGCACAGAGAACTGTGCTTTTCAGAAGAATCACAAGCGAAGCAGATGGTGGGAATACAGTTGGCGGAATATCTTTGCACTTTAATAAAGCAATTTTCATGTGGGCCACTGAATTTTCCTTCCCTAAATGAGCACCAGCCGGCATGAAGGCAACTCTGAGTCACTTGTAAACAACTCGCTGAAAGGAAGGCGGTGTGTGTGTGTGTGTGGGGGGGGGGGGGGGGGGGGGGCGGGTACCCTCAATGCCCGAGGTGGGCTGGCCGAGTCGGGGAGCTCCTAATGGAGGCTGGTGGTGGTGGGGGAAGTAGATTATTGGTATTTGTTTTCATATTTTGGGTTTTGTTGAGCTGCCTCAGCCCTCTGCTAGCTAGGAAATGAAGACCCAGTGTGGGATACGCAGGAGTGGGTGTGCAGAAGCAAGCGGGGGCACACAACAAGGGCTGTGAGTGGAAACACTTATTTATGAGCCTGGTGGGCCCTCTGCACCAGGAGGAGGAGGGAGAGGCCAGGGCGGGGTGGGGAGGGGAGGAGGAACAGGCCAGGGGCCCACTGCGCAGGGGTGGCTGGGGTGGAGGCTGATGCCTCCAGAAGGGACAGTCTGCAGGATGAAGCTGAGAGCGCTCTGTGCAAGAGTGGGCCCTCTGGGAACCCCCCGAACGATGAAAGATCCAGCGAGGTACCTGCATTTTTATGGTGTGATTCCACACAGCCCAGATCCTCTGGATTTGGGAGTACATGGGAGGGTCTGAGAAGCTGAGTCCTCTAACCACACACAGCTCAGGGCTGACTGAGCAAGGCCTGCAGCTCCTGCCAGTGCAGAGATGAGCTGGGGAATGTGCTGGTGGAGGGGAGAGGGGGTGTGAGGAGAAGGAAGCACCCAGGAGGCTGTCTGCTGAGAGGCTCACGTATGCACCCACATACATGTCCACATGCTCATCACCCCTGGCTGCAAAGTCAGGAGGAGGCCAGGATGATCTATGGAGGGAGGAAGGAAGCAGGGGCAGGTGGGGTGAGCAGGCGCGTTGTGAGTGCTGGAAGGGGACTTGCCTGCAGGCCTCGCCCCTTGGAGACCTTTGCCTTCAGCACAGCGTGGAGCCCCACATCTACTCGGTACTTTGCACCTTTAAGGCAGGACTTTCTTACCTTCATGCTCTAGACATGCCCCTTCTTACCCCAAACATCACAAAACAAACTGCTCAGGACTGAGAAACGTCAAACTATCCATCAGTAGGGGACTTGCTAGATAAATTATGAATGCTTCCACACAATGAAATACTGCGCACAAAAAATTAAAAACAGAGCTGCCATCCGATCCAGAAATCCCACTTCTGGGTACTTAACCGAAGAAAACAAAAACACCACCTCGGAAAGGTATATATATATGCGCCCCTATGTTCATTGCGCATTATTTACAATAGCCAAGAGATGGAAGCAAACTAGATGTCCACCAATCGCTAATAAATAAAGATGATATGTCACACACACACCGTGGAATATTATTCTGCAGTATAAAAGAATGAAGCCTTGCCATTTGTGACAACATGGATGGGCCTACAGGGTATTACGTTAAGTGAAATAAGTCAGACAGAGAATGACAAATACTGTACCTGGTAGCCCTGCTAGTGGCCCTGGGCTCCTTCGAAGTGGCCCCGCCCCCCCTTCCCCGCCCCCTTGCACAGCAGAGCCTGGCTTGGGCTTTCCCAGTTCTCCAGACCTGCTCCATCCCACCTGTCCTCAGCCTGGCCCTGGTGCTCCGACAGTCTGACCCTGGCCTCCCTTTCCAGGCTCTGCTCCCACCAGACCATTCCCATTCTATGGACACACTGAGCACCCTCCTTTCTGGGCCTTTGTTCAAGCCAGAGCTGCCCCTGGAATGCTCTCCTCACCCCCACCCACACTTTCTAAACTCCCACCATCCTTCTAGAGCAGCGTGGGCAAACGGCCCGCGGGCCGGATCCGGCCCGTTTGAAATGAATAAAACTAAAAAATAAAACTAAAAAAAAAGACCGTACCCTTTTATGTAATGATGTTTACTTTGAATTTATATTAGTTCACACAAACACTCCATCCATGCTTTTGTTCCGGCCCTCCGGTCCAGTTTAAGAACCCATTGTGGCCCTGGTCTATAGAGACCAGGGGTGGGCAAACTTTTTGACTCGAGGGCCACAATGGGTTCTTAAACTGGACCGGAGGGCCGGAACAAAAGCATGGATGGAGTGTTTGTGTGAACTAATATAAATTCAAAGTAAACATCATTACATAAAAGGGTACGGTCTTTTTTTTTTTTTTTAGTTTTATTCATTTCAAACGGGCGGGATCCGGCCCGCGGGCTGTATTTGCCCACGGCTGGTCTAGACCTAGTGCTAGGCCCAGGTTCTTGGGAAAGCTGCCCAGAGCAAAACGAATGTCTCCTTCCTGGGTCCTCTCACAGCCACTGGGCCAGGATGATGGCTCATCCGAGTCTGCTTTGCACCGAGTCCCTGTGTCCATCTGCTTCTCTCATGGACTGTGAGCTTGGAGGGCAGGGAGCCTTTCTTCTTCGTCTCATCTGTCTCTTTCCCCGTCTCTGTGTCTCTTGGTCTCCCCCAGGCCCTGTCTCAGTCTATCTCCACCCTGTTCTCTGTCCTCAACCCTTCCTTCCGCCCAGCTCTCCCCTTGGCTCCCTCTCGTCCTGCCCCATCGCTGGCCCCTCCATCAGTCAGGAGGGCCTGCGCTATGCTGGGGCCATGCAGCGCCTCATGAATGCAGGAGTCTTTGAGCTGAAGGGACGGAGCCTGCTTGCCCCTCGCTGTGTCCCAGGCTGCTGGGCCTGCCGCCTGCTGAGCCGCTATGGGGAGTCTCACTGCCAAGCCCACCGCTGACCCAAAGGGCCCGTCTCAAGGAGCAGCCTTCCTTCAGTGCCTCCCTGGCAGCAGATCTGGGCACTAGAGGAGTGTGCAGGGGGCCCGTGGAGCAGTTTGAGCCAGAGTTCAGACCCGGAACAAATCCCAGGGCTTGCAAGATGCAAGGATGGGCAGTCAGGAGGGGCTCCCACCTGGGTGCGGCGTCCATACCCCCGAGCACGGGAGGCAGACGGTCATGAAGAGGCACCGAGGCTCTTGGGCCCCCATGATCCCACCAAATGACCTGGCCCGGGCTGCCCAGGTGAAGAGCAGGATTGTTATCTTGGAAGGGCAGATACTGGCCAGGGAAGAGAGCCAGAGACACCCATCACACATGTCTTAAAACAGCAGAGACAGTCCATGGGGTGTGGGGAAGGAGAACCAGCCCCAGTCCTGGCCTCACCACTGACTTGCTTTGTGAGTCTCAATTCCCCCTTTTGTACAATGGGGTGAGGGCTGATGTCCAGCCAGATACCTGGTGAACATCCCACCTATGATACCATCGCAGTCACCTCGGTGCCTGGGAGATCTCACTTGGGTCACCTGGTAACTGAAGGGATGTGGATCTCCAAGAAGAAAGAGGCAGAGCAGGGGGACCGTGGCCGGCCCCACACAGACAGCTATAGGAGGTCCAGCGATCAAGCCACAGTGGTCAAGAGCTCAGACCCAAATCCAGCCCTTCCTACTTTCTGAAGATGTAATTTGGGGCAGGTTGCTTAATCTCAGCCTCAGTTTCCTGATCTGTGAAATGGGGTTAATGACTCATCATGTTGTGGTGAGAAATGGATGAGGCATTTTAAGTAAAGCACTTAGCCCAGTGCTCGGCACATACTAAGTGCTCAGCTCATGTCGGTACTGCTGTTTTGTAAGAGAGGATATGTATTTAAAAGTCATCTTGTACTTTAAGGACTAGCATAGCCAATGGCTGCCTCTGATTACAGGCCAACCCACCCAGGGCGAAATAGCCCGAGAACATGCTCATATAACCGGGCCTTGGGTCCCCTAAATATTTATTCGTCTTTTACAGACAAATTATGTGTTTCCTAAAAAAATTGGAAAACACACACACACACACACACACACACACAAATCATATGGAAGAAAATAAAAATCCCATACTCAGGCAGGTCTGGATTTGAATCCTATCTCTGCCGTTTACCTATTACGTGGTCTTGGTTGAGCAGGTTTCTTAAGTGTTTGAGCCTCAGTTTCCCCATTTGTAAAATGGGGATAAATAATACCCATCTCACAGGCAGTCGTGAGGATGGCGTGAAGAGTAAGAGTGAAGTGTCTCTGTGCCTACAAGGAGTAACAGTTACCATATTGGTCCAGCCACTCGAATCTTTCTTCACACTTTTTGCATTTTCTTGCAGTTTTTTCTATGTGATATGCTGTGTTAATAATATTAACACATACATATATTTATCCGTTTGAGGCCATATTGCCTATTCTTTTTATGTTAACATTATAGCACCTCATGAGGTGCTAACACAGGTGAGAGGATGTCTGCTTTTGAGCCTAAGTATATGCGACTCAAATGCTTTCCCAACCATCGTGTTTTAGTAAAGACATTCTTGGACCCCCACCTCCACCCCCAGTGTTTCTCAATATATTTTCCATGATGGCCCCTCTTCCTCAAGAAGACTTTTTAGAGTTTTGTCTCCCTAATTCCCTTCCTCAATTGTGTTTCTTTAAAAATGTTGTATTTTGAAATAATTATAGAGCCACAGGCAGTTGCAAAGACAGTGCAGAGAGATCCTGTGTACCTTCCATCTGGTTTCCCTCAATGGCTACATCTCCCGGAATTATCGCACAAGCTCAGCACCAGAAAGTGGATGTTGGCACAAGGTGTGTGGGTAGTTCCATGTCATTTTATCACGTGTGCAGATTCGTGCAACCGCAACCACAGTCGAGAGACTGGACCGCCCATCACCACCAAGACCTCCTGGGCTATCCCCATGCAGTCCCACCCACCCCTCTCCTTTTCACCATTTCTACCCGCCCCCCCCCCCCCCCCCCCCCGCCCTGCCCAGCAACCACTGATCTATGTTCCATCTCTATCATTTTGTCATTTCGTGAATGTTATAGAAATGGGATCAACAGTATGTGACTTTCTGAGATTGGCCTTCCCACCCTCCCCTCCCGCCGCCACCATAACGCCCTTGAGAGCCATCTAGGTTGTTGTGTGTGTCAATACTTCATTCCTCTTTATTGCTGAGTAAGAGTCCATGGTGTGGGCAGACCACAGCTTGTTGAACCATTAACCTATGGCAGGGCGTCTAGGTGGTTTCCAGACTGGCCTATTACAGATAAAGCTATTACAAACAATCTTGTATAGGTTTTTGTGTGGACATAAGTTCTCATTCACCTGGGAGAAATACCCAGGAGTACAACTGTTGGATCTGATAGTAGTTGTGTGTTTAGGTTTTTGTTTTTAAAAGGACCGGCAACGTATGTTCCAGAATAGCGGTGCCGTTGTACATTCCCACCGGCAAAGTGTGAGACCCAGTTTCTCTGCATCCTTGCCAGTGTTTGCTGTTGTCACCAGGGGTTTGGTGAGGCACTTTAGTCACCGAGCCAACTCTCAAGAGGCCAGGGAAAGACATAGTCTGGTGGAGGCCAGTGTCTGAAGCACAAGGCCGCAGCCTGGACAAATGGAGAATTGAATACTTTGACCCCAAGGTGAATACTCTCACAGAGGCACTGGGGTGAGGACCTCTGTAAGAGGAGGGGCACTCCTTCCTGAGCTCAGGTTCACCTCAGAGCAGGGTGGCCTCCAGTGGCTGGTGTCGCCACTGCGGCTCAGCACAGTGGTGCCTGGAAGATGCTTGAGCTGTGAGTCCTGAATCACTCACCATGATGCAGGATGCAGTTTCAGGACCCGCTGCCCCATCAGCCGCTCACTGCCCACCCTCTCCCCTGGCCCTGACTCACCCAAGCCGAAGTGTGCCACGGGCTCCATCTCGCACAGGTAGCCTGAGCCCCCATCGATGATCCGCAGGTGGGCCCCGCTCTGCTTGGTGTAGAGCACGACCTTCGCCCCCCTGGCGAAGGCCCCAAACCGGGTCCGTGGTACCACTCGAAGCCAGTTGTTGTTGAGGCCCTGTAGGGAGGCAGGAAGGCAGGCCAGGCGTCAGCGGGGTGGGCGGAGGAGCAGGGACCTAGGGCAGGAGAGGGAGAGAGGAGAGAGGGAGAAGGAGGAAGCAGAGGAAAGAGAGAGGAGGCGGCTGGCAGGAAGGTGAGCGAGGCAGACAGGCTGGCTAAAGTTTGGAAAGAGAAACAGTGGAGAAGCGGAGGCGGGGAGAGTCAATAGACTCAGGAAAACCAGTCTGTGAAGTGCCCGTGGAAGGCAGAGGGCTTCTCCTGGGAGGCAGCCCTTCTGGGGGGTTTATGATGTTGCTGGGAGGTTTTTTTTTTTTTTTGCCTCCTCCAGGCCCCAGCTGTCCATTTCCTGCCTTGAACCCCTGGCTCCTCTGCCCTCCTCCACCCTAGGCCCAGGGGACCACCCCAGGCTGGGCTCCGTGGGTCCCCCAGTCCATGCACACCTGATTCCCGCGGAAGACGGACAGCGGCTGAGCCATGGATTCTCCGTGGGACAAGATGAGGTCCAGCATCCCATCTCCATCGAAGTCTGTCACCACACCCCCTGCAACACACGGACTGCGCTCTGGCCATCGGCCGGGGGACCCCCGGGGCAGCCGAGTGGGGAGGTGCTGGGCCTGAGACTGTGGCTGCCACTCTCGCCCTCCCCTTTCTATCAGCCACCTCGCGCTAGGAATTCACGGAAGACGGTTCCCTTTCCTTTCCTGGGGCTTTGGCACGGGAATGGGGAGCACTAGGAATGGGGGGCACCACGAGGACTTCTTTCTGGCCTTTGTGTTGTACACGCCTGTGATATTGGCACAGTTTTCTTCAATCTACTGTCTTTGCATACACATGGTCTCCTTGGGTCCTCACTACTCCAGAGGTGAGAAGGCAGATGTAATTGGCCCCATGTTACGGATGTGGAGAACAAGACCCAGACCATGTACCCTTTCCAAGACCGCTCTTTCTCTGACACCAGGCTGAGTGCCAAGAGGGGAGGGGCTAGACTTCAGGACCCCAGCCCCTCCTTTCTATCCCCTTCGCAAGGCATCGCCAGAGAACCTACTGCCCACAGATTCTCGGCCCGGCCCCGCCCCCAGCTGCCCTGGGACTGGGAGAATGGACCACCCCCTCCTCTGCTTCCTGCCTGACACTCTCAGGGGCTCCCCCTTCTCCACCCTCACCCCTGCTCTAGGGTCTTAGCCCTCAGAGTGGGATTGGCTGCCTCATCCTTCCCTCCCTCGTCCCAGACAATGGGAAGCACTGAGACAGGGGAGTGCAGGCCGAGCCCTGAGGTGCCCTCACCTGTGCCCCGGCCCTCAGGCTCCAAGGCATCGCCAGGATTGAGCTCCTCAATGAGGGGGTCACCGTGTTCCCTGCGGGTGACGCTGTAGGAGAAGAGACAGGCTGTTCATGGATGAGTAACTAGCTGCGGAGGCCTGAGTCGGCACCTGGACCTAGAGACCTACTTCTTATTCCAGTCTCGGCCCCTGGAGCATCGCGGGTCCCACTGTGCAGGGGCTGCCACCTGCATGCCTACAGGGCCTCTCTTGGTTCACAGGCCCTGGCCACACCCTGCCTGTTCTCTTCCTGGGTTTGAATTTACATGGGTAAACATGGATTTTTCCTTTTCT
Source organism: Myotis yumanensis (assembly GCF_028538775.1). NCBI lineage: Eukaryota > Metazoa > Chordata > Mammalia > Chiroptera > Vespertilionidae > Myotis > Myotis yumanensis. The sequence goes on along the minus strand of NW_027223764.1, from coordinate 20,655,877 downwards.
AATGGATGAGTTATAGACAGCCTGGGGAAGGCAGTTGATGAATGGGGAAGAGACAAGGGCACAGCTACCTTCAAATGACCTTCCCTTTCCTTTAAGTGGCTCTGGATTTTCAAGTTCCGGATGGTACGCAGGGTTCAAACCCCCCCCCCCCCCCCCCCCAAGTTCTCCCTGGTCGTCCCGCTAGAGGCAATGCCTTTCTGCTCTGCCTTTATCACTTGCCTGGCCTTTATCACTTCCTGCCTTGTGTTAAAGCTTTGTATGAATGTGTCTTATCTCCCGGGTTAGACTGCGAGCTCTTTGCAGGCTGGGACCATGTATTATTCATCTTTGCATCTCCCACAGCATCTAACATCGTGTCTGGCTCTCAGAGCACTCCAAGCACATGTCTGTGGGATACACAGATGAATTTCAGAGGCAAAGGGAGGAAATGGGGCCCTTTGGGTTGCAGGGGTTCTGTGTTGACTCGGAATCACAGTAATATTTGTTGCAGAAAAGTCCACTGTGAAAGTCCTGCTCTTTCTCCACGGAGCTGGCTGCTGCCGATGGCCGTGAGCTTTCCTCTCTAATTTTACTCACTTGTTAGATTCTCTCAGCCTTGGGTGCTCTACATGTGTGGACAAATCTGGGGGCAAACAGGGGGCTGGGGGGGTTCTTAATTACCGCCCCCCCAACACACACACACTGCAGGTGACTGTTGTCCGCCCAAATCACAGTCACCAGAGGGCTGCGATGTGGCCAGTGCTTTCAGGAGGGGACTGAGTCCCCTGAGCTGGAGCCTATGGGGTGTGGATGGCAGAGAGCGTTGGTACAACTGCAGGGTGCCTGTCGGGTGAGCAGATGCCCTGAGTGATGCCCTCCACCCACACGGGGCGTCTGTGCTGACGTCCCAGTGAGCAGCGTGCCTGGGTGCACTTGGCTGTGTGCACACCTGCTGGAGGTGTGTATGCCTCGGCCTGCTAACACCCCCGGTCCCTTTGACTACTTGGGTCCTGCCGACTCCGCCACATCTGGGCAGAGGCACCCCTTGATTCAGGTGACCAGGCAGGTAAGGGTTCCTGAGGATAAAACCCAGCAGTTCCGTTGCATGTATGTATTCGCTGAACAAGTTCTTCTGCAGCAACTTGTGTGTGTGCTGGGCATGGCGTGGGGGCCTGCGGCTACGCTCTGCATCAGGGAGGAAGAGCTCAGGACCCATGACCACAGGAAACCTCATGCAGAAAGAGTGCCGAAGGCCGACAGGGAGAGGGGCGAGGGGAGGGCAGAGCTGGGCAAGGTCATCCAGGTTTGGGTAACCAGGGCAGGCTTCCCAGGGGAAGGGCTGAGCTGAGACAAGCATCCTGAGTGAGTCCATGTCATTCAGACGTAGAGGCATTTGGGTTGCAGGGTTTCTGTCTGTGTTGGCTGTGTGCACACCTGCGTGGGCAGCATGAGGGTCCGGGGCTGGCACAGCCCAGAACGGAGAGAAGCTGGGAGTGCCTGGTGCTTAGTGGTAAACGGGGAAGTGAGAGTGTGGAGGCCGGGGACAAAGCTGGTAGGTGTGGGATGTGCTGAAGAGGAGGCTTCTGAAAGGTTTCAAGTGGAAGAGGGGTGTGGCCAGATTTGCCTTTTCAGCTGCTTGCTCTGTAGGACTAGACACAGGGAGAAGGCTGCAGGCGGGCACAGGAATCCCCTAGGGGAGAGAGTGGGGGTGGCAGAGGGTGGAGAGATGAGAACAGATCAGAGGTGTGTTTAGATGGGTAAGTGGTGTGAGCGTGTACGTCCAGTCAGTGCCTGCTGTCCTGCCGTTATTAATAGGGCCCCTTGTGCTCTCATGAAGCTTCCGGTCTGGGTGCTGCATTCTGTGGTCATCCTGAGCGTTGCTGGAGGACCTGCAGACACAAGCAGCTTTGAGGCTCCAGTGCCTCCTACACAGAGACCGTGTTCCATTCAGGGCAGGGACGGGTCGGGGTTAGATTTCCAGTTTCCAGCTGCGTGGGGGCCTCAGTTGGGTGCTCAAGACCCAACCATCTGCCAGGGGGTTTGGGGCACAGCCATGGCCCTGGGAAATGACTTCCATGGCTGCTGTAGAGACTCAAACACATGAATTCATGGGGCAACTGGGTGGTGACACTGTCTGAGGACAGCCCTGTGCCAGCCGGCCCTTGGGGTTGCCCAGAGGGAGGCTGGGAGGGGGGGCCGGGCAGGCAGGCCGGTGGGTAGAGGAGGCGTCTGGGTTCTTGGACCTCAGAGATGAGAGCACTGGGCTCCTTGGTGATCAGGGGCCCTGGCAAGTGACACTTTATTAGCCTGAGAAGGAAAGCAGTGTCTCTGTTAACGAGTAATTGATCTTCCGCAATTAATCTGGAAGTTGTGAATAAGCTTTTTGCAAGGCACCTAATTAGTAAATCTGGTGCCTCCAGGGGGTGATTACATCCAGTCAAAGATTGATGCTTTGTTAATACTTATATTTTAAATGCACTTAGTCACAGCTCTCACCTTTTATTAATAGTTGGGGCCCTCCTGGAGGAGGGGATGGGACCTTGGGGAGCCCAGCAGGTGATCTGGCCCATTTCCTGAATCCAAGGCCCCTGGCCTACCCTTTCCTCCCCACCTGGTCCTGAGCCCCATTAGCATGTTCCATACCAGGGACAGGGCCATCTTGGTTCTGAGGCTTGTTGCCCAACAGTGGTTCTCAAACTTTATGCCTGATGACTAATGCACTTGTTAAAACTAGAGATTCCACCCGGCTGGTGTGGCTCAGTGGTTGGGCATCGAACTATGAACCAGGAAGTCACGGTTTGATTCGGGTCAGGGCACATCCAGTCAAGATTGCAGGCTCGATCCCCTGTGTGGGGCGTGCAGGAGGCAGCCGATTGGTAATTCTCTCTCATCATTGATGTTTCTATCACTCTCTCCCTCTCTGAAATCATATATATATATAAAGAGCTTCCTGGGCCTGGGCCTCACATCCTGAGATTCTGATTCAGGAGACCGAGGTGGCCCCTGGGCTTCTACTTTAAGTAAGAACTCTGGGTGACCCAATGCCAACATTCTCCGGACCCCTCTTAGACAAGAGTTGCCTCCACAAACCCAGTCCTGCCTGCCTAGGCACAATGCCCAGATGCTTGCAGATTTCTTTCACTCAGTCACTTCATGTACTCATCTACCATCAAGGTCTCACCCAGCATTTCCCAAAGGATGTCTTGCAGAGCACCAACCCCAATAGAAAAATCTTTGAAAAAAATGTTTTGTGGTCAAATCTATTTGGAATATTTTATCCACCTTTTGGGAAGTAAAAATACTTATGGTCATGTTAAAGGCTCTGAGAAGTCCTGCAGTAAAAAAAAAAACACCTGCCTGTATTTGCTTGACTCAAGCGTACTTAAACAGATTTGACTCTGTAACCGCTTTTTGTGTTTTTTTTCTGGGCACACATCCTTCTGCCCACTATCCACCCCCCCGCCCCCACACACACCAGGAGGCCCGCTTGTTAGCATTCACCCTCCATGCCTGCAACCTCTTGCTCAATCTCTGTTCTTCCCTCCTCTCTGCTCCTTCATCAGGGTACCATCTTCCACCTCAGCCCTTGGGACGCCCCTTCTGAGTCCTGCACCTTCCTCCTGACCCCCCAGCTGCCAAAGGTGAGTGGGCATGAGCCTCGCTGAAGCGTCTACCGGAAGAGGCGGTTGGCTGAGGAGCTTCGGTGGGCGAAGTTGTTGAAGAAGATCTCTAGCTCCTGGTCGTTGTCAAAGTCGGCGGCGATGACTGTGCGGACAGGGGAGGGCATGGAGAACTTGGGGGAGGCGATGTCCTGGGAGGAGAGAGGCTTCAGGTCAACAGACAGATACGTGGGAGAATGGGAGCGGGTGAGAGGGCGACTGTCCCCCTGTGTGGGTGTGCATGCACCAAGATAAGGCAGCTCGACCTAACGCCTCCTCTCTCACCTCCCAGGGAAGGGACCTGGGGGGCTGTGCTGAGGACCACAGAAATCTCAGGCTGCTTGTGGAACAAGGAGGGAAGAGGGATAGTTCCAATTCACATCAGTGAAGCACTGGGATTTTCCTGATTGCTATCACATGTAGCCTTCTCACCCTCACCCGAGGAAGCACAGACATTGGCATTCCCATTTCACAGGTGAGGTAATGAGTCCTGGAGAGCCCACAGTCGTAGCTAGTAAGTGGGGCCATAGCCAAGGCTTCTGATTCCAGGTGCTCTGCCCTTTCTAGTACACATCCTTACTCCTCCTTGTGAGAGTCAGAAGCGGGGTGGATACAGAAAAGGGCTGTGCATTGGAATCCAGACTTCTCTGCTGACGAGCTGTGTGATCTTAAGGCAAGTTACTAAACCCATTGGATGCCACTTTCCTCATCGGGGAATAGTAACAGTGGCCCGGGTTCGAGGGCTGCGTGTAAAATGGCTGGCACAGAGCGGGCAGGGCTAGGTCTCCGGCAGCCTGTCCTGGCCTTGCTCTTGCTCTCGGCCTCATGGGAGGGGGCAGAGGCTGCCTTCGGTTGCATTTTTGCTGCCTCTGTTTATGTTGTTTCTTGGGCGTCTTTTGACGTTTTTAAAAAGACATTTGCTTTGGAAGGTTGCATAGATGCTTGTCCATGGCTCAGGGGGACCCCAGGCTCTGGATAGCCCAGCTGGGACCCCAAAGTGTGGACAGGGCCTGGAAAAGGGTCCCAGGTGTGGGGCTTGCCTTGGAAATAAGAGGAATGCTGCCTAAATCCCAGGGCCCAGGTGGAGAGGGCTGGGAAGGGCACAGTGGTGGTTCTGGGAGTGCCCCTCTGCCCCTCGCCTAGGCCTGCCCCTGGGCCTCGTACCGCAGGCCCTCTCCATTGGCTGCGGGAGTGAGCGGCCTGGGACTGCTGCCGAGCTGCCTGCTGTGGGGAGGCCAAGGAGGGAGGCTGTGCCCATCAGCTCAGTAACGAGGCTGATGAAGAGCCCGGCCAGCTGGCCAGGGAGGGCTGCGCAGGGCCTTAAGAGCCGGGGAACAAAGAGGACTCAGTATCTCCAACTCGTTATGATGCTATTGATCCTGTAAAGATGGAAACCTGCATGGCCCCCGTGGGGCTGACCCCCGGACGCCTGGGCTTCCAAGATAATGTATGTAAAGTGCTTTGTGCAGTTCCTGGCCCATGGAAGGCACTTGATAAATGTGGCATCTGTTGTTATTATTAGTATTATTATTATTGCTCCTGTGAGCTCTGGGGAGGAGCCATCAGAGGGTTGGCAGGGTTCGTCACTCTCGGCACTGACACTGGGGCTGGGCCGTTCTTCGCTGGGGGGCTGGCCTGTGCCTTGCAGGCCACTGAGCAGCATCCCTGGCCTCTGCAGACTAGGTGCCCGCAGCACGCTCTGCCCATTGGTGACAACCAGGAAGACATTGCTACTGGTTGAGAACCCGAGTTAGAACAAAAAGCTGAATAAAAATCATCCACATCCCAGGATCAGTGGCCCGAGTTCAGGGCACACCTCCTCCCCACCCAGCGAGCTGGCTCTCCAGCCTCTGCAGGGAGCGAGCAGCTGGGGCTGAGCACCCCAGGGTGGCTGCCTACGGGTAGGGAGCTGGCAGAAGTCACCCCAACACAGGTGCCGAGAGACTTCCCTGGGACCATGGAACCTCAGGCAAACACTGGAACTTTATCACCCCCTTAGGGGTTTTTGACAAGACCCAGGTACCTCCAGGGCAACTCTGACTCCCCAAGATCAGCTTCAGCCATCCGCTACCCTTCTCGAGAAAGCCCCAAACTCCAGCTCATCAGGCTGGTGGCACCTCCATGACCTTCACAGAATTCGTGGCATCCCCGCCTATCTGACAGCTCAGAGAGGGCGCACAGAGTAGAGGGGCTTGCCCACCCTCTGCCATTTGTCCTTAGGGGGCAGCTGTTGGATATGTGGCCTCAACCTCCTCCACCCCTACTCCCCACTGTACCGTTGGCCGGAACCTCATTTTGCAAAGCTCAGGCAGGGGCTACAGACCGGGTTTTCTGCCGCACCCAGAGCCTCCTTTGCTCTGCCCACCTTGGGGGGCTGCCCTCCCTCCTCTGCTACTGGCTCTCTCTGTTCCGGCCACTAGAGATGCCACAGCAGCCAGGGCCAGAGTCCATCGTTGTCCCCCAGATGCTACCTTCCTTGTGGCTCCCCACCCCACTCCCAGGCTCCGCCCGGTGGGAGGCACAGGCGGGGCTGCCAATCCCAGGACTGCAGGGCCACTCAGTGCTGGGTGGCGGAGAGAGGCCCCTTCTTACCCGAAAGCGGACCTTCCCGTGGGCGCTCATCTGCAGATAGAGGCGGTGGGGGCCGTTCCAGTTGCCGTAGACAATGTCCACTTTGCCGTCGCGGTTGAAGTCCGCCAGGGCCACCCCTCGCCCGTGCTGGTGGGGGTCGTCCACACCTGGGAGGAAAGGCAGGAACCCTCAGGGCAGCGCCCCTGTGGCTCCAGAGACACTAACCTCGCAGGGGCTCCGTGATGAGCAACAAGGGAGGTGGCTCTTTGCTGTCCCCGCCCCCATGGGATGGGGAGACACAGTTGCAAGTCTCAGAATTTTTCCATAGGGTTGGGAGGTGGGACGGCCGTCCAGCTGCAAAGGAATCAGAACCTTGTCTTCAAGCATCATTTGCCCAGCAGGCACATTATTTTTACTCAGTTTTGGGGCAGCCTCGGGGAGACTCGGGAAAATTCTGGAGCACTGAAGCTCTCCCCAGCCACCCCAATACTACCACTTGGACACATTAAGTTGACCAGCACTCTTTCGCTTAAGTCTCTCAGTGGCTCCCCAGTACTCTTGGGTCAAGTTCAAATTGCTGCTGGGGGGTGGGGAGGACAGGTCCCCGCCCACCCCGGCTGGTCTTTATCTGGTTCTCTCTGCCTCTTACTCATAAGCACTGGTCATCCCATGTTCCTTTCGTTCCTCAAATGAACCAACTCTTTCTAGCTCTTGGGTCTTTGCTCAAGCTGGTCTCTCCTGGAATGCTCTCTTCCTGGCTCTTGGGTCCCTGGCTCCCTTGTTTTCCTTCTGCGATTGGCCACCATGTCACCTCCTCAGGGGAGCCTTCCCTGGTCACTCCCATGAGAACAGCCCTTCCACCCACTCTGTCTTCTCCCCGACAGCCCCCTCCCCCGTTCTTTTCCTTTGCTGTGCAGATCACACGCATAATCACGTTCCTCTGGGCTTTGCTTGCTTAGGGTCAGTTTTCCTCCTGGTCCTCAGAGACCACCTTCGTACTCACCTGCGTTCACACGGCATCTGTCTCGGTGCCTGTGGTGACTTAGTCGTTTTCAGTAAATACTTACTGAATAAATAAAGAGGCATAAATAATTCACCAGGAGGCAACTGGGGATGTTGGTGACAGCAGAGGAAAGACCGCACCATGACAGAGAAGCCCACAGCGTGCCCTGTGCGGTCTGGGGGCGGAAGCTGGTGTGCCCAATGTCACCTGCTCATGCTGCCCTTGAATCTGCCAGTGGCCAGCGGGACAGAGCTGATCCTGGGGGAGGATGGAGGGGGGTTTTGCCCAGGCGGCCTGACCTGGCTTGCGCAAGGCAGACACGTTCCCTCGGGCCAAGCCCGGAGCTGAGAGATGGCGGATGCAGCTCTAAATACCCACGCTGACTTTTTCGGGGGACGAACTGCGGTTGGTCATCAGGCCGTCAGAGATGGCAGGCGACAGGACAATATAATGGGGAGTGGGGATCACAGACCCGAGGACACAGGGAGCTCTTGCCCAGCTGCAAACATAGAGAAACTGAGGCCAGGAGCCAGGAGAAGGGGGGGTGCCACCCACCCACGGGCCTTGGAGGCTGAGCATCCTCTGGGGGAGAGGGTTGAAGGGTGGGGGTGGGAGATGCGGGGGAAGAGGCAGGGAGAGCCAAGCTTGAGAAAGAGGGTTTGCAAAGAAATGGGGGTGGCCTCCAGCCTCTCGGATGAATAACCCATTAATTCTCTGCAGAACCCCCAGCCCTAACGTCAGTGGCCTTTTGTGTTGGCCCATTTCTCTCCTACCTACGAGGCACCTTGACAAGGAGCTGGTTCCCTTTCACGGGAATAATCGGTACCGGCTGCATTTCACAGCAGCATCTGTTTGGGTGATGAATGCCCTCTTGACATGTCTTGTTAAACCCCTGCAATCATTCTGACTTTCAATTACGGGGCCTCGCACCTTTCCTCTCTCCTCCCGCCTGCTACCTTCTCCCACTCCAACTGGTTGGCTCACCTCTGCTTCCATCTCTTTAACACCTTATCAAATCCTCTAGGTTCTCTCCACCACCACCTCGCTTTCATCTTATGCTTTTCAGCAATGAGAAAATTTGCTGCCAGAGTGTACAGCTCTAGGAGGGGCGAGCTGATGGGGAAGACAGGCCAGGGGCGCTGCCTCCAACTTTAGCTTTGCCTGGAAGGAGAGGGAGAGGCAGGATGGGGAGCTGACCAGCTACCAGTGTGTGTGTGGGGTGGGGGTGGGGTGAGGGGGTGCGGGGGGGTAGTGGTCAAAACGGGGACTCTGAGCAGAGAGCTGGGGAGAGGTACTCTTATGGATTGGCACAGACGCAGGGATCTGATGCTCCTGCAAGTGCTGGAGCTTGTAAGACCGTTGATCTATGACCCTAGGTCCCTGCTCACCCCTTCTTCTGGAGGCCAGGGATTGTCCCTAGGCCACCAAGAAGGAGGGGAAGGCAAATCTTCCATTCATGGGCAAGGCAGGAGGGCCTGAGCAGGGGGAAGTGGCTGGAGGGCAGACTGATTGTATCCATCGACTGTTACTGTGTCCATTCTATCATTCAGCAAAATGTACTGGGTGACCACTGCAGGCCGAGCGTCGTGTCAAGAATGAATAGTACAGAGCCCGGTCCTTGTAGACACAGAGATTATTACAGCAACATAGGAGCCTGAGTGAGCGCTACATGCCAGGGCAGTGGGAACACAGAGGAGGGAGTGCCAATCCCTGCCGGGCGGCACAGAAAGGTTCCCTGATAACACGCGAGCTGAGTTCTGCAGATAGAGAAGGGAGAGAGGGCACTTCGGGCAGAGAGGACAGTAGGTGCCAAGGCCCTGGGGGAGAAAGGGAAGCAGAACTAACTGGAAGCCTGGAGTCTGATTTTGAGTGAATTTTATCCTGTTTCTGATGATAGCTATTTGTGTCTTTGTCTGCGTCCCCGGCTAGAATGGCAGTGCCTTGTGTGAGTGTGTAAGATAGGGTGGGGTATGGTGGCCTTAGCCTCATTCAGATCAGCGTCCCCAGCTCAGCACCAGCCTGGCAGTTAGCAGGAGCTCAATAAATGGTTATTGGATTGAACTGAATGCTTAAGGTACATGTGGGGAGGGGACCTGGAGAGAGGGGAATTGATGCTGAGACTTAAGCAGAGCTCAGAGGGACATGGGCCTATTCAAGCTGCTGGAAAATGGAGAGTGATCAGGAGTTCCAGCAGCAAACACCCCTGTGGCCTGAACCATGGCGGGGGCGGCGGGGGGGGGGGGGGGGGTGCAATTGGAGATGACAAGCAACGTTCCCGTGTGGGGCAGAGGAGGCCTGTGGGTCATGCTAGAGAGGGCGGGGCAGCTCAGAGTCCCTATGGGTCCGGGGGACTGAGGGACACAGAGCAGCAGCTACACTTACCAGCGCTGGCAGCTGCGTCCACGAAGGTGCCGTCGCCCCGGTTATGGAAGAGGAAGTTGGGCCCATTCTCGTTGTCACAGAAGATATCCGAGGCGCTGCTGCTGAGGATGGGGCCCACGCTGACACCCCGGCCCCCTGGAGAGGACATGGACCACAGTCAGGGGCAGAAGCAGCGCCCCGTTCTATGTGGAGGACTGGCTGCCTGTGAGGCCTGCAGAAAGCCGCACTGTGATGCCTCAGGAGAGCCTTCCAGAGGCTTCCCTGAGCCCAGATCAGGGCTTGAAGTCCCCCAAACCCATGTGGAGGGTGGCCACACGGATGCTGAGGCAAGTGAGCAGCAAGACCAAGTCACCCTGTGCTAAAGGAATGAGTCCATGAGCAGAGGGATGGCTGACTTACCACAATCCCTAAACCCAGCTCTCACCATGCCCGACACCCCACCCACAGCCCAAGTCACACAGATGTGGGGCGAGTTCCTGTTCTAAGAATGTATAGGAATAGGCTCCAGCTATCGGTGCAAGATGCTCACCCTGCTTTGTTCGACATTGTGAGCGATTGGGAACAACCTGCATGTCCATCAACAGCAACTGGCTGTTGGATTATGGTACGCCCATATGGCGAACCATTCTGTAGCTACTAAAAAGACGGTGTAGATCCATATGTATGGACTTGGAGGAGTGCCCTTGACACATCTTTAAGCAAAAAGCATTTCAGCCCTAGCCGGATGGCTCAGTTGGTTAGAGCCTCGTTCTGTACACCAAAAGGTTACAGGTTCAATCCCCCAACTGGGGAGTGTACAGGAGCAATTGACCGATGTTTCTTTCTCATATTTCTCTCTCTCTCCCTTCCTCTTTAAAAATCAATGGAAACATGTCCTTGGCTAAGGATTAAAAGGGAAAAAAAGCAATTTGCCAAGTAATTGTATTGTGTGATCTTACTTTTCTTAATAAAAAAAAAGGAAAATACATGATTTTTCTGAACACGTGTGTGCAAACTTGTTCTTGAGTGTGGGAAAAGTGGGAAAAGCTGCACCCTGAGCCACCTTGGCTACTGGGTGGGATCAAATTTGGGGAAGGAAGCAAAAATGATAGTTGGCCTTTTTTGTGAATGTCTTTATATTGTTTAGCTTGTTCTAACAAGAATTGTTTCTTTAGTTTAAAAGAAAAACATCCAATGAAGTATATTAAAAAAAAAAAAAAAAGAAATCAAGCCAGCCAGCATTAAGATCTGAAGTCTCCAAGATCAAATTTGGGCTACCCATGTCAACAAGTCCAATCTTTAGACATCTTGAACAAATCACCCCAACTGGTGGGGTTCAAAAAAAGCCCTGAAAACCACACTACAAACATAGGAAATACCATGCAGAAAGCAGCCTGACCAGGACCAGGACCAGGACATGGATTCTAGCCCCAGCGTGGCTTTTTACAAGACTTTGGGCAATTTGAGTTACACTTTTAGCCTCAGTTCCCTCATCTGCAAAATGGGAATAGTGTGACCTGCTTTTGTTGCTTCTGGGTTTTTTAGGGGATCAAGTGAGATGAGCTACATGGAAGGTCTTTGTGAATCCTACCACCCTGCTACTCGGAGTCAGGCTTTCGGACCCGCCGTGGGGGCATCACCAGGGGCTTGTTAGAATGCAGATTTCAGAATGGTCAGGCCTTGCATTCCAACAGGACCCAGGGTGGTTTCTGCGCACAGTGAAGTCAGAAGTGCTAAAATGAAGGACTTTTCAGTGCAGAATAATTACACGGGAATCAGAAGAACCTGATTTGTTTTGAATAACAGAGAGCTCAGGCAGACACGAGGGATGCTGGGCCAGGCGCTCCCTGCCTGCTGCCTCTGGGTGCAGCAGAAGTTTCCACAAAGTGACTGTGCCAGCTGAGGATGTAGGTTTTCTTGGTTTCCGGGCCCCTCCTGTTCTCCGAGAGAGGCCCCTGAAGGAAATCAGTGGGCCTTTCTCATCTGGGCACATAGGTGGAGCCTAACCACCAGGCCAGTGTTTGGGGACACGGGGCCTGGTGCCTCCCATTCCTCCCGGATAATCTAATTAGCTCTCAAAGAGAACCCGAGCCTCATAAAAATTAAGCCACTAAGTCCACGACGCTGCTGGGGAACATCATTCAAGATGCGGCCAGTGCTTTTCATTAGGAGAGCCCCAGTGCGGGGCGGGAAGCTTTCAGAAGCCGCTCCTAAAGCCAGTGGGAGGGGTGCTGGGCCACAACCTGGGCACCACTGCTGCCCATTCAGAGGAGCTGCTGAGTGGCTGTTGGCAGCTGTCCCTGCCCTGGCCCTGCCAGACTCCATCCAGCCCCGCAGCAGGCCTTGCCGGAGCCCCTGGAAATTCCAGGTGAGGCTCCGGGACTCGCCGCCATAGCTCCATCCTTCTTCCCCCAGCATCCTCCAATTTCCTCTCCGCCTCTGGCTCCCAAGCTGTGACACATTCCCTTCATTTTCTACAAAGCAGGTTATTTCCCTCTTGGACAAATTTCTAAATCTTTCTAATTAACTAATTGGGTTGGGTTGAAGCCTTCCACCATTTGTAACCTGTAATTACTAGAAAATTGCCATGGTAACCACACTACTCATTAGTGACAATTTATTGCCATGGCAATCAGACCATAACAGAGATGTTACCCACAACTCCTCCTTGGCAAGTTTGCTGCACAGTTGGGAGCAGGTGAGTTGACATTGGGGGAGCTGGCCTCTTGGGCACTGGCTCCAGTAGCCTCAGGTTGGGGGGTGGGGAAACCTGGGGTCTGAGGCAGGGGCAGCCAGATGTCTGTACCCCTCACTGGTGCCGCAGGGGAAACTCTTCTCCCAGGTCGATCATGTAAATCTCCTTTAAACCAATAAAATCTATCCATCCCAAGTGCAGCCTGACACTCCCACTCCCGGCCTGGTCAATGACAGAGGCCCTTACTCAGCAAATATCTTCTTCCTGGACCTTCCCTCCTCCCAGCCTCCCCCCTCCTCCGTCACGCCTCCCTGTCCCCGCTTCCTAAGGTTTAGCACACACGTTATGGGGCCGCCCAGAGGGCAGTTAGGAGCATCTTTATCTGGCCTAGGAGAATGTGCCCCAATAGTGATGTCTACCTGACATCGTGAGTCCTTATCTACTGGAGGCAGGGTGTCCTCTTGGGGACAAGCGGTTCCCCGTTGGGGCTGGGGAGGCAGCACTGCTGGTGGGAAAGACTGAGGGGCAGAAAGTTCAAGCTGTGTGACCTTGGGCACGTCACTGGGCCTTTCCGGGCATCTCGTTTTCTCACAAGAGAAGGACTGATAACGATGATAACAGTCTTTGTCAGGGCTGTCCCAGCGGGTTTTGGAAGGTACCCGGGAAAATGCCAGGTGCCACACAGTCATTAGCTGGGACTATTTCCCACCTGCTGGGTGAGTAAGGTCCCTTCCAAGTTCTCCTGGTTCTGCTGTTGGGTGTGGATGCTGCTCCCTGCCCACCCCTTCCTGAAGGCTTCTCCGCCCACCAGGCGGGGTGAGCGGTGGAGTCACGGGAAAATGTGTCCCCACGGCTCCCTCTCCCTCCTGCCGCATTCTGACACCCCCTTTGATGATTTACTCATTGGGCCTGAGCCCCATTCACCCTCAAAAACTGCACCCCTCAACCTCTGAACCCTGTACTTGGGTGATGCAGACTCAAGTCTAATGGGGGTGTAGGTCATCCACCCCTCAGACCACATCTGGGTCAGCACACGGGGGTCCAGGGTGTAGGGTTGTGGGGTGAGGAAGGAAAAGAGGTTTGGGGGAAGAGGGTGTGCGCTGCTGAACCGCCCCATACTACGGGACTGAGGACCAGGGCACTGAGAGGCAGGGGGACTCTCTGTGCTCAGGGAAAGCCTCTAGGTTCTTGCCCCGCCTCTGCACCCTCTCTGGCCACGGGAACTTGGGAGTGTGCTCTCCGGACCTTGGTCCCACTCCCTGGGAATGGGTGGGGGGATGAGATCTCCAAGGCTCCTTCCGCCTCCCTCCTCAGTGCATCCCTCAGGCTGGGCTGCAGGATAAACATGGCTGGGAGTAGAATCCTGGGCCCATCTAGACTGGGCACTGTTGGGCTCGGGCGAGGCCTGTCCATCAAGGAACTTGGACGTGTGAGAACAGTCTCCTGAGACCTTGATAGAAATATGATGCTGGTGGACGCCAAGGCCTACAGGCTGCCAAGCACATCCAAGACATTGTAAAAGCGTAGCAAAGATGCTAGAAGGTGTAGGCGTGGAGGAGTGGGCAGTGTGCATGTATGTGTGTTGGAGAAGGAGGGGTGAGGGTAAGGGCAGGATGGTGACAGAGTCTCACCCTAAATTTCCTGAAAGTTCTAACACACAAACACACTGTGTTGGTGCTAGAGTTGCCTGTCTCCCCCGGAGCCTCCGGGAGCTGTCAGATGCTGGGCAGGGTTCCGAGGGTACCATGAACAGGGCATTAGACGAGCACATTCCCACTGCATCCCCAGTCCTTGCCCATCCCTGCAGGATGCTGAGAGGCAGGTGGGTAGGAGGACAGGCTCCAGCATTTGTCTGCTGGGATTCCCACACCAGGTGGTTGCAGGAGGGATGCTGACCCTCACTGTGCGCTGCCCCCCTCCACCCCAGGCAGTGAGGGGCTGGCAGAAGCTGTTTCAGGAGAGAGGACAGGTAAAGGAGTGGCAGGAGTCGCTCCGCTGGCAACCTGCTGTTCAGTCCTGTGTGCCAGGTACTGTACACGTTTCATCTCACCTCACCTTGCCTAGGTGAGGAAATGGAGGCCCAGGGAGGCATGACAGCAGCCAGCAGGCAAGAGATCACAGTTCAAACCCGTGTCCGGGTGCCCCCGAGCCTGGGCTATCCCCACAGTGCTCTCTCCAACACTTCTGCTAAAGTTCCCTCTTGGCAGAGGAGCCATCTGTATTTCTGTAGCCAGGCTTGACATTTCTTTAAAGTCTCTTATTTTAGCGAAAGAAAATGTGTACCAAATTACATTTGTATTGTATAACATATCTGTGTTTGTTTTGGAAAAAAAAAGTGATGTCCCTTCTTGTCAATCATCTAATGCATCTGATAGCCTGTGTATCTCAGGGCTTTGGGTACCCCTGGCAGGGTTCCCGGGCCCTGGCTGACGGGCCTGTCACTCCAGCCCAGACTGTCCCTGGTTGTCAGATCTGGCTGCACTCCCGCTGCAAGGCCAGAGCCCCCCCGCCCCCCCGGGAAGCTGGGAGGCTTGGTGGCCCCCGCTCTGCTGCCCCTGGTCACCTCTCCAGAGCTGGCTGGTGGGGACCCGCCAGAAGGCCTCAGCTGGGCTTTAGGCATCTCCGTCTCCTCCAATAATGACTTCCTATAAATCAGACCTGCCCTCGCTTTGTTCTGCACTGCTCCCAGCCAACAGCGAAATTCCCCACCCAACATCATAAATCCACCTTCATTTTCTTTCCAAATTTCTTTTAAGGCTTCTTTAATCACCACCTTGCAGCCCGGACAGATGCTCCCTTAAAGGGTGGGGCCAAAATGCAGAGTTCCTGGGGAGGGGTGGAGTTTGGGGGGAGGAGGGGAGGCAGGGTCAGGAAAAAGGGAAGAGATGGATTCGGATGGAGACAGGGATAAAGAGGCCCATGTCTGTGCCCAGGGCTGGGCACCTCGTTTTCTCACAACAGGGGCTGCAGGGTAGAGTTGGGGGGCTTGGGCACACATGGAGAATGCCTCCAGGGCAAGGGCTTGGCCTGCTGGCTTTGTGCTTCACCCTGTGCCCAGCATTGTGCTCCTTATACCAAGGAGATGCGCAACAGAGGGTCCTGGCCATCACTGTTGGAACTTCAGGGGAGTAGTGTGTTGCTGTTTGCTACACTTGGTGGGCACGGCCTGTGTGCTAGGCCTGGTGCCTGGCACGTCTTATGTTTACCTCCTTTCATTCTCACAACACCCCCATTTTGCAGGGGAGAAAACTGAGGCCCACAGAAGGTAAAATCCTGCCTCCACTGCTGCTTGGAAAGGACATGGTGGAGGCAGGATCTGCACCTGGTACTCTGGCTCCAGATGTTGTCCTGGCAGCTGTTAGATGGCTCGTTCAGAGTGCTCACAGGGGCTAAGAGACTTGCCCAAGGTTACTTGGGCCCCAGAGGCAGTGCAGACCTCTTGGTCCCCACCTCCCCGCTCCTTGGATTCCATGCCAGCCTCTGTGATGGGGAGAACTAACTCAGGATTCCCATGAAGGGTAGTTCCCCGCACTGCCCAGGCTCCAAGAAGCTGTGAGCAGCTGAGGAAGCCAGGGCTTGGGACTCTCATCGAACCAGAAGCCATGGGGTGCACTCTTGGCTCTCCCAATGTCCCTCCAGGGGCCCTCGAGTCCCCCAAATCCCCCGAGAGCGGGCATGCTGGCCGCTAGATGGCACTGTGACCCAGCAGAGCAGCAGCCGCCCGCAGCAGAGACAGTCTGGAGAGGTCTCCCCTCCCCCTCCAGAGGAGCCGGACAGCCAGTGCGGGCAGTGCCATCACCCGGCCAGCTGACCTGGTTGCTGGGCCTTCCCCTGCTGCCCTGGGCACCCCAGGCCAGGCGGCTGCTTCAGCCACAAAAATCAGGAACCATATGAAAGTCTGAGTGGCAGTCCCTGGGGCTGTGTTCCCGTGGGGGCGGGCCTTCCTCCTTCCCCAGCCCTCTGTCTTGCAGGCTGGAGCAGGATTCTCAAGCTGGAGGTCATCGGAAAGGTCAGCCAGTGGGGGCGGGGCTGTAACTGCTAGTTTCTCTACACCCTCCCGTGTGACCTTGGGCAAGTCCCTTCGGCCCAGGGACCTCCGTTTGTTCTTTTGTAAAACAGGAAGTTCTCTGAGGTCTGTCCAGCAGATGGGGGCTGTGTGGCTTGGCACCTGGGACCTGCGGCTGCCTGACTGCACAGCTGGCTGTGGCTTGCTACCCTCCCAGCCCGCTCAGGGCCCTGCACCTACTGCCTGCTTCCTCACCCCTTGCCAGCCCCATGGCACTGGCCATGTGCCAGAGCCTCGGCAATCAGGCTGGGCTGCGGTGGTGGTCCTTACATTTGGGGTTCATTCCTGGGATTCAGGGGGGCGCTCAGGGCTCGTTTTCCAGCCAGATGTCCACGAGTTGTTAACGGAATGACAACAGGGCCTGCCGGGTAGAGTTGTTGGGGGGCTTGGCAGACAGGGAAAGGGTGGGCTGCAGAAGGCGGGCAGACATAATAGTAACTTGGTGGGCCAAATACGTTCTTGTCAGCCAAATGGCTTTTGGAGGTCTGCAAAGCTGCTCTAACGTGTCCTCTGGGCACGCCAGCTGCCCCGGCCCGCCTGTGTGCTCCACAGAAGCTGCCGTCCCTTCCTTGAGCTGCCCGGTCCTTCCAGCACAGCCCGGCACAGTTGGCTGGTGCTCCCGCCCCCATCCCCGCTCCTTAGCTGTCTCTTCTTGGTCCCCTCCTTCCCCCTCCTCGGTTCCTGCCAGCCTCTGCCAGCCCAGCCAGCGAGAACAATGTCCCCTTCATGCTCAAACCCAGCTAGCACCTCCTGAATTCTTTCATTCTGTGTGGAACCCTTTCCCAGACCTCGCCGCCCCTCCATCTCGTCATTTTCAAGTGCTACATCTCCCCGGCCCACCCTCCTCCTCCTGCAGATCAAGGCACTTAATTGCCAAGCCAGCCCAGTGCGCAGAACTGGGACCTATTCCGGAAAACAGATTGTACAAATCTAGGCTGAAGCTCCTGCGTGTTTATTCCTTTTCCCGGGAAAACATAGTTTATTACTGACACTCAGCCTTTCCTCTGCACATCCACGTGCGGAGCTCTGGAGGGCTCTGCCGGGCTTGAGCTGTGCCGACGATTTTATTGTCTAGTCATACGTTCCCACAAACTTTGTCAGACAGGCCGACATCCATCTCCCCCTTTCACCGGGGTGGAAAGCTGGCTAGAGGAAGGCATCATAAACTCAGGGGAGGCTGTGACAAGCCTTTCTGGGTAGGAGAGTGGGATTATGCCACCACCCCGGTGTCTGGAAGCAGAGGGGGTGGGGCAGCTCAAATGACCCTCCAGTGTCTTCCCAGCCCCAGGATTCGGATGCAGGCAGGCTGCCACCCTGGAAGCCTGTGGTGCAGATGGGGATGGCTATATTGGGAAGGTCGACCAATGAGAGAATTTCTCTGTCCAGAGGGCGGATGCGGTGTGAGTGAGGCTGGAGTTCACGTGAGAAGTTGTTGTGCACAGCTCTGGCTTCCTGATTTCTGGCACCCAAAACAGGAACTGGATGGCTCTGCCATCAGCAGTCTATTGGCAGATTGTCAGAGTTTAGTCAGCAGCCGTGCTGGCATTAGAAAAACAGCCTTCCCTAGAAAGATCTCCCTGTCAGAGACTCTGACAATTGGTCCCCCATCCAGAAAGATGGCGGGGGGGGGGGGGGGGAGAGCGAAGCGGGGGGAACCTGCCTTCCAAAAAAGTGTGGGAGAGGTTTTGGAACAAGAGCACAATTCTTTGAGCCCAGTTATCCGAGACGGGACCCAGCTGAAGCTCAGGGATTTAGCTAGCACTCAATTCCTGGCTGCTTATGTGCGAGTAAATAATTTCATCTGCTGCTTGGCAATAAAGAATGCTTTCAACCTCAGCCTTTGTGACTTGCCCGTTTTCTCCTGCAGAACCTGTTCACCCGTCATGTGGGTCACAGCAGGGAACGGGGCGAAGGTTCTAAGGACAGGTGATGTTACACGGTGTTCACACCTTGTGTCCTCTGTGCCCCAAGGGGCCCCCTAAAGCCCTCACCTGCCAGGCATCTCGTCAGCCCTTGGAGAGGCACTGCTGGAGGAGCCCTCTGTGGGTGGAGGGATGGAGTAAAGTCTTCATTCTCCCTCCCCAGGGACACCCACCCCTCCTCTCCTGTGGTCTCTGATGAACTAGCCCACTCCCCAGCCCCGACCCCTCCAGCTCGCAGCCTCCCATGTCACTCTGCATACCTGTATACTTGCTGACCCCAGCCTCAGCAGCCACATCTCTGAGCGCCAGAATGCCCCGGGAGAGGTCACTGGCCTCGGGGTCCATTTCAATGAGGGCATCAGGGCCCACGTTACCGTAGGCATAATTGGCGATGTAGATAGAATAGCGTCCGGAGCCCTGAGGAGGAAGGGAAGGAGGTGAGCAGGCCCATCTGGGCTCATCGAGGTCTTCCCCCCAGAAAGAAGCTCTCCCCCTCCTCTCGCAGGACCACAGCTCTTTTACGGGGTGGGGTTCTTCTGCCCGGGGTCTGATGTGCAATGGCCTTGCGGGCTGTGCCCTGCACGACTCCAGAGTGCTTTTCACAGAGGCTACAGAGGGCATGATGCCCCTGGAGTCCCACAAAAAAGCCACCCTCTTTCTCTTTCTATCCTGTTCCAGAAGAACACATCCCTCCCTCTCCCCCAAACCACCTTTTTATAGACAATTTTCTAATGTGCCTCCCTCCAGCTGAGCTCTCTCCAGCTGCCAGCCAGGGTAGCTGCTCAATAAATATTTGCTGATTGATTGATCTACCAGTTCCCATTATTCTCCGTCTCTCTCTCTCTCTCATTCAAGCTCACTCCAGCCAAGATGACAAGCAAATTCCTGAGACATCTCCCTCCCCCTGCCCACCCTATACTTCTTCATTCCTCTGTCTTGGTAGCACGGGAGGCTCGGATATGCAGGGGTCCTCCTTCCCTCCTCCATTCCTTTGTCTTCCCCACATTATATAGAAAGACGTATTGTACTGCTTCTGCCTTTATAACACGGCCTCAAATGTTTTCCCTTTGCGCGCTCCTTGTTGCTGTAGTCATTCTCGTCTGTAGTCCGCACCACTGCTGATGAGACGGTCTGTTCTGCCCATCATTATAATGGTGTTATTTCTCCACTGGATGCCTCCTCTCCCCCAAGAGACCCACACAACTGCGAAATCCGTTTTCTAGCTTTCCTCTCACCCCTTTCAACATTTCCCTCCAATTAATCAGATGGTAGATATTTCGTGAGCTCTAACTACGTGCAAGGCGCTCTGCTCTATGCACTTAAAGTCTTCATTCTTAGGTTGCTTCTAGTCGGGTTTAAAGGCAAGCCATACACACAAAAATCTGCTGAGTTCAAGACAAGAGTGTGCTCTGTCAGCCCCTCTTTTCAACTCTCCCGCTTGCTTCTATTTCTTACCCATGGACCCCATGGGCAGATCCTCGTTCCAACTAACCGGTCACTGACTTTATCTCTTCTCTGGGGCCATTTTCTCCGGGAAAGCTAATTAAGAGCCACTTGGTGGGTGAGGCCAACAAAGGACCTCAGGGTGTCCTGGGGGATGCTGACACATCAAGAATCATACAATTATATATAAATGTTATTTATATATAAAAATATAAATACCTGGTATTGCCTACTTGCTGACCCCAGCCCCAGAATGCCCCAGGAGAGGTCACTGGCCTCGGGGTCCATTTCAATGAGGGCATCAGGCCCCACGCTACCGTAGGCATCATCATATGTATATGATTGAGAAAGTGTTTACAAGATTTCCTGGGTAACAGAAGAGGGGCTCCTACCCCAGAGGAAGGGCACCTAGTCATTGGAAATTCAGAAAAGGTTTTCTAAGAGGAGCATCAGCCAGGTGAAGTGGAGGGGAAAGGGCCTTCCAGGCAGAGACGAGACAGAGAATGATGTATGTAGGGAACCCACAGCAGTTGGCTGAGTGGTGCTGGAATGTAAAATGCGAGGCAGGGCATGCCAGGGGACAGCGCTGGAGGAGGCGGCGGTGCTGCTCCCTAGGGCCTTGGACACCCTTTCGTTTTTGGTTTTCCGGGTCTCTCTCCTGCTACCTGGGAATCGATGCTTTACAAACCTCTTTACTCAAAGGGGTCCCTGGACCAGCAGCACTGGTGTCATCTGAGACCACACCCATGTTAGAGCTCTCAGGCCCCACCCAGATCTGTTGAAACAGAACCTGTATTTCACGAGACCCCCAGGCGATCCTATGCGCACGGAAGTTTGAAATGCACGGCTTTACAACATGGCTTCATGGTTAGGGGAGAACTGTGAAAGGTTCTTGCCCATCACAGGGGCTTGGCATACGTGGGTGGAATGACTGGGTACACAGTGAATGAATGGGGCCAAAGGGGAAAGTCACCATCACTGTCACGGCTCCTGACCCTACCAGCTGTTAGCAATTTCATGCAGAAATGTGCAATTAAAGCCTAAGTAAATTGAGATGCACTCTGCTAGAAATTAGGATATTTATAAAATTCACTCATACCTACTTCCTGACTTCAATGTATTGGGGGGGGGACACTAAGCTGGCAAACATAGGTGCGTGACAGCCGTAGGAGACGGCAGAAATGCACGTGTGAACTTGACCACAGTCATTTTGGGGAAGCTGAGATGGAGGTCATTCCAGGAAAAGGAAGATGTTTCTAGAGCTTTAGGGCTAGGACAGGAGGCCTCACCAGTTAGCCTAGCACGTGGAGGGCTTGTTCCAATGTGGATGTAGGGCTCCGTCCCAAGAGGTTCCGATTCAGGATGTCCGGAGTGGGCTCTGAGAATTTGCATTTCTAACAGGTTCCCAGGTGAAGCTGATGCTACTGGTCCAGGAACCACACTTTGAGAACCGCCGGTCCAGGCCTATTAGCCTGGGCCCTAGTCCAGGCTCTCCCCCTAACTGGCTCCTGGTCCTGGGGCAGATTCCTCACCCCTTCAACTGCATCTCCTCGCCCGTTAAATGGGGATCATATTCTCCCTGCTTCCTGGCAGGGTTGTTGAGAAGATAAAATGAGACAATGTATGTGAAAGGTCTTTGAAAGATAAAAATGCTATATAAACATGAGGCATAATCATTATCGATCAGGGAACGCTTCTTGTAAGAGATTGGCTTTGAGTTGGATCCAGAAAGGTGGGTGAGTGACGAGGCAGCTGAAGATGAAGGGCAGGCAGTGTTCCAGGTTTGGGGCTGAGAACAAGTGAGGGCTGGAAGGGGAGAGGGAGGGAACGGCAGATGGGAGGGTTGAGGCATTTATCTGGTGAGATGGTCCTCCAACTTGAGCCTGCATCATATTCACCTGCAGGGTTAGGTGAAACCCAGATGGCTGGGCCCTCCCCCCAGGATTTCTGATGCTGTAGGGCTGGAGGGTGGACTGGGTTGGGGCCTGAGGACTTGCATGTCTAACAGTGCTGATTCAGCTGGTTGGGGACCACACTCTGAACAACACTGACTAGGTAGACTAAAAGGCCCTAGACAGGGTCTGGGGGCTGAGGAAGGCGCAGGGTGAATGCCATAATAGGAGTCGTGGTTAGAAATTTGTGCCGGATACTGGTTCACTCAGAGGCAGGGTAGCTGAGTGAAAGGGTATCTGATTCACTTTCAGGCGGGCAGGACTCAATTCTTGGCTTTGCCTGCCACTCACTGTGTGACCAAGGTCAAGTTGCTTAATTGTCCCAAGGGTCAGTTTCCCTATCTGTAAAATGGGGATGCTGAGAGTATCTACCTCATAGGCTTAGTATACGGATTTAATAAGATGATGCTTATAAACCACTCAGCACAGGGCTGGGCATGTTGTTAGTTTAATAAATGATCGCTATTGTTGTTATGATTGTTCTCGAATTTTCTTACATCTCGCTGCATTCCTACCTCTCAACTTCCAGGCTGGCACTGACCTCTTCCACAGGTCTCAGGCCCCAGGGACTGCGAGGTGGTGGTGGACTCAGAAAGCAACCCCTCTGCTGGCGGCAGATGGGCTGAGGCTTGGGCTGGGCAGGGACTGAGTGAGCAGCTAAGTGCCTGCCTACTGTGCTGCATGTCCATGCTTTTTTAAAAATTATTTTGCATTTTGCACAGTGCCTTTGTCCTGTGGTTAAATGTGTGGGTGTGCAGATGACCTTGTTAGGACAGAGAGTGCATCTCTTTGTGATTAACCTTCAGGCCCTCCCACCAGCTCTGAGAAGGCTCCCACCTTAGCAGAGTGTGGAAAGCCTTGTTCCTGAAAGACCGAGACAGGAAGCCAGCAGGACACTGGGTCTAGGTCCCCAGCAGCAGCCGGCCTGGCACCTCTTAGACCCTCCCCACTCCCTGGGGCCGCTCACAGAGCCGCCTCCCCTTCCCTCCCACCAGGCAGGAGTCCAGGTGGCACAGATTCAGGTCAGGGCTAAATGTGGTTTCACAGCCCAGCTTGGCTCCTCTTCTCAGCACCAGCTTGTTAAGAAATAAATATTTATACCTGGCACCTGCCTTCTCCCAGGTCCTGGAGCCCCTGCTGTGAAGGTTCACGCTGAATCCCCAATCCCCTCTGTGCCATCTCATTCCTGAAATGAGCCAGCCCCCTTGCCCCTGCCCCGCCCCATGGAAGCTGGGCAACAGCTGGGTCCCTGATTTAGTGAGGACTGTTTTGTAAAGTCAAGGAGGGGGTGGCAGGGGAGCAGGTGACACGAGGGATAAATCACCTCCACAGGACGCCTCCAGCTCTGGCTGGGGCTGCTGGGATGCATGCCCGGTGGGGGGGGGGGGGCAGGTCCCCCAGGGCAGATGGCTGCAGCTGCTCCTCCTGCTCCCCACTTGGCCTTTCTTCCCCGTCCTTCTTGTAGGGTGGACCAGCAGGGCAGAAAGGTATTGATAGAGATATTGATTAACGGAGGTACTTGTGCACTGTGGCAGCCTCCCACTCACCCACCTGTGAGCCCCTTTGTCATGCTTTCATTTGTTGGATCAATATTTACTGGGGGCCCTATGGCTCAACGCTTGGCACATAGTAGGCACTTAACAAATGTTAGTTGAATGAATGAATAAGTGCACAAGGTTTACAGCTAGAAGATTGCAATTCAGGTCCTGGCCACACCATGGGTCCTCAGGTCAGTCACTGTCCTAAGCTGGGCCTCGGTGACACTGTCCAGCGGATGACAGCACCTAGCCAGTTGCCTCACTGGTTGCTGGGAGGGCCTCATGGGAGAAAGGCTGTGAAAGTATATTGTAACTCATCCTGCAAGTCTTGGTTGTTACTCTATAGCACCTACTACGTGCAAGACACTGGGAGCGCTGAGATGGTCCAGCCTTTGGCTCTGCTTTTGAGAGCCACACTCTGTCTGGGGACATCTGCCTATTGGCTACCCTCCAGCTCTCCCATTGCTGTTTCCCCCCAACCCCCCGCCCAGGTCCTCCATGCACCCCTGAACTCACCGTCCTGTCCACACAGGCCACAGAGCGCCCGGCAAAGAGGCTGGCCACGCCTCGGGCCACGTTGACCTCGTCGCTCAGGATGTCTTCCCACCTGCTATTTCGGAACTTGAATAACTTGTCTGTGTACGTGGCCACCCCTGGAGAGAGGAGGAAAGGGAGGCTGGTGGACCAGGGCCCAGCTATGTCTCGGAGTACCTGCCACAGGGGTTGGGGCCACTGGTGGATGGGTCATCTGCTCAAGATGAACGCTCTTGCAGTACTCACTCAGGCAGGGAAGACTCCTGTGTTTGGGGGCACTCAGGTATTTTCAGTAGAGAGCAGAGACTCTGAGGCCTATCACAATGGCCAGCCCGGCCTCAGAAACTATGGAAGTGACGTTATTGCTACTATGTGTCTGAGATGAGCCTCAACATTGGGATTCCACTGTCTGCACGTGCTCCTACATCATCATCAGGGAGACCCGGGATTGCCACTATTTCAGGACCCAAACTCAACCCAGAATGGCTCTTTCTCCAGGAGCTGTCCCCTACCTACATTCTCTGCTGGATTGCAGGACCTGATTGGGGTCTCAGAGGAAACCGGGTGTGTCTCCAAGTTCTGATCAAGGAAGGGACTGGAAGTTTATCTCCGACAGGTCTGTCACCTCCACCCTCAGGGAACCAGGTGGCAGTAGGGTTAGCACTCGGGCAGCCCCGGGAGGCCCCTGCTCCCAGGACTGGGGAGTCCTAGAGGATATTGATCCCCTCGAGAGCTGGAGGGAGGCTAAGGCCCCTGAGCTCAGGGAGTCTGCACCACACAACATGCCATATGTAACTGCAGGAGGTCCGTGGCCACCTGCAGCTCCTCCTGGGGACATGGTGAGGAACTTCCGGTGGTGGGAGCTCAAGTCCTTCTGAGACCATGAAAGCAGAGCTCTCCCCTCTGCCCTCACCTTAGTTCATTTCTTGCAAATGTGAGACCCAGAGCATCCATGTTTTAGGAGGGATCACATTCTACCCTTAAGGACTCGCACGGGAAACACAGGAGGAGCAGCTAAAGGAACCGGGAAGGTGAGCTTGGGGAAGCGTGGGCTTGGGGACAGAGCTCCTGCACTTGACTCTCTGGCTGGCCCGGGGGAGAGGCAATGGGCTTAGCGTAAAGGGAAAAGTGTGGTGCAGCGGTTAAGACCTCAGGGTCTAGAATGAACCAGCCCAAGGCTCAGTCTCAGTTCCATCCAGATTCTACTTCCAGGTTTTAGTTGTTGACTTCAAGGATGGTGCTTAGCATCTTTGAGCCTCAGTTTTCTTAACTGTAAATGGGGATGACAAAAACAGCATTCAAGCCTTAGCTGGTTTTCTCAGTGAATAGAGCGTCAGCCTGCGGATTGATGGGTTCCAGGTTCAATTCCGGTCAAGGGCACATGTGTGCAGGAGGCAGCCAATCAATTATCTCTCTCATCATTGATGTTTCTATCTCCCTCCCTCTCCCTTCCTCTCTGAAATCAATAAAAATATATTTAAAACAAACAAACAAACTGCATTCAAGTTTACCATGACGAATAAATGTGATGATGCACATTAAAGGTTTGGCCCAGCACCCCCCCCCCCCCCAAAGTGCTATGTATTAGCCAGAAATAATGATTCCAATTTCATAGATGAGATGTTCTTAAGGTGCTTTAGGGACATAAGATCTGCACTGCAGGGGTTTGTGAGAGTCAGAGTGGGAATGAATGAATGAGAATGAGTATGTGAGAGTAAGCAAGGGAGAGTGGGAGAGTGAACGTGTGAAGTTGTGGAGAGAGAGTAAGAGTGAGTGCATGTGAAGGAAGTGTGAGTGTGAGTGTGACGATGAGTGGGTGTGTGAAAGTGAGTGTGAGTGTGTGTGGGTGAGGGCGGTGTATGAAGGACCTTCCAGTGGCTCTGCCCGGGAGAGGACAATAGGGTTTGCTCTCTGAGTGGCCTAACACCACAGGAGCCCATGGAGGCTGGTGCACAGGCTGCGGGGTCTGGAGTTGGTCTCAGGGATGCTCTCCAGATATCTGAGAGGGAAGGCCCTTCGTGAGCAGAGCGGGAAGCAGGCCCGGGAGACCGGCAGGTGTTTGTTCAGGTGGAGGCCTGGGCTGGGAGCTGCAGCGGGCTCTGCGTAGAGCTGCTGTGGGTGGGGCGGGATGCTCCTGGGGCAACTGCGGAGCCGAGTCCTGACAGAAGCACAGGTGCAACTCTGACTGGGGAGCCCAGGGGCCTGGCCGGTCCTTTCTTTTCTCCCAGCCTTGGTTTCCTTTGTGAGAGTCAGGGGTGACAGCTGTGCACCCTCCCTCACAGCGTTGCTGTGGGAATTATAGGAGAAATCGCACTGAAGTTTGGCCCAGGTCCGGCACCCCCAATTGCTCACCAGAAGCTCTGCACCCCCAGGTTCACAGCCCCTCGTCGTAATCCCTGGGGGTCCGAGGCATTTAGAAATTTAGATTTTTCCTTCCTGGTTTAGAAATGTAACAGTGCACACACCGTTTATTACATAACACGCCCAGCAGGGACCGGGGTGGCACCCCATAATTAAACACATTAATATTTTTGCAGTGAAATATATGAATATTCACATGAAGTGGGATAAATAAAGCCATAAATAGCTCACGTCAGTTCAGGACAGGTTTTGCTATCCACTCTCTTTCCTGCAAACTTAAAAAAAGCACTTGAGGCTTTCAGAGCGTTTTGGATTTCAGGACTACGGACAGGGACTATGGACCCAGACTTCCATCCTCGCAGCTGCTGCTGCTGTACCGGAGGCAGTGGCAGCCTTGTCATCGCTTCCTGGCGCCTGGGGGACCTCCAGTGGCCCTGCAGGCCGCCCGCTCGCCAGCCTCCCCCAACAGTCAGTGACCCTTGCCCTTCTCTGTCAAACCAGGGCCCCTATAGACTGTCCTTCCGGCTAGTCCAGTCCCCCTGAAACACTGAGGTTCAGTTTGACCAAAGCCTGGGCCAGGTGAGAGAGCAGCTGCCGGCAGCCAGGGCTCCACATGGCTCTGATGGGCACCTCTGCGTTCAGTGGGAGAAACTGCTCAGTGGCTGCGCTCCTGCCTCAGCGAGATGAGAGGAGAAAACGGGCCCAGGGTGGCTCTAACCAGCTCTGTTTGCCTCATCACTCCCAGGACAACAATTCCCAAAGTGTGCTTTGTGGAACCCTGTTTTCTGTGAGCTGCCTGGAGAAAAGACCTCGTGATCATCGGAGTGCGGCAAAGACCATACCTTCCATCCCCCTCTTGGAGATTTCACAATGGACATGAGTCTATTAAAACTTTGAAAGGTCCTGCCATAAATTACCTGCATCATTTTATGGAATCCAGCCTTTCCCAAACGAGCTTGGTCACGGAACCCCTTTGTGCAGCTCACCTATCAGCGTCCTGCGGAACTAGGGCTGTTCTTAGCAAACTGCTGTCCTACTGTGTTGCTGTCTGGCCAGAGGGGTAGGGCGGGCGTCCAGTGCTGCTAGCCTCTTCCTCCGTTCCAGCCTCCTGGCTTCCGGGCTGACCGAGGACGCCCAGAAGAATAAACTAATTAAGGTAAAATGTGCAGCAGCGATGCGGAGCCTTGTAGATCATAAATGGGAACGGCAAAATCAATGGCAGCCCTTCTGCAGGCAGAGGCCCGAGGCCTGGGCGACGGGAGGGACGGGAGCCCGTGATTTAGGAAGAGCAAACGCTCTGGCAGCTGCAACCTGGGTAATTAGGTGTGTCAGGAAGACAGATAAACAGCGAGCTGTGCGGGTCGATGGCACTGGCAATAAACACCCCGCACTGGCCCCCCGGCCCATGTCAGCACCTAATCCCGCCTCTGGCTCCTTGTAGCTGCACTCTGCCCTGGGTCCCTCACTGAGTCGGGGTGGGGGGCAGCTGCTCGGGAGAGGACAGGCTGCTAGCTGCAGAAGAGAGGGGTTCTCCTGAGCCCCTGGGGGAGAAGCTGAGAGGGCAGGGGACTGAGAGAAACGGGAAGGTATTCAAGGGCAGGGCAGAAGGCTCTGGAGGTCACGCCCTTGTGAGAGGCACCTCTGGGGACTTCCATTTCCCCCCTGACTTTGGCATCCTGGCATTAAAGGAGCCTTGAAGGTCTCAGAGTCCAGTGGGTGAGGCTCAGGTGCCCACCAGGCCCTGCCAGTGGCTGTAGGCAGCCAGTTGGGAAGGCCCAGTGGGTGAGGCTCAGGTGCCCACCAGGCTCTGTGGAGCGCCGGCTGCTCTGAGAGGCCCCAGGAAAGTAGGAGTCTCTGCCCATGACCCAGGGCACTTATGGTCCATTTGACAGCACAAGGGACAGACAGGTAGAAGAGGTGCCATGGGATCGTAGTAAAACTACTACTACCTAACATGTCTACTACATGCATGTCTATATGCCAGGCACGTCACATATTAACCCTCACTCAACCCTAACACAACCCACAAGATGGGTACTATTTTCATGCCCATTTTACAGATGAAGGACCTGAGGCACAAGAGACCACGCGGGACTTGCCTAAGATTCCACAGCTAGCAGAACCCCTCAGGGCAGGGCAGGACAGCACATCCTGGAATCGCGGGGAAATCAGGATGGAATAGGCTACAGTGATCAGGGAGGGCTTCATGATGGAGGAGGCACCTGAACGGGGACTTGAAGGGCCAGAGTATCAACAGCAGTGACTCTGGTTTATGGAGCACTTAGTGCAGCCAGGCTTCACAGGAAACATTCCTTTTTTACAACCATCACCTTGACTAATCCTGTGGCCACCCTGAGAGATAGTTGCTTCATTTTACAGGTGGAAAATGGAGGGGCAGAGAGGTTAAGTGCCCAAGGCCACAGAGCTAGTAAATGGTTGAGACAGATTCAAACCCAGGGCTGACTCCAAAGCCTATGCTTCTGAGCCTGCACTATATGGCTTAGCCAGGCAGAGGAGGGGGTGGTGCACTGGGCAGGCAGGTAGCATAGACAAAGGCACAGAGGGGCACCGAGTTCGCCTAGAGAGGAGGGTTTGTGCAGGTGGAGGAGGAAGCATGGCAGGGCAGCGAGACCCCCTACTTCTAAGTGCTGAGGGCGGAGAGGTCATTGGTGGTTTCTGATCTTGGGAAGACAGTGTTTCCAGAAGATTACCCTGGCAGTGGAGTGAGTGGTGGGCAAGCCAGAGAGCAAATGAAATGGGTGGCCACTCTTGTAGTAGCTCATGCTTGATCTGGGGTGCTGACAATGGGAGTGGAAGCAGTGCTGGGAGCAGACAGGGCAGAGCTGGGTGTGGTGGGTCAGAGCAGGGGAGTGGTCCGCAATGTGGTGGCAGGGACAGAAGCAGGGGCATGGGGCCAGCTGGGGTGGCAGGAGCTTGCCTTCAGACAGTTTGCATTTTAGGTGGTCAAAGGGTGGCTGTGGAAGGCATGGTGAAGAGGTCACCGGCCATGAGGGATGGCAGCGTGCAGAGCGGTGAGGCTGGAGCTGGGGCAGAAGGGAAAGACCAGTGCCACAGACTGAGTCCCAGGGAGCAGCTGCAATTGAGTGTAGGAGGAAGAAGAAGGGGCAGAAATGGAGGAGTCATCAAACATGGAAAAGGAGGTTCTGCACCGAGGGCAGTGGTGTCAATCAAGCAAATGGCACTCAATTCACCATCCCTTTCTCCCCTCCACACCCAGCTCTGCCCCCAGAGGGCAACTTGGAGCTACTGGGAGAGCAAGTTTGGGCCATAAAAGACTCTCAGGATCATTGGTCTGAGTGCCTCCTCCCCCAGAGGCTGCCCAAGCTCAGGGAGATGTCCTGACTCATGGCCTGGCATCGGTGAGGGAATGTGTGTGGCAGGGCAGAGGCTCAGCCTCCAACCTGGTTCCTAAGGCCAAGGGATTACTGCCAAACAGCAGGGTTAGGGAGGTAGCCTAGGTTGACCTTGGGCAATTCATGAACTTGTATTTCTCTTCTTTGTAGCATGGGATAATGAGAATGGCCACCTATTCTTCAGGTTGTTGTGAGGATTCAATTAGATAACGTAAGTGAAATATTTAGAGTGATACCTGGCACATAAAAAGTTCAATAAATAACAACAATACTATTATCATCAGCAACATCCTTATCCTCACAATCATTACCTTCTTCATTCTCTTACCACCACCACCATCATCATCATCATTGAGGGAATTACAGGGCATGACCACTGAAGGTCCTCATGAGTCAACCCTAGGAGGCCACTGTGACATTAAGTGTAAAATGCTTTACATGACGTAGTCAGTGAAAAGCCAGCAAGTTAATGATGGCCCCGGGAAGAATGAATTCAGGCAAAGGACAGTTCTAAAAAGAATGAACCCAGTCTTCCCTGGCCCGCCCCGCCCCCCCATGTAATTTCTGAGCCCTGTCTTCCTTTCCACCCCATGATGAGGAGGCAAATCTGACCAACCCCTGCCAGGTGCTCCGCTCACATTAGCTTATTTAGCCCTCTCCACTGTCGTATCAGGAAGATAGATCCTTCATTTTCCAGAGAGGAACTGGGGCTCAGAGGGTAAAACCATTTGCCTAAGGTTGCACAGCTGTCAAGTGGCAATGCTGAACTTCAAATCGTGGTCTGACTGCCAGGTCCCCCTTTGCTCCCCTTCCCCCATATTAAAGACCTGGGGTGGGGGGCGCTGGTGGAGGGAAGTCCTCCGTTTCCTAGGATCCTAGGTCTGTGCTATGACGGAGGAAATGTCCTTTGGGGCCCCATGCTCTCACGGTGCTGCTTTGACAGCCTCACCCATTCTTGCTGCATGGGGGGGGGCGGGGTGTGCGTGTGAATGAGGCACAGTAGGGGTGGGGGTGGGGCAGGGAGCTGAGTTGTTCATGAGCTCATCTCCCCCAGTGGGCCATCCTGGGCGAGCTGGAAATCAAGATTGTGCATTTAAGGGAAACATCACTGGGGGGACAGGGGACCCTAGAACCTAGAGGATCCTGGGGAAATAGGGCAGAGGCTCAGGGCTGTGTATCCGAGGCTTTGCCAGGCACGGGAAGTCCTGGACATCCGGTTAAAATGCAGATTCGGGTTCAGTGGGTCTGGGGTGGGGCCTGAGATTCTGCGTACATATGAGCTTCCAGCTGTTGCCAGTGCTGCTCGGAACACCCTCTGAGTAGCAAGAGGTAGGTACCTGGATGCAGCTGGACCTGGGTCTAGGTGACAGAGCCCTGGACAGTGGGTGTGCTCGCTCTCAGGAGCAGATGGCTCGTCTGCTGTGTAGGCAGAGGAGGCTGGAAGTGCGTCCCGCCCCCAACTCCCTTTCTTCTCTCTGGCACTGTGACTGACGCCTCCTCTCTGAGAGGTTACAAAAGCCCCTGCTGAAGGCCTAAGTATAACACAGAGCACAGAAGCCATCAAAGAAAAGGGTGATAAATCCAAGTCCATAAAAATAAAAATTTTCCGCATTGCAAAACCCACCATGAGCAAAGACAAAAGAAAAATGACAAACAAGGGGGAACTATTTGCAACTTGTATTGCAGACAGAGAGCGAATTTTCCTAATTTATAAAGAAGTGTTACAAATCAATAAGAAAAAAATGGGCAAAGGCTATGAGCAGACAAGAGATTCAACTGTATAAAAACATGTTCAGCCTCATTCATTTTAAGAAAGATGAAAATTAAAACTACACATAGGTACCAATATTTGCTATCAGATTGGCAAATATTTTAAAAAACGATGACACACTGTGTTGGTGAGAATGTGGGGAAATGCTCACTTGCATCAGGGCTGATGGAATGTAATTAGGAATGTCCCTTTGAAGCACAATTTGGCAATGACTATCAAAACTGCACACGTATATTCCTTTGATGTAGCAATTTCATTTCTACAAACTTACAGAGAAACACCTGCAATTGTGGAAAATGGCACGTTATACAAACTTATGGATTTGGTGGCACTGTTTATAAGGGCAAAAGATTGCAAAGAATCTAAGTGTTCATCAATAAAGGACCCATTCAATGAGTGGCAAATCTATACAATGGAGTACTCTACAGCCACAAAAAATGAGACATCTCTTTGTGTGCTGCCATGAAATAACAGCCAAAATTTATTGTTAAATGAAAAAAAAAAATGAGGGGCAGCACTGAGAAGAGCATCCTATTATTTGTGTAGAAAAGGAGGGAGGTATGTGTAGATTGAAGATAGCAGATTGTCAGGGACCATTCTCCTCAACGAAATGACAAGTGGTGGGGCTCACAGCTCGTGCCGATGCATCCAGTACCCACACTCCTGTAACCCCCAGATCACATAAGGAGGAGAGCTCAGGGCCGTGCAGGGCAGCAGCTGGTGGCCAGGGCAGGACTCCTGGGGGATGGGCTCTGACCGGGAACTGTAGGAGGCCCTGGGTCCCTGGATGTGGAAGGAGGTGCTGGGACCAGCCTTTTCTCCCCCTTTGTCCTGCACGCTCCTCTACGTGGTTTTCACCAAGTTAGTGTTGCCTGCAACAAACTGGCTTGTGTTTTTCCAGATCAGTTTAGCCGTAGCTGGTTATTGGGCCCTGGCCTTCCTGGGATTGTGGTCAACCTTTCTCTGTTCCCTCCCTCTCACCCACTCTCCAACTCTTAACCCTTGACCCATCCCATCTGGAACCATCATCTGGGTGGCCTGTTGTTTACACTATGGTCCTTTTCTCTTTCTGCTCCTGGAGTCTCTCTTTTTCAAGGGCCAGGAGGGAGGCCTATGGAACCTCTGCCCAGGACACTGCTAGAGGCTCTGGCTTTCCTCATGCCACAGAGTCATAACAACCATTGCTTGGAAAGCACTTCTTCAGTCCTAGATACTACAAGTGCTTTTCCTTTATTATCTCATTTGTTCATTCAAATAGATGTATTAAATGTTTACTAAGTGACATAAGAACGTTGGTCTTGGAGATACAGCAGCAAACACGACAACGTTTCCATACCCATGGAGTTGAACAGAAGAGAAGCAGAGGTGAACCGCAGACAAATGCATCACATGCTTTCAGACAATGGGAAGTGCTATGAAGAGAAATAAAGCAAGTGAAGGGTATAAGGAGTGGTAAAGGTATGATTTTAAGGTGTCCATCTGAGGAGGGGCCTGAGTGAAGGGAAGGAGTGAGCCCTGAGAACAGTGGTGGGAAAAGCAAGTAAAGGGAACAGCATGCCCGAAAGCCTCAGGTGGGAATGCAATGAGTGAAAGGAAGAGTGGAGGAAACAAGGTTAGAAAGGCAACCTGGCTCACGTCAGGAGGGGCTTTGTAGGCAATGGTCAAGACTCTGGAGAGAGTCTATGGAGCCATTGTAGTTGAGCTTATGAAAAACAATTTTAATGTGTATTTCTTATTGTTCACAGTATTACAGATGTCTCCCATTTATGCCCTTTACCCCTGTCCTCCCAG
This sequence comes from Myotis yumanensis, assembly GCF_028538775.1. Lineage (NCBI taxonomy): Eukaryota > Metazoa > Chordata > Mammalia > Chiroptera > Vespertilionidae > Myotis > Myotis yumanensis. The sequence goes on along the minus strand of NW_027223764.1, from coordinate 20,622,857 downwards.
CCCCTATCTACCCCTGCCAGGTCTTCACCACGCTATTGCTTGTGTCCATGGGCTATACATCTACACTAATAAAAGAGAAACATGAAAATTGGTGTCACTCCGCTATGCCCACCAGCCAATCAGATGAGTATGCAAATTAACCCAACAAAGATGATGGTTAATTTGCATACGCAGGCACGGAGCGAAGACTGAAGGCTCCAGATGGAGTGAAGACTGAAGACTAAAGACTGAAGAGGCTTGGCTTCTCCCCTGCGGCCAGACCAAAGGCCTGGGTCCCAGGTACCAGAGGAAAACCGGTGCCGGAAGCCAGGGGAAGGAAGTCCTATTTGGCGAATCTTCATGCAACAGGCTTCTGGTATCTATATAAAAGGCTAATATGCAAAGTGTTCTCTTGGGAGTTTGACAGGGAGACTGGGAGTTTGATCGCTCGCTATGACGTGTGCTGACCACCAGGGGGCGGCGTGGAACGAAGGAAGGTCCTGGCCAGCGGCCAGAAGGCCCCAATTGGCCCAGATTGCCAGCCAGGCCTAGGGACCCTACCCATGCACGAATTTTGTGCACCAGGACTCTAGTAGGTATATAAGTGCTTTGGTTTATCTCTTCTTGTCCCCCAAACCACATATAAGAGCTTATGAAATTGATATGATTTTTCCTGTTCTACAGATGAAGGGTTTGAGACTGAGAGAGATCAAATATCCTGTCCAAGGTACCCAGTAAATAAAGGAAGATCCCAGGTTGTACAAACTGACCCCCCCTCACAGCACTCCTAGGATACAGGTCTCAGTACTCTTCTGGGCACTCCAGTGCTGACATTCCGAAGGCTGGCTGAGCGAGAGGACAGGGACTGTCCTGCCTCAGGTCCTTTTGATGCTCTGCCACAGGCTAAAGGAGCCCCCATCATATGCCCTGGGCAGGCAGGGGCTGGCTGGGGGCTCCTGGAGAGGATCTCAGGTTACTGCGGTGGGTAGGGTGGCAATGGTTGAGTGTCATGCCAGCTGGACCCTGGGAAGTGCTGACACAGCACAAATGTCCGGAGTCCATACCCCGCCCACTGTCGATGAATCAATTGAATCACTCAACTGAAAAATTAACTCAAACCCACAGACATCCCTCCAACCCACAGAAGGTCACGGGGAGGTGCATGCCTGAGGCTGAGGCTGCGGGGCACCATCTTCCTCACCCCAGCCCTGGGGGCCCAGCCCCAGCCTCTCTCAGGAACACTTGTGCCGTCAAACCCAGGAAGCCCAGGACCTTCGGGGGGGAAAGGGGCTCCATTTTGCCTGTCTCCCCTATTTTGCCCTCTGTTGGCAAAACCTTCTCTCAGGCCTAATGGCTTGCATCTGGTCTGTTCTTCCTGGATTCACTTATCAAGTTTTAATTGTGCTGTTAGGATGCTCAAGGTCTGGCTGGGCCGGAGGGATGCACAAAATGACTAAGACAGGGATTTTTGCCCTCAAGGAGCTTAGAGTCCAAGGGGCTGGGCGAGGGTTGTCAGGTACCTAGAGAAATATAAGGTCATGTTGGGATAGAGTGTAAACTTCATAAGGACAGGATTTTTCTGTTTCATTCACTGGGGCATTCTCAGTGTCTAGAATAGTGCCTAGCACACAGTAGGTGCTTAATAAATATTTGTCCAATGAATGAATGCATTAGTGAATGAAAGGGGCTACGGTTAGGCTGAGCATGGAACTAAGGTGATTCTGGGATAGTGGACCCCCTTTCTCCAATACACATGGAAATCTGATAACTGAGTCCCGTCCCCAGAGGTTTGGATTGGGCTGGACCGGGGTACACACTGGGCACTGGGAGTGATAAAAGCTCCCCCGGGGATTCTAATGTACAGCCTTGGCCTTGCACCACTGCTCTAGGATTCACAATGGAAGACTAAGAGAGTGGGAGGGGCTGCTGCTTGAGAGACATCTGACAGGTCCCATCCCAGGTGCTGTGCTCAGTGAGTGGGGAGGAGAGCCTGCCCTTCCTCTGGCGTCCTGCCTGCAGAGCCCATGTTGAACACCCCCTCCCACAGTTCTCCTTGTTTCTGTTTCCCTGCCCTCCAGCATCTTCCTGCGGACTCACCCTCTCCTCAGCCGTCCCTTGCTGCTGCCCCCCTCCTGACATTGTCCCACATTAAAGGGTTGATCAGCCCATCAATTAATTGTGTCCTAATCCAATCTTGGCTTGGTTGGAGAGAGGGCAGTAAATCCAGCTGGGTAATCATGCCCTGATATTTGTGTAGGGATAATTACTATCTCTCAGGCCTCACTTGGTGGCAAGATGAGATGAAAACCCATAAAACACCACGAGGGGCTGTGGCTCATTGTTTCTTGGCTGCACAAGGCTGGCTGTCAGCCAGCCAGCCCTGCCCGCCCCTGCCCCTGGCACCAGCCCCAACCTCATCTCCAACCTCGTCCCCTCCCATTCATGCACCTGGCAGGGCTCAACATCAGAGGCAGCCTAGGGTCTGGATCCTGGCTTGGGCTCAACAACTGGCAGGGGCCACACGATGGGCCCTGGGGACAGCCAGTGTGGGGCTGGGGAGAGGGAGAGAAGGTGGTTCTCACAGCCAGCCAATCACCTGCCCCCAGGAGGTTAGGACCGTGAATACACAAGTATGAACCATATGGTATCATTCAGACTAAACCAAGAGCCTGCTGCCATCTGGGAAGAATCCAGTGCATGTCCAAGCGGACCTCACAGGGACATGAGGTCCTGCATCCTTCAGGAGGACGCCCTGGCCTGGGACTCCCCTGCAGATGTGATGGCCCCACAGGAGAAGACTTCATCCTAGGGCAGTGGTTCTCAACCTGTGGGTCGCGACCCCTTTGGGGGTCGAACGACCCTTTCACAGGGGTCGCCTAAGACCATCGAAAAAACACATATATAATTACATATTGTTTTTTGTGATTAATCACTATGCTTTAATTATGTTCAATTTGTAACAATGAAATCGGGGGTCACCACAACATGAGGAACTGTATTAAAGGGTTGCGGCATTAGGAAGGTTGAGAACCACTGTAGAGTGTCTTGGTTAAAAGGATAAAGCTGGAGTCAGACCCCTAGGTTTGAGTCCTGGTATTTACAAGTTGTGTGGCCTTTGACAAGTCATGTGATCTCTTTGTGCCTCAGTTTCCTCAACTGTAGAGTGAGATGCACCAGTACCTAACCTCATCAAGCTACTGTGAGGCTTAAGTGAGATACTTATGATAGAGTGCTTAGATCAGGGCCTGCTTGCTATTTACGTACTACCCGTTACCATTTTTGTTACTATTATTTAGCCTTCTGTGCATCAATTTCTTTCCTCCATTCCTTAGGACCGTGCTACTCAGTGTGGTCCCTGGACCATCAGCATCATCATAGCCCAAGCGTATGTGAGCAGTGCAGGATTTGGGCCCCACTCCACTGCCGAGTCAGAATCCGCATTCCCACAAGACCCCCAGGTGACTAGGATGGATGCTCTGGGCTAGAAGAGGCTCCATGAGCTCAAGGTCTGTCTTCCTTAAAGTTGTACCCCCATTGCCCAGCACCTCTGGCATGGAGCAGGTGCTCGGCAGGAATTTGTGGTGTGAATAAATGAGCTACGCTGAAAGCTGTGGGTTCACTGAAGGATTTCAAAGCATTTTTGAAAGGCCCCCTTGAAACAGCATGGAGGGCAATTACGGGCAACATTTGTTGCTATGGTGGCCACCTGGGTGAGAGTGCTGCGTGGTTGAGCCTGGCCGGAGCAGTGGGGAGGGAGGGGAGAGGAGGGGCTAGGAGGACTGGAGGCTGCTCCTACCTACCGGGAGGCCAGAGGATAAAGTCTGAAGGTAAGGACAGGCTTTTGCTCAAGGCCCTCCATCTCCAGGGCCAGCAGCCAGGAGATGAGGGTCAGCTTCATGCACAAGAGAAGGGGCTCTCCTGCTGGGACAGAGCGAGGTCCTGGAGGCAGCAGGGGACTATGTCTAGGGGCGGGGGGCCCATGACAGTAGCCTGAGGAGGGCCAGGGTCCCCAAGGCCCTGCCCACAGCTGGTGCTGGGAGGAAGAAGGTGGAAAGCAGGAAGAGGCCCGAAGCCCCAAACCCTTACCTGAGAAGGCATTATTGGTGTTGAGGAAGTAGATCTCCTCACGGCCATCCCCGTCGATGTCACAGGCTGTGACCCCGATGGCGTTGCCCTGCCGGTCCCGCAGCGCATAGTAGGGGGAGCTGCGCTTGTCCACTGCGATGTTCACCAGCCGCTTCTGGGCCCGGTCGTACTTCAGAACCAGATTGGGGCCGTTGTACCTGGATGGGGGAGGGGAAGGGGACATTGGGGAGGAGCAGTTGGGCCACCTGCCTCCACCTGACCAGCAAAGGGCTCAGAGTCCTCCCAGAGAGGTCCGTGTGGGGCAATTCAGCCCCACAGAATTCCTGGGGAGCCCTCAGCAGCTTGTCCTGGGGGGCCCTGGGTGTTTAGTGAGGGTCCATGAATCAGATAGGGCCCCGGCAAAGCGAGAGTCAACTGGGCCCACACGGGCCTCTTCCTGCTTTCCACCTTCATGGAACACAATATAAAGAGCAGGGGAGTGGAGGGGAGTGGGAAACCAGTGACAAGCCTTTTACCACCGGCTATCCCGAAGCAAACAAGAACCTCCCAGACACTTAGCTTGCCCATTTCAATGCCAAAGCCACTTTCACACTTATGATCTCATTCTTTTAAATCTAACAACAATTAGGGGAGGGCGGTGAGGAAGGCTGTGTAATTAACCCATTTTACAGATGAAGCAACTGGTGAGCTTCATCAGGGAAACAAAGGCTCAGGGAAGCTCAGTGCCCTTCCCAAGGTAACAGCTAATAAGTGTCAGGTGCTGGGACTTGAACTCGGGCCCTTTCTGCTATCCCAAGAGCCCCCGTGTGACTGAGCCGAGGAGGAGCAGAGGCTTTGTGGGTGAGGCTTGGGATGACTCTCTCCTGACGGAAGTCCCAGCGCTTAAACAGGATGTATGAAATTCGCATCTCAGACGGGAGATTATGAATACATCTTAAGTCATTAGCAGAACCTGCTGGGTTTCTTTTTCTATGAAACTCAAAACCAAAAGATTAAAGTTCTCATCAGTCCTCATCTCTCCCGTTTCACTCCCGCAGCCCCATGGCCCCCAGGCATGATCTTGCCTCAGGGACTTGGCTCTTGCTGCTCCCTCGGCCCAGGATGCTTTTCCTGCAGACGTCCACATGGCTGCCTCCTTCCTTCACCTCCCTCAGGCTCTGGCTCAATTGTTGCTTCTCAGTGAGGCCCTCCTGCCCACATTCCTGAAACCTGCAACCACCTCCACCCTGCTCTCCTTATTCTGCCCCCTGCTCTTCCCCCATGGCTGTTACCACCAGCTGACCATCTGTCTCTTCTTGGTCATCTGTTCCTTCTCTGTCTGATCCCACTGGAATGTCAGCTCCACGAGGGCAGAGCTTTCTGTCTGTTTTGTTCCCCAGGGCCTACAACAGTGCCTGGCACACAGAGGTGCTCAATAAATATTTGTTGAATGACTGAATGAGGGAGACCTCAGAGCTCACGGCTGAGTCATAAGGGTTTAGGGGCCCCATAGTCGATTTCTTCCCCTCGTGTTTCCATCTGGAGAAAGTGGCATGCCCCAAGGTCACCCCCCAGACAGCACAGCCATGACTGTGTGAAGGCCCCTTACTGCTCCTGGAAAACCAGCTTGCCAGGCTCTCCAAAGGAACCTGGCCAGCCTCCATGCACTAGTCCCTGGTCTCCTGCCTTTGTTCTAACCCGGGCATGAGCATCCTGAGTTCAGCTGCCAGCCTCTGGATGGTCCGGGGCAGAGAACACTTGGAGGGCGGGAAGAACTCCCCAAGGTCTTTGAGAGAAATCACTTCTTGCTTCCTTGAAACAGATCCAACTTGGCCCTCTCCTTCATCACCAAGTGCAGAGCCAGTGAAATTTGGGGGATGTTGAGCAACTGGCCGGGAGCCTTCTGGCACCCACAGTGTGCGAAAGGGGAGACAGAGCTCACCGGGGGCTGAGTCAGCACCGGGTGATGGAAGGTCGCACATTAGACATCTTGACGAAGATCGTCTGAGGGCTGTGTTAAGGACATGGCATGACCTGGGGACACTTCTAGGCAGGAGAGACAGTATACGGGTCTCAGCACTGTCAGCAGCTGGCTCCAGCCCCCAGGGACAGGAAGTGCCTTCTGGGTGCTCAACACTAGTCCTCCAAGCCTCTGGGTCTTCTGTTTGCCACTGTCCCTACTGCTCCTCACAAGACACGTAGTCCTAGGGTTCTGGGCCTCGTTAAAAGCACTTTCACAAGCATTGTCCCACCCGAACCCCACATAATCCCAGAAAGAAGGTAGATAAGGCATTTTTCTAGAAAAAAACCCTGAGGGTCAGAGAGGCAAAGTGAGCTGTTCAAGGTTACACAGCTCATACATGGCAGTGCTGGGCCTCTAACCGTCTGCAGGGTTCTTGCTATGTTGCCTATGATGCCAACACTCTTAGTGCTCTGCATTTAAAAAAATATATTTCAGAGGGGAAGGGAGAGGGAGAAAGGGAAAGAGGGAGAGAGAGAGAGAGAGAGAGACAGAGACAGAGACAGAGACAGAGAGACAGACACAGAGGAATATCAATGATAACAGAGAATCATTGATCAGCTGCCTCCTGCATGCCCTCTATTGGGGATCAAGCCTGCAACCCTGGTATGTGCCCTTGACCAGAATCAAACCCAGAACCAAACCCAGAACCCTTCAGGCTGATGCTCTATCCACTGAGCCAAACCAGCTAGGGTTGCATTTTAAAAAATATATATATATATATTTATTGATTTTAGAGAGGAAGGGAGAGGTAGAGAGAGATAGAAACATCAGTAATGAGAATCATTGATCAACAGCCTCTCACACTCCCAACTAGGGATTGAGCCTGCAACTAGGGATCAAGCCCGCAACCCAGGCATATGCCCTGATCAGGAATTGAACCGTGACCTCCTGGTTCATAGGTCAACGCTCAACCACTAAGCCACGTTGGTCAGGGAGTTCTCTGCATTTAAAAATTTTTTTTCTGGCAGCCTCTCCCAGAGTAGTGATGGTGAGAAATGCCTGAGGATTTCACGTAAACACTGGAGATAATAACCCTACATTTCTACAGCACTTTACAATTTACAAAGAACCTTCTCATCCTTGATTTCACTTGTTTCTCGCAGGTCTTGACTCTGCCAGAGGTTAGCTTTGCGACTTTGGCTGGTCAGAAACCCATGTTCTGGGGTTCTCTTCCACAAAACAAGAGATTTGGACTAAATCAGAGGGTCACAAAAGGGATGTCAGTTCCCACACCAATCCGCCGGGGGAGCTGGATGTACGGTATGTGAGATTTCATGCTTCTTCTCTGTGAGAACTGCCAGAGGTTGTGGGGGCAACTCTAGAAGTTCAGTGAAACGGGGTTAGGCAGTGGGACAGGGTCCATGTTCTTAAAAAGCAGATGTGACTTCATAATCTCCAAGGCTGGGCCAGCAGGCAGAAGTGATGGGCTTGGAGGCAACTGGAAAGTCTGCTCGAGAGACACCAGCAGGGCACAACCCACAGTTATGTGAGTGCCATCCGATGTTGGTGCCAGTCTGCTGGGGCAGGGCTGCGATGGGCGGGGAGGGGCCGGGGGGTTGGGTCCAGAGCAGCCTGGGCGTGGGCTTCTGGCCCTGCCACTTTCTGGCGCTGACCTTGAGCTTGACACTCATTTCTCCAAGCTTCAGCTTCCTCATTACTTCTACTACATCTATGGCTACATAACTCACAGGATGGCTGCGAGGATGAGAGTGTGTGACAACACTTGGTAAACTGTGAAGTTACACAGTTGTATGTTCTCATCATTATTACAGAAACAACCGAAGCACAATCTCGAGAACTCTCCAGTGATCATTTTGAGAGTTTCCAAACACAATCTAGTATTTCTCTTCCAAAAACATCCCACCCTCATCGCTCATCCTCTGTGGGTATATTTCTTTATTGCCCTTTATAACTAAAGTTCTCAGAGTTGTCTTCACAAGCTGTCTCCACGGTCTCTCTACCCATTTACCCCACCCCAACCCACATCCTCCCCGCACCCAATTCCAGCCAAGCCACTCTTGTTACTGTCATTGGGAGCTTTTGTGTGGCCACATCCAAGGACACCCTTTCCAGTCTCCCTCAGTCTCCACCACACCACTCCCCTCTTAAAACACTGCTCTCTTGCCTCTGAGGTTGCCACCCTCCTCTGGTTTTCCTTCTCTCTCTCTCTGCCTCCCTCTCCTTTTCCCCTAGTAGGTTCTTCCTCCTCTCTCTGCCCTCTTAATGTTGGAGTCCCCAGGCTTGGTCCTGGGTCCCCTTCTCCCCTCTGTCCCCTTTCACTAGGGGATAATATTCATTCTCAAGACTGACAACTCCCAAATTTATATCTCCTACCCAAATCCCCAGCCCAAGCTCAGACTCATATATCTGACTGCCTACCTGACATCTCTCCTTGCACCCGCACAGTCATCTCTGATGGAACTATCGATCGCTCATCCCCCCTGCCCTGCAATGGACACCCAAGTACTGAAGCCAGAAACCTGGTGCCAGCCTTGGTTTTCCCACCCCCTTGTCTTCATATCTAATTCATCAGCCAATCCTGCCATTTCTACCTCTTAAAAAAATCTTTCAAATCTTTCTCTTTTTTCCTCCCCCACTGCCACCAAAGAGGCTTCTTTCTTTCTTTCATCACTTTCCCCCATCAATCTAATCCCCCCATACCATAGCCACAGTCATCTTTTTAACACACAAATCCGGCCAGCCATTCTCCTATCTTAAACCCTTTGGTGGCTCCCCATTATGTTGGAATGGAACCCAGACCCCTTATCATGCCTGGACTGGGAGCCCAGCTTGGTTGGTTGCCCGCTTCGCTGACCTCCTCCAGGCCCTGGGCTCTCACAGAACTGCTCCCTCTGACTAGGACACTCTATCCACTTCCTCTGGCTTCTTCTCATTCTTTAGGTCTCACCATCAAAAGCAGCTCAGAAAAGTCTTCCTCCGGGTATCTACTGTCCCACTCTTGTTTGGTTACCTAGGTATTGCCCATTTCTCCCAGTAAACAATAAGCTTCATGAGGGCGGGGTCTGTGTTTGCCTTGTTCATTGCAATCTTCTCATTATCCAGTGCATAATGAGTGCTCAATAAATACCTGTAGAGTGAACGAAAGAGAAGTAGCCTATAGAAGGTACCAGATCACCACTGGGTGGCTGAGCAAAAGCCTGACCGAGCCAACAGTCTCTTGATTGGTGTTTGCCCTCCACTTTTATTGTTCCCCAAAGATATACATATTGACAGAGAGGAGGCCAAGACCTGGTGTCCTGGATAAGAGTGAGAGAGAATAACAAAATGTTATAGATACAGAGAATCAACCTTTTTTCTGTTCAGAATAATTGACCCATGTGAAAAAATAATCTTAGACAGTTACATAAAGAGAAACCAGATAATAGGATGTAATAATTATTGGGTACCTACTATATGTTCGATACTGCGCTAAGTATTATACATGAATAAAAAATTTTAAATTTGAAAGATATATAAATTACGCTATTTTGAAAAGTAAGAATAGGAAACCTTTTTCATTTAGAAAGGAAAATAATGAAAGATATATAGCTATTCAACACTATAGTTAGGAGAGAGAGGCAGGGCAGAGAGAAAAAACAGATGTATGTATGTACAAAGAATGAAAGATAGAGACACATAAAATAAAATAAAAAAACAACCGTAGAAATTGAATAAAACCCTGAACAGAGAGAGAAAAACATGCTGAAACATAGACAGACTGGCTCATACAGACACAGAGACATGGAAAAGGGGACATGCAGACCTGTAGAGACAAATAGAGAGATCCCTGGGAATTTCAAAAGGAACCTGAGATATTATCATAGAGAAACAACCCATCTCTGTGGCCATTTTCAGCATTTCCTCTAAAGGCATAGAATGTATTTTATTCTTGGTCACTTCAATACCCTTATTTTTTAGATGAAGAAAGCAAGTTTCAGAAAAAACGACTTTCTGAAAGTCAAATAGATAATTGTTAGATAAAATAAACCAAAGGCAAACTTATCCCTTAGCAGGGATCAACAAAAGTATGGCCTTTGGACTAAATCTGGACTGCTGCCTATTTTTGTAAATAAAGTTTTATTGGAACACTGATATGTTCATTTATTTGTGTATTAAGTATGGCTGCTTTTGCTATACTGTAGAGTTCAGTAGTTATGATAGAATGTATGGCCCAAGAGTTGAAAATATTTACCATGTGGTTCTTTGCAGAAAAACATTTCCTATCCCTGACTCAAAGGGTTATCAGCCTTATATTATAGGTATATTAAAAGTTCTAAGTGATCAATATCAGAACAGAACTCAAAATTAGAATAGTGTTAGTAAAAATTACGTTGGGAGTCTGTACTTGGAAATACAGTTTTTTTGAGATAACATGGTATTTCAGGGAGAGTATCGGTTGAATGCAAGGAAGACCTTAGGTCTTAGGATGGAGACTGTGAAGCAAAATAATCTTCAGAGAAAAGAGACAGAAAAGTTGCTTAAGCCGAAACCGGTTTGGCTCAGTGGATAGAGCGTCGGCCTGCCGACTGAAGGGTCCCAGGTTCGATTCCGGTCAAGGGCATGTACCTGGGTTGCGGGCACATCTCCAGTGGGAGATATGCAGGAGGCAGCTGGTCGATGTTTCTCTCTTATCGATGTTTCTAACTCTCTATCTCCTCCCTTCCTCTCTGTAAAAAATCAATAAAATATATTTGAAAAAAAAAAAAAGTTGCTTAAGAAGAGAGCAGTGTACTCTACATGGGGCTTATCTAAGGCTTAGAAGTAAGAGCATGTTCCTTCCCTCGCAATGAATGAAGTGGTTAAAGGGGTGTGGTAGAGGATCTCCACAGAGGGCTGCCATCTTCTCTTTTCTCTGTGGGCACTTCTTACTCCAAGCAGAAAAAGGTGGAATCTATTTCGCCTCCCCTTGAATGAATCTGGACTTGCCTCAATTAGCAGCATATGGTAGAAGTGATGTTGGGCCAGTTCTGGATCTAGCCGTTAAGAGACCTACTTTGTGTTTGGTAAAAGCCAGTCACCGTGATAGAAATTTCACTACCTTGAGATCACCATGCTCTGACACAGCCCAATCTAGCCTCACGGAGAGGCCCTGGGGAAGGGCACCGAGGCACCAGATATGTGAGTGAAGACTTCGCCAGCAGTTGAATGCATCTGAGTGAGTGATACCAGCAGATGTCACGTGGAACAGAAGAACCATCCAAATGAATTTGCTCGAATTTTTGACCCACAGAATTGTGAAAAATGACAAATTCTTTTTAAGCCACTACATTTTTGGAAAAGAAAGTACATAATGATGACCTATGATTTCAGACCCAAAGGGAAAAGGAATTTTACTACTGGAAAGTAAGAAAAAGTACTGTTCATAAGTCAGTGAAATTTTGTAGGGTAGCCATTTGAATTTCCAGTAGGCAGGTCTCCCCAAGGGATGCCTGGATCTGTTGAGTTGATACTTGCATCTCAGAATATCTGAGAATTTGTGCAGAGCCTGAGGGTAGAAGGGTAATAATAAATACAAGGATTCCAGAAACCCGTTTTCTTACTCCTCATTCTCATTCTCCATTCTCTTTTAGCCATATCCATTTCCTATTTTGAATGTACAACCTTTAATATAGATGATTTTTTGGAGATGTGTGTCATGCTCTTTTTTCTTTGCTTACATATTTAATCCAGTGAAAGCCATCGAAGTTAAATAGGACCAGCACACACATGGGAAAGCATTCAAACAAAAGATTCACAAATTGTATCCTAGGATAGGATATATCCAGAGGCCAGTTTAAAAGAATGGAGATTTTGGTAATGGGAAGGTTCTAGGTGTGGTGAAAACTCTGGGGGTAGGGATTTTAAAGGGGAGTAAATTGGATAGTGTGGAAAGGGCATCCATCCCAGAAAACAAACAAACAAATTTGATCCTGAATTAGGAGCTAACCAAGTTGAAGAAGACCTCACAAATAGAGGGAAAAGAAGGAGAAGGTAACTTTAAGATGAACAATAAAGACCTTTTGTCCTAAGGGGCGGATGGTTTTTTAAGAAAGGAATGTTTGGCACCAAAAGGTCAGAATAATCTACAGTGATGAGTGTCTGTAAGAACTCCAGGCAGACTGATTGATCTATACCTTGTTCTAAAAGAGATCTGTGCTCCGCATGAGCTCTGTGCTCTTGGAATTTCTTATATGTTGATGAGCATGGAAGCACCCAGAAGGAAGCGCCCAGACTACCATTTGCAGTTCTATCCCCACCACACGTGGACAATGCCAGAAAAAAACAGGTGCTCTGGTCGTGATGTTGATGAAGATGATGATAAAGACCATGACTCCATTCCTCAATACATGTTTATCTCACTAAACGAGGAAGACAAGGAGACAGGAGTTCCATAAAATATCAAAGGAGGAATTCAGGTGACAGATGGAGGCTATGGCAAGCAGGATTCTTTCGTTGCAAGTGGCAATCACTCCACATGCACTAGCTGAATAATTTATTGGCTCATATGTCCAAACGACCAGAACATCAAGGGTACAAGTAGTCTTCTGGGTGCAGGTGGATGGGAACCAGGGTTCTGACCAGAAGGTTTCAGGATCTCATTTCTCTTTCCCTCTTCCTCTTTTCTCTGTCTCTTGACCTCATTCTCTCACACCATCCTGCTTCACAAGGCTTGACCTGTGTTAACACTCTCAGCCTCATACTTCAGCTTCAGCACAGAGTGGAGATGCTATCTTTCCTCAGTTCCAATGGGAAAAACTCCAGGGAAGGGCTATGATTGGCCCAGATTGGGTCAAATGTCCATTCTCAGAGCTGGGAGTCTATGATTGACAGCCTTCAACTAGTACCAAACCTAGTGAAAGCAGCATCTCAGGAGCCACATATTTTCAGGAAGAGATGAGGAATGTGTCTCTAGATAGACAGTCATCCATCTGGGTCTGCACATTCTGGAGACAAACTTGCCAGGGCCTACTGATGGAAGGCCATGACTCCCTGGAACCACCGAGTCCCTGTGTCCTGGAGATACATCTCAAGATCCTCCCATCCCCCTCTGGAGCCCCAGAAAGAAGTAAACACAGGAAGTGGATTCACAAAGGGTTCTTGGCCTCCTGCCTGCTCCTGAAGCCTCTGCTCCAGGCAGCATTGCTGGCTGTGGGGAGGCGGGAGGGCACTGAGAGTTGGCAGCGACAAGCCCGATGTGGGGCATGAGGGGACACAAGGTGAGCTCTGGCCCAACTCTGTGATCAACTCTCCACAGACGCAGGCAAATCACTTCCTGCCTGGACACAAAATACTTTACATCTCTATTCAAACTTTCTTCCTTCATGCTATCACTCTCTAGAAGCGTTAGCTAAAAAGCCATTGGTCTCTCTCTCTCTTTTGTTTGAAGAGGTGGGCCAATTTAGTGGGGCAAATAGCCAATGGATACTTCAGTAAGGCCTAGGATACTGGCCATGGGACACGGAGTTAAGTGATGGTTTCATCAAGCTCTGGGGCCTGTGCATGTTTGCGGACAAGAGGAAAAGACCCAGGAGGGCAGTGGATTTAGAGTGGAACTAGGCAAGAAGGTGGAGAGGAACAGCAGGTAAACTACCAGCAGATGGGTTAGGCTTGAAGTCAAGAGAAGAGGAGAGGAAGCCAGGATGGGTAAGAAGACAGGATGACGTGGAAGATAGTGACTAGGAAGTTGATGCCCAGAGACCTTGGTCTGCTCATAGGTAAATAAGAGGTGAGGTTCTTAGCTGAGAGGAGGGTGCAGAAGTCACAGCTTGAGGAATGAGGAAGTTGGAATAGCAACCGAGGGGCTAATACATGGCCCCCTTCCATGGTAAATGGGGCATGCAGGGTGCGCACCATGAGGCTGAATTTGGGAGATGCAGAGGGCAGGCGGTGGGACAGGATTAGTCTTACAGGTTGCACAGAAGATACAGGAATGAAGCAATCACAGCAGGGAGGCCGGAACAGGGCCCAGGGAGTCAACCTGGACCAGAGGGCACAGGGTAAGGTGGACTAGAGGCAGGGCTGCCTCAGGGAGCCGAGTTCATGGTGAGAGCAGGTGAGGGCAGGTGTTCAGGGCCTCAGATCTGAAATGGGAGCTGCCTGCTCTTGGCCTGGAGAGTGGCTGGGTAAAGGAAGGGGGAGCATCTACTCTTGGGAGTGAGGTGGATTCTGTGGGGGCAACACGGGGCAGCAGAAAGTGCCCTGGACTTGGAGTTAGAACAGAAAGGCTGAGAGGCAATAGAGCTCCGTGGTGAGGAACTTACGCAGGAGTCAAGGGCAGACCCCTACTCTGCAACTCTCCAGCTGGGTAGGTTTTCCTGGACAAGTCACCCAGCTGTTCCAAGCCTCAGTTTCCTGATATCAGCTCCCCTGCCATAGGGTTTTGCCGAGAATTAAGATAATACCTATAAAGTCATTAATACAGTACTGGGCCCAGAGAAAACACTCAATAAGCACTAGTTAGTATGTCTGTCTTCTTCTCCCATATACACTCAGTCAATGGGAACTCGATAAATATTTTTGAAAGAATGAGTTATTATGATTATTACCTGTGTAGCCTTGAGCACAGGAGACTGTGAGCTCTGTGGAGTTCTGGACTATGTTTTATTCTTCTGGCTCCTAACACAATGTTTGATAAAGGAACCTGATTACATTCACTAGAATTCAGTTTCCTCATCTATAAAGTGGGGCTAATAATATTTGCTCTACCTCAAGGTCAAATGAGATAACGCATGCAAACTGTGACAGAGCTGTAGGTTTTGCTCGCATGCATATACATACACACATGCGCATGCGCGTGCCCACGCGATATATGACTGCTGTCTGCGGCAGAGGCAGTGCCTGGCCCCCCCGGGGAGCCCAAGCTCTTCTACCCCATTTGACAGGAGCTGAGTGATAGGCCCATTGAGCTGCAGGAATGCCCTGTGAAAGGAAGATGATAGGAGTTTGTTGAGGGCCTCGTCAGAAGGCGGCTGTGGTTTTCTCCAGCAGGGAAGAAGTCTGGAGCTGGGCACTGGGCTGGACATGAGGTATGCAAGAGGCTGCTTTAAGTCAGCCTGGCCCGATGCCTGGGTTGGACAACAAGGAAATAGAGGTCACCAGACAGGTCACAGGCCCTGGTGAGGAACTGAGAACAGACAGGTCTTGCCTGGTGAAGGGCAGTGCTGTTGTGTGAAGACAAGGACCAGGTGGACTCCTGCTGGTCCAGCTCATGGGGGAATAGAGATGGCCATCGTTAGCTTAGAAAAGGCCCATCTTTCTAGCCCAGGATCGTGTCCAATTAGTCTTAGCCCAGACTCTCTAGCTGGGTAGCAGGCCCCTCTTCGTGACAATGAGCTTCCCCCATAATGACTATCTGCTTGGAATTTCTCATGTAAGTTACTGTTGGAGCCCCCCTGGCCCTTGTGCCTATCAGGATACATGGGCCAGGCTGGCCAGGCCACTGTCTGGATCTCCATACACTCTCTCCAGACCCTGTGGATATGCTGTCCTGATTGCGGGCCTCCACTCCTTGTTCATCCTGGGATCCCATCCCAATGGGAAATTCAAGTTCCTCTGGTTCTCCCTCATGCTGCAGCCCATGGGGCATGCCTGGCTGTGTCTTGTGAAATAATGGTTGGAGGAAGCAGCAAAAGCCTTCCAGTGGCTGTGAAGTGTTAACTGATGAATTAAACCCTTCATTTTGATTTGAAGGAAATAGTCCTAGAAGACACTCTTGCTTTAAAAAAATATTAAGCTGCCAAGTATGAAAGGCATTCATTCGCAGGGGTCGTTGTTGCCAGGCTGGCTTGAATTCCCTTAGCCACGCATTAATACTAATCAGAATCTGGCTGTGCGAGCAAATGTGCACTCGAGTTTAGGGGCAGAAAATGTGTGTAAAGTATTAGTGAGAAAGTACCAAACATACCTATTTATTCCTTAAAGTGCTTGTAGTATAAAAATGACCTATCTGGCTGGCAGTTAAAATAAACAGTTATTTTAATTACAAATGAAAGGTACATGACTATAATCTAAGATATTAGGTATCACAGACAATTTATATTTGAACCATCCATCTAGATTAAAGCCCCGCTCGAGCTGGTGCATCCTGATTACACAAGACTAGCAGGCAAATCCTTGCTCCTCACAGTGGGGGTGGGGACATGTGGCACCGGCAGCATCTGAGAGCAGGTTAAAAATGCAAAATCTCAGGCACCAGATCTCCGCGTCAGAATCTGCATTTTAACCGATGACAAGGTGATTTACATGCGCATTCCAGTCTGAGAAGGGCTGGTCTGGGTCAGTGTTTCTCCAAGAGTAGCCTGTAGCCCATGTACATTAGAAGTACCTGGAGAGCTTATTAAAAATGCAAATTCCTGAGCCCCACCCAGACCTACTGAATCAGAAACGCCCAGGCACGGAGCCCAGGAATCGGCATTTCAAACAAACTGGTTTTTATTTTCGCAGAACTGCGAGACCTACCCCTAGTCCTTCCTATCTCTTCGAGATCTATTAAGGACCAGTTGACATTCGATGTTCTGAGTCCAGTGCAAAAGGATTTGGATGGATATCATGTCTGCCATTTAGGGGTTTAAAGCGACATTGCTGTAGCTGAACCTGTAGGGGACAAGCGATGGCATAAATACTGAGAAGGATTATGGTATTGACTAATTCACGATGCATTTGAGTCTCCCTTCTGCACTGAATACATGTTCTTCCTGAGGGGGAGAAAAACAGACATGTTGTCCTCATCCTTCGGACTTCCACCTAAGGGACCACTCATTCTTTTGGGCTACTGGGCAGAGCCCAGGCCATGGCTCAGCATTTTGTTCCTTCAGAAAGAGAGAGAGACATGAACCATAACATTCTCTTTTAGAGATAAGAGAAAAATAGCCAGCATCTTTTGGAATTCAATGTATGACAAGTGGAGATGGGGGACATGTGATAGGAGCCTGGCTGAAGGCCTCTGTTGACTCAGAGCTTAAATGGCATGAAGGCTGGCCCTTAACCTTGGTCCTTTAGTGAAACAGTGTCTAAGGTGGGCTAACCTGGCCCAGATCTCGGGACTCACGTGCGGTTACATAGTGCTTTCTGGTTTACCAACATTATGACTTTATTCCCTCATCGATCCAATCTGGTGGGGTCATTATTTATCTCCCCTCCCCCTTTAATGCAAAACCAGAGGTTAGTCATGTACCCATCACACAGCTGGAAAGTGGCAGGGCTGAGCCTTGAATTTGCTTCTTCTAACTCCAACCACAAGCCTTATTTGTCTTCTATTCATGAGCTAACATATTATTTCAACTAGACCAGGGACTCCTTTTGGCAAAGCTCCCTCCATATTATACCAGCGAGTGCAGCATGAGCACGTGATAACCCCTCAGCAGGTTCAGTGGCCAAAAAAGAGTTACTGCTTCTTTACTTTGCAGCTCTGGCAAATTCTCAGAGGTGTAGGTGAAAAATCAATGCCAGATGGCTCTCGTGGAGAAGACGCCACGGCTTGGCTGCCGTGGAATCACCTTGGGAGGAACGTCATCGAAGCTGAAGGGTATGGCAAGATCAGGCTGGACTCTGGACCACACCAGCCCCGCGTGGCAGCCCAGCCCTAACGTGGCTCAGCTCCACTTTCCATGTTCACGCAAACAGTGAGGTGAAACGAGGGAGGAGGAGCGGCAGAGAGAGCAGCATCCAGGAGGCACTACTGCTCGCCCTGAGAGACCCCTCCAGGCCTGGATGTGGAATGGGGATGAAGCTCCACGGTGACAGCACAAATAAGGCTCCTGTCCACACCATCATTGGGCTCAATAGATAAATGCAGACCTGTTGTCAGAAATGACAATCTGGGTGTTACAAATAACCGACTCAACGTCGTGATCGCTGGAGCTGAGGTTCAGGAGCAAAGTGGAAACCTGAGTGGAAATCCACAGTGGCCAGGAGGGATCTTGAAAGAGCTGCGAGGACTTTTCCAAAGCCTGCTTGCCCGCGTCCAGGAGCGATGTGTGCACCTCTGATGTATTATTATTCTCAGGATTCCGGCATGGGCTCCTCCATCTTTGTGGAAGACAATACCCATACTCACATCATGGGCTGGGGCCCAGCTGGGGCAGTGCGCCCCGTATTCGTTTCCTAAGGCGCCATAGCAAATTACCAGGAACTGCATGGCTTAAAACAGAAATTGATTCTCTCACAGCTCCGGAGGCCAGAAGTTCAAAATCAAGGTATGGGCAGGGCCGAGTTCCTTCCAGATGTTCTAGGACAGAACCTCCTCCAGCTTCTTATGGCTACAGGCATTGCTTGGCCTGTGACCGCCTCACTCCACCTTTGTCTCCGTGGTCACATTGCTTCCTCCTTTCTCAAAACCCTCTCTGCCTGTTTCTTTTAAGGCAATATTGCATTTAGGGCCTATCCAGATAATCCAGGATAAGCTCTTTTTTCTCAAGATCATTGACTTAATCTCATATTTTGTCATATAAGGTAATGTTCACAGGACCCAGGGACTAGGGCATGGATGCATCTTTGGGGGGAGGGTGGTGTACCATTCAACCCACTACAGGCCCCTCTGAATTAACTCTTATTTTCCCAATAAATTATCAGTTAGGATCACAATAATAGTACCTGAGAAGTGTGCTAGGTGCTTCATATGCTCATTTAATTTCCCCAACAACTCGGGAAAGCCAATATTTGTATTCCCATCACAAAGAAGGAACAAAGCTCTGAAGTACATACTCCTTCAGATTCTCCAAAGGTTTTTGGTCTGTGTGTTTGGGGAAGAAGAGAGGATGAGCCCCTAACCTTCTTCAAACACAGCATTTCCACTCTGATCTTATTTAGATGGTAGGAGGTTGCAGATTTCCTTTATCTTCCAAAGGGTTACACTGAGAAAAAGTTCACAAGACACAGCTCTGCACTTCACAGCCTTGCATTGTTTGGGCAGGGACCCAGGTTCAGGAGCCCCACCTCTGGAGGCAGACATGCCTGGGCTCAAATCTCTTCTCTCTCCTAACCTTGTTCTCTGTCCCTGGGCAAGTTAGCTAACCTCGCTGAGCAGCATGTTCCTCACCTGTGCAATGGAAATGATAGTAGAATGTACCTCAAAGGGTTGTCAGAGAACGGAATGAGATAATGCACCTCGAATGTTTAAGTAGTGCTCCATAAAGAACAGCTATTAATTTCATTGTTATCTTCATTGGCTTATGCGTTTCTTCTACTGATCAGTTCCCTTGATATTCAATCTGGGATCTCTTGAAAGTGGAAATGTTTATCCAGAATAGGTGAGTCCAGCTCTTTTTCCCTCGCTTTCAGAGGACGGGTGGCATCAGTCCAGGGCAGTGATATGCAGTGTCACTCTTCCCGGCTCCTGGAAGAGGACGCTGACATCCACACTATACCCAAAGGGTCTGAGTCACATGCATGGTGATGGATTCCAGGTGCAGCCCTAGACTCACACAAGAGTCCCCAAAGAGGCTGTGATGACAAAACTTATAGAGCAGTGGTTCTCAACCTTCCTAATGCCGCGACCCTTTAATACAGTTCCTCATGTGGTGGTGACCCCCAACCATAAAATTATTTTCGTTGCTACTTCATAACTGTAATTTTGCTACTGTTATGAATCGTAATGTAAATATCTGATATGCAGGATGTATTTTCATTGTTACAAATTGAACGTAATTAAAGCATAGTGATTAATCACAAAAACAATATGTGATTATATATGTGCTTTCCGATGGCCTTAGGCGACCCCTGTGAAAGGGTCGTTCGACCCCCAAAGGGGTCGCGACCCATAGGTTGAGAACCGCTGTTATAGAGGCTGGGCCCTGGAGCAAGGTGTGGGACTTTATTGACATCTGTAATAATTGTAAAGATTTATTTATGGACATCTGTGGGGTTCCAGGTCACCTTAGGCAACTGCTGCCTCAGTGGCCAAGTGCAACTCACCGTGAGGTGCTACGTAAGTGGCAAAGGGATGCTCATGTGCCTCTGTGAAGGGCTTATGATTACATTTGCTTCCAGATGAATGAAATGTGAGCTCCAAGAGGCAGGCTGACTGACACCAATCTCTTCAACATATTCCAAAACAGCTGCTTTAAGTACAGGTTCTGATTGAATTTTGGAATGTGTCATAATGAGAGCTTAGCATTTATTGACTGCTTACCACCTGCCAGGCACTGGGCTGAGGACTTTATCTGCATGTTCTCACGTTCCCCCAAATGAATCTATTATCCCTTTTTACAGATGAGGCACAGGAGGTCAAGGGACTCCTTGAAGGTCACTTAGTTGTGAAGTCGAGGTGCATGGCGCAGCCTGGGCTCGGCGGGAGTCTCTGGAGACTCCACTCTAAGACCCGGGCGGAAAGAATGCACACTGCCTGCTCTTGTGCATCTTCATTTTGGACGGGATCTTATCCTGATCATTAAAAATGAATGTTCTATTCAGTAGCTGTGGTAATTAAGCAAAACAGAACAAACAAGAAAACACCGCCACCATCAACAAAACCCAAACTAACAAAAATTTGCCTTGGGCCAGATTCTTCTCTAAAGCGCATAAATCTACAACTATAGGCTCCCAAAAGGAACAAGCACTAACACAGACCTAACCCGTTTCTCTGAAAGGCACACTTGTGAGTCAGGGTGACAGATACATCTCAGATGACGGAGAACTTTCTAGAAAGTGCATGCTGGGAAGCAGGGCACTCATTTTAAGAAAAGAGGCACCACTCTAAGAGAAGGAAATTTCCAAAAAGACGTTGGGACGAGGGTGTGCCTGGCATTGGTGGGCCCTCTGCAGGGGGCAATGGTAGACATGTTAGTGAGGAGAAGGAGGTAACTGAATTGAGGTGTGATGAAATGCAGTGAGTGATAACAGAAGGAGTATGTTTTCACTGTGGCCCTGGGAAGGTGGGCTTGTTCTTAACAGCATCAATGATATCTGTCAACAGTAGGAGCAGCAGTTGATATTCACTGAATACTTGTTGATGAGTGACGTGCACATCAATGATCTTGTTTAATCTTCACAACAACTCTATAAGGTAGGAACTATTATTAGTCCCATTTTACTGATGATGAAATTAAGGCTCCACAAGGTTAGGCAACTTGGTGGAGGTTGCACAGCTGGAAAGCAGCAGAAGCCCATTCAATGAACCTGGGCCTGTGGGATCCTAGAGCTCATGTTCTTACCCAGCTTTCTTCTTGCCTTTCACCTGGCTAGTCCCTGGACTTAGTCTCCTGAAGATAGTACGTTTTTGATGCAGTGAGGACTGCCTCCTTGCATTGACTACATCTATTGCATTATAGTGTGATGGACTCTCCACACACAGGAAGTGGGTTTAAAATGCATGAGAGACTCGCTGAGTAGGGGGTGGGTTAGGAGGTGATAGGGACAGGCTTAGAAACAGGAAGTGACAATGACATTCATTAATATGCATCATAACCTCTCACCACTTTCTATGTCGATCAGAAGAGGATTTGAATTTGGGGGGACTGGGGCAGGCCCTATGAGGCTCTCTTCCCTCCCACCCCTGTACCATCACCAAGGCTGCATAGGGGAAACTCTCCCTTCTTCATCTCCTCTAACCCCTGCAAGGGGCCTGTGACAGCCCTTGCAGACAAGTGGGGGCTACTGGAAACAGGATACTAATACAAGTGGTAATTCCCTGGTAAACCTCTGGCTCCCTCAGCCCAGGGCACCTTAGGTGAAGGATGCATTTTAAAGACAGAACTGGGCATTCTGTGCCTTCTCGGGCTAGAGGAGAAGATGGGCACATCACATGCCAGTTGGCAGAAGAAAGGGGACAATTTCTTCTCGTTCAAAGTCATTTAGTGCATTTATTGGCGATAGCAGTGGGGGACATTAGAAATTAGTCACCCTTTTAAGTCAGCAGCGGTCCCTTGCTGCCCTAATCTACACCCTAAATTACACTTGGAGATCTAGAGCGTGTCATTTTTTTAAAATTAATAAATTTTACTTTTTAGAGCAATTTTAGATTCACAGCAAAATTGAGCAGAAAGTACAGAGAGTTCCTATATACACTCTGTCCCCAAACACCGACAACCTCCCCCATTGCCGACATCTGGCACCACAGCGGTGCGTTTGTTACAATCGATGAACCTACACTGGTGCATCATTATCACCCAGAATCCATAGTTTACATCAGGGTTCACTCTTGGTGGCACATGCTATGGTTTTGGAGCGTGTCCCTTTTTTATCTGATAGGAACACGCCTAAGATGACTGGCTTGTGGCCACCTAGTAGGGAGAAGCTGCAGCTATCATGAGCCCCTAACCCCTCGTTGGTGCTCACACTCACACCTTCTTTGCCAGAAAATACAATCAACTGGTCTCCCAGGGATCATATAATGAGAAGAGAGGTAGAGAGAATCCACAGGGATGAAACTAACAAGAATCAATTCCACGGCTTGAAAAAAAAGGGACCCCTCCCCACCCCTGCTGCTTCACGGTGGACTGTTCCGTGGTTTATTCTCACCCCAGAAGACACTGAGATGAGACTGGAAGACTGGAAATCCGGCAGCAGCAGGACTGTCCATTCAAATCTCAGGGCCTGTGTTAGCAGCGAGTGTAAAGAGCATCGGGTTACTGTGCGAGTCTGCAGATCAAGGGAGCCTGGGAGTCTTCTGGGTTCAAGCCCTGGATCTGCATGTTACCAGCAGTAAATATAGGATTGCTATAAGAATGACATGATGTAATAAGCATCAAGCCTGTGGATCAGGGGTCCTCAAGACCACCCGCAGATCAATGATTCCCTAGGAGGAGTCTCAGAACTCAGCATCCAGAATGCATGGCTAAGATTTATGACAGTGAGATGATATAAAGTGAAATAAACAAAGGGAAAAGGTGCACAGGTCAAAGTCTGGAGGAACAAGCTTCCAACAGGCCCCTCCCAGTAGAGTCACACAGAATGTGCTTAATTCCCCCAGCAACAGGCTGTGACAACATGTGTAAAGTGCTGTCTGCTAAGGAAGCTCATTAGAGACTCGGCGCCCAGGATTTTTATTGGAGGCTGGTCACGTCGGCACATTCTGCCTAGCACATACCAATACTCCAGACTCCCAGAAGGAAAACAGGTATTTGGCATAAAACCACAGTTTGTGTAGGTAGTTTAGGCACAGTGAGCTACTGGTATCGGTCCTGGGGATAGTGGGAACTCTCCCCAAATCCAAGTTCCCATCTGCAGGCCAAAGACCAACCTTGAAAGTGGGGTTTACTAAGGATAAGGGCCTGCTCTGTTAACCCTTTTCTGCACAGCCTGCTTCACTGTTTGACACATGGTAGATGTTCGATAAATTGCAATTATCATTACCAGCAGCACCGCAGTTTTGCACCTTTCTCTACAGGAGGAGAGCTCAGCATACCGACCCTGGTGTCCTCCAAGTCCAACCAGGTACCACTTAGAAAATGAAGAACAGGTGTGCATACACATACCTGTACACACAAGTGTGTATCTAAGATAAAGTAACTGCTCACATAATAAACCTTTCCCTCTTCAACTACTGAATGATTCTTCTCTCATCTCTGGTCTTAGTCTGCCATTTACAACTCTAATTAACATGGTGGTTTTTTTTTGTATTTTCAACTGAGTTGTTGGTAAAAAAACAAAACAAAACAAAACAAAACAGGTTCATCATGTCAGGACCAAGGACAGAGCCCCGGGCACTTGCCTTAACGCCTCCTTTTACTTAAAGCTCTTGGATCAACCTTTAGGATGATTCTGCTAAAGGAATGATCATCTGCCTCATGGTAGCTACAATAATATGTGAGGAGGCCATTAACTGCTTCATTAAAATAAAAATAAACGATGTCTCCAGCATTCTGCCAGTCCACCAGGCAAATGCTTGCTTGCAAGGAAACAAGGTTCATTGTGTCTGCAGCCAGTGCTGGCTCCTGGTGATCACACACTGTCTTAAAAATTTATAAGCCATTTGTTTGAACTTAATGTTCTTTAATTGACAGATACACTCTTTTTAAATGTTCTCTGTTTGAAACAAGCTGCCTGTTCTCATCTTTGACTGTGGGTTCCCCAGCCTCTGGGATGCACCTGGTCTTGTGACTTAATGTCAGATGACCAGATGTGCACCTCACCTGCCTTTGGCTGCAGTTCCCTTAGTAGATTATTGGTTCTACCTGTTCAGGTTTGAAGGCCCCCTTCATGGAGAAGATGGAAGTCATCAGAAGTTCTAAGTTCTACCTCCTTTCTATCACTTGAACATTATATTCTACTCCCACTCCCAACAACCTATCCTTTATGTCAAAGGAGAAATATAACAACGTGCAACACTGCATTCCAGGACATCAGTAATGGAAACACAGTAATTAAAGCCCACCAAAACTACAGGGGGGTGGGGGGGTCATTATACTATTCTGCCTACTTTTTCTTATGTTTAAAATTCTTCAGTATGTTTTTTGTTTTCTTTTTCAAAAAAACAATGAAACTGGCTCTAGTTGGTTTGGTTAGTAGACTGAAGTGTCCTGGGTTCGATTCCAGCCAGGGCATGTACCTTGGTTGCTGGCTCAATCCCCAGCCCTAGGCGGGGTGCATGTGGAGGCAACCAATTGATGTGTCTCTCACATCGATGTTTCTCTGTCTCTGCCCCTCCCTTCCACTCTCTCTAAAAATCAAGGGAAAAATATCCTGGGGTGAGGATTAACAACAACAACACAATGAAAATGATTTCAGCAATATTAGAAAACATAAGTTATCAGTCTGGACCTTGGGTCAGAGGGACAGGAGGGGAGAGACTAGGCATGTATTCAGGAAGTAAATAAACCAAGTAGACACAAGATCTTGAGAAAATGATCAACTTCTCTAGGGCTTTACAATCCTGAACCCAAAAGCCAAAATGCACTTTTTCCTAGCACTCCCTCCTGTTGGGGTGGTGATGACCTGAGGAATAGAATTCTGACCCCGTTTAAGCTAACACCTCACTGCTCACAGGTATCGATCTTATGCCTTCCCTAAGCACCGACCCCAGGCTTGCATCTAATTTGAATAGGAACCGGTTAATTTCCATAGGTACTTAGTGCTTCTGTCTCCTCTGTGTCTACCCTTGTTGGTGGTATTCTTTTTAGCACACAAGACCCAAGAAGACAGTTTCCCTGCCTTTCACTCTCTTCAGAAAGCCCTGGAGCTAAGCATCCCTATCCTGGCCGGGCAGGCTCCATGCCTGCGGCTCTCCTTCACCCAGTGCCCGTCTGCAGATGGGCCTCAGGTCACAAGGGCTTGGGCTCTCTGCCCAATTTCCTGGTCAACACCCCAGCCAAGAGAAAGGAGAGAGACTGAGAAGATCAGAAGCAGCCTTCCCGAACAAGACCAGGAGGAGTGGGTCACAGCCAGCCTCCGAGGGGAAGTCTCTGATCCACAGAAACCAGGACACTCTGTATCAGTAAGAAACACTCAGAACCATTTTTCAAAATTAGCAGCTGTAAAGGAATGAAAGCCGATCACCGTCCAGTGCGCACACAGACTCATTCCACCCTCAGAGAGCCTCACAGTCATTATTAAAGAACACATTTCAGAACATAATATTACGCTATTGATTGCTGTTTGTTTCGATGTTTAATTCAGTCACAGCTCGGGTTGTGGAGAGTTTTAAATGGAACGGATGCTCTGAAGACCTGCACGAATGTTCCAATTTTCCACTGGGTTTCACAAGGAGCGTTGGTGGTGCTGTGGGGACCAGGGGCTCCTGGTGCCCCCAGGTTCTTACAGGCGGGGAAGTCAGGGGAGGCTGCTGATCAGGGCTCTGCTGTCTTTCTACAGAAAATGGAAAAGGTGTAGAGTTCCACATGAATCCAAGCAACATCCACTCCTTCTGCCACCACGCATTAAATGATCTGGGACCGAAATTCAATACACACCTCAGGCACTCTTGCGGAACGTTACCAGTGCATCTCGCCAGCATCAACATCCCCGGAGGAATAGAAAAGAAAACAAATAAAGGCTCTCCTCTGAACATACACAGAGATAAAGGGAGACCACAGTGGGAAACCCCACTTGGATGACAGGCCTGAGGGTTCCAAAGGTACAGCCAGACCCACACTGCAGCTGCTCCTCCTCGCCCTGAAGCTGGTAGATAGGGAGGACCCCAAGGGTGTGCAGAAAATCCAGGGACAAGCAAACCCTGAGGCCAGACCTTGAGGTGGCCCAGTCCTGGTGTCCCTGGGGCCCTGTCATCACCACTTCCTGTCCTTTCCACCCCTAAAACTTGCCTAGAACCATTTCCCCAACGACCCTAGTTTGCATCTTCTTTATGTTTCCATGTTCTCTTATTTGCCTGGACCCATGGTTCTCCTATTGTGGTCCCCTGACCAGTGGCATCATCATCATCTGGGGACTGGTTAAAAATGCAAATTTCTCAAACCCCAATCCAGACTTCTCCCATCAAAACTCTGAGCCTGAGACCTGGACATCTATGTTTTTGAAAAGGCCTCTAGGTGATTCTGATGCACAGTCAAGTTTGAGAACTACTGACTTGGACTACTGCAACAGTTTGTAAGTCTCCCGCTTCCAATCCATTTCCCAATCTGCCACCAGAGCCGCCTTCTAAAACACAAACCTAATCAGCATAGGTGCCTAGCACAACCCAACACATAGTAGGTGCACAATAAATACTTATTGACTGAGTAAATGAAATATCACCTCTGCTTTTAAAACTTTGATGGCTACTCATGGCCTATACAAAATAACCTAGAAACTCCTCAGTAAGGTAGATTAATATTTATCTGATCGTTATTTCTTGTTAGTACTATTTTTCTTAGTAGTTGTCATTTGTGGAGTAATCTACTCACAATTTAGTAAGTACCCTGTATTATGCTATCCTTTTTCTTTCTTTTTCTAACCTGTCCACCCTGACAGAGCTGGGTAGGTGCCTTTTATAGATGAGGAACCATCAGAGAGGGTTATGGAACTTGCCTAAGGACCTCCAAGCACCAAGTGGTGGGCTGGAGTTCAATGCAGGTCTGTCTATCTCCAAGGCTCATGCTTTCAATGTATTTCCTTTCAACATCAGATCGCAATGTCCCTTCTAGGCTCTGCCCACCTCTCTCAGGCTTTGGCTTGTGCTCTAAGTGTTCTCGAAGTCTCACCCAATACTCTTTGAAAAACAGAATGAACTACTTGCTAATTATACTAACGGGCCAGTGCATATGGTGGGTGGCTGATGGGAGCCTAAAAACCCTGCAATGAGTATCTCCTGAAATGCGGTCCTCAGGTCACCTGCATCAGAATAACCTGGAGGCATGCTAGAAATGCAGAGCCCCAGGCCATGCACCCCCAACCCCAATTCTAACACAAGGGACTTGGGGGACAGTCAGGAAATGAGTGTGTCCTAAGCATCCTGCTCCCCCATAGTTATTCGGCACAGTGATATCTGACACCCACTGCCCTGGAGTGTGAGCTCATCTTGTCCACACTGGTCCCTGCAGCAAATCCACAGGGCTGCTGCGTGACAGGCCACCAGAGAATGAATGAGTGAGCCCTTTTCTATGAAAAGGATTGAGGTGGGGTAGGGTGTCCCATAAAACACTCACAGGAGAGAAAAGAAGCCACGGCAGAGACAGGCTTACCAGATGTGGCACCAGCTGTTGGTACACAAGAAACAAGCCTCAGTGTGAAGAGAAGACAGAAGTTTCGAGCCACAAAAACTTGACATATCGACTTTGGCAAGGCTTGCCGACCACGCAGTGCCGATAATGTTATTAACGCTGAATGTATTTGCCTGACCTTATCAGGCCATATAAAGAGCACAGGCGTCTAATTAAGTTCAGAAGCCAGCACCTCTAACTTCTTTCTCGATAGCTACTGAGCCCATCATTTACCCTGATGTTCCAGAAATGATTGGTCTTTAAAACCAAAGGAAGTTGGTCATTAGCATGTGTAAGGTGCTTGTCATGATTTGTGGTGAGGCCAGTCTGGCAGCCAGAGATGGAGGGTATTTCATTCTGCTTGGCACAGCACCAGCCAGCTGGTAGGAGACCCAGCCTTATCACCCCATCACACTCACCGCAGGGCTCTCTGCCTCCATCTCCTTCTATTCAACATGCTCACAGATGGATTGAAAGGGGACACTGATGGGCCTGCTGATCAAACGGGCAGATGACATAAGCTGGGGAGGAAGCCAGGATCCAAAAGGGATCTGTGAGTCAGGAGTAATTTACAGGGGCTGATGGAAGATCTTACATTTGGACTGTCTCCATCCTCAAAACAAATATTAAATAGTAACTTAAAATAACTGCAAACACTTACAGAGGCCTGTGGCCAGAAACTGTTCTAAGAAACTTTGAACATACTAATTCATTTACTTCTCCACACCCTGTGAAGTAGGTTCTGTGGTTATCCTCATTTTTAAGACGAGGAAACTGAGGCAAGAGCAATGAACTAGTCCAAGGGACTGTAAATATTTTATTAAATATTATTATCTATTTAATATTTTATTAAATATATTTTTTGTTGTAGTAATGATTGTTTATTTTCATTTTTATTTGTTTTGCTGATTGAAGATGCACTGGGGTCTGGACTGGGTGAGAATAGGATTGGATCACATGTGTCATATGTTGCATTAAAAGTCAGGGAACCCTAAGGAATACTTCCCTCTGCTTAGGAGCCTCCTGGCCTGGGGAGGAGGCGAGGCCTTTCCCACTTTAGGCTTAACCATGCACGGGAGAGTCTGATGGGGAGTAGGGTGGGTTGCAGGACAGGTGCCAGAGCCCCTGAGACAGAATTCACCCAAAGGGAAGGAGTCTTTCCAGGAAAACCAGGCCCAGCAACAGAGCCCAAGGGTTGGAGGAGAGTGGGTCTTCGGTGCTTCCCAGCCTCTGGGTCTTGATCCTGTCGCAGGATCCTCGTGTGACATCTCTTTCCCCAATATATCTCTATATTAAAAGTTCCTCTTTTATTTATTCATGCAGACATTTCCCTATAACAGTAAGCTTTAGAGAATAATCCATGAAAGTACTGCAGTTCTGGAAGCTGGAGTCCCAGATCAAGGTGCCAGCACCTCTGGTGTCTGATGAGAAACCTTTTCCTGGTTTACAGATGCCATCTTCCTGTGGTACCCTCGCAAGGCAGAGGGCACAGAGCAGGAAACTTACTGCTTGAACTTCCTTCTTTAGTTCCACCCACCAAATCTCCCCTTTCTTTGTAGCTGCCAAGTGTACTTGACAAATACTCCATCGATGGAACATTCACTACTGCCCCCAGAGGCAACTCCCCTACCTTCATTTTTTGGGGGTAGGCTTCAACTTTAAAGAAAGTTATTTCTTACGTCGATTGTAGTAACGCTGTATTTTAAACAGGGGTAGTTGAGTTGGAGATATTAACGTAAGGTGTCTGCTCCCCAAAGTACCAGTCATTGAAATCACTGTGGGCTATCCTAACAGATATATAGTGTATGAATCGAAGGAGGTGACATAGTGCTATGTTCAGTTCTGGGCAAGTCAATGAACTTGAGAGGCAGTTGTCTAGCTGAGATTTCTTTGGAGGAGGGTGATCTGGTCAGTGAGAGACACGGCAACCAGGACTCAGAAGATCTGATGAAGGAGATGAAGATATCTGACTTGGAAACGTAATCATGTGCATCTATATTAAGCTAAACACGAGTTTACACTGATGTCTACAACTCAAATCCATTACCACATGCATCATTCTATCCGAGGGGAGGCAGATTGTTAAGCAACAACAACCATTCTGTAAGGTGATGGATGTGTTAGCTAACTTTATTATGGTAATCATTTCACAATATACACATAGGTCAAATCATCATGTTGTGTACCTTAAAATCACACAATGTTATATGCCAATTATATCTCAGTAAAGCTGGGGGGAAACTACATTAAAAATTAACATTTTGCAAAGGTGGAACTGTTTGCTTCTAGGGGTGGTGGGTATTCCGTCACTGAGTGTACTCAAGCAGACTGGGCAGCTACAAGGAACGGGGAGATCTGGTGGCTGGAACTGGAAAAGTTAGTTCAAACTTGACTATGTTCAAGGTCCCTCGCAGTGCTATGGCTGTTGAAACAGAAGGAGACGGTATGTATGGCTTCCCAGACAGATTCATTGTTTTCTAGCTTCCAGAAGTCTAAGGTTTGGGCAAAGAGAAAGAGCTGGCATGTATGACAAATAAAGGAGGCACTATTCAACAGGTAGGAAATTTATGGCATTTGTAATCCAAAGAAGAGAAAACAGTCTTAAAATATAAATGAAACTCAAAGAGATTTTAAATTCACAGATGTCAGCCAGAATGGATTGTGAAAGGGGAGTGATGCTGGCTACACGTGCC
Organism: Myotis yumanensis; assembly: GCF_028538775.1. NCBI lineage: Eukaryota > Metazoa > Chordata > Mammalia > Chiroptera > Vespertilionidae > Myotis > Myotis yumanensis. Next base: position 20,592,549 of record NW_027223764.1, on the reverse strand, counting down.
AGGGGACTGACGTCTAAGGAGTTAATCCTTCTGTTTCTTTAAGAGTCTTGGGTGTCCACAGTCGGAGGGACGATTCCTTATGTTTTATGACCGCAGACCAGGGGAAATGCGGTAGCCCAGAGTCCAAGAGAAAGAAACAAGGGATTGACAGTCCTGAACACACAGAGAGGGCTGAATTTCCCAGCAAGGTGCCGCTGCCCCATGTTAGGGTGACAAAAATGGAATGGCTACCCCACTGTGTGAAAGAGGAACCCCTCCCCAACTAGCAGTTCTTCCTTCCAGCCACAGCCTTGTCCAAAAAAGACCATCAATCACCTCTGGAGGAAAGAAGAGAAGATGAAGGGATAGAGAGGGGCAATGGGGAGCTCAATCGTCCCGCCCCCAAAGATTTTGAACAAAAAAAAAAGTACATCTGGAAATAGACTCAGAGATTTATTTGTAAAATAATCTCTCTTAGGTGATGCTGATACTGGGATTTCTCAACCACATTTGGAGCTACACTGGTGCTCTTAGTTCCAGTTTGCCCAGGACAGCCCCACTTCCTCCCATGTAAAAAGTGACCTGGTTTGAGTGACAAATTATATGGGCACTCTTCTTAATACTGATGAGTCCCTGAACCACACAGGGAAGAAATCATGTATCTGCAAGGTATCCTTTTGGCCAAACATTGCTATTCCATCCCAGCTTCAGTGGGAGAGTATATTCACCACTGAACGTGAGGGTTCTCCATTGGGGATGGGGAGAGATTCATATTGGGGCAGGGAGAAGTTTCTAGAATCTTCTGGGGTCAGGGATTTGGGGGGTGGGCAAGGAAAAATAGATCGACAAAGCTCCCCAGGTGCTCTTCCCCTCCTCTTCCCCAGGCCTTTAAGAATCACTGCTTAAGGAAGGAGCTGGCGCATAGCATAGCGACACTGCTGCCATGCCAGCCCAAGCCTCCCTTTGGGCCCCTTGCCCTTCCTTTCTATTTCCTCCTTTCTCTTTTTCCTCCTACATTTTCCTGTGTCAATATCAAAGGGCTGTCGATGTGAATCGCCCAGTTGATGATGGCTCTCGAGATTAAAGAGTTAGCTGATCTTTGGTCAAAAGTAACCATGGAAATCTGAGACATTAACCGTTGCCTGCTGGGGACCTCTGACGGGAAGCTCTCAGATTCTCTCCACGCTCAAGAGAGATGGGATAAACTGCAGGCCCACTCCGCAGAGCCACTGATCTGAAACACAGATGTGATCACATCTCTGTCCCCACCCATCCCAGCTCCCAGACTTGTAACCCTTGAGATGCCAAAACCATGCTGAAAGGTGCAAATCTCGCCTGACTTTGGAGGCAGCAGGCACAGTCACTGGGCTTCTCCTTTCTCTTCCATCCATTTCCCACTCCTTGGTGACCTCACACAGTATCAGGGCTTTAAATACCATCTCTACGCTGACAACTCCCAAATTTATACCATCTCCACCCAGGACCTCTTCCCTGAACTTCAGACTCATATATCCAACTGCCTACTCGACATTGCTCTTGAATGTTTAATAGACATTTCAAATGTTACTTGTCAAAAACTGAGCCTCCAATCGCCCCTCGAGATTCACTCCTACTGTCTTTCTTTTTGCAACTCCTGACCTCCAGGGGCTCAGGCCCAAAGCTTGAAGTCTTGCTTGACTCCTCTCACATGCTACATCCAACTCATTAGCAAATCCCACTACCTCCACCTTCGAATCTGTACAGATTTTGATCCTTTCTTACACTTCTCCTGCTCTGGTCTAACCCCCATCATCTTTCATATGGATTAATGGAGGGACTTCCCAACAATTCTTATGGTCTCCCTCCTTTCCTTCCTTCAGTCTATTTTCAAGATAGAATTAGAGCTATCCTCTAAAGTTTGGGTCACGTCACATCACCCCTCTGCTCAAAATTCATAGCCTATCGGGCTCCTTCTCATTAGGAGAAAGAAGCAAGCAGCCCTCAGGGCCGGCACAGTCTGCCGCTCTGGCCACACTCAGACCTGATTCCTCACTCCTCTCCCCTTCCTCACTCTGCGCCAATCCCACAGCCCGTGTTCCTGCCTCAGGGCCTTGATGCGAACTGAACCCTTTGCCTGATGACCACGGCTCCCTCCCTCGCCTCCCCCACAGCTGGCCTCAGACTCCTCAGTGAAGTTTCCCTGACACCCAGCCCCAACACTTTACCTCTCTTCCCAATTCATCTTTATCCCTTAGCACTTACACCATCTAACATATTACATTACTGGCTTATTATCTTGTGTAATGTCTCATTCCCTCATTGGGATGTCAACTCCAAGAGGGCAGGGGGTTTTGTTTGATGGTTCACAGCAGTATCTCTAATGCCTACACAGTGGCTGATGCAAGATAGGAGGTTTTCCAACAATACTGGTGGTTGTTCAAAGGAACCATTCATCTCTGAGGAGCACATATAAAGTAATAAGTAAAACACCACATCTTTAATAGGAAAATGATCAAGGACACAAAAAGACAACTTATGAAGAGGAATCACATCTGGCTAAGGAAAGTGTAAGAAAAAGTTCATCTTCATTAAGAAGGCTTCAAAAATTGCACACTAGAACAACGATGTTGTTTTTTTTAGTATCAAAAATAAACCAAATAACAATATCCAATGCTGACATGCATGCTATATACACTGACAGAGGGAGTCTACATTTGTATAAAGTTTTTGGAAAGCACTTCACGTATGTATCAAGAGTTTAAATTTTTTCATATCTTTTGATCGATGAACTAGAGAAATCTAATCTAGACAGAGAGTCCAAAATTCAGATAAAAGCTTATTATGCACACCGATGGATGAATGGATAAACAAAATGTGTTCTATATTCATACAACAGAATATTATTCAGCCTTAAAAAGTAGGGAAATTCTGACACATGCTACAACATGGATGAGCCTTGAGGACTAATGCTGGTGAAATAAGCCAGACACAAAACAAATACTGTATGACTCCTCTTATATGAGTAGCCAAATTCATAGAGACAGAACAGTGATTAGTAGAACAGCGATTACCAGGGGCTGGAGGAAGGGAAGTTGGTAGTTACTGTTTAGCAGGCACAGAGTTTCAGTTTTGCAGGATGAAAATAGTTCTGTGGATGGTCCGAGGTGATGGTAGCACAACACTGAGTGTTCAAATGTACTGTACACTGAACTGTACACTTAGAGTGGTTAATGGTTTAGATGCTAAGTTTTATGTTATGTGCATTTACCACAATTAGAAAAAAAGCCACAAGACTCAACACAGAGCTACTGTTAAGTTCACCAATAGTTTATTTATATCTCTTGGAGAGAAAAAAGGTCACATTTTTGTCAAAGATCAGTCTTATGCCATTACAGTGTTTAGCGCAGTGTACCGTTATCTCTGGTAAAAATATAAAAAACAAAATAGTAAAAACTTAAAGCACATCGGTTTTCACGGAGGGAGTAAAAGAAATCAACATAATACCTATTGCTAGGGAAAGGACCGCATGAACTGTGAAACATTCACACAATGGAACATTATGCAGTTGGTAAAAAAAAAAAATCATCTTTACAAATACTTTTACAACCTGAGGAATTCTTGAGGTATAATTCTAAGCGAAAAAGTAGGATACAAAATTTGAAATACAATGAGAACTTAACTGGGAAAAAAAGCCTCATTTCATCAACTCCAAGGCACAGATTCATTTCCCCCCACATTTTAACTCCCTGAAACGGAACGGGTCTCACTCTCTCTGAAAAGAAGCATTGTATCAAATGTAATTGCACATTCTCAGTGGCACATCAAGTAACAGCGTGCTCCCCAATGATGGGGTCTCAGATTTCAACGCCACACAGTGCACGGGAAGAGGACTGAACGTACTGTGCCAAAGCGTTCACAGGAATCTTGTGTGTGTGTCTCGATAGTTTTCCTTTTTAAGGAAAGTTTATAATGAGCTTGTATTGCTTTTGGAATCAGAAGGGAGGGAAGTTTGTTAAAAATATCTCTTCAGTGACTGCGCACTGCCAGACAGGATGGAGCATGGACTCCTCGGCCCTGTGCCCTCCGGCTCCCGCCTGCTTTTCAGTGATCCCGCCCGCCCACGCTCTAGCACCGACACATTATTCCTGGCTCTCCCAACACAGCCAGGTCTTCCATGCTCCCATCTCCGGGAAAATGCTCTTCCTCCTGCCTGAAGTGCCCTCCCCTGGCCCCTTTTCAGCCTGATGAATTCCTCCGCATTTTTCAATGACCCGTCATCTAAAAAAAAAATCTCTCTTCTCATCTCCCCACCCAGAAAGGAACAGTTCCCTCCTCCGTGTTTTCAAAATACTTGTTGCTGTTTCTTCCCGCTCTGGGCCAAGAGTTTGAGGACGGAGTCTACACTTCCCTTCCCCACCGTCTAGCCGGTGGGCCACACCTTGAACATGTGAGTCTTGACCCTCTCCCCACCGAATTCTTCATTCTGATGAACACTGCTCAGTCCTCTTGTCCTCTGAGCATTCTGAGGCATCCATCGCACGGGCACCATTTGTAACCCCTGTTGGCCTGTGGCTTCAGTGACACCTCACTGTTTAGAATGTTCTTTCTTCTCCACGTCACTTTTCCTTCCTGACCACTGTCACTGCATCTCCTTTTTAGACAGTCACAGCAGTGCCGGTGTCCCCGGCCTCCCACTTCTGGCCCCCTGCTTCTTGCTTGGAGTCCAGCGAGTCTAAGGACAGGCCCTATAGAGGTTCATGGACCCCCCAAAAAACTATGCAGAATTTTGTGACTGTGACAGAATTGGGGAGACAGCCACAGCATTCTTTGTCTCGTAAAAGACCCGTGACTGAAAAAAGGTTAAAAAATGACTGCCCTACACATTCTCCAATGACCTCATCTACCTCTGATTTGAAGATGAAATGCCACTTACATTTTTATCTGCCCTCAAAGAACTTCTAAACGGCGGGCTCTGCATGGTGTGTGCGGGAGATATTTTTGCTTGGGGAGGAGGCGTTTGTCTTAAATCACAACTCAGCCTGCTCTGCCTACACACTCGAGGAGGAGGGGAAGAAGTCGCAGACTCCCAGGAAGCGGGTGTCTGTGTGTAGTAGGGAGGATCGCATCTAGGGAGGAACTGCCATGAAACCATGACCCAGGAGGAGGGAGCGGCCAGGGATCACCCCACGGTGCAGCACGCATGCTAACTTGGCTGTACGTTTCCTCTAATCTCCGCACTGAGGTCTGGCGGTTCAACACCGGTTACTGCTCAGGCAGCAAGGTCATCTGCTTACAACGTAGACAAATATCAGAGACAACAGTGCTTGGGGCATCCCAGTACAAGCCCTTCTCCCTGACAGGCAAGTCAGCCTCTTTGAACACTTCCCATCTCCTCAAAAATAAAGAAAAAATCATCTAGAGGGAGAAATAGCTCTGGTGGAAATGGTCTCCAGAGCTGTTCAACACTCGAAGATAGAAAATCGACTTCATCTCTAATTCTCGGCATCTCCCGGCATCCCCTGCACCCCACCCTGCTTCACCTCTGGCCTTCTTCTGGGGGTGGGGGTCTCCCCCTTGCCAGTGGGTGGAGGGGCAGCTCTGGACTCCTCCCGTTAAGGATCAGGGAGGACCAGCGCGGATCCTGAGGCCAGCATTATGCTCCCTGCTCAGAGATAGGAAAAAAGACCCCTTTCTTCTGCTTGATATATTTAGTAACGACCTTAGAGAGTCTGCGAGGCTGAATGAATTGGTGCATCTCGCTGCATTGGAAGCAGCTGCCACGCGCAGACAGGAGGAGGGAGAGGCTGGAGGGAAGAGGGGCGGCGGGCGGAGGCGCTGGGAGGAAGGAGTGGGAGGCAGGAGAGGAGAGAGGGAGAATGCGGAGAGTGGCGGGGAAGAAGCCAAGAGGATGTGCTGGCAGCGGCAGAGAAGGGCTGGAGTGTGCCTGAGCCCTGGCTGTCTCCTGCGCTGGCCTGGGATCCACAGGGGGTGACTCTGGAGGGGTCAGCATAGGGAGGGTGGCAGTGGGGGCCGGGGGTGGCCACAGCCTCCTGTTATATCTGGCCAAATGGCAGCACTTAAGGGCTGTGTGAAGGAATCCAATTTGCTCACCAGGAACGTCCACAAATTTGGATGTCAGCATTTAACACAAAATGCTCCTGGACCAATCCCAGGACAGACAGGGACCTGGGGCCTGGCTGACTGACTCTGGGCTGGCCCTGGCTCTCCTCTCAGAGACTGTGGGGTGGGGGAGGGGGCAGCTCCGGTGCCTGACCTGCCTTCTGGCTGGAAGGTTCAAAAGCCTTCAGACCTCCCAGATCCTGGGTACAGAGATGCTGGCTTGTGGGGGGCCGGCAGGGGCTGGGATGGGGAGCTGGCAGACACTGTGTTCTTCCTTTTCTTCAGGGAAGCAGCTGAGAGATGCAACATCACTTGGCATCAAAGAGGAGAAAGAGGATTAACCCTGTTGGCGCCTTGGCCCAGGTCAGAACTGAGCCGTCTCTTCTTCCTTAAGGACATAGGGTTGTCAGCGGCACCACTTCTGTTCAGCCTGTCAGCCTCATCTCTGTAGAGTCCCAGTGGACCCTTGTGCCAATGACCTAAAGGTGCTCCTTCCAGGCCGGCACAGCCGCACACAGGGGGCGGGGCTGGGAGGATGTGAGCCCCAACACACAGGCAGAGGCCCTTCCCAAACGTTACTTTCTCCTCTGCACCAAGCGCCTCCCCCAATCCTCCGAAGGAAACAGGGGACACCTGGCCGAGCGTCCTGGGTTCATCAGGTGAGGAGCCTCCTCGCTGCTGCCTCCTGGGCCATGATCAGTCCCAAACCATAAAACCATGGAATAAAGAGCAATCACCTCCCTGGGTGTGCCCCCCTCCCCCCACAACCACATCTTACATCTTAGGGCTCTAAGGGGACCATGGACACTGAGCCCGAAGCCCCAGAGAAGGAGAGATGGGCTTGGCTGGCCTCTGAGGACCGGAAAGACTCTCCAGGGTGGAGGAGTGGCCGGCTGGGAGAGCCCATCCTTGGTTTTCTAGAGCTCAGAAAGGTGGGCTGCCCTCCAAGAACCTCTAAACGGCTGGCTCTGCGGGGTGTGTGCGGGAGAGATGTTCACAAGGGGAGGAGGTGTTCTCTTAAGCTGAGCTCCCCCAGAGGGCCTCGCTGATTAGTTGGCTGAAAGGCCCACAGCGAGGGAGTAAACAAACATTTTCAGGAAGTCCTCAGTGCTTACTCTGCTTCTAACAAAGCTCCACAGAGTTGATTAGTGATTTTAAAATGAAGGTAATAAAAAGGAAAACCAAATTCTGTACCTGGAGGCAACAGACTTCAGTAGTTTCCAGCCTGGCCACCGGTTCCAGGCTGCCCAGGTTCAGATTCCACTCCTCCCTCAACGCCCTCCACTAGTATTTGGCCCAGGGCAGGTTACCTGACCTGTCTGGGCTTCCCCTGCCTCACCTGTAATATGGGGGTGATAATATAGGTCCCTTCCTCACGGGGTTAATGAGGTGAGCAAATGAGCCAACACATTTAACGCACTTAGAACAGCATCCGATACGTGGTAACAGCTTAATAAATGTCAGATATCGCTCATTTCACTAAAAATGCTTATCTCCAGGTTGAAATTCTGTCTATCCTATGGGCAAACCAGATCCAGGGCCACCCCTTTCATAAAATCTTTCCAGACTTCTCCAATTAGAATTAATCTCCTCATCCACCCAGCTCCCAACCTCACTCAGTTCCTGCCTCGAATCCTTAATTTATCGCATTCTCTGTTGCATGCCAGATATTTGTGGACGTGTCTATGGGCTCTACTCTAATAGACTGCCATCTTCTTGACGAGAGGGGCTGCACCTTATACATCTTTGTTTCTCCTCAAGTGATTAGCAAGGTTCCTTCACACCGCTCAATAAGTATTTGCTGAATAGAATGAAATGTAGACAAATACAGGTCAGCCCAGTCATTTCTGTTAATTTAAGCCTACGGATCATCTCAGCGAAAGGTGTGAAATAGATAATTCCCCGAGTGGCTCAAGAGTCTTTGCCAGACCTTCAGGATGTCTCAGGAGAAGTGGGAGTATTTGCCAAGCATTATTCTGCAGTTAGTATTCACTTGCAGTTTCCTGCTGAATTCGTATTGGTTTGCCTGGAATTTATGGGTAAGTTCGAAACAGCTGGGCCAGGTGGGCCCATGACAGCTCAACGGGCCCAGGGTGACTGACAAAGGGGCCTCCTCTGAGGCATCTTTTATGACAAGCTCTAGAAGTCTTTTGGCAAGTTGCTCATCAGGACTGGAGCTGAATCGTGATGTCTGGAATGCTATGGTCGGGGAGGAGGTCAGCAGTTCCAGGAACACTGTCTGGCACATGCGAGAGACGGGAGCAAGGCTTAGGAGCTGCTAATGCATCTCCACGGTTTCTTTCTAGGTTCGGCCCTGCTCACCCAAGGAGGCAGGCCACTGTGAGGTCTCCCAAATCAAATCTTGTCACTTTCCCCCTCTCTGGATAATAATAGCTGGTTAGTGCAATGCTATTCCTGCTGTTAAAAAGAAAGCCAGATGTTTACCATCTATACAAACCTTTTTCCTGGGAGAACTTACTGGGGACTCTCCACAGTACTAATGCAAATTTAAGCCCAAAGAACCCTGGGGAGGGACATCAGCTCTGAGGTCCTGATAGAAACCAGATCTGGTTAGCAAGGCAACCAGAGAACCAGAGGCAGCTATGCCATTCTTGGAAACCTAACCGAGAAATGTTGGCTTTATGGAGCTGATTTTTGCTATCACAACTGAAAACCTAAAATAACTCAAGAAGTTGCCGGTGGGAATTGATGAGCACTTCATGAGTGTAAATCAGAGTGGCAGGGAGCCAATATGCCGCGGTCATCAGTATGTATGGCCTGACACAGAGGCTTTGCCTGAGACAAAGGGAGGATTTCACAGCAGCCAGGACTCTGGCTGGCCTTTCTGGTGCTCCTGAGGAGGCAAGGCAGTCCCCCAGCTGTTTCCTACGTGTTCCATCAGTGTCTGGGAGAACTTCATCCTCTGACACTGGACCCTCTGGGTAGGTAGGAGGTGGAATTCCAGGGACATAGTCCACCTGCTCAAATAGCCAGAATATGGAATAATGACCTAAGGCCTTGCTACTCCCCAGGTGTGGTCCACGGACCAGCAGGAGTGACATCACCTGGGAGCTCGTCAGAAATGCAGAATCTCAAGCCCTGCTCCAGACATAGCAATAAGACTGCATTTTATGTAGGTTCCCAGTGACCTGTGTGCACATGAAAGTCTGAGGTGCACTGCCTGAAGCTCCATTTCTTACCTGGCCTGTCACCTGGGGAGTGACCCTTGACCTCTCTCCACCTCAGTTTATTTTTTTTTCATACAAAAATGGGGATATAGCCCTAGCTGGTTTGGCTCAGTGGATAGAACATCAGCCTGTAGACTAGAGGGCCCTGGGTTTGATTCTAGTCAAGGACACATGCCTGGGTTGTGGGCTTGATCCCCAGTAGGGGATGTGTAGGAGGCAGCCAATCAATGGTCCTCTCTCATCATTGATGTTTTTATCTCTCTTCCCTTCTCCCTTCCTCTCTGGAATCAATGGAGATATATTTTTAAAAAATGGGGATATATATACTCTCATTCCTCTTACATCACAGGGCTGTTGTGAGGCTCCCATAAGAACGGATGTGAAGAACGTTAGAGTGTAGGCAATGCAGTGGTGCTGTGCACACATCCACCACAGCTGCTTGCTGTTCCTCACGTGCACCAAGTCCTCCTGCCCCAGGCACTTCTGTACATGCTGCTTCCTCTGCCCTATGACACTTGGATTTGGGGTTCTGTGCTCTCATTATTCTTAAGCATCCAGGTTTGACATTCTTGGTATAGAGCAGCTGTGGGCAAACTACGGCCCTCGGGCCAGATCCAGCCCGTTTGAAATGAATAAAACTAAAAAAAAAAAAAAAAGACCGTACCCTTTTATGTAATGATGTTTACTTTGAATTTATATTAGTTCACACAAACACTCCGTCCATGCTTTTGTTCCGGCCCTCCGGTCCAGTTTAAGAACCTGTTGTGGCCCTCGAGTCAAAAAGTTTGCCCACCCCTGGTATAGAGGCTCTTCTCTCTGGTCCTTGAAACATTGTCCTTGACTAGGTCCTCTCGTCATTTGAGTCTCAGCTCAAATGTCCCCCCTTCAGAAAGGCCTTCCTACTCCTTCCAATCTCTATCACATCACCCTGATTTGCTTGCTCCATCTCTTGCCACACTCTGAAATTATGTTTATATCTATACCTATACATATACCTGTACCTATATCTGGTTGTTCACTACAAGAGCTCCATGAAGGTAAGAATCTGGTCTGACTTGTCTACCATTCCCCCAGCTACTGGAACGCTGCCTGGAATTGAGTTTGTCGAATAATTTCATGACTGAACATTTGTCTCTGGAAGTGTGTGTAATAACCAACTGATGACTGAGGGCAGGGATCGGGGGATGAGGCTGGTCCTGACTCATCTGTGTGGATGCCTCAGTGATGTCTCCTGCAAAAGTCACGGTCCAAGGGTCTAAGACCCAACAGAAAGCTCCCTCAGAGTAATTCTTCCTCTAAAGCACAGTCTCATACTGGCCGGGAAGGAGTGCTGGGTCATCCTTATGTCCACGTGGCACGGGCATTCCGTGACAACCAAAATGCTAAAGCAGTAGTCCGAAAAGGGTCATCTCCTGACTAGCTCACCAGCCCCGCCCGGACCTTCTGCATCAGAAACTGTGGGACAGGGTCCTGCGACTGCCTCACACCAGCTGGAGCCCCGCTGCCGTAAAGGAGGGAGGGCTTCCCCTCTCTGTCCGCGCTCTGGGCTCTGGCCTAGGAAGCACCTTCGGGGCATCGCATTCTGGCGCTCAATCAGGAGCTGGGGAGCAAATGGCTGAAAGGACCGGTGTCATACCCTGCTGGGCATTCTGCTTGTCTCCTTTCAGGCTTCACATGACTTCCTCTGGTTGCTGGGCTACAGTGGAAGCTGGTTGGTGAGTGATTCTTCCTTTACCAGTGTTTTTTCAGTGCAATGATTTTCAACCTTTCTCATCTCATGGCATGCAAAAACTACTCAAATTCTGTAGCACACCAAATATATATATATTTTTGCCGATCTGACAAAAAATAGGTACAATTTTGATTTGTTCACATTGGATGGCTATTGTATTTTTTTTTTTTTTTTACTTGACAATCTAAGGGAAAAGAGGTCAGTGCCCCTGACTAAATAGTCAAGGCATTGCATGTTTTAAAAATTCTTGCGACGCACCGGTTGAAAATTGCTGTTTTAGAGCGTCAGGCTGATTTAATGTTAATCAGCCACGGCGGTAGAGCAGTGGTTCTCAGCCCCGGCTTCACTTTAGAATCACCTGAAGTGCTTTAAACTACTGACGCCTGGGTCCCACCCCAGTCCGATGAAATCAGAATGTCTCCGGTGGAGCCAAGCACCAGGATCTTTTTTTATAAGCTCCCCAGATAATTCTAACTCGCAGCCAGGACTGAGAACCACTGCAGTGTTCTTTGATAAGAATCACCAGGGGCACTTGTTAAAACTATCAATTTCCAGATCTCTTCTCTGACCATCCTATTAGAGAAGCTCAAGGGACCGGGGCTGTCTCTTTAACAAAAACTCTGGGTGCTGCTTCTAAGTAAGCTTGGGACCAACTGATCAAACTGCTTTGCAATTCAAATCAACCTCAGGAAAGTTCTTAAACCTCAGTTTCCTCATCTTTCAAATGGGAGGGGGATAGTTTTAAGGCGTACACGAGAAGATTCATGCAAAGTGCTCAGCACCAGGCACACAGTAGGTGCTCAATAAATATTACTTGCCACTTTCACCCTCATAGAAGGTAGGTTTTGGGAACTGTATCTAGCAAGGCACTTGCTTCCATTTCAGTTGTGGGCAAATGTTTGGGTCCTGCCTTCCCTTTAAATCAGAAACCTTGTCTCCCGTTGCTTCTAAGCACTCAGAACCTCCAATACTAAATTCTACACCCCAAGTTCCATTCTTGCCGATTGAAGGGTGGGCTTTAATCCACTATCAGTAGTGCCTGGGAGGAAGTCCTGGGATTCACTTCCAGAAAACATCACACTTAAGAAAAATGAGGGGCTAGAGGAAGCGGCCGACTCAAGTGTCATAAAAACAAATCAGGTTGGAATTGGAAGACACCTTAGATCATGTAGTCCAACCTCCTCGCGCCACAGCCAGGAGGGAGAAAGCTTTTAATTTCCAGCGAACTGACACCAACTCAGAAGGAGAGGAATTGAGACATCTATAAACCAGGGCAGAAGCTCAAAGAAATTTGGCACAACGAGATGAAAAAATGACTCCATGGAAACATCTAGCACTCCTCCAACATTTTATAACACATGTAGATTTAAGTGTCAGACACACGCGAGAAGCACACGGAGTAGCCACCAGCCCTCTTGTTGTTCCTGGGTTCAGAGCTGCTAAATAAGAATGAAGCTGTCACTTGGCTCCGGAATGAGCATTTCGGAGACCTTCTCAGTTAAGACAATTATTGAGGAACACATTTTTAACTCCATCCTGCAATATCAGACAAAAGAAATCTGCAAAAGCCCTCTGATTCTTGACAAGGTGCAGAAAATCATCAAGCAGCTGCAAAAACAAGGAAGGCATCATGAGCCCATAGAATTTCTCCTAAAATTTTCCAAATTAGGTAAAGAGAAACACGTAATTGCTCTCCCCATTCTCATCTTGAGGATCTAAAATGCTGAAAAAAATTCTTGGGTGACCCTATGGATGCTGTGATTGTGATCATTATAAGTTTTTCCTGATTATAAAAAAATATGTGCTTTATGCAAATAGTACAAAAATTGAAAATACAGAAAAGCTTAAAGAAGAAAATTAAAATCACCTCTAACTCAACCACCTGGAATAATTAATAGTTTTGTCTATTTCCTTCTAATCTTTTTTCTGTGCATATTTAAATGTTTTACAAAGCTACGACCATACTGTATAAAGTTATATTATGCTTCTTTCTCTTAATTGTGATATCATGAATATTTCCCTCATGTCCTTAGATATTCTTTGAATATAATTTTTAATGATCACATAGTATTTCATCATATTGGTGTTCTGCAATTAACAACCATTTTGTTATTAATGGGTAATAAATTTGCTTCTTTTTTTGCCATTATTAAAAGGTGAAACAAATAGCCTTGCACATAAATTTTTGATCGTATATTTCTGATTATTTACTTAGGACAGAGTTATAGAAGTAGAATTATAGAGTTAAAAGGTCTGTGTATTTTTAAGGATCTTAGTACCTTTTGACAAATTTATCTTCAGACTCTGAACTCCCACTAGCAGTTCCTGAAAATATCCACCTCTTAACATCTTTGCCCACACTGAGTAGTATAATCTGCCTAATGTTTTGCCAGTTTTGTTACTGAAAATTACAGTCTGATTTTATTCCCATCTTAAAAATTCTTAGTGAGATTGCATATTATTTTCTTGTCTCTTGTTCATTTGCGTCTATTCTTTTGTGAATTACTGATTATGATTATTTTAAAAATTCTTATATAGAGTGAAATTACACATATCACCTTATAGGAAATTCCTATACAGGACCACTCATGAGCTTTCTCCTAGCATCTGTGGCTTTAAGTCATGTAGTCTCAGACTTATGAATGGTTACTTTCACCTCTTGCAAGTGGCAAGAAAAATCCAGAACCCATAATCCTATTCTTTTTCACCTTATCTGATTTCACGAAAGCCTCTGACTCACTCAAATGATAGCTACTGTTGGAAGTTGCCCATCAATACAAAGGTCCACCAACACGTCAACATTTATTTTCTCTGTGACGCTCTACAGGCAGAAATCTTTGATCAAATGTACACTTTCAGCCCCTTCAAGGTCATCTCACTAAAGTCAAAAAGGTTGGGTTTTCATCTCAATGCTCCCTGACATTTCTTTTTCTGATGGTAAGTTATGTCACTAACCATCTTCTAGCATGAAGTTGAATCAGTCGGTGGGCAGTAAATCTGTGCTGATTCTGAGGGGAGAAGTAAAACCCACTCCGATCTAATCAAATTTAATCATCAAGCTCAAAAATGCTGCTGCTACTGCTGCTTTAATTTCAGTAACAGATCTTCACCCAACTGTCAACATCATTACCAAAACACATCAGAAAATTGGATGAAAGTGCAACACGTAGACAATCATAATCCCCCATCATCAATCTCTAGCTGTCCCCAGTTGACAATTCAGATTAGGGGTGAGCCTCTAGGGGACACACTTTGTAAATCAACTTTACACAAGAACAATATTAACCCTAGAAACACCTCAATTGTGTACATTCAGGCACTGGCCAACTGAGAAATAGGAAAGAAAGAACAACTCTTCATTTGAACAAAGTTTACTGTCTTGCCTATCTGTTATGGATGACATGACATAGCTAAGAGTTGAAGGAAATTAGAGAGCTGATGCACATAAAAAAGTTTTTCAAATATATAGAATAAATAAGCAAGCAACTTTTGACAAGCAAAAGCCAGGGGCATTGAACAATGGTGGTGAGTAGCAATTCTGCTCATAAACCAGGTGGACTTTCAATTCTAGACTCCTGAGATGAACTATATATGCGTAGAGTAGTACTGAGCATGCTCAGGAGGATGGCAGAATAATGCTTTCAAGAATAAATGTCAAATGACCATGAAACATGCCAAGGGGCAATGGTGCTGTCCACCGTGGGGAGGGAGCCCATCACTAGACTCCACTCAAAAAACCGCAGGGTGTTAGAGCTGAAAGGGAACTCCGAAATAATCTCATCCACCCACAAATACTTACTGAGCATCTACGTTGTGTCAGATACTGTGCTCACACCCAAGTAAACGGGTTCAGAGAGGTTAAATAATTTGTGCAAGGTCAGACAGATACTTAAAGCCAAGACATCCACTGAGAAACTAGCATTTCAATTTTTTATGACAAGAGATAGAAAAAGAATGTTTTGACAGAAATGAGTTGCAGAACAAAATAAATAATCCAAGACTGTCTTGGAGCCTGCCGAAAGTAGAGATTCCCTCTCTCTCCCTTTGTGGGCTGTGATCTTTGATCACAAAAAGATGGAAATTGCCAGATACCAAGATCCAAAAGTCAATTCACTCTTCCATTTTTTTTTCCTATCAAAGGAAACATCAAGAATGACCACATTTCTCCTGCCGCCTGCCTGAAAGTGTCAGGATGGTCCAGGACCCTGGACCTGGCAATGGCGTGGGGCTGGGTGACAGCGGACTTATCCATTCCTCTTGTTTGAATGAGTCTGGACACAACCAGGTGACCGCATCAAAGTGGGAGTGGGAGTGGGGGTGGGGGAGTGTTCTACCTATTATAATGTTTCAATTTGGGGCCCATAGTGTCATCCAAACATACGTGCATGCACGCACACACACACACACACATTTTTATTTGGGGGAATGTAAGGGCAAGCCTTTCCCCATCTAAGAGAAACTTACAAAGCAAGGAAGCATGACGCCTATACAAGAGGCACTAACGCAGGATTTGCTGATGGATGTTATGTGTTCTCTTGTTTTAGATTTGCAGCCCATCCTCCGCCCAAGGACACACATCCTCTTTAAGGATAATAGGTAAGAGTCACTGCCTGTTAGACCTCACCCCCTTCCAATGTGAAGGGGAAAAGCCTTACCTGGCCATGTCTACGGGATGAATTTGAGGGGGGAGTATTCTCAGGTTGTATGTAGTGGATTTTCCAAAGCGTCTTTAAAAGAAAGTCTAATTTTTAGGCTTAGAAACATGTTTCCACCATGGAGTGTGACTTTTAGATAACGAGGTGGGCTATGTAATAAATATACCAGAATATAGCCATGCAAATGAGTATCTTTCCCCTTCTAAGCAGTCATCCAGAGGTGCCAGATATTGTATTAAGGCTGCTGCCATTGTCCCAGAGACTTTGGGAACTCCCTGGAGAATTTTCTCCAAATCAATGCCACATTATTTGGAAAAAGCATAATGGTGGCAGATCCTCATCCGGTGAAGCTGGATTTTATTTTTGGAAACGGTCAAAAAGCTTTTTGGCATTTGTAGCCAAGTCTAGTGAATAACCAGCTGATTGAGCTTGTAATGTTGTTTTGGGTCCAAATTGAGGCACAGTTATAAGGTCACGTGTTGTTGTGTGGCATGGAAACAGCCCCCCAAGGCCATTTCAGATGAGGAGGCTCAGCTCTGCTGGAGTGATGGCAGCGCCACTGGACCAGGTGTCTGACCTTCCAGAGGGCTACCGAGAAGAGGAAAGCACTAATTTGGGCAGGCGCTGCTCAGTAACAGAAACGGACTCTGCCCTAACTTATGTGAAAAGGAAACGGATTGGTAGGCTATGGAGAAGCTCGCTGATTCAAAGGGAAGGTTAGGGACCAGGCTCAGAACAAGACAGGTCCTGAAGGAGCCAGGAACCTCTGACAGCCTAGCTCAGGTGCTACCGCGAAAATGACTAAATTTCAAATGTTTGTCCCATCCTTGCATTGCTCTTCCTACAATGACAGTGTCGGGGGACATTCCAGTTGGATGTGCTTAGGGCTGTGCCCACCTCTTGGCACTACTCCTTGGCATCTGATGGAAGGACCTCAGGGATCTTTTTGGCTTCTGTAGAGTGAGGGCAGGATTCCCTGGTTACCTTTTCTCCAAAACTGCCCACAAAAGGGGAGAAATAATTTCTCACGAGGCAGTGTGAGTGTTTTTAGGAAGAGAGAGTAAATACTAGGCACCAGAAAATGACAAACAGGTACCATAGTCAAGTCCCGCTATTATTACTAACTAGAGGCCGGGTGCACGGATTAGTGCACCAGTGGGGTCACTCGGCCTGGCCTGCCGGGGATGGGCCAAAACCAGCAGTCCCCCCCCCCCCCCCCCCCGAGGGATGTAGTAGTATGTGAAGCAGCAGGTGGCCGGGGAGGAGCCCGAGCCCAGGCTGGGTGCCAGCGCCACTCCTGCTCATCCAGGCCCGCTGTGCCTGCTGCTGCCACCGCTCTGTAGGCTCGCTGCCACTCTGCTGGTCTTCGGGCACCCATCCTAGGGCGATACCAGCCCACCCATGACCGAGAAGCGCCCATGACCAAGAAGCGGCTGGGGCTCGTGCCCAGTCAGTCCTGATGCTGGTCCTGATCTCGGTCCTGGTCCAGATGGGGGAGGGGCGTGCAGGGGTAGTGTCCTTGGGAGAGGCTCGCCAGCCATGAGCCTGGCGTCTGGCACAAGTTGGTCAGTTGAGTGGCAGTTCTGCTGTGGGAGCACACTACCAGGGGGCAGCTCCTGCATTGAGTGTATGCCCCCTGGTGGTCAGTGCACGTCATAGCTACTGGTCGACCGGACACTTAGGCTTTTATATATATAGATCTGCATAACGTTATGTATAAGATTAAGCTTTGCTCTATTTGTCAACATTTTTATCATTTTGTAAATTACAGTGGCCTCCTTAGCCATCTCCAGTTGTATAAGCTGATGGAGACTTTCCCCTGTGTCTATTATTGCCTAAAAACTCCATGGGTCTGTGATCTGGTCCCATCTTCTCCAGGCAGAGCCAGACTCTGTCCCTCTCCCTTGAGCACTCACGAGTCCAGTGGACAAGCTCGGTTCTTCTCCTCTTCCCAATGAAGAGAACAGGCGCTCTCCTGTCTGCATGTATGGCTGCCACAGCTGCATCGGGCAGTCACATGAAGCCACACTACGAGGCTGTGATGATGGATGAGCTGGGGCAGGAGTGAGAACAGCCTTTGGTCAACCCAAAGGTACATTTGTCTCTGCAGAGTGCCAAGGTCCCCTGTGCAGACCGAGTGTGCAGCTGGTGAGAAAGCCAGCCCCAGCCTGTACAGGGGTAAACCATCCTGCAAGTCCTGCACATGGGGGACGGCCATGTGCATGCACCAAGACCACTGTGAACATGCAAGGCCCTCTGGGCAGTGGCTGACCCACCTACCCAGCCCACCCCCACCCCCACCCTGCATGAAGATAAGATCTCATTGTGAACTGCCAAAAGCTCTGGGGAACTCATTTGACCTCAAAGTTCCTGGCCAATAACTCACTATCTCCCTGTTGAGTTTCTCCAGGAAGTTCTTCCAAGCTGGAGAACCAGCAGAGTCACAAAGCTGGCCTCCGTCTCTAAAACGCTGTTTACAGAGGCCCTGAAAGCAATCGAAGCTTCAGTGCATGGGGAAGGGGTGGGCCCTGGGAGAGAGGAAGTGTGAGGGAAGATGTGGCTGTACCCCAGCGAGGAACACTTGGGTCTCATGCAAGGGCCCAGGAGTGGGAGGAGGGCTGCTTGGGGGTGAGCTGCACAGAGGGCAGGGAGACGGGGTACACAAGCAGCCTGCCACTATACACGAGAGAGCGAAGGTGGAGGGCTGGAGCCGGAGGTCTCGGCAGGGACCCTCACCTCTCTAAGCCTCAGTTTCCTAATCTGTAAAACCAGGGCAAGACTTCCCTTTAGTGGTTTGATCAGAGGTAATGTATGCAAACCATCCAGCTCAGTGCGCACACATGGCAGGCACCCGATGAAGGGCAGCTCTGCCTTCTGAGATGCCAACGTTACATAGAGCAGTGCTTTCCAGACTTTGAGATTTCATGGCACAGTAAAATTTCAGAACCCAAACTTTGCCACACTCATGTGGGATTGCCAGTGTTTTATTTTGCCAACTCAGGACAATAAAAAATCAACAACTACCACTTACAATGCAATAACCATAAAAATATTTTTAATACAAGAAAATCTTAGAATTAAAGACATCAGTCCTGTAGATGGAATCTTTTTAGTTTATGAAAAAAATTACATCATCTTTATTTAGTTAATTTTGCTACAAAGTGAAAACAACTTTGTTCTAGACTGGCCAGGCTCAGGAACCAGCGGCAGGGAGGAAAGAGTTCGGGTCTTGGAGCCAAATAGGCCATAATCTCCTCCCAGCTCTGTCCTTAATAACTGTGTGACCTTTAGCAAGGGACCAGCCCGCTGGGTCTCACTTTCCTCCTTTATAAATTCGAAACAATAGCACCTCTGCCAATGAGGATACATGGAAAGGACAAAGCATAGAGTTTGGTACGTAGTAGGTGCTCATTAAATGCTAATGCCAGGCCCTCCCAAAATTTGAGATGACTGGGCCACTTCCAGTTTTTGAAACTCTTAGTATATAAAAAATGAAAAAAAAAAAAAAAAAAAGCTAAAACAGGATTGCCAAAATCATTCACATACTTTAAACAATATTTACATTAGAGAGAAATACTTGGAACACACCCACACACAAATACATATCCAACACATCCCATATGAATACATGAATCTCACATTTGTGAGGCGGAGGCCCTGCAGCCCTTTAGGCCTAGTTATCTCCTTCCTAAACCACAGTTCTCGCGGATGACACACTCCAAGAACTCGGACACGCCAACTTGACTCATCTCCTTTCTCTTTTGTTCCTTTTTTTCTGGCTGGAGTTCATCTGGAACATTTCTCCGGACCTCTCTACCATTAGTTCATAATTCTGAGCATGCAAATTTTCTTGGAACTCTAGCTGGTGTCTTTTTTGCATCACTGGATCTCAATAGGTTTATATATATATATATATATATATATATATATAAAACAGCTGAAATTGAGGGTTAGAAAGGAAGATAAATGGCTGCTAAAGTGGATTATTTAACTGAGGAATTATCAGGTGACCTGGAAAGGGTAAGGGGTCTGCCCGAGGCCTCTGGGGGTGGTGAGGTGATGAAGGCTTCAGTTTTTAATATACTAAGAGTCTCAAAAACTAGAAGTGACCTAGTCCTCTCAAATTTTGGCAAAGCTGTGTGAGATTTTCCCAAGTGGTGTGTGTGTGTGTGTGTGTGCATGTGCATGTATGTGCACCTTGCTTCTCAACAGAAATTCAAATTTCCTGTTTCTTTGTTTATTGCTGAGTGCCCTGTGAGAATGTCAGCTCCATAAGAGCAGGGACTGTGAATATCTTGCCCACTTCTGTGTCACTAGTGTTGAATGCAGGGGTGGACACACAGTAGGTGTTCGATGAATGTTTGCTGAGTAGGTGACTGTATCGTTGCTGTGTGTATATGCTCAGCACTTTCCCCTGTTGGATCTAGGAACAGAAGCTATCATGTTTGGAGGATCAGCATTCTCCCTTTCCCATCCAGACAGTTTCCTTGAACCACAGGGATGGGCACATACCATTCAGAATCCTTCTCTTGTAATTAATTGGAACTTTCTCTCTGGTGGTCAGGCTGGGAAGATACATGCCCAGAAGCTGCTGTGGTTTTGACTCCAGGCTTAGGGAAGAAAAATGCTCTGAAATAATTAAGCTGACAGGCCGAGATACAGAGGCAGGAATGAGAGGCAGAAAGTCAGGAAGAAAGAGAATCAGTCCATGTTTGGACTCTGTCTCCTGTCAGTCCTGACACCCCATGCTACCCTCGGGCCTGCTTTCTCGAGGCTCAGTTGATCAGATTGTCTTTGTTATGTGAGTTACCTCAACATATCTCCACTAGATCCTCTCTTTTTTTTTCATGGGGAGGAGGAGAAGTTAACAAGTGTTAGTATCTATTGCAATCAAAAGAGTTCTGAGAGCCCTGGCCAGTGTGGCTCAGTTGGCTGGAGCATTGTCCCATGCACCAAAGGGTCGTGGGTCTGATTCCCAGTCAGGAATTCTGTAGCACTTCATGAGTTGCAGGTTTGATCCCTAGTTGAGACATGTATGGAAGGCAACTGATCGATGTTTCTCTCTTACATCGGTGTCTCTTTCTCTTTTCTCCCTTTCTCTAGAATCAATGAAAAATATATCTTCGGGTGAGGATTAAGAAAAAGAAAAAAAAAAGGAGTTCTGACTAATCCAGTTTGTTAAAGATGAGAATTGACCAGAAAGTAGCACTCGGATGTTTGCTGAAAGGTAAGACTGAAAGATCTCCTGGGTGGATGTGAGGTGAGATGATAAGAAATAATGACGATGGTAATGGTAGTTAATATGGAGCACTTTCCACATCTCAGACACAGGACCAAGCGCTTTGTGTCGTTACTACCACAGGGCTATGAAGTAGGTTACTGTTATTATGACCTCTATAGATGAGGAAACCAAAACTCAGAGGCGCCAGGTAACTTGTTCTAAGGTCCCACAGCTAGGAAGAGAAGGAGCTGGAGTCTTAATGCAGGTTTGCATGACTCCATAATTTCCCTTCTATGTCCTAATTTTCCTCTCTTTCTTCTCCCACTCCCCTGTTCTCTCGTCCTTTCTCTATTTCTTGTCTGAAGTCTCTCATACTCTCTCCTTTTAATGACCTTTCTCTGGCTCCTTTGAACCCCATTTTTTTCAACAGTAAATGAGCACGTATTTTAAGACTGTGGTTTTCAACTCTTGTCAAGTATGAAGATCCCTTCTTAATGTTAAAAAATGTCCATATAATAGCAGCTGTGTTTTATTGCCTATTGATAAAACGTCCATGCACAGATGAATTCTCAGATGCCTTGTAATAACTCTGTGATCTCTAGTTTGGCACCCGCTACTTTAAAATATATGGGAGAATCCATATAACCATCCCTCTTACTGCTACCTGGTTGGTTTATTATAATATAGAAAAGGCTTATAAATGCTACTACAGAGTTCTTTTTTTTTTTTTGCCCACCCTCTGCCTTCAGGCTACTAATTTCTTCAGAAATGTGGTCTTTTTATCCCTCTTTTAATATGTTTAATTATTTAAGAAGGCATGAACTATGGTACTTACATTTTATATATCACCTCTTGATTATTCAGGGGCTGATTAATTCATAGGTTGCCCCAGTCATGTCCTTCTTTTTTCTATCTCATTTGTTTTATTATTCCATTTCTTATTAGCGTCTTTTGGCAAGAATGGACAGTGGGAATGAGAAATGGTCCTGGTTACAAATTCTGAATTCTGAAAAAAGATTTGGTTAGAGGAAGTTGAATTCTTTCCCAAAGTATGAATTTCTTTAATTCATCAGGCATATTGATTCTCTCTGAGCACCGTGAAGGCAGGATTTGCTGTTGTTCACTACTGACCTCCAGGGCTCAGCAAGGCGCCTGGCAAATGGTAGCTTAATAAAAAACTGTGGAATGAATGAATAAGAGCTGACTAACATAATAGGGGTAAATAAACTTCCTCTGAGGTGGGACATTGATTTATAGGAAACCAAGTAAAATACAAGACAACTTATTTTAGAATTGCATGTCTGCAGACAATACAATATAAAAATGTTTAAGTGACTGTGCTAAAAATTAACAACAGATGATATATAGTTCTAATTAAAAAACAAAAAATGTTCCACAGTGCCATATTATTTCATTGATGGAAAAGGGGGAAGAGAGAGAGACACTGGGTTTTCTAAGATGAGGGTTGGTCCAGGTAAATTGTTACTGTTATGTTAGGCATTACATAAATATAATCACCTTCAACACACTAACAAATGAGCATTTAGTATATGCCACGTGCTGTGATAAACAATTTACATGCCTTATCTCATTTATCTTCACCACAACCTAGGAAGTATTATTCTTTAATCAACATAAGAAAGTAACTAGTGTCCCTGAAAATTTCTTTAATGCTCTAGATTAAAATAAAATGTTAGATGCTTTTTAAAAATTATTGATTTTTAAAGAGAGAGAAACATCGATGAGAGAGAGAAACATCAATCTGTTGCCTCCCATACACACCCAGACTGGTATTGAACCCACAACCTAGGTATGTGTCCTGACCAGGAATCAAACCTGCAACCTTTTGGTGCACGGACAACACACCAACCAACTGAGCAACCTGGCCGGGGCTAGCTCTCTAGATTTTTGAACCATGCATAAACTTGTCTTTTTTTTTTTTTTTTTACTTCCAAATTTTTTAATTAAATATTTATTTTCCCATAAAATGTTAAATATCTTTGAAAGATTGACTTAGATTTTAAATAATTTTTAAAAATTTGATTTTAGAGAGGAAGGGGAAGAGAGACAGAGAGATAAACATCGATCAGTTGCCTCCTCCCCAACACACCCTGACCGACTGGGGATTGAACCTGCAACCTGGGTATGTGCCCTGACCGGGAATCAAAACCATGACCTTTCCATGTATGGGATGATGTTCCAAACAACAGAGTACACCAGGCAGCGCTGACGTAGATTTTAGAAATGTCCTTGGAAACTGGAGATATCTGTTATGTCACTAGCTCCTGCCTTTTGACATTAACAAACTGTCTGGAAAGGAAACGTTTATAATGACACTTGCCATACTTTTCAAAGTCTTCCTAATTTGTGGAAGCAAAATGGTTTGCATGTTGGTATTCAAGGTGGGAAGGCCAGGGCTCAGCCTCTGTGCCTAGGCCCCTAGTCCATAAATCTGGTGCTATCCAGGAATCAGGTGCTGAAATGTCTTTAACCAAGGCCCTCCCAGGCCAGCCAGATGGAGTAGTGGCCCATGGGGAGTTGGGGGAGTGCAGCCACTCTATAGGCTGGGGCGCCTGCAGCTTCCCAGACTCGGGAAGCAACATGCAAAGATGCTAGAGTGACTGGAATTATGGTCTATCTTATTTGGAGGGGGTTGGAGGAAATGGCTAGATTTCTTCCCCCGCCTCTTCTTCCATACTTTGCTTTAGCTTGGAGGGAAGGATATGAACAATAGATGACTGATGGGAAAGTACAATTTTTAAAAGGCTGGGAAGTGGTGCATCGTGGAGCATTTCACTGCCTCTCTGAGGTGTTAAAGAGGAACCAGGACGAACCAGGACTGGAGGCTCAATGACGGCAGTTCCTTGGGACTACTCAGTCAGCAAGCAATGATTGTGGTTTCATGAAAGGGAAATGAACACAGAGATAAGTAAGAGAAGATCAGACCTGTAACCTCATAGAGAAATTCCATACAAGGCAAAAAAAAAGCCTATTGCCACAATCTCCGATGAAATGCAGTGTTTATAAGAAGCTGGAATATTCACTGGGTAATGAACCTGATAAGTGTGCTGACCGTGAAGTGAGCATCTCCTCTATAGCTCCTATGACATTCTGCTCTGTTATTTCCACATGTGCCTTATCGCTCTCCTGACTAAGATGGCTTGAAGGAAGGGAATGTATTCTTGTATCTGCCAAAGCACTGGGCACGTAGCTATGCACATGCAGGTAGGAATGTAGGATTTATTTACTGAATTGATTGGTGCTGCTCTCAAACCTAAGGCTCTTGAAACAATCCCTTCTGAGTATAGCTAGTGCTTAATTTTTTAATAACCTAAGATCCTCCATCCATCCATAAGACTCTGGCCTATTTAATTTCATTCATTCACTGAATACTGACTATGTGCACAGGTTAGGAGAAAGTTCCTACCTTTAGGAGTCTGCAAGCTAATGTGAGAGGGGAAATTTTTGAAATAATTCTTGGTCAATGTGTGTATGTAGAAAGTTTAGTGTTTAATTAAATAACATTATGATATTTCTTTGGTTTGAGGTCCCCCCTCCCCAATAGTATCTAGCTAGCAAAACTCCTCCAGAAACACAGGTTAACACTAATTACAGATCATCAACTGCTCTTACATATTCTTAAGAATCTGTGACTAGATTCTGTGACTAGACAGCCACAGAGTCTCCTTTGGGGCTAGGTATAGTTATGCTCTGGTCTGCAACACACACCGGAGAGGGTGGTTGCTCTGGCCTACAAAGGGGCTGCCTTTGCCTAAATTTACAAGTCATTACTTTGGGCATTAGATGAGAAAAGTAGCTCTAGAAAAAGGAGGGGATGGGAGGATTTTTAGAGCATGCAAAGTGCTCCCAGAACTAAAGAAGAGTTGCAGGAGACCTATAGGTCTGGGGACGTCAGGGACAGGAACCATGGCTTTGATGCCTCCAGGATCCTCTCCTCTACTTATTTATGGATGCCATTTCCATTATCTCAGGTTCCTCATGGGTAAAAGACATGGATATACCCAGGGTGGTTTTGTGATATATCCTTACAAATAATGATTTAAGAACAAAGATAGAGGCAAAAAGTGGGATTTAGAAAACAAGAATCTTCCCTTAACCCCCCCTAAAAAAGACCCTCAACCAATCAATTTCTTAAAAAAGCAAGAATACACTACCACAGTAGGATATTTCAAAACAAGTCTCTTCATTATTTATAGGAAGAAAAATATTAACGAAGATTATGGCCTGAACAACACAATTAACAAACTTAGCAGGTATATTATACAGAATAACAGTTACCTTTCACCATCTCTAGGACCCTCAGCAGGTCTCTGGGCCTCAATTTCCCCAACTGCAAAATGGGAACAACACTATCTACAATGTTTTCATCAAATCTGAGGTGTCATCAGTGATAAGACTCACCATTATTTTTCATACCTCTAAGGAAAAAAACACAGTTAAATGCAAGCTGCCAAGTGTAGGTCACATCTCAATTTTAGTGATGTTAAAATGTGAAAAAAACATATAATTTAGATTTAACTAAATACTACATACCGTATGGGCTGCTGTGATAGTTTAAAATGAGATGATGTAAATAAAATATAAGACATATGTTCTTTCGCCCTCTGTCCCTTTATAACTTTAGTCTACAAACAGGTACACGAGGGACTGCATGGTAAAAATCTGAAGTGGGGAATGTTTGTTTTAG
Organism: Myotis yumanensis; assembly: GCF_028538775.1. Lineage (NCBI taxonomy): Eukaryota > Metazoa > Chordata > Mammalia > Chiroptera > Vespertilionidae > Myotis > Myotis yumanensis. Next base: position 20,566,967 of record NW_027223764.1, on the reverse strand, counting down.
CTTCTTCATATCATAGCATGTTTTCCTAGATACCTGCACCACCAAAGTAACCTCTTCCTCAGAGGGAAAACTGTCATAACTACAGCATTCTTGAAAGAAAGTGACTCACCAGGTCAGGAGGAGACAGGGAAGAAGGGGTATGTGAGGGGAAATGCAAGAAAGGGAGGCCGGGTCAGATTGGCCACCCAAAGCAGAAGTGATCCGCCCAGCTGGTGTGGCTCAGTGGTTGAGTGTCGACCTGTGAACCAGGAGGTCACGGTTTGATTCCTCGTCAGGGCACATGCCAGGGTTGCAGGCTCGATCCCCAGTTGGGAGCGTGCAGGAGGCAGCCCATCAATGATTCCCTCTCATCATTGATGTCTCTCTCTCTCTCTCTCTCTCTCTCTCTCTCTCTCTCCCTCCCTCTCCCTTCATCTCTGAAATCAATAATATTGAAGTGATCCTGGGAATGGAAATGGCATGTGCTCCAAAGAGAACTATGAGGTGTGCTTGCGGTGGGGCAGGGGATGGGGGGAAGGAAGGGGGAAGAAGGCCTGTGGGCTATAAGACTACAAGCGGGGGGAGGTCGGCCCATTCTCCAGCCTGCTATGTGCCTGTGCCTTCGTTGGGAGCCTGAAGAGGGACTCAGGGGACAAGGAAGGTCTCCCAGCCAGCCCACGACTTTAAAAAAATGAGGAGAAGAGAGACTTAAAGGAAAGTCACTGGAGACAGGGCATACATCCACTTTCTGAATGGATGACAAAATCAGACTACCAAAAGCAGCTTTGCGTTTTCAGCAGAGGTAATTTTAGTCTTAATTGTATTACTATTTCGGAATGGCTTTTTATAAATACTCTTCACTACTTTGTGAAAATCCATTTTTTAAAAATGTTATTTAAAAAATAATAATTTAAAACAAACACAAAATCCAAATAAGCCTACAGGTCTCCCTGACCTGGAGAGAGGCCACCTGTCCTTCTGAGGCCGTCCTCGTGGCTCTCATCGATGTGGCTGTGTTTTCCCACCAGGGGCAGCGAGAGCTTTAACAGCTCTGAATCACTCTCCCCACCTCCAACCATCCACAGCGTCGGGTGTCACACAGTGAGCGGCAGGGTGCATTGATACTGGTGGTCAACAAGGAATAAAGGGTGATTTTAGGGATTCTTCCCCAAACTTCACATGTTCCTAAGACAGGGGATTGCCATTGGTTAAAAATAATACTTTAGTTGGTGGTTTATTAGTCTTAAATATATTCTTTTAAATAATATGCTGTGGGTGGTTTATTTATGTTACCGCTGCAAAGTTATTAAAATAATATTATTAAATTCTCTGAGGTAATGGCCATCACCTCTCTGAAAAATGACACCAAGCACCCAACCTTTCCCGACTATATTAGTTTCTTATTGCTGCTATAACAAATGACCCTGGGCTTAGAGGCATAAAAGGATACAAATGGATTATTTTACAGTTCTGCATTTTAGAAGGCCAACCGTGGCTTCACTGTGCTGAGATCCAGGTTGTGTTCTAGAGGCTCTAGGCCAGTGATGGCGAACCTGCCTGTCACTACTACCCTTTCTCTGGATAATAGTAGCTAGTTAGTGCAATGCCATTCCTGCTGTTAAAAAGAAAGCCAGATGTTTACCATCTATACCAGTGATGGCGAACCTTTTGAGCTCGGCGTGTCAGCATTTTGAAAAACCCTAACTTAACTCTGGTGCCGTGTCACATATAGAAATTTTTTGATATTTGCAACCATAGTAAAACAAAGACATATTTTTGATATTTATTTTATATATTTAATTTTTCTATATCATGTTGGTTTTTTCTCTTTAATTCTCAGGAGCCCAGGTATAGGGGGCAGTTAGGTTCAGGGCCTCAGGTCTGGTAGGGTTAAATGCCATTTAACAAAGAAAAATCAACCAAAAAAATGAGTGATAGGTTCGCCATCACTGCTCTAGGCCGTAGGAGTAAATCTGTTTCTTTACCTTTCTTAGGTTTTAGAGGTCACCCACATTCCTTGGCTTGTGGCCCCTTCCTCCACCTTTACAGCCAGGAATGGTGGGTTGAGTCTTCCTCACGTTGCATCACTATGACCCCCTTTTCCACTTCCCCTTTTCCACTTTAAGGATCCTGTGATTACATTGGTCCCACTGGGTTAATCCAGGATAATTTCCCCATCTCCATCTCAAGGTCCTTAACTTAACTATGTCTGCAAAGTCTCTCTTGCCATGTAAGGTAAAAATACTCATTGGTTCTGGGATCAGGACATGGCATCTTTGGAAGACCAATATTCTGACTACCACCCCTTGCTCTGAGCATGCGTGTGTGGCTAGGGTAATCACATAGAGGCCTCAGGCCTTTGAGCTGTCTGTGACTTAGGGTGGGGGTGGAATTTTTGTCCATTGCTTATGATTGCCCAGGGCTGGAGAAAGGGTAGGAAACCAGCCATGCATTGTTTAGTAACCTTTTTAGAAGTTTTAAGAATGGGTTAAAAAGCCCTGGCTCCTGCTCCAGCTCATGTCTTATTAGTATTCAAAATCAGGGGCAGTCCTTGCCTAACCAAGCAGAAGAACTGGCACCCCCCCTTCATTCTTCCATGATACCGACAACAATGAATTCCATGGTTAAAGAAATATATTTTTGCAGAGGAGGCTTTAGAGGAAGTTCTTCTAGCAGTTTAAATTAGAAAGTATTGAAGTTCCTCAATCCAGTTAACAGAAGCAGCTCCTTTTGCAGATGTAGAATGGGGTCCTCGTCCCTACCTGCTTCTTGAACTATTGGATCTAAATTGATGAAGTTCAGACCCTGGAGCATATATGGCTGAACACACAGTAGGTGCTTGAGCAGCAGTTGAATTCAATAATCCCAAAGCTCACCTTTTATTTCTAGGTTATGAATAAATAGAAAAAGATTAAGACTGGGAAAAAATTTGGCCATATGTATTAAGATTTGAAACATACATGTCATTCCCGGCCTTTCCACTTATTGGTATTGATCCCAGAGAAATAGTTGCAGATGTGTGTAAGGATGGACATACAGCCATGTTTGTAATGGTCACAAATTAGAGACAGTTTAAATGTTACTTGAGGAGGAGTAAAACAAATGTGGTACATTCACACAGAGCAACTTAAAAAAATAAGCCACAGCTATATGTTTGAATCATGAACATATTACACAGTGAGAAAAGCAAGTTTGGAACAATATGCATCAGTTTGATTCCTCCAAAAATTATTATATATTTTATAAGTATATATGTTACATAGAAATTTCTAGAAGTATAAACACCAAACTGAAAACAGTTGTTATTCTGGAAGAGGACAGGGATAGGCTTAGAGTACGGGTCAGGATTAGTAAAGATAGATTTTTACTTTTATCTATACCGTGTGCATTTTTTTGCAATAAAATGTATTTAAGTGCTATCAAATATAAAATATATTTTAAATTAAAAAAGAAAGATAAATTAAATGAAATAATATAACATCTTAAGCTCTAGAAACTGGTGATCAAATCTATTAAAATGTTATATTTCACAAAGCAGCAGTTAGAACTGGAGGTTCAAAATGATTTCTCCCATTTCGTTAGAAGTGTGTGTATATATGTGTATATATACATCTATACTACATATATCTAAATATATTTATATGGATGTTACATCTATCTACTACATACATACTATATATGTTATATCTACATATGTTTCATCTACCTATAGATACTTATAATAAAATGTGTAAATGCTGCTTTGGTTAAATCACAGGCAAATATCTTATTCTTTATCATTGTTTTTATTATGTATCATGGAAAAATATCTCCTATGTAATTATGATTAATCTGGTAATTGAGTACAATTTTCCTTTTAAATAATTCAGTTAACTTCAGCAAATTAAAAAAGTTTTCTGACATAGTTGCAAAATTAAGAAAAAAATGAAACCCAGCTTTCCGATACGTAGCATCCCTTTAAATGAAATCCTTCCAAGTGTGAAGAATGCATTAAGATTATATCAAATGAATGCTCTTTGGAGTCGGGGGGGAAAGATCTAAATTGTGATTTAAAGTTTACAACCACTACAATCTTTCCATTTGAGCAAAACTCCTGTTGGAAACTGACAGGGTAGGGAGGGTTCGGGGGGGTTACCTCAGACAGACCTCTGGGGATATCCCAGGAAACAAAAGCTCCTCTAAAGGAATTGTGCAAGGTTGACACCAACAGGAATTCCTTTCCAGACGACATGAAACTGAAGGTTGGGCGTTTAGTTCCACCGAGAAAAGGGGAACCAGTCCTGAAGATCCTCAATGATCTGTGCATGCGCACATTTCTCTGGGGGTGACCAAACCCTCCCCTGACTCTGCAGGGTGGAGACTGTAAACAGATTGCAATCACGCACCTGCCGGTCAATGGATAAGCTCTCCACATGCGGTGACACTCGCCCAGCTGAGGTGCGGGGAGCAGAGCTGACCCATTCCCTCCCCCCCTCCCCACAGAACAAAGGGCGGTCATTTTCTGCTCCTCCCAGAGCCAGATGTATGCACACACCGTCCATCACAATTAACTTAAGAATCAGAAACACAATACAACTCACCCACAGCATGCTCAGAATCAATGCCGTCAATACCCAGAACGAGGCTACCGAAAAGCAAAACAAAACAAACCTATTCAAAGAGTAAATACTCCAAGCAACAGGGCTTGAATCAGACACACTACAAGGTCAACAAATCCAAGACAAGTTCAAGTGTGGGCACCTTGTAAACGGAAGAGCTGGACATTATCCCAGGAGGAAAACGTAAATGCCTTCTGGGGCCAGCGAATGGGAAGGTCTGTAAGATAATAGAGAGTGAGCCTCTATTGAGCTGGACTGCAGGTGCCCCAGGTAAAAGCATTCACATTCAATTTTTTAAAATTTCAATCCCTGCTACGTGATTCTTCAACAGAGAGTCTATAATCAAACAGAGAAGAAACAGAGTTAAATATGGGTGTAGAGTAGACGAAATGGAATAAAAGTCAGTCAGAAATGTTGGCGAGGAGTGCATAGGGAATGAGAGGCAGGGCAGTGATCCTCACTGCCATTATTTGAAAGGATGGTGGCCTCTGGTTTATATCTTCAAAGGCAACAGCAAAACTAAAGTTAAAAGAAATGGCTTACACAGCTCTACTATGAGGGATCAGATTAGTCGAATAGAGTCATGACATAAGTAATTGAGCTGGATGACAGAGAGATTGCACACATTCTTATGGAAGGCTCTAAATACCTGCAGGGAGCCTCCAAAAACTATAGGTGTGGCCTAACTGGAAGGCAAGGCAGGGGTGAACCGAATGACCTCCCAAGGTCCTGATTTAAATACGTCTATATAGTCAACCCGTGGTTATCCGGCCCAAAGAGGAAGACAGTGACAAATCATCCTGAGCTGGAGATAATAAAAAGTTATATTTGCCGTTGGAATGTATTTTGGTACTTAAATTAGAACGTGACTTTCCAATGCCCTGAGAACTCACAATGCTTCATAATAGTCACAAAGAAGGCCTGACCTGGAGCTGGGAGGCTGCCCAATTTTGCCATCTTGTCCTCCATGTAACTCTTCCTCTTTGCTGGGGTGAGCAGTATCATCTTTCAGAAGAACGCCCTGCAACCCAGGCTTTCTGAAAGGGGCTGCCCGCATCACCCTGGCCCTGGGAGAAGAGACAGGGTCTTTCCCTGATCTCAGGATGATCCAGGATCAAAACCGAAGATGTTCTGTTTCTGGTTCCAGAGGATGGGTCCAAAGGGCTACCCGAACCACGGTAGGCAGCAAGCTGGACATAGATATCTACTCTAGGCTGGTTACAAATGATGGCCTAACTTCTCTACCTTAGAGGACACAAAAGCCAATTTCTGGAGAGAAAGAGCAAAAGACTTAGTTGAAAAGGAAGGTGAAACGAATGCCTGGCGTTTGGAAAGAAAGAAGCTGCACACACGGGAGGTGCCGTGGCGGTCCGGTGCTCATCTAAGGATGGTGAGATGGAGACCTGTGCTCAAAGCCCCCTGTCCAAGGAGAAAGGAGAGCATGCTCACAGTAGTAACTTGTGGGCCCAGGAGGAGGGGCAGATGGTTACCCACTGTTCTCTGTCCTCGGTCAGGCCCTAGGCTCTACAAGGGGAGGCTGGTGTTACCTAGCAGGAAGCAGGGCCAACCAGAACATCTCGAATGCATTGAAGTCCTTTAACCAGAGACTCTGGCAGAGTGGTACATGGCTGCAGGAGGCAGGACTGGGTCAGGAGCACTTCTCTCTGATTCAGAGTGAATGGACAGTCACAGGAACACAGACAAGCTGCTTGGCCTCAACCCTCCTCAGGTCACCTCGGGCCATAGGGTCATTATAACCTTTTCCATTTTTCCTTTTTCTACCATACTCTGCTCTTTAGTTTTTCCTTCTAAAAGCCCAGACCTGTGCTGGTTTAAATGTGGCTGAATAATTAAAATGAAATAAAATTCACAATGCAATTCCTCAGTCACAGCAGCCACATTTCAGGTGCTCAACCATCACAGGTGTCCATTGGATACCATCTTGGACAGTACCAACACAGAACAACTACATCATCACACAAAGTTCTACTGGACAGTTTGCTAATCCAGACTTTTAGGTCTAGAATGTAGTCCCTTCCACTCTTCACAGGGTGGAAAAAGGAACAGAAAGAAGAAATACACTTTATAAAGTATCTTTTTTATACAGCATCACTACTGATCTTCACCACTGTCCTGTGTGTAGGCGGGGGATTTCAACATGTTCGAAAGGGCCCATCTGTGGGCTATCAGGCGATAAGGTAGGGAAGGTCAGCCTATTCTCCAGCCATACCTTGTGGGAACTACATAGCTAAGTACTTTGCACAAGGCTCACAGCTACTGGATGATATGGTTAGAATTAAAACCAGGTCTTCCATTTCTAAGGTCAATGCTTTCTACTGGTATATGCAACTGCTACAATGATGTTACCTGACAGTTACTTTGGTCAGTGCTGCCATAAAAGCTCAGGCCTCCCAGAAGAAGGCTGACAGTTCCCTGTAGTGTTTTTTAATTGATTAAACTAGTGGCCCGGTGCACAAAATTCATGCACATTAAAAGGGAAGTAATTAGAGGAAATATTTTAATATTGCTATTTGCCCTTTCTGTATAATAGAAGTGTCCGGCCAGCCCCACCCCCATTGGGCGACACCAAGACCCGGCCAGCCCCACCCCCATCAAGCCCTGCTGGGCAGAGGACGCAGCTTCAGGTCCCCTGGCCCTGGTGCCGGAGCGGGAGGCATGCAGCCTCAGGTCCCGGCCCCAGCCCAGCACCATGCAGCCTCAGGTCCCTGCTGATGGGTCGATATGGCGTCACAGCATGACGACCATTTGCATATTAGCCTTTTAATATTAAGATGGTTTTTGAAGGGATAACTAAACTTTGTACAATGTATTTTAGCAGCTGTTGGGTTGGGGAGCCTTGGGGTTCAAATCCTGACTTGTCTACTTACCATTTACTTGACAGAAGGCATGCCACTCACCATCTTTGAACCCAAATCTCCTCTTCTCTAAATGGGGATGATAGTAACTTACTTTATAGTGTTGTCAGGAAGATTAAATAAGGCAATGCGTGTGAAAGGCTCAGCACAGAGCCTGGTACCTATTAGTGCTCAGTACATAATAATTATTAATGTAATTGGCAGGATTTATAATGCACTGTCCCATGCAATAAATGGCCTACTATGGAGGCTTCCGGGCGAGGAGGCATTATAGTCCCCAGATGATCTGAATCTCAGCAAATAAGGGAGTGATCAAAACCATGCCACTAGAAAGTTGTAGATCTAGGGCATGAACTCAAGTTATTTGGACTCCAAATCCTATGCTCTTCTGGCTACACAATGTTGCTTCTCAGGAGAGAAGGTAGCAGTGGGACCAGGGCATGTTTTAGAGGAAGTTTAGCTATCCCTCCTAATTCCATCTTCCTCCCTTCTTTGAAATGGACAATTAATGTTTCCGTAGTGTTATGTGAAATGCTGTGCAAAGGCAGACTGAGCATCCCCAGCTCTTAATTGTCACCATGAAGCCCCTCCTACAGAGATTCTAGAATTCCACTGATAAGGAAGTAACTACACCTGCATAACTAAGGATATGAAGAGAGTACCTTGAAGCAAAGTATTCAAATTTTCTCCCTAGAAAGTGCGTGGAATGAACACCTTTCTCGGATTTACCCTCCCCCGCCCACTGCTATAACAAAAGGCAAAGAAGTAGCACACCAGCATCCACTGAGTCCAGTGGATGAGTGAGAATGGAGAATGTGTGTTGTTGCAAGCCGTTGGATTTGGGAGTTGTCACTCAGCCTTATCACAGTAAAAGCTGACTGATGTATCTATCAGACTCAAGGTGGGAGGCACTTACCCTGCCACGACGATCTCGAAGTCCCCGTCATCGTCCACATCAGTAACTGCCACTCCATAGTTGAGCTGGGTGGGGTTGCTGTCATAGTCAGGGGGCAGAACCGAATTGGTGACTGCCGTGAACATCGGTTCAGCTCGCTGGGACCCCTCGGTGGGGGGCAGAAACCACAGCAGCAGCAGGAACGGAAACATCCTGAACATCTGAAACCAAAAGTTACACATGTTACTGAAACAGAGCCAAAGCAGCCCAGGAAAATCTAACCCCTGGTAGACCCAGAAGTGCCTTTCTCCCCTGTTCACGGAGGGCCTGGCGATGCCTAGACTGCCACTTCTCCACAAGACTGCTCTGACCTCCTTCTTTAAAAGTGCATCCTGCCCCCATCACGCCTGGTCACCCTTACCCTGCCCTGCCTTTTCTTTTCCTATAGCACCTATCACTATATGACACACTGTGTAACACATTTATTCATCGTGTCTATTATTTGTTGTCTGTCTCCCTCTGCTAGCATGTAAGTGCCACTAGGGCAAGGATCTTTGTCTGTTTTGTTCACTCATGTACCCTAAGCCAAGGACAGCATCTGATACATAATAGGCCCTTAATAGGTATTTGTTGAGTGGGTGAATGAAGGGAGGGGATGTAGAGTATAAATACACTGGCACCTCCCATACTCTGGAAGGAAGATTGGAAGAATGAAGAAAATAACAGCTTCTAAGTGGTCCAGGGGTTGGGTGAGACTCCCACGAATGTCCAGGTCTAGAACAACAGTGAGGCGTGAAGGATTATCTTCTGTGGCCCATACCCCAGAGGTAGTCTGGAGGGAACCTGACTTAGCAGGTTTCCCTGGCCACGGACCCTCCCTAGACAGCTGGCCATGGCCTCCAGACCAGCAAGGAGGCAGTTAGGGAATGCATCCCAGCAGGACCTGGTGGGCAGCACATCATTCACTTGGAGAAATTAAAGCGTTGCGTGCGTGCTTTATTATAAATTAATTATGTATAATCCATTGTATAATTCATTATTATATCACTAACATAACTCAGGGTGTTGCCGAGCAGCCTGGGGCCATGGGAGCCTGTGGCACACGCCCAGGAGACAGATGAGAATGGCCAAGGAGTTGGAAGGACTCCACCCCCTCCTCGCTGGCAAGGGAGACACTCAGAACGCTACAGATGGCACCACCCTGAGACTCTGCCCGCAGGCTTCGAATCAGAATCACAGAGTGTTGTTGAGAAGGCTCTGCTGGCACGAGGCCCGCACAGGCTGAGCAGGTCCATTCCCGCAGGCAAGGTGGTGCCTCCCTGCCTTCCGAAGGCAGCAAACCCCTTCCTGATGGAACTTTTCCTGCTGCCTTGTCAGTGCGTCTGGCAGCTGAGAGCAAGGCTGAGTGTGGCTGATGTCTTAATGAAGAGAAGATCTGAAGACTGACTCCCCATTATGGAGACGGACGCGCCTGCCAGCAAATAAGCTTGCTCCAGTTCGGGACTCAGAGATCAACATGAAGGGCCCACGCACTTCAGAGCTAACAAGACTCGGAAGCCTCCTTATCACCTCGTGGGAGAGGCTGGAGAGAGACAGGGGCAGGGTTCCAGCAGCAGGGCAGAAGCTAACCTCGGCGAGCCTTCGTGGGAAGGAGGCTCCTGGAGTGTCCTCATACGGCACATGTTGCTGTTGCATGATCAGAGTGAGGTCAGTCCAAATTACAGAAACGTCTGAACAAGACAGCATCTTCTACCGGGCTGGCTAATTACCAAAGGCAAACGCATCGCGGGAGAGTTTGCAACTCGGCAGGAAGTTTGGTTGGATAAAGGAAACTCATAATTGGATTAATGAGCAGCTGGAGGGGTCGGAAATGAGAAGCTAAAGAGTCTTTACTAACCCGTGCAGACATGCTGCAATGTAGTGAGGATCTGAAGGTCACTCGGCTTTTCAAGGTATGACCTCTATTGTAGGGATGGCAAAAGCGTTTCAACTCGAGATCCAAATCCAATTGATTGGCAGTGGCTTGAAAGAGAACTGTGATCAGCTTACAGCGTTGCAATGGGCATGAAAGAGAAGAGTGGCCTCAGGTAGGCCTTCCGGAAGCTAGTTCGTTCCTTCCGGGCACCGTACCTGCAATTTGGGTCACTGCCCCCCCGGGAGGCAGGCCCTGTTAAGGGTGACACCAGTAACTCTTAGAAATTTTTTATTGAAGGACACGAGGGGCGAGAACCATGATCCAGCCTCTTGATTTTTACCTTTTCTGTGAAAAGTAGAGCTCTTAATTAAAGGAGCCGTCTGAAAGAAGTAACTACTCCTATCCATTTCTAGAAAAACAACCTAAAGCAAGATTAAAAAAAAAGAAATCCTACACCCATGGGCTGACCCCTATTTTGCTTGGTGACCTTGAGAGCAAGCCACAGTCTCATCGGGTCCCAGCTTTCTTCTCCAAAATGAAAGTTTGGGACTAGATCTCTGAAGTTCCTTTCCAGCTCTACAATTCTGTAACGGATTAAAGGATCGAAAAAGAAAAGCCAACCCCCATCGGTTTTTCTCCCCAGTTGCTTCTGTAAACTTCAGACCAGTCTGTGGGTTTTCCCTTTCTGAGCATATTAGGCATATTTTGAATTCAATGGCTTTTCAGTAGTTCCCTCCTGGGGGCCAAGGCCAGAGAGGAACCAACCACCATTGCTGTGGAACCTGAAGTCACCTGTCCTGGGCAGAGCATGCATGGCCTCCCCCCGAGGGGGTGGGCGAGGGTCGGCAGGGAGGGCATACACTTTGCATTTCCACCCTCTGCCCTGACAGAGGCACCCGGTGCACCCATCAGGGCTGCTCGGTGCTGGCTCGTTAGAGGGTAAGCCGTGGGCCGGCGCTGATGGTGGATCAGGAAACAGTGATGGTGAGGAAACTTGGGAAAGGTCTGTAAATATCTGCCCTCTGCTTTCAGGGCTCAGATGAAGGAACTCATTGAAACGCAACTCAACGTCCTGGCTGCTCAGAACGGTCCCCACACCCGCATCGGGGAGTTTGTTCAAATGCTGAGTCTTGGGCCTCACCCCAGACCTACTAAATCAGAATATGTGTTTTAATAAGATTTCAGGTGATTCAAATGCAATGTGTCATACAGTTATTTAAAAACTGTTCTTTGCTTAAAGCAATGCTTCTCAAAGTGTAACATGCTTACAAATCACCAGAGGATCTTGGTAAAATGCAAATGTTTTATTTTTACATTTATGAAAGCTGGGGACAGTGAAACCAGGAAGGGCTTAGGATAGCGACGGGAGAGGGCCTCGGTGCTGCTCTGCTTCGGTTCCCTAGAAGCATTATGGGAAAGAATGAGCACAGGCGGGACTGCTCTGGCTCACTGGGAAGTCGGGGAGAAGGGGGTCTTGGAGACAGGTTCAGGGGTCAGCCTGGGATGAGCTGCCACTGCCCATTGCTCCCCTGGTTGCAAGTCTCGTGGGGACCCTTAGAGTTTAGGAGACACATACTCTTGGGAGGAAGAGCACCCGTAAAATGCAAATTCTGACTTGGTAGGTCTGGGGTGGGGCCCGAGATTCTGCATTCTAGCAAGCTGCCCGGAGACACCCAGGCTGCTGGTCTGCAGGCTTCACTCGCAGCAGCAAGGCTGGACCAACGGTTCTACACCCGAGCTGCCCAACCTGGGGAGTATTTAGAAATATGCTGCTGCCCAGGTCCTTCAGACTTAATTGGGGGGAGGGGGGAATGTATGTGGGGGAGGGGGGGGGAGTGTGTGGGGGAGGGGGGTCGAGTGCTGCCTATTTTTAGAAACTTCCTAGATGATGTTGATGGGCAGCCTGGGGCTGAGAGCCACTGCCCCAGACACATGGTCCCCAGATGGGTGTGTACGTTGCAATCTGATTTGAAGTGAAAAATGTTCCTGCTACTAAAATTCATCACCAGCTTGTTGAAGTATATGAAGAAAATCTATTTAGCTAGAGAGCATCCAAGGAGGAGGCGGAATGGGGAGTGTGGGGAAGAAAGCAGCGCAGAAGGGTGCTGCCTGAGGCAGTACGGGGCAGTGGGCACCCCAAGTGACCTCTCCTTTTACACGGCTGGCTCAGGGAACCTCCTCTCACATCCCTGTGAACATCTGAGTCTTTCCGAAGGAAGGTTAAAAATAGACTTAAAAAGTAGGTTGGACTGAACTTTGTTTTCCTGAATGCATGTGTGTCAAGCACCTGCATCAGAGCGTGGTGAGTGGTGCTCGCAGGCACCAGCGTAGTAAGGAGTGTAAGTGTACTGGGCGGACATCCAGGGCAGAGCGGCCTGCAGGGGGCGAGGCTACACATCCAGAGCGTGGGCAGAGGGGTGCAGGGCCAGCATGCCAGCGCCCCAGTAAGGAAAGTGGTCTGCTCCTGCAGGGGAGATGGGGGAGGGGACAAAGAGGGGCCTCAACAAAGGCGAGAGAGGGCAGGACTTGTGTTTCAAGCAGTGAGAAGAACTGCTTTGTAGTAATAATTTCTTAAAAATGCTCTCTAAGCAAACTTCTTGAACACGCCTCAGTGGAATGGAGAGAGAAAAAATAAAACCGAAAGCCTGGAGTCAGGGACCTGAGTTTGGATCTTAACTCCACCAGAAACTCTCTGGTGACCCTGAGTATGTTCCTTAATCGTTTTGATCTCCAGTGTCCTTATCTGTAACATGGGAACCCTCTGACGTACCACGGTTCCTAGGGTTAAGTGAGCTAGTGAAGGCCTCAGGGGAGGGGGGGGCGGGGGCAGGCAAGACGGCGCTCACTGCTCACTGCGTGCCTCCTCTCCTTCCACAGACTGTGCTAAGGTTAGAGAGCCTTTAGACACTGGCTGTGGGTCACATGCAGCCAAACTCAGTTTTCTGTGGCCTCAGGACTTTCCTGAATTGGGTCTGAAAACTGGTAACCAAGCAACCTAGGTCTCTGATGTGGGGCCAGGCAGCTGTGGGGAGAGGCTTCCAGGGCAATTTCCAGGGCAAGCAGTTATTTAGCAATTATCGAAAGAGCCAAGGACACCACCTTGAGCTCTCACAAAGGCAACAGCCCTGAATGCTTCAGATACTGGGAATGGGCAGGGGGCACAGAGCCTTTACAGACGCTGCAGGAGGGCAGGGGCTGGCGGGAGAGAGGCAGCTGCAGGGGCAGCCCGCCCTGCACCCTGCACGTGCCGGCCTCCGGATCTGCACAGAGACCCACACAGGAATGCCCAGAATGATGGCATCACAGGAGAGGAGCTACTCGAAGCTGCCCCTGGCTCATTCGCTCACAGCTCACTTCCTGTGGACCCTCGATGAGCCAGGATTGTGCTCAGCAGCACGAGGTCACAGGGAGAAAGCTGGCCAACATTTGCAATAGAGTCAGGGGTGCTGTGAAGGAGGGAGCACGGGTATCTTAACTATCTGGGAGAGGCTTCCTCCAGGCAGGGGTGTAGCTAAACCTCAAAGGATGCTCAGAAGTTGGCTGGACAGGAAAGGCAGGCGGAGGAGAGGAGAAGGAAGAGAACACAGGGAGCAGACTCCTCAAAGGTCTGAGGAGCCAGCTGTCACCCCAGTGTGCCCTTCTAGCTCTGCCTATTGAAAGGCCCTGATTCCTGGGAGGAGAGTGAGGGGGAAGCGTTCATTTCCCACTCCTCCGGTCTCCATCCAGAGGGACTTTCATTAGACCAGAGCAGTGGTTCTCAACTGAGGGCGACTTTGCTCCCCCTCCCTCCCGACCCCAAACATCTGTCAATATCTGGAGACAGTTTTGGTTGCCACAGCCAGGGAAAGGGGGGAGCCACTGGCATCTAGTGGGTGGAGGCCAGGGATGCTGCCAAACATCCTACAAGGCACAGGACAGCCCCACAACGAAGGATTATCCGGCCCAAAATGTCAAGAATGCCAAGATTGAGGGACCTGGATGAGTGCAACATTCTGGCCTCCTTCCTCCCCTTCCACTCTCCTCCCCAGGGCAGGAGCAGGGACTCATCAGACTGGCCAGTGTGGAGGAAGTGGGCATGGAGAGCCTTTCGGCACCTGCCTCCCTGCAGACCACTCTCTGCCATGTGCTGAGCCTGGCCAGGCAGGGTCAGCCCCGCCCCCTCCCACCAGGAGCATTGCAGCTGGAGGTGCAGGCCCAGCCGCAGGCCCCATGGACCCCACTCCAGAGCCTGGCCTTCCAAACAGCTGTATCTGTAATGATGCATTTTAATCTCCATCTGCCCGGGCCCCTCCTCTCTCCTCCCTTCTCCCTCCCCCTTTCTCTCTCTCCATTGATCCTGATTCTGAAGGGAAGTGGGATGCTATTCCCTGGGCCCCTTCAAATCCCAACACTGCCACTCAGGTTGGAAATCTGGTGTCATATTTGGCACTTGCTTCTTCCTCATTCTTTGCAACCACTGGCTCACCGAGTCAATTCTGCTTCATTAATCTCTCTCAGAACTGCCCCGTCTTTCTGTCCCCACTGCCAGGGATTTGCCCCTCTGTCTTTCTTTCACCCAACAACAGCAATACTTGCCAACTGCTCCCCCCTCCTCTCACCTCACTTCCACACGGCTATCAGAGCTCCCTTCCCAAATCTCAGAGCTGATTGTGCCGCTCTTTAGCCTAACTCATGGGACCCTGTACACAAACGGGAATTTTTACTGCAATTTCATGTAACAAGTCTATATGAGGAATAGTTCATGTGACAAGTACTATACTATGTGAGGAATGGGTAGTAGTAATAACACCTACCATATGTGCCAGATATCACTGTAACCCTTCATATAGATTTAATCTTCATAGTAGCCTTGTGAGGTAGGTACTACTATTGTCCTCATTTTGTATTAGAGAAAACGAAGGCACAGAGAGGTTAAGTAACTTGCTCAAGGTCACACAGCTAGTACATGGTGCGGCCAGGGTTTGTGCCTAAGCTATTTGGCTCTAGGATTGGTATTCTTGGACACTAAACAGTCTCGCTCACTACACTAACCTTGTCTTAAACCATGTGAGATGGGAAGACAGTGGAAGAAGCAAGCACCTCTGCTTGGGGCAGCAGGGGAAGGCCTAAGAGAGAGGTGGTGGTGAGCTGGCCAGAGGGATAAGGTGGAGAAAGTGTTGCAGGCTGAGGGGCCAGTGTGTGCACAGTGGCCGAGCAGGATTGTGTGGTTCAATGGGGCTCTGTGCAGCTGGAGCATGCGATGGGGGCAGGACAACTGGTGGAAGGAGTGTGGCTTAGGAGGCTGGGAAGGACTGTGGAGGCCTCGAGAGAGACAGGAGCCAGAAGGGTTAGAGAATGACCTGGCAAGAGTGGTGTGTAGGAAAGAACATTGTAGCAGAAGGGTGTGAACAAGGCCATGGCGGGGCGGGACTGGAAGCAAATGCCTTGGCTCAAGTAGGAGAGACAGCTGGAGGCTGCCATTCAGTCATTCACTCACTTACTCACTCACTCATTCATTCCATATTCTTGTGTACCTACGCTATGCCAGACACTGTTCTGAATGCTGGGAAAACAGCAAGAATAAAATTAAGTCCTTGCCCCCGCGGAGTGTACATTCTAATGTCTCAATTGCTGGCATTAGTCACTGGTGTTTCTCCATCCTGTCCCCATCCTGGTCCTCTGCATTGCCAGCCTAGATGACAAATGCTAGACCTTCTGCACCTTCCCACCTCCCAGGGGCACCATGACCTATGCATCTTCCCAGCACCAAGGAAATACAGGCTGCCTTCTCTTCCCCTCTACCTGGAGAGAGCTCCAGGAGCTGCCTGCAGCTGCACTCAGACAGAGAGGAGACTTGGTCCTGCTCCAGAAAAGGCAGATGAAAACTCAAGGGACCCAGGCTAGGAGGTGCCACAGAGACCAGCAGGCTAATGAAATGGCATTTCTGAAAGCGAGAGGACAAATGCAGTCTCCTAGCCTTATGCACAAGGCATAGCAGGTCCTTAATAAGTATTATTAACTGCTCAGCCTTCCTCGTCTGTAACAGGGGAAATGAAATGAGACAGTGTTAAGTGCTGAGCACAGTGCCTGGCAAACAGAAAGCCCATACATGGTAGGCAGCAGCAGCATCAACAATCAGACTATTACTACAGCTAATCAATGTTGGTTGAATGAATGAAGGCATCTCAGGAGGTGGAGTCCAGGCCCACCAGGTGCTCCCCTTCCAGGAGTAGCTGCCAAATGCTGAATGGAATGCAAGGGCCTGGAAGACTTTGAAGAATAGGCTTGCTTCTGTTTCTAATTTGTCTAGGAACCTAGTGGAGTTCTTTGACTTTCAAAATACTGCTTTTCAAATGAGGAACCCCTCAGTTTACTGTAATATACACATTCATTCTTCAAGCATTTTGTAGGTGCCTGTGGGCCAGGTTGGAAATGATAAATAAGACATGGCTTCTGAAGCCAAAGAGCCTGCAGTCTACCAGGGGTGAGTCACAACACAAGGCCGAGAAGTTCAGAGTAGGAACAGGTAAAAGGCCAGACGGAGCCCATAGGAAGGAGGCATGAACTAGCGAGGTGGGTGGGATGGGCATGTAGGAAGGGCTCCCTGGAGAAGGGGAACAGAGATTCCAATGGGAGCTGCATTCCAGGTGGTGACCTACGGATCCAAGGCATGGCTGTGACAGTGCGTTACTGGTGCATGCCATAAATGCAGTTGCTGCTGTAATGCAGTTTCGGGACGGGGGAGGGGGTATGAAGTGGGAGAGAAGGTGGGATGCAGAAGACAGAGACAGTCTTGCATGGAGGCAGCCGTTGGGGCCTGGGGAGCCTGCTTTGTCAAGGTACCAAGCCTGGAGTCATGCCAGTGGGGAGGTTTTGAAGTTGGGCCAAAACATGATCGGACTTGCATTTTAGAAAGGGCATTTTAGATCTGGGACAGCAGTGTGCAGGATGACCAGGCTGGCCGAGTTTCTGGAAAGGGAGCGAGATCTGGACATCCTGGGGTGGGGGTGGGGCACGGCGTGGGAATGACCTCCAAAGTTCTTTTCCAGGCCTGCATGTCTACGGGTCAGATTGTTTCCGAAATCATTTAAAATGCATTGTGGACCTTGCTGTTTAAAAGCATCCGCCCGGAATCGTTGTGTGAAGCAGTGATCTACTCTGTCTTCTGTCTTCAGTGGAAATCCAAATGACCATCTATGTATCTGCTTAGAGCCAGGGAACCTGCACTCAGCCCCTTGTGGCAGCTTGGTGGGAAGGAGCGGGGGTTGCGGGGGGAGGGGGGGGGGGGAGTGGAATGAGCATCCAGAACATGGTGAAGAGGAAGAGATGCCTGGCTTTGCTCAAGGCTAAGAGCTGGCCACCAGCTCGTGGGATGGGCCCTGCTTGATCAGTGGGACCTCTGGAGGTTTATAGAGCCCCGATGCCAAGTGCTAGCTCTGAGGAGAAGGAGCCAGAAGGAAAACTGGCCTCAATGACCCAGTCCAGCTTGAAGATCCACTTTAATACCAAGAACCACCTCTGCCCCAGAATGGCCACCTGCGCTCACTTATGCATTTGTTCACCCGCTGAGCACCCAGGGAGCCCCTTCATATGCCGAGCACCGTGCTAGGCACTGAAGTTACAGCTGAGAACAGAGACACAGTGCTTCCCCCCACACTGCTTACACGGCAGCATCTCTCCCTCGGGGACTCTCATTTCCCCACCTGGATATACATAGCTTCTCAGACGTGAGGTGCATGACTACAGTTCAAAGCCAAGACTGCTAGTGATGAAAGGGCTTCCTGCCCCACTCCTCTGATTACAAGGACTGGCCTCCCAAGGCCAAAGGGCCTGCCCCGGACATGCAGAACATTCATGGAGAAACAGGAATGAGATCTATGGCGTGACCTCCAACCCCCAATTTGGGAAAGGAGCGGGATAACCCTGGTCCTCTAAGGTGAGTCTCAAGTGACTCCCTACATCCATTCCTGAGTGCAAGGAGGGCAAGACCAGGGATAGGCCTTCTATGAAAACACCCACAGAGGCTGCTCCCACCAATCCTACAAGCGCCCCGCCCCCTTCCCATGTGGGGGCGGGGAGGATTCGGGGTCCCAGCCTGTGGTCCCTCCTGAGAGCTGTGTCTGGATTTGCACGTCACGATGTGTCTACCAAAGGAGGTCAGGGCAGGGGTGCCAGCAAGACACCTCCACTTGGGACTGCTCTCCAGGTGGGTGGAGGCTGCTGGTAGGGAAGGGAGTCCCTGCAGTCCCTCCTCTGGTCAGTGGGACACCCTGAGCTCAGCAGTGATCCCTGCAACCTTGTCACTGTACGTGTCCGGTGCAAACAAAGATAAGAGTAACTGGAAACAACAGCAAGGGTCATTTTATACTCTCTGCACTCACGATTCTTCTGTGGCTAATTAAAGTAATATGTCTAGATGTCCCTTGGAAGAGATCTTTAAGTATATGCCTGTTAAGTAAATAAGGTTTTACTAATGAATAAACACTCCTTGCCATCCCTCCTTGGCGTTCCTTGCAGAACTTCCCGCTGCTGAGAGTGTTGAGCAGGAAAAGGGTGGAAGAGGAGCGCCGCCTCCCCTTCCCGGAGGAGTGGGGACAAATCTAGTGGCTAGTCATTTGTGGAGCTATCAGTTTCTCCTCCGGATGTTGATCAGATTTCCTGGGCTGGAACCATCTTACAAGGCTAGGGTCCTGGAACTTTTCCAAGAAGCAAATGCTGTACTTCTTACCAAGTCAACATGATTTCTTTCAAGGAAAATTTTATCTTTTAAGCGCCTAGGGTTTTTGAAGGGCAAATCTTTGGACTTTTCTCTAAAGATAGTGATTATGATATACTTATCGTTTGCTAAGACCACCCCCCCCCCACCCCCAGCACACACACTCACAGAGAGGCATGGGGGGAGGGGCGGGAATGATGCACCCAATAGTCTGCAATGAGTCAGTGGCATAGCCAGAACTTTGCAAACTCCCCAATTCTTAATAATAGCAATATTAATAGTCTCTGTATCCGTTTCTAAGTGTTTTCACAGCTCCCATTGAATCTTCATAACAATTTTGGGGGAAGTCCATCTCAGGACACAGCAGATCTGAGTTCCAGACCAGCTTTGCTGCTTGCTTGCTGTGTGACCCTGGCTAGTGCCTTCACCTCTCTGGATCTCAGGGTCCTCAGCTGTGAAGTGGGGCAGTCGGGTGAGAATACTTCTCAGACCCCTCCCGCCTCTCACGTGCCCGGGTTTCCCAACCTTGGCACTATTGGCATTTTAGGCCAGACATTTCTTTGTCAGAGGGCAGTCCTGTGCCCTGTAGGATGTTTCGCCTCATCCCTGACCTCTACCCACTACATGCCAGTAACCCTCCCTACCCCAGTAGTGACAACCAAAAATGTCCCCAGAAATTGCCAAATGTCTGGGATGCAAAGCAACCCCTAAAGTCACTGCCCAAGGACTTCAGTAAGGTCAAGATCTTGAGTGACTTAGTGGGAAAACATCTTCCTGCCCTTTCTCTTCCGCAACCCCTTTACACCTTTACACACTTTCTAAACACAACCTCCCAGCCCTTTGCTGCTTCCTATTTCTTAAATGCCCTAAGTGGTCCAGGGTGCGTTTGGTGTGATAATGAGCCAATTGATTTCATATTTCCTCCTAAAGAGAGTTCATAGGTTTACGTCCCCAAAACAACCAGCCAGGCTCCCCAGAAATCCCTCGCAGAGCCCCAGCTGGCCTGGAAGCCTGTATCTGCAGCCTGCAGGAGGCTCGGTGAACACGGATTTGTCAGCACTCTTAAATCACTGGGCTCCGAGGAAGGCTTCTCCCAGCACAAAGATCCTTCCCTAGGAATCAATAGCTCAGGGCCTTCCATCACATTCAGAATTATCCTGGGACTTGTAAAATTTATTTTCCCCAAGCATGGCAAAACCCCAAAATGAAAGCCCCACGGTGGGGGAGGGAAGACAGCAAGGAAGGAGCCCTGCCAAGAAGGCCTTGTCCGTCAGCCCAAATGTTGCTGTGAGCAGAGGCTGATGTACAAACCTGGACACTCGGCCTCATTTGCTGGGAAGAGACCCAATGTGGTTTCCAGTGGTCCTGCAAGAATATCTCCTCCCAGCCGATACCTCTGCATATTTAACCAAGGGCAGAGGCGTGTGAAAGACTGTCTTCCTTGATCTTCACCATCCTACCCTCATCCCAGGGTCGCCAGCTTCAGCATTTTGCAGAGGAGGAAACAGACATGCAGAGGTTGAGCAGTTTGTCTAGGTCTCTAAGCCAGTAAGCAGGGGATCCAAATTCTAAGCCTGTATCCTTCCCATTACACTGGGCTGTCTTCTCAGGGAGAGTCGGGTACGGGTAATTCTCTAGTGGAGCTCAAGAAAGAGGCGACTTCTTGTTTTCTCGGTGTCTAATGCCACGTCTCAAACTCTAAATCCTCTCCCCCATTCAAACCAAAAAACAGAGATCCTGTGCTATAGTTGCCTTTTATGTAATTACTAGAGGTCCGATGCACGAAATTCACGCAAGGGTTTTGGCCCCAGCCCCCGCCTGCCGCCGCTGTGGTGGTGGTGGGGCAAGGGGGGCAGGGGCCTCTGCCACCTCTGCCTTGGCCCCACCCACGGCGGCTGTGTCTGGAAGGACATCTGGTCTAATTAGCATATTACACTTTTATTATTATAGATATTCCTCAGGCCTTGTCTAGAACCAGACCAAGCTTTGGGAATGCTGGCACAGCTCTTTAGCTAGAGCTGGGAGCTGGCCCGGATCTCAAGCACAGCCTCTCAGACCCCACTTTAGAGGAGGAACTGTTGCTCCCTGGTGGTTCACATTATCCTACGGCCTCCATCCTCCTCCTGAAGGTAAAGACCCAACTTTTCTGTGAGCCTGAAGGAGATGAGGAGACTCAAGCATCTCCCCTGGCAACAATCATCCCCTGGGTGAGCCTTAGGGGCAGAAGAGGATCCACCCCTTGGCATTCTGTGTGGCAGCACTGGTTCCTCCTGGGGGTCACTGCCACGTCCGAGGGGAACGTCACACAGGGTGCAAGGGAGCAGGGTGGAAGGGGAAACAGAGGGGGCAGCCCACAGGCCACTCAGCAAACCTCCTTCCCAGGCCCAGCTCAGATGTCGACAGCCAGATTCACAGAACAGAAAAAGGGCAATGGAGATGGTAGTATCTTCCAAGTCACCCAAGAAGTCCTAACACAAGGATTTTGCAAAAAATAGAACATCCTAGCACTCTGACCTTGAGCTGGGAGCGGCAAGACTGGGGAAATGGGCAAATACTGGTTGGAAACTCTCCACTTCACCCAGGATCTGGGTACTGGAGGTCCCACAGGCTGCGGTGTGACTGAAGACAGAGAGACCCCACCCAGCACACCTTAACGAAAGAAAGGAAGAGCTGCAGGCCTGGATTTCAAGACACTGTGAGGCAGTGGGCACTTCTGATTCCTGAATGTAGGAACAGAAACTGGAGTGCACTTCTTTTGCCTAAAAAACCCACTTGGAATAATGAGATAGGATAATGGAGAAAGGGGAAATAATAATTAGGAATTTCTGTTGCCTGTATATGTACATTGTAAGAACTTTATCTGCTGCTCACCTCCTCGTTCTAAATAACAGGTTCAAAGGAAATTTCCCCAAATTACTACATTCATTAATTGACCTATTTCTGACCAATCAGAATTATGAGTACCTACTGTGCAGGGAACACATGTCCATCTCCATAGTAAAGAGGAAGCAGGTCACGGAGCGGAAAGAGCTCTGAGTAGAGGACTAGGAATCCCTAGGATCCAGTCCTATCTCTACCACCAAATAGCTACGTGATACTTGCCCTTATTGGGTTTCGGTTTTGTCATCTGTAAATTAAGTGTGCATGTGAGTGTCGGAGATGAAATGAGGTTGGATTAGATGCTCGTCAAGATTTCTCTCTTCTAGCTCTAATGTTCCTTGGCTTTGTGAGCTCTTAATGAGTTCAAAGAACACACCAACACCAAGCACGCCTGAAGGATCTCAGAGGGCGGGTGGGGCTGAGGATCAGCTGTTTCCTTGGAATGTTGCATTTGCATCTGCCCCATTGCACTGAGATCACAGGACCACCTGAGGTCCAGGAAGCATGTGGTAGAAGGGTTTCAATCATGAAGGTGACCGTTGGGGGCTGTGGCCTGAGCTTGCTTGGAACATTAAGTTACTATGGCCAGTGAAGGGCAAGAAGTGAGTCCCTTGCCCTGAGGTGGGTGCCTTTGGCGCCCCCTACTGGAGACCAATGAGCCCGCAGGACAGCTTCATTCACATTAGCAGGAGGCAAGGAAGACTGAGAACAGGAGACTGTCACAGCTCTTTAAAAGGACAACCTTCTCGGTTCGTGGTCCTCTCTCCATGAAAGTCTATGTTCCACTACTCAGAATTACATTGGCCATTGGCCCACACATGCACAGGGGCACTCCTGTGCAGCGACAGGACCTCTTAATCAGACATCAAGGTGCCAGATAATAAGCATCAGGGTTCAAAACACCAGGTGCAGCCCAGATGGAGAAAAGGGAAGAAAGAGTAACAAGCAGGTATTTTGTTGTACAAATCCTCGGTGGGGAAAAAAAGTCTTGGGAAATGCAGCAGGAAAATGTTGACAGTAGCACAGGATAGCTGGGTTTGGGGATATGGATTATAGCCCCCATAAAAGATCTCCAGGCTGAAGTAGCTACTGTAGGAGTTCAACGCCCCCCCCCCCCCCAACATATTCAGGGATGGGGCACAAGGGAAGGCGACAGCTCCAACTGAGCGGCCCACCCTTTGACCTTCTCCGGAGACCATTAGTACCAACTGGAAACCGGAATGTTCATACCATGTTCCACTGTGCCAGCATCAAGACCCTCAACTCTCTTCGTTGCCTCTTAAATTAACTTTAGGACCTGCTGCCAGAAGGATGTTTTTAATCAAGTCAGAGGGCGAGAAAATGCTTCCTCAAAGGCCATATTGGATCAACCGCCATGTTCCCACGTTCCCATCTTCCATCTCCCCTTCCTCGTGGCTGAGAGTGAGGTACAGTGCGACTCTGAATTTGCTCTAATTCAGTCTTGGGTGTCTCCAGCCCCGAGTCATCAGGGTAAAAAAGCCAACAGCGCTTCTCTTCCTACACGAGTTCTCTCCTGATTGGAGCCAGCATCACCGAGCTGCCCTCTTCCCTTCCTTTCCACATGGCTCCACTTGGGAAGTCCTACACCCCATCCCAGAAAACATTTCAAGTGTGACTCAAGGATGTGTCCTGTCTGGAGGGCTCAAGCACCTCCTGGGACGCACGGAAGCCCCCCCAGGTGCACACCCTACCACCAGCAGCAGCAGCAGCAGCAATACCCATTAGTCATGCCCAGAGGAAGGGGCGAGCGCCCCGCAGCCCCGGGAGCATTGCCCAGCCACCCTCAGAGCCTCCCATCCAGGCTGGGATGACTTTGGATTCTTGAGTTGGTTTCTGCAGAACTGGGACGAACCAGGGCTCCCAACCACTGTCCTGTGTAGAAGTGCGCTGCATTGCTGGGCATGCCCCCAAGCCTGGCCTGCTACCCCTCAAAGCCTCCATGTGTCCCCGCGGGGCTAAAGGAGGACCTCCGGCTCCCGGGCAATGCCTGGACCTGGCGTGCCTGAGACAGGCTGATCGCCAGGAGACCACACCTCTGTCCAGCAAAGGCAGCTCCCGGCGCGGCGAGCAGGGCTGGCTCCGGGAGCTCTCTGCCAGCCAGCGCTGTGCCGGGGAGATGGGCTTCCCCGGGGAAGAAGCGCCAGCCCCCCGGTTCTTTCCCGCTCTGGAAGCTCAGGCACAGGAGCTTCCCCGGCCCAGAGCGGAGCCTGCCTGGCTGGGTGATTCCCAGCACCCCCAGCACATCCCTCCTCACCTGCTCCGCCCCCTCCCCGGACCGCTGACCTCCAGTGCGCCCCCAGTTGGGAGCGCTGTAGCCCCACACCTTCGCTCCCACCTCTCCACCACCTCCGGCCCCGTTCCCGCCTCGCCCCCAGCCCGCGGGGGAGGCTCTGCGCGCCAGTCGAGTCCGGAGCCTCTCGGCAAGTTGGCAGCAAAGCGTTGCCACCTTGGCGGTCTCTCTCTTCCCGGTTCCGGGCGGCATCCTCGCCGCCGCTGCGGGCAGATCGGGAGGGGAGCCTCGGGCGGGAGAAACTTTCTCCGCCTGAGGGGCCTGACCGGGTGGGGGCCCGGAGCGGGTACTCACGCGGCGGCCAGCGCTGGGAGTCCTCCTCCGGCTCTCTCACCCCCACCGCCTCGGGGCGTCGGAGCGCGGGCGTCCGCTGCCGCCTCTGCCGCCGCCGCCTGCCTGCGCCCAGCCGGTCCCGGGCTGGCCTCGAGCCTCCCGCCCCGACGTCGCCCGCCCGCTTTATACAACTCCACTCGAGCGCGCCGGGCTTATGTAAAGCCTGGCGGAGCCCCGCAGCCAATGGCGCTGCGGCTGGGGCTCGCGGCCCGCGGGTGGGGGGCGCCCGCGCGGCCAATCGCGGCCCGGGGAGCCGGGGAGCCGGGGAGCCGGGTGGGGGAGGGCGCGCCGCCCCGCGCTGATTTAGGAGTCGGGATTGCGGTGGCAGCAACCGGCAGCACGGCCGGCCCGGCCGGGCCCCACGGCAGGCGCTGGGGTGGGCGGCGGCGCAGGCGGCGGCGAGGGCGGGTGTCCCCTGCTCCCCGCTGCTACGGCGCGTAACCTTCAGGAGGCAGCGGGGCCGGGCAAGGGGAGCGAGGGCGCCCGGCAGGACGCTGGGGACCCCGGGCCCGCGGGAAGCTGGGTTCCCTCGGGAGGAAGCGCTGGGAAGGAAGGCAAGGGGGAGGGGGAGGAAGGCGGCGACCCCTCCCCAGGCCCCGCGGCCACCCCCGCGCGCAGAGCCGAGGGTGGCGGCGGGAGCAGCGGCGCTGTCGCGTTTCCCCCCAGGGAGCGACCTGGCGTCTCCGGGCCGGGCCGGAGCGGCCGCTCGAGCCACGCAGATGGCGAGATTTCGCGCTGCGGAGCGAGCGAGCGCGGAGCCGATCTTTATCGGCGGGGAACGTGTCCGAGCGCCTCCCGGGGACTGCTCAGTATGGAGCGCGGAGCTTCGCGACGGCCCCGGAGGGCGGGGAGCCGGCGAGCACGGCTCGGAGATGTGGCGCGGCGGCGGCGGCGTCCGCGGCAGTGCCTCCTCCCCTAGTCCCCCGCCCGCCCGCTGCGCCCCCACCCCACCCCGCCAGCCCCCGGCCCACCCGCTCGAGTCCCGCGCGTTCTTCCAGCCTCCCTCGCCGCTTTGCGCACAGGTACTGCCTCACCCCCAGCCGCTGCAACGGGCAAGATGGTCTCTGCTTCTCAGGCCCGGGTCCTGGGGACGAAGCTTGGGAAGAGCGCTCTTGGTCAGCAGTGCCCAAAATGCCCGGGTGCCCGCAGGAAAGGAGCCTAGGTCGATAACACTCCATTCCTTTACTTCGCGCCTAGAATAGGGCCTGGCACATAATAGGCGCCCAGGAAGCGTTTGCTGAATGAATGTTGAGCTTCTGTAAGCAAGGTCTTTGGGTCTCTGAAAGTTGGGGCAAGGACAGGGCTTTGGAAGAGAAAGACCTGGTAATAAGCCATCAGAGGAGGGAGGAAGCGAGGACTGTTTCTCATCTGTTGATGGCTTTGTCGTCATCACCCTGGCATCAGGACACGTCGCTATTAAAATGACTCCAATGTATTTTTATGGAGGGCCCGCCAGCCCCTGACCGCAGAGCCTCCAGGGCCTACTTTGGGCCCTGCTTTGAGGTCTCTGTGATTGTCCTCTGGAAAGAAGTAGCTAAGTAAGCACCAGCAATCCTTCTAGTTTTTTTTTTTGGGGGGGGGGGGGGGGGGGGCTTGGATCTAGCTCAGGTTCTTAACCCTTTGAAGGTTATGGGCCCTTTTGAGAATCTGGCAAAAACTATTGAATCCTTTTTTTAGAAAAATACACACACATTTACACACACACACACACACACACACACACACACACACACACCTGGAGTCTAATTTCAGGATCATTAGGGACCCGGAGTCTGTCTTAGAACTCTCTCTGCCTGATGTAAACCTGTTTCTCTAGGGGTCGAAGGCAGTAGTTTATAATTGCCCTTCTTTGTGGGATCCCGGAACCCTTTTGAGCCATTCAAGAATCTGATTAATGTTATGAGTCTGCTTCTCAGGGAAAAAAAAATGCTCAATCATATATGTTGACATATAATTCTCAGGGGTTTACGGATCCTTTAAAAGCTTAACCCAGGGTCCCCAGATTAAACCTCGCAGCAGACAGACTCGCACTGAGGGCTCCCTCCATAAAGAGTTCGGCGGCCCCGCACCTGCTGCATCATGCCCACCCTGCCTGAGGGCACCGGAGTCCTGTGATAATGGCCCTGGCACCTGAGAGACCATCTCCACACTTGCCTCTGCATCTTGGTCCCCACCACCCTCTTTGTGTGAAAATAAGTTGCAGGTTGTCATGTTCTGTCTGATCTATGAGCGTTCCGTACCCGGAAACTCCAACTCAGGGTGACAGCAAGTGACTGGTAATTAACCAGCTTCACTCAGTCCCAAGCATCTGAGCACACCTTTCCTGGTTTTTGTTCTCACCTCTCTTTCTGCGGGCGAAGCTGTGAGCAGCAGCCCCCACTGTGGAGCCTCGCCTCACCTAAACCTGACGGATTTCGTAACCAGCACGGTAATGGTCGGTATTAGCCATCCAGATGTGAAGAGGCCCTCTGCACAAAACAGCTTTGTAATGATCTCACGCTTGCCTGCAGCTAGCCAGGGAAGGGTGCAACAGGCCAGAGGTGCTAGGGAAGGACAGAGAAGTCTTGGAATGGCGGAGACATTCTCTCCTCAAAGTTCTCCAGGAAATGGAATCTGGTTTTTGCACTTGAAATTGCGAGGGTTAAGCCAGGCTATCCTGGTCCTATAATTTCTAATTTCTCTAATGTCCTCCACGCCCACGTGCTCAGCTCATGTCTGTCCACTCAAAGCTCCAGCCCTGCCCTGCCCATCTCATGGAAGAGGTCTTACCCTCACAATTGCACAGACACAGCCTGCTTGCTCAGGGCATATGAACACTCTATAGACTGAATTGTGTCTCCCTCCTCCAGACTTATATGTTGAAGCCCTAACTCCATTGTGACTGTATGTATGTATGTATTTATTTTTGCTGCCAAAAGCTTTATTGTTTTGTTTGGTCCAATGCATGGGAGAGGGTGGTTAAAAGAATGGCTAGCAGTTTGGGGGAGAGGCTCAAGTAAAAGCCAGACACCAAGGGATGCAGAGGGACCTCTCAGAGGCCTCTGGGCTCCAGGCTCCTAGCTGGAGGGTGAGCCTTTCCAAGGATACTCGCCCAGCCCAGCCTGGGGGCCGGGCAGCCTGCAGAGGTGAATCAGGTGTCACCCATCTTCTTGATGAGTTTCATCTCCTCACCTGGAAGTGGTTCTCCAGGAAGTCACAGAGCTGAGGGTCTGTGGGAAGAACCCAGGGCCTGCAGCTCCCACAGGGCCTGGTCAGGTTCCTCTCCAAGGCCCTGGCGGCTTCCATGACGTCCTGAGTTTTGCCCACTCATCTTGGGGAGGCTTCAGCACGCCCTGGAGAGAATGTGGCCACCACGCTGGTTTTGCAACTTTAAGAGCCGCTTAGCGCCCTAGCGTTTCTTCTCCACCAACTCAGGCAAGAAGTGGCCCGCGCCCTCAAGAGCTACATCGTCGTGGTCGATATAGAAGCCGAAAGAGAGGTAGGTGTAGGGGGCCCACAGCTCTACCTCGGTGGAGTAATTCTGATGGATTTGGGAGCTCATGGTTGTTCGGCAATAAGGAGTAATGGTAGAAAACACAACAACAATAGTTTGTTGGCTGGTCCGGAGGTGCTTCTGAAGTTGGTGACTGGAGAAGATGCAAGAGAGTGTGTCTGTTCTGTCCAAACACGGCTGAAGCAAGAGGCAGACTGGGACAGCGGAGGGCACTGTCCCACTGTGACTGTGTTTAGAGAGAGAGCCTTTATGGAGTCAATGAAGTTTAATGAGGTCTAGAGGGTAGGACCCTAATCCTCAGGATTAGTAGCCTCATAAGAAAAGAAAGAAACACTAGGAATCTCCCTCTGTCTGTGCACACAAGCAAAGGCATGTGAGGACACAGAGAGGTGGTATTTTGTTATGGCAGCCCCAGCGGGAAGATAGGCATTTCCAACACACTCCTTACCCAGCCAGCGTGTTCAGTCTCCTCCCGATACTTTGACTCCAGCCTTTTTCACTCCTGTGAAGTCAGACCTTATTGATTCTGGCACACTCTCCTAAAATGTGTTTTTCATCTTTTGATACCCAAACTAAGTCTCACCCCTCACGCCACTTTCCAAAACTGCTCTAGCCAGAGAGCTTCGCCACCTCAGCTCTCCGGCAGGTGTGCCACATCCCAGCATATAATGGATATTATTCTGTTTTCTCCCTAATTGTGTCTTACACATGAGACCTGGCCTTCCTGTCAGAATGAAAGCCCCTTTAAGTCCAGAGTTTGTAGCTTATACAGTGGCAACCTTATAGAAGCCAGCATGAAACAGGGGGAACACACCGTTAAACAAATGTACTCCTCAAAGAAAAAATTCTAAAAAGGTTATGTAGCCACTTCATGTTCTAAAAGCTCAAGTCATTCTGTGTGTGCCATTCCAGGCATCCCGAAAGCCCGTTGGAGAGGGGCCCTCAGGAACTAGTTCTCCTATAATCCAGGCCAGAGGGGCGTCACAAATTGCCGAGTCACACAAAGTCTCCAAATCAGAAGCCACGCTACCCTTGGTTCCCGCTTGGCTATCTTCTCTCTCCAGATGGAGAGGGAAGGGTGGGGAAGCTCGGATCTTTGAGATACTTCTGTTCCAACAGATCAGTTGCAAAAGAAAAGTTGGTACAGTCCCTCCAGGCTTGAAGCCAGAGGTGTTTTAGAATTTGGAAGGTGCCATATATTCTGAAACATCCCCTGCAAGGTTTTGGGCAGTATCTCATAATCAGCCACGTTAATATTTCTTCAGTAAAATATATGCATGTTCACACTGTGTGGCTCGAGTACCTTCACATCAGTTTAGGTCTGGCGTTTGTCGCCAGGTGAGTTTGGCCACTACACTTGTAAAAAAAAAAAACACGAACCAACAAAAAAGCCTCACAATCCACCTTCTGGTTTTCAGAGATTTGGGAATTTGAGAATTACGGAGAGGGGACTGGGGAATGGCATTTTAGGCTTGGTTGTCCCTAAAGAAATGGCTGTGTTTTTTTTGTTTTTGTTTTTGTTTTTTTGATGGTTCTTGATTCTTTATTTTTTTTTAATTTATTAAATCTTTATTGTTCAGATTACATTTGTTCCTCTTCCCCGCCCCCATAACTCCCCTCCTCCCCGTTCCCGCCCCACCCTCCGCCCTCACTCCCCACCCACTGTCCTCATCCATAGGTGCACGATTTTTGTCCAGTATCTTCCCGCATCTCCCATTCCCCTTCCCCCGCCCTCAAGTATAGTCAGTCCATTCCCTTTCTATGTCCCTGATTCATTATAATCACCAGTTCATTCTGTACATCAGCTTATTTATTCACTTGATTCTTAGATTCACTTGTTGATAGATGCATGTTTGTTGTTCACAATTTGTATCTTTACCTTTTTCTTCTTCCTCTTCTTAAAGGATACCGTTCAGCATTTCGTATAGTACTGGTTTAGTGGTGATGAACTCCTTTAGCTTTTCCTTATCTGTGAAGCTCTTTTTCTGACCTTCAATTCTGAATGATAGCTTTGCTGGATAAAGTAATCTTGGTTGTAGGTTCTTGGTATTCATCACTTTGAATATTTCTTGCCATTCCCTTCTGGCCTGCAAAGTTTCTGTTGAGAAATCAGCTGACAGTCGTATGGGTATTCCCTTGTAGGTAATTGAGTCTCTTTCTCTTGCTGCTTTTAAGATTCTCTCTTTGTCTTTTGCTCTTGGCATTTTAATGATGATGTGTCTTGGTGTGGTCCTCTTTGGATTCCTTTTGTTTGGGGTTCTCTGCGCTTCTTGGACCTGTAAGTCCATTTCTTTCACCAGGTGGGGGAAGTTTTCTGCCATTATTTCTTGAAATAGGTTTTCAATATCTTGCTGTCTCTCATCTTCTGGCACCCCTATTATTCTGATGTTGGTACGCTTGAAGCTGTCCCAGAGGCTCCTTACGCTATCTTTGTATTTTCGGATTCTTTTTTCATTTTGATTTTCCGATTGGGTGTTTTTTGCTTCTTCGCATTTCAAATCTTTGACTTGATTCTTGTGCTCCTCTGGTCTGCTATTGGGTGTCTGTATAATATTCTTTATTTCAGTCAGTGTATGCTTAATCTCTAGTTGGTTCTTTATCATAACATCGAGGGTCTCATTACATTTCGTGAGGCTCTCATCAAGTTTATTGGCAGCTTGTAGCACATTATTGCAAGCCCTCAAAATTGCGTTTTTTTAGCTCCATATCCTCCATTTCTGTCATGTTTTTTTGTCTCCGCATTTTTTATGCTTTCTTGGTGCACCCCCTTGTGGTCTTTGTATGCAGTCTTGTTCTAGTTAACCCTGATTGTTGTAGTTAATACTAGAGGGATTTGACCACCAGGCCGACTGGCTGTAAGAATCAGCTGTGTCTGCAGTGGGAAAACTTCTGTCCTCTGGAGAGGTGCTAATCTAGCCTTTGCCTGAGGCGATCCAGCAAATGGCTCTGCGCAGGGTTTGGGCGGGGCTGGTCGCACGGGATCAACAGGGCGGGCGGAGGGAGCAGTTATGGCTGCTCTCAGCCCCGTTCCCAGAGGTTCTGCTTCTCAGAACCCCCACAACCGCTGCAAATCTCGGAGAGAAAGCTGCCCTCCGTTCCAACTGATGCTAGACAATCCTGCCTCTCCCGTTTGAGTCTGAGTCCCTAGAGACTCGCCCGGATCTGGAGCTCAGAGTCTGAGACTCCCTCCTGATTGAAAACGACAACCGCGCCCTCAGCCACCAGCCCACCTTGCGCGCGCACCTCCGCACCTTTACATTTTCCACACTGCGCCTCCTCTGAGCCTCGGTATGCTGTTGTCTTTCCTTCTAGTTGAAGAGTCTCTCCTCAGCCAGCCTTTCTGTGGTTCTGGGTGATGTCTGTTCCGTCTTTTAGTTGTATTTTTGAAGTGGTTGTTTGCGGCAGCAATCTCCGGTGTTTACCTATGCCGCCATCTTGGTCTTCTCCAAGAAATGGCTGTTTTGTGAGGGTGTGGAAAAGCAGCAGTAGTAACAAATGAGACGTCATAAACTGTGAACGAAGTAGGGAGTTTAAGGGGGTACGAGCCAAGTTGCATTGGGTTGTAGTCGTTTTTTTTCTAAGGAGTACATGTGTGTCACATGGCTGTGAGTTTCAGGTGCCCTTGTGTTAACAGTGGCTTAGAAGTGGCAGACATAAGGAACGGACTTCTGAGGGAGCAGGTGGGGGTGAAGACGACAGAAGCTCCTGCAGGGAAGCCACAAGCCATGGTGGACTTCATGTGGTGAGAAGGAGTTTAGAAAAGCTTGAATGCGGAGCACTTGCTACAGGCAAACTTCCCCGGGTAGAGTGAGGGCCTGCCTGAGAAAGGAGGCTAAGCAAAGGAGGACGTGATGGAATCCGAGAAAAGTCTGGTTGGAAAAGTCGGCACTTCTTGGGGCTGGGAGTCTGGGTCGGCCATGCAAGTAGATGTCTTCTCATTGTGTTCATCTGTGTCTAGAGGGCTTGGGTGCTTTGAGGTTCTCCCACACTGGATGGGGTGGCTTTGATAGGAAGGAGGAGGACAGTGAAAGGAAAGCCACAGTGAACCCCTAACTACTTGGCTCTCTCTGCCTGCTTACGGTGCTCCGTCAGCAGGACTCTCCACAGTCAGGGGGCTCCCTGGGGTCCAAGGTCAACAGCAGGGGAGCTTCACTTGAATCTGAAGGCTCGCCCTGTTGCTGGCTTCGGTCCTGCTTTGCTTTGTTCCAAAGTCCTCGTACATGGTCTTACCTTCCTCTTCTGACAGAGTGCTCTGTCTGGTACCACCAGTTCCAATGACTGGGTGTCTGTATCATTTTCCCATCCTGCTACCCTCTAGGATCCAGGCGCTTGGGGACTAAGAGTCTGGGGTCCAGATATTCTACTTTCCTCCCCGTGGCTGAGTCTTCTACCACCTGCTGCCTCACATTCCTGATATCAACTGTCTTCTTGAGCCTCTGCCAGCTGCCTCATGCCAGCTTCCTTTGACATGCCCCCAGCCTGGCCTCCCTTCCTACCACTTGCAGCTGCCAGGACCTCCCCAGATCTTGGCCCTGCTTGTGGATAGGTCTTGATCCAGGTTCCAGCCCCTCGTGGTCTGGCATATCCAGCTACCAGCCCAGCCAGGTTTCTGACAGACATGGGCTCACAGTCATGGCTTAAAGAAGAAGAAGGGAACAACCCTGTAGCAGATGGGGGTGGGGAGTGGTAGCCGGCATGAGGCAGAAGCTGGCATAAGGCAGTTGCAGCAAATGCCAGGGACACTGCTCCTGGTCTAGGGGTGTCTTGGCCAGTTTCAACCTAAGGGGAGAGAGGGGAAAGGGTGAAAAGTGAACAGGAGAGGAAGTGAACAGGAAGAAGTAAATAAAGAGAGGGAAAGAATCAGGAGGAGAGAAAGGGAAGGGAGGATGTTAGGGAAAGAAGCAAAGGGGGTGGAGAGAATGTTTCTAGTCTGAATTGAATATCTGAGCTGAGCATGAAGATTCTTCTCATCAACAAAGAGTCAAGCATTGACATAAAAGAAGATGGAAAGGATAATTGAGCCAGGGTATGTGTGTGGCGGGGGGGGGGGGGGGGGGGGGCTGCGGGGGGGGCGGCGGGGGGAGCAGACAGATAAACAGGTAGGCAGACAGACATAGGGAAAAGAGAGAAGGAGGAATGAGAAGATAGACTATCCAGAGAGTAAGTAGGGTAGAAATGGAGGGCTAATGAGAACAGATGGGCAAGAATTGATGGCCTCTGAGAAAAGGGACCCATGTTTGAAAATGGCCAGGGATTTCATCAATCAGGGATTGTTGAGCCCTCCCTTCCCCCACCACCTAACTCCGCACCTCTTGGTTCTTCCCTGATTTGTCCTAAACTCCACCCTCATCTTGACACCAAATTCCATTAAAGATAGAAGGGGTTTCTCACAGGTTCAGCTTCAGGGTCTGGAGGTATTGTTATAACCTGCCAGGTGCAAGGGTAAAATGAGGATGATAAAACTAATTTCGGGGCTTTTCTAAGAAGCACGTGAGATGATATATGCAAAGCACTCAGCAGAGCGCCCGGTACGTAGTGAGTGCTCCACAGACGGTAGCCATTGCCATTCTTCTCTGTCCTCCAATCTCTGCTTCCAGCCTGTCACCTCCGCCTGCCTGTCCTTCCTTTGAAATGTTGCTCACTTTCATCGCTTTCTCTTTACTCCCAGACCTCTAGCCCCTGGAAGTTGTATTCCTTCGATGGCAGATCTGTAGGTGCCTCTGCCTTCATCTTCTCCTCACCCAGCTCTATGGTATTCCTTTCATTTGTGTAGCATTCAACAGAATAAAAAAGAACCTAAGTGCAGGCTCAGGAAGGTGAAGGGGCTTGTCTAACAAGGCACAGCTAATAAAAGGCAGAGCTGAGACATAAATTCAAGTGTCTTGGGCATTGCCCACTGCCCACAGAGTCGAATAATTGCTTCTTTCATAGTGATATTCTTGAGGATAAAGGCCTGGCCTTATATTTCCCACAAACACTGTTAGGGTCTGGCTCACAGGAGGCCCTCAGCCACTGTCAATAGATTCATTTCTTCCAGGCACCCAGAGAACTGCGGGGTCACCCTTGGCTCAGCCCCACCTCTGCTGGAAGGGTCCATCGGCTTCAGTGTCTCTCTCTGCTCGGGCCTCTGAGGCAGGACCCAGCCCTGCCCCACGGCTGTGCACGCAGTAAATGAGGGCTGACCAGCGCAGAGCCAACATTCCACCCTCGGGTAAGTAGGGAGAAAATCACGAGGAATTATGGTTGTTTAAGTGTAGCTCAAACTAGTCGAGGATAAAAGCAGCTCCATGCTCATAGCAACAGAAAGGAATTGAGATTTCATGAAAAGAAGGCTTTCTTCTCTGTGCGAGTTGTGAGATGTTAGAACGAGATTCCTGCAGAGGTTGTAGAAACTGCTCCCCTGGAGGTCTTTAAGAGCTGGAGCACAATTCGCTTTTCAGCGAGAGGTGGATGTGATGGCTGTGAGCGTGGAGCTGGGGCACAGGCAGCAGGGAGGAGGGGTTAGATGCCTTGGGAGGCAGGCAAGGGCTCCAAGGCAGGGCCAGGGCGTGGGACAGGGAGGGGAGGGCAGGCCCCAGGGACACAGGGGGTCAGGGTCAGGCAGCAAGAACAGAGTTCTGAGTGGAGAGCCCCGCAGGCTGTTGCCCGATCTGTTCCATTGCTGCCTGCCGGCTGGGGCTGCTGAGCCTGCAGCGTGGAGGCAAGGAGCTCATTCTGGACCCTCAGGGGTCGGTGGGACCTAAAGGCCAAAGAGCTGGCCCACCCAAATATTAAATACAAATAACTGAACCTGAAGAGCTCTCTTTCACCATGTTCCTTAAACAGGGTGTTAGGGGAGGACTCCGGGTCCATGAATTACCCCAGATAAAAGTGCCACATCTTCCTGGAGTATCCATTTTTACTAGATGTGCTAGGGATGGGGGCAAGAGGAGGAGTGGCAGGTAATTTCACAGATAAGAAATGGAAAATGCACGTTTCATTTCAATAATTCTGGATATTTCCTGGAGTCGAATGCAAAATCGTGCATGCGTGTTTTAGACAAAGCGTGAGCTTTGAAAAGATGGGCGTGTGTGGTGACCCTTTCTGTGGCTTTTAGAGTATGTGGGTAGAAAAAGTTTTACCAGGAGTGCTTTCGAATTGACAAAGCATTGTCTCATGCACTATCTCGTCCGGTCATTCAACAGCAGTTAAATACTTTTTTGGGTCAGGCGCGATGTCCTTGGTAACACAGAAGTGGGTATTTACATTTTCCCTGCAGTGGAGTTGAGGAAACAGGCCCAAGATGGAGTGCTCCCTCCCTGGCAACAAGACTCACAGGTGGCAAAACAGGATTAGGGACGCGGGTGCCCCTTTTCCCACGCTGGGCCTATTCCATTGTGCCTGCCGTCCTGCCCCGTGACTGCAATTCTTCCCCACACTTGTCCCCTTCCCTTGCACAGGACTCATTGCCATGTGCTCCCTCCTAAGAGCCTTCAAGGCAGGAGGGACAGGTCCAGGGCAGGTGGGAAGCCCAGGAAATCCAGCCGGTACCGTACCGTCTTCCTGCCTGTGATTTTGACATGCTCCCCACACATTTACAGATAAGGACATTAGCACGGTCGCCAGCCTCCGCAGGTCACGGGCAGAGTGGGGCTGGCAGAGTTCTGGCTCAGTGCACAGCCCAGGGGCGTCGGGGATGCGATCAGTTCTCAGCATGGCCAAGGATAGATGGGTCACCAGCCAGCATTTGTCCGGGGCTTGTTAGGTGCGGGCTCTGTGTTAGGCCAGTGGGGGAACAACGACGAATAAGAGCTTTTCTGCCTCCAAGGAGGGTACAGTACAGCAGGGAATCGATGCCCAACTCATCAGAAAGAGGGAGGAATAGGAACGGGCTGGGGCCATAGGGCCAGCAGGTGATGCCCTCCCTGCATCCTATACTCTCCTCCTGGGAACAGGGGCAGGGGCAGGGGCAGGGGCAGGAGCAGGAGATGGCTCCCTGACTTGGTTACTGTGACCATCCCCTCTCCCTCTCCCTCTCCCTCTCCCTCTCCCTCTCCATCTCTATCTCTATGTGGACTCTCTCCTTTCTCTGCTTAATCATGATTCCTGAGGAGTCGTCCTCTGTCGACCGTTCTCTTTTCTCTTCAGTTCCCCAGCAGTCACCCAACTAAAGCCACCAAGGCCTGTGTTCACAAGCTGACCCACCTGAACGATGTTTACAAATGGTAACAGCACACACCTAGGCAGCAATTACATGTGCTGCATGCTGTTCACTTGCTTTAACTACTTTAGTCATCCCCACAAGCCGATGATTCTGTTATTATGTCCATTTTATAGATGAAAAAGCTGAGGTTAAGTGAACAGAAAGCAGGTCACTCACGCACACTCTAGACAGCCTCTAGCCATGCCATACACAGGACCTCAATTGGGCCTCACGATGATACCATGGGGTAGGTAGATGGGGCAATTGGGGCCCAGATGGACCAAATGCATTGCCAAGCTCTATGGCAAAGGGGTGACTAGAATCCAGGTCTGACTCTTAGCCTGGTGTTCTCTCCATGACATGTTGTTGCTGAAATCAGAAACTATTCCTGTATGTTTCCAGTAACCCCGTGCCCAACCAGTCTTCAGAGGATCGGGTCTTTGTATTCTCCTATTGGATGAAAAAAACAAGGACAAAACAGTCATGACCAGGCACTGATGCAACTGGAAAAGCTGGAAAGACTGCCACCTGGTGGCTTCCTCCGTGGTGGTGGCTGAAACTGGGCCCAGGGCCTGTGCGCACTGGCCTTGGGGGTCCATGATATGAAGTTCACAATAGAAGCTATAACTTATTGACCGTACGCTAGTGCTCCACTAAGTGCTTTGAATGGCTTCTCTCATTTATTCCTCACATTAACCATGTGAGATTGGTCCTGTTATCATCACCTCCATTTCGAAAAGGAGGCTCAGAGGTGAAGTAGCCTGCTCAAGGTCACACTGCTGTTAAGTCTCAAAGCTGAGTGTAAAGTCCAGGTTTGTCTGACCCCAGGAGCTATTTCTACTTCACCACTCTGCATCCTGCCTCCCCATGCCTCATACCACTGGGCCACTGCCTACCTCTCCCATCTCATCCCGCAGCTCATCACTGGCTGCTCATGATACGGGTCTCAGCTCACAGAGGTCACCTCCTCAGAGATGCTGTCGATGCCAGCCATCCATCCAAGGTGCTCCCATGCAAGCCCAGCTCTTCACTGTCCCATTAACTCACTGCGTTGCCTTCTCAGGGCTTACCACTCTCTGCGATGAGCTTATTTATCTGTTGTGTGCTTGCTTGGTATCTATATTCCCCACTGGGCATGTCAATGCTGTGGGGGCAGGGACTGCTACCTCCCCGGTACCTAGTACAATGCTTGTGAAGAGTTACCATGTAGCCCTAACTGGTTTGGCTCAGTGGATAGAGCGTCAGCCTGCAGACTGAATGGTCCCAGGTTTGATTCTGGTCAAGGGCATGTACCTTGGTTGTGGGCACATCCCCAGTAGGGGGTGTGCAGGAGGCAGCTGATCAATGTTTCTCTCTCATTGATGTTTCTAACTCTTTATCCCTCTCCCTTCCTCTCTGAAAAAATCAATAAAATATATATTTTTTAAAAAGAGTTACTATGTAAATATTTACTGGATGAATGACTGGAGTGGCAGGGGAGAAGAGGCCCTTGGACTAGTATGTTATGCATTAAACTCAGAGGTCTTCTTATCCACTCTTGCCTCCTTCCTCTTTGGACCACTCCCCTATACATCCTGGACCAGAGGTAAACTGAGGCCAGAGCTAGGACTTGGGTTAGTTGGACAGATAGGCATTAAAATAACAGGGTGCCTGAAAAATAAGATGCTTTCTATTCCTTGTCCTCCGTATTTGATATAGTTGAAGTGTCTGGGGTTTTTTGGTAGTGGCTGCTGCTAATTCGTGTAATTAGTTTGTACCTAATACATACTGCTCTTGGTCATTTAAAAAGAGGCTTAATTGTTCATTCAGGCCTGGAACCTATTCTGTTCTCCAACTTTATTACTTCCGCCACCACAGTCAGGACCTGGAAAGGTAGATTAGCATCTCGGGATTATAAACTGCCTGTTCTCACTCACCCACACTTGGATGTGCTCCAGGAAACAGACGTGGGCCTGTGAATTTGAATAGAGTCCTGTGCTTGTAAGGAGAAGCCCAGACTCAGGCACAGTTCCTAAGATGGGCTGCGAATACGAGCAGAGTACAAATGCTTACAGATGAGTTTATAGCCAAAGACATGAGCAGCCTCGGAAGGGAGAAACCACAGTGGCTAATGGTCATTAGAGCTCCACTGATGTAATGTCAGAGAATGAGGAGAGCCACAGCCCCAATTAAACAGACCAGGAAAATTGAGCTCTGCGCCAGCAGCCCCACCATGGTGATCGGGGGGCAGAGCAGCACTGGGGGGTGAGCGTGGACTTGGAGGGGGCCATCTGACCTCTCATCTGGGCTTACCTCTGTCCCGCTGTATGTCCTTTCTTCACCCGGAAAAACAAGGCAGAGCTGGCTGGCCTTTCAGATTCCCTGCAGCTCTGATGTTCTAGGCCTTTCCTAGGGGGTGGGGGACAGGGGAAGGGGCCGGCGGAAAGGAAGCTAATGTTATTGAATTCCTCCTCGACATCAGGTCCTCACTGACATGGTCTCTGTTTTGCAGATGAGAAGGAATAGAAAGGAGGTTAAGTGATACGCCTAAAGTGACATTGCTGGAACGTGACGGAGCTTTGCCACAAGGCACCTGGCACTTACACACCATCTCTACCAGGGCTCCAGAGTATCTAATTCCTAGAAGTAGCACTCACCTCCTAAGGAGCACTGCCTGGTCTGCACAGTGACCGGGGGGAAGAGAAACACAGCTGGGGTTGTCAGATTTCTTGGTTTATTTCGACACCGTTCTCTAGCTCCTAATTAGGCAGCTCAGGGGTGAGATGCTAACGTGGATGTAAGTAATGAGCAGCAGACCTTGTGTCACAGGCCGACCCTGGATGCAGGACACAGAATGACTCTGTAATTATACCAGCCGGGGTTTATCGAGGGCCTCTCATGTGCCAGAGACTGACAACAACAGCAACAATAGTAAAGCAATAGCAGCAGCAGCAACAGCAACAGCAGCAGCAATAGCGGAGGGCTCACTGTGCACTAGGCAGAGTAATGTCCTCACCAGTGGGTCTCCTAGGAGGGGAGTCAGATGCCTCTCCCTGTTTGCCTGTTGAGGAGATCAGGGCTCAATTTCTGAGAGTTGAAACAAGTACCCCAAGGTCAGACCACTAGGATTGCCACGTTTCTGCTTCTAGGTGGCGAAGAAGCTGTTAACTCCCAGAAAAGCCAGGAGCCATATTTTCTGAGTGAACAATTAGGGCCTGTGGTCTGATGCATTGACTGGTGAGGAGGAGCTGGCTCTATGAACAGTCCAGGGGCTGTGGCTATCAGTGTGGTCTCAGCATTGTTACTCACCTCTCAGTGCCCCCCTGTTCCATGTCCACCACACCACTCTCTGGCTGCCCAAAAACCCCCCTGCAAAGGCTCATCACTCTGGTCTCCCTCCTGCAGAGTATTCTGTGCTCCAAAATTATGACTTATTTTAATATACAATTAAATTGACCATTCTCAGGCTAAACAATCCCCCCATGTTGTAATTCATACTAAGGTGTGAGTGACTAACGAGCCACCCATTACATGAAGATGTTTGTTCTTTTGAAGAGAAGCTG
This sequence comes from Myotis yumanensis, assembly GCF_028538775.1. Classification (NCBI taxonomy): domain Eukaryota; kingdom Metazoa; phylum Chordata; class Mammalia; order Chiroptera; family Vespertilionidae; genus Myotis; species Myotis yumanensis. The sequence continues at coordinate 20,527,268 of NW_027223764.1, read as the reverse complement.
GTTTATCCACCAAACAGCTCTCCCTACTAGAATCCTAGCTGACGGGCACTCCAGGATCTGTGGGGGCAGGTAAAGAGAGAGGCCACCTTCCCCAAGGGGCTGTGTTCTGAAGGGAACTATTTATGGCCTCTTTCCTCTATCTGAACCAAATTCAGTGGCACAGGGGAGCTCCTAGAAAACCCAAAAGGCACAGTACCTATCCTATTGGCATTATCTCACCCTTTGAGACCCCCTTCTTTGGTGAAAAACCGTTTTAATAAGGCTGTAATTTTGTTACAGAATTTTGTAATTAAATATCCTTAAAAATAATGAGGTTGCAGGCCTCTATCTCCCAATTTATCACAGACTTAATGCCCCAAGTTACACAGTGTTTAATCAAGAATGTATCCGCACTGTAACTCCATGAAGGCCTTAGCGATAGGAAGTGCTCTGAATTTATCATGAAGGTTGCTCTCTGTTCTTGAGATGTTACTCTGTTTACCAAGTTGCAAAATAAATGGTGGTTTCTTAGTCAGAAAGAACAATCTCTCTCTCATCCCGGCCTTCATCCTAGGCCCAGGGGCCTTTCTCATCCTCAGAGGTAAATCCATCCATCAGCTCCTCACAGGTTCAGAATTGGCTTTTTCTTTGAAGGAGCAAAGTGCTCCCCCTGCTGGCTGAGGGCAGCCCCTACAGCAGTGTGCAGCAAAATCACAACACTTTTTGGACTTCTTTCAAACCACAGGATGAGCACCTACTGTGTGCTAGGTGCAGTGCTAAGGGATATAAAGATGAGAAGGACCAGGCCCCTGTCCTCAATGAGCTTAGTATCTTGTTGCATAATAGATATAACAGCCTATTAATTGCAGGATCATAAAGAAGGGAGAAATTCTGTCCACAGAATTTTTTTGCATCCTGAAAAAAAACCAACAGTTGGATTTCAGAAAGTGACGACGGAGAGAATGGGCAATGTAAGGGGCCCTAGAATGTTAGGGTGAAAGGGACCCAAAGCATCACGTACTTTAATCTCCTTTTAGTTATTTATTATTTTTAAAAATATTTTTTATTGATTTCAGAGAGGAAGGGAGAGGGAGAGAGAGAAACATCAGTGATGAGAGAGAATCATTGATCAGCTGCTTCCTCCACGCCCCCCACTGGGGACCGAGCCCGCAACCCAGGCATGTGCCCTTGACCCAGGCATGTGCCCTGGGACCCTTCAGTCCGCAGGCTGACGCTCTATCCACTGAGCCAAACCCACTATGGCCTTTTAAAAAAAAATTATTGATTCATTTTTAATATATTTTTATTGATTTCAGAGAGGAAGGGAGAGGGAGAGAGAGATAGAAATATCAGTGATAAGAGAGAATCATTGATCGGCTGCCTCCAGCACGCCCCCCACAACCCGGGCATGTGCCCTTGGCCGGAATCGAACTGGGACCCTTTAGTCCCCAGACTGACGCCCTATCCCCTGAGCCAAACTGGCTAGGGCCCTCTAGGGCAGCGGTTCTCAACCTGTGGGTCACGACCCCTTTGTGGGTCGAACGACCCTTTCTCAGGGGTCGCCTAAGACCATCGGAAAACACATATATAATTACATATTGTTTTTGTGATTAATCACTATGCTTTAATTATGTTCAATTTGTAACAATGAAAAATATATCCTGCATATCAGATATTTACATTACGATTCATATCAGTAGCAACATTACAGTTATGAAGTAGCAACGAAAATAATTTTATGGTTGGGGTTCACCACAACATGAACTATATTAAAGGGTTGCAGCATTAGGAAGGTTGAGAACCACTGCTCTAGGGCCTTTAATCTCCTTTTCTAAGTGGGGAGAAAGGAGCTCAGAGAGGCCAAATGCCTTGAATGTAAGAGAAGGAACAGAAGCTGGAACCCACGTTTGGGTTCACCAAGAATTCCAGGCTGAGGAGGAATGAAGGGCGGGGTGGAAGTGCTGGATATGTCGGGGAAATGGAGAATGGAGTCTGAGTCGCTGCCACAAGAAATTCAACCCCATTTACAGAGGAAGTGAAATGGTCTGGTTAATTTCATTTCCTCATTAGATGAATATTCAGCAAAATGCCTGTATTGTTAAAATGTTGATTTTTTTTTAAAACTTCCTGAAATGTTTTACTTCACTTTTCTGCCTTAGTGAGTGAAGTAAGATAACAGATCATTCATGGATCTTTCTGGATCTTGCAGGATCTTGCGATATTTTAGACATAGAGAGTATACAAGCTTGTAGATACAGAACCATCAATGGGTTCTTTACATCTTTCATAGCAACATACTTGCCTGCCACTTGTCTCTTTATCATCCACCATAGTACTCAGGCTTCTTTATCAGTGTGGGGAAGTTGAATAAAAAATATGATGAAGTGATGGTCCTGGCTCACTTTGCTCTGGTTAATTGAGGTTTTGCTGGGTTGTTTAGGGTGGTCCTGTGAGCCTCCTGCACCGCTCTGACCTCACCCTTGCAGGGCTGCGCTGGTCGGGGGGGTTTCAGTGAGGAGCCTTGCAGAATTCCTGGGCTTGCTTTGGAAAGGTGTGGGTAGGACTTTGCACTGATGATACTGGCTGGCTTATGCCCAAACTCGTCCCATTGAGGGCCCCCTCTCCGAAGAGTTATGCACAGTGGCCTTGTCTAAATGGGGGCCTTGTGGGATTTGGCCTGGGTGTGGTAACCAGCCCCCCAGATGGCCCTCAACGCTCCCCACCCCCCAACATTCATGCCCTGTGTGGTTCCCGCATACATTATACCAGGATTGATCTATACAACCAGTAAAATACAACTTAAGGGATAGTATATTACTTCCTAGCTTAGGTGATAAAAAGATGTTGCAGCTTTCATCTTGGTGACTCTCTCTCTCAGGCTACTTGCTCTGGGGGAAGCCAGCTGCCGTGGCATGAACATCACTGGGAAGAAACCCAAGGAATGGAGGCCTCCAGTCAACAGCCATGTGAGTAGCTTGGAAGCAGAACTTCCAGCCCCTGTCGAGCCTTCAGATGACTGCCACCTTGAGCCAGAACTACCCAGATCCCGACCCTCAGAAACTGTGTGAAGTAAGAAACACTTATTGTTGTAAATTGCTAATATTTAGGCTATTTTGTTGCACAACAATAGAAAACTAATAATATACTTCTCAAGAGAACTCCCTGAGACAGGGAACCCCCAGGCACTGCTCTTTCCCAGAACCCACTGCGTGACCTGGAATAGTCTTGACATCCTGGTATATTAAGTCCAGAAGGCGCCTGGGAGCTTGGCTAGTCTAGTTCCCTCACTTCACAGATAAAAGAGGAGCGTCCAAAGGGGAAGAGGCTGTGTGTGGAGCCACGCTGAGGCAAAAACTTGGGTCTCCTGATATGAGGTTTAGCCTCCTCTCTCCGTAGTCCCACTCCCAGCACCTGGTCAGCTTCCCAGTTCACTGTTTTAGTCACCAAATACATAGAGAATGCCTACTGTGTGCTAGGTATTGTGTTGGACCCTGGGGCATTGTTGAGACTCTGGGCATTTGTGGAATTACTGGTCAAAAGTTATTTGAGTGTCATATAATTATTACAATGAGTGAATGCACGATTGAATGTATACATGAATGAAAAAGACTGGATTACATCAGGAGATTCACGTACTGGTCCTTGCTTTGATGAATGTCCTGGCTCTCCTTTGTCATTCTCTGTAAGTGAAGGCTCCAGGCAGAGGTGCAGTACAAAGACTTAGATTAAGATATAGAGTCTTAGGATTTTAGAACTAGAAAAAAGAGGAGTGGAAATTGGCAGGCGAGTGTGGAAATTACACAGGAATAGTGGATCCCTTTGAAAACCAGATGAATCTATGTTCCTCCTTTAACTACATTTCTAAAACACCACATACAATTTGGGGAGATTCCTAGAACATTTGAAGCCCATCCCTGGATTCCCTAGGAATCCACAGACCAAGAACCTCGGATCTGATCTACCCTCCGGTTATTTTAGGTGAGAAAACTGAGACCCAGAGAAGGGAAGTAACTTGCCCTACATCACAGAGCAGTTCAGTAGCGAAGCCCACGCTTGAACCAGCTCTCCCGAGGTCTGGTCCAGCGTTCTCTCCCCCCAGAGCCCTGACTTACGGGAATTACACTGTCGCCAGGAAACCAGCTCCGGCCCCTGAAATACAGAACTTCAGGAAATCACACGCTGATATTTGTTTTCTGTTAATATCTCTTGGAGACAGACAGAGTGGCTCAAATGACCAACTCTGTCTCCAGCTCTAGGCTGAGTGGCCTCTCTGCCTGCTTCCTAACACTGAGCAATTAGAAAGCACTCGAGAAGGGAACAACGACCCAGTGAGGGTCCAGGATGGGAAAGTGCTGGGAAGTCTGGTGGCTGCCCCTAAAGCCCAAGGACATTCAGCTTTGCTCTGCCCAGTGGCTGGTCCCAGGTGGTCAGGGGGTACCTCTGCTATGGAGCGGACAGTCCACGTTTAGACAAACCTGGTTTCTCACGATCACATAACGAAGCAGCTGAGCACAGTGTCAAAGAGCAGCAGCTCTGATGCCAGCCTGCCTGGGTGCAAAGCCATGTTTTGCTACTTTTTAGCTGTGCCATCGTGGGCTACTAGCGAACCTCTCTTCTGATCTGTAAAATGGGGGCCATGATAGCCCTTTCACAGGCTTGTTGCCAGGATCAAGTGCGTTTTTGCAAAGTGCTTGGAGCAAAGCCTGACATATAAGTGCCATATAAATGTATGATAATTAAGGGCATAAAATCCATACTTCTTCAGGCCTCCGTTTTTATCTGCTGGGTCCTTCAGAACAGAGGCCACTAAACTTAGTTAAAAAAAAGGACATATTCTAGCCCAACCAGTGTGGCTCAGTGGTTGAGCATTAACCTATGAACCAGGAGGTTACGGTTCGATTCCCGGGTTGCAGGCTTAATGTCTGGTAGGGGGTGTGCAGGAGACAGCCAATCAACAATTCTCTATCATCATGATCTCTCTCTCTCCCTCTCCCTTCCTCTCTAAGTCAATTAAAAAATGTATATATATATATATATATATTTTTTTTTTAAAGGACACATTTTAAAAATCAACTTTATTGAAGTATAAATTGTAATAACATTACCTTTTGTAAGTACACATTCAGATGGATGAGTTCAGACACATTTATATCCGTGTGTCACCACCACAGCCAGGATATAAAATGTTTCCATTATCCCCCAAAGCTTCCTTGTCCCTCATCCTAGTCAACCCCTTCAGCCTCAGCCCCAGGCAGTCATGATCTGTGCCACTAAAGGTGATGATGGAAGGTGTTGAAGTGCCAAAATATGTGGACACATTGACTTATATGTTATGTATGTCCTGCTGTCAATCACACTAGGAAAGCTTAATTTCTGTTTTATTTTTTTAGGTTAAAAAAAAAAGAAATATTAAGCAAAGAGATAAAACATGAACAATTGGTGAATCTGGCTAAGGGGATTTGAGAGGTTTTTAAAATAAAGTTCTTGAAACTTTTCCATAAATTTGGCATTATTTCAGAATAAAAAGTCACGACAAATCAAATTAACTTATGTAGCATAGACAGAGCGACTGCTGCACACTTGGAGCGCTGTCCGCTCCCAGAAGCCCCCGGAGAGTTTTCTAAGCCTGCCAAGGCCCCGGCCTCCCCCTGCTCAAAGGAGTCAGCGCTCCAAGGGGGCGGCCTAGGCATCTGCTTGGCACCTAGTGACGGGGCCCGGCCTCCTCGGGGCCACGGGGCCTTTGGCAGGAGAGAGACCCTCCAGCTGGCTGAGTCCACACTGGCCTTTGGGGTAAAACGGGCCAAGCTTGAGTTTGGCGGGCAAAGGGCTGGCCCAAGTTTGGCAGGACAGATGTGTTTGTGAAACGCTTTGTATCCATAAAGCACCTTATGGCTTAAAGCATCCTTTAGGAATGAGGCAGCTTAAAAGTGAATAAATATGATGTACATGTGATAGAAAGCACCAGCTAATTACAGCTGCTGCGGCTGCTGCTGTTACTGCCACCAGCTCGGGTGATCAACCGTCTCAGGTGCCTGAGACTGTCCCAATTTTAGGGCTGAAAGCCCTGCCTGCCAGGAAACCCCTCGGCTCTGGGCAGGTGGGGGCCATTGGTCACCCTAGGCCAGTGGTTCTCAACCTTCTGGCCCTTTAAATACAGTTCCTCATGCTGTGACCCAACCATAAAATTATTTTCGTTGCTACTTCATAACTGTAATGTCGCTACTGTTATGAATCGTAATGTCAATATCTGATATGCAGGATGGTCTTAGGCGACCCCTGTGAAAGGGTCGTTCGACCGCCAAAGGGGTCACGACCCACAGGTTGAGAACCGCTGCCCTAGAGCCTATTACTAGTGCTTTCATTGCCACGATCACTTCACTCACCATCATGCTAGTCTGCGCTGGCTGCTCTGAGAAACACCAGAGAGTAGGCAGTTGAGACAACAGTTTATTTTCTCCCAGTTCTGGAGGCTGGGAAGTCCAAGATCAAAGGGAGAGCTCGCCTGCTGCAGACAGCCACCTTCTGTCCGTATTCCCACGTGGCCTTTCTTCTGTGTGTGCGCGGGTGGGAGGGAAGGAAGGGACTCCTGGTGTCTCCTTCTCTTATGTGGACACCTATTCCATCAGGGTAGGGCCTCACTCCTATGGCTTTGTTTAACCTTAATTACTTCTGTGAGGTGAGGGCTTCAACATATGCATTTTGAGGGCACCATCTGGCATCCAGTCTGACTGCCACCATCGCAGCTATAACCATGTAACCAGTCCCTCCTGCTCTCGGCTTTGGCTTCAGCCATACCTGCCTCCTCCAGGGACAGCTCCTCCACCACCCCAGACAGTCTCCCGCCTTTCCCCCCTTCTACTGCTCTCCCCGCTTCCTTTGGCTGTTAGCATGTTGCTGCTCCCTCTTTGTGTCCTATCTCTTTGAACATGCTTCCCTCCGTTGTTTGCCTTGGCCCAGGGAAACCAGGCACCTGGCTGTCATAGGAGCTGGCTCTGGGAGCCCAGAAAAGGGATTCCCAACAACTGTCTCCTAGCAGAAGCCTATCCCCCCTAAGTCACTCCCCCAGCCTCCCCCTTCTCCTGGACTCATCATGACAGTGGCCATAGCAGCAGTGGGCGGCCCACCAGGGCTGCATGGGAGTGGTGGGGGGGGGGGGCGGTTCATGAAGGTTAATGAGGCTCAGGCTACCTCTCCTCCTGGAGGTCACTGTCACCCCGAGTGCCCCAGAGCCCTGTGCTGGCCTCTTCCTGTCGCCGGGACATCATTAGAAATGTTAATTATTAATTATCACTAAAAGCTCTTTTTGCTGCATTGCTGATCTCTATTGCTCTCCCTATCTCTCTTTTCCCCCCTTATTTTCTGTAACTGGATCCTGGTTTCTGCATCTCCCATTTTTCTTTTCGTCCTTTTCCTCTGACCACCTCTCACCTGCAGTGTGGGGGTTGGGATATCCTGGGCTGGGGTCAGCCAGCAAGAGGCACCTGCATATCCGTTGGCTGTGTCGTTCTGACCAGTGCCCACTTAATTCTCTCAAAGCACTGAGGACTTAAGGACATGGAGACTGGGCAGAACCTGAGCAAGAATTGGGTTCTGATGTTGTGAAGTATTTTTTTAAATATATTTTTATTGATTTCAGAAAGGAAGAGAGAGGGGGAGAGAGATAGAAACATAAATGATGAGAGAGAATCATTGATTGGTTGCCTCCTGCACTCCCCACACTGGGGATTGAACCCTCAACTCGGGCATGTGCCCTGACCAGCAATCAAACTGTGACTTCCTGGTTCATCGGTCAACACTCGACCACGGAGCCACACTGGCCAGGCATGCTGTGAAGTGTTTTTGATGAATCTAAAACCCTCCCATTCACTTCACCTTTCCTATACCTTCAGCTCGGGTGCCGCGGCCCAGTTCTGTGGGCAAACTCAGGGAGCCACCTAAAGAGATGTAATTTGAAGGAATCCCTGGGAGGTTCTCTTCACCAAAATGCCTCATTCCCCCGATCCTGGTGCCACCCTCCTACCCTCGGGGAGGCAGATCGCTGGGAGAATCAGGAGGCAGCTCACGCCCGGAGTTGTCACTACCTGCTCTGAGAGGCTGGGCTACCTCTTTCCAGGCCACATAAGTCAGTGAAAAGAAGAGTTTGAAATCAGAACTGAGTCTGAATCCCTGCTCTGCCATGGACTTACTGGGTGGCCTTGGACAAGTTAGATGACCTCTCTGAGCCTCTTCTTTAAAACATGACAGTAGTCTCTCCCTCTCTGGGTTATTGGGGAATTTAATGAAAGCATGACCTCTGTCTCTGAGTCTGACATATTGGGGGGCTTCATAAATGTTCATGTCTCTTTTTTTTTAAGTAGATGAAAACTCTTGCCTCTCCTTTACCCGACAGGGCTGGGAAGGTTGGATTTCTGAGCACCTGCTCTGGGCCAGCCACACTTCTGTATACTTTACGCATATTAACTCATTTACTCCTCATAGCAACTCTATGAGGGAGACATTGTTATTGCCATCTCCTTACGTAGGAGACAAGAGATAGAGAAAAGTTGAATATCCTTCCTGAGGTCATGTGCTAGTCAGCAGACAAGTGAAGACGTTTTTAGGATATAGTTTAGGAACTAGAACTGTGTTGTCCAGTAATGTAGCCATTTGCCAGACATGGTCATGGATACGTGGTTAGTCTGAATTGAGATGTAATTTAATTGTAAATTATAACCCCAGTTTCAAAGATCGTATAAAGAGAGAGGGTGTAAAATACTTCATTAATATTTTTTAATATTAATTACATGTTGAAATGGTAGTATTTTGGATATATATTGAGTTAAATAAGATATGTTATTAAAACTAACTTTACCTGTTTCTTTTTCTATTTGTAATGTGGCTGCTAAGAGCTGTTCAATGTCATATGTGGCTCACATTATGTTTTTACCAGACTGTGTAGCCTAGAACCTTTGCTCATAACTACCTACTATGTTGTCTCCAGCAGAGAGGATTTGTAAATACTACCGCGCTAGCTTATGCCATGACAGGAAAGTCACCACCAGGTCCTAAAGACGGGTTCGTAGGGTTTTGCCCATGTTAGGAGTCCCCTTACTAAGGCGTAGACACCTCTGAGAGATAGGATCTCCCAGCCTTCGCCAGGGCGGTCAAGGAGTGGCCTAGCAGAGACTGACCCTGGACCACCTCCCTGCCACCCAAATTAGAGGTAGCAGTGAAAGAAAGGCGAGCTTGTCCAAGACAAATTTTGCTTCTTAGTTCTGCCCCAGGAAGGGATGAGGTTCACATCTAATTCCCCCACATCCTATCCAGCTGTGTAGAGACCCCAGGGGCGGGAGACAGAGGCAGGCTCCGCGGTGCCTGCGCCCCTCAGGAGGACCCCGACCTGCTCTGCCTGCAGGTTCTCTGTGAGTATCTCCAGTAATAGGGAGATTCTGCCCACTGACAGAATCTTCTGCTTCTTAGAAATGTCTGCTTTTTCCTGAACCTCCCTTTACAGAGTGCTTCAGTTACACAAATTCCTGCGTCTATTTTCTGGAGCTGTCATAGTTCCAGAAAGCATGGCACACAGCCCAGTGTCCTGCAAAGATCAATGGAATCCAAACCTCCAGGGGTAGGACCCAGGTATTTGCATCTGTCTCTCCCTCTGTCTCTTTCTCTCCCCTCCCCTTTCTCTTCCTCTCTCTCTCTCTCCACATTCTCTCCCCCCTCTACTTCTCTGTCTTTCTCTCTTACACACACACACACACACACACACACACACACACACTCAGTGCTGTAAGAACCAGACAGACCCACAAGCAAGGCTCTCAGTGTGGTGTCACAGTGCCCAACAGTGTGATCATTTGTGACATATGCTGTTAGTCATGTTTCCTAAAAATAAAATGGCTAAGTTTGCAAATTATTTACTTCTTTTTAACAAATATATATTTGTATTGATTTCAGAGAGGAAGGGAGAGGGAGAGAGGGAAAGAGAGATAGAAACATCAGTGAAGAGAGAGAATCATTGATCGGCTGCCCCCTGCAACCCCACACTGGGGATCAAGCCCACAACTCAGGCATATGCCCTGACTGGGAACCAAACCATGACCTCCTGGTTCATAGGTGCGTGCTTAACCACTGAGAAACACTGGCAAATTATTTACTTCTTAAATTAAATTGTGCAGGTTCAGGATTACTCATATAATAGTGTCACTGTTACTTGCATTCCTGGACATGTTCTTGATGGAAGAAAAGAGTTGCGGTGTTACTGCCACGTGGTGGGCACTGGGCACACCCATACCCTATTTTATCTCTGCCCAGGATGGTCAGTAATTGAGGAGAGGAAAGAGCAGGTCAACAATTATGCTGATATTGAACATTTATTTTGTGACTGATGGTGTGCTAAGAACTTTACGTGAATTATCTCATCTGATCCTCACACTAATCCTTGAAGGTAGGAACCATTATTAGCTTCATGTTACAGATGAAGAAACTAATAACAGAGGTTAGGTAACTTGCTCAAAGTCACCCAGCTGGCAAACCAACCAGAAAGGTCTGTCTATCTTGGTAGGTTTTAATTGTCCCAGACAATCAGGGATGGCTCAGGAAACTTGTATAATCCTTGTCTAGGGACCCAAATAAGGGGTCTCCATTGTTTCCATGAGTGGTCCCCAGAATCTTTTAAAAATATATATATTTTATTGATTTTTTACAGAGAGGAAGGGAGAGAGATAGAGAGTTAGAAACATGGATGAGAGAGAAACATCGATCAGCTGCCTCCTGCACACCTCCTACTGGGGATGTGCCCGCAACCAGGGTACATGCCCTTGACCGGAATCGAACCTGGGACCTTTCAGTCTGCAGGCTGACGCTCTATCCACTGAGCAAAACCGGCTAGGGCAGGTCCCCAGAATCTTAGAACACAGGGAACAAGGCAAGGCAAAGAAACAGGTTATTGCCCTTGGTGCTCCAGCTCCATGCCCCAATGGGGCGTGCCAGTGAGCCATGCTGGGCCTTTTGGAGAACTCTTTACCTCATTAAAGACAACCTAAAACCAAAGCCAGCCATAAGGCCCACTCTGCCAACTTCCATGCCCAAAACTCTACCCAATTTTTGGCTTTTAATTCAAGGAAAAAACCATACTTGCCAGCAAGAAGTAGGTGAAAGTGTTTCTGTACACTGTGGATTTATTTATTCCTGTGCCGCTCAGGCTCTACTGTAGTCAGCATCCTCAGACCTGGTGGTCCATAGCACAGTCTTCCTCCTGAGGTGTATGGGGGGAGGGGAGGGCAGGAAGAGGAGCTGTGACATTTCCTCAACCCCCAGGCCCTTGCTGGAGGCCAATCACCACTACTAACGCGACTTTGTTGTGAAGCTGTTGTAAATTCTTTACTTTCCTACAAGAATGGGTGGGCAGTCTAAAAAGAAGGGTCTGCCCCTTGTGTCCCAGCAGATAAGGGTAGTCAGGAGTGGCTGGTCTGGTGGTCTCCACTGAGGAAGTCCACACCAGCTTCCACATGACAGCCTAGCACATGATTTGCTCCTTCTCCTGGTCCAAAGTTTCCCAGCTCCCTCGAGACTTCTTTATGGATATGCACCATCTGGCTGCCATTCTCAGGACACGCTCCAATTTCTCAATGTCCTTCTTCCCCTGTAAAGCCCAGGGTTGAGTGTTGTGCTCCAGACAGGATTGGCCAGTTCTGAGCATGCAGAGGCCAGGTGATCATCTAAACCAGAGACACTCTACCTCACTTAATGCAGCCAAGACTGTGCTCACTTTATGGATCATATATCAACCACATAACATAGTTGGGCCCAGCTGAGCTAGCGGCCAATTTACAGAATAACAAACAAATAGGTAATTTTCCCATGGACTGCTGCCAAACCAGGTCCACCCCATCCGGTACTTGTGCAATTAATTTTTAGCCTAAATGCAGAACTGTGTATTTCTCTCTTCTCACTCCATCATGTTGGTTTCAGCCCCGTGTTCCTTCCTGTTGAGGTCATTTCTTATTTCCATTCTGTCATCTGTGGTGGTAACTATGCTTCCCAGCTCTGTGTCTGCCGCAGACTTGATTGGAACACCTTGTAGGTTGTCTTCTGAGTCACAGGTAACAATGCCAATAAGGTCAGCACCAAGGGCAGAGCTCTATGGCATGCCACTAGAGACCTTTGGGTTGACACAGAAAAACTAATCAATATTCTTTGACTGCGGTTGTTCATCCAGCTATGACTCCACTTCCTGTCCTCTGACCCAATTCTCATTTCCCCATCTCATCTTCAAGGGCACCAGGTAAAGCATTTGTCAAACGCCACGCGGAAATCAAGATGCATTGGGTCCATATCATTGCCTTGATTTGCTGCCTGAACGAGTAGAATTGCTGCTGACATGTGATGGGCAAGACATTTATCTGTCTGGGGGGTGAAAAATAAGTGTGTTAATGACGGAAAAGATAGGGATTCACTGTGGAAAATGCAGGGAAGCCCATTTAAATGGAAAGGTTAGTATGTAGACTTCTACTAGCATGTATAGTCTTGCTCCCTCAAATGTTCATATGATTTTGTTATAACATTCTCTCATGTATGTAATTACTGCATGCACTTTATCTTCTCTGAATTTTTCTTCTTTTTTTCTTTGGTTATGCCAGTTTTACATTTCTTGTTACCAAATGTTTCAAAAGCCACATACCTTAAGTCCAAGGTTATCTTAATCATTGAATAAGAATATATGAAAAGCACCCACCTCTAGCTTGGCCCAATATAGGAGCTCAAAAAATATTAGCTACCGTGATATACCCACAACACTATAGCTGAGGGCCTTGCATTCAGTAGGTGTTCAACAAATGTGTGAATGGATGTACAAATAACTAAATGGCTCTCTCATATTTCTCTGGCATTCAGACTTACATAGTAAAGGTGCGAGACTTGGTACTCAGGTTTATAGTTGAGCTGCTTGCTTGGTGGGAGAATGTTGACCAAATAGGATTGATTAGGTATTGGGGAGGGAGGAGATATTTGATGGGCAAGACATTTATCTGTCTGAGGGTGGAAAAGAAAAATAAGTGTGTTAATGACTGAGAAGATAGGGATTCACTGTGGAAAATACAGGGAAGCCACCCTAGCTGATTTGGCTCAGTGGATAGAGTGTCGGCCTACAGACTGCAAGGTCCCAGGTGCGATTCCGGTCAAGGGTACATGCCCACGTTGTGGGCTCAATCCCCAGTAGGGGACATGCAGGAAGCAGGCAATCGATGATTCCCTCTCATCATTGATCTCTCTCTCTCTCTCCCCCTCTCCCTCTCCCTCTCCCTTCCTCTCTGAAATCAACAAAAATATAAAAAGAAAAAACCCAAAAAGAAACCACAGGGAAGCCCATTTAAATAGAAAGACAGCATCTGAAAGAGTAGCCAGGACTCCAAGAAAAGTGAAGTTCAGTTGGTCATCAGGTTTGAGGGTCAGGGACAGAGCTTCATGTGGCAGATAAGCCAAGAAAGCAGATGCCAAGTAAGTGCTAGAAAAACGGAGGAGCAAAAGTGTGCATGCTCTGAGAGGGCCCAGGGCTTTGACAGCAAATGTGTCTGCTATGCCCAGAGCTTGCTGGGATTGGGAGCTGCATGGGGCCCGAGTGGTTTGGCCTGGTTGAAAGATCCCAATCTGGGCAGGCTGTTATGACAGTTCAGTATATCTAAGTACACATTTTTTCCTGCTCTATATTGGGGAAATGCCAGTATATCTACATGATCCAAATGCTTCTTTTAGGCAAAGTCCTTTCCTGTGTTAACCAAACAGCCCTACTATTATGAAATAAAATGCTTGCTTTATAGTCCAAGGATCCCTTACATGGCCAGGATGGGCTTTGTACTCAAGCAATTTGGGGTTCAAATCCCAGCCCTGTCACTTGTGGCTGTGTGATATTGGGTAATTATGCAGTTTTTCCAAGACTCGGTTTCCCTGTCATAATAATGTGTACCTTATGGTACTGTTGGGAAATTAGATTTAACGTATTTAGATTTTTAACATAACTAAAATGCCTGACAGGGAGTTGTAGTTGACTGTAGCTATCAGTAGTAACTGTGTGTACCCTTGGGCAAAAGTCGCCTACCTCCTCTGAGTCTCATTTTTATCATGAACATAATGGTGTAAGAACCGTGGGAATATAAATGAAAACTATTTTGTAAAGTGTGGATTACTTAATAAATGTGAAACTTACTTACAGGTTGCTTAGGAAAGCCTCACACTTCTATGTACCCACTAAATCCAAAGATGTACCCTGAGTTGGGGATTCAGGGACAGTCTTCAGAGGGGACTCTGATGCCTTCAAAATGGTTGTGAGAAAACGGCTGTGAGCATCCATAGGCAGCATATGCTCCTGGGGCGAGAGCCCATTGCTTTAATTACATTTTCAAAGGGCTCCACAGTCCCCAAAAGGTCAAGAAATACTGCCCCGGGGGCCTTGAAACTCTAGTTTCCCAATATTGCCATTAAATGGGAGTGTGTGGAGTTTCTTAGAGTGTGGAGAGAGAGTCGGCACTGTGACCATCTGGGGAAATTCTAGATATGGTCCCATTTCCTTGGATCTTCCACCAGCGCCCAGGAATCCAAGGTCCTACCTGCCTGACCTTGCTTGTTTCTAGAAGCACTGCACATGAGCCTAAGCTAGCTATTCATTCAGTCTAAGTAGCCCTTCCCATCTGCAAAGGTCTTTCATGCCATTCCCAGAGTAATTCCAAACAAACCCAAACCTGTAAGCTCACTTAGACTGATGACCCCCATTTTGTCAATGGCAAAAAAAGCTCAGAGATGCTCAGGACAGTGGCCAACAGAGCTGATGTGCAGAGTGAAATTAGCACTGTAGACAGGCAAGCGTTATAGGATCTGAGCTATAGACCAGGTCTGCCTTTATATGGCTGATGGCACAGGCCAATTCAAGGACTCCGACCACTGCAGAGGCTTGGTGAAGAGGTGGAGGGGCAGTTGGAGGTGAGTGGCTTGTCAGATGATGTGCATGGCCCTGACCGCCTCACGTTTCCCTCATTCCTGAGGATGGTGAAGTTGGGTTATGGTCTAATGCCAGCAACCTTGTGAGAAGATGCTATTACCTTCCCCTCCCCTTCATTTCTCCCTGAAGAAGTCACACTTGGGTTACTCCCCTGACCTCAGGAGCCTTAGGGAGGAGGGTTAGGCCAGCTTCACTCTAGACATTTGGACCAAAGCTCATCTCTTGCTCTTCCACCCTTCCTTTGCCTTGATGTGACTTTGTATCCCGTAGGATCATAATGTTCTCAGACGTAAGTTTGGATGTTGAAGGGAATAAATGGTTTCCTTTAGTATAAGGAAAGAGTGTCCCTGCGTAGTCCAGCCTACTGGGATATGAATTAAAAGCTCCACCTAATCCTGGCAATAATAACTAACACGTGTGTAGTGCGGTGCCAAGTATTAAATGCATTTAATTCTCCCAACAATCTAGCAAGTAAATCCAATTATAATCCCTTCCTGAGAGAGAAGGAAATCGAGGAATAAGGAGGGGAAGCAAATGACCTGCCCAAGGTCACAGCTAGTAATCGTGCTAGGATTCAAATCCAGCAAGTCTGGCCCCATATTCCATGCACTTAAGCACTGCACCATGTTGCCTCTATAAGGGGAAAGCACAATTCCCCTGACCCTGCCTTGTTTGTGCATATAACTATGTCAAGGTCTTGCTGGGAGGAGAAGTGCCTGGGCCAAGGCAGAATTTACAAATCCGTGGTTTGAATGTCAGATCTGGCCTCAGTTTCCTCCTCTGTAAAGTTCATGCCCTACTTACTTACATGGCCCTCTCTCCTGTTGTTCTGAAGAGTCATTGGGGGTAGCTTTGTGTGCTTCACGGGTAACAGAGAGCCAGGCAGCAAAACAGCACTGGGTGTTGGATGGGTGGAATCAGACTGGACCTTGGTTCAGCAACCTTGGTACTTGAGTTGTGGCTAAGAAAGAATTCAGAGCCAAGACTCAAATACAAGCAAAAGTTTATTTAGAAAGTCAGAGAGGTAGAAGAAGTGAGCTGTAGAAGAAATGGGCTCAGGAAGCAAGTTACAAGGCAAAAGAAGGGGCCCTTGAAGCTTAGGTGAAAGGCAAGGAAAACGTGCCTGGGGAACAGGGGTGGGGAAAGGTGCGTGAGTGCTCCATAGAGGGAACCACACTAGCTTCTCCATCTTGAGGGTATTTATCTGGAGGTCTCAGGGAAGGACCCCAATAGAGCATTCATCAGGTTTCCAGTTGTGTCCTTTCAGGGTCATGGTCTCTACTGATTGGTTGGTACCAGGCAGGAAGTTAGTCACGGCAGCTGGTCCTGATGTCAGCCAGTCAAGGAATCTCTTATCTGGTGTTGCTGCTTTTCTGGGACTGGAGCTGAACACAACTGAGGCCTAGATGGTATCCTTAGGGGTTCATACTTAAGGGAATGGTTGTGACAAGGGCCCACGTGGAAGTAACATGAGGCCACTTTTAGGTCCCTTGTTCTTCCTCCAAGGGGGTCTACTGCATGACTAGGAGCATGCCAGAAGAGGAAAGGTCAGGGAGGATCTGAACCACATGGCCACAGATATGAGAGGTCAGGGGATCTAAACTGCATGATCAGTGATATGACAAGTCAGGGAGGGTTCAGACTGTGTGACCAGCAATATGCTAGGGGTGGAAAGGTTACCCTGGGGGGGTGGGGGGGGGGAGGTGGTGGTGTCGTTGTTTTCCAGTTTTACCTGTTGCTAGGCATCTGGGCCTTTCTGCCCTGGTGCCCTTGCTGTGCTCATGCCTGTCTCACTGCTACCACAGTAGGAGCTCAGAAAGATTTTCTGAAGAAATGTGGGTAGATGGGTAAATGGATAAGCATAGCTTCTTGGAATTGTGTGGGTGAAGGCAGGACCAGTGATCTAGTGATTTGCTTCGATGGGCGTGTCAGGCCATGGCAGAGTTACTCTCCCTTCAGTGGGGGACGGTAGGGGGGACAGAGTATGAGTTTCCCCCTCCTAGAAACCTAGTTGTTAGCCTTCGCCGCAGCTGCTGAGGTTTCCAGAGTTTTTTAGGAGTGTCTGGGTAGGAGGGTTCTGCCTGCCCAGAAATGCTATTCTCAGGAGCAGACACAGAACAAGGGAAAGAGAGGCTGTCTGTTGCCTGTGCAGAAAGTGCCTATAATCTATTCAGGGAGGCGAACCAGGGCCTTATCCCTCTGAGCAGGAGATTAAAGGCCTGAACTTGTGATTGCTGCTCAGCTGGGGACCTCTGCTGTACGCCGCCGACAGGGAGCCCGAGAGCACAGAGAGCACAGCTGCCACTGGAGAAAGTCAGCGTGGGGGACCGCCAGTGGCGGGCTGTTGAAAACAAATGGGGCAAAGAAACGATCCTGATGCTATCGATTGGAGCTGATGTTTGCAGAACAGCCGGAAATGACTTACTTGCCTTCAAAACCAATAGGGAAACGGAATCAGTGAGCCTAGGATAGACCTCCCTGAACCCTGCAAAGGGTTTTCATATCCCCAGTCCTCTCCTCCCTCCGAGAAATTCCCACACATTAACCCACCCACCACCACATCACCCAGCCAGGGCCTAGGAGATAAGATAGGTACTCCCTGCTGCCCCTTCTCTTTCCTCCTCTTTATCCTCAGATGGCCTCCAGCGTTAATGTCTTTCTCAGCCTCCAAACCGCCTGGCTGCTGCCACCATCACATCTGGCCCCTGATCTCCCCTTGCCACTGTCATCAAGGCTTCTGTTGTGTGTGTACCAGGATGTGGATGAGCGCCTTCCCTCCTTTGGTTAGCTGAGAAAACACTGGAGCTTTTGTTGTTTACTTAAAAAGAACTCCACTAGTAAATTACCAAAACAAACCAGGAAAAGAAAGTACAAAAGCCTAGAAATGCATGAGTCTGCAGAGCAGGGACCCTTCAACCAAGCTAAAAAAAGGGGGGTGGGGCGGGAACTGGAAGAAGCAATGCAAGCCTAACCTCGAGTGCAAGAAGGAAGACTGAGCAAAAGCATGTTTGACTGCCCTGCAGTCTAAGGAAGGTTCAGCAAGGCTGTCAGGGCAGCCCTGAGCAGGGTTGGCTGTCTGAGGAGTGCACTATCTCCTGGGCATGGGCCTGCCGAGTATCCCCTCTGTGCTGTCATGGGCCGGAGCAGCCCATCGGAAGCAGGGCCCTGGTGGCAACTGGGTGATGGGTTTCAGAGCCTGGCGCCGGCAGCCTTGGTCAATCCTGTCCCTGCAGTTGGCAATCTGTCAAGTATCCTCTGGCTGCCATGACCCTCTGGTTCAGCATGCCGGAAGCCAGTCACAGACTGATTCTACCCTTCAATGGACTCTGACTGTGTTCTCTAGTCTTCCTTTCCAGATCTACATGGCTTACTTCACTACAGCCTTCTCTGCAATGCCTTCCCTGGCTACCCCATCTAGAATTTCAACTTTGTCTGACACCCCCTGGCCTCCTCCCTGCTTCATTTTCTAACCCACATCTGTTTTTCTTATCTGTTGTGTTTATCGTCTCTCACCCCTACTAGGATATAAGTTTCACGAGGGCAGGAATTATTGTGCATCTTGTTCAATCTTGTATGCCCAAAGCCAACACAGCGCCTGGACTTAATGAATATTTGTTGAGTGAATACGCAGGTGTCTGTTGTTCAGAGGACCTTTGAGCTCAGTTTCTGCAGCAGCCGTGTGGACCTCGGGACAAGGGCTGCCGCCTTCAGAGCCTGGGAGCTTCACCTCCCTTTCTAGGTCCTGGAGAGGTAGGTGCTACTGTGCAGGGGTTTATAGCATGGGGTTTGGCACTGGACAGACTCAGGTACTGGTCCCACCTCTGTCACCAGCTGTGTGACCCTGAGCAAGGCACTTAACCTCTCGGAGCCATAGCTCCCTCATGGGCGAAATGAGGACAACAATGTAACAGTTAGGATGGTTTTAAGGTTGAGAGAGTTCTGATGACCCCAGCTAAGTCTTGAAGACTTTTCCTGCTTAAAAGTCAGCTCTCACTAATGGTTTATCAGCAAACTATTTCTTCTTCAACAAACTATTGAAGGGAGGACTTCAAAGCTCAGTCCACTTCCCCAGGTCTTTTGGAGCCATTTCTCATGTTTTCTCCTACTGTCACCCCCCTTCTCCCCACTTCCCAAATATTGGTAAGTTTTTAGGATTACTAGGTTTCCATCATTACTAATAACTACCATTTCCTGTGGGCAGTTACTTTGCATACACTATTACGTGACTTAAATAATTACATGACTTAAATAATGTGTTGACAGGGACCCCATATCTGGTTCCCTGCTATACCTCTGGAGTCTGGCGCTGTGTAGGTGCTCAGTAAATATCTGTTAAATCAGCAGAACCAACTGGGAGGTTGTTATTATCTTCCATATTTTACAAATGCAGAGACTTAAGACTTGCCCACAGTCACAGAGCAAATAAGTGGTAGAGCCAGGACTTACACCTAGATCTGTCTCATCTCCAAACCTGACAGTTTTCAGTTCTGTGGTACATTTTACAATCCCCAGAGGAAGAGCTCTGGATGCAGGCATGGGCTCACGGTGGTCTAAAGACTCAGCCAACTGCCGGTTATAGAAAGTCTCAGGAAACTCCAGTTTAGTGTTGGGGGACAGCATGGCCTCACGAACATTTTGCCATTAACTTTTATTGCAAGCACATAATTTTCTAGGTTGAGTGAATCATTTTTGGCTGGCAAAGAGACCTCTCTTCATTTTTTTTAGCTGCTCCTGAATTCTTGACAATGTTGAGTCATTCCTTGGCAGGACATTGCCAATATTGTGGCAGTTGGGACAATTGATGTAGGCCAAATAGCTTAGTTAGCTAACCCAGTGGTTTTCTTTTAACATGGTGCAGAGTTTAACCCTGTTTTAGGCAGTCTAGAAAGAGTGGTAGAAGTCCCTTAATCCTGGCAGAATGCTTTCAAAGTCTCAAGGGTGGCAAAAGGTAGTTGGAAGACTGGGGATATATTTGTAAATTTGCAAATGATGAAGTCTTTTAACGATTCAAGCTGGGCCATTTGTGCTTGAAATAAGGCTCAGGCATGCACACAAATACACAAACACCCTATGATGAAAAACCTGAGTTTTTATTGTACAAACAGCTGTGTTTACCTTTAAATGATGAAATTAAAATACCTATAAGTAGAGTGTGGCATTGACTAGGGACAGTTCTTTGAGGATCAGAGGAAGAGCTGCTGATGGGGAATGGTATTTGAGAGGCACCTCAAAGGCTGTTCTTTCTCAAAGGCCCCCACCCCCATTCTGCTTCGGGGGTTGTGATTTTTCACCATTGGTCACTGGAAGAAAGTGTGATATTGGGCCTTTCATTAAAGAGCAAGAATGGAAATATGTGGTAATACATTAACACGCTGGTGCACAATAACACTTCAGTCATTTTAGGGGTTAAGCTAGCCAGCTGATGGCCCAGATAAGCTGGGAGAGTACAGTTGAGAATAAGGTGTAGTTTGGTTGTGGAGTGGGTATTTGTTTTTTCCTGCCCAATATCTTTCTAGACACAGGATCCCACTTTTCCTTTAGGGAACCATCCCTTCTCTAGTCTTTGTCTAAGGAATTTCAGTGGGCATGTGATAGGCTTAGCCAATCAGAGCATTGCATTCTCCTGGCCATTGCAATTGGTTCAAGAATAGACATGTGATTTGAATCAAGCCAGTAGGAGGCCTACCCTCAACTTGTGCTGGAACTATTGGACGGGAGCTATATTCTTGGGTGTTGCTAAGCTAGCAAAGTGTACCATAACAGACCATGTTACATTTCAAATAAGCTCAAGACACTGGTATCCATACACTGCTGACCCTGGCGCTACATATTCGTCCATCAGCAGACTCCTTGAATCTGTTCTCAAGTCTCTATCTCTGGATGCAGTGCTTCTGACCAGAGGCAGGGGAAGGTGTCTTCATGTCTGAGGTCAGTTGAACGCTGAGTAAAACTGAGCCTCCAGTGTTTTGGTGGGTGATGGAACAGGGACTAGTAATCAACAATTGCCCTGTTTAGAATTCCTAACCACATCCTATAGGAAATTTTGTTCAGTCTCTTTGCTTCTTTATTCTGTGGCTCCCCCAAATCCTTACTCCGACACCAAGCAGAAGCTGTGTGGCAAAAGGCAAGTCAGTATAGTCTTTTCCTATCTTCAGCTCTTGGGGTTCCTGGCTCCTTGGTGCCCTCTCAAGGAGGGAAAGGGCTGCGTGGCAGATTCAGAAGGTGTCATTGTGAGCCAGGAGGCCTGAATTCTAATTCCTGCTCTTGTAGACCTTCAGTCCTTGGTCTTGGGAGAGTCTCCCTCTCTGAGCTTCAGTGGATTGTTGATTCTGTAATTCTGGAAACTGATAAAGCAAAACTAACACACTCTCTCTCCCTCTCCCTCTCTCTCTCTCTCTCTCTCCCTCTCCCTCTCCCTCTCCCTCCCCCGCACCCTCTGTGTGTGTGTGTGTGTGTGTGTGTGTGTGTGTCATTCGTCTGGGAAGGCTCAGCACTTGGCCTCTGTGTCTGGGTCTCACCCTGTGAGATGCTTACAGTCTCTTTGGGCTGACCCTTGCTATTCACACAGACCCTCTCAGCCATACCTTCCAGTACATGCCTGGAGTTTTTAGTTGGGAAATCTAAAGTTGGCAATAACTTTAGAGGAGACCAAAATATTGGGTCACCAGAGACCAACAGGGATTCAATAAATGAAACTTCAGCATTTAAAATATTTAATTCCCTCAGAAAAGTTCCTGAAAATAAAGATTATCTACTTAAAACACCCAAAGATAGCATTTACGAAAAAGGCACTTTGCAGGGAAATCAATCTTAATGTTGCCTTTCACAATTCCAAGTCCCTTATGCTCTATTAAGAAGTGGCCCCTTCACCTTGCCTTGGGTCTCTATTCACCAGCACCCTCCCCAGGTGGACCCACTTCTGCTTGGGGCTTGTCTTCTTTTCTGTAGTGATGGTTATGGGAAAACTGGAGGATTAGCTGTGGTATAGCTGCCCTGAGCTGAACACTGATCTCAGGAAGGACCCTGGTCGTTTAGTTCCCATCTTCAAGCAATTACAGACAGAAGGAAAGGTAGTGAGAGGAATGCACAACCTCCAGCTTAAACCCCAACTTGAGGACTTTTCTCTCAAGACTGGTGCAGAGAATGATCTTTTAGAATCTTTGTGCCTACTATTCATGCACATGTTTCCGAGTTTCTCAAGGAAAAAGCGTCAAAACCTTCTCACTGTCTTGGATTAATTTTTTGTAGCTTACAAGTTGGGAAAATATCAAGTGATAAAATAAACAATGATATTTTTTTTTCTTATCTAAGATCAGTTTTTTTTTCATTATAGAAGCATTTATATCCATTTGAAAAATAGTAAGACATATGTGTAAGAGGCGTATTATTCATTTATTCTATAGATTTTACTGATTTTGCAGACTTGGAGTTCCCCTACAATAATCCTGGAGCCTCATTAGGATCTATTTTCTACAGATTGGAAATTGCTGTTTTACAAAAAACAAAAAAGGCATTGAGTGTTTCCTACATGTCTGTTGTTATCCTCAGTTGCATACATTCCATTTGAGTCTCATGACAACCTCACAAAATAGATACTTGTATTATTCCCCACTTTATAGATGAGAAAATAGGCTTAGAGGGATAAAATAATTCACTTGAGCACACTTAGATAGTAAGTGGCAGAGTCAGGATTTTGAGTCACATATTTCTGATTTCAAACCCATATTCGTCATCACAGAACTAGAATGTGGCCTATACTGCTATCTATCCTTTGTAGCTGACTACTTTTAATTTAGTTATTTGTATCCTGTTTATAGTCTGGCTCACAGAAAAAGCTCAATAATAGCTTTTTAATTAATTGATTAGTGGTGAGGGTGTTGTTGTTTTTAAATTTGATTCCATGTTTATACTGCTTATTCCCAAATAGAGGCATTTTAACCTTCTTGAGCATAGGCCATCAAAGTTCTTGGATGGCCTTGGTTGACAAATATCATTTTGAGTTTTGAATTCCAAATCAGGAATTAATAGATAGATTTCAGAGAAGGAACTGAACTTGGAGACTCTCCATGTAATTAGAGAGCTTGATGAAGATTATTTTGTTTGCAAACCATGAATCATCTATCCCATTTCCCAGAGCATTCAGTTAAGCTTCTTCATCATCACCACCACATCATCATCACCAAAATCATTGCAATTTAAATATATTTTCAGAGTTCCTTATTTTCACAGGGGACTTTTCTAGATTCTGAAGATAGACATATAGAGGTATGGTATAGGTTCTGTCCTTGAGAAGCTTATAACTCAATGGGGAAAACAGGGAAATCTTCCATGTGGAGGTGCATTTAGCCCGGGCTTCAGAGGATAGTTGATTGGACAAGAGGGAGAGCAGAGTTAGGATTTGTACTATTCTAGACAGAGGGAACAATATAAACAAAGGAAGTGAGATATGGAAGTTCATGCTTAGAGAAATGTAAGCAATACAATAGAGGGTATTTAAGAGTTATAACCCTTTGGAATATATTCCATGGGGTGTGAGGTAGGGATCTGACTTTCCATAGAGGTGATTTCCATAGAGATGATTAGTTGTTCCAACACCACTTAATGAATTGTCAATCCTTTCCCCACTAATAAAAAATAACATCTCTTTCTTGTCCTTAAGTGTCCTTAAATGCTTGGGTTTGTTTCTGGATTCCGTTCCATTTCATTGTCTTTTTGCTCTGAACCTGAGCTAGTGCCACATTATTTAAGTTCATATAGCTTTGTAATATGACTTGACATCTGGTAGGACAAGTTCCTCTCTTTGTTCTTTTTCATAATTATGGTTATTCTTGCAGATTGACTCCTCTGTATGAATTCTAGAAGTTTCTAATCAAATTCCCTGAAAAATCTTAGGGGGCATAAAAGGAATGCTATGAGGCACAGAGGGAGCATAATGGGCCATGAGGCTGGTAAAGTAGTTTGAAGGTCAAATAATGACAACTTAGATCATCGAGCCAAGACATGCAGAGTCCATAGCACTTCTGGGCATGTCTAAAGAAGCTAGGAGAACTTCTGGCATCCTGGCCCCTCTGTTAAGAATCTTGTCTGCCATGCCTTGCACATAGATTGCTGCAAGCTGGTCAGAACACCCATGTCCCCAGAGCCTTCTATGTCAGGGCTGAAGCGAGAGCTCAGCCTGTGTTGGAAGATCAAAGAAAGCCTTGTCCATCTTGCTTACTCAGAAGTGACCTGAATTTGAAACCCTGAGGCAGCTTCTTTCTCTCTGCCCCTTTTCATAAGCAGCCCTCCCTGGCTGCCATCTGTCATAGTTACAGATGATTGGACAAGGAGAAGGAGAGAGAGTCAGCCGCCCATTGTGTCTTCCTCTGAAGACTAATGTCAGCCCTGGATCAGAAATCATGGGAAGCAGCCTTGGCCCTTGAGTGAGGGGAGGGCCCTTTGGACAAGCCTCTGAGGACAGGCTGCCCTCTCATCCATCCCCTTCCATTAACTACAAGACAGAGACATGTGCACAGGGAAGTACCCCTCTCCTGCTTGCCTTTCCGCTTTCTCTTTGTTTGTTATTTACTTCTTCATTCAACAAGTATTTATTGAATACTCGCTATGTCAGGTGTTGGGTAAACAGTGTGAACAAATTGATTTGGTGTTTGTCCACAGGGAGCTTACAGTCTGGTGGGTGAGCCAGCCAGCAATAAGCTAGCAGACAAACATACACACACGTTTTCTCCTCTGATCTCCTCTCCTCCAAGCACAATTCTTCCTCAGGAAGCCTGTTCTAGAGATGGATAGAGGTAGGTGGGGTGGTATACCAATCTAAAAGGGCACTCCAGCCTTGGTGTTGGAGTGGGAGGGTAATGGTGATTTCTATGTGTAAGGGGCAGTCTAAAAGGGTCCTGGAGATCTTACCTTTATTTGCATTTTTCTGCCCTTACCAGATGATTCTTGTCTCCTTTTTTGAGAGTCAAATATACATTGAGTGGCCAGATTATTATGACCACCCCTTCAGTACTTCGTTGGGCCACCTTTTGCCTTCAATACTGTGGCAGTTCTTCTTGGCATTGACTCCACGAGATGTGGAAAGGTGATGCGAGGAATCTGACACCATGCCTGATGAATAGCACTGTCCAGTTCTGTGAGATTTGATGGTTGTGGAACCAGCTGCCTGATGGCTCTTTTAACTTTTTCCCACAAATGCTCAATTGGATTGAGATCTGATGATTATGGGGGCCACCTAATCAAGGTAAACTCTCCCTCATGTTCTTGAAACCACTCCTGCACAATACGAGCACCATGGCAGGGTGCATTGTCTTGTTGGAAGAAGCCATCTCCATTGGGATACGCCATCAACATGATAGGATGAACCTGACCAGCAACAATACTTAGGTATGTTGTGCTATTCAGACATTTATAATGGTCTGGCCCTCTAGCAACTTCAGCACGAAATTATAGCTAATTTGCCTACAAACGTCAGGTGGTCATAATAATCTGGCCACTCAGTGTATATATCCCATGTCTGATGACATAAACTGTAGGGAAATGGAAGAGGTTTTTTTGCTCTATGTAAGGGAGAGGAGAATGGTGAATAATTCTATATCCAAGTTGAGGAGGAGGAGGACAGGATATTCTAGCAGAGATAGTCTACAAAACATCCTCCCTCAGAGGGGTTCCTGGTTCTAGTAACTATGATATAATGTGTATGATTGAAGTTTTGGGCCAGCTCTGTAGGTGTGGCCTTGAGCACAGATGACCTTCTGGAGAAGGTAGAGGGAAAGAAGCAATGTAGACCCATGGCAAGGAGCATCAGATGGCTCTTGACCAGAGTGAAAAGTATGAAGATCATTGAATGGAACGCTTTTAATACTTGCGCATAGGGCATTTGTTTTAAAAAAGCAAATAGCAAACTAGAAGTGTGGCCTTAGAGAAGTCATGAGCTATCGGTT
The DNA here is from genome assembly GCF_028538775.1 of Myotis yumanensis. NCBI lineage: Eukaryota > Metazoa > Chordata > Mammalia > Chiroptera > Vespertilionidae > Myotis > Myotis yumanensis. Next base: position 20,501,375 of record NW_027223764.1, on the reverse strand, counting down.
TTTACATTTATAAATAAATTGTGGTTGGGAAGGTGGGATGGGGTGCCGAGAGTGATATTTAATGGTTTCTAAGATTTTTGCACCTTTAGTATGATGTGATTCTGTTTTTATCCCTGCGGAGCAGACACTATGTTGTCTAGAAATGTGTAGACGAAAGTTTTTGTTTTTGTACATTTACTTTTGGAGTCTATAGGCTCTTTGAGAGCAATAGATACAGGAACTTGCATAAAGTTTAGTTGGATGAATGAGGGAAAAAATATAACATATGAAAAGTTCCCTCTTACCAGGGAGCCTACTTCTGGGTTAGAGAGACCAATTAACATACTTGAAATAGTTAAAGAAGTCTGCTAGGCAATCCATATTTAAGTTCTACATTCTGGCTTGACTCCCTGGTTCCAGAGCGTACTGTGGACAGCTCCATAGTGCTGAAGGTAGAACTATAATGAGGTGAATGCACTTTCCAATTCAGTGTTCACCTACTCACTCATCCCGCAAACTGTCACTGAGGGCCTATTACACTCAGGCAGCATCCAGGTACAGTAGGAAAGAAGTTGTTTTTGAATATTTTAAAGTTGAAGATAACCTCAGAAGAAATGATCAAAAACTATTACAACACAGATTTCCAAGAAAAATAGAAAAGGAAACACAAAAGAAAATTTCAGTTTAAAAAGTTGAATTCAGAAATATTAGGAAACTTTTCATAGTATGCACCATTTATTGAGTGTCTACTATACGCCAGGCTCTGTACATACACCTTTTTTCTAAGTAGTTTTGTAAGACAGGAGCCCCGAGAAGGTCTGGGTCCAGAATCACATGGCTTATAAGTGGAGCAGGACCAAGGCCCACATTTGTTGCCTTCCAAAGCCTTGGGTCTTTCTCAATCTTCATGACTCCCCCATAAGTTCACCATGGGAGGAAGAAACATTTTAGTCTGCACACAGCTTATGTAAGCCCACAGTGGGAAAGACCAGTGCCTTTGTTCCCCTTCCTCTTCTACATGTTTTCTTGCTATCTTGGACCTGGGACAGCACCAACTGGCGGTGAGTGGGAACAAAGAGTTTCCAGAACTATTTGAGGTGTAATAGGCAGAGATCTTTCAGTAGGATAATAATTTCTCCAACTCTAGTCTAATCAAAATGTAGGTAATTAGCTTACAAGAGTAGGAAGTCTAGGTATAGATCCAGCTTCAGATATGCTGAATCTTGGAGGAGAGGAGAAAAAGAGGGATGTGTGTCACATGACATCATCATGACTCTGCCCCTTCCTTCAGCCTTCATCTTCTGCTTTGCTTTATTCTGGAGGTAGGCTCTCATCACATGATGACAAGGTGGCTTCTGGGAGTCCCAGAATCACACTGTCTCTGATTTGCAACACCAGCAGAAAAGTACCTTCTTCTCTCTCAATTTCTATGTGTCCGTTACAGATAACATTCTGATTGGCCCTGCTTAGGTCATGTGCACCTACTCTGATGGATCAGCCTGAGTCTTACAGTTTTACCTTGTGGGGAGAGAGGGCATACATGGCATATGAATGATGGGTCAAATGGCATCAACTGAAGGGAGGTAAGACCTTTCTGAAGAACCAGAAGAAAGATGATGGGGAGTCAGACTGGACGAATGAAAGTGTTAAATACTCTGGATCCCTGTAGCGGAAACACACAGCCCAAGGCACTAGGCCAGGGGCTCTGTAGGTGGTCTTCTCTCCTGAGACGGAAATGGGGAGGCTGTGGGAAACAGGCCCAGGAAAGGTGAGCAGCCCAGCTCAGAGGGGTCTTCAGACAAAAAACAGTCTGGTTCCTGGTTTTACCTGCAGAGTTCACCATTTTAAGGCAGAAAATCAAGCTTAGCCACAAAAACAACGGCCCCTGTCTTCATGCAGTTCTCTGCAGTTTACCAAAGACTGTCTTACCATCTCCTCCTCAGAGCCTTATAGCCACTCTGGCTGGTAGTAAGGCAGATGGTACTCCCCTGTGTTACAGGTGAGGAAATGGAGGCTCCTGCTCAAGGTCACTCAGTTAAGTTGCAGAGCAGTTACTATCAACCAGCTCTCCAGCATCCGGAATTAATTAAAGGCTCATGAAAAAAAAAAAAAAAAAACCTCCAACACAATCAAGATTGGTAAGTGATGGGGAGAAATCTCATTGGCCAAACAAAAAGCTGCAGAGAGAACAGATCTGCCAGTTGGAAAGGCAAAAACAGGAAGCTTGGCCCAATTGCCCAAGAAGAGAACAAAGAAATAGCCAGAATTTATAGGTGTGAGAAGAGAAAAATCAAGGAAAGAAATGAGATGCAGCCTGCAAAACACATAAAAGGAAATAGAAAAACATTCTTTAAAATACACTAGGAACAAGAGGAAGATAAGGGGGAATGTTTCTTCCTAATAGATGATGAGGGAAAGCTGATAATAGATGACACCAGAAATGCATAGGTTTTTAATGCTTTATTTCTCGGGTGGCTGGAACAAACTGCATACAGACTAGAAGATGAGGATAAAAACTGGAAGGTGGAAGGTAAAGGAAGGTGCCTGCAAGGAACTAAAGATCTGGGAACCCTAGAATATCAAAGCTGGAGGCACTCTAGATCTCATCTGGCCCCACCCCTCACTTTACAGACAATGAGACTGAGTATCAGCGATAGAGGGTGAGCTGCCCAAGGTCACTCTGTTAGTATTAGAAGAGCCAGGCTTCTGGCTCTTGGTCCAGTATATTTTTCTGGCACCTTTGGGAGATGGAGAGAAGGGGAGAGACAGTGGTGGATAAACCAGGACATAGAATCCAGTATGGGAATTAGGCAAATGTACAAATAAGCTTGATTGAAGGCAGGGTGATGGGCAGGATTTGGGGAGAATCATGGGTGTAAGGTAAGGAGGACACAGCCTTGACATTAGGGTTCAAGTCTGGCTGTTGCTCTGGCCTCCAGTCTTCTGCCAGTCTGGTTTTTTAGGGTCTCCATTTGTTAGACTCTCTCAGATCAGCAATCTCTGGATTACTGACTGCTGTCTGATGCTTGGATGCTGCCTGTCTTGCTTTGTCTCTTGAATCAGTTTTCTTTAGCCACAATTATACTGTCTAACAAACCACCCCAATAATCAGAGGCTTAAAACAATATGCATGTATTTAGCTTGCTGTGGGTAAGTAATTGAGGCTGGCCTCAGCTGGGAGATTTTCCTATAATGGCTGGATTCATTCACATTTGTGGAGTGGTGAGTTTGCTGTTGGCTCATCTAGGATGGCTGCCACTGGGTGTGTTGGATAACTGGGATGTATGAGATGACTCAGCTCTCTGTCCAGTGTCTTGAAGACACTGGATATTTTCATGACCAACAACCCCCACCATACAAGGAATAGAAACACACAAGTACCTTGAAAGTTTCTGCTTGCAAATATGTTTGCTAACATTTTGTTGGCCTAATCAAATTACATGGTTGAGTCCAGAATCAGAGTGGGAAGCACTACAAAATTACAGGGTAGAGGGTGTAATTCAGCAAGGTTATTAACTGGAGCCATTAGCACAATCAGTCTACCCCCAGGCCTCCGCTCCCAGGGTCTTTGGTTCTGCTGCCATTCTCTACATCCCACCATCCTGGTCCTGCTGAGAGAGCTGCTTTTCTGGCTCCCAACCCTCATTGTAAAGTTCTGGGCTGCCTGGGCTCCCTCAGCCCATTTGCCAGTGGGACAGTAAGCTGAGTGCCACACCCTGATTCCGCCCGAGAAGACTTTTGGATATCCCCAGCGAGGACAGTGATGAGGACACTGCATGCTCAGAACTGGTCTCCTGCAGCCACAGTCTCAGAAGCACTGCCCTCTAAAAGCTCTTGAACTGGAAACCCCTACATCTGTGGGAATCTAACACTGTTATTCACTTTCAAGTCTTCCCTGCCCATGGGCACAGGCCAAGGGAAAACCAGGTAGGTCCTCTGAAGCCTTTATCCTGTGTCCACAACACCCTGGACTCTGTCCTCTGAGAGGGTATTAACGGCTGAATTCTGGTTCCACCAAAGTCATACGTTGAAGTCCTAATCCCCAGTACCTCATAATATGACAGTTTTTAGAGACAGGATCTTTAAAGAGGTAACGAAGTTTAAATGAGGCCATTAGGCCCTAACCTGTTTGACTCAGTGGATAGAGCGTCGGCCTGAGAACTGAAGAGTCCCAGGTTCGATTCCAGTCAAGGGCATGTACCTTGGTTGCGGACACATCCCCAGTAGAGGGTGTGCAAGAGGCAGCTGATTGATGTTTCTCTCTCATCAATGTTTCTAACTCTCTATTCCTCTCCCTTCCTCTCTGTAAAAAAAAAAAAAAAAAAAAAAAAAATCAATAAAAAATATTTTTTTTAAAAAATAAATGAGGCTATTAGAGTGGCCTTACTCCACTCGACTGGTGTCCTTATAAGAAGAGGCAATAAGGGTACAGACATGCATGAGCCCAGAGGAAAGACCATGTGAAGACACATGAAGAAGACGGCTGTCTGCAAGCCAAGGAGAGAGGCCTCAGAAGAAACCAACCCCGCCAACACCTTAATCTCAGACTTCTGCTCTAGGACTGTGAGAAAATAGATTTCTGTTGTTTAAGCCAGCCAGGCTGTGGCACTCTGTTATGACAGCCCAAGCAAACTAATTCAGAGGGAGAAACCCAGTGCTGGGTGTTTGACTAAAGACATCAGGATCGTTGGAGAGAGTCCTCCCTTCAGCACCGTGGTTCCTGCCCCCAAGACAGGGAAGCACGCAGTGGAGACACCAATCCTGGTTTATGTGAAACCACCCCCTGGTTTATATTCTGAAGACTGAACATGTCCTGACCTCTCACTACTTGATGACCCACTGGTCAGAGTGGACCTCTGCTTCCCCTAGACAAGGCTAAGTTTCTCTCAGTTCTGGCTTCTCTATCTTCTTGTGCCTGGCCCTGTACCCCCTTATTTCCTTCTCCTCCTTGACTTCAAGCCAATTCAAGTGTCCATCTCCTGGCCTGGGATTCTACTGTGAGGAGATCAGGTCTGAATTTTCATGAATTTAGGATGTCAACGCCCATCTTCTTCTTTCTGTCGCCTTCCGCAACATACACCCTCCACAACATACACTTTCTTTTTAAAAAATATATTTTTATTTATTTCAGAGAGGAAGAGGGAGGGGGAGAGAGATAGAAACATCAATATGAGAAAGAATCACTGATTGGCTGCCTCCTGCACACCCCCTACTGGGGATCGAGCATGCAACCCAGAATAGAACTGACTGGAATTGAACCTGGGACTCTTCAGTCCACAGGCTGACGCTCTATCCACTGAGCCAAACCAGCTAAGGCAACAACATACACTTTCAAAAAAGAAAAAAATTAATGCCCCAATAATGTGAGAAAGGGGGAATAGTATGTTTCAGTACAAGGCAATAAAGAAAGACCTGTGTTAAGTTCAGAAGCAGAACTTAGGAAGCCAGTCAAAGGAAGGATGTGGAAGCACAGTTTAGATTGCAAGGGATGGACTGGTGGTGGGAAAGATTCTGAAGGCCATTGCACCAGGTCTCAGAGTGAAAGAGACCTGGACCAGGAGTCCGAAGACCCAGCTCTGAATCTGGTTCTGTTGGCTGAGCATGTACCTACTGCGTCGGATGCTGTGTGCCACTTTGCCAGGTGCTGGGAGTACAGAGTTGAACAGGGCCGACACGGACCCTGCCCTCATGGGGCGTTCACTCTCTCTCAGCGTGAGACTGGGCAGTTAGTTCACATCTGAGCCTCCGTGTCCCCATCTCTAAAACAAAAGCTTAGACCGTGATTTCTAATGTTCTTTTCTGCCCTAGCATTCCATAAGGGCTGTCATCAGGTATGAGGTGTTGAGGCCTTGATTATGACAGTGGCAACTCTAAAAATGGGAAGGGAGGGATGAATCCAGGAACGTTTCCAAGAATGAATCAACGCCTTGGCTATGGGAAAGCAGTGAATCTGAAGAGGCAAAAGTACCTGAGATTTTTAACCTGAAGGTGTCATCAACAAGGAAAATGGAAACTGGGCAAGCAGTGAAGATGAATGCTGGCACAAATTAGATTATTTTTGGTAATTATACAGGCAAATGGGTCAAAACTATGCTTATGTTTTTTCCTCCAAAGAGGGAAAAGTAAACTATATAAGTGAAAAGGTGTGTGTGGAGGTGGGGGAAGTACTCAGTGGCTACGTTGTGCATTTGGATGAAAAAGATCTTGAGGTCCCAGTAGAAATCAGTGCTGCTATCGAAGACAATTACTGTATGGCAGTGCGATGACAGATGGGAATTGGACGTGGAGGGGCCGTTCTGGGTGTGTGCTGGAGGCCGCGGGGCTGGAGAGGAAAATTGTAAGCTCATTGCTCCATCCTTGGGGGATTGTGAACCTGAAGCAATGTCCTTCTTAACAACATAACGTTTCATCTTTTCAGGGAGCTGAGCGACCAGTAAACCAACCAGACAACGGTGGCCACCATTTAGTCAACATTATTGTAGTACCCTCCATGTTCCAGGCAAGGATGCAGAGATGATAAGAGAGGGTTCCTGTTTATAAAATTAGAGTAGGGGTGGGGTGGGGAAGTAGACACATGACTGAATCTAATGCAGGCAGCCTGTGACTTGTGCTTAAAACATTGTTGTATGCACAGTGCTGGTGATTAATTCTTATGGCCGAGCTCTGGGAAGACTTCATGGAGGAGGTGGCATTTGAGCTGGGCCTTATGTGCAATCAATATGGGAAGAAGGAAGGTAAGTGAAGGGACTCGTGGAAGCATCACCTGTAGACTTTGGCAGGAAGAGAAGAGTGGAGGCTGGCATGGAATGTACTAGACCATTAGTTTGGAGGTGGCTCTGGGGGAGGGGTCTTTCCTAATATGACCTGGATATCTAAGCGCCCACATAGGAGAGAACCAGATACATTGATTTAATTCAGAACTCAGTGGGGCCACCACACAAAAGACAAAAGAAGCTACGGGAGTGGGGGAGAGTCAGTTACAGGCCAAGGAAGAGGAAATTTCAAGCGGACAGGCGGATAAGGGAGGTTGCAGACAATGCTGCTCCTTAGGAAGGTAGAAACGGGCCAATGCGGCAAAGGCATGGACGGCTCCGGAGCCTGAGGGACCACACGCTGATGAGCTGCTTGGTCAGTGAAGCAAGGAGAGGAGCTGGGATGGCAGCTGAAAAGATGCATGGGGTCAGAGGAGGAGGGGGGCAATAAGTGGCCTGGGAGTTCCCAGCTCCTCCCTACGCTGCCCTGCCTGAGCCTGGGGCTGGCGGTGAGGGGTCTGCAGGCTTGTCAGCATCTGCAGGGAGGGGTTGTGGACCAGCTGGAGGCCTCTGGGCAGTGTGGAGAATGATCAGACTGCAAAGCACACACAGCTGAGCTTCTGAGGCAGTGTGGCTGAGCAGATGCAGACTGCTTACCTGGCAGGTATTACAGACAGGGAACAGTTGCGAGCCCAGACCCCCATTCTGCTCCCACTGCTTCCTCCCATAGAGTCTGCCTTCCTTCTCCTCCTCTCCTCCTTGCTTCCCTCTCATCCTATCACCTCTCTGCCTCTCAAAAAACAAAAAAACCACCCAGGCTCAGTTACAGCTATACCCAGCTGGCTCCCACCCCAGAACCTGCCTGCACCCTGCATAGACCAGGCAGAGAAAACCTTGTTGGCTGCTCCATTCTTGTGCTCACCCCCCAATTGATGGCATGCCAAGTGGGGTTTGGGGTAGGGCTCTCAAGTTCTTGGTAAAGCCTCCTCCCGACACAGGCCTATATTCTTTTCATAATTACCTTCCTAATGTCAATCTCACCTTCTTTCTCTTAGTATGCTTAATTTAATTCCTGGCCTTCTGTCTCAATAAGCTACCGCTTATTGAACAGTTATTATACCATCAGGCATTAAGTTAAACAAGTAACTTTAATCCTTACGACAACTTGGTAAGATAGATATTATTCCCCCCATTTAACAGAAGAGCACACGGAGGCTCAGAGAGGTTAAGTAACTTGTGCAAGATCATACAGCTTGGCAGAACCCGTGCTCCATTCCATTCCAGGCCTACCTGATTCTGAACTGCACTAATAAATGCCACTTTAGACGGACTCCCATTAGCCTTTAAACAAAGCCTCATAGGTTGTCTTTCACCTGGGAAGAAAGGTCAGATGGCCTCTTTCCTTCAGACCCATCTCCCCTCGCCTGGAGTCCAGCCATCTTTGGTTTCAGCACCATCCACACCCTTAACGCATCCAGCAGAGCTGCATTACCTACAGAGAGGGGTCATTTCACCACCAGTTTTTCAGAGTGAGGGGAGCAGAGGTAATTTGGCAGCAAAAAGGACAGCTCAGACAGAACACCCGAGGACAAGGGCAAGGGAGGGAGTTGGTTCCATTTTTCAATGCTGGTGACTTTATTGGCAGGACAAGGTAACCAAGCGTTGCCAAAGCTAGTTCATCAACCTCCTGCACTTCCCTTTCCAGCTCCCGTCCTGATCCAAGCTGGTTGGTGTCCCAGGGGCAGCTGCTGGCTCCTGTCTGTGTCTGCTACCTCATCTTCCTCCAAAGCTCTGATTTCCTTCCTTGATAATCCAGAGATGATGATAATTATGATACGTACAGCAGTCTAACACTTAAGATGCGATTTTCACAGGCAGCATCTCATCGCCACCTTAGTAATGAGGCCCTATTCCAAGAAGTAGCTTTCGGGGGGGAAAGGCCTAGACTGCACTCTAAAATGCTGCTCCCCATCTCTCCACCTGGATTCAAGTCTTCATCTCTCTCCTTGGGGGCAAGTTTGAACCCCAAGTTCTAGCTTTTTCCCAAATATGTAGACTCTACTATTACCTTGGAGGGAAATAGTGCTACCTCTATTTAAGATATGGGGAGATTGCTTGGCTGGTGTGGTTCAATGGTTGGACATGACCTATGAACTAAGAGGTCGCAGTTCAATTCCTGGTCAGGGCACATGCCCAGGTTGCGGGCTCTATCCCCAGTAGAGGGTGTGCAGGAGACATCATCATTGATGTTTCTTTTATCTATCCCTCTCCCTTCCTCTCTGAAATCAACAGAAACATATTTTTGAAAAAAGATATGGAGAGACTGAGGTCCAATGTGGTTATATCCTGAGTGAGGGTACACCGCTATTAAGCAGAGAAGCCAAGATTAAAGGCCGGGGCTCTATCTACTACACTGTGCTTCTCCATTGCTGCAGGGCCTCCTGGGGCGATGTTTGAACTGGGACACGATGCACAAGCAGGATTTTGGTGGTGAGGGTGGGAGTGTGAGAGGCATAGAGGTGGGATAGCGCATGGCAAGCGGTTTTGTACAGCTGTAGGACAGACGGGCTGGAGGCTTGGTGGGAATGTGGGGCCCCACTACAAGGGCCTTCTCTGCCATGTTAATGACTGAACCTCATTACAGGCATGGCCCATGGGGAGCCATTGGGATTCAGAGGTGGGGTGTGGGAGCATCTAATCTGGACTTTAAGGTAGATGGAATTTCTAAGGGAAATATCTGACACTTCAAGGAAACAGCTGACACCAGTCCTTGGAGACTCTAATGAAAGAAGTGAAGTTGAGTCTAGTGGTTTTGTCCAAGGAGAATATCACTGGAGCTGGGGTGAGTCTGAGGCTTCTTGGTCAGCAGTAGGGGAACTAATATGTCCCAAGTGGCCCTTGAAGCTGGCTTGCAGGGGCTGGGTTCTTACCTGGACCAGGGGGCATAGAAAGAGGATGGGTTCATGGGGTTCCCATCAACTGAAAGACCAGGTGTCAGGACTTCAAGGATGAGCCATAGGGCGTGAGAAGAATAACTTTCAGTCCTCAGGACCCAGGAGGGCAGGTGCTCATAGATCTGGGGAGAGGGGCCAGGGCTCTCAGGGTAGTGCTGCGTGGACTCTGTGAAGCCTTTCCAGGGAGCCTGGGGCTGGCTTCCCATGACCTTCCAGGGAACAGGAGGAGGGCCTTGATTTTCAACATGAGAGCCCTTAAGAGAGAAGACTCAACGGATTTCAGGGTTCCAGCCCTCGGAAGAGGATGCTGAGGATCCCAGGCCAGGATATACCTCTGGGATTTGGCTCCCTGACTTCAGTTAGGCATTCAGTCAAAATCAGGCAGGTTCTCAGCTGGGGAGCTGGAAGCAATTTGGAATTCTCTCCATGAGTTGACCAGGCCTGCCTCCCCACCCCAACCCCTTCTCCTGCCTCGTAGCTCACTACACTCCAGCCACACTGGCCTGTTTTCTTCCTTTTGCTCCTATGCCCTTCCCTGTGGGGATTCACACAGTCTTCCCCCTACTTGTCCCTTTTCTCTTATTACCCCTACTTGTCCTTTGGCCCTTTGGGTCTTGGCTTAGACCTGGGGGCAGCCGCTGAGCCTGGGGTGCTCACTGGTATCCCCTACGCTTGGCACATTGTAGGTACTCAGAAGGGTGATGCTCTCTGGGGTCAGAATTTCCTGCCATTGCACTAGATCAGACACGAGACTACCCTGAACCATCTCATTAGCCTTGGATCTGGGTCTGAGACTACCCTGAACCATCTCGTTAGCCTTGGATCTGGGTCTGGCTGGGCAGGAGTGCCAAGGGTGGCAGCCCCAGCATCACTGTTACTCCTTCAACAATCCTATGAGGTAGGGCCGATGTTGGAAACCCTTTTTGTAGATGAGGAAACTGAGGCCAAATGAGCAGAAGTGACTTGCCCGAGGTCACACCACTGGCAGCACAGCTGTCGATTTGACTCCAGAGCCCATGGGCTTTCCACGTCCTCACATTGCCTCTCATTACCTTGTTCTCTAGGAAGAACCTGAGAGAAAGATGTAATGCAAATGCGGGTAATGGTTGTCTTTTACCTGAGGCAGGAGTCAGCTGTTCTGGGAGATGTGATTGGGTCCTTCATCCTCTGGACAGGTTTGCAGATGAACTGAATGAAGAGGATTCTACCCGAGTTGTTACCTAACTCTTCCCTGTGCAGGGCAGGCTGTACCCAGAGACCAGAAAGTTTATTTAGAAGCTTCAAGCATCTCTGCCCACAAAATAGATACTGACAAGCGAAGGGGCATTTGTCAAAGGTAAAATACAGGAAAGAAGAACAAAGAGAAGTCAGTGGGAAGCAGGGAGAGGAAATAAGAGTCAAGGGGCTGGTGGACGCAAAGAAAGACGGAATGACTCAGGAAGAGGGATGGGTGCCCTGGGGGAGGGCTTGGGAACAGAACTGGATTGGCGAGCTGCAATTTGTGAAGTTTACAGATAAATCTTGGTCCTTTCAGCAAAGCTTATCTGTAATGGGCTCTGCTGGCTGAGGCCCTGTCTCCTGTAGACATAAATCATTTTCTAATTTATAACATGAATAATTGATTTTGCCTCTGTAGCCTCAACAATAAATCTCCTGATCACACATGCATAAGAAAATAATAATAATGAAAGCGATCAGGATATGCCGCCATCGATTAACTGTAGAGGGGCCACTTGACTCGCAATTCATGCTTTAAGTATTCCAGGTGGCACCGTGCCCACAAGCCACTTCTGCCCCCTGCCCCTGGGCTCGCCTGTCACTCGTGGGGAGAGGGGAGGAGGGGGAAAGCTGGGTCTGGCCATGACTGGCCACAGACAGGATCAATTCAAAGGTTTCCTCAATGGTTATCATTCATTCATTTAGCAGCTATTTATTGAGCATCTTTTACCTAGAAGGTCCTGGGACAGGTGTTGTCCAGGGCAAAGCAAGACCTGATATATCAGTTCAAGGAGCCTATGATCCAATGAAAGGGCAAAGCATGGAACACACGATTTGGTTTGCAGGAGGGACAAAGGGGGAAGAGGCTTTCACTGTTCTGTTGTGGTCATCTGCAAGCCAGGAGCCTGGGAGCCATCCCCACTCTTCTCCCTCTCTCTCTCTCCCACCAGGTCCTGCAGATTCTGTCTCCCCAAGGCCCTGGAATCTATCCACTCCTCTCCACTTCCTGCTACAGCCTCCATCATCTTTCTCCTTAGAAACATAATGACCTAAATGGCTGCCCTGCATCCCCCTTTTCCCCCATCCCCTCATGCATTCTCCTGTATCCAGAGTTTATCTTTAAAATGATAAGTGGGCTTTCCCACAGGCCCTTGGTCCAAGCCTCCACCCTTCGCTTCTCCAGCCTCACCTACCAGGATTCCTCTCCACTCAAAGTGTGAGACATATTCAACTTTTTAAAGAAGCCAAAGGTGTTCTGTTCTTTCCAGCATCAGAGATCTTTATGTGCATTTTCTTTGCCTAGAATACTTCCTCCCCACCCCTGGCACCTCCTGTTGCCATCCTTTGGTCCCAGTGGAAACATCACAACTACCCCAGCCTGGGTGAGATTTCCCCAATAAGCACTCCTACCACCCTGCACTTCTTCACATCACACATCACATTGGTAATTTCCTGTTCAATATTTTTCCTTTCTGTTGATGATACATTTCAGGAAGCCAAGATGCATACCTTTGTTTGCCACTGTTTCCTCAGGACCCCTCATAGTGTCTGGCACATAAGAGGTGCTCAATAAATGCTTGTTGAGTAAATGTTCCTGCCTCCAGCCTAGTTCCTGTCTGGGTCATCCTACATAGAATTTTTTTTTTTTTGGTAAACACCATAGCCAGATTATCCTTCTGTTTAAAAATCTTCACTGTTGCCAGTGCCTGTGTATGAAGTACACATATTCTAGCCTGGCCTTGACAGTCGCAACCTGTCCTATTCGGTCATTCCAACTTCATATAACATGAGTCCTCTCAGTGGGCTCTCTGCTCATTTCCTGAAAAACTTGGCTCAGATGCCAACTCTATTAGAGCACTTATTTCCTTGCTTAAACCTCTGATGATTCCCCTGTGCTGCTGGATGGAAGAGGAGGCATTGAAGAGTTTTAAGTGGAAGAGTGATGTGGCCAGATTTGGGCTTGGGGTTGATTTGTTTCTAAAACTTCATGGGAGATGGATCTGAGGGGCGGGGGGTGCTGCAGGGAGGCAGCCCTTCCACTCTGAACATGACCCTAGCCCTGCACCTCAGATCCATGGAGCCGGGGGCTCGCTAGGGGCCTCACAGTGATTCATCATCAGACTTAGATTTATACCCAGTCAGTGCCAAGATGCTGCCGTTTTATCCGCTCACTTATACTGCTGGTCTGGCCCCTGGGACTGTGGTTTCCCAGCTCCTTGGATCCCTGGCCTGAGTCCCAGGGTCTCCCTTACAATGGAAAATTAAAAATAGAAGCTGTTTTTATAGTAAAAGGGAAGAAGCAAAGGACCTAGGCAGGGTTTGAATAGACAGAAGTGATGCCTGGAGGGCTCTCTGGGAGCATGGGGACTAGCCCAGGAGGCTCTGAGCACACGGGGGAGCAGAGGCCAGGCCCTCTGGCAAGAGACAAAGTATCCCTGGTGGCATTTGGGAAGGCTTGGCTTCCCTTTCCTCACCCCTCACAACCTCTGTCCGCATGCCTTTCCTGGCTCTGAGCCCATGCCTTGGCCCATGCTCCGTCCTCATCCCCAGGGAGGCCTTGTGTAGCCATCAATCTAACACAGAAACATTAGAGAGAGCTAAGGAGTCATCAAAGCAAAGCTGGACAGTAGAGAAGAGGATGGGGTGTAGCGGGGACAGGGGAGGGCAAGGATGGAGACATGGCCCTGGGTATCTGAAGTGACCGACCACCATCCAGGGCCACCCACAGCCCTTTCTGGATGATGATCCCTGGACATTACTGTTCCCACCCTAAGGCCACTGAAGAAGCCTAGGTGAGCCCATGTGCCAGGAGGACTGAATCACAAAGTCTAGACAAAGTCCTTGTCTAGATCTTGACAGTATGATCTAGACAAGTTATCTTCCAGAACCATAGTTCCCTCGTATTTACAATGATAATTCCTTAAAATTGTGGGATTTTAATTTTTAAAACCTCAGGTATAACTTCCATGTAATAAATCACACAACTGTTAAGTATACAGCTGATGAATTTCTCATATGTGTGCACTCACCTAACCATCACCCGCGTCAAGATACAGAGCGTTGCCAGCACTGCACAGGGCTCCCTCAGACTCCTCCCAGTCAGTACCCACCATCCACTCCATCCCTGCTCCACTGCTATTTCTGATTTCTGTTGGTATACATTAGGTAGAATATTTTTGAAATTTATATAAAATCATATACTAGGTGGTCTTTGGGTTCTTTTCCTTGGGGAAATTTATATAAAAATCATATAGTATGTGGTGTCTAGGTTCTTTTCCTTGGGGAGAGGGTTTTATAATGATCCAATGAGTAGTTCATATCAAAGCACTTACTGTACCATCTGGCATACAATAGGCACTCCAGGAATATCCAAGGAGGCATGGGGTGGTTTGAGTCAGAGAGACCTGGCTTCACAACCATCTCCATACCTCGATGGCTTTGTGACATTCTGAGCCTCAATCATCCCATCTGTATAAGTGAGTAATAATTGCTACCTCATGGGGTTGTCATGGGCGCTAAATGAGATAAAGGAGGTATAGCACCTGAAATATCCATTCTGTGCTCCTCTCCACTAGGGCGCTGAAACCAAAGCCCCAGACTTTGTTCCAGAGAGCCAGTTCCCTTGCTATATTCCAGTGGTTTTCAAATTGCATATCCTGGGGCCTCAGGATCCTGCAGTTACGAATCAGAGGCTGAGGGAGAGGGAGAGAAGAACAGGGGAAGGAAAAAGCTTAGCAGATGGGATTTGATTTTTCTACCCCAGGTCAACCGGAGCAGCTCTGCTATCATCTGTTTGAGAAGTTGGGGGGATGGCATTTGCAAAAAAGAGTTCTGCTTCTAAAAAGGGCTTGAAACCACTCTTCTATTCTATAACCACAGAGTGTTGCCCAACATGCCAGCCAGATGTTGTATAAAAGGGAGGACAAATGAGAACATATCCATGCTAATTGGTTAGACCTTTCTGAAAACCTCTCCAGAAAAATGCCCTACACTTCAGTGCAAGGACACTGTAAGAGGCAACCAGAAATGAACAAAGTAGTTCCTTTTTTAAAAATTTTGCTCAAGTATCAATTGCTTCCAAGGGACATCTGCAGTTCTATTTCTTTTATGAACTGAAATACAACAAGATAAAATTTTAGAGGAAAATCTTTTATGATTGCATTGCTTTAATACGGCAACAATGAAACCCCATTTAAAAAAAAGTCACAGTGCATCTCTATTGTTTTTATCTGCCAAGCAAGCATTTGCCCATCCTCTGGCACCAGCACCTCCTTTTCCCTTTGTGGAGCCATCCCTTTCCCACTCTCGGTCATGTGGGGTACATTTAGTTTCAAGAATGCACATCTGAGCCAGGCCTTGTCACACAGGGAATTCCATCCCGTTGGCCATGGTGATTGTCTAGGGCAGGGCATCACACAAGCCAGGCCAGTAAGAGCGCAACCTGGGGCTTTTGTTGAAACTGGTGAAAAGGTGAAGCGCTTTTTTCCTTTGGATTTGAATTTTGAGCTTCTGGAGGCCACCATGATTGGAAGGCCTGCTTGAGAACATAAAGAAAGCACAGGAGCCCAACCAACATAGCTCAGTGGTGGAGCGTCAACCTATGAACCAGGTCACAGATGGATTCCTGTTCAGGGCATATGCCTGGGTTGTGAGCTCAATCCCCAGTGTGGGGCATGCAGGAGGCAGCCAATCAATGATTCTCTCTCATCACTGATGTTTCTATCTCTCTCTCCCTCTCTCTTCCTCTCTGAAATCAATAAAAATGTATTTAAAAACAAACAAAGCAAGTGCAGCAAAAGAACTGAGAAATAAAAAAAAAAAGGCCAGATCCTGAATACATTTCAGCTCCTGGATTCAGCTATGCCTGAAACAAGACCCAACGGTGCATGTTTCAGTCACTGAGACAATAAATTATTTCCCCCCTTAGAGATTTCTTTCACCTGCCACCAAAAAAGTCCTATTCAACATACAAGGAGATCAAAGCGTAATCATGTCAGTGCATTTGCCTTCAAAGCTGTCACTTTGGGAAGCAACACTTATCCCAAACTATGTTTTAAATCTTCTCATTGAGATGACCCTTAGTACCAATTTAACAATAAAATCTATCCTTACTTTATGTCATTGCAAAGGAGGACAAAGGTATTATGTTGGATAACTTAGTTTGTCTATCAGACTTAATTCGGATTCACCATATTCACACTCACTCTACCCTTAGCGGATGGAGACTGACTGACTGGTGTGGCAGCTGAGAATGGGGTGCAGTCACATCTGTAAATTGGCGTTTAGCTTTTCAAGGTGAATGGGAGAAAATTAATTTGCATAGATGTATTGTACTATGAAATATCAACCTCATTATCTTTGGTCTTACTTCAAAAATAATAAGCAGTGGTTGTTCCCCTGGCCTCTATTGCTCAGTGAACCATATGGACTTCATCTCCCTCTGGTCTTGATAAGAGAACTCATATTCCCATTTCACAAATAAGCAAATCAAGGCCAACTTAAGTTCAGAATAAGCATTTTTATGAAGCCATGTGTGTATTAGGATCCAGAAAACTATATGGAATCACTTAACAAAGAGACCACCAGAAGTCAGGGCCAGAGAGCATGGATCTTGGGAGCTGGGCAGGGACAGAAAGGGCCAACAGGAAGCAAGATGAGGAACATGGGAGGGGCCAATCAAGCAAAGACAGTACTCACTAGGAAGAGGCTGAGACCAGTTAAGACCAGAAGAGACACCTAGCATAGTCTGTGTGCGCTGCAGGGTCCTTGTCAGTGTGTGCATAACCTCAGGAGAGAGCCAGGAGGAACCCCAAGACTCCTGGCTTCCACGCTCTGCCCAAGAAGAGGTGTCTCACTCTGTGGAGAGTTTTACTGTATCCAAGCTTTTAATCCTCCCCAGCAGTTGGGCATGCTCTGGAGATTAAAATAAATAAATAAAGGTAACAGAATGGATGTGCAAAGCCTTTAATACACAGCATTAAAAGGTAATGGGAAAATCGATGGGACTGTTCAACAGGGTCACCCCACCTGCCAGCAGTGCTGTCATTAGTGGGACAGTTGGTGCTCCAGCCGTGGCAAGGCTGCTGGGCAGGGCACCATCCTCAGGCCCTAGCTTGACCTCTTCAGAGCTCAGATGGCTTCATGGACTCTTGGACTTCTTACTAGAATCAGAACACTAGGGGATGGCCTTCTTTTCTTTTATGGGCACATCCCACTCTCTTCACCGGAGCCAAGTGACTTTATAATAGCCACCATTTATTGATCACTTTCTATGGCCAGGCTCTAGGCTAAGAGCTTTCTGAGTTGTTGCATTTAATCCTTACAACAACTCTATAAATTAGCTACTCTCACCATAGTTTCCATTTCACATGCCAGTACCGTAAGGTCCAGAGAGACACATGTGACCTTGGTCATTTGCTAGGAGAGAGGGTGAGTGGATTAGCACAGAACACAGGATGTGAGAGCTGGGAAGGGTCTCACAGAATATCTGACCTGACCCCTCAGGACAGAGAAGTGGAGTTGTCTTACTTGCCCCGGGTTACACAGCTGCTCAGTAGAAAATGTGCAATTACAAAGCAGGCGTCCTGCCTTTTAGTCCTGTTGTTCTTTGTCCCCATATATCAGCGGATCATTTCCATCCACAAAGCACACACTCCGCTGGCTTTGGACTTTGGAGTCATTCATTGTAATTAAAAAGATGGTCATTTAGGAATTGTTTCAATTCAATGCAAAGTTACTAAAGCCACTCTGTGTTCTCGGGGGAAGGATGTCGGAGAGCAAGAAGGTCTGGTTATTGTTCTTAAACATCAACAGCATCTGCCTGGGGAGAGAAAAATATACAGACCTGAAACAACCTTAGAATAATTCTAAGACAACAAATAAATATGAGGGTGTGTGATGCCAACCACCCACGCTGAGTACTAGGGAATTAAAAGTAATGGAAAGTAGGCTCAGCCGGAGGAGGTTTTGTGGAGGCGAAGAGTGTGGAACTGGGCTGGTGAAGGAAGGATTGAGATTAGAGAAAATGAGAGGCGGGGGCTTGTCTGATGACAGAAATCACATAAACAAAGGCCTAGTGGCTGGAACGAACATGGTATAAAATGTTAAACCTCCAGGAAAGGAGGATTACTGCTGCCGAAGCTGGGAGATTTGGGCTGGGGTGGCAGGGGAGCTTAGACTCAGTGTGGAAGGCAACGTTGAGCCAATGGAGGTGGTTAAGGAAGGTAATGCAAGATGACAGCAGCGGATGTAGGAAGATGTAAGTGACGCGGCCATCCTAGAATATTGCAAAGTTGGAGGACTGAATTCTATCTAGGCAGGTAATGAAGGAAATCTTCCAGGCATGAAGTGGTGGAGGTAGCAGAGGCTGGTGTGTGGGCCAGGAAATAAACAGGAGGTGAAGCCCAGAGAGGCTGCAGGGAAGGGGTCCCCGGGGTTTGGTGTAAGGGCTGAAGGAGAGAGGGCGTCAAGTGGAACTCACATGTTACAGGCTGAGAGCCTGGGGGGGTGATGGCAAACTGGGTAAGGAGAATTTAGTTTAGGGGTGCAGGGTGGAGAGGGGAGAGTTGTTTGGGAGGAGAGATATCAGGCCAAACATAAGAAGGTCGAGGGAAAGGGAAACAATTGGGGAAACAGGCCTTTCTTCCTTTGGATTTCTCATGGGAAAAGAAGTATCCATAAAAGACATTTCCTAAAGGTTTCCTCTCCTTTGACCTATCTCCAGTGTACTTGTTTTGTGAGCAGAATGGAGAAGAAGGGGGGATGGGCTCCGGACTGTCAGCTCAGGCCTGGGACCCTGCTCTGCCTTAACCAGCCTGGAGCCCTGGGCAAGTCACTTAATGTCAGTCCAGGGAATAATAAGACCCACCTTGCGGTGTGGCAGGGGGGTTAGGTAAGAGTCACGCAAAGCGCTCACCTGAACGCTTTACACACATATGCTCCGTAAATGTTAGATTACAAAACCAGCTGTAACATACCACACCATTCAAGTTCCAAATCACCGACGTGGCTCAGGACTCCTGCAGATTGTTGAAAACAGGCGGAGTTGGAGGAAAGGCTCTCGGATGAGATGAGCAGGGGAGTCTGGGGCAGCAACTTGTCAGAGCTTGCCCCTGTGTTTCTCAAAGACTGGCTGACAGCCTCCTGCCTGGGTCTCCCATGGGAATGGCAATGCTCTGGCCCTTTGCAGACCAGGAGAGCCAGGGTCAGGGGCTATGCTTGGAGCTATGTTTTTAATAAGCTCCACAGGTGATTTAAAGTAAACTGAAGTCTGAGAATCACATTTTATCGGCTAATACGAATCTCCTTGGTAAGGTCTCCGGCGTATGTGATCACCGCCAAGGTGATGGGGATCTCACTCCCACACTGGCCCGCCCATCTCTTTGGAGCGAGTATCCTGTTAATAAGGTCCCTCCCAGCCTCATAACCCTCTCGGAGCAATGAGAAGGCTGGAGGGAAGAGAAGGGAAGTGGAATCTGGCAGCAGGGAGAAGAGAGAGACTGAGGAAATGAGAAAGGATGGGAGCTGGGGGGCAGAGGGTGGCATGCCACCAGGGCGAGGAGAAGGGAGCAGCCGGAGCCGGTCCCTCCATGGTGCAGCCGTGCTGGTTTATTAAAGGAAAGAAGAATGAGCCTCTATCTCTGCAGAGCAGGGCAGGAGTCATCAGCAGACGTTATTAAAATCCTTTCCTCGTCAGTGAAAGGCACTTATCGCTCTTCATCAGCAAAGCTCTCTCTTTTTGAAAAGGAAAATCAACTTAACAGGTGGGGACTGTCCTTTCACGCCTCCCATGAAAGAGACCAAGGCGGTCTCCTGGCAGCCCCCAAACTAATGTGGAGCTCACAGAGCTCCCCCAGAATGGCAGGAGAGGGGCCCTAGGCGTCTTGGTACTGTGTTCCCAAGGGGGACTTCTCCCCTGCTACAGGGGCTGTGTGGGCAGCAGCGACAGCAGCACCTGGGGGCCCGGGGACCAGTGAAGACTCCCTGCTGCAGGGGGGCCCTGGCTCCCTCAACAAGAAATCGTTTAGAAGGAGCTCCGCAGCATGGCTGCAGGAAACAGGACCTGATCCGAGGAGCAGCCTCCTCCCGGGTCCCCCTGCACTGGCTCTCACCTGCTTCCTTCTGTCTTCGGTCCCATCGGAGGCATCGCTCCTGGACATGTCACTCCCTTGCTGACAGGAGCTCAGAAATTGCTCGCCGTGGCAGGAATCCATCCACACACCCTAGCCCAGGCCCTTAGCTCAGGGCTTTTCCCAGAATGGCCCCAAATGACCCTCCAGCCTTCTACCCACCTGGCCCTGCCAGGCTGCCGGCAAGCAGCACCCCTCACTACTGTTCCCCAAGCCCACACTGCCCTTGCATGCCTCCCTGCTTTTGCTCAATGCGGTCGCTCTGCCTGTAACGCCTTTCTCCCTCTTCTCTGCCAGGTGATCTGCTTAATGACCCAGCTCAAATGTCCCTTCCTCTGGGAAGCCCTCCCTGACCTCTCCAGGCAGAACTAATTATTTCCTCTTCCAGGCTCCCACAGCAAGCCTGCTTCTGTTTTAACAATTAACACATTATAGTCTAGTTGATGGCAATCCTTTGTTTTTATGTGTCTCTCCTCATTACAGGGAGTTCTGGCAGGAAAAGGGGGTGGGGGCTGTATCTTGCTTCTCCGAACCTTCCACAGAACTGGGCAGAGTTCTTAATAGAAATACCAACTATCATGTACTGATGATGCTCATCTGGCACTCTGAAGGTCCTTCCTCTGCATAGTCCATGTACTCCGCCAGGTGATTAAGCTGTTTCACAGGTGAGGAAACGGAGGCTTGGGGAAGAAAGCTGACCTGTCCAAGGACACATGGCTAGTCTATAGCAGCAGGAATTAGAAACTAGGGCTGTCTGAGCTTCATAAAGGTTTGTTAACTGACTGAATGAAGCCCACCCACCTCGCCTCAGGTGCCAGCAGCCCCTTACATAGACTGGCAGAGGGACCTGGAATGCTGTCTAGCTCCTGAGCCAGGTCCCATTGATCCATCTCCCTCCCCATGTCTGTGAGCTCAGACTTCCTCTGCTTCCAGGGCATCACACTGCTTGCTCTGAAGTCCTTTGTCTGTTTCCTCCCCAACAAGGTAAGGCTCTAGAGAAAGGTCACTGTCACCTTCCCACAACTAGCCCCCATCTCTCAATCATGTGCACGCTCCCCAAGCCAGCAAGCCCTTCAGCCATCCCCACTCCAACCCCCTTCCCAATCCCTCCTCAATCTCTGCGGTGTGTTCAGCATTTCAGCTTCTCTCCTCTCCAGCATCCCAGTCCCCAGTGCTTCCCTGGCCTCCAGCTGAGCCTTGGAAAACCTGCACAGCAGAGCGTCCTGCTTCAGTTAACTCTGGAGGGGGTCAGAGCCCTGAGCAGTGGCCACAGCGTCTTCCTTCACTGGGGCATTCGGGCGTCGCTCCTCTCTTCTTATTCCCCAGTCTTCTAGACCAACTCCAGGTTTACAATTTTATAAGTTTTCTGAGAATAGCAGCTGAGTTTTTTCCATCTCTACAGGTCCCACAGTCCTTAGTCCAGAGCTGTGCCCTAGATGACACCCAGTAAGTGGTGAGTGAATGACGTCATGGAAAACACTAAGGACATTGCACGAATACATTCTCAGGCACATCACTCTCCATCTTAATATGTCCTATCCCTGCATCAATCTGCTTGCTGTTCCCTCTGGTTCTAGATGGGATGATGTCTCTACTCCTCTGTAAACCTGCCCCCTCCATCATTATTGTGCCCACCTCCTCGGCGGCACCTCTCCAGCTGCTTGAGGGCAGGCCACCAGCTCTGACGCCCTCCCCTCCATGTGTTTCTCGGGCTCTAGCATACTGACAGGACCCTGCTTTAAAAGACCAACAGAATTCCTGTCACTTCTATACGTATTTAGCAAAAGGTAACTGCAAATCAACCATATGCTAGGACCTGCAATAGAGAGGAAATACGGGTCAGGGCCACCTGGTGGGGGGCCAATCACATTGTTTTGTTCACTGTTGGTTCTCTAGTGCCTAGAATAATGCCTGGTACATGATCGGCACACGATAAGTATTTGTGAGGTGAATGAATGAATGGATGAATGAATGGCCATTGTGTTTACTGTACTGTCTATTCATTCCAAGTATATTTACGTAATATTACTGTCCTTCAACCTCTTTTACTCCGGGGACCTCTCTCCATCCCCCGCCTCAATGACGACTCAATTATTTCTCATCTTCTCCTCATCCTCAATTCTGTAACACCCCTCTGGGCACCAAAGCTCCCACTCCTTCATTCCCATTAGCACAACCCTTCACCTCCCTCCTCCAGTCTTCTGTCTCTCCTCCTCCCAATTTCCTTAGTCCTCTTATCTGTTCTGTCTTTACTCATCTCCTTACAGTGCACCATCATGAAGCATTTCAGCAAAGAAGTTGGTCATCTCTTAGTGACCTCTGCCTCCTGATGCACCACCTTAACAGTCTTTGGCTCAGAATGTTCCGACTCTTTTTTTTTTTCTTGCTGCAAAGAGAGATTTTCCAAGAGCCCTGCAGATCAGCCTCATTACAAATGCATGCTTACTTGCTTCAGCTGTTTGGCAACTCTTTAAAAAATGTGTATTTAAACAATTTTCTAAAGGGGGAAAAAAATCTCTTCACCTTCTCACACCAACTGTTTACATAATTCAGTGACCTTTTATGAACCCCATCATTGTATAAACATCATTTTTCAAGGTAGAAATCAACTTATCCATCCTATTTCATACTCTACCTTGTTCACCTAACATTTTTCTGTATGCACTTTCTCATGTATTGACAGAAAACTCATATTTATCATTTGAAATGGTTATATAGTATTCCATCACATTAATGTTCCATAGTTTGCTTAACCATTGCCCAATTGTGGAGCATTTGGGTGGTTTCCAGGATTTTCCTATTATGAACAGGGCCGAAATACACACCTTTTTACAAATAGCTTATATTTCCTTTTCAGTTATATTCATGGTGTATATTCCCAGAAGAGGGATTATTGGGTCAAAGGCTAGAAACACTTTTATGGCTTTTGTTGCAAGGTGTCAGACTGTTCTCCAGAAAGACTGTACTAATTTGTAGTTTTCCAGCCTCTTTATTCATGTTTTGTACACTCTGAATTAATTCCTCCAGCAGTTGTTCCAAATCTTCTGGGCCTCCTGGGGCACCCAGCCACCCTCACCCTGCAGAGGTGATTTTACTGAGAAAGTTACAGGCACCGGTCCCTGAGTTTCCTCAACTTCCTTCCACATCAACATGTCTGTTTTCACCCTGGCTCCCCCCAGGCTGATCTCTGATGCAGAGGTGTCCAATTTTCTTTCCAAACAAACCTCTCTGCCTACGTATTTGACCTCATTCTCTTCTGTCTCTTCAAAACCATGCTGCATTAGTTATTCCACTCTTTTACGTCATCCATCTCTCCCTTTTCTCCGGCTCTTTCTCCACAGCCTGCAAGTATCCTCAAGTCTCTCTTTTCCTAAAAGCAATAGCAATTTTCCCTTCTACTCCTGAACTGCTCTCTTTTCCCATCACCATCCATCTTCCTGAAAGAAGAGTCTAAACGTCGTCTTCTCATTTTGCAGTTCCTCCTCAGTCTTTGGCTCTTTCATTAATGACCAACACTCAACTAAAGCAGCCACCTCAAGGCCACTGATAATTTTCTTAAATCACCCGAACAAATGACCTTTTATCAATCATTGTCCCCACCATCTTGTTGGCTATTGTATCCTCATTGAAACTTTCTCCTGCCTGGGGTTCCACTGGCAGTGCAATATTCTTAGAGCCCCTATCCTACCAATGTTGTAGCTCTAGAAGAATCTGTTCTTGGACCTTTTAGTGAACTCTAAATTATCTCTATCTTCCATTGTATAACAGACAGTAGAGTTGGGTAAAATTGATCCCACTTCCAGCTCTGACTGACCTAGGCTCATTAGTATAAACCCATTCCTTCTGTCACAGTGATGGTTCAGGTGAAAGCAGACCACAGCAATCAACATGTGATATTTACATGTGACCAATGGTGACTCAATTAGGGCGAAGCTCAAGACTTTGCAGTTGAGAGAAGCCAGTTCTTTCTCTTCTCTCGAGTGTAAATGATCCTATCTAATAATAGACAAATAGGGTAATTAACCATACCTCCGCTATGCTTCCCATTGGCTAATCAGGGCGATATAAAAATTAACTGCCAACCAAGATGGCGGCCGGTAGCCACGCAGCTGAAGCGAGCAGGAGGCTTGCTTGCTCCAGTGATGGAGGAAGCCAAGGTTCCCCGCCTGCCGCGGCCTGGCTCTGAGCTCCTGAAGCAACAGCTCCAAAAGCAACAATGTTTCAATTATAGAAGCTAAACAAACCCCAGATACCTGCTTTCAGTCAGCCGGGGCCTCAGAGCTGGAGCCGGCTCTCAGCTCCAGTGACAGCTATAGAAGGTAAATAAATCCAAGAATAAAAATAAAAATAAAAAAAGGAGAGGCTGGGAGCTTCAGTCGCCCGCAAGCCTGAAAATGGCCCTCAGCCCCTCATCCAGACTGGCCAGGCACCCCAGTGGGGACCCCCACCCTGAAGGGGATGTGACCAGCTGCAAACAGCCATCAGCCCCTCATCCAGGCTGGCCAGGCACCCCAGTGGGGACCCCCACCCTGAAGGGGGTGTGACCAGCTGCAAACAGCCCCTCACCCAGGCTGGCCAGGCACCCAAGCGGGACCCCCACCCTGATCCGGGACACCCTTCAGGGCAAACCAGCCGGCCCCCACCCGTGCACCAGGCCTCTATCCTATATAATAAAAGGGTAATATGCAAACTGACCCTAACAGCAGAAAGACTGGGAATGACTGGTCACTATGACACACACTGACCACCAGGGGGCAGATGCTCAACGCAGGAGCTGCCCTCTGATGGTCAGTGTGCTCTCACACGGGGGAGCTCTGCTCAGCCACAAGCCAGGCTGATGGCTGCCAGTACAGTGGTGGTGGTGGGAGCCTCTCCTGCCTCCTCAGCAGCGCTAAGGATGTCCGACTGCAGCTTAGGTCTGCTCCCCACTGGCAAGTGGACATCCCCGGAGGGCTGCCGGGCTGCCAGAGGGATGTCTGATTGCCATCTTAGGCCCAATCCCCCGGGGGAGCGGGCCTAAGCCAGCAAGTGGTCATCCCCCGAGGGGTCCCAGGCTGGGCTGTGCACCGGGCCTCTAGTAAAATATAAAAGCCTCATTGCTATTGGTCACCATATTATAACCTTGAGGGAATTTAGTATGAAGATGATGTCAAAACACAGAACAGAGCATAGAGAACTGAAGCATAATGGATCCAGATCCCTGATCAAACCATCCCTGAAGCCCACTCCACTGGATTTTTCAGTTCTCCATGAAAAATAGAGTCGCCCTAACTGGTTTGGCTCAGTGGATAGAGCATCAGCCTGCGGACTCAAGGGTCCCAGGTTTGTTTCCGGTCAAGGGCATGTACCTTGGTTGCAGGCACATACCCAGTGGGGAGTGTGCAAGAGGCAGCTGATCGATGTTTCTCTCTCATCGATGTTTCTAACTCTCTATCCCTCTCCCCTCCTCTCTGTAAAAAATCAATAAAATATATTTTTTAAAAAAACAAAAACAAAAAATCCTTTCCTACGCAGCTTTAAAAAAAAAAAAGAAAAGAAAAATATAGTCAATAAATTTCTTGGATTATTTAAATCATTAAGTGTAGGTCTTTTCTATTATTTACAATTGAAACATATAACCATTATAACCTTGTTCACTGTTCTCCCTTTATACTTTCATTGTATAATATCATTGCTCTCACCCATTCCTGCAGCTTCCATGATCACATCTATGTAGGTCAGTGATGGCGAACCTTTTGAGTTCGGCGTTTCAGCATTTTGAAAAACCCTAACTTAACTCTGGTGCCATGTCACATATAGAAATTATTTGATATTTGCAACCATAGTAAAACAAAGACTTATATTTTCGATATTTATTTTATAAATTTAAATGCCATTTAACAAAGAAAAATCAACCAAAAAAATGAGTTCGTGTGTCACCTCTGACACGCGTGTCATAGGTTCACCATCACTGATGTAGATGATTCCTCTACACCCCTAGTTTACACCTGTCTTCTCACCTCCATCTCCAGCAATTCTAGCTCTTTCTTGAGTGGCTATATGTGGTCTATGAAGCTTTAATGTTAGCACTTAACACCAAAATTTTCACCACCACCAAATTAACCTTACTTCCCTAATTCCCCATATTTCATTAGTCAGTTGCTCAAGTTTGAAATTTCAGAGTAATCCACCTACTTTTCTTTACATTATACAGCCAATCAGCTACTATGAATTCATACTTTTGCCTCTGGCTGCATCCTGACCTTCATTACTTCTCTCTCAAATTGATTATCTTCCAGTTGGTCTTCTTACCTCTTAGATATCTCAAATTTTGACCTTCCTACACAACATTGTTATCAGAAACATCTTCCTAAAACACCAAAGCAATCAAACTAAGGATTTCTCAATATGCTTTAGATTTAACCCCAGCTTTTAATCCTAAATCTAAGTCCTCTCTTGCAGGGTCTTTTCATTATCTTCCCAGTTTTATAATCCCATTACTCTTCATTGGTGCCCCAGCTATAGCCAAACTGGGCTATTTACTGTTTTTTTCCACATATTGCTGCCAATGAGTTGAATTGCACCTGGACCACCTTCCCTTCATATTTCGTATATTGAAATCCTACTCATCATTTACAACATCTCAAAAGACATCTCTATAATGTATACCCTGACTCTGATTTCCCTGAATAGGTAAGTATTTCTTTTTTTGAACCTGTACAGTGTGTCACTCATCAGAATAGAAAAGCTGACTTTTATTTTTATAGCCCCTAAGCACAGAGTACAGGACCTTGACAATAGTAGGTGTTCAATAAATACTCATTAAATTAGTCTGAATCAAGGGCAACCTTATAGGAAGATGCCTAGGAGTCTTATTTTTTACCTGTATATTCACTAGAACCTCTTTTTTCTTTTTTATATTCCAACTAGGGATTTATCAAGTTGACAAATATTTATTTGGTGCTAACTTAGTGCAAGTTAACACTGGAATCTGAGAGAAACTAACTTTGAAATCCTGTACCCTGAGGTGACTCAGAATTATGGTTTGCAGAGTGTGGCCCATTTAGATGTTCCTGGAAGCCAAGGGCTAACCTTCCTTTCTACAATGTTAATATTTAGGACAAACTTTAAGCTGTATAGCTATTAAGGCTAGTGGGGGTGGGGGTGGGGGGAAAGCAATGGACTAAGAGTCCATAGACCCAAGTTCTGCACCTGAATCTTTCACTAACTAGCTGTGTGACCTTGAAAAGTCTTTTAACCTTCCTGGGATTCTATTACTTCTTTGCCCGTGAAGCAATACAGTTAGGTTATAGTATTTCTCAAAATGCAGTCCTCAGAACGCTTGCAACAGATTCACCGAAGTGATTTTTAACAACGCAACTTCCCTGGACTCAAGCCGGTGCTATTGGAAATGAATCTTTGGGGTTAGGGCCTAGGGGTCTGCATTTGAGCAAGCTCCCCAGATGATTCTTATTCTCATTCAAGTTAGAACCTCTAGAATTTTAAATTACAAGGTTCCTCTGTTCTAAAATGGGGGGGGGGGGTTACTGGATTAAGTAACAATTTTAGTTATTTGCAGTGATAAGTAGGATGGACAAGTGAGTAATCAAAGTGTCTATGTAGAGAGAGGTTAGAGAACCCCTATTCCATGGCCTGCTACCTAGGCCACAGCCAAGGACTACGCTGCAGCGGCCCTCCTGTCTGCTTGCTTACCTCTTTTCTTATCCCTGCCTCCCTCTTTCTCTTTCCTTTCTCCCTTTCCCTTCTTTTCATTCTTCCTGTCCCTTCCCTTTTTTTCCTTTCCCATCCTCTGTCTTCCCTTCCTCCCCCACTTTTCCTTCCTTCCTTCCTTCCTTCCTTCCTTCCTTCCTTCCTTCCTTCCTTCCTTCCTTCCCTCTTTCCTTCCTTCCTTCTTCCTCCTTTACTTCCTCATTCTTTCCAAAATCCCTTCGGTACCTGGGTAAATACATCATTAACAGTACACTCATTTGCACTTACCTAATATGCTTTTTTAAAGATGAAGTCTTTCCGGCTCCCTCCATCAGATGTGGGCATTTCCTGATCAGAACTCTCAGAGCACTTTGAACTTCTCTTAAGCCATTAATCATACTTTGCCATGTAGCATTTCCAGGTCTACTCTACTGTATACCCCTGAGGGAAAAGACTATTTTATTCATTTTTATTCCCCCCTTTACAGTGCCTAGCATAGTGCTTTGTACATGTTAATAATATATTTTACATTTATGTAGTATATACTGGTTTAATAAGTATTTTCGCAGACATTGGTGAATAGCAGACACTAAATAAGAATATGCTGAATGGATGAAGGAACAAATTCCTCTGTTATCCTTATCTTATTCTTGAGCTTGTCTTAGCTCCTTCCCAGAGGCAGGATTGTACAGTGGCACATTCCACTGACCTTGGAGTCAGAGGCTCGAGTCTGAAATCTTGTTCTACCTCCTAATAGCTGGGTGGCCTGGATAAGTTGTTTAACCTCTCTGAACCGTGACTTTATCTATGAAGTACACATACTAATGCCCTATTCTCATGGTTGGTGATAATTAACTGCAATTACATGTGAAAACAGCTGGCACGCAGCAGATAATTTAAAAATACTAGTTAAATGAAATTCTCTCCTTCCCCCAACCCTTTACCGTCACTAGACTGTCCCTCAGGACAAACACTAGCTTTTCAAATCCGTTCTCTCCAGATTTGTATGCTGTGTCTTGGTGCAGTGCATACAAAGATGTGCAGAATACATTTTGTGGCCTCTTAAAAATAGTCAATGTCATAAGGTGAAACACATATGGAGAACACTCAAACTGAAATGAACAGACTGTGTTTCTCAGGATTCTTTGTTGTGAGGCCCATAGAACCAATTCAAATAAGTTTAAGGAGAAAAAAATTTATCGACTCCTATAATTGGGAAGTTCTAAGGTGGGTTTGGCTTTAAGCACAGCTGCATCCAGAGGTTAAAACACTGAAGTCAGGATGCTGTCTCTTTTCCTGCACCTCTGGGCCCTGCCTCTATGGCTTTGGTCTCAGGCAGGATCCCTCCCGTTGGTGGGGAGAGTGACTACTAGCTTACAAGCCAAAGGGGAGAGAGGCCCTTTCAATCTTTGTGTCCACAGGCAAATCTCAGCAGGGTTCTCATGGACCCTGCTTGGGTCTTGTACTCACATCTGGACAAGTCATTGGGTCCAAAGGTTGTGGCCAGCCTGGGTCACATGCCCATCCCTGTGGCCCATAGGGGAGGACACAGTGGTTGACAGCCCCTCAGAGGACAGGAATGAGGGAGAAGTAGCTCCTCCAAAAGAAGGGGTTTCGGCAGCCAAAACACAAGTAGAAAACGTACCATTTCCCATAAGATGCTTCATGCTTATAACTGCCCACTTTGTATTATTTAAAGGGGCCAACTTATCTACTCATTAATTTATTCATTCACGGTTATGGGAAAAACAGAACCATTTTGAGTGTGATCTAAGCCTCAGGCCCAGTGCCAAGGGTTGGGGTAAAGCAGTGACTATGACGAGGACAAACACGGGCTTCCTCTCCTGGAGCTTCCAATCCAACGACAGATCTCAAACCTCTTGTCTGTCGCACGGACCGCTGCAGTTCCTAAATATTCTGCACTAAGTGTGACCCTCAGCTTCCAGGAACGATTTACAAAAGATTTTGGTTCTGGAGTCTGACCTGAGAGGAGTATCATTTTATCTGATTATCACCCATTTAGCACAGTCAGTGTGTTGGCTGAATGGGCCTCTCCTGGCGGAGATCAGAGACTCAGAGATGGTGTGATGAAAAGCATATAAGACTCTACACAATGGAATACTACGCTGCTGTAAAAAGGAAGGAACTTCTACCATTTGCAACAGCATGGATGGACCTGGAGAGCATTATGCTAAGCGAAATAAGTCAGTCAGAGAAAGATAAATATCACATGATCTCACTCATTTGTGGAATATAATGTACAACATAAACTGATGAACAAAAACAGATCCAGAGACAGAAAAGCATTGATCAGACCATCAAACCTCAGATGGTAGTTAGGAGAGGGTGGAGTTAAGGGGGAGAGATCAACCAAAGGACTTGTATGCATGCATATAAGCCTAACCAATGGACACAGACACCGGGGGGGGTGAGGGCATGAGGGGGGGTGAGGGGGAGGAGAAGGGAGGATAAGGACATATATGTAAAACCTTAATTAATAAAGAAAAAAAAAGCATGTAAGGTCAGCTCCCCACAGAAGCCTGTGCTCAGTTGGCGCAAGTGGAAGATTGAGGTGTTTTTTTGTTTTAGTAAAAAATTGCTTAATTGTGATAAAGTGCAGAAAGCATAAGAGTTAGCATTTTAGCCATTTTTAAGTCTGTGGTTCAGTAGTGTTTAGTGCATGCACATTGTGTAACCAATCTCCAGAACTTTGTCTTCCAAAACTGAAGCTCTGTACCCATCAAACAACCCTCCGTCTTCCCTTTCCCCTGCCCCTAGCAACCACTATTCAGCTTTCTGTCTCTATGGATTGGACCACTTTAGGTACCTCATGAGTGGAATATACAGTATTTGACTGGCTTAATTAATTAATTATTTTTTTCAAATATATTTTTTTATTGATTTCAGAGAGGAAGGGAGAGGGAGAGAGGGATAGAAACATCAACGATGAGAGAGAATCATTGATCGGCTGCTTCCTACACGTCCCCTACAGGGGATCAAGCCTGCAACCTGGGCATGTGCCCTTGACCGGAATCCAACCCAGGACCTTTCAGTCTGCAGCCGAAGCTCTATCCACTGAGCCAAACCGGATAGGGCGACTGGCTTATTTAATTTAGCACAATGTCCTCAAGGTTTATCCCTGTTGCAGCATGTGTCAGCATATCCTTTTTAAAGGCTTACAATATTCCACTGTATGTAAACGCCACATTACGTTCACCCATTTACCCATCGATGGACACTTGGGTTGCTTCCACATTTTGGCTCTTGTGAATAATGCTGCTGTGAACAGGGTGGGGAAATCGGTTTCGATGGTAGGAACCTGGGTGCTCAGGAGCTTAGCGGAATTCACATAAAGTAGGACCTAGGTAGATCCCGGAACAAACCTTGTGTTCTCAAGAGCAGCGTAAGGCTCAGGGTGCCCTCCTCTGGGATAGGCCGGGGTCAGAGGAAGGGAGGGTGTCCTGGGACAGAGGAAGTGTGTCCATGTTTCAGGGAGAGGGTCCAGAAGGAAGGGGAATGCCAAACTTTATCTTCCTCACAATTTTTCCAGCCCTGGCGCCGATTTCACACTTTGTTGGCCACTCTTCAGAACTCTTGTCAGGCCATGAGAGGTGACCCCTGAACTCTAGCATTGTACTAATTACTTGAGGGGAGATCTTTACTCAGTCCTCAAGACCCACCTCCTTCCTCTGCTGAGCCTTCCATCAAAGCTCTCCCAGCAGCTGCTGGCCACCCAGGACTACCCCCTCCCCCCGCCCGCTCCCGCACCCCAGCAGAATTCTGTCTCCCTCCTCCGCCACCACCCAGCCCAATTACACTTTCTTAAATTTTTTATTTATTTTTTGCCAGAATTGCCTATATCTTAGTCAGTAACTTATCTGTTTATCTGTTGTCTACGCCAGACTGAGGTTTGGCGTCAGCCTTATGCTGAGTGCCTAGCGCTGTTCCTGGCACTGAAGAGGTTCAACGTGGCTTTGTTTGAAGGTAGAAAAGGAGGGTTACACTGATTAAACGAGGGGTCCTCAGTGATGCCCGGCATCAGTAGCCTGTTAGCCAGAGGCTGAGCCAAATAGAAGAAGAGTTTCCAGGGGACTTTGAAATGGTGGCCGAAGACAAGGGAATTGCTTGTTGGAACTGGGTGACCCAGGAGCAGGCTTCACGGTGCAGTAGATCAATACTTCTCCTTCCAAGAAAACAAACAGAATCGACGCCAGCTGCCCCAGCTCTCTGAGCAGATCTGAAAGCCACGGGCCCTCGGATGGACGTTCCATGCTGATTTCGCACACTGCAGCAATGTGTCCCCGCTTGGGAAACTGGAAGACACTTTATTGTATTTCATACCTGCAATTGTACCTGGGCCACGGAAGGCCTCATAGCCAAACACATAGCAGCAGAAGAACATGCAATGGAAGGGTTGAGAGAGTCCTGAGATATTGGGGCTGACCTTCTTGCTGCCATTCCCTAGTCCTCTACCCACAGCAGACATTGCCCATTGACATTCACACTGGCTTGCCGAGCAGCGATGCAGCCTCAAAATGTTCTCACAGTGTTTCAGGCTGCCCCTGCCAAACATTCATGGCTGGGACTTAATGTAAAAGCTTTGCCTCTCCTGAGCTAATCCAATATACCTTATTCCGGTAAGGCTCCTTTCTATGGCTTTCTGGAGCTGATTCATTGTTGAATAGCTGGAATTGTTAAACCTCCAATTCAATTAAAACACTTTGTGTTTCTACGCAGGGAAGGGCTGGGGCTAGGTGTTAAGAAGGTGCTTCCTTAAGCAGGTCAGAAATCTGCTCCTTGTCATTTCTCCCATTGGTCCTCCCCCTGCCTTCAGGACAGCACACAGTAAGGTTCTCCCTCTGTCCTGTGACAGCTCTTTCACACCTGAAGATGGCTGTTGTGCCTCCAATACCCCCACCCTCCCACCTTAGTCTTTTTTCCAGAGGAAATCTAAGTGTTTTCAGCCATTTCTTAATAGTATTTTGTTTGCAGACCCCTCAATGCTCTGGTTAGCCTCCTGTGGCCATGCCCCAATGTGTCTACATTCCTCTTAAATTGTGTTGCCCAGTATGTGCACAGTACTTCATTTGTGATCCTACTCATTCAGAGTACAAGCCAACACCAAGGGACATTCAGGTGAGTCCTGGGAGGTGAGGAAGAGTTCACCAAGTTGACAAGGTGCATCAAGGTGCTTCTAGGCAGGGAGAACCTCTATGAAAGTGTGACCATGACTTTTTGGGGTAGAGCATGCAAATACTTGTATGGACTAAGTTCTATTATTTTTTCATGACTTAACATTATTCTTAGAATTATAAAGGCTGAGAGTGTCAAAGCTCCTTAAAAGGCACAAACATCCATCTGATGATTAAATTGCCAGCTACAGCATTCCTTGTGAAAGATTGGAAGTCTCATTGTAATATTGGTCATTTTCAGAGTTATTCTAGGTATTGTGTGCACCAGTAGACATGAGTTCTCAATAGGAGCAACCAAGGTGGAGGGACAAGGACAAATAAACTCAGATTTTTGTTTCCAAGAAGACTACACTCTAGTGGGTGGAGGGTGCACATGCACGCACACACACACACACACACAAAGTAAAACAAATGGTATAATAGAAGATGGGCTAAATATTGTGGAATTACAGAAAGAAAGGTAGTATTTCCAATGAAGAGAACAGAGATGGCTTATCCTGTGTCTAGACAACAGCCAGAGTTATCTCTCTAAAAACCAAAGCAGATCACATTACTCTCCTGCTCAGAGCCTTCATCTGAGACTTCCCAGCACACTCAGAAATAAACCCAAGGTCCTTACAGTGACACGTAGGATCCTACATGGCCTGGCACCTGGCACCTAGCCACCTCTCATGGTTCACATGAACTCTTGCCCTCCCTTCTTTTCTTCCTCCCCTTCCTTCCTTCCTTCCTTCCTTCCTTCCTTCCTTCCTTCCTTCCTTCCTTCCTTTAATATATTTTTATTGATTTCAGAGAGGAAGGGAGAAGGAGAGAGAGATAGAAACATCAACTATGAGAGAGAATCATTGATCGGCTGCCTCCTGCATGCCCCCCACTAGAGATTGAGCCCTCAACCCGGGCATGTGCCCTTGATCAGAATCGAATCCAGGACCCTTCAGTCCACAGGCCGGCGCTCTATCCACTGAGCCAAACTGGCTAGGGCTGCACTTTCCACTCTGATCATACAGACCTCCTTGCTGTCCCTTCAACCTGCAGGTCCCTACCTTAGGGCTTTTAGGCTGGGTGCATTTCCTCAGGCCTCCCATGGCTGGTTCCCTCGCTTCATTCAGTCTCTGCTTAAATGTCAGTTTTACAGAGAGACCTAAAGTCTACCCCAGCCTCGATCTGTCACCTGCTATCCTCTTACCCTGCCTCATTTCATAACATTTATTACTGCCTGAAATTATCTTTAGATTTATTTGTTAATTGACAGTCTCCCGGTAGAATGCAAGCTCTGTGAAGGCATGGGTTTCATCTGTTTTGTTCCTGTTGTATCCCCAGTGCCAAGAATGGGCCCTCTGGCACATAATAGATACCAAATAAACATTTGTGTACTGAACTGGTGAGTTCATCTTCTTGACAGCCTATTCTAAAATTATAGCAGATATTAACATTTGGTGTACTTGGCTATATTTTATAGAAATAAACCTAATCTCTTCGAAAATGAGGCCAAATGTGGTATTTCCTACTTTTCATGATTTCTCAAAGATTTTGACTGTGGGTCTGAGGTCTGCAAATTCTTTCAGCTGTCTGGGGGATTTTCCATCTAGGTCTAGGGACTAGACGAATTGCATGCACAGAGGACTCACACCCAGCATAAGAGTTACATTCTCAAGTCAGCATTGAAAGCTAAAAGTGACATGTCCCCAAAATTGTCCTTGAATATCCTTAGCAGGGCAGCAAATCACTGATTCTTAGTTGTGCATCCAAGGAATTGTTTTGTTTGCATCAGGAGTCCTGCAGTATGAAAAATAAGGATCTCTGAACACCCAACTCACTCTTAGCTGCCTAGCTGCCCTTCCTACAGGGGGCGTTTGGAAGCTGACTCTAGTGAGTCCTGGAGCCAGACTAATTTTGAATCCTGGCTCCATCACTTACTTACTAATTACAGGCAGTTACGCAGTCTCTCTATGCACCAGCTTCTTCGTCTGTAAAGTGGGATCATAATAGTACGTGCCTCATGGGGTTATATTGAGGAACAAATCTATAAATCCATGAAGGACCTTAGGCTAGCACTTGGCACATAATAAGTATTTGCATTACTATTACCAATTATTTTATTATCTCCCATCTCATGTTCACACTGGGGCATATGCCCAGTGGGCGGAAAGGCAGGCAGAATGCTCTAGACCAGGGGTGGGCAAACTTTTTGACTCAAGGGCCACAATGGGTTCTTAAACTGGACCGGAGGGCCGGAACAAAAGCATGGATGGAGTGTTTATGTGAACTAATATAAATTCAAAGTAAACATAAGTAAACATCATTACATAAAAGGGTACGCTCTTTTTTTTTTTTTTTTTTTTTTTTTTTTTTAGTTTTACTCATTTCAAACCGGCCCGCGGGCCGTAGTTTGCCGACGGGCTGCTCTAGACTATACTTAAATTGTAACTGCTTGCTCATTCTCTCTCACTCTCTTTGTTTCTCTCTCTCCCAGATGCCGATGGTAGAATGTGTGACCTCACTGTAAATTGCTGAGGTCCTTTCCTTCTGCTGGAAAGAATTCCAGCTATTCATTCTTCTGTGATTGGCATACAGTTGCTAGTTTGGACACCTTTGTAAAGATGGAAGAAGGTGTGAAAACAAATATGGAATAGTTTGACCTCCTCGTCTGTGTACACACACCTTCCATAGACAAAGGGTTTAGCCTTTGCTTGAAGTTCTTCCTCAGACATCACTGTTGAGTCCCTTGGGTTGCTTTTAGCTTTTCCTGGAGAACTGGCTTCTTCTCTAGCTTCAGCTTTTTGGACACTATTCTTACAGATTCATGTGCTTCCCTTTCTTTCAGTATTGAGAAAGAAAAAAAGTCGGAAGAAAGGCAACACTGCAGAAAATTCATGAAATATAGCCAGCCAGTTTTGTTTTTTTTTTTAAGGTGAAGAACAGAAAAGAGAGAGGAGGCCTGAGGAGTTGGCATGAGGAGAAAGGAGCATTTGTTGTTATATACGGCAGAAGAGGCTGTCCTGCCCGCAGTGATGAATTTCCCTAGGCCAGAGCTGCAGGAGATGTGCAGGGGTCTGGGGAGCAGTCCGCCCAAGATGACAGCTCACTACCGGGGTGTGCAGGCAACTTTTGACCACACGTGGCAAGTTCAGGTATTACAGGTATTTGTTTTTCTTCTAAGTCCTGGGACAGAATTCCTTAGTTCTGAGCTGATATTGAGAACAGTGAGGAAATCCTTCAAGAACAGTGGGTCACGACCCCTTTGGGTGTCGAACAACCCTTTCACAGGGGTCGCCTAAGACCATCAGAAAACACATATATAATTACATATTGTTTTTGTGATTAATCACTATGCTTTAATTATGTTCAATTTGTAACAATGAAAATACATCCTGCATATCAGATATTTACATTACGATTCATAACAGTAGCAAAATTACAGTTATGAAGTAGCAACGAAAATAATTTTATGGTTGGGGGTCACCACAACATGAAGAACTGTATTAAAGGGCCGCGGCATTAGGAAGGTTGAGAACCACTGTTCTAGAAGAACTCAGCAAGTGCCAGATATTACTACTATCATCCTTGGGCTCAATACTCCATTCAATCATTCATCCAACTAATATTTACTGAGCTCTTATGTTCCAGGTATGATGCAAAACATTGAGGATAAAAAAGATGAAGTAGGCACAGTCTCTTCCCTTAAGTTGCTTGTGTCTAGTGAGAATGAGAGGCACAAACAGATAACCCTCCTACAGCAGGGTAAGTGCAGTGTCTCAGGCTGGGGGCCTCAGGAGCAGTCCCCAGACAGCGATCCTAGGAAGTGCCAGGAGAGGGGTGAGAAGCTGAGACAGAGAAGGAAAAGAAACCAAAACAGGGTGTGTTAATGAGCAGGTGATTGCTGTGTGCAGCTGGAGCTCGGTCCCATTGGGGAGTGCTCAGAGCAAGTGCAGAAGCTGTCCCGGTTCTGTCTCATCTGAGGGTGAGAATCTGACAATTGCCCATGAACGCCCACCTTCGGGCCTGCCCTGACGGCTGGCTGAGCACATGCAGGGCCATAGACAGTAGAAAGCCATGGGTGTGTAGGAAATGATGGTGCCAAAGGATGTAGGCAGAGCACTGGCAGTGTCTATTACATGCACTCATAGGAACAAGCACAGGGCACTCCGGGGGCCCCAAGGGGGAGCTCCCAGTTCAACTTGGTTGGGTCCAAGAGGCCTTCCTGGAAGAGGTGACGGTTGAGCAGTGTCCTATGGGATGCCTTACACCAGAGATGTTTAGCAGTGGCACAGGCTGATGTCTGGCCACACTAAAGATTTTGAACTGAGAGTTTGGCTAAAGTTAAATCAGTTTCTACCTATCACCCTGCCTATATGGTTTTGGAGGATGAGAGCAGGATAAGAATGCAAATGGCTGCCATCCTCACAGTGCTATCTTCTGCAGAATTGAGAAATGAGAGGGAACAGCAAGCAGTGAGCTTATGTTTGCTTTTTGTGAAGAAAAAAAATAGTTCAAGAGCTTTTCTGGGTTCGTCCAAAACCTACCCCAGGTTTCTGTCTTGTGTGGGTTAGGTGCTTCCTCAGAACATCCTTCCTTCCAGAGCTGCCATCCACAGCCCTGCCCAGCCCCCACATGCTCGCTGCACTCACTGCTCCTTCATCAGCACCACCTCCCAATTAGACCAAGGATGTGGCAATCGGGCTGCCCAGAATTGCTCTCCCCACCTTCAGCTTGTCCTGAGCAGAGTTCAGATTGCACATTTCCCGACACTTAGAGAGACCCATTAATATTTAGCATGTTACATTTCCAGAGCACTTTGCTAACACGAATTGATCTTTCCGGCACCCCCTTGTGAGACAGCTCAGTACTGCTGGCCCTACGAGGGACATCAGGCTTTGGAAAATCAGCTACTTACTTAGGCAAGAGCCACTGCTGGTGAGTGGTAGATCCAGATTAGAACCAGTCGATGACACCAGTTGTCTGAGCCTCCAGACAGAACTCCAGAATGGCCCCAACACTCCCTCCCTGGAATAAACCCAGCCGTCCGAAGACTTAAATAGAATGGGTTTGTTATCTTTAAATCTGGGCCGTTTACAAACCAGTTGCCATTTTTTGGAAATGCTTATTGTGTACCTGGAACTGGGCACTTTACATAGAATGTATCACTTAGTTATCACAATCCTTGCCCACCTGCTGTGATGTTGCCACTATTATTATTTAATGCATCAGAAAACCGAGGCACAGAAAGATAAAGTATCCTGCTTAAAGTTGCACAGCTAGTAATTGGAAGAGCTAGGATTTAAACCCAAGCTATTCATCAGGGATCAGGTCCAATAGAATTACTCTTTGTGAAGTTCTATCTATTCCCAGGTAATTCATCAGATGCTTTGCTACATTATTTTTGGAGGTCAGGGAATTGGGGGGCGGGGAGAGGGGCACCGAGAGGTGCCGTCTGCAAAAGTGTTCTTGAGGAATGAGAGTGTAAACTAAAGTTATTGGTTACTTGATTTCCTCTGATTTTACCCTTGGCTCCCCATTCCCACCCCTGCTTTAAAGAACAGAGAGAGGACTAGTTCATCCAATAAATAAGTGTGGGGCCCATATGCCATGAATGGTGCTTGGTTATTGTTATGCCCAGATCTCAAGGTCCCCATTAGACCATCAGGGAGCCAGCCAAGTCCGATGTAAAAGCAGAGAGTCCTTTATTCGAGCTAGCTCGGCTCCCCCACCTCGCCGACGCAGCGGCAGGAAGCAGAGAGAGAGAGGCCTCCCCCGGCGTGAAGAGGAGTTTTATAGGGGGGTGGAGTCAGGGTAGGAGAGGGGACTGTGGGCCCTGCCAATTGGCCAGGCGCAAGTTGGTGTCTTGTTCCTGGGTGTGGCTAGCAGAGGCTTAGACTTCCGGGAAGAAGCTCCTTGCCAAGCACATGGCTGCCCCAAAATGGAGGACACAGGGTAAGATGGAGGGCGTAGTCCTCGCCCTTTCAATTATGACACCTGCCATGGTGGGGTAGAGGCATACACACAGTTATGATTTGGTGGGAGCTCTATAACCAAGGATTATTGGGAGGAGGAGGCAGAAGTAACTTGTTCGTAAAGTGGGGGGTGTTTTGTGGAGGCTGCACATCCTGAGGCAGGTGTTAAGGAGGTCGATATCAGGGCATAGATGATGCCATGCTGGAACCCAAGGTCCAGTTCTAGATACCTGACTGGTTCACTCAGAACTCATCTGGGAGATTCAAATTGGCAGAAGTTGCTACATTATTATTTTTTTTAATTAAATCTTTATTGTTCAGATTATTACAATTGTTCCTCTTTTTTCCCCCATATCTCCCCTCCACCCGGTTCCCACCCCACCCTCTGCCCTTAACCCCCTCCCCACTGTCCTCATCCATAGGTGTATGATTTTTGTCCAGTCTCTTCCCGCACCCCCTACACCCCCTTTCCCCCCGAGAATTGTCAGTCCACTCCCTTTCTATGCCCCTGATTCTATTATATTCACCAGTTTATTCTGTTCATCAGATTTTTTATTCACTTGATTTTTAGATTCACTTGTTGATAGATATGTACTTGTTGTTCATAATTTTTATCTTTACCTTTTCTTCTTCTTTCTCTTCTTAAAGAATACCTTTCAGCATTTCATATAATACTGGTTTGGTGGTGATGAACTCCTTTAGCTTTTTCTTCTCTGTGAAGCTCTTTATCTGATCTTCAATTCTGAATGATAGCTTTGCTGGGTAAAGTAATCTTGGTTGTAGGTTCTTGCTATTCATCACTTTGAATATTTATTGCCACTCCCTTCTGGCCTGCATAGTTTCTGTTGAGAAATCAGCTGACAATCTTATGGGTACTCCCTTGTAGGTAACTGACTGTTTTTCTCTTGCTGCTTATAAGATTCTCTTTGTCTTTTGCTCTTGGCATTTTAATTATGATGTGTCTTGGTGTGGTCCTCTTTGGATTCCTTTTGTTTGGGGTTCTCTGCACTTCCTGGACTTGTAAGTCTATTTCTTTCACCAGGTAGGGGAAGTTTTCTGTCATTATTTCTTCAAATAGGTTTTCAATGTCTTGCTCTCTCTCTCTTCTTCTGGCACCCCTATAATTCAGATGTTGGTTCGCTTGAAGTTGTCCCAGAGGCTCCTTACACTATTTTCATATTTTTGGACTCTTTTTTTTTTTTTTTGCTTTTCCGTTTGGGTGTTTTTTACTTCTTCGTATTTCAAATCTTTGACTTGATTCTTGGGATCCTCTAGTCTGCTGTTGGATCTCTGTATAATTTTCTTTATTTCAGTCAGTGTATGCTTAATTTCGATTTAGTCCTTTTTCATAACCTTGAGGGTTTCACTAGATTTATTGAGGGTCTCACTAAATTTATCGGCGGTTTCTAGAAAATTCTTGAAAAACCTTATAACCGTGGTTTTGAACTCTATATCCCAGTAGTTTGCTTTCCTCCATTTCTGTCATTTGTGACCTGTTTCTTTGTCTCCACATTATGGCTGCTTCCCTGTGTTGATAGGGTGGCTTTCTGTGTTAGTTGTCCTATAGGGCCCAATAGCTCAGCCTCTCCAGTTACCTGAGGTGAACACTCTTGGTGCACCCCTTTGTGGGTTGTGTACACAGTCTTGTTGTAGTTAAGCCTTGATTGTAGTTGGTATCACTGGGAGGAATTGACCTCCAGGCCAATTGGCTGTGAGAATCAGCTGTGTCTGTGGTAGGAGAATTTCTGTGCTGGAGTCACCCTTATGGGGCAAGACTTGCTTCAGTGGGGCTTTGGTGCTCACTGAGTCTGCCCCCTGAGTGTGTCCCTTATGGATCTGAGGAGTTGTAATCTGGATGGTCCCACTCTGACCACTGGGTACACTGGCACTTGGATCTCTAAGGAGGTGCTAATTTAGCCTCTGCCTGAGGCTACCCAGCAGGAGCTACAGAGAGATCTGCAGATTCCTCTTCTTTTTTTGGGATTTGGAGGTGCCCAGATGAGGCCCAGCTCTGCACTTTACTTCTGCACCTCCTCTGAGTCTCAGTGTGCTTTTCTCTTTTCTTCTAGTTGTAGAATTTCCACTCAGCCAGCCTTCCTGTGGTTCTGGATGATGTCTGTTTTGTCTTTTAGTTGTATTTTTGAAGTGGTTGTGCAAGGCAGCAATTTCAGGTGTTTACCTATGCCGCCATCTTGGTTTCTCTACACTATTTTCGAGTTACTGCTCTAAGGAGTCAAGTTGTTCTCAGATCATGATGACTATGGGCATAATATCACCAAGCCTTCCCTCCAACCAGGCATGGTGGCATTAGATAGTTTAGCTGTACAAGTCCTGACATCAAGCGATGGAAACTAGTGGGGGGAGGGGAATACGTGTGTGTGTGTGGTGGTAGTATGGTGGTGGGGTGCTGGCACAACTCACAGCTGCATAAGAGCATCAGATGCTGTGACCTCACAACCCAGAGAGTCAACCAAAACAATAGTTGTGTCCATGCCCTCTTTAAGGTAGCTTCAATTAGAGTTGAGAGAGCTTTCTGGCTCCTAATTTAGGCTTGGGGGCCTGGAGTCCCTGCTGCTCATGAGTTCTCTCTCCTGCTTTTTCTGAATTAAATGGGAGCTGTCCGTTGATACCTTGCCCTCCTATTGTCCTAAAAAGTCTTATAATTCCTCCAGTTGATGCCCAAGACCCATACAATTCTGGATAGTAGCACTTTATGAGGGAAGGGTCCAAATACCCAAAAGCTCAATAAAATGTGGATGCTTCTGTGCTTATTGGAAATCACAAAAGCAAAGAAATTTCAAGTGAGGAGGAACCCATCAGGACTCACATTTCCAAGGGGCAGGCTCGTTCAGTCCCTCTCTCCTGGTAACATTTTCTTCTCCATCTTCCATGCCAACCAAATAATTATGGTATTATATTGGGAGGCTATTAAAACTCCGAGGAGATTGTGAAATGTCCCCCCACAGGGTTTTTCTCTTATATATGCCTTGTTCAAACTGTCTACTTTGAAGCTAGGCTGAGAATCATTAAACAGACAGGTGACATGGAGTCCCTAAGAGTCTGAGAACCAGATATCCTCCGTTAATTATCCCAGGACTCCAAAGGATCACACTATTAAAACAGGTGAGCTGGCGTGAGAGGTGGTATAATTTAGTGGCTGAGAGCTCAGACTCTAGAGCCAGACTGTTTTGGTTCAAAACTCGGGTTTTTCACTTATTAGCTGCATAGCCTGGGGCCTCGGTTTCCTCCAGTATAAAATGATGGTAATAACAGATTGTACCTTGTACTGTTGTGCAAGGATTGACTCAGATGGGACATGTAAAGGGCTTAGCATGGTTCCGGGCACACATGAAGCACTTGTTAAATGCTATTGTTTGTTAAAGGGAGAATATTTTCCTCCTCTAGGGCATTTCTTTCTCCTCCTTATGTCCTTGACCCCTATGTTTGGGAGTTCAAAGGCAAAACAGCTTGCACGTGGGCATTATTCCTCCCCCTCTCCGTTGCCTTAAACCAGTGGTTCTCAACCTCTGGCCCTTTAAATACAGTTCTTCATGTTGTGACCCAACCATAAAATTATTTTCGTTGCTACTTCATAACTGTAATGTTGCTACTGTTTTGAATTGTAATGTAAATATTTGATATGCAGGATGGTCTTAGGTGGCCCCTGTGAAAGGGTCGTTCGACTGCCAAAAGGGTCTCGACCTACAGGTTGAGAACCGCTGCCTTAAACCAACATATCACCATTTTTATCCAAGAGCTAAGGTCCCTTTAAGCAGCCATTCCTTATTTAGTCTATTTAAAAAAGAAAAGATCCTTTGGTTTCATGTTCCTTTATTGTATTTTGTAAGGGACTGAGCACACACTGGATACTATGTAAATGTGAAATACTCTAACAATAGTAACCGAGACAGATGAGAAACTCAAGGAAGCAAAGTCACCATTTTGAATTTAGCGTTTTATTGATGGGCTGAGTGATTTGGGAGAGACAATGCGGCTCCAAAGCTAAAGAGCCCACAGGGATTCAGAGGGCAAAGATTTGAATTTCAGTCACAGCAGCAGGTCTGGTGTCCCCAGGCAGGCAGCTTCCTTCCCCTGGAACTCAAATTCTCCCCATGCATACTGGGCTTAATGCCACAAAACCATCTCTCAGGGATGTTAAGCCAGGGCTGCCATATGTGGTTGTGCAGACTGTGCACTGCACAAGGATGCCAGCTGCAGAAGCAAGTGGGGGCAAAATGCAGCCCAAGCTTGCTCATTGATCTGTGCACCCTGGTGATGGGCTTGTCTATCTGGAGGAAGGGGCACTTTTTTCTCATTTGCATGAAGATACTATATGGGCTAGTGGAGGCCCTGTATGAAGGAAGAACACACAGCTTAGCACATTGACAGAACACAGAGCTTAGCACATTGAATGGATACCTTCACTCAACACAATTATTGAACACCTACTATGTGCCAGGCTTTATTCTAGGGGCTGCAGATATGGAGATGAATATAAACAATTTCTGGCCTTGGGTCTTCTTTCCTTCATCAGCCCATTCTCCCCTACATTCAATCGTCAGCAAGTCCTGTTGGCTCTGCAAAATATTTGTCAAATCCACCCATTTTGTTTTAGCACCAGCACTTTGTGTCATTATTTCTTACCTAGACTAATGCAGTAAATGGGCTACCACTTCTACTCTGGTCCTCCAAACAAAAGCAGAGTGATTGAAATGTGGATCGGATAACACCACCCC
The DNA here is from genome assembly GCF_028538775.1 of Myotis yumanensis. Classification (NCBI taxonomy): domain Eukaryota; kingdom Metazoa; phylum Chordata; class Mammalia; order Chiroptera; family Vespertilionidae; genus Myotis; species Myotis yumanensis. The sequence continues at coordinate 20,457,776 of NW_027223764.1, read as the reverse complement.
CTTGGTTGCTCTAATTTGATCCACAGTCCTCACCATGGCCTTAAGGTTGTGCATACCTGATTCCAATTACCTCATGTTATCTGGATCACCTAATTCACACTCCTGCTATCTGTATTAGGGTTCCCCAGAGAAACAGAACCAATAGGAGATATATATATATATCTCCTATATGATTGTTTTAATACATATACACAAACACTACATATGTTTATCTAAATAAGATATATATCCTATTATATGTATACTGGTGGCCCAGTGCACGGATTCATGCACATTTAATTAATTAAAGGAAATTAATTAGAATAAATATTTTAATATCGCTATTTATCCTTTCTCTATAATAGAAGTGTCAACCAAATTCACAATCGACAATGACAGATGGAAACACACGCATTCGATTGGCCCCAGAGAGAGCTTTGTATATAAAAAATAAACTTGCTTAATTAGACCTGCTTTCTGATTTAGCTAAACTTTTTCCAACCCAGTGAAGCACCCCAACTTCTCTTTCAGGTAATTGTCAGCAACACAGTAGTAAATATCAACATGAAGCAGATTATTATTGTAGATCTCAGGGAGAACAAAGGGTGAAATATTTAACTGTAGCATTGTTTGACTATATTCTGTGCAGTGAGAAAACCTGAAGTCATTTTCAAGTTCCACCATTTCTTACTACTTTTCAGTTGGGTCAAGTTTTTAAACTTTCTAAATCTCTGTTTTCCGGCTAATGAAAAGAAAATAGGATTCCACTGAGTCTCCTACTTCAGGACTTCTGTGAGGATCAAATGAGATGAGGCATGAGAAAACACTTCACAGACTTTTGGTTAAAGTGTAAAATGTTTGCACCTGGCTATAAAGCAAGTCGTGTTCCTGGGCTGAAGAAACTCCAAGGAGGCTAGTCCCTAGGACAGTGGTCGGCAAACTGCGGCTCGGCAAACCGCAGCTCGTGAGCCACATGTGGCTCTTTGGCCCCTTGAGTGTGGCTCTCCCACAAAATACCGACTTTTGCGCATGGGCCACGAAGTTTCAATTGCACTGTACGTGCACGCCCACACGTGGTATTTTGTGGAAGAGCCACACTCAAGGGGCCAAAGAGTCGCATGTGGCTCACGAGCTGAGGTTTGCTGACCACGGCCCTAGGGAGAGGAAGCCAGGCGTTGCTACATGATGTCATTACCTGGTGCCCACAGCCACCATTTCTGGGCTGGGCTGGGCTGTGGGCCGCATTTTGCACTGTGGGGTTTCGGCAGCGTCAGCTGTGATTTGGTGAGCTGTCACTCCGGGGTGGTGTTGAGGCCTGTGTCCCACTTGGGGGAAGCTGAATGTTGGTTTATTGGTGCCAGGTCCGTGGTGCCATTTCTGTGTAAATGACCAGTGCGAGTCACGACAGCTCCTGCGTTGAGTGTCTGCCCCCCTGGGGGTCAGTGCATGTCATAGTGACCAGTCGGAAGGTTGGACACTTAGCATATTCGCCTTTTATATATATAGATATCATATATATATATATGTGTGTGTGTATATATATATGTGTATATATATATATATATGCTATATCCTATATATAGGATATATATTCTATATATGTATGTATATACAAAAGGAGATTTATTTTGAGGAATTGGCTCACGCAGGTGTGGAGGCTGAGAAGTCCCACACTCTGCTGTCTGCAAGCTGGAGGCCTAGGAAAGCCAGTGGTGTAATTCTAGTCTGAGTCTGAGGCCTGAGAACCTGGGGAAGCAATGGGATAAATCTCAGTTCAAGGACAGGTGAAGACTAACGGACAAATGTCCCAGCTCATGTACACAACTAAGAAGGGACTGAATTCTCCCTTTTCCTGATTTTTATTCTATTCAGGCCCTCAGTGGATTGAATGGTGCCCACTCATATCAGAGAGGGGAGCAATATACAGTTGACTCTTGAACAATATGGGTTTGAACTGCACTGATCCACTTATACTTGGGTTTTAAAAAAATAAACATAGAGTCAGCTCTCCTTATTCCTGGGTTTCATTCTGCAGATTCAACACACCACCAAGGATCTAAAACAGTATTTTTTGATCTGTGGTTGGGAATCCACAGGAAGTGGGGCTGACTGTTTGCATTATCCTATGCCATTTTATATAAGGGACTTAAGCACCGATAGATTTTGGTATCCTCAGGATATTCTGCAGCCAATCTCTCATAGATCCTGAGGGAGATGACTGTGAGACGACTGTGGATGAATCAAAAGCTATACATGGATTTTCCATTGCACAGTGATTGGCTCCCCTAACCCTTATGTTGTTCAAGGGTTAACTGTACTTTACTGATTCCACCAATTCAAAAGCTAATCCCATCTGCAAACATCCCCAAGTACACACTCAGAAATAATGTTTAATCTGGGCATTCTGTGGCCCAGTCAAGTTGACACCACATAAATTTAATGATCACACCATGCCAGCAAAATTGACCATTCTGTCCTTCAAACAACCTAGCTCTTTCTTTGTATAGTCTGATCCATTTGGCTGGAACACTTCCCCCCCTGGTTCTCCTCTTGATTATTATTTTTTTCATCCTTTGTTGCTCAGTGGAAAGATCACTGCCTCAGAGAGCTTCCTGGACCACCCTGTTAAAGTAGATCCCCACTCAATGCCAGGATGTTCTATCACAAAGCAGCCAGGCTGAATTTGTACGTATAGAGTTCTTTGTTTATTTTCTGTCTTATCTGCTAGATTGTAAGCTCCATAACAGTAAGAACTATGCTTGTTTGTACTCCACTGTATAACTCTTAAGCATCTTGCTAGTGTCTGGTACATAGTAATAAATATCAATAAATATTTGCTAAATGAAGTTGTTGTAAGGAATTCATCTAATAGAGGATTCATCACCACAATACATTGAAGAGATGTGTGTTATGACAAAGGCAGTGTTGCCCTGGCAAACTGACTCTCAAAAAAAAAAAAAAAAAAAAAAAAAAAGCCCTAATTTGTCATTTGCTGATTTCCATGGTGGTATAAATACTCCCATCACAGCTGATTTCAAGCCACCAAAGGTTTAAGAACTGAATTGCAAAATTTCTGAGAGCTTAAATTGGCTTTTCAAAGTTGATACGAGCTGGCTCTGGCATATCAATGAAAGAAAGGTCAGCATGGGTGCAATGATTATCCAGGAAAGAGGCAATAGTTCATCCTGGGGGAGCTCAGCAAAGACTTCCTGGAGGAGGTAATACTTGATCTGTGTTTTGGATGATGGGTGTGTTGGCTCACGCTGTACGCCACTTAAACTGGCTAATGTAGCCCTGCTCTCAGTAGCCCACATTCAACCGTCCTTGGCTTCCCTACTCAGCTCACCTTTGCTGGGCTGGGAGTTATCACCTGACTCAGTCCAATCCTCAGAAAATCCTTCTATATGGCAGGTGTTCTACTGGGTTTTCTTTGAATCTAACAGAGGAGAATGATATAGAGTACACTTAGTCACGGGAGAAAGGGAAGGGTTTTCCAAACAGAGGGACAGCTTGTGCAAAAGTGAGAGAGTGAATGCAATACAGCAGTTTGGTAAATCTAGATGTATAAGGGAGGGAGTGGAAGGAGACTAGCTCCTGACAGGCTATGTTGATAGGCTGAGGAGCATAAACCGATTCCCAGCCTGGGCAGAGGAAAAGGGAAAGATTGCTTACTTTTCCTGTATAATTCTTACCACAGCTGGTAATTGTGGGTTTTTGTTGTTATTGCTGGGTCTCATTTTTGGTATGGAGTCATTTGATTCATATCTGTCTCTTCCAAGAGACTGTAAACTCCACAAGGGCAGGGACTGCCTTGCTTGCTGTAATCGTTAAGCAGCAAAAATACAACCTTGTTGAATAACTGAATCATCTGGGGAATTTTTGAAAAAAAAAAAAATGCCCCTGCTTATCTACCTCACAATAGGGTGTGCTATAATCTTTCTCTGAACCTTCCAACCACAGTTTGGGGGGGTGGGAAGTAGTAAGGCAGACTTCCATATGTTGCAAAAGCCATCCCAAAGGATTCACCCCTGTTCCCCTTCTCAAACTTAATCAAGTATATCCTTTACAAGATTTTACCCAAAAGGTGACAGGAGTAAAATGTTCCTTTGCATATATGGGCCCGATGGTAGTAGGGAGGTTTAGATAGAGGTGCTAAGGAACTGAGACCAGTGAGGAAGACCATGAGTAATCAGGTAAGAAATAATGCAGGTCTGAGTTAAATCACTGCCAGTGGGTGTGAAGAGGGAAGAGGTTCAAGAGATGCTTGGGAGGTAGGTTTGGTGACTATTTGGGCATAGGTGGTAGAGGAAGTGAGAGCGAGGGAGGAATCTAGGTTGAAGGTGAGAGTTTCACTTTTGAAATGTCTGTGGGACACGGATGAGGAGGGGTCAGTCTATGAAGTTGGGAATACAAACATCAAACTCAGGAGAGGAGGGGCAGGAGCCTCCCCTCCCTCAGTGCAATACCAAGAACTCTGGAGAACACTAATACATGAGACGGGTTAGAAAAACAATTCTTGGAGCCTGAGAGGAAAAAGGAAATAAGTGAAAAAGAATGCCCAACAGCGTCAAATGGTGCCTAACGCTTAAGTCAGAGGACCTGAAACGATCTCTGATGAATTTGGCAACAAGGGCATTTTCTGTGGAGGCCGAGGACGAAGGAGGAAGTGGAGACAGCGAATTTAGACTATATTTTTCAAGAAACTTGGCTGTGAAGAAGAGGGATGGTATGACTGAGTGGGATGGGAAGAGATTCGAGTACCTTTGTAGCTGAGCCAAAGGGGTAAGAGTTGAGCATAAGCACATTCTCCACCTCTTCATGTTGCTAGCCCCGCCCCCCCCACGTGACCCGTGGCAGCCGACGGCCCGGGACTACATTCCCCAGAAGGCCGCTCGGCGCTGCGGGGCGGAGTCGAGGCCTGGCGCTCGCCCCCGAGGCGCCGACGGAAGAGCCAGAGCTTCGAGGAGGAGGCGGCGGAAGCGGAGAGCGACGGCGCGCCCGGTAACGAGCTGCCCCGAGCCCAATCCCTCCCTCCGTCTCTCCCTCCTTTCCTCTCTCCGTCTGTCCCTCCCTCCCTCCCTCTGCACCCTGAGCTGGGGCTCGTGGCGTGCCCTTCTCCCCTCACACCTGGGACGGGAGTTCCTTTCTCTTTAGTTTGCTACCGGTATTTTTTCCTCACGTGACACGCAGGGCGGGCCCTCGCCTGGGGCGGAGGTTACTGGGCAGCTCCCGCCCTTCGACCCCCGAGGGACTGGGGTTGCGGGGGACCCTACGGTCCTACCGAGGCCCTTTGGCTCTGCCTGGGGGTGCGTGCCCGCTGAGGGCCCTCGCCCCCAAACTCCCTATAGCGGGGACGTTCTTTTCTGGGTCTCAACAGGTACTGAGTGGGTCCGTCGCCACTCGGGGGCCCGGGGCTGTGGGCCGCAGAGGCCGTCGGGAGACGCCCCCGGGCCGTGAGCGATGTCCGGGTTGCGAGCCTTTGGAGTGAGTCCACTCCCTCCGCTGCCCGGGAGCCGTGGGCTCTGAGCTGGGAGTGAGCAGTCGGTGAGGGAGGAGGCACTTCCTGGTTTTCTGGGGCGGCCCTCGGGCCACCCTGTGCCGGAGCGTTAGTTTTCCTCAGCAGTAAAGGCGCCTCTCGGAGTGGCGGAAGGGAAGACTCCCAGGATGGGAGCCTGAGGTCCGGGGAGGCGTCTAGGTCTCCACTTGCCGGGCCTGTGGTCTCTGTAGCCCGTTTCCCGCAGCCCCGGCCCGGCTTCCCTCCAGGAAAAGCGGGGACAGGAGCCCTGGCCTGCCCGCCTTCCAGTGTGAGAAAGCCCGTGTCCCATGTGACCGTAGCCTCCCGTCGTTAAGTCCAGGTCAGTGGCATTTTAAAGTCACATTCGTGTTTTTTCCTAAACTTGGAACAGGGTCATGCTGTTGATGAAGATGAAATGAGTTAATAAACAGGTGGCGGCAGGTGCCTTTAGAAATGAAGGTGAGCCGTACACATGTGCTTGTGCCGTGTTCCCGGGGAAGAGGTGCTTTCAGGGCCCCGCCTGTCACCTGCGGAGTCAGTTTTAAACTTCGTCTGCATTTTAAGGGCCGTCAGGATCTGGACACGTCCCTCCCCCCCAACACAGACACACCTGTCTACCCTCCTTGTTCTGTCGTCACATTATTTCAGGTGCAAGTATCTCGGATTCGGGGCTCAGCTAATGCCTGTCTTCAGCAGGTCTTGTGTCCTTCCCCCCCTTTCCGAGACTCCCAGTGCTAACCCGCTCTGATTCCTACACAAACCCCGTAACCTGTGCGCATACCGGCTCACACGAGAGGGTTATGCTCACCTATCCTAGGGACGTGTGCCTGTTTTGCCTCAGAGTTCCAATTCAGAATATAAACAGCCAGTATTCTAATTTTGTTTCTTTTTCGGGCACTTGAGCTCTGAGACTCTAAGCAGGTGGCTTTTGGTCCCAGTTTTCTTCCCCTTTTAGAGAATGGGGATTTTATAATAAATTTTTTTATGGGTTTGGAGTAGTAGTAGTTAGGTGACCTTAACTTGTATTTATTCTGAAATAATTGGTGGAAAACTATTTGAATGTGGTTCAGAAAAGCAAAGAGGTTGGCAGTGCAGGGAATCGGTTCAATGTACAAAGTCGAACCAATTTGAGTTCCAAGTCCTGGTGTTGTGACTTATATTTATGACTTTTGGCAAATTGATCTCTAAGACTGTTTACCAGTCTCTAAAATGGAGATAATAGCATGTACCTCGAAAGGTGTCTATAAAGATTAAATGAGATATGAATATAGAGAGCTTAGTAGTGCCTGGAGTAAGTGCTCGTTCTTTTGCTATTGTAACTGATGACGATGATGATAAAAACATAACTTTAGTATTTTCTTGAGATTCCTGTTTTTATTTGTAAAACGAGGATAGCTATCCTTAACCCATAAACTTAAAATACTGTAAGTTTTCAGATTGCAGGTTTGTGTTTTTTTTTAAGCAGTTGCATTTTATGTAAAGATTATATTATGCTGCTTTTCACGTTTAGAGGTTTCCAAAATGCTGTTGTGAAAAGATTTTTGGGATGTGATGTTTCATTTATAACCTGTAGTAAGAATGTAGTTTTCTGTCTGCACATAGTAGATTTTAGCAGAACAATGATCTGTGTACGACTTAGATATTGACCATTAATTGATTAGGACAGACTTTTATAAGAGCATTGTTTTGTCTTGCCTTCCTCCCCAACTTTTTTTTTTAAGCCAGACTAATTGACTTTAAAGTTCATCTCAATGGGTAGGGTTCTGAAGACTGGGTGACATCATTTTTTCTTTTTTGAATGTGAAGCTTTTTAAAATTATAGTTGACATACAGCACAATGATTTGACATTTATATACCTTACAAAGTGATCACCACGAAAAGTCCAGTAACCATCTGTTATCATACAAAGTTTTGTGATGTTATTGACAACTTTTCTTCCCCGTGACTTATTTATGTTATAACTACAAGTTTGTATCTCTTAATCCCCTATATCTTTTTGCCCATCCCCTCACCCCTCTGACAACTATCAGTTTTTCTGTATCTATGAGTCTATTCATTTGTTTAGTTTTTTAGATTCCACATGTAAGTGAAATGATATAGTATTTGTCTTTCTCTGTCTTATTTCACCTTCTAGGTCTGTCCATGTTTTGGCAAATGGCAAGATTTCATTCTTTTTCATGGCTGAGTAATATTCCCGTGTCTGTGTGTGTCCACTTCTTTATCCATTTATCTATTGATGAACACCTAGGTTGCTTTCATATCATGGCTATTGTAAGTAATGCTGCAGTGAACATAGAGGTACACATACATGTTTTCGAGTTAGAGTTTTGTTTTCAGATAAGTGCCCAGAAGTGGAATTGCTTGGGTCCTCATTTGTCTCTTATTATAGCCTTTGTTTTAAAGCAGGGTGGGAAAAGGAAACCTTTTTTCTGCCAAGGGCCATCTGGATATTTATAACATCATTCTGGGGCCATACAAAATTATCAACTTAAAAATTAGCCTGCTATATTTGGTCAAACATTTAATTAACTCACCCCTGATGCGTTGGCAGAGCCAGAACAAATGATTTTACGGGGCTTATAATAAGGCCCGTGGACTGGATGTTCCCCACCCCTCTTTTAAAGTCTATTTTGTCTGATAATTATTTCTTCCCAGCTTTTTTTTGTTTCCATTTTAATGAAATATTTTTTTTACATCCTTTTACTTTCAGTCTGTGTCTTTCGACTGAAATGAGTCTCATATAGGCCACATATGTAAGGGTCTTGTTTTTTATCCATTCAGGGGTGACTTCATTTTTTGACAGCGGAAACTCTTGGTGACTGATGCTGATGGTGGCTTTGGTTTGTGTGTATTTGCAAGGAGTGAGAGTTTAGAGATACTAGGAGAAAAACCTAATAGGGAAAACTGACTTGTTGGTCAAAGTAGAGTCTTTTGGTTAAGAAATGAAATATTTATTTTAAATTCTTTCAACCTGTTGACTGCAAGATGTTAGTAGACTCAGATGTTTAGGAAATGTTTCCTTACTCTCTTTTTTGATGTGGTATTCCCTGGCCTCTGCTTTGTCAGTTTCATTCTTATTCATGAATCAGCAAGATATTTTTCACTACAGATTTGTATACAAAAATGTAAGTGATCACTTTCATTAAAATCTACTTTGTGTGCTGTAATGTGTTTTTCCTTTTGTGTTTTAAATATTTTTTGACTCTTACTTAAAAGAAGTTTTTGGAAGGTAGACACATTATCAGCTATAGGATCTAACTGTACATAGTGAAGCCCAGTTAGTGATGACTGTGCTGAATAGTTCTGAATAAGAACATTTTGTTGATTGTCCTATGTCCCTAAGACATGCTCTGGAGAGACAGTATGGTATTGTGAAAATAACATAAGCTTTGGAGTCAGACTGATCAAGGTTTGAACCTAGGCTCTGCTGTTTACTATTTTGTGACTTTGGTTCCTATAATCATTCTGAGTTCATTTTCTCATGATCTGTAAAACGGATAATAATACCAACCTGCACGACTGAAAAATTTAGACATTGTTTGAACTCGGTAAATCTAGCCAGGCTTAGATAGGTGGTGGTGTTACTCCTATTTTCAGTTTTTATTGTATTTTTCTGATAGTTATGAATTTTGGTGATACATCTATGTTCATTCCCTCAATACTTTACATGATCAGTGTATTTTTCTTCCCTCAGCCAAGGTTAAGGTTGTTGATCGTGACCATGGAACCCTGAAACACAGCAAAGCTAATTGGCCAACATGTTTGAATCTGTGACCCTGTCCTCATTAGCTCCTATTAACTAACCATTCACAAAATATCTCACCAGAATGCATAAGACTGCTATATTGTTGGTTCGGCATTCATGCGCTCATTAGACATAATAGAAGTAAATGAGCGAATACTGAAAGTAAAAGTATATATTTTTAATTACAAAACTTTATAAATATAGGACTAGCCCTCACATTATGTATAAAACTGGTGACTTGCAGGATGACATTGAAAACCACTAGCCTGAACTATAATTTAGACATTACTTTTAGCTGTTGAAAATGTATCTGTTGCAGACTTCCCACTCATAGGAAAAGTGAAAAGAAATGGAACTAGACTATTCATGTCTTGAAAGAGAACCCTACTCCTATGCCACCAACCACAAAATGTGCTCTTAGTGGGGAAAACAGAGTTCTCCACTGATGTTCCTGGCAGGATGGATGAAGCCTGGGTAACTCCAAAGAGCTTATTGAATTACAGAGAAATTCCAGTTGTCAGAGCTTTAGATAGAAGAGAAGTTATAGGGTGTTGCTCAGCAGCAGTAAGACTGAATTTGGAGAGGATTTTCTCCTCAATAAAACATGGGCCAGTTGCTCCCAGTTCATGGTGTGCATTTTTCACTGTCTTTTGCTAGCCTTCTGTATAGTTTTCCATTCTTCAAATTCACTCTTTAGTTTTATAAATATTTGTTGTTCCTTCTGTATCTTTTTTTTTTTTTTTGTAATGTCAAACACAGTTGGTTTCTGACAAGGGTTAAAAATATGGAAGCAGAGACGCACTGTTGGAAACAGCAGGTTCTGGTATCTGGTATCTAGTAAGGTTCCCAAGTAGCAGGCTAACCAGTGAATATGATGGTATGGTTTTTTGGAATAGTCAAATGGCTGATAGTTCATAACCATTTAATTTGGTGCAGAGGCAAAAATATGGGCAAAAGATTTGTTTCACTCCTTAATATGTAATTTGCCTCTTAGAAAAGAATATATGTAATGTTAATAATTGGCTTGCAGTTGGGCTGTTACAAGTTCTTTCCCACCATAAAAGTGTATGTCTTGAGTTGAGAATTTTTGGGGGCAGAATCCAGAGATAATATTCTGGATTACAAAATAACGTCTAATAGCTATCATTTATGCAGATTACGTGCTAAGTACTGTGCTTAACATCTCTTTTTTCCTGTTTAATTTATGTTGACATTATTGTAGACTACAAAATGTGCAAAAAATTTACCCAAGTACCTCAGATATTAACACTTCTCTCTCTCTCTCTCTCTCTCTCTCTCTCTCTCTCTCTCTCTGTTGTGTGTGTGTGTGTGTGTGTGTGTGTGTGTCTTGAACTGTTTGAGGCTAAGGTACATACCTATTCCCTTGCGTACCTAAATATTTGCGAGTGCATTTTCTAAAAACAAGGACATTCTTTTATGTAACCACAGTGCAGTTGTCAAAATCATGAAATTAACACTGATTTAATATTACCATCTAATCTATAGACTTGTTCAAATTTCACCCATTGTTCCAATAATGTATTTTTATAGCAAAAGAAAATGTTAGATCATGAAGTGCATTCAGTTGTCATAGCTCTTTAGTTTCCTTTAATCTCTAGCATTTCTTCAGTCTTTCTTTGTTCTTTTCATGACATTGACATTTTTGAAGACTGCAGGCCAGTTATTTTGTAGAATGCCTCTAATTTGGGTTTATCTGATATTTTCTCATAATTGGATTCAGGTTATCCATTTCTGGCAGGAGTACCACGGAAGTAATGTTATGACTTCTTTAAGGTAATGTCTGCTAGGTTTTCTAGTGTGAAGTAACTTTTTTCTTTCATAGTTTTTTTGGTGATAAAATATATATAACAAAATATACCATTTAGTCATTTTTTTTTTTTAAATATATTTTATTGATTTTTTACAGAGAGGAAGGGAGAGAGATAGAGAGAGTTAGAAACATCGATGAGAGAGAAACATCGATCAGCTGCCTCCTGCACATCTCCCACTGGGGATGTGCCCGCAACCCAGGTACATGCCCTTGACCGGAATCGAACCTGGGACCTTTCAGTCCGCAGGCCGACGCTCTATCCACTGAGCCAAACCGGTTTCGGCACCATTTAGTCATTTTAACTGGAATTAACTACATTCACATTTTGTAATTTTGAAGTATCTTTGACTTGAAACTATACTTGAAACTATAAATATATTCTGTTACTTCTTGAACTTTTACTCACTGATTTTAATATCTATTAGTGATTTCTGTCTGAATCATTTTCCTATGCTTATTTATAACACTACTTTACTTCATTATTTTTATGCTGTCCCTGATTTGGCCAGTGGGAACCCCTAAGATGATCTGTCTCCTTTCGGATTGCTCTTGTTATTTTAAAAATTTTCTACTTTCTACCACAACAAGATGTTCTAGGCCCATCCTAGACTTTCCCAGCCCAAGCCTTAGAATGAGTTATTTTTTCAAGGATCTCTGGTTGCTTTTAATAGAGAATGGCATTATAAGCCAGGACCTGGATTCTAGATGTCCTCATTGCTGCTGTGTGTCATTACTTGTAGGCCCTCTTAGCAGGTATCTGGGAAATAGATACATGTGATATAGGAATATGTGTGTTTGTGTCTACACCACTGATTCTAATCCAACACTACAGAATTTATTCTAGCCTTCATTTTATCTTTATAACTCCTCCTCTTAACAGAAACCTAGCCCCATTATTCATGTTTTTACTTACTGGCTCAATTCTAGAATATCAGAAAATAGGTTAAGAATTGCTAGCTCATACCACTATTTAAAAGACACCTAGTAGCCTGGCTGGCGTGGCTCAGTGTTTGAGCATCAACCTGTGAACTAGGAGGTCATGTTTTGATTCCTGGTTGGGGCACATGCCCGGGCTGTTGGCCGGGTCCCTGGTGTGGGGCATGCAGAAGGCAGTCGATCAATGACTCTCATCATTGATGTTCCATCTCTATCTCCCTCTCCCTTCCTCTCTGAAGTCAATAAAGGTATGAAAGACACCTAGTAAATAGAGTCCAATATTTGTTGATAGTTTTTTCCTTTAGCATAAATCTAAAGCATAATCATTTAGTCTACTAGTAAATTTCCACTGCCCAATAGGGTAGCCACTAACCACATAAAGTGAAACGTGTCGTAGTGTAAAATATTTACTGGATTTTGAAAACTTAGTATGAAATAAGGAATTAATATTTTAACAATTTTTTATATTGTTTATATATTGACATGTTTAAGCTATATCAGATAAAATATATTAGTAAAGTTTTACCTATTTTTACTTTAATGCGGCTACTAGAAAATATTAAATTATTTATGTGGCTCCTATTATGTTACTTTTGGACGTTACTGACATAAAAACCATGTTCAAAAGTTACTTGGATTAGTTTTCTCTCCCCAATATTATTCTTTCCCTTGCATGGTTATCTTAGTCATTTGAAGTACAGTTCACTTCTATTTGCATTTTAAGTTTTTCTCTTCATCCTAATTGATCTTATTTATTTTTGAGTATGTGAAACATTAATAGTCTTCCAAAAGTCAGAATTGTATAAAAAATATATATACTTAGAGCAGTGTCACCCATTTTTTTTTTTAAATCCCTTCTTTTCTACCCTGTTTACGCCTACCTTCTATATAGGTAACCAATCTCATCATTCTCTGAATTATCCTTCCTATGTATTTTCCCCCCATGAATGAGGAGATACAGGTATATTTTCTTATTTTCTCTTCTTTTTTACACAAAAGGAACCCTAGTACTAGTATAGATAGATACTCTTTTGTACTTTGCATTTTTCACCTAACATATTTTGAAATCCATTCCACATCAATTTGTAGAGTTCGCTCTCCCTTCTTTCCTCCCTCTGTCTTTTCCTTCCTCCTACAGTTGCATAGTACTCTATTGTGAGGATGTTAACCATTCTCTTATGCTTTTTCCAATATTTTGCATTGACAAACAGTGCTGCAGTGACTAACCTTGTCCATATATATCTTTTCATATGTTGGAAGTATATGTTTGGGTAAATTCCTAAAATGGGATGATTGGTTCAAAAGTTCAAAAGCATATATAGTTTTAAAATATTGCCAGATCTCTTGCTGTGGGGGCTGTACACATTTGAATTCCCATCAGTAATGTATGAGAGTGTTAGTTTCCCCCACAACATTACCATCAGAGTGTGTTATTTTATACCTTTTAATTTTTGTTAACCTTATAGGTAAGAAATGGTATCCATATAGTTTTAATATTCACTTCTCTTATTAGTGAGTTTGAACATCTTTCCAAAATATGCATGAAGGTCATTTTAATATCTTTTTTTGTGTGAATTGTCTTGTGTCTTTTTTTGTTAATCCTCACTCGAGGATATTTTTTCCATTAATCTTTGGGGGTGGGGGGATGGAGTGGGGAGACATCGATGTGAGAGAGACACATCAATTATCAATTGGTTGCCTACCTTGGGGCCTGGGATCAAACCTACAACCCAGGTATGTGCCCTGGACTGGGAATGGAACTCGAGACCCTTTGGTGTGCGGGCCGATGCTCTAGCCACTGAGACACACTGGCAGGGCTCTTGTATCTTTCTATTCACTTTTCTATCAGGTTTTTTGGGTTTTTTCCCTCCCTCAGTTTTTGAGAATAAAAAAAATACGTTAGGGAAATTAGCTCGTTATAAATGATATATGTTACAGTTTGCCAGTTGTCTTTTGTTTCTTTAGGGTGTAAGTGTGTATTTGTTTAGACTTTTATGTAGTCCAATTTTTCATTGCATCAGAATTTTGGGTAATAATTAGGAAACCTTTTCCTTTACCCAGGATAAAAAGGAATTTACACATTTTCCTCTAGTACTTGTATGATTTTAGTTATGTTTGGATCTTGGATTCATTTGGAGTTTTTTAAAATGAATATTGTGTGAACTTACAATGTCCTAGCATGTTTTCTTTAAAAAGTACAATTTTGCCCTTGTGTTTTGAGATGCCACCTTTATCATATGTTAAGTTTCCATAGAATTTATTTCTGGACTTTCTGTTCTTTTGCACCAGTCTGTATTCCTGCACCATTATTACAGTTTTAATTATAGTATATCGAGGGCTAGCTTCTAAAATTTCTACTGTGTTATTGGCTATTCTTACATGTTTGTTTTTTCTGTTGAACTTTAGTAGCAGCTGTCGCCATAAAAAAGCTTGCATGTATTAGGATTGTTATTGGGATTATGTTAAATTAATAAATTAATGAAGAGAGAACTGACATCTGGATGATGTTGAGTTGTGTTGAGTTTTCTATCTAAGAACAAGGAATATCTATTGGTTCAAATCTATATTTGTATCACAGGAATGTTTTCTTTTTATTGGTTTTGTACACTTCTTGTTAAATTTGCCATTTAAAAAACTTACTAACATGTTTATAGATCTTTATGTCAGTATTTGTAGAGCTACTTTATTCTGTTTAATGTTTGTATTGTTTTCCATGATATAGATGTTCCATAATTTATTTACTCTGGCCCATATAGATGGACATTAAAGTTGTGTATAATTTTTCATTCTATATAATTTTTCAGTCTACATTCACCAAAACAGGATCTTACGCTTTTAAAAAAATCTTTGCCAGTTTGAAGGGCATTAAAGAATATATTTATTTTTATTTCTTTGCTAACTGATGATGCTTATTTTTTATCCATCTATTCAAACTTCCATTCAGCATATTCTTACTGAGCATCAACTATGGGCCATCCTATAAGAACTATAGTAATGCCTGGAAGTTGAATGTCTTTTTGTGTTTTTGATCATTTGTATTATTTTGTTTTGTACACCTCTTTTTTTTTTTTTAATGGCAGTTAATTGGTGTTTCTGCCCCCTCAGACCAGTTCTCAGACCGAGAATGAAAGATAACATTTCTTTATTCTGTTTTGTTGATGAGTTTCTAAAAAGTACTTCGTGTGTGTATTTATTTTTCTTGCAAAATCTGTGGTAAATCCTGGGTTAAACTCTTAGTAGTCACGAAATGAGATAATGTAAGTTAAGTGCACAGACAAGTTTCAAAGAAATGATTACACATTTTTATAAAAATGACTTTTATTATTATTATTTTCCAGGTGAGGCTGCTGCATCTATCAGAAAGGAATTTTTGTACCATTTTTCTTCAGACAGAGTCTGTTTGTTGTAGAGCAGGGGTGGGGAACATCCAGCCAATGGGCTGTATAAGGCCCTTGAAGTCATTTGGTCTGGCCCTGCCAAGGCAACCGCAGGCAGGACTCGAAATTCAAGATGTAGGAGCTTTTTTCATAGCAACATACGTTTATATTAAGTGAATCATAATAATGAAAAAATTTTTTTAATTAATCCTCACCCGAGGATATATTTTTTCCCATTGATTTTTGTTGTTGTTGTTTTGTTAGAGAGAGTGGAAGTGGGGGAATAGAGAGAGAGAGAAACATTGTTGTGAGAGAGACACATTAATATGTTGCCGCCTGTACACTCCCAACTGGGGCCAGGATTGGGCCTGCAACCCAGGTAGTGTCCTTAACTGGGAATCAAACCTGGACCCTTCAGCTGTGGGCCAGTGCTCTGACCACTGAGCAATAGGCCAGGGCAATAATGTAAATTTTGAGGGACAAGCAAGGAACGAAGGAACATCCATTACAAGATAGACAAGACACGGAGGAGTACATGAAAGCTTCTTGTCTGCTGACCTAAGCCTGTCTGTCTGTATTGTGGTGACTCAGAGGACAGTCAGTGACAGGCAGGCTGGGAGTGTACATGTTGGGACAGTGTTAACAGGAAACTATGGCGATCAGTCATGAGATGAGATGCTATGAGATGATTCCTCACAATGTTGAGGATCTCGCCTCTGATGATTGAAGACGATGTTGTCGACACGGACAATAACTTCAATCCAACCTTTATCCACACATCCACCATCAACAGTCCTCCCCAAAACAGTCTCAGATGAAGATTAATGAAATTACAGCAGCACACAGAAAAGACTTCAAGTGTCGATGACATGATGATACGAACATTGCATATGTTCCAAATCCAAAATGCAGGATTAGAACAGCAGTTAAAGCAAAATAATCAATACACACACTGGATAGTTATTAAAGCTTAAGTGGTGTGACATCCTACAAATGGCGTCTACAAAGAAGAGAAAAGTTGATGCAGAGCGTCCATCTTTCCAAGAGAAATGGACAAATGATTATTTTTTTGTTGAAGTCAAAGGCAAACCTGTGTGCCTAGTTTGTGGCGATATGTTAGCAGTAATGGAAAAAGCCAATCTGGAGCGTCATTACAGCTCAAAACATGCTAAACTCAGTGAATTGGGAGGCCAAATGCGTCTGGATAAAATCAATGCACTTCAGCGGAGTTTGGAATTACAACAAGCTGCTTTCACTAAGCCTCGTTGTGACAGAGACAACGTTATTCAGACGAGTTATGTAGTGAGTGAGCTAATAGCAAAGAAGCTGAGGCCTCATGTAGAGGGAGAGTTTGTGAAAGAGTGCATGGTTGCTGCTGCAGAGTTGTTAGCACCAGACAAGGTAAAATTGTTTCAAAGTGTTAGTTTGTCTCGGAGAACCGTCTCAGATCGGATTACTGATTTAGCACAAGATATTGAAAAGACATTGAAGAATTCTGCAGGAGATTTCCAATTTTTCTCTCTGGCTTGTGATGAGACAACAGACATAACCAATACTGCCCAACTGGCTGTTTTTGTTCGTGGGATAACTGCAGAGTTTGACACGCGTGAGGAACTGCTGTCACTGGAAGCCATGCATGGCACTACAAGAGGCGAGGATTTGTTTGAGAGACTTGTTTTATCAATGAAAAAATTTGAGCTAACATTTGAAAAGTTAAGTGGCCTTATTACAGATGGAGCTCCAGCCATGGTTGACTCGCAAAAAGGGTTAATTTCATTGGTCAAGAAAGAACTGAATCGTCTTAGTCTTGATCCAAGTAATTTAATTATATGCCACTGCATCATACACCAAGAAAGTCTCTGTGCACAGTCATTGCGGCTTAACAGTGTAATGTCAACAGTAGTGTCATGCATAAATTTTGTCAAAAGCAGAGGGTTTAACAGCCTCCAGTTTAAGGAGTTACTGAATGATCTTCACTCTGAGTACGGTGATCTTGTTTATAACTGTGAAGTGCGGTGGCTGAGCCACAGGAACATGCTCATGAGGTTTTATGAACTGCGGGATGAAGTCAGGCAGTTCATGGAGATGAAGGGAAAACCTGTCAGGGAACTCATTGACAGCAAGTGGCTGTGTGATCTAGCATTCATGGTGGATATTACCAAGTACCTCTCAGAGTTGAATGTCAAGTTACAGGGCCCCAACCAGCTTCTCAGCACCCTGCTTTCAAAGGTGATATCATTTGAAGCTAAATTAAGGCTGTGGAAAGTGCAACTGGAAAGGAATAACACAATGCATTTCCCCACTCTGGAAGGACAAAAGCCTTCTACAACACTTGAGTATGCTAGTGAATGTGCAAAACTGATTGAGGCATTTAATGAAAGATTCAAGGACGTGAAAAGTAAACAAATGGAATTGAACATCTTTGCTACACCATTCAATGTAGAACCAGCTGATGTGCCTGATAACCTACAACACGAAATCATTCAGCTGCAAAGCAATGATGAGCTGAAAGCTAGGTACAACAATGTCCCACTGCTTGAGTTCTATAAATGTTACATAAGTAACGATGAATTTCCCACTTTGAGGAGACATGCATTGAAATATGCATCTGTGTTTGGAACAACTTATTGCTGCGAACAGTTCTTTTCAAAACTTACCATAACAAAGAGTCGACTGCGCTCCAGACTGATCTACACAAACCTGGAAAAGCAGTTGCGAGTAGCAACTTCATCAATACCAGCTAACATCACACGCCTCACCCAAGAGAAGCAGTTTCAGCCATCACATTAGGGGTGAGTTAATGAAATGTTTGACCAAATATAGCAGGCTAATTTTTAAGTTGATAATTGTGTATGGCCACGAATGATGTTATAAATATCTAAATGGCCCTTGGCAGAAAAAAGGTTCCCCACCCCTGTTATAGAGTTTTATTGCTCAAAAAATAAATGTCACTTATTTGGTAAGTCAATTAAGTATACTTATGCATATATTTTTAGAAAAAAATGATAGTGATTTTTAGAGAGAGGGGAAGAGAGAGAGAGAAACATCAATGTGAGAGTGAAACATAGACCAGCTGCCTCCTGCATGCCCCCTACCAGGGATCAAGCCTGCAATGACCAGGAATTGAACCAGCAACCTTTCGTTGCTCAGGACGACGCCCAACCAACTGAGCTACACCAGCCAGGGCTTACGCATATTTTATAGAAAGACTGTTCATTTACTCTAAATATTTGTTTGCTTATATTTTGTTTCTTCTCCATCATTTTATGTTGTAACGCATGTAAAACAAGTTTGAAAGTAACAATTTCCTAAAAGACAGGCTCTTTGGAAGATTTTCTTGCTTCTATTCTCTAGGTCTTTCTTAATTTTGGTGTTTGTTGTAAAGAGAACAGGGATTGGTTAAATAATGGAATTAGTTCTCAAAGTGGGATTACTAGCTTTGCTTTCTTCAGTCTCTCTCCACTGGAAAAACAGAAAATTAATATCCATTCTTTTAAGCTCTAGCTTTCCTATAGTTCATATAGGGATCAGCAAAGATGGAATGTTATTGTAAGGGTTAAAGCAGGGGTGGGGAACCTGTTTTCTGCCAAGGGCCTTTGGATATTTATAACATCATTCTCGGGCCATACAAAATTATCAACTTAAAAATTAGCCTGCTGTATTTGGTCAAACATTTAATTAACTCATCTCTAATGCCTTGGCAGGGCCAGATAAATTGATTTCACAGGCCTTATACAGTGGACATTCCCCACCCCTGGGTTAAAGAATAGATAATCAATTTGTTTTTAGTAAAGTGTAATGAAGCCCTGGCCGGGTAGCTCAGTTGATTGTAGTGTTATCCCAATGTGCTGGGGTTGGAGGTTTGATTTCTGGTTGTGGTGCGTGCAGGAATCAACTGATGGATGCATGGATGGGTGGAACCACAAATCGATGTTTCTCTTTCTCCCTCCTCCTCCCCCTGCTCCTTCCCAAAAATCAATAAATAAAAATTTTAACCCCCCTCCCCCCCCAAAAAAACCCAGAATGAATCTCTCCAAGAACTTGGAAATGAAAAATAGATATCTAGTGAAAGTGATTTCAGTTTTTTAATATTACTCTGTAGGTGTTATTTTCAATTAAATTTTTTTTTAAAGAAAATTTAGTAAATTGGTAGGACCTGTTATTTTGTGAGATGTTTTTCTAACCTACATCCTCTGATGATCTTTTCAGTCTTTCAGCTTCTAACTCTCACATGTAGACAGTAGCAACTGGGAAGCTGATGTGTAGGGTGAAGGCTTTAGTGGTAACAAGAGGGTCAGTCACAGCATCTGTCAGAAGATAATTGTCTTGTGTGCTGCTGAAGCACATGGCAAAAAAAAAAAAAAAAAGGATGGAAACTATAATGAAATGATATTGGTGATTTGCAGAATTTTAAATAAGGTTTTGCACAGCAATTGAGAAGTAAATGTTGATGCTGAGAGCTGACCTTAAAGTCTTCTCAGATAGAATCTAAGAATGAGGAGCCATAGGTATAGATAAAGGGAAAGAAAATTCTCCTTTGATAGGGTTTTGGTAGTCTCTGCTTTTGTTAGTATCAGAAAGCTCACTTCAGATATTCTTAGATGGTTTGTATGGCTCATATGAGTAGAGGCATGGGATTTCATTGTGCATGACTCTGAAATGTCCCAGATCTTGAGAGTAAACCAAAGTGAATTTTAATCTTGGTTATTTAAAATCTCCTTGTACCTGTCTTATTAGGAGCTTTATTTTTTTTTAAGAGGAAACTAATTTGCAACTGGCTATAAAGAGTGACATTGTGTTCAGGGAAATGATGTACTAACACACTGCACTGTCCCACAAGAGTACTTCTCAAGTCTCCAAACGCAGTGCTGACAATCTGTGATAGCCTGTGAATTGTAGGGTAGCAGTTGGGGGAAGATAGACAGCAGAGTGAGGTGGTTGTGTGTAAGTTACAGAGGAGATGGAGAGGGAGAGAAATGAGAGAAGAGCTAAGCAGCTCAGGTTCTGTGGACAATTTGAATGGAACTTATTCTTCTTAGCTCTGATAATAGGATGAAATCAACAGCTAGAGTGTGTGTGGGGGTTTTCGTAGGGTAGAAATAGTGTGTTTCACTTTTCCTTTCAAGGTGTTATTTGTTTCATTCTGTCATCAAATTTTAAGATTAGGTGTTCTTTTGATGAGAGTATAGATTGGATAAGTTTGAAAATTTTGAAGACACTAGAAATATCACTTCATGCCAGGAAATGTGACTATAACAATCAGAGTACTAGGGATAGGGCTTATCTTTTCAAGGCATTATTGCAATGGTAGTAAGGCCAATTACCATATCTGGAGCTAAAATGACTGGGCCTTTATCCCAGACAAATGTATATCCTGTTATTTATTTATGTATTTATTTATTTAACATATGTGTACACACACACACACACACACACACACACACCATCAACTTATTGTTTCAGAGACAGTTAACCAACTATAGCTGTCTTCATCAGACATCAAGGCAAGAGTTTCTGGATATTATTTGTATTGCAGAGTAGAATTTAATGTGGAGCAGGTTTTGGTTCAGTTCTTTCTCTGATTATTAGAATGGTTATACAAAGTAAATGTGTTTGATGGTTCCCTTTGGTATCATGTCTAATTCTGAATATAGGATTAGACTTGGATCATATTGTTTTGGAGCCCATCTCTCCTGCTGATCAGTTTCTGTTTTTGAGTTAAATATGTTACTGCTTGGCCATTGATACCATTGTATTAAGTAAGCATAAGAGAGATGTCAGTGTGAAGATTATGTGCTATCTTATCATCTTTACACCAATGTTATCCATATTTAAAAAAGATGCCAGGGTAAATAAAGGGGCAAATGGAGTAAGGGACGGTATGGAGGAGATCTAGAGACACTGTACTAGTATCATTTCTTAGGAATTGTCTGTAGGATCTAGACTCGATTCTCCATTGCCTAGGAGATTGAATGCCTAAACCTAGTGTTGAAGGCTCTCCAGGCTGGAAACCATTTTTCTAGCAGAATCTTCTACTACTTCCCAATACTGAACCTTTGACTCTATCTAGACTAGTTTCTATAACTGTCTCCAAAGCAACACTTCCTGACTTACTGCCTCTGCATATTGTTAGGCTATTCCTTCTACTTGGAATGCTTCCTTTCACATCTCTGTCTTCTAAAGGCCTAGTTCCTAATGATGTGGTTGTAAGTGTAAATGTTGAATCACTATGTTATGTACCTTCAACTAATATAATATTGTATGCCAACTATACTTTTAAAAAATTAAAAAAGGGAGGTCTGGTTCCAATTCCACCTACTCAATGACATCTTCAACCATTTTAGTCCCTTAGTGATCTCTCTCCTCTAGGTTTTTATCATTTACTGCTTTTCTCTTTATTTGGCAATTACATATTACCTTAAAACAACTTACAAGAATGTTCTTACCCTCCCAGTTAGGTAGAGACACCTTAAAGGAGGGAGCGGGGGCTACATTACTCATGTGGTTCAAACCATGTTATTACTTATAGTTCTACTTGACATCTCCACTACCCCTAACAAGAACTTAGTACAGTATGTGCACTTGATATTTGTTTGTGAGAAAATGCAGTTACCTATTGTTAGCTTTTGCCAGCCTTTAACATTTATCTTTCTTTTTATGTCATAAGAATAACAGATAGATTAGAATGCAGTTTAAATACCTCAGCCATGTTTGTTCAATAGATTATTCTGCTTTGAAAGCTGCCTGTAGCACTCTGTACGGGCTTCCTGATCCTAAAAGGAGCATTGTTCTGAAGATATTATGTTCTCAGGTAATTATTTGTTCTTGAAGCTCTAATTAGTATCTTATCTATTATTTATTTAATATTTTCTTTGCCTGCTTTCAAGTGAAGTTTGCTTTGAAGTCTTTTGGTTTCTTAGTTTCTTAACAGCCACATTTGGCTTTTACACTTGTTAGCATAGCTGCAGGGAGGGAGGAGATAGATAGCAAGTTGTAACTATATTTCTAACAGGGACTCCACCTCCTTTACAGTTATTCTCTTTTGTTGCTATTGTACTTTGATGTTTTTGTTTTTAACTACCTATGCTTTGCTTTAACCCATTTTTTAGAAGGCATGTATTGTAATTTGTAGTAGTTAAGTGCAGGGACTTTGAAATCCTAACCAACACTTAAACTGTAACTTAAGTTTCAGGTATCTCATCTGTTAAATTGAGATAATAATGGCTACCTCTTAGTATGTAGTTGGGATCAAATGAGTTATTTTATATATATATATAATATATGTGTATATATATATCATATGTGATATATATATGTGTATATATATATCATATATGATATGTATATATCATACACACACACACACACACACACACACACACACTACTTAGCACAGATTAAGCCTGTGTTTTCAAAATTTACTCAGTTATTTATTAGCTGTACTTTGTACATTCAAAAGGGGGAAAATATCAAGTTTAATGCGTGTCAAGTTTGAGGTACAGCTCCCAAAGCCTTATCCATGTCAACTCTTTCATTGTTACTATAGAATATGAGTGTAACCCAGGATATATCTGGGAGAGGAACTAATTTCAAGCAAATCTAGAAACACAGACCAACTTTTAGGTGTGTAATGTGAGGAAGAAGTTTTAGGAGGGAATTATTTTTCTTCTCTCTCCAGCCCTCTATTCCCCAACACCTGCCCAAGGTAGATAAACAGAGTAGGAAGCAGACTTTTCTATCTTTCTATTGCATATTATATTGCTATTGTTCAGTTATATTAAAGCTTTGATCTGACTGCCTTTTGAGGTGGCTCATGGTAATAGGTGCTAACATTAAACTTGGTGAACCATGGGGTTACCTTATCAATGGAGTGTGAAAGAGACTAAGCTGCAAACTGTTTCCCAACCTATAAGGCATGAAATCAGTTGGTGCTGATGCATGACAACTATAGCCAGTGGAGTGTAAAATAAGTTGGGGGCTTGAACTGTGTTTTAAGAAAAACCTTTTCATGCTATAGTTTATCTACTTTGGTGCCCCTAAGATCCTACTGGAATCATGTATCCTGTATCTTTCATTGTTTTAGTAATCAGTTTTTTTCATGAAATGTTTCTTCCCAGTTATGTAAGGTGTATTCTTTGTCCAACTGCATGAAGAGAGACAAAGGCTGTAATGTCCAAAGCAGATTAATAATAAGATACTATAACTATTATTTTGCTCAGGATTATATTTGAAAAAAACATCTGCAGTATATATTTGATGTACAAGTTTCTTGTTTTTTTACATTCATATTTGAAAGTATACTCTATATTCTGATTTGAAACTTATTCCAGTCTAAGAACTCAGTTGTGCATTTCATTGGTCATTGTTGCCATGTTCACATGCGCCTCTGGAGAAAGGGAAGACATAGAAAAGGATAATGTTTTGAAATGGTTGGACGAGTTCTACTAAGAAGTATAGAGATTATTCTTATGGGGAATAGAAGAGATGGAGTCCTCTCCTGACACCTGGTGAAGTTCTTTGCCATATGGCTTTGAGGGTGAGGCAAGGTGAATGAGGAAGTTTCAGAGACAATAGTGAATTATTATTGTCAGCACTTTTAAGTCTGGAAGGTTATTGGCATTAGGCATGCTGTGAAAGCATGGAAGTTCTTTCATTCTTGTTAGTTTTCTTGTTTTACTGCAGCAGTCTTTGAATTCTCTTTAGTTGCTTTACATTTATACAGATTGCAAGCAAAGTGTGAATACTTATGAAATTAATATATTATTGTGAGAGACCATTCTGCTATCAGGCAGTCTAGTAGTTAAATGCAGGGTCTTTGAAATCTTAACCAACACTTAGAAGCTGTGTGATCTTGAGTTATTTAAGGTTCAGATTTCTCATCTGTAAAATTGGGATAATAATAGCTACCTCATAGTCTTATAATGTAATCAAATGAGATAATATATGTAAAACATTTAGCACAGTGCCTGTCACATCATAAGTACTCATTAAATGGTAGCTGGTTATTTTTTTCCTCTTTCTCTTCCTCTGTACTAATACTACTACTACTCTACCACTAATTCACTTTTGCTTATAGGGCCTAAATCATAATGAAACAGAAAACATAATTAGACATGGTTCACAACAGTAGATTTGGAAAAATACTTCATTGTTCTCTTAGGCATTGCTTAATAGATTTTTCTTAACCAAATAGAAACTCTATAAAAAGACCATTTTTAATGAAAGGACCTTTGTGTTGACTTTAGCTGGCCTTGCAAATGAGTATAAAAAATTGATTATTCTAAAATGTATTTGGCTAATGTAAATAAACAACCTTTCTATGAATTTAAGGAGTATATAGAAATAAAATAAGAGTTTAAAGAATTGTCAATCCTTATTATTCACCTAACTAGAGTTATTTTGTTGTGGGGAAGTGCTGGGGTTTTTTTTTTTTTAATTTTTAGGAGAAATGTTTTATCTGGTGCTAAGAATAGTCGTAGTAGAGTTCTTGTCCAGTGTATGAGACACATTGCTGTGGGAATGGGATGGAAAAGTCATCCTGATCATTTATACTAATGACGATGAGCATTGGTGTGGATAACACATTTGTTTTTGATGTGTATTATGGGATGATTTTTGCAGCACGATTAACTTCCGGATTAAACTTTGCTCAGCTAATATATCCTGAGCACATAGTGGTTGGAAAACTGGTTAACCAGCTGTGATGGTGATAAAACTACTAAGTTACCACTTAAATAGCTGTCTTAAATTTCTCAACCAAAATGAGGTTATAGAACATGATTTTATTTTTTAAAATTGATTTTTAGAGAGAGAGGAATGGAGAGGGAGAGAGAGAGAAACATCGATGTGAGTGCAATGTGAGTGCGGAACATTGATCAGCTGCCTCCCGACCCCCTCTTCCCCTGCTGAAGATTGATCATACAGTCCGGGCATGTGCCCTGACCCGGAATCGAACTGGCAACCCTTCAGTGCACAGGACGATGCCCAACCAACTGAGCCACATCAGCTGGGGCACAACATAATTTTCAAAGGTCTTTTTCAGTTATAAGCTTAAAGATTAGTATGGAGGTAATTGGCAATCAGGAAATGGAGCAGTGACACATTTTGGCCACCAGAGGGTGAAGTCCAATCAGTCAACTTGTGCTCTGCATTTGACCAGAATGTGGCATCCTTGGAAATAAAGAGGACGCATTGCTCTTCTCTCCATTTAGTTTAAGGTGTGGAAAATCTTGCTTTCTGATTCTACTTGTATCAGATTTTTTTCTGTTCTTTTTCTTTATGGTTGTCTAGATAGAACTGAGACAAATGCATAAAGACAGAAGAAGAGTAGACGTTTCTAGTTGTCAGGGTTTCCTCTAATTTTGTTCTCTAAGATGGTGATTGGCTCTCAGGTGATCCCATGGGCAACTTTGATGGCAAGCACATTAGTATGGATGACCAAATTTAATTATTTGTGACCACCTTCCTCCCCCAAAACACACAGGCACACACACAAATGGCACTCATCTGTCATTACCCTCTCCATTCCCTCTGAAATCCCATGGATGAAAATGACATGTGTGAGAAATATAATAGAATGAGCACAGCATTTGTAATTGAAATCTAGGTTCCAGTCTTGCTTTGCTACTTAATATCCATCTAACCATGGATGCTACAACCTCAGATCCTCAGTTTTCTTATTCAAAAATTGAGGACATTGAGTTCTGACTTCAGTAATGTAATTCTAAAAGTCTGTAAAAATTCTTTAATGTTTATATGGAGGGCAGTACTGTTCTTGATTTACTTACATATAAGTAGTATATTGTATAAATAGCACATGATTTCTTTTTTTTTTTTTTTTTTGCTAGTAACAGGGCTATAGGTGTTGTTAAGGCATAAATATTAAAGTATTAAAGTACACTACCATTACAGCAAGAAGAATGACAGTGGCCACTCCACTTGACTGTTGCCACTCACTGAGACATTTTTCTGGCCCCACAAACAAGTACAAACAAATTCTTTGTGAGTATTAGGCTCAGGGTGACAGCAAGTCAGTCAAGAGGAGGAGGATTAGGAGCCAAGCCAAGCTGATTTGGGTTATAGCTGACTGTGAAGCATGTAGAGGAGAAGTCATTTGGGGATATGTGAGCTTAGAAAAATAGGGCATGTGGGTTCTGGAACTTGTATCACAAAGCTGGAGTCAGAGTCTATTTCTTCTAACCACATGAGTGGAAGTAACTTAGATACAGAGTTCAGTTATACGATTCTGAATTGCTGAGAGCACAGGCTAATGTGGAAGGAACAAAGAGGGCATGCGGTCCAAATAGTCAAGCTGCAATGAGTATCTAGAAGGTGAGAGAGCAAATGGATGCAGAAGTGTGCTTGTGAAAACAGGGAAGGATTAGTACTTAGGATTTAATATGTACACCAGAGAATAGAAGCCAGCCAGCAGACTAGATAGAAACAGCATTTTAGGATTATGTGCAAAAGACAAAATTTTAATCTGTTCTGGTTTTAATTGCCCTCTTTGATGTTGGTAGGTCCACGTGGTATATCTAAGGCTGTACATGTTTGAGGTTAGTGATTATATCACTGACAAACTCTTTGTGGTTTATATGGTTCTAATAACTTCACTGGATACACATATTCACAGGTCCGCTCACTACTACTGCATAGTTCATTTCACAGAACTGGCCAGTAAAAAATTGGCAGGCAAACTAGCTTTTCAAGTGCTCCTAGGAATGGAGCCCAGCTGTTCCCTTTGGACTTTGAGCTGTTGGGATTCATTGGGTTAGCAACTAGAAAGAATGGAACTAACATTTTCAGTCTAGTTCTTGACAGCAAAGCAGAGGTGTTAGAATTTCTGTTTTAGAGGTTTACACTGCAAGTAACTTAACCTGATTGTGTGTCTTAATATTACTGGGCTTCTGACCACTGAAATATGGCTTGGATCGATGGTGGTTTGGAGAAAGTAGAAAGAGGGCTATCCATCATTCAGAGGCTCCATCTGATAATGCTGCTTTCACCAAGCAGCCATCTGTCCATCTATCCATCAGTAGGATGAAATGAGATTTAGCGGAACAGGCAGCTGTAACTCTGAGACACTTTCTAACCAAGGATTGCAGTCCTGGCCTGAGTGTGACCACAAAGCACAGCACTGGGGTTTGGCGGGATGTGGCAGCAAGTGCAGTCTCATTCCCGTCACTGCAGCCTAGAGAGTGTTCAATATGAGGCCAAAGCACAGCCTTATTTCCAATACAAAATTGACTAAACTTGGGGTGACAACCAAACAGTAATTCTTCTGCTCCATACTGTTTTACAAGTTGAACAGACCCTTTTGATGGAGAATTTTTTTTGTTTGACTTGGAGAAGAAATAGAATTAAGATGTGATTTCATTTTGCTGGAATCCCACCACACAGTTTAACCTTTAACCTGTATAGTATATTGGCAGAATGCTTTGTAAATGTTTCAGGAAGACCACCTTGTTCTTAATTGAAGACACTGTGGGTACTTCTGCTGGCAATTCCCAGTTTGTCATGGTAATGAGACTAAATTAAATTCAAGGATAATTCAAAATTCTATTTTCTTCTTAAGTAGAAATTTTTACCTAGGTTGTTAGGTAGCAGAAATTGAATTTTCTTTCTCTTCTCTCTACTCTATATTAGTAGTGCCAATATGAAAGGAAAGAAAATGTGGACAGGAAAATTAGTAATAGATTAGAAGCAAGAAGCTGGATTACCCCTAAAATGGATAATCAGGCTCTAAGCACTGATGTTAACTGTTGTCTTCCTGGTTTTCCTGCTTTTCCAGGGTACTGAGCCTTCTGAGAGCCTCCTGGTCAGTATAGTACTATGCTTATGTTGCTATCCTGGTACTTTCCCTAATCATGGAGCAGCTTCCTTGTTGTTGTTTTTTGTTTTTGTTTTGTTTTTTGCAGTGGCCACTTCAGACCTCACTCAGCTCCTGCTCTTTGTTCTGAAGTCTTGCTTTTCATTTCAGATTGGGGGAGGGGTCCAGGGAGCCTAATGTACCGGAGATGCCTCGGAAATTAGTGCCTTGGATGAATTCCTGGGCCTATTGATCCACCGGCAGTTTATGCATCCTGACATTCATAATCTCAGTAGGCTGCTGATGTTCCTGATTAATGGGTCCAGGGGCTGTCCATCCGTCACTTCACATTAATTACTGAAGAGGTGTTTTTCCAGTGATTTACCTGACAGTGGGCTGTGATAAATACCCCTAAGCAGAGTGGGCAGTGATTAATCATAGGGCCACACCCCTCCCCCACTTACCCTTCACCCTAACCACAGGCCAGCAATGGGACCTGATGAAAGAGTGCCCCCTCCCCAAAGCTATCTGTCTTCATAATTGTTTGTGGATGCATATTCATCGGGGCATGGGACCTGGCAGATAGCATTCTAGAATTTGTGCCAAAGATGATGAAAAATAAATCTTCCCAGTAGGAAGAGTAACTAATTTGCTTTTACATGGGGCAGAGAAGTATATATAAGTTGCCTTTATGTTACTTTAAAGAAATCTGATAGAAATATTGCTTACCTCTATGCATAAACTCAGCACTGTGATAGTTGCTCTGCAAGCTTGAAAGAGAGGAGAAAGCACAGTTTTTGTCTTTGTGATATTTGTAGTCTTTTTTGGGAGAATCTGTGAACAAGTAGGAGACATGAGAAAACATTTCAAGGAACTAATATAATCATGGGAGGATTGGGATAGAACTCCAGGGTTCTGTGTCTTATTTTGAGACCTTAGAAAATGAAATTTAAATATTTGAGTGTTTTGCATGTATCAGACACTGTATTCAACTCTGGAAATATGAAGATGAATGTGATTCAGTGGTAGATCTCAGGGAGTAAAAGTGTAGTGCTCCCGGATTTTTTCTCAAGCTATAAAATAAGCTTTTCCAAGAAGTTAAGTACCTTAAATGAATTTAAAATTAATTTAAAATTTAAAGTGGTTTAAAATGAACTTTAAATAAAATTTCACATTAATTTTTTTCTCTGAATTGAGTACCTGTTGTGTTTCTGGGGATACAAGAAGCATTTGAGAAACAGTATCTGCCCTTAAGAAACTATATTATAGACTATGAGATGACATTTATAAATGAAACACTTAAATAGGAATATAAAATAGTATATAATGACAAATGAATACCAAAGATAATTAATGCAAAAGAAATCACAGACAGGTGAAATCAATGTCTTCAAATAGTTAAAGGAAAAAGCTGGATTTGAGATAAGCCTTTTGTAGTGACTAGGATTGTATAACCAGGTAATTCAAAGAGGGCATTTCAGAAGTTGGCATGAACAGACTAGACTGAGAGGCCATCCGGTGCAGAATGGAGGATTTGTATCTGAGAGTGTTAGAAATATGACTGAAACAGTAGATTGACAACAAATTGTGGAGAACCTTGAATGCCAGAAAGCTTAGTTTATATCTTGTAGACCCTGGTAAGTCACTAAGGTTTATGAGCAAGGGATTAGGAAAAAACGGTGTGTTTTAGAAAAAATTATTATATGTGGACATATTTAATATCATTTGGACTTGCCAGAGTATTTTAGACTATTCAGAATAAAAAATTGTGTGAGGGTCGCCGAAGGAGGAACACACGAGGCCAAAATGGTGAGGGATTACAAATTTATTCCATCATCCGCAAACCAGATGGGCTGAGCCCCCAAATGGCGCCAGCACCCGGGGACAGGAGTCAGAGATTTTTAAAGCACTTTTGGCGGGCTTTTTCTGGGTGGAGAATTCTCTTTGCACATCTGGGGAGAGATAGTGGTCTTAGCAAGTGGAATGTGATCTAAGTGAAAGGGAATGTCCATTGTGAAGCGACCTGGAGGTCAGTTCCTTGGGGAGGGGTATGATGCAATTATTTGATCAAAGCTAACAAAAATTATCCAGATGAAAAATACAGTTTTATATATATCTCTGAATGCATTGCAGAGAATTGTGTGGTTTGTTTATATAGGGAGTAGGAATAGAGTTGATAGTTAAAGGAGACTAAGTTTTACAATCATTACTCATGCAAAGTTGAATAATTCATGGAAGTTTTAGGTAATGACTACAGAATTAAATTAGGCAAGACTATAGCCCTAATTTTAAGAAAGAAATAGATCTTTAGTCTTACTAATGTAACTTCATTAAAGCTGCACTAATTACTCACTGGCTTTGGATAGGTATATTTTAAAGCCAGTTATCAGAAATTAAAGAATCAGTGCTGTCAGTTGTATTTTGGTAGGAATTTCTAGGAAATGTGGATTTTTTTTTTTCATTTAAAGACTGTAGATATAATTTACATACAGTAAGATTAACCTTTTTAAGGATATATATTCTATGAATGTTAACAAAAGCGTATAGTCATGTAACTCCCATATAATTAAAATAGAGTACAGTTCCATCAATCCAAAAATTCATCTGTGCCCCTTTATTGTCAACGCCTTACCTAAACCTAAGCTTTTGGCAATTATTGATATATTTCTTGTCCTTAAAGTTTTGCCTTTTCCACAATTTTATGTAAATGGATTTGTATTTCTCTAGTGATAAATTATGTTAGCAGTTTTTGGTGCCATCTTTATAACTTCTTTGATGAAGTATTGTTCAAATTGTTGTTCGTTTTGGATATCAAGTTTTGAGAGTTTTATTATATACTCTGGATAAAAGTCTTATCAGTTATGTGATTTGCAGATATTTTCTCCCATTTGTGGTTTGTCTTTTCATTCTCTTAACAGTGTCTTGAAGAGCAGATTTTTTAAAAAAAAATCTTTATTGTTGAAAATATTACATAGGTCTTCCTTTTTCCCCTATTAACCTCTTCCAGCCCACTCCGTCCCTCCCCTCACCCCAGGCCCGCATGACTCCATTGTCTGTGTCCACGGGTTATGCATATATGCATATAAGCATACAAGTTCATTGGTTAATCTCTTGCCACCCACTCTCCCCTGTCTTCTCTCTGAGGTTCAGCAGTCTGTGCTTCTATGCCTTTGGGTCTGTTTTTGTTCATCAGTTTATTTTTTTCATTAGATTTCACATATGAGTGAGATCATGTGATACTTATCTTTCTCTGTCTGGCTTATTTCACTTAGCATAATACTCTCCAGGTCCATTCATGCTGTAAGAACAGAAATTTTTAAATTTGATGAAGTCTTTAAATTTGTAAAAAATTTTAATGGATAATGCTTTTGGTGTTGTATCTAAGAAATCTTTGCCTAACCCAAAGTCACAAAGATTTTCTCCTGTATTTTCTTCTAGTAGTGTTATAGTTTTAGATCTTATGTATAAGTCTGATTCATTTTGATTTAGTTTTTGTATCTAGTGTGAGATATGGATAGAGTAGTAAGAAGTGACAGGTGGTGAAGAGACAGAAACAATAAAAAGCAGGTACTGTGTGAAAAAATAGTAATTTGGAGGTCGTGATATAGTTTTGTGTTGGTGAGAGCAACCTGTCACAGTATGCCATGATGTGTCACTTTATACATGGCCAATTTAGCAGTTTGAATAGAGCTATTTGCCTACTCATTCTGCTTCCCATTAATGAATGTTTTCTGCAGACCTTTGAGTAAGGTCTACATGAGGTCCTTTAAATCAGCAATCATCAACCGGTGGTCCGAAAGGTTGGCGATCGCTGTTCTAAATAATACCTAGCTTAAAACCTCTTTTTTCTTCAGTCCAGGTATTTTAAAAAGGAGGCCTAGACTCCAACAATAGACCTAATATCACAGATTGTCTTTATTCTGTAAATTTAAATGACAACATACTCTATATAATAAAAGCCTGATATGCTAAGTGTCCGATCGTCTGTTCAACCAATCAAAGCATAATATGCTAATTATATGCTAAGGCTGCTCAACTGCTCTCTATGATGTGCACTGACCACCAGGGGGCAGACAGTCGACCGGTTGACCAGTTGCTATGACATGCACTGACCATCAGGAGGGCAGATGCTCCAACCAGTAGATTAGCTTGCTGCTGAGGTCCGCCGGATCGGGACTGAGTAAGACAGGCCGGATATGCCCTGGAGCCCTCCTGCAGTCCCTCCCCAGCTGGCCAAGCTCCCACATCCCTCTCCGGCCCCGATTGTGCACCAGTGGGGTCCCTCGGACTGGCCTGCGCCCTCTCACAATCCGGGACCCCTTGGGGGATGTCAAAGAGCCAGTTTTGGCCTGATCCCACAGGCCAGGTTGAGGGACTTCATTGGTGCACGAATTTATGCACCAGGCCTCTAGTATTTTATAAACCTGGTTTGAATAGAAGTGAGAATAAACCTCCAAGTAGATGTAGGAATTATTTTGCATTTTTAAGTATGAAATATGTCATTGTATTAACTAGTGCAAATTCATTTATGGAAGAATGCATTAAGAAAACTATAGGACAATCAGTTGTGGTTCATTAGCAGATTTTAAAATATGAAGCCATTTCTCTGCTGTCCAAGTATAATTTTTCATGTTATTATATTATACACAAGTACCTCTGTGATGTGCTGGATCAAGTATATGTTAAGTTATGCTCTTTTGCGGAGGAAAGACATTTCGTGGTTAATTGCAGAATGCGCTTGACATTGGGAGTGGAGGACCTTAGAAGTGTGGAAATTTAGTGTATTTTTAATTTTATTATTTTGTTAAAGACTCTTGGTTAGGTGGTTTAACTTTTGATTTTTTAAAATTTCTCTTTTACTTTGCTCTATAACCAAAATTCCAAGTCATTTAAAATAGAGCATTTTTTAATCCCTGCTGTGAAAGTTTCTGATGTTGAAATATGCTGTTTTAGTATGTTTTTTAAACAATCAAGTGAAACAACTTACTGAATAAATTAATTTAAACTATAAGAATCTAAAAAATTTTTTAAAAAATATATTTTATTGATTTTTTACAGAGAGGAAGGGAGAGAGAGAGTTAAAAACATCCATGAGAGAGAAACATCGATCAGCTGCCTCCTGCACACCTCCTACTGGGGATGTGCCCACAACCAAGGTACTTGCCCTTGACCGGAATCGAACCTGGGACCCTTCAGTCCGCAGGCCAGTGCTCTATCCACTGAGCCAAACCGGTTAGGGCTAAACATTTTTAAATTAAAAATGAACTAGAGTAGATTTTTTTAAAAAAGAGCAGCATAAATAGTATTTTATGGAACTTTTTTCAGTCACATGGGTATGAATCTGAATGTACTGTGTCATGATGTGAAATGTTTTTAACTGGAGTGCAAAAAATTTTGACAAAATATTGGCTGGAAAGTCTTTCTATACAGGATTCTGTGCTCATAGAGATACATCTCATACACAAGCTTTTTAAAAAATATAGAAAGGTCTAGATCAGTGGTTCTCAACCTTCTGGCCCTTTAAATACAGTTCCTCATGTTGTGACCCAACCATAAAATTATTTTCTTTTTTTTTTTTTTTTTTTTTAATTAAATCTTTATTGTTCAGATTATTACATTTGTTCCTCTTTTTTCCCCCCATAACTCCCCTCCTTCCAGCTCCCACCCCACCCTCCACCCTCACTCCCCACCCACTGTGTTCATCCATAGGTGCATGATTTTTGTCCAGTCACTTCCCGCATCTCCCACACCCCTTTTTCCCCCAAGAATAGTCAGTCTATTCCCTTTCTATGTCCCTGATTCTATTATAATCACCAGTTCATTCTGTACATCAGGTTATTTATTCACTTGATTCTTAGATTCATTTGTTGATAGATGCATGTTTGTTGTTCATAATTTGTATCTTTACCTTTTTCTTCTTCTTCCTCTTCTTAAAGGATACCTTTCAGCATTTCATATAATACTGGTTTGGCGGTGATGAACTCCTTTAGCTTTTCCTTATCTGTGAAGCTCTTTATCTGACCTTCAATTCTGAATGATAGCTTTGCTGGATAAAGTAATCTTGGTTGTAGGTTCTTGGTATTCAGCACTTTGAAAATTTCTTGCCATTCCCTTCTGGCCTGCAAAGTTTCTGTTGAGAAATCAGCTGACAGTCGTATGGGTATTCCCTTGTAGGTAATTGAGCCTCTTTCTCTTGCTGCTTTTAAGATTTTCTCTTTGTCTTTTGCTCTTGGCATTTTAATGATGATGTGTCTTGGTGTGGTCCTCTTTGGATTCCTTTTGTTTGGGGTTCTCTTCGCTTCTTGGACCTGTAAGTCCATTTCTTTCACCAGGTGGGGGAAGTTTTCTGCCATTATTTCTTGAAATAGGTTTTCAATATCTTGCTGTCTCTCATCTTCTGGCACTCCAATGACTCTGATATTAGACCGCTTAAAGCTGTCCCAGAGGCTCCTTACACTATCTTCACACTTTCGGATTCTTTTTTCATTTTGCTTTTCCAATTGGGTGTTTTTTGTCGAATCTTTGGTTTGATTATTGTACTCCTCTGGTCTGCTATTGGGTATAATATTCTTTATTTCAGTCCGTGTATGCTTACTTTCTAATTTCTTTATCGTAGCATCGAGGGTCTCATTAGTTTTCGTGAGGTTCTGCACAAATTTATGGCAAGCCCTCAAAATTGCGATTCTTAGCTCCATATCCTCCATTTCTGTCATGTTTTTTTGTCTCCGCATCTTTTATGCTTTCTTGGTGCACCCCCTTGTGGTCTCTGTGCGCAGTCTTGTTCTAGCCAAGCCTTAATTGTTGTAGTTAACACTAGAGGGATTTGACCCTCAGGCCGACTGGCTATAGGAATCAGCTGTGCGGAAAAGTCTGTCTTCTGGGGAGGCGCTAATCCAGCCTTTGCCTGAGGCGATCGGCAAATGGCTGTGCGCAGGCTTTGGGCGGGGCGGGATCAACAGGGCGGGCGGAGGGAGCAGTTATGGCCACGCTCAGTCCCGTTCCCAGAGGCTCTGCTTCTCAGAACCCCGGCAGCCGCTGCAAACCTCGGAGAGAAAGCTGCCCTCAGGTTCCAACTGATGCCGGGTAATCCCGCTTCTCCCGTTTGAGTCTGGGTCCCTAGATACTCGCCCGGATCTGGAGCCCAGAGTCTGAGACTCACTCCCGACAGAAAACGACAACCGTGCCCTCAGCCACCAGCCCGCTTTCGCGCGCACCTCGGTACCTTTGTATTTTCCACACTGCGCCGCCTCTGAGCCTCGATTTGCTGTTCTCTTTCCTTCTAGTTGTAGAGTCTCTCTTCAGCCAGCCTTCCTGTGGTTCTGGGTGATGTCCGTTCAGTCTTTTAGTTGTATTTTTGAAATGGTTGTTTGCGGCAGCGGTCTCCGGTGTTTACCTACGCCGCCATCTTGGTCGACTCCCCATAAAATTATTTTCATTGCTACTTCATAACTGTAATGTTGCTACTGTTATGAATTGTAATGTAAATATCTGATATGCAGGATGGTCTTAGGCGACCCCTGTGAAAGGGTCATTCGACCCCCAAAGGGGTCGCGACCCACAGGTTGAGAACCGCTGGTCTAGCTGCAGATGCAGCAAAATGTAAATAATGATTATCTCTGTGAGATGAGAATACAGATTTAATTAAAAGGTTTATTGTATAATGCTTTTGTGTTAGGGAAAATACAAAAATCTTTTTTTGGGTTTTGCACTTTATTAAGTTTTTTCTTAAAACTAGATTTCCTCTATTATAGACCTTTGAGTCATCCATTATCTTTAAAAATGGTAACGTGTTTAAAGAAATCTCTTTTTTTGGAGACTCCCACAGGTAGTAGCCCATAGTGACCCAAGATAAAGAACTTTGTAATCTATTTTGTCATCAGAATACTGAGCACTTTATAAAAGTTTAAAGTATATTTAACTGCTACATTTACAAGATTGCCCAGTCCTCCACAAAGATATAGGCTAGCATTACTAAAGAAGCAGAATTTTTGTTCCTTAGACTGATTGGATTCAAATGACTGAAGAACTGATTTTGTACAGGCTTTAATGAATCCTAAGCTTCACTAAGGCAAAAATAACTCTTAAGAAAGATGTTGCATATGTGAGCTTGATATATGTGTAAATCCTGAGTCTCACATGCCTTAACTGCCCTGAGGAGAATTCAGAATATCATACTCTACTTAGTACTCCCCTTGCATTTCTAATAAAATATAACAAAGCAGGAATTGGTAGAATTTCTAATCTTATAGTTGCTAATTTTTGTTCCAGTATTTGAAAACAATAGTAAATATGCCTTTATTATAGTTAACCTCCCTATCCTCTGCTTGCATCATCAGTTTCTCCCTCCCTATTATATCATTCTTCCTTACCTCAATTGCTGTCTCACCCATTCCAGTGAGGAATTTGTCTCCCCAACCCACTGAAGCCATTCCAATGTCACCAACAACCTCTATCCTATCAAATTTAGTAAAAATATTCTCAGTTCTTTCTTTTAACATTTAAAGCAAATGATTACTCTTGTCTTTCAAAAATATTTTCTACACTTGGCTTCTGGGATGCTACCTCTGTTTTCTTCCTTAATCTCCTTTGCAGGCCACATTTCTTCTTTGTGACCTTTTAGATTTAGTTTAACCACCATGGCTCAATCCTCTTGGCCCTCTATCTTTGTTACTCCCTGGATGGTCCTGTTCCTTGGCTTGAATATTTATTTCCAATTTTTGCACCGCCACTGCGCTTTAAATTTGTATATCCAATTGTTACTTAACTGTACAGGATGTCCAGCAGGCATTCAAATTAAAAATGTTCAAATCACAATTTTTGATTGCTGTTTTCCCATTCCCTGCCCTAGTCTTCCCCATCTTGGTAAATGTAACTGGTTGATCAGACCAAGACTCTGAGTGACATGTCTCTTTCCTTCTTCACATCCCATACAGTCAGTACACTAAGGTTTTGTTACCTTTGCTTTCAGAATATATCATTAATCCAACCACTACTTGTTACCTCCTTTGTTACTACCCTAGACATGCTGTGTGTCTGTTAGTTTTTAGACTTCTTTATAGATTTTCCTCCTTCTACTCTTACCTCTTATAGTCAGTGTCTCACATTTTTGCTAGAATGATCTTCAGCAAAGGTTAGTCAGATAATGTCATTCTCTTGCTGAAACCTTTCAGGGATTTCTCAGCACATTCACAATAAAAGCTCTTGCCTTGGCCTTTGAGCTCTACTTGTTCTGGCCCTTAGTTATCCTACTGACCTCTGTGTCCCTTTCTCTGCTGTTACCACACCTGTTTTCCTGTTATTTAGTAGACACTTCAAGCTTGTCCTGCCTCAGAATTTTGCACTTGCTCTTATTTTTTCCTATAATTCTCTTTTCCCTAGATAATTTGTGTGACTCACTGACTCAGTACAAGTATCAGCTCAGGTATTAACTCATAGTGCTCTTTTCCACTTTATCATATGGTCTTCTAAAATAGCCATACACCCCATCACTTTGATCTCTTTCCCTGCTTCATTTTACTCCATTGCCTTTATCATTATCAGGCATTATATGTTTGTTTATTTTTTGTCTCCGCCATTACAATGTAAGCTCCTTGAGGCCAGAGACTGTTTTGTTCATTGCTGTGTTCACAATGCCTGGATAGCACTTGGCACATAATAGATATCCAATAAATGCTTGTGGAATGAATCAATGAATGGGGTCCCAAATCTTAGAGGTTGGGGTGTATCATTTATTGTGAAGTCTAAGTTGCCATGATTTAACATTTATTTAGTACCAAATTCAGTGCTATGGCATTGTAAATACAATGACAAAAAGTAACCCTACATTGAA
This sequence comes from Myotis yumanensis, assembly GCF_028538775.1. NCBI lineage: Eukaryota > Metazoa > Chordata > Mammalia > Chiroptera > Vespertilionidae > Myotis > Myotis yumanensis. The sequence goes on along the minus strand of NW_027223764.1, from coordinate 20,419,755 downwards.
GAACTTACTGTTTAGAAGGGAGCTGGACATGCAAACACATAACTGCAAAGCAATATGATAATTGCTTTAAAAAAGGTATACAAGTTATGTAAAGGTATATAGTGGGTACTTAGGACCATAATATATTGGGGCTTCAGTTACAAAGTTATAGAGGAAGTAACCTTTAAGGTGAGAATTGAAGAACAGGTAGAGACTGTCAGGCAGATATCCGACTGAGAAATTGTTTGCCTTCAACCACAGAGGTGTAAGAAGGCAGCTGGGCATGTTTTTTTATACTGCCAGGAGTTGGAATTGATGAAATATAAAATCTGAAATTAGGAGTGGCTGGGCAGATAGGCAGTTCTAGGGATGGCAGTGGAGCTAGGTCATATGGGGTCAAATATGCTATACAAGATACTTTAAAGTTTGTACATGATAAAGAGCCACTGAAGAATTTTGAGCTAGGAAGTGAGCAAATCTGATTTGTATTTTAGAAAATCACTGGAAGCAGTGTAGAAGTAGAATGAACAAGGCTTGGTAATTGATTGAAATGTCAGGGATAATGACTTCCAGGTTTCTGGCTTGAATAACTGTTAGCGATACCATTCACCAAACTATGAAATTAAGGAAAAAAGAACAGTGAGTCTTCCTGAGGGGATGGCTAGAATTTAAAAGTATGTAATCAGCTTTTAGTGCTTAGAAATCTATTGGTTTACTTGTGTAATGTAATATATTTTGTATATTACAGATAATTATAAACATGTTAAATTTACTTTTCATATATTTTTATAGTTGGACATTTAGGCTGCTGAACTGTTGAAGGATGTTGGCATCTCTTGGTTTTGCTAGTTTGTAAATAGACTAATGAGAATAAGAATTCTTATGATAGTATAGTAAAACAAAGGGAGTAGTTTTATTAATATGCATAGAAATAAATCTGAATCTGGGGCCCTCTACAGTTTTAAACATATATAAAAAGCCCTCTTTTCAGGAAAAAAAGTTAAGTTAGAAGAAATGGTTCTAAATTTGTTGAGGGTAACTTTTACCACATAGGAATGTTGTCTAACATGTCTTGTTTTCTGATTTATGAAACATAAGCAGACTTCTTTTGGTGCTTTATTTTTTTATCATTTTGAATATATGGAACATTAAAATGTTTGTGCAGAGATAAGCTTATCTATACCTTCATGTTTTAGTTGATTTCTTGCTTTGGCATATTCCCTTGTGCTAAAAGTGGAAAAATCTGATAAAAGTGGAAAAATCTGAAACAGGCAAGACACAAGAGAAAAAATAGACTGTTTATTCTTGTGGCATTAAGGATATGGCAAGACCTTAGACCAGCACTATTTCATTAGAGATATAACACGAACCACATATGTAGGCCACATATGTAATTTTAATTTCTCTAGTAGCCATATAAAAATAAACAGATGACATTAATTTTAATATGTTTCATGTAACCCATTATATAAAAATAGTACAATTTCAACATATAGGTAATATAAAAAATATTAATGGGGCATTTTACTTTTTTGGGGGATATACCAAATCTTTGAAATCTAGGGGTATTTTACATGCACAGCACATCTCAATTTAGACAGCCATTTTTCAGGTGCTCAGTTGCTGTGTGTGGCTAGTGGCTAGTTTATTGGACAATGTAGTTCTAGATCATTCTTGACCAAAAAGTAGAGATTGCTTCGGCATTCTGCAACATTTAAAGGTGTCTCTCCAACATCAAGTGATTTATGTACTGTTTGTTTTATTGTCCAGTCAAGTATATTAAAGACATCGCTCTTTTCTTCATTTATCATTTTCCTGTTTATAGTAATTTTGTCCAGTAAAGATCTGTTCATCAATTTCATTGCCTTTGCTTTCTCCAACACCAATTTATAGTAATGGCTCTTAATCTAAAATAATAGCAGGTCTTTAAATTTTAATGATTTTTTAATTTAATTACAAAAATACTACACTTATGTTAAGAAATTCAAACAATAGTGAGATATAGCTATAAAAATTAGTAATTCTTTTCCCTCATTTTTTTGCTCCCTCAGATGTAACTACTATTAAGAGTTTAGATAATAGCATTTCTTCCCTTAGGAATATACATTTATGAGAAATTCTTGTTAAGTGAGAAAATTAGTACTTTGAAAATACTTATTAGAGTGGACCTATTTAAAATGAAGACTAAAGTTTTATAGTTATTCATGAAAAATTTACGTTGTAATTACAGCTGTGCTAATTCTTAGAATTAACAAAGAATGATGCACCTTCTTGGTATAATTATTCCACTAAAATTATGTGACAGTCTGGTAGCATCCTTCACACTTTGTTAGATTTTTTTTTTTCTTTTAGGATTTATCATATACTGGTAGACTAGCCTAGTGCATCAATTTTACCAAAACTATTGAGAATGTTCCTGGTTTCTCAAGAGATTTTTCTTAATTTTTGGCATTTTATTCCTTCATTCCTATTCTGTCATCATCCTTCTTGGGTTTTCTCTTCTTCAGTTGTTCACTGGTTTGATTCTGCCAGATCTTGATTCCCCAAGGGTTTTGCTATGAGATGAACACTTTCTTCAATAGTATTTTCATAGATTTCATGAAATCCTGCATTCTTTTCAAGTTTTGTATTTTCACTTCAGAATTGAATTGCATTGTGTTTACTTTGTATTATTGGATATAATTATTGGATATAACATTAGACTGTTAGAGATTGATGGGCAAAGCTGGATACTTAGTTGAAGTAGATGTTAGTGTCAAGTAGAAATGGATTCTGTAGGCAATCATGGCACATTTTGAATAGTACTATATTATAAGGGCTTTTGATTCCCTGTGCTAACTTGTAACTTAAGGAACTCAACTGCCTATTTAAATAATAGCCAGCCTTTATTTATTGACACTTTTACAATGACTGGAAAATTTCTATTCATGCATTATTTTATTTTATTTATTTAGTGTGCCTATGAAATAAATTTACTGTCCTCATCTTTTGCTTTGAATAAACTAAGGCTTAGAGCAATAAATTTTGCCACAATAAAGTTATTTGAAGTCAGAGCTAGTCAAGGGGCTGGGATTCTAACCCCTGAACTACAGTCCTTATTTGACTGCATACTCATGTACATGCACATACATTTCTATTTTATTGGTTTTTAGTGAAAGAAATATAGATGTGAGAGAGAAACATGGGTTAATTGCCTATAACACATGTCCCAACCAAGGATTGAACCCGCACCCTGGGTGTATGTGCCTTGACCAGGAATTGAGCCCTCCACCTTTAGTATATGGATGATGCACCAACTAACTGAGCCACATCAGTGAGGATCATACGCATACTTTTGTGCAAAAAAATGGATTGGATTGTAAATTCTTTTCACTTAGCATTATGTTTTGGATATCCACCCAATGTATGGATGATCCATAACTTTAGAAAATTACTCCTGTTTAGATTGTTTACAGTTTTTAAGAAAGAAACAGTGATGTGAGGATAAGCTGCCTCCTACACGCCCCCGCTCCCCCCAACTGGGGATGGAAGCTACAACACGGACATGTGCCCTGACTGGGAATTGAACTGGCAATCTTTTGGTGCACTGGAGGACACTCAACCAACTGAGCCACACCAGCCAGGACGATTGTTTACAGTTTTTGTTTATTTTTTATTTTACTAAGGTTGCTGTTCTTGATAATAGGCTTAGATTTAATAACCATGCGTGAAATAGGACTAGAGGCATTGGGCCTGGGACAGATGAGTTGGAAACTGAGGTTACCTTAAATCTCAAAGCATTGTACTCTCAATCTAAGGGTAGACTAGAAAAAAAATTACTCAGTTACAGAGAAAAATAAGGAAACTTGTCTGTTTTTATCTGGGTTCTGAGTGAAGGGGAAAGTTTCCTGAGATTTTGTAGCTATTGTTTTACTCGCATGTGAGTTTGTTTCATATTTTATACTTATTGCATGGTCCAGAATACCTCAGAGTTAAAAATTAACATTAATGCAGAGCCACTACATAGAGGAAAGTTTATAGTCTGACTGTATGGAATTCCCACTGATATTGCTAAAGTCCCACTGATGTGGAGCACACTACTCAAAATTATTAAAAAAAAAAAAATTGACATTGCCTTAAGCAAAAGTCAGCTATACAAGAGGCAGTAGAATTAAATTTTCAAGAAATCCAAAAAGTAAAACTATTAAATAGTAAATACTTAGTGTTATAACAAAAATGAAATCTAATTATAAAATTAATAAGGCCAAAGTGATCAGGGGCGGTGGAGGGGACAAATAGGACCTTAGTCATTAAAATTTAAAAACTGATTGGATAGGACAAAATGCAGAATAGACAAATATGAAAAGAAAATTGGTGATATTGAAGATGAATTTAAAGATATAACCCTGAATGACTAGAACTGGTAAAAAACTAATAGCAAAAATATTCAAATAGTGTTGCTCTAGTAGAAAACTAATAATACTAAACACATACTTAAACACATAGTAGACATTTAAGAACACCAAATTCATAAGATAATATCTTGAGATTCATCAGAGAAGAATGAGAGATATCTACAAAAAGCAATGACAAACTGACAAAAACAGATTTTTTAACAGTAACAATAGAAAAAAATGTATTAAAAGATGGGAGCAGTGTAAAGATATTTTAGGATGAAAACTAAGAGTACATATGGAAGGTATTGTGAAGTAAAAGCATTGTACAGTTGTCTAGGAGACAGATACTAATAATGATTAACTTTAGATATTTAGACAAGTACTCATATTAGAATGCTAAGAAAGTACTGTGATCAGCTTCTATATCAATATATTTGAAAACTTACATCAAAGACATTTTCTAGAGCAATTTGTGAAACTGACTCAAGAAGAAGAAATTTCAATGGACCTTAACATTAAAGAAAGTAAATTATTATTAAACATTTTCAACAAAAATTACTATTCCCAGGCAGTGCTACAGATGACTTATACCAAACATTTAAGGAGAAGCCTAGCCTTATACATAAATTCTTGACTTATATAATGTGTCTTATAGTAACCTTGATAACCCAGTCATGTAATTCCCAGTACTAGGAAGGAAAATGATAGACTGATTTTACATGAATATACAAGCAAAATCCTCAGTAAAGTATTGGTAAGCAAGCCAGGCAGTTTCCTGACATTGGATATTCCATATTTTTCCATTGATTTGAAGTTCCACATTTATTATAAAATGAATTCCCATATAAATGTGGATCAATTTTTAGTGGGGGAAGGTATATATGTGTGCTTCATCTGTCATCTTGAATTGAAAATCTAACTGTTGAACCTTGCATTCATGATGTTTGCGTTGACATTTTACTATATACTTTACATAAATATCTTTCTGTTGCATAATTTTGCAAGTCATTTGAAGGGGATGTCAGTGTCAGAACTCTGTATACCTCTTTTGAAACATTGTATTATTCTATAGAATATTAGTTCAAACAAATGTAAGTTGGAAGTAGATTTCCACAAAATTTTTTCCTCTCATGCCCTCACATACATGTTTATTAACATGTATGAATTGATTGTGCCTTGCCTCCTTCCCAAAGGAATTTGAGATGGCTTTAAAAAGGGACAGAGAAATAAATATTACCAGCCATCTGGGATGGATTAATCATTGTGTTTGAACTCCAAACTTAAATTTTGTGTTTTCTGGAAAAGAGCAGAAAGAGACACGTTATGCTCTGTTAAAGGGCATATGACTTTTGAGAGACATGCATGCTTTTTCCCTTCTTTTTACAGTGGGACATTGGATAAGGTGATAATTACTTTCATCGTCCATTTGCAAAAGTTAGAAAATATTCTTCAGGTATATTAACCAATTATGAAAGCTAAGATTTTAACATGGAGTCTTAACTCAGGGGATCTTAGTTTCTGAGGTGAGGTAAGATATACGGTTTACTTTTGCTTTCTGAAAAAATGCCAAGTGTTGACTAGTAAATGTGAAGGGACTTGTAGAGTTGCAAAATCATCATTTTGCAACCATCATAGTAAATTTTGGATCAGATTAAAATCATTAGTGTATGTAAAATCTAGGGAAATTTTGATGAGCAGGATATTTACATGCTTTTTAAGTGTTACCCCGCAGACTGCTTATTAATTGCAAGGGAGAAAATACACAGTAATTATATAGTAGAGAAATTGGACAGTACCTTAACCAGGTGATCTAAGTTAATATCATCACTGAAGGAGAAATGGAAATCATGTGCCTCCAGATGTGATGCCTTGAGAAGGACACACGATCACCTATGTACTATTGTGGCTAAGAATGTATAACCTCAATCTAATCATTAGGAAATGGCAGGCAGACATTAAATGAGGGATGTTTAATTTTAAAAAGGGGGCTAGGGGGAGCTAGTCTTATAAAATGTCAGTCCTATATAATAAAAGGGTAATATGCAAATTGACCCTAACAGCAGAATGACTGGTCACTATGACACACACTGACCTCCAGGGGGCAGGCGCTCAATGCAGGAGCTGCCCCCCTGGTGGTCAGTGCACTCCCACAGGGGGAGCTCTGCTCAGCCACAAGCCAGGCTGACGGCTGCCAGCACAGCGGTGGTGGCGGGAGCCTCTCCCACCTCCTCAGCAGCGCTAAGGATGTCTGACTGCAGCTTAGGCCTGCTCCCCGCTGGCGAGTAGACATCCCCCGAGGGCTCCTGGGCTGCCAGAGGGATGTCTGACTGCCAGCTTAGGCCCGATCCCCCGGGGAGTAGGCCTAAGCCAGCAGGTGGACATCCCCTGAGGGGTCCCAGACTGCAAGAGGGCACAGGCCGGGCTGAGGAGCCCCCCGAGTGCACAAATTTTTGTGCATGGGGCCTCTAGTGTCATAATAAAAGACAATGAAGAGCTATGGAAACTTTATAACATGTAGGAGGCTAAACAGACATGGTAACTAAAAGTATTGCCTGATTCTATACTGGGTCTTGTATTGGAGAGGGAAATATGCTATAAAGGAAATGACAGAGTCAACTGACAAAATTGGAATACTTACGTTAGATATGATAAAGGTATCAATGTTAGATTTGCTCACATTTATAATGTGTAATTATGTAAGAATACGCCTATTTATAGGAAATACACTGTGAAATATTTAGGGGTAGAGGGCCATGATGTCTGTAATTTGTCCTCAAAAGTTTCAGGAAGAGAAGTGTGTGTGTGTGTGTGTGTGTGTGTGTGTGTGTAGGGAGGAGTTGAGGGAGGGAGGAAAAGAGAGACAAGAAAAGGGGAAGGAACATGCACGATTGCAAAAATGGTAAAACATGTGGGGTATAAAATGTAAAAGGTAGATAAATATGGGTAAAGGTGTACAGGTGCTCATTATGGCATTTTTACTTTTGTAATTTATCTATAAATTAGAAATTATTTCCAAATAAAGAGTTAAGACAAATATATGGTTTAGTTATGATGCATTCTAATGAGGTAACAAGTAATAGAGCTTAGAGAATTTGTTCTGGAAGAATGAATAGTTAACATGCCCATTCAGCAGTTTCAAATATCAGATGTCTCAAGTGAACTTTGTTAAGTACTGGATCAAATCAATTCATGGTTGAATTATCCATTGAGTGCCTTAAGTGTCAGTATTCCCTATTGTTGATTGAAGAGGGATCTATATGTTTTAGATACCAAATGTGGACAGTGTTGACATTCTGTTATGGAAATGTAAAAGGCTGATTTGACTTTTTCACTTACTCAGGAAGATGGGTCAGAAATATATTTAAAGGAAGTTACTGATACTTCTCTCTAGGAGAATTTGAAACTGTAGAAACAATTGGACAGGAGCTCATATATGATTTCAGTGTTCAGAAGTATAGTTAGAAAAAATGATTTGGCCTAAAATATTTTAAGGCGTATATTAGCAATTAACTGCCCACTATTGTAAAGGAATCTGAATTTTTATCCCCTTTAGAAAATGTAATTTTGAAAAGAACTACATGCTGATGACTAATCCAGGATAAATTAGCTGTAAAATACAACCTAAATAATTGATTCTCCCCTACAGATAAGAAGCAAATGGAACTGATAAAACCACTTAGAACATTGTGAAAAAGTTAAAACTGTTTTTTAAAAGAGAGAAAGAGCCCGGCTGGTGTTGTTCAGTGGTTGAGTGTCGACCTATGAACCTAGGAGGTCAGGGTTCAATTCCGGTCAGGGCATATGCCCGGCTTGTGGGCTTGATCCCCAGTGTGAGAGGCAGCCAATCAACGATTCTCTCTCATCATTGGTGTTTCTATCTCTCTCTCCCTCTCCTTTCCTCTCTGAAATCATTAAAAATACGTGATTTTTTAAAAGATAGAAAGAAAAGATCAAGTGCTTTTAGTAAATACTTAGGTGGGAAAATTTTAATCCAAGATACATTTTAAAACTTGCATAATACAGCCAGCTTTTATCCCAATGTTAAAGGCTTTTCATGCCTACATTTACAAAAGAAATTTATAACAACACAAGGCTTTAAATTGAATTGGCATTATCTTGAAAGTCCACAAGATGGGGATGCTCCTTTTTTGTGTGTCTGAATTATGAAAGGATTGTCACAACCAATGGTGTATTGGAGCATCTCCTACTAGACTGAGAGATGATTGTTAAAATTTTAGGAATTTTGCAAACTGATTGTTAAACATGGCTATTATTAAAATTTAAATTGTATAGCTTAATATTATTAAACTAGAGGCCTAGTGCACGAGTAGGATCCGGATCCGGCTGGCCCGGCCCCAGTTGGGGCCCAATCAGGGGGGAGGGGCCATGGCCAATTGACTGGTGGGCTCTGCCCCTGATTGGGGTGGGGAGGCCAGTTGGGGGTGGGGAGGGGCTGTGGGTAGTGGGCCGGTCGGCCCCACCCCTGATTGGTGTGGTGGGGGCGGGGTCAGCCAGGGGAGGGGCCGTGGGCGGTAGCCACTGGCCTTGCCCCTGATTGGAGTGGGGGGGGGGGGCGATTGGGGGCAGAGCTGGCTGCGGGGAGGGGCCGTGGGCTGATTGGGGTGGCATGGGGGCTGATCAGGGGTGGGGCCGGCCAAGGAGAGGGGCTGTGGGCCAGCTGGCCTGGCCCCTGAATGGTGTGGGTGGGGCGACCGGGGGCCGGGAGAGGGGCTGTGGGTGGTTGGCTGGCCACTCCTGCCCCCGATTGGTAGGGGGGTTCAGTCGGGGGCGGGGCCAGTGGGGGGAGGGGCCACGGGCAGTTGGCCACTGGCCCTGTCCCTGATCGGAGTGTGGGGGCTGATCTGGGGTGGGGCCAGGCAGGGGGAGGGGTTGTAGGAGGTTGGCCAGCCGGCCCTGCCCTCTATTGGGGTAAGGGGAGGTGTTAGGGCACTGGGCCGGCCAGGGGGAGAGTGGCCATCCACCCCGCCCTTGAGGGAGAGGCCTATTGGGAGCAGGGCTGGCGGGGAAAGGGGGTTAAGCAGTTGGGGGGGTCGGGGGGAGAGGGGCCACAGGAGGTTGGCCGGCCAGCCCCACCCCCAACCCCAGTGGGGGTTCGCTGGCTGCAGTGGGCGTCATAGCAACCCGATGTTACAGCATTTCAGTCGCTGGCTTTTTATATATATAGATAAATGTCATTTATAAAAATGTAATAAATACTTAAAATTCATCACTTTGTAGTTATCTTACTACATATTAATATCCATGACCTTGACTTACTTTTGTTTATTATACTTTATGATTGAAATACTGTATCATGATGTACTACTGTATATCTTTTCCCATTTTCATGTTTAGTATCATTACCACAATGATAGCTTAAAATTAGCCACAGTAGGAATATCTACATGGCAGTTGGGCAAATGCCCTAAGTCAGGGCTTTATTGTTGTTTATTGTCTAGACTTTAAGTGATGGACAAAATACTAGTAATGCAAATTTAAAGTGTCATGTCTTTACCTATTACATTGTCATAGCTCAAAAATTTGAAGATACATCCTTCCATTCAAAAACTGAGTCAGAGTGGCTCAGTTTGTTGAGCGTTGTCCTGTGCACCAAAAGGTTGCAGGTTTGATTCCCGAACAGGGCATATACCTGGATTGCGGTTCAGTCCCTGTTATGGAAGGCAATGGATGGTTGTTTCTCTCTCACATAGTTGTTTCTCCCATCGATGTTTCTCTCTCCTTCCTAAGTATGCCCTCTGGTGAGGATTTAAAAAAGCAAAGTTATTACTTCACATTGTTTACATCATTGAGATAAACAAAAATATCAATCATTATTCCAAACTAGATTTGGAAAACTGGTTGCTAAACATTATCAGCACACCGCTGGTCATGTCATACTTGAATTCAGTGTTTTGGTAGGGAATGGATAATAGCATAAATTTATTATTCTGTTATTCGGCTTTAGGAAATTGTATTATGACAATATGTGGTCATTAACTAAGAATAAAAGAAAGATTGAGATTTAAAAGTTATTAGCTGTAGCACATAATAACTTTTAAATTTGAAGTCTTGGATATATGTCTGTTATAGATAAGAAATAGAATCATAGAATTTAGTTTAAAATTAATCCAGACCTATCTGTTTTACAGATAGAAATTTTTTCTCTAGTGTATCAGTCAGTCATTCAGACTGTTTTAAATTATTCTAGATACAGAGTTCATTGCCTAAAAATAGTATTGGAGAACTTTAGAAGTAGAGTTCTTTTTCTATTGAGCTAAGCTTTTATTTATTTATTTATTTATTTATTTATTTTATTATTGCCATTTGGTTCTGGTACTAACTTCCGCAGAAATATAGAAGCATAGAAACATAGAAGAAAAAAATTTATTCTGTATAGTAACCTATTAGGTATAAAGGTAGCAGGGATGTTCCTATTTAGACTTCTTTGGTCAAGAAGTATAGCTTTAGTTCCTTTAACCATACAGTGTATGGTATATTTTCTAGACTGTAATCTAAGACTGTTGCCTTTCTAAACTTCTAAATCACTACCTTTGGTCTCTTAATGACTTTGTAGATTAAGTAAAAGCTATTAGATTCTTGTACAAATTGTACACAGGTCAAGTATTTGTTAGATTCTTTTTAACTCAAAGCAGATCTTGGTGTTATTGTTATTCATGCTTGTGTTTTCATATTACTTTCAGCACAGCATTCTAGATTGTAGAAATGATACTAAATTTAATTTTATAATTTTTGGTATTTATTAATCCTTTTATTTGGAGTCAATTGCAGATTTGATAAACACTCAATATCTTTTGTTTACATTGAAATTATTATTTAAAATGTTGAATTTCAAAGGGCTATGGGGACATAGTTCTTTAAATAACCTCTAAACTTACTTCTACCCATTATCGTTACTTTTTGTTGTGAGTCTACCTACCAGTTCTCTTACATAGCTCACATTTCGCCATCTTATATACAGAAGTTCATCATAATGTATTTTGCCAGATGCTTTGCTGAGATCAAGATATGCTATGTTTATGGCATATCCTCCAGTGGAATACACATTTGTACTTCTGTCTTTGAAAAGTAGGCATTTAAAAGAAATCCTGGCATGGCTCAATGTTAAAGTCATATTCTTCCACAAATGCAAAAATAGAAAATCCACGAAGATTGGTGGGCTAGATAATTAAGACATCAAAAGAGAATAGGGACAGGCAGATCACTCGGGACACTGGATGAATCAAGGTCATGGTATATACCTGGACTGAAAAGAAAATAGCCTGTGATGAATCAAGGTCATGGTATATACCTGGACTGAAAAGAAAATAGCCTGTGCCATGAGAGCACAGCTCCTTTACTGAGGAAGCAACATGAGGTGGTGCCATGCAGCCCACATTCAAGTTACCTGAATCAGATGAAGTTTTAGGGATCTGGAATAGAGAGGACAGGATTTATTAGCCTTTCTTTTCATCTTACTATCTCTTTCCTTTGAAATGTATGTGGTGAAATACTAACAATGGGTGCTTCTGAGTGTCTGTGGTGGTTTTTTGCTACATATAGCTTCTCCTTATTCACTTTATTCTGGACAACCTAATACATACTTTACTTTTTTGAATATTAAAAGAATAACTCAATATGAAATTGTCTAGCACATTTATTTATATTTTGTTGGTAGGTAAAGGTTTATTTAACCTTTGTTAAATATTTCCCCTTTTTAAATTCCATTGAGCAACCATGGTGGAGGTTGTCAGGAAGTTACTAGTGTGAGTTGTCTCATCTCATTCCTTGGCCTCCACCCTTCTTCATTCTACCCAGACCTGTTTTGTTGCTGCTGGAAAGAAGAACAATTTATAATAGGTCACTTGATTAAATAGTAATAATAGAATAATGGCTTTCTCTCTCCCACTACCTATTTCTTCCTAAAAATCATAGTTCAAAAGCAGTCCCTGATCAGTCATCTTATTTCCTAGCCCACATTCAAGTTACTCACATTCAGTTATTACTCTTAAAAAATTATACTTACATATATATAATATTTATGTTGAGCCAATATATTTTTAGGTGTCCTCCTTGAGTATACTCTTCAATGTAAATTATGACCTTCTAGAATATAGAGATGGTTGTGTTTTATGAGTACTAGATAAATGCTAGTTCAGATAATCAGTTTTAATTCAGCCTAAGACAAGACTACTTGTTTAAAAAGTAGAGAGCACTTGGGAGGTAGAGGTAAAGGATTTGGGGACTATGAAGAAAGAGGATATATGGATAAAATTTATGGGCAGTTTTGGGATTTTATTAGTTGCTCATGTGATTGTATTAATTATTTTATGGCAGGTTTTCTTTTAACTTGAAGGTTTCTATAGCATGGATTAGTAGGCTCGCTACTTTTTAAAAATCTCTTGGTTCAATACATTGTAATTTGTTTTTTGTAATTAAATCATTCTCTCTATTTCTTGCAGATTGAGGTGGTGCCATGCAGCAAGAAGCAGTGAGATGCAGAGTTCGAGCCAGAAGGCCTGACATGGCACTTTATGTACCTAAAGCTCGAAGGGGTGTAGTACTCCTCAAGACAGGGGATGAGGAAAAAAGCTGTGGTTCACCTAATTCTGTGGTGGAAGAAGAACAAAAAAATTGTCTCTCCCAAAAGGAGATCTTTAGAGAAAAACCTAAGACTCAAAGACTAAGTATTTATCCTGATAAAAAGGAGCACAATCGTAGGGAAGGAAAGAAATCTTCAACAAAATTAAGAAAAGACACGTGCCTTCAAGAAAACAATGAGGTTAGGGTTTGTACTAAGAGAGGAGCCACAGAATCCAAAGAAATATTATCCCAAGGACATCAGCAAGGAGTCCTAAATTCTGGGACTGTACCTAGTATACCTTTACAAAGACATTTTAAACCAAAGAAGGCGGAGTGTTTGGAGGTTGAAACCACAGATGTGACAGGACACGAGAGGTTGCCTCTATCTCTGTCTTGTTCAGAAATCTGTGAGGCTCCAATTTTAAACAAACCATTCCAAAATGTGGAATTCTGTGATTTTAGTAGGCTCGAACTAAGTCGGGAAACATTTGAAAACAGAGATTTAGAAAGCAGAATTGAAACAAATGCCAATGTTGTAGAGATATCTGGAGTTTTAAGACCTGAGAGTATGATTGGACCAGTAAAATTAAGCTCTGATTCTGGAATTGTGCAACAAGGCATGCAAACATCAGGTGGAATGTTGAAGCTCAGCAGTGGAGGCATCACCACTGTTCCTGTTCCTGGAAGTCCAGATGGTGTCACTGATCAACCTTGTGTAGACTTTGAAGCTGAGAATGTTGGTGACATAGCCAATAGTATAGATTTCATCTTGGGTCAGAAAGGTATAGATACCATTCCTGAGACAACGGGTCACATCTCTCATAAAATGACTTCAGCCAACACATTAGAGAGCACAGATGGCATTTTTGAGCCAACGATGATTAGAGAGTGTGAGGAGAATGACAACACTGCTGATGAGTTATGCATAAAGTATGAGCCTTCTGATACAGCTGCTCTTGCTCATGAAACAGATATAGGTAATGGGTTTAAGAGTGTAGGTGACATTACAAATAAGGCATGTATGATGGACATTACAGATACCATGTCTGATCAAATAACTGTAGATAGCCCTTGTGTCGTTGCAGTTAGAATAGCTGGTGAAGCCTATAGCAATACAAGTAGTTTCTCAGAATATTTAGAAATGAGTACAGATATAACCCCTTTTCATGTAGCTAGAGGTGGGAATGACACTGAAAATTTCAGCAACCTCACTGCTTGCTCAGATAGTTATGCTGAGAGTGTTTCATGTAGTTTCACAGAGTCACTAGGAAAGTTGACAGAGAGTTCGTCAGATTGTGCTTCATCCTTGCCTATAAAGAAGATTGCTGGTAGTAATTGTAACGTCTCTTTGGACTCTGAACTCAGTATGTTAAATGGGACAAAAGTACTTTCAGATAGTGCCTTGGACAATGATCTAGATTGTACTAGTGATATAACAGAGGCATTGCATGAACTGAAAACTGAAGAGTTCAAAACAAAAGAGGAAGATGACTCAGAGAATATAGAATTTGGTATGTCCTTTCCTGGTATAGAATCAGTTTCTATAGAGACATCTATGGAACCGAAAACGACTGAAACTTCCCACATGGAGGAAAGTACAGCTACTGAGGAGAGCTGGGAGTCCATGTTTAATGATGATGGTGACTGCCTGGATCCACGTCTTTTACAAGAGGTATGTTTACTGGAAATTGCTTGATGCTTTGATAATTTGTAGATTCATAGAACTTGGGATTTTGGAGACATTTGTGTCCATTCACTGATTTACCTCCAATGTAAGGGTTCCTGCAATACACATAGGATTATAGACTGAGAAAAGACTATCTGGTAGATCCTTAAAAAAAAAGAATATGCAGAATTGAGTGATACTTATAACAGCCAAGTCCTTAGTGATTTAGTGAATAGATTAAAGATGAATTTAATGGATACTGGCTGGCTATTGAGGAATACAGAGGGAAACTTCTCAAAGGGGCTCTTCTGTGTTGACAAGATATATTTTACACAGGCCTATTTGAGGGGAGGAGGGTAGTTTATTATTGTTTATTTTATTTTTCCAGTAGATGTTCAGATGTTTTTAGACACTGTAGCGTGAAAGAATTAGAGAAAGGAAGAGTAAAATAAACGAAGGTATGATTGTTTTTTAAGGAATTTATTTTGAGTTAAAGAATAAATGGTTGTGGAGTCTATATAGAAAATATAAGTGATAATGACATGCTGGCTAGTTAGAGTTCATAAATACCAAATGTTAGGTTTTTTGTATCTAAATAATTTACAAATTATTTAGTTTAATATTTTCATTTTCTTAATTTAGACAATATTTAAATTAACATAAATACAAACTACTCCCCTTTCATTCCTTATAGTGGTGAGTTCACATAACCTTTACCTGAAATGAAAAAAATTATTTCCCTTTAAAATCCCCAATTTCATAAATGAGAAAATTGAAGTTTAGTGATCATACCTTTAGTAAAGGGAGAATCAGGATTACAGTCTAATTCTATCTTACTCCAATATTTATATTCTTTTTACCAGACCACTTCCTCACCTATAAAATAGAGTTGTGTTTGAGTGATTCCAAAGAGCCTTTTAAATACTGATGAGTCTTTTGTTTCTGAGAGTTAAACCAGAAGTACAGAAAAATAATCACACGCATGTGAAAGAGACATATGATACTGAAAAGGTCAGCCCATTGGACAGAATTGACTTTCCAATACCAGGCAGTTTCTTCTCACTCTTAGAATGTGTTTGCATGCACACCTACCTATACCACAGTTAGCACTTCTTATGGTCAAATCAACAAACACTATCTTAAACATTCCTTAGGAAGAAATATAGAGCAGAAAGTACCTATGAATGGGCATTCATGAACCCCTTGAAATTGCATGAAATTTTTTATAGGTGTAGTTTTTCATAGCTTTCATCAGATTCTCAAAGACAGTGGTCCCCATAATATGGTCCCTGGACCAACAGCATGAGCATCACTTGGAACATTGTTAGAAATATAAACTCTTCAGCCCATCAAGTGATTCTGATGCACATACAATGAAAACCACTGCTCAAAGATAATACAGAAACTTAAATGTATTTCAGAAAGTGAGTGTGGTAACTAGAAATTACTGTTAGCCCATAATTAGGAAAAACAACTGTTCAGAGATTTTAGAATCAAATTGGATTCAGAAATACCAATAATGGGGGAATTTGGGTGAATATAGAGAAGTTATTAAGGATCCACGCATTGGAAGATGGTCTTAGTTTGAGAAACGAAGCAGCATTCATAGGAGTTGGGAAAGGGAATACCGGAGTGGGTAGAAAACATAGGTGGGTACACATAGAGAAAGGACAGCTTCCTACAAAAGAAGGGCATGGCACATAGAGCCTTTAACACATGGTAGAACTTGTTAAATATTCACTGAATGGATGAAGGCTATAGGGGAGAATTAGAGATCTCTTCCTTTTTAAGGTAGCCTCCAGATGCTTTCAAAACACAATTGATGCCTGGCTGGTGTAGTTCAGTGGTTGAGCGTCAACCTATGAACCAGGAGGTCATGGGTTCGATTCCCAGTCAGGGCACATGCCTGAGTTGTGGGCTCGATCCCCAGTGGGAGGGGGTGCTGGAGGCAGCCAAACAATGATTCTCTCTCATCATTAATGTTTCTATCTCTCCTCTCTTCCTCTCTGAAATCAATTAAACAGACGACAAAATTGCTGCTAGAACTTGGATTCTGTGTATTAGCTTAGGGATATGGTTTTGTATCCAGGGGGCAGGGCAGTCAGGTGGGTAACTGTTTTTCAGGTCTTAACACTGTTTAGAATAGGTGCAAAAGAATGTAGGTAACTACTTAATATTTTGAGGAGCATAGCCAGAGAGGACACTAGCATGTCCTAAAGCTGGGAATGGCAGGAAAATGGAGTATGTAGTGTTTTAAGCCAAAGACAGCCAGTGCCTGGGTGTTGTGTTTGGATATCTTCGGAGGTGCTTGGTAGGAAGTGGATCTATGTTGAGGGATGAGGATGGATGAGAACAAAAAACGAGATGGAGAGATGGATTGAGAATGTTGAAGCAGATCTAACTTTAAACTTTGGTCTCCTGTGCTTTGGGTTTTAGAAGATGTAATAATAATAATGTTATTAAATGATGTCAAATCCAATAACATTAATAGTCCTTTGGCTACTATTACACTTAATTTATTATATGTATTACTCCAAACATACTTTATTAAAGGTTAAACCAGAATGTCTCCCTACCTTGAAAACTTTCCAACCAAAGATGTTTGGCTCTTTTCCCAGCTGGCCTGTTTCTTTGTTGACAATGGCTAGACATATGGAGGTTTTTCTAATACTTTTAATAGGCAGGAAAGTATGCTATACAGTAGGGTGTGGCAGCCATTGGCATGTGAAGCAGTTTCCTGTGATGTTTGAACCTCTAAAATTGCCTGAGGAGGATAGAGAGCATAGCTAGGCCATTATTGAGCTCCCAGAATTGCAACTCTTGATGAGTCTCTGTAGATCACACTTAATCTTCTAAAGCCATGGTATGGGATGCCCAGAGACTTAAGTTGATAATTTATATATAAAAGGATATTGGCATGACCTCTTTTAACCTTCTGAGTGTTGGTACAAGAACAAAGGAATTATTGTCTAAATAAAACTTCCTTAGCTTCTATGCCTCTCTCTACTGATCGGCAAACTTATTGGTAGGAGGGTTAATATCTTTTGTTATTAGTTCCAGCTCATGTTAACATACATATTTGATTTGTTTTTGGTGTTTTTTTTTAAGCCTCACGGGGGAGTGAAGATATTTTTTTCTATTGATGTTTATGGAGAGTGGAAGAGGGGGAGAGAGAGAGAGAGGAGAAAGAAAAACATAGATGTTAGACAAACCAATTGGTTGCTTCCTGCACATGCCCCGATGGCGGGGTGGGGATTGAACTTGCAACCCAGGTATGTGTCCTTGACCAGGAACTTAACTTGTAGGTTTTATATTTATTGTTCCGTGAAATACAGACTAAGAATTGTATGTTTTGCTATTATTAACACTGCTATTTAATCAGTCCCAGAAGCCAAAATGCTTAATAGTTAGCTTAAAAATGGGATACAATTATACAAATTTCAATTTTGCGGACTAGGGTACAGCAAAGGACCTTAATCATATTTTCTTGCCAGATCACCCTCTTTTCCTTTCTCTTTCTAATCAGTTCTTAGTATTTATATTTCGGAGGTATTTTTAGAGTCGTGCATTGTTTACCTTTCACAATGCATTATTTAGCCCCAGTTTTATGTAAATGCATGGACATGCAGTGCTTTGTTTTGTTTGTTTTTTTGCAAAGTAGCTCTGAAAGTCAACGCCAGAAATCCAAAAATGAAATGAAGGAAACAATTCTAATAGGCTAAAAAATATTTAGAATTAAAATTAACAAAAGACATACAAAACTTGTACTTTGAAAATTGCAAAATGTTGGAAGAAATTAAAGAAGACCTAAATAATGGAAAGACATCACATGTTCATCTCTGATTAATAAAATTAAGATACTTCCCAAATTCAAATGGAAATGCACGGAACTCAGGATAACCAAAGTGATTTTGAAACAGAAGAACAAAGTAAAAAAACTCAAACTTCCTGATTTCATAGTTATTATAATAAAACTACAGTAATCAAGACAGTGTGGCACCTGGTATAAGGGTGGACTTGCAAGTGATTTAAGACTCCCCTTGTTTCTGGGGCTCTGAGTCATTAAACTGATATACCAGCCCACTCTAGGCTTTTAAGACTTTGTTAAAAGTTTAGCTGATAATCATCTTGCTCACTTGTGTAGTGGCCGCTTCTTCCCATGATATGTCAAAGGCAAACGGTTTATATGTTCTGTTTCTCTTTGGAGGGACTTGTCATTCTATGGACTTTAGTTTTCTTGGTTGTCTCAACTGAATTCGATTTTATAGATCAGCTGCTCTTATTGTTATGGTGGTAAGAATACTCTCTGTACTTTCTGCATCCTAAAAGTGGAAATAGCCCTGGTTGTTTTGGTCAGTGGTTAGAGTGTTGACCCGAGGACCAAGGGTTGTGGGTTCAAATCCTAGTCAAGGTCACCTACTTCAGTTGCAGGTTCATCCCTACCCCGGGCAGGGTGTGTGCAGGAGGCAACCAATCGATATGCCTCTCTCACATGGTTCTTTCTCTCTCTCCCCCTCCCTCCCTTTGTCATTTCCTCCCTCCCTCCTACTCTCTCTAAAATTCAATGGAAAAAATATCCTCAGGTGAGGATTTAAAAAAAAAAAGTGGGAATAGCTTGGCCTGTAATAGATTCAGCACTCAGTTAAATTTTGTTTAAAGAAGGTTGAATTCATTGAATATTTAGGTGCCATATAGTATGCTAAGCACTTACTGCATCATTTCATTTAATCCACACAGCTGTCTATGAAGTATAAATATTACTATTATTCCCATTTTTTAAGATGTAAAACTGAAGCCTAGTGGAGAAACGGAACTAGAGGCACTTCATTTTTGTTGGTTTTACTTAAATCACCTTTCCCCTTTCCTCCCTCCTCAATAAAATTCTTGAATCCATTTTTTACTTCTCCAAGGAAAGGAAATACAGTTCTGGCATTGCAAGCTCTCGTTTCCTCATTTGATGGGAAAAGGGGCATGGTACAATAGAGGGAAAGCTTGAAGGCATCTAGTTAGGCTTTTAATTAACAAGAAGACACTCTGAAGGCTTTGGATGGTCAGTATTAGCATCTAGGTTCTGTAACAAGTGAATGACAAAATGGCTTTGTTGCCACTTTCCACTTTTCCCTTTCCCTTCTGTTTCTAGTGTAAAATAGTTAATAGCCTTTAGTTTTTTCATAGGATAGTAGAATTTTAATGTTGTTGGGTGTTTGTTTGTTTTTTAGAAAAAGAAAATAGCCAAATTTAGTACATACATATGTATGGGAACTTCGCATATATGAGAGAGTCAGAGACCCCAAATGCATGAGAGGTTTCTAGAATGTTTAAATATTTTTATTACTATTAATTTCTTTACTAACCTGCTATGTGGCAATTATTTAAGGTAGTTCTCATGCTAGGGACTTTAATTTTAATTACGTGAACCACTTAAATTTGCCTTAAATTCCTTTGTAAGCTAAGTTCAACAAAAGGTGGACTAACAAAGTGTTTCTATTCTTAAATTTTTGTTTTTGTTCACTTCCAAAAGAAAAACTATGAGATGAGTCTGATCAGTAAGCTCAAATAATACAAACATTATTAATTGATCTCTTCAGTTATTTTCTGAAATTCATTTTCCACGATGTGCCATTTGTAACTCACCACATTAATCATTCCACATTTTCTCACACAGTAGTTGATAGATGCAAGTTAAGTTTCATGCATTGCCTGTCTTTGCTAGAAATTCAATACCTTTTCAAGTATTTCACATGTATTATATAAACTGGGTGATAAAACCCTGGTCATTGTATTTATGAACAGCATTAATACAGAGACAATATTAAAAGTTAAATAATAGGAACATGGAGACTAGGAGGAAGATTGTTTGGGGGAATCCTATATAATAAAACCCTAGTATGCAAATCGACTGAACAGTGGAACGACCAGCAGAATGACCGGTCACTATGATGCGCACTGACCACCAGGGGGCAGATGCTCAATGCAAGGAGCTGCCCATTGGTGGTCAGTGCGCTCCCACAGGGGGAGCGCTGCTCAGCCAGAAGCCAGGCTCATAGCTGGCGAGCACAGTGGCAGTGGCGGGAGCCTCTCCCACCTCCGCGGCAGCGCTAAGGAACAGCAAGCTGAGCAGTAAGGAGCGAGGGATCCCCGACTGCCGCTGGGGCATGGGGCCTAAGCTGGCAGGTGGACATCCCCTGACGGGTCATGGACTGCAAGAGGGTGCAGGTCGGACTGAGGGACACAGACAGACAGACACACACACACACACACACACACACACACACACACGCCAGTGCACGAATTTTGTGCACCGGGCCTCTAGTATTATATAATGCTCTGGCTTGATGTGACAGTCACTAATATGCTTCTTCTTTCTTAGTTATCAGGGAATATGAAGAATACAAAAAGCATCCAGGAACCTAGATTTGATTATTATAACAGTGAAGTTCCTGATATTGACCTCAGTGATTGTGAATTCCCACATGTCATTGAAATTTATGACTTCCCTCAAGAATTTCGTACTGAAGACCTCCTACGGGTTTTCTGCAGTTATCAGTAAGTATTGCAAATGGTTGGGGATGTTAGGGAAAGTGGGATGAAGTTTTCTTTAAAATGTCTTCTGAAAAATTATCTCATGTTTTCATATTCCCTGTTGTTAACTTTAGCATCAGGTTTACTTATTGTCTTTTCCAAGTCTGTTAGAAATGTTGTGTATTAAACCACTCTTCTGCTAAATCCTTACAAATGCCAAATAGTCTTTCTAGACAATTTTTAGCAGTTAGGAAGACCGGTATTAATGATGACTTCTAAATCTGTCTTCATAGTGTATTTAGTTCATTTTATATTGTAATTCTTGATATACTCTTGAATAAGGTAGAGGTTAGGAGTGCAGACCAACCCACACAGTCAGAAATCCATATATAACTTTTGCCTCTCCAAAAACTTAACTATTAAGATCCTACTGTTAACTAGAAGCCTTACTGATAACATAAGCAGTTGATTAACACTTATTTTGCATGTTATATGTACAGTATTTTCACAAGAAAGTAAGCTAGAGAAAAGAAATGTTACTAAGAAAATCATAAGACAAAGACAGTACATCCTATATAATAAAGAGATAGTATGCAAATTGATCATTTCTTCAACACACAAGATGGCCACCCCCATGTGGTCAAAGATGGCCGGCAGGGGAGGGCAGTTGTGGGTGATCAGGCCTGCAGGGGAGGGCAGTTAGGGGTGACTGGGCCAGCACAGGACGGCATTTGGGGGCGACCAGGTCTGAAGGGGAGGACAGTTGGGGGGACCAGCCCTGCAGGGGAGGGCAGTTGCGGGGGACCCAGACCTGCAGGGGAGGGCAGTTGGGGGGAACCAGGCCTGCAGGAGAGGGCAGTTAGGGGCAACCAGGCTGGCAAGGGAGGGCAGTTAGGAGTGACTGGGCCAGCAGGGGAGGGCAGTTGGGGCCGACCAGGCCTGCAGGGGAGGACAGTTAGGGGCAATTGGGCCGGCAGGGGAGCAGTTAGGCGTCGATCAGGCTGGCAGGGGAGTGGTTAGGGGGTGATCAGGCTGTCAGGCAGAAGCAGTTAGGGGCAATCAGGCAGGCAGGCGAGTGGTTGGGAGCCAGCAGTCCCGGATTGTGAGAGGGGTCCCAGATTGGAGAGGGTGCAGGCTGGGCTGAGGGACACACACCCCTCCATGCATGAATTTCGTGCACCAGGCCTCTAGTTTATAATACTGTACTATATCTATTGATACTACAGGTTTTAAGAAATTCAAACATAAATATTAATAAATTCACATGCAAGTTCAAAACCATCCATGTTCAAGGGTTAACTGTATTTGGATGTATGCCTGACATCCTTTTTTGTATGTTTACTTGTCCCATCTTTTTCTCCTCTTTCTTGCCTTCTTTTGGATGGATGAGGTATTTTTTTTCATTCTATTTTTGGGGGAAATGATGCTCTGATTCTATTCTTTGGTGGTTACTTTAGAAATTACAAAATGCATGTTTATCAGTGGCTAAAGTTGATATTTTCACACTCTTCCCAAACACTGTAAAAGCTTTTAGCTTCATTCCCCAATTCCATTCTTCACTTCATCTCCACCCCATTTTATATGCTACTAGAGGCCCGGTGCACGGATTTGTGCACTGGTGGGGTCCTTCTGCCTGGCCTGTGGGGATTGGGTCAAAACCAGCTCTCTGACACCCCCCAAGGGGTCCTGAGTCGTGAGAGGGCGCAGGCCAGGCTGAGGGGACCCCACTGGTACATGAATCCATGCACTGGGCCTCTAATATGCATATAAGATCTTTGGTTAATCTCTTCCCACCCTTCCCTCTGAGATACATTGGTATGTTCCATGTTTCCATGCCTGTGGTTTCAGCTCCTACGTTGAGCATATGCCCCCTGGTGGTCAGTGTGTGTCATAGCTACCAGTCGGCTGGTTGACCAGTTGCTTAGGCTTTTATATACATAGATTATGATTGAGCATTGTGATTCTTTGTATTTATTTATTTTTTTTATTTTTATTTTTTTAAAAATATGTTTTATTGATTTTTTTACAGAGAGGAAGGGAGAGGGATAGAGAGTTAGAAACATCAGTGGGATGTTCATCAGCTGCCTCTTGCACACTCCCTACTGGGGATGTGCCCGCAACCAGGGTACATGCCCTTGACTGGAATCGAACCCAGGGACCTTGCAGTCCGCAGGCCGACGCTCTATCCACTGAGCCAAACCACCTAGGGCTATTTTTTATTTTTTTAAAAAACATATTGATTTTTTACAGAGAGGAAGGGAGAGAGAGAGAGTTAGAAACATCGATGAGAGAGAAACGTCGATCAGCTGCCTCCTGCACAACCCATACTGGGGATGTGCCCGCAACCAAGTTACATGCCCTTGACCGGAATCGAACCTGGAACCCTTCAGTCCACAGGCTGATGCTTTATCCACTGAGCCAAACCGGTTAGGGCAGCATTGTGATTCTTTTTAATTTTTTTCTTTTAAACTTTTATTTGATGTTACTGTTTTATATATTCAGCATTCAGATTTACCCATTTTCTGTGTTCTTCATTTATATCTTCTTGCATCTCATACCTACCATCTGAAATCTTTTTCTTTATGTAAGTGTGGGACAATTATTTAGCATTTACTTTAGTGATAGTCTGCTGGTAAGAAAGTCATTTTTTTTTTAATGTCTTTATTTCAACTTTATTCTTGAAAGACGTTTTTGCAGGATATAAAATTATAGATTGGTAGTTACTTTTCTCTCAGAAACTTGAAGTTGTTATTTTACTGTTTCCTGGCATTCCTTGTGGAGGATGAGAAGTCATCTCAAAGTCTAGCAACTGTTGCTTCTGAATGTAATTTTTTTTCCTTTGGATGCTGTTAAGGCTTTCTCTTTGTTTTTGGTGTTCTGAATTTTCAATATGAGGCTTTGTGTTTCTTTTTATTTATTCATTCTGATATTATTTGGGCTTCTTAAATCAGTGAATTAATGTTTTCTATTGGTTTTGGAGAGTACCTCACACATTATCTCTTCAAATATTGCCTCTGCCAGTTTCTCTCTCTTCTACCTTCTCTAGGATGCCAATCAAATGTATATTAGACCCCTCACTTGATTCTCATGTTAACTCTCATATTTTTTATTTTTTTCTGTTTCATTCTGAGTAATTTCTTTAGCTCTAGTTTCCAGTTCACTGATTTTTTTCATTTGTTTAATTTGCTGTTAAATCTGTCCACTGAATTTTTAAATTTCATTTTATGTTTCTAATTTTTCAAAGTTCTCTGTCTTCTTCAAATATGCATAGTCAGTTTTTAGTTTCTTGTTTTCTCTAAGTATTTTCAAAATTTAAAAAATTTCTTCAAGTATATTAAACATAGACTGTATATAGTTTATATCTGGTAACTACTTTACCTGAAGTCTTTTTTAGTTCTGTTTCATCAAATCTTCGCTCATAGTGCCTTGCTTTTTAGTTCCAAGATTGCAGATTTAGTTCCAAGAGCTCTCCATTTTCTTTACAATTTTATTTATGGAAATTGATGCCTCCAATAAAAGAAGAGGATTTCTCCTGAAAGGATTTGTGTTTTTTCTACCAAGCACCAAGGGCATTAACAGTTCAGGAACACTGTAAATTAAATTATTGATTTGAGGTTATTCTGACCACTCAGTTAGAAATAGTCAAGTGGAGAATGATAAAAAATGATTGTTACATGTTTCAACTAGTTTAACAACACTTATAAGTGTCCATTCACTTGACAGTCTTTGATGTAGTGCCAAGGCCTTTTTTTTTTTTTTAAGTTATTTGTCTATTGGTAAAAGACTTTTTGCATATTAGCATCATATTATTCCAGTTTCATTTCTTTTAAGTGGAGTAAGAACTTTAACATACTTTCAGAATCATCTGAGTGCATATTACTTATAGGGTTAAATGTTTCCTCTGTCTTTTATAGCTGTTTTGCCTGAACAGTTGTTAGTAGTTTCTTAGGATTTTTAGTGACTTCACCTTTCTCTGGTCTTCCAATACATTCAACTAAGTTTTTATAGACAATTAAGACCCAATATCCAGAGCCTATTCCATATAAAATGTATAATAGATTTTAAAAAGCAGTCACGATTAAATCACAAATTAGAACTACCTTAGATTGTCGTTAATAATGATGACTTTTAAAACCAAGGATCAGTTTTGATGTTTAAACTTGGAAGATTAGTTAATTCTAATGAGTTACTAACTTCCCTTTGATTTGTTTCTTTTTAATCTTACCTGTAAGACCTTTTTTCTTATCAAATCTAAAAACATCCTCGAAAGAGAGGTATTTTAAAGGATTATAAATTCTAAAGTCTAAAAGATTCTCCAGAATACATCTAGATCTTTTTGTATCCTTTTGTAAACTATCTTATGATACATATTTTTACTATTGAATTTTTTCACAGTCTCCAACCCCTGTGGTCACTTTACGCTATGGTTAAACTTGCTCTTACATTTAGGAAATTTTCTAACTAACCATCAAAGCTTCCTTTATTCTATTTCCCTTAAACAAATTTTTTTATCAAAGGAATTTTTTTTTCTTCATTTGTTTTTAAAGAGGGAAAATATTTTAGCAGTTGGCTTTTTTCTTTATAGTACTTTATAAAAATAGAAAAGGTCATGATCTATAATAATGCCTGTGAGTCAAATACTACAGGCAGCCTTGTGTTTTAATCATTAATCACCATCTTCATTAATATTAATAATTTTTTATGAATATTGGTATTAATAATAAAAAATAATGAGTGCCATTCATTTACTAAATACCCCCTGAGTGCTCAATACCGTGTGCTCTTTGCTTGTCATGGATGATCCTATTTCCATTTTTACAACTCTGTGAGGAAGTACCATGCCCATTTTTACAGATGAGGAGACGTAGCTTCAAGAGAGGTTAAACTCAGGATGGATAGCAGAACCTGATTCCATTTATATCTGATGCTTAAACACTGTGCTCTTTCCACAGTACTATATTGAGTCCATGAGCAGTTTTAAGCTCCTAGCTCAGTGGTTCTCAACCTTGGCTGCACATTAGAATCACCTGGGAATCTTTTTAAAATCCTGATTTCTGGGCCTCATCCTCTGGAAATTCTGTTTCTTTGTTATGGGGTGAGGCCACAACATTAGTAACAAAGAAACAGAATTTCCGGAGGATGAGGCCCAGAAATCAGGATTTTAAAAAGATTCCCAGGTGATTCTAATGTGCAGCCAAGGTTGAGAACCACCGTCCTAGCTAAAAAAATAAAAATAGCTGCCCTAACTGGTTTGGCTCAGTGGATAGAGCGTCGGCCTGTAGACTGAAGGGTCCTGGGTTTGATTCCGGTCAAGGGCATGTACCTTGGTTGTGGGCACATCCCCAGTAGGGGGTGTGCAGGAGGCAGCTGATCGATGTTTCTAACTCTCTATCCCTCTCCCTTCCTCTCTGTAAAAAATCAATAAAATATACTTTAAAAAAAAATCGCTGTCATGCCATCATCCTGATAGTCCTTGTGTTAACTATATAACTGTGCTCCAAAATAAAGGTGTTTTTTAGACTAGGGCAGGCAGGCTTTCTGATAACAGTTGTACTTTCTCTCCATTACTTGATTTTTTTTTTTAATGATTTGTCTCTCTCTCTGTTTCTCTCTCCATCTCTGTCCAAGCCTACATATGCATTAAATCCAGGTGACCTTCCCTGCCTTCCGCCTCCTCTCATATTCTTCTAACCCTCCTTTGCTTCCCCTTTCTACCTCTTCTTGTTCTGTGCCCTTAAGAACATCTCTTGTAAAATAGTGTGTTAAGTACTTTACCTCCCTAAGGAACTTGTGAGGATTAATTAGTTGATGTCTATAAAATAACTGAGAATGTAAAATACTCCCAGGTAGTTCTTTATAATGGTATTATTGCTTTTAAAATTCAGTGGCTTCTTCTATCCTCCAAGCTGTTTTTGTTTCATTATCCCCATTCCACCAATGTGCTGTTGAGTGTTTCTCTCTCATCCTGAAATGCTTTATGAGACTCTATTTGAAAGATGTTTCATAAAGTAAATTTTATGAAATAAAAATTGTGGTTTTTTTGTTGCAGGAAGAAAGGATTTGATATTAAATGGGTGGATGACACACATGCCCTAGGAGTATTCTCCAGTCCAATTACAGGTATTTACTCAATGGATTTCAGTATTATTTTTTTATTGTCTATTTTTTATTGTCTATTGTCTACTTGTCCTTAGTTCCCTTTTATTTCAGCCAACCGGCATTTTATTCAGCCAGTATAGGGTATTTGGCAGATACAGGTTTTTGAAGCATGGTATTTTGGTACTCATGTGCTTGTCTTCTTTCTCCCTTTTCACCTTAATCCAATGGTTAGAGAAATAGGCAGCTTCTTTCAAGGTTATTTGCTGCATAATTGTTTGTTTCAATAGTACATAAACAGATTATAGGTAGATATTTAAGAAGCCTGTGTGACTAAATCTTATAATATTTAAGATTTTTCCCCCAGACAAATGAATTTGCAGTAGCCCTTTAACCAGCTATATAGACAATATGCAAACCAATGGGCATGGCTCTATTTCAGTAAAACTTTATTTACAAAAGTCAGGTGTTTGGCTGAACTTGATTATAGAGCCATAGTTTGTTGATCTCTGGTCTAAAATAACCACCGCCAGGTTGTTCCTTACAGACTTTCTAGAGCTTACCATCTCCTTTGCTTGCCATGAAAGAAAAAATAAAAAGCACATAACATCTAGGGAATACTTTTTAAGAACTAGTCTTAAATTTTCATTTGCATCACTCTTTTTCATGTCCTCTGCCTCTTTGTATTTCTTTCTCTTTGCAGCTCGTGATGCTCTGGGTAGTAAACACACCATGGTGAAGATCCGGCCCTTGTCACAGGCCACAAGAGCAGCCAAGGCCAAAGCTAGAGCTTATGCTGGTGAGCCTAATGTCAGGTGTTTTTTTTTTCTTGTTAATAGTAGTTTACTGTTTTTTCAGCACTTGAACAGCAACCAGAGTAGTAAAGACATATGACTTTTATTTTTAATGTTAAAAGACGTATGTTTTTAAAGAAAGAATAATATAGAAAAGGCTGTGTAGTAAATGTGGCATCTGAGCAGCCACTTGGAGAGAATGGGTGATGCTAACTGTAAGCTATGCAGCAGTCATTTTCTGATGACATCCTTATATAGTTTACCTCTGTGTTTAGTTGTTTGATAGAGTCACTGTAAGAAATTGTGTTAATACAGATAAAGAAGCCAGGGTTGTTTGTGCTTTGCCATGTTAATTTCCTCTGATCATATATCAGGCTCGTATTAATTACTGCTGATGCAGCCATTGTTAGTCTATTTTGTATGTTAATTACTGAGTTAAATCACTTGGAGCTAGAGTGCTTTCTCTTCCTTACTCTCTTTCTCTCATTCAGAGTTCCTCCAGCCAGCAAAGGAGCGTCCTGAGACTTCGGCAGCCCTAGCTAGAAGGCTAGTCATCAATGCCCTTGGGGTTCGAAGTAAGCAGAGCAAAACTGAACGGGAAGCAGAGCTCAAGAAACTGCAAGAAGCCCGAGGTGAGTTGAAGGGATGGTGTTCTTCTCTAGTCCCTTTAGAGCAGTGGTTCTCAATCTTCCTAATGCCGCGACCCTTTAATACAGTTCCTCATGTTGTGGTGTCCCCTAACCATAAAATTATTTTCGTTGCTACTTCATAACTGTAATTTTGCTGCTGTTATGAATCGTAATTAAATATCTGATATGCAGGATGTATTTTCATTTACAAATTGAACATAATTAAAGCATAGTGATTAAACACAAAACAATATGTAATTATATAGGTGTTTTCCGATGGTTTTAGGTGACCCCTGTGAAAGGGTTGTTTGACCCCCAAAGGGGTCTCGACACACAGGTTGAGAACCGCTGCTTTAGAGCTAACGATATTGCATGCGTTAAAAAAAAAAAAAAAATGAAGCTCATTTTTTTGGTCATTTTCTTTTCCTAGAAGCCTCCCAAGTATATTGAAATTGTCTACCGTTCCACACACCAAGGCATCGTAATCCATTTACTTACTATTGTTTTCCAAGATAGGTTCAGTCTTCTCAGCTCATCCATGGCTTTTTCTATAGTTCTTGCTCTAAAGGCTGAGAAAAATTTTGTGTGTGAAAACATATGGTCTTCTAGGTAGAAAACATTATTTGCTGTGGTTTTACTGGGCCATGATTGTCATGCTATTATCAAATGGTTGAGATCTTACGTAGAAGACAAATTAAGAAAAAGCCAGCCACTGGCATTGATGATGATAACTGTAAGAGTTATTTTTTTTGTAAAGACAGTCCTGAGTGGCTCCATTAGAGTACATCTAGATTAACCTAGCTTCTGATTATTTTTCAGTACAAGAGTTCT
Organism: Myotis yumanensis; assembly: GCF_028538775.1. Classification (NCBI taxonomy): domain Eukaryota; kingdom Metazoa; phylum Chordata; class Mammalia; order Chiroptera; family Vespertilionidae; genus Myotis; species Myotis yumanensis. The sequence goes on along the minus strand of NW_027223764.1, from coordinate 20,390,282 downwards.
CAGAAAATATTTCAACCGATTCACAAGCAGTATTTTTCTTTACCTATAAGTTTTAAGTTGAGGTTAAAATCTCTCTTCCCATTGTAGGCTATTGACTTGTCTGTAAAGGTTTGGGATTCTGGCTTTTACTTAAGTACTTTTTATCAACCTTCAGGCTTGAGACATTCTTATTGCCTTAGCCCATGATCTGTGGAATCTGTGAAGGCAATTTATTCTGAAAATACCATTTACTGAAAGTAACTTCATTTTTTCATTAAACGAATTGAAGTTTCAAACTCTTTGTTTATTGCCAGTCTAACAAGGCCATTAATACTTCCTGTCCACTCTGCTTTGGTGATAGCAGGGAGCTTACAGACTCTCGGCTGCACTGGCCAGATAACCAGTGACAGAGTGTGTCATGGCAGGTGCTAGAGTTTCAGAGTAGAACCCAACTAATTTTTGAAACTTTGTAATGATTATAATGAGGCAGTTTTGATTTTCCCAATGCATGGTTTACTCAAAGGCCTCATAGAAAATAGAAATAGGGTAGGATTCATCTGCTTCTTATAGATGGCAATAACATAATTAGGTTAAAGGAGAATGTGCCATGTCCTTAATCCTTTATTAATTGGTTATCTTTGAAGAAAGTGGTTTCTCTATGATAACCACAATTATCAGAAGATCAATAAAGGGTAATAACAGTAATATCTATAGAAAGAGATATGACTTTTTTTTTTTCAGTATATCATGCTTTTCTGTGTATCTGTACCGATACTGCAGCAGCAGTTATCCATGGATGTCATCTGAGTATTCCCTCTACTCTCTCGGCACATCAGCATGCAGCTCCACTTGAAGTATTTGTTTTAAGTACCCAGCTATACAAAGGACATTTCAGTGATGTAATTAAAAATGAGACTGTTGGTTAAGTGGGTACCTGTTACTTTTTAAATGAAGACCTTTATGTGTGAATAGAGACCCACTGTGATAAGTTCCTATTATCTGTTGGTGCTGCGGCTGTACAAATTATAGAGGACTCTTCCTTTATTATGCTTCAGAGTTTTCCCATTCTTCATATCTGAGAAAATACATATGGAAAATTCCTGATTTACCTCTTTCTGGCTTCTTTATATACCTGGTATTGAGCAGATTCTCTGTTACCTGTCTACATGTACCCCAAGGCTTCTCACTTAGCAAATTATTCTCTGTGGAAATTAAAAGTACTGTTTAGGTGTTAAGAACAGATATTTTGTTCCAGACTTATTTCCACCAGGGGAGGAGGAATCAGTATAGCATAGTGGATAATGTAGAATCTGGCATCAGATGACCTGGGTCTACATCTTAGCTCTCTATTTATTGGCTGTGTGATCTTGGGCAAATTAGTTACTCTCTGTTTCCTCATCCATAAAATGGAAATCAAGTGAGAAAAACATGAAAGATACTTAGTCATCTTCAAAAACCATAGGAATACTCTCCTTTCTGTTTCTGTAGGCCTGTAACTATTATGTGACAAATGTTAGCTGCTCCTGTTTTTATTAATACTAGTAAATATTATATGTTGAGTCCAGGGCAGATTCCAGGGCATATTTTTTGTCATTATTCTTTTTATTTTAAATTTTATATAATACTCTACCAATTACATTTGCCACTTACTGAACACCTGCAGAGCGTTATGATCCATATTTAGGAGAATTAGAGAGTTGATAAGATTTTGTTTCTCTCCTTAAGACTGACAATCTAGTGAAGATACCTGCTTTGAGTAAGGAAGAAAATATGAGCCTGGTATTCTAAGCAGTTGTTTCTCTTCTCACTTTAGTTTTGAAGATTTTAAAATGAAAAGCCAAGGCAAGGTTTTAGTTGATTAAAAGGATTGGAAGGAAACTTCAGGTAATGTAACATAAAAATAACTCTGTGATGGATGGCTTTATTTCCAGTTTAGAGATGGCCCAGAGAAGAAACTGGCCTAAGATCACCCAGCTGGTAAATTGAGAGGAGACATTTTAACCTAGCCCTCTCTAATTAAAATATATGCTCCTTCTGTAATACTTGTAATCCCTCTTAAAGGATTTTGGGGCAATTAAAAAAATTTTTACCAGAAAAAAAAGTACTTAGAAAATTTTAAGGTCTTCAGAAAATAAAATATGACAGGCTTCTTTTTAGTTATCTGTTGCAGTGGTTAGCAGTTTTCACTGTCAGAAAATTTTTCCTTTGGTCTAACTTAAATCTGTATGATAGTTTAATCCAGATTCCTCTTCTTTCTTCCTTAGTAGAAATAGAGAATGTGTGGATACCATTCTATTCTAACAACCTTTAACTAGAACAGGGGTGGGCAAACTTTTTGACTGAAGGGCCACAATGGGTTCTTAAACTGGACCGGAGGGCCGGAACAAAAGCATGGATGGAGTGTTTGTGTGAACTAATATAAATTCAAAGTAAACATCACTACATAAAAGGGTACGGTCTTTTTTTTTTTTTAGTTTTATTCATTTCAAACGGGCCGGATCCGGCCCGAGGGCTGTAGTTTGCCCACAGCTGAACTAGAATGATTAAGGGCAGATCATTTAGGAATGTGGTTTAATAGAGTTTTTGCCATTAACTAATTGTGTGGTCGTGGGCGTGTCTGTGTACCCCAGTTTTTAACAAAGCGACTTACCTAACCATGAAGAATTTTTTGAGTACAACATAAGTTAACATGTGTAAAAATGTTCAGAAAGTGCTTTACAAATTCAGGATACTATTATTTATGTGATTCCTGGAAAATTATTCATTATAATAATACTAGAGGCCTAGTGCACAAAATTTGTGCACTGGTAGGGTCCCTAGAGGCTGCTGGCCGGGAACTCCTTCCCTTCCCCCGGCTAGCCCCTCCCCCTGGTCAAACTCCCAGATGACCACCTGGTCGAGGGGGCAATTTGCATACTACGCTTTTATTATATAGGACTAGAGGCCTGGTGCACAAATTCATGCGGGGGGGTGAGGAGGGTTCCCGTTGGCCGGCCGGGGGGGGAGGGACTGCGGGAGGTTGGCCAGCCAGGGGAAGGATCCCGGGAGCTTAGCTGCTGGCCCTAAGGAGAGAGCCGGCCCTTGGCACCCCTGGGAAAAGGGCCGCATCCGCCACCACCCACCCCCAATTCCCTGCCCCAGGCCGGGGCCCAAGGGCCCCAGTGGGCTCAGGAGAGGAGGCAACGGTCACCAGGCTTGGTGTGGAAGAAATGGACACCGGCGCCATTGGCACCCCGCCACCACGCAGTTTCCCGCCTCCCCTCCTCCTCCTTCCCTCTCTGTGCAGTGGTGGTGGGAGAGGATGGGAGCAAAACAAACCCTTGTGTCAAAGGCTGACTTTCAATAGATCACAGTGAGGAAGCTGCTCTGCTATATATGAAACCCCAACCCAGAAGCAGGTCTCTACGAATGGTTTTTAGCACCAGGGGCCAATGGGGGTCTGCTAGCCGAGGGGAGGGGCCACAGGAGTTTGGCTGTGGGAGCGCACTGACCACCAGGGGGCAGCTCCTGTGTTGAGTGTTGCGCCCCCTCGTGGTCAGTGTGTGTCATAGCAACTGGTCGACCAGTCGTTCCAGTTGTTCGGTCATAACGGTCGCTTAGGCTTTTATATATACTGAGTAGCCAGATTATTATGACCACCTGACGTTTGTAGGCAAGTTAGCTATAATTTCGTGCTGAAATTGCTAGAGGGCCAGACCATTATAAATAGGGAAGCAGGTTGTTTACCACAACAGTAGAAGTGATTTTTTTTCTGAAGATATGGGTAAACAACGCGATTTAACAGCCTTTGAATGTGGGATATATTTGAACGTGAGTAGCCAGATTATTATGACCACCCCATCAGTACTTCGTTGGGCCACATTTTGCCTTCAATACTGCGGCGATTCTTCTTGGCATTGACACCACGAGATGTTGAAAGGTGATGCGAGGAATCTGACACCATGCCTGATGAATAGCACTGTCCAGTTCTGTGGGATTTGATGGTTGTGGAACCAGCTGCCTGATGGCTCTTTTAACTTTTTCCCACAAATGCTCAATTGGATTGAGATCTGGTGATTGTGGGGGCCACCTAAGCAAGGTAAAGGCTCCCTCATGTTCTTGAAACCACTCCTGCACAATACAAGCACCGTGGCATGGCGCATTGTCTTGTTGGAAGAAGCCATCTCCATTGGGATACGCCATCAACATGATAGGTTGAATTTGATCAGCAACGATACTTAGGTATGTTGTGCTATTCAGATGTTGTTCCACACAAATTAAAGGGCCCAAATCATGCCAGGAAAACATGCCTCAAACCATAACACTGCCCCCACCTGCTTGAAGGGTTGTACTCATGCATGTGGGGTGCATGCTTTCATGCTGTTTCCACCAAATTCTCACTCTGCCATCTGCATGATGCAACTGGAAACGTGATTCATCGGACCACATGACTTTTTTCCAATGCTCGACTGTCCAATCCTTGTGTTCCTGTGTGAATTGGAGACATTTTATCTTGGTAACTGCAGAGAGCAAAGGTGTTCGAACAGGCCTTCGGCTTCCATATCCCATAAGATGTAGTGTACGGCTAATTTGCCTACAAATGTCAGGTAGTCATAATAATCTGGCCACTCGTTGTGTGGCCACACACACACACTTACATACATACATACATATATCCCATGTTCAAAGGCTGTTAAATCGTGTTGTTTACCCATATCTTCAGAAAAAAATCACTTCTACTGTCGTGGTAAACAACCTGCTTCCCTATTTATAATGGTCTGGCCCTCTAGCAACTTTAGCGCGAAATTATAGCTAATTTGCCTACAAACGTCAGGTGGTCATAATAATCTGGCCACTCGGTGTATATAGATTTCTGCCTATTTATTTTGCTGGGAAATGAAAGTTTTCTGGGCCAGTTATGTGAGTGCTTTAGGTTAATCATTTCATACTAATTCTTCCATTCTTGCTTAATTCCTTGCTCTTAAGGCTGCTGTTGCTCTTTCTCTCTACTTAGTTTACTTTCTTTAAAGGTTGGAGGTAAAGTTAATAAGCTTTTCTCATGCAGTCTGTTAGCTATTATCTGCTTTCCTTTCCATTTAATACAGGGACAGCATGTTTCTTTATCTTTCTGTCAATATATTTTCACATTTTTTTAATTTTCTTTGTAGATATTTTCAGATTTCAGAATAGTGGAAAATATGCTGGTTTGAGAATTATGTATGGACCTGGGTTCCAGCGTCAGTTTTTCACTGATTATGCAGCCATAGGCAAATCACTTAAACCCCCCCTCCAGCCTTTCATTTACTTTTTAAAATGAAGAAAATATTTTTGTCTCATTCTAACATATTTCTCTATTTTAATCATGTTCTATACTTCTAAATGTATGTCTCACATTTTTATTATTTCTTTGTGCTTCTCAATTTGTCTCCCTAATCTTACTGGTTATTTCATATGGTTTACAACTAGACTTTCTTCTTATATTTACATTTGTTAATTGAGATCTACAGTCTTTTATCAGAAAGCATTAGGGCAGGAAATGTTTCAGAATTTTGTAATATTCTAATTTTAGAAAGATATTATGGTTATCTTAATACGTGTTTCATAACACCAAAATCAGACACATTAACACTGATATTTCTGCTGCAGAGTGCATGACTAGTCACCCTAAATGGCATATGTGAAGGCTATAAACAGTCATATATCCTTTAGGTTAGATTTATCAGCAAATGAGTTTTGGCCCAGACTTTAAAAACAAAACTTTGTTTTCAGAACTGCTTTGATTTTAGAATTGTGGATTCTGAGCTACTCTTCCCATATTGCCTTTCTGATTTAAGTTCCTGAGCTTATTGAAAACTTTGAGTTCTAGTAATTCACTTTTCTGGGTTCTTTTTCTTAGAATCCAGAACCAGTGTTTGATTGTTTTCATATAAGGTTGCCTTTGCCTTTAGATAGCCTCCTAACTTTCCTGTTTGTGAGAATCAGAACAGTGCCTTCCTAAGAAATGTGCTGTTTCCTAGAGAATCCCAACCCAATTCATAAAGCCACTCACAGGGCACTGAATTAACTAGCCTTCCATTTGGAATTTGCTGACCCCCATAATTTTTGCCTCTTGTAACTTTGCTGCTATATCTGGTCATGCCACAAGATGGTGCCCAAATAGCAGCGAATTTCTCTTTCTCACATGTACAAGTGCCAGTCAACTTCCTGACAAAGTTCTTTGCCCTTAAAGTACAGTCAGATATTTTAGTACAGGAATTTTATAAGAGGTTTGGCTGATTTGGAAAAGATATGAATAGCAAATGTTAACTCTAAACTCACCTTGTTTTCCGTAATCCCCCTGGTTTATGACTTGAGAAATCTTTACAGACATCTGAAATAATAGCCCTTGGGAAGAAGAATTTAGACTTGTCATCTACTTTATGGTGTCAAGATAAATGGCAAGCCATGAAATTAGAACTGGTATTATGTCACCTAATGAAGTGCTTGGGCCACTTCATTCATGTGTGGTCTGTATTTTACCCATTTTGGTGAAATTGTTAAATAAAACTAGGGTTTTATGTTAAAAATTAAAGATGGATTACCCAGATATGTGCATTTTTTTTGTTTTTAGAAATAGTCCTTAGTTTTCCTCCATTATGTGTGGCCATTTTTCCATTTTGGAATTGTGTATTCCAGAAGATTTCTGGTTCCTGAAAGTGCTCTGAAAATACTGAAATTCAGTTTGCCTCTGAAATATTTTTTCTGTAAAATTGTAATAAGATGTAACTAACGCCCAGGGGCTACCACCTCCATTTGAGCAAGAAGTTGGAAGAAGAATATTGAAATATATGGAAAGATCAGTAAACTGGGACTAATGGGCAATTATATGGAGGCACTAACACAGTTGAGAAATAGAATTAAAATATATTATCAGCAAGACTAGAATCTGGGTCCTACTAGATTTCTGACTTATTCCATATACTTTTTATTTCTATTAGCTCCAGATCTTTCTCTTTCTATTAAATAGTAATAGTAACATTTCCATTTAACCAAGTACTTGGAAAGTTAAAGATATTAACTATCCAGTTAGAGAAGACCAGGAAATCCAGCTGTCTCTTGATTAGTTTGCTTTGTAATTGGGATTAAGGGAAAGTCACTGGTTATATGATGTACACTGCCACTTTTAACACTGCCCTAATTTACAGAAAGAAAACGGTTGGAAGCCAAGCAACGAGAAGACATCTGGGAAGGCAGAGACCAATCTGCAGTTTGAACATCACTCAATGGAAAGGATAATTCTATGAATTCAGAAAATATTCCATACTCTTCAGATAAGAAGATCCTTCCAGAGCTCTGTGTACATGCAAATGTGCATGTTAATGAAAGAAAGGGATAAAGTGATCAAGACAAAGACTGACTGGTGTAGAAAGAAGATAGACTCCTGTCTCTCTTCATTCCTGAATGCAGTTCTTTGGAATCACCTTATTGTGTTGGGCAAAGAAGGGAGCAATCAGCTAGTAAGAAACTTGGAAAATATGACTTCCAGGAGTCCTCTGGACAGGGAAAGTCATGTTAGCATGGGTCACACTTCCAGGATGTTTTAAGCAAATATGAAGCAGAGGATTTAAACCTGTGATGATGGGAGATTTAGGCCCTGCAAAACCAGGGTGTTCTTTAGTACCTCACAGAGCTGAGAACAGCAGTATTGAAGGGGAAGGGATGGAGCAGTGTCTGGTATACTTGGGATTCACAGAATCTACACTTCCAGTTCCAGAACTCCCAAATTGGTGAACTGCAGCAGATGAGAGTATTTGGACTCCAGAGTTTGTACTGAGAAGCTGAGTGCCTGGGGCTTCTCCAGCTGCACAGCAGCCAGGGACATGCCAGCTTCATTCCCCATAGGAAGCAAGTCTTGGGAGCTATATGCTAGTTCCAGCTTGAGAAGTCTATCATGTTGTAAGAGGGAGACATTAAAGTCCATTTTATGACCTAGATCACTCTGGTATTTGTCAATTTTGTCATTCCTATAAAGAAATTGGTAAGCCGCTCTCCTCATCTTTATCCCTTATAACGCTGTGTGTGGGTTCAGTGGATCTCTTGGTTTTATTGTACCCATGAGCAGAGATGATCATCTCTCTGCCCCAGAGTAGACTATAAACATGCCTCTCCTGGGGTTGGTATGTGGCAGTTCCTTTTCCCTTCTTGCCCTCTTTGTGCACTCAGACTCCAGCCTCTTGCTTTTTCCCCATTTCTGTCAAATCTTAACATCCTGCAGAAAATACCTGGCATGCAGCATGTTCTTGGTATGATCTTCTCAGCCTGTGCCAGAGGCACTTGGCAGGCAGTACCAGACTGTCCATTACAATGAAAAACAGCCAGAATAAAACAAACACCTCTGGGCAGTGAGAGATTTCCTCCTAAAGGACATGGACAGGTCAGAGCTGTCACCTCAGGCTTTATCCATTTTATATCTGCATTCCCAGTGTTTTTGGAAAGTACTGCACTCAAGAAATGATAGTGCTAGACCTTAAGTTGCTGAGTAGCAAGAAGTAGTGTTTCGTTGTGCTTTTAACTAAGGCATTAGCCTCATTTTTATATGATTTGGTGCTTGTGACAATGATGGATTATTAGCATTGCCTAGAACATGGTGGAGTCAGGCTTTTTTCAAACATTCCTCAAATGACACTGGCCTTGGGTCTTAGTCCTGACATACTATCCCTGCTTCTATTCTGGTCTTGGGAGCCCTGTCGCAATTTCTCAGCATTGTTTTTTTCAATCTCGGTCCATTCTGAAAGTGTCCCTTGTTTGTGTGTAATGCCTCCAGTTCAAGTTTGGAGGATTAAATCTTTTTCTTGACCCTCAGACCCAGTGCTTAGACCAGTGCCCCTCTCTCTGGCTTGCAGCTGCACAGCTTGTGCTTTGTCATCACAGAACGGACTTCTCTAAGGTAGGCATGTGTAATGGGAAAATGTGGCTGCATTTGAAAGGAAGTGCAAGGAATTATAGCCAGGCTTCCTACTGAATTGTATACCTCTGAGGTATAGTTTTGCTCTGTGTTGATTCTTTAGGGCAGAGAGTGACCTTGAGCAGTAAAAAGATGATTGCCACTATCACTTGTCTTTGAGGAGACCTCCACTTTCTTAAAGTATTTTAGTTTTAAATGGCAATATTAAAAGTAACACTGCCCCATGTTTATTGCCCAGTTTTCTTGTAGTCCTCATAATTGCTAGAAGTTACTTTTGTTTTCTCTCTAGTGCTTTATACTAGGTGGCTAGTAGCTTGTACATTTTTTTTTCTTTCTTTCCCCCAGCTAACAACCATCCACCTCTAACTTTCAGATTTATCCTTATAACCAGACCCAGAGAAAGGACTCTTTTTTTAGCCAATATTGAAAACTATAGAGTGCTGCTGCTTCTACCCTTAGTAGAGAGTGTGTTTTTCATTATCTTTTTCTAGTAGTTGGGATTGATGTATAGTGGCTAGAGGTAAGAGGTCCTGCCATGGGCCAGCATGACTACATTGAGCTTGTCCAGATGGGAATAAAGTCTTTGGCTATATCTAAACCATGCCTTCACAAGCTGAGCTAACTGGCGAGCACCCTGTAGCTGCCACTGACTCCTTGTTAGATGTTTGAGAAGACACAATGCACTTTGCTATGCATATATGTTGCTTCATGTATGTTGAATGTCTGCATCCAGGATTACTTGGAATTTATAGTAAAAAGGTACCTTCCCCTTGAGTTTGGATATGCTCTGCATAGAGCAAAAGTCTTTGTAGAATAGAAATAATGTAGGCTTCTGAAGTTCCTAGCACTTTAGTTTCTCAGAGACTAAAGTATGCTGAGATGAAAGTCTTCTGACATTTTTGGTTTTGTCTGGAATTTGGTGGTTGGTATTCTGTTAACATTCCTCATCTAGTTATAAGTCATGCCAGCCACCAGTCTTCCCATGCCCTTCCCTTTCAACTCAGGTGTAACAGGACAACCCTTGTATAGCTTTTTCCAAGAATTAAAACTGGCTGCACCTATCAAACATGTGATGTGGGCAGCAAGACTGAGACCAGAGCTGGTGGCTGACTGCCTGGCCTACTTTTCTGGCTCTCTTGGAAACTGGATCCAGCCAGAACCTGTGGGTAACCTCCCTGCCTGAATCTAGCCATCAGTCACCACATGCTCCCCCACTAGCTGCACATTCTTTCACAGACCATTAGCTGCATGTGCGAGTATAATGTTGTTACTGTTTGGGAGATGTTTGCTGGCTCCAACAGGAAATCAGTCCTTCCCTTGTTTACCTAAACTGCTGTGCCAAAATATAATGCTCCCTCTGCCTAATGAAGGAGATGAGGGAGTTGAAAAGAGAGAAGGTAGAGGAGAAGGAAGAAAGCATGTCTTTGTATTCATAGAGTGTACCCCAGAGCATGTCGCTTTTTACTCTCTAAGGAGGGGGTGGCACTCATGATATGGGGAGGGGGGAGCAAGAGTGGGACACACTATTGTAAATCTGCATCCATTTATTTAGACTTTGCAACCTCAGTTATAAAAGTTTACAGTCCCTGGACTTGACCTTCTTGCCGCCTACCCTTCATCCCTTAACCTTTCTAACCCATGTTTCAGCACTGAGCCTGGGAGGGAATTGGGAAGCAGACAGTAGGCTGATATCTGATCAGAGAAATGTAGTGGGGCTGTTGTGTGCCCGGTGCAGCCTGGTCATCAGCTCAGTGGGAGTGAAAGGAGTGAAGTTGGTGCACTGGGAACTGCAAAGAATCACAGTCAGCCTTGTCTTTGTAACAGTCAATAGTGAAAAACCTTTATTGGCACTGGGCTGTCAGACCTGTAAGGATCATCTTTTAAGTGTGTCTAAGTGGAGAAAAGATTAAGAATCATGTCCAAGAAGACCCTGGGATTTTATACTACCTGAGCAAGAGCATATTGTAGCTACATCAAGAAGGGTTGGTGGCCTTTCCTAGATTTAGTCTTTAACTAAATTAAATGTTCCCTCATAGTCTCCTCTCCCCCACTCTACAAGACCTGTCTTCTTATTCCTACAGAGATGAGTGGCTTATTTGACTGATGCTCTTTCCATTGCAAAAACGTATTCAATGCAAAGTTCACTTCAGAAACTTGGTTGAGACCTGAAATTTAGGCCAGTCCTGAGATGCACAGTGATCTTGAGGGGGACATTTTGTTGCCTGCCCAGGTTTATGGCATATAGTTTTTCCTTGGCAGACTTTCTGCTTTTTTTCTTTTATTGCTCTGCAGGAAGGCCCTGTCTGGTCACTTCTGCAAATTTTGCCCCTTCTCAAGCACTCAGCAACTGGTAGTGTTGGCCCATCAGGAGATCAGGGGATGCCTGAGGCCCACACTTCCAGGGATATTAGAAACACCCATATGTACAGTAGGATAAAGGTAAGGGCCCTAAGGAACAGACAGAGTGGGCAGGTGAGTTCTAAATGAGGACAGATCAAGCAAGGCAATGAATTCACAAACTTCTCTGCCAGTTGTGACATTGACACAAATTGTGTTGCTTTGATCTGCTTGCAGAGAGCTAACCCCACCTCCTGTGTATTGCCCCTGTCTTCTACTCCTCCAAGACATGTGCAAAGCACTATTTAAGGTGGGGGACTGGACCATAGTCCATCCCCAAGGAACTGATTGCTCCTGACCCAGGAACTCGGGGCCAAAATCCAAGAAAGATTGGGTCTCCTTATGCAAGAAGAGCTTAGCTGCACAAAGCCTGGAGAGTCATCGTCCATAGACCAAAGGCCCTTAGGGGACAGGCCTAGAGCCATCCCAAGGGAGCAGTACCATCCTGGTTTGGTGATCTTGCCATCAAAAGGCTTCCTGAGCAATTCTTGGCGCCCCTTGGCACTGGCCCATTTCCCTCTGAGTCAGGGTTCTGTGAAGGGCACGGCTCCAATAAGCTGAGGTATCTGGTGTGTGGGCAGCAGCTGGCAATGTGCAGTGATGGCTTCAGATGAGGTTGTTCCTCAGACGCTGCTCCTGCTCCAGGGAGAGCTCTGCATTGGCTCGGTATGAATCCCCTGTGGGCCAAATGAAAGCAGGTAAGTGACCAACCCACACAGTCTCATCCTTACCCTGACAGCTTCACAAACACACAGACATTCTGCTGACCTCATGCTTTACATCAGGTTGGTCCTGGGCACAGACCCCAATTCATTCTATAGAAACAGACCCTGACAGGTGTGTGGTTTCAGGGACATTGGGATAAATAGGCTATTGGATGGAAACAGTTGTGCTGGTTACTCTCCTTTGCCCCCTCCAGATTCAGTCTCTACCCTGATTTGTCCTCTCTGTGCCCTGGAGAACTGACCCCTACATTGCCTCACCCTGGATCTCCTCCTCTGGTTTCTGGTTGATTTAGGTCAGTGGAAAGCAACAGCCAGGGATTGAGGGGGTGGAAGGAGAGAAGGGGGGTATTTCTTCCCTTGTTCTGGCAGCGATGGTCTACTGTAACTCCCGGCCAGGTTCTCCCTCATCCACAGCTCTAGCTTTCATCTGGCTCCAGGATACCCTCTCCCCTTCAAGCCTAAAGGTAGTTAGTTTTCCACTCTTGCTTATCCCTGGATGTCTCAATGCCCCTTGTTTCCTTAGTCTTACTCGCACCTCTATAAATAGTCTTTATTAAATAACTTCAACTCTCATTCAAGCATGCTGTCTCTTCTGCAGGAACACTGATCAGAATGGTATTGTTTTTCTTTCCTTCCTCACTGTCCTGTGCCTTGCAGCCTGCTGCCAGCATTATGGAGGATCTCCATATGCACAGCGTCAGATTGCAATTCCTGATTCCTCTCACACTCCTGTCTCATTGAATGGCTGCGAAGTTGACTCAGTCACACATATGCAAACCTTAGCTATTTCGTCTTCCTCTTCTCATTGTCTTCCATCTGTTATCAGAGTTATCTTTTGAAACGTAAGTCTGATGTTTTTGCCCCCTTGACTATAATTTATTAATGGTTCCCAGAAGTCCACTGGATAAAGTCTATTGTATTAGCAGGAACCATCACAAACCTCTGCAGTCAACCTTAGTGGGTTTGAAGTACAATAGAGAAAGATTCTGGGGTGGTGATTTCCTCACTGTCTTACAGATAAAAAGTGGTTGGAGTTGAATTTGGACTCAGAGAAGCCTTTTATAAGCCAAGTCCTATGCTCTTCCTCCTACTCCTCCCTCCTTGACTTCTGTCCCTCCTTTGAAACCCAGCTCAAACATCACTTCCTTTGGGTTGTTGCTTTCTGTCTCTGCTTGTTCAACATTTAGTTCATACCAGTTTGGGGTACTCAGTAGTATTGGGGTTATCCATTTGCATGTCTGCTTGCCCTATTTGACAACTGTGCATCTCCTATATATGTTTCTAGTGCCTGGCTGAGTGTTCAACATAGACAGAGGTCTTAGTAAATGTTTGTTAACTGAACGGACAAGTCTGCCCCACCCCACATACTACAAGTGTGGATGTGAACACACACAGCCCATAGCAAATACAACCTTTTTAAAACTTTAAGATGGAATTGCTCCCTTTCTTCATAGACAAGTAGAGCAACCACCTCCTTACTCTGCCCCCCCTGGATCATTGCTTCCTCTTTTGTCTGATACTGCCAATCCCACAACTGCCCTGCGCCCTGTTGTGCATGGTCCCTCTTTGGCAAGCAGTAATCACAGCTGGAGGCAGATCTGAGGGACTTCTACTTTTGCCTGTGAGACAGCTTACGATGGAGGCAACTAATAAAGACCATATGAAAGGGAGGGAAAAATAATGAACTGGAATAGGGAAATCCTGACATGGCTTGAGTAACAGGAAAGACTCTAGGACAGATGGAAACCCGTTTACAATCCAAACAACCTTAGGACAAAGGGATATAGAAAGAAGTAGCTATTGGGTGAGGCTTGATAGTCTGATTAGTTTGTTCTGCAAATCTTCCTGTGAGGACGTCAAATTCAGCTCTGTTCCACACCTAGTCTTTTACACACACCTTCAAGTCACACAGTACATTTGGAGTCTTCCAGATCCCCAAGCCCATAGAGGGCTGGTCCCCTAGTGGCTCGCAGTTACCTGTGTGGCAGTTGTGCAGCCAGACCTGGTGCCCATTATATTTGCAGCGGCATTGCATCATGTTGTTGGAGAAATCAGACTCTGCCACCTCGTATTTGGGGTTCACAACCACCTGGAGCGAGAGGAGGGGACAGCTGAAAACTGGTGATTTGACTCCTGAGCTGCTAGTGACTGGAATAATCCTTTACATTTTGTGTAGTTCTACAAAGCATGTTTATATTCTTTAATTAATCCTCACAGCCACCCCAGGAGATAGACATGAATGTCCCTATTTTACAGATGGGGACTGAAAAGTCACGACTGAGAAGCTGTGACTGCCTGTTGAATCAGGACTCAAACCCAGATGCTCCAGATCCTAAGTCAGTGTTCTTTCCCCTGTAGCACACACAGCCCCTTCGAGGGCCAGACCTGTGGGAGACCTTGACCTTATGATACTCTTTTTTTACCTCAGGGAAGCTTTTGGAACTTCTGGAGGAAATGGGCTTCCTGTGGGGAGTCCCATGAGCCCCCTTACCTGAAAAATGTAGTCCCCGGGCCCCACGTCTGTGATATCCACCCACTGGCAGTCAATGTCATGCCGGTAGGTGTCCCAGCAGCCAACGGTCACTCCCTGTTCTCCAAAGTTGGCACATGCGTAGCGCCGCTGCAGTCCTGTAAGGAAGGGTACTGCGTTATTGAGGCACTGGTTTAGGCATTTGGGACTACGCACTCTGCTAGGTCTTTCACATACTTTATTACATAGTCTCACACCAGCCTTACCAAGCAGGTCTTACATGCAGTCAGATTAACCTGCCTCAGTATCAGCCAGAGATCCGGCACTGCAACAAACCCCATCTGTGACAGAGGTTCTTCCTTTGGATGCTCTAGTCCAGTGGTTCTCAACCTTCTGGCCCTTTAAATACAGTTCCTCATGTTGTGACCCAACCATAAAATTATTTTCGTTGCTACTTCATAACTGTAATGTTGCTTCTGTTATGAATCGTCATGTAAATATCTGATATGCAGGATGGTCTTAGGCAACCCCTGTGAAAGGGTCGTTCGACCACCAAAGGGGTCTCGACCCACAGGTTGAGAACCGCTGCTCTAGTGGAAAGCCTTGTTGGCCTAGGAAATGTGGTTGGAAGATTCCAGCTCTACTGAGCTACATTTGTCCCTCCGTCCATCCAGCCCTCAGGAGCCAGTGTTTACCATGCCTTTTCCTAAGGGCTAGGAATTGTGGGTATGCAAATAGGAATCAGACAATCCATGCCCTCAAAGAATTTAGCAGAGATGAGACAGGTCTGCAACTATTATCTGAAATAGGAAAGTATTAAGTATTTTAAAGCTGGTACAAAGTGTGGGGTGGGAATGCAGAGGAAGTAGAGACCTTCCACCTAAGATTTCAGAAGGTAGGGAATCGATCATTTTGAAATGCCTTGCATGCTGACAGTTGCCAAGCCAGAGTCCCCAGGTGCCAGGGGCTATTGAGCAGGGCAGAGGGGAACCTGACCCCAGGAAGGGTGATGACTATAACAGGAAGCGGATATGCTGACAGGAAGCCACATACCTGCAGGGCAATTTGTGTCCTCCAGACAGAAGCTGGCCTTGTGCCCTTCAGCCACCTTGGAGCCATTGAGAGTGAGTAGGTCATAGTGGGTGAAGACCTCAATGCTGTGGTAATGCCTGTGGAAGGGGCAGAGCTGTCAGTCTAGCAGCAACAGAAGAGGGTCCTCTCGGGAGAAGTTGGCAGGGAAGATTGAGGACTAGGCCCCATCATTACCCAGAGGAGAATGTTATAATAGCAGGGCAGTGCCCTTCTCCCAAACCTGAGATTAGTGACATATGGCCTACCCTCTTGGCTCCCCTGCCCAGCAGCAAGGCACAGCTGCCCCATTACCTAGGGTCTTACCCAGGTGAGAAGTGAAGCCTTTGCCCTGGTAGCCTCCACGGGCCAGGCCTAGCTTCAAGGCCTGATCGGGAGGTGGAAGGAAGGGGCACTTCTAGGGGACCAGCCTAGGAGCTGAGCTGCTGAGAGGGTGCTAACTGTGCTCCCTGTCAGCCTGGGAAATTGCTACCATTGTTTCCAATCCAGTCCTAATGACAGCTCTCCATGCTGTAAGGAAGGGAGCTTATTATCTCACAAGGCCAAGTCCGAGTGGTTGCCCATTCCTCTCAGCGTTCCCCACCCACGGCCGTGTCCTGAAGAAAAAAGCCACTTTTCCATTCTGCTTTGTCACAGGCATTGTCTCTCCTCCTGTCTGGGCTGGGGACTCCTGATAGGAAAGAATGCTCATTGTCTCCTTTTAGCTCTTCTTTGGGGACCTTGCTTCGCTGCTGCAGAAACCAGCAAGCTTTTCCTGCAGAGCCAGCATCCTGAATGGGATGTCTATTTTGGGTCTGCAAGTTTCTAGGAGTCCCCACTTCACACGGCTTTTAAAGACAAGGCCTCAGGGCCCACATAGAAAAATTGTCCAATATCATCCTAAAAGAGACCAGCCCTGGTGGCAGTAATGGCTCTGTTGGATGTTACTGTGGGAAATGGACCCCATGAGCACCATCAACATGGGCACATCCAGGGCCGGCGAGAGCAATGGAGAGGGTGAGCTGATGTTGCTGGGATTCCCCATCGCCTCCTGGAGGCAAGGTCAGTAAGGCCTCTAGGAAGGAGGCTCTTACCCAGAACACGCACCCCTCCCAGGAAAGTGTGCCTGAGGCCAGGCAGGTTTGGCCCCTGGCCCCTGCTCTTTGTCCCTGTAGAGTCATGGCACGGGCGGTCACTAACATGTGGCACTGGTGCCAAATCCAGCTGTGGCGGCCTGTCTTGGGACGGAAGTCAGCCCGGCCCAGGTTGAAGATCTGTGAGGAGAAGCGCAACAGGCGCCGGTGTCCGTAGGGCCAGTCCATGTGGTCAGCAGACTTGGAGAGGCAGTTCTCTTCGTGGGCGCAGTAGAGCTGGCTGAGTGGGCGGTCCTCCAAGTAGGCCGTCTCCTGCACTAGCTGGGCGTTCATCACAAGGTCTGGAGCACCTGCACCGCAGAGGACATGTGGGGATGCACAGGTTGGAAGGCAGCTGTTTGGGCTCCCTTGGTAGGCTTGCCCCCAGACTAAGCTCTTTTGGGGACCCCAGAGGGTAGGGTGGTTTAGGAGTCAGGAGATGTGAGTTCTAGTCACAAAGGAACAATCTATTGCCCTAACCCTGGAGGCAGTTACAGTGTCAAGGTTAAGCTTGCTGGCTTTGGGGCCAGGCCGCCTAGGTTCATGTCTTGGCTTTATTTCTGGCTACACCATTAACTAGCTCTGTGAATTGCTTAACCTTTTTGTCTCTCATGTTCCTCATCTGGAAGACGAGGATAATAATAGTGATATTAATGCAATAATACCTGTAAGGTGCTTAGATCATTGGGCTGCGATAGGCATGTAATTGATGTAAGCTAGTATTTCTTTTGTAAAATGCTTCTCAGCCTGTCTGCCTTTGTGTCGCTTAGCTCCGATAACCTCTCAGTAAGCGCTGCTTGGTTACCTCCGCTCAGTCACTCTCTCTGGGACTCAGTTCCTTCAGTGTAAGGGTTGGGAGAGGGGAAGGGGGGCAATTGGGAGGGTTAATCTCCAAGCCTGCTCCTGATCTACCATTCTGGTTCATTCTGCTGCAGTTCCTAGGCCTGCGCCTTCTCCACAATCTCTGTTCTAACCTGATCACTCGCATGGGTGTTCATACCAGGGCATCCTATGCGTTCCCCTCTGAGGCATCATGGCCATTTCTGGTGCTTTCCTGTGCATAAAAGTTTAACGTGCTGGAGCCTGTGTCTTGATAAACTGCTCAGTGCCTCTCACGCTCCCTTCCTGCCACAGCGGCTCTTACCCTCCTGGGAAGCCACATGCCTCCTCTCATTGCTGTCCCCCGCGTGTGACAACACAGATGTGGAGATCCACAGCTGTTGCCATGTAACATCAAGAGAGAAAAGTTGCCTGTTCTCAATGCTTGTCGTGCAAAAACAGGGTTCCAGTTCAGATTTTTGGCAGAGGCATCATATGGGTGAGCCTGTGCGCTGACTACCCTGCGATGGAAACGCCCTGAGGGTGGGAGTGGGGAAACGGCTGGGTGGCTATATGATGCCTGTGCTAGCACTAAAAATGCACTGGAAATTCCTGGGGTATGTTTTGGAGAGAGCCAGGGTGTGTCCCAAAGGAAAGAGAGAGCTTTCGGAGAGAATGAGAAGAGAGAGTAAAGGAAAGAAAGAAATGAGAAAAATCACAGAGGACGAATAGGGTGGCCACAGAGGCAGCAGGAGGCTGTGCTAAGCTATTGTGAAGCTTCAAGTGTGTTTAGGAGCAGAGCTGCCATTCCCAAAAGGGGAGTGAGTGGGGAGCAGGCCCCCAATGTGCCGTGAGCCTTGGTGTAGGCTCACCCCGGTGTCCCATCACCCTGCAGGGCAGGGTGTGCTGTTAGGCCCAGTGTTCTTCCAGGTTCACTGGACAGAGAAAGCCCTAAAGCTCACTGACAAGGTTAAGGATGTCTTGGCATTGAAGCCTGGTTGGGAAGAAGGTCAAGAGGCCACTTGGGTTGGTGCCAGCCTCTAGCCTTTGGACTAGATATACGTAGTTATCTTGGCACAGACCTGGTCGGCAGATGTCAAACAGATGCTGCTGCCCCTGGAATCAGTGCGTGGGACAGACTGATGCCTGAGAATGGTCTTGGCCTGTAGCCTTTTGGATGAATCCCAGAGCTCAGGAGAATACACAGGGAGTCTGAGGCCCACATGTCCGCACACTTATGTACCCTCCACAACAGCTTTCAAACTTTTCCCTTACTACAAACTGCAGTAAGAAATATATTACATGCCATTAGTACACATATACATAATTCCAAGAAAAAATACTGCCCTTACTAAATGTAACTCATTCTGTTGTTTTCTATTCTGTTTCTTTTTCTTTTTTAACTGTTAGTCATGATATGAACATTGGAAAACACTGTTGTATATCCTTATATTTTCACACATTCTCTGTTTTAATTCTCACAATGACTCCATGGAATGGGCTGGGCAGAGTTGGCCACCCTGTGTGAACTGAGTTGGCCACACACAGCTGATAACTGGCAGAGCTGGTACTCCAAGTCCAGCCCTCCTCCCACTCCCATCCTGCTGACCTGGAGCTGGGACCTACCTTGATAGCACCCAGCCTCAGAGCTGTCCCTGAGGGAGAGAGGTGTAGGCTTGCTTTGGGGGGAGTCAGGCCTGCCTGCCCCACGACCCCATGGGCCCTCTCGTTACTCACTGTCTGTGCAGGAGACTCCTGCTGAGCCCCGCCCCGTGCTGTGGGGGCAGTGCACTGGTCCATGCCTTTGACACTGCTGCAGGGCCAGCTCTGTGCCTGAGCAGCGCACCCCGCTCATCACCACTTCTTCGGCCCCCGCTGTCCCCTGCCAGTACCAGGTGTCCTAAGAAAACAGCCAGCATCACCCAGTCAGGGTTGAGAGGTCCCATCTATGACTTGGACCTGTCAGAACACCCCCACCATGCTGTGCCCAGCCTCAGCCTGGAAACCTTTAGTGATGGAGCAGTCCATGCCACTTTGGACCCCTCTGATAATAGCCATTTCTTCCATGTAGGGATGCAGCTTCCACATCCCATGGCCCTGCTCCCATCCCTCTCCCACCTGGCAGCCCTCAGCTCTTTGAAGAGGAGGGTCCTGTTCCCTTCCTGCCCGCCCAGGCGGCCTGTCCCAGGTCCCAGCCCCAGATGGTCAGCTGTGCTCAGTGTTGGCCCTGGTTTGCCAGGTGAGGTGTGCCCAGCATGCCCGGTAGCCAGCACAGTGCAGTTGAAGAGGTTTGCCCATTGCAGTTAAAGCCTCTTGACTTTGTTGCCTGGATACCTTTTGACTCTATCCACTTGTTTCTACCAGGACTGCCACTTGCCTGGTCCCAGCCAGCATCATTTCCCACCTGGGCTACGGCAACACTGTTTCCTGAACATGTTTCCCTGTAGTCACATTAGTCCCCACCCCAACTGTCTGCCGAAGAGCAAGGAAGAAATCTTTTAAAAATCTGCACTGCAGGCTTTGAATGGTCTTGCCCCTGCCTCCTCCACCTTCACACTTCACATCACTCGCCCTTACTAGCCACACCCCGGTCCCTGATTTCCGCTGCAGAGTGGAGCTTCCTCTGGCCACAGGACTTTGCATGGGCTGTTTATTCCTCTCCAGCTCGTCTGCCTAACTTCTGTTTGTCTTTCTGCAGACACAATCATGTGCCTGTTGTGTGAACGTTGTACTAATGACTGTCTCCCTCCCTGGGCTGACTGCTCTATGAGGAAGGATCTGTCTTCACCACAGCATCCCCCAGCACCCAGCATTACATTGGCCCACTTTCACTCAGTAATTGTTGAATGAATGAATGAATGAATGGTTAGTAGCTTTAGCACAGGAAGTTTGGGAGCAAGACAGGGACCTACCTTGATAGCATGGCTGGCAAAACCCAGGCCGAGCTGTCGGCAGGTCACCATGGCTTCGGTGAGCCCCCAGTGGTCACTGCACACGGTCCCCCAGCGTCGGACCCCATTCACCTCCACCTGCACCTCCACCACACCCTCCTCGGGGTTGCGCCCGCCAGCCAAGCGCACCTGCAATGGCCAGAGGTGTGTGAGAAGCAGGGTGGCCTCAGGAGGGGGAGCTCGGGATTCGCAGGCCAGCTCGCTGTGCTGCCCTGACATGACACTTCCCTCTCTGGGTTCGCCCTAATGTCCCTGTCTGCTCGAGAAATATGACTTAAGCGCCTGTTCCCGGGGCTCCTTTTCCAGTACTTGCCCTCCTCCTATCTGAAATCCTACCATTAATGGCGACTCGCTAATTGCTGAGGATTTCATATCAACCGTCCCATTCACAGTGACCCTGTGAGACAGTTACCCATTTTACAGAAG
Source organism: Myotis yumanensis (assembly GCF_028538775.1). Lineage (NCBI taxonomy): Eukaryota > Metazoa > Chordata > Mammalia > Chiroptera > Vespertilionidae > Myotis > Myotis yumanensis. The sequence continues at coordinate 20,369,391 of NW_027223764.1, read as the reverse complement.
AGAGAACCAAGGTCAGAGACTCAGAGACTTGCCCACCGTCCACATTAGCATGACAGTGAACTCTGATCATCCTCGAAGACGCCCAGTGCCACTCCCCAGCTGACAGCCCTGCAGCCCTCCGCCCGCTGCACCTTTCACCTCAACTTTACAGGGATCCAGAGAGAGTGTAATGGGAGGGACAGCCACCTAGAGTTCCCGCTGTCCTGAGGGGCTGTGGGCCAGGCCAGGGCAGACTCGGGAGAGGCGAGGCTCTCTAGGCTGGCTCCCAGGCAAGGCCAGCTGGGCCCAAAGCAGAAGCACTAGCTGCCTCTCTCGAACCCCTCACCCTGGCTCCATGCGGCGTCCTGGGGCTATCTCAGGGCTTCCCCAGTCCTCAGCCTGAGGCCATGCCCAGGCCTGAGCTCACCTGATTCTGGAAGCCCATGTTTGGGACATTGCACCTGACAGCAGCATCATTCTCATGTTGACAACCATTAGGGGACCCGTCCAGGGAGGGGCATTCACTGAGGGTCCGCTCAGATCCCTTGCAGCGCACCTCACTCATGTGGATGAGCCCCAGCCCTACAGAGGGAGGGAGAGAAATGCCACTGAGGCTCCATCTCTGCAGCCCCACAGCTGTGGCTTCCCCCCCACAGAGGGGGGGAGTTTCTGTCCTGGGCCCGGGCACCCCAGGACCACCAAGGAATGGACCAGTAGCACATCCACGCCCCTCCCCCCACCCCAGACTTCCTCGCTCACCTTGGCCCATCTGGGCCCCAAAGAGGACCTCCCGAGCAGAGCCAAAGCCAAGCTGGCGGCACACGACGCTGGCGGAGATGAGGTTCCACCCGTGGTCACAGACTGTACCCCACTGGCGGTTCTTGAGCACTTCCACCCGGCCCTCGCCCACCTGGGCCCCGGAGCGGAGGCGCACCCTTGGCTCCTGCTGGGCAAAAACCAGCGTCAGGGAGGGTGAAGGAGGAGGGACGGGCTGAGCCACTGTGGGCGTCCGGGCCGGGGCCTATAAGCTGGGCAGAGACACTGACTCTGCCCATAACTATTACCGTGAATAAGCTGTTTTTCTCAACCTCCCTAAGAGCCACCACGATATGACAGTAAGAAAAGAGCCTTAGGAGTGAGTCCCTGCGCTTCACAACCCTGCCACCTGGTCACCAGGCCAGTTCCTGCCTCGCGCCAGCCTCTGCTTCTGTGTCTTTTGGTGCCGAACTAGATGAACGCTTCCCAAAGGGATCCGTGGAGTGGTTTTAAAGACATGCAGGGACATGGCATTAATTAAACTGTCTCACAGAGTAGGGAAGCTATTTCCGTTGTGATTCTCTGCCCCTCCTTCCTTTCATCTGGAGACCACCTCCTGGGTGCTGCCCTGCCCTGTCTGTACCACCTCACCAGCACTTGCTCGTTGCTTTTTATAACAAAGGGCCAGGCTCAGGTTCAATATGGGATATAGCTACAATGTAATTACTGTTTTTATGGTTACCTTCTATTCATAGCAGGTGATGTCAGTCTTCCATTTATGGTAGGGTTATAAACGGTCCCTTTTAAATACATCCAGGGTACCACCACTCTGTGCACCGATCGATACCTCCTTGATAGGGGATTGGGGATAGGGGATAGGGGATAGGGGCCGCTGTCCCTCCTCCTGCCTGTCGTGGACTTCTCACCCGTCCTTCCCAAAGGCAGGGTGCTGCTGAGAGGGGCCTGTGCCTCCCTGCCGGGTGCAGGCACCCAGGACCCACCTCTGCCCGGGACTCCTTGCGTCCAGGCTTGGCCTTCAGAGGGCGGAAGCGGGGCCCTGCCACACAGCTGACCACAGCATGCATGCCACCCAGGCAGGCCGGCCGCGGCTTGCCCCGAGCTGGCGCCACCTGCACCTGGCAGCTGGCTATGTGGGGCTCCGTCCCCAGGCAGTTGACCCGGTGGATCCAGAAGGAATTCTTCTGGGCCAAGCTCTTCAGCCTGGAAGACAGGGAGACTGCGGGTGGGGGAGGGGTTGAGGGAAGCTCAGGACTCAGGAAGGCAAGGCATTGGGGAGGGGGGAGAGGGGAGGGGAAGGAGGCCCTTCCTGCCACACCCCTCTGCCACCCTTCCCCAAGGGTACACTCCTCACCTAAACCTGGGATCCCTCATCTTCGAATCCCAGACTTTCCTGGAGGAGAGAAAACAGTGGGGAGTGGAGTGGGTGCAGAAGTCCTACCCGTCACCCTGGCTCCTCCCAGTTGTCCCTGAGTCTGCACCTGAGACTTCACAGTTTGAATTTTGCCCACAGGTCCTATCTCAGCGCTGAGCTTCACAGCAGCCCTAAGAGGTGACCACCTCACAGATATCAATGACCTCCATTTCACAGGGAAGGAAAGCAGGGCCCAGCACGCTCTCTTGACGTATCAATCCCAACGTGGGGTCTCTGTTGCACTGGGCATCCCCGGGGCAGGCAGCTCCCAGCTTGCCCTCTCCCCATGCCAATTGGAGGGGCATCTTTAAGGAGCACCCTGAAAAAGGGACCCAGGGAAGAGGTCCTCTGGGGACAGGTGGAGGTTGAAGGCCTTGCTGGTGGCGGCTGCCCACCCAGAGGCTATAATCAGGGCTGCCCTCATGGGTGGTAAGCAAGTCAGCCAGGCCCAGATGTGCAATTACTAGGTGGGGAGTCAGGGGCCCCCATGTCAGTCACCCCCAAGGCTGGAATCGAGTGGATCTTCAGGACCAGGGTCATCTAAGTCAGAGTCACAGGACAAAGCGACTAAAAGTGGTTGGGGACGGCAAGGGTGGGTGACTCAGCTGTGCTGTGGGAGATTCCTCCCCTGAGGAGAAACAGTCTTCACTCCACGGAGCTGGGAGAGCTGCCTGGCCGCAGACGGGCTGATGCAATCCTGTGACAGCCTGTCACGTTTCTGACAGAGGATTTTATGTCTGTGCTCCACCCCACGCCTTGCTCACACACAACCCTGCTGAGGCCTGGCTTGGATGAGAGTTGAGGAAATTCACTGGGCAAAGTTGAGACAGTTCCTTGCAGGTTGGATAGCTGAGGCTCAGGTGCCCTGCCTAGGCCCCACCGCTAGGTAGGCAGAGCTGAGACCAGAACTCAAGTCGTCTGTCCTTGCGGGCAGCATTGTAAGGCTCTTCAGTAAAGTCTACTTTGTAAATCGGGGACACACTTTTACATTCCATTGTTTTTATGTGGGAGTGTTCTGTGCTATTCTTTTTTTTTTTTTTTAAATATATTTTATTGATTTTTTACAGAGAGGAAGAGAGAGAGATAGAGAGTTAGAAACATCGATGAGAGAGAAACATCGATCAGCTGCCTCCTGCACATCTCCTACTGGGGATGTGCCCGCAACCCAGGTACGTGCCCTTGACCGGAATCGAACCTGGGACCTTTCAGTCCGCAGGCTGACGCTCTATCCACTGAGCCAAACTGGTTCCGGCTGTGCTATTCTTTGTATCGGTTAGTTTCTGACTGTTTCTAGGCATCTCCCAATGTTCACCCTCACCTTCCTCTTAATTATTCTGTGGGATCCATCACCCAGGAGATCCAGGAACATTCCTCATTTGGGCCAGTTTCCCGCCCAGTCCCCACACCCACTGAATGACCTGCCATAGACACACCCAACCCTGCCAACCTCACGGTCCTCTGCCAGGTCCCATGTGTGTCACACGCACACACTCACACATGCCACTGCCCTGCAAGCCCGCCTCCCCCGCACCCTCCCGCAGCTGACCTCCTACCTGTAGTAGTGACTGTTGACAGGTACCTCACTGGGGAAGCCCAGCATCCCGCACACCACCTTGCTGTTGTTCCTGGTCCAGCCCTGGTCACACACCTGCCGCCAGTGGCCCTCGTACTTCACCTCCACAGCTCCCTCGGTCACTGGGCTCCGCCGCTTGGCACTGGCAAGGATGGGCTTGAGCCGCACCTCCTCCAGCCGCCGGCCCTGCAGGGTGCATGGGCACCGTGGGCCGGGATTCCTGCCCCGCTGAGCCCACTGCAGGTCTTCGTTGGGGGAGCTGGGGCTCAGAGCGCTTAGAGATCACCCCACACAGCCCCCTCACAGGACAGGCCGGGAAACTGAGGCCCAGACAGTGGGAGGCATTCGTCCAAGGCCACGTGGTGAGCATGAGGCAGAACCTTGGTGTGTTTAGGGTCCTTTCCTCACTCTAGAGCAGTGGTTCTCAACCTTCTGGCCCTTTAAATACAGTTCCTCATGTTGTGACCCAACCATAAAATTATTTTCGTTGCTACTTCATAACTGTTATGTTGCTACTGTTATGAATCGTAATGTAAATATCTGATATGCAGGATGGTCTTAGGCGACCCCTGTGAAAGGGTCGTTCGACCGCCAAAGGGGTTGCGACCCACAGGTTGAGAAACGCTGCTCTAGAGGGAAGCAGGCAGGTCTGCACCCTCCCTGGGGTCAGGATGGGAGCTCTTGGAATTGGGGGGCTTCCACCAGGCATAGAAGAGCCTTCCTGCTCCACTAGGGAGATCTGAGGATGGTCAGACCTTGAGACCGCCAACAGGATCCTTTGGCCCAGGAGACCCCCACCTTAGCCCCGGGGTGACTTAGACCATGGTGAGCCCCCATCCTGGCCTGCAGCATGTAGTGGGCCAGGCCCTCTGGCAGTGGATGGTAGGAGCCTGGACCTGCCCTGCCTGCTCCTGTTGTTTGACTTGGGCTGTTTTTAGCTCGGGGTTGTTTGTGCCGGGAAGAGGCAGCAATTGTGGCCGGGCTTTGTGGGTGAGGCAGCCCCTTGCCTGCCTGCTGCCTCCCTTATGGGGAGCAGCTTCAGTGATTCCCAGCAGGCCCAGCCTCTGGTTCCTGGCCTGCCCACGCCCCCCCCCCCCCCAAGCTGGGACCCTCTGTCCATGCACCAACAGGAGTCGGGGCCAGGATGCTTCTCAGCCCAGGCTCTGCTCTCTTTCCCCTTCCTCCTCCAGGTTCATTACCAGGAGGCTCCCTGTCCCCTGACCCAATGCTTGGCTCAGGCCAGGGCCTGAAAAGCCTCCTCACCTGGGGCCCAAGGGCATTGGAGACTCTCTCAGAAAGGTAGCCGCGCTGGCGCTGGGGTTGGCACACCACCCCGACGTCCTCTGAGTGGCTGCAGTCACTGACACCCCAGCCATTAGACCCGCACTGGCCCAGGGAGCTTTCTGTGCCCACACAGCGCACATTGTCCAGCCAGATGGGTCCTGAGGGGGAGGGGACAGACAGGTGATGCCCAGGGACCAGCACAGAGAGACAGGTCATGAGTTGTGCCTCCTGGATAGTTATAAACTTTCCTCTTTAACTCTGAGCAGAAAGTGGGGTGGAGAGAGGAGAGGATTTGGTTCTCTTGGGATTTATTTATAACCTGCTTACTGCCTCCTCTTGGCATCAGGTTCTGTAGAGTCTTTTTGGAAAATGCCAGATCGGTCTAGTAATTAGATTAACCTGTTCACCCATTCATCCATCAATCTAGTCATGCAACAACATTTGTTAAGCACCCACTGTGTGCCAATCACTATGTTCAAGGAAGTTAGTTGAGGGGCTGTGATCATGGCAATAGTGGTGGCCTCACTGCAAGCAAGAATGGGAGGCTCAGAGCAGGGGGCACTTCAGCTGAGGCCTCATGGAGGAGGTCATTGGGCTGGGAATTAAAGGACAGGTGGGATGTTTTTTTGTAGGAGCCTCAGAGAGCCCAGCCCCTGAGAGAAGCCCACTACCATTTCCTTGTCATGTTGCTTGGCAGCTTGTCACTCACCCTCCCCTGGGCCATACTTGGCACTGTGGGCCCAGGTCAGGGCACCCTCAAAGCCCAGCTGGCGGCAGGCTACTGTGGCCTCCTGGAGAGCGAAGTCGTCATCACACACAGTGCCCCACTGGCCCTGGTACAGCACCTCCAGGCGGCCCTCCTCCGGCCTGCTTCCTGGGCCCACCAGCCGCAGCTTTGTGGTACCGGGCGACTGCGACCTGCTGAGAGGGGCCTGGCCCAGGAGCAGGCACAGCAGGAGCAGGGAGAGGGTAGCCGGTGGGGACCACATCATGGTGACTTCACGGACAGCTGAGGCCAAGGCACCTGGGGAATGAGTAAACAGGACAATGATCACCACCTACCTCTGGCCTCAGGCAGAGACAAAACATGGCAGGGCCCCTCCAAGTGTGTGCATATGTGTGTGTTGCGTGCGTGTGTGTTTGCTGGCACTGACTGAGTCTGGGCTCTGAGGTTCATCAATTTGGTTCAAACCCACCATTCATTAGCCATGGGACCTTGAGTTTAACTTTACGGAGTCTCAAACTCCTCACCTGCAAAGTGGGGATAATAATTCCTATCTTGCACTGTTGTTGTGAGTGTTAAATAAAACACTGTATGTAAAGTGCATAGCACAAGCCTATCACATGGTAAGTGCTCAGTAAACAGTTATTCTTGATACAGTTTTATATGTAAACTAGAGGCCTGGTGCACGAATTCATGCACAGGTGGGGTCCCTCGGCCTGGCTGGCGATTGGGGCCGATTGGGCCAGCCGGCCAGGAGGAGGGACCGCAGGAGATTGGCCGGCCGCGGGAGGTTGGCTGTGGGAGTGCACTGACCACCAGGGGGCAGCTCCTGGGTTGAGTGTCTACCCCCTGGTGGTCAGTGTGGATCATAGCGACCGGTTGTTTGGTCACTTAGGCTTTTATATATATAGATAGAGGAAGTGACTTACCCTTGGAGTCATGGGGGAGACCCCAAGGACCAGAAATATCTACTCCAGGGGAACTGCCCTCACCTGCCTTTTGACATTCCCAACACCCTAGCCACCCTCACCACAAAAGGCGCATGGGATGCTGGAGCAGAAAGGGTCATTTGAGGGGAGTCTAGGCCTCTACCACTCATTTGCTGTGTGACTTGGGGATGCTTTTTAAACTCTCTAGGCCCTGATCCTTTATTTTGAAAGTGAGGAGGTTGAACCAATACAGCAGGGGGCAAAGTAGGCTTACAGTTGTTTGTATGGAAAATATACAATAACTAAGAAATAATAATAATAATAATAATAATACAAGAATAAACTGTGTTTCCCATATTCACAACTCTAAATCTACTTTTGCCCCACCCTGTATTGTCTAATATCTCCTTGAGCTGGGAAGTCTGTGATATCCTTACGCCCTTGCTCTAGGTCCTGCTAGGTGCGTGATTTGTACACGGATTCAACAAACATCTGTGGGATACTTGCTTCAGGCCAACTATTAGGTCAGGTGCTGGGACACTGACGTGAAGATGTCAATGCTACTCCCCGCTCTCATGAAGCCCAGAGAAGAGGAGTTAGGGGAGGCTTTCCGAGAAGAGGCAGTTCACTGGGGCCTTGTTAGAGGAATGAGTTCTCCCAGATGGGAAAACTCTGCATTCCAGGTACAGAGAACAGAATGGGTAAAGGAGGGGAGAGGAGAAGAGGTGCAAGAGAAGACGGGGGACAGGGTAGAGGGACAGGCTGGGCCAGTAGATCAAGGGCCTTGTGTGTCACAAAGGGTTTGTCCTTCATCCCGCAGGAAGTGAGGGACCCTGGAAGGGTTAGGCGGTGACCATCCACCAGAGAGAGGGCTCCTGCCTTCAGGAGGCTGTAAGCAGATGCTCTTTGAGTCCATAACGGGGATGAGGTTGGGGCTGATCCTCTCTCTCTCATGTGTTAGCAGCCTTGGGCCTGGGACTAGGCTTGGAGAGGAGCATCGAGGAGAAGGTTACAGTGGATTAGAGCTGTCAGTGTCTGCAGCCATCAGTGCCAAATTCCTCCATGGCCAGGCTCTGCTGCGGATGGGGCTGAGGCTGCCTGGAGCGGTGGGTGGAGAAAGTTGGGTTCTTGGCTCCCTGTTCAGGCTTGCACCAAAGAGAGCATGTTCTCGGGGTGGGGGTGGGGGGGGCCTGCCACTCTGTTCCCCACAGGCTGGTATTTGCTGAGAATCGCTCATTCCTTGCTGCACCCAGCCCCTCTGCCATCAGCTGCCCAGCCTGCTTTGGCCAGCCCAGGACTGGGTAGAGTGGGCTCTAGGACGAAGCTCCACTAAAAAGGGGAAGGGACTTTGTGTTGTGCCCCTGGTGCCCAGAATAGAGCAGGTATGGAGGTGGCACCCAGGAAATATCCGTGGTTGCATGGATTTGAGGTGGCATAACTCAGCACTCAAGTGTACAGATGGAGCCAGACTGCCTGGCCTCGCAATCCACCTCTGTCCCTTGGTGTCTGGGTGGCCTTGGGCAAGTGGTTTAGTTTCTCAGAGCCACAGTTTCCTCTCTGTAAAATGGGGATAATAATAGCACCTACCTTGTAGGATTCTTGCCAAGGTTAAATGAATGAATACCTCTTGACCCTTAGGTGAGCAAGCTCTCAACTGACACATTAACTATTAGTAACAGCAACTATAACAGCTGCTATAGCACCATAGTTTGCTTCCAGCTCCTCTTTGGATAAAGAAGGAATGGAGGCCACATCCTAACTTGACAGCAAGTCCCCGGGACCCTTCTTTGCGACATCCTCCAGCTTTGCCTTTTTTCCCTCTGAGCCCAGGTTCTCCTCTCTCCACTTCCCAAAGCCCTGTGTTGCCTCCCTCCCTTTCTCACTGCTGAAGCCTCTTCCTGCCCTGCCCCTCCTGTAATTCCTTTCCAGACCTACACACTGTTTTCTTCATGTCACTCCCCACTCAGGAGCCTGGGGGCGGAGGGGGGGGGCTCCCAGCTGGCTGTCACTGCCTGGGATGTCCCCTTTCCCTCCTCCATCAGCCCTAAGCGGGAGGTAGGCAGCTAGGGACTGAGCTAAACTGAAGTCACTGTGGTAGGGGCCTTCCACAGATGATGAGAGAGGATGGGAAGGTGTTAGGACTCAGTGGTCACCATAAGAGAGCATGTTCTCAAGGGGTGGGGGTGGGGGGGGGCGTGTCTGGCCTGAGAAAGTAGCCTGCTCCTTTATCCCAGGAGTCAGGATGCTCCTCACTCTGCCACCAAAGTGTTATGTGACTTGAGTCAGGCTCCTTCCTCTCTCTGAGAGGGGGTGGCACTAGAGGGTCCCCCTCTGTAGGACATGCTCTGATGGGCTGTGGAGTAGGTTGGGCAGGTCTGCCTGTGGCTGATGTCCCACAGCGTCATGGAGGTCTTATTAGAAGCTGTGGACAGTCCTGGACCAACAGGCTCCCTCCCCTCCAAGGGGACACCCTGAAGGCAGGGATGGGCTCCTGCTGCAGGACCTGGGTGCGAGGCCAGGGTAGCTCCCTTCCATGAGAGCTGCCCAGGGGAGTCAGGTGCAGGGGGCACCCTCTTCCCAGCCCTCCTGCCACTGCAGGTCCCGCTGCAGTTCTTGCTCGCACCCAACTTGTCTCCTCACATTCCCCAAAGTATCCTTCAATTCCCAGCCGCTAAGCCTTGGCTCCCACTGTTCCTTCTACTTGGAGTGGCCTTTCCCTCTACTTCAGCTTGTTAGATTCCTATAACACCCAGCTCAAAAGCTACCCCTCCATTCAGCCCTCCCAGGCCCCACCCTCCGAGCACTTGGTGTGTTTGCTTCCTGCCTCCACAACCGGTATCCACAGTGTCTCCCATAGCTGGTCCTCCAGGGCCGAGCACAGAAAAGAGGACCAGGCTGAGGAGCCTCCCTTAGCGAAGGAAACAGCCTCACACGGCGCTCTTTTCCCGGGGAAGGAAGAGACAGAGTGAGAGGAAGGCCGGAGTGGGGGTTAATAATAATTATATAATACAGAAGTACTTATTGAATACTTATCTCCTCTGCAGATGAGAAGATGAGGTCCAGAGAAGCTAAGTAACTTGCCCAGCCAGGTTTCAAACCCAGGCAGCCTATTTCCAGAAGCCAGGCTCGTAGCGTGAGGGATGGAGGTTGGAGGAGGAGGGGGAGAGGGACGGGTGGCAGGGAAATGAATGAAATTCCACCCTGTTCCTGGTTGATTTATGACCTGCTGAGGTGTGAGGGCACTGGGGTAGGTGCCAGCACCGAGTGCAAACAAATGACAGACCCAGGACCCTGCCAGCTTGAAGCAGAGAGGCACCTGGTGCAGGTGCTGGGAGGGGACTCGGCACCTGCCCCCCTCGGGACTGGGAATGCCCAGGGGTGCTCAGGAGGTAGCGGTGGGGATGCTGCTCTGGTGGGCACCAGCCTTGGGATCACACGACCTTTTTGCAAATGGGGTGGGGCTTCCCCTCTCAGCGCTGACACCTTCCCTGGGATGACGGATTATGTGACCTGAAGCAGTGCCAGCAAATGGTCTCTGAGCCCTACCTGTCCAGCCATAGCACCTGGGAGTTGAAGCCCTCAGCCCAGGCTGCATCCCCTGCCCACCCTTCCCCTTCCCCTTCCTCTTCCCCCTCGCTAATCAGCCCTGATCTGGTTAGTTGGAGAGCCTGGCTCTGCCCTGCTTCGTAGTCCCCCAAGTCACAGAAGTGACATCTGAACCTGCCTTGCCCCTTCCCCTGCCTCCTCCCGGGTGAGAAGACAGAGATGGTTACATTCAGCGCACTCACAAACAAGACACGCAGGCACCCGAGGCCAGGGCGGGCCTGGGGCCAAGCTTCCGAACTTGGAGACTTCCATTGGAAGCAAAGGAGACTTCCAAAGGAGACTTCCTTTGGCGAGCGACTGGGAGCTAGGCTGCCCCATCCATGGGATCGCCATCCCTCCCAGCTCAGCCTTCAGGAACCCTCAGAGGCTTGCAGACCCACAGAGAGAAGGAAGCAGACAGACAGACAGGACAGCTAGACAGACCCAGGGCCAGGGTCAGGCGGGGGCTCACCAGCTGGAGCGCAGATGGTCCGGGACTGGACTGGGCGGGCGCTGCGGGGAAGCAGCGCTAACGGGCCTCCTGGGGCGCCTGGGGCCCTTTTATCCTGCTGGGCCGCGGGCGCCCCCCACCCTGCGGGCGCGGAGGAGGCCCCGCCCCCGAGCGGCCCTGGAGGAGGCGGGCGCCCCGCCCCAGGTCCCCCCTCCCGCCCTATGTCCCCCCCCTTCCCGCCGGGAGACCGGCCAGGGTGGCCAGGTGCCAGCCCGCATAGGTTGTGTCGTGGCCCCACCGGCCTGGGAAATCCCTGGGTCGAGAAGTTGCGGGGGTCGGAGGGGAACTGTTTTCTTTGGAGGAAACTGGAGCTGCTGCAGGACCGAAGGCTGGTGGGAGGATCTGAGTCTCTCGGAGGACTGTGCTCATCTGCCAGGAGTGCGAGTGCGTAAGTCCCTGTCTGAGGGGCAGTTTCCTCTGCCAAATCGGGTGATAGACCTAACCCCAGAGCTGACCCGGGGATTACATTCAGTGCGTCCGGGTCAGCGTGCTCCTTCCCATGGAAGTGCCTCCTAGTCAGTCCTGGGGTGCTTGGTGATTTAGGGGCGCGGGCAGGGCGCTCGGTTCAGATGGTCCACATGGTGTGGTGCGGGTGGGCTCTCTTTGGAGTAACAGCAGTCCTCTCCGTTGATTGGTCTCTCAGAGTTTATTGACTACTGCGTGGGCGTCACGGAGGCCTCTGTTCTGCCCATTGTACAGTTGAGAACACTGAGTCCCAAGAGACACGACTTGCTCCCCAAGTCACCAGGAGAACTTAAATCCTCCCCTGCAATCCCGTACAGAGTGGAAGGAGGCAGTCCTGGCCCCTTGACAGGCTCGTGAGGGAGGGTTGTGTGGAGGGTGGGATGGGGGAAGGCTGTGGAATAAAACAAAAGTAGAAAAGGCTGAAAGCGCAGAGTCCCATCAGCTTAGCTGAGCACCCAGATGCCAGTCCCTTTCCTCCAAATTCTCTTCCACAGTCCGGGTCCCTCCCAGTGCCTCAGTACCCCCATCTGTAAAATGGGGCAGAGTGCTCACCTCCCAGCTTCCTCCCTAGGCTCAGATCAGTACAGTCTGACTCCCCCTCCTCCCCCCACCTTGCCCGAGTGTCTTCCAAAGGCTCATTCATTCAGCAAACCTTTATTGATTTTCTCCTACGTGCTAGACAGGGTGCTGGAGTGCTAGACACTGCAGGGGGGTGGAGGGTGGAGGGGCCTTCCCAGTCTGGTGCTGGAGGCAGATGTGTAAACAAACGCTACCACAGGCAGAGAGTGATAAGAGCTAGGGTGGCAAAGTGGACCTTTTTGATCCCTGGGTGACACACTGACTTAGCTGCCAGAGAGCTGCCATCCACCCCTGGCCAACCGTGTCCCAGATGTCCCCCCAGTGCCCCTGCCCTGCCCCAGCTGGGCCCAGAGCATTCCCTGGGATGAATCAACAGGAAAGAATGCTCCAGCCGGGGGTCAGTAGCAGCAGCAGCAGCCCCGCCCCGCCCCCATGGACAATGAGGCAGCTGTGGGCTGTGGTGCCAGGTATGCCTTGGCTGCCTCCCCAAGCCTAGCCACCTCTCATGCCCGGCCAGGAACAACACGGAGGGCTCAGAAACGTGGTGGGCCCCGCCTGTTGCCAATCACCAGCTTGGCCTGGCCGCCAAGAGCTAAAAATACCCTGGAAGCCAGGGCTGGCCCAGGCCAGAGCCCAGGGAACGAGTGGATGTTGCCCGGAAGTCTTTTAACTGCAAACTTCAGGGCAGAGGCTGAGGCGGGGGAGCAGTGAGCCCCCTCCTTGAGAAGTGAGGGGCTCCGGTCCTAGGCCCAGACCCGTGACTTACTAGTGGTGGGATTGTCTCAGCTGAGTGGCCATCTTCTCATCCTTAAATGCTATTGCTGTGAGGGTCAAATGGGACAATTCCGTTCATCTCAATAAGCTTTGAGTGATGGAGACTGCCTGCTTGCTCCTTCGTGCTTGGCTGTGCTCAGGGCCTCAGCAGCATCCAGACCCTCCACTGCACTCCTTACACACAGGCCCGTGTCCACCTTGACTCTGGGAGCCCTTGAACTTCTTATTTCTAAACCTAGATTCTCTCACAGTGCTTGGCCCATATCAAGTGCATGGGCCTGCTTTGTGCTGGCCCTTACGCCAGAGCTGGAGAGATGAAGACAAGCCAGATGTGATCCCTGTCCTCGAGGTTTGCAGCACAGTGGGGGAGGCAGACCCCCCAAGCAGCCAACAGACAAGGCATGTGGTTATAACGGCTAGCAGGGTGGAGCAGTGGTTCTATGTATTATTTCGTTTAGTGCACTTAAAATCACTATGGACAATTCTTTCATTACCCTGCTTTTACAGATGATGAAACTGGGGCACAGAGAGGTTAAGTGGTTTTTCCAAAGTCACACAGCTGTTATCGGCAGAGAGTAGCAAGTAGTAAACTGCAATGGAAGCACAGGGCTGTGAGAGTCCGGAGGAGGGAAGACTGAGGATTGAAGTCTTCATAGAAGTAACTTGAAAATGAATATGCTTCACTAGGCAGAGAGGTGGGAGAGTGGGGTGGTAATGAATAGCGCTCTGGAAGCCATGGGGCACTGTGTAGTATCAGGAGTTTATCCCAGCTTCCCTCACCCCTCACCCAGGGCCCCAGGGTTAAAGCATTACCCTCTGCCCGCCCCGCCCCACCCGGGTGAGTTGCTGAGAGGTTGAGCAGTAGCTAATATGCATCTCTTTCCCATGGGTGTTCCTCACCCCTACCCAAATCAGGGCCTGTGCTCTCCTCCCAAGTGGGAAGAGCAGAATCTCCCGCTGGGCAGCTGTGACCCAGGATGTTGTCAGAGGCCCCCGGGAACCCAGTGCCATGTCTGCGGGGCAGGACTTCCCCCTCGGCACATTCAGGACTCATCCAACCCCACCTGCTATGCGACTCGTGGGGAGGGAATTACACAGCTCTGTGATCGGGAACTGGAGTTCCACTGCCGACTGTCTGAACTGCGTGGCCTCAGCAAGTCATTTTGCCCAAGGTACGGCCTCCTGCACCCATTTGCGTTGCCTTCGCACCCCTGCCCCTCTGACATCCAAGGTCCAAGCTGCTCTCTTCTCCTCTCTGCACCTTGGCTGTCCCTGTCAATTCCTCACAGAGTGATCTTCCCACCGTGTGGCCATGCCCTCGTTCAAGAATAATCAATGGCTCACTGTTGCCCACAGATACGGAGACTCCACGGTTGCTCCTCCTGTTCCCTCTCCTCCTTCCCTCTTTTGACTTCCTTTTCCATGTTCTGCCGATCCTTCAGGTCTCACTCAGGTTCCAACTCCTCTGTGAATTCGTTCATGAAACTGCATGAATGCTCCCAAAGTGTAAGGTGCAGGAAGATCCACCTGGTGGGAGAGATGACTCAGCAGTGATGGTAGCTGAGGGGGTTTGAGAATCTCATGGGTCGGGGAGTGAGGGGTGGACCGAGCAAGGCTGGAGGGGCCGGCCAAGGGGCTGGTTGCTGGGAGAGAGGAGAGATGGGCTGGCTGTAGAAGGAGAGGACGTGGAGAGGAAGAACGGAGCTGGTTAAATAGAAATGTATGGAGTTTTGCTTTGTGATATGTGATGTCACCCTCCTGCGTTCCTCTGAAAGCTTCAGAAAAACCTCCGTCTCTCAGTGACGTGTGCAGTTGGATAGGCTCAGCCCAACATTTGCAGGGCCTGGGTCTGGGTCAGAGGATACCTCATGGCCTGTGTCTAAGTGTCCAAGAGTTAAGATTCAAACTAACTCGCTGTCAAATCCAACGTGGTCTCTCCCCTGCTGTGACAAATGCCCTTCGGAGAGACTTGGAAGTGCAGGTTTGAATCCAGAGCGGTCCACTCCTCAGAGTCCTGTGCAGGACAGGTTATTACACCGAGTGTCTACCCTGGCCCTTGATCTTCCCACCTCCACAGCAAGGGGCCTTCTGCTGTGGCAGGAACACGCACACACCAGGCTCTGTCCAGACCTTCCAGTGGCTGCCCTTTGCCACCTCGCTCCTGGCGCACAGCCCGAGGCAGCGTCTGCACTCCGGAGAAAGGCTGGACGCAGGCTCGGCGTCTTGGGCAGAGCTGCTGGAGCACAGGTTTGGAAACGAGCTGGGGTTCCAGCGGGCGCGTCCCCTTGGCCCTGCGAATTCCGTGCTCTGTGGGGAGAGACACGATTGAACAAGGGCCACAGGGGTGCCCTCTAAAGCAGCGGTTGCCAACCTTTCGAACCTCACGGACCACCAGTGGTCCGCGGACCGCCGATTGGCAACCGCTGCTCTAAAGCATGGAGGACCAGGGCAGGGACCCCCTTGCCTAGGCCTAAGGACAGCGGTGGGGGTAGTAGACAGGAGGTGCAACAAGAAGGTAGGGGTATAGCCTCGAGGTGGTCCCTGGTGGGGAGTGTGGGGTGTCCAGTCACTCAAGTTATGTTTAGAGAGCTGTGGGCCATTCAGCCCCAGAGCCAGGCGGGAACTCCACCTTCCCTTGGGGGGAGTGTGGGGGGAGGCTGCTGAAGCTTTCTGAGGAGGGTGGGTTTGATTAGAGCTGGGCTGTAAGACCCTTAGTCTTCCTTGGTGTTGTCTTGAGCTGGTATTTAAGTCTTCACAGGTTCATATCTTTCATTGGGGTGCACAGGGGGGATCTTAATAACTTGTAAGCTACTAAAGGGCAGAGAATCTGACTTCGATTCCCCCAACCCCACCTCTGCCCTGGGATCCCCAGCAGAAAGGCCCTAAGTTCCCGCAGAGGCCTGTGTGTTCCTGTTTGATTTGATACCAGCAGCTTAATGCTCATCTCTGCCCCACAGCCTTCTCCCCCACCTCCACCCCCACTGGGAGATACAGGCTCTCACCTCGTTACTGGGCTTCTCATCTTGAAGTCCTTGCCTGAGGAAGGTCTTTGTCATCATCTACTCCCTGTCTCTTAACCCCGCCCCACACCCTGCTCTCTGGGTCTCTCCCTGCTTATTTACCTCAGCCACGCCCCCCTCTCTAAAGTTCTCCCCAATTCTTCTCCAGTTCCCTTGAGAACATCTCCCTTTTCTATTCTCCCTCTGCCCCCCAGTTCCACCTCAAACCCCCCAATTTCCCCATCTCAGCAGCTAAACATAGGTACTGGACGCGCTTCTGACCGGGTAAATTAAAGTCATCAGTTCTGGGGGAAATGAAATGGAATGAAGACTCCACGCCACAGCCCGAAGCCCCCAAGGTCCCTTCAGAAACTCACACAAGTCCGCGCTGACCTTCTCACCCGCCAGTAATTGAACCTCTTTTTCCTCAAGCAACACCAGACAAGCTAAATTAAAAAACATTTCTTATTCCACACTGTTTCCCTGGATCTTTGAAAGTGACCCATACAGTAGCTGCATTGCTCCTCCCAGTTTCTCTGGGCGGATGAGGTCAATAGGCCTTAGTGGGCTCCCTGGGAACCTCGCAGACTACACACCTTCTCCCCCAGCCCAGGGCCTCGCTTCTTCTGAGCCCCTTCAGGAGAATTGTTGACTATTTGGGGACAGAACCAAACTGGAGGCCAAAGTGTTAGTAGCCACTCCTTAGCCCTGGATTTAACATTTGTGAGTCACTTCTGGAATTAATTGAGGCTGTGGGGGGGGGGGGGGGGGGGTGGCGGCGGGGAGGGGGGCAGAGAGGTACATGCAATCTAAACAGAGTTTTGTATTCTCTTGCATCTGAGTCTGTTGATCTACAGCTTTGCAAACATTTTAAAGGCTCTTTACGTGAGAAACTGATTTTATTTCCTCAGCTGGAATAGAAGATCATTCAAGGCGGGGACTGACAGACTCCAAAGGGTTAATTTTCCTGTTACCAGCTAAAGTTCAGCTGCCAGGAACCAGGAGGGGGCAGCAAGGAGCTGTCTGGGTGGGGAATTGCCTTGACCTGGCCTGCCAGGGGGAGAGGGTAGGACCTGCCAGGAGAGAGGTAAAGGGAAATCCATAGATAAAGCAGGAGCGGAGCCAAGACCATGGCCAGAGAGCTGGAGGCAAGATGGGGGATCCATTGGCACCAAAGGCCAAACCAGGAGGAGGATGGGTGGTATAGGGGAGAGAGACAAGTCCCACCAGAAGGCAGGGCTAATCGGATGGGCCTGTTCAGACAACACCAGACAGGGCAAGAGGCAGCCTGGCAGTCTCACACTCTAGCCCAGCGGTTCTCCGACTGGTCTCAGACCAGCAGCATCAGTATTGCCTGGGAACCTGTTGGAAATGCCAATTATCAGGCCCCGCCGCAGACCCACTCAATCAGAACCTCCGGGATGGGGCCCAGCATCTGTGTTTCAATAAGTCCTCCAGATACTTCTAACTCCTGCTACCGTTGGAGAACCATCTCTCTAGACCACACCTTTGGGAAGTGTTTGCATTGACCGAGTCCAGATGCCTTCTTCCATAGAGTCCTGGTCCTGCCTGGTGGGGTCAGCCCTCACAGGGACCCTCTTGCATTAAGAGGGGTCTCCTCCACATGTGAAGGGCCTAGTCTTTGGGGATCACAGTCTTCTATATCCCAGTTACTCCCAAATGGATTTGCAATCCCTTCATGGTGGGGTGGGAGGGCCATGCCTTCTGCCCTACATTAACTCCTCCAAGACCTCATGTCCCCGAGGAGTCTATCACAGGGGTGGTAATGGGGGCAGTCCTCATTATTGTCCTCAGGGGGCCCTACCTGTGCTGGGCCAGGAGTGGGAGGTCAGGCAAACATTTAGACTCTGGCAGGATCTTCCTCCATGATAGGAATTTCGTCATGTACTCAATGCCACAAAAAGTCATACCATTGTGACCATCAGACTGAAATCTGAGATCTTCTGAGAGACCAGTTGGCCACCAGGTTTTATTAATGTTCCCTAGCTCTGGGCAGAAGGGACCTGGAGCCTGTGCCAACTGCCCTCTCCTTCGCCAGTAGCTGGTCCTGGCTTTCATAATTCATAGTGGATTCCGAGTTGCAGGAATAGTTCTTAGTCCTGGACCATTCTGGATACACCAGTGGCCACAGAAGAGTTAAATAACTACAAGGTTGTTGATTTGTTCACAAAGGAAACTGCCCAGAAAGGACAAGAGAAGCCCAATTTCTTAGCCATTAAGTGAAATGACTTTTTTTAGGACAGCTTGACCTTTAACATGTTGACCGAATTGTCCAGAAAAAAATGTAGATACTTACATGACATCTTCTTTTAGCATCTAGTGCTAGTAAACAAGGTGAAAGAGAAGGAATTCCACCAAGATAGTGGCAGAAACTTAACATCTTAGGGGGAATAATCTCTCCTCATTACCAATTAATGAGCATACACTTCTGCCCACCAACACATTTTGGATGATTTCACTGTGGTGAGGTGGTGTGATGGGAACTTGGTGTACTGCCTTATGCCTTTGGCAATGATTTGTAAACCAGAGCTAATAGGTGAATGTGTTTCATTCAAGTTGGGGTGTTATGTTGTACTCAGTAGTGGGCCTGGATCCATCCTATTTGTACAGAGAACACTTGGCTAGGCATGGTAGAAACACAAAGAGGGGAAGCCCAGTTCCTGTCCTCAGTGTAAGTCACATAAGTCATCAATTATATTTATATCATTATATGAATGACATCAGCCAGTGAAATCTGTTTGTATAGATGAGATCATTTGTTTACTTATTTGTCCAACATGTTTATGAGCATCTATTATTTATGTAGCCACTTTGGGAAATCTAGAAAAGTAAACATCAACCACGTTTCCCAGGCTCTAGGGTACTACCGGGTCACACTCATGGTGAAGGCCATATTTTCCAGGCTCTTGTCTCTACTGTTCAGGCAGCACTTCCAGCATCAACACCAACCCCTGATCATTCTCACTCAATTTGCATCTGGTTTTCAGGGGGTGGTCAATATGTCCTCATAAACCAGAATGTAAGCTATGGTTACACTGAAGCATGTTCCATACTCTTCCACCCCAGCTTCGCACGCTCCCCTCCCTCACCACTGACGTCCATTCCTGAGATGCTTCTTGAAAATTTTATCAAGTATGTGTGGTTAATGCTCACTGCTTCCAGGCCTCCAAAGACATGAATGATGACTACCAGATCTTCTGTTATAGTCCCACAATTCCCAGAGGCTTTGTTCATTCCTTTTTTTTTAAGTCTATTTTCTCTATATTGTTCAGATTAGGTAATATCTATTTTTGAATTCACGGGTTCTTTCCTCTCTCCTCTTCCCTCCTGTTCTAGAGCTCATCCACTGAGACCTAAACTTTTGGCTATTGTATTTTTCTGGTCTAAATTTTCCTTTTGGCTCTCCTTTATATCTTCTTTTTCCCCCCTGAGACTTCCTAGTCTTTGCTAAGGCTTTTTATTTTTCCATTTGTTTCCATTGTGTTTGTATTTGTCTGTTGAAGCATTTTTATGATGGCTGCTTTAAAATCTTTGCTAGATAATTCTAACATCGCTGTCATGGTTGTTGTTGGTATCTCTTGATGGTCTTCTTCATTCAGTTTTAGAACTCCCTGGTTCTCTGCACGATGAGTGATTCTTTTATTGAAACTTGGACATTTTGGGTATTATATTGTGGCTCTATGGATCTTGTTTAAATCTTTTGTTAAACTGGCTTTTTCTGGCAGTGCTTCAGCAGGGGACAAGCGGGGTACCACCTATTAGTGCTTGGTCAGGTGTAAGTCCAGGTTCCCCATCCAGTTTCCCTTGACACCTGAGAGGAGAGCTCCTCATTATAGCTGCGGGCGGGGGGGGGGGTGGGGGGGGTGGGGTAGGAGGGGTGGGGGGGTGGGGTGGGGGGGGATGAGAAGCTTCCATGACTCCTCTCTGGCGGAGAGGGGGGGTGTCTTGTAGCTGCTTCTCACATGGCCTGCTCTGACATCAAAAGTGGGGTGACCTTTTTATCACTGGGTGGTGGTGAACATCCTGACTTTCCCCTAGGCCTCCTCTGATACCATCCCAATGGGGAGGGGAAGAGGTTCCTCCTTTGTGTTGGATAGGAATGGAGACTCAGGCTCCATTGACACTGTGGGAGGGGTTGGGCTGAGGATGGAAGAGGCTGATTACCACTCGGTGGGAGGCAAGTCCCAGCTCCCTACTCAACCTTTCCTGATACCACCCTGCATGGTGTGGGAATGAGGTATCTTGTTACAGTCTGACAAGGTTGGAAATCCAGGCTTTCCACTAGGCTTTTGCTGGTGTGTGTGTTTGTGTGTGTGTGTGTGTGTTTATGTTCTTTAGGTTCAGGGTATGGTGCCACCGTTTTGTTTTGTTTTTTTCTGTGGCATTTGCTGGACTAGAGCAGTTATTGTCTAAAGTTTCCTGTCTTGATAGTTTTCCTGGTCCTTTGGCTAGAGAGAGAGAAAGAAGGCTTTTGGGGTCTGTGCCTATTGGCACTGCCAGGTTGCTGGTTTCCTCAGCAAAAACCCTCGGCTATATGAGGCAAAAAGAAAATTCAGGGACTTCACCATCATGTTGTTCCTTGGGTCCCTAGCTGGGCTGCCTTCTTCTCCCCACCTTTCAGAGTCTTCTTGTGTTTATTTCACATACAAGGCCCAAGGTTGGTGTTGTACTTACACTCTCACTTAGTGCAATAGGGAAATATGCTCCTCTTTCATCTTCCCAGAAGCAGCAGTCCCTCTCCCTTCCTCTCTTAGTTTCTGAAGAATTTGTGTAGAATTGGTGTTATATCTTCCTTAAATGTTTGGTTACATGTGAGCCTCGGGTTGTCTTTGTTGGAAGATTTTTAACTGTGAATGTCTTTAAGATATCGAGGACTATTTGGGTTACCTACTTCTCACTGAATGTGTTTGGCAGTTGTGATTTTCAAGAAATTTAGTCTATTTAATCTTTGTTGTCAAATTTATAGGCATCATTTTTTAAATATTCCCTAAGATGTTTTATTTTTAACATCTTAGGATCTGTGGCGATATCCTTTTTTCATTCCTGATATTGGTAGTTGGTGTCCTCTCTCTTTTTCTCTCGGTCAGTCAGACCCTGAGGAGGACAAGCATTACCCATGAGGCATCTCCCTCAACTGCGGACTCTGAGTGTTACCCATTCATTAGCCTGGGTTTCTCAATGGGGTGGGGGCTCTCTTCTCTAGTAAGGGGTATGGGGTACTCCTGCCAGCCCAGAGGATTCGGGTGACTCTGAGGGTTCGTGGTTCTAACACACATGCCCCTGTACATCCCATCCTAGATCTCAGGGTCCATCCCTTCCTCATCAGGGTCCTCCCTTTAGCATAGGAAACCTGTTGAAACTATGCATCCATAGCCTTTGCAGTTTGGCCACCCTTCTGATGAGCTCCTGTGCCCCACCTTCCGCAGTCTGCCATATGGCCGCAGGCTGGAGGGCCTCTTTAAATGCTGCCAGGGAGGCCTCTGGCTTCCACAGCAGCTCTGAGTTGCTGTTGTTGACTTAGTTGACTGAGCCTATTGTTCTCTTTCTTGGAGATTTCTAGGACAATATTTAAAAAGTCATCCAGCCCTAACCGGTTTGGCTCAGTGGATAAAGCATCGGCCTGCGGACTCAAGGGTCCCAGGTTCGATTCCGGCCAAGGGCATGTACCTTGGTTGCAGGCACATCCCCAGTGAGGGGTGTGCAGGAGGCAGCTGATCGATGTTTCTCTCTCATTGTTGTTTCTAACTCTCTGACCCTCTCTGAAAAAAAAAAAAAAATCAATAAAATATAAAAAAAGTCATCCAATTCCGTAATCTTTATTATTATCCCCGCCCCCACACATTCAAGTGCTGGGGTTACTGCGTGGGCCGATGTTTTCCTTTCCATCCGTGTGCTATCCCAGTACACCACCGGCAAGAGCCTCGCAATCTGTGAGCCACAGCCGAAGGTTTTCACTGCCCCGCTTACTCCACCAGTGCTGCCCTGTTGCTGTGTGAACTGAGAAGTGGTCCAGTTCTGGAAAACCATTTTAAGGGTGTGCTTTCTAGGACCACTTTTAGTACCAATGGAATTAGCACTGTTCCTGGGACAGGGACCAGGATGCACATCGTTTACATGGGAGGTAATCCCAGAGAACAGAAGTAAAGGGCCAAGAAGAATGCCCTAACCAGTTTGGCTAAGTGGATAGAGCGTCGGCCTGCAGACTCAAGGGTCCCAGGTTTGATTCTGGTCAAGGGCATATACCTTGGTTGCGGGCACATCCCCAGTAGGGAGTGTGCAGGAGGCGGCTGATTGATGTTTCTAACTCTCTATCCCTCTCCCTTCATCTCTGTGAAAAATCAATAAAATATATTTAAAAAAAAGAATGCTACAGGCAAGGGAAAAGAGCCAAGTGGAGATGGATTATTAAGCTGGTTACCACAGCTGGAAATTGGGGCTCTTCCTATTGGGACCCTCCTTGGGGGGATGTACCTCAGAATTGCACCTCCAAGGGATCGGAGGCTGAGGCTTTTATTTACCAACTCTTTCTCCAGTTGTGTCCTCTATTGTGGAGGTTGCCTTGGGGGCATTAACCACCCCAGGAGAATATGAACTGATGCATGAGAAACATCTGCTCCACTGCCCTGCAGTGAGTGTGGGAACTTGGAGACCCATAGTCTTTGCCCTGCGGTATATTTTGATCTTGTGGCATGCCCCGGATCACTGTGCCAAGGTTTCCCCTAACTCTGCTGGCCTCCTAGTCAACCGGCCTTCCTCCAGTGCTGGCTCTGCTTCATGCGATGCAGCCTACGTTCTGGGGTGCTGATGTCCTGCCTCGCTCTGATGGAGGGTGCAGGTGAGCAGGGATAGGCAGAGGCTGGATTCCGGTCCCAGATACCAGCTGTAGTGAGCTCCCGGAATTTATTGAAGTGACCTTATTAAAAGGGTCTTTGCAGATGCAGTTAAGTTAAAAATCTAGAGATGAAATCATCCTGGGTGTAGGACAGGCCCTAAATGCAATGGCTGATGTCTTTATACCAGAAAAGACAGGGAGATTTGAGACCTGCACACGCAGGGGAGAAGGCCAGGTAAAAATGAAATAGGGGATTGGAGCTATGCTGCCACAAGTCAAGGAACTCCTGGGGCCACCAGGAACTGGAGGAGGCATGGAAGGATTCTCCCCTGGAGCGTGCAGAGGGAGCACAGGCCTACTGACACCTTGATTTTGGACCCCTGGCCTCTAGACAGTGAGAGAGTAAATTTCTGTTGTGTTAAGCCACCTCATTTGTAGTAATTGGTTATGGCAGCTGCAGGGAGCCAGCACATCAGCCAAGGACTGAGCGATGGAGCAGCTGCCCCATTTCTGCGTCTTCTCAGGTTGCTGGGAAGTGGCCCCTCTGCAGTCTGCTGGCCTCATAGACCTCATCCCTATACGGCTGAACTTGGCCATATCTGAGGTCTTGGCACCCACACAACCTGGTCTTGACCTGCAGGTGTCTGCTCAGGCTGGCCCTGGTCGTCCGGGCCCTGTGCTAACAGGAAACATGGGATACCGCCTCTCCTCTGCCGTTCCTCGGAGCTTTCTTAGCAGGGAATTTGAGTGACATGGGTCAGTTAGTTTGTGTTGCTGGGGGAAAAAATAGACACCAACTTTGGCTACTTTAAGCAAACACGGAATTTATTGGAAGGATACAGGAAAAGCCTGGGCTAATAAAAGGCACCTAACCACTCTGGGGACCTGGGGATTCGCCGGGACTGACGGGCGTTGGTTCAGGTTGCTGCCAGGGGAATGGCCGCAGGTCATCTCGCTCAAGTTTAAATTCAACCAGAGAAGGTCTGCTTGGGGCAGATGATGTTCTGTGCCAGACAGTACATGGCAGGGGGCGGGGGGGGGGGGGGGCGCACTTTGACGGCCCTACTGAGACATCACAGAATAAGGGGGGTTAGTTCCTCAGAGGGAAAGTGGAAGGACGCCGGCAGACAGAAGCCCTAGCTGCCCAGGAAGGGGCAAGAGCCTCACCTGTCCCTCTTCATGCCCTCACTCCCCACCCCGGCCTCTACTTCCTCCTGCCCAGTTTCTC
Organism: Myotis yumanensis; assembly: GCF_028538775.1. Lineage (NCBI taxonomy): Eukaryota > Metazoa > Chordata > Mammalia > Chiroptera > Vespertilionidae > Myotis > Myotis yumanensis. The sequence continues at coordinate 20,345,720 of NW_027223764.1, read as the reverse complement.
AGAAGGAGAAGCCACAGATTGGTTTTATGACGCAATGGTTCTCAACCTTCCTAATGCCGCGACCCTTTAATACAGTTCCTCATGTTGTGGTGACCCCCAACCATAAAATTATTTTCGTTGCTACTTCATAACTGTAATTTTGCTACTGTTATGAATCGTAATGTAAATATCTGATATGCAGGATGTATTTTCATTATTCACGACCCACAGGTTGAGAACCGCTGCAAGTTTAGCGGTGAGTGATAATTGGTCTGTGATGGGTCTATTTAAGCGCTTCACTTAATCAATTACAATCCCCTGTGCTGTCTCCAGGTATTGATTGCAGAGTCCCGAGTTCTGGAAATCTTAAGCCTGCTCCGGGGACGCTACCACCGACTCTGATTCTCCTGGGCATGTGGACACCCTGTGCTGAAGCCGATCTTTCCATGTGGTTGCTTGAGACACTTTTTCATCTTAATTGTTTCTGGAGACAGGACAGAACAGCAGCTCCTTCCATTGCTAATCTGAATCTAAGTGGGAAGGAGCGGCCTAGTTAATGGGGCGTACGGCTGTTCCCAGGTGGGAAGGATGGGGTGATTGCTCCAGATGCCCTCTTAGAGAAGACAGGGGTACAGCCTAGAGATTGGCTGTGAACTTGTGAGGATGACATTTGAGGAGAGGTGACCCTGGGCAGACCACACCACCCCCTCCTCCCATAATCATCTTGGCAGGCAGATAACAGGGGCTCAGGACTGGCCTGGGACCCCAATGAGCAGAAGCGCCTTGAGACACGGAGGGTCTTGGCGGTGTGGAAAGGGAGCAGGGGCAGGTCGAGGCAAGAGGCAGGTTGCAGTGGTTTTCAACCTGGCGGCACATTAAAAAACGACGCAGGTCTCGGTCCTACCCCAGGCGGTTGTGGTCATAATGGGATGGTTCTGGGCATGTGTATTTTTTGTCTCCCGGCGACATCTTATTGCGCAGTGAGGGTTGAGAACCACTGAGTTAGAGCAGGATCCTTGGCCTGCGGTCCATGGTGGAGTTCGTAGGGATCTGTGATGTCCCCTGAAAGTGTACACAAACTGTCCCTGCTTTTCTAGGGACACAAACCCATTGCTTTCATCAGGCTCTCAACGTGGCCTGTGACCCTCCATGAACCATTGAGATAGAAGTCATAAGGGGGCCTGAGCCAGGGCAGAGGAGGAGGGATTCTCGGGGCACTCCTGCCACAGCCCCACAAAACTTACTCAGCAGCCAGGGGCCTGGCCACCAGCCCTGCTGGGTAACTTCCCCTTCGGCTTGATGAAACCAGCTGCAAAAAGAGGACAAGATTTGCAGGTGGATGTGAAGTCACCGAGGATTCGAGGATTCGCTGGGCTCCTCTCACCTAAAATTAGGGAGCGGGAGCAAATTCCAAACCCCACAGGGCAGTGGCTCTCTAAGGGTGGCCCCGGCAGCAGCCTCAATGCCGGGCCGCTGGGAATTTTCTAGAATTGCCAGCTGTCAGGCCCACCAGACCTTCTGAATCGGAAACTCTGGTGGGGCCCAGCCTCTGTGTCCCAACAGCCCCACCATGACTCTCCTGCCCCGTGAAGCCGAGCTCTGCTTCTGCGGGAAGTGAGCACACAGGCCCCCCTCCCCCATTTGCTGATGGGTTGTTCTCTGTCCTGAGCACCTGGGTGAGGCCAATCCAGCCAGTTGAAGGGGTTGAGGGCAGGCAGTCCCGCAGCTGAGAAAGCTCAGCAAAGGCTCAGAGCTGCAATGCTCCAGATGCTTGCAGCTGGGAGGGAGGAAGGGCGAGGCTGCCAGGGTCATTCGAAGACAGAGTCTGGGGAGGGGGCAGGTGTTCTATCCTGCCTCAGTCATGCGGAGACCTCTGTGTAGATATCCTAGCGGTCAGCTAGGAGGTGTGGTCTTGACTTAGGGAGAAGATGCAGGGCTGGAGGTGCAATCATCAGCAAGTAGTTTAATGTGTGGGGAAAGCGAAAGGGATGAAGGGAGCTGCATACAGAGCTGGGTCTTTCCCAACCTCTCACTGGTCACAGTGCGTCTGCGCTGGTGCAGCCCAGAATCAGGAGCACAGGGCCATCCCTGCCCTGGAGAAGACCTGCGCACAGGAGGGATTGTAATGCTACTTGGAGTGAAGAGTTTCAACAGAGGGACAGCTGAGTGTTTGGGAAGCACAAAGGACGGAGGGAAGGCTTGTACCAGGGGTGACCCCAGAGGGGTTCTCACGGGGTGTGAGCCCTGTGTGGCGTTGGAGGAGCAGGTAGTTATCCACAGGAATAAAAACTAGGGGGAACGCATCCCCAACAGCCTTCGGCGTGGGACTGCCCGTTGGAGCATAAGGTCAGTGGATGGGCCCAAAGCGGGGGGGTTACCCTGGAGAGGCAGGCCCAGTGTTGGATGGGAGGGGCACCAGCAGCCCCGCTGAGAGTTTCCGGGTCAGGAGGGGATGATACCTCACTTGGTGGCTGAGGAAGAGCAGTCTGGTAGCACAAATGGGAGACATGGGGTCGGGGGGGCTGGGAGGTTATCTCAGGGATGAAGTGATGCGCACCCTCAGTTCAGGTGGAGGCAAGTTGGCGAGAGGAGCTAATGTTCTGGCAAGTGGCCAGGTCATCGTTTAAAGGCTTTTCGTTGACGTGTGGAGGGTCAGCACAGCACAGCCTGTCTGCCAGGAGCGACCTTCCTTGCTGAGGCCTGGGAAGTGCCCATAGGGAGACTGTGAATGAACCCAAGAGGGAAAAAGTGGGTGGGGTGGTGGATTTAACCTTCCTCAGTGGGGGAGTGATGGAGAATCTGTGGCAGAATGCTGTTCTGAAGCAGGATGTGGGAGAGAAAAAGAATGAGGCAGATCTACACACACTAATGTGGTGTGGTTGCCTGGCATTTTGTGAAGTGAAAAAAAGCAAGTTCCATCCCAATGTATTAAAATGATGTCATTTACATAAACAATAAGAACCTCAAACTATATATGAGTGTGCAAACACGTTCTTTAAAAGGTTTAGAAAGAGGCACAGCCAATGATTGACGGGGACGACCTGCAGGGAGGGAGGGGTAGTTACAGAATGGGTGTGAGGGGCGCCTACACTCAGTTTTGTTGTAGAGTCGGGGGAACAGTGGTGGCCTGTGCTGCATGGCCAGGATGGGTGTGTGTGTGTGTGTGTGTGTGTGTGTGTGTGTGATGAGGATAACCCCCATTGCATGGATTCTCAAACCTCGTGTGCAGCAGAAGGGCCAAGGAGCTGGTTAAAAGGCAGGTTCCTAGGCCCATCCTGCCGTACTGAAGTGGGATGTCAGGGTGAGGCCCAGACTTCTGCATGCTAACCAGCTTCCCATGATTATGACACCAGTGGTTCCTTGAAGCACTTCTGTGGCAGCTCCATAAAACTGCCTTCCCTCCCTTAGCCCAGCAGACAGGTGCTCAGTTCCAGCCTTGGAGGGTAGCCGGGGCAGGGCGACTTCCCCCTCCGAGGGGAGATGGTGGGGGTAGGCGGGGAGTGCCATGTGGGGCAGCCCTCCTTCAAAGCGCAGCCTTCAGGGGAAGACACCATCCATAACCACCACCACCTGTCACTCAGCTCAGACTCCTGCTTGAACCTGATGTTGCCGTCTCCCCGGGACCTTCATTATTGAGGGGCCAAGCTAACCACTCAGGATTCCCTTGGCAGTCTTAAGGAGACCTAAGCTACCCAAATTATCCTTTCCAAATTAATGTTGAATTCAAAGCAAGTAGGGAAAACTGGCCATAATTAAATATTTAATTGGTGTCCATTACGGCTGGAGTATTGGTTTTAGCTCAAATGTATGACATGGTTGTATTTTTTTTTATAGCTGCACGTATATTGCATCTAGGCCATTGGTTCACTTTGTGTAATAAAGTTCAGTAAATCCATGCTCACTTTATAACCGGAGTGTCATGGTGGAGGCACAGTACTGCATTTATGATGCCGTTGGTGGGATCAGGGATAAATTTGCTGTTGAGTCACCACTGATAGACCTGTAACCATCAAATGCAATCTTGGGCCTCTGGGAAAATGTGGGCTGCTTTACAACGGTCCATTTTATTATGCAGTTTTTAGGTGCCTGTTGAGGCAACATGAAGTCTGTGTATTTTTGATGTGGGGGGTGGGGGGTGGGGGGTGGGGGGTGGAACAGCCCCTCTCCTAATGGGGCCAAGGCCAAGTCCAGAAGCAAACTCCTGTGACCCAAACGTGAGTTTGGAGATTCACTGTGGAACCCAGGGGGTTGTGGGTGATAGATGTACGCAGATCAGGGAGGAACACACAGGTTTCCTCTTGTCCTTTCGTTCAGCCTCCAGAAGCCCTTGACCTGGGCCTCTACTCGCTCAAGCATGACTTTGTCCCCCAGCGATGAAGAGCTCAAGAGTTTCTGGTCGTCTACAGTCAACAAAAGTGACACCGAGTCAGTTGGGGTTCGGTGGTGAAAACTGAGCCAGACTGGCCCTTCTTCCGGAATAGCCCTTGGTTCCAGTAAATCCGTTTTGCACAATTTTTACTTTCTACAATGGATTGCGTAGGCCCTGCTCTGTTTTACTGAACACAAGAGCTGAGAGTTTAGAGATCTGAAGTCCAACAGCCTTCTCTGACGTTTAAAAAGCAACAATAACAACCAAGAAACAAACAAAACTAATCATTCCCGACAGCTCGCTGTGTGCCAGGCCCACACTAAGGGTTGAAAGTGTTGCCTCATTTGACCCTCAGAACAGCCTCAGGAGGGGGACACTCTTACGACCCCGTTTACAGACAAGGAAAGGGGCGTCAGCCAGGTTGGTCACCCAGACGGAAAGTGGCTCAGCTTTGATCGAGGTCTCCCTGGTTCAAGTTCAAGCTCTCAACCTTTTGCTTTGGGAACTCATGGTTATTGAAAGGGGTGGGGTGGTGGAGGCTTTGATTCTAGAAATCCAAACCCAGGGAGGTGAGGCAAGGCAGGGCAAGGGGCAGTCCAGAGAGAAACAGACGCACCACAAATTTATTCGCCACTCTTGCCAGAATGGGTTTCTATCCTCTAGACCCGATCTGTTCCCTGGCCCCTAAGTCTGAGAACAGTTCCCAAACCACCAGAGACTTCTCCGTGGGGAAGCACAGGTCTTGCATGGCTACCACGCAGCTTTTCCTCAGCATTTCAGGAGCAGTTCTTTCCCCCAGCGTGGCCTGAAGGTCAGCCACATGCGGGACCTGAGCCTTTATGTCGTCCCGATGCTCATCACAGAGCCTGACCCCGTCGCAGTCGAAACACCCTTATCAAACCTGCAAGAAACAACCCCAATAAACCGAGGTTCAGAGAAGCCAAGAAGCCTGCCCAGAGGCACACAGTCGAGTCCAGGCTGAGACCCAGTTCTGCTGAGGCCCAGCTCAGTCTCTCCCCCTGTCTTGCTGCGTCCAGTTGAAGCCTCCACCTGAGGTGTTTTTGTCTCAAACACACCTGGTGCTGTGGGGAAAGCCCCAGATGGCTCTCAGTCACTCTGGCCCACCGTGTCATTCATCCTTGGACTTCCATTTTTATTTCAGGTCATTGAGTTCCCCTCTCCCTTTTTCCGCGTTGACCGGGGAGGTCAGAGAGACCAACTCCTGGAAAAGTCCCGTGGAATAGAATTAACCCGATTGGCCAGCCGATCCAGGAGCCCGGGCATGCAGACCTGGGTGACCCAAGGGCACAGGGAAGAGCTCCAGGAAAGTGACACCGAGGTGGACAATGCCCTGCAGCCCTGTCTGGGCTGGGACACATTTTTGAGGCTGGAGCTCTGTGGGTGACCTCCGGACCACAGGCCATATCAGGAGGCAGGAGGAGGAAAAGGTTGTTGGCTTTAACCAGTTGTGGTTCCAAGAGGGGGCTCTCTTGAGTGGCAGCTTGTGGCATGAGTGACTGGCCGGGCCTGGGCACCGAGCCGGGCGATCCCAGACGGGACTGGGGCTGCTGGCCTCAGCTGCCAGTACTTTTCCTCACTTACTCATCAGACTCAAAAACAACCCCACCCACTTGTGGTGAAGCTGCCCTGCATTTTTCACCTTTGGGCTATCATTCCAAGGAAGAAATATCAGCCTGGGAGGAAAGTTTTGGCCAAGTTCAAAGCGAAGGGCTTGGGGAATGGAAAGTCCTTTGAAACCTCACTTGGATGGTGACTGCCTGACCCAGATTTTCCCTTTTCAGAAGTATGCTCAGAGCTCAAAGGCCCAGGTGTCATGTAGATAGGGGCGTGACAGAGGCAGGGAAAAAAACAACCAAAGCCCAGCTGCAGCCTCGAGCCGAGAGACCTCCGCCTGAGCGTCAGGCCAGACTCCAGGGGCGGCCTGGCTGTGGGCACCTCCTGTGGGGCCCCCAGAGAGGCCTGCAGAGCGTGAGGCCCGAGCCCACCGCTTTGTCCCTGGCTGGGTCCTCCTCTCGGGCCAGCTTCTGCCTGGACATGAGGTGCCGCTCCCTTTTCCCCTGGGTGTCTTAGTTTCCCAGGCATGGACACCGAGACCCGGGGGTGACCCCGAAACGCTGCTGTGCGGGTGCGTGAGAGGATTACCACATGAGCTACTGCCGTGGGCACCTGGAGTTTAATTCTTCTGGGAAATAGCGTAAACGGGCAACTCAGACAGCCCACCTGGGAGCAAGGGAACTGGGGTACTTATACCCCATCGGCACTGGTGAGGGCTGCCAAGTCCATCATTCCTGTGCTCAGCCGGATCAGGCTGTGGGGCTGGCCGTGGGAGGTGGGGCCACCAGCTCTGAGGTGGTGAAGGCTGAGGGACAGTGGCCTGGCACAGTGTGGCTGCTCCACTGGCTCCATTTCAGCCCCTGCTCTATGCAGGTAGATGCCCCCCAGAATCGACACTCCTGCAAAGATGGAGCCAGTGAAATGGGCCAATGCAGTTTTACATGTGCCCCCCCTCCAACCTGTGATCCCCACACAGGCCAGACATCTCTAGGACGAGAAAAGAGCCCCCACCCTTTCTCCGTCCACCCAGTGAGTGGGTCTGAGCCAGCAAGGACAATGTCTGGCGGAGGAGGCTGTGCCTCCTGGGGGTGGGTTCTGGGAGCATTTCCTGGAGTGGGGGGTTGGTCTTCTCCCTCCACATCTGCATGGAGGGGTTAGTTCCTCACAGTTTGTCCCCCTTGCCTCGGGAAAGGAAAGAAGGAGAGAAAATGCTGAGACTGAAAGTGATGAGCCTGCAAGTCAACCTTTTCTTGGTTTCCTGTCGCCAGAGTGGGGCTGTTCAGCCCTGAATTACTGGGCACCAAACCCAGCTCTGGAGCCCTTGTATTTCCATGGGTCTCAACGCATCACCTCAAAGCAAACGTTAGCTTAGATTTTACACTGCACCCCTGGGCCTTCTTAATTCTCCCCCACCTGCCGGGGGCCTCATGGCTGCTGAACAGACTACCAGGTACGGTCTCTGTCTGACCAAATTCTTCTGTGAGGCTTTGTGGTACCGGCTGGGAGTCTGCAAACCATACACTTCCTTTGCCCGCTGGTCCCTCGTAGGTTCTGCCTTGGGGAGGCCGGAAGGAGACAAGAAGGCCAGAGGAGGCGGGAGCTGGGACTTGCTCCTCCCAGGTTTGCTCCTTGTTCTGTCAAGCTCACTCCAAGGATGGTTCTTCATTGTGGCAGCAGAAGTCAGTTCCAGTTTCTAGCTTTTCCTGAACACTTCTGGAAGCAGCATCATTGTGCACCGTGCCCACTCGACACCCACTGGGCAGCACCCCTCCTCAGAAGCGTCTCCACCTGCAGTCCATCCTCCAGCTCCTGGATTCTAACAACCCCAACTTCCCTTGTTCCTGCCCTCGGAGTGCCAGCTGCTTTGGCATTATTCACTCTGGTTTTTCAATGCGTTCCCCAACCCCTCCTCCATTTTTGTTTTACCCTTTCAGTCATCCAATGTCCATTTAACCAATTCTCTAGATTAAATTCTCTCTGTTAAAATAATTGCTGTGGTTTGTTTTCCCGACCAGACACTGACAGATACAGACCCCATGGCTGCCAAACAGTCTGCACGAGGAAGCTGTAATTCACCATCTGGTTTTCATCCATCAAAGGCAAGGGTGGCTGCCAGATTACCCAGTTACTACACTGCAGTGAGGCCATTCCAGCCCCAAGCGAAAAAACAAAACAAACCCGATACCTTGATTAGCCTGAGTGACCTGGTCATGACCAGAATCATGGTTTCCTGTCTTTAGAAGCAGTGGGACTTCTTTGCAGGATTCTGTAAGATCCCTGGGGGAGAAGACCACATGGGAGCCTGGGGCTGGCCTTGGGGTTCCTTAAGCCTGCAGACCCCTCTGCTCACAGATGGCTTCAACAACCCTGAAGGCTCCCAGCTTCCATGGCATCATCCCAGGTTGCCACCCTCCCTTGGTGCCCAACTCTCTTCTCTAGTCAGTGTGGGGGATCTGAGCATGACGTGCAGACAGGAAACAAGGAGGACATTCCAGCACCCATGGCAGTGAGGGTGCAGCTTCCCCCAGACTGTGGCAACATTGTCCACAGTCTTGGAGTTGGAAGAGAACCTGGAGATCAACTGCTCCAATACACCATTTTACTGATGAAAACCCAAGACCCAGAGAGGTTAGGCAACTTGTCCAAGGTCACACAGCTTGTAGAGGCAAGTCCTTGGCTAAGGCTGAATTTTCTGTCTTGAGAGCTCTGAGCTCTTCCCATGAGTCACACCGAGATTACTCAGCCTACAAGTCTCTGCAGGTCACTTCGCATGGTGTCCTTAGCATTTTATGCCTAATTCTCTGTTTCCCGTGACTTAACCCTGAGTTTTCTCTGAGCTTCTCTGCCCCCCAAAGTTCTTTCTTATCCCCTGGTTTTGGTCCAGCTCCCCTAATTATCTGCTCATCCAACTTGCCCTCTGCCTCCAAGCCCCAAAGTCTCTCTGCCGCTCTTAGGGGGGCTTAGGGCTCTCGCTTTCTCATTACCAATTAACCCTTAGCAATTAGTCCTGGCTGATGGTTTATATAAACAATGGCTTATGTAGAGTATAACCCTATAATCATAGGCATGTCCCTGCCCCATTGCCCCATAGCTATTGATTTAGCTCTTTCACTAAAACACTGCTATCCTCAAATTGCAGGCCTGTGACTACCATTCTTCTGAGGGTTCTTAGGAAGATGTGGAAACACCCTTAAGAGTCCAGACACAATCCTTCTGTTGATCAGCCTGGAGTGCTCCCTGGGGCATTGTGTTCTGGAGAGCTCGCCAGTGCAGAAGAAGGGAAAGCCATCATTTCCCTTTGAGAAGTGAAGCAGAGGCAGTTCTTAGAAATCACATCTGGAGTCTGTACTCCCAGGCACAGCACAATAGCCTCAACTTAAATTTGTGCTCTCAGGCTGTTTACCCTAGTTCCAGGCTTTCCAGTTTGATATAAATTCAAATCACAGAAGAAGCTATTAAAAAATAAGTTTCTTCCCCCACCCCCGAGCTTTCAAAATAGTCCCTAAAAGGGGACTGGTGATCTAAGGATTTTTAATATTTTAAACACTCTCTAAATGACTCTAATGTTCAGCCACGTTGAGAAGCACCACCTAGACAGGTAGCTGAGGCTGGGTAAGGCTGTTAGGACAAATTGGTGGGAAAAGGATGCAGAGAAGGCTCCAAAGAGCATGGTGAATGAGGTTATGCAGTTAAGCCCTTTGTGGCTGAGCATTTATCCTGGAACAGTCTGTGTGGGGATGGATTCTAGGCTCATCTCTGTGTGTGAGTCCTTGGCCAGGAGTGTCTCCTTCAGGGTCACACTACCTCTGCTCCACAGACTGGGAGCCACCAGGCTCAGGCTCTCTGACATCCTCCTGGCCAGGGACACAGGATGACTCCGGGGCCTGCAGGCCTCTGGGGGCTTCCGTGAAGATAGGGTATCTGCAGTGTTTCCCATTGTGGTCCCCACAGTGGATGTTGTCAAATGGCATTGGTAGGTCCCACTTTGACAAGGACCATTAGCTTTTTATTTTGCATGAGTCTGATGATGAAAAAAACACATTTTAAGACTATGTACTCAAGTATCATTGTCTCTCTCACTTCTATCTACCATCTATCTATCAATCAATCATCTATGGCACAATAATGTAAGCTTTGTGCATCAACTGGCATCTGAAAGTGGTTTGTCCTGGAAACACAGAGGATGTGTGTTCACTTCGTCTCCCCGGGGATGGCTCTTCCAGACCTGCCCTGGTCTGGCTTGTTTGTATCAGGGGTCATTCCAAACAGTGTCCACCATATTTTGTCTCCAATAAGTTGGAATTGTGGCTGAGAAAATGGGACCAGTCTGGTCCAGTATCTATCTTAGACCTACAATGTGAACACCCATGAACTACACGAGGCCGTATTCTGCCACGTAGATGGAAGGACAGAGACAACTGTTCTCCAGATGGAATAAGGAGACACCAGGCAGGAGAGGAGGTGGGAGATTGTGAAGGATGCTGGTGAGCTCACTGCTCCCAGTTTACAACCCCACTGAGGTGCAGTGTACTCAGGCTTTGGCTTCCATTAGACACCAACATGTCCTTGCAATGCAACCCCCCCCCCCTCCTTTTTTTATATAAGCTCCTGCCCCTTTCTGTTACTTGCCACCACTGAGTTCTAACTTATGAAAGGGAAAGGGATCACCAGTCCAGGGATTGACAGGTTGACAGAGCAGCCTAAGCCCAGCACTGAGGCTAACATGGATGATAAGTAGGCATCTGTTATTGAGCTCCTACTATATGCCAGACACAAAGTAAGTGTTTTATATTCTCCACCTTTAACAATCTTTCCAACCCTAAAAGGCAAATGTTATTATCTCATCTTACAGAAAAGGGAGCGAGGATCAGGAGAAGAGATAACTTTCCTAACTCACACAATGAGTGGTAGAACTGACATTTCAACCCAATCTGTGTTCCCTGAAAATATAGACTTTTGCAGCTACACCATGCTGCCTTTTCATGTAGTGTAAGACCAAGGAGGATGCAGATATTGGCAGGCTGTTCATATTTGGGGTAGTTGTATCTGGAGGGCAAAATCCAGAAAGGTGGAGGCGGCAGACCCAGCTCAAGGCTTGAGGGTGCACTTGGTGCAAAGCATTTCAAGCAGAGCTATCAGGACCCTGGAGAGCTCCCAAGGAGCCACAAAGACTAAACCCTCCTCCTGTGGTAGCTCGGCCCCTATCTTGAAACTCTGGATGCTGAAAGCTTTCACTGGCATAGGTGGGGAAGGTTTCTTCCCTGGAACCCCAGGGAGCTACTCTCCTAGCCCACCATCAGCTTTTCTCTGCATTGCCTTTTGGGAGCGAATGCTAACTTAGGGTGCTCTTGTCTCCATGCCCCAAGAGTTGAAAATAACATAAACAATCTCTTTTAAGCCAGTCTACGTTTGCCTGGATGAAACAACTGGCAAATATGATCTGTTAATCATGCCAAGCATCCTTCGTCCATGTAAAACCAAACTGGCAGCTTTGCATAATAAAAGATTGGAATTATGAACCGTATAGGGAACAAATAAAGCTTGATCATTCAGGCTCAAAATTTGTGACTCAACATCTTTGCACTTGCCTTTCACATTTGCTCCATCGGCATGTGTCTGCCCTCCACTGTGGCTGTTTATTTTTAATCCACGTTTCCCCAAAATAGATATTAATAATTTTCCTGCCGCTTCTCTGGAAGTACCAGAGCAACAATATTTCTTTGCCCATATGCATTTGGGGTTTCCTTTGACACTGTAAATGGATCTTTTGTTTGGTATTTAAGTTGGCTGTTTGTGGGAAGCATTGGCCAGTGCAAACTTCCTTAATAAGTTCTTCATGACTGCATTTGCGATGATGTTAATGAAAGCATCCTGAATATCAGTGGGCAGATAATGAGCCCAGGGGCAGTGACTAGGGGAGGGCCCAGATGGAGGGATGTGTGGGGAGAGGGAGGGAAGTGGGAAGCTAAGCTCTCTTTCTAGCTCCTAAAGGAAAGTGAACATGAGTTTAAAACCCCCAGGGTAGGACTTTTCTCCTCCCAGCTTGAGAGATTTGTTGGGAACTATCCGGGAGCTCAATAGTTCTGTCCCAGCCTGCGCAGGAGAAGGAGACCCAGGAGTCTTCGCTCCCAGCCCTCCCCTCTCATGCTCTCTCTCGGAGAAGTCAGGGGGGGGATTTCCTTTCCCAGCTTAGAGGGAGTCCCTGGAGGGAGGGTCTCAATGCTTTGTGGATGCATTTGGCCTTGTGCTCCTGTCTCTTGCTCTCCCTATGGACTCGCATGCTGGCTTGCATCCTGTACCCCTCTGTCGCCAGCTCCCAGCCTCCTGCCCCCCCTTTCCCTTCTGAGCAGATGTGGGCTCCATCTCTGCCTTGGGGTCTCTAGCCATTTCTTGTGCTGAAGAGAGTGGAGGATGCACTTAAATTCGAGCATAGAGTCCCATCAATCTGATCTCCAAGTTTGTGGGTCACCATGGGCTGTCCATCCCAGGCTGAGCCAACTATTCAGAGAATGGAAGGGGAGAATCAGAGATCTCAATGGACCCATTTTGGAAGCTTCTGAGATAAGAGGCAGAACAGCGCCGTCAGCTCAAACAATTAAACACTGTTGCTCAGGTGATGCGTCACACAACCGTGGAGCCTTGTTCGTATCACGTACATTGCAGATCTGTAGATGAATTATTTGGTGTCTTGTATTAACAAAATCAACATATTACAACATTTTTCAACAAATGGGAGTAACATGGGGTTGTGGAAGGAGAACCTTCATTGGAGGGAGAGTGGGAGCCCTAGACTGGTGTAGTTTAAAAACTCTGACTCCACAATACACACAGAGCTGAGGCCAGGGCCAGATCACTCCCCACCTTGCAAACAACAGTTTCATTTCATCCCTCTAGACATTCCAGAGCTGCTGGAATAACAGTCTGCTCTTCAGAAGGGCCATTCAATGGCGGTGGCCCTGCCTGGCCTCTCCGGCTCTTCCCTTAGGAAAACAAGCGGGAAGGCGATGCTGGCAGTAAACAGAGTGGGACCAGGGGTCAACCAGCTGGCTGGAGGGGGGCCCTGGTCCAGCCAGGTGTGGAGCTGTCACTCCAGGCAACAAATGAGCCGGCTGAGCAGCCCAACCAGCAAGTCCCCCAGGGAGGGCACTGTGAGGCCAGGCTGTGGCTTTGCCTACTTCGTACACGGAGTGCCTCACCCTTCTGAGCCTTCGTGCCCAGCTATCCAATGGAGAGGTTGGAAGAGATGATCTCTGAGGTCCTTGCCAACTCCAACAGGTGTGGTTCTGGGCAGCTCACTTCCTGACACATCTCCTAGGTGCCAGGTAAGGGCTCACATGTGGGTTTGTGTCCATCTTGGCCCTGTCCCTGGAGCTCTCAGGCCACCCCCAAGCAGTTGGTTTGGAAGAAAACGCATTCCTCTCCCATCTCGGGGCCTGGCAGGCCTCGGCCCAGCTCCACGGCCCCAGCTCCCAGACAGCTGGTCCCCCAGCTGGAGCAGACAGAAGTGCCGGAGAAGCAGAACCACTCATGCAGCTGATTTCCGAGAGAGGCATGGAGGTTAAGTTTTTTTATTTTTTTTCCCACTGGAGGAGCTATTCCCTGCAGCCAAACAGCTCAGCTCCAGGGAGTACAAAGCTGATAAAAATAGCTTTTAGCCAGAGCAGCAGATATGGGAGGAGGGGGGTGGGGGTTCAGACCCTTTCCTTCCTCAGAATCCAGCACAGGCCATGTGTTCCACCTCGGGGAGGGGACAGTGGCTCTTGGGACAATTACTTCCTGCCATCTCCCTCTGCACCAGTGTTCTCACTCAGGGAGGGACAGCAAGGGAGAAACAGCTCTTGTCAGGGGGAAGGCCCTATCATCATTGAAAAGAACGGGAGCTTGGATGTCAAGCAAATCACACCTGGCCAGGAAAAATAATGGTTATCATGGTAAAAATAGCAATAGTAGCTAACGTTTATTGAATGTTGGCTATATACTGGGTACTGTTAAATGTATCATTTCCTTTGATCCTCATACCAAAAGTGTAAGTCAGTTATTATTAGCTCTATGTCCCAGACGAGAAGTGGACGCTCATGAAGAGTGAGAAACGTGCCTGAAGTCATACAGCTGATCTGCAACAATGCGGGCCTGTCCCACCATCAAACCCATGTGCTCAGCCATGTGGGGACTAGACCTGCCTCTGGGCTTGTCGATCCCTCCCTAGCTGCGGTGATGAGAAGTCGACCAACCAGGACTCTGGGGAGGGGGGACACAGTGATAGGCAAGTGTTGGTGGCTCAGATAGGTGTTCAGCACTGGGAGCATGTCCTATAAGAAGTAACTGGGAGTATGGACCTGGCAGATGTGCCTCAGCTACCTGGGGTCTGGGAGCTAGGGAAGCCTGGGCAGGGAGTCCATGTCTGGACATTTGGCAGGAGAGCAAAGCAGGTGAACCCGCAAGTAGGGGTCAGCCCTGGGGAGGGAGGCCAGGAGGAGGAGGCCCCAGCCTCACACTGTGCGGGAGCGGGGTGGGGAGAGGTTCCTCTGAAGCCTTCAGAAGCTTCTACACACTTAGAACCCCAGGTCTGCGCAATCATCCTTTTTTGGGAGTTGGATGTGCACAGGATAGGGGATGAGAGCGGGGCAGGCCCCAATCTCAGAGAAAATGGGCTGCAGGGCAAGTGGTCAAGGCTGGAGCTTGAGCAGCAGCACACCATACGGTCTATTTCTCTCCCTATCTCTATCATCTCTCAAGCCTCTCTCTCGCTCCTTTCCTAACTCTTTCATTTCCCCCTTTCTGAATCCCGATCACTCCCATCTCTTGGCTTTTTTCTCTACATGGGGACCTCATTCTCTTTTGTTGGAGAGTTTTTCTATGTGGTAGGGAATATGACTACTGTCAGCTCCAGGCTTATCACATCATTGGTCAGATCCATGGAGGATAAAACCTCTCTCCTATTATTCTTATAGCAAATCCCATGGAAGCACCCTGATTGGTCCTGCTTGGGTCACATGCTCAGCCTTTTGACCAATCATTGTGAATGGAGAGGGAGATTGAAGAGCCTTTGGTTACATGCTGATTTTTTTTCAGCCAGGGCACAGGCCACTATGATTGGCAGCCTCACAAGAGTCACATGATTAGAGAGGGGGTGGAGTAGTTTGCCAAAAAAGGGGGACATGGGAAAGGGGTGCTGGGCAGATAAGCCTAAAGGAAGTTTACTAAAATATCTTATGATGGCTTTAAAGTGTCTATATGTTAGACTTGGTGCAAGACCTTTTCTATGTGCTATTTGTAATCTTTTTAATAGCCAATCAAGGTGGGTATTGTGCACCCTATTTTTAAAGTTTAGGAAACTACGTTCAAAGAGATTAAGTAATTTTCCCAAGCCACCTAGCAAGTAAGTGGCTAGTCCAGGATTCAGACATAGGTGTGTTTGTCCGCAAGCCCCAGGCTTGATCCACTGCTTTATTAGTCCTAGTGAGAGATAATCTCTAATACCCCCACTTAGGAACTGTATCAGTCAGGAAAAGCTTGGTTAAAATACGATAACAACCCCCCCCCCCCCCCCAATCTCAGGGGCCTAACACAGTTTTCTTCCTTGCTCAGCCAGAATGTTCATTATGGGTCAACAGAAGTGCTGTGCTCATCTTAGTGCCTCAGGAGCCAGGCTGAGGGACAGCCACCATCTCAAATGCAAGTCACAGTGCCAGGGGACAAGGAATTTTGGAGAGTCTAGAACCTTCCACTCTCAACTCATTGGCCAAAGTAGGCACACAACCTCATCCAATGGATCCAGAAAGAGAAAAACCAAAAAAATTTAGGGAACAGCACTAGTGAATTAAAAAAAAATTTTTTGGTAATTTTCTGTGGTATGAAAGGGAGTGATTTTTAAAGGTAATAATGTAATTTTAGATCAGGGTATTATTAAAGATTATATTATGAAGTTTATTTTAATCACTCTATAATTATCTCCATAATGTTTAAAGATAAATTTGCGCATCCTCTCCTCCCCCCCATTGAATAAGTGATAAATGCTGCCTAATTTACTTTAAACTATGCCAAAAGATAATTTGACAACAAATATTATTTTGATATGTTTCATTTGGGGACCAAATCTATTTTAAAATGCAGGTTGTAATTATAAGTTGTAGTGTAAAAACTGTTTCAGGTCCTTTTATCTGGAGCCATTAAAATTTTTGTGTTTTGAGAAGTCAACTAGTCTTTTTAATGTAAAAGGTTTTCTTTTTCTGGATATTGAGATTAAAGAGAAAGTTTGAAACTGCTATTTGCAAGCACTTTTCAAAAATACATTACAGCAGTGGATCATCTCTATTCTTAGCAAACATGAGAGCCAAATTGTCTGTAGTTGCCACCATGTGTTTCTCCTCTTTAGCCCTGGTTTTTGGAGTACTAGGAAAATTTTGAGAATTATTCTGCTGTTTTTTAATGCTCCTCATTAACTTGATACTGCATTTCCATCTCAGAGTTCCTTATGCTTCTTGTCTTAAACCAATGGTCCATACTGGGTGTAAATTAAATCGAGTGTGACTAAACATAAAAGGAATTTAATACGCGTGATGAGCCAATGGGCTGGAGACTGAGTCATGGGCAAACTCCTCTGATCTCAACCTACTTGCGGTGGGTGCATTCTCATGGTTTGCCTTCCCCGTGAACAAGGCACATGTGTTCTCATTGATTTAGAGAAGAAATGGGAGCAGAGTATCTTTGCGTTTAAGCTTGTGGACTCCCTGCACTTCCTTCACACGCCCTGGAGATCACACCCAACCATGGGGAATGCCTGGCACCAGCTTCCGCCAGAGCGCAGGGCCTGGGGGCCCATCCCAGAAGCCAGTCATCTCCACATGTTGTGGAGGTGCCCGCTGGGTGCTTCTCCTGGGCTTGGGTGCTTGATAGTTGTATTGGAGGGAGCCAAGAAGTAAAGGAGAGAAAGACCCACGGCCCCTCCTCGAGGAGATTCTACTTCTCACTTTCCAAGGGGCCGACAGCATTGCTGGGTGGGCAGCGCAGCACACAGCCAGGGAAGGAGCGCGCTGGGGCAGCCGGACGCAGGCGGGCCAGGAACGAGGGGCAGGCATCCCCGGCGACCAAGGTGCAAACTCCCGGGCCGTGCCCTCCGCTGCCGAGAAGGGCTGAGATAATGAAGATAAAACAAGTTCAGAGAAGGGCAGCAGAAGCCATCCGGGAGACATGACTTACGCAGGAGAGTTTAATTGGTTTAGCCTAAAAAGCCCGTTCCGCTCGCTGGTGGACACAGTCGTGCTATAAATATCAGCAAGGTGACAACAGGGAGAGCACGGGATCCGGCTCACTGGGTGCGGCGTTAAGACTGGACGCTTGGCTGGTGCCAAACCTGCTGAGGGTGTCATCTCACTTTGGGGCTCGATGGCTTTCTGACCCTCAGAAAGAACCCTGGGTTCAAACAGAAGCATGGGGTTCTGTTGCAGGAAACAGATGCACGCTGAGCCTCTCTAGTTGCAGTGGAGGAGGGGGCCCGGGTACTCCCCTCCCCACACTAGGTGCTCCCCCAGGCACCTGCCCAGGCTCCCAGGGCATCGTAGGAAAACCTGTATTTCAGGGGCTTTGAAACCCCTCTTGCTGACATCCCATGTGAAGGAATGAGTATCCCAGAGGGAGCTGGGGAGACAAAAAGACAGGGAAACGGGATGCAGCTTGAAATTGGGCCTCTGGGTGGAGGGAGGGCAAAAGGGCAAAGGGAGTGTGGACCGGCCGCAGGGAGCAGCCCTGGGGAGGCTGCAGGTGTCAGCAAGTGGTCCCAGTAAAGGTGAGAGAGCCGCTCCCTGAGCACAGTCCAACTTCAGGCCATGCACATATACCTACAGGCATCGGCCGGTGCATGACGGTTAATACAGACGGTCCCCTGCCTTCCTTTATGTAAACTTCGCTATTGAACTCCCAGTTTACCAAAGGAGGACACGGCACAGAGAGGTCAGTTAAATCATCCGATCTCAGAACCAGGAGGTGGTTCAGGCCTGCCGGACAGAGTCCAGTACTCGTCATGGCCTTTACCCAGAGGGCAGTGTCAGCCTTGCTCCTCCTCCCTTCCCCCTCTCCTTCCCACACCCAAGCCCTCCGACTCCAGGCCAGGCAGGGCTCCCAGGGCCTCCTGCTGCAGGCCTGCCCGCACACCTCTGAGGCTGCCACGCAGCCCATAACCGGCCCTCTCCTGCCCTCTTATGGCCGCCCCTGAACCAGCCTCGGCTACAGAGCTCCCAGAGCTTCCAGGGCCCGTGAGTACTGGGCTCCTTAGTGACCCTGGCAAGGATGTCCAGGGCCCTGACATGGAGGCTCAAATACAACCTCAGAGAGGGGAGCACCTTCCCCAAGGGACCAGCTCCATGTGTCGACCCCCTGCTCAGAAACACAGCTCTCTGCTGCCTAGAAATTAAAGAAAAACGCCCAGTGATGGGGAGCTCTTCTAAGCTCTGGTTCCCTCTGTCCCCTTCCCCCCACTTTCCCTCTTCACCCTCCGTGCTCCATTTAATCCTCTGGACCTGACAGTCCCAGATCTCTGCTCAATTTGCCCCTTTACTTGCAAATGCTGGTTTCAGTCTCCAGCATCTCCAATCCCGCCTGGGCAATCCTGCTTGCACCACACTCCCCAGCCAGGGGACAGGTGCTCCCCTCCCCTCCCAGCCTCCGTATGAGACACAGTTAATTGATGTTGAAACCAACCTGAAGCCCCACTGCTCACACCTGGACGTGTACCTCCTCATCAGGAGCCACGGTGCACCTGGCATTGTGTGCTCGGTCTTTCATCATCATTTTCTTCGGCTGCTCCCTGATCCTTATAATAACTGACTGGGTGCCTGATTCGCCATCATATAGACGGGACGTTCTCACTCTGGGCTTAGGAGTATCCAAGGGATGTGACATCCGACTGCGGGTTCAATCACAGGAAATCTGCTGTTATCTTTTTCCGCAGCCTCATTTTTGTTCTTTTTGTCGTTGTAATACATTGGGCTCCCAGAAGGATTTTATTTGGAAAGAAAAAAATAGTGCTTTATAACACTTAAAAATCACAGAGGTAGATGAGCAAATATGTGCGTAGCCAAATGCGTCATTTCAAAGGTTGATTTTGTGCATGTAGACTTTTCTCCTTTTAAAGTGATTTTCTCGGCATTTTTCTTCTGCTTGGCATCGTGGTCCTCCGGAAAGTGCATTGCCTTGTTCTAAAGTGCATTGTCCCCGTGTGTTTATAAACAAATCTCCCTTTTACTCCCAAAAATTCAATGACAGCTCACTTGGTCCCCTGTCTTAGGATGTTTAAGAAAATAGAACCTCCTCCCAACTTCACTCCTCATGGGAAAATGACAGCGTGTTGGAGTCAGGGGACTCAGGTTTGAATTCCAACTTTACCAACTGCTCCTTCATCGGCATCGTAGTGCCAGTAGTTAGAGTCAAGTGAGCTGTCATTGAACTTCTGGGAGTAAAAGGGAGATTTGTTTATAAACACACGGGGACAACGCACTTTAGAAAGGGCAATGCACTTCCCTTAGAACGGGCTCCTGAGAGTCAGGGGCTGGGTTCCGGTCATCCCAACCCTGGCCCGGTGCCCGGGCACAGTCAGTGCTCACTCAGCACGTGTGGACTTGAACGTGAAAAGGGAAGGTTGCTTCAGGGGGACCTGGGATGTGTCTCGGTTGAGAAGTTCAAAGTCAGAATTTCTCAGCATGCCGGGGAACAACGGAGGGTCTCTTAGTGAGAATTGTTGGCAGGGCAGGGCCAAGACTACCTCCCCGACCCGGGCTCAGGGGGTCCCAGAGAGTGGTGTCCTGGGAGGGGTGTTATAATGAGCACCAGAGTGAAGCAGGCCACATGACCCCTCTCTAGGCCCTGGTGGAGTCAGGCGGATGTCTTCCTTCTCCTCCCCCTTTCCCACGTCCCCACTGCCACCATCTGAGAAGGTCCCACTCTAAGAGACGATGATGATGAAAAGTGCTCTGGGCTTGGCGTCAGGGGACTCGGGTTTGAATTCCAACTTTACCAACTGAGCTGTGTGACTCTGGGCAGTCTCCTCACTCCCCTGACTCGCTGTTTTCTCCAAGATCAATGAAGACGCCACAGCTCCCTCACAGGGTCAGTGACGTCGCAGTCAGAGCGCACCAGAGTCAGGTACTTGGAAGCTGAAACGGTCCCACCCTCTCCTTTCCCCTTTCCCTTCCATGCCCATTTCCCATCTCACCTTCATTTCTACGCACTTACCAAGTAGTAATTGACCGCCCTCCCCACGCCTGGTGAAAACCGGTCACCTTTCTTCCTCTGCCCCTCGCCCTCCCCCAGTGCAGTCTCAGAGTCTTAGTCTCCCTGGTTGTAAACTGGAGAGACAATTTTGTAACTCACTGGGCTGTGTGAGGACAGGATGATGTGTAGCTACATTTGGTGTGTCGCTCGTTCTCAATACAGGTCACTTGTATTCAAGGAAGGAAATATACCCAGGCTGTAGGGATGCAGGGCTGAACCTCAGCAAAATCTCCAAGGGGGAGGTCACGGGCGAGCTGCCCCTGGAAGGGTGGTCAGATGGGGGTAAAGGGAATACAGAAAGGACCTTTATTCCACACAAGTGACCGGGGAGGGCCTGCCTGGTCCCAGCTTCCACCTGTCGAGTCCTGGCAAAGGCCCACCCAAGTCTACCAAGGACACCGGGTCTGTGTCCCTCGCTGCACCTGCGTGTGCTGCTGGGGAGGCACGGCTGGCCGTAGGAGACACGACCATCAGCTCTGCTCAGGAGGGAGGGACCTCCATGGCCCCATCTTGTGTGGTGGCCCTGAAGTCATGCCCACAAGAGGGGAACAGTGAGTGACCAGCCCCCAGAGGGGACATAGTGAATCAGAACACCAAGGGCTTTCACAATCTGGCCAATACCCTCATTTATTGATGACTTAACAGGGGCACAGACACGTGAAAGGCAGGGCTTAAAGTCCCTTGCTCCTTCATCAGCATCGTAGTGCCAGTAGTTAGAGTCATTTCTTGTTTAACAGGTATCTCTCTTGCCAACATTCCGTCATTTTCCCTGGAGGAGTGAGGTTGGGAGGAAGTTCTATTTTCTTAAACATCCTAAGTCAGGGGACCAAGTGAGCTGTCACTGAACTTTTGGGAGTAAAAGGGAGATTTGTTTATAAACACACGGGGACAACAGGTGTAAATCAGGAAAACTGGGCTGTACATAAGGTTACCTGAGCCCTAAGCTGTAGGTCAGCGGTTCTCAACCTGTGGGTCGAGACCCCTTTGGCGGTCGAATAACCCTTTCACAGGGGTCGCCTAAGACCATCCTGCATATCAGATATTTACATTATGATTCATAATAGTAGCAACATTACAGTTATGAAGTAGCAACGAAAATAATTTTATGGTTGGGTCACAACATGAGGAACTGTATCTAAAGGGCCAGAAGGTTGAGAACCACTGCTGTAGGTGAAGACTATGGAGATGGGTGTAGGTGTGGCCAGAAGCACAGCAAAGCTCACCTCCCAGCTCCCTGTGGGTTGTTGCTCCAGGTCCAGGGGCAGAGTTAGTAATAACAAAGCCATGCCTGCACCTCGCTGCTCCCACTTCCTGCACTGCCTTCCTCGCAGGATCCAGAGGTGACTCTTCTCACTGGGCAGTCCATGTGACTCAACAGATGCCTGGGGCCCGTCACTGGGCTTCTAAGAAATAGCAGCTTCCCTTTGAGTGGCAGACACTGTGTAGTTTATAAAGTCCTTTCATGTTGCTCCAGCTCATTTCATCCTTTTAGTCACCTTTGCAGGAGGTTAGCGTCATCCTTCCCATTTTATAGGCGAGAAAACTGAGGCTCACAGCCATTATGGTGCCCACAGCACAGCTACTAAGTGGCTGAGTGGGGACCCCGGACCAGGTGCTGGCTGGGAGCGGCAGCTTGTACAGCATAAGGTTAAATGCTAGGAACGGGAAACCGGGTTTGGTGGTGGGGGTTAGGAATTATTTGTTAAAACCTCAGGCTAAGTAGCAGGCATTCTGCGGTTTGGACTAAGTGTAAATGCCTTCCCTCAAGTAGAGGGCCTCTGGAAGCTGGGCTGGCCCGGCCGGGAATTCGCTCCTGGGTTTGGAGAGATGTATAACTTCACTGTTTGTGGAGTCAATATTCCGGAGCGCTTCCTTGGCATTTGTAATAATTGTCAGTTGAAGGTTTGCCCTTTTTTCCCCTCCACAGGGTCCCTCCCAACCTTCTAGGCTGAACTTGTCTCTGTAGCTTGGGCTTTGGGGAGTGTGACAAGGAAAGGAATCAGAATGGAGAAAGGGCCTACTATGTGCTGGATCATTACTTCCGGCACTCGTTATAAAGTCTCCAGTGTAAACCTAGGAGGTTATTAAGTTCATGTCTCAGAGAAAGGAGTCTGTGCCTTGCCCAAGGCCACCCGCCAGGGAAGGGAGGAGCAGGGGCTTGAATTTGTGTGGCTGGTTGCTTTTCTCCTGCCTCCCAGGGTCAGGGTTCCCAGGGGGCATTCTCAGAAGCCAGGGACCTCCTGGGCAGCAATGTAAGCTGCATTTAATGGAGACAAAAGTAGAGACGGTTCCAAGTTACTGGGGACACTTGGGAGCATTAAAATCTGTTTGGAGAATTCCAAGGACAAAGACCTTGGAAAGCTGCTGACAAACAGCCTTAGAGTGAAAGGGACTTTAGAATTCAATTAAGCTCAACTTCCTGCCTCGTACAGGCCAGGTGTTGTGGAAGGTGCTTGGGGGAAGCAAAGAGGATGGAGGCGGCTCCTGTCGGCATGGACTTGTCCGGAGGGGGAAAGGGGACGGGACACTTCTGGCCTCTCCGCACTAGATGACTCCATGCCTCGGGGTGGAGAATGGAGAGCCCTCTGGTCATGGTCTTCAAATATGGTTGGGAAGCTTTGCGTTCTGGACCCTTTGGGTTCATCACATCGTCATTGCCAAGGGCCTGAGGAGGAAGGACTCCGGTTTAACTTTCTTTAGTCCAGAGTCTCCTGCATTTATTTGACGGTGGAGCCCTTTCCCCTCTCACAATGCCCTCTTGCCCTTGATGGACTATGAGCGTCTTTGGAATATTCCACGGAGCACATTTTGGGGCAGGGTGGCCTGAGGCAGCTTCGTGGTGGGGCTGGGAGGCGAAGGATCACATTCATTCTTTTAGCATCAGTGAAAAGGTTCTCTGTTTGGGGCTCTCCGGCTTTCTCACCCCTTGCTCTCTTGAGTAGAAGATGTGCCTGCTGATGCTTGGGTTTAGCTTTGAAATTGGGGGATTACTCGGGCCTTTGATCCCTTTCGCTAAAGGGATCCCTTGGGTCAGCAAACAAGTGTTTGGGGGAACGTGAGGAAGGTCACAGCTTTCATAACATATGCAGGAGCACAATTTGTAGCAGGGGACTGACGCAGCCTGCATGTTAATAGGGAGAATGCACTGGAGAACAACAGAGGAGGAGCCCTTCGCCTGCCTGCCCCGCGGGGCTTTGGTCAACAGGGCTCTGCTTTCATCCCTACGAGGTCGTCCTGCCCCTGGCCAGGCTCCAGGCATTTATTTGCAGGATGAAAAAGGGTGGGCAGCCTTCTCCAGCAGGTTGACATCCAAGCCTTGGCCTCCTACCAGTGGCCTTTTCAGGGAGGGGCAAGGAGCAGGGCTGTTTACCTAGCAGAGCCTGTGCAAAGAAGTGACTTAGCTCCCCAGGGCTGAACAAAATTAAACGCCGGCATGGGTGTGGCAACATTTTTCCTTGGTTGGGAAACAGCCTGGCTCCGTGATGAAAAGGATGCTCTCCAGTGTTACACAGGCCCGGCCGGCCCTGGGCCCGTGTTTCTGAGCCATGGGCCCTTCTGTCAAAGGGGATCATTCCTCCCCGGGAATGGCCGGTGCTGCGTGAATTTGAAGGCCCCCTGGCGTCTGCCATTATGATTGGATTATCAAAAGGAGATCATGTATAGGAAAATGATTTATAAACTGTGAAGCACTGTACGGATGGAAAGGGTATAGCTAAATTTCACAGAGTGCTCACTATTTGTCAGGGTCTGTTCTGAATTAGTTACATGCATCCTTTCATCGACGCCTCACCACAACCCTATGAGATAGGAGGCCGTGATTCTCCCCATTTTACAGATGAGGAAACTGAGACCCAGAAAGGTTACGTAACTAGGTGGAGGTGACATGAAAGGGACCTGGGATTCCCACCCATGTCTGTCTGCAGAGCCGCACCTCGGTTCCTGAGTCTATGCGAGGGCAGGCGTGTTCTCCTGGGGGTGGGGGCATTTGAGCATTCTGAGGGAGCCCACAGGGTTCTGAGGGTCCCAAATTCTTTCCTGGGGTCTTTTATATCAGGTGCCCCTAGAGGGGAGAGTGGGGAAAAAGGGGAAGGCGTCTCACTTCGGCCCCTGCCGGTGACAGCACCCCTGTCTCCGGGTGATGAGGTGGGGTCACAATAAAGGCACTGTTGTGACTGCTGCTGTGACATTGCTGGACACTAACATGTCTGGAGCCCTCTGCCTCATTTCATCCTCACAACTCCGATGGAGGGACAGCTGAATACCTCCCTTTATAGCTGGGGAAACTGAGGCACCAAGAAACGGTGTGCAGTCATTCAGCTAATAATCTTAGAGCTGAGACCCCAACCTGCTTCTAGGGCCTGTGCCTTTAACCGCCACTCTACCTAGCGCTGGTGTTTCAGACCCGCTGGAAGGGCTAAAGGGCGTGACCTAGGCCAGCTCCTAGGCCAGGGCCAGAGAGAACCAGGTGCACCCTGTACATGTTCACATTTTATTAATCCTCACGACTAAGGTGGGTCTTGCTCTTCCAGATGAGGAAATGCAAGTTGAGGGACCTGACCAAGGCCACCCAGCTAGGAAGGCAGTGCCAGGTCTGCCTGGCTCCAAAGCCCACCTGTGCCTGCACATCCTGGTCACCCTCAGGGGCCCTCAGTGCTCTGAGGCTCAGGTTCCTGGGAAGACTCTTCTCAGTGGGGCACCCGGGACCAGGCCTCTCTCGCATCGACTTCATGCTTCTTTCCTCAGCAGCCAGGAACCAAGGGCAGATGGTAGAAAGAAGGGGGTAACCGTAGAGGGAGAAGTGTCGATGGGGTGAACTAAGTTACCTGCCTGCTGTGTGTGATGGCTACACCCACTGTTCTCAGCAGAGAATTTCGGTTTCTCCTTCCTCTTGTCCTCTGGGCATTTCACTATGTGAGCCATGGCCAGCTCTCCTCCTGCAGAACCACCTGCTCTCGCTGGGACCTCGTAGCCCCCAGAAGGCATCAGCCCAGGTCCTCATGGCAGCCATCAGGGCACAGATCTGAGGCCTGGGCAGGAGGGCCGGGCGGCAGCCACTCCGCTGGGAAGAGCTGATGAGTGGAGGGGATGCTCACACAGGATGAGCCTGGGCAAAGCGGGAGACGCAGGGAGAAGGCATTCATTTATCCGCTGGTTCCTTTCACCATTTTATTAAACACCTACTGTGTGACAGGCACTGTAGTTGGAACTGGCGAGACTGAATTCAGATCCCAACCCCAACTCTGGGCCAGTCACTCATCCTCTGTGCATCAGCGCCCTCATCTCCAAAATGAAGACAGCAGAGCCCCCAGCTCAGCCAGCTGGAGTGAGGATTGGACGAGGTTGTGTGTGTGAAATACTTGGAACCGTGTGGCACAGAGTGAGCGCTGAATAAATGGTGGCTGTTAGTGCTATTATCATGCCTGTCCTTGGGAGTTCACAGTCTGCTGAGACACAGACATGAAAAGAAACAGACTATTTCCTAATGATCGGGCCAGGAAGCGATGCCGAGCTACACCAAGTAGAGGTGCCAGAATGTCCTGCCTCCGGTCCTCTCCGAAGCCTACTGAGCCCATCTTCTGTGCTTTGCCCCAGAGCTGGGTGTCCCTCCACACTGAGCTGGGGGGGATGGGGGTTCCGGGACCCCGGACCTCGCCACTTGGTCCTTGTTCAGTTTCTGAAATTAGAGAAAAACTGGGTAGGAATTGGAAAGCAGCATCACAATTTTGCCCTGCAGACAAAAGACAATGAGATGGAAAATTCAAATGGCCAGAATGAATACATAAGAGCAAGTTTAACGGCCTGATGACAAGCAGCACATGAAATGATAATCTTCTGGCGAGGAGAGCATTTCAGAGGCGATGAAGCAGGAAAGGATTAGTGGGGTGAAGCTGGGGACCCTCACTCCCCCGCCTACTGGGTTCCTCTGGGGGTGGGGTTCGGGCAGCTGTCTAGACTGGCAGAGACTTTTGTTGCATCTGGAAGATCACCCAGATGTGAAACTCTGTTTTCAAATATCACCTGCTTTATTGTATTCACAGTCTTGAGGACAATATTTCCCCTATAAATTCTCTGCTTTAATCAGGCCTGCGATCATCATACTCTTCAATCCTAATTGTGGACACTAGACAAGTCTAAGTTTTTTATTTTATTTAATATCTTTATTGTTGAAACTATTACATATGTCTCCTTTTTCCCCCATTGACCTCTCCCTCCCCATTCCCACCCCTCAACACAGGCCCTCACCCCCCTACTGTCTGTATCCATTGGTTATGCTCATATGCATACATATAAGTCCTTTGGTTGATCTCTTACCCGCCACCCCCACCCTGCCCCCACCTTCCCTCTGATGTTTGATGGTTTGTTCGATGCTTCTATGTTTCTGGAACAAAAATAGATCCAGAGACATAGAAGTCTAAGGTTTTTTTATTATTATTTATTGTCAACTTTGTACCCAAACGATCATCTTCAGGAGCTAGCTTTCAAAAAATTTAATTATTAGAAAAAACGTGTGATTTTGGAATAAATCACAATCTATATGGAAAATCTACTTCCTTCTAGGAGGTCAGGTGTGTTGGTGTTCAGTGAGATGGGACTGAAGTAGAATGCACTATTAGGCACCTTGGTAGGACTATCCCTCCCCGGGGTGGCTGCCACAGGTCCCAGCACGGCCAGACCCTCAATAACGGTTAGCTGAGGCTGCGGGCAAGCGTGGGATGAAGAAGCAGACTGGGGAAAGGGATGCACAGAGGAGGGATATCTGGGTGAACTAGCCTCTTGCCTGGCCATGAGATTTCCCACAGGGGTGATCTAGTTTTGCTGGGTGTGGGTTGAATGGTGCCCCCCGCCCCCAAAGATATGTCTACATCTTAATCCCCAGAACCTACGAATGGGACCTTATTTGGAAAACAGGCCTTTGTCGCTCTGACTGAATTAGGATCTTGGAGGTGAAATCATGGTGAATTCCCTGGGTGGGAAACTGTCCAGCATGATATGGAGGCTCAGGTGGCGACTCCCCTTTGAGTCCTGCGTCTCCACTCTTCCAGTTATGTCCACCTGGCCTGTCATGGTCACAAGGAGAGGTGACTCAGGATGCAGGAGAACATGAGGTGGCAGGGCCATCATCTCGGCAGCAACAACTCACAGGGGAACCCAGTGCTTCCACCAGGGTCTCGGCCGCTTCGGGGCTTCAGGATCCTGCTGGGGCTGCCGGGGCCAGGCACGTCCGGCAGCTGAGCCCCATGTCTGCGCCTGTGGAAGGGGCTTTCTGACCCTCCTGGGCCAGATTCCTGCTCAAGACTGCTCAGTCTTCTCACCCCCGATCCTCAATTTTTTTCTTCTTGAAGCTTTGGTACCTGCTGCTCCTTGGCTGTTGGTTGGCCCCAGAGATAACAGCGTGAACAAGCAGCACACAGATATGAAAGAGAAATGGCACACACAGCCGATCTCAACGTGGCAGCTATTTTTTTCTTCTTCGGGGACATGTGTGTTTGTGGTTGCGATGTTATATTGCACGCATTAATACAGTCATATTTTCTGCTAGTAAAATTGTTGCTGGCACATATGATGGGATTAAATATATCAGTATTTCATGGTGTTCCGCAAAAAAGCCCCATAACTTCCAGGTGCTCAGCCACATGGACAAGTTTGAGAACCACTGATCTATAATAAGGGTAAAATCATTGAACACATAAGTAAGCAGGATGTTTGAAAGAAGCCATTTGTCACGAATCCAGCAGCATTCTGGGAGGTGGAAACTGTATCTGGGTACAAGCAAACTGATAAATGTAAGTTATTTAAATTTTTCAGAACTATTTGATTAGACTTCATGTCTAATAGAATTGATGGGAGACACTCTTGCTGACCTCTCTTGGCCTTCGGAGGCAAACCAGAAAATCAGCCTCATTACTGCATGAGCCAAACAGCCTCATTACTTCTGGCCACACATGGATTTGTCTGTCCCAGCCTGTCCATGCAATGCACGCTGGATGTTGAAAAGCCACATCACAGAGGCTGGTCCCAGAGCCCATGCACCCCACCTCTCAATCAGATGACTTGGAAAGAACCCTCTGGAGAAGGGAATATCTTGGGGTCAGGGCCATTGTCCCCCTGACCTGAATTGCGACGTACTGAGCTATCAGACACCACCCCTGGACATTGACTGGCCTCCTGCCAGAAAACATTGTTCTGCTTCTGAACTCAGTGACGGATGAGCCATAGTGGAGTGTGGCATACATCTTGGCCACTGGACACCCCCAAATCAGAGACAGTTCAGAGAAGTTTCCAGAAGGCCAAAAGGGTGTTGATTTGGGATGAGAAGTTGGAGAAATAAAAATAATTAGACTGCACAAATAATAATAACATTCTGCTAATAATAACATCACAAGCAAGCATGGGGCATACTTTAGACCTGGAAAGGGTGTCTTCAAACAAACAAAATTCTCTTGTAAAATGGAGTAGATGACAAGAAAGTGGAGACAGAAAACAGCTAGAGGAAAAAAAAATGACAGCCAAGTCCCTCTCTGCTGGATTTACATGAGTGTGGGGCATGCATTCACTCAGTGATCATGTCTTCAGTCCCTGCACAGGCTGGCCCTGGGGAATAGCTGTGCTGAAGACAGACACTGCCTGCGCTTTGAGGAAGGAACTCTTTGCTGGGGATTCAGGAGGAAAGGTGGTAGTCACAGCCTCAGGAGTATGATGGGAAGGTCGGATGGAAGACCCAGCACCTGAACAGGGGAGGGGCAAGCGTAGACCCTGCCACGGTCGGTCGCCGGCAGAGGGGCAGCCCGGGCTCGGTGGCAGGTCTCACCCTGGGCCTTACCTCGCCCCCCAGAGAGGAGCCAGCAGGAGCACAAATGGTTTTGAAAGCATTTTAATGAGTGGACCCATTCATAATGCAGCGGCTGCAACCCCAGAAGCCCAGACAACGGTAGCCTGGTGGAGTCTACCCTATTATAAATATTTGATCTTCTAAAACGGTGTTACCGTAAATATTATTTGCTGCCCTGAAAAGCTTCAAGCTCATAGTTTTAATTTCCCACATTAGGAGTCTAATGAAGAGGATTTCAAAGTGCCTCTCCTGGGACAGGGTTTACCGGCAGGTTCCAGGCTAGGCCCTAGGTGGGTGGGGGAGGTTAAATTTGGAGGACGTGGTGCCTGCAAAGGAGATGGGCAGGGATGGAGTGGAAATCGCTGCAGGTGCAGGTGGACAAGGTGGTGCTGGGGGCCCGAGGAGACAGACTTGTGGGGTCCCGGGAAAGTGGGCTCCCAGAGAGGTGGGAACGCGTCGTGGTGAGGAGCATAGGCCTGGAGCCAGCTCTGCTTCCGACTCACTGGTGGCCTCAGATGAGGTACAAGGTCACCTTATCTGAAAAGTGCAGTTAAGAACTGCCCTACCTTCCTTCTATGGTGACTGCTTGGGTAACTGTAGTGACCCAGTGCCTGGCACAAAGCAAGCGCCCACGAGATGCTGGCTCTTGGCCTGCTGCTCTTCCCATGAGCACGTTAGCTCCTACAGGAGCCCATGCTGCCGCCGCTCATTGACACCCCATGGCCTTCAGGCTAGAAACCAGCCCGTCAGCATGACCCATGAGTCCTTCCAGAGCTCACCTTATCTTCTCCCCATCCTGACCTCCTTGGCCAGTCAGCTTACAGCTGCCCATCGCTCTCACACCATCACCTGGTCCTCCTTCTCCTTCCCCTGATGCTCTCTCCACTGGAGCACTCGCCTCCAGGCCTCTCTGGCCTGGCTAACCCCTTCTAGTCTTCGTGGTTTAACTGGTCTTGCCTCCTCCGGGAAGCCTTCATGACAGCCACACCTGCTACTCTCCGAGCGCCCCCCAGGCCCTTTTCCTGTGAGGAGCTGCTGACTTCCTGCTTCTCCACACACGGGGAGCACCTGCTGAGGATGGAGGCGTGCTCATCTTTCCCCAGGGCCCATCGACTTCTCCCCAGCTTCGTCGTGTTCAGTAAATGTTGAGTGAATGAATGGACCTGTGTAAATATCGGGTGTGCTATTCCACCAGTCTCCCTAGGAGGATTATGATGCTTCTCAGGGGCTCAGAGAGGTTAAGGAGCTTGTCTGGAGTTACTCAGCAAGTTAGGGGCATGATCCCAACTTTGGCTCATCTGTACTCCGGCCCCGGAGTAACTCTGAATGATTGTTGAGTATTCAGGGTCTGGGCCCTCTCGATTGGGTCAGGGCACCTCTTTTTGACTCGGGTTGATTAAGAGTTGAGGCTCCACAGAAACATTAGTCCTGGGCTTCCTGCAGTTCCAAGTCATGGTGGAGTGAGGTGCAGAGGAGGGGTTCTTCCCGGAGCTGAAAGCCATCAACAGCCCCCCCTATAACTTGAATTCCTTGAACTTCCTTGAATTTCTCAAGGCATGATCCTTCAAGTGCTTACAACCCCATTTACAGAAGAGGAAACTGAGGCACAGAGCAGTTCTGTCCCCTGCTCAAGGTCACACAGCTAGTAAGTGGCAGAACTTGGCAAGAAACCAAGTTCTTAACCACTGCTCATTTCCCTGGGCCTTTGAAACAGAAATCACGCCAGGGCCTAAAACAAATCTAGTCCCAGGATGGCTGGTGCTGATGATTTAAAGGGCCCAGCAATGCTTAATCTTCCTGCCGGGCTCCCTCATTTTAGCAAATGTTAAGATTTAAGAGCTCATAAAACTGAGCTATATTAGTGTTCTGCCACGAGCTCTGCATGGGCTCTCCATCCCGGGCTGCACCTGGCCTGGCAGTCCCTGTCTTGTCCCAAGTCACCCTGGGAGAGGTCTGCAGCCCATTAAAGCTGCCAGGCCCCCCGAGGCCCCCAGAGGCCCATCAGGTTGTTTATGTCCTTACCAGGGCCAGATTGACATGCGGTGGCCATGTGCTCAGTGACTGACTGAATTCATAAATGGCTCAGGATTCTGGAGCGGCAGCGATGCTGGATGGGCATCAGGGTCCAATCTGGTCACATAAGCAAATGAGTGTGGATGGGTCATCTGCCCAGGGGACCATCTTGCAAGACAGAAGCTACTCATGCCATGGAAGCAACTCTGCCTCAGTGGTAGTTTCTTTCTGGTTGGAATCCCCTTCCAACCAGACTCATGTTACCAACATATACACCCTCCAGCCATGCCTCCAGCACCTTGCATGATCCTGTCCTATTGTAGGTGTCCAGCCAGTGTGTTTGGATGGAGGGATGGATGGGTGAATGGAAAGATGGAAGGAAGGAGGGAAGGAAGGGAGGAAGGGAGTAAAGACAGGAGGGAAGGAAGAAAGGGAGGGAAAGAAGGAGGAAGGATGAATAAACTGATTATGAAAATGTTCCCAATTCTTCTACCTTCCTATATCCGCACCTTTGCAATGTGGCTTTCCAAGTCTTCACATGAAGGGGTGGAGGTTTTTCCCTCCCCACCCCTCAGACACAGGCCTAGAAGAAGCATGCCTTGTGACTTGCCCTGGCCAGTGGACTGCAGCTCACGTGATGCCAGTTCCAAGCCACGGCCTCAAGACGTCTTGCGCATGTCTGCTTTTTCCCTCGGAACTCTGTTGAGCTGCCGAGTGAGTGAGCGTGAGCTGCTTGCTAGATGATGAGTGACACGTGGGCCAGTCACCCCGTCACCCCGCCCACAGCCAGTTAGCTTCCAGATGTGTGTGTGAGGGGCCTCCCGCTGATCACAGA
Organism: Myotis yumanensis; assembly: GCF_028538775.1. Taxonomy (NCBI): domain Eukaryota; kingdom Metazoa; phylum Chordata; class Mammalia; order Chiroptera; family Vespertilionidae; genus Myotis; species Myotis yumanensis. The sequence goes on along the minus strand of NW_027223764.1, from coordinate 20,313,854 downwards.
AGCAAGATTGAGTCCAGTCAAGGTCAGCCAAGTCTGGTTTAGATCTGCCCAGCTGACCCATAGTCTCATGAGAGAGAAAGAAATGCTTGTTGCGTTTAAGTCACTTCGCTGATCTGGTGTAGAAACCTTGGGAAATGATGTCTTTAGGTTCAGCACAGCCCCCAGTTCTCATCTTCCTTTCCCTTTTACTGCTATGCCCCCTCTCCCATCACCCCCTAGTTGGAACCTACCACGTCTGGGCATGCTTCTTCTAGGCCTGTGTCTGAGATGCTGGGCAAGCTCCTTCGATTCAATTCAGCCAACAACCTTTATGGAGCACCTGCTGTGTAAGGCGCTTCATTCCAGCTACTACGGAGACAGTGGAAAAACAACTTATGGCTTCTGCCTCCCATAAGCTTTCAGTCGCCATAATAATAGCAACGTTAACAACTGATACCCGCCCAGTACCTGACAATATTCAAAGAGCTTTCACGTGTATCCTGTATTTGTGTTTACAATTTGGAGGGTGACACAGCAGGTTGGATGCAGGTTCGGCTAGTAGTTAGTGCCTACTGCATACACAGCATCATGATAGATGCCAGTGAAAGAGAAATAAATGGTGCCGGGTCACAGTAAAGATTCAGGCTTCTCTAAGCTCTTGGATGGTTGAGCCCCCCACCCTCCCACTTCCGCTTTTCACACGTCTCTGCTTGCAGGGGAATGGAGATGCTGAACCAAAGACTGCAAGGAACAAATGGAAAGTTCCACTTTTATATTCAAAAAAACAATTTTGCAAGAGCAGGTTAGGGGAGCCATGGCTTAGCATCAGTCCCAGTGAAGAGGATCTGAAGGGGTTTTAGTCGCCAAAACTACAACTGAGAAGCCAATTCAAATTTTATATTACAGGAAACGCTCAGTTCATTGTTGCATCAGGGCCTAGGGCGTGAGAGCGCCGGGCTGCTCAGGCCACATCTAGGAGAAGGCATTTCCCTGTGGCCACACCCTGGTCTATAAGGAGCATATTAACAGACCAGGGTGTGGGCAGAGGGAAATGACTGGGATGAAGAGTCCGGAAAATGGGACTGGAATGTTTGAGGGAATTTGGGCTATTTTGCCTGGAGAAGACAAAGCTAAGAAAAGACTGGAGGGCAGATTCAAATGTTTGAAAAGCCTGTTGTGCTTAAAAAGGCTGTTTTATTTTATTTTTCCTCCCTCCCTCCCTTCCTTCCTTCCTTCCTTCCTTCCTTCCTCCCTTCCTTCCTTCCTTTTTTATTTTAGGGCTTGTTATTTTAACATGTATTGATTGAAAAAAAAAAAAGGTAAAGGGGAGGGGAAGTTTTCAACATCATTCAGGATAACTATTTCCTGGTATAAAAAACCATTCTCAAGCAATAACTTTCTAAAAAAGAGAACATCAAACTTTTAAGTTTCACTGAATGTTTCAAACCTCTGGGAACAAATTATGCAGTAACTGTTTTGACCAGTTTTTGCCTGAATAAATGCAAAATCTTGCAAGTCAATGCAGAGGCCGGCTTTGCTGCAAGATGAACTGCTGACCAGAGCCCAAAACCAGACTTATTTCAAGGGACTCCAACGAGGAAAAGGGGCCTGAGTAAAGAGCCAGTCAAGGCTGGTCTTTTTCAATGTTATTCAAGGGGGTGACAGATGAGGAATTGAAAAGGGACAAATCTCAGCTCAACTGAAGAAACAATTGTCTCACATGTTGAGCTGCCTGCCCATTAAAGGGCCAGGCCCCTCCTCTGTGGAGATCTGCAGATTCCTTGACTGATGGACTGATGGTTGCTGGAAAGGGATTTCTGGGCGTGGTCCGAGTTTGGGTTCAATGACTTCTAAGGTTCCTTCCACCTCTGAGTTCTTGTGAAGGGCTCCACAAAGTGTCTTCAAAGCGCCCAGGGTCCTGCAATGCTCTTGGTATAAAGACAGTTAAGAGGAAGGCCAATATGGAACAATGCTTCCATCAGCACGTTGGACTCTGGTGACTGCTGAGAACATTTGAGAAACAGTATGCCAGTACATTAGCCTTTCTATGGGGACCTGCATAAATATTTTATCTATATAAAGGTTCCTATGTACATAAAAACATGGCCTATAATTTGTATAACTGCATGGCATCTATAGAAATGTGATGTGTAATTTACAGTTCTGCTCTGATGACTGGCTCATCTCCCCCAATGAAAGGGTGCAAGAGAAAATGAAGCCACTGTGCTAACCAGAGGGAGCTGGAGAGGAAGGCAGAGATGGGAGGGAATTCACCAGAAACACCAAGTCAAAGGAGTGGTCAGAATGACAAGGCTGCAGCGAACACAGGGGTGGATATATCTTTTTTAACTAGTGCTTTGGATTTCTTAAGATAAATACCCAGAAATGGAGTTGCTAGGTCATGTGGTAGTTTTGTTTTTATTTTTTCGAGGAACCTCCACACTGTTTTCACAGTGGTTGCACCAATTTACTAGGACAATCCCACCAACAATGCATGAAGGTTCCCTTTTCTCCACATCCTCGCCAACACTTGTTGTTTGTGGATTTATTGATGGTAGCCATTCTGATAGGTGTGAGGTGATATCTCATTGTGTTTTTAATTTGCATTTCTCTGATGATTAGTGATGTTGAGTATTTTTCATATGTTTGTTGGCCATCTGTATGTCCTCTTTGGAGAAACGTCTATTCAGGTCCTCGGCCCGTTTTTTAAACAGGTTGTTTGTTTTTTAGTGTTAAGTTGTATGAGTTCCTTATATATTTTGGACATTAACCCTTATCTAATGTATCATTGGCAAACTTCTTCTCCAATTCAGTAGGTTGTCTTTTCATTTTGTTGATGGTTGCCTTCACTGTGTAAAAAGTTTTCAGTTTGATGTAGTCCCATTTGTTAATTTTTTTCTTTTGTATCCCTGCCTGAGGAGACACATCCAAAAATATATTGCTAAGAGTGATATCAAAGAGTTTACAGCCTCAGTATTTTTCTAGGAGTTTTATGGCTTCAAGTCTTACATTTAAGTCTTTAATCCATTAATTGCAGCATTATTTACAATAGCCAAGATAGGGAAGCAATCTATGTGTCCATCAATGGACAAATGGATAAAGAATATGTGATGCATATATACAATGGAATATTACTTAGCATTAAAAAAGAATGAAATCTTGCCACAAGCAACAAATAAATGGACCTAGAGGGTATTATGCTAAGTGAAATAAGTCAAACAGAGACAGGTACCATATGATTTCACTTATATTTGGAATCTAAAAAACATAATAACCAGCCAAACAAAACAGAAACAAACTCATAGATATAGAGAACAAATTGATGGTTGCCAGATGGGAAGGGGTTGAGGTAGGTGATGATAATAGTCACAGAATGTAAAGTACAGCATAGGAAATAGATTCAATAATATTGTAATAACTATGCGTGGTCTCAGGTGGGTACTAGTCTTACTGGGCTGATCACTGTGTAAGGTATGTAATTGTCTAATCCCTATGTCATACACCTGAAACTAACATGATAATATATGTCAACCATAATTTTAAAATTAAAAAAGAAGATAAAAAGGAATAACAGAGCTGCAGCATACGGACAGATCAGCTGGGTGAAGGTGCGAAGGCGCAGTGTTCACTGACTTCGAGCCTGCTGCTTCGGGGCAATGATGTTGTTGATGATAGTAACAACAGTTCACATTTATTGAGCACTTGCTATACGCCAGGGACTATGCTTTAGAAACATCTCATTTAAACCTCACAACAATCCAGTGTGGCAGCGCTCTTATCTTTATTTTATAGGAGAGCAATGAAAGCACAGAGAACGTAAGTAACTTATCCAAGGTCACACAGCCAGGAAGTGACAGAGCTTGCATTTAAATCTAGATCCTCAGACGATAGCTTGTACTTTTAGCCTCTTCCCAGTCACATCTTGTTGTCTGTCTTGCTGGTGCTTGTGGAAGGCCAGCTGCCTGTCTTTCAATCGTCTGCAGTCCCCAGGGTGTGATGGGATGGCGTCAAGAAACATTTCAAGAGCTCTGAGTGATCCCACCATCTCAATATATCGATTCCTCCTCTGGAACGAGACAGGCGAGAAAGATGAGTTCTGCCTGGTGGCATAAATTAGCTCTGTGCCCTTGTGGTTTCGTCTCACCTTGCCGCCTCCTTGCCATTCAGGTGGCACGCCTGCCTGCCGCAGAGCTGTTTCCTCAGAGCGATTCACGACCAGCACATGGCAAATGCCGGGACAACAGCTTCCACGCTGAGCCTGGACAAATGGCAGAGCAGAGCAGAGGGCAGTGCAATTTACAAGGAATCTTCGCAACCAGGCAACAGGCAATAAACCAGAAAATCGGGGAGGAAACTCAGCGGAGCATGAGCTGAAGGAATTGCAGGATTTGTGAACCAATTTACACCCGTCAAAGGAGGGGTGAGAGCGGCACCGGGAGGCTCTGAGAGCCACAGCCGGGGAGCTGCGGGCTGTCACTCAGGCAGACCTGTGGAAGGGCAGTGAGGACACGCAGTCCTGCGGGGGACAGCTGAGCGGTGGCCTCGGGGATCGGGGTGCATTAACGGCCCACTGTGGAGGGATGGATGTCAGGTGCAAGAGGTAAAGGTGTGAATGAAGTGAGCCTCTCTCTTCCTCGCTCCCAGGAAATCGATGAAAGATAGATGGAGTGCTCTTAACCAGAAACACAGCCCACCTTGGGTCTCCATTCCAGGAAGTCAGTCTCTTAGGAAGTGAGCAGCGTCACTCAGGTGAGACGCCTCATCGTGAGGTCGGAAGCAGACTTGTGAGGACGTGGAAAATAAGCAAATGGGGGAAGAGCCCCTTCTCTTCAGGTTGACATTGGCACATGTCTGCTCAGAAACACATAACCCTCCCGAGAGACCGCTGGGAGGAGCCAACCCCCTGCCCCAGAGCCTGTGTGGTGGGGAGCAGACAGGTTTTCGTGATAGAAATATCCCACCCAGATAAGCAAGGACAGCTAAGGACAAGGCACTGCTTCCATCGAGCAGGCCAGAGGGGGTCTGCTCTGGGTAGCCTGGCAGGTCCCAGCCTCAGGTGAATGAATCACACACTGATAGTAGTGAGTGCACCAGATGCAGAAGTAGGAGGAAGGGATGTGACAGCACGTTAAAGACAAAGGCTTGTAAGTCTTAACACATTGGATGCAGGGAAACGTATTTATACGTTTTACGTCGACTGGTAAACACAATTTTCCAGTGAGTTTTCCAGTATTTGTTTAAAATTTAAGAAAAATAATTCAGTATACATTGTATAGTAAATCACAAAAAGTTTCATTGAAAAAAAAATATGTAAAACTAAAGTTATCGTAATTTTACTGAATGTTGCCATTTGCGCAAAAAATTAAGCAAAAACGGCCCGCATACAATTAATTAGGGATCGATGTGCTGCCTCCACAGCGACATTCTTGCTGGTGCTGCCGGGAAGTGAGGAGTGAGAGTCTGCCTCGTAGAGAAATGGGCCTCAGTTTCCCCGTCTGTAACCAAAGTTTTCTAGGGCTGTGTCCAGCTCTGCCTCGCTGCGGTGACTTTCAGCAGTAGTGGGGGCTCAGGCATCGCCTTGGAAGAGCGAGCGTGACCCAAACTTCCCACAAGCCCCATGGAGCTCCTCCCTGACTACCCCTTGTTCTCTTGCCTCCGAGTTCTCCAGCCTCACTGGCTCCCCAAGGCCTCAGTACTGCTCAGCAGGACACAGCACAGGGGTCCTATACGGGACCCAAACAGGCTTCCGCCACGGTCCCGGGCTAGGAGACCACCTGCAATCGGGGGTGAGGGGGTTGGAGTTGGGGAAGAGAGTAATGACAAGGATGGCAGGTCCAAACCCAGGACCTGGCCCCTCCCCCGGCTTTCTGGCCCTGAGTATGACAGAGATGGATTGTCTGCCAACCTGGGTGGTGGGGGCACAGAGTGATTGACACAATTTAGGTAAGTAAAAGGGTGGCAGCATGATGTGGGCTCTGGAGTTGGGCCTAGGTGAGTTTGAGTTCCCTCCACATGGCTCTGAGAGTTGGACAAGTTACTTTCCTTTGAGTGCAGCAAAGATAATAATAATAATACCTGCCCCGTAATTCTGAGGAATATCTGAAACAATACGTGTTGGCACTTATTAGTAGTGCAGGGCCTGGCACTTTGGTAGCACATGCCCAGTAGGAGTTAGCTATTTTTAGAACCCACATGCCAGGGACGAAGATGCACACATTCTATACCTACTCATTATTAGGCCACCCTAGAGAGTCTAGCCCTTGGAGATAAGTCGGAGCCCCAGGACTTGACCCAACCTGAGATGCTTGGAATAAGGTGAGAATACATATAGGAGTGAAATCTAATTTCCAGGGAACTTGAGAATCAACGGTATAGTCTGAAGAATCAAGGCCAATAAAATAAGATGAAGCACAAGATCTTCCCAGAAGGATATAGTATAAAGTGTACCTGTCAGCTTTTGCTGCATAACAAACAGCCACAGCATCTCAGTGGCATGCAACAGTAAGCACTGATTTTGCTCATCTGGGGAAACTGCTATGTACATGCCCTGGGCTGAAGGAAGCTGTTCTTGTGGCTACGACAGAAGCACAGGGAGCAAGTGGAAGCTCGCCAGGCCTTTTAAGGCTCAGGCTTGCAGCGGGTACACTGTCCTTTTTGCACCTTCTATTGACCAAAGCAAGTTGCAGAGCCAAGCCCAAAGTCAAGGAGTGGGGAAGAGCATTCTGCCCATGTTGAGACCATGGCGAGGGTGTAGTTGTAGGGAAGGGTGAAGAATTGTGGGCTCTAATCTACCACTTAAAGAGTGGGTGCTGATGGGGGCAGGGAGTGGATGTAGGAGACAGAGATCACCAAGGTGACATAAGCAAAAGTGGGGAGACACACACCAAGGAGGTCCATGGTGGGGCTTAAGGGGGAAATGTTAAGTGACAGAACTGGTTCAGGCAGAAACAACAGCGTCCCCTCACACGGTCCCAGGGCACCGAGAGCCACTCTCTATTTTGCTTTGTTGATCGCCAAGTGAGCTGGGATGAGAATGGAGTAGCTGTCATCCTTACAGGGAAATAAGCTGCTGTTTTATCAGTAAGAAGCTGTATTTGATCAGAGAGGCTTACCAGGACTTAGTTATATAGGAAAATGACTAAGTGACGTCAATATATAACACTTCATTTCTAAAAAATCCCATTATTCCCAGTCAGGCATAATGTGCCCAAACTGCTTCTTATAATAGCTCTGTGGGTGCAGTTGCCTGGAAAAACCAGAGAGGAATTTGGAATTGATGAAGGGAATTATTAATTACTGGATGAAGGCAGATAGGACTCGAAAACGATGGCCTAGGGGTCCCATTATTGTTTATTTATTTATGATCTGTGTTCCTAGTAGCTTCCAAACAAATTTGAGGCGACTGACAATTAAAAATAGGGGCCCAGGACAGTGAGATTAAAGATGAAATATCCGAAGTCATATGGATGAAGGGAGGAGATGATTAAACCAGAAACCTAGCAGAAGATAGTTACCGCAATTGCACATTAAATTGAGCTAAAGCGAAAGGGGAAATGTGATGAGTTATCGGATAAAAGGAAGTACAGCCATTTGTCAGGAGAGGCAAACTTTTCCCTGACACTCATTGTGAGCACAGATTTATCATGAGAATCTCAAATAAGGACAGGGAGGCACACAGTAGACGCTCTCTTCAAAGGCTTCCGTGGGAGATGCAGAAACATTCTTCAGATGGTCGTTTATTATAACGACCCCGGGTAAAAGCTGAGGTCTTAGGGATGAACCCTTCTAGATGTGATATTGCCCAGGCTAATGGCTTATAGACTGTGGCTGAGGCAGGTCCAGTTAGGAGTGTTTAGGAGGCCAGGGCTGGGGCCAGAGGTCAAAGGCTCGGGAGGGATGGAGGCCAGGAGGAAGGAAGAAGCACCCCCCACCAACACCCCCGTCCCCGAGTGAGAGATAAGCAAGGCCGCCTCCTGAGTGGGTGAAGGTCAGGAGATCCCCTGGGTGGAGAACAAACCACGACAAATCAGACTACAAAATGGAATGTGTTAGTCACGGACACAAACAAAATACGTATGTCAAGAAACCAGACCTCAAGGAGACCCGCTGAAGTGTTCATAGTGCTCACCTCGGAGCTGTGAGAATTTGGAGCATTCTTTTGTTGATCATTTTCTTTCGTTTCCAAATCTTTCGGATTGAGCTTGTCTAACTTTTATAAAGAGACGAAAAGAAAGAGTGAATAAGGTTTCTTTTGTAAATCCTGATTTTTTTCTCCTGTTTTATTATCTTTCTCTTTTACATTAATTTATTTTGTCAATTAGAGTTGACATCCGATATTCTTTTATATTAGTTTCAGGTGTACAGCATAGTGGTTAGACATTCATATAATTTACGGAGTGACCCCCTGATAGTTCTAGTACCCATCCAGTACCATACACAGTTATTGCAATATTATTGACTGTATTCCCTAAGCTGTACTTTCAATGCCCATGATTATTTGCACTTAATCCCTTCACCATTCTCACCCAGCCCCCTAATCCACCTCCCCTCTGGTAACCATCTGTCTGTTCTCTGTACTTAGGCATCTATTTCTGTTTTGCTTGTTTATTTTGTTCTTTAGATTCCACATATAAGTGAAATCGCATGGTATTTGTTTTTCTCTGTCTGACGTATTTCACTTAGTATAATACCTTGTAGGTCTGTGATTTTCAACCTTTTGCATCTCATGGCACACATTGTTAAAATTCTGGGCAGACTAAAAAATGTATTTTTTGCCAATTTGACAAAAAAAAAAAAGGTATAGCCCAGCCGGTGTGGCTCAGTGTTTGAGTGTTTGCCCATGAATTAGGAGTGTCACAGTTTGATTCCTGGACAAGGCACATGCCTGGGTTTCAGGCTCAAACCCTAGTAGGGGCATGCAGGAGGCAGCCTATCGATTCACATCGTTGATGTTTCTATCTCTCTCTTCCTCTCCCCTCCTCTCTCTAAAATTAATAAAAACACATATAATAATTTTAAAAGTTATAATTTTGAGTCATTCACTCCTAATAGCTACTGTTGTGCTGGCTGTTGTCATTTTTAAATTTGACAATCTAAGGGAAAAAAGATCAGTGCCCCTGACTAAATAGTCAAGTATTTCATGTTTTAAAAATTCTTGCAGCACACCAGTTGAAAATCACTGCTCTAAGTTCATCCATGCTGTTCTAAATGGTAAGATTTCATTCTTTTTTATGGCCAAGTAATAGTTCATATGTACCACAACATTTTTATCCACTCACCTATTGATGGACAGTTGGGTTGCTTCCATATCATGGCTATTGTAAATAATGCAGCAATGAAATCAGGATGCATATGTCTTCATGTGTTTTTAAAAAATTATTATTATTTATTTATTTATTTTTAAAATCTTTATTGTTGAGGGTATTAAAGATGTGCCCCCATTGCCCCCTTCACCCAGTTCTTGCCCCACCCCAGGCCTTCACCACCCTATTGTCTGTGTCCATAGGTAATGCATATATGCGTATAAGATCTTTGGTTAATCTCTCCCACCCCCTTTCCCCCTTCCCTCTGAGATTCCTCAGTTTGTTCTATATTTCCATGCCTCTGGTTCTATTTTATTCATCAGTTTATTTTGTTCATTAGATTCCTTATTCATTTATTTTGATTTTTAGATTCAATTGTTGATAAATATGTATTTATTGCCATTTTATTGTTCATATTTTTTATCTTTTTTTTCCTTCTTCTTCCTCTTTTTAAAGAATACCCTTCAACATTTCATATAATACTGGTTTGGTGGTAATGAACTCCTTTAGCGTTTTCTTGTCTGTGAAGCTCTTTATCTGATCTTTAGTTCTAAATGATAGCTTTGCTGGGTAGAGTAATCTTGGATGTAGGTCCTTGCTATTCATCACTTTGAATATTTCTTGTCACTTCCTTCTGGCTTGCAAAGTTTCTGTTGAAATCAGCTGACAGTTTTATGGGCGCTCCCTTGTAGGTAACTAACTGCTTTTCTCTTTTTGCTTTTAAGATTCTCTCTTTGTCTTTAACTCTTGGAATTTTAATTATGATATGTCTTCATGTGGGCTTTTTTGTGTTCCTCTTGTTTGGGACTCTGCACTTCCTGTACTTGTAAGTGTATTTCTTTCATCAGGTAGGGGAAGTTTTTTGTCATTATTTCTTCAAATGGGTTTTCAATATCTTGTTCTCTCTGTTCTTCTGACACCCCCATCATGCGAATGTTGATATACTTGGAGTTGTCCCAGAAGCTCCTTACACTATCTTCATATTTTTGGATTCTTTTTTCTTTTTGCTCTTCTGATTGGGTGTTTTTTGCTTCCTCATATTCCAAATTGTTGATTTGCTTCTCAGAAGCCTCTACTCTACTGTTGAATCCCTGTAAATTATTCTTTATTTCAGTTAGTGTATGCTTAATTTCTGACTGGTCCTTTTCCATGTCTTTGACATTCTCACTAAGATCCTTGAAAGTCTCTTGAAGCTCTCATGAAGATCCTTGAGTAACCTTGTAACCATGGTTTTGAACTCTGTGCCCAGTAGTTTGCTTGGTTCCATTTCTTTCATTTGTAACATGTTTCTTTGTCTCCGCATGTTGGCTGCTTCCCTGTGTTTGTTTCTACATATTAGATAGAGCTGCTATGTCTCTTGAAATTGATAGAGTGGCCTTGTGTAGTAGGTGTCCTTTAGGGCCCAGTGGCTCAGCCTCCCCAGTCACCTGAGCTGGGCACGATAGGTGTGCCCCTGTGTGGGCTGTGTGCACAGTCTTATAGTTGAGTCTTGATTGCTGTTGGAAGCTCTGGGAGGAAGTGACCTCCAGGCCAATTGGCTGTGAGGACCAGCTATGACTACAGTGGAAGAGCAGCTGTGCAGGAGACACTCCTAAGGAGCAGGACTTGCTACAGTGGGGTTTTGATGCTCACTGCCCCTGCCCCTTGAGTGAGTCACTTGTGGATGTGTAGAGTTATAATATGCCATGGTCTGAAGCTGTCCACTGGGTGCACTGGGGCCTCTCGGAGTTATAAAGTCCACCACTGCTGGGGGCCACCTGGCAGGAGGTACAGAGAGATCAGCAGATGGCTGCTATTTGTATTGGGCTTGGAAGTGTCCAGGCGAGGCCCAGCTGTGAAGCAAGGCAGGCTGGTGCTAGTGCCAGGTCTTGGGCCTCTTATTGATTTGGGGCATGCGACACCGCAGTTAATGGGTGACACACCTTTTTGGACGTGAAACACAGTGGGTGAGAATAAGCTCAATTGCTGACCCTGATGCCAAGTTGGCTTTTAAAAGATGACACATGCTTCTCAGAATGAACCAGCTTCTAAGAGATGAGGACCCAAAGCAGTTCCCTTGGGCCTTGTGGACACACTCCTTGAGATTTATTTGGCTTTTTGCTATTGAGTTCAGCTCTTCGAAATCCATCTCAGTCTAATTTCTTACCATGTGGCTTCTCTTTGCAGTCAGGCTAAGACGGATGAACATTTCCCCTCTTGGTTTCCCTCACTCATAAGCCATGCTGGTGAAGGGAAAAGAATAAATTTGTCTGTGTCAGACTGTTGCCTGGACTTTGTGCTGTAAGATGAAGGGATGTCTGGTTGAAATAAAGACAGGCAGAAAAAATGTCACTCAGGTGAAGGCAAGAAATCACAGGCTACAGGCGTCCTGGGCTTGGAGAGACACAAATGAAGCTGGCCAAGTGCCTCATTGTCCGTTGAGATGGTTCTTAAAGTAAGACCCGGGATCCTGGAGGGCCTTGGGCGTTTCCCATGTTTCACTGAGCGCAGGGAAACAGGTGTTTATTGAGGGTCTTGCAATTGCAGGAGCTTTGCTTGTGAGACCTCATTGAGCCTCACCACAGCCATAGGAAGTAGCTGTTGTTATCCACACGCTGCAGGTGAAGAGACCAAGGCTCAGAAGGGCTACTGACTTGCCAGAAGACACTCAGCTACAACGCAGAGGAGGGTGAATTTGAACCCAGCCATGTCCGACTCCTAAGCATGAGCTCTCAATGCCCTACCATGCGATCGAGCTCCTTCTCTGTGAACACTGTGTTTCTAATATGACCAAGGTAGATGGAAAATTTAGGACAATGCTTTGCCTTGGCAATGATCTGCTCCAACTGCTCGTCAATGACACCTATTTTTAAAAATTTAAATGCTTTCTATTTCTGGCAGGAATCAGTTGTTTGCTTTTGAGATTGTAAACAAAAGGTTGCTTTCAGAGTGCCTCACCAGAGCAGTACCAGCTTCTTATTTACTCTCACGAGAGGTTTTTAAATTCCTCTTGGTGTTTTGCTTTGGTGTTTTGCACTGGTCAGCAGAAGAGGGGATTGTACTTCTTCACCGAGGTGGATAGAGGCTAGAAGTTTTTAAGAGGCTCTGCTCACGTGAAGAAGTGCTACCTTTCCTTTGTCAAGGGTCTGGGGGACACGGGTTGCCATTTCAGGTTTGATTGTTTTGTAAAATATTTTTTATAATTTATTTTTAAGTACTTTCAAACTTATAGGAATGTTGCAAGAAGAATAACAAAGAATTCCCAATACCCCCTTCATCCTGATTCCCCATTTGTTCAATATTTCCTCTATATACACAAATTCCTATTCTCACTATTGCTTTTCTGAACTATTTGAGAACAAATTATAGACATCCCTCATACCCCTAAATATTTCAGCGTGTACTTCCTCAAATCAAGGACACTCTCCTACATAACACCCACAAATGCCCCGAGTCAAGAAATGATGTTGTTATGACAGATCGCACTCAGAATTTGCCAACTGTCCCAACAATGTTTCTTTTTATTTTCTGGTTCAGGACCAATCTGAGAGCACATGTTGCTTTTGGTTGTCACCTTTCTTTATTTCCTTTCAATGTGAAATAGTCCCCCAGTCTTTTCTGTATCTTTCTTGATGTTGGCAGTGTACAGATCTCTCATTGTTTTTTCCCCCGATGTTTCCTCATGCCTGGACTCAAGCCACACATTTTGACAGGAAACCACAGAAATGAGGCTGGAACCTTCTCTGTGCATCTCACTGGGGTATCACAGTGTCAACCTTTTCATGACTGTGATGGATCCTCAGTCATATATCTGGTCAAGGTGGTATCTGCCAGGCTTGCCTACTGTAAACTCACTATTTCCCTGTGTGTGTTGATAGGTATTTTGTGGGAGATACTCTAAGGCTACACTGATACCTTATTCCTCATGGAACATCCACTCAGCCTTAGGGTCTGTTGCTGTCCTCTGTGATCGTTGCCAAATGGTGATGACTGATTTCCATCATTCATTCCTTCTACATTTGTTTGTTGACCTCTTATAATAAAGAAGAGCTACCTCTTCTGATTTACTTGTCTGTTTGTCTATCTATCTCTCCAAACATCCAAACATAAGTTTACCTCAACACTTCTAACTAGTCTATCACTCCAGAATTCTTCCTGTCTTGCCCTGCTCCATATTTGTAAACCCATCTCCAACAGTGAAAACTAGGCTCCAATTAGCTTCAACATATTTAGCTTTTCACTCCCTCCCTCTTATGGACCCACGCTCTGGACGATGCCTGCAGCCTCTGAGTGCTGGCCCTACCACCACCATCTCAGTCCTTGGCAACTTCCTGGGCCCCAGGCCAGGCACCACCTCCTTGGCTCTGCTGCCTCCATCCCTGGCCATACTGTAACCTCCAAGGGATGGCAAGAGGAAGAAAGGGAGAAGAGGAGCAAGAGGATTGAGGACTTGATCATTTCCTTTAGGTCTTTCTGTCTTGTTTTCTTCCCTCTGTAGTTATTGCAATCTGAGGCTACCTTCATTGGGAATCACCATCACTCATAGGCTATGCTAAAGGGACAGACACATTTTTATACCCAAGGGTGCTGATCCTCTCCACTTTTCCAAGTATTGGATGGGAAAGAGTCAAGGCATTGGCTGGCCAATAACTGGTGAGATCACGTCTTTCCAGGACTTGAGCTAAAGGTGGCAGAGACTCTAGGTGCTGAGACTGGACTTGTGTTGAATGACATGTGAAGACTGGCCTGAGGATGCCACCTCAGCCACTGCACCCAAGTCTGTAGGCCCGCAGAGGAGGCTGGTTGGCAGAGAGAACTGAGGCATGGAGCACAGAAATGGGCCCAGCTTTTGCAGGGTCTGAAGCCTATACCACTTTAAGAATACATTCTTTAAGAAACATAAGAATGTGAATATGAGTATATAAATCTCATAGCCTTTAGATGCCTCTTTTTCCACAACTGTTTTACTTAAATTAGCCCAAGTGGCTTTGTGCTTCTTGCACCAAGAAGCCAGAGCTTGAGTATTAAGGCACCAACAAGAAGCAAACACTAGCAGAGCTGATTTTCCATCTTTCAATTTTGAAGGCAAACTCAGCTCAACATTTTTGTGCATGAAAAATGTCCCTCTTAACTAGACCACTGAGTTGCCAGATAAGGTTTGGAGTTTGCGGCAGTAAATAAAGAAGAATCAGAAGTTATAGTTTTGGCATTGCTGTCCCAGGTTTTTAGTCTGGTTCACAAAGATGTCTTCTAAATCAGGTGTCTGAGTGTCCTTCAGCATGGCTGTTGATTCAAGGTCGCCGGGGATGCTTTATATCCAGTTCCAGGTAACTCCAGAGTTCACAGCAGAACAAGGTTTTCAGACTCGCTAGCAGAAGGTGCTTTGGGAAGTGGAGAAGAGTCCCCTTTGCAGGAGCCAGTGGATCCCAGGTGCAGAAGTGAACTACAAGTTAAGGAAGCTGCTCAGGTTTAGCTCACTTGCCAACAGGGGGCAGTGTACTAAAGTGGGAGGGGGGGTCCCTCCTGCCCCCCCCCCCAAGCCTCCATTTCCATGCCAACAGGGGGCAGTGTACAATGGAGATCTCTCCTGCCCACTCCTGTCTCCCTCCATCCCCCCATGATCCAAGAGTTATAACTGATTTGGGAGACCTTGAAGAAGAATAGTGCAGATTTAAGATCGACGATGTAAAAAAAAAAGAAAGAAAAGAAAAAGGAAAGCAAAACCACCCAGTGCTAGAGTGTGAAGGACTTTTTCATCATCTAATCAATTCCTGGCTCGAGTTCTAGTTTGTACTCACTAGCTAAGCAAGTTTCTCAACTTTCTTGAACACTGGGTCCCTCTTCCGTAACATGGGTACAAGACGAACAGCGAAAGCTCTTTGTAAGTGGCAAAGTAAACAGCAACAGCTCAGCCATAGCCAACAGCGGTGTGCTGTGCCTCAGGCTCCGTTCTGGCTGCTTTACTCCCGTCACTTCAATCCTACGTCAGTCATATGACAAACCATCTGACATGAAACAACTCTTTTTGTTCCCATTTCACAGATGCGGAAAACGAGGCACAGAGAGGTTAAAGAATTTTCCCAATGTCATTTAACAGGTTCATTGTTATTTTTATTGCATCTGAAGAAACTGGTGCCGGGATGACTGAAGCGACTTGCTCAGGGTCACAGCATTAGTCTGTGGAAGGGTGACCTTTCTGCTTTCACGGGAAATTAGTTCTTTTCCTACTCGGTGGGGAAAGCTGAGACTTGGAGAACACGTGCAGGCTTAAGAGGTGTGGGTGAAACAAGCCTGAGACCCCGGGGGAGGGAAAGGGAGGCTCCTCAGCCCTCCTCCAGCCAGGACAGGGCCCCACCAGCAGTGCCGACCACACGGATGCCTGTTACCTCTGCAGCCCCAGGGATGGCCATCGGGGACTCTTACCAAAGAGCCAGAGTAACCACCATCCTCTACAAGCCTAGAGCGGAAGGCCAAATGCACTTTTATGTTTCAAACACAGTGACCCCTACACTCACATTGCCACCTTGTAGTTAAATGGCATCAGGCAGCTTTTTATTTAATTCGACTCATTTTGGCGATAATTTGGTGATCCCTCAAGAAGAAAGTCTTATTATAAACAGATGTTGCTGGAAGGGTGTTCGGGCCTTCAAAGGGACGTTTGCTTGGGAACACTCCCAGCTCGAACATGGCTGCTCGGTGGCAGCGCCAGGACTAAAAACTTCTTTGGACGTAAGGCTTAGGCTGTGGCGTCATTTTGACTGGAAGTCATTTTGACGTGGGTCCAATCCCAGCAAACTCCTCGTTGGAGATCTGAGCAAATTCCTTATTGCCTCTACACCTCCCTTTCCTCCGAGGGCTTTAGAGAGTGACATGAGAGAATGCAAGTAAAGGCTTAGCGGGGCTACGATGAACTATCAGTGTGGTCTAATGTTCTTATGGCTCAAGAATAAGGCCGCACCTCTAATTCTTCTGCAGTATCTCCCCCTTCCCTCCAGCTCTTTGGAAGTGTAAGGGACACACAAGAAACTGCGTATATGTAAAGTATACAACTTGACAAACTTCCACAGGTGTATAGAGCCACGAAACAATCACCACAATCAAGGTAATGAACATGTCCACGCCCCAAAGTTTCCTTGTGCCCTTGCATAATTCATCTCCCCCAGCCCTTCCTGTCCCCGAGCAAACACTGATCTGCTTTCTTTCACTATAGATTAGTTTGCATTTCTTGAAGTTTTCATAAATAGAATCCTTCCGTATGCACTTTTTTTTGTGTCTGGCTTTTCTTTTTTTTTTTTTTTTTACTCAGCGTAGTTATTTTGAGATTCATCCAGCATATCTATTATTGACTTGTTTTTTTTTGAGGGGGGGCGGACGTCCTTTTCTCTCGCACACGTTGTGACAAAGTATTTCCACGGGAGAGACCAGGCAGGGGAACGCGTCCTCAAGGTCTCGGCGGGGTTTCCGGGCTCGGACTTGCAGCTGCCTGGAGTTTCCAACACTTGGTCTCAGCAGCGCGCACGGACAGGTGGTCCAAAAGCAGCAGGGCTTGGAGAGGGTTCACGCCAGGCCGCCTTTCACATGACGTGTGCCCAGGCGCATCCCCGGGCCTTCCTGGGTCTGGTGTGTGGCACGGTGGAAAAACCATGTTCTAAAGCAATGCCACTGGTTTCCCAAAGCCACCGGGGCAGCGACCGCTAGAGCAAAAGGGAGGGGGTGCAGATAGCACCCCGGAGTGAGCATCACATTTCACAGAAAAAGTGGGGTGCTCTGTGGCGTCCAGAATACACTGTAAGGCACCCACGGGCCCTCACGAATGTGGCACCCACAGTTGTTGTGACCACACGTGAAATAGGTCTGCTCCCTGGCTTATTCCAACATTCTAAACACACGTGCCCAGAGAGCCACCGCGCGTCGTGTGGACCAGGAGATAAACAAGGGTGGTGCCCTCACCTGCCCCACATGCGAGGCCAGAAAAACCACGCTCGAGAGGGCACGGAAATCAATATCGAAAATGAGACGCCGGCGTTACCACAGAGAGCTATTTTTGCTTATTCCAAATTGCTCTGTTGCTCTAAGCAGCTATTTTCACGGCAAAGCCAGCCTCTTCCCTGGCTATGTATAGGGACAATTCAGCAATTTCAAAACAAGTGGGAAGAGAAAAGAAATCGGCAAATAGACTCACGCCCCGGGGATAAATCTGGGGCCATTCACAAGGTGGTGTGAGTGGGTTCTTTTCCCAAATATCCGGCCTCCTCAAATTCCAGCCTGGGGTTGGAAACCAGCAAGAAATAAACACACAGGCTCGCTGGAGGGTCAGTTTCTAGTAAGCGCGCAGTGTTTAAAAATAGGGGTTGGAACGGGAAAGTCTGCTCCGCGTGCTCCGCGTCCCGGGTGCCGGTCCCTGTGCTGTCGTTTGCTCCGCTGTCCAGGGACGTGTCTAGGTGGCAGGCGGGGGGGGGGGGGGGGGGGGGGGGTGCTCGGGTCTATTTTTAAAGCTCTCTGGTTTTCTGACTGTTGCCGGGGAGAGGGGGACAGAGGAGGAGCACAGCGAAAGGAAGGCCACCTCACACGCTGGGTCAGTGAGTCACTCAACAACTACTCACTGGGTCTACAGCCCAAATTAAGTGGCACCTGCCCACTGGGCTCCGTCGCCTGAGTTGCTACCGTTTCCCTCTCTGCTAAGAGGGTGTCTGTTTCCTTTCTCGGCTTCTCGGTGGCCTGCTCTCCACCCAGAAGCTTCTCCAAGTGGGACCACACCCTCCATCCATAGACAGTGCCAGACAACAGGTCTGGAAGCCGAGCTCAGCCAACTGTTCACAGTGGGTATCCCTGGGGAGGGGGGAAGGGGTACCCGACTGTTTTTCCTATGTGATTTGGATTTTATACACTGGGCTGTATTTCCTTCACAATTTAAAAAAGGGTCTCAAATGTTTCACTAGGTCAGGGGTCCTCAAACTACGGCCCGTGGGCCACATGCAAATACGAATATTGTATTTGTTCCCGTTTTGTTTTTTTTACTTCAAAATAAGATATGTGCAGTATGCATAGGAATTTGTTCATAGTTTTTTTTTTAAACTATAGTCCGGCCCTCCAACGGTCTGAGGGACAGTGAACTGGCCCCCTGTTTGAAAAGTTTGAGGACCCCTGCACTAGGTCCTTACAGTCTAAGAGGTCTTAATCTTGCATTAGAGTCCCAGACACTGAAAATTGCAGGAATGATGCTTGTTCGTTACGGCTTCAGGGACAGAAGCTGTTGTGGGGCGGGTGTGATTGGGAACTGAACCTTAGAGAGCGGGGGTGGCAAGCAGAGCTGCCCGGAGGTGACGATCAGCTGGGGGCCAGCACGGTGGCGCTGGCCAGGGCAGGTGTTGGGCAGGGGTCCTCTGCTGGACACATTGCCCAGGACTTAGTGCCACCTACCCCTGCAGTTCTGTGACTCCAAGCGATGGGCCTCATGGCTAAGGGGATGTTCTCCAGGGCCCTCGACACTGTCTGCTTCCTCACTTCTACCTCCGATTGCTACCAGACAAATACATTCCGAGAGCTTTCGCTTCTTGTGCCAGGAAGGCATGGACAGTGGTCCTTCCGCGAGATAAACAGAACACACAAGATGCATAGGGAGCCAAACTGGGGAATAAACGTGGAGAGGGGGCGGGACTCCTGGAAAGGTGACCAAGGAGAAGCCCGCGGCACAAGCACCTGCTAAGCTTTGCCTTCAGCCCTTCACTGGAACTCCACCCCAGGGTGCTCTCCGCTGCCTCCCGGTGGCTGGCTCTCTGACTGCCAGGCTGTTCCCCTCAGACCCAGCACCCCTTTTCCAAGTAGCTCATTGTTCGGCTTCTGGAACAGAAGTCAAGCTGCTGTCCAAGGAGATGACATATCCCGGGAGATGTCATTATTCTTATTCTGGAATAAATAGAGATATTAGTCTGATTGGACAAGTGCTTTATGGAGCCTTCCTTGTTCCCTGCAGGCTCTTAGACCGTTACAAATCGGTCGAACCATGTTTTTATTTTTTCCCACCGCCTCAAGGCCATGCCATTTTTCTTTTTAATATACAGACCGTGCCTTGCACAGAGTAAGTGCTCAATAAATATTTGTTGAATTGATTTTCCTGCTCAGAGATGTGGCAGAAAGACCCCCTTGCTTTATGCGCATAATTCTTGTGTGCGCTGTTGTTGAATTTCTTTCTCACGCCGGGGTAAGTCTCAGGGTCTGAGCTGAGTGTTGCCTGAATCAATAAAACAAGCGTGACTCAAGACCGAGGAAGGATTGTGGTGGGGAAGGGAGCCCCAAGGTGGTAAAAGGAGAGTCATTCCAGGACAGGGGATGAATTTGAGCCTCAGGCAGGAGTCAAGGTAAGAGCTGAGAGTGTACCCGAGGAGGCCCACATGACGGATCGGAGAACAAAGTAGATGATGTGACGGGTCCAAGAGCCAGGGGTGGACCATGAGGAGGCCGAGGCAGACATCCGGGGCTGGCCTCCTGGTTCTGGGACACACGTCACTCTGGGCGGCTCATTAGATCCCACCCTCCCAGCCACAGCATCCTTGGTGAAACTCGGCAATGCTCAGGCTCTGCGAGGATTTAACGAGGGAGCTAATATATGCGATAACACCGTACACTGACATGTGATGCAAAGAGAAGACCAGTTAGCAAGATGTGAAAGCATCTCGCGTCCTCGAAGAATTCTTTAAAAAAAGTTTTATTTATTAAAAAGATTTAAATTTTTCAATTTCTGTTGACATTCCATATTATATTAGTTTCAGGCATTCAGCATAGTGGCTAGACATTTATATAACTTACGAAGTGATCCCGCAATAATTCTAATTACTCCTCCCCACCCCCCCCCCCCACACACACACTGTGCACGGTTATTGACTATAGTCCCTGTGCTGTGCTTTATGTTCCTTTGACGGTTTTGTAACTGCCGATCCGCACTCTCAACCCCTTCACCCTCTGGAAGGATTCCTTACAAGTGTCCTTTGGCCTTCTCTTTCCTCTTGCCATTTTATTCACGGGGACCCAGCTTCTCCGAGCGTGGAGGGGTGTTGGCGTTCCTGTGACCCGTTCCTGTCGTGTTCTGGGCTAGGAAATGGGCTCAGAGAGATTCAGCCACACGCCGTCAAACCCACCAAAGGTTGCCTGGATTGGACTCCCCTAAGTTAAACTTGACTTTGTTCTTTACTCGTTTAGTGGACGCTTCACTTTAATCTCACATGTCACGGAAAGGACAGCCCACGCCGCTCAGTGTAGAGCAAAGGGGTTGAACTCCCGAGTGCGGGGCGGGGCGCCCACGCGCAGCCCCCAGGCCCGGTGCCTCCCTGACAGTCAGATTGCCCGGGAGCCTGCGGCTGTGGCCAGGCTGCTTTGGAAAGGGTGACCTTCTGCCGGGTCAGGATTCCACTGGTCCGGGCAGGACAGAGAAGACGCAAAGCCTCTGCCCCCAGGTGTCCTGCAGCCTCCTCACGCTCTCGCACCCAGTTCCATTTCCCTGGGTTTCTTGTGTACAGCCTGCTTCCTGCCACCCTCCGTGTTAGCTCATGGCTTCCACAAATTAGTGGCTTCCATCTCAGTGGCACATCAGTGAGCCTCCCTGCTTGGGCCCTGGTCTAGCTCACCAAACAGTACAAACACCAGGGATTTAATATATATCCATGGCACGTGTATCACAGAGAGGTCACATGGCAGAGCGATTCAAGAACCAATCAGAGAAGAAATAAAACCTGTCCTGTGTAGGTATTAAAAAAAGATTAATAATGAGAAACCCAGAGAAAGATGGCTGCGTTCTGTTTTGGGTTGTCCCTTTTTGAGAGAGGAGAAAGAGGAGGAGGGGAGCTGAGAGCCCAGGTACGGCAGGGTGCCAGCGAGGGAGCCAGAGCCTCCTCACTTAGCAGACTCCCAAATGCAGCGGCCTCCTCCATCGCTGGGAGACCGTTCACCCTCCTGCCCCGTAGGCTCCGCGCCTCCGTGCAACCCGCTGGCCCAGCTCAGCTGCCCCCTGCAGCTGTGCACCGTCACCAGCCTGCTGGGGCTCCAGACCTGCCCCAGGGTCCTGCCTGGTGAGCGAGTGGCCGCTTGACCTCCCCAGCTGTCTCCCCCCGGCACTTCCTGACTCGGAAACCAGCCCCCCTGCTCTGCGGCGATGTCTCTTGATCCTGGCAAGCCTCTTCCTGGCTCCCCACATGAACGTCCTCCCTACAAAGACGGATGATGACAGTGCGATGCAAGATATATTTTCCAAACCACCAAAGGCATCAAATAAATATATGGATGTGTGCATTTGTCAGACAATACTGCTAATGACTGAATTAGAGCTGGCTTGGGAAGCAAGGCTAAGCTACAGCAAACCCACTAATTTGTGGCAGCCAGATGCTCGGGGAGCGTGCTGGTGTGAGTCCTCACACGCGCCCCGGCTGGGGCGCTGCTAAAGTACATTTCACTTCCCTCACTGGCAAAATGGCCTTCACAATCAAAATAATGCCCGTCCTATTTCCTTCACAAGGTTCTTGTGAGGATCAGAGAGCAGAAAGCTCTATGACACCTGGAAAAAACACCCTGCAATTGCATACAAGATTATTAGTTCCATCATTAGCAGAGCGCCTGGCTCCAACAACACGCTCACTAGACTCTCAACTGTCATTTGATTGTGAAAGACAATGTCACGGTTCTGTGACATTTCCTACCTGACATGCTTATTTTCCTGCCTATGACCTGTCTCCCCTATTAGACTCCAAGCTCCGTGAGAGTAGGAACGCTGACCATCTCGCTCAGAGCCGCAGTCCGGGGCCCGGGGGGGTCCTGGCGGTGGGTCATGCTCACTGAGTGGTTGTGCAGCAGGTGAAAGGCAGCTTCCGGGCTCAGGGGGAGGCGGTGTGGGGAGTAGCCACATCGGGCTTAATTGGTGAGCGCACGCCTCTTTGACAAGAACCTGGTGCTGGCGTAGACATACAATGTCTTAGAACAGCGGTTCTCAACCTTGGCTGCACATTAGAACCACCTGGGAATCTTTTTAAAATCCTGATTCCTGGGCCTCGTCCTCCGGGAATTCTGTTTCTTTGTTATGGGATGGGGCCACGACATTAGTAACAAAGAAACAGAATTCCCGGAGGACGAGGCCCAGAAATCAGGATTTTGAAAAGATTCCCAGGTGATTCTAATGGGCAGCCAAGGTTGAGAACCACCGTCTTAGAAAGTGACCCGTTCATCTTAGAGATGAAAACAGGGATGGAAATGCTGGGCATGAAGGACAGGTTCGGGAGCTGCACGTTTTCAGTAGAGAGAAGATTTGCTCTAAATGTCTTCTAAAGGGCTGGTGCCATTTGTGTGGTAGAACCGAGACCTGCAGAGAGCTGGGGTTTGTTTCAGTTAAAGACATTTGAAAATGGGCTGGCTCAGAAGGTAGTGAGTTTCTTGTCAGGGGAGGTATTTAAGAAGAGGCCGGATGAATTTGTGGCACGGATGTTGTAGGGGGATGAGTGACTATGATACTGGGCAAGATATAAGATGACCTCCATTTGATTCTGTCTGTAGAAAGCTAGAGACAAAGTCCAAACTAAATAATTGATATAAAAGAATAGGAAAAGGGGAAAGGGAGAGGAGGAGAAGAAATGGGAACCTCTGCCATTTTGCGTCTTTGAGAATCCTTTCCCTCCCCAGTCCCTGGCCCCCTTTGGGGAACCTCAGACACGCCTCACACCCATCTCAGAACCAGAGACCCCCAGGCTCCTTCTTCAGCCAGACCGATGCCTCTCACGGGACACATGGCCTGGATCTCAGCCCTCAACCCCAGGCACCTCAGTCCTCAGTCACCCTGTTATCAGACCTTCCGAAGTGTAGCTCTCACCTGTTCCTTTTGGATACCCAGACCACTGTTCACTTATGCTGAGCTGGATTGGGCTTCTCATGCAGGACCTCAACGTACCCCTGCCCGGTGGGGATGGGTAGCCCTCTGCTATGCATTACATGTATGTGTCCCTCTCCCCAAATTCATATATTGAAGACCTTCTCCCAGTGTGGCTGTATTTGGAGACGGGACCTCTAAGAAAGTGATGAAGGTTCAACGAGGTCGTAAGGGTGGGGCCCTGATTGGATAAGCCAGGAAGAGTGTCCCCACCAGAAACTGAATCTGCCAATACCTTGATCTTCCACCCCCTACCTTTCAGAGCTGTGAGAGATAAATGACTGTGGTTGAAGTCACCCCGTCTATGATATTGTGTTCGACCAGACCCAGCAGGCTCATGTACCTTCTTCTGGCTGAATATACCTTCTCTGTAGAGTAACTTCAAGAAGGAGGCCTGACTTGAACCTCCGATCTGCCACTTCCCAGCCAAGGGGCCTTGGCCACGTTACTTTTTCCTCTCTAAGCCTCAGTGTCATCAAGAATGGATCGCAACAGCTGTTGCAGGGGGCTATTGCTAGGGTCTCAGGTTGGGTATCTGGTGCGCAGTAAAATTTAATGTTAGAACATGTTAGATTTAGAGAAAGATACTCTCGTCTTCAGACAAGAACACCTCTTGGTGTGATCATTTGGAAGAAAAACAACAATAGCCATAACATAAACCACCTGCCCCAACGGGGCTGCCTCCTCCGGACACTGAACTTGAAGTTCCCCTTGTTTGTCAGTTATCTTTTGGGTTCATCGTCTCCCAACACCAGCCTCTCCTGGGTCCCTAACATTTACTTCCAAGAACTCTGCTGGAACATTGGACTCTCCCGCTCTCCCGAGACCTGCAGACATAGGCAGCAATTCCAAGTGCAGAATTTCCAAGGAACGCTCATGGTGGCAGCAATTCCAAGTGCAGAATTTCCAAGGAACGCTCATGGTCCCAGAGCCATAACTCATTCCTTGAGGCCACCCCCTGAAGGACCGCTGGAGGTACCCCACTGAGGAGCCAGCCCACCCTCTCGCCCCATGAGCCTTGGCAGCTCGTTAGACCCAATCAGAAACAGGGAGAGATTTATAGCTTATCTCAAAAGGGCGATGTCAATGTCGATTCCAGACAAACGGCTGGAGAGGGTACTCGGTGCCAAATTACAGGCCTCGCTTCTGAAGAGCAGCTGCCCGAGTGCTCGCCTCGAACCCTTCTCAGCGTGCTGTCTCTTCAGAGTGTGCACATCTGGACTTGAATCTTCAAGCAAGAAGTATACACTTTTCTCACCCTTGAAGAATGGCTCCCCAGGGACCCGGCAGTTCTGGCCAACCCAGACACTTCCCGCATCCTGACCTCAAACCAGCCCACATTCTCCAAGATAACAGAGAAAACCCTCCCACGTCTGCAAGCTGCTGTCAGCTAAGAATTCAGGCGTCCTTGCTTCATGCTGAGAGGAGGCTCTTAAACATATCACTGCCTGGGCTGAGCTTAGCAGAGAAGCAAGTAGAAAATGTGATTAACATGAAGCTATAAAACCTTGGAGCCATAAAAAAAAAAGAAGAAGAAGGGAAAGAAGTTACGCATAAGTAACGGCTGTGGGAATGGACACATTAAGCCACTTCCAAAAGTTCCATCTCACTGAACAGCAGTCATCGGGCTGGCCAAGTGGAAACCACCTCAAGGCTTTTCCAAATTAGCGACATTCTGCCAGCAAGCCACAGTGGCTGCTCAGGGACTCTGACCACAGTCCGAGAGCTGGTCCCAGGCACCCCTGCGTTTGACTTAAAAATATACGAGGCCTCCTGCAGGCTAAGGGGTGGGGGTGGGTTGGCTCTGAATCAGTGTCACGAGCAGGTGTGATATAGGTTATAACTCATTTGTCTGAAAGGTAAAGCAATCATGCTGGGAAGAGGAAAGAGAGAAAACATATTGGCCATGTCTCCCTAATAAACACCACCATCGCCCTTGTATTTTGAAAGTGATTTCCTGAGTGAGAGAGACAGACACGATTAAAGGGAAAACAAAGGCCACGACAGGGATGAACGAGACGAGAGCTGAGAGGATCTGCTTGCCCCGCGAGGGAGCCCGTGCCGGGAGGAAATTCGCCAGGTGGCTCCGGGATGGCACACAGTCCGGGGTCTTATGTTCTAGACAAGGACGTTTCATGGTGGTTATGCCAATTAAGGATGGATGCTAATGGCCGGGGTAGGATGGGATAAATCCATGAGCTCACATCCATACTATGAACCCACAGTCCATACTATGAAATAGGTGACGAATCCTTCAGTGGGCACATGAAGAGGTAAAACAAATCCCACTTTTCACTGTTCAGACTCTCCCTTTAGGCCCAACGCACTGGGATTGCTCACAGTTCACGGCCCTTTATTGGTTTTGCCTAGTTGGAGCCAGCGGGGGCGGGGGGTGAGACACAGCATCCAGTCTTGATAGCTCCAAGGCAAAGGTGCTGCTGAGAAGTTCCTTTTACAGAATGAGCGGTTGGGGCAGGAGTTGGGCGTGGCTCTCCAGCTCACAGCCGCTGGTGGGGAGTGACTGGGATCTGTAGATGGTGTGTCTCTACAGCCCCACAGTCCTGCAGCTGCAGCTCTCCCCTCCCAGAGACTTCTGGCCACGCCCCTCCAACCCCAACGCTCCGCGGCTTGTCCTTCCGCTTAAGCCTCTGGGTCAGACCTCTTCTTGGGCTCGCACTACCTTGCTGTCCTAGAGAAAACGTTCTTCTTGCTCAATTTTGTTCTTTTACAAATTCATTCTCTTGTTTCGGGTTGATAGTTCAGACTTCTCCTTAAATTCTGTTGTTTTTCTATTATCTGCTATACTCCCCTTTCTACACCCAATGTTTGCTAGCGTGAACCAGAGGAGCGTCAGGTTCTGGTGATGGAATCAGACAAGGTAGAAGCAAGGATGGTGCTCTCCTCTGTCCCTGGGTCCAAAGTGTCGCTCCCGGCCCCTGCCCTGCCCCCAACAAGACACACTTCCTGTGTCCTGACCTCCCAGGCAACTCTCAGATGAGAGGAGAGCCTGTTCTGGGAGAGTCCCAGGCCAGGAAGGAGAATCCCAGGTCAGGAAGGAGAATCCCAGGCCAGAGCTTCTCCCGCTCCCACAGGTATTGTTATGGATTGAATGCTTGTGTGCTCCCCAAACTCACATGTTGAAACCCAGTCCTCAGTGTGATGGTGTTAGGAGGTGGGGGCCTTTGGGGGTGATTAGGTCATGAGGGTGGAGCTCTCACGAATGGGATTAGTGCTCTTATAAAAGGGACCCCAGGGAGCTCCCTCGCCCCTTCCACTAGGTGAGGACACAGTGAAAAAACAGCCTTTTATGAACCAAGAAGTGGGCCCTCACCTGACACTTGACCTTGATCTTGAACATCCAGCCTTTGAAAGGCACCCAGTTGGTGGTCGTTTTGTTATAGAGCCCGAATGGGCTAAGACAGGCACTGTGGGTGGCGGCCTCAGCCTGTGGATTATGGGGACGGGCCACACTCATAAGCACAGGTCCAGGAACAGATGTGGCCACTGGAGCCTGGGAATTCTGTTACAGTGAGGAAGTCTGTCCCAATCAAGAAGGAGGTCATTAATTAAGGAGAATTTAAAACGCTGATAAGAGCTAGGGCTAGTGTTCAGAGCGTTAGGCAACCTGGAGCCATCTATAAGCTCAGGCGGGTGCACAGGCAACGCCAAGGCTACTGAGGACGCTCACGTGCAAGTCAGACGTGTGCGAACCTCCACGTGAGCCTGGTGTAACGTGTTTGAAAAGTTCACAGAGGAAAAGGAGGACCATCGGTGGCAGCCTGTAAGTTCTGGGCTAATGCCACCTGCACAGAAGACACCGCGGGACTTTGGTCAGGTTTCGGGGCCCAGAGGGGAACTGTGGTGACAGACAAGCAGGTGGAGGGCTCTGGCCTCCATTCCCCCCCCCCCTTTCCCCCCCTCAGAAAGCAGAGAAGGCCTGGAGCCCAGGAACTTAGGACAAAGAAGGGCAGATACCACCGTGTTACGGGAGTGACTGACGGGTGGCCATGGATGTGTGGAAAGAGACACTCGCCCACCGTGGAGGGTGGACAGGGAACTATTGTTTGAATTCAGTTGGCAAATCCTCACATGTCCACAACTAGGTCCTCCTGGCGTGAGGCTGTGTCTGACAGTCCCCGGCCTTTGCTGGCGATGAGGAGTGAAGTGCAGGAGCAAACACTTCCGAATGGCAGGCTCCTGGCTTTGCACTTCTCTCAAGGCCCCTCACCAGCGTGGCCAGCTTGGGGAGCCTCTGAGCCTGTTTCCCCTGCTGGGAACTAGCCATGGAGGTGCTGGGAGGGTTACCTGGCACGGGAACAGGCTTTGAAAATTGTAATTCACCTGTGAAGTGTCCGTGAATAGTGCTATGATGACACAGGAAGAAGCGAGCCTGGGAGTCTGGGGGCACTTCCTGGGAGAGGAAGGGGTGAGGGGCTAGGAAGGCGTGTCTTGCTCCAGATGCCCGGAATGGCTGTGTAGGAGTTAAAATCACCACGAAGGAGCGACCTGTGAAAAGACACACAAGAGGAGCTGTGGTCAGAGAGGCTCAGGCGACGCAGGAAGTGCCCCCAAAAGTCTGCAAAGGGCAAAGAAGAAAAATGGCCGCAATGCACATCAGGCTGCGGAGATCTGTGATTAAAGAAGAAAGGAGAGAATGAGTAACGAGCATTAAAGTTCTGCAGACAAGAAAGGGGGCCGGAGGAAGCCGCTCCAGCTCTTCCTGCCATACATCCTTCATCACGCCGCGGGGAGGAGGTGGGGAGGCGGGGAGCTTTGAAGGACAAAACGGGCAAGTCAAAACCAAAGCACTAATGAGATAATGAGAGGTTAATAAGAGCGATTTCCAGATCTGTCAGACCACATGGGTGTGACTAAGACTCACACGATTTGGGGGTCCCCTCTGAGATGCTACTGACAGAGGGGGAAGCAGGGGATTTCAGAATCGTGAGCCCTGGAGGGGAAGGACCACTCGGGGACAGATAGGTTAATTAAGGGACTTTCCCCCGGCAAAGGTGTCTCACTGTCCAGCGAGGGGGAGAGCTGGAGAGGGAGCGAGCACACACTGGCGGAGCCTGAGGGTGGGTGTGCCCCACACTCGCCTCCCGGTCAGGTTCCCTGCTTGCTACCCTTGCAGCCTAGAGGTGCAGTGCCCCGTCCAGTCCGTGCCATGTGATGTTTGCAAGGACTGTTATTACTGCCAGGCTGGTGTGTGGGCCGCAGTGTTATACGTGGTGGAAGCTGATAGGGTGACTCAGGGACTAGGATGTTCTCTGAAGACTGGAAGGAAACATGAGACGTGGAAAATGATGGTTGTGACAGTCCCTGGGCTTCTGAGCAAGTCAGTCCTGGCTTCTGATCCCGTGCCACCACCTACTAACCGTGTCTTCCTGGAAAGGAACTCAACTGCTTAGTTTCATTGCCGAGTCTCAGTTTTCTCAGCTATAAAATGGGAATGACGTTACCTGCCTCAGAGGATGACACGAAGGTCCCCTGACATAACAGGTGTGGCACCGGCTTAGCCTCAGGAATGCACTTTCCGGTGCATGAAGGGAAACCAAGGTGCCCGCATGGCAATTAGAATCTTAGTTTGCAGCTGCCCAGACTGCGCCTAACGTTGTCATGTAGACACTGATGGACGCTCAGAAGAGTCACATTACCCCTTTGTCCTGCTCCCATCTTCTGCCCAGGGGTGCCTTCTATAGACCAGGAGAGCCTAAACCAGTGATGGCGAACCTTTTGAGATCGGCGTGCCAGCATTTTGAAAAACCCTAACTTAACTCTGGTGCCGTGTCACGTATAGAAAATTTTTGATATTTGCAACCATAGTAAAACAAAGATTTATATTTTTGATATTTATTTTATATATTTAAATGCCATTTAACAAAGAAAAAACCAACCAAAAAAATGAGTTCGCGTGTCACCTCTGACATGCGTGTCATGGGTTCACCATCATTGGCCTAAACGCTTTAAAGGAAATACCAAGTGCCAGCAAATGCCATGGTGGGGGGTGGGCTTCCTCGCAGCCCCTGGGGTCCCCTGTCGGGCCTGTTCCTGGCCCAGCCCTGTGTTTGCTCCTCTGGGACCTGGTGGGTCTTTCCCAGTTTCAGCTGCTCTGTTTGTACTGGATTTAATGTTTGCTCATCCCTCTGGTTGAGGCCTCCCCGCTCTGAGCCCTTCTCTGTGTCCTGCTGGCACAGTCCCGAAGCCTTGGGTCCCAGGCTGTCTCCTGGATGCGCAAGTCCTCCATCCAACCCTGGCCTAGAACTAGGTGTACCGGTTAATAATGCAGATTTTGTACGAAGTGGAAAATTGGGTCTCTGGATGGTTTGCCTCAAAGCAAGAAAAGTTCTATTGGGATGCTATCCACAAATTACCTGAAAGATGGGGGAAGTGTGTAGCTAGCGATGGACATTACTTTGAATAAAGCACTTTCGATGTTCCTCTTGAAATTATCGTGTTTTCTTTGATTACAAAATCCTCATTATTAACCGGTACACCTAGTAGTGGCACTAATTTACACTGAGGGGTGGATGGGGCTTAAGGCAGGAGTTATTTGCAGCCCAGGAGAACAGAGGGGCGGGGGGCGGATCCTGGGTGGGGTGTGGTGGTGAGTGTGCAGTCACCAGGTTTGCGGGCGAGCACACACCTTTAGGAGCAGCATGTGTACTCCTCCCCCAAGAGAACCCCCTCCTCACCCCCAAAACATCTCCCCAGGCTCTCAGGGGAGAGCATGAAGCACCGGATGTGAGACTCATTGTTGCCCCCAGTCCTCCTTGTGGGTGAGGCTGTGCTGCCCTGGACCTGGTCGAGCCCCCACTCCCACACCACCACCCTGGGCACAAACTCCTGACCTGACAAATGTGACGAGGACCCGCTGGCAGAGAGCTCAGCGCTTTGTTCCCTGCCCTGACGCCTCTGACATACAGCATGTGAGCTGCGAGATCCCATTAGCTCTCCCCTGACCCTGGGGCTTGACGTTTTTCACTGAATTCATTTTAACCAACATTTATTGACTGTGTGCAAAGCTCTGGGCTCAGCATAGAAAAAAAAGGTGAGCTCAGGGAACTCATGACAAGAACAAATCGGTAAGCCCAGGCTGCTCGCCCAGGGCAGCACTCAGGGCAGGAGGACGAACAGCCCGTGAGGGCCAGGGGGGCTGCAGAACTCATCCCGCAGGGCCAGGGGCCAGGCAGTGGGTGCGCTGCTGGTGAGGGGGGACTTCAGAGAGCAGGACTTCAGAGAAGAGGGACGATTGGATGTGGGCCTTCTTCGGAAAGGCCTTCAGACAGAGGGGACCTCGTGAGCAGAGGCATGGAGGGGTGGGTGCGGGCAGAGCCTGTGGTCGCTGGAGAGGGCGTTGGGGCCTGACTACGAAGGGCTTTGGTTAATAGTGGAACCTGAAGGCTAGAAGTGCAGGGCGTCGGGGTCCATGCGATATCTCAGATTGCATGGGAGTACCGGAGTGTGCATGCATTTTTAAAGAGGATTGTCTAGCCGAAACCGGTTTGGCTCAGTGGATAGAGTGCTGGCCTGCGGACTGAAAGGTCCCAAGTTCAATTCCGGTCAAGGGCATGTACCTGGGTTGCGGGCACATACCCAGTAGGAGATGTGCAGGAGGCACCTGATCGATGTTTCTAACTCTCTATCTCTCTCCCTTCCTCTCTGTAAAAAAAAATCAATAAAATATATATTTTTTTTTTAAAAAAGAGGATTGTCTACACATTTCACCAGGATCCCAATGAGATCTAGACTCACCACCGCTGATACAGACCATGGGGATATGTACCTATCAGAACATTCACTGTAGAGATTTCCCAAACATACCAGAGGTGGAGGGAATAATAAAAGGCTCAATGGCCAGTCCTGCTTCAGTTATGCCTCCTCCTCTCCTCACTCTCCTGGATTAATTTGACATTAATCCCAGACATCATATTGCTTCAATTGTAAATATCCAGTATGTGTCTCTACAAGATAAGGACTCCTTCAGAAAGTTTTTAACATAAGCACAATACCATCAAATCATCTAAAACGCTTAACAATATTTTCTTCATATCATCAAAAGCCCAGTTATGTGTTCAGACTTCCCTATTTTTTTTTTTAACAGTTTGCTTATTTGATTCAGGAGCCATAGGCCGCACATTGCTTTTGAAAGTGTCTTTTCATTCACAGGCTTCCATTCCATCTCTTTCCCCTGCAATTCTCGTTGTTGAAGAGATCTGTCCTGTAGCGTGTCCCAGTCTGTTTTTGCAGGCTGCGTGCCCAGGGCGTCATTTATCACGCGCCTGTCTCTGTGTTTCCTGTAAATCGGGAGAGCAGGAGATGTCATCAGATTCCAGTTGGATTCCTCTTTTTCTGAGATTCCTTTAAGAGGTTCATCTCCTTTCTAAAATGAATGTCTGATTTTATGACTCAAGACTGTCAGAAAATAAGCCTGGTTACACATCCAAAAGTTCCATTAATGGGTACTGTTATGTGACCCATTAGAAAAGGAGGTGTGATATGCTCGCTCTCTCTCTCTCTCTTTCCCTCCCCCCCCGCCCCCCCCCCCCCCCCCCCCCACTGTGATTAAGCTGAGGAGGGAAGGTCTCTCTGTGGAGTCTGGGCAGCGACAGGGAGACCTGGGGGCAGGAAGGCCAGTGAGGCAGCTCCAGGAGTCTCCCCAGGTGGTCTCCTGGAGACAGGGTGCCTCTGTGGGCCTTTGTTGAAGACCCCCTGGAGCTGCAGGCGCCCCTCTGAGGCTACAGGCTTGTTTTTGTGACCTGAGGAACTTGACAGCCACCAGAGGGCCAGGAAGCAACTAAATTCAGCAAAATAAATGAGCCACTTTTACAGATATGTTTGCTTATTCTGTCTCTGCTTTGCTGGGTGAATTGGATTTCCAGCCTGTCGCCCCTCCCAAGGAACACAGAATCCACAGAGGTTAGGAGGTGGGGAAATGCCTGGAGCACAGGGGAACCTGCCTGTGGTTTGGTGTGTGTTTTAAAGGAGAAAAACAACAGCTGTTTTTTTTAGTGGCAAACGCTTAAACAGTGAGAACGCCCAGATTGCAATATCTAATCTTCCCAAAAGGTACAAGGAACTTAATGTTTCAAATGGTTTTAAATGTCTTTGGTGCCCCAAAACATTCTTGTTGTCTCTGCCCATCACTTAGTTTTGGCGTCTTCTGAAAATGCAGGGGGTGGGGGGAGGGAGGGAGTGGGAGAAGGAGAGAGAGAGAGAGAGAAAGAGAGAGAGAGACAGAGAGAGGAGAGAGGATATCACACCTTCTTTTCGAATGGGTACACATAAAAGTACCCATTAATGTAATTTTTGGATGTGTAACTAGGCTTATTTTCTGATAGTCTTGAGTCATAAAATCAAACATTTATTTTAGAAAACATTTTGATTCCAAGATGTAATAAAATCATATTGGATGCTGTGAAACATATTACAGCATGCTTTTAGAGGAAAATGATACACTTTGGATAACTCTTAAGGATCTCAACTATTCAAAATAGACTATAAAATGCAAATAAAAATGTACTTGGATTATATTTTGAATTTTGGCACAACACCGTAGAGGGCTGCAGTAGCAACAAGAATGGGAGCTGAGTTGAACAGACCCCACAGGGCCTATCAGCCACGGCGACACCGCTCCCCAAGTCCTGCAGCTTTGTTTGGTGCAGAGTAATGCCGATGGCTCCTCAGCGTCCATTTCCGAGTTTTGAGGAGGCTGATTTAAGGCCCCCGTGGCGGTTGCTGTGGCATGGAGAGAGCAGAGAAGTAGAGAGGCCCCGCCCTGACTTGCAAGCCCAGGAGACTTCTGGACGTAGGTAGTTGAAGAGGGGAAAGGAAGGACCCTGTAGGCCAGTGGTTCTCAACCTTCTGGCCCTTTAAATACAGTTCCTCATGTTGTGACCCAACCATAAAATTATTTTCGTTGCTACTTCACAACTGTAATGTTGCTACTGTTATGAATCCTAATGTAAATATCTGATATGCAGGATGGTCTTAGGCGACCCCTGTGAAAGGGTCGTTCGACCGCCAAAGGGGTCGCGACCCACAGGTTGAGAACCGCTGCTGTAGGCCAATGAGACACATTTAGAACTTGATTATCACTTCCTTGGCTGGTTGACCTTGGACATGATGTTTAAGCTTTCTTTTTGTTCCTTTGTCAATTCATTGGTATGAGAATCTCTTGTTTCTAATACCCAATAAGTGGGAATTAGAAATAATGAGTAGGAATATTGGCTATATGTCAGGAACCAAGTAGTTGTCCAAGAAACGATAGCTCTTATTATTACCAGAACCCACAAAAAAGTAGGTCAATAATAGAGGAATAAATTAGTTATTACTTACAGATGAGGGAATATTTTGTAATCTCCTTTTGTTATTCAGTAAAGATAATATCATGGAATTTCCCTGATGTATGAATATTGAAAGTCTGTGGTATGGTAACCAGTTTCCAAGACAATGTGATGACTATCCTGGTCGTCATAACCAGAAGGAAATGAGCAGTCCCTTTCCACATTGTAACAGGATTGGCCTGTGTGGCCAATAAAATATGGAGAAATAATAGTAGGTCATTTCTGAGATTAGGCCATAATACATATTATGTCCACATGCAGGTAATTGACGTGGGCTCCTTATCTTACACCATATGCAAGAATTTACACAGAATAGATCAAAGGCCTGCATGTAAGGATTAGAACTATAAAACCCTTAGAAGGAAAAAGAGGAAAAATCTTTATGACCTTGAATTAGGCAATGGTTTCTTAGATACGACAGGACAAGCACAAAGAGCAAATGAAAAAGTAGGTAAACTGGGCATCATCAACATTAAGACTTTTGTGCTTTGAGACCAAAGTTTTGATCAAGAAAGTGAAGAGAAAACCCACAGAAGGAGAGATAAAATTTTGCCGGTTATAATTGATAAGGGTCTTGGTTCTAGAATATATAAAGAACCCTTACAACTCAATAATAAAAAGACAAATACCATATTTAAAAATTGGACAAAGGATCTGAATAGACATTTTCCCAAAGAAGATACACAAGTGGTTAATAAACACGAGAAAAGATGCTCACGTTACTGACGATGAGGGGAATACAAATCAAAGCCACAAGATCCCACTTCACACCCACCAGGATGGCTATCATTAGAAAGACAGGTAATCACAAGGGTTGGAGGGGATGTGGAGGAGTTAGAACCCTGATACATTGCTGGTGGGAATGTAAAATGGTACAGCTACTTTGAGAAATAGTCTGGCAGTTCTCAAAATGTGAAACGGTTACCATATGATTGAGCAACCCCACTTGTTGGTACACACTCAAAAGAAATAAAAAATGTCAACACAAAAACTGGCACATGAATGTTCATAGCAGCATTATTCATCATAACCCAAACTGAAAACAACCCAAATATCTATTAATATTAAAAATACTCACATACCACATAACCAAGTACTTACCAGCCAACTTAAAAAATAGAATATTACTCTTGTATGCCCTTCCCCGTGGAATTCCCCTCCCTCCTGCAAAAGGAAATTATGAATTTTATGTTAATAATTTTCTTACTTTTCTTCCCATCTGCCGTATTCTAAGCTTTTTGTTTGCTCCTTTGCTCATCCTGGCAAGACTAACCAATTTTTCAAGTTTCTGGATGAGAAATCCTGACAGGAAAAATATAATACTGGTCTTCCCTCTCCCATGATCACCCTAAGTAACATGGCCTGTGGAATGGTCATGGACCATTAAAGATCAAAGGGACTTTAAATATCATCTAACCCAGAGATGTAAAGAGAGGGCAGGATGCTGCCATTCCTGCACTCATGCAGACATCACTAATCAATCACAGCATTCTTTCATACTGACCTGTCTTGACCTAGGCCAAAAAGTTTCTTTGTTGTTAAATTATAGCCATTCCTCATGATCTAACTCTAGCTTTTCTTCTCTAGAAGTCCATACAGCAACATTCAAGTCCCACTTATTTCTCCACTAACTGCTTTGAACTTAACTTTTCTGGACCTGGTTGGCATGGGTTCCAGGACATAACTTGTAAGCTACTTTAGGGCAGGGGTCTCAGCCTGATCTTATAGCCCTCAGAGTACCTAGCCCAACCTAGGCCTATAGTTGGCACTTCATTAATACCCACTAATTCATCTGCTGAGATCATGTTCAGCCAGTCCCTGAGGGGGTCTCTGGTGACTTGAAAGCCAGAGACCAAATACTCCAGGGTCATGATGTTAGAGAAGTGGCCAGTTCACTCACAGTATCCACAGGTCTTGTCCTAAAAACTATCTACTTAGCTTTCTTATGTCCCAAATTTCTGACTTCCCCAGACAGTGACCTTATGGCCCATCTCCCTGCTTCTGGCCTTCTCTCGCCCCATCAGCCCTAGCATGACTGCTGTGATTGGGTGTGTACCCCGAACCTCCTTCTGGCCAGGCTTCCATTTCTGTTCTGGGCAACTGCCTCGTTTGGCCCCGCCTCTCTCTCCTGGGTGAGCCCCCATGGAGTTGGCCTGGCAAACTACACATCAGGGGACTTTCCTCTCCGGGGTCCATTTCTTTATCCTAGAGCATGAATTTCACTTAATTTCCAGAAAGTTTTCCTTTGAAATTTCACTCTTTGCCATGATTTTGAGGCATCCAAGAGGCAAATCTACAGGATACAAGACAACTGAATAAAAGTTCCAATATTGTCAGCCACCTTGTTGTTTCGAAGGATTCTAACATGGACAAAGCTGTGGGACCAATGAGAGGCTGACTCTGAAATGCTGCACAGTTGAGGGATCAATGACAGTTGGAAGTAAGTTGCCTGATGACTTTCGTCTGTGTCAGCAGAGGCTGGCTGTGTCAGCTGGACCACCTCTGTCCCCTCCCATGATCTCTTACCCTCCACCAGGCTAGCACCAGCTTGTCCACATAGTGGCAGGGATCCAGGAGCAGCAAGAGGGCAAGCCCCAATATGCAAGCACTTCTCAGGCCTCTGTGTCACATTTGCTACTGTCCAGATGGCAAGGAAAGTCACGTGGCCAAGCCCAGACCAGAGCGGAAGAACATTTCCACAGGGAGTGGAGACAGGGAACAAATTGTGTCTTTCAATGCCGTCTACTAACTATAGAAAGGGAAGTAACGTTTATTAAGCACCTACTATGTGCCAGGGACTGTGCCAGAGGTGTTCCTGTGGACCTTAGTTAATTATCACAGTTCTTGGAAGCACTAGTGTCTCTACTTAAGGCAGTGGTTCTCAATCTTCTGGCCCTTTAAATATAGTTCTTCATGTTGTGACTCAACCATAAAATTATTTTCGTTGCTACTTTATAACTGTAATGTTGCTACTGTTATGAATCCTAATGTAAATATCTGATATGCAGGATGGTCTTAGGCGACCCCTGTGAAAGGGTCGTTCGACCCCCAAAGGGGTCGTGACCCACAGGTTGAGAACCGCTGACTTAAGGATAGGAGTAATTGCTCTGAGACACTGAGTCGCTTGCCCATGAAGTTAGCAATAGGGAGCTGAGATTCAAACTGGTGTAGCTGGAGAGCTGGATGGGACCTGCCCCTCTGAGGGATATAGAAGTTAATCACAGTGGGAATGTGCCATGGGACCACCCAGAAGTCCGCCTGAATCAAGCACAAGAATGAGCTCCCAAAGTAGGTCCTGCTCCTCACCTTACAGGGCACAGCCTCTCTCTGGGCAGACCTTAGTCACAGGCAGCAATTTCCACTGGTGCCCATGGCTCTCTACCCCTCACCATTGCAGATGATGAGAGCAAGGTGGGGAGAAGGGAAGCAGTGTGTCCTTTGGGACCAACATCCCAGAGCTGATGGACTCAGCAAAGGGGCATCTGAGGACCTCTTCTCTCTTGCCCCTGTCTAAGCCCGGCTTTGCTCTCTGAGGGCTCATAGGTCACTGAAACTTTTAGACAAGTTATTTTATATATATAAAACAACTAGAGGCCTGTGCAGGTCCCTCAGCCTGGCCTGCCCCCTCTCGCAGTCCGGGACCCCTCGCTCCTTACTGCCCACCTGCTCGCTCCTGCCACCACCGCTGCGCTCGCCAGTCATGAGCCTGGCTTTTGGCTGAGTGGTGCTCCCCCTGTGGGAGCACACTGACCACCAGGGGGCAGCTCCTGCATTGAGCATCTGCTCCCTGGTGGTCAGTGAGCATCATAGCAACCAGTTGTTCTGGCCGTAAAGGTCGCTTAGGCTTTTATTATATAGATTTTGGAAGCCCTAGGTTAAAGATGTGTCTCTAGATGGGCCTCATAGAAGGCCTACTTCAGACAGCTCTCATTTGCTGTGAAATCCCAGACAGCTTATTGATGTGACCCAAACTGTAGTGCCCACGTGGGCACCTGCATCTGAGCAGTAACGCAAATCACTCGATGGACTAGTGATCTGAAGTGACTTCTGGCTCAGAACAAAGGAACTTCTGTCATTCTGGCAGGAGAGACTCCTGCTTGGGAGGCTATTGAAAGCTGCATGGAATCAAGTCAAAGACCATATGTTTGTAAAAATGCTATTTTCAACTTCGGTGGAAACAGACTCAGACGGAAGGAGGCAGAGTGAAGAGGACAGAGCATGAACTGCTTGCAGCAACCCAAACAGGCAGCACCGACTGAGAGCAGCCCTGGCTTTGCCTCCACATTTCAAAAGCCTGAGTCAGGGCCTGATCTCCCAGCCCCCTGTTGACTTCCCGAAGCCTAATTACAGCTCGGGGACCAGCACGTCCCTCTGGGTAACACAGAGGCCTGCATGCAGCCCCGATGACCCCTCTTTCCACACACACGGCCTGAAACAGGAGACAGATGCACAACAGGAAAGGGTTGTTCGGCCCAAACACACCACCCGACCCGGAGCCAGCCTGACGTAGCCGGAATTTCCGACTTCACCTTAACCCACCCTCCGCATGTTCACAAGCTCACTGCCCTCTTTATCCCCAGTGAAAGGGGACGGTTGTCCTGCTCGGTGCCCAGGGTGCCGGTGTGTTTACTCTTCTTTGTGGCGAATAGTTCTGGGCCTGTCCTCTCTCCTCACAAAGTGTCCAGGACAAAGCTCCCCTTACAGATCAAGGAGGAACTGGGGTTCCTGTCCTAGTTCCACTTTCTTCCCCAGGATAAACAGTGT
Source organism: Myotis yumanensis (assembly GCF_028538775.1). Taxonomy (NCBI): domain Eukaryota; kingdom Metazoa; phylum Chordata; class Mammalia; order Chiroptera; family Vespertilionidae; genus Myotis; species Myotis yumanensis. The sequence goes on along the minus strand of NW_027223764.1, from coordinate 20,275,581 downwards.
CACCCTCGGCTTTATGAGTTTCTTCCTTATTCTTATTTACTTTAGACGGCTTTTTTTTTTTAAGTGGCCTGACGTCTCATGACCTAGAGATAAAAGCATCATTCAACGTGTCCCGTTGCCTGTAACTCACTGAACTTGCTGTTCAGTCAAGGCCTCGGCAGAGACTAGATTCAAACTCAGATTTTTGACTTTGACTCCGAGGCTCTCACCTTTACGCGATGCTGCGTCCCTGAAGAGGGAGAGAGGGGAGAAAGAGGACACAGGGAACAGAGGGGAAGTGGAGTTGATCGACTCTTCTCTGGTTGCAGGCAACAGCACGGATTCTAGCTGTCATGGGTGGCAAAGGGCAGGCGGCCTCAGAATCCAGTGGAACGTAGGAGAACTGGGCTTGGAAAAGGCCAGAACCAGAGTGGGCTAGAGTCTGGCAGGAGAAACGAATTACTAACTTCCTTGGGACTCTGCCCCTGGAATGAATTCGCTCCAGTGATTTCCTCCTCACTCTGCGGGAGTCCCGGGAGAAAGCCCGACGGGCTGTACTGGGGCTATATGTGTTCCCCGAAGCCTTGGGAGAGAAGAGACGACACACACTGGGGGAAAGACAGCTAACGCTCCAAATGCTGTGAGCAAATGAAGGAGAAATGGATGCTGAGTGCCCACAGAGCAAATTACTGCTATGTCAGAACTTTCTAGGTTTGGGGGGGACTACGTTTCTGGCCACCCCAGACCGCATTAGGGCTGAGGCAGGACCCTGAAGGTTGAGACTTATTCATGCCACTGACATGACCACCGTCATCACCACCATCTTCTTCCAGCGGAGATGGGCTGGGCCCCACATCTTCCAAACCTGGTTGCTGGGAGGCAGTGTTCTCCCGCTCAGGAATGAGTCCTCACTCATAAACTTACAAGATTCCACTGTAAGGCTGAAGACCAATCAGCAGCTTCCACTCAAAAGTGTAGACACACCGTTTTACAAAGACCAGGCATAATGCAGTGGCCTTTATAGTCCAACAACGCGTTGGAAGTCGAACACCATTTACCAGCTATAAGACTGAGAAAATACCCATCTATTCTCTGAGCCTCAGTTTGTTCTGCTATAAAATGTGAGGATCATAACGTGTACTCACTCTGTCTCCATCTCCATGTTGTTCTAGCAAATGGAACAAGACCGGTCAGAAATTTGTGAGCTATGGACTATATGCAGATGCAGGAGGCATTGCCATGGCTTTCATTATTATCAAGTGAGGTCAGGCTGCTCAGAGTAAGTGGATGGAGGCAGGAAACACAGCTGCAAACCACAGTAATGGAGTGGAGTTTGGAGGATGCAATCACTTGGACTTTCAGATTCTTCTCAACTTCAAGCAGTGTGAGCAGATGAGGCTCCTCTAGATTCCGTCGGACATCCCCAGGCCAAAGGGCCCGAGGGTAGAGTTATAAATTCCACCAGTAATGTTCAAAGCTCTGCTTTAAGCTTTATCTCCTGTACTGAGAACCCAACTGCTAAGCCCTTCCTGGCGAGTAAGCTCCTTGAGGCAGAGCATTAACAAAGCTGGGTCGCCTCCAAGCTTCCCTGCTCTGCCTTTCATGGGTTGGCATCACACAGAGATGGAACCTGATGAAACGCATCCTCTCCCACCCCTGCCTGTATCTCCTTGGCCGCCCTTCCTGCAGCTGTGCTCCAAGATGAGCATTTCAATCGTCGCTCACTAATAGCTCCACCTCCCACTCCTCCAGGAAGACACGCACGCCTCTCCCCGCTCACATGCCCCACTTCAAGCCATCTGCACGCACTCAGGGCACTTGCCACCTGACATCTTGATGTTCAGAACCATCTAAAGCCTCTGGAATTTCATATTTATGCCCCCGGAACGTGAAGCAGAAAGGCCAGCCCTTTCGTGTCTGTATTCTCAGTGTTTCACACAGGTCCACGGAGCTGGTCTGTCACAAGATGGGCTCGGTCTTATATCAGTCTTTTGGCTAATTTCTCATTGCCTTCCTCATCCTTGACCCTTAGTGATTATGGCAGACCATCTCTTCTTAAAACCCGACTCCCACTCCTTTATTGCTTTATTGCTTACTTACTTCCGGAGGCTTCTGAGGTTACGGACTCTGTTATTTCCTGCTGTGGTCCCAGCACGCAGCACAGTGCCTGACCCACTGCAGGTGCTCAGAGGGTGGGAAATGGATGAGTGCCTGCATGTCAGAGCCCTCCGAGGCTGCTGTGACAGATACTGCCCCCATCGAAGTCAAAACTAAGCTTTATTGAGCAGCATGCTGGACAGGCTTCTGTCCGCCTGGTCTCCCCACTTTGGGAATAGAAATCATCTTTGCTGCAGTCACTTGGGGGGCCCTTCAGGACAGATTTACAATATAATGATATCCAGTCGGGTTTTACTGTAGAGCTTCTAAGAACAACAGAAGAATTGAAACTGTCTACACCTACACTATGGAACGAGCATTAGAGGCAGTTGACTGTAAAGTAAACTTAAGCATAATTATACCCTGTGAACCACAGAGCCACAGCGGGATTCTGGTACTAATTTTCCATCACTCCTCATCGAGGATCAGTGAAAATCCTCCGCCAAGTGTGGCTCAGGAAGTGTCTCTGTTGTCACCTGGGTTGGATTTATCATCTGTGTGCCCTGAATCCTCTCCCTCCAGCTTCCAGCATGTTCCGCCCCACACTGGCCGTTCCTTGTACCAGGATCCTTCACGCCAGGACCTGGGTCTTGCGCAGCCTCCTTATGTTGTGTTTGCAATTCTACATAATTCAGATGTTAAACTAAAAATGTGAAAGTGGAAAGGTGTGAATAAAGGCTCCCAGAACATCAGTGTTAGAAGCGACATTCAACATTATTGAGTCTGACGATGGTTTTGCCTCAGGTGCCAGGCCAATCAATGTCATGTCCAGGCTTCACCATGAAATATGTAGAGACCATTTGGTGATTCGGCCTCAGGCCAAGGACGAGGAGTGGTGGGCCATGGGCCACACGTTTGCTTCCTTGCAGGAAGGCAAGGATGTTGTAGGGATGAAGGGAGAGCAGGATTTAAGTTGAAAACAGCACAGGTATTTTAGGAAACTGGAGACTTGATGGCAGAAATAGTCTTCTTTTACTCAATATCACTTTTCAACCCAACAAGGCTAGTAGCCAAGTGAAAAATGGTATCATAAATGCCTGACTGGTATGGGGCAAATTGTAAATTTTAATTTAAGACATTGTAATTTAAAGTTGACAACATGTGATGACACAGAAAGATATAACAAAGGGTTATAAAATAAATTATTGATCATTAATAAAAATAAACCTATAGGATTAAAAGAGATAATAGAACTTGTAAGTTACCTGGCCCTCTGAATTTTAATGCTAGCAGTAAAACACAAAATTCCTAATTTAAAAATTCCAAACCTAAAACTAAAATGTTCAATGATGGGAACTAAGTACATGAAGGTTTATATACCTAATGGACTATTATGCACCTATTCAACATCATGAATATTATAAATGAAGGCTGTAGAGCAACGTTGGGGAATGCTTGTTATGATTCCAAGTAAAGCCATAATTTTGTAAACACAAGACAATCACAACTAGGAAAAAAATTGCTTCATTGGAAAAAAGCCCTCTAGTTCTTTCTGTGGTAAGAAAGGGTTAATGTCATTATAGCTCTCTCGTGTTTTCATCTACTTATTAGGCATCAAAATATTAACAGTATTTGTACTCAAGAGCTGTAATCATGGGTGATTCTTTTTAAATCCTCACCCAAGGATATGTTTATTGATTTTAGAGAGAGGAACACAGAGAGAGAAAGAAAGCAAGAGACATCATGTGAAAGAGAAACATCAATTGGTTGCTTCCTTTAGGCGCCCTGACCAGGGATTGAACCCAGAACCTAGGTATGTGCTCTGACCAGGAATCGAACTGGCAGCCTGTTGGTGTACTGGACGATCCAACCAGCTGAGCCACTCAGGCAGGGCTCATGGGGGATGTTTGTTAGTTTTATTACATCATCCCATCTTGTTTAGTGTAGCAATATTAGAAAAGAAATAAATAAAAGTAAAATAAAATAAAAGCATTTACAATTCTATCCTGGATAGATAACATTTTGGTGTTATCCTTCCAGATATATTAATAACCTGTATGTATCTTTATTTTATAAAATTAGGATCACACTCAGCATCCAGGGACTATTAAAACCGCCGACCTTGCGCGGGCTGGTGCCACCTGGCCTGGGTGGGGGGCGGGGGGGGGGGGGGGGGCGGCTGCCTCTCTCCTCCACGTGGAAGTTCACGGGCAGTCAGATCACAGAGTCTGTAACTCAATCTCAACCAAGTCTGTATGTTGCATCTATAAGGAGACTTTAAACATAAAAGCAAGAAAATGTGCAACCTCCCCAGTTTCCGCAGAGGCAGTCCTTCTCGGGCGATCTGATGAGCTCTTTGCTTTTGTCCTAGAAGAAACCAGTGAAGGGCAGGGCGGCTCAGCGAACCTCTTGCCCTTTGCCAAATGGGGTGTGGAGAGGAAAATGTCAAGTGGTCCTGCTGGAAGCACCTGGCCAGGAACATCATCCTCAGGGAGGAGGGCGGGGTGCCCGCCGGGCCTCTCCCGCCCACCTGGTGCCCAGACACAGGCACTGACATCATGCCACCCTCTCCATGCCCAAGATGCGTGCCCACCAGGGGAGGGAGGCCCCAAAGCTCTCCCATGTTGCTATGGAAGAGGCAGGAAGGACACAGTGCAGATAATGAGGATGAAGTGTGTGTGTGTGTGTGTGTATTTCCCTTCTCTTTCATTCCCAACCAGCTGCAGGGAGAGCGTGAGAGAAAAGATACCCAGCCCCCCCCAGGGGACTGTGAGCCACTTGGGGTCCTGTATTAGATTCCTGGGGCTGGTATAACAAAGTGCCGCAAACTGGGCGGCTTAAAGCAACAGAAATGTATGTTCTCACAGTGCTGGAGGCTCAAAGATAAAAAAAAGGGGGGCGGTCAGCAGGGCCCTGCTCATTCTGAAGCCTCGAGGGGAGGCCTCATCTGTGCCTCTTCCAGCATCTAGTAGCCCAGGTGCCCCTTGACTGGTGGCATCTCAACTCAGAGCTCCGCCTTCACCTGCACATGGCCGTCTCCTCTCTGTGTTTGTGTCTTCATGTGAGTGTGTTTCCCTCTTCTTATAGGGACGCCAGGCATTGGCTTAGGGCCCACCTTACTGACCTCATTGTAACTCGATTACATCTACAAAGACCTATGTCCCAGTCAGATCACATTCGAGGATACTGTGGGTAGGAACTTCAATGTATCTTTTTGGGGTTCAACTGAATTAATCTTCTGTCACTATTTCAGAGGTTTCTGGAAGGAGCAACTAGATAGGACAGACTACCTAAAAATCCTACCACTCTGCCTGCCACACACCCCTATAACACGCAGAAAACCTGTTGGGGTCTCCCTGACAACCGTGGCTTTGCTAAAGCCATTTCAGTTCTTTGGGCCCTGGTTGTCTCATTTACTAAACGAGCTGAAGCAGGGACTTGCATGGTGTTGACCTGGACATCGTGGTGAGAACTAAGTGTCATACTGATGACTATGAACTGACTAAGGAATGCAAATCCTTCCCTTCGTTCCTACAGGTGACTCACACAATCTGTGGACCTTCCTCTTCACACACAGTCAAAGGCTACTTGCCAGTGACCCACAAAAATTTGGTACTCATAAACTAAAATTAGTGTCAACCTGGTTTACCAAGGACTCGGGTTTGTTATTCCACACCTACTGTCCATGGGTGGAATTTCTCCAACTTTTGGAAGGATGGTTTTTAGTTAGTGCTTCAGGAGTTGGTAAGAGCTGTTGTGGTTTCTGATTGCTGTCATTCGTACTGTTTATTTATAAATTGCTATTGATTTTGTGCCCTCATTACCCATTTTAGTCTGATGAGAGATTGTGGGTTGTCCTGAGAGGGTATTTTTGGCCCATAAATTGACCACTATCTCCATGTTATATATAAATGAATTACAATTCAATAAGTAGTCACTCATGTGCTCCTATTGCTTAAGGAGATATAGACCGAATTCCTTACAGTTTGCTCATATGGTAGAGTGCCCAGCCATACCAGTTTGCTCACAACTGAGGGTTTTGCCAGGATGCAAAACTTTTAGTGCCAAAACCAGAAAAATGTGGGCAACCTGGCACCAATGGTCACTGTGCTGTTTAGGGGCCCTTCGTTGTCGGCTGGCTTGCCTGTGCTATCCTAATAAATCCTTGTGCTATTCTAATAACTTTCATCTTACAAACAAAGCTAGTATAATAAAATCAGCAGGGTTACTTTTGAAACCATAGACCATCCTATTTAATAAAAGAGTAATATGCAAATTGACCATCACTCCCACACATAAGATGGCCGCCCCATGTGGTCAAAGATGGCCACCACAAGATGGCCGGCAGGGGAGGGCAGTTGGGAGGGACAAGGCCTGAAAGGGAGGGCAGTTGGCGGGGACCAGGCCTGCAGAGGAGGGCAGTTAGGGGTGACCAGGCCAGCAGAGGAGCAGTTAGGCGTCGATTAGGCTGGCAGGGGAGTGGTTAGGGGGTGATCAGGCTGGCAGGCAGAAGCAGTTAGGGCCAATCAGGCAGGCAGGCAGGCAGGCAGGCAGGCGAGCGGTTGGGAGCCAGCAGTCCTGGATTGTGAGAGGGATGTCCGACTGCCACTGATCGGGCCTAAACGGGCAGTCGGACATCCCTCGAGGGGTCCCAGATTGGAGAGGGTGCAGGCTGGGCTGAGGGACAACCCCCCTCCGTGCACGAATTTCATGCACCGGGCCTCTAGTTCATTTATAATGTAAAATCAAGTGTATTATGTGAAGTTCTTCGCTTGTAACATGAATAGAAAGATGTGTATGTTGCATGTTCAACAAGTTCAGTGTGACATATTCATTTGGTTCCTCTACACCCCATCTCCCTAGTGATCAAGCTCAGGAGAGGTATGAAACAGACTGGACGTTGGTGTGTTTTGGCCCCCACCCAGGTGAGTATAGTCATAAAGGTTTAGGGATCTGGTTAAAGCAGGGGTCCTCAAACTTTTTAAACAGGGGGCCAGTTCACTGTCCCTCAGACCGTTGGAGGGCCGGACTATAGTTTAAAAACAACTATGAACAAATTCCTATGCACACTGCACATATCTTATTTTGAAGAAAAAAACAAAACGGGAACAAATACAATATTTGTATTTGCATGTGGTCCACGGGCCGTAGTTTGAGGACCCCTGGGTTAAAGGATTTATAAGAATGGTCCTCCTCCCTCCAACCCCCTGCAGCCTATGGTTGCAAGTCCACCTGAGCTTAGTTCAAGGTTGTAAACAAACGCGGATTGAGAATCCCCACCTCGCGGAGCCTCCTGGAGGTCCTTCCTGGGAGTTATCCGAAGGTGGGTCATTCTCCTCGCCTTCGCCTCGGGAGATTTCGGTATTGCTTCACCCTCCTTTGACTAGCATCCACTATGGATTCTCTCGTTTGGCTCCACTGTTTCACAGCAAGGGGGCGGGGAGGCCGGAGAGCTGCCATCTACTCAAATGTCCATCTTCAGCAGGTCAGCACGTGGGCTGTGGGCTTTGGGATTTTGGTCTAATGTGACTTAGTCCTCACAACAACTCTATGAAGTATAACCGATCCTACTTTGTACACCAGGAGCCCGAGTTGAAGTCCAAGCTGGCCTTCTGCGGCCCGAGTGTGCTCACACCTGGAGTCCTCACCATGACCCACAGCCTCTGAGGTCCCAAAGCACCCAGGGCTCCACTCACCTGAACAGAGGTCACTTTCAAATGGTGAAAGGAGCAGAAGCTTCAAAAAGCTCAAACAAACAAGAGGCTGACAATTTAAGAATAAAACCAACATGCACTGGGCCAGGAATGGAAGCGCCTGGTGGGTCCCTCCTCAGAACTCATTGCTCCTAGTTTACCCCACATCCTGGCGACCCCTCCCCTGCCGCTCAGGTTGCATTTAGGGCTTCGTTTGCTCGTGGGGTATTGTGGCCGCCGTGAAATGGGAGGCAGCTCCCCCCCTCACACACCATCTCTTTTTGAGTCCTCTGTGGGTAGAAACAAACACTTTTCTGCCTTGTATTTCCAGAGGAGTTGGGGTAGGAGCTATGTTGTGACTGACTCCTGCTCAGCCACTCGGTTATTCTGTCCCCTTGGCAGGGGACGGACACGCAGCATTCCAGACAGGGTTCGTGGTGGGACTGCTATTTGTTTTGCTGCTAATCCCACTTACGTGGAATTAATTTACTCCACTATTATAACTCTCCTTGCTTCCTGCCCCGACGGGCTCCTATAATTTACACCTGACTGCTCCATTATGCTCTGCTTCCTGGGCTAAGGGTTGGGAGCTGGGGCTCGGGTGACTCGCTGGAGAAGGTCATTTCTACAGAAGAGAGGTTTTCTCATTATAGCCTGAGCGGGGTTACTATAAAAGCGGCAGTGGTGGGTTTTTCTCTCTCCCTAATAGCCAGTGCCCTTTAGGCCAGCCCTTTCTAAGGAAGTTTGTTTACTATTATTAAACTTCTCCTTAATCCCAAACACCGGCGGCTCCAGTTTGCTCCGCGTGCAGACGAGCCTCTGGCCGCTCCAGTGGAAGCCCAGCCCGGCTCTCACCTGCCCGTCCTTGATGAAATGCAGCTCAGCTGCTCTAGGGCCGTTACTCACAAGGTTTTACAAACACCTCTGACAAAGAGCAGAGGCTGCCAACTAGGCCAGGGCCTCTCTCCTTCCTTGTAGGCGAACTAGAGGCCACTGGCATTGAGGCTGCTGGGGACAGGGCTCTTCCACGGAAGCCGCGCTGGCCTCCTGCTGACACCCCACAGTGAGCTCTTGGCCTGGGCAGACAGTGGCGGTGGGAAGCGAGGGGGCGGGGGGGGCGGGGCGCGTGGTGGCCTAAAGATCTGGTTTAGCCTCCTGGAGGCACTGTCCCATTCCTCACGCACCTCCATACCCGATCTTCTCGTTTGTGTGCCTTGGGAGGGAGTTGAGAAGGGGTGTGGGCAGTCCAAAAGCTTGCCTGGGACGGTCTCTTTCAACACCGTGCATTGACTACTTAAGCAAGTTAAGGGGCTGGATGTGTAAAATCCCCAACATCTCCTCAGACTCCCCATTGGCTGTGGAAGGAAGCCTGCGTCAGCCAGGCATTGCGTTCTCGGCAGCGGGAGCCTGTTGTCCCAACTATTTCTGATCATTGCTTTTCACTGACCCTCTTCCCACCCAGCTGTGCCCTCCTGATCTCTCCGCCTGTCCCCACCCCCCTGCCTTTGCCAGGCGGTGCCCTGGAGGAACTAGGTGCCCTCTTCATCCTTCACTCATCAAATCTGTTCACTCATTGAGTCTAGAGCAGTGATGGCGAACCTTTGACACGCGTGTCAGAGGTGACAGGTGAACTCATTTTTTTGGTTGATTTTTCTTTGTTAAATGGCATTTAAATATATAAAATAAATATCAAAACTATAAATCTTTGTTTTACTATGGTTGCAGATATAAAAAAATTTCTATATGTGACACGGCACCAGAGTTAAGTTAGGGTTTTTCAAAATGCTGGCACGCCGAGCTCTTTAAAAGGTTCGCCATCACTGGTCTAGAGTGACCTCATTCTAGCTCACGCCCCCGCTGCTGGAAGAACCACTCCCTGACTCTACGTAACCACAGGCAGCTTGTCTCTCCCTCAGATTCCATAGTGTGCTCTGTGCAGATTCACACGGCATTGGGGTTGTTAATAACCCTTATATGCATGTTTCTGGTTTCCCCCCCTAGACTGCAGATGCTCTGAGGCCAGGGACCATTGCTTCACATTTGGGTATAGCCCTAACATAAGTGGTCAGCAATTAGTGGGACTTGTGATAAACCACTTGTCTGCTCGTTGGATCCAGAGTGTAGCTTCTGAACATGACTTTTAGTATCTGAAAGACCTCAGTTCAAAACTTGACCTTAGGCAAGCTATTCAGCTTCACTGGGCTTGTTGCCTTATCTGTGAATGACACTCAGTGCGGATGGTTCTTGGGTTTGCTGTGGATTTAAGTGAAGTAACGCACATGCTATGCTCGGTGGGTGCAGTGCTTGGCATGGAGTCAGGACTCGATAAACAGCAGCTGTTACTATTATCATCTGGTCCTGTTTTGGGCCTGTGCCCAGGTACCTCTGCTGCAGCAAGACTCAACAAGTAGCAAATTAATGGAGACGCTGATTCTAGGAGAGGCATCCTAGAGGGAATGTTGAAGTGAGTTATGGAAATCCAACAAGGAGAGTAATCGAAGCTTAACCCAGTCCTATTTCTCCCAACTTTTCAACAGCCTGCAGATAGACTAGGTTTTAGCGGGTTCTCCGGAGATTCCAGAGCTTTCCCCAGAGGCAGATTGACTGTGCACAGCTCCAAAAACCCGTGCTTGTCCCCTGACCTTGAACATCACTAGCAGCCACTGAGGAAGGGGGCTCGAGTGCCTCATGGAGTCGGGGGGGATCTTTCAAGGCAGGTTGATGCCTTGGGCCAGAAATGCAGCTCACCAGCCTGCACCCAGGTTCTGCATGTGGCAACGCCCTGCCTGCTTCCTGGTCTCTCACCTGGATACATTGATCTGTGTGCAGGTTAGTTGGTGTCATTGACTGTTGAGGTAAGTGTGGGTGCTGCTGGCCCAGGATGGAAGCTTCTAGTGTGGGGGCCCTCTCTGAGGAATCTTCAAATCTGAAACGGAAAAAAAATCTTGTTCCATTTCTTTCTTTTTTTTTTTTTTTTAAATTAAATTTTTATTGTTCAGATTACATTTGTTCCCCCCCCCATAACTCCCCTCCTTCCAGTTCCCGCCCCACCCTCCGCCCTCACTCCCCACCCACTGTCCTCATCCATAGGTGCATGATTTTTGTCCAGTCTCTTCCCGAATCTCCCATTCCCTTTTCCCCCACAAGAATAGTCAGTCCATTCCCTTTCTATGTCCCTGATTCATTATAATCACCAGTTCATTCTGTACATCAGATTATTTATTCACTTGATTCTTAGATTCACTTGTTGATAGATGCATGTTTGTTGTTCACAATTTGTATCTTTACCTTTTTCTTCTTCCTCTTCTTAAAGGATACCTTTCAGTCTTTCGTGTAATACTGGTTTAGTGGTGATGAACTCCTTTAGCTTTTCCTTATCTGTGAAGCTCTTTATCTGACCTTCAATTCTGAATGATAGCTTTGCTGGATAAAGTAATCTTGGTTGTAGATTCTTGGTATTCAGCACTTTGAATATTTCTTGCCATTCCCTTCTGGCCTGCAAAGTTTCTGTTGAGAAATCAGCTGACAGTCGTATGGGTATTCCCTTGTAGGTAATTGAGTCTCTTTCTCTTGCTGCTTTTAAGATTCTCTCTTTGTCTTTTGCTCTTGGCATTTTAATGATGATGTGTCTTGGTGTGGTCCTCTTTGGATTCCTTTTGTTTGGGGTTCTCTGAGCTTCTTGGACCTGTAAGTCCATTTCTTTCACCAGGTGGGGGAAGTTTTCTGCCATTATTTCTTCAAATAGGTTTTCAATATCTTGCTGTCTCTCATCTTCTGGCACCCCAATAATTCTGATATTAGTCCACTTGAAGCTGTCCCAGAGGCTCCTTACACTATCTTCACACTTTCGGATTCTTTTTTCATTTTGCTTTTCCAGTTGGGTGTTTTTTGTAGAATCTTTGGTTTGATTCTTGTGCTCCTCTGGTCTGCTATTGGGTATAATATTCTTTATTTCAGTCCGTGTATGCTTACTTTCTAATTTCTTTATCGTAGCATCGAGGGTCTCATTAGTTTTCGTGAGGCTCTGCTCAAGTTTATAGCAAGCCCTCAAAATTGCGATTTTTAGCTCCATATCCTCCATTTCTGTCATGTTTTTTTGTCTCCCATCTTTTATGCTTTCTTGGTGCACCCCCTTGTGGTCTTTGTGCGCAGTCTTATTCTAGCCAAGCCTTAATTGTTGTAGTTAACACTAGAGGGATTTGACCACCAGGCTGACTGGCTGTAGGAATCAGCTGTGTGGAAAACGTCTGTCCTCTGGGGAGGCGCTAATCCAGCCTTTGCCTGAGGCGATCGGCAAATGGCTCTGCGCAGGGCTTGGGCGGGGCGGGATCAACAGGGCGGGAGGAGGGAGCAGCTATGGCTGCTCTCAGTCCATCCCCAGGGGCTCTGCCTCTCTGTCCCAGCGACCGCTGCAAACCACGGAGGGACCGTAGCCAGACAGTCCCGCTTCTCCCGTTTGAGTCTGGGTCCCTAGAGACTCGCCCGGATCTGTAGCCCAGAGTCTGAGACTCACTCCTGATTGAAAACGACAACCGCGCCCTCAGCCACCAGCCCGCTTTGCGCTCGCACCACCGCACCACCGTACCTTTAAATTTTCCACACCGCCTCCTCTGAGCCTCGTAATGCTGTTGTTTTTCCTTCTAGTTGAAGAGTCTCTCCTCAGCCAGCCTTCCTGTGGTTCTGGTTGATGTCCTTTCCGTCTTTTAGTTGTATTTTTGAAGTGGTTGTTTACGGCGGCAGTCTCCGGTGTTTACCTATGCCGCCATCTTCGATTCTCTTGTTCCATTTCTTTATGTGGTGGCTTTCTTCTTATTATTTTTAAACTAGTGGCCCAGTGCACGAAATTTGTGCACATTAAAAGGGAATTAACTAGAGGAAATATTTTAATATTGCTATTTGCTCTTTCTCTATAATAGAAGTGTCGGAGATGAAAGAAAATTAGTAAAATGTATATGAAAATCTTCCTCCTGTCAGAGTCTGGGGTGCACCACGGGACCCAAAATCAAGTCCCTGCCCACCCACATGCACCTCGAAATCATGTGAGACCCAGACCCGGCCAGCCCCACCTCCATTGGGTTAGATCCAGACCTGGCCGGTCCCACCCTTGTCAAGCCCCGCTGGGTGGGGTCGCAGCCTCAGGTCCCCTGGCCTGGTGCCAGGTGGGGGGCACATCCTGAGGTCCCCCATCAATCCCTGCCAGGCGGGGGGTACGGCCTGAGGTCCCCTGGCCCATAGTTGGGGTAGAGGGCACGGACTGAAGTCCTCTGGCCTGGCGCTAGGGCGGGGGACACAGCCTGAGATCCCCCACCAACCCTGCCAGGCTGGGGGCACGGTCTGAGATTCCCTGTCAAGTCCCACCGGGTGGGGGGCATAGCCTCAGGTCCCCTGTCAAGCCCCTCTGGGAGGGGGGGCGCAGCCTCAGGAAATCTGTCAAGCCCTGCTGGGTGGCAGGGGGCACAGCCTGAGGTCCCCTGGCCCAGCACCGGGGTGGGGGGCACACCTTGAGGTCCCCGTCAATCCCTGCTGGGCGGGGGGAGCGGCCTGAGGTCCCCTGTCAAGCCCCATGGGGGGGTTTGGGGGGTGCAGCCTCAGATCCCTGCTGATTGCTCATTAAGGGAACTCAGCCTATGCTGTGGGTGCAGCCATCTCATGTTATGGAAACCCCTGCCTCCGCTGTGGGCGCCACCATCTTTGTGGTGGAGTGATGGTCAATTTGCATATTCCCTCTTTATAGGATGTGGTTTTATTGATTTCAGAGAGAGGGAGGGAGAGGGAGAGAGAAATAGAAAAATGGATTTGCTGCCTCCTACAGGCTCCCTACTGGGGATTGAGTCCACAATCCAGGCATGTGCCCTGACTAGGAATCGAACTGGCAACCTCTTGGCCCAATGCTCAACCAACTGAGCCACACCAGTTGAGCTATGTGGTGGCTTTAATTTCATTCCACTGCTTCACAGGAGCCCAGAAGTTTCCAGAGTGCCTCTCATCCTGTCTGAACCCTCTGAATGTAGTCGTGTGTCACTTTGTAAGGAAGGAAGAAAACTGGTCTTTGTTGTGTGCCTCGTACCTGGCAAACATCACTCTCCCCATTAGTCAAAAGCAACTGAGACTCAGAAGAGTTAAGGAACATTCTCAAGGTCAAATGGCAGTAGAGCCAGGATAAAAACCCAGGTGTATCTGACCAATGACCTCAGTCAGTGATGGCTGGCTCCAGGCTTAGCCCCTCCGGGGGCAGATGGCCAGCCACCATGGGAGGGATGTCCAGGTCACATGGTCTTTTTAAATGGAAATACTTTGAAATCTAGGAGCACAGTTTGAATTGAAACCATGAGGTAGATTTTGTACCCACCATGTGCGTGGCTGTTTGGCCTCCTCTGGTATTATCTATTGCTGTGTAACAAATTACCCCACACTCAGCTGATTAAAATACCACACGTTTAGTATCTCATCGTTTCCAGGGGTCAGAAGTCCAGGCAGGGTTAGCTGAGTCCTTTTCTCAGGGACTCGCAAAGCGACTATTAAGGTGCTGGCCAGGGCTGCACTCTCACCTGGAGGCCCGACCAGGGAAGGACCATTTGTCTCCTCACATGGCGGTTGGCAGCATTCAGTTCCTTGAGGCTGTAGGACTGTAGTCTTCAGGTTTTTGCTGGCTGTTGGCGGGAAGCTGCTCTCAGATCCCTGAGGCTGCAGCAGTTACCTGCCATGTGCGGATTGCCAATGTGGCCAGCTGCGTCCTCACAGCCAGCCAGGGCGTGAGAGGTTCCTGCACGCTGGGCACGGTCATCTTTTAGAACATAATCACAGCATCCTGTTACCTTGTCATAGTCCATTGGTTACAAGCCTGTCACTGTCCTTCCCACAGAGCAGGGAGCATGGGTGGTGGCACTTTGAGGGTCTGTCCCTCACATCCATCTGGTCCTTTCCCCCTTTCGTCTCCTTTCCTACTGCCCTCCTTCATTTCCACATCCTAGTCTAGACTCAGACCTAGGGCTTTGTCAGTAACTGAGGGCTTTACGGTGACGATGTTAACAGGTGCTGTCACTTTATGCCGGGCACCAAGCTGGTTTTCTTTTTAACGTTCTATTGACGTGTAATATGCTCAGAGAGATGGCAACCTCCTAAGTGTAGAGCTGGATGAATTTTTTCAGTCTGAACCACCACACTGATCAAACGACAGGAAATTACCAGCACCCCAAATTTGTTCTCAGGCTCTATTCCAGTCCCGAACATCCTCAAGGTGAATGCCTAACAGCATAGATGACGTTCACCTGCTTTTGTACATTATTCTCAACAGAATCCTCCAGCCTGTGTGATTTCGTGCCCAGCTTCCTTTATCCAACATGCTACTGTGGCCTGTGGCTCTCGGTTGTTCATTCCCACTGCTGACTAGGATCCCATTGTGTGAACAGACCACAATTTACTCATCTGTGCTCCTGCTGACAGGCGCTTGCGTAGTTTCCAGCGGGAGCTGTGACGAACGGTGCTGCTACGAGCAGGCTAGTATGTCTTTTGGTGAAGTACTTCTTTTATACGCGTACCTGGAGTGGGCTTCCTGGCCGTAGGATACACGTGTTTTGGTGAGCTATGTTTACATACATGTTCCTCACGTCCGCGCTGTGAGGAAGGCATCCTCCTCCCCTGTGCACCCCAGCTCTGGAGCCAGGCCCGCCTCCTCCGCGGGCCCTGAAAGAGCAAAGGGAGGAAAGGCCAGCGGGCACAGTGGCGAGTGTGGGCCTGGCCCTGATGTTTCCTCACTATTGACTACACTGTACTTTTTCTTAAGAGACCTAGTGTCTCGGAAGATGTCTGCATACCAAGCCACCAAGCGAGTGTCCTTTGCTCATTTAATTCATATTCCAATTTCTTTATTAGTCGAAGCCGTATCTAACCACAAAACAATGGATGTGACAACCAGCATGACAGAGCAGATGTAATTTCAGGTAAAAGGAAAGAAAATCCAGGTTGGGGTTCACCTCTGTGGCCTCCCCACCAGCACACAGGATTCCTGTCGGGCTGTTGAAGCACCGGCAATATGCTGCCCTCCCCTTTGTGACGGAGGACCCCCCCCACCCCCCCACTAAGGAACGCTGAGACCCAGGCGTGTCTGGAAGTCTCTGGTTTATGAGGAGTTCATTAATGCGCTTGAGATCATCATTTTAAACAATGTTTTAAAGTCCCGTCCATTTACTTTGGGCTTGTTCTTAAGCTAAAATAGATTCTATGAAGGTAGTAAGGAACGTTTTCCAAACTGCCAGCAAGTGGCAGAAAGACTTCAGGCTCCTGCTAACACGTGGGCGCACTTGCTTCTTCCAATTTGTTTCTCTGTCCTCCATCTCCATCTGTGTGTGTGTGTATGTATGGTGTGTATATTACACACATCTCATATATATGTTAGAGTGACAGAAAGATATATTTTAATCTCTATAAACAAAATTAGGATTCCACTGCATCTTATTTTTTATCAGCTTTTTTCTATGTGATTAAAAAAAGTAATTTCAAAATGTGATTTTAAAAAATGCCCTTTGGTAGTCCATCCCATGCAATACCAAGATGAATCTAACTAATTCTCTATTTTGGGACATTTAAGCTGCTCTCAATATTTTGCCATTGCAAATAACACTGCATGAATGTGCTTGCACCTCCATCCTTGGGGACAGCTCTGATATTTTTCAGAGGTTAAATGACAAGACGTTGAATAACCCACCACATGGGTTGGCTTTTGGATGTTGTCTTTTGAGTCTCATTATCAAATACAACTTGATGGCACTGCCAACAGCATCTGAGAGTCTCTTTTTGTGCCCACACTGGTAATTTTCTAGTAGGAATAATTTTTCTTTATTTTGTAGGTAAAACATGGGAGTTTGGTTTAAGTGGAATGTAACTGATTCCTGGGAGGTGAAATATGATTTTAGGTTTGCTGTCCATTTGTGTTTCTCCTTATTTCACAGGGTTTCCCTTTCCCCACAGGCTGCCAGCCCGGCTCAGGCAAGTCCTGCCCTTCCTTCTCCACGGGACTCACGTCAATCTCTCACAGAAGAACGCGATGCCGCCAAGTGCTCTGCAAACAGAACACGCGTCAGGAAAATGCACACTTACGAGGTCCGCAGGGGGCCCGGCGGCCGCATTTGTCATCCCTCCAGCGAGGACGCCCGAGTTCCTCCCAGGGCTGTAAACCTCACATCTCCCCCGCGGGCCCGCTGGACACCACTGCCCAGGGGCCATCAGAGCTGCACGACCTAACAACTTCACCAGGTTTTTACACGACTGTGCCTCAGAGGAAGTGATCCCCGCTGCTCGGAGGCAGCGAACAACTATAAATCAGGTTCGAATGTGGTGCTGACTTATTTATCCTTGTGAGAGTTTTACGTTCTGAAGTCAGCAAGGGACTCGTTGCTGGTCCGTGGCCCATGTGCAGTCATCTCTTCGGGGAAGCTCGGTCCCCTTGCTCAGTGGGGTGGCATGTGCCGGAGGCTTATAGGAGCCGAGGCACCCCGCCGGACAGAGGCCCGGTCGTGTATCTCATCTGGACCTAATGTATCTTCCAGAGCCGTGGACACAGACAGGAAGCCACCACACAGCGGGAAACGCTTCCTGGCTGTGCTGAAACTGCTCTCCGGCCCCTCCCTGACCTCCCCGAGTTCCTCCTCCTCCAGCGGGAATGTTTGCCTGGCCGGCAGCTGCATCCTGGCAGACACCATGGTGAGTCATTTCAGGGTCGATGTGGTAGAAGAGTGGCTTTCTGGCCTGTGGCTGGTGCTAATTAGCAATCAAGGCCAAGGCTAAACTCAGTGTCCTGCAATGAAGTATGCTACATCCTTACAAGAGATTATTGGGCAACTATTAAAAACAGTGTTTTCAAATGTTTTTATACTACTGATTAATGCTCATGACATGAAGTAAAATGAAAGATATAAAACTCACATATAGAAACTAGCATGTGATCCAGATGATGTAACAGCCTAGCTAGAAATATTGTAAAATGGTAACCACGGTGACTTCTGCAGGTAAGATTATGTTTGGGTTTTATGTCCTTTTGTTATTATATTTTTAAAAATTTCTAAATTAAGTATCTGTGACTTTTACTTACCATCCCCCTCTAGTTGTTAATCTTTTGAACAACCAAGTCTGATGTGCTATGCCCCAGGCCTCTGAAGATTTTGCAAGTTCTTACTTGTTATCCAATTCCGTTCTCGTCATGTGGGAGCTGGAAAGGGGTGAGCTGTGAAACCGAGGGTGCGGCCACCGCCTTCACTCGTCTCACTACAGATATTAGCCGCACCTGCCTCTCTCACATGCTTCTTTCCCTCCTCCCGTAGGACACAGACTTGGCGGTGACATCTCAACAACAGTATCAGCCGCAGGACCACCCATGCGCCAGAGACTGGATGAAAACACGCCCTGTTGTCTTACGTGATCTTCACAACGACTCCTCTACACGTGAGAAAGCTGCGTTTATTGAGGTTGAGTAATGAGTGGGTCTACATTAATCTGCATACATTTGAGGGGGAAGGAGGGAGGAGAGGCCCCGGGACCTGCGGCTGGGCTGCTGGACTGAGAAGCTGGCTGGGGCGTTGTATCACCACGGGGCCATGTGTACGAATCTCTCTGACCAGGAGTGACAACCCACATGAGAATAACACGAGTTCACGTGGACAGAGGTCACAGGCGTCTTGCTCGTGGGAAGGAAGAGGTGGGACGCTCTCAGTCAGGAACGCGGCCCCAGACGGCCCTGGCCCTCAGCTGCGCCTGCCTTGCCCTTACCCTCACCGCTGCTGGCCTGGCTGGCGGTGGTAAGGGTTTGAGACGCCGGGCACCGTGCAGGCCCGGGGCCCCTGTGGATGACGTGGTGGCTCCCTGGGGAGCTGGGACCTTTCCTACAGTTTGGGCCTCACCGGGCGGCCCCCCAACCCATGGGTGGTGGGGGCCCAGCAGTGAGATGCGGATGCTTGCTGGCCAAATGGGCTGTGAGGCGCTGATGTTGTGAGAATACTGAGTATTCCAGACAAGTGAATCCCACCTACTATCACGCAGACATGCAATTACAGTTACGTTTTTCCTATTCTAATATATAGAAAAATGCAGACTGTACAAAACATTGTTTTTAATACAACAAAAGCAGTTCATCGTGAGCCCTGGGTACAAGGTTAGCCAGTGCCGAACGTAACTTGCAT
This sequence comes from Myotis yumanensis, assembly GCF_028538775.1. Lineage (NCBI taxonomy): Eukaryota > Metazoa > Chordata > Mammalia > Chiroptera > Vespertilionidae > Myotis > Myotis yumanensis. The sequence goes on along the minus strand of NW_027223764.1, from coordinate 20,256,641 downwards.
GTGTTTTTCTAAAATAGTCGCTTGAGCCTTGCGTACTGGTCTGCCTCAGCCATAGCCTGGACAGATGGCCCCGTGGGGACCTCCAAGCTCAAGGGCAGTTCTTCCTGGGCCAGGGTCACAGGCTCTTGAGGTCCTCCAAGACCACGTGGGCTGCATTGCGACCAGCGGCTCCCATGACCCCTCCTCCTGGAAGGGAATCTCCCATGAGCCAAAGCTGCACTCCACACCCCCCCCCCCCCGCCCCCGCCAGGGAGCAGCGGCCAAGCAGAGTGAGGATGCTGGCGTGCTCTGGTGTAGGCCTCAGAACCACCCTGACCCCTGACCCCTGAGGAAGACAGGCTCTGGGCTCCCCTGCAGGTTTCTTGCGTCAGAGCTCTGGGGAGGGGCCGGGCCCACAGTCCAAGCAAGTGCCCCTTTGGGTCTGAGCGCCCATGTGCCTGATGGGAGACACTCAGCACGTGAAACTGGCACAGGACTGAGGGCTTGGGAGGAGGGGAAGGACAGGGCCCAGGTCAGTGTCGGCATGAACGGAGGCCTGGGGGAGGCCAGTCACGCTGGGGATAGGTGCGGGGAGAGTGTTTAAATGGAGACATTAACTTACCGATCCTGACTGGTCTGAATGAAGGAGGGGATTTAGGGACATGGGTACCTCACAGTCCAAACTGGAATGTGGGGAGATGCCTCAGGGACATACCCCCAAACCTCCTGAGGAGGGTGCGAGCTACCAGGCCTGTGGCTGTGGCCTGCCCGGCAGAGGGCACCAGGTCCCCCAGCTCTGAGAATCCTGAGTGTGGGGATGGTTGTTCCTGTGGGGGTCCCGGGCCCCTCCCTGCCTCCCTCCCTGTGTATCCGGTCCCCGTCTGTCCCCGTCTGTCCCCGTCCGCATGCCTCTGACGTCCCGCCAGCCCTCACCACCCACACGGGGTGGTGGGACGGAGGGGCACTCACCAGGGTGGGCCCCACTTCCGCAGAGGTACAGGCCCAGGAGCGGGCAGCGGTGGCCGGCGTGCAGGGGCGTGGGGCGGGCGAAGTAGAGCTGGTCCAGGGCCATGGCGCCGTGGAATATGTTCTGTGGAGGCAGGGCCAGGGGGTGAACACAGGAGTGTTTGGGTCTTCACTCCCCTGTGCTCCCCAAGGCCCCCCTTCCGGGATGCTCTCCTGGTTCTCAGGATGCAGAGAGGACACAGGGGCACATCCCCGGGGCTGGGGGCAGCTTCCCAGGGGCGTGTTTTCAGGAAGAAAGAGGTGGGAGCATCTGCAGAGGCGAGGGAACCGGGACACTGACAGGGAGATTCTCCATGTTCTGCTATGGACTGCGAATCCCGCTCCGTTTGCAATGAGAGGAACCTGCTGATTTCGGCTGCTGGCTCGAGTTTCTTTGACCAGGACACCGTCTGAGCCTGGGCCCGGGGATCCACGCTCCACAGAAACACAGGAGGTGGCAGACGAGGGGCCTGGGGACCGAGCTCAGCTCTGCTCCGATGGCCTGGGCAGACCAGCCTGGCCGGGGCGGGGGTGAGGGGGGGCGGTCAGGTCTGGGCAAGAAGACGAACATCTGCAGGACGTCACCACAGGGTGTGCTTCCAGCAGCTTCTCAGCATGCCCCTCACCGACCTCGTCCCTCAAGCCTGCTCTCGCCCATCCCCCCCCCTCCCATCCCCCCACCCCCACCCAGTGGAGACGACACCTTCCTCTCTCCTCCCCGCCCACCTCATGCCTTCCACACCCACCCACTCCTTTCCCTTCCCCCTGCCTGGCCTCCTTTATCCTAGAGCTGGACCAGGGATCCAATAAAATCTAACGTGAGCCACATAGGTGACTTTTCTTTTCTAGGAGCCACATTAAAATTTAAAAAAGGGACTGGTGAAATCAATGTCAATGTGTGTTTCATTTAACCCAGTAGACCCAGCACATTATCATTTCAACATGGGATCAATAGCGCCATGATGAATGAGACACTGTACACTTTTCCCACACGAAGTCTTTGCAACCTGGTGTGCCTTTTACACGAGCAGCGCATCCCATCTGGGCCGCGGTCAGCAGCCACAGGAGGCTGGTGCCACGGGGTTGGGACTGGCCTCCTCACTGGCTCCCCTGCCTCCAGCCTCAGGGAGGCTTGGGACCCTGACCAGGAGCCTGAGGGCCGGCTGCCTGGAGGAAGGGCGCTCCCTCTGAAGAAGCTCAAATGGGACGGGCGGCCATGGACGTCCAGGCAGAGGGGTCCCAGTCCTGGTGAGCTCCCCAGCAGGTGCTGCCTCCCCTGCCTGAATCTCCCAGCTCTGCCCGCTCCCTAGATGGGGCCCCTCCTCTGTCCCCTCTCCGCCATGGGCTCTCCTCCCTTCGGGTGAAGGCTGTGTGGGGGGCACACCAGGGAATGGGGTACAGAGAGAAGAATGTGATGAGGGACCCCCACACTGATTCTTACCCCTCCAGGAAGCCCAAAGATTCTCTCCAGGTCAGGCGGCGTGAGGATGTCTCTGCCCACCACGGAGCCCTTGAAGCCAGGGGCGTAGGCCTCGATGCAGTCGAACACTGGTCCGGGCAGCAGGGAGACGGGGTGTTAGGAGGAGGCGTTATGGTTCACAATTTGGCAAGTTTACTGTAATTCATTAAACTATACACTGCAAATTACATCTCAATAAGCAAAATTAGATAGATAGATAGATAGATAGATAGATAGATGATAGATAGATAGATAGAGAGATAGAAACAATCCTCAGGCAAATAAATAATTCAGTACAAAGGCCTATGGACCTCAGGCTAGTCCCACCTTCTTACCTCAACCCTCAACACAAAGTGATTTGTTTCTCCTTGACTGTGCAAAGCTTTCCTTACTGCATCGCTTTGCCCAAGCTATTTCTTTTGCTTGGAATGCCACTTGCTACCTGGCAAACTCCTGTTCATCCTGTAAAGCCCAGCTCCCATGGCCCCTGCTTTGGAAAGCTCTCCACGTCCCTCCGTCTACGCTTCCTCCTTCGGTTCACACAGGACCTTGTACTGTAAGATTGGTTTCCTTATGACTCAACCCACTGGACCGTGAGCCACTCGAGGGCAGGACCTGTGTCTGTTTTACTTTCTTGGCCCAGTGCCTGACCCCGGGCATTCACTTTGTAGACTTAGTTCCCTTGGATAATTCTCTTCTCATGCGACAGATCCTGAAGGTGGGGGACTCAGAGGAGAGGGGCCCTTCAGACCACCCAGCCAGCTGCCACTACAGACAGGAAGTCTGGCAGAACCCCTTACCTTTGTCTGCATAAGCGTTTCTCTCCTGCTCATCCCAGACTTTGCCTCCGGCCAGGGTGTAGGGAGTGTACTGAGTGAAGAGGGAGACCACGTGGCAGCCGGGGGGAGCCAGCGTGGGGTCCAGTGAGGACGGGATGCAGAGCTCAATCATAGGCCTGTGACAGGAGGAGGGACGGTCAGATCCGAAGAAGCAGTTGCCCCAAGGGAAGGGGCTGGGGCCGCTCTGAGATGACAGGGGACAAAAGGAAGGCCTGGGACGAGATGACACCCAGGCCGGCGGATCATCTCTGTGAGGCCTAGGTGGCTGGTCACCGGCACAGGGGCAGTGGCCACCCGACTACTCCTGAGGAACCCAGCCCCAGCCCCAGCCCCAGGGTCTCTGGTCCCGCCAGCCCCAGCCCCGAATGCCTGGCCTTCCCTGCCTTCCTCCACCACAGCCTGTAGAACAAAGGGTCTCAAATGTCCCAGGTCCAGACAAACAACACGAATGAGCAAAGGGGCCAGGCTAAGTCAGCAGGCGCTTGGGCAGCCAGGTTTCAACCTCTCTTACCCCTGCCTGGTCGCCTGCCCCGAGCAGGCCAAGCAACACAGAGCTGCCAGGCACCAGCAGCCCAGGAACCGCCTCCTGCCCCTCCCTGGTTACAACACCTATTCTGCCTGCAGCACAGTGTTCCTCTGGCCTCCAAACACTGCCATCCCTAGGCCACCGAGTGCCCCTTCTCCCCGCGTCCCTCCCTTCAGCGCGTCCTCTGGGCTGTGTGTCCACTAGGCCCCTCCAAAGTAACTTGCCAAACCGAATGCCTGGGATCCGCTAGAACCCGCTCCTTCCTGCCCACACCTCCTACCCTCTCCAACAAAGGAAACACCCTCTCCTAGGGCTTCTCTTTCTCCTTCCTACCCCACTTCCTGCCCAACAGCCAATCCTGGCAGCTTTGCCTTCAAATACCCAGTATGTGGCCACTTCTCATCACTTCCACCGCCCCCACCCTGGGCCAAGCCTCCACCCCTTCTCCCTTGGGTTCTGTAATAGTAACCCATTGCGCAGACATCCTTTTTCTCGGCACAGTGGCCACAGTGGTCCTTCTGAAATGCAAGTGAGGCTCCGCCCACACTCCCCTGGAGGAAAGTCCAGCAGTGGTCGACAGCCCAGCAGGATGTAGCAGCTGCGGCTCAGACCCCACCCGCTGCCCTTCACTCCCAGGTTCTCTTTCTCCAGCCACGCTGGCCTCATTCCTGTGCCTCCCACACAGCAGCACCCTCCTGCCCCAGGGCCTTTGCACCTGACTTTCCCTCCGTCTGGATGTTCTTCCTCAGATACCCACAGACCTCCTTCAGGTCTCTGCTCAAATGCAAAGTTATTAGCGAAGCCTCTTCTGACCCTCTAATGAAGACTAGCAACACCCCCTCCCCGACCTATTTTTCTCCATGTCACAGTGCATGGCTATCTTGTCTCCACCGTAAAATGCCAGTGACCTCAGGGCAGAGGCCTTGTTGACTCTGCTTCTGCATTGCACCCTGGTCCCTGAGCTAACCTGTAACAGAGCAGGGCCCCAAATATTTATGAATGGATAAGTGGGCTTCGCCCTCTCCCCCTCTCTCAGGCCCCCATCCTCTTTACCTCGTGCTGTTGACGTTTGTGTGCCCGTCTTGTGATGAAGTTAGTGTCTGCCTCATGCCCCTACCCGACCCCTGGTCCCTTTGACCTGTGCCTATACAGAGCCTGGCACAGAATCGGTTTTCAATAGGTTTTGGGGGACATGGACAGGATGGGAAGATGTTTGCTCCCGAACATCCCTGCCTGTCCCTAGGATGGAGATACAGCTGTGGTGCGGTGGGAGGTGGGCAATGCTTTTCCAAGTTTTGCATGAAGCAGCTTATCAGAGATAAGAGCGGATATGGAATCGGTGAGTGTGGGCCCCTGGGCAGGCAGCTGAATTGGATAAATGCCCTTTCTCTCCCGCATTTTCTCCAGTTCTTCACAAACGCCAGCGCTGTTCTCTTCGCTCCTTCTGCTAATCTGTGCTACTTGGCTGAACCTGCTGCCCTCTTTGTCCCTTCCCTGCCCCGACCCATACTTCCTGCCTGGGATGCATTTCCTCGCCTTGGATCTAAGTATGGATTTAGGCAGGTCCTACCTCGTTGTGAATATTTAACACCAGGAGGAAGAGACAAGCCTGCTGTGTCCGGACAGTCGCCCCCACCTCCCCAGGGCCATGGCTGAGAACACCCCAGGGATGCAAAGCCCAGGGACTGCTCACCTGTGGGAGGGCCGGCCATCCATGGCATCCTCAAAGGCCTGGTGGAGCAGGTGGGTGTCTTCACAGTTCAGGTGGATGGAGCACTGGTGGTGGGGCAGCGGCTGGCCCCTGGGAGCATTGGGGGCCGCCAGGAAGTCAGGCAGCCGGTTGACAGCCACTGAGGAACCAAAGGAAGGGAGGGGTCAGGGCCCCAAGGCCTGTGTCCTCTGCACCCCGGGAATCCTCCTTCTCTCCCCGTCACCCTGCTCACCCTGGGAAGAGAAAGTATGAAAAAGTAATTCCCCTTCAAATCAGGGGGCAGGCTGGAGGTTGTGGATAGAAATGATGATGAGGTCAGTTTCCCCCAGACCTGGACGCTGCTCACTCTGAGCATGGCCGAGAGACGGCCCTGCAGTGGGCTTTGCTCTTACCGTTGATCTTGGTGACCGGCGACCGGATGTCCAGCTGAGAGATCCTCTGTGTGAACTCTTCGGGAAGCCACTCCTGCAAGTGGAAGTTTCCATAAAGGCCCACCCGCTGCCCTTCACTCCCTTCACTCCCAAAGTGGCGGCCTTCCTCCTTTGCTCAGACCGGTCTCTTGACCTCTACTTCCGGAAATCCTCTCCGTCCTCAGAGCTTAGCCAGACCCCCTCCTCCGTGAAGCCCTCCCCTCCTGCTCAGTGCTAACCACTTCTTCCTCTGTGACCTGCCTGCAGTCCTGACTGTAAATGGCCCACACTGACTCCTGCTTTCGACACGGCCAGTGGGCTGCAGGCCTCTTTCTCCTCCCGTCCGTAAGCTGTTTTAAGTCTTGATGATCTCAGAAGTGCCTTAACAAGAGGCTTTTGAACGGATGTTTGTTGGATTTTAGTAGCGGAATCACTCAGAAAACGAGGTGCTTGTCTCAAGAATAGCCCCGAGAATGGCTGGGAGCTCCGTGCTCATATCATTGCCTTAGGGACAGGGGAGGTGTGGTCAGTTGCAAGAATTGTTCCCAATCCTCAGGCCTCTCTATGCATCCCTCTCTGTAATGTCCTCCCATTCTGACTCTGGGGTTGGCCTTGAACAAGGCCAGTGTGAATGGGATGCAAACCGAAGCCTGGAAAGGGCTTGCCTGGTTGAGTTTGCTTGCTTTTGCCTCTGCCAGACGCTGAGAATATGCGAGAGGATGAAGGACAGGTGGAACAGCGCCCCCCCCCCCACCCCCCCCACCCCGCCCCCGCCCCACACACACACCGGCCCAGGTCATGTGGGCAGAAACTGTCCTGCACTAGCCATGCCTCCTGACCCCCTGGCTGGCATGTGAGCGAGCCCAGCCCAGGTCAGCGGGGCTCAGAGCTGATGGCAGATGTACGAAGAGCCCAAATCAGCTGAACTTAGCCAAGATCAACGGACTTCTCCAGCAATCTGTGCTAAATCAGTAGTTCTTGTCACATGCCCAGGAGTCCGGTGGCTGTTTGTGATGCGGCATTCATGTGGAAATAGGTAATCCACACAGGCCGTGGAACCGGGGCTGGTTAGAAGGGAGGAACCGGGATAGCAGGACAGTTGTATGAATAACTCTGGGTCCCAGCTCTGGCTCTGTCCTTTGCCACCTGAACGGCCCAGGGCACCCCACCTCTCTGGACCTTTCTCCTCACCTGTGAGGCTCTGCCCTGTTTGTTACCCGTCTGCGAGGTGAGAAAGAGGAGGACTGGCTTCCCCAAAGGTGGACAGACTTGGCCCTTGCATCTCCTACCCCATGCAGTTCCAGCTCCCTCGATCACCCCATTTCTCAGCTCCTGTCTTGGCAGAGATCTTTTAAAAATTTGCTTTTTTTTATTGACTTCAGAGAGGTGAAGGGAGAGGGAGAGGGGGATAGAAACATCAATGATGAGAGAGAATCATTGATTGGCTGCCTCCTGCACCCCCCACCCCCCGCTTCCCCAACTGGGTAATCGAGCCCACAACCTGAGCAGGTGCCCTGACCGGGAATTGAACTGTGACCTCCTGGTTCATAGGTCAATCCTCCACCACTGAGCCATGGAGCTGGGCTGGGCAGAGATCTTAACCCGCCCCCCCGCCAAGGCTCACCTGTGGCGTCAGCTTCAGGAAGGTGGTCTGGGGCTCCGCGTTGGACAGCACCACTTTGCTCCGCACCTCCGAGCCGTCCTGCAGCACCACTCCTCGCACGCGTCCGCTGCTCACCTGCACCTTAGCCACCGTCTGGACCCCACACAGTGAGGCCCCAGAAGCCCACAGGAAGGAAAACGAGGTGAGACCTTGAAGGATTTCCATGGTCTCTGCTGCTCCTGGACATTCACAGCTTCCCCACCCTGAATCCACCGGCCGAGCTCGCAGCTCCTGGGGGAGGCCTAGCCCGCCCCTCCGCCCGGAAGGCTCAGCCCAACTGTGGACAGTGGCAGTGAACTTGACGGGAGCCAGGACCCGGTGGAGAGCTGCTCAGCTACTAACAGGCTGCATGACTGAGCCCCTCGACTACGAGCCCCGCCTTGTCCATTGGTAAAATGAGGGAACTTGCAAATCTGAGGTTTTGGAAGGACCCTAGCCAACCATCAGAGGAGGGGACAGGGGGGCCACTCACCTTCTCAGTGAAGATACTTGCTCCGTGCGCGGTGGCTGAGCTGGCGATGGCATCCGAGAGGGCACCCATGCCTCCCTGGACGTAGCCCCAGGCCCCCTGCACTCCCTCCAGGCCCCCCATCACGTGATGCAGCAGCACATACCTGAGGGCAGATCATCAGACTCAGTGGCCGGAGGTGGGATTTAATCTCCTCAGAGTTCAAGGTGCAAATATTCCACTGTCTTGTACCTTCAGCCTCTCTCTTCCCATCCAACCTGCTCCACGAGCCTTTCAATGGGCTTAGGCTCTTGTAAGAGCCTTTGCTTCCCCGCCCCAGTTCTCTCCCCGTGCAGATGAGTCTGGTGCTGCAGCTCCGGCTCTCTGCGCTCCAGTCCGTCTGTCCAGCTACCCACCGAGATCCCCATTTGCATGGTTTCTGGGCAGGTGTCTTAAACCCAATCTTTGCCCTCATCCACCAACCTGTTTCTCCTTCAACCTTCCCCACCCCAAAGAACGGCATCTTCAGTTTCCAGAAGAAACCTGCCTCCTACTAGCCTCTCACGCCCTCCATCCAACCACGTGCTGTCACCTCCGCCTCTGAAGAGCTTCCCGCCCCTGCTCCCTTCGGCTCCTTCCCTGGTCCAGGCCACGCTCTGCTCTTCCGTAAACACTGCAGTGAGCCTTCCTCACTGGACCACCTTCTCCCCTCTCTCTTCCCTGCACACCTTTCTCCACGTTGAACCTGGAGTCCCATCTCAAAACCCAGCTATGCCCTGGCCCTACTCTCCTATCAAGCCTTCTCGGGCTCCTTGTTGGTCATGGCCAGAGTCTGAAAAGGGCCCCCAGGGTTCCTGCCTGATCTTGAGCCGCATCCCTCACCGTGCCCCCTCCCAGCCCACACTCCTACCGAACGGAACCTCCTTTAGTCCCTCGAATAGACCACCTGGTTTCTCAGCTCCCAACCTCTGCACATGGAACACAGCTGCCCAGAGCCCCTTCCCCCCTTATCTTTTGCTTCACTCATTCCTCCTGTCCTTAGAGGCTCCGCTTAACCGGTGGCCTCTCCTGCAGGGCTTCTCTGACCGAGAGCACGTGGTCCCGGCTTCCTTCCCATCCCAGCACCTCGGCACTCCGCTGTCAGTGCTTGCTCTGTGTCCATCTCACCCACAGGATTTCAGCTCATTCACCACTGTCGCCCTAGCACCTCGCACAGACAAGTGCTCCATCAATATTTATTGAAAGAGTTAATGAAGAAACAAATTACTTAAAGGCACATTTTACAACCTGGGCAGTAGCGAAGCCTCCTGGAGGCCCACAGAGAAAAGGGTAGGAAGCCCCAGCTGGAAGATCCACATTGATTTTGATCACAGAGCTTGGCCGAGGTGTGGCAACTGCTGCCAGCCCCCCTTTTTCCCGGCCCTGGGGAATGGGGGGCTGGCTTAGTGCACGCGGGAAACCACTTCCAAGGGGCACTCCCTCCCTTGAGAGAAAAGACACATTGACAGCTTCTAGCTGCATCTTCTGGTGCTTTGGACATGGCCCAACACCTGGCAGCATCCTCTGTCCCAACACACACCCCGCCCTTCCTGCTCTTGCGGGGCTTCACTCCGTCCTACCGCAGCAAAGAACCCCACTGTGTGTGACTGCCCCCTGCTGGCTCAGGCTGTTAGCACACCCCCGCTCACAGAGGGAAGGCGGCTGCCCACCCTTACCCAGGTGTCTGTGTGAGCCTGTCCTGGGACCCAGGGAAATGGTCGGTGGGAGGGGGAGGGGCAGCAGGGCTTCCAGGGAAGAGATGGGAAGAGGAGTGAGGGAGAGAAGAGGAGAGAGGGTGGGAAGAAGATACATTCATGTGAGATGTCACCGTGGGAGGTGGGTGAGAGGCTTTTCTTACTGAAGAACAGAGAGCAGCAGCTAAGAAGGACTTTTTGGGGGTCAGACAACTTGGGCTGAAAATCAACCCTGCCACTTCGTAGCTGTGTGGCTTCAGGCAAAACACTTCCCTTCTCTGAACCACGGCTCTTAGGTCCTAGCGTGAGGGTCAGATGGATCGTGTACGGAGTGTGTGGCTTCCTGCTTGGCTCACAGGGTGAGCTCAGTCAATGACTATTGTTATCACGCTTTTGGGGGAATTCGCTCGACTCCCACTGCCCCACCTCGCCGCCCATACTCACCCACTTCCTGGAGTGTGGGGGCTGGTCATGGCTCCAATCACAGCATCCGTTGCTAGAGTAGCTTTTAGAGGCTCGGACTCAAACCACTGATCCAGCACCTGGGACAGTAACACAGCGAGGAGAAGGGCTTAGGGCCATCGGAGCGAGAGAACCCCTCACCGCGAGGCCCTGCCTGAGGCTGGGAGCCCCTTACCTTGGTAATGGGAGCCGTGAGGACCTGGTAATACTGGGGCAGCTGGGCCCCCAGGATGCGCCCTGAAAGAGAAGACCCATAAAACATGAACTGACAGGCGAGAAGGAAACGCTCTGATCTGCAGTCTCTCTGCACTCGATTCTGGACTCATCCACAAGGTTTGCTTGGTCAGTGGAATGCTTTAAGTTGTGATGCAGACAGCGGCTTGAAACTGGCCTGCACATCGGGGCTTGCCCTCTGAGCTTCTGCCATTAATGTAAGAAGGCCTGCAGCTCCCAGGAGGACAGGCGCCTGGAGCACAGCTGCCCTCGCTGATCTGCCCCAGCCACCAACATGTGTGAGACCAGATCGGCCGAGCCCAGTTGGGATCAGCTAAATCATGCAGATTTGTGAGAAATTAATTTTTATATGCCACTGGAGTTTTACAGTTTTATGTAGCAATTTTGTGGCCACAGCTAACTGTTTCAGTATTTTTCTAGAATACAGAAGCTAAACTGGTCTTTATAACCTGGAGGAGTAGAAAAGAATAGCATGCTTATCCAAACTTCCCTTTTCATAGCCGTGGCAGACATCACTAATCAATCACAGACGTTTTCCTGCTAAGCCCCAATCTAGCATCCTCTCCAAACTCTCCTGGCCCCTCTCTCTAACGACCAGGCCCAGGCAGGCTTCCATCAGCTCCACACGGTGCCATCGACAGATCTCACCCCACGCCTGTAAGGTGCGTCTCTTCATTTCAGCCTTGGGGCTTCTCTGGCCCCCAGACAGGACGCCCACAAAAGGCCACCTGACACCCATGGATGCCCAGTCCTATGTAGGAGTTAAAACCCCTTTGATCACTGGGAGACAGAACCTAATGGAGAAAGTTTCCCTTTCTTCTCTGGGGGCTGGTCCTCACGTGCATCTCCTAGGGCATCTAGGGGGTCCTCTCGGGACCCAGCACCTGTCACCTGCGTGGTGGCCCGCACAGCAGCACGCTGGTGTGGATTCCCCCTCTTCCCAGTTTCTCTCTCCCTTCCCTGGATCACCCTGCAAAACGAACCGCTCGCACGTAAGCCTTAGTGTGGGCTCTGGTTTTAGGGCACGCCAGGCACGACCTCCTCGCCGACCTCCGGGGCAGCTGTTCATGGATGGCAGCTGGCAGGCTGCCTTGGAGGCTCAGGCCTACGTCTGATCATGGCGACAGTGGGCTCAGCTCCGTGAAGGTCACTCATCTGCCTGATGCCGGCTGGACTTACCTGCCTGCAGCAGGGGTGCGAGGGTGGAGAGCGCCCGGAGCCTCTGCAGCAGGGAGCCCCGCCGGAAGGCCTCCATGTCCACGGGCGCTGCGTCCAGCAGAGGGTCGATGGCTGATGCCAAGCGATTCATGAAGGCCTCGTATTTGGGAAAAGCCTGGAACACAACCCCAAGTCCGGGCACATGGTCCCATGCTCTGCCCTCCATGCTGCCCCCGTGTGGCCACCGCCCTCAGTGGAGCCTCCTGGTTCCTCTGGCCAATGCCCAGCGTCTCAATGTGGCTGTGCTGTCACTCCCTGTCCGGGTCTGTGCTGAGGTCGACACCAGGGGAGGTCAGAGCGAGCCTGGGCCGCGGGAGAGCCATCGGCGGTGGCAGGAACAGGGGTTAAGCTGGCCAGGACCAGTCGTCCGCCACAGGAACCTGGCAAGTACTCAGGATGTGGTCTCCGCGATAAACCAAGAACCACTGAGCGGTTTCTTCTTTCTCTGCGTCTGCCGTGCATTACTGAGGGGAAGTAGGGTCCTTTCCCTGCGCTCCAGCACGCCGACTGCTCCTTCCTGCTCTGCAGTCTCCCACGTCCTCTCATCACAGCAGGTCTGCACCCCATCACCCCACAAGCTCACACGACAGAATCCACATCGACCGCCCACCCCCCCGCCCCCCCGCCCATGGGCGACAGGAGCTGGGTGGCTGCCTGTGCCCTGGAGGCCTATCTTCATTTTCAGCCCAGAGCTCTTAATTTTTGGTTCATTCAGACTCACGGATATACCCACAGAATTTAATTGTTACATAAAGAAAAGTTCTGTGTTGAAGTGCACAGTGAAGCTGCATAGCTCTTTCTGCGGGAGGCCTTTAGTGTGACAATCGACAAAGACGAAGCCAGAATCCAGGCCCCTGACTTCCCACAGGGGACGTGCCCTGCCTCCCGCTCCTGTGGTCGGCAGCACTCCAGGCCACCGCCCCGTCCCACAGGCCCCGGGCCCTGGCCTTGTCCTAAATGCTCCCTCGTGCGCCTGAGGTGGCAGGGTTTGGAGCACAGGGTGGAGGCAGTGGTCCCCGACCCAGTGCACAAAATAATCACTTTGAAAACAAAGCCAGGTTTGGAAATTGCTGGTTGAAGAAATTCCCTGGTGACAGACTAGCCTCACAAAAAGCAACACACATTGATTACAGTAACCTAGGTTCTCCTTATAAAATGTCTGCACAAGATCTGAGTTAAGGCCATGCCTTCAGCTTATATCTAGGCTTAGTACAAAAAATAGCCATTTAAGGAATCTTTTTATATCTGCAAACCAATCACACCAGGCCCATTATATTCAATAACTCGTTAGACAAAGCTACCCAACAAATTCCTTATAATGCAATCCCAGGAAGAAGCCTGGGAAAATCGTGTGTTCGCTGTCAGATGCGCTGCTTCCACTCAGCAGACCCACACGCCATCGCGTACAAGTTCTTGCCTTGGGCTGTCGGGGGATTGACGCCAAATCGAATGAATATTTATTACAACCTCCTTGTCCTAGATTCCTGATCCAGTTCATTCTATCCTTAATCGTCTCTGATCCGCCCTTGATCCTTTGTCTCGGCCTCCATGTGCTTTAATATTGATAACCACTTAGAGTTCTGTCTGAAAGCAGCGGAGACAGAAGCACAGTGTAAGCACCTGCCAGGGCCTCCCTCTGACACGCAGAAGACAGAGGCCGTCGGAACAGTGGCCGCGTTCTGAACGCACAGTGTGAGGGGCTCCGGTGTCCACTGGTCTTAACCACTGACCTCCCCGCTTCTCTTCACAGTGCCCAACATCGAGGGCGGGGGAAGGGGGGTGGCCTGTCCGAGCCCCCTGGCCCTTGGACCTGTGCTCCAGGACAAGTCCGACTAGGCCCGTTTCCTTTCAAGAGCCGACTGCAGGCGACAGAGGGAGGAAGAGGTCCGTCGCCGGTCACTTTCCCTACCTGGGCATCCTTCTGCGAGAACTGGGCAATCTGCCTCTGGTTTTCCGCCATGTCTGTGCCCAAAAGTAGGGACCTGGGCGCCTTGCTCCGCGTGCCTTCTTCCAGCATGGGGGTGAAGGAGTGGGGGTTTCGAAGATGAACTCTCAGCCCGTGTTTCTGCAGGACACAGGCAGAACAAGCAACGTGGGAGGGATGTGTGGCCTCTGCCCTTGAGCTTCTCCGGTTGTGTTTATGACCATTGAGATACCTGCATGCAGGTTCCCACGGTCCTGATTCCTATTGTTCAGTGAAAGTGTGTAAAAGCCCCCGTGCCCAGGCATTCTGTGGCAGACCATATCACACTACACTACACTACGCCACATCACACCAGGACACACAAAGCCACACCACTCCACGTCACACCGTCACACCACCTCATATCACATCACAACACACCACGACACACAAACCACACCCTGTCACACCATGTCATACCACGCCACACCACTCCATGTCACACCATGCCACACCGCTCCGTGTCACACAACGCTACCCTGTGCCAGGGCCTGTCCTAGGGTTTACAATGGTCAGCCCACAACAGCTCTATACCATCTTCATTGTACAAATGCAACAGCTGAGGCTCGGGGAAGTTAAATAACTTGCCCAAGGTCACATTGGAAGGTAGATCGGGTTTCAAAACCACATCTCTGACTCAGAAGCCCTGGCTCACGCTCCACACTAGTCTACAGCTGCCCCCGCTCCAGAAATAAATAATTAAAATTTGGAAAGACACAATAAAAAAACAATTATGTGAAAATCCATACTTACAAGGTAGATAAATTATTCACATCAAAAATTTTTATTTACTTTGCAGACTCATTTACTCCAGGGTCACCTTAAATGGAAGTTCCCTTGATGCATTTAAAATATGATTTGACTTACAAATATTGGAGGAGCACACGGAACCTTTCAGGAGCACATATTTTTTAATTTATTTTATTAATAAAGCTATTAATCATGTGAAAAATTCTATTCTGTGACTCTCCATTTTCAGAAGCTAGATTTTTCACAGGAGGGTCTACCCCACCCCTTCCCCACGGCGGCTGCCTCTGCGCACAGCTGGTGTGTCTGCACGCGCCACCAGCTCTAGGCTGGTACGGGCTGAAGACCAGAGGCCCTTCCCGTCCTTGGCTACATTTCACCCAGTCCTGGCTGGTGATGCGCTCTCTCTCTCTCTCTCTCTCTCTCTCTCTCTCTAGCTCAAAGAATAATTTCTTTAGTGCGTTTCTGTAGTTATCTAGTTTGGAGAACTCCTCTACATGAACCAGTTCAAGCAGCCCAAGAGCTGTGAACAGTGACTCAACATCTTATCAATTTCAAACTTCCAATTTAGAGCAAAGCTGGCGCTAAAGCGCGCGGCGGCCTCCTGCACGGGTGGCACAGGGACCCTTTCTCTGGGGCGACAGGCACCCGCCGGGAGGGGCTCAGCGGCCCTGGGCTGTGAGCGGAGTTTATACAAGAGGCAGCGAGGGGTGAAAGGAATGTGGAAGCGGGGGCAGCGCCGGCCCAGCCTGTGACCAAGGTTAACCCAAGAGAGGCAGCAGGGGCCACTGAGAGGGTTCAGATGGCTCGCAGCAGCCCTGGCGCCGGAAGAGGTGAAAGTCCTTCCACTCCTGCTCGGGCTGCCAGGGCGGCAGCAGGACCTCAGCTAGGCAGGCTCCTGGCCTGAGGCAGCTTTGCTCAGCTTTGCAAACTCGGGGCTCAAGGGTTCAGGCCCGTTCCCGAGGGCCAGACAAGTCAGGGCTGGGGCAGGGCAGGGCTGGGGACCCCCGCCCCACCTGGGGATCAGTGCTGCATGGAGGAACACGGGCCTCGTGTTGATAAAGCTCCTCCATTAAAATAAGTCTGATTTTTATGTGAAAGTTCCCGATTTTTTAGACACTGGGTGGACTAGACCAAACCATCAGGAAACGTACCAAGGATACCGTGGACAGATAGGCCCTCGGATAGAAGCAAGGCCTCGGGTGCTGGGAATCACCTTGTGGGGAGCCTCACCCCGGGGGGAAGATGTAACTGACCGCCCCCCCACACACACAAGGCCGGCCGCAGCAGGGCTCTACCTTCAGCTCCAGGTCAGTGTAGATCTGTGGTCTCAGCAGGCTGAGGAGGTAGGATGCTCGGGAGAACTTGAACCCTGAAACCGAATCACATGAAGACAGTCACGGGCGGCCACTGGCGGTCACCCCGCCGCTGCCCCCACTCCACCGCTCGGGCTCACCTGGAATGATCTCCTCTGTGACAGCTGCGCCCCCGATCACATGGCGTCTCTCAAAGACGGCCGTGTTCACCCCCGTCCTCTGTAGGTAGGCCGCCTGGGGGACATAAGCACCCTCCCTGCACCCTGGTGGCCACCTGCAGTCTCAGGGGCCGCACTGCAGGCCAGCCTGCCACCCGGGCTCACGCTGTTCCCATCACTGGGAAGCCCTTCCCCTTGCTTCCCCTGAAACTCGCTTTCCCAAATGTCTTCTAAGATCCCACATGACTGCTCCGCCCCTCTGCTTCCTGGCTGCCTCTCACCTTCCCTCCAGGCAGGCCTAGGAGCCTCTGGGAACTCAGGCCCCCTCCTCCAGGCAGGGCAAGTCTCCTCCTCCCCCGCCCACCCCCCCCCCCCCCACTCCCCTCGCCCCTACCCCCACCCCAGGCTGGAGTGACTGGGCTGTGAGCACTGAGCCAGACCTCCCCTCCCCATGGCTTCTACTCCTCTCCTGCCTGGGCAGCTTCGGCGCGGAGCCATCTGGCCTTCATCTCACGTGCAAAATGAGCCCATGATAACAATACCCACTTCACCTGGCTCTCGGGCTGCTGTGAGGGTTCTGAGCTGGTCGCTGGCTCCGGGAACGTGCCCAGAGAATGAAGCTCAGACTGCAGTGCAGCCTCATTCAGAGGAACAAATGATGGAGGGGTTTTAGTAATTTTTCTCTAGCACTTAGTTGTAAATCAATAAATATTTGTTGAGTAGAATTAGTCGGGTTTTGAGCCTATGCCGGTCCTCTCACCGCCACCCAGGTGACAACAGGGTGGTATAGTTCAGATGGTATAGAACTCAGACTTAAAAAAAAGTTACTTGGCAATGGCGATGTGCCAGACACTGGACGGGGTCAGCTCGTTTAATTCACCCAGCACCCTCGAGGGACAACTAGAATTCCTCCCACTTCACAGGTGAGGAAACCGAGGCTCAGTGAGGGGCATCGCTCTCCTCAGGCTCACGGAGCTGATGAAGAGAGGGGCTGGGAACTGAACCCAGCTGGCCTGGCCCAGGGCCCGTGCTCCCCACACATCCGGGCGGGAGAGGAGAGAGAACAGCTGGCATTGGGGAGCCCGTGTGTCCTGCTGGAAGGATCACCTCCGACCAGGGGCTGAGAGCACAGAGACTGAGACAGAGCAAGCCCCTCACAATTCTAAGCACAAACGCAGGGGCGCTGGGCCCCCACAAAATGCCAAACGCTCCCTTTCTGGGCCGAGAGACAGCCGCTCCGTCACCAGTTTCTGTCTCCTCCTGCCTTGACACAGACAAGATTCATGGAGATGGCGGTCGTGGAGTTGTCCGCCTTTCTGACAGGGTCCAATCAAGAGCAAACTCTACTGCTAGACGCCCCTCAAATCATCCAGCCACAGTGCTGGTCCTCCCACCCCCTCACTGAGTGCCTGGGCTCCCGGGGGCGTGCGGTCTCCTCGCCGCCAGGAGCCACCACCTGGCTCCATGAACAGCAGGGGCCGGTGGCCTCGGCTGGAAACCTCCAGCAATGAGTCAGCATTGAGTCCCTTCACAACACTGCGAGGTGGGTGTCCTGACCCTGTGTTCCCGCGGCTCAGAGCTGGCGTGACTTGCCTGACCCTCCCCACGTAGGCAGAGCTGGGAGACAAGCCCAGGCTCATATGAGCACAAAATCCATGTTTTAAATGACTGATCTGTCCCCCTGTAAAATGTTCAAGTAAAATGGATGTGTCGGGGAAAGTACTGAGACTTAGCACCGTCTCATCGCTCCGGCTCAGCTAAGTCCCCTACGTTGATCGCCTAGATCACTGGTTCTCAACCTGTGGGTCGCGACCCCTTTGGGGGTCGAACGATCCTTTCACAGGGGTCGCCTAAGACCATCGGAAAACACATATATAATTACATATTGTTTTTGTGATTAATCACTATGCTTTAATTATGTTCAATTTATAACAATGAAATTGGGGGTCACCACAACATGAGGAACTATATTAAAGGGTCGTGGCATTAGGAAGGTTGAGAACCACTGGTCCAGAGCGGCCACCGCTTCAGGACGATGTTCCGTGTCTGCCTTGGGTCCTGGACACCCTCTGGCACACTGTGGCCTCCTAGGAGCCCACGGACTCAGGTCCGAGAAGCACGGCCCCGGGTAACCCTGGCCCGGCTCAGACAGCACCTCCCTGCTGCCCTGGCTTCCTGGCTGTCCCAGGGTGCACCTGGCCATGGGGCTGCTGTCCACTCCGGGTGGTGCGTGGCCTGGGCCCAGCTGAGCACGGGCCTCGGCACACAGGACTGCGCACACTCGGGAGCATAGATAGGCCCGCCAGCTCGGTACCTGGTCCCCAGGCTCCAACACGTCTCCCAGGCGATGCCAGTTACCCACCCACCTCCCCAGCTTCTCATCATCTCGCCTCTAAAGTTCCCTGACTCCTCCAAGGCCAAGGGGAAATCCATGGCATTGAAGGAGAGGGGAGGAAGGGAGCCCCCGACATCCTCCTCAACCCCTGCAGACTCCACTCCTCCCGGCCACTGGTCAGCACCAGGAGAGAGGACGGGCCTGCCTTTCCTTCTCTCCCGTGGCTGCTGAGAGCCACATGCCCAGGGGCCAGTGAAGCGTGGCAGGGGAGGTACTCACAGCCACCAGCCCGTTGTGACCTGCAATGACACAGGGAGGGGAGGAAAGCGGCATGGTCAGCAGGCAGACAGACACCTTCCCTGGTGGTGTGATCATCCACCCCTGCCCCACGCCTGGGAAGACGCTGGAGAGGGAGCAGAAACCTGGGGTCCCCCCAAACTTGCACCTGGATGTCAGAACAGCATCCAGCCTGATGCTCTGAGACTCCTGGTCTGTGGGGAGTCAGAAACCTTGGTTCTTGCCCTGGCCTGGAAGATGTCCTTTCGCCTGGCGTGGCCAGGGGCTTCGTGCTGGAATGAGGGGCGAGGAGTCCACACTCATCAGAGAAAGCCATCCTGTGGAGCCTCGAATCACTGAGCTGCCTCACGTGGGAACGAGGGGTGACTGTCGGGGGGAACGCGGCCGGGCGCGCTGATGCTGGAGGGCCCCGTCTGGCGCGGAATCAGCGGCCGCCCAGGTGAGTGCTGGTCGTGAGGACGGTTGCTGTCCTGGCTCACTTTGCCAAGTGTGGTTCACAGCAGTGGCCCAGACGGCTGTAGGCACATGGCTTTGTCTTTGTCACCCCCAGCGCTCCCAAAGTACAATAAGCACAGTTCGAAAGGCAGGAATTGAACTCTACCGTTCCCATGTGTGCTGGAGTAGCGAGCATGCGTCAGGGAGCCGGGCATCAGGTGGACTTACCGTCCTTACACACAAACTCTCTTCCCAAAACCGTAGGCCGCCGCCTGCGGGTCAGGAGCCCTGAACTTGGCTTGGGAGCCCAGGTCCACACCAACCCTCCTGGTAGAAGTGCCTCCCCAGCTTGAGAAGCGTCAGGACCACCCAGAGCCCGTGTGAATGCCGAGTGTACTCAGCAGGCGGGTGGCGGGGCCTGGTACGGGGTCTTGCGCTCCCAGGTCATTCTGACGCAGGAGGTCCCAGGGCCGAGCGGCCTCCTCTTTCCTTAGTTTCAGGAGAAGGTGCAGCTGCTGATGAATCCTCGTTGGGCAGAGAACAGGCCCCGGACATTTTCAGGGAAGGAGGCGGGCGTAGTCTGGACCAGTGGGCATGTGTCTGTCCTTGGTAATGAAAGGTCGCTCTGCATCTCCGAAGACGTCAGATGACTGTTCTCTGAGCACCAACCTGAACCCTCTGTTGACTCAAATAAAACGCTCAACTGATAATTTCACAAACATCCATAAATAGGGGAGCAGCAGTGACCCGCATGATGGCTTTCTTCACCACTGAGCTGATTTTAAATTTTCCACATAGAAACTCCCAGAGTTTTAGAGGTCATTGAGCCATTCTCTCACCCACTCCAGGAATCCCTTTTCAAACCTCGCCAACCAGGGTCAGTGGAGGAAATGCATCTTACACGCTGGCCTGGCACACCCTCCACATGCAAGTGTCTTCACAGAAACAAACGTGAACTGACATCAACTCTTACTATGTGATAAGCAGGTGATGATCTATTAGATAAAATTTTATTTTTTTAAATGCTGGTGGATATACTATTTTTATACACTTTTGAAAATTCTCTTAAGAAACTTTAGAAAACATTGCTGGGTGGAACTCATGAGTGGGTTGCCACTGCAGTTTGAAAAGCCCTGCTCTCAAATACATGCACCTGCAAGGCCGCTGCCCTGGCCCAGCCTGGCTCCCGCTAGTTCCAGGCATGGCCCCGAGAGCCAGTGTCACGGCCAGGAGCCTCGTGCTTCCTCATGTGCGAAACAGGATGCTGGGGGCCTTGCAGTGTTGCAGAGAAAACAACCAATAATATATGGAAAGCCCGGCCCTTAGCAGGCCCACAATAAATGGTAGCTATTTGTTCTTTAATTAGTACTGATTGTAAATCTTGGAAAACTAATAAAGGCTTCCAGGCAACTAGGTTCCAGTTCAATCATCACAGATAAGCCCACAAATGCACAAACATACCTCAGATGACAGGAGTCTGGGATCCGATATCCCAGAACCCTTCTCATGGCACCCCTCACACCCGCCTGGACCTGCATTTTAACAAGCTCCTGGCTTTCTTAGGCACGCTGAGTCCGCTGACTACATCGGGGTCCTCTTCCAGGTGGCTCCCAGCTCCTGGTGCGACTTCAGGGACGCAGAGATGAGGCCTAGAGTCAATCTCCCTGCCAGGAAACAGCCGGGTGAGCTGTCGTCATGGGTGGAGAAAGGCAGAGGCCCCCTGTGAGGCTGAGAGACGGGGTGCTTCCATTTACTGAGCTGTCAGTGCGGGTGGAGCTGGCTGCCCCCAGGAAGTGTGTGAGCGGTCGTCAGAACAGCCATTGTTAAACATTAACTTACATAAGCTTACAATGAAATAAATTATATTAAAGACAATAGTCAATACTGTCACTTCCTGATTACTGTACATATTTTACTATGGTCTATGCTCTTGCGGTAATTACCTCTGTGCATCCGTTCAGCGGCCGTGCCAGGGAACGGTGGGCTGCTGTGTATCCCCCCCAGGCTCACATCCAGCACGCCATTTGGCAACTTGAAAAAGGCCGTGGCGAGAGTACTTACACCTGGGGATCAGCCGGCACTACACGGCGGGCTTGATTCGTTATTCTGCTGATAGACTTTAGAAAGTGGAGAAAATGCGAATGATGCAGGTTAAACTTAACAGTGTGTTGTGTCCGTAGCTGTAGCATCACAAAAAGCACAAACAATGGAGGGAATGTTCTTCCAGTAGTCAAAGTATTATCCGATGGAGGAAAGTCGGTCCCGTCACTGAAGGAGTGAAGTTCGGACATAAATCTTCGTGATTTCACTTAGTTCACTTTTGTTCTACTCTTTAACGTAAATGAAAACATCACACAACATTTTTTGGAACTATCCTCACTTGTCAATTGCAACCACAGGTTGGCTACTGAGTTTAGCAAAAATCACAGACATTCCGTGAGAATCACTTGGCTACCTGGAATGTAGAGTACCGTTACTTTACCTGTAAAAATGTGCTCTGTTGCTTTTATTTCAGCATCGCTACTAAGCTGATGCATGGGTGCGTTTGCACACGCTTCCCCTGGAGGGGTGACTGTTAAACATTGACTGGCACACGGCTGCTCTCAGCGCCTACAAAATGAAGGAACGCCCAAATACGGTGCAGCTTTAAAGCTAATGGGCACGGTCTCCTCCCAGTCCTGACGTTGTCTCTCTGTATAAACCCAGTTGGAAATAATGCCAAAAGTTGAAACTCGGGCCCTCTGTGTGAATGGCAGGCCTGAGGATGGGCAGCCGGTCCTGCCTGCAGCCCCCCAGGCACCCGGTGGTCGGGGCTCTGAGCCGGGGGCCAGCAGGACCCCTGTTGCAGATTCCACACCCAGATGTGCGAGGCTGTGGGGCTGTCGCCCTCTGCGGACATGCACAAGCATCTCTGGGACTCGTTTTTGTTTTCTAACCCCCCTTTGTGAAACGATCCGTTAACTCTGGGGATGGGTGGCCTGTGACGAGGCTGTGGCGACCAGGACTCAGGCCCTTGATGTGGCTGGGCTCCACCGGTCTGTTGTTGCAGGGCTCTTTCTTTCTAACCCGTAGGTAACACGTGCTTTTCAAGAATGTGGTGGCAACCAGCAAATTTCACAGGAGAGAGAATGACCTCGTCCTCCTCCTCATTGTAGATGGGAAGACCCAAGCCCAGAGGGCAAGAATCTGCTCCAGACCACACAGAAGTCGACGCCCGAGCCCCAGGACCCGCGCCTGCTGGCAGACTGTGGCTTCCACCACAGCCCCTCTCCCTTTTGCCCCCACTCCTGGCCGGCTAGTGCCCAGCAAACAGGGAAGGCTGGGGAGGGGTCCCTCCAGGCCTCTGGGCAGAGCTGCCTCCCTGCCCTCAGCTCTGGCTCAGCGCTTTACCTGCTCCTATCACCACCGCATCGTACTCAGGCTTCGGGCGCCCCGTGGCTTCCCAGTGAGCTCGTCTCCACGCAGGACAGGGCCAGGCGCTCACGGCCCTGCGGAGGCCTCGGCCACTTGCAGCCATTTCTGCTCAGCACTCGGCCAGTAATTTGCTTGCCATCAGCGTTTGTGCCTCCTCAAGGGGCGGGGGAGCAGGGAAAAGCAGGAGGAGAGGAGGAGCTGCAGTCCTGTTGCCACACCTGGCCCGGGGCCAGGCCTAAACCGAGGACGCTGAGCTGCACACGCCCCTCCCCCACCGAGTCCACCCAGGGCACAGCTGCAGAACTGTAACCCGCAGAGCTCCTGCGGCCTCCGGAGTACTCTCTGTGCTGGTAATTCTCGAGGGCCCCCATGAGCCAGGCGCTGTGCTGCCCAGTCCTGAAGCCCCTCCCGTAAGCCCCAGCACCCCCATTCTACAGCTGAGGGCACTGAGGCTCGGAGAGGGGTGTGAGAGAGCACTGAGGGGCTCTGTGCTGTCCTGCTTCTCCGGAAGGAATGAAATGCCCGGGAGGTGCTGGGGTGGGAAATCTAAGAGAGACTCAGGTTTGACTGCCTCTCACTCCCTGACCTGCCGGCCTGTAGGGTGGTGAACCCCTTGGGGAGCCGCTGGCCCAGCACCCCCTTGCATGGCCTTGCTCTCGGCCTCAGCAGAGCTGCAGGGAGGGCCGCACCTTTGCCGGGCAGCAGAGGCGCCTTCTCCTCCAAACACTTAAGTGGCTGCGGCAGGGGCCTGAGGGGCTGGGGCCAGCTCACTCGTCTGTAATTCTTGGGGTTCACCTTTTCCTTTTGAAGGCTTGGACATCTCCCTTGTCTTTTGGCACCTTTCCCAAGAATCCTCAGGGATTGAAGGCCACGTCTGTAAGGATCTTCGGCTAAAGCGCCTTATTACTACCCTCGGCCTGTCCTGAATTAGGAGCCCCTTGGTCCCTGGCCCCTTAGTAAGCGGGCTGCGCCCCTTGTAGGAAGCACCACCCCAGCAGCCGGCAGTGTCTGCACTGCTCTGACATGTTCCAGTAACCCCATGTCAGCCTCACCTCACCATCGGGAGGGCCTGTGGAAAGTGCTCCCAGAGGCCGTATTCTGGGGACCCTTCTCGCAGAGCCCCTCACAGGCACAGCCCCTGCACCCCCTCCGAGGCTCTGCTGAAACCCCTCAGGATGCCCCCACTGCTGACAGATGGGGGGGTCGGTTAGACTATGTCACAGCAGGCAGCGGCTGAAATTTAAGGGGAACATTAGGCGACGAAAGTGGGGGCCCTAAAGTCACGGGGGCAGGGGGGGCTTCCAGACGTAGCCTCCCCTTTGTGCTGGCCGTACTTTCCAGGGGATGTTTTAAATGTCCCTCATGAAGGCATATGAGGGAGGGCTGCAGTCCATTCCCTGGCTGTCCCTCCTTGGCCCCTTCCAAGCACTTGGGCCCGGGTGTGGCTCTAGTTCAGCGGTTCTCAACCTGTGGGTTGCGACCCCTTTGTGGGTCGAACGACCCTTTCCCAGGGGTCGCCTAAGACCATCGGAAAACACATATATAATTACATATTGTTTTTGTGATTAATCACTATGCTTTAATTATGTTCAATTTGTAACAATGAAAATACATCCTGCATATCAGATATTTACATGACGATTCATAACAGCAGCAAAATTACAGTTATGAAGTAGCAACGAAAATAATTTTATGGTTGGGGGTCACCACAACATGAGGAACTGTCTTAAAGGGTAACGGCATGAGGAAGGTGGAGAACCACTGCTCTAGTTCCTTTAGTACCTGTGCCCTCAGGCTGCTCCCTAGGGAAAGAGCAGTCCTAGGCATGAGTTGTGGCTCCAGACTGCAGACTCAGGAGGGGGTTGCGGTCTGCCACCACGCAGGAACCTGCTGTGCTGCTGCGAGGGGCACCGAACTCTGTGGTCCTCCCCAAGCCCAGTGCGCCAACGGTCTGTCCTGTGTGCCCCCTGGGGTGGGAGCTTCTGGGTTGGAGGCTGCTCCGCCGGGCCGTTGGTTCTCAAACCCAGGCACACCAGATCACCTGGGCGCCCTGACAAGCCTCCACGCCTGGGATCCCTGGATCGCTGGGTGGGGCCAGGGCAGGAGCCAGGAACCGTGTGGGCACCCAGAGGCCAGGACCTGCCAGGGTTTCTAGGCACCAAGAAGGCCCAGGGGCCCAGGCGCATTAGCTTGGACAGAACCAATAACCGTGACCAGCATTTATTGAGGCTCCTCTCGTGCCCAGCAGCCCTTACAAACACCCTGACAGGGAGTGGGGTCAGCCCTCACGTGGGGAGAGAGGAAGTGGCAGGGTTGGAACTTGACCCCAGCCAGGGAGCGCCTGTCATCTGGGAGGGAAAGGGCTTCCCCAGGGAGCTCTCCCCCCTCGGACAAAAGCAGAGGATAGCGTCCTCAGACACCTGTCTCCTGGGATACGCGCAGGCAGCTCTGACCTAGCAGCCACTGCTGTTTTAGAGACAAAGGAACCTCCTGGCCTCCCTCTTCCTCCAGACAGAAGCTTCTGGGGGTTTGGTCACTGCATGGCCTGAGGCTGCTTTAGGTGAGGTTTTTTAAAGAAATCCTGGGGTGGGGTGGGGTGGGGAGAAGGGAACAGAAGAAAACAAACAAGAGAAATAAAAGAAGTCCTGGAGCTGCCCTGGGGCCTGTCCGGTCCTCAGGTGGCTGCCCGCCAGGAGGCTCTGTAGTAGGGATGTCTGAGGTGGGGGTGGGGGTGGAGAGCCAGGTACACTGCCCACTGCCTAGAGCAGGGGGACCCGGGAGGACTCCCACAGGCGCTGGGCCAGCTCGCCTGCCTGCTGCACCAGCACATCTATGGGGATGACTGACAGGTGGAGGGCCAGCAGCTCATGACACCTGACGACCTCGGCCGGGTGGTCCTTGCTGTAGTAGCGCAGGAGCTTCCTACGAGAGGGAGAGGGGGGACAGGATTCAGAAGCAGCCCTGGCACTCCCCCCCTGGAGCCAGGGGCTCTTTGGCACCTTGCAGACAGTCCCCTCACCAGTTCCAGCCCAGGCCTGCGAGGCCTTCCCATGCTGACCTCACCGTGCGAGGCTCAGCCCCAGGCTGCCTCGGTCCATCCCTCCAGTTCCCAGTCCTGTGTGGGGCCTGCTGACGGAGCATCCTAGCTAAGAGCCACAGAGCCAGCAGGGAAGTCCTGGGACCCAAGGGCAGATGTTTGCAAATGCTGCCAAGAGGGTGCCAACAGCAGGATGGGCAGAAATCCAAATGTTTCCCACTCACTTTCTCACTGGATGCTGGCCCCGGCTGTGAGGGGCCTCTAACGAGAGTTTAGAGGTTCTTGGGGGGCATCCTGACATAGAAGCTGCTCCTCTATGTGGGAACTGTTACTTATCACCCAACATCTGTGCACCCATGGCCCCAACAGGGTGCATAAATCTGTCACCTGTAGTAGTCTCCTCCCAGCATGCCCACGGGCGCCGCGTCATCGGACAGGACAGGCACCTCGATTATCTGGAGTTTGTGCCCCTGGGAAGGAGGAAGAAGGCCTTGCTTGGAGAGGTGGTGGGTGTGGTGGGAAGAACATGAGGGTCAGACACACCGGGTTCAGGGCCTGGCTGAGCCCTGCCTGGGGTGTGCTAGGAACTGGGAAAACCGGGGACCTCTTTCTACTGTTTTCTCATCTGTGAAGTGGAGATAACAAAAATCCCAACGAACAGCAGAGATGATGGGTGTAAAGTTCCGAGCACCGTGCCTGGCACGTGGGAGCTCTCCTTCCCATCAATGACGACCTGGGTCACCATGCTCAGGAGGGCCACTGGGAGGGTGACCCGGGAGGTCCGTGAAGAGCAAAGCATTACCGAGAGGCCCGTCTCTCTTTGAAAGCACCGGGCATTCCCAGGGTCGCACCTGGAGGGGAAGGGAACCAAGGTCCACCGGGCACCCCCTGTGGGCCAGGCCGTCACGGCGCCGGCCCAGCACCAGGAGGTACGCTCGGCCAGACTTCACACTGGGCCTCCCCACCTGCAGCTTTACCTCAGCCCATTGCCCCGGGGCCAACCAAGCACACAAAGCTGTGCCTTGCTCTGAAGCTAAGGGCAAGGTCATACACACACTGGGAAGTTCTGAGGCACAGAGCAAAGATGGGCGCCTACAGGTCCAAACAGCTGAGCCTGGGTTCTGGCTTCATCACCCATGACCTCAGTGACCAGCCGTGGTTTGATCTCCAGTGGGTAGAATGGGTCAATGATACCGGCCTCAACCATCGCACAGGGCTGTGCGGCTGGGAGAACAGTGGTGAGAGACTCCAATAACGTCACTGAGGAAAGGGACGGGCCATCACCTCAGGGTCACCTCTCGCCAAGAGCAGAGAGAGAGCAGGGCATGGGGACAGGGAGACAGGAGAACGGGGACCAAGGGCATGTGGGGGTAGCAGAACTGACCTTTAGAAAGCTGGAATAATGATTAACAGTGACAAATGAGGAGAAAACAAAGTGAAACAGAAAATTAAAGAGGGGGGGAGGGAGGGAGAGCAAAAGGGGAAGGGAGAGGGAGAAAGAGAGGGGGAGGGGGAGAGAGACATGGGGACAGCAGACAATAATTTTCCAGCCATGTCCATACACTGCAGTAACAGTGAGGTCTAGAGAACCAGCCAAGAGGCAAGAGATCCAAGCTATACTGTCAGCTGTACTCGGGCAGGCTGGTTAATTGCTTTGAGCCTCAGTTTATCCACCTGTACAATGGGAACAACATTGTGCCTTGCTTTTTAAGTGCAGTGGGTGATGCTGGGGCATCCTGAGGAAGCACATGATCTGAGCAGCCTTTCTCACACAGGGCATGCGCCCCTCTGTTCTCATGTTACCTGAAGTTACTAAATGCTGCCTTGAACAACAGCTGGGTGGAGGGACACAAAGCCGGTGGGAAAAGGGGCCTCTGAGGTCCGGGTCCCAACCAGCTTTGCTTATCTGTCAGCTCCACCAGGGACACGAAGAGATGGAGAGACAGCCTGCACACCGTCCACGAGAAAGGAATGAGTGCCAGGCGAGGAAAGCCGCACCCACCATCTCGTTCTGGAACCACAGGAAGTAGGAGCAGAAGAAGTCCCCCTCCCGGAACAGCAGCGTGGTGTAGCCCTTCTGCAGGTATCTGCGTGCCCGCTGGATCAGAGACCAGACCTGGGGAGAGGAGGAGAGCGCTCGCACCACCCTGACAGCGGACAGCTCAGCTGGCCCTCTCCCCATGGCAGGGGCAGAGCTCAGCTCTGGCCTCCAAGGGCAGAAAAGTACCCGGAGGAGGAGCTGCTCGAAGGCCTCTCCTGCTCTTCTCTCCCTAGCGCCCAGGCACAGCCCTGGCTCAGAGCAGGAGCTCAGCAATAAATCCATGTTGGGTGGACTACCCCTCCAGTTCCTGTGACAATAAAATAGATGTAAAAGCACTTTATATAATGTCGCCATACACTCCGGCTATAAATGAGTAAACTCATCATTCAGGCCAGAAACTAGCCAAAGTCTACGTTAACACAGGAGGAGATAAAGGGTGGCCGCCTGGAACCCCTCCTGCCGTCTAGGGCCAGCCCCTCCCGGGTACCCTCCCGGGCGGGGAGCCTCTGACGTAGGTTCTAGGCCGGGAAGGTGTTAGTAAGGTGTTTGAGCACCGAGGGCATCCTGACCCAGCACCTCTGCTCCAAAGGTGAGGTCCTAAGGAGGCTCACCAAGGGGTCTGATGGAAACATGCTCGCGGACTACGCAACTTAGGCCCACCACGTACTCTGGCCTCATTCAAGGACTTCCTGACGCTGCTGTGAGCTGAGGGGAGGCAGCAGGGACAGCTTGGGGCTGGGAAAAGGCCTGATGAGCCCTCTCACTGAAAAGCTGAGCGGAAGGCACACAGGGTTCACTCCGAACCTGACCACAATGCAATGTCTAATTAAATCTGCAAACAAATGCATGGATTTGCTGTGTTTTCAGGAAAGCAACTTGACAACGTGTATCAATAACCTTAAAAACATTCCTCCCACTTGACTTAGTCATTCCATTTCTGGGAATCCACGGTGCGAAAGTAATCAGAGGTGAGGACAAAGACGGATGCACACAGGTGTGTGCTGCGGAATTATTTATAGCAGCGAAAGCCTGGAAACAATCTTCATGTTCGACATCGGGGAAATGGCTAAGTAAATTATGTTACATTCCCATGATGGACTCTTGTGGAGCTGTCAAAAATCATGTTTATAAAGAATTAATGACATGAGGAAATGCACAGACATAAAAGTGAAAATGTGGTAAACACAATTGCATAGACAGAAAGCGCTCAACTACATCAAACTGCACAGGAAAACAAGGAAATTAATGTACCACGGGAGCCCAACTCTCTGGAAAGAGCGATGGAGATGGAGAAGATGATGATGGTGGTGATGATGGTACCAGTAAACACGCAATAAATTCTCTGTTGTGCTGCGTACGGTGCTAAGTACTGTACGTGCATTTGTAATATTTGTCAACAGTGTCACTATCCTCTTTTACAAAAGAGGAAACTGAACTTAGGCTATGTAACACCCAGCCACATAGTGGGAACTGGTTTTCAGCACAGGCCTCTGACGCCCATCTGCTCTGGGCCACACTTTATTTGGGTGCAAAAAGTGGGTGTGTCTCTGTGTGTACGTAGCGTAGAAGGTGGCAGAGGTCCTCCCTTCTCCCGACTCAAAATACCAGTTTGCCATGAAGAAGAGTCCAAAGGTGAGGTCCCCAGAGAATGAATCCCCAGAGAATGTTTCCTTAGCAGAAACCATCTAGTCTTAAGTTCTGACAGTCAAAGTGGCTAAGCTTTGTTTCTTCTTTGTTTTGTTTAACTCAACAAGTTCTTAATGGACACCTATTTACACCAGGCGCTGTGGCCGGCCTGGCCACAACTTCCCCTGACCTCCCTGCCAGTCTCTGCTAAGCCGGGACATTAGCCAACACCCAGGAGGGTGCCCCCGGCATTGATCAAGGCCGATCAGGGCCCTAGGGTGACAGAGACAAGCTGCTATGAGGTGCCTGCGGGGCTGGGCATAGGTGCTGAGGAGGAAGAGTAGGGGTTAAGGTGGGGCGAGCTCCAGAGCTTCGGGATCCCTGGGAGCAGGGGGCCCATCCCTCCCAGGCAGGGCCGAGGCCAGCACGTCCTATCTGATGGGCAGTGAAGAGCGCCCAGCTGGGCAGCAGTTACCTTGGTTCTGACAAAGGCAGCCAGGGGCCCCTTGCCCAGCTCCGACGAGGCCCTTTCACTGTGGCTGAGAGAGGGGGCCACCATCTGGCCGGTCGTGCGATCCACGTAGATGAAGTGCACCAGGCCCGGGAAGTCCTCCAGGTAGGTTCAGGTCAGAGTCAAGGTGCTGTAAGCCAGGACCAGGGAGGTGCTTCTCTGTCCCTGACCCAGTCCCATAAGGCTAAGCAGTGGAGTCAGAGGCCAGGCCTGTCCCTCCCGCAGTTAACATTTCAGCTGACCCCTAGGAGGCCCTCTCCCAGACCTCTCTTTACCTCCGTGAACCCAAACCCAAAAAGTTCTAAGATGCAAGTACAATGGATCCCCGATGTTGGCACATTTAACCCGGGGAGCTCTGGATGCAACGGGAACATGGGATGTTCATGTTTTATGGTCTTCATGAGGGATGCATTTAAAGTATACACACGATGCGGCTGGCAGAGAGGAGAGCCGCATGGGTGATGGGTGAGCCCAGCTGACCGCCGCCCCACACACCTCACGGTGACTGTTCATCTCTCTCACCTCAAGAGGCTGGAAGGCTGGGAACAGACCCCACGGAAGGGCAGTGGCTGGTGCTCTGCCTTCCCTCTCACCTGCACACTGGAGACGCGGCAGGGGGCTGGAGACCAGACCCTTTGGAGATTTCATATAGGCATCGCTGCTTTATAGAAAGTTCCAGGGAAGATCAATGTTCAGTAAAACCAGTGGTCCATAATAAGAGGGTCTAATACATCTTGGACATGGTTTCTAAAACAGGGATAAACACTCTGTGCAGGTCTTCTCAGCACCTTCCTGTCTGCTGTGAACTGTGACCGCCAAGGAGGACATGGCTCTCACCCCGCCCCGACCCCAGGACCTCCGTCCCTCGAGGAATGCCCGTCACCACTTTGCTGGCGGCACCACCGACATAAGTGAACTCTAAGGCTCTTAAGAAGTAACTTTGGGACACCAGGGGCTGCTGAAATTTCAGCCTTGGAGTGTTCCTGTGGACAGGCACCTGGCCTTATTGCCTGTTACTGAGAGAAAAGAAACTGAGGTGATGGAAGGTATATTCTCCATCCCACAGCCGCAGTCCTTCCGAGTGGGCAGGCGGAGGGACAGGCGGACAGGAGCGCTCCCCCGGGCGGCTCGGGGCTCAGACATGAGGATATGACACCATGGTGACGTTCCTCCTGCTCTTCACCAACAGGAAGTCCTTCCAGTCCATCAGCTTTTCTCTGTGGGAAAGCAGGGAGTGGGGGCGTGGGGAGGTGTGCACCCGGCCACCCCGCCCACCCAGGGCCAGCCCCACACTCACTGCATGAGCATCTGGACCTGGTCCTGCAGGTGCTGGGCTAGCTGCGGGCCTCCGCGGCTCGGAGCTGTGCTCAGGAAGCTCAGACGGTAGATGGCGCAGAGCTGCCGCTTCATCTTCCCGCACAGCTGGAGCAGCCTGGCCAGGGGGTGAGCGCGTCACGGCGGGCAGGGCCCTGGGAGAAGGCACCGTCCCCTGTGGGGGCCACCTGACCCTGCACTGGCAGACGCAGCAGGGACAGCACCGCATCCCGCATCCCGCATCCCGGTCACCAGGCACGATGACAGGCACGGCTGGCGAAGCGTGCCTCACCCCCGTGACCCAGGAGACAGCTTCCTTCCCAGTTCCTCCCAACACGCTGCTCCATGCGCTGGGATGCCGTTCGTGGGATCGCGTCCAACCTCATGGCTTATTTCCCAATGAACGGGGAGTGACGTGTTCGAGGCTGCACTGAAGCGGAGCTGAAGCTGGGCTGGAACCCGGGCAGCGTGTCCCCGTGTTGGGTCCTCACGGGCCTGCACTCAGACTCTAGCCGATCTGCTTCCAAACCTCCCTCCGGCGTCCGCAGCTGGACCCCCTCTCCCAGGACCCCCGTCTCCTCAAAGGCACCTTCCTGAACATTCTCTCCCTCTTGGCCTGGAGGCAACTTGCCCCTCTGTCCAAACTTGCTCCCCCCCACCCAGACCCCACAACTCACTCCTGCAACGAGGCGGGGTCACTTCTGGAGAAGGCCTTGGTCTTGAACTCCTGCCAGGTGCTCTGCAGGAGGGCAGGGGCAGGGGACCGGTCAGCAAGGCCCAGGCTCCGAGGGCATCCTCTGAAGGCTTGCTTAGGCCCCGCACTCACGTGCCCTCGCACAGCCAATGTGGGGTCCCGGCAGGACCCCCGCTCCCTGCACCCGCTGTGCACCATGTTCTACTCTTGGCAGGTGTTCATTTCAAAAGCACTTTCCATGTGCTGGGCCCACTGCCTGGCTGGCAAAGACACGCAAACGAATGCTGCCAGTGACAGGTGAGTGACTCGAGGGGGCACTGACGCTGAGAGGAGCCTGGGCATCACCCTACAGAGGACCTGCACCCTGAGGCAGTGCCGCCGCGATGCCGGGGTCACTGAGAGACGCTGAGCAGCTGCCGGCTGCTCTGGCGGAGACTCTGGGTCTGAGGCTGGGCCTCCTCCAATCCTTCTGCTCATTTCAGGTCAATTGTGCACAGCCACAGTGACGCTCAGTTCCTCACACTGACCCAGCCTCCACCCCACGTCCTGCTGGGCTCCCCTCCCCTGTGCCCCCGTCACTGTCCCTGTCTCCAAGCTGCCGGGGGTGGGGGGGTGGAGTGGCCCTGTGAGACCTGCCACCCTGTGAGGGCGTTGGGGGCAGACAACAGCCTTTCCTGAGTCCGGGAGGCAGGCTCTGGCTCCCCGAGACCTTGGCCAAGTCGAGATCTAAGTCCACAGTTCCCTCCTCTAAAAAAATGGGAATTATGATTCGTGTTCTGCCAAACTTATATAAACGTGTTCTGAAAATGTCAAGTGCCGTGAGTTTTTGCTACAAGTTCCTAACGGGGAAACAAGGATCGCGGACCCACGGTGGGCAGAGGTGGACGGAACAGCCCTGCGCCCGGCCGGCCCTCTCCCGGAGGCAGGTGGATGAGGATTGGGCCTCACCTGAAGCTCCTGTCTCCCGCGATTCTTGACGAACTTGTCCATCCTCTGGCGCAGGTCCCCGATGAGCGGGTGGGAGCGCAGGGAGCTCCGGGCCTCCTGGCCCTCCTTCAGCTTCTTCTCCAGCAGGGAAAACCCGTCCAGCAGCTGGTACAGGGCCAGGGCCAGCGGCGCGCTGGGGCTCTATGGGAAGAGGCAGCAGGCAGGGGGACGGGCAGCCACGGGGCAGGTGTCCGGGCCCAGGGAGCGGGGGCAGGTGGGGGTGCTCCTACCTTGGTCAGGAGCACCATGTTGATGCCCGGCCATAGGGGCAGGCAGTACATGGTGTGGGGCACCATGGGACAATAGATCTCTTTCACACTGGCATCCAGGAAAATCCGTCTGGGGCAGGAAGGTGCTGGGAAGCCGGGCATCAGCGTTTGGAGTGTGTCTTCTCCTATCTGTGGAGGAAGAGGGGCTGCGGTGGGAGGGGGCGGGGGGCCCGCTGGCCTCCTCCCCGCCTTGGATCCACCCACAGCGGCCCATTGGCCATCTTCACTGAGAACCACGAGGGGCCAATGTTTCAGCTCCAAGAAGTCCCAGCTCTCCCGTCCCTGCATGTGCCGAAACAGCACCGCAGCCCCGGTCTCTCTCTCAGCTTCTCTGGGCCTTTCCGCCCAGAGGCAGGGCTGGGTGCCAAGCAGGGGCGGTGGGTAGAGAAGAGACGGAAAACGCAGGAAAAACAGACAAGGGTGGAGCGAGGGCAAGAGGCTCCCTCCCCCTGTCTTCACAGAGATGAAGGCATTGAAAGTTAAGTCAGTCTCATTTCAACCACCCTCAGAGCGCCGACCGGGGGAAACCGAGGCACTGACGACTAAATGAGCAAGACTCCCGCCTGACAGAGGCTCTAAAAAGCTTTAGTGGTAAAAGCGGAGAAGTGAGGATGAGATGCCACCAAAAGCTTCTGTGAGGACGGCACTGCAGTCCTTTGATGACAGCAAACGCTGGACACCATGTGCTGCCGTCTGGGGGGTTTGCTAAGTGAGGAACAGCACACGCGATGGACCGCAGTGCTGACCACACTGCTAGGAGGGCCCAGCAAAGGAAAAAATGCTTAAGGCAAAAGCGTAATGAAATACATTAGGAAAAGAAAAACTATACATGCAGTGTGTGTGTGTGTGTGTGTGTGTGTGTGTGTGTGTGTCTTGAGAGAGAGTAGTCCTTTTCCATACTTTACTTTTGTATTTCCCAATTTTTCTACAATGAATATATTTACATTTTCATCTTTAAAAAAACGTTAAAAAGTTGGACTTTCACTCTCCAGTGAGGAGTGGGGATTTCTCAGGAGTTGAGGTCTCCCTTCACCGCCCCCCCCCCCCCCCACCCCCGGGGCTGAGCTGTCCCGGCACTGACAGCCCAGAGGTGGCAGGCGTTACTCAGAGGGGGAACCCCAGAGTCCCCAGCACTCACTGCAGCATCTAGACCAGCTGTTACGCCGGGCCATCCCCTCCCCAAAAAACTCACCTGGACCAGGGAGTCATCGGTGGGTGGGGTTCCCCCATCCATCCAGACGGTGCTACCTGCAGGCCACAGGCAATAAAATAACATAAATAATTGGAAACTATAAATAATGGTGCAATAGCACATCAGGAGGGGTGGGTGGAGCAGGAGTGCCCCCGCCCCAGCTACTCGCAGCACCTGGCGGGGCAAGCACTCAGTGTGGGCCGGAGGGGCACTGCCCTTCCCGTCCTATCCCAAGCCGGCAAGTGCAGGCGAGCTCTGCAATACCAGGGCCTGGCCGGGGAAGAGAAGCTCCCCCCAGAGCCAGGCGCTGGGAGCCAGTGCCTGAAGATGCACCGGGCAACGGGGGCACGCTCCTCAGTCCCTCCTTCCCCCTTGCTTCTGCCCTCTGCCCCTTCAGGCCCCTACCTGGCTGTAACAGTGCCTCGCCACTAGGAGGCAGCACACGGTCTACATGTCCCCATTTGTTCAGTCAATCAGCAAACTTCTACTGAGCACCTACTGAGTGCTGGGAATTGAGCTACATTTCCCTTCCCGTACAGCTCACAAAAACCTTCGGAACCCACCACATATTGGAAATGTTATATGTTTGTAATAATAGTGTTCTCTCAGAGTTTATTGCAAACGACTATCATTTATAACCATGTTTCTCTGGGGGAAGCCTGTTCCTGTGTCTCACACACCTGATTGACAAATGGATGAGTGCAACTCGAGCCACCTGTAAGCTGTGAGTTCTGTGCACTGTGGAATGGCATTATTTACAGCTCTGAGGCATAAAAAACCAACCGCTGAGAGGAAGGGGCGAGGAGGATCGTGATGAGTGAGGGAAGGGAAGCCAGTGATCACCCCAAGTGGTGCTTCCCAGTGTGTTCTGGGCTCACGGAGAGGCTCAGAGGACAGCTATGACTCTGGGCTCAGAGGAATGTGCAAGCACAAGTGACCGGGGACACGCCCTCGGGGGCCCCGGGCAGCTCCAAGGACCTGAAGTGAAGAACGTCTAACCCAGGGGGTTTTAACTGTGGCTGCACATGAGACCTTTTAAAAATCCTGATGCCGAGGCCACGCAGTAGTTTAATAAACTAAATTTTTGTTTTATTTCTGTTGTTTACCCACATACTTTAAAAACAGGTCAGATATAAACTATAGAGACTGAATATTTATATTTTAAATCACTGTGCTTGAAATCAAATGATTACTACTTAATTTTAATTACCTGATTACTTATTAATTACAAAAAAGAAAGAGAAAGCAGAGCATACACAGACGAGAGATGAATTTTTAAATGGCATCAACGTGTCATAAACAGTTTAGTGATCACTTGAGTGGCCTTCACAGCCCCTGAATTCAAGCTGGAGCCAGGAAGGCAGACAGAGGGGTTGCTGCAGACGGTGTCCCATACTCTAGAAATCCCGGCGTCTGTGCCTGGGCCCTTACAAGGCAGAGGGTCCACTGAACCCCAAGACAGACTCCCCAGGGCTGCCACCTGGCATATTTCTCCTTCCACCCTCCCCCTCCCTGCCACACACACACCCATTCCTCCCCTTTCAGGTCTCACCTGAACCTGAACTCCGCTCCCCTGGGGAAGGAGCAGGGGTGAAGTACTCCTCAGGGAGGGAGAAGCTGTCTGTCTCCTGGGGGGAGAAGGGGCAGCTTGGGCTGAGGGCTCAACCCGGCCCCCGCCTCCCCTCCCCGCAGGCACATGGCACATACTGTCCCTGTGGAACTCCGGGCGGGGCCGGAGGAACGGGGGCGCCAGGCCTGCTGCACGGGGATGTTCTGGCTGCTCTGCAGCCTCCGTGGGGAAGGCTGTGACAGGCACAGGAGACGCGGTTAGAGCATGTCTGCCGGGCTCCTCCCCACAGTTCCCACTCCCAGCACTTCACAGCCCAGCCACCAAGCAGAGGCACAGGTGCGACTGGCTCCACCGTGAGGCCCTGGTGTGGCCTCACCTTCCACAATGTTTCAGTCCCAGGTGGTCTAGTCTTTCTCCAGAACCACTGACATTCCCTCACACTGACATCCAAACCACTGAGGAGCAGGAGGAGGGTGATGGTGGGGGGCACACTCACTGAGTCCCCCCGCCCCAGGCATTGCTGGGCTCTAGGAACCTGCCTCCTTTATTCCTCCAAACAACCCTGGGAGGTAGATGTCATCGCTGTCCCTCTGCACAGATAAGGCCGCTGAGGCTCAGAAGGGGTTAGGATCAGCCCCGCTCACGTAGCTAAGTGGTGAAGCAGGGACTATCTGACTCCAGAAATCTGCACTTTTAACCACATGCATTCCAGAACTCTCCTATCTGAAAGCAGCAGGAAAGGCAGGCCCAGCCACAAGCCCAGAACTGTGACTCAGGAGCCCCGGCCGCCCCAGCAGCTGCCGGCACCCCGCGGACGGGCTTTCCACGCGTCCCCGATGGCCTCCCGCTGCCCAGAGGCTGCCCGAGACCTGAGTGTCGTCACTGTCGTCCTCCTCCGTGGTGCTCTCGCTGGGGTAGAGGTCATGGACCAGCAGGATGAGGGCCAGCAGGTCGGCTGGGCGCAGGGAGCTGGCACTGTGGCTGCAGAGAGAACGCGCGGCTGGTTGGCACGTGTCCAGTGCCCTCGAGGGCAGTGGACGAGGACAGCTTGGGTTGTGGAGACACAGGCATGGTCCCGACCCCCCAGGAGTTTATGACTGCTCCAGCGGATTCTCCCTTTTTGGAGAAAGGCAGGGTATAGATAAAATTAGCTCATCAGTTTTTAAACTAAAACTTGGTTGTGTTAAAAATAATTATCAATGGGGAACCACTGGGGACCAGGAAGTCCTAAATTCTGACTCTGAGACAGTATTCCCGGGAGAAGTACTTCAGAGAGAGACTGAGCTGAGAGGGGCTGAGGAATCTAAGAATCCGAGAAGCTTCATGGGAGAGAGGTTCTGGAAGGTTTTCTTGGCCGGGGAGGTGGGGATTGTCAGACGGGTGAGCGTGGGGCCAGGGCCTCAGCTCACCTGGAGTAGAAAGCCAGCAGCTTGGAGTGCACGAGCAGGAAGGCGTGCAGGGCCTCCTCGCCGGCCCTCGCGGGGCTGGAGTTCACGGCCTGGATGACGTGCCGCTCCAGCGCCTCGATGCACAGCTCACAGAGCTGGGGGTGAATGAGCCGCTCCACGGCCTGGCCACGCGTGGGAGGAGAGGAAGCCGCGTCACCCGCCACCCTCTCCTGCTCCGGCCCTGGCTGGGGGTGCACTCCCTCAGTCCACACTGAGCACACACACTGGGAACAGGGAGCTCAGACCAGCACGGATCCGGCCTCACTAGAAGCTCCTGTGTTTGGGGGTCTGCCTGCGCCCTCACTCGTGAGAGGGATCAAAACCCGGACCTACAGCTGCACCGCCGCTCTGACCTGACCCCTCCTGGGCCCGAGGACCCCCACCCACGTCACCTCCACAGCGAAGCTCTGCTCCCGCTCGCGCAGGCGGCCGTGGGTCCGCAGCAGGCTCTGGAAGTGCTCCCACACCTGGACGCGCTGCTCCGTGTCGGGGGGCCGCAGCCTGGGGGAGAGCACGAGGGCATGAGAAAGCTGGCTGTCCCCTGCTTCAACCACGGGGCGCAGCCCTAGATCCCGGGCAGGACCGGCAGAGCTCCCGTGACCTAACCAAGTAACAGGCAGAGGCTGCGAAGCACAGAGGGCCGTGTTGGGGCCATGCCCTTGGCGTGGGGAGGAGTGGCGGGGCAGGAACCGGGGCCGGCGCCTGAGAAAATCCCTGCCCTTCTCCGGCTCTCACACGCAGACGTGACACGACCCCAGCTAGCGGCCCAGGGAAGCGCAGGAAGGAGCCAGGGCCCCGGTGTGCACACATGGCCTGGCCTCAGGAGGGTGCTGAGCAAATGCCTGGATGGACCAGCCACGAGGACTCACTCCTTCCGGATGAGCTGGCCGTCCACGGTGACCAGCCCGAAGTGCAGCTCAAACAGGAACTTGAGCACACGCAGCTTCTGCCGCAGGTCCCCCTCGGCCTCCGTGCCGTCGCCGTTGATGGCGATGAACAGGCATTCTCCGAACTGTGGGCACAGCGGGCTGATGTCAGCCAGCCCCGGGGGGCTCCCTCACCTGCCCTGATCCCTGGGGACAGTGAGGGGACGATCAGGTCCCAGGGAATTTTGATAAGACTGCCCATGGAGTCCAGGGAGGAAGAGGAACACGGGCCCCAGGACCACACACTCACCAGGTGAAGGACGTAGAGGTAGCTGCCATTTTCTGTGGAGAAGCAGGTGTACGTGTCTGAGAGCTTCTCCAGCATTGTCATGGAGGAGATGATGACTGGGGCCAGGAGGGTGCTGAGCTGGTCCTCCAGGGCAGGAAGCTGCAAGAGGGGGAGAAACCCTGCTGGAGTGGGCCGGCCACTGGGGACAAAGAAATGGACGGAGCCGGCCTGGCCACCAGGGTGTCCGCAGCTCAGGATCTGCCTGGGAGGGTATCACTGTTCTGACACCAAGGGAGCGGAAAGACATTGCCTCAAACCTGGGGTGTCGTTAAGAAGGCTGGGAAGGGCTGGCCACCTCACTGTGCTGTTTAGGCCCCGAAGATGGAAGGGAACTCGAAGGGAGGAGGCCATGCTTCCAGAGTGCAATGCTTGGGCATTTGATGGCGAGCTGGCCAACTCGAAGAGCATTCCCTGCATGGCGCACAGCCCGTGCCCTCTGCAGCAGAAGGCCTGCTGTGGGGCAATGCAGCCTAAGGAAAGGGGTCAGAGAGCGGGCACAGACCCAGGTGCAGCATCGTTTATAGTAGCAAGCAGCTGGGGGAAAGGTAAGCGTCTAGTACCAGAGGGACATTAAATAAGTAACAGCTCATCTAAATGATGGAAGAACAGAAAACCACTTAAATTAGTGGAGTGTTTCAGTGATGTGGAACATTCCTCCATATTGCAGTCAATGTTATGTTTAAAAAAAAAAAGGTGTGGCCTGACGGGCGTGGCTCAGGGGTTGAGCATCCACCCATAAAGCAGGAGGTCACGGTTCGATTCCCTGTCAGGGCACATGCCAGGGTTGTGGACTCGATCCCTAGTAGGGGACGTGCAGGAGGCAGCGATAATTCCCTCTCATTATTGATGTTTCTCTCTCTCCCTCTCCCTTCTTCACTCTGAAATCAATAAAAACACATTTTTAAAAAATGGTGTGAATGTTTTGTATTTTAAACTGTATAAAAAGCATTAAAAATATTAAGAAAGTCAACATTGTTAAATTTATTCTGAATAAAGGGACCTGTGAGTGACTCTCCTACTTTTTCTATAGTTCTGTACTTCCTCTATTTCCATTACAAGCACACTTTTACTTTTATAAGCTCTTCCCCCACCCATCCTCTCTGCCCTCCCAACTATGGAACAAAACAAACAAAAAAAGATGGACAAATTAGTCGAGAATCTGCGAATAAAATGGGATAAGGCCAGTGGAATGGCCTCAGCTGAAACTCACAACACTGGAATGCAAGAAGGGAGGGAAATGCTGGCCTGCCCCAGCTGATTCCGGGAGATCTGACTGCGATATGAGAGAGCAGAGTCCCGACCTGGAGCCCGTGAGATCTCCAAGGAGCTGAGGAAGCCCTTGCCTTGAGAAGCCAGAGGCTGTGCGCAGCATTAACATATGAACTGGACACAGCCGTGGGGCTCATTTTCTCCCAACATCGCAACATCAGGAGCCAAGGTCTGTGCCCAGCGGCTGCAGAACCTGCCAGTGAAGCTTACACAGCGGCTGCTTCTCATCATTCAGGTCCCAGCTCAGACAGCCTCTCGCCTGACCACCCTCAGGCCACCCTGCCCCAGTCACTCCCCACCTCACACCCGGTTTAAGTGCTTCTGACCATTCATCACTCCCTGAACTCACGGTGCTTACTTGGTTCACTGTACGTCATCCCTTTTTAGCCCCTAATTACATGAGAGCAAGGTCACATTCACTGCTTTACCCCCCGAGACCAGCACACAATAATAGGTTCTCAATATTTGTCTGGATATCCCTCCAGATAGGCAAATGTTGAATTATTCACGTACCATAATTTTCTAGAACTGTCATGAATGAATTATATCAATAGAAAAGTCACTTAAAAATCTAGAGTGTGTACAGCAACTCATGTTAGAAGTAGTTTTTTCTGCAGGTGTAGCAAGAATTTTTTCTGGGGAGAGGGGTGGGGGGAGATAAAAATATTTGGTGTAGGCAGAGTGTGAGGGGACATTCTCATCCTAGTTGGTAGAATTATAAAGTGGTACAACATCTATGGCTTTTGAATCGATGTTTCTGTACTTAGGAATCTATCCCAAGGAAATAGTAAGATGTGGGGTAAAATTTAAGCACAAGTGCTCCCTACAGTAATAGTTACAGAAAACTAGAAGTGATAAGCAAGCCCAGTATTGAGGAAATAGTTAAATAAATGCACGCTTTTATCCATACACAGGAATATGTTTCCATGAACATTTATGCTTTTGAGAATATTTAACAAAATGGAATAAGCTTTAGATATGATGGTAAGTGAAAAAAACAGAAAACAAAACTGTAAATGTGGCATGATCCCAACTATGGTACATATAAAATCTACTGAGCGTTGTCCTATGCACCAAGAAGTTGCTGGTTCAGTTCCCAGTCAGGGCACATGCCCGGGTTGTGGGCTCAATCCCCAGTGTGGGGCCTGCAGGAGGCAGCTGATCAGTGATGAACTTTCATCATTGATATTTCTATATCTCTCTCCCTCTCCCTGCCTTTCTGAGGTCAATAAAATGTATTAAAATAAATAAAATGTAGAGTGAAAATAATTAAGTGAAAATAATCTGAGTTTTAATAATAAAGTGTAAAATGGGATGTTCACATGCAAAAAAAAATTTACTTTAATCTATACCTGACTCCATATTAAAAAATTCAAAATGGATCATTAGACCTAATATAAAACCTAAAACTATAAAATTTCTGGAAGAAAATACCGGGAGACGGTGTGGTAGGGACGACCCCGGTGAGGTTGAAATGGCCCCCGTGAGGTAGGGACGACCCCGGTGAGGTTGAAACAGCCCCTGTGAGGTAGGGACGACCCCGGTCTGTAGGGACAACCCCGGTCAGGTCGAAACGGCCCCAGTGTGGTAGGGACAACCCCGGTCAGGTTGAAACGGCCCCGGTGTGGTAGGGACGACCCCGGTGAGGTTGAAACGGCCCCCGTGAGGTATGGACGACCCCGGTGAGGTTGAAACGGCCCCCGTGAGGTAGTGACGGCCCCGGTGAGGTTGAAACGGCCCTGGTGAGGCTCAGACAACCCTGGTGAGGTTGAGACTACTTCAGTGAGGTTGGGACAAATAAAGGGGACCAGTACGGACTGATGAACAGGGGTAGATACAGAAGCAGAGCAACATTGAACAGAATGTTAAACTACAGTGGGAAGCCTGGGGAGGGTTGGGGGGATTAAGAGACCAACTGAAGGACTTATATGCATGCATATAAGATTAACCAATGGACACAAGACATGGGGTGGGGGGGGGCGGGGGGTAGGGGCCGGGGGAATGTCAAGGGGGGGAAAAAAGGAGACATATGTAATACTCTTTGTAATACTTTAAGAAATAAAAATTATTAAAATAAAAAAAAAAAAATACCGGGAGAACTCTTCGTGATCTTGGGTTGGGTAAAGATTACTTAGATATGGCATCAAAAGCATGATTCATAAAAGCAAAAAGAAAAAAAAAGGACAAATTGAAGTTATCAAAATTAAAAACTTCTGCTCTTTGAAAGACACTATTAGATGGATGCAAAGATAAGACACAAATTGGAAGAAAATAACTACAAAACATCTATCTCCTTGGATTTACATCCAAAATACATAAGAAATAATCAACCCAATAAACTGGCAATAGATTTGTACAGTTCAGTAAAGAAGATATAAGAATGGCAAATAAGCACATGAAAAGATACTCAAAATCATTAGTCATTAAGGTAATGAAAATTAACACACAATGAGATTCTGTCATGAACAAATTATATTAATAGAAAAGTCACTTTCTATTACTGATCAGAATGACTAAGTAAGTTTACAAAGAGTGACCACAGCGGGTGTCAGCAGGCTACTGAGGACACGGAAGTCTCACATCCTACTAGTGGACTAGTAGATGGTACCACCTCTTTAGGAAAGCTGGGCAGTCTCTTAGAAAGTTTAACACACACTGACATGATCCAGCCAGCTACCCTAGGGATTTCCACGACAAGCCAGTGAGAGCTGCTTTACGTGGAAGTCAAAACTGGAAACATCCCGCATGTTGCTCCCACCAGCAGGTTAAGTGGCTGAACCAGTGATGGCGAACCTATGACACGCGTGTCAGAGGTGACACGCGAACTCATTTTTTTGGTTGATTTTTCTTTGTTAAATGGCATTTAAATATATAAAATAAATATCAAAAATATAAGTCTTTGTTTTACTATGGTTGCAAGTATCAAAAAATTTCTATATGTGACACGGCACCAGAGTTAAGTTAGGGTTTTTCAAAATGCTGACACGCCGAGCTCAAAAGGTTCGCCATCACTGGTGAACCAACTGTGGCGCATGGTGAAGACAGACCACAGCTCAGCTGTGGACGGGGATGAACGGCTGAGACACACACAGTACAAGAGGGACGAGCCTCAGTCAGGCTGCGTGAAGGAAGCCAGACCAAACCCAAACCAAACCCAGCCCGGTACCCACTGTAAGATTTCATCATAAAGGTCTATAAATACAAACTCATCCATCCTGACAGACAGCAGATCTGTGGTTGGCCAAGTTGGGGGAGGTGAAGGAAGCTCACAAATTTGGGGGATGGTGGCTATGTCCATTGTATTGATTGTGATGGAATTGCAGATATGTGTAAAGTATATCAGACTGTACACTTTGAGTATGTT
This sequence comes from Myotis yumanensis, assembly GCF_028538775.1. Classification (NCBI taxonomy): domain Eukaryota; kingdom Metazoa; phylum Chordata; class Mammalia; order Chiroptera; family Vespertilionidae; genus Myotis; species Myotis yumanensis. Next base: position 20,213,752 of record NW_027223764.1, on the reverse strand, counting down.
CAGGTTGTAGTATGTCAATTATACCTTAATATAGCTGTTATAAAAAGTAATGTGTTGCCCTGACCGCTTTGGCTCAGTGGATAGAGCGTCAGCGTGCGGACTGAAGGGTCCCAGGTTCGATTCCGGTCAAGGGCATGTACCTTGGTTGCAGGCACATTCCCAGTGGGGGCTGTGCAGGAGGCAGCTGATCCATGTTTCTCTCTCATCGATGTTTCTAACTCTCTATCCCTCTCCCTTCCTCTCTGTAAAAAATCAATAAAATATATTTTTTAAAAAAGTAATGTGTTAAGATTACGCTAAACTTTTTAAGTAAAGAAACTGGTGAGATCAAGTTTCTCTGCTGTGCGATTAAAATTCTACCTCCCCCTGCCCTCACTTAGCCAGTCGGCCCTGGGGGAAGTCAGGGGTGGGAGGTGCGAAGGATGCTGGGCCACACACTGTCTCCGGCCCCGCCCTGGAGGGCGGGCAGGCTCTCCTGCCCCCTGTCCTCCCGGCAGCTCTGTGCTGTCCCCTCCCGTCCGTCCCACACTCACCTCTTCTCCCTCATACTCCGACTGCCCAAACTTCAGCCGCAGACTCTCTTCAAACTCCTCATCTGTCCAGTAAAAGAGGACCTCTGCCCCCTCTGTGGCCACCAAGACGCACTTCATCTGCCAGGGAGAAGCAAGGTCAAGGCTGCCTCCCAGCCCCACATCCTTAAGCTCGGCCTGAGTGATGAAGAGGATCCTAACCCCAGCAAACATCTATGAGCCCTTCCTGGGCACCAGGCACCACGCCCGGGCCTCCGGGTGTTACTTCTCCACTCCCTCTCAACCCCCTGGTAAAACAGGAACCTTCAGCTCCTTCCGTTTCATAGAGCACCATGTGGCACAGCTGGAAGTGGCAGAGAAGGGATCCTGTCTGAGGCCATGGCTGGGCTCTTCCCTGTGTCTTCTGACCCCTGGGCCTCCTGGGATCAATCGTGAGGAAGGACCCAGCTCTCGATCTGGACACGAGTCCCCTGCACGGGGAGGCAGGCAGTCCCCGGGCTCAGGGCAGACAGAGCCTGTGCCGGAACGGAGGGCAGCTACGGAACCTCCCTCGGGGCAGTCCAGAGGTGTGTTTGTCCTCAAATCAAAAAACAGCCACAAAAGGCGAGCTTCGAAGCCCACCAGGAGTGGATTCCGCACAATTTCATTCACATGTTCTTGCTTTGGGTGGAAACAGAGGCTGCCTGACCTTGTCCACGTTCTCACACTTGTTTAGCTGCTGAGTTCGCAGCCACATCCTCCAGTACCTCTGGCCCTTTCGAACCTCCTTCCCCACCACCCACTCATGTACCCTCTGTGCCACACATTTTAAGGCTTAATTATAGAAAATGTGTTTTCGTATCCACCAACTGGTCGATTATTAATTCAGAGCTCCCTGCACTGTGTCTTGGCCCCTGGGGTGTAGCAAGATGTCGAGACTCTCAACCCCGGAGAAGCGTGCCCAAGCCTGGTGAGGCCAGAGCTCTCAGGTGGTGCGTGCGGCTCAGAACCCCCGAGAGGAACTTCACGCCTTCTCGTGTGCCTCAGTGTGCCACACGGACATGATCACGTTGCCCCTGTGCTAAGACATGACACGGATTAGGAAGGAAGCTCTGAGTCTTCCATGAGTGGAGGTTCAGCTTCCTCAATAAGATCGTAGCATTTCGAGGTCTCAGACCCCTACTCTCTTTAGGATCCCCTATCTGAGCAGCTTAGTGGTACTTACTGAATTCCCTCCAAATCTCCAGTTGGTTTATCAACTCTAACGCAGAGCACCTGGCCTCAAGGTGTTTCCAGCCTATCCCCGCGGAATTGCTAAGCACCAGGCAGGGGCTGCGAGAACAGAGTGAGGGCAGCTGGACCTGGAAGAGGCGCCGGGACTCCCAGGCCAGCCTGATGTGGGGGTGGGGCATGGTGCGCTATGGAATGATGGCTGTGGTCCACAGCAGAGAGCCCCTGTAGGCTGGTAAGGCTGTGGGAAAGGCGTGCTGGCCACAGATGGGTGAGGTCAGGTTATGGAGGCAGGTCACCTGGTGTGGGGTCCTGAGGGCCCACTCCTTGGTGGAGGCCAGGAGAAGTGTAGCCTAGAGACACAGCCGACCCTGATGACTGCCTGGATGCGAGGGAGGACGGAGAGAGTAGGCAAAGGTGACGTCAGGGGCTGGGGAGAGGGCTATGCAGAGCCTGGGAGAACTCAGTCACTGCCTGCCTCGCTCTGTCCACCTCCCGCAGCCCCAGAGTGGGTGCTGCCTGCCTCCGGCTGCCCCAGGTATGGCGGAATCATCTACCTTGGTAAGGAGCACAGCGGAGCTTCCCGACAGCCAGCGGTTCAGAAAGGGCTGCAGTGCACAGACTCTGTGACCAGCTCATGGAGAGCAGCATAGCATTCCGGGTCCTGCAAATGCTTAAAACAGAGAGGTCATGAGGGCAAGCAGTTCTGATTGTGCCAGTTCCTGGGAGTGGACAAGGGGGCGAAGGACTGACTGCGTGGTCACAGCTCTTGCTCTGGCTCGGAGGCAGTCTGCTCAGTACATTTCCCCCACAGCCAGGTGTCCGAGTGCCCTGTACCCCTCCACCCCTACCCGAGGACAACTGGAACAGGACATAGCAGGTGCCCCACAAGCATGAATTCCCACCTACTGTTTCCCTCCAAGCACGCTCACTTCCCTATGGGTCATGCAGAGCCGCGGTGTGGTCAGCAAACCCACTCTAGTCCCAGGAAAAAGGAACCTGACCCCTGGTTCTAGTTTTGGCTTTGCCAAGGCCCTTAAACCTCCCTGAGCCTCAGACTCGGCTGGGAAAGGGAGGACAAATCCCTGCTGCACTTGCCTAGAGGTTATAGGGAGAGTCGGGGGTCACCGGGCAGGAGGGCCCTGACACAGAGGTGTGTGGGGGGAAGGGGGTCTTTATTCTTATTTCCCAGGTGCCCTTCATCAAACAACGGGATGAACGAAACTGGCTGTGGGTCCTTCACATTTTGATGATAAAAGGCGGGAGTAATGCAAAGCTTTAGCTCAATGAGGATGAGGCAGGAAGGGCTTTTAGGGCTCAGCATTTTTTCGCAACAGAACTGAGTCTCGCTACTTCAGGCCACATTCCCAGGAAAATGGGAGTGTTTCCTAGTGAACATTCGGTTGTACTTTTGTTATTCCAAACGGCTCCTCGGAGGCCCTGTTCTCTCTCCCCTGCGCTCAGGAGGGAACGCGGGACTCACGGAGCTCTGCCCGCGCCCCCAGCCCCAGTGTCCTCGGGCACCGTCCGCCTGCGGCAGCTCGGGCTGCGCCCGGCCCTGCCCCGCGGGGCGCCCGACCCCGCAGCCTTCCATCGGCCCCGCACTCGCCAGTGTGGACAGCAGTTTCACCCCCAAGTCCCCTCGCACCTCACAGCTACCCTGGGGAGAAGGCCGGGCTGGTGGCACCCGCCCCACTTCGGAGCTGCAGGAACTTGGGCTCCGAGAAGCGAAGCGACTGGCTCTCGGCCACGCGGGCGGTGGGTGAGCCGGGGTGGGGCCCGCGCCCCACGTCCGGGGGACCGCGCGGTCCCGAGCCAGGTCCGCCGCCCACGGAGGGGGCAGCCGAGGGCCGCGCCGGGACAGTCGGGGGGCCCCTCCTGCGCGAGCACCGCCGCTCAGCCGGTCCGCCCCGGCGCGCTTCCGGGTGGGACCACGTGATTCCCCACGTGACCGCCCGCCCGGCGGCTCCGGGGCGGTGCAGTGGGCTCGGGTGGGACGCTCCGCCCTGGAGCTCGGGCTCCTGCCGACCCGGGTCCCCTTCCTGTTGTCGTTGAGGGGGGCGCCCAGGCCCAAAGCATTGGGGGCGCCGCCCACAGCGCTCAGGGCCGCGTCCCGCACTGTGCCAGCCCGTCCCCTGGCCTCAGTCCCAGCGGTGCCCCACGGAGGCACCGGGAACAGCCCCATTTCGCTTCATTTCGCAGAAGAGGAAACTGCGGCCTAAAGATAACCACGTGCCGGGGCCCAGCTGGGTGACCAGCCAGGCCCCCGGCTCCAGGCTGGCCCTTGTCCAGGGACGGGCTTTGCTTCTGGGCTGCGCTTCAGCCCCGGCAGGAGCCGCCGGTTTCCCTGGCCTCCTGGGGAGCGGACAGCCTGCGGGAGGGCCCAGCTGCCCCCAGGGGCACCCCGGAATTTCTTCGTCCATTGCGGGGAGGGGCCTTCACATTAGGGGCTTTGTTTTGCACCCGAGTTCGCAAGATTTTCTTAAATTGTGTGTGTGCTTGTAGAGGCTGAAGGCGGGGAGAGCGGAGGAAGGTTATGGAAGGGACTCGTCCCCACCAAGTCACCCCTCAGTGTCCTGGAGTCTCTCCTAGGAGCTTTGAGCGCAGCCCAGGAGGGATCACTTTGAGGGACGGTGTAGGAGAGCACCCCCTCTCCCCGTCCCCGCCTAAGGCAGGAGCCAAGAATTAATGCCTCCACCACCTTCAGACAAAGCAAACATCACTCCTGCTCCCCTTCCTCCATTCACTGCCCCTCCCTGGCAGCCCACCTTAGGGCCCAAACTCCCCGTCCATAGCACAGAGCCCCTCCGCAGGCACTGTCTCCCGTCCACAGCTGAGGTCTCCGGCGGTGCACTCTATCCTGTTATTTCCACTCACCATGTTTCTCTTTTGTGTCAAACTCTTCGTAAGCATGAATTTCAGTGATTGAATAAATTTCATCAAGTGGATTTGCTATTTATTCTCCCCGCCCACCCCACTAGTCCATTTCCCATCAGCATTGTATGAGGGCTCCAATTTCTCTACATTTTCGCCAAAGCTTGTTGTCGTTTTTTAACAGCCATCCTCATGGGTGTGAAGTGGTATCTCATGATTTTGATTTGTATTTCTCTAATGACTAATGACATTCAGCATCTACTCATGTACGTTGCAGCAATTTATATGTCTTCTTTGGGAAAATGCCTACTCAAATCCGTTGCTCATTTTAAAATTAAGTTAATTCTCTTTTTATTATTAGTTTTAAGAGTTCTTTATATATTCCGGATACAAGTCCTTTATTTGATACATGATTTGCAAAAATTTTCTCCTATTATGTGTTTTTTAAAAATCCTTGTTGTTGAAAGCATTACATATGTACCCTTCCCCCCCCCCCCCCCCTCATTGACCTCTTCTAACCTGCCCCCACCACCCGCCCCAGGCCTTCACCACCCTATTGTCTCTGTCCATGGGCTATGAATATATGCATACAAGTTTTCTGGTTGATGGCTTCCCACCCACTCACCCACCCCCACCTTCCCTCTGAGATTCTTCAGTCTGTTCCATGCTTCTACGTCTCTGGATCTATTTTGTTCATCAGTTTATTTTGTTCATTAGATTTCACATATGAGTGAAATCATGTGATACTTGTCTTTCTCTGACTGGCTTATTTCACTTAGCATAATACTCTCCAGGTCTCTCCATGCTATCTCAAAGGGTAAGAGATCCTTCTTTTTTACAGCTGCATAGTATTCCATGGTATTCATGTACCACAGCTTTTTTATCCACTCATCTACTGATGGGCACTTGGGCTGTTTCCAGATTTTAGCTATTGTAAATTGTGCTGCTATGAGCATAGGGGTGCATAAATTCTTTCTGATTGGTATTTTGAAGTTTCTTAGGATATCCTAGAAGTGGGATCAATGGGTCAAATGGCAGTTCCATATTTAATTTTTTTAGGAAAGTCCATATTGTTTTCCATAATGGGTGCACCCGTCTGCATTCCCACCCACCGTGTACTAGGATTCCCTTTTCTCCACATCCTCGCCAATACTTGTCATTTGTTGACTTGTTGATGGTAGCCAGTCTGACAGATGTGAGGTGATACCTCATTGTTGTTTCAATTTGCATCTCTCTGATGATCAGTGACTTTGAGCATTTTTTCATATGTCTCTTGGCCATCTGTATGTCCACTTTGGAAAAGTGTCTAGTCCTTTGTCTATTTTTTAATTGGATTGTTTGTCATCCTTTTGTTAAGTTGTATGTGTTCCTTATATATTTTGGATATTAACCCTTTATCAGATGTACCATTGCCAAATATGTTCTCCTTTTTCATGTTGTTGATGGTTTCTTTTGCTTTGCAGAAGCTTTTATTTTAATGTAGTCCCATTTGTTTATTTTCTCCTTAGTTTCCTTTGTCCTAGGAGATGTATCCACACAGATATTGCTATGAGAGATGTTTGAAATTTTGCTGCCTAGATTTCTTCTAGGATTTTTATGGTTTCACAACTTACATTTAAGTCTTTTATCCATTTTGAATTTATTCTTGTATATGGTGTAAGTTGACAGTCTAATTTCATTTTTTTGCATGTGTCTGTCCAATTTTCCCAACATCATTTATTAAAGAGACTGTCTTGATACCATTGTATGCTCTTGCCTCCTTTGTCAAATATTGAGCGTAATGGCCTGGGTCGATTTATGGGGTCTCTGTTCTATTTTATTGATCTATATTCCTGTTCTTGTGCCAGTACCAGGCTGTTTTGATTACAGTGGGTTTGTAGTATAACTTGATACCTGGTATTATGATCCCTCCAACTTTGTTCTTCTTTCTCAAGATTGCTGCGGCTATTTGGGGTCTTTTTTGGTTCCATATAAATTTTTGGAGTATTTGTTCTAGATCTGTGAACCATTATGTGTTTTGTCTTTTTACTTATCACTTGTAGCACAAATGTTTTCAATTTTTATGTAATCCAATTTATCTATTTGTAATTATGTGCAGGTTTTTGTGTCAACGTAAGTTTTTATTTCACTTGGATAAACACCTAGGAGTGGGATGGCGGGACTGCATGTAAAGTGTATGTTTAAGTTTATATTAAGCCGTTGAACTGTTTTCCAAAGTGCATGCACCATTTTATATTCCCTCTACAATATTGAGAGTTTTAGTTGCTTTGTAGTCTCCTTAGCATTTGATATTGCCTTTTTCTAACTTATGCCATTCTAGTAGGTATGTAGTTTTTATCTATGTATCTCATTGTGGTTTTAATTTCCATTTTCCTAATGACAAATGATGCTTTTCATGTGCTTGTATGCCATCTATATCTCTTCTCTGGTAAAGTATTCAAATCATTTGCTCATTTTAAAAATTGGATTGTCTTGCTTCTTATTATTTATATGATTTCTTTATATATTTGGATACAAATCCTTTAACAGATATCTATTTTGCACTTTTTTTTTTTGCAGTCTGTGGCTTTGTTTTTTCACTTTCTTCACAGGGACTTTCAAAGAATAGAAATCTTTGTGCTTTTTTGTGTGTACAGTCTAAAAAAATCGTTGCCTAAGCTAGGGTCACAAAGAGTTTCTCCTGTATTTTCTTCTAGAAGTTTTATAATTTTAGGTTTTACTTTTATGTCTAACATCCATTTCAAGTTGATTTTTGTAGATGGTATGAGAGAAGGGTTCATTGTTTTGCATATAAATATCCATTTTTTCTAGTTCCATTTGTTGAAAAAATATTCTTTCTCCACTGAATTACTTTGACACATTTAACTCAAATCAGTTGTCCATATATGCATGAATCTATTTCTGGAGTGTCTATTCTGTTCATTAAATTTGTAAGGATTCAGGTCACATTAAGGATTTTATTGATTTTTCTCAATAGCTTTTGGTTTCACCAATTTTCATTGGTTCTCATTTCCCTAATTTCTGTACTGATATTTACTATTTCCTTTCTTGTGTTTACTTTGGATTTAATTTGCTTTTCTTTTTAAATAATTTATTAAGCTAGAAACTGACCTGATTTGAGATCTTTTGTCTTTTCTAACAATGAAGTTTACTACTATAAAATTCTCTCAAGGTTCTGCTTTATCAGCACCTACAATTTTTGATATGTTATATTTTAATTTTTCATTAGTTTAAAATACTTTATATATATTTTTATTTTTTTGACCCATGGGTTTTTAGAAATGTATTATTAATTTCCAAATATTTGGAGCTTTTCAGGATATCTATAGATTTCTATTTCAAGTCCATCTGCTCAGAGAATATGCTTTGTATGACTTGAATCCTTTTACATTTACTGATGGCCTAGGACAGCCGTGGGCAAACTACGGCCCGTGGGCTGGATCTGGCCCGTTTTAAATGAATAAAACTAAAAAAAAAAAAAAGACCGTACCCTTTTATGTAATGATGTTTACTTTGAATTTATATTAGTTCACACAAACACTCCATCCATGCTTTTGTTCCGGCCCTCTGGTCCAGTTTAAGAACCCATTGTGGCCCTCGAGTCAAAAAGTTTGCCCACCCCTGGCCTAGGATATGGTCTATCTTGGAGATGCCCATAGCAATCTTAGAGGCTAAGTGCTAAAGATGGCAGAGAACTCACAGCAGTCTGGATCCCTAAAGGACTACATGGAACAGAACCGCTGCCCACCTTGGTCGCATTACCACCAACTGAATTTTACATGACCTTTGAGCAAGAAATAAACTTCAATTGTGTTAAGCCATTGAGAGTCTGAGGCTTACCTGTTATTACAGCTATTAGTTAATTTATGAGAGACAATGACATCTAACTTGAATAATAAAATTTAATTTCCATTTAGAGTACTTGAAGCAAGCTTGTGGGGGACAGGGGGGAAGGGTAGGGCAGCACACCATGAAATCAAAGGTTCCCAGCATGTGTTAGTTCATCAGGCAATCAGTCTTAAGGTCAAGGACAACAGTGACCTCCCTTTCCCCACAGAACACCCTGAGAACAGAAAGTTAGAGTATTCACATTTTATTACTTACAAAACATTACCTCAATATATAAACTACCTCATGAACCCAAGCCTCTGCAATCATCAGGTTCATATAAACCTTAATATATTCTGTTTTCTGGAAGGAAATATTAACACCTGTTTAAATCCCCTGCACAGAGAAGAAACTTTCCCTGGGAGGTGTTCCTGCACTCATTTTGCCAACTTCCAGATCAAGAGAACGAAGGTTTCTTTTTGCTTCTCCCAAAAATATAATTTATTACATAACATTTACAACTTAAAAAAGAATCCTAGAAGATTTTTATGAGTAATAATTAGAAGAGTAATGTTAGTGATGTCTCTGCTGGGTGCATGAGACAGTGGGAGTTATTCACGAGCTGGTCATTTGGGACTTGTCAGCTCCTCCCAAATGCTCCCAGAGCTCCCAGGGACTGCTCTGGTGCTTGGAAGGAAGTGGGTGCCAAAGCGTTTGATTTGCTCTCTTTTGGTGTTTTGGCTTTCTTGTTTTGGAGTGATATTTGTGAATACTACCCATAGGACAATGATTAGTGGACTTTCTATTTAGTTTGGGAAGGTGAAGAGAGACTTCCAAACCTCTGGGTGGTGGAGGGAGGAGGAGCAGGGCTAGCAGAGGCAGCATGCATGGGTGCTAACTGGCTCCACCGCTTACCTTCAAGACTTAGAATATCAAGACTCATCACCTGTGGTGGGTAGTGGTGGTGGGAGTGGCCATTTAAATTATTCTACAGAAAAACACACACGGAGGGGAGCAGACTAGGAGGGCCACTGGTGGGCCAAGTTGAGCCTGGATTCAAAATTCTATAGCCAAGGCTGGTCATAACCCAATTCACTACTCATCAGAGTTGTTAGCTGCCTACCCCAAACCCGAGATCAACTGTCCTGGGTGAAGCCACTACTAGAGTTGTCTGTAGACACACACAGGATGTTAAGAAAGCTAGCTGTGGGCATAATAGAGATGAGAAAAAGTTGGCCATAACTAGTCCAATAAGCGAGAAAGGAAGTACAATGCAATGAGAGTAGGCTTTGGAATCCAACAGATCTGGGTTCAAGTCCCAGTCCTGCCCTCTGCTTATCCAGATGGCTTTGGATGGATTACTTCTCTGGTCCTCCCCAAGTACTCACTGCCCAGGACTGGGATAGAAAGGCAGTACAGGAGCCTTTGTGTTCTTGTTAGTGGAACTGAAATGGAGTGACTATAATGTTCTAGTTGTTTGGGCCTTATAATGACTGCTTCTCTTTGAGAACCCTTACTATCTTATTTTTAATTCTGGCTCATCTTATGAAAAGATTGCAAACATTTCTACAACCAAAACTGAATTCCCTCTCAGTACAGCAGATTTCCCTGGGCTCCAGGTTGAGGACAGAGTGGCTGGCAGAGGTGAGGCTGTGGGACTGGAGAGTAAGTAAGTAGAAGTGAGCAATTGGCAGTGTCCAGGCTGGGGCAGTGGTATGAGGTTGGGAAGAAGGGGAAGTAGAGGAAGCCATGCTCCATAAATGTTTATGCCCTTTCTTCCCTTGCCTTTTCCAAGCCATAGCTCTATTATTTTTGGTTGCTCTATTGATATTTCAAATGTTTAAAGTCCTCCCCTGTTCTAACATTTTTATCCACCTGGTTGGCCTTTGCTTCTGCAGAGATTAAACACTGCCCTTTTGTTTTCAGAAATAAACCCCAGGAGGCTGCAGAGCTGGAGGGGCTTCTCAGGCAGATTCCACCACCAACCTCTGACCTGCCAGAGCTGTAGGGCTTGGCCCACCTGCCCGGGGAGAGGCTGGGGCTGCAGAGAGAAAGAGGGCCTTGGGAATGATGATCTGGGAGTCCTAGGCCTGTTGCCCTGTCTGGTATTTTCAAGCTTTTCTCCATTTGGCGATAATGCCAACATCCCGCAGCTGCAGTGTTTTCAGGGCACTAGAGGAACTGGGACACTCTCTCCAAATAACAATGAGAATTTGTTCTGAGCCTTTGCGATAAGAAAGGAGAAAGAAAATCATTCCTAGAGGCAGAAGGAGCATAAAATCATCTCCACAAGACAGAGTTTTCATTACCCATTATCAGGCGTTCAAATAAGCACTTTGGAAGCCCATCTTTTGGTTTAAAATAAATGGTTCTTAAGTCTTAGGTTATCTCAGCCACGTCTTGTTTTAGGAGGAAATATCTGATCGGGGAGGCTGTGGGTGAGCTCTTTTATCCCGGGCCCAGCCTGGCAAGCTGCTCCGTGATGTGGATGGTGGTGCTGAATTCTGCCCCAGGCTCCCTTTTGTGGGAAGTGTGATAGGGGAATCCATTCGAAGGAGGCATTCCCCCGATTGAGTCATCACCCCGACACAAATGAAAAATCCAGGATAGATGCGGTGTTTTAAAATCTCTATGGGATGTGATTTTATATTGAGTTTCTTGGTTTTCTTTGAACAATGCAAATACTTCTTCTGTGATTCAGTTGTAAAGTTAGAATTGCAGGACTCCAGAAATAAATCTCAGTGGTCCTCTCTCTCTTTTAATTAACTAGAAAAAGCAAAACCTCTTAGGAGCCACGTTAAATACACAGAGAAAGACAGAAGAAGCAGGAACTGCCTATGTTCCCCACATGTAGAGGCTGAGTGAAGAATCGGCACTTACAGAAAGTGCACTCAGTGGAGCTTTGGGGGTCTTGGCTGTGCTGAATTAACAGAACCTAGAAGAGGTGAAGGGGTGAGTCTGTGAACTGGGCAGCCACTGAGCTTGGTGGTTAAATGAACAAGCTCTTGATTATTCTGAGCTCAGCAAACCATTGCCCTGGGTGATCTGGGAACGTTCTGGACCCTCTGCATGAATTACAGGAAAAACAGGGGCTACTGTGTCTGTAAAGCAACCTAGCCCAGGGCCTGCCTGCAGGGACCTCAGGTAGCTCTGGTTGTTACCAGGGGCCCTGCTGCTCCGCCTGCACCCCCTTTTGGGGAAACAACGGTTTGGTCTTTCATTTCTCCTTTTCGCTCTCTTCCTCACTTGGGGCTGTCTGTCACTTCTTTCCCCTCCTTTCTCTCTCCACCCTCTCAGAGCTGAAGCTTCAGGGGGAGGTGCCTGTTTCCAGAGGAGAGGGACCCTCTGAGTTACCCCAAGGCTGCATGTCAGGGTCCAGCCTCTAGGCTGAGCTACCCGCTGACTGGGCCCAGCTCATTCCCGTCTCCCCTCTTGCTGCACCTCCTGTGTGCTGTTCCTTCTGTACCTAATAATAAGCCTGTCAAAACCACACCCGCTCCCTTCCTTACACAGAAATGAGCCTGTCAGCTTCCCTCTCTCAACTCCCAGTTCTTCAAGCTGAGACCCCTCCACGCCCTCTCCCGGTTCATCCTCCTCCTGTCTCTCACCTACTGCTCACTCTGCAGACTTGGCCCTCATCCTTATTTAACACCTTGGCATCTTGGGCAGTTTCCCTGGCCTCTGGCCTCAGCGACCCTGCTTCTCCCTTCCATTCCCAGCCTTTCACAGTTCACTCCCCTAGTTGGAACCCTGTGACATTGACAAATATCTCCTCCTTTTAAAAGAGCATCATTCGTGTCATTTATCCTGAGATAGAAAATCACATCTACAGAAAAGGAAGGAATTTCAGCCACGGATTGTTTGCAAGGACCCCACAGCCCAGACGGAAGGTCCTCATGATGAACTTCAACTCACTCCACTTGCTCCTGTCCACCTGGGAGCTTCCCACCAACCATCCCAGTTTCCCCTTCAGTCCTGCTCCGGATCCTGCCTTCCCTGGAATGGCTAACCGAAAGCTGTGTTCACTGCTCAGAGGAGTTGGTCTGGGACAAGAGGGACCTGGTCGTGTTTAGTGACCAGATTGAATTTCTGCCTAGTGAATGCACTGAGAGGCACACAGCTACTAGTGAAGAGGCAGGAAGATTAGATTCAGTGGTATCTTAAGGCGAGAACCTTTGGTTTATACCTCTTTTTTATTTTTAATGGTTTTGGTCAACCAAACCATTAAGGGCTTATCCTTAGTAAATATTCTTTAGAATTTGAGGCAAGTCTAATTGTTTGTTTATTGTTGTGTGTGTACATGTGTGGTGATAGTTCGGTGTGTGTGTGTACATGTGTGGTGGTGGTTTTATGTGTGTATGTGTGAGGGTGTACATGTGTGGTGGTGGTTTGGTGTGTGTGTGTGTGTGTGTGTGTGTGAGTGTACATGTGTGGTGGTGGTTTGATATGTGTGTGTGAGGGTGTACATGTGTGGTGGTGGTGGTTTGGAGTATGTGTGTGTGTGTGTGTGGACATGTATGGGGGTAGTGGTGGTGAACTGTGTGTGTATGTGTGTGTGTGTGTGTGGACATGTGTGATGGTGGTGTGGTGTGTGTGTGTGGACATGTGTGGTGGTGGTGTGGTGTGTGTGTGCATGTGTGGTGGTGGGGTGTGTGTGTGTGTGGACATGTGTGGTGGTGGTGGTGGTGTGTGTGTGTGTGTGTGTGGACATGTGTGGTGGTGGTGGTGTGTGTGTGTGTGTGTGTGTGTGGACATGTGTGGTGGTGGTGTGTGTGTGTGTGTGTGTGTGTGGACATGTGTGGCGATGGTATGGTGTACTTTCTCTTTGTACCGAAACTCTCCCTCACAGCCGCATGACGGATGATGATTGCTTTTTGTGGTGCCTACTACATTGCTCTCCACTCAATGTATATTGTTACCCGACTCCCATTCCAACCCTGGGGGAATCTGGATTCACAGAGGAATAGAGCCTTCTTATAAAATCTGGAGTATGATTGCAATTTTACTTTTGAAGCACTGGCTTCCCAGAGGAATAGCCAGTGATTGATGCCACTGTCAGAAATCCAGATGCACACACTCATACATCAGCTGGGAAATGACACAAAGAGCTCACCCATCAACCAGGGCTGACTCACCCACTTGCTCCCCTCTGGGAAGAGAGCTCATAGGAAACCCAGTGCAACAGCAGGGAGCAGACAAGAAAAGGAGTGTGCTGGTGGTGCAGCGTGCTTTCTCTTTGTGCTGAGACTTTGGAAGAGGATGGGGCTCTCAAGGCCCACCAGGCTTTGGTCCTTGCTCATCTTCTGAGGGCAGCAGCCACAGGCTACGGCCTATAGTAACACTGCGGTGTGACCAGGATCTGGGCAGTTATTTCATTTGTCAGGGGAGTGTGCTTCAGCTGGGTCTCATGGTACACATACAAGGATACAAACAGCTCTATACACACAACTTCAACCTGATAAAGGTACCTGTGATGTCCACATTTTCCTTTGGGGTGGATGTGACCTACCTAGGCTAAGCTCGTGCTACCTTGAGAGAGCAAGTCTATGTTGATTCCAGCAGGATGGGGCAGCAGAGACTGGTTTGTTGCTAAGAAGATGTCTGAAAAGTAAGGATACTATTAGGGCGGAAAGGTGGAAAGCAGTCCAGCAGGCCTGCTGTTATTTCATGAATGTGAGGGTGGCTTATCGGTAGCGGCAGGCCAAAGCGTTGACATTCTTTACCACATAAAAGCCCATGGTAACTGGAGGGATGACCAATGTCCGGCCAGCCCGTAGGGGGCGGGGCTTCAACTCTGGGAGGGTCCCATCGTCCACCATCACTAAGGGCTGCCCGTTCAGTTGCACTGACCTGTGGAGAAGAGAAACAGAACGGAACTCAATAATGCATTATAAGGGGGCCATCGCCACAAAGCCTGGGCAGCCCCAGACTGCTGCCTGTCTGTCTGATACATGCACAGCTATCACTTACTGACACTTGCTGTGCCCAGGCTTTCACCTAGCAGCTTTATTTTATTAACACATTCAAACATCTCAGCAACACTCTGAGAAAGAAACTCATTATTCCCTTTCTACCTGCAGTGGTTAAGTGACTTGCCCAAGATCATACAACTTGTAGGTCTGGGTGTCAGGATTTGAATACAAGATAACTAGTAGTTCCACAGACACATCATTTAGACCAGCGATTTAGACCAGCGGTCGCCAACCTTTTGGACCTCAGGGACCACCAGTGGTTCGCAGACGACCGTTTGGTGACTGCTGATTTAGACAAGTGACAAGTCTCTGAGATGCAGAAGTTGAAAAGTGTCTTTCTATCAATCAAATATATCTATATCTATATCTATATCTATATCTATATCTATATCTATCTATCTATCTATAGAGAAAGAGAGAAAGAGGGAGAGAGAGAGAGAGAGGGAGGGAGAGAGAAACACCAATGTGAGAAACATCTACAGGGATCGAACCTGAAATATATGTCCTGACCAGGAATTGAACCGTCAACCTTTCAGTGCACAAGATGATGTTCAGCCAACTGAGCCACACTGGCCAGGGCTCATGCTTATATTTTTAAAAATCATAATAGCACTTTAGTTAGACCTGTGGACTGATGCACAGGCTTAAAATTATTTCAGAAATCTATTTAACTAGAATTTTTCATTAATTTGATAGCGTAGAGAACTGACATCATATTACTTGTATGGGGTTCTGAAGAAGGGGAGAGACATAGTTAACAATTCCCCTTTTTCTAATTTAAAAATGAGTTTTCATATCTAACATTTAACAGATGTTTTCATTTTTAGCAATACAATGAAGTATAAGGTGACAAAAGTAGGCATTTGTGATTACAATTCACCTATCTTGCCTGCCTTTATTCTTCCTGTGCAGCAGCCATCTTCACACTGAGAGGGGGCCACATGCATAGTGCACTTAGAGGAAAGGGGAACAGATCACCCATCCTTGGCCTGCAGTACAAAATCCAGACAACTTCCCAGCTGTTCCTGACTGGGGAGCAACTTGTACAGTCACATACTCAGAATGAAGCTCAGCTTTATGGGTCAGTAGAAAAGGCCAGAACCAGGGCATGAGCTGCAAATAAGGCTGTGAGTTACCCTGAGAAAACCAACATTGCTTAGTGATGACTGCTTCTGGGCCTTGTCTAACCTTCACTGTGATAACATTGCAGTGATATCATCTGAGCAGTAAAAAGAATAAAGTGTTAGAAATTGATACAAAGGCCTTTGTTTAGTGTTCCTTCTGTGCTGTGAATGATAGACAGGTTTAGAGAGAGATAATCAGACCCTTGCCCAATGGAGCAGTGAATTCCTGAGATAAGTGTGTTGTGAATTGCTCCCCATGGAGGAGAGTGAGGCAGAGAGGCAGCTCCAGGCTGGCCCTGCATGAGTAAGTTTGGGCCCAGTCCAGCTCTGACAGGCCAGAGGGTACAGCCCCCCTTTTCTGGTTGGGATGGCTAAGGAATGAATGAGCGGGGAGGAGACTCTTATATAGAGCCAGGCCTGCCTCTGGAAGGTGTGGGGGTGGGAACATCAAGGTCTGAAGATAGGAGTTGACCTCGTCAAATATGCAAGGAGCTTATGCTCCAAATTTGAGTGGTTCTCTCTGGTGAAGACAGTCTACTCACTGGTGTGGGAGGCAGGGTGAAGAGAGGTATTTCTGTTGCAAATAAAACAAAACAAAAACCCAGACAGGTCTTAACAGTGTATTTTTATTATTTTGTTTCAGGTGGTGTGCACTGTCAAACACAAGTTCACTAATACTAATTAATCTTTCCAGAGCACACTCAAATGTATATCACTCCTCTACTTGAAAACCTTCAGTGTCCCTCTTATACACAGAATTAGGTGCAAGCTCTCCCCTTGAGGAATTAGCTATTGCCCTTTTAGATTCAGGCGACCCCAGAGTACTGACATCTTTGGCTTCTAGGCAACACAAAACCAAGTATGATAGGCAAGCCTTTTAATTTCTATACTAATAACGAGTAGGTATTCTGGAAAAGGGCCCATTCTGATTTCCTTATTGGTTGGTTAGAAAGCTAACTCCGAGTGGGTGGAATCAGGGAGCATGGTCAAGATCTGGACTACCTCTAAATTCAGGAGCCCGACTGCTGACTTGCAAGATGCTATGGCAAATCTCTTAACCTCACTTCCTGCACTTTCTGCATCTGTAAGAATGCTACATAGGGTGTAGTGCAATGAAATAAAAATATGAAAGTCCTTTGCAAGTATAATGAGCCATATAAGCAGGGAATGGTGTTTTTGTTAATCTTTTCATTGCCGTTATGAGTAGATAAACTTTTTGGTCCTAACACTGGAGTGCTCGGTGGCAATGACTAGTTTCATGGTTCCCTGCTTAAAGCCTCTCTTCCCTTGGCTCCCATGTTCATTCTGTCTCTGCCTCTCTCTTGGGTTTCCCCCTTTGTTTCTTTTCCAGGGGGACTGTTCTCTTCTACCTGCTTCTCAGATGTTGGGGTTTCCGGTCTTTGTCTTGGACCGCTTTTTTTTCCATACTATGTACTCCCCCTGAGTGCTATACCCACACCCAGCACTTTATTATCCATATGTCCATGCTTCCCAAGCCTGCATCTCTAGCTTAGATCCTTCCAACTTACGTATCTCCACTTAACTGTCCCACAGGAACTTCGAAGTCGCTATGTCTAAAGTAAATATCTTCTACTCAAACCCTGTCCTTTTCTCTGCCTTTTAATCTTTGTGTTGGTACCACTATTTGTCCAATTAGCTAAGCCAGAAATCTGGGAGCCATCTGATATTTCTTCCCCAGTTCCTGTCTGTAGGGCCCCTACATCCAAGCAATTCAACCTTTTCACATCTGCTTCTTTCTCACCATTTACTGCTATTCTTTTAGTTCAGACCCTTCCGCACTTGCCACACTGACCTAGTAATGCTCTGTTGCTGTCACTGCTTCAAGCTCTCCAGGAACTCCCCATCCCTTCACTTGAATATGGACACTGAAGCCTAGCTCCAGCTACCTCTCCAGTCTCAGAGCATGCCGGTATCCTCACTGCAATGCCCACTCACTGTGGATCACAGACCTCTGGGTGCGTGGGGGGCGGGGGGGATGAGCTGGCAGTTATTGTAAGGATTTCATCAATATATGCATGAACAAAGATTGCTTTACAATGAAAAACTAGTAAGTCTTGCTCATACATGAGATAGTATTTCTTAAATGAAAATGTCAGATACTGTTGGGATTAAAATACACGAGTTCACTTAAAAGTATAGTATATATTTCTGAAATGTGAATGCCAGTAGAAACTGTTGGGATTAATAAGACACAAAATGATTTAAAACTGTAATAAAATTCCCAATATGATTTCTTTTTGGAGGATAAGGGCATCATGTGCTTTTTTTCAAACAAGAGTTCCTAAAAGAACAATGACTATAATGTTGACATTACCAAGGAAGCCCCCTGCTCTCCCAAGGCCCACAACCTTGCCTCAGCATGACCAAATTACTAAATGACTTGCAATTCAGCTTCTGGGTTGCTGCAAAGGAGCTCTCTGTTAGATGAACTGCTTGGGTAGTTGTAGGGCTTGCTCAGGTGTTGCTCTCTCTGGGGATCTTTCTCCACCCCCTGAGTTAGGAGCCCCAAACTTTACCTATAACTACCTCACTGAACTGTAGTGATTTACTTGCTCTCTTACCGGACGGTGAATTAGCTGCAGAAAGGGACCATGTCTTTTGTCCTTAAATTCCTGGTGCCTAACAAGATGCATGTCACAGAGTAGGGACAAAATATTTTCTGAACAAGTGAATGGATTTTTGAGGTGTTTTTTTTTTTTTTTTTTTTGCATTATTTCTTGTCTTGGGTTGAGTTTCTCCAGTTCTAAGGAGGCTCCCTGGAGGCTCCCTGAGTGTCTTTACAGATTTAATTGACACAGTGATTTTCAGCCTTTTTCATCTCATGGCACACATAAACTGATAAAATTTTGCTGCACACCAAAAAAATATATTTTTTGCTGATCTGACAAAAAATATAAGTATAATTTTGATTCATGCACACTGGATAGCTGTTCTTGTGTTGGCTGTTGTCATTTTTTTATTTGACAATCTAAGAGAAAAGAGGTTAGTGTCCCTGACCAAATAGTCAGGAATTGCATGTTTTAAAACTTCTTGCCTCACACCACTCTGTTGTGGTACACCAGTTGAAAACTGTTACATTAACATACCAATTGCTCTGGATAAGTCCTGAATTATCACTGATTCTCAGTCACTCACTAGATAATCCTACCCCAACCTGAAATAAGTTTCATTACTAGTGTTTTTCATCCTTAAAAAAAGATCTATAAGACAAACTCTTAGCTAAGCCAACATGAATTAACTGTGTGAGGCCTTGAGTCCTCTTATGTCCTTATTTACAAAGTCCCTTCATTATAAAGATGGCCTATGTGCTTACCACCTTCATTCTATTTTTCCTGCCTCCATCAAAAACATTTTTAAATTCTGTTATCCAGTGACATCATATCATGCTAAATATTCCAATGTTTCATTTTTATTCATTGAACAATTTGCAAATTTGTAAATATTATCAACTTAATTATAACAGTCACTGATTACTGAGCACTATGTGAAAGGCACTACGCCATGATTTACTTGGACTGTTGCATTTAGTCCTTACAACTACCAACTGAGGCAGGTGCTAGCGTCCCTACAGTACAGATGAGGAAGTAAAAGCTTACCCAGTCTAAAACTCTCCTAAGTCACACAGCCAGTGAGTGACAGGGCTAAGACTGCACTGCCCTTCACCATAGTCCTGTCTGCCCTTCCTTGTGATTGCTAAAGAGCCCCCTGAAGTACTTAGGGCAAGCACTATTATTATTATTGTAACTTTACTATTGAGATGAGGTCAGAGAGGTTAAGCAGTCTGGACAAGGTCATATAGCTAATAGGCTTCCTGACACCTCTTTCTACTATTTCATGTTGTTCTCTCCAATTCCAGATGGCACTCACCAGGATCATGTTTCTTTTCTTACAAACCTTTCTTATCATATTTTCATCATATTCTGGGGCCTCCTTACTGCTTAGGACTTTTCAAACCAAACACTAACTGATCCAGTCTATGTTGAACTATTTCTCTTAAATCCCTAGGTGTTCAGGCCATTTAAATTATCCAAATATTAGGACAACTGGGCTTTATCACCATCTGTTTTTACAAAGTCTGAGTTACTTTTCAATTCCTAAAGTTGTTTTCTTTATTTTGCATGCTATTTGAAAGGGGATTCAATGTCTCAATGTGGAGTCAAGTCCTCTGCTCTCCAGGTCTCTAAGGGAGCCTCTTGGCCTGGTCAACCTCCTTCCCCTCCCGCGCCACCTGTCCACAATCTCTGCTCGTCATGGCTTCCCATTGTCCTTGCTAGCAGTGGACACTGAAGCAAACTTTTGACCATCCTGAGGTCTCAGAAGCAAGTCTGGTGAGAATACCCTCTGGCCATCTTGAAGGTAATTTGCTGGACTCTGGCCCGGCCCCAGGTGGATTTTTGTAGGGGCACAGGCAAGGGAAGCCTGTGTATTATTGGGAGCAGCCTTGAGATGTAGTGTCTGGTTCAGGCTGGCATATTTGGGGTCTTGGTGGGAGGTGAAGGGACTTAGGGGTCAGTTCTGCCTCAGCCACTTTGAGAAAGTCATTGACCTTCTCTGAGGGTGGGTTTCTCAACCTGTAGGGTGGACTGGATGAATTCTAACTTTTCTTTAGGTTTGAACATTTATCAGGCAGGTGGCCCACAGCAAAACAGCTAGCCTGAGGTAGAGTTTAATGTCAAATTCAGAGTGATCTCACACAAATAGAAATCTGATCATGACATTCACCTACCTAATTGTCTAGTGCAGCCGTGGGCAAACTACGGCCCGTGGGCCGGATCCGGCCTGTTTGAAATGAATAAAACTAAAAAAAAAAAAAAGACCGTACCCTTTTATGTAATGATGTTTACTTTGAATTTATATTAGTTCACACAAACACTCCATCCATGCTTTTGTTCCGGCCCTCCGGTCCAGTTTAAGAACCCATTGTGGCCCTCGAGTCAAAAAGTTTGCCCACCCCTGGTCTAGTGACTCCCTGCTGATTTTAGACATTGTCCAACGTCATTACAAGATCCCATAGCCAAGGCCTTCTACATACTCCTTCAGCCCCTTAGAGGCTCACTGTAGCCCCTACACATTCCAGCTCCCCACCACCCACCACCCACCACCCACCACCCACCACCAACTTTTCTTTTGTGCTGCAATTTCCCCAATCACAATCTCTCATTCTCAGTGTTTTTGAACATGTTCCCTCTGACTAAAACCTTCTCCATACTCTCCCCGCTTCCAGCTTCCTCTTCCTGGCTAACTCCTATTAGTCCTTCAGGTCAGTGCCCCTCCAAAGTGCTCCTATATTGGCCAGGACTTCTTGGGTCTCAGCACTCATCACATGGTATTGGGACTGCTGACTGCTTGTTGGTCTCTCTACTAAACAGGAAGGCCGTGTTTCTGTCCTATTCATCCTGCATGCTCCTGTCAACCAGCTCACAACACAGATTTGTGATAAAAGGACTGGATATAAATATGTGGGTAGCGGAAAAGACTCTGGAATGGAAGCCAGAGACCAGAGTTTTAGTGCACACTCTGAGCATGACATGTGCAGGCCTAGATATGTTACCAGTCCTCTCTGGTCTCAACTTCTGGATTGTTAAATGAAGAGGGAGAGGGGGGGGAGGGAGGGAAAGGAGGGGAAGGGGTTGGGGGAGAGGGAGAGAAAAGAGAATAAATAAGAGTCTGAGTGTGTGTGTGTGATTGAGTGGGTATATGGGGGCCAGTTGGCGGGGGTATCAGTTCCCTTTGCTCCTCATAACCCGAACAGCTAGTTCTGACGTGGTTCCATTGTGCTTCCCCATGGGCCACTAGAGGTCACTCTTGTTCTACACATCGGTGTCAGAGAGCATGTCAGGGCTGCGGCTCCCAGGAAGCCAGAGAGGGTCCGCCTGTCCCCACAGACCGCTCTCAGTCCCAGGAATGCCAGGGGGTGAGCCCTGTGCTTGGTCTCCAGAGGAACAAACCACAGGATCAATCAAATCCCAACAAAACGTTGTGGCGGACCACTTGAAATGGGGCTAAAATTAAGGAAACTTGCAAGCCGGACTGAGACTCCTGCCTGGGGTGCGGAATTCCAGGCCAGTGTGTGGAGAGGGGGTCTGCGCAGGTGTGAGGCTGGCCGATGCCTGTGTGACTCTGCGCCAGGCTCTCAGGTCCCCAGTCCCAGGCGTCCCCTCGCACTAGCCAGCGTGCACCTGTGTGTTTTACAGGCCCCAGGCCAAGTTGCCCCCTGGAGGCCTCCTGGCTGAGTTAGAAAGCTGGTATGCGCAGCTGCCCTGCCCTTCTCCAGGTCAGGGGCAGGTTAGAGCCCGGAGGGAGCAGGCCAGGTTTGAGGAGGGCCCTAGCTCCCCTTTCCTGCTCTGGGAGGGGCTGTGCATCTGGGGTCGCTTAGAGAGGAAGTTCTTTTGAAACAGCCATGAGTGATCGCTCCTCCACTGAGAGGGCTGCTCTAAGCCGCCACTGCAGCTAGTGTCCCTGGTCCCACATGCCCAGCTGGAGCATAGGCTGTAGGAAGTCCACCACCCTCTCTGGGGTCATGGGGAGGCTTACTTCCTCCCAAGGGTATCCTGCACTTTTTCTCCCTGTGCTTTTTGCTCTGCATGGAATCTAGTAGCATCTGCCAAAAGGCGTACTCTTCCCTCCAGGCCCCATGGATGTGGCCTCCTCCACGGGCCTTACCCAAGGGCCCCTCCATTTGAGCATGCATCCTTCCCAGCTTTATTTTATCCATGTGCAGGAGTCATTTTGCCTGCGAAACATATTTGTTTTCATTTCTTAATTTTCATACCACGTGGTTCAGTGCCTTCTTGCCTATGATAGTAGTTCAAATTAATGTCTGTCCAGTTCTACTCAGGCAACCTCTCTAGGAGTTCTCATGTGGCTGGTTAGGCACTCCTTTCCCCTTCTCTGTTGTTAGAGAGAGGAGACCAAACAAGAGAGAAAAATGGAGATAAAAGCTCCCTGTTCCCCTTGTCCCTCCAAAAGCTCACATCATATATGAAGTTCCTGGCCACG
Organism: Myotis yumanensis; assembly: GCF_028538775.1. Classification (NCBI taxonomy): domain Eukaryota; kingdom Metazoa; phylum Chordata; class Mammalia; order Chiroptera; family Vespertilionidae; genus Myotis; species Myotis yumanensis. Next base: position 20,191,195 of record NW_027223764.1, on the reverse strand, counting down.
GAGACACTGGGAGGCTGATGAGATCGTTCGCCCTTCATCCTACTCTTTGAGGGCATATTGACACAATGAGGCATATCAATCAAGCTTCCTTACCACTGAACAGAGAAAACCCTGGGACTCCTTTATGCAAGCAGAGCTGGGGATTTTATAGGCAAGTTGCTAGGAATATAGGTTTTTCCTATTTGCAGTCAGGTTTGGGGGTCCTGCTTTAATGTGTTCTAATCAAGTCTATGTAACTATTGTCCAAGCCATAATGAGAGTCTACCATGTGCTTCTATCAGCTTAAAATAACTTAGCACACTTGGCAGACAAGATGAGAGCCCAGCTAAGGAACCTGGACTTATACCGATATTATTAACTCCCAATAGATGAGGGAATCATCTGGGGGCAGTTTATGAAGAAAATTTGATTCTGTGATATCTCAAAGCTCCATGTCATAGCCATATCACTCTCATACTACAGGATACAGTGGAACCAGCAATAAAACTCATGAGGACTTGAATATGTGGTTAGCTCTGTTCCCTTTGCATTGCAAAGATTTGACGCCATGGCCACCGACATTCACAAGTTGTGTGTAAAGGCATTATTCATATTCCTACTGTTCTTTGTGTTGTACAGATGTAATTACAACAGACGTAGCCCTCACCCATTAACACAGAAAACAAAGAAACATGCAAATGTGTGGTCAGACACACTGTAATTAACACGTTATACAAGGAGAGAGACAGAATGAAAATCAGCTTCTTGGCCTGAATTTCAAGCCCTCTGATTTTGGCACTAATATATTTTTATGGCCTCTCCCTTCAGCCCACAAAGCATTCTATATTCCAGTCATGAGAGACGATGTGCCACTCCCACACCCCCAAAACCAAAAAAAGTGGCCCTTGAACCTTTGTGCTCCCAAACTTTTAGTAAGCTCGCCTTCCTTCCAGCATTTCCTAGACATAGGGTTCATCCTGCTGGTTCTTGCTCGATGGCCCTCCGCCCTGCGGGTTTCCCAAATTCCCAGGTCAGAATTCATCTCTCCCTGCCTTACATTCCCACGCTCCTGTATTTAACCTCTTGTGGTTTGTATCCTCTGTGGGGAGGGACCAGGTTTCCCCAGCCCTAGTTGTGGGAAGCTGGAAGAGGCAGTCAGGGGGGTGAGGGTAGGTCAGGAGCATCCCTTTACAGATAGTCTGCAGGTGAGATGAAAAGAGTCAGATAAGAGAGCCGGTGAGTGTGTGTGTGTGCACTCGCGGTGCACTCACATGAGCACAGACAGGTTTTCCCATATGTAACAGTATGAAATAGAGTCCATAAGCCATGCCCAAAATTAGTTCCATCACTATAAAGTCATGGCTCCCTGGATACCTATTCAAATATATTAAATCAAAGGGATAAATGTCTCAGTTTGATCAGAATTTGACAGTGTTCCCTATAATATTAAGTGCACTGGTGTACCCTCAATAGGGAAAAATAAGATGTTTCCAGTAGTGCAGTTTCTGTTCCAGGGTCCACAGATGTCAAAGTGCAAAGAGCATTGCACTCTGAATCATTCCTGCAAAGATAAGCAGGAAAGAGGCAGTCTACTAAATGACTACTGGCAGTTGGTACACAGTTTGGTACTTCAGCCCCTTGTCTGGAAAGAAACACATCCTGTATGGGCTCTCAATGCTTGGCAGCCAAAGAAATACCAATTCAGAGCCCAGGCCCTGCTATAGGGACGAGGTGGGTTAGGACTTTTCTGATGCCTGGACCTTAAGAAGACCAGGGCCTCTTCTTCTCAATGCACCAGAACTGCCTACATGTTCTGCTCCCTGCCCCTCGGTTGAGAATCAACTGCTGGGAAACATGTTAGCTTTACACCAACTTGCGCATTTACCAGTGTTTCATCCAAGTCACCCAGAACAGAATGGAAATCTCTGCAACAAAGGTCCCCAAGTGAAAGGAGGTGAGGAGGTGAGGCCACAGCCTTGATGGACAGCTATGTAGAGAGATCCCAGCTGCTGGGAGTGAGCTGGAAGAAAATCTAGTCCATAACCGGAAACAAATTCTCAGAAAACAACAGTGCAAACTGTGGATTTCTAAGCATCTTGGTTTAAAATGTCAAGTCACTGTAAAATATAAAAGCATTTCATAATCCTCTAATCTGCACAGTGATCTGTATATTACTACATCACTAATCGGGGAGTTAAAACAAGTAAGAAAACCTTCGGGGAGTTGTACACTCAGGCACAAGAACTCCTGGGGGGCTCATGGCATGTTCACACCTTTGGCAAAATGGCTCAGTGCCTGAATGCAGAACAGAATCTGGGTGGAATCAAAGATGCAAATCAGCAGGGCTTTTGTTTCAGCCTGTTCTCCAGGGACAAGGGTTCCCACCCTGGCCACATATTTGAATCACCTGGGGAGCTTTAAACACTACTGGTGCCTGGGTCCAAGCCCAGAGATTTTGGTTTAATTGGTCTGGGGTGAGGCTTGGGCATTAGGGTTTGTAAAACTCCTCAGGGTGATTCAAAGTACAGGCATGATTGAGAAGAAAGAATGGGAGTACATTTGCAGCTGAGGGTGGAGGGGAATCAACTTTCTAACCATTCCATTCTGAATTAATTTGGAATAAAATAAGCTTTTTAAACTCCTTTAGAGTACCATGTCAGGAGGTCACATTTTTCAATCTAAAAGGAAGATGTGAACTTTTAAAAGGCATGCTTTTCTTTGACTTGTATGAAATGAGCATTTTTGCTATTTCAGTGGAAATGCTTTATTTCATGTTTCTCTTGTATCATGTACACCAGTGAGATGCTCCTCAGCACTTACCAGGGAGATGTATGTAGTACTTTGCAGGGTGGATTCAGAACTGAACTAGATGAAGCATTTATACACATAACAAACTCGAGTTTCTTTAGCACTGAAAGGAACAACATTGTCCTTTTCTTGAAGTGCATGTTCTAAGTCATTTGATTGTCTCAAGCTGTGTCACAGAGAGATGCCTATGGACAGAATGCTTCCAGCTCTTGAAGCAGGAGGAGCTAAGGGGATTAAATATATCATCCATTGCCCTTACTATGTTTTCTAGATATATAGGTAATTATTTACTTAGGCAGTGCTGTAGACATTTTGTATAGCTACCATCTCTTTCTTAGCCACAAACACCCCCAAACTAGCACAAGGTTTAAAAGAACCCAGACTCCTCTAAGTTTTAGTGAGGAAGCATAAATTGACTAAAGATTTGCAAGGCTCATTTCTCTGTATATTTTCTCCTCTTTCTTTTTTCTATAGACCGACTTAGAGCCTTATTTACGTATAAGTATTCTTACAAATAGATAGTCTCATATATACCTATATTTCTTCTGTTACAGTCTACTTGAGAACGCTAACTTCCTGTTCCCCCACGGCAGCTCTGAGGTCTTGCCCTCACAGGCACCTGTCCTGCCAATCACCTGAGATTGGAAGTTCCCAGTCCCTGCAGCTTCCCTTTCCTCCCGGGGCTCTGAGTGGCCTTCAAAGGGGCTGCAGATGATGTGGTTGTATCTGCACTAGTAGGACCCTGTATTCAAGGTAAGGGGCTTATATTCTAACCCTTACTCTTAAATAAAGGATCTTTTTAAAAATAGCATTTTGAATCAGCACCTGAAGCCCTCACACACTCTCAGTTTGGACAGCACCACTGTTGATGCTCTTCACTTCTTATGGGACGTCAAAATGAATTCCAAATGCATTAAAGAAACTGAGATAAAAACAAAACCACAAAGAAACTAGGAATAAAATAAAGATACCTATTTATCTTATTTCAGAAATATGAATACATAAAAAATATAAGTAGAATGGAAGAACTCACAAAGCAAAAGATAAATAGATTTAACTATATAAAAGGGAACACTTCTGTATGTCAAGATAATACCCTAAAAATGAAATAGCTGGAAAATAGCAAATAAAATATTAGAGACAATATTTCAACACATATGATAGATAGCAAAGGGGAAATTGCCTTATATTAGAAAAAAACTTACAAATCATTAATAAAACAGATAACACCCCAGTAGAAAAATAAGCAAAGGGCATAGAAAATGCATAAAAGTAATACAATATTAATAGACATAAAATATTCAATCTCACTAATACTCAAAAAATACAAATTAAATAAGAATATGATTTTTCATTATAACATTGCAAAGATTTAAAACTATTACTGTTCTGTGTGGATGAGGTAAATTATAATAAAATGTTCACATTTCCTACTCTTTCTCAGACTTTTACAATTCAGCTTGTCTAAAGTAAGAAAATTGAACTGTTAATCATATGAGATAAGGGTCTAAAACTCAGTAAATTCTAAGGCAAAGAGGATAGTGAGCAATCTCTAAACCAAGCTATTTGAAGAATGGTTGAATGAGCTGAGAATGTTTAGCTTGGAAACTAGAATTCTAAGGGGAGACATATTGAAAAATTGTTATAAAGAAGGTATAGATTTACTTTGCTTTATTTTTTCTAAAGCAAGGGAAGAAGTGGGAAGAAAACACCTTCTGGCCACATATAAAGAGGATCTTTTCTACAATCAGAGCCGTCTAGTCTGGGAGTGGGCCAACTCATGAGATGAGTAGTCTCATCGAAGAGAAGCTGTCAGGGATATTATAGAAGAAACATCTTCATCTCTAACAGTACTTCCTTTTGTTTCCCTCTATAAAGTCATCTTTTAATAAGTGCAGAACTTTCATAGAGTAGTTTATTTTAAAGACTAGAGGCCCGATACAAGAAATTTGTGCAAGGGGCTCAGTCCTCGCAGCCGAGGCAGGTTGCCTTGGCCCTCGCAGTCCCAGCTTCATCTGGAAGGTCATTCAGCTGTCTAGTCTAATTAGCACATTACACTTTCATTATTATAGATAAACTAATTTAAATGATCCCAGACTAATGAAGATACAGTAATGGAAACCTGCAGGGAGTACATCTGGTTGACCAGAGTACAAAAGCTCCAGGTACCAACTAAGTATAGAAGTTAAATACTTAGATGCCTGGAGTTGCTGAGATAAATGGAGTAATGGCCCTTTGGTCCAGAAAACAGGTCTTCAGATTTTGTGTTGAGTATATGGGTAAGAAGTCTTGGTATAGAACTTTTAGGGTTAAGATTTTTCCCAAAGCTCCTTTTGCCAGATTCCAAAATAAATAGCTTCCAGTTATCATCAGAGAGAGATTGTGATCGGTCTGGTGGTAGCCAGTTCAGCCCTCAGGACTTTTAACACTAGCCAAGCACTGAATCTGGAAATGAAGTATCAGAATGTGGTCTGTTCCAACACGGACATGAAGTTATTTTTAAAGTCTTAGCACCTGGGAGTTACTTGAGTATTTTCAGAACCAATCTGTTTGGCTAACATTAAATGACACCTCTATAAAGGCATGCAGTTAGATGCCAATGTTTCTCTTTGATATAGAATTTAATGGGGGTAAAATCAAAGCAAAAGTTGTATCCAAGAGAGATGGGAAAAAAAACAATATGTAGATTAGGAAAAACAATGATATTCATTTCTTCCCCAAATAGGCAAAACAATGTTTGGTTCACAGAATCCTTGAGATTCTTTCAGGTAAAATCATGGCAGTTGGAGGAGAGACTCATGCAGGTATGAAATTCAAATGTTTAATATGGAACCTATTACCCTCAAAGCAGAAGTACTCTTCACCTCTGATGGCACCATCCACAGGCTGCTTCCTGCTAATTGTTTGTTTCTTTACTTCTAATAGTGATTAACTATTTCAGGGCAGAGACCTATGAACTGTCCCTTCCCCCTCCAAACATCCCACATTAAATAACTTTTGAAGGCCAGGTGCTGACATGGCCTGTCATTAGGTTGATGAAGAGATATTCTGATCTGAAGTATTCATATTAAACTTTATGTTTAGACTTTTCCCCTAATTTGTCTACTTGGGATTCCTGAGTCCTTATAGTTATAGGAACACAATTCATTTAAAATTTTAGCCAGATTAATTGCCATTGCATATTAGACTGTGGAAGAGGAAAAAGTTACGTCTGGCACAAAGTACAATCTCAATCAAAGTTGATGAATGTTGAGGATATATACTCTTCAGTTTCCCTGGGAAATGTTTCCTGCCAGCATCTTTCCCCAGAGATGGACCTCTGAGGGTGGGCTCCAGCAGGTATAGGGCAACTGGCAGTGTCTGTGTATGGGGTCAAAATATAATATTTTGAGATTCATTTTTAGAGACCTCAGATTAAATTAATTTGTAATCACTCCTGGTATTTAATAATTCTGTAACTGGGAAGCAGAATCTTAGAAGTGGTACAGTGTAGAACTTTTAAGAAGGATTTGAAATTAGGACTTGTGAAGAAAATTTAATGGAACTGGGTTGAGTTTAGTGTAAAGGAGAGAACATTGCTGAGTAACCTAATACTTTGAAAACATATTCATTATGTAATGAGCCTAAGATGAAATTAAACCAGACAGTATCATGATGGAGCTCAGTTACCCATACTGTATATTTGTCATGGGTCATTATAATTTTATATTACTGGGCTGTTGAGGTAGTACAGTGTTGAAGCAAGTACACTGAATTTGGGGTCAGGAGAACTGAATGCTAGGTATTTTCTAGCTCTATCACCTAATAGCCGTATGACTCTTGAGAAGTCATTTAATGCTCTAAAACTCAGTTTTTTCAATTCTAAAATGGGAGAGAGGCAGGAATTGTTCTACTTACTTCATGGTGCTGTTTGGAAGGTTAAAGGAGATAATGGCTATTAAAGCTCTTTATTATCTATAAAGTTCTAGCCACAGGCACAGCAGGCCCCAGTGTTATATAAGTGTTCTTATAAAATGCAGACAGAATTGAGACTGTGGGCACTCCTTCCCCAGAGGTCTTTAAACACAGAGCATCTCCTAGTCCAGATGTCATAGCCACAGACTTTCTGAAGGCAGGGGAATGAACCAGAACACCTTGAAATGTCATTCCACTCCAGGACTCTCAGCATCTGCTAATTCCCTCAAGCCAGTGTGTCAGAATAGAGCAGCCAATGTGATAGAAGTTGTTTTCTTCTTTTCTAATTTTTGGATAGTTTTCCATTCAAGTGGAATTGAACAAGACACATAGGGAAGAACACTGGGATCTAACCAAACACCTGCTCTGGGTTGGATTTTCTCTCCATAAAGTGAGTCCTCCTGTTTTTTTGCTGTAAGTTGACTTGTTTGGCCTGACTTCATGTGGCTTCTCTGTTGAAAGACATTGGACATATTTATGTCTGGGGTAGAACTGATTCCCTAGAGGACAATATTTATTGATCTGTGAACTTATGAAGCACTGGACAGATTCTCTCCTTTGTAGATGGTAGAGATGCTCCCAAAGGTGCCCTTTGACTTGTCCAGAAGGGGAACTATTATTGTCTTGGGTGTGAATGGTCAGTCTTCCTCACAGAGAGGTGAGAAACCAGGGAACATGACAGGGAGGGACTGGCAGCTGGATATTTTTTTGGAGAAAACCTAGCCCGATATTACCACCACTCCCTCCTGTAGCATAGTCTCTTTGTGTGCCCTTTTAATGGCTTAAAGAAGCTACTTTGCTGGTGAGCACAGAGACAACCAGCTCCACAAGTGAAATGGGAGTGTGGCAAAAGGGGAATGAAGAGAATAACAGAATATTAGAATTTGATGGGAAGCGGTAATCTTTTACCTCAGCCTCCCACCGAGTGAGGAATCTCAGAGCACCTCTGAGGTGGCCATGGCTTCTCAGTCTCTGACTAATAAGCTATCTCCTGAGAAAGCCTATCCTGGCCTTGGTCGGACCAGGCAAGCCATGGGAAAATGAGCTCATTTTGTGGTGAAATCTTTCTCTTTTAAATTTTACTCCATGGTTTTCTGTCATTTCAGAGGATTCTAGTCCAAATCTGTTTCTTTCAGTTAGCAGTCCTTTCATTATCTGAAGTAAGTCCTCATGACTTACCTTAATTTTCTTCTCTGAATTAAGTCTGCCATTTCCTCCAGCCATTCTTGAAGAACATATATTTCAGATACAGTATACCTTTCTCTTGTACACACTGAAGTTTTGTAAAAGTTTCCCTTTTCCTATCCTAGAGGTTATAGAGCCCCCACCTTGTATCTGGTTCCTAGAATGAGAACTATCTCATTTTAAGAGTTGAGACCCATCTCATATGGAGGAGAATCTGATAATTTGTTCATGCACTGAGATGAGAAACAGGAACCTTCATTGTTGTCTTGGATGCTGGGATTATGCCTGATCAATGGTCCCAAAGGGGCTTCCTGTGCAATAACACCTGGCATACCTGAGCCCTGAGTTCACATGGAGATACCCTTTCAGAGATTTCAAATATTTCCAGTCCTGAATGGCAATTCTAAGAGAAGGCAAATTACCACATGTTCTCTACTAATCAAAAAAGTTTGCCAATGTCTCTCTCCTCCTGAAATCCTAGGAGGGAACACCAGAATGCCTGGCTGGTGGCTTGAATGGTGCACTGACTTGCTCTGTATCTTCTTCTGGGTTCCTCCAGACAAGCAATTGCAGGATCCCTGGCTCCCAGAGTTAATATGGCTTCAGGCCACAGCTAGGAATTAGACACAGAACACAGAACCTGGCCCCAGAGGCTTATAAATGAGAGAAGGAGACACCAAAGGCTAAAATCACTTCCTAGCATTTGCTTTCATCCTTTCCTGTGGACTCTGCTGCACCAAAACCACGTCCTTCCTGTGAGACCCCCATCCCAGAACCGCTGAGGGCTCTTGCTCTTAGTAGTTACTAAGCAGAGTGTGGGATGCAGCACTGAACCTGTACATGGCAGTCCCTGTCTGATAGCTGACAGTCCAAGATGGCACAGCACAAGTCAGAGCCACCATCTCTAGAATGGGAGAGGTGGTAAATCAGCAGTAGTTTACAGGAGAGAAACAGGGTTAGAGATGTGAGTGGAGGGCCCACAATTCCACAGAAGAGCAGTTGCAGGGTTACATTCAGAAGCCAGGTCTGTTGACTTCCAATCCAAAACTCTCTTTAATATCATAGATGTAAAATTATATGTGGCATCTGTATTTACATTCATATGTATATATATGCATGGGTGTGTAAAATTTTCTTTGTAGGAGGCTTCATTTCACTCATATGTTCTAATTTGATTCTCACAATAACCCTTCTGACAGTAAGGGAGCTGAGGCTTGATCACACATGCAAATGGTAGCAACTGGATTCACATCTAGGCCTGGTTCCAGCTCCCTCTTCTTCTAATTGCTTGGCATTGTTATTTGATCTCAGTGGGTATTACCAAGTCCTCTTCAGGACCCCTGTGGAACGACTAGGCATTAAGTCAATTCCTTCCATGGGGTACACACGGTCTTCCTGACACCGGGCAGGCTCAGCTCCTAATCTCTTTGGTTCTAGAGGACCCTGAACTGTCACATTCGCTGCTAAAGAGTCAGCCCCTCTGCCACACGTGACTTTTAGGTCATTACTGAATGGCAGTGGGAGACTTGAACAAATGCAGGGTCCTCAGAAAGTCAGACCAAGGGTGAGAATTTTAGAGCTGCAAGGGAGCTTACCAAATATATAACATCCCTTGAATTTTGTAGATAAAGAAATTGAGGCCTAAGGATTTGGATTAAAGGATTTTCCCAAGTCATAATTATTTAGTAAACCAGAACCAAGTGTCCTGCTGAGGATGAAGACCGGAAATTCTTCACACTAGTCATGAACTGCTGGGAAGTTGAGAGAGGGGATAAAACAGTCAAGAGAGTTCCTCTGATACAGGTATAATTGAGAGGGGGCGGTGGGGGGGAAGAAGAAGCAGTGTGCATGTAGCCAGAAAACAGAGCCAGAATGTGAACTAAGACTGAAAATACAGATCTAGGGTGGGCTAAAAAACTCAGTAAGTAACTTCCCAGATTGTGTTTTGTTCCCATTGCACATACAGTTGGAAGCCAAATGCAAGCCACCAAGGTTGCAGTGCAACAGCGAACAATTAAAGCGCAAATAGTTGTGGGCAGCTGTGGGAGTGCAAGCCACCTGCTCCAAGTTTACAGCTTTGTTTAACTTGGTAAGCATTAAAAATGGAGTGGGAACACTCCCAGTACCACATCCCATGCCCTTTCTGGGAGGCCTTACTTGGGGAGCTGGGGTGGCTTTACCCTTGATCAGGCCCTTCTCACTGTGGCCTAGAGCTGCTTTCTATTGATAGTGATCAGTGTTGTCAATAGCCCCTAACAGAAACTGAGGGAGGTAGGGAGTATCACAGAATTATATATTTATAAAGTTTGAAGGGACCACAAAGCCCCCAGAATATACCTTCTCTCCTGTTATTCAGATAAGAAAATTGAGATCCAGAGAGGTGATGTACCCAAAGTTACAAAGTTAGGGGCAGAACTGACTTTTGTCTGAACTTCTGATCTTTTGTTCAGTGCTCCTTCCTCTAAGCCCCACAAGGTTTATAAATAATGCCAAATAGGGAGTTATAGCATTAGAGAATGTTATGACTGGAAGGGGCATTGTTCTCAATTCCCAGTGTTTTAGGTTGTCACATGACTAGGGGGTACTATTGGGGGGTGCATAGGGCCCAAGGATGCTAAATAGCTTGAAATGTGGTAATCCTGCATAACGAAGAATCCCAGATACCAAGAGTCACCTTGTTGAGAAATATTTTGTCCATCATTTTACATTATAGTTGAGTGATCCAAGCCTAGAGACAGGAGATGCTTGACTAGGGTCCCAAAGGGAGTCAGTATTCCTCTGACTCCATCCTACTGAGCCCCTGAGTTAATTAGCAGCACCCTTGGTACCTTCAGCAAAGGGGAGACTCTAGATCCTTCCCCACCCAGCTCCTGTTGCCCTTGCGCCTAAGCTATTTCCAGGCCAGCACTTACTTGGACTTCAGGCCCTCCTGTCCATAGGGCTGCAGCAGATACTGGTGCACAAGCTTGTCCCTGAGAGTCCCAGCCAGTTTTATTTTCTTTCTTGATCTGTGCAGGTTGATGATAAAAAGTGTAATGGACCCTCGAACATAGTTGTGGCTGAGATTCAGACAGAGAGAAAGAGAGAGAGAGAGAGAGAGAGAGAGAGAGAGAGAGAGAAGATGGAAACAGTGGTCAGTTAAATGCTTCTAAATAATTTACAGACTGCATGAAACAGGACAGCCCTAGGAAAGGCCACTTTATTTTATGGTTCTCGGCCACCCTAGGCCTTCAAAGACAGGAAGGGCTTATTATTGTGATTTTCTGCAAAGAAGATGCTCACATCTCACCACACTCCATTTGTTTTTGTTTAAATGCATTGCAATGATTTGAAAAAACAAAATATCTTTTTCTGAGTATGGAAGCAAAACATGCTAATTGCAATAAATAAATAAATAGATAGATAAATAAATAAATAAATAAATAGAAAAAAATACAAAAATGAAAAAAGAAAATTCCCATAATCCAAGTATTTTGGAATATAATAACATTTTGGTAAACATCCTTCCAGTAGTTTTTAGTTTATTAATTTAACAAATATTTACTGAGTATGTGGCACATGCATACATATTTCTCAGTTTTTCCATAACTGGGATCACATTGTTCACACAGTTTTTCCAGTTCATGAGCATCGTAAACATGTTCCCATCTTATTATGTGGTATATTCTGCTTATAAAAGAATGCTAAATTCTTCAATCATAGAAATGCAGCATAATTTATTTACCTAATGTCCTACTTTGTTTTCAGTTGTTTGCCATTATAAATTATGTGATGAAGCACTTTGCACAGAAACCTTTTTCACATCATGATTATTTCTGATGGATGAAGTCTTCAAAGTTGGAAACATTAGGTCAAGGGGAATGCACATTGTATGATTCCTCACCAACTCTTTATTCCCAGTGGTGTCCCTCCCTGTGGAACATTTTCTGTCCCTGCTCTGTTGAACTCTAGAGTGCTCACGTTATTGGCTTTGCTCAGTGAAATGTGGGTGGATAAGGCCTCTGGGCAGAAACTTTAAGAGCCAACCCATGTTTTGCCATGCCCCTTTTCTCCCTGCCAGAAGACCAGCAATGTTCTTGGCTAGAGGGGCCCTATTGACCTGCATCCTGGAGTGAAGATGATATGGAGCAGAGCTGCAGCTGAGCCGTGACAGACACACAGTGTGAATGAGAAATACATTTTCTTATTGAAAGCCATGGATATTTGGAGGTCTTCTGTTATCACAGCATAACCTCACTGATCCTAACTGATACACACATTTTGATAGCATTCATATTAATTCTCTAGAAAGTTTGTATCTTTTTGCTCTGGTTGACTATGTATAAGAACACACATTTCCTCATACCCTTAAGAACACTGGATATTAACCTGTCTCAACCTGAGAGGTGATAATGGGATTTCAATGTTGTATTAATTTGTATTTTTTAAAAATTCATACTGAGGTGCAGCATTTTTTTCATCTGGCATGTAATTTCTTCTTTTGTAAACTGACCATGTCTTTTGCCTCTTTTCTATTGGTTTATAAAAACTATTTATTTATTAAGGATAGTGATCCTTTGCCTGCATGTATGTTATAAAATGTCCCCCAGTTTTCTTTGACTAATTCAGCTTGTTTATACTGTATTTTATGTATACAAGTTAAAACTTTTATGTAGTCAAGTTTATTGATCTTTATTATTTCTGCTCTAGCTGTTTTACCTACTCCTAGATTATAAAACTCTTCACCATTTTGGAATCCTTTTAAACCAGTACAGGATGTTCAGAAGCCTGTGAAAACTATATGTCTACATGGCCTTTCAGCATATATCAACAAAACTATAATGATTTCCTTCTCTCTTGTAGGAAAAAATATTTTGTTTTTAAGGGGTCCCGTAAGGCCCCATCTGGATGGGTTAATGAGAGGAAACAAAAAATGACCTGGTCCTGCCTTCAAAGGAGGAGTTCAGAGAAACTCTACGTCAACTTTGCCCAGAGGAAAATACCATTCCTTGCAGAAACAGCACCCCTCCGCCTCTGGATCACTCATCTCTGCTTCTAAGGGTAATAATTAAGAATTGAGCCCTAGCTGGTTTGATTCAGTGGACAGAGCATTGGCCTGCGGACTGAAGGGTCCTGGGTTCGACTCCGGTCAAGGGCACATGCCTGGGTTGCCGACTTGGTCCCCAGTGTGGGGTATGCAGGAGGCAGCTGATCAATGATTCTCTCTCATCATTGATGTTTCTATCTCTCTTCCTCTCCCTTCCTCTTTGAAATCAATAAAAAAAATATATAAAAAAAGAATTGAATGACCAATTGAAGGACAACTTGTTTATTGTTTTTTAATAATATAGTTTCCAGGGCTCATGCCTGAATTTTTTTATTCCATTCATTTGTGATTGGGGCCTGAGAATCTGCATTTTTAATCTCTTTAGGATATTTGGCAGATGAGTTGGGTTTGGGGACATTTGCCCAGAGCGATCCATTCAGATTATGAAAAGAGTAAGCAAAGTATACCCCACCAGCTCTCTGTCATGATTTTTCTTGCATGTGTAAGGGGGCATATTATTGTGTTCAAAGCTTTTTGTATGCCTACATTGATATTCTGATAAATTATTAAATGAAAACGTCTCTTCTATCTGGTTCCCCTTCCTCTGGTCCTTCTCAATCCCCTGAAATGTGTGAATTAGCTTTTGAAACCAAATGAGTTAGGTCAAAAGAGAATGCCAATTTACTTGAGCAGGCTTGTGTCACCAGAGCTCTGAAGAAAGATGCTCTAGTGTGTCAGCATTTGCCATCATTAAAGAACACCAGTGGTGGGCTTTAAGCTTAACTTAGCTGTGCAGAACTGAGGAAGACACCATTAACCACTGCTACTCTGGTTCAGAGTGTGAAGGAAAGTAGGCATACATGGATACCAGTTTTGCTGACTATGGTAATCCCTTTTGTTAACAATCATCAAACAACCTTCTCAAAGGCCAACAGTGGAGGAGGAGAGAGAGCCCTGCGCTTGCATTTATGAGTTTCTCTTCTGCAGAGCCGGGGTATAACGAGGCCTCAGAGACTGGAGAGCAGAAGGGTGGGAGGTGGGGCAGTGGTGGGGAGGGGAGGGAGATCTGAAATCACACATTGCTCCAGGGAAAGCCATCTTTTCAAGCTGCTTGGCAATGGCCTAATTTCCATTCACATAGTTCCCCTGCGGGAAACAAACCAGTACTGAAAACCTGCCTAGAGATTGTTGTGCAGAGGCTCTCAGAACTCCTGCAGCCTCCTCAGGTAGGAACTGGCTTGAGGACTGCCTCAGCCAGACCTTCCCTGCTTGGCTGATGGGCAAGAGCATTAAGCAGGCCATCTGACTGTGAAGACACACTTTTGGCTGGGGAGTACAGCACCAACCTGAAAGTACTGTGCTGAACGTCCTGAAGCATGTATATTCTCTGCCCACAGAAAACAGTCCCTTTCCCTAAAAAATGGGGTCTGACTAAAGGTGAGGCCTGCAGGCCATTAGTCCAGGTGGTTTTTGATTCTCTTAATAAATGTCCCTTTTGTCTGGTAGAACACCTGTCTTGCTCCATGTCTCACTCATGGAGACATTTTACCACCAGCAGAGAATCCATGAATCTGGAGTTCATCTTTCTGGCTGTTCTCTCATTGCCTGACATCTCTGTGTTGCCATGGGAGGAGGAGGAAGTGAGTCAGGAAGGGAAGCTGGAAATGGAATATCTTGGACGTAAGAGGTGGGGAATGTCATATGGGGAGGTGCATCTTGACTTCCAGATAAAAAACAGTCACTGTTCTAGAAATGTCTCCAGTGAAGCTGGAGGACTGGAAAAGGGAAGGGAGGGTGGATGATGCTCTGGGATCACAATCATTCTCAGGGAAAGTCAATGTGCTTGAAAACTGGGTTGGTCCATTGTCTCTAAATCTAATTCAAAGTTTTTGGGTTTGGTAAAAGTCAGGCCATGTTTTGCCAAACATTTTTTTTTTGCCCTAATTTCAAAGCCCATGTGTATTTTAAGGGAAATTTAATCCACATGTTTCTGATTCATTTACACTTAACTCATCAAAATATTGTTTTGTAAGAGCCATTTGATGTCCAAGAAGCCTCAGGAACCTTTTTTATGAGTCTTCTGAAAAAAACAGGAAGTCATGTTTTGCCAATAATAAATGAACTTGAACCCCAAAAGGCTCAATTTTGCTTCAATATTCACCAGGTTCCAATGGTTCTGAACTTGGCTAAGGACTGCAACTCCTCCCCAGAAACATACATTGTCTCAGCAGAATGGTTTTGAAAAAGGTTTCTCCCAGTCAAAACATATTTGTTCTCTGAACAAGAAGACCTAAGGTGAGAACTGCCATGCTATCACTGTCCTGACTTGTTACCTCTAGAACAGAAAGCAGAAAAGCACCTGCTGGTGGTGGTATGAGCATCTAACTTTTGCTCCCAAACCTATCATAAAAGACAATGCTCTCCTACGTCAGAAATGACCCACAATGCAACGCTCTGCCATGGGAGACAGTGAGGCATCAAGTAGAGGTTGTATAATCATCAGAGAGAGTATAAAAGGAATGTCTGTGTTGTATAGGATCCTGGGCCAAAATATCTCTAAGGGTTCTTCTCAAATGTAAAACTGTTTCACTATTAATGGTGTTATTGGCATATAAGAATAACACATCAGAACTGTGGAATTCAATATAAGTGCAAATTACTGGCAAGATGCTTGGCACATAGCAAGTGTTCAATACACACTGGTGTGCAGGAGTTGTGTCTATAGATACTTTCTTTGGGTTATTCTACTGGTAAGTTTACACTTTCTCACCAGTCCCTGATTTGACCAAGGATATATATTTTCAGACTACTGGTCAAGACTGAACAGTATGAAGCCAACATGCCCACTCTGGGACGTTTTTGTGACCTTAGCCTTGTTGGCCACAAATAAATTGAGTCAATAATGTTTCATGACTGTTGAAACATGAGTCAATTGAGTCATGACTGTTGTGGAGGATGAGTGGGTACAGACAGGGCACCTGGCTTCCCAGAGAGGGAGCAGAAACATTTCTTTGCTTGTGCCTACTTATGTGGGGTATCTGACACCCACTGACATGGAGGAGACCAG
Organism: Myotis yumanensis; assembly: GCF_028538775.1. Taxonomy (NCBI): domain Eukaryota; kingdom Metazoa; phylum Chordata; class Mammalia; order Chiroptera; family Vespertilionidae; genus Myotis; species Myotis yumanensis. The sequence goes on along the minus strand of NW_027223764.1, from coordinate 20,175,176 downwards.
CATTCTTACCCAGTGTAGTGCATCCATTGAGGATTTTCTTTTCTAATAGGAACAAAAAGAACTTCACCCCAATTACTATCATTAGGGTCATGTGTGGAATGGATTAGTAAAGTCTTCCTTCCTTCTTTCCTTCCTCCCTTCCTTCCTTCCTTCCTTCCTTCCTTCCTTCCTTCCTTCCTTCCTTCCTCCCTCCCTCCCTCCCTCCCTCCCTCCCTCCCTCTCTTTCTTTCTATGTGGAGGAGGAACGCTACTGACCAAAGCACAGTGGTACCATTTCCCCAGAGAGGTTCTGGAGTGACTCCCCATAGAAAGACGAGGAGAGCTGGTGATGTAGAGACACTATTGAATCTAGGTGATTTGAATAACTTGCTGGAGTCCTCATGCTAGTGAATATAGAATTTTTAACCCTGCCACCACACCTTCTCCTTCTGGCTGATGTGGTGATATCAAAGTGGAAGGGAGCTAAAAGTCTAAGTCAGAAGTAATGCCTCAATGCCCTATTTCTGCATTCATTCATTCATTCATCAAATATTTACTGAGAACTTCTTTATGCCAGTCACTATATTAGACACCAAGAACACAAAAACAAATGAGACACTGGCCCTGAGTTCATGGTATACTCAGAACATTAGTGACAACTTCCATGAAAACATAAAAGAACGTCAGGATGGACGCTTGGATGAGACAAGATGAGGAGCCCTCTGTGAAGACACTCAAGTCCTGTTAAACCCATGCTATTGACATTTTTCCCTGAGTCCTCAGACTTATAGTATAAAAGCCACAAACTGATGTGCTTCCCAAAAGAGACAAAAGGTGCCAAGAATAATTTTTCTCTGTTGAAGCTGGGGGTCCACTTTTGGGCGGTTACTCCAGGGCCAAGGTGGAGACAAGGAACACAATGTTTCCTTGTGTGGTGATCAGATAACTTCAGGCCAAGGCCGTAAAGCAGTCACTCTCTGTCAGGTATTGGACTGAGCTTCCTGTTGAGCAAAAGGGATGTTGAAAACCTCTGGCCTCTGCCCAAACCAGTCTCCTCTCATCCACAATAGGGACTTGTATCTAAAGACAAGACAACTGGCCCCAGGCCCCCTATGCTCAGAGTGATTCTTTGAAAAATCTTATCATGATAAATTAATTGGCTTAGCTCTTCTCTCATCAGGAAGGAGAAGGAGCGTCTGTTGTAACCTGACCGCTGGGGCTCTTTGTGCTATCCACTGCCCACATCAGCCCCTGATGGGCTTGCTGGAATGAAGGTCTGGCTGGAGACACTGTGCCCGGCCCCCACTCTGTTTCTCTGCGTTAAGAGAAAGAATTCTCTTTTCCAGGTCTGCCTGCTCTGCTCCTTAAACCTGAAATGATGTAAGAAAGCCATTTATAGTCTGAAGGGTTTGCATTAGGCTCAGTTTTAAGTTTTTACCCTTATGATACTCATGTTTTAAAACATTTTATCTGCCAAACTTTATTTACTGATAATTACTTTTCCTGTTTGAAAGATAATTCTAATGACAGCCAGTGCTTCAGATAAAAAGGAGGAGGACAGCTACACATTACCTACTACGCTGAGTTGTTGGAGGAGCAGCCCCTAAATCAGATTTTGTTTAATTTCTTAACCCTTAAAAAAGCTGAAAAGATTTTGAAAGACTAAAAATGGCTCTGAAGCTGACATGACTACCTTGGGCACACCTTTCATCCTGGGGACCCCTGCTTTGGGATGCGCTGGTCTGGGCTGAGTTTTCAGCTGATAGCTCTCCAGCAGTAGGTCTTAGAAATGTTGACTTACTGTCTCCAGCTCTGCTGGTGGATCGTAGGAACAGAGTTTATGTCTCTTGCTGTGGTTTAGCCAGAAGCATACAAAAAGGCCTCTTGGGCATTACATCAACTGGCACAGAGGAAAAGCTCAGTAAATATTTGTTGGATGAAGAAGTAAATGAATAAATGGCATGCATTTTCATGAATCTTTTATGAATAAATACTGTAAGTGTGAGAAAGGAGTTTACTTGCAGAAAAGCTATTCATCAGAGATCATTTGAAATACACAAAGAGCAGGTAGAATGTAATTCCAGAGGCAGTTTTCAGTGTCTTGAAGGGGTCCCAAATGGCATGGAATTCTAAGAGGGGCCCACAGCCTGAAGCCCCTAGGGTGGCTTCTTGTGCCATCGCTCTGAAGACTTACTTGTGGTGGTTTGTGCAGTGAGCATAAATCCTTAGTTTGTCCCGGATGACTCGGCCTGGCCGTGGCTTCCGCTGCAGCCCAGCCACGTGCACGGCCAAGACTTTGGGGCCGATCAAGCGCTTGTAGAGGAGAGAGAGCCAGTAATCCTGAGAAGAACAGAGACATGGAGAGTCAGGGGAAGATGCAGTTCAGGTGTTTTGAGTACACATAGACCAGCCAGACCAGAAAGTACTTTTTAGCAGGAGTAAAGCCTGACCAAAGCGACTAACCCTGTAAGCATGGTCACCCGACAAAACGTTCAGCCTGGGTTGGTAGTGAAGCCAGCATTGTCTAAACAAAGAGACCTTCACATTCTTAATGGGGGAGTGTAAGTGTGTGTATGTGTATGTGAGGGTGTGGGGGGACGACTCAGAGCCACATACAATCAAATGAATCAAATTTTCATTTGAAATAAGTTTCATATGAAATAACAACTAGTTGGAGCCTTAAATTTTCAACTTTATTTTCCTATGACTATACTTTCATACTGGTTTATGGCTCTGTTTAATTGTAGAATGGAAGATCTCCAATCTTTAGGATTGCTACCAATATGCAAACCCAAAATGTTATTCTTCAAATATTGTCACTGAAGATGCCTGGTGAGGTGTGAGGGAGATGAAGCTGCTCCAGGTAGAGACTCCAGAATAACGTTTGCAAACCCTAGTGCTAATTCTGGGTCACCTTCAATAATTCTACAATAAAAAGAACAATTGTAAACTAAAAAGAATGTGATGTTTTTAACTATTGCATGGTCCATTTGGAACTGATTAATAAATATTCAATCTGTAACCCACACATGTATTTGAATTTACAAAAGCCTATTTACCCAACACCTTAATTTGTATTCGCTATTACCATATTTTGTTTCTGTATTTGATACAAATATAAAATTTGCATTTGCATCGTGTAAGCATTTATCACCTGTTATGGGGTAATGACTTCAGTGTTTACAACTCATCATGTAACACAGGGCTTCCTAATTTGTCTAGGGGCTCTCCACCACCCCCCGCCCCCCGCCCCCCACCTCCTGCAATTCTGGAATTCAGTGAATTCAAGGTCTTTAAGACATCAACCATGTCTTCTCAGCCTTCATCTTTCCAGGAGAAGTCTCTGAATAATATTTTTATCTTTCCTTGTGTCGCCATCTATAACATCAGCTGCTTAAAAATGTCTGGTGAGTTGCATAAATCAGAACAAAGTCTTAAAGCCCCTTTGACACCAGAATAGATCCAAATCTACCCTGAGTAGTGGGCTCTAAACCTTGCCGGACCATTTATCTTAATTAACTTTAAGTGGCCTTAGGATGACTATTACAGACAGTCTCTTATTATTTAAAATGGCAAATATTTCATCATTGTTAGGCAAATAGATACAGAATATCATTGGTTTAATTTGCTCTCATTAGATTACAATTTCTCTGTTTTTTATTGTTACTCTGTGATGTGTTTATCACAGTCACCCATATTTCTAATGACATGTCCACCGTTTTCTTACAGATTTGTAACATATCCTATATAATAATAATAAAAGGCTAATAGGCACATTGACTGAACGGCAGAATGACCGGTTGCTATGATGTGCACTGGCCACCAGGGGGCAGACACTCAATGCAGGAGCTGCCCCCTGGTGGTCAGTGCACTTCCATAGGGGGAGTGCCACTCAGCCAGAAGCTGGCTCATGGCTGGCCAGCGCAGTGGTGGTGGCAGGAGCCTCTCCCACCTCCGTGGCAGCACTAAGAATGTCCAACTAACGGTTTAGACCCGATCCCTTGGGGGCCTAAGCCAGAAGGATGTCTGACTGCAAGCTTAGGCCTGATCCCCCGGGGAGTGGGCCTAAGTTGACAGGTGGACATCCCCCAAGGGGTCCTGGACTGTGAATGGGCGCAGGCCGGGCTGAGGGACCCCCCGCCCCCGAGTACACAAATTTTTGTGCACTGGGCCTCTAGTCTTTTAATATTAGTGGTAAGAAACCTTTAGAATGTATGTGGAGCAAAAGTTCTGTCCAAGTTTGTAGTTTGCCTTTTATTACTTTTTATGACTTTTTTGACATGAAGAATTTTAAAAAATTTTACAGTTAAATATGTCAATATTTTTCTCTCCATATCTTCCTTTTCTTTTATTCTTAGAAAGTCCTTCCTCACACAGGATCAGATAAAGCTTTACTTATATTTTTCTAGTTCTTATTGTTATTTTAAAATTTAATCTTTTAGTTCATTGAAAAATATTTTGGTGTATGATATTAGCCTTATTATTTTCTGAATATTTTACTGGTTGTTGTAGCATCATATAGTGAATAATCTATCCCTAAGTTCATCTTTATCACATATTAAGTTTTATATACATGTAAATATATACAAATATAAATAGTATTATCCTATGTACTAAAAGCCTAATATGCTAAGTGTCCAGTCATCTGGTCGGCTGTTCAACCAATCAAAGTGTAATATGCTTATGATATGCTAAGGCCATCCAAATGCTCACTATGACGTGCACTGACCACCAGGAGGCAGACATTCCAACTGGTAGGTTAGATTGCTGCTGGTGTCCAGCTGATCGGGACTGAATGAGATGGGCCAGACACACCCTGGAGCCCTCCCACGGTCCCTCTCTGGCCCCAATTGTGCAGTGGTGGGGTCCTTTGGCCTAGCCTGTGCCCTCTTGCAATCCAGGACCCCTCGGGGGATGTCAGAGAGCAGTTTCGGCCCGATCCCACAGGCCAGGCCGAGGAACCCCACTGGTGCATGAATTCGTGCACTGGGCCTCTAGTATCTATATATATAAAAGCCTAAGTGACCATCACAACCAAACGGATGACCGAACAGGCTGCATGGGGCGACTAGGCCCACAGGGGGTTAGTGAGGGGCGACCAAACGACCAAGCAGCAGGCTGCATGGGGTGACCAGGCCCTTAACGGGGGGTGGGGGCACATGGGGGCGACCAGGCAGCGGGGGGGGGGGGGGCAGTTGGGGGCAACTAGGCTGGCAGGGGGGGCAGTTGGGGGTGACTAGGCCAGTCGGGGGGGGGGGCAGTTAGGGGTGATCAGGCAGGCAGGCAGGTGAGCAGTTAGGAGCCAGTGGTCCCGGATTGTGAGAGGGATTCCGGATTAGAGAGGGTGCAGGCTGGGCTAAGGGAAAACCCCCCATGCATGAATTTCGTGCACTGGACCTCTAGTCTTATATAATAAAAGCCTAATATGCAAATCGAGCAAACGGCCCAATGACTGGTCACTATGATGTGTACTGACCACCAGGGGGAAGACAATGCAGGAGCTGCCACCAGCCTGCAGGCCCGCCGGTCGCCCCACAGATCTACCCTGATTGCTGGCCATGCCGGGGGACCCTACCTGTGCACAAATTTCGTGCACCGGGCTTCTAGTATTATATAATATGATATAGAATTATTTTATATAATATATTAGTAATTATATAATTATATATAATATACTATATCATGTATGATATATTATTTATTTTTTAAAATGTTTTTATTGATTTTTAGAAAGAGGAAGGGAGAAGGATAGAGAGATAGAAACATCGATGACAGAGAGGAACATCATCCATTTGTTGCTTCCTACACACCCCTATTAAGGATTGAGCCTGCAACCTGGGTATGTGCCCTGACTGGGAATTGAAGCTGTGACCTCTTGGTTCTTGGGTTGATGCTCAACTGCTGAGCCATACCAGCTGGGCTGATGTATCTTATTTTAATATATTACATTTACATATGTATTTACATATTATATATGTATCATATTATAATCTATAATACTGATTAAATATATGTAAATATATGTATACTAGGGACCCAGTGCACGAATTCGTGCACCTTGAAAGGAACTATGGGCCGCAAGGCTGCGGTGGGCACAGAGGTAGGTCTCAGCCCATCCTCCGTGCCCCTGCCCAGCCCCTCCTGTCATGGCCTCTGGTCCTCTGTCTGCCTGCAGCCCTGCTCCAGCTGTCACCACTCCCATGCCCGCTTGCACCCGCTGACAGCATGGAGCGATTGGGGCTGGAGCCAGCAGTAGGTGTGAGCGGGGCCGGTGCTGTCAGCGGACGTGAACAGTGGCTGCTGCCCTGATTGCCCGTCAGGAGCAGGGAGAGGTGGAGAAGCCCTCAAGGGAGATCGGGGCTGGCAGCCGCTGCTCACAACCGCTGACGGCGCCGAGTGATTGGGACCAGCACTGGGCTCTGGCAGTGGGTACCAGCAGTGGCTCTGGCACCAGCTGAGGGTGCGAGCAGGGCCAGCGCCGGCAGTGGTGTGTGAGCAACCGCTCTGGCACCTGCAGCAGGTGTGAGCGCCTAGTGGTGTGCGAGAGCAAAGAATTTTCAGTAACCACCAGAGGCTAGCCCTGATGACAGTGACCGGCGCCCTGCCTTGGTCTGGTGCCCCTCACCTGCTCCACCATCCCGCTGTGGCCGATGCCCACCATGTTTCATGTTCTGCCACCTGCTGTCGACACCTGCCATGTTCTGCATGCGGCCCCTGGTGGTCAACGCACATTATAGCAACTGGTTGTTCGGTTGTTCCACTGTTTGATCTATTTGCATATTAGGGATATATATATATATATATATGTATATATATATATATATATATAGTTCTGCATCTGGATTTTCTATTTTCTTTCACTGAACCCTATTTCTTTATCAGTTTCACATCATTTTAATGATTAAAATTTACATTTTAATATCTACAGGTTTAAGTCCATTTTATTATAATTTTTCTTTCTTTGTTCAAATTTTCCTTAATTAGTCATATCCATTTACTTTCCTAAATAAACTCAAGTAACTTTTTATAGTGTTTGTGGTTCTAGAGAACCTTGAGGCATTAGTTTTATTCTATGTTTGGTTAGTCTGTTTATTTTCTATCTCATATGTTCTGCCAGGATGCTTATAGGAGTCACGTTTTATCCTTGATATTTGAACTTTTACCAGGAATGTGTCAATGTGGGTTTCTGCATTAATTTTCTGGTATTTGGGAGTGCTTTTGATAAGAAAGACTAAGGACTTTCTCCAACCTGTGAGAATGCTCTTTAAATAAAGCCTTAATCTTATTTCTTTCTGTTTGCTCCAGTCTCTGTTTCAGGAGTCTGTTAGATTTCCATCCTCAGTTCTCCACAAGTATCATCTCTTTTCTGTTTTCTCTCTGCAAGAAGAAGTCTCAAGTTTGTCCTGCACATTGTATATTTATTTTCTCCGGGATCTTTTCTGTCATTTATTACAGTTTTACTTCTCTTGTAATTTTTTCTTGTTTTATTTAGTTTACTTGATTGGAACTCATTTAATTTCCCCCCATTTTGTGTATACTATGTATATTTCTCATATACAGGAGGACATATGTACCTTACATGAAAGTTCTGAGGCATATGAGAACCTATCATCCACCTTAAAAGCTACAATAATACCCACACTGTTGCATCTAGTTATGTGATTCTTCCCTTTCCTATTTGTGTGCTTTTCATTCCTTCAGCTAATGTTTGAATTTTGTCTTAAGCAATATATTATTTAGCTTGTTAGCTTTTAAAAACTGGCGTCATGCATTATGTAATTTTCTATAACTTACTTTTTCACAATATGCTTCTAGGATTCATCCAGGTTGTTATACTACCAGAGTTTATTCATTTTCAATGTTGCATACTTCATTGTGTGAACATACTATAATGCATTTATACATTCTCCTGCTGATTGATATTTGGGTTGTGTCCAGAGTTTTGCTATCATGAACAATGTAGCCTTCAACATTCTTGCTCCTGTTTCCCAAGGTGCAGGTGAAGCAATCTGGAGAAGCATTGCTCCAATCATGACTGGAAACCAGCAGCAGCCTCATCACTGTGTGCTTCGTAGAATTGCAGATTTAGACTTTATCCAAGACCTATTGGATCAGAATCTTCAGAGGCGGGGCCTCCAGACTGTATAGCTCTCCAGGGAATTCTGCTGCTCATTAAAGTTAGAGAAGCCCCGTAGCACTGTTGAGAGCAATACCTAAGAGTGGAATTGCTGTGTCCTGCACAGATATAAAAATATTCAATTCTATAGGCTAATGCCACATTGTTTTCCAAAGTAATTCCAATTATTCCAACTTATACTTCCTTCAAGAAGTGTCTGAGTTCCTTTTGATTCACATTGTTGCCAACATCTGTTATTTTCATACTTCTTAATTTTTGCCAATCTAGAGGGGACATAACATCTAGCTCTTGTTGTTTGTTAAATAGTCCTTCCTCATGACTAGTTCATAAAGATATTTTATATTTTCTTTGAAAACTTTTAATGTTTTTCATAGTTACATCTTTAATCAATCTAAAATTTATCTAGGTTCTGGTATAAGTATCTAATTTCATATTTTTCCATATGAATAGTAAGTTATATCAGCATCATTTATTAAATGGGTCTCTCCTTTCTTTAGTGATCTGCAACGCTCTCTGTATCATACATCAAACTTCCATATACTCGTGGGTTTATTTCTGGGCTATCTATTCTGTCCTGTACCACTACTACATTTAAAAAAATAGGTAATTTTATTTCAGAGAGGAAGGGAGAGGAAGAGAGAGATAGAAACATCAATGATGAGAGAGAATCATTGATTGGCTGCCTTCTGCACACCCCACACTGGGGATTGAGCCCGCAACCCAGGCATGTGCCCTGACCAGGAATTGAACCGTGACCTCCTGGTTCATAGGTCAATGCTTAACCAATGAGCCATGCTGGCTGGCCACCATGAATGCAGTTTTAATTACCATCCTATATAATAAAGAGGTAATATGCAAATTAACCCTCATACCTTCACAAGATGGCTGACTATGACCAGGCTGGCAGGGGGTTAATGAGGGACAACCAAACAACTGAACAAGCAGGCTGCATGGGGTGACCAGGCAGGCAGGGGGGGCAGTTAGGGGTGACCAGGCAGGCAGGCAGGTGAACGATTAGGAGCCAGCAGTCCAGGATTGTGAGAGGGATTTCCGACTGCCGGTTTAGGCCTGATCCCAGCAGTCGGACATCCCCCAAGGGGTCCCGGATTGGAGAGGGTCCAGGCTGGTCTGAGAGGGCCCCCCCCCCCCATGCACGAATTTCGTGCACTGGGCCTCTAGTTGTTTTATATGTAATGAAATTTGGTAGAGCAAGTCCTCCTGTCTTATTCTTCAGTAATGGCTTGCTAATCTTGGGCCTTTACTCAGTCAAAGACATTTCAGAATCAGATTATCAAGTAGCTAAACAAAATCTACTGAGAACTTGGAATTTCACTGAATTCACAGATCAAATGAAGAGAACTTTATTTTTATGATACCGAGTCTTCTTATCAATAAATATGAAAGAGACTGAAAACAACAACAACAACCTCCTTCCACTCAGGGATCTTTCTTCTCTCCTTCCTTCCTTTGAAAGTGAAACTTCATAATAATGTCTTTTTTTTTTCTATTAAGAAAGTATCCTAGATCTTTTATAATGGAAGTAAATCTTGAAAGAAGAAGAAAACATGGAAAACATTTCAATTCAGAGACTAAAATCAGAACACATTTTATTTTTAGAAGCTTCCTATTCACTATTTAGTAGTAACATGGCAATAAGGAGAATCCAGTGTTAAGCCCCAAATTTGCTCTGTTGGCAGATTCACTGATTTTTTATTTCTAGATAAAGCACTTTTAAAGTGTTTATACATTTCCTTTCTCCCTGCCTATCCTTTGGTATTGTATGAAAACTATTTGTGATGAATCTCTTCACTTCTACTTCCAAAAGTGGACAAAAAGCCTTCATTTCCCAACCCCTACCTCCCCTCCCCCGCCCCCCCCCCCCCCCCACCTCCCAGAATTCAAGGATAATGTGCCCAGGTAAAACATGTTCTAGGCAATAGCTGTGTGCCTCTTGTATGGTGTAGGAAATGTTTACTTTTTGTTTTTTAAAAATATCTGTTCACAGTTAGGTCATATATGTCATTTAAGCACACCTTCATTTGTAATAAAATTATATGAATAGGCATGTAAGCAATAGATTGATAAACATAAAATTTGGGATAATAGTTACCTTAAGATGAGCAAGAGAAATATGAAAATAGGATATGCGAGAACTTATCAATTCTATTCTTATCAAAAACATTGTCAAAAAAGCAATGTTTTAGGTTTGGGGTTGGGCGGCGGATTCACAGGTGCTGATTGTATTGTTTTGCTTAAAAAGTAGCATGTATGCATGGATACTCTTTTGAATGTGCCAAATAATATACTGAAAAGATAGTAAAGAATAAATATGTATACATTTGTTAATCAGAACTTCCTTTCTGAAGATGACATCATCGATCCACCCATAGGCTGACATCTCTTTGAATTGTTTTACCCAAAGGAAGGTGTGTTTATGGTGACTTGCTCTTAGTTTATCATCTCTTCCCTCAGGGGACTGAAGGATTTTGGTTGTTAAGTCCGTTGATGGTAGGTTAAAAACCAAGGGGAATGTGAAATTTTTACCTTTACATAGCTACATGCACCATTTACAGTCTCCTTTCTCACATGTATTCTCCAATTCCCTACTTATCCTTCTTCTCCTCTTTAAACTCTCCATCCTCCCTCTTTCGCTGTCCTTATCTATCCCTCATGTAAACCAACTCTTAGCTGACTCAAATTGTATTCCCTTCCTTCTTTCCTTCCTCCCTCCCTTCCTTTTTCCCTGCTTCTGCCTCCCCTCTCTCCTTTCTCACTCTTTCTTTTATTTTACTATGAATATGTGCCTATATAATCATAAATAAAATTAAATAATATGATCTCTAAATATCTCTTAAGGAAATACACGAAAAAGTAGAAAAATTGTCTTTATGCATAGAACAGATAGAAAAGAAAAAAAATGCACACACATCTCAAACAACAACAAAAAGGTTATTGTATAAAAGATGGAATATAATGAGAAGTTTTCAGATAATAAGAGTCCTCAAGAAAGAAAGCAAATATAATGGCTTTTTATGTCAATAAAAAAATCCACAGCAAGGAATGCATTGCAATTTTCAAGGGACAAAGAGAGACACAAACAGACATTCTTTAAATGTATCAGACATGAGAAGAGATTGAAGAAAAATAGTGTCCATTTATTAGTTGGAGAGGGAAAACTAATAGAAGATGACACTGAAATGACAGAGGTTTTAAATCTTTTCTTTTTCTTGAGTATTTGTCAAAAAGTCAGTTGTCTGAAAGCTAGACAAAGCAATATATGGAGGAGTAAGTTGAACCAAAATAAATGGGAAAAGAGAAAGAAACTGACAGAGGGTCGCAGAATTTACTGGATTAATCGCTGAATCATGTACTCCTCGAGGTCTAAGATTATTTACCCATTCCTACAGCCCATGCCTAGCAGAGTGCCTGGCCTATCTATAGGCGGTGCTAGAATTCAATTATGGAATGCAGACAATATTTAAGGTTCTACGTAGGCAGTAGGGTTACAGTGGTGAATAAGGCACATAATTTCTTGCCATCATGAAGTTTATAATCTAGAGAGAAAGTCCTTAAACCAATGAGTTAGGTGATTAATTAATTTTAATAGTACTAATGACAATTGAGGAATCTATGATACCTTATAATAGAAGATGTGACCCAGTCTGGGGATAGGGACAGCCAGGGAATGAGTTTCATGGAGTGACATTTAAAATTTGAGAAAAAGAGAGGAGGAGATAGAGAGAGTCTTGGGCAAGAGAAGGAGCTTATGTAAAGGGCTGACCTGGGGAAGAATTGGAATGTTTGAGAATCTGAAAGCAGACTAATGCAGCTTGGAGCTCAGCAAGTGAATACAAGATGAGGATCGTAGGTCCAGGTTGATATAGACCTCAGGATTTTAGAACCACTGCAGAATTTTAAGAGATAAAGTGACATTATTCAATTTACATTTAGCAAGTTGACTTTCACAGCTGTGCAGAAAATGGATTGAAGAAAACCATTTAGGTTAGTTGGAAGAAATATAATGGTAATCTGATCAAGGTGAGGAAATTAAATTAGAGATAACATGAGGGAGTTAAGAATATTTAGGAGATAAAATTGATTGGAATTGATGATTGATTGGATATAGAGAAAGGGTATTAAACAGGATTCACAGCTTTTTAAATGCTCAAATCCTTAATTCCAGAGGGTGGGATGGCTCCTGGCAGCACAGCAACAAGAGCTGTATTTCCCTTCTGTCCTCAGCACCACCTCCTCCCAACCCAATCCCAGCCCACAAAATCTTGGTGAGATCAAGTTCTGCCAGGGATAAGTGAGATAAATAAAGAAAATACCTGAAAGAAAACAGTCAAACAGTGTAATAGTAATATCTAACAAATGTGCACTGGCTAAATCTTTCCTAATGTGTCCCAGAACTTTAGTTCTGAAGTACTGTTTTATCATTTTTAGTACATATGAATCCAGTGCATATTTTTGAAAAGTTTTGTCTTTATCCACTTACTTCACTCATTATTTCTCACACTTGCTATTTCTACTAATCTAGAGCTGGGCAAGGGGGCCCTTGCTTTAGAGAGCCAAGCTCTGGCCCATCTTCAGCTGCCCCCCTCTCCATGGGGTAAGAACTTCAGAGAGCCAAGGACCCATGCCTCTTTGTAGACCATGTTCTGAATCCCCATGATCCCAGAATCCTCTGCTCAGATAGGCCCTCACGTGTTCTCAGGGCTTGAGTGGACATCAACCTGGAGTCTGACTTCCTGAGAGTGGACCATAGCGCTGGAGTTTGTACCACTGGTCTAGAAAGGTGGCAAGGGGAAGCTACTTGTGGAGGTGTGAGCAGGGCTTGGGCTTGCCAACTAGGTTTTCCACATTGCATGACCATAAGACCCTTGATGATACACTACAGAACTAGGTGTGAGAAGGGGTGCTGGGCTGTGGCCCTGGGCTCTGACCAACCCAGTGAGAGCTGCAAATACATTCTTTTATTTTACAAGCATTTTATGAGCACATATTAGTGGTATGCAAGATATTCTGTTTAGCTTGAGTGATACAAAGATGAACAAGAAGTCTTCCTCTCCTCAAGGAACTTAGTGGCCAAGATACATGTAAACAACTCTCTAAAATGAGACTCACTAAAGTAAACACCACATGAGCAGGAACCACTTGTTTTGGGAATTCAAAAGAGGAAGCAATTAATTATGATGAGGGAGTTGGAGAATGTTTCACAGAAATAAACGTGGAGAAATAATTTGCTTACAGTTGAAAGATATATACTCAAACCCTAAAAAGTTATTTATTATATCCAAACCTCAGTTTCTTCATAGGGGTTTAATGAGATGATACACCTGGAAACATCTATTATAGTGCCTGATATATAAAAGTATTTAATAAATATTGCTTATTTTTCTCATTCCTGATTTTTTTTGCCTCATGAAAATAGAATAGTTATCTTATAGTATGTTCACAGTTATGTCTCAAGTTGCCCCAAAACATAAACTTAACTGGTGTGTGTCCGTGTGTGCACTTGTGTGCATATTTTGGAAAGTTTAATGATGGTTGAAAGGAAGCTCCCTGAGATCAGGGCTTATCTTTGCATCCTGTGAACAAGAATGTTGGTATTCAAGAAGTGTCCTATGAGTTGTTATCAAATAAAGATTCAACCTCCTGATGCCTGGGAGGGCTTCCAGTGCTGAATGAAAGTGAAAAGATAGCTTTGCAAGGTTTGAAGGTCATGGTTTTCTTGAGCAGGCCTTACTACAGGTGCTTAAACCTGTTTAATTCCAACATTTCCTGCTTCTGGAAAGTACACATGTACAGCAAATATTTTTCCTTCATAGAACCTCTTTTTTAATGTCCAAAGTTACAAAAACCCAATTAACTCTAGTGGGTACAAATGCTGCACCAGTAGCCGCACTTTATCTAGATATCTGACCTTAGAGAGCCAAGAAGAAATGAAGTAGAACATCACCATGGCTCTCTGCACCAGACATGGCAGTATGCCAGAGCTCACATGTAAAGGGGAGAATCCTACTGTTCTGACCTTCTCCACAGAGAGGGAACTGCAGGACAGATCCAGGAAGTTTCCATAGGACTATAGCACCTTTGGAAATACTGAAAGCTACGCTTTTCCATACTGCTCTTTGTAGAGGGAGTGAAATCCCTCCATTCCCATTGTTTGACCACCTTACTTAAAACATCCAATGGTTCCCCAGTGCTTGTAAGCAAGAGACTGAGACAAGTGGTTTTAATACAAACTGGGCCCTTTCACCTTGCCTTTCATGCTCAAGGACATTGATTTGTTTCCCCTCCCACCATGGGCAGGGCCTTCCTGTTTCTCTAATTTCTCCCATTCACATCCCACACACCTCTTCCCAATAGGTGCACGCGCGCGCGCGCGCGCGCGCACACACACACACACACACACACACACATACACACACGCGCTCACACACGCACACACATACCTCACACGCACACCACACATCTCAGATGCTAGCTTTAGGGTCACTTTCTCAGGGATTGCTTCCTGGACCACCCCCAACCCCCCACCTGAGCTAAATCACATTTATGTGTTACATGTTCTCAGAGAACCATTTCTTTCTCTTAGGACACTTGATTCAGTTTCTTTTGCACATTTATTGATAGAATTTCTGATTCATATGTCTCTTCCCTTCTAGACTATGAATTTCATGATGATGGGACTGTGTCTTCTCACTGTTGTATTCTCAGAGACTAACACAACACCTATTTTCCCTTTGGCCTGGCCCTCTGCCCCTTGTTTTTCTTATGCATCTGTAGACAGACTTCAGATGATATACGTGAAACAAAATTACAGAATTTTTTTGTACTCAGCCCCATCAATCCAAGACCTAGGTAAGGGTGGAGGGCATTGGCTCAGTTGGGGCTCTGTGGAGCAGCCAGTGAGGAACTTCATCATTTGCTGAGCACCTGTGATGCACTGAGCAAATAGAAAGAACTAAGACACAGTCTCACACTTGGGGGAGCTCATTGTTTAGCTGGGCAAAAGCCAGTATGGTGTCTCAGTAGAGTTTTTGAGCTAACTCCGAGGTCCCACCTCTTCCTTAATTGACTCATTCTTTGTGTGTTGGTAGGCAGAAGGAGGTAAGCCCTTGTAGGTTTGAGCAGATCCTTTTTCTCCTCAAATTTATCCCCTTATAGCTTTTTTGTAATAAAAGTATTTATTTGTGCAAGTCGTGAAAATTAAGTGCACATGTGGTACTTGGAGAAGAGGCTTTATAATAATGCATTTCTGGGCAGGCTACAGAAGCCGAGCTAGTGGAGAGATTTCTGGAAGGGCATTTGGAGAGAAATTGATTTATTCCTTCATCCATGGAGGCAAAATGCTAGCACCTTTCTGATTACAAAGAGTAGAATCGAGTCGGTGAAATCAGTCACAAGACAACCACAGCTTTAACAGCCAACAGAAGGGCCAACCAGAGGAGACATTTTGTTGACAGCCTCTCTGATGAGCGCAGGGGATTCAGAATACAAAAGTGAAGGTGGTCTCCACCCAGACAGCTCCAGGAAAGCCTGTGGAACATTGCCTACACAGCACTGCCCACAAGCTATTGTGCAGCTGTTTCAATTAAAGAATTAAACTATATCTGAGTAGCAGCAACATCCATGAGAGCCAAATTGGATTTCTCCTTGGAAAACAAGCTACAGACCACATCTTTATTGTGCAGACACTCATTAGCAAATATGTAAAAAATACCAGTCAGAGAAAGATGTTTTCCTGCTTTGGAGGTTTTTTATTTTATTTTTTATTGAGTTTATTGGGGTGACATGGGTTAATAAAATTATATAGGTTTTAGATGTACAATTCTACAATACATTATCTGCATATTGTATTGTGTGTTCACCACCCCACGTTAAGTCTCCTTTCATAACCAGTTATTCCCCCTCCCCCTGCCCTTTACCCTCTTCTATCTTTCCCCACCTCCATTTTCCTCTGGTAATCACCATATTCTTGTCTGTGTCTATGAGTTGTTGTTTTTTCTTAATCTCTTCACCTTTTCCACCAAGCTCCCTAAACCCCTCCCCTCTAACAGTTGTCAGTTTGTTCTGTGTATCTGTGAGTCTGTTTCTATTTTATTTGCTAGTTTATTTTGTCATTAGATTCCACATATAAGTGAAATCATATGGTACTTGTCTTTCTCTGACTGGCTTATTTCACTTAGCATAATACTTTCCAGGTCCATCCATGCTGTCGGAAAAGGTAAGATTTCCTTCCTTTTTATGGCGGAATAGTATTCCATTTTGTAAACGTACCACAGCTTTTTTATCCACTCATCTACTGATGGGCACTTGGGCTGCTTCCAAATCTTGGCTATCAAAAAAAGTGCTACAATGAACATAGGGGTGCATATATTCTTTTGAATTAGTATTTTGATAATTTGCATACAACTTAAGTGCTCTTGTATTAACATTTAAGCCACATGCACAATATAAGGATGGATGGCAAAATTCATGCTAATTATTTAAAATTTTAATTTTTCTTTACTTAGAACAACAAGAAATAGCTAATAAAAATACTACAGGTCAAGAGACTGGCAAAAAGGAAAAAAAGCTTTATATTTTAGTAACTTTAATGCCACTTTTTGAAGTTGAGGTTCCACATTTTTATTTTGTATGGGGTCCTACAAATAAGGTAGATGGCATGACCAGCCCTCCCTTATCAACTCTATAGAATTGCAATATCCCCTTCTTGTTGTATGCTATGCATACACTATAAAATAGGGTGGGAGTCCAGAAAACACAAGAGAGACTTGATGGGAAGGCAGTTCTAAAGGAGAGCCAAAGTGGCTTTTGACTATAAAAGGAAAAGCCAGAGAAAGAGAAGAAAAGATGGCAGTTGCTAATTAAGGGGAACAGAGGGATCTTCCTTTGGTGAAAATTGATTTTGATGGGTGACACCCCAGAGAAAGCAAAGCAGGCTGTGGGCTGCTATAGTGACTAACATCTTAGTTATCTGGATCTCAGAAGGACAGGAAGTGAAACGTGGTGGTGGGGTGGTCTGGGAGCATGTGAACTCAGAAGGATGAGACTAGTAGAAATATTTTATCTCCATAAAGGAATTTGAGTATTTGGCAGCATGACGAAAATAGTGTTGGCAGCTTTTAACACTGACCATGAATAATGTTGGAACATTAAACTTTTTATGCAACTCTCTAGTAAGAGTACCTACACTGTAGGTTATACGTTCCCATGAGTGCAGGGAAAAATTATATGCAGGCTTGTCTAAGAATGCGTTGTCTAAGATGTAATTTTCCAACATTACACACCCTTAGTCACCCCACAGAACAGGGATATGATGATTGCCATCAGACCTCAGGTGAAAAGTCCACAGTCTTAGAAGTGAGACTTCCTGCTTTTTCTGGCCTTCGATATGGTCAGATGTGGAAGACAATTATGTGTGCTATTTAAGGACCTGGGGCTGAGGGGAAGGTATAAGAGAAAACTAGGTATAACAAGGGAAATGTCAGCTCTGTGAGAACAATGATTAGAAGTAAGGTCTAGATAGAATCTTTGCCTTTATTGTGAGTTATTTGCATAGGCGATAGAGAAAATTATTGACAATTCTTATAAAGAAAACTGTGGTGTAGCTGTGAAATAGAAATGTGCATAAGTCATTTATACAAATGTCATTTCTACCATAACAATAACAATCACATATATCAGATGTATCAGATCAACTATGGTGTTTTATTTTGATTACAACACTAACTCCAATATTAAATTAAACTCTATGGTATGAACCAGTCTCATTCCAAAATCACATTTCCTTGGTTCAGATTTCAGTGCCTGTGCACATGAAGCATGGCAATCTGCTCACAGCTTCAACAATAAATACAGAGAACATTGTTTCTGAAGGACCTGGATGCTAAAATACAGAACATGGTCATCATTAAGTTTACAGATGACACTAATGGGAAGAAGGGTGGGTTAGGAATTCCAAATAGGAATAAATTCAGGGTAGAGGCCTGGAGAGAAAGTTTTAATCATACAAGTGAATGATGGTGAAGGACTGCTTTCTGTGGTCAAGACTAAATTAGGATCAGGGCTCATTGGAGAGGGGATGTGAAGCTGGTAGAAAGTTCTGGGGTCCAGAACTCTGGAAAAGGACCCAATATCCAACTATGCTAATATCAATTCAAGTCCCTTGCCAGGATTTTCAGCCAGTCCACCTTTGCTTGGAGAGGAGTGGAGAGCTCAAATCCACTTGGGAGTTTGTATAGTATTGATGTAATTTAGGAAATTACTATCCTAGGGACTGTATAAAAGGAGGCAGAATGTAAAAATGGTTTCTCCAACCCACCTACTTGTCCTTTCATTTCTACCTCTACTATTTCTCTCAGCCATCCCCTCTGCCCTCTTCATTGCCATTACCCTATTCTGAGCCATCGCTGTTTCTCATATTCTTTGCAGCAACTTTCTGTCTAGACTCCCTGCCTTCACTTGTATAATTCATTTTCCACAAAGCAATTAAAGTCATCCTCCTGAAACTTAAATCAGAACATATCTGTTCCTTGTTAAAGCCCTTCACTGGCTGCCCATTGCTCTTAGACTAAAATCCAAGCTTCTTGTGGTGATCTGCACACTCTGCATGATCTGTCTGCTGCTTAGCTCTCCAACCCCATTTCACATCACGCTTCTCCCGGCTCACTACATCCAGCCTTCTTCTCTGTCCTGTGAATCCTACAGACCTTCTCCCTTCAAAGGCACCTGCACAGAAGTTCTTCCCCCAGCTCTTCTGGAGGCGATTTCATCTCATCTTTCAGGTCTCCTTTACCAGATTTCTCCAAATCTTCAATGCATTTCTCATACTCTGTAGTAATTATCTTATTTATCAGGCTACATATTATTTGTCTCTTCCTTATAAAGACTCTGAGCTTCTTGAGAACAAGGGGCCATGCCTGTTTCCTTATAGCTATATTCCCAGAACCTAACACAATGTTGGGCTGGTGCTCAATAAATATATATGAAGTAACTAAACTTGTCTCCTATCACAAGGCCACTGCTGTGCCCAGCATATTTTAAAACTGGACCTCTGAATCCTATGGTCATTCCTGGGGGAGGTATCTGCAGCCACAGAACTGAGGAATGTACCTAGACAGTAAAAGTAACCATATTTTCCAGCTCCCAACTTGAGGCCCTTCAGAATGAGATAGATGAGTATTGCGCATGGTTATATTATCTCTGAAGCTCTGAATCTTCTATTACAGCAATGGTAGCTCTGGATAAGCCTTTTTTTCCTTTTGTGCACTTTCAACCTATATTTTCTATGCCTTGGAGAATGCCTCCAATTTAGTATCACCTACATTCTCATTAAGGTGGTTTTAACATCTGCCTTCTAGATCAAGAAGGATGATGAGAGAGTCAACTATTAAACGGTTCCTCATCCCTGACAGCTTCACAGCAGGCATTCCTCTGTTCAGCCCAGAGTCACTCATCACTCTTCCGTGTTTGTCTTCCCCCAGCCAGCTTTAGTTCATTTGACTGGCTTCGATTCAACACACTTAAGTTTTGAAAGCTGAGTTTATGAGATATAATTCCAGATACTTACATTCTCTGAGTCATGTCATTTTATCAAAAAAGCATATGATGCAAGTTTTAAAGGGCATTTCCAGAGGCACAGCTGGAATTTTAAAAAAAGAGTGGGAGAGCAAGAGGATGAACGGTACTTTGATCAACACTCATTCCCCAGGCCACATGGTGATTCCATCAGTGGACCTAAGTGTGTGCAGATCAAACCCTGAGAGCCAGTGGAGGACAGACACCCAATTAGTTATAATAACCTTTGACTGGTAAGTGAAAGGAGAGAACTATGGAAACATGGACACCCAGAAGGAATTTGGGGACCAAACCACTCTGAGTTTCCCATCTGATGTGTTGGCCAGAAGTGCAGTCCCTGAGTGAGGTGCTGTGTATTCATTAGAACTTGGGGAGCCAAGCGAATGGGACGCAGCAGCCCTAAATGAGCTTCACAGTTACTGCAAATGAAAAAGGAAGGCCATGTATTTCTAAGAGAAAAAGCCATATAAATCTGACAGCTCCACCCAACTCAACAAATCCCAATCATCTCCAGCCAAACCACTCTATTTTCCTGACAGAGACTTGAACAGTGGGAAGACAGTGTGAAAAATAAGTGGTAATAACCACAAACCTCTTATGATACACCCTGGGCTCAGTTCTAATGTCTTTGGGTCCATTCAGTGCAAGGTAGGTCACCTTCCATTTTTACTCACACACTGATAGACACATACACACACAAACACCAAACCATTACTCAACCAACACACATGCAGCCACACCTCATACACACAAGATGAATTATGCAAGTACATATTTTGTTTATTTCCTTAAATTGCATTAAACTTTTCTGTGTTTTGAAACTTCTGAGTTATTGGTCTTAATATTACTATTATTCACTTAGTGCTTTTGTTTTTCTCATATTAAAAGAGACTAACAGGGTTGAAAACAGTATTTTTAAAAAGTTTCCAGTGAAATCATCAATCTATTGATTGAAAAGTATCAACATTTAATACTCTTGAATCAGTAATTTTATTTCTATGTATGTTTACTACAGAACAATATATATAGATATCCATGACCACTCATTTTCCCCATTTTTGTACCCAAGCAGCTGAATATAGTTGTTGAAAAGCACACAACAGTAAGACAGGTTTCACTTTAAATCTGACCGCATACCTCAAATGTGCTCTCAGTGTTTCCTATGATGTAAGCCTACGCTGTTTCTCTAGTTTCTTCACCGAGCTTGCCTTTCTATTCTCTGAGATAACTACCTTGTACACTCGTTTCCTGCTCAAGTCCTCTTCTCCATGCACTTCCCTTCCTCTCAGTCAATGGCCCTGCTTATGTTTCAAGCAATACAAGAAACCATGATTTGGGAGCCCCTTTTCTTCCCATCACCCAGTCTCTGCATGGTTGCCTCTATGGCCTATGCTTTCTTCCTATGCAAGTAGGAAATGCTGTATCTCCTAGAGAAGGTCAGTCTCTGTCAACTTTCATCCTGTTTCTCTCCTGCATAGTCAGTCCTCATACTTTCACCTGCTTCAAATATACAACAAATTTATATCTTCAGTGCAAACATCTCCTTTGAGCTCCAGGCTTGTGATTAATCTGGATATTTGATACTCCACTTGGATGTCTCTTCAACATCTCAAAATTAACATGTTGGAAGTATACACTTGATTCATTCATCCCCTACTATCTTATCCTTCCCCTAGTCTTCCTAATGCAGTAAATGGCTCCATCACTCATGAGCTGTCCAGGTTTTTCTTCTTCAATCCCCACATCCATTCCTGTTTTTCATGTCAGTTTTACCTTTGAAATATATCTTGAATTTCTATATCGCTATAGCCACTAGCCTGCCAAAACCATCCATCATCATGTTGCCTATACTACTAAAATAGTGTTCTTCTTGGTCTCATCCTTATCCAGTCATAATCTACTAGAAGCCCGTTGCACGAAGATTCACACAATAGGCCTTCCTTCCCCTGGCAGCTGGCACTGGTTTTCCTCTGGCACCTGGGACCCAGGCCTTTGGGTCAGTGAGGCTTGGCTTCTCCCCTCCGGCCACAGCGAGGCTTGGCTTCTCAGCTGCAGCGGAGAAGCCAAGCCTCTTCAGTCTTCAGTCTTCACTCTGGCCGGAGCCTTCAGTCTTCGCTCCATGCCTGTGTATGCAAATTAACCGCCATCTTTGTTGGGTTAATTTGCATAGTCACTCTGATTGGCTGGTGGGTGTAGCAGAGTGACACCAATTTGCATGTTTCTCTTTTATTAGTGTAGATTCTCCACAGAGTATCAGAGTAGTCTTTTATATATCTGTATCTATGCCTATATCTGTGTCTATATATCTATATATCTATCCTATACTAATAAAAGACAAACATGCAAATTGACTGTACTTTCACTACGCCTTAAGCCACACCCACAAGCCAATCAGAGAGACTATATGCAAATTAACCCAACCAAGATGGCGGCCGGCAGCCACAGAGCTGGAGCGAGCAGGAGGCTTGCTTGCTCCAGTGATGGAGGAAGCCAGCCTGCCGCCAGCTCTGAGCTCCACTCAAAATCAACAAAGTTTCAATTATAGAAGGTAAATAAACCCCAGATACCTGCTTTCAGCAGGCCGTGGCCGTGGAGCTGGAGCAAGCAGGAGGCTTGCTTGCCCCTGCGATGGAAGAAGCCAAGCTTCCTGGAGGCTGCGGCCTCCTCTCAAGGCAACAAAGTTTCAATTATAGAAGGTGAATAAACCCCAGATACCTGCTTCCAGTTGCCATGGCCACGGAGCTGGAGCAAATAAAAAAAACACAAAAAAGAAAAGGCTGGGAGCTTCAGTCGCCAGGGGGCTTGGTCAGTCTGAAAATAGCCATCAGCCCCTCACCCAGGCTTGCCAGGCACCCTAGTGGGGACCCCCACCCTGAAGGGGGTTTAGGCAGCCTGAAAATGGCCCTCAGCCCCTCACCCAGGCTGGCCAGGCACCCCAGTGCAGCAGAACCCTAACAGCAGAACGACTGGGAATGACTTGTCACTATGACACACACTGACCACCAGGGGGCAGACGCTCAATGCAGGAGCTGCCCCCTGGTGGTCAGTGCACTCCCACAGGGGGAGCTCTGCTCAGCCACAAGCCAGGCTGATGGCTGCCAGTACAGCAGTGGTGGTGGGAGCCTCTCCTGCCTCCTCAGCAGCTCTAAGGATGTCCGACTGCAGCTTGGGCCTGCTCCCCGCTGGCAAGTGGACATCCCCCGAGGGCTGCCGGGCTGCCAGAGGGATGTCTGACTGCCAGCTTGGGCCCAATCCCCCAGGGAGCGGGCCTAAGCCAGCAGGTGGACATCCTCCGAGGGGTCCCAGACTGCAAGAGGGCATAGGCCGGGCTGAGGTACCCCCCGAGTGCATAATTTTTTGTGCACTGGGCCTCTAGTATATCTATATATCTGTATATCTGTATATCTATATATCTATATATCTACATCTAATCATATTACTCCCCTGAATGAAATTCTCTAGTGGCTTCCCATAACACTTCAGAGGAAACCCAAACTTCTGCCCCAGCTGGTTTGGCTCAGTGGATAGAGCATCAGCCTGTGGACTGAAGGGTCTCGGGTTTGATTCTGGTCAAGGGCACATGCCTGGGTTGCAGGCTTGATCCCCAGTGGGGGGCATGTAGGAGGCAGCCAACCAATGATTCTCTCTCATCATTGATGTTTCAATCTCTCTCTCCCTCTCCCTTCCTCTCTGAAATAAATAAAAATATATTTTAAAAAACCTCCCAAACTTCTTACCATCACCTACAAGGTACATCATGATTGGTTTCTGCCTACCTCTCCAATGTTATTTCATGCCACTCTCTCTCATCCATCACCTTTTAGCTACATTGGCTTCTTTTCAATTCCTTGAAAATGCCAAGTTCCTTTCTATCTAGGGCTTTGTAATGCTCTTCCCTATGCCTGGAATGTTCTACTATTTTTGGATCCCAATTTAAATGTCAACTTCTCAAAAAGTCCTTCCTGGCTCTGCTATTCAGGTAAGTGATTCCAGTTAACTTTACATTAGCACACTTTATTTCCCTCATAGCATTTATCACAGCTTGAAATTATATTATACCTGCTGCTAGATTGTAACCTCCACAAGGCAAAGGATATATACCATTCAGATCTGAATACCTTCCCCTTCCCATAGCATGTCACACATAAAGGTCAATAAATATTGATGAATAAGTAAATGAGTGAATGCAAGAATATTAGTAATAGCATTATTATCATAGCAAAAGATTAAACAACTTAAATGTCTATTATAAGTGAAAGGTTATACAAATGATGGCATAACCTTAGAATAGTAATAAGTGGAACAATTTGCACAGTGATAGAAAATCTGTCCAAGATACAATAAGTGAAAAAAGCAAACTGCAGAACATGGTACTTAAAAATGTTTATGCCACATATAAATATATTACTACATATGCATGCAAAATTTCTAAAACTTACATGAGAAACTATTATATGAGCCACTCATACTTCTGCTTAGAGGGAATCCTTTATGTCATCCCATATAGCTTGAATTTCCTACCATAATTATGTTACTTTTATAATTTAAAAACTTTTACAAATAAAAATACAAACATACAGTAACAAAAACTTAGTCAAATATTGTGTTCCTGTTCCAAGGGCTAGTAAGCTTTGCTTGCTAGAAGTTCAGGGGTAAAGAACCCATGTGTAAGTAACCATTTTCATTAATTGACTTGCTCTGCTTTGCTCCAAAGAACTAACTCAAGGTGGCTACAAATAACTGTGTTTGATGTGACAGTTAGAACATGTGAATTTGTTACCAGATTAGGGAGGACCTTGTATGCAGAGCAAGTACTCTGCATTTAACGGGACAGGAACAAGGAATTTGTAAAAGTTCCTGTCCAGTTAAAGCTTTAAAAAATTCAATATGGGCGGCTAAAAGATTAGTTTACCAGAGTAAATTTAACCTCTTAATAACATTTTATGATTTAAAGACCATAAACCAGGTAACACTCTCATTGCTCCTCTGCTAACAGTAATAAGATGTAGTTGCCTTTAGTGATAAAGTGCTTAGTATCATCCCTTATTCCTCTGGGTCAGATTTCCTTGATCCTCACTGATTGCCTAGGCTTTGTCTTATTTGAAAACCTGTAAACAACATTAGTGCCCATTGGCTCCTTCTGATACTTCTTTGTATTTATAGACAGACATAATGCAGGGAGTGTAGGGTGAGGTATTTGCTCTCTCCTGCTCACAGGTACTAAGCCTAGCCAGATTTATTTTGGTTCACTTGTGTGCTCCATCCCTCACTTGGAGGCTTTTCAATCCTCCAGTGGTTGTCAAACTTTAGAGCACATAAAGAAACACCTGGAGGGCTTGTGAGAATCCAGATGCCTGGGCCCCAGTCCCAGAGATTCTAATTCATTAAGACTGGAGTGGGCCTGAGAATTTGCATTTCTAACAAGTTCCCAGGTGATGCTGATGGTCTGGGGAGTCTTTGTTGAGAACGACAGCATTTGTGGAGTACTGTTACCTTTCTCTGTGCACAGGGGTCTTGAGGCACGTGACAAGACGTCATACAGAAGAGCACCCATCTCTTTTGTTAGTGCTCAGTCCAAAGCCTTGATTTCACAGCCTGACAAGCTCCCAGAAGAAATTCTTCCTAAACTGATTTTAGCCTATCATTTTACCTTGCAGAGGTTAGAAATATAGCTTTTTCTCTCTCTGGGATTCAGAGAACAGACTGCCTACCCTGGAAAAGTTTCCCTTTTGTCTATTTTGACCTTTATTGTTTCTGGCCTTATTGATTTTCAAGGACAAAGGCTGAATTGGTTCTTTCCCTTTCACAGGTCTGAGTCCATTTTCATTTCTGCAGATGCTCTGGATTTACTCAAATCCTGTGGTATCTTGATATCCACCAAGGACCTGGGATCAGAAATGTCCCCTTTGTGGAGCCTCAATATTCTCAGTTGTAGGGACTGGATGATCTCTAAGGTCCCTTCTAATTCCAATGTTCAATGAGACTATAACTACCTGTTTCAGTGATGTTTGGCTCTGACTGCTACAAAGCTAAATGCATTCAGGGGCAGTACAGGCAACCAAGATTTCAGTCTCTGTGTTAGATTGCAAATGAAGCAGCTGTGATGTCAAGAAGCATTGCCATAATTTGAGGCTCAAAAAGTGTAAAGTAGACTTTTATAGAAGGAGGTTCTGAGAGGTATTTATGGGAGTCACAATGGGACATTTTGAAGATATAATAATGCCTTAATAAAAAATTTCCTGGCTTTCTTTTGACTCACTGGAACACAGTGTTTATGTTTTGTAATGTTAATCACATGCAATTCTTCCAAATCTGGGATCTAATGGATGCAAAAATTGGTCCAAATGTCAATTTTAAACATATGTTTTTTATATTGAATAGACCTGTGTGATTCCAAACACCAGTTAACTCTTTGATGAAATTAGGGTCTGATTTTTCAGAGGTGGTTCTGATTGGTATTCAAGATGGGGAGAAATCATTGGATCATTCCAGCAACAGGGTCAGCAGAGGAATTGGAAAGGTACTTCCTGAAGCAAAGCCCAAGGGCCTGGGATAGCTCAGTGATATGGCTCACTCTGAGGAATGGAGGGAATTAGGAAGTGGCCCGGCAGACTTTGGTAGGATCTGGAAATTTAAAATTGGAGAGAACAATGGAAGCCAATGTGAGAAGCCTTTCATGGAGACTTTAAATGCAGATGGATAACATACTGATTTTGTTGGTCATTAATAGTTATTCTGAATTTCAAAATGACCATTTTCATATTTTTCTAATGATGTGAAACAGTTTCACTTGGTCCTCAGAGAGCAATTAACCAGATTTTTTGTTGGTGTCCAACAATTGTGCTTGTGTTTTGTCTGAAGAAAAGGAGGTTGGAAGATGACTTAGCTTTTAAGGACAAGAAGAAATTTATAGTTTAAAAAGTAACAAAAATAAGGGTTAGTCATAAGGCTTTAAATGCCAGGACATCACAATGAGAATAACTGGCAAAAACCATGATACCAAGGGATGGGTGACCTCTGCTCTGAAGATCTGAAACTACCACCTGCTTTGTCTAACCAAGAGATTGAGGACAACTTGATTCTTAAAGCTGGACACCAATTTATCATGTGGCGCTTCAAATAACACTGCCATGACTCACAACCATTTGGATATTTAAATTGTATTACTGTTTGAGCCAATAAAAGTCATGGATGCTCAAAACTCAGAAGGAAGGCAGGGGAGGGTGGGGGTAAGGGGGAAAGATCAACCAAAAGACTTGTATGCATGCATGTAAGCATAAGTGATGGATGTGGACAACAGTGGGGGAGGGGGAGGGCAGGATTGGGGGGATGAGGGGACATTGGCGGGATAAGGACACATTTGTAATATCTTATTCAATAAAGAAAGAAAAAAAAGGGAAAAAAAGTCATGGAAGAAGTCTACTTCACATTAATAACCTGGGATTTTTTTTTCACTCCAAGTGTATTTCTCAGTTAAATTATCCATTATTCATTAGTCTTGGCTCAAAATGATAATTAGTTATTTTAGAAAATCCAACCCACTACCAAAGGATAAAGATTAGCCATGGATAAGATATCAAACAATGTGCCATCAATTCAGAAAGCAATTTCTAAAGAGGTGTTTCAGATATTTTGAGCAAAGACAATATCAATAAAAGAACTACAGAGCCTTGTGAAGTGACTGTCTCTGAAGAGAAATCCCTTCATTTGGGTACATATGTTCTGGAAGGTTAGATAAAAAATTAGTCCGTTATCTCTTAAACTTACTTTATATGTGAGGTAGGTCCTTGTGATGGGGGAGGGGGGGCTATAATCTGATAGATAGAGCACCTAATTAATCTGAAAAATAATATTATCTTAAATATTAGAACACATATACTTATGTGAATAGGGGGTTAATTTTCTTTTTTTTTCTTTTCTTTTCTTTTTTTTTTAAAATATATTTTATTGATATTTTACAGAGAGGAAGGGAGAGAGATAGAGAGTTAGAAACATCGATGAGAGAGAAACATCGATCAGCTGCCTCCTGCACATCTCCCATTGGGGATGTGCCCGCAACCAAGGTACATGGCCCTTGACCGGAATCGAACCCGGGACCTTTCAGTCCGCAGGCTGACGCTCTATCCACTGAGCCAAACTGGTTTCGGCGGGGTTAATTTTCTTATATGAGAATAGGGGGTTAACATTTTCTTAAGTTTCCTTTTCAAGGCCTGTGCGAAGCAATTGAGGTGACTTGTGAATCCAGCAAGCAGAACCGATAAGCAGGGTCAGACGAACCCACCAGGAGTCAAAACATCATCTCATTAACATCATCTCATCGCTTGATGACTAAAGTCAATAGCTGATGTCTGCGGACCCCCAGGACTGTACGTGGCTGCATTCTGTTCGCAGCCTCACCCTGGCCCCTTCCCCTTTATAATCCTGTCCCCTGCACCTTGCTGTAAAACAGGATTTGAATGCTTGTAAGAGCCCTGTCTTCTTGGTTGGCTGGCCTTCTCAATAAACACCTTATATGATTCAACCCTGCCTTCGTTATTGGACACAGCGACAGGCAACCCGAGCCCAACCAGGGGTTTCCAGGTAACACTTGCCCCCTTTCTGCCACATTAGATGCTAAGAATAAAAGTATAATTGTTTACTTAAAGGGTTCAACCTCATGTGGTACCCACAGAAAATTTTATGCTTTTTTTTTAACCACTGCCTCATAAACCCACTTTCCTGAATGTATTCTCAAAGCTGATTTCTTAGCTTTTGGATATTAATGAAAGTTTTCATTGTCAGGTAATAAAAAGTCCAGACCAATTGAATATAAACTTCAGTTTTTCATCCAATTCCATTCACATATTGATCAGTTTAGGCTTGACATTCAAATCAAAGAAAACTAGTGAAAGAAGGGGATACATTTTTTGTTTGCTTGTTTGGTTTTTATTTAATCGTCTTCTCCACCAATTCCTGAGGCAAAGAGGGAAAGAAGGAAGGTAAATGGGGGCAAAAATGCCTACTGACTGGCGGTGTTGTAACCTGGCTTTGGTGCACCCTCTGAGGGAGATGCCCAAATCATGGACCCTTTTCTTGCAGGACACATGCCAACAAGAACTCTCCTTATACTCCTCCTGTAGCAGATCTGGCGCTGAGGAGCCAGAGATGTTTGTGAAGTCAGCAATTAAAACAGTGGGTTTGCATCCTGCCTGGTTTGGCTCAGTAGATAGAGTGTTGGCCTGTGGACTGAAAAATCCAGGGTTTAATTCCAGTCAAGGGCACATGCCCAAGTTGCTGACTCAATCCCTAATAGGGAGCATGCAGAAGGCAGCCTATCAATGATTCTCTCTCATCATTGATCTCTCTCTCTCTCTCTCTCTCTCCCTCCCTCCCTCCTCTCTGAAATCAATAAAAATATATATATTAAAAAACAAAACAAAAAAACAGTGGGTTTGCAATCCCAAACTAATGGTTACCTGCTCCATTCTCTTATTATCCCAATCCTGTCTTCCTGGGTGTTTTTTGAAATGATCATGAATTTAGACAAGTCCATGCAAGCTCACTATCTAAAGAAAGCCAAGAACTAAGCATTGATAACTGCACTGAGTAACTCGGTCAGAGGCTCCAGCCTATGCATGTTCACTGCAAGTCACCACCCATCTCCAAAATTTTCAGTTGTCATTTTAATAGTTACTAATAAAGCTAAATGTTTTCATAATTGGGAGGAAAGCAGACATTGCTTTCCAGTGTTTCTGCAATATATTCTGGATGCTACCAGGAGTTATTTTGAAGTTTAATATAAATGCTCATATCAAGTGAATATAGAATTAACATTAGTAAGACCAGCTTAATAGAAAGGAACCCAATTATAGCAAATCACAGAATGACAGATTCAGACATAATGCTCAACTATTGCATTTAGTCCAAAATACCAATAATGGTGATTTTTGTATTTTCTCTAAAACATACTTTAAAAAGTCATGGCCAGCTACTCTTTTTTTTTAACACTTCTAGGGAGCGAAGATTAATTGATTCACTTATGGACACACTGAAATTTGCACAGTTCTCTTTAATGTTTCCTAAAAGTATGTCCCAATTTGTACATTTATATGGAAACTTTCTTTCTCAAAGACTGCTGGCATTTGATGTAAAAATAATTATGAAATATGGAGCCATTTTTTAACACATAAAGCCCACTAAATATGCTTTCCTCTAATGCACATTTATTCTCAGTTTAAGTATATGTAAGTACTGAAAGCTCTGTGGTATGATTTATAAAGGTAAATGGGCTAAAATGTACAATGAGATGGGCAGCCACCTATGGTGCCATTAAAACTGACCCAGGAAAGGGATCTGCTTGGACCCAGCCTTCTTTATGTCTGCACTGCACCAATACTGCTCACATATGTGACAACAGGATACTACTAGAACAATAATGATATCAGAGAAATGGCATTACACTTTTAAATCAGTTTCTTATAGGTATTGATATAGTTTTAATAAAAGATGATATAACCATGGTGTTGATTGAAAATATATTTCTTTAGTGCTTGAAAGAAAGCCATTTTTACTCTGGCTTAATATAAATTAAGATTCACTTTTATCCTACATAACTTGTTTGGGGAAAATAGCCAAGAAATTATTCAATATGGTAAAATATGCAACAGAGAAGCCTTTACCTAGGTTGTGGTTCCCAGGTTCTGAGTTTTAAGCATTAATAAATTTACAAAACAATTTGTGGTAGAGAGGAAGAACCTTCTTCCTGTCCCTACTGCTCTTCTGACACAAACACAATCTTCCCTTCATCCACCTCCCAGTGTCCTCTTATATGTAGACAGACAATTGGCAAAAGATCCCATTTGGTTTGGGTTCAGAACTGTTTGGGGAAGTTCTGTGTGGATGGTATAGCTCTAATCTCTTTAGCTTTGGGGCCTCAGTTGAAATGGATCAAGAAAAGTCCAATTTGTTATAAAAGCAAAGGCTCAATGTAAATTGAAGCCAAGGCAGAGTTGAAGGATATTCTCAATCACTAAAAAAACCATTTCATACGTAAGTATTTATTGCATTATTTTGGGTTAGAGAACCCAAACAAAGTTGCTAAAGAAGCAGGTTTGTTTGAAATCATTGAGGTGATGCTGGAAAGAGAGAGTGCTTCTAAAGTGAAGAGTGAATATTGATGCCCTTCATACTGAACTATTAAGGCAGAGTTAAGTAGAGATGGATCTGGTTACAAGAGAGGGAGAAGAAAGGAGAAGTTCAGGGTTAATAGTAAAATATCAGGAAGGTCAAGAGCCTAAGAGGCAAGAGCCATGTTTGCTAAGCCAAGGTCAAGAAAAACAGACCAGAGTCAGGTAGGGCAAGAGAAGAATTATAATTCTGAATGAATAGATCAGTGCTGATCAGCAGCTCATTAGGAGAAAGGAGAACATCTAAGGCTTTAACACTGAAAACATATTCAGTCCCTCATACACACATGGCCGCATGCCACAAATGCTGCTTGGGTTCTTACTCTGTACCAGGTACTGTGGCAGGGACTAGGATTGCAGCAATGAACACAACAGAGTTTACCCAGAGATGAGAAAGAAAGAAACCACCTTCAAGGAGCAAAAAGAAATTCAATTTGGCTGGAACACAGAGTCTAAGAAGGGTGGCAGGAGATGGGGCTGTAGATGTAGGCAGAGACCAAATTATGCACCTTGTGCACCATTTTAATGAATTTGAATTTTATTCTAGAGGCAACGAATCTTAAGGCAACAAAGGGTTTTAAGCAGGTGTTAACAGGCATTGCATTTTAGAAAATCACTTTGGAAAAATGAATGGTGGTGCCATTCATTTAGATATGGCACAGAAGGACATCATACTTATGGCAAGGAAGTGGAAGGGTATGGGAATTGAGATGTTGAATTTACATTTAGGCATGTCTATGAAGCACCCAGTCAGATATGTCCAGGAAGAAGCTCAAACTCAGGAGAGAGAAATGGGCTAGATGTATGCCTTTATGAATGGCTGATGATAACTGGAGCTGTGTGGGTGGATGAGGGTATGTGTAGAATAAGAAAAGAAGTAAGCCTAGGACAGAACCCTAAAGAATATTGATATTTATAGGATGGGTAGAGGAAGAAAAGCTTACAAAGGGAAATTAAGTGTCTCAAATGAAGAACGGTGTCTCTAAGTCAAGCATCTATCACCCTCTTACCTCCATTGGAATTTCTTTATCTTCTTGTGGTCCTGACAGTTATGAACCTTCCCGAAACTTGGTTCACCTAATATACCAGTAGATTTGGTAATGTATTTATTTCTTATTGATGTACATTAGTTTCTTGGGGCAGGTTGGAGAGAACAAGGCAGGTTATTTATTCCCTAGGACTCTGTAATGTCCCCCAGTATATCTCATTAAGAAGGCTCAGGTCAATTGTTCTGAACCTTGGCTGTACACTGGAATCATCTGGAGAGTTTTAAAAATACTGATAAATGGGTCATATCCCACCAAAACTCTGATTTAATTGGTCTAGAATGTTGCCCAAGAACTGGAATTTTTAAAAGCTCCCCAAGTGATCCTAAATGTATAGCCAAGATTGAGAACAACTGACCTTAATTAAGATGGCTTCTGATCTTGCATCAGTATTTCCTAAAAAAGGACATACCATTCATCTCTAGAGAAGTGCTTGGTTTGACTTAATGGAAGAAGTGAAAAGTTTGAGCAGGCTCTTAAGAAATGCAAATGGATAGAGTGAGCATTCCCATTTGTGAGGATAGCGAAGACATTGGTGGGGCCGCAACAGATGGTTTCTTACTTACGTATTGTTAGGTACCTTGACAAATCTTGTCTATAGCTGGTCAGCGACATAGGCTAACTCTATTGTAGCACCAAATAGAGAACCAGAAAACTTCTCCAGAATTACTGACCCATTGCATCGGGAAAGCGATAGATGACTGCTTAATGTTAGGCTCAGGATAGTGGTGAAGAGGTTGAAATCTGTTTGGGGCCCTCTCCTTATCAAACCATTAATCAACAAATCAACTCCACAATATTTAACAGCCTGGTAACTTAAAAGGCATGTTAAGAAAGCTGTTTGTGGTCCTATTTTAAACTTTTTACTCATATTTTTAGAAGACTGTTGGTGGCATTCTACTTCTACAGTTACTCCACCGATTTCTTTCTTGACACCTCTGCATCTCCTTCTTTCTCTGTTGCTGGCTCTCTCTGCCCCCATACCTCCCTTCTTTGCTCTTGCCCTTCACCTCATCCTCTTTCCTTCTCTGTCTCCCACACAGCTGCCTCTTTCAGTTTCTTGGCTACCTGCCCTAAGCTCTTTGACTCTTTTTTCTCTTTTAACATCCATATTCATTCCTGGTTTTACACACTGTTAAGCACACCTTTCTTAGTTCTATCTCCCACAATGCTTCCTGTACCCTTGATCAGTCTTCCTACAACTTTAAGTGAAGGTGTTATGGGAGAAAAGCCCTTGTATGAAACCTGGACTTTGGGCTCCATCCTTATGACTGCATTATCTGGAAGTCTCTGCATTAAACACTGAAAGCCTCAGTTTCCTCATCTGACAATGAAGTTGGTGTGGATCAGTGGTTTTCAACCTTGACTGAATAGAGTAGAATCATCTGGAAAGCTTTTTAAAAAAACTTCCAACGTCAGGATCCAATTCCAATCAGTGAAACCAGAATGCGTTGAGGAAGCTGTTGCCAGGTCCACTTTCTCTGCCAATGGGGGGTATAAGGAGACTGCTCTCTCCTCCAAAATTCTGTCCCATCTTCTTTTGCCTGTACCTTGTCTAGCTCTGCTTTGGAAAATCTTTCTACTTCCATAGTTCCAAGGTCCTAGGTTTTTAAGGCTGAGTTAAAACAAATGGGAATGAGCAAATAGCACTAAGGTTGCAGTTCAAAAGGAATCTGAAAGGATTGGCTGGAGGTCACATTTAATTTAATCACATCGATAATGACTTGTGTGAGGGAAATGTCACACAGTAAGGAGTATGGATTTGTGCATGGGAAATCTCAGTGAGAGAAGGTAAATGCCAACCACAAATGTTAACATGAATACCAAGATTAAAATGTTAAGTAAAACAAGAATTTCAGTTTTATATAATTACTAGAAGTCTGGTGCCCGAAATTCATACACTGGGTGCGGGGGGGAGGGAGCCCTCAGTTGGGCCTGCACCCTCTTGCAGTCCGGAAGCCCTCGGGGGATGTCTGACTGATGGCAGTCAGACAACCTTAGCGCTGCCACGGAGGCGGGAGAGGCTCCTGCCACTGCTGCTGCGCTCGCCAGTCATGAGCCTGGCTTCTGGCTGAGCAGCGCTCCCCCTGTGGGAGCGTACTGACCACCAGGGGGCAGCTCTTGCGTTGAGTGTCTGCCCCCTGGTGGTCAGTGTGCGTCATAGCAACTGGTCGTTCCACAGTTTGGTCGATTTGCATATTAGCCTTTTATTACATAAGATTGATACAGTGGCCCTGGAAGAACTGCTAGGATTGTCTAATTCAGCAGATTTCAATTTTTTTCCTTCTTTTTCCAACTACATGTCTGTATAAGTGCAGATTTTTCTCATATAGTTCAACCAAAACGATATATTGCAACAAATTGAATGCAGAAACATGAAAATTCAGCTCTCTTCTGTTAAACAAGACATAAATGAGATTTGCAAAATTGTACAACAATACCACTCTTCTCAATTACTCCCTTGTTTTGGAAAATAGAGCTATTTGTCATTTTATTAACATGTAATGGGATTTAGTCTTATTTTTAAATGAATTAATACATAATTTGAAAATGTTCTCAGTTTTAATTTCTATAAGGTGAATGTTGATAGATATAATCCATATAGCCTTGGGTTCTTTAGTAATTTTTAAGAGTGTATAGGGAATCTGAGACCATAAGTTTGAGATCCGCTGGCCTAATATGACAAGCTATTGGAGGACAGGGAATGTGTCTGTTTTACTTCACACATCACACTTGGCCCTAGGGGCCTAGTACAGTATTATGACTGAGATTTATGATAGAGTAGAAAAAAACAACAACAACTAAAGAGCCAGTCAGGCAATTCATTCATTCTTTGATTTAACAAATGTTTACTGCTCTAGGCTTTGGGAATACATTAGTGAATAAAACAGATGAAACTCTCTTTCTTGTGGAGCTTTCATTCTGGGTTCTAGTGACAATCCTGTCCCTAACTCATTGTGTAACTTCAGTATATCACTTGATCTTCCTAGGGCTTAGTTTTCCTACAAGTGAAATGGAGACCTTGGAAAGAGTAATGTCTAAGGGCCCCCTTTAATTCTATCATTTCATAAACTTTGACTGGGCCTCTCAATGTGATCCTACTAATTCACCTGAAATTTTGCTCCTCCTTGTCACCTAGACAATTTACTCATCTGTTACATCTCATTTTAAATTCCATTTCTTCAAGGAGATTTTAGGATACTGATCAGACTGGTAATTGCCTGTTCAATATCTGTCTTACCCAGTGGACTGTGAGCTCCCTGTGGGCAGGAACTGTCTTCCTTTTCACCATATTCAAGGGACACAGCAGAGATATCACTCTATTTAAAATTTTATCTTTCTCTCTAACACTTCCTAACTACCTTACTTCCTTTTAAAAAAAAAGTCCTTGGTATTTATCTCTATGTAACATATCTTACTCAGTTATCATATTTATTAGCAAAGGTTGGGATGAGGGTCCATAATAATCAAAATTCCATGAGGGCTAAAATAGTCGTATCTCCAGTAACTAAAAAAGTACTTGGAACACAGGAAGAAGGCAATAATTTTTTGTTGAATAAATTAATAAATGTTGCTTGAATAAATGAATAAATGTTAACAGTGGGGCTGGATTTGAATTTATTTATACATTTCCCCCTAGTTTCTCTTGTGCCTAAAATATATATTTGTGTGAATTTTGAACAAGGTCATGAGCAAAACCTGTGATCTATAAATGATGCAAAATAAACTGACCCAGAGAATTAAAGGCTGTGACCTTGACCATTGTTGGACCATGAAGATGTAGTGGCCAAATGTAATTATGGTTGGTTTGCCTATTCTCTAAAACCATTAGCAAGTGTGGAGAAATTCCCTAGCTGGTTTTGTTCAATGAATAGAGTGTTGGTCTGTGGACTGAAGGGTCCTGGGTTCAATTCCGGTCAAAGGCATGTACCTTGGTTGTAGGCTCAATACACAGCCTGGCCAGGATGCATGCGGAGGCAACCAGTTTCTCCTCTCCCACATCGATGTTTCTCTCTCTCTCTGTCTCTCTCTTTCCCTTCTGCTCTCTCGAAAAATCAATGGAAAAATATCCTCGGGTGAGGATGAACAACAATAACAAAAAGTGTGAAGAAAAAGAAACATTAAAAAAACAGGCTACATGAATAGAGAACAGAGTCCACAGGACATAAAACGTAAAACTCTTCAAAAGCACTTAAATAACTTAAATAGGTAATACTCTCTGAGAAAATAGTTTGCAAGATTGAGGGAAAGATAAACAGCAAGAAAATTAAATAAGCAAAAGCAGCTAAATCATAGCACATTAAGACTTATAATCTAGTTAGGAAACAGCAAGTTTGAAATGCATAGCCATTGCAAATGCAGACACCATGATGTAAAAAGGAAATATAAGGATAATTAAATTTAAGCTGTATAGGTTTAAGAACTATAATATAAACTGTATCAGATTATAAAGGAGAAGCAAGAACAATGGGAAGCAGAGGAATAGCTGCTCTTTTGGAAATAATCTTTATTTTAGGACTTAGATGACTCATTAGAGAATTTTTAAAAATCAATTCCCTTTATATAACTTAAAAACAGGGTTTGAATATAATAATTTAGTAAGGAATAAATGTTTAGAGTCATTGTAGTCAGAAGAACAGTTTTCTACTTTTCAATGATAATTTAAAGAGGCTTTAAACGTTAGAATATCCTCATATTGCTAAATCAGAGTTTAATTTTTGAAATTTAATTTTTCAAAGTTAAACTTTACTTCCCTTAAATTGGCTGTATACATCAAATTCTGAACCTACAGGAGCATTATATTTATCAGAACATTGCAGTGGTCTTCACAAATTATTTAAAAACTAGTGAGGATATTGGAACTGACTAGTCCATGTAATTCATTTAAATTAAATTATAAATTATTTGAACTAGACATAATTTCCAAGTTGAACAAAAGGTCTTTCTCTCCTATAATAATCAACTTTAAGGAGTTATTATGCACTTAAGAGATTCTAAGTTCTGGAAGTACAGATATGAACAACTCATAGTCCCTGTCTTCCAAGCTGGTGGACTATAGGGGACAAAAAAAATGCCTACAAATAACTATAACATAATGAAATTTATGTATTTCATAAGAGTACAAAGCATAAAGGCCACATAGAAGATGTATCACTCATGTCTAATAATTCTTATAAACCTTTGGCAATAATCTTGATTCTCTGGTGACTTAGTGAATGGTGTTGACAAAAAATATATTGCTGACAACAGGTAGGCAAATTCCCTTTCCCCTCTATCTTCCTGTATGATTTCAGAGATTCAGAGATGGATGCTTACTATTTTTAACCTTCGGTGAGGGGGTACAGAACTCCTTTGAACACTAATGCAGGCATACGACTGTAGGAATCCCGTTTAGCACACTGAGAAGCTGAATGTTAGGCCTACCATCCCACTCATAATTCTACAATCAAGTATTTCAGCATCTAGATCCATCTTGGAAGGGGTAAGAAAAATAAGCACAAAATTAATCTTACTGTGATACTCATATTTCTCTCATTGTGGCAGGTAAGATGGATATGGGTCTTTTGATTCACTTCTTACTAGATACCTATTGAATTTCTTACAGTAGATTCCCATACCATCCTTGTTCCTATAGAGTCCCCAATCTCACCTTCTTTTGCCCACTTACAGCAGATGAGCTCAAATTCTATTTTACTGCCATTTTAGTTCAATTTTAAAAAGCATCTGCAACTTCTGCTTTCTTTTTAAAATCACCTACTTATTAGTTTCCTTCTAATCAATCTGATGGAAGTGTTCTTTCTCATAACCAGTTAGCGTCTCACTACCCAATGTGAGGGATTTACTTAGTCATTATTCTTTTCTACCCCTGTATTTAACATTGGCCATTTAACATGGACCAACCACCTCGTTTTTGAAGCTACCTTCTTTGCTTTTTGTGACCACCCACAGTTTGAGTCTTCCTACTTCAGACTGAGCCTTCTCTTTTACCTCTCTTAGATGTGGGGTTTTCTCAAGCTGTCCTTAACTTGTTTATACTAGATCTCCTCCTCATCTACTCCCACAGTCCAGATCTGTATCCGACTCCCAAATCAATATCCCTGGCCCAATATTTGCCCAGATCGATACACTGGTGTTTCCAACAAAGTGCAGGATATTTGCACCTGCATTTCTTGTGGCACATAATAATTCAACTGGTCCCAGTTTAAATATTTTCCTTCCAAAGGACATTTTCTTTCTTTACTTTTAAAATATATTTTTATTAATTTCAGAGAGGAAGGGAGAGGGAAAGAGATAGAAACATAAATGATAATAGAATTGTTGATCGGCTGCCTCCCATATGCCTCACACTGGGGATTGAGCCCATACCCTGGGCATGTGCCCTGAATGGGAATCGAACTGTGACCTCCTGGTTCCCAGGTCGACACTCAATCACTGAGCCATGCTGGCTGGGCTTTTACTTTTTAAATCCCTGTTAGTGTTTGTTACAAACTGAATGTGTCACTCTCAAATTAATATATTGAAACTCTAATTCCCCAATGTGATGATATTTGAATGTGGGGCCCTTTACAGGTAATTAGGTTTAGATGAGGTCATGAGGATGTGGCCCCATGATGAGATTAGTGTCTTTATAGGAAGAGGAAGGGAGACAGAGGTCTCTCTCTCTCTATCATGTGAGGATTCAGTGAAAAGACAGCCATCTATAAGCCAGGAAGAGGGCTGGAACCTTGATATTGGGCCTCTCAGCCTCCAGAGCTGTGAGAAATAAAATTCTGTTATTTAAGCCAACCAGTCTGTGGCATTTTGTTATAGTAACCTGCACTAAAACCTTCCTTTTCTTTCAGTTTCCATATCCACTTAGTTGACAAGTATTGTAGATTCAAGAAGTGAAGATTTGCAATGTCTCATGCCCATCTTCTCTAGTTTTGCCACTTACTAGCTATATGTCCTTGGGTGATTTACTTAACTGCTATATATAATAGTAAAGATGATGATGATGATAATTATTCATAGGGTTTCTATGATACTTAATATAAAACAGAATGCTGCCTGGCACAAGATAGTTACAAAAGTATTAAATAGATAAATGAAATAAAGTTAAATAAATGAATGAAGTTGGATATAAGGTTCTACATTTAAAGGGAGAAATTCTGGCAGGAGATGATGATATATGAGTATGATCCTAGAAGGAATGATTGAAGTCATGTGAATGACCAAAGAAAGTATGTAGTATATAAAAAACAGAAGGACCCCTGCTTGGTGGGCTTTTTCTCTTATTTCAACCTATCAAAATTCTCAATTACCACATTTCATCAAGTCTAGATGATTTTTTTTCACATGTTAAATGTCTCTAGATCATGGATATCTCTTGCAATTGATGACACATCATAATTTAATTATCAGCTCTTTTTTTCCCAGTGGTGCATAAAATAAAGATGTCTTTCAGTTGACAGCATCTTAGATTTTATGAGATATGAAAAGTGTGATCTCTTTTCTTTTGAACCTCTAAGACACCCTACATAAGCTTCCTCTGTAACATTTATTTTACTCTGCCTGTATTAGTGATGTCTGTTAACTACTACATTGCCAAGTCCCCAAGTGTCAAGAAAGCTCCTGAGTCTCTTTTTTGTTTCTCTACAAACACACTAACCAGTTCTGCTTGCAGAAGGACATCAATAAAAATTGCTTGAATTAAATTGGATTCCAAGCAGGATATTAATTATTTTTAGAATTTCTGATACTTTACAATTAGCCTCATCAGTATTCCCATCCTATCGTTAATTTGACATGAAAAATACACACTTGTTTTCAGATTACTCACGTACACCTGATTCAAAGCATCTATCACATGAATTCCTTCTGACATGAATTCATGTGACCAATTGTACGTGAATTCATGTGGAATTGATTACATGAACTATTTCAAGAAAGCATATTTCTGGCATTCCTGGGAATATTTAAAAGTTATATTGAGAACAGAAAATAAAATAAATGTAACTATTATAGTAAAAAATCTAGGTATTATTAAGAAAACTTTTTATGCCAGTAGCAGCACATGGAACATGCTTTGGGAGATATTGGCCTAGTTTCTCCCCAAGGTCCCTTCCAGCTATAACAGCTCCATCTTCTCTGGGGAAGTCCTGTCCCCTCTCGAGCCATTTAGCAAAATACATTAAATGAATCTTTAACTGGGAATGATTCAGCATTAGCCCCAGGGAATGGAGTGTAACTAAATAAGCCTTCCAGCACCTTTAATGCCTGGGATTCTACCATCTTTATGCCTCCCTTTTGAGTGGTGCTGTTTGCACATTCTGCCTTTTCTGCAGCCTTTGCTTTCCTGCAGGGCCTTGTCTGTGTTTGTCTGCCCAGATCCTCCTCTGAGGGCTGTTTATGTTTGCACACTTGGCTTGTCTTGTGGACTTGTCTAACTAAACTCCCCTTTGCGGGCTATATATTTTGGCACAGTCTGGCTCTCTAAGGGATTCTTTTGTCCATTAACACTTCTTGTCTTGTAGTTATATCAGTCTTTGCTGCTCTTGCCTCAAGCAAATAAGTCCACACTATCCTATTCACGATTCTTCTGTGTATTTCTACTTATTTTCTACACTTTTTACAATGAGCATGTATAATGTTTGTAATAAAAACCAAAAATTGTCGTTTTTAAAAATATAAAGGGGACATCTGATTGCATATGATGTAATAAAGGCATTTTAACTTCATTCCCATCCTTCAAAACCAATTAACAAAAACGAAATGAATAAAAAGCAGCATTAAGAAGGATGCCCACCCTAGCCAGTTTGGCTCACTGGATAGAGCGTCGGCCTGGGGACTGAAGGGTCCCAGGGTCGATTATGGTCAAGGGCATGTACCTTGGTTGCAGGCACATCCCCAGTAGGGGGTGTGCAGGAGGCAGCTGATCGATGCTTCTTTCTCATTGATGTTTCTAACTCTCTATCCCTCTCCCTTATTCTCTGTAAAAATCAATAAAATATATTTAAAAAAGGATGCCCGTTATCAATGAAATAAGGAAACAACCACAATACACCATAATTAGCACCATACATCATAAGTAGCACCCTTACAAAGTGTTAGGCTTGCTTGAGGTAGAATAAAGAGTCACATTTTTGAAAGCTACTCATACTAGCACTAAGAAATCCAGGGGCATAGTTGGGATACCAGAGAAGTGGAGTTTGTTGCAATTAGAGACTTAGTTGCCTATCACAGAAAAGATTGAGTTGAATAAGAAACCAGCTTGATTTCCCACTTTTATTGTTTACCACATGCACCGTAGCCAAGAGAGATTGGGGGTAATAAAGGGAGTGGTAAGCTCACCAGATGGTAATAGTTTCTCCCTGGATGCAGAGAACAGGAAGGAACATACTTCCAGAGCAAAGGAAATACGAACTTAGTGGAAGGAGGTACAAACAACAAATCCCACTACAAATAGATCACTCTGATAAACATACTTCTTCAGCAAATAAATGGCCCCAATCAAAGATGAGCAATAATCACAATTGGAAAAATAGAACTTTTATTACTTGCTGACAATAGCATGTGTATGTAGGAAATCCAAAAGAATCTAAATAAATGAAGAGATTTACCATCATGGAATGGAAAACTCACTGTTGTAAAGATATTAATTTTCCCTAACTTAAAGTACAGATTTAATGTAATCTCTATCAAAATTTCAGCAGGTTCTTTTGCAAAAATTAGCAAGCTGGTTCTAAAATTCATATGGAAATACAAAAGGCCAAAAATATCCAATGTAATCTTGGAGAAGAAAAACAAAGCTGGAAGAGACATACCACCAAGATATTAGACTTATTATAAAGTTATAGTGATTAAGACACTCAGAGTTTGGTGCAAGAATAGACAAACTAAGAAATAAAATGTAATACAGAGTTCACAAACAGATCCTCGCATATATGATAACCTGATTTATGATGAAGACAACACTGCAGAGCATTTGGGAAAGGCTAATCTTTTTCAATAAATGGTGTTGCTACAACTGGATATCCATATGG
Source organism: Myotis yumanensis (assembly GCF_028538775.1). Classification (NCBI taxonomy): domain Eukaryota; kingdom Metazoa; phylum Chordata; class Mammalia; order Chiroptera; family Vespertilionidae; genus Myotis; species Myotis yumanensis. Next base: position 20,133,238 of record NW_027223764.1, on the reverse strand, counting down.
AAAAATTTTTATTGACCCTGCCTTCTAACATACAATAAAAACAATTCCAGATGGACTGCAGAGCTAAATATGAAAGGTAAAGCAATAAGCTTTTAGAGGAAACATAGGAGAACATCTTTGTGACAGTAGAATATGCAAATATTTCTTAAACAGGACACAAAGAGTATTGATTATACAGAAAAAATTGATAAATCAGACAATGTTAAAGTTAAGAACTTGTGTTTATCAAAAGACACCATTAAAAGAGTGAAAAAGCAGGTGATTGTGTGAAAGAAAATATTCATAATACATGTATCTGTCAATGAATTCAGATTCAGAATATATAAAGAAAATATAGTCAACTCAATAGAAAAATTAGAAATCAGTCAATTCATAAAAGAAGCTATCTAAATGGCCAATGAATATAACCCAATGAACAACATTATTTATCAAGTAAAAATAAATAAAAACTACAATGCAAAACCAATACATATCCATGAGGATGGCTAAAATGAAAAACAAAAACAAAAAACAGTATTGACAAGGCTGTGGAGAAACTGGAACTTCCATACACTGCTGGTGGGAGTGTAAATGTGTACAAGCACATTGGCAGTATCTATTAAAGCTGAAAATATCATATTATGATCCTATTTCTTTATTGCAAGGTATATGCTCAGTAGAAATGTGCACATATGTTCATCAAAAAATGTTCCTAGAAGCACTATGTGTACTAGATAAAACCTTGAAACTAAATGTCCTTTAGCAGTAGAATGGACATATAAATTATGGTATATGCACACAATGGGATATATACACTAATGAGAATGAGCAATCCACAACTACATCCAAAAATATGGATGTTTCTCACAAGTATAATCTATCTACACTAATAAAAGAGAAAGATGGTAATTAGCGTACGACCGCTACTCTTCCCATTGGCTAATCAGCATATCCTTATGCAAATTAACTGTCAGCCAAGATGGCGGCCGGCAGCCATGCACTGAAGCGAACAGGGAGGCTTGCTTGCTCCAGTGACTGCGGACTCCAACGTTCCCCGCCTGACTTGCCGGCCTCTCAGCTGCAACTCTAAGCAACTATGTTGCAAATATAGAAGCTAAACAAAACCCCAGAAACCGGCTTTCAGTCAGCCGGGTTTCAGCCATCCGGACTGCAACATTGTATCAAATACAGAAGGTAAAGGCCAGAAACCTGCTTTCAGCAGCGAGGCCTCAGAACTAAAGCTGGCCCAGAATAGAAAAAAAGAAAAAAAGGAGCAGTTGGGAGCTTCAGTCACCCGCCAGCCTGAAAACAGCCCTCAGCCCCTCAGCCAGCCTGGCCAGGCACCCCAGTGAGGGACCCCACCCTGATCCAGGACACCCTTCAGGGCAAACCAGCCGGCCCCCACCCGTGCACCAGGCCTCTATTCTATATAGTAAAAGGGTAATATGCCTCCCAGCACCGGGATCAGCAGAGCCGCGAGGCCTCCTGGCACCGGGATCAGCATGACAGGGGACAGCGCCCAAACCTCCTGATCGCCCTGCGGCTCTGTGTGTGACAGGGGGCGGGGCCACAACCTCCCTATCTGCCCTGCTCTGTGCCTGATAGGGGGGAGCTCCCCAATCCCTTGATCGCCCTGCGGCTCTGTGTTTGACAGGGTGCGGTGCCCCAACCCCCCCCCCCCCCCCCCACGGGCCCTGCTCTGTGTGTGACGGGATAGAGCCATAACCTCTCCATTGGCCCTGCCCTGAGTGTGACAGTGGCGGTGCCCCAACCCCCTGATCGGCCCTGCTCTGTGGGTGATAGAGGGTGGCGCCCCAACCCCCCTCCACGGGCCTTGCTCTGTGTGTGACAGGGTAGAGCCATAACCTCCCCATTGGCCCTGCCCTGAGTGTGACAGGGTGCAGCGCCCCAACCCCCTGATCTGCCCTGCTCTGTGTGTGACAGGGGGTGGTGCCCCAACTCCCCTATCAGCCCTATTCTGTGAGTGACAGGGGGCAGCGCCCCAACCCCCTGATCGGCCCTGCTCTGTGCATGACAGGGGGTGGCACCGCAACCTCCCCATCGACCCTACCTTGAGTGTGACAGGGGGCGGTGCCCCAACCTCCCAATCGGCCCTACCCTGAGCGTGACTGAGGGTGGCATCGCAACCTCCCGATCCGCCCTGCTCTGTGCATGACAGGGGGCGGCGCCCCAACTCCCCAATCGGCCCTGCTCTGAGCCTGACCAGGGGCTGCACCTAGGGATTGGGTGTGCCCTCTGCCACCTGGAAGCAGGCCTAAGCCAGCAGGTCGTTATCTCCCGAGGGGTCCTAGACTGCGAGAGGGCACAGGCCGGGCTGGGGGACCCCCTTCCCCCGCCGAGTGCACAAATTTTTGTGCACCGGGCCTCTAGTTTATATATAAGGCTAAGCAACCGTCTGACCGTCCAGTAGCTATGACTAGCACTGACCACCAGGGGGCAGATGCTCAATGCAGGAGCTGCTGAGCTGCAGTCACTTGGCAGCGGTGATTCTCGGGTAACACATTCTGAAACCAGAGAGGAGGGAGCCCGATTCCTCATGATTCCTCTCGCACTGGGATGCCTCGGGGATGTCAGAGAGCCAGTTTCAGCCGATCCCCGCAGGCCAGGCTGAGGGACCCCACCTGCTGGAGGGACCCCACTCACTCCGCAGATGCCCTTCGAGCCTCAGCGCTAGCCCAGGTGCAGCCGGTGGGGAGGGGCCATGTGAGGTTGGCTCCAGGGTGTGTCCAGCCTGTCTCACCCAGTCCCACCCCCGGGACTGCCTGCATTAGTCCCTGCACTGGAGGAACTAATTAATTTCCTTTCAATGTGCATGAATCCGTGCACTGGGACACTAGTGTTGAATAAAAAAACTCAGACACACAAAAAATTAAGCACTATGTGGTTCCATTTTTATAGACTATAAAACTGGCAAAATTATTTTATGATATTAGAAGTCAAGATAGTGGTTACTACTGAGACAGAACTGGAAGGGAGCATATGGAGGGTGCTTCTGAATTGATAATATTCTGATACTTGATCAAGGTACTGGTTGCATGATGTGTTCAGCTTGTGAAATTCACTTAGGATATGTGTACATTTCTGTATATATATTATGTTTCAAAAAAAGTTTAAAAACCCAATTAGATTATAAAATTTCACAAATAGGAGATTTCACAAAAAATGCATATTTCTGGAGTTTTGGGAAAACATTTCAATATCAGCCCATAGTAGTTCACATCCAAGAATTCACTGGAGCTGAGAAGAGGCCCTAGCCTTCCGAAGATCTGAAATTTCTTCCTAATCACTTCACTCACTGATCCTCCCTATTGGAGGATCTAGCCCCTATAGGAATCTGTCTATTGATTCTTCAGCTCAAGCCCGAGTCCCAGGATAGAGCTCACTGTTTTCCTTGTATACTCCCTTTCCCTCTGCCCACTCTCGCTCCCCACTGCTAATCTCTACTCCCATTTGATTCTACCTCAGCACATCATTAGTCATCTCACCTTGAAGCCTTTTCTTCTGGCCTGCACTGGCACTTATTTGACTGTGTCTATCTTCACATAGTTCCCCAACTCTCTTTCCTTTTCCACATCTCTATTCCATGAATTCATCCACCCACTGATTCAACAAACATTTATTGAATACCTATCATGTACCAGACTCTATGTCAGAGGCAGGTAAGTTAAGGGACAGTCTTGCCCCTGAGAAGTGTACACTCTGAGAGAAGTAAGGACAACCTGTGAGAGTCACTATACAGGTAAAGAATTACATGTGTTCTGGCAAGTCTGAGATTAATTCTGTCTGGGAAGGACTGTGTAGGGGTTCTGGAGAGCCCTTGTGGAAGAAGTGGGTTGTGAGTTGTTGGGCTTTGAAGGACTGGCAGTTATTTGGATACAGAGAGTAAAGAAGGTAAGTCCAGACAAGGGCTGAATTCTGTTTTCATTTGGGAGACAGTAAATACTTCCATGTGGCTGGATGTAATGAAGGGGAGCAGTGGGAAGTAAGGCCGGAAAATAAAGATGGGGTCAGACCATGGAGGATCATGGATGCCTCACTATGGACTTCATTTTATAGGCAGTACAGGCTATTGAACTGTTTTGAAAAATGGAGTGCAGAGATGGGTTTATAAATAATCTGCTTGGCGTTTCATCCATACTTACCTCTCCCACTTTCTCTAAATCCCCTGGCCTCTTCAAACAGGGGAATGACTGCTAATAATTATGGGGTTTCTTTTTCAGGTGATGAACATGTACTAAAACTGTGGTGATGGATGGTTGCACAACTGTGAAGATACTAAAATCATTGAATTGTATACTTAAATGGGTGAAGTATATGGCATGTAAAGTATATCTCAATAAAACTTCTATAACAAAGGTGTTCATTAACAAAACTTAGAAAATATAGAAATACTAGTATATACAGAAGAAACAAATTACCCATTCATAGACTACTTAGAGATAGCAGCTATTGACTTTTTGCTATACTTCTTTCTTATGCTTCACACACACACACACACACACACACACACACACACACACACACTAGAGTCATTTTCTAAATTCAAGCTTACAGCCTGCATGTTTGACTTAATGGCAACCACAGGCATTCTCCACAGATTGTGAGGTCAGGGATTCCAGTGTAAGATAGGATTCCTGAGTCAGAATCTTGCCATGATCCCTGGCAAACTTCTTAACCTCTCTAAGCCCTCACTTTCCTTAACTGTGAAATGAAAATGCTGATACCTACCTTCCATAGATGTCACAAGGATTAAACAGAAAATTCTATAATTATATTTCTTCATTTTTTCCCCTCAGTGAGGATCATTTTGTTTCCCTCAGTTGCAAGGCAGTCTGCTCTCACCAGCAGACAGCCCAGATACATGAAAAACCAGGTAGTGCTATTGTCCCCACTTCATTTAAACTAAAATGTTCTTTTAGGTGGAGCTTTGCCATAGAGGTGGAAAGTATGGGTTCTGGATCCAAACAGCCTGGAACAAATCATGAACAAGCTTCTCAACTCTCTGTGACTTAATTTTCTTATCTGTAAATATATATAATAGTACTAAATTCATAGGGTTTTTTGAGGACAAAATCTGATATTATCTATACAGTACCTGACACATTGTTAACTATTATTACAATATTCTTAGCCAAGTAGTAGTTTACATTCTTATTTCAAACTTTAGTTGCCCAATAATTTGTTAACTTCCAAACCTACGATCCCTTTTCTATAATCTGAGGTACAATGTACTGGCTCTAAATTCATAATGGTTGCCCATCCATATCCACTAGCCACAGCACAAAGCAATTTCTTTTTTGGCAAATTGAGTAGTAAAGTATGTTGCCTCTATTAATTTTACTACCTACGTATCTCCTAGAGGCAGGGCAAGGCAGTTTAGTTAAACCAAACCAAACAAAGCATTTAGGGGCTTGTAAATAAGTACTCACTTGCAGTTGTTTTAAATCATCCCAGCCAGATGGGTATGTTTTAAATATTTCCAAAGAGATTTCACAAGTTCTCTTAGAAACCTGTCTTAATGCTTCCAACCCACATCGAAAGTCTTCTGAAAATCTAATGCCTGGGGCGACTCAACAACTTACTATCCAAACTGGGACATTTTTAAGAGTATTAATAATGACCACAGGAACAAAGTGGGGCAATTCTGGGCAAACTGCTGGGACATATTGTCATCCCACTAATAGCAAGCCTTCCTGTTATGAGTGCTGCCCATGTATTTCTCCTTGGTACTTAGGAGAACAACTGGCTCTCAATGGCCTCTGTAACAACCTTATATTATTAAGCTTTTACTTGTTTGTCAATTTGTGGAATGAAAACAAAAGGAGCAGAAGGCTAAAACTTGAAGGCGAATTTGAAGAATTTTTTTCCTTGCCCTCTTCCTACTTGATGTTGATGTTGATGTTGATAATAATACTTTGAGAGAATTTAACACATACCAGGCACTCTTGTGAGTGCTTTATATGTATGATTTTATTTAATCTTCATAAAGAGTTATACTGCCCATGTCATCAATATCACCCTTGTTTTGCTGATGAAGAACTGGGTCACAGGGAGAGGGAGCATCTTGCCTAAGGGTACACAGCCAGAGTCAGTGTCCAGAGGCTGGGCTTTCAAATAAGATGCTCAATAGCAGGCCTTTTGTAAGATTTTGCAGTTCAAAACCTTTTACTTTAGTGCCCCACCCTGACTAGCTTTACCAGCCCAGTGGGTGGATTCAGTTCTCTGCTTTCTAAGGTAGGACACACAGGGTCTGTGCTAGAGGATCTCCAATGGAAGGGAGGTGACTTAGTCCCTTGGCTCCAGAGGGATGAGGAAAAATGGGAATAAAAGTAGATTAGAATAATAGAAGGTCAACAGAAGAGGTCTTTCCCTTCATTGCAATCATATTACAGTAGACTTAGCTGCCCAAGGAACTAGTGGGTTCTACATAAAAACATGTACTCAAACAGGGGTAGATGTTTTGTTTCTTGGGGCAGTCACAAAGGAGTCTGCTGTTCAGAAACACCTATTGGTGAGCTTGTGAGATGCAGATTCCTGGGTCATGTTTCCATAATGCTGATTCCAGGAATCTGCATTTTAACAAGTTTCCTTGCTGACTCTGACCCAGGTAGCCCAAGCAACACTGCTATAAAGGGATTCCTGTTTGGAGTGTGAGAGGAGATGAGGTGGAAGGCAGGGTAAAGGGATAGACACATCCCTTTTGAGCTGAACCATATGGTTTGCATGAACTTTACTCTTTTAGTCTCTCTAATATTAATCTTCTTTTTGGATGTTTATTCCTTGGTTTCCTGACAGAGAATGCTTGAGTGACATATGAGGTGAGAGATCTGGGGTGTAATAATACCATGTCATGGAAACACTCATAAAGCCATGACCCTATGGCATATGAATTCTATGTGGGGTTTGCACAGGTATTAAATGTTCTGTGGTTGGCTTTTGGAAGCCTGCTCTATCCTGACACCAGGATTTCTAAGCTGGCCTGGAGGGAAGCAAGCCTGCAGCTTCCTGGTGTTTGGAGCAGATGGGGAAAGAGTCTGAAATATTCCTTGTCATCACCTCCAGCTGACAGACCACAGGCAAAGGAGGCAACAGGGAGAAGTTAGACCAGTTGATCTGGGAGAAAAGAGAAATCAATGGTGATGCCTTGTGAATGTTTCCTTCTTTGTGTTCCTCTTCAAATGGATGGTGTGTGTTGTGTGTGTGTGTGTATGTGTGTGTGTGAGTGTGTGTGTGTACTTGTGTATACCAAGTGGTGTAGCACTTGTCTCTGGCTAGAGACAGTAATAAATCAGGGGCTACAGAACCACCACTAGCCACCTCCTGCAGGTCCTGTCAAAGAAACAGGCCTTCTTGAGCACAGCTGACCCGGCAGGATCCCCAGTACTGTGGCCCCATTGCATCGGATGAAAATCACACATCTGGGATCTCGTGTGCCAGATGTGCAAAGGGCTAATACAGAAAAGACACTGCTGAGAAGACCACATTGCTCTCAAAAATATTTGTGAAGGATTCAAAGATTTTTATAACCCTACTCACCACAGTGCTTTTATCAGGCTTGGGTAGTGACTTTCTTATGCCTTGGTTCTCGGTCCTGGGGTGTCAAGGAGGATGCAGAAGGTTGTTGATCCCACTGAGGCAGTGATGGTAAAGATCTAAAAGCTAAATGAATCCGGGTTGGAGTCTTGGGTTTGAAATCAATGTGGGCACTTACCCGGTATATGACCCTGAGAAAGTTACTTTAACTCTATGAGCTTTAGTTTGTTACTCTCTAGGCCAGTGAGAGCCAGCCTCACTCAATGGCTGCAGCAGGCCCTCCTGAGGTTCCTGACCCAGAGCTGAGTTTCCAACAACCTGATCAGCTTGTTGAGCCCTGTAGGTGCCAAGAACACACGTAAGAAAGAACGAGAAACAATCTAGAGAGAACCTAAAAACCGTGCTTTTAGAACCAGCTTTAGTGATTCTCATATTGTGTGTGTATTTCCTAAGATGTTAAGACATTTTTAGAACTCATATATTAGGCTTGTCATTTTTGTTAAATATTTGGAAGTGTTTTTAATAAATTTGCAATCAATGTTTAAAAAAAAAAGTGATAGCCATTCCTTGCAGGGCTGTGGTAGAGATTAAATCATCTCTGTGAGATAACACAGAGAACAGTGCTAGCTCAGGGTGTGGCACTTAGCAGCAGGGGCAGAAAGAGGGAGATGAGCATGCTCAACTGCTCCAGAGAGGATGGTTAGATAAAGTGAAAGAGCTTCAGTCGGCCCCAGGTCTGTGGGGACAGAGCAGTTGTCTTGTAAGATTCTTGCGTTACTAGGCCTCCTGGGGGAAGGGCTGCCTTCTCTGCTCCATAACCCCAACCTGGTTGCCTTCCTGTTTCCTCAGGGCCCCACAGTTCCCTTTCTCTCCCTAGAGGTTCTCTTATAAATCCTTCTTTTTTGGGACCCAGGACTTCCCCGCCCCCTCTCTGCCCCGCACTCCCTGTAGCCTAGCCACATCAGGATGTTTTTCTTTAGAGCAAGTGACATGGGACTTGAAGATTAATGAGAGTCAGTTCAAGGTTTCTACCCAGCTAAGACAAAGAATTCCTGGAAACCAGAGCCTCCATTCTCATTGTACTTGTGAGTTCAAAATTAAAAATAGGGTTTCTTTTGGGGGTGATGAAAATGTTCTAAAATTAGAGAGTGGTGGTGGTTACACAACTCTGTGACTATACTAAAAACCACTGAATTGTATACTTTAAGTGGATGAATTTTATGGTATGTGAGTTATATCTCTTAAAGCTGTTATATATAAAAATAGGTTAGACTAGTTAGCTTTCCATGCTTCTGCCTTCTCTAGTTTTAACTGAAATACAAATTATAATTTAATTATAAATTTAAATTAAAAATTTAAATTGTAAAATATAAATTAAATTAAACTATAAAGAGCCATAACATATCGTATAGCATTATGAATCAAGATTAAATACTACATCTACTGCAAATCTATATTCCTTCCCATTCTCTCTCTCCTCCTCAAGTATTATTGTACCTGTCAAAATTCAATTAATCTTTCCAGATTTATCCCATGAAGCCTTTCCTGGTCCCTACCAGCAAGTCTCCACTCTCTAATCATTACCAAACCTGTGCTTAGTTACTCTTGTCCATCCTTCATGGAACCGGCCCCAAGATGCAGAAATGAAGAGGTGAAGGAGGATACTGGCAGCACCGCTGGTGGGGAGCTCCCCAACCTCTGCCTCAGACCAGGACTGATGCCCAAAAGACCTTCCTGCCTCCCGCTTCCTCCCATTCCATTGACTCCCAAAGGGTTGCCACAAAAGAAACTTCCTCATATACCAGTTCCATTTACTTTTCTCTCTTAATGAAGAACCCAGCATAATCCCACTTGCTCATTGAGTCTGTCCATCTAAGGGCTAAAAGGCCTTCTACAGACCAGCTGTTTCATATCTCATTGGCATTTCCTGCCACTTGCCAACATGCCCACTTGCTCTCTCGGCTAGGGTTCTTCCTGGCAGGTGGAATCCTCTCCCCAAACCAGATCTGAACCTTCCTTCTCCTTGAAGACAGTCCTCCCCTAAGGAGCCTATTCCATAGCTACCTGATCTTTCTTTGTTCACCTTATGATCCATTCTTTTGTCCTTTCTGGTAACATCTACTGTCATGGCTTCTGTAACTTTCATGCCCTCATTGCACAATATGATACACTGTACCCAGTAGGCACTAAAATGAATTCATTTGTTGACTTGACTTTTCTTCTTTAAGAAGAACCTCCTGACTGCTTCAGAGTTCTTCCTCTGGGCTCTGAGGAAGTTTGTTTTATGAACTATTAATTAATTAATTAACTATTAATTGTCCATATATTAGGCACCGTGGGAACTATTTCTTTCCTTTTTTTGACCTGGTCATTAGAATAGGAAAACCAGCAATTAGTGGTGAACCAGCAATTAGTTGGCATCATTGTTCTATTTGCTCAGCCCTTATTTACTGATTCCCTTAACTTTTTCATGTAAAGCAGAGCCATCAGATGGTTACCAAAGCATCCCTTTGTACAATCTGTGGCCACAGATGAAGGGTCCAGGGTTGAACAACTAACTAGGATCAATCAACTGGAGTCCCTTCTTTCAAACTGCACCCTGCATCTTCTGACTCTAAGTTAGGCTTGACATAATCTATCATGTCCAATTTTTTAAAATGTATTTCTTTTATTGATTTTAGAGAGGAAGGGAGAGGGAGAGATAGAAACATCAATGATGAGAGAGAATCATTGATTGGCTGCCTCTTGCACGCCCTCCACTGGGGATCAAGCCCACAACCCAGGCATGTGCCCTTGGCCGGAATTGAACCTGGGACCCTTCAGTCCGCAGGCTGACGCTCTATCCACTGAGCAAAACTGGCTAGGACTATCATATCCAATTTTTAAAATACCATTCCTTCCCTGATTCTGGTTTCAGCTGCACAGTGTTAATTATTGTATGTTTAAAGTTCTAGTACTGTACAGTGTAAAATCACAGTGTATAAATTTAATGAAATATGCTTATTGTGGCTGAGGGCAGAGGGGCTGCACAACTTTCTTTTTAAAATATAATTCAGGCAAGTAAAGGTATTAAATTATACTAGTGCAATGGAAGATTTATTTTCTAAACTTGGAGAAGTTAGCTATTTCAGAGTCAGATTCCAGGAGAGATATTTCTAGAAAAAAAAGTAGAAAAGATATAATGCATGTCAGTGCTGTGTCCATTTGCTGCCTGGTACATTAATCCTGTGGATTAAGCATGGGGGATCATGTTGCACAGACTCCAGCCCTATACTTACACAGAGGCAACCCATATTTAATGAATGATTGTTGAATGGACTTCAAAGGAGTCAAATAATTTTGCATTTAAAAAAGTATTATCCTGAGGTAACTGACCAATAAAACTACATTATCTCCGTTACAAAAGGAAAAACTGAGGAACAGAAAAATGAAGTGACTGACTCATGTCTTCTAACATGTCCATAGTAGACCTGGGACTGAATTTAAGATTTACCTACTCCAGAGACTGGATTTTGCAATGTTCATGGACTGCTAACTTATTTCATGAGATGGAGAAGTAGTGAGCAGAATAAAGTGCATTCAAGGATGCCTCCAAAACAAAGTTCCATACAAATCACACACTAAATAGTTGTTGGGCAAGGGAGAATCTTTAGGCCCAGCCTGATTCATTTTAGGCACTGTCAAGTGGGCCAGGCTCATTTTCATAGTTGTTCATCTCATGAGGACTTTTCTTTATCTACACTGGGCTCTAAGTCCTGGAGCTCTAATCCAGAGGAAGATAATTCTTCTATTTCCTTTCCATTCTTACCTCTAATTTCAAAACAAAATTGCTTTCCAAATATAGTATCTCACTTCCATTGAGGCAAAATACTATAATTGATTATAGTTTTTTTGTTTGTTTTTGTTTTGTTTTGTTTTTTTGTCTAGAGATAGCATCTGTGGGCTCACATGTTTCTATGAACATGTAACCTTATCTCAATGTGCATCTCTGCTTTGGCCACTGCTCTAATTTTCTCTCTTTCCTGATCTGATCCACACATGCTCATGTGCTTTAGGGATGACTGGAATTTGGTTTATTGCTTCTGAGGGTGCCATATTAACTCTTGTACCTGTCATTTGTATCCTGCCAACTGCATTCTCTCCATTTCTCCACTTCTCTGCTTTCTTGAGAGTGAATTCACCGTCCATGACTAATGCAATATGTAAGCAGCCTTCATGCTGATCCCACAGATTTTAATGTCCTAACTTTTCCCTTAGACTCTTCCTAACATCCCATTTAAAAAAATAAAACTCCTCTCTGGAGTTAGTCAGAGGCTCCACATGGCCTCCCGTGTGAACCTGCCATAAGGAACTCAGACACCTCAGCTGGTACATGGCCATGCTCAGGCATTTCTAGAACACAGGCAAGACCTGCACAGATGAACTAAAGCAGTGAGTTCTGAGAATGCATTTCTACCTACATGTACTAGGAACCAACTGTGTGCTGAGCACCCTGCTAGGTGTGGCGAACAAGACAGAGATTAATGAATAAGGCCTCTGACCTCAAAGAGCCCTCAGGTCCTCAGCGTGATATTCAAGGCTAAAATACATAGACAGCATGATGCAGTAGAAAGGGCATTGGCTTGAAGCAATAGATCTACATGACTTGGGCTAGTTACTTAACCTTATTTTCCTCAATTATAAAAGGAGATGACACTCTTCTCATGGGGGTTCTGGTGAGGATTTAGTAGTGCAAGTGGCTAGGCAGTCATTCAACAAATGGTGATTAATTATTTGTTCTTATTATTTTTTAATATAACAGCAGCATTTACTATTAGGGCCCTAGAGCCAAAAATAAAAAATCTGGAACTAACCTCTATTGCAGAAAAGCCTTCAGAGAAGAAAGGAATTGTTCCAGCTCATTGGTGAGCCTGCTGCTTGAGGCCAGCATAAGAAACATCTTTCTACTCCCAAGAAAAGGGCCCATTTTCCACCACGAGGCCACTGGAGAAGGACTCTGAAGACGCTACCCTGAGAAGTGTTGTTTATTGTTCAGGCCCACAGATGAAAAGGAGGACATTGAGTTTGCTGTCCCCATCCCCCTTTCTAGAATCACAATGAAATGGGGTGGGGCAAGTTTCTTGCTTGACTCCTATTCTCAGGATAGATCAATGATGGCGAACCTATGACACGCGTGTCAGAGGTGACACGCGAACTCATTTTTTTGGTTGATTTTTCTTTGTTAAATGGCATTTAAATATATAAAATAAATATCAAAAATACAAGTCTTTGTTTTACTATGGTTGCAAATATCAAAAAATTTCTATATGTGACACGGCACCAGAGTTACGTTAGGGTTTTTCAAAATGCTGACACTCTGAGCTCAAAAGGTTCGCCATCACTGGGATAGATGATGGAAACCACCAAGAACTCTGTACTGCTTAGCCCCTGTCCACCTCTCCCCTTACTTTTTTCACAAAGGTCACAGGTCACATAGGTCATAGGTCAAACCTTAAAACACTTCAGCTACTAAGGAAATGAGGCTTGTCACAGAACATGCTACCTGTGTAGATGAGGAGCTGAGGTTAAAAACCACCAGTGCTATTAAGCAGTCCCTAGAGATGACCCCAAATTTAATTAGTCCCGATGAAGCAAATCTAATGAGAGTACTACTATTTTTTCTTTTATGCAACTTTATTGAGTTATAGTTTACATACCATACAATTCATCCATTATGTATACAATTCAATGGTTTTTTTAGTTCATACACAGAGTTGTGCATCCATAACCACAATCAATTTTAGAATATTTCCTTACCCTAAAAAGAAACCCTGTATCCTTCAGTCATTACCCCACAACACTATACTTCTCTCCCACCCCCCAGGTCAGGAAACCACTAATCTTTCTGTCTCCATACATTTGCCAATTCTGGACATTTCACAGAAATGGAATTATACAATACATGGTCCTTTGTGACTGGCTTCTTTCATTTAGGATTATTATATTTCTTGAAGACAGAGGTAACTTCAATGTTTGTCAGAGGGGAATTGCTAAAATAAAGCAGAGTGCAAACTGTGGATTACTGCATCACTTAAAGAATTAGGTAGATGTACATATATTAATAAAGGTCTCTAATGTATGCATACACATATGAAATCTGGAAGAATACACAGCAAAATGATAAAGGTAGAGACCTGGTAGGGGGAAAGAGAAATAAGACTGTGGATAGAATACAAAGAAGATTCTCCTTATTTGGAATATATTAAAAAATGTCAAGGATAATTTATTCATGTACTACTTAAATTGTAAAAATTAATTAAAAAGAGAACATGAGACTTCTGGTTTCCAGTTCTGCATATAAAAAGCTTGGAAGTAGCCACTACATCCCAACAATAAGTAAAAACCTGAACAGACTTGAAAAATCAACAACTCTTCTTGGATCCATAAGAGAGGGAAGGACACAGTGCAAACCATTGGACCCAAGATTGGAGAGTCAGACAGGTGAATACAGGTCATCACCATTAACAGGAGCAAAACCTTGGGAGCAGAAACTGCCCTGGGAACCAATGCCCAGGTAGGGAAACCTGAACTGCAATTTAGAGTTAAAAACTCTAGGGCAGTGGTCGGCAAACTCATTAGTCAACAGAGCCAAATATCAATAGTACAATGATTGAAATTTCTTTTGAGAGCCAAATTTTTTAAACTTAAATTATATAGGTAGGTACATTGTTATTAACTTAATTAGGGTACTCCTAAGGCTTAGGAAGAGCCACACTCAAGGGGCCAAAGAGCCGCATGTGGCTCGCAAGCCGCAGTTTGCCGACCACGGCTCTAGGGGACCCATTCATGGGGATCTCCCATAATTTACCCCCAGGAGCTTGATCAGGTTCCCACAGTAGATATCAGAGAAAAATCTGCTTGAGCTTCCGCCCAGGGGAAAGGAAAAGGCACCAGAGCACTCTGCTCCTTTAACAGGCCTGCCCTCAGAGGAAACGAGTTCACCACAGCCTAACCTGTTGGGGTTTCATCAGAGCCCAACTGACCTGGGGAAGAAAAACACCCAGCTCCAGACTCCGATATTTCTTAAGATCTAAATATAATTGAATTTGCTTATATAATAACCTTAGAAGGGATGTCAGCTACCTACTATCTAGGGAAAGAATACAGGTCACCACACAGCTGTGGTGGTCCACGGTGGAACTTAGATGGAAAAAAGCCTAATTGGAGTGTCACAAAAACAGAGATAGAACTTATCTATTTTGACATACCCAAATAGGTAAAGTCACTTCCCCAATGGTGAATTTGTATTAGCAAAAGTCATAGAAACATTGAAGATAAAATAGTTAATATTTATATGTGACAAACACTATGCTAAGCATTTCATATTTACTATTTCAATTAATCCTCACAATAGCCTTATGATGTAGATGTTATCATTATCTTATTTTATGGATAAAAATAGGATCTTAGAGAGATTAAGACATTTGCTTAAGGTCAAACAGCTAGTCAGAGGCTAGAATTACACCTCATCTTCTGATTCTGGTCTAATATCACTGCCATACCGTGATGCCAATTCTTTACTTTCTTGCTCTAGGCCTCCTACAATCACCAAAATCTTTAATTCCCTATAGCTTCCAAATTTAAGACAGGCTACTTAATCTTTTCTTATCATTTTAAATTGTATATTTGAGCTAAGTTCATTTGATAAAAGCAAGAGATTATTTTAGTAAATGATAATTCACTAGGATTTTGCTAATTCCATGTGAACCCCAGTTAATATTTTCATATACTGATACTTATAATCTAAGTCTTTATTATCACTATTTACCTAAAAATTGAAGTAAACTCTTGAGTTTCTAAGTGAAATGAAACCCCTGCTTCACATTTTAGTGGAAGTAATATATGTGAAGGTCAAAAATGAGTTCAGAATAATTTGGATATTATACTTTAAGCTACAAAGTAACTAACCTATAATATCACAGATAAAACCTAGAGCAGGTTAGAATAATCAAAGGTGTTATAAAGGAGCACAAATCATGAGGGAAACAATACGAATTCTGGCATATGAGAAGGTGGATTACATTGACCCAAGGGAACAGTGTAGGCTGAGAGGAGGGGGAGGAGCGAATCTTTCAAGACCACTCACCCACAGAACAAAATCAACTGAAGACCACAGAGAAATAAAAAACAACTCAATTTGGTTTTAATATTTTTTTCATGAGAAACAGAAAATGTTTAACTCATCTGCTTTTTCAATTATGAACAGGAAACATAAAACTGTAGTCAATAAATACACCAAAAATTGTAATAAAAACTACTCCAGGCCCATGTTACAGCCAGTGAAAGAGGAAAAGGAGCAGAAGAGAAGGAAGGAGTGTAGGGGAGAAAAAAGAGGACACTCAGCAGGGTCCCAGCCACTTCTTTGTCACTGCCAGACCTCCTTCCTGTCCCAGAGTACCATCCTCAGGACTATCCTATTTCTGTTTTCTTGATGCCTACACTTCTAGAACACTCCTTTAGCTTCCAATTTCTCTCCCTCCTCCATGTTCTCCCTAACCCTCCCATCACCACTTAGAGAAAACTTGGAGATGATCAATGACCCCTTCTCTAAGAAAGCCCTTACTCTTTATAGTCTTTCTACCAAGCTTTTTTTTTTTTTAAAAAAATATATATATACATATTTTTATTGATTTCAGAGAGGAAGGAGAAGAAAAGAGAGATAGAAACATCAATGATGAGAGAGATTGATTGGCTGCCTCCTGCATGCCTACTACTGGGGATCGAGCCCGCAACCCAGCCATGTGTCCTTGACTGGAATCAAACCAGGGACCTTTCAGTCCACAGGCCTACGCTTTATCCACTGAGCCAAACCAGCTAGGGTTATACCACGCTTTCAATGGGTAATACACCCTTCTGTTCTTTATTCTTTTTTAAAAAAAATTACCAAAATAATATATATTCACATGATTTAAAATAAGACCAAAAGGCTTCTAATAAAGAGTGCTGCCTCTTCCACTAAATATACTATTATTTGTTAATGATCAATTTTAGAATTATCCCTGATTTTCTGATATGTAAGATGAGGATTTTAGCTCTTTAAAAGCCTCAACTCTCTAATCCTTCTTTCCTTCTCTCAATAGGATTAAATTATAGTCCAACTTCCTCCTCTGTTCACCTCTGTAATTTCAAACAATGTATTTAAGATGATAATTCTTTTGTTAGCAACTACACAAGTTATTTAGTGATATCCCACTGAAAAGGAAACCAGCTGCTGTCTTTATTATTTCACTGTCTCCATCAATATGATTTTTCTATTTCAGGAAGCTCTTGACCAGGAAGATACAACTTGAAAATAAATTTGTTTGTTTCAGGAACTTCATGAAAACCATTCAGATGACATCAAACTACGCAAGTTTCCTATAGATAGTATCAAATGACTATTTAGTATCTAAGACTCCTTGAAACGGTCAAAATTAATGATTGAGACTTTAATCAAGACAGGAATCAGGAGAGCCTGTAGGCAGAGCTCTCATGTCCTCTATTGGTGGAAAGCCCTACAGGAAGAACTCTGTGGTTATAACCCCCACACATTTCCTCTTCCTGTCTATAAAAGAACTTCTTTGTTTTGCCAGGCTTACACGTGGCTCACCGTGGCTGCATATAGCAGACTGCAAGGAATACCTGACCAACTTTTTGTTTGTGGTCAACAAAACCCTCACCTCAAAACTCTTGCTTTGCTGTGTCCACCAATCTTAAACTGTTATGTTATGATACTTACCCAATCCTAATCAAGCCTATACTACACTGGTACACTGAAAGACCTACTTTGAATCAGACTTCATAAAAGCCTCATAAATATCCTGACTTTGTCCTTGCCATTCTGAGATGCTACTAAGACTTTGTAAAGGTATTGTTCTCTTGCTACAGTAAGCAATAAACTCAGTTTTGCTTGATCAAACGGTTACTTTGGTGGTATTTTGGAGCCAGCATTCAACAGTTTTGGCAGTCCCACTGAGATTCAATTGAAACCTCTTCATCATCAGGACCCAAAGCTTTCCATTCAAAAACTGCCCCCCAGAGTTCTTCAGTCTCCTGCTGGGATCTCTCTGACATTGACACTGAAGTTTATAAGCCCTGCATTGGGCCTGGCTCTAACTGTATATTTAAAGAGAGTCTGAGAACAAAAGAAAATAAGATTGCCAAGGGCGTGCTCTCCATTACTGCAGTAAGTGATAACACTCATCTTTGGCATATTAATAGGCTATTTGGGTAGTATTTTTAGGACACTCAACTCCACTTTATAAAAGAAGGCCTTTAGTTCTCCTATCTTTTCTCTCTCTTTTAAGCTCTTGATATTTTTATATATTGAGCCATTTTCCTAGGTTGACCAACAGGAGAAATAGAATGACAGGAGACTGTGAGGTTATGTTGAAGCCAGGGTAATGGAACACATGTCTTCCTGAGTCGAGTCAGGAAATGGGAGGTGGAAAAGAGTGTCCAATTCAAATCCTAGGGTGATAGTCCGACAGGCAGGGTTACTTTAAATTATCCACATTAGATTCCATTTGCAGCTCTAAGACTCCCAGCTATGATGAAAGTATTATAATCTCAGGAGGGGGCAGAATAGTGAGACTAGACCTCTCACCCTGAAACAGCTTTCAGAAGAAAGGAAGTGACTGGGTGTGCAGCATAGAGGATATAGTGGGAGTAGGCTTCCCTAACCCTGTTCTCCAGGCAAGCAATTAGGGTAAGCAGGTTTTATACACCAAATTATGAGCTATTAGAGTTAATAGGACACCTTAAACCTGAAAGATAGAAATGGGGGGAAAATTTAAAGTACTGCTTGCCCAAAACTCATTTTTATGTATAGAGCTAAACAGACATAAAAGGAGATTTTAGGGTAAGAATTCAAATTTGTGAAGATTCTATTTAAATGAGCTTGACAACCTATTCTATAAAAGCAATTAATGATTTGCAAGCTGTCAATAATCCAGGAGTTTCCTGTTAGTTGAATGTTGCACATATGAAGTGCTCAGTAAAACTTTGAAAATCAGTTTATAAATTACTTCCATCTAAACTTGAGGAACACTAGAAGAAAAAAGTGAAACAAGTCTTAGAGTCTGACTGTAGAATGTCTTCCCTCTGCTGCACCATCACTGCCCGCCCACCCCACACATGTACATCACCCCTGGAGAACTCCTTCTCAGCCCATGAAACTCAGTTTCATGCCACCTCCTGGACAGTTTCTCTCTGTCCACAGAGAGCTCATGGCCTCTTCCTTGGTGCTCCTGCAGCTCTCTGTACATTCTTACATTGCAGCACCAACCACACTGAATTATAATAAGTTGTTTATGTTTCTGTCTTTGCCACTGGACTGAGAGAATTCTGAGGGCAGAAATGATAATATTCATCTTTGCAATCCACAAATTACAAATTACACAGTGCCTGGGTTAGAAGAGGAACTGAATGAATGAAGAATGGAAACAATGGGAAGTAAAGAGGAAAGAGAGCCAGGCAGGCAGGAAGAAAGAGAATGGATGGATAGGTTGATGGGGTATTTTAGTTCTCCAAACAGACTTTAGATCTCAAACATCTGAGTAGCTTATAAATAGACTCTCTAGAATTCTTTTTTTTTATTTTATTTTTCGCTAAAAGTATTACAAAGGGTATTACATAAGTGTCCTTTTTCCCCCCCGCCCTTGACAAGCCCCTGCCCTCCCTTACCCCCCAGTGTCTTATGTCCATTAGTTATGGTTATATGGATGCATACAAGTCCTTCGGTTGATCTCTTACTCCCCTCCCTCCTGTCCCCCAACCCTCCCTGGCCTTCCCACTGCAGTCCGACAATCAGTTTGAGGCAGCTCTGCCACTGTATTTATTATTGTTCAAAAGTTTGTAATGGTCTTAATTATCCATGAAAGAGTGAGATCATGTGGTATTTTTCCTTCATTGACTGGCTTGTTTCACTTAGCATAATGCTCTCCAGTTCCATCCATGCTGTTGCAAATGGTAAGAGTTCCTTCTTTTTTACAGCAGCATAGTATTCCATCATGTAGATGTACCACAGTTTTCTAATCCATTCATCTACTGATGGGCACTTAGGCTGTTTCCAGATCTTAGCTATGGTGAATTGTGCTGCTATGAACATCTGGGTGCATATATCCTTTCTGATTGGTGTTTCTGGTTTCTTGGGATATATTCCTAGAAGTGGGATCACAGGGTCAAATGGGAGTTCCATTTCCAATTTTTTGAGGAACCTCCATACTGCCTTCCATAGTGGCTGCACCAGTCTGCATTCCCACCAGCAGTGCACAAGTGTTCCTTTTTCTCCACATCCTCTCCAGCACTTGTCGTTTGTTGATTTGTTGATGATGGCCATTCTGACAGGTGTGAGATGGTACCTCATTGTTGTTTTGATTTGCATCTCTCGGATGATTAGTGACTTTGAGCATGTTTTCATATGTCTCTTGGCTTTCTGAATGTCCTCTTTTGACAGGTGTCTATTTAGATCCTTTGCCCATTTTTTGATTGGGTTGTTTATCTTCTTTTTGTTAAGTTGTATGAGTTCCCTATAAATTTTGGAGATTAAGCCCTTATCAGATATGACGTTGGCAAATATGTTTTCCCATGAGGTGGGTTTTCTTGTTGTTTTGTTGATGGTTTCTTTTGCTGTGCAGAAGCTTTTTATTTTGATGTAGTCCCATTTGTTCATTTTCTCTTTAGTTTCAACTGCCCTAGGAGCTGTATCAGTGAAGAAATTGCTTTGGCATATGTCTGAGATTTTGTTGCCTTTGTATTCTTCTAGAATTTTTATGGTTTCCTGTCGTACATTTAAGTCCTTTATCCATTTTGAGTTTATTCTTGTGTATGGTGTAAGTTGGTGGTCTAGTTTCATTTTCTTGCATATATCTGTCCAATTTTCCCAACACCATTTATTGAAGAGACTATCTTGGCTCCATTGTATGTTCATGCCTCCTTTGTCAAAAATTAATTGAGCATATTGGTTTGGGCTAATTTCTGGACTCTCTATTCTATTCCACTGATCTATATGTCTGTTCTTCTGCCAGTACCAGGCAGTTTTGAGAACAGTGGCTTTGTAATACAGGAGTCTCTAGAATTCTTAATGATTCAGGTCATAGGGTCAATTGGCCTTGTTTTCCATATATATATATATATTTATATTTCATACCACCTTTCTATGAAAAAGGGGTAAACCCAGATAATATACCATTACAAGTTGTAGTTTCAAATGCTTTTCTAGAATATTGTTATTATTATTTGCTTATTA
Source organism: Myotis yumanensis (assembly GCF_028538775.1). Classification (NCBI taxonomy): domain Eukaryota; kingdom Metazoa; phylum Chordata; class Mammalia; order Chiroptera; family Vespertilionidae; genus Myotis; species Myotis yumanensis. Next base: position 20,112,438 of record NW_027223764.1, on the reverse strand, counting down.
TTATTATTCCTCTTTTCGTGTTCTACTTTTTTATACTAAAAGTTTTAATATTTAAAAACAAAGTGTGTGTTGAGTGCCCCAAGAACATAACATCTGGCTATAAGAATTTGTAAAAGACAGTCTTTTCTTCTTAATGAAAAAAATTAATTTTTCTCTTGAGAAACTCATTTTAACTTATTACAACTTAGTGTGGGTTTTAGAGCCTCCATGAAATCAGACTTTTTAAAAAATTAACCTTTTAATTCTAGTTCTAGGATTATATAACAGACTTATAGCAAATTTAGATTTAAAAATATATATTTTTATTGATTTTATTCACAGTAACTATAGTTATTAGAATATATAAGCCATCATTTTCCATGGTTTTGCAACTTAACGTCAGTGGTGTTCCACATGTAGGGCAACGGGGGAGTCGCCCTGGGTACAGGCATCGAGGGTGGTGCATTATGTGTAGAGATTTAAAAAACAAGAATGAAACTGACTAAAAGTCAGTCTGTTTTTTATTATCACCATGTGCCAACAATTCTAAACATTGCCAGTGATAAAATACTCCTCCTTGAAAAAGTCTTTTGTTGGTCTAACTTGAAACAAACTGCAATGGTTACTATTGAGTTTTAATAATATATATGTAAGCCTCAAATTAGCACATTTTAATAGTTTTTGCGTTAGTAAATATAGTATTATACATGGAATTTAATTCCGAGAACTCCTTATTCAGTGAGCCCCCTACCACATGGAGTTGGCAACACGTGTTCCGTTTGAGAATAAGTTTGTAGCAGTTTGTGCTGTGCGGGATTGTGTAAGCTCTTTTCCAGCCAACCCGTCCATCTCCAATGCCTGTAGGACCACATATTCCTAAATTCATACCGGAGCCTCTAAAGAAACAGTGACTGCTCAGTGATCTTAAAGATGAAAAAACAGAATTAGGGTTATTTCAGTTCTGTCTTTTTATGTGACCACTTAAAGATTTTGTGTTTAAAATTTAGAAGTAAAGCAGAGCTATGAGGTGTACTATTCTTATTTGACAAATGTAAATTTTAGTTTATACTAAAATCTTTTACTGAATTTGGACAATCTCTTTAAATAGAAATATTTTTAAAATAGAAATGTATTTTTTAAATTTTCAACTGTTTAATACTAAAAAAGGAATCAAGAAAATAATGTTATTACTGATTATCACTACAAATAACTGTCATACTGAAGAATGGGGATGTTAAAAATGATGCCCCTCTGCGTGTCAAATGCACTGCGCATGCCCCTGTGTGACGAGGCCTGGAGGTAAACCCGGGCAGTGCCTGGCCTAGGCAGGGTCGGTTGTGCCAGCTCATCAGCTCTACATACACTTCCTCTTTCAGGGCCTGTTCTTTCCAGTCCCCATCCCATTGTTCACCAATCCAAGATTCCTTTTCTGAAGTTTTGTTCTCAGCAATCAGTTAATGGATTATTTTATAGCTTGACTCTCACTAAAGAATATTTATATTTTATGGGAACCTTTAAAAAAAGCTTTATTGAGATATAATTCACACATCATACAATCCACCCACTTAAAGTGTACATTCACAGAGTTATTTAACCATCATCACAATCAATTCTAGAACATTTTCCTCACCCTGTAATGATTAGTAGTCACTCCTCATTACCCCAGACTCATTCTCTCCTTCCCACCTTCCGCTCCCAAACAATCACTAATCTACTTTCTGTCTCTATGGATTTACCTATTCTGGGTATTTCATATTATTGCAATCATACAATATATAGTCTTTTGTGACTGGCTTATTTCATTTAGCATCATGTTTTCAATTTTATCCATGTTGTAGCATGTACAATAATTTGTTTATTTTATTGCCAAATAATATTATATTTCACGAATATATCACATTTTATTTATCCATTCTGCGGTTTATGTAGATTTGCATTATTTCCATTTTTAGCTATTGTTAATAGTACTGCTATGAACATCCATGAACAAACTTTTGTGTGGACATGTTTTTAATTCTCTTGGGTAGATAACTAGCACTGAAAATGCTGGGGCATATGGCAATTCTATGCTTAACATTTTGCTAAGCTGTAAAACTGTTTTCCAAAGTGACTGCACCATTTTACATTCCCATCAGCAATATATAAAGGTTCCAATTTCTCCATATCTTAACAGACGCCTTTAAAAGCATGGAGAGGAAAAGCAAGGTGAAGGGAATGAACATTTGGATAGCACTGTGCTATCCAAAATATATCCACTCCAAAACCTGGGCAGTTTTCATTGTGCTATTCTGAAAGTAAAAAAGCCTTCACTAGAATGAATCTTTAGCATGGAAGGGCAGAAATAATTGGGTGGTTGGGTTGTAAGAACTGAAACTATTGATACCTACACAGCTCATTGTCTATAGTAACCCAACTCTACCATTCCACTATCTTTAACAATATAACTTTAATAATCCAATAAATTCTTGCCTAGAAATGATAGAAGTTGGAAATAATTTAATTTTGCATTCCAGGCCTAGAGGACTCATCAACCCGTCAATTGAAAACAGCAAACAACAGTTTACACCCCAAGACTCCAGTGAACCCCTCACCTCAAAATCCTCACCTGGCTTTGTAGATATTGTGGGAAGCTAGCATGCAACAGTGGATTGGAAGCCAGAAACCCTAAGTATATATGTAGCCAGATGTCTTACCTTTCTTCCTTGGAATGAATATAAAAGGCTCCTGTATTACTAAGGAGAGTGTAAAATATGTCACAAAAATACTGTGGCAGTAAAATACTGTGGCAGAAAAGCAAAGACAGAAAACAAAATTTAAATCTTCTATAAGAAGAATACAAATTCTCTTAGAGGTTTCCAATAATTTAATGACTCAAAAGCTCAAAAAAAACCTCCCTGCAGTTTGGTCTGGTTCTACCAGGTGATGGTCATGTGACAAAGCCATGACCAGAATGCCTTACCTCACATGGTTTGTCTGAATTGTGGTTAGTTGTTACATAGAAAGTTACCATCAGCAAGAAAGGTGTCAGATTATACAGCAGGCACTTCTTTGTTTTCAAAGTTGCTCTAAAGCAGTATCTTTTAAAAGGAACAATTACCTGATTTTTATTTGATGCTGAATATTTTATATTAAAGAGGTATATTTCCATAAATGACAATTTGTGAATGATTAAATGAGGATGGCAGAAACTACCACCACTCTGGGATAAAGACATATATCTGTATTGAGCTTTATTTATTTTTTTGTCCTCATCTTTAAGGCTGGCTCAGTAACAGCGTGTCAGAATATCATTATTCATGGCTATTGCTATATTTCTTTATTCGCCCCAATTCTTTTTTCCTACCTCGCCACTCTCAAAAATCTTCATTCTTTTCTGCACAAATCATAGATGATAGAGAGAAAGTGAAAGAGGCAGGTAGTTTGTTTCAGGGAGCACAATGGTCTCTCAGGCTTCGCTTTCTACATAAGAAGATTTAACTCTCACCAAACTCATTTTTTTTTTGTCTTTCTAAAAATTATTTAACTTATTTACTTAGAAATGAGTATAACTTACTTTGCATATAAGTTCTCACATATTCTTTTACTATTATTTTACTTGAAATAACTGAAGATAGAGGGTTCAAAAAAGTCAGAAAATTTCCTAAAAATACATTTCTTCAAGGGGATGGGCATACCGCCCTCATGGGAGCTTATTTTTCAAGATAAAAATAGCCTCATTCTTTGCCCACACTCTAGTCTGAAAAATTTATGATAGACCTTATTTGCTTAACAAGCATTTGTAGGGGAGGAAAACTTTACCCTCTTAGGTTCAGCATCTGGGGTATGCAAATTAGACTGACAAAAGACAGATTAACAGGAGAAAGACATACACATTTTATGTGATGTTAACATTTTAATTTTTACATGCATTAGAGGTCTTCATAGAAAAGATGCAAAGAAGCAGTTAGACTTGGAGGTTTTATACTCTTTTGACAAAGGGTGATACATTTGTGAAGAAGTGGCAAGATTAAGGAAAAGAATATTAGACTTCTAGGAGTCATGCTGTGGGAAGGTAAACATACAGGGGAAACTAACGTATCTAATTATAGATAAGGCTTATTTTAGTAAGGTTTGTTGATGCACACCCATCTCGGTGCTAACTTTCTGTTTCTATTGATAACCATTGTTTTTCCTTTTCCTGGTATGGGAGGAGAGGGGAAAGACCTTTAGAAAATACTTACGTTTTAACTTAAATAAGTGTATAATTTCATATCAACTTATGTAAAATCTTTAAAAGCACCATTTTCCATAGTTAGAAAGTGACCATAAGAATAAGTACTGTGAAAAAATGCATTATTAAATTCTAGTGAGAATATTACCAAATGCTCTGAGCCCGAGGCTCTTTGTAAAATGGGAGGCTGGCAAATCTGAAGACGTCAAACTGAAACTTCTTCCCATATTTTAACAGAAAAATGAAATGGCAGTAATTCCGCTACTGTGGATGCAATACTATGTAATGCTACACCACACTTCTCCTAATCTCCCTTGTGGGAGTGTGGAAGTGGTGCCTTTTCCACCCTTTGGAAACACTGGTTCAGGGGAATGGTGGGAGGATTTGGAACCAGGTTGCTCAAGGCTCAAATCTGAGCTCTGTCATTTATATATGTGGCTTTGGACAGGTCACTGGACCTCTGTGAGCTTCACTTTTTACTTCTTCTTAAGTAAAAATGATCTATCTCCGTGGATGCTGTAGATGGAATGTTTGTGTCTGAAAATCTATATGCTGAAACCTAATCCCCAAAGTGACAGTAGTAGGAAGTGGGGCCTTTTGGAAGTTGATTGAAACCCTCCTGAGTGGAATCAGGTCCCTTATAGAGTCCCCAGAGAAATCCCTCAATCCTTCCAGCATGTGAAGACACAGAGGAAAGACAGCCAGCTATGAACCAGGAAGAGGGCCCTCATTAGAAACTGAATTTGCTGGCAACTTGATCTTAGACCTCTCAGCTTCTAGAACTGTGAGAAACAAATTTCTGTTGTTTATAAACCACCCAACCTACAGTATTTTTGTTACAGAACACCAAATGGTCCAAGTGGGATATTTTGAGGACTGAAGATAATGTATATATAAAGTGGCTAGCACATGGTACATCTTAATAAAGAGTAGCTTATAGCCCAAACTGGTTTGTCTCAGTGGATAGAGCCTTGGCCTGCGGACTGAAAGGTCCCGGGTTCGATTTCGGTCAAGGGCATGTAACTGGGTTGCGGGCATATCCCCAGTAGGGGATGTGCAGGATGCAGCTGATCGATGTTTCTTACTCTCTATCTCTCTCCCTTCCTCTCTGTAAAAAATCAATAAAATATGTTTTAAAAAAATTAAGTGAAAAAAAAAGAGTAGCTTATATTGACATTATCATCAGTATCATCACCATCTTCAAGGTGTAAATCAAATGTCATTCTCTCTGCAAAAAGCCACTTTCGCCCCTGAATTTCACAGTACTTCCATTTTGATAGAATAATTTATGTCTGTCTCACTTGTTGTTTGGTGGGTTTTTCAAAGGCCTCTTTTCAGCCCAGCAAAGCAGACACTGATTGAAAGCTTACTGTGTTGAGCCATATCATTATTTGGAAAAAAATTTCAAATTTAGTTATCAAGAGAAAGAGTACTTAAAGTGGGTTATAACCACATCATTAGAACAGCTGCTCAGAAAAGAGGCTCTATAACATGCTGAATGGAGACACTGGTGCATTTTTCCACTTTGTAAATTAAGAGACTCTTAAGGCCAGAGAATTTTCCATTATGGCACTAGCATGTCCTTGCTTCCACAGCTGTTCCTCTCTACTCTTAATGAAATCCAAATTGCCCAAACAATGGCTGCTAACTCACAAGTACAATTCCTCCTTCTTCTGAGAACTATCTTGATCCAACTATTCCCAAAGCTAGCTGAACTTCAGCTAACCTCTCCTACTAAAGTCCTATTAAAAACTACCCTCACCTGGCCGGTGTGGCTCAGGGGTGTATCTATGAACCAGAAGGTCAGGGTTCAATTCCTGGTAGAGGCATATGACTGGATTGCATGCTCAATGCCCTGTGTGGGGCATGCAGAAAGCAGCCGATCAATGATTCTCTCTCATCGTTGATGTTTCTATCTCTCTCTCCCTCACCCTCCCTCTCTGAAACCAATTAAAAAAAAATATATATATATATTATATATATATCTCCTTCGGCTCTCTCTGCCCAAGTTAGGATACTTTGCTGGAACCTTCTTTCCCCTGGCATTTTGAATAAAAGATTATGCTAATGGACTCTGGTTGATTTTCTTTACAGAGAGCAGTAAAGTATACAGAGAATGCTATTCTGAGATTTTAAACCAATGTAATTAACATTTTAAAATTATAAAACATTCCACTGAAACAAAAGAATATATAAAATAGCCAATTTAACTTTCATTCTCTGTAAATTTTGTTGCCCTTCAACTCTATATATTGAATCACGTACATTCAATCTTCTTTAGAAGATCAGATACTACTTACAATAGAAGGGTCATAGCTCAGTTTTGAGTTTCAAATTAGCCTCAGCAAACTCAGTGAGACAAGATCTTAGAAAATAGATTTTATTAAGTATCCCCCTCCAATTCTTAAAGCTTTTAAAAATACAGAAACACTTAGAGGTCTGAACATAAAGTTGCACTGGAAGCCATACTGCAGAGAGGATTGAGGATATAACTGACATAGGGAAGGTTTGGAGGGGGATAAAACCAGGGTTAGGAAGTTGCCTGGATCACAGAAAAGAGACACAGTATTCATCCCCTGTCCTCAGGCCAGGAAGAAGGAGAAATTGAAAGAAGAGTGTACATGTGTCCTACTTTTTAGAACTGGGGGTCAGGGCCACATCACATACCAACCAAGGGCAGCTACAATGGCACAGAAGTGGTGGCTTGGTGTGATCCTGCGAAGGGATGTCTGAGTCAGTGCTTCACATCTGCCATGGCCTTTGTTTTCCTGCAATAGCTCCACAAGTTCCCATGTGCTCTGTGATGCCACAGAGAACTGCTGAGGGGACTGTGTTTTGGAAGAATCTTGGTGACACTACAGGGAAGTCCCAGAGTATGGGGTGCTTAACATGGAGCAATAGTAATTCCCATGCTCAATAGCAGGTGCTAACATGGCGCCAAAAGACCTGGCAGCACCCATTCCCCCTAAGTAAATACCAGGGTGGTGAACCAAGTAATGGGGGGGGCGGTGATTGAGTGAAGGTCAATGAGTACCCAGATAACAGAACATGTCTCCCCTCCCCATCACCAGCAACTTGAGATCAGTATCCCCATGTGCCCAGATGGCATCTAGGAGGAAGAAAAGAAGAAAGAGATGAAAACTTTGAAAAGTCTGAAAAATTATCAGGAAGAAAAGACTGAGTTAACTTTGATTTTTGTGTGTGTGTGTTTGTTATTATCAAGCAGGGTTAGGGGCTCAGAAGTGATCAGTTAGTGAAATAACGTTTGTTTGTTTTTAAAGATTCGAGTTGTAGAGTACAAATTCAAGCCCTCCTGTTAAAATGAAGTGCTCTCAGGTCAGACTTGGGCTTCGAATCCTGGCTCATCACTTTTAGCAGGAGTTAAAATTCTCTTCCTTTTAGTTTCCAGCGAGGGGTGCAGTTCTGTGCCTTACAAGACATCTATGTCCTCTAGAAGAAATCTAAACTCTCTTATAAACAATAGCCTTTCACATATTGGAAGACAACTTTGACATTACCGATGAGTTTGCCCTTCTTTAGCTTAAATTCCCCAGGACTTTCAACCCATACTCATGTCTTTGATTTAGTCCTGTCACCATCCAGATTGCTCTCGTTAGAAGCATTTGTAAGTTGTCTACTTCTCTTCACACTCATTCCACACTGTTGTACATCACTGCTTGATGACTTCACTTTTATCCTCAGCCTTGATTGGAATGGTTCTTTTCATTCCCTTTGACTCCTCATTTTTTACTTTAACTCCCCATGGAATTACTACAGAATTTAGTCAGTCTGTCAGGTAAAGGCCTTCTGGCAACTGGGACTCAAGTATCTAGATATTCACAATTTTCTCTGTCTTGTCTCCATTAAGCTAGTAGAATTAAACAAAGAGATGAGCTGAATTAAAATTTGACTCTTGAGTACAAGTCCCCTAGTTACTACTTCTCTATGAAGCAATAAGAGAAAAAAATTAGGCAGACATGTCTGCATGTACCAACCTAAAGCCTACTGTCCTTTATTTCTAATAAAAAAAGATAGCTTTTCCTTCTCTACATTCCTCATTAAGAAGCAGCAGCCATCCTGCCAATGGGAATCTCCAGTTATACTTCTAGGGGTTATACTATTTACAAATTGTACTATTTAAATATCGCTCCTTATTCTTTCTCTTTGGAATTCTCCTTTCTATTCACAACTCAGCAGTCACAATGTGGCTGAGAAGAATTACATATCTAGGCTGGTGTCACAGTGTGCCTGCTGATAGACATGTCACCTCAGCTCTTTTCCAGTATAGAAACATCAGGTTAATTGAAATCTTTACCCAAAGTTTAGATATACTCCAGATTATATGCCAGCTTTATTCTGATATAGCTTTACTCTCACCAGGGGAAATGATGTTTATGATAATGTCGTTTCTAAATAAGAGTACAATGTAGTGGCCAGAGAGTGAGTGAAGAGACAGACTGCCTGGGTTTGAATTCCAGCTGTTCCACTTACAAGCCAGTAGACAAGTATTTAATCCATCTGAATCTGTCTCTTTGTCTTCAAAATGAGGTAATAATCAGGTCTACATTATAATATTGATATAGTAAAGTGCTTAGATCAAGCATGTCAAACTCGTGGCCCAAGGGCCATGTGCGGCCCACAACAAATATTTTTGCAGCTCAGCCAATATATTTAAGGTATGTAAGGTATGTAACAAACACTTTAACAAAAATTTTGTACCTTAATTTTTACAATATCCTGTTATACATAATTATTAATAATGAACTACAACATTCGCTAATGACTGATTACTATAATCGTGTTGCATTCATTTCCCTTACATGCCTTATGTGCAGGCGCACCATTTCTCTCCACTAATACTAGCAGCGAATATTTTAGCAGCCGGTTGCCACATCATTAGTCTTGTACTGACTTCTTTGGTGTGCGCAACAAGAAATATTTTGCTTTCAGAGAACAAGAAAAATAGGTTTATTTACATTACGCTTATTAATTTATGCAGTTATTCAGTGTCTGGTAAGTTAATGTTCAAGAAAAAATATTAATTTTTGTTAAAATGTTCTATGATTTTATGTTAACAATTACTCATTTATTTCAGCCCTTTGTATTCAGTATGTCTATATCGAAATAAACCTACGTTTCTATGAAAATTGAAGCTTTTGGTTTTTTTTTTTGCAGCCAACATAAACTTAAACCTTGTTTATTTGGCCAGTGTTAGCCTTTGAGTTTGACGTGCTTGGCTTAGATCATACAATCAATCCAATTACAAGGGATCTGAATTATGTAAAGAGACTTTCAACAATCCATAGTAATCTTCTTCCCTACAGTCATACCGATAAGCTATGAAATCACTTAGTCTTGATAACTCTGCAAAACAAGGCCCAATTTCCAAGGTCAGACGTTGCCTATAATGACTGTACTTTAGCTTGGCCTATTCAGCTGGATATCTGACCTCTTCAAAAGATATTTTCAAACGACAAGGAATGATAAAACACATCTAGAAAGGCCTCCTGTGGATGGCCCATAATGCACTCAAGACTTCAAACACAGATTGTGTTCTTCCCTAGTGAAGGTATCCATTTGAGCTTGTGTATCAGTTTCTTTTGCTTTAAAATTCAGACTCCATTTTGCCTCTGGACTTTATGCTCAAGGACTACATACAGTCTTGACTGGTCATTTACTTTCTTGAGTTTTCTGGAAAAGTTAGTTTAATTTTAGCCAAACTATTCTTCCACCAGGTAAATCTTGACCTAACCAAAAGCAAAGGCTTTGTTTATATTCTGTGGGCGATGAGTACCATTACATATTCAATAGTCCAGGGTCTTTTCTCTTGCATGCTCAGGAATAAAAATGACCATCGTTCTATCACATGGACCATGCCAATTAGAAGTCACCCTTAATGTCTTGTAGTCTCCATAACTTTATTGGGTTTTCCCTCAAAACAAATCTCTCTGTTTCTGATTATTTTGCCCCAGATGTACCTGAGCATTCTTTCAAGCTGAATCTCATTTTCTTATTTCCTGTCCATATTTCTAGCCTCCCCAAGACCCCTTGGATAATTTATCTATTGCACTAATATTTGCAGTTAAAGAAGTATAGACCTGCTCCTTCTTAGTCTTTGGGCTCAGGAAATATCTCCAATCATTTTTCAATCATTTGTGGTCCACAGAGAGCCCAAACATGCCTTTTCTGGGGAAATTTAATCCACATGTTTATGATTAATTTATATGTAAGTCATTAAATTGGTGCTTCTAAGACATTTCATTTGGCAAGCTACCTCTCTCTCACCCTTCAAATCCCCTCTCAAGTCTTATTTGAGTTGGTATGGAACCACTGAGCCAGGTGCTTCTCAGAGCTGGCAAAACAGTTAGAAAAATAGTCCTGAATATAGCTGAAATTTCATTCTATCTATGCATGTTGCAGTTGATACACAACCGCCTGAATAGTGAGTGTGTTAGAGTATAGAGAATGATTAAAGAATATATAATCAGTGTCCCTTTAGGCAGCAGCTGTAACTGTTCCTCAGAGTGGAGTATGGCTTTTAATGTCTCATTCACCCAAAATTCACATTCATTTCAAATTAATTCTAGACAACTTCATAAGCTTTCATTATGCACCTATTATGTGCTAGGCATAAGTCATAATAATCCCTATCTTCAATTTGATCATTTTCTAAAAGGAGAGACTGACCTATGTATTTATAAATATGATAGACAGCATTGTATAATGAAAACCAAGTGTAACACATCATCAAAGTGCTACGAGATAACCAGAGTGAGAGCTTTCTATTGGGGACATTAGAGAAGGTGGCACTGGAGGAGGGCTTTGAAGCAAAGTATGGATTGGTCATTCCAGTGGAAGACATGATATCTTGGAGTGACTGGTTGGAAAAAGAATTAGAAAGGCAGAGCAAGTCCAAGGACTTGTGTAAGTCCTTGAATGCAATGCTTAGGAGTCAGGGGAATTATGTAGGCAATGGGGACCCAATGAAGGTTTTTGAAGAAGGGGAATGACATGACCATGTATCAGACTGATACTGTGGAAGATTTATTGGAAGTAGAACCATAAAGAGGTTGTTATGATGACTCAGACAAAAGCTAAAGAGGTTCTGAGTGATTATAGAGACTAGAGCAGGGGTGGGCAACCTTTTTGTGAGTGCATGCCAAAACCAGCAAAATCTCTGACTCAAAATTCTTCTGCGTGCCAACCCTAATTTTTTGAGAACATGTTATACCTACTTGATATCTCTTAAGGTGTACGTATGTGACGAACCTTAAAGAAATAAGTCAATTCATTTGAGCGACAAAAACAGTATATAATGATGGACAATACATTTATTTTTTAATGTATACATGTACACTGATAGTCCGACAGAAAACTTTATGACTCCGTTTGATATTATCAGTGGGACTTTTGCTGCTGCATCACTGATGAGAGATTTTACATCAGGTTTATATTTCGTGACCTTCAGAGATATGCACGAGCTACTACTTGCATCCCTCAGGCTACTCCTATTATGAGACTTAACAAAATTCATCACTGAGAACAAAGATTCACAAGCATATGTGGATGAAATCAAAACACTAGTCGGATCTAGGAAGGCAGGGAGAGTTAAGGCAGAGGCATAGAAATTGCTCTTCCCCTCTCTCATCAATCCATGTCTATGGTCTTTAAGATAACTTGTTACGTAAAATTATTTATTTATCTAAGATGCACCTACACTGAATTTATCTGAAAAATAAAAAAGTAGATATTAAGAAAAAAATTGTAAATGGAAGATTATAAGAGAGGGTTTCGCGTGCCAGCAAAAGTTTCTGGCGTGCCATGTTTGGCACGCGTGCCAGGGGTTGCCCATTCCTGGACCAGAGTAATGACAGTGAATGGCTTGGCTTTTAGATAAGACAATTGCTGAGGTGGACTTCAAAGAGCTTAGAGATGAGCAAGGTATGAAGATTAGGTAGATTGTGAGCGATCTTTGGGTAAATTTTCTACACTCTCTGGGCCTCCACTTCCTCAACAGCAGTTAAAACATAACATCTCCAGTTGTCTTAAGGATGAAAAATGTGGCATGAAATGACCTAGCTCCTGGCATATAGCAGGCTCTCATTTCATGGTAGCTCAAAAGATGATGATTCTGAGGTATATGAACTAGGATTTCTAGACCCATGTTATTTGGGTCTCTGAGTGTTTTGTTATTCTACTCACAGGTCTCATTTATGCTCTCTATAAACATGTAGTTATTGGCTCATTTTAAAGGCAACCAATCATTACAGAGATGTGTGGTAGTTAAAGTGGTCATTAACAAAAGGCCATGCTTCCTAAAGGGACTTTGAGCTGGTAACTAATAATCAGAAACACCTAAGACCAACTGTGGGTAATTAGCACATTTGCACCAGCGATTTCCTACCCTGCCTTGAGACAGCCCAATGCAGCAGACAATTTTTAGTGTCTGTTAGGTATTGACTGTGCACTTGGTACTACAGGAAATACAGGGATCAATATACTAAGTCCCTACATTCAAGGAACTTATCATCTAAGAAAGGAAATATGACCAGTTTGCAAAGACTACAAATATTTATAGATAACACCATGCATACTAAATGCATAAAAGGATATAGATTCAATGTCAATAATATTTGAAAGCTAGAGAGAAAACATTCTCTTAGGAAAATTTAAGAAAAACTACAAGAAAGAGTCAGTCTGTGAGATGGACCCTGAAAGAGAGCTTAGGCTTTTTCTGTTGTTATTGTTGTTGTTGAATGGAGATATAAGGGAAGGCAACTATAGGGGGCTGAGGGAATTCAATCATAAACTCACTCACACAGTCCCCCTCTCATTTAACAAACCTTTACTGAGTGCCTGCTATGTTTGAGGAAGACAGAGTTTATTAAAATAAAGTCTCAGCACCCAAGGTTTCACAATCACTTTCAACTCAAGTGTTTCTCCCCGTCATGAGAGAGGAAGAGAAAGAGAGATGAAGAGATGAATTGCAATATATGGTCAGTATTTTATAAATGTCCTGTGGATAGCAGCCTTAATTAAATGTTGTCTTAGTCACACAATAGGATATGTGTGTTTATATCTCTATCTCTATCCTCTATCTTTATCTATATCTATTTATATATCTATCTGATTGATTTTAAGTAATTGGCTCACACGATACGGATTATGGAAGCTAGCAACTCAACTCCAAATCGGCACAGTAGACCACCATGCTAGAGATCCAGGGAAGAGTTATGCTGTAGTTCAGTGGTTCTCAACCTCTGGCCCTTTAAATACAGTTCCTCATGTTGTGACCCAACCATAAAATTATTTTCGTTGCTACTTCATAACTGTAATGTTGCTACTGTTATGAATCGTAATGTAAATATCTGATATGCAGGATGGTCTTAGGCGACCCCTGTGAAAGGGTTGTTCGACCGCCAAAGGGGTCTCGACCCACAGGTTGAGAACCGCTGCTGTAGTTAGAGTCCAAAGGCAATCTGCTGGCAGAATTCCCTCTTGATTGGGTGTCAGTCTTGTTTCTATTAAACCTTCAGCTGGATGAGGTCCACCTGAAGGATATTCTGCTTTACTAAAATTCTACTGATTTAAATGTTAATCTCATCTAAAAAAGTTTAAATGTCAAAAATAATGTTTAATTAAGTATCTAGGCACCATGGCCTAAGTTGACACATAAAATTAACTATTATGCTGTATGAAACAAATGCAACAAATTTGGTCCCAGACTCTGTGAGACAGATTCACCCAAGTGGTTGACAGAGCGGCACACTGGTCCACTCAGGTACAAATAGGAGTTCAGCGAAGAACATACAGAGTCAAGGGGTAGATTGTTGGGAGAGGCAGTTGGTCACCAGTCCTGATTGTTCTTGCATGTTCTTGGTGAGTGTGCTTGACTGCAAGGCTTATCTGTTTTCTGATAAAAAGCAGTTTATGTAGTTACTCACACAGACAACTAAGTAGGTCAAATTGACCACAGTGTGACTACCATATCACTGCTCACCCCTGTGGGGTGGGGGAGAGGTGGGAAGGAAAGACTGCTTGCTATAATGTTTGCTGCTTGCTCAAAAAGTGCTGGGTCCTTGCCCCTGAATTCATCAGCTGTAACTTAAACCAATTGTCTGTGTAGCATTCATTTGAGCCTATTACATTGCCCCAGTGTGACTTGGCCTCCAGAAGAACCAATGGAAATATGAGAATGCTCATGCTGCTTGCTGTGTATGAGAACATAAAGTCTTTTGTTTCTGACCCAGGAGTCTTGTGTCTTCGGCCTAGATCTATTAAGCAGCAAAAGCTAACATATTAGCTTGCAAGTAGGGTAAAATTTCAGGCCCTTCACAATTCTTGATCACTCTGGTGATGAGGATGGGAAGGTGATAATGACATGACTTTCTGGATAAGGAAGAACAAGGGATTTGAAGGCCAGGTTTAGGGATAAACAAAGATTTCCCAGGATCAGGCAGTAAGTGCTCTCACCCAAATTGTAGGAGGGGGGTTAGCTAATAAGTGTCCCCCAATGTACTGCCTATTAACAAACAAAAGTTGAATTAATATTTAAAGGCTGAGCAGTGAGAGGCAGGATTGAACAAATAAAAAAATAGTTCCTTGACTATAGTTCACACTATCCAGGTGGGTGAGAGAAAGGATATTATTGTGACAATGAGGCAGCAAACCCTGCAATGCCAGCCTAAAATCAATGTGTCTGTTGTTACTGAGGCAATGAATTCCTAAAGCTGCAATAAATTAGTCATAATGGCGTTGCCATCTGAAAAGGAATTTTGAGTAACTACAAACATTAGAAATTTAGTTAGTTGAGCTGCCACACCATCCAAGATTGATAATAATAGCTAAGGCAATCTTAAAAAATAAAGAACATTTTCTTTTTTGGACTTACACTTCCCAACTTCAAAATTTAAAACAAAGCTAGATAGAGTAGTCAAGACAGTACGATACTGACATAAAGATAAACATATAGATCAATGAAATAGGATTGGGAGTCCAGAAATAAACCCTTACAATGATGGTCAATTGATTTTCAACAAGGGTACAAAAACAATTTAATGGGGAAAAACAAGTCTTTTCAACAGATGATGCTGGAACAACTGTATCTACATGCAAAAGAATGAAACTGGATCCCTACCTCACACCATATACAATATTAATTCAAAATGGATCAGAGATCTACATGTAAGAGCTAACTATGAAACTCTTAGAAGAAAACATAGGAGTAAATATTCGTGGTCTTGGATTAGATACCAAAAGCACAAGTGACGAAAAAATAAATAAATTGGATTTATCAAAATTTAAAATTTTTGTGCTTAAAAGACATCATCAAGAGAATGAAACGACAACACATAGAATTTGGGAATATATTTGCAAATCACATACCTGATAAGGGACATGTATTATAAAGAATTCTTACAACTCAACAATAAAAAGACAATTAGCTCCACTTTAAACATGGCAAAGAACTCAAATAGACATTTCTCCAAAGATTCACAAATAGCCAATAAGCACATGAAAAGATGCTCAACATCATTAGGCATTAGGGAAATTCAAATCAAAACCATAATGAGATACCACTTTACACCCACTAGGATGGCTATAATTAAAAGACAGACAATAACAAGTTGATGAGAAATTGGAACCTTCATACATTGCTGGGGGAAATATAAAATGGTGAAGTCACTATGGAAAACAGTTTGGAAATTCTTCAGAAAGTTAAACACATGGCCCAGTAATTCCTCTCCAAGGTATATACCCAAGAGAAATAAAAACATATGCCACATAAAAACTTGTACAGGAATGTTTAATAGTGGCATTTTTCATAATAGCCAAAAAGTAGAAACAGCTGTAATATCTGTCAACTTATGAATATATAAAAAAGTATAGTATATCCACATGATGGACTATTATTTAGCAATAGAAGGGAATTAAGTATTATTAAGACTTATGGCTCTATATGGATGAATCTTGAAAACATGCTAAATGAAAGAAGCCAGTCACAAAAGGACACATATTATATGATTCCATATTAGGAAATATTTAGAATAGGGAAATCTATAGAGATGTAAAGTAGATTAGTGGTTGCCAGGGGCTGAGGAGAATGGGAAGTATCTGCTAATAGGTATGGGGTTTTCTTCAGATAATATTCTAAAATAAACTGTGATGATGGTTGCACAACTCTATGAATAGACTAAAAACAATTGAACTGTATATTTTTAAAGAGTGAATTTAATGTAAATGCAAAGTCTTGCTTACTGGCATGGAATTATTCTCTCCTTCACCATCCCTGATCCTTCCCTTGCCCTCTAACCCAAGTTGAGGTGTTTTTTTAAAAAATATTTTTTATTGATTTCAGAGAGGAAGGTAGAGGGAGAGAGACAGAAACACATCAATGATGAGAGAGAATCATTGATAGGCTGCCTCCAGCAGGCCCTCAGGCATGTGCCCTTGACCGGAACTGAACCAGGGACCCTTCAGTTCACAGGCCAATGCTCTGTACACTGAGCCAGACTGGCTAGGACCCAACCTGAGCTGTTTTAAGGAGAAAGATGACTAGATGTATGGCTGAGGTCTCCTTCTCTATGAGGGATCAAAGGCCACATGCATCCATACAAGTATGATGAAAAACTTCAGGGAAAAAGTAACTCAAACTTTTATGGCTCTATTGGATACAGATGATCAAGTCACCATTCCACTAGTTTTGCTGGGGAGGAGGCCTCCTGAATTCCACTGATAAGGTTTGGGTAAGATTCCCAGTAGAAAAAATAAATCAAAAGTGACCTTGTGGATGACAGTCCTTTGGACTAGTTCAATAGATAATAATGGTTACTGTCATAAGCACTCATAAGAAACTATAAGGTATGGAGTGTTAGCATCCCCATTATACAGATGGTAGAAGATGAGGGAATCTGCCAAATGTGGCACAGCAAGAATCCAGATCTGTCTGACTCTGGAGCCCAATCTCCTAAGCACCTAGGTATACTACCTGCCTGTACTCAGTGTGCACACAGAAACTGAAACTAAAAGCCTGCCTTCCATATTTCCATCACTGAGCATGCACTGCAATATCCAGAATCCCAGTCACTAAGCATCTTTAGTATTCAGTAAGCATTGACTATGAACAGGGCATTATGGGAAATATAAAGATAGGAGAGATGGCTTCTATTTTTAAGGAGCTTACACTCAGAGAGAGGAAATAGATGTACCCGAACAACTCTAATGACAAAAGAAACATTACTGCTATAACATGCTACAAGAGCCTTGAGAAAAGAGGGATTACTCCCTGAATCATTTAAAAGTGAAATTGTGTAGTTTGATTATATTTAATAGGTTTTATTAATGTAAGCTTCAGCTAAAAAGTCTGTCTGAAGATACTGGTATGGAAATCTTGAAGATGAATCAGAAAATGTCAGAATTGAAGGGGACCTCAGATCCTCAAGTTCACCCCCACATTTGAGATGGACCCAGAGTGCCCAGTGTTTCAGGATGAGTGAGTTGGTGGGAGACCCTGGAATCAGATCTAGAACTCCTGATCTTCCTTCTATCCTAAGGCACTCCTTCCTACTGGCAGCTCAGCATGGCGGTGCCCTGGAATCAATGAGCTTTCAAATAACTTAATGATAGACAGTACTAAATATTTCGTTAATATCTTGATCATTGAAGCAAGAGTTGAGGACAGTAGAGGGAAAAAAAGGTAATTTCTAATCGAATTGGGGCAAGTGAAAATCTCTAACCGAATGGTTCTGAATTCTGGCTGTATAATCAAACACTTGGGGGACTTTAAAAAATACCAACACCTGGCTCCTCTACAGACTATCTGGATCAGACTCTGGGGTGAGGGTGGGAGTGGGGGGGAAGGGTGTCAGCATAAGTATTTGTTAATAGCCCCAATGTGACTATAATAGGCAGCCAGGTTTGAGAATAACTGCTTTAATGAATAAAGTTATAAGGACTTTGACACCAAGGTAAGGGCAGTGAATTTTAGAGTAGAAGACAGGTCTGCTCACTCTCAATTCAAATTGAGAGTGAGTTAAAATGATGTGTTCTATTCAATCCTTCCAATGCTTAAAACCAAATCAGAGGTAAAATAAGCAAAGACTGACAGTTGAAAATTAGAAAATAAGTTACCTAATGAAAATAGATTTTTAAAAATTTTATAATGTAGTGCATTGAAATAAGAATGAAAAAACAGTTTGACCTGTGTGGTTCAGCAGTTGAACGTCGATGTATGAACGAAGAGGTTGCTGGTTCAATTCCCAGTCAGAGCACATGCCTGGGTTGTGGGCTTGATCCCTAGTAGAGGGTGTGCAGGAGGCAGCCAATCAATGATGTTTCTCTTTCTTATCAATGTTTCTCTCTCTCTCTCTCTACCTTCCTCTCTCTATATAAATCAATAAAAACATATTTTTAAAAAAAATTAAAAACAAAATAACTTTTTTCTATTTCTATTTTAAAATACCTCTTTTATTTTAAAAAACAACAACAGGAGAAACCAAGATGGCGGCATAGGTTAACGCTGGAGTTTGCTGCCTTGAACAACCACTTCAAAAATACAACTAAAAGACGGAACGGACATCATCCAGAACCACAGGAAGGCTGGCTGAATGGAAGTTCTACAACTAGGAGGAACCGAGAATCAGAGGAGGCGCAGTGCTGAAGTAAAATACTAAGGTGCGGAGTGTGCGAGGCGCGGGCTGGTGGCTGAGGGCGCGGTTGTCTGTTTCAATCCGGAGGGAGCCTCAGACTCAGAGCTCCAGATCCGGGCGAGTCTCTAGGGACCCAGACTCAAACGGGAGAAGCAGGACTGTCTGGCTACGGTTCCTCCAAGGTTTGCAGCTGTTGCTGGGACAGAGAGGCAGAGCCCCTGGGGATGGACTGAGAGCAGCCATAACTGCTCCCTCCTCCACCCTGTTGATCCCGTGGGACCCGCCCCGCCCAAGCCCTGCACAGAGGCATTTGCCGGATAGCCTCAGGCAAAGGCTAGATTAGCACCTACCTAGAGGACACAAGTTCTTCCACTGCAAACACAGCTGATTATCACAGCCAGTCGGCCTGGAGGTCAAATCCCTCTAGTATTAACTATAACAATCAAGGCTTAACTACAACAAGACTGCGCACAAAGACCACTAGGGGGTGTACCAAGAAAGCGTAAAAAATGCGGAGACAAAGAAACAGGACAAAACTATCAAGGGAGGATATTGAGTTCAGAACCACACTTTTGAGGTCTCTCAAGAGGCTTCTAGAGTCTGTCGATAAACTTGATGAGATGTACAGGAAATCTAATGAGACCCTCGATGGTGTGATAAAGGACCATCTAGAAAGTAAGCATACACTGACTGAAATAAAGAATATTATACAGACTCCCAACAGCAGACCAGAGGAGCGCAAGAATCAAGTCAAAGATTTGAAATGCGAAGAAGCAAAAAACACCCAACCAGAAAAGCAAAATGAAAAAAGAACCCAAAAATACGAAGATAGTGTAAGGAGCCGCTGGGACAGCTTCAAACATACCAACATCAGAATTATAGGGGTGCCAGAAGATGAGAGAGAGCAAGATATTGAAAACATATTTGAAGAAATAATGGCAGAAAACTTCCCCTTCCTGGTGAAAGAAATGGACTTCCAAGTCCAGGAAGCGCAGAGAACCCCAAACAAAAGGAATCCAAAGAGGACCACACCAAGACACATCATAATTAAAATGCCAAGAGCAAAAGACAAAGAGAGAATCTTAAAAGCAGCAAGAGAAAGAAACTCAGTTACTTACAAGGGAATACCCATACGACTGTCAGCTGATTTCTCAACAGAAACCTTGCAGGCCAGAAGGGAGTGGCAAGAAATATTCAAAGTGATGAATACCAAGAACCTACAACCAAGATTACTTTATCCAGCAAAGCTATCATTCAGAATTGAAGGTCAGATAAAGAGCTTCACAGACAAGGAAAAGCTAAAGGAGTTCATCACCACCAAACCAGTATTATATGAAATGCTGAAAGGTATCCTTTAAGAAGAGGAAGAAGAAGAAAAAGGTAAAGATACAAACTATGAACAACAAATATGCATCTATCAACAAATGAATCTAAGAATCAAGTGAATAAATAACCTGATGTACAGAATGAACTGGTGATTATAATAGAATCAGGGACATAGAAAGGGAATGGACTGACTATTCTTGGGGGGAAAACGGGTGTGGGAGATGCAGGAAGAGACTGGACAAAAATCATGCACCTATGGATGAACATAGTGGGTGGGGAGTGAGGGCGGAGGGCGGGGTGGGAGCTGGAAGGAGGGGAGTTATGGGGGGAAAAAGAGGAACAAATGTAATAATCTGAACAATAAAGATTTAATTAAAAAATAAAATAAAATAAAAAAACAACAACAACAAAAACAATTTAGAAAAAACAATGTATTTTCTTTGGCTCTCATGTTCACTTCTATCACAGGCCTATTTGCTAATTCCTAACAATTATAACCAGATATCATTGTGCCTTTAGTATTTCTAAATATAATATTTAAAAAGAAAATAATCTTAAATTTGTCATATTGTGGCACTTACAAAAGATTTTTCCAACCTACCACAGAGCATTCCATTTTTTCCCCTACTTTTTCTTACTCCCTACCCCACCCTTCCTTTCTTCCTTTCAGATTATTTTTAGATTACTTTTATTGTTTTAGGTTAGCTGATGGGGTTAGGGCAGATGAAGTTCTTATTTCCAGAGATGGCCTTGCTCCTCCATCATCTATAAGTGGCTTTGAGAATGGCAAACTGTGCTCTTAAGTCAAATGCAGAGAGGCTGTAATTGCTTCTCCTCCTTAATTTATTTAGGTTGCTGCACAATTTGCTGTAGCTGTAATCCTTCAGTACTGCAATCTGGGAACAATATAAATGGTTGATGGCAGAGCGAGATTTTCAATTGTTGCCTCTCAGTGATTCACATAATGTGCTGTCATTAGCATTCTGATGTGACATATCATGGTTTCCAGGGCTTATTGGGCCATTTATAAATACCAAATGAAGGTGTTAGAGCGAGTATTGCAGTGCGGTTCTGCCTTAATTGCCTTCACTGAGAAAAGGTGGCAGCGTTTTCTCTGGAGGAAAATAAAATGTAATTTTTAGCTTGTCTTTAACCATTTACAGTCAATTCCTCTCAAGTGCAGGAATTACAGCTTTCCTTTTTTTGTTCTTCTAATGAACTACTAATAGAATTTTTACGAAAAATACCTACTTTTCATAACTTGAATTGATTTCCAGATATCTGTACAGATATTCAAATATATATAATCTCACCATAGTCATGTTCAAGTTACTAATAATAATTATTCCTGTGACTATAGAATTTTGTATTTTATAATGTGACATAAGTAACAATAGCAGCTAACATTTATTGAGTACTTACTATGTGGTAAAAGCAATCTGTCTATGGGCACAGAGCTTGTAATTAGTAGAGCTGGATTTGACACTCAGGTCAGTCTAAAGCTCTACATTAAAATACTCTCCATGCCCACTCCCCAGCATAGTTAGTTCCATTTTACAAAGGTGGAAATTAAGATACAAGCAACTGAAACCTTGTGGGGCTGCACTTTGAGCCTGCATCTACTGATTTCAGGTGCAGAGCTCTTACAACTTCCTGAGGCAGCTTCCATCAGGGTGAGCTGTTACAACTGCTAATGTCTATGCTGACATCCTGTTCACAACATTCAGGTTGATAAATAAGCAAAGGATGAGGACTGTAGTAAAAAATCAGAGGGGCTTCTATTTAAAGCATTAGGAGCAAAAGAGTTGCCTGCCTAGTTAGACAATGCAGGCGCAGGCTCTGATCTGAGAAGCCAGGGTCTGGAGGCAGAGAGGAGGAGAGAAGCAAGTCATGCCCACTGGGCATTCAGCCCAGGCGCTCTAGCCACTGCCACGGAGCCAGCACAGTGATTGATCCTGCAGCCGAGGACGCCCTTCTCTCAGCAGCTGCAGATCTCCACAAAGGAAGGCTGTGCATGGAGAAGTTTTTGCCAGGGCCTCTAATGAGAGGATTGGGTTTCACATCACAGCTACCCCTAAACAGGTACACTCTGCTTCTTTCATCTTCCTGATGGCTCCCACGGGAAAGAAAAGAAAGAGAAAGGAAGCTACACCAAGAAACAGGTCCCAGGCTGGTTTGGCTGGGTTTTGTACCTCCTCTGTCTCACCACCTCCAGCTTGGAAATTCTTTACTTTTCACTCAGCCTGTGTGGCCACTGGAAATCAATGGGAAAAGCCTGCTAAGTAATTTTTCATAATTCATCCACCATGACTCCCTGGAAAAATTAACTCCCCTGTAACTGCACATGCTCCTGCCTCTGTGTGGAAGTTCTTCTCCAGGCCCCAAACCATTCTTCCTAAATTAACTTGCTCTTCCCTTCAAGATCCAGCTCTGGTGTTGTCTCCTCCAGACTTTCTTGATGCCTGATGCCTGCCTGACACAGGCTGGCCTCTGTTCCTCTTCTGCCCTGACAAAGCGCTTCTGCCAATTCCTGATGACTCATCTGTCTTCCATCCACTCCTAAGCTCCTTGAGGGCAAGACAGTGAGTGCCTCCAGTGTCTAGCACAGTATCTATCTGGCATGTAGCATGAGTGTAATAAGTTTTTGTAAGTGAAGAATCAATATATATATATATATATATATATATATATATATATATATATCCTAACATGCAAATAGACCAAATGGCAGAACAACCGAACAACCAAACAATCGGTCGCTATGATGTGCATTGACCACCAGGGGGAGCGTGCAGAACTTGGTGAGCATTGACCACAGCTGTATGGTGGAGCAGGTGAGTGGGGGCACCAGACAAAGCCTCTGGTAGTTACTGAAAATTCTTTGCTCCCACGCGCAACAGTCCCGCCCAACACTCGCACCTGCTGCTGGCGCCGGCCCTGCTTGTACCCACTGCTGGCACCAGAGCCGTCGCTTGCACCCGCTGCCAGTGCCCCGGCGCTGGCCCTGATCACTCGGTGCCATCAGCAGGTACGAGCGGTGGCTGCTGGTCCCGATTGCCCCTCAGGGCTTCTCCATCTCCCTCTGCTCCTGAGCGGCGATTGGGGCCAGCAGCCATCTCTCACACCCACTGTCGGCGATGGCCCCACTTGTACCTGCTACCAGTGCTGGCGCTGCATACACCCACAGCCAGCACCTGGTGCTGGTCCTGATCACTCAGCACTGTCAGCAAGTGCAAGAGGCGGCTGCCGCCCCAACCGCCCCTGAGGGCTTCTCCACCTCCCCCTGCTCCTGAGGGGCAATCAGGGCAGCAGCCACCACTCGCACCTGCTGCTGGCGCCAGCCCCAATCGCTCCATGCAGTCAGTGGGTGAAAGCGGGGCCAGCGCCATCAGCATGTGGAAGTGGCAGCGGTGGGAGTGGGGCTGCTGGCAGACAGGGGACTGGGGGTCGCAGGGGGAGGGGCTGGGCAGGGGTGCAGAGGATGAGCCGAGATCCCTCTCCTTGCCCACCACAACCTCACAGCCCACAGTTCTTTTCAAGGTGCACGAATTCATGCACTGGGTCCCTAGTGAATGATAAGTGAATTAGGTTGGGATAATGTTTACTTAACTATTGAAAACACAATCTTTTCAAAATAGTCTATTTTTTAAAAACTATTTTTCAGATTATAAAAGCGGTAATGCTTGTTGTAGCAATTTTACATAAAAAATCCACAAAGAAAAAAATAAAAAACTATCTGTAATTTTTACTACACAAAGAAACCACTTTTAATATTTAGATCTAATCTCTTCCAGTAATTATCTATGTATACATGTATGTCATGTATACATAAAAATCAGAATCTTATCATCATGTCTCATTTTCTCAAGGATTGTAACAGTATCTTTTGGAGGTAGACAGAGGAGACATTTTTGTTACAATTTAAATGACAAGAAAACTGGAACCCAAAGATACACATCTAATTAATAGCAGAACTAGGGCTAGAATCGTGAATCTTTTCATTATACCAGGATCCTGCTGTTCTCCGTGAGGTTTCTAATTAAGTGGTGTTCTTCACACAAGAATAAATTGTGCATCAATCCAGCATCAATAGGACATGAGTTTGTAATTGGATGTTCTTCCTCAGGTAAGGCACAGATTTAAGCTGATCCTGTGTCCATATCATGGCTGTGCATTATTTAACATTTCAAAGGGAAACAAGAATGGCGCACCTAGGATCTTAGTCCTATAAAAACCTAACTAGCGAAGCTAGGCAGGCATCATTAAGATTCAATTTCTTTCCAATGTCCAAATGACATCTGGACAGTGTTGGCTTGGCTCAAATCCTGTTGCTATGATAACCACAGACATAGTTTTAATTCTACCATAGATGAGTGAGTTGCAGTACAATCCACAACCACTGACTATATTCCAGAGCAACATATACAACAAGTATTCAATAAGTGTGTACTGGGGAATTGAATGTTTATTATCATTCAGCAGGAACAGTCAACAAAACAGACAGCAAATATAAATATTCCATCACTACACTCAGTATAGAAAAGGCAACCCAATGTGAACTAGCTTTCTATTTTATTCTAAATAGAAGACTAAATTGTAATCCCTCAAATTCAAACACACACCAGATTGTTAACTCTGCAGATGAGGGAACTATATCTTATTTTTCTGCATACTAGCACCGAACTAGACACATTTGAAGTGTCAATGTTTTTGTAATTGAATTATATTTGCCAGGCTGGCGTGGGAGTTAAAAAGATGTTGACTAGTAATTCACTATTCTTTTCCCTGAGAGCTCTTTAAATCAAGCTCTTAAAAATAAGCAGCAAGCTAAATTCCAAAACCCTCTCTTAGGAGAATGCCCACAACTGGTGGGGTCTGGACTATGTCCACTGGATGTGCAAATCTCTTCTGCACAAACATCATTTACTCCCAAGGGAGCCCATGACTGGCTGACTGGCTGTGGAGACTCACACGTTCCCTCTTTCCCAATGGCATGGGGTCAGGGGAAAGGGTGGGAGCTGAGTGATGAAGCACTGCTAAACTTAATGTTCTGCTCTTCCTTGGAGAAGGGAAATCTCACAACAGGAGGAGAGCTGGTACTTTTCTGGAGGAGGAACCATAGAGAACACAAAGAAGTTGAAAATGTTCTTTTTTTGAAGACAAGTTTTTGGTGTGTTTTTAAAGGGCCACTCACATATTACCTCTTACCTTAGACTGGACTGGTGCAATTGGAATGACCTTGTCAGAGCTGAGCTGAAATTCTACAAACTGGGGTCAAAGTTGACTGAGTCAGTGGAAGGGTAATATGGAATATAGGAGGAGTCATTAGGCTAGGATCCTCACTTTTTAAAAATGTATCCTAGAACATTAACAAAAACAAAATGCTGTCCTATATAATAAAACCCTAATATGCAAATTGACCAAACGGTGGAACAACTGGTCGCTATGGTGCGCACTGACCACCAGGGGACAGATGCTCAATGCAGGAGCTGCCCCCTGGTGGTCTGTACGCTCCCACAGGGGGAGCACTGCTCAGCTTGAAGCCGGGCTCACGGCTGGCGAGCACAGCAGTGGTGGCGGGAGCCTCTCCTGCCTCCACTGCAGGAGGGCGGTAAGGAGCGAGGGGGGACTGTGAGAGGGTGCAGGCTGGGCTAAGGGATCCCCCCCCCCCCCCACCACCAGTGCATGAAATTTCATGCACCAGGCCACTAGTTTTCTAGAAAAAACTTTTCCTGAAATATACTGAACTAGATTTGAAGGAAGTGGAATAGAAAATACTGATTTTTCTAGGAGGCAATCAAAACAACTCAGTAATCTCCTAAGCTTTTTACAAATTCTCTTGAAGATTTAGTTGCAATATAAAATGCACACATTTTTATTGGCAGTGTTTGGTTATCAACTGCACAACTCTCTGAAGTGCCTCCTATACAATTCCCACGTCTGTCTCTGTTACACATTCCCGGGGCTGCTGGCAGGACCTGTCATGTTGGTGCCATGGTCTAGCCTAGTAAACTTTCTCCAGGGGATTTAGGACACACTCTCCCAGCTGCCAAGTTCTCTACTTATAAGGTGCAGAATTTATTAGTATAAAGAAAGACAAAAAGAAAGACTGTTACCTTTTTAAGTGCATTTTACATATGGTTTCTTTATTAGAGCTTGGTGTTTCCAGAAATACAGCTGCCCAGCTCATTTGTGCTAAATCAGTGGGATTTGTTTCAGCTTCCTATGAGCTTCTGTGAGCTCTGCTACTACCACATATCAACCGAGGTCTTCTGTGCCATGCTTTCTAAGGAAGCCACCTGCAGCGACTCTCATTTTGGGAAAAAAGCCATGAAGACTTGCATCTTTAAACTACACAGAGCCATGCTTTGGAATTCAGGATTGTCCAGTTCTAGAAATCAAGCCTGTCTAGTTACCCAAATACCATCTTTTTCTAGTCTAGGTTTTCTTCTCTTCAATTCCTGAAAATGCCTATTTCCAACTTTGGACCCAATTCTGAGGCAAACATTGGCTTCAGACCATAACATAGATACAACAAAGAGCACTGCAAGAAACGGTGCAGCATGGTGCAAAGAAAACAGGATTCGGAGCTGAGAGACTCTTAGATTCCAGTTCTTACTACTTGTCTGACCTTGGATTAGTCACTTAATAATCTTAGTTTTTCTTCAGCAAAATAAGTAAAAATAGTCATACTATCAGACTTTGCAGAGTAATTATGCCAAAGTGTAATTATTTTGTTTGCATGTTTATTTATTTTCCATTTCTCAGTACGCCTCATTAGATTATAAACATGCCTTATCTCTGTGGTTCATCACAATGGCCCATTGCACATGATCAAGAAGAGTGAATAAGATTTGAATGAAGGAAGGAAGGAATAAAGCAAGAAGGAAAGAAAGGAAAAAGGAAGGACAGAGGGAAGGGAAGACAGAGTGCTCAGAGCGTTACTGATGTATGTATATGAAAGTGGTATATAAATTAAATTTTGTCCACAATATTAAAGAAATTATAACGCACATTTGATGCATTAATTATACGAAAGTGATTTTTAAAAATGTTACCTCCCTCCATAAAACCATCCTATGGGCTTTTCATACTACTTACAGGAAAATTCAAACTCCTATTAGCTTAAAAATCTCCATGTGATCTGACTCCAGTGGGGCTTCATGTCCAGTTCCCCCTTCTCTGCCAGGCCCCGTCACTCAGCTATTCTTGTGTTTCCTCAAACATGTCTGCTGTGAGGACTTCATGCTAGCTCTCCACCTTCCTGAAAGCTCTTCTGAAAAATCCATATGACTCCTTCTTTTCACTGGGCTCTTAGCTTCAACGTCACCTTCTCGGAGAAGCCTTCCTTCTACACACTTTCAAGGAGACTCCACTGACTCCTTGTTATAGCACTCTATTATTTATATATTCACTTACCTATTATTAGTCTCTTCCTCACTATCTGATGATCAGAATTTTCATATGACATTATATTGGTTTAATGTACTTTTCTAATTATTTTTTTGTTTATCTCTATAAGTTTATGAGCTCAAAGCAAGTACAAAACTCTATGGTTCAAACTAAAATTTCCCTCTCCATCCCTCTGTACCCAGCCCTCCCCCCCCCCCACCCCCCCCCCCCCCCACACACACACTTTGAGAGAGGCATCGTGGCTCTCTGAATAAAAGCAACTGTGCCAGTATTGTGATTGAATTGGAGTGATATGCAATAAGTGATGCAATAAATGTTCAGAACTCTGACTAGAGGGATTGTTTTGAGACATGGAAATGGTGCTGTTGGAGGCCAAGCTGTTCTCTGTTCCAGGTTTGGAGGCCTCCTGGCTCAGGCCTGGACTTAGGCAGAGGGAAGCAAATGGCAGGAACACTCACTGGTTCCACTGGGTTTGTTTACTGTGGACCCTGGGGGAGCAGAAATTCTGTAGACAGAGCACTGGACCAGGGCACAGGGACAGGCCCTAGGGCTGGCTCTACCTGCCCTCTCCTCACCTCCCCACCCAGTCCCTCTGTTATATGAGGTGGAACTAGATCATCTAGAAGGGGGATCCTAGCTCTGACATTATATGGGTTAATGAGAGGAGCCTGACCTTGCATCATGACCAAGACATCTGTGAAAAGGATGGCCCAGGTAATATTTCTGGTAAGCACAGCTTTTCTGGACTAAATGGGATTTCTTGGACTGGTCAGTCACTGGACAAACCCAGATCTCTGCTTTTGCCATTCTTCCTTAGCTTTCTTTTCATTTCCTTTGCTTTGCTTGAGAAGTTGGTGCTCTGGGAAAATCCCCTCAATGTCACATAGGGATCAACATCTAACTGTAAGTGCACTTCATTCAGTCACTCTCCAAGGGATGGGCTCCTACTGTATCTGATTTTGGCCAGCATGCTCCCATCTGCTTTCAACATGTTGTATCTGACATTAACTAATGTCTCCTATTAGCATTAAAGAAAACAATCTGGAAAAATTCACTCTCAAGCAGAGTTCAAACAGGCCACAAGTAGATGTGGAATCTCAACTGCACAAGATTTCTTAAAATTATAGTAGTAAATACGTTATATAAAAATGTGTGTGTGTGTGTGTGTGTGTGTGTGTGCATGCGTATGCATGCATACATGCACATGTAGAGGTGTGGGTGGTGGGGGGTAAAGCCAAAAGTCTGTGAAATGGGTCAAGAATGATTCTGTCCAATTCATGAGATTAACTGGTAACAGAAGAAAAATTCTCCCAGAGTTGAACAAGGCATGATCCAAAGAACTGAATGACATGGAGAAGGAGCTGGGAATCTTTATCTCACACTTACTGGTAATGGGTTAAAATTCTGGTCCACGAGGTGATTGTATCCATGGTCAAAAAATGAGTGCCGTATCACAACATCAATGCCCTGATTGGCCAGCATTCCTAAAGTGTTCAACCATCTAAAAAGCAGGGGGGAAAAGCTACATCAATACATTTTTAAATAGCATATAACAAACTCTACAGAGTCTGGCTAACACACACACATATACACTAACCACCCTCACCACCAAATTTACCTCATACTTCAAAGGAGATTATTTTAAGCATTGAATACCCAGCTGGAAGAGATTTTAGAGATTATCAAATTTTACCTCTCACTTTACAGGAAAAGAAACAGAGATACAGGAGAGTAAAATGAATTGCCCTTGGTCATAAATAGCTTGTTGCTAATGACTTATCTTCTATTCCTGTAATATTTAATATTAAAATAACACCATAGGCACTTGTAAACATGATTATCACCCCCTGGCCACAGGATACACAATCACAGGAGCACACACACTATACTTTTCATCACGTGAACTCTCCTGCTTACACCTTATGACTGTGCATGTGGTTTTCATGTGTCTCTAATTCAAATACTCCTATGATCTGTGCAAGAGTGGGACAGTCATTTGTATCCCTCATATATTACCATCAGCAGTCGATGCAATAATAATTGTCTTCACCATATAACTATACAGGGATTGAAGTGTGCTACCATCACATGCATATCACAGTGAAGGACCTGCATTGCTCAAACACTTACTGCATACCCCACTATGCCAAACACCCACTTTCCAGGGCATGTTTTCTTTCAAAAATGTTGTTCTCTGGGTTCTTCCAACACCCATGCTAACTCTGCCTTCATTATTGACAAATTCAGTTCATTCTTTTCTCTTTCTCTTTCTACTTCTGAAACATAGGGAAACTTCTAATGGTAATAATATAAGTGTAAGAAATATGACTGAGAGATTCAGTCTTCTCAGTATAATATTGAGGCATTTCATAATATTTTCTCAGCATATGTGTCTAGCTTCATTTGTCACCTCTTCTTTCCTTTTCTCTCACCCTAACCCCCATTTCCCAGGCTCTAAGCTACATAAAACCACTCTTGGCTGCCCAAATAACACCATGCTTTCACATGCTTACCTGAGTCTTTAGACATGTTTTTAACTTCTGCTCAGTATTCCCTTCCTCTCTTCCTCTAACCCATCTCATCTGGCAAATTTCTTTCCACCTGTTAATCTACTAGTCAAGTGTTGCCTCCTTCTAACTTCTGCCACCACAAAGTAGAACCTTCCTCCTCTGTACTCTCAGAACTCTTATCCAGACCCTTTTCCAGCCCATTAAATGACAATCACTTGCTTACTTCTCTGCTGTCTCCCAGTTGGTTATAAATTCATCAAGAACAGACATATGTTTTAGCTTTGTACCCAAAACACCCATCACTGTTCCTAGTACAGTGTAGGTGCTCAATACTCTTTATTGTGTTGAAAATGATCTGGATCAAATTAGATCCTAGGAACTTTAAAAATCACCATTCAGCATACTAGAGACATATTATGCATAGTTGTGATTTCCCAAATCTGAAACCATATGGAGCTCCAAACCAGTGACTTATAGAATGAAAGTTTTCCCTTACTGAAATGAAGAGCATTGCTAATTTTTAAATTATGAATGAATATCATTGATATTTTCAAATATTTTTCACATTGACAATTATATGTTATTCTCATAAAAGCTAAAAATATTTACTGATAATTAGTTACAAATACAAAACAAAACACAAAAACAAAAGTTTGAAATATAAAAGAAAATTTAACAATAATATAATAGAACCTTTTTTGTTTGTTTGTTTTAATTGGGACATTGCAACTCAGGGAATTAAAAATTCTTTTGAAACATCACGCCTAAGCTACTTGCCTTTATTATTTTTTATTAATTTGGCAATCCTATGAAAGCAGGACAACAGCTTTGGCTTTTCCTTTGAGACACAGTACTAAATATCTCATAGTAGAACTATAACACGAATTCTGGGTGGACGCCTCCTAACTCAGTGTTCTTTCAATGTGAAAATAGGGCAAATACAACAGGGCCTACATCTAACAAGTATTTATCTATAAAAACACATGTGTGTTATTCTCCTTTCTAGCCCTGTCCTTGTTGAGTGAATGAAGAAACAGGGTGATGAGTAAATATGTCATCATGTATATGTGAGACCCTATATCTACCAGCATCTGATGTCAACACAAGACCATATTTTAGTATTTTTATATGTGAAAAGTTCCCACTTGTTCATTCATTATTCATTCAAGGACATTAATTAATCAATTGTAAATGCCAGGCCTTATTTTCAACATAGAGGATAGATTTAAAAAGTGCTATGACTATGTAAGTCATTTGTAAAGCACTGGGTATGTAAATACCTGTACATACACATTTATAGGGATGGTATCAAATTCCTACTTGTGACCTCTACAGAGCCTAGCACAGTCACCTGCAAAGATTATATATATATATATATATATATATATATATATATATATATATATATATAAATGTTAATAAATAAATGCAAATAAATGTTAACTAGTAAATCTGAGTTTTTGCTAGTATATGGGGAGGTTTTGAAGGAACTCTAACACAAAAGGAAAGAATATGCATCCTCTTCTCCAAACCCACATCCAATATGCACATCCCCACAACAGTCAAAATTGACTATAGCCAGAACTTCTGCTTCCCCCTGGCTTTTCAGAGTGGATGGTTAGTACTGAAGTTATCTTCACCTTCTTCCAGTAATAATAAGCCCTGAGATGAAGAGATACATGATGTTCTAAGTGTCCCTTTTATGCTCAAGTAGAGAAAGGGGTAAGCTGACTGAAATATTTCACCAAGGATGCTACTGCAGCCAGTATTTTTCATTCCACATAAGTGTATTGCATATCTAATATGTGCCAGACACTACTAGAAGCTGGAGACACAGTAGTATACACTAAGGGTACATTGTAGTGCATCAAAGAATCTCAAAGCCCTGATGGGAAAAAGTACCCTTGAATACTTGGCAGTGAAGAATTCTGACTCATGATTGCATGGATATGTTTACCAGTAAGCTCACAATTATACCATATATTGGGGGGGGGGAGGATAAAAAAATACCTTTTTTTCTATTTCTTGCTAACTTTCTGGAACTTCCTATAATGCTTTACTTTTTTTTTTCTAGGAAGAAATTTATGCCCGTTGAAGAGAACTGAACTCAAAGGGCACAATGCTGGATAGCTGCCAGTAGAGCTGTGAGCAAATGTGTGATAAAGAGGTAAGAAGGAAAACCAGGAGCAGAAAGAGCTAGTTTTCATATAGTCTGTGCCAACTAAGCAATGGGTGTCTGAACTATGACTAGAATCTAAACAACTATGTTTATCTGTGTTCTGCAAAATGACTGCAGAGGTATTTGGCTGATGCTCATTAAAGATAGGTCTCTCTCCAGCTCCCTCCATCAAGGTCTGTGGTACTTCTCATTTCACATCATCCCCTAAAGAGAAGAATGTTCATGAAAACACTGAATGCATTGGGGCTGTTTGCTGGGCTCTGCAGCAGAGTTCTTTTGCAACAGCTGAGCAAAAGCTAGTCCACTGCTGATGCCAAGAGGTCCCCTGTAGTACTGACTGCTAGTCTGGCTTCTTACCCTGGCCTCCGGGCTCACGGTGAAACCTGGTGGGGAATATATTTTTGAAAGAAGACTCTCAGCAACATTATCAAATGCTGATTCACTCCATGTCATTCATCTGTTCTGTGCCACTCAGTGTTAAGTGCTGAGGACACATAGATGGAAGACCCAGGGTATCACAGTATATTACATTGACTCATTATCTTCATCTGCACTTGCAGGATTCCATCTGTAAAGGCAAATCTATCTGACTGACTTGATTTTTCCTTCACAAATGTGTCAACTAAGCTTCTTAGGAAGACCTTGCTTAGCCAAAAGCCAGGACTGTAAGACTAGACAGGACAGGTTAGCCCGTGGTCCTGAGGGATTTGTCCCTGCTATGTAACACTGGCAGGCCAGTCAGGGGTCCTTATTCTTCTGGCTTAAATTGTTCTCCAGAAAACTTCAATAACCTTCAAGTTCATTTTCCCATCCCTTGCCTCTCCAAACTCTTTAGTGTACTATTGCCAAAGCCAAAGTTTTAAAACATAGGTCAGAAGGTGTCTCTTTCCTCCAAAACCTTCACTGGCTTGCCACTGAATACGCAACAGGCTTCATTTCATCTGCCTGATCTTCAAGGCCTTTCATGATTTGATGGTAAACTCCCTCCTTAGTCTCAGCCTTCCTACATTCCCTCAGATGCCAAGGCCTTTGTCACACACATTTCCCCTCCCCTGTTCCTTCAGCTGAGAATGCTCCCCGTCCCGTCACCACCATTCTCCACCAACAGAAATTAGAGTAATCTCTCTTTGTCCCATTCAAATGCTACTTTTCCCAGGAAGCCCTTCCTGATTCTCCCAGTCAGAGAAATCCTTGATTCCTTTGCATGTCTATTACTTTTCTTTTGTAGACAGGCTCAGGGAAAGGTGGTCTGATGTAGTGGCAAAGAGGCTGGGCTCTGGAGCACGCTGCCTGGGTGTGAGTCCAATCTCTGCTACTAACTAATAATAGTATTTATCTCACTGGGTTGTTATAAAGTAACTAGAGGCCTGGTGCATGAAATTCATGTGGGTAGGGTCCTTAGGCCTGGCCGGTGATCAGGGCCAATCTGCAGGGCAACCTGCGGAGCAATCAGGGGGCTGCCCACTGGCACCCACCTTGGCTGGCCTGGGGCCTGCGGGCTGGTGGCAGCTCCTGCGTTGAGCATCTGCCCCCTGGTGGTCAGTGCATGTCATAGTGACCGGTCGTTCTGCCATTCGCTCAATTTGCATATTAGGCTTTTATTATAAAGTAATAGTTTCTACTTCACTGGCTGTTAAATTATTAGCCATATATAAAGCATTTTAGACAGTGCTTGGCACACACTAAGCACAACAGAATTAAAATTATTATTATTATGGCACTTATCTTTATGACTTTACTTATCTTGTCTCCCTTCCTCCAATGTTAAGATCCTAGAGGGCAAAAACCCTGTGTTACTCTTACCCATCTCCCAGGAGTATGGTGAAAATTAGATGAGAAAATGTCAGCACTATGTTTTGCACTGGAGACATTAAATAAATTATTTATTACTTTTATGACTACTGTTGCTACTATCTTGTTTTGATGCCTGTGCCTGGCATTTTCATATCTAGAGAAGTCTCTAATCTTGCTTTATTGAATGGCTAAACATATTCACAAATAAATGGCTGAATAATTTTCAACATGAACTCTCCCTCTCAAGGGCAGAATACTGAGCAACTATGGAAGTCTCACTATCCTTCTTTCCTCAAAGTCCCTGGAAGTGAAATTGAAAGTGTTACTCACAAGAATCCTGCAGCATAGGAATCTGATAGGTTGTTTGTGCCTCCAGCTGAGGTGGTTACCACACCTTCAAGCCAAATCTTCTTTCCTGGGGTGTACGTATTAACCACCTATTCACACAACAAAGCAGAAAGGAATAGTGATATTATTAAAAGCTGTTCTCCAATGAGAAGAAACACACATCCCTTAAGGAAATTCCTGCAATCCCTTACTCCCAGGTGGTAATGACCTATGCTTTTTTTATTTTAATGCACCCCATACAGTGACCTGGCACACACATGCATGTACACGTGCACACACACACACACACACACACGGATTAATACTGACACATGTCCACCAAAAGAAATGATCACTTTTCCCTAAATTACTCCAATGTGACAAGAGAACAAGTGCGAATTCCAGGACATAAACTGACTGCAACACCTTTCACTGGAAGATATAAATCTATGATATTTCCTTATTAACAAGCACTGAGAAGCAAGTTTTCTTTTTGTCTTTAAATATATTTTTATTGATTTAAGAGAGGAATGGATAGAGAAATAGAAACATCAATGAGAGAGAATCACTGATCGGCTGCCTGCTGCACACCCCCTTCTTGGGATCGAGCCAGCAACCTGAGCATGTGCCCTTGATCAGAATCAAACCTGGGACCTTTCAGTTCGCAGGTCAACGCTCTATCCACTGAGCAAAGCCAGCTAGGGGGAAAAGCAAATATTCTTAATACTCTGGTACAGCAAATCCATGGATGAGTGCACTGTCCATGCATCAAAAGTCATCAATCATGAGAGCCCACAGAGATCAATGTCTGGGAGAAGTATTTTACAATTACCAGGGCATGTGTACATATTAGAACCACATTTTGAGGTAACTGCAGTAAGCATAAAAAGAAAAATCACTGACTCACAGGTGAAAGATCCTACACAGGAGCAGTCTCCTAAGCAAAGGCAAAACCTTTTGTCAAAAGGTGGCCCTCTGACATTTTGAAATGGCCGAGTGTCTGATCCACAAGTTGGAGATTGGCCAAACTATCCCAATCAGAGCTCAGATCTTTTGAGAAGCAATCTGGCAGTACTTAGGGATAATGCTGTACACTGCTTAGCCTCTGAAAGCAGAGCTGACACAAAGGTTTGTCTATAGGTGGTTCATTTGGGAAGTAATATCAGCAGGAATGAGGAACTGGGGGACTGAAATAGGAAGGAAGGGGAGACCAGTACAAGGAAGCATTTTCAAATTGGCAACCAGTGCTGGCAACTTGTACTCAATCCCACAGGGATCTTGGTAAGAGCTGTGTCTCAGAACTATCCTTTGGCTCTTATCCTCCAAAGATCAAGAGTAGCCTTGTGACTATTTATCCCCACCCAACATTACCCCATTTCATTGAGGAGTGAGGCTCTACTGCACCATACCAGCACTACACTGGTTGCAGCCTGTGCACCTGCCTATCTCTGATCTCTGCAGAGATAACCAGAGCAGGAGGTGGGACTGAGAAGATGCTGGTTATGCACAAGAGGCACTGGATAAATGATAGTGCATTTAGTAAGGTCCTATGGCCCACCAATCACTCTCCTGTACATTTAGACCAACTCTATTTTCCCTTAGGTCTCTAAGGAGACAAGTATGAGAATGTTCACTATGTTTGTGGCAGATGTCTGTTGCTAGAGGAATAGGAAAGTAAAATGTGGTGGATATATATCATAAAATATTATGCACAAGTTAGAGCAATAAATTCAATGTAAATCCAGCAATATGAACAGGTTTTAAAGGGTTAGTGATAAGTTAAAAAAAATAGCAACAATATAATATTTATGGACCAATATTATTTATATAATTACCATTCACACCCAATAACACTAAACAGTATATAAAGATACATGTCTCTTAAAGACATATATCAAACACATAAGGAAGTCATGCATTTGAGGGAGGTGCATGTGAGTGAGGATTAGAAATGAAGGTGAAAATTAAAGCAGGTCTTTGCATGAACTGATAATAATAGTTTGCTATAGTTCAGGAATAAGATCTTAATTAATTCTTTGCATATATATATATATATATATATATAGAGAGAGAGAGAGAGAGAGAGAGAGAGAGAGAGAGTTACATGTATGTCAGAACTTTCCTCTTTTCAAACTCATGGGCAGACATCAGCAAAGAGATTTCTTTTTTAAAAATCTCTTCCTCGGTACAGTTCTCTGCCTTTCCATCCCCCCTCCTGCCATCTACTAGATAATTTATATTATTTGAGACCTATTTTCAAATCAGAGATGGCAAAGTGCTTGACCCTTTAAGGAAGAAAGTTGTAAAAATACTTCAAAAATTTCAGATGAAAGTAAGATAGCAATAAAAAATGGAAGAAAAACCCTGGGAATTAATAGTGGAGATCAAATTAGAATGCTGTTAAAGATTAAATAAGAATCCCCCTTGCACCAAAAAAAAAAAAAAAAAGAAGAGTTATTGAGGATGTCACAGACAGTTCTCCTCCCCTTCTCAAATGACTCGAAGTGCCGAACCCATGTAGCCAGGGCAACACTTTATAACTAAGAAAGCAAGGAAAACACCTTAAATGATCAAAAGATAGAGCCATATAATGACACTAAAGGATTACAATGATTCCCCTTAAAAATACCTGTGCTAGAAAAATACCTGTGCTCTTGATAACTTTGTACTTCTTTTGTGACTAACTAAAACTGAGTCAAATAATGGTGTTTTTCTTTTTGTCTTTGACTTCTAGGATATTCAGGATTTAATTTTGCTCAAAGACAGATATTGAAATGAGACAATTAGAGAAAAGGGGTTTGGTTAAACAAAACAAAACAAAAAGGTAAATACTACAGTATGACGAATCTTGAAATCATTAAACTAAAAGAATCCAGACACAAAAGGCCACATATTATATGATCCATTTATATGAAATACCCAGAATAGACAAGTCCATAGAGACATAAAGCAAATTAGTGTTTTTTTAGGGTTGGAGAAGGAGAGGGAGAAGAGGAGAGGAGGTGGGGAGTGACTACAAATAGGTATGGGGTTTCTTTGGGGGATGATGAACATGTTCTAAAATTAAACAGTGGTGATGATTTTACAATTCTGTGAATATATTAAAAGTCACTAATTGCACACTTTTAAAGGGTGACTCTTATGGTATGTGAATTATATCCCAATAAAATGGTATATGTGCCTTTTTTATATTTAAATTACCTAATAATTATAAAGCATTTGGAAAAGTGCCTGGTATATGGTAAGCTCTTAAAGCATAAATCAAAATTACCTAGATCACTCTTCTTGTCCAAAGTACATAGGATTATGTTTGGATTAATCTAACATTAAAGCTGATTACTTTTCTTTTGGACACAATGCTTTTCATGGTAGATAATGGGCCAGATGTATGCTAAGTAGCAAAGAGAGGTCCATTTAAAATTTAAAATGCACAGGGATCATTTACATTAACATAATTCCCATTCAGAGTAATTCATTTATCCACTCTCAACACAGAAGCAATTCTTGTCTTTTTCTAGAGAAGCCACATGAACAAAAAATACACAGTGAGGTAGAACTTTGATACAAAATCTAAACGTTATATGAAATGTTCTGTGGAAAAGAGATTCCTTGAAAGTATTCATATTAAAGGTTCTGGGAGTAGTTGGTACAGATCAACAAGGATTTTCTGAGCATTTACCATTTGGAACATGGTGAGAAGCTTGATGAACTGTATGACTATCATGAGCAGAGAAGACCATTGTGGTGAGGTGGTAGGGAGGTACTGAGGCTGGGTGCTGGTTGGGATTAGGGAGGAAATCGGTAAGGGCAGACTAGGAACGAAAGAAATCAGGAAAACCAGATGGAACCACCTGCAAAATTCCCTTAGAAAGTGAAACTCTAAGAAACGGAGGGCTCTAGTTCAACACTGCGGTTTTCTGCGTAAATATGATTCTCCCTGTGCTGGAAGAGAGAAAATTGCAGGACTGGAATAAACAAAGGTATGTTCCTGGTGAGAAATGATGTGCCAATGAAGGTTATTTTAAGAAACACACTGACTGGGGAGGGGGAAGTACAAATGCTGAGATTACTGATGTGAAGGTGGAGGAGCGAAGTGGTTCGCTCCCTTTCAGAAGCTCTTCATTCTAAATAGGCTTCAGCCATTGGGCCCATGTAGACAAGGGAGTTTTGAGGCACCCACAGAACAGCTCACAAGTGACTAGTTGCTGATCAGAATCCTTGGGCTTGATTGGGGGCAGGGTGAAGGGAAACCCAGTTCTCTGCCCTCATATTTCGGGCTTGAAGGCCTCAGGACTATTCGTGTGGCTATGCTGAAGGAAGTGAGGTGAGAAAGAAAGAAGAGTTTAGGAAAACAGCACCGATTTTTAAAAAGTTTTATTTTCTCAACGACTTTGAAAAATTTTTTTAAAGGAAAAACAGTAAAAATAAAAAAATAACCATTTACGTGGCATAGTTTCAAACCTGGACTTCCTTTTCCTGTTTCTCAAAAACTGTGACCTAAGTCTTTTTAAAAAAATGACTCCTGAGAGCCTGGTCTCAGCCACTGACTGTGCAAGAGATGGTAGCCTTGTAGCAGCAGACATGTTGTTTATGGTTATCCAAACCCAACACCTTCCTTAATGAGAAAGGAAGCAATAAAACAGGAGCAGTGGACAGGCCAGCTGGCTAATCAGCCCTGGCAGGAGGCCCACCCTCCAAAAGAAGCTGGAGTCCATTAATTCCAGCCTCTCATCTACTCAGAAATCAACCTTCCCCAGGACATCAGGAAGAGCAGTAGCCCTTTAAGAAACCAGAACTTATCTCCTGTATCATCGGTTCAAAGCTTCAGGAAGCTTCTTAAACCTTACCTATGCACAGAGCTCCTCTTGGGGGTGCCTCTGCCTCTTTGTTCCATATTATATTTACAAGAGGTTCTGGTTAGAGTTCAGTAATGTTCCGATGTTTCTTTATATTCTTCTTGTGTATTTTTTACTGTAAGCTGCCTCCTATTAGAAGAGGTAGGGATCATTCCATTCTGTCCTCTCCTTCCTCACTGCCCTGTTCTGAGTGCTAGATCTTACCATTTCTTCCTCAGTCCTCCTGACAAGTCCACTTCCACACTGCTGTGTGTGATCACAGAGGTCTGTGTAATTAGTTAGGAGATGCACTAAGAGTAACTTTTTTGTAATGATTTTGAGAGCAGTGATCTGGGGAATGATTTACCAAAAAAAAAAAAAAAAAAGGATTCTAAGTTGTCACAGTAACATTCTTTTTATTTATCAGAATTATGAAATGATTCCTTAACTGGGAGAAAAACTACAGAGCCATTAACTGCACACAACCCATGGTCTATTGTATGTATTTGTCCATGGGAGTATGTTAGACATCGTGAAATAACAGTGAGAACCACTGAGCCATTGGAATCTGATGCCAACCGCTTTAATTAACTTGGTATCTAAGATACTTCATAAACTCCTTAGTGACCTCTTCTGCCCTCCCTCACCACAATACCTCTGGTTTACTACACAAAATGGACTCACCATTTCCAACTACACAATCTTATTTTAGGTGTTCACTGATCACCTTCTCCCCATATCCATTTGATTTTTTTTTGTGGGTTAATTCATGTTATCTCCTGTGTGAAACTTTATTCAAACCTTCAGAAAGTTACTTTTCTCCTTTGGGCCCCAAAATTCTTTGAACCTGTCTCTGACCTTGACCTAATTATACCAACTTATAATTTTCTGTTTGCCTATTTGTTTTCCTTCCTATACTACAAGCATTTTTTCCTTTTTTGCATACCCTATAGAACATTTATTAAATACTTGTGAAATAAATGAGATAATGAAATCACTTGAGATAGTATTTTGCTGATGAAAAGGCCAAATTTCAGAGAAGAAAATTAACAGCCTCAAAACCATAACAGCAAATATCAAATACTTATAGTTGCAGTTTAGGACTCTGTCCACTTTCTAGTTGAATTTTCCTGTTTGAGGAGACCTAGAGGCTTCTACTGACTAAACTGCGTCCATATTTAATATGTCCTTAAGTCAGACAAGCCGAGCTATTCTGAGCTCAGCCATTCTCAACACATTCTCTTGATTTATTTCTTCTGTCTAATGCACTTTCTGTCAGTTTCATTAATTTTTTCTGTATAATTTCTTTTTATCATCTCCCTGTTCCGGAGTGCTACATTTTGCCCATATTCTTTTGGTATTAGATCAATTTTTAATTTGTGGCTTCTGCGTCATTTTTAGGATTTAAAATTGCATTCTCTGCTCTTATTATCTCAAACCACAGAAAAGCAATTGAATGTGATTGCAAAAAAAACATAAAATTAAAATAAGACATACACAGAAAATATAAAGTCACCAGGGAGGCAAGGAAATTATGAGCATATGCAAAACAATAAAGAAGAAAGTTCACAGAATCCCAAAGCCATGACTTGTTTAAGGGTAAATTCTGGTGGAGGAAGAGACTAGGCAGCAGCTACTTGCATATAAAGCAATCTCTCCCTCCCTCCCTCCCTCTCTCCCTCCCTCCCTCCCTCCCTCCCTCCCTCCCTCCCTCCCTCCCTCCCTCCCTCCCTTCCTTCCTTCCTTCCTTCCTTCCTTCCTTCCTTCCTTCCTTCCTTCCTTCCTTCCTTCCTTCCCCAGTCCTTTTCTGTCCTTCCCTCAGTCTTACTGAACAGTCTATCCATAGACAAGTGATAGGTTCCACCAGCCTCACAGGTAATTTCCTCTCGCTGAGGACATCTCCCCACTTCCATGTGTAAACATTGGTAAGTCACTCCAAGTTGCCTCTCCCTTCTGAAGAAGCTTCTTGCCCAAACAGCAATTTGTTCCCAGGGCCATTCCTCCAATGTCCATGGGCAACATAAGCTCCACATTGTCATGCCTTGCACATATCAGGACCAAAAGCCTGTGCACATGAAACATATAAATGAAGTCCAGTGAATGAATGCAAACAACTCCCTGAAAGACCTTGTCATCTTCCACTAATTTTGTGGTAACATTAGATATTATCTAATATTGTGGTTCCAACTATCATTCACTCCTGATTTCTAAGAGATGAACCCCAAATTATATTAACTGATTTGGGGATTAAATTAATGTTCTTTCACCAGGAATATTCAATATTCTTCTTTTTTAAAAAAATATATTTTTATTGACTTCATAGAGGAAGAGAGAGGGAAAGATAGATAGAAACAACAATGATGATAGAAAATCATTGATCTGCTGCCTCCTGCACACCCCCCCCCGCCCCACCCCACTGGGGATCGAGCCCACAACCCAGGCATGTGACCTGACCGGGAATCAAACCTTCACCTCCTGGTTCATAGGTTGATGCTCAACCGCTGAGCCATGCTGGCTGAGCCAGTATTCTTCTTTAAAAGCCTTCTTAATCCTGGGTAGTTAGGAATATAAATATTATATGGGTTATGAAATAATGGTTAATAAGTATAGGCGATGCAGATAGTGTATTGGATAGTAGTGTGCAAATTAAATGTGCACCGGGGTAAATGTGCACTGAGTTTACCTCAGCGAGAGGAAATTACCTGTGGGGCTGGTGGAACCTATCACTTGTCTGTGGATAAACTGTTCAGTAAGACTGAGGGAAGGACAGAAAAGGACTGGGGAAGGAAGGAAGGAAGGAAGGAAGGAAGGAAGGAAGGAAGGAAGGGAGGGAGGGAGGGAGGGAGGGAGGGAGGGAGGGAGGGAGGGAGGGAGGGAGGAAGGGAGGGAGGGAGGGAGGGAGGAAGATTGCTTTATATGCACATTTTCTATCTGGGGGAGGGCTGCCCTCTGCACTTGCCTGCTCTGGGATCGCCATGGCGATCCCAGGAGCAGGCCCACCTGGGGGCCGGCCACCCTCCGCACTTGCCTGCGATCCCAGGAACAGGCCCACCTGGCGGCCGCCCGCCCTCCGCACTTGCCTGCTCTTGGGATTGCCATGGGGTCCCAGCTGGCAGCGGGGCTTAGGCGGCACACGGGGGTCCCGGCTGGGGGCAGGGCTTAAGCGGTGTGGGGCTTAGGCGGCACACGGGGGTACCGGCTGGGGGCAGGGCTTAGGCGCATAGGGCTTAGGCGGCACATGGGGGTCCCGGCTGGGGGCGGGGCTTAGGCGGCGGGGTCTTAGGCGGCACACAGGGGTCCCAGCTGGGGTGGGGCTTAGGTGACGCGATCGCGCTGCCTAAGCCTGGTTGCCCAGGGCCGCACACGGGGCCTGGATGGCGTCTGGCGTTGGCCAGTCTTGCCTGCAGTATGCAAATTAGCCGCCGCTTTTGATGGCGGTTAATTTGCATATGGCGCTGATTAGCCAATGGGAAGCATAGCAAAGGTACGGTCAATTACCTTTTTTGTCTTTTATTAGATAGGATAGACTAGAGGCCCAGTGCAAGAATTTGTACATGGGTAGGGTCCCTTGGCCTGGCCGGCAATCGGCTGATTGGGGCCGTCTGGCCTGGGGGAGGGACCGTGGGAGGTTGGCCGGCCACAGGAGGTTGGCTATTGAGCATCTGCCCCCTGGTGGTCAGTGTGCATCATAGCAATCGGTCAACCAGTTGTTCGGTAGCTTAGGCTTTTATATATATAGATTAGCACCATAGTAGGTCTTTAAATTTATGTAGTTTACCTCTTCTTGGGTTATTTACATTTCATATCCTCATTGTACTATAGAATGAAACATTATTTTTCTAAAATGAAATATCCAGCATTAGCAAACAGAGTGCAATGTTACTTTGAGCTGTAAAGAGATCTTTGCTTCACTCCTACACACATATTCAGAAGACAATCTCCTGCTGTGCCTACATGTAGACAGAGCCCATTTATGGCTGCCTAAATCTATTTCTATCTATTCGACACTATGCTACAAAGTCAGTAGTAGATTATATTCTTCCATTATTAAATCCAAATGTGAATGAGACAAAGACATTACTTCTGTTACACTTCTTCCATTATTTGACTCTGCTCATTCACCTTCCCCTCTCTGCTTGCCTTCCTCCCTCTAACATTTATTGAGCACATGCTGAGTGAGAAACACTAGGGTAGGAACTGAAACATTGAAATAAGCATTCAACATTATTAAATGAATGAGTGAATTAATGAATGAATCAATCAAATACTGATTTTTTTGGTGATACTACTGTTCTTGCCCTATATCTTTTCATTTTGCAGTTTTCTCATTATAGAAGGTTAACAATATCATTGTCCTCATTTTTCCTTGTGGGTTCAGTTATTTTATGATCCTGAAGAATAACTATTATTATTTTACCTTCTTCCCCCTTGATATACAACAGGCTCAAATAAGTAGGTAAATCGGAAGATTGGTTGAGAACAAAGTTTCTTTTTTGATCTATTAATTACTTTAAAAGAATTAAATATTCTTCTGCCTTACCTACTTCCATGATCCTGCAACTAAGATATATTGGAAAAAGTGGCACAATGTTATTGCATTTATTGAGACTTCAATGGAGTTCATCTTTATTAAATAGAATAAGCAACCATAAGCAATGATGATATTAACAAAAGAATGATCATAGTTATATTATGAACCATATAAACCATTCCTTCTACCATATACATCTACAATCAGGAGTCCTCTGATCATGCCTTAAGACAAACTGTATAAATATGAAGTTGTCTATACTTTAGGTGTTAGCCTAAATGTTACTCCCCCTAGAAGGACTTCTTATATTTCTCTTCCCTTCGAAAGTAGATATTTCCCTCTATGGGCACCCATAGCACCTGTTATGTCCCTCTATAGGACATATCACACCTTATTATTGTTGCTTGCTTCATTAACTATTTTTCCACTAGACCATAAGGTCTACGAAGACAACCACCACATCAGTCTTATTTACCATTTTATCCTCAGGGGTCTGAAAAAATACTAAGAATATTATAACCAACTGATAAGTGAAGGAAGAAAGGGAAGAAAAGAGGGAGTGAGGGAGGGAGGGAGTGAGGGAGTGAGGGAGGGAGGGAGGGAGGGAGGGAGGGAGGGAGGGAGGAAGGAAGAAAGGAAGGAAGGAAGGAAGGAAGGAAGAAAGGAAGGAAGGAAGGAAGGAAGGAAGGAAGGAAGGAAGGAAGAGAGGAAGGAAGGAAGAAAGAAGAAACTATTAGGGAAGCCAATTGTTTAGTTTATTTAGTATTTTAAATGCAATCATATGGATAGACTTTTGGAAATACTTCCCTTATGACTGGGATTTCACCAACTCCTTCCTGTGCTTATTGAATTGCTGAAAATAATATCAAAAAGTATTATTTCCTCCTCTGATTCCTCTAGGAGATGACACAAATCATTGAGTCCAAATGACTTAAGCCAAAGTGGTTCTTCTTGGTTCTTATATCATTGTTTTGGAGTCAGCCCAGTTATCCACATTATACCATCTGTACTATATCCTAAACATCTCTCA
Organism: Myotis yumanensis; assembly: GCF_028538775.1. Taxonomy (NCBI): domain Eukaryota; kingdom Metazoa; phylum Chordata; class Mammalia; order Chiroptera; family Vespertilionidae; genus Myotis; species Myotis yumanensis. The sequence goes on along the minus strand of NW_027223764.1, from coordinate 20,067,656 downwards.
CTTTCCCATCTGACTCTTGCCTGTATTGTTAGATTCTCAACCCTTTTCCCTTGACTCATCTCCCAAAGTACAGATAGATGATTATCCTCATTCTAATGGAAGGGAGAGAGAGTGGGGATCATCCAAAGAAGTTGGTGTCCAAACACTGTCTCTGTTTAGCTTTCAAAAGCATCATACAGATGTTCATATCACAATTCACCCACTGCTCAGAAAACTGACAGTTCTTATAAGTGGTGTCTAAATTTGGAAACCACAGCTGTTTTCAGCAATTGAGTTACTGTCTTTCAGGTGCCAAAAATATCACCTATCGTATTTTCCAGGGTTCAAAGAAAGAGGAAAGAGGGAAAAAAGCAAGACAAAAAACAAGTTGAGGATAAAGGTAGCATGAAGCTTCTCCAGTTACATAAATTATTAAAAATAACTGCAGTAACTAAAACCACAATAGTAATAGCATTAAGAACTAGCTTTCAATAGCAATTAACAGAACAGGACTTCACATGACCTTCCTAACCTTCCTGAGAGGGAAAGAAGATAGTGCTCTTAAAGAAACAGAATCAGAGAAATTAAGTTAATATCCCGAAGTCACACAACTAAGCCTAACCTCCAACCCAAGCCACCAGACTTCAAATCCTGTATCCTATGTCTTATTCAAACAGCTTCACCACTGATTTACCTAACCAATTCCACTTTGTGTTTTAGTCAGAAATATGCCCCTTTCTATCACTGTGGGCCTGGGGATATCAGCATGGGGGGAAGTGTTATTAGGACTTCTCTGAAGTTCCCAAAGTACAGAAAAAAAACACACAAAGATATCATTTATAGCTTTTGGGTGAGGGCTTCAGGTATACACATATTAAAATCCTATTTGGCTCATCTCTGAACTGGTTTTGGGGCTTACAAGAAAGAAGTTGGCCACTCTGCCCCAGTCTTCACTTTGAACTCTAACTTCCCATACCCCTTCCTACCCAACGGGGGAATTCAGGAACTGAAAAGCAACATTTCAACTGGCAAAGCTTGGTTTCTCTTCTCTGATCTTCTCCCAGCTCTCATCTCCCCAAGGCAGGGAAGTATCTAGCACATCCTGGGCTTTGCTGAGAGAGACTCATCCTGAAGGCCCTGACATTGGAGCAAATGAAGAATCTGTCCTGTGCGTCAAGTCTCAGAGAATCTGCGATCCAGTCGCACCCCCAGCAGATACCCATTTAAGGCAATATCTACATGAGTTTTGTTAGAGAGAGTTGGAAGAAGAAAACTAATGAGGGAAATGAATGAAGGCTACTAAATGAAACAGGGAGGATGGAACTTTGGCTGACAGTATTTTCAAAAAATAACTGCAAAAATATTTCTGGTCCTAGATGCTCTTCCAGAATCTTGCCACTCCCCCATCAAGAGGAGTTTATTTCCTTTGCCCTTGAATTTCCATCAGTCTTGGTGACTTCTCAGGGTAGATTAGAAAAGGTGATGCCATTTCCACCTGGCTCTCTCCTGGGCATCTATTGGACTTTAGAACCTTGGGAGAAAGCCACTACATCAAGAGTTCATATGAAGGTATTCCTGTTATGAGTCCCACAAAGGTGCTGGTCAGTAGCTTGCATCAACTAACTGCCACACTCAGGAATCAACAAGCCCTTCTGATGCTTCTTGTTGAGAGCCTTTGAGTCATCCAGTGGAAGCTTCAGGCATCGTGTAGCAAAGACAAGCCATCTCTTCTGCATGTAGGTCATTTCTCTTAGAGCAGCGGTTCTCAACCTGTGGGTCACGACCCCTTTTGGGGGTTGAACGACCTTTTCACAGGGGTCGCCTAAGACCATCCTGCATATCAGATATTTACATTATGATTCATAACAGTAGCAAAATTATAGTTATGAAGTAGCAATGAAAATAATTTTATGGTTAGGGGTCACAACATGAGGAACTGTATTTAAAGGGCCAGAAGGTTGAGAACCACTGTCTTAGAGGCTCCACTATTTCTTTCTGACACTGTACTTTGCCCTCCCCATCCAAGTCCATCAGACATGTTTTCAAAGGTCTGAATCTCAAATGTGCAGTTTGAGCCTTTTTCCTTAAGTTTCTCTGGCCTTGCCTTCACAAATCAGGAAGTGAGCTTAGCTTATTAATTTCAGTCTTTGAACATTCCATGATGGTTAAGGAGTATGCAGTGGTGGAGAGTAATGGGTTGTGAGGAGAAAGGAAAGAACCTAATTCCAACACCTTTGTCTTAGTTCTGACTTAGAGCTTTTTGTTCTACTTTAAAAATTATATGGGCACAGCTAAAACCTTCACAGTCAATACCATGATACCACTGAATCATTTTACTTCCACTGTGATCAGGTCAAAACCAAGAAGTAAAAAATACAGGGAGTTATCCATCTTGTACACTGCTGTAATACAAACACTTGGAATAGTGCCTGGAACACAGTAAGCACTCAATTAATATTTATTGAATGGAAGAACAAATAAATAAATAAATGCGATAAAATTTCCCCCTCCACATAAGCACAATATGCTTAGAAAACTGTAGTATTCAAAAGGTTGGCATTGTACCATCAGCTGGGTTGTTATGTTCAAAGCTCCAGGGATCAGATTCATGTGGGGCTTTCCATTTATATTTTGACTTAAGCAAAGACAAATGTTGTTGGTGGAAATTAGGCTCTTCCACAGGATTGCAAGGAAAGCATTCTAAGGATCTATGCACCAGAGATTGTGGTGTGGCAAAGTTTATTTGTGATGCAGGTTCTCTTCTTGGGTTTCCAATGTCCCATCTCCCACCGTCCCACCATGGAAAAAATCCAACCATGTCTTCAACAGGGCCAAAGCAAAAGCCAGAGGAGGTCATGACTATCGATATGAAAGGTGAGGGGGTCTAAACCACATGACCTGCGATATGCTAGGGGAAGAAAGGCTACCCTGGGAATGAAATCCTTAAAAAAAAAGAAAGAAAGAATAGGTTGACACTGTACATATTAAGTAATATGTTTCTAAACCTGCTTAGAGTAAGGATTAAACCTTAGAAGTGTGAATTCCTCAAGGGTGGACACCATGCCTTATTCCATTTTGTATTCCAGCACCTGGTACTTTGCCTGGTACTTGCTAAGTGCTCAGCAAATATTAAATATTTCAATATTAAAAACTAAATGAATGCCAAACACTGACAGAGATATTTCAAGTCATTTATTTCTCAAGGCTTTGCCTAGTAGAAGGCAGTGACAGATAAGTGCTGGGCAATGCACCTGATCCTGAGACAGATCAGACTTGGGTGCAAAAGTCCAGAAGTCCTGAGGCTTCCCAGTCTTTGATAACAAGGAGACTCAAAATGATATTTGTAATTCTATGTATGACATTAGTATGAATGCAAAAAAAGGGTACAGACTTCCACTTAAGTGAATCAAAAGTACTTTTCTACAATTGTTCTACATAGGATTTTATTCCACAGCTAATTTAATACACGAACCATTTCATTCACTTGTACATTCACTTATTTATTCATCCCATATTAATGGGGGCCTATCTGTTGCTATTATTCTGCAAAGATTTGTTTAATCTGATCAAGAGATAGTTGAGTGTTCAAAAGGTCCCCATTCCCTGGAAAAGGACCCCACTAGGCAACAAAAGATGTGAAATCACCATTTTGTAGAGACAGGTGGAAATTGTAGACATAAGATCTCCATGGTTCAGAATTAACTAATCCAGTGTATTTCAAAATGTGATCTGCATTGGGTAAAATCACTTAATGGAAAACTATTAAAAATAGAGACGTCTGGGATCCACTCCACACATACTAGGTCAGAATAACTTCCTGAGCAAGCTCTGGGGATTTAACTGTACTCAAGTTTGAGAACTATTGACCAAAGGTGTCTTGTTAATAGGACCTACATGCAATTGCTGAATATAATATGGCTTTCCTCACATCTCTACAAAAGTAAGATGTTACTTGGCTGGTTTTAAGACATTTAGAAATAGCATAAATATGGCTCAAAATTGCCAGTTCCCCAGATCAAAATTTCACTTAATAAATGTAATCATCCTCTTCTTTACCTAACCCCAAATAAACCCCTGCATTTAAAAAAGAATATAAAGTAAACCTATACTTAAGAAACTCACAATTTAGAAGCAAACTATTACAAAATATTTGTTATTGAACCTTGGTATATCACATTCAAACCCTTCTCCATTTGAAAAACAATAAACAATCGTCAACTGTGAGGGGGGGCTCTGGACCATGCAAACCCGGACTAACTATTTTTCTACTCTGATTCCCACAGTGCTGCCATTCAGTTGGGCCCCATTGACCTTTTCCTTGCCTCATCCCCAAACTGATTCCTCTTCTTCCCAGGGGACTTTTACTCACTTTCTGAATTTTCCTAATCTGGTCAGAGAGTGTATCTAACAGGCGAGTTTTCAGGAAGTCCATCACCTTGACAACTCGGCCATCAATGTAGCAACTGGAATAAAAATAAAATAAGAATCAGATAAAATCTTGAGCAGAAGACTACATACACTTCTCTAGTCAGAGGTGTCTGTTGCCTGAAGAAACCGTCCAGGGTTCACTTGGGTTCTTATATCCTAAAAAGTTTGATCCTGGGTACTTTTCAAATAAATAATACACTTTTTACTTGTTCTTCTTTTTAGATTGTATTAAATTCATTGGGGTGTCATTGGTTAATACAATTTTATAGGCTTTGAGTGTACAATTCTATAATATATTATCTGTATATTGCATTGTGTGTTTACCACCCAAAGTCTAGTCTCCTTTCATCTCCATTTGTGGGCTAATAATGTGATTTTTTTCAACCTTTGTCACAAGAAACTTCATTGCTTACTCTATAGAAATAGACAGGAATCCATAAAACAATGGAGAATGGAGAAATGGAGAAAAGGGAAATGGAGAAAAGGTTACATTCCCCCCCACTAGGGAATGTAATTTAACACTCATTCCATATCATCCCTACCCATACCTTAAAGTAATAAAAGTATGTGAGGTTTGAAAGAATACTCAAACATTTTTATAGGTTTCCACACTTATAAATAAGAAAACAAACACCAACCACAATAATGTGATTTAGTGTAGTGAGTGAGTCTTCAAGGTTTCATCTCCAGTTCACCTCCCTGGGCAAAATTTCTTGTGGTCAACCTTCTCTTACTATCTTCAAAGTAAATGAATAGTGAATGAATGAATAAATAAACAAATAAATGAGTCAGATAGATTAAAGTCCAGGAGCCCTCTCTTAAAATAGTGAGAAGGCACTCATGGGTGTGTCCAGGTTTTGTCAGGTAGCTTCAGCGAAACATCAAGTTGTGCTGATACTACACTGTGAACATTTGACTCCAACAGTTGCATCCAGCTTTGTGAGTACGCTCTTTGTGAATTCTTATTCAAAGTCAAAGCTGAGACTGGCCCAGGATTAAGTGACTCATTATCTCAAACCTCCCCACCCCTCTCTTTGCAAAATTCCAAATTAAATCCATTTAAATCAATGCTTATGACTCTTGGGTGCCTTTTCCAACCCACTCAGGCCTTCTTGGCTGATGGCTAATGAGAGACTATTTCATTTTAAATGAGACATCAACCTATCAGTACACATTATTGAACTATGTGAAAATTCTTTAATTATAAATTCCCATACCAATGTATGATGTAGTAGAATGGTTAATTCTTTCTTTAATTATAAAGCAGGTGCTCTGGTTGAAGTGAAGGTAGGAGATGAACTCCACCCATTCAGCCCCCTTCACTACCTCAGACATTTCCACAGAATCCAACATTGGTATGTTGGAAAGAGTATGGGTTTGGGAGCCAGAGATATCCGAGTTCAGATTCCAAATCAGGTATTTCCTATCTAAGTGATCTTGCACAAGACAGTTGGCCTCTATCAGCCTTAGTTTTCTTATTCTTAAAAGAGAGGGAACATATCTACTTCTCAGTATTAACTGAAAATTAAGTACATAAACCTATAGTGTCTGCACACAGTAGGAACTCAACAACTCTTAGGTTTTTGTTTTGTTTTTTCTTCTAATTTCTCTAATTTTCAGCTCACAAAGATGGGGTTATAAACAATATGGGACTGATTAAATTAGTGTGAGTATAGAATTCTAAAAGTAGAATTGTATCATAGGGTACATGCTTTTGAAAATTTTTGTGGTTACTTATTTTAGGGACTAAAACAAAACAATGACATGACCTTTCACCTCATTCCTGGTACAGATGTTCAAGTCCAATAAACATTTATAATGTGCAACACAGAGTGCTAGGCATGTCCATTACCTCCTATTAGTACTTCACTATTAGCACCCTTGATTTTTTAAAAAAGTTGTGATTACACAGCATATAACATGAAAGCCAGGCATATTAAAATATACTGTTAAAATTAAAAATAATTCATGCAATTTAATCTAACACATACTGAAGAACATGAATAGTTGTTGCTTTTTACATGATGACTAGGCATATGATAAAATGCACTGTAATAAATATTCTTTTATGTTTTAATCAAATATATTATAGTTTCCTCTTTTCTCTTTGTTAGCTCTAGTATCTATTTTAAACATCAAAGTTTATAAATGTTGCTGGCAACACATACAATTAAATACTTATTGAGATAAAAAATGCCAGATGTACTTTTTCAATGTACACCCTCCTATTCCACACAACCCATGGGCCAGTCCAGGGTTGAGGGGCTCTTCACTCTTCTCCTCCTTCCTTTTGTTTCTTTTCTCAAGTACACAGAACTTGGAGTTAGAAAACCTTAGTTCAATCCCAGCTTTGCAACTTATTACTTATATGATTATTGTGTTTCCCCTTCTTTAAAATTGTTTTAACAAGAAACTATAGTATTTTTACAGGGCTACTGTATCCATCAAATCAGAAATCAAAATGCTGGGCACAGAATCTAGCACATAAAAGGAACTCAATATGCAAATCTAGCCTCCAGGTTACTTAAGAGCCAAGGGGGCAGTAAGCTAGACTGTAACACCATGGGATGGGGTGAGCAGGGGAGCATCTGTCTGGGGAAGGAGAGCATGTTCATTCACTGTAGGATTTGGAATGGGGGAAGTATGGAGCAGCAAGAACAGACAATCCCAGTAGGTGGGAGGCAGAGGGAGGGATGGAGTGTTGCAAAACTATGGAGCTTGAAAAGAACTTTATGGTCATGTGGTCTGAAGCATGCTAGCCTGCTACATCATCCCTGAAAAGTGATTATGTAGGACAGGGAACCCACTTACATATACTATGAGTACTGTTCCACCATACTACAGCTTGAATCCATGAAAGGCTCTTCTAACATGGGTCTAAAATATGCTTCCTGTTATTGTTCACTCAATAGCTATTTTCTTAGACTCAAGAAATAGTCCAATTCCTCCTTCATTTAACATGTAGGGGGAGAATGCCCATAAAAACTTTGACTTAAACTTTTTAGAGCCTGTTGTTGGCCCCACATTTAACCTAACAAGCTGGATTCAATCATTCTGAGGTGATCTCAGGCTTTTCTGGGGCTGTGAATTACATTGGAGCAGGCGAGAGCTCCAAGCAGGAAATGCATGTGACAAGGTTATCTTATCTCAACAGTGCAGGTAAGAAGGGATTTGGGTCTAAGTAAGGGAGTTCACGGAAAGATGTAAAAGTGAGAGCCTGTAAAGGAAGAACTAATAAAATAAAACTTCTGTGGAGTGTAAGAAAAAGAGGAAGGGAGCCAGTGATGACCACGAGCTTATGAGAGAGAATATTTTGGAGAATATTGCTGTCAAGGACATGCAGGCCAGTCAGACTAGGTTTTAGGTTTGTCAAAGGAGATGAACAATGCTGTTTGAACTATCAAGGATGCAGAGAATATCAAAGAGGGAATATGCAACAGGTAGTTGGGGAAATAAAGAGGAGGTACAGAGAAGAGTTATGACAGGTGATGATGACCTGGGTGTCTTTTTCAGTTTATAAGTAATAAATGGAGCCATGGATGTAGGTGAGCTCTTCAAGAGAATAAAATAAGTTAACAGAGATGTAAGTCACCCTCTAAAATGCTTCTCAAATATGACCCTGGACATTGCCTCTACCTTTGACCCCGCTAAGAATACCTTCCATCCCCAACCTGACCAACATGGTGTCTTTTTAATAACCTCAGTCTGAATCAAATTCACATTTGGATGTCAGAGGAAGCCCCCTAGTATGCTGAGAAGTTTCAGCAACTTTCATTTGCAACCTTAAACCCACATTTATAATGTACTGTGGAAACAGGAACTTTGGTCTCCCAGAATTTAATATCACTTTTAAGAGGGGATAATTTAACCATATGTATGAATCTGATAAATACCTAAGCCCTTTTTTGGGAACACTTGAACATTTAGCTTGTTGTACTTAACCCCTTAGAAACTGCTAACAAAGCATTCAATGTCAATAATCATTGGTTATTTAAAAATCCCTGCCTGTTACAGAGCTTTGGTTCACTGATAGTGGCTACCTGTAGTAATGGGCCCAGGATATAATTTATATTTGGATATGAAGGAGGTGGGATAACCTGTGGTAACAATTTGGTAGAATTAATTATTAAAAATGATGAAGATGGTGATTTCTCAATAAGACTAGGTAAAAGCAGAACTGAATTCCAACTGACTATCTAGTGACCTGGGGGCAACTCTCTCTGTTTTCTCTGCTTTTCTCACTATGATGATAAATATAACTCTTAGCTACCAATCAGTCTCTCTTACAAGAGTTAATTAATTTAGTAATGGCTACAAAGGTGTCAGAAGACTAAGTAAATCAGAGAGGAAAGGAAGAATAGAGGGAAGGAAAGAAGGGAGAGAGAAAGGAAATCCATCAATTAGAGGTACTTTGACATCTTCTACATAAACCCTGGCACAATGGTTGGTTCTAGAAATACTAAGACTGATACTTTTAGGCAAGTCATACTCCTCCTACAAGACATCTTGAAATTTCAGCATCTCTTAGGTTCCCTCCACAGTGACTGAGCTGTTCAACTAAAGTTGAAGCCAAGAGAGACTGTACGGAAACAACCTCTCTGTGAAGTATTCCAAATTCAATGAGGTTGAAACCTTTCTGTGTGGACAAATAGTCTGTCTCGCTCAATACCAGCAACCGTCTCCCCTTCTGCTGGCCTGTAGATTAGCAGTTCACATCAAGCACACATCTGGGGAGGTAGCAAAGATGGCAGAATATACAAAGTAAATGGAACCACTTACCAACTCTCTTGCCCTCAGTTTTAAATTTTATTTCCAGTTTAATACCTTTTATCTTAAGTAAAGTTTGCCCTGTATTTGTTTATTGCAAAAGAAATAAGGTTCATTATAGACAAGTTTGAAAATACACACAAACAACATTAAAATATAATAATGAAAAACCACTGATAAGCCCAACACCTAGAGAGATCCATTGTTAATATTTTGCTGTATACCTTTTCATAGCGAACACATAAAATTTCCTATAATTAGTTATTAAAAAAAACTTATTCCAGATGCTATCCTATGAGCATATAAACTTAAAACTGTCCCCAACTAGACTCCCAAGCCCATCTCATTGGGATACTGACAGAAACATTAGAGACTCCCGCATCAAATAATCTTCCTCTTCCTCTAATTCCATTCTGTTCATTTAGGGAGCCTCTGCCGGAGGCAGGTCTCATCTCCTTTCTGTCTCTGCTAGCCTGGTTTTAACCCTAGTTCCCCTTCCCCCTTCTCCAGGACCCTAGATTCAGTCTTCAGCATTGTACTACAATTAGCCACTTATATCATTAGGCTCTTAAAAATTTAATGAGGAGAGTTCCTTGGCTCCAGTAGCAGCTGGTTTTGTTTACCTGGCTCTTTACTTTAAAAGGAAAAACCTTTGCCCCTTCCTATCTGACCCCTTCTTTTATTTCAGGTAATTGCATTAGTGCTGGCTTCTCAATGCTCAGGAATTTCCGGACCTATTTTGCCGCCTGCTGCTTTTAGGGAGGGGGGGCAGTCTGCTCCGAATTCTAACACCCAGCCTGCTGACTGGGCAGGTAATTCCATAAAACTGGGGCCTTCCCCATTGAAGGGGGGAAAGCCTGGATAATCATTAGAACCCTGTTGACCTATAAAACCTATTCTGACACTTGAAGCCAAACACTGGAGAGGCTGACTTGAGTCTCTCTAAAGCTTTATAAATTGTATTTGCCCCTCCTCCAAAGGCCCTCACTCTGGTTTCCTGCTGGGTACATTCTTCACACTTGCCGTTAGGTTTTCTTTCTGAGGCTCCATTATTCTTGATCTTCTTTGCAATGGGTCAACCCTCCTCTCTTGTGTTCAGAACTACTGTGGGCAGGTAAAGCTTATATAAAATGAACACTGTTACAAAAAAAAAAGATCATACAGAATATAGATGTTTCTTTGACTTTCTTAAACCAGCTCCTGTAAAATCCATACAGCTGATTAAAGGGTTGTGGTTCAAGAACTTCTAAGAGTTGGTGCTCTGAAAGATGTTATCATTGAAAAATGGTGCAAGTAAAGGTCAGTGTTGTGGGCAATCTCACAGGCACATAATGGGTGCTCGAAAAAGACATTAAATGAGGCCCTGGCCAGGTAACTAGCTCAGTTAGTTAGAGCACTGTCCTGATACACCATTGCTATGGGCTCAATCCTCAGTCAGGACACATACAAGAATCAACCAATGAATGCATAAATAAGTGGAACAACAAATTGATGTTTCTCTCTCAAATCAATAAGTTAAAAAAAAAACCACACATTTAATGAAATCATGACTGCCTGTATAATCCAACCCACAATTAGCCAAAAGATTCGTCTTGAAGCTTAAGGGCTGTTCTAAGGGCCCCATTTTCTTGATCTTTTCTTTCTCCTAACGCCTTGCATACTTTTGGTCCTGAGTCCAGGTCGTTCTTCCTCATGAGCCCTGTCAGTGTATGTGGAGAAACACTGTCTTTTGGCAGAGGTTCAAACAGCTGGCCCTTCCTTGACCCTTGCAGTGCTGAGGAGAGCTCTACAGGAAGCACAGAAGGGCAGGGGTGGAAAAGTCATCTGCAGCTCCAGCCACCGGAGTGGGCTCTGAGGGGGGCACCTCAGAGTAGTACCAGGTGATGGTACCTAAAGTGTGGGCAGGAGTGGATCCATGTGTTTTGGGGCTGAAACTTAAATAAATTGTGGGACCCTCTAAGAAAAAGGAATCAAAAGTACAAAACACAAAATTAGGTACAAAAGTAAATATTAATTTAGAATGATAAAGTAAATCACAACAAACTCCCAGAAACTTAAAGAATCAAGTCCCTCCAGTCCTCCCTGTCCCTCACACACACACCTTTTTAGAAAATATATATATATATTTTTATTGATTTCAGAGAGGAAAGGAGAGGGAGAGAGAGAAACATCAATGATCAAACATCATTAATCGGTTGCCTCTTGCACACCCCCACATTTGCTTCACACACACCTTTTTTGTTTCTGAGAGTTCTTCTAGCAATTTACCAGAAATGCTTACAGAACAAGGCTTCCTGATACAAGCAGTCCCTAACGGTAACCCCTTACCACCAGGCTAGAGTATCCAGGTTCCAAAATGAGGCAAATGTCCGAAAAATAAATCTAGCCCTGTTAGTAATCTCAAGGGATGCTTTCTGGTCTTATGATTCTCAGAAAAGGGCTAAAATATGAGTAAATACAGTCATCCTCCACATAATGACATTTTAGTCAATGAAATGCATATACGATAGTAGTCACATAAGATTACTAACGAGCTGAAAAATTCCTATCATTTAGTGACATCCTAGCAAGTTGTAACATTATAGCACATTATGGCACCTCACCTGTTTGTGGTGATGCTGGTATAAACAAACCTATTGCTCTCAATCTTCTAAAAGTATAGCACATTATATACAGTAAATAATACTTAATGATAATAAATGACTATGTTACTGATCTATGCATTTGCTATTCTACTTTATTATTTTAGAGTATAATCTTTCTACTTATTAATAAAAGTTTTCTGTAAAACAGTATGCTATGTTATTCTGGCAGTGATCTCTCACATCTCATGTTTACTAAGTCTCTCTCTCTTCTTAAAAAAATTGATTTGAGCAGAGGAAGGGAGTGATAGAGACAGACAGACAGACAGACAGACATAGATTTGTTGTTACGCTCATTTATGCATTAATTGGTTGCTTCTTGTATGTGCCCTGACTGGGAATCAAACCTGCAACCTTGGCATATGGGGACAACTCTTCAACCAACTGAGCTAACTGGCCAGGGCTTTTACTGAGTCTCTTGATTGCATCATTTTCTCTCGTGCTTGATTTAATCTTGTGTTGTTTTGTACAGTAACATGCTGTGTGGACTTGTAGTCTAGGAGCAATAGGATATACCATATAGCCTAGGTGTGTAGTGGGCTATGCTATCTAGGTTTGTGTAAGTGCACTCTGTGATGTTCACATAATTATGAAATCGCCTAATGACACATTTCTCAGAACATATCTCTGTTAAGTGGTGCAGGATATTACTTCATATCCTTGTCCCCTATAAGTAAAGTGTTGTTTCCCCCTTGACTTCTTTAAGGTTTTCTATTTTTCTTTGGTTTTCTGCAGTTTAAAGGTATTTCTAGGACAGTGGTGGTGAACCTATGACAGAGGTGACAAGCGAACTCATTTTTTTGGTTGATTTTTCTTTGTTAAATGGCATTTAAATATATAAAATAAATATCAAAAATATAAATCTTTGTTTTACTATGGTTGCAAATATCAAAAAATTCTATATGTGACACGGCACCAGAGTTAAGTTAGGGTTTTTCAAAATGCTGACACACCGAGCTCAAAAGGTTCGCCATCACTGTTCTAGGCATAGTTTTCATAGTATTTATCCTACTTGGTGCTATGAGCTTCCTGGGTCTATGATTTTTTTGTCTGTTATTAATTTTGGAAACTTTTCAGCCATCATTACTTCAATACTTGAATTACTTCAAGACTTTATTGCTTCACTAGAGGCCCGGTGCATGAAATTCGTGCAGAGGGGGTGGCCCTCAGCCCAGCCTGCACCCTCTCCAATCTGGGACCCCTTGGGGGATGTCCGACTACATCCAGACATCCCTCTTACAATCCTGGACTGCTGGTTCCTAATCACTCACCTGCCTATCTGCCTGCCTGCCTGGTCACCCCTAACTGCCCCCCCTACAGGCCTGATCACCCCTCACTGCCTCTGCGTGCCAGCCTGATTGCCCCTAACTGCCCCCCCTGCTGTCCAGGTCGCCCCCAACTTCCCTTCCCTGCTGGCCTAGTTGCCACTCACTGCCCCCCCCAGCCTAATCGCCCCAACTGCCCCCCCCCCCCGCCAGCCTGGTGGCCCCCAACTGCACCCCCCTGCCAGCCTGGTCACCTTAACTGCCCCCCCCCACCCACCGCAGGCCTGTTCGCCACTTACTGCCCCTCCTGCCGGCCTGGTTGGCCCTAACTGCCCCCCCCCCCCGCCAGCCTGGTCACCCCCAACTGCCCCCCACTGGCCTGGTCATCCCCAACTGCCCCCCCCGCTGGCCTGGTCACCCCTCACGGGCCCCCCACAGGCCTGGTCACCTCACGCAGCATGCTTGTTCAGTTGTTTTGTTGTCCCTCACTAACCCCCCTGCCAGCCTGGTTGCCCCACGCAGCCTGCTTGTTCAGTCATTTGGTCATCTCTCACTAACCTCCCTGCTGACCTGGTCGTAGGCAGCCATCTTGTGAGGGCGTGAGAGTTAATTTGAATATTACCTCTTTATTATATAGGATTGTTCTTCTGCTCTGTTCTCTCTTCTCCTTCACATATTTGTATTCAAATTATGTATGTCACACACTTTGTTGTTGTTGTTAAGCCTCACCTGAGGAAAATTTTCCGTTGATTTTTAGAGAGAATATAAGGGAGGGGGAAAGACAGAGAGAAACATTGATGTGAGAGAGACACATTGATTGGTTGCCTTTCACACACCCCACCCAGGGCCAGGGATGGAGCCTGCAACTGAAGTACGTGCCCCTGACCAGAATCGAACCTCGATCCTCAGTCTGCTGGCCAACGTCTATCCACCCAGCCAAACTGGCGAGGGCATATCACACACTTTTAAAATGTCCCACGGTTCACAGCTGTTCTGTTCTAATTTTTTTCATTCTTCATTTCAGTTTGAAAGATTTCTATTGTCCTATTCTCAAGCTCACTGATTCCTTAGATGTAGCCAGTTTCCTGACGAGCTTATCAAAGGCATTCTTCATTTTTGTTACAGTGTTTTTGATTTCTAGTACTTCCTTTGATTATTTTGTAGCATTTCCATCTCTCTTCTTACATTATCCATCTATTCTTATATATCGTGTACTTTCTGTTAGATCCCTTAACATAAGTTATTTTTAAATCCCTGTCTAATAATTCCAACATCTGTGTCATATCTGACTATAATTCTGATGCTTGGTTTATTAGTTAAAACTGTGTTTTTCCTTGCCTTTTAGTATACCTTGTCATTTTTTGTTGAAAGCCAACCTGCTGAATTGGATAATAGAAACTGAGATAAATAGACTTTACTGTGAGGATTTGGGCTGAGTTGGGTTATATTGTATGTTTGTTGCAGTTATACATACCAGAGGCTTCAAATTCCTCTAATGTACTTGTTTGTGAGTTATCTTTTGACTTTAGGCTTCCCTAGTTACTCCTCCTCAGGGAGAGACTGTGTCTTGCAGCTCTTTCAGCTATAATTCAGTTATTATATTAGCACCCTGTTGGTATGTGGTTGGGTATAGAAGAAGGAAAGTGTTCCTTAACTTTATGATTCAATCTCAGTCCTTTCGTGGGTCTGTATCTCTGGGCTATAAATGTCACTCCCTCCTCCCCAGTGGTATAGCTATTTCCCCTTAGGTGAGACAGGAAGGCTAGAGGGATTTCAGTGAGAAAAATGCCTTCCCCCAAAGGGATAAGGCTCTAGTTATAACGTTTCCCTTAGAGAGTTGGTCTTTGTTATAGAGAATGCTCTGGTTTTCTACTTCACAATGATAACTCTTATTCTCCCCTGGTCAGAGCTACAAGGGGATTTTTCTTGGATTCCACAAAAGTAGGGGGTAAGGGGCTAAGTCTGAAGCCTCCAGGGGTTCCTTACTCTCAAGCTAGTCCACACTAAGTCCCTAGCAATTCATCAGAATTACCACTTATATGTTCCTACCAGATTATGGCTTCAGTATTTTCTGTTTCAAATAAGCAAATTTTGGTAGTGTCTCTGGATTCATCTGTCTTTCCAGATTTCAGAGTGTTGGTTTGCCCTGCAATCATAATTCCCTGACACATCCAAGAAAAGTTGTTCATTTTCAACCTTTTTATTTTGTTCTTGTTGAATGAATAAGAGTAACAACTTCTAAGCTCTTTACATGTTGGGGCTAAAATCAGAAGTCCACTAAAAGAATTTTTATCATGCATACCATCATGGATCTTTTGCATTAAGGGTTGTGTTGAGAAATAGCCCTATCTCCACTGTGCATTGTCAATTAGTGTATTAATGTGATGATTAGTAATGTCTGCCAGGGTAATGAGAGTAAGAAATGAAGGCACATCTGCCACATATTTGTCATTTTTGATGGAGATGATTTTTAAGGCCCTTTCCAAATCTAAGGCTCAAGGTCTCCTCTTTGACACACAGTCAAATGATACCATTATGTGTCCCCTCAACACATATGAGAATCTTATATTTCAGTTGGTATTAATGAAATTGCATTTTCATATGATATTGTCCAACAAATGCACACAGGAATATATACTAAGAGAAAAGCAAAACAAAATGACTTGCCCAAAGGTTTCGTGTAAGTTTCCTATTTGAGTTTGATTTTCTACACCGTCATTTATATGAGATTGAGAAATTACTTCGTTTTACACTTCCCCAGTCCCTATGTCATGCCTTTTCCTTAATGCAGATTTTGCATCCATGTATTTGAAAGAATAGGATAAGCAAAAACTGTCCATATTACACACATCCGTGTGTGTAAAACAACATCCATGTCATCATATGGTAGATTTTCTAGAAGACCTGCCAGAAAAATTTATCTCAAGGCTTATCAGGAAAATGATGTTTCTCATAAAAATTGGTTTTGTTTTTTACTTGTGGACACTAGATTTTGTTTTCAGCTTTGCTTTTGCTACTTAGACACAAAATCAAATTTGTAGCCCATTTCTAACAAGAGAATAAAATAAACTGATAAACACTTTAGAGTGTTAATCTTCCACACTGCTTTATTGTTCTTCTAAGTCTATTTTCCATTTACTCTTTCTTCCTCATTTATTTTGATCATTTTGCTATTGGACAGAAAAGTGGCCTGAAGGAAGGTTCAGAGAAACTGTGAAAAGAAAAAAGACATTCAATAATTCACAAACTATATATTTACCCCTCTATGTATAGGGTGTGCCAAAAATGTATATACACACTTTGAATAATTATAAAGGCAGTATTTATTAAAATAATTTCATTTTCAAAATTGAGCTATCCGCTGTTAAAGTGTGTATACATTTTTGGGGGGATACTCTGTACACAAAGCAAAGCAAGGCCCTATTAGTCTTATTTCCTGCCTTATTTTCATTTCTCCAAAATCAATCTTTTATCTTATTAAATATTTGGGAAAGCTTCAGGAAGTCCTATTCTCTTACCAAGTTTAAAAATTCTCTTTTTTTTTGTCAGATCAAATGTTTTATTTGATACAATATAGTTTGAGGTTAAATCATGAATCTATTAACCTTTAGTTTGTCATAAATGGATTTCCTCTTCTAAAAATTTTTAGACATTTTTATGTTTTCCTGGGGCCAAAATTGGTCCTCCTAACTGGCACCAAGAATTGGTAAGGACTGAATTAATATAATCAGAGCTACCTGATATTTCCAGAATATTTCCTCAAAGATCACAGAAGTATCACAGATAAATTTAAAGAATCTTTCTGAATGAGAACAGGGCAATTTTGCTTTCGTCTTTCACTATAGGACATTTAGTCAGAGTGTGTGTGTGTGTGTGTGTGTGTGTGTGTGTGTGTAGTGTTGGGTGTGAGGGGGAGGTAAAGAAGTAGAGGGAGCCTGGGGGTTATGGGGAGCTTGATAGACCTGCACTAAGGTAAAGGCCTATTGCCTTGCCCAGGGTTCTGCAAAGGTTTAGGCCTGAGTGGATGGGGGGAAGGGAGGCTATGTGGTCTCTGTTGAGCCTTCTTAACTCTGCTGTTGTAATATAAAAACAGCCATAGACAATCTATAGATATAAAAGGCTAATATGCTAAGTGTCCGACTGTCTGACCGGTCGCTATGGTGCACACTGACCACCAGGGGGCAGACACTCAATGCAGGAGCTGCCATGACATGCACTGGCCAGCACCATGGACCTGGCACTGACAAATCAACATTCAGCTTCCCCCAAGTGGGACACAGGCCCCGCCACCACCCTGGAGAAACACCCCACCAAATTGCAGCCAATGTTGACAAGACCCATGGCGTAAAATGCAGCCCACAGCCCAGCCCAGCCTGGAAATGGTTGCTGTGGGCTCCTGGTAATGACGTCATGTAGCAATGCCCAGCTTTCTCTCCCTAGCGACTAGCCTCCTTGGAGTTTCTTCAGCCCAGGAACACAGGTGGAAACATTTTACACATTAACCAAATGTCTGTGAAGCATTTTCCAGTGCCTCATCTCATTTAATCCTCAAAGAAGTCCTGGAGTAGGTAGATAGGAGACTTGGTAGAATCCTATTTTCTTTTCATTAGCCGGAAAATGGAGATTTAGAAAGTTTAGAAACTTGACCCAACTGAAAAGAAGAAATGGTGGAACCTGAAAATGACTTCAGGTTTTCTCACTACGCAGAATATAGTCAAACACTGCTGCAGTTAAATATTTTACCCTTTGTTCTTCCTGTGTGATCTACAATAATAATCTGCTTCGTGTTGATATTTACTGCTGTGTTGCTGATAATTACCTGAAAGAGAAGTTGGGGTGCTTCACTGGGCTGGAAAAAGTTTAGCTAAATCAGAAAGCAGGTCTAATTAAGCAAGTTTATTCTATATATATAAAAGGCTAAGTTGACGTGTGCATGCACAATACATATAAAGCTCTCATTGGTACCAATCGCACACATGTGTTTTGATCTGTCATTGTCAATCTTAAATTTGGTTGACACTTCTATTATAGAGAAAGGGCGAATAGCGATACTAAAATATTTCTTCTAATTCATTTCCTTTCAATGTGTACGAATTCATGCACTGGGCCACTAGTATATTGATAAGCACAGTTATGTTCCAATAAATCTTTATTTATGGACACTAAAATTTGCATTTCATAGAATCTTCACATTATAAAGTACCATTCTTTTTACTTTTTTCAACCATTTACAAACACAAATAACATTCTGTAAGGTTTGCTGGCTACACAAAAACACATGATGGGCTGGATTTGGCCTGTGGGCCTACATTGCTAGTACCTGCCACACTAAACAATTAAAATTCTCTACAGCTAGAAAAATAAAAGCTATCCTCGGAATTAAGCATCATCTTCAAGATTTCCCACAGGTGATATACAACCACCACTGGTAGGGTTAATATATCTATCTCTGGTATTTATCTATAAGGATTTCACACCTTAGCATACAAAGCACCATTAGAAAGTACATAATATGTAGGTTCCCTGGCCCTGGGTAGAGTCCTTGAATCTACATTTTTAAAAAAATATTTTTATTGATTTCAGAGAGAAAGGGAGAGGGAGAGGGAGAGAGAACCATTGATTGGCTGCCTCCTACATACCCCACACTGGGGATCGAGCCCGCAACCCGGGCATGTGCCCTAACTGGGAATCAAACCGTGACCTCCAGGTTCATAGGACAACACTCAACCACTGAGCCACACCAGCTGGGCCCTTGAATGTACATTTTTAATCAGTATCTCAGGTAATATGATTTGTGAGTAAAGTAGATCCAAACTTTGAGAATCGTTGAATTATTATACATTATTAGATCCTTGGCTTACACAAAACAAACTAAAACCCACCAGCTCCCTAGTGACAAAGAGCAAGTGCTCAAAATAAGTTCAACAGAAAAGAAGGTGCTAAATGTACACTTGCTCTTCCAACATTGGTTTCCAACAGTTATATAAACCTCCAGATCCCTCTATTTCACTCTTCCTAGTCTAAATAGCTTCCTTCTCCGTGAACTCCTAATCTACTCTCCATGCAATGATTTATAGTAATATAAAGTCATGAATCCAGAAACAATACAGGGTCATATCACCCATTCTAATCTAAACTGACTTCATGAAAATGGAATTTGGACTTAAGTAAACACACATGACTGAGTGGATGCTAGGAATCCCCCATTCAATCTTAAATATGTAGAAATGCTGCACAGATAAAAGAAAGAATATTAGGTAAACTTGAAATGAAGGAAAAGCTCCAAATAGTAGAAATAAATAGGGACTCAAAGTCAGAATGGTAAGTGAATAGAATCAAGAGAACCTGAATTAAGCAAAGACCTTAAGGGTGGGAACTGCAAGCAACAACTTACATCACAAATCTCAGAGGGCTGCTCCATACATGAAAGAGGGCATTTTGTGAAGCACATCTTTGTGTCTTTTGTCCTTAAGATACAATTCCTTGTCTTTTCTTATTTACTAGCAGGAATATTTTATATATTCTGGATGTGAACCTTTTATTGCACTTTAGCTTCTTGGCTGCTTTTTTCTGCTTAGTTTCTAGAGGTCTCATCACTTGCGCATGAAGCTGAGGTGTTGGCCAATGACTTGTGGGAAAGTTGTATTCATACTTTTGGACTCCTTCTCTGTTTGCTTTTCTCTAGGATTTTACCCTTTATACTAGCCACTTTGGCAACCCCAAATTCTGACTCTGTCACCCTAGTCCAATAAGAATGCTATTTCTGCTTAAACTCTTCCCTACACTATAGTCTAGAAAATGTCCTTAGGAAAAAAAATCTAGAGATGATGTTAATATGTGATTCACTTCCTAAATTTCCCTTCCTTCAAGGATCTTAGCTCCTCAAGTCACCCTTTGTTGGTTATACCCCAGTGCCTTAGAAAGGTTACCTTATTATTTGATCAGCTTTTAAAGTTGTTTTTGGTAGGAGGGCCAATCCAATAAAACTTCTCCATCATGTCCAGATCAGAAACTCTCTACAAACAAGTTTAACAATAATATCTATATTGAATACACTGCTGCATAGACAAAGAAGGAAAACTACTTAAATCATTTTATAATGATAGTAGAACCCCGATTCTAAAGGCAGTATAGTACAAGAAAACAAAATTATAGAATTATCTCACCTATAAATATGGAAACAAAAATCTTAAAATAAAATGTTACCAAATATCATCCAGTAATGTATTAAAAATATTCCAGTCTAGATAGAATTCAGTCATAAATGGAAGGATTGTTCAATATTAAAAACTCTGTCCGTGTAATATACTATCTTAGTATTAAAGGAGAAAAACCACATGATCATTTCAATAGATACAGAAGAAAGGTTGGGTAAAATTTGATACTTTCCATTACTTAAAAAAATAATAAAACAACTCTTTAACAAACCACAAAGATAAGATCTTCTTAACCTGATAAGGGCTTATCTACCAATAACTCAGAGAAAACATCATACCTTATGGTGAAAATTAAGTCATTCCCATTCAAGTTAAGAACAGACAAGGATGACTTCCATCACCCTTAGCATTTAACACTGTACTGAAGATCCTAACTAGTTCAAAAATAAAAACATTTTATTTTTTATTTTAAATATATTTTATTGATTTTTTACAGAGAGAAAGGGAGTTAGAAACATTGATGAGAGAGAAACATTGATCAGCCGCCTCTTGCACACCTCCCACTGGGGATGTGCCCGCAACCAAGGTACATGCCCTTGGCCGGAATCGAATCTGGGACCCTTCAGTCCGCAGGCCGACGCTCTATCCACTGAGCCAAACCGGTTAGGGCAAAAATAAAAAAATTTTAAAGACACGTAACTATTAGAAAGAAAGAAACTAATTTATCATTTTTTTGCAAGCAATATAATGATCTATAGAAAAGCTAAAGAAACTATAGAACAATTTTGGAACTGGTGAGAAAATGTATCACAGTAATTACTTAAAAGATAAATATATAGAATCTATAGTGTTCCCAAATACTAAAAACACCTAGTTAGAAACTGTATTAAACATATGACATTTAGCAAGCCTATAAGATTCTTGGGAATAAATCTATCCAAATGTGCAGGTACTATATGAAGAAAATTATAAAATCAGATTGCTAACTCACATCCATAAACAAAAATATATTCCAGATGGGATTAGACTTGAGTTTTTAAAAAGCCCTTTAAAACTCTAAGAAAAAAGAAGAAATGTTTTTCATTATACTAAATAGCAGAAAAATAAATGAAATAAATTTATATGTAACTATATGTATATATATTAGTATGTAGATCTTAGAAACATGTTGAGTAAAGAAAGCAATTTGTAGAATATGAATGTTATAACTCCATATAATTTTATATAATTTTCAATATGTAATTTATGTAAATTTTTAAAGCATACAAAGCAATACAATAGCTAGTTTATAGATTCTCATGGCTTTAGTAAAAATATAAAAATAAACATGGACTGGAAGTATGCAATCTAAAATTATGTAAGTGGTTATCTCTGAAAAATAATGGGGCTAGGTGGAAGGACAGGTAGACTTCAATTTTATATCAAAGATGTTTTGTTTTATATAAAATATCATAAGCAAAACTTAAAACATTAATACTTATTAATTATGAGTTGGATGCATCAATGTTTTCATGTAATTCTTTCTGCTGCCATATCTGACCTCTTAAGTAATAGGTCCTATGGATGGTGCTTTTCAAATCACCCTTTCACCTCAGAAAAAGAGTAAAGATTCTCCTCTAAACAAACTTACTAGCAAAAAACTTTAAAAGATAAAACAAACAAAACTCAGGCTTAAATGAAACTGAAATTTTATAGGGAAATGGGTCTGGTTCTAGAGGTGAAAAGGAGAACTGACAATAGATGTCAAGAGTGTTAGCATTTTCCTCCCTGGGAGCTAGGTGTGGCTGACTTCATTGAGTACTTGTGAAGCATTAATGGGATAAGAACAGGAAAGTTATGAATCTTTATTCAATTAAAATTTGGTTGCAGCATCATTAAAACTAAGCTGTTCCACCTGCTACTAATTTCATTCTTGGCTACTAGGCTGGTTATTTATTTGTCTGAATGACGAGAGGAAATGCTGCTGGTAGGGCAGATCAAACTGAAGTGCACATGAGGGGGAAGTGGTCATGTGTTAATGAACAAGAGGGCTGATCCTGGAGTGGTTCTCACTGCAAATTTATTGTCTAAATTTGATGACAGTTTGAATGCAGAATTGCACAAATGCCTGGGGTTTCTGTTTTCCTTTATCCAGTTGTGCTGGGTAGTTTTCTTACTTTAGAAGTAGTCCTAAGGACCTTCTCATTTATAGACTTGGAACCTGAGACCCAAAGAGGTGAAATCATTGATCCAAGGTCATGCAACTCATTCCTGGACTCTTTCCAATGTCTCTGAAAATAATTCTATGTTCTACTTCTAAAATTATTTCACTCCAAATAAAAAAGGCAGCTTTTAAAAGGCATTCTTCACACACCATCACTGCTCTTGGCCACAGGAAAGACCTGGGCAAAGGGCTGCCAAGTGAGCCCATTTGAACATGGGAGGTAATTCCCGGCTGTGTCCCTGGAAGTCAGCTTCCTCATAATGCCCCTTGCACACTCAGGGTGAGGTTCTAGAGCTTGAAGAAGATACGGCCACTTTCTGCTTCCTTTATGAGGGAATGATGGTGCAACCACCAGGAACAATGCC
The DNA here is from genome assembly GCF_028538775.1 of Myotis yumanensis. Lineage (NCBI taxonomy): Eukaryota > Metazoa > Chordata > Mammalia > Chiroptera > Vespertilionidae > Myotis > Myotis yumanensis. Next base: position 20,044,850 of record NW_027223764.1, on the reverse strand, counting down.
GCTTCATTGTCATATTTAGTGGATGCACCTGGAGCAATTTACTTTCCAACAACAAATCCCTCTCTCCCACATATATAGAACCCACTGCATTTGCCAAGCACATTTTCATCTATAATCTCATGTGAGCCTCAAAACCTCCCTGATACAAGTAAATTATTCCAATTTTCTAGAGGAGAGAAGTGAAATGCAAGGAGGGAGTATGCTAAATTGGCACCACAGGCCAGGGCTCATCTCAGGATATCCATTTTGAATCTGGGCTGCTAGCCATCCTTTGGCCTCTCCTACCCTGACACAGCTTTCCTCCCAGGTATTAAGCTTGGCAGACACAGAATAACCATAACTGGTGCCCCCCCTTGGAATCACAAGCCTATATTAGGGCTGAGAAGTAGGAGAGGTAGGAGGAGAAGAAGGGCATGATTATCTCTTTCAAAGGATGCATAAAGGAAGTCACTGGAAGGACATGGGACAAAACTTGGACCATTAAAACATTTCACAGGATTCTGGTCTAGGAGAACATATAGTCTAGTGTTTTCCAACTCATTGATTCATTAGAATTACCTTATATAACTTTTTGTTTCTTTAAATTTTGTTTTTGAATAGGTAATAGACTCACAAGGTTCAGGAATCAAAAGAAACAAATGGTATCTGATGGAAAGTCTTCCTCTAACCTCTGTGTCATAGTGACTCTATTCTACTCCTTGGAGGCAAAAAAAAAGGTATCAATGACTTTAAGCACATATAAGCAAAGCATATATTCCCCCCTCAACACATATTTTTGCATAAAAAGGAACATACTATACACATGGTTCTTGACTTTCTTTTTTTCACCTAAATAATATATTTTGGAGATTATATCATACTAGAGGCCCGGTGCACGACATTAATGCACTGGGGCAGATCCCTCAGCCTGGCCTGCCCTCTCTCGAAGTCCAGGATTCCCCAAGGGGTCCTTAGCGCTGCCACAGAGGCAGGAGAGGCTCCCACCACTGCTGCTGTGCTTGCCAGCCTTGAACCTGGCTTCTGGCTGAGTTGTGCTCCCCCTATGGGAGCACACTGACCACCAGGGGGCAGCTTCTGCATTGAGTGTCTGCTTCCTGATGGTCAGTGCGTGTCATAGTGACTGGTCGTTCCTCTGGTCAATTTGCATATTAGCCTTTTATTATATAGGATTAGCACATGAAGAGCTTTCTCTTTTCTTTTTAAACTGCATAGTATTTTATGTGTATATACCATGAATTTTATTTAACCAATTCCCTCTTAATAAACTATTATGTTGTTTTAAATCTTTTGCTATTACAAAGCTGCATTAAATAACTTGGTACAATGGATATGTAAGAAAACTGAGTTTTAGTTTAAGTTCTAATGTAATGAATGTAGCCATGTACCCTTGGGCAAGTCAGTTAGAATTTTGACCTTTTAGAAATGGAAAGAATCTTAATGACCTTTTGGTCTAGCATAGTGATTTTTAACCAGTTGCCACAAGAGGCACACTGGTGTGTGGAAGGAATTTTTAAAACATGTAATACCTGACAATTTAGTCAGGGGCACTGACTTTTTCCCCCTTAGATTGTCAAATTAAAAAATGACAACAGCCAACACAACAATAGCTGTCTGCTGTAAATGAATCAAAGGTATACCTATTTTTTAATCAGATCAGCAAAATATATTTTTTTTTGGTGTGCCACTGAATTTTAGTCATTAGTTTACGTGTGCCATGAGATGAAAAAGGTTGAAAATCGCTGGTCCAGGATTTCCCAAAGCCATGTGCATGGAACACTAGTCCCAAAGGGTGCACACCCTGGAAACTGATAGTACATCTAAGACTTTGAGAAAACCAGAGTAAACAAACATTAATTAATCAAGGGTTTCACAAATTTATTTAATAATGGAGTCATTTTAAAAGTGTTTTTTTTTTTATTGATTTTAGAGAGAAAGGAAGGGAAAGGATTAGAGAGATAGAAACATCAGTGAGAGAGAAACATCCATCAGCTGCCTTCTGCATGCTCTTTGTCAGGGGTCGAGCCCACAACTTGTTCCCTGACCAGGAATCAAACAGGTGACCTCCTGGTTCACGGGTTGATGTTCAACCACTGAGTCACACTAGCCGGGCTAATAATGGGCTCATATTTTCAGAGACTGTTATGGTTAATTTTTTGGAGAGTATTTTTAGATGAGATAAACATTTAAATCTGTGAACTCTGAGTGAGCAGACTGCCCTCCATAATGTGGGTGGGCCTCAACCAATCAGTTGAAAGCATCAGGAAAACAAAAAGACTGGCCTTCCTGAGTGAAACAGGGCAGGAGGAAGTCCAGCAGATGCCTTTGGACTTCATCTGCACCATTGACTCTCCTGGGTCTTGAGCCTGCTGGATCACACGGCAGATTTGGACATTCCAGTCTCCATAACCACATGAACCAATTCCTTATAATATATCTATTTTCTGTACATATACAGTTCCTATTGGTTCTGTTTCTCTGGGGAACCCTGATTATTATAAGAACCAACTGTTCACATGCTATAGAATTAATGTTCCTTAGAACACTTAAAATTTAAAGAGGAAGTGAGATTTAATATGGGTCATAAAAACAAATAGGTTCAACGGCAGAGGTGTGAGTATTAGACATTTCAAGAATCATGAAAACATAAGGCATGTTCCAGGTATAATGGAAACCAGTCTGATTAGGCCTTCTAGTCTTTACCAATATTTCTCTTGTTCTCTCACTCAACAATTCATTATTGAGTACCTATTATGTACCAGGTATCATTTTAGTTACTGGGAATACAGCAGTGAATAAGACTGACAATGCCTATGGACCTTATATTCTAAAAGGGGGAGAAAAAATAAAAGTAAACTAATAAATGTGTCAGATTGGGAAAAATGCTATGAAGAAAAAAAATAAAGCAGGATGAAGGAGTTACAGGCTGAGGGAAATCACTCCTTTACAAAAGGTGACCATGAAATATCACTTTGATTAGGTGACATTAGAGAAGAGTCCTAAAAGAAATGAGAGTCATGCAGATTTCTGGAGGAAAAATATTCTAGGCAAAGGGAAAAGCAAATGCAAGGGTCATGTCCAAGAAACAGCAAACAGGCTAGGAGTAGAGTTGGACAGGAGGTACCAGGGTGGTAGCAGGAGATAAATTCAGAGTTAATTTAAGGCCTCATAGGTCAATTTTAGGGCTTAGGTTCTTATTTTAAATCAGATAAAGAGATATTGAAGGATTTTGAGCATAGGAATGATAGGATCAGTCTAGTTGTTTGTTAAAAATAGGCAGTAGGAGGGAGCAAGGAGATCAGTTAGGAGGACATTGCTAAAGTCTGGGGAGGAAATGAAAATTGTTTTGAATTTTGATGGCAGAAGTGGAAATGGTTAGAAGTATTTGGAATCTGGATATATTTTGAAGGTAAAACTAACAGGATTTGCTGATGGGTTGCCTGATAGTATTGTAGGACAGAGTTCTGCACACACAAAAAATCCTGGGTTCCAGTCTCTTTTGCTACTATTTAATTATGTGACTTTGAGCAAGCCATGTAACCCCTTTGGGCCTTATTTACCCACCTATAAAATGGGGTCACTAACTTCTTGCTTGGAGATAGCAAGTCAAATGGTCTCATGAAGTGCCTTCGCTTGACCTATGCCTCAAAAATAGCACCCATTATCTACTGTCTTGTATTCCTCACTGTAGTTTTATGTAAAGAACTGTATCTTCTCTGCTACACTGTAAATTCCTTGGATGCTGGAACCTTGTCTATTAGGGTTATTATCCCTACACTAGAGGCCTGGTGCACAAAAATTCATGCGCTCTGGGGGAGAGGGTCTCTCAGCCTGGACTGCACCCTCTCACAGTCAAGGAGCCCTCGAGGGATGTCAGACTGATGGTGGGGAGTGGGGCTAAGCCGCAGTCTGGCCTCCCTCTGTGGGAAGCGACCAGTGGGCTGACCAGTGAAGCTGCCAGCCCCGCCCCCCGATGACCCCTCCACTGTCGCTAGTTGCCACTGCCTCCCCTGACTGCTATCCCCTCCCTCTGCCCATTGGCACCAGCCTTGGCTGGCCTGGCACCACCCACTCGCCAGCCCTCCCCCCCCACCGCCAACCAGTCATTCAGTTGATTTGCATATTAGGCTTTTATTACATAGGATATCATCCAGTGTTTTGTCAATTGACTGAAAATAAACAATCTTCAAATAAAAACCCCTAGGTGAATTATAATATTGTATTCAATTTGCTAATGGATTTTGCAAATATTTTTAAAATACATTTTTTTATTGATTTCAGAGAGGAAGGGAGGTAGAGAGAGAAATAGAAACATCAACATGAGAGATAATCATTGATCGGCTGCCCCCTGTATGCCCCACACTGGGGGTGGAGTATTGAGCCCACAACCTGGGCATATGCTCGGACAAGGAATCGAACCATGACCTCCTGGTTCATAGGTCGACACTCAACCACTGAGCTATGCCAACTGGGCGGGATTTTGCAATTCTTCATCCCCTGCTACTACTTTTACTTTTCTTGTAATTCTTTAAATTTATTGCTTAAGAACCCCAGTTTCAAAGAGCAAGAAAGGGAAGGGAAAGAGGAAGGAAATTCCAATTCAATAGATACTATGCTGAGGTAAGGAGGCTAGTTAAGAAAGAAGTTGAAAGTTTGACATGTGAGCTCAACTTTAAAGAAGAGGCAAGATTTTTCAAGTCAGAGAAGGGAAAGAAACGCATTCCAGGGAGAAGAAATAGCACTAGCCTGAAAGTGCATGCTGTAGAAAAATAACCATTGCCTCAATGGGAGCACAGCATGCCCAGGGGTGAGGGAGGTAGAAGAATAAACAAGGATAAAAGTGGAATAATAAATGCTATCCAGCTTATGATAAGCCTTACATGTTGTTCTAAAGTGTTACTATTACCAAAGGGGAAAATAGGAAGTTATTTTTAGAATTTAATCACCATGACAGCAAGTCCTTATGACTATCGTGTTCTTCATGTATTCCTAGTGTCTTCTACATGCCTGGCACATAGTAGGGGTTCAATAAATTGCCACTGAATGAATCACTGTTTTTAAACAGGAGACTGATATAATCAGATGCATGTTTTAGTACAGGGGTCCTCAAACTACAGCCCGCGGGCCAAGTGCAAATACAAATATTGTATTTGTTCCCATTTTGTTTTTTTACTTCAAAATAAGATGTGTGCAGTGTGCACAGGAATTTGTTCATAATTTTTTTTTAAACTATAGTCCGGCCCTCCAACGGTCTGAGGGACAGTGAACTGGCCCCCTGTTTAAAAAGTTTGAGGACCCCTGTTTTAGAAAAATAACTGGTGATAGTGATGAGAAGGGACTGGGAAGTGTGATAAGAAGCAGGGAGACTTCAGTTAGCTGATTATTGACATTCTAGGAGAGAATAAATAGGTCAGATATACAATGGTCTTTATTATAATCAACAGGAACTTAATTGAATAGAATTTAAATAATTAAATGCTAGTAACAACTATATTTTCTTTAAAAATATTAGCATGCAGGGGTATTCAATAAATATTTATAGCTTCAATAATGTGTATGACTTGAGCAGAGAGCAAAAAAGGCAAGTAACAGCTACCATGTGACTTGAGGATTCCCAGGAGGCAGCAAGTGATTATAATCTGAGTAAATGGAGGTAGAGATAGCACCGAGAGGAGAGAGCGATGAGATGGGTATAGAATTAAGATAATTTTCCTCTGGGTCTGCTAAACTCACACATGGGTAGCTCTTGAAAAGCTGAAGTTGAACACAGAAGCAAGTGAGCAGAAAGCAATTGTTAATTGAATAGTTTCCAGAAAATGATGCTGTGCTTGAATAATCAGCAGCTTTTTGCAATCTGTTCACTAGATATCTGATATATAAGGTGTGGATTATTTTCTGTTTATTAAAATTTTTAGTACAATTGTAGTAAAAATGCTTGTCCTTACAGATGTTGCCAAAAGTGCTGGGAAGAATATGCCAGTCGACAATATTCCATGAATTTATGAAGGAGGAATTCATAAAAACTGTATGGATCATGGTATGATACAAACATTTCACTTTTTTCTCTTACACAAAAGCTCTGGCAAATATCAGTCTAAGAAAAATAAAATATGATAAAATAAAGTGTCTTCAGATAGTCATATGTGTCTTTCTGTGTGTCATCTCCATTTATCTCTACAGTGATTTAATGAACACCAATCATATATAAAACTTTGAGGGCAGTAATGGAGGGCAGCCTATGAAAGACTTCCTTCTCCTGTTACCCACAACCCCTGTCTCTTGTTACACAAGAATAATTTAATTTACATTAACATTTTGGGTTTTTTTTTTTTAATATATTTTATTGATTTTTTACAGAGAGGAAGGGAGAGAGAGATAGAGAGTTAGAAACATCGATGAGAGAGAAACATCGACCAGCTGCCTCCTGCACATCTCCCACTGGGGATGTGCCCACAACCCAGGTACATGCCCTTGACCGGAATCGAACCTGGGACCTTTCAGTCCGCAGGCCGACGCTCTATCCACTGAGCCAAACCGGTTTCGGCAACATTTTGGGGTCTTTATATAATCTACTTCAAAGGCATTTTAAAGGAGGACTTGGGGGCATAGGAGTTAGTGCGGTATGAGGGCAGGAGGAAGCAATGCTCAAACCTAATTCTTAACATAGGGACTTAGGATTCCTTATGAGGTCCATGGATGGGCTCTAGTGGACCCATGAAAACCTTGAACTCTTATGTAAAATTGTGTGTGTGTGTGTGTGTGTGTGTGTGTGTGAAATAAGATTGTCTCCTATGCCACAGGGAATCATCATCCCTTCACTCAGGGCATACCAAGTATCCAAAAAGGAAGGGTATTTTCCAACTCCCTCTTTGCCCACCTCCCAGTCTATTAGGCTAACACCAAATTTACAAATCTACTCACACAGAAGAGGACATGCAAATGTTAAGGGGCTCATAATGTTCAACCACATTTTTCATGTGATGCACATTAAAGCATCTTATGTAAAAGTTGAACAAGCATTGAAAAAACTCCACTAATTACACACAACGTAAACAAATCTTTTAAAATTATAGAAAATTTGAATTCCTTGACTTCTATAGGCCAAGTGTAGAATTTAAGTGTTTGTGGATGGTGGTTCTTTTGTTACCCTCAGCTTTGTATCCTTTTATTTATATGAAATGAAGTGGGAAGAGAGAAAAAAAGGGGAGGGGGGAATGGCAGGAATCAGCTACCCACCTCCACACCAAATACCAGCAAAAACCACAGTTACACTGCCATCTAACAATAATATATTCTGTTTAAGAAACTTCCCGATCCCAGAAACAGCCATGTAACTCTAGACAATAATGAAATTACATCCTGCACATGCTCAAAACCATCCTCCATAGCTTCTAACGACATACTTTTTTTTTGTTTTTGCTTTCTTGAACTCGCTGAGATTTTGTTCCTTTGAAAGGAGTCTAACTATGACTTTCAGAAAAGATGTTAGTGGTGGTAATCATGGTGGTTATAGATGTGGTAATATAATTTTATCATGACCTCAAGTTTCCACTGCCGTAAATTTGGGAACTGGGATAAGAGTGCTTGACCACTTCTTATCAGAGAGAAGAAAGCAGTCACTTTTCTTAAGGAGAGCAAATGTCTGCCAGGGTAAATGATTCACTCAGAGCATTCAGTCTTTTCTCCTGTGACAGAAGCTGGGCTCAATCTCAATTTGTCATCAAAAGACAAGTCATTTCTAAACTTCTCTTTTTTTTCTTTATTGGTTAAGGTATTACATATGTGTCCTTTTCACCCCATTGCCCCCTGCCCCACCCATTTTTAAACTTCTTAAGAGAAAATATTTAGCTGCTATTGAAATCACACAAGTGTACTCAATTTTACTTTGCAAACCTACAAATGGCGAGTGTCTCTTGCTTAATTTTTCCAAGAAAAAATATTAGTACTAAATAATAAAAACAACAACTTTTGCACTGAGATCACTTTGAAAAGTGTTGCTCACAAAGGCCACCTAAGGTGATAATGTGGAATATATTACCAGAGATTGAAAATTGGAAATGACTTTGAATATCTGTATGATTTTCTCAGATGCTATCAAGTATGGTTTACCTCTGGGAATCAGAGTTCCGATGGTGGTAAATATAATGATGGGTCTATAAGATCCCGGGATCCAGTCACCTATGAGGTTCCATGTTCTGTAATCCTAGAATTCAAACTCTTAAATGAATATAATCAACATTCCATGAAATCTGAGAAACACAATCAAACAGAGTACGCATGGCACAAAGCAAGCCTGAAAGTCAAACATCCACATTGAGATAATACAGCTCTCCAAGGGATCAAATGACACCAGAGACAAATGGATCGAGTTGTTTTGCAACTGATCCAAAGTGTGGTCCAGCTGTTCCCAGTCTGTTTTCCTAACATCAGAGGCGATTCACTTAAGGCAAACCATAAAAATACCTCCTTACTCATAAAATTAGATATTCCCTGACTAGTAGGCCAGACTGTTCATCTCCTCAGGCCATCGTCTGTTGTTACCCATTCCCTCCTGTGTTCTTCTCATCAAAGCAGGATTTGGGGAGAATCCTGCCAACAACTACACTTGGATTCCCTAATCCAACTGAAAGGCAGGTTATCTCAGAAGAACAGGGGAGCATATGACTCATCCACCCTGAGACACACACAAATTCAAGTATCATCTTCTAGGCCGCTTCTTTGGACCAGGTGTTTACACTCAGTCTATCTCAGTGATGGCGAACCTATGACACACGTGTCAGAGGTGACACACGAACTCATTTTTTTTGGTTGATTTTTCTTTGTTAAATGGCATTTAAATATATAAAATAAATATCAAAAACATAAATCTTTGTTTTACGATGGTTGCAAATATCAAAAAATTTCTATATGTGACACGGCACCAGAGTTAAGTTAGGGTTTTTCAAAATGCTGACACGCCGAGCTCAAAAGGTTCGCCATCACTGGTCTATCTGGTCAAACGCTTTCAAAGTACATTCAAGTGGAAGCTGATCTATTTCTTTTTTTCTCTATAAAATAGATTATGAAATATGTCTACTAAAAGAACTGTGAGGGAAATAGTGTCGTGGAAAGAGTATGCACTCATCTCTGTGAACAGACCTCAGTTCAATCTGGAATCACCATTCATTATACAAATTCCCTGCTCTCTCTGCAGCTTACTGCCCTAATCTGAGGAAGATGGTGTTAATGATACTTGTTTTGTCAGGGCAGTACTTCTCAGACGTTAATGTGCATCTGGGGATGTTATTAGATTGCAGATTCTGACTCAGTAACTGGTCTAGGGTGAGGCACCGTGTCTGCATTTCTAAACATTCCAAGGCACTGATGATGCTCCTAGCCTGGCCCACACTTTGAGTAGCAAGGTAGTCAGGTCTTTCAAGGTTTTACTTTTATATAAAGTAGCTACAAGATTTGGTAGATATAAAGGTTTCACACAATACATTACATTAAACACTAACTATGTATACAGAGCTTCAATTCCTCCAAGAATTTGCAGTTAGAGATAGCCAAAATAGAAATTTAATAACAAAAACTCTCCCATTCTTTTCTTCAAAATTGAAAAGAAACATGGAAAGAAAAACTGGTACATTGTCTGGGAATATTGGAAAGACTTCCCTGGAGGTAGCTATGCTTTTAACTATAGCAGCCTTTTAGATAATAACCACCAAGAGATTGATACAGCAACTGAAGACCTGGGGACAGTGGTCACATATCCAATTTAACTTAAAACATTTTTAATATAACACAGTTTACACCTTTTTCATGACTCTTGCCAAGGGAAAAAAAGTATTCAGGGATAATAAATGTATTTTTCATTTCAAAGTAGTCAAAAGTCAAGTGTTTAAAAGTCAAGAATATGTATGAAGAAAAGTAGCAATTTCAAAAAGGCACTATATTTATGTGCTATATGGATCATCTTGAAAGAGTCTATAACATTTAGAAATGTGATCTCCATAAAGACGATAATAATCATAACCAAAATTTACTAAATACTCATGAAAATTAAGTACAGTGCTTTACATGTGTCATCTTCTTTATCTTCACAATCCTATGTGGTGGGAACTAATATGACACCTAAGGCCCACTCTTGTCTTGGAGCCTTTGATCTAGCTGCTCCCTCTGCCTGTAATACACTTGTTCCAGGCCCTCACCTCCTATTTACATCTTGCTCAAGTTTCACCTTTTCAAAGATAACTCCATTTAATACTGCAGTCTGCCCTGGTCCATCCATCATTTCCTTTATTCCAACTTTTGACCTTCTAACATACCATATAATTTTCTTATTATATTTATTGTTTATTGTCTTTATTCACCCTTTTCCTCCCCACCAAACCCCACCCACACTCTCCCAGAATGTAAGTTCCATAAAGGCAGGGATTTTTATCTGTTTTGTTTACTAATCCATCCCAAGCACCTGGAACAGTGCTTGTCACAGAGTAGAAACTCCATAAATATTTTTGAATGAATGAATACTTATTTTACAGATGCAAAAACTGACACTCAGTGCAGTTAAAAGACTTGTACAAGGTAATAAGCATTAGTGCCAGAATTAAAAACCAGATAATCTGACTCCAGATTAGTGCAATACTTGTTTAACAGAGCAATAAAGAAAGTGAAGATCAGGAATTTCTAAGTCTAAGCTGGAATCCAGACCCTTTGATTTCCCATGAATAACAAGATGGATAGATATAATCAACCAGCACTTCTCCAGGGTGGGCTCCAAAATAATTAAAACAAGGACAATTGGGATCTGGCATGAAGATAGAAGGCATGGTCTTGGGATTTCAAGTCTAACAAGTCTCTAAAAGCTGCCTCTTTAATATCCATACATTTAGCAGATGCCCTTGATACAATGCATATAATGTGCTTGAGCCACTTTAATTAATGGCAGATGTTATTAGCTATGTGCAAGGCCCTGCACCAGTGTTTCTCAAACTTTCCTTCCTTAGGCAGGGGAGACACCTGTGGAAACCTGGAGATAATTCCAGATGGAGACATCTTTGGGGTTTTGTGTGTGTATACACTGTGAACTAGGAAGAGACTTGCTCACTCTCTCTTGCCCAAATCAACAGGAGATGGACAGCTTCCATGAGAATGATGGAGGAAAAGGGAGCTACCAATGGAGACTATGCAGCCTTCCAGAATAATCAAACTGAGAGGAAAGCTGCAAGCACTTCTTGGGCCAGTGGTAAGCTAAGAAGCCTACCACTTGGTCACAAAAGAAGACACTGAGTGAGGCTCAATGAGGTGCTGAGCAACTGGCCTAAGGTCACATAGACAGTAGGTATTGAAGACTTGAACTCAGTCTGTTAGAATGCAAAACCCATGCTTTGGATCACTTCTATAAAGAACTTAGCACAGAGCTTAATCCCAGAAAATGCGAAATTAAAATATGTATAATACATATATACACATATAGGTATGTGTGGATAGTCTTTCTGAAAACAAAGAGCTATTCTATTGTTAGATTCACTTTTAATTAATTTTTTTATTGTTTTCAGAGAGAGGAAGGGAGAGAGAGATAGAAACATCAATGATGAGAGAGGATTATTGACTGGCTGCCTCCTGCACACCCCCTTCTGGGGATTGAGCTCCCAACCCAGGCATGTGCCCTTTACCAGAATCTAACCCAGGACGCTTCAGTCCACAGGCTGACGCTCTAGCCACTGAGCCAAACCAGCTAGGGCTCTACTTGCTTTCAGAAAGTCTCTCTCTCTCTCTCTCTCTCTCTCTCTGTCTGTCTCCTCTCTCTCTCTCTCTCTCTCTCTCTGTCTGTCTCCTCTCTCTCTCTCTCTCTCTCTCTCTCTCTCTGATTTTCTTCTTATTGTGATCTTTACCAGGAGCACCTATCCTTTTCCACTTTCTCTTAAGGAAGGAGAATAAGCGTGGTGTGCAGATCTGATCACTAGAGGGATAAACTTCTTGCTAACCAGAAGCCCATTAAGTTCCCCAGGAAGGATCTTGTCTCTTTTTTCAATCTAGTCTATCTATAACAGCGATTTTCAATCTTTTTCACTATGGCACACATGATCTAATGACTAAAATTCTGTGGTATACCAAAAATATATTTTTTACCAATCTGACACACAAAAAAAAATAGGTACAATTTTGATTCATTCACACCAGACTATTATTGTGTTGGCTGTTGTAATTTTTTTTATTTAACAATCTAAGGCAGTGGTTCTCAACCTTCTGGCCCTTTAAATACAGTTCCTCATGTTGTGACCCAACCATAAAATTATTTTCGTTGCTACTGCATAATGTAATGTTGCTACTGTTATGAATCATAATTTAAATATCTGATATGCAGGATGGTCTTTAGGCAACCCCTGTGAAAGGGTCATTCGACCGCCAAAGGGGTCGTGACCCACAGGTTGAGAACCGCTGATCTAAGGGAAAGGAGGTCAGTTCCCCTGACTAAATAGTCAGGAATTGCATGTTTTAAAAATTCTTGCAGTACACCAGTATGCCATGGCACACCAGTTGAAAATTGCTAATCTATAACATCTAGCATAGTGCCTGAACATACTTATTGGTACTCAATAAATACCATTTTAATGAATTAATAAATAAAACATAACAGGGTTACCCCAAATAACCTCTCAGTTTCCCCCTTGGCTGAAAAGACCATAAGCAAAAGCCTTGAAGCATCTGCAGAGTGCTATGAAAATGCTCAGTAATGGAATATGTGCTAAACATCTGTATATTCCATAGTGAGACACTTTCATAAACAGAGAGATTGGGAAGGATCACAGAAAGACGGAAGGGGAAGGAAGAAGAAAACATATTTTGTGGAGGTCCATATCTATATATGAAAAAGGCTAAGCAACTGGCCGACCAGCCAACTGGCCAGTAGCTATGATGTGCACTGACCACCAGGGGGCATATGCTCAACACAGGAGCTGCTGAGTGACAGCAACTTTGCAGAGTGCCCTCTCACACTCAGGGACCCCTTGGGGGATGTTGGACTGCTGGTTTCAGGCCTGATCCCCACAGGCCAGGCAGAGGGATCCCACCAGTGCATGAATCTGTGCACTAGGCCTCTAGTATTGTATATATGTACTGTGCAAAGTGCTTTTTGTGCATTACCTCATTTAGTCTTCACAACAGTTTTGGGCATTAACTCTACTTTATAGGTGGGAAAACTGAGCTCTGAAGGATTTACTTTCTCCCAAAGGCCCCAAACCTACTAAGGATCAGAGGGATCTGTCCAGGCCTGCTTGACTTCAAAGCCCATTTTTTTTCTACCAAACCATAATGCAGTGCTCTATAGATTCTTTGCTTCCAAAATAGTGTTTTAAAGATGTTTAAGCACTCTTGTGAATTACTTACATTGTTGAATCATGTTTCCAATTTTTATAAATAGGGTCCACATTTTGCTTGAACTCTTTTCTCTAAAATTTAATATTTTTGTGATGGATTCCTTCAGTTTTTCCTTTTAAGCAGAATTTCTGCTTAACAAGTCACTCTAATGTCCCATTGCCCCTGGCAATGTTCATGAATTTCCAATAGATGCTCTTCTCAGAGTCATTTGCTCACATTTACTTATATTGCAAGCAAATCCATGGTTGCTCTTGCAATGACTTTTTTTAAATGTTCATTTTTGCGTTGGTTGAGCATCATCCTAAGCACAGAGAGGTCACTGGTTCCATTCCCAGTTAGGGAACATGCCCAGGTATAGGGCTCGATCTCTAGTAGGAGAGCATGAAGGAGGCAGCCAATTGATGTTTATATCTCTCATCAATGTTTTTCTCTCTCTCACTAATGTTTTTTTCTCTCTCTTCCTCTCCTTCCTCTCTTTCTAAAATCAATAAAAACATTTTTAAAATGTTCATTTTGTTTTAAATGTAGTTAGAATTTTAAATTATAAAATTGATCTCTTTAAGACTATAGCTGTAGTATATCGCCATATTACATTTTTCTGCAACAACAGAAGTGAGGAATGGTGTATACTAGTATAAGTGCAGACTAAGACCAAATAGAGAAAAGTGCTGACTTTCATCTGCGGAAAAACTCAATTAAATGACTTGAAGCTTTGACTCTAATTACAAGGAGCAAGAAATTTTCTAAAGGCCAATTCCAAGGACAATTTTTCTTAAATCTTTTCTCCTATCCACATGTCAATAAAGAAGCTACTGGACAAAGCTTTATGGCAGAAAATACGGTGATGAATGTATTCTTATAATTAAATCTAGGCAGTCATTATCTATGGTTCTCAAGCTTTAGAGTACACTAGAATCAACTGGAGGGAGGTTAGCACACAGATTGTTGAAAGGGTCCCCAAGATCCTTTCAGGAGTTCATGAGATAAAAACTTTTCATTACAACATTAAGACACTTACTTGCCATTTCACTCTCATTCTCTCGCAAGTGTACATTGGGTTTTCCAGAGACTATATCACATGTGATAATGTCATTGCTCAGACAATTAATGGAATATATGCTTGTATATTCTTGTTTTCTAGACTTCTAAAGTATGGCTTTGGAGTATAAGTGTGTATGCTTTCAATGGTTAATTCAGTTTGTCTTCAATACATCTACTGTTCTCAACAAGCTTTTTTCTATTATACCTGCTATAATCTGACTCCACAGCCATCCAATAAGTTCTTTTGAAATTCGAATGTTTTTCTTATGCCTATATGAAAATTAAAAAATGTTGTCTTATTTTGCAATAACATTTAAAATTATTTTGAAGTTTACTGTACTTAAAAGAGTAGGTTATTGTATTACATTGGCTAGAAAGGTACATGAGGTAGGTGAAAGACTGATAAGAGCCTTCTGCAATTGACAGTGTTGAATGACTACTGGGTGAAAACTCAGTAAAGTTAGGAAAAGGAATCACCCCAGTGTCACTTCCCAATAATACAGTAACTTCTTAAATTAAAGATTTAGCTAGAAGCATGAAGACAAAGTTAATATTTCAGGATATTAATATCTGGATAAATCTCTAGACAGCTTTTTCTCTTGCATCCACCCAATTAAGCATTAATAAAAATATTTTATGTGAATGGCACTAAAATAACTTGGTTTATTGGCACTAAATACAATGCTTGGCACTAAATACAAATGGTGATGCAATATATAAAGTGTAAAATAACTGATTTGACTCTCATGTTTGTACTGGAAAACTATGCTGTAAACTGAATTGGTAATTTTTTCATGGAACAACAATTGGACTGATGGTACAAAAGCAACAGTGGGTAAAACTTCGGGAAGTTTAGCACAAGTCAAGTCAGGAGCATCAAACTATCCTAGTGATCATTGTCATATACTTGCAATAAAACAAAAGTACTTCCTCTGATAAAATAATAAAAGTTATTAATTTTATTAAATTTTAACCCCTGAGTACATATTGAAAAAATAATCTGTATGACTAAATGGAAAATATACATAAAAGACTTCATCTCCACAGCAAAGTATGATGTCTGTCTCAAGGGCAAACACTTGTATGATTGTTCGAGTTGTAAACTGCATTGGTAATTTTTCATGGAACAACATTTTTACTTGAAACAATGACTGACAGACAAATTGTGATTATTCAGACGGGTTTTTAAAAGATATTTTTTCACAAAAATGAACAAAGTAAGCCTGTCACTTCAAGGAAAACAACTGACAAAACCTGCTGCTGATTATAAATTTTGAACTGTTGAATGAAAGTTAGGATTTTAGGATATTTGTATCTGTACTATGAGCTTGTCTGCTTCCCAAAACATACAGACTTTTTTGATTCGGTCAGCAGTGATAATAAATGTGCTTGATGCATTATGATGAAATGTGCCAACGTTTGGGATATCTGTGTAACAATTCACAACTCAGCAAAACAATGTTATCCAAATGATCAATGCATGGTGTTACATCATCATACATGGGTAAAAGATACATTCAAAATACAAGACCAATAGATTTTAATGCATCAGAGTATGAAAAGTCTATTGATATGGCTTCATATTTCACATTGTGACAAATCTTTAGGAAACTATCACTTGTAGAATTTCAATGTAGTATCTGAGAAGAATAGCCGCAAAAACCTGAAAAAGGCTATTCAAATACTCCTCTGTTTTCTAGCTGTATATCTCTGTGAGAGCAAATTTTCTTCATATTCTTAAACCAAAATAACATATTGCCACAGAATATAGCAAATGATGTGAGAATCCACATATCTTCAGTTGAGAAACAGCTATAGACAATTAGGATTTCCATAATGTAATATCCCAGCCAGATCACCCTATATAATCCTCCACTAGTTGAGAAGAAATTTCCATGAACAAAAAAAGTCCAATCAGCGTTCATGCCTCTCTCTTAAATATTAGTGGAGATCCAAGGATCATTTGACATTTAGGAAAATTCACGTGAGAGACAAAAACCGAAATAAAGAAATGGGGAAGGAAGGAAGGACATAGAGGACAAAATGTTTAAATTCAGAAACTGTAAGAAAAATGAGAGAGAGAGAGAGAGAGAGAGAGAGAGAGAGAGAACGAACAGAGGGAAAGAGGAAGGGGAGAGAAAAGAACAAAAGAAACTAAATAAACAACTAAAATTAATATCCTCAGAGAAATAAGGAACTAAGCTATATGAAGCCATAAAAAATTTTTGAGGACTAAAAAGAGCTTTTGGAAATTAGAAATATAACAGAAATGAAAATGTCAACAGAAAATTTGGATGATTAAGGAGATTTATCAGAAAATGGAAGAAAAAACAAGAAAGAGAAAAATATATAAAAATTAGAGTACTGTTTGAGGACTCTGATATCTGATAGTGGAAATTCCATAAAGAGAGAGCACAGAAAATAAATAGAAAAAAAATTATCCAAGAAAAAAAATTCAGAAAGAAATTTCTAAACTGACGGGTAAGAATTTCAGATTGACAGGATCTACCACATACCTACTGAACAGAATAAAAAGAGAACCATGTAAAGGATCGCTTGGGACAAAAAGATCTTAAAAGTACCAAGATAGAAAAAAAACAGGGCAAATAAAAGGATTGGAAATTAAAAAGGCATTGGATTTCTCAATAGTTACAAGGAAAGCTAGAACAAAATGGAGCCAATGCATCAAAATCTTAGGGAAATCTTTATGCATCCAAAATATAAATCAAATTCTAATACAAGGTCTCAACATGTTTACTTCTCATTTATCTTTTCTCAGGAATTTCCTGGGGAAAAATGTTCCCCCAAAATAGGGAGTAAACCTCAAAAAAAGGCATGGATCCAACAAATAAGAAAGTCAAAGGAATCCCCAGGATGATGGTGAAGGGAGATCCCAGGACAACAGCTGTGCAGGAAGCACAGAGATCAACCAGTCCAGATGGGACCAGAGGAGGACAAGAAGAAACTGATGGCTACCTGGGGGTGTTTGCACAGAGAGAGATTTACCCTCTGATACAGAGTTAGGGATAGATTAATAGGAAATTAGGCAAATGAAAAAGACAGTTATTAATTCCAGGGAAAGCAAAAAGTTGTGAAAGAAAGAAAATGTAACCATAGCACACCATATTCTCTGCTGTGAATCATATTTATTAGTAATAAAAATGTGAGCACTGAATTCTGATCTCACCAATACTTAAGAAGTAAAATGTTGGAGGATGGGCAAAGGTAAGTATGTTTCAGTGTGCAAGGAGTTAGGGAGGTAAGAGAGCTAAATTCTCATTTTCCATAGTAGGAAATTAATAGATAATATTTGAATTGGAAAAAACTCAAGAAACAGCAGGATCAGACTGTTACTTAGAAATATGGAAACAAGTATCAGAAGTGGCTAAAATTATGTTGATGCTTCTAGAGAGGGGCAATAAGAGGTGGGAAGGGTGGAGCTGGGTACTGCTGGTTTCTATCATGAAGAAAAATGCACTACATGCTGATTACAGAAAGACTGGAAACTACAAAAAAGTAAATATGAGAATAAAAGAGTCCTTATATGCCATCTACCTAAAGATTAACACTATAAATCTATTAGTGCATTTTCTTTGAGTTAATGTGCATTTTATATTATTGGGGTATGACTTGTATATTTTATATTTTACTTTATTCACTTGACAAAAGCATTTTCTCATTTATTATGTTCTCATACATATTTTCAGAGCAATATATTATTTTGTAATAAATAATATTATGTATTTAGGTGTAACAATGTAGGCCTATTTTCCTAATATTTTATTTTGAAAAATTTCAGAAACAGGTGAAAGAATTATATAGTGAAAACCATATATCCATCACCATGGGATTACAATTAATGCTTTGCTATATACATCTTCTACCACACATTTATCAATCTATCCCTCTATCCATTCATTGATCTATTTTATTTATTGAGGCATTTCAAAGTAAATTGCAGGCTTCGGTAAACTTCATCCTAAACACTTCATCAGGCATACTATTGATTAGAGTTCAGTATCTGTTTATGGTTATTTTTCTTAAGTTTTACATACAATGATATGCATAAATATTAGGTATATCGTTTGATGAATTTCAAAAAATGGATAATCCTGTGAAAACTAAATTGCTATCAAGATGTAGATTACATTATACTCACCCCAGACAATTCCCTCATCCTCTCAATCCATATCCCTACCCCCTACATCGACAGAGGCAGTCAATGTCCCCATTTTTAAAATCTATTCCAAAATTTCATGTAAATGGAATGATACAAATGTATTTTTATATGACTTTTTGCACTTAGCATAATGTTGAGATTCATTCATTTGTGTAGTGTATCATTAGTTTGTTCTTTTATCGTGCTGAGTAGCATTCCTTTATACAAATATACAACAGTTTGTTTAATCTCTTGCTAATGGCACTTGGTCTGTTTCTAGTTTTTGCCTATTTTTAATAAAACTGTTATGAACCCTTCTATAAAAAGTTTTTGTGCAGTATATGTATATGTTTTCATTTCTTTTGGTTAAATACCCAGCAATGAAATGATTCTACAATTAATGCTTTACACACTACAATTAATGCTTTACTATATACATCCTCTACCACACATTCTTGATTTACTTTACAATATTAAGAAATTTTCACCTCAGCATTTCTCAAGGTTAGAGAAACATGGCATTTGGTTTTAATTTTTACTAAGTCCTCCTGGCCAGGATTTTCTGGAATTGTTCCAAATCTTGACTGAACACTATAGCTGGAAGGAATAAATGACAGATTTCAGGTGCTACTTGTTGTCCTCAAATGAGTTAAAAATTTTGGGGGTATTTTTAGAGTAGTTGCAAACATATGATCTATATCTTGAGAGATGGCCAGTATTTTTAAAGTAGCCAATAAACAAAATGTATTTGTAAAACAATCTATTTCTCCAATATAAAAAATACTGCGCTCATTTCATTCCATTTGCATGATAAAGTGTGCTTCACTAGGGAAGAAGAGCTTTCTCTGATCCCTCCCTGTCAGCTATAATTGATCAAGCCTTACCCATTAATATTTGTATACTTATTTCATTAGTTCTCCCTACAAACACTATAAATTCTTCAAGTTCAACCTTTATCCTACATTATCCAGATAGCCTTTTGTGAGGACACTGAAGAGGATTTAAATTCTCACACTGGAATGTAATACTTTCAGTAAAGGATCATTTATTGCTATCAAAGCAGTAATAGTAGATTATTCCAACTTCAACTCCAAACTCTGCCACTTTCTATGCAATCTTTGGATTTTTTACAACTTCTTCTAAGTCATACCTAAATAGAGATGAAAAGAGTCCCTACCTCATTTGGTTGTCGTGAGGAGATATGGTAAGGCATATAAAGGTTTGCAACAATTCCTGCCCTATTGTTATTATCATTGTTGTTATTGCTCAATAAACAATTGCCTAATTGGAGGGCTGGGTGAAAAAGGTGGAGAGATTAAAAATTACAAATTGGCAGTTACAAAATAGTCATGAGGATGTAAAATACAGGGTAGAGAATATAATAAATGATAATGTAATAAGTATGGTGCCAGGTAGGTACTTGTAATATTAGTGGGATCACTTTATAAATTATATGGCTGTCTAACTACTATGCTCTACACCTGAAACTAATCTATAATAATAAAAGCGTAATATGCTAATTAGACCGGACAGCTGAACAACCTTCCAGACATCCTTCCGGATGACCTTCCAGATGAAGCCAGGGCTGCGAGGGCCAAGCCCCTTGCATGAATTTCGTGCATTGGGCCTCTAGTATAAAATAATATTGAATGTTAACAATTAAAAAAAAAGAAAACTGAGTCGCATAAAGATTTGCAAAGGTAACAGAGATAATAATTGAAAGAACTGTGGTTCAAACACAAGTTTTCTAATATCAATGCCTATGTGCTCAACCACTCAACCATATGGGTGTCTGGTTCTATTATTCTTTCTTTGTTGTAGTTTGAATATGCCACTTTTAACTTAAGCAATTAATAAAATGAAAGTGTTGTTTTAAAAGAAAAACAATTGCCTAAATCAGCAGTTGTTGAATAAAATAATGCTATTTTGGTGGAAGAAAAAACCTCACAAATTACAAAAACAAGTTATAAAAATAATAATTGTAAGTTACAACAAATTCTATGAAAAAAAGAGCTAAGAAAGAGAATCGATGAGGAACCTATTTTATAGGGAAGGCTACTTGAAGGAGATAACATGTAAGTTGTGTCTTAAGAGATGAGAAGTAGCAGGTCACACAAAAAAATGGGGAGAACAGTATTTCAGGCAGAAGAATAACATGTACAAAGGTCCTGAGGCAGCCATGTCTGTGAACTTTCTATGAACCACAAGACCATGAGTGTGTTGGGACAGAGTGAGTAAGGGTAGAGTAGCATCAGATGCAATCACAAAGAGTAGAAAGTTTGGCTTTTGGGCTAAGTGCAAAGGGAAGACCCTGAAGGGTTTTAAACAAAAGAATGACAAGATCGTCAGACTTACTCTATCCATGACTCAGAAAAACAATTTGAAGAAAGGTAAGATAAAATAAACAATTTGAAGGAAGATATGAAAATATTTGGAACTTGTTTAGAGAAACTAAGAGTATTTAGGTAGAATACAATATTTTCCATCGTAATTGAAGTTATTGATTGCCAACAAACCAAAAATCCTTTTGGGATACTTAATAAGGATTTCACCCACTTTATTTCACACCTGTTATGAATATGCAAGGACTACTGTGACCCACTTAAAACAGAGGAAGACAAGAGTTAATGAGCTAGGAAGCAAGGGTTGGAGTAACTGAGAAAGATGGCCATAGTTGATAGCTCTGAGGGCACAGAATGGGAGCATGTAGCTGAGCTATGAAGACCACATTAGATGAGAGATGATTTGGAGGATGTTGTGGGATAGATTTCTTACAAAAAGGAAGGGCAGGATTCTAGTATAAAACTGTGAAACATAGTAAGATGTTGGACATTCCGGAATAAATGGCATAAGGAGACTTATAGAAAATTTAAATTTATATTTCAGATAATTATTGTTATAAGTCAATCTCCCCTTAGGGTAACATAGTTCTGCTATTGTAAGCTTCTTCCTGGAATGTTGGAGGGGTTAATTCTCTCTTGAAGCTGCTTCATTCCCTTCATATTCTTTTTTTATTTGCTTCATATTAGTGACTCTCTTGGCACTAATTAAGACCACTGCCATTAATGTAATGAAGCATTTCTATTTTCATATGATATATTGAGTAATTAACAATATTTCCTCTCTTAAGGAAATTTATTCCTAAGGAAAAGCTTATGGGGAAATGCTGGCATGTTCAAATTTCCATCACCTGCTCACTGATGACAGATTGATTTAAAAGTGTACATAATAGCCGAGCTTTCCCAAATGTGTCAGTGTTGCTTTTTTTTGTAAAATTGTATTATTATGAGATAGTATGTGTCATAAGAACAGCTTTGGGGTTAGTTTTAACTTTTTTTCTTGGAGGATGAAGAATAGTTTATTAAATGTCAGATATAAACTTCATGACAAGTAATATCTTTCATTTCACAGCAGCTGATAGATAATAAGAGCAAAAATGGTGAATACCTACTGTTGCCAGGTAACTGCATCCACTGTTCTTCCTGCCACCTTCATGAACCTGTAAGGAAGAAAAATAAATTAGATATTGCAACTTGAAGCAAACCATATCTACAGAGTTAAAATGAAATAAGCTGAGACATACATAAATCAGGCCAATGCCTGGGTAGCTATGCTTTCTGAAAGTGTCCACAGCCCTTTTAAAAACATGGCCTATCCAACAGCTATTGAAGTTAAACTGTGCAGAAGGTAAAGGTAACTCTACTTTCAGCTTTCCACACATCCTTACCACCTGGAACTCAAGACCCTATAGGACATTATGCCTATGTCTGTCTTCCCAAGCCCATGCCTGATAGCTCCCACATTACTCTCACTATGATCAAAACTTATCTGCCCCATTTTGTATTCTCTAAAGACTCTGAGATTTGCTAGAAAACAAATAAATGATGACATTTCCCAAGAATTAGAACACAATCGATGCCTCTGAAAAACCTCAGACCTCTCCTTTAGAAGAGGGCACAGGGAAACCCAATTTACTTATACAAGTATACAGTGCTATCAAATATACTCCTATGATGGGCTGGGAGATATGCCTTTCAACCCTGGGACCCTAAGAACCTTTCTTCAGACAGAAACTGTCTTCAATCAGGACTTCATAACTAAAGAACTCTCTTACTAGGAAGGGAGACGGTGTTTTTCAGGAAGGCCCTATTCCTGCTCTACCCCAGCATCACCTTGCCAGGTGTACACATAAGCAAAGGGGTTTTGCTTTGTCCAAATAGAGTTTCTGCGTTGCCATTATGGTAGAAGAGGACTGAGTTTCTATAGGTCTAGAGAGAGGTAGAGAGAGGACACCAGGACTACGACTTAGCATTAGAGTGAAGTTTATAAAAGAAGATGAAGAGGAATGAGAGGAAGGAGACAGGGACTGGGATAGGGAGAGGAGAGGGGAGGGGAAGAGAGAAGCGGTTGGAGGAAGAGGGGTGGAGAAAAGGCTTGGGTGTTCTCTTTTCCACCCTGCCAAGTGCTCTTTCTAAGTCAATATGCATAGAATCAGCTACCTGCTTGAATAGAGAGGGGAAAACTGGAAAAAAATACAGGGAGAATAAAAACAGATTAGCATCTCAAATACTATCCCGGCCACGTACATATTCTAAGCAGTGGAGACCTAATAATAATCTTACAAGTAGGATCATCCAAAAATAAAGAGGGGGAGATAAAATTTTACACCCCTCCCAAGGATATTTTAAAAATTAGAAAACCTAGACAACCTTAGATATAAGTATTTTTTTTTTAAATCCTCACCCAAGGATATTCTTCCATTGATTTTTAGAGAGAGTGGAAGAGAGGGGAAGACAGAGAAAAATATCAATGTGAGAGAAACACATCAGTTGGTTGCCTCCCGCATGAGCCCCTCCCAGGGCCCTGGGCCAGGGAGGAGTCTGCTACCCAGGTACCATGCCCTTGACCAGAATTGAACCCAGGACCCTTCAGTCCACAGGCAGAGTCTATCCAGTGAGCCAAACTGTCTAGGGCTAAGTATCATTTTTTAAAAAGAAACAAAATATTTAAAATACATTTACATGAGCTTTACTCCTCCAAAATAATCTCTGAAACAGAAATACTATTTTATATAAAGCTGTCTCCATTTACATATAAAAATAACCATAATGAAAATAACACTGACATTTATAATGCTTTCTCACTGTAAATTTTTTTTCAGCTTTGTATGTACATAACTTCACATAACCCTGAAAACAACCTGAGTAGGCAGATATTTCTAATTTATAGTGGAGGAGGCTGAGTCTCATAGAGGTTATGTACTAGCTCAAATTCATAGAGCTCATTACTAAACCCAGGTTCTCTGATTTCAAATCCTACCCTCTTTCTAGGATCCTGTGCTGCCTCTAAGCTGTTTCACTGAGGCCAAGAAGTGCAGTATAACTCCTACATGCAAAAATAAGTTAAATTTTGACTTGAGAAAATACTACCATATTTATCAGAAAAGGCATAAAGGCCTGAGCATCTTCTTTGCCTGCTGGCTTCCTCTCACAGACTTTAGCATTTCCATGCCTGTTTGTAAGACAAGGCACTAAAGCAGGTATCAAAAGGTGACTGACTCATGGCCTCTGCTATAAGACAACCACAATAAAGTCAAGAAGACAGACACTGAAACAATTAGCTATCAGAGTCTCTATGTGTGCACTAGTGGTACAAACTAACTGTTATGAAACAGCAGTAAAGGGAGCAGTTAGTTCTACCTTCTCTGGTGTTAGAAGAGGGCTAAGCATTGAGAAAAGCTTCACGTCACACATGACATTGCATCTGGCATTGAAAGAAGGGTAGGATTTTGCCATGAAGAGGGAGGTATAAAGCAGCTTCAGCAAAGCAAGGAAGAGTCAAAATGAGTGTGTTCTCAGTAGTCCAGTGTGGCTGGATGTCAGGGAAAAGATAAGGGAGTGGCAGGAGGTCAGATGAGCCTGTGATGCTAGTGTGTCTGGCCTTTATCATGTAACAATTAGGTACACTTCCCTGTCCTATTTATCTTTGTATCACTAGCACTTAACATATTAATTATAAAATACAGCTAGCTCAATTTTCATATATATATTTGTTGGATTTACCCTGTGTTTAAACAAGAGAGGGAGTGTCAGGATCAGATACAAGTTTTAGGAAGCTCACTCTGCTTATGGTAAACATTATAGGTATAGGTGTGGACTAATTGACAGGAGATGAATGTAGAAGTTGGGAGACTTTGAAACGTGAGAATAAGAAAAGACACAATTGAGAAACACTGCTGGAGCATCTAAGAGGACCTGACAGGTGTGTTTAAGTGGGGGGAGAGAGAGTACCCCAAAGTTTAAAAGTTTTTTTAAATTTTTTCAATAACATTGAATGTGATTTTTTAACTGATTTGAGGGGGAAAGAGAGAGACAGACAGACACACACACACACACACACACACACACAGAAAGAGAGAGAGAGAGAGAGAGAGAGAGAGAGAGAGAGAGGAACACTTATTTGTTGTTCCACTTATTTATGCATTCATTGGTTGATTCTTATATGTGCCTTGACTGGGACCGAACCTGAGACCTTGGTGTATGGCATGACACTCTAATCAACTGACCTACCCGGTCAGGGCCTCAATATGATTTTATATTAGTTTCAGGTGTACAGCACAGTAGTCATATAATGATATGCTTTATAAAATGTTCCTCTGACATTTCTAGTACCCATCTGGTACCATACATAGTTATTATGATATTATTGACTATATTCCCTATACTGTACTTCACATCCTCTTGACTATTTTGTAAGTATTAATTTGTACTTCTTAATTCTTCACCTTTTTCACCCAGCCTCCCAATCCCTCTCCTCTCTGGTAACTGGACCCTGAACATTTTTTTAAAAATATATTTTTACTAGAGGCCTGATGCACAAAATTCGGGGCTTGGCCCTCACAGCCCCAGCTTCATCCGGGAGGTTGTCCGGACGGTCATTCTGCTGTTCGGCCATCCGGTCTAATTAGCATATTATGCTTTTATTATTATAGATTGATTTCAAAGAGGAAGGGAGTGAGATAGAGAGATAGAAACATCAATGATGAGAGAGAATCATTGGCTGGCTGCCTCTTGCACACTAGGGGGCTGAGCCCACAACCGGGCATGTGCCCTTGACTGGAATCGAACCCAATACCCTTCAGTCCCCAGGCCAATGTTCTAACACTGAGTCACACTGGCTAGGGCTGAACCCTGAACTTTTAATTGCAATAATGTTTTTGCTCATATGGGCAACCAGGGAACAGACTTTTGAGGCTGATATTGGTGAACGAATTACAATCCTTCTGGCTTTGTCTCAGAGAACTTGAAGTAAATAGTTACTGATGGTAAGTTATGTATTCACAGAAAATTAGGAGGAAAAATTTAACATCAATGCCTTGTTTGGCTAAAAGGCGTTGGACAGACAATAAAGAACACATCTAATTTGGCATTTTGGAAGTTAGAAAATGGTCCTTTATGATACTATAATCTGAAGATACTCATATGCATTGGATAGTTTGTTCTACTGTAGCTTGATAATTAAGTCCTTAAATACCCTTCCGTTATCAAATGCAGCATTATAAAAAGAATGAGTAAACTAGAGTTAGGAACATTTAAAGTGATGCTAATGTTTTCTCCCCACACCTCTCAAAGAAAATCTATAATATCAATAATTATAAATTAATGGACCCATATATAGAATATTATATAGTTTACAGAGCAATATTTTAAAATTGAATATAGGAAAAGACTTACCATGCTCCTGAACAGGAAAATCAATTATTATTCTTAAACTAATTTATGGGTTTAATAAAATTCTAATAAAAAAATGCCAGCAGATAGTTTTGAAACTTTATAAAATCATTCTAACATTCATCTGAAGAAGCCAACAAAATCCTAAAAAATTGGAATAATGAAGGGACATTTATTTGATGTACCATTTATTAAAATACACCATGAAATTTGCAATGATTAAAATATTCCTAGCTCTGAAATTAGTAAGTAGATCTATGGACCAGAAAAAGAATATTTTTAGTGTGCATATAAGAATTTATTACAAGAAAAAAATCAGTATATAGAAAAGCCAAAGTATTTTTAATATGGATTTATGGCTATCTAAAAAAATTAAAATCAGATCCTCATTTAATATCTTATCCTATATAATAAAGAGGTAATATGCAAATTAACCTTCATGTCCTCACAAGATGGCTGCCTACGACCAGGCCAGCAGGGGCGTTAGTGAGGGATGACCAAACGACTGAACAGCAGGTTGCGTGGGGCGACCAGGCTGTGAGGGGAGAGGGGAGCGTGAGGGGCAAAAAGGCCGGCAGGGGGGGCAGTTGGGGGCGGCCAGGTCAATGGGGGGGCAGTTAGGGGAAACCAGGCCAGCAGAGGGGGGCAGTTAGGGGTGACCAGGCCAGCAAGGGGGGCAGTAAGAGGTGACCAGAATGGTGGGGGGCAGTTAGGGGTGACCAGGCTGGCAGGGGGGCAGTTGGGGGTGATCAGGTCAGCAGGGGGGGCAGTGAGGGGTGACCAGTCACCCCTCACTGCCCCCCTGCCAGCCTAATCGCCCCCAGCTGCCTCCCCCTGCCAGCCTGGTCACCCCCAACTGCACCATGCATGAATTTTGTGCACCAGGCCTCTAGTTTTGTATAAGAAATCAAAATAGTAAAAATGTAGTTTAGTTTTATTATATTTTTTGAATACTTCAATCAAAGCTTAACATTTTAAAACAAATGATATTATCTTCTTCACTTTAGTAGTATACTGAAGCAACAGAAAAGCTGTTTTGCTAACTTTGAGAAAACATCATTATGATATACTATGTTCACATGAAAATTGCTATAAACTATATCTTTTCTTTTTTCCTTCATAGCAAACTAATAGACCAACTTCAAACATATGGAAGCATTTCTGCACTTATTTCAAGGAGAAAAAAAATCTAATTTTCAAATAATGTCAAGCAAAATATGCACTTCCAAATACTACCAGAATGACCAAACATGCCCTTGTTTTTTGAAATGTGTAAAAAACTCATCTCAAATGGAGCAAATGTTTTGTTTTCAGACGTCCTCAAATGTTATTTTAAAAATTCTAGAAATACAAAATCAACCACAGAAATAACACATAAAGAAAAATGATTAGACGAAACTCCAAGGAATGGATATTATAGTCAAAGGGTTTTGGAGAATTCTCCCCATCCCCATTCTCCTTCCCTGAGAATTGTGGCTCTCTACCTACCCTGCATTTATATTGTTTCTATACTCTGCTTTTTAAAAATATAAATTTATTTTCATTGTTGAGAGTATTAGAGATGTCCTACATTTTCCCTCCTTTGCCCCTCTCCACCTGCTCCCACTCCACCCCAGGCCTTCAGGGCACTACTGTCTGTGTCCATGGGCTATGCATGTAAGTTCTTCGGTTAATCTCTTCCTGCCCCCCTTCCCTCTGAGATCTGTCAGTCTGTCCCATGCTTCCATGTCTCTGGACCATTTTGTTAAAGTATGGTTGGCATACAATATTATATCAGTTTCTGGTGTTTTTAGATCTATACTGGCAATGTGGATGACAAGTCCAAAAAGATAATTTTCTTTGTTCAAATCTAGCATTGATGGATTCTTCTGCTCTCTAGTTCTGCTTGTTTCTCAGAAACTGGCCCAAACCACATAAATGAATAACTTCAACACAGCTGCAGAATGCTCAGCAACAGTAATATTAGAGGTGGAATAACATGCACACAGACTAGTGTTGTCAGAAGTAAAATACCACTGGGAAAGTAAAATACCATTTAGGATCAGTATTATCCAAGGATTTTCCACCATCCACTTCCATTCTAATCCCTAGATTTAGGTCTATGAGCGTACAAGTAAAAGATGTCCGAGGATGTGAATAACGACAAGAGAGAAAGATCTTGGTTTTCCAAGGTTGGATGTCTCCGTACCTGAATTATGAAGACAGAAATTCTGGATGATTAATTCCGAGAACAGAAGCTGTCTATGCTCATGCTGACATCAAATTGTGCAAAACAAGGATAAGAGACAGAAGGGGCAGGAACCTGTACCAAAGGAAATTGGCCAGTGCCAGGCAGACCTTTCAGTATTGGGGAGTCTTTCCCATTGGAACCAATGTGCTGCTATAGAAAAAATATATATATATATATATATATCCCCTTTCATTGTGAGAGTTCCTTTCCTCTCCCAAGAGACCTCGAATCTGGGAGAATTTCTTTCCTTTGTTATCCACCTGCACATATGACGTATCTGAAATATTGTTGAGCCTTCTCTCCCAGGGCATATCACAGCTCTCTCTTATAATAAGGCACATCTTTATTCATGGTCTTTGGGGTTTTGATTTCTACTTCTGGACCACAAAGTGCAACCCTAAAAACTGGATTCTAAATTTTTCTCCCAGGAAGGAGGATAAATCCTTCACAGAAAACTGAATGTTTAAATGAGTACAAACTTCAGTGAGACTGGGCAGCCTGATCTTTCTTCCCTTGTCTAAAAAGAAAATCTTTGGTTATATACCTAACATGAATAAGATTTAACAGCCATTCCATACATAAAACTAGGAAAAACATGTGAGAAAATTATTCATTTTGAGTTACAGCAAACCAGGCATCTTCCATTTGGTCCAAAGCCAGTTACTTTTCCATGGCTAATTATATATTGAGCTATACTAGGTACTGCATTGAACAAATAAAATATTGACAACTTTCTTTCTCTTTCCCTCCTTTCAAGCCTCCCTTTATTTTCCCTGGCTCCCTACTTCCTTTTCTCTCTCAATCTCTATTTATATATAACTAGAGGCCTGATGCATGAAATTCATGCAAGGGGCTCAGCCCCCTGCCGCCATGGTGGCCACCTCTGCCTGGGTCCCCGCCTGCTGCAGCAGCTGGGGGCCTCTGCCTTGGCCTCTGCCACCATAGTGGCCACCTACTCTGCCTCAGCCCCCTCCTGCCATGGTGGCCGCCTTGGCCCTCACAGCCCTGGCTTTGTCCGGAAGGATGTCTTGTCTAATTACCATATTATGCTTTTATTCGTATAGGTTGTACACTGGCAGTAGGCTGATAGACTTCCCTTCCAGCTAAAAATCCCATTAAATGTATAGATTTATAGAGCTGTAAATATACAGAGACCAGAGATGGGTTGAAACTCTTTAATCAGTCTCTCTTGCCAATAAGTTATATCCATCAGGTTTAATTTAAGGAGGCTGCTGAATGAAGAAAGGAAAAAATAAGTTAGCTAAAATTACTGATTGACAAACACTTGGTAAGTAGTTTATATAATGTAAAACCCTGTAAGATTGGTATTACCACTTTTGTTTCATAGATGAAAAAACTGCTCAAGATCACCCAGGTAATAAGTTGCAGAGCCATAATTCAAATGCAGTTCTGATTCTAAAGCACGTGTTTAAATCATGCAGAGATGGCAAATTTGTGATATGTGTGGTGCTGCTCCCTTTTCCTGAGCCCATGGTAGATATTAATAATAGATATCAATACTCTCGTTAATCTCAGAATTGGCCTAAGAATCCTCCTCAAGTCAGGGTTCTAGCCACTTTTACCTGGAACTGGCCCCCAACATGAAGTCTATTTGCTGCTAATGGGCGGTGGGGTTTGGGAAAAAGGAGGCTACATAGGACAGTGTCAGGAACTAAATGGAGGCAGATGTGAGACAATAATGCATAAAGGACAAACTAGGTTTGATTAGAAGGAAGACAAATGGCAGGGATATGGGGGATGATGAGAGAAGACGCCAAAATGGAACTGGAAGGCTATAGCTGGAGCTGGAAGGTGCTGGTTAGGGGAATATTTGACAGACATGTCTTGACAGCCTAAAATACTGCTGAGGAAATCTTAAAGACTTGGATGCAAGCAAAGAAGGATAACGGACCTGATATGATTTTCCCTGGCTGTGGAGCCTGATAGGAAAAGGAAAAATGCATCAAGATGTTATGATGAATTTCACACCAAAAAGCAAACTTTCCAAAAGCTCAAGTCCTGGAATAAAGCTACATCTAAGAGTGTGAACACTGTGGAACTAAGATGAAGAAGAATTTTATTTTTCTATTATGTTAAGCTGTGTAGCTTTGTTCAAGGATCTTCATTCAGGAAAACAGCACCACATGGGCCCAGGAGTCAAACAGATACATAATTTAAGACCTGAATCCACAGCTTATTTGCCATTATCACCTTGGGTACATTGTTTAACCTCTCTGAACCTTTTCAAATAGAGAGAACAGCAACTATTTCCCAAAGATTTTGTGAAGATTAACAAGATAGCAAACATGAAGGAACAGGGGTATTGCCCGGTATACTGTTGGCACTCAATAAATGTGAGCACCTCCATTCTTTGATCTGTAAAATAACGATAATAACACCTGATCTGCCTCTATTAGAGGACTTAGAGGACAGTGGTTCTCAAACTTTGATGTACAAAGAATGTCTTGGGATTCCTGTTCAAAATGCCAATATCTATGCCCTATGTCCACACAGTCTGTTTTGGTAGCTCTGGGCTGAAGTCTAAGAATCATGCTGTATTTTTAAGAAGCTCTTTAGGTGCTTTTAATGCAGGGGGATCATGACCACACCTTTGACAGAATTTGATATTAGGAGCATCTGTAGAATAGGCCATTCTTGGAGGAGAAAATAGGGTTTTGAGGAAAAGTAGAAGAGGAAAGAGAGGGGAAAATGGAAGAAAGTGAGTGAGGAAGAATATTTCCCAAGAGAGCATATTTGAAAGCTCACCAAATAAAGAGAAGCTTAGCACAAACCAGGCCAGTGAGGCCCGAATAAAGTAAGGAAAAGGGAAAGCTGGAGAAGATAAGAGTAAAGAATTGAGCAACAGCAAAGCATTCGTTGTAGAGCCTTGTCAGACATGGTAAGGAGATTTAATTTTGTTATAAGAGAAATGAAAAGTCATTAGAGTCTTTAGCAGTGACTGACATCATACACACACACACACACACAC
This sequence comes from Myotis yumanensis, assembly GCF_028538775.1. Classification (NCBI taxonomy): domain Eukaryota; kingdom Metazoa; phylum Chordata; class Mammalia; order Chiroptera; family Vespertilionidae; genus Myotis; species Myotis yumanensis. The sequence goes on along the minus strand of NW_027223764.1, from coordinate 20,013,342 downwards.
ACACACACACACACATACACACTAGCTGTACCCGGCCACATGTTGCTGTGGCTCAGTCTGGTTAAATGGAATCATAGGAATGCGAGGAATGAGGACATCTTCACTTTTGAAAGGTCCTGTCAAGATTGTTGCTTCTGAATTAATCCTCTATATCTGTAATATTTTATTTCAAATTTTCTAACTCTAAGCTCCATGTATGGGTGATTTCCTTGATTTTTATCTTCCAATTTTTTAGTAGACTTTTTTTCTTTTAAAAGCATTTGGGAGATATAATTTAATACCATATAATCAACCCATTTAAGTGTAAAATTGAACAGTTTTTTTATTGTATTTGAAGAGGTGTGCAACTATCAATATAATCTAATTCTAGAATGTTTAATTTCAAAAAGAAATCCCTATCCACGAGCAGTCACTCTCCATCAGCCCTAAGCAACTACTAATCTACTTTTTGTCCCTATAGATTTGCCTGTTCTGGACATCCTATATAATAAAGAGGTAATATGCAAATTAACCCTCATGCCCTCACAAGATGGATGCCTACGACCAGGCCAGAAGGGGGTTAGTGAGGGGCGACCAAACAACTGAACAAGCAGGCTGCGTGGGGCAACCAGGATGGTGGGGGGGCCATGAGGGATGACCAGCCCGGGGGGGGGGGGCAGTTGGGGGCAACCAGGCCAGCGGGGGGGGGGGGGGGCAGTAAGAGGTGACCAGGCTGGTGGGGAGGTGCAGTTGGGGGTGACCAGGCAAGCAGGGGGGGCAGTTGGGGGTGATTAGGCTGGCAAGGGGGGCTGTGAGGGGCAACTAGGCCAGCGGGGGGGGGGGCGGGGAGCAGTTGGGGGCGACCAGGCCAGCAGGGGGAGCAGTTAGGGGCTACCAGGCCGGCAGGGAGGGGGCAGTTGGGGGCGACCTGGCCAGCAGTGGGGGGCAGTTAGGGGCAATCAGGCAGGCACATAGAGGCATTGAGGGGCGATGAGGCTGGCAGAGGGGGGCAATTAGGGGCAACCAGGCAGGCAGGCAGGCGGGCAGGTGAGCAATTAGGGGCCAGTGGTCCAGGATTGTGAGAGAGATGTCCTGGATTGGAGAGGGTGCAGGCTGGGCTGAGGGGACCCCCTGCCCATCCATGAATTTCATGCACCAGGCCTCTAGTTTCATATAAAGGGAATCATGCAATATTTAGCCTTCTTTCAGGTAGCATTATGTTTTCAAGGTTCATCCATGTTGTAACATGTATTGGTGTTCATTTCTTTTTATTGTCAATTAAAAAGACAATGAATGTATATATATATTCCCTGTATGAATATACCACATTTTATTTATCCATTCATCAGTTAATGGACATTTGGGCTATTTCTACTTTTTTGGCAATTATGAAAATGTCACTATGAATATTTGTATACAGGTTGTATGTGGATTTTTTTATTTACCGTGGGTATACACCTAGAAATGTAATTGCTGAATCATATAGTAACTCGGTTTAATTTTTTGAGTAATTGCCAGAGTTTTCTAAAGCTGTTGCACCATATTATATTCCCACCAGCAGTGTATGAGGGTTCCAATTTCTTCACATCCTCTCCAATATTTGTTCCTGTATGACTTTTTACCTTAGCCATCCTAGTAAATGAGAAGTGATATCTCATGATTTTTATTTATGTTTCCCTAATAATTAATGATATTGGACATCTATCTATTCATGTGCTTATTGGCCATATGTTTATATTCTTTGGAGAAATGTCTACTCAATTCCCTTTTGCTCATTTTAAAAACTAGGTTATCTTTTTATTGTTTAGTAAGAGTTCATTTTTAAAAAATCTTTATTGTTGAAAGTATTACATGTGTCCCCTTTACCCCCATTGACTTCTCCTAGCCTGCCCCCGCTCCTTCAAAGAGTTCTTCTTATATATTCTGTAAACAAATCCCTTATCACTTATATGACTTGAAAATATTTTCTCCCATTCTGTGTGCCAGTTCACATTCTTGATGATATCATTCAATGCACAAAAGTTATTAATTCTGTAAAAGTCCAATGAATCAATATTTTCTTTTATCGTTTATACTTTCAGTGTTGTATCTAATAAATCATTGTCTAACCTTTATTGGATATAATTTCAGCAATTACATATTTAGTTTTTAAAATTTCTTATTGTTCTAGTTGTACGTTTTTCATGAAAATAAGTTTTTACTCTAGAAGTACAATATCTTATTATATCTTTATAAGAATACTAATTCCAGTTTTTATTTTTAAAGTTCTGACCCTGAGTTATAATCTTCTTGTGTCAATTTTTAAATTTGTTTATCTTGGTTTTTCTCTTCCATGCTACTGGTTTCCTTGTGATCTTTGGCTATCAATTCATATTTAAAAATTGGGACTAAGTAGACTCTTCTAAGTAGCAGGTACATTTTGTTCAGCTACTGAGTATGTGGGCTTTTAGATAAGCCTCTCTTTTCACTGGGATGTCTGTTTTTAAGGCAGCGTCTGTTGACCAATCCATTTTACTTTAGAGAAGGAGGAGGAGGATGCACAGCCAGCCTTTGGCATGGGTATCCCACAATGCTTTATTCACTGTTTTATTTACTATGCAAGAGCAACTCCATCTTAACATACTAGGTTCATCCCCTGGCAATTCTTTCAGTTTCTTTGGTGAGGGCTCCTGAGCTTTGGTTTGGCATTTGCTTAGAGATAATAGACCGAGCTGTTTTTGCTCTATCTGGGCGGGTAGGGCACTTAAAATGATGGAGGAACAGTTGAGCTCTGGTTGTAGTCACTCTGCAGACAGACTTTCATATAAACCCCTTGACTTGGTCCCCCTTTCTCATTCCACCCTCTTCTGACTCAGAGCCTATCTGCTAGGCAGATTAGCTATCTTTATTCAGAGCCCACATTCTCTGGGTTGCCATTTCCTTACTCTGCTTAATTGTTGACAGTCTTCCATCTGTTTAACTATCTTAGTTAAAATGCTTTCAATGAATGTCTGCTTCTTGATACTACTGCCTCACCAAAAAATAGATTAGGTCCCTACTCTATAGCAGATATAGCAATAAACTCCAAGTAAATTAAAAGAGCTTAACATTAACAATTAAAACATTTAAACTGTCTATATGAAAAGGAAATAGTAACTTTATCCTAACTGTGTAAGGAAAGAAACAGAAAAGACTACTAATAAGAAAGTAGACAAGAATAGTTATAATAAAAATAAACTTTTGAAACAATAAAAACATGTTTCAAAGTAATAAAAAAGCAATAGGTTAAGATAAAATTGTCATTATATAGATGATGCATAAGTTTATAAAAGAAAAGCAGAGGAAATTGATATAACCCTAAAGAATAATTCTTCATGCCTTTAGATAAAAATCAATTACTAGGAAGAGCCATTTCCCGAATGAGGAAATGAAAATAATAAAACAAGCATTTTATTAAGTATGTTCCATATTCCAGGCAACACGTTAGTCCCTGAAGATATAAAAGTGAAGATTCTATATCTGTCCTAGTGGAGTTTGTATCCTAACTGGAAAGACAATCCTATAACTACCTAAGTTAAAAAAATTAAAAATTAGTTTGGCTCGATAAAGTTAAAGCTAAACCACTATGATTTATATAAACCACCATAATATACAATGATTTAAAATGCTTCACAATCACATTTATGCATACTGCTTTTGGGTCATATGACTATAGAAACAGTTGTTGAATAGGACAGAATTTATTCAACAAGCACTTATAATACACCTATTGTATTCCTAGGTTCTGAGGCTACAAAATGAATAAAACATAGGCTGGGTCCTGATCCTAGTCCACAATCTAGTAGGGGAGGCAGACATATAAATAAATAAGTTATCATCAATTTGATAAGTGCTACAGCAGGAAAATAAACAAAGTACCATATAAGGACAGAGGAGGTGATAAAAAATCCTGCCTAAAAATGTCAGAGAAGATCTATTGAAAAGATGAAAAATTAGGGGATAGGGTGTTACTCTAAAGAAAATGTCACAAGATAAAAAGGTGCAAAGGGAAAAGGTATATGGCATCTGTCAAAATTTACATATATTTTTATGGCTAAGGGCACATTGTGCAAAGGGCATGGAGCAATAGACTGCAAAATGAGGCAGGCACCTGACTCTGAAGCCCAGGGGGGACATGTGAAAGGGTTTGGATTTCAAGCAAGAGTGATTTGATCACATGTTGGATTTTTTTAAAAAACCACTGAGAAATCAATGTGAAACAATTATTAGAGTCTAACACTAAATATATAGAAACCATTCAGGAGAAAAAATGATAAGGCTTAAAATAAAAATGGAAAGAAGACAGAATATGAGTGATACTAAGATGTTAGAAACAACAGAACTTAATAAGTAATTGATAGAATATATGAACAAAGGAGAGGAATGAATTTGAAATGGCCTCCCAGTCTGTGCCTGAGGCAAAAATGGTACTGTGTCATTAACCAAACCTGGGGCAGGAGAAAGGAGACGACATAAGGATTTGGAAAATGTTCAGTTATATATATATTAGAGGCCCGGTGCATGACATTCGTGCAATGGAGGGGAGGGGTTCCTCAGCCCAGTCTGCATCCTCTCGCAGTCCAGGAACAGGCCTAAGCCGGTAGGCGGACAGTGCCCAAGGGGTCCTTAGCACTGCTGTGGAGGCGGGAGAGGCTCCTGCCACTGCTGCTGCACTCACCAGCCATGAGCCTGGCTTCTGGCTGAGAGGCGCTCCCCATGTGGGAGCACACTGACCACCAGGGGGCAGCTCCTGCAGTGAGCATCTGCCCCCTGGTGGTCAGTGCGCTTCATAGTGACCGTTCATTCCACTGTTCGGTCGATTTGCATATTAGGGTTTTATTATATAGGATATATTTTTTTTCAAGAAAAAATGATTTTAAGTATAATAATGTTACATGCAATAAACATTAATATTTCAAAAAAAATGAGTTTAAGTATAATATTACATGCAATAAAAATTAATATTTCAAAAAAGACTTAAACAAATATTACCAAAACTGTACTAACATAGTATATCATAAAAGTTGTAGGAAAAATTAAAAATCTGCAAATAACAGGATTACTTGTGTTATATTCTAAAATATTTTTTTCCTCTGGCTCTATTTTGGATCATCAGTTTATGCTGTTCATTATATCCCACAAATTAGTGAGATCATGTATTTATCTTTCTCCGACTGGCTTATTTCACTTAGCTTAATGCTCTCCAGATCCATCCATGCTGTTACAAATGGTAAGAGTTTCTTTTTTTTTAGATGTACCATAGTTTTTTAATCCACTAATCTGTTGATGGGCACTTAGGCTATTTCCAAATCTTAGCTATTGTAAATTGTGCTGCTATGAACATAGGGGTGCATATATCCTTTATGATTGGTGTTTCTGGTTTCCTGGGCTATATTCCTAGAAGTGGGATTACTGGGTCAAATGGGAGTTCCATTTTTAACTTTTTGAGGAAACTCCATACTGTTCTCCACAGTGGCTGCACCAGTCTGCATTCCCACCAGCAGTGAAGGAGGGTTCCTTTTTCACTGCATCCTCACCAGCACTTGTCTTTGGTGATTTGTTGATGACAGCTATTCTGACAGGTGTGAGATGGTACCTCATTGTTGTTTTGATTTGCATATCTTGGATGATTAGTGACTTTGAGCATATTTTCATATGTCTCTTGGCCTTCTGTAGGTCTATTGAGGTCCTTTGCCCATTTTTTGATTGGCTTGTTTATCTTCCTTTTGTTAAGTTGTATGAGTTCCCTGTAAATTTTGGAGATTGAACCCTTATCACAGAAAACATTGGCAAATATGTTCTCCCATGCAGTGGGCTTTCTTGTTGTTTTGTGGATGGTTTCTTTTGCTGTACAGCAGCTTTTTATTTTGATGTAGTCCCATTTGTTTATTTTCTCCTTAGTTTCCATTGCCTTAGGAGATATATCAGTAAAGATATTGCTACGACATATGTCTGATATTTTTCTGCCTATGGATTCTTCTAAGATTTTTATGGTTTCCCATCTTACATTTAAGTCATTTATCCATTTTGAGTTTATTTTTGTGTATGGTGTAAGTTGGTGGTCTAGTTTCATTTTTTTGCATGTATCTGTCCAATTTTCCCAACACCATTTATTGAAGAGACTATTTTGACTCCATTGTATGCTCTTGCCTCCTTTGTCAAATATTAATTGAGCAAAATGGCTTGGGTCAACTTCTGGGTCCTCTGTTCTGTTCCACTGGTCAATATGTCTGTTCTTGTGCCAGTACCAGGCAGTTGTGAGAACGGTGGCTTTGTAATATAGCTTGATATCTGGTATTGTGATCTCTCCAACTTTGTTCTTCCTTCTCTGAATTGTTGTAGCTATTCGTGGTCTTTTTTTTATTCCATATGCATTTTTGGAGAGTTAGTTTTAGGTCTGTGAAGTATTCCTTTGGTATCTTAATAGGGATTGCATTAAATCTATAGATTGCTTTGGGTAGTATGGACATTTTAATGATGTTAATTCTACAAATCCATGAACACGGTATATTGTTCCATTTGTTTCTGTCTTCCTCTATCTCTTTTTTCAATGTCCTGTAGTTTTCCAAGTACAGGTTTTTTACTTCCCTAGTTAAATTTATTCCTAGGTATCTTAACTTTTTTGTTGCAATGGTAAATGGGATTTTTTTTTTTAGTTTCTCTTTCTGTGAGTTCATTATTGGCCTATAAAAAAGGCATAGATTTCTGGGTGTTAATTTTGTATCCTACTATATTGCTGAATTCATTTATTAACTCTGCTAGTTTTCTGATGGAGTCTTTGGGAATTTTCTATGTACAATATCATGTCATCTGTGAATAATGATAGTTTTACTTCTTTTCCAATTTGGATGTCTTTTATTTCTTCTTCTTGTCTGATTGCTATGGCTAGCACTTCCAGTACTATGTCAAACAGGAGTGGTGAAAGTGGGCAACCTTGTCTCGTTCCTGTTCTTAGGGGAAATGACTTTAGTTTTCACCCATTGACTATGATGTTGGCTGTAGATTTGTTGTATATGGCCTTTATCATGTTGAGATATGCTCCCTCTATTTCCACTTTGCTGAGAGTTTTTATCAAAAATGGGTTTTGGATTTTTTCAAATGCTTTTTCTGCATGTACCGATATTATCATGTGATTTCTGTCTTTCAATTTTTTTATGTGATGTATCACATTTATTGATTTGCAAATATTGTACCAGCCTTGCATCCTTGGAATAAATCCCACTTGATCCTGGTGTATGATCTTTTTATTATATTGCTGGATGAGATTTGCTAATATTTTGTTGGCAATTTTAGCTTCTATGTTCATCAGGGATATTGGCCTGTAATTCTCTTTCTTTGTAGTGTCTTTATCTGGTTTTGGAATTAGGATAATACTGGCCTCATACAAAGAGTTTGGAAGTGTTCCTTCCTCTTGGATTTTCTGAAATAGTTTGAGGAGTATAGGTGTTAGTTCTTCTTTGAATGTTGGTAAAATTCCCCTGTGAAGCCGTCAGAACCTGGGCTTTTGTTTGGTGGGAGTTGTTGTTTTTTTTCCCTGACACTCAATATATTTTTTTTTATTGTTTAAAGTTCTACATATGTCTCCTTTTTCCCCACTTGACCCCTCCCCCTTGCCACTCCCACTTCTGAGGACAAGCCCCCACTGCCCCAGTGTCTGTGTCCATTGGTTATGCTAATATGCATGCATATAATTCCTGTGGTTGATCTCTAACCCCTCTCCTCTCCCCTGCCATTTGTCTCTGTATCTATTTTTGTTCATCAGTTTATATTGATCGATATATCCCACATTTGAGTGAGATAATGTGATATTTATCTTTCTCTGACTGGCTTATTTCGCTTAGCATAATGCTCTCCGTTTCCATCCATGCTGTTGCAAATGGTAAAAGTTCCTTCTTTTTTATAGTGGCATAGTATTCCATTGTGTAGATGTACCACAGTTTTTTAATCCGTTCATCTGCTGATGGGCACTTAGGCTGTTTTCAAATCTTAGCTATTGTAAATTGTGCTGCTATGAACATGGGGGTGCATATATCCTATCTGATAGGTGTTTCTGGTTTCTAGGTGGGAGTTTTTTTTTTATTACTGCTTCTATTTCATCAGTTGTTATTGGCCTATTCAGGTTTTTTTTTATTCTTCCTGATTTCGTTTTGGGAGATTGTATTTTTCTAGGAATTTGTCTATTTCATCCACATTGTCCAGCTTGTTGGCATATAGTTGTTCATAGTATTTTCTTACAATCCTTTGTATTTTTGTGGTGTCAGTGGTTACTCCTCCACTTTCCTTTCTGATTTTATTTATTTGGGTCCTCTCTCCTTGTTTCTTGATGAGTCTGGCTAATGGTTTATCAATTTTGTTTATACTTTCAAAGAACCAGCTCTTGGTTTCATTGATTTTTTGTATATATATATTCTCTGTGTTATTTATTTCTGCTCTAATCTTTATTATTACCTTCCTTCTACTTACTCTGGGCTTTCCTTGTTGTCCTCTTTCTAGTTCTTTAAGTTGTAGGGTTAAATAGTTTATTGCTGATTTTTCTTGTTTTTTGAGGTAGGCCCATAGTGCTATGAACTTCCCTCTCAGGACTGATTTTGCTGTGTCCCAGAGACTTTCGGTTGTTGTGTGTTCATTTTCATTTGTTTCCAGGAAATTTTTTATTTCTTTCTTGATCTCATTGGTAACCCATTCATTATTTAATAACATGCTATTTATCCTCCATGTGGTTAAATGTTTTTGGGTGTTTTTACTGTAGTTGATTTGTAATTTCATTCCACTGTGATCTGAGAAGATGATTGATGTGATTTCAATCTTCTTGAATTTGTAGAGACTTGTTTTGTGTCCTAACATGTGGTCTATCTTTGTGAATGATCCATGTGCACTTGAGAAGAATGTATATTCTGCTGCATTGGGGTGAAATGTTCTATAAATGTCAATTAAATCCATCTGATCCAGTGTGTCCTTTAGAGTCTCTGTTTCTTTGTTAAGTTTGCCTGGAAGATCTATCCAGTGCAGTCAGAGGGGTGTTAAAGTCCCTTACTATGACTGTATTGTTGTCGATCTCTCCATTAAAGTCCTCTAGAAGTTTTTTTTTTTTTTTTAATATATATTTAGGTGCTGCTATGTTGGGTGCATATTTGTTTACCAGGGTTGTGTCCTCTTGTTAGATCAATCCCTTTAGTATTATGTAGTGACCTTTGTTGTCTCTTGTAATGGCCTTCATTTTAAAGTCTATTTTGTCGGATATGAGTATTGCTACTCCTGCTTTTTTTTCTTTTCCATTTGCATGGAAAATTTTTTTCCATCCCTTCACTCTCATCCTGTGTATGTCTTTTGTTTTCAGGTGGGTCTCTTGTAGACAGAATATAGTTGGCTCATGTTTTGGTATACAATCTGCTACCCTACAACTTTTGATTGGAGCATTTAGTCCATTTACATTTAGGGTTATTACTGATAGGTACTTATTTATTGCCATTATATTTCTGTATGGCTAGGTTTCTCTCTCTGTTTCTTCTTATTATTACAGCAATCTATTTAGCATTTCTTATAATGCTGGCTTGGTGGTGATGTATTCCTTTAGCCTTTTTTTTTTTTTTTTTTTTGGTCAGGCTTTTTATTTGACCTTCTATTTTGAATGATAGCTTTGCTGGATATAGTAATCTTGGTCTCAAATCCTTGCTTTCCATTACCTTGAGAACTTCACACCAATCCCTTCTGGCTTATAGAGTTTCTGATGAGAAATCAGGTGTCAGCCTTTAGGGAACTCCTTTGTAGTTAACAGTTTTCTTTTCTCTTGTTGCCTTTAAGATTCTCTCTTTGCATCTGGAATAAAAAAAGACCCCGAATAGCTGCAACGATCCTGAGAAAGAACAAAGTAGGTGGGATCTCAATGCCAGATATCAAGCTGTATTACAAAGCCACTGTTCTCAAAACTGCCTGGTACTGGCAGAAGAACAGACATATAGATCAGTGGAATAGAATAGAGAGTCCAGAAATTAGCCCGAACCAATATGCTCAATTAATTTTTGACAAAGGAGGCATGAACATACAATGGAGCCAAGATAGTCTCTTCAATAAATGGTGTTGGGAAAATTGGACAGATATATGCAAGAAAATGAAACTAGACCACCAACTTACACCATACACAAGAATAAACTCAAAATGGATAAAGGACTTAAATGTACGACAGGAAACCATAAAAATTCTAGAAGAATACAAAGGCAACAAAATCTCAGACATATGCCAAAGCAATTTCTTCACTGATACAGCTCCTAGGGCAGTTGAAACTAAAGAGAAAATGAACAAATGGGACTACATCAAAATAAAAAGCTTCTGCACAGCAAAAGAAACCATCAACAAAACAACAAGAAAACCCACCTCATGGGAAAACATATTTGCCAACGTCATATCTGATAAGGGCTTAATCTCCAAAATTTATAGGGAACTCATACAACTTAACAAAAAGAAGATAAACAACCCAATCAAAAAATGGGCAAAGGATCTAAATAGACACCTGTCAAAAGAGGACATTCAGAAAGCCAAGAGACATATGAAAACATGCTCAAAGTCACTAATCATCCGAGAGATGCAAATCAAAACAACAATGAGGTACCATCTCACACCTGTCAGAATGGCCATCATCAACAAATCAACAAACGACAAGTGCTGGAGAGGATGTGGAGAAAAAGGAACACTTGTGCACTGCTGGTGGGAATGCAGACTGGTGCAGCCACTATGGAAGGCAGTATGGAGGTTCCTCAAAAAATTGGAAATGGAACTCCCATTTGACCCTGTGATCCCACTTCTAGGAATATATCCCAAGAAACCAGAAACACCAATCAGAAAGGATATATGCACCCAGATGTTCATAGCAGCACAATTCACCATAGCTAAGATCTGGAAACAGCCTAAGTGCCCATCAGTAGATGAATGGATTAGAAAACTGTGGTACATCTACACGATGGAATACTATGCTGCTGTTAAAAAGAAGGAACTCCTACCATTTGCAACATCATGGATGGAACTGGAGAGCATTATGCTAAGTGAAACAAGCCAGTCAATGAAGGAAAAATACCACATGATCTCACTCATTCATGGATAATAAAGACCATTACAAACTTTTGAACAATAATAGATACAGAGGCAGAGCTGCCTCAAACTGATTGTCAAACTGCAGTGGGAAGGCCAGAGAGACTTGGGGGGCAGGAGGGAGGGGAGTAAGAGATCAACCGAAGGACTTGTATGCATGCATATAAGCATAACTAATGGACATAAGACACTGGGGGGTAAGGGAGGGTAGGGGTTTGTCAAGGGGGGGGGGGGGAAGGATACTTATGTAATACCCTTTGTAATACTTTAAGCGAAAAATAAAAAAAATAAAAAAATAATAATAATAATAATAAAACAAAAAATAAAATAAAATACATGTAAAAAAAAAAAAAGATTCTCTCTTTGTTTTTAATTTTTGGCATTTTAATTATTATGTGTCTGGGCACGGGCCTGTTTGGGTTCTTCTTGTTTGGGGTTCTCTGTGCCTCCTGAACTTGTGTGACTTTTTCCATTACCAGGTTAGGGAAATTTTCTGCCATTATTTCTTCAAACACCTTCTCTATGCCTTTCTCCCTTTCTGCCTCTTCTGGCACACCTGTTATTCTAATATTGTTATGTTTCACGTTAAGCAGTCCTCCTATTTTTTAATTATTTTTTCTTTTTGGTTCTCTGATTGAGTGATATTTTTAACTCTGTCTTCTAATTCACTGATTTGATCCTCAGCTTCCCCTAATCTGCTGTGTATTCCTTCCAATGTGCTCTTTATTTATATTATGTCATTCTTTATCTCAGACTGTTCTTTTTTCATAGTTACTATATCTTTTTTCACACTGTTGAGCATCTTTACCATCAATACTCTGAACTCTGTTTCAGATAAATGTCTTATCTCTGCTTCATTTATCTCTTCTTCTAGATAATTCTCTGGTTCTTTCGTTTGGGGGTTGTTTCTTTGTCTCCTCATTTTGGCTTTCTGTTTGGGTTTGTGTCTATGTATTACACCTCTACACCTCTCAATCTCTAATGCAGGACAGTGTTAAAGGCCATTTTTGACTAATTAGATCAGGTAGAGAATCAAAGCCTCCAGAGACTGTCTTGGCCTACAGACTGATAGGATTCTGACTTGAATTGCCCCCCAGGCAATCGTCTTCAGGTATGGCAAGAGTTTTTTTTTCCAACAGGGTGGGGCAGTTGCTACTCCCTGGAGGCTAATTGTTATTTTTAATCTCTTAAGTAGCCTCTGGGCAAGGTGTTTTTCAATAGGGTGTGTCAACTGTCTTCCCCCCAGTTAACGTAGATGTCTATGTGGGAAAGATGTTCTCTGCTGCTTGAGAGAATGACTCAGCCCAGGAAACTTGGGGTGTCTGCCTTCTGAGCCCTATCCCTCGAGCCCCCAGTCCTGGCTTCTGCCCTCACAGCTCCAGCCCACTTAAGCCTCCTTCTGCCGGAGCACAAGGTGGATGGCTCCACAGGGAATTTTGTACAGTGGCCCTTTAAGAGGGTGCCTGAATTTTCAGCTGTTATTCTCTGGCAGACAGCACCCTGCTGCTTTTCACAGCCAGATGTTATATGGGTACCCTCCTCTGTTTTGGTGCTCTCTGCTGGGGGGGGGGGGGGCCCAGCTTGGGGATTAGATCCCAGAGTTCTCAGTGGCAACCCCCCACAGCTGAGATATCTCTTTGGGACTCAGTTGCTATCTGTGGGCACCGGGCCAGCCCTTTAGCGCTTCTGCCCCTCCTACCAGTTTCTATGCGGTCTCCACCTTCAGTCCTCGGGTGTCAGGGTTCTCTCCTGTGAGTTTTCTGTTGATTATTCAGGAAGTTTTTCTGTATTTTAGTTGTAATACCAGTTTGTTTCTGTGAGCATGTCCATGCAGCATCCACTTACTCTGCCACCATTTTTAATCTCCCAGTTGTTTTTATAGTTAACAAAATTCAAATTTAAACAACCATGAGGAGTCTTGCATCAATTAAAATAGAGTAAATGAATAAAAAGACAATATTCATTGCTGTGGGGTATTGGGGGAAAAGATTCACTAATACATTACTGCCCTGCAACCTGGTAAAATTGTTCTGAAAAATAAAATCTGGCAACAAATATAAGAACCATAAAAATTATCATATACATACTTCGATCCAGAAACCCAACTTTTTGGAATATAGCCCAAGGATGTAATTCAAAAGAAATAAAAAACCTATTTGTATAAAGATGTTTATAGCTGTGCTATATATTACAGACAAAAACTGGAAGCAGTCCAAATGCCCAACAGTGAGGGAAAGCTTTGGTACATTAATGCAATAGAATATTTTATTGCTATTAAGAATGACAAATATGAGAACTATGTAGAAATAAAGAAAGAGCAATATAAAGCAATGAGTAAAACATGCAGAACTCAAAATGATACATATACAATGATCGCAACTATGTAAAATTATATCTGTATAACCAGGAGAACTGGAAAAGACTACAGAGCTTATAATTTAGAGTGCTGACATTTTTGTTATTGTTGGTTGAGTTGCTAGGAATGTTTATGTATTTCAAGTTATATTTCACTGTATATTTAGTACATATACATTAAGAAAGACAAATCTCCATTTTTTCCTGGCATATAAAGCACTGGGACCTTTCCTTGCCCTAAGTAATTTTCTCTATCTCCTGAGTCCTGTTAGTTTTTAGATGTATAGGGAGATGAACCCCACCACTTGCTACCACAGCATCCAGTTACATGTTCATTTCTTTTATCTGTCACTTACTATTGTATCCAAATTTCTTGACTTATTCATAACAAACCAGCATCTATCTATGTGCTCACATTTACAGTATGTACACAAACTAGAATGCCCTAACTACACCTATGTACTGGGTAGAAGTATCTCCTCAGTATGATTTTTTAACCTCTGGCATGGAGATATATTTGTTTCTTACCTTCTGTTACTCTGATGGAAATACCCCTCCATTTAATGAAGGCCAATTTTTCTGGCCTCCATTTCTTCTAACCTTGAAGGACTTCTCACTTTGTTTTATATCTTCAATCTAGCTCTTCTCTCCTGCATGAGTCTCATCAACACACAAACCTGTCCTACTGTCTCCCAGAAGAAAAATGCCATCACTTTCCTTGACTCCCACATCTTCCTTAGTTTTTCTGTTCTCCTTCATAGCAAAAAATCTGTTAAGGATTACTGTCCATATTATTGTTTCCAATCTTTCACACACACACACCACTTACTCTTCAAACTATTGTGATCTGTCTCCTATTCTCATCACTCCACTGAACTTTGTGATCCAAAGTCACCAAAAACATGCATGTTGCCCAATCCATTGGTACTTTTCTATCTTCCTGTTACTTGACCTCCTGGCCTCCTAGCAGCACTCCCTCTGTATTTAAAACTCTCTTTTCTTGGTTCCTGTGACATCTTAATCTCTCTCTTTTTTCTTACTTCTGAGGTCATTCCTCTTTTCTCCCTCTAAATATGAGAGTTCCTCTGGCCTCTCCTAACCCTCTGTCTCTTCTCTTTCCACATTCTCTCTAACTGATCTCCTATATTCCCACAGCCTTATATCCTATTTGCATTTTAATGATCCCCAGAATTAATATTGCTAGCAGAGATCTTGATCCCTTGACTCATTCAATGATATATTTGACATCTTATTTAGATTCAAACATAATAAATGTAACATGAAAACTAAAGTCATGATTTTCTTCCTAGACTAGTCCTCCAGTCTTCCCATCTCTGTAAATGACAATACCACTCACCCAGTTGCTTGAATATTCTTATGTCATATCACCATACATTTATCCAATATATCAAGACTTTTGGATTCTACCTCCAACAATATATTTCCTTGCCACCATCTTAGTCCAGGTTCCCATCATTCTTTCTTTCTTTACTACAGTGGCCTTCTCACTGCTTCCTCTCCAACCTACTTTCCACAGAGTAAACATAGCATGCTTTTTGCATAACAAGTCAAATTATTTCTCTCCCCAGCTTAATAACATTCAGCATCTTTCCCATTGTACTTAGAAGAAATTCTAAGTCCTTCACTATGCCTATAAGTTTCTATCTATATAATATGATACCTAATCACTTCTCTAGCTATGCCTTTCTTTAGCCAACCTGGCCCTTTTTTCATCTTCCAGGTCTTTGCATATGCTTTTCTTTTTCCCAAGAACACAGATACTGTTCAGTTTAAACTTTATCTAGTTAACACCTACCTATCATTTAAATACACCAAATATCTCTCTTCCTCTTATGTGTGGCTTCATTAAGGAAATCCTTCCATGACCTCCTGCTCCATCAAATCCCAGCCCTTAGAGTCATTTATAGTACCATGTACCTTTACTTGGTATTATCTTAATTTTAAGATCAATTGATTAATGTCTATGTTTCTCCTACCATATTATATGCTCTGTGAAGGTAAAGAAAGTATCTGTTTTTGTTTATTATTACATACCCAGCTCCTGACATGGTACTAGGCACATATCATTTACTCAAGAAACTTTTCCAGAATGAATGAATAATTAATTAGGATTATGCTACTGAGAGGACACTGTCATCCCATGAAAATACATTAATCAAATCATTAAAAAAAGATAATCCAAAAGCATAACTGCATGGACATAAATGATAGAGTTATTGGCTTTGTTTGATTATGAATTCCCTCCCCAATCCTACCACCTTCTGTTGACTGTGGAAGGTCTGACATGAAAAGTTATTACACTGTTTGATGGAGAATCCCTGATTTAGAGTGGGGGAAATCATGGAAAAAATCTCTCTGTCCTTCCTAAGAACAAAATAACTAGAAAAAATACAAATACATTAATTAATTACATTTAATAAATAATGTTATAAGAACTGCTAAATAATCTGACGTACCCATCTAGGAGGGCGATGACATTCTTTCTGGGCCGCCCAATATTAGGGCCATACAAGCTGGCTCTTGAGTAAATCCGGATGGGCTGCAATAGACTTTTCAGCTGGATGTAATCCTTTCCCAACTGGCTGCCATTTACTGCCCGGCCATGCATAGTCCGATAGTTATTTGGCTCTAGATTAAAAGAAGACATGGAAGTCAGGGTTGAGAAGGGTAAAGCTCTGCCAACCCTTTCCTGTTCACAGATCTCTCTGCCTTTTTCTTAACACTGTGAATAAAATAACCAAAGAGGATGTGAGCTAGCTTAACTTGAGGAACCCCTGCAACAAAAAAGTCAAATGCCATCTTACTATTCTATTCATTTTCAAACTAATCTTCACAAAAGATCACCTAATCCACAACAGAGACACCATACTGATTTTCAGGTGATATTCTATAATGAGTGATATACTGGGTTGAACAGTATTCCACAAAATGTATGTCTACCTGAAACTTCAGAATGTGATCTTATTTGGAAATAGGATCTTAGAAGATGTAATTAGTTAAAATGAAGTAATATGGGATCAGGGTATGTCTTAAACCCAATAACCAATCCTATATAATAAAAGGCTAATACGCAAATCAACCAAATGACGGAATGACTGGTCTCTATGACATGCACTGACCACCAGGGGGCAGACGCTCAATGCAGGAGCTGCCCCCTGTGGTCAGTGCGCTCCCACTGGGGGTGGGGGGGGGGGGCACTGCTCAGCCAGAAGGCGGGCTCATGGCTGGCAAGCCCAGTGGTGGTGGTGGGAGCCTCTCCCACCTCCACAGCAGTGCTAAGAACCCCTCAGGGGATGTCCTAAGTGGGCAGTCGGACATCCCCCGAGGGGTTCCGGACTGCGAGAGGGTGCAGGCTGGGCTCAGGAACCTCCCCCTCCCCCCCAAGTGCACGAATGTCGGGCACCGGGCCTCTAGTATCTTTATAAAAGAAAGGAGAGGGAGATTCAGGTACACAAATACACAGGGAAGAAGGCCACAGGTCAATGGAAGCAAAGATTGGAGATATGCTGCTGTGCCAAAGCTAGCTGGCACTACCAGGAGCTAGGAGAGAGGAATGGAATAGATTCTTCCTCAGAGCCTCCAGAAGGAATCAACCCTGGCAATTCTTTGATTTCAAACTTCTGGTCTCTTGAACTGAGAGAGAATAAATTCTGTTGTTTCATACCATGAAACTCATTATATTTTGATATGACAAGCCTAGGAAATGAATATAAATGATAAAAAAGGAAAGTTCATAAATATGGTTATTATACCAAAAAGTTAGAAAAATGTAATGTTTAATAATAACAAAATAGCTAAATGAAATAATTTAGGGCAAAACCCCCTCTCCCAGTTTTTCTTAACTTGGTAGTTCTAAAGGGCAAGGAAAGTTCTAAATCCAGCAGCTCCACTGCTAGAGGGAGCTAATTTGATTTGGAATGAAGTACATGCTCCAAGAAGACTAACTTGAGGTTTTGATACTGATAGGGGAAAGATATAAACCAGCACACTTGCAAGAAATTTAACAGGCGGTTTGGGGAATAAGACAGTCAAAGTGGGCCTTGATAAGCTCACAGATACTCCTCATAGTCTGGAAGGCTGTGCATGCTCAGGAGAGACTGGAGAGGGCACTAGCTATCTATGCATTCGTAGATGAGTGTGAAACCTAGTACACTCATAAAGGAGACACAAGAAGGCCTATCAGAAAGTAAAAGTTAGTCAGACTTGTAAATTGCCTAAATTTTTATTGTGTTCCCCAACCCACATACAGATCCACTGGCAAAGGATGGAAGCCTTACTGGCTCAATTAAGCACAACCTCTGATCAATCATAGTCTCACCATTAGCCTATGTTGACTAAGGGAAACCCCTAGGAAGCTGGCCTTAAAAATTAAAAAAAATTTAAAAATAAAATTTAAGAGATATTAGCAGTTACATAATGGAAGGGAGGCAGATTCTACAGAACTAGTGCAAACAAACAAAAAGCAAAAGCAAAAATAACCTCTGAGATGGAGGATTTGGAATTCAGGGCTGTGCTAACCTACCTGTAAGTATAGTTTCAACAACAACAAAACAAATTATGAGATGCAAAGATATCAAGATATAGGAAAGATATAGGAAAGATATAGGAAAGATATAGGAAAGTATGAACATATCAAGAAAAAAAAGCAGCAAATAGGAACTCTTTCTTGGGGGCCCAAATGTTAGACTTAGCAGATAAGAACTTCAAAACTGTATTATAAATATGTTCAAAGAACTAATTTATAATAGTTGCAGCAGGCTTCTCAGAGCCTTTTTTGAAATTTATGTTTATTGTTAAAAGTATTATAGATGTCCCCTTTTCCCCCCATTGCTCCTCTCTACCTTTGAGAGGTGCATATACTACAGAGCAGTCCCCAAATATATTTGAATTGTTATAAAGGTTATCTTGTAGGACCAGTGTTCCATAGAACACACCCTATAAAATGCAGCTCAGACTGTGCAGACAGGTTGTATCTGACTTAGCTTCAATTTGTTAGTTATGAATCACAGATGACATTTTCTCCATATGTGGAATGAGTTAACTAGCGATAACTATATATGCAAATGGTGTGGATTCACTAAATCTACTGTCCTTTATTATTTGGTCTTTTACTATTTTCAACGCAGTGGCCAAAAATCTCAAGTGTTTTCAGGCCCATACACTAGAGATGGTCTAATTGAGATCATATCTGAGGCCAACTTATTTTTTTACCCTTTATCTTGTCAATTAAAGCAAATAACAACCTTACTTACCATTACCCAATTCCCAAGAAATGTTGTACTTTTTGCTGGCGCTGTACTTTAATAGGCTCAGGGCACTAGAACTGTTCCAGGAGTTATTGGGATTACGACGCATTGCGTTTAGAGCAAATATCAGGTGGAGTCCAGAGCAATCAGCAAAGTTATAAAGTTTGTCTAGAGACCTGGCTGGGAAAAAGCAGAGAAAGGCTTGTAACTTTCAAATCATCATTCCAACAAAAGGAAAATATTAGCTACTACAAAAAGCCTTTATATGAGTTTCCTAATAGGAATTACACAGAGAGGCTTCTAAAAGCTACTATTACCTTTTGGTTCAGTATACATTTCAAGGTGATTTTAGAAAGTAGCATACACAATTGTAGATGCCATGAAAAGAAGAAATATCACCCAAGGATATTGTGAAAGGGTATGATAGGAGGTAGGACAGATACTATGCTCAGTGGGTCTTGAAGTTTAACCCAGTTCCGAGCAGAGGACTCTGACCTTCTCTGTCCTTGGGCAATTCCAGAGATTCCCTGAGACTTTGGAAGGATGCATAGGAAAATAAAAGTCATCCTAACACCAAAATATTCACTGTTGAACTGAGAACTGACTTAAATAATCTTCTACTTTACAATACCCTCGGCTCACTAATAAGATCAATGCTGTTTTCAATTTCTCCAATATAATTCAAACCCAATACATATCTACTGGAAATCCAAGTTACAAATCTAAACAAAAAAAGTAGAATTGCATGAGATTAAAGAAAAAGTCTGCTCAGATCACATAAAAATCCACTAACTTATAAGGATTTAGAACAATTAGATCAGTAATGAACAAGAGAAAACTCACAAGGATGATAATTAACACTATGGTGTCGGGTGAATTTCCCGCCAAAATATAAGATGGCGCGGGCAATTATTTAGGTTTCCCGCGCAAAATCAGAGTTAGTTTAAAATGCCTATATCTTTTGAAGTATGGGTTCGATTGAAATGAAATTTTCGGTTTCTTGTGTAAAAAATGAAAATTTATTCAATCACAGACATTTTTTTATCTATTCAGTACATAAATAATTCGATATATATAAACTAAATACGAAAAACCCAAAAAATACTTATTACCTAAAAATATACACATATTTTTAAAGTTTAAAATAAAATTTTCATAATAAATCAAAACAAATAGAAATTAATAGTTTTTTAGCGTATGATATTTTTCAAAACACGCCCCTTTATGTAGAGGTATATTGCAAAATTTGCACATGTTGCGTGTCTCACTGCGCAATTTATGAACGGAACATACGCGACACCTTCTCAAAATGTTTTTCTTTTTTCCACTTCCGACAATTGCCTGTAACGTATGCTTTCTCATGTCCATCGATAGCCTGCATGGTGGATCAGATGTAGGTGGTTTAGCCCGCATTCCAGAAGTAGACGGTACTGGTTGAAGGTCTGGAACAATGTCCATGTCCTCTGGAATATCATCCGTCAACCAGTGGATAGCTGTTTGTTTCAAAAACATTTTAAAACCCATTTTTCTTTGCCTCACTGATTTGTAAACTGCATAAGAATTAAATAATGCGCAATTTATCATATACATTGCCAACCTTTTTGTCCATTTGACCGTCCTCCGCAATATCGAATAATATGAAAGGTATTGGTCGGCCCGGTCAACACCTTTCATATGTTTATTGTAGTCAATGAGTGCATTCGGTTTGACAATTTTCTTTTTTGATGTTCTGTCAATATTCTGACTTTCTTCCATCTCCGCAGAATGAATCGAAGAAATCAGGTATACAGGCTTTTTTGATTGCCACACTTGTAACAATATATCATTTTTCCTTATAAATTTTGTTTCACCTTTTTTCAAAGAAATTGTTTGAAAATCTTTAGGTATACCTCGATTTTTCCGGATTGTTCCACATATTCTGAATTTGTTTTTCATAAGTGCTTCACAATTTGCGACGCTATTATAATAATTGTCCATATATATATGGTACCACGAATCAGTGTATGGAGACACTACTGTTTGTATCGTTTCCAATAATCGCTTTCCTTCGCCGCAATAAATTTCCATGTTACAGATATATCCTGTATCACTTTCGCACAACAAACGAACCAATATTCCATATTTAACGATCTTGCCAGCATTATATACCCTAAAGAATAATCTTTCCCTCCAAGGTACGATCCCTTCATCTAGTGATAATTGCTGATGAGGTTTGTAAATATTTATAAATTTAGGCACAAAATAATCTAGTACTGGTCTCACTTTGCAAAGTCTATCTGATTCATTTACGATATCCGCATTATTATTGAAGTGCCAAGCTTTCCATATCTGTCGGAACCTGTCTCTCGTCATCGTTTTACCAAAATATGGCGTCTCCGTCCATGGCTCCGTGGTCCAATAGTCATCTTTTCTATCTTTGCGCACCTGTCCCATGAGAACAATTAACCCTAAAAACTTCTTCATCTCTTGAGGGGTTATATCTTTCCACTTTAGGCTTTTTTTTGAAAGTTTGAAATTATTCCTATTTTGATTATAATACCTATTTGACTCCTCTACAAGAAATTCAAAAAAATCATCTCCGATAAATAATTTCACGGCATCTTCTATATTATTTATAACAGCATCTGTATTTAATCCTTGATGCCCTAAAAAATCTTCTAAGACCGGTGGATTATCAACATGCGACCATTCTTCTCTCCCGCCTTCTATATCTGACTCTGAGTCAGAGCTGGAGCTCGAAATTCTTCGTCGCCTCAATGTCCTGGGACGCACCATTACTTCATCATCACTAGAATCTTCATCACTTGTACTCGCATTTTCAAGATCGCTATCACAAGAATAATTGGACAACTTGTCTGCACAAAACTCATCATCACTATAGTCTGAATGCTGCGACATTCTAGGTTAAAGCAAATAAAAATAATACTAACTGAAAATAGCGGTACTCCGATAGATATCTGATATAAAAAAAATAATTATTATGCGAACACTTTGCGGAACGATTTTATTTTATTTGGTTAAAAAATTCTATATGAATGTCTTTATCACAATATATTTAAATATTTAAACACGTAATAATATTCACAAAACTCAAAACTAAAGACGTCCGGACACAAGAAGTATTTCTCAATAACTATTCTCTTTGCATGGTGAGATATCCAGGGATATCGGTTATAAAATGAGAAAACAATACATTGGTACCCTAACGGTATTGTACTCGACCAGCGCCATAAAGTGTTCTCTACTTACAAGGGATTTTTATGATACCTATTACCCCAATGGGTATGAAACGGTTCGCATACGCAGGTAGGTATCTTTGTGAACGGCCAACAAACAAATATTTGGTAATACGCAGTTACAATCGGCCCGAGTTTACACGTTTCCCGCACTCCACCGCAAATCTATATGAACCGAGTTAAGACGGCTCCCGCGGAGTACGCGCAATTCACACGAGCCGACTTAACTCGTTTCCCGCAATCCAAGTGTTAAGTAGGTTGCTCATAAAATAATTTGAACATTAAAAGGTAAAGAGAGGTCTATTTTGATGTCTTTTAATATTTATGATTGTGCCACAAAAGTTAAATTATTTTGTCAGAAAAATACCATTCAATTAAATAATATTTTTTTCATTCAAATTATCCATAGTTGCAACACAGCTTATACTTTGTTGGGTAAACAATGAAATATTTATTTTCATAATTTTTTGCTTCATTTATAAACTAAAATCCCAATCGAACTTTTGCATAAAAAATTAACATAAATGACTGATACTCTTTTTCGGTAGATTGATTCCCTTTAAATGGTCTTTTTGTAGAACTACAGCAGGTCATCAAGAAAATTATTTTGTTCGATGTTGTTTTGTTATAACATTGATGAGATGCCATAGGCACTTAACTCTTGTTTATATAAATTAGCCTATGGTAAAACTGGTTTCGTTATATGTAGTTTCACTTAAAGACACAGAACCTATCAGTGACTAAGTGAGGACTTACTGTAATTATCTCCATATAATGAGGATTTCCTGTGTTTATTTCATGTATATTAGCAAAACAAATATATAGCAAACACAAAAACATATCAAACCTGTAATTTCATGGACTTGATGGTTTAAGACAAGGCAGAAGGTATTTACCAAAAAAAAAAAAGTGTGAATGAAAAGTGTGAAGAAATAACAATATTAGATGGTTTCCTTAACATGCCCAAATTGAGAACTAGAGTTCTAGAAATTTTGGAAATGCTTTGCTGAGGATAAATTGAAGTCCAGCCTCCTTCATGAAGTCATTCCTGAACACACCAACCTCATCTGAGTGCCCAGTGACATCTCCTGTGACATTGTCTTACCTTGGGATTTGCCTCTTGATTTTCTCATTTCCCTAGAATAAATGGCTTGTTTCCCAGTTACACTGTTAAGTTACTTAAGGCTAATTCTGTATCTCCTTTTTTCCTTCACAGCATCTATCAGAGAGCAATTTCCTGCCTCAAAATTATGCTGAAGAGTTCCCACAACCCAAATCCTTTTAGTTGCAAGTACCAAGTCTAGTAAGAAACTGAAAGGTCCCAAAGAGAGATCTAATAAGTATTATTGCTAGCTCAAGAGATAAATCTAGAATTTATTAGAAAATTACATGTTTGAATGGAGAGCATTTAGTAAATGCTAATCTTTGTTGCAACATCTGCTGTAAGGTCCCATATTTAAGCAAGCCCATGCTTAAAGATGAGTTTCTACTCTCTCCACCAGATGGTGCCAATGCCTCTATGTCCTATAGTCAGGTTTCCTGGCTTCTCATATGAATACTAGAGGCCTGGTGCATGAAATTCATGCACTCGGGGGCAGGGGGGAGGGA
This sequence comes from Myotis yumanensis, assembly GCF_028538775.1. Lineage (NCBI taxonomy): Eukaryota > Metazoa > Chordata > Mammalia > Chiroptera > Vespertilionidae > Myotis > Myotis yumanensis. Next base: position 19,989,797 of record NW_027223764.1, on the reverse strand, counting down.
GGGGGGGGATTCCTCAGCCTGGCCTGTGCCCTCTCGCAGTCTGGGAGCCCTCAGTGGATGTCTGACTGATGGCTGCGTTCACCAGCAGTGAGCCTGGCTTCTGGCTGAGCAGCACTCCCCCTGTAGGAGCACACTGACCACCAGGGGGCAACTCCTGCATTAAGTGTCTGCCTCCTGTTGGTCAGTGCACATCATAGCGACTGGTTGGTCCACCATTAGGCCGAAACCAGCTCTCCGACATTCCCCAAGGGGTCCTGGATTGAGAGAGGGCGCAGGCCAGGCCGAGGGACCCCACCGGTGCATGATTGTGGCCAGAGAGGGATGTGCCTGGACCCCCAGCAGCAAGCTCACCCACTGGTTAGAGCGTTTGCTCCCTGGTAGTCAGGGCATGTCATAACGACTGGTCGACCGGTCGGCTGTCTGCCCCCTGGTGGTCAGTGCATGTCATAGCAAGCGGTTGAGCGGCCTTAGCATATCATTAACATATTACGCTTTGATTGGTTGAACGGCCGACTGGATGACCGTACACTTAGCATATTAGGCTTTTATTATATAGGATTACTCTAAGGAGCATTGACTAATGATGTGTTGAATAAGTTTGGCTTCTACTTGGGCTTCCTTAGAGTTTTATCAAGATAAGTCATTAAAATTTAAGAACTTACTACCCAGTAAGTCATTCCAGTATTAACCCCCAGCCCCTAAACAGGCCCATTTCCACTACATTTTGCTCAGTTGGGTTGGGAGTGGGGTTGGGGCAGCTGTCTCAGAGGAATGACTTCAAAGTATTAACTAAGTTCTGCTCAAGTGTGACTGATCTCTACATTTTGTTGTTCATGTGATTTTATAATCTGTTCATATTCTCATGTGCTCAAAATTGGAATAAACTGATACTTCTCTATTGTACTCAGCATCAATTTCCCCTTTTGGAGTCACTGGCAGTGTTCTCCAAGAGCTAAGGGGAAGGATTATGTGTCCAAGTCCTTAGCCACATAAAAAAAAAACAACAACCAGCATTTTTATTTTAAAAAAAAAATCACAAAGGGGTTTGCCTTTTTTTCCATTTTAGAAATGAATAAAACAAATATACCATGTTTTCTCTGTGATACCTGCCTGTGCTTGGTGAAGAATTTCTCAAATACTAGTTTGATCAACTTTGGACCACATTAGAATGCCCCATCATTCCTCCATAAACACATTATTCCTTGGCTCCTTTCTGTCCTAAGCTTTTAATTATTTCCTGGAATATCCTTCTTTCTCTTTTTTTCATTCTTCATAGCCTAGATCAGTGATGGCGAACCTTTTGAGCTCGGTGTGTCAGCATTTTGAAAAACCCTAACTTAACTCTGGTGCCGTGTCACATATAGAAATTTTTTGATATTTGCAACCATAGTAAAACAAAGACTTATATTTTTGATATTTATTTTATATATTTAAATGCCATTTAACAAAGAAAAATCAACCAAAAAAATGAGTTCGCGTGTCACCTCTGACACGCGTGTCATAGGTTCGCCATCACTGGCCTAGATCAATGGTGTCATCTGTGCGGTCTTCTCTGACTCCTTAAAGTAGAGACACTGGGACTTCCTCTCCTCTGATCTCTCCCAACTATTAATCAGCTCCTGTATCAGCAATAGCTAACCATGCTATCATTGTTTAGCTCTGTTTTCTGCTCTAATGGCAGAATGGAGCAATTCCCAACGAGAGGGTACCATGTCTGCCTTTTTAGCATCCATTTCAGTGTCTGATACACAATAAGCTTTGACAAATGTAACTCATACAGTTGTTCTTTAGGCCCATTCAATGCCACTTCTAGACAATCTGTCTGCACCCTAAACATTCAACCTCAATTATCATTATTCATTGTAGCAAATTCTCTCTAGATGATGTCTGTTACTCTATGCTGTTACATACATTCAAATAACATCCACATTGTGTTCGGTATAGAATGAGTAATACAGAGGAGGCATAGGTTATTAACCAATAGAGACTGGAATAACAGAGGGAATTCTAGTGGAAGCTAGAAAAGAAATGTAAGAATGAAATAGAGTAAGGTGAACTCTGAACCAACTCTGCCTCTTGTAATTCAGAAAGAAATCATCAGTTAATGGGAAACCATTTGAATTACTGAGTACAATCAGTAAGGGAGGGGGCATTTTAATTGCAGCTATTAACAGAACAGTTTAAAATTGCCTAGGAGGAAAACACAGCCACTTTGCAAAGAGTGAAAATATCTCTAGGCTAAGAGTGAATTTTAATATAAAGAGAAATATCTCTGGTTTAGTCAGGGCAATGAAACTTTAACTAGGTTATAAAGAAATCAGCATAAATGTCTATAATTTGACTGAAACTATTGAAGGATAATGAGACTTGAGAAATGTCTATGAATAAAAATTGCAACACTATCAGAAGACTCTGGGCTAGAGACCAAATGACTGCAGTAATCAATGTTACTAGGTTAAGGGAAAACTAAATGCCATTGAATCTCTGGGCCTCTGGATCCCATCAGAAGTCTATCTAAATGGTGACAGGAAAAGGGTTAAAGAGACACTGACATTAGGAAACAGGCCAGGATTGTTTTTAAGAAATGTGCCCTTAAGACAATTATTTTAAAAGATGCAAACAGTATTTTTAGAGGCTAATTTGGAAATATCTATAAGAATTTTAAATGTTCATTTCCTTAGACCAAGAAAGCCCACTGCTAGACATTTTTCCCTATATATATATTTGAAAAATCTCTCCAAGATATATGTACAAATATTATCTCTGCAGTACTCTTTTTAACAGCCAATAACTGAAAGCTATCCAAATGCCTATCAAATGGTTACTGGTTAAACAAATTATAAAGAATCTATGTTATAGAAAGACATTCCAATAAAAAACGGGAGAAGGTTAGAATAAACCCTGTGGAATTGGATTAGATTTGGAGGTATCAATATAACTCATGGTTTTTAATATATATACAGATGGACAGATATAGAAATATAGATGTATATATAGGTGATACATCTATGGATATATAGATATAGATATAATAATGTCTACTGAGCAAGCCTGGAAGTAATGACATCCCAATATCAATGAGCACACCTAGCACCCAAAATTTTGGTTTCTAAATACCATACTCTAATTAAAGGAACCAGGACTCCTTGGAGAAATGGCTGGTTACCAGAAATAGGTCAGAGAATACAGAAATAGGCCTAGAACATTTGATACCAGAAAGTAAGCAAGTGCTCAAAAAATGATAGAGACATTTCTAGGAGACTTAGGAGCCAACTTAAATGAGCTCCCAATGGCTAAAGCTGAGAAAATTTGAACAACACAAATAACATTGGATTATAAAACACAGAACAATATAAATACACAAAAGTTATCTTGTATAAATAAATAATTGCTTACATAAGTAAAAGGGAGAAAAAGAACAGCTGCTGTTCCTCACAGAATACTAATTCATAAATGTAGAAAATGGCATTAGGCAATGCCTCAGTAGAAATTGTTGCAGTCAAGACCATTGATGGATGCTAAAATTATTATGTCTCTCACAGACATTAGACTAGTCTGAAGGCTTTCTTTACCTTTGCCAACTTCCCCATGCCCAATCAATCTCTGGCACACCTAATCCTATCTTTGTGTCTCTTGTTGGCATATATCAGGAATGGTTCAAGGAAGCAGGCAGTAAAATGCAGATCTGGGACTGGTTCACTCACCACCCAGTAAGAAAAAAAACAACCATCTTAAGTGTGGTAGGAGGGTGCTAAAGATTTCACTGGTGGTAACTTGAAAACATAGTCAGGTAGAAGGATGCAGCCGCAGTAATTTAAAAGATATGAGTATGGGGTATTCCAAAAAGACGCCAGGGTTGCAGATTATTGCAGAAATATATTGAGGCCCTGAAAAAAATAATGAGAAATTAGGGGTTGTTAATAAGTAACTAAAGCTAAGTGTGAGAGCCAGAGGACTTCTCTGGTTATTTATAAAGGTGCCCTTATATCTTGTAGTGTAAGAATACACATAGTTAAGCAGAAGACAGATCTGACAGTTCCAGAGCTTCAGGGACATTTGAATGGTCAATCAAAAAAAGGTCTGTTGTGGTACTATCAAGGCTCTGGTTGGAAAAACCTAGTAATCTGAAAAATGGGATGGGGACATCTGGATGGATGCCACAGATGTTGGAGCTGAAGAGCCTCCCTGAGTCCAAAGGGCTTACAGTGTAGCCCACCCTTAGGAAGAGGTAGCATTTGCCCTGTGCTAGAAAATAGTAGAGAAGCCTCTCTGCAGGACAACAGGAGCCCCCCTCAGGAACTGTTGCAACTCCTCTCCTGGCACCTCTTCTCTAGCATTACCCAGTTAAGGAAATGAATAGACTATGTGGTCAAGGAGTTGTGAGAATTACCTAGCATGTAACTATAGGAGCCAGGGATGTACTCCTAGAATCAGACTTTGAAGATGCCTGATCAAGGGACCCAGGATGTAAGATTGGTTAATCAAGAATTCATTGGCTTGGGGTTGCTTTCTTGGGACATGGGATTTAACATCCTAGCAAGTATCCCAGGGGCTGGGGCAAATCCACTGCCAGGATAACATTTAGCATCCTAGAAAAAGTAATGGCCATGCTGAGCAAAGTAGAAATGCTTCAGTTGCCCTGGCAGATGGTACAGGGAGGAATAAAAGAGACTGAGGGAAGTGGCCATGTTAAGATGGATATATTTATAAGGCCAGAAAACTCACCAGAGGGCTGTGGTCCAGGGGAGAACCCAAATGACACAATTCCACCAAGGCCAGTATGAATGTGCTGGCAAGAGAGGCACAGCATCAGTAAGAAGTTCAGTATTGGCTCATATGCAGCCAGGTTTGGGCTTGTCAGTAACCAAGAGGATGGGATGATAAGGGCCAAAGCAATAGAGCTCAGTGGTGATGCTTAAACGCAATAAGCCAAAAGGCTGCAATTCCCATAATGGCCAGCAAGATTAGAGGGGCAGCCAACGGGTTTGATAGCAGGGAGTTGTGAAGATGGATAATGGAGCATGACATCCTTGGGCAAATAGATGGGTAGCCACAGGAGTGTTACGTAAAATCTACAACCATGGAAAGATAAAAATGAATGAGCAGGAGGCTGAAAAGTCCTAATCCCTTGCTAGTTCTTGGTCCTGAGCCAGTTTTCAGGTCCAGAACCCATTAACTGAAGGCATGGCCAGATCTTCAGGAATAACACTGTAACATTACATATATATATATATATATATATATATATATATATATATATACACACACACACACACACACACACACATATATATGTATATATACATATATGTATATATGTATATATATATATATATACATACATGTATATATGTATATATATATAACTGTCCGACTGTCCGATAGCTATGATGCACACTGACCACCACGGGGCAGACACTCAATGCAGGAGCTACTGAGCTGTGGTCACTTGGCAGCAGCGGTTCTCGGGTGACGCACCCTGGAACCAGAGAGGAGAGAGCCTGATTCCTCTCGATTCCTCTCACACTCCTCTACTTTGCCTGTTCTCCATATGAAAGCTTACTTATGGTGGCCTATTTCCAAGATCCTAGCCAGAGGTATATGAATATATACCCAGCAGTCAAGGGTATTCTGTATTAATAAATTAAATAAATAAAAATGATTTCATTCAGTAGACATAGCAAGAATTTATTCTTTTACAGTTTAATTATTTTTCTATATAATATTATCTCATATATTTTTGGATTTTTATGAGACTCTAGGCTTTTAGTATTTTAAGATTCAGACACTATGAATTCATTTAGACATAGTACTACATCTGCGTCAATAAAGAATCAGATTAGCTGATAATTAAATAATTAAATAATTCTCAGATTAGCTGCCTTTCTCTGAACCCATCCAGAGGGGTTAGGGACCTATTCTTGCACAATCTTTAATGACAACTATCCCAATTATTTTGGACGAGATGCTTTTAGGATATACAGTAATGACCTCCCTTGTAATGTATAATCCCTGCTCTAAACCCCAATCTGTTTATGAAAATTTCAGATTATATAATCCTTATAAAACTTTAAAAGCTCCTCTGGAAAGAAACATTTTGGCAAAATATATTAAAAGCTTTTAAAGTGCACGTACCCTTGGACTAAAAAACTCCACTCCTAAAAATTTTCTCTGAGGGAATATACAGAATTGGATAAGAATGTTCATCATAGCTTTATGTAACTGCAGAGAGAGAGAGAGAGAGAGAGAGAGACTAAATTTCCAACAATAGGGGAGTGAATAAATACATCCATAGAATGAATTCAATAAATGCACTACAGAAAAATATTTTTGACATGGAAAATATTAATACAGTGCTAAGTGAAAAATAGCAAATATATATTTAACCTTTGTTGTTTAAAAACCACTAAGCAAATAGCCCTGGTAGGTTCAATTCCTGGTCAAGGGCACGTACTTGGATTGCATTGGCTGTAATTTTGACCTTCTTGTTTCTTTCCAGCCTTAATGGAGATCTTTCAGATTAAAATTAACATTAGAAAATCTGGATCATCTTTTGGATAAATATATATCTATATACATATGTATACACATACAGGAGTGGGCAAATGTAGGTTTATAGTTGTGAGTATGTGAAATGCAGTTTATTCTTGTATTATTTATTAATTATTGTATTATTTTACATATAACTATAAACTTCTTTTTTACCACCCCTGTACATACATATACACATATTCTATTCTGATCCTTAATGTCTTCTCTGCCTTCACTGTATCTATTTGGGTATACATATATATGTATGTATCTGTGTACACAAAAAATTACAGTGAAGGCAGAGAAGATATTAAGTACCAAAATAAAAAATAATAATTAAATAGGAGTACAATGATCAATTTCTATAGTTCCCCTTGGCAAGGCTAATATAATATTTAAAAGAAAAATTACTCTCTACTCCACATATTGAGCAATGTTGATGATTCAAGAAAGCAGAAGCTAGAGAACCACTATGCAACCAGTAAAACAACTATTAAACCAGCAGCATCAACAACAACCAAAACAAAATATAGCATTAGGTTTAAATGATTGAATTAGCCCTCTCTCTCATGCCTCCTGGTACTTGACTATATTACTAATATGTTAGTGTGTGGGAGAAACCTCCTAAGTCAGCTGCACAATCAGATCAGAACTCTCAAGAGCTTCCCACTCATTCCAACCCCCACTCACCACTAATTGCATCCTCCTTTCTTTTAGACTTCATGGGTCTGGCTGGTGAGGCATGGGCCTGGTCAGGGGGAAAGAAGTAGGGCAGATGCTGCAGTTTTAAGTGAAATCAGGTGTTGCCTTCTCTGACGTGAGATCTGGAAAATCTCAGTACTTAAGTAACTGGCATTGGCAACTGAATACTCAGCCTTCCCCACTGGGCTCAGCCTTCCCTTTTCCTGCAAGAAGAACTATTTAGGCTTTCCCTTTTCCTCTTACATTGCCAAGTTCCTCTATAGAGGCCATTGAATAAGAATTTCCATTTTGTAGATATTCACATAACATGAGACTAAGCATGTTGAGAATGGAAAGGTTTTTGGTAATAGAATATCACAGTGTCAGTAAAGCACTGTCTAGTGTTGTTGGTGACTCAGGCTTCTACCTGTGGAGGAAGTATATAAAAGATTTCTTGGAGGAGTGGGGAGGAATGAATAACTCCATATGCTATGAGCTACAGGCAGAAACACAGCACACACGTTTAATAAAGTCAAAGCATTACATGGGGCTAGGAAAACATTCTTGGGGGTTTTTTTCTTCTTCTTCTGCTAGTTCAGTCTGGAACTACTTCACCACAAAATTTCAATCCAGATTGCAGGAAACACACATGTGCTCACACACAGCTGATGTATGATCATCTTTATAGTGTTTGGTTGACCTGCATAATGTGCCTCAGCACACTGTTACTTGGGTTAGGGAGCCTCCACATGTAGCACCTTTCAATCCCATCTCCATACTACAGTCCCATCTTAGATAGGATGTGGCTCCTTTTGGAGAGACAGCCCCACACGTACTCAGGGTATCTGGATGAAAACATGCATCATTATGAGTATGGTGTCAGTGCCAGTGCCGGTGATTCTCTAGTCTAGGTGGGACAAATGCAATCGTGATGAGGGCCAACAATTCTGAATTTAGTTGCTGACTAAAGACTAAATCAGTGGAACAACCTCAAAACTTGAAATTCTGAAAAACGAAACAAGCATTCCAGGGAAAGAGGACTGGTCTAAGAGCTATGGCTAAATCTTCACTAAGAATATTCTACCACCCCACCACTCTTCACCTAATACTCTAGGTCAGTGGTCGGCAAACTGGCCCCTTGAATGTGGCTCTTCCACAAAATACCACGTGCGGGCTTGCACAGTGCAATTGAAACTTCGTGGCCCATGCCACAGGGCCAAAGAGCTGCATGTGGCTCGCGAGCCACGGTTTGCCGACCACTGCTCTAGGTAATCTGACCCACCCCTATGGATTCATCCCAAACTATATGCTAATATTTCAGTCCAAATTTAAATCTCCAGTCCAGGGCTTGTCTCCTGAACTGTAGACTGGTCATATCAATCATCTCTACCTAAATGATGCACGAACATTTCAAATGGTACATACGAAAAAAAACTCATCAGCCACCCCAATAAACATTTCTCTTCTTCTATTCCCTGAACTAATGAAATGACATAGTCATTTTTCAGTAAACCTGAGAATTATCCTAGGTTCCTCCCTCTATCACCTATCACAACCAAAGCTAATCAAGTCCATCTTCTAAACCTTTGCCAGATTCTCCCGTCCTCAGTCCCAACCACCTCCACCCTAATTCAGGCCACCATGTCATTCATCCAAATAACTGCTACAGCTTCCCCATTTAGCACCCTTCAACCCTGTCTCAGAGAGCTTTCTTAAAAGGACATCTATACTATATCATCCATGTAGTATTCTTGCCAAAGATATTTAAACAGAACCTGACCATACGGGAACAATCAGACAAATCCAAATTTTGGTGCATTTATAAGAAATCTAGCCTGGATTCTTCAAAAATGTCAATGTCACAAGAGACAAAATATAATTGGGGAACTGTCCTAGATTTTAAAAGATTAAAGTGTAAGAAACTAAATGTAAACAAGATCCTTGTTTGGATCCAGGATTGAGATGGAGGAGGTGAAAATAGCTACTGTGGACATTGCTGGTATAATTAGGAAAAGTTACACGAACTGTGTATTAGATGATATCGAATCAATAAATGTCAAATTTCTTAGGTATTGTAATGGTATTGTGGTTATGCAGGAGAAATGTCATGATGTATGCAACTTACTCTCAAATGATTCAGCCAAAACTTACATAAGTAGATATATACCTGATAAAAAGAAGCAAAATGTGGCAAAATTTAAACAATTAATGAATCTAAACTTTCAAGTTTCCTTCGAGTTTTAAACTTTTCAAAATAAAAAGTTGTGCAGGAAAAAAAGAGACAGAGCCGCCAGTTACCACTACTAAAGTGTTCTTCCAGGAGACATCTTTTATGTTACAAAAAAACTTGAATCTCTTGGAGATTAAAAAAATGGTAGGGAGGTCATTAAGGTTAAATTACTAAAGCCATTTATTCTCACCCCCAGTACCTTGGGCAGGTTTAATTTCCAATACAAGTTAATTCAAGACTTAAAACTATACATAGAAGTGGCTAGGCCATTCAACAGAGAAAGTGAATTTTGCCAGTCATTTTCTTTTACACACAAGAATATAAAAGCAATTACAAGCAAACTCTCTTTAAATCCTCATAATAACTAAATGAGATATTTTAAAGATGAGGAAAACCAAACTGAATTATGTCCTAGAGTTTTTATAACTGTCAAACCAATAAAGCACATTATTATGTGATATCAGAAGTTTGCAAAGATTAAACATGTTAAACTTTTTAAAACAGGACAGTTAAATCTTTGTGTGTGTGTTTGCTGTTTGTCAACTATATTATAGTTTTCCTCTGCTCCACAACAAAATAAAACAAAAATTTTAAAAAAACTATGTTAAGCCCTGATCAAATAATTGTTGCCCTGTCCTTCCTCTCCCTTGTCACATCCCCTTTTTACTCTCTATGCTACAGCCATATTAACTACTTGTGCTTCTTTGAAGCATAGGTTCTGTCATGCCACCAGGATTGCTTGGTGGTGGTCTAAGTCAAGGGAAATAGGACATGCTCCTTCATGCCACAGTTATGCCTATTGCAAGCATATCATACACAAGAACACCTAAAATCAAATCTAAACATAGAGGGAGTCAGACCAGGATTCTGCTTCCAGGCTACTAAGGTTAGTCCCTTATCCTCTCCCAGCCTCAGCTTGCTCATCTATAAAAGGAGGTGGTGGTTAAATCAGATGTTCTCCAATGTCTATCTGTTTTCTGCTCTCACTGTCCATGAATCTAAGAAGTTGCTCTAGAGAAATCATAAGGGAACTTGTGTAGTAAATCCTGGTACAGAAGTTTTCTTCCTCCTCTTAAGATAAATCATCTCAAAGAAGGTGTGAAAGCCAAATAAAGAGTAAAGTTTCAAATCACAGTCAAGTTTAATGGACTTCACTGATGATATAACCAAAATCCAAAGTGTGTCATCTGTGAGATTTATATCAAATTACATCTTAAAGTTTATTATTAATTTTTCTAAGGAAGAATTTTTGTTTTTTTAATATGTTTTTATTGAATTTAATGGGGTGACATTGGTTAATAAAGTTATATAGGTTTCAAGTATACAATTCTACAATACCTCAACTGTATATTCTATTGTGTGTTTACCACCCCACATCAAGTCTCCTTCCATCACCATTATCTCCCCGTTCCCCTCTTCTACCTCCCAGATCACCCTTCCCTCTGTCAATTGCTGTACTATTGTCTGTGTCTACGAAGCTTTTTCTTTCTTTTTTTTTCTTAATCCCTTCACCTTTCTCACCCAGCCTCCCAAACTGACAGCTGGAAAATTTAAATAATATGGTGAAACAGATGTTAAGTGAGACATTAATTTTAAGCTGCAAAATGAGATTTAGCTCCATTTTGTTGCTGGGCAGAAAACAGGCTCAAGGCAAATGCACTTGTGTGAACGTGGCCCACTAAAGAGAAAAATTAGTCTTAGTGTCTCATTTTCCCTCATCTGTTAGTTACAGAAATAAGTCATAAAAAGCTCTGAGGAAGATCAGTGCCTGAAATCACTAACACAGGGATACCTTGAAATTATTCAAATTTTCCCTCTCGTTTTCTTCCAAAAGACTCAGAGCTCCTTCCACACATTGAAGCTGACACCGAGGTGGGCTGAACTGTAATAAAGCTAGAGGAAGAAGCACTCCCATATTATTCAACTCACTCAACATGGACAGTGGAAGTGCAAATGAGGGGAGGTACTGCTCTCCACAATTCCACTCTTTTACTCAGGGGGAAACGTCACGCAAGTGGTAACTATAAAAAGCTGATGTTTACATACACCATGGGCTCTGCTCTACCCAATCAAGACCTAATTGGGAATTATCTTGAGAACTGAAAATTAATATGTATTTTTCAAAAACTTGTATTTTAAAATGTGTTTTTAGGTTCAGAAGCAAACCAGGAAGACTCTTTTAAGATGATTCTAATATTCATTCATTAATTCATTCAACATTCAACATTTATTGACTACCTAGCATGGCATACACTGAGTGAAGTTAAGATAATACAAAATAAATAAGACAGAGTCCCTAATCTTAAAAACCTCACTAGAAACCAGTCCTAAAACTGCCAATGTCTTTGGATATTATCTTCAACTCCAAACTATTGGAGTTAATGTAGATAGTTTTTATCAAGAAGCTGACATCAAAGGGTAGATTTGGAAGAGGCATGCTAGAAGAGCCAAACATTGGTTACAAACTTGAGAGTCTCTATAATTTATATTTTTCTACTTCAAGCTGGAGTTCTCTGAGCAAATTTTTAAAAAATTACATTGTATTAAAATTGTTTCCTCTTGTAGAGAATTATGCATGGGAGATTTGTCTATTCAACCCCAGTTACTTACTAATTAAATAATTCATATGTTTTAATGTTAAAAAAATGTTTCCTCTATAAGAATAAAAGTGGGAAAAGAATGGAGAGTGAAAGAGGGATAAACAGTATGTGCAGGAAGGCAGCATTAGAGAGAAGGTTCTGAGAGCTATTTACAAAGTGACATCTTTCTGATAAATTATAGGCAGATAGTTTAAGAGAAGAGAAAACCTTGCAAAGTACTGATATAAAAATGAAACCATAACCAAACACAAAACATAGAATATCTCTAATTCTTAGAAAAAAAATTTATCTAATTGATAATCTAATCTAATAATAGACAAACATGGTAATTGACCATACCTCCACTACGATTCCCATGGGCTAATCAGCAGGATATGCAAATTAACCCAACCAAGATGGCGGCTGGCAGTCACGCAGCTGAAGAGAGCAGGAGGCTTGCTTGCTCCAGTGATGGAGGAAGCCAAGGTTCCCCGCCTGCCGTGGCCCGGCTCTGAGCTCCACTCTAAGCAACAAAGTTGCAATTATAGAAGCTAAACAAACCCCAGATACCTGCTTTCAGCAGGCTCTGGCCTCGGAGCTGGAGCGGCAACAAAGTTTCAATTATAGAAGGTAAATAAATCCCAGAATAAAAAAAAGAAAAGAAAAAAAGGAGAGGCTGGGAGCTTCCGTCGCCGGCTTGGCCAGCCTGAAAACAGCCCTCAGCCCCTCATCCAGACTGGCCAGGCACCACAGTGGGGATCCCCACCTTGAAGGGGGTGTGACAAGCTGCAAACAGCCATCATCCCCTCACCCAGGCTTGCCAGGCACCCAAGCGGGACCCACACCTGATCCGGGACACCCTTCAGGGCAAACCAGCCAGCCCCCACCCATGCACCAGGCCTCTATCCTATATAGTAAAAGGGTAATATGCAAACTGACCCTAACAGCAGAAAGACTGGGAATGACTAGTCACTATGACACACACTGACCACCAGGGGGCAGAAGCTCAATGCAGGCGCTGCAGTCTGGTGGTCAGTGAGCTCCCACATGGAGGAGCTCTGCTCAGCCACAAGCCAGGCAGATGGCTGCCAGTACAGCGGTGGTGGTGGGAGACTCTCCTGCCTCCTCAGCAGCGCTAAGGATGTCCGACTGCAGCTTAGGCCTGCTCCCTGCTGGCAAGTGGACATCCCCCAGGGCTGCCGGGCTGCCGGGCTGCCAGAGGGATGTCTGATTGCCAGCTTAGGCCCAATCCCCCGAGGAGCAGGCCTAAGCCAGCAGGTGGTCATTCCCCGAGGGGTCCCAGACTGTGAGAGGGCATAGGCTGAGCTGAGGGACACCCCCCCCCCCCGAGTGCACAAATTTTTGTGCACCGGGCCTCTAGTCCTATATAATAAAAGGCTAATATGCAAATTGACCAAACAGCAGAATGACCGGTTGCTATGACGCACACTGACCACAGGGGGCAGATGCTCAATACAGGAGCTGCCCCCTGGTGGTCAGTGTGCTCCCACAGGGGGAGTGTTGCTTAGCCGGGAGCCTCTCCTGCCTCCATGGCAGCGCTAAGGATGTCTGACTGATGTCTGTCTGTAAGCAGTCAGTTGGACATCCCCCGAGGTCTCCCGGACTATGAGAGGGTGCAGGCCAGGCTGAGGGACCACCCCCCTGCCCCGAGTGCATGAATTTTGTGCACTGGGCCTCTAGTGATTAATAACTAGCTAGATTTTTTATTAGGAAGGTATTTCATTTGTACTTAAGTGAGTTTTTTTTCCCCACAATCTTGTTCTTTGTTGTAACTTTTAAGACATGTAAATAACAGTAATTAGTGGGAAAATCACAGATGCATGGTTACAATTGGATTTCTTATATCATTAAAATACTTTTAAGAGAAAAGTATATGTCAGCATGATTTTTGTTTTAGAATTTTCACTTCAGCTGTGGCATAGAAGATGGATTGGGGGCTGGAGAGTGGGGAAGGGTTATATATAGAAATAGAATATATGAGATTATTGCAATACTATAGACTTTTGATTGGTTAGAGAGAGAAAATAAAAGAACACAAGATAACCACACATTTTCAATAGGAAAGGGTTGGTGAGTGATAATGTATTTGAAACATACAGATCTTAAAATAGAGCAAAAATTCCAGGAAAATTCCTTCAGATCTTATTCAAGTGTCACTTTTTCAGTGAAGCTTTTATGCCAGAAAAGAAAATGGTATGATTACCACACCATTTCCTTTTCATAGACAGACAGGAGGCATTTCCTTGTAGTTAAGTGTGGGAGCATGTCACTTAGTTTTGCCAAATGAGAATATAGATAGGAGTGATGTATCACTTCCAGACCAAGTCACCTATTGGCTACTAATCTATCTACAACTCTTTCTGCCCTTAGAAACTATATATCAATGTGGTACCATCACAACATGGAGGAAACCTAGAGTCCTGAATTGCTGGATGGAGCAATGAACCATCTACATCAGACTTCTTATGAACAAAACTAAAATTTTGTTGGGCTAAACCAGTGATCGGCAAACTGCGGCCCCTCGAGTGTGGCTCTTCCACAAAATACCACGTGCAGGCGTGCACGTACAGTGCGATTGAAACTTCGTGGCCACACTCAAGGGGCCAAAGAGCTGCATGTGGCTCGCGAGCCGCAGTTTGCCGACCACTGGGCTACACCATTGATGTCTAGATTTATTACTATAACATAGCATAGCCAATTTTGATTAATACACTTTCCCTGACCACTATATCAAAAATTTCCTTGACCCTGTTCCCCCACACAAAATAACAAACACACATATACACACTTCCTATACTTATTTCTTGCTCTTTTATTTTCTTTAGTGCTTGTACTCTATAACTTATAATGCATTTCATCTATTTATCTTGTTTATTATCTGCCTTCCCCAGTAGACTCCCCTCCATATGACCAGGGATTTGTGTGTGTGTTGTTCATTGTTACAACCCCAGTGTTACAGTGCTTGAAACATGGTGGGCACTCAAGAGATATTTGTGGGATGAATGAATACAAATATAATTTTAGTTCTGTCTGGAAAACATTCAAACCTTCAAGTGGAGAGGTACTATGAGCAGCTGTGAATGCAAGTGAGACACAGACATATGTTTGGAACACATTAATATAGTCGGAGGGGTCATAGTTGAAGTCATAGAAATAAGTTCTTTCAGAGGATGTTCTTCAAAGGCAGAAGCTGAGACAAAGTCTGGAGGCTTACTAAGGACCAATGCCTTTGAAAGAAAGGGAAGGAAGTGGATCGGACAGAGGAAGAAGGAACTGCAATGCAGGCTGAAAATGCCTTGGTCAAACTGATGGCGAGCTCTGAAGCAAATACTGCCTGACAGAGTTGCCCTGCATCAGACCAAAATGGTTGTGCCTTCTTGTACCTCAACTTCATTTAGTCATTGATGTGGGCTACCCAAAGAAGGGGTGACCTTGGGTGACAAAATACCTGAAGGAGCTGACAGCTGGAGGCTGTCTGCTTACCTCAATCAACACTTTTGGGTACTCCCTTCTTTGAAGGGAAATCTGAGCAATACATCTCCATATCAACCACAAATGAGAAAAAAAGAGAAGGTTAATGGCTAGATTTAACAAATACAAATAATGCTATTTAACAACATAAGCATCTACCATGTATTATTTGGGACATACTTAGGCTAAAAAATTATTCATTGCTTATTTGAAATTCAAATTTAAATGGGTGTACTGTGTTTTATCTGGCAACTGTTGTTGGGAAAGAAGTAAGTTGAATGGCCAAGAAGAGATAAGAGGAAGTCATAGAATGATCACCAAGATGCAATAATAGCAATGACAGCCAATGAAGGATGTGATTTTAAAAATAAGATGATATAACGGAGCCTTGAAAAATAAAGAAGATAAAGACAGAATTACTGCAGTGACTCAGAGACCAGAGATAACACGGCTTCAAAAAGGAATGGACTCCAGTGTCAAATGGCACAGACAGGCAGAGAGCACAGCTAAAATATTGGGGGTGGGGAGCTGGGGAGATGATGGTGAGTGAGGTATGTCAAATTAAATGTGGTAGGGCATGCCTTACCACAGGATGGCACTCATAGTTTCTCTTTTTCTGGGTTTCTATCAATAAACATTCTACACATTTTTTATTGTCGTAGAACAAAGAGAATATCTTATGTTCTTATATTACATATAGCATTGTGCTCCATGTTCTATCATTTTCCCACAGCTTATGACTGATTTCTTCTTAGAACATGAAGATATAATGGATTTTGGAATTGATTGTGGGGTCGGGGCAGGCATTAGAACCTGGAGGAGGGAGCAAATGTAATGCTATTGCAGGTACTTAATACAAAGCTCTAACAAAAATCCATTGAATTTGGTCATCAGATGATGACTGATGAGCTTCAAGAAATCTAATACTGTTGGAAATGGAAGCCAGACTGCCTGGTGTTGAGGACTGATACCATGCTAAGAATGTAGACAGACTATGTGATTGGCACACGTACTGTGAAAGATAGGAGTGTTACCAGGTGGATTTTTTCCTTATAAGGAATCCTTTCCCAAATAAAGATTTGTGTACCTTATTCATAAGTTTCAAATATTTGGCCAAAATGCCTATTAAATGGAAGTTGGCCTCACATAAAATATCTCTACAAAAATAATGCAATTGTGTCAGAGATACTTCTACTTAATTAAATAACTCCTTTAGCTCCCCAATAATATAACACTTATTTCTTTTCAAAATAATTTCAGACCTATTTCTCATATTATATTGCTTAAAGACTGAATGTTTGAATTGGGGTCTAGAGAGATGACAAGATGTGCCTAACATTACACAGATAGAAACAGCTTTGGTCCAAAGTTTTCTGATGCTTAATTCTATACCCTTTCTACTGAATTATTCTTCCTGTCACTTAATTTCTAGTTCAAGTTTTCCAATTATCTAATTTTATTTTTCTGGCATGCATAAAACAACAATGACTTTGAAATTACATTGTTTGAATATTTTTCCATGCTATCTCAGGTATGAAACAGTTAAAAATTACCTGTCTCTAGACTAGAATTAGAAAATATGTTCATTGTCATCTCTGCTTCTTATAAAACCAAATATAACTGTGAGAGAAACTTAAAAGAAGAACTTATATATTAATGTACTACTGAAAAGGCAAAATCCTGTGCCTGTTGTTTCAGGTGTACAGGTACTTCTGCTAGAATATGGTCTCACCACACAATCAAAAAGTTTTCTTTTTAACTAATAAGTCCAATCATTAGCCATTTATTTGTATCTTTCTTTATCAAGGTGGAAACAGTATTGGTGTATACTTTGTGTAAAAATCTTTTTTTATCTCTTTAGACACAAAAATGAACGAAATTAAGACAACTTTAACTTTGTTTCTCTTCCACTCCAAACATAGAAAAAAAGGACAGAGGGGCTTCTATAGCTAGTTCTATATATATAACTCCATATAAGCCAAACAAAAGAAAACTTCAGACTTGCTTTGTGGCTAGGCCTCCGCGGGGAACAGCCTTCTTACTGGGTTGGAAAGAATAAAGGGTATTTTTGAACTTACAAGTGCCTGAAAAAAATCATGTCTGCAAAGTGTGGTTGGTATTTGTATGCATTTTAAAGAGTCTAATGAAGGCCAGCTCCTTACAAATTCCTACAAAAAATGAAGAATGGGAAATGGTTCCTGCCACCCAGGGGTCAGAGTAGTGGTTATTGCTCCAACTAACTGTACAAAGGAGACCTGTCATTTAGAGATAACTCCAAAGGAGACCTGTCATTTATAGATTGCATTAGCAAGAACACCACAAAGACTGGCCCTTTCCCAAAGAATTTACTCAGAGAGACATTTAATATGGAGTAAATAGAGGCTCAAAGAGAACAGCTTTGAAGAAGGGCTTTGAAAAGGTCGGAAGAAGATGAAATGAGGAATGTTGTTACTTAGTGCTTTTAATAAACAAATGCTTGCCTAGCTCTTCTCCAGCATGCCTCAAAATGTGGCAAATAGCACGCCCATGTCCATTCACATACAAAAATATAACTTGGAACATGAAATTTTTCATTAAGATGAGCCCTCAGAACAATGAGTTATTCTTAAAATGTGTGAGTGGCCTGTTTCCACCAGCATGGTAGCCATCCTCTACATATCTACCACTCTATGAACAGGCCAGGATAGTTTGGATCTCAGATGTTCTCCCCTAATTGTCATACCAGCTAAGTTTGGAAACTCTATTCTTCACAATCTTTAATCCACGTTCTATCTCTTCAGGCCCTGGCAGACAGCACTTGGGTGTTAACCCTTTTGGAGACGTGGGTACTTTCAATTATAAAATAAACTGATTAATGGAGTTGAATAAATTTTTTAGTTAATAATTTTAACCATTCTTAAGTGTACAGTTCAGTGGCATTAAGTACATTCACATTTTGTGTCTGCCATTCTTATATCATCTACATCTCCACCCACTCCATGATTATGAGAATCTCACTTTTTAAATCATTTAGTCATCTAACACTTCAATTTTCATCCAAATTCACATGCAACTTTTTTTGCTCTAAATCCTCAATTCCTCTTTCATGAGAATCAATACCTCTCTCTCTCATTCTTTAAAGGGCACTCAATAATTGTTAGCTCATTGACAATATCATTCATGTGTTCCCAGAGAAGCTGTGCTGAAAACACAATGAATTCTATTTCACTGACTTTCAAGTTTTATTTGGAGTATTTTCTTGACATTTTTTCATTGTTCTCTTGTACCTTATCTAAGTGGGACATAAAATCTAATTATGTTTCCAATAACATAATGGTCTTTGTAGAAAAGTAATAAAGAAGTTCTCTATATCTTGGTGATAGTACCTATATATATTAAAGCCTAAGTGACCAAATGACTGAATGACCCATAGACTGGTTGCTATGACACACACTGATCACCAGGGGGCAGACACTCAATGCAGGAGCTGCCCCCTGGTGGTCAGTGTGCTCCCACAGCAGGAGTGCCACTCAGCTGACTGACCCGTTCTGGCAGCCCACCAGCCTGGTGGCAGCCACTCACTCCCTCAGTAGTCCTGCAGGTCCAATCTCCAGAGAATGGGCCAGACACTGGTGGACCAGTGCTGGCGGCAACATCCCGACAGTGCTGCCTGCCTCCTGAAAGTCGGCCTCGGGCACTGTGGACACTTCCCCTCCCTAGATGCCCCTCAAGGAAGAAACAATATAAAAGCGGCCGCCAGTTGGCTCCCTACAATCGGTGCGAACATCAGCAGGACGGATCTGGATCCCAGGCCAGCAAGGGCATCCCACCACCTGCCGGGAGGGCCGATTGTGTCCCGGACCTCCCCTCCCCCCGCCCACCTCGGGATGGGCACCAGATGCAGGACTCATGGCTGGCGAGCGCTGCTGTGGAGAAGCGAGTCTCTCCTGATCAGGGCTGACTGGGTGCGAGCCTGCATCAGGCACAGCAGGGCCAGGATGAACGGGAGCAGCAGGCAGGAGCGGCAGGCAGCATTGGACTGCCGGTTTTTGCCCAATCCCCACAGGCCACACCGAGGGACCCCACCCATGCACGAATTCGTGCACTGCGCCTCTAGTTTAATTATAAAAGTAATAAAATAAGCTCTAGTAGCCTAAGTGAGGAGTTTCTCAGCTTGTTGCAGCCACTCATTCAAGTGTATTGTTGGGAAAATCAAAAACAGTTTTGACTCCTGAGTCACTGTAAAGGACACAGGAAAGCACTGACTACTTGACTACTCTCTTCTGTGTCACTGCTTTGACTATGCTCTCTCATCTCTCTGACAGATTCTTGTCAGCCTCATTTTACCCATCTGCACTAAATGGGAAGATATTCTAAGACCTACTCCTCAGCTTGAGTTCTTTTACAAGCTTTAATAGATGACTCATTATATGACCTCAGCCTAGATCTCTACATGAGCTGCTCTAAAATCAGTATCTCCAGCCTATAATTCTCTGACTCCAATAATCTTCTAAACTCATCATCATCCCCCCAAACTTTCTTACCCTCCCAGAAATCCTCTGTTTCTATTGATGGTATCATCACCTTCCTGGTTGTCTGATCTTACACTACAGCCTCATCCTTACATTTTTAAAATCCCTATCTCCTATACCAGTGGTCGGCAAACTGCGGCTCGAGGGCCACATGTGGCTCTTTGGCCCCTTGAGATGGCCATGAAGTTTCAATCGCACTGTACGTGCATGCCCACAGGTGGTATTTTGTGGAAGAGCCACACTCAAGAGGCCACTGTTTGCCGACCACTGTCCTATACTCAATTCAATGCCAAAGAAAAGTGATTCCTCTTAGAAACATCTCTTATTTGCTCCACTCTTTTCCCAGCTCCACTGATTGGGGACATTACAATTTCACAGCCTAATTAATGCAATAGTTCATGTGGTCAATCAAATATAATTTCTAACACATAATGCTTAATGAAGAAACCAGAAATCTAAACTCTTTTAGGAATTAAGAGTCATGCCTCAGCATTCCTTCAACTAACACTTAGGAGAGTTTAAAAAGACATAAATCTTTTTCTGAGACAGAAAAAGCAAAGTGTTCTTTATTGGTAAAGCATGTTAGTTTATAACTAGGTCTGAATAATGCAGACATCTGATAATCTTCAGAGAAATCACACCAACCAAATCTGAGTGCAATCTGGGCCCTCTCAAATACAGCTCACATTTCCCTAATTTTACAGTCTGTATATAAAAACTTATACTCCCATTATTACATTTAGAGAGGCCTTCAAAGGTGCCATAAAGTTTCAGTCTTGATAGCCTCCAATTAGTGCCCTGGCTACATACCTCTGAAGTTCCAGTTTACTAGCTTAACATGCAAGCTAGAGCTTATCTTAACTGAGAACATTTATCTCTAGTGACTGGTTTCCCTTCCAAGTCCCCAACTATACAAAACGGCTAACTTCCAGATTTTAGTTTTTAGTTTTTCTCTTGCAATCTAGTATATAGTCCAGACATCTACCTTCCTATGTGAATCTTCCACCAGAGAATACTCCATTGACAGTCACTCACTCCGGTGCTCAAAGTGTTGATAATATGCATGTATAGATACATTTACAAATACGTTCACTATAGTTTCACTTGTTTAGCAGAATTTTAAATATAATCTCAGTGTCTATTCATAAGTGGGTAGCATAGTGGGTGAGTGTATGTCTGATTTCTTTGTTGTTGAATTCTCAGCAATCAGCTTAGTATAGTATACATATAATATACATATTAGGTCTTCAAAATATAGCTATGATGCATGAAAGCAGGGATGGATGGATTAATCCTCCTTTTACCCATTATAAACCCTACAATGGCTTCCCATTACTCTTAAGACGAAAGTCTACTGCATAATCTAGTCCTGGCCTTCCTCTCTACTAGCCTTTTGAATTTCTTGCTTCTTTACTTAATATACATTGGCCTCTCATCGCCTCCAGAACCTGCCCATAGGCAGTTCCCTCTGTCTAGATCAGTGGTTCTCAACCATGTCAAGTAAAAATAACCATATGGATTTTCATCAAATCTAGAAGCCATGACTTTTGATTATGCTAATAGTCTATTCAAGAATGACCAAAGGGAAAGGCCACACTTATTAAATTACCAGAAACAGAGAAAACAACTAATTAAGGAACACATTAATAGCAGATATACCAAAATGAAATGTATAGCCTGCTTTTCATTTGGGCAACTCTGTGTGTTATGATGCTCCATTGTGAGAAGCAGCAAAACATCATTTAACTATGATAAACAATTTTCTTCAGCAATAGGAAAGCCAGACAGTAAAATAACCATTACTTATTGTTTCTTAATGTTGTCTCTGCCCCTTCCTGTTTATCACCCGATATAACTTTTTATTATGTTATACATTTGTGGCTGATAAATTTTAAAATAATTCTGAGATTTCCATTCTTGGTTATGAAGAGTCATGCTATATAAGATCACCTTCCTGTTGCTAGAAAAACTGAATTTTAAAAATCAGTTAGAAGACAATGGAGAGTTACCAAGATAGTCAGGACCTAAGGGGCAGATGCATGAAAGAAGGGTGCTTTATTGAGTTAGTTGTTGCTGGCTTTGCTCATAAAATCCTTTTATTATTTTACTTCTAGTATAGCTCTTAGCAGCTGCATTGAACTATTGGCTTATATCTCTATCTTCCTTAGTAGCCTATATATTTCTTAAGGTTAGGAATTCTCTCCATACCTCCCTCCCTTTTATTCATTCAACAAACATTATGGAACACCTACTATGTGTCAGGCACTGGGCCACAAAATTATGTTAGAAATATGATATTGAGAAAAACTGGTATAATGTGTGTGTTCTTACATCCAAAGGTATAGTGCAAATCCCATATACTACTCAAGTTATCATATTGAAAATCTCCGCTATAGTAATTACAACAGAGTAGAGATACATGTATCTTACAAAAAATGCATGTTTCTTTACAGTTTATCAATCAAAGAAGGTTTGATCCAGTGTTTGGATATATGTGAGGTGGGAAAGGCA
The DNA here is from genome assembly GCF_028538775.1 of Myotis yumanensis. NCBI lineage: Eukaryota > Metazoa > Chordata > Mammalia > Chiroptera > Vespertilionidae > Myotis > Myotis yumanensis. Next base: position 19,967,262 of record NW_027223764.1, on the reverse strand, counting down.
AAGAAGCTTTTCCTGAAACCTTTAGCAATGTCTGAGCTGAACTTTCCTAGAGAAAAAAATAGGTACTACTATGACGAAAGAGTGGAGAACATACAGCCACTGGAAAGGTCATAAGTAAAGGCTGAAATGGGTATGTGCATAATTATTTGAGAAAAGGCTGGAGAATTACTAAAAGGCCAATTACATATTTCCTTAAGAGTTTCCTTTTCCTCAAGCAAGGCTGGCTCCTTCCTGTCATTCAGATTTCAGCTTCAATGTCATCTATTCAAAAAGGTCTTTGTTAACCTCCTAAATTAAAATTTAGTCACTGATGTTAAAGCCTGTTCCCTCCTCTTCTTTGTTAATAAAACTCCAATTTTATTTACCCTTCCCTTAAGCAGACAGTGCTTGTGGGGAGACAGATGCCATCCCCAGGAGATGAATCCTATTGTCTAAGTCAGTTATGGTGGTCTCATTACAATTACTAGGATTTGTTTAAGCATGAGCATGTGACACAACTCTGGCCAATAAGACATGAAGGAAACCTACTTCTGGGAAAATGCCCCTTACTTATGAGAATGGAAAAGAGAGAAGTTCTATATACATACACATCCCTTCCTTTTATCTCTTTGTCATGGGGCATAGTCATGAATGCTTCTGATGCCAGAACAGCTGCAGATGGAAAGCACCTGGGTTCTTGATGATGTCTCTGACCACTAAATTAACCAGACAGAACCACCCTACTTCCAGGCTCATTATTTAAATTACTCTTAATTAATTGCAGCTGTTACTTGCAGCTGAAAGTTTAATATTTTTAGTCATTTCATCACATAATTGCAGTTCGATTCTGTGAATAGTATCTAAAATCATTAGATTATCATGTATTTGTTCCCCACTAAAATGTATGTGACAAAGGATGAAAAGACCTTGCCTCTGTTGTACAGCATTGTGTTCCAAGTGTTTAGAATAGTGCCAAATACATAGTAGATGCTCAGTAAATATCTGTTGAATGAGTACAGATATTAAAACTCTGAAAGATATTAAGTGTCAGTATTGTGTAGGAGCAAAAAAACCAAACTAACCCTATTTTTAATATTTTAATATTCATTTTACTACACTTTAAATTTTCTTTAATTTAAAATAGCAACTCTGAAAACAAGGCAAAGACAAGACCTAACAATGAGATTTATGGAAGTATCTTTGTGGCAGATTTAAAAGTTGGCCACAAGTTCTTTGACACTTCTCCAATTGAAAGATAGAATCCATCTCTCCTGTCCTTGAATCTGGACTCTGTATGCATCAGTTTTTAGGACCAGGCCTCTTAGGGAACTGGCAATTTCCACTTTCTCTTTTAAAATGCTCACTCTTGATACCAGCCATCATGCCATGAGAAAGACAGACAGCCCATGGAAAGATCCATGTGGAGAGGAACTGAGGCCCCTAGCCCTTGGCTCCAGCAGGTTTGTACTAGCTCCAATGTGAGTCAGCAGTATTGGAAGTGGATCCACCAGCCCCTAGGATAAGCTGCCCAGGTGGCTGATACCACATGCAGCAGAGATGAGCATTCCCTGTCAAGCACTGGCCAAATTGAAAACTTGAAATAAATAATTATTGTGGTAAACCACTAGTTTTGGGAATGGTTTATTATTATACAGCAATAGATAACTATACTAGCCTTCAACAGAAAAAAAAGATGCTTAGAAAAGAGCAGCTTTTATGTGGTTACAAAGGTAAAACAATAATGGTAGTTATAAGTATGGTAGTTGAAAGACAGAAATGAAAGGTTGAATGAATTACATATTTTATTATGTGGCAAAAGTTAATAATTAAAAGCTGCTTTAAGATTGTTGGGGAAAAAAAAGATTGTTAGGGATGTGGTGCCATCAAGGAATCTATCTCCCCCCTGTAATGATTAATTTTATGTGTCAACTTTGCTAGGTTATGGTACCCAGATATTAAGTCAAACATTATTCTAGATGTTTCTGTGAAAATTTTTTAGATGAGATTGACATTTAAATCAGTAGACTTTGAGTGAAACAGATTACCCTCTATACAGCCGTGGGCAAACTACGGCCCGCCGGCCGGATCCGGCCTGTTTGAAATGAATAAAACTAAAAAAAAAAAGACCATACCCTTTTATGTAATGATGTTTACTTTGAATTTATATTAGTTCACACAAACACTCCATCCATGCTTTTGTTCCGGCCCTCCGGTCCAGTTTAAGAACCCATTGTGGCCCTCGAGTCAAAAAGTTTGCCCACCCCTGCTCTATAATGTAAGTGGGCCTCATACAATCAGTTGAAGGCCTTAAAAGGAAAAAAAGACTGACCTCCCTGAAGGAAAAGAGATTCTGCCAGTAGTTGCCCTTGGACTTGAACTGGAACTCTCCCATAGGTCTTTAATCTGCCAGCTTATCCTACAAGTTATGGACTTGCCAACTTACACAACAGTGAGAACCAATTTCTTAAAACTATCTTTCTCTCTTTTTCTCCCCCCCTTTCTCTCTCTAAACATATATGTATATATTTATATATATTTATGTATATGTATTTACACACACAGATGTCATTGGTTCTTTTTCTCTGGAGAACCCTAACTAATACACACTGCTTAAGCTTTGCATAAAGCTTTGTAGTTTTCAAAAATATTCCTATGTATTTTCTTATTGGATGCCCACAATCTTGAAAGGTAGGAAGAGTGAATTTTCAAGGATGCTGAAGTTTGGAAATAGTAAATAATTTGGAATAAAGTCACAAAGCTGCTAAGTGGTAGAACCTGAACTAGAACTCATCATCATCAGATTCTTGGTACAGATTATTGATGCTATATCATCTATCCTCTTTTCGAACTTTGACATATTCTCATAAGGGCTTGGATTGCATTTTCAAAGTGATTTTCAATACTACCTTGAATTGTGAAAATTTTACCACTCCAGTATTCTCCAATATCACTAGGAATTTTAAGTTATTTGTTTCTGGCTATTCTCATTCACTCATTTATTTAATTAGGCAGTCTTTCAGCTAGTCAATAAATATTATCCACTATGTTCCAGGTATAGAGGAAACTACAGTGAATGAGGTAGATTCAATTCCCCTCCTAATAGAAATTACATTCTAGTGGGGGAAGACAGAAAACAATAATAAGTGTAGTGGAGAAGGGGAGGAGGAAAGGGGGGATTAAGAGGAGGAGGGGGAAGATGAAGAAAAAGAAAAAAATCAGGGTAACGAATAGGACTTAATGAAGAGATAATTTTCACCTCTCACTATTCTCAAGATCATGTATTCCTCTATTTAATGGGCAAAGGACACCTATGACTCAGAAACAAAAGGCTTCAGTCTGAAAATAGTAAGTTTAATGACAACCCTGAACCTCCAGGATAAAGGAAAAAGAAAAGGTAGAGGGATTTACAAAAATTATTCTTGATACTTTCTAAATCTAACACTATAGTAAAAGTGCTCATGTAGACACAAGCAAGGCTTATTAACAAAACTTCTAACATTATGAAAATTTTTTTCACTTTAACCAAGAAGTTTAAAAAATAAACAGCCATAAGACTTGATGCTTTAAAATATTCTTTAACATCCCTTGGTTAGAAACAAACACACATTTTAGCCCTAGAGAGCATGATTCTCCCCTCCGAATCAACGGGAAATCAGGGCCATGCATTTTCAATAGTGGACATAAAATTCAATTTGAGTCACAATAGTCCATGCAGATTTTTCCCAAGTTATTTTTATATTAAGGCATGCTTGAAAAATTTCAACCCAGATTAGGTTTAAGTTTCCCAGACTTAGTAAGTAATTGCTGCAGTAATGAGTTCTTATGTCTTAATTTGGTCTGCTCCAGATGTTAACATCTAGATTGTTTGTTTTTCATTCTCCACCCCTCAGCATTTCCTTATAAAACAGTACATTTGTAAATACTCTGATTTTTATATGGGAAGTGCGTGTGCGTGTGTGTGAGGGGGGGTGTTTGAGAAAGCAGGGACAAGCAGGGTAGGCAAGAAGTTCTAGTCTCACCTGTTATGCCAATTTGACCAGCTTGAATGCTGTGGAGAAGCTGGGGGAGGACCAGTTTTTACCTTCACAGAAGCTATATTTGCAGGATGGTGTGGTGTTAAGGAACATGCATTCAGAGCTGATGGTATGCTTCCCCAAGGCAAGGTACTATATTGGTGGTCCTGTTTGAGTGGGAAATGAAATCCCTGTGGCAGAGTTAGCTGTGCTATACCACAACTCAACTTACTCCCCTCCTCCCATATTTATTGAACCAAGGGAATGAGTCCCATCCTATAAACCAGCACAACTGAATAACAGTTAGGAAAAAATTGGCTTATACATCCAAGCTAATAAAGTAATGTACTGATAGAATATATAAATAAGAACCTGCATTGTAGACCCAGCTGGTGAGCAGCTGGATGGCAGCTGGGAGATCTGGGATTATTCTCCAACAGATAACATAGACCTTGCTCAAGGGCAGTGGTTCTCAACTTTTAATGTGCATGAAAATCAGCTAGAGTGCTTTCTAAAAATGCAGATTCCATGGTCACAAGCCTAAGAATTCTTGATAGAGCCATAACTTGGATAGAACCCAGATATGTGCCTTTTCAATAGCAGCTTCAGGTGGTTCTCTTGCAGGTGGTGGGAAACCAGATTTTGAGAAGTACTGCTCCTCAGAGCTACTAATATCATCATTTAAGATCTTTAGCAGCTGAAAAAGATAAATAGAGCTTTCAACCAATCTTTCTGCTTGTTTTTTGACAGCCAAGTCCTATCCACTGCTGGTAAAGATGTTGGATAATGACCATAGATAGGTTTGATCCCTCAGGAGAGAATGCTTAAAGTGGTTTGGGGAGCTCTGTTTCTCCCCCATCAATAAGGGGTTGGAAGGTGGCCACAGACTGGGCTTGGAATCCAACTGGCATAAAAGTTGGAAGACAATCCTCAGTGAGGTCTGGGTTCAATATCTAACTGCTAAAGAGCTTGGCTTTACGCCTTGTGGTGTGCAGTCAATCTTCAATTGATATAGTGCTTTGATAACATATGAACAGCATGGGTTAAATCCAGAAACTATAAAGAACTTAGATAAAAGTCCTAAGACCTAAAGTTTGGTCCCCAAATGGCATGGACTGAGGACAATATTTAGGAATGAATTTAATCCTCAAGTGGCAAGAGTTTTGGATGTCAGAAATGAGGTCTGCATTCAATCTCTTGTCATTAAAAAGCTTGGAAGACCAGCTTGGGGTCTGGTTTCAATCGTCAGATGGTAAAGAGTTCAAATGACAACAATGGTTTCTAGGTTCAAGTGAAAGCTGACAAACAGCTTGAAATAAACTGCAAGATCTGGGTTCAATCTCAAAATGTTAAGAGTTTAGATAATTGTCATGAGGAATGAGTTCAGCTTGGAGGATTCTATAAGTCTAGGTGAGGTAGCTAAGAATCTGACCAGATGATTAGAGAAAACCTGTGGTCATGATCCATGTGGGAAAGGATTTAGATAGTGGCTACTCTTTTTAGATTACTAGAAGAGAGGGTGCCCAGATACCATTGATCTAGTGCTTCATATTTAGCTAATGTAGAAAGAAGCTTGACTTCCAGCTATGGAGTAAGAAAATGTATGTACAAGTACTAAGTCATGGGCTAACTGTGCAAGGGAATATTATGGGACCTCTCTATACCCTCTCTATAACTATGGAGATGCAGGCACCAGGCTTGGGAATGTAATTCCTGAAATAATGGAGCTCTTTTGCCAGGACTTTTGCTGAAAGAACAACTGTTTTATATGACTAAGAGAGCAGATGTCTGAAAAGCACTGAAATCTATGATGTGTGTTCCTAAGTGGGATGACAGCTGGCACCATTGCATAAAATTTTGTTCCTACTTTTACAGTTTCACTAATACTCGTCTTTCTGATTATTCTGATTTATCAACAAACAGCACTTTCTGGAACCTTTTAAAAGCATACTCAAATAGTTAAGAGACAGACAGTTCTCCAAACACCTAACAATCCATGAGACTCTCAGAGAGACAAAAATGGAACCAGATCCCTTAGGGAAGAAGCAAAAATCAAGCCATGACTACTAACTAGTTTTCTTCTTGACGATCTTTATTCTTTGATCTGACAATTTAAGGTGAATTTTTTAAAAAATGGCTTCATTAGGGGACTGGTTTAGAGCATGGATATATCTGTCAAAACTTTCTCTGCTTCTTGAATCTGAGCATGTTCTGAAGAATACCTTTTAAGGAATAATCATGCTTTGGACTTCTGGAACATATTAGGCATTAGTTTTAAGACATTGCTATTGAAAAATATTGGTATTAATAGGTAACATTTATTGAGCATTTATTATATGTCAGGTACTATAGAAATATTTTATTTTATATGTACTAATTTATTTAATCCTTAACATAACCCTATAAAGAAGGTCTTGTTATTATCCTCATTTTATAGATAAGAAAACTGAGACCCAGATGTTAAGCAAGTTACCTAATGTTACAGAGGCACTGCTGTGTTTATCATATCACTTTTTCCTAGGCAAAAAGAAAGACTACATTTCCCAGTACCCCTTGCAATTAAGTTGCAACTATGTGATTAAATTCAGCCAATGAGGAATGTGAGTAGAAATGATAGCTTCTTTGGGGCCTAAATTTTTAAAGCACCTGGTACAATCCTCAGATAACTCTGCCACAATAAGCTTAGAGGCCAGTACTTCAGATAATATAACAAGATGGATAAGGACTGCTTCACATGTCTCAATCAGACTTTAAGCAAAAAAATTAACCTTAATTGTGTTAAGGTACTTCCAACAAATCTAAGATGCTACTGATTATATTATCCAATTATTCATATATATATATGTGAAAAAAGTTGCTAATAAATAATGATATTCAATAAACTGTAGGGCACACTTATTTCAGAGATGTTAATTATGAAAAAATTACCGGTCTTAACTAGCTTCCTCATGATCAGTATTCAGGAGGCAGTTTCAAGAGACTCCAATTAATTAAGATGGAGCAATATAAGCTTCAAAATAGATAACAATTACAATTGATTGGAACACACAAAATATATTTGTTATTAATCTATAGTGATATATTTTTTAATCTTTATTGTTGAAAATATTACATATATCCCCTTTTTTCCACCATTGACCTCTTCTTGACCACTCTTGCCCCCCACCCCAGGCCTTCACCACCCCATTATCTGTGTCCATGGATTATGCATTTATGCATTCAAGTTATTTGTTTGATCTCTTCCCACCCACCCACCACCCTCCCCCACCTTCCCTCTGAGATTCCACAGTCTGTTTCATACTTCTATGTCTCTGGATCTATTTTGTTTATCGGTTTATTTTGTTCATTAGATTCCACATATGAGTGAGATCATGTGATACTTGTCTTTCTTTGACTGGCTTATTTAACTTAGCATAATACTCTCCTGGTCCCTCCATGCTGTCTCTAAGGGCAAAAGATCCTTCTTTTTCACTGCTGCATAATGTTCCATGGTATAAATGTACCATAGCTTTTTATTTTCAGTGTAAAATTTTTATATTTAGAATTAGAGGCCCAGTGCACAAAATCCTGCATTTGGGGGGTGGGGGAGGGTGTCCTTAGGCCCAGCCTGCACCCTCTCCAATCTGGGATCCCTCTCATAATATGGGACTGCTGGCTCCCAACAGCTTGCCTACCTGCCTGCCTGATTTCCCCTAACTGCTTCTGCCTGTCAGCCTGATCACCCTCTAACCACTCCCCTTCCAGCCTGATTGATGCCTAACTGCTCCCCTGCCAGCCCAATTGCCCCCTACTGCCCTCCCCTGCCAGCCCAATCGCCCCCAACTGCCCTCCTCTGCAAGCCTCTTACTCCCAACTGCCCTCCCATGCTGGCCTGGTCGCCCCCAACTGCCCTCTCCTGCCGGCCTGATTACCCCAACAGCCCTCCCCTGCAGGCCTGGTTGCCCCCAACTGCCCTCCCCTGCAGGCCTGGTTGCCTCCAACTGCCCTCCCCTGCTGGCCTGATTGCCCACAACTGCCCTCCCCTGCTGGCCTGATTGCCCACAACTGCCTTCCCCTGCAGGCCTGGTCCCCCTCAACTGCCCTCCCCTGCTGGTCTGATTGCCCACAACTGCCTTCCCCTGTCGGCCATCTTGTGGTGGCCATCTTATGACCACATGGGGGCAGCCATCTTGTGTGAGGGCATGATGGTCAATTACCTCTTTATTATATAGGATTAGGCAGCTGGACTCAGCTTAGATGATCCCAATCTTGTTGGCAACATCTAAAGCATCATAGTCAGGAGCCAGTCAAACATATGTTTTCTTCTCTCCATCAGGCCTGATTAGGGTGTTGACCTTGGCCATATCAATGTCATAGAGCTTCTTCACAGCCTGTTTGATCTGGTGCTTGTTGGCCTTGGCATCCACAATGAACACAAGTGTATTGTTGTCTTCTATCTTGTCACATCTGACTCGGTAGTCAGGGGTAATTTGATGATGGCATAGTGCTCAAGCTTGTTTCTCCTGGGTGTGCTCTTCTGAGAATATTTAGGCTGCCTTGGGAGCCTTACTGTCTTTGACCATCGGAAGGTGGGTGTCATGCCAATCTTTTTTTGTGTGGCTATGGACGCCTTTCAGCACTGTTTTCTTTGCTTTCAAAGCCTTTGCTTTGGCTTTGGCTTTGGCTTTGGGAGAGGCAGGTACTTCCTTATTAGCTTTTGGCGTCATCTTCGTAAAAAGCTACCACAGCTTTTTTTACCCACTCATCTACTGATGGGCACTTGGGCTATTTCCAGGTTTTAGCTATTGTAAATTGTGCTGCTAGGAACACAGGGCTGCATATATTCTTTCTGATTGGTGTTTCAGGTTTCTTAGGATATATTCCTAGAAATGGGATCACTGGGTCAAATTGCAGTTCCATATTTAATATTTTGAGGAAACTCCATACTGTTTTTCATAATGGCTGCACCAGTCTGGATTCCTACCAGCAGTGTACTAGGGTCCCTTTTCTCCATATCCTTGCTAGCACTTGTCATTTATAGTAAGATTTTGAAAACCAACTGGCCACCTTTGAAGGGTGATCGAGAATTTAATTATCTTAAAAATGGTAAATAAGGGGAAAGAGTCACTTACCCCACCTTTTCTATATTAACTGTACCACTGAGTAACCAGTAAGTGTGGGAAGCAGATTTTTATAAAAGTACTAGAGGCCTGGTGCACAACATTTGTGCACTGGGGGAGGAGGGTCCCTCAGCCCGGCCTGTGCCCTCTCACAGCCTGGGATCCCTTGCAGGATGTCCGCCTGCCGACTTAGGCCTGCTCCAACCAGCGCCGCTGTGCTCACCAGCCGTGAACCCGGCTTCTGGCTGAGCGATGCTCCCCCTGACCACCAGGGGGCAGCTCCTGCATTGAGCATCTTCCCCCTGGTGGTCAGTGTGCATCATAGTGACCGGTCATTTCTCTGTTTGGTCGATTTGCATATTAGGGTTTTATTATATAGGATTCCAACCAACAAATTAAAAATAAAACATAGAATATCACCATTTTTGTAACCTCCAATGATTTAATGGTTTTGGGCACTGAACAACAATTGCTGATATCAACAGACATCATGTCACTCTTGATGAAAAAGCTCAAAAACGCCTATAAGATTTGCCCAGAGATTCTTACAGTGTAGTCCAAAGACCCTGAAACCCTCTCAGGACATCTGTGAGGTCCTTATATTTCCAACTACAAATGTGTGTAAGGCCAGGTTTTCTTCATGCACTTCAAATAAAATAACATAATGCAACAGGTTGAATGAAAAAGCAGATATGGAGAGAAACCAAGATGGTGGCATAGGTAAACACCGGAGTTTGCTGTCTCGCACAACCACTTCAAAAATACAACTAAAAGATGGAACGGACGTCACCAAGAACCACAGGAAGGCTGGCTGAGGGGAAATTCTTCAACTAGAAGGAAGGAGAACAGCGTGCCGAGACTCAGGAGGCGCAGTGCGGAAAATACAAAGGTGCGGAGGTACGCGCAGAACAGGCTGGTGGCTGAGGGCGCGGTTGTCGTTTTCAATCGGGAGGGAGTCTCAGACTCTGAGCTCCAATTCTGGGTGAGTCTCTAGGGATCCAGACTCAAAGGGGAGAAGCGGGACTGTCTGGCATTGGTTGGAACGCGAGGGCAGCTTTCTCTCTGAGGTTTGCAGCGGTTCTGGGACTCTGAGAGGCAGAAGAGCCTCTGGGGACAGGACTGAGAGCAGCCATAACTGCTCGCTCCGCTCGCCCTGTTGATCCCGTGCGACCCGCCCCGCCCAAGCCCTGCGCAGAGCTATTTGCAGGATAGCCTCAGGCAAAGGCTAGATTAGCACCTCCCCAGAGGACAGAAGTTTTCCCACTGCAAACACAGCTGATTCTCACAGCCAGTTGGCCTGGAGGTCAAATCCCCCTAGTATTAACTACAACAATCAAGGCTTAACTACAACAAGACTGCGCACAAAGACCACTAGGGGGTGCACCAAGAAAGCATAAAAAATGCGGAGACAAAGAAACAGGACAAAATTGTCAATGGAGGATATTGAGTTCAGAACCACACTTTTAAGGTCCCTCAAGAACTGTCTAGAAGCCGCCGATAAACTTATTGAGATCTACGAGAAATCTAATGAGACCCTCGATGTTATGATAAAGAACCAACTAGAAATTAAGCATACACGGACTGAAATAAAGAATATTATACAGACTCCCAACAGCTGATCAGAGGAGCGCAAGAATCAAGTCAAAGATCTGAAATGTGAAGAAGCAAAAAACACCCAACCGGAAAAGCAAAATGAAAAAAGAATCCGAAAATACAAAGATAGTGTAAGGAGCCTCTGGGACAGCTTCAAGCGTACAAACATCAGAATTATAGGGGTGCCAGAAGATGAGAGAGAGCAAGATATTGAAAACCTATTTGAAGAAATAATGACAGAAAACTTCCCCTTCCTGGTGAAAGAAATGGACTTACAACTCCAGGAAGCGCAGAGAACCCCAAACAAAAGGAATCCAAAGAGGACCACACCAAGACACATCATAATTAAAATGCCAAGAGCAAAAGACAAAGAGAGAATCTTAAAAGCAGCAAGAGAAAGAAACTCAGTTACCTACAAGGGAATACCCATACGACTGTCAGCTGATTTCTCAACAGAAACTATGCAGGCCAGAAGGGAGTGGCAAGAAATATTCAAAGTGATGAACGCCAAGAACCTACAACCAAGATTACTTTATCCAGCAAAGCTATCATTCAGAATTGAAGGTCAGATAAAGAGCTTCACAGATAAGGAAAAGCTAAAGGAGTTCATCACCACCAAACCAGTATTATATGAAATCCTGAAAGGTATCCTTTAAGAAGAGGAAGAAGAAGAAAAAGGTAAAGATACAAATTATGAACAACAAACATGCATCTATCAACAAGTGAATCTAAGAATCAAGTGAATAAATAATCTGATGAACAGAATGAACTGTTGATTATAATAGAATCAGGGACATAGGGAATGGACTGACTATTCTTGGGGGGTGGGGAAGGGTGTGGGAGATGCGGGAAGAGACTGGACAAAAATCGTGCACCTCTGGATGAGGACAGTGGGTGGGGAGTGAGGGCGGAGGGTGGGGTGGGAACTGGGTGGAGAGGAGTTATGGGGGGAAAAAAGAGGAACAAATGTAATAATCTGAACAATAAAGATTTAATAAAATAATAAAAAAAAGAAAAAGCAGATATGATAATCCAGCTGTCTTCTATTAAGCCAGACATTAAAGGAATTTGCAAAAAATGTAAAACAATGTCATTCTTCTCAGTAGACATTTTTTTCATTTTGTAAAATATAGGTATTTATGATTTAAAATGTTATTTATGTTAACACGTAATGAGTTTATTAATGTTTACTTTTAAAAAATTATTACATAAATATTTTTAAATTTCTCAATTTTAATTCCTAATATGAAAAATATAGACAAACATGACTCAAATAAACAAAAGATTTTGGGGGGCCTTTAAACATTTTTTAAAGAAATCCTGAAATTAAAATGTTTGAGAACTGTTGGTCTTGCCAAAGAGATCAAACCTGAGTCTGATCAAGCCTCTGGATGCAGTTGTTAATTTTCAGAAAATACAGAGGACAGAGGAACATGTTGAACTGAGACATAAGTATGTAATCAGCACAACTCAGACTGTGGGAAACTACAGATCAAATGCCCTGGATTCTTAGACACGCAAACTATAAGGAAAAGAAAAGAACGAAGAAAAAACTTAATAAAGAGACTTCAAAAACATGAATTTTTTTTAAATGGGAAAAACAAAACTATAGTGTTCAGGATACACATTTGAGTAATATACAGAAACACAAGAAATTGATTGCTATATTGGTTACTTCAGAGAGAAGGATGGGGTTAATTGGAATGAAGTACACTGGAGGGATTTGGGGTAGCTAAGTTTTAAGTCTTGACCTCAGTGGTGGTTTATATAAAGATTTTTACTTTATAATAACATATCAAGTCTTAAAGAGTCCATATTAAAATTAATAATTAGAATTAATAATGGTAAGTTTCCATGCCACTGCCTTTCCAGTGCAGGAATGAATGGAAAGTATATCTGTTTACCCATAATGTATACTGATGGATGTGTTATAACTTGAAAAGATAACTTTTCAACTACATATTTAAAAGAAGATTAGATGCTAGCTATCTGCCTCTCAAGTTCTTTTGTCTGTAACTCTCTAATCATGGATTCTCATACTTTTTTTAAAGAATCTAAAACCATTTTTGCATGGATGGACCTGGAGAGTGTTATGCTAAGCGAAATAAGCCATTCAGAGAAAGGCAAGTATTACATGATTTCACTCATATGTGGAATCTAATGAACAAAATAAACTGATGGACAAAATATATCCAGAGACATATAACCATGGAACAGACTGATGAATTTCAGAGGGAAAGTGGGGGTGAGGGGGTAGGGGGAAGAACATTAACTTGGGGAGCTTATATGCATAGCCCATGGACACAGACAATAGTGGTCAAAGGCTTGGGAGAGATGGGTGCAGGGGCAAGTGAAGAGGGTCAATGAGAAAAAAAAACAAAGGGGACATCTGTGATACTTTCAACAATAAAGATAGATTTTAAAAATAAATAAAACCATTTTTGAAAATGGGGTACAGTCAAGCACCACTTAACAATGAGGATACATTCTGAGAAATGTGTTGTTAGGTGACTTTGTCATTGTACAAGGATCATAGAATGTACTTACACAAACCTAGATGGTATAGCCCAGTGATGGCGAACCTTTTGAGCTCGGCATGTCAGCATTTTGAAAAACCCTAACTTAACTCTGGTGCTGTGTCACATAGAAATTTTTTTATATTTGCAACCATAGTAAAACAAAGACTTATATTTTTGATATTTATTTTATATATTTAAATGCCATTTAACAAAGAAAAATCAACCAAAAAAATGAGTTCGTGTGTCACCTCTGACACGCGTGTCATAGGTTCGCCATCACTGGTAGCCTATATGATAATAGTCTACTGCTCCTAGGCTTAAATCCTGTACAACATGTTACTGTACTGAATACAATTGTAAGCAATTGTAACACGATGGTAGATATTTGTATATTTAAACATAGAAAAGGTACAGTAAAATACAGTGTAAAAGATTTTTTTAAATGATATACCTGTAAAGGGTATCTACCATGGATGGAGTTTGCAGGAATGGAAGTTTCTCTGGGTGAATCAGTGAGTTGTGAGTGAATGTGAAGGCCTAAGACATTACTGTAGACTTTACAGACACTTTACACTTCGGCTAGACTAAATTTATAAAACAACACCATTAAATTAAGCTCAAGAGGAAATGATGCAATCAAGAGACATGATAAACAGGAGATGTGTGAGGCTGCTGCTGGAGTAACACAACAAACTGTTTTACAGCAAATATTTTTATGAGTACACTCTAAAATAATAACAAAAAGTATAGTATAGTAAATACACAAACCAGTAATAGGCATTTATTATAATTATCAAATATTATGTAGTATACATAATTGTATGTACTTTTATATGTCTGGCAGTGCAGATTTTAGACCAGCATCACTACAAACACATGTGTAATACATTATGCTATGACATTGCAAGGACAATGATGTCACTAGGCAATAGGAATTTTTCAGTTCCATCATAATTTTATGAAACCAGCATCATATATGCAGTCTGTCTAATGCATTTTTATTTTCTCATAGCAACTAGCACAGATCTAGGTGTTCAAATAATTATTAAAACTGTGGGAAGGTGTACATTCCTTACTGGCTTCCTAAGCCCTTAGCTAACTTCCTATGAGGCAGAGATCTCCTAACAATGCCAAAGGGGCATATCTGTGGATCCTAGAAACAGTCTTCACCCAGCTACAAGAGTTTGGAAATTTATGATCTAGTATATATTTAAAATTCATAAACTATCTAGAGAAGTTAATAAAACTGTAATAGATCAGTTCTAGAAATAGGCAAGAAAAAATTATTCACATTTTACTAGAGTATGTCGTTACTAATGTAGGTAATGAGCCATATAAAGAACACTCATTTCATTCATATAGACATAATTAAAATACAGAAACTTTGTAAATTAAAGGCCAAACTAAAGCCATGCAACATTAAGACTGACAATTTGAATGCAGAAGTTAGGAGAGATCATTTTCTCATGTTATTGATGTCTGGCAAGTAAGCTCACATAGCACTGCTGCTGCATTTGATATCAGTTATGAGGCTCTAAACTCTTATCAGAATAAAACCCTTCCCAAAAGATCACCATCACTCTATTCTTGAAAGAAGAGATGAAAATTAGAAAAAGAAATAGATTATAAACAGGTGAGTAATACTTTTATAATCATTGATTCAAATTCATCATTCATCTATTAAGTATAACAGAACATCCACAATGTTCAAGATACCATCGTAGGTCCTAGAAGGTGCATGCCAAGATGAAATGATCTGGAACCCAGTCCTCCAGAACCTTAAAATTTAGTAGAAGAGATAGAACATACACATAACTAATTATAATAAAAGGTACACATTAAAAGTAACCCAAGTATATTATAGTGAAAGTGATACTTGGTTCAAAAAAGGGAGGACTTATTTTCAGTTGGAAGAAAAGGTGATGATGTTAAATTAAAATTTCCAAGCATGGCATTTAAGATCATCTTTGAGAATCAGATATGGAAGGAACTAATAACATTTAAAAATACTTCACAATGCATCTTAAAAATATACTGTCACATTTTAAAAATATATTCTCATTTAAATATTATGACAGTCTTCATTTGGATTTCATTTTTTTGCACATAAAGACACTGAAACTTGGAGAAATTCAGTGACTTGTCCAAGATCCTACAGCTTGTGAACTTAAATTCAAGTAGACTTATTTCATGCCATTGTTTATTCCAGTAAACAAATTATTCTTTAATTAAGATAACTTCCTGACTATTGGGATAGGGCAGAAAAACATTTAGAAGAAAAAGTGAGTTCGGCTGGCTGAATTATATAATGAGTAAAGAAGAAAAGTTAAAAATATGGCTGAAATAGGCAGGAGCAGATGGGAGGTCTAAAAGAGCAAACTATTGATTTAGAACTTTATCCTTAGATGTTAAAAAGTTCTGAGCAGAGGTGTGCCATGAAGTATGAAAGTATGAAGGGAGAATAAATCTGACAGCACATTGAAAATAGATGGGAGAGTTGATAGACTAAAAACAGAGATAGCAGTTGGTAGCTTCTTCAATATAATAAGAGAAAGATAATATGAGTTTGGGCAAAGGTGATGACAGTGGTAATAGAGAATAGAAGGGCAAAGAGAGACTCTACAGGGCTTGAAAATGGATTGGATTGGGGAGGAGACAAAAGAAAAATAGGTTTCAGAGATTACTCCAAATTTGTAAGCCTGAGTAGCTCAGAGGAGGATAGCATCATCAACTGAGTCAGAAAATGCAGAGGAAAAAATGGTTGGGAAAAAGAAAAATCAACTATGCCCGGCCAGTGTTGCCTAATGGTTGAACACTGACCTATGAACCAGGAGGTCACAGTTCAATTCCCAGTCAGGGCAAAGGCCTGGGTTGCGAGCTTGATCCCCAGTAGGGGGCGTGCAGGAGACAGCTGAGTAATGATTTCTCTCATAGATGTTTCTATCTCTCTCTCCCTCTTCCTTCCTCTCTGAAGTCAATAAAATATATTTTTTAAAAATAACAAATGAGTATGTATGAAATGATCAGTCTCCAGACTGCAAGAATCTGCATTTAGAATGGCTTATCTTTTGGAACCATGGGCTACACTTGAATTTATGATATTAAGCTATTCATATTCTGGTGTGGCTTGATAATTATTTAAATGGTATCAATATACTCAACAATAATTGATGTAGAACTAGACAGTAGATTAAAGAATTTAGACCTTTGTCAAGTTTTTCCCGGTACACAGGAAAGTTTCAGAAGCAAAGAGAAATATTATTAAACTAGAGGCCCGGTGCACAAAAATTTGTGCACTGGGGGGGGAGGGGGTCCCTCAGTCTGGCCTGTGCCCTCTTGCAGTCTGGGACCCCTCGGGAGATAACAACCTGCTGGCTTAGGCCTGCTCATGGGTGGCAGAGGGCAGGCCCAATCCCTAGGTGCAGCCCCTGGTCGGGCTCAGAGCAGGGCTGATTGGAAAGTTGGGGCACCGCCCCCTGTAATGCACAGAGCAGGGCGGATCAGGAGGTTGCGATGCCACCCTCAGTCACGCTCAGGGTAGGGCCGATTGGGGGGTTGGGGCACCGCCCCCTGTCACACTCAAGGCAGGGTCGATGGGGAGGTTGCGGCGCCACCCCCTGTCATGCACAGAGCAGGGCCAATCAGGGGGTTGGGGTGCTGCACCCTGTCACACACAGAGCTGCAGGGCAATCAGGGGGTTGGGGAGCTCCCCCCTATCAGGCACAGAGCAGGGCTGATTGGGGGTTGGGGCGCCTTCCCCTGTCACGAACAGAGCAGGGCGGATAGGGAGGTTGTGGCCCTGCCCCCTGTCACACACAGAGCGGCAGGGCAATCAGGGGGTTTGGGCGCTGCCCCCTGTCATGCTGATCCCAGTGCCGGGAGGCCTCGCAGCTCTGCTGATCCCGGTGCTGGGAGGCATATTACCCTTTTACTATATAGGATAGAGGCCTGGTGCACGGGTGGGGGCCAGCTGGTTTGCCCTGAAGGGTGTCCTGGATCAGGGTGGGGGTCGCCATTGGGGTGCCTGGCCAGCCTGGATGAGGGGCTGAGGGCTGTTTTCAGGCTGGCGGGTGACTGAAGCTCCCAACCTGTCCTTTTCTTTTTTTTTTATTCTGGGCCAGCTTTAGCTCTGAGGCTTGGCTCCAGCTCTTAGGCCTCGGCTGCTGAAAGCAGGTTTCTGGTTTGTTTGGGTTCTATAATCGAAACACTGTTTCAACTCCAGCTCTGAGGCCGGGCTGGCTGAAAGCACGTTTCTGGGGTTTTGTTTAGCTTCTATATTTGTAACAATGTTTCAAACTGCAAGCTCAGAGGCCAGAAGCAGCAGGCGGGGAAGGTTGGAGTCCTCCATCACTGAATCAAGCAAGCCTCCCGTTAGCTTCAAGCTGCCTGGCTGCCGGCCGCCATCTTGGCTGGCAGTTAATTTGCATATCGCCCTGATTAGCCAATGGTAAGGGTAGTGGAGTGACATCAATTTGCATGTTTCTCTTTTATTAGTGTAGATTAAAAGGTCAGAACCATGGATTAGCTGTAATCACAGATTCAACATACCAAGACATCAATCAGCCACGTGACCTTGGGAAAGTCACTTAGCCTTTGAGAACTTCAGCATTTATGTTACATATATATTTCTAATATTTAATCTGAACAAAAAATCCTGAAAAGTAGGTATTAATATTCCCATGGTACTGATGAGAAGTCAGGGTGATAACATAACGTGAAAACACCAAGATTCTAACCCTGGCCTTCTGACTGAAAAGCCCAACCTCCTTCCAGTACACTCCTCCACCATTAGCAAGTTAAAGTTGTATTCAATCAAGAACATCATTTATATTATATGAAAAGTAAAGCAGTTTTTAAATGCCATTTACGATTTTAATTTCCTGGGTGAAAACATAGCCAAGTGTGGCACAAATGAAATGGAGGTATTCCTAAAGTTGTAGCTGGAAGGGAAAAGGTGGTAAAGGAGGGTTAGGAACAAGAGAGATGCCTCAGAGCTAGGCAGGAATGAGGAAGACTTGGAGAAAGGGAAATAAAAAGTAATTTGTCAAAGTTAGGAGCATGGGGTCAGGGCAGGAGAGCTCATTACTCCTCTCACTACACTCAAATCAATGCTGCAGTGCTGCAGAATGACTAAGTAGCTTAAAGATGACTTTCACCATCAGTTTCTCATCTTTTCCTGCTTCTTATGGGTGGTTGTTGGCAATTATGGTATCTCTGGTGATGTTTACCACCTGTGTAGGCCTCTCTTCTGAGCACCAGATCTATATAGCAAATCACAAAGTTTTGGTTGAAAGACCAACACATGAGTATAAAGAAATGAACAAATTTCGTGAGAAGATCATAGTCTCTAAAGGCCTTCCTCAAGGAGATATTCTAAAAGTCTTATGAGCAATGGCAACATTTTATGTTTTCCATGGTGACCACTTTGAGGAACAGTCCTCAATTGGATGCATAAATCCTGTTCTTGGTCCAGTTGTCATGTTTTGTTTCTGAGTGAGCCTCATTACTTTCCAGTCACACCTGGTGTGTGTCTCTGATGTGGTTGCAAGCAGGCTGGACAAGGGACTTCCCGTCTACTCTCCAGTGTGTCCTGGCCAGTGCACAGGTGTGTCGTGGACTAACATAAGGTTGGGAAATGGGTCATTTTCAGGCTAAAGGCAGCTGAAGTCTTTAGTGCATAAGCTCCTACTGAGTGTCATGGGACTGCTCAGTAAAGGAATCAGAGATTTTAATTACCAGTAGTTGTGTATCCCAACCAATAGGAATGCCTTTCCATTCCAAGTATTTCCCCCTTGAACAGATGCAAAATAAGGGGCCTTGGTCCTGGCATGTGTATGGGATTTCTGTTTCCTATCAAGCAAGATAACTTTACAGATTCCCTTTACAGCATGGGGTGTTGTTATGGCTGATTCTGCAGAGAAATATATCATTATAAACTTATTAGTGGGATTTTGTATTTTGTCTTTATACAGCTTAACAAGAAAACAAGCTGGGTTAAAAAGCCTGTATTATCTTCTGAGAATTTTTAAAAAGAAGCAAATCAGCCCAGCTGATGTGGCTCAGTTGTTGAGCATCGACCTATGAACCAGAAGGTCACGGTTCGATTCCCAGTAAAGGTACATGCCTGAGTTGTGGGCTGGATCCCCAAAGTGGGGTGTGCAGGAGGCAGCCGATCAATGATTCTCTCTCATCATTGATATTTCTATTTCTCTCTCCTTCTCCCTTCCCCTCGGAAATCAATAAAAATTTATTTTTTTTTTAAAGCGAGTAAAAGTTGAAGTTATGGGTGGCCTTGGATAATCCCTGGATGCCTACCTCTTAGGATGACTATACAAATCTATTTATTTGAAAGTGCTTTAAAAAGAAAAATGTTCTATTTTAATCCAACACAATTATTTGACTATGAAGAAAATTAAACCTAATGACTCTGTTGACCATGGTCACATATGAGTCATTTTAAATTTTCTTTTCATAGTTATACTAAGAAATATTGAATTAAGACTTTCTACCCCTTTTAAATATAACATTCTTTGGCATTAGTTAGAAATTTAAAGGTGTGACTGCTATTTTATTTTCAGATTCATGTTTTGGAGTTTTGAAATAGAAAACATAAAGCCTAGTTTTAAGGGATGTTCTTAAAAAACTTTGAAATGGCAGTAATATACTGCCTATCATTACCTAAAAATGATGACTTAAAATTAACAAAAAATAATTTAAAAAATTTAAGAGTTCAAGGAGCAGAGACTAGAAAGGATAAAAGGTTATCACTGTCTATTAACTAGCTCTCAGAGACTAGAAATTGTGTTATATTCACATTTGAACATGCCAATATTTTAAGACAAAGATAACATTTTTTTATTGTTGACACTATTACATGTGTCCCCCTTGTTCCCCCTCCTTTGCCCACCTCCACCCAGCTCCTGTTCCCCCTTCCCTCTAGCCATCACCATACTGTTGTCTGTTTCTATGGGTTATACCTATATGTTCTTTGGCTAATTCCTTCACCTTCTTTCATCCATCCCCATCCCCACCCCCCGCCCAGCCCCCCTCTTGCTTCCTCTCTGACAACTGTCAGTCTATTCCATGTATTCATGCCTCTATTTCTATTTTGTTCTTCAGTTTATTTTGTTCATTAGATTCCACATATCAGTGAGATCATATGGTATTAAACATGCCAATTTCAACAGACTCTGACATCCCTTACATGGCAAATAAATGTAGAAGAGGTGTGAGATACCTGAAAAGTTTTGCTTTTGAATTTTTTTTAATACATATTCTACCAACCAAGGAGAATATACTTTTTCTTATGACCTTCCACTGCATTCTCAAATGCCCCAGAGGCTACCCCAAGTTACCAAGAATCAGTAATGTGGGCCTATATTTTCATATAAGAGACAAAGATATTAGGGCCCAGTGTGATTGATTTTTAAACAAGAAAGGTTAGACATCTAGTTAGGACCAGATCTGGGACCAGAATCCAAGGCTTCTAGATATTTTAGGTATGCTTTGCTACTTCCTACAGTTGATTATATTTATTTCTTATTATGATCTTGGTTTTGAAATTTGTGATTAGATGAAAAGGAACCTGGAAATACAGCACAAGGCTATATGTGAAAATGATGAGCTTGGAGACATGCCTTGCTACATATCTCCTGCACACATTATTTCCTTGTTGTCTAAGAAACCCATGAATGGGGCAGCATCTGTTGGAGATATTTCTGGAATAACTGATGCACAATTCCAAACATCTTCATTAAGGAAAAAACTTTCAGTAGGATCTGGGAAATCAAAAAGTTACTAAAGCTCAAGCCAACAAGCAAAGAAACAGATTAAAACAACAAATAAGTGCTGCTTTAAAATAAGCTTCCCTCATGCAGCTGCCAAACTGCTATAATGGCACATTGTTATGAATGACAGAGTTCACACTGATGAGTGTGAGAAATTAATTCCATAATATTATACGCAAGTTAGAGAATGTGTATCTACAAACACAAAGCAGCCTAGAGAAATTTTAAGTAAGTATAAAATACAGAGGAAGAATACTGATCACTATGGTTAGTTCAAGCATATTCTTGCCAGTCTGGTACAGTCATATCTTCAATTCACCATCCATGTTCAGGTTCAATAACAACATCTGACAGGAAACACAAACTCCAAATTACTAAGAGGTTTCCCAGAGCTATGTAGAGTTGTATTAAGAGTAAAATCGATCTCCCTTTGTCTTTCAGTTAAAGATGGGTCATCCTACCAACCCAAATGTATTTGATAACTCTTCAAATTCTAATTGTAACAGCAGCTACCATTTATTGAACACTTGTTATGTGTTCAGCATTTGCAAAGTACTTCATAATATCTCATTTAATACTTATAACAACACCAGGAGGCATTTTTATTACCCACATTGAGGGAATTGAGGCCAAAAGAGGTTACCCATATAGAAAATGTCTGAGTTAAGATTGAACTCAATTGCCTAAGCACTAAAGCCTGTGGCTTTAACCACTACTCCAAGCATGGCTATTGGATTTCACTACATATGCCAATTTGCTCGGATTGGGACTATATTCCTGGATTCTTAGGCAAACTGTAACTTCAGTGGGAAAAAGAATTGTAATATTTATTGTTGTCTGCTATGTGTAAGGTTTGAAAAGTGGTAGCAGTGACATACACATCAAGTCTTTGCCAACTCTGCTGTAGGGAATGAAATATTAATCTCTCTACATATGATGTGTAATCTACTCTGCAGACCAGTTCATGTCATGTCTATGTGACCATATTTTGCTAGACTAATATCAGAATACTAGGTCTGTCTACTTAACAGAATTTCCTTAACTAGTACTTTATTCTAATATCCAGGCTGTATGGTCACTGCACTATTGGTGGGTAATAGGGATCAGCCTTGAGTTTTCCATAACAGTTTGATGGCTCAACTGGGGTAAGAGAAAAATAAGAATTAGCATATCAGTTTTTGAAATGTTAACAAGCCCGTATACACCAGCTAGATGTTTTCTGTGCATAACATTCATAAAATAATTCAGGTGAGAAATAATCTTAAAAAGATTAAGACTAAGATGAAGCAGACTTTGTCCATAGCCAATGAAGCTAATTCAGGATTTGAGAGTAAAAAAGAAATTAGACTTAGCAGGAGGTGAGCAAAGACACTAAAAACTAAGAAAGGCCAAAGAGCAGCAAAGTTAGAGAAAAAAGAGAATCAGATCAAAGCTAGAAACTCATAAAAGCCAGGTCCACTGTAAAAAAAGGATTATTTACTTACTGCCTGTGTTCTGGTAATTTTTTATCACTGACCCAAAACAGATGGGCCAGAATTAGTCTTATGGATAGAAGGAATGGAACATACATTTCAGAGGCCATAGAAATAGGAGAGTGTCCCTGGACAATGGCAGGAAAGTGAAGCTGTTAGCATTCCTTTAGCTGAACACAATCTCTCCTGCTAAACTCAACTAAGATGAGAAAGTACCAAATGCACTGAAGATTTTTCCTCCACCCTCCCCCTTTCCTCTTAACTGTGTTTCCTTCTGTCCTTCTCTTTACTGACCTTCCCTCCCCTCTTTACTCTCTCTTTTCCTTCCTCTCACAAGACATTGTTGAGGGCCTGCTATATTCCAAGTCCACTGGGTTTACACAAGTGAATCAGATTCGCTCTCTGCCATTTCAAGGCTCACAATCCAATGGGGAAGATGAAAAATAATCCATTATAATTTTATAGCACTTTATAAAGAAAATCTCACACAGGGCAGGGAATTATTATCTACATTTATAAATGATGAAACTGAAGCCCAAATAGGTTAAGTGAACTGTCCAATATCAACACTCCAGTATATAATGTGGGTTTCTCTCCCTGTTAATTAAGTTTCACCATGGGCTGCATAATTAATATTCATATATTTGTATACACACATATACATAAATACATATACTCATACATGTATACAGGGTAATACTAGATATATATGAAAGTATTCTGTACCTAAGCAAGTATGTTAGCACCATCATTACACAGAATTAGAGTAAATGAGCAAAATAGTAAGCTAAGATTTGAAATATCTGACAACCATTCTTCTGCTTGCATAAGGCAATACAAAGTTCAAGATGAATCATTCAAGAAACATAGCTGGCTGAATAGGTCAAAAATATAAATTAATTCATAAATCTACCAAGGTAGAAAAGTACTGGATTCATCACCAGGAAGTTAAGGAACAGATTCACCAAAGGCTTTGGAAGTGAAAGTCAAGGCTTTAATATAGCCATGAGATATTCTAAAGAGAGAGGAAATATGAGAACTTGAAAATTGGGAAGACTCATTCTTCTTTCTCAATATGTGAGTAAATATATAGGAAGCGATAATTAGCTATGAGTTAGCTTTAAAAAGTAAAAAGAAAACTGAATTCAAAAATATTTGTTCTTATATGACATATGAATTCAAATATACCAATTAGATCACTTTTGCAAGAAGAATTCATTTTATACACCTAATGATAGAGAAGTTTCCTGATAGAAAAGCCTTTCTGTACTGCACAAATTATCCCATATGGCAGTGGACCGTACATTCCATGTCTATTTGCATTGTTCAACAGATGTCCCAAGCCCTTACATAACTGAGAAATACAGTTTAGAAGTGATGAGGAAAGAATAAAAACAGTTCTAGCAACTTTAGAAAAAGTAACTATCTGAAACAAATTGGTGGACTCCAGTGCTTACTAGGATCTAGGTATTATGCTATATGAGTTAGAGTTATTACTTTAATCCTCCTGAAAAGCCTGCAAAGTGAATATCTTATTGTCATTTTATAGGTGAGAAATCTAAGAGAAATTAAATAACCTTCCTAGACAAAACCAGGTAGATACTTATTTTCCCCTATCTTGTCTTCCAAGAGAACTGAGAGAAATAGCTGTTTAATTAGCAGATGAACCAGAAAAGAACACTAGAAATTACTCTAAAATTAGGATTTATTGTGAATCTATGTCAACTGAATTGGCAATATGACTAAAATTAAACATTTGGAACTAACATAGTCTAGATTTAGAGACTGATCTACATTGTAACAATATGACAGTCAACCATACATGTTGAGTTTGGAAAGGCAGAGGTACATCAGGAGAAATACTACTAGTATATAATCTGTACCTTATAAAATCTTTGGAAGTGAACCCCAAAAGGTTTTGATGACAGAGATGGGAAGTTACCTAAGCCTTAGGGAGCCTGGTGTAACAGAGGAAGCCTGGAATTTTAGTGATGCTATAGTTGCTGCTATTTTTCTCTGGAATACCTCAAAGTCCTCCCTCTTTTCACTTGTCCTTAAACTTCTACTATACAGGTTTTTACAAAGTGAAAGTGTTTTATTTTTGTTTGGCATAAAGCCAGGAAGGTATTCCTCAAGAAAATATGTCACATAACAAAATCATGACTCTTCCCAGATCCTTCTGCTCTTCCTCTTTCTGAAAAGAGCAAGCTTCTCTGATATGGAACCATCCTTTCTCTGTAGTTTCTCCCTGGCTTTCCGCAAGTTGGGTCTTCTTTCCCAGATTCATTCACATTTTGAGGGATTCTTTCTTTAAAAAGTTCTCTAATCTTATACTCACCTTCCTTAAAACCAAGCTAGAAAGCTGGCTTCTTGAGGTTACCAAGATAAAGAATAAACTTATTTTTAATTTAATTTTGCTGCAAATAAGTTCACTTCTACTTCCAAGAGAGTTTATATATGGGATCAGATCAATTATTTCTGGAGATCTTGTCTCTACAACCATGTGTTCTAAGTAATTAGAATCACCTAGACCCGTGGTCAGCAAACTGCAGCTCGCGAGCCACGGCAGCTCTTTGGCTCTTCCACAAAATACCACAAAATACCACGTGTGGGCGAAACTTCGTGGCCCACACACAGAAGTCAGTATTTTGTGGAAGAGCCACACTCAAGGGGCCAAAGAGCCGCATGTGGCTTGTGAGCCGCAGTTTGCCGAGCTGCAGTTTGCCGACCACTGACCTAGACAAAGCCAGACTGGTAATGCTTTTACTTTACCTTATCTTCTAAGAAAGCTGGGAGAAATAGATTAGGAGGTAAACCAAAAAGGGAGATTAAAATGACAAAATTTATGATTTATCATGAACATACCATGTCAGCAAGACTGGTGTCCAACTATAGTAGCCTCCACTATCA
Source organism: Myotis yumanensis (assembly GCF_028538775.1). Lineage (NCBI taxonomy): Eukaryota > Metazoa > Chordata > Mammalia > Chiroptera > Vespertilionidae > Myotis > Myotis yumanensis. The sequence goes on along the minus strand of NW_027223764.1, from coordinate 19,941,890 downwards.
AAACTGGAAGAACTAATCCTCTTTCATTTACACTGGAAGACTGAATTGGCAATATGACTATATATATAACCCAGCATCATTTCTAACAATGTACAACTGAAGAAAGAAACTGAAGAAAGAAGTTGGGACAGCAAGATAGGCTTTTCTCCCTACTTAACACTAGAGAGCTGCTGACTTTCTTGAACAAGGGCTGAAAAGTTTCCTATCTATATATATAAAACCCTAATATGCAAATAGACCAAACAGTGGAACAACCAAACAACCAGTTGCTATGACATGTGCTGACCACCAGGCAGCACACATGGAACATGGGGGACGTCGGCAGCAGGTGGCAGAGCGCGGAACATGGCGGGTGTTGGCCGTGGCAGGATGGTGGAGCAGGTGAGCGGGAGGCGCCAGACCAAGGCAGGGCACCAGTCACTGTCATCGGGGTGAGCCTCTGGTGGTTACTGAAAATTCTTTGCTCCCGTGCACCGCCGTCCTGTCCAGCACTCACACCTGCTGCCAGCGCTGGACCCGCTCGCACCCGCTGCCAGCGCCGGAGCCACCACTTGCACCTGCTGCCGGCACCAGCCCTAATCACTCAGTGCCATCAGGGGGTTTGAGCAGCTGCCGGCCCCGATCGCCCCTCAGGGCTTCTCCACTTCCCCCTGCTCCTGAGGAGTAATCAGGACAACAGCCACTGCTCGCACCCACCACTGACAGCGCCGGCCCTGCTTGCACCCACTGCTGGTGCTAGCCCCAATTGCTCCACACTGTCAGCAGGTGCGAGTGGGGCCAATGCCATCAGCAGGTGGGAGCAGTGGCGGTGGGAGCAGGGCTGCTGGCAGACAGGGGACCGGGGGCCGCAACAGGAGGGACCAGGAGGGGGCACAGAGGATGGGCTGAGACCCACCCCTGTGCCCACCACAGCCTTGAGGCCCACAGTTCCTTTCAAGGTACACGAATTCATGCACTGGGCCCCTTGTATGCATATAACATTCATTGGACCACTTCTTTATTTGTTTACACAGTTTCAAGGCCCTCTGCTGGGCTATCTGTAGTCTGGCTGAGCTCTAAAACAAAAGTTTTAAAATGTAAATTAAATACAAATGGCAAAAGCCACATATCTGAATAGTTACAAATGAAAGTCACAGAGACATTTTCATAAATATCCTTGCCATTAATCTTCTTTGAAAAGTCATTATGCAATAAGCAAGTTACAGAAGGCCAAACCATTTTATTCTCACAGCTAAATGAGGAGGAACAGCAAAACTTCCCCTAAAAGTTCTGAGCATTTATAGAGGGCTTTTGAACAACTCACATACACATGCACGTGCACACACACACAAACACACACACATACACACACACACACACAAAGAGGAGATGCTTATGTTTTCCATAAACTAAATAATACATTTAGGTGAGAAGCAAGGTGCTTCAGTAAACAAAGCTCCCCAAGATATGAGTTCTAATCCAAGTTCTCTCAGTCAATGTCATTGCCTTGATATTGACAGTAGACAGAAAAATAGAGCTTCCTATCTTTATCTGCCGGAAGCCGGTCCACCCTTGCTGCTTGACACAGTCGCTGCAGGGAAGAAACATCTGCACAGCTTATGTTTCAAGGGACCTGGCGTATATAGCATTATGTTTGCTCCCCTCTTAGCGCTATGTGTTTTAACCAGGACCACCTCCCCGAGAAAGGTTGTTTCCCCAGGTGAGGATTTTCCCCTGGAGTTAGGGATTAACAGGACTAAGAAAGAGAATAAATCAGTAAAACCCCCTAGTGTTACAGAAATACCATGTACTACTTATGAAGAACTTGGACTAAGACTGTTGGCAATAAATTTGGGACTCGTTGGGCCCACATCCCCAGGGGTCTGCCCACCAGGGAAAGTACCAAAGCCTATACCCCTGGAGAGACACCAACACAGGGCAGTCCCAGGGAAGGCAAGCAGCGAGGCTGGGAGGACATAACCTTTACTGGGTAGGATAATCTCCTTCAGTCACTTCCTTGTAGCTTATCAGTAGAGCAGTGACCTTGGAATAGCCCTTATAATGGAACACAGAGATTAACCTAGACAAGATTAAAATCAACAGAACTAGGTAGAGACAGGATTTTTGGCAAAGGTCAGATAAGAAACTATGGAAATGAAACAAGAAACTGTAGAAGGTTACCCAAAACATACCATGATGTGATTATAGAGGCATGCTTATAGGATCGAATGGTATAAATACAGATGTAACAGGACAATAGAAAAAGAACCTGGCTATGCTGATCAACTAAACGCTGTCTCCGTGTCATTCCTTCTTCACCAACTCTGTCCACACCTTTGGGAACCCCTGGACCTGCTGGGGCAGGACCCCAACATTTATCTGTTTCTCATTCCCTTTTCTCTCTTTTTTAAAATCTCATCTCCTTATCTCTTCTTCTTTTTATCTCCTCTCCTTTCCATACATATCATTAGGAAAAATGTTTTGGTATAGTGAGTTGGCATGGTTTAGAGTGAAATGGGCAAGAAAAAGTAAAAGTGCTATATCCCCATTAGCCCTACCTACCCACAATAATCTCTTCCTTGGCACCAACTACTTCATACATTTAGAACTTGAATATATATATATGAATACTAACAAAAACAGAGCAGTTAGAAAGACACAATTGATAATGTTAAGCTAGAAGAGATGACCTGACTCTCTATTTCTCACTAACTGCATGACTTTGGGCCACTCATGTATCTGTTCTGAGCTTCAGTTACTTTATGTATAAAATGGAACTAAAGGTCCTAAACATCTCACACATAATGTATGTGAAATTGTTTTGTAAACTGTAAAGGGCTAGACAAGTGAAAGGGAATAGTATTCTCTTCTTCTCTCTGGCCTTTTCTCTAATTCTAAGTAGGCTAATAAAAAAAAAATCTAGACAATAAGCAAGACTTGTGTATCTCAATAATTTTTTAAAATTATATTAAGAAAATCCAACTCTAATAATATAACAAGAAAAGTTTCCCCTTGTCCTTACTCTGGGAATTGAGAGCTTAAAGGCAAAAAAAAATGAGAATTCAAAAGTGAAGGTTTCTTGATGTCCTCTGCTCTTTCTCTTAATTTCCTCTAGATTGATTTCCTTATATTGCACATTTCATGCACACTTTGCATCATAATGACTATTTTATGGGTTGATGATTCTTTTATGAGAAATGGTTTTCTGTGTAGTCAAGCAGAGAGAGAATTGTCTCAAGGTTCACTTACAAAAAAATCAATTGTGAATTGCTAAATGTATGGCTCATACAGAGAAGATTGAAATGTGTTTTTTTGTTTTGCTTTCTTTTCTTTTTTTTTGTTTTAATGTATCATTAGGAATTAATGTCAGCATTTCTTTGCTTGTCAAGGCCAACTCATGACATTTCAACTCTCAGGGAATGAAATGACTCTAAAGACCCAGTAGTCTAATAATCTATAATTGAGGTCACTAGATTAAATAATTTTCCTCCTCCTCCTCTTCTTCCTCTCCTCCTCCTCCTCCTCCTCCTCCTCCTCCTTCTTCTCACAAAGTTTTCTTTAATTACGCTTTGGGGGGAAGGGACACCATACTTCCACTCAATTAAGAGAAGCATTTTTATCAGCACAGAGGTCTTTTTTATTTTTTCCCACTTATCATGCCATGAATTCATAGGGAATGGGTTCCAGCAGCTCAGGCTCCTTTCCATTGGTTCTCACAAAGTGTGTTTCTCTGGGTGGAGCAGGCTGACACTTCAGTTGAACCCAAGTACCTTTCTCTTTGGCTTCCTTCTTTTTCTGATCATTTTCCTTCACACGTTTCAGGAAGCTATCTTGGCTTTTAGAGTGCTTAATATGCTCAATATGTACATTAATTCTCTTGGCAAGAATCTTGCCCTTAACTTGCTTGTTCACAGTGCCCACTGCATGCTGGGTGACATTGTGGACTCTTCCAGTTTTGCCACGGTAACATTTGTGGGGCATTCCTTCTTGAACAGTGCTCATTCCCTTGATGCCCACAATATCACCTTTCTTGTAGATTTGCACATATGTGGCCAAAGGAACAACTCCATGTTTTCTAAAGGCCTAAAAAACATATAGAGAGTGCCTCTCCTCTTTCCCTTTGAGTTAGTCATTTTGACGAACTACTGGAAGATGGAAGTTCCGGCCGAAAGGCTTAAATAACTTTCTTTAATTGGAGTTTAGCAAACATGTATGAACTTACTGCTACACACAGGCAGTATGCTAGGGGGAAGTGTGGAAAGACAAATATGAATGATAGATATAACTAGGCCTTAAGGATATAAAATTCCAGTAGGCAGAAGAGGGAAGGACACACAACATGTAAGGAACATACAGGGGAACATATGAAAACCAGAATTCAGGGCACTAAAGAGGGGAGACACTACTAGTGAGGGGCAAGAAAACCAAGCTTCTATTCTAAACCACTAAAGTTCCTTATCCTATAGAATAAAAGGGTAATATGCAAATAGACCGAATGGCAGAACAACCAATCAAAGCATAATATGCTAATGATATGCTAAGGCTGCTCAACTGCTCACTATGATGTGCACTGACACTGGAGGCAGATGCTCCAACCAGTAGGATAGATTGCTGCTGATTGGGACTGAGCGAGATGGGCCGGACACACCCTTGAGCCTTCCAGTGGTCCCTCCCAGGCCCGATCGTGCACTGCTGGGGTCCCTCAGCATGGCCTGGGCCCTCTTGCAATCTGGGACCCCTCGGGGGATGTCGGAGAGCTGGTTTCAGCCTGATCCTGTAGGCCACTCCCCTCGGGAAGGCGCCAGACTCAGGGCTCATGGCTGGCGAGTGCTATTGCAGCAGTGAAAGCCTCTCCTGATCAGGACTGATTGGGCACAAGCCCACAGCAGGCACAATGGGGCCGGGATGAGCAGGAGTGGCAGGTAGGAGCTGAAGGTGGCATTGGACTACGGGTTTCGGCCCGATCCCTGCAGGCCACCCACAGGGACCCCATCTGTGCACGAATTCATGCAGCGGGCCTCTAGTAGATAACATTCACCTATTATATCCAATAAAAGCACTCTGACCACTGGGTACACTGGCACTTGGATCTAGTAATCTTGGTTCTTGGTATTCATCACTTTGAGTATTTCTTGCCACTCCCTTCTGGCCTGCATAGTTTCTGTTGAGAAATCAGCTGACAATCTTATGGGTACTCCCTTGTAAGTAACTAATTGTTTTTCTCTTGCTGCTTTTAAGATTCTTTGTCTTTTGCTCTTGGCATTTTAATTATGATGTGTCTTGGTGTGGTCCTCTTTGGATTCCTTTTGTTTGGGCACAGTTGAAAACCAACTACAATTGAGGGATGAGATGAGGGGAAAAAAACCTACTATCTCTGTGGGTGGGGCAGGAAACAGCCTTGGGTTCAGATCATCAAAGATTCTCTATCATCCAGGATGAGGTAGAATCACTGATGAGAAAGCCTCACCTCTGAGACCCAGGGACACAGTACTTATCTAAGACTAAGGCTGAACCAGGACAACATAGAATGATCCCCTTGACCCTTGTTTTTCCCAACCAAGCTAGCAAGCACACAGTCATCCCACATGTAGCTATCCATTGTCCCCTTAAAAATCAGAAACATTGTAATAGAAACTACTTTAGTATTATTTCCACAGGAGAACCCTTGCTACTTAAGGAAGCCAAGTATGGCCAAGACTCAATGATCCAGCTTACTTGCACAGGTAGAGAGAATTTCATATCTATATTTTGTAGCCAGACAAAATATGTAATATATTTTGACAATATATGTAATAGAAAAATAAAACATGCTTATATGTTTGTGTAGCCTAGAAAATAGCTCACTACAATGTAAAGGCAATTCAGCCCTTCAATTGCTTGTTGGAGTAGAACAGTATGATCCTTTTGGGGCAACAAATATTTCTTTACTAGAGGCCCGGTGCACAAAATTTGCACACGGATAGGGTCCCTAGTCCTGGCCAGCGATCAGGGCCGATCGGGGTCTTCTGGCTTCCGGCCAGGGCCTTCCTTCCAGCTGCTGGCCAGGGAACTCCCTTCCCCAGCTCCCGGCTGCCAGGGCAGGGGGGGGGGTTGGCTTCCTTTGTTCTGTGCTGCCCCTTGGTAGTCAGCACATGTCATAGCGAGCGACTGAACTCTTGGTCTCCTGATTGAACTCCCGAGGGGACAATTTGCATATATATATGATCAGTTAAGAACACTGAACACTATAAGTTTTAAGTCATTCCCCAAAGTATATTAATACAAGTACAATATTTACAACAGAAAAGGATGTTTTAAAATACAGAATACTAAACACACACACATACACACACACACACACACACACACACACACCAAATCAAGTTCCAAAGACAAAAAAAATCTACAGCATAGATTTCAATGGAGTTATGTCTTACACTAGAAAGAAAATTATATTAATGACCAGAAGCAAAGATGAGAGTTAAACGCATTTGACTTTTAGTAAAGATGTATTAATAATGAAGTTATCTGGGGACCTGACCTAGGATAGTTTTATTTAACATTTTTATGCATTATCTGAAACAGGAATGCAAAGTGGAAACTTCACATTTGTGGAGTACAGAATCTCTTTCTAGTTTTAAGATGTCAAAGAAATCAGAAAACACAACATAATATGATTTCATAAAACACTGTGAATAGAAAAAAATTGTGGAGACTAAACTATTTGAATAAGACATAGTTTATAAAAACACAATATTGAAAAAAATAAAAACAATATTGATTTTAAATGAAAATAATAATAGCTATCAAATAATAACCATAGCTATTAGTAGTTATCAAGTATCATATACATCCTCTCAATCCTTAACAATCTTCACAATAGTTATTCTTCCTATTTTACAAACAAGCTAACTGAGGCTTGGAAAGTTTAAGTAATTTGCCCAATGCTACAATGATTATTGAATGCGGCCTGTAAAAAAACAAACAAACAAACCTGATACATAATTATTAAGCTTTGTTTCCTTGCAACTTTAAATATCTAAAATATTTTCAGGGCAACTAATAGAAAACCAAATTTGGCAATAGGAATTTCATCCCTGTACTTGGTAGGTTGATTTCCATGATCTTAAGGCCACAACCATCAGCAGGAAGTTAGAGAATAGTTAAGTTTAGAGAAGAAATAGTGGTCTGTACCAGAAACTGAAAGCTGGAGGAAAGTTGCTGAAAAAGCCTCTTTAGAATTGTATGGAAGGCTGCCAAACTCAATGTTACTAGTAAATGTGAGTTGGTATTACAAATTATTTGTAAGGAGAATGAATTCCTGAGAAATCTGTTCATGATAATGTATTTGTGAATAAAATCAACCAGCAGAGGGGGCTGCTAAAAGAATATACAGTAGAGCAGCGGTTCTCAACCTGTGGGTCGTGACCCCTTTGGGGGTCTAACAACCCTTTCACTGGGGTCACCTAAGACCATCGGAAAACACATATATAATTACATATTGGGTTTTTTAAAATTAAATCTTTATTGTTCAGATTATTACAGTTGTTCCTCTTTTTTTCCCCTATAGCTCCCCTCCACCGGGTTCCTACCCCACCCTCTGCCCTTAGCCCCCCCCCCCCGACTGTCCTCATCCATAGGTGTATGATTTTTGTCCAGTCTCTTCCTGCACCCCACCACACACCCCTTTCCCCCTGAGAATTGTCAGTCCACTCCCTTTCTATGCCCCTGATTCTATTATATTTTCCAGTTTATTCTGTTCATCAGATTTTTTATTCACTTGATTTTTAGATTCACTTGTTGATAGATATGTACTTGTTGTTCACAATTTTTATCTTTACCTTCTTCTTCTTCTTCCTCTTCTTAAAGAATACCTTTCAGCATTTCATATAATACTGGTTTGGTGGTGATAAACTCCTTTAGCTTTTTCTTATCTGTGAAGCTCTTTATCTGACCTTCAATTCTGAATGATAGCTTTTACATTCATTGTTCAATCTTAGATATGGTGCTATTATCCACTGATCACAAAACTATATTTCTTTTTTCAATTTTGAAAGCCCTTTCAACTTTTAAGACTTAATTCAAATGCCAGCTTCTTCATGAAGCCTTACTCCAACATTCCCTAAGCCCATAAGTTCAAAATAATTACATTAATTATTTTATAAGTGTTCTGCATGTCTATAAAAGCATTCAGTTCATTTTATTCTGTATTCTAATTGATATGCACCCCCCTCCACCTCCATAAGCACATATACGAAGAAAATGTAAACTTTAGGCTTATTGAGGTCAGAAAACATGCAATTCACTATATCATACATAACAGGTGCGTCATAAATGCTTTCTAATTGAGTGGATGAATGCAAAAGCAGATAGCCTCTGATATGAAACAATAAATTCTAATGAAGAAAATTCTTCAACTGGTAAAGATATTAATATATTCTGATTATGAAAAGTGGGGAGCTTGGTTTCATTTGCTATTCAAAGTGAATCATAATTAAGACATTCTTCTCTGACCCACAATTATCTAAAGCAAACTTTAAGTATAGCCCTATATGGACCTTAAAAAAGCTCTTTTCTTTATATTCATCTCACTTTGGGATTAAGAAAGTGTTCTTCCAGCTCCAGCCAGTTTGGCTCAGTGGATAAAGCGTTGGCCCATAGACTGAAGAGTCCTGGGTTTGATTACAATCAAGGGCACATACCTGGGTTGTTGGTTTCCTGGCCCTGGTTAGGGTGTGTACAGGAGGCAACCAATCAATGTGTCTCTCTCACATTGATGTTTCTCTCTGTCTCTCCCTCTACCTTCCACTTTCTCTAAAAATCAATGGAAAATATCCTTGGCTGAGGATTAACAAAAAAGGAAAAAATAAAGTGCTCTTCCAATCTTTTTTATTCATGAATATTTTATTTAATAAAATCCTACATAGAAGTTCAATTTATAAAACAGATGAAGCTAAAATTCTTGTGATTGAAGCAGTAAAGAGTGGAGAAGTGGGAAAGTGAGGAATCTAGTATCCTATTACCTCCAAATGACAACTGGAGCATTACCACAGAACATGTAGGACACAGAGCACAATTTGGTTTTAGAAACCATATTGAAATAAATGTTAATGTAGTCATGTATTTTCATCCATTATTATTTTATTACTTACTAGAGAATTAGCTATCCCTAGAATAAGACAGGTCCTTGAAGCAATCAACATTTGATATCTGCCTGTTGATATAATGTGAAATATATATATATATATATATATACACACACACATACATATATATATATATTTTTTTTAAATATAGTTTTATTGATTTTGGAGAGGAAGAGAGAGATAGAAACATCAGTGATGAGAGGGAATCATTGATTGGCTGTCTCCTGAATGTTGGACCGAGCCCGCAAACCAGGCATGTGCCCTTGACAGGAATTGAACCTGGGACCCTTTGGTCTGCAGGCCAATGCTCTATCCACTGAGCCAACCAGGCTAGGGCAAATATATTTTGATAGATATGAGGTCAAGAAAGAATCTCGAAGTGGGGTTCCCAGGTAAGCAGCATCAGCATCACCAGGGGACTTGCTAAAATGCAAATTCTTAGGCTCCACATCAGACCTCCTGAATCTGAAACTCTGGAGATGGGGCTCAGTGGTTTGTTTTAAAGAGCCCTCCAGGTGGTTCTGGTGCACACTGATGTTTGAGAGCCATGAACTACAGCATCTTCTGCACCAGAATTCTGCAATGGCGAGATTGGGAGCCCATGTCAGAGGGCACTACCCTAGGCACCAGGGCTGCATAAATATATGTGTGGTTTCAGAGGAGGAACCAAGATGGCAGCATAGGTAAACGGCTGTACTTGCTGCCTCCCACAACCACATCAAAAGTACAACTAAAACACAGAACTATCATCTGGAACTGCAGGAAAGCTGGTTGAGTGGAAGTACTACAACTAGAAGAAGGTAAAGTAGAAAGCGCATCGAGACTGGTAGGAGGTGCGAGGCACTGAACAGGCTGGTCAACCACCCAGGTGTGCCACTTTTTTAACTGGAAGGGAGATTACCTCTTTGGAGGCCTCCTGGAGGAGCAAGGAGTCCCAGCCCCACACCAGACCCCCCAGCCCAGGGGTCCAGAGCTAGGGAAATAAGTCCCTACGGGCAGTAAGAACTACAGACTGTAAAAACAAGTACGGATTGGGGATGAGTGACACACAGGCTGCTAGAGACCCAGCTGCTCCTCTTAAATGGCCAGCGCTGCAAACTGAATTTACAAGTTCCCGCTTGCTCTGAGCTCCAGTGCCCGGAGAGGCTCTAGGGGACCCAGGAAGATACAGGGAGAAACTGGACTGTCTGGCATCCGGGCAGGAATGCAGGGGGCAGCTTTCTTCCAGACAGAGGTGCTTGCAGCGGTCATTGTTCCTGTGCTGGGACCTCCTGGGTACAGGGCTGACTAGCAGACATTTCTGTTTGCTCCTCCCTGGAGATTCCGAGACCTGCCCCACCCAATTTACAACCCCACCCAAGCTGTGTGCAGTGGCTTTTGCATATGAATGGCCTGTTATTTCTCAGCCTAAAGCCTGTCAAACAAGCTACAGCTGGGTCAGGTAGCCCCGAAGCTATAAAAAAAAGGCCCAAGACCAGGCACCAACACCAGCCTGCCTTGCTTCACAGCTGGGGCCTCATCTGGGCACTTCCAAACCCGATACAAAGAGGAGGAATCTGCAGATCTCTCTGTAGCTCCTGCTGGGTGGCCTCAGGCAGTGGCTGACTTTGCACCTCCTTGGAGATCCAAGAGCCAGTGTACCCAGTGGTCAGTGTGAGACCATACCAGATTACAACTCTTCACATCCATAAGTGACACACTCAAGGAAAAGACTCAATGAGCACCAAAGCCCCACTAAAACAAGTCCTGCCCCATAAGAGTGTCTCCTGCATAGCAGCTCTCCCACTGAAGTCGCAGCTGGTCCCCACAGCCAATTGGCCTGGAGGTCAATTCCTCCCAGTGATACCAACAGCAATCAAGGCTCAACTACAACAAGACTGTTCACATAGCCCAGAAAGGGGTACACCAAGAGTGTCCACCTCAGGTGATTGGGGAGGCTGAGCCACTGGGCCCTATAAGAAACCTACTACACAAGGCCACTCTATCAACTCAAGGAGACACAGCAGCTACCCAATACATAGAAACAAACACAGGGAAGCAGCCAACATGCGGAGACAAAGAAACATTTCACAAATGAAAGAAATTTAAGAAAGCAAACTACTGGATATAGAGTTCAAAACCACAGTTATAAGGTTACTCAAGAATCTTCTAGAAACCTCCGAGGAACCTAGTGAGACCTTCAAGGATATTAGTGAGAATGCCAAAATAATAGAAAAGGACCAGTCAGAAACTAAGCATACACTGACTGAAATAAAGAATAATATACAGAGATTCAACAGTAGACTAGAGGATCCCAAGAATCAAGTCAATGATGTGAAATACGAGGAAGCAAAAAACACCCAACCAGAAAAGAAAAAAGAAAAAAGAATCCAAAAATATGAAGATAGTGTAAGGAGCCTCTGGGACAACTTCAAGCATACCAACATCCGAATTATGGAGGTGCCAGAAGAAGAGAGAGAGCAAGATATTGAAAACCTATTTGAAGAAATAATGACAGAAAACTTCCCCTACCTGGTGAAAGAAATACACTTACAAGTCCAGGAAGTGCAGAGAATCCCAAACAAGAGGAATCCAAAGAGGACGATACTAAGACACATAATAATGAAAATGCCAAGGGCAAAAGACACAAAGAGAATCTCCAAAGCAGCAAGAAAAAAACAGTTAGTTACCTACAAGGGAGTACCCATACGACTGTCAGCTGATTTCTCAACAGAAACTATGCAGGCCAGAAGGGAGTGGCAAGAAATATTCAAAGTGATGAATAGCAAGAACCTACAACCAAAAATACTCTACCAGCAAAGCTATCATTTAGAATTGAAGGTCAGATAAAGAGCTTCACAGACAAGAAAAAGCTAAAGGAGTTCATCACCACCAAACCAGTATTAGATGAAATGCTGAAGGGTATTCTTTAAGAAGAGGAAGAAGAAGAAAAAGGTAAAGATAAAAAATTATGAACAAATACATATCTATCAATAAGTGAATCTAAAAATCAAATGAATAAAAAATCTGATGAACAGAATAAACTAGTGAATGGAATAGAATCAGGGGCATGGAAATGGAACAGACAGACAATTCTCAGAGGGAGGGGATGTGGGGGTGCAGGAAGAGATTAGACAAAGATCTTATATGAATGTATGCAGTACCTATGGGATGGCAAGGGCCTGGGGTAGGGTGGGGAGCTATGTGGTGAAAAAAGAGGAACACCTGTAATAATCTCAACAATAAAGATTTAAAAATACATCTAAAAAAAATATATATATATATATACTTGTGGCCCGGTGCACAAAATTCGTGCGGGGGGGAGGGGGGGGGGGGTCACTCAGCCCAGCCTGTACCCTCTCCAATCGGAAACCCCTTGGAGGATGTCCGACCACCAGTTTAGGCCTGATCCAGCAGTCGGACATCCCTCTCACAATCTGGGACCGCTTGCTCCTAACCGCTCACCTGCCTGCCTGCCTGATCACCCCTAACTGCCTCGGCCTGCCTGCCTGATTGCCCCTAACCCCTCTGCCTGCCTGTTTTATCATCCCTAACCTCTCTGCCTGCCTACCTGATCGCCTCTAACTGCCCTCCCCTGTCGCCCTGATCTTGCCCCTAACTGCTCTCCCCTGCCAGCCTGATCGCCCCTAACTGCCTCTGCCTGCCTGATTTTGCCCCCAACTGCCCTCCCCTGCAGTTCTGATCTTGCCCCCAACTGCCCTCCCCTGCTGGCTTGATTGCCCCTAACCCCCTGCCAGCCTGATCTCACCTCCAACTGCCCCCCCCGCCCCCGCTGGCCTAATCACCCCTAACTACCTCTGCCTAGGCCCCCACCACCATGGCTTTGTCCGGAAGGAAGTCAGATGTCCGGAAGATGGCCGGTCAACCTGATCTAATGAGCATATTACCCTTTTATTAGTATAGATAGATAGACATTTTAATGATGTTGATTCTATCAATCCATGAACACAGTTTGTTTGTCCATTTGTTTGTCTTCCTCTATCTCTTTTTTCAATGACCTGTAGTTTTCCAAGTACAGGTCTTTTACCTCTTTAATTAAGTTTATTCCTAGGTATCTTATTATTATTTTTTTTTTTTTTTGGTGTGATGGTAAATGGGATTGTTAATTTTGTACCCTGCTACATTGTCGAATTCATTTATTAAGTCTAATCATTTTCTGATGGAGTCTTTAGGGTTTTCTATGTACAGTATCATGTCTTCTGTGAATAATGACAAGTTTCTCTTCAATAAATGGTGTTGGGAAAACTGGACAGATACTTGCAAAAAAATGAAACTAGACCACCAACTTACACCATACACAAAAATAAACTCAAAATGAATAAAGGACTTAAATGTAAGACAGAAAACCATAAAAATATTAGAGGAATCCACAGGCAGCAAAATCTAATACATATACTGAAGCAATATCTTCACCGATACAGCTTGTAGGGCAATGGAAACTAAGGAGAAAATAAACAAATGCGACTACATCAAAATAAAAAGCTGCTGTACAGCAAAAGAAACCATCAACAAAACAACAAGAAAGCCCACTGCATGGGAGAACATATTTGCCAATGTTATCACTGATAAGGGTTTAATCTCCAACATTTACAGGGAACTCATACAACTTAACAAAAGGAAGATAAACAACCCAATAAAAAAAAATGGGCAATGGACCTAAATAGATAATTTTCGAAAGAGGACATAAGGAAGGCCAAGAGATATATGAAAACATGCTCAAAGTCACTAATCATCAGAGATATGCAAATCAAAATGACAATGGGGTACCATCTCACACCTGTCAGAATGGCTATCATCAACAAATCAACAAACGACAAGTGCTGGCAAGGAGGCAGAAAAAAAGGAACCATTGTGCACTGCTGGTGGAAATGCAGACTGGTACAGCCACTGTGGAGAACAGTATGAAGTTTCCTCAAAAAACTAAAAATGGAATTCCCATTTGACCCAGTGATCCAATTTCTAGAAATATATCCCAAGAAACCAGAGACACCAATCAGAAAGGATATATGCACCCCTATGTTCATAGCAGCAATTTATAATAGCTAAGATTTGGAAACAGCCTAAGTGTCCATCAGCAGATGAGTGGATTAAAAAATTGGTACATCTACACAATGGAATACTACGCTGCTATAAAAAAGAAGAATTCTTACCATTTGTAACAGCATGATGGAACTGGAGAGCATTATGCTAAGTGAAATAAGCCAGTCAGAGAAAGATAAATATCACATGATCTCACTCATTTGTAGAATATAATGAACAACATAAACTGATGAACAAAAACAGATCCAGAGACAGAGAAGCATCGACCAGACCATCAAACCTCAGAGGGAAGGCAGGGGAGGGTGGGGGTAAGGGGGAGAAATCAACCGAAGGACTTCTATGCATGCATATAAGCCTAACCAATGGACACAGACACTAGGGGGGTGAGGGCATGAGTAGGGGTGATGGGGGCGGGGGGGCAATGGGGGATAAGGACACATATGTAATACCTTAATCAATAGAGAAAAAAATGTTCATACTACCCAAAGCAATCTATAGATTCAATGCAATCCCCATTAAGATAACAATGGCATATTTCACAGACCCAAAAAAAAACTCTCCAAAAATTCATATATAAAAAAAAGACTCCGAATAGCCACAGCAATCTTGAGAAAGAAGAACAAAGTTGGAGGGATCACAATACACAATACCAGATATCAAGCTATATTACAAAGCCACTGTTCTAAAAAATGCCTGGTACTGGCACAAGATCAGACATATAGACCAATGGAACAGAACAGAGAACCCAGAAATAGACCCAAGCCATTATGCTCAATTAATATTTGACAAAGAAGGCAAGAGCATACAATGGAGTCAAGATAGTCTCTTCAATAAATGGTGTTGAGAAAATTGGACAGATACATGTAAAAAATTAAAATAGACCACCAATTTACACCATACACAAAAATAAACTCAAAATGAATAAAGGACTTAAACGTAAGATGGGAAAACCATAAAAATCTTAGAAGAATCCATAGGCAGCAAAATATTAGTTATATGTCGTAGCAACTTGTCCATTTCTACACAAGGCAGGTTGGGATTTTGATTGGGGTAGGGCTGAGTACATAGATTATTTTGTGTAGTACTGATAGTTTAACAATATTGAGTCTTCTGACTCAATAAATATCTCTCCATTTATTTAGGTCTTTCTTAATTTCTCTCAGCAATACATTGTAGTTTTTAGTGTACCTACAGGGAGCTTCCATAAGACTGTCAGCTGATTTCTCAACAGAAACTTTGCAGGCTAAAAGGGAGTGGTAAGAACTACTCAAAGTGATAAAAAGTAAGGAAACACAACCAAGATTATTCAACCCACTAAAGTTATCATTTAGATTTATAAAGCTTCCCAAACAAGAAAAAGCTAAAGAAGTTCGTCACCACCAAACCAGTACTACAATAAATAATAAAGACACTTAAAAAAAAGAAAAGAAAAAGATCTAAAATATGAATAGTAAAATGGTAAGAAATGCATATCTATAAATAATTATTTTAAATT
This sequence comes from Myotis yumanensis, assembly GCF_028538775.1. Lineage (NCBI taxonomy): Eukaryota > Metazoa > Chordata > Mammalia > Chiroptera > Vespertilionidae > Myotis > Myotis yumanensis. Next base: position 19,926,251 of record NW_027223764.1, on the reverse strand, counting down.
CAAATGGATTAAATGCTCCAATCAAAAAACATACAGAGATAGCCCAGGCCAGGTGGCTCAGTTGGTTGGTATATCATCCCGTACACCAAAAGTTTACGAGTTCAGTCCTCAGTCAGGGCATGTATGGGAGGCAACTGATCAATGTTTCTCTCTCATATTGATGTTTCTCTCTCTCTCTCTTCCTTCCTCTTCCTCTAAAATAAATAAAAACATATCCTTGGGTGAGGATTAAAACAAAATTATTTTTATAAAAGATATACTGTGCCTGAACAGATAACAAAACAAGACCTTTACATATGTTGTCTATAAGAGATTCACTGCAGATCAAAAGAAACACACAGACTGAAAGTAAATGGAGGGAAAAGTATATCCATAAAAATGGAAACAACAAAAAAAAGCTATGGTAGCAATACTTGTACCAGACAAAATAGACTTTAAAATAAAGGCTATAACAAGAGACAAAGAAGAACCCAGCAACTCCACTTCTGGCTATTTATTTGAAGAAACCCAAAACACTAAATTGAAAAGACATATACTTCCATATGTTTACTGCAGCATTATTTACAGTAGCCAAGATTTAGAAGTAACCTAAGAGTCCATCAATAGATGAATGGATGAAAAAGAAGTGGTGCATATATACTGTACAATGGAATATGACTTAGCCATAAAAAAAGGATGAAATCTTGCCATCTGCAACAACATGGATGGACCCAGAGGGTATTATGCTAAGTGAAATAAGTCAGACAGAGAAAGAAAAATGCCACGTAATTTCACTTACATGTGAAATATTAAAAAATAAAATAAATGAACAAGCAGAACAAAAACAGACTCATAAATACAGAGAACATTTTGAAGGTTGCCAGATAGGAGAAAGGTTGGGAGGCGGGGGCAAAAAAGGTAAAATTATTTAGAAGTACAAATTGGCAATTACAGAATAGTCACTGTAATTGGAATATAGTCAATAATATTGTAATATTTTAATATTGTAATAACTACATATGGTGTCAGATGGGTACTAGATTTATCAGGGTGATCACTTTGTAAGTTATATAATTATCTAATCATGGGGTTGTACACCTGAATAATATTGTATGTCACTGTAATCTAAAAATAAAAGATAAGAAATAAATCTCCAGTTTATGTGCAAAATTTGGAAAAAAAGGTCAGAAAACACAATTTCACACCAGGCAGGCCAAGTGAATTATTAACAGTTTATATTTGCCTATTAATGGTGCCATTTGAGCTGATAAACAGATTGACCAGACATTGACAGCAGTAAGGTGAGAACTATACTGTTCATGTATATTAAAATTTGACACAATATTTTGGTAACTATTGTGCAGTTATTTTAACAGTAGCCATATTTCCATTTAAAATAATTTCTACTTATAACAGTTCTGTCCCAACACTATTCAGTAGTGAAACTTGTGTTTATAACTATACTCAGGAAAATTAGATCTGATAAAATGCCATGAAGAATGCTAGACAGCCACCACAGTATGTCATGCTGCTAATTTAGGAAAGTGCAGTTTCTCCTGAGTTACTTCCATTATGTTATGATAAAGTTAGGAAAACAAAATCATTATTAAATTCAAAACCTTTCTATAATTACAAGGCTTCACATTTACTTCTATGAGAATATATACCATTAATTATGTGATTTTAATACATAAAGACTTCAAGAAGCTATCCCTCTCATAATTTGTTATAAAAAATACAGTTTTGTGATGGACCATGCTACTTAAGCACAGCAAAGAAAGCAGTGCTACTTAAGCACTGCTCAAAGAAAGTGATATTTCTACTATAACTGGCACATTCAGCAGAAACAGAAGGTTCAAATATCATTATACTGGCTAGTCTTTTGACTCTCTCCTGGAAAATATAAAGTGTAGGAGGGAGCTTTTGTTACCACCCAGCAATTTTATTTTGTCTTGTGACATTCTCTGACTTTCAGCTGATAGCCTGTATTATGTAAGAGATTGCGATGGTGGAAAGGTTAAGTGGCATCAACGCAGGAGGACTTTAGCATGTGACCCTGTCAACAAATTTCAGTTTATCACATCACAAAACATTCTGCTGGACAAGAAAAAATTCTATGAGAAATTGCAATTTGCTATCAAACACATATTTTAGCATGTTTTCTAATTAAAAAGTATTCTTTAGAACTTGAAGCAGGTAGTAGAAACTATGAATGCTACTTTCATTATGAGTTTTTTAAATTTTAAACTTAAAAGTTTGTCACGAAATCCAATGGAGAAGATAAATGAGCAGAAAAAGAGAAAAGAGACAGGCAGATTCCTATGTATTACCTAGAAAGACACACAAGCACAACTGTTCTTCACACTTGATGCTCTCCTAGATGCCTAGGTATAGATGGTTTTTAGAAAAAGAACAGTAGTGTGCATTTTGAATGCACAAAATTACTTTTATTTTTAAAATATTCAAAAAATAAATCTCTACATCCTTCATATTTAATATATAGAATCACAGACTATCAGAGCCAAGTTGAAAATCTTTAGAGAGTATCCAACCTAAAACCACCCATTTTACATGGAAGGAAAACTAAACTCCAGAGTTAGGACAAGGATGTACATTATTGATTTTAATACACTGAAGTTCAATGAATTGTCTTTAGACATCACTGCCATAAATAACCCATGTCCAAATTATCTATTGCACACATCTGGAATATTATAGAATGGGGCACAGCTGACTCAGAGCATGACATAAGATTCTTAATTATTAGCTAGCGTTAAAATTTCTAGTCATTTTAAACATTGGAAAACTCTGATTTATTACTGCTGGTAATGTTTTTATTAACTGAGAATGATTATCCACTTTCAGAACAATTTACATTTTCACATAATTGTTGACTTTTTTGGCTGGAAGGATTTTTAAAGTTTCAATCTTTCAAGCTAAACTGATTCTATATATTATATTGGACTCTTCTCTATAACATCCATGCCCAGTGGTCACTTAGGTATCTATTTGGATGCATTCCATCTTTGAGAACTTTTGACTGTTAAAAGGATTTTCTTTAATTTTATCCAAACTTACATTCCTTTGATCTCTCTATCCACTACCCCTACCAAGGATACTACATTTTGACAACACATAAAATGTATCTTATCTCTCTCTTCAGAGCTAAGAGGATGGTGAACATATGGCTTCTCCTCTTCAAGCAAAGCAGCTCTGTTTCCTTTAGACATTGCTCATATCACATGCCTTGGAGAAGGAAATCATAGTGGTAAAAGGCATCACACTCTGAAGGTTCAATCCCATAACTATGTTAACCTGCTAACTGTGTTATATTTGGATATTGACTATCCTCTCTGTATCTCGGTTTCCCCCATTTATAAAAGAAAAATAGTAATGGTATTTATCCCATAGTATTGTTTCAAAGAATAAAATAAATGTTGTGTGAAGCACTGGGGTAGATTGGGTGATTACTATTCCCAACCTTTCATATTCTCCCTGTATTAGAAGTATATGCATTCATGCTTTTTGCCATGTATGCAGAGTCACTATGGGTGGAGCATACTTCTCTATCCCAGAGATGCTGAATTTAGACCAGCCGTGGGCAAACTACGGCCCGTGGGCCGGATCTGGCCCATTTGAAATGAATAAAACTAAAAAAAAAAAAAAAAAAAAAGACCGTACCCTTTTATGTAATGATGTTTACTTTGAATTTATATTAGTTCACACAAGCACTCCATCCATGCTTTTGTTCCGGCCCTCCGGTCCAGTTTAAGAACCCATTGTGGCCCTCGAGTCAAAAAGTTTGCCCACCCCTGGTTTAGACAAATGACTTGCTTTAGCCAATGTAATGTTAGCAGAAGTGATATAATCAGAAACTTGAAACCTGCTTGCATGGTTTGCTTGCTCTCTAATGCTATGATGATCTTCCATAAGAATATGTCCTCAGGAATTCACCATTTCAAGGAAAATAAGAAAACACACAAAGAAGACATAAACCCAACCTGCATTCTGAATCCAAGCTTAGCCTATCATAACCAAGTCTGGCAGAGCTACATATGATTCACAAACTTTTGAGGAAAAAAACATTTTCTGTTGCAAGCCATTGAAACTTTAAGATTGTCTGTTATACCACTAGTCAACTATTGTCACAATAATGCTGCATAACTACCCCTAAACTCAGTGAACAACAATAAGCATTTATTTCTAGTTCTCTTGCCAGGTTGACTGGAGTTCAGCTGATTTATGCTGGTCTTGGCTGTGATTCACTCCAAAAGCTGCATATTGGGTCTGGGTCTGCTCCAAACATGTCCTGTCCTTCCCAGACCAGAAGCTATCCAAGACCTGTTCATTTTATGGTGAAAAGAAAGTGTAAGAGGGCAAAGCCAACTAAAAATCCTAAAAGAATAAAAGCAGTGCTTTTGCCTGTAATATCAACTAGCTTACCATTGGTCAAAGAAAATAATGTACACAACTCCGAAGTCAATAGGAGGGGAAATAAACTCTGTGGACCTTGAGTCCAAAGCAATCACACAGCCATGTTCAGCATTAATGAGGTGGAAAGTTTACTCTTCTAATGGATTTGGGGAGAGGAAGGAGTGAATATTTAACTAAGTGATAATCTAATGTACTACAGTTACACAGCAAAAACTAATACAAGCTCTTAACAGAACGTTTGGTACATAGCAACTGGTAAACGAATTCTAGCTATCATAATTAAGTATCATCACAATAACTCAGGTTCTTCTCTATTTTTGTTACTCTCCTATATATGCAGTTTGTTACTATTCTTCTCAAAAATAAGGCATTGATACAGGAAGCAGTACTTCTTGTTCTAGCTATTTTTCTTATTTTAAAACTAGAGGCCCAGTGCACGAAATTTGTGCACAGGTAGGGTCACTAGAGGCTGCAGCTTCTTCTGGCTGGGGCCTCCTTTCCCCAGCTGCTGGCTGCCAGCCAGGGTCTTCTTTCATTCCATGACGCCCCCTGGTGGTCAGAGCACGTCATAGCGAGCAATCGCACTCCCGGTCGAACTCCCGAGGGGACACTTTGCATATTAGGCTTTTATATGTATAGATGACCTACACATTAAAGTTTTTGGTAATCCATCACTCACCTAAAATCATAGTTCTTTTTCATACAGACTGATGCTTAAACATTGCTTCCCATTAAGTGATAGATCACTTAGCTATATGTATAATTAAGTCCATCTTGTTAAATAAATGTAGTTGCAGCCTATTCAGATATTTTGGGGACCTGATTTTATCACTTTCATGTCATATAGGTACTCTCTATCTTTATCCAAGTAATTGATAAAAATGTTTCACTGACAACATAGGATGGAAGGACTCAACTGGACCAGATCTACTCAGAGAAGCTGTGGAATTCCTACACATAAAAACAGAGCTGACAGCTTCCGCAAGAGTAGACCTCCTGAAAACCCTGACAATTCTGTGAGTTTATCATTCTTTCTGTGTTCTTCCTGAGCAGCTGTTTGCAGCCTGTGCTGAGGCCATGAGTCTTTGGGGGAGAGAAGGGTAGAGGGTCAAATCTGGAAGCAAAGAAAGCTTGCTTCTGGGCAGGAATAAATGGGTCCTGCAAGCTGTCCTCAAATAAAGGAGCAACACTATGGGGTAGAGAGAGCAGCCACAGCAGTGGGGTACAAATCCTTTGCTGGAATGGCAGACTTTCCACTGACAGTCAAGACTGACCCTTAGACTGGTAAGGCAACTTAGGAATATCTGAAAAGACAAATTCTAAGAATAGAAAATATTTCTCATAATTTACAAGATAGCGGTTTGTATCTATATTGATTTTGCTTTGCTGGTTTTTAAAAAGTAATACTTGAACATGGGAAAAAATTTGATGATACAAAAGGATATATAGTGGGAAATGTTTCCCTCTTCCATCTGGCCAACCTCTCGAGGCAACAATCATTACTCAGGCTCTGTCATAGTTCTGCAGCATTATTCCCATGTAATTACAAGCATATTTATACATATAGTATTTAATAATCAAAATGAAGCAGAGCATATAGATTCATTTACTTTTGAATATTCATTTTGTTCCCGGCAAGAGCAGAACATCTGAGTTACACATATGAAGTTCCCAAGGTTCACAAAGGCTAATTGATTTGTCAAAGTCTTAAGTCTATTAAGAGGAAAAGCCAGTATCTAATCTGAAAGCAAGACCTGGAGTAAGACCTAAGCATAACAGGCGTGAGTTTACATAAAGGAAAAACAGCCACCATACTATTTTGGGGAGATTTTCCAAATCTGCAAATAGGTGGTAGTCATTTAAAGGAGCAAAAAAGAGTTGTTTGGTTGTGACTGTGACCCAAATCCATGCCCTACAACTTTAGCCACACCATAGATAGCAGCTTAAAAGGGTGACTGATGATTTCTTTTTTTGCACTTTGTGAGTTGGGGATCTGGTATTTCTCAAAACCCTAAAATATTTTAACCTAAAACTGTCCTAAGAAAAAGGAAATGTTTCAATTTGAAATCTTTAATTAAAACCACATTCATAATTCTAAGTATTTAAAAAGAAAGTTAAAGAAGAAAATTACTTTTGCACATCACAGAGATTATAATAAACACAGAACCTTGCCAAAAGACATGCCTCCAGCTGCACTGAGGAAACATCAGAGTAGACCAGCACTGCAGCTTAGCAAGAAAAAGGCTGAAGGCAGTCATGTACGGAAAGGCAAACAACCATAATATAAAACTCATGTTCCTTGCTGAATAGAATTCTGCAGAAATGCATGAGAGAGAGAGAGAGAGAGAGAGAGAGAGAGAGAGAGAGAGAGAGAGAACTAACGAACTACAGTTGTTCCCCAGTATTAATTCAAAAACTATCAACTCTAAGTCTATTTTCTTGAGGTTCACCAAGGCCACAGATGTTTGCTCCATAAAACTATTGCCACTTTGGGGACAAGCTCAATCAATTTGTGCCTGAAAATGATTCACATGGGTCTATACACTGCAGAGCTCATTTCTTCAGGGATTTCCCAGAGCTCCACATTCCTGGCTGCCTAATCCAATAAGTGAATGCATATTTATTTTGCCAGGATATACATTATGATAGAAGAAAAATACCTTCAAAATTCCTAAGAAATCTATTGGCTCAAATATGGAATGATATACCTGTTAGAGAGAAAAGTGGGTCCTTACCAGTCCCCAGAATAATGCTTCCTGACTTCTCTATCAAAAATGTTTATGGTGCATGCACCATAGTTTACATCAAAAGCTTGGAAGAAACAGAAGTACTCTAAAGAAATTTAAAGACTAAAAGCATCTCTTATGGAATATAGATGTGTGAAATACCTTAAAATAACTACTAGACATAAAGAGAAGTTAAAAAAAAAAAAAGATTGTTGGAGAACAGGGCAGGGATACTTTTTACCAACATCCATAGTTTCTATTACCATCTACATGCTGAAGCCTCCCAAATCTGACTGGCACTCTCACCTGTGCTCTAGACTGTGTACTCACTACCTTGACAACTTTACATGGGTATTTCACAGGCATCTCAAATACAATATGTTCCAAGTCAAACTTATCTTGTCCTCCCCCAAATATATTCCTTTTTCAGAACTGTCTCTTCAATAAAGAACAACATTCTCTCATTTGCTGAACACAAAAACAGAGAGGTTATCCCTCACATCTATTTCTTTCTTTCCTCCCTCCCAGACTCATACACATGATCTTATCACCTCATCTATCTCACTCATCTACTTCTTTCTGTTCCACTGTCACTGCAATCCAGTCTCTACAATCACCCACTGGGACATCTGCATTAGCCTCCTAACTTATCTCCCTGCCTCTTGCCCATTCCAGTTCATTCTTGACTTGGAGTCAGAATGATCTTTTTATAATACAAAATTTATTCAACGTATTATTTGCTTAAAAAACATCAGAGGTTTCCCACTGTCACTGGGATAAAGCATCATAATCACCCTCTGCCATTTTTTTATCTCTGCATCATTCTGCGGCTTCATCATAGATCTTCACGTGCCAGGTCCCTCTATTTTCATTCTAATCAAACTAAATGTTTAATCTATTGTACATACTAGTATCGCTTTCACTTCTAGGTCATTGAACCTTCTCTTTCTTCAGTCTGGAGCATTCCAGGACTTTAACCACCTTGTTCTGCTTATCTCTTATTCATCCACCAGGAAATAAAGTCCATGAGAGCCATTTGCCTACATTGCCTGTCTTGTTCAGCCTGCCACCTTAGCACCTAGAAAAATGCATGCATATTATAGATTCTCAATAAACATTTGTTGAATTAATACATGAATAACTTAATAAGAGAAAGGCTGAAGGCAGTCATGTATGGAAAGGCAAACAATCATAATGTAAAACTCATGTCCCCAAAGTGGAAATGATTTTTATTGTTTTGTGGTTTTGTGGGGTTTTTTGCATTTATTATTTTGCATCTTCAATGAATTCCTACCTAATTGCCAGGTTTTTAACTTCTACAGCTGAGATTATTTTCAAAATAGAAATGGTCTCCAATTTTACTAATAAGGCAAAGTGGATTACTGCTCAAAGAGGTATCTATTCTACCAAAGATAGGCAACATTTTACCTCCTTATAGACAGCAGCCAGTTTTCTGAAATCCTTTGCTCAGGCTGTTTTTCTGCTTGGAATCACCTGCCTTACTAAATCTGCATGTCTAAATCCTTCCTTCAAGGTACTGATTAAAAGCTATATTATTAGTGAAAGAGGGTATAGAGGGGATAAATAGTGATGGATAACATAAAATAAAATAAAAAGCTCTTAATGGATCCTTTAGAAAAAATAAATGCTACAGTATCATGTTTTCTGCGTGAATTTAATAAATATTTGTTTAATTAATAAATAAATGATCTTAAATAAGAATACAATTACATAACATATTATCTTAACTTTGAAATATTTGCTATTAAATGTCATTAAATTATAAATAATATTATATACTATTAAATTATTCCAACATATCTAAGAATCTAAGCTATTTTAGGTAAAAAGTACACAGAGTTTTCCTTTTCTTTTTTGAAGACCAAGACTCAGTGATACTAACACATGTGGTTATGTCTAATCTCACTGTGAGAAGGTAAGGACTTCATTTAGGTGCAGCTCCTAACTGCTTTCCGTAGCAACAATGCCAGGGTGTAGCCAAGAGGGTTATGTTTTACCTGTCCTTAACCACTACTGGGGGTGTATAGATTAGAATTACATTTCCATGAGCCCCAAAGAATAACCCAAGAACATAAAATCCCATTTATTGAGGGTCTATGCTTTCCATATGCTTTATCATGACAACAACAGCACAAAGTAGGTAGAATTATTCTAATCACGTGGATATGGAAGCTATAGTTGAGAGAAGTGAGATCATTTTCCTAAAATCACTAAACTATAAGTATCAGGGCCAGTATGTAAACCTAGATCATATCAGACTTGAAGGCCTGTACTTTCTCCACTACTATCTCCTGTTTTTGAGAGGTTCTCAGGGACACTATGGCTTCAGCCCTGGCTTCTGATTAATAAATATTCTAAGAGCCAGCTCCTATCTTCTATCTCAGCTGCCTTGATTGCCAATTAAATTATACATTTAACTTTGGGTTCTGATCACTGAAAGACAATGTAATAAAAAAAGACAAGCAGCAGGTGTGGCTCAGTGGTTGAGCATTGACCCATGAACCAAGATCATGGTTTGATTCAAATCAGGGCGTGCCCAGGTTGCAGGCTCAATCCCCAGTAAGGGGCATGCATGAGGCAGCCGATCAATGATTTTCTCTCATCATTGATGTTTCTATCTCTTTCTCCCTCTCCCTTCCTCTCTGAAGTCAATATATATAAATTTTTTTTAAAGACAATACTGGATTCCTGAGTTCTACTTCAGTTTCATTCAAATTCACAGTTAGCCATTTGCCCACTTCCATAAGGTGGCAGATGCACTCCAGCAACTCGGCCTTAAACTCTTCACGGGATAGTTCATTCCTTTATGACAGCCTTTACATGATACAATACCTACTCTTAGTTATATATTTTAGAGCCGCCTCTCCTAATAAAATGACAGTTGCAAGAACTATTTTTTCCCAAATTTAAAGAGCTAAAATTTAAATTTATAGCATTAAAATCGAGCAAGAGTATATCTTAAAAATCATACTGTTAATACACATTTATCCTCTCTCTTCCTTGTCTTAAACCTCCAACTCAAGTTACCTCAGGTCCTGACTTTCATATGCTATAGATTTTCTACTGTCATCATTGATAGTACCACCTCTATACACTAAAGAAGGAAACTGAGGCCAAGAGGAAAAGAGAAATGACTTATCCAAGACCACACAAGTATTTAGGAAATGGTGTATTTATTCCAAATTTGCTACCATTAATTCACCTTGAACTTATGAGCCTGTGGCACATTATCTATATATACTAGAGGCCCAGTGCATGAATTCGTGCATGGGTGGGGTCCCTCAGTGTGGCCTGTGGGGATTGGGCTGAAACTGGCAGCCCAACACTGCCTGTCACTCTTGCCTGCCACTCCCGCTCATCCCAGCCCCACTGTGCCTACCGCAGGCTCCTGCCCAGTCAGTCCTGATCGGGAGAGGCTCAAGCTGCCACAGCAGCACTTGACAGCCATGAGCCCTGTGTCTGGTGCCTGCCCCAAGGGAGTTGCTGGGGGACTGGGAGGAAATCAGCCCTCTGGGCAGGCCATGAGACACCCTTGCCAGCCCAAGATCCAGATCCGTCCTGCTGATGTTCATGCCAGTTGTCAGGAGCCACCTGACGTCCACTTTTATATCACTTTTATATCACTTCTTCTTTGCGGCGCATCTAGGGAGGGGAAGCGGCTGCAGTGCCCGAGGCTGACTTTCAGGAGGCCTGCAGCACTGTCAGGATCATGCCTGCGGTGCCAGTCCATTAGTGCCTGGCCCATTCTCCAGAGATTGGACCTGCAGGACTAGAGAGAGTGAGTGGCTGCTGCTGGGCTGGTGGGCTGCTGGGTCGGGTCCATCAGCTAAGCAGCACTCCCACTGTGGAAGCACACTGACCACCAGGGGGCAGCTCCTGTGTTGAGCTGTTCCCTGGTGGTCAGTGCGTGTCATAGCAACCAGTCAACCGGTCGTTTGGTCACTTATGCTTTTATATAGATACTAGAGGCCCGGTGCACAAAAATTTGTGCACTTGGGGGGGTGGTCCCTCAGCCCGGCCTGTGCCTTCTTGCAGTCTAGGACCCCTTGGGGGATGTCCACCTGCTGGCTTAGGCCCACTCCCTGGGGGATCAGGCCTAAGCTGGCAATCAGACATCCCTCTGGCAGCCCGGGAGCCCTCGGGGGATGTCCACTGGCCAGCAGGGAGCAGGCCTAAGCTGCAGTCAGACATCCTTAGCACTGCTGAGGAGGTGGGAGAGGCATCCACTGACAGCGCCGGCTCCGCTTGCACCCGCTGCTGACGCCAGCCCCAATCGCTCCACGCTGTCAGCGGGTGTGAAAGGGGCCGGCGCCGGTGCCAGCCGCTTGTAGGAGTGATGGCAGCAGGAGCGGGGCTGCCAGCAGACAGGGGATTGGGGGCTGCAGTGGGTTGGACTGGGCAGGGACATGGACGATGGGCCGAGACTTGCCCCTGTGCCTTCCCCAGCCTCATGGCCCACAGTTCCTTTCAAGGTGCAACAATTCATGCACTGGGCCCCTAGTTATAGATAAAAGCCTAAGCAACCTGGCCTGTGGGGATTGGGCTGAAACCAACTCTCCAACATCCCCCAAAGGGACCTGGATTGCAAGAGGGTGCAGGCCAGGCCGAGGGGCCTCTAGTTTTAAATAAATACTCTTACTGGTGATAAATCAAAAGCAATTTGAAGAAAAGTTAGTAAAGAAAGTTTGTGACTAAACTACCTAATTACATTTGGAGTAAAAAACAATTCTTAATTACATTAGAGTGAAATTGGTTTTCTTCAGATGAGGTCTTGACATAGCTGCTTGAAAGCTAATTCTTCTGAACAAAAGTGTTTAGCATAATAAAAACATTGCTATAGTATGTGTCTGACCTCTAATAAGAATTACTTTAAGGAATTAAAACTCATTTAGACATTAGAGTTCTAATGTATTGGTTTTTAAAAGATTAGTGCATATTATTTTACTCTGGAATCTAGTAAAATTTACAACCATAAATAATAAACAATAATAATAAATAACAATAAGTATAGCCAGATACTGCATCTATTAACTGTCTTATTTAATACTCCCAACAGGAATTCCTTCACAACACCTAGTACTTTGGACAAAATTCTAGCAGATTTTTGTGTATCTTTCCTTTTCCAATTTCCAAAATATGTTCCATTTAAGCCACTCTGATGGAGAGATTAGACGTAACAACAATATAGAGAATTGTTTATTCAGCTGGAAACTGATAAGACAGATTCTTTGGGGTAGAGCACAGGACTTAATTGAAATAAATATTTTATATGCTTAGAGTTTGGAGTAAGACCCCTCAAATAATAAAAGAAGATCATGCCTCCTAAGCAACGTAGATCCTATTACTAAGGGTCCTTTGGGTTTGTTGTTGTTGTTTTTATTGAGCCCTGTGATGGAGTTAGATATATAATTCTGCAGGTAGGAACTAGAACTAACCTCAATAAATCTGCATAATAAGGGATGAGAAACTGAAAACTTCTCATAGAAAACCTGGTAGAGAAAGGAGCCAAGAAAGCTGATATGTGCATGGAGAAAAAACAAGGAAAGAAAATTGTTGATAGTTGCAAGGCTCTGGAGAGACTTTGACTAGTAGAAATATCTTATAAGGGTTTTGGAGGTGTTGCTGTGGAATAAATGATATAAACTCCTCTGCTTTTTCAGGAAATCTGCAACAAAGTACATTGTTTGCTGGTGCTTTAAAGTGAGTGAATTTAGGAGAGGTGATGAGAAGGTTCCAATAGGTGCTAAATTTTATATTCATAACTGTTCAGAGATGCAAATGTTAAGCAGCTGATTTGGGGGTGCTCCAGAAAAAGGATAGTACTGGAAATTTTTTAAAAGTAAAAATGTTGGCAGAGCAGGAGTAGACATTTTTGCCATGCTGCCTCAAAGTACATAAAGGAAACACCAGAAGGTAAATCCAGGACTTAGAAATTTTCTTCTTAATTTTTTAGGGAAAAAGAAGCTAAATTATGTAGAGGCTAAAAAAATATACTCTGGTATGAACAGAGCTAAGGCCTACGAGAACTGGGAAATGCTTACTTAGTTCCATAGAGTATATTAAATAAACCTATCTGTATTTTTTGTTTTTGGTTTTGTGTTTCCACTCAAAGTATCAAAATTAATATCTTAATCTCTGGGATCATAGTAAAACCTGAAGACAGAGCATACAACCTGAAAGTTGCTGAAAGTTTAGACAAAAAAAAAGCTATAGAAAAATAAATATCCTCTTAGTGTCCATATTATCTGTGAAAAAAAAAACCAATCAATTTATGAGTATCTTGTTAAAACTTTAGGATAAAAAAATTTGAAAAGTTTTTTTGAGGTATCAATATTAAGATATACAAAATGAAGAATTTTATAAAGACATTTATAGACTAGTTTAGTCCTTCTAAGACTATTTTTGCCATGAGCTTTTATAATTCTCTATCATCAATCTGCCACATGGTTTTTCAAAAACAAGATTGAAGAAGAAATATTGTAAATATTTGTATAATCTATACATGAATTATATGCACTGATACATCCAAAACTCATAAGGTAAAACCTTACTTGCTTAGATTAAATAAAAGGCTTGACAATCTGATCTAGTAGAATATATTTAATAAAGATTTTTACTTTCACATATGCCCAACTCCATATATATTTATAGAGCATCTATTATGTATAATGTCTTAACACAGAGAAATACATAATTTCTAGCCAGAGGGAGTGAAAGGTCTACCAGGGGTCAGAAGAGATATATGCTAATGACTCAGATACAAAGCCTACTAAGAGAAGAGCACCATAGGAAACTCCTGAAGAGTTAAGAAGATTCAAAGGAGAGAGAGAAAAAGATTCATTAGAATAGCTTTGAGATTCATCCACTCAACAAAGAGTTGAATGAACATGAGATCCTAACATAATCCAGGTTTAGTGCTGGATACTGGAATGGCCCAATGAGCAGATTTGCCAGGCATGGAGATTAGGGAGTAAGGAAAGGGTTGAGAGGTTTGGAAAAGCACAAGAAAAGATGGATGTATTTAATGAAGAGACAGCCAGGTATGGCTCCTATAGTATTTCCTTAATTCAGCAGCAGGGAATGGGACTCCAGAATATATATTTTTTAAGCAGGGAAGTGATAGACTGAATCATTAATTTGGAAGATATATTAGTATAACTAGTTGCTTTTAAAAAGTTGCCAAATCTCAATGTGTTTAATTTGAAATTAGTCAGATTCATGTAAAAGACACAATACAGCCAAATCCTTCTCAACCTTCTGTTTTCCGAAGAAGGCAAAGCAGAAACTATGGTTTGGAGTTCTCTGTAAATGTCTAGTAATAGCATAAAGGAATGCCTCAGTGCTGACTATCAAAAAAGTCACAAATTTCAAATGATTACAATGCTAAACAATGAGATTTCCTATATCACAAAATCTATAAAATTACCTCTGATAATGATCTATAGAACACATACAGTATAAGTTAATTTTTATAAAGCCAAAGCAGGAATCATAATATCAGCTTTAATATTGCATGAATACCAGGATTGGATCTCAATTTACCTCAATTTCTTCAAGTTATTAGCACCCTCTGTTTCTACAGTGGGAGAAAAAAAATTGATATTATTCACTAGCTCTGTTGTGTGAAATAACTAAATAACATGGATAAAGAGGTCTAAGACATGAAAAGTGCTAAATTTAATTATTTATTATTAGCATCTCCTCCCCATGCAGATGTTTCTGATTTAAAAATGTGAACCATGTGGACAACATAGGATCAGTGAGTCTAGCAAATGGGAAGCAAGAATAGCCAGAGAGGCATCATGAAAGCCATAGGGTCAGGAATGAAAGCATCTGAGGTGTGGCAAGAGTTCAAAAGTAAATTAGGATTAATCCAAGAAATATTCACAGGGATAAGCTTTCAAGGAAAACAATTTGGCAGACCAGAAATGAACAACAACAACAAAAAATGAAAAAGGAGGAGGGGCAGAAATTATGCAATCTTGAAAAGTTAAAGGGAGAATCTACCAAAGGAGGAGTAAGAGAAGCTGCATGGAAGAGAGATAAAAGACATGCATTTGTCAAACTTGGTGCAAATGTACCCTCTGGAAAACAGGAAATGTAAGCCTTGGCAAAAAAAAGTATGATGTCCAGAAAAATACAATTAAACTTTAATTATTAAATTATTAAAGCAATTTAAAAAGAAAAGTAGGAACACAAAAAGACCAGTTGCAGAAATTAATAGATAGACAGGCCTTTAAACACATGTACACAAGCACACAAAACACATAGACATGAAGATAAGTTCCAAAGAAAGCCCAGCAGTACATGGTCATCAGCCCTGCTGAATTTAGTAAATAGATCCATCTTTCCATTATCTCTACATTTATTTTCCACTGGAATCTGTTAGTGGAGACTGATCACTCACATTCTTATAGTTAAGGAAATTGCTTCAGAATAACTTTTAGTCAGAGTCACTATTCAGAAATCACCTTTTCTAAAGTCAGAAAAGGCCAAAAAACTTTGTACATTGGGGCCTTGACTTACAAGTGTCCCGACTAACGAGTTTTTCGAGATACAAGCTGTCTCTCGGCCGATTTTTTGCTTTGAGTTGTGAGCTAAAATTCGGGTTACGAGCCAGCTTCAGATACCCCACCGCTAGTTGGTGCAGCGAACGTCACAGCGAACGCCACAACATCAGCCCAGCATCACGTGTCTCACTCATTCTCTGTTGATTTGACATACGAGTAATTTGAGTTACGAACTCCGTCACGGAACGAATTAAACTCATAAGTCAAGGCCCCACTGTATACTTATTTTAAAACTAGAGGCCCGGTGCACGACATTAGTGCACTGGAGGGGGGGGGGGTCCCTCAGCCCAGCCTGCACCCTCTTGCAGTCCAGGACCCCTCAGGGGATGTCCGCCTGCTGGCTTAGGCCCACGTGGAGAGTGGGCCTAAGCCGGCAGGCGGACATCCCCCGAGGGGTCCTTAGCACTGCCATGGAGGCAAGAGAGGCTCCCACTACCACCACTGCACGCTCCAGCCATAAGCCCAGCTTCTGGCTGAGCAACGCTCCCCCTGTGGGAGCGCACTGACCACCAGGGGCAGCTCCTGCATTGAGCGTCTGCCCCCTGGTGGTCAGTGTGCGTCATAGAGACCGGTCATTCAGCCATTCGGTCGGTTTGCATATTAGCCTTTTATTATATAGGATGATAATTGACTATTCCATTTTTTAAATTAGGAAGTTAAGGAAAAATATGTGAGCTTCAATGACAGAAGAAACCATAGTGGAATCAGATAGATCCCATCTCACCTCTTAATTTATCTGTTATGACCTTGAGTAAGCAGTGAAATTCTCTGAGCTTCAGTTTTCTCACCAGTAAAATGGGAATAATATCCTGTTTGAGGATTATGTAAGAGAAGGTATGTTAAATACAAATCTGGCACATATTAAGTGCTCAATTAACCTCTCCTTTCCTCCTCCAAAAACTCATTAGCATAAACACACTGAAATACATAATTCATTTATATATCTATATTGTTTCTCTACAATCCATAAAGCCTTAGTAAACCTTCTGTTAACTATGAACAAGGCATTTCTTCAACAAAACCAAGGAATTGTGGGAAGCCAATTAAATTTGGTACTTCTTTCGATCTGGAACTGCTTAAAAGATATGTGAAAACTAGTCATTTGGAGCCACATCCTCAGAATTAGCAATCTTGCCAGTGATACCAGTGTCACTTTCCCTTCTGAAACAAGGCTTTTAGTTTTAGATTTTTTTCTCTTGCCCAATCACCAATAAAAATGAACTGAAAATGAGATTGATTCAGTCATATCGCTGAATTTATTTTGATTCTTAAATTTTTATTCTTGGGCTTGCTCTGCAACATTAATAGTTGGTATCTGTGGGCAAGGACCAAGTAAGAAGAAGAAAGAGAACACAGAAAGAAGACACAAACAGCTGGATGACAGCAAAGTAGACTGCAAAAGGCACTAGCCCAGGGAATTAAGTATCCCAAGTTAATCTTGAACAAATTGCTTCACTCCTCTGAACCTCTGTTTGATAATCAATAAAATAATATTCCAGGAGTTCCCATCAAACTCCAAAATTCTAGACTAACTATGGGGTATCTTTTGCTTTTATTAAATTAACAAAACTGAGAGGAGGGTGCAGTGGGGGGAGTAGGAGAGGAATGCATAAACTTTCCTAAAGTTCACAGCTTGGCTGGACAGGACAGGGTGGAGAACCATTTACAAATTAATATAACTCTTTAGATGAGTAATTTGATAAAATACATCCAGAATATGAGACTTACATAGTGGTTCAAAGTTGCAGTCTCTAGTTTCAGATTGACAGGGTTTCAATGCCCATCTAATTAAGTTAATGATAAGATAAAAATAATGTAACTCTCTGTGTGGTTATTGTAAAGATTACATTAAATTCAGATAAAGACGTGCTCCACTCATAACCTGGCACATGGGAAGAACTGAAGACATATAAACTATTATTTTAATACTAGGGGCCCAGTGCACGAATTTGTGCACCCTGAGAAAAACTGTGGGCCGCGAGGCTGTGGTAGGCACAGGGGCAGGACTCGGCCCATCCTCCGTGCCTCTGCCCAGCCTCTCCCGCTGCGGCCCCCAGTCCCCTGTCTGCCAGCAGCCCCACTCCCACTCCCCGCTTGCACCCACTAACAGCACAGAGCGATTGGGGCCGGCGCCAGCAGCGGGTGCGAGCAGGGCTGGCACCATCGGTGGGTGTGAGCAGCAGCTGCTGCCCAATTGCCCCTCAGGAGCAGGGGTAGGTGGAGAAGCCCTCAGGGGCAATCAGGGCCAGCAGCCGCCACTCGCACCCGCTGATGGCGCTGAGCAATTGGGACCAGCACTGGGCACCCACAGCGGGTGCGAGCAGCAGCTCCAGCACCGACTGCAGGTGCAAGCAGGGCCAGCGCTGGCAGTGGGTACGAGTGCCGAGCAGGACCGCAGCGTGTGGGAGCAAAGAATTTTCAGTAACCACTAGAGGCTCACCCCAATGACCCCGCCTTGGTCTGGCATCCCCGTTCACCTGCTCCACCATCCCGCTGTGGCTGACAATCGCCATGTTCTGCGCATGCCCACTGGTGGTCAGCGCACGTCATAACGACTGGTTGTTCGGTTGTTCCACCATTTGGTCTACTTGCATATTAGCCTTTTATTATATAGGATAGCTTTGACCCAATAACCTCACTTCTGAGAATTCATCCTTAAGAAATAATTGTGAAAAAGAAACAAGGTGTTTGAGGAGATAATTTGTAGATAAACTGAGTATAGTAAAAAAAAAAATCTAAATGTTCAATAATGAAAAGTGGTAAAAACAAACAAGCTAAAACCTAATCAATAATTGAGAAGCTATTACCATTATTATAAGGGGTAGATTATATTTGATATTATGGGAAAATCTGTATGACATAATGCTAAGTGAAGAAACATGACCCAAATTGCTTGTGCACTATGATTTCAACTATACAAAAATGTGCATACATTTATATAAGAGTTAGAAAAGAACAGGGGAAAAATGAAATTAGTTGATCTATTTGGATAAATTGAGTTATTCTGTTTTTTTCTTTTTAAATACTTTTTAAATATTAATATGGTACTGTTATGTAATGCAATTAAAAATTAATTCAGTAGATGAAAACAAACAAATGAAACAAAACAGACAAAACCTTCCAGGTAAAAAATATTTTAATCAATGACAGTTCTGGCTCACTTGTGTAGTAAAAGGGCACCAAGCCCAGCCATCTTGATAGCTAGAACATCTTTATGATGTGTGCACAGTGACTAGACGGTATACTTTTGACATGGCTATTTTACTGATAGGATTACATTTTAAACTTCTCTGGTCACTCCATCAAAGTATTTACTCTAAATATCATTGAACTCAGAAAGAAACAAACAAAAGAGAACCATATCCAAATTAGCCCCAATAACCAATGGAAACTATTTTAAACAACAGGTCATAAAAATTTCAAAATAACCCCATAAGCAAGGAAAAGAATAAATGGAATAAATAATTCAAACCATAAAAACCATTGCATTTGAAACCCACAAATATAGAACATTTATTTCTGACTGATTCATGGAATGTAAGTAATAAATTTAATAATTGTTACGTTCTTAAATTGAGAGTGTGAGAGAATTATTTATACTTCTAGCATTTTGTCACAAATCTTTCAGACATAATACTAGGGATTGGGAACATAAAATAAAGATGAGTATAAAGTTGAAAAATATTCTTCTCAAAATTAAGTGAGAGGAATAGAAAAAAAGAAAAACTTAAGTAAAATAAATGTTATCTGAAAATAAGAGGCACACTGGGATTAGGTGCACTATATCTCTGTTGTTTTATTCAAATCCTTTACTGTCAAAGGTCATCCCTTAAAATGACAACCAAGGTGCCATCACAATCCCAAAGATCCTAACTGAACTTTGGAATAAATTTGGAATAAAATTATTCAATATGTTCTGACATCACCAAATCCATCTTCTGCTTAATTCAGCAAATATTTACTAAGTGCTTATCATGATCAAGGCATGAGAGTAAATATGGGAAATCTATCAGAAATAAACAAATATGAACCTTTCTCTTACTCTCTCAAATTTATGAACTCTCAGATGTTTCCTGAGCAAAAGAACGCTCTACTATCTTTTGCAGAACAATATAGGAACAAACAAGATATTTACAACTGAGTTGAGTTCCAGTCCCAACTTCCAAAAACCACAAACTAATTCATCAACCAGTTAACTAACAACGAAAATAAATTGCCTTATGACAAGTCTCTTGTTCCCACTGAATGATTTTAATTATTCCTAAAGCCAAGAACTGTGGCTAACTTCTGTGACAGAAGTGAGAAGTACATTGTTGAAAAGACATTAACACTTTTGTTGTTAAACCTTTGTAGAGCTGTCCTCTCTCCTGAAGCAGGGAGGAAGTGAGTAGGTAACTTGAGTACTACCAAATGCCATATACTGGTCTAAGTGCCTTATGCACATTATCCTATTTAATTCCTGCAAATAATACTATGAAGTAGGTATCACTATCACCCTCATTTTTATTTTTTAAATATATTTTATCGACTTTTTACAGAGAGGAAGGGAGAGGGATAGAGCGTTAGAAACATCAATGAGAGAAGCATCGATCAGCTGCCTCCTACACACTCCCTACTGGGGATGTGCCCGCAACCAGGGTACATGCCCTTGACTGGAACTGAACCTGGGACCCTTCAGTCCATGGCTGATGCTCTATCCACTGAGCCAAACCAATTAGAGCTCACCCTCATTTTTAGAATCAGGCTTTAAAAAATTAAGTAACTGTCACACAGTCACAAAGCTGAACATGAAAGGGTATGCATTCCATGCAAACATCTATACTAATAAAGTCAAAGTACAAGAAAGTCATGAACTAGAATACCAAATATTAAAAGAATATACCTGGATTGCATTTCTAATCAGACAGCAAATTAGATAATCTGAACATAACTTCACTTGCATAAAAATTAAATTCTGAATAAAATATAAGAATATCTTGTAAAATTACTGAGCTGGCAAGAAAGTAAAAGAAATCAAAGAAGGTATGAAGTCAAATAAGACCTGGTGCCTTCCCTAAAAAACTTTACAGTCTAGTAAGGGAGGCAGATATGTAAATACATAATTAAAACTAGAGACTCAATGCACAAAATTTGTGCAAGAGTAGGCCTTCTTTCCCCCGGCTGCTGGCACCAGCTTCCCTCTGGCACCCGTGATCCAGGCTTCCCTCTGGCACCCGGGACCCGGGCTTCCCTCGAAGCCCTGGCTTCATCTGGAAGGTAGTCCAGCCTAATTAGCATATTATGCTTTTTATTATTATAAGTATAAATGAACATGTACCATAATTAAAGTATGTAAAGGTGCTAAGAGAGCACAGACTTTGCCATTAGACTTAGAGTCAGAAAATATGGATTAAAAGCTTTGTGATCTTAAATAAGTTATTTAATTACCTTGAGTCCCAGTTTTTAAACCGTAAAATAGAGTAAATGCCGCCCACTGGGTTATTGTAATAATTAAATGTAAACATGATATGAAACTATTTTGTAAACTATATGCTATAGTACACTGTGACATATTAATATTTTTTACAAACAATTGTTGCTTTATCGACTTTCTTTGTAAATTAGTGAGAATCAAATTAGTAATGTGCTTTAAGATCTGAGAAAAATGATAAATACAATATTTTTTCTTATAACTGAGAGTAACAGATGGAATTTTAATCATTTCTGGAAGAAAAGAAAATAGCAGAAATGTAATGATTTCAAGACTGAGGAGATGGAGAATAACATGGAAGAAGGGTTAGATCATGGTTGGAAGAGACAAAGACCAACTGGATAGTACGCTTGAATAGAACATAGGTGTAGTAAAAAAAAAATGGTATTGAAGACAGAGCTTTGAAGGGTAGGATGAATTTTAGTGAGAGCTATGAGCTTGACATACCCTTATTGATCATATGCATTTTCTTTTAAAAAGTGAAAGTGAAGTTATCTCAGTGAGGACAATATTCTCTTCCAGAATAATTTAAACAAGAAGTTCTACTATAGTTCAAATCTCTCACAAATGAGGACCTAAGCAGTTACATTCATAAGCATAAAAATACTAGGAAGAAATAGGTTAAGAGTTACTGATCATGAATTGAAAAGCTCTTTGTTGTATTTAGATGCTCTAAGTTCTGAGACAAGACCAGAAGGATATAATTGAAAACTGAACCAATGATATGCAACAGAGAAAATGGAAGACAATGCCCTCCAGGATTAGGGGAAATAATTGCACAAAACAAGCTATAGCGAATGCTATGTTGCACCCACAAGATCTCTCTTGGGGATTAAATGACTCACTTCAACATCTGTGAGTGCTGCCAGTTTACACCCCTCACCAGGAATTGCCACTGGCTGAAAATGGCTGCTTCTTCCAAAGCCATACAGCCTCCATCCAATGACTGACTGATGTCAGGTCTGAAGGTTTGATCCCCTCATCTGCACTCTGAAAGGCCATCCCAGCTCCAGAGCTTTGGCTGAATTTCCTGAGCCCTTGTTTGGAATGTATCACAAATCAACTTCTCCCTCTGCCCAGTTCCGCCTCCTTTTCTTTCCCCAAAAGCGTTGCTCCTGAAAGCACTCCCCAAAAACTCCCTCTATGCTAATCTCTACCTCAGAATCACTTTCTGGGCAACCAAACCACAAGCCAAGGAGATATGAAACACTGCCATGCAGTTTCACTGTGAAGAAATTCTGCTATTAGGAACGTCATAGGGTCTCTAAGTAACCCAGGACACTAAACAGTTGATCAGGTTCTTGCTCAGTTATGCTGTTCAACTCAGTAATTGACAACTGAATAAGCCACAGAAAACTTAGAGAATCAGAGTCAGAGGTGCCAAAGGATCATCAGAGGAAAAGTGGAAGAACTGGAATTATTTCAGGGACAAGCAAAGGGGGGAAATCCTATACAATAAAAGGCTAATATGCAAATAGACGGAACAGTGGAACAACTAAACAACCGAACTGGTTGCTATGATGTGCACTGACCACCAGGGGGCACACGTGGAACATAGCGGGCGTTGGCAGCGGTGGGATAGTGGAACAGGTGAGCAGAGGTGCCAGATCAAGGCGGGGCACCAGTCACTATCATCAAGGTGAGCCTCTGGTGGTTACTAAAAATTCTTTGCTCCTGCGTGCCACAGTCCTGCCAGGCGCTCACACCTGCTGCCAGCGCCAGCCCTGCTTGCACCCATTGCTGGCACCAGGTGCTGGCCCCGATCGCTCGATGCCATCAGTGGGTGCAAGCAGCGGCTGCCAGCCCCAATTGTCCCTCAGGGCTTCTCCACCTTCCCCTGCTCCTGAAGGGCGATTGGGGCTGGCAATCGCCTCTCGCACCCACTGCTGGTGACAGCCCTACTTGTACCCGCTGCTGGCACCAGCCCCAATTGCTCAACACTGTCAGCGGGTATGAGCGGGGCCAGCGCCGTCAGTGCATGGGAGCCGCGGCAGTGGGAGCGAGGCTGCCGGCAGACGGGGGACCAGAGGGTCGCAGCAGGAGGAGCCGGACAGGGGTGAAGAGGATGGGCCAAGACCTGCCCCTGTGCCCACCACAGCTTCGTGGCCCACAGTTCCTCTCAAGGTGCACAAATTCATGCACTAGGCCCCTACTTTAGTATAAAGGCATAGTTAGTTAAACATTTGCCAATAACTAAAAGTGCTAGCATATTTTAACTCAATAATGAAGGTAATTTATTCATTTAATATTTGTAATAACAATAATTTCAACGTATTTGGTTAAGCAAGTCAATACCTTATTTAAAATTTTATTCTCACAACAATGCTATGAGAAAGTACTATTATTATGCCAATTTTATAGATAAAGAAATTAAGGCTTTCAAAGATAAAGTAACTTGTCTAGATAGAGTTACACAGCCAGGAAATGATGAAGTAAGGACTCAAAGCCAGTTCCTTCTCACTCTAAAACTTATGCTCTAAATTATTGCCTCTTTGTTTGTGTATACATACTGTATACTGCGTGAGAATCTGAGAAGATGAAACAACCTGCTTAATTTTCCACCCAGAGGGAAGAATGACTACTTTACAGAGATTTTGACAAATCATAGAATCCTTTGCAGCCTGTTTTTGTCTGTGCCAAATAGAGATAACGATGCCTTTTTGCATTCAGAAAAACAAATGTTTGCCTGAGGCTCCTCTTATCAATAAAATCTAGGATTCTATAATTTTTGTAGAATATAATAATTTTCTGAATGTTATATGCCTTTAAGAAACTAAACTGTATTATTCACTTACAGGAAGCTGCTGTGAGTGATTTCGGAAAACTTGGGGGCATTATTTCTAACACATCACCCACAATTCTGTCTCCTTGAAGTAACCAGTGTTAGTGTGTACTATGGTCTCGTTGTGCATCCCTACTCCCCAATTCATATGTTGAAAACCTAATGCCCAATATAAAAGCATTCAGATACAGGCTTTCAGGAATTGAGTAGGTCATGAAGGCAGAGCCCTCAGGAATGGAATTAGTGCCCTTATAAAAGAGACTCTAGAGCAGCGGTTCTCAACCTGAGGGTCACAACCCCTTTGGGGGTTGAACGTCCCTTTCACAGGGGTCGCCTAAGACCATCGGAAAACACATATATAATTACACTAGAGGCCCAGTGAACAAAAATTTGTGCACTGGGGGGAGGGGGGGGGGAAGGAGGGGTCCCTCAGCCCGGCCTGTGCCCTCTCTCAGTCTGGGACCCCTCGGGAGATAACAGCCTGCTGGCTTAGGCCTGCTCCTGGGTGGCAGAGGGCAGGCCCAATCCCTAGGTGCAGCCCCTGGTCGGGCTCAGAGCAGGGCTGATTGGGGAGTTGGGGTGCTGCCCCCTGTCATGCACAGAGCAGGTCGGATTGGGAGGTTGCGATGCCAACCTCAGTCACGCTCAGGGTATGGCTGATTGGGGGGTTGGGGCACCGCCCCCTGTCACACTCAAGGCAGGGTTGATGGGGAGGTTGCGGCGCCACCCCCTGTCATGCACAGAGCAGGGCCCATCAGGGGGTTGGGGAGCTCCCCCCTGTCACGCACAGAGTAGGGTCGATAGGAGAGTTAGGGCACCGCCCTCTATCACCCACAGAGCAGGGCCGATCAGAGGGTTGGGACGCCGCACCCTGTCACACACAGAGCCACAGGGCGATCAGGGGATTTGGGCGCTGCCCCATCACGCTGATCCGGTGCCAGGAGGCCTCGCGACTCCGCTGATCCCGGTGCTGGGAGGCATATTACCCTTTTACTATATAGGATAGAGGCCTGGGGGCCGGCTGGTTTGCCCTGAAGGGTGTCCTGGATCAGGGTGGGGGTCCCCACTGGGGTGCCTGGCCAGCCTGGATGAGGAGATGATGGCTGTTTGCAGCTGGTCACACACCCTTCAGGGTGGGGTCCCCACTGGGGTGCCTGGCCAGTCTGGGTGAGGGGCTGAGGGCTGCTTTCAGGCTGGCGGTTGTTGATTGAAGCTCCCAATGGCTCCTTTTTTTTATTTTATTCTGGGCCAGCTTTAGCTCTGGCTCTAGCTCTGAGAGCAGGTATCTGGTTTGTTTCGGTTCTATAATTGAAACAATGTATAACTTCAGCTCTGAGATCCCGGCCTATATTTGTTAGAATGTTTCAAACTGTCAGCTCAGAGGCCGGCAAGTCAGGCGGGGAACGTTGGAGTCTGCAGTCACTGGAGCAAGCAAGCCTCATGTTCGCTTCCAGCTGCCTGGCTGCCGGCCGCCATCTTGGCTGACAGTTAATTTGCATAAGGATATGCTGATTAGCCAATGGGAAGGGTAGCGGTCGTACACTAATTACCATGTTTCTCTTTTATTAGTGTAGATATTGTTTTTGTGATTAGTCACTATGCTTTAATTATGTTCAATTTGTAACAATGAAATTGGGGGTCACCACAACATGAGGAACTGTATTAAAGGGTCACGGCATTAGGAAGGTTGAGAACCACTGCTCTAGAGAGATCCCTCATCCCTTCCACCATGTGAGGATATGAAACGAAGTCAGTTTGTAAGCTGGAAGAGTGTCTTCACCAGAACCCAACCACCCTGATACCTTATCTTGGACATTTAGCCTCCAGAACTGTGAGAAATAAATTTCTGTTGTTTATAAGCCACCCAGTTTATGATATTTTTTATAGCAGCCTGAATGGACTAAGAGGGTATGGTAATATGTTTCCTTTTAATTTCTTTATGCTAATATACTGAATATTACATAAAGTCATAATTACATTGTGTGTATCTTATATCCATTATTTATTGCCTAACATCTTAGAACATTATTATGTTCTTAAATATTCTAGCTTTGAATATTTTTGAAGCTCTTGATGTATAACAACAAATTATTGTTTAAAAATGTGACACCAACACTGTGTTAAAGTGATTTATGTGGTTCTTTCTTGTTTCATGTCTTGTTTAACCTCTTTTGGTTAACATCTACCAATCTTATATGGTTGTTGTGAATATTTAAAAACTTTGTGCAGGTAGAAAGTTTAAAGTAGTATCTTGCATAAAACTGCTCAACAAATGTCATCTATTAATATTTATTGTATAATAAACACAATATTATTTATTCCATGTCTCTGGATCTATTTTGTTCATCAGCTTACTTTGTTCATTAGATTCCACATATAAATGAGATCGTGTGATACTTGCTACACTTTTAAAACACAGTCTGGATTGGTACAGAAACTTGGGGAGGTTTGAGCACAATTATTAACCTTTTTCTCCACACCCAGTATTGTCAGTTCTCCTACCAGTTACAGTCATTCACCCTAGTTGGGGTCTCTGTATCCTTACTATGGAGTGCTGCAATAGCCTTCTAACAGGTCTCCTTGCCTCTGGTGTTTTTTCTTTCTCCTACTTCACCTAGGTCAGTCTGTGACCTGCTTTTTCATTGTCCTGAGAGCTAAGAACAGTTTTTACATTTTGAAAGAGTTGGGGGAGAGGGGAGGAGAAGGAGAAGACATGATAGATCCCAGCCAAATATATTCACTTTTTTTTTTTTTACAGAAAAAAGTTTGCTGACACTTGATCTAGAGCAGTGGTTCTCAACCTTGGCTACACATTAGAATCACCTGGGAATCTTTTTTAAATCCTGATTTCTGGGCCTCATCCTCTGGAAATTCTGTTTCTTTGTTATGGGGTGGGGCCACAACAAATTGAACATAATTAAAACATAGTGATTAATCACAAAAACAATATGTAATTATATATTGTGAAATATTTATTTCTAATTACAAATAAATGAAATTTTGTCTTGAAGCATGGTGTAGCATGGGTAACAGTCTTAATATAACAACAGTAAACTACATTGCTACATTTTGCGACAGTATGCGTAAAAAGTCAATGTCAGTGCGAAGGTTGAGATTGCTTCTTTCTCACCAGATCAGAAATTCTCGGGGCAGTCTTTGCAAGAGCACAACGAAGGTCATCTTCCACAACAAGTCTACTTCTGTATTTAGACTTGATAACCAACAAGCTGGAAAACCCTGTTTCACAAAGATATGTTGTTGGAAATGGAAGAAGAAGGCACAACACAGTCTCAGACAGAATAGGATATGACTGCAAACACTTGATCCAGAATTTTGTAACTGGCATTGTAGAGAAATCAGTTCTCACTGCATCATTGTTAATAAGTTCAATGAACTCCTCTTGTGCTGTCTCAGGAACATCTTCAACTTTGACTGTGAATGGGCTTCTGGTAAGTGCAAATGGGGTGTGAGGTAGATTTGGAAAGTATGATGAAATTTCGTCTGCAAGCATGTGCAAGTGTTCTTTCACAGAAATTATCATCATAATCCTTTTGTCTGGTTCAATGTCATGTTCCTCAAAGAAAGCAGATAAGGTAGGCAACATGTAAATTTTATTTTCATCCAATTTTTTTTGCCAAAGCTGAAGTTTCATTTGGAATGATCGGATCTTTTCAGACAAATCGAGGCATGTTGCATTTGGTCCTTGCAGTGATAGATTTAACTCATTCAAGATGGCAAAGATGGCAACCAAGTAAGCTATTTTCTGCAGTTCACTTTTATCGCCGAAAAGTGCTTCGAACTGTGGTCTTGCTTTCTGATTAAAAAACGTTTTGAGTTCATCACTAAGCTCAAAAACACGTTTTAAATTTTTTCCTCTCGACAACCATCTCACTTCAGTGTGAAATAGCAGAGCACTGTTTGGCGCATCCAACTCGTTGCACAGTTGCGAAAACAGTAGACTATTTAAAGTGCTCACCTTTACAAAATTGACACAACTTATGACGCTTTTCATTACTTCTTGTAACTCTTGTGGCAGCGTCTTCGTTGCTAATATTTGCCAATGAATCATACAGTGAGTTCCGATGACGTTTGGTGACTCATTCAGTACCAAACGTTGAAATCCAGATCGACATCCTAGCATAGCTGGAGCACCATCTGTGCAAACACCACAAACCTTTTCCCAAGAGATCTTATGCTCTTTCAGAAATAAACCAACTGTGTCAAATACATCACGTGCAGTAGTTGTCGTTTCAAGAGGTTTGCAAAAAAGAAACTCATCTTTAAAGTCACCATCATTAATATACCTCACATAAACCAGTAACTGTGAACAGTTTGCAATGTCTGTAGATTCATCAAGCTGGATACTAAATATTGGAAGTGGAGCATATTTAATATCCTGGATTACCTGATCAAGAATATCAGCAGACATGTTATCTACTCTTCTGCGGACAGTGTCATTAGATAAGGAAATTGCACTCAATTTCATAACAAATTCATCTCCGATCATAACTTGAACAATGTCTTTGGCCGCTGGCAACAGTAAATCCTCAGCAATGGTGTGAGGTTTCATAGCTCTGGCGATTTTGAGTGCCACCAAATATGAAGCTTCAACGGCTGCTACGTTTTGTTTGTGGTAATTGCCACCAGTGTCAAGTCTGGCTTTCTTGAGTCCATCAGCTTTGCTTCTAAAATAGTTGGTATCCTTGCCAGCAAAGCTCGGATGCTTGCTATCATAATGGCATTTTAGTTTGTTCAGCTCCATGGATTCGCCTGATAGAACTTCACAACATATAACACATTGCAGTTTCTCAATTCCTGCTGTAATTATTGAGGTAAAACCATACTGTAAAAAATCCTCACTATATTTTCTTTTCTTAATGTTCTTCTCTACACGATCCATTGTCATGGGATGGTTTGCTAATGAAAATAATATATAACAATAGCTTTAATAATACAAAAGATGATACATGGCAAAGTTCAGTCAATACAGTTCATTGAAGTTTCCTATGATTTACCATTCTCTGTGTTGTTTTTTACATACCTGTTACTATCACAAGGGGGCAGTATTCACATCAACCACAGCTGAATATAAAAAGACCGATCAGCATCCAGATTAAGTTCCCATGGTACAGATATATATTTTTTTGCAGTAGTTGATGATTTTACAGTACATGATTTTACATTTACCCAGTAATTATAATTCATGAAGTGTCATTTTACCTCCAATACTGCTGCTTTCAACACAGTAGCTGCTTTTAACAGAGTAGCTGCTTTCAACACAGCAGCTGCTTTCTACACAGTAGCTGCTCTCTACACATGTGTGACTGGTCCGCATAAGTACATTATGGTGCCAACCCTGTCACATACACCTGTATTTGTACGGGGTGTATGTGATGGGGTTGGCACGATGATGTCATCACACCGGGTACTCCTATGTGGGCGTATCTGCATGTGGGCGGACCTGCCTGGAGATGGATAGAGGAGTGGTGTCTCACTTTCTAAGACCATCGAAAACGTGTTTTCTGATGGTCTTAGGCGACCCCTGAGAAAGGGGTTGAGAACTGCTGGTCTAGAAAGATGAGTAGGAGTTCACAAACTAAGAAGAGTCAGGCAGAGTGTGTTCTAGGCAACTGAAATAGCAACAAAAATGTTAAAGAGTAGGAAACATTCATATAATGCCAACAAATCTGAACCAAAAATAGCTGAAGCACAGGGAGCCAGGAGGTAGAAAAATAGGAAATGGGTAAAAGAGCAGTCAGAGATGCAAGAGGGATCCAGCTAGGATTGAATTGAAACAAGCCTAGAGGTTTAGACTTCATTGTTTAGGCAATTGAGGGCAGTGATGTTTGCATATTTTAATATTAACATAGTTTTGCTGCAAAAAAAGGAAAGAAAGGAGTTAGAAATTAAATGGAGGTGAAGGCAGGAAAATTAGAAGGCTTTCACAAATAGAACAAGCAATGGATGAATTTGTTTTGGGGCGAGATGGATATGGGTTTAAAAAGTTACACATTATTTAACCTTGTGAAATGACATAATCTACCCAAACCTCTGTTTCCTTTTCTGTAAAATACAGACAATAATACCTACCTTTGCAGAATCATTAATATGATATGTGTCTAAATATGATAATGTAGTATCCAGATCATATCTACACTAATAAAAGAGAAACATGCAAATTAACCATCACTCCGCCACTTCGCTACACCCACCAGCCAATCAGAGCAACTATGCAAATTAATCCAACAAATATGGCGGTTAATTTGCATACACAGGCATGGAGCAAAGACTGAAGATGGCGGCAGCCATGGAGCTGGAGTGAGCAAGAGGCTCGGGTTGCTCCTGGCGACAGAGGAAGCCAAGCTTCCCGCCGGCCCTGGGCTCCACTCAAGGAGGGGCTGTGGGCCTGGGCTCCACTCAAGGAGTGGCTGGGGGCCTGGGTCACCGGGGGCAACCCAGGCTTCCAGCCAGACCTGGGCTCTGCTTGAGAAGCTGGGAAAGAAAAAAAAAAAGGAGGGGCTGGGAGCACCCAGAGCGGAGAAGCCAAGCCTCACTGCTGCGGCCGGACCAAAGGCCTGGGTCCCGGGTGCCAGAGGAAAACTGGTGCCAGCAGCCAGGGGAAGGAAGGCCTATTGAGCGAATCTTCGTGCAACGGGCCACTAGTTAAGTAATAAATGTTTATAACAAATACATTGATAATGCAATGGCACTGAAGATAAGAAGAGAGATTACCATGAATAAGACTTGGGGACTGAGTGGATATAGAATTTAAGGAAGATGCAAAAAGAGGGAAAAGTCCTATACTTAGCAACTGACTTTGTTCTCTGTAATAAACATCTCTAATATCAACCCAGTGAATTGTTAACATCTGCCTCAGCTAGACACCATGCTCTGTAGAACATAATTCTCTAGCAATGCCATTTGGTATGAGTTTAAGTTTCTCTTCTTTCTTATATCTCCCTTTTCGTTCTTATATGTTAGCTAAAGAAGCTCTATTCAAAGATTTCAGATACTCAAAAGAAATGTACTGAAGAATTATATTAAATAATTTATAGCCAAAGTAGAGTTATAATCTAACTAAGCAACAACCTTGCAAAATGTTAAAAAAAAAAAAAAAAAGAACCCCATCTCTTTATACTGAAACCTTGAGTAGCCTATAGAGGTCCTGTAATCAAATTGAGATGATTCAAGTCACTGCCCCTAAAGCTTGCATATTGTACACATTGGAAGTCAATCAACAGTTTAAATTATTTATCTCCTTTAATGGTAGAACTGTTGAAATGAGCTGTAGGACAGAAATCATTTGTAATCTATCTTCATGTAATGAAGCATATTTTGTGTAAATCTCCATAACCTCTTATGGTATCTTTAGTTAGTGCATAGTATAGGCAAAGCAGGGCCCAGAAATGCTTTGAAAAATAATTGGCCTCAGAGAAGACTGAAATTTTATCAGAAAATACCATCTTAAAAACACTTTATTTGTGAGAAAAACTGGTCTAAAATTTTCCCAAATGAGCAGCCCAAATGCCACTGACAGAGCCTGGGGATGTGAACCACTGAGTGCCCACCATGGCTTTCAAATGCCTGAATCAGAGCAAATAAAATGAAATTAAAGCTTTCATTGGGAGCCTGTAAGATGGATCTTCAAAAAATTTTAAACCAATCTCTTGAAAGGAAACAATTTAAGGAATTAAAAAGAAGGGGATGCTTCTTTAATAAAAGCGAGCAAAGTACCATACTGAATGACTGGTGGAACCTCAAATGCACAAATAACTGAGGGGAATCAAGTAAGCAGTTAATTTTTGTTTGTTTGTTTGTTTCTCATAAGATCAGTGAGAGAAGTGAAATTTTAGTAGGTAAAAATGAGTACTTAAGCATTATGAGGCCTAGTGCTATTCATCAAAAATAAAAGGCAAAACAAAACAAAACAGAAAGCACTATAATTTCTCAAACCCACACAATTTAGTGTCAGTTGAAGCCTTAATCTTCCGGGAAGAAACCATAAAATAAAAATTAAGATTGCTCCAATATGTTGCCTAAAGACCAAATAGCAAACACTTCTTAATCCAGGCCAGCCACATTTAGTAATCTGCTGTAACATCAGATCTATGTCTGATCTTCTTACATAGAGAATGAGTGTTTATTAAAAAATCAACCTAATGGAAGCTGGGACATCTGAGCTGTGGCAGCACTAAGATACCTGCCCTCTACATTCAAGGGCAAAGGGAGAAGAGCTTAGAAGATGGACATCCATCTCCCATCAAACTGAAGCTAATTTTATCACATTTCAGATGCTCTGCTACCTAAACATTTAAAGAAAAATGGAAGAGCACTATGTGATAGACCATACCCCAAGGCCAGGCCCCTACAGTAAAGATCAATTTAAGAAAAAAAAAAATACACACACACATTATAAAACTTCCCAAGATTTAAAAAAAAAAATTCAAAAGTGTATACACAATATAAGCTCAACAATACAGAAAATTTTATGCAATAAAAAAAATTGGAAGGAAATATAATATCATTCATATTTTTATCTTTTGATAGTAAAATTATTTTTTTCTCCTATATACTTCTATATACCTCACTAAGCTTTGAAACAATTTTTATATTTTTCTTTCTATAACTTTAAATTTTTAATATTTTCTACAATGAGCAAGCATTAGTTTTACACCAAGAAAATAAATGTTAAAATATTTTTTAAAATGAGAAGCAGGAAAGATTTAATTGTAAGGGGATAATTCTAGAATCTTCTCTAGAATGTCACAGTTAGAACTAAAATCTGTGATCATGATTTAAAAACATAACCAACGGACTAACACTTCGAATGCCCCAGTCTCTGGTCTTATGTTTGCTTTTCCTTTGTGCACACTCCATAAAATGCTAACAATAATCTCATTCCATGAAAAGTGTGTATGAGAAGAAAAGAAAGGGAGTAACTTGCACTTGTGAGAGGAAGAGTGTTTGGAAAAGTTAACTACAAGGAATGTCTGAAACTTCCACAGAAATAGTCACAGGTAAAAATGCTTATAACACTCCAAATGAGATACAACTGAGGCTGGCCTTACCAACAGGGAGGAAAGTATGAAAAGATTACAATGGACAAGAGAGAGCAGAGTACAAAAAGAATAGCAGGAAACATACAAACTTCGTATGGTGTTTTTTTTCCACATAGGATTCACAACATTCCTCAGAAAATTCAATTTAGTTACCCTGTTCTAGCTTACTAACCAGAACCAATTTAATTTTAAATCTACGCACAGAGCCAAGGGGGACAAAATATTTTGCAATTACTTTTAGCTCCCTCTTGGAAGGCAGAATAAGACTTAACCAGTTCTGTTCGGGCTGCAATAAACAGCCAGGTTTGTCAGAGACCTAAATGGTGTCCTTTGCTTGAAGATTAAAGAATAGAAAATTCTGTAACAATTACTTGCTTTGTTTAACAACTTAATGGGAGTGAATTTTGAGAATGTGACAAATTGCTTTTGATTTATCTACACAGGGCATGAAATACTGATGCAAGAGAGCAAAATGTTACATAGACAATATCTACCCCTTGCTATAAGTCTGCCCACTGTCACACTCTATTTGACACCCAGTTAGGTGATTTTTGAAGAACTAGTTTATTACTGCATTTAATAAAGAGCAGAAAACTGATATATGCCTTTCTTGCTGCTTCGCAGCTACCAGGAACATGTTTCTCAGATATCAGTCTATGCAAACGCTTCTTGGTTTTATGCTCTATTGTGACAGATAGGTAAACAAGCTGATAAAATCAAGCGCTTTCAAAAAGGAAAAGTTACCATATTCATGTATGCCCTAACTTGTCACGAAAACTTCAAACAGTTTCTGGTTCTGCTTACCATCTGCACAGATTTATTCCAAATAACATAACCAAGTTTGTTTCTTGATTTCTTTCAACATAAATAGAACCATTAACTTTTGGAAGTGTTTATATTCTGGGAGATAATCAGATCATCTATTCTGATTAGCCTTAACACATAGGCCTGACCCCTGCCTTTACACAGGGCTCACCCCTGCTTCCCTCCTCAGTCAACCCTTTCCACATTAGCAGTGCTGTGTATCTAGAGCATCTATCTTCACCAGGCCTCCTACTGGGAGGAAATGAGGCTGCTATAGGTCTGACTGGAGTTCCTCTTGGGCTATACTGTGGCCTGTCTTTATTAAAAGCAAAATATAGGTCTCACATGGGGAGTTGGCAACTATGTCAGATTGTACCAGGTTTTTTTATTCTTATTTTTTTGGTGGGGAATGTAGGGAAGGATGAGGCCTTTTTTTTCCTACTACAAAAGCTTATTTAACAAAAACGTTCAGTATGAAAATGTACATGACCAAATTTTCATATTATAAAACAGGCGTTGTGGTGAGACTTGTGGAAGCAGTTGATTTCTCTGGTAAACACAGCCATTCTTAATAGTCATTCCAAGGCTTCTAATATGATTATATCATTTCCTTGTATTATCACCATTTGAATATTGTTTTGTTGCCCACTAGTTGCCATCTCCACACATTCATCTATCACAAGATTCATAAAGGAATCAAATCCCTATATTAGTCCTTGGACATGTCTGCCACCATTTAATTTCAGTGATAATTTCTTGTGCATAGTGTTTTTAACTCAGGGGGGTAAGCTTTGCTAAAGATGTCTACTCAGAGAACTCAGAACATGCTTCCAAATGGAATTCCTCCCTCATGCTTGGAGGAAGCCATTTATAAATGTATACAAATACAGATCCAAATTTATCATGGTCCGTTTAAATGCAGACACCCTCCCCACCACCCCAATTCACTTTTAGCTGGTTGAATTTGAGAAAGAACCATTAGCAATTTCAATAGAAATCATTCTTATAGGCAAACTAGAGGCCCGGTGCACAAAAATTTGTGCATTCGGGGGGGAGAGGGGGTACCTCAGCCCATCCTGTGCCCTCTCGCAGTCTGGGACCCCTCAGGAGATAATGACCTGCTGGCTTAGGCCTGCTCCTGGGTGGCAGAGGGCAGGCCCAATCCCTAGGTGCAGCCCCTGGTCGGGCTCAGAGCAGGGCCGACTGGGGAGTTGGGGCGCCGCCCCCTGTCATGCACAGAGCAGGGCGGATGGGGAGGTTGTGATGCCACTCCTAGTCATGCTCAGGGTAGGGCCGATTGGGGGGTTGGGGCACCGCCCTCTGTCACACTCAAGGCAGGGTCGATAGGGAAGTTGCGGCGCCACCCCCTGCCACGCACAGAGCAGGGCCGATCAGGGGGTTGGGGCGCTGCCCCCTGCCATGCACAGAGCAGGGCCGATCAGGGGGTTAGGGCGCTGCCCCCTGTCACACACAGAGCAGGGACCATCGGGGCTTGGGGCTCCGTACTCTGTCACACACAGAGCAGGGCCCATCAGGGGTTTGGGGAGCTCCCCCTTGTCATGCACAGAGCAGGGTCAATCAGGGGTTTTGGGAGCTCCACCCTGTCATGCACAGAGCAGGGCTGATCAGGGGGTTGGGGAGCTGCCCCCTGTCACACACAGAGCAGGGCCAATCAGGGGGTTGAGGAGCTCCCCCCTGTCACGCACAGAGTAGGGCCAATAGGGGAGCTGGGGCACCGCCCCCTGTCACATACAGAGCAGGGCCCGTGGGGAGGGGGGGGTAGTTGAGGCGCCACACCCTGTCACACTCAGGGCAGGGCCGATGGGGAGGTATGGCTCTACCCTGTCTCACATAGAACAGGGCCCGTGGGGGGGTTGGGGTGCCGCCACTGTCACACACAGAGCCGCAGGGCAATCGGGGTTGGGGCGCTGCCCTCTATCACCCACAGAGCCGCAGGGCTGATCAGGGGGTTGGGGCGCTGCCCTCTATCACCCACAGAGCAGGGCCGATCAGGGGGTTGGGGCGCCGCCCCCTGTCACACACAGAGCCGCAGGGCAATCAGGGCGTTTGGGCGCTGCCCCCTGTCACGCTGATCCCGGTGCCGGGAGGCCTCGAGGCTCCGCTGATCTTGCCCGCCAGGGTCACAGATCCGGGTCCCAGACCGCAGACAGCCTTGCCTGCTGCCGCCTGCCTTCAGTATGCAAATTAGCCGCCATCTTGTTGCTTCAGGGAGGGGGTCCCACTGGGGTGCCTGGCCAGTCTGGGTGAGGGGCTGAGGGCTGTTTTCCGGCTGGCGGGCAACTGAAGCTCCAAACCTCTCCTTTTTTTCTTTTTTTTTTTTTATTCTGGCATTTATTTACCTTCTATGGCTGTCACTGGAGCTGAGAGCCGGCTTTCTCTCTGAGGCTCGGCTGAAAGCAGGTTTCTGGCCTTTGTTTTCTGTATTCGAAACAATGTTGCGACTCCAGCTCTGAGATCCCGGCTGACTGACAGGAGCTTTCTGGAGTTTTGTTTATCTTCTGTAAATGTTACTATGTTTCCAACTGAAGCTCAGAGGCCGGCGGGAACGTTGGAGTCCACAGCAAGCAAGCCTCCTGTTAGCTTCCAGCTGCCTGGCTGCCGGCCGCCATCTTGGCTGACAGTTAATTTGCATAAGGATACGCTGATTAGCCAATGGGAAGGGTAGCGGTCGTACGCCAATTACCATGTTTCTCTTTTATTAGTGTAGATTAAGAACTAATCTATAAAATTCTAACTATATACATTAGATATTCAATAAGTATGACAGTGATTCAGAACTTAATTCTGTATGCCATCTAATATGGAAGTTGGTATCATCAGATTCCTGGATTGAGTGGAAAACAAATCAGCAATATAAATTACAGAAGCAATCTTCACGTGACTAGATGGGAATAATTCTAAAATCAATCCTGAAATAGAGCTATTTCAGAGCAATAACTCCGACCTTCAAATCCTAGCTCCACTAGTTAACATCTCTGAACATCCAATTCTTCATGTTTAAAATGAATATAATAGTTTCTACTACCTCATAGAGCTGTTCTGAGATTATGTCACCTGAATGAGCACTTAATAATTGGCCTCTAATCTTTACTTTCTTTCCTTGTGGACTGTTTTTACCTACCACTATAAGCTAAAAGATAAATGAATGAGTGAATGAATAAGTGAAATGATAAATGGAACAAAAATAAATAAATATGTAGCAATACTTGTAAAAGAGAAACTCTAGTAGGCATCTAGCAATAAAGTTTAATTTCTTTTCTGTTTCTCTTTCTAGTGACAACACCCACTGGGAATTTTAATGAAGATCAGTCATACGTCACTAGTGACATTGTTCTGAAGATATAACCCAATATAATTGTCCAGGTACAAGTTATATGAAAATGAAAATGATATGTCAAGGCCATGCTTGCCAGGTAACTCAAACCCTCAAATCTTGCCTATTGCATCATCATATTTATATAAACGTATGTAATATACATATGAATGTGATATACATAATAAGACAAGTAAGGCAACTGCTCTCAAATAATGAAAATCGGTAAAATGTAAATAGCATCAACAAGTCCAGTTAATGAATACTGAAATTGAGTTTTCTTAATGTTCCTTAAATACATTTTCATTTCATTCATTTACATCCATTTCACAAATATTTGTTCAAGGAGACTCTGTGATAGACATTGTGGGCAATACAAGGAATGTAACTCGATTTTGGTTCAGTTCACCAATATTTATTGAGTACCTTTGATGGGCCAACCACTGTGCTAGGGGCAAGGATTATAAATATAAATAAAACACAACCTGGCCCATTATGGAAAGGGTACAAATAATTATAATACAAAACATGGAGCTTCCAATTACAGATGAAGGGTCAGTTCTGAACAGAAATCCAGAAAAGCTTCCAAGAGAATATGCTACCTGACCAGATATTTAGTAGCAGTGTGTCAAGTGGACACAAAAGAGTACAGTTTAGACAAAGAACGGTGTATATACACAGGCAGGCAATAAGCAGAACTATGATTGGTTCCATAGCACTAGAAGAGAGAGCACATGGAGGAGAATTGAAGGAGAAAAGGTTAGCAAGGTGAGCAGGAGCTTGGGGTTTCCCCCCTCTAAATGCTAATAAGCCATGGAGGTTTTCTAAAAAGGTCACATTTGTGTTTTGTACTGTACAGAAGGTGAATCAAACATCGACAAGACCGAGGCAGAGAGAACAGATGGAAAGCTACTAAAAAATCCAAGGAAGTAAGGATGAGGGAACTGCCCTAATCTAATAGCACAGGAAATAGAGAGAAAGAACACATTTTAAATATATTCAAGAGACAAAACTATCATTTTAGATTAATTTTTATGGAAAAGTAAGTACAAACGTGTTCTTCCGACACACATAACATAAATTTGAAGCATTTAAAAAAAATTATTAGATACCAACAACATGGCAAAGCTATAGCAGATTCCAGAAAAAAATAAAAATAAACAGCCTAAGCATTGGGAATGGGGTCTAGAAAGAAAGGGATCAAGGAGTCTTATTAGACAATTCGCTTTGATGCCAGGGGATTTATTTTTAGGAAAAAAATAGTTTACTTCTTGGTTCATTTGACACTAGCAGTAAATTTTAGGAAAATACCCCAGTTTAGCAATGCAGTATGTAACTGTAGTAGACATAGATATGGTCCACTCAGCTCTGATCCCTTCAAGAGAACCTGCTGCTTGAAGCATAGCTAGCTGTCTGACAGCCTCCAGCTGTTGTACTTTTAGATCTACTGCAGTGTTCACTCTGAGGTCATGCTCCCCACCCTACCCTCCACCCTCTGACCCCCATGCTGCTCCCAGGCAATGACTAAGTACAGAAGGTGAAGAGAGCTAGGCCACCCCCCCAGCACAAATTTCTTTAATGGGGGATATTTTCCTAAAGACTTCCATCAGCCTAGCCAAGACTTTCTCAGAACTGCTTTGTGGACTGAAGCTCTTCCTGCCCAATTTTCTTTCCTTCTGCACCTTTCACAACTGTCAGACCTGCATCACTCTCTGAAGGCTCTCCCTGCCTACTCTTGATCCTTTCCTCTTTACCCTTAATGGGTGTTTCTCCAAATAAAACTCGGACATGTCTAATTCCTGTCTTGGTGTGTGCTTCTCAGAAGACCTAAACTGACACAGTAGTTTAAGTTAAATTTATGAAGAATAAGAATCACAAGGAAACCTGAGGTCCTCTGCTGAGAATCTCACACCTAAACCATCTCTGGGAGACAGAAATGTAGCTGGTCCTCAGGATTTTCAAGAGATTACACAAAGACCAAGTGTTTAACAGTCCTCACAGTCAGACATTTTATTCTTAATGACTTATCCACCTCCCTTGAGTCACATGTTTCATTCTAAGTTCCAGAACATCTTTTACTAACATTTCATATAATTGAATTAAATTAGATTAAACTCCCCATAAAAAAATGGATAACTAAAAATAGTGAAAACTCTATGAATAAGAATTTTGTCTTGAATCAAATGAATTCTCAACTTAAATAATCACAGTCTTCTCTTTGAGCCCCAAGGGCAGAAGCAATTCAGGAATACCACAGAGTTCTCTGGAGTATAACTGTTCATCTGCTTCTCAGGAGAATTTGCCTTTCCTGCTGCAAGCAGCTTCATCCAGCTGCCAGGAGAATATTTGGATGACATTTCCTCAAAGTCAACACAGAAGAATTCTAGTCAAGGGAGGCAGTCTGGCATGATAGTTAAGTGTATAGACTCTGTACTCCTACACACTTGGGTGCTCAAACTGGGTAACCTTAGGCACAAATTTTTTTCCTCTCTGATCCTCAATTAACTTCACTTGTAAGCTGATTATAACAATAGAGCCCACTGGTGTGCTTATTGTGAGAATTAAATGGGCCAAGGCAGATAGAGCATTTAGTACAGTTCCTGGTATATACTGAGTACTCAGTAACTGAAAAAGGCTATTATTTATGTCATTTTCATCAATGTGAACATCTGCTCTGGGAGTGAACAGAGTTGCTCTCCACATTGGAGAAGCCAGTTACCATATAAAGTGATCTGGCCTCTTTTTTTATCAGAAAGCTGAGAAGCTATGTAAGTGGCCACACATTAAGGCTCAGCCTTCACTCACAGCAGTAAAGGGGAAGCTGGCCCCTCTCTGCATAAAGGGCAGACAGCTGGAAAGGGCCAAAAGAGGGATTACCAAAAGATTACAATGGTCAGGGGAAAGCTGAAATAACTATTTTAACAGACAATTTGTGCTCCAATTACCATCTAAATGTTCATGGTAAATAAAGATCCATAAAAACACATGTGTAAAACCCCAACTTTAGTGACTGGGGCTTTGCATGGTTCATTAGCACATGCTCTTTTGCCCAACTGTGACATCACTTATCAGCACAGCCTTGTCTTTTCAAAGTCTATTCTCTAGCAGTTGGATCCAGGAAATGTTCTAAATGTGAGGAAATGTTCTAAAATCAGTGCAGTCACAGACCTCCTCCCAAGGGTGCAGGGGAATCTTATTAAGGGAATAATTTCCATGGTTCTGTCACCTATCCTATGCTCCTCTTTTAAAGGTTAATACCTATAAATTAGTAGGTGACAATTTGGGGAGAAAGATTTGTTTGCTAGATACAAGTGATCAGCTGTAAGGAAAGCCCTAAATCCAG
The DNA here is from genome assembly GCF_028538775.1 of Myotis yumanensis. NCBI lineage: Eukaryota > Metazoa > Chordata > Mammalia > Chiroptera > Vespertilionidae > Myotis > Myotis yumanensis. The sequence continues at coordinate 19,885,729 of NW_027223764.1, read as the reverse complement.
GACCTCTATGGCAGCGGTTCTCAACCTGTGGGTCGCGACCCCTTTAGGGGTCGAATAACCCTTTCACGGGGTCGCCTAAGACTATCGGAAAACACATATATAATTACATATTGTTTTTGTGATTAATCACTATGCTTTAATTATGTTCAATTTGTAACAATGAAAATACATCCTGCATATCAGATATTTACATTACGATTCATAACAGTAGCAAAATTACAGTTATGAAGTAGCACTGAAAATGATTTTATGGTTGGGGGCCCAGGTTAGGGTTCATGTGCAGGAGGCAACCAATCAATGTCTCTCTCTCACATCAATGTTTCTCTCTCTGTCTCTCCCCCTCACTTCCACTTTCTCTAGAAATCAATGGGAAAAAATACTGAGGTGAGGATTAACAACCAACAAAAAAGAATAAAACCTTACCATTTGAGATAGCATGGATGGACCTGGCGGGTATTATGCTCAGTGAAATAAGCTAGTCAGAGAAAGACAAACACTATATGATTTCACTTACATGTAGAACCTAGAGAACAAAATAAATTAACAAAACTGAAACAGACTCATAGATATATAGAGAGAACTGGTGATTGCCAGAAGGGAGGTTGGATTGGGGCACTGGGTAAAAGTGGTGAAGGCACTAAGAAACACAAATTGGTAGTTAAAAAATAGTCACATGAAATAAGTAAAGCATAGGAAATGTAGACAATAATGTGATGATTATGTACTGGAAATATCAAGGGGAACACTATGTAAAGTATATGATTTTCTAACAACTAAGCTGTACACCATAAAACAATCCTATATAATAAAAGGCTAATGTGCAAATTGACCAAACAGTGGAATGACCGGTCGCTATGACACACACTGACCACCAGGGGGCAGATGCTCAATGCAGGAGCTGCCCCCTGGTGGTCAGTACACTCCCACAGAGGGAGCGCCGCTTAGCCAGAAGTCGGGCTCACGGCTGGCGAGCACAGCGGTGGTGGCAGGAGCCTCTCCTGCCTCCAAGGCAGCACTAAGGATGTCCAACTGCCTACTTAGGCCCTCTCCCCAGGAGGAGCAGACCTAAGCCATCAGTCAGACATTCCCCGAGGGCTTCCTGACTGCAAGAGGGCGCAGGCTAGGCTGAGGCACCGCCCCCCCCCCCCCCACCCCGAATGCATGAATTTCGTGCACTGGGCCTCTAGTACATAATAAATTTTAAAAACTAAGATAGCATCTATTGATCGTCTTTTTTCATTCAAGATCTGGCTCTTGGTAGGAAACTGGACATGTCCATATTTTGTTATGAGACTCTGAGTCTTCTTTAAACCTTCCCTTTTAACTGGGTTTTTTGTTTGTTTGTTTGTTTGTTTTTTTTGTACTATTCTTGTTGAGGATGTGAAGGCCCTGCTTTAGTACTGCCAGGTGGAAATAAAAGTCCAGGTTACCCATTCAGCCTCCACTGACACCTAAGGGCAGCTCCTTGTCATTGCTTGGTGGAAGTTTCAGCTCCCCGTAGTCTCCACTGACATCACAGTAAAGGAGGAAAGGAGCACCTCATTGGCAGTCAGTAGGGATGCAAGTCCAGGTTCTCTACTGTATTTATCTGACATCACTCTGACGAGGGTATTGGGGAACAACACTAGAGCTTTATAGGAGTAGAGTATAGCCTGGCCACTTATCCTTTGGTAGCATGATGGAGTGGGTACACAATTTTTTGTGGTGTTTTGCTAGAATAGAACAGTTGTGTAAAAGTTTTCTGTATTGCTAGGTTGCTCCTTTACCAGTCCTTTGGCTATAGAGAACTGGCTTTTTTTGGCCTGCTTTCATTGGCATTTATAGGTTGCTGGCCTTTTCATCTCTAAGTCTGTGATATGTGAAACAAAAAGAAAACTCAGGGAACTCACTACCATGTCATTCCTTGAGTCCTGGTCTGCCTTCTTCTCACTACCTTTCAGAGTCTTTATACACATAATATCCATGGATTTTAGTTGCACTTAGCAAGAAGAATAGGGAAAAGTACATCTACCCTATCTGCCTAGAAGTGGAGTTAAGCTACATGACCTTTATTTATTCAGTAATAATATTTATAATTTATTGTCTGTCTTCCCTGCTAGAAAGCAAGTTTCAAACAGGCAGGTTTTTTGACTGGCAATAGTATCTTGATAAATGATTTATGAAGCTATAAAATGACTGCTCTCAGAAAAAAAAAAGACACAACCTAGCTGGTTTGGCTCAGTGGATAGAGCGTCGGCCTATGGATTGAAGGGTCCCAGGTTCAATTCTGGTCAAGGGCATATGCAGGAGGCAGCCAATCAATGATTCTCTCTCATAATTGATGTTTCTATCTCTCTCTCTCCCTCTCTGAAATCAATAAAAATATATTTTTTAAAAAGAGTTCTGATTTTTTAAATTGGGAGATTTGAAGGTGAATAGGAAGAATAAAGAAAAGGTCTAAATACGAATTAAAGGTAGGAAACAAATTTAAAATTAAGTATAACCAAAACACAGTGAAACATAGAGTATATAGAGCTGAACTGAGGAAAAGAGATGGTATATACAGCTAGGATTATCCACTCATGGAGACAGATGCTGATTTAGTGTACCTATGATCAGTAAGCACTGCATGAGTAAAAGGAGGCATGCTTCATACTAGCTATTTAGGTAATGAAAAATTTTGGTCTATTTAAATTGTCACCAACCTATTTCCCCAAATACCTTCTCATTATCTGTCCTTCTAATCAGTCAGTGTTCCCAGCATTGACAACAATGGTTATAACAATAAAATAGCAACATGTCTTCAAGGCACTATTAGACCTGAGACATGCTTTTTCCACCAAACCCACAAGGTGAAAAAAAGAAAAAAAAAAGGCAGTTATTAGGACACATTAAATGAAAGTTATAATACATCATTTCCCTTACTCATCTTTATTCTTTCCATGACACTGAAATCCTAGCCCCAAACTAAGTTAACAAAAAAAGCCAACTAGACATACAAACAAGCTTATTTAGCTATCCATTTACCAACAAATCTCATATTTCCACCACAAACCCACCCTTTTTTTGCATCCTCCTTGGCCTCTGATTGTCCCTAGCAGCGATCGACATCCTGCCACTTTACTATTCCATGGTGCACTGAACATGCCCTTGCAAGCACACATGGCAGACAAAAGTTCCAGAAACATACACCACTGTAACCAAGCCAGGCAAAGGAACAAGGAAATTGGGAGCTTCACTGACAGTGGACACTGCGGTTCCTATACTCATCGATTTTCCCATTCTTTATGGCCTATATCAAACTAAGGCTTTCCTTGACTAGGGCTACAGTACCAGTTCTACTTTTGATAAAATAAAAGTTAAAAAAAGCTCTATACTTCAGGTTACTTGTTTATAAATTTGAAAAAGGAGTAAGGAGGTGGGCAAGATAATATCCAAGGTCTCCTCTGGCTCTACTGATTCAGGATACTACACACTAAAGTTTCCTCATTCTGAATAAGGGAAAGAGAAGCCAGCTTTGTAAAGAAGTATGAATGTTGAATAGCTACTGAAGATCTAGGGTGGTTGCAAGAAGAATTTCCAACTGAAAACTGAGATACTGCAAATGAGAAGCTTGCTCTAGAGGGAATAACCCAGAAATCTTTCATACCCTTAATGGAGAAAAAAAATAAGATGTATTTGTTTACATTTACATAAATAAAGTCTAGATCAGAGGTTGGCAAACTACTGCCAATGGGCAAGACCAGCCTGCTTTAATATAACCCACAAGCTAAGGATTTTTTTGCTTTGCTTTTTTAACAGCTGAAAAAAAATCAATATAAGAATATTTCATGCCGAAACCGGTTTGGCTCAGTGGATAGAGCGTCGGCCTACGGACTCAAGGGTCCCGGGTTCGATTCCGGTCAGGGGCATGTGCCTGGGTTGCGGGCACATCCCCGGTGGGGGGTGTGCAGGAGGCAGCTGATCGATGTTTCTCTCTCATCGATGTTTCTAACTCTCTATCTCTTTCCCTTCCTCTCTGTAAAAAATCAATAAAATATATTTAAAAAAAAAAAAGAATATTTCATGACAGAAAATGTTTTAAAAAATTCAAATTTCTGTGTCCATAAGTAAAGTTTTATTGACAATGGCCATGTCCTCTTGTTTACTATTGTCTATGGGTGCTTTCATGCTACAACAACAGAGTTAAGTAGTTGTAACAGGGACTGTATGGCCCATAAAGTATAAACATTTACTATCTGACCTTTTATTTAAAAAATGTTTCCAAACTGTTCTAAATTACCATATAAGAAACTTTTTTAAATGTTACTATGAGAAGGGGGAAGGATGAGGGCAAGAATAAGAGACTTGTATTGAATATCTTTTATATTAAGGTCATGTGCCCCTTAACGACAGGAATACATTCTGAGAGATCTATCAGTAGGCGATTTTGTCCTGTTATCATAGACTGCATTTACACAAACCTAAATGGTATAGCTCAGTGGTCGGCAAACTGCGGCTCGCAAGCCACATGTGGCTCTTTGGCCCCTTGAGTGTGGCCACGAAGTTTCAATCACACTGTACGTGCGCGCCCGCATGTGGTATTTTGTGGAAGAGCCACAATCAAGGGGCCGCAGTTTGCCGACCACTGGTATAGCCTATTACTGTAATTGTACGCACAATACTTTTATATGATTGGCAGCACAGATTTGTTTGCACCACCATCACCACAAACACATGAATAATAGTAGTGTAAACCTTGACAGTAGGTTTCTTTTTGTAACACAAGTGCCTGTCTTAAGCTTTGATTGCTCAGGTATTCACTTCAAAGAGGCACCCCTCAAGTAAAGCTATAGGGAATAAACACATGGCCAGCCACCAGACTAGGTAAAGATTCAGGCCACCTCCCCCCAGTGAGGTTCCTTTGTTTTAGAGATCTTGGTTGATTTCAATAACTGACCATTTGGGCCAGTTGTTTTGTTTTCTCTTTCTGCATTTTAAATTTCCCCTTATGTTTTAAATTCACCAATAAAGAGTGAGCCTACAAAACACTAGGCCTCCATCCTGAACCCACCCAAATAAAAGCAGAATCCTAGGCCCATTCTCACATGACCCCCACCCCACCCATACCTTGTATACCCTAGGACCTATAAGTAATCTCTTTTTTCCTTTGAAGGTTCTAAAGGTTATTGCTGAAGAGTAGTGTCTTGCAATTATAGTAAGAACCACAAGGATAGATCCACTTGTAATACTGTTAGGAAGGGGAGATACCTAAGCAATGCTCACCAGGGGCCAGGTGAGTGCTCCCAGGCATTTCTAGCAGATAGCAATAGCATTACTAGAACAAGACCAGCACAAAACAGTTATATATGGTGCTATGCTTTTAGGACAGCTACAACACTAGGCAATAGGAATTTTTCAGCTCTATTATGATCTTACTAGAGGCCTGGTGCACAGATCATGCACTGGTGGGGTTCCTTGGCCTGGCCTGCGGGGATCAGTGGACCTCCATGCCACTGCAGCCCAGCCTTACCCACCAGCTCCGGGGGCTCCAGACCCCTGTCCATATCAATCCCACACAGTAGTGTGGGAAGCAGCAAGTGGCGAGGGAGAAGCCTAAGCCCAGGCTGGGCGCTGTGCCACTCCCACTCATCCCGACCCCACTGAGCCTGCCGCTGCTGCCACTGCTGGGGTGTGCAGGGGGAGCATCTACGGGAGAGGCTGGCATCACTGCAGCTGCGCTCGCCAGCCATGAGCCTGGTATCTGGCACCCGTCTGCCAGCTGAGCAGCACTCCCACTGTGGGAGCACACTGACCACCAGGGGGCAGCTCCTGCGTTAAGCATCTGCCCCCAGGTGGTCAGTGTGCATCATAGCTACTGGCCAGTCGGCCGGTCACTTAGGCTTTTATATATATAGACTAGAGGCCCAGTGCACAAAAATTTGTGCACTGGTGTGGGGAGGGGTGTCCCTCAGCCCCACTTGTGCCCTCTCACAGTCTGGGACTCCTCGGGAGATAACGACCTGCTGGCTTAGGCCCACTCCCAGGTGGCAGAGGGCAGGCCCAATCCCTAGGTGCCTGCCCCGCAGCTCCTGGTAGGGCTCAGAGCAGGGCCAATTGGGGAGTTGGGGCGCCGCCCCGTCATGCACAGAGCAGGGCAGGCGGATCAGGAGGTTGCAATGCCACCCTCAGTCACGCTCAGGGTAGGGCCGATTGGGGGGTTGGGGCACCGCCCCCTGTCACCCACAGAGCAGGGCCAATCAGGGGGTTGGGGCACTCCCCCCTGTCACACTCAGGGCAGGGCCGATGGGGAGGTTGCAGCTCCACCCTGTCACACAGAGAGCAGGGCTCATGGGGGGGTTGGGGCGCTGCACCCTGTCACACACAGAGCAGGGCCAATCAGGGGGTTGGGGAGCTCCCCCCTATCAGGCACAGAGCAGGGTCGATCGGGGGTTGGGGCGTCTTCCCCTTTCACGAACAGAGCAGGGCGGATAGGGAGGTTGTGGCCCCGCCCCCTGTCACACACAGAGCCTCAGGGCGATCAGGGGGTTTGGGCGCTGCCCCCTGTCATGCTGCTCCAGGGGCCAGGAGGCCTCATGGCTCCGCTGATCCCAGTGCTAGGAGGCCTTGTGGCTCCGCTGATCCCGGTGCTCGGAGGCCTCGGGGCTCCGCTTGACACAGGGTCAGTGAGGCCTCGCTGCTCCGCTAATCCTGGTGCTGGGAGGCCTTGCTGCTCTGCTGATCCCGGTGTTGGGAGGCATATTACCCTTTTACTATATAGGATAGAGAACTGGTGCACCGGTGGGTGCCGGCTGGTTTGCCCTGAAGGGTGTCCTGGATCAGGGTGGGGGTCCCGCTTGGGTGCCTGGCCAGCCTGGGTGAGGGGATGATGGCTGTTTGCAGCTGGTCACACCCACTTCAGGGTGGGGGTCCCCACTGGGGTGCCTGGCCAGCCTGGGTGAGGGAATGATGGCTGTTTGCAGCTGGTCACACCCCCTTCAGGGTGGGGGTCCCCACTGGGGTGCCTGGCCAGTCTGGGTGAGGGGCTGAGGGCCGTTTTCAGGCTGGCAGGTGACTGAAGCTCCCAATCTCTCCTTTTTTACTTTTATTCTGGGATTTATTTACCTTCTATGGCTGTCACTGGAGCTGAGAGCCGGCTTTAGCTGTGAGACCTCGGCTGCTGAAAGCAGGTTTCTGGGCTTTGTTTACCTTCTGTATTTGAAACTTTGTTGCAACTCCAGCTCTGAGATCCCGGCTGACTGAAAGCACGTTTCTGGGGTTTTGTTTAGCGTCTATATTTGTAACGATGTTTCTTAGAGAGCAGCTCAGAGCCCAGCAGCGGCCGGCGGGGAACCTTGGCTTCCTCCGTCACTGAAGCAAGCAAGCCTCCTGTTCGCGTCAGTTGCCTGGCTGCCGGCCGCCATCTTGGTTGGCAGTTAATTTGCATATCACCCTGATCAGCCAATGGGAAGGGTAGCGAAGTTACGGCTAATTACCATGTTTCTCTTTTATTAGATAGGATGGGACCACTGTCATATATGCAGTCCAACGTTGACCAAAATATGATTATGTAGTGCATGATTGTATTTTTTTTTTGGACTGCATGAATGTAGACCCCATTAAAACAATTTTAAAATAAATTTTGTTTCTGTACCTCTTCACTAAAAAGCGCTCCTGCATCCTTACGGTAGCCAGCATACAAGATGGACCCTAGTGATCCCCACCTCCTGGGATTCACACTCTTGTGTAATCCCCTCTCTCGCTATACCAGGAAGGTCTGTGTGACAAATAACATGTGGCAAATGATATGTCACTTATAAAATTGGATTATAAAAGACAATGGTGTTTTTTTTCCCCTCTCCATTTCTCTTTTTCTCTCTCTCTTCTTATCTTTTCACTCACTAGCTTTGAATGAAACCAGCTCCCATGTTGTGAGACACTCAGGAAACCTATGGAAAGATCCGTGTGATGAAGAACTGAAGCCTCTGACCAATAGCCAGTGATGAACGGAGACCTGTCAACACCATGTGAATGAGTTTGTAAGTGGACCCTCCCCATGCTGAGCCTTCAGATGAACCTGCAGTCCCAGCCACTTTCTTGACAGAAACCTCGTGAGGGAACCTTGAACCAGAACTACCCATCTAAACAGTTCCCAGATTCCTTCCCCAGAGGAACTCAGATGATAAATGTTTGTAGCTTTAGGAACTTAGGTTTGAGGTAGACTGTTACATATTAGTAGATAACTAATAAAACCATTACTTTTGGCTTTCTAAGAGCAAATTAAAAAATGGAAGTGTTAAAGATTAAAATTGAAGACTGGGAGCAGATAGGAGTTGCATGGAAGGCCTCTCAGCTGGTCTCTACTGAGAAGACAAATAGGTACAAGAACAAAAAAAGCAAATCAGTTCAAAAGGCAAAGGGTAGAGGTAGGGAATGAGTTCAGGAGTGACTGACTGAAGTCCATTTACATCAAATACTCAGGTGGAAATATACTGAACAAAATTAACTGGTGAATAAAATAGGTCCACAGGCATGGATGCATGGGACAGACTGACAGGTCTGGGGGTAAGGTGGGGGAGGGGAGAAGAGTTTTACCAAAGACCTTATATGCATAGCCACAGACAATATTGTGTTGAAGGCTTGGGTAGAGAAGGGCAAGGAGGTGGGGGATGAGGGACATCTGTAATATTGTCAACAATAGAAGGAAAAAAACAGGCCTTTTTTTTTTTGAAGCAGCTGAGGCAGAGAACAGCAGAACAGGAAGGTGGCAGGAAAAGCTTTACTGGACTAGGGTCCAAGAGGCTAGCATTTCATAAATCTACTGTGCTTCTAATTAGCTATGGGATCCTGGACTAGCTTCTTGAACTCTCTGAGGATTCAGTTTCCTTATCTAAAAAGGAGTTGGATAAGATGTTTATAAACTCTGCCATTAAAGTATTCTCTTTGCACAATGCTAGAGACAGTAGCACTGCCTTGGGCAAATTATAATTTATACTGTTTCAGTGGTCTTGAGGGACAGAGGTATTGGCAGGGCATCTTCTTAGATTGGAAGCTTTTCACATGTATCATTTACTCAATAATTGTTTACTGAGTATTTCCTCTGTTCCAGGCATAATGTACTAGGTTTTAGGAGTGAAAATGGATTTAAAAGGTCAATGAGACATAATACCATTCCTCAGGAAACCAATGACACTCATTCTACCTGATCTGGCACTAACCCAACATCTGTTTTTTGGCTTAAGTAGAAAGGTTCCTCTTTCTTTTATCTATTTCTGAGATCCTTAGCTTCCAAATTCTTCATCTCTGGGACTTTTAAGCTTGAACATCTATTCTTTTATCTTCTCCACAGTACTGGCTTTGGAAGAAAGAGCATCTGGTAAGCCATGGACTTTCCTGAGTTCTATTCATTTTAATAACTATGGAGAACATTATTCCCCTTTTAATGAACATTACACATCTTTTAATGGAACTTTAAGATTGCTTAATTGCTGTCACACCACAATGGTTGCTCAATCAATTGCAAATTTACTTAGATACACATTCATCATTTTAGCTACAAGATTGTATGACATTGAAACCTTTGTAAATTGATTTTCTGAAATCAATACACCCTCTGTATAAGGAATTCTCCAATACATCAAGCCACTAACCACACCCCAAAAAGAAGCAAATTTACTTTGGTAGTGTTTCTTAGTGAACATAATTGGTTCGTACTGACCACCACTTTGTCTCCTAAATGTACATAAAGCACAAGCTTTATAATTATCTACATTGTTTTTACATTATTAAAACATATAAATGACTGTTTCCAAAATTCACTCCTTTTCCCTTAAAAAAAAAAAAAACACCTTTTGTTCACCTTTGATCCTGATAGCTTTCTCTAGTTATCACATTTGTAGATGACAGAAAGATCCTCTCATTGACCTCTTGCTTTATCTCTTAGACATAAAACCGTCAATAAAACAAAAAATTCAGATTTTAGAAGGATCCAAGATGGTGGCCGACAGGACGGCAGTGAGGAAGAGAGTGTGTGAGAGAGAGAGAAAGGGGAATGCGTGGATGGTGGGGGGTGTGAGTATGTGTGAGTGAGGGACAGTTATATTCCACAGGACTGTCCAGGACTGGCGAATCAGGCTCCCCTAGCCAGGAAGCCTCTACTACCGCGGAAATCTCTCCCAGGATGGCCGACTCTGCTGCACAGACCACACCATCTTGAAAGGGAAAGCAGCTGTGACTTGGAGCCCAGCCTCATCTCCACCCGGGGAGACCTCAAACACCACCCGGGACCCCACAGCCACACCAGCCAGGGACCAGCTACCTCCGCTGCAAACCCACCAACACCAATACTCCAGCCTCCCCGGCTGCAGGCTCCTAAAAAGTTTGTCCAGGGGGAGACAAAATGGTGGCTGAATAGGCAGACGGGTCCTGCGCCTTCTCAGAGAAGATTGAAGAAACAGGTGAATCAAATAACATCCATCTGGAATTGGCGAATTAAACACAGCTGGCAAGACAATCCGTAGATAGAAAGGTCAGAGGTCGCCTGGAGAGAGGTGGGTTTGGGGATCTGGGCTGGAGGGAGAAACACATGCAGCCGGGACTAGAGTCTCAGAGGGAGACTGCATTTCATCAAATCCGAGTCCCTTGTGGAAAGTATAGCGCTCCACTGTGGAAGGGGGTCCACTGGGCTGCTGGCAGCGGGGACAATAGATCTTAAGCCCACAGCCGTGAGAGGCTGTGCCCAGAAAGGCAGCCTGAAGTTCTTCATGTCTTTATAATTTCCTTACTTTTATTCGCTAAACCCAGTGCATAGGATCTTTCAATTACAAACACTCACCAAGGCTGCGATGCAGGGGAAGGTGGTTTTGTGGAAGCTGGGAAGCAAAATAGGGAGAGACGATCAGGAAGCCAGCTCTGGGACAGTCCGATCCCTCCAATCCTGAAGACATTTTTCTCCTGAAAACCAGACACCTCCTAGCAGCGCAGCCACACCCAGCCTTGAGCTCAGCAGGGAAACAAAGATTCTAAATACCCCCAGGGAGCCCTTGGGGACTGGGTTGAGGGGCCATTGGATCCCAAAACTAATACAGAAACACCACCACCTAGAGGCCATGTCAGAAATAGACGCTTGTGTAAATAAGACTGAAAGCAGGCAGAAAAAACAAAGTGGGCAGATTGATCCCGCCTGCCTGAAACTAAGGTTGTGGCATCTGACACACAGGAGTGGTGGATCACTGGGAACTTCAAAACGGTGCTGACTACCTAACAGGAAACAGAGACGTGGCAGGCAGAACATAGAGAGGGTCTTAAGCCCGCCCCCATGGGACATTAAAACAAAGCTGAAGTGAACAAACTTCACTACTTCACTTTTTTATTTTTTACTTAAGAAACTAAATTTTTTTTATGTTTTTCTCTTTTCTTCATTTTATTTTTTTATTATTTTTATTTATTTTTTTAAACTTTCATTTTTTTTGCAATGGATTATTTTGTTTTAATGTTAAATAATAAGAATATAGGAAAAATTCTGAGAGGAAACCAAGATGGTGGCATAGGTAAACACGGGAGTTTGCTGCCTCGAACAACCACTTCAAAAATACAACTAAAAGACGGAACGGACATCATCCAGAACCACAGGAAAGCTGGCTGAGTGGATGTTCTACAACTAGGAGGAAAGAGAAAAGCATACCGAGGCTCAGAGGAGGCGCAGTGCTGAAGTAAAATACTAAGGTTCGGAGTGCATGTGGAGCGGGCTGGAGGCTGAGGGCGCGGTTGTTTTCAATTGGGAGGGAGTCTCAGGCTCTGAGCTCCAGTTCCGGGCGAGTCTCTAAGGACCCAGACTCATACGGAAGAAGCGGGACTGTCTGGCATCGCTCAGAACCCTAGGGCAGCTTTCTCTCCGTGGGGCTTGCAGTGACTACTGGGACACTGAGAAGCAGAGCCTCTGAGGGCAAGACTGAGAGCAGCCATAATTGCTAACCCCGCCCTGTTGATCCCGTGGGACCCGCCCCGCCCAAGCCCTGCAGGGAGGCTTTTGCTGGATAGCCTCAGGCAAAGGCTAGATTAGCACCTCCCTAGAGATCCAGGAGCCAGGAAGCCCAGAGGTCAGAGTGGGACCATCCAGCTTTAAGCTCCGTGGAACCATAAAAGACACACTCAGGAGGCAGACTCAGTGAGCACCAAAGCCCCATCGAAGCAAGTCTAGCCCCAGAGGGGTGTCTCCAGCACAGAAGTTCTCCCACCGCAGACACAGCTGATTCTCACAGCCAATTGACCTGGAGGTCAATTCCTCACAGTGATAACTACAACAATCAAGGCTTAACCACAACAAGACTGTGCACAAAGCCCACAAGGGGGTGCACCAAGAGTGTCTACCTTAGGTAATTGGGACACTTAGCACAGAAAGGCACTCTATCGACACAGCGAAGCATAAAAAAATGCCGAGACAAAGAAACAGGACACAAACGACAGAATTGGAGGAAAGCAAACTGTTGGATATAGAGTTCAAAACCACACTTTTAAGGTCTTTAAAGAACTGTTTAGAAGCCCTCGAAAAGACTGGTAAGACCGCCGATAAATGTAGTGAGATCCTCAAGAAATCTAATGAGACCCTCGATGTTGTGATAAAGGACCAACTAGAAATTAAGCATACACTGACTGAAATAAAGAATATTATACAGACTCCCAACAGCAGACCAGAGGGTCGCAAGGATCAAGTCAAAGATTTGAAATACGAAGAAGCAAAAAACACCCAACCGGAAAAGCAAAATGAAAAAAGAATCCGAAAATATGAAGATAGTGTAAGGAGCCTCTGGGACAGCTTCAAGCGTACCAACATCCGAATTATAGGGGTGCCAGAAGAAAAGAGAGAGCAAGATATTGAAAACCTATTTGAAGAAATAATGACAGAAAACTTCCCCTACCTGGTGAAAGGAATAGACTTCCAAGTCCAGGAAGCGCAGAGAACCCCAAACAAAAGGAATCCAAAGAGGACCACACCAAGACACATCATAATTAAAATGCCAAGAGCAAAAGACAAAGAGAGAATCCTAAAAGCAGCAAGAGAAAGAAAATCAGTTACCTACAAGGGAGTACCCATACGACTGTCAGCTGATTTCTCAACAGAAACTTTGCAGGCCAGAAGGGAATGGCAAGAAATATTCAAAGTGATGAATACCAAGAACCTACAACCAAGACTACTTTATCCAGCAAAGCTATCATTCAGAAGTGAAGGCCAGATAAAGAGCTTCACAGATAAGAAAAAGCTAAAGGAGTTCATCACCACCAAACCAGTATTATATGAAATGCTGAAAGGTATCCTGTAAGAAGAGGAAGAAGAAGAAAAAGGTAAAGATACAAATTATGAACAACAAATACACATCTATCAACAAGTGAATCTAAAAATCAAGTGAATAAATAATCTGATGAACTGGTGATTGTAATAGAATCAGGGACATAGAAAGGGAATGGACTGACTATTCTTGGGGGGGGGGGAGAAAGGGGTGTGGGGGTGAGTGAAGAGATTAGACAACAATCGTGCACCTATGGATGAGGACAGTGGGTGGGGAGTGAGGGCAGAGGGTGGGGTTGGAACTGGGTGGAGGGGAGTTATGGTGGGAAAAAAGAGTAACTAATGTAATAATCTGAACAATAAAGATTTAATTAAAAAAAAAAAAGAATATAGGAAAAATTCTATTGAATAATACAATTGAGCCACAGAGTGAACTTGTAAGACTTTAACAAAGAAGGTCTAGAGAAAAAAATCCTTTTGGATGAGAATAATAATTAATATTTATGGACTGAAAACATCCTTGACAATAGTCATCATATAGGTTTGAGGTAAAGGTGGTGGCATAATCCTCCAAAAGAATATTTCTGACATAAAAAGGAACAGAATGTGTAAAAGGATGTTTCAACTATCTCCTCCATTCACGCCCCAAGTTTGCACAGACTGCTCTGCTATTCCTGCCTTTCCTGTTTTAATTTCTTCTCAGTGGACCATTGAGAAAACAGAAATGGTGATACTGAACCAGATATAAACAATTTCCAAAGAAGACCTTAAAAAATAGCTTCAAAACAAGCATTTTTAGGCTCTAGCCATTATCTATTGGTAACTATGCATTTGTTGGTTTCTTTTTCCTTGGACAGTCAAGTCTTGAAAGTTTCAGATGTTGTCCTCCAGAACTTCAGAGTATTTTGTTTATTAAAGAATGGATTTCACTTAGCTGCTTCATATTCTGGTGACTACTCTACAATATAAATTTAGTCTTCATAGATTTACAAATATATTTTCATAGCAGTAAGTCTGTATCCATTATTATGAAGTTTGCTTTCAAGGGAGTTTGATGTTCCATCATGAGTTAAATTATTTGTTCCCAAAGTAACTTCATTTGAAAGATGTCATAAAGTTCCTAGATCTCTATTAAAATTCAAGCCATTCTGTCATGTAAATACAGTTAGATGGTGAAATCTCATCACTTTCCTGGCAGTTGTCAAAAACCGGACAGAGTCCACAGGGGTCCTGAACCAAGCCCATATATGGGATGATTGGATTGACTGCTCTGTACAGTTTCATGTGTCCGTCTATACTACCAACTGTGCCTTCCTTTGCTGCGATGATAGTCATCTCCACTTTCCCATGATATGAGTGTATTCAAAATGGTTTCAATTCCTCCATGGACAACTCTACCTAATTCACAGATATATTTCCACACTTCGTGTGATGAAGCAAATGAACTATTTTTTTGTATCACTGGATTCTGTTTGCTTTCTTGGGCTGTTTCTGCCTAGGACTGTAGGAACTTAAAACACTGTTGGTTAAGTACCTCTACAAATTCAGATTCAAAATCCTGGTCACTGTACCAGGCTTCACCAGTCACAGACTAGTCAGGCTGCAGGTTGTGAAGCGTATACATCTTTTTTTTTTTTTTTTTTTTTGAGGCTGCTACAGACTTAACAGCTTTGATAAGCTTTATAACTTTCCAAATTCTTAAAAATTTTGTTAATTTCTGTTAATGGCAAATTACTTTTATACCAGATATCTCTGCTCCATATTTCTTTATTTCCTGCATCCTCTATGATCTGATATACTAGTTTTTCTTGGTTGTCTGGTCCCTTCATTTTACCAGCATTCTGAGAATCCTTTATTCTATACAGAAGGCCTGTATTGCTCCTTAAGAGATCCAACTGACCCATAGACAATAGTCTACTGATTGCCACTGCCCACTGCTGAGCTTCTATATGAGGCATTTCATTTTGAATTACTTGGTCTGTGATTCCATGAGGGAATTGGTGACATAATTCTATAATCCTGTTCTCTATTTCTACTGGATCCACGTCAGGTGGCTGCAGCTTCACTTTCACCTCAGCCATGAGAACGCGTTTCCTATCCCCAACCTTTCATTTTTTTTAATCTTTTTTTTTGGATTAGAGTATTACATTCTTTTATTCTTTTTATCATTATTTTACTCTATCTCATATTTTCCTTTATGCCAACGCTTTTTTCCTCACTTCTTGCTTTTTCATCCTGCTTCTCTTCTGTCTCTGCTTTAGTTTTTCTCTCTCCTTTCTTTTTACTCCTTGTTAAAAATTGATATTCTTTATCTGCCTTATTGATGCATTACTAGTATAATAGTCTCTGTTGGCTTACTCATATATCTAATTTCATCTCACCTGTTTCAAGTCCATGCACCCTTTTCTTTTCTCTTTCTTTGCTAATTTTTTTCCTTGTTGTTGTTGTTTGTTTGATTGTTAGTTGTTTATTTTTATTTTTTTTATTTTATGCTTTTGTTTTTCCTCTCCTCGCCTGTTCTCTTCTTCTACTAATAGCTTAATTAGTTTCACTCACCAAAATCAGGCCTATCTGCTCTCTAGTCTCCTTTTCCAAAAATAGACGAATATATAGATAAAGGGGAAAAATTACATATGTATATACATATATATATATTCTTTTGTATATATTTTTATTATTTTTAAAATTATTTTTTGAGTATTTTGTTTTTTACTTTTCTTCTTATACACTCACTACAGGCCTGGTGCATGAATTCATGCACAGGTGCGGTCCAGCTGGCCCACCTCAATAGGGGCCGATCAAGCGGGGCCAGCCGGGGTGAGGGGACGCAGGAGGTTGTCCAGCTGGCCCTGCCCCCTGGTCAAACTCCCAGTCGAACTCCCAGTCAAGGGGACAATTTGCATATTATACTTTTATTATATAGGATTTCTTTCTACCTCCTCTATACTGAATCATGGCCATTCCCCCAATCATTCAATGCCTTTACCTTACCTTCTAGAAATAAGCCCTGCCTCTTCAGATTCAGCTCCCCTCCTTTTTTTCTAGGTGGTTGTTGTTTGATTAGCTGTTGGTTTTGTGGAGTTTTCTCCCCATATATGTATATTTCTTTCCCCTTCTTTTTTCTTCTCTTTCTGTTCTCTCTTACCTTTTCCCTTTTCTCAATATCATTTTTGCACAGTTTTCTCTCCCCTAAGTCTTTTTTCTCTGGTGGTCACCTTTATTTGGAGTTATTGGTATCATGAATACATTTGTTTTTTGTTCCATGTCGTGTCTTATTGAGTTGCATTTTGTGCCTTTTGGTCAACGCAGTAGAGAAGAGTGAAAATGAGGAGAAAAATAAACAGCCCTCATATGAAAGAAAAGGAGGAATCACTGGAAAAGGAAGTAAAGGAAATGGAGGCAAGCAATTTGTCAGAGAAAGAATTCAGAGCGGAGGAACCAAGATGGCGGCATAGGTTAACGCAGGAGATTGCTGCATCGAACAATCACTTCAAAAATACAACTAAAAGACGGAACGGACATCACCCAGAACCACAGGAATGCTGGCTGAGGAGAGATTCTACAACTAGAAGGAAAGAGAAATCCATACCGAGACTCAGAGGAGGCGCAGTGCGGAGGTGAAATACTAAGGTTCGGAGTGCATGTGGAGCGGGCCGACGGCGGAGGGCGTGGTTGCTGTTTTCAATCGGGAGAGAGTTTCAGACTCTGAGCTCCAGATCCGGGTGAGTCTCTAGGGACCCAGACTCAAATGGGAGAAGCGGGAAGGCAGCTTTCTCTCCGAGATTTGCAGCGGTTGCAGAGCCGCTGGGGACGGAACTGAGAGCAGCCATAACTGCTCCCTCCGCCCGCCCTGTAGATCCCCTGGGACAGGACCCGCCCCGCCCAAGCCCTGCACAGAGGCATTTGCCGGATAGCCTCAGGCAAAGGCTAGATTAGCACCACCCTAGAGATTCAGCACAGAAGCTCTCCCACTGCAGACACAGCTGACTCTCATAGCCAGTTAGCCTGGAGGTTAATTCACCCCTAGTATTGCCGACAACAATTAAGGCTTAACTACAATAAGACTTTGCACGAAGACCACAAGGGGGTGCACCAAGAAAGCATAAAAAATGCGGAGACAAAAATACATGACAGAAATGGAGGATATAGAGCTAAAAAACGCACTTTTGAGGGCTTTCAATAATTTGCTAGAAACTGCCGATAAACTTGATGAGAGCCTCAAGAAATCTAATGAGACCCTCGATGTTGTGATAAAGAACCAACTAGAAATTAAGCATTCACTGACTGAAATAAAGAATATTATACAGACACCCAACAGCAGACCAGAGGAGCACAAGAATCAAGTCAAAGATTTGAAATTCGAAGAAGCAAAAAACACCCAACCGGAAAAGCAAAATGAAAAAAGAATCCGAAAATACGAAGATAGTGTAAGGAGCCTCTGGGACAGTTTCAAACGCACCAACATCAGAATTATAGGGGTGCCAGAAGATGAGAGAGAGCAAGATATTGAAAACCTATTTGAAGAAATAATGACAGAAAACTTCCCCCACCTGGTGAAAGAAATGGACTTACAGGTCCAAGAAGCACAGAGAACCCCAAACAAAAGGAATCCAAAGAGGACCACACCAAGACACATCATAATTAAAATGCCAAGAGCAAAAGACAAAGAGAGAATCTTAAAAGCAGCAAGAGAAAGAGACTCAATTACCTACAAGGGAATACCCATACGACTGTCAGCTGATTGCTCAACAGAAACTTTGCAGGCCAGAAGGGAATGGCAAGAAATATTCAAAGTGATGAATACCAAGAACCTACAACCAAGATTACTTTATCCAGCAAAGCTATCATTCAGAATTGAAGGTCAGATAAAGAGCTTCACAGATAAGGAAAAACTAAAGGAGTTCATCACCACTAAACCAGTATTATATGAAATGCTGGAAGGTATCTTTAAGAGGAAGAAGAAGAAAAAGGTAAAGATACAAATTATGAACAACAAACATGCATCTATCAACAAGTGAATCTGAGAATCAAGTGAATAAATAATCTGATGTACAGAATGAACTGGTGATTATAGTGAATCAGGGACATAGAAAGGGAATGGACTGACTATTCTTGGGGGGAGAAGGGGAGTGGGAGATGGGGGAAGAGACTGGACAAAAATCGTGCACCTATGGATGAGGACAGTGGGTGGAGAGTGAGGGCGGAGGGTGGGGCGGGAACTGGGAGGAGGAGAGTTATGGGGGAAAAAAAGAGGAACAAATGTAATCTGAACAATAAAGATTTAATTAAAAAAAAAAAAAAGAAAGAATTCAGAGCAATGGTCATAAGGACACTGAAAAGGAGGAAGACAAATTCAACATGTGTAGCTGCAATAAAGAACACAACAGAAAGCATCAACAGCAGACTAGAAGAAGCTGAGGACCGCATCAGTGAGCTAGAAGACAAGGTTGGAAAAAACACCCAAGAAGAGCAGCAACTGGAAAAAAAACAACAAAAAACTTAAAAAACAGGAAGAGAGCCTAAGGGAGCTTTGGGACAACAAAAAACAAAACAACATCCACATAATAGGAGGGTCAGAAGGAGAGGAAACTGAGCAAAGAATAGAAAACCTGTTTGAAGAAATAATGACAGAAAACTTCCCTGATATTGGGAAGAAAAAACCTACACAAGTCCAAGAAATACACAGAGTCCAAAACAAGATGAAACCAAAAAGACTGACACCAAGACACATCATAATTAAATTGCCAAACACCAATGACAAAGTAAGAATCTTAAAAGCTGCCTGAGAGAGCCAGAAAGTTACCTACAAGGGATCTCTCATCAGACTATCAACTGATTTCTCAATAGAAACACATCAGGCCAGAAGGAAATGGAATGAAATAGACAAAGTGATGCAAAGCAAGGGACTGAATCCAAGAATACTATACCCAGCAAGGCTATCATTCAAAACTAAAGGTGAAATCAGAAGCTTCACAGACAAAAAAGGGCTAAGGGAGTTTATTACCACCAAACCAGCAATGCAAGAAATGCTAAAGGGACTGCTGTAAAAAGAAGAAATAGGAAGGGTAGAAGGAACACAGGCATAAAGAATAAAAATGGTGACAAACAAGTACCTATCAATAATAACCATAAATGTAAATGGATTAAATGCTCCAAACAAAAGACATAGGTAGCTGAATGAATAAGAAAACATGGCCCATATATCTGCTGTCTACAAAAGACCCACCTCAGAACAAAGGACTCACACAGGCTGATAATGAAGGAATGGGGAAAAAATTTTCAAGCGAATGGAAATGAAAAAAAAAAGGTCGGATAGCAATACTTATATCTGACAAATCAGACCTCAAAGTGAAGGCCATAATAAAAGATAAGGAAGGCCACTTCATAATACTAAAGGGAGCAATTCAACAAGAGGATATAACTCTGGTAAACATATATGCACCCAATACAGGAGCACCCACATATATTTAAAAAAACTTCTGGAAGATATCAAGGAGAGATTGACAGCAATACAGTCAGAGTAGGGGACTTTACTACCCCATTGACACCATTGGATAAATCCTCTAAACAAAAAATCAGCAAAGAAACATCAATCCTAACTGACTAACTAGATCAGATGGAATTAATTGACATCTTCAGAACATTTCACCCCAAAGCTACAGAATATACATTCTTCTCAAGTGCACACAGGGCATTTTCAAAGATAGACCACATATTGGGACACAGGCAAAGTCTCTTCAAATTCAAGAAGATAGAAATCATATCAAGCACTTCTCAGCTCACAATAGCATAAAATTAGAAATCAATTACAATAAAAACAATGAAAAAAAATCAAACACTTGGAGGCTAAATAGCATGCTATTAAACAATGATTGGGTTATCAAAGAAGAAATAAAAATCATCCTGGTAACAAACACAATGAAAACACAACAATCCAAAATCTATGGGACACAGTGAAAGCAGTCTTGAGAGGGAAGTTCATAGCTCAACAGGCCTACCTCAAAAAACAAGAAAAAATGGTAATAAATTATCTAACCCTACAACTCAAAGAATTAGAAAGAGAGCAACAAGAAAAGCTCAGAGTAAACAGAAGGAAGGAAATAATAAAGATCAGAGCAGAAATAAATGACATAGAGACCAAAAAAGCAATATAAAAGATCAGTAAAACCAAGAGCTGGTTCTTTGAAAGGATAAACAAGATTGATGAATCTCTAGCCAAGCTCACCAAGAAGCAAAGAGAGAGGACCCAAATAAACAAAATCAGAAATGAAAGAGATGGAGTAACAACTGACCCCACAGAAAATCAAAGGATTATGAAAAAATACTATGAACAACTCCATTCCAACAAACTGGACAGTCTAAATGAAGTGGACATATTCTTAGAAAAATACAAGCTTCCAAAACTCAATCAGGAAGAATCAAAGAACCTGAATAGGCCGAAAACTACTGAAGAAATTGAAGCAGTAATAAAAAATCTTCCAGCAAACAAAAGCCCTGGTCCAGACGGCTTTACAGGGGAGTTCTACCAAGCATTCAAAGAAGAACTAAAATCTATCCTCCTCAGACTGTTCCAAAAAATTCAAGAGCAAGGCACACTTCCAAGCTCTTTCTATGAAGCCAGCATTACCCTAATTCCAAAACCAGATAAAGACACCACAAAGAAAGAGAATACAGGCCAATATCCTTGATGAACATAGATGCCAAAATCCTCAACAAAAGTCTAGCAAATCGGATCCAGCATTACATTAGAAACATCATACACCATGACCAAGTGGGATTTATTCTGGGGATGCAAGGATGGTACAATATCCACAAATTAATAAATGTGATACATCACATAAACAAATTCAGAGACAAAAATCACATAATCATATCAATCGATGCAGAAGAAGCATTTGACAAAATCCAACACCCTTCCTTGATAAAAACTCTCTGCAAAGTGGGAATAGAGGGATCATACCTCAACATACTAAAAGCCTTATATGACAAACCTACAGGCAACATCATACTTAATGGGCAAAAACTAAATTCATTTCCCCTAAGAATAGGAACAAGACAGGGATGCCCACTTTCACCACTCCTGTTCAATATAGAACTGGAAGTGCTAGATATATCTATCAGACAAAATGAAGAAATAAAAGGCATCTAAATTGGAAAAGAAGTAAAACTGTCCTTATTCGTAGATGACATGATACTGTACATAGAAAACCCCCAAAGACTCCATAAAAAAAATACTAGATTTAATAAATGAGTTTGGTAATGTAGCAGAATACAAAATTAACATCCAGAAATCTATGGCTTTTTTTATGCACCAATAATGAACTCACAGAAAAAGAAACTAAAAATACAATCCCATTTACCATTGCACCATAATAATAATAATAATAATAAACCTAGGAATAAACTTAACTAAGGCAGTAAAAGACCTGTACTTGGAAAACTACAGGACATTGAAAAAAGAGATAGAGGAAGACAAACAAATGGAAGAACCTACCATGTTCATGGATTGGTAGAATCAACATCATTAAAATGTCTATACTACCCAAAGCAATCTATAGATTCAATGCAATACCCATTAAGATACCAACGGCATATTTCACAGATCTAAAACAATCTCTCCAAAAATTCATATGGAATAAAAAAGACCCTGAATAGCCGCAGCAAACCTGTGAAAGAAGAACAAATTTGGAGGGATCACAATACCAGATATCAAGCTATATTACAAAGCCATGGTCGTGGTCTCCTTTTTCTCCTTTCTTTGTCCTTTCTCCTTCCTTTCTCCTTCCTCCTTTCTTTCTCCTTTCTCCTTCCTTTCTCCTTCCTTTCTCCTTTCTCCCTTCTTTCTCCTTTCTCCTTCCTTTCTCCTTTCTCCCTTCTTTTTCCTTTCTTTCTCCTTTCTCCTTCTTCTTCCTCCTCCTCCTCCTCCTCCTCCTCCTCCTCCTCCTCCTTCTTCTTCTTCTTCTTCTTCTTCTTCTTCTTCTTCTTCTTCTTCTTCTTCCTCCTCCTCCTCCTCCTCCTTCTTCTCCTTCTCCTTCCACCTTCCTCCTCCTCTTCTTCCTCCTCTTTCTCTTCTTCCTTCTTCCTCCTCCTCCTTTCCTTCTTCTTATTCTTCTTCTTCTTCTTCTTCTTCTTCTTCTTCTTCTTCTTCTTCTTCTTCTTCTTCTTCTTCTTCTTCTTCCTCCTCCTCCTCCTCCTTTTCTTCTTCTTCTTCTTCTTCTTCTTCTTCTTCTTCTTCTTCCTCCTCCTCCTCCTCCTCCTCCTCCTCCTCCTCCTTCTCCTCTTCCTCCTCCTCCTTCCTTCTTCTTCTTCTTCCGCCTCCTTCTCCTCCCCCCTCTCCCTCTTCTTCTTCTTCCTCTTTCTCTTCTTCTTCCTTCCCCCTTCCTCCTCCTCCTCCTCCTACTCCTCCTCCTTCTCCTCCTCTTCTTCTTTTTCCTCTTCTTCCTTCTTCCTTCCTCCTTCTTCCTCTTACTCCTTCTTCTCCTTCTCCTTCTTCTTTTTTTCTTTAAAGCCACAGTTCTCAAAACTGCCTGATACTGGCACAAGAACAGACATACAGACCAATGAAACAGAACAGAGAAGCCAGAAATAGACCTAAGCCATTTTGCTCAATTAATATTTGACAAAGGAGGCAAGAGCATACAATGGAGTCAAGACAGTCTCTTCAATAAATGGTGCTGGGAAATTTGGTAAGATACATGCAAAAAATGAAACTAGACCACCAACTTACACCATACACAAAAATAAACTCATAATGGTCAAAGGACTGAAATGTAAGATGGGAAACCATAAAAATCTTGGAAGACACCATAGGCAACAAAATATTGGATATATGTCGTAGCAATATCTTTCCAATACAGCTCCAAGGGCAATGGAAACTAAGGAGAAAATAAACAAATGCGACTACATCAAAATAAAATCTTCTGCACAGCAAAAGAAATCATCAACAAAACAACAAGAAAGCCCACTGCATGGGAGAACATATTTTCCAATGCTATTTCAGATAAGGGTTTAATGTCCAAAATTTACAGAGAACTCATACAACTTAACAAAAGGAAGATAAACAATCCAATCAAAAAATGGGCAAAGGACCTAAATAGACACATTTTGAAAGAGGACACACAGAAGACCGAGAGACATATGAAAACATGCTCAAAGTCACTAATCATCCAAGAGATGCAAATCAAAACAACAATGAGGTACCATCTCACACCTGTCAGAATGGCTATCATCAATAAATCAACAAACGACAAGTGCTGGTGAGGATGTGGAGAAAAAGAAACCCTTGTGCACTGCTGGTGGGAATGCAGACTGGTGCAGCCACTGTGGAAAACAGTATGGAGTTTCCTCAAAAAGTTAAAAATGGAACTCCCATTTGACCCAGTAATCCCACTTCTAGGAATATATTCCAAGAAACCAGAAATGCCAATCAAAAGGGATATATGCATACTTATGTTCATAGCAGCACAATTTACAATAGCTAAGATTTAGAAACAGTCTAAGTGCCCATCAGCAGATGAGTGGATTAAAAAACAGTGGTACATCTACACAATGGAATGCTACACTGCTATGAAAAAAAAAGGAACTTTTATCCTTTGCCACAGCATGGATGGAACTGGAGAGCATTATGCTAAGCGAAATAAGCCAGTTGAAGGAAGATAAATATCACATGATCTCACTCATATGTGGGATATAATGATGAACATTAACTGGTGAAGAAAAATAGATCCAGAGACAAGGGGCAGGGGAGGGGGCTTTAAAGATCAACCAAAGGACTGGTATGTATGCATATTAGCATAACCAACTGACACAGACCCTGGAACAGTGGGGCCTGCCCTCGGGGGTGGGAGTGTATGTGTGGGGCCAATTGGGGAAAAAGGAGACATATGTAATACTTTAAACAATAAAAAGAAAAAAGAAAACATAAGATGCACTGTCTTTCACAGACACTAGCTTCTAGTAGCCATCACAATAGTTGTCACAATTACTATAATTTGCTTTGTTCAGCTTTGTAATATGTATTAGAAAGCATTTTTTACATCCTTTTTCTGGTCAGACTACTAATATCTGTACCCAGTCAATGTTAGACAATTAAATAATACTTTTATTTGAAAGGAATTATAAATCCTCTAGAAACAGAGGCTCTGGAGAGTAAAGGGGTTTGTCCAAGGTCATAGTACTGGGCAGATAAAAAGGTCAAAGTTCTTGATACTGAAAGCGTCTCACATTGCAATACAACATCTCGCCCTCATCACAATTTCAAGTGCAATTGAAACTTCCCTTCTCCTTTTACCCTCAGCCAAATGCTCCTTCCATGTTAAAAAGTATTTATTGAAAACGAGTAATTTATTGAGTCTAGTAATTGCCTATTTGTGGACAATTTTTTGCTAGTACAACCTATCTTTAATCCAGTACACAACTAAGAATCTACAATACAACATTATCAATAACAGCCAAAAATTAAATATTTTATATTAAACTGTAAAATCCAACCAATAAAGGGGGAAGTACAATATAAATTATGATATATCAACATAATGGAACAATAGATAGCCATTATGTTATTCTGATTGTTACCTAGAAAGATAGGAAATGTTTATTACATAAATATTGAAAGCAGGATACAAAGTACAGGTAAATACAATGATTAATTCTGTAGATGTTTTGGGCTTGGCAGGAAATATGCAAAAATATACTCAGTAAATGAGATTGTGGGAAATTTGTTTTCCTCCTCAAAATTTTTCTTTAATCTTATATTGATTGTTGTCAATGTCCAAACCCTTTTTAGATAAAATTTAATGGTACCTTAAGAGAGACAATTGGATAATACTAACCTCTTATTTTACATTTACCATTCACGTTTACCAAACGTTGTAACATTTCTCACTCATAGAAAAAATAGCAATATAAACCAAATAAGTTAGAAGAATTTTATTACTCTCATAATAATCCTTCAGAAAAGGTGTGATGCCTCCCACAAACACACACATTATAACCAGGTAGTTTTGTTGAGTATTGCCAAAAGTAGGCCTCTGCCTTGTCCCACAACCAATGAAATCCAATCAGTCTTTCCTTGGCATTTATTAAATTAGACCTTGGGAAAGAAATTCAGTCCCTCTTTGGTTGCTAAACTGTGTCTGAGATGGAAGAAATAGGAGCATCTGGTAACCAAGTTTGTAACCATGTGAAAGAAACCATACTGAGAAAATGAAGCTGACCAGAAAGTAGTAGCTCAGAGATGGAAAGGAACAGACAGTTCTTATGACATTGGTGTCAGTAATCCCTGAGTCTCAATTGCACCCCTTTCTGGAGTTATCTCACACAAAAATTTTCTACTTTTCATGCTTGCCTAAATTATTGTTAGGTGGGTTTCTGTCATTTGAAATAAAAAGGTCATGCCTAATATAGCAGATATTATTATTCCCGTTTTACACATAGAAAATCTAAAATTCAGAAAAATTAAGTAAGATTACAAAGTTAGTAAGCTTTGGCTTTGAAGCACTACTTTTTCTATAAAGACAGGTTGCATTCATGGAAGAAAAAAAGGCAGCTAAAGGAAAAAGATACAAAAATGGAAAACATAAAATAGAAAGGCATAAGTACGTCAAATGGAGAAAAATGAAAGTTTTTAAAAAACTGTATACATACGTTAGCACACACACAGAATTTATGCCCAGTTGAAACTGAGAAAAGAGTAAGTATTTCTAATATTAGGTTAGGAAAACCGAACAAGTGAAAAATTATAGTAACAGCTGATTCCATCTTAGTTTTTTCTTTTTACTTTTTATCTATATTGTATCCAAAAGCAGCTTAACTGAGCCTTTTGCCTTAGGGTCTCCTACATGAGTCTCTCCATAGAGCATAAAATATATAATAAGAAAGCAAAGAACAATGCCAGAGAGAATTAGCAAGAGTAAATTCATGATCTTTTGTAACCTAGACATAAAGTGACTTTTCATATCCTATTCTTCAGAAGCAAGTCACTAGGCCCAGACCACATTTAATAATTATCCAAGGGCATGAATATTAGGAGTGGGGGATCACTGAGAATCATCTCAGAAGCTACCTGCCACTCGAGTGGTAGCTGAAATGATGATGCATCTTATAATGGACAAAGTCTTAGATTCACTGAAATACAGTAGGAAGAACTCAGTAAATATTTCTTGAATGATTAAAATGAATGAAAAAGATAAAATAACACTGTCCTTTTTCACATAATCAATGATAATTTTCCTGCTGTGTTATCAATATTTCCAAGTGTTTCTGTCACTGTGACTATACCAACTTCCTTCAAATTGATTTTCTTAAAACACAATCACAGAAACAATATAATTGTTTTACATCTGCTGGCAGAATGTACCAGCACCTTTTTTTAGTGCAATATTAACATGTGCTAACCCAATAAACAAATCAACATTCCCATCTCAAATAACTCATTCAAGAGGATAAGCAATTCAAATGATTAGTCATGAGCTAACAATATGCTCCCTCTTCACAAAGACCACTGTGATTCTCAGCCCACTGAGAAGTGGTAAGACTTTTTTCCCCTTTACTTGTTCTACTATTGATATCACTGTTTACACATGCACTGACCTCTGTCTAGCTTTCTGCACCATCTTTTATAAGGGCTGTAATAAAGGAAAGTTCATGTGAAGGCTATCTAAGCCAGGCAGGCCTGTATATACAAGTGACGAAGTGGTAGTTAGCCCCTTTTGCGTTCTACTAATTAAACTCGAGAAGGAAGAAGGGTTCAAAATGAAGAAGGTGAGAGAGCCATTTTATAAGCATTAGGAGACAAACACTAACTCCTTTTCTTTTTCAAACCAAAGCATACTGCAATAACCTTGTCTGAACAACAATAGTTTGACTACAGAAATACCACAGTCCTGGCTCTATTGAAGAAGAAAAGCAAAGTATTTTCATCTTAATTGGTAACATTAAGATATGCTGATCATTTTTATAGAGTTATTTTGTTTGTTTGTTTTTCAAGAAAACGTACTGTCTTTGTGAAGAAATGACAAAGTCAGCATACGTGGAGCCTTTGGACTAGATGTTCTTCCAAGAAAGTCTCCCTCCTTTGTATGCAAGAAAAGGGTCTGCTTTGGAGAAGCACCAGGGAAGTGACAAAAAAAATAATACATGAGGTATAATATTTGGCCACATTGTGCACAGGGCTAGGAGGAAAGATTCAAAAAAGCCAAATGTAGCTGACTTCAAACAGCTTAAGAAGACAGATAAACTGAGTGTGCAGAAAACCTGACAGTAGGTTTACTGGAAAACAGGGATTTTGAAGATGTTTTAAAAGACTTGGTGTCTATGAGGGTCTCTTAATCTCATAGGAATCCTGCATGCTGTTTTTCATACTTGTAAGATCCCCAAGGGCAGGAACAGAGCATTATTTCTCTGTGTATTTCCAAATATAGTGTCCTTTACAGGAGATGCCTAGTAAATTATATTATTGTAAATTATATTTATTGCCTACTTACTAATATATAAACAGATTCTCTGCTACAAGCTTAACATAGATTATCCAACTAAATCTCTACATCCCTTTGAATAATTATCATCATAAACCCCACCTTACAAATGAGACAATGAAGGCTTAGAGATCTTGCTCAAATTCATATAGCTATAATCTGTAGAGCCAAGATTTAAGCCTAGGTAGCTGATTCCAAAGCCTTAGCCACTCTTAACCCTACACCAAATGACTGCTGACTTCAATTGCTGCTCTTAGTTCCAGAGAGGGATCTTCCTGATTCTGTTTTACAGGATTCTATTTTACACAAGTCATGCACAGAAAATAATAATCTATTGTCAGAGGTGGGCTCCCTTTCACAAGTGAGGTACTAAGAAGGTCACGTCTTTCTCTCATACCCCAACAGCGCCTCATATATGAAAAGAGGAAGGTCAAGAAAGCCAAGGGCCATTGAGGAAGGATTCCTTGCTCCTGTGTGTGTGTGTGTGTGTGTGTGTGTGTGTGTGTGTGTGTGTTAGTTGGGGGAAATGGGCCAGGATGGGGTGGAGAAGAGTGGTAGATGGGCTGTAACAAATGTCACTGGAAAATCCCTATGCCCTCAGGGTCAACTTGTCACTCATTCACAACTCTATGTGAATTACTTTGATCAGTTTGCCTTCCTTTTAGGGACTGAAAGAATTCCTGCCACTTTTGCCAAAGAAAACGGCCAGCCACTGAGGGCAAAGGCTCTGACAATCAAGTAGCTGTATTCATCAGCTCAGAATAACAAAATACCAAAGACTAGGTGGCTTACACATAGAAACTTATTTTCTCACAGTTCTGGAGGCTGGAAGTCCAAGATCAGAGTGCCAGGATGGTCAGATTCTTGTGAGAACTCTCTTCCTGGCTTGCAGATAGCCTCCTTCTCTTTGCGTCCTCACACAGCTTCTACTCGGTATGTGTTCATGGAGAGAAAGAGAGACATTTCTTCTTCTTATCAGGCCACCAATTCTATAGGATTAGGATCCCACCCTTATGATTTTATTTAACCCTAATTACCTCTTAAAAGCCCTATCAAATACAGTTACATTGGAATTTAGAGCTTCAACATATGACTTTGCAGGGAACACAATTCAATCCAAAACAGTAGTGGGAGTAAGCTCTGACAAAGAATAATGACACCTAACCCACCCTTTCTTCCCCCTACCCACTTCTGGCAGAGCCCCAAATAAGTACAAGTCACTGGTATAGCTGCAAAAAGGTGCCAAAGGCTCCTGGTGGACAAGGGTAATATTTCTTAAACAGGAGAGCTGGGCTTCCTTCTGGTAGTGGGGTTGACCTGGCAGCTCTGAGATGCCCAATAAAAGGCTTCCACTGGAAGATCACAGTGGGAGTTAGAATTCATTTGGTGCTCCCTTGAGTCTTTCCACATGACTGGAACCTCGCTGTCTTGGCCTTATCCCACATGGACATGTCTAATCCAGTTCGGCTGCTGTGACTGATCTTTGGGGCTTATCAATGCCTGCTTACCTCTCCATGCTTCTGTCTAACACAGCAGGGACCTGGGAAGACTCACATTTCACTGCACCAAACTGTGTTCACACTACCTGGGTCTGGCCTCTTCTACCCCAAACCCACGTCTGTGCACTGTGGTATCTTGTATTATCTACCTAGCCCTGCTTGATGCTGGTGGGCCCACATGCTTAAGAGCAAAAGGACACAGCCTCCACACTGAGGTAGTGGTAAGGATAGCCTATTTTGGAGCTTGAGGAATTGGGGCAGATGCTTAGACAGCTGACTCATACTAATCTGGAGCATAACTAGGGAGTATAATAACAGGCACCAAAGAGGGAGTATAACATGCCATATGATAGAATGACTGTTTAAGAAAACAGGCTTTGCAGTCCTATATACCAGGGTCCTCATCTCAGATCTGCTAATTGGTCACAATGCAACATTAAAAACCTTACTTAATTTCTCTAAGCTTCAGCTTTTTCATCTCTAAACTGGGAATAGAATTCCTAAATTCGCATAGTTTTGCCAGGATTAAAAAGATAATATAAGCAAAGTGCTGAGTATGGTATCAAATCTATACTAAGCATTCAATAAATAATAATAATAGTTATTATTAATAAGAAAGAACATAGAGTTGGAGGAAAAGGGCATTAAGCGTTTGCAAAGGGCCATGGGAAGTAAAGTAGGAAGGCCTACAATTTTCATTTCCTTTTCCATTCTATTGAGAGCCCTAGTGACACCATATATGTTACTAAAAATCATCTTGACTAAACACCAGTAATTGCTAGATACCAAGGTTTCCTAAAAATATGACAATTCAAGCAGTATTGGGGAGAATACAATGACTTTTAAGCTTTACCATCACCAATCCATTGAAATTGCTTTCTGACATTTCTAAAGGTTCTTTATTTCCTAAGTTTTCACTTTTCTGTAATAAAAAGGAAATCTTCAGATTGATTTTAATATAGATATTTTTCTATAGCTTCTGTAACTTTGGTTTAAGAAGTTTATTGATTCATATGAAAGAACATAATAAAAGAAACTGCTTCCTTCATTTTGAAACATAAGATGAGGTGAGTGTTGACGGTGCCCACACAGAAGAGACAGGCTCCACTTTTTCTACCCAATTCACCATTTACTGAGTACCTCTACATGCAAGCCCTGTGTGAATGCTGAGGAATGTTCTGAGGGAAAGCTGTGCTCTCCAGCTCTGTACTTGGAGTAATATCTTCTTACATTCTCCCTACATTTCCTTCTACTCTAGTAATCCTACTTGCCACCCCTTTCTCTGCAACAAAGCCATGAAACCTCTTTATCTTTCAAAATCTACCTTCACCATAATGGGTACAGAGGTCTCATTCTCACCTCTATGAGCACAGGGCATCATATGTTATCACCTCTTCTCAGAGATTCCCTATATATACTAAAACCTTTTCATCCTGGGTATTCATTTTTCTCCCTTAAAACATTAGAAATATTTCAAAGTTAACAAGTGTCCCTTGGTTTCCAGCTACTTGCAAAATATTCTGAACATTTTTTCATACCACCAGTGGTTGGTTTTTATTCACTTTTAGGGAGATTTAATGTGGGGTTTTTATGCATGAAGTCAAAAGAGACAGCAAGCTGAATACCAGTCAGCAACATGTAGCTGCTGGGAACCTGGGAACATAACTCTACAAAGTAGCAACCTTATTCCATAAATGAAATAAAAACCTTTTGTTCTATTTGAGGCAACAGTTATGAGGTGAGTACAACATAAACCTAGTATTTTCCACCTTCTTTAGAATGAATGTATAATTTACATTGTAGGGAAGCTAATAATAACTCAAATTTGATCTTTTTAAGTACCTACAGATGACAATAGATGCCCCCTTCCCAAAACATAATTAGAAATGAAGGTTAAATTAACTATTAAATACTTGATGGATCAAAGCTAGAAAGACCTATTTAAACAAATTACTATATCTACAGAAAGAAGGTGTTGTTCACAAGAAGACTGGTCACCCACAGAAACAGAATCACAGAGAAAAATGTTGATATGAGTAGGAGGAATTTTAGCCTACAGATTTCATTAACTCAACAAATTGTTTACTGAGTACCTACATTGTTTTAGCTCTGAGGACACCACACTGAACAAAGAAGATAAGATCCCTCTCCCACCAATGTTACATTCTACATGGGAGAGACAAACAATAAAAAAGATAGAAATGAGAATTTCCAATTGCTAAAAGTGCCGTGAAGACAAACCAGAGAATAATGGTATCATAAAGTATGGTATATGCAGGCAAGAGAAGAATACTTTAATTTGGCATAGGTTTGACTGAATATACAAAATAAAAGAAATAAAAGTGGCTTAAATGAAATAAAGTTTATTTCTCTCTTATTTAAAAGAAGCCAGGAAGTAGACAATCCAGGACTGCTTTAGAGAGTCATAAATTCATCAGGGACTCAGGCTTTCCAGATCTCTGCTCCATCATACCTAGTGAATGCCCCTTTACCATTATTCAAGTTAGCTGCTAGGACACAGCAACCATTTGGTATTTCA
This sequence comes from Myotis yumanensis, assembly GCF_028538775.1. Lineage (NCBI taxonomy): Eukaryota > Metazoa > Chordata > Mammalia > Chiroptera > Vespertilionidae > Myotis > Myotis yumanensis. The sequence continues at coordinate 19,853,974 of NW_027223764.1, read as the reverse complement.
GGGAACAGGGCAGAACAGGGGAGAAAAAAAAGAACCATTTCCTTCCTCTTAGGAATTGTCTCAAAGCACCACATTACTTTTCGGTTTACATTTCATTGACCAGAACTTAGTTACAGGACAACATGCATCTGCAAGGGAGCTTGGGTAATATAGTTGCTTAGCTGTGTGCCAATGTGCCTAACAAGAAATAAAAGGGAAGAAGGGATATTGGGAAACAAACATCATTTTTTTGCCAAAGGTGGTCAGGGGAGCCCTCTCTGGGTAGCTAACCTTTGGCCTGAAGTCTCAATGAGGAGGAAGCAACCATGAAAAGATTTGGAGATAGAACATTTCAATCAGAGGAAAGGACAAGTGCAAATTCGCTAAAATGGTAATGAACTCTGTGTGTCTTTGAAATAAAAAGAATGCTAGGGCACTGGCAAAAAGTGAATGAGAAAAAGTGTAACAGCATGAGGTTGGATTAGCATGTTAGACCTTGTAACTGGCCACAGTAGTAAGTTCAGATTGGAGCATTTTCAGTCCTCTTGGAAGGACGATCCTCATTGTGATAATGATGAACAGGTCATCCTTTCCTGAGACCATCAAACATTTGATTTATCAGCGTTCTCTTGTCATGAATATGGTTTTCTAATTCTACATGCTCCATTAATAATATGACTTCTGATTCTGGCATCTCACTCCTTTTCCCCACACTTCCTTAGCAGCTTTTCACAATTGTTGCATTGGAGTGCTTGAGCTTTAAGAAGATCATGTAGGCATGTCATGAACAGATATAATTCAAGATAGTTAAATCTTAAATTGCCTCAAAATAAACATATCGGTCAAGTAATATAAGATTTCATTCTTGGCTTCCAAGAAAAATATTCAGAAAAGACTCTCTTAACCTTTGTTTGCAATAAAATAAACAGCTCAACAGTTTCCCTTCTGCTTCTCCCAAATTTCATAAAGAGGTTTGTGGGAAGTGTTCACATCTGCAGAGAGAAGAAAGGGAGCAGCTGGAAGGGCTGCCTCTTCTTCCAGCATGTGCTCTTGGTAAGCTTTGACAATCTGAGCCACAGATCTTCCAGAAAATGTAGCTGTATAAAGACTGATCTGGATTCCTAAGAGGAGATCAGTAAGGTTGCTAACAAAACATTGCCCTATAAGGCTAGTGTCTCAGAGGTCTTTCATTGTCTCTATATATGTCACCCACTCATATACTCAACACACACGTATTCATATATACTTAGATACATATACAATAGCTAAACCAGACCAAGAAATTTGCATATGACATATTTTTAACACATTTGTAGAACCTGGCTGGGCATTATACAGAACAACTTAAAGTCAAGGATTAATCAAATAGATAATGGAGTTGTAAAAAGTATGGAAGGAAGAAGAGGTCACACAGAGAACTATGAAACAAAAGAGGAGCTAATGCAATAAGAAAAGTCAAACTTCGATTTTAAAAAAATGAGTAATGTTAATGTTTATTAATCACGCTATCCGTTATTGAACATTTATTACATGCTAGGAAATGTGCAAATTACCTTTTACCATTTAATAATAAAAACCTCAAGAAACAGGCACTATTATTATGCCTGATTTATAGTTAAAGAAACTGAGTACTAGAGAGATTAAATCTCTTGCCAAATCTGAGAATTAGTAAGTGATGGAGCTGGACTCAAACCAGATCTGTCTCACTCTAAACCCTGTGCTCTAACAGCTTCTTAAGCTTACGTGGTGCTCATATGCCACAGGGGTTAAAAAGGAGGAGAGAGGAAAATGCAAACTTAAACTTCATTAATATTAAAATTTATAATATTTCTACTAGATTATATTCCTATCACACCTCACCTGGAGTATCATGTCAAATTTAGAATCTAATTTAAAGACACAGACTTGCAGAGTTAGGAAATACCAGTTCCTACCACTTCCAGCTATATGACCTTCATTAGTTCCCTAAGAACCTCAATTTATCCATCTGAAAGTGGGAAAAATATCTACTTTACAAAGTTGATGTGAAGATTAGAGATAATGTGTGTGAAGTGAAAAAAAAGAGTGTCTGAAATATGGTAAGCAGAGAAGGCACTAAAAGCAAGGCATCCAATATATTTATTTTTCTAAGAGGAGGGTGACTAGGATATTGGTCATGTTATTATGAACATTAGCATGAGATGCGAGTTCATACTTTCTAAGGGAGTGGTTTCATTATTACTTTGCATTCTGCAACAAATGATAATTCTCAGCAAGGTTAAAGTTGGGCTCTGCTGAGGCAAATAAGATAGATATTGTAAATTTTGTATTTTCACATTCCCCAGAGAACTGAGAGGGATTCTCTCCAGATTCTTGTCAAAATTATCTCTAAAAAAAATGGTCAGTGGGAAAGAAGTCGCAGTGGCTGCTGATGTGCTGCCAAGTCCAACACCCATATCTCTTCAAAGACCTAACCCATAAAGAAATAATCACTTTCTGTCTTGACTGACAGCATTTATCTTGGATTTCAAAGCATCAAAGAACTGTTGGAGCCCAAGATGTTTTATGAAATGATACTAATGTGTTCAATTATCTATATTTGAGAGATTATATTTCTGAAGCTGATAAACTCCAGCAAACCTCACTAGCAAAGTCCATTTTCAGTATACAAACGTCATCTACATATGAAAAGGCACCCATTATTCTCATCTGCAGAGGCATTTATAGTCTAAAGTAGACTCACAGATGATTGGGGTGGAGGCCTTCATCTAAGATAGAGACAACTATAAAGAAGGCATTAGATATACAAGAAACCTAGTATTAGGCTCATCCTTATGTCTAAACCCAAAATGAGTTCTGGGGGCAGAAAAATATGCCTGCAAAATAGGAGTAAGTCTTCCTCCTCCTCTTCTTTCTACCATAGAAATCAGTATGCTTCTATAAACAGCTTTTCCATGGGAATATCCTTGCTTCAGATTCTGCCAAGAAAAAGCCTCAGACACCACTTCTTCCATGAAATCTGCCTCTTTTCTGCTGAGGTCATGTCCATCAAACCTAAAATCTGTACTACTGATTCTCCAAAGTACTTCTTAGAAGTGAGACTGGTACCAGGAGTGGTAACAGAAGTTATCATATAGCACTGAATCACATAGTGAGAAAGTCATTCTATTTTCAATTCTGTTTCTGAATTTCTAATTTGTTAAAAAGAAAGTCTCAGTGTCATGCTAATATGTCATTAGCATCTCTCCAACACTTGCTAAGCTTTCTTTTTACAAGGATTCAGTCTCAGAGCCAAGGAACAGGCAACACTACCTAGATAGAATTTAATAACACTATTTTGTTTATACCGTCTTTATTTTTAGTTACTGTCTTTTTATGGTAAGTGAACTGGTTTTCCATTTATAGTACTAAGATAAAGTTTACTTTCTTAATTCATTTATTTGAATTATTAAAGTTAAAAAGATGGATCAACTGTAAAATGGTATACAAATAAGGGGGAAATTATGAAGGTGGGCTGAAAGTGAGTAAATTTGAAAGATTCTAGTTATTCTACAATCTGAAAAGAGAGTATTTGAAATGTGCCCATCTACTATCCAAAGGAAGAGCTACTCTCTTCCTCATTTGTAGCCCCACAGCTCTGTTTGCATCTCTAATATAGAGGAATTCATCCTCTTTAAATTGCATTTAGCTATGTGCATTTCTTATTTTCCTAAATGGAGTGTTAGCTTCTGGAAGTCTTGCTCATTTTTGTAGATTCCCTTTTTGTTATGCAAAGGAAATTCTCTGTGAATGTTGAACTGGGAAACTGATTCACCTCCATCACACTTGTAGAAGAATACTGGTAGTCACTTTAAGAATTCTCAGGACCCACACAACATAATTTCTCTACAGCACACAATTTTAGTGAACGTGTAATTATATTGAGCTATTTGGCATTCCTTTCATTTTGTCCCTTTTTCTAGCTAATAACTTGATTCTCTATACTAATAAAAGGGTAATATGCTAATTAGACCAGACATCTTCTGGACGTCCTTCTGGACAAAACCACAGTTGTGGGGGCCAAGGCAGAGGTGGTTAGGGGCGATAAGGCCGGCAGGGGAGCACAGTTAGAGGCGATCAGGCTGGCAGGGGAGGGCAGTTAGGGGGTGATCAGGCTGGCAGGCAGAGGCAGTTAGGGGCAATCTGGCAGGCAGGCAGAGGGGGTTAGGAGTGATTACGCAGGCAGGCAGGTGAGCGGTTAGGAGCCAGCCGTCCGGATTGCGAGAGAGATGTCCCGGATTGGAGAGGGTGCATGCCGGGCTGAGGGGACCCCCCACCTGTGCATAAATTTCGTGCAGTGAGCCTCTAGTTGTTTTAATAATAACTTAGAAACCATATCACCTGCAAGTTGTTAACGTGTAAAAAAAAAAAAAACGAAAGAGAAAAAAACACATTCAAACCTGTAAAGACTTTTTGTGAGCTTATTTGAGCCAAACTGTCAACAATTGCCAGGAAGCAGAATCTCAATATATTGGGATAATGCTCCAGAGAATGGCAGTTTTTACCTTGTTTTATACATTATAATCAAAAGAGGAGATGTAAGTGGGTTACATGGACTCCATTGGTGATAGATTAGGGAAGCGGGAGAAGGCAAAGCAGGGAAACTTCTGGGGTTGGATAAAAAGTAAAATGATAAACACATACTTCTTTTACTGAGGTGGATGCAGGATAGTTAACAGTCAACAATTAACTCAATAACAATGAGGGGATTTGTGGTCTCAGCAGAGTGGTGCCTGTTCTTTGAGGGGTCTGGAAAAAGGAAAATTACTTTGACATTCCAATGATATGTTATTGTAGATACAAAAAGACAATAGGCTCAGTTAAGGTAAAGATTGACCTTTGTCAGGGAAGATACTGGCCAAGGACTTGACTACCCACCATAACTGCTTTTAGTTAAAGTTTTAATTTCAGATCATCCTTTGTGGTTACTTTAGGTCTTTGAGCTTGCAAAACTGACATGCAGGCCTTCCCTGAGCTTGTCAGGTTAGCATATAGACCCTTTTTCATCCACAAAGTATCAAATATCTGAAATTGTCACAATGTTAATTACACTTAATTTCTTAAAGTACCTTCCTTCCTTTCCATAGTATTCCTCTAGTCCAGTGGTTGGCAAACTCATTAGTCAACAGAGCCAAATATCAACAGTACGACGATTGAAATTTCTTTTGAGAGCCAAATTTTTTAAACTTAAACTATATAGGTAGGTACATTGTTATTAACTTAATTAGGGTACTCCTAAGGCTTAGGAAGAGCCACACTCAAGGGGCCAAAGAGCCGCATGTGGCTCGCAAGCCGCAGTTTGCTGACCACGGCTCTAGTCGGTTTCTCCTATGCTCTAACACACTATCTGTACTTAACCTCTATGAATCTGTTTCCTTATCTAGAATACAAAGTAATAATGTTTTCATATAGTGTGGTAAATATATATTAATTTTTAAAATATTGACATACTTGACACTTGATAGGCATTCAAGTGAAGTCGTTTAAATGAATATAAGGTCTCTTCCACCTCTAAATTTCAATGATTCTCTTTCTTAACCAGTCTATCCACTCCAATCTAATTCCCATATTCATTTCTTCCAAACAAAAATATTCTTTCATTTTCTTGTGCCCTCCTTTACATCTACACAAATATTATCATCCTCCAAGTTCTCTTCAAAACCTACTCTATTCTGTGAAGTTTACAAGAGAAATCTCAGCTAAAAATGATTGCTGCCTCTTCTAAGCACTCAAGTCTCTTAATTGTCTTCCATTATGAAATTTTCATGTATTCAGAATGCATTATTCCAGCAGTATTACATGCTCCTTCAGGGCAACTCTCCGCATTTGTTCCCCTTTGTATCCCGCCTTCATTCAGTGATGCATGGGGCGTTCTCTCTGACGGGGAATGAATTACACCGAGCTCTAAAGGATCAGCAGAAGTTGGCTGGGGAAGAGGAGGGAGGAAGCACTTCCTGGCAGAAGGAACAGCTTGTGTGAAGGTCCTGAAACCAGAAATAGCTTGGCAAATTAAAGTAACTGAAAAAGGAGATGAGGTTGAGAAAACCGAAATGCATCAGTTTGAAGCATAGCAAAGTGGAAGAGAAAGGGGACTAATTCCCTCCCCTGAGCATATTCTATCACAGGGCCGAATTTTGAATAGATACCAGTAATATATTGAATTACAGCTGTTAATACTATAATGAAAAGACTTCAGAAGTAGCAATAAGAAAGCTGCCAGGGTAATAAAAAGAGAAGAGACTTAGAAAGTGGTGAGTTTCTTTTAAATTTTAGTTTTTCAACCAGCCTCTCTTGGTCCACTCCCTCTTTGGCCATCCCTCTTCAACTCCTCAGATACTTATATCCTTCTAGGGTGAGGTTCAGATCATGCAGGGCTCTTCCAGGCCATGGAGGGAAAAGTCGGGGTTTTAGGCAAGGGAGTGTATGATCTGGTTTGCATTCTAACAAGACCATCCTCTGCCTTGAAAACCATGCTTTAAAGGAGAGAGCAGTTAGGAGAAGGTGGTAGACTCCAACATGTTTTCTTCTGAGCTTTTAGCTAGCAGTTTTCATGAAGGCTTAAGCTCAAAAAGATGATATGAATATTGAAGCTGGTCTAAACTCAGAAGCAATAGTATATCCCAGAAATAGCTTAGCACATACTACTATATTAGCCCCATCCCAGCCATGTCCCAAATGTGGTTCTGTATTGGAGTTTATGATATATAGAGTGCTGTAACACAGACATTAAGAAGCCATATTTTATTCTCTCCCCTTAAACCAGTGGAAGTCTTCCTTCCCCTTATCTAACTTTTCAACTATTGCAATATGAACTGTTTCCAAACCATCTGAGGTTGCAACTTCCCTGTGCTTTGTCTCAACACAAATACAGACTCTTTCTGGGAAAGTCTGAAGAAAGCTCATGAAATATTTGTATGTTTTATTTAGTTTTTCAAGTGGAAAAAACAATAGACATTTCCCTGTTCAAAAAGAAAAAACAAATCTGTTGACTCTAAATTACAAATAACTAAAACCAGCTGACCTTTAAAATGTCAAACTTCACATGTGGTCAAGCCTCAGACAGACTCTAAGCTAAGTTTGGAAAAAAAAATAATTTAAATAATGAACTGGTAAAGCAACTAAAGTAAAATATTTGGATGATGATTCAGTTGAGTAACCACTAGTGACCCCAAACTGCCACTTGTTTCGGATAGATGCCACGTAAGATTTTAACTTGGGAGAGTTCAGAAACAACCAATTATGCTGGTGTTTTTCCAAATTGACCAGGGGCTAGAAGCAATAGGAGAGGGAGTGTCTGATGTATTCAAGATTGAAATTCTGAGACTTTAGAAAATACTGGAAACAAGTCTATCACACACATGACTCACTCGTGGCTTGAATAATGATATTTTTTCAGATTAAAGACTAAGACCTTTATAGGACTGAAAAATTAGGGACTTCCCCCTCCCCACACATCTCCCATTATATAATTCAAAATAAAAGTAATACTAAAAAAAAGTGTAAAAAAGCCCAATAAGTTTGATTTTCTCCGCAATGGCCACTTTTATGCTTTAAAAAAAAAAAAAAAGTTGTAATTCATTTAGAAAAATCTGGTGCATCTTATTTTGCTAGCACTCTAAGCATATGTTTGGTTTGCCTGTATGGATCCCCTATACAGCTATATTACTTGGGTTTCTTATAATTAACACTAAAGGTCCAGTGCACGAATTCATGCACGGGTGGGGTCCGGCTGGCCCGGCCCCAATTGGGGAGGATCGGGGCTGGGCCTGTCAGGAAGAGGAGATGGCGGGAGGTTGGCCAGCCAGCCCGCCCTGATTGGGGCCTGATCAGGGCTGGGCTGGCTGGGGGAAGGGGCCGAGGGCGATTGGCCAGTGGGCTCCACCCCCTGATTAGGGTGGGGGAGGCAATTGGGGGCGGGGCCAGCCGTGGGGAGGGGCTGTGGGAAGTGGGCTGGCCAGCCCTGCCCCTGATCAGGGTTGGGGGTGGGGGTGATCTGGGGTGGGGCTGGGTGGGGGGAGGGACTACAGGAGGTTGGCCTGACAGCTCTGCCCCCTAATTGGGGTGGAGGGGCAATCAGGGGTGGGACCAGCCAGGGGGAGGGGCTACAGGAGGTTGGCCGACTAGGCCCCCCCCCGCCCACCCCCCCCCCCCCCCCCCCATCCAGCCAGTCCACTGGCTGCAGTGGGCGTCATAGCGACCAGTTGTTCTGGTCATTATAGTGTTCCGGTCACTGGCTTTTCATATATATAGATTTCCTGACTTCTATAAAGTTACTATTGTGGAAAGTCTTATCTAAGTACTTTTCTTTCTTTTTTTTTTCTTTTTTTTTAACCTAAATCAAAGTCCCTTCACATTACTAGATAATTAAATGACTTTCTTAATAAATGAACAAGGAAAAGATAATATGATTACACAATGAGACTCACATAACACACTACTCAAGACTGAGCATAAATTCTTATGCACCATGAACAATGTATCTTGGCTTATGGAAAACTATGTAAAGTTTATGTAAGTCAAGTGTTAGCAACCCAAGTTTACTATACAAATCCTTCCTTTTTCCATTGCTCTTCAGTATCAGAAAGGAAATGTTCAATGTTGATTTTTAGTTCAGGTAGTTAATACTTGCATTGGTCTGAAGCCCAATACCAATGATTTTTGCTCAGACTTCCCCTATCCTATGGGAAAAAGAAAATCCCACAAGCCTGAAAGGTGGAAATGGACAAGTCTGTACTTTAACTTTCTCTTCTTTATGTTTCTGATTTTATCTTTCATGTTGGGTCCTTATTTGAGGTAAACTAAGATGCAACATGAGGTGGTGTTCTAGAAATACCCTTAACTGAAGACAAAATGTGTTGTGGCTTTAAGGCAGTCATTTCTCCCTACTACCTTCAGCTCCTAACCACTGACCTGAGTGTTCGCACTAGAGTAATGTTAAAGGCTCCTTGCAACCCTGACATTTTATAATTACTGAACTTTTGCTGGTTCAGTGAAGGCAAAGATAGGGTTAAATTAGTGGAAAATGAATGATTTAGCAATGCTGCTCAAAGTTAGCTAATACTAAAAAGCATATTAACTTAAGAAATGTACCCCTTTCCCTTATCATTGCAGCCCTTGATTCCAGGACAGTGTTTCACATAAATAACCAGCCTAAAACAGACTTTTTGATTGTCCCAACTATATGAAACCACCTTGTAAATTTCTGGGTAAAAGTGACTTATTCTAGGATCAGAATGCATAGAGGCAAACAGTCATCAAACAACATGTCACACTTGCGAAATGAAAGAAGTTCCTTATACCACAGAGTTCAGGGTGCTTAAAGAAAGAAATAAGCAAAAAGGTGTAGTCAGAAGCCAAGTTATGTGCATGTTATGTTTTTGAAGTAATTTTACCCAAAAAAGTTTAAGTGGAGCCAATAAAGCATTTGATCATGGAAGTCATCAAATTTGTATTTTATAAAGATACCTCTGATTTAATTAAAACAGTTTGTAATATGGTGCACAGAGCCATCAACATGACGAGGCTATATTTATTTCCCTGATTCAGAGCTGTTTAAAACCTGGAGATAACAACAGTAAGGAAACAGGATTATTAAAAAATAATTAGTTGTATTCATTCATCCATTCCTTTTACTCATTTACTTAACAAAAAGTTGCTTAACACTGACTACTCTGTGCCAGACACCAGAGTTATAAAGACTAACAACAACAACAAAATTAATTCTTTCAAACAATATAGAATTTGTAGAGGAATGTAGACATAACCAATATATTCTCTCCTTCTGTTATCTGTCTTTAATTTTTGGCCCTAAAGGCTTCATTGTACAAAAATCCTTAATTTTAATTTATCAGTGTTTGCCTATGGTTGTGCTTTAAAATTTTGTTGAGAAATCATATTGAGCCCTTATAGTCCACACACATATTCACTTACATTTTCTTCTATTAATTTTATGGACTTATATTTCACTTATACATTTGTTGATTTGTGATATCAAATTACGATATGTAAGTAACACACATACATGGATATTTCTTTAGGATCTCTATTCTCCATGGGGTTATTTATCTGACATTATTATTCATTATTTATGCAATAAATAAAACAACTTTGCTGCTGTCTTTCCTTCTTTCTCTCTTCTGTTATCTAGCTTAACCCATCCCATCAAACCCCATCCTCAAAAGCTTAAGATTCAACAGAAGAAAGACAACCATCCTAGTCCAATTTTCTTTACATCAAGTCCTACCCCAGATCAGCAAGCAATGCAGACAACATTTTAGTTCCCATAAATACAGTCTCATTTGGTACAGTCATCTCTCAATGTATTTATAAGATATGTATTTTGGGAGATAACTCCATGTGGGCATGTTCCTTGTTTCGAGATCAAAACACTTTTGACACTTTTGATACAGGTGATCTTTTTTTAAAGATGATAAATTGTATATATTGATTCCCTTTACATGTCATGTAATAAATAGTAACACCATTATGTTGAACTATGTATATTATTCTAGATTTCACTACACAACCAAAAAAAATCTGTTTTTTTTCTTATAAGGACTATAGTGGCTTCTACTGTACAATATAACTTTGCAATGATTTGTATAAAACAAGTGGAAATGATAATAAACTACACTAATAAACTATAATATTAAGGCTTAGGTACCTTCTTCCATCAATCAGAGGCTATAGTAATCCTCGCCAAGAAAACCCTCAGCAAAGTAGTAACATAAAATTGACAGTGTTTGCAAATTTCTGTTTTAATTATATAACCATGATTACAAGTACGTCAAATTACCTGAATAAATAAGCAATCTTCCGTCTAAAAGTCACAACTTTGACACAAAGAAAGAAATTGTTCAGAAAAGAGCTGTTACCCAAGTAAAATCAGCAAGCTGACTCATTAATTTCAGAATACATATCTACACTGTATCACAATCTGAGAACGTTCAGAGAATTTCCTAACCACAAACACTTTTGTTTCTGAATGTAAATTCTCATGTAAGTATTAGAGGCCCAGTGCAAGAATTTGTGCATAGGTGGGATCTGGCTGGCCCGCCCTGATCAGGCTGATTGGGGTGGGCTGGCTGGGAGGAGGGGCCATGGGTGGTTGACTAGCTGGCCCCACCCCTAATTGGGGTGGTGGGGCTGATTGGGGGTGGGGCCAGCCAGGGGGAGGGGCCACAGGCAGTTGGCTGGCCGGCCCCGCCCCCTGGTTGAACTCCTGGTTGAGGGGACAATTTGCATATTAGCCTTTTATTATATAGGATATGAAAATGCTATCTGCAAAATAAAACACACAGACCTACAAAACTTAAAACAGCATCTGCTGTATAAACAGTAATTCTGAACTAGATGGCCTTGATGATCACATCTTAGTTATAACAAAAGGTAAATTTCAAATCTGTTTTACCAAATGTGAACAACTTCTAACAAGAAAACAGCTTTTTTTTTTCACTTGGTAAAAACATGCTCATGTTTTCATTTGAATTTCCCAGAAGTATATTTAGGTAATGTTTTTAACCTTCCTTTATACTTGTCTATATTGTGCAAATTTTCTATGATGAGCAAAATAGGCAAAAATGAACTAATTTCTCTTTTTAAAAACTATATTAATCCTCATCTTACCCCATATCCCTACTACTACCACCACTATACAGATACACAGTGACAAAGAGAGATTCAAGTAGAGGGGAGCTTGCGTGAGCAAAACAAATGATTTGTAATGCCAAATAAAATATATTTAATGTGGGGTTTTAAATGACTGTAGCAATTTTATTGAGATGATAATTACCTGCTGATCACAGAATGAGATTGTGAAAAGTTGAGTTATATGTTAGGCATGGTAATTCAACTTTAGGTACAAATATATTCAATATAAAGAACTACAAAGCTTATTGCCTTGTTACCTTTTACTGTTAATAAATATCGCTCCAGCTATAACCACTAAGTGAAGATTGACTACAGATGTACTGTTTTGGGAAGCGGAAAATTGATACTTAATAAAGATAACATCAAACCTTTATTAGTGTGAAAACTTAATGCTATTAGTTTTCTTATTCTGGTATTCGGTGTAGTAGTGATGTTATTCTGGTGTTCAATATAGCAGATAAAATGTTAGATTTAAAAATACATTTTTATTTACTTCAGAGAGGAAGGGAGAGAGAGAGAGAGAGAGAGAGAGATCGATCAACGATAAGAGAGAAAATCTCCTGCATGCTACCCATTGGGGATTCAGCCCATAATCCGGGCATGTGCCCTGACCAGAATTGAACCATGACCTCCTGGTTTATAGGTCGATGCTCAACCACTGAACCACGTTGGCTGGGCAGATTTACCTTCTTTAAATTAATAACAACTATATGAAGGCAGAACTATAAAACTAAAGTAAGAATGTTCTTCTAATTTGGCTTTAATTTTATCTTCAACTTAATGTCCTAAGTGAATTCCTTTTTCACTTTTGTTTGGTAACTGCTTTTCATTAAACTTTATTAGGTTTAACAGAGAAACTGTAACAGTTGTTGAAATTATAATGTTAATATATCTGGCAGAATCAGTGTATACTCTGCTGCATACTTACAAAGAACTACTGTGAGATCACACTAACTGTTAAAAGAAAAGAAACAACAGCCACCTCTTTTTCAAGACTTTTGCTCTTCTTTCTTCTCAACTATTTCTCTGCATTTCCATCAGAGGAATGGAGTGAAAAAATAATAAGTAGTTAAAGAAAAACATAAGTATATATAATTTATTCACGAACTCCTCTCTCATATAGATATATCTGAGACCCAGCTCATGTGTTTCAAGACTATAAAAGTGAGTGTAAGGGTACATAATTCAACAGAGAATAATTAAGACAACTGTAGAGGTTGGAACTAGGTTAGTTAGGCTTCTGGCATTCAGTTATCCTGAAAAAATTCTTGGACCTAGGGGATTCCTTCAAAAAAATCAGAAGAGTTAATATTAATAAAACTTGAGCTCTGGAAGGAATCTTATTAATTCATCTTAGAGAAAAAGTCTAACTAATGCTGGTTTTAGAAATTGAATGGAAATAAGAAAAAGACTGTTTCCCTCCCATAACAAGGTAGAATAAAGTTGCCAAGTATTGGTCCACTTTTCTTTAAAATTCTCCACTTATCCAACCTTTCTACTCTATTCTACAGCTCCATTCCAGGCCCCCTTATCTCATATGACATTTTCCATAACAATCTCTTAGTCAGACTTCTTGACTTTGACTTCTCAATCAGAACTCAGCTATGTTAGTCCTGTATTTGCCACAAGATTTTCCCTCAATACATTTTTTGTATTTCCCTTAAGGAAAGGAACCATTTGTTTTATTTCTCCTGTGTCCCCAACAAAGGCACATACAATAGCTAACAATAATTCATATGCACTGTTCTAAATATTTGACATATATTAACTCATTTAATTCTTACAACAACCTAATGAGATAAGTACTATTATAATTTCCACTTTGCAGGCAAGACTTACAAAGACCAATGAGGGTATGGTGAGGGATTTATAGCCAAGCAATCTGGTTCCAGAGCCTGTACTACACTATCTTCTCAGGGAAAAGGGGACTTCATATTAAATTTCTCAGTAAGAACTTAGTATGAGTGGCTGGGAAGATATTCAGAACTTAATACACTTTAAAAAGAAAATCCTTAAGCATGGCTGAGCTGTTTTATACATACTGTCATCTCACTGTTTATAGTTGTCAATATATTCATTTCTCACACCTGAAGTAAGAAACTGTTTGTACCCTCATAAAAACAGACTTGACTTGACAGTAGTTGCTATATGTGGTAGAGGTTGGAACTAGGCCACTCAAAATACCCATGTCAAAACTCCAGAGCCTGCACCTGGCCAGGTGACTGACTTGGTTGGAGGTTTGATTCCCAGTCAGGGCACACACCTAGGTTGTGGATTTGATGCCCTGTTGGGGTGGGAGGCAACCAATTCTGAGATTGATGTTTCTCTATCACACATCGCATGTTTCTCTCTCCCAGACCTCTCTTCTTCTCCCTCCCTCCTTTCCTCCTTCTCTCTCTAAAAATCAATTTAAAAAAATGTTCTGGGGTAGGATTAAAAAAACACACAAAAACTCTGGAGCTGTGAAAAAAGGGTCTTTGCAGATATAATTAAGTTAAGGATTCGAAATAAGGTCATCTTGAAGTATCTGGGTAGGCCCTAAATCCAATGACAAGTGTCCTCAGAAAAGATAAACAAGGAACAGAAGAGAAAAAGGAAATGTGGCCACAGAGGCAGAGATTGGAGCAATGCAGTCTGCAAGCCAAGAAATGCCTGGAGCCACCAGAAACTGAAAGTTGCAAGGAACAGACCTCTCTGAGAGCTTTCAAATGAAGCCAGCCCTGCAACCTAGATTTTGGACTTCTCCTAGAACTGTGAGGGAATACATTTCTATTGTTTTATGCCACCATGTTTGTGGAAGTTTGTTACTGGAGCCACAAGAAACTGCTACACTATCATCTGCTATCTCTAAAAGACTGTACACTCCTTGAACAGGAATTATCTTTGTAGTATTCCCTCTTTCTATCTAGTGTAGTACCTAAGAAGCATGGGTATTATGGCAATAATATTGAGAAATAAGAGTGAAAATGGAAAACAAGAGGGCTGATTTACTACACAAAACTTATGACCTTGGCATTTAATGTATTCATTCAGTAAGCATACACTGAGGACCTATTATGTGCCAGTCAATGAGCTGGGCAACCAGGAAATCAACCATGAAGAAAAGAAAAATGGACCTTGCCCACATGTCATTTCAAGTGACTTATTACATTATCTTTTTTAAAATTTTTTATTGTTTAAAGCATTACATATAGTATTACATATGTCTCCTTTTTCCTCCATGGATCTCTCCCCAACCACTCCCACCCCCAAGCACATGCCCTCACCCCCCTAGTGTCTGTGTCAATTGGTTATGCCTATATGCATACATACAAGTCCTTTGGTTGATCTCTTACCACCCCCCGCCCCCACCCGCCACCCTCCCCAGTCTTCCCTTCGAAGTTTGACGGTATGTTTGATGCTTCTCTGTCTACGGATCTATTTTTGTTCATCAATTTATGTTGTTCATTATATTCCACAAATGAGTGAGATCATGTGATATTTATCTTTCTCCGACTGGCTTATGTTGCTTAGCATAATGCTCTCTATGTCCATTCATGCTATTGCAAATGGTAAGAGTTCCTTCTTTTTTACAGCAGCGTAGTATTCCATTGTGTAGATATACCACTGTTTTTTAATCCACTCATCTGCTGATGGGCACTTAGGCTGTTTCCAAATCTTAGCTATTGTAAACTGTGCTTCTATGAACATAGGGGTGCATATGTCCTTTCTGATTGCTGTTTCTGATTTCTTGGGATATATTCCTAGAAGTGGTATTATTGGGTCAAATGAGAGTTCCATTTTTAATTTTTTGAGGAAACTCCATACTGTTCTCCAAAGTGGCTGCACCAGTCAGCATTCCCACCAGTAGTATGCGAGGATTCTTTTTCTCCACATCATCACCATGTGCTGGTCCTTTTAGAGGAACTGCATGGGTCTCCAGCTGCCTCGATGTCACTCAGCCATAATCCCCATTGCTTTTACACCCTGATGTTATGCGGACTTATCTTCCCAGCACTGGAACCCTGGGCTGAGTGGCCTGTTGTGGGACAGGGACCTCTTGCTCCTCATGGGACGCCTCTTCAGCCAAGATATCCCTCTCAATTAAAAACATTCCATGTGGATGTTGGACCAGCCCTTTCTGCACCGCCACCCCTCCTACCAGTCTTAATGTGCTTTCTTCTTTAATTCTCTAGTTGTAGGACTTCAATTCAGCCAAATTTCAGGCAGTTCTGAATGATGGTTGTTCTGTATTTCAGTGGTAATTTTGATGTGGTTGTGGGAGGCGGTATTTACCTACACCGCCATCTTGGTTCCTCTCCAAGTACAAATCTTTTACATCTTTGATTAAATTTATTTCTAGGTATTTTACCTTTATTTTTGATGCAATTGTAAATTAGTTTGCTTTCTTAGTTTCCCTTTCGAATAGTTCATTATTGGTGTATAAAATCAAAACTGTTTCTGGATATTAATTTTATATCCAGCTACTTTGGAAAATGCATTTTTTAGATCTAGTAGTTTTTGGTGAAGTCTTTAGGGTTTTCCATGTGCAATTTCATAAAATCCAGCATCCACTTATGATAAAAACTCTCAGCAAAGTGGGAATAGAGGGATCATACTTCAGCATAATAAAAACTATATATGATCATTCTAAATGGACATAAATTAAAAGTGTTTCTCTTAAGATCAGGAACAAGACAGAATTGTCCACTTTCACCACTCATTAAACGTAGTACTGGAAGTCCTAACCACAACAATCAGACAAGAAGAAGTAAAAGGCATCCAAAGAGAAAAAAAAAGAAGAAGAAGAAAAACTGTCATTATTTGCAGATGACATTATCTTATAATTAACACTTTAATTGTAAGAACAGGATTCATTGCAAATTCCCAGGAGGGACAGACTTAAAGGTAGTGGAGTCTGGCAAGAAAATCACTTAACTTCTCTGAGACTTCATTATAAAACACAATAAATAATATAAGTGATATAAACACTGCTTGCCTTAGAGAACTGTTGTGTTCTCATTTAAAATAGGTTCTTTGTAATGATAATACATACTTCTTATAAAATACTTATATGTACCTAGGTTGTGCTATGCATTTTATACAACTTACTAGTGGCCCGGTGCACAAAATTCATGCACATTAAAAGGGGATTAATTAGCAGAAATATTTTAATATTACTATTTGCCCTTTCACTATAATAGAAGTGTCAGAGATGAAAGAAAATTAGTAAAATATATATGAAAATCTTCCTCTTGTCAGAGTCTGGGGTGTGCTACGGGACCCAGAGTCAAGTCCCCGTCCACCCACGGTGCCTCAAAATCGCACGAGACCCAGACGCCGGCCCAACCACCACTGAGTGAGATCCAGACCCGGCCAGCCCCAGCCTTGTCAAGCCCCACCAGGCGGGGGGGTGCAGCCTCAAGTCCCCTGGCCTGGCACCGGGCACAGCCTCAGGGCCCCCATCAAGTCCCGCCTGGTGGGGGGGGGGGGCACAGCCTCAGGTCACTCGTCAAGCCCCACTGGGCGGGGGGTGCAGCCTCAGGTCCCCCGGCCCAGCACCGGGGCAGGGGGTGCATTTGAGGTCCCCCATCAAGCCCCGCTGGGTGGGGGACACAGCCTCAGGTCCCCCGGCCAGGCGCCAGGGCAGGAGGCATGGCCTCAGATCCCCTGGCCCGGTGCCAGGGCGGGGGTGTGGCCTGAGGCCCCCTGTCAAGCACCGCCAAGTGGAGGGCATGGCCTGAGGTCCCCCGTCAAGCCCTGCCAGGCGGGGGGCACGGCCTGAGGTCCCCTGGCCTGGTGCCGGGGTGGGGGCATGGCCTGAGGTCCCCTGGCCTGGTGCTGGGCCGGGGGACAGGGCCTAAGTTTCCTCGTCAAGCCACACTGGGTGGGGGGCGCAGCCTCAGGTCCTCTACTCCGGCCCAGTGCCACGCAGCCTCAGGTCCTTGCTGATTGCTCATTAAGGCTCATTATGGGAACTCTGCCTCCACCGTGGGCGCTGCCATCTTTGTGACAGCGTGCAGTCAATTTGCATATTCCCTCTTTATTAGATAGGATATTATTTTACTCTCACAACAAATAATTATTTACATATGAATTACATATGAATTATATACAGTACATTTGAATATAGATGTCATAAATTTTTATTTATGTGACTATATCATACATTTATAGCATCCTATCTAATAAAAGAATAATATTCAAATTGACCATCATTCCAACACCCAAGATGGCCACTCCCATGTGGACACAAGATAGCCGGCAGGGGAGGGCAGCTGTGGGTGATCAGGCCAGCAGGGGAGGGAAGTTGGGAGGGGCCAGGCCTGAAAGGGAGGGCAGTTGGGGGTGATCAGGCCTGCAGGGGAGGGCAGTTGGGGGGGGCAACCAGGTCTGCAGGGGAGGACAGTTGGGGGGGACCAGGCCTGCAGGGGAGGGCAGTTGGGGGTGACCAGGCCTGCAAGGGAGGGCAGTTAGGGGTGACCGGGCCAGCAGGGGAGGGCAGTTAGGGGTGACCGGGCCAGCAGGGGAGGGCAGTTAGGGGTGACTGGGCCAGCAGGGGAGGGTAGTTAGGGGCAATCGGGCCAGCAGAGGAGCAGTTAGGCGTCAATCAGGCTGGCAGGGGAGTGGTTAGGGGCAATCAGGCAGGCAGGCAGGCAAATGGTTGGGAGCCAGCAGTCCTGGATTGTGAGAGGAATCCCAGATTGGAGAAGGTACAGGCTGGGCTGAGGGACACACACACACACACACACACATATACCCATGCATGAATTTCGTGCACCGGGCCTCTAGTATATAAAATAATACACTATTATTTCAGTTTTACAGAGAAACAGACTTAGGGACAATAAAGATCATGCCCAAATCTACATACCTAATAAAAGGTAGAGCCAGCATTTGAACTAGGCTTATTCCACAGCCTGCAGTTTTAACCACTACATCATACTTGTTATGCAAATGTTAAAAAATTTTTTTTAAAAAAAGGAGAAGGTGTAGGGTAGTACCAAAAGAAGTGGCAAAAATAACCTGCCAATCTGGTCCTTTTTTGTCACAGTTGCATTTTGACTAACCAGTGGCTTATTCCATGATTTGAAAATAATCACTCTATTTACTTCAACTTATTTGTCTAATAGTAACCTCATAATAAAATCAAAATTTTCATTTTTGGGGCTACTCTGAGAAATATACAGTAATAAAGTATGTGGTAACTTTTAAGATGTTACCTTGTTCTTCTAAATTCATTCAAAGTGTCATGAAAGTCTTGAAAATTGTCATGCATAACCTGAAGAGTACAATAGGTCTTGGGTTACGTCAATCCATTCCTAGGGCACTATGTAACGCGATTTTCCCCGTAAGTCAGAACCCACCTTCATAAGTACCTACATCACTCACATGGAGCACATACACAGGAATAATGAAGTGAAACCATAAAAAAAATTAAAAGATAATAATTCCTGACCTTTACTTGTGGTAAATAAATAATAAAAAACATAAAGCACATATGTACATACGTCGAAATGACAGAACTTTTTTTTTTATAAATGGGAGATGGCGACGTAACCACGAAACACCATACATCAAGTCTGACGTAACCCGAGGACTGCCTGTATTATGCTAAGCGAAATAAGCCAGTCAAAGAAAGACAAATATCACATGATCTCACTTATATGTGGAATCTAATGAACAAAATAAACTGACAAACAATATATATCCAGAGACATGGAAGCATGCAACAGACTGATAATTCTCAGAGGGAAGGGGGGCGGAGGTAGGAAGAGATTAACCAAAGAATTTTTATGCATGTATGCATAACCCATGAACACAGACAATTGTGTGGTGAAGGCCTGGGAAGGGGGCAAGAGTGAGAAGAGGACCAATGGGGAGGGGGGGGCATATGTAATCTTTTCAAAAATAAAGATAAATAAATAACAATTTAAATAAATAAAATTAAAGAAATTGTTATGCATAAAAACTGTGGTTTGTAATAAATCCAATTACAATTGATCCTTTCACTAATTCTGTTTGCAAATTTGCCCACTTGCTAAAATGTATTTGTAATTCCCAAAATCAATTATTTGTGGTGCTCTCACAGTCACTCGCAGAAAATTTGACATCCAACTCAAATGTTCCCAACTGAGGTCAAAATAGGTGACTTCTTGTTTCAGCTTTCAAACTGAAAACAAGTGTGCTTTTCCCTTCCCTATTTCATGCCACATTTATGCATTTTGGTGCTTTTTGTTGATGATTTTTCTATTTAAAGTGGCCACAAATATTGTGCTGAAGTGCTCTGTAGTGATCCTAAGTGTAAGAATCATGCGATGTGCCTTACAAAGCAAATACAGCTCTAGTGAATTAACCAACACCTCCTTACTGGCATTTTGCCCTCAAATTGCCCACTTGTTGGCCTTGAATTAAATGATAATGAAACAATATACAGTTCCTCCAGAAAAAGGAGGCCACTCATAATAGCACTAAAACATCTATAGTATGTGCTGACGTTATGGAAAAAATGAAAAAGAGCTTAATTTCTGGATTCTTGAGATAATGACTTTTTTAAAAAAAAGCAGAGAAAAAACATTGTTATGAGTCAGGAAACTGTTACACCCTTCTCAGGTTGTGTTTTATTATAAAGAAACACAGCATACAATTAATTATTTGTATGAAGTACATATAGGGTTGGGCAAAATAGGTTTACACTTTTGAATATGTGAAATACAGAGTTTATTCTTGTATTATTATTATTTATTATTGTATTATTTTCCATATGAACTATAAACCTACTTTTGCCCCACCCTATATTAAATAAAGTATCCTTAAACAGAAATCTGTATAAAACAAAGCTATGTATTGATTGGCTGATGAAAGTGTGGCCAGAAGCTCACAGGAACCTAATCTTGATTTCCTCCAAGAACATGACTCAGTATTCCCTAATTCAGTGTTTTTGGGCAACTTTATGAAACAAAACTACTACAGTAGTTCATTAACAAAGAAACAATGAATAGAAATAAATAAATCCTTTGTTATTGATAGGCTTTTTTGAACATTCTCCCTATTTTCCAAAAAGATATTTAAGCAACAAAAGCAGAAATGTCTAGAGAAGGCAAATGAAAAAAAAAAAGAGGAAAGCCACATTGGTTGGCCTCAGAATAAAGTTATTCTAAACTTGAAGCCACATTAAGAAGGTACCTGCAGCTACTGAGGAAAGATATCCATTTTTGTATGGCTTAATTAAAATGTAAATAAAACATACCATGTGAGATGAATACCACAGACAGCTATTATTACTACAAGTGTCTTCATTTTTCTAGATCTCCATAAGGAATCAACCTAGCACACTGAAAGGCAGGGCATTTACTGTAAGAGCTACCTCAAATATGACCTCTGCTACCTTCCAACCTATCTGCCCATGGACAACTCGTAACCTTTCTTAGCCTCATCTCTAAGAGGAGGAAATAGTATCTATCACATGGTTTGCTCTGAAAATTAAATAAGATAATAATGGTAGGCATTTAGCACATCATAAAGATTTAGTAATGTCAATAAATTACTGCTCTTATTATTTTGTTATTCTTATTGTTAAAAAATGGTAGAATATTGACAATGTCACATGGCTGAAACCTAATATTATGGCACAGCCCAATGTTTAATGTTAAATAAACAGTTAAGACAATATTTTTGTCTAGTAGCTATATATTCTGGCTGACAAGTGAAAATGTTTTTCCTCTAAGGCTCAATGTCTGTTGTGGTTTGGCTGCTAACATGGAGTATGATGGGATATTATAATTAGAACCTTTCCAAATTCTGACAATTTCAGTAGCTATCCCTCGTGAAATCTTTAACCAAAGTTGGGAATATGTTTATGTTTGGTGGCAACACTCCAATGCATTCAGTATATAAAATATTGAGAGAAAAGTCACCAGACAACTGAAAAAAGATCTCAAATAGAATCAACCCCACATTTATATAACCTGGTTTTGGATAAAATACAATCAGATTCTCACGCTGCCTAAGCTACTCTCTCATTTCATTCTTAGACAGCTATTTCATCTGTAAAATTGCCCTCTCATTCCCAAATTATTTATGTATTTCTTAACCCCTATCCCCAGAGTTTCCTTCCTGTTTTCCCCTTCCTGGGTGGAAGAATCAGTGTGATATAAATAGGAAGACATGGACTTTAGAAACAAAATACTAGTTTAACCCTGGCTCTGAATGATCTGAATAGTGTCATCTAAAGCTTTCTAGGTTATACCAACAAAAATGCTTTCTTGTGAGGAATCTGCAGAAGTGAGAAGAGATGGATGTAAAGTTGCCAAGTTATAAGATGTTTATGTTCATAACAAAACAACAATAAAAACAAATGAAAGAGCTGAGGACAAAAGGGTACCCTATGGAGAAAGTTTCTCTATGAACTCAATAATTCCCTAACACTTAACAAGACTCTCACATAGACAAATGAATTCCTGGCTCAGTTTTTAGGTAAAGTCACTAAACATATAATATCTGAAAGCAAAGGAAAAAAAATTGGTTTCTACTTGATAAGAAAGAATAAAACACAATCAAGAATCAGGAGAAAAGAGCTATCAAGCAACTAAAACAGATGTGGCTTTCTAATGTCAGAGTTGCCAATAACCAACCAACCAGAGGCCAAAATAACATTATGGGAAAGAAAATTCACTATGTATTCTAAATAAGATCATAATCCTGATAAAGCAATCGACTAGGGTTAGTTCTACCTATAGTTCTTGTCCATTGCATTTTAATTCAAAGTATATTTCATTTCATTATTTACTTATAATAAAAATGTTATATTTTAATAGTCATTTAGGGAGGAAAAAAATCTAAGTCTAGAGTCTGGATTGTGTAGTTAATCTCTTGAATTACTTGCTGTAAAGGAACCACAAAGAACAGTTACCAAAACTCTAGAGTTGGGAACCATTCTGCTGAATGACTTTAAGGTAAGTCACTCAAATTCTTTGGGACTTGTTTCTATTCAACAAATATTCTTCATTAAATCAATATTTACTGACTCCCAAATGCCAATGTGTTAAACAATGGTTCTTACCATGAAAGCACAACATCATGGTAGTAGTTTAAACAATATGTCAAATGTGCCTTCCAGCTCAAAAATGAAAACTAATTAAAATATGTTCATATATTCCAAAATAAGGCAAGCTTCTGGAGCTTTAGCAACAGAGACACTGGAGAGATTATAAGCTTCCCTGGGATGTGCCTCATGAATTCTGTCCTGGTAAAGGGAAATACACACACCATTCTTCTAAAATCTGCAATCACTTCTCATTATCTATAATATACAAATAAAATATCTTAGCTTGTTCTTCAGAATTTTTCATAATATACTCCAACATAACTTTACAAATTTTGTCCTATCATTTTTCAACTCAAACCCAATGTCCCAGTCATATTAGTCAACTCACTGTCTCTAAAATTGATCATATTCCCACCTTTCCTTATTTCCTTAAACTATTTTCCTAACATGGAATGACTTTTCTAGCCTTCATCTCTGAAATGTTTACCCATTTTTCAAATGTCTACTTCATTTATTCATTCAAAATTTACTGAGTGTCTACAACATGTAGGCTCTGAGAATATAACTCAGAACAAAACAAAGTTCCTTACATTAAACTAAGAAGTGACAAACACTAAACAGATAAATAAATATATAATTCAAAGAGAAATAAGAAAGAATAAGGGTGCTAGAGAGTCCTGAGGTCAGACTGGGGATTAACATTCTATATAGGTGGTTAGGAAAAGCCTCCTTGTCATTTGAACAGAAACCTGAAGGAAGTCAGAGACAAGCCACATAAGCATCTGAGGGAAATTTCCAAGCAGAATAGCTAATGCAAAAGCCCTTACATAAGAGTACACTCGATATTTTCTAAGAAGACCAAGGAAGCCAGTGAAGGTAACAAATGGGAGAGTAGTGGGAGAAAGATCAGAGAGTAGGCAGTCAGTTGTAGTGGGATAGAGGGCGAATGACAGACCACAGGGCCTTCTAGGCCACTGTAAGAACAATGGCTTTAATCTGAGAGACATGATGTGCCAATGGAAGGTTTAGAGCAGAAGAGTCAAGTGGTCTGATGTAGATTTAAAAGGACCCATGTTTGTATGCCAATGAAAGTAAAGGATACGGGGTGGGGGTGGGGAGGGACTGTAAATTTTGAGGAGAGAAGATAAAATGAAAAAAATAGGTGAGTAAATGGACAAGAAAAACAGTAAGATCGCTGAGCATCACCATGGCCTATTCCAGATTATTGAAATTCATGAAATTGACGTGAGACTAGTTTGTTTTTTTCCAGCCACATAAAACTACTTGGAAGCAATTCAAAGCAGGCTGCCCCCAGTTAACTCCACTGTCTCCCTAACCCTAACTCTAAGCATTCCAGGTTTCAATCACCTCTTCTATCTCATCAGTTCCACAAATATTTCTCTAAAACCATAAGGCACCGACTCCTTTCCACTAATGTAGAAAAATAAATCAAATGCATCTTTATCAATTGCATCTTTCAACTTTATCTTGTTTCCCAACTAGATTTTAATTTCCTTAAATACAGAGACAATTTTTTACTGCATATTCCTAATACAGGGTAAACTCATTATGTAAGCAAGGTTACCTTTTACAAATAAATGTTCAACACGACAAAAAAATATTTTTTTTTACTGTAGAAAATACTTTATGGTTCCCTTGGGCTTTAGGAAACTAGAATAGCCCCTTTGCCTTTTAGCTTTCTGACTTCTTTAGGACTGATGCTATAATTTAAGTAGTTGTTTTTTCATAGTAACTGGGTGTTTTTTTAATAGAATGTCTTTAGTAATAACTCTCTAAAAAGATAAAAATAAGACATTTTAAAGTAGAAAATGTTAATATATTCCAGAACACAGACATGAGATTATGTTGCTGCCAATCATTTACTGGAAGATCTATAAGAAAGTTGAGGCAATGATGGTTTAATTCCCAAGCCACAACCCAGCTTCTATATTGAATCATTGGAGCACAGTAAGATATAATTCAATTCAATAAATTTTCATTGAGCACCTACTATGTACAAGACACTGTGCTAGATCTATGGTGGAAATAAAGTATAAGAGAAGCCTTGCAATCGATAAGCTTGTTATACAAGGCCTGTAAGGAGACCAAATATGCTTAACGAAAGGAGTAACATCTCTCTTCCCTATAGGCATTCTCAGTGGTAGCCAGGTGTGGAGTAAACTAAAATGTGACATAAGGAGTCAAAAAGTCTTCATATTATACTGGTTTAAAGCACAGCATTTGCAGTTAGACAGCAATGGGTATACTTTCTTGCAGCTGTTTGACCTGGGACAAATTATTCAACACCTTTGAGCCTTAGTTCATTATGGGGATAATGGTTATGGTGGGAATAAGTACAGTTAACCAGTATCCAGTTTTCAAGTTCTGGGCACATAGGAAAATTATACATTCTTGTCCCCTTTTTTTTATCTCTTTGACCTCAAGATTTGCCATCCAATCATTCACCAGTGAAAATTTAGATTGTAAGATTGCCTAAACACTGTAATTGGTGCTAAAATAAAAGAAATTGCAAGGAGAACAGAGCAGGGAGTAACTAACTGCCTAGAAATGTTGGATAAGGCTGCACAGAAGAGGTGCCTTTTAAGGTGAGTCTTAAAGGATGAAGAGGGCTGGGGCATATGAGCCAGAGAGAGCTGTATATATGATAACATAAGAATACAATGTCATATTCTGGAAAAGGCAAGTTGTTCAGACATATAAAATGTCCTAAAGTTTTGCAATGCAATTTGTTAAAATTGAACATAGTTGTCTTCTCAGACAACAAATTCAGACCTCAGGAGTATCCCTGTTCCCTAGCTGTCATTTATTAAACCTTTTAAGCTTTCCTCTGAATATATTTCTACCCTTTTTACCCTTCCCTATTTCTCTTTAGTTAATAAGTTCCATAAGTTATAGAAAAGAATTCTTCCTTTTATTTTACTTAAGCTTCTATAAACTAAAGAAACTTCAATGATGGTCCTCTTATGATACAGCTCCAATCTGTATAATTTGTTCCTGAACACCTCCATGACCACTACTCCTCCTTTTCTTTCTTTATTATTTTAGTTGACCTTCTAATTCCATCATTTTGAAGTATGGTGACAAAAAAAATTGCACATGATACTCTAGGTACAAGGGCACTGTTTTATCCAAAGATAAAATAGTTTTCCAGAAAGTTATCAATAACTTTTGCCACAACAATGACATCAGAAACAGTGTTTCATAGTTCTTGGTTTCCATGTCCCTAGTCACACACACTGAAGTTCACTGATTTTTTTTTCTGTTAGAATATTGCAGAAATTAAGCCTGCAGACTCGAGTCAGACTGCCTGGATTCAAACCCTGAAGTCACCATTTTTCAGCTGTAACTTGAACAAATTTTTTAACTGCTTTAAGACTTGTTTTCTTACCTTTAAATGTGGATAATAGTAATCCTACCTCATAGTATTGCTGTGAGAATAAAATGAAATGATGTTTATAAAGGAATAAGCAAATGGGTTTGCTATATACCAAGCACCCAACAAGTATAAGCAATTACTATTGCTACTATTATTATTAGGCCCATTCCTGATATATTCACCTTTAGGTTTATATTTCAGAGTCCAAACTTAGTTCAACCTACCTCTCTGAAGAAATCCTAGTATATTTTTCTCTTCAGATTAATTTCAAAATATTAAATCTGAGTCCTCCTTATTATCAATTGGAACTCTAACATTAATTATACTTCATACACACACATACACACACACACACACACACACACACACTCTGAGTGGCCAGATTATTATGACCAGCCAGATTATTATGACCACCTCATCAGTACTTCGTTGGGTCACCTTTTGCCTTCAATACTGTGGCAATTCTTCGTGGCATTGACTCCACGAGATCTTGAAAGGTGATGCGAGGAATCTGACACCATGCCTGATGAATAGCACTGTCCAATTCTGTGAGATTTGATGGTTGTGGAACCAGCTGCCTGATGGCTCTTTTAACTTTGCCCCACAAATGCTCAATTGGACTGAGATCTGGTGATTGTGGGGCCACCTAAGCAAGGTAAAGTATCCCTCATGTTCTTGAAACCACTCTTGCACAATACGAGCACCGTGGCATCCCATCTCCATTGGGATACGCCATCAACATGATAGGATGAACTTGATCAGCAACAATATTTAGGTATGTTGTGCTATTCAGACATTTATAATGATCTGGCCCTCTAGCAACTTCAGCGTGAAATTATAGCTAATTTGCCTACAAACATCAGGTGGTCATAATAATCTGGCCACTCAGTGCAGTGTGTGTGTGTGTGTGTGTGTGTGTAGCTGACAATGGCTCCATATCCAGAATAAATAAGGAGTTCTCAAAATTTTGTGACAAAAGGCAAATAAAGACCCCCCCCCCCCCCCCCCCGCCCAAAAAAAAGTTGGCAAGACACTTGGACACTTTACAAAAAAAAAATCTATAAATGGCCAATGAACACATGAAAAATTATCATTAGTCACCAGAGAAGTGCAAATTAAAACCATAAGATTAACTACAATGTGGTATCCTGGATTTGGTCCTGGAACAACAACAACAAAAAAGAGTATTAGTGGAAAAATTTGAGGAAATCCAAATAAAAGCTGTAGATTAGTTAACAGCATTATAACAATGTTAATGTCTTAGTTTTGACCAATGTACCATGATGATGTAAGATGTTAACATTAAGGGAAGCTAGGAGAAGGGTTTATAGGAACTTCTGAATCCAAATTTATAAAACTTCTATACAGGCAAAATTTAAAATAAAAACTTAGGAATAATGAGGTACCATTCCACATCCACTAGAAAGGGTAAAATGAAAAAGAATTAATATTGGAGAGTATGTGGGATAACCAGAACTCTCATACCTTGTTGGTGGAAGTATAAAATAATAGACCTACTGGAAAATAGTTTGGCAGTTTCTTAAAACATTAAACAAGTATCTTTCTACCTTATGATTCAGGTATTTATATGAGAAAAATGAAAATCTATGTCTAATTAAATGCTTGCATAAGAACTTCTAGAAACTTTATTCATAATAACCAAAAACTGGAAACAATCCAGATATCCATTAACAGGATAATGGATAAACAAACTGTGATATTTATATAAGAGATTAGTACTAAGCAACAAAAAAGGGGCAAATTACTGATACAAAGAAAAACATGGGTGAATCTCAAAAATGTTCCGCTGAATGAAAGCAGCCAGATACAAAACAAGTACATGCCACATAATTCTATTTACTAGTATATGAAGTTCTAGAATGGCTTAACTCAATCTATGATGACAGAAATCAGACCAGTGGTTGTTTAAGGGTGGGAGAGGGTGAACATTGACTAGGAAAGAGTATAAGGAAGCTTTCAGAGGGTGATGAAAATGTGCTGAGTGTTGATAGTACTGGGGTAACACAAGAGTATGCATTTGTGAAAACTGATCAAACTGTTCACTTACGATCTTTTAACTTCATTCTATGTAAATTATACCTTAATAAAGCAACTTTTAAAATAACATAAGTATGCATTATTCCTCCTTTTGTTTCCTATTCCTAAAGTCCTTACTTTAGTCAAAATAAGACTGTTCCCACTCCAAAATCAATGCAATGACTACATTTTAAAGACCTTTGATTAGAAGCCTTAGTATAGATTTTTGAAAATCTAATTGGATTATATCCACATGTTCTCCTCAAAATAGCTGGCAACTTATCTTCACAATCAGGAGACAGAGGCACGATAGTATTTACATCCTTTGCAATGTATACTTTGGCACATTTTTCACACACAATTTAAGAATATACAAATAGCCCTCTTATTTGAAGGAATCCTAAGTGTTTTACAAACTTTCAAAACAGATTTTTAAACTATCTAATATTTTATAGGAGGAACATTTCATGCACACTAATGTGCAGCGACATCTGGCCTGCAACATGGCAGCTGTTTAACAGCCATGACACCTCACAAAAGTTTAGGACAGGAAGTGAAGAATTCTACAGCCAACCAAGGCAAAGAGGAGGAAGGCTGCAGAAGCAGAAGGCTGCAATGGCTTGGGCTGGAACACAGCCAGCACGATGTGGTTAACACCTCCGTTGTAATGAAAAGCACAAGTGTCATTAGTGGTCAGAGCCTCATCTCACAGAAGGCATATCCCACAGCACAGTGACCTTTTCTTCCATCAGGAACACTGGTTTATTTCTAATACAACAGGAAAAATGCTCCCACTAGTCATGCCCAAACCATTCTTCTCTCAGGTCTCCTTTTCAGGTATTACACTGCACACAAACTTAACTGTGCTGAAAGTTGACAAGGTCTTTATCCTGATGTCAGAAGGTCAAGCCAATACTTATTTTGATATATTTCATCAGAGGCAAATAGAACAGAGAAAGCTGTCATTTGGGTTGAGGGAGTACAGGCAAGCACATTACCATTCAAAGACAGTGCTTTTAGGTATTTTATGATAACTTCTGTTCTATTTGTTTAGTTTTGCCAAATTAAATGAGAAATTTTTTAGTGCCTTTTTTTCCCTTTGTGATAGCTTTCAAGGATCTCCCTGATAGAAAGCTCAGCTAGTTTCTGTTGTGCCTAGAGATGAATTCTAGAGATAGAAGAGATAAAGAAGACCACATATTTCTTCACATGCTTCTGGCCATTACTACCTGCCTAGGAAAGCTTCTTGTAAGAAGGGTATGAACAGGCCTGTAAACAATCAGCACACCTTGGCCTCAGCTCCCTGGAAACACAGATTATTCTTTGTTTAGCTCCAAACTGTTTTTGGATGCTAGATCTCAAATCATTTGTTCCATACACAATTGAACCAGATCACTCAGCCTTCCAGCAACTCCCAATCACTTCTTAGGATAACAAGGATTTGTGCCTTGAATTTCAATGCTTCCCTCTTGATAGTCATGCAATTTAAAAGGCCAGGTGAAGAAAACTCAGTATCCAGTGTTGCATACTACAGTAAGAGGTACACTTAAACAAAAGGTGTGGTCTACTTTTCACAATGCATATAAGGTTGTAGTGACACCTCCTGGATACCAGAGGATACTAAAGAGACTCCAACCTTGTAATCTCACCCATCATTATTAAAAGGAAAGTTCTTATTCCTCTTCCATTCTTCCCAAAGAGCAAGGCAGGTCAGAGACTTCTAATTGAGACTGGAACTAGATTAATCTATTATTGCTTGGGTCCAAGTAAATGTGTAGATATGTATGGGGATGAGAGTGGTATTTGGGGATGACTATGGTTGGGGGAAAAGGAAAGAGATGGTTACACTTAAATCCTAGGCCATCAGGTGAAATAATACATGTCAATATTCACTGGTCCCATGGGGAGGGGAGGGGAGGGAAGGGGAGGGGAGGGGAGGGGAGGGGAGGGAAGGGGAGGGGAGGGGAGGGGAGGGGAGGGGAGGAGAGGAGAGGAGAGGAGAGGAGAGGAGAGGAGAGGAGAGGAGAGGAGAGGAGAGGAGAGGAGAGGAGAGGAGAGGAAGATTACAAAAGAGATAACATTATCATAGTAAGGCAGTAAACATATAGAGGGGAAGACGAGCTGTGTAAGAAATTCTACTATAATTTAGGTTTGGAGATTCAGATGAAACAAACAGTTGTGGGCAATTACTAGATGACAGATACTATGCCTGGAAAGTTTACATATGTCTATTTATTTAATCCACCCAACATCCTTGTAAAGGTAATGGTATATTCTGACTTTTACAGTTAGGAAATGAAAATTGGACAAAATGATTTGTTCAAAACCACCCAAATGGTGAAGTCCTCTCAGCTCCAATCTCTTGTTTCTCCTTCTATCCACCATGCTACCTTTTCATGCTGCCATTCTACTCACATTACACGTGAGCTGTCAGCTGGGACTTAAATGACGTACAGATTTCACTGTGGAATGAAATAGGGAAGGCATCTTAGGTAAGAAGACTATTACTACCTGAATTTTTTAAAAATATTTTTATTGATTTCAGAGAGAAAGAGAGAGGGAGTGAGAGAGATATAAACATCAATGATGAGAGAGAATCAATCAGCTGCCTCCTGCATGCCCCGTATTGGGGATCGAACCCGAATCCGGGCATGTGCCCTGACTGGGAATCGACCCAAGACCTCCTGGTTCATAGGTCAATGCTTAGCCACTAAGCAACACCAGCTGGGCTATTACTACCATGATTTTTAAAAGGAAAAGTACAAATAAAAGGTGAGTTCAGTGAATTATGAAGAAACTTGCTTTGGAGGAAAGAGGGTTATATAGAAAAGAAGGAACTGACACTCCAAAGATAAGCATGGACCAAGTTGTGGAAGGATTTTATCATTAAGTGTAGAAGTTTTACCTTATTCTCTTTATAGTGGGGAACCACTCTAGTTCTTTGAATGACATTATAAAATTCACTTTTAAGAACTGTCATCTGGTCCCTGGATGGTGTGGCTCAGTTGGTTGGAGCGTCATCCTGACACATTAAGGTCGTGGATTCCATCCCCAGTCAGAGCACAAATACTAGGTAAGAATCAACCAATAAGTGGAACAACAAATCAATTTTTCTCTGCCTTCCTCTCTCTCTAAAATGAATCAATAATTTTTTTTAAAGAACTGTCATCTGGATAGATGGATTAGGGGAGAAAGAAAAAAAACAGAGAAGCCAATCTGAGGTGGTCATTATAATAGTTAAGATATATAGTGGTAAATTAGAATAAAATGGACAGGAAGAGTAAAATGAAAACAACCCCTGGTACATGGTGAACAATACTCAGTAAATATTTACCAAAAAACCCACAAAAAAACAAAAAACCAAAGCAGGAGGGAAAAGGCACTGCAAAGGAGAAAGTCATTAGAACTTGTTGACTCAGTGGCTATGTAGAACAAGAGAACAGGTGTATCAAACATAACTTTAATGTCAGGCCCAGGCAACCCTGAGAATGGTGAGATTATTAATAGAAATATAAGAAATGAACCAAATTTAAGAAAGAAAAATGACAGGTTAAAATACACTGCATTTAACATGACCCAAGACACCACATGAAAACGTTTCCTGGAGATAATTACCCAGGAGAGAGATCAGACTGTAGATTTAGATTTGACCATCAGCTATATAGAGTTGGAACCAAAGTAGGGAACAAAATCACCAAGGAGAACTGCATAGAATGACAAAAGCTAAGAGCTAAAAACTAGATTTAAAACACACACAACACATGCACAAAGGTGCAAAATAGTATTAAATGTTGCAAGCAAATCAAGGAAATTAAGGCTGGGAAAAGACAATTGGATTTAGCAATAGGAGGTCATGGTGACCTTCAAGAGTTCTGATACAGGCAAGTAATCAGAGGAAAAGGCAGATTTCAGAGAACTAATGAGAGTGTGGATTCAAAGTGGAGGCTGTGGAATGACTACATATTTGAAAAGATTGGCAGTGAAAGAAGAGAGAAACAAGCCTTTATTTTATGTGCTTTAATGTACCTAGGAGAACTTTAACTTTCTCAGTCCGTTATTTTAACAGTAAAATTCTAAAATAGAGTACCACCATGCTATAATCTGGCCATACTATGGATCAAATCTTGTCCCCTGTGTGCATAGTGTTATATAGGACTAGAGGCCCGTGAACGAATTCGTGGGGTCCCGAAGAGGGTAGGAGGGGGGCCGGGACACAATCGGCCCTCTGGGCAGGCGGCTGGAAGCCCTTGCAGGTTCCAGAACCATCCCACTGACATTCGCACGGGTTGTCGGGAGCCACCTGGTGGCCACTTTTATATTGTTTCTTTCTTGAGAAGTGTCTAGGAAGGTGGAGCAGCTGCAGTGCCTAAGGCCAATTTCCAGGAGGCCGGTGGCACTTCGGGATAGTGCAGCAGGCGCTGGTCTGTTGGTGCCTGTCCCGGATTGGACCTGCAGGACTACTGAGGGAGTGAGTGGCTGCCGGTGGGCTGGTGGGCTGCCAGGACGGGTCTCAGCTGAGTGATGTTCCTGCTGTGGGAGCACACTGACCACCATGGGGCAGCTCCTGCTTTTAGCATCTGCCCACTGGTGGTCAGTGCACGTCATAGCAACCAGTCATTCAGTCACTTAGGCTTTTATATATATAGACTGGAGGCCCGGTGCACAAAATTCATGCATGGGGGAGGGGATGTCCCTCAGCCCAGCCTACACCCTCTCCAATCTGGGACTTCTCTGGAGATGTCCGACTGCCGGTTTAGGCCCGATCCCCAGTCGGACATTCCTCTCATAATCCGGGACCACTGGCTCCTAACTGCTTGCCTGCCTGCCTGATTGCCCCTAATTGCTTCTGCCTGCCAGCCTGATCACCCCCTAACCGCTCTCCTACTAGCCTGATTGACATCTAACTGCTCCCCTGCCGGCCTGATCACCCCCAACTGCCCTCCCCTGCCAGCCTGATCACTCACAACTGCACTCCCCGCCTCCTCTGCAGGGACCTGCCTCCTCCGCACGAGGCGGTGGAGATGCCAGGACTGGCCTCCTCTGCACCATGTGGAGCCACAGGACCCCCAGGCCTCACCACATGGAGCAGCCACTCGGCCCCGCCTCCGCTCTGCGTGCGGCCATCTTGTGGCGGCCATCTTATGGCAGCTATCTTGTGACGACGTTGCGCACGAGGGTGTGAGGACCACCTAGGCTTTTATTAGTATAGATATCAGTCTCAACACACCATAGAAAGCATATGAGTATTTTCCTTGTCCATTCTACTCCTATCTATGTTATATTGAGTTAAACTGTAATTTGAATTTATAATACTAATGTTGCTTCACTGGGACTTTAATAAATACACTTATTATTTAAAATAAATCACCCCATTTCTCTACTCGCCTTCTATTGACAACTTTACTAATTTGGTGAGATGATGATATTGGAGTGTGAAAACCATACTAAAATAAAATTTATGTCTAAATCCAGATGTTTAGACATATTAAACCATCATGGAGCCTGATGATTTATTTTCTTTCAGTACTGGTCAGAACGCATGGCTTAGAGAACACTTAAGAGAAGTGGTCTAATGCACTCCTATTCACTATTAGAACCTTTGGTTCTAATTTGAGTAAATTCACTAATGAAGTAGGCTTGATGGACTTTCACAAAACTCTAGTCAGCATTCTTTACTTCACATCAAATTCTCCACCTATCTGCTTCTATGGGGCAGATTTAGTGCTATCAACAAGAAATTTTTCAAGTATAAGCCATTAAACAACTCTGACCTTGGTTATATAAATTCTGTGGGTTTTTTGTTTTGTTTTGTTAATCCTCACCTGAGGATATTTTTCCACTGATTTTTAGAGAGAGGGAAAGGGAGAGGGCGAGATAGAGAGAAACATCGATGTGAGAGAAACACATTGATTACTTGCCTCCTGCATGCACCCCGACCAGGGCCAGGAAATCTGCAACCAAGGTACATGCCCTAGGCTAGAATCGAACCCAGGACTGTTCAGTCTGTTGGCCAACACTCTATCCATTGAGCCGAACCAGCTAGGGCTATTATAAATTCTTTTAGTCCAAGCTAGTAAAAGTTTTACTAAAAACTTAGTAAAAAGTTACTGAATTTTTCCTTCCATAAAACACACACCCAGGCACACACACACACACAAACACACACAAAAACTACTAACAGAAAAGGTATTTTATAACTAATCAAACACTTGGGCAAGGAAGCAGTCATGGACAAAAAACATAGCCACCCAAACCCACAAGTGTTAAACAAAGCCTTGCTGATGGCACCATTGGTGATTAAACTTCAGGGTCAAGATCATATTCCGAGAGGGGGAAAAATGTAATAAAGTGAAATCTGAAAATCCTAGAAATTATACTCTATCAAGTTACAGCTACTAGAAAACCTAAGAGAATGGGGCCCTGGCTGGGTAGCTCAGTTGGTTACAGTGTCGTCCCAATTAACTAACGTTTCAAGTTTGATCCTTGGTCAGGACACATACATGAGGTAGCCAATGAATGCATAAGTAAGTGGAACAACAAACTGATGTTTCTCTTTCTCTCCCCTTTCCTCTCTCTCTCTCTAATATAAATACATTTTTAAAAACATATAGAATGGTCTAAATCAAGAGTCAGCAAACTTTTTTTCTGTAAAGGATCAGAGAGTAAATATTTTAGGCTTTGCAGGCCATATGGTCTCTGTTACAGGGACTTAGTTCTGCCTTTGTAGTACAAAAGCCACCATAAAGAATATGTAAAAGAATGGGTGTAGCTGTATTACAATAAGACTTTATTAAAAAACAAAACAACAAAAAAAAACAGGTGGCAAAAGGAAGCACCCAAAAACAACAAAAACCCAGTGATGAAGTGTGTCAAAGGGACGTGGGAGCCAACTGAAAGAACTCCCAATGGCCAAAGCTGGAACAATTTGAACAATGAAATAAGTAATACTGGATTATAACCAAAAGAATAAAATAAATTTCTATGAGTCTAACTCTATACTGATATTAATAAATGAATGAATGAATAAATAAATAAATAAATAAATAAATAAATAGGGAATAAGAGATAAATCCCTCATGCAGAAGAAGACAATTTATGTAGACACCCCATCCTCAAGGATGTGAATCTTCCTACTCCTTAAGTGTGGGCTATGCACAAGGACTTTCTTCCCGAAAGTACAATATGGAAAGTGGAAGAAAAGGATTAACTTTATAGTGGAGAAATCTGACAAATACTACCTCAGCCAGGTTGACATCAGCAGTTATAAGTCATGTTGACAATACATACCCTTGATATGATGCAATGAGAATGGCACTTCATCTCTGTGGCAGAGTTATTATAGGTTTTTCTTCCCCAAACCTGTAGGCCCAGTCTAATCATGAGAAAAACATTAGCCAAACTCCAAGAGAGAGACATTCTATAAAATATCTGACCAATACTCCTCAAAACTATCAAAGTCATCAAAAACAGAGGAAGCTTGAGAAACTGTCAGAATCAACTGAAGCCTAACAAATGTGTGACAACCAAGTGTAATATGGTATCCTGGATGATGATCCTGAACAGAAAAAAGAATATATGTAAAAACTAAGGAAATCTGAATAAAATGTGGGCTTTTTTAGTTAATATAAAAAATAAGAATAATAGATGGCAGAACAGATTGAGCCCAGGCCAGTCTGGGTTAATTGTTATATTCACTATAGGCCATGGTGGTCTCCCACAGCACTAAACAAAACACAGATATATATGACAGAATGAGAGCAAGGTCTTTAGAGACTATCCATTTTAGCCCCTTATTTTACAGCTGAGCAAACAGGAGCAGAGATGTTGTCTTACCCAAGGCCAACCAGTCTATATCTGATAGATTTAAAGCTGGAATTTGGGGGGTCTAACTTTCTGGCTAATTCTCTGTATGCTACACTATGCTGCTGTCTTTTCCCTTTCTCCTATGTACATAATTCCAAGTCAGTATAGGAAAAAAAAAAGCACTTTGGCAACTTGTCTAACATGCCCTCCAAAAAAGAAAAATCCTACTATGTCCTACTATTCTTTCCAGATAAAGCATTTCCCCTAAGTTCCTACAACTGAAAGCTAGAACCCAAGAAGCACCAGAGGCCAGAAAGACTGACTCCTCACTGCTTTCCATTCCCTGATCTTGTTTACATGTGTTTGTCTGCAAAAATTTTAATGGAATAAGAGAAAACGAGTGCTCTAATTTCCCAATAAAAATCTGTGCTCCAGTATGAGTCATTGTTTTCTTTTTTTACACTAGCCAGGGTAAAGCCTTCTGGTTTTAATAACTAATACTGCTGAGTTCAATAAAAAGCACTTAATTTAATTTAATCCAAAACTTGATCAATGCCAGCTTCCCCTGGAATTTTATCTTTGTTTTAATTTGAGTCTCCATGCTCAGAAAAATGAGAGGCCAAGAGGAAAGGAACAGAAGTCAATTAGCTTATAGGCTTGTTTCTAGACAAAGGACATGAAAATACAAGATTGACAGGTAAGCTCCAAGACTCTAATATTTCTGCCCTGCTAGACCAACTTTTCCTGGCAGAATTAATGTTTTTGTTAATCCTGAATAAAGAAACTGAACAATTCACAGCCCCATTTGAAAACTGTTTTTTAAATCAAATATCCCAAAGCCAATTAGTATCAAATTTCTAAGTTAGAAGTATATTGCCTTAATGTGTTAATAATCAAGAGATATGCTACCGTAAAATTAGATACAGAAAGCCTCTTGAGTCAGTCTGCTTTAATACTAACACAGTCAGACTCAGTGCTTGAGGGTGGAATGGATATGGGGACTGAAATGGAAATAGAATGAAGCAACATCAAGAGCAGTTTGACAGTATGGTGATTACCAGAGGGAAGGGGCAGTGTGGGGAGGTTGAAGAGGGCAATGTGGGGATAAATGGTGATGGAAGAAGACTTGACTTGGGGTGATGAGCACATAATATAATATGCAGATGATGTATGGTAGGACTGTATAACTTAAACCTCTATAATTTTTTAACCAATGCCACCCCAATAAATTTAATTTAAAAAGAATAGTTGGTAAGCTTTCTTATATAGTCTCTTTATTATTGGAATAGAATTAAATCCTATATCTGAAAATTTGCATCATTTTAGAAGAACTGCCATTTACTATTAATGACACCACTTCCTTAATTTATACCTGAAAGTTCCTATTGCCCTGTCAAATGTGAACCAAAAACTTTTTGAGAGTTGGAGGTATTTATGAAAATCTCCATTTTGGTCAATTATGCAGTTATTCAGTGCAAAAGCTTTTAGAGCTCTTCTGAAGGATCTTGAAAGAAGACCCAGCACAAGCTCCAACTTTCAGGGTTACTGGCAGCCACATGACTTTACCACCATCCTGAAGTGCTGATTCAGCAGTGGACCCCAAGGACAAGGCAGCCAGTCTCATGCAGAATTCCAACTTCAGTTCCTGTATCATCTGGATTTTCCATAGGGGTTTTGTGTCCATACCTAATCCAACTACATTTGACAGAGTATAGAATGTTAACTCTGGCAGGAGATTTAGAGAGCATCTAAGCCAGTGATTCACATTCTTATAGATTTCATAGACCAGCAACATTTCCAAAAAATAAATATTGAGAGTACCAAACTAGGGTTGCTCATTTTCTCAAAGTCATTTGCTTTAGCAAAATAAAGACATTTAAAAAGGAACTATCAATTATCAGCACCATTTCATAATGTTATAAAAATTTTAATAAAAATGTGGAAAGATTAACTTGGAACTTAAACATTAGATAAATTTAGCATCATTAAAATCTCACCACATTGTTCTTATTTTTTAATTTCATCCTTAGTTGTTGAAAACTTCATCATAGACTGGCATTCATCTATAGACCATTGTTTGGGAAACAATCAGCTAGTCTAACCCTTTTACTTTACTGATGAGAACACTGACTTCCTGAGAGATGAAGAGACTTGTTCAAAGAAATCAAATTTACTAATGGCAGAGATACACCAGAACCTAGATCTCTAAGTTATGAGTATGTTGCTTTTCCTTTGATTGCAGATTATTTCATTTGCTCAACAAACATTTCCTGTTCCTTTCCACTCACTTATGGAAAAGTTAGAGAGAAAGAGAGAGTGCTCTTAAGAATTTGTGGCTTTGGCTAGGTGGCTCAGTTGGTTGGAACATCATTCTGTGCACCAAGAAGTTGTGGGTTTGGTCCCAGTCAGAGTGTGTATGTGTGTGGGCAGGGGGAGGGAGGGAGGCGCAACCGATCTCTCTCTCTCTCTCTCTCTCTCTCTCTCTCTCTCTCTCTCTCTCAAAAATCAATAAACATATCATTGGATGAGGATTTTTAAAAAAGAATTTATGGTCAAGATGGAATAAGGAGGTAGATAGAAGTTTGGAGAAAAGATAAGTAACAATTCTAATTTAGAAAAGAATGTATCATGCAGAGAGCTATATATTGCTAGGACAGTTTTAGAAAAAGAAGCAGCCACTTACAGGTGATGACTTCCTGATGTCTTTATAGAAGAGGCCACATTTGAACTGGATCTTAAAGAAAAAAGGCAGTAAGGACATTCGTAGTGGAGTAAATAGTGTG
This sequence comes from Myotis yumanensis, assembly GCF_028538775.1. Lineage (NCBI taxonomy): Eukaryota > Metazoa > Chordata > Mammalia > Chiroptera > Vespertilionidae > Myotis > Myotis yumanensis. The sequence continues at coordinate 19,815,282 of NW_027223764.1, read as the reverse complement.
AGCAGATTTAGTAGAAAATTATGATAGAATATCAAGTATTTAAATTTGGATAAAGCTTAATAGTAAAGGAAAGAGAAAGAAAGGTTGTTAGAGCATTTCAGTAGATGTTGAATGTAAGTCTATGACGTTTACACCCATGCATCTCAAACTTTCGTTTGCATGAGAATCCCCTGAAAAGTTATTAGAACACAGATTTTGGTGACCAGAGATTCTGATTCAATAGGTTTAAGTGGGGCATGGGAATTCATTTCCAATAAGTTCCTATGTTATATTGATGCAGCCCATTTGTGGGTCACACTGTGAGTAGCACTAACATTAGACAACATTTAGAGCAGAGGAGTGATGTGCTCTATTATTATCTATATATTCACTTATCTTAGACTTAAAAATGGAATTACCCAAAGACCAATTATTAATGGCAGACCTTTAGGATCCTCTCTTGTGAACACAGCTGTTCTCCCATAAAGATACAATCCAAAACTCAGTGAGATTTTTGGAGGAATGAGATTCTTTACTCTGCTTAAGGAGACATCAAATGGAATGTGTCTACAATTGAAAGTAACAAACAAGAACTTAAAACCACCATCATTTTAGAAATCTAAAAGACTAGAAAGGAAACTAAATGTCTTTATTAACTACTGATTTGAAAATCTTTAAGCAAAAAATATTACAAAAGGCAAATAAGGCTTACTTGGGAAGAAAAATTATTATGGAATCAGCCGATTTAGGAATCGCATCTTCCCTTAGAAGCAGGAATAATGTTAACAATATAACCTCCAAGCTTGGGGGAAAAAACAGGCTCATGAATTGCAGTGTTTTGGAAAAAGAATTAGACTCATAATAAGTGAGTCTATTATAGAAGACTATAAGTAGAAATTTTGATGGATGCTGGTTATTGCTAAAAATAAGAACTTATTTTTATTTTATTTTTTAAAATATATTTTATTGATTTTTTTACAAAGAGGAAGGAAGAGGGATTGAGTTAGAAACATCGGTGAGAGAGAAACATCAATCAGCTGTCTCCTGCACACCTCCTACTGGGGATGTGCCCGCAACCAAGGTACATGCCCTTGACCGGAATTGAACCTGGGACCTTTCAGTCCGCAGACCAATGCTCTCTCCACTCAGCCAAACCAGTTAGGGCATAAGAATTTATTTTTTTTAAAATATATTTTATTGATTTTTTTACAGAGAGGAAGGAAGAGGGATAGAGAGTTAGAAACATTGATGAGAGAGAAACATCGATCGGCTGCCTCCTGCACACCCTCTACTGGGGATGTGCCCACAACCAAGGTACATGCCCTTGACCAGAATCGAACCCAGGACCCTTGAGTCCGCAGGCCGACTCTCTATCCACTGAGCCAAACCAGTTATGGCAAGAATTTATTTTTAAAGGCACAACTTTCTAAGTATATTCACCTCATGGTAAGAGGAACTGCCCTACCATACAACTGTTTTAGGCAAAACCTGTTTAATAATTTGGCAGGTTTATTGCAAAGGGAAATCAAGCAAGGCTTAGATAATATTATTGGCCTAGATCCTTGATCGGCAAACTGCGGCTCGCGAGCCACATGCGGCTCTTTGGCCCCTTGAATGTGGCTCTTCCTAAGCCTTAGGAATACCCTAATTAAGTTAATAACAATGTACCTACCTATATAGTTTAAGTTTAAAAAATTTGGCTCTCAAAAGAAATTTCAATTGTTGTACTGTTGATATTTGGCTCTGTTGACTAATGAGTTTGCCGACCACTGGCCTAGATGACCTCCAAGAAGCCATCAAAGTCTAAAAATCTAGAAGTCCTTTCTCATATCAACCCCTACCAGACAAGAATCAGCAAAAGTTTAGCCAAATACTTCAGAATAGACAAAAAAGACTCTCATGAGGATAAATGTTAATTGCACAATTTCAGAATATCAACCACTCAGCAGTCATCTGATGAGCTACTATTAGTGCTGTGGATCTGAACTCTTAAGAAAGATGCTCTTCCCTCTATAGAATGTTACTTTTCATTATATCAGAATCTTTAAATCCATTTTGATATACGCTTTTAATACACGTTTTTAATCACTTACTTCATGTCATGCACTATACCTAGGTGTTGTCCTAAAATAAACACACTCAGATATTACATGGAATAAAGCCTCTTTCATTTTAAAGAGTTCTACTCCCTAGCAGAGGGGTTAGTAGTAATAAGGAGGGGGGCGGGGGAAAGGAATAGGTATCTACTTGAAGAGCTGCTTTATTCTGGAATAGTTTTCTACCACCTGAAAGTTCATAAAACTCCATCAATAGGAATCCTTTCCCTTGGTTCTTAAAGATTTTGTGTTTGAAGATTTCTCTTATAATATCCCCCAATGCTAACATCTTGCAAAACTACAGTATGATATCACAACCATGACATTGATACTGATACCATCAAGACAGAACATTTCCATCAACACTAGTATTCCCTCAGATGTAGAGTACAGCATAGGGAATATAGTCCATAATATTGTAATAACTATGTATGGTGCCAGATGGCTACTAAACTTACTGGGGTGATCACTTTGTAAGCTATATAAATATCTGATTACTATGTTGTACACCTGAAACTAACATAATATATATGTCAACAGCAAGTGAAAAGTAAAAATTTAAAAAGAAAAAAGGCAAATGCCCCCTGAAGAGACAAATAACTTAAAACTCACTTCCCATCTTTTGACGTCAGTTTCTTACTTGTAAAATAAGTAGTTTTGACCAAATGATCTCTGTGGACAACTCCAGATATGGAAATCTAGGACTTACTAGATCTACAAACCAGAGAATGTGAGCAGCTCATGACTGTTTTCAAGGCTGCCTAGAAATGGAGGTTGGAATCATAAGCAGTCCAAAGTACTTATAATGATCAAACCCTCTCCTAACCCTGATGTTATAAGGAAATATTTAAACATGCCTCCAAGCCTCATGGGCAATTCACTCCCTCTGAGCTGTTAGACAACCTTTGGCTAATAAAGTTTAAACAAATAAATATAAAAAATGGTTCTATCCAGCATCCTGAGAGGCCAATTTGCTGCTAATGGTGGTGTTTAGGCCCTAAAAGGGTATTAACTTACAGAGTAGTTAAGTCTCCAAACACAGACCAGAGCTTTAAAAGATGTACAGGTGCCAAAATTAAGGGCCAAATTACCAATCTGTTTTAAATGATGATCTGGGAATGCTCAGTATGACAAGGAAAATGTATGACAAATAATATCTTCAATACAAAGAAAAAGTTGCTTGAATTTATTAGAGGAAATGTGCTGCCTCTTGGGACTTCTATTTGCCCACTCCTCAAAGAGGTGATTTTTCAAAATCGACTTGAAGTCACAGTTAATGCAAAATGACCTTTTAAACACAAAATAAGCTCATTTTTAACTAAAACAGTTTCCATGTCAGCATTTGCCAAAACCTTTGAGAACTTAGAAATCCTTTCCTTAATGCACATTCCATTAGTATCAAATCTAGGTGCTTCCATGGAATGCTAAATGCCTGCATTACTCAACATGTGCAAAAGCTTTAGACCAGAGTAAAGCAGGCTGCCTCTCTATTCACCAAGTTTAAAGAATTGCATTGGCAGCCCTGCTGGATGACAGCAGAATGACTTCCTGTTAAGTAACCTCCATTCTCCAAGGTGACAGGAAATGGGTTTAAACACTGGTAATATCACTAATCAATTTGAAGGAGCACATGTTCCCAGCCTGCAATTGTGAAGTTTGGTTGCAATGTGTTAGCTGCTTGCTGGGCCATGTGATTCAGCAAAATGACAGATGAAAGGAAAGGTCAGATTTACTAAGTGTTGAAGAGGTGTCATCAAGAGTTGCATATTACTTCAAGATGCCCTCTGCATCAGAGGCATCTCACATATAGGAGGTGATTTCTCCTACATAATTCTTCAGTTTCCCCATAACTTCTGTGGGAGCTCTCAAATCTATTTCAACACATGAAGAATCGGATTTTCTCTTTCTTATTTCTGATTGAGACCAAATAGTCCAAGGTAATGGTCTTACTTTTATATGATCCTACCTTAACCTTTAAGATAAGTACATGCATACATATACTTTCAAGCTTTTCCAAATACCCTCTGGTCAAATTAAAATAGCCATATTTTCCTCAGAAGTTCTTTCTAGTGCCCCCATTATCTTGATGCTTCAGAGATCGAGATGATTTCCCTCCTCAAATACATGGCATTTGTATTTCCTCCAAAAAAAAGCACTACTTATTCAGTTTTACACTAAAGAGGACATAAGGATATTTTCCCTTAACTTATAGAAAAAGAAAGGACTTCTCCCAGAGCTTATTCATATTATAGATTCATTTCTTCAGTCATAATTATATTTGAGCACTATTCTAAGTCAGGAATTGTGCTTACAGTTACAATAACCAGTAGAGCCAGACATAGTTCCTGATCTCTTAGAAATAATTAATAAAACATAACTAATTATTCAAATGAATACATAAGTCATAAATTAAATGTTCATAGTTATTAAATAAATTAAATAACTGTTCAATGAATGTATAATAATTAACTGGGCATAAGTAAATAGACATTGAAAGGTAAAGTGACTTTCAAAGGCCCCATAGTAAGTCTGTTACAGAATACCATACCGATCTCCTGGCTCCTAGCCCAGTTCTCTTTCACTCTGTATCTCAATACATTTCAGTGTGCTTCCCATGGACTGAAAGATGATCTGACATTCTATTTCTGAGGCAATCTCACAGCAGCTTCTCTAGAACAGAGCTTTCCAAGCTTTTTACCTCCTACTACAACTACAAAATGCTTTGTTCTTTGCTGAGGCATACTTGGGGGAAGAGCAGGGTAGGTGTATGTTGATGTTTTATGGGGAGGGCAGGGCACCTAGAAGTAACACTGTGATGGACATCCTAAGGTTTTATGAAGAACACACAAGACTACCCTATTGAAAGTAGAAGACAGCAGTGTCTTCATGGCTGTTCTTTAAAGGGCCTGGATAACCTGCTTCTGAAGTAAAAGTGATATACCTGAGAGAGGTAAGGAGAAGCATTCTAAGTAATTTTCTAGAATAATCACCAGCATCTGTCTTAAATACTGGCTGGAAATGGTGACTCAGCTTGGTTTAAAAGGCCAGAAACTTAGAGGCCATGGAGATGACTTGGCCAAATAAAACAACTGGCTATGGTACAGGAGGATACTTCTTTGCCAGGAGAGTGAAACCAGGGCCCTATGAAGCATTTCCTCAAAATTCAGGGTAGCAGAATTGGGTAGTCCATTTCCCAAAGTTATAACTCCTCTCACAGTTTAGATTCCAGTCTCAAGAGGAGAGAAGAAAGCTGTTCTCCACACTTAGCCTACAAACTATGTGCCTAATCAATATTTGTTGAATGTGCAAATGGTGTGGACAGTGGTATTAATCTGAATTTGCAGACATTAATAAACTAGAGGCCCGGTGCATGACATTTGTGCACTGAAGTGTCCCTCAGCCCAGCCTGGGCCCTCTCGTAGTCTGTGACCCCTCGGGGGATGTCCAACTGCCAGCAGCATGAGCCCAGCTTCTGGCTAAGCAGCACTTCCCTTTGTGGGAGCACACTGACCACCAGGGAGCAGTTCCTGCATTGAGCATCTGCCACCTGGTGGTCAGTGTGCATCATAGCAACTGGTCCTTCCACCATTCAGTAGACTTGCATATTAGCCTTTTATTATATAGGATAAAAAGAATTTATTGAGCACTAGTTGTGACAGGTTCTGTGTAAAGGCTGTAAATGTATTATCTTACTAAATCCTAATAATCCTGTAAAATAGCTAATATCTCCCATTTCACAGATGAGAAAACAAAGGAAGTTTAGGGAGGTTAAATAACTTCTCCAAAATTAATAAACTAATAAAAGATAAGAGCTAGGATTAAATATAAGTCTGGTATACTTCCAAGTCTATGCTCCTGATCACCTTATTTATTGCCTCTTTGAGAGTGAAGGCAGGGCAAGATGTAGATCTGTCTCACTACAGGATCCTACTTTCAATTAATTAGGGTACTTTTAGCAGCAAAGAAGAAAAAAGTAATTTAACAATACATAAATGTATCTCACATAAAAAGACTAGACTTAAAATAAGGTGTTTTTAGGGCTGATTAATTCAGTAGTTCAGTGATATCTTTAATGATGTAATTAAACCCTTTCCAATTTCTGCTCTGCTGTTCTCAGAGCATTGGCTTTGTCCTCAAGCATGTCCCTTAATAGTAGCAAGATGGCTGCAGCAGCTACAGGCCTTACCTCCTCACACAATTGTTTTTCTCAGCACATTTCTTTTAAAGTGAGGAAATCTTTCCTAGTAGCTTACCAGTAGACTTCCATTTTTATTTTATTGGCAATTCTTAAACTAATAATGCAAGGAGAATAGAACTACCATGCCTGAGTTAAAGAAATGGCTATCCACCAATCTAAGGTTGGGAAGAAATCAGTTTCCCCTGAAGCATATAGCTGCCTGTTTCTGAACAAAAGTGAGGCTCTTTTAGAAAGGAAGAAGGGCAGGAGTGGCTGTCTGATAAGAAACTAATAGTAACTGCCACATAACCAAACCAAATCATAAGTGAAACTAGAAGCTCTATCAACTGAGGCATTTTCTAACCACTTCCAAATATTAGTTGACAAATGCTTTCAAATCCAGTTATGTTAAAAAGCAAAGTAGCAATCAATTCCAATATTCTATGCTTTGAGAATGAGAGGAAGATGTAGAAGCAACCAAAAGAATCAGCTTTCCACCCATCTGATGCCAAAGAAAGAAATCTGTGGTTTCTCGCTGAGTTTAGAATCTGGACTCTGAAAAAAGAGAAGGAAATATGTAGAAGCCATTCTTCTGATCTCCCTGCCCTGGAACGGAAGACAAAGTACTACTTTCTGTATCAAAGACCCACAATGACTCCTGAGCATTTACCATTGCTGCAGAATTTCTTCTATATTAAATTAGAGGGAAACGATTCCTGTCTATTTATACCTTGAGATTGTTAACTGGGGATTGCTATTTCATGTCTCTTACCATTAATTTAGGGATGATAACCTGTTTATGTTAAAAAAAATTACAGAAATAACATGTAAAAGTTCTTTGTGACATTTAATTTTTTGTGCAAATAGAATGGCCTATTCAAAGTTAGCCAGGAGCATGACTTACATGGTGGAAATTAAAATATTTGGCTTTTTGAAGAGCCTTTGCCAGTGGCTCACTCTCCTACATTTCCCAGCAGCCTTTTTCTCTCTAAGTCTCTATACCTCACATAATACACTTCATGATGGTCACGACATGGCCTGTCCAATAACCTCCATGAGTCAAGTATACTTCTCGACACCTTGACCCTAGGTTTGATTGGCCACATGGCTTTCTGTGGCCAACAGAATGAGGCTGAAATGACAGTGGCCTGTTTCTGAGCCTAGGCCTTAAGAAACCTTACATGCTTCCATCTGCTCTCATGCATTCTATCATCACCCTAAAAGCATGCCCAGGTTAGTAAGCTCACTGGTTCAAAGAGCAGAAATGCCTAAACTAAACCCAGTCTAGATGACCTAAGTCCCAGTCAGCTGATCCTCAGACTATGAACAATAATATCTATTTGTTGCTTAAAGCAATTGAATTTTAGGGTCAACTCTTAAATAACAATAGCAAGCCAATACAGTGCTCAAGTGTAACCATATTCAGCAAGGAAAACATATGAATTAAACAAATTGAACAGTCTCCCAAAATAAGTCCCCAAGCATTTTGTCCCAATTACTTTCTACTACCAATATGCTCAAGAGTGATCTCAATTCTTTTTCTTCTTTATACCATGTTGCCAGGAGAAGGTATTCTTTTTCCATTAATTCTCTCAGTACCCTCTAAAACTGGCCATCTGCATTGCATACTCATTGGCTCATTTAAGTAAGCTCCTGAAGAACATGGGTTTTGTCTTATACTAAACATATCAAGATTAACAAAGTTACATAAGACATTGCATTACATGTAAGAAGTGCTCAATAATGTATGTTTAATTAAAATTTTATTCCATTTAATTACAGTTTCTAATAATCTAGACCCATGGTCGGCAAACTGCGGCTCGCGAGCCACATGCGGCTCTTTGGCCCCTTGAGTGTGGCTCTTCCTAAGCCTTAGGAATACCCTAATTAAGTTAATAACAATGTACCTACCTATATAGTTTAAGTTTAAAAAATTTGGCTCTCAAAAGAAATTTCAATCGTTGTACTGTTGGTATTTGGCTCTGTTAACTAATGAGTTTGCCGACCACTGATCTAGACTAAATCATTTTCATTAGGACCACTACTGCTGGTCACCCATGGAAATTTCACTGGATGAGTCTCTCGTTCCCCAAGTCCTTTCTGTCTACCTAAAGGTGTTCTCTGTGACTGTCTCCCCCAGGTCCAATTATTTTCTAACATATTTGCTGCTACTAGAATATATAGACTTTGTCTTCATCCATGACAATTTATTAATATTAATATATTAACAACTAATATATATTAACTGCTTAGCCCCCATCAGGTATAATATTAGCTGATTTATATGCACAATCTTCTTTCATACTTAAGAGAAGCCCTTTGAGGCAGATTATCATCTTTATTTTATAGATGAGAAAACATCCACTTAGAATAGCATATCCAAGGCTTACACAGAGAATGAAGATTACTATTAAGTCATCCATATCAACAAGTTCACATTTCCCAGCAGCCTTTTTCTCTCTAAGTCTCTATATCTGACATAATACACTTCATGATGGACATGCCATGGCCTGTCCAATAACTCCACATATCCTATCCTGAAAAGCTCACTCCCTGAGGCCCAAAGTGTCTGGTTCATTATTGTTTTTCTTCCTGCGATATTAGTTTTAAACCAATATTTATTTTCCAATTGCTTTTTCATCCCAGAAGCATTTTGGGAGTAGAAACAATTGCTTGCCTTGAATTGCAAAGGCTCCCAGAGAATTGGAAGAGACTTTACCCTCCAAAGAGGAATGGAGAAAATTCAGAAAGAAAAGAATCATCTCTCATTGATGTGGGAGTGTTAAGTGAACTTTAACCCAGAAAAAAAAATTTGTTTTACTGAGATTTTATAAGAATTTCACACATGTTATTTAGTTATGAATATTCTATGAAATAACCTTAGTTATTATAACTAGTTACTCTCTCAATTAATAATAACCTTCCTAAGTGAAGACTGTTTCCTTTCTATGACTCTTCTGGAGTCCTAACACTTGACTGGGCTCTCTGTTTTACATTATCCCCAAATTTACAATGTCATGAAGACTTATTTACAAAGCCCTTCTACAATCATTTAATGAACATAAATATGAGTACACATGATATCAATCCAAACAATCCAGAGATCACTACTGAGAGATATCACATCACACATGCAGACCATAAATATACAATTCACCAGCATTGTATAAGGATTCTAATTTCTCCATATCCTTGCAAACACATTTTCCATTTAAAAAGTATTATTATGGCCATCCTAGTGAGTGTGAAATAATATTTCACTGGGATTTTTATTTCCATGTCCTAATGAATAATGATATTGAACTTGTTCTTTGTTTTCTTTATTGTTTTCCTTCCACTAGACCAAGTTTGTCAATAACTGGTTTATGACTTCAAGATTCAAGATCTTAAAAGAAACAATTTTTTAAAAATCTGTCCTTCCCATACCCTCTTCCTTTAGATTAAGTTCTATTTTTCTCAGTTAAAATGGTAAGCTAAAGACATTCCAAAACTTCCCTCACTCCTTTAACTTTCCTTGATGTATGAACAAAAAGGCTATTCAAAAAAGGTAAACAGCATATTTGGTGGGAAAAAGTAGGAATAGAGAGAAATATGGAGCCTATGAAGTAAGATAATTATGGGAGATTAGATGTGTTCCAGTCTATCTCTTTTAACTTTCTGTATACCTTTATTGAGGCATAACTAATGTACATTAAACAACATATATTTAAAGTATACAACTTAATACATTTAAAAGTGTGTGTATATACATAAGAAACCATCACTACAATCAAGATAGTGCACATAGGAAAAACTTAAGAGTACATCAGGAAACCAAGATGGCAGCATACGTAAAAACCGGAAATTGCTGCCTCCCACAACCACTTCAAAAATACAACTAAAAGACAAAACGGACAACATCCAGAACCACAGGAAGGCTGGCTGAGTGGAAATTCTACAACTAGAAGGAAAGAGAAAAGCACACTGAGACTCAGAGGAGGTGTGGAAGTAAGGTGCAGAGGTACGGAGGCTCATGTGGAAAGGGCTGGAAACTGAGCACACGGTTGTCTTTTTCAATCGGGAGGGAGTCTCAAGCTCCCGACTGCTCTGAACTCCAGTTCCGGGCGAGTCTCTGGGGACCCAGACTCATACAGGAGAAACTGGACTGTCTGGCATTGGTCGAAACTCAAGGGCAGCTTTCTCTCAGAGGTACTTGCAGCGATTACCGGGACACTGAGAAGCGGAGCCTCTTAGGGTAGAACTGAGGAGCAGCCATAACTGCTTGCTCTGCCCTATTGATCCTCAGAGGCCCCGCCCCATCCAAGCTGTGTGCAGAGGCTTTTGCATATGAAAGGCCTGGCCCTTTGCAATCTGAAAATTACCTAACAAACTGCAGCTGGGTCAGAGAGACCCAGAACTTCCAAAAGAAGGCCCAAGGCCCCACAGCAGCTTGCATTGCTTCACAGCGGGGCCTCATCTGGGCACCTCCAAATCCCAAACAAAGAAGAGGAATCTGCAGATCTCTCCATAGCTCCTGCTGGGTAGCCTCAGGCAGAGGCTAAATTAGCACCTCCTTAGAGATCCAAGAGCCAGTGTACCCAGTGGTCAGAGTGGGACCATCCAGAATACAACTCCTAAGCTCCATAAGGGACACACTCAGGGGGCAGACTCAGTGAGGACCAAAGCCCCACTGAAGCAAGCCTTGCCCCAGAAGGGTGTCTCCAGCACAGAAGTTCTCCCACTGCAGACACAGCTGATTCTCACAGCCAATTGGCCTGGAGGTCAATCCCTCCCAGTGTTACCTACAACAATCAAGGCTTAACTACAACAAGACTATGCACAAAGCCCACAAAGGGGTGCACCAAGAGTGTCTACCTCAGGTAATTGGGGAGGCTGAGCCACTGGGCCCTATAGGACACCTAGTACAGAAAGCCACTCTATCAACACAGGGAAGCATAAAAAATGCAGAGACAAAGAAACAGGTCACAAATGACAGAAATGGAGGAAAGCAAACTACTGGATATAGAGTTCAAAACCACACTTTTAAAGTTTTTCAAGAATTCTCTAGAAAACGCCGATAAACTTAGTGAGACCCTCAAGAAATCTAGTGAGATCCTCGAGGTTATGAAAAAGGACCAACTAGAAATTAAGCATACACTGACTGAAATAAAGAATATTATACAGACTCCCAATAGCAGACTAGAAGATCCCAAGAATCAAGTCAAAGATTTGAAATACGAAGAAGAAAAAAACACCCAACCGGAAAAACAAAAAGAAAAAAGAATCCAAAAATATGAAGATACTGTAAGGAGCCTCTGGGACAACTTGAAGCGTACCAACATCCGAATTATGGGGGTGCCAGAAGAAGAGAGAGAGCAAGATATTGAAAACCTATTTGAAGAAATAATGACAGAAAACTTCCCAACATGGTGAAAGAAATAGACTTCCAAGTCCAGGAAGCGCAGAGAACCCCAAACAAAAGGAATCCAAAGAGAACCACATCAAGACACATCATAATTAAAATGCCAAGAGCAAAAGACAAAGAGAGAATCTTAAAAGCAGCAAGAGAAAAACAGTCAGTTACCTATAAGGGAGTACCCATACGACTGTCAGCTGATTTCTCAACAGAAACTATGCTGGCCAGAAGGGAGTGGCAAGAAATATTCAAAGTGATGAAGGCCAAGAACCTACAACCAAGATTACTTTACCCAGCAAAGCTATTCAGAATTGAAAGTCAGATAAAGAGCTTCACAGATAAGAAAAAGCTAAAGGAGTTCATCACCACCAAACCAGTATTATATGAAATGCTGAAAGGTATCCTTTAAGAAGAGGAAGAAGAAGAAAAAGGTAAAGATACAAATTATGAACAACAAATATACATCTATCAACAAGTGAATCTAAAAATCAAGTGAATAAATAATCTGATGAACAGAATAAACTGGTGAATATAATAGAATTAGGGGCATAGAAAGGGAGTGGACTGACTATTCTTGGGGGGGAAAGGGGTGTGGGGGTGCGGGAAGAGACTGGACAAAAATCGTACACCTATGGATGAGGACAGTGGGGGGGGGGGGGGTAAGAGAGACCCAGAACTTCCAAAAGAAGGCCCAAGGCCCCACAGGGCAGGGTGGGGGGGGGGGGTGGGAACCGGGTGGAAGAGAACTATGGGGGGGGAAAAAGAGGAACAACTGTAATAATCTGAATAATAAAGATTCAATTTTTTTTTAAAAAGATAGTGCACATAGCCATCACTCCTGAACGTTTCTTTGTGCCCCTTGGTAATTCTACCTTCTTGTACCCAGGTAACCATTGATCTGATTTTTGATGCTATAGTTGAGAAACATTTTATACAACTTACATAAATATAATCATTTTAAATGGAACATCTAAATAATTTATTCTGGTAACTTTTTGCGCCATGTATTTTGAAGCTTTGTTGTTAGGTACATACAAATGTAGGATTGTTGTTTTCTTGGTGAACTGATCCTTGTATCATTATGTAATATCCTTCTTTGTTCATGGTAATTTTCTTTTCTCTGAAGTCTACCTTGTCTGAAATTAATGTAACCTCTCCAACTTTCTTTTTATTTAGTGTTTTCACAATATAACTTTTTCCATCATTTTACTTTTTTATTGTGGTAAAATACACATAACTTAAAAAGTATCATTTCTATTGCTCTTCCTTCATTTCAAATTTTCCAAGTTTCCTCTGGCACCATTTCCCTTCCATATGAAGAATTTACTTTAGAAATTCTTTTAGAAGAGGTTTCCTAGAAATGAGTTATTTTCATTAGTCTGAGAATGTCTTTATTTCACCTTCTTTCTGAAGGGTATTTTCACCTATACAGAATTTGCAGCTGATGGTTCTTTTCTTTCAGCACTTTAAAAATTCTTGTCCTACTTCTTTCTGGCCACCATGGATTCTGATGAGAAATCTTCAATGTTTAAAATTGTAGTTATAAATCATACATCATTTTTCTCTGGCTGCTTTCAGTATATTATTTTTTCTTTGCTTTTAAGTTTCAGCTGATTGATTATGACATGTCTGTACATATTTATTTGGGTTTATACTGTTAGGGATTCTCTGAGCTTCATGGATCTGCAGGATTATATCTTTCAACAAATTTAGTAAGTTTTGACATTTTTTTTTTTGCAATGCAGTTCTTCTCCTCTCCCTCAGAGACTCAAATGACATGCATGTTAGACATTTTAGTTTTGACTCTCAGATCCCTGAGGGTCTGTTAAATTATCTTTCTACCTTTTTTTCTTTTTGTTTAGATTGATCAGTTTTTCTTGATCTATCTTCACATTCACTGACACTTTTGTCTGTCATCTCTATGCTGCTATTAAGGCTCTACAGTGACTTTATTTTAGTTATTATATTTTCAGTTCTAAAATTCCATTTGCTTCTGTTTTATATTTTCAATTTATTTACTGAGACAGTCTTTCTTTCCATTTGTTTTTAAGAGTGTATGCATTTACTTGTTGGTGCTTACTAAGATAGCTTAGAGTCTTTCTCAGATAATTCCAACATTTGTGTCATATTTTCATTTGCATGTTTATTAATTTTTTCAATGCAAGCTGAGATTTTCCTGGGTTTTGTATGACATGTAATATTATATATATCCTAACGATTTTGAATAGTAAGACTCTGGGTCTTATTCAAATTCAAACTAGTCCTCCTTGGGTTATGATTTCAATGAGAGTCCTGCTTTCAAAGACATTACAGTGCTATTTTAATATACAGTGGAACCTTGGTTCTTGAACTTAATTCATTCTGGAATGCTGCCTGAGAAGCAATTTGTTCAAAAAACGAATAATTTTTTCCCATTAGAAATAATGTAAATTGAATTAATTCATTCCAGACCCCCAAATGATTCCATGTTTTAACCTTTCTTATATACAGTACATGTCTAATGTGCTATTTAATCTGTAAACAAATACTTATTTTCTTAAGTTTATTGAACCATCCCCTGCTAGCCTTAAATGAATCACTTTCAGTACTCATTCTAGGGGTGTTAGAAGACAAAGTTAAAAATATCACTCAATCAGAGAACCAAAAGAAAAAAACAATTAAAAAACAGGAGGACTGCTTAAGGAAGCTGTGGGGCAAAGTGAAACGTAACAATATTAGAATAGCAGGTGTGCCAGAAGAGACAGAAAGGGAGAAAGGCATAGAGAAGGTGTTTGAAGAAAGAATGGCAGAAAACATCCCTAACCTGGCAAAGGAAAAAGTCCCACATGTTCAGGAGGCACAGAGAACCCCAACCAAGAAGAACCCCAAGCAAGAAGAACCCCAACAGGCCCATGCCCACACACATCATAATTAATTTAATATGCCAAAAATTAAAGACAAAGAGACAATCTTAAAGGCAACAAGAGAAAAGAAAACTGTTCCCTACAAAGGAATTCCCATAAGGCTTACATGTGATTTCTCAATGGAGAGTCTACAGGGCAGAGGGTATGGCATGAAGTATTCAAGGCAATGGAAAGCAAAGGTCTGAGACCAAGATTACTATATCCAGCAAGGCTATCATTCAAAACAGATGGTCAAATAAATAGCTTCTGAGACAAAAAAAAAAAAAGGCTAAAAGAAGTACATCACCACCAAGCCAGCATTACAAGAAATGCTAAAGGGACTGGTGTAATGAGATAAAGAAACAGAGAGAGATGCCTACCCATACAGAATTAAAATGACAATAAATAAGTACCTATCAATAATAACCCTAAATATAAATGGATTAAATGTTCTAATTAAAAGTAATAGGGTAGCTGAATGGATACAAAAACATGACCCAACTGTATGCTATCTAAAAGAGACCCACTGCAAAACAAAAGACACACAGAGGATGAGAGTGAAGTGATGGAAAAAAAATTTCCATACAAAAGGAAAAGAAAAAAAAAGCTGTAGTAGCAATACTCATTTCTGACAAAACAGACTTTAAAATGAAGGCCATCATAAGAGACAACAAAGGTCATTACATAATACTAAAGAGATCAATCCAACAAGAGGATATAACCCTGGTAAACATATATGCACCCAATATAGGAGCACCTAAATATATAAAAAAATTCTAGAGGACTTTTATGGAGAGATCAACAACAATACAGTCATAGTAGGGGACTATAACACTCCTCTGACTTCACTGGATAGATCTCCCAGACAAAAACTTAACAAGGAAACAGAGACTCTAAAGGACACACTGGATCAGATGGACTTAGTTGACATTTATAGGACATATCACCCCAACACAGCAGAATATACATTCTTCTCAAGTGCACCTGGATCAGTCACAAAGATAGACCACATGTTAGGACACAAAACAAGTCTCTACAAGTTCAAAAAGATTGAAATCACATCAAGCATCTTCTCAGATCACAGTGGAATGAAATTAGAAATCAACTACAGTAAAAACACCCAAAAACATTTAACCACATGGAGGATAAACAGCATGTTATTAAACAATGAATGGGTTACCAATGAGATCAAGAAAGAAATCAAAAACTTCCTGGAAACAAATGAAAATGAACACACAACAATGGAAAATCTCTGGGACACAGCAAAAGCAGTCCTGAGAGGTAAATTCATAGCACTATAGGCATACCTCAAAAAGAAAAAAGAAAAGAAATATCAGCAATAAACTATTTAACCCTACAACTTAAAGGACTAGAAAGAGTACAACAAGAAAAGGCCAGAGTAAGTAGAAGGAAGGAAATAATAAAGATTAGAGCAGAAATAAATAACATAGAGACAAAAAAAAACAATATAAAAAATCAATGAAACCAAGAGCTGGTTTTTGAAAGGGTAAACAAAATTGATAAACTATTAGCCATACTAACCAAGAAACAAAAGAGAGAGGACACAAATAAATAAAATCAGAAACAAAAGTGGAGAAGTAACCACTGACACCACAGAAATACAAAGGATTGTAAGAAAATACCATGAACAACTATATACCAACAAGCTGGACAATGTGGATGAAATACACAAATTCCTAGAAAAACATAATCTCCCAAACTGAATCAGGAGGAATCAGAAAACCTGAATAGGCCAATAACAACTGATGAAATAGAAGCAGTAATAAAAAAAATCCCACCAAACAAAAGCCCAGGACTGACGGCTTCACAGGGGAGTTTTACCAAACATTCAAAGAAGAACTATACTCCTCAAACTATTTCAGAAAATCCAAGAGGAAGGAACACTGCCAAACTCTTTTTATGAGGCCAGCATTATCCTAATGCCAAAACCATATAAAGATACTACAAATAAAGAGAATTATAGGCCAATATCCCTGATGAAAATAGATGCTAAAATCCTCAACAAAATATTAGCAAATCTCAGCCACCAATATATTAAATAGATCATACATGATGATCAAGTGGTTCTTATTCCAGGAATACAAGGCTGGTACAATACTCACAAATCAATAAACATGATATATCACATAAACAAATTGAAAGACAAAACTCACATGATCATATCAATAGACGCAGAGAAAGCATTCGACAAAATCCAACACCCATTTTTTGATAAAAACTCTCAGCAAATTGGGAATAGAGGGAGCATATCTCAACATGATAAAGGCCATATTTGACAAACCTACAGCCAACATCATACTCAATGGACAAAAACTAAAACCAATTCCCCTAAGAAGAGGAACAAGACAGGGATGCCCACTTTCACACTCCTGTTCAATATAGTACTGGAAATGCTAGCCATAGCTATCAGACAAGAAGACGAAATAAAAGGCATTCAAATTGGAAAAGAGGAAGTAAAACTGTCAGTATTCACAGCTGACATGATACTGTACATAAAAAAACCCTAAAGACTCCATCAAAAAACTACTAGATTTAATAAATGAATTTGGCAATGTAGCAGTATACAAAATTAACACCCAGAAATATATGGCTTTTTTTATACACTAATAATGAACTCAACAGAAAGAGAAACCCAAAGAACAATCCCATTTAATATTGCAACAAAAAATTAAGATACCTAGGAATAAACTTAACTAAGGAGTTAAAAGACCTGTACTTGGAAAACTACAGGACATTGAAAAAAGAGATAGAGGAAGACATAAACAAATGGAACAATATACCGTGTTCATGGATTGGTAGAATCAACATTATTAAAATGTCCATACTACCCAAAGCAATCTATAGAATCAACGCAATCACCATTAAGATACCAATGGCATATTTCACAGATCTAAAACAAACTTCCCCAAAATTCATTGGGAATAAAAAAAAGACCCCAATAGCCACAGCAAACCTGTGAAAGAAGAATAAAGTTGGAGGGATCACAATACCAGATATTGAGCTATATTACAAAACCTCTATTCTCAAAACTGCCTGATACTGGCACAAGAACAGACACATAGACTAATGGAACCGAACAGATAACCCAGAAATCAACCCAAACCTTTATGCTCAATTAATATTTGACAAAGGGGGCAAGAGCATACAATGGAGTCATGAGTCTCTTCAGTAAATGGTGCTGGGAAATTTGGTAGGATACATGCAAAAAATGAAAATAAACCGCCAACTTACACCATACACAAAAATAAACTCAAAATAGACAAAGGACTTAAACATAAATGGGAAACCATAAAAATCTTAGAAGAATCCATAGGCAGCAAAATATCAGACATATGTCATAGCAATATCTTTACCAATACAGCTCCTAGAACAACAGAAACTAAGGAGAAAATAAACAAATAGGACTACATCAAAATAAAAAGCTTCTGCATAGCAAAAGAAACCATCAACAAAACAACAAGAAAACCCACTGCATGGGAGAACATATTTTCCAATGCTATTTCAGATAAGGGTTTAATCTACAAAATTTACAGGGAACTCATACGACTTAACAAAAGGAAGATAAACAATCCAATCAAAAAATAGGCAAAGGACCTAAATAATCACTTTTAGAAAGAGGACATAGAGAAGGCCAAGAGACATATGAAAACATGCTCAAAGTCACTAATTATCCGAAAGATGCAAATCAAAACAACAATGAGGTACCACCTCACACCTGTCAGAATGGCTATCATCAACAAATGACAAGTGCTGGCGAGGATGTGGAGAAAAAGGAACCCTCATGCACTGCTGGTGGGAATGTACCCTGGTGCAGCCACTGTGGAAAACAGTATGGAGTTACTTCAAAAAGTTAAAAATGGAACTCGCATTTGACCCAGTAATCCCCCTTCTGGGACTATATCCCAAGAAATCAAAAACACCAATCAGAAAGGATATATGCACTCCTATGTTCATAGTAGCACACTTTACAATAGCTAAGATTTGGAAACAGCCTAAGTGCTCACCAGCAGAGAAGTAGGATAAACACAAAGCTATCCAAAACTAGATACATCATGGTCAACCTTTAAAAGACAAAGACAAAGAAAAATGTTTGAAAATATCAAAAGAAAAACTATCAATCACATATAGAATAATAATACCATTAAAAGCTGACTTCTAATTAGAAACAGTAGAGGACAGAAGGCAGTGGAATGACATATTCAAAGTGCTGGGGCAGGGGTTAGAGAAACAAACTTATCAACCAAAAAGTCTATATCCAGCAAAACTATACTGTAAACTTGTGAAGATGAAATAAAGATAAACAACCTTAAAATAAAAATAGTTGGTTATAAGGATTTCATCAAATAAAAAGTTTTGTTCTTCAAAAGAGACCTTTAAGAAAAAATTCTTCAAAAACTACAGACTAGGACAGTGATGGCGAACCTTTTGAGCTCGGCATGTGAGCATTTTGAAAAACCCTAACTTAACTCTGGTGCCGTGTCACATATAGAAATTTTTTGATATTTGCAACCATAGTAAAACAAAGATTTATATTTTTGATATTTATTTTATATATTTAAATGCCATTTAACAAAGAAAAATCAACCAAAAAAATGAGTTCGCGTGTCATAGGTTCGCCATCACTGGACTAGGAGAAGGTATTCTTTACAAATTATTTAGCTGATAAAGGACTTGTACCTAGAATATATGAAGAACACTCACAACTCAATAAAATGAAAATCCAGTTTAAAATGGGCTGAGGATAACCATATAATAATAAACACATTAAAAAATACACAACATCATTAGTCATTAGGGAAATGTAAATTACCACAATGAGATACCACCTCACGCCCACTAGAAAACAGACTCACTGGAAATAATCAGATAGCATACTTACTTTTGGCTCCCACTATCCCTTTAAAATATATTTTGTGGGGGAAGTATTTCCTATGCCTCTAGAGCAGCGGTTCTCAACCTGTGGGTCGCGACCCTTGGGGGTTGAACGACCCTTTCACAGGGGTCGTCTAAGATCATCAGAAAACACATATATAATTACATATTGTTTTTGTGATTAATCACTATGCTTTAATTATGTTCAATTTGTAACAATGAAAACACATCCTGCATATCAGATATTTACATTACGATTCATAACAGTAGCAAAATTACAGTTATGAAGTAGCAACAAAAATAATTTTATGGTTGGGGGTCACCACAACATGAGGAACTGTATTAAAGGGTCGCGGCATTAGAAAGGTTGAGAACCACTGCTCTAGAGGGAAATTTAGGTTTTTCCATGGCTTTTAATTCTCACTCTCGGGTAGTAAATGTTTTATGGTCACCTTAAGACTCAACCATAGTCTCAATCTTCACAAAATCTCTAATCCCAGGTTATAATCAAACCTTTATACTTAATTCAAAACTAAATCTACTTCCTGCTCAAGGGTTCACACAAGGTAAGGGAAATGTGAGAAAAGTAAGAACCCGCTTATAATTATTAAGTATTGTATGTTTTAAAAATTCTTGTGATACTAAGTGTTCCACAGTACACTGGATAAAAATCACTGACTTAGAGGAATTTACTCTGTTCTGGCAGTAATTTATTCCTTCCAAAGGCTAGGGACACAGTAGCCCATCTATGCTGAGGCCTATCTGCCTTTCAATGAACTTCTATTTAAGTGGATCTAAGATGTTCCCCATAATGGCCCTTGTTTGTGTGATCCCACATCTGACCTACTAAAAACATTAATGGATTCTTTCCCCAAAACATATTGTGAGAACTGCAGGCCTATTCCAATGCAGTAGCAAATCTCCTTTGTCCCATCACAAAAGTAACTAGGCCGTCTATCTTTTACTCTCTAGATTTCCTGGAAAGAAGTCTGTTCATGGCAGTCTCCCATACCAGTGGTAGAAAATGTATATCAAGTGCCTTACATTGCCCTTCTCTCTTGACCTTAGGTGAAGAGGGAAGCACTTTCCCCTTATTCCTGGTAGAGAGGTGTGGAGAAAAAGATGCACAGTACCACTTTCTCGAAATAGAGCTTCCTTTAAAAACAATCCTCGAATATCTAACAATCCATACTTTAACACCCTCATATGGGTGAAGAGTTTTTAAAATTATGTGAGCAGTTTCTAGGTATATCCTTATGCATCTTGGACTGGCACTTTGTATGTAACCTCTATTGGATACTTACTTATACCTTAGTAAAAACTTCCAATTTAACATGCTGCTATTGAAATGTATTTAAGGTATAATTTAATTTCCATATAATGCCAAGAGTCCACTGGCCTGGACCTCTACTCAACCATCACAATTATAAGAGGATAGAAACTAGTTCTTGGGCTATTTGACTCTTCCTTTAAATATTTCCACTAATCCCCAAAAGGCTAGTTGGCCAGAATTCACTTGGTAATTGATCTAGTTATAAGTGAGGCAGAATCCTAGTGCTGGTATTTGCAACTACTATGCCCTATGCCTTTGTTGGTAGCATTCGATACTCTCCTTACCATTTCTGATGAGGGTCTACTAAAACACAAACTCTTTGAGAACTCTTTGCCCTGGCCCCACTTTATTATCACAGAAAGTATTCCATTGTGCTTAATCCCTGATAATCCAATACAAAAATTTTGAAATTATATAACCTCTATCATTGTTCATCAACCAAGATTTAATAGTAACAAATTTCTTCAAATTCTTTAAACAACTGATATGAAAATGCTTAGCATTTGTTTATAAAATTTGGAATTTCATGGAAATGGTTCTCCTAAAAATGCTAATTGTTTATTTATTTTTAAATGGTAACTTCATACATTTCTTATTTGATGACACTCACATTTCTGGGAGGAATTAAGCTAATACATGCCACAGCATGCTAAATGAAAACTGGGGAATGGCTGCTTCCAAACACATGCAGCCAATTATCATGATGTAGACTCTTCATTTAAAAATGAACAAATAAAACTTTTATTTTTTCACAAATTTCAAGACTTTAAAAACTTTCCAGAGCTCTCTAGAAAGGGTTTTCTCATGTTCTGAACCTGCTAAGAACATAGCTCTTTTGTTCCTATATGCAGTTGTGGCTCCACTTATAAATTTTCAAGTAAAATATATCATTTTAAAGACAGAAAGAGAGCAAGGCCTCGGCTTCTCAAATGTCTTTACATGTTAAATATTTGGAAAGGTCAGGACACCAACCAATGTTGGGATATGGGAGAACTATTTAACTTTCTTGTATAAAATAAGCTCTTTCTCAGCTTGATGATTATTTCAGTTTTGTCTAATAATATGGTTGTTGCCAAACACTTCAGAATCACCCAAAAAGTGCATTTTTAAAACTAGAAATAGTAGCATTTTTTTTTTCAAAAATCATGCTTTAAAGATTCATAAAAAGGACTAGCAAAGTCTGATGTGAGAAATGAATTTCAAATTTACCCTTAACATAATCTGTGCAGTAGGATTTAAAGTAAGATGGAAAACAGAGAGTAATTAGAACTTTTTATTCCACTGAGTGGTTGGCAAGCCATTTCCCACAGAGAGGCCTCTGAGTCTTACTCAGGAATAACAACATTAAAGGATTTTATTATATATCTTCCTAGAATCACTGAAATTTTTATGGTGAATAGGCAAATTAAGTTATTTATTGTTCTGGTATTTGTTTAAAAGTTGCTTCTAAGGGCGCAACTTTCATGTTACTCATTTTTTGGATATCAGATTTCTTTAGGTTAGAATTTTAGTGTATTCCATATTAGATGACCCATAAGAAATAAGGGCAACAGTTTGCCTTGTGTATTCACTTCCCTAATGGGATCTAAAAAGAGTTGTTATTTTTTACTTTGTCATCTTTTTATTTCTTGTTAGGATAGAATGGAGATATCCAAGCTCTTTGCATGCTAGACCAGAAACCAGAAGTCATAATGTTCATTTTCAATTCTTATTGTTTGCCAAATTCCTCTCTATAAAGTAAGGAAGACTAATTACCACACACACACACACACATACATACACACACACACACACACACAGGTTTTTATGATGATGATGCCAGGTAACATAACGAAAGCCCCTAGCATAGGGCTACTTTATAAAGGCACTTAATTATTTGGTTGCCAGTTTGATTCCTGCTTGGGACACATACCTGCCTGGGTTCAATCCCTGGTATGGGGCATGCAGGAGGCAGCTGATCATCGTTTCCCGCTCACATCAATGTTTCTCTCTCTCTCTCTCTCTCCCTCTCCCTTCCCCTTTCGCTCTCTTTAAAAATCAATAATCTTAAAAAATTTACAAGATGGGCTTAAGAGTAAACAATAGAAGAAAGAGCAGTGAGCTTGAATACAGATTAATAAAGTAATTCAATTTGAGGAAAAAGGAAAAAAACTAATGAAAAAATTTAATAGACTCTCATGGATCTTTGGGACAATATGATATGACCTAACATACATATAACTAAGTCCTGAAGGAGCCTGGGACAGATAAAATATCTGAAGAAATAATGGCCAAAACTGGTGATGAGAAACACCAAATGTACAATTAATAACTTACATAGTGTGTTCTCTGACAAGAAATTAAATTAAGAAAAAAATGAGATATCTAGGAAATCTCCTAGTATTCGTAAAAAATAAACACATTTCTATATAATCCATTGGCCAAGGAAGAAATCACAGAGAAATTAGAAAATATTTCAAACTGAATTATAACAATACTAGTATATCAAAATTTACGAAATGCAGCCAAAACAGCACTTTAGAGGAATCTATAGTATTAAATTCTTATATTAGAGAAAAGAGAAATATTTAAAATAAATTTTCACCTTACAAAGCCAGAAGGGAAAAAAGCAAATTAAATCCAAATTAAGTAGTGGGAAAGGAATGATAAAGATCAAATTAGAAATCAGCACAAAATAGAGAAAATGAACAATGTTGAAAGTATTTTTTTCTTTTTTAAAAATTTTTTTTATTTATTTCAGAGAGGAAGGGAGAGGGAGAGAGAGATAGAAACATCGATGAGAGAGAATCATCACTGCCCTCTACTGGGGATCAAGTCCCAAACCCAGGCACATGCCCTGACCAATAATCGAACCATGACCTCCTGTTTCATAGGTTGATGTTCAAGCACTGAGCCACACCACTGGGAAGGTTTCTTTTTTCTTTTAAATAATTAATAAAAGTAATAAGCACCTACCAAGAATAATTAGGAGAAAAACACAAATTAACAATATCAGGAATAAAAAAGAAGCATCACTGCAAATCCTACAGATCTTAAAAGGAAAATAAAGTAATACAATGAACAATTTTATATCCATATATTTGAAAACTTAAATATAATGGGCAAATTCCTTAACACACACACACACACACACACACAAAACGTAAGGCTCTGGCTGGGTAGCTCAACTGGTTAGAGCTGTGGTCGACAAACTTCGGCTCGCGAGCCCCATGCAGCTCTTTGGCCCCTTGAATGTGGCTCTTCCTAAGCCTTAGGAGTACCCTAATTAAGTTATTAACAATGTACCTACCTATATAGTTTAAGTTTAAAAAATTTGGCTCTCAAAAGAAATTTCAATCGTTGTACTATTGATATTTGGCTCTGTTGACTAATGAGTTTGCCGATCACTGGGTTAGAGCATTGTCCTGATAAGCTAAGGTTGCAATTCAAAAATCCCTAGTCAGGCCACATACAAGAATCAATCAATGAATGAGTGAATAAGTGGAACAAAAAATCAATGTTTCTCTCTCTCTTCTTTTTCTTTTTCTTTTTTCTTCCTTTCTCTCTCTCTTCACTAAAAAAAAACCACAAAAACACTACTTAGAAATAACTCAAGAAGAAAGAGAACATCTGAATAGTCCTATATATATTAAAGAACTAAATATGTAATAAAAATTTCACACAAAGAAAACTCGACACCAAACTGAGTTCTCTGGTATATTCTGTCAACCTTCAAGGAAGACAATATCAATATTACACAACTCTTTCAGAAGAATAGAAAAGAATGATTTTACCTTATTTTATGAGCCTGCTTAACCCTGATACCAAAATCAGACAAGGACATTACAAAAAAAAAGTTACAGTTCAATAGACCAAATCTTCAACTATATAATTATATGGGGGGAAGGATAGCATTTTTAACAAATGCTGCTGGAAAAACATATGAAAAAATGAACATTAATCTCTCCCTGACAAAATCAATAGAAAATGGATCACAGACCTCAGTGTAAAACCTAAAGCTAAAAAAAATGTCTAGAAGAAAACATGAAAAAAACTTGTGGCCTTGGGAGCAGACAGGGATTTCATATATGGGACAAAGAGAACATTACATATATTTTAATTTTATAAACTGGACTTATCATAAGTAAAACTTTCTGCTCTACAAGTTAGAAGTTCATTAGTAGGAGAAAGCATACCAATTGTGGGATACTAATACACTGGAAAACAACTCAAGAAATTTTTTTAATGAACCACAGAAATACAACATGGATGAGTATTAGAAACATTATGTTAATTTTTAAAAGTCAGACAGCCATAAAAAATAATAAAATCTTGCCATTTGTGACAACACTGATGTACCTAAAGAGTACAATGTTGAATAAAATAAGATGGACAGAGAAAAACAAATAATGCATGATTTCACTTACATGTGGAATCTAAAAACAAACAAACAAACAAGATGAACAGAAACAAACTCATAGATTCAGAGAACAAACTAATGGTTGCCAGAGAGAAGGCAGATGTGAAGATGGGTGGAAAAAGGGAAAGGGATTAAAAAGTACAAACTTTTAGCTATATAATAAGTCATGGGGATGTAATGTACAGCATAGGAAATATAGTCAATAATATAGTTATAATGATGTACAGTGACAGATGATGAGTAGACTTATTATGGTGATTCTATATGGGACAAAGAAGTGATTGCTTCTGAGTTGGGCCTCACTTTGTGAGGTATATAAATATTAAGTTACTATGCTGTACACTTGAAACTAATATAATATTGTATGTCAACTATAATTTTAAAATTTTTTTTAAAAAGGACTGGACACCGAAGAATAGATATGAAGTTTAAGAACAGGCAAAATATTCTATGGTGATAGGAGTCAGAACAGTGATAGCCTTTTGGAGATTGGGGATTGGGACTTACTATCAAGGGACAGCAAGAGACTTTCTGGATGACAGAAATTTCTAGATCTTATCTGAGGTGGTAGTTACATAGGTGTATACTTTTAGTAAAACTAATCAAGTTGTACTCTTCAGATCTTTACATTTTATGATATATAAATTTTACTTCAACTTTTTAATGTGACAACATGGAAAAAGAAATTTCAGTTTCTGCCAATTTATGTAATTTTTCATCTAGATTTCAGAAGATACCAAGTACCAAGTAAAATTAAACTCAAGTGACACATGCACCTTACTTGAACTCAATTATGGACTATAACATACCTAAAATGGAAGGTTACAAAATGCATCCATTTAATATTCTACAAATTAGGAAAGGTATAGTCATATTAGAAAGATAAAACAAGGGCAGTAGGTAGCCAACAGCATGGGGCTTACTTTTCCATCTGCTTCTTCCCTTTACCTCCCAGTGTGTTCAACTTCCAAGGACAGCCCATCTGAACTCTCTGGAAACCAAAAGATGCCCATAAACTTTCAGGCCTTGCCACCATGTGCTATATAAAAGTTATCATCAAGACAATAGCCAAGCACAATTCAGAAGCAATCACTTCTTTGGTAACCCATCAAAGTCACTCAAGTCAGTGAGACTGACCTTAACCAACATTAACTCAGGATTCCAAGCAAGTTGAGGTGGAGATGAATTTTTTTGTCTAACTGGCTACAAAAACACATGTATGAATTCCTTCTTGCTCACCTTCATGCTCGACTTTACCTCTTCCTGTTTATTTTCTTTTTCACACATGCACAAACAGTCATGTTGTCATATGGGACAAGTGAACACTGAATCTTATGGGTAAAAAAAACAGATGTTTTGCAATTTTCCTTTACAAAACCATATTTTATATTGGGTTATTCTATGGATTTACAGCCAATGAAGAGATGTTACTACATTAACTCATGAAGGGGGATGAGAAAAACTGGAAAGGAAGACACAGACAAGGCAAAGAGAAGCTATCCAGAAGGCTGCAATTGGAGAAGCATGACAAATGGGCAGCACTGTTTTAGAGGGTTCCGGGAGAAAGGCAGATTGCCTGACTGGGAGAGATTCTCCACAGCTGGAGCATCGCACACACCATCTGGAATTTTTTAAATCTGCTTTCCCCAGGTGATCTGATTCTCAGAGTGTCAGTGGAGATGAGAAAGGAGTAATTGTATAGCTCAGAATAGCTCCAAATGCTCCCCAAATTAGTTAATAAAATCTCATTTGAATCAGTTTCATCTTATCCAAATTGAGACCCTACTTTTGTGTTGTTTTTCCACAAAGAATGGAATGGTAGGAGTTTAACCCCTAAAGGTTTTTCTGTACAGTGGAACAAAACAGGATTCCCAGCATGGTGGTCAAAAATGATGTTCAAAACTGTTGGATCTGGTCCAAATTTCCCAATACAGGCCAACAAAGCTTCATTTTCAGTCTTACTCCTCTTAACTAGTCTTAGCACTACTTTTAGTTGTTGCCAAATGGAGAGTCTACATACTTAGGTCCCTAGTTTTCTTTCCCATAGGGCCCAAGCTCCAGATTTAAAACAATAAAGAAAAATACAATTATTTTTTAAAAGCACGACTACAAACCTTCATAAAAATTAAAGACCGGTTTTCTTTCTTTCATAACATATGTGTGTCTGTAAATACAGAACTAGGGTACAGCGAAGGGTGGGAGTGTGAAAGAGAAGAAGAGATAGAGCTTGCTTGGAAGAAATAAAAAGTAGAAGGAAAGGGATTCTGCCTTTATCTTATGTCCTCATTTCTGCCCCAACCCACTTTTTCTTAGGGAGTCTCCCATCCTATCTTACATTATACCAGAAGTATAAAAACAAACTTTTTCTGTAACAGGTCAGACAGCAACTATTGTAGGTGTTGTGTGCCATGTGGGTTCTGTTCCAACTACTGAATTCTGCCATTGTAACTAAAACCAACCATAGAAAATATATACATGAATGAATATGGCTTTGTTCCAATTTATGGAAACTGACATTTGGATTTCATATACTTTTCATATGTCATGAAATATTCTTTTGGTATTTTTTCAGCCATTTAAAAATTTGAAAACCTTTCTTAGCTTGCAAACCATACAAAAGCAGTCAACAGGCCAGATTTGGCTCATAGGCCATAGTTTGCCAATTCCTGTTTAATACCAATAAAGACCATTATTCATCCTGATAAAGGTCACTACTCAAGATTCAGTTCCAGAGCTGTGCAATGTTACAGCAAAAATCTCACATGATTCCTTACTTAGAGTAGGTTTTTAAATAACTAAAGTGTTCCATCCTACTGAGAAAAACTCTGGTAAACATTCCATTCTCAGATCAACAGATGCCAAAGGTCTAAACAAACGTGCATATAAACATCGATTTTCACATTGCTTACTCTGGTTTCTTTTGGACAGCATTTACTTTCTCATTTATTATCAGACATCATCTTTACCTGAAAGGGACAGATTAAATGGCTATAATTTTTTTAATCTTTTAAGAAACATACCACTAATACTACTTTTCATTTAGAAAAAAAAATGGTGTGCAGTTTTGGAACACTTATTATTTTTTAGAATATATATGGAACTTACTCTTAATTTTGATTTTTAGATACTATGTTTCAAGATTATTTGATCTTTAATGTTGAAATGATGTGTATCACCAATAAACTTATATCTGCATCCTTTAAAAAATAATTAAATAAATGTGTATCTAGTATAAATTCCTTCTTCACTTTTAAAATTTCAAAAATTTTCTACTTTGCCTACTTTTTATTGAATTTATTTGCATGACATTGGTTCACAAAACCATACAGGCTTCAAGTGTACAGCTCAATAAAAATCTGCACACTGCATCTTATGTTTATTGCCCCAAGCAAAGTCTCTTTCTATCTCCATTTCACTCCTCCTTTGTCCACCTCCACCTACCCCTACCTCGCTTTCCCTCTTGCTATTATCACACTGTTGTCTGTGTCTATATGTTATGTATATACTTTTTAGATTAATCCCTTTACCTTCTTTCATTTTTATTTATTTTATTTTTTTTAATTAAATCTTTATTGTTCAGATTACATTTGTTCCTCTTTTATTCCCCCCATAACTCCCCTCCTCCCAGTTCCCGCCCCACCCTCCGCCCTCACTCCCCACCCACTGTCCTCATCCAGAGGTACACGATTTTTGTCCAGTCTCTTCCCGCATCTCCCACTCTCCTTTCCCCACCAAGAATAGTCAGTCCATTCCCTTTCTATGTCCCTGATTCATTATAATCACCAGTTCATTCTGTACATCAGATTACTTATTCACTTGATTCTTAGATTCACTTGTTGATAGATGCATGTTTGTTGTTCACAATTTGTATCTTTACCTTTTTCTTCTTCCTCTTCTTAAAGGATACCTTTCAGCATTTCGTATAATACTGGTTTAGTGGTGATGAACTCCTTTAGCTTTTCCTTATCTGTGAAGCTCTTTATCTGACCTTCAATTCTGAATGATAGCTTTGCTGGATAAAGTAATCTTGGTTGTAGGTTCTTGGTATTCATTGCTTTGAAAATTTCTTGCCATTCCCTTCTGGCCTGCAAAGTTTCTGTTGAGAAATCAGCTGACAGTCGTATGGGTATTCCCTTGTAGGTAATTGAGTCTCTTTCTCTTGCTGCTTTTAAGATTCTCTCTTTGTCTTTTGCTCTTGGCATTTTAATTATGATGTGTCTTGGTGTTGTCCTCTTTGGATTCCTTTTGTTTGGGGTTCTCTGCACTTCTTGGACCTGTAAGTCCATTTCTTTCACCAGGTGGGGGAAGTTTTCTGCCATTATTTCTTCAAATAGGTTTTCAATATCTTGCTGTCTCTCATCTTCTGGCACCCCTATAATTCGGATGTTGGTACGCTTGAAGCTGTCCCAGAGGCTCCTTACGCTATCTTTGTATTTTCGGATTCTTTTTTCATTTTGCTTTTCCGGTTGGGTATTTTTTGCTTCTTTACATTTCAAATCTTTGACTTGATTCTTGCGCTCCTCTGGTCTGCTGTTGGGTGTCTGTATAATATTCTTTATTTCAGTCAGTGTATGCTTAATTTCTAGTTGGTTCTTTATCACAGCATCAAGGGTCTCATTAGATTTCATGAGGCTCTCATCAAGTTTATTGGCAGCTTCTAGCACATTATTGCAAGCCCTCAAAATTGCGTTTTTTAGCTCTATATCCTCCATTTCTGTCATGTTTTTTTGTCTCCGCATTTTTTATGCTTTCTTGGTGCACCCCCTTGTGGTCTTTGTGCACAGTCTTGTTCTAGTTAAGCCTTGATTGTTGTAGTTAATACTAGCAGGATTTGACCACCAGGCCAACTGGCTGTGAGAATCACCTGTATCTGCAGTGGGAAAACTTCTGTCCTCTGGAGAGGTGCTAATCTAGCCTTTGCCTGAGGCTATCCGGCAAATGGCTCTGTGCAGGGCTTGGGCAGGGCGGGATCAACCGGGCAGGTGGAGGGAGCAGTTATGGCTGCTCTCAGTCCCATTCCCAGAGGCTCTGCTTCTCAGAACCCCAGCAACTGCTGCAAACCTCGGAGAGAAAGCTGCCCTCACGTTCCAACTGATGCCAGACAATCCCGCCTCTCCCATTTGAGTCTGAGTCCCTAGAGACTCACCTGGATCTGGAGCTCAGAGTCTGAGACTCCCTCCTGATTGAAAACGACAACCGCGCCCACAGCCACCAGCCCGCTTTGCGCGTGCACCTCCGCACCTTTGTATTTTCCACACTGCGCCTCTTCTGAGCCTCGGTATGCTGTTCTCTTTCCTTCTAGTTGAAGAGTCTCTCCTCAGCCAGCCTTCCTGTGGTTCTGGGTGATGTCCGTTCCGTCTTTTAGTTGTATTTTTGAAGTGGTTGTTTGTGGCAGCAATCTCCGGTGTTTACCTATGCCGCCATCTTGGTCTCTCCTACCTTCTTTCATTTTTAAATGCATCTTATTTAGTTTTTGTTGGCATCAAGAAAGGGTAGTCACTTAATGATCACAAACATTTTCAAGTATCTACTAAAGCTTTACTTTGGTGATTATAAAGTTTAATATAGATACCAACACATTTCTTTTTCTCTTCTCTTTTCTCCTCCTCCTTCTCTTCCTCCTCCTTTCTCTCTCTTCTCTTCTCTCCTCTCTCTCTCTCTCTCTCTCTCTCTCTCTCTCTCTCCCTCTCTCTCTCTCTCCATGCATGCACTTTCTCTCTGAAAACACTAACCTGTCCATCTAAACAAGCATCTCTACTATGGAGGCTTCTTTGCTAGGAAGAGGAAAAAACAATAGGAAAGAATCAAGATGGAGGCAGAGTAAATGGAAGTTACACCCACCTCCTCCCAGGACCAAAATGAAATTACAACTGAAGACTAGTTGCTTTATAACAAGCTTTATAAGCAAGGATTTACAGAAGAAGCCACATCAAGATTGGTGGGAAGGGTGGAGATGTGAAAAGGGCTGACCCTTCTTCCATGAGTGGCTGAGGTTCTGGAGGGCTATCTCAGCTGCCCCAGAGAGGGCAGGGGGATATTACCCCTGAGAAGCATGGTGTCCAAATCTCAAGATAAGCTCCCTCTGCCCCACCCCCGACTCCTGCCCAGACCACCAGAACCAGGAAGAGGTGCCCATTATCTGTCTGTGAAAAGGAGCAGAGTTTCTGTCCACCAGGGAGAGACAGCTGGAGACACAGTCAACTTCTTAAAGGGCCAATGCACAAAATTTCAAATTTCATTCGCAGCCACTCACCTTGGTCTCTAGCAAAGGGAGTGCCAAGCAGACTAGAGTTGCATGAGGAGATTCTGGGGTTTGTGGCTCTGAGGAGGAAGCTGAAGGGACAGACACCAGGATCCCTGTGCTGAGTCATTCTCCGATACTGCAGTTGCCATCTTTCTTGGGTAAAGCACTCCCTTCTATGAAGCATCAGCCTGGGGGATAGCAATAATCCCACCCTCTAGATTCCCTCTCACGTCACCCTGTGGAGCTATGCCCTGCTGAGGAATATAACCAAAGGCTCTTTCAGTGATTAAGCCTAACAAGCAGCTGGCTGGCTCAGGAGGCAGATCTCATCAAGGTGCCTTGGGACTTTTGCTGACCTGTCGCCAGGCCCAGTGCTGGTAAGAGTTAACCTTGGTGTACAGCTTGGTCTTTCCCATGCATACCCACGCCCAGCAGAGGAAGCCATAAATTTTGGATCACTGGTAGCTCCAAATCAGCTGCCCTGGGCCAGTCACAGACAGTATCAGACACTGAACTACACCAGAGTCCTTCCCTAGAGGCCCAGAACCAACAGACCCAGTGGCCAGCTTCAAACAACAACAGAGCAACTTCCAATAAGCTTCACAATCAGCATACCCAAAGGAAGATCTTGGCAGGCACCAAACCCTGCTGAGGTGAATTCTGCTTTGTGGAGTCAGCACATGCACAGCAGCTCACACACCATGGTTGAGGTTGAGCCTCACAGTCAGCCAGCCTGACAGCCAATCCCACCCACAAACAGGCAAACAGCAATAAAGACAATTACAACAGGAGGGCTCACAAACCCACACAGGGACATTCCAGAGCACCCAGCTCAGTTGACCAAGGAGACTGCACCACTGGACCCTACAGGATACCTACTACATAAGGCCACTGCACAAAGACTGGGAGTCAAAGATCTATCTAATACATAGAAACAAACAAAAGAGGCAGCCAAAATAGGAAGGAAAAAAAAAAAACGGGCCCCAAATGAAACAACAGGAAAAACCTTAGAGAAGAGCTAATAAAATGAAGGCAAGAAAGTTATCAAATATAGAATTCAAAGTAATAGATATAAGGATGCTCAACAGCATGAAAAAAACACATAGAAACCATAAGAAAAACCAGCCAGAAATGAATAATACAGCATCTGAAATGAAGAATACACTGGAAGGAATAAACAGTAGTTTGGATAAGCAGAGGATTGAATCAGTGATTTGGAAGACAAAATAGAAAAAAAAAACAAAAACACCCAATCAGAGCAGCAAAAAGGAAAAAAAGAATTTTTAAAAATGAGGACAGTGTAAGCATAACAACATCCAAATCATAAGGGTACCGGAAGGAGATGAGAGAGAGCAAGGGATCAAGAACCTATTTGAAGAAATAATGACCAAAAACTTCCCTAACCTAGTGGAGAAAAAAGACACACAAGTCCAGGAAGCAAAACATCCCAAATAATCCAGGAACTCAGAGAAGGCTGAGGACTGAGGTAGTGGTTTACAGAAGAATGTAGTCCTACAAAGAGACCCTTCAAAAAAACCCCAAAATAAAACAAACACCAAAAACCCAGATGTTGAGAGGAAGGAGTGAGAGAAAAGATGTTGAGAGACAGGGTGATGATGAGAAAGAATTAGAGCATGAAGGAAATCTTTCTGCCCATGGCAAAGAGAGCTTATTAATTAGAAAATAATCCAAAAAAGATCCAGACAGTATAATGTCCAACAGTCTAACACTTATTTATTTATTTATTTATTTATTTATTTATAATCTATCTGTGGCAATAATCAATGAACATTAGAATCAGAAATTTCTCTTGAGATTATCTAATCCTATACATTAATTTTATAGACAGATCTTCTATCAATATAGGTAAACTAAGTTACACAAAGTCACATAATGAGTTGGTGTCAGGGTCTAGGACTCCAATCCTAATAACCCTATCTCCCAGATGGTCAAGTATGCTGTCCATTGCACCATACTGCCTTTACACTAAGTCCTCTCAAGTGATGTTTGTCCTTTCATATTACTCTCCCAGAAATTTCCAAAAACTGTCTTTCAGTATCAGAACTTATAATTTTAAGTTTGTAAGTTCAATACTTAGAAGACTAAATGTAGCTGGGTTTTGTCGTTTATCAGTATAGAAAAAAGTTATTATCATCGGCCCTGGCATCAGATAGCTCTACACTTAAATTCTAGCATTGCCATTACTGATTGCATAGCCTTAAGTAAGTTATTTTACCTCTCTAACCTCAGTTTTTACATCTATAAAATAGAGATAATAAGGTGCCTCCCACAAATGACTATCATGAAGATTAAATAACATTTTACATGTAAAGTATGTGGTACATGTCCTGAAATATAATAAACACTTCATAAATGTTAACTATAATGGATGCTAGCTATTGTTAAAGAAAACATTCACCCTTTTTCATATTTTTGCCCATGAGGGGCAGCATAGTATAACATAGTATAAAATGGTAGAGTATAGTCTCTGGAAGCCCTCCTCTACCACCTGCTAGCTGTGTGAGCTGGGGCAAATT
Organism: Myotis yumanensis; assembly: GCF_028538775.1. Lineage (NCBI taxonomy): Eukaryota > Metazoa > Chordata > Mammalia > Chiroptera > Vespertilionidae > Myotis > Myotis yumanensis. The sequence continues at coordinate 19,781,347 of NW_027223764.1, read as the reverse complement.
ACTGAAGCCCTCTGTATCTCACATCCCTCTCTGTAAATAGGGTTGTTATAAAGATTAAATGAGATGTTTATCTTAAAAAAATAGAAATGCTCCAAAATAGAACTATTTGTTAATAAAAAATTGACATATAAAAATTTCAATCTGCTGAGAAGTATTAGAGAAAATTTTGGCTTTCCCCCTATACTTAAAGTAAATTTATAGAGTCGGAGGTGTGGGGGAATGGGTAGAAACTGCTCCAATACTTCTACCAATTTACCACCAAAATCCTTATCAAGAGGTTTTCTGCATCAATTAGAGCCAGAATTAGAAGATACTGATTATGAGTTAGAATCCTAACCAATATTCTATGGCAGTGCTTTATTTTATAACTAGAGGCCCAGTGAACAAATTTGTGCATGGGTGGAATCGGCTGGCCCACCCCAATGGTGGGGGGGGGGGGGGGCCACAGGAGGTTGGCCGGCCTGCCCTGCCCCCGATAGGGGTGGAGGGGTGACCGGGGGCAGGGTTGGAGTTGGGGGGGGGGGGGGCGCGATTGGGGCCTGGATCAGGCTGGTTGGCTGCCACAGTGTGTGTCATAGCCACTGATCATTCTGGTCATTCTGGCTGTTCTGCCGGCTGGTTCCTGGGTTTTTATATATATAGATAATAGGATTACAGTATGCAAAATGTTCTGTACTTTGCTTTTTTATTTGACAATAATTTGCTCTACTTTCTAGATTTCAGACCAGCTAGAAGGTGAATGCCAGTTACTTCCAGTCTCCCTGCTCCTTTCAAACTCCAGGTGACAGAGTGACTAAAGAGAATTTATATGACTTCAATCCATGCTGAAAAAGTAAACTGCACATAACTAATTCTTTCCAGTCAGAAAGAAGAGTCAAATGTACCACTCTTCCAACCCACACTTACTTTCTCACAAATATTTGGTATCCAGTAGCTGAATTTTCTCAATAAACATTTTGAGAATATTTTGAAATAAAATTTTTGTTGCATTTTCTCCAACTCTCCATCCCTGTGTCATTCACCAATACAAGGGCCTAAAAGCCCAGTATCAGCACCATGGCCTTCAAACAGGGCCAAAATCATAGATCCAGGGAACCCACTGAAATTGCAGCCAATAATCTGTCCATAGGCACAGCCAATGGTTGGAGCCAGAAGTCACAAAGTAAACAAAGTTAATATCTAAGATCTGAGCCAAGAGCCATAAAAGAAAGTTGGCCAGGAGCAGCGAGGAAGGAAAATGGGTGTCAAATCTAAGCCAAAGGAGTTACAAACACCTCATATCACCAGAACCACCAAGAGGCCATTGCAAAACTATTACTGCTGCTTTAGGTACAGCCTCCTTAAAGACTGTTGACCAATGGCTGGGCACTGAGAAATAGTCAATTTGGAAGGGAACATGCTTTGTTCTGTGGCTCTTTAGCCAGCTCACTTATTTTTCTAGTTTCCCTTGTCATGGTGTGCATTTCTAGCAAGGTAGGCTTAGATGAGAGTCTCTTCCTAATTGGGCCAGTCACTTAAGCTTTATGAACCTCAGCTAGTTCATCTGTACAATGATGATAGTAATTCCTACATTAATGGATTTAAGGATTGTCTGAGAATACGTGTAAAATATTGAAGATTTTATGAAATAAAAAATATTTTGTATGACACTCTAAAAAAATTAAAATATAACTGTTAAACTCAGAGAAAATATAACAAATACTTAACAAAAATGTTAATATCCCTAATAATTCAAAAACTTCTACAAATAAATATAAAAATACAAATAACACACGCACATAAAAAATGGCAAGGCATGCACAGGCAATTCACAGAAGAAATACAAGATGTACAACCTCACAAGAGATCAGGAAATTGCAAACTAAACAGGGAGATACTGCTTTTCAGCTTGGCAAGAATTAAAGAGGTTGATAATACCCATGTTGGCAAGAGTGTGGGAAAAAGAATACTCACATATATAGTTGGATGGAGTATAAAATGGTTAGGTAGGCAATCTGTCCATAACATTTAAAATGTGAATAACCTTTATTCCATCAATTCTACTGCTCATAAACAATCAATCAGAAATACTATTATAATTCATAAAAATACATGTGTAGGATGTACAGTAAAATAACTAAATTAATTATAAATGTATCCATATATAAATATTATACTTATACCTTTGCTATATATATTATATATATACCCAAAAATATGTTTATATGTGAACATATAGCAAGAGATCTGGAAGTTTACATAACTATTAATGGTATCAATTCCTATAAGTAGGATTGAAGATCATATATTAAATATATAGACATATACAGTATATCCTATAATTTTTTCTAACCAAATAAATTTCTTTCATAATTTTTATTTTATTTTTAAATTTATTTTTCAATTATAATTGATATACAATATTATATTAGTTTCAGATGTACAAGATGGTTATTAGACATTTATATGCCCTACTAAGTGATCATCTGATGGAATAACTAGTCTCTTATAATTTTTAAAGAAAAAATGCTTTGCAGATTATAAAGCAAAATACACGTGTTATTGTTCTTGTTATCCCCCCCAAAAAATTAAGGTGATATGCAAATGTAAAGGGTAATTATTTTTCACCAAAATTTATTACTTAAAATTATTTTTGAGTCAAGGAAAAAAAAGTTGTGTTAAGCCTTCCATATGCATTAAAATAAGGTAATTCTAGGTTTAAAGTGTAGAATGATAGCTCTCTTTAGAAAGATTATGATCAAAGAAAATTTCCTTGTAAATTTTAGAAATTCTTACCTTCTTTACTATTATTCTCATGCTTAAAGCATATTAAGACATTAATATTATTCCTAGAAAATTACTATCTCTGACCTACTTTTCTAAAGCAATTACACCAAATTTAAATGTCCTTTTTATATCATCCCCTTTTCTCAGTTTGTCAGATGGTTTTAAATTTGAACATATTCCTCTCAGGTACAAGATCACCAGCTGTTTTGTGAGATAACCAAATTAAACATACATTCTTTCCATTTCATCACTGAAGGTAATATAAAAATGATACAAATTTATCAAAAAAAACAAAAATTCCAATAAACCATGTTAAACTTAGAGGTAAATCGAGACTTTAGTGTGCCCTTTTCCCCTTTCTGTGTCCAGGTCTCTTTTGGTGCTGCCTCCCAACGTACCTCAAGCGCCCTCACAACAAAGCCTGCTTTCAGGAAAGGATCTAAATATCAAATTTACATTGTTGAGTAAAAAGCATAAAAGGAATAAAGCTGTAAATGCTAAATTTCAAAAATCCATTTATTAAATTCCACATGAGTATCCATTATTGCCAGGGACTGTATATTATGTGAACCAAAATCCTGGGCCCAGTCCTCAGAAAACATGGAGAACAGAGAAATAAACAAGCAGTTACACTAAAGTGTGGTAATTGCTAAGATAGTGTTAAGACACTGGTGTGATCAGAGAAGAGGTTAAAGCAAGTGAAAAGGATCCGAGAATTCTAAAAGAATGAATATCAAAGTCAAGGATTAAAGAGTGAGTGGACATCAACTAGACAAAGATAGGTAGGAAGAAGGAATAAAGACAAGAAAAATGCCTTCTGACATCTCTAAAATCACATTACCCCAATCACCCAAAATATGTCTGACCCTGAAAAGCAGTGAAGCTGGGAATAAAATTCAGGCTTTCTAACTTCCAGTTCTTTTCATCAATTAGGAACACTATTTCCCTCACTTCCTCCCTTCTCTTAAGCTTCAAGTGATTATGGACAACAACTGAAATAATAAAATAAGAAGTCATCAAAATCACAAATGCAAGGCAGAAAGTGAATAGGTATAGGCAGACAGCTGGGGAAATGGTTCTGTAAGACTTTCTCTGGAGAACAAATGTTTGGGATAAAACACAATTCCCAGCAACATTGTAGATGCCCCTAAAGATTGTAGCTTTAGCAGGGCAGTAAATATTCAGCCCCAATGTCCAAAAAGAACAAATAACTGGATAGTCTCTGCCAAACCAAGATTAAAAACCACTACTATATCTTCTGAAGTAAAAAATAGCCAGCAATAAATTTATCCACTTTCAGCTAAGCAATACTTAGAGGGGAATTTATAACTTTAAATGACTGTCCTAGAAAAAAAAGATCTCAAATCAATAATCTAAGCTTTCACCTTAGAAACCTAGAAAATTAAGAATGGACTCAAACCCAAAGTAGAAAAGACAGGAAATAATAAAGATTAGATTGCAAATAAAATGAAATAAAAAATTAAAAAGCAATAGAGAAAATAAATAAAAACAAAAAAATGCTTCTCAGAAAAGGTAAAAAACAACAAAAACAAAACACAATGTCAAACTTTTAGCAAAACTCACTAAGAAAAACGCTGTGAAGACAGATCACCAAAATCAGGAATGAAAAAGAACACATCACCACTTATCCCACAGAAATTAAAAGAATTATAGGGTGTATTATGAACAATTTTATGTCAGCAAATTAGACAAATGTATCAAATTAGACATATGCATTAAAATGAATGAATATCAAAGTCAAGGTTATTCAGATGAAATGAATAAATTCCTAGAAAGACACAAAGACCAAAATTGACTCAAGAATAAATAGAGCCCTAGCCGGTTTGGCTCAGTGGATAGAGCAATGGCCTTCGGACTGAAAGGTCCCAGGTTCGATTTAGCAGGGCAGTAAATAATCAAGATAATAATTATTATTATCTTTCAGTATAATAAATTTGTGGAATATAATGAACAACATAACTGATGAACAAAAATAGAACCAGAGTCATGGAAGCATTGAATAGACTGTCCAACCTATGAGGGAAGGCTGGGGGAGGAGAGGGTAAGAGATCAACCAAAGGAATTGTATGCATGCATATGAGCATAACCAATGGACACAGATTGGTTATGTAATTGGTTATTCAATACCACTATCTACTAGAACAGCTAAAATTACAAAGACTGATAATACCAAGTGTTAGCAAGAATGTAAATAAAGATAATAATTATCTTGATTGTGGTGAAGATTTCATGGGTATTATAAATATTAAAGTTTATTAAATGCTATGCCTTAAGTATGTGCAGTTTATTATATGTCAATTATACATCAGTAAAGCTGTTAAATTTTTTAGTTTGTATTTTTATTTATTTATTTATTTATTTATTTATTTTTATTCTTAAAGTTACCATTGGAATCCTTTACTTTATTTTATTTTATTTTTTAATTAAATCTTTATTGTTCAGATTATTACATTTGTTCCTCTTTTTTCCTCCCATCGCTCCCCTCCACCCGGTTTCCACCCCACCCTCCGCCCTCACTCCCCACCCACTGTCCTCATCCAGAGGTGCACGATTTTTGTCCAGTCTCTTCCCTCATTACCCACACCCCTTTCCCCCCCCAAAGAATAGTCAGTCCACTCCCTTTCTATGCCCGATTCTATTATAATACACCAGTTTATTCTGTTCATCAGATTATTTATTCACTTGATTTTTAGATTCACTTGTTGATAGATGTGTACTTGTTGTTCATAATTTGTATCTTTACCTTTTTCTTCTTCTTCCTCTTCTTAAAGGATACCTTCCAGCATTTCATATAATACTGGTTTGGTGGTGATGAACTCCTTTAGCTTTTCCTTATCTGTGAAGCTCTTTATCTGACCTTCAATTCTGAATGATACCTTTGCTGGGTAAAGTAATCTTGGTTGTAGGTTCTTGGCCTTCATCACTTTGAATATTTCTTGCCACTCCCTTCTGGCCTGCAAAGTTTCTGTTAAGAAATCAGCTGACAGTCGTATGGGTACTCCCTTATAGGTAACTGACTGTTTTTCTCTTGCTGCTTTTAAGATTCTCTCTTTGTCTTTTGCTCTTGGCATTTTAATTATGATGTGTCTTGGTGTGGTCCTTTTTGGATTCCTTTTGTTCGGGGTTCTCTGCGCTTCCTGGACTTGGAAGTCTATTTCTTTCACCATGTGGGGGAAGTTTTCTGTCATTATTTCTTCAAATAGGTTTTCAATATCTTGCTCTCTCTCTTCTTCTGGCACCCCTATAATTCGGATGTTGGTACGCTTGAAGCTGTCCCAGAGGCTCCTTACACTATCTTCGTATTTTTGGATTCTTTTTTCATTTTGCTTTTCCGGTTGGGTGTTTTTTGCTTCTTCATATTTCAAATCTTTGACTTGATTCTTGCGATCCTCTAGTCTGCTGTTGGGAGTCTGTATAATATTCTTTATTTCAGTCAGTGTATGCTTAATTTCTAGTTGGTCCTTTATCACAACTTTGAGAGTCTCATTAGATTTCTTGAGGGTCTCATTAAGTTTATCGGCGGTTTCTAGAGAATTCTTGAAAAACCTTAAAAGTGTGGTTTTGAACTCTATATCCAGTAGTTTGCTTTCCTCCATTTCTGTCATTTGTGACCTGTTTCTTTGTCTCTGCATTTTTTATGCTTCCCTGTGTTGATAGAGTGGCTTTCTGTACTAGGTGTCCTATAGGGCCCAGTGGCTCAGCCTCCCCAATTACCTGAGGTAGACACTCTTGGTGCACCCCTTTGTGGGCTTTGTGCACAGTCTTGTTGTAGTTAAGCCTTGATTGTTGTAGGTAACACTGGGAGGGATTGACCTCCAGGCCAATTGGCTGTGAGAATCAGCTGTGTCTGCAGTGGGAGAACTTCTGTGCTGGAGACACCCTTCTGGGGCAAGGCTTGCTTCAGTGGGGCTTTGGTCCTCACTGAGTCTGCCCCCTGAGTGTGTCCCTTATGGAGCTTAGGAGTTGTATTCTGGATGGTCCCACTCTGACCACTGGGTACACTGGCTCTTGGATCTAAGGAGGTGCTAATTTAGCCTCTGCCTGAGGCCACCCGTCAGGAGCTACGAAGAGATCTGCAGATTCTCCTTCCTTTTTTGGGGTTTGGAGGTGCCCAGATGAGGCCCAGCTGTGAAGCAATGCAAGCTGCTGTGGGGCCTTGGGCCTTCTCTTGGAAGTTCTGGGTCTGTCTGGCCCAGCTGCAATTTGTTAGGTAATTTTCAGATTGCAAATGGTCAGGGCATTCATATGCAAAAGCCTCTGCAGCAGCCTGGGTGGGGTGGGGTCTCAGGGAATCAACAGGGCGGAGTAAGCAGCTATGGCTGATCCTCAGCCCTGCCCTAAGGGGCCCCGCGTCTCAGTGTCCCGGTAATTGCTGCAAGCACCTCTGAGAGAAAGCCGCCCTCAAGTTCCGAGTTCTGCCTGCTGCCAGACAGTCCAGTTTCTTCCCATATGAGTCCTGGGTCCCCAGAGACTTCCCGGAACTGAAGTTCAGAGCAGTCAGGAGCTTGTGACTCCCTCCTGATTCAAAAAGGCAGCCGTGTCCTCAGGTGCCAGCCCCTTTCCATGCACTCGAGCCTCCGTACCTCTGCACTTTACTTCCGCAGCTCCTCTGAGTCTCAGTGTGCTTTTCTCTTTCCTTCTAGTTGCAGAATTTCCACTCAGCCAGCCTTCCTGTAGTTCTGGATGATGTCCATTTTGTCTTTTCGTTGTATTTTTGAAGTGGTTGTGGGAGGCAGCAATTTCCGGTGTTTACCTATGCCGCCATCTTGGTTTCCTTAATTTGTATTTTAAAGACTAAATATCACAATTCTCTCATATATATTTACTGCTAAATTGCTGTTTCTTTGAATAAGATACTATACAAAGATTAGTCATGTGCAACCCAAGTTATATTTGGATGTCAACTGTCATCCTCATTTTACAGATAAACAAACTGAAGACCAAAGTGGATAAATAACTTGACCAAACCATTGACACTGTAGATGATAGAGCCAAGATTTGAAACCAGATCTGTCTGGTTCCAAAGCCCATGTTCTTCACATTGTTATAATCTGTGGGAAAAATGAAAAACAAAATGGTATGGATACAACATTTTAATTATCTTAAAAGGGTAAAAATGAAAATACTTGTTTTAGGCTGTCAAGATACAAGATAATTTCTTGTTGTAAAAAGATTTAATTTGTGTTTTAAGTCAGTAGCCTAATGTTCCTTGTATGATATTATTTTAATATACCTAGTTTAAACTATCTTGGCCAAAAATCCAATAATCTATATATATAAAAGCCTAAGCAACCGAACAACTGATCGACCAGAACAACAAGAACGACCAGAATGACTGGTCACTATGACATGCACTGACCACCAGGGGGCAGATGCTAAACGCAGGAGCTTCCCCCTGGTGTTTAGTGCGCTCCCACAGCAGGAGCACAACTCAGCTGACCTGTCCCTCCTGATGGCCCACCAGCCCGGTGGCAGACACTCACTCCCTCAGTAGTCCTGCAGGTCCAATCTCTAGAGAACGGGCCAGGCACCAATAGACCAGCACCGCTGGCAGGATCCCGACAGTGCCACCAGCCTCCTGGAAATCAGCCTCAGGTACTGCAGCTGCTTCACCTCCCTAAATGCTCCACAAGGAAGAAACAATATAAAAGTGGCCGCCAGGTGGCTCCTCAGAACGGGTGCAAATGTCAGCAGGATGGATCCGGATCCCGTTCCTACAAGGGTATCCCACCGCCCGCCCAGAGGACCTATCACATCCCCGCCTGTCCCCAACTGTCTCGGGATTTCACCCATGCACGAATTCATGCACCGGGCCTCTAGTACCAATATAAAAGGCTTTTGCTGCTTCTTAATTATCTAATAAACAGTATAAACCAGGACTGTGGCATGTGGGAAATAATGGCTTTGCGGACAAACACCATGATACATTTCCTTCTTAAAGCCATAAACTCTGATAGGGTGGGAATATCTTTGGCATTGACTCTAGAGAGCCTGGAACTAAAGTACTCTTAGGTATGTGAGAAAATAGTGTTTAGAGTTCATCACATTGTTTTACTTGGCATTATCCTGACACTGCTCCATCATTATGTAAATCTGAGTGATGCCAAGTCTATATGTTTCTGATGTAGTTCCACTTAGCAAATCAAAGTGCTGCTTTATGAATGCTGTTTGAGATTTAAGGCAATACTCAAATGCTATCCTTTGAAATAAGGAGACTAAGTCAGAAGCCATCACTCAAGTGGCAGATGGGTTAAAGATGCTTTATGCAAACCAGCTCTATCAATTTCCACTGAAGTCCATCCTCTTGCCAAATGCATTCTCTTAGAATATACAATGACATTTTTTTCACATTTATAGGCCAAAATTCCTCTTGCAGCCACATCTTGCTTCAGTTTATTTGGAATAAATTTCTATCTCTTTTATATAAGGCTGATTGTAGAATATTTGAATACATGTTGCTTGAATTCTAGTAGAGTCAAGAAATGCAGTAGAGTTGACAAAAGCAGAGAACATGAGACCAGGGCTAGTTGAAGTACTCATATTCAAAAGCAAATAGATGAGAAATAAATAGAATGAAATGGAAATATGCATAATCACAGATAATTTCTTAAAATGAAGATGGAGTAAACGGCGATAACCTAGATCAGCGGTCGGCAAACTCATTAGTCAACAGAGCCAAATATCAACAGTACAACAATTGAAATTTCTTTTGAGAGCCAAATTTTTTCAACTTAAACTATAGGTAGATACATTGTTATTAACTTAATTAGGGTACTCCTAAGGCTTAGGAAGAGCCACACTCAAGGGGCCAAAGAGCCACATGTGGCTCGCGAGCCACAGTTTGCCGACCACGGACCTAGATGACTGAAATTTTAAAATATTGCAATAAGTTCACACAGCTAAATGGAGAGGTTAAGTGCTAATTCCATTTTTTCTCTTCCTCTGTCTTACTCACTTTCATGTTTCTCTCCAACTCTAAATTTTTTCCCCCATTCAATAATGAGAAAAGTTTGATGCAATGAGAGTTTTTTTAAAAAAAGAAAGAGGAGGAGAAGGAAGAGGCAGAGGAGCCTATATGACAAAGAAAGAACTAGATGGGAAGAAATGGAAATGGAGAGGAGAGAAAAGAAAAAAAATAGTATGAAAACATCTGAGCACCTGATAAATTTTAATTACTAAAACAGTTTTAAAATATGCTCCATCGATAAGGGAGCATTTTGTTACTTCCCTTGAATCAAAGAAGTCTTTGCTTCTACTAATAAAGGATGGCAGAAGTGATATGTGATATCCAGGATTTGGTCATTAAAGACAAACAGCTTCTACCTAGTTCTTTTGGAATATTTGCCCTCTGAAGGTCTTTCTAAGGACTCCACTGCTTGGGACCTAACTACCACATTGGGAGAAACCCAATTCATATTGAGAAGCCATATATAAGTGTTTTAGTCAATAGGCCCACGTGAGTTCAACCTTTGAGTCATCCCATTCCAAGCATCAGAAATGTGAATGAAGAAGTCAGGACCAGCTTCATAATCATCCAACCTGTACAGTCACACTGGGGCTCACACTCAGAAAGACCTTATACTTGGTTTAATCTATCATTGACATTTAAAATTCTTAATACTTTTATCTTTGAACTTACAATTTGTAAGTGAAATTCAATGGGACAGTGGACATGAGTGTGAACAGAGGGAATGCACACAATATTCATGTCCTCTACAGTATCTTGCTGTTCTGTTAACATGGAGCTTTTGTGATGCTCACTACACAGCTTCCATAGCATACCTTATGCTCAAAGCCCTGTGCTCGTAAGAGTTTTGTAAGTTAAGTCCATTGGGACAATTCAGCATGGGCATGAGTAGAATCTATATGCAAAATATGTATATACTCCCCACCTCCACAACTGTGCTATCTCGCTTGCCACCTCTCTCCTATATAGCCTTTATGCTGCTACATTCTTAGGCCATATAAACTTCCAGTGAAAAAGTTGGAGGGGAGAGAAATTCCTGATTAGAATGTTGTTTTCAGGAGGACAGAGATTTTGCCATCTTTGTTTACTGCTAAATGTCTAGTGCTTGGCACATACTAGATACATGTTATTTGTTGAATGAGTGAAAAAATGAATTCACAGGGAGTATAAACACCACTAATTATGCCATTACTTTCACCCTATTTACAAGGAACCTCAAAGTTCATATTTTCCCAGAATCTAAATTAAGGCCTTCTCATGTAAAATAGAAAAATATTTGAAGATCAAAAACAACATTATGCCAGTTGATTGCTATATGTAGAAATACATATAAAAGAAGAGAAAAACAAAGAGACAAATTAATCTTGCAGCACTGAGCATGCCATTAATTAGAGAGCTCTACTTTGGGGCTCTACAACTAAAACAAGATTTGGGGAATTGAGAAGATGTTTGAACAATAACGTTCTTGAAAATAGTCACTATATAGAAAATATAAAGGAACCAGACATATTTCACCCAGAAAAACTGAGCTTTCAAGAATTTAAAAATATATCACATTAATAATAGTGAACAGCTGTCCTGTTTCCATTATAATGGAACAAAAGTAACAGCCTTTAATTGTAGCAGGAGATCCTTAGATTAAAAATCAGAATTCACATTGCTGGGATATGAAACACTGGAAAGGACTGCCTAAAAAGATGGATTCTCCTCTCTAGACTTTGAGAGAAGAATATTCATCTTTCTAAGATTATTTAAGTGGACTTCTGCCCAAAAGAAAGTGTGAGCTAGATAACTTCAAGGTCACTATTCTAAAATTTTTTTAATCAAAAACAACTGTTGTCCTACCGGGTTTCTCAGTGGTTAGAGCGTCAGCCCTTGGATTGAAGGGTCCTGGGTTTAATTCCAGTCAAGGGCACATACCTCGGTTACAGGCTCCCTGGCCCTGGTCAGGGCACATGCAGGAGGCAACCAATTGATGTGTCTCCTTCACACTGCTGTTTCTCTGTCTCTCCCTCTCCCTTTCACTCTCTCTAAAAAAAAATCAATGAAAAGAATATACTCAAGTGAGGATTAACAAAAAGTCAAATAAAATAATAATAAAAATCTTCAAAAGCAACTGTTAAAAATAGGACGTTTCCAAGTACCTAAAGAAATCACATAATATCTAGGAGCTTTTTTAAACCCCCCTTTTCATTTTTATAACATCTTATATTTAAATGGCATTTTACAATTTATAGTGAGCTTTCATATGTTTCACCTCTTTATTTTTATGATATGGTACCCTAGTTTTCCTAACCTAAGTTTGAAGGATAAAGGAGGCAAAAGAACAGATCAGAAGTCTTGGTTTTAAATACAGACAGACTCAGATACTCACAAAGGTCTCAGACATGATAACAGTGTGGTTTCACACAGTATAAGAATAATAAAGGGAGAAGACTGCAAAGATAGATAGGCCCAAGGCACAGAGAACACTAACCAGAAGTAAAGGTCTTTTCTTCCTTGTTCTAGACCAGTGATGGCGAACCTTTTGAGCTCGGCGTGTCAGCATTTTGAAAAACACTAACCTAACTCTGGTGCCATGTCACATATAGAAATTTTTTGATATTTGCAACCATAGTAAAAAAAAGATTTATATTTTTGATATTTATTTTATATATTTAAATATATACAACATTTATATAACATTTATATATATATAAATATATATAACATTTAACAAAGAAAAATCAACCAAAAAAATGAGTTCGAGTGTCACCTCTGACACGCGTGTCATAGGTTCGCCATCACAGTTCTAGACAGACTGTTCCTGGGTGCACTGTAGACAATCCAGAGATCAGTGAAAAGTCCTCCATCCTTCTCAACTATCTTGTCATTCAATTTTCTTAGAAAGATGAGTTTGTTGAGAGAAACCCTGAGGTTTTTTCCTCCAACAAATATGTTTTTGGGGTCAATAACAGAAAAAAAAATGTCATGAAGAAAATGACAAATGTCAGAGAATACAATGAGAATTTTGAAAAAGGCTGAAAAATCCTGAGCCAGAAGGCACTGTCCATCTGAAAATCTGAGCTAAAGGCCTACAAAGCTACTTAAGAATCTGGGAAAAGGCCTTTTATTAAGTGACTGCTCAAGGTTCTCTCCCAAGAGAAAACTGTTACCCCATTTTCAATTTGAAACAAAAGTTATGGCTATTGGAAAAAGGTCAGAGCCAGGTCAGAAGTCTGAGATTTGTTTGGCTTGTGCCCTTTTCAGAGAAAACCATAAAACTCAGTTCCTCCCCAGCTTGAAATAAATGCTAGGCAGAGTAATGTTTCCATAATGTCAACAGAATGCCACAGAGAAACATTTGCTTTTCTTGGTAACCAGTGTATTTAAGGGCACTGAAGTCCATATTTTCAATTCCAGAGAACTAAGGACAATGACAATAACTTCAAGCTTTTTTCCCTCTAAGGAAAATGCTGGAGGAAATTAAGATGTAAAGTGGCCATTTTTCTTTGCAAATATGTACTGCTTCCTTTTCCTAACAAACCACTTGATGCATATTAGTTCACAGGTAGGTCAAAGGTCCTCACAGAAGAAGGATACAAATATTCTCAGGGAATGCATTTTCCCTTACACTCAGGGGGTTATTTTTAAAAGTTAGACATTTCTGCAAACAAACCAGCACTGAGCCTCCCTGGAGAACGACTTTTGATAGGCAGGTTGGCTCCACTAGTTAGAAATTGATTTGAATGAGGCCAATTTTTATTTTATCCTTCAACGGAAATAATTCTAAAAAGTAGAAACAAAAACAAAATAACCTGGTAAGACTAGGGATAGCACTTCTTGTACATGCATGCCTCTGGTTGCCAGCAGAATGATTAAATCTGAAGTTTTAACAAAGAAGAACCTGCAAAAACAAGCCAATGGACCAATGGGCCAATCAATACCACCTGACACACATATAAAAGTAACACATTCAGCAGTGACAAAGATCAGCTTCACCTATTTTGTAGTTTTGCCTCTCTTGCTCAATATCCTTCACACTTCGCACTCAAAGTACTATACCTTGACGCTAACTTTCCTCTCTACCTCTAGCACCTCTCATTACCACCTCCTCCACTACCCTTTATTGGGGCTGTAGATTTAAGGCAAGGTGAGGGAGCAGAGCAAGACAGATGCAGGCATCGGTGAGTACATACAGAGTGAGATACTAGATGCCTCAGTACAGGCCAGCAGCAACAAAGAAAATCCAAGATGCTGTCTCTCTTGCTAGGTGCAGCTGTGACTGCTCAATATTGAATCATGGAAGAGTAAGGGAACTTGGAGCTTATTTAGACCAACTCCTAATTTTCAAAATGTGAAGTCCAGAGTAGAGCAATTTGTCCAAGTCTGTGTCCTAGGACTAACAAAGAGGCAGAAGATTATTTCCCAGTACCACAGTTTGCCAGGATGGGACTAGCTGCATGCCTGTGCTAATAACATTCATCATCTACACTGAGTGGCTGGATCATTATGACCACCTGACGTTTGTAGGCAAATTAGCCGTACACTGCATCATATGGGATATGAAAGCCAAAGGCCTGTTTGCTGTCTGCAGTTACCAAGATAAAACATCTCCAGTTCGCACAGGAACACAAGGATTGGACAGTTGAGCATTGGAAAAAAATCATGTGATCCGCTGAATCACATTTCCAGTTGCATCATGCAGATGGCAGAGTGAGAATTTGGCGGAAACAGCATGAAAGCATGCACCCCACATGCATGAGTACAACCCTTCAAGCTGGTGGGGGCAGTGTTATGGTTTGGGGCATGTTTTCCTGGCATGATGTGGGCCCTTTAATTCGTGTGGAACAACATCTGAATAGCACAACATACCTAAGTATCGTTGCTGATCAAGTTCATCCTATCATATTGATGGCGTATCCCAATGGAGATGGCTTCTTTCAACAAGACAATGCGCCATGCCACGGTGCTCGTATTGTGCAGGAGTGGTTTCAAGAACATGAGGGAGACTTTACCTTGCTTAGGTGGCCCCCACAATCACCAGATCTCAATCCAATTGAACATTTGTGGGACGAAGTTAAAAGAGCCATCAGGCAGCTGGTTCCACAACCATCAAATCTCATAGAACTGGACAGTGCTATTCATCAGGCATGGTGTCAGATTCCTCGCATCACCTTTCAAGATCTCATGGAGTCAATGCCAAGAAGAATTGCCGCAGTATTGAAGGCAAAAGGTGGCCCAATGAAGTACTGATGGGGTGGTCATAATAATCTGGCCCAGTGGTTCTCAACCTTCTGGCCCTTTAAATATAGTTCCTCATGTTGTGACCCAACCATAAATTATTTTCGTTGCTACTTCATAACTGTAATGTTGCTACTGTTATGAATTGTAATGTAAATATCTGATATGCAGGATGGTCTTAGGCGACCCCTGTGAAAGGGTCGTTCGACCACCAAAGGCCACTCACGTTCAAAGGCTGTCAAATCGCGTTGTTTACCCATATCTTCAGGAAAAAATCACTTCTACTATCGTGATAAACAACCTGCTTCCCTATTTATAATGGTCTGGCCCTGTAGCAACTTCAGTGCGAGATTATAGCTAATTTGCCTACAAACGTCAGGTGGTCATAATAATCTGGCCACTCATTGTATAAGCAAGAGAAAACTACAAGATCTGAAAGCTTTATGTGGCTTTTTCTCACCCAAAGATTTCACACCACCCTTTTTCTCCTTGAATCCTTTTTATGATAACCCATCATATTGGTCCATAAACCTGTTTATGCAACATTAAAACTTTCCTGAATGGGTAGAGAATCATATTCATTGAAAATAGTGAAGCCGAAACCGGTTTGGCTCAGTGGATAGAGCGTCGGCCTGCGGACTGAAAGGTCCCAGGTTCGATTCCGGTCAAGGGCATGTACCTGGGTTGCGGGCACATCCCCAGTGGGAGGTGTGCAGGAGGCAGCTGATCGATGTCTCTCTCATCGATATTTCTAACTCTCTATCTCTCTCCCTTCCTCTCTGTAAAAAATCAATAAAATATATTTTTTAAAAAAAAGAAAATAGTGAAAAAATAAAAACTACATGTGAGCATAAGAGGCTTAGAGATAATATCTGTGAAACTGCTTTTATTAAGAGAAATGGCTGTAATTTTATCTTGATATGGACTGAGATCAGACAAAAACCCTAAGAAATTTTAAGTGCTTTTAAAGCAAAATCCAAATTCCTCAGCCTGGCATTCTAGGGCCAAAGGTTGGTCTTAACTATTTTATCTCCACTATTACTACTCAACATACCCTATATTCTAACCGTACCAGACATCTCACTGCTTCCCAATATCCATATCAATCACTCATCTCATTCTTTTTTTTTCAGGCTTATCACTCCACCTGGAATACAATGGGGCCTTGACCTACGAGTTTAATTCGTTCAGAGACCGAGCTCATTAAGGAGCTCGTTAACTCAAATTACTCTGTCAACTCAATGCAAAAAATCAGCCGAGAGACAGCTGGTATCTCAAAAAACTCATTAGTCGGGACACTCGTAAGTCAAGGCCCCACTGTACTGTTCTCATTATCCTACCTACACCTCTGTCACCAGTCAAAACCATACTCATTTTCAAAGTGCATCACAGTAGAGCAGGGCTGTTTGGGACCTTTCCAGAATAGCATGCAAATTTAAACATTTTTTCTCCCACTTTATTCTCTCTCAGAATTTTTTTATATGTCTATTTATAATTTATCAGATCCTGTCTTCTGTGCATATTGATGTATACTCCCATTAATAAAGTTTTCAGCCCAGAGTGCCAGCCCTGAGACTGTCCTAAAGAGGTTACACAGTAAATGTTTTTCAATTGAATTAAAGTTTGGGGAAAAAGAAGTCTTAATATTATTATAATCAGCATTAAACCACCTAAATACACAAGAGTACTCCCATCTGAGAGTTTAAATGACCTCTCTATATATTTGAATTGGATTTCTTATAGAACAAATTTTCCTAATCTCATCTTTCATTCAAAGGACACAAATGTTTTCGTGACTGTGTCACCAAATGAAGGCTCCCTTATATTACTAGTATGCATTTTTAAAAAATTATCTCCTTCTGAGGACTTACAAGTGCTTGACCTCCATCCAACCAACAAGCCAGGAGCTCATGCAGAGGGTCATTTTCCCATTTGTTAAATTCAAAAGATTCCTAGAAATTCTCAAACTCTAGGCACCTTCATTGTGGAAAATGCATCCACCAATGGATGAAATGTAACTGCTTTGGAGAATGTTTGATTTTCATTGTATTATTTCAAGTCCAAAATTATAGAATGAAAGTTATTTTGGAATGTTAGGGTTTAGAATTTTAATTCCACTGCATTTAAAAGTATACAACAGGCAAAGTATTAAAACTTCACTAGAGTCATCTCCTGCTTGTTTGAAAAAATCATGTGTACTCTTGAAAACACATCTGCAGATCATAGATGTTTGTAAACTTAAACAGTAATGGGAAGAACCATTTTGCATCCCTGGGACATCTTAATCCATCAGTATTGACATTACCACAGAAAATCTTCCCTTTCATGGTTAGTAGCTTGTCCCTCTCAGCAGATCTGTGATACTTTCTGGCATTCCACACAGGGAATTATTTAATTTAATTTCCAAGGGCCAGATTCTGCCCTTAGATATGTGTAAGCAGTAAGTATTGACGTCAATGGAAATTCTGGGGGTGCATCTGAGGGCAGACTGTGATCCTCTGCATATTCCTAATGCAACTGCTGAAATTCTCTTTGTTAAGACTAATTTAATTTGGCCCCCTTTCTCTTAAATGTGCACACAATTCCAGAAGTGATAAATGAAGGCCTTGATCAAATGAAGAGCTTCACAGCTGGGTGGGATCCTGTGAAGCTTTTTGACCTAAAGAAAGAGCTAGATTTTAAATCCTTTATGTTCCCTGGTCTGTTATTGTCCTGTTGACCAGCCCAGAGCAAGATTTTTCATTTCCAGATACATCTCCTAGTTAAAGAGAAAATAAAACTGAGATTTCAATTAATGCCTATAATTTAAGAAACAACTGTTAAGATTAAAAAAAAATAAATAAAGCTGCATGCAATTCCAAAACAACTTGACTGTCTAGCCACTAAATTGTTGTATTTTTTGTTTTTATTTGTTGTTCACTGAATTGAACTATAAACTCTAATAATTCTAAACACTTATGATCTTGTATATAAGTATAGACAAACTGATAAAGTAGCAATCTAGAACTACCTGGAAACACAGGACTCATCCTACACTCACTTATTATTCTGCACCTGATCTCTGCCCAACCTTGCCATGAGCACACAAACACATAGATACATTCAGTCACCAAGACCTGTCAATTCTGCCTCCTTAATAACTCTTGAGTCTCTCCCTTCTTCATCAACTCAATTATATTTAGCCCTGCTCATTTTTCCCCCAGACAATTGCAATACTCTCATTGTTCTGGTCTCCTGTCCAGAATACTATCCATTTTCCACAAAGGTAGCAAAGTGATTCTTTAAATTCCAAATCTAAAAATGATACTCTCATTAATATAATCCAATGGCTTTCCATTGGCTTCAGACAATACAAACGGCCTATTATCTAAACTGTCCCCAAACTGCTAATTCAGTTAAGTTACCTAGATCCCTGTAGCAACCCATCCATCAAGTTCAATAAGATTTAGAAACTCAGACTTAAGCTCTCATTTCTTTATAATTCTTAAGACCCAAACACACACACACACACACACACACACACACACACACAAACACAAATCCTGACTGATAATAAACATGTCATTTGATAGAATAGGTGCAATGCATAATTTTAAAAAATTAAAATACACACAATTTATTTCAGTTTAAAAGATAACTAAGGGAAAGATATATCTTATATCCAAAAGGGATGTTTTCGTGATTGTGTAGGCACTGAATTCATCTGAGGACCAGTTCACATGAAGAACTGATTATCATAACTTGATTGAACTTTGACATTTATTATCAAAATAAACCTGTAAATAATTTCTTCTAAAAATTCTGAATGTGGAGATCTCAATCCCAGTCCCATTTTTGACCATTCATTTCAATATTTAGTAAATGTTTACTTGGCAGGCACCAGATTTCCAATTAAGAATAATACATTTTCTTGCTCTCAAAAATTATATTATCTATGTGGTAATTCTTAACCAGATTACTGAAACCCAACTCAAAATGCTGTGATACTTTCTGGTTATTTTAGGAGCATTATTCTAACTTGAAAAATTCTGAAGACCATAAATCATCTGTACCCTACCATAACATACTTCCCAAACCTCTCTTCTCATAAGTTCTCTGAACACATCTCCCTATTACACTCCTCTTGCTCACACCTCTCCAGCCACACGGGGCTCCTGGCTGTCTCAGGAACAGCAGACATGCTCATGGCTCTGGGTCTTTGCCCATGATACTCCATAGAACACTCTTCCCCTATTACCTGTATAACTTGCTCCCCAACTACTTTACGTCTTCTTCAAATGTTGTTTCCCAGTGAGTTCTTCCCTCAACATCCTACTTAAAAGGAATACCTATCCCAGCAATCCTACCTCCCTTTTCTGCTTTTTGTCTTCTCCATAGCACTTTTCACCATCTAGCAAAGTATGCATTTTACTCATATATTTTCTAAAATGACCATTGTTATATTATACAGCAATTAAAACAGTGCCTGGCACATACTGAATCTCCCATAAATATGTTCTGAATGAATGAGGGAACTTGCTCCAGAAGAACCTGGAACATTGGGAGTTCTACGGCAACAAGACCCCCAAAGCAGTAAGTCATTACAATATTAGAATACTCTCCTTTGTATTCTCCATAATGCCTAGAGGATACAGAAGATGCTCAACAAATGTTCAATAAAAAGAAAAAGGTCTCAAAAAGAAATATTCTCCTTTCACAAGTATAAATTTAAATATCTATAAATGCTAAATAAAATTTAAGTATACATGCTTACATGAAAAATACATAAACCAATAAATAGTTGAGTAGGATAAGACATTTTTCAAAGAATTTAACAGATCAAATGTGTAAAAATATTAATAAATTTTCTAAGTCATTCTTTTATCTGTATGTTACTAATATATCTTATTCCAATACTATTATTATAGTTTTATATAGGTTGCAGTTCAATTTTTTTCAAATTATGATCAAAGATTTATCTGCATCAAAAACTTCTGAGTTGCTGATTGGTAAAAATTGATTTTTCTGTCTCCACTCAAGAGCTATGGAGTTGTGACCTATAAATCTGCATTTTTTTCTAACAAGTTCCCCAGAAAATTTTTATGCTTACTTAAGTTTGAGAACTATTGCTTTAGCCCATCAGTTCTCAAAACCCACTCCAGCCATATCTGTCTAAGCCTACCTTCCACATTACCAAGGATTATCTCCCTGAGTCCAGATAATCTTTTAATTTAATCACTTGGATTTTACCTTAATTAGAGATTTTTTAAAACTTATATTCTCTTCTTTTGGTGTTAATAAGTCATTAAAGATGTGATTTACAGACCATCATTTCTATCAGTGACAAAAGTATTCCTTTCAAACTATTAGTCCTTAGCAGCTTCTTGTAAGCATCCACAAAATTAGAAAATGAAATAGAAGTTCTAAAATACACTAACCTTCGTTTGTGTACTCAAAGAGTCAGAGCTACAACTAAGTTTATTAAGCTCCAACTATGTAGTACATTCACTACCTCATTGTAATCTGAATCTTATGAAATAGGGTAAAAAATATTTTGTTATTTGTCCAGAGCCACTTAGCTGGTACCTGCAGAACAAAAACTGAATCCAGGACTTCAGACTCTAAGTCCATGATTATTTCTAGACTACTCAGTTTTATCAATTGATAAATAAGAGTTCTTTGAAGTCATGGCTACTACTTGCTGTGATTTTGGCCCAATTCTGTTTCCTTAAATAGTTGAATTGCTCTAATTTAAAAAAGAAAAAGGGCACAAATTCCCCTACACATGTTCCATTTGATAATCTGTGCTCCATCCCTATTGTGGTGTTTCTTGATAGCTCTGCCAGCATATTCTTCTGCCCCAGCTGCTATTAATTTACCTTTTTACGGGGCATGAATGTCATTACTATGTCCCCTAATTCAAATGTTCTTGATGTTGCAGTTCTGCTATATCTTTTTTTGGGGGGGCGGGGGGGTTTTTGCCATGTTCTCTTTTAATAAAGGACATGTCACTTTGTTCATTAACTTAAAACAAAACTCACTATGGGTTTTTAATTCTCTATGAGCTTTCCTTTCAAAGGTTCTTTGAATTAACTAAAAAAAATTATTCTTATTTTGTTACATGCCTGAATTGAAATGCTAAAAATCCTGAGGTTTCCAAACAAATCCTTTTTAAAAGATGGTGTTTTCAGAAGTATTTCTTCAGATCATCTCAGTCTCAAGACAAGCAGAGGAAGCAGGGAAGTAGAGAGGAAAGAGTTTCTGGTCAATAAAGTTAAGGAAATACACATTCTATATCCCCCTCATTGAAATTCATAAGTATATCAGGATATTAAAGGCTGTGATAAATTTTTCAGTGAAAAAAAAAAAGGTTTTAAGTCAGTATTTCCCAAACCTGCTTAACCATGCAACCTTCCTCCTCTCCCTATTCCATACCTAAAAACATCCCATAGAATTTGGTACATGGTAAACAAAATATCCAATAAATGTATAATGCCTGCTAAATAATAAGTGCTCAATAAATATAGCTATTTTTATTTTTACCATTAATGAGCAGGTCAATATATATCATGACTCATCTAATCCATTACTCTAAAGATGGCAAGCTATGATTCTAATGTGCTCACTATACAGCACCTCCACTGACCCTTGGAAATAATTCAGTTTACTATTGCTAATGGAAAATTCAGAGGAAAATATTTAGTTTATCTCTTCTGAGTTGACTGATCAAACTTTTGCATTTGGGGACAATCCATACTGTGGGACACAAATATTTTCCGGGAATTTTGTTTTCTCTAAATTGTAGAAACTGACAAACAATTTTTATTTCCCACGGGGGGGGCGGGGGGGTGAGAGGGGGCATTCTTATTTTCATTAAAAAAATTTTATATCTCCTCAATCTCTACAAAGCTAATAAGCAAAGCCTCTTTTACAACTCTAAGAGGCATTTGGTTATTCTGGTAATAGAAAATTCCATGCCTTATGTTTTTATGTTTCTCTTAAAAATCTGGGAAATAACTGATCCATTCCAATTAGTTCTATAGCTTTCTTTTTGCAGCAAACTCTAGCATTTACTTCTTATAATCTAATTAAATAATTAGATTAATAATAATCTAATTAATAATCTATTAAAATCAAAAAGAGGTCAAAAAATTTTATTTTGCTGCAAGTTTACAAACTTTTTATAGTGATAAGTACTTTGCAATATAATAAACCTTGTAAACTATTTCCTTAAGCACAATATAGTTAACACCTAGGAACATCCCTATACAGGCAGTCCTCGGGTTACGTCGGACTCAACGTACATCGTTTCGTGGTTATGTCACCATCTCTCATCTACACTAATAAAAGGGTAATATGCTAATTAGACCGGACATCCTTCCAGACAAAGCCATGGTGGCGGGGCTGAGGCAGAGGCTGTTAGGAGTGAGCAGGCCAGTGGGGCGGAGGGGCAGTTGGGGGTGATCAGGCCAGCGAGGGGGGGGGGGGGCAGTTGGGGGCGAGCAGGCCAGCAGGCAGGGGCAGTTGGGGGTGAGTAGGCCGGTGGGGGAGGCAGTTGGGGGCAAACAGGCCAGCTTGAGGGGAGGCAGTTGGGGGCGATCAAGCCAGCAGGCAGAGTGGTTAGGGGTGATCAGGCAGGCAGGCAGGTGAGCGGTTAGGAGCCAGCGGTCCCGGATTGCGAGAGGGATGTCTGACTGCCAGTTTAGTCCTGATCCCACAGGGATCGGGCTAAACCTGCAGTCTGGCATCCCCCGAAGGGTCCGAGATTGGAGAGGGTGCAGGCCGGGTTGAAGGACACCTGCCCCCCCCCCCCCCCCGCATGAATTTTATGCTCCGGGCCACTAGTCCTACATAATAAAGCCCTAATATGCAAATCAACTTAAGGGCGAACGACCAGTCACTATGATGTGCACTGACCACCAAGGGGTAGACGCTCAATGCAGGAGCTGTCCCCTGGGGGAGCACCACTCAGCCAGAAGCCGGGCTCATGGCTGGCAAGCACAGCAGCGGTGGCGGGAGCCCCTCCTGCCTCCACTGCAAGCAGGCGGTAAGGAGCAAGGGGTCCTTGACTGCAAGAGGGATGTCTGACTGCAAGCGGATGTCCCCTGAGGGCTCCCGGACTGCAAGAGGGTGCAGGCCGAGCTGAGGGGACGACCCCCCCACCTTATCCCCAGAGGCCATGCACTGGGCCTCTAGTTTATTTATTAAAAAATGTTCCACCATTTCAACGTATGTACATATGTGTGTCATGCTTTTTATTATTTATTTACTAGAGGCCCGGTGCACAAAAATTTGTGCACTCGGGGGGGGGTCCCCTCAGCCCGGCCTGTGCCCTCTCAGAGTCTGGGACCCCTTGGGGGATGACCATCTGCTGGCAGAGGCCTGCTCCCCAGGGGATAGGGCCTAAGCTGGCAATCAGACATTCCTCTGGCAGCCCGGCAGCCCTCGGAGGATGTCCACTTGCCAGCGGGGAGCAGACCTAAGCTGAAGTCGGACATCCTTAGCGCTGCTGAGGAGGCAGGAGAGGCTCCCACCACCACTGCTGTACTGGCAGCCATCAGCCTGGCTTGTGGCTGAGCAGAGCTCCTCCATGTGGGAGCTCACTGACCACCAGAGGGCAGCTCCTGCATTGAGCATCTGCCCCCTGGTGGTCAGTGTGTGTCATAGTGACCAGTCATTCCCAGTCTTTCTGCTGTTAGAGTCAGTTTGCATATTACCCTTTTACTATATAGGATAGAGGCCTGGTGCACAGGTGGGGGCCAACTGGTTTGCCCTGAATGGTGTCCCGGATCAGGGTGGGGGTCCTGCTTAGGTGCCTGGCCAGCCTGGATGAGGGGCTGAAGGCTGTTTTCAGGCTGCCCACAGCCCCTTCAGGGTGGGGGTCCCCACTGGGATGCCTGGCCAGCCTGGATGAGGGGCTGAGAGCTATTTTCAGGCTGCCCGCACCCCCTTCAGGTTGGGGGTCCCCACTGAGGTGCCTGGCCAGTCTGGATGAGGGGCTGAGGGATGTTTTCAGGCAGGCCAAGCCTGCAACTGAAGCTTCCAGTCTCTCCTTTTTTCTTTTTTCTTTTTTTATTCTGGGGTTTATTTACCTTCTATGATTGAAATTTTGTTGCGGCTCCAGCTCCTAGGCCGGCCGGCTGAAAGCAGGTATCTGGGGTTTGTTTAGCTTCTATAATTGCAACATTGTTGCATCCAGAGCTCAGAGCTGGGCCGTGGCAGGCGGGGAACCTTGGCTTCCTCCATCGCCGGAGCAACCAAGCCTCATTTTCGCTTCAGCTGTGTGGCTGCCGGCCGCCATCTTGGTTGGCAGTTAAATTGCATATTACCCTGATTAGCCAATGGGAAGCATAGCAGAGGTATGGTTAATTACCATGTTTGTCTATTATTAGATTGGACAAGTAAAGGTCAGGCATTTTAAATTGTTTTTACTGTTTTACTTCATTACTGCTGTGTACGTGCTCCATGTGAGTGACGTAGGTGCTTGTGTAGGTGGGTTCCGACTTACAGCGACAATCGCATTACATCGCACCATAGGAACGGATCTCCGACGTAACGCAAGGACATACTGTATTATAATCCTGCCTCATATATGGTTTTGGTTTTTTTTGTGTGTTTTTTTTGGCATGAAGTGTGTTATATGAATGTGGACAAGGAGTTCGTATACTGGCTATGAATATTCATAGGCTCTCTTAGACATATCACATCAAATCTGTGCATGTGGATAAGTATTTCATTTTAAAGTCAAAGCTGAATAGGATGCTTTTAAATCATCATTAGGTTTTTCTTATAAGCGAATACATTTATATTAAATTTGGATTTGAATGAGATATAATTCACACAATGCCTAATTAGAAGACTTGCTTTCTTCCCTTTATAGTATTTCTCAAAGATCTTCTTATGATCACTTAATTTGGAGTCTTTTGAAATAGATACATTGGATTTTGTAATACATTACTGCCTCCTTTATTTCAAAATTGCTATTTTAGATTTCTTGACAACTAAGAATGGCCTTTTTTTTCTGACACTTTTAAAAATAATTAGTCAGGAAAACTGGGATTTTGCTTCCCTGTTGTGGTTTCTCTTTTATTCACAGATCTCCTTGGATTTTGGGTTTTATTGCTCTAAAATCCTGATTTTATTGTTTATTTGCCACAAGAAATATACAAATCTTACTAATGACAGTACCTGCCACTGGCCAGGACTTAATCTGTACCAACCACTGAGCTTATGTCATCACTTGTGCAAACCTCAGAACAAACCTAGGAGGCAGGTACTATTTTTTTCTCACCTTATAGTTGAGGATTCTAAAGCTCAGAAGGTTCAAGATACCTTGCCCAAGAAAGAAAAGGAGCTGGCTTATCCACTGAATCTGAGGTCAGCACACTTATCTGCCCATTGATTCTTTCATCATGGGAACCTCTACTGAGGGTGCCCCTGGTAGGTTCCAGCCACTGCTCCAAACACTGGAGAGACGGTTAGGGACAAGGCAGACAAAGCCCCCGGCTCTCAAGCAGTTTGCAATCCCCCCGGCTTCCCAATCGAGCCCAAATCACAAATCTAGACTCCCACCCACACATGGGACACAAGGCCCTGTCCTTGGCATGACTGGATTCCCAGGCTGGTTTGAATCCACATCTGAGCATTTCTCAGTTTGGGGCTGGGATTTATTCCAGTGTCTGCATCATTATAAGTTCTTTTTTTTTTAATTTTATTTCTTAAAGTATTACAAAGAGTATTACACGTCTCCTTTTTTCTCCCCCTTGACATTCCCCCGGCTTCTCCCACCCCCCAGTGTCTTGTGTCCATTAGTTATTCTCATATGCATGTATATAAGTCTTTTGGTTGATCTCCTACTCCCCCCAACCCTCCCCAGGGTTCCCACTGTAGTTTGACATTCTGCTCAATGCTGCTCTGCCTCTGTATCCATTTTTGTTCATCAGTCTATAATGGTACTTATTATCCATAAATGAGTTCATGTGGTATTTTTCTCAGCTTCCCAGGGGCCGTCTCAGTCTCACAGGGGCCATCTCAGCCTCACAGGCACCATCCCCACCTCACAGGGGCCATCCCAGCCTCACAGGGGCCGTCTCAACCTCACATGGGCCATTTCAGCCTCACCGGGGCCGTTTCAGCCTCACCAGGGCCAATTCGACCTCACCGGGGCCATTTCGACCTCACCAGGGCCGTTTCAGCCTCATCGGGGCTGTCTCGACCTCACCGGGGCCGATTCAACCTCACCAGGGTTGTCTCAGCCTCACCAGGGCCGTCCCAGCCTCACCGGGGCCGTCTCAACCTCACAGGGGCTGATTCAACCTCACAGGGGCCGTTACAACCTCCCCGGGGCAGTTGCAACCTCACCGGGGCAGTTGCAACCTCACTGGGGCCACTGCAACCTCACCAGGGCCAATTCAACCTCACCGGGGCCGTTTCAACCTCACTGGGGCCTATTCAACCTCACCAGGGCCGTCTCACCCTCACCGGGGCCTTCTCAACCTCACCAGGGCCATTACTGCCTCACTGGGGCTGTTTCAGCCTCACTGGGCCCGTTTCAACCTCACTGGGGCGTCTCAACCCCACCAGGGCCGTCCCACCCCCACCTGGGCCATCCCAACCTCACCGGGGCCGCCTCAGCCTCACCGGGACCGTCCCAGCCTCTCGGGGGCCGCTTCGGCCTCACGGGGGCCGTCTCAGCGACACGAAGTTTGGCATTCTGCTGGGCAAAATCTCCAGGCGTTCCTAGTGGCTGAATATCTGGTATGCTTGCTTGGTTTTCGTTTTCTACCAAGTGCACAGACTGCCTGTCTGCCGCCACCCAGCGTCCCATGTGATACTGGGTCTGGTAGGCCTGCCTGTGCATTTGCTGGTACAGCGGTTCCATGTCGCCGGCCCAGCCATGTCCGGCTCCAGCTTCCTCCGAACCTGATTCTGCTTCTTTACTGTGTCCCTTATGTATGTGAGGAGTTGAAATCTGCATTCTCTGGTTTTGGTTTTATAACTTGCAAAGTACTTCTATGTGCATTTAATCTTGAAAACAATGTTATGAGATAGATAGACAGATATCATTATCCTCATTTTACAGATAAGAAAATGGGTTCACAGGAATTAAGTGACATGTCCTAAATCAAAATCCAAGTAAGTGGAAGAACTAGGACTGAACTCCAGGCTTCTGCTTTTCAAAAATGCAGATAGGAAAAATAACTGTCTTCTCAGGAAGTTCTCAAGACTCTGAAACAGTCAGGGGTGGGGGTAGGAGTGGAGTCTTCTATGGCTATAACTTATTGTTGGAGGTCCTATTCCTCCCACTGAAGCTGTCTTTCTTGGAGGTCCATATTTTCCATTTCCAAATTTAATCCAATTTTAACTCTTTGTCATTAAATTATATCACAAAATACAAGTGAGTCAAAAACATACACCTCCCTATGTTCATAGCAGCACAATTTACCATAGCTAAGATCTGGAAACAGCCTAAGTACCCATCAGCAGATGAATGGATTAGAAAAGTGTGGTACATCTACACGATGGAATACTATGCTGCTGTAAAAAAGAAGGAATTCTTACCATTTGCAACAGCATGAATGGAACTGGAGAGCATTATGCTAAGTGAAATAAGCCAGTCAATGAAGGAAAAATTCCACATGATCTCACTCATTTATGGATAATTAAGACCATTATAAACTGATGAACAAAAATAGATACAGAGGCAGAGCAACATCGAACAGACTGTCAAACTACAGCAGGAAGGCTGGGGAGGGTTGCGGGGGTGGGTAAGAGATCAACCGAAGGACTTGTATGCATGCATATAAGCATAACTAATGGACACAAGACACTGGGGGGTATGGGAGGCTAGGGGAAGGTCAAGGGGAGAAAAGAAAAAGGAGACATATAAAATACTCTTTGTAATACTTTAAGCAATAAAACAATTAAAAAAAACATACACCTCATTTTAAGAAGGCCTATATATTTTGCAAATATGCTGAAATTGAATTTCAATATATTATTCTTCCTTTCACAAAACTTGAATCTCTGTTATAATTTTTTTTAATATGATATACTGAATACCTGATGAGTGCTTCTTATGTACCTCTTTTATTCTTAATTCCACCTTATTACCCTTTTCATTAAAGAATGCAAAATAAACTGGTGTACTGGTATATAGCTTGGTAGAAGACCTTAGTTCTTAACAAGTTCTTAAAATAGCCAACCACTCCAATTATAACATTTAGAAAATCTATTCTGAAATCTCTATAAAAAAAAAATCTTAGAATCAGCTCCACGTATGATAACCATATTAGTGATGTAGATTTTAATAGTGTTTGGGGGTAATTTACATACAGGGTAATGGTATTACATTAATAATATTTCACTAACCATTTTTTAAAACCTATACTAGCTGATTAAAATACTAGTAGTACTAGGGTTTTCATGAACCAGTATAAGAAGAGCTATTCTGATTTTTATATAAGAGAAAACCAGTTAAATTTTTAAAAATAATTTCATTATATTTTAAATCCCTACTATTTTTCCAAACTTTGGTTATATAATATTTATAATTTTTGTCACTTACTTGAAGCTTACTATAAACTGGGCAATGAACTAAGCCCTAAACACACATATTATTTAATCCTCACATCAACATTATTAAATAGATACTATTATAAACCACATTTATAGCTCAGGAAACTGAGGCTTAAACAAATTGTTTTCCAAATTCCACTCTTGAAGTTGAAATCAGAATACTAGTTCTGCTGACTTATGACTCCTCTAAGTTTTAAGAATTTTACTACTCTTTATTAATTTTTCTAGAACATGTTTCATGTCTTTTTTTCTGACATTAGTCTGACGATAGTTGAGGCATCTTTTGAAACACAATCTTACCTAATAGACAAACATGAAAATTGACCATATTTTTGCTACGCCTTAAGCCACACCCACCAGCCGATCAGAGCAACTATATGCAAATTAACCCAACCAAGATGGCGGCTGGCAGCCAAGAAGCTGGAGTGAGCAGGAGGCTTGCTTGCTCCAGTGATGGAGGAAGCCAGCCTGCCACCGGCTCTGAGCTCCCCTCAAAAGCAACAAAGTTTCAATTATAGAAGGTAAATAAACCCCAGATACCTGCTTTCAGCAGGCTGTGGCCACAGAGCTGGAGCGACCAGGAGGCCTGCTTGCCCATTGCGATGGAAGAAGCCAAGCTTCCTGGCAGCTGCTGCCTCCTCTCAAGGCAACAAAGTTTCAATTATAGAAGGTAAATAAACCCCAGATACCTGCTTCCAGTCACCATGGCCACAGAGCTGGAGTGAATAACAAAAAAAGGCTGGGAGCTTCAGTCGCCAGGGGTCTTGGTCAGTCTGAAAACAGCCATCAGCCCCTCACCCAGGCTGGCCAGGCACCGCAGTGGGAACCCCCACCCTGAAGGGGGTGTGGGCAGCCTGCAGACAGCCATCAGCCCCTCACCCAGGCTGGCCAGGCACTCCAGCGGGACCCCCACCCTGATCCAGGACACCCTTCAGGGCAAACCAGTTGGCCCCCACCCGTGCACCAGGCCTCTATTCTATATAATAAAAAGGTAATATGCAAATTGACCCTAACAGCAGAACGACTGGGAATGACTGGTCACTATGACACACACTGACCACCAGGGGGCAGACGCTCAATGCAGGAGCTGCCCTCTGGTGGTCAGTGCGCTCCCACAGGGGGAGCTCTGCTCAGCCACAAGCCAGGCTAATGGCTGCCAGAACAGCGGTGGTGGTGGGAGCCTCTCCTGCCTACTCAGCAGTGCTAAGGATGTCCGACTGCAGCTTAGGTCTGCTCCCCGCTGGCAAGTGGACATCCCCCGAGGGCTGCCGGCCAGCTTGGGCCCAGAGGAGTGTCTGCCTGCCAGCTTGGGCCCGATCCCCCAGGGAGCGGGCCTAAACCAGCAAGTGGACATCCTCCGAGGGGTCCCAGACTGCAAGAGAGCATAGGCCGGGCTGAGGGACACCCCTGAGTGCACAAATTTTTGTGCACCGGGCCTCTAGTATTTAATTAAAGGTTAGTTCTGCAAGGTTAATTATACCTTTATATACTGCTCAGTTTCTATGCTGAATCTATGATTTTTTAAAAATTGTCACTGGTTTCTAGCCCTTTATCATTTCTCAGCTAATTTAGAAAATGAACTAATTTCCCAAGAGCCATGCCTTCCTCTACTTCCACCAACACTATGAATAAATTGTAACAATTTAATTTCATATTGGCTGCTAACTTTATGATTTTAAATGAGACTTTTATATTAACATTTATTCTTAGATCAGTATTTAAGACTTTGTTTTAGCCCTGGAAATAAGAACACAGATTCAACTTCTTTTTCTCCATGGCTCCTGGCATTGTGCCTTATATATAATTATTTTTACTTAATAAGTGATTAATTGATAAAAGACTACTCAAAATCCCAACAATATATTAGCAACTGCTGGATGAATGCTCAACGTGTATCTCCCAGAGACGTGCACACTGAGCAGATTTGATTTTCTTGGAATAAAAAGGGGAACAAAATGAAGTATCTCTGTGGACTTATCATTTTTTTTAATCCTCACCCAAGAATATTTTTTCCATTGAGTTTTAGAGAGAGTGAAAGGGAGAGGGAGAGATAGAGAGAAACACTGATGTGAGAGAGACACATCAATTGCTTGCCTCCTGCATACCCCTTCCCTTCCCCCTGCCCCCATGAGGGCTGGGAGTCTGCAACCGAGGTATGTGCCCTTGACCAAATGGAACCCAGGACCTTTCAGTCTGCAGGCCAACACTCTATCCACTGAACCAAACTGGCTAGGGCTGGACTCATCTTTTTAAGATGGCATCCCATTCATCTTCTGCAAGTATTAATATTCCACCGAGAAGCAAGATAGGACTGTCAGAAGACCTCATTAGCAGCGTAATTGTTTTGCTTTTTCAAACCAGACATAAAAATATAGATGATCTAACTCTTATAAAATAAAACAGGCTATATTCCTCTCTAAATTAAGAAATTATAAGTAGCTGAGGCTGACAATGGCATTTCATGTCTCCTCATTAAGAGATAGTTCAGAGCTATTGGAGAGTTAAAAGAAGATACTGTTTTTTTTGAGCTACAAAACAGAAACAACCTTTAACAAAGAAATACAGAGACACAAAACTAGGCAACTGGAAAACAGACTTGTGCTGAGAGGATTTGAGAGTCTGTTAAAAGTTTATTGTGTTCAGAAAAATTAGCAGAAGAGTACTGACCAGGTATTTCATAACTTCAAACTAATAGGCATAAATTAAAAAGAGAAGACATACTGAAAGTAATCTATGGCAACCTACAAGAGAAAAAGAAGAAACTGTTTAGAAAAAAATCATAGTTTACTTTAGTAACAGTTTTCCCCTCATATCTAGAAATCTGTTTCTTCACATTTCTCTAAAGATAATATTTCATGGCTAATTATAGGTAGCCAATTAGAATTCTATTAAAAATATAAGCATATAACAAAGGGATGTCCCTTTTCTCCATTACCTATACCTAAAATCTAATCGTTACCCTAAACAGAGACCATATTAGCAACTACCACTCAGTCACCAAAAATAAAGATAAAAGACCTAAAGAAAATTAAAAAGTCCCTACGGCCTTAATCTTCTTGGATTGAAGTAGTTTCTTAAATTGGATGCTCTTCTAAGTGACTCCTTTACCACAAGGACTTGGAAGTCTCTGCAGGCTATAACAGGGTCAAGTGATATGTTCCATTTTCAACAAAATTAAACTGCTTCACCTCACACATTTTATAATTCATATTCTTCCTTCAAGACTCAGGTAACATGTGCACTCCCTTATTCCCACAGCGGAGATACTCTGGTCCCCATGTCTGAGAGTAGAGCACTTACCCTCCTTATGGTGGTGCCTCTGTCTGTCAATCACACCAACAGATGGTAGGCTCATCTGGTGCTAAAACACTGACATATCACCTCCATATTACAAGTGCCTACCTCTGCATGAGACAAGGTAACCCATTAATAGAACTTCGGTAGTATATATATGAATTTTTAAATTGTATAATTATTTTTCAGTTGAACAGAAGTTATTTCATTTCCAGGAGGGAAAACATTTTACAGTGTAGTAGGAAGAACAGTGAACTCAAGAAAGAATCCAAAGCCTGGATTTTAGTCCCACCTAGCCAACTGTGTGACCTTGAACAAGTACCCTATAGTGTAGTGGGGTTGGATTTGCTTCCTAGTAACACTCCCAGCTATAAATTTATATTTAATATGGAAAAGTGTTTTATTTGGTTAATCATTTTCACTTTCATAAAACAAATTTGTTTTTCCTTTTTATTGAATTTACTAGAGGCCCGATGCACAAGGATTTGTGCAAGAATGGGCCTTCCTTCCCCTGGCTGCTGGCACCACCTTCATGCCTGGCAGAGCCGCCTTTCTGCCTTTGCTCCAGCCCGGAGCCACCTTTCCGCCTTCCCACACTACCCAGAGGCCCAGAGCGGATGGAGCGGTGCGGAATGCCTGCAACATCGCCATGGTGACGATGCAAGCGTCCTGCCCCATCCCCAGCTGCTCGGCGCCTGCATATGCAAATTAACCCTCCATCTTTGTTAAGTTAATTTGCATACTCACTCCTGATTGGCTGGTGGGTGTCATGAAGGTATGGTCAATTTGCATCTTTCTCTTTTATTAGTGTAGATTGACGTGACACTGGTTAATATTGTACAGGTTTCAGGTGCACAATTCCACAACACATCATATTTACATTCTATTGTGTGTTCACCACCCCAAATCAGTTTCCATCCATCACCATTTATCCTCCATATCCTTCTCTACCTCCCACTAAGCTCCCTTTTTCTAGCAATCACCACACTTATATTTTTTTCTCTTTTTTCTTCTTTTTTGCTCTTTTCTAATAAATATGTAGATGATCAGCAACTTTACTTTTGAAATACATACCACAGGGTATGTGAAGAGAAAGGGAAGATAATTTTTTAACAACTCAAACATAAAATATCATTTTATATTATTTCAAATTAAGAATTCAGAGTATTTCTGGACCTACTTAGTCATTCTCTTAAGAGTGTCTTTCAAAGAGCAGAAATTTTTTATTTTAATAAAGACCAACTTTTCCATTTTCTCTTTCATGGAGCATGCTTTGGTGTTATATCTAAAACCTCACCACCAAAAAAATAAAAATAAAAATAAAAATAAATAAAAACTCATGACCAAACTGAGGTCACCTAGATTTTCTTCTATGTAATCTTCTAGAAGTTTTATAGTTTAGTGTTTTATCTTAGGTCTACGGTTGATTTTGAATTCATTTTTTAAAAACTTTTATTGATTTTTGAGAGAGAGAGAGAAATAGAAAAAGGGAGAGGGAGAGAGAGAAACATTGATGTGAGAGTGTAACATCAATAGGCTGCCTCCTGCATGCCCTCTACTAGTTATCAAGCCCACAACCTGGGCACATGCCCTGACTGGAAATCAAACCAACAACCTTTCAATGCACAGGACAATGCCCAACCAACTGGGCAACACCAGCCAGGGCCATTTTGAGTTAATTTTTGTGAAAGGTGAAATATGTTTCTAGAGTCTTATTTTTTCTGTATGTAGATGTCCAGTTGTTCCAGCACAATATGTTGAAAAAACTAACTTTTCTCCATTGAATTATTTTTCCTCCTTTGTCAAAGATCAGTTGACTATATTTGTCTAGGTCTGTTTCTCAGCTATCTATTCTATCCCATTATCTATTTGTCTAGTCTTTCACCAATATCACATTCGTTAACTTGATTACTGTATCATTACAATAAGTCTGAAGTCAGGGAGTGCTAGTCCTCTGGTTTTGTTTTTCCTCAGTATTGTGTTGGCTATTCTGGGTCTTTTGCTTTTCTGTATAAACTTTTGTGTAAAATTTTGATTTCATAATTTTGTACCCATCATCTTAAAGACCTGTATCCATTATTTTAAAGATAAAATAAAATGTTGTGAGCTACGCATCCCACAAAAATTAGGACCCACCTCTATGTGACAGTTCAAGCCATAAGTATGGATGAAAAACTGAAGGGGGAAAGCAGAGGATGAGGCCCTAAAGCAGTGATGGTGAACCTATGACACGCGTGTCAGAGGTGACACGCGAACTCATTTTTTTGGTTGATTTTTCTTTGTTAAATGGCATTTAAATATATAAAATAAATATCAAAAATATAAGTCTTTGTTTTACTATGGTTGCAAGTATCAAAAAATTTCTATATGTGACACGGCACCAGAGTTAAGTTAGGGTTTTTCAAAATGCTGACACGCCGAGCTCAAAAGGTTCACCATCACTGCCCTAAAGTATATTCTCACACAAGCAAAAGAGACAAATGAGGAAAAAGAATAAGAAGAAAGAATAACAGTTGAGCTTTTCCAAGGTGCTCAACAATTCTAATTCCAAATCACATATGCAGGTACCAATATATAGTATCTCTAGTCCTACTGTACAAATAAAAGTATGTTACTTGTAAACTATTTTTTTTATTTGAAGGCATCACAAGCTATCAACAATTTGAAGAAAACTGCTCCTGTGCCTATCTCTTTGCCAAATAGTCCTTAATTTCTAAAATGAGTGCTAACCAGAATTTTAATGTAAGAGTAGCAAACTTAGAGATCATTAGCACCACTTCCTTCATGAAGACCCCTCCGATTCCCCAAGGCCAACTCAGACTCCTATCTCTCTAATACAGCCCTAATCACAGTAAGCTATAATTGGTTGCATGTGTACCTTCTTACTGAACTATACTAGTATTTTCAGGGAGAGCAAGAATCAGATCCTGTCTTACCATTTATATATCCCTAGTGAATACCACAGTGCTAGCACATGACAGGTGTTCAGAATGTGCTGACAAAAGGCAGATCTATAATTCCAAATTTATGAATTGAGGAAGGTAAGTCTTGCTGCAGGATGCATGTAAAGTAAATGCAAAGCTGAAATGTAGTTTCTCAACTCTGAAAATTTCTCCCTAATACATTAATCATCAATCACTGTAACAATAATACATTCTACAACATAAGCCACAGGAGAATCAAATGGCTATTCCAAGTGAACAAAATGTTATTTTTCCTTGCTGTATAGTACAATTTATCACTTCCTACATCTATCATACTTCCACACTCACCTTGATTATGTGTGAGATTACAGATCTTTATCTGCATAACTGTAAATTTTCTTCATACTAAAAAAAGGAGCACGTAACCTTTAACTGCTGAAGCCATTACATTCAAAGGAAAGACAGGCCAAAGACTAAAAAAATTGTAGGATGGTTACATTTCTCTTCTTCAGAACCCTAACAGAGACTAGAGAAGTGTAGCAAGGATGTTCATGTACCCGTTGCCCCTATAATCTCTATAATAAACTCTACTTACTCCAAAGCCTAGACCCTTAAACACACATACACACACAAAAAACATGTAGGGAAAACTTTAGTGCTGACAATAATCATGAAACTTAAGAACTTGCTTCTTTTGAAATCTATTTAGCTCTTTTCCTCTTTGCATTGTGATAGTAGTATCTGAGACATGAACTGATCTATGAAACATTCTCTAAAGAACAATCTCTTTATTATCTACTAGAGGCCCGGTGCACAAAAATTTGTGCACTCGGGGGAGGGGGGGAGGTCCCTCAGCCCAGCCTGTGTCCTCTCTCAGTCTGGGACCCCTCGGGGGATGACCATCTGCTGGCTTAGGCCTGCTCCTCGGGGGATTGGGCCTAAGCTGACAATCAGACATCCCTCTGGCAGCCCAGCAGCCATCGGGGGATGTCCACTTGCCAGTGGGGAGCAGACCTAAGCTGCAATCAGACATCCTTAGCGCTGCTGAGGAGGCAGGAGAGGCTCCCACCACCACTGCTGTACTGGCAGCCATCAGCCTGGCTTGTGGCTGAGCAGAGCTCCTCCATGTGGGAGCTCACTGACCACCAGAGGGCAGCTCCTGCATTGAGCGTCTGCCCCCTGGTGGTCAGTGTGTGTCATAGTGACCAGTCATTCCCAGTCTTTCTGCTGGTGTCCTGGATCAGGGTGGGGATCCTCCTTGGGTGCCTGGCCAGCCGGGTGAGGGGCTGAGGGCTGTTTTCAGGCTGCCCGCACCCCCTTCAGGGTGGGGGTCCCCACTGGGATGCCTGGCCAGCCTGGATGAGGGGCTGAGAGCTATTTTCAGGCGGGCCAAGACTCAACTGAAGCTCCCAGTCTCTCCTTTTTTTCTTTTTTTTTTTAATTCTGGGATTTATTTACCTTCTGTAATTGAAACTTTGTTGCAGCTCCAGCTCCGAGGCCAGCTGCCTGAAAGCAGGTATCTGGGGTTTGTTTAGCTTCTATAATTGCAACATTGTTGCATCTGGAGCTCAGAGCTGGGCCGCGGCAGGCGGGGAACCTTGGCTTCCTTCATCGCCGGGGCAACCAAGCCTCATTTTCGCTTCAAGCTGTGTGGCTGCCAGCCGCCATCTTGGTTGGCAGTTAATTTGCATATCACCCTGATTAGCCAATGGGAAGCGTAGCAGAGGTATGGTTAATTACCATGTTTGTCTATCATTAGATAGGATACTAATAAAAAGGTAATATGCAAATTAACCATCACTCCATGACAGAGATGGCGGCACCCATAACCACAAAGATGGCAGCGCCCATAGCCGCAAAAATGGCAGTGCTGGCCGGAGCCACAGAGCCAGCCAGAGCAGGCAGGATACTTGGCTTCCTTCGTGACGAAGGAAGCCAAGCCTCCTGCATGCCCCAGCCGGCCGCCGAGGGCCTGCCTCTGGTGGCAGCCATGGAGCCCGCCAGGACGCTTGGCTTCCTTCGGGCAGTATGCTTGGCCTCCTTTGGGCTGGACGCTTGGCTTCCTTCATCACCCCGGTGAGGAAGGAAGCCAAACCTTCCACACGCCCCAGCCGCTCTGGGCCTGTGGACAGCACACATGGAGAGCCTGTGGGCTGAGGAGAGCCTCTGGGTGGGGGAGGTAGGCCAGTGGAGAGCGGCCTGTACTCCTCACATGGCGGCAGCGGCAGCCTTGAGTGCGCCAAGCTGAGCCTGCGGGCCGAGCTGAAGTAGCACCTGCAGGCCATCAGCGCCGAGGAGTGGCTGCACACGTCCCGCCTCCTGGCCCAGAAGGTGCTCGATCACAGAGACAGCCACCGTGGCAGGCCAGATTGACGTCCTCCTGGCCGCACCACGGGGGTTTACAGATCTGCACAGCCACAGGCCTCCAGTGCATACATCTTCTCTTCCCCCGCTTGAGTGCAAATGTCCCCCAGTGCACTGTCACCCACGCACGCCTGCAACAGTCCCGGACCATGGTGTGCACAAGTTCCCCCCCGCCACCCCTCCGCTGCACTTCCACCAACCCCAGAATGCCTATGTCCCCCACAGGACGTGCACACATCCCCTCCAGCATGCTCACGTTCTGTGGAGCGTGTCTGGGTGTTGTGGGTGCTGGGGGTGGGCACCTGTAAGATGACAGTGAGAGAGTGGAGTGGTGATGCCCTGTTCCTGCGGAGTCCAGTGCAGCGACGAGATCACCTCCATGGGGCTAATGCAGGTGCCGAGGCAGGAGAAGGTGGTGACAGACACACCTGATGGGTGCAGGCGGCCCTTGCTGAGGTGCCTTTGGTCAGCGTTCAAAATCGGTAACCCAGAGGAGGTGAGGAGTTCCGTCCTCTCAGTGAAACGGTGGGATAGTCGGGGCAACTGCAGAGGAGGAATGTGCACTTTGGGTGCCAGCACCCATGAGCTAAGGCTGCCCTGACTGAGCCTCCCTCGCTTGGGGCCTAGCGCACTCCTGCCAGGCAGCTGGTGACAGGACGTGCTTTTCTGAGTCAATGAGAGAAAACATTGATTCTCCTGCTGCCCGCAAAGGTGAAAAGTGGAGTGGGGAGACATGTGGGGAGTGAGCGAGGTTCCCAGTCTGAGGGTTCCAAATCCATCGTTGGTTCCTTTCACCGGTGACTAGAGATATACAGTGTGTCCCCCCAAAATGTATACACACTTTGAATACCTTCTAATTCCAATGGGTTTAAACATGAAAAGAAAGAAACAACAATGGAGCTGTCATCTGTTTAAAGTGAGGGCACAAACCGGCAGTCGGACATTCCCCGAGGGGTCCCGGATTGGAGAGGAGGTAGGCTGGACTGAGGGGCTCCCTCCCTGCCACCCCCCCGACCCCAGCATGAATTTCGTGCACTGAGCCTCTAGTTAAGATAATAATTATAACAATAACAATAACTAACATTCATTGAGTGTATGGCCCTGTGTTAAGTACTTCAAAACAGTTCATCTAATCCTCACAAACCACATAAGACATTATTTTCCCTATTGTACAAATGGGAATGAAATTAAATAGTTTGCCTAAGGCCCCCAAAACTAGTACAGTTTAAGTACAGGATCAAAACCCGTATCTGTTTAATCCTAAAGTTCCTGTTCATATCTACTACCCTATACTTCTCTGAGGAACAAAGGACTTCATAGATTATTGATCTCCAATTTTTTATATACATATATATTAATATATAACTATATATGTAATATATGTATTTCATATGCAGCTCTTGCTGCAGTAATATTTTAGTTACATTCTAAAACATAGGTCAAAATAAAAATTTTTAATTATCAGCTAAAAATTAAGTAAGCAATAATTTAAATGTGTGTCTTATTTTGATTATGATTCAAAACCTTTTTTGTTCCTATTTTTAAAATATTAATAATGTCTGGGCATTATATCACTGTTCCATTAGACATGTTATTAAAAATACATGTAAATTTTAAAATAGTTTTTTTGATAATTCAGAGACTTTTTTTGGACAACTTCTTGTCAAATTATTTTTACCACATTATGTGGCCAACAAAGATTTCATACTGAAAGAAAACCACTGGTCTTACAATTTTTTGTTGTTCCTTGCTGGCTTTAAAACTATATTTAATCCAGTTTATTTTCAAAAATTTCTTTAAATCCACTTAATTGGACACATGTGAACTACATGCAATATGTAATACTCTAAAATGCACCTAATACTTTAAATCCACTTAACTGGACACATGTGAACTACATGCAATATGTTGAGATACACTGAAAATAAACTAATGAATAATAAACTAATGAAAATTCTCATTCTATTCTGAGGATATATTAAAAATATAAAAAACTAATACTCCTCTGAC
Organism: Myotis yumanensis; assembly: GCF_028538775.1. Classification (NCBI taxonomy): domain Eukaryota; kingdom Metazoa; phylum Chordata; class Mammalia; order Chiroptera; family Vespertilionidae; genus Myotis; species Myotis yumanensis. The sequence goes on along the minus strand of NW_027223764.1, from coordinate 19,742,221 downwards.
AAGATGATTGCATAATTAATTATTAGTAAGACTCCCCCACTCAATGGATTTCCTTGCATAGCTCTTGGAATGCCTAGCTACCCTCTCCCACACCCACCTGGATCTTGAAAGATTACTGTCCTAATACTCTAAAATGCACCATTAACTTCAACCAGACTACAGAGAGGGCTATCTGTATTTAATTAACTGTCCAAAAAAATTGCTTTTATTCCATTATGTTTTGAGGTGATGCCATCATCCTAAATGAAGGAACTGATGAGAAAATGCTTCTCATAGTGAGAAAACAAGAGAGAACTAAAGTTAAAATTAATTTAGAAGACTCCTTCCTATATCATCTTACAGAGCATAGGTGAAAAGCAACAAGTAATCATCATTTTTCCAGGTCTGCTAATACAAAGACTCCTGAAAACAGGGAAGTTCATTTGGTGATTCACAAAGAAAAAGCATACATCAACTTGGTAATTAATCAATCAATGCTCCCAAGTATATTCTGAGAGACGCAGAACATGAGCACTTTTTTAAAAAAGCATCCTTTGATGACTCTTTATAGTAATTGCCAATACAATGCTTTTCATGTATAAAATGTATGTTTTTGCAATTATATCCTTCTCTCCTATGTTACCTTTCTTCTGATCATATTTATTGAAATGTAATTTTATGTCTGTTGAATCTTATAAGAAATTGAGTTTTAAAAAAATTCTTCACTTATATGATGGTTCATAAGAGGACTTACAAGCAACAGAATATATTCTACTTAAAACCATAAAGCAGCTGGAGAAATTGAGAACTTCTAGTCATGTGTTATTTAATCTCATGACTGTGCATTTGTGTATGGCCACTGACATTTACACAAACACTTCATTGTGTTGATTATAGCATTAGTCTCATTTTAAACATGTAAAATAGCATCTGATTCCTTTTCTGTTCAACCTCAGAGCTTCATTTTAGGGTAATCAGGAAGAACTCTAATACTTAAAGTCCTCTAGTTAGAATCATGTCTTCAAGGAACTCAAAACGCTTGGTCAAAAAATTATGAGAAAGCAAAAAACACCTAACCAGAAGAGCAAAAATAAAAAATAATCCAAAAATATGAGGATAGTTTATGGAGCCTCTGGGACAATTTCAAGCATACCAACATTTGCATTATGGGGGTGTGAGAAGAAGAGAGAGAGCAAGATACTGAAAACCTATTTGAAGAAATAATGACAGAAAACTTCCGAGCCTGGTGAAAGAAATACACTTATAAGTCCAGGAAACACAGAAAACCCCAAACAGGAGGAATCCAAAGAGGACACGCAAAGATACATCATAATTAAAATGCCAAGGGCAAAAGACAAAGAGAGAGTCTTAAAAACAGCTAGAGCAAAGCAATTAGTTATCTACAAGGAAATGCCCATATGACTGTCAGCTGATTTCTCAACATAAACTATGCAGGCCAGAAGGGAGTGGCAAGGAATATTCAAAGTGATGAATATTAAGAACCTCAACCAAGATTACTCTACCCAGAAGGTCAGATAAAGAGCTTCACAGACAAGACAAAGGTAAAGTAGTTCATCAACACCAAACTAGTATTATATGAAATGTTGAAGGGTATTCTTTAAAAAGAGGATGAAGAAGAAAAAGATCAAAAATATGAAAAACAAAATGGCAACAAGTACATACCTATCAACAATTGAATCTAAAAATAAAAATAGATGAATAAAAAATCTAATGAACAGAATAAACTGGTGAATAAAATAGAATCAGGGGCATGGAAATGGAACAGACTGACGATTCTCAGAGGAAAGGCGGGTGAGGGGTAGGAAGAGATTAAACAAAGATCTTATATGCATATATGCATTACCTATGGACACAGACAGTAGGGTGGTGAAGGACTGGGGTGGGGAGTGAACTGGGTAGAGAGGGGAGATGGGGGGGGGGTGTACATCTGTAATAACCTCAACAATAAAGATTTTTTTTAAAAAAAATCTGCCAAGCTCTTGCAACTTGGCCACCGACATGCCATCTAGACTGAGGAAGACCCGGAAACTTCGGGGCCACGTGAGCCACGGCCACGGCTGCATCGGCAAGCACAGGAAGCACCCGGGGGGCTGCAGTAATGCTGGCGGCTTGCATCATCACAGGATCAACTTCAACAAATATCACCCAGGTTACTTTGGGAAAGTTGGAATGAGGCATTACCACTTTAAGAGGAACCAGAGCTTCTGCCCTACTGTCAACCTTGATAAACTGTGGACCTGGTCAGTGAGCAGACAAGAGTCAATGCTGCCAAAAGCAAGATTGGAGTTGCTCCTATCATTGATGTGGTGCGATCGGGCTACTACAAAGTTTTGGGGAAGAGAAAGCTCCCAAAGCAACCTGTCATTGTGAAGGCCAAGTTCTTCAGCAGAAGACAGAGGAGAAGATTAAGGGTGTTGGTGGGGCCTGTGTCCTGGTAGCTTGAAGCTACATGGAGGGGAGTTCATTAAAATGTCCACGTACTTTTGTCTTCTGGTCTGAGTGTAGGTCCTTTGGCATCTCCACTTCCCTACCTGTACTTCCAAAACCTCCCTAACAGGTCCTAGGAGTTAGAGTATCAAGGCCTGGGATCCTCTGCAAACTTCCCTGAGGAAGAAAGAGCCCTTTGGACCAATCCTGACTTGAACTTTTCATTTATAAAGTGAGAAAGATACCTGTTGCTAACATGTGTGTGTAAATAAGTATTAAATAGTTGAAAAATTAAAAAAAAATCTGCCAATATTAAATTTAACTATAAAAAAGAAAAAGAAAATATCAATCCTTCCCAAATTAGGATATAAATTTATTGCAATTACATTTATAATTCAGTAATGAATTTTCTTGAACTGGAAAAATTAAAAATACATTTCAAAAAATAATTATATGAGAACAGTTATGGGAACCTTGGAAAGAAAAATGAGTAAGTGGTTAATAAGCCTTACCAGATTTCAAATCAGTATAGCATTGGCACAGAAATAAAGACTAGAAAAATTACAGAAAATAGAGTTTAGAAATAGGTACAAAGATATGTGAGAGCATAATATATAACATATATGATGTTTCAATTTAGTGACAAAAGAATGTTTTATTTTAAAACAGTGTATGCAAAGCTGGCTAGTTACTTGGAAGAAAACAATGCTATATACTTACATGGTACTATATATAAACATAAATTCCAGTCATAGTTAAAGATTAAAGCTCTTAATTAAAAACAGAGCCAAAAAAATAAATAAATAAATGATATCCAGGGAGGAAAATGTTTTGCAATACACATGACAAAGGATTAACATTCCTAATTCACCGAGTACTTACAAACTGATAAGAAACAGATCAACACCCAAGTGTTGCTTTTTTTTAAAGCAAAGTATATGAGTAGGTAATTCACAAAACAGAAAATGCAAATCACCAACAAATATGTGAAAACATAGTCACTCTGGGTATAGCCAGAAAATTACAATGAGGTAATAGTTCTCACTTGTTATACTGAAAAAGATTGAAAAGAGCACTAATACTCAGTGCTAATGTGAATGCTAGGAAATAACGGCTATTGTACACTGCTAGTGGGAATAGGAATTGCTATGAACTTTTCTGAAAATTACCTGACAAGATGCACTAAAATTTTTAATGGAAATCATAAAAGAAAAAATAATAGATTGGACTTCATCAAAATTGTTTCTGCTTTTCATAAGAAACTATTAGAAATTTTTTTTAAAGTCACAGAGGAAAAAGTATTTGCAAATCACATATCTAATAAAGAACTTATAGCCCAAAATATATACAAACTCTCAAAAATCAATAGCAAGAAAACAAAACTCATTAATATTTTTAAAATGGGTAAAAGGCTTGAACAGACACTTCACCAAAGATCTATAGATGACAAATAAGCACACGAAGAGAGATGCTCAATATCATTAGTCAAAAGATAAATTGCAAATTAAAACCATGAGATACTACTACATATTCACTAGAATAGCTAAAATTTAAAAGACAGGTGATAGTAACTGTTGACAAGAATGTGGAGGAACTAGAACTCCTCACATACTGTTGGTAGGATGTAAGATATAGTACAGTCACTTTGGAAAATAGTCTGATAGTTTCTTATAAAGTTAAAAGATACCATAAAATCAAAAGAAATGAAAATCCATGTCAACACAAAGATCTGAGAACAAATATTTACACTGGGTTTATTCATAATCACTAAAACTAGAAATAAACCAAATGTCTATCAACAGATGAATAAATTGTAGGATATTCATAACATAAAACATTACTCAGCCACGAAAAGGAATGAAATGCTGATTGATATATGCAATAAGATGAATGAATCTCAAAAAATATGCTAAGTGAAAGAAATCATACACACACAACTACCTGTGTACATTACATTTAGGGTCAGAGATCAGATCACACACACCTAAGGACTGGAGGTAGGAAAAGGAGATTAACTGCACAGGGAAATAAGAGAACTTTCTTTTTCTTTTTCTTTTTATTGGTGACCCTGTTACAGATATCCCCATTTCTGCCCCTGCCTTTACCCACCTCCATCTATCCCCCCACCTCCACTTCCCTCTGCTCATCACTACACTGCTGTCTGTGTCTATGGGCTATGCATATATGTCCTTTGCCTAATCCCTTCATCTTCTTTCATCCAGTCCCCCCTCTCCTAACCCCTCTGACAGCTGTCAGTCTGTTCTATGTATTCATGCCTCTGTTTCTATTTTGTTCGTCAGTTTATTTTGTTCATTAGATTCCATACATAAGTGAGATCACCTGGTATTCGTCTTTCTCTGACTGGCTTATTTCATTTTGCATAATAATCTCCAGGTCCATCCATGCTGTTGCAAAAGGTAAAGGTTCCTTCTATGTTTTACAGCTTGGTAGAGAACTTTTTAGAGTGACAGAATCTTGTATATCTTGATGGTGGTTGTGGTTATATGACTATATAGACTATACATTTTTCAGAATTTATTTTTTCGGCATGTAAATTATACCTCAATAAACCTGAATTTATAAAATTTAAAAATACATATCTTTTGATCCAGCCATCCACTTTGAGATGTCTACTCCACAGAAATAAATGTGTCAATATATATAGAAGTTAATGGAACTTAATAAGAAAATGATTAAATAAAATTATGTTCTATTCAATACTGTAGAATATAATGTAAATAATTTAAAAGATCTGGAAATAGTCCTTTGAGCATTATGGTTTGTGGGAACTGAAAGAACAGTTTTCACTCCACTGATTTGAGCCCTTTTCCTTAATTGAAGTTAGAAGAATGGACCACAACGGGGTACTATGTGCATCTTGAGTAACGCCATGGTTTATAATGGCCATGGTTTGGGCTGTCTAGTTATTCCTTGCCTTCCAGGGGTTTATGTCCTAAACAAAATCCTAGAAAATGTATTGCCCTTAAAGGCTGACTTTCAACTTTTATTTTCTGTTTTTCATTTGATTATAGTATAGGAATCCTCCACAAAAGTTCAATTTACACCTCAAAAGGGGGGTGAGGTGAGGGAAGACAAATAACTGAATCTAAACCTATAAAAGCTATTTAATTGATGTTAAAATTATCCCTTAAAAAGAGTCTTCAAGTGAATTCATCCTTTATGTAGACAGCAGAACATTTTAAACAAATTTATAGAGCATTATTATTAGATTAAGAATCTTGAGAGCATGCATATACAATAAAAAAATCATGAGAGCCCTGGCCAGTGTGGCTCAGTTGGTTGGAACATCATCTCATACACCAAAATGTTGCAGTTTTAATCCTGGTCAGGGTGCATACAGGAGGCAACCAACTGATGCTTCTCTCACATCAATGTTTCTCTCCCTTCCTCCCCCTTCCTCTCTCTCTAAAATCAATGAGCATGCCCTCTGGTGAGGATAAAAAAAAAAAAAAAATCATGAGAGCACAAAGAAATGAAAGACATGATCCCTGTTCTTTAAAGAGTGACATTTAACACTCTCAGACTCAAGAAGCACAAGATGAGTACACAATCAGGTGTTGGTGAGTTAGTGTAATAAGTGTAGTATATGACTCATCACCATTTAAAGTATTTCTATCACAGATGTTCTTTTGGAAGTACTCCTTCACCTTCCTGTAACCTTAAGGTTTACTTTAAACCCTCTATTTTAGATGAGGCTAACATTATTTCCAATACCATATAAATAATTTACATTAAAATATTAAGACATGCTTAGAATCATGTAAAAATATCTACCTTCCTAAAATTATGATATAATGAGGACTACTTCAATAAGATGTATGCATTAAAGAATTATTATTAGTTTCCATTAACTGGGTAGTTACTAGAACTGTAGAGTTGTTTCCTTTTATTAAATGGTCAAAATATCATCAAAACTAAAATATCATTTACCCTCATCTTAGGGGTGTCTGCTTAAGAGAAATCATGAGCTGAAATGAAGAACATGAAAGCATGCCTCTCACCTCAATGCTATTAGTCATACCAAATAAAGACAAAACATTTAAGAATGAGGGCTTGCTTGTGATGCAGAGGGCAACAACCAATATTTTAACATGCTTTTATCTGACATTTCAATAACTTTATTAATTTCTTACCATAGTGACATTTCAATCACTTTATTAATATTTTTCTTATACTGTGATCTTAGTTCTCCAATTTAAAAATAAATATCATTAACTTACCAGGAAACAATTATGACACACTGCTACCCATATACATGAAATTCTTTAAATAACTGGGAGAGATATTGAGGGGAGGGCAGAGGTATGAAAAAGTTATCTCTTTCTGAGATTTTGGAGGCCCAGCTTCCTTATCCTGTTCCCACATAAATACTCAAACATTATGCCAGAGTTACACAAAATAAGCGGACATCACCAAGCAGAGCTCCAAGAGTAGGTGTTCTGAACATGTTGGTAAAGAAAGTCACTTCATCTGAGAGGTCTCTGCCCCTTCAACCTCACCCTCCTTACCAATATACATTCATCACTAAAAAGGGAAATATTTACAAAAGTTAGTTTAGTTATGTTTAAATATTATGTTTAGCTGTCTGGAGACCATGTTCTCAAAATTTATACAAGAAATCAAGGATTAAACTTCATAACAATTAGAAAACCACTCTGTGTAAAATCAAAGACTTAAAGGACACTAAAATAGTTTTACCATTGGTGTTAAATTGAAATGACTCCATCTCTTCCCAACACCTGGAACCAAAACCTTTTAAACTTTCATGTAAACATACCGGGGCACACCAAATACTCTGTCTGTAGCAAGGTACCACCTCTGCACAGACATTGGATGAAAAATGTGGAAAATGCCTAAGGACTCTTTGAAGTAGCTTGGGAGAAGTAAGAGCAGGAAAGAGGCTCTTCACTAGGGTAAGTTTGTTTAGTGGAAAGTAAGCAAGTTGTCAGGGTAAAAGTTGACAATGTTGATTCCAACAGTTTGAACTGTGAATAAACATCGAAAAAGATTATGTTACTGAGAATTAGAAAAGATTCCATTGAACTCAATAGAACACTTGTGTGTGTTCAAAGATAATATGCCTTTGAGCCACATTCTGGATCCACAGTTTAGGGTTAGAATTACCCTAAGTCCTTTCTATGCCACATTAAAGAACATGGGGTCTGACCTCTCCAATATGTGCTTAAAATATTCAAATAAGGATAGAATAAAAATATTCCATGTCCAATAACAGAATTGAAAAACATTAAATACATGCACATTTGTACATCTGAGGTAGACTGAATAAATCTAGAGAGAAATCTTCCCAAACATCTAAACACAGTTTCACTAACCAATTTAGGGAAATGCATCATTGGCTATAAATCACTTTTAAGTTTTCCTTCTTTAATGACCTATCAAAGAGCAAAAAACAGGGCCTATATTATGAAATCCATTATCCTCTTCTCTGCTCACCAAAGCCACATTTAAATCTGGTTTTTATCTCATGCTATTGAGTTTTCCACCAGGTACAAAATGGAAAGTTGAAAAAGACTTGTGCTTTTTACAAAGCAAAACAATTTGGTTGCCACTCAGCAATTCCTGGTAAAATGCCAGGAAGCCTGTAAAAAAAAAAAAAAAAGTTAAAATTTTCCTAACTTAGACTTTACAAAAATAAGTGTGAGATGTTCAGAGCCTGTCAGACAATCCAATCCATCTTTTTATTTTTTAAATATTAATAAACAAGGGAAAATACACTTTTGATTTGTTAAATTTTATTTGAATAAACATAATGCAGATCTATATGCCTTGCATGCCCTCAAGAAAATGAAGGTAACTTGAGCTGCTCTTATTAGTTCGTCTCAAGTCCTTCATGATTCTCACATTAGTGAATGTTATTAGAAACTTTTTATTATTGATTTTTTAGAAAGAGAGATAGAGAAACACCGATTATTGTTTCATTTATTTATGCTTTCATTGGTTGATTCTTATATGTGCCCTGACTGGGGAGTGAACCCACAACCTTAGTGTATTGGGACAACACTCTAACCAACTGAGCTACCAGGGCAGGGCCTGCTATTAGAATATTTTCCAAAGTTTGACAAAGACGTGCAATTCTCATGCTCTTTACCAGCAAAAGTTTGCAGGCAACCCTGCAAAAAGTTGTTTTTCCTTTGAGCTCTCACACATATTCACTTCCCCTCTAGAACCAAGGATGTAAGGGAGTATCGCTCAGTCTCATAGCCTCTTTGCTCTTAAAAAGAAAATCAAATTCCCCAGATATTTTCAAACTCCACCACGAACAGAACATTCTCAGCTCTGCATGTGCATCATTATCTCTTTTGCATTTCATCTTTATATTCACTGGGTTCATAGAAAGGACATACACAGAAAAAGGAAAATAGCTGCTTCTTAGACACCAAATTTAGTAATTCTCTCAAATCTACTGGCACACATCTAAAAAGTAATATTTTTATAAGGCTTCATTAGGTTTTCATTGGTTCTGTCTTTTAAGAACACACATGCTGAATCGCCCATAACCTCAAGCCAAAATACATCTGCAAACTACAAGAAATGTTTTTTATAGGAAGACAAGAGTCATCACAATTTAAAAAGGGATATAGTGAGTAAAGACAGACAGATGTGGGCTCATCTGGATCCCACTTTAGTGTCTCCCAAGCATCAAGTTACTAACTGATGGAGGCCATCAATCTACAGTGCTCTAAGATTCCAGCCGGCTCCAATAGCCTTACCTGTTAATATGAGATTACTGTAAGTATTGGAGAATTGCTCCTTTAGAAGAACCAGATGCATCTGAGCTGCCTTCTCCCGCTGAAGCTCCAGCATAACATCAGGGTGCTGGGCAATCTTGCAGCCTTTCTGTTTATCCAAGGCAACATCACTCCGAACAATGTCTACAGAAAGAAAAAAAAAAGGGGGGGGGTGGGGGGACAGGCAGCACAAATGAAAGACAAAACAATTAAAAATAAACAAATAGCCCTGGCTGGCTTGGCTGAGTGGATAGAGCGTTGGCCTGAGGACTGAAGGGTCCCAGGTTCGATTCCTGTCAAGGGTACATGCCCGGGTTGCAGGCTCGATCCCCAGTAGGGGGTGTGCCGAAGGCAACCAATCAATGATTCTCTCTCATCATTGATGTTTCTATCTCTTTCCTTCTCCCTTCCTCACTGAAATCAATAAAAATACAGATAAAAAATAAATAAACAAACTAATAAAACAAAAATCATACACATATTACAGTCCTGTTTTATCCAAAATTATAATTTATAAACTACCACTATTTTCATCGGAATTAAGAAATTCAAAATTAATAAACCTGAGGGTCTCCAACTTCATGATACATCCTGCAAGTTTCTCTGGTCATTTCCAAATTCTTGGAAGATGTTTTTGTTTCTTCTCTCTCTCTAACCTCACTTAAGATTCTCACTCCTCCATTCCTCTTCTAAGCTCACCTCTAGTATTTATTTACCTCATGGGGCCTTTTCTTAACACCTTTTAGCACTCTCCATGGGAAAAATATAATACAACTTTGTCTGAATACTAGTGACTATGAAGATCATTTCCTCTATCTCATGCCATAGGACCAAGTGATAGCTCCAGCATGTGTATTCAGGATTCTTGGCCTGTTTACAAGCTTACCTCCCAGCCAGCCTACTCAGTTCAAACTAGAGCTGCCATTCTGTGAGTAAGCTACTCAGAATTTCTCCTGATATTTTTTTCATATACCTCTGGATACATTCTGACTCAGTAATTGTCCTTTCAATTTAGAAGTATTTTGTGAGTCACTAAAGAAAGCAAGAGCAGGGCTAGAGTAACTTTTCAGATCTTTCTATTTCACAGGTATTTTCCCATTAGTGATAGTTTGCTTTTTATACAGTATGATTTACACTCAAAGTAAAAGTATTCTTCAGAAAATAGCCTTCCTCAAAAATAAACATTCTTCTAGAATGTGTCACAATTACCAGGAAGCTTTCATGACCTAAAGTTATTTGTTTTACTTTTATAAGTTAAAATATAATTCAGCTGATTACCATAGAAACAAATTATATTATCAATAGCAATTTGGATAACAACTCTAGAAACTTTCAAGTTTTACCTAGCAAACTAAAGTATTTTGAAGAAAATTCTTTAAAAGAAAAAAAAAAAAAAAAAAGCTGCTCTGCCAGTGCTCACTGCTGACACCAATGGCTTTGAAACAAACAAACAAAAAGAATGCCCGTGTTGATGGTACCCGTAGAAATATTTGGTTCTTTAAGCAAATAAGATATTTGGTTCATTCAACCAAAACCTTGAAAGAAAGTGACCATATTATCTTAATGTTAATAATACTAAGAAAAGAAAACAATGAGCATGGGCAAACATACTTCCTAGACTTTATAAAAGTGCATTATGACAATGTTTGGGGGGAAACAGATATTCTTTATGGATTTTTATCTATACTTCATCTGTTCAACAGTGTATCAAAGACTCGATAAACACAAAGCGAGAATACTTATCAAAGATGCACATGGTCATACATCTGAAGGAAGAGTAAGTATCATAGATGATAGGCTCAACATTCAAAATTATCTTGGCAACACAGAAATGTAGGATGGATCCCCAACATGTAGGTAAGGACATGAACACAAAGTCCTGCATTTATACTGAAAATTAATTACATAAGATAATATGCAAAGGCCATACCAGACAGAAGTTCAGATATTTAAGATCTTATTAAGAATTGTAAGTTTTAGTTAAATACAAGCTTAACATATAAGCCAGTGATATACTGCCAAATATAATATTGCCACCAAAAAAAATTTAATTAAATTTTAGACTAAATTAATGGAACCAGAACATCCAGAATACAAAAGATTACATAGCCACACTGCATTCTATGCCAGTCAAGGGAAGCAGAGTAAAGAGTTGGAGTTAAGCAGACTTCAGTTCAAATTCTGATTTGTGGGGGAGAACCAAGATGATGGCATAGGCAAACCCCTGTACTCACTGCCTCCCACAACCACATCAAAATTACAACTAAAATACAGAACAACCATCATCCAGAACCACCAAAAAACTGGCTGAATGGAAGTCCTACAACTAGAGAAATAAAGAAGAAAGCACACTGAGACTGGTAGGAGTTGTGAAGGTGTGGAACGGGCTGGTCTGGCACCCATGTGTGCCCCTTTTTTAATTGGGAGGGAGACTGTCTCTGCAGAGGCTGCCCAGAGGAGCAAGGGGTCTCAGGCCAACACCAGATGCCCAGCCCAGGGTCCCAGAGCTGGGAAAAGAAGTCCCTACGGGCAGTAAGAACTACGGGCTTTTAAAAACCAGTGTGGATTGTGGCTGAGTGACACACAGGCTGACCAAGCTGCTCCTCTTAAAAGGCATGCACCACAAACTGCACTTACAAGCTCCCGCTACCTCTGAGCTCAGTGCCAGGCAAAGCTCTGAGGGACCCAGACACATATGAGGAGAAACTGGACTGTCTAGCATCTGAGCAGAAACTTAGGGGCAGCTTTCTTCCAGACAGAGGTGCTCATAGGGTTCATTGTTCCCCTGCTGGAACCTCCCCAGTTGCAGGGCTGACTGGCAGCCATTTCTGTTTGCTCAGCCCTGGTGATTTCCTGAGACCCCGCCCAAGCTGTGAGCAATGGCTTTTACATATGAATGGCCTGTCCTTGTTCAGGCTAAAAACTTGTCAAACAAGCTGCAGCTGGGTCAGGGAGTACCAAACCTATCAATAAAAGGCCCAAGACCCAGTACCAGCACCAGCCTCCCTTGCTTCACTGCTGGTCCTCATCTGGGCACTTCCAAACCTGATACAAAGAAGAGGAATCTGAAGATCTCACTGTAGCTCCTGCTGGGTGGCCCCAGGCAGTGGCTGACTTTACACCTTCCTGGAGACCCAAGAGCCAGTGTACCTGGTGGTCAGTGTGAGATCATACCAGATTACAACTCTTCACATCCATAAGTGACACACTCAAGGGGAAGACTCAGTGAACACCAAAGCCCCACTGAAGCAAGACCTGCTCCATAAGGGTGTCTCCTGCACAGCAGCTCTCCCACTGTAGTCGCACAGCTGGTCTCCACTGCCAATTGGCCTGGAGGTCAATTCCTCCCAGGGACACCAACAGCAATCAAGGCTCAACTACAACAAAACTGTGCACACAGCCCACAAAGGGATGCACCTAGAGTGTCCACCTCAGGTGATTGAGGAGGCTGAGCCACTGGGCCCTTTAGGACACTTACTATACAAGACCACTCTATCAACTCAAGGAGACATAGCAGCTCTACCCAATACATAGAAACAAACACAGGGAAGCAGCCAAAATGTGGAGACAAAAAAACATGTAACAAATGAAAGAAATGGAAGAAGAAAAATACTGGATATAGAGTTCAAAACCACAGGTTTAAGGTTACTCAAGAATCTTCTAGAAATCTCCAAGGGACTTAGTGAGATTTTCAAGGATCTTAGTGAGAATGTCAAAAAATGAAAAAGGACCAGTCAGAAATTAAGCATACACTGATTGAAATAAAGAATAATATACAGGGATTCAACAGTAGACTAGAGGATCCCAAGAATCAAATCAATGATTTGAAATATGAGGAAGCAAAAAATACCCAACCAAAAGAGCAAAAAGAAAAAAGAATCCAAAAATATGAAGATACTGTAAGGAGCCTCTGGGACAACTTCAAGCATACCAACATCTGAATTATGGGGGTGCCAGAAGAAGAGAGAGACCAAGACATTGAAAACCTATTTGAAGAAATAATGACAGAAAACTTCCCCTACCTGGTGAAAGACATAGACTTACAAGTCCAGGAAGCACAGAGAACCCCAAACAAGAGGAACCCAAAGAGGACCACACTAAGACACATCATAATTAAAATGCCAAAGGCAAAAGACAAAGAGAGGATCTTAAAAGCAGCAAGAGAAAAGCAGTTAATTACCTACAATGGAGTGCCCATACAACTGTCAGCTGATTTCTCAACAGAAACTATGCAGGCCAGAAGAGAGTGGCAAGAAATATTCAAAGAGATGAATAGCAAGAACCTACAAACAAGATTACCCAGCAAAGTTATCATTTAGAATTGAAGGTCAGATAAAGAGCTTAACAGACAAGAAAAATCTAAAGTAGTTCATCACCACCAAACCAGTATTAAATGAAATGCTGAAGGGTATTCTTTAAGAAGAGGAAGAAGAAGAAAAAGGTAAAGATAAAAAATGTGAACAACAAAGTAGCAACAAATACGTATCTATCAACAATTGAATCTAAAAATCAAATGAATAAAAAATCTGATGAACAGAATAAATTGGTGAATGAAATAGAATCAGGGGCATGGAAATGGAACAGACTGATGATTCTCAGAAGGAAGGGGGTGTGAGGGGGTGGGGGAAGAGATGAGACAAAGATCTTATATGCATATGTGCATTACCTATGGACACAGACAATATGGTGGTGAGGGCCTGGGGTGAGGTGGGAACCAGGTGAAGGGGAGCAACAGGGGGAAAAAGAGGGACATCTGCAATAATCTCAACAATAAAGATTTTTTTAAAAATCTGATTTGGTGTTTACTTATTAGTTGCAGAAGTGACAGTGAAAGTACCTCTGTAAGCCTCAATTTTTTCATCTACTGTTATTGTAAAGAGACATAAAAGACTGAGAGTGGTAAGCTTGGCAAAGAAAACTTGCTTTCATATAGAAGAGATAACTGACTTACTCCATGTAAATCTCAAAAGTCAAACATTATGGGAATAACCAAAAAACATACTCTACAGTTCCACATGAAAAAATGGTAACAGAACCTGTCCTATAAGGAAAAGAGCTATTTGGGGATGGAGTGAGTTTCCTATTCCTAGAAATATTCAAGCTAAGACTAGATGACACAGTCACAATAAAATGATTTTAATATAGTCATCAAAGCCTGCCAAATACAGGCTTTTTCTGACATTATATGAGGCAATATAATAAAGGCACAGGCCTTGTATTCAAACAGATACATCATTCAGAAAATGAAAAGATGACACAGAAAATATTTGAAAATAATATATGCAATAGAAATATAAAGAAAATTTTTATTACTTAATAAAAAGACTAATAACCCAATTTAAAAATGAATAAAATATCTGAATAGACATTTCACCAAAAGGAGATATACAAATTGCTAATAAGTACATGAAAAGAAATATGAGGAAGCAAAAAATAGTCCTTTGAAAGAGATTCACAGATGCTAGAAGACCTCTGTGATGAGAACCTATCACTCCCAACCAAAGTACTCATAATCTACTTTCTCCTCCCTCCAATTGGCTTGCCCTTTAATTTTCCTGACTTAATCAACCATGTCATTTCCCTAATCTTCTAATTTCTGACCCCTGTAATCTTTTACTCCTCTCTCTCTTCCTTTCCCTTTAAGTCACCAAATTTATCCACTTTGGCTTTAAAATGTCTCTTAGAATTACACTCTTCTTTACAATTCCAGTTAATACTATATATCTCTTATCTGGATAATTAAAACAGTGCAAGCCAGCATCCACAACTCCAGACTCAGGGATCTCCAAGACATGCAGCATATCACTTTTAGGAAAAAAAAAACCTTCATTTTTACTTTGTTTTCATTATATAATCTTTCAAACAGAGAAATGTACAAAGAATACCCATCCACAGCTCTCATGTACCCATCCATGTACTCTCTGTCAGCTTTATCCTTTTATAACATTTTATAATCAGCTTGTTAAGTAAGTCAGACACACACAGAGAGAGAGCTTATAGGAGTTTTAACTGCACTGAATTTATACATTAATTTGGAGACAATTTCAAGATATTTAATCTTCCTTTTTATGACATTATGCATTTCTATGTAGGTCTTCTTTAATGTTTTTCAATAAAGTTTTATAGTGTCTTCTATTAAAATTTGGTATATTTCTTAGATTTATTCAAAGATACTATGGTTTTTGCTGGTATAATTTTTAATAATATGTTCTAAGTTGTCCATAGTTTGTAAAAAATGAGTCTGGTTTTGCTATATATAGCTTGACTTTAGCAATCTTGGCAAACTCTCTTATTATTTTGAACCATTTTGTACTAGATGTTTATGAATTCATTATGTAACCAATTATACATCTGCTAATAAAAACAAATTTATTGCCTTGGCTAGTGTGGCTCAGTTGGTTGGGCATTTTCCAATGCACAGAAAGGTTACCGGTTCAATTCCTGATCAGGGCACATGCCCGGGTTGTGGGCTTGATCCCTGGTAGGGGGCATGCAGGAGGCAGTCGATCGATGATGTGCTATCACATAGATGTTTCTCACATAGATGTTCCTCTCTCACTAAAAATCAAAATTATTCTTTTAAAAACATGTGTTTCTTCCTTCTTAATTCTTATATATTTTATTTACTTTTCTTATTTGTTGGAATACATAGGACTCTTGCATTTTTAACTGTCTTACAATCAGAGACAATGGCTGCCTTTTTCTAGATTACTGCCGGGAGCCAGTCCATCCTTGCTGCTTGACACAGTCGCTGCAGGAAAGAAACATCTGCACAGCATATGTTTCAAGGGACCTGGCATATATAGCATATTGTTCTTAATATGTTTGCTCTCTTTAGCGCCATGTGTTTTAACCAAGGTCACCTCTCCGAGAAAGGTTATTTCCCCAGGTGGGGATCTTTCCCTGAGGTTAGGGAGGGGATACAACCCCTTAATTAAGTGCCAGGCGGGTAGTTAAGCTACATAATCTTTACTCCCTGGAATGGAGATAAGAAACGCCCTAACCTTTGTAATAGAAATTGACAGGATTAAAATCGGCTGGTATAAATATGGATATAACAAGACAATAAACATCAGAACCTCATCAGTTCCTAACCAGAGCTCCGACCAGAACTTTGGCTGGAAATCCTGGCTATAGGTCCTGACTAGGCTGCTGATCAACTGAAGGCTGTCTTCGTGTCATTCCTTCTTCGCCGACTCCGTCCACACCTTTGGGGACCCCTGGACCCGCTGGGATTGGACCCCAGCAAGAATCATTGATTGGCTGCAAAGGGCGATAAGAGAAGCTGAAGCTAATGGAGATCTTGAGTTCTCACTCTGCTTCCCAGTTGCATATGAGAATGAGTTTGATGAGGACGAAAGCCCCAACTGGGAGGCTATACCTTACAAAATACTTAAAGAATTAAAATTGGCCTGCTCTGAATATGGACCTCTAGCTCCTTACACACTAACCTTGGTAGAAACCCTAGCCAATAAATGGATGACTCCTTATGATTGGTCACAGGTTTGTAAATCCTGTCTCTCAGGAGGCAATTACTTATTATGGAAAACTGAATATGACGATCTTGCTAAGAAAGCTGTAGCCACTAGCAAAAAATCCAGAGGAGGAGTAACCCTAGACATGATATTAGGAGAAGGTGATTTTAACACGGCTCAGGAGCAAATGTATATGCCCAAAGAGGCACTTATTAAAGTAAACAGTTGTGCAGTAAATGCCTGGAAATCCCTACCTTATACAGCAGGAAAAACAACCTCCCTTACAGAGATTAAACAGAAATTCGAGGAACCATATCAGGATTTCCTTTCTCGCCTCATACAGGCAGTCAAGAGAGTAATCAATAATGAAGAGGCTGCCGATATCCTAATCAAACAACTGGCTTTTGAAAATGCTAATAATACCTGTCAGGCTTTATTAAGGCCGATTCGCAGAACGGGAACTATAAATGATTTTATAAAACAGTGTGCTGATGTAAGTCCAGCATTTATACAGGGTGTAGCTATAGCTGCAGCTCTCAAAGGGGAGACATACCCTCAATATGTACAGGGCATAGGACAAGCCAGCAATAATACAGGTAATACAAGAAATATGAACTGCTACTCTTGTGGCTTATCTGGGCACTTTAGCAGAGAATGCCCAAATAGAAATAATAATACTCAAGCCAGATGGCAAGCTCCTCGACAGCCTGGAAATACATCAGGGAATAATATTAATCCTCCAAAAACCGTTTGTCCCCGATGTCAGAAAGGATTCCATTGGGCAAAGGAATGTAGATCGAAATACCATAAAAATGGTCGGCCTTTAAATTCTACAAATCGCTCCCAAGGAGGTTATATCCCATCACCTCAATTGGGAAACTTGAGAAGGGGCCGGCCCCAGGCCCCTGCAATAATAGGGGCATCGACCCTCAACCCCTCTGCTGCAAATTTCAATCCGTCAGTGACCTCTTCAGAGCAACCCCAGGCAGTGTAGGATTGGACCTCCATTCAACCACCCACGCAATACTAACCCCAGACTCGCCAGTAGCAGCCATTCCTACAGGAGTGTCTGGGCCGCTGCCTGAGGGAACTGTAGGATTAATATTAGGGCGGAGCTCCACCTCGTTACAGGGGATCTTAGTCATCCCAGGAGTTGTTGATGCAGACTACACAGGAGAAATACAGATTCTACTTTCCCCACCCACCACAACTATACAGATTCAGCCCAACCAGAGAATTGCCCAATTACTCCTGTTACCAATACATAAAATAGGGACAGCTGTTACCCAGGAAGCCAGAGGGGCCGGAGGCTTTGGATCTAGTGATGCAGCATTTTGGATACAAGAAATCCATGCTACTAGACCTACAAAAATTTTACAAATTCAGGGAAAACCAATTGAAGGTATATTGGATACAGGAGCAGATGTTTCCTGCATAGCAGGGAAGGATTGGCCCTCTTCATGGCCTACGCATACCACCTCCACTTCCCTAGTAGGACTAGGCAAGGCATCTAATGTAAAAAAGAGTTCTCAGATTTTAACTTGGGCTGATGAAGATCAACATTCAGGAACCTTCTGTCCCTATGTAATTACGACTATCCCCTTTACATTATGGGGAAGAGATATCTTGTCTCAAATGGGAGTTCTATTATATAGCCCCAGTGATAGAGTAACATCACAGATGCTGCACATGGGATTTAATCCAGAAAAGGGATTAGGAAAAGAGAGTAATACCTCACACTCCTCGACAGGATTTATAATTGGGGCCATTGCCCATAGGACTGCTGATCCCATAGTCTGGAAATCATCACAACCAGTATGGGTCGAGCAATGGCCCTTAACATCTGAGAAAATATCAGCAGCCCGACAATTAATTGATCAGCAATTAGCAGAGGGACATATAGAGCCATCAAATAGTCCCTGGAACACACCTATATTTGTAATAAAAAAGAAATCAGGCAAGTGGAGACTTTTGCAAGATCTAAGAGCCATAAATGACACCATGGAAGATATGGGCTCCTTACAACCTGGATTGCCCTCCCCTGTGGCAATTCCACAGGAGTATTGTGTTGTTGTTATTGACTTACAGGATTGTTTTTTCACTATACCTCTTCACCCAGCTGATTGTCAAAGATTTGCATTCAGCATACCATCAGAAAACTTTAAACAGCCTTATCAGAGATATCAATGGAAGGTTCTCCCACAAGGGATGAAAAATAGTCCTACATTATGTCAAAAGTTTGTAGATCAGGCATTGCAAGTTATTAGAAAGAAATTTTCAGATCTATATCTTATTCATTATATGGATGATATTTTACTAGCTCATAAAGATCGGGCTACTTTACAGGAAATTCTTACTCAGACCGTCCTTGCTTTAGAAGAACATGGTCTAAAAATAGCCCCAGAAAAGATTCAGACTGAACCTTCTTTTTCCTACTTAGGCAGAATATTACATACCTCTACTATCATCCATCAGCCTTTACAATTAAGAAAAGATCATTTAAACACATTAAATGATTATCAGAAACTATTAGGTGATATCAACTGGGTCAGGTCATATCTAAAAATAACCACTCTTGACTTAAAACCTCTATTTGACATTTTAAAAGGAGATTCTAACCCTAAGTCTCCCCGACAATTAACTGTAGAAGGAGAAAAGGCTATAGCAAAAATAGAACAGGCCATCAATAAACAGCAACTACAGTATCTAGATTATTCCAAATCTTGGGCCTTAATTATTCTAGCCACTAAATATACTCCTACAGGATGTTTATGGCAGGAAGGACCATTAGAATGGATACATTTACCTGTCACTCCTAGGAAGATTGTACCATCCTATCCTTCCCTAGTGGCCACTCTCATTATCAAAGGTAGACGTCGCAGTATCGAACTCTTTGGAAGAGAAGTTACTGAGATAATAATACCTTATAAAAGAGAACAATTAGACACACTATTACAATTTGAAGAAGAGTGGCAAATAGCTATAGGTAACTTCCCAGGACAAATTTTACATCATTTGCCAAGATCACCTATATTGCAATTTCTCTCCCTACATCCGTTTATATTTCCTATTAAATGTTCAAAAGAGCCATTATCACCTCCTGCCTCCTTAGTATTCACAGATGGCTCCTCTAATGGTAGGGCAGTAACAATCATTGACTCAATAACCCATGTTCAACAAACCCTAGAGACGTCAGCCCAGAGAACGGAGCTTTTGGCAGTCATTTATGCTTTTGAACAATTGCAACAGGTTCCCTTTAACTTGTACACTGACTCTCAATATATAGTTAAATTATTTCCTCATATTGAGACCGCCTCTCTCCCACAAGGAAGAACAGCCATTTTCTCTTTGTTAACTCAGCTACAAACTTACATTCATAAACGAGAAAAGGCTTTCTATATTGGACATATTAGAGCTCATTCCTGTCTACCAGGACCCTTAAGTGAAGGAAATTATCAGGCGGATCTACTAACTCGCCCAATAGTTTGTACAGCTCTAGAAGAAGCCCGGCGGTCTCATGCCATTCATCATCAAAATGCTTCTGCTCTCCGTCTATATTATCGCATATCTAGAGAAGCTGCTCGAAGTATTGTGCGTGACTGCGGCCATTGTCCTACTCATTTTCCTAGCCCTGCTACTGGAGTTAATCCAAGAGGACTTAGACCCTGTGATTTATGGCAGATGGATATTACTCATGTCCCATCTTTTGGCAAACTTTGCTATGTGCATGTTTGTATTGATACCTTTTCTCATGTTATCCTTGCTTCTGCACGTACAGGAGAAGCCTTTAAAGATGTAAGTCAACATTTATTCCAATGTTTTTCCTACCTAGGAATACCAAGGGCACTTAAAACAGACAATGGGCCTGCCTATACCTCTAGAGCTTTTAAAAACTTATGCTCTACATTTGGCATCGCACATACTACAGGAATACCTTACAATCCTCAAGGCCAAGCAATAGTAGAAAGGGCTCACCAAACTTAAAAACACAAATTAAAAAATTACAAGAAAATGAGTTTAAATATTCCTCTCCTCATCATGTTCTACAACATACTTTATTTGTAATTAATATACTAAATGTAGATTCTGAGGGAAATTCCCCGATGTACAGGCATTGGAACCCTGATCTAACTAAACCTAAAGTCCTCGTCAAATGGAGAGACTTGCTTACAGGAGCCTGGAAGGGACCTGATGTACTTTTAACCCGGGGGAGAGGATATGCTTGTATATTTCCACAGGACACAGACTCACCTGTGTGGATTCCAGACCGTCTAGTCCGATCTTATGTCTCACCGCCCTCCATTTCCACCTCACCCTAGCACACCTGACCAGTGCCCGTCTGCAGCAGATGTGCAGCCCTGAGCTGGAACAATCTGTCCATTGGGAGGATCACATGTGCCTCCATATGTCCCAGCTTTGCCCCACATCTTCTTTCCTTTTTCCTTTTTTTTTAAAAATCTAACTACTTGTTTGCTGGTTCTTTGGCCTTTCTCCTTCTCTCCTGAACACAGCCTTTTCTAGAATCTCCCTACCCTACTGTTCCAGGAAGGGCACCTCCCCTTTCTGCCGTGACTGGGGGTGTTTGGTATATGCCTCATACGTGGAGTTGTCTTGTGCCAAGAGCCTGACATCCTGGGCTGAGAAAGCCCTGTCCCGGGACTCCCCTTTGTCCTATATTGGCCCCTCTTGCCCTTGTGTCAAGAGGGACCCTCTTCTCACGATCCAATTGCCCACAGCTGTTGCCTGAGTTCTCTGTTAATGCTGAGGTCACGGTGACTGGTACCATGGATATGTCTCTCGCCCAATGGAGTGAGCTGGGTTCTCTCTGGAGAAGAAACCTGGGTTCCCCAAGATATGTGATCAATGCCGGGACCCCCGCCAGCAGGCGAGGGGATCCAAAGGCAGTTGCTGGTCATGGAGGCCAGAGGGACATAGACTACCAAGGAGACAGAACTGAACCTCACATTACCCTGCTTGGCCCCGGAGCTTGGCTGGTTAGTCAAAGACGGGTAAGATTCCTCAGGGAGGAACAACCTAAGACAGGCACAGTCACAGAGGGGCCAGTAGGAGAGAACTTGGGGTTCAACAGAGGTGGGGCACAGATCCTCACCCCCCCAATGGTGCAGGGACTTGAACACTCGGCCCTTCTGAGGAAGGTCTCCTTCCCCCATGGCTGCTTCTCGCTTCCCATGTCCAGCCCAGATAGGGACCCAGATAACGAATAGAGACTTGGCCCAGCTCAGATCGGGAACAGAAAGAGACTTGGTCCAGCTGAGATCAGTACCTAGATAAGAGACCTGGCTGACAGCAGCTTCCCTTTCACTGCAACAGGACTTGTCTCCCATTTCTACCTTGGACCACAGGGAAGGGGGCAGATGAAGGAAAGGGCTGTGTCAGGATGCTGCCTTCTTCCCTTTCTTCTCCTTCTTTTTTCTAAACACTTCCATGCCTTGTAGTTCTTTTGCTTTCTTTTCTTTTTCTCTCTACTACCCTCCATCCTCCATAACAGCTGACCCAGAGAACACAGCTTGCTCCTCCTTGGACGCCGACGCCACCATCAAGCACGGCCCTGATGGACCCTTTGATGCAGCCCTTCAACTCGCTGACACGTCGGGAAGCCCGTCGCCAGTGATGCCACCCGCTAGCCAGACCAACAAAGACAATCAAACCAACAACTTGAGGACAGCTGAAATCTCTTGACTGAAGAGGCCGGCAACCTCCTAAGGAACGGGGCTCCTTGTGCGCTTCATCCACTATGTTTATAGCTATGCTTATTGTCATTGCTTGCCAGTTTTCTTCCAAGTCTTAAACAGCCCAATCTGAGAGGTGGCCACTGATTTGCATGCGCTATCATTTAAAAAATAAAAAAGGGGGAATTTGCCGGGAGCCAGTCCATCCTTGCTGCTTGACACAGTCGCTGCAGGAAAGAAACATCTGCACAGCATATGTTTCAAGGGACCTGGCATATATAGCATATTGTTCTTAATATGTTTGCTCTCTTTAGCGCCATGTGTTTTAACCAAGGTCACCTCTCCGAGAAAGGTTATTTCCCCAGGTGGGGATCTTTCCCTGAGGTTAGGGAGGGGATACAACCCCTTAATTAAGTGCCAGGCGGGTAGTTAAGCTACATAATCTTTACTCCCTGGAATGGAGATAAGAAACGCCCTAACCTCTGTAATAGAAATTGACAGGATTAAAATCGGCTGGTATAAATATGGATATAACAAGACAATAAACATCAGAACCTCATCAGTTCCTAACCAGAGCTCCGACCAGAACTTTGGCTGGAAATCCTGGCTATAGGTCCTGACTAGGCTGCTGATCAACTGAAGGCTGTCTTCGTGTCATTCCTTCTTCGCCGACTCCGTCCACACCTTTGGGGACCCCTGGACCCGCTGGGATTGGACCCCAGCAGATTACCTTTTCAAAGATGTTTCTATATTAAACAGTCTTAGAAGATAGAGATAGTACCTCCCTCCAGAGCAAAGAGTAGGCATGCTTAGTATCCTATATAATAAATACAGCATTTTCTCTAGAATACAGGATAGTCCTGTTTATTTCTCATTACAAAAGATTCAGGGTTCCCTAATCTCAGGGTTCCCCTCCTGTCATACAACCCATTGCACATGCAAGTATCACTTAGCATTCTTCCTATTGTCCTGTGAGAACTGAGACTCAGCAAAACAGTTAAAAACATGTGTTAATACTCTAGCCACAGATATTGCTGTGAAAAATAAACTGTTTTGTATCTGACACAGGAGTCTCATATCTTCTGCCAGCATCCATGCAACTCTGGCAGGCTACCATGTTAGTTTGCATGTAGGGTAAAACCTCAGACCCTTCACAATTCTTGATAGTATTGTGCCCACTAGTATCTCTAGTACAAAGGTGAGCTGAGGGCATTATTGGCTTCTTCTTGACTTTAAAAGGAATGCTTCTAACATTTCACCATAAGCATAATAATTAATTTAGATTCTGGGTAGATATCTTGATGGATACTCTTTTTCAGATTATAGGGAGTGGTTAAAAATTTCTAACTCGCCAGCTGGTGTGGCTCAGTAGTTTAGCACTGACCCATGAACCAAGAGTTCACAGTTTGATTTCTGGTCAGGGCACATGCCCAGATTGAGGACTCAAACCCCAGTAGGGGGCATGCAGGAAGCAGCCAATTATGGAGTTTCTCTCTCAGTGATGTTTCTATCTCTCTACTCCTCTCCCTTCCTCTCTCTAAAAATCAATTAAAAAAAAAACATTTTAAAAAGTCCTAACTCATTTAACTTGGGAAATTGTTGCCTATTCTAGGGAATTGATATAGCTTTCAAAAATGGATCTCCTTAGAATCAAAAATAAGGAAGGAATCCCTAGGAGGGAGTTATTGGAATTTCAGGTAAAAGAGTTATTCATTATGTCCTTCCCTGCAGGACATTTGACATTCTTGGCCCCAATCAACCAGAGATCAGTGCCATCCCTAATGTCAATGTTTATGAACCCCTCCCCCAATTTTAAAAAATGTTCTCTAGAGCATGGGTTGCAGACTCTTTCTATAAAGAATCAGACGGTAAATATTTTAGTTTTGTGCATACAGCCTCTGATGCAACTACTCAACTCTGCTGTTGTAATGCAAAAGCAGCCAAAGACAATACATAAATAAATGGGCACGGCTGTGTTCCAATAAAACTTTATAAAAACAGGCGGTGGAGAGATTTGCCTTGCAGGCTATATACTCTGCCGACTCCTGCTCTAGAGGAATGAGTAAAGAGTAGTATACCCTCAAATTTCACAGATAAGGAAACTAGAGACAGGGATAAAGTGATTTACTCAGCATTCTGTTTGTGTGGTGTTTTGTACCAAAGATTATAACCCTGGCCTCCTAACTGCTGGTGCTCTTCCCACATCACCCAGCAGAATAAGTGACACCCTGGCAGAATGTGCCTCTACAAGTATCTTTATCCATTTTTACTAAATGTATGCAAATATATATGGATACTTGGCAGATGTCCATGAATATTCAAGTCTCTGTTCCAGTTCCCTCCTCTGAGGTCTGCAGGATTTCTCTACTTTTACATCATTCCCAGATGGAGACACCATTGTTCCATCACAAGAATGTTCATGAAAACAAGCAATACAATTGAGTTGGAGGCTGAAAACCAGAAGCAAAGACTTCCCACAATAACTCAGCATAAATCATTCTTCAGCTAAATATTTCTAAGGCTGTCCTTACAGTATTGACCACAGCCCTGATTTTTCATCTGTACACCATGACTCATAACCAACTTGAAGTCTATTTTCAAGTGAGAGTTCCTGCAGAATTGGATCTAATTTATACAAAGTAGCAGAATGTATCATAACTACTTCTTTTATTTTATCTGCAATTGCTGAAATTCTATCTACAAATACATTTTTGCACTGATTGATTCTTCATAAAAGTGCTAAATAATTTACCTCATAGAAGGACTGTGTAATCATAAGTAGCTCTTAGTAGGGATACACATAGCATGAAGTAAAGCATTAGTTCTTAGGATGAGACAAGAACTATTACATTACCAACCTTGGCCAAAACAAGATATTTGCTGGTTTACTAAGTGTCTCTGGGCCATTTTTACCCACATTTGGTGCCATTTTTCACACACTGGTAAAAGACCAGACTACATTAACTAAACGTCTTCCAACTCCAAAATTTACTTCGGCTTAATTCAGAAGAAAAAAGAGAGATAATGCTACATCCTGGAGAAATCCTCATAGAAGATTAACTTGGCATGAAGAACAGACAGAATTCAGATTATGGAAAGAGAAGACAGAGATACATAAAGAAAAAAGGTAGATCTGCACCAATGGGCTCCCTCTCTCCCTCCTCACATCTAAATAGTAAAAACCACTCAGAAACTCTAGGATCATCCCATTATCAAGTGGCTCCTAAAGAGGCAACCTTGTAAGAAATGGTTCAGAATTTACTTTACTAGAGCAGCAATCATGAATGCCAATTAGAGCCGAAAGCCTGACATATTTGGTCATTGTGCAGCAATAATTTCAGATGGCAATTTCCATTAGAATCTGATGTATTCAAATCTTTTGGAGCTAACTAAATAATAGGCAAGAACAGGAAGCCAACAATTACACTTAATTCATGCTTTTTGATGAATAAGAAAAAAAATACTTAAGCACTGGATTAGAGTCAGTCGCACTGAAGTTCATTCTGTGCCTGAAAAACTAAAAGCTTTGAGAGTTGGTTTTCCCGCAACTCTCTGTAGACTGGCTAGGACTAGAATGTATATATCATTTAAGTATACTATCAGTTCTCCAAAGGATAATGTGTAATACAAAGATATGTAATACTAAATATCAAAATCAGCCAAAAACAAAACAGAGTTCTAAAGAAATTAAAACAAAAGTTTAGACATCTGAACTTTTAATAAGGACTAGTCCAGCATCATCATTTTCTTGCTTAACTTGGAAGCAAACCAAATTTCCTTATGTGGATGGCTTTGGAGCCTCCTAGTGGCAGCCTCAGGGGACCCACAGAATTAGTTCTAGAAAGGACCAGGCTTTCAAGGGAGTGTTAGTTATATACTGGTAATAATTCAAACAAACACATCAGCTCCTACAATGTGCTCAACACACTATATTGAACACTAGGACTTCGAAGATTAATAAATATTGGTCCCTACCCTTATGGAGCTCACAGCCTGTAATAACAACAAATAAGAACAGAAATAATTCTAAAACAATGTAATAAGCACTTATAATCTGCATACTTGGGGAAAAGAGATAAAGTCAGAAGTGTGTAAAAAGGGGGGTTGAGTTCATAACCAAATCTTTATTGAAGGATAAGTAGAAGTCTATCTGATGGAGACTCCAAGTACATTATATATTTTCACGCCTTTGCTAATTTTGCTCCCTGTTTGAAATATTCCCTTTTCCACATACCATAATTAGAATACTAAGACTAGAGTATAGTAGGGTGGCAAGAAACTTGGAGAAACAAGCTGGGAACAAATGACTGCCTTTATGGTTTGAAGTTTCTTTCCAGGCTCTGAAGAGATGTCAGAGGCTCTGTATCCAGAGAAGTGATCTACTGAAAACTATACATGAGACTAATAGCAGTATGAGGAATATGTTAAGAGAGCTGGGAAGCAGAGAGACCCATTAATATATCACTAATGGTCCAGGAGAGAGGTAAGATGGGTTGACAATACAGCTGTAGCAAGAAAGAGTATTCCAGAGTTAAATATGGCTATACCTGATAGCCAAATAAATATGTGAGATTAGACTCAGAAAAGAATAAAAAATAATACACAGCTTTCCTTAAGACACAAGGTAGAAAGTGATGCCATTAACCATGGTAGAGGACACAGGAGAAGTCGAGGGGATAAGTAATAATGAAAAACCTTACTAAATTTTATTTGGGGTACATATTAGATATGGGATTTGTTTAAAAAAATTAAAAACACTAGAAATATCTGCAAACTTCAAAAATCTGAAAAAAAAATTATATTATAACCATCTCAAATAATCACAAGAGTTATAACCACTACTGAAATATTATTTCTTATTGATATTGGAAAAAGAACAATTACTTCCATTTTTATAGATAACAACTTCAAATTGATCCACTATCAGCAAACTAAACTCTCATTAAACAATGACAATTTTCTAACAAACGTGAACATCTTATTCCCCTTACTTTTGTCCCTTTGTTTTATCCAAAAATACTAATCCTTCAAGGAACACCTTGATTTCCATATTTTTTAATATATATTTTTTAATTTCAGAAAATAAGGAAGAGGGAGATAGAGATAGAAATATCAATGATAAGAGAAGCTGCCTTCTGCATGCCCACACTGGGGATCAAGCCCCCAACTGGGGCATGTGCCCTAACCGGGAATCCATAGGTCAATGCTCAACCACTGAGCCACATCGGCCAGGCTGATTTCCATCTTTGCACAAAACTTTATCTATTATGTTAACATATCTGAACTCTCAGAGCACTTAGAATGGATAACATTCTACTATATTGTCCTTTATGATTTGCTGAAGTATTAATGAAATTTAGTTGTTTCTCTAACTATATTTAAGTTCTTTAAGGAGTAAGACATGGACCTACTGCCCTCAGCCAGAATACAACTAATCATTTACTCCTCCTCCTTTACATTTCACAAATGATAAAACTAGGCCCATACATGTCAAATAACTTGGCCAGGGTTCACACAAACTTGTAGTAGATCTCAGAATGAAACCAGATATCCAGAGTTCTACTTCTATAATATTTCTATGCTTTCAGATGTCTCATAAGTATTTAGTGAACTTGTACTATTATGCTTCCTTTCCTATGGAGCACTTTTGCATCTCAATAGGATATTCAAATGCCAAAAGACTCACATTAATGATTATTTAATGGTGGGATTATAAGCACCTTGGAAGGCAGTAAAAAAAATATTTGAGGACAGTGAGACATCCTGGGAAACTTAAAATCATATCACAAATTTTAGCATCCAGTCATGATGAAATAAGAGAAATTAGATTAACTCTCCTACCTTAAATAGCTTAAAAGAGAACCAGTATATGTGAAACAATGGTTCCAGGCATAGGAAGACAGAAAGCGCAGGACATTGATCCCTGAGGAAGGAAAAACAAAGACGGTGAGCCCTGTGATGCCCTCTCTCACTACCTGGAAAGAGCTTTCAAGCTTTAGTACAGGACGGGGAACCCAAATAGAACTCAGCAGTCTTGCTGAATTGAGGAGGCAGAGTTCAGAATTAGGAGAGGCCAAAGCAACTAGAAGTTATAGAACAGAGTACAGAAGAGGTGGAGCTACACAAAAAGCAGGAGATCCAGAGATCTGCAGAGGAGGCACCTGACAACTCTGGGTAATGACCTGCCATATGTGAAAAAAATTACCAAGGCAAAAAAAAAGAACGACCAGGAAGGAGTAAGTGAAAAAATCACCACAGTTTACATAGGATCAGAAATAGTTCATGTTCTGGGCACCCAGACTAAAAAGACCTCATTATACACAAGGCATGGAGCACGAAGGGTATGGATGTCAAATGGTACTGCCTCAGAAAGGTATTGCTTCAACAGAGAAGCCAAATTAGCCATAGAAAAAAGACTGTTTTTGATCACCCTTACAAAGTTTAAATATCAAACTGACTCCAAGGAATTTAATTTCATCCCCCCACACACACAAAAAAATTTTTTTATATCAAAATATCCAGCATCCAACAATGTAAAATTCAAAATGTCTCATACCCAATTAAAAATTACCAAGCATACAAAGTAGCAAGAAAATATGAAGAAAAAATCAATAAATATAAAAACACAGAAGTTATAAATAATGGAAGTAGTAACCAAAGATATGAAAAAAACAATTCAAATATATTCTATGTGTTAAAGATAAAAGAAAGCACAAGAGTGAAAATTAGAAATATTTAAAAAATGGAATTTCTAGAAAAAATATATAGCTAAAATGAAAGTACACTAGATTGGATTAACAATAATTTAGACACTGCACAAACAATGATTAATGGAATTAAAGAGAGCAATAGAAACTATCCAAAAATGACAAATATGGAGAGGAAAAAAGACTGGAAAATTTTAACAGAGCATCACTGAGCTATCAGACAATCTTAAGCAGCATAACATAGTAATTGGTGCCAAAAGGGATGAGAGAAGAAAAGGATAAAATACTTGAGAAAATAATGGTCAAAACTTTTAAATTACAGTCATGTGCTACATAACCACTTTCAACAACAGACTGCAGTGATTCCATCTACATACATAAAAGGCTAAACAACCATCCGACTGTCCGACCATCCGATAGGCATGACCCACGCTGACCAGCAGGGGGAAGACTCTCAATGCAGAAGATGCTGAGCTGCGGTGACGCACCCCAGAACCAGAGAGGAGGGAACCCAATTCCTCATAGGGTGCGTGATTCCACATTCAGCCATGGGTTATGTTGTTGCTGAGGCACCGTGGGCCAGAATCTGGTTTACTGCCGAGCTGCAGTGACCACAGACACCCTTCGAACCGCAGCAGCGCCCCAGATGCGGCCAGCTGGGGAGGGACCACGGGGGTTGGCTCCAGGGTGTGTCCAGGCCATCTCACCCAGTCCCGCTCCGCCAGCCACCTTCTAATTAATTTCCTTTCAATATGCACAAATCCATGCACCAGGCCACTAGTAAGATTATAATGGAGGAGCATGGATGAAAAATAGATACTGTAATAAATCTGACAAGTCCAATGACTGCAAGTAACCTCACAGGGTGATCTGATCATAAATTCCTAATTGGGAAGGTCATGGTAGGTAGTCATGCCCCAGGCATATAACTTCTTTAGTAAAAGGTTTATCTTTGCCTTAAACAAGCCTTTCCATTGTCCTTGTACATCTAGGTTAATACACCTTTGAAATGTCAGAGTAATACCCTTTTCAGACCCCCAGAAGCATAACTACCCCCAAGAAAACATATAATTATCCTGTCTCCCACCTTCCTTACATTCCCTCCTTAATTCCAAATGCATAAAAAAACTGTAAGCCCTAGCTGGTTTGGCTCAGTGGATAGAGCATCAGCCTGTGGACTGAAGGACCCCAGGTTCGATTCTGATCAGGGGCACATGCCTGGGTTGCAGCTCGATCCCTGGTAGGGAGCGTGCGGGAGGCAGCCAATCAATGGTTCTCTCTCATCACTGATGTTTCTATCTCTCCCTCCCTCTCCCTTCCTCTCTGAAATCAATAAAAATGCATTAAAAAGGAAAGAAAGAAACTGTAAACTGCCATTCTCAGGAACACTTGAAATCTTGCTTCCCAGCAACTGTCATCAGTTTGGCTCAAATAAACTCATAAAATTTCGCTACAGGTTTGAATGTTTCTTATATCAACAGGAGGTATACATGTTATTAAACTTTTTTTTCCCTGCTAATCTGTCTTTTATTACAAGATGTGTCAGCCAAGAACCTAGAAGAGTAGACATAAAATTATTTTTCCTCCCCTACAGACCAACAGGCCATACCATTGTGGATGGGGGGAAAAAAAGTTCTATAGAAAATAACCTCACAGAGCAATCTAATCATAAATTTCAAACAGGGCAGGTCATGGTGAGTAATCATGTCCCAGCCATATAACTTATTAGTAAAAGGTTTATCTTTGTCTTAAGCAAGGCTTTATTTCCATACTTCTAGGTTTAACACACCTTTGAAATAACAACCCTCAAGAGAGCATATAATATTGTTAACTATACCATAACCCAAATTCCTGCCTTGCTTTCTCCCATCTCTATGTAATCTTCCTTAATTTCCCTCCTTAATTTTAAATGCATAAAAGAAGCTGCAAAACTGTTATTCTCCAAAGAGTCCAGAGCATTTGAGATCTTGCTCCCTGGCATATGTCATCAGTTTGGCTCAAATAAACTCTTATAAAATTCTCAACTGTCATTTATGTTCTTATATTTATGTGTATTTGTTAAAAATGTAAAAAATATTCACAGATTATTTTGCCCAATATCTATGCAAGATGTATGGGTAGCTCAAACTACTCATGACCTGCTGTCTGTATGTAAGAGACTAGGCTGTCTCAAACATTTTAAGTGTATGTATACTGTGTATATAATATAGGAGCATTAAAATGGGAAATTGCACATGTTACCTTTCAGTTCTATCATGTTAGGAGGAAATAGTTGCCAAATAATGTTTAGATTAAGACTGGTTTAGATTTTTTTTTAATTCTCTACAGGTTTGGATGTTTCTTAAATAACACCATACCACCTACATTTTTATAAGTGCACTCTATGATGTGTGCAGAGACAAAGTCGCCTAAAGATGCAGATCTCAGAACCATTGTTAAATGGTGCATGACTATAGATTAAAACTATAAACCCATGGGGTAAGGGAGGGCAGGGGCTTGTTAAGGGTGGGGGGGGAAAAAGGACACTTATGTAATACCCTTTGTAATACTTTTAGCGAAAAATTAAAAAAAAAAATTTTTGAAAAGGTAAAATATACCCTCCTTAAACAGAAAAATCAGGAGGTAATTAACTTTATTAAAGATTATTCACTTTATAAAAAAACAAAAAACAAAAAAAAAAAACTATAAACCCATGGTTTGGCTCAGCGGATAGAGCGTCGGCCTGCAGACTGAAGGGTCCCAGGTTTAATTCTGGTCAAGTGCATGTACCTTGGTTGCGGGCACATCCCCAGTAGGGGGTGTGCAGGAGGCAGCTGATCGATGTTTCCCCTCTCATCGATGTTTCTAACTCTCTATTCCTCTCTCTTCCTCTCTGTAAAAAATCAATAAAATATATATATTTTTAAAAACTATAAACCCAGAGAACCCCAAGAAAAAGAAACAGGAAGAACACCAAAACACATCAAATTATTGAAAACCATACATGAAGAGAAAATCTTAAAAGTAGAACAAAAAACATGTTAGATAGAGGGGGAAAAATATACATACATATGTACGTATATGCCCCTGCCCACTGCCCACCACCACTGCAGCTGGGGCCTCTGCCACCGCTGCCTCAGCTCCCGCCTGCTGCAGCTTTGTCCAGAAGGAAGGACGTCCGGAAGGACATCCGGTCTAATTAGCATATTAAGCTTTTATTATTATAGATATATATATATATCTGCAGGCCCATCAGTAGACAAGTAGATAAAAAAGCTGTGGTACATTTACTAGTACACCATGGAATACTATGCAGCTGTGAAAAAGGAGCATCTCTTATCCTTTGAGACAACATGGAGGGACCTGGAGAGTATTATGCTAAGCGAAATAA
This sequence comes from Myotis yumanensis, assembly GCF_028538775.1. Taxonomy (NCBI): domain Eukaryota; kingdom Metazoa; phylum Chordata; class Mammalia; order Chiroptera; family Vespertilionidae; genus Myotis; species Myotis yumanensis. The sequence continues at coordinate 19,709,782 of NW_027223764.1, read as the reverse complement.
ATCAGTCAGAGAAAGATAAATATCACATGATCTCACTCATATGTGGAATCTAATGAATAAACTGATGAACAAAATAGATCCAGAGACATAGAAGTATCGAACAGACTGATGAATCTCAGAGGGAAGGTGGGGGTGGGGATTAGGGAGAGATTAACCAGGGAATTTACATGCATTTATTTATAGCCCATGGACACAGACAATACTGTGGTGAAGGCCTGTGTGGGGTGAAGGGGGTCAATGGGGAAAAAAGGCAGGGGAACATCTGCAATACTTTCAACAATAAAGATAAATTTTTAAGAAAAGGATGGCAAGGAAGTGGAGAAAGAGAAATTTTTTTACAAAACCATTTGCAAAGGCTGTCACTTGTTCTATCCACTCACAAGGTAATTCCTCACCTAAGTCTAATTGAAACCTACTAAATACACTTGAGACATCATCAAAATACATTGGAAAATAGCACAGTTATTATCTCCCAGTGCTTTAGAACTTCAGAAAGAGAAGGTTTAATAAAGCCACTGCAATAAAAGGAAGTTTTGGAGTAAAGTAAGATTCAAACAGGACTTGGAAGGCAGGGTAAATCTGGGATTTTTAAAAAAGCGAGCCTTTGGACACGTGAAATAATTTGTTTAAATATTTTTAGAATATCGAAATGGAAATCCATTTGCAGAGATGAGAAGTTATCCTTGGGAAAAGCCCCTAATTTCCATACAGATTCATATGAACTAGCTTCTGTGCTCAAGGCTTCCTAATTCTGAGAACTGGAAATTCCACACTCCCTTCTCTCTGCAAGAGTCCTATTTCCCCACATGACTTTTCCCCCTTTTAACACAAGAGACATCTCACAAATTAACTTCTGCCACATGCAGCTGGCACCAAAGCAAACCAAGCTGCGGGGTGGCTGACCCAGAATTACTGATGAATGTTCAAAGTAAACATGTTTTCAGCCAATCTGGAATGGTATATTTCTAAGAGGACAGAGAGCTCTTAAAATTAATTAACTCATCCGGACAAACTGTCCATCCAGTGGAAGTTTTTCAGTAATGAATATCAGACTACAGATCTTCCTGCAGCTGAGCTTGTTTATCATTCAAGGAGGCTGCTTCTGCATGTTTCATGGATAACTTCATGATTTTTATTTTTACTGGCTTCTGGTTTCTTATATTTATATAAACAGGCCAAGAAAGCAAAACACACAAGTTTAAATGGAAGATCCCACAGTTCCCCAAAAGGCAGAGACACCTATCTTTCTCTTCTTTTCGAAATGTCAGAGTAGACAACTGAGGAGAAAAAGACCCCATGTTTGGGAGAAGAGGAGAGGGCCTCATTAAAAAACTTAAGTGGTTTTGTCAATTGTAGAAATTCTAATAAAGTGCTTTCTAATGCAAAGACTGAGTGGGGGGTTGTACACAAAATGACATCAGACTCACATGAAGACTGCAGCTTAACCCTAAATTAACAAGTGCCAAAGTTAGTGTCCTGAAAGAACTCAATTAAATGGTCCATGCCAAGCCTGTTTTTTTTCTGTTGTTTTGTTTGACTGTTTGTTTATTTTTATTTACATAGAACATAATCTTCTGAATGACCTCTGACTGTGACTCTGAATGGAGCAGTACATCTTACATGGGTACTTTTGGGGATAGAGGGAAACCTTTGAAATATCCAAGAATGTCTTGCCTTCCTCTGAATTAATCAACCACACTGCCTGATGCAGAGTTCTTACTATTCTCTTAGTAACAGGGGGCCCAAGAGATGCTCTGGCCAGCTTAGGAAGCAGACAGAGTGCCTCCAACTCTCTGAGAACTAGCCTCTGTAGATCTTTTGTTACCCCACATGAATCTACCCACATGAATGAACCCTCCCAATGGAGTTTTTCTAACTTCATTCAGTACAAAGTCCTTCCTGCCACAGATCACTTTATGGGCCAATCATGTGATGACTCAATAATATACCATGTAAATGTACTATAGAATTACTAATGTAAAACATAAATCTGACAAAAGTGAAGGAGATAAAGAGGAGATAGCTTTACATAGACTCAAAACTACCTTGGCATAACACTACTAAAATGTACACTTAAAAATGGTTAAGATGATAAATTTTTTCCCAAGGTCACAATAATTTATTAGTAGCTAAAGAGATGTTTCTGGACTAAGAAAAAAATAAACATTCAAAAACAACAATACAAAACAAAGACCTACTAACCATAATCTCTCACACAGCTCACCTATGTTTCTGAATCTCAGACACCTCATTCTAAAAAGATCAGTAGTAATACTTTTCTCACAGGGTTTTATAAATATTTAAGTAAAACAAAATACAGTAAACATTTAGCACAGTATCTGGCACATAGTAAATGTTCAAAGATATCAGTTTCCATCAGTTTGAATGTCCTTACTTTCCTCATAATTAATTTATATATATATATATATATATATATATATATATATATATATATATATATATAGATCCCATGTTCAAAGGCTGTTAAATCGTGTTGTTTACCCATATCTTGTCGTGGTAAACAACCTGCTTCCCTATTTATAATGGTCTGGCCCTCTAGCAACTTCAGCGCGAAATTATAGCTAATTTGCCTACAAACGTCAGGTGGTCATAATAATCTGGCCACTCAGTGTATATCCATTAATCAAAGCTTTATCTACTGTGTGGTTCTCCACCATTTTAAAAGGATGGGTATGGAAGAAATAAAATGAACTCCACATTCAAAGATCTTACAATTGAGTTAAGATGCCAAAAAGAGTCACAGTGAACACTTTAAAATCCTATTTTACTCATATAATAAACTTTAGAGTTTTATAAATGACATAAATCTTTATTGTAGCAAAAACACTTAACATGAGATCAAATCTCTTAAAATTTGAAGTATACAATATAGTGTTATTACAGCAGATGTCACACAATGTTGTACACCACATTTCTCTAAAACTTAGTATAACATCTTCAAGAGTCATCCATGTTGTTGCATAGGTCAGTACTTCTTTTTTTTAAGGCTGAAAAATATACCATTGTATGTATACTAGTATACCACATTTTCTTTATCTACTCATCCATTGATAGACATTTAGGTTGTTTCCATATTTTAGCTAATGTGAATAATGTGGCAATGAACATGGGTGTGCACATATCTCAATATCCTGATTTCAATTCTTTTGGATAAATATCCAGAAGTGTTGCTGGGTTTTATGGTATTTCAATTGTTAATTTTTTCAGAAAGTTCTATACTGTTTTCCATAGTGGCTACAGCATTTTACATTCCCATCAATGCTGTACAAAGTTTAATTCCTCACCAACACTTACCTTTTGTTTCTTTGATAATAGCCATCTTAAAAGGTATGAGGTGATATCTCATTGTGGTTTTGATTTGTATTTCTCCAATGATTAGTAATATTGAGCATCTTTTCACACACCCTTGGCCATTTATATGTCTTCTGTGGAGATACAGTAGGGCCTTGACTTACGAGTTTAATTCGTTCCGTCACGGAGCTGGTAACTCAAATTACTCGTATGTCAAATCAAAAAGTGAACAAGTGAGACACGTGATGCTGGGCTGATGTTGTGGCATTCACTGTGACGTTCGCTGTGCCAACTAGCTGTGGGGTATCTGAAGCTGGCTCGTAACCCGAATTTTAGCTCTCAACTCAAAGCAAAAAATCGGCCAAGAGACGGCTCCTATCTCGAAAAACTCGTTAGTCAGGACACTCGTAAGTCAAGGCCCCAGGGTGTATGTCTACTCAAGTCCTTTACCAAGTTTTTAATTGGGTTATTAGTGGTTTTTCTGCAATTAAGTTGAAGGAGTTCCTTATATTTTGGCTATTAACCCCTTATCAAATATATGATTTGTAAATATTTTTGCCTATTCCACAGGTTGCCTCTTTACTATTCTTTCCTTTGCTGTGCAGGAACTTTTAGTTCGATATAGTCCCAGTTGTCTTTTTTGCTTTTGTTGCCTGTGCTTTTGCTATCATATCCAAGAAATAATTTATAAGACCAAGATCGTGAAGCTTTTCCCATTTTCTTCTAGGAGTTTTACATTTTCAGATCTCATGTTTAACTTTAATTTATTTTCATTTGACTTTTTGCATAGTATCAAATAAAGGTCCAATTTAATTTCTTTGCCTATGGATAATGAATATCCACTTTTTCCAACACCATATGTTGAAGAGGCTATCCTTTTGCCATTGTATATTTTTGGCATCCTTGGTGAAAATCAAGGATTTTCTATATGCATTGACTATATATGCATGGATTTATTTGGGGGCTATTCTGTGCCATTGATCTATATGTCTGTTTTATGCTAGTGTCATGCTCTCTTATTACTGTAGCTTTGAAATATATTTTGAAATCAGAAAGTGTGATGTTCCCAGCTCTGTTATTCTTTCTCAGAATGGTTTTGGCTATTTGAGGTCGCTTGTAGTTCCAAATTAATTTTAGGACTGTTTTTCTATTTTTGTATAACAATAGATGCCAGATGCCACTGGGATTTCAGTAGGGGTTGCATTCAATTTGTAAATTGCTTTGGGTATTATGACTATTTTAAAATATTAAATACTCTAATCCATGAACACAGGATGTCTTTTCATTTATGTGTGTCTTCTTTAATTTCTTTAGTCAATGTTTTATAGTTTTCAGTGGACTCCTCTTTCACCTATTTAGTTAAATTTATTCCTGAGCATTTTGTTCTTTTTGATGTCATAATAAATGAGATTGTTTTCTAATTTCCTTTTTCCGATAGCCCATTGTTAGTGTATAGAAATGCAATTCATTTCTTATGTTGATTTTTGTGTCCTACAACACTACTGAATTCATATATTAGATCTAAGATAGTAAATTGTTTGTTATATGTTTTTGCCACAATTAAAAAAAAACTACATGGGCAGATAGTGACTCATTACTATTAGTCACTGACTTGTTGAAATGTTTTCCATATACTAGTATAGCAAAATGAGAGGTGCCTAGAAACATGGTATCAAATATTTTGTAAATAATTCCAAGCCCTTATTACCAGATTTATCTTTAGGAGGTACAATACTGTGCTGCTGATTTTTAGCTCTAAAACTGATGCTCCCCACATGTCTATTAGAAATGTACTTGGAAGTGTTTTACCAGATAAAATAATGCTTTGGAGTGAAAGTGATCTGAGTTCTGTCCTAGCTCTGCCAAATACTAGCTGTATGATCTTGAACAAGTTATATAATAGCTCTGAGCCCTGAGTTTCCTCCTCTATGCAATAATAAAAATGGTACCTATCTCATAAGTTGTTTGAGAGAATTAAATAAAATAGTAGGTATAATGTGGGTACAATGTCTAGCTCATATGAAATGTTTAATAAAAGTCATTAATAATAAAAATAGCCATATGATCATAACAACACTGATGATGATGATTAACTGGGCCATCCATTCACTCATCTAATCCCTATTTATAAACAAGAACATACAACTGTAGGATAATAGAGCAGGTTTAAGAGTGCAATATTAGCTACAGAAAAGATTTTTTTCCTCTACCAGTATGTGTTAACTAGATTCATACATACAGAGTGGCCAGATTATTATGACCACCTGATGTTTGTAGGCAAATTAGCTATAATTTCGCGCTGAAGTTGCTAGAGGGCCAGACCCTTATAAATAGGGAAGCAGGTTGTTTACCATGACAGTATAAGTGATTTTTTTCTGAAGATATGGGTAAACAACGTGATTTAATAGCCTTTGAACATGGGATATATTTGAATGTGAGTGGCCAGATTATTATGACCACCCCATCAGTAACTCGTTGGGCCACCTTTTGCCTTCAATACTGCGGCGATTCTTCTTGGCATTGACTCCACGAGATGTTGAAAGGTGATGCGAGGAATCTGACACCATGCCTGATGAATAGCACTGTCCAGTTCTGTGAGATTTGATGGTTGTGGAACCAGCTGCCTGATGGCTCTTTTAACTTCATCCCACAAATGCTCAATTGGATTGAGATCTGGTGATTGTGGGGGCCACCTAAGCAAGGTAAAGTCTCCCTCATGTTCTTGAAACCACTCCTGCATAATATGAGCACCATGGCATGGCGCATTGTCTTGTTGAAAGAAGCCATCTCCATTGGGATACGCCAGTGACGGCGAACCGGTGACACACGAACTCATTTTTTTGGTTGATTTTTCTTTGTTAAATGGCATTTAAATATATACAATAAATATCAAAAATATGTCTTTGTTTTACTATGGTTGCAAATATCAAAAAATTTCTATATGTGACACGGCACCAGAGTTAAGTTAGGGTTTTTCAAAATGCTGACACGCCAAGCTCAAAAGGTTTGCCATCACTGGGATACCCATGAACATGATAGGATGAACCAAATCAGAAATGATACTTAGGTATGTTGTGCTATTCAGACGTTGTTCCACACGAATTAAAGGGCCCAAATCATGCCAGGAAAACATGCCCCAAACCATAACACTGCCCCCACCAGCTTGAAGGGTTGTACTCATGCATGTGGGGTGCATGCTTTCATGCTTTTTCCGCCATATTCTCTCTGCCATCTGCATGATGCAACTGGAAACGTGATTCATTGGACCACATGACTTTTTTCCAATGCTCGACTGTCCAATCCTTGTGTTCCTGTGCAAATTGGAGATATTTTATCTTGGTAACTGCAGACAGCAAACAGGCCTTCGGCTTCCATATCCCATACGATGCAATGTACGGCTAATTTGCCTACAAACATCAGGTGGTCATAATAATCTGGCCACTCGCGTTCAAATATATCCCATGTTCAAAGGCTGTTAAATCGCATTGTTTACCCATATCTTCAGAAAAAAGTCACTCTACTGTCGTGGTAAACAACCTGCTTCCCTATTTATAATGATCTGGCCCTCTAGCAACTTCAGCGCGAAATTATAGCTAATTTGCCTACAAACGTCAGGTGGTCATAATAACTTGGCCACTCAATCTATGTCACACAGATATGCCATATATATATATCAGGGCAAGTCTCAAATACAAAAGTGTTTTCTGCCCAGGTAATAATAATTTGAAAACATTTTAACCACATTCTCAACCTTTGAATTGTCTGACTTTATTTTGACTTTGGGTAGAGGAGTCAGTTTAAAAAAAAAAGTAGAAAAGGGATTGTTTCTAATTGAAATGACAGAGCCAAAAACCTGCTATGCACTGACTACATTTTTTTTAATTAAGTTTGACTCATGCTGATGCTATTAATCCCTCAGTTTATAAAGATTTTTTGGTCCCAGTGAATTTTCTAAAAAAAAAAAAAAGGTCTCCCTTTCATGTTACAACTGGAGCACAAATTAATTGTAAAGGATACTATCCATATCAAATCAATTACTATGTTCTGTGAACTTTTCATTTGTAATAACTCTCTATCCTTTTCTTTCCCACTACTGATGCACTAATGTAGTCTATCCTCATCTCACTCCTGGATATCTTCACTAGCCTCTCTTTTGTCCCTCTGCAGCCAGGAATCTACCATTGTTCTATTCTGTCCTATGAGCCATAAGAAAAATCTTTCTAAAATATCACATACAATTTTCTTAGTTACAACCCATCCTTGACTCTCTATTGTCTAAAGAATAAAATACAAACCCTTTAACTTAACCCTCGAGTTAACTTTCAGAGAGTTTTCCACAGTCTAATCCCAATCCCAATCCCAATCCATTTCCATCTCTCAAGAAAAGCCTTTCACAATTGGTTCCCAAGTGGCCTTGGTATATTGGATATATGATTGACCCAATGGTACATGATCATTATCTTTAGCTCATTAATTCCCAAATATTAAGCAGTTTGTGAAAAAAAGAAAAAAGAAAAAAAATCCCTTCATTTCCAAATACCCTTGATGATGACTAAAAACCCCAGAAAAGGGATTAAAATTTAATATGCATAAAATTTAAAAACCACTCTATATACCTTAATTCTCAAGAAAAGTTTACTTCTCAACATAGCTCCCAGTTACTTCCAGAGGCCTTGCAACTTTTAAGAAACCAGGACTGCCAGAAGATGAGCATAATATTGGTCTCCATGGTGGTAACTCAGCCTAACAATGTCATCAAGTTTTCACAATGCTCACTTCTATATAGTCACCATAGCCCTCTCCTATACTAGTATAGCAAATGAGGATGCTAGAGGAGCAAAGCAAGAACTCGAAGTGGAGGAATAAATCAGCTGCCAGGCTGGGAACAAAATTCAGGAATTCTACTCCCTCCTCATACCCAATTACTAAGAGTTGTCCATTTAGCTTTTGTCTGTTTTTAATTTTTCCCCTGCATTTTTTTCCTTCTGAATAAACAAACTATCTTGAAGACAGCAAGACTCTCAAGATGTGAGAGCTCCCTCTTTACATGCAAATCTATTTTCCACAAGAGAATATTTAATAACATTAGATTCATAGGTTCTCTATAGATACTGGGGCTTTTCTGGTTAATGGTGATTGTAAACAAAGAGCCAGTAACAGCCACTGGAAGACAACTACCCTCAAGTTAAGTGAATTAAGGATCTTTGTTTTCAATTTGCATGGATATCAGACCACAACAACCTAACCCATTCATTATTCTTTCAACAAATATTTATCAAACACCTACAATGTGTCAGGCCCTATGCATGGCACAGAATATATAGTGTTTTTAAAAATACCACCACACAAGCAGGCAGATTGATCCCGCCTGACTGAAACCAAGGCAGTGGCATCTGACTGAGAGGAGCAGTGGATCCCTGAGAGCTTCAACACAGTGCTGACTATCTAGCAGGAAGCTGAGACATGGCAGACAGAACAGTGGAGAGTCTCAGACCAGCCCCCATGGGACATTAAATACTCAGCTGAAGTGAACAAACTTCACTACTTCACTTTTTTTTATCTTTTACTTAAGAAACTAAAATATTTTTCTTCATTTTATCTTTATTTTTTATTAGTATTATTGCTAGAGGCCCAGTGCACAGATTCGTGCACTAATGGGGTCCCTTGGCCTGGCCTGCGGGGATCAGGACGAGGCCAGCAGTCTGACATCCCCCAAGGGGTCCCGGAGTGCAAGTGGTCACTCTGCAAAGTTGTAGCTCCACAGCTCCTGCGTTGAGCATCTGCTCCCTGGTGGTCGGTGTGCATCATAGCTACTGGCCTGTCGGCTGGTCACTTAGGCATATATATATATATATATATACACACACACACACACACATATATACATACACACACATATATGTATATATGTATATGTGTGTGTATATATATGTGTGTGTATATCCTATCTAATAAAAGAGAAACATGCAAATTGACCATAACCCTGACACCCTTCCCCTTGGTTAGTCAGCAGGATATGCAAATTAACTGCCAACCAAGATGGCTGCCGGCTGCCAGGCAGCTGAAGCGAACAGGAGGCTTGCTTGCTCCAGTGATGGAGGAAGCCAAGGTTCCCGGCCTGCGGCAGCCCAGCTCTGAGTTCTGGATGCAACAAAGTTGCAATTATAGAACCTAAACAAGCTCCAGATAGCTGCTTTCAGCCAGCAGCGGGCTCAGAGCTTAGAGCAGCAGTGATGGCAACAGTGTTTCAATTATAGAACCTAAACAAAGCCCAGATATCTGCTTTCAGCAGCCAAGGCCTCAAGCTGGAGCCGGCCTCAGAGCTAAAGCCGGCTCTCAGCTCCAGTGACAGCCATAGAAAGTAAATAAATCCCAGAATTAAAAAAAAAAGGAAAAAAAAGGAGAGGCTGGGAGCTTCAGTCACCTGCCAGCCTGAAAACAGCCCTCAGCCCCTCACCCAGACTGACCAGGCACCCCAGTGGGGACCCCCACCCTGAAGGGGTGCGGGCAGCCTAAAAACAGCCATCAGCCCCTCACCTAGGCTGACCAGGCACCCAAGCAGGACCCCCACCCTGATCCGGGACACCCTTCAGGGCAAACCAGCTGGCCCCCACCCATGCACCAGGCCTCTATACTATACTACAGGCAGGGCGGGACAGCTCGAGCTGCCATCCGGGCCCCATGTGCAGCCCTGGGCAGCGGGGCATAAGCCCCGCCCCCAGCCGGGACCCCTGTGTGCCACCTGAGCTCCCAGCCGGGACCCCCGTGCAGCCTGAGCCCCGCACTGCTAAGCCCCGCCCCCAGCCGGGACCCTATGACTATTGGAGAGCAGGAAAGTGCCACTGGGCCCTGGGTCGCTGTGGTGATCCGGCCATCGGTAAGTAGAAAAGTGCGGCCTGTAGGCAGCCCCCAGCTGCGCCTGATCTTGGTGTAGGAAAGCAAGCCCGGCCTGCAGGCAGCCCCCAGCTGTGCCTTCTCCCCGGTCACCATGAGGATCCGGGAGCAGGAAAGCAAGCCCAGCCTGTGGGCAGCCCCCAGCTGCGCCTTCTCCCCGGTCGCCATGAGGATCCGGGAGCAGGAAAGCAAGCCTGGCCTGAGGGCAGCCCCCAGCTGGGCCTGATCAGGGAGCAGGAAAGCCCGGCCTGAGGGCAGCCCCAAGCTGGGCCTGATCGAGGAGCAGGAAAGCCTGGCCTGTGGGCAGCCCCCAGCTGGGCCTGCTCCCCGGTTGCCATGGGGATCCGGGAGCAGGAGAGCAAGTCCGGCCTGCAGGCAGCTCCAAGCTGGGCCTGCTCCCCCACCGCCATGGCGATCCTGGAGCAGGAAAACCCAGCTTGCAGGCAGCACCCCCATCCTGGCCATCACTCAAGGGAGAGTACAACATGCAGTGGAAGCCAGAAGCCTGAGAGATCAACACAGAGGGGCTCCTGCTCCAAGCCTCCATGGTGTGGCTGGGGGCAGGCCCCCAGCAGACACACACACACAGTGCCTGTTCTGAGCCTCCAATGTGGCTGGGGGCAGACCCCCAGTGGGGACACACACACACACACACGGAACGCCTGCTCCGAGCCTCTGCTGCCAGACTGTGGCCATCAGTAGGACATCCACTGAGGGCTTCCGGACTGTGAGAGGGGCAGGCTGGGCTGAGAGAACCCCCACCCCCAGTGCACGAATTTCGTGCACCGGGCCTCTAGTATGTATGTATGTGTGTGTGTGTGTATATATATATATATATATATATATATATACACACACACACACACACCTGTATGTATATATATATACGCACACACATATATGTGTGTGTGTGTGTGTGTGTGTGTGTATATATATATATATATATATATATATATATATAAAAGTAGAGGCCCAATGCATGAAATTCGTGCAAGGGGCTCGGCCCTCGCAGCCCCAGCTTCGTCCAGAAGGTTGTTCGGCTGTCAGGACTAATTACCATACTACACTTTTGTTATTATAGATTTTTTTTCTTATTTTTTTATTTTTTGGATTAGTGTCCTACATTCTATATTTATTTTATTATTTTTTATCATTATTTTACTCTATCTTATTTTTTCCTTTATGCCAACCCTTTCTTCCTCACTTCCACCTTTTTCATCCTGTCTCTCTTCTCCTATTCCTATTTTAGTTTTTCTCTCTCCTTTCTTTTTACTCCCTGATAAAAATTTATCTTCTTTATCTGCTCTATTGACGCATCCTATATAATAAATGCCTAATATGCAAATTGACCAAACAGCAGAATGACTGGTCGCTATGATGCACACTGACCATCAGGGGACATATGCTCAACGTAGGAGCTGCCCCCTGGTGGTCAGTGAGCTCCCACAGGGGGAGCACTGCTCAGCCAGAAGCCAGGCTCATGGCAGGCAAGCGCAGTGGCAATGGCGGGAGCCTCTCCCGCCCCTGCAGCAGCGCTAAGGACCCCTCAGGGGATGTCTGCCTAAAACAGCAAGCGGACATCCCCCAAGGGGTACCAAACTGCAAAAGGGTGCAGGCCGGGGTGAAGGACACCCCCCCCTCCAGTGCACAAATGTCGTGATCCAGGCCTCTAGTTACTATTATAGTAGTCTCTGTTGGCTTACTCATAAATCTAATTTCCTCTCCCCTCCTCCAAGTCCATGCACCCTCTTTTTTCTTTCTTCATTGGCCAATATTTTTCTTGTTGCTGTTGTTTGTCTATTTTTTATTTTATTTTATGCTTTTGTTTTCCCTGTCCTCCCTTGTTCTCTTCCTCTACTAATAGCTTAATTAGATTCACTTACCCAACTCAGGCCTATCTGCTCCCTACTCTATTCTTCTTTTCCAAAAATAGATGAATATATAGATAGATAGAGTAAAGAAAGGGGAAATCTTTTATTTTATTGAGTACTTTGTTTTTTACTTTTCTTCTTATACACTCATTCTCTTTCTACCTCTTCTATACTGAATTGTGGGCATTCCCCCATTCATTCAATTTCTTTACCTTACCTTCTGGAAATAAGCTCTGCCTCTTCAGATTCAGCTCCCCTCCTTTTTTTCTGAGTGTTCAGTGTTTGCATTTTTTGGGTTATTTGTGGGTTTTGTGGAGTTTTCCCCCCATGTATGTATATATTTTTCCCCTTCTTCTTTCCTCTTTTTCTTTTCTCTCTTACCTTTTTTCCTTTTCTCAATAACATTTTTGCACAGTTTTCTCTCCCCTAAGTCTCTTTTCTCTGGTGGTCACCTTTACTTGGGGTTATTGGTGTCATGAATACAGTCGTGTTTCATTCCCTGTCTGTCATGTCTTCTTGAGGTGTATTTTGTGCCTTTTGGTCAAAGTGGTAGAGAGTAAGCCACACAACTAGACAGCCTGAGAGGAGAAAAAATGGGAAGACAAAGAAACAGCCCCCATATGAAAAAAAAAAAAAAAGGAGGAATCACTGGGGGAAAAAAGTAAACGAAATGGAAGCAAGCAATTTCTCAGAGAAAGAATTCAGAGCAATGGTCATAAGGACATTGAAGGATGAAAGATATTTTCAACAACGTGTGTAAGAACCAAGAGGAAATGAAGAAGAACCAAGAAGAAATGAAGAATAACATAGCTGCAATAAAGAACACAACAGAAAGCATCAACAGTAGTCCAGAAGAAGCTGAGGACCACATCAGTGAGCTAGAAAACAAGGTTGGAAAAAACACCCAAGCAGAGCAGCAACTGGAAAAAAAACAAAAAACTTAAAAAACAGGAGAGCCTAAGGGAGCTTTGGGACAACACGAAGCAAAACAATATCCGCATAATAGGGGGGTCGGAAGGAGAGGAAACTGAGCAAAGAATAGAAAACCTGTTTGAAGAAATAATGACATAAAACTTCCCTGATATTGGGAAGAAAAAACCTACACAAGTCCAAGAAACTCACAGAGTCCCAAACAAGATGAAACCAAATAGACTGACACCAAGTACATCGTAATTAAATTGGCAAACACCAATGACAAAGTAAGAATCTTAAAGGTTACCAAAGAGAGACAGAAAGTTGCCTCAAGGGATCTCTCATCAGACTATCAACTGATTTTCAACAGAAACGCATCAGTCCAGAAGGAAATGGAATGAAATGTACAAAGTGATGCAAAGCAAGGGACTGAATCCAAGAATACTGTACCCAGCAACTCTATCATTCAAAATTGATGGTGAAATCAGAAGCTTCACAGACAAAAAAGGGCTAAGGAAGTTTATTGCCACCAAACCAGCAATGCAAGAAATGCTAAAGGGACTGCTGTCAAAAGAAGAAATAGGAACACAGGCATAAAGAATAAAAATGGTTACAAACAAGTACCTATCAATAATAACCTTAAATGTAAATGGATTAACTGCTCCAATCAAAGACGTAGGGTAGCTGAATGAATAAGAAAACATGACTCATATATCTCCTGTCTATAAGAGACCCACCTCAGAACAAAGGACTCACACAGACTGATAATGAAGGGATGGGGGAAAAAATTTCAGGTGAATGGAAATGAAAAAAAAAAAGCTGAGAGAGCAATACTTATATTTGACAAATTAGACCTCAAAGTGGAGGCCATAGTAAGAGATAAGGAAGGCCACTTCATAATACTAAAGGGAGCAATTCAACAAGAGGATATAACTCTGGTAAACATATATGTACCCAATACTGGAGCACCCAAATATATAAAAAAAACTTCTGGAAGATATCAAAGGAGAGATCGACAGCAATACAATCATAGTAGGGGACTTTAACACCCCATTGACACCATTGGATAAATCCTCTAAACAAAAAATCAGCAAAGAAACATCAATCCTAACTGACTAACTAGATCAGATGGAATTAATTGACATCTTCAGAATATTTCACCCCAAAGCTACAGAATATACATTCTTCTCAAGTGCACACAGGGCATTTTCAAAGATAGACCATATATTGGGACACAGGCAAAGTCTCTTCAAATTCAAGAAGATAGAAATCATATCAAGCATCTTCTCAGATCACAATGGCATTAAATTAGAAATCAACTACAAAAAAAACAATGAAAAAAAAATCAAACACTTGGAGGCTAAATAGCATGCTATTAAACAATGATTGGGTTACCAAAGAGATCAAAGAAGAAATAAAAAGCATCCTGGTAACAAACGACAATGAAAACACAACAATCCAAAATCTATGGGACACAGTGAAAGCAGTTTTGAGAGGGAAGTTCATAGCTCTACAAGCCTACCTCAAAAAAAAAAAAAAAAAGAAGAAGAAAAAAAATGGTAATAAGTTATCTAACCTTACAACTCAAAGAATTAGAAAGAGAGCAATAAGAAAAGCCCAGAGTAAGCAGAGGATGGAAATAATAAAGATCAGAGCAGAAATAAATGACATAGAGACCAAAAAAAAAAAACACAATACAAAAGATCAATAAAACCAAGAGCTGGTTCTTTGAAAGGATAAACAAGATTGATGAGCCTCTAGCCAGGTTCACCAAGAAGCAAAGAGAAAGGACCCAAATAAACAAAATCAGAAATGAAAGAGATGGAGTAACAACTGACCCCACAGAAAAACAAAGGATTATGAAAAAAAACTATGAACAATTCTATTCCAACAAACTGGACAGTCTAAATGAAGTGGACATATTCTTAGAAAAATACAAGCTTCCAAAACTCAATCAGGAAAAATCAAAGAACCTGAATAGGCTGATAACTACTGAAGAAATTGAAGCAGTAATCAAAAATCTTCCAGCAAACAAAAGCCCTGGTCCAGACGGCTTTGCAGGGGAGTTCTACCAAGCACTCAAAGAAGAACTAAAACCTATCCTCCTCAAACTATTCCAAAAAATTCAAGAGCAAGGTACACCTCCAAGCTCTTTCTATGAAGTCAGCATTTCCCTAATTCCAAAACCAGATAAAGACACCACAAAGAAAGAGAATACAGGCCAACATCCTTGATGAACATAGATGCCAAAATCCTCAACAAAATTCTAGCAAATCGGATCCAGCATTACATTAGGAACATCATACACCATGACCAAGTGAGATTTATTCCGGGAATGCAATGATGGTACAATATCCACAAATCAATAAATGTGATACATCACATAAATAAATTGAGAGACAAAAATCACATAATCATATTGACTGATGCAGAAAAAGCTTTTGAAAAAATCCAACACCCTTTCTTGATAAAAATTCTCAGCAAAGTGGGAATAGAGGGATCATACCTCAACATAATAAAAGCTTTATATGACAACCCTTCAGCCAACATCATACTCAATGGGCAAAAACTAAATTCATATCTCCTAAGAACAGGAACAAGATAGAGATGCCCACTTTCACCACTCCTGTTCAATATAGTACTGGAAGTGCTAGCCATAGCTATCAGACAAGAAGAAATAAAAGGCATCCAAATTGGAAAAGAAGAAGTAAAACTGTCATTATTCACAGATGACATGATACTGTACATAAAAAAACTCAAAGACTCCAAAAAACTTCTAGACTTAATAAATGAGTTCGGCAATGTAGCAGGATACAAAATGAACACCCAGAAATCTATGGCTTTTTTATACGCCAATAATGAACTCACAGAAAGATAAACTAAAAAAACAATCCCATTCACCATTGCACCAAAAAAAATTAAGATACCTAGGAATAAACTTAACTAAGGAGGTAAAAGACCTGAAAACTACAGGGCATTGAAAAAAGAGAATGAGGAAGACATAAACAAATGGAAGAACATACCATGTTCGTGGATTGGTAGAATCAACATCATTAAAATGTCCATACTACCCAAAGCAATTTATAGATTCAATGTAATCCCCATTAAAATATCAATTGTGTATTTCACAGACCTAGAACAAACTCTCCAAAAATTCATTGGGAATAAAAAAAGACCCCGAATAGCCTCAGCAATCCTGAGAAAGAAAACCAAAGTTGGAGGGATCACGATATCAGATATCAAGCTGTATTACAAAGGCACCATTCTCAAAACTGCCTGGTACTGCCATAAGAACAGACACATAGACCAATACAACAGAACAGAGAACCCATAAATAGACTCAAGCCATAATGCTCAATTAATATGTGACAAAGAAGGCAAGAGCATAAAGTGGAGTCATAACAGTCTCTTCAATAAATGGTGCTGGGAAATTTGGTCAGATACATGCAAAGAAAATGAAACTAGATCACCAACTTACACCATACACAAAAACAAACTCAAAATGGTTAAAGGACTTAAATATAAGATGGGAAACCATAAAAATCTTAGAAGAAGTCATAGTCAGCAAAATAGCAGACATATCCCGTAGCAATAGCATTACCGATACAGCTCCTAGGCCTAAGGCAATGGAAACTAAGGAGAAAATAAACAAATAGGACTACATCAAAATAAAAAGCTTCTGCACAGCAAAAGAAAACATCAACAAAACAAGAAAGCCCACTGCATGGGAGAACATATTTGCCAATGCTATTTCAGATAAGGGTTTAATCTCCAAAATTTACAGAGAACTCATACAACTTAACAAAAGGAAGATAAATAATCCAATCAAAAAACGGGCAAAGGACCTAAATAGACACTTTTCGAAAGAAGACATACAGGAGGCTGGGAGACATATGAAAACATGCTCAAAATCATTAATCATCCGAGAGATGCAAATCAAAATGACAATGAAGTACCATCTCACACCTATCAGAGTGGCTATCATCAACAAATCAATAAATGACAAGCGCTGGCAAGGATATGGAGAAAAAGGAACTCTCCTTCAATGCTGGTGGGAATGTAGATTGGTGCAGCCACTGTGGAAAATGGTATGGTTTCCTCAAAAAGTTAAAAATCGCCCTGACAGGTATGGCTCAGTGGATAGAGCATCAGCCTGCAGACTGAAAGGTCCCAGGTTCGATTCCGGCCAAGAGAATGTACCTTGCTTGCTGGCACATCCCCAGTAGAAGGTGTGCAAGAGGCAGCTGATTGATGTTTCTCTCTCATCGATGTTTCTAACTCTCTATCCCTCTCTCTTCTCTGTGAAAAATCAATAAAATATATTTTTTTAAAAAGTTAAAAATGGAACTACCATTTGACCCAGTAATCCCACTTCCAGGAATATATCCCAAGAAATCAGAAACATCAATCAGAAAAGATATATGCACCCTTATGTTCACAGCAGCACAATTTACAATAGCTAAGATTTGGAAACAGCCTAAGTGCCCATCAGCAGATGAGTGGATTAGAAAACTGTGGCACATCTACACAATGGAATACTATACTGCTGTAAAAAAAGAAAGAACTCTTGCCATTTGCAATGGCATGGATGGAACTGGAGAGCATTATGCTAAGCAAAATAAGTCAGTCAGAGAAAGATAAATATCACATGATCTCACTCGTATTTGGGATATAATGATCAACATAAACTAATGAACAAAAATAGATCCAGAGACAAGGTAGCACTGAACGGACCATCCAACCTCAGAGAGAAGGCAGGGGAGAGGGGGGTTAGAGATCAACCAAGGGACTTGTATGCATGCATATTAGCATAAACAATGGACACAGACACTGGGACCATAGGGGCTTGCCTTCGGGGGTAGGAGTTGCTGGTCGGGGTCAATCAGGGAAAATAGAAGACATGTAATATTTTAAACAATAAAAAAAAAAATAGCACCACACACTCAAGTGTAGAAATACCAAGAACAGTGGTCTACTCTAAGATGAAAGTGCAGTAAGGCCTTAAGCATCATTATTTTATAGTAAGAGGATCATTAGTCCTCTCTGGCTTTTAAATGTTGTTCTGTGATTTAAATAGGAATTCATTATAAATAAGTATGCATTTTTGACCACCTACTATGTACTCTATATGTGATGAGATTCTAAAATGGACTATTGTTGAAAAAACAGATTTTAAAATCATCAGCTCTGACTGCTAAGTCCTAGTTGTAAAGCTGAGACAAGTTATTCAACCTCCTTGAACTTCAGTTTCCTCATCTTTAAATGTTGGTATTTGGAAGACCTGCTTGGTAGGGTTGTTTTGAGGATTAAATGAGATATACTATGGATCAGGAGAAACCAAGATGGCGGCATAGGTAAACACCTGAAATTGTTGCCTCGCACAACAACTTCAAAAATACAACTAAAAGGCAAAACGGACATCATCCAGAACCACAGGAAGGCTGGCTGAGTGGAAATTCTACAACTAGAAGGAAAGAGAAAAGCACACTGAGCCTCAGAGGAGGTGCGGAAGTAAAGTGCAGAGGTATGGAGGCGCACATGGAAAGGTCTGGCAACTGAGGACACGGTTGTCTTTTTCAATTGGGAGGGAGTCTCAAGCTCCCGACTGCTCTGAACTCCAGTTCCGGGTGAGTCTCTGGGGACTCAGACTCATACGGGGAGAAACTGGACTGTCTGGCATCAGTTGGAACTCGAGGGCAGCTTTCTCTCAGAGGTGCTTGCAGCGATTACCACGGGACACTGAGACGCGAGGCCTCTTAGGGTAGGACTGAGGAGTAACCATAGCTGCTTGCTCCGCCCTGTTGATCCCCTGAAACCCCCGCCCCACCCAAGCTGCTAGCAGAGGCTTTTGCATATGAAAGGCCTGGCCCTTTGCAATCTGAAAATTACCTAACAAACTGCAGCTGGGTCAGAGAGACCCAGAACTTCCAAAAGAAGGCCCAAGGCCCCACAGCAGCTTGTATTGCTTCACAGCTGGGCCTCATCTGGGCACCTCCAAACCCCAAAAAAGGAAGGAGAATCTGCAGATCTCTTCGTAGCTCCTGCTGGGTAGCCTCAGGCAGAGGCTAAATTAGCACCTCCTTAGAGATCCAAGAGCCAGTGTACCCAGTGGTCAGAGTGGGACCATCCAGAATACAACTCCTCAGATCTATAAGAGACATATTCAGGGGGCAGACTCAGTGAGGACCAAAGCCCCACTGAAGCAAGTCTTGCCCCAGAAGGGTGTCTCCAGCACAGAAGTTCTCCCACTGCAGACACAGCTGATTCTCACAGCCAATTGGCCTGGAGGTCAATTCCTCCCAGTAATACCTACAACAATCAAGGCTTAACTACAACAAGACTGAACATAAAGCCCACAAAAGGGTGCACCAAGAGTGTCCACTTCAGGTAATTGGGGAGGCTGAGCCACTGGGCCCTGTAGGACACCTAGCACAGAAAGCCACTCTATCAACACAGGGAAGCATAAAAAATTCAGAGACAAAGAAACAGGTCACAAATGACAGAAATGGAGGGAAGAAAACTACAGGATATAGAGTTCAAAACCACATTTACAAGGTTTTTCAAGAATTTTCTAGAAACCGCCAATAAATTTAGTAAGACCCTCAATAAGTCCAGTGAGACCACCGATAAATTTAGTAAGACCCTCAAGAAATCTAGTGAGACCCTCGAGGTTATGAAAAAGGACCAACTAGAAATTAAGCATACACTGACTGAAATAAAGAATATTATACAGAGATCCAACAGCAGACTAAAGAATCGCAAGAATCAAGTCAAAGATTTGAAATACGAAGAAGAAAAAAACACCCAACTAGAAAAACAAAAAGAAAAATGAATCCAAAAATATGAAGATAGTGTAAGGAACCTCTGGGACAACTTGATGCGTACCAACATCTGAATTATGGGGTGCCAGAAGAAGAGAGAGAGCAAGACATTGAAAACCTATTTGAAGAAATAATGACAGAAAACTTCCCCTACCTGGTAAAAGAAATAGACTTACAAGTCCAGGAAGCGCAGAGAACCCCAAACAAAAGGAATCCAAAGAGGACCACACCAAGACACATCATAATTAAAATGCCAAAAGCAAAAGATAAAGAGAGAATCTTAAAAGCAGCAAGAGAAAAAAAGTCAGTTACTTACAAGGGAGTACCCATATGACTGTCAACTGATTTCTCAACAGAAACTATGCAGGCTAGAAGGGAGTGGCAAGAAATATTCAAAGTGATGAAGGCCAAGAACCTACAACCAAGATTACTTTACCCAGCAAAGCTATCATTCAGAATTGAAGGTCAGATAAAGAGCTTCGCAGATAAGAAAAAGCTAAAGGAGTTCATCACCACCAAACCAGTATTATATGAAATGCTGGAAGGTATCCTTTAAGAAGAGGAAGAAGAAGAAAAAGGTAAAGATAAAAATTATGAATAACAAATACACATCTATCAACAAGTGAATCTAAAAATCAAGTGACTAAATAATCTGATGAACAGAATAAACTGGTGAATATAATAGAATCAGGGGCATAGAAAGGGAGTGGACTGACTATTCTCAGGGGGGAAAGGGGTGTGGGGGTGCAGGAAGAAACTGGACAAAAATCGTACACCTATGGATGAGGACAGTGGGGGGGGGGGGGAGTAAGGGCAGAGGGTGGGGTGGGAACTGGGTGGAGGGGAGCTATGGGGGGAAAAAGAGGAACAACTGTAATAATCTCAACAATAATGATTTAATTTTTAAAAAAAGATCACAGCCAGTCGGCCTGGAGGTCAAATCCCTCTAGTATTAACTATAACACTCAAGGCTTAACTACAACAAGACTGCGCACAAAGACCACTAGGGGGTGTACCAAGAAAGCGTAAAAAATGCGGAGACAAAGAAACAGGACAAAACTATCAAGGGAGGATATTGAGTTCAGAACCACACTTTTGAGGTCTCTCAAGAGGCTTCTAGAGTCTGTCGATAAACTTGATGAGATGTACAGGAAATCTAATGAGACCCTCGATGGTGTGATAAAGGACCATCTAGAAAGTAAACATACACTGACTGAAATAAAGAATATTTATTATACAGACTCCCAACAGCAGACCAGAGGAGCGCAAGAATCAAGTCAAAGATTTGAAATGCAAAGAAGCGAGAAACACCCAACCGGAAAAGCAAAATGAAAAAAGAACCCAAAAATATGAAGATAGTGTAAGGAAACTCTGGGACAGCTTCAAACGTACCAACATCAGAATTATAGGGGTACCAGAAGATGAGAGAGAGCAAGATATTGAAAACCTATTTGAAGAAATAATGACAGAAAACTTCCCCCACCTGGTGAAAGAAATAGACTTACAAGTCCAGGAAGCGCAGAGAACCCCAAACAAAAGGAATCCAAAGAGGACCACACCAAGACACATCATAATTAAAATGCCAAGAGCAAAAGATAAAGAGAGAATCTTAAAAGCAGCAAGAGAAAGAAACTCAGTTACCTACAAGGGAATACCCATACGACTGTCAGCTGATTTCTCAACAGAAACTTTGCAGGCCAGAAGGGAGTGGCAAGAAATATTCAAAGTGATGAATAGCAAGAACCTACAACCAAGATTACTTTATCCAGCAAAGCTATCATTCAGAATTGAAGGTCAGATAAAGAGCTTCACAGATAAGGAAAAGCTAAAGGAGTTCATCACCACCAAACCAGTATTATATGAAATGCTGAAAGGTATCCTTTAAGAAGAGGAAGAAGAAGAAAAAGGTAAAGATACAAATTATGAACAAATATGCATCTATCAACAAATGAATCTAAGAATCAAGTGAATAAATAACCTGATGTACAGAATGAACTGGTGATTATAATAGAATCAGGGACATAGAAAGGGAATGGACTGACTATTCTTGGGGGGAAAAGGGGTGTGGGAGATGCAGGAAGAGACTGGACAAAAATCGTGCACCTATGGATGAACACAGTGGGTGGGGAGTGAGGGCGGAAGGAGGGGAGTTATGGGGGGGAAAAAGAGGAACAAATGTAATAATCTGAACAATAAAGATTTAATTTAAAAAAAAGAAAAAAAAGAGAGATATACTATAAAGTGCCTTTCAAAGAGTAGGTGCTCAGTAATTGTTTATTTCCTTCATTCAAAGAAATCAGGGCCACTGACACCAATCAGGAGGTTACTATTTTTGTAGAAGGCCTGGGATAGGACAGTAAAACCAAATTGCAAATGAGAAATATCAAAGGCAGTTAACAAGGCAAAAAAGAGAGTTGGCATTGCATTGAAAAGATTTCATTATACTCATGAACTCAAGAGAAATGTACTTGTAGGGGAAAGGTTAGGTCTCAAAATAAGGGTGAACCTAGTCTATCTTTTTTTTTTTTTTTTAACTTATTCTATCTTAAGAAAAACTACACTTCTAGGCAAAATCCAAAAAGCGGAGAAAAGGAAAAGATATCCTTGAGGTAAAATATTTTAGGTCATTACACTTAAGTAAAAAGAAAAAAATTACCTAAAGAAGGAAAAAGCAGTCTAGATGAAGTAGCAAAGAATAAAAGAGGGCATATATATAGTGACGGAAGAAGATTTGATTTGGGATGGTAAACACAATGCAATATACAGAAGATGTATTATAGAATTGTACACTTGAAACCTTCATAATTTTATTAACCAATGTCATCCCAATAAATTTAATAAAAATTTAAATGGAAATTTAAAGAGGTAAACAGTAATGAATTGCTTTATAAATAATCCTATCTAATAACAGACAAACATGGTAATTAACCATACCTCCAACACACTTCCCATTGGCTAATCAGGGCGATATGCAAATTAACTTCCAACCAAGATGGCAGCCGGCAGCCAGGCAGCTGAAGCGAACAGGAGGCTTGCTTGCTCCAGTGATGGAGGAAGCCAAGGTTCCCCACCTGACACTGCCGGCCTCTGAGCTGCACTCTAAGAAAGAATGTTGCAATTATAGAAGCTAAACAAACCCCAGAAACCTCCTTTCAGCCAGCCGGGCCTCAGAGCTGGAGCTGCAACAGTGTTTCAATTATAGAAGCCAAATAAACCCAGATACCTGCTTTCAGCAGCCAAGGTCTCAGAGCTGGAGCTGAGCCTCAGAGCTAAAGCCGGCTCTCAGCTCCAGTGACAGCCATAGAGGTAAATAAATCCCAGAATAAAAAAAAAAGGAAAAAAGGAGAGGTTGGTAGCTTCAGTCACCTGCCAGCCTGAAAACGGCCCTCAGCCCCTCACCTAGACTGGCCAGGCACCCCAGTGGGGACCCCCACCCTGAAGGGGGTGTGGCCAGATGCAAACAGCCATCAGCCCCTCATCCAGGCTGGCCAGGCACCCCAGTGGGGACCTCCACCCTGATCCTGGACACCCTTCAGGGCAAACCAGCCGGCCCCCACCCGTGCACCAGGCCTCTATCCTATATAGTAAAAGGGTAATATGCAAACTGACCCTAACAGCAGAAGGACTGGGAATGACTGGTCACTATGACACACACTGACCACCAGGGGGCAGACGCTCAATGCAGGAGCTGCCCTCTGGTGGTCAGGGCGTTCTCACATGGGAGGAGCTCTGCTCAGCCACAAGCCAGGCTGATGGCTGCCAGTACAGTGGTGGTGGTGGGAGCCTCTCCTGCCTCCTCAGCAGCGCTAAGGATGCCCGACTGCAGTTTAGGCCTGCTCCCCACTGGCAAGTGGACATCCCCCGAGGGCTGCCGGGCTGCTAGAGGGATGTCTGATTGCCATCTTAGGCCCAATCCCCCGGGGAGTGGGCCTAAGCCAGCAGGTGGTCATCCCCTGAGGGGTCCCAGACTGCGAGAGGGCACAGGCCGGGCTGAGGGACCACCACCCACCCCCCACCCGAGTGCACAAATTTTTGTGCACCAGGCCTCTAGTCTTTCATAAAGAAAAGTACAGGGGGTGGGGAGAGAAGCGAGCCCTAATATATGGTGACATAAGATCTGACTTTGGGTGGTGCAATATACAGGTCTTGTAACATAGAAACTCATACCTGAAACCTATATGTTTATGTTGACCAATGTTACTACAATAAATTTAATTTTAAAAATATTTTTTAAAAAGAATCATACAATAGCCCAGCTGATGTGGCTCAGTGGCTGAGCGTCAACCTATGAACCAAGAGGTCACAGTTCGATTCCCACTCAGGGCACATGCCCAGGTTGTGGACTCCATCCCCAGTAGGGAGCATGCATGAGGCAGCCAATCAATGATTCTCTCGCATCATTGATGTTTCTATCTCTCTCTCTCCCTCTCCCTTCCTCTCTGAAATCAATAAAAATATATTTTAAAAAAAGAAAAAATAGAATCATACCATTAAATAGACCACTTTAGCCACGGGCTCCATCCCTCTCTAGCCCAAGACCATGGTGTCCCATGACCAAAAGCAAGCATCCTATTTATTGAGTTTTGGCAAAGAGAAAAGGACTGCTTCCTTGGAGGTACCCCCAATACACAACTTTGGTTTGAGAGAATACCTTACACAATGTCACTGTCAATAGCCAGAGCCAATAAAAGAGGCTTAGAAGGTTTGTTTGTTTGTTTGTTTATTGCTCTAGTAATTTGAAGGAGGTTTTAGGAATCAAGTGCTATAGTCAAACTGCCTTCCAGGGGTGGGGTGAGGACCATTCGTTAGATATAAAATCTTGGCTCGGCTACTCATTAGCTTTATTGTATTACTAACAGATTTAATCTCTCTGAGCCTTAATTTCCTCTTTCCATTCATATGAAATATCCAGAATAGGCAAACCCAGAGAGACAGATGGTATATTAACAGTTGCCAGGTCAGGGGTAGGGGATAGTTTGGGGAGATAACTAAGAGGTCCAAGGTTTCCTTTTGGAGTGATGAAAATGTTCTAAAGTGGAGAATGGTGATGGTTGCACAAATCTGTGACTATATTAAAAGCCACTGATGTGTATACTTTAAATGGCATATAAATTGTATGGAATATAAATTATAGCTCAATAAGCCATCTAAAAAAGATTAAGACAATGCTTATTGTCAATTTAATCTCAATTTTTTCATGCATGTAATTGATGAGAATCACCTGTACCCTTAATCTCAAAATTATAAAATCATTCTTAATACAGAGGAAACTTTAAAAAATATCAGCAATGGTCTAATAACCTAAACTCTTATTGACATTTACAACAATCAGAAATAATAACAAGAGTAAATTGGTCTGGTGACACCTATAAAGTCTTCCTCAGCTACTTCTGGTAAAGTTTACTGCTTCTTTCTCTACAATCTGTCTATTCATATTTCTACCATATCATTATCTATTTTATGTCATTGTTTCCCCACTAAATTGTGAGTTCTATCAAAGCAAAGACTATATTCCATTTGTTTTTGTATCCTAAAGAGAGAAGATATTGCAATGTTAACAAAATACTATGTTAGCCCTAGCTGATTTGGCTCAGTGAATAGCGAGCGTCAGCCTGTGGACTGAAGGGTCCCTGGTTCAATTCCAGTCAAGGATATATGCCTGGGTTGCTGGCTCAATCCCCAGTGCGGGGTGTTCATGAGGCAGCCAATCAATGATTCTCTCTCATCACTGATGTTTCTATCTCTCTTCCCCTTTCCCTTTCTCTCTGAAATAAATAAAAATATATATTTTTTAAAAGACTATGTTATATAGCCAGTGTTTAACAAATGTTTATTGAAATATTTAATTGAAAATCTATGTTTTTCTTGTAATTTCTCATCTATCTGAATTCCTGTTTCAGCCTCCTTGAAGAAAAGGAGAATAAGTTTTAGAAAGCTGACCAATTTAGCAATTACAACCCACATCTCTACCTGACTAACAGATGAAAACACCTCAACAAGTGAAGTTATACTAGTTTTGCCAGTCTTAAAGTTCCAAGAGTTCTCAGGAATGGGACAATAATCTGAAAAAGGTTATTCGGTCCTAGGAAAACACTGAGAAATGTATATAGCCAATCCATGATCCCTGCCATCATCACTAAAGTAAAATGGATGAGCCCCTCCCAGCTCCCCATCTTGTTGCTTACTGCCTTTCAGTAAACATTTTTCCCTTCTGGCTACCATAGGTACTAATATTAGTATCCAGTAGAAAAGCCTGCTACTCCAAGTATGGTCCCCAGACCGGAGTATGGGCAAGACTTGGAAGTTTGTCAGAAATGCAGAATCTCATTTTTAACTAGATCCCCAGGTGATTCACATACACATTAAAGTTCAGGCGGCACTATAGTAGAGTTGGCTATGCCTGCCCTAGGCTCTAGATCAGTGGTTCTCAACCTTGGCTGCACATTAGAATCACCTGGGTATCTTTTTAAAATCTTGATTTCTGGGCCTCATCCTCCGGAAATTCTGTTTCTTTGTGACTAATGTTGTGGCCCCACCCCATAACAAAGAAACAGAATTTCCGGAGGATGAGGCCCAGAAATCAGGATTTTAAAAAGATTTCCAGATGATTCTAATGTGCAGTCATGGTTGAGAACCACTGCTCTAGATTCTGTCTAGATCTTAACTCCACAACAGACCAGCAGAGATATCTTAACACAAATCACTTCACCCAGAGGTTGAAATTTTTTTTTTATCTCAATGCCTCAGCTCAACCCCAGAGATTTGTTTAATTGGCATAGCACCCAATATTTGTTAATTGACTAACTCCTCTCAAATGGGACAATTAATAGTACCAGTCTCATGGGGTTGTGAGGAGAAAATCTGATCACCTTTGAAAAACTTTTGGCCCAGTACTTGGACCCAGTATAAATGCTCAGTAATTTGGTAGTTATTATTTTCATACCTAGAAACCTAGGAATGAATTATCCTACAGCAGGGGTGAAAAACAAACAAACAGGCTAAGATATACTAGTCTGGTCCTATCCTACAGGTAAGGTATCTGCCAAACTCAAGAGGAACAAAAGAAAGGACACAATCAAAGAACACATTATCCCAACGATTAGTTTTTCCTAGCTGCAAACTGTTGATTGAAGCTTCAAGGAAACTATACTGTGTCAGTTGAGGAGCAAACCATCTCTGCAAGGTGTCAGAAAAAGCCAGTACCTTCATTTGGAATGTGTTGATGGAGGGTGGAGGAGCACTATTTCAGCAGTTCTGTAACACAGGAAATCCCCCTTACCACACCTTCCTGATTTACACTGATTTTTGATACACACCACATGTGTCCTCAACTCTCTTTTCCCTACCCCCAAGTTTTCAATCGTTCTGTTCCACATTTAGGTGATGAAAACTTAAAACCTGTGGTTATAACTTCTATGAGAAATTTCATTTTGAAAGCTTGCTAAATTTCAACTTTATTGCCACGAGGAAAACAGAAGAAACAAAAGACCTCAGTCATCCACTAACACAAAAACCCCTAGTGAAGACATTTAATAAGTGTAAGTTTTCTGCTACAAGTTGTTGAAAATCCTGACCTTTGGGCTGGGGTGCCATTCATTTGCTTCTACAAATGTTCTATGAAACAATAGCACTTATTTTTCTAATGGTTTTAGGTTACATGTTTAGTTTCACCTATGGATTTTAACTTGGCTACGCCTGGCCTGTATGTAGCTCCTTTTGAATCTACACGTCAATGGATTTAACCTGAGTTTACTCTTCCAAGGGTATTCATAATGGCCAGGCAAATAAGTCCACAACCTGGTTTTCAAGAACTGCGAGGAAATAAACAACCCAGATGAAAAAAAATACCTATTAGGGCACTAATTGGTATGCAAAGATTTGTCTCACTGGTGATTACAAACATTTTTCTTTTAAAGTGTGCATGGTTCAGTGACTATGTCACCAAAAAACCTCATGTTCTATTTCTAGCTTCTCTGCTTACTCACAATGGGCCTCCTCTGTGGTAGATGAACAGACTCCTCCTCCCTCCCACCGGATGCACTGTGACAGCTAATGAATGTTTGTGTTTAAAAGGCTTTAAAATTCTTAAAAGGGGGGATATCTGTAATATTCTCAACAATAAAGATAAATAATAATAATAATAAAATAAATTTTTAAAAGGCTTTCGAATTCTTTGTTGGAAATCTCTTCAGTGATAGTGCTCTCCCACCCAGTGCTCTCAAAGTCCCCTCCATCCCTTCTCTGGACTGGTTCTAGCCTCACCCTGGGAATGGATCCCAGGCTCAAGGGAATCTGGGACTCAGGTTCTTGATCTCCAAGAATGGCATTCTGTGGCCTGTGCAAGAGTTTGTCAATGAAGAGCAGTTCAAAAACATACAAGAATCTGGTACTAAACTGGACCCCAGCACACCTACAAACAAAATGGCCTCTCACAAAAACCCATTCTAGCTTCCCACAGAGCCCATTTCAGATTGGCCAACTACCACAGAGCAAGAGTACTATCTGGTGAGCCTGGCTAGAAGTTCTCAAAACTTCCTGGTACTGGCACAAGAACAGACATATTGACCAGTGGAACAGAATAGAGAACCCAGAAATTGACACAAACCATTATGCTCAATTAATATTTGACAAAGGAGGCAAGAGCATACAATGGAGTCAAGACCATCTCTTCAATAAATGGAGTTGGGAAAACTGGACAGATACTTGCAAAAAAATGAAACTAGACCACCAATTTAAACCATACACAAAAATAAACTCAAAATGGAAAAAGGACTTAAACATAAAATGGGAAACCATAAAAATCTTAGAAGAAGCCATAGGCAGCAAAATAGCAGACATTTGTGATAGCAATATCTTTACCAATACAGTTCCTAGGGCAATGGAAACTAAGGAGAAAATAAACAAATGGGACTACATCAAAATAAAAAGCTTCTGCACAGCAAAAGAAAACATCAACAAAACAACAAGAAAGCCCACTGCATGGGAGAACATATTTGCCAATGTTATCTCCGATAAGGGTTTAACCTCCAAAATTCACAGTGAACTCATACAACTTAACAAAAGGAAGATAAACAATCCAATCAAAAAATGGGCAAAGGACCTAAATAGACACTTTTTGAAAGAGGACATTCAGAAAGCCAAGAGACATATGAAAACATGCTCAAAGTCATTAATCATCCGAGAGATGCAAATCAAAACAACAATGAGGTACCATCTCACACCTGTCAGAGTGGCTATCATCAACAAATCAACAAACGACAAGTGCTGGAGAGGATTCAGAGGAAAATGAACTCTCTTTCACTGCTGGTGGGAATGCAGACTGGTATAGCCACTGTGCAAAAGAGTATGGTGTTTCCTCAAAAAATCAAAAATGGAACTGCCATTTGACCCAGTAATACCACTTCTAGGAATATATTCCAAGAAAACAGAAACACCAATCAGAAAGGATATATGCACCCCTATGTTCACAGCCACAATTTACAATAGCTAAGATTTGGAAACAGCCTAAGTGCCCATCAGCAGATGAGTGGATTAGAAAACTGTGGCACATCTACACAATGGAATACTATGCTGCTGTAAAAAAAAAAAAAAAAAAAAAAAAAAGAAGGAATTCTTACCTTTGCAACAGCATGGATGGAACTGGAGAGCATTATGCTAAGTGAAATAAGCCAGTCAGTGAAAGAAAAATACCACATGATCTCACTCATTTGTGAACAAAAATAGATAGAGGCAAAGAAGCTTGAACAGACTGTCAAACTACAGCAGGAAGGCTGGGGAGGGTTGTGGGGGGAGGTAAGAGATCAACCGAAGGACTTGTACGCGTGCATATAAGCATAACCAATGAACACAAGACATGGGGGGAAGGGGGAGGCCTGTGCCGGGGAGTAGGGGAGGCCAGGGGAAGGTCAATGGGGGAAAAAAGGAGACATGTGTACTGCTATTTGTAATACTTTAAACAATAAAATAAAATTTTTTTTAAAAAAGAGTACTTTGGGGGGATGAGGGGACATTGGGGGGATAAGGACACATTTGTAATATTCAATAAAGGGAAAAAAACATTTTAAAAAAGAGCACTATCTAGTTCATTGTAGTGGAGTGAAAGGGTTATTAGCTACGATACCTCATTTAAAAGTGTCAGGCTTTTAAAGGCAGAAGTATTGAGTTCTAATGCCAGCTCTGCCACTTAAAAGCCATGTTACTCTGAGCAACTTCTCTGAGTTTTTCTCATTTATAAACCAGAAATTTCAAAATTTAAAATAAGACTATACACAGTTTCTGTACAGAATAGAGAGGTTTTTATAATCTTTAAAGAATATTACAAATATAAAATGTAATTATTTTCTCCTGGAAACAACTAAGGAGCTATTAAAAAATGACTACCTTGTGCCTTCTTTAGCCTATTTCTAATAAATCATAAACCAGGTCTTTTTATAAATCTCTTCTTTGGCTCACTAGCATTCAAATTCACAAAGCAGCTTTAATAAGATGAATGGTATTCAAAGAGACTTAAGAAATCCTCAGCTAGGATTTCTTTCAAATCACACAGTGATATAGTATTTGAACAAAAAGTCAAAATGGTTTCAGTGTTACCTTGATTTTTAGATCCAATTGTTGATAGGTATGTATTTATTGCCATTTTATTGCTCATATTGTCTTCTTCTTTTTCCTCTTCTTAAAGAATACCCTTCAGCATTTCATTTAATACTGGTTTGGCAGTGATGAACTCCTTTAGATTTTTCTTGTTTGTGAAGCTCTTTATCTGACCTCAATTCTAAATGAGAGTTTTGCTGGGAAGAGTAATCTTGGTTGTAGGTTCTTGAGATTGATCACTTTGAATATTTCTTGCCACTCCCTTCTGGCCTGCAAAGTTTCTGTTGAGAAATCAGCTGACAGTCATATGGGAGCTCCTTTGTAGGTAACTAACTGCTTTTCTCTTTCTGCTTTTAAGAGTCTCTCTTTTTTGTTAACCCTTGGTATTTTAATATTGATGTGTCTTGGTGTGGGCTTCTTTGGGTTCCTCGTTTGGGACTCTCTGTGCTTCCTGAACTTGTAAGTCCATTTTTTTCACCAGGTAGAAGTTTTCTGTCATTATTTCTTCAAATAGGTTTTCAGTTTCTTACTCTCTCTCTTCTCCTTCTGGCACACCCAAAATGTGAATGTTGTATGCTTGAAGTTGTTCCAGAGGCTCCTTACACTATCTTCATATTTTTGGATTCTTTTCTTTTTGCTCATCTGGTTGGGTGTTTTTTGCTTCCTCATATTCCAAATCACTGATTTAATACTTGTAATCCTCTACTCTACTGTTGAATCCCTGTAAATTATTCTTTATTTCAGTTAGTGTATGCTTAATTTCTGCCTGGTCCTTTTCCACGTCTTTGACATTCTCATTAAGATCCTTGAAAGTCTCACAAAGTCCCTTGAAGCTCTCATGAAGATCCTTAAGTAACCTTATAACCATGGTTTTGAATTCTGTGTCCAGTAGTTTGCTTAGTCCCATTTCTTTCATGTGTGATGTTTATCTCCACATTTTGGCTTCCCTGTGTTTGTTTCTACATATTAGATAGAGTTGCTATGTTTCTTGGAATTGGTATAATGGCCTTGTGTAGTAGGTGTCCTGTAGGGCCCAGTGACTCAGCCTCCCCAGTCACCTGAGCTGAGCACTCTAGGTGTGCCCCTGTGTGGGCTGTGTGCACAGTCTTATAGTTGAGCTTTGATTGCTGTTGGCATCTCTGGGAGGAACTGACCTCCAGGCCAATTGGCTGTGAGGACCAGCTATGACTACAGTGGAAGAACAAGTGTGCAGAAAATACCCCTATGGAGCAGGACTTGCTTCAGTGGGGCTTTGGTGCTCACTGAGTCTGCCTCTTGAGTGTATTACTTTTGGATGTATAGAGTCGTAATCCGTTATGGTCTGAAGCTGTCCACCAGGTATACTGACTCTAGGGCCTCCAGAGAGGTGCAGTCAGCTACTGCCTGGGGACATCCTGCAGGAGCTATTTGTATTGGGTTTAGAGGTGCCCAGGGAAGGCCCAGCTGTGAAGCAAAACAGGCTGGTGCTAGTGCCGGGTCTTGGGCCTTTTATTGATAGGTTTGGGGCATGCTGCCACCGGCATGAGAGATTTTAGCAAAGTCTGAAGCTTGAACAAGACAGGCCATTCATCTGAAAAAGCCACTGCATACAGGCTGGGTGGGGCTGCAAATTGGATGGGGTGGGGGGTCTCAGGGAATCACCAGGGCGAAGCAAACAGATATGGCTGCCAGTCAGCCTTGCAACTGGGGATGTCCCAGCCCAGGAATAATGTCCTCTCAAGTGCCCCTTTCAGGGAGAAAGCTGCCCCAGAGTTCCTGCCTCAATTCCAGACAATCCAGTTCCTCCCAGTATGTGTCTGGGTGTCCCAGAGCCACCACCTAGTGGCCGGCACTGGAGCTCAGAGGAAGCATGATCTTGTAAGTTTGTGTGCCAGTCCTTTAAAAGGAACCCCAGAGTCTCCAGCAGCCTCCATCACTCAGCCCAATCCCTGCTGGTTTTTACATCCCATAGTTGTAGTATGGGGGCTTCTCTTTCCAGCTCTGGGACCCTGGGCTGGGGGGCTAGTGTGGGGCTTGGACTCCTTGCTACTCACAAGCAGCCTCCACAGAGATTATATCCCTCCCAATTAAGAAGATAGTACAGCCCTAACCGGTTTTGCTCAGTGGATAGAGCATCGGCCTACAGACTGAAGGGTCCCAGGTTCAATTCTGGTCAAGGGCATGTACCTTGGTTGCAGGCACATCCCCAATAGGGGTGGTGCAGGAGGCAGCTGATCAATGTTTCTCTCTCATCGATGTTTCTAACTCTTTATCCCTCTCCCTTCCTCTCTGTAAAAAAATCAATAAAATATATTTTTTTGAAAATAGTACACATGGGTGTCGGACCAGCACATTCAGTGCCTCTGCCCCTCCTACTGGTCTCAATGTGCTTTCTTCTTTACTTCTCTAGTTGTAGGACTTCCACTCATCCAGCTTTCAGGTGGTTCTGTATGATGGTTGTTCGGTATTTTAGTTGTAATTTTGTTGTGGTTGTGGGAGGCGGCGAGTACAGGGGTTTACCTACTCCACCATCTTGGTTCTCCCCTCTGTGGTTATTATTTCATTGTTGTACATAACAACTATTTGTGACCTGACTCACAAGTCCTTTGAATATCCTCATAGGAAGCCTATGCTTAATATAGGCCTTTTGAGTGCCTAATAGATGAATAAATGAAATAATGAATGAATCAAAGACTGAATCCCTCTCTTATCTAAGCATTGTAAAGAGAAGATTGGATAATAATCCTGGTCTGACCTTGAGCAAGTCACTTGTCTTTTCTGAGTCTCAGTTTCTTCAAACACACACACACACACACACACACACACACACACACTTCTCATCAGACAGATTTATGAATTAAAGGGGGAAACAAAAGTCAAACATAGCAATTGCTCAACAAACAGTAGCCAGTAGTAGTAGTAGTAGTAGTATTCACCTTTAAGGTCAGGTCAAGATTCTTCCTCCTAGACACCTATCCTGACTACTCTAGCTCTCACTTAATGCCCCTACTCTGAACTCCTTACTGCTTATACATCCTTTAATCTTTGAAAATATCCTATCTTGTTTTCATTGCTATTATTTCCTGTATGTCTTGTGTATCTGAGAAAATCTTTAATTCACAGAATTTTAAAATTAGATGCTACATGTGGACAATGTAGTAAATTCTCTTCATTTTACAGATAAGGCAGGCTTCGGGAGGGTGAACAGTTTCCCCAATTGCACATGGTTAGTTAGGAAAAGGATTGAGACTAAAACCAAAGTCTCCTTATGAAGCTCATAGCAGGTTTAATGAATGACATCACTGAGTCCCTCTTTCACACTACATTAGCAGGGCAAGCTACTTAGTCACTCTGGGTCTCCATTTCCCCCTCTGTCAAATGAGGAAAACAATACTTTACTCAGAGGGTAAAAAGGATTAAACGGGTAAACTGCTTAAAATAGTATTTGCACATAATAAGCACTCTATAATGTTAGGTAATATTACTATATTATTACTACTATTAAGCTGCAAAAAAGCATCCATTCTTTCACAGTGTTTCAGAACAATGCCACAAGTCTGGACAATCTACCTTTTCCCAGCTTTCCAGTCTCACCTTCCATCCTTCAAGGTGTTGTTGCCTTATCAGAGTAAGTGAAAATAAGGTACTGTTTTAACCCTCAACTCCTTCATTATAAACATATAGATACAGATATGTACCTCTATCTTTTCTAAATATGCAGCTTATATTTTTCATTCTTCACTCTTTGCCACACAAAAAGTAAAACACATGCATTAAAGCTTGTAAATAACATTCTTTGTTTGACTTATGTGTCTGTTCTATACAGTGTGATGATGATTATCTCTATATGGATTTTATGTGCATCTCAATGCCTGTGTTTTTATCATCAATTCCTAGAGACAAAAATTATCTTTTTAAGTCAAGCAAACATAAATTCTGGGGCACTTGGGCTAAACTGAATTGAGTATTCAGAGAAGAATTTCAGAAAAACTCAGAAAATGAGGGGGGATTACTCGAGATTGGCTTAGCAGAAGGTTTAATGAAAG
Organism: Myotis yumanensis; assembly: GCF_028538775.1. NCBI lineage: Eukaryota > Metazoa > Chordata > Mammalia > Chiroptera > Vespertilionidae > Myotis > Myotis yumanensis. The sequence continues at coordinate 19,675,357 of NW_027223764.1, read as the reverse complement.
AAAGGACTTAGGTAGAGCTTGAAGGACAAGAAAATAAATTTTAATACAAGACGGAAGATGAGTGTTCAAAATGAAGGGACTAGACAGAGATTAGTCTAACTACAGTGGTGACACTAGAAACCACTGTGAAATTCTGTTGAATATGTAAGACCAGAGCATTTTGATAGTACAGTTCATGTTTTATTCCTCTTGGCAGTCCCAATATCTAGTACTAAGTTTGCATACAGTTGATAATCAAAAATGTTTACTGAATTAAGCAAAATAACCTTTTTCACTCTACTATAGTGAAGAAAATGGGACAGAATTGAATCCAACTCAATCGGATCACGAAATCAAAGGATAAAGTAGTTCAACAAGTATCTATACTATACCTTCTACAGCACTAACCACTAGTCTAGAAATGTTTTTATTTTGCCTACATCACCATGGACAAGAAATTAACACACCAAATTCTCTCATGCTCATATATATATATATATATATATATATATATATATATGCCTAAGCAACCATTATGACTGGATGACCGGTACGACCAAATGACCAGAACGACCGGTCGACCAGTCGACCAGTCACTATGACATGCACTGACCACCAGGGGGCAGACGCTCAACACAGAGGCTGCCCCCTGGTGGTCAGTGCACTCCCACAGCCAACCTCTCATGGCCCCTCCCCCACAACTGGCCAACCTTCCATGGCCCCTACCCCCACCGGCAGGCATCCTGTGGCCCCTCCCTCCCCCCAATCGTCCAACCCCCCCCCTTTGACCAGCCCCCCCCATAGGCCCTGATTGGGGGGGCTGCCCGGCCAACCTCCCAGGGTTCCTCCCCCCCCCCCCCGGCCAGCCCCCCAATAGGCCTCGATCGCCAGCCTGGCTGAGGGATCCTACCTGTGCACGAATTTGTGCACTGGGCCTCTAGTATATTCATATTCCCTGACTCTCTGTCTCTCTGTCTCTCTTTTTTTTCTATCGCTCTCTCTCTTAGGTACTCCTCTCTCCTCTCTCCCCCTGTACCCTCCTCCTCCCTTTACCTCTCCCTCATAAACATACACACACATTACTCAGAGTTCCAATCCATTGCCTCATACACTGAGATAAATGAAAACTTCATTGAGATACTAAGAAGCACTGAAGTTAAGATTCCCTAACATCTAATCCATTTTGATGAAGGATTCTCAGAAGAGGCTCCTGACTCCAGGAGCCCAGACCATGTAACTGGAAGGCCCAGAAAATTTTGAAAGAAGCTTCTTTTCCTCATGAGGTACCCATCTCAACAAGAGTGTTTGGGAGAACAGGAGAGAGAATTTAAATAACTTTGGCAAGAAAAATAATGATATTTGGTACTGGCAATAGTAGCACAGTTTGTGTTGTACAGGTACACACAACTGTGTGAATTACCTTTGGCCTCAATGACCAGGTGATAATTATACAAATGTGGTTGAGACTGGAAGGTTTATTTACTGGACTTTTTTATTCACTCAAATTAATTAAGCCACTTCTATAAGCAATAGATCAGAGTATCCTGATCGCTATTACTTTAAGCATTATACAGATGGCCACAATGACTAAATTTTGATTAAATGACATGATGACTATATCTCTGTGAGATACATTCAAATTCACAGGGGTACAGTGAGCTGCAGCTAGCACTCAGGACCTGGTTACCAAATTTCAAATATTACAGAATTTGAATCCTTTAATATAACATTAAATTGTATCAGACCCTAAAGTTACTGGCAGACAAATCATAAATACCAAATGATGAAGCTGGAATGGAAGCTTTTCTTGGGCTTAAATCTCCAGAAACTAATTTTGACTTACGTTGCATAAGTGACAAGAGGTCAGTAGTATGTAATGTGACAATAGTACCTCACTGCTCAGGTTGAAAATTCCCTCCCCTACTCCAATGGAGTAAAAGAATTTATGATGGCCTCTATTTTCCTATAGGGCCAATTTCATTTTACTACGCTTAAAATGCAAGATTCTCATAATCTAATCTGGATTTACCCAACCAAACCTTCTTCTCAAACAGGTACTTTCTTCTTTTTTAATTACATATTTTGGAGCTAACAGAAATATATTAGAACTTCTTAAAACTCAATTTAGACATAATTCTAGCAATATGAGCTTTTCTTGGTGTAATTTCTAACATGCACTTTATTTTTACAGATTTTTAAAATTATAAACATTTCTGAATTAACAAAAATGTGCAAATGAGTGTCTAAAAAATGTGACATGGTTCTAGCAACATGAATTAAGATAATTTCTAACATGTACCTTCTATGAAGCCAAGGTTTAGGGTTAGAGTTAGGATTGAGATTAGGGTTAAGGTATGTGCTCAAACACATACTTAGGCTTTGGTTCATGCTCTTTCCTTTTAGTTAAATGTCTTCTCTCCTTGTCTCTTACCCATCTTTGAAAAGGCCTAAACTAGCCCTGACTGGTTTGGCTCAGTGGATAGAGCATTGGCCTGTGAACTCAAGGGTCCCGGGTTCGATCCCGGTCAAGGGCATGTACCTTGGTTGCGGGCACATACCTAGTGGGGAGTGTGTGGGAGGCAGCCTCTCTTGTCAATGTTTCTAACTCTCTGTCCTTTTCCCTTCCTCTCTGTAAAAAAATCAATAAAATATATTTTTAAAAAAGAAAAGGCCTAACCTAACTCCCATCTAAGTCTGGCCAGTATTCATCTCTACTTTTCCTCTTATACCCTGAAAAACTATTATGTTCTACTTTGCATTTTATTCTATATTCTCTTTGTGTTAATCTTCAGATTTATCAATATAAACTATTATCTCACTAAGTTATTAGTTCATTGACAGCAAGAACAATGTATTTTGAAGGGTCAAGTGAGATATTTTATAGTGTCCTTCAATCTGTTTTCTCAGATTTACAGAGAGTTGTGGATGTGGGAAAAGAGTATCAAAGTACCCTTCTGATCACATCATATTAGGAAATACCTGATATCAACATAACTTATTTGCTGGTGTTAACCTTGATCACTTTGCTAAAATAATGCCTGTCATTTTCTCCATCATAAAGTTAGCATTTTCCCCTTTAAGACTCTCTTCTTTAGAAGCCAGTCATTAAATCCAGTCTACACTCAAAAGGAGAGAAGTCAATCATATCCTAGATGCAAAGTACCAGAGAATTTGAGGACATACTCTAAAACCACCACAATAAAAAATTATTTTTAATTGATTTTTTTTTTCTTTCAGAGAGAGAGGGGAAGGGGTAGGGATAGAGAGATAGAAACATTGATGAGAGAGGAACATCATCAATCAGCTGCCTCCTGCATGCCCCCTACTGGGGATTAAGCCCATATGACTGGGAATCAAACTGGCAATCTCTTGGTTCCTGGGTCCATGCTCAACCACTGAGCCACACCAGCCAGGCTCTTCTTATTTTAACACAGATTAGTGAATCTTACCTATAGCAGTTTTTACTGTTGTGTTCTAATGATGATTTAGGACAGTATTTTTTATTTGATATTCTGCCATTCCTTATTCAGCATAAAACTAAACACAAAGTAGATAATCAATAAATATTTGTTCTTTTTAAATAAATAAATACTTGTTAAGTATAATTGAATTTCAAGAAACATTTAGGTGAGGTAAAATGAGATAATGGAAGGTGGATACATTCAAGGTAAATATGTATTTTGGCAGTTGTGCTATTCTTATGTCATATGTCTTCATTAATGGAATGGAGATAGAAAGAAAAAGAATTAATTACCTCACCTCTACTAAAACTAGAAAAGTTCCTGGAGAAAAGAACAATAATAATAGTTGTATAGTGCCTTAGAGTTTACAAAGTGTACTCACACTGATCATTTAGAATTTCAAAAGCTCTCTGAAGAAAATCTTCAGGAAATAAAGACAAAAAATAATAAACTTGTGAAAGGCACTATTAAATCAGGAATTGAAAAGTTAGACATAGCAACTACATAAAACTAACAAGGAAAAGCAAAAGTAAAAGCACAGAAGAAACAGATACAATAAAAAAAATAGTGTGAGTCCAGTGCAAGGTTTTAAACCAAGTGGTAAGGTTGATTTAATACAGCGCATGAAACCAAGACAACTTAGACTAACTACCAAAGATAAAGAGTACATGGCTAAGAAAATGAATAATGTCATTAAATTAAGCATTAAAAGCAGACTTCATGGGAACATGCATTGAAGATAAAAAAATGAATAGAATCTTCATGTTTGTATTCATTCTTTTCTTCATTGGTCACCTCCATTTTCCCAGTGCCTTTAACAGTGCTCTTAACCTTTTATGTATCCAAAAATATTTGTGGAAGTTTTACTATGTGTCATACATTATGCTAGACATTTGGGGATACACGATAATTAGATATAATCCCTTCCTATAAAGAATGTGCATTCTTTCTTTTTTTTAATCCTCACCCAAGGATATGTTTTTATTGATTGTTTTAGAGAGAGAGAGAAACATCAATGTGAGAAATATCAATCAGTCACCTCCCACACACGCCCTGACTGTGGATCAAACCCGCAACCAAGGCGTGTGCCCCAACCAGGAATGAACCCACCACCTTTTTTGTGTGTGTACGGGATGTTGCTTCAGCCAACGGAGCCACTTGGAAAGTTAAAACAAATACTTGTGTGAAAAGTGAAAAAGCAAAAGAAAGTAGAGAGGGCCAAAAGAACAGCATAAAGAGTAAAAGCTACAATGGTCCAGAGGAAGAAGAGATGGTTATGGTATGCCTTGTTCAGGAAAGGCTTTATGGAAATAAGGGGCATTTGCAATAGGCCTTCAGGAACTGGGCAGGGTAGGGGGTGAGATTTGAACAAAGCCAAGAGAAAGGGATTCAAAGCAGAGATATACCAGCTGAACATAGGTATGGGGTTTAGACAGTGCTTTAAGAAGACAGTGAAATTAAGTAGGGTTGTAATAAAAGGTATATTAAAACACAAGTTACAGAAAGTAAGCTGAGATTGAAATGTAAAAGGCCTTGAATGCCAAGTTGAGGAGTTTAAACATTTCTGTAAGCAATCCAAAAATAATCATTTTTTAGCAAAAAAAGTGACATGATATACCTGAAACTAATATAATATTGTTATGTCAACTGTAATTGGAAAAATGTTTTTAAAGGAAACATGATGGATATGATATTTTAGAAATATTAAGCTGGTTTTTGATGTGCATAATAAATGGTATACAACTTGATTAAAGGTATGTTTATGGCAGCAAAGAGGCAGGTATATAAAGAAAGCACATAGAATATGTAACAAAGAAGGGCAGATTGGAGCAAAATAAACTTCTGAACAAAAGATTAACCCAAATTTCTTTGTTGAGAGCAAGAAAAGCATAACATCACAGAACAGAGAAAAAGTTAGGCAAAGGGTAAGATTCCAAGGTATGAAGAACAATCCAATTTTTATTTCCTCCATCATCACCATGTTTCTATAAAATTTAAGTTGCCTAAGCATAGAGTATATTAAAGGAGTAACCAAAGAAGTTCCAAACGTGATAAACAATGGCTGTAGAAAGAGAAAACGCAGTTGCATTAAAGTACTTAAAATTATTTGGAAAATAGAAGCCACATGACTCTATTATTTTACAATATGTTTAAGTCAGTATATCTTTTTTTTAATAAGGTGCTTATGCCTAAGTGCCTATTATAGGGCCATTTACTAAGAAGACCTAATTATTTTAAGATGAAAATTGTCACTGAATGAAAAGTAACAACCGAAGTATAATTTTTCAAAATTGCTGAGACTATACCTAAAACAATTTTGCCTTGAGTTCTGCAATGCAACATGCAACAACAAAGACAACAGGGTGGCTTAAGGATATGTAAGCATCAAAGGGCAGAAATAGGGCGTTCCCACTCTCTTTAACTCTGCTAAGGACTCAAATACTGATATAGTTCAGAGCATCTTATTACCAAGAGACATAAATCAAAGAAGTTCAGCTAGGAGCAATAAAACAGATTAGTGTCTGGAAGAACTGACTTTAAAGAAAGTTTTAAAAGAATTAAATCCAGGTAGTCTAGATAAAAAACAGCTATGACAAAACCTCTTTTTTTGAAGGTGATATGCCAAGGACAGAAATTATTTTGAAGGTAGACATCTAAAAAATACAAAATGAATAATTATAAATATTTATGGAATATGCATAAAGGAAAATCTCAGGATAAATTTGCTGGCAAAAACCTATGGGACAGAAGAGCTCTCTCCCATAGAAGTGGTGAAAACTGTATTCATAGAGATATTTAATGCCAGTTGGACAAAACAAGAAAAGGATTCCATATGAAATGATCCTGTACTGGCCGGCCCCTGAAATGGTGGGAGGATTGAAGATGATCTCTTAGATCTTTTCCAATTCTGATTTTTTAAAATTCTATGAAGTTTTATGGGGCACAGTCTTTTGCCAATTTCTTTTCTCCCCATGGTGTCCACTTTCTCCTTTTACAAAGGAAAACAAATGGTATCCTTCATTTGAAGATGGTCTCGTGTTCTCAATGAATCAGTAATATAATCCTAGGTACAAGTTTTGGAGAAAAAGGCCAATTCCTGGGGCTCTTACAAGTTTTACTACAAACTAAAGAAGAAATATTTCAAATGGATTCAAAGAAGAGCTATTTCATCAGGAAAGCATTAATATTTTCCCTCCTTATGTCTGATCACAAGAGCTGACAGTGACCCTGGGAGCTATAAGGCCCTGGGTCAAATTACCAACAGAGCTGCTGTTCAGGATTTTATGCTGAATGACAGCAAAATCTACTTGCACTCTAATTTTTATGGCAATGACATTTACCTTTGAAAAGATATAGCCTTAAACACCTACACACTTTGGCAGATGTTATAAAAGAGGAAGTCCTATTCACACTTCAAACTCAAGAAGTCTCAGCCTTGTTCTCTTTCTCCATTCTGGCACTTTAAAAAAAAAGTTTCTCAGCCATCCTTGAAATAAATCCAGTACCTCTCCAAAATCCCCATTCAGTGAAAGCCCCAGAAAATAAAACAGCATTTCCTCGTTTTGCTGATTTATAAGGACAAGGTGTAACAAAATCCAGGGAGCTCTGAGAAACTGTCCCTGAACCCTTTAAAAATAAAACTGTAACTCACTTATGAGAAGGAACAGCAGGACAGAGATAGACCTCCAAAAATGGACACTAATGCTCTTCTATCTTATCTAAACAGCCTCAGTGGCTGAGGAACCACCAATTCCCATCTTGCCTGTCTGAAAAAAAAGTATGTCCCTTTACCCACACAGGAAGTTCATAGACATTAACACCAAACCCCCTAAACAAAATTTTTAAATACCATTTTCATTTTTCCCTACTGAAAATGAGACTGTTCAAACCTAAAAAGATTGGTCCACCTCACACGGGAATAGGATCTGGAATTTTCAAAGCCAGACGCTTAACTCATCTGATCCTGGCAGGAAAGAAGGCTGGCATTTATAATCCAATTTTAATTTTCTTTTTTAATGTGACTCTGAGATTAGGCAGTCTGAAGGAGAACTGACTGTGGAGATTTTCAAACCTTCCCTAACAAGGGACCAATCTAAAAGGGATTATTTCAGAAAACTTTAGAGTAGGTTTCAAAAAAGGCTGGATTCTCACCTCAGGAAAGCAAGAAATAAAAACAATAGCCACTTTTTTTCTAGAATTTTAGCAATGCAATGTGAACCTGACCTTTAATAGCCTATGAACCCGCCTGTATTTTCTCAAGAAACCCACTGCATCTTCTCCCCACTGGACTAGCCTTCCAAAAGTTTGGGCTACAGTTCATGGCCTTGGGATTTAGCAGCCCAGCGAAGGCAAGCAGCTGGGACCTGGACTACCTGAAAGCCCCTTCTGCGTAATCACGTCAGGAGTCCCACACTCAGGCATGCCCTCGCCTGCAGCTACCGGCTTTTCAGGAGAGCTTCTACCAGGCTCTCCTCCAAATCTACTTCCACCCACCCCATCCACACACAGCTCGCTCCCCCTTTCCAAACCTCCCCCACCCCGCAAGAATGGGAAGCAAGTTTCTCACCATCCTCATAGTTTTTGAGATAGTAATCAGGGCCGGGGCCCCCGCGACTTTTCGCCGGGTTCCTCAGGTTCTGGAACTGCAGGAAGTCAGTCCTTTTGCCCCCGAAGCGCAGAAAGGCCGGCGAAAGTCCCCGGGCCAGGGTCACCAGACGCTTGGAGCTGCGGGGTAGAGAAAGAGAGAGGAAAGGATCCCAAGGGAAGGCGGGAGGTCGCGAGCACCCAGCAAGGCCCTCTTTCCACTCTGCAAGCGACCTGGCCCCGGCTCAGAGGCTCGGTGTCCACCACAGCCCGCGGACTGCACGGGCTCCTGGCAGCTCCGCGGCCTCTAGCGTGCGCCTCTTGCCCTTGCCCTTGGCCCAAGCCTACCTTTTGCGCCCAGCTGGCCACGGACCCCTCCCTCGGACACCCCGAAGCTGCTCGCCAAAGGTAGTTATTTCCACAGGACTAGATTGTGTTCGCTAAGTGTGTGTAAAGGGGGGAGGGGGGACACCTCTGAGAACACGGGGCTAAGGCGCAGTTGTCCGGCTTTGCTGCTGCCGGGAAAGCGCTCCTGAAGGAGAGGCGCACCGCGCGCGTGCCGCGGGGCTCCGGTTTTTGCCAAACTTCTGCTGAATCCCTGGATCTGCCTCCTCGGCCCCAGGGGCACTGCAACCTCAGTAGAGAAAGTTAAACTCATCTTCTTTCTCCTTCTTTCTCTCAGACCAGGCACCTGAGGTCAAATTGATTCTTTGTTTTTTAATGCCTAAATTGATTATGCTTTTCCACTGCTTTATAGCAACCGCATCCACCTCCCAAATCCCAGGTCGAGAGATTCCCGGGGTAATCCTTGCCTTTCGGTGAATACCTCCACCCCTGCTTTGCACAGGAAAGGCAATTTTTCTTTGACCCTACAGTAATTCAGAGTGATCTCAGAAAGGTATCATTCTTCTCCCCTCCTCCCAGTGGGGCTCCATCTTTTTTCCTTTCCACGTGGAGCCGTTTAGAAGCGATGGGGAAAGTGAAGTTTGCCACAAGTTGGAACCTGCGCATCGGAGGAGCACCAGAACAATAGCATTTACCTCTATTTAGGTTCAGAATTTCCATAGTTTGTTTTTTGTTTTTTAAATAGAAGCGCTGTACTTCGGAAATAGGTGAGAAAGAGCAATTGTAGATGCTCTTACTACTATACGTTATTTTTAACACTTTGCTGGTTCAGGTTCTGAAATCCAAACCCAAATGGAGAAACTAAAGAGTATCAAAGGGGACAGATACGAGAGAGGGGACCGGAGATTCTGCTTAGGGACTTTCTGAGAAGTCTTGGCCGCCCGGGGCAGTCCGGCGGCGGCGACCTCTAGGACTGCGTTCCAGGGAAGCGCGGTCGGACATCGCGTGGCCCTCCGCGGGCAGAGAAGTCCGACCTGCGGAATCGGCATTCCCAGCAACCGTCCATCCGGAAGCCTGCACAGCCAATGCAAATACGCCCGCCACGGCTTCTTCCCCCAATGCCGTCTTCTAGAATCTTTTCTGTGGCAAGCATTTGGCGCAAACAGGATGTGTGTGTGTTTTTTAAAGAGAATCCTGAAGGAGTCTGCGCGGCTGGATAAGTGCAATGCAAGTGGGGCGTGTATCTCGGCAAACCCCGGTTGCCCCCCACCTGGGGACAAGCTCAGAGACACGTTCTGCTGCATGAAGAGCTTCCAAGGAGGACGCCAGGCGGCGCGGAGATGTGCCCGCCCTCCCAGCGGAGACGCGGGCAGCAGCTGAAGCGGCCTCGGAGGCGGCGGCGACAGCCACGCAGTCCTCACGCAAGGCTTGCTCCACGTGGAAGGAGCGCCCCATGTTGCGCCTCCCGCTACCTGCCGAGTCCGCTGACCCGGCAAAGTCCTGAGGAGACCCAGAGGGCTGAGGGGCGGGCGCACACGAGAAGCAAAACTCGAATGGAGTCGAAGATACTCACGAAAGAAGCGCAGCGGTCGCGGCCTCAGGGCGGAGAAAGGAGACTAAAAGCGCTCAAGACTCTGGGTGAGCCCACAGCTGAGGCTCCAATTTGGAGGGATTTTTAAAAACTCAGCACTTGGATTCAGCACTACAGATGATCTGTTTATTTCTTTTTCTTTTTTTACACTGCAACTCTGTCCCTGACGGGAAGGGATCGTGGTTGCCCAACTGCTGAACATTAACAACCGGCGAGAGGGATTCCAAGCCTAGATTAGAGTAAGGGGGTCTGTGAACACAAGCCTCTGGGTTTGCGAATCCGCCAGTGCCGGGTTCAGACTTCTGAAACATCCCCGGAGTATTTCTAGAACCCTTTCCGCTCTCCTTATATACGCTATGATCAGAGCGAGGATTTTTTTTTCTTTAAAGAAAAACTAAACTATGCAGTTACCGCAGGAGATTTAAGGAGGAGGGACTGGGGGGCCCTTCGGTCTATAAAAAGCATCTTACAAAGTCCTCAAGTCTGGAGATGACAGTGGAGGGTATAAAATAAAAATTTAAAAATATGATCCACTTGTCTATCACTCAAGCCTCTGCTTAAATTCATTTTCTGTCTGGGAGTTGGAGAGAACTGAAAAAACTATCTTTCCGTGGAAAATTCCATTTTCGTGCTATTCCCCGCCTGAACACTCACAGACACACACGCAGACACGCACTCTCTCACACACATACATACATACATACATTCCTCTCGGGTCTTTGTTGCTGGAGACCTTTTCTTCACTTTTGTAACTGTCCTGAACCTCGTCTCTTTTTCAGAAGGAGTCGGGTAGACTAATTACAGATATATGTAAGCACAACATTTCTTCAGTCATAACTGATAAGTTTCTGAAATGCCTTCTGCATTGCAAACATGTGCATCTTAATAGAAAACATTGCTTTTCTCAATCACCAGTTACAGCCTCACAGCAAATATTCCAGGAGGAGGAAAACCTCCTTTCTTTCTGAGAGATCCGCTTGGCTTATTTTCTTCTTCTTTCCCCTTGGAATGGGAGATAGGAGGGGTGGGAGGTTGTTACTTTTAAAAAAAATGATCCATGGAAGCCCCTGCCTTACCTTAAGAAATCGAGCCAGCCATCATGAATGATGGACGGATCCAGCTGCAGAGAGAGGAAGTTCTCATTGACTGTCCTGATTGGGTTCTTGGTGCTCACATCAAGTAGAATCAGGGTCTTTTCCTTCAAACCTGGAGCTCTGTCTACAGGCAAGGGTCTCCTGTCTCCAGCTTGGGAGGAAAGGAAGAGATGGAGCAACAGAGCCAAGAAGAAAGCCACCGGGGCTAGGCACGAGGGGGGGCGGGAGTTGCTGGAGGGCATGGCTTCAGGGAAGGCACAGAGCACCCTCATTAAATCCCTCTGATTTAAACCTCTCTTCCTACAGGGTCTCGCTGGTGACTAATTGTCCTTATCTAAAGTGTGTGTCTGTCTGCTTTCCCCCCCTTTTTTCCCTTCCTCCCCCCCCCCCTTGCTCTCTCTCTTTCTCTCTCTCTTTTTTTTCCCTTTTTTTTTTCTTCTGTGTTTTGGTGCTTGGTGGAGCGAACTCACGCCCCTAGCCAGCCTTCTCAGCAACTCTTGCCAAGAGTACTCGTTCACCAGCACCGCCCCTTTAAGAGATTTCGACTGCAGACATTTTTTAACTTTTTAAAGGTAAGGGGGTGGTTGGGGGAGAGGCGGGAAGTAGGAAGGAGGGGTGGCGTTGTACCCTCCAGATTTAACCCTCTAGGGTCAGGAAGTGGAGGAAGGGATCCAAGCAGTACTGTTTTAAGTTTTGAGTACAGGGTGGGATGTCTTTTTTTTACTTCCCTCCCTGTGAGGTTCTGGGGAAGGCTGGTCTAGCTACAACCCCAACAGGACAGCCCAGCGCCAGCCCTGGGCACAGTGGAGTAAAAGGTCCACCCCAGCCTGTGCCTGTTGGTCCTACAGCATCAGCTATTCTGCCTACTCTGGGCCCTTCCCTTTGGATTGAAGCAGGAGAGCAAGGATGTTAGTTAAGTAGCAGAGCGGTCCTGATTCCTGCAGCGACTGATTCCTGCCAAAGCATAGAGTGCAGACGAAGACTCCATGGACACAAGTCAGGACCTCTGCAACACACTGGGTATCCACCCAGAAGCATCCTCTGACCTAGATGGGGCAAAGAGTGGCCAGAAGTAATATACAGAGTGACCAGGTCAAAGAGCTTCTCTGTGTGTAGGGACACGGGCATCCAGGCTGCATGTGGCTGCGTTCTGCCTGCAGCCAAAGTGAAATGTCTTGGGGGCTTCAATTTACGCTGACTTAGGCCAAGTCAAAGCAACCTGGTCTGTGTTTGGATAGTCTGGGCAGCAATGCACCCATCTCATCTGAACCACTGCGTGTCCACTCTACTCCAATGCACAAACAGAGGTGCCCTTTCTCAAGGTCAACCTTGGGCTTACCTCTGCTGTGGGGAAGTGAGCCTTTATGGTGCCAGAGAGGAACAGAATGACACAGTTGGGTTTTCAAACTCAACCTGAAGTCACCTGGAGTCCACCCACAAGTATCCCCCTAGATGTACAAGAACAGCCTGGAACCCACATGGTGCACCTCCTGCCCTGACTCTTCAAGTGGAGACACACAGCACCTATCAGCTCCAACCTTAGGTCTCAAACCAAAGTGCAGAAGAAAAGCCAGGCCCAGTTTGTGCAGTCAGACCATTAGTCCCCACTTTTGGCTTATTTCTGGGACAAAATGGGCCTTCTACTTGGCAGATGAACGACTTTGTGCAGCAGAGGTATGCATGAGTGTCCCAAGGCCTCTGATATCAAACAGGCAAAACTCTAAAATGCAGATCAAAGGTTTTCCCCAAGGGTAGTCTCAGAACCCACAAACACTGAAATTGCAACCTGTCTCCCTTTCCCTCCCCACCAATGGGATTAAGGAATCTGGAAAGAGCTAGCATAGATAGCCTTCAAATGAGGTTTCCTGAGGAGCTTTTACTAAACCAAGCAACCAGGAAGTCCAAAGGTTAGGTTGGGTTAGACTGGGAAGTGCCATGAAGACCTCTTTCTGGAAGTAGGATTGCATAAAATGAGGTCAAAGGAAGACAACTTGAATGAAATAAATCATTTCAGCCCTGGCTGAGTGGCTCAGTTAATTGGTAGTGGGTTTGATTCACTAGAAATCACTTAACCAGTTAATCTTCAAGATTTCTGGGAACCCAGACTCCTAGATATCAAAGGAATTTATCTATTATAAAGACCATTCAGTAATACCAGGCAGAGACTATACAAGGAAACTTCAATGTATCTAGTTCCCAATAATTAATATTTTATACAGAGGCCTTATTTTATTCAGACTCAGGCACTTAGTAGTTTGATTCCCAGTCAGGGCACATACCTAGATTGCAGGTTTGATTCCTGGTCAGGGCACAAACCTAGGCTGCAGGTTCAATCCCTACTCAGAGTGTGTGGGGGAGGCAACCAATTGATGTTTCTCTCTCACATCAATGTTCCTTTCTCTCCCTCTTTCTCCCATCCTCTCTAAAATCATTTTAAAGACATATCTTTGGGTGAGGATTAAAAAAAAAAAATCATTTCACCCACTACACTAGATCTCTTTAAGTAACGTACCTTTCAAAAATACCAACTCTTGTGACTAAGGATGAACTTAGGTATAATGAGAATCTGCTTAATCATGAATTTTAACCACAATTTTTGCTTACTGGTCCAACTATTCTGTAATTGTTTGGTGGCCTATTTAACCAGTATTTAATGTTTTCATCAGAACCTGTATGTAGTATAAAAATAAAAGCCAACAAACCAAAATGCTTTTTTCTTAATTCCTGATTAAAACCATCTCTCTGGTATAGCCATTGAAATTCTATAGTCATGTCCAGTCTCAGGAAATCAAGGTAAAGAAAGCAATTCCATAACTTTTAGGGAGTTCCAGATATTCCTGGTTGACTCCAAGATGACCTGACTGTTTAGTTTGGTTATAGATCTGCACAGGGCTACTCCTTCCAAATAGCGCCCAATGCCCATATCATGATTTTTGTCTTGCCTCCTATCTAACCACCTACTTAATATGCTGTAAGTAGCTCATTTTTAATCTGTATATTAGGTTGATATTTCTATCCTACTTTCTGTGTGCTGTTGGGGGACAACAATTTGCATTTCTGCTCTTAGATTGTACTTTCCTAGGGAACAAAAATTGGGCCTCTGTATAAAATATTAATTATTGGGAACTAGATACATTGAAGTCTCCTTGGATAGTCTCTGCCTGGTATTACTGAATGGTCCTTACAGATAAATTCCTTTGATATCTAGGAATCTAGGTTCCCAGAACTGTAAGAAATTTTGAAGATTAACTGATTCAATGATTTCTAGACTATGGGATTTCAAAATAAATATTAGTGGGGGAAAGCTGACATATATTTGCCAACTTTTTATTTTGTCTAGTAAGGACATTAAAAAATCAACTATTTATCACTATTACTTCCCAAAAGAAAAGAACATTCTAACAGCCAAAAAAAAAAAAGCTGAAATTATGTGAAAATAATGAGCAAGTGTATACTGAATAAATTTAGTTTCATAAAAAATTGCTATATTTTTATCATTTCATTTTATACCAGTGGAAATATGCCAGTGACCAACATTAGCACTAGGACTGGTGATTGGGACTAATGATGTATCCTGTGTGTATGGCCAAATTCTACTTTGTAGCCTACAGTGTGGCTGCAATGAGTGCATACTTTTTAAATGATGGTCATCTTCACTACAATAATTTCTTTCCAGTTTTCCTATGCTTTTTTCTCACTTTTAGCCCATCACAAACTCATTGACTCTATATACCACCTCCTTTTCTTCTATTAAACATTCATGTCCATGATGACTACTATTTATTGAGATCTTATGGTCCATGCATGGCGCTCAGGGCTATACCTATGTTATCTTTAATAATGAATAAGTCTGAGATGTATATAATTAATTATTATACCTAGTTTACATATACTAGTAAGAAAATTCAGACTCAAGAGATATTAAGCAACTTTCTCATGGTACACAACTAATAAGTGGCAGCAAGGATAGAAACCCAGGGATGCCTGACTCCACCACATTCAACTATAAGTGGCTAAAATAATGCATATGCTCAAACAACTTGTCAACATAGGAAAAAAACTTTGACTAGGGGTTGAAAGACCTGTGTTTGCCGGATCCCAGCTTTGTCACCTTGGGTAAACTTTTGAACGGTTCTAAACCTCAGCTGCCTACTCTGTAAAATATAATATCCTAGAGTTGAATAATAACTGAATAATGTTATTATGTAGAACTAATAACTTTATAAATTCTAAAATATTAATGTATTTACTTTATAAGTTCTAAAATATGCCAATTTTGCTATTTATTTCATGTTATTTCTAATTCCCTCTCTCCCACACTTACCATAAATACATCCTGTCAATTAATAACTGAGACAAGAATTAAACTAATATTAAATAATCAATTTTGTGATAACCTTGAAACAAAAGGTCAACTCTAATATTATATCAATAAATGTAGTAATAATTATAATGAAAGAATATACCATATATTTCAACCATGCAGGCTCTTCTGTCTATAATTAGCATCTGAAAAAAGAAGAAAAGTTAAGTAGGTTTTATATGCCTCCTTCAATTTTCCACTAGGAGAGGGGAGACAAAGTGGGCAAAGGACAGTGCTGAGGAATAAGAAAGACTGTGTCTCCATCCTAAGAGAAGCAAGGAATGGTGACACTTTCTCCATATGGGAAGTTGAAGGGGAAAGAAATTTTGTAACTCTGTAAGTTGTTTTACCTCATTATATAAGAAAATTCTAGCTGGATGGTTTTTGTTCCCATTGTTGCCATCAAACAGTAAATGCATGTTGGGAAGATCATAACCATATAAATGTAGTTGACTCACTTCAATCCAGTTTGAAATCCCTTGTTTCAGGGTAGATATGACAGTTATGTGGGCAACTACTATAGGTGGAAAAACAAGTAACAGTAAAATAAATTAAAAGTATTCGTGTCCTGGTGTGATGAAGGCCTAGGATGGGAGGACAGGTGCAGACTGGAAGGGGGCAATAGGGGGAATGGGGACATCTGTAATACTTCCAACAATAAAGATAAATTTTTATAAAGTTTTTATGTCCTTAGTCACATTCATTGATAGGTCACTTTACCATCCTAGCCCATTTTGTCTTTTGTACATTCAGATAAGTCCTGAAAAGCATCAGGTTATACTGCAAATTGCATAGGTTCAATAGACTTTGTTTAAAATCTAGTTCACAATCTACTATCTGCTTATGTGACTTTTGTTGAACAAATCATTTTTCCCATCTATAAAATAGGCATAAGTATACTTCCCTCCACATGTGTTCTGAGAATTAAATGAGGTAATGTCTTTAGTTCCTGGCACATAGTTACTAAACTATTATTTTCACTGTTGGATTTTATGGTGGAAGTAAATGTAATTTGCATAGATAAGGTAGGAAGAAATGTATACACCTGAAACCTAAGGTTTTTGAAATAATATAATAACTACCTACATCTATGTATATGATTCCATTTCATGCTCATAGCATATAGATCAGGGTTTTTCAACCGGTATGCTACAAGAATTTTTAAAACATGCAATACTTGACTAGTCAGAGGCACTCTTTTGCTTTAGATTGTTAAATTTAAAAAATGTCAATAACCAACACAACAATAGCCATCCAGTGTGAATGAATCAATCAAAATTATACCTATTTTTTGTCAGAATGGAAAAAATATATATTTTTGGTGTGCAGCAGAATTTTAGTAAGTAGCTTATGTGTGCCATGAGATGAAAAAGGTTGAAAAATGCTGGCATAGACAGGACAAACTTTATCCTCTAATTCAGGTAAGGAAATCAAAAGTCAAAAAGATCAAAATGCTAATTTCTTGAAGAACCTGAAACTAAAGCTAGCTCTGCTAATTGAAAACTAGATAGACTGCTTTGGCATGTTTGTTATTGAAAATACCTGAGAACTTTTACAGATAAAAGTTATATGTATATATTCTATGTCCCAGGACAAAAATTCAGATTGCCTTTCACATGTTTTACAGCTTCATTAACTATAAATCGTGTATACCTTCAAATAACTATAAGTTGTTTATAGTTTCCAATATACCACTTTCCTAGTCAGTCAATTCTAAACCTTAATTATTATTAAAGATAATTTCTAAGTTAAATATATAAGTCATATATATTTATCTCAATATACCTATTTTAGTCTCAACATTGAGAAATTGGGCCTATAATAAAACATCTACCTGGAACACAAGTGTGTTTGTTTACCCCCCAAAATGACTATCTGTGATTGCCTTTTCTTTTGTTCCCTAGGCTAATGGTACACTTTGACCTTTTAAAATACCTAATGTTCTTAGTTTATAATAATGGGAGTTGAACAAATAATGACAATAGAAAGCCTACCTCAGGTCGAGTTCACTCCTCAATAATCAAAGTCTGCTGATATATTCTACATGTACACAGTTATTCGACTGAATATTTTACCTCTGCCAGAATTAACATCTAGATCCCTAATTCTTTGGAATAGTGTTGTCCCCACATAAGCAGATCCAAGTCCTTCTTTAGTTCAACGGCCATTGTGCTAAACCTTACCAGCCTTAACTCTCATCAGATTTTTCAATTTCTTTTGGTAATCTAGAGGGATTGATATGCTGTGACTCTTAGAAAGTATGTTTCATTTTAATCAGACACTTAAATTTCAAATTTCTCTTTTGATTTTTCTGAAGCCTAGCCAGAACAATACTGTGTTTAAATACTTTAAAATGTTTTCCCCTTTCAGGAAGAAATAAAAATAGTTTGAGTGTCTTGGTCAGTGATTCTCAGTCCTGGGGGCACATTAACACCTGAGGAGCTTTTTAAAGACAATCATGCCCAGGGCCATCCCCCAGATACTCTGATAATTGATTTGGAATGGCATCTCAGCATATCCTGAATCCCATGCTATAAAACTTCTATTTGGTTTATAGTTTCACAGAACAGATTCAGATGACAAGGGATACCATGTTATTTGAATCTATTTAATTCCTAGGTTTCAGGTAATGAGCAAGAGTTCAAATACTGATATCTCAAAAAAAATAATAGAATCTATTCTGTTCCTAAGTTTAGACAATGAAAGTTCAGATAGTGAGGGACCATCCTCAAAGGGGGTAAACTGTGCAAGTAAATACCACAGAACCTATTAGCTTTACTAGATTATCAACTGATTATTCCTTCATTCAAGAAATGTTTTCACTTTACACCATCTGATTGGCAAAATTTGAATATTTGATAACACTAATTATGGATGTGGAGAGATGATAACCTTTCTGCATGCTGATGGGAGTGTAAACTGGTTGGGCCATTCTAAAAAGTGATCTGGCAATATTTTGTGACATTATATATGTGTATTCCTTAAGACCCAGAAATCCCATTATGGGCATAAACTCCCAAGCAACTCATAAAAGGCTCATAAAAGGACTTGAACGAGGATGGTGAGTAAAGCATTGGTTTTAATACTGCGGAATTGGAAGCACCTAGCTGTCCATCACAAGGCAAATGGACTGGTAAAATGAGGAGGGGATCAGTTAGAAGATATTTAGAAGCAATGAACTAAATGTACATACAACAACATGGATGGTCTTTTACATATGTGAGAACATGAAAAAAAAAGAATGAGATCTATAGCATAAATAACATTAGTGAAATAAAACACAACTAAACTATATTTTACAAGAATACAAATATATCAAAGGACATACATCAAACATATTAGAGTCAATACCTATAAAATAATTTTTGAAAGGGAAAAAATTTTTAAAAGGCCTTGCAAAGACTAATGTTCATAAACATTTTCCTGAATTCAAGGCAATACTTAACCGATTTTGGAGGGACTGAAAGGGAGAAATATTTATTGAGTGCTGACTATAGGCTAGGAAGTGTGTATGTCTACCCACCCACTCACCTTGGGATCCAAAGAATAATCTTGCTCTTGGAAATCTCACAGTCTAGCTTCGAAAATGACCAAGTTAAAAGTGTTGCAATAGAGAGAGTATGGGGAAAAGTGCCACGGAACACTGAAAAGGATTATGACTTCATAATAATTTGTATATATAGGGGTCTATTACTTTATACATATGTCATTTTACATCTCAATTATAATGGAAATATTTCATACTTTAATAAGTTAGGGGGAGGTTGTTTGTTTTGGCTTTTGTCTCCAGTTTAGACTCTACTGAGACTACCTAAGGGTGGCCTGCTAAGAAATGTTAGAGTGCCATCTGCTGGTGAAAGTGTTTCAAGTCCCCCCCATTTATTTGCCAATCCATTTTCAAAAATAAAAATATTACACCTATCATAGGATATTTGGGTTTAAGTAAATCTATTTCAGGCCTCTGGCTTTAAAGAGGAGTAAATATCTTCTTACAAGTGCATCTCATTTAAGGAAAATGTACACACACACACACATACACACACCTTCCATCACCACTATAAGCATCTTAGAATCACACATCTAAACTATCTAAAATTTCCCAGATAGATAAACATAGAAACTCCTTTAGAGGGTTCCATAGATATTTTAAACATTTATATAAAGCCAATTTACCGTAAAAACAATCTTAGGAAGGCAGCTTACTGCAATGCCAAATGAATAAGCTTTGAAGTCAGACCTAAGTTCATCCCAGCTTTACTATTATCTAAGAAACCTTAAGAAAGTTGTTTAATGTTGCCGAATATCAATATTTTTATATGTAAAATAAGAATAGTAATCTAATTTTCATGGTTGTTGTAACAATTCATTGAGGTACATGTAAAAAAAAGACCCAGTAATGTCAGAATAAATATAATGGTTAAACTAAACCACTAATACTTATTTAAATATGCTTCCTAATCCATCCCCAATGAAGCTAAAAACTGTAAATAGGTCTTCCTCAAATTTATCTTTGATATTAACATTTAATATAAATAATCTGCCAGCTCCAAAAGTATTTCATACAATTATTTCTCATAAAATGTAAATTAAAGGCAAAATGTGTGTTAATAATTTGTTGTATATCTTGTCAAATCATACTTCTCCCCTAAGGCCTTACTATTCAAAATGTGGTCCACAGATCTAGCAGCATCAGCATAACCTGAGAACTAGTTATAAAGGAGAATCTCAGGCTCCATCTCAAACCTACCTAAATAGAATCTACATTTTAACAAATATCCCCAAATGAGTAAAATTCAGATTTAAAATCTGAGAATTATTACTATAGGGGACAGCAAATAGAGCCTGGGCTCCATATTTTTAGAAGAGGTTTCCTCTTGGCTAACTTTATCTAAGTTTTAGCACTAAAGTACTGAAACTTCTATAGTTTTTTAAATTTTTAGTGAAACTAACATTTGCTGTCCACATAACACTTAACATACAACCCATGGAAAAAAGGGAGAAAGAAAAATGCTGTTATGTTATTGATAAAATGATGCTCCAAAGCCAAAGAAGACAGAAATTGGGTAAACACTACAAGAAATAAACAGTTACAGGGTTTCTGCTGCTGACAGTGAATAAGCAATTGTAAAATATAGAATAGGTCAGTCAAAAACATCATGAAAATTAATGCCCACAGATGTGTCTATGTATCTTTGTGAGTGTAATGATAGATGAAGCAGCAATCGCAAACCTAGCAACAACAACCACTAGCTAGAGAAATAATCCTCAGTTGCTGGGAAGTCTGAAAGTCCAGGTGGTGAAAGAGGATGAGCTACACGAAGATAAAATTGGGGATTGCCCACCTGAACCTTACAGATTATCTATAAATAAGTAATGTGCTACTCGTATTCCATGAAGACAAGAAGTTATCACTTATTTATTTAACTATAGGCCTGTGCACGACATTTGTACACTCAAGGGCGGGGGTCCCTCAGCCTGGTCTGCATCCTCTAGCAGTCCGGGAGCCCTCGGAGTATGTCCGACTGATGGCTTAGACCCGGGATCTGGCCTACGCCATCAGTGGGACATCCTTAGCGCTGCCACGGAGGCGGGAGGCTCCCACCACCGCCACTACAGCTGCCCTTGCCAGCCTTGAGCCCGGCTCAGGGCTTCTAGCTGAACAGCGCTTTCCCTGTGGGAGCACACTGGCCACCAGGGGGTAGCTCCTGCGTTGAGCTGGTGGTCGGTGCACATTTTAGCGACCAGTCGTTCCACCGTTTGATTTGCATATTACCCTTTCATTATATAGGATACCCACTGTGTGCAAGACATCATGAAATCAAAAAAAAAGTCAGTATCACCCTAACCTGTTTGGCTCAGTGGATAGAGCGTCGGCCTAAAAACTGAAGGGTCCCAGGTTCAATTCCGGCCAAGGGCATATACCTGGGTTGTGGCTCCATCCCCAGTAGGGGGCATGCAGGAGGCAGCCGATCAATGATTCTCTCTCATCATTGATGTTTCTATCTCTCTCTCCCTCTTCCTCTCTGAAATCAATAAAGAAATATATTTTTAAAAAATAAAATAAAAAAGTCAGTATTACAGAGAAAGTATAAGCACACAATACAGAATAGGCAGGCAAGCAGGCAAAAAACTGTTCTTGCCAGGGGGAGACACAATATAAAAATAAAGCTGATGTCACTTTAAGCCCTTCCTTCATCATCTCAAGTATGAAATCCATTTATCCACCCAAATTGACAAAGAATAATATTTAAAATAACCAGCTTTCTTGAGCACATATTAAGTACCAACCATTGTGTAAAGCATTTTAATGCATTACCTCATTGAATCTTTACAATAACTCTAATAGACAAATTCTCATAACTTAATTTTAAAGGAGGAAAAACTGTAAGAAAGATTAAGTAACTTGCTAACAAGTAGCAGCTTGGGGGTTCAAATTTAGGTCTGTCTTTCCAGAAGCTACCTCTTAACCAATGGGATATTCTGAACCAGTCTGTGTAACATAGAAGTAGACCCTATATTTTACTTAATTAGTTAATAAACACTTAAATCAATGTAACATGTCTTTTAACATTTTTAACATCTTTCTTCCTCAATCTAAATGACAACCTCTTCTATATAATAGAAGATATATTTTGCATAAAACAAATTTTCTTTTCTTTTTCAGCAATACTGGCAATTTTGTTTTCTCAGTAGATTTTGAATTTGATACACAATATTTATTAATATATAAAGACTAAGTCTATATCCATGATTATTTTCACTTTTGCTGAGCATACTATGGTTAGAGAATAAAGCATAGAAAATCTGGCTCCTGATACCTTCTCAGAAATCCCCTAACTCATGTGCATAAATTCTTGTTTATGTTTATTCATATTCATATATTCATTCATCCTCTCTTCCTGTTTCTCTCTCTCTCTCTCTCTCTCTCTCGTCCTCCCTCTCCGTGTTCTCTCTCTCTCTCTCTATCTCTCTCTCTCATACTTACTCACTGGAAAGAGCATCAGACATATTTGAAAACAATAGCAGAAAGCTGGTGAGGCATCTATGTAAAGAAGAACTAAGACTAAATGATAGTTATAAAGGAGAGAATATAGCAGGCAATGTCTATATGTTCTAACAATGTAGATCCAGTAAAACTATGAAAAAATAGTAAAGGATGAAAAAAAGTAGACTAAAGCTTGATTAACTGGGAGTAAAAGGATATTACTTCAAATCAAATATTGGGGTAGAAGGAATCAGGAAGGAGAGAAGTTATCTGACTAATTTTAATACTGCTCACATTGGAAGCCAACAGAAAAATAATCAAAATACAAGTAGACTAAGATATTATAAAGAGATACAGGATTTTTAAAATTAGCTTGTTTTGCTGATTTGACTTAGAACCATGCAAATATTTTACTTAATTAGAAGAAATTTAAAACAGCCCTTAAAAACTAAAAACCAAATGAAATACAGCAACCTAAACATATATCCAAGTGGGGGGGTTTCACTACATATAGAGTAGTTCAAGTGACTTTAAAGCCCAGTATTTTATACATCTCTAATACATCTTTACTAGTAAAGCCCAGTACTTTATGTATCTTTATACATCATAATTGTTAGTGGTTGTGTTGGTATTATTATTATTAGACTGTTATTGTGTAATGTGGGATAAAGAAAATTAAATTTTATGTAATATTCTATTTTATTCTATAGTATCCAGCATTCATGAGAACCAGAGTTCTCAGCATAGAATGAAACAGATTAGTATAACATATTTTTTTAAAGGTAAGGTTAAATAAAAATCCTTTAGTACTGAATTTGAATCGGAAGTATTACTAAAAACTCAGATGTAATTTATCTTTAAAAATAGTATTTTCTAGTTCTATCCACTGAAACATCCTAAAATCAGTGATAATCCCAGTAACAATGAGCACCCTTAATGCACAGATTTCCCTACCAAGAGGAATCACGAATCCTTGGGGAAAATGACACTACAAAAAGAGAGACTATCAGATATGATGGTAAAAGAACACAGGATTATCTATAAAGAAGTCTTGTGGGGGTGGAGGGGAGAGAAGAACCTGAATTTCTAAACTCAACTAATTTACAGGAAAATCCAGACTTGGGAAAATTCTACAGGACAAATGATCTACTTTTTTTCACACAAAAACGGCAGGGGTTGGAGGGTAGGTATTTCAGATTAAAAGAGGTTGTAAAACCATATTCTTAAAATAAATTCAGAGTATTTATGAGGAACTATAAATTTGGTTATTTAATGTATTAAGGATTTATTATTAATTCTTGTATGTGATACAGTTCTATAGGTGAAAATTATACGGTTATAGTCCTGTTTTTAAAAAGCCCTTTTCTTTTAGAGGTACATAATGGAATATTTATGAAAATGTCCTCAAGCTTTGAACCTGTGTTGGGAAGCCCTAGAAAAGCATCTGCTTACAAGTGAGATTAAATAACTGTAACATGGCAATATCAGGGGTAACCAGATAGGGTCTGAATCATCTATTCACCAATATCTGATTTTAAAAGAGGGATTAAAATTCCCTTTAACAACTCTGACCTTCACTAGGTTCTTACACCCCCATGTATATACCCTAACTTCCCCTTCATTCATTCTGTCTTAATTAGGAACTGCATTCAGCTGCTTGTTACACAGCTCTTCCCATTATCAAAGTTCCCTTTAAGCAAAAACTAAAACAACAAACATGGAAAAAACTCAGGCTGTCATGGTAATGTTTAAAGAAGGAAAGAAAAAAATCCTCAGAGTTAATGATGCATCCTGACGTATTTATAAATGAAATTATCTGTTGGGATTTGCTTTAAAATACTCTAGGGGGAAAAAGAGAGAGAGAAGAAATGAAACTAGACCACCAATTTACACCATACACAAAAATAAACTCAAAATAGGTAAAAGACTTAAATGTAAGATGGGAAACCATAAAAATATTGGAAGAATCCATAGGCAGCAAAATATAAGACATATCTCGTAGCAAAATCTTTACTGATACATCTCCTGGGACAATGGAAACCAAGGAGAAAATAAACAAATAGGACTACATCAAAATAAAAAGCTTCTGCACAACAAAAGAAACCATCAACAAAACAAGAGAGCCCACTGCATGGGACAACACATTTGCCAATGTTACATCCGATAAGGGTTAATCTCCAAAATTTATAGGAAACTCATACAACTTAACAAAAGGAAGATAAACAATCCAATCAAAAAATGGGCAAAAGACCTAAATAGACACTTTTTGAAAGTGGACATACAGAAGGCCAACAGACATATGAAAAAATGCTCAAAGTCACTAATTATCTGAGAGATGCAAGTCAAAACAACAATGAAGTACCATCTCACACCTGTCAGAATGGCTATCATCAACAAACCAACAAACAAGTGCTGGCAAAGATGTGGAGAAAAAGAAATCCTCATACACCGCTGGTGGGAATGCAGACTGGTGCAGCCACTGTGGAAAACAGTATGAAGTTTCCTCAAAAAATTTAAAATGGAACTGCCTTTTGACCCAGTAATCCCACTTCTAGGAATATATCCCTAGAATCAGAAACAGCTATCAGAAAGAATATATGCACCCTTATGTTCATAGCAGCACAATTTATAATAGCTAAGATTTGGAAACAGCCTAAGTGCCCATCAGCAGGTGAGTAGATTAAAAAACTGTGGTACATCTACACAGTGGAATACTACGCTGCTGTAAAAAAGAAAGAACTCTTACCATTTGCAACAGCAAAGATGGACCTGGAGAGCATTAAGCTAAGCGAAATAAGCCAGTTAGAAAAAAATAAATATCACATGATCTCACTCATTTGTGGAATATAATGAACAACATAAACTGATGAACAGAAATAGATCCAGAGAGACATAGAAGCATCAAACAGACCATCAAACCTCAGAAGGAAGGCAAGGGATGTGGGAGGGGGGTAAAAGATCAACCTAAGGACTTCTATGCATGCATGTAAGCATAACCGATGGACACAGGCAGTAGGAGGGTGAGGGCCTGTGCTGAGGGGCGGGAGAGGTCAATAGGGGGAAAAGGAGATATATGTAATACTTCCAACAATAAAGAATTTTTTAAAAAGAGAGAGAGAAAAGATAGTTGAATTTTTTTTTCAAAATGTTGTCTTTATTGAATCTAGGTGATAGATACATAGGAGTTCATTATATAATTCTATTTTGCTGGTCTTTCAGAAATTTTCCATAATAAAAGCGTTGGTTTTTTTAAGTGAAAAACAAAATTATAGCCTGAGAATGTGTCCTTCTTCCTCTGTCTTTAGCCCAAACATAATGACTGTAAAACAGATTAAAGGTAAATGCTTAACAAATTATAGGCAAGGATTTTTGCACCTATGTTCATCAGGCATATTGGCCTATAATTTTCTTTCTTAGTAGTGTCTTACAACTCCCAGGTAATGTTGATGCTGCTGGCCCAACCACTATACTTTGAATAGTAAGACATGGAATTATATTGAACATAAAAAGTTAGTCACTCAGCTACTCAAAATATAGCAGTCAAGCCAGCAGTAGTAAATGTAGTATGGTTCTTAAAGTCTGTCTTAATTAGGAACTGCATTCAGCTGCTTGTTACACAGCTCTAACAAATGAGGTTTACCCACCCCACTCTCTCACTAACATAAAGTCTGAAGGTAGGCTGTCCAGGACTGTTAGGATGTCATCACATCATCTTCAGGGTCTTAGACTCCTATTTTTCTACTCTGCAATCCTTAGCACTGGCATGTAGCTTGCATTCTCAAGTTTCCCTCATGTTCACAAGACAGATGCTAGAATTCCAGCCATCACATCTACTATCTAGACAGGAACAGAAAAAGAAGAAGAGTAAAAGATGACTCCCAGTTGAGTCATTCCTGGAAATCCCATCCAACAATTTCCACTTATATCTCATGGCTTCTCCTAGGTGAAAAGGAGGTTGAAAAATACAGAATTTTGCTGCCTTAAAAATTGGGTTCAGCTCGGCTGGCAGGCATGGTGCAGTGGTTGAATGTGAACCTATGAACCAGGAGGTCATGGTTCAATTCCCGGTCAGGACATATGCCCAGGTTGCAGGCACGATCCCCAGTGTGGGGTGTGCAGGAGGCAGCCAATCAATGATTCTCTCTCATCATTGATGTTTCTATCTCTCTCTCCCCCTCCCTTCCTCTCTGAAATCAATAAAAATATTTTTTTTAAATTGGGGTTCAGTTTTTAAGAAAGAGGAATGAATGAATATTGAATAGCCAATTGGCGTTCACCACCACAGAAGTCAATAAATCTGGGTTTAAATCCTGGCTCTATCACACTAACTGTGTGACCTTAAGCAAATTACTTGGACTTTCTGACCTTCCATTTCTTCATTAGTAAAAATTAGTTTAAAAATAACCACTTAATAAAGTTTGTTATGGGCTTAAATTAGTTAAAGTATGTAAAATTAGCTGTCATATGTAGATGTTCAGTAAATGAAAGGTTCATATCATTCCTTTACTGAAAGTACAAAGGGGGTATTCTGTAATGGGGGAAGAAAGTAATAGTGAAGTGTTTAAAAGAGACTATGTCCTATTATCTATTATTACAAATGTTTTAATAAAAAAAGAGACTATGTCGTAGGCATATTTTTCCCTTTAAAAATGACTGCTTAGTTTCTAGACTTCAAAATACCAAAGATAACTGAACTGATTAAGTCATCAAAATCACAATCTACAAAAACCATTATTTCTCTCCTACTCATTGAGCTTGTACATATTCCTTGGATCTTCATTTATCATCAGAAAAAAAGAAATCTCATTTCAGAACAAGAGTTGCAATTGTTCTTTTTATAGATGACAGAACCAATTAGGAAAGAGGAAAAAATGGTTTCTTTTCATGAAAAAAAAAGACTGTCTTGTTCTTTACTGATACCACAGAAAGTGATAGCACGTAAATGAGCTATTTCAGATAAATGCTACAAGCAAATTAAGTACAGAAAAGCAGGATGATGCTGTATTTGGGGGCCAAGAACATCCATTCTGTTAAAGAACATATTAGCACAGAGGTGAAAGAATTTATAGTTCTCAATAAGACTCAAAGCTTTTATTCTTTACCTAAGGGGATACACTTAGTGACGAGAGATTCTTAAATTGTAAATAAAACTCGGGTTCCAATTTTTTACACTAAAAGACTAGGTCTCCTTTGTCAAATACTGTAGCTCCTCAGAATACCCAAGAAACCAATATCCAAGTGATAGATTTTGGCAAGTTCTAAATGCAATGCATGGAGAAACTTCATAAGTAAATTATGGATGCCCAATGTACATAACTCAGAAACATTTAATAATTTCCAGCTTTGTCCCATATGAAGCTATCCAGAGCTGTTTTCATTATGGGAAATCAAGCTATGACAAACAAAACCCATGGGAAACAAAATGTTTTCCTCCCCCCTTGGAGACTGGCAAGTCACCAGGGGAGACAGACTAAATAAATTCTATATTTGCATATCGCTGTCAGGGACTACACTGAATAAATAAAACAGACGTGACTTTCTTGAAAAATCCCATACTCTATATATGAAAATTCACACTGGCACATATTTTAAAGTTGACGTCAGAGGAGACTCAGAGGCCCTCTCAGCATATCCTTTAGAGACTGCTCCTAGCAACCCAAAATTGAGGCAGAGTGAGGCTGTGCATAGAGCCTGTGACTACAAGTTTAGAAGAACTGGGTTCTTTACTAGCTTTGCTATTAACTGTTCTGTCACCTTGGACAAGTCTCTTAAGCTAAGCTTTCTGGATCAGAATGTTTTTACAGTCCCTTCCAACTTCAGAATAGCAAGTTTGTGAACATCCCAGGTTTATCACAAGAGAAATTATAGGCCTCGTTAGGCAAAACCTCAGGGAAGGGAAAGTGAAAGGTCTATTAGATGGGCAGTGAATGAATCAGATCATCTACGGAAGGATTCAGTATGAGTAGTAATGGGAGAAAAAGTCAAAAAGGAAAGTTTGGCCCCATCTTTTAATACATACCTGTATTTACTTAACATCAGCAGTCTATGTCCCAAGTTATAGAGAAAAGAAACAAAGTGGAATTTGAGATTCATAAGCATCTCCCAAATCTCAACTATCTAATAATTACTTCAACCTCTCTTTTATACCTTTCATTGGAGCAGTTAAACAATGACAATATTTCTTCTTCCCTTTCCCAGACTTTTGGAAACAGTGAAATAGCTACAATTTGAAGTATAAAAGCAAAGAACCTCTGGCCAATTTCAGGAACAATTCCCTATCATCAAGACCTAACCTAGATAAGTAACACAGCCCTTACTTTCTGCAACCCTGTGTTATTGTTAACTGTGGCATGCCCATCCCATGCTGCAAATTAGGCAGTTCTTAAAATTCCAGCTCTGGATTCAAATCCACACTCCTACAATTAATAGCTCTGTGACCTTGAACAACTCCTTCCCTCCCTCTCTCTCCTTTCTTCTCTCTCTAAAAATCAATATAGACATATCCTTGGGTGAGGATTAAAAATATATATATATTTTTTTTTTTAATGGTCAACACCCAAAAAGATATTCAACCTCATTAATCATCAGGGATATGTGATTTAAAAGCGTAATGAGACGACTACACATGGACCAGAGTGGTTAAAATGAAAAGGACAAAAAATACTAAATGATGATGGGAATACAGAGCAAGAGTCAGCAAACTAGGACTCACCACTTATTTTTGTAAATAAAGTTTTACTGGAGTGCAGCCATTCATTTATGTATTGTCTATGGCTTCTTTCATGCTACAATGACAGGGCTGAGTATCTGCCATAAGTCCATATGGCCTATAAAGCCTAAAATATTTACTATCAGGCTCTTAACTACCTGGCCCCCAACCCTTGATGTAAAACAACTAGAACTCTCATACACTGCTACTGGGAGTGTAAATAGGTACCATCATTCTGAAAACTACTGGGTAGTATCTACTAAAACTGAGCATTTGCACATGCTATATATCCTATTTATTAACTGCTATAACAAATTACCGTAGCCTTGAAGGCTTAAAACAACTGAAATATATTCTTTCATAGTTCTAGAGGCCAGAAGTCCAAAATCAAGCCTTGTGTGACCATAAGGCTCAGAGTATTAAAAAATTTCTTCTGAATTAATCAATTGAACAAAGTCAGCATACATATAATAAAATTTATATAGATAATATATATAAGAATATTTTATTAGACTCATATCTCTTAGTGAGATTAATGTGGCTTTTATTTTATGGATCTACTGATAGTATTAGTCAACGTACAAAATCAATCCCTTTCCTTTTTGTTTTATTTTTAAATATAAACTCTGAGAAAGTTTGTTTACATAAATAAGTAGATAGGAAATAACCATTTTGTTATGGCAAAACCACATAATTCTTTTACCTCCTCCAGAGTTATACACCAAAATATCCACAGTGAATATTTAAAATTAGTTTTAATTATCAATTAACGATTACATTAGGTCCTCTGGAAACCACCTGCACTGAAAAAAGATTTGTGGCCCAATGGTTTGGGTCATTCACTTTCTCAAGATCAGTACCAATTTTCTTTCCATGCACCATAATAAGATTAGGAATGGATGAGAACTATAATTATCAAAATATTTTTTAAGTTAGTGATATAGTATTACATGTTTCAATGTTAATGCATTGAAAATAGCTCATAATTTCTCAGTCCTGAGCAAAAATATCTCTAAATGCCACAGTGGGAATGTCAACATCTGTTATTTCTATGGTCACAAACGTACAGGTATTAATACTATGTGCTTTCTATTGAGGACATAGTCATACGGACTGCTAATACTACTCTGGTTCACAATTCCTTTCATAATTGATGAAGATGCAAAAATTTTACTTAGATGTTGAATAAAATAAAGATGTGATATTCTTCCCATCCTAGCTCACAGCCCACGGGAATCCTAGGGTTACGAACTGGTTTAACGGAAGGAAGGGGGAGATGGTGAGGGGGAGAGAAGCTAGGGGAGGAGTGAACAGTGAGGAGGGAAGAAAGGAAGGAGGATGGTAGGAGGAATGGAATGAGGGCAAGCACGAAATAAATCAATCTAAATCTCTGGACGAAGGCTAAGCAATCAGCTCAGAGGTTCGCCACCAGCGCCACGGCTGTTTATTTCCCAGGTGATTTTACATTCATCTTCACAACTAGGTTCTCCAGCGGAGTCCTACCCACCAGTCCCTTCCCAGGTCCAGAGGCAGCAACTGCCAGACCACATGCAACCAGGACTGGATCTCATCCCTGCGGCCATACCCACACCTGTGTTCTCGATCCCCACCCCTCCCTGCATTCTTGGGCTACCTCTCCTCTACCGGTCCCTCTGAAAGCCGCCCACACGGGTGTGCTCACCTGCTGTCTGAGCCGCCACCGCCCCGCTGCCTGGGTCCCTCTTGTTCTGGACGTAGAGCTTCCCTGTGCTTCCTGGTGCTGCTTTTCACTTTGTCCTGCTCTGGGCCCCTTAGAGGGGACAGGCCCCTGTCTGGCCTGGGGGCTCGACTCCCAGCCACTAGCGGAGGCTTCCCTGTCCCGGCTCCGGTCAGCAGCCACCATTCCTCCACAGGTTCCTCGGAGACTCTCATCAGCGGCCACCATTCCTCAACAGGTTCCTCGGAGACTCTCGTCAGCGGCCACCATTCCTCCACAGGTTCCTCGGAGACTCCCGTCAGCGGCCACCATTCCTCCACAGGTTCCTCGGAGACTCCCGTCAGCGGCCACCATTCCTCCACAGGTTCCTCGGAGACTCCCGTCAGCGGCCACCATTCCTCCACAGGTTCCTCGGAGACTCCCGTCAGCGGCCACCATTCCTCCACAGGTTCCTCGGAGACTCTCGTCAGCGGCCACCATTCCTCCACAGGTTCCTCGGAGACTCTCGTCAGCGGCCACCATTCCTCCACAGGTTCCTCGGAGACTCCCGTCAGCGGCCACCATTCCTCCACAGGTTCCTCGGAGACTCTCGTCAGCGGCCACCATTCCTCCACAGGTTCCTCGGAGACTCCCGTCAGGGGCCACCATTCCTCCACAGGTTCCTCGGAGACTCCCGTCAGCGGCCACCATTCCTCCACAGGTTCCTCGGAGACTCCCGTCAGGGGCCACCATTCCTCCACAGGTTCCTCGGAGACTCCCGTCAGCGGCCACCATTCCTCCACAGGTTCCTCGGAGACTCCCGTCAGCGGCCACCATTCCTCCACAGGTTCCTCGGAGACTCCCGTCAGCGGCCACCATTCCTCCACAGGTTCCTCGGAGACTCCCGTCAGGGGCCACCATTCCTCCACAGGTTCCTCGGAGACTCCCGTCAGCGGCCACCATTCCTCCACAGGTTCCTCGGAGACTTCCGTCAGGGGCTCCCATCAGCGGCCACCATTCCTCCACAGGTTCCTCGGAGACTCCCGTCAGCGGCCACCATTCCTCCACAGGTTCTGTCGCTTCCAGTCTGGTGTCTGGGCAGCAGGCAAAGACACGCGCAGCACGTGCTGGGACACGTGCTGGGACACGTGCTGGGACACGTGCTGGGACACGTGCTGGGACACGTGCTGAAGCGAAATTCCCTTCCAGGAAGCCTCGCGATATTACGGGCTGTGAGGAGGTTCCAGCTGCGATGCTTTCCCAGGGCGTCCAGAGGCCCCGGAGGCACCACGTGGGCCGAAGAGCACTGACACCTGCAAAGAAGGGCCATGGAGGGGACAGCCCATCAGCGAAGCGGCACCAGCTTCCGCCTGTCGCACGTACCAGCTTCCCCCGTCTCTTCTCTCCTGAGTGTGTCAGCTGCCTCGGAGTTCTCTCCAAGTTGTGCTTTGAATCACCCCCACAAGAGATCCAAACAACAAAATAACTATCGTTTTCCCTTCCCAACCCCCAGTATTAAGTCTCTAAAAACTTACACTATAGGAGACTATCCTATTAAGGAATTTTAAATCTTCTGTTCGTTTATGCAACAAATAAGTTCCTGGTGCCTACTGGGAATTAATCATGCATTTAAGATCATCACAGCCCCTAAAATCACAGAGTCCAAATTATTGTTAAGGAGGTAAACTGGCAATTATAATGAATAAGTTATATGTCAGGGGAAGAAAAAGAATTTATAGGAATATAGGTCAGGGACTTCTGACCCAGACTTGGGAAATCATGTAAAGCTTCTTAGAGAAATTTCTAAGCTGGGCTCTGAAGGATAAATAGGAAGGGGTTTTCTATGCCAAGAGAGTGGCCAGAGAAAATTCCAGTCAGTCTATAGCATGGAGAAAAGCCTAAAGAGAAAACAAAGCACAGTTCATGGAAGGTAATGAAAGGAATTCAATATAGCGTACTGCTGGGCAATGCAAGGAAGCAATTTAGAATATTGGCTCTGGCCCTGGCCAGTGGTTAGAGCGTGGGCCATAGAACTGAAGGGTCTTGGGTTTGATTCCCACCTGGGTCGCAGCTGGCGTGAGAGGCAGCCAATCAATGTCAATGTGTCTCTCTCACATCAATGTTTCTCTCTCCCCCTCCCTCCCTCCCTTCCTCCCTCCTTCTACTCCCCTTCCTCCTCATCCTCTTCCTCTCACCCACCCTCCCTTCTCCTCTCTATAAAAGAAATGGAAAAAATATCTTTAGGTGAGAATTAGAATGTTGGCTCTGGAAGTTGATTATCTGGGTTCAAATGCCAGCCCTGCCACTTACCACCCTTGAAAAACCAAGTGATGGGATACAGAAAGAAGGCAGCTCATGAAGGATTTTGATAAGCCATGTTAAGGGATTTGTACTTTATCCTACAAGCAAGAGACCCCTTGGAAGCAAGTGACTGATGTAGTCAGATTTCCATTTTATAAGTATTGATCTCTTTCCAAACAAAAGCTGAGAGAATTCATCACCACAAGACCTTTCTTACAAGAATTGCTAAAGGGAGTTCTTCAAGCTGAAACAAAGGACACTAATTAGTAACCAGAAAGCATATGAAAATACAAAATCATTGGTAAAGGTAAATATATAGTCAAATTTGCAAAACCGTAATCCTATAATGATGGTTTATAAATCACTTTGAAGTTTAGTTAAAGGCTAAAAGATAAAAGCGTTAAAAACTATAACTAGCCCTAACCTGTTTGGCTCAGTGGATAGAGTGTCGGCCTGCGGACTGAAGGGTCCCAGGTTCAATTCCGGGTAAGGGCATGTACCTTAGTTGCGGGCACATCCCCAGTGAGGAGTGTGCAGGAGGCAGCTGATTGATGTTTCTCTCTCATCAATGTTTCTAACTCTCTATCCCTCTCCCTTCCTCTCTGTAAAAAATCAATAAAATATATTTTTTAAAACTATAACTAAATATTATTTTAAATGATACCCAATATAAAGCAATGTAAAATATGACATTAACAACATAAAATATGAGGGTGGGGAAACAAGTATATATGTAGAGCTTTTTCATGCAATTGAAGTTAAGCTGTTATCAGCTTAAAATAGACTATTTTCATTTATTATGAAAGCCTCACAGTAACCACAAAACAAACCCCACAGTAGTTACACTAAAGACAAAGAGGAAAGAATCAAAGCATAATATGACAAATAATCATTAATTCACAAAGAAAGACAACTAGAGGAAGAAAGGAACAAAGGAACTAAAAACAAACAGAAAACAATTAACAAAATGGCAATAATAAGTCCTTATCTACCAATAATTATTCTACATGTAAGTGGATTAAATTGCTCAATCAAAACACATAGAGAAGCTGAATGGGTTTAAAAAACAAGACCCAGCCCTGACCGATTTGGCTCAGTGGATAGTAGAGCGTCGGCCTGCGGACTGGAGGGTCCCGAGTTCGATTCTGGCCAAGGGCATGTACCTTGGTTGCGGGTACATCCCCGGTGGGGGGTGTGCGGGAGGCAGCTGGATCGATGTTTCTCTCTCATCAATGTTTCTAACTCTCTGTCCCTCTCCCTTCCTCTCTGTAAAAAATCAATAAAATATATTTTTTAAAAAAACAAGACCCAATCATTATAATGATATGAGTCAATTCACCATAAGATCTAATAATTATAAAAATATATGCACCTACCATCAGAGTAGCTAAATATATTATGTCATTAACTATTAAGAGATTTGAAGACAGAAACAGAAAGCAATACAATAATAGCCAAACCCATAGAATGTACAACACTAAGAGTGAATCTTAACATAAACTATGGACTTTGGATGATTATGATGTGTCAATGTAGGTTCATCAACTGTAACAAATGTAACACTCTGGTGGAGAGTGGGGGTTGATATTGGAGAAATCTGCATATGTAAGTCAGGGTTATATGGGAAATCTCTGTACCTTCATCAGTTTTACTGTGAACCTAAAACTGCTCCAAAAAATAGTCAATTTTAAAAAATGAAATTTTAACCAAGATCCATCTCTGTGTTGTAAACAATAGACAAACAAAATAAGACTGGAGTCAGGGAAAATAGAGTTGAAGAAGCTGAGGCCATCATGAATAAACCAATGAAATCCCTCATGGATATGTTTTCATTCCTGCTAATAAAACAGTTACTTTCACTATATCATCCCATGCTTACTAAGAGCCTTTCAGTTTTGACAAGATGCTTGGAAATTTGTTTTGCTTGGTTGCAGAAAATCTGCAAACTAATAAAATATGCCTATTGATTCCTCCATCCAAGTATGTCTTTCTGATTTTATGACACAGGGTTGTCATTGACTCCCACATCTTGGTCACACAGGTCACAGAGACTGAGTCACTTGGATGCTCAATACAAAAAGGCCTTTGGACACACTTTGTTTAGTCTGTTTGACCTAGCAGAACAGGTATTTCTCAATCTTCTCTCCAAAATACAGGGCTACGTAAGTCTTATTTCGGCCCATCCTATATAATAAAAGGCTAATATGCAAATCGACTGAATGGTGGAACAACAGGTCACTATGATGCGCACTGACCACCAGGGGGCAGATGCTCAATGCAGGGGCTGCCCCCTGGTGGTCAGTGCACTCCCATGGGGGGAGCGCCACTCAGCCAGAAGCCAGGCTCACAGCTGGCGAGTGCAGCAGTGGTGGCGGGAGCCTTCCTGCCTCCGTGGCAGTGCTCAAAATGTCCACAGGGAGCAGGCCTAAGCCATCAGTCAGACATCCCCCCTGAGGGCTCCTGGACTGCTAGTGGGCGCAGGCTGGGCTGAGGGACCACCCCCCCCCCCCCCCAGTGCACAAATTTTGTGCATCAGGCCTCTAGTGATAAATAAGTTCATACCAAGGCACATCCCCCCAACTCCTCTTATATCAGACCAATTCCCTGCTTCCTAGTAGTCCAGAAAACAAGTCCTTGCTTTACTTCCTCTTAGCTTCCCTTGCCTCTCCCAACACTATATTATAAACAGCTCAAATCTTGTTCCACCATGTTTTACCTCCTGTTTTTGTTCCCGTTCCCTTTCCAATTTGTCTCTTTTCCTCATTACTCCCAAAAAAAATGACTCAAGACCACACATTCCCAGATATGGAAACAAATCTTCATTAACTGGAATTTCTCATAAGGGAGAGATAATAGTGCATAACTATCCAAGTAATTAATCCACTGCCTGTTCTTTACACAGATGAACACCAAGCAGCTAGTAGCCCTGGATGCTAGCTTTGACTCTTCTGTTAACGTCTCAGGCCCTGGGTAAGTCTCACACTGCTGATTCAAATCCTAGCTCTACCACTTACTTGCTGTTTAAACTTGGGCAAGTTAATTTTAGCCTCTTTGTATTTTGGTTTCCCCATTTTTAAGGTGTAGATCATCATAGTCCTATCTGATAAGGTTGCTGTGAGGATTAAATGAGTTGATACATGTAAAACACTCAACAGAATCAAGAATATGGTAAAATGTGTTGGCTATTACTTCATGAAAGGAACTGGAACTATAGGACTGAGTGAGATAGAAAAGGTCCTTGTTCTCCTGGACTTTACATCCTAAGAGGGGAAAAGATAATGCACAAGTAAATAAAGTTAATTACAGATTGTGATCATGCTCTAAACAGGGTGATGGAGTGGCAATGGAGACTTTAGATAACATGGTTATGTAAGGAAGAAAGATGAGAAGGAATCCATAATTCAAGGAGATAGAGAAATAAACAGCAAATACAAAGACCATGAGGCTGGGAGAGTTTGCAGAGTTCTAGGAATAAGGAGAAGGGCCTGGCTGGGGAGCTCAGTTGGTTGAGCATTGTCCTGATATGCTAAGTTTTCAGGTTCGAGCCCCAGTCAGGGCACATACAAAAATCAACCAGTGAATACACAAATAAGTGGCACAACAAATCGATGTTTCTCTCTCTTTCTCTATTTCTCTCTATCTCTCTAATATCAATAAATAAAAATTTTAAAAACAGAAATAGAGAGAATGGAGATGTGGCTGAAGATTGGTGAGCTCAGGGAAGAGTGGTAGAAAACAAGATTTAGGTAAAGGCCTAATGATATGGGCCCTGTTGAAAAGCTAAATTTATTCTAAATACCATGGGAATCTATTGGGGTATTTTAATCAGGAGAATAATATGAGATCTGTGTTTAAGAGGACTTTTGCTAGATCTCTGTGGAATGCACAGCCCAAGGGCAACCTACCTAGCTTACAGAATTTTAACACTGCCCAGGAACTTAAAGGTCATCAAAATTCATCTCCAAAGACCCTCCCAGCTCCAACAATCATTGGTTCTATGCTGAAATTGAAAGAAGAGACCTTTGATTTCTTTAATTTCTTAGTAACACAATCAAAGTATATAGTTTCATTACTCCTCTCTCCCTCTGTGCTATTGGTTTTGAATGGTTGAGTTGTGTCAAATAAATGCTTTTAATTGTTCTTGCTTCTTTCCTCTAAATTCCCAAATATTTTTTGTTTTGTTTTTGTTTGTTTTTTTTTAAACATATTTTATTGATTTTTTACAGAGAGGAAGGGAGAGAGATAGAGAGCCAGAAACATCGATGAAAGAGAAACATCAATCAGCTGCCTCCTGCACACCTCCCACTGGAGATGTGCCCGCACCAAGGTACATGCCCTTGACCAGAATTGAACCTGGGACCTTTCAGTCTGCAGGCCAATGCTCTATCCACTGAGCCAAGCCAGTTACAGCTAAATTCCCAAATATTAATCAACACTTTTCCACTAATGAAGTGTCCTAAACTAAAAACAGCATCCCAGGTGCTACCTCACTAGGGCCAAACAGAAAGAGCCATTGTCTTCCTGCTTTGTGACAAGAGGCCAGTGTCATATTTTTCTCATAATATCTCAACAGACATATATCTAATTTGCCATTTAGCATCACCCTTGGGCCTCTTATAACCATTACTATTTTCCAGGTGTTGCCCTCCCCATGAAAAATTTTCTTTCCAATTACTTTTCCCCAGATGCCTCTCCTTGAAAATTTTCCAAGCTGAGTGTCATTCTCTTTGCCATATTGTTTATGTTTTATATAATTTCTTTGGCTTTCTTGGTGTTTGCTGCATATCCTCTTTTGGGGTCATCTGCAAATTTCATTAACATGTTTGTGAACAGAATGTAGCTGGAAGGGAATTGTTGAGGGATCCATCTTCTTTCTGTTCCTTTATTAGTTAGGAGCTGATTCTAGAAATGGAGGAGGAACCCCTTCATCAAAAGTAGAAATCACTTCTGCACTTTTCTTATACACACACATATGTGCACACATATACATACTTTTAAATGCTCTCAATTATCTAAACTTCTCTCTTAAAAAACAAAACAAAACAAAAAACTCCTGCCCTGGCCAGTGTTTTCCCAGTAGTTAGAGCGTCACCAGTTCAATTCCTGGTCAAGGACATGTACCTGGGTTGCAGGTTCAATCCCCAGCACCATTTGGGGCATGTGTAGGAGGCAACCAATCGATATGTCTTTCTCACATTAATGGAAGAAGTATCCTCAAGTGAGGATTAAAAGCAAAAACAAAAACAACTCCTTGCATCATATAGAACAAAACCTATATGTCAGGGATCCCTAATGTAAGGATCATGAATATGATGCCACTGGGGTTCCCATGAACACCTGCAATTGTATTCACAACATATTCACATTATCATGTCCTTGAGTACAAGTGCAGTTTTCTAGGGAAAAAGCCCATAGCTTTTATTAGAAATTTCCAGGAGTACATAAATGTAAAACAGATTAAGAACTACTCTTTTATGTCATTGTTTCTCAAAAAGTGAGTCAACAGTCAACTGTATTGAAATCACAGGAGACACTTACTAAAATGCAGATTCTTGGGTCCTATTCCAGACCCACAGACTCAAAATGGAGACGAGATGTGCATTTTTTTTCTTTTTCTTTTTTTCAATAATTGGTTGATTCTTATATGTGCCCTGACCGAGGATCAAACCCACAACCTTGGTATATCCAGACAACTTTCTAACCAACTGAGCTACCCAGCCAGGGCCTTAAGTAGTTTTTATTCTTTTGTTTTTAAATTAATATTTACTGTTGAAAGTATTACAGATGTCCCCTTTTTCCCCCCATAGACCCCCTTCCAGCCCACACATGACCCCCACTCCAGGCCTTCATTTTTAAGGCCTCAGGAACATGCATGTTTAAATTAAATGTAAATTATTTTTGTATAGAAAATGTATGTGAATTATATAAAATATAAAGATCAAAGGGAAAAGTTTTTCTCCTATTCTTGTTTCTCGGCTACCAGTTTCTCTTCAGAGAGGCAACCACTGTTACCAGTTTCCTGTGTATTCTTTTGGAATCTGTTTTAAAAAAAAACAAACCTCCCATGTGATTTTTATGCATAATAAAATTTGATAATCATGGCTTTATAAAAACAAAAATGAATATTTGCCTGCATTAAAGACTCTCTTAGATTGACTACCCCCTGCCCATCTAAGAACCAGATTATCATGAAAAACAACATTCAAGCCAATATTATATGAATAACTTTGAATTTCTCCCATCTCCTCTCAGTAAAGAAAACATCTTCAATATTTTTCATTGTTTGGGTGGAAGTTACCATCTCTGCTTCCAGCATTTTGTGCCCCTGTCTGGTACCCCACATTGGATTGAGGTGTTTAATACACTGATTAGCTGGTGATCAGAGTGGGATTGACATTCTAACTACCCAGATGCTGGGTATTAATGATGAACAAAGAAAATTATTGACCTTAGGGGGGGTGCGGGGAGGACCTCTCTGCCCTAGGTAAGAGTTTCACTTATTAACTGATAGAAACGCCTGTACCTCAGAAATATTGTGCACACAATTAATGGTTTATTGTAGACATTAACAAGTCCAGACTGCCTTACCCCTGCTCCACTGGGAACCTCCATCTCCATGCTTCTGTATGAATAGGGTCCAGGGCTTCAAGCAGAGTAAAGTATGTGTTAGCATTTTCAGATATGAAACATGCTTGAATATGTGTCCCATAAAAGAGATGTACTTTAGATGCCAGCCCAAAACTTTAACCCTATTCCACCCAATTTCACACCTGAAAGGCTAACAAATAATAATGAGATTCTCAAAGTTGTTAGGACATTCAAGTTTTTTAAAAATGAGATAGCACTTCATGCTCATCGGCTTGGCCAGATTTGAAAATTAAATACTAATTGCAGGCTAGGATATGGGGAAACAGGAAAATTCAGGCACTACTGGTGGAGAGTATTCTGGTTATACTAAGAAAAATTAAGTGTATGTATATACTGTGGCCCAACAGTCTCAGAGTAGGTACATCCCAGAGGAGTCTCCCACAGGTCCGGTAGGGAATGGTCAAGTATTTCACTGTGGCTTTTGGTAGTGGAAAGTTGATGGCAATCTGTGTCCCTCTCTAAGGGAATTGATGAAATTAAAGTTGTGGCTATCCAATGTGGAAGACCACCTAGCATTTAGAAACATCAAACTAAGCATATGTTCAGCAACATGGACAGATTTTATAAACATAGGGTTTAGTGAAAATGTAAGAGACAGAACAAGTTTTATAGCACATTTTATGACAATTAAAAGCATATACATAGGCAGAAAGTATATCAGTGGGACAGGGGATGGGGCTTTCTTTTGGGGGTGATAAAAATGTTCTGGAAGTAGACAGTGATGATGGTTACACAACT
Source organism: Myotis yumanensis (assembly GCF_028538775.1). Classification (NCBI taxonomy): domain Eukaryota; kingdom Metazoa; phylum Chordata; class Mammalia; order Chiroptera; family Vespertilionidae; genus Myotis; species Myotis yumanensis. Next base: position 19,634,884 of record NW_027223764.1, on the reverse strand, counting down.
TAATGAATATACTAAAAACCACTGAATTTTATAGTTCAGAGGGTGAATCTTAAGGTATGTGAATTATATCTCAATAAAATAAAAACACACAAACCAACACTGTATATTTTACAGGGATACTTACCTGTAAACGACCATATCAAGATATTGGAGTGGCTGCCTCAATGAGGAAGGGATGGGATTAGGATGGAAAGGAGGCCTTTTCTTAGCCCATGAACTGAGGAAAATGATTAACTCAATCCTCTGTGCCTGTGGTAAAACCAACAAACAACAATAACAATATTAGTGTTTTCAGATATGAAGCATGCTTGAATATATGTCCCATAAAAGAGCAGATGCACTTTAGATGCTAGCCCAAAACTTTAACCCTATTCCACCCAATTTAGTGTAAAGAGAGGAAAGGAAAAAAATGTGTATAGTTTTAATAAGGGAAAATAATTACACTATAATGAGGAATGAAAGGAAGCAATACTACAATTGTAGAAATGTTAGAAGTGCAACTATATAGGACCATGTATATAAATGGGCAAAAGTTTGACAGATAGCTGTAGTGTAGTGCAGTGTAGTGGCAGTGTTTCTGCTACTGTTTGTAAAATCCACCAAGGTACTTAATTTCTCTGTAGCTTAGCTTCCTCAATTAAAATGGAAATGATAATAGTACCTACTTCCAAAGGTGCTTATGAGAATTAAATGAGTTAATTTATGCCTGATATATAGTAAACCTTATCTAAGGGTTATTGGTATTATTATTTTTCTAACTTTTTAAACTGTAGACTCTGGACTCAGACTGTCTATATGATTAGGCCTCACTACTCATTAGTGATGTGACTTTCACAGACTTATCCAGTTACAGCCACAGTTTTCTCACCTATTGTGAGGATTAAAAGAGATAATGTATTTGGCACAAAGTAAGCATGCAATAAATGCTAATGGATTATATTAGTAGGAATATTATTAATACACTGTCATAATTTTAAAAGTAGTACAAAAGGAATAGAAGGCACAAAATACTAAATTTTTCATCTTCTTCCTAATGTATAAATTCTTCCATTTTTATTAAATTTAATTTGGGGTTATAGTCTTCCCAGACCTTCCTCTCTAGATGAATGACACTTTGAACATCTCCTTCATAGGAGTAATTAATTAATTAGGTAGGTAAGCAACTTCTAGTTCATCTCTGTCATCCTCAGTAAAAATTAGGCTCCATGAAGGCAAGGATGGTATCTGTCTATACCCAATACTTAGCACAGGGCCTAGTACTTTGTTGCCTAACAAATACTTGTTGAATCAATAAACAAGTAATAAAAAAAAACATTTTAACATATGCATTCTAAAATAGCATAGTCATGAGATTAGAGGCAAGTATCATTTCCTCCATCTGTCTGAGAAGTGAGGAATTGCCCATTTTGTAAGCTAGGAAGATAGTCAACATTCAGATTCTGAGGAGCTATTCTGACAGCTCTTCCTTACTAGAATCACACAGCCTGAACCTGTTTTAGGAATCCTTCCAGTTATAGTAGAACACTGGAAACCCAGTACTTTTCCAGACCCTCCTGTTCAGTAAAGGAAAAGTACTCAGTCTCTCTGGATTATCCTCATCCAGTATACCTTAGCCCTCAGACACTGACTCATGAAAGGAGAGGGACTCTAAAATGGTCTTTCATTTCATAGATGAGGAAATGGGCCCAGAAAGGTGGATTGACTTTCCAAAGCCTAACACTTGCTAATAATCGAGCTGGTACAATTGGAAATAGAATCATTCTTACAGTTCTCTCTCTTTCTCAATATTATACATATATATATACATATAATAGCATCATTCATTAAAAACTATCTTTATGAAATAAGTGTTATTACATTATGGAAAATGCTCTTAATATATGAAGTGACAAAAAACAGACTAGAATTATATGTATAATATGTATTTAAATATAAAATATACAAGTATGTGTGTGTATTTCTCAGTTATCTGTCTATATAGAAAAATTTTAAAGTGTGCTATAATATTAACAGTGTATATTTCAGGTTGGTGGTGTTATAGTTTCTTTATACTTATGTTTTTTTACATTAAAAATCTATCTTCAATGAGCATGTAATTCTTTATCATCAGAAATTTAGGTTTTAAATTCCTGACCTAATATTTTTGAAAGGTTTTATTTTGACACTAGAGGCCTGGTGCACGGATTCGTGCACTGAGCGGGTAGGGAAGGGAGACGGGGGGGGGGGGGGGGGAGGTGCCCTCAGCCTGGCCTGCACCCTCTCACAGTCCGGGACTCCTCTTGCAGTCTGCAGTTCAGAGCTCTTGCAGTCCAGGACCCCTCACTCCTTACCACCCACCTGCAGTGGAGGTGGAAGAGGCCCCCAGACCTGCCGCTGCGCTTGCCAGCTGTGAGCCCAGCTTCTGGCTGAGAGGCACTCCCTCTGTGGGAGCACACTGACCACCAGGGGGCAGCTCCTGCATTGAGTGTCTGCCCCCTGGTGGTCAGTGCACATCATAGCAACTGGTTGTTCCATCATTCGGTCAATTTGCATATTAGGGTTTTATTATATAGGATTAGTCAGGACTGCAGGGTGAGAGAGTATCAAACTAGAGTCCAAAGACGTTTTACTGGTCATTTAATCTAATCTGTAAAATGGGGATAATTATATCTACTTCACAGGGCTATTGTGTGAATGAAATAAAAAATATAAAATTCCTTTGTAACTCTAAATCTTGATAAAGGTGTTAGGTGGTATCATAATGATGATAAAGTCCTATGGCCTAAAAGAGGTGGGAGAACCCTTAGGATAACATACCTTTGTACTGAGAAGCTTTAGGTTGAGAGAGGAGAGAGATCAAACTGTCAAGAGAAAAGTGAGAGCTTTTATCCCCCCAATACTTAAGGGAAACAATCACATGCCTGACCCCACTTCTCCTGTTCCTCTATGTATCCCATAAATGCCTCAATGTTCCCCCTTCAGATTAAATCATCAGCTATCTCTTAAGCAGCCCGTGCCAGAGGCAGCTTGTAGTGCATGGACAGGATCTAGTGTATTTTAAGGCAATGGCAGGGTTGTTCACATTCCCTTCAGAGTGACAAGAAAACCTATGTAGGGCCCTAACTGGTTTGGCTCAGTGGATAGAGCGTCAGCCTGCGGACTGAAGGGTACCAGGTTCGATTCCGGTCAAGGGCATGTACCTTGATTGCGGGCACATCCCCAGTGAGGAGTGTGCAGGAGGCAGCTGATTGATGTTTCTCTCTCATCAATGTTTCTAACTCTCTATCCCTCTCCCTTCCTCTCTGTAAAAAATCAATAAAATATATATTTTTTAAAAAGAAATAAAAGAAAACCTATGTAGGCATGTGGCCAACTAGCCCCTGTCTAGTCTCAACGCAGAAAGGGGCTAATCCCACTCTGGATGATTAGAGTTTGTTATGAAAAGATGACTTTTAACTGGGATCATTTGTATTGAGCTTTATCCTCTGCAAGGCTTTCTTAATATTTTGGGGTCTCACACATTCTATGGAAATTAACATTTCAAACAAAGCAATAATTTTTTAAATTATTAGGAGGTACCAGCCCAGCTGGCGTGGTTCAGTGGTTAAGCGTCAACCTATGAACCAGGAGATCATGGTTTGATTCCCAGTCAGGGCCCATATCCAGTGCAGGAGGCAGCCAATCAATGATTCTCTCTCATCATTTATGTTTCTATTTCTCTCTCCCTTTCCCTCCCTCTCTGAAATCAATAAAAATATATATTTAAAATGAAGTAAAAAGTAATACAGACCTATGGTAATTTCACACAAGAGAAATGAAAATGTATGTTCACACAAAAACATGCACATGAACATTTATAGCTGCTTTATACATAAAACTGGAAATAAATGTTCTTTAACTGGTAAGTAGATAAACAACCTGTGATATACCCATATAACGGGATACTACCCAGCTATAAAAAGGAATGAGCTCTTGATAAACACAACTGCTGGGAGCCGGTCCATCCTTGCTGCTTGACACAGTCGCTGCAGAGAAGAAACATCTGCACAGCATATGTTTCAAGGGACCTGGCGTATATGGCATACTGTTCTTAATATGTTTGCTCCCTTTAGCACTATGTGTTTTAACCAAGGTCACCTCTCCGAGAAAGGTTTTTTTCCCTGAAGTTAAGGAGGGGATAAAACCTCTTAACTAAGTGCCAGGCGGGTAGTTAATCACTTTAACTACAAACAATCACCCTTAAGCTACATAATCTTTACTCCCTGGAATGGAGATAAGAAACGCCCTAACCTTTGCAATAGAAATTGACAGGATTAAAATCAACTGGTATAAATACAGATGTAACAAGACAAGAGAGAGAACCTAGAGAGAGAACCAAGAGACAGGACTTGGCTGGAGATCCTAACCAGAACCTAGCCAGAGAACATGGCAAAAGATCCTGGACAGAACCTGGCTACAGAACTTCACTGGAGAACCTAGACAGAACATGGCAAAAGAACCTGGATAGAACCTGGCTAAAGAACCTGGTGACTGAACCTGGCTGGAGAACCTGGAGAACCTGGAGATCCTGGCTGGAGAACCTAGCGAGAGAACATGGCACCAGAACTTGGTTGGAGATCCTGACCAGAACTTGGTTGGAGTTCCTAACCAGAACTTCGCTGGAGATCCTGACCAGAACTTCGCTGGAGATCCTGGAGGGAGAACCTCGCTATGCTGATGAACTGAAACCAGTTTCCATGTCATTCATTCTTCGCCGACTCCGTCCACACCTTTGGGGACCCCTGGACCTGCTGGGGCTGCACCCCAGCACACAACAACATGGATAACTCTCAAATGCATTATGCTAACGAGGGAAACCAGATTCAAAAAGCTGCATATTGTATTATTCCAATATATAACATTCTGGAAAAGGAAAACTATAGTGGAGAACAACTCAGTAGTATCCAGAAGATGGGATGAGGGAGAGTTGACTGCAAAGAGACAGTGAGAGGGAATATTGGGGGGTTATGGCACTATTCTTGATTATGATGGTTATATGAATATGTACTTGTCAAAATGTATAGAATATAAGCCAAAAAGTGAATTTTACTACATAAAACTTAAAAATAAATGCATAAAAATGAAGTCACAAGCCTATGGTACATTCAAACAATACACAGGAATTCAGCAAAAAGTCTCCCTCTCAGATCTTTGTGGTGATAGAATAATGGTTCTGTATTTTGATTGCAGTGATGGTTATATAAACCTATGTGTGTGATAAAATGACATAGAATTATACACACATTATACCAATATCACTTTCCTGCTTTTGGTATCTATATATATATAAGCCGAGTGACCAAATAGTGCAACGACCAGAACAACCAGTGGCTATGATGCGCACTGCAACAGCCAACCAGCCTGACCCAGGCCCTGATCAGCCCCACCCCCACCGTCCTCCCTGAGCGGTGCAGCGCCAGATCAGTCCTCAACACCCCAATTGGGGGCAGGGCTGGCTGGCCAACAGCCCACTTCCCCTCCCCCTCTCTCCACCAGCCTGGCCCTATGGGCCCCCATGAGGCGAGCCACTGGACCCCACCCATGCACAAATTCATGCACTGGGCCTCTAGTTATGCTATAGTTAAGATATAACCATTGGGGGAAACTGGGTAAAGGATACTTGGAATCTCTGCTTTATCTTTGCAACTTGCTGTGTGTGTGTGTGTGCGCGTGCGCGCACTTTAAGTATCTCTCAACCAACCTTTCAGACTCTAGTCCTGTTCCCCACTCCCCAGAGGTGAACATTACAAATCTCTTTTATACCCTCTGTATAGTAAATCTAATATATATGTTTATGTGTACATATAAGTTTATACACAAATATTTTTAACACAAACAGTAGCATATTACACGCATCGTTCTGCACCTTGCCATTTTTCAACTAACTCTTACTTTGGAGACTTTTCCATATCACAATCACAAGATTCCATGTTATTCTTTTTTCTTGCTGCATAGTATTCCATCACACAGTAGTATCATGGCTTATTTCAACAGTTTCTCACTGATGGACATTCCAGTCTTAAGAAAGAATTGAATGTAAGTGATTTAGAAAATTTTAAACATGAAAGATCAGCTGGATTTGAGACCAAACATAATGTTTTACAGATTCAAAACTTGCCTCCAGAATATATTTTTATCAGAAGGGGGAATGCTAGCAGGAGAAGCAAAACGATGGGAAATTTCCCTGGCCAATGGGGAAGAAGAGGGGCCGGCGGGGAATTACTGCGGGGTAGGAGTTCGCTAAGGTGCTGCCTACTGCTTATGCAGGAGGCCCTGCTCCAAGCCAAGCTTTCCCTAGGCTGCAGTTCAGATATACCAGAGTGCGTCAGGGTTATGCACCGTGCAGTGATGCGTGGCCATTTCCAGCCTCCTGCTGGGACATCCTGCCCTGACAGGGTCCGAACCCCCACCGCCTCCAGCCCACGCGCGCAGGGAGCGTGCACGTGGTGACCTGCCTGGGACCGGTTCCAGGCGCTGGCTCCTCCTCCCTCAGGCTCTCGCTCTTCTTTCTGCAGTATCACGTGCAGCCGCGCCGGGTGCAGGATGGCGGCAGCGGCAGCTGCAGTGGGTGTCAGACTCCGAGACTGCTGCAGCCGGGGCGCTGTGCTTCTGCTCTTCTTCTCCCTGTCCCCTCGGCCCCCGGCCGCCGCCGCCTGGCTGCTGGGCCTAAGGCCCGAGGACACCGCTGGAGGCCGCGTGTCCCTGGAGGGGGGCACCCTCCGCGCGGCAGAAGGCACCAGCTTCCTCCTGCGTGTCTATTTCCAGCCCGGGCCCGCAGCCCCCGCGGCGCTGGTGCCCGTACCCACCCTTTCCTCGGGGGAGAACGGCACGGGCGACTTGGCTCCACGGCTCGTGTTTATCGAGGAGCCGCCGGGCGGGAGCGGCTTGGCGCCCAGCGCGGTCCCCACGCGTCCGCCGGGGCCGCAGCGCTGCCGCGAGCAGAGCGACTGGGCGTCGGACGTGGAGGTCCTGGGGCCCCTGCGCCCCGGAGGCGTGGCCGGATCGGCGCTAGTCCAGGTGCGAGTGCGAGAGCTGCGCAAGGGTGAGGCGGAGAGGGGCGGCGCGGGCGGTGGCGGGAAACTCTTCTCGCTGTGCGCCTGGGACGGACGCGCCTGGCACCACCACGGCGCCGCCGGCGGCTTCCTGCTGCGCGTCCGCCCGCGGCTGTACGGCCCGGGCGAGGGCCTGCTGACCCCCGCCTGGCTGCGGGCGCTCGGGGCGCTCCTGCTGCTCGCCCTGTCCGCCCTGTTCAGCGGTCTGCGCCTGAGCCTGCTCTCGCTGGACCCGGTGGAGTTACGGGTGTTGCGGAACAGCGGCTCGGCCACCGAGCAGGAGCAGGCGCGCCGCGTGCAGGCGGTGCGCGGCCGGGGGACCCATCTCCTCTGCACGCTGCTCCTGGGCCAAGTCGGAGCCAACGCGGTCCTGGCCGGCTGGCTGTACACCTCGCTGCCGCCGGGCGTCGGGGATCCGGGGGAAGACTACGGCGAGGCGGGGATTCACTTCCCGTGGCTGCCGGCGCTGGTGTGCACCGGCGCCGTGTTCCTGGGCGCGGAGATCTGCCCCTATTCTGTGTGTTCGCGGCACGGGCTGGCCATCGCCTCGCACAGCGTGTGCCTGACCCGGCTCCTGATGGCGGCCGCTTTCCCGGTGTGTTACCCGCTGGGCCGCCTGCTGGACTGGGCGCTGCGCCAGGAGATCAGCACTTTCTACACGAGGGAAAAGCTGCTGGAGACGCTGCGGGCCGCGGACCCCTACAACGACCTGGTGAAAGAGGAGCTCAACATCATTCAGGGCGCCCTGGAGCTGCGCACCAAGGTGGTGGAGGAGGTGCTGACCCCGCTGGGCGATTGCTTCATGCTGCGCTCCGACGCCGTGCTGGACTTCTCCACGGTGTCCGAGATCCTGCGCAGCGGCTACACTCGCATCCCCGTGTACGAGGGCGATCAGCGGCACAACATTGTGGACATTCTGTTTGTCAAGGACTTGGCCTTCGTGGACCCCGATGACTGCACCCCACTCCTCACCGTCACCCGCTTCTACAACCGGCCCCTGCACTGCGTCTTCAATGATACTCGGCTGGACACGGTGCTGGAGGAGTTTAAGAAGGGTGAGCAGTGGTTATCTCCTTTCTCAACTCCTACCACCTTCAAAAGTACTACCCTTTCATAAACGTGAGGCTTCAGGCACCCAAAGCACTTCTTCCGCGGTACCAAAAACTCAAGGGAGACCCCACCTCATGACGCACGGGCCCTTTTCATTTCACTTCTCCTTACCTTCCTTGCAGATGACTGAGCTCTTCTCCTTGGCTTGGCTCACAAGATGCCCCATATTTCTCATTCATCTCATTCCAGTATTTTTTCAGGGCCTATCATTTGCCAGGTGTATTGTTCAGGATGGACTTTGGAAATAGTCCTTGGAGGTCATTGCTTATAGCTTCCCACTCATTACTGGAGGAACCTTTACCAGTTCCCATAGCAAGCAGCCTTTGTTTTAAACTCCTCCCAGGGCTGAAAGCTCACTATTTCCAGGGCAAACTCAATCCACTGCTGGACAGCTCCGCTGCTGACAGTGTCTTGCATTGGAGTAGAAATTTATTTCTCCTAAGCTTCTCTCTGGGTCCTAGTTATAGCCTTTGAATCACATAGAGTAAACCCCAAACACCTTAGACATTCTTCCCCCCTATTGAATTTTCCATCAGCTATTCACTCCGCATATCAAGTACCCACGTTGGAATTAAAAATTGAGTAGGGCAATGAGGTCCTTGTACTTCTTCGAACTGTGGTCCCATGAGGTAGGATAGATCTGGACCTGAGGAAATATTCTGGTAAAGGGAACCACTAGAAAACTTGCATAACGACATGAAAAGAAAACTTGTATGTTCACTTCAGAGCAGTCACCCCCACTCCTTGATGTCATGCTTATAACATGTTCACTGCATGCCTGGAGTTGGTCCTAGGTAACTGCCTTTTGGGGTTGAGTACAATTCACCCAAGAAACATCAGCCTGGGTACTTTGGTGTCAGTCGTCTTGGCATTCCACAGTTTTGCTGCTCCCTCTAGTTAGCTAGAGTTGATCCAGAAGGACCCTTGCTTGTTTTTCAAAATGAAATCCACCTTCAAGAGTCACCACTGAGAACATTCAGAAGATTATCTCACAGACCCTGAAAGCAATTCCAGAAATTATTTGAGAACAGTGACATAGTTAGAAAAAGGTAGAACCTTCTAGATCAGTGATTCTCAACCTGTGGGTCGAGACCCCTTTGGCGGTCGAACAACCCTTTCACAGGGGTCGCCTAAAACCATCCTGCATATCAGATATTTACATTACGATTCATAACAGTAGCAACATTACAGTTATGAAGTAGCAACGAAAATAATTTTATGGTTGGGTCACAACATGAGGAACTGTATTTAAAGGGCCAGAAGGTTGAGAACCACTGTTCTAGATTCTAGAATGACTATTTTGAAGGAGGCACTCATCTATACATATGAGTTGGCATGTTTATTACAAACTAAGCTAAATAAAAAATACTAATTCCCTGACTTTAGAATCAGGTTTCAAATGTAGCTTCCCTGTGACTAGCAGGAATCTCATTTGACTATGTGTGTTTTAATTTGTTTGTCAAAAATTCAGTTTCATTGCCTTATCATCACAGGTACTCTCTAGCTCTTTGCATAGAGAGGTACCTGGGGTCTTCCTTCTGCTACCAAGGGGAAAAGAAGTCAAAAAGCTGTTTACTTTGTGTTGGTATCATGAGAAGGGAGGAAGTGTGTGTGTGTATGTGTGTGTGTGCGTAGCAGCTGTTTTAGCCCAATTTAGGCTACTGTCTCACCTTCTGTCTGTCTCCCCCCCAGTTTTTCCATAATTCATTCCCACTGCACTCTGGGGTTCATCCATCCACTCAGAATTATTCTTCCACTTTGTGTGCCCTACAAAAGGGAGTCTGGATCTGGGCATAAAAGCTGTGAAAATCTGTATAAGTTTGTTAAGGATGTCAAAACAAAATACTGCACACTGCGGGGCTTAAACAACAGAAATTTATTTTCTCACAGTTCTGGATGCTGGTAATTTAAGATCAAGGTTTGGTTTCCTCTGAGGCCTCCCTGCTTGGCTTGCAGATGGCCACCTTCTCACTGTGTTCTTATCCCTGGAGTCTCTCTCTGTGTTCTAATCTCCTCTTTTTGTAAGGAGACCAGGCAGATTGTATTAGTACTCAGCCTATCAGCCTCAGTTTAACTTAGCCACTTCTTACATGTGATACTTAGGATAGAGTGCAGTTTAAGAGTGTCCCATTGTCAGGTGCTTCGAGAAGACATTTTCAATGAAACTCCTGTGAATTCATTGACTCATTTATTTAGTTTTTATTGAGTATCTACATAGTGTTAAGCAATAGGGAGACAGTAAGACTGCCCTCAGAAAGTTAGTCTACAAGGGCATGCAGTGTTAGAATGAGGACAGCCTTCAGAAGCAGGAATTGTGTCTTACTAACCTGTGTATCCCTGGCACCTGGCACAGTGCCTTGCACAGAGTAGGCTACTCAAAAAAGTCGCTATTGATCTGAAATGAGTCCTGTTGCGGTATTTCTACATTTGGTCTGAAAAGGGCTTGTTAGTGTACTAGCAGTTAGTTTGCAAATTAGGTAGCTCACAAAAGAGAAGCAGGCCATTACAGTGAACACCGCGCCAAGGAAGATATGTCCACATCCCTTCAGAGCCATGCTCTTTCCTCAAAGTGTGGCCCATGAGCCAGCAGCATGGACCTTGCCTGGGAGCTTTTGGAAAGGCAGAATTACATGCCCCACTCTAAATCCACAGCATAAAAGTCTGCATTTAACAAGCCCTCAGCTGACTCATGTATACATTAAAGTTTGAGAAGCATTGCCTTTGGAGAACCCTTATTAATGGTGATTGATAGATTTACTTAGGATAGACTAAATACAAGGAATAATTATCAAGGTGGGTGTTCTGTGACTCCAAGCTATAGAATACAGTGCTAATTTCTACAAGAGTTATGTTTGCACCATAGGGTAGGAGAGGAAAGCCGAGTTGGACTACTCTTTTTTTTTTAACTTTTAAAAATAACTTTTTTTAAGTCCGTCATAAAAACCCTTCCATTTCCCTCACTTCTTGGCATCTCAAGTTACTTCACTACCTACACAAACCCCTTAGGAGATAGGAGAGGAAAATGATAATATTTTAATAGGAGCAACAGTTGCCATTAATTGAGCGACAACTCTGCCAGGCACCATGCCAAGCCCTTTACATACTCAGAACAACCCTCCAGGGTTGGTATTATTAACTCCATTTTACAGATGAAGAAACTAAAGCTCAGGTTAATTATATGACTTGTTCGATTTCCCATAGCTAATAACTGACTGGACTGTGATTTGAACTAGGTCTATAGGGCCCCAAAGCCTATTCTATGTCCCACTACCTCAGTCTTACTCCCCCTACCATCCCAGAACTCCTGCCTCCACAGGGTTCAAAGCGGCCTTTTTTAGCTCTGACTTGTTGCCTATGGCTGATTCACCTCTAGTTTCTGCAGGTGAGAAATGTAGCTTTTATAATAATTATTATTATTAACATGCATATTGCATTTGACAAAACATTTCTACCTACCTTTTCTTCTCTGATCGTAAAACAACTCTGCAGGTGTAACTGAGAACCCTAAAACTGCCTGTGATCATCACTCAGCTTTTATACTCCGAGGCCCATATGCAAATCCAGTTCAGATGACTCTTTTTTTTTTTATTGTTTAAGGTATTACAAATAGTAGTACATATGTCTCCTTTTTTCACCCCATTGACCTCCCCCTCCCCCAGCGTCCCCTACCTCCCTCAGATGACTCTTTCTTATTCATATGGGATTTTACCTCTATAGTTCTGATGATCCCAGGTCTTTAGAAAATGGAGAAAGGGAAAATGGTCTTTCCAGCTAGCATGCTAGCTATACAAAAGGGAACAATATTTCTCCCCAGTGGACTGTGAGTTCCTTGAGGTCAGAGAATGAATCTTATTTACTTTGTATTCTCAGGATAAGCACAGCAGTCACCATGGCTAGGGGATGAATACACATTTATTGAATAAGTGGTTTTAAATAGCTAACTTCTATATTGCTGTGTTTGAGTGAGGTAAACCCTGAGTTCAGAAAAATTAGTGTTGTTTGTTCCATTAACCATAACCAATCTTTCCTCTTCCTCTTGCTGGGTTCTTTACCTCAATTACTGGCACCACTGTCCCTCTAGTCTTCCAGGCTTACAGACCTCTCCTTCACCACCCACCTTCATCCTACTAATCACTGTCTTGTCTGCTCCCGCTTCCATAACAAATCGTCATACACTGGGTGGCTCAAACAACAGAAATTTATTTTTTCACAGTTCTGTAGGCTAGAAGTCCAAGATCAAGGTTCAAGCTGATTTGTTTTCTGATAAAAGCCTCTTCCTGTTTACAGAGGGCCACCTTCTCACTAGTCCTCACATGACCTTTCCTGAGTGCATGCTCAGACAGAGAGAGGGAGAGAGAGAAAGACAGAGGGAGGGAAAGAGAGAGAGAAAAGAACAGAAAACACACTCTGGTTTCTCCTCCTCTTCTTATAAGGACACCTTACTGTTGGATTAGGGCTCCCCACTTATGATTTCCTTTAACTTATTCAGTTCCTTAGAGGCTGCACTGGGGTCTTAGGATTTCAAGGTGTGAATTTGAGGAGGAGCAACGTATGAATTTATGGACATTTAGTCCATAGCAATCACCAAAGTCTGCAAAAAGTTTGCCAATATTTCACCCAAATTATTTCTTATATGTATACATAATTTAGTCCACTGTTTCTTTCACTTGGGTTATTCATTGATTTTATTCAACACATAGTTACCATGTACATGTTGTGTAGACACAGTAGAAAACACCAGCAATATGGTTCCGGTCTGCATGGAGTTTTCATTCTAAAAATGCAAGAGACAGAAATTAAATAAGTGAGATAGTGATTAGGAGCATAAGCTTTGGTGCTAAACTTCCCAGGTTGCACCCTAACCTTAGACAAGTTTCTTAACAGTTTGTCTCTTTTGTTAGCTGTAAAATTAGGATAATAATAGTATTTATTCATAGGCCTGTTTGAAATAGTCAGACAATATTGCATTATAGTGCTTATTTAGTAACTTTCGTATAATAAATGTTAGCTATGATTATTCAATATAAACACAAATCTACTACTCATTTGTGCAAATGCCTCCTAAGAGGTTTTGCTGCTTCCAGTTTTTGTCTGTCTCAAATGTATCCTCTCCAGTGCCACTAAAATAATCTCCGGTGATGTCATCCCCTGCTTTAAACTCTTCTGCACTCCCCACCCCCTGCAGGATGAAGTCCAAGCTGTGCCCTCATCAACTGCTCCCTGCTCACCCCTCTGGCCTCATCACTCACCACTCCCTGCCTCAGCTGTGTGCTCCAGCACCATTAAACTTGTGGCCATACTGTGCTATTTCTTGTCTTTGCCCCTTTACTCAAGCTGTACTCTTTGTCAGGAATATGCATTGCCTGACTGACCCCTACTCCAGTTCCTCCTCTAACACTCAGCACACCGGCCACCTCCTCTGTGAAGCTTCTCCTATAAACCCCATATTGCTGGTATTGAACGAACAGGCTCTATTGTCCATATTTAAGTATTTGTGCTACCAACACATATAATGAGCAGCTGGAGAGCAAAGAGTCTTTGTAGCTGTAGCACCCTAACAGTGGATATGACACATAGTAAGTTTTCAATAAATGTTTGTTGAATGAATGATTGAAGGACTTGAATATAATGGAAGGGATCTACAGAGCTCTAGTAAATGAATTAATTATCCCAGCCCCATCATCTGGGACTATGCAGCAGGACAAAGTCAAATTGTATGTTATTTATTTTTAAAATTTTTATGTATTGATTTGAGAGAGAGAGGGAGGAAGAGAGAGAGAGAGAGAAAGAGAGAGAGAGAGAAAAACATCCAAACAGACAGTAAGTGCTCAGTAACATTTTCATTGAGAAGTAATCTGGTTGAAAAGTCAGTGTTTTGCTTATGACTCCAAATTCTTACGTGAGCTATTTTATTAGGAAGAATATCCATCCCATTGTTTAATTCTTTAAAAAGCTGCCAAAACATTAGTGCTGCATTTTGTGTCTTTCATAAAAGAAAATCAAAAGTTACTTTCACTCAAAGTTATATTTCACTGGTATAATTAGATGTAATGTGCTTTAAAATATGTCAAACGTTGCTAAATAATAATTAGTAATATTTAGGATGAGATGCTAACCTTCTAAACAATAGAGCAAACAGTAAACAAAGTCTAGGCTCATGTACAGGGAAGAAGAAAGAAAGGACATTAGCAAAAGTAAAAGTAATTAATTATACAAGGTATAATATATTTCTTTCAAATTTTTCATTATGATTATTATAATATTGCTCCACAATAATTTTTTTCTCAGCCTGACAAAAGAAATACCAGGTAACAATAGAATCTAAGCTGGAAGGGGCATTGAAAAACCTGAGAGAAAATCTAATTCACTCGTTTTTTTAGATCTAGTTATCTTTTCCAGGGTATAATAGCCTTTATTGTCAGGCTTTCTTTTTATCTAATATAAATCCCACAGGCTGCAGTTCAATTCAATTTCCTCTTTTTTATCATCCTTTGTGAGTCCTCTTTTATTTGAAGAATATAGTACCTCACCTCAATTCCATTTTTTAACAACCAAATACACTTGGTTATCTTTCTAGCTCCCTGAAAGCATTTGGATGTCTCACAGGAGGCGGTCTGTGGATTCTCCTAATATGAATCCTCTTAAACTGGTTTACCTCTGGACCCACATTTGGGACCCCTGGACCTTCAATAACAACTCTCAGTTCTCTTTATTTTCCGCTGTCTGTTCCTTTCCAGATTGAGATTTTTCTCAATTCATTTCTTCCTTCCTTTCCTTCTTCCTTCCTTTCTTCCTTCTTTCCTTTTTTCATATGGCATTATTCTATGTCAAGCCTCCTACCCTCCTGGTGCTTACAGTTGAGTAGGGATATATACAATAGCCAATAAATAATTACAAACAGTGACAAGTGATTTGAAGAAAAAGCATAGGGATCTATGAGAGCATATTAGAGGGGCCCTAGTTCTGTGGGTAAGGATAGACTCCCGCTCCTTGAGTGCTATTTGGGCTGAGTTCTCCAGGATGGTGAGGAGCGTGCCAGAAGAAGAGCTCAGGGGAAGGGAGCAGACATGCCAAGGCTTGAGGAGCAAGGGCCAGTCTGGGTGCCATGCGAGGCTCCTGGGCCATTTAACATCCATGAGGAAAAACACTATCTTCTCCAACCAACTCTCCCTCGACCTCTAGTGACTGCCAGCATTGTCTGAGCAATTGAATGCAGTAAGAATCACTGAGTGCCAGCCTACCAGGGCTCTGGGAGAGGCATGTGGATACAAATATGGAAAAGGCCCTGTCCCCCAGGAGCATGAAAGGAGGAAGGGCCCCGATGGAAATGATACAAAGCACCGTGAAGGACAGGCAAGGGCATCCAGACAACATCTGCGGCAGAAGGGAGAAATAATTCCCTGGGAGGATCTGGGAAGTGGAAAGAGAGGGACTTTGGTAAGCAGTTTTAACGGAAAGGGGCATTCCAGCTGAGGCAGGAGCTTGAGCTAGAAAAATGAAGGCAGGGAGGGAGCCAAGGCTACATTTGAGTGCTGGCAAAGCAGTGATCATATGCTGCTTTTCTTGCAGTAAAATGGGGGACTAGGTAGAATGAGGGATTTGTCAAACATCATTTGTTTCCTCCAAATGCTGAAAATGTATCTCTTCACCATTTTTGGTGGTGATATTTCTAAAAGGTTTTATACCCATTTCTGCCTTTCGGAACAAAGGATCCTAAATGTAACTTAATCTTTCCTTGATGACACAGGAGCATGGTCATGAGAATGTAGTAATTTTGTGCAGTATTATAAAGCGGTTCTCTGTCTACTTTTTTATTTTTTTCTGTCTGCTGGCTATCAGCTGCTGGTTCTCTTCGAGCCGGCCTCAAGCAAATGCCTGCCCCACTCAGCACAAAACCACTCTTTCTGAGCCTATTTGAGAACTCTATTTAACTGAGAAACCAAGTAAATACACATGTTGGGAATCGTGTGCCTGGTATACAATACACTTGAATAAATATTTGTTGAATAAATGATTAATTAGGCTTTGACTAGGAGTTGGGGTACAGAGTTGGTATACAAACCTGGGATAGTTCCTTCTGGGACCAGAGTCAAAGCCGTGCAAAGTCAGACCTCCAGATAATGGGTCGTTACACTGCTATTTTTATAGTGTTGCTTAGCAAGCCAAACTGCCAATCGGCTTAGTTTCTAGTGACTAACAACTATTTTTTCATGCGCCAGTGATGCTGGTTACCATGGTGCTCTGGGTGACACAGTTGGCTTTTTTATAATTGCCTTTCAGTGGCTTAAGAAATTTTTTTGTGATAAATGGGTTGATTACTCTATTTCCAATGAATTGGAGCAGGATAATTACTACACAGGACAGCCTCTCTCACTCCTTATTTTTAAACTAGTAACTAGAGAAAGGAACTTTTGTTTTTCCAAATCAAGGTGGTTGCTGTATGACTGGTAGGGTAACATTTTTGTCTTTCTCTTTCTGATTTGATAGAAAAAGATTTTATTTGATTGTATTTTTTTTTTAAATACCAGCATGTGTTAAGGTAGCTTTTTCTCATCTGATTCCAGTGGAATTCTTCAATATTAAAATATAAACTTTAGGACTTCACAGACCTTTGTAAACACAGAAGCTGTAATTATTGGCACTGTTAAAATTCTGACATGTCATATATCATCACAGAGAAGTATCCTCTAAAAAGCCAAACTTTTTTGCAGTCCAGGACTTTTTCAACTTATTAAAGTACTAGAGGCCCTGTGCATGAAATTTGTGCACGGGTGGGGTCCATAGGTCTGGCTGGCGATCAGGGCTGACCGGGGTCAGACAGATCGGGGCCTGTGGCCAGGGGGAGGGACGGGGGTGGGGGAGGGAGGGACTGCGGGAGGTTGGCCACCAGCCCCAGGAGAGAGCTGGCCCTCGGTGGGGTCAGGAGAAGAGGCGACGGTTACCAGGCTGGGTGCGGAAGGAACAGCCAATGCCACCGTTGAGCACCTCTCCCCCTCCTCCTTCCCTCAACACTGCGCCACGACCGTGGCAGGAGGGCACTGATTGGGGCCTGTCAGCTGGGGGGAGGGACAGGGTGCAGGAGGTTGGCTGCTGGCCCCATAGAGGGAACCAGCCCTCGTCCCCCTGAGAAAGGGGCCATGTCTGCCTTCACCCACCCCCAGTTCCCCATCCCAGCCCGGGGCCCAACCCGGATCAGGCAATTGGGCCCTGCTGGCTGGGGGAAGGAACCACGGGAGGTTGGCCAGCTGGGGAGGTTGGCTATGGGAGTGCACTGACCACCAGGGGGCAGCTCCTGTGTTGAGCATCTACCCCCTGGTGGTCAGTGCACATCATAGCGACCAGTTGTTCTGGTTGTTTCAGTCATTCCGGTCGTTTGGTCATAACAGTCACTTAGGCTTTTATATATATAGATAGAATGATAGAGCCAGAAAAGGCACCTTGGGGAACATCTGGTCCCATCCTTTCATTTTAAGGTGGAGAAAACTAAGGCACAGAAAGGACTAATAAAAATAGCAATGATAAGCTCTTGAGTTGCGAAGCCTTTACACTGGCAAAGATCTTTCCAAAACAGTAGCTCATTTGCTAACCATGCATGTGAAGTCAGTAGAATTTATCCCTTTTTTGTATATGAGGCACCTGGGATCTGGAGACACAAGTGTCCTGCTCAATGTTAGTGACTGAGGCAGAACCAGAAGCCACATCTGTGACTTGCTGCCTCCGACCGTGGAACCACAGAGAGTTGTAGACACCTGGGCTCAGATCCCAGCTCCTCCTTTTACTAGCTGTATGATTGGGGCAGGTTCCTGTACCACTTAGAATGAGGTTTATCTTCCTTCTTCTTAAAATGAGAATAAAGGTACTACACTGTAAGTTTACTGCAAAGGCTAAAGATAATGCCTGTAGAGCCCTCAGGACACTCCACCATTTGCTTCTTACCTCACTGGTCTAGTTACGTGAATAGTATCTAGTTAGACATTTTGTATAGCCAGTGCTGATCCAGCCCATGTAAAAGTCACTGTATGGAATAAACAAAACTGAGAGCTGTTTACTTTGGATAGGGCCCAGGAACCAAAATTGAGTTCTGGCAATATCCTTACATTTCTTTTATCCTGTCATCAGTTAGCATTAGGTTTCTTCACCCATCACTCTGCCCTTCCGCAGGCATCCCAGGCAAATAAAAAAACAAAACACAAAAACATCAGATCAATGAAAGCCTTCAAAGCAATCCACTAAAATGAAATGCCAGGCAAAATACTGGAAGGGTTGGACCAGAAGGCAAAAGTATGGTGAAGAGGTGGGACTGTGACTCCTTTCCCCTTCCCCGTTCAAAGCCCTCCTCCTCCCTCGCTAATTCACTAGTGAGGTGCTGGGCAGTAGCTCTGTATAGTACTTTCCTCCAGGCTCAGGGCCTTTACAAAATAAGTTTCATTGCTTTTAAATGCATCCAAGATAGGAAACCTGAGATCTGGCCTGAAATGTGGAGTCTGCAAGGTGTGTTGGGAAGAGCAAGGCTGTGGAGTCAGACAGACTTGGGTGCGTTTCCTGGTTTTGCTACTTAATAACTCTGGGCCTGGGGCAAGTCACTTTATTTTTCTTAGTCTCAGTTTTCTTGTTCACAGATCAGTAATAACAATCCCCATTTTGCAAAGATATGACGAATATATGCACCCAGTGAACACTGGCAATCACCACTATGGCAAACACTGGAAAATGGGGTGAATGTTAACCTGTGCTCTCAGGTCAGCTTGGGTTAGATCAGAAACAGTATGGAGATCACTGGAGAAGCTGTAGGTGGTCTTCACGTAAATGAGAACCTTCGAGTGGCTTTTGTCTGGCTTACTTCTCGCAGGGACCAGCCTAGTTTGACCACACCCCCTCGGCTGTCCCAGAATTAAGTACTCTGTGGACAACTAAGACCAGCCCTATTTACCTTTCAATGTATCTTTCTCATTCTGAGGTTGGTTTATGGCCTGAGAATGTCTCCATTAGCCAAAGCTTAACCAGATTCTGGGGTCATCGTGGTGATTTTTAAGCAGAGGATCCTGGTTATGGTTAGTTGAAGCTGGAGAGAGACAAACTGGCCTCAGGGGCAGCCTCTAAGACCAGTTCTGAGTCTGAGAGGCCTGGGGTTAAAGTACCCATTTTTGGTTAGTATGCCTTGAAGTTTTCCACAAACCCCAGCTAGGATGGGTCCTATTTAATTCCCTGAATTCAGATATTGGCTCTACCATTTATTAGCTAAGTATCCTCAAACCAGTTATTTTTTGAATGGCAAATGAGCACAGTACATTTTGATAGAGTGGTGGAAAAGAAAGCAAGATATATACCAAAAACCACAGAGGCCTTTAATGGCAACAAGAAGACTTCAGAAATGATCCTCCCTGGTAACTGGAAGATGTTACTGAGATGGGAAATAACCTCATAAATGACTAGGATGGACTAGAGCTGGAAAAAAACAAAAAGGAGGATTGCTTAGGACATCAGAACAATCTGCCAGGATGCAGTGAGGAAGTAGAAATTAAGGACTACATAAACTTACAATTGGAAGAGGGTAAAAATCTGAGACTTCATTACCTTGTGGATGCTCCTTCTCAGTCTGCTTTGTTAATTCCTCCTACATCATATTCATAGATATGTCCCCAGCGCTTGGAGCAGGGCCTCTCTATATCAGATGCTCAAATATCTGTTGCATTAACGTTGCATTTCTGTGACCTCTAAATGTTGGAATTCTCCAGGACTCAAAGGAGGATCTCTTTGTCTATTCTCACTCCCTTGGTTATTTCATTCATTCTACCAAAGATATTGCCAACTTGAGACTTGTATGTCCAACTGCTACGTGATAGCTCCAGTTGGAGGTCTAAAAGGCATCTCAACCTTAAGCCTGTCCAAAACTGAGCTTCTGCTCTCTTTGCCAAACTTACTTCTCACACAATATTCCCAAACTCTGTAAATTGCAGTTCCATTCTTGCAGTTGTTCAGGTCCAAAGTTCTCTTTCTTTCCCCACAGTCAGTCCCTCACGTAGGCTCTGCTTTCAGCATATGCAGAGAATCTGTCTACATCTCACCACCTCACTGCCGCCATCCCAGTCCAAGCCGCCACCATCTCTCACTTAGATGTGTGCCAGAGTTTCCTGTGAGGTCTCTCTGCTTCACCTTTGCCCACTCTGTGTCCATTCTTAACATAATTGCTAGAGTGATCCTTTTAAAACATAAGTCAGATCATGTCACCAATTTTGCCAAAAAACAAATAAACTTAAAAAGGGACAAAACTCTATAATGGCTTTATTTCACTCAGAGTGAGAGCCAACGTCCTTACAAAGCCTGTTCAGGGCTGATCATAGCTGCACATACCCCACCCCCTACATGCCTGACCTTGGCTCTTACCGCTGTCTTCTCCCACGCTCTGCAATCACCCGGTTGCCATTCCTTAAGCACATCAGTTACAATTCCAACTCTCATGGCCTTTGCATTTTGTTCTACTGCCAATATACCCCCCAGATATCCACAGGGCTCCCTACCTCACCGCCTTCAGATCTTTATTCAAATATCACCTTCTCAGGGAGTTCATCCCCTGCCTCCCCTACCTAAAATTGTAACACCTACTTGCTCACTCCCACACTCCCTCATCCCTCTTCCCTGCTTTGCTTTTCCTCTTAGCACTGCGCAATAGATTTTATTTGGCTTGTTCTCTCTCACCCCCATTTACTAACATGTAAGCTACAGAGGAACATTACTTTGTCCATTGTGTTCATTGCTGTATTTCTAGTGCCTAGAAAAGTGCTTAGCACATAGTAGGCATTCAATAAGTTCTGTTGAAAGAATGAAGAAGATACAAATTGGAAGAGTGTGAGGATTTCTTCTAAATAGGAGCAAATGAAAAGAAGGTTAAAAATGACTCCTAGGTTTTGACTCTGGGTGACTAGAAAGTTGATGGTGCCACTTATTATAGCAAAGAGGGAGGAAGAGCTGGAATGATGGGGCGTGAACATCATGTGTTCCTGTTTGGGTAGATGATTCTGATGAGACCAGGGCACAGCTCAGGCAAAAATGTCTAAAACAGGATGAGAGTTCAAAATAGACACTGATATTAAGATACCAATTTAGTTCTCAGGAAAGAGGTAATGGTGATACTTAAAGTGATGGGCTCTGCTGGGATCGTTAACAGAGAGGGGAAAGAAGAACAGAGGATCAAGGACTGGAGTAGAGGTTCTTTTTTTAATATAGTTTTATTGATTTCGGAGAGGAAGGGAGGAGAGAGAGATAGAAACATAAATGATGAGAGAGAATCATTGGTTGGCTGCCTGCAGCACTCTCCACACTGGGGATCGAGCCCACAACTCAGGCATGTGCCCTGACAGGGAATTGAACCATGACCTCCTGCTTCATAGGTCAACGCTCACTCAGGCCCACCAGGCTGGAGCGGAGGTTCTTAACTACAACTGCCCACTGGAGTCTCCAGAAGAATTTTTAAACATCCCAATGCCTGGACTATGCTGGGACTGAGGCCGAACTTCTGCATCGGTCACAAGCTCCCAGGTGATACCAGTTCCTCTGGTAGCAAGTGTCAAGCGCAGTGCCTCTCAAACTTTAGCGTGTCTACGAATCACTTGGGATATCATTAAAACAGCTATCTGGGCCCCATCTCACCTCCCAAGATCCTGATTCTGTAGGTCAGGGGTGGACCCAAGAATCTGCATGTTGAACAGAGGCCCAGGTGATATTCAATGCTGCTCCTCCAAGGAATACACTTCGAGTGGTAGAAGGTCACCAAGACCAAGGTACAAAAGAATAGGCATTCAATACTTTCTACCAAATGAATAAAAGATGCTGCAGGGACACCAGGGAGAATAAAAAAAAACAAACCACTGTATTTTACAAGGTGAAGGTCATAAGTGAAGCAGAAACCATAAAACCATAAAATGGTCTCTGCTTTCCTTAATTCTATATTTCTAAGCAATATGTTCACTTCCAAGCTTCTGTATTTTATCTTGGGAACACTTTACTTTACCAAAGTACTGTAGCTATTTTTGAAAGAGAGGGGAAGCAGATCAATTATTTGCTTTTTTTTTTTTGTTCAAAGCATAAGAAGTATACTAATAGGGTCCTTGGAAGCTCTTCTCTGTGGACGTGCCTAAACCATTTAGAGGCTATATTTATTAAAGACACGTCAGAAGATATTTATTTAAGTACCAAAATGCAGTTGTGATGTTTCTGCCACTCTCTAACTTTCTGTCTCTTTAAAGCAAGGTTTCCAACCTCAGTACTATTGACATTCCTTGTTATGAGGCTTCCCCAGCCTCCACTCACTAGATATCAGTAGCATCCCCCACCCCAAATTGTCTCCAGACATTGCCAAATATCCTTGGGGGACAAAGTCAGCCCCAGTTGAAAACCACTGCTTCAAAAGCATCTACAAACCTAGTCGCCCTTCTAAGAAATCTGACCTGTAGTTTGGGTGGTGAGATAGAACACCCTTTGGATTCTTGGGGCAACAGAAAAGACTAGTTTGACTTTCAGTAGTAGGAAATTTTATTGACCTCAGACACAGCAAGAGCCTAATAAATAGTGTAGTACCTCAAGCTTGTCTTAAAGGAGATTGATACAAAAACTACAAGAAACCCCTTTCCAAGCTCAGTATTAAACAGTCAACCACCATTCTCTTTCCCATGTCAACAAAATACCTTAACCACCACATCATATGAGAGAGCATTCATCAGCTTGCCCTGCAGCTACTCTTTGAGGAGGTTCTTTTCTGTCTTTTCAGGAGTACTTAGCATCTTGTGACTTACACCAAGGTTACCAAAAGGACCAGGATTTAACTAGACAGCTCAGTGCTTGTTTCTCTTCCTCATTAATAGGTCATCTGACACCTAACCAGAGTACCACAGAACCTCCCCATAAACCAGTGGTTTTCAAACTTTAGCCTGCATCAGAACCAGCTGTAAAGCTTATTAATGGACGGAACCCTCTAAGATTCTGATTTACTAGGTCTGGGGTGGGGCCTGAGAATTTGCATTTCTAACTAAGTTCTCGAGAAATTGTGAAGTTCTGTATAAATATTAATGATTTCATCATTTTTAGCCTAAATTAATTACCAGGCATCCTGCTTTTCTAGTAAGTTGGAAGGAAACTGAAGTTAATGAACTAATAGTTGTGAGATGGCACTTGAAAAATTCTGCTAGTTTACACAGGGACAGCTCAACCAGAAAGAGCATGGTTCCCATAGAAGGGCAGAGGAGGGGAATAGTCAAAATTTAAGCCCCATCCTCATCAATATTTATTGCTTATTGCCAGTTGTATATCTTCTTGGATAAATGTTTATTTGCATCCTTTACTCACTTTTTTATAGAGTTGTATTTTTATTAGTTGTAAATTTTCTTTAGTATATTCTGGATACAAGCTCCCTATCAGATTTATGATTTGCAAATATTTTCTCCCATTCTGTAAGTTGTCTTTCACTTTCTTTTGATGGTGCCCCTTTTTAATTTTGATGAAGTCCTGTTTGTACATATTTTTTACTTTGGTTACTTACACTTTTGGTGTCTTATCTAAAAAACCATTTCCTACTCCAAGGTCACAAAGATTGACTCCTATGTCTTTCTCTAAGAGTTTTATAGTTTTCACTCTTACATTTAGGCATTTGGTCCATTTCAAATTAATGTTTGTGTGTAGTGTGGCATAGGCATCCAACTTTATTCTTTTGCATGTAGATATCCAGTTATCATCCATTATTTATGGAGTTCTCCCTCTATGCCAGGTGCTATTCTAGATTCTGGGAAAACAGAGATAAGTAGAACATAGCTGTTGCCTCATAGTGTGGGGGGAGGGGGATCATGCATAAGTAGAGAACAGCAACATGGTGAAATAATGTGTATATGATGCTTAGCACTGTGCCTGGCCCCTAAAGTGTATATAGCAAATAGTAGCTGCTACTATAATCATAATATCTATTAATGTGCTTATAAATTTCAGTTAAAGAGGTATGTTCAAAGTGCTGTGGCAGGAGGGAGTGACTAACTTATCCATGTCTCAAGACTGGCTTCACTTTGGGCCATACCCATCACTTCTGGGGCCCAGGAAGAGGAGGGGTACAGGAAGACAAGTCTCTCAAAGGCCAACCTTTTTGAGAAAGGAAGGACCTCAGGAACAGGTGTCATGGGAACATCTGGTTTCCTTGTCCCTGTGAATGTCAGCTCAGAACAGGGTTATGTGATTGCTGATTCCTGTTCCAGTCTGTACCCAAGAAAGAATGACTTCTTCATGTGTTTGTAGATCTCTACAGGCACTTGAGGGAATCATGAAGGCTGATTATGGATTATATAATGTTTCTAAATAGATTATATAAGTACATTGTCTTGATATTACATAATTAGGATTTAAACTCTCTATTCCCTGGTAATCATATAGTGTATCCTCAAATTTATCTTCTAAAGTATAGACCAATGGGAGATTTTTCACATGGAAGATATGGTATTTTGTGTGAAACATCATAAAATGTTATTTTATTTAATCCCATCATATGAATTGATCTCTTAGTGGCAGGAAGTATGGCTGTGTTATATATATTTTGGGCTCCACAATAAAAAGTTATCCAATTATAGAAAGTAATCTTAAGAAATCACTTTTTCAAGTCTTTCCATTATAGTAGTTATTTTTTTGTCATCTGCTAGTACATGTTAGCAGAAAAGTGTGAACAGCTGCCATACATGTAAGAACACTGTGTATATGATGCTTAGCACTGTGCCTGGCCTCTAAAGTGTGTATAGCACTTTAGAGGACTTCATCAAAATTAAAAAACTTTAATTTAAAGTTTTTTCAAATAATCAGTATACCCTAAGTTAAACTACAAAACCCTTCAGTCCAGTTGGATAGGATAGTTGTTTCAAAGAAGGATAATTTTAGAACCACTGAGTCAGAGTTTAAATTTTAATTTAAACACATTATATTTTATCAAAACGTAAAGGTTTTAGTGTCTGGTCTTAACATCATATATTATATCCACTATGGGTTTTTATTCCATCTTAGCTCAGGTCATCAGAAATTTGCTGGCTGCCTGTTATATGGGAGGTAACCTATCTAAGTCTAATGTCCTGAAGGAGCTGATGATCTGAGGAAAATAAACAGTCCAGTAGAGGTCACACACATTGCTAGTAATAAGAAGGAGCAACTTGTATGACAAATGCTCTAACAGAGTTATCAGGGGCTTAGAAACACGGGCAAGGAGAGGTTGGTTCAGATTCAGAATGGGGAAGATACGGGAGAGCTTTCTTGAGGAGCTGGCATGTGAGCTGAAACTTGAAGGACCAGTGGAGCTGGAATGGGAGGAGGAAACTGTGAGTGAAGACTTCGAAAGTGGAGATGGAGGACGTTGAGGAAGTAGAGGTAACCTAGAATATAGAATGATTAGGAATTGATAGGAAGATAGGGAAGAGCCGCATTTTACACTCTTGATAATACCCAACTCATGAGTCTAGCTTTGATGCTCTGCACACTAGGGAGCCATGGGGGCGTTTTGAGCAGGGCGGGGGCATGATCAGATCAGTTTGGGAGTAAGTCAAAGGATGGGTTAAATGTGGAGAAGAAATTATAAACCATTATTGAAAGAAATGCCATCTTTTCCATTAAAAATTCCAATAGGTAGCTTTCGTGTGATTAGAAGTATTTGACACAGAAGTTCATGTATTTAAATTGTAGTGGTTAATTATGCGTCCAGCAAGCTGACTACTCCTCTTATCTGATAGCAATGACCAAGCATAAGCTTATAAAAAGTAACACTGATAAAGCATGAACTTCCTTTTTTTTTTTTTTTTTTTTTTGCAAGAATAACATCCTAGTCAGTACCCTAGATTTTCCCCTGAAATGTCTCTTAGACAAGGAAAAGAACCACCCAGATTTTCATTTTAGAAACCGGACAAGGAAATGTGTTTATCAGCAGATGAAAACAAACCAAGGTGAAGGAAGACTGTAGGTAAGACTCATTCCCTAGGTTAGGATTGAACCCAATTACCTGGATTTGCAATCCAGCTCTGCCATTTATAAGTGACTGTGTAACATTAGGCATCTTAGGTAACCATTCTGTGCCTCAGTTCTTTCCTCTGTAAAATGGGGATAATGATAATATTCATCTTGAGGGTTGTTATGAGGATCAAATGAATCAATATATAGAAAGTTCTCTGAACAATGCCTGGTATGTAGATAGAGCTCAATAAATGTTAACTGTTATTATTCAGTTGTTGGACAATAAAAATGAACTGCCTGTGACACATTACAATTTACAAAGTGCTTTCACATACCCACTAGGTCATTTGAGCTTCAAAATGCCTTATGAGTACATTTTATTCTGTGAATCAGGAATTTGGACAAGGTACAGTGGGAATTGCTTACCTCCGCTTTGCAATGTCTAAGCCAGCAGCTGGAGATGACTTGAAAGCAGAGCTGAATCAACTAAGATCACAGATCCCCTGCCATGGTGGCTTCTTTGTTAAAATCTGGCTGGCACCTTGATGGGATGGCTGGAAGGCCAGGCTCAGTTGGAACATGTGGTTTCTACACCATGGTAGTCATCATACTTCTCACTTCGAGTGTTTCTGCAGCAGAAACCGCATGACCTTTATGACTTAGCCTCAGCAGTCTCATAGCAAACACTTCCCTGTTCTCTACTTGTTAAAGCAGTCACAACCTGCTCAGACTCAAGGGAAGGGGATAGAGACCACACTTCTTGATGGGAAGCCTATCAAAGAATTTGGAGGCATGTTTTAAAGTCACCATACTGGTATTTCCCCCTGATTCTAGATGAGAAGATCAAGACTCGGAGAGGTCAAATAATTAGATGAGGATCAGTTGCACAAATGGTAACTGGGATAGTTAAGGGATATGGGATGGGGGAAGTTGGAAGAGGAAAAGGCTTCTAACTTAATTCTTTGACTCCAAGTTCTTGGTCTTTCAATAGCCCTATTCATCCTTCTTTAGCTTAGATATACTAGTACAGTTAACTCCTGAATAACATCGGTTTGAACTTCGTGGGTCCACTTACATGCAGATGTTTTTCAGTAAATATATTTGGCCCTTCATATCCATGGTTTTTGCATCTGCAGATTCAACCCACTACAGCTCAAAAACAGTATTTTCCCATTCCCAGTCCTGTTTCAATCAGCAGTTGGTTGAATCCACGGTGCAAAGGGCTGACTGTAGAGTCAAAAGTTACTCGTGGATTTTCAACCGTGCAGGCATCAGTGCCCCTAACCCCCAAATTGTCCAAAGGTCAACTGTGCTTGCTAATATGTGAAAGTTAAAAGGAGAAAAATTTAACTGACTTTGTGTACAGGGTGGACAAAAGTAGGTTTATACTTGTGAGTGCGCAAAACACTGAGTTAATAAAGCTATTGTAACCATCATACCCTGCCTGTCTTTTTCCATATGAGAAACTGTAAACCTCCTTTTGCCAACCCCTTATATTAGGTAACTTTCCTAAAAAGAAACAGAGATGTAAAAGTATAGTTTCCATTTATATAGGCTTGTATACAAACTTCGTATTTTAAGGAGGCCCTGGGGTGGGTCAGTCCTGAGATCAGTCAGAAAGCAACGTCGTATAATTTTCTCCCTAAGGAAGGGTCTCTGAAAACATCCCCGATGCTTACCTGTGATTTCATTTGTTCTCTAGGAAAATCTCACCTGGCCATTGTCCAGCGGGTGAATAATGAGGGAGAAGGGGACCCCTTCTATGAGGTGATGGGCATTGTCACACTGGAGGACATCATAGAGGAGATCATCAAGTCAGAGATCCTGGACGAAACTGACCTCTACAGTAAGTGCATGGCGTTGGCTGTTGTCCAAGGTCATCTGCTTTTCCTCTGTGACTCTCAGAGCTGGCTTAGTGTGACAGACAGAGTGAAAGAGTGTATATCAAGCCCATGCATTCTGTGTGTCAGCCCCCTAATGCCAGGTGCAGGCATGGCAGGGTACCCTGGCTTGAATTACCTGGGTCCCTGAGAACATGCTAGCTCAGAGATTTTCACCCTTTTTTATCTCGTGGCACACATAAACTAATTATATTTTGGGCCGAGTTGACAAAAAAAAATAGGTATAATTTTGATTCATTCACACCAGACAACTATTGTTGTATTGGCTATTGTCATTTTTTAATTTTACAGTATAACCTGAGGGAAAAGAGGTCAGTGTCCCTGACTAAGTAGTCAGGCGTTGCATGTTTTAAAAATTCTTGCAGCGCATTGGTTGAAAATTGCTGTGCTAGCTAAATGTTTATCAGGACAGAACCTTCAGGAACAAAGACTATGAAAAGGAGACCTCCTGGCCTTTGGATGAAAAAGGAACTAAAGGAAACAAAGTATACCTGAGGTGGCCACCCTGCCCTTGATTCTGTCCTGTGTTGTTCCTGTTTTGTCTCTTTAACCACCCAGATACAGACCCAACACACCCTGGGATTCCACTCAACAATCTACTTACACCAAAACTTCGTGCGCAGTGGAGACATCTGAGATTTCATACCGCAACCCAAGCCAAACCTTCAGTGTCCCTTCTTATACACACGGCTCTTCTCCCTTATGCTTTTTCAGCCCTACCAGCTGGTTTCTTCTCCCTTCCCCACCCCTGGCTCCTGTCCCTGCTTCTGACCCTGTCCCCCCTTTCTGGTCTCCTCACCTTCCTACCCACTCTCCCACAGGAACGATATGGACTCCTCCATGCAGATAGTGACTGCTTTTGGTTACCGAGTCTTATCAAAGCTTTCCTTGCAAATGCTACAAAGTTGTCTCTAGAATGGGAGTGTTATCTAAATCCATGGGAATCCCTACACCAGGAAGTGTTTCCTCCGAATCTCAGCTCATGGGACAGCAATCCCTTCTCCTCCCCAGTTCTCTCCCCGCAGAGGGGTCAAGGTTGAAGCAGGAGAATTGTGAGTGGGAAGAGGAGGTGGCATGCCTCCAGTTCTGCTCAGAGCGTGGTTAAAATCATCAGGAAGAGACCAGGTGAGCCCAGCTCTGGGGACAGAAGAGGGGCAGAGGCTCAAACCCTCTGGGACTCCCAAATCCCTAGATGCTGAGAATGCAAGTCCCAGATGTTTGAATGCCTTTTTGTAAGTACTTCACAGGTAGCTTTTGGTTCAAGTCTCATAATAACTCACGAGATGAGTAGAAGAGTTATTAATTATTAACCTCGTTGTATAGATTAAAACAAACAAACATTCTGATGGTTGCACAGCTCATAAATAGGGGACCAGCTCAAGAACCCTGACCTTGGGAGTCCCAGGCCACCCTTTCCCCTTTTCCACCGTGCACCACCTAAGTGTAGATAACACTGAGACAATTACAGCACCTCTCACCTTCTGTCCCTGATCAACATCCTTTCACTCCCTCGGAGAGGTAATGTCATCTACAGTTGACACTGCAGAAATTCAGGTGGTCTCAGAGGATCTGTCTGTCCCCCATAACTCCGGGAAACCTCCAAAAACCAACAGTGATTCTGAGTTGCTGCATTCTGTCCCCTGTGATCCCCGCAGCCGACAATCGGAAAAAGCAGAGGGTCCCGCACCGGGAGAGGAAGCGGCATGACTTCTCCTTGTTTAAGCTTTCTGACTCGGAGATGAGGGTGAAGGTCTCCCCACAGCTTCTGCTGGCCACACACCGCTTCATGGCCACAGGTATGACTCTGCCCACCGTGTCTCCACCCCAGGCAGAATCTGGAGGGTGGGGTCCATGCACCAATCATTTTTAATACTTCATGACCTAATTCCAGTGTAAGACTGAGACCCACTGTTCCAGGAGAGGAGATTGCCTCAGGCAAGGGTGACAGGATGCCACATACTGTCAGTGCCAGCCCCTGCCTGATCTTCTAGGGAGGGAATGAATATAACCCAACTCTGCTTATTGATCTACTCAAGAAAAAAAGCTAAAGAAACCACTGCTACACTTTTCCCTTCCTCCACTCGCTCTTGGTGGGAGACAGAGGCCGACCTCCATCCTGTTGGATTTGGGGTACCCCAAATGATCTGTGGGGGAGGGAAAGGCATTGTCCTATCCAGCAACAAGGCCCTGGGGTCCAGTACCCTCCAGAGATCATATAGAGATACGAGTTCTTAAAATATGGAAGTGGATTGTGAATCTTGGGATCTTTAGAAAGAAAAAAAAGTAAGAGGATCCAA
Organism: Myotis yumanensis; assembly: GCF_028538775.1. Classification (NCBI taxonomy): domain Eukaryota; kingdom Metazoa; phylum Chordata; class Mammalia; order Chiroptera; family Vespertilionidae; genus Myotis; species Myotis yumanensis. Next base: position 19,604,548 of record NW_027223764.1, on the reverse strand, counting down.
AGATAAACTTGTGAAGAAGGTAAAGTTTGTCTTTGAACCCTCTGACCTTCTCACACAGGCCTAATTAATGTGCAGACCTCAAATGCACACCCATTACAAAGTGCAATATTTAATTGACCCAGCATATGATTATTGACTATATGATGAGTACTAGTACTATTCCAGGTGTTAAAAAAAAAAAGTAGAAAACTTTATGTTACAATTCTTTAAAGTAGAGTTTTCAACATGTTATCTAGTTCTGAATACAGATTTCTTTTAACTACTGACTGATTTCCTAGAGTAAAGCAGCTGTATCTTTTAATGTTACAGTATGATATAATATAATATCTGTTAACATATAAATTTGATGCAAGGATGCTACACATTATTGAGAACATATCACTTAAATAATTACCATTTCTATTAACTTGGAATTTCATTTCTTTCAACAGATATGTCACAAATAAGTCAGATTAAATTCTCTGTATTTCACTTGATCATTACAGTGAAAGTTTTGCTGTTTACATGCTTACTTAGCCATGCCCAACTCTGTTTTTTTAACCACTTTATTGAGGTATGATTGACACACACAAAAACGGTACATATTTATTGTATACGATTTGATGTGTTTGGAAATAAGTGAAACTATCACCACAATCTATGCCATAAATATGTCCATCTCCTCCAAAAGTTTTCCTCCCACTCTATTGTTATTTTTCTCTGTTAATATGAGATCTAACCTCTGAGTAAACTTTTAAGTATACAATACAGTATTTTAACTGTGGGCACGGTGCTGTGTGGTAGATCTCTAAGGTTTATTCATCTGGCATAACTGAAACTTTGACTAATCCCACCCTTCCCTCACCCTCCCACCACCCCAGGCAATCACCTTTTTGTCCTCTGCTTCTATGAGTTTGACTGTTTTAAATTCATCATATAAGTGATATCATGCAATGTTTGTCCTTCTGTGTCTGGCTTATCTCACTTAGCATAGTATCCTCCAGGTTCATCCATGTTGTCACAAATAGCAAAATTGCCTTCTTTTTTTTTTTATTTGTATTGATTTTTTAGAGAGAGAGAAAAGGAGAGGGAGAGAGAGACAAAAACATTGATGACAGAAAAACATTGACTGACTGCCCCCTGCATGTCCCCTACCAGGGACCGAGCCCACAAACCTGGCATGTGCCCTAACCAGGAGTCAAACCAGCGACCGCCTGGTGCATGGGTCAACACTCAACCACTGAGCCATGCCGGTGGGGCAAAAGTGCCTTCTTTTTTAAATTCACATGCAACTTTAAATAAAGTCAAGTAGAAAATTAATAACAAAATTGACATTTCCAAAATGGTGACTTGTTTCTCCTGAGGTGCCAATACAGGGACACACATCCCCAGGGAGCAGGGGAAGGCCTGAGACACACATGGGTTTAAACCCGCACACACACACACACACACACACACACACACACACACCTGAGAGTCACAAGAGCCCTTCCAGCCTCATGCCTGGAGCACGAATGGAGGTGGCTCTAGACACGTGGCCTGGTTGTGCCCACCCTGACTCCTCCCAGCTGCCTATTCTTCCTGCCTCCCACTCTCCTCTAGAAGTGGAGCCCTTTAAGTCTCTGTACCTTTCGGAGAAGATCCTACTCCGGCTCCTGAAACATCCCCACGTGATCCAGGAGCTGAAGTTTGATGACAAGAACAAGAAAGCCCCGGAACACTACCTCTACCAGCGCAGCCGCCCCGTGGACTACTTTGTGCTGCTGCTCCAGGTGCGTGGGAACATTCGAGTCCCTCTGAGGACACGACAAGGGCCTCCCTAGGCTGGAGAGGAATGGCCATGCCTCCCCACTGCCGGGTTCCAAGACTCAGCTGGCTGCCCTGGGAGCAAGGCCAGGTGGGGTGGGTGTTTGTCAGTGACCCACAGAAGGGGCCAAGTTTGACTGGTTGGTGTCCTAGGAGTGGGGGGTTGGGGGGCGATCTTGATGGCGTTTAGTCTGACCACTCAAGGATGTTCGTGGTGGGGTGCAGCAGGTACCTCTCCAGCAGAGGGGTTCTGTGACTGAACTTTCAAAACTGCTGTCCCACAGAATCCCTGACCCCTTCCTGTCTCTGCTTGGTCATGCCCAGAAGTGGACCTGTCCTGTGCCTCTTCTCAAACTTCAGACGCTTCTTATTTAAAGCTTTTCCCTCTGTCGATCTGAAATCTTATCATCTCTGACTTCCAGCTGGAGGTGCACAGAACCCGTCCACTCTCTTGGAAACTTCTCAGTCTCTGCAGTCCCTTGATGCCTCCTCCTTAAGAGGATACGGAGGGAAACTAATGACCGAGTGAGAGCGGTGCAGCTTCTTCCCGGTCCTCACCTCTGCCCTTGTGCCCGGATAGGCCTGTAAATGCGTGCCAGGCATGGTTCCGGCACTGGATCCTGCTGGCGCCCTGGCCTGGCTCCACCATTAGCTCTGTCACTGCTCCATCTCTTCCCAACAATATCTTCTGAACCCTAAATACAGTGATTGGCTTAAAATCTTAATTAAACTTACAGTAACTTACAAGTGGGCTCTATTTTGTCTGTCCACCTGCACTCCGTCTGCTCTGACATGATAGTGTGCCGAATGCCCATTCTTCCAGACAACCTCAGTAAAATGACCACCTCCAAAATGGGGTCACATTCTTCACTGCTGGAAATCAGGAAGGGTTCTGTCACTTTTTTAAAAATAACATAATGACCCATACAATTTATTGTTTTATGCTTCATATAAACTTAACTGTTTTAAATCAAAGCTGGAGGAAGTAAAATATAGTGGCAAGAGTGTAAATTCAGATATTGGAAAGATCTGGCTTTAAAATTCCAATATTGCCGTATCCTAACTAACCTTGATTTAAGTGATTTAACCTTTCTGAGCCTCAAAATTTACTCATCTATAAACTGGAGGTGAAGGCAGGAGGGGCCTCATAGCGTTGTGGGACCGACTGAATGAGAAACCATGCCGAGTACATAACACAATGTCAGCCCCATAGACACACACCGTATGCTACACATAAGCTGTCGTCATTAGTGGTGATGGGTTAAACAAGCTTCACACAGAGTCAGAATTAGATTTTATTTCAACCAGATTTAGAGATGGTCTCATCTCAGAACAAGCCAGTGAGTCCGTTTATAGGGCCCTGGGCCAACTGATGCCTGGGCCTGCGTCATGGGAGGCCATTGCAGTATGCAAGGAGAGCTCAGGATTATTTGTGACTGGATGCAGCTTTATAAATTAGGCAATTAATTCACTGCAAAGGGCTACTGAAGCTGGCAGTGCTATTTCTGACACGTAAATCTGGACAGAATTCACATTTCCCTGTGATCAGCTCTTAAGTCTGCTTGTTATCCAGACAGAAGCTTAGGGTTGTGGTCAATAATCGAACTGGAAGTGCGTGCACACACCCTTAGCACACTGCCTTCTTTCTCCAGGGGAAAGTGGAGGTGGAGGTTGGTAAGGAAGGCCTTCGCTTCGAGAATGGAGCCTTCACCTACTATGGTGTCCCAGCCATCATGACCACTTCTTGCTCAGGTATTCCAGTTCCCAAGCCATAGCGTATTGGGGAAGCAGTGGGATATTGTAGAAAAAAGCTGCTGGGTTCAAGTCTTTGCTCCTATTAGGAACCCTGGGCAAGCCCGGTAACTTCCTGGGCTTTAGTGTCCTCCTCCATGAAGTGGGAATAAGACTCGTTTTTCGTTCAGAGAGTTGTTTTTGGAAGTACATGGTAGACAGTAATGCTATCAAATGTTAGGGATGGATAGTGGGGGGTTTTTTAGTGTGAAAAGACAAGTTTATTTTTCTTTTCACACTTCCATTTGATTGTCTGGTGTGTTGTGTTGTTTTTCCAGGTTCATTCATGCTGGGGGTGGGGTGGAAGAGGGAGAACCTCGATAAGAAGGTGTACTTTCTGAATTGCCTCTGAAACACGTTGCATCTTTCTGTCCTCAGATAATGACGTGCGGAAGGCGGGAAGCCTGGCTGGATCCTCTGCCTTTCGTATGTATTTCTCAAACCCCTCCCCCATGCTCCCCATCGTAGTCCTGCCTCAGCCCCCTCTGGGGACCCGGACCCAGCACTCTGAGCCTGGGCTGGGGCTGGGGCTGGGGCTCACACAAATGCTGGCAGCCTCTCTGTAATGCTCTGCCAGGAACACTGCTTCTTGCCAGGTACTCGCAGACCACAGGAGCTTCGTTTGTGTGTCTGGAATGTTTTCTGCTGCTGCTCTGCTCATGTACAGTGATGAACGGCAGGGAGGGAGGTTGTGAGGGGAGGCGCCATTGATTGTCACACATTTGTGTGCTCTGGTGGAGGTTCGGCCTTTCCTTCTCTGCGGGGATAACTCACCCACTGGCCTTTACTTGAAAACTTAATATGCCGTTCTTGTGTCTGTGGGGTTAGTAGGAAGTGACTGCAAGATCTTGGGCTAGAAGTCCCAGGCTGGTGCGATATATTGCGTATCTGCTTCTCTTTCCTCCTTCGCCACATCTCAGCTGGAGGAGAGGTGTCTGCCAGCTGGCCGTGCATGCTGATGGTGGTGGGGGGTGTCACGGGGCTGCTGGCTAGTTTGCTCTGCCCCTTCTATGCTTTACCTACTTGCTGTTTCCTAAATAGAATTGTTGTGCTTGTGTTTAGAAGGCATGGCATTTATTGTGATGTAAGTGTGATGCTGAAAGAATGATTTCTCTAGAATTTATTTTTACTCACTGGTCTGACTTTTGCATTGCTTTCAGCTGTTACTGTTTAAAGTGGCTATTTTAATGCCAAATGGAGTGTTTTCTCTTATCATAAAAAGCATTTTACGTAGTGTTTTATATTGGATTTCTCAGAGGGTCCCAACGCTGGATATCAATCCCTGGCACATGAAAGATAGATACCGTTTTAACATGGAGAAACTAAAGAAGTGACTTGCTCCAAATCACCCAGCATGTTGGTGACTTACATAGATGCATTCCGGTGCCCTGACTATTGCACACAACACAATGAAATACAGATTGGAGAGCCATCATGTTCCAGAATGCAATCTCTATGTGGGAATATTGGAACAATTTATGGTATAATTTCGCATCCTAGCCCAGCATAGGGCTGAAATGAAATTAGAGTCGCTACCCACACCCAAGGCGTGGCCCAACATGAGTTGAAGGAGATCTGTAAAATAAATACCCTGGTTCATTAGTATACTTATATAAGCCAGCAAATCTCAAGTAAGGTTGATGGAGGAAACCTCAGTACTCAGAACGAGAACTCTGTTGGGGTGAGGGATGTGCTCCAGGACCGGACTTGGTTCTCTAAAGGAGATGTCCACCCATCACATTGCTCAATGTAGAGCAACTTCCGGGATTCTAAATCTTACCTAGACTTGTTGGCCCTGTTCTGGCTATTCCAGAAGACCAAAAGAGGTGGGAACTCTGGGGGAAGGGGATAATTACAACTCCCCAACCCACCTAATTTAGATGACATTTTAAAAGTATATATAGTTTAAAGTAGTAGGAAGATGTTATCCGGTTTTCTCCTTTCCCTCATTTCTGTCTCTAGTTTTTTTGTATCAGAATCCTTCCATTTTATCAATGAGATGGGAGTACACTTGCAACACAGGTCTCTCCTTCATAACTGGTTAACTAAAAGGAAGCATTACACTCTTTTCCTCCCGCCCACTTTTGAGCATCTTTAGAAATCTTCAGGAGGAAAAAAAAATGAGTTAGTCTGTAAGGGGTATAGAGACATTTTCCATCCTCCCCACAAACCCTCTCCATTTAGTGGAGTGAGGTGTGAAATAACTCCAAAGACTAGCCACACCAAGCATGTCAAACTCAAAGGCTAACACGGGCCAAATAAACAAGGTTTAAGTTTACATGGGCCACAAAAAAACAAAAGCTTCAATTTCCATAGAAATGTAGGTTTATTTCGGTAGACACATGCTGAATACAAAGGGCTGAAATAAATGAGTGATCGTTAACATAAAACATAGAACATTTTAATAAAAATTAAGTTTTTCTTGAACGTTAACTTACCAGACACTGAATAACTGCACAAATTAATAAGTGTAACACAAATAGACCTATTTTTCTTGTTCTCCAAAAGTGAAGTATTTCCTGTTGCACACACCAAACAAGTCAGTCCAAGACTAATGACCTGGCAATCGGCTGCTAAAATATTCACTGCTAGTATTAGTGGAGAGAAGTGGTGTGCCTGTGCGTAAGGCACGTAAGGGAAATGAATGCAACACGATTATAGTAATCAGTCATTAGTGAACATTGTAGTCATTATTAATAATTATGTGTAACAGGATATTGTAAAAATTAAGTTACGAAACTTTTATTAAAACGTTTCTTACATACTGTTATATTGACTGGGCCTCAAAAATATTCATCGTGGGCCGAATGCTGTGAGTTTGACATGCTTGGGCCACACCCTACAGTTGTCCCTGCTGGACTTTCAGCCCCAGGTCCAGCCACCCAGCATCTTTCACTGGCCAAGAACCTTGGCTTGTAGGTCAAGGGAGAGTTTAAGGCTGAGCCACAAGGCAGTAAACTCTTTTAGAATCTCACTTTAGCAAATTGCCCCTGTCCTGGAAGCCAGACTGTAATTCTATCAGCCTTTGAAGGTGATTAATGGGATGATGAGTTTGCCAGAACACTGCCCATGACCAAGGCCTCAGAGTTGAACTCGAGGTTACAAGTAAGTCACCCTGGCTTTCCTGTGCAGAGTAAAGGGAACAGAGCCTGCACTGTCTCCTTCATCTTGGTGCTGATTGCCAGGGAGCCCAGGAGGACCATGTTGAGCCTGGCACCCTGGAGGAACTGGGCCTGAGCTCAGGGTAGCCAGAAAAGCAGCCCACAGGGGTGTGCAGGTGGAGAGAATGAGTCTTTGATTGCTTGGCCAGGGTATGCATTTAATTTGCTGCCCAGAAGTGTAAGATTCTTCTTGAGACTATGGGGTTTCTTATTCCCGTGTATCTCGCAACATTAAGGGCCTGTTCAAGTCTCCTTTGATATCTCGTATCAGAGTAAATGATTATCAGGTCTAGGGCTCCAGACACACACACTCCCCTGCACCTGTGGGTCCTTTCAGTAAAATCATCTGATGCTGCAGAAGCTGCCTACTTTGATGTGCCATCACCTGCAGACTGGCTTCATTTAGCTCCTGGGAAGGGACTCGGAATGACCATATAAGAGAGGTGAAGACAGATTCCCATGCAGAAACACTGTTTGATCAGGGTCAAGCGTGGGGAAGGACCCAGGCCCCAAGTGATGGCCAGCGCCATTTCAGACCCGGTGGGGAAAGAGAGAAGGAAAAGGGGACAGTGAGAGAGGTGCTCTGGAGCACTTTAAGTGCTAAGAAGTGACGATGAGTTAATTTACCAAGTTGATTCCCATTAAGATTGTTGGAAATGCTGCCTGCCACTCTTGCTTCCCAAGCCTCTAGCACAGTGGTTCTCAACCTTCCTAATGCCGCAACCCTTTAATACAGATCCTCATGTTGTGGTGACCCCCAACCATAAAATTATTTTCGTTGCTACTTCATAACTGTAATTTTGCTACTGTTATGAATCGTCATGTAAATATCTGATATGCAGGGTGTATTTTCATTGTTACAAATTGAACATAATTAAAGCATAGGGATTAATCACAAAAACAATATGTAATTATATGTGTGTTTTCTGATGGTCTTAGGCGACCCCTGTGAAAGGGTCGTTCGACCCCCGAAGGGGTCATGACCCACAGGTTGAGAACCGCTGCTCTAGCAGCACACAGTTCCTCCACAGAGGGAGCTCCTAAGAGTCCCAGGGAGGATACAGCTTCCTTAAGGATGCCCCTAGCAGGAGCATGCATTTTGCTCTCAGCCCTCTGGTTGGTGAGCAGATACATGTGGCCGCTGGGAGAGCCTGGTGGGAATGCAGTGCTGGGCTCCCGGAGATTTGCTGGCTCAGAGAGAATGCTGCTGCGGATGCACACGCCCCACTGGGGCACTGCTGTTCTTGTCCTTGGCTGGTCTGCTTCCCTTCAAAAGAATTGTACACCTTTTTGGAAGACCTTCAGGGAAGTATTTCCTTTCCCTCTTTCTGGAGAGTGACTTTGTAAGAGGGTGCAATCTCCATGTTTTCAGAGGCACGATTCCTTTTGCAGAGAAATGTGATGCTTTGAAGATCCAGGAACAGACTGTCTCACCACTCTTTGTCTCTCTCCTTTTGTGTTTATCTTCCCCTTCACAACTCACAAACCCTTGGCCCTTGACTCTTTAGTGCCCATGTCTGTGTCTCGTACCTTCGCCTTCAGCAGAGGGGACTCTCTGGCAGGCTCGCCAGGTAAACATGCAAGGGTGTCTTGGGTCCCCATAGATCCAGTGAGGTTTGCAAGAGCCTTTGGTCTCTGTCACTTCACTGTCCCACATGAGAACAGTCCCTCCCAGCAGGCATTCTGGTGCCTAAGGCACAGCACAATGAACAGATAACACTCATTTGCACATATAGCCCAGGCATTGCTAGTTCAGTGGTGTCACTTGTGAATTTAGCTCTCAGGGTTGTATCTGTCTATGTAAATAGAGAAATAATGGGATGAGAGATGATGTGAGTTCTTCCTCAACATTTGTCTGACTGTAGAATGGAGAGGTGAAAAGTGCAGCAGGAGAAACATAGGAAGGAACAATAGAATATTATGCCTTAATCCTATTTTTCCTCCACCTTTCTTTCAGTGTGGTCTCTGCCTTTAGCTAACCACTAACCCATCCTCATTATCTTCCTAGTAATGTTACCATGTGGTGACCATATTCCTTCTGGCTCTGTTCACACAAAGGATGCTCTATGTAAAATTTCAAAACAACTTTTCATTAGATTTAACCTCTCATTAATTAAATACAAGTTACCAGTTTCTTTTTAATTGGGTAAAGCAGCTCCTCATAGAGCTACACAGTAACTCAAAGATTAAATAGAATGTAATAAATCTGAGCAATCAATTAAGTGTTTGTATTGTTTTCATCTCTAGAGGTTCATCTGTTAGGCTCAGGGAATAAGTAATGACCAAACCAAGAATTTATTTGTTCAATTGCTCTGAAGTTGGAACACAATTTCCCACACCCTCTACATCTGTCTCTCTTATCCCAGTGCTATGGTAATGATTCTGAGGCCCCACCATATTCTCAGTCATCAAAAATCCAGTTGTGTTTTGCTATCTGCAGAGTAAACCCTCAATATTCAAAAAAGGCTATGTGAGACCTCAAACCCCCAAGTTTGCAACTTCAAAAGTATTTATGTTGACTTCTCCTTTCTCCCAAATCACATTTTCCCATCAAAAACCATCTGGTTCCCATGTTTATCTGTACAAGATACATCAACCACATTCTCAAATTTTCTCTCTCACTTGATGGTGATTTTCCACCAAGAAATAAAATTTTTCTCACTTTGTGAGAGCCCATGCCTTCACGATGACCAAAGGACAGTATGTTCAGTATGAGATGCCAAACTGGTGCCTCTGCCAGCTAACTGGTCTACTCCCACATGCCAGCAAAATTAGAAATGACTACATCATGGACCTTCACAATCCTTTACATATGGGGAATCTTGGTGAATGAAGAATGTCCTATGAGTTTCAGCAAAAGGGAAGATGCCCATTTTTAAAAGATTTTCAACCAAAAGGATCAAAGCATTAAAAAAAAAGAGGCAAGTCAGGGTATATTTTCCTTTTTAATTAACCCTCAGTTAACCAGACAGCCTAGTTAATTGTAACTTCCAGTTAAAGTAAAGGTTAACTCTAGTTCATCAGTGTTTATTATGAAAACCTTCATGGTAACCTAGTGTCAGACAGAGATTAAGGTGTCTCATTCCTTCTGGGCAAGACCCCCTAGCACAGCGGTTCTCAACCTGTGGGTCCCGACCCCTTTGGGGGTCGCACGACCCTTTCACAGGGGTCGCCTAAGACCATCGGAAAACACATATATAATTACATATTGTTTTTGTGATTAATCACTATGCTTTAATTATGTTCAATTTGTAACAATGAAATTGGGGGTCACCACAACATGAGGAACTGTATTAAAGGGTCGCGGCATTAGGAAGGTTGAGAACCACTGCCAGGTACTGAGACTTCCCATCCAACTGGCTGTTGCCATGTGCTCCTGGAAGCTCTTTTAACCACCACCACCCCCTTTTCAACCCAATAGGAAACAGATGAATGACAAGGAGGTGAGAGCAAGGCCAGCTTACTCCAACCCTTGATTTAACTGCAGAGTGGAGCCCTGACCAGCACAGGAGGAGAGAATGAGAAGTGGGGATGCCTTGCTTCTCCTTTGGCGGGTTTCTCCCTACCTTCTTTTGTCTGGTCTCTATCTATAGCCAACCACCAAGCCTTCCCAGCAGTTGGGTGACATCTTCATACCTATATCATGGTATTGCCACTGTCACTCTTGCTTCTGCTCCATATCAGCAGCAGCAGAAGCGTCAGTCATAGGAGTATTGTGGAAAGCAGTCCTGGCACCTTCTGGCCACCATACGTGATTTATAATCCAGATAACATATTATGTATAGTATGTCTTACCCCCATCTTACACAGGCAAGAATATAAATACTGGAAATTAATAGGGCCTTTAGGTTTAAAAGGAACCTTCATTTTATTTGATCCTCACAGCCACCTTAGGAGATGGGCAGGAATTATTGTTGGGAGGCAGTGGTCTAAGAATTTAAGTCATTGGATCAGTGTCATGGGTGTAGTAAGCAGGTAGAGGGATGAGGACTAGAATCCAAGATTCTTAGGTCCTGCTCTCCCATAGCCCAGGACCTTGCTGCCCCTCTGAAAGTAGGCATTTTGTGCCCCCCAGAGGGTTGTGACTTGTTCGCATTTTGAAAGCAGATGTGCTAATGAATATGGTGCTCACACTGGATTGAGGCCAGTGGTCCCTGTACCAGATATCAACCATAATGAGTTTCCTTCTGTTTGAGCCTCAGTTTGGAATGAGGAGAGCAAAGTGGTCTGTGGATTAACTCCAGAGTAGGGTGTAATTAGCCAGCTTTGCAAGTGTCTTCACTTAAACGCAAAACTTCTGATCAACCCACTGAGAGTATGAGGCCCGCTACAGTTACCATTCCCTCTCCCCAGTTTCATTCCTTCTTCTCTCAGCAGAGATGATTTCACAATCCTTCCGAACCCACAAAGCACAGAGGCAGGAGAGAGGCAGGAGCAAGGGTTCTTTTCCAATGCTTGATTGTCCATCTATAGTATGCTTTGAGATCAATGAGAATAGAGTTTTCTCTCAGAATATATGAGGAGTCCCTAAAAATAATCATTGTACTTTGTGAAATGTGGTAAATGGAAATATTCCTTTGGGTTGGCTCTTGCATCGTAAACATTTGGGAACCATTAAAGCTTCATGTAACGTGAGCGAGTTCATCTGGGCTCCTAACTTGGGCTGATTTGCAGAGTTCACATTGTAGCTTTGACGGAGTGCTTCTGACATTTGGTTGTCTGATGTTGACTATTACCCCAGAATGATGCATTTTTATAATCCTCGTTTGTGCTCCTATAGGCCTCTATAATTAAACTCCCCGTGCAGTTTGGAGAACACAGATGGCACATGGCACAGTGACCATGACCAATGTAGACTGTTCCCCCTTGTGCCTCATTGAATGCCCAAAAGATGTGACCAGGCAGCCACTGAAGCTCACTTCCCCTCAGATCCTCAGACGGAACAGGGAGTGGGGATTCTTCTGTATTGTGGGTCCTTTTCCCGGGATAGAGTTGTGATCACTCTCCTGATACAGGTGTCACAAGTGAAGCAAGAGTCCCAGAGCTGTGTCTAGGTTTCCCTGGCCCCTGCCTATCAATGAAGAGTGAAAGGATATTCCATCCAGCCCCAACTGCAGTGGCAAATCCTCTTCCACCCACCCCCAATTTTACCGCAGTGTCTTCTCCACCCAACCTCAGTAACTCCTATTTGCCACCTAGGACAGATCTGCCTTGCAGACTGACTAGGCAAAGACTGCAGAATGAGTTCTGCCACACTTCTCCATGGCACCTGGAGGTCTAGAGCAGAAATCCCTGGCCCCCTACCACCCTGTCTTTCCAGGGCCATGATGAGCAAGAGTCGACAAGTGATATACCGGCTGCTTGGCCTCACTCCTGTTGAGGGGTCCTGTGGTCAGTTTTATATATCACAGTTTGGTCTGTTCCCTCTTAGACCTCTTTGCACTACAGTTAGGATTTCCCTCCTCGCTTTGCTTCCCCAAGCTGTGCCTCTGTGCTCTTAGGAAATGCCAAGGAGAATTATACAACTTGAACTAGTTTGCCATGCTGCTGGGACACTCGTCTGTTACTGATTTCTTCTCCTTTTTATTAAAAGCATGTCCATGTCCCTTCCTCAGAAACCTCTGCGTGTATGGGCACAATTACCAAAATGCCGAGTCATCGCATCCCACCTATTGAGGAATGTCAGGCTCTGGGACATGAAAACACTGATCTTGCACAACACTCGATGAGCTGAGACTTTCTTTGTCATGAAACGAGGGCTTCTTTTCCTTTTAAAAATTACTTTTATAGACCAGACCTCTGTAAGATGGTTGGAACTTTTTGTGTTTGGAATCCTTCAGGGTTTTATGAATAAACCTTCAATAGCATTGTTTTTACTTTAAAAAACAAACAAACATGTTTCTCATCCTAGCACAACAGTGATGTTGCTTGTGTTTGACATGCAGGTCCTTGGGAGTGGCAACAGGGTGACAGTCCTATGCTGGATGTCAGTGAGGAGGAGAGCTTTAGGGGGAACCAGGATGTAGTAGCTGTTGCCTCTGTTTCCAACAGGGAGTAGAAGTGATTCAGGCAGAACCTTCTATGGATGGAAGTTGTTTAGTAGATAAGACAGGGCTGTGTTTCCCTGTCATCTTCCTTGAATGTACCTTGAGTTGAGACAGAAGGGATGAGAAGGTGGAACAGCAGATGTAGAGTATGTGAGGCACATGTCCGACCAGGCAAAGGGAGGGTTACCAAGGAGTGAAACTGAAGCCACAGGCCCTGCTCACACTCTCTCCCCTTGTTCTAAACTGAATTGAGGACAGGACCCACCAGGTCAAGGTACGGTTTCTGAATTCCACACACATGCCAAAGAAGCCGCTCTCCTACAGGACTCCCTACTGTTGCCAGAACAATGTGCCCAAGGAAGCACCATCAACTGACTTAGCCAGCCACCACCTTAGAATATCACAAATGGATCTAGCCAAGCCAGAACTCAATGTTTGTTTTCAAGGGACTGGGACCAGAAATGAAATACATACTTTTCTGCCCAATTCTACTGCCCTTTACAATCACCTTGGCGCTTCGCTCAGTTCTCCCTGGCACCATCACTGTCCCTCTCAGTCCTTGGTTACTCTGGAGGAGGCTCTGACTCAACTGAGCCTGTTTCACAAGCTTATTAGACAGACAAGCAAACAAACAAACAGAAAGTTCTAATGCTTCCTGTTGCCTCTTCCTCAAGCTATGAGGCCAGCGCCTGAGGCTTCTCGGTGCCCTTTGATTCTCATTGCACATGATCTCACTCTTCAGCTGCCCACTCCTAGCTTCTTGGAGATGTTAGCCTTCTCAGAATGACTTTAAGTTGCAGAGGAAAGGTTTTCTGATTCCAGGATGATTTTATTTTTTTTTAAATAAAATTTAGATTTTAAACTTAAAAGTTCCTTAAGGGACTCATATGTGCTGATTCATTCATTCTACACATTTTTATTGAGCACCTACTCTAGGCCATGCACTGTGCTAGGTACTGGGTGTACAATGATGACCAGAAAAGAAAAGGTCACTGCCCTCATGGAATTTAGTTAAATTGAGTGGATAGTTAAAACTTGTGAAAATGCCTTGAAGGAATGAACAGAGGGCAGTGACAGAGGAAAATAGAGGAATCTTCTTGGGGCAGCCAGACCAGGACTTCAGAGAAGGTGGTGTTTCAACTGAGACCTAATGACTGAGAAGTGAGAGTGGTTGGGGGAAGGGGTGAGTATGGGAATGTGGGGCTGGGGAGCTGAAGGCTGGGTGGGTAGGAGGTGGGATAAGAGGAAAAGGGGGAGCAGAGGAAATAGTATCGACTGAGGTGGGAGATGCTTGCATGATTGAGGATCCCCAAGGCGGCCAGTAGAGCAGAGCAAGCAGGGGAGGGGAAGGGAATCCCAAGATGAGATCCAACAGAAGAGCAGAGGTCAGGTCATGGTGGGGCTTAAGGGTCCCAGCAAAGAGTGTGAATTTTATTCAGATTCAATAGGAAACTGATTTGTGTCTTTAAAATGTGCTTCTGGCTGCTGAGGTGAGAACTGATTATAAATAAGATTATAAGTGGGGAGACCAGACTGTGGGCCAGATGAGAGTGATGATAACTCCGACTTGAGTAGAGTCAGAGAGGCAGATGGGCTTATAATGTCGGAGGTGGAGATAAGAGGACTTGATGTGGGGCTGGTGGAGTGGCAGGAGTCAGGTGGACTCCCAGGTTTCTTATTTAAATAGCAGTATATGTGAATGACATTTACTGAGATGGGGAAGACAAGTGAAATCCTTAATTCTACAATCCTTTCAAGGCAGTGAATATTATGGTTTCAATGAGAAAATTACTCAACCTATTGTTGGTTTAATCTTTCTGAAACACAGTTTGCCAGACAACAATAATAGCTTGGCAGCTGACCAGATCATCAATGCTTCAGGACTCACTCCAAATAGATGCTAATAGGATATTTTAATTGATGGCAACATTATCTCAAGAGACAGAATTAAGTTCCTAAAGTTCTACCCTGAAAGAACAAGGAGCAGAACTTCTGAATGATCGGACTCTTCATTTGAACCCCTGCACTAAGTCTGTGTTATGAGAAGCTGAGGGCTCCTGTTCCTCTTTTTTTAGAAGAAATGCATTGTAGCATCAGTTGGGAAGCAGAGGGGTGGAAGGGTCTTATGCCCAGGTTAAGATAAAGCTAGCGTCACCTTCAGAACCTCTCTCCTATTAATCCTGGGGAGGGTAATTCACATAGTTCATTTTGAAACCAAGTAACAGAGTCTTAATTGAACTTTCCGAAGAGTCTGTTCTTGAAAATAGAAAAGAAAAAAAACTGAACATTCAGGAAGACTTATTCCTTCCCCACCCCCATTAGGCCGAGTCAGTGGTTCTCAACCTTCCTAATGCCGTGACCCTTAATACAGTTCCTCATGTTGTGGTGACCCCCAACCATAAAATTATTTTTGTTGCTACTTCATAACTGTAATTTTGCTACTGTTATGAATCGTAATGTAAATATCTGATATGCAGGATGTATTTTCATTGTTTGCAACCCACAGGTTGAGAACCGCTGGGCCCTAGAGGGTACCCTGACCTAGCCCCACACTAGAGGGCCCCATTTTGGCCCTCCTAAGTCCTGGCCCTCTCTGTGGGGTGAGGAATTTGCAGGGCCAAAGGGATGTGCCCACCCAGAACCTGTGTTCTTCCTTCTAGACCAGTGGTCGGCAAACTCATTAGTCAACAGAGCCAAATATCAACAGTACAACGATTGAAATTTCTTTTGAGAGCCAAATTTTTTAAACATAAACTATATAGGTAGGTACATTGTTATTAACTTAATTAGGGTACTCCTAAGCTGGCCTTTGCTAAAAACGTCCTCAATTTGATTGAGGTACGTTTGAGGTACGTTCGCTGAAGTCAACCCCTTCCAACTCTCCCATCCTCAACTGGTGTATGAATCGCCCCCCCCCCACTCCCCGCCCCACGTATCCCGCATCTCCCGTCGACCAACCAACCAACCGACATCCCCCACTTCTTCTAACACCACTTCTTCAAAATAAACTTGCCCAGGCCAAAAACCGACTTCTGTGCATGGGCCATGAAGTTTCAATCGCACTGTATTTGCGCGCCCGCACGTGGTATTTTGTGGAAGAGCCACACTCAAGGGGCCAAAGAGCCGCATGTGGCTCGCGAACTGCGGTTTGCCGACCACTGTTCTAGACCACATTTCCGATACCAAAATCCCAGAATTCCCCATTCCAAAAGGGTGCCGGGGATTGGTCCTCCTCATACAACCCTATTTTCTGGCACAAAACTCTAAGGAGTTGGACCTGGCCTTCCAGGTTGTTGAGGACAACGACAGAACCTATTTTAACAGTTTATTAGTGTGATTTAAATATATGCCCTGTGGTCTGTGGGCCTCCACTTGTCCCGGGCCCAGCCATTGTTGGGGCAGACCTGAGTCATCCCCACTGCAGTGCATCAGTGCAGTGAGGATTGGTTATCGGTGCTGTGGCAGATGGTTTTGAGGGCAAATCTTGGCCTTTCTAAAATAAGGTTTGTGAATGGAGTTTATCTGAAGCAACTCAGTCTAGTAGAAGGTCTCGTGGGCTGGGGTAGCTAACCACGCTCACAATTGGGCCTCATCTGCACTGTCAATGTGAGAACATCCAAACCTGTAGGCATTTTTATGAGCCAAACTGACAACTTGCCAGGGAGCAGGATCTCACAATGCCCCAGAGAATGACAGCTTTGCTGTTCCTCGGATACATTTGGAGTTAAGGAGGGAATGTAAGGTCAGTTACCTGGAGGTGGGAGAAAGCAAGGCACAGAGGAAAGTTACAAGAGTATGTGCTCCCTTGAGGTGGTTACCTCCCCAAAGGGTCTGAGAAAGAGGGTTACCCTGGCATTTCAAAGGTGTGTGAACCTCAGTGCACAAGGGCAATGGACAGGGCTTGCTTAAACCTTTTTGTAGGCCTGGAGCATGACTGCCCAGTTAGAAATTTATGATCAGATCAACCCGTGAGGTTACTTTCCATCAGCTTTCTTTCAGAGCCCCCTTTTCCTCCATGGCACTCAACCCTGGCTGAGGTCTTGGGGAGCAGGAGGAGCCTGAGCAGAGTGGAGCCATGAGTTCCTGTCCTAGGTGTTTGCTCCTCGAAGGAATAAACATCAGTGGGCAGCTGGGCATTTTTCTGGGCTCTGGTGGGAGGGGTGGGAGCCTGGTTTCACCACCCAGTGTAGCCATTGTCTTAAAGTCCTGCAGGACCTCAATAAACAACACCTCTCTCTCTTCTTCTCCCTCTTTCTGGTCCCCTCTCCTTTCTCCACACCCACCCCTCCTGGCCTTTTCTCCCTCCCCTCTCCCTCATCGTCTGCAGTAAACCGCTCCCCTTCACGCTGTAGCGGGTTGAACCGCTCCGAGTCTCCCAACCGTGAGCGCAGTGACTTTGGGGGCAGCAACACCCAGCTGTGCAGTAGCAACAACCTCTACACTCCTGACTACTCAGTCCACATCCTCAGCGACGTGCAGTTTGTAAAGGTAACTCCCCCGGGTGGACCGTCCCCTCGATCCTGCCGGCAGAGGTGGCTGGGGGGTCAGGATATGCATCCCATTCCCCTTTGATCCAAGATAATGTGACGATGAGGTTAAACCTTAGAAAGCCAGAGCCCATGACTCTTGTCCCTATAGCTTCCAGCCCTGAAGCCCTCTCATTGCAGACCTTCCTCAGAAGTGGAGGTAGGAAAAAATGGGAGAAGAGAAATTCTAATATGCTAACTCTTATGGTTGGTAGTACTGGCCACATGACTTGTGGGAAAAGAAATGGGAAGTCACAATAGAGTAAGTGGTTCAAATATTTACTGAACGTCTGCACTGCGCTTGGCTCTGTCCAGGCATTCATTGGTGAGTTACGGGAGCGAACAAGACAGCAAGCTCCTGCCTTTCTGTACCTGCCATGCTCCTAGGGCAGTGATGGCGAACCTATGACACGCGTGTCAGAGGTGACACGCGAACTCATTTTTTTGGTTGATTTTTCTTTGTTAAATGGCATTTAAGTATATAAAATAAATATCAAAAATATAAGTCTTTGTTTTACTATGGTTGCAAATATCAAAAACTTTCTATATGTGACACGGCACCAGAGTTAAGTTAGGGTTTTTCAAAATGCTGGCACGCCGAGCTCAAAAGGTTCGCCATCACTGTCCTAGGGGAAGAAAGATAATTAACAGGTAACCACATAGATAAAACCTAGGTAATTTCCAGGTAGTGATAACGACGATGAAGGAAATATACAGGGTGGGGGATAAACGGAGGCTGCTTTAGAAATGGTTGTCAGAGCAGGCCAAGCAAGGGACATTTTTGCTGAGACCTGAAAGGGAAGGTGGGGAGAATTTCTGTTCAAGACAGAAACAGCAGGCAGGAAGGAGCTGGGGGTTCCAGGGTCTGAGCCCAAAAGCAGAGGCTGGTGTGAGATGAGACTGGCACATTAGCAGCAATGTCACCTGGCATTTTAGGCCAGAGTAAGGCCTTTGGATTCTCTTGGAACTGGGAATTTTTGTCAGGTTTGTTTCTCAGGTCTTTCCATTCATCTTAGTTCACTCGGGCTGCTCTACTCTAACAAATTACCATAGACTGGGTGGCTTACACAACAAACACTTACTTCTCACAGTTCTGGCAGCTAGGCGTCCACATTCTGGGTGTGGTCGGATCCGGTGTCTGGTGAGAGCCCCCTTCCTGGTTAGCAAATGAAAACCTCTGATTGGAATGGTTGGTTCTATACAAGGAATTTGAGAATTCAAACTCAACACAGCTTTTGTTTTATGTTGGTGTTGGTTTCTCTTTTGTTTTGTTTTTTAATGTAAGTTAAGATGATGCTTTAGACCAGCAAGCGGTTCTCAACCTGTGGGTCGAGACCCCTTTGGCGGTCGAATGACCCTTTCACAGGGGTAGCCTAAGACCATCCTGCATGTCAGATATTTACATTACAATTCATAACAGTAGCAACATTACAGTTATGAAGTAGCAACCAAAATAATTTTATGGTTGGGGGTCACAACATGAGGAACTGTATTTAAAGGGCCAGAAGGTTGAGAACCACTGCTTTAGACTAAAGTTAAAAATCCCCTCCTCCTGATTTAATGGACTAGTTAGGACCATGATGTAGGCTCTCTTTTACTGACCTCTCCCAGCCCCCCCCCCTTTTTTTTTTAACATAAAGAGAGTTTTTGAGGAACCTAGACAGAAGTTTGTACAAAATGGGTGTTTTTATTGGTGGAAGCCCCTGTGACTGGCTGCGGGCAGTTTGTGAGGGCTTTCCATGTCCAGATAGAATGAAGTTCTAGAACTGGTTATAAAGTCCAGGAGTAAACCGACTTCACAATATGTTACAATATTAGATAGAAAAGTATGCCTCGATTATCTGGGAAAGATATTAAAGCTGTGATTAATAGTGGTTAATAAGCTATGAAGATATCAAAGAATCATTATGCTTGTTTTTAAAAAAATGTGTTTTGTAAATGTCATTATTAAACTAAGGATATTTGGCTAATGACATAATCTGACTCGTGTGACTGCAACCAAGATGCCTCATCACCATCTGGTGGCAGAATCCCTAAATTGCAGGATCGTGTTTTGAGGGATGAAAGTTATAAAATGACAGGAGACATCACACTGGTTAAAGGTGAACTTCTGGCTAGGACGCTGAAGGCCTGCTAACTCTCAAACCTTGGGCAAGTGCTTCAACCTTCCTAGACCTCACTTCCTTACTCGTAATATAGGCCGTAGGAGACCTCTCGCGCCCACCCCATACAGTCATTATGACAAGCAAAGGTGATAGCACATACCTACATGCTCGGTAAGCCGTTATGCACTATATAGCATATATAATATATGTGTGTATATATATATATATATATATATATATATATATATATACATATATATATCCATCCCACGTGCAAAGGCTGTTAAATCGCGTTGTTTACCCATATCTTCAGAAAAACATCACTCTACTGTCGTGGTAAACAACCTGCTTCCCTATTTATAATGGTCTGGCCCTCTAGCAACTTCAGCTTGAAATTATAGCTAATTTGCCTACAAACGTCAGGTGGTCATAATAATCTGGCCCTCTAGCAACTTCAGCTTGAAATTATAGCTAATTTGCCTACAAACGTCAGGTGGTCATAATAATCTGGCCACTCAGTGTAGATAGAAGGTTCCGTCCTCATATCCCAACCTCTACCTGCAAAAGCACGCCCTTCTGGGTAACATTAGCACTAGAGCTTTCACCAAGGTCTGAAAACCTAATCTCTGGTTCCATCTCTTTAGGATATTTACAGCACTTCCAGTAGTATATGTTATATGATTTCAATAAGTAAATACTTCAATTATGTTTTAAGTTAGAAGTTGAAAAGAGACTGTAAACCAATTTGGCAAAAAAAGCTATCAAGAATGAGTTTGATACTGAAAGTAAATAGAAATTTATCTGTGAACTTCCTGGTCATAAAAGCAAAAAAGCAGAAACAGTGGGTCTTTAAGTTCCCATCATAATTCACCTAGAGAAAGGAGCTGCTTTCTGGCAATAATTTCTTGAAGGATAGAACTATAGAAGGCTTCAAAACACACACACATATTGGCTTCATCTGCAGTTTTGTCAGAGTTCTGATGGAGAGCTAGCGACAGTGCCACGTCCTGCAAGCCGAGTCTTTATTTTATAAACAGTTCCCACAAGGCAAAGTAAGGGCGTGGTTACAACGTTCTCCTTCTCGTGGGTTTCAAATCTACTCAATTACATGCACCTGCTCAAGCTTTGTTTACTTGCTGCACCTCCCATAGCCTATATCACTTAGCCACGTGGGACCACAGGTTTGGACCATAGGTTCAAGCTTACAACTATAGCCTTTGGCTATAATTGTGCTGGGACTTGCACGTGGCTTTTGCCACGAGAGGATCATGCCTTCTCACTAGTCCCAGGCTTGAACTTGTCCAATTGCTGTAGCCGCTCTCTACACCTGTGTTTTAAACCTCTCTGTGGGCAACCACCCTGCTAACTGAAGATGCCCTCTCTCCTCTCCAGGGTCTCAAGTAAAGACTTAGCTCCTCCAGGTGCACTTTAAGAGTCCAGAGCCAGTACTCAATTGGTTGTGCATTGTTCCATGCAGTGAAAGGTTGCCGGTTCAATTCCCGGTCAGGGCACATGCCTAGGTTGCTTGGCTTAATCTCCAGTTGGGGGCATGTAGAGGGAAGCCGATTGATGTTTCTCTCTCTTTCTCTCTTTCCTTCTCCCTTCCTCTCTCTCTAAAAGTCAATAAAAAAATCTTTTTAGAAAAAAACAAAGATATAAGCATAACCAATGGAAACAGACAGTAGGGGGGTGAGGGCATGTGGTGGGGGGTGGGAGTGGCTGGGGAGAGCTCAATGGGGCGGGGGAGGAGATATTTAATACTTTAAACAATAAAGAATTTAAATTTAAAAATAAAACAAAACAAGAGTCCAGAGCAAATAAAAATGACAGTGAGAACTCTGGTGGCAAACAAACAAAGGGTCCTCTCATTGTCTTCAACCCCTTGCCTGGTACAGCTTGGGTAAGGCCCCTAGTTCATGGATCCCAGGTCACGGAGGCCTGGGTTCCAAAGTACTCAGGTGAGGCTGCGTCTGTGCTTGGGCCACATCTATGGAAGGCTCTGCGCAGCGTCTCCTGAGCTTCTGCCCCTCTCTGCCTCTTCCTCCCAGATCACACGGCAGCAGTACCAGAATGCGCTCACCGCCTGCCACATGGACAACTCACCCCAGTCCCCCGACATGGAGGCCTTCACTGACGGAGACTCCACCAAGGCCCCCACGACCCGGGGTACACCCCAGACCCCCAAGGATGACCCTGCTGTCATCCTCCTAAACAACAGGAACAGCCTGCCATGTAAGTTAGTCAGGCGGATGGGCCGGGTTGCCTTGAACTGAGGACAGTCCTGCCTTCCTCCTCATGGCTGCCCCGAGCTGCCATCTTGTCCTCATGGAGCCCGAGTCTTCTCCAAAGCAGAGAGGTGACACACGTGCTGTTCTCCCCAGGCAGCCGCTCCGATGGGCTGAGAAGCCCCGGCGAGGTCGTGTACCTGAGGATGGAGGAGATGGGCTTCACCCAGGAGGATATGACGGACTTCCAGGAGCACAGCACACAGCAGCTCTCGGTGTCTCCTGCAGCCATTCCCACAAGAGCAGGTCCGGGAGGGAAACTGGGCCCCAGGAGCCAGGGGGGTCTTCACCATAGGGCACTGGGTGAGGGGAGCCTGGGATCCCAGCCCCCATGTAAAATGTCCTGCCTCCTTACGCCTCCTAACATCTACTGGGCAGCTACCGTGCATCAGACCCTGGAAGACAGTGTGTTAGGAACTAGGCTTCCACCTGGGTTCAGAGCCTGGCTCCTTCACTTAGGACAGTGGTTCTCAACCTTGGCTGCACATTAGAATCACCTGGGAATCTTTTTAAAATCCTGATTTCTGGGCCTCATCATTAGTAACAAAGAAACAGAATTTCCGGAGGATGAGGCCCAGAAATCAGGATTTTAAAAAGATTCCCATGTGATTCTAATGTGCAGCCAAGGTTGAGAACCACTGACTTAGGAGCTATGCAATTTGGGGCAAGTTACTTTATCTGAAGATTCCGTTTTCTTGTCTTAATAGGTACATTTCCTTATGTTAATAGATACAAATCGCAGTAACTAGCCCATAAAGTAGCTTTGAGCGTCAATGAGATAACACATACAGAGGGTACCTTCCAGTGCTTGGTGCCATGATCTCTAAAGAGTGCATAGTTATTGTTAGGCCCACTTTACAGATTAGGACATTGAAGTCAGCCATCACTCTCATTGGCAGGGCTCTTCCCTTCCTTTGAGGCCCAGGGACCAGATGAAGTCTGAGACCGTATCACCTCCCTCTGAGACACTGGAGGCCTCTGTCTTGATGGTGGTGTTGCTCCGAGCTCCCAGCGTCCCAGCAGTCCTAAGGTCCTTCTGTTCTTGCCTAAGATATGCTTGCCTGAGATATGTTTGAACTTGTAGCTAATGGAGAAAATCTGGGACATACATAATTACTGTTCCAGGACCTAAATTTAGGACTGATGCTCTTTTTCTCCCACCCACACTGGATTTAGTAGCTAAAACATGTACCAAGAAATTGTATCAAAAGAATAAGAATGGAGGAGATGGGAATCTTTGGCGATTATCTGACCCATCCTCCTCTGTGGCACATGAGGACCCTGAGACCTGGAGAAGGGAGGTGACTTGCCCCATCGGTATGCTGCGTTAGAAGCGGACTCAGCCTCCTGGCTTAGGGTGCAGGGCCATTTCCAGCACATCATTTTGCCTCCCAGGTTAGGTTCCTCCTGCATCGGCACTAAGAGCTGGGCTCCTTCCTGGCTCTGAGATTCTGGGGCTTTCTGAATTCTCACCGGGTTCAGTGGGAGAAGACCTGGCATGTGCTTAATTGTTATTGAACCCTGTGGTTTTCCAAGATCTGTATAAATAGAGGAAGGACACATCACCACCTGTCCTCAAATGTGCTTTTTGTCTGGCAAAAAAATGCTGAGTAGAGAACATCTTGTTCCCTTCTCTCTCCTGCCAAACAGGGTTTGAGTAGTTAATTCCCACTCTTGTTCTCTGTCTCTGTTCCTTTTGTGGCACTAAAGTGCCCCTTGCTAAAGGCTCCCTGGGCATCCCTCCCTTGTTGGAGCCACTGCTGCCTTAGCACTGGTGCTGCACTCTCACCTGCTAAGAAATGTCAGCCAGAATCATCCCACCTCGGTCCCTGGGTGTGCATGTTGGAAACACTTGTGTTCGTTCTTCTTTCCGTTCAGCATCAGATAGTGAATGTTGTAATATCAACCTGGATACAGAGACCAGTCCCTGCAGTAGTGACTTTGAGGAAACCATGGGCAAGAGGCTGCTGAGAACCTTGAGTGAGTATCTCCTCACCCAGATGAAAGCCACCTACCAGCTGGGTAGTAGAAAAAGCATGTTAGGCTCTTCCTCATGGAGGAGGAACCAGTGACTCCTTTTGGGAACCCTAGTGAGGTACAGTCGGGGGAATCCATCATAGACCCTGGGCTGTTATTGCATCCTTGATAATTGGGGATCAGAGGATGGGAACGGCATGATCCCGAGGTATTACATGGGCCTTACTCAGTTCCCTCCAGGAAATCTCCATTCTATTGGCACTAGCCTGGGTTTGTGGCTTTGTAGAGCTGTCATCTCAGGGGAAAGGTGCATCCTCGTCCTTCAAGATGTAAATATGCTGCCTGGCTGGTGTGGCTTAATGGTTGACTATGAACCAGGACAGGAGGTCACGGTTCGATTCTTGGTCAGGACATATGCCTGGGTTGTGGGCCCGATCCCTAGTGTAGGGCTTGCAGAAGGCAGCCAATCAGTGATTCTCTCATCATTGATATTTCTATCTCTCTCTCCCTTCATCTCTGAAGTCAATAAAAATATATTTCTTGAAAAATGTAAATATGCTGGTAGCAGCAGCAGGTTACAATGCAGATTGCTTCCTGCCAAACTGTCTCCATTTCTGCTTCTATTTTGAAGAGAGCTTGGACCACCAAGAGAGTATGAATGTCCTCTGAGTCCTGCAGATTGATCCTTACAAACTGTGTTTTTCAGGTGGTCGAAAAAGGAAGAGGTCACCCGATGGAGAGAGAGCCTCTGAGGAGAACTCCAATTTAACACCTCTCATCACATGATGGGCAGACAACTTTTGCTGGGTGTGTGACATTCCAGAGCTTTGGGGGAGAACCCACCCTCCTGTCATCTGCTTCTCCCCAAGGCCTCCCACAGGTGACAGAGCATTCCTCTTCCCTCGCCACCTCTTCACCCCTAACTGTCAGTTTGACAGACTTTCCCTCATCGCCTCCAGTTGGACTCAGAGCCTGCGGTGGCCAAGATGGAAGGAGGTGCCTCGAGTGGAACATGCTAGAAAAGGCCTCGTCCACAGCACAGCCTGGGACTGAAGACATGACTCCAGGCTGACAATACCACTCTGGGACCCCTACTGCCCTTTTTGTTCTTTGAGATCCCCTGATGCCATATTTCATGCCTAGCTTAGCTCAGAAGGTGCCGCTGACAGGCACAGCGGAGGCTGGAGCAGCAAGCGTGACGGTGTGTTCAGAAGATGCACCAAGAATTCCTCCAGAACTTCAGGGCAGCGGGACTCAGCCATGTGGGCATGACATTACAATACAGAAAACTGTTGGTGACCAGTTTCCTGTTAGATAAGGGCTCCAGCAGCCTGGGAACTGGGTCTCAGCTGGAGTGGAAAGAATGCAAGATGGAACCTCAAGTCACTGATTTTCCCAGGGACACATCTGCTTTGGCTCCCAATCGGCAGTTACCAATCGATCAATAAATCTGCTCTGGAAGAGGAGGAACCGGGAACAGAGACCCAATTGGGAGCCAGAGATGGAGCTTCAGGTTTAAAGTTCAAATCAAAGCAAATATATATTTTCCCATATATATGTGTGTGTATATATGGAAAAATTCTAAGCTGTTGAAGCAAGTTTAGCCATGACAAACCAAAGAGTGCCCACGTCAGCCAAGAAGGATGCAAGCTCTCATGGGACTTCAGTGTGCATTACACAGGAACATTGAAGAGTCACTCCTCTTTCTCATCCAGTCCCCCCACCTCTACCCCTTACTGCACCCCAGCAAGTTAGCCATGTGTACTTTATTCCAAGAACATATTAGATTTCTGCCATTTCACTTGGATGTGGGGGCAGATGCAATTCCAAGCATAACCATCAGATGGCAGGATGATTGCACGTACCTACTTAAATAAAAAAAGTTCTGATCGGGACACAGAGCCAGCCTTAGGGAAAATGTGGAAGTGAAGGTCTTTGGGACCCCAAGTCCCTTTCTGATCTATCGCCCTGATCCAGTGCTGCCTGCTGAATCTCCAAACCATTCCCTAACTTTTCCCTGGGGTGGGGCACCAGGCTTACCTCCCCTTCCTCCACAGCCATTACTCCTATTACCCCACACCCATTCAATCAGTAATCACATGATGGTTCCTCTGGGTTATTTGCAGCTTATCCATAGGAACCTTTAACTCAGGGGTTCTTAACTTGGGGGTCCATCCTCCCAGGGGGTCCATTGTTGGACTTCATTGGGTCTATGAAACCCCTAACACTAGGAATTTAGTATCTGTGTTCTTATGCCTGTTTTCCAGAGGGCTAAAGCTTTCATAGATCCTCAGAGGCCCTGGATCCACAAAGGGTTAAAACCTATTTTAACGGAAAGTGGAGCTTTCAGCCCAAAGTTTCTGCAATGCAGAGTGAAGTGAGCACTGGCAGTTTGAGACAGATTTTTAATTGTAAGTGGTCTTCGCAAGTGTCCTTGAAATTGATGGGGGGGAGCTGGCACCCACCGAGAAGTGGAAATCCTCAGAAATTCTTGGCACAACCTAGGCTGTTGTACAGCCTACACCCCACATAACTTCATCCCCTCTTCCCATCCGAACCGGAGCAGGTGTTGCAGACAGGAGGGCCACGGCGTGTGGAAGTAAAGACTTTCCAGCTGGTGATGCCTTTTCCAGCAGCGTATTAGCAATGTATTACTGACTTCACATCCCTTGCCTGGCTCTGCCTGAGGCTCAGTAGTGCATGACTTCTAGATAGTTCCAAGGCTACCACCTGCCCCCAACACCTACTCTTGCCTGGTAGGAATAGCAAAGTGTCACCCCCTCACCCCGCCCTATGCTGGGTGCCTCAGACCCAAACCAGGGGACTGAGTTTCAAGTAAGAACTGTTATGCAGTCTTCTTGCATTACCACTTAGGCCACAGGGCTCAGGCCACTGCTGTTGTGTTACATCCATCCCTTTGCAGAATCCCTAAGGAGCCTGTAACCACTGTCATTCCTATTCCCCAACCCCACCCTCCCCAATTTTCTTCAGGTTACAAAAAGTTTAAAAAAAAAAAAAGACTTTAATTTTAAAATAAAGCATTTATGAAGACTTAATGAATTGTAAATAATTTTTCAATAAAATGAAAATGTTTTCCTGGAATGTGACTGGCTTCCTTGCCCTGAATCTGGGAGTTCTGAAGTGTTTTCATTTGGGATGCAGATTGGGTGGAGCTCACCTGTGATTATCTCATGGGGCCCACCTGCCTGAAGAGGCTTGGCTCTGAAGGCCAGGTATGAGGCTGCAGTCTAGGTTACAGGAAGGCTCCAGTGCTGTACTTTGGGAAGACAGATAGGTAAGAATTTGCAGAAACAAATGCCAGAAATGGAAATAAAACTCAAATGAGAAGCTAGAGCAGCCTTGGGCAAACTACGGCCCACGGGCCGGATCCGGCCTGTTTGAAATGAATAAAACTAAAAAAAAAAAGACCGTACCCTTGTATGTAATGATGTTTACTTTGAATTTATATTAGTTCACACAAACACTCTATCCATGCTTTTGTTCCGGCCCTCCGGTCCAGTTTAAGAACCCATTGTGGCCCTCGAGTCAAAAAGTTTGCCCACCCCTGAGCTAGAGTGTGAATGAGAACAGGAAAGAAGCACTAAGACAATAATTATTTGTGGAATCCATGTGATGCATGAGGCACTGGTGGGTGCCTTCCAAGCTCAAGATCTTTCTTGGGAGGAACACAAAGAGTTGGGGTGGGGGGAAGGGAGGAGCTTCACATGGAAAAGCAAAAACTAGGAATAACAACTGCTACTTCAAATATTTGTAAGGTCATCAATTAGAAGTGCCAGTGGACTTGGTATCTGTGGTTTGAAGGACGCAAGGAAGGGAACCAGGGGAGTAGGACAGACGAAGACCAAAATCTGAATCAAGGTAAATGATCTCTTTAAGGTACTCCATCAATAGAATGGGATGCTTCACCAAGTAGTGAAAGAATCTCGCTCTCCCCCTACCTCCCCCTCACCCCCGCCCCCTTAAAAATGAACAGGTCAGGGACAATATGGCAGAGACTATAGCTCTGAGAGAGGCTGGAGTTAATGACTTCTAAGACACCAATCAGCCCTCAAGACTGTAGGATTTTATATCAACTCAAAGGCACATTAGGGGCAGATACTGTTAAAATAACTAGAATTATCTTTCAATATTTTCAAACTCAAGACTCAAATTCTACAGAACTGTATGGGGAGAGTTCCTTGGACTCTCTGGAAAATGTGATCTATGTTCAAGTGGCTCTAATTGACTAGGAGGTGCTCCACTGCATTGGGTGGGGCTGTGTTCTAGAATCACCCTGAGTGATGTCAACCCTTCTAGGAATCCATGAAGTCCAAGGTCTTAAGTGATATAAGACAGCTGGCCTCTGAAGGACAAGTCCAGAAAACTGGCAAAGAGCTGGGGTGCAAAGCGTTCACCAATGGTAAGCCTGTTACAAGAACACATTAGGTTTTCTTTAGCAACTAGAACATCCCTCTATAGCATTCTTTTTTTTAATATATATTTTTATTGATTTCAGAAAGAAAGAGGGAGAGAAACATCGATGAGAGAGAATCATTGACTACCTCCTGCATGCCCTCTACTGGGGATCAAGCCCACAACCGGGCATGTGTCCGTGACCAGAATCGAACCCGGGACCCTTCAGTCCGCAAGAAAACCCACTATCCACTAAGCCAAACTGGCTAGGGCTCTATAGCATTCTTTTTTTTATATATATTTTATTGATTTTTTACAGAGAGGAAGGGAGAGGGATAGTTAGAAACATCGATGAGAGAGAAGCATTGATCAGCTGCCTCCTGCACACCCCCCACTGGGGATATGCCTGCAACCAAGGTACATGCCCTTGACCGGAATCGAACCTGGGACCCTTCAGTCCCCAGGCCGACACTCTATCCAGAGAGCCAAACCGGCCAGGGCTATAGCATTCATTTTAAGCCATGGGTTACAACCTATTGGTGGATACAAAATCAATTACATAGAGTCTCAATCAGCACTTTTATTTCTTTAGTGAAATGGAACATAACAGAATAGAATGGACTAGAAAATATCAGAATGCACTGCATGTAGCAAGAGTATATACTGTTTTGTGAAACTTTTAGTTAACTGTGTGCATGTGATGTAAATATATTTTGTACCTTGGCTGCCCTAAAGAACTAAAGCTTAGGGCTAGGGACACAACCATGCAGAAAGAGCAGGGACACAGGCACTCTGGGTAGAGGTGATGAGTTTTGCTGACAGCCAACACCCACAATTACACATGGCTCTCAGACAACTTGATCTTTGGGACTAGACTTTGAACAGAGTCAAGCAACACATAGAAGCACACAAGTGACACAGGCAAGGGAGCAAGGTATCTACAGCTCATGATCAAAGTACCGTTTTATTCTTCTTAAACAGAAAGCTTAATTTGCTCTGGCCTTCAGAAAGGCTCTAACCCAGGCCTGCATCTCTTTTCAAGGGATGTTCTCTTCAAGCGGGGCCAACCTCACCAGAGCAGCCTTTTGGTCTTGCAATAGTCTGATCCATGATGTATACAACTAGACTTGTGCAGGCAGGGAACACACTCGACAGAGGGCCGCTTTGGTGGTGCTGGTTTCAGTGGTACCTCTTTACTTGATTTTGGTGACTGCTTCATGGATGGAGGTGGCCACATAATCTAGGTTTTTGGTGGTTAAGCCACACATGTTGATCCGACCACTTGGCAGCAGATAGATGTGCTTTTCACTGACCAGATATTCAACTTGCTTGGCTGTTGAAAACAAAAAGAGATAGAATCAGAGTAGTAGGAATCCTTTAAGCCTCAGCAACTCCATGACAATTTTAGTTTTCCTTCTTTGCCTCGTAATACAGAGAAGAAAACCCAAAGGAGCTATTTTGTCCAATTGTACACAGGGAAAAATCCTCAATTGATTCTGAAAACTAGTCGTATTAGCTGACTTTCTAATCCCCAAGAAGTTTAATAGCGCTCCTCCTCATAGGAATTTTAATCTGGGACTATCTCCCAACCAAACCTTGTACATCCCATTCACAGAACACGCTATCAACTGAAACAACCCTCAGACTTCAGAACATTCCATTGATACGAAAAACGGGTTATGAAGTGCTTCCTTCGTCTCTTCCTTAACCTGAATTTGCTTAACCCTGAGCACCTAGAAGCAACCTCCCTTGGACATTTCATTTTCACAGTACATTGTACAAGGCCCCATGCATGAGAGGAGCTGGATAAATGTTGTGTGCATGAACCAACGGGCTGGAAACCTGCAGACACCTCTCTGATCTGACATGTCTTAGCTCTCTCATTCAAACATAAACAGGAGCACTTTCCCATGTGTTTGCATAACTTCTCATGGATAGAGCAGGTAGGGACTGCCTGTACTTCGTTTATGCCACAATCTCTAGAGCTTTTTTGCTTTGTTGCAAGGCCATGAGAGAATTTCAACCGATTGTTGTCTAGTTTGTACCCTTAAGACACCATCATTTGAGGGAATGGGATAATAATTGTTATGGATTGAATGTTTGTGTCACTCCAAAATGCAGGTGGAAACCCTAACCCCAATGTGATGGTATTGGGAGGTGGAGCCTTTGGCTGGTGATTAGGTTCAATGAGGCCATGAGGGTGGAGCCCCATAATGGGAGTAGTGCCCTCATGAGAGACTAAAGAGAGCGTGCTCTCTCACCATTATGTGAGCATGAAGCAAGAACACAGCCACCAGCAGGCCAAGCAGAGAAACCCCACCAGGCCCTGACCATGCTGGCACCCTGACCTCAGACTTCCCAGCCTCCAGAGCTGTGAGAAATACATTTCTGTTGTTTAAGCCACCCAGTCTGTATTTTGTTATAGCAGCGCAAACTAAGATGGGAACAAAATCATAATAATCAGGAGCAAACCCTGTGCCAGCCAGTGTTCTAAGCACTTTATATTAACTCAGTTCATCTTTTTAAAAATTGATTTAGGAAGAGGAGAGAGAGAGAGAGAGAGAGAGAGAGAGAGAGAGAGAGAGAGAGAGAGAGATGGCATTCTGGTAGCCCTGGTTTATAGTAACTTCCAGGACCTTGATGTCCCAATTACTACCAAGCCAGGCACACAAGTTCCACATGCAGGTGAGTGGCCATGTCTGCAACACATGGCCTGGCCAGTGGGTGCTTGGGAATAACTTATTAAATGAATGATCCCTCTATCACTGGAAGGGACAGCCAATTGCAAATAGGCCTACTGACGGCTGACCAAGATCATTCAAGGCTACCCACTGGACATTCAATCATCTTTTAATTCCAACTACCAATCTAAGTTTTTATTTATGACATGGAAAGGTAACTTTGTAACCTCTTTTTTGAGGGCAATGCTTAAGAGACTAGGAAAGACCGGTTAAGAAATTATGTCCCTGCCCAGCCAGGTGGCTCAGCTGGTTGGGGGGTTAGCCTGCACCAAAAAGATTGCAGGTTCAATCCCCAGTCAAGGCACATACAGGAGGCAACTGACTGATGTTTCTCACATCAATGTTTCTTTCTACTCTCTCACTCCCTTCCTCTCTCTCTAAAAAAAAGTCAATTAGGTCCCTGTATAATCATATGTAATATTCATATTTAGGACTAAGGAAGAGCCAAAGGGTACCTAAGCATTTATAACAGACCTTTCATAAATCAAGGCTCCAAGCCATAAACCTTGTTACGTCCCAGCTGGCTCTGAGCCACTTCCCAGCCCACAAAAATGAAAATATCTTAATTATGGGACACAGGACAGACCACAATCATGCTCTTCTGAGACCCAGGGAGTTCAAGAGATGGATGGGACACACTGAGAAAACCTAACTTGTTCTGGTCTAAAGTTCTCGATGACCAATTAGGCAACAGCTAATGGAGCCAAGTCCAAGGACACTGACTGAGAGGAGTGCTGGTTCCAATAGTGAGCATTTGGGGGTGGGGAGCACTTACTGTTCAACCCTGTGAAGCTGAACATTCCAATTTGCTCAGTGATGTGGTTCCAGGTTCCAGGGGTCTTGAGGGCCTCTAGTCGTGCCCTGAGTTCAGATCTCATGGTCAGAATCCGGTCAGCCATTGTCTTCACATTACCTTTCCTGAGTGGACAGTAACATAAATACCAATAATACATGAAAACACAGATGTTTAAAAACCACAATTCAATCTATAAGCTGAAAATGGGACTACCACTTGCCTGTTATGGTATGTGGGTGCCTGGATGGGGGATATACAGGCCAAAGAGATACGGTTACCAGGCAGAAGGAATGGAATATATTCACTGATGGAGCTCAGTTCTAGTCTTGGGTATACTAGCTGTAATACCACCTATGTTTAAACTCAGACTTCACCTAGGTGCTGATCTAGACAGAATGATATATTTTATCAGGACTCATTAAATAGAGATTGCAGATTTAGCTACTATATAAAAATTACTGTTTCAAATAAGATAAAATATATGTAACGTTAAGAATGAAGAGCCCCCAAATTGTCACACTAACTTGAAGTTGGATATTCTATCCTATCAGGAATTCCTTCCTGTTTCCCCACTTTAAGGGGACAAAGCCTAGATGGTGGGAGAGTGGGGGAAACTTGCATTTATTCGAGTGTCCCTTCCTATGTTCCCAGTGCTTGTGAGGCACGAGTGTTGTGTTATGCACATGAGAGTAGGTGGCAGCCCTATTTCATAGAAATATCTGAGATTCAAAGAGGCTGAAGTAATTATGTCTTGCCTCCGCTAAAATAAGAGGAAGAGATAGTTAAATGTAATGGGGCACTTACTGTTCTGCAACCCCTTGCCCATCAGGTTGAGTCCCTTACCATTCCTTAAAGAGCTCGGGGTTAGAGAGGGTAGTGGCCACGATCCGTGCTCCCTGAGCAGGGGGATTGGACCAAGTGATTCGCACAATCTTCTCCATCTGGGAAAGGACCCGCTGCATGCTATCAGGTTCTTTCGCAACCACGGTCAGATTCCCCACACGCTCATCTGGAGAAAGAGACGGGAATTAGCCTTGGTGGCCCTGATGGGGGCAGGGGTGGAGGGTGGGGCTGCAACTCAGGAGAGCACTCACTGTAGAGCCCAAAGTTTTTGGAGAAGGACTGGGCACAGAAGAGCTCGAATCCTTCAGACACAAAATAGCGAATGGCCCAGGCATCTTTCTCTAGGTTTCCAGATGCGAAGCCCTGATAGGCTGAGTCAAAGAAGGGAAACAGAAACCGGCGCTGCGAGGAAGGAAAGTGAGTCAGGCAGGACATCCTTCAGGAACCAACCTCAGACACTGGCTTTTCATCCCCAACTGTTTCTGGAAGGAATTTCTAAAACTATCCATTTCTCCTCTCTCTCTCTTTTCTGCATCCAATCACCACTTTACATCTCTATTTCTCTGTTCAGCTAAACACCAACCCCTAAATCTAACAATTTTGGTAAACCTTGTTTTTTCAAGTGTATCGCCCCAGAGCATCATGATGCTGCCTTGCCAACAGGGCTTAGGGATGGAGGCATGGAGGCAGTGTCTGACCTACATTGGCAGATTCTTTCCCATGAATTTCTGGTGTGATAAGCTTAGTCAAATGTCAGCTTGGTATCCCCAGGGCCTCTTCATAACTTCAGGGCTATTCTACTGGACAAGTACACTGCATACTCTCTAGTCTTATCACTCCGGTCTCCTCAAAGGGCTCCCCACATTGAACTTGCTCCTCCTCTGGGCTCACTCTCTATGTGGGCACCACCTCCCTGATCCCAACCATCCAAGCCAGCGACTAAGGTGCATCCTCCTGTCCTGCCTCTGCAACTCATCCCTCACATCCAATCACCCTCCCAGTCCTATCACTCCTGTCTCCTGGGAGCTCTAGAATCCTTTCACATCTGTCAATGCCATCTACTTCACCCAGGTCCCCATCAGCTCCTACCTGGATTATAACAATAGCCCCCTAACTACTCTCCCAGCCTGTCTAATCTGGACTCCCTCTGATCCATTCCCTGCCATGTAGCCAAGGTGACTTGAAGACAATGCACAACTGATCATGTCACTCCATGACATCAAAGGTTTTCATGGCTCCTCATTGCCCTCAGAATGAAGTCAGTGCCGCAGCACAGGCTCTGGTCCCCATTTACCTCTCTAGCCTCATGACTCACATTCCCCCAAAGCCCTTGGAATCTAGGCCAGGAATTACTTTCACTTCCTTAAACGGGCCATGACCTCTACACCTTGGGTTTTGGCCATGCTCTTCCCCTTACAGGGGACATTCCTGCCCCTCCAGCCCCCACCTGTCCTCATCCTTCAAGTTTCAACATGGAAACCACTTCCAGGAAGGTTTCTTCTGCCATACCACCCCTCCCCCATCCTCCCCCCCCCCCCCCCCGCCCCCCACACACACACATACTTCCCAAAGTCCGGTCTATGTGCCTCTCTATAACCCCACCAACAAAACTGTCTCACGTGGCTGTTTCCCCAAACAGGCTGTGTATGCTCTTTGAGGGCAGCTTTGTTCACTAGTATATCCCCATGCTGCCAGTCATATAAGTTTCCCAGTGAGTATTTTTTAAACACCTTAATAAAGAACATATGTACACTTTAAACTAGAAATTCCAATCTAGAAAGTTACCCCAAAGAAATAACACAATGGAGATTTATTACATAATTGTTCATAAGAGCAAGAAACCTGAGATCTTAATGTCCATCAACCAATTTAGTCAATCCCTATGTGACATGTCCATGCATGGGAAACAATGCTACAAAACATTTAATGACATGTAAGGGAGTTCAAATCAAAGACAAAGTATGTTATAAAATGGTCTAGACAAAATAATCCTGCCTTTGTAAAACAGATATGTTTATATGTGTAACTACACTAAAAAAAAAACAACAACAAAAATACACCTTACATTCTGCACCAAAATATTGACAGTGGTTTCCTTTGGATAACAGGATTTACAGTTAATATTTATTTTCTTCTTCAGGCTTTTCTCCACTTACATATTCTCCAGTAAATAGGCATGGCTTCTGAACACATTCAATGTTAATACAGACTACTTGTTAAGAGAGGCTCTGGAAAGGCAGTTAGTTACCTTCATGACGGAGGCGATCTCCTTCCACTGCTCTGGAGTTGGGTCTGTTCCAGTTGGGTTGTGTGCACAGGCATGGAGGACAAAGATGGAGAACTCAGGAGCATTCTGAGGAAAGGGAAGCTACATCAGCTTGGACACAAGCAGGACTCTCTTGCTTATCAACTGATCCAAAAACTTTTCCCTGCTCCCTATGGCTCTGCTTACTTTATCATCTCATCACCCACCTCCAGATCATTCAGGAAACCCTGGAGGTCAAGTCCTCTCTTCGTTGCATCCCAATAGTGATAGGACCGAATGTCTTTAAATCCAGCGGCAGTAAACACAGCATTATGATTCTCTGCAAGCAAAGGGGTAAAAATGTAAATGGTTTTATAATCACAGGAGGTGTAATTGTAAAGGACACAGGTCAACTTCCAGGGCCCTGGAATGTCCACTGGGTGACATCGAGGTGAGGAGTTAAGAATGGTTGTAACCAAAAACAAATTCAACCAGGCTTCTTCATGCTAAACTTATATCCTAATGGTCCCTATATAGCTACATTCTATGCCTCCTCTGGGAAGTTTTAACACACATGAAAACATAAGTCTACCAAGAGTCTTGGGAAAAAGTATTCCTAATGTGAATTTAAGCATCATATTACGCGTGTCCTGCCAAAATCCACTGATGAAGCCATTCCTAAATGTCAGGTGATCCAGGGCTGGATTACATTTTCTGGGTAAACAGTGAGAATCATGAGGATAATTGCCCCTAGTTTCTTTGTTTCTCCTCTTAATACACCTAAAGAACTCACCCCAGGTTGGTGAGGATACATAGATGGGCGTGTCCTTGTTGTTTGTTCCATTGTACCATCGCGCTAAGAACTCGGCTCCGATTCGAAGTGCACCTGTTCCCCCCAAAGACTGCACACCTCCTACCTGAAAGAGAAGAAGCAGGGTCACTGGTTGATAATGGGGAAGTCAGAAAATATCGGGAAAAATACAGTAATGATGAGCATTTACTTTGTGCCTGCTCTATGCTAAGCCCTTAAATGTACTGTCTCATCACACCTCACACCTACATGAAGAAGATACTGTAATTTGCCCATGTTTACAAATGTGGAAATGGAGGCTGAGAACTGAAGCACATTGCTCAAAGTTACCAACTATGAGCATTAGGGAAGTCTGAAGTCTGACTCTGGAGGGAGCTTCCCTTCTGAATAC
Organism: Myotis yumanensis; assembly: GCF_028538775.1. Classification (NCBI taxonomy): domain Eukaryota; kingdom Metazoa; phylum Chordata; class Mammalia; order Chiroptera; family Vespertilionidae; genus Myotis; species Myotis yumanensis. The sequence goes on along the minus strand of NW_027223764.1, from coordinate 19,568,631 downwards.
AGAAGAAGAGAACATACCTAGGCCACATCAGAGTGTGCCCTGGAGGGCACACCCTCAATCCCTTTGATACCCATCCCAAGATCAAAACTGCCCTCCAGCAGAAGCCTGGAAAATAATGTTCCAGCTTGCCATTGACATCAATCTGAATACTGCTTTCTCCTTCCATAATGCAGGCTTAGGAATCCTTAGACATATATTCTAATGAAACAAAGGTGACATGTGAATACTACTTTCTCTCCTTGAGCTTCATCTCATCTTAAAATGACCTCACGGGGCAATAATGAAAGTCCTAAGTTTTACCATTTACCAAATACCTTCACATACATTCTTTTTTTTATCCTTATACAATCCCATGAAATAAGTTCTAGATCCCAAATTTACATGAGGAAACTGATTCAGAGAAGTGGCTTGCCAAAGAAGACACAGGTGGTGAGTAGCAGAGCTGAACATCAACCCAGGTCTTCTCACTCTAGTCACTAAGCCATTGTTGTTCTGCCTCTATATCTTTGATTTTGCCCTTTCATGATTTAAACAAGGTTTTGGCATAACTCTTTCAGTAGAGAAATGTTATAAATTACATGTTGCTTACTATGTCTATAGGATTAAGGAGAAAGAAAGGAAGAGTACATGGAAAAGCCTATCTAAATAAAAGGAAGGACACATATCAACCTAAAATCAGTGGCAACCTCTGTGGAGGGGCCTCGGCTATGGAGAATAGTGGTCTAAGGGACTGTGGCCTAACCTGTAAGTTGTCTTTTATTTACTTATTTATTTATTTTAAATATATTTTATTGATTGTTTACAGAGAGGAAGGGAGAGGAATAGAGAGTTAGAAACATCGATGAGAGAGAAACATCGATCAGCTGCCTCTTGCACACCCCCTCCTGGGGATGTGCCCGCAACCAAGGTACATGCCCTTGACCGGAATCGAACCTGGGACCCATCAGTCCGCAGGCCAATGCTCTATCCACTGAGCCATACCGGTTAGGGCTGTAAGTTGTCTTTTAAAAATAAAAATGTCTTCATGTATTATTTGTAAAATTTTTAAATAATTTTTTTTTTAAATATATGGTGGTGTCTAGGACCTTCTCTAAAATAATTCAGCTTTGGCAGGGCAGTGGGAGGTATACAAGATTGACCAAATACAAATCATTGTTGAAGCTAGGTGATGGATGCATGGAGGTTTGCTCATTATACTGTTTTATCTATTGTTGTAGATATTTGAAATTTTCTATGATAAAATGGTTTAAAAAGCCCACTGGTGTGGCTCTGTGGTTGAACATCAACCTATGAACCAGGAGGTGACGGTTCGATTCCCGGTCAGGGCACATGCCCAGGTTGTGGGCTCGATCCCCAGTAGGGGGTGTGCAGGAGGTAGCCGATCAATGATTCTCTCTCATCACTGATATTTCTATCTCTCTTCCTCTCCCTTCCTCTCTGAAATCAATAAAAAAATATTTTTAAAAAAGAAAATATGAAATGCACTGGACTAAGAGGGAGGGCTATGTTCCACAAGTAACAGCCCCAAGTCTTACAGCATTAAGTGATCAATAATGGGGAGTGTTGGGCAAAGGAATAAGTGTCTGCCCAACACAGTTAATAAATGTGTAAGAATGTACAGTCTTAGGAGAAGAAACTCCCCAACACAGAATCTCTGCTTTCATTTGTTAACAGAATTCCAACTATCAACAGCACCTCAGAAAGAATCCCCAGTTGCCAAAATTCCCCACTTCCAAACTTTATCAAGACACTCCTCTCCCTCTATGGAAACACTGGATTGTCAGAGCAGTGTCCCAATGCCACCCATAATCTCTAAACTCTTCCAATTCTACCCGTATTATCCTTCAGTTCCTTGAAGTGAGTCACCCTAATTAAGTTAATTACTTGCCTAATCACCGACCTGGAGCCTCACTGCCTTCTGATACACATAATAATGTGCCCCTGTGTAACCTTCACTAGACCCTGCAGTCCTGTTTATCAGAGCATATAGGTAACAGCATGTGGGGATAAATCAGGTGTCTCCAAGATGTGGTCCCTTCCACTCATGAGGGCACACTAGACAATGGCCCAGGGGAGCGATAAGGGCCGCTGGTTTAAATTGCATAATATCTAACTGAGCTATTGCAAAAACCTGAGCTCTTTCCCTTCCTACGCACCCAGCCAAGTTTATCTTCTTCCAACACTTTTATTGGGTAACTCCTCTGCTCAAACCTTCAGGTGGCTTCTCCTGCCCGGGCTGCTAAAACCAGCCTGCCTGATCAGATAGGTCTCTTTACATAGAGGCCTGCTTACCTCTTACCTCTGGCCCTGAACTCCCACTACTTCAGACAAATACCTCCCTCTGTACCTTGTGGTTCTCAATCCGGCTGTACTTTGGAATCACCTAGAGGGCTATTAAAAATATGCCCGTTGCCTGGCTGGCATGGCTCAGTAGTTGAACACCAACCTATGAACCAGGAAGTCACGGTCCAATTACTGGTCAGTGCATATGCTTGGGTTGCAGGATCAATCCCCAGTGTGGGATGTGCAGGAGGCAGCTGATCGAAGATTCTCTCTCATCATTGATATTTCTATCTCTCTCTCCCTCTCCTCTCTGAAATCAATAAAAATATACTGAATTTTTTTTAAAAAAATTTGTTTTAAATGCCCATGAAGGGAAGGTAGTAAAAGGGCAGGATAGGGTGGTACCCTCCAAGATTCTGATTTAACTGGCCTGGTGTTGGGTCCAGCCATCAGTATATTTTTAAAAAATCCCCAGGTTATACTAATGTAGCCAGTGTTGAAAACCAGTGTTGTAGTCTCATTTCCCAAGGTTCAGTGGAAGTCTCATCTTTGGCCATCACCAGCCTCCTCCTCCTCTGAATCCCTACAACACTGGGAATCTCCACCAAACAACTTCCTGCCACACAGAGCCTCTCTCATTGGCTGCTTCCAAATGTGCTCCTCTTCCAAGGGTCTCTAGTTATACACAGACTATGTACCAGGAAGCACTGAAATGAGAGAAGCTGAGACCAAGGCTAGAAGAATAAAAGGATACAGTAAAACTGATAGGATCTTCAGAGAGCATCTAGACTAGTGGTTCTTGAACTTTTGGGGGCCACAGACTCCTTTCGAAAATCTGATAAAAGCCTTATGAGACCAGGAGCCACAAACTAGTCTTTCGGTAACACGTAGATGAGTCATAGGGGCCAGAGGGGTAAGTGATTTGCCTATGGTCAAAAAGAGTGGCAGAGCTGGATCCAGACCCTAGTCTTTTGATAAATCCATTAAATTCCCTTAGCTTGGCATTTCCTCTGACTGCTTCAAACCCAGTAGCTGAAATGTGATAATCAATTGGGCAAAAGTAAACCATTGAAGAAGCTGTGCTTTATACAAAAGCACGTTATTTGCACTATCAGGTTCCTGAGGTCACACTACTTAAACCCTGATTCATCGACAGTTCAATAGACATAACACCTAACATTTTAAAACAACTTGAATTTTCAACCTCTTTTTCACCTTCACAGTTCCTAAAGAGAAAATATATATCCTCATCCAAAAACTCACCCGCTTCTCCTTTATTGCCGGGCTGTCATCCCCGAGGGCAAGGCAGGAAGCATGGGTCCGGAACTCCGGTAGGCCCAGGATTGGCAGATACTCGTGGTTTAGGTTACTGTCGTTAGCAATCTTCTGCTCCACCTTTCTCACTACAGGCAAAACCCAGGGCTGGGAGTCATCCGTGCGATAAGCTAGAACATGGAAAAGAGTTACATAAGGGACTTATATGAGGCTTTGTCCAAATAAGAGTTTGGAACTATGAACAGGGAAAATTCTATCACCATCTGATCAAAACAAACTAAAGTTCAGGAAGTGACTGCCCGCTTTGGGCCAAGCACTGGGCTAGGTGCTGGGCAAGTAGAAAGACAGACATGGTTCCTATCCTTACAGAACTTATAGTTCTTAAATTTATGATCACCGAAAAATAGAATGTTAAAATAAAACTGGGACATCAGAGCCTGATGGAGTGAGAGAATGCATGTGAAAGCACTCAGCGAACTAAAATGATATATCTTACAAATGCTATGTCAGTATTACTAGTGCACTGAGGTCTCTATAGCCATTGACCCACCAATCTGCTTCTTTCTGTATCGCCCCAAGAGACTTCCAGAAAAAGGCTAGGTGCTACTTCAGATGAAAGCTGCACCTTCAAACATAAACATGCAGAGAGAGGGGTGTGAAAGGAGACCCACCTCCTCCTCCTGTCCCATACGAACAGAAATGGGACAAATGACAAGCAAACGCCCTGTGACTGAAGATTCCAACAACTGGTTACACAATCACTCAACAGCCCACTGAAACACATCTGCGTCCTCTCTCTGTGTTCTGACATCAGTCAGTGTTTACCATTTTAACTGTCCCTCCCACTTCATGTGCTTCACACTTTTATTGATCTAAATGCATCTATTTCATAACCTTTAATCTTGCTTACAATCAAATTTCTAAGCACTTCTACACTAAAAGTATTTTTTGTCCACTTTGAGTTATCCTATAACTGATCCCCCCCCGCCTTTATACTACCCTATGCTTATTTGGGGATTATGGCTTTAGAGGGCAGCTGTTCTGGCTTGCACCCAAGCCCGTGATCTCTCTGAGTAGGATTCCTGCTGGGGCCATTTGCCTCTCTGCTTGAATGTTTAGGTCTCCAACAAGCCTATACTTTTGCAAGTGATTTTGAAACTGAAAATTTTAGAGTAGTTCTGATTAACTGGGTTGATTTCTGCCCAATATCAATCCCTAACTTTTTAAAAAAATCACTTTGTGGGGTGGTTGATATTATTTACTGAACAACACATGTTGATTATACAAAATTTTAAAAAGCCCAGAAAGTAAATAATAAACATTATGATTAACATGTAATCCCAGCACTCAAAGATAAGGAGTATGAAAATTTTGGTATACAACCTTATAAGCTTTATTTTACATGACTATATTCTTTTATAAAACATGAATCAGATTGTATATAGAATTTTCAATGTGCTTTTTTCCACTTATCAAAAAACTAATTGTCGCCGAAACTGGTTTGGCTCAGTGGATAGAGCGTCGGCCTGCGGACTGGAAGGTCCCAGGTTCGATTCCGGTCAAGGGCATGTACCTGGGTTGCAGGCACATCTCCAGTAGGAGATATGCAGGAGGCGGCTGATCAATGTTTCTCTCTCATCGATGTTTCTGACTATCTCTCTCCCTTCCTCTCTGTAAAAAATCAATAAAATATATTTAAAAAAAAACAAAAAACTAATTGTCATGAACTATTCTTCTAATAGGTGATATATTCACATGCCCTCATCCCATCTTTATCCTCCATTTAACCTAGTTCCAAATACTCTCACTCCATGAATAAACTGTTCTTAATTTCTTTTTGTAGAAAAGAAAAAAAAGTTTCTTTTTTCCAGAACTTCCCTATGCACATACAAGGAAATACAGCTATGTCCCCCCTCTTTTCACACAAAAGGTAACATATACCATAATATACAGTTTTGTTTCTTGCTTTTTCCACTTGAAGATCTTTTTATATCTGTGCATACAATGTTTTTGTTCTTTTCTACAGCACAAAACTGATGAGTGTACCATAATTTGTTTTGCCGGTCTCTTGTTGATGAACATTTGAGTTGTTTCTAATCTTTGGCTATTACAAAACTTCAGTGAACAACCTTGTACATACGTCATCTTACACGTGTGCAAATATATCTGTTAGATGCAAGGTTGAAATGGTAAAGTGGGCTGAGAAATATGTGCATTTGTTGTTTTTGACAGGCATGTCCAAATTGTCCTCCATCAGAATGTTATCAGTTTACATTCCTACCATCAACATATAAGACTGTCTGCTTCCCCACACAGCCTCACTGAGTGGTGTGTTCGTTGTTTTTTTTGCCAATGTGAGAATGCAAATAGAATCTCAGAGTAGTTTTAATTTGCATATCTCTTATTATAAAGGCAAGTGGGCATTTTTCAAATATATATGAGCAATTTATAGCACAATTTTAGTGGCTAGACAATATTTGTAAATTGTATGTTTTAAATAAATAAAATGAGATAAAGAAAAAGCCACAGTACTATTGCTCTTACCAGTATTGTATACTCTGTGCAACTCTTAAGAAATACTTAATGCAACTGGTGTCAGGGAGGCAGTGTGTCTATATTGTGACAAAAGAGAAATTGGCCAATTTAAACCTCCCTTTCCTCCTTCATTGCTGTTTCCCCAGGTTCCGTTCCAGATGTATTCCCAATGTCTCACCTAAATGGCCTAATGAGGCAGAACTGCAGATTCCTCTTGGGTGACTGGAGCATTATCAACAACCACTGTTCCTGCTGCCCAAGGGATTTTATTCCTGTTTCTGGACTAATAAGTTTCTCACCCATTTTTTTATTCTCTCATTCACCTTACAAGGATGTACTGAATCTATCATGGACCAGGCATTGACTAGAAGTAGCTACACAAAGATGGATAAGATAAAATAAAACACTGCTCTCTAGAAAACATAGAACATAGAGCCATTAATTCTCCTGTGAGGGGTCAGGGGAGATTGTGCAGACAATGAGGTATGAAGGGGTGTAAAAGATAAAGAAAGACAAGCATTCCGCACAGAGAGAACACTGGCAAAGTCCAAAAGGCTTGGAGAGATGTTTTGGAGGATCTGCATTTTCATGATTGGAATGGAGGAATACCAACGAGTGGTTCAAAGAGTCTTGGAGTCTCTTCTAGAAGGAACTTCATTTCACTGGGCAAACCACTGAAAGCATTTAAGCAAGAGAGTGACATGGAGCCCTAGCTGGTTTGGCTCAGTGGATATAGCGTCAGCCTGCGGACTGAGGGATCCCAGGTTCGGTTCCGGTCAAGGGGGCACATGCCCAGGTTGTGGGCTTGGTCCCCGGTATGGGACATGCAGGAGGCAGCCCATTAATGATTCTCTCTCATCACTGATGTTTCTCTCTCTCTCTCTCTCTCTCCCTCTCCCTTCCTCTCTGAAATTAATGAAAATATATTTTTAAAAAAGAGAGAGACAGAGAGAGAGTGACATGGACAGCTGTAATAGGATCATTTGACTGACACGATAGAAAATAACTGGAGAGGAGGATGGAGGCAGATAATCAAGCCAGGAGGTTACTGCAATAATCCCAAAGGAAAATAATGAGGTCTTGAATTAAGGAGCAACAGAAGGGATAAAGAAAAGGAGAGATAATTAAAAAAAGATTTATGCGGTAAAAAAGACAGAAGGTAACAACCTGTAGAGAGCGCCTGGGAAGGCACATGGGCATTTCTTTAATTATTGTCAGCTGAATCCAGTGGTGTTGGCAAAGCCACATCCTGGAAACATGCTTTGCCAGAAACAGGAGTGTTGTCAGCATGACCTTCAGCCCAGGTGCCAGGGGGTGGGTTTTGTTATTTAAATCCAGCCAAGCACCAGGAATGAATACTACTCGGGCCAATCCAAGAATGAACATAATCTCCTTTGTCTTAACTTTTAGTAAAACTTCCTGGTTTTTGCTGTATAAAATAAACATGCTGTATTGGCTCTGGGTCCCTGTCTCTCCATCAGAGGACAGTGGTCCCACTGGCCCCAGCTTTTTCCTTCCATCTCTGTGTCTGTCTCTTTCTTTCATTTTCTCAATCCCCAGCAGCCCCTACTCAGGAACCAGACCGCTCTCTAGCCATGCTGGATGCGGAGAAAAGAGAAATATTTACAGTAACCAAGTAAATAGATATAGGATCCAGGAAAGGGTCCCTGATGACTCCAAAGTCTCTCTCTAGGGATAATGATTGAATCTATTATCTGGTGGAGTTGACCAAGACATAGCACATATGGGGAAGAAAAAAAAGAAAAGGTTGAGAGGAAGGTGAAAATGATGAGTTGTGTTTTAAACATGTTGCATTTGAGGTGGTTGTAGGACAGACTCAGCAAACTATAGCAAATGTGGGTCTGGTTTTCAGGGAAGTTCAGGATATAAAGAAGCCAAAGCCATTGTAATAACAAGGACCTACTGAATACTTAGCACATACGAGGGACCATGCCAAATGCTTTACTTTTTACTCTCAATTCTTGTAACAACTCACAATATAGATACTGTGATCCCTATTTTAGGGGTCTAGAAACTGAGACCAGAAAAGCTAAATAAATTTTCCAAGATCACAAGGTCTGTAAGAACCAGACTGTCATACTTAATCCATGTGTCTTTTTTAAGAATAACAGATGTATAGAAAAAGCCCAAAGCAAGCAGGTCCCAGAGGACTGTGCGAGTGGCCTTTTTATCAGCATGCTCCCACCTCCATGCAGCATTGCTGTTATCCCTGGGTAGAAACCCTTTTAGAGGAGTCACACAGGTTTCAGGTGAGTCCAGCAGTCTTGCTTTCCAGATGAAAAGGGACAAAATAGAGAACTAAAAGATGAAACCATCACCTCTCCTCCTCCTAAGATTTCCACTTCCTTTACCCATTTCCACTCAAGAGCCCATGCAGATATGCCTCTAAGCCCCTTCTCCCACAGAGGTTCTGGGGAAAGGGCCAGGGGTACTCAGAAACACCTAATATAGCACATCTCTCCAATAATTTTATCTGAAGATGCCAGAACCCACATTAAAAATGACAACAAATATTAAAGTAAGTACAGTTTGGAACAAAAGAAAGCTAAGTTTACATGACAAACGGACTGGAGTCCATGAGGAAATGTCTTGCTTCAGGCTGGACCCATGTCTCCCCAGCTGAAAGCCATTTGTCTGAAACTTTGAGAAGCAGTAAAACTGTCAACTCAGAAAACATCATACTGATCAGTAGAAAATGCTCTGCTCTAACTATAAGGAAACTATGCAAATTGTCATAGCAAAAAGAAACTCTCTGGAGAAATAATCTGCAAGTAGCAACTAGCTAATGAGATTATGGTTGCAATTTATTCAAAACATGTCCAACATCACTAGAACTTGAGCTGGATAACCGCCATTGGGCTTTAGCTTAACTCGGAGGAAAAAGAGTTAAGTGACTCAAAATCAGTGACTAATTACATTTCCTTCACAAAGAAGATATTGTGGGATGAGTATACAGCTAGGACATACAAAGGCTGAAAAGAGACTTCTTATTCTACTTTACTTTATTTAGACCCTTATCATCCACACCTGTCATCCACAAAAAAGGTCACAGTAATCATCAAAAATAACATTTATATAACACTTTATTTACATATCACATTTCATCGTTATTCATTTAATCCTCAGTCAACGGAAGAGGCCAGTAACATTATTATGCTAACCTAAAGTCAGGAAATATGCTAGTGAATCTTAAGAGTAGAATTTTAGAGAAAGGGCATTCTGCCCTGCCTCCTCATTTCACCAAGTAAGTCTGTTAAATAACCCATCCAAGATCATGTCACTGAATCTGTACCCAAGTCTCCTGGCTCTTTCCACTACAGTGCACTGACTGCCTCTGGAGCACCTGAAAGTACCCAAAACAGAGGAGGGAGCAGAGACCCAGGAGTGTGAGAGACCTGGCCTAGAATCCCAGCTCCACACCACCAATGGCCATATAACTTGCCTGCTTCATCAGTAATAGTAACGACCCTCCAGCGTCATTGTAAGCATGAAATTAGATTAAATGCAAAAATCATCCTATATAATAAAAGCCCAGGGACCATAACGGCGTAAACCATAACGGCGTAAAACCAGAACAACCACTCAACCAGTCGCTATGAGGTGCACTGACCACCTCTCGGTCCCTCCCCCGTCTCCACCCCTGGCCCACAGGCTCCGATTGCTGGATGGCAAACGGGGAACCCTGGTAGGTTGCAGCAGGGTGGGACTGAGGACTGGTGAGGGGAACCAGGTGGGTGGCGGCGGTGGGGCGGGACTGGGGACTGGTGAGCAGGCGGAAGATAGCCCTGATCACAGGCTAGGTCTAGGGACCCTACCCACACACGATTTCGTGCACTGGGCCTCTAGTTTGCTCATAGTAAGGAGGTGAAGTTCCTGGGTTCCTAGAAAACATGACAAAGACACTGTCACAGTTGAAGTGAACTTCTGAGCTGCAGACTATGCATCTGAGCTAATCACAACTGGTCTGGGCTGGGAGGGTGCTTTTTCTCTGCACGAGCACTTTACTTCTGAACCAATGCCAGGAACTTTCATTTTGCAGTTCTTGAACTGAAAATTTTTATTCAACATTTTTTGTGACCCACCAAAGAAATGCCAAAACAATAACAGCAATAGCTAATCCTTACATAACTCCTACTTATGTGCCAGAAACTGTTCTGTGTACTTTAGATGTATGTAATCCTCATAAAAACTCTGTAAGACAATTCAAAGGTAACGGAGTCAATAAAATCTGAGGTTTTAAAATATATATTTAGATCAACATCAATATTAGTTCATCACCATATATCTGGCCCTAAGAAATACTTGGAAGTTTGGATTGGATTTAAATAAGAGGGTGAATGGTACCCACTTTAATTCAATTCAAGGCAATCTTTCGATGTTTCTCCCACTCTGCTGCCTGCTAGAAATATCACTTTTCATTTTGTGGATGAAACTCCGTAGTATTGATTTAAAAATGCTTTCTTATGAAAAATGTCAAACATATACAAAATTTCAAGAATAACATAATGGATGCCCATGTACCCATTTCCCAGCTTCAACAAATTACCAGCTTCAACAAACCCTCACTTTTTAATGGCTTTTTCTAACCCCTCCCCCATAATCTTTGGTGAAGTCTTTTTAACAGGTCATATGCACAGACATAAGCAGTCACAGTGGGAAGCCTGATTCTGAACCACCTTCCTGCCACCCTCTGCTACAAAACAGTCCAACTGTCTGTTTTTAAAAGTTTTACTCCTTTGCCCAGCCGGTGTGGCTCAGTGGTTGAGCACCAACCTATGAACCAGGAGATTTGATTCCCAGGCATGGTCAGTGTTAGGTTTGATTGAGCAATTGAATTGATACCCCTCCCCCAGGAACTGGCATTTCAGATCATTGAACTATGGACAGTCCCTTTGCTGAAGACATTTCACTTGTGGTGACCACATTCCATTATCCCCCTCCGCGTATGCATAAAGAGGTCTCCGCCCAGAAAAAGCCCCTTTAAAAGCCGCTGACTCCGTCACTGGGTGCTGGAGGCATCCAGACTCAGCCACCTGGTGTGCGGATGATTGAATAAATGAATAAATTCATAATCCCTTACCACTCTGACCTCCTGTGTTCCTCCTTCAGGACCGAACAGTCAGAGCACATGCCCAGGTTGTGGGTTCCATCCCCAGAGGGGGGCCTGCTGGAAGCAGCCAATCAATGATTCTCTCTCACCTTTGATGTTTCCATCTCTCTCTCCCTCTCCCTTCCTCTCTGAAATTATATATATATATATATATATATATATATATATATATATATATATATATATATTTTACTCCTTTTAGTAAAGTCTGTTCCCTAGCATAGAACATCACCCTATTCATTTTCTTCTTCCTGGCTGGACTCTGTATGTGGTCCAGAAAGTGCGTGGAGTTTCAAACATCCAAACGACAGTTGATAGAAATAAAAATTTCACCAGAGAAGATTAAAGTTAAAGGAATTTAAGAGGCACTTAGAGTCCAAATCTTTTTCTTGGCAGAAGAAGAAAACTGAGGCCCATGCTCTGAACTGTTCAAAGTCCAAGAAATACAAGCAAGAAAGGAAGGCAAGGATGTGTAGAAAATGAGTTTCTAATGCCTTTCCACCCTCTCTACTCCTTTCCTACCACTTCTAAACGGCGGGAACATTCTTCCCAGGTCCCCCCAGGGAGCATTAACCTGCCACAGAAGCATTTTCCATCTCTTTTATCTCACTTAACACCTACTTCTTGAAGGCAAAACAAAGCCTGTCTTCAACACCCCCTACACACACACACACACACACAGGGGAAAGTACCTGACTGATACCTGGTAGCCACTCACATATTTACCGGCTCAGAACAAAGCTCCCCAGGGCTGAGTTCTCCCTTGTCCATTTCCCATCTACAGGACTCCAAGCCCAGCAGGCTTCCTATCTTACCCTCTTCTCCCTACAATCTCTGGCCGCCCACTTCTTACGAAGTGAAGAATGTAGTATAAAGAACACGGAACAGCCCTAGCTGATTTGGCTCAATGGATGGAGCCTCAGCCTGCGGACTGAAGGGTCCCGGTTCAATTCTGGCCAAGGGCACAAGCCTGGGTTGCGGGCTCGATCCCCAGCAGGGGGCGTGCAGGAGGCAGCCGATCGGTGATTCTCTCTCATCATTGATGTTCCTATCTCTCTCTCCCTCTCCCTTTAAAATCAATAAAATATATATTTTTTTAAGAAGAACACGGAACGGGGATTGGGAAAACTGAGCTAGTGTCCTGGCCGCTACCTCTGTTCTGTGTGACCTTGGACACATCTCCCTTTGCCAGGGGCTCCTATACCCATGTGTAAAATAAGCAGGTTGAACTAAGCCTCCATGATCTTGCCCCTCCGCGGCCCCTACCCCAGTGCCAAGCTGGCCTCCGCCTCTCCCTCCCACAGTCCCCACAGTCCCGGTTAGGTCCGCTCCGCTCCCCGGGCAACTCACGCGCCTGGGCACGGCATCTTTACCTCCCACTCCCAGGTTGACCTTGCGGGCACGGCATCTTTACCTCCCACTCCCAGGTTGACCTTGCGGGGGTCCGGATCCTCCCGGTAGTCGGCAGTGAGCTTAAAGACCAGGACCGGCGGGGCCTGCGGAACTTCGGCAAACACTGACGGAGGCGCCATGGCGAGAGAGCTGGAGTCCGTGAGGCTGGAGCCGCTCGGTGTGGTTCAGCCGCGCCGGCTGGAGGAGACTCTCACCTTCAACTAGCCAGCGGGGCGGGCCCGCGGCCTCCAATGGTCGAGCCGCGTCCGGAGCTTGGCAACGCGGTTAGCCAATCGCCAGCTTCTGACGCACAAGACGTTATTAGCCAATCCAAGAAGAGAATCTGATAGGCGGCATAATACCACCAATGCAATGGACTACGTCTGAGCTGGGGGCGTGGCGCATATTGATTGGCAGAGCGTGGTCCTATCGCTGAGGCCATTTTCCGGGCGTCCGAGGACGGTGGGGCGGAGCCGAGCGACCAGAGCGTCCCGGAGGCTTCGTCATCGACCTTCGGGGGATCACCAGGTATCTGAGCGGTGGCCGGCGGGAGTTACGGCGGAGGGGCCTTCCGGTACCGGTACACGCACGTTCCTGACCCGGCCTGACCTGGCCCCGACTGGTAGCCAAGTCCCCGGGTCTGCGTTCGGGACGCCAGTCCTCGGGCCAGGACGTGCAGCTCCAGAACCCGCGCGGGCGACCTTGACCATCTCCAGAGGGAAATGGGCGTGGGCCGCGCGCCTTGGTCTCAGGCCGGGGACATCCTACTTAGAGAGAGAGGGAGAGACCGGGAGTTCCTTTCTGCCGCTCTTGCAGTTGGAGATGGTTGTTTCCCTTTCCTTGCACAGAAGCCTGGTCCTAAAGGACCTTCGGGGTCTGGGCGCCGCTCCTGTCCTGCTTTCCTCCCCGGCACGGACTCAGCCCGATCTTGCGTCCTCCGCTGGCTGGCCCCCAGGCTGCCTCTTCTCTCAGGCAGGCTGTTCCTTCCCTCAGTATTCCTCCTCCCCGCCCCCCCCCACCCCCAACCTTGTGACCTTCAAGACCCGTGTAAATGCCTCCTCCGGAAAGTCTTCCCTTAATCCTCACTCTAGTCAAATCCGCCTCTTTCCTTTGCGTCTGACGTACCTTGTGAGCAATATTACCATTTTAGAAAATGCCCTCGTTAAGAACCCACGTCCTAGCTTAGATTCTGGTTCTGCCACTTGCTAACTTGTGCAGGATTAGGCAAGTTACTCGACCTCTCTGTTCTTGCTCGGTAAAGGGGAGGTGATAGTATTTTCCCCCCGGGGATTATGTGAGTTCATACTTACGAAGTGGGTGGGGGGATTTTTGCATCTAGTGAGCACTCCCTACGTGTTAGCTTCTGTTGTCATTGCTCATCTGCCACACCCCGTGTAGGTGGGTGGCTTCTTTGGCCAGAGAGCTTATCCTGTGTAAGTCTCCCTCCGTTTCCTGCACTTAGTGTCTTAGTCGGTGTGCAGTAAAGGGTGGAAGGAGGCGTCCGTTCTCTTGGTGTGTCCGACGAAAACCGTACCTCAGCCTCTGTTCATTGAGTGATACAACACGTCTCCCAATGAATTTTCCACTCAAAGTAATGAACACAAGCCAAGAGAACCTGGAGCAACACTTGCCAACCTTGGGTGGCCTCTGCTGCTTTTCAGAAACACTGCCTTTGGTTTTAAAGGTAACCGCACACAGTGTCTCATGAACAACACCTTCCTCTCAGGTTGCAAGTTTAAAGGTGAAATGACAATGAACTTTCGGTGCTGCCAAAGGCACTGGCAGAAGGCAGCTGCCGAGAGGCGTGTTTTATGGCCCGGCCTCCCCAGAGTCCGATTAGAGGCATGATCTTCACAGTGTTGGCCAACAATATGGTCACTCCTTACGTCATTCCCTAGGGGAAGAACAACCTGGGGTTAGCTAAACACTATCAGCGTAGCTAAGTCCAAATAAATATTTATCGATAACCTAAGCAGTTCCATAACCAAGTCCGTGCTGATAGGGGCAAAGAAAGTGCCATAGGCATGCAGTTTTTCTCATGTCTGCACGATCTCGGTTGTGAATTTTCAGAAAGGGCAAGCAGTTACTAGGTGGGTGGATGGGGGGAGAGGGGCTGGAGACAACATATGTGGGATCCAAGTCTCAAACATTTTTCCTTAGGAATATGAGGTTCTTGGACATTAAGTTCAGTGCCCTTCTGCCCTGAGCCCTGCAGGCTGCCCCTCTAAGTAAAATGCCAATCTTGGAATAAACAAAATGCTTTCCAGGCCATTGCTAATTATAACACTTTGACTTAGAATTGATGCAACACTGCCTGGCTGCTGAATGGATAATTCAAGTCAAAAACTCTTGAGAGGCCAACACTGCCCAGACAGGTAGGCAGCCAGGTAAAGTGAGTGTCCAGGGGAAGGGCAATGAAGGTCAAAAGAAAGATGTTTAGCTAACCTGAGGTTGTTCTTCCCACAGGGAATGATATAAGGAGTGACTATACTGTTGGCCAACACTGTGAATATCATACCTCTAAATCAATGATTCTTAAGCATTTAAGCATCCTCCCTACCATCCCCTTCTGCCTCCCCAACCCCTCAGCCCCTAGTTTCTCCAAAATTGTAAGAGAAGATCTGGGAACAGCTTCATCTGGAATGAATCCCTTTAGAATATACTCTCTTGGAAATCTGAAGTGTTCAGGGCCCAGAGTATAAGAGGCAGGCGAGGCCAGGGCAGCAGTGAGTACTGCATGGACCTCTAAGCAAACTCCACACCTGCTTATTGTATTCAATCTTGCCCCTGATGCCCAGAGGTCTAATTTTAGAAACAGGTCAGGGGAAGGAGGAGTTAGTCACATTTTACATTCAGTTACAAAGTGGTTTGAAATGGTTATATTTAGGTATATGCTGTCACTGAGAGTAGGGTATTATTTAGCAGCTGAGCGCATATTTCTTAACAAACCAAAACTGTAGCTTCTGGTCCCAGGTGCTTCGTGCAGATATAGCCAAGTCCCAGAACCACACCACACACAACTAGTCCCAAAAATGGCACAGAAATGCCATCAAGAAACCCCAATCACAAAGACGAATCTCCTGAGGGGGTAGACCCCAAGTTCCTGAGGAACATGTGCTTCACCAAGAAGCACAATAAGAAGAGCCTGAAGAAGATGCAGGCCAACAACGCCAAGACCATGAATGCACGTGCCAAGGCTGTTAAGTCTCCCAAGCCTAAGGAGGTCAGGCCAAGATCCCAAAGGGTGACATTTGCCTTTGAGATTTATTTACTTTGTTCATTGAATGATGAGCTGCATAGCAGAACAATGCAATCCTTGTTTTGCCTTTTACTAGTTTTGAAACTTTGAGTCAATTACTTAATGTGTCTGAATTTTAATATTCTTAACTGTAAATTGGGGCAAAAAGATTTTGCTTAGTGTTGACATACATACACCTTTAACACAGTTTTAGAAATTATCATTGCCATATAATACACTTTAGTCCCTGAATAGCTGTAGGATAATGACTTAGCTAACTCTCTTTGAAGTCTTTTTGCTCTGGCCTCTCTCTTGCAGGTATATACTCTGGAATTTTTTAAAAATGAAAAAGCAGGAAACAATTTTAAAAATATTTCGAGTTCTTTAAGAAGTCTTGTAGTGAGCAGTAAAAGTCTCGAAGCAACTTAAAGGTAGTAAGACAACATATTTAATAAGTTTAAGCAATGTTAATAATAACTTTGTATTTCTATATTACCTTTTTTGAAGAATAGAAAGTGTTTTAGAAACTATTCCTCTATTCTTTCAACATCCCTAGGTGACTGTCATTATGTGCAGTTGAAACAAAAACTGGATTGACTTAACAGAAAGCAAATGAAGACATTCAGATGACAAAAGAACTTCAAAGCTACAGACCTTAATTAAAGTCAGAGGAAAATTTCCTCTCCTTGTCCTGTTTCTCCCTAAATGCATCACTAATACAGCCTCTTACTTCTAGAGTAATGTGTTAGCATTTTTCCACAAATTTTGATGTTCTTTTTATTGAGCCATACACTTTTATACGAGATAGACATAGATGAAAAGATAATGAAGGAAATAAATTCAATGTGTTTGCTAAGAACATGTTTATTTTAGACTAAAGCAATATACTATAATAAATTGTCTTAATCTATTCCACATAGCTAGCAGGAAAATAGAAGTACATTGTTAACATTTCAACATCCAACAGTAGAGGGCAGCACTGCCCATCTTTTGCAAAATACAGGGTATGGCAAAAGTGACTTTACAGTTCTTTGGAAAATAATATAATGAATTAATAAATAATAATACAAGAGTAAATTCTGTGTTTCGTAAGCCTACTTCTGCCTCAACATGTATTGAGTGCTCATGAGAAGGAAAATAAAAGCAAAGCTCTGGTCATTGTATCTGTGTTTACTTTGACCTAATACTTTTCATAAAGTATTTTTCTCTTTTATTAATTTATTGATTTATTGGTTTTAGAGAGAGAAAGGGAGAATAAAGCAAGAGG
Source organism: Myotis yumanensis (assembly GCF_028538775.1). Classification (NCBI taxonomy): domain Eukaryota; kingdom Metazoa; phylum Chordata; class Mammalia; order Chiroptera; family Vespertilionidae; genus Myotis; species Myotis yumanensis. The sequence goes on along the minus strand of NW_027223764.1, from coordinate 19,551,510 downwards.
TTTGTTGTTCCACTTATTTATGCATTCATTGGTTGATTCCTGTATGTGATTGAACTCGAAACCTTGGTGTAACAGGATGACACTCTAACCAACTGAGCTATTCGGCCAGGGCCAAAGTGTTTTTCTTATTGTTTAGGTGATTACATAGAAAGAATGTCAGAGCCTGTATAGCCTTGAAGTAACTGGTGGAAAACGCAGAAGGTTTTAGGTTCTCTGCTCAGGATATGGGTTCCGTCTGGCAAAGATAAACAGTAGCTTGACCCTGGACAATCAGATAGGGTTATTGTTATGAACAGACCAAATGCTCCTGTGCTTTCTGGGTAGGAGTCAGTCTACTGAACTAGCAGGATGTGGTTTAAAAATGTGTATAACTCATGTGGTGTGATCTCTGATAACTGCTTTTAAATTAAAATTCACTGACTATTGTGTTGTCTGTGTTAGTTTTCCTCTCAACACCTGAGTCAGATCAGACCTATCTTCACGATACCACAAGTCTTATTACTTTAAGAATAATGTCAGACATGATGGGTAGGAATGTCTTTCATGGGATTGCAGTCGGCTGAATGGCTGTGTGTATATATACACAGGTGAAATTGAAACCTTGTATGCTAATCCTCATGCTATTGCTGTATGATTTCTCTATCCAGTAAGAAGCAAGAACAAATCTGTTATTTTGTACTAAAAGTTACATGATGCTCTTGAGCAGGATGACTGAGAAGAGAGAATAATCCTAATCTAGCACACAGTATCCCTAGTACATTTGGACTCTGCTCTAACCCTCAAAACGTTTTGGCAACACTTCTTCAGTGCCCATCTAAATAAATCCCACCAGGAGTAAGAGCTGGAAGACACTTGAGTCTAGTTCCCAGCTCTGCCTTGTGAACTTGGAAAAATTACAACTACTGAGCCTTTGTTTTCTCTCTCCTAAACACAGATAACACCTCCTACGTCTAGAAAAAAGGGTCCATTTGGAAAACATATATTAAAATGCCTTAAAAGCCATGTAAGTACCTAACATATTTCTATCACTGTAGCTCAGAAATGCCTGCCTAACCCATAAGACTTTGTGTTTCTTCTTCTCATTTAGTATCATTATATTGCCTGAGATTGTTCATTTCCATGTGTTCTGAACTTTTGCCATAAACTTGATTGTTTGTTCCTTGTGAACTGAAACCATCAATTATATTTCCTGGTATCTTTCACAGCAACAAGATATTCCCATGCAGAATTAACTTTTTTATGTAATTATGGTAAAAAATTAAAAATTGCTATCATAAACATTATAAAGTATATAGCACAGGAGTAATAACTATATGAACATTGTTGTACAATGATCTCTAGAACTTTGTCATCCGTAATTAATTCTTAACTATCTTCTGCATCACCATTTCCAAAGCATTTATTGTATTGATTGGGCACAAACAGGAAAAAGATATAGGACTTTCACTCTGTAGCTAGGGTTGTCTGGAACAAGGTCATCAAAGATTTCCATTCTGTTCTAAATTCTACCCCCTTTTAAAGAGATTCTGCCCTAGTCTCTCTCTAACCTGTAAACCAGCCATTTTCTATAAACATGGGAATATATACTAGAAAGAAGGTACCTCCATAAAGTGCTTTCAATGCATTATTTATGTCTAGCATATAATTAAACATTTACATGAAGGAAACTGTCATGTTAAAATATAAACTCACTTGCCAATTTGATTTTCAGAATTTTGTTTACTGAAGATAAGTACTCTTTAATTATTATTGCTATAATAGTAGCATTTTTATTTAGCTGGTATGTGTGAGGACTGGGAATGGTATATGGAAGGAAACTCCCAGGAGAAGACTTTGCTTTAGCTATAGATACATGTGCTTCTAGAACTCTCTCAGGATAGCATGACCCTATTTAACTCATAATATGTGCTTTTAGAAACAGTGTACCCTTTCTAGCACAGAATTTCATCTAATGTTGTGATTGTCAATTATGTCAAATTTATTTGGGATAAGAAATTTGATTTTCTTCTTTGTAGCAAACCTAAAAAGAAACTCTAGATAGATTTAAGATGTAAATATTTTAAACTACAAACAAAATAGGGAAAATAAAGGAGATTTTGAAATATTACTAAAATAGGCTCTCCCAATCATGACACAATCACAAAAGCCATAAAGAAAAAAAAATGAGCCCTAGCTGGTTTGACTCAGTGGATAGAGCATCAGCCTGTGGACTGAAAGGGTCCCAGGTTTGATTTCGGTCAAGGGCATGTACCTTGGTTGCGGGCACATTCCCGTGGGAGGTGTGCAGGAGGCAGCTGATCGGTGTTTCTCTTTCATTGATGTTTCTAACTCTCTATCCCTCTTCCTTCCTCTCTGTAAAAAATCAATAAAATATATTTTTTTAAGAAAATGACTTTGTATGGTGATATACACCATAAATAAAAATATGATGACTTGGAAAAGATATTTACAGCATACTTCTCAAACACATCCTATATAATAATCCTATATAATAAAAGGCTAATGTGCAAATCGACCAAACAGTGGAATGACTGGTTGCTATGATGTGCAGTGGCCACCAGGGGGCAGATGCTCAATGCAGGAGCTGCCCCCTGGTGGTTAGTGTGCTCCCACAGGGGGAGTGCCGCTCAGCGAGTAGCCGGGCTCACGGCTGGCAAACGCAATGGTGGTGGCAGAATCCTCTCCCGCCTCCACGGCAGTTGGACATCCCCCGAGGGCTCCGACTGTGAGAGGGCACAGGCTGGGCTGAGGGGTTCCTCTCCAAGTGCACAAATTTCATGCACTGGGCCTCTAGTCTATTATATATTCAGAGCATTTTATTGATAGAAAGATGAGCTAAGGATATGAAGAAATCAGGAAAGAATAAATACAAGTGGTCAATAAACATATTAAAATTCACCCTCATTATTAAATTAAATCCACATTAATTTATCCATTTTGCTCATAAGATTGAAAAAAATTAAAAATATTGATAAATTAATGTTGAGAATGCAGGGGGAATGGCAGTTTCATGCACTGTTGGTGAGATGTCAATTGATAAAACCTTTTCAGAGCGCATTTTGGCAATATCAGCCAAAAAGTGCAGATACCAGCCAACCTCTCCTCCGGGGATTTATCCTAAAGAAATTTGTACAAGTTTACAGAAAAAGATAGATATGGAGTTAATACAGTTATGCTTTGCAGCATTGCTTTAGTAGAAAAATAATAAGCAATGACATACTTTCCAACAGATGTGTTATTTATAACCTAAAATCAAGTTTTTATTGAAAAATAACAGATTTGAAAGAGCCTTCACAAGAATACAAAATTGAGACAGTCTAACAACTATAATTATGTGGAGTAGAGGGGGAAAGTAGTTCTTCAAAGCACTACAGATGTAGTACTTTAAAACTTCAGAAACTTTTGACAAAGAATAATGTAGTGTGCTACAGTTTAGAACAGATCTTGAAATTGAGGGACCTATTGAAAATTACTTGATAATAAAATAGTGATTTTTTTAAAAATATAAATTCTAAGACACTGTATCCAGAATCTAAAACAGTTTCTCATATCTAGTAAATCTCAATAAATATTGGCTGAAAAAATAAATGAAGATGATATCTTGATCTGGTTTGTTATAAAAATTGATGCAAAACTGCCTGAGTATTAGCACTTGATGCATAGCAAATGTTCAGTAGTTCACTACTTTCCTGGGGGCCTGTCTACCACATTATAGGAGTTTGTTTATTTAAAACCATGTATATAGTGCTTATTACAGGTACTGTTCTAAGTGCTTTATAAACAGCAAATCGTTCAAATTATAATCACCACGGAAGTACATGGTCTTCTTATCCCACTTAACAGATGAGGCAATTGAGGCAAAAGCAAGTTGTCTGAGATGGCACAGCTAGACAATGGTGATCCTTGCTCCACTGTGCCATGTTGCCTCTACTGTGACAAAAATGTATTGAATGAAGGAATGGATGAGATTTTATTGTTTTCATATTGTGATGTTTTTTTCCCCCAGAGAACTCAGAATATTTTCTTTTAAATCATAGCTAAAAATCACAACTTTCCTTTCAGAGTAGGGCGTATTTTTTAAACATTTTAAATGTATTACTAGTTAGTTAATCATGTTTAAAAAAAAAAAAAAAGATCAAGAGAGGTACTTGTTCCTATGATGAAGTCACTGTATTTGCTTTCTGACATCATATTAATTTCCATACAACAGTTCCAAGTTCTGAACAGAGAAACATCCTGCTCTAGAAGTGGAAGAGGCATAAGGGCTCACAGGGAATTACAAAACAATGTCAAAATTATTGAATGGGGTAAGGTATTGTGTATGGCTTTAACCTTCCACATGACTAAAGCAGTGGATCTCTAACTTTTCCAATCAGGAATCTTTCTAATGTAAGCTAAGCTTTGTAGACTTCTTGAGTTATTTTTTAGTTTTTGTTTTAATTTTAGTTCTAACCTTAGTTTAACTTCATCTTATAACAAAAAACTAGTGTTTCTTTTTCTTCATGATTTATTCATTCATTTGATTAATATTTATTGACAATCTACTATGTGCCAGGCATTGCACTAGGAGTTAAGGATAACATGGTGAACAAAAAGAAAAAGTCCTTATCCTCACAATTAATGAGGATGACAGTAAGAGCATTGAATAAGCAGAAATACTAAAATTACAGCCATGGTAAGTGCTCCATATCTTTCACATCTAATTCCTACTCCAGCAGCACATCTTAGATCCTACACCTTGCACATATTTTCAATTTCTGGAATCCATATTGGCAACCAATGTTTTCGAGAGAAAACATCCCATCTTCTCTAATAATTAAAGCATAATATGCAAATCAACTGAACAGCAGAACGACCATCCAGAGGACCACACTATGACACGCACTGGTGCCAGGCCAGCCAAGGCGGGTGTGATGCGACTTGTGGGGGGGCCCCACCATCACCCCATAATCGCCCTGCAGAAGGAGGCCCAGGCCACCAGCTGGCGGGGCAATCAATCAGGGGGCTCCGTGATCGCCCCAAAGAGGGAGGCCCAGGCTACTGACCAGCAGGCTGCGGCAGGTGAACAGGGCCTCCCTCTATGGGGCAATGGATCGTGGGACTCCCGGACTGCAGGCCAGGCTGAGGGACCCCCCACCCCGAGTGCACAAATTTCGTACACCGAGCCTCTAGTTAAAAATAATGCCTTTATTATTGTATTATTGCTTCTAGCTCTTTTTTTCTAAAAAATAAAAGCAAAAACATCGTTTTTAAAAGTCTAATTTCCATTAGTAAAATATAAGTATTTTTATCTTTGTGATTCAGTTGAGAAACGTGAAGCAAGTAAGAAATTTACTCTTGAGAGTAAGAGGTTTATTAAGTTAAAGAAACAAGTATCAAGAGAAGAAACATTTATTTATATATTTATTATTCCTATCCTACATAGGACAAAAATCTCTAAAGGCTAAAAAGAAAACTGACGACAAGCACTGTCCAAGGAGAACAGCCCTGTTATACAGGGTGAATAGATATTGCCAAGAGATTTACAGCATCTTATGTCTGATGGACACGAGAACCAGTGCAGGGCTGCAAAGTCTCCTCTGGAAGACCATTGACCCAAGAGAGTAAACGGTAGGCAGAGACAAGTCAAGTTCAGAGTTGGGTCTTCTGGTTCCCCAGGGAGGATTGGGCTGTAACTGAGGTATGAAAGGCCTCAGTGGAATGAGCACTAAAGGCCCCATAAGCTCCCATCAGGATTCCCCCAAAGGCAAAGTTACTGGTATAGTCAGAGACAAAAAACAGTATTGGGCAAGCTCCAGAATTACAGATAGTGTGACAGCCAATAGGCTTAGAATCCTTCTAGAGACATATACAGGATGCACCCCTATGATGTCCAGTTTCTTCCATTGGAGTGGGTTCTTCATTGTATTTAGTTCACTATCTTTTATCCAGGTGCTTGCTAATCAGAGCATGGTCCTCAGACCAGCAGCATCAGTATCACTTATGTGCTTGTTAGAAGTACAAAATTTCAGGTCCCACCCTAGGCCTACTAAGTCAGCATCTGCATTTAAAGGAGATCCCCAGATTTTTCCTAAGCACATTAAAATTGAGAAGCATCATTTTGCCCCCATCAGCTTCTGCGATTGTAAAATAGATAAGGTCATTTCTGACTCAACTTGCTCAGAGCTTTGAAGATGCTCTGAGATTTTTTTTAAAAGGAAAGCATTTTCAAGAGAGAAAATTGCTACACAACTATTAAACATCAAATTTCTTTTTACCTGGGCAACTTGGTTTACTTAAGCTATTTTCAGAGTAGACAATCAGTGACTGTTTAACTGACTCAGTCTATAATTGTTGTCCTATCTTAAAATGCTCTAAAGCTCTGTTCTGTTTTGTTTAATGTATAAATCAATGATTCTGAATCTTTGCTGCACATTAGAATTTTCAGATTTTTTCTGACAACCGAAGCCTAAGCCCTTCCCAAAGATTCTGATTCAGGAGGTTTGGGGTGCAGCTTGGACATATGTAATTTTTTAAAGTTCCTTGAGTGATTCTAATGCTCTGCTGGAGTTAAGAACCATTGAGAGAGCTGAATTGAGAGATGAACAGAATTAGACATACTATACAATAAACAAATGTAGAAGTGACAATAAAACCAAAAAATGGCTTGAGCTTTGCCTTTGATCTTGAAATTTTGCATTCAGGAAAATTTCAATAAGAATATGTGTATAAAAATGTATGTGCACAGAGGCTCATTGCAACATTGTTTGTAATAACAAATATTTTGGAAACAATTTTAATAGCACCAATTAGTGAGTGTTTCATCCCTATAATTCAATACTGTGCTAATGTTAAAATGAATGAAGAAGACACATCTACTGCCATGAAAATATATCCAAAATATATACTATTAAGTTTTTAAAACTTACATAACAATATGTGATATATAATCTCATGTGAAAAGATAAGTATCCTATATAATAAAAGGGTAATATGCAAATTGACCCCAACAGCAGAACAACTGGGAATGACTGGTCACTATGACACACACTGACCACCAGGGGGCAGAAGCTCAATGCAGGAGCTGCCCCCTGGTGGTCAGTGTGCTCCCACAGGGGGAGCTCTGCTCAGCCACAAGCCAGGCTGACGACTGCCAGTATAGCGGTGGTGGTGGGAGCCTCTCCCGCCTCCTCAGCAGCGCTAAGGATGTCCAACTGCAGCTAGGCCTGCTCCCCGCTGGCAAGTGAACATCCCCCAACGGCTCCCAGGCTGCCAGAGGGATGTCTGACTGCCATCTTAGGCCCAATCCCCTGGGGAGCGGACCTAAGCCAGCAGGTGGTCATCCTCCAAGGGTTCCCAGACTGCGAGAGGGCACAGGCCGGGCTGAGGGACCCTTCCAAGTGCACAAATTTTTGTGCACCGGGCCTCTAGTCTATATAATAAAAGCCTAAGCAACCATTAAGGCAGAACGACCAGTTGCTATAATGTGCACTGACCACCAGGGGGCAGACACTCAACACAGGAGCTGCCCACTGGTGGTCAGTGCGCTCCCACAGGGGAAGCACCACTCAGCCAGAAGCCAGGCTCACAGCTAGCGAGCGCAGTAGAGGTGGCAGGAGCCTCTCCCGCCTCTGTGGCAGCGCTAAGGAGCAGGGCACTGAGCAGTGAGGAGCAGCAAGCAGGTAGTGGTTAAGGAACAAGGGGTCCTGGACTGTGAGAGGGGGCAGGCCGGGCTGAGGGATCATGTTGTGCACTGGGCCTCTCTCTCTCTCTTTCTCTCTCTCTCTCTATCTCTCTCTATATATATATAGAAAGATGACTGAAGAGTATTCATCAAACTATTGACAATGGTTACCTCTGGAAAAAGAAATGAGAGAGGGACTTTTTTGCTGTGTAAACTTCTAAATATTTTACAGCAAAAATGTATCCACGCACTATTTGTATAACTATCCAAAACACATTCCAGGACTGTTGGCTGTCATACCATCTGTAATCCTGGATTATAGACTATTTAAACTAATTATTATTTTAATATTATAATCTTGAATGAATAATTTTATGATAAATAGTATAGTGGCTGACAAAAATAAAACAAATCTATAATACCTACACAAAACAAAAACTGACACCCAGGGTTTTCTTTATTAAACCTGTCACTTTTCAATGCTGGGATTACTGAAATTGAGTTGCTCTGACGTCTCCAGATACTCTCCCACCTGGAGATTATACTTGGCATCAACTCTAACAGTCTCTCTGGTTCCTCTGATAATTCACCCTTGCAAGCAGATCCCACCTCTAGAAGGATCTCTACATTAGCACTTTGTAAATTCTCCCTTGTTCCACCCCTAAAAATCACTTGGAACAGAAGGCCTCCTACAACTCAGCCTTGCCGAGAGCCAGGTCTCCTGCATTTTAAGCAATTAAGAAAAGCACACTGGCCCTGACCGGTTTGGCTCAGTGGATAGAGCGTCCGCCTGAGGACTCAAGGGTCCCAGGTTCGATTCTGGTCAAGGGCATGTACCTTGGTTGCGGGCACATCCCCAGTAGGGAGTGTGCAGGAGGCAGCTGATCGATGTTTCTAACTCTCTATCCCTCTCCCCTCCTCCCCGTAAAAAATCAATAAAATATATATATATATTTTTAAAAAAGAAAGAAAGAAAGAAAACACACTGATTAAGCTGTAGTATGAAGGATGTGCGTCCTTTCCAGGGCAAAATTCTCAAAGTCTGCTGTGTTGGCTCTTCCTCTTTGAAATGGTGGTTAAGCACTGGAAGTGTATAATGAGATAAATTACTTATGAATCTGTGCCTCTCAGCCCCAGGCCACTTCTCTTTCTCTGAGAGAAACTCAAGGAGTTTACCCTAATAGCATTGGAACAAAGTCAGGGCTGAGGCAGGCCGACAAAGAGGGAGGCTTCCAACCCGTGGTGGGGCCCTACTGACAGCTCGTTAGAAACTGTCCCTCTCCTGCTCCTCCTTTCATTTCTTCAAGTTACAAAGCCTGACAGAGTTTGATGGGAGAACCAAGGCAATAACATCCCCCGCGGCAACCAAGTCCCTGCTCATCTATCTTTGTTTGACAGATAAGAAGAGTAGATGTCACCTACAAAATGCTTCACTTACCTGAGCCAAGTGTACCAGGACAGCCCTGTCGCCTACAGGACCTTACAAGAGGAATCCAGACAAAGCCCACCAACCACAATTAAGATATCTCTCAAAAGAAAACCATTTTAAGCAGACAATGTGAAAGCCAAATGCCCACTGTAGGTGTCCTCAGAAAAGTGCCTAACATCTAATAGCTCAAAGTTACGCTTTGATTTTCAAAAGTCTTTTTTGGGTTATAGTCTCCAGCTGGTCTTTGACAGCTGGTGACCACCTAAAATCTGAGAAACCGGTCTGAGGTTCCATGCAGAATATCTGGGCCTCCAACCTGACCAGAGTGCTAGGAAGGGGAGTGTGACAAAACAACACAAAAACACCTCTCCACCCCAGATGGCAGCTGGGGCACACTAGTATCTCAACAGTCTGTCCATGGCGCTCTGATTTTAGCATACCACAGAAAAGGCTGTGAAGCTTGTTTAGAATGCGGATTCTGATTCAGTAGGTCTGGAGTAGGAGCAAGGACTCTGCATTTTAACAAACTCTACGTGATTTTTGGAAGTAGGTGATCCCACTTTGAGAAGCACTGCTGCTACCTGCTGCTGCTTGGGGCAGGGCCTCCAGCAAAGACTCTTAATGGCATTTACAGCATATCCCTTAGCAGGAGTTCCCTCAACAAGCCCAGGACCAGTTCTCAGCAGCTGTTCCTGTTAGAGTCTCTAGGATTGTCCTGGAGGTCACAATTGTCCCAGTGGCTACTTGCAGCAGCAGAGGCATCTCCCAGAGACCAATATCTCAGAGCCCTTTCTAGAAGGCAACTCCAACATAGTCCTGCTGAGCCCAATGCTGCTACATGGTCATAGTCGCTGTTGATTCTAACCACTTTCTTTTTTATTAGATCACAGGTTCTTAAACCTTGGCATGCATCAGAATCACCAGGGGAGCTTGATAAAGTCCATGGACCTAGGCCCCATCCCAGAACCACCTAGATATAGAGGCAGTTGATCAGTAGTTTAACAAGCTACCAGACGATGCCGATGCACACCCAAGTTTGAGAACGTACCATCTAGAACAAAAGCAACAGTCACAGAAACAGTTTAAAGTCCAACTACAGTATTGCAAAAACTGAAATCTTACTGTTCCTAATAAGTCTCCACCCAAGTGCTCAAATACATTCCAAGAGGGAAAAGCTACTAGACTAGGTAACTTATTAAGTACAGCTATTCCGTGGTTTAATAAAATCTATATTCAGAAGTCTAAACTTTTAAAATTAGAGATTGTTTTATCAGCGCAAAAAAATTAAAGCAATAATAAATATTTACTCTGTTCTTATTATGTGCCAGGTACTGCTCTAAGCATTTTTGTGTTAAAATGGTTGATGTTTATTGAGCACTTGCATTGTAATGAAAAAGATTATTTCAGTTAGTCCTTCACTTCCTCTACGCATTTTAGATAATAGATAAGGAAACTGAGGCATAAATAAGTTAATTTACTTGCCAAAAGTTGCATGAATGTTAAGCAGTAGAGTCCAATTCTTAACCATTATGTCACCTCACTCATATTAATAACAAACAATAGTGCTTTATTCAACAAATATCTAAGGCTATTAAGTGTCAGTATTGGGGATTCTGTTGTAAGTATACAGAGACAAACAGGACAAATGGGCTCCCTGCTTTCATAGGGCTCATGATCTAGTGAGCAATCCAAATGTGTAAACAAGTCATTCAATGCAGTGAGGAGTGCAGTACCAAACCAGGAGGAGCATGGAGGGTTTCTCAGAAAAACTGAGGTGTAAGATGAGATCTAAGGATGAGTGTGAGTTAACCAAGAAGTCTGAGAAGGAGAAGAGAAGGAGAAAGGAGTTGAAGGCTAAGGAGATGGTAGTTACACGGTAAAGGCCCAGAGTTCAGAGAGCACATAACACAGTCAAAGAAATAAAAAATGATTTGGTAGCCTGGAGCAGAAAGAGAAGAGGAAATGTGTGAGTGATGAGATCAGAAAGATGAACTACAACCAGATTTAAAGAACCATGTAAAACATGTTATAGGGTTTTAGCATTTGGTAAATGGAGATCCATTAAAAGACATTAGGCAGAACGCGTAGCTGAGGAGAGAGATTGGCCTGATCCATTGGCTTGTATGTCATGGGCATTGGTGGTCACTGAAACCATGAAAAGAAAATATTACCCAAGGAAGGAGAAGAGGGCCCTCAGCAGCCTTGGGAACATCAACATTTCAGGGTTGGAAAGAGAAAGAGGAGCCCCCCAAAGAGACAAGAGGTAGGAGGAAAAATTAAAGGTGACATATAGTAAGTCCTTACTTAAGGTTTTTGATAGGTTCCACGACTTTAAGTGAAACAATATGTAATAAAACTGATTTTACCATAAGCTAGTCGATATAAAGAGTTCTCTTTTTTTCTGAATGAATGAAGCCACATTATTTGAGAATCTGCTGTAATTTGCTAAAGATTGCAAAGCTAGTAAGTGGCAAATTTTGAATTCAAAATGTGTCTATCATTCCAATGTCACTTTCTTAACTTCAACAGCTCTTAAATATTGTTTTCCCTTACTGCCTAAAATTATGGTTGATCTAAAATTGTATTTAAAGATTTTTTTTCAGAAGCTCATTTATGGTATACAACAAAAATTTTGTCAAGGAATTTGTTCAATGCACCCTTGAGTTGCATTAAGGAAGCAAGCTCATGAAACATGCTTCTAGCTGCCTCCTCATCTCTTTCCTTCTGCATCCTGCCATATCTTTGGTTTAAATATGCTTTTGTTCTACCGAAGAGTGTCTTCTAAGGCAGAGCTGTCCCCATACACAGTCCATTGGAAAATCGTGGGATTTCTCTTCAGAAGTTCTCCCATGTGGCCCAGGGGCACTTATACAAATCCAGGAACCACTCTGTGTATCCATAATTCTCTAAGAAGCAAACCAAACATTAGTAATGATCTTTTTCCCTATAACATGTGTGTCTTTTTCCAAAAGACAGATTAGTAAAAACTATGGCTGCTTTTGTTACCTATTTGTTGTTTTATTAAAGCAAGAAATGCTTGTTGTAAATATATATGTACTAGAGGCCCAGTGTACAAAAATTTGTGCACTCGGTGGCGGGGGGGGGGGGTCCCTCAGCCCAGCCTGTGCCCTCTCGAAGTCTGGGACCCCTCAGGGGATGTCCCTGGCCAGCGGGGAGCAGGCCTAAGCTGCAGTTGGACATCCTTAGCTCTGATGAGGAGGCAGGAGAGGCTCCCGCCACCACCGCTATACTGGCAGCCGTCAGCCTGGCTTGTGGCTGAGCAGAGCTCCCCCTGCAGGAGCGCACTGAGCACCAGGGGCAGCTCCTGCATTGAGCTTCTGCCCCCTGGTGGTCAGTGTGTGTCATAGTGACCAGTCATTCCCAGTCGTTCTGCTGTTGGGGTCAATTTGCATATTACCTTTTTATTATATAGGATAGAGGCCTGGTGCACAGGTGGGGGCCGGCTGGTTTGCCCTGAAGGGTGTCCCAGATCAGGGTGGGGGTCCCGCTGGGGTGCCTAGCCAGCCTGGGTGAGGGGCTGATGGCCGTTTTCAGGCTGGCTACGCCTGCGGGCTGGAAGCAGGTATCTGGGATTTATTTAACTTCTATAATTGAAACTTTGTAGCCTTGAGCGGAGCTCCGGGCCGGCCAGGGCAGGCAGGAAGATTGGCTTCCTCCATCACCAGGGGCAACCCAAGCCTCCTGCTCACTCCAGCTCCTTGGCTGCTGCCATCTTTGTGATGGAGTGACGGTTAATTTGCATATTATTCTTTTATTAGACAGGATATGTATATGTATATGTATATGTATATGTATATAATTAAGTGCAGGATATATAACAGTGTGGAAGTTATCAAGTAAAAATAAACTATTAAATTCTTCTGTCTCCTCGACCCTATTGCCCATAACCCCAAATAGTATTTCCCAAATTGTAATAGATATATACAATTTTGTATATACTCTTACACGCATTTTTCTATACACATATAAATATAGATTTTTAATGAAAAGGATCATATTATCTGTACTATTATGAGACTCACTTCTTAAACTATGTAGTGGCCATCTCTTTATGTCAGTGTATAGTTTTACCTGTGTTATTCTTTCCACATACCAGTCCACCATATGAAGGTATGATTATTTCTTTAACAGTCCTCTAACCAGTCCATTGGTATTGTTTCTGGGCTATTTGGGAGGGGGGCACTCTTATTCTACAGAGTCTAAGGGATCCAGAAGCATATTGCTTGGACTCCGTTTTGGACTGGGCCTTTTCTGCCCTTACCTTTCCTCCCTTTTTGAGATTGTTGGATGTCTCTTCCTGCTGTTCGCTCTAATCTTGCCACTAGTCAGTTTAAGGTATGTTTGTTGCTTTAAAGATCTCCTTACAGAGTCTAGGATTCTTTGGAGGAGGTAAGTTCAACAAATAAACAAACTATTGTCCTAACTTTACATTCTTATTCTAGAGCATTTCAGAGGCAGTGGAAGAAGTTCCCTTGTTATCTGGGAATCAGCTTAAAAACCTCACCATGTTTGAGCTGTGTTTTTCATCTCCTTTTAAAGAGCACACTACCTAGAGATTGACTGAATATATTTAAGCAGAAGACATGTCCTATAACTTCAAAGTTTACTGTCTCCCACAGTCTGGTGGGAGGCAAAATTAGCATTAGGGAAACAATTAGAGAGCAGCTGAGTGCTAAATTATGTGTTACAAGCCCTGGGCACTAGGAGCTCAGGGAAGAGAGGCCTTGGAGGCAGTCTGTGCCTCCAAGGAGAAGGTGGAACTTGAGCTGGGTTAGGAAGCAGGAGGTAAAATTTGAAAAGTCTACCAGGTAGGCAGAAGGTGGAAGGTTTTTCAAGTACCTGGTAACTTTTTCAGGCGTTTTTATTATCTGACATTTTTAGTTTTTATTTAGGGTCTGCCTACCCCCATGAGAACATAAGCTTGATGAGGGCTTATTGACTACTGACTCCCCAGGTCCTGGTACATAGTCAATGGTCAATGGATATATCAATGAATCAATGAACCAATGAACAAATGATCATGGGGTGTGTGTGGAATAGTGAGAAGACTGGCCTCTTTGAAAAGAAGTGTCTCTCCTCGAGAAATGGGGGACTCTCCAACAGACTACCAGAGGGGCAGCTAATTGGGCCTTTGTGCGATTCAAAACACAGGGGCAGGTAGAACCAGCTGAATAGGGAATGGGAACCCCTGACAATTGCCAAGGTGAACCCTGTATGGAGTGCAATATAAGCTAAAGCCCAAACAAGTAAGACAGAATTGTTATGTACAGTCGTCTGGACTCTATGCTTGGTCAGCACATAGTTATATTAAAAAAAAATAAAGAAGATTGATTCAGTCTTGTCCTTTCTTTGTTAAGAACAATTCCCGGTCGGAATGGCTCAGTTGGTTGCCAGTTCGATCACCGATCAGGGCACATACCTGGATTATGGGTTTGATCACTGTTTGGAGCATATGCCAAAGGCAACTGATCTATATTTCTCTCTCTCTCTCTCTCTCTCTCTCTCTATATATATATATATATATAATGTCCTTGGGTGAGGACAAAAAAATTTTAAAAGAACATAGTAAAATGTTAGTGTTATCACAATATTTTATTAACACCTACTATACTTGTATTTATTATTTAAGCAGATGGGTTCATTGTTGTCTCACATTGAATCAGTTGTTGACTGAAAAATGTTTGGTATGGTTTGGTTTGGTTTCTACATAAACTGTTGTTTTGTAGATCTTTCCATCCTATGCTTGTACAATTGATTATTGGACCTAAACGCAGTGCTTCACATTCCTGGCGCATCCTATCTTATTGATTTTAGACCATCTTTCACCTCACAGAATTTATTTTAAACCTCGATCCTATCATCAATCACAGCAGTTATTCCTCTTAGCTTGGTGTCATCCATATATATGATCTGCAATCCTCCAGGGATTTGGATGCTTAGAGATAATTTGGAGAGTTCCAAAGGGCAAGGATGTTTACCAGCTGATGTACCACCAGCCATGTACAAAAAATAAATGACATTTGGCACCAGGTCTTGGATACGTAGTGCAAAACTTAAGGGTAGAGTTGAAAAAGGAGAAACTGTTGGAATTCCAGGTTGAAGCAAGCCAAGGTCAGAACCTCCAGTTTAAGCAACCCAGAAAGAGTTCTAGGAAGCAGCATTTTAGAACTGAAAGCGGGGAAAGTAGCTTGGCAGGTTTGGAGGCAGGCATGGAGGGGTAAGGGGCAAGTTGCTCAGTTTACAAGCAAAACTGGAGGTGAGAAAAGGATGACCAGCCAACCCAGTCTGTGAACCCCACTCCCTGGCAGATACCAGATTCACTGAGAACCATGGACTGAATATCCGTCCACTCCAGCTCTCAGGAGTAAATCCTACTTAGGTGTTTCAAGATGTTCCTCCTCCTCTAGCTACTCTCCAGGCTCTTCACGGGAATTCTGCATCATCGAGTCCCCTTTGCACCTCTCCTGTCACCCTGCGTCTGTTGTAAAATCAATTACAATTGGCTTACATCTCCAGTTATGGGTACATTTTCCATCTGCTTCAAACATGCACACCCTTCGACAGCACCATTCCCCGCTCCTCCCACCTCCCCACCCCATCCCTTCTCCCCATTAACTTTATCTCCTTAAGCAGCTCAGGAACACAGATGTTTTCACCCTGTCGCTCCAGCACAAGGGTATTTTCCCAGTCTCCCTGTGTGTATGCTCCAGGCACCAGCTCTCCGGCTCTCCGGGGAGGGAGAGAGTAAATGTTTTCATTCCAAACCCTCAGGGTCAGGTCTTGTTTGTCTAAACTGTGTTTGTTGCCATAATTATCAGATTAGCTGATCTCTGGCAGCAAGTTGGGGGGCAAGAGGGGGGGGGGGGAGTATTAACCCTTTTAAAGACGGTTGCTGTGCTTTGTCACGGGCACACAGTGGGGAGGAGCTGCCATTTCTCTCCTAACCTGGAAGATTTGGCTACAATTCTTTGTACCAATCCTAATAGGCCTCAGTTAACAGTCTGCTCTGAGTCAATCCAACCATCCAATGGGCTCCACTGCTGGGATCCAAAAGGCATTTAGCAGAGATGGAGGGTTGAAAGGGCATCTCTCCAGGGATCCGCTGGAAAAAGAAAGAAATGGAGCTTAAAGAGGATCTGGATAAGTAACTCAACAAAGGGTATGGGTGTCTCCCAAGCCAAATAAGGAAACCAGGAGTGTGCACTGGAGGTTTCAGTTTGTCCCTCACCCCCTCCTCCTCAGCATAAATGCTATGAGACTATCAGGCCCCATTTAGGTTTGTTTTGGGAATTTCTGTTGTTCCAAAGAATATGAAAATCAGTTTTCACCACTGCTGTTAAAAAAACAAAAACCCAGCAGTCTCCCCTTGTTAAGCCATTCCCAAACCTTAGTCATCCGATCAAATGGCTGGTCATTTGAAGATTTTCTCATCTGTCCTTGCCTCTCTCCCATGGCAACACTGAACTTCTGTCTGGCCTCTAAAGAACCATAAATGCAGAGATAGCTTTCTTCTTTCAACTCCAAGAGTAACAACTCTTTTGCCTTTTAATGATCTCTTTTACAAATGAATAAATCTTATCGCGGGGTGTCCTCAAAAGTATTGTAGGCTCTTTGAGAATAAGAACTGTGCATGAATCCCATTCATTGGTTACCTGGTAGAGGACCTAAACATTTAAATAAGAGGTGCTTATTAAATACTTGTTAATAGCACTTTTCTAAGCTTCTTGTTTTCCGTTTCTCACCTTTGTTCCTTTCTGTTTTGTGTTAGATTTTTGTTTGTTTACAGATTCTTTATTTCTAGAATGGTCCTCCAATTCATACTCATCAATTAAGTCCTTCCTCTTCACTCCAAACACACACACTTACAGACATATACACACACAGAAACTAACATTTGCTGAGGGGCTATATACCTAGCACTATGCAAACATATTTCATGTGCTTTGCAAATACCTTGTTTGAAATCCACATGGGCTTGTGAGATAAGTGCTATCCCATGAAAGGAGGTGGAGACCCAGGGTTAAGTCACATACACAAGTTTTCAGGATTCTAAGTGGTGAACGAAGATTGAGCCCCAGGTGTGTGTGACCCTAAAATTGAAATAAATTTCATCTTTCTAGTTACTGAAGAGGAGAAACATTCAAACAATTAGGGAAAATACCCTTTTGCCGAAAATCTATCTAATATTCAACCAGTGTCTCTTCAGTACTTTTTTACCAACCAATTCAACTATAATATCTGTAGTTTTTTGTTTGTTTTTTAAAGCAGCTGAAAACCAACAAACAAATTTTGAACAATATTATCCTATAAAATAAAAGCCTCATATACTATGTGTCAGGTCATCCTTTCAACCAATCAAAGCGTAATATGCTAATGATATGCTAAGGCCACTCAACTGCTCGCTATAACGTGCACTGACCACCAGGGGGAAGAAACTCCAACTGGTAGGTTAGCTTGCTGCTGAGATCCAGCTGATCAGGACTGAGTGAAACAGGCCAGACACACCCTGGAGCCCTCCTGCAGTCCCTCCCTGGCTGGCCAACCTCCCAGGCCCCGATGGAGCACTGGTGGGATCCTTCAGCCTGGCCTGCACCCTCTCACAATCTAGGACCCCTTGGGGGATGTTGGAGAGCCAGTTTCTGCCCCATCCTGCTCAAGGCAGGAGGTGCCCCCTGGTGGTCAGTGTGCTCCCACAGGGGGAGTGCTGCTCAGCCAGAAGCCAGGCTCACGACTGGCGAATGCAACAGCAGTGGCAGGAGCCTCTCCCACCTCCGCAGCAGTGTAAGGATGTCCGACTGTCAGCTTAGGCCTGCTCCCCATCAGTTGGACATCTCCCGAGGGCTCGCAGACTGCGAGAGGGTGCAGGCTGGGCTGAGGGACCCCCTCCCAAGTGCATGAATTGTGTGCACCAGGGCTCTAGTATACAAGAAAATAGTTTAGGAATTGATTTAGCATTAGTTATAAATTGAATTGGACTACTTCATGTCCATGCCCATACTATTTGTAAAGCTGTCATTGCTTGAAGGTAAATATGACTTTAAAATATTCTATGTAGCCCCCACACTAATACTGGGGAAAAAACAAAAAAACAAAAACAACTCCTGACTTAGAATATTCCTGTGTTCTGAGAGAATAAAAGTCTTTTCTCTACTGATCCTGCCAGACCTGGTTCTGAATATGGAGAGTGCACAGACAGAGTCCTTGGGAAGAAATGTTCACAACCAGAATTGGGCAGGAGTTTCCCTGTCATGTTCCTGGGCTGTCCCAGGGGCAGAATTCAGGTGGATTTCCATGGAAACAAACAGCCAGCCAGACAGCTCCCTTCTCTTCTGCCAGAGAGGTGTTCTCTTCAACATGCAGCCAGCCCTTTGTTCTGCTCAGGGTCTACCTCTCCCTGATACCTCCTCTATTTTTAGGGTTAACTTAATTTAATTGTCTTAATTTGTTGTTGACATCATTACAGATGTCCTGCATTTCTCCCTGCTCCTTTACCCACCTCCATCCAGCCCCTGCCCCCCACCACCCACTGCTTTTTACATCCTTCATGATAGGCCATGCAAGAGAAAGACTGGACAGATCTTGACTAAGTCAACTGAACTGTGTTTGTCAGTTGTTCTGATAAGAGAGTCAACAGCAGAGACGTTAAAATGATTGTTTTGTTCTGATCCAGAAATCTCACTCTAACTTGGAGAAAAATTCACTTGTCTACATTAGAAAAGTTTTAAAATATATTGGAAAGTGGAGGGAGGGATGACACGAGTGCTTGGGAAGAAAGTTAAAAAAAAAAAAAAAGACTTATTTTTAAAAGATAGGAAAAATAATAATCCAGCTAGTGTGCTCAGTGGTTAACCATTGACCCATGAACCTGGAGATCTATGGTCCTGGTCAAGACACATAACCAGGTTGTGGCTAGGTTTGGGCCAGGAGAGGGGGTGGGCTGGGGCGGGGGGCGGGGGGAATTGATGTTTCTCTCTCATCAATATTTCTATTTCTCTATCTCTCTCTCTCTCGCTCTCTAAAATCAATAAAAAAAACATATCTATAAAAAAAAGATAGAGCCCTAGCTGGTTTGGCTCAGTGGATAGAGCATCAGCCTGAGGACTGAAAGGTCCTGGGTTCGGTTCCGGTCAAGGGCACGTACCGTGGTTGCAGGTTCAGTTTCCCACCCTGGTCAGGACACGTGCAGGAGGCAACCAATCAATGTGTATTTCACACATCGATGTTTCTCTCTGTCTCTCTCCCTTCCACTCTCCAAAAATCAATAGAAAAGTATCCTCGATGCCCGGCTGATGTGGCTCGGTAGTTGGATATCAATATATAAACCAGGAGGTCACTAGTTCAATTCTTGGTCAGGGGACATGCAGGAGGCAGCCGATCAATGATTCTCTCTCACCATTGATGTTTCTCTCTCTCTCTCTCCCTTCTTCTCTGAAATCAATAAAAAAATATTTTTTAAAAAAGTATCCTCTGGTGAGGATTAACAAAAAAAGAAGAAGAAGGAGAAGGAGAACGAAAAGGAGAAGGAGAAGGAGGAGAAGAAGAAATAGGTGATTTTGGCAACTTGTGGCAGAGCATTAACCACCTGTGGAGCAAAACGAAGCAGATTCTTACAAAAAAAATTTCAAGTTCCTGAAATAACTTACTTGATCCTGGCTATGAATGATGATCCTGTTGTTATTAAGACATTTTAATTCCCACCCTACTAACTGTGTGACCTAGGTAAGGCATATACCCTCTCTGGAACTTATCTAGAAAGTTGGGGATTGGACTAGATGACTAGATTCAATCTTTTTTTTTAATATATGTTATTGATTTTTTACAGAGAGGAAGGGAGAGGGAAAGAGTTAGAAACATCGATGAGAGAGAAACATCGATCAGCTGCCTCCTGCACACTCCCCACTGGGGATGTGCCCGCAACCAAGGTACATGCCCTTGTCCGGAATCGAACCTGGGACCCTTGAGTCCTCAGGCTGACGCTCTATCCACTGAGCCAAACCGGTTAGGGCTAGATTCAATCTTTAATTGATAGGTCATCATATTATGGAACCCTATAGAGAAGAAAATAGTAAAATTGTTTTTGAGAAATCATGTTTTCTTAATTTAATATATGCAAAATGCTCAGAACAATGCCTGGCATATAGTAATTCCATAGAAATGTTAGCTATTATTATTATACATGACAATGAGGCCGATGAGAAAGGATTTATGCACTACCAACGCATTTTTACCTCCACATCTGTAAATTTTAAAAAGACAAGTAACCCAGTATTCTGATCATAAAAGGCCTTTCTCTTGCAAAGACCTTGATAGGAGGAGAATGACCTGTGGCTACTGAAAATTAAGAATAACTATCATTCATGGAAAGATAGTTTGCTAAGCAAACAACCACCATGACCAAACATAGAAATGTTTTCTTTGAAAATTCAGCGTTCTTATTTGGCCATGGAATGGATTGGGCTGCCTTGGGAAGTAGTGCGATTTCCTCCCCTGGATTCAGGGATGTCAGGTAGCTGGATAGACTGCATGGACTTTGAAGGACCTTTCTGCCAAAATCTCTATAATTCCAAAAGAAGCCTACTCAGACGTACTAGGTGTCCCAATGCCTGTGGGCAATAGAAGAGCAGAGGCTGGGCTTCAGCCGGAATACTTAGTCCTAGAAGAGCATAATATCAGCCTCAAACATCTTGCACCTGAAATGGTGAAGCTGCGTCTTCTAACCTTTAGTGGAAAGGTGATTCATGGAGCATATCTCTGAGCAGTATCCTAGTTCATTCTCTCTCTTCAATGCCAACACTAAAAAATGAAAGTATTTAGGGGGGAAAAGCCAGATAATTAGGGAAGGGCCAGAACCCAGAGCTTTCGAGTTTTGTTTTGTTTGTTTTTCTAGCTTTTTTTACTTATGAAGAGATGGTGTTATTGTGGCCTGAAAATGTAGACCTGAATACAAGTAGAACCTCATATGCAATATTAGAACAATATAAATGGCAACTAAGACAGAAAAGGAAAAAAATAATAAATAAGAACAGAAGGTCAAAAGGGCAGGAGATGAAGAATTGGAGAGGCAGAGGAAGAGAAGAAGGAAATTAAGGGACTTTTTTTTTAAGTTTATACTCTGAATAAAAAAATGAAGAGCCATTTAAAAAGGACCGGGATTGCAAAGGAAGAAAGATGGTAACCTGCCTCAAATACTAAGGAAGGTAAGTGGGAGAGAGTAATTAAGGTTAAAAAGTCTATTGTAACCTAAGTTATCTATAGGAGATGATAGCTGCCTCTTTGCAAAAGAGATTCTCAGCCAGAGATTTCAGGATCTGTATACTCTCCAGGGATCTCAGCCTATCCTATATAATGAAAGGCTAATATACAAATCGACCGAATGATGGAATGACCGGTCACTGTGACGTGCACTGATCACCAGGGGGTAGACGCTTAACACAGGAGCTGCCCCCTGGTGGTCAGTGTGCTCCCACTGGAGGAGCATAGCTCAGCCAGAAGCCCTGAGCCCGGGCTCACAGCTGGCAAGTGCAGCGGCAATGGCGGGAGCCTCTCCTGCCTCTGCGGCAGTGCTAAGGATATCTGACTGCCAGCTTAGGCCCACTCCCTAAGCCGTCAGTCAGACATCCCCTGAGGGCTCCTGGACTGCGAGAGGGTGCAGGCCAGGTTGAGGGATGCCCCCCCAAGTGCATGAATTTTGTGCACCGGGCCTCTAGTCCAATATAACACTGATCAGTTGTTAACCCTGTAAATAGAAGCAAAGCTTCCACTGCAGCCTTTATCCTGTCTTTCCTCCCTTCACTTCTTTCCAGTCCCTTCTTGACATCACTGTTACCATTCTTAATTGACTGTGGGATGGTTGTTCAGGAGAACCTTCAATGCCTTCCAATTCTCCAAGTCAGCAATTCTCTACTTCTGCTTTCATATCTCTTTCTTCTTTCTTTCTTTCTATGCTGTCTCCTTTACTGGGATCTGAGGTTCAGGACAATCTAACAGTATTGCTTTGGTTCAGTATCTCTTTTTCTGGTTAAAAACAACAACAACAACCAAAAACAAAACAAAAAAATAGAAAGGTTGGTTTCAGGCCCACAGAGAAGTTGCTTGGTATCAGTTTTAGACATCATTGGAAGCAGAAGGTATGTTTTAAAATAACTGAATGTTAATTTATTAACAACAATAGTGATAATGAAGTAAGTGATGAATAGTAACCATAGACTCTGCCCTTGAAGAGCTCACAGACCAAAGGTGGTAGCCCCAGGTCCCTCCAGTTCATCACTGTCTGGTACAATGCTGAGCATGTGACATTCATCCTCATAACATCCCAGTGGGGCAGGTACTGTTGCTGCCAATCCCACTTTACAGACGAGGAAGTGGAAGCCGAAAGGTTAAATGATTTACCAAGATCGTTCAACCTGTGACAGATTGGAACTCAAATATGCTCGGAGGCACCTTACCAGACTACCTTCGAGAGTTCACACTCTGCATCAGTCAGAGGCCATTTAATGGCTCAAGATTGACTGCAAGAGGAGTGAGGTCCCCACATTCATCTCACTCCTATTTCAACACTCATTTTGAGGATTCATGCTTGGAAGCCACTCCCATGAGCCCCTTCTCACTGTCACCTGTGATCCAACCTGCTTTAACCTGTCTATTCTCTTACCTGTCTGAACCTGCAGATGCTCACCCTGAGGGATCCTTGGCCCTGGGTTTCTCCTTCTCCCTCCCCCGGCTCTACCCTCTCCACCAAACCATCCACAACCCTAACTGCATCAAACCTTCCCAGCAATAGTCGTTTACCTCCAACTACCTGGGCATGCTTCTGGCCTTTGGGTTCCTACCTGGGCTGTTTGTCCCCTTCCTAAACCAAATGAATGACTAAATCAAGCAACATACCAGTAAACCTTCAAGACATGAAGTCCTGCTCTCTGAAATCTTGTCCTCCAATCCAAGGTATGGTGTCTTCTTTTCAAGTGCTTTCTGCCCATAGCAACAGTCCAATAAAAACCTTCACTTGGACTCTACGCTATTTTGGAATTTAAAATCACTAGTTTGGGTGATTATGCTAAGTATTCATGTAACCAGGATTTGGGGATAGAAGAGGACAGGAATGTTTTCACATGACAACTAACAGTATGACTATTACACATCATATCATCAGTTTTTACTTTCTCTAACAATACTTTTTTTAGCCTAGTTTGAGGATTACTTTGATCTGAAAATAATAAAATAATATAAAAAATTATAATGCAGACTTTTTATTTTTTAGTTCAACCTCCCCATTCTTCCTTGCCTTCTCCACTCCCTCCAGGCATCCCAAATGATACAATGTATATGAATAGAGCCAGGTATCTTATGAATACTCAGTAAATATTAACTAACTGACTGTCTAAATGAATTAATCTATTAGCCTCTGATATAAGTGCTTTCTCTGTCTCTCAAATTCAGATCACTTCCTCTCCTTTCACTAACATGGGCATTCATGCATTCAATTCAAACAGCCGTTTACTTGGGGCTGCCATGGCCTCCACAAATGCACAGCCTGGGAAATGGAACAAGATGGTACAAGAACAAGTGCCCACATGAGGGCTGCAGCAGTGGGCAAATGAAAAGAGCATAGGCCTTGACCACAGAAGACCTGGGTTCAAAGGCTGCCTCATCCGTGAAATTGGAATAGGGACACCTGGCTCACAGGGTCGTTGAAAACAGTGAACATTTTGGGAGGTTGTCGAGTGCTGTGTTCACTTACCTCTTCAGTCCTCCCTGACGTCCTACATAAGAGGGACATGGCACTGGAGGGGCACAACTATGTGCCCAGCCTAAGGCCTCAGAGCTCGTGGGGGCACTGCTGGAATTTGAACACACTCAACTCTCCCTGGCAATACCGGGTTTGTGGCTGTGGCCTTGAGAATTAAACTCCTGTCGGTCCTTTTGTACTATGTGTTCAATGTGTCAGTTTCCTCTAACAGTTGTCAGGAGAGAAGGATGCTAGGTTCCAGGTATGGAAATCCGTCATGTTACTTTAATGCTGGAGAGATGCGAAGGTGCTTTCTCTGAGGTCAATGGTCCATTTGGTCCCCAGACCCATTGTTGGATTCTGCTTCCTCCCCTCTAAGGTGTTCGGGGGATGCCGATGGGGAATGGGACTGCAGCCAGATCAACCTGCCGCAGCCACTCTGGAAGGACAGCAGTTAAATTACAAAGAGGCTTCTCCTTCGGTCCCTACATCTGCTCTAATGCGTTTAGCTTTCCTGCTTGCAGTTTGGTTTGATCTCATCTTACATTCACAGTAAATGTTCCTTTACTTTTGAAAAGTGCTCTTCTTGTTTCTATTCAAAAAAGGGAAGGGGGCACTTGTCTCCACCCAGGTTGGCTCAAGGAGAGGATGGAAGTGTCCTTTGGGTTAGGTGAGGTGATGGCAGCGGGAGAATTGTGGGAACTGAGGAACTGGGCAGAGGAGAGGGGAGAAAGTGGGAGGTGAGTAGTCTCTCAGTGCAGGGGATCCCACCACCAGCTCCTCCCTGCGGGGGGTTTTCAGTCCCCCACAAAAGGTAGTCAGCATTCCAGGTCAGAAATGGAGATATCCTAATGCCCTGTAGTAAAAGGAAAAGACTGGGTGGAGGCAGCAAAGCACAGAAAGACGTTACAAAGCCCCCTGGCAACTACCACTCCATTTTCTGTCTCTAAGAATTTGATTACTCCTGTTACCTCTAATGACTGGAGTCATACAGTAGTTGTCCTTTTGCGAATGGCTTATTTCACTTAGCATAACGGACTCCCAACTTTTAAACTAGGTATATTCCAAAGTCATTTGAAAAGTGACTATGGATATGAATCACAGTAAATGTTTTAAATAAAGTAAAAATTCAGATGCTCCCAGGCTAGCACAATGCAACGCCAATATCCATATGGAAGATGAATGAAGAGGGTGCTTCCCTGACCTGGAGGAGGGAGCTGATACAGATGAAATGTGGTCTCAATGAAACCCCAAATACAGCTTTTGGGGCCAGGGACTCCTTTCCCTTACTGGAATTCCTGTGTGTTGCCACACTTAAGAGTTCAGAGGGTGTTGACCTTAGGATTGACAGCATTTCCCTTCATATTACCCCCTCCCTGGATGTTCATATAGTTCATAAAGAACAGGCACACGGTCAGTTACACTACTCACAGTTATTTAGAACTTGCCACATGCCAAACATAGTCAACAATTTAAAGTGGATTGTTTTAAAGAGGAAGTTATAGTGGGCAACATAATTACCTCCCACCATCCCTACTCTTCTCTTTCCCAGATTATGAAGCAGCTATGGAATCTGGGTGGGTTGAACCTTCCTTCAGTGCTCAGAGTTATCTTGGATTGGTTAGGTGATCAGTAAAGCCCATACACTGGCCACAGTGATTGATATAATTCCAACTAATGAGACACGTTCACTGGAGGTGAACTTGGAAGCACAAAGTCTCAGACATCCTACACTGAGAGAGTAAGCAGCCTCATATAAGGCAATGCCGTGGGCATCAGAACCCTTGATGTTATGGCTCAGCCTGGCCCACCCTAATTTGCCTCTAGTTATCTAAACCAACAAATGCCCTTTATTGTTTTAGTCCCAAAGGGTCTTCTGTTACTTAAAACTGAAATCACTCTAACTGGTACTGAACCATGTTCCTCTACCTCAATGTGATGGTATCTGAATATGGGGTCTTTGGGAGGTTTAGGTGAAGTCACGGGGATTCCCTTAGTAGCTTCATAAGAAGGGACACCAGAGAATCTCTCTCCCCTCCCCTCTCCTCTCCTCCCCTCCCCTCCCCTCCCCTCCCCTCTCCTCTCTTCTCTCCTCTCCTCCCCTCCCCTCCCCTCCCCTCTCCTCTCCTCTCTTCTCCTCTCCTCTCCTCTCCCCTCCCCTCCTCTCCTCTCCTCTCCTCTCCTCTCCTCTCCTCTCCTCTCCTCTCCTCTCCTCTCCTCTCTTCATGAGGCTGTCTCTAAGCCAGAAGAGAGTTCTCACCAGAATCTGACCATGGCAGTTCATGGCTCTGAAATGGTCTCACAAGCCAACTGCCTTTGAGGGACTCTGAGAGTGGTATCATCACCTAAATAAATGAAGATGAGGAAAAAGTCTGAGGAGGAGGAGGAGGAGGAGGAGGAGGAGGAGGAGGAGGAGGAGGAAAGAAGAGGTGAGAGGCAGCGTGGTAAAGAGCAGTACTCACTCATTTCCACCAGAACAGCAGAGAACAAGGAAGCACACCATTGGAAAGCATGGGGGCAAGGCCAGAGAGGGTCCACATTAGTACCAACAGATAGCTTTAAAATCTTGTATTTTATCATAAAAAGTCATACAAAGTCATACCTTACATTATAACATGCCTTTATATTTTTATATCAAAATGTTTCCCTAAAA
Organism: Myotis yumanensis; assembly: GCF_028538775.1. Lineage (NCBI taxonomy): Eukaryota > Metazoa > Chordata > Mammalia > Chiroptera > Vespertilionidae > Myotis > Myotis yumanensis. The sequence goes on along the minus strand of NW_027223764.1, from coordinate 19,525,019 downwards.
ATCTTAGAGAAGTGCCATTTTATCCCAAATCTTTGAAATAATCTCCTGCCCACCTGTCCACCCTGGCATGCTTTATCCCAGAACAATTGCATCAGAAAAAGCACTGGACTGGTTGTTTTTAAATCTGGGTTCTTTTTCTGATTCCATTTGTTCCTAGCCGTATGACCTCACAAGATCACTTGCCTTCTTAAAGCTTCTTGTTCCTCATGCATAAAAGGGAAGATGACATCTTTTCTACCATTCTTAGAAAGCTCTCAGTCTCCAAGGAGTTAATGTGAGAGAAAGGACTTGGAGACCAGGAAATTCTGACTCCTGAGCCCTTAAGGTGGTATCACTATTATTCCAAGACAGTTTTGGAAGTTTCCCAGCCCAGATTAATGGATTCTAGGACTAGCCTTTTCTATCTATTCATTCTGATACCTTCTTCCAATCCTTGCACCTGTGCTAGGAGGAAGAGGGGCTATTTATAATCAGCTCTCAATGTAGGTGGGAGAGGAGTAAGATCTTATTCTCATGTGCCTCTACATCTCTTAGTTTCCCTTATTTCTACATCTTCCATCTTTATTATGAAACCTCAAGATTCCCTATTGAGAGGAATTTCAAGCCTGTACCTTTTGTACTTGCCTTACGAACAAATCACCTACAATATAGGACAGAGCAGAAAAGACAAGTTGGTTTCATCTTCAGCACCAGCTCTGATTCATTGGTTGCTTGGAACACTGTATTAGGAAGTAAAAGCTACTCAATAGGAAAGATTGCAGAGATCGATTTGAGATGTCTCCACAGGCACAGGGAGTGAGAACTGACTACCCCTGGTTCAGAGGCTCAAGATGAGTCAACTCTAAAAAAATGCAGCAAATATCGAAACCTCTAAAGTTTTCAGAAAAACCTCAAATGGGGGAGTTTTCATCCTGGGGTCTTAGACCCCTAGGACATTTATGAAGTCAGAATTAATGGCTATGTCTATTTTTAATAATATGAAAGGCCAATTCCTTATCTGTGATAAGGTTGACGAGGTTAACGAAATGTCAAGTTCCTTTCCTTTTAGATAGAACAGTATCAACTCCATTCACTTAACCTTGAGTGTATCATGTAGTCACTATAACTTACATTCGTTGAAATCACAGAAAGTTTTGGAATGTTATTGGCCAATCGGACAGTCCACCATTGAACCCATGAGCAACTGTGGACAAGACGACAGAGCAAAGACCTAAGATAAGCGACTGCTCGCAGAGAACAATTGCTGATTAAGAGGTTGGAAATCACTGTTTTAATGAACTTCAGTGTCAATATTAATGCAACTGCTTCAAATCCTACCCCATATTTCTGAGAGCTCTAGGAGTTTCAGGTTTGGTTGAACGCTCTACAAGTTTATTTCTATTTTAGCATGTGTTGCTTGAGACTTTTTAAAAAATAACAAATAACTTCCATTAAATAATTAAATGCCTTCTTGTTGTGGAATTCTAAAGGGTTTAGCACTGTGTACATGCACTGAATTTAAGCTTCTAGGAATTCATTTTACCACTTTAGTGCTTTCAGTTTGCTTGAAAGCGGGCCCTCCTGGGTGAAAGGTCTGGTTGGTGTTTAAAAGCTGTCAATTTGCCTTCATCTGCTCTTTAGGCCACTAGACTTCCTGGCTGTGCAGAGTGTTTGTTTAGTTTTAGTCATGTCCTATTGTGCAAAAGAAGCCACACACAACAATGAAAGGCATACTAATTAAATAATTTTGGAATTAGTTATTTTATGTTTTTTTATTCTGGGTATCTTTGGGGCCTTATTTTATTTCTATGTTCTGAGCTACCCTAGCAAATGAATTCTTGCATTTTAAGTAATAGCCATTGAAGACAGGGCTCTGAGATGGTAACATTTTACAGAAAACCCCCTTGGAGAGTGACAGGGGGGGCTAGGGAGGCCTATCGTGGGAGATGAGCATGAAGGAGATTACAGGCAACTGGGGTCTCTCCTACAAGCAAGGGGGAGGGGTTCTAGAAATGAGTCTCTCTGTTGGTATCTTCCTGCTCCCCATTCACTTTTCCTCATTCTCTTTAATTTTTCTTCCCTCTCTCTGCATTCCTTTCTCCTTTTTTTCCCCTTTGTGTTTCTCTCCGGTCCCTTATTTATCATTTCCCTCCCGTTCTCCTGCTGTCTCTTGTCCCCTTCTTTCTCCCTCCCCAAATCCTTCTTTTCTGTGTTAACTTCTATTCTCTTCCCATTTCTATAAAAACCATTTCCCACTTATGGCATCAGACTGTTTCCTAAAGTGTGTTCTATCAAGTGCTAGATCCCTGAGCTGCATTAAAGAACATTTTTTAAAAGATGGGGGCGGGGGGGGGGGGGGGACAGCAAGCTAGATCTGTGGTTAAGTGAGCTGATAAAACAATGCACAACCACAACCCCCCTACTCCCCCCCACCCCACCCCCAACCCCTGCCTTGGAGTGTCGTCCATTAGCATTTGACAGTTTCTGAGAAATCCTGCTGTGAGAGACTGGTCTAACCTGGCTTATCCCACTCTTCCCAAACCTCCTTGACCTCAGGGTCTTTTTCCTCCAGATAAATGAATGCTTTTGAAAACCCCCACGGTGGAGCCTCCTGTCTTGGCTCACCTTGGAGCTGCAGAGCACTGACTGCCTCCAGCAGCACCTGGAGTCAAGGTGTCGTCTCACTTGTCTGAGCTTTTCTCGAGCCATCCCAGCCCGTGCCTCCTTTTCTGTTCATCCCCTTCACAGCCCACTGCTGCAGCCACCTACCACTCAGATGGGCAAAAGTTCCATTCGGCTCTCCTCTTGTGTTAAATGTGTAGGACTGGTTGCTCTTTTTTCTTTTTCCTAACAAACTGTCGAAGAACATTTTTGAGGAAGAATATGTGGCATGGCAGAGATACAAGCAGGGGACTGTTTTGATTCCCTGCTGGTGGCAATGTAGGTTGGTATAATCATTTGATGGTGGGGGGCTGAGGGGGGCGGGGTGGGATTTGGGCAATTTGACAATATGTAGCCAAAGTCTTACGATGCTAAATTTGGAACTTTAGCCTAAGAAAATAATTAAGGATGTAAGCAAAGATTTAGCTACAAGGATTTTTTAATGGAGTGTTGTTTATAATTGCAAAAACTTGGAAACAACCTGAATGTCCAACAGTGGGAAACTGTTTAAGCATACTGTGGCATATTCATACGATGGGGTGTTATGCAGCCCCTGTAAATAGAGTTTTAGGAGAATATAAAATAGATGCCCAAAATTAATTCTGTGCAAAAAAAAAAATACATATGTACAGTGTGAACCGTTTTTTTTTTTTTTCAGAATCAACATTCACTGAGTGTAATATATACATATAAATATGTAAAAGCTAGGAAGAGTATTCACCAAAATTTTGTAGTAATTATCTTTTACTGGGTAGTGGAATTTCAGAGTTTCCTTATTGATTTGTGCTTTCAGATTGTTATATAAAGAGCATGTGCTTTTTGTATATTGAAAGGAAACAATACGTTAGAAGATTTAACAAAAATGGTTGGCAATCCTATACAAGCTTTGTTACCAACTGAACCCCCAGGTTGTTTCAAATAGGGTCCTGTCAACACCAACTGGGACTTTTCTGTTTCCTGGGGAGTAAGTGGTTCATGAGGAAGGTCAAAGAGAATGTCAACCTTCCTTCTGCTATCTGAGGGAATCTGGATACAAGAACCGGTTTCTATGTTGTGATGCCGCAATTTACTGGGGGGTGGGGAGGAGATCAACACACCCCACCATCTATTTATTTAATATTAAAAATAATATTTCACTGAGTTTGGCTGGCGTCAGCTCGAACAGTTACTCATACAGGAATTCAAACAAAAGCAGCATTGGCGCCAAGCCAGTGGGCTGGTGCTGGGTGGTCCACGTCCATCCTGAGCCCAGAGGAGCGCCTAGGCTGCTTTCAGACCTGCTTCGGGTTGGGAAGATGATGTATTCATTTATTTATTAGAAATGTTTTAACAGGAAATGCTAATAGTTTGCATTTAGGGAAAATTGCCTTGGAGACAGCTGGAGGAACCCAGCCGACGAGGCCGGGGGGGAGATTGTTGCTCTTGGCCTTGGAGCCGGATGGGGGCCTGTTGTAGGAGTCTACACTGCAGCCCTGCACACCGAGTTCGCCGAAAAGATCCTGGTTGCTTTGCTCCAGGAGCAGGCCGTTCTTTCAGCTGCCTTATTTCCCTTCTCTGTTGCCATTTGTTTCTCAGAAACCCCAAGGTGTGTTTTCCATGTGGCTGAGAACACAGATGTCGGCTCCGTTAAGAACGAACAGGCCCCGTGTACACAAACCTCCAGGTGGGAGCATGGGAGCCGAGGTGTAAGCAGGCACATGTGTAACTCGAACCCACTTTTAGTGTGACTGTGGGCTGGTGGAATCATGTATGAGTTCAGGGGTTATATGTGCACATCTTTTCTGTGGATGAGGGTGAATGAAAGACAAGTGTTTGCAGGGGATTTCAGGCGTGTCCTCAAGCTCCAGGGTACATTCCAACGTTCGATCACATTCATGAGTGGTTTTGCAGATCCCAGAGAGAAAATGAAACCCAGAGGGGAGCGAAATGTATGCATATGAGAGGAACATGAGCAGGTTAGTATACTTTTAAAAACTCTCTTCCAGCTGTTTAGAAGAATGTAGAACTTCACTTGTCGGGGGAAGGGTGTGGCTACAGTCTGTGGGGAGTGGGGTCCAACGTCTAACCCAGTCTGGCACGACAAAAGGGCTGTTCCTGTGCTTCCAGATAACAATGGAGGTGAAGCCTGACCCTGGAAACCGGTCAAGATTCCCAGAGATAAACCCTCAGGCAGCAAGAACACTGTCAATGAAAAGAAACTGACCTTTCGCCTTCTGGAGTCACAGAATTCCCACAAATGCTGTGTCCTCATCAGCTCTGGCAGGACTCACCACCCCAGCCCCTGACTTCGACGCCAATTCATAAACAGCTGCTGGAATCTCTGAGGAGAGGGCTGTGCCAGTGGTCAGGGCAGCTCCACCTCCAGCACCTCGAAATACAGGACCCTCTCCATGTTCCCCCAGGCTCACAGAAGCATAAGGGAGCCCCTTAAAGGGGTTTACTTTGACAATGTGGCCTGGTCTGCTGCTGCTAAGCCTTCCACCTAGCAGACATACGGCATTCAAAGTCTGAACTGAGAGCCTTGGGAAGGATTGCACAGCCTTGGAAGAAGAGGCAGAAAGTCTCAGGGCAGGGGTGGTAGAAGCCCTGGGTGAGGTGAGAAAGAGCAGGATGAGAGCTGTTGAGGGAGAGAAGTTTGTGTCTATGACAGTGAGAGGTAAGTAGGAGGTTGAAAACTCATGACATTCCTTCTTTAAAGTCACAAAATTAATCCCTTGGAGCCCTGGGTTCCTCAGCAAAATGAGAATGTTAGGATTTCTGGTATTTAAATCCAATGAACTAGGACTTTATTTCTTAACAACTGCTTTCCCACACACTCCTAAAAACCATCAAGCATCACATAAGCCACTAGAACAATGGTTTTCAACCTCGGCTGCACATGGAACTGCTTGGGAGGCTGTTGGCAATGTTAATGCTAGAATCTCACCTCTAGAGGTTCTGGTGGACTTGATCTGGCTGAGGCCTGGACACCAGGATTTCTCTCTCCTTCCCTGAGTCCTCTTGTCAACTCCTACCCTGAAATGCAAGTACTTTCTAAACTGTCCTTAACTCTTATCTTTCTCTATATGTCTCTGCTAATTCATTCCCACGTCTTTAACTATCCTTCTTTGGGGATGATGGTCAAATCCGTCTCAGTCCCTCATCTATTTATCCAGCTTTCTTTTGTCTAGCTACACCTGGAATGATGCTGTGACTCTCCAAACATGCCCCGTTCCGAACTCAACATCTTAACCTCAGTGTTCTTGCATCCCTTGGTTTTCCTATGTCTGTAATGATATACTCTCCATTCTCCTATCACCAAGGCTCAAACCCTAGTGCTCCTTCCGATGATGTAAAAAGTGTATTAACATGAACATGTTAGTACATAGCCTCTCTGCTGTAACACAAACCTCTCTGCCTGCCACCCACCTGGGAAGAGAACATTGTCTTTGATAGCATTGGGAAACCTCCCTTCTAAGGAGAGTTCTGCCTTTTTCAGGGCGGTTCCGAGGTTTTGTGATCCCAAACCTGGAGAGTGGATATACAGAGACAAGACTGAAGAGGCAGAAGGGAAGGAGGAGGGGAGCTAAAGACCAAGGCCTCGTGGGCTGAGGGTGTTAACAGTTTCAGGAGAGAAGAAAAGGAAAGTGAGGAGTGAGGAAAACAAGAAGCTCCAGTGCTGATGAGATATAAGAATTACTGAGGAGAGGAAAAGGAAGCTTAGGAATTTCCCTAAAGCTATGAATTGCATGCTTTTTAATGTCCTTGGAGAATGGCAAGCAACATTTTGAACTAGTTTTAAAATGGTTTGGATTGCTAGACTATTTTTTTTTTTTTTTTAGTTCATCATTGCTCTGAGACTGGACCATGTGGAGCTTCTATTTGGGTCATACATGACACCTCATTTTCCCTCAATCGTCACATCTAAACAGTTGCCAAGCCCTACGATTTCTTTCCCTTCCAGCCTTATCACTCTCTCCTGCCCAGCAGCACCATACACGCCAGCTAGATTTCCTCATATCTTAAACTTTTTTCCTTTGGACTTTGGCTCATTCTGTTTCCTACCCTCAGAATCACTGCCCATTTCCATTGTTCTAAGTTCTTTCTAAGCTTCAAAGCCCAGCTCAGACTTAAGGAGACTTTCCCTGTTGATGGTCTGTACACATTCCATATTCCTTCTTGTCCTTGCACATGTCATTCCCCAAGGCAACAGTAATAATGATGATAATACTGATAACTAACATTATATTGAGCTCATTATGTCCAGGCACTTTCTAGGGCTTTGCAGTTATTATTTTATTTAATTCTTACAACAACCCTATGAGGTAATATTGAGGGAACTAACTAATGAAGAGTAAGTGATTGCCCCGAGGTTGCACAGTTATAATTGCCACAGATACGATTTGAACCCGGGCCCTGGAGTCTGCATTCTTTCTATAGTGCACTTGCACTTTAATACCTCAATGCATGCCTGAATTATCCTTGTCATTCCTCTCTGTCCACCGGCAGTGTTCGTTTGTTATGACTTTGAATTTTGTACTGTCGTCAGATTTACATAGTCACTTACCATTTCTCACTGGTATCCGCATAGAAGACATCAGCATGCGCGTGATCAGGATTTTGACTTGCAGAGATCCACTTTAGGCTGAAGTCTTCAAGGGCACTTAATCTAAGAGCAGGGAGCCTATGTTTATAAATCTTACCTTTGAGTTTCATCTTCTTCCTCATAATGTCTTTGACATGTCAGCTGTAAAGCAAACCACAGAATGGCCATACTTGAGTGAGGTGAAGATTTAATGCTGCCGCTCTAGTTCAAGTGGCTATACCTAGAACTACAGTTGTGTTTTGCCAGTCACTGTGAAGTACACACACAGTGATTTAATGCATTAAACCAAACTGCACTTGGTTTATAGTCAGATGCAGCTCTGCTCTTACATCTTGGAGTAAGCAATGGGGTTGCTATTAAAACAAAGGGCAATTTACTTGGTCAGGAAGAGTTTTCAGGTGAAGAAAACTGGAGTTTCCATTGGGAAATACATAAATCAATTATTTTTAATTCTATAAAACAGACTTTTAGGATAAAAGCATGCTTTAAATTTTAAATGTAGACCTGCACTTCTGACCAAGATGGAGAATTGGTCTACTCCCCCACCTGAAACAATCCCCCAAAATTGACAAAATATCTGAAACAACAGTTTGAAAGGCACTGGGTATTAGGCAAAGAAGGATAGTGATCCCTGAGAGGTAAGCTCTTCAACTGTCTCAGATTCCTGCCTTGATATAATTTCTAGGATATAGTCCAGAAAGGGGGGACCCTCGCAGATCTGGGCAAATCCAATCAGTTGAGAATATAAAGCTGATACAAAGTCAATATGCAAAAATTACTGTAATGGAATTTCTATATATTGGTAATGGGCAATCAGAAATCAAAATTAAATAAACAATACCATTTACAAGAGCATCAAGAGATATAAAATGTGTAAGCATACTAGTAAACCTAACAAAAAGCGATGAAAGAGCCTGTGCACTTCTGCTCTTTGAAAGACTCTGCTAAGAGAATGAAAGGACAAGCCATGGATGATTGAAAGGAAATATTTTCAAATCATATAAGTAACAAAAGTATTTTATTGAGAGTAAAGAAGTCTCAAAACTTTATAATAGAAAAAAACTCAAATAGTAAGCAACTAACCCATGCAATAAGAAAATGGCAAGAGATTTGAATGGATATTTTATCAAAGAGGACATACAGATGGCAAATAAGTACATGAAAAGATGCTCAACTTCATTAGACATTAAAGAAATACAAATTAAAACCACAATGAAATACCACCACGTACCTACCAGATTAGCTAAAATTAAAATACAGACCATTCCAAGCAAGGGTTGGTGAAGATGTGGAGGAACTAGAACTATCATTCACTGTCAGTGAAATGTAAAATGGTCCAACCAATTTGGAAAAAATTGGGCAATATCTTTAAAAATTAAACATATAACTTTCACATGACACAGCAATTTCACTCCTAGATATTTAGCCCAAAGAAATAAAGGTGTATGTCCATACAAAGACTTGTACATGAATGGTCATAACAGCCTTATTTATAATAGCCAAAAAGTGTGGTCCCTGAACCAGCACTATCAACATCACTTGGGAACTTGTTAGATATGCAAATTCTTAAAAAAGGTGAAGGGATTTAGAAGTACAAATTAGTCATAGCCCATGGACACAGACAATAGCCAGGTGAAGGCCTGGGATTAGGTGGGAGATGGATCGAAGGGGGCAAAGGAGGGAGGTTGTAGGGGATATCTGTAATACTCTCAACAGTAAAATAATTTTTTTAAAAAATGCAAATTCTCATACCCCACCCCAAACCTACTAGATGAGGTGGTTTATAGGTTCACCAGTTTCCCTTTGGACTGGGAATTTGAGATTAACAAATCCTTTAGGTAATTCTGATGCACGCTTTAGGCACTAGGAATATCACAATGAACAAGACAAACACAATCCCTACCTTCATGGAATTCATGTGTAATGGGAACCCCAAGTCACATGGGACACAGAAGAGGGGCCCCAATCCAATGAGCATAATTAAGAAAGGCCCACCTGTGGTCCTGCATCTTTCCTGGAATCTTACAACCTCGTATCATTCAGGCCTGAGAAAGGGGGAGTGCACTCCAGGCAGAAAGAACAGCATGGCCAAGGCACAGAGGCATGAAAGAACACATCCAGAGAACTGGCAATACCATTGCGAAGGGGGCTTCCCATAAGCCCAACCCTCGGAATCTAACAGCTTCTCCCTCCCTCCACACCATGCTTGAGGCAGCCTCTCCTCCTTGCACTTAATAACACTCTTCAGGGGCTAGACATGCACAGCTTTCTACCAGCCCATTCTATCAACTCAGAACTCTACAATTCTGACACCATGTATGAGGGAGTCTTAGGCAAGAACCCTCCTGCTCTCTTCCCACCACCCCCAGATGCACCCCCGCCTCTCTCCTGCTACCACCACCAGAAAAGGCCTCCAGGTGGAGCCCTTCACTCAAATCGGTTCCCACCTAATTTACTCTCTACTGAATTTCCTCCCCACAGCCCCAAGGCCTGGAACCAAAGCCATCTTTAACCTGAGGAAGAGGATCTCAGGAAGCGGGTTCAATACACAAACCGGTGGAGTTGTTCAGTGTGCGCCTTTCCCTTCATTCAAGCAGCTCAGGGTTCATTCTTAGTTCTCTGCGCACTTCACCAGCTTCCGTTGAAGCCTATTGTGCTCCTACCTAAGACTTCCCCAACTCCACCCACCGTGAGATGGATGTTCCCCACCACTCCATGAAGATTTCTTTCCACCCAGGCAATGCATGTTGCATTGAATTGTTCCCCAGATAATTTGACATCTGGGCACCAAGGAGGATAAATTTTCTGAGGGATTGGAAGGATTTAAGATCTAACATGTCAACACTCTTCCCCTGCTCTCTGCCTAAGAGAGAACCAGAAGGATATTTCCTTTACATAGAGACTGCTGTTGAGAAGCAAGCTACGCACTCCCTCATGGAATAATCACTTGAACCTGTTTTAGCCATCACAACAATCATGCTGATTGCTTCCCCTGACCATTCCCCCACTCCCCCCTGGGCTTCTCCATTTTTCCAGTCATACTTAACACCCAGGATGGAAAATTGGACAGCAGCACAAAGGTAGGAAGGAATTGTTACCAACATTCCTGAGAGCAGGAGCCACAGGAAGTCACATTGGTATCCCACATAGCACCTAGCACAATGCCTTATCTAGCTAGTCCAGACAGGTTCATTTGTAACAGACACAATATAGCAAAAAGTGTATGATGGATTCTAACCTGTTTGGAGAATGGAATCTGCAGTGGTACAAGGCCGATGCCAAGCCTTCCCCTAAAGTCCACAGAGATATTCACTGCTTCCAGTTGATTTCCGCTTACTATGTATGGGTTGAGACGGTGATTTAATTGCTCTGTCAGACAACATTAATCGAGCATATGCTGCCTAATGGTGCTATGGCACTGTAACTAGATGAAAATTCCCATAGGGCCCATTAGATATAAGGAGTTACCCTGCTAATGACGTAAACAACTCTTCTAATGAGCTCTTCCTTAAGATGCCTATCCACTCAGTTGGGGACCACCGAACTGCAGGGCAGTTGTGGTGGATTAAAGAATAACTGTCCATTTTTTTTGCTCCTCCTATTTTGATGTGGAATCTAATTCCCCTTTCCTTGTATCTGGCTGACCTGAATGACTTGCTTGACCAATAGAATGTGATGGAAGCAATGTTCTGAGACTTTGAAGACTAGGTCATTAGAAGCCTTGCATCTTCTAGCAGGCTTTTTGGAACAGTTGCTGCGGAGTAAGCCAGTTACCACATAAGAAATCTGATTACCCTGAGACCACCCTGCTGTCAGGAAGCTGGAGCTGGGAAAGGCACGTGGAGAGAAATGGCTTACTAGCCCAGCTTCACATGAGTGAAGAAACCTTCGGATGACTCTAGCTTCAGTTGTCATCTGATAGTAACTGAATGAAAGACACCACAAGAAAACCAACAGAGCCCGGCCGGCGTGGCTCAGTGGTTGAGCGTTGACCTCTGAACCAAGAGGTCACAGTTCGATTCCGCACATGCCTGGGTTGCGGGCTTGATCCCCAATGTGGGGCATACAGGAGGCAGCTGATCAACGATTCTCTCTCATTATTGACCTCTCTCTCTCCCTCTCTCTCCCTCCCTCCCTCTCCTTTTCTCTCTGAAATAAATTTTTAAAAATTTTTTTAAAAGAAAGAAAACCAACAGAGTTCATCAACGTCTTGAACCACCATAGATAATAATAAAGTATTTGTTCTTAGATGCTACATTAAAAACAAAACTATGGTTAGGTAAGAAATCATCTTTGGGGGAAGCTGGGTGATGGGTACACAGGAACTATATGTACTATTTTACAACTAATTGTGAATTCCAAATTATTTTTTGTTTTTAAAAAATAAAACACTAACACCACCCCCCTCGATTTGGAGAAGATTCATTTGGAAAGAACTAAAGACAGCTGGAGATTTTTCCTGAGCCATGTCCCAGATGCGGACAATACCACCGCTGGCTGCTGCCAACAGGTGTGTGTAACCACGGCCCTAAGCACATTTGCTGGCTTGAAAGCTCAGGGGAAGGCTATGATTCCCCACCCTCCCATTGCCAGTGACTCAGCCTCTGTCCCAATGCTTCACTCATCACATGTGGGTCTCCTACTAGGGAAACACCCAGCTCTTCTTTTTGTCTAGTGAGGAAAGAGATTGCTTTAGTTCTTCACTTTTCAAAGACTGACATAATGATATGAACAGGCATGAAATATCACTCAGCCAAAGGAGAGAGATTTTCTCTGCTAGTGTTTTTTTAAATACCCCTTTTCTTTGGTTTAAAAAAAAAAATCTCATAACAAACAAGTGAAATCATGTCCTCATTCTGCTGTACTGTAGAGCTATTTCTCCTCTCTAGCTCTTCAGGGAGACCATGCCCCTCACAGACGGCATCCCCGGAGAACAGACCTCAGCCCTCCTCCCCAGATTCAGCTTCCATCACAGAGAGTGTCTGGGAAGAGCAGATTTTCCACCTCTGGGGCATGACAAGTGGAAGCAGACACGTTGAGTTGGGTGAAGGTGGTATATAGAAAGAAAAATTAAGGTCTGACAAGGTCAATAGAGCAATCTACAAATATTGGAGTGTCTACATTTTCTAATATAGTAATATGAGAAAGTAAAGACAAAAGACCAGCAGAAAAGCTATTGACTTCCAGGTCCTGGGTTGACATCCCAGTGTTGCCATTTGCAATATGGCCTTGGGATAGTTTTTGTTCTCTCTGAGGGGACAAGAAAATTCTCCTTACCAACCTCAGGAGCTTACAAAAATCACAAGTGAGTGCTTTGTCAACCACTGAGCCAATGCAGGCTATTATTATCACATACCATTGTGTAGTAAGAGGTCAGAGAAGGAAGAGGGAACTGGGCAGGAGCTGTCAGAGAGGACTTGATGGAGGACGTTGGTCTAAAGTGGACCTTGGAGGAAGGAAAGGATTGGGAAAGGCAGAAAAGTCGTTCCTCCCATGGGGATCTGAGGGAGGGATTTGTATCCTGTGGGGGAGGGATAAAAGCAAGAAAATTTGACCTAACCTGTGAAAGGGGTTTTGATTGAGGAACCACATGGAAAATAAATGTAGGGAGATAAGGGAGCCTCTAATTTTGAAGTATCTAGGAAAAATAAAGATGTAGGAAAAGGTAAAGATCCTGGAGAAAGGATGATTATCAACTTCTGCATTATACCACAAAATGTATCCAGTTTCAACCTCTAAAATATTGATTGTTCAGGTATATACTGCAGAACCACCATAATGAACAACATTGCGCAATGGAAATTATGATAATAACTAGAGGCCCGGTGCATGACATTCGTGCACTGGGGGGAGACCCTCAGCCCGGCCTGTGCCCTCTCGCAGTCCAGGACCCCTTGCTCCTTACCGCCCACCTGCAGCGGAGACAGGAAAGGCTCCCGCCACCACAGCTGCGCTTGCCAGCCATAAGCCTGGATTCTGGTTGAGCAGTACTTCCCCTGTGGAAACACACTGACCACCAGGGGGAAGTTCCTGCATTGAGCATCTGCCCCCTGGTAGTCAGTGAGTGTCATAGTGATCGGTCATTCCGCTGTTCGGTCAATTTGCATATTATGCTTTTATTATATAGGCTAATCCTATATAATAAAAGAGAAACATGTAAATTGACAATCCCTCTGCCATGCTCACCAGCCAATCAGGAGTGAGTATGCAAATTAACCCAACAAAGATGGTGGGTTAATATGAATACACAGGCGCCAGGCAGAGAGCAGAGTGGGAGAGCCGGCAGCTTGGGGGGACATGGCTCCCTCGGTCACTCCCCCAAGCGGCCAAAAGGAGAGCAGAGAGGGAGAGCTGGCGGCTTGGAGGACTTGGCAGAGTGGGAGGCCATGGGACAGAGACAGAGCAGAAAGGGAAAACCAAGAGCGCGGGGAGCACCAGAAATTCTGGGAATAGTAGTTCTGGTGGCAGCCCCAGGACCTGAAGCGGAAGCCCAGAGAGCCGGGAGAACCAGGAATGCTGGGAATCATAGTTCTGGTGGCAGATGGATCTCCTAGACCAGGGGTGGGCAAACTTTTTGACTTGAGGGCCACAATGGGTTCTTAAACTGGACCGGAGGGCTGGAACAAAAGCATGGATGGAGTGTTTGTGTGAACTAATATAAATTCAAAGTAAACATCATTACATAAAAGGGAAAAAATACCTCTATTATTCTGTGAGCAGCAAATCAAACTGGGTTGGGGGGTTTCAGACAATTCGCTCATATGATTGCAAAGACAGACAGAAACTCCCGGATTGGAGAGGGCTTCCCTGAGGGCTCCCAGATTGGAGAGTGTGCAGATCGGACTGAGGGACCCACTCCCAGTGCACGAATCTTCGTGCACCGGGCCCCTAGTAATAATATAATGAGTTACATTGGCAAATGCTATATAGGGAAAGGGACCCTTTGAAATTTATTCTTTATGCTCTCAAAAACAAAAGTATATTTATCCAGTTGGATGTCTTCAAAAAGATGCAACAAAACATCAATCATAATTAAAAGGTTCTAGGAAGGGAACCCTGTACCTCTCTTTTTCTTATAGTGATCTACCCTGGTGCTAAATCAGCACACTGAGAATAAAGGGCAGCATGTGTCTCTAGACAGTCCTTCACAAGATTCAATCTGGCTAGAATCCCACAGCTCCAGTCTGTCATTTTCCCTGATCATGAACTATTTTTAGATGGGGGTATTCCACAGTAGTAAATAAATCCCCTTACAGGGTAAGGACCATGACTCATGAAAGGATCTTTCTTTTTTTCTTGTAGTTGTTCCTAATGTTTCTTTGGCATCTTACTAATTGGGGGAGGGGTGTCCTTTTATTTAACCTAAGCTTCCTCCTCATGAAAAGAAAATCTCTGGAAGAGTCTGGTTGAATGCTAGAGAAATGCGGGCATAACACATGTAAGAGTAAATTCAACCACATTGTGACTAAAGACCATTTGAAAAGAATTATGTGCTCTGGCTGGTGTGGCTCAGTTGGTTGGAGCATTGTCCCTTGCACCAGTCTCGGTTCCATTGCTGGTCAGGGCACATACCTAGGTTGTGGGTTTGATCCCTGGTTGGGTACATGCAGGAGGCAACTAATCAATGTGTCTCTCTCACATCAATGTTTCTCTCTCTCTCTCTCTCGTCAATTTGGAAAAAAAAGAATCATATAGGAAGACCTCCAAAGTTGCTTTATTCTGGTCCTACAAGAATAATTTGACAGTTTTCCAAAAAATTATGGCTATTCTTTCTAGTCAAATTACTGCTTGCAAAACAACTGCAAAGCCAAATGAATATAATGCTTTCAAAATGAGAAAAACTTAGTTGATGCCTCAAGACCTAAAGTCAGAGATTGTGTCTTGTTCTTTATATTCCTGTTACCTAGCTCAATAAATGTTTGTTAAATTAATACACTGAGTAAAATCTAATGATAATAGTAATAATAATTATAATGTATCATAAAAGTAAGAAAAGGTGATGAACTTCTGGCTCCAACACAAAAAGAAAATGAAAATTATTAGTAAAGAAATCCTGTGTATCCAATGTGAGTGTAATCATGTCATCACTGGGAACAAACATCTATTAACTTTCCACAATCCAAAAATAACTATGCTAGCTCCTTAGTCTAAAGAGCAAAGTATAGCCATAATTCCTATCCTGAGGGAGCTTACAAATTATTGGAGAGAACAATACATGAACTTAATTCAACAGAAATATTTGAAAACAATTATCTACAGGCTAGCGTGAGAAAGATGGTATGTCAGAAATTGTGCTGGCAAGTCGGAGACTAGGTGGAGTTACTCAGGAAACACGAAATTCCTTATCATCAACTACTGTTTATTGAAACTGATTCTCCCTGATCACGGGGAGAAGAAGATGGAGTTATGACTGAGAATAAGGTTGAGATTGAGGATAAAGTTGAGAATAAAGTGAAAATGAAGATGGATAATGAGGGTAGAGGCTAAAGAGATGGGAGTAGAGACTGAAGCTGAGGTTAAGGAAAGACTGGGGCTTGGTCATCTATACATTCTGGGATATTCTTATAAAAGGGGTAGTGAATGGATTTCCTTCCAGTACTTTGAGCAAATTACTTATCCTTTTGGACTCCTGATTTCCTTTTCTGTAAAAGAAGATAAAAAAATAATTCCTCCATGTAACCACAATCCCATACATTTTCTATGACCTTGGATGTGGTAATATACATAAAGCACCTCTTGGATACATGGCACATAGTAGATACTCAATAAATAGTAGTTGTCTTCCTCATATATTGTCTGATGAATCCTTTTAGTCTTGTTAATTGTCCATGGCCATTGTTCCAATTCTGCTGCTAATTCACCACATGACCTCAGGCAAATCTAACGTCCTCTTGGAGACTGGGCTTTTCATTGATGAAATGGGGATAATAATATCTGTTCAATACACCTCTCAGGCTTATGAGGATAGTATATGTGAAAGAACCATGAAATGTACCAAACGCCAAGCAAATCTAAGGTATAATTAGAATTAGGTCTATATGTGTCACTCCCAAAAATAGCATGTCCATCACCCAAAGGTAGGGTGAGGCTGGAGAAAGACTAGATAACTTTGGTGAACTAATTATTGCACATGTCCCCTGGGATTGTAGCACCAGCTCTGTGGTGCTTCTGTAGAGAGACTTGCACACCAAGGATGTTTAACTGAGCTCTTCAAATATTAAATTGCAATTACAATCTGAGTTTAGAAAAGCAGAGGGAATCAAAGGATCCACGGTATTTATCAAGTAACCACAGAGACCATGGTACATACTCATATTATTGTAAAAATTAGCATAACTTCTCACTCCCAGGAGTTTGGAGGTGATTCCAAGTTAATAGAAAAGGTAAGGCCACCAACAGTAAACACACACACACACACACACACACACACACACAGATATCCATATCCAGAGACACAGGAAGGGCCAGGCTTATTTGCAGGTTGATAAACTGACTCCAGACCCCAGGAAAATATTCTGTCAAATTCCCCAGAGGGAGGGGGATTCGACTGCTATGAACCTAGAATTCAGTTTTTGTTTTTCATTTGTTTTTGAAAGAGGGAGGGGGAGAGAGAGGGAGAGGAACATCAGTTTGTTATTCCACTTATTTATGAGTTCATTGGTTGAATCTTGTATGTGGCCTAACCAAGGATGGGACTGAAATCTTGGCATATCGGGACGACATTCTAACCAACTAGGTGGCCCGGCCAAGACTAGAATTCAGCTTCTGTTCTCTTCCCCCAAACATGCTGAGAACAAGTAATGGAGTTGATTTTTTTTTTTAATATATTTTATTTATTTTTTACAGAGAGGAAGGGAGAGGGATAGAGAGTTAGAAACATCGATGAGAGAAACATCGATCAGCTGCCTCCTGCACATCTCCCACTGGGGATGTGCCCGCAACCCAGGTACATGCCCTTGACGGGAATCGAACCCGGGACCCTTCAGTCCGCAGGCCGATGCTCTATCCACTGAGCCAAACCAGCTTCGGCGTGGAGTTGATTTTTTTATGGGATAGTTAAGGGGTTTTTTGTTTTGTCTTGTTTTCTTGTTATGTGTGTGTGGTGTTGTTTTGTTGTTGGGTTTTTTTTGTTTTGTTTTTTTACAGTACAGGGGTCTTTTATTTGTTTTTTAAAAAATATATTTTTATTAATTTTTTTAGAGAGAGGAAGAGAGAGGGAGGGAGAGAGAGAAATATTGATGTGAGAGGAAAACATCCATCAGCCATCTCCTGCATGCCCCCTACCCATGACTGAGCCTGAAATCCAGGTATGTGCCTGACTGGGAATTGAACCAGTGACCTTTCCGTGCATGGGATGACTCCCAACCAACTGAGCCACACCAGCCAGGGTGTATTTGGTTTCTTTTTAATGCCTCTTATGCAATGAATTCATAGAGAATAGGTTCCAGCAGCTCAGGCTCCTTTCCACCGATTCTCACAGAGTGTGCTTCTCTGGGTGGAGCAGGCTGGTGCTTCAGTTGAATCTAGATGCCCTTCTTTTTAGCATTTCTCTCTTTCTGATCATTTTCCTTCACACGTTTTAGAAAGCTATTTCAGCTCTTAGAATGATTAATATGTTCAGTAAGTACATTAATTCTCCTGGCTAGAATCTTGTCCTTAACTTAATGGGGAAAAAAAGAAAAGAAAAAGGAATCTTGCCCTTAACTTGTTTGTTTACAACAATGCCAACAACATGCTGGGTAACTGTAGACCCCTCCAGTTTCACCATGAGAACATTTGTGGGGCATTCCTCCTTCAAGAGTGCCCATTCCCTTGATTTGGACAGTATCACCTTTCTTGTAGATTTGCATGTATGTGGCCAGAAAAACAACTCCATGTTTCTAAAAGGCTTTGCGAACATGGAATGGATGCTTCTTCTCTTTCCCTTGTGTTGGTCATTGGGTGAGTTACTGGAAGATGGCAGTTCTGGCCAGAAGAAACAAAGCAGATAGTTAAGTTTTAAACTGAGCTTATATGGTGAAAATCATGTATGCTTAAAAAATTATGCCTGAAAAGTCCTTAAATTAGCCATAAAGTAAAATGATGTGCCTATACTTTCATGTGCCTCTCTAAAGACATCTCCATAATTCAGTCTAGTCATATACAGTATCTTTAAACACTAGGCTCACACTCACTGCAGCAAAATACTTACATTGCAACAGGCACACAGCAAATGAGACCAGATGAGTGAAGAGCAGATTCACCTCTCTAGTCTCACTTCCTCTCTAGGTAGAACCACCCATGCTAGTTAAGTTATTGCATTTTTAAGCCCCAACTCTCTACTGAGGCAGAATTTACCTGCCTCTTTGTAAAGAGGCAAGCCTCTTTCAAAAAGTCCCTCTTTCAAAAAAGAAGTCTTTATTGATAGGTAATCTACAAACAATAAAACACATCTATCTTAAGTATACGGTTTGATGAGTCTGATAAACGTATACACCCATGTGATCACCAACACATTAAAGACATAGAACATAATCATCACCACAAAAAGTCCTGTTGTACTCCTTTGGGGTTCATTCCTACCCCTAACACTAGGTACCTATTGATATGCTTCTCTTTTCTATAACTTTCTAGAATTCCATATAAATAAAATTTCCTTTTCCTAGAATTTCATATATATGGAATCATATAGTATGGACTCTTCTGTGTGAATGACCCATTTAAAAAGGGTTTAACCCATTTATAGAAATATAATAATTAGCCCATCTGGCTTGGCTCTGTGGTTGAGTGTCCACCCATGAACTAAGAGGTCACTGGTTTGATTCTGGTTAAGGCACATGCCTGGGTTTCAGTCTCGATCCCCAGTAGAAGGCGTGCAGGAGATAGCCAATCATTGATATTTCTCTCTCATTGATGTGTCTATCTCTCTATCCCTCTCCCTCTCTCTCTAAAAAATCAATAAAAAAACATATTTTAAACAGAAAAATAATAATTACATTAGGGGGTGAAGCCTTTGAATGTAATTTACAGTGAAGAAGGAACATAGTGTGGCAATAAAGAAGGGAAGTTGCTCTATAAATATGGGATGATTTGCTCAATCCTGTAGGATAGGAGAATCAATTGATAAGCTCAGAGGACCTCAGTAAGGCCAACTTCAGTAGAAGGATGGCTGGAAAGGATCATTGTGGAAGATGAAGGCAGATAAAAACCATTTAGAAAGGTGTGGAGGTAGGAAATAGAAAAAGCCTGGGAACGAGTGTTAAACCTTATTTGCAGTCATGGTTTTGTCACTAACAAACCATATGACCTTAGACAATTCATATGCTTGCTCTGATCCTGATTTCATCCTTCCTTTATAATAAAAGCCTACTATGCTAAGTGTCCGGTCATCCGGTTGTCTGTTCAACCAATCAAAGCATAATATGCTAATGATATGCTAAGGCCACTCAACCGCTTGCTATAATGTGCACTGACCACCAGAGGGCAGACGCTCCGACTGGTAGGTTACCTTGTTGCTAGGGTCTGGCCGATCAGGACTGAGGGAGATGGGCTGGACATGCCTTGGAGCCCTCCCACAGTCCCTCCCCGGCTGGTCAACCTCCCACATCCCTCCCTGGCCCCAATCGTGCACCAGTGGGATCCCTCAGCCTGGCCTGTGCCCTCTCGCAATCTGGGACCCCTCAGGGGATGTTGGAGAGCCAGTTTCAGTCCAATCCCGCAGGCCAGGCTGAGGAACCCCACTGGTGCACAAATTCGTGCACCAGACCTCTAGTTATCTATATAATAACTGGACTACAGACATGATTTCTGAGTAGCTGCATTATTACACATAAGTTTCATGAGGGCAGGGACTTTGTATGTATTGCTGTGACCCCAGCACCTAGGAAAATGCTAGCACCCAGTAAATATTTGTTGAATGAATGAGTAATCTAAGATCTCTTGTAGCTCTGACATCGTATCACTTTTGTTAGAATCACCTATTATAATGTTGGTCATCTATTATAATGTTGGCACTCAATGATTCTTGGCCCAAACTACTCTTTGTGCCACACAATTATGTACCCGAGGAGGCTAAAGGTTAATCTTGCTCACCCATTAAAAGCCATAGAGATAAACATTTCCAATTAAGAAGGAGAAACAGCCTCCAGCCCCCCAGAAGAGCCAAAGGTGGAAGACAAATAGAGAAATGATCTGACCCTATAATTTGTGGCAGTAAAATTTATGACATATGGGACTTCTAATGTGGTACACTTAGTGGACAAATGAGGCTGAAAGTTCAGGTGTATGACCTTCTAGAGTTACCAAGATGGTTGTAAGCATAGTTTTCCTTGCCAGCTTTCATTCTGAAAGTTTGGCAACCTCTATCACATGGCAAAAGGCCTATCCCAAAGGTTGCAAACTTTGAGACCTTTAAGAGCTGGATAAGTAATGAAGGAAGTTGAGAATATGCCAAAAATAAAATGTGAGAAGTGTGGTGAACTGGACAAGGCATGCTTAAGCTAAAAAAAAAAAAAAAAAAAAAAAAAAAAAAAAATTGAATTGAATTGAATTGAATTGAATTTTTAAAATGGTTTGCTGGAAAAAAAATACTGCTTCTGGAATTAGGCGCCTGGGTTTGTAATCAAGTTTGTAATCCAGGCGTTACTTCATAATTGTATTCATGATGGCAGGAGCCTCTCCAGTGGCAGCTCTTTGAAAAGCCCTGAGCCCACAGTAAGATCTTAATAAATGCTTTTTAAATTAATAGATTGTGGGGAAGGTCTGGGATTTTATTGGGCTGAAAAATCTGATGGAGTGAGTCCCTTTATTCATCTCTTCTCTCCACCTTACTTTCCAGTAAAGTGTCAGTTCTAATGCCTGACTGTTCATCTATTTTCACACTTCCAGCTTGGCAACGTTGAAGCAAACTTGACTCAGTGGGCTCAAAACACTCCAGTTCTCATTTGTCATCTCTGTCTCTCTGCCTACCTCCCTTCCTCTCTCTTTCCATGACCTTGTATTCTCAGGACAGAGCCAGGTCATTTTATTCCTCATTCCCCATCCCCTACATGATTTCTGACCCTTGTATCTCAACTTTATCTTTCTTAACCCTTCAAGTTCATGGATTTCTTTCTATTATAGAAACTACCCAATAAACCTACTCACCCAAAGGTATTATATGGTATTATATGATTTCAGCTAAAATCATAGAGACAGAAAGCAGAACAGTGATTACCAGGGATTGGGGGTGGGGACCACAAGCCAAGAAATGCTGTGAACCATCAGAACTGGAAGAGGCAAGGAACAGATTCTCCTCTAGAACCTGCAGGAGGAACCAGCCCTACAGAATCTTGATTTAAACCCTTTAAGACTCAGTTCGGACTTCTGGTTTCCAGAAAAGCTAAGAGAATACATTTCTGTTGTTTAAAGCCACTAAAGTTTGTAGTTTGTTACAATAGCTGTAGGGAAATAATACAGAGAGCTCATTATGTCAAGAGTCTCCTTTACAGCCCAGCAGGATCTTCATGGAAGTGAGAGGAACAAGAATCCTTGGGGATAAACAGAGATATTCACACTCTTTGGGAAAAACACATTTTGGGACCTGTCTTGACCATTGGGGGAATCCAGTTAAACTTTCCTTTGCCTTGGGTCTGGAAGGAGGCAAAGAGCTGACACTCCCAATCTATTTACAGTCATGCAAGAATCAACAGCTAAAATTGTCATTTTTGCAGTTTTTAAAACAATAGAGTTTGTTATTTCTTTTCTAAACGCATCAGCAGGGCCAGTGGAGAAGGTCTGGAAAGCGACAGCTAAGATTAGCTTCCAACCTCCCCATGGAGACCTTGAGTGGCTGTCAGCTCTGCAGGGAACAGCAGCAAACCCTCACGCAAATGGCCTATAAAAAAAGGCCTTGTCAGAGGCACCTTGACCTGCCAGGGCTTCTCTGGTACTCGGATTCCCAGTGGCCCTCCCAGGGTTACGCTCCCTCCCATGATGTATTTCCCCTGCCTTTTTTAGAGCTGCATTATGCTTGCTCCAGGAAACAGCCTCTTCCTTCTCATAAACACAGCCTTGGGTTCCCGACCAAGCGCCCTGCCACTCCGCAGCTCCTTGTCCATCCATCACACCTTGCTGTCACCCTGGCTGCGATTGTGGAGAACTGGTCCAATTCCAGAGGTGAACCCAGGGTGGGGAGAAGGAAGGGGAAAGCCCTGGGAGCAGCTGAGGGTCACACACACCCCAGTTCCAGCCCACTGATAAGTTGCCTGGAAACTGGCTGGCCTGAACAGTGAGCGAGCCTTTCCGATGACCCAGCGGGTGTGATGGAAATTTTTGATAAGGTCGGCACCAGAGCTGGGCTCTGAGTGTGCAGTGCTCCGGAGTAGGCTAGAACAGAGACCCTATGAAGAGCCAGGGGAGATGTAGTGAAATGTCCTGGCTCCTTGTAAACAAAGTGGAAATGGCTAAGGGAGGGATTTGAAGGGTCATCATGACCCACCCCCAAGTATATGCTCCATCGCCTCTGGCGGTGCACCTGGAATTCCTATCAATGGCTTTAAAAGAGATACCACTTGTTGAGTACTTACTCTGGACCATGTGCCAGGCACTATTCTCAGCACCTCACTTAATTTTCTCCATCATCCTATCAAGTAGCTACCATTGCCCCGTTTTACAGATGAGGAAACTAAGGTACAGAAATGTTAAGTAAGTTGTCAAAGGTCACAGAACTGGTCCTCTCCACTCTCCCTGTCTCCATCCATCTCCTGCCATGGGCTCTACCGACCATTACTTCAATGATCCCTAACTCTACAACCATACAGATTCCTTTCAACCAAGCTCAAGTCTTGGCATCTTCTCTGATGCCTCTTCCTCTTTCCCAGTGTCCAGAAAATTCACAAATCCTTTTAGTTATCCCTTGGCAAAAGTTCCCCAAATGCTTCCTCCCCCAAAGCAGGCCCTCATGTGCTCACCTCCAATTCCAGGTGAAGCAAGCAGGGACTGGTCTATGCAAAGATAATTCTTTCCCAAATATCTTTCTCAAAAGCCCAGAATCCCACACTACTAATTCATCACTGTGTATAAAATATCATCCTCTCCTGCAGCCCTCTTTTAAGATGCAAAACTCCTGGGAGGAGTAATATTTGGTTGTGACGTAAGAAGGTGAGTTAGAATCCCACCTCTGTTCTTTAGAGTGTGGCCTATAGCAAGTTCTTAACCTCATAGAACCTTGTTTTTCTGGTCTGTAAAATAGAATATTAATGTCTTCCCTAGCTACCTCATAGCTAACATTGCTTTAAAGAGATATTTTTAAAAGACTTACATTATCTTCAATATTTATCATTTTTAAAGATTCCCAATAACTTTATGTAAATGGTTTTGTTGGGTCCCTAGAAAAAGAACAAGGAGCTAGCTTGTTTCTATTATTTTGCCTCAGGGATGCCCTGTAATTCTATCATGTAGTTTTGTATATAATTATACATATAGCACCACATTATTTTATATATATAATCACTTGTAATAATATCAGATTAAGGAGAGAATTGAGAAAGAGTGGTTTTACTAAAATCTGGAAAAATGTATATAGGGTAAAATATCATTATCTTAAAATACTCAACAAAGAAAAAGAAACCAAGGAAATAAGAGAGAAATGTTAATTTTTAAATTTAGATTGTGTGTATATGAATGTTCATTATCTACTTTGACATGGTTCAAATTTTTAAGGATTTTAATATGTTATAGACAGAAAAGTAATTAATAATATAGAAAATGTTCATCATATGTTATTAATTTTGAAAAGTGAGTTAAGGGACAATATAGGTAATATGTTACCATATTTATACCCCGAAAAAGAAAACAAATTATACCACGAACAGCAAATGCCTATCAAATTGTAACTTGGTCATTGCTGGGTGGAATTATGTTTTACATCATTGAGACTACACTGTGAGTACATTTTTGACATATACCTTTCTTGAGAGCCTATTTAACATAAGCATCTTATGTTCTTAAATATTTTGCCTATTTATCATTTTAAGAATCATTGTAATAGTGCATGGAAACCCTTCCCTGTTTCAAAGAGCATATAGCTCATGGTAATGACAGATTGAATCTTTGCGCTGGTGGAAGCTTGTATCTTAAAATACTTTCAGGTTAATCCAGAATTTCCTCCCACCACCATTCACCCTGTTAAAATTCCACCCTCCTTCAAGGCCCAGCTCAAATCCCACCACCTCCAGGAAGCCTGCCCACCATCCCGGGAAGCCTCCTTCTTTAACCTGAAAGGCACTTGCTAGCTAGTCTGCCTCTGTTTATAGCTATTTGTGCTCGTTTCTTTGCTCCCCTGGTACACTATAAATTTTGGGGGGCCGAGACCTGTGTCTAGAGGCCCCGGAAAATACTAAGTGCTCCATAAGTAATAAGTAAATAAATTTGAAAGACGTTTCTTATTCTTCGCTTCCATATCCTGCATTACCAGTAGTGTTTGTCTATATAATTAAGTCACTTATGGGCTTTCGCCCAAATTGAAGGTTCTCAAATGGAAACACATTCTGTTTGTCCATAATTGCCACATCCAGAAATTGGTAACATGACCACCCCTGCCGTCCCCGTTAATAGATTTGATATGTGCTTTGAGGGCTGGATTAAGGAATGTTTGTGCTCTAAAAACAACAATTCATGTTTATCGGGGGCCTATTAAGTGCCAGACACCAGCCTGAGCAGTTGTGTGCATCTGTGGTTTCATTCTCACAGAAACACTATGAGAGAAGAACTATTTAGTTTGTTCATTTTACACCTGAAGAAACTGAGCCACTTGCCCAGAGTCAACCAGGCTACCTACGGAGGAACTAGGACTCCCAACCCAGATCTGCCTGAGTCTTGTATTCCTCACTTCCAGGCAAGGCTGCCTTCTCAGAAGAAAGAAAACATAAAATCTAAATCTTGATCTCCAACTCTCAGCTTCATATCGCAAAACTAGCTGTCCATCAAATGGCGAACACTTGTGAATATATGTTTATTGATAAAAACAAAAGAACAGTAGATAATGTTTAAAAGAGAGAGAAAAGCCCTCGTCAGTGTGGGCACCTAGGGAAGGCAACCAATCAATGTCTCTCTCTCTTCTTGTCTCTCTTAAAAAAAAAAAAAAAAAAAAAAGGAAAGAAAAGAAAAGAATCTATAAAAAAAAAATATCCTCGGGTGAGGATTAAAAAATGTAATAAAATAAAATAAGAGATAAGAAAGAAATCCATAAGTTTACCACCTAATAAACTCTATCATTATGTAGCACTGTCCTCCAGTCTTTTTCTGTGTGTGTATAAAAAAAATCCTCAGACAGTGTGTATGTGCTTTTAAGCAGAAGAGTCTGTTTAGTGGTAAAGACAACAGTGGCACCAATGACAAACGTCCGCTCTCCCGCAGCTTTGCCTGGGGCTTATCTTGCATCAGATGGAAACCGGGAAATATGACAAAGATAAAGTGTAATTAACAAGGAGTTGATTTCCTACACACTCAAACAGAGCTTGTGTGCAGAGGGGGCTCCTGCATGAGAAGAGGGGGGTGGACGTTAATAGCACTGGTTTGTGCTCTGAGTATCATATGTTATGTCTGCAGCTGCTGAAAGGGAAGCAAAAAGTAAAATGTAATTTACTAGAAAATGTTGAACTGTATAGCTGCATTCTTAATTGTTCAATTATGGAAGTCCGTTTTTTCTGGGAAAGACACCAGGCAGATGTTTCTCTCGTAGGCAGAATGATGGTCTCCAAAGATTGCCCATCCCCTAATCCCGGGGACCTGTGAAATTGTTACCTCACCTGGCAAATTTGCACTGTGATTAAGGGTACAGACCTTGACATGGGAAGATGAGCCTGGATTACCCAGGTGAACCAACCTAATCATATGAATCCTTCATCTCCAAGCTGTGGTCAGAAAGACTTGACTACAGAAGAAGGGTCGAGAGAGAGCCAGCAGGACAGCAGCTGAGGACTGAGCCTGTCATTGCTAGCTTTGAAGACGGAGGTCGGGGGCTATCAGCCAATGGATGGGGGCAGCCTCTAGAAGCTGGAAAAGGCAATGAGATGGATTTGCCTCTAGAGCTTCCAGAAAGGCTAACACTTTGATTTTAGCACAGTGAGACCCATGTCAGATTTCTGACTGATAGAACTGTAAGATAATAAATTTGTCTTGTTTTAAATCACTAAGTTTATGGGATTTGTTACATCAGCAATAGAAAACAAATTTTTTTTTATTTCTCCCTTGCCCTCTCTCTCTTTCTCTTTCTCCCTCTGTCAATTGTGTCCTTGTTAATGACTGTATGTGATTATGCTCTGCTTGATTTTCCAATCCAGGCTCAGCCACTGCAGCAAGTTCCTGGACTTGCTCCAGATTCTCAGATCCACTCATCTCAAAAAGAAAACAAGAAAAGAAACAGAAACTCTAGGTGTCACTCTTTGCACTGGCTAAAGGGACTAATGGCTGAAATCTTGTCTGTCTTGTTATTATTGAGTCCCCAACACCTAGAACAGTGCTTGGTACACAGTACTAGCTCAGTAAACATTTGTTGCTGGCTGGCTGGGTAGATGGATGGATGGTAATTTAGAAGCTTGTATCTTTTTCCTAAGCCATGTGTTGTTGCCATATGCTGCTACTGACTCTCTGAGTCTCATCATGACCCCATCTTTCTCCAGGAAGAGGGGTGAATGCAGTGGGCCACTGGAGTAAAACTGAGGTTGAATTAACATAGGCGTAGCTGTGCGTGGCCAATGAGGACTTTGTGTAAATAAATCTTATGCGAGGCTTTGTGACATATATACAAAGCTTCCTTAATCATTCATTCGACCAAAATTAAGAATCTACTATGTGCCCTGACCGGTTTGGCTCAGTGGATAGAGCGTCGGCCTGCGGACTCAAGGGTCCCGGGTTCGATTCCGGTCAAGGACATGTACCTTGGTTGCGGGCACATCCCCAGTGGGGAGTGTGCAGGAGGCAGCTGATCGATGTTTCTCTCTCATCGATGTTTCTAACTCCCTATCCCTCTTCCTTCCTCTCTGTAAAAAATCAATAAAATATATTTTTTTTAAAAAGAATCTACTATGTGCAGGACTCTTTGCCATGTTCTAAAGACACTAAGATAAATAGAGCACAGTTGTTGCCATTCCAAAATCAACAACCCAGGAATGGCTGTTAGCTGCCTTACAATGCCATGTGGTGAACACTCTTTTACATACAATGATTTCATTTAAATCTTAGAACAGTGTTCCAGAGAATTCGGTACTATTAGTTTCACTTTATGGATGAGAAAACTGAGCCTAACATACAAATGGCAAGTTAGTGGTTCACTGTCAGGCTTGGAATCCGGCTCCATCTGGCTCCAAAAGCATATAAGGACTACTCGCATTGCATAGTAACTTAGAGTTTACAAAGCACTTTTATCATACATGATTTTACTTACTCCCTCCAACAAGTGTATGAAATAGGCATTGCTGTACTCATTTTACTAAAGAGAACATTCAAACTCAATTATTTGCCCGAGGCATGAGTTTTTATGAATACAAAGTGAGACAAATAGTACTGCTAGAGTTGAAGCTCATGCCAGGTGAAAATTTCTTAGTTAGAGCTGTGTTGACTGTGCAGTCGATTATAATCACTTGCTTGATCTGGGGCCAGCACTTTCATAATCATCCTACCTGTCATGTTGGGTGTATCCTGCACATTTCTTATATTTGGAAAAGCCCCACTTTGTTCAACACTTTAATATTACAATGGTGTTCATCAAGGCTCTTGGTCTAACTAATTACTTACCTTTTGCTAATACAATAGAAAAGACAGGTACCCGACCAATCAACATGCTACAAGCTTTTCCTCCCTTCCAACAAGACTTCTTTAGCCCTTGGTGATGGTACAAGCATCAAATCAGGCCTGGGTCAAAAAGAGGCTGATGCTTATCAGGGTTACGTAAGGTTGACAGTGATGAGAGAAGGTAACTGAAAATTCCTTATGGGTAGCGATCACCTCTTTTCTCATTTCTGCATCTTTCAGAGCATCTAACATAAGATGTGATCGATGGTATTCACTGAGTGAATGAGTGAGTGAGTGAGTAAATGAATGAAAGTTCTAAAGGTGCCAACATGGAAAAATTCTATAAATTTTCCCAGGTGCTCAGCACTCGGGAGCTCCTGAATGCAAAAAGGAAGCCAGTGCAGAAAGCTGACAGAGAAGTTGACATAGGACCACAGTGATAATGGCTTGCCACTGACCATGTGTTATGCCTTGACCTCACCACCAGCAAGTGTGAGGATTAAACTTGGCATTTTACTGTAATGGACTATAGACCTACCTCTGCCACCAGCAATATGGCTTTTGGCAAGTTTCCCTTTTTATATATAAAACACAGGATCAAGGTGGGGGGACTTAATTTCTGAAGTTTTCCCAGAGCCTCTGCCAGCATGTTGGAATCCTCCATCAAAATGTCCCATGCCAGCCCTAGCTGGTTTGGCTCAGTGGATAGAGCGTCAGCCTGCGGACTGAAGGGTCCCAGGTTTGATTTTGGTCAAGGGCACATGCCTAGGTTGTAGGCTTGATGCCCAGTAGGGGACATGCAGGAGGCAGCCAATCAATGATTCTCTCACATCATTGATGTTTCTATCTCTCTTTCCCTCTATCTTCCTCTCTGAAATCAATAAAGATTTTATATATATATATAATTTTTTTTAATGTTCTATGTCAGCTTCCTTCCAAGGTGTTCTCCCAGGCCCCAGCCTGCCATGCCCACCAAGTTCATGTGCACCACCTCAAGGTAGTCTCCATGGAAGAGCTTCTGCCCAGAGTTCCTCTTCTCCATTCCACCTTCCACATCTCCAAATCATTCAAGCAGCCAACCAAAATGATGATGCTAACCAGTAAAGTCCAGATGCAGGGAGTCCCACACTTTACGTGAAAATAATCCTCGGATAATTCAGTTAAAAGCAGTTTTCTGTGTCCACCTATAAAGTAGATCTTAGAAGGGGTCCTAGATTTCTCTAACAAACACTCCTAGATAATTCTGATACAGGTGATCCAAAGACCATTCTTTGAGATGAAGTGATCTAGACCAGTGGTTCTTAACCTGCAGTTTATGGATTTCCAAGGAAGCTGAGGATAGAATCCAGGGGTCCATGAATTTGAAAGGGAAAAGGACATCTTTATTTTGATTAGTTCTAAGTGTAATTTAGCATTTCATTCACTTTTAAATGCAGACAACAGCCCAGCCGGTTTAGCTCAGTGGTTGAGCATTGACCCAGAAACCAAGAGGACACTGGTTGGATTCTCAGTCAGGGCCCATGCCTGGGTTGTGGGCTCAATCCCTTGATGTTTCTCTCTCTGTATCCCTCTCCCTTTCTCTCTCTGGTTCAATTTCTGGTCAGGCACATGCCAGGGTTTTGGGCTTGGGAGTATGAAGGAGGGAGCTGATCCATGATGTTTCTCTCTCATCAATGTTTCTATCTCTCTATCCCTCACCCTTCATCTCTCTAAAAAAATAAATTAAACATATTAAAATAAATAAATAAAGTAATTAAAAAGTGAACTAATAAAAAGAAGTACTTATATTACTATACTACTATTTTTACTTTTTAAATTTTTTTGTTAATCCTCATTCAAGGATTTTTTTTCCATTGATTATTAGAGTGGAAGGGAAGGAGATGGGGAGAGAGAGAAACATCTATTTGAGAGGAACACATTGATTGGTCACCTGCAACCCAGGCAGATGCCTTTGACTGGGAATCAAACCCAAGACCCTTCAGTGTGTAGGCCGACACTATAACCACTGAGCAACACTGTCCAGGACTATATTACTATTTTTTTTAAAGATTTCAATAACTGCATTTCAATACCATTGTGTGTATTTTGATGCATTTAAAAATATTTCTGAGAATAGGTCTTGGCAGAGGGAAAAAAAAAAGGTTAAAAGTCCTTGCTCTACATAGAGCCAGGACCAAAAACAATTTCTGGCACCCTTCTGCTCCCTGTTTTTATTCTATTGTCCCTCCCCCAGAGCCAACCCTTCAGCCAGGTGGAGGTCCACCTGTAAGTTACTAAATTCTCTGGGCTGGAGAAGGAACAGCTTCCCAGCACAGACTTTTCTGAAAGTGACCTTGGGAAAGGTTAGGAGAGGCTGGCTCCTCCTTCAGCTCCCCTTGGCTCGGAGAGCATGGCCTTTTGTTTCTGATCAATCTGAGCCACTTTTCCTAGTTCAAAAGCCACTGTCTTATCACTATAAATATTGACTTGAAGGGGCAAGAAAACCACACTCCACACAGCAGACACTTCCTGGAACAGGTCACTGGATACTCATCTGAAATGGACACTCAGAGAGGTGGAGAGCAAGGACCATCAAATTTGACTTCATAGATAGGCTGGCCCAAGAGTGAAATAGGTGAGCATTTCCTTTGGGAAGGGAAGCAACAGCAAGGCCACACAGGCGGGCCGAATGACGGCCCTAGGTCACAGGGTGTTTGGGCAGTGCCCACCGATTACAGATCTCCTGTGCTTTATAAACTCCCAAGTAGCTGCTGAAAGCACTATCCAGTTTACAAATGGGGAAGGAGCCTGAAACACAAGCACCCTGGCCCCTGGCACCGTCTACACGGCTCTCTGCTAAGAGTTTATCTGTATATCCACAGCCGGAAAGAAATCAGCATTCCTGGGCTCCTGGTTTAAAGAAAATTAATGACTGGACTAGCTGAGCTCTGGGGACTCCCTACCCTCGAAGTCTTAACACCCAGGGCGGGATTTCTAGGCTGAGGGAATGCCCCACTTTCTGGCTTTGGTCAGGACAGGGATTTCTTAGAAGGTTGGGGGGCCAATCAGCGGCCATAAATCTTGGGGGACCTTCACCGTTTTACAAGGGAGTTCGCGGGGCCGCTCTTCTCCCTCTCCAGATCTATTTACAACTCCAAAATCTCCGTGTTAATGGACCTGGGATAATGGTGTTTACTTTACCGCGATAAAGAGCTCGGCTTCCTGGGAAGCCGCCGTAGAATGTCCTGGAGGTAGGGGTGCAGAAGGGCGCCCTTAAAGTGGGAGCTGCAAAAACCTGGGCACCAGGTTCTCTTCCAGGCAGGCCCCCACCCTCCACCCGTAGGCCGGTCTGAGCAGCCCAGGCCTCGCGGGTGAGGACGGTTCCCACATAAATCACCAGCGCCAGAGTCTCGGGAAAAGGCGCATTTTTCATTGCTGGCTGCAGGGCAACTCCCGACAGCGAACGAGAAACAGAAGTTGTCTTTAGATAAACCGTTTACGGAGCGCGGGTCGTGGCTGCACGGCCCACAGAGCACAGGGCAACGGGGTCCTGGCGCTACGTCCCCCTCCCCCTCCCCCTCCCCCCTCCTGCCAGCCAAGCACCCAGCAGAGGCCCCAAAGAAAAACCCAGATACTCCGAAGCACTGGCTCCATGATCTCCCGCCCATGGAAAGAGAACCAGGAGGAAAGGAAAAGAACTTCTGGGGAGTTCTGGGGTCTGGGGAGACTGGAGAAGCGGGGTCCACGACGAAGACTCTAGAGCCCGATTCCACATTTACCGGCTTTGTGGTCTCCAGCAAGTGACATGAATCTTCAGTTAGAAAACGGATGTAAAAAGCACTGCCTTCCTAGTCTATGTTCAAAATTAACAAGTTAAGTCAAATGTGACTTGTATAACCTGTAAAGGTAAAGTTATGAGCCAGTGGATGGGCCTAGGGAGCTCCGTGAAAGCCCTGGAATTGTTGACAAAGGGTTGCACGTGCCCATGCGCGCTCTGCTGGGAGCGGGCTCATGGCTGACATCAGTGATCCCAACAGTGGCTCCAACCCCAAAAGGTTAAGAACCCCCGCGCTGATGCTGCAGTGGGACTGCAGGGCTGCAGCTCTGGCTCTCACTAGCTGCGAGACTTCGCCATGGCTTAAGCCTCCTGTTTCCTCTTCTGTAAATGAGATAATAGTTCCTAGGATTGTTGTGGGGAGTAAAAACGCTTAGCGTGGTGTCTGGCACTAGTAAACGCGAACTAAACGTTATTTTTACGCATCGGCCCCAGCGCTGCAGCAAAGACGCGTGGCTGGTCTTTCCAGGCTGAAGGCGGCCAAGATCGCAGAAACCCTCGTTGGCCCTGGGCGCCAGCGGGTGACCCGCCTGCCCGCTGGCAGGTGGCGGCCTCTCCACTGCGCGCGGTGGGCGCACAAGTCGCGTTTTTCGCTCCAGAGCGCGCCGTGGGCACGCTGGTGGGTCGGGCGCTGGTGGGCCTCCCCACTTTGGGGAGCAGCGCGATGGCTGGGCGGCCACCCTTTGAAGGCGGCTCTAACCCCGCCGACCGCCAGGCGCCCGGGGCTCAGCCAAAATCCGGATTTGGAGGCCGCAGCCCTACACTGGCCGCCACCGACTGGGAGAATCAAAGCGGCCGCCATCCCGGGCCCTGCAGGTCTTGTTTACTTGTTGACGTGCGCGCACCCGAGCTGGACGACCTCGAGTTTGGAATCAGCCTTGAAAGGAGACAAGTAGGGGCCTCCCGGGAGAGGCACCTCCAGCCTCCACCCCACCGGAGGCCCGCGCTTCCTATCGCGGGCAGACACGTTTCCTTCCCTCCTGAGGTCAGAGGTCAAGCCCGAGAGAGGCCTGCTCCATCTTCCCTCCAGGCCCACCCCGCGCGGTGGCCCGGAGCCCCGTTTCCAGCCGCGCCTCCTTCCCCCCTCCCCGCTCCCCATCCATTAGTGTAATCCCCTGTCCAAACACTGCGGCTGGGGCCGCCAGACGCTGGTGTAAACAGACCCAGGGGGACAATTCTAACGATATAAATAAAATAACCATTAATAGCGCAAATTATTCAATGAGCCGGAGGCCGAGCACTCGGGGCTGCAGTTTCGCTCGAGTTTGTGTACACAGCGTGGACACCACGTACCCGTCAGGTAAACCGAAGGTTCTTGCCGGGGCCAAAATATAAATCCCGCGCAGGTGAGGTCCCCGCAGGCGCGTCAACAGGGACCCTGACGCGCACGTGGCTTGGGACAGACGCACACGCCGCCCAGCCACCGCTGTTCGGGTTTACGTAATGGCCTAAGCCCAGCCCCAAACACAGCAGAACCTGAGTTAGCGGGCTCTTCTCCAAAAATTCGCGCACCTATGTGCCACCGGGCACCATCCGCTGCCTGAGCTCATACCCAGAAAGGGGAAAAGTCAGCCTCCACTAGTCCCGGGGTTAATACTAATAAATATTTGATAGGTTATTGTGCCAGTCAACACACTAGGTGCTTCACAGAGGTCATTTTTAATCCTCAGAGCAATCTATGAGGCAGGTACTTTTAGTATTGCCAGTTCTACAAATCAGAAAAGTAGGGCTCAGAATTGAGGAATTCACCCCGAGATGGAGTGGAGAGAGGATTTGAACCCACCACTCTGAACCAAGCAGCGCCGTGTGCACACCCGAGGTGCAGGCACTTGCTCAGATTCCCACTGGCCTGGTGTCCAAGGTCTGGAGCCTGTTCCCAGGGAACAGGAGTGGGGGCCCGCAGCCCTCCCAGCGCTAGACCTCTGGGCTCAGACGCTGGAAGCTGAACATTAGCTGGCTTGCTGGCTAGGGAGAGGTCTCCCTGGGGGCAGGTGGCCCTGGATGTTTCTCCAGCCCACCCAGAAGGTGGAGGGCAGGGTATAGCTCAAGCGCCTGGAAGTGCTGCATCCATCCCTTACCTGCTTTAGGACCTTGGACAAGTCATTTCACTTTGTGGGCCTCAACTTCCATGGCTCTCATTTGAGAGGGGAAGAGCAGTACGCATCTGTCTCAGGGATGTAACCATGTGCAGGTGAAACGTTTTGTTCACCCACAGGAAGTTTAGTATCATGATTAATGTTAACTCCATGGCAGCACCTCAGAAGGCAGAACCTAGGGTGTGGCAGTACCCTCTTCTGTTTAAAGAGAAAGCTAAAAAGGACGCAGATGGGGAGAAAGGGAGCAGCTCTGAGCAAATGCCCTTAGTGGGTTGGGGGGCTCGACATGGCTCCACCCCACCTCCCAGCAGTGTTTATCTTCAAGGCAGCTTCCAGTCAATCCCATCACCTGGGCACATTCTAACATTCTTCTCCAGGGCTGTGGGCTGCCACCTGGGCCCTACAGGAAGGTTTAAGGTGGGGGAGGGCTGCCAAGCTGGAATCTGCAAAAGCAGAGAGAACAGTGCCTGGGCAGATAGTCCCTGCGTGGCGCTCAGCCTGCACGCTGGGCTGTGCAGGAAAGAGACAGGGGCGAAAAGAGGGAGCTGAATGTGGAGCACAAGGAACTTAAACTTAGGCAAGTTATCTCACCTCTCTGAGCCTCAGTTTCCTCCTCTGCAAAAGGCTTACATGGACAGGGCCATAGACAAGAGCTGTTGCAAGAAGCAGAAATAATAACAATGGTGGACACTTGGGGAGGGTTGACAACACTCCTGGCACTGTTCTCTGATCTTCATAGCCATAGCAGGGAGTTTCCCAGCCCCCAGTCCTACTGGGGTCGCTTGCCAGCAGTCTGACAGTTTGTGGGAGTTGGGAGTGAGGAGGTTTTTACGCTGAGCCCATCCATGTGCTTGTAGGAAAACCATAAAAGGTAGCTAATGTTATCTATGTGACCACTGCTGGTGGGAGTATTATTGTTGTTATTGTTATCAGCAGTATTCTTCTATTATTATTGCTGCTCACACCTCCCTGGGAGGTAGTCATCAATAACTTTTCTTTAAGGAAAAGGAAACAGGCTCAGAGAGGGAGAGTGACTTGCCTGAAGCCATACAGTGGATCTGGGACAGAAGGAAGAGATTAGAAACCATGCAAATCCAAAGGCCAGACATTCTCACCCACACCCGAAGGAAAAGGAGAAAATGAAGAGTGAGGGACATTGCACCAAGGCAGGGTGGGGAGAGGGACACCATGGGCTGGCAGGGGTAAGACTGGGCAGCTGATTTATTTACATTCCAGTGTGTACACTAATTGGCCAGATCTTTATCTAAACATGATAACAATGACGTGAGACTTCAGGGATTTGTTTACTGCAGCTAAAAATGATGCATTTGTGGGAGCGGAAAGCTGGGTCAGGGTACAGGATTTGTTTGCTACGGCTGTGTGTGGCGGGTAGGGGAGAGTGAAGAGGAGGCTGTTGGTGGTTCCAAGAGTATATCCTAAAACTCCAATGATTAAGAGAACTAGTCTTGTTTGGGGACCAAATTTTTTTTCCCGAAAATTGATTGATGGTTAAATAATGCTTGGTTTTTCCCCCAAGTGAGAAAAGGAGGCACCTGTGAATCCTGCTCCCTGAGCTCTGCTCAGTGGAGGAGAGGTTCAGAGCCTTCCTCATTGTGCTTAATAACCACCCCTCATACACACCCTCAGGCCCAGCACAAGAACATTTACTGCACGCCCCTCTGTGCTGAGGGCTCTGTAAGCCCTTTCCTTCCATCATTTCTCTAATCCTTACTGCAGGCCCATAAAGTCTGCACCGTTATTATCTCCTTTTATAGGTGAGAAAACGGCTGCTCCCCGAGGCTAAAAGACTGGCTCCAGGTTACAAGACTACAAAAGTGGCCCTGAATTAATGCTGTAGCCCTAGACAGAGGCAGGAGATGTGATTATAATTTAGAGAAAGCCACGTCTTCCCAGGCCCCCACCCCAAACCCAGCCTCCTCACTCTGTGGGCTCTCTCTGCAGAGGAGGGTGCCACAGGTGCCAACTCTCACACACGCATGCTCCTGAGGTTTGTGTACATCCATTCACAGACATGCTTCCTGGTTGCTGGTTGTGGAAAGTGTAAAACACTCATGTGTGCGCACATCTGTGCTCAGTCGGTGTGTGTGGGGGGTGGGGGTACAATACGTACACACACATACACACAGACCCCCCCCCTCCCTACTGTAGTAATGGGAAGAGGGGCATGTGGAGTTTTTAAAAGTAAATTGCAGAATCATTTCAATGTGGTTTTATTACTTTCAAGAACACACACAGTCATTACAACGCTGGTAATAAAAGATCTCCCTCTTCTCTGCAGCTTAGACAGGTCCTTATGGGACCACTTTGGACAAGACTAATTGTAATGATCCCATAAATTGCCTGCATGGGTGTAGTGCATCTGATACTCATGAAAGCTAGTTTTCATCTTGGATCATATAAACATTTCTCTCCAATCTCATGTAAGGACCAGTAATTCACATTTTTGTGGAGAAAAGCGGAAGGAGGGGCGTCAGAACAGGTGTTGGCCCAGCCCTCCTGTTTTGGCCACACTCTCTGAAAAGAGCAGAGCCCTGATGGGAGTCCTGAGTGCCTTCTCCCCATGCCTATCTGCGTGTGCACACGGATGTGTTCACACAGGAAAGCACCTGCCTTTTCATGCAAGGAGAAAGTAAGTCCGTAGAAACATGCATGCCAGGTCTGCATGCCTCTGTTGGAAACCCATATTTATCAGAAGGTGACCATTGCCACCAACCTCAGAAATGTGGTTGCAGATAGGAGGGAAAGGAACAGAGATTGGCTGGCAGCCTACTATGTAGCTGGAGAGCCTGACTCACAGGGGAAAAGGCCAGACCCTGTCTCCTCTCCAGAGGCCAGTGACTCCATGTCCTCTCTGGCCCCCTACCCAGCAGCTAGGAAGAGGTAAGAGATTATAGGTGGGCTGGGAACACAACTAGAGTGCTCAGTCCTTGTCCCCGCTGGCTGGTGTGAGAGCTGGGGACTTCGCTCTCCTCTCCCAAATTTGGTCCCTGCATGTTAAGGCAGTCTGAGAAACACTTCCCCAGTCGGAGTGATCTCAAGACTAAACAGCCCCCCCCCCTTTAAAGTGGGACTGGCAGGCAAGAAAGAGAAGGGAAGGCCAGGTCAGTCTGCTCTTGCCTGTGTGTGTAGTCGGGGAAGGGCTGGCCCTGGCCAGGGAGCCCCCATCTGTGTCCTCAAGGGATGCCCAGGGGCCTGTGGTCCCCTCCAGCTCCTCTGTGATCCTCTGGGGACTGCCACAATAGAAGGAAGCGGAGGCTCTGCAGGATCTGCCTGGAGCGGGGATTTCCACAGGGAGGGTGGCCAAGTCTGCCACCTGGAGCCCCACAGGTCCGTCAGGGTCCACAGCTGAGGCTGCTGGAGGTCGGGGGCCCGGGAGGTGGGAGAGGTCCTACAGGCTGGAGCAGGGTGCAGAGGGGCGTCCCTGTCACACACCCAAGGTGCTTGGACATTTTTATGAGCAGCTCCCAAGACAGAGTAGGCCCTGGGGTGATGTGGGGGAGAGGGGCCTGGGACTCAGGAGCGGGGCTGGGTTGTACTAGTGAGATCCCACCTTGTACAGGCCTCCAGTGCACGGGAGGGGGGATTCCCTCCATACCAAACACCAGCAGGTCCCAGGGACAAAAAATATGAGAGCTTCAGAGTGGAGGGGTGAGAAAGGAGGGGAAAGAAATACAGTAAGGTGGGAGAAGAGGGGAGGGAGTGAAAAAATAAGGCAGAGTGAAACAGGTGGGGAGGAATGGGGACCTAGTGAGAAAGCAGGAGGAGGAGGTGGTGAAGGAGAATGAAGGGGTCTGGGGTGAGGGGGAGAGAGAGTGAGGAAAGGGGGGGGGGGGCAGTGAGGAAGAGATGAGGTGGGGGAGCCAGAGATGGGCCCAGTGAAAGAGGAAGGGGCCACAGGAGAAAGACTGGCTGCGAGGGGGAAGAGGAGGGACTGCCCGAGGGACTGTTTGGGGTCCGGGACTGCCCGAGGTTCTCTGGGGTCTCTGAGTACCGGGAGTCACCAAAGGTAAGGTCTTTCTCCCCGGTAGGCGGGAGTCCGGAGAGGTCGAGTGGAGTCGGAGAACCTTCAGGCAGGTTCAAGGACAGAAGCCCGGCGGCATCTTCGCGGGCTCCAGGTTAGGGTCCGGCTCTGGGCGCCCGGCCGCTGGAGAGAGAGGCGCCCGGGAGAAGCCCGGCGCGGAGACGGGGCAAACTGCGTGGCACGGAGACGTGCGCCCTGGCTGACACGGCGGAGTGAAGCCTGGCAACCTTACAGTCCCGCAGCCTCAAGGCCCCAGTCCTTGATCTCCGACCTGACACCGCGGCGTCTCTGCGCGATGTCGAGGCTCCCAGTGCTGGCCTGGACCCGGCTCCCCAGGTTTGTCCCGCCTTCTGCCGCAGTAGCTGTGCGCCCTGGTGCCCCGCGGCGCCCCGGGGGCCTTGGTCTTCCCAAGTCAGGTGCCTAGCCTGTGCCGACCAAGGCCAGCGATCCATAGCACCTCCCTCCCCCCCGCCCCCCCCAAAAATCCCCGCAGGATCAGGCAAGCTGGGACTGTCGCCAAGGCAGTGGTCATTGTTGGGTGCCCCCCAGAGCTCCAGAGAATCAAGGGCAAATTGACGGCTGGGTCCCAAGACCCGGGGGTCACCCGGGGGTCGCCCAGGGACCAGCAAAGGTCCCGTTGCACCTTGGGAACCGCTCTTCCCCGTCGGGGACCAAAGACCGGGAATCCCAGGCTGAACACTGCGAAAATGAGACAAGGTGTTGCTTTAAAGAGAGAAGAATGCGGCAAGAGTTTCTTTCCAAGTGCGAACGGTCTATTTCGTTCCCAAACGCTTTGAAGTTATTTGCTCTAACTTGACTCTCACGGAGATTTGAGAAAAGATTTCTATGTCAGTGGCCAAAGTCCCAGGGCTTGGGGTGGAAAGCAGACGGGGTTGAGAAGATCGCTGTAGGAAGAGTCACAAAGAATCTCTGCTTCTTGGAACTTGATGACCACATTCCCCCACCTCCCACCCGCACCGCTCAGAGATCTGCAGAGAGCCCGCAGAGAGCTCTGGTTTACGTGACTTTACTCGCCAAAGACTGCAGCTGCAGTTCTGAAGTCAGGCTATATTTTAAAAAGTCTATAGACATTGAAGTCTTGCTACAGGAAGTTAAACTCACACTAAAAAGAAGTTAAGGAATGCGTCCAGAATTCCAATTTAATCCCCAAGTTAAAACTTCACTACACTCCCAAATAGTAAACGTCTGTGTTTAGGCATCCTTTCTGTGGGCGGTTTTTTTTTGTTTGAAAAAATATGCATTAATTTTCGTTCAACAAAGTTAGCCCTTCTAACTGGTGTGTTTTATGGGCAGAATAGAACTTGTTTTGGTGACGAAAGCTGTATTTACATTGCTATCTTAAAATGTTTTGGAGTGGAGCAGATACACATAGATGTGGACAGTCCTCTCCCCGAGAAATCGAAACTCACTTCCTCCGCAAGGGCCTGTAATTTACAAAGATTTACAGGATTACTGAACCTGGACTGGTTTTCTCCCAGGGAAGGGACGTGGTGGCTTCTTTAGAAAACTCAATTCCAGACACAAAATGGAAAAATATGGCATTTACACAAATACATGCAAAACAAGCTAAAATGACATTTCAAAATCGATTACAAAATTACCAAACTGAGGAAAAATTTCCTCTGACAGAATTAGATCAGTTCGGTGCTTTCTGGGACTGACCTGCCAAGTTGATGTTTCTTGAAAAGTAGAAAATGTATTCAACCTTCTCACAAAACACTATTGCCTCTAGATTGATCAAAAAATTTGAGTAGCTTCCTAACATCCCTCCACTAAAAATCAAACCAAAACACATGCACCCATACACACCACCAAAATAACAAAAGCCTATTTAGTGCTGCCGCTAAAGAGGAAACTTTTTTCCTTTTATTTATTTACTTATTTATTTAAGAGCCATTAAAAATAAAATTTCTAGGAGAGTGGTAAAAAATTTTAAAATTCTATGAAAAAAAAATTCTGCTGAAATGCTATCATGTGGTTTTGGCTAGCTGTGAGTTCATCACAGGACGGGTTTTTGTGCTTTAATAGAAATATCACTTCTGACTTTGGTGCTACATTGAGATTAGAAAGCCACAATAACTTTCAACCTTTTTGTGCATCTGGTTACAGAATTAACTGGTTATTTGAATAGTTTGAGGGTAACAACAAAAACAGCGGCATATATAACTAAAATGATCGATTATCTGCCTATATTTATATGGATATTAATGAGGCAATTTTTGTGTAGACAATAATAACTTATGGGAACACTTCAAAGTTTTCAAAGAAGCATCACATTTTTATTTGAGAACATATTTATTTTAATAGTTAGCACATAACTTTTCTCAAAAAAAAGGTATTGTTTTATTTATCTCTTATGAACCTATATAGCACTTTCCCCTCCTAGAATTTGCCATCATTTTACTATGATCTTTAATCGCATATGGGAGGAAGGGGACTTGCATAGCTGCGTAATGTGACAAGCTGACATACACAGGCAGATACTACCCTGCACTACACTCAATTAAAATAAAACCAAACGCTTCCATGGGTGCAATGATATTTACTTTATCTGACAGTAATTAGCTAAACTGTCTGGAACGAAAACCTATTATTAGTTGAGCACAGCTCCAGGATTTTAAAGATCCTCGTTTCAGACAAGAGAATGCAAATGCCCCAGAACACAATCGTAACTGGATACTCCTTGGAAACAGATTCCACATTCTGAGAAGTGACTCCGGAGAACCCACGGTGGCTGTAAGGTAACTGGTGCTCTGGGGTTTTCCTCCTGGGCAGGGGTGCGCAGCTGGTGGCTGCACTCTCTCCAGTCTAGGGGAGGGCTGGCTGCTGGCTGGTACAAAAAGTCAGGCCACTTATTTAGATGAGATCGGCCTGGTGAGGATCCCGACTGGGAAATTCAACTTCCAGGGAACCAGGCGCACCAAAAGCAGGGGAGGGCAGCCAGAGATGACTGGAGCCCCTGCTTTAGACCAGATATCAGGTAGAAGTCTCCCCCGCCTCCCGTTCCCTCCCCACCCCACCCCGCCCTCGCCGCCATAGATCAGTCCGGCGCGGGGCTGGGTATGAGAAGAGCAAAGGGGAACAGGGCGCAGGAACCGCCTGCTAAGCCCCAGCACCTGGGCTCCCCGCTCCGGATCCTCACCAGCCTTCAGCCCATCGACTCTGAACTCGTCCCCAGGCGGCCCGCTGAGGAGCAACACGGTCAGGGGACGCAGGAGATAACCCACTCAGGCCTGGCCCAAGGGTATCCGGGTGGGTATTGGTGGCAGCGGGTGGGGAGGAGAACGGACCGAGTGGGCCTGCGGGTGGGGAGGAGACAGCCTTCTACGTGCTCAGGGAGGAGGCAACCCGACAGACTCCAGAGGGTGCGTGGCCGTACCTCGTCGTTCCCTGTGCCCAGCCGCGGGATCTAAGATGGGGGTCTCAGAGATGAACTTAGGGAAAGCTTAGGAGCGAGGTGCTGCCGAGAAGCCAGAGAACGTAGCAAGGGAAAATGCAGGCTTCGGTTGGAAATGCGAGAGATAGTGTCGGTAGCTTTTGTCTTTTTTCTGTTTTCTAAATCTTGGAATCACGTAAGGAAAGCACCCAGAGAAGCGTAAAAAACAAATATGAGGACCAGAGGGGAGCCAAACATTCCCCCGCGAGGCGACTACCCCTGGAGATGGGGGCGGAGGGGTGAAGCTGGAGCGCAGCTTCCTTCGCTTACATCTGCCTGACTCCACAACGCACACGCTCAAGGACTCGCAGCCGGCCGTGCCGTGCACTCACCCCCACCTCTTTCTCGATCTTTGCGCCCAAGCTTTCTCCATCTGCCGCAAAACCAGGCGCATCCTTCTTTCAGCAACACCACGGCCTGGTTTGGAGACGCCGGCCCGCCTGGGGCGTCAATAGTCTGAGAATTCACAGCTGAAAGGCACGGGGTGCCCCAGTAGCTGGGGAGCGGTCTTCCTGGCGCAAGGCTCTGCCCACAAAGGGTCCCCCCACAGCCCACCGGCCACTGGCACCTAAGAACTCCCCAGCGCACGTGGCCCGCGCGGCCGCGTCCCAGCTCCCCGAGCTCCCCAGGAGCTGACTCCCCCACCATTTCCGCTCCCCCTTGAACCGCCCCGCCTCTCCCCACCTCCCGACCGGCTGTTCTTTCTCTCCCTAGTCTTGGACACCCACTCCTCCTGCTGTTGCGGGGGAGTGAGGAAAGGGGGGGCGCTGGCAGCTCTCCACCCTCATTCCCCACTCCCATTCCATGTCTGCCACCGCCCAGGGACGTTGTCCACAGTCCCTGCGCGGTCCACCCCGCTCCTTGCAGCGGAAGCCGGTCTCCTCCAATTCCACCATCTCGACTGCAAAAAAAAAAAAATGCTTAGGGCAGCTAAGGCCGGATGGAGCATCAAGGTTGGTTGGGAACAGATCTCTGTTCTTTCAAGGCCAGCGCTATGCCGGGTCTTTAGCTGCGCCCCGTTCCTCATGGGGCTGGGCGTAGTGGCAGGCGAGCGCCTATTGTGCGGGAAGATGATCCCTACCAGCGTGGAGTTTCCTGTATCTCAGGAGACCCCACAGATTCGCCTAGAATACACGAAGGGGGCCGCACGAGGGCGCCAGAAGGTGTGTGGATTGGGAAAATTAGAGGCCTCCAAGGGTCAAGGCCTAGAAACTGGCCCCCAATTTCAATAGGAGGAAAGGACAGTCTCCACGGCTGGTTTTTTTCACCTCCCTTCTGAGGACAGATTCTTCATCAAGACTGTATGAAGCCACCGTGTGCGCAGGACTCCAGCTTTGTCTCACCAGTGCAGTCAACAAACACTGCTTGACCTCTATTGTTGAATAGCAGTAATTGACATGTATTTGAGCACTTAACATGTGTGGGGCCTTCCCCTGGCTCCTGGCATGTTTTGCCTCATTTATCCCTGGCAACAACCCTGAAGAAGGTATTATTGTCTCCTTTTTGTAGACAAAGAAACTGAGGCTTAGAAACGCCCAAGGCCACACACTGACTAGGCTAGGATTCAAACCAAGAGTTGTGAGAAAACAAAGTTCAATAATAACTCCATCGTACTGTCTCTCACATACCTGCTGAGTGCAGTTGCTGCAAGACAAATACAAGGGCAAATGCAACCGGGACCGTGCCTTGGGGGGCTCATAGTCTACCTGGGTGGGGCAAGTAGGCAGTATAGCTATAGTGGGAAGTAATAAGTGACCGAATGTCCTTTACTAACGCACGCTGCAAGTTCAGATTCAAGAGAGATGGGCTCCGTCCAGGCGACCAGCGGGGCACGCTTTCTTGGAGAAGGTGGTATTTGAGCAGAACCTTGGAGAACACTTTTGACTCATGGAGACAAGCCTGGGAGCGTGGGGAAGGCGTTCCAATGGGAGGGAACAGCTTGAGCAAAGTCAATGAGGCGGAACGGACACGTCGATCATCTATGGATATATAAAACATTCTGCCTCCTTGGGGATCTAATGCCCGGTATTTATAGGCAAGGAAGCTCTCCTGTCCCGCAGCAGCTGGAAAAATCATGCTCCTGGGCCATCCATCCTTCCTAGCGTTGGTTTGCGGACAGGAAACCTCCCAGAACTGGCGCTGGCCGGGAAGGTGCGGCCAGAAGGGGCGGGAAGTGGTGTTCGGGCACCCGAGGCGGTGCAGACTCACCAGCAGCGACTCAGACTTGGAGACTCTCTCGTAGTCCTTGTCTATTTCTGGTCGGGTCACTACTCCCCACGCAGTGGAAGTGGGGGGCGTGGTCCGCATGAGCTGGAACCAATGGGAACGGAGGCTGAGGCGAGAGCCCCGCCCCTGGCATGACGCACGAACCTCAGACACAGGCTTCACCACCGAGGGCCCAGACCCTGCAGTGGCTGTAACAAAACCCAGACTCCCAGGTCCCGGCCAATGGAGCCGATTTAGACTGGAGCAGGACCGCGTCTGTCAAAAGCCCCACTCGGCAGCC
The DNA here is from genome assembly GCF_028538775.1 of Myotis yumanensis. Taxonomy (NCBI): domain Eukaryota; kingdom Metazoa; phylum Chordata; class Mammalia; order Chiroptera; family Vespertilionidae; genus Myotis; species Myotis yumanensis. The sequence continues at coordinate 19,481,128 of NW_027223764.1, read as the reverse complement.
GCGGTGGAGTTCAGAAGGAGAGCTGGAGCGCTGCGCTGCCTCCCCGCCCCCGCCGGGATTTATTGAGTATTTGGGCTGGAAAATTAAGTGGCCCTGATGATGTTACCAAGCCCGGTCACTTCCACCCCTTTCTCAGTCAAAGACATCTTGAACCTGGAGCAGCAGCAGCAGCAACAGCACTTCCACGGCGCTCATTTGCAAGCGGACTTGGAGCACCACTTCCACTCAGCGCCCTGCATGCTGGCCACCGCCGATGGGACGCAATTTTCTGACGGAGGGGAAGAAGACGAGGAAGAAGAAGGGGAGAAATTGTCCTATTTGAACTCACTAGCCACGGCCGACGGCCACGGGGATTCTGGGCTCTGTCCGCAGAGCTATGTCCACGCGGTCCTGCGAGACTCATGCGGCGGGCCTAAGGAACATGAAGAGGACTCCGAGGTCGTGAGGGACCGAAGCCAAAGTGAGTAGAGGGGGAAAGGAAACGCACCCGCACATCTGGAGCAATGGCGGAGCGCCCCCAGATACCCCCCAAAACCTGCCCCTTTAGCCCTTGGCTGGGGTCATGCCTCGCCCTGGTCCAGGACAACTCCGCCAAGAGCAGGTGCCTGGGGTGGAGGGAGAAGGACCAGGTGACCCCGACAACTCCTCCTCCCAGAGAGGGGTCCATGCAGCCCCTAAGGGAAGGGAAGGTCGGTGTTGCCGCCCTAATGTAGATAAGCAACAGGGGCTCAGCCCTGCTGAGTCCGGGCAAACTCACTGTATTTTTGCTCTTTCCAAGAGCTAAAGGGGCCAGAGCTTGAATCTTTTCCACCTTCCCTCTAGCATGAGACCAGTTCCCTGATGCCAGAGCAGTGGTCCCTCTTTTCAGAAAAAAAAGGGGGGTCCAAGCAGGTTGTGTCCAGCATCCACGGGACACAGGAAGTTTGCTAGAGACCAGCTGAGTGATTTCCTCTTCTCTTTACTTGGAGCTCAGCGTCCTCGAACCCACAGCACCCGGCAGAGAGAGGTTGCGTGGGAACACAGTCTGTTCCGCAGAGCACTCACACCCCTGAGGCGCCGGCCTTTTTTAAAAAGAATTCTTAACATTTTGCTTTGTGTCCCAGGCAGTGCTGCTTCCGGCCCGAAGGAAAACCGCGCCAGACTTAGTCTAAGATCCCGGCGCTCCCATCGGATGGGAGGTGACTTGGGCAGGGAACTCAGATAACTGAATACAACCTCCAAGGAGGTGTTGTGTCTGAGGGGACACGGTGGAATCTCTTTCCCCAAGAGGAAATTTGATCTGGCCAAAGCCGAGGCCTGCCTCCCCTCTGACAGCTCCCCTGGGCCTAAAATCGACGTGAAGCTGTCTATATCAGTCAAATTTCCTTTCTCTCTAAGGCAGCACAGACATCATCACACGGGCATTTAGCTGTGAGCATGTAGTGCTTTAGGAGCACAAATTAGTCGCCGGGCAATGCACGAGCGTTACACTTTCTATCAGAAAGATGTCCGTGCAACTCTCGCATACCGGCTCCCAGATACCAACACGCCTCACACCTTCCGCTATCTGTGACGGCGTGGAAGGCAAACGAGTTTGCAAATACTGTAGTTATTATGTAGTTGCAAACGTGCATCCTGAAAATAGTCATTAGCACGCTGAGCCGCACGTGTAATACGGGGTAATCTCTCTCGCAGATGCTCAAGTTCTAAATAAACGCCGCGCACTAACTATAACTACCCCTCCCCGTGGAACGTGCCTCGAGGGCGTTCTAACTGTGCTTGGAAGGAGCCACAAACTTCCCAAAAACTCTAGACATTTACTACCGCACGCTCCGTGCAGCTACCAACAAGGGCACCGCGCTCCGGGTCGGAGCTGCCGTGAGGTCTGGCACATCTAAGGGACGCTGATGTTTTGCTTCTTCCGCAGAAAGCTGCCAGCTGAAGAAGCCTCTGGAGGCGGCGGGAGACTGTAAGGCGGCCGAGGATGGCGAGAGGCCGAAGCCACGCAGCCGCCGGAAGCCCCGGGTCCTCTTCTCGCAAGCCCAGGTCTTCGAGCTGGAGCGCAGGTTCAAGCAGCAGCGGTACCTGTCGGCGCCGGAGCGCGAGCACCTCGCCAGCAGCCTGAAGCTCACGTCCACGCAGGTGAAGATCTGGTTCCAGAATCGCAGGTACAAGTGCAAGAGACAGCGGCAGGACAAGTCCCTGGAGCTGGGCGCGCACGCGCCCCCGCCGCCGCCGCGCCGCGTGGCGGTGCCGGTGCTGGTGCGGGACGGGAAGCCGTGCGTCACGCCCGGCGCCCAAGCCTACGGGGCGCCCTACAGCGTGAGCGCGGGCGCCTACTCCTACAACGGCTTCCCCGCCTACGGCTATGGAAATTCGGCTGCGGCCGCGGCCGCCGCCGCTGCCGCCGCTGCCGCCGCTGCGGCCTACAGCGGTAGCTACGGCTGTGCGTACCCCGCGGGCGGCGGCGGCGGAGGGGGCGGCGGGGCCCCTGCGGCGGCCGCGGCATTGCAGCCCGCCTGCAGCGCGGCCGGAGGCGGCCCCTTTGTGAACGTGAGCAACCTGGGCGGCTTCGGCGGCGGTGGCAGCGCTCAGCCGTTGCATCAGGGTGCGGCGGCCGGGGCAGCTTGCGCGCAGGGCACCTTGCAGGGCATTCGGGCCTGGTAGGGTCAAGGCGGCGGGCGCCCCACCACAGCCTGGCGCCGCGGGACTGAGTGCGAGAAAGGCTGGATCCAAGGGCCAAGTCCCCTCGTTAAAAAAACAAAACAAAACAAAACTCGGCTCGCTCACTAGAGAGCCCTGAGCGCAGCTCACATTCGGCTTGAGGAAGGGGTTTCAGGGGCGAGGAGGACGCCCAGGGCCGGTGCGGAGACTGACTCCGAGGCAGAAAGGCCGGCTGGTGCCGGGGAGGACGGTGGCCCCGACCTGGCCCCGAACGGAGTGCGAGAGGCTGGGAATCTGGCTGCCGCTCGGTTCTCCCCGAGCGAGAAGGCTTCTCTCCCTCGGCCTTCCCAAGGCCTCCTCAAAGCGTTGGCGGAGAACCCAAAGACACACACACAAAATAGCATGAAGGAGAGACAAATGGGCGTCGTGGCTTGAGAAATCCCCAAGCCCCACGGACCTTTGGCCCCCTTTGCGGGCCCGGAGCGCCACACTACACTCGATTTTCCTTTTTCCAACCGCCTGCCCTCAGCAGAGATTCCTCGGCCTGGATCTTCGGATTGTCCGGGGGTAGAACTCTTCAAGAAAAACCAGCGAAGCGAGATAAACAATCTGGGGGCTGAACAAATCCGGGACCTGGTGGCCCGTGGAAGGTGTCACCGGGTTCCTTTCTGTTTCGTATTCTGTATTCAGCACATATAATATATATATAAAACTATATCCACATGCCGTGTACACACCCGCTGCCATACACTACAGGAGTCAATAAACAAGGTGCAATATTTCCAAACCATTAGCGGCTACAGACTCTGTTTAGCCCCCTACCCACACCCCAGTGGGGAGGGATCCTTTAAACCGGCGGGCAGGGGAGGACCAGGTGAGTAAGGGAGAGCAGTATTCCTGGGGCGATCACAGGCCTGTTGGGCCCTGCGCCAGTCCCCAGGCTGCAAGTCTGGGCTCCTCGTGGCTTTGTTCATCAATTTCTTTTTGCTCTAGTGGGGAGAATAGGTCGGAGCATCACGGCCTTTTGAGGTCCGGGGCTTTGTAATCCCCCCCACCCCCCACTCCCCCAATTTTTACCCAGATGTTTGGGCTAGTGCCTGAGCCTGCCTCGGATCAAGGCTTAGACTCTGCCCCACCTGGAGGGTCGCCCGGGAAAAGGAAACTTCCCCAGGCCCAGCCGCAGGCGGCGCGAAGGTAGCTCTTCTTTGGCCGCCGGGGCTTACAACGCGCCCGAGTGCGCTGCGCCCCGCCGCGGCCGCGTTCTCCCCCTCGGCCGCCCTCCCTTCTCCCCCGGCGGCCGCGGCTTTATGCCGCTCCTTGTCACTTGCGGAGAATGCCTGCGCGAGGTCTGTGCTGCCACACGGCCGATTGTGAGCGTGCCAAGGCGGGTGAATGGGGAGGCCTCAGAGCGCCGCGCCATTGTGGGGCCGGGCCTCGCTGAAAGGCGGCTCCGGGCCGGGAAGGTGCGGAAAGAATGGCTTTTTATTGGAGTCCCGAACAAAAGGTGTGGTAGGAAGGCGAAGTCCCCTGCGCGAACAAAAACCCCAGCATCGGGATTGACGTCCCCCCCTCCCCAACTCCCCATTGCTTCTTAGAGCGGGGGCTTTGTGCAGCAGTCTGCTCAACAGAGGGACGGAGAAATGCGCGGGGGGTTTTGTTCCCCACTTTTGTGCGCTGGGGGAGGGGGCGGCGTGGGGGGACGGAGGCTGGGCGGGCAGCAGGGAGGGCCGCACTGATTAGGCCCGGCTGGCCGGGGCGCAGAGACGTTCAGCGGGAGTCGGCCGCCTGAATGCAGGGTCATTATTGCTACAAGTTTAGCAATTTCGCCCTTACAGGAGGGGGCGGGGGCCGCTGGGCTGCTGCGGGGCCGCCGGGCTAGGGCGCGGCAGAGACCACGGAGAGAAGGAAGAAAAAAAGGTGGGGAGAAGGGAAGGGGAGGCAGGCGAGGGGATCCTCCCCAACCCGCCCGCTGACCGCCCAGGCTGAGGCTCGGAGGCAACCAGAAGGGCCCAGCGGGAGGCTTGAGAGGCGGTGCCTGGGGAGCGAAGACCTTCCCTCCCCTCGCTTTTCTGGAGGCAGAAAGACCCGGGAACGCAGCGTGAGTGACTGCACAGACTGCCGGTCACTTAGCTCTCGGCGGCCAGTTCCCTACTTTCTGAAAAGCCGACCTGGGCCTGGGACACCGCCTCCCACCACCGCGACGCCCCAAACCGCGTCCCTAGAAGCCCTCTCTTCTGGAGCTAGTATCTTTCATAAGTTGCTTAGGGGGGGAATTCTCGCTTCCTAATACGTTTCTCACTGCCTGCAGCTGCAAACGACTCATTCATCCACCCATCCATTCAACAGCATTTACTGAGCACCTATTAAAGTATGTTCACTTGCACTGTTCTGGATGCTGAGGACAGCGAGGAAAAAAAACACACAGTGTCTGGGGGCGTATAGAGTTTATTTTCGGGGGGGGGGGGGGGGTGTCAGGGAGGTAGACAACAACAAACAAATGTAAAATAGTAGGTAAATTCTAAAAAGGAACTAGAACCAAGTGCTGGAGAGAGGGTTCTTGTGGAGTAGGTGGTCAAGAAAGCCATTTAAGCTGATGCCTGAATGACAAAAAGGAAGCCAATCCAAACTGTGCTTTGCTGTTGCAGCCTCCATGCCTCTGCTATTCCGAGTCTCCCTTGCATCTGGAATGCCCTGCACCCCATCTGTCTGGTGAACTTTTGCTTCTCCTTCAAGGCCAGGCTTCTTTCCTGAACCACCCAAGTGGAGGTCATCACGCCCTCATCTGTGCCACCAGAGTCTTAGGTACTTTCCAATATCACAACCCAGTGGCGTGCAAAGCTTTATTTGTCTCCCTCCCAACACGTGAGCTCCCAGTGAGGTGTGGAGGGGCAGGTTGGCATCTTTTTCCTTTGGGACAGATAACACAGTAGGAGATCATGGGGCCTGGCTCCTTTAGGGCCACCTTCCCTGGTGCTCCAGGGCCGTGACGATAGCCCCAATATGGTAGAGCTGCGGGGCCTTGGGTGCTGGCTGCAAGGGAGAAGTGGGGCGGACTCTCCGCTCACTTGGGCAGAGGCAGGACAGCTGACATCCGGGCAGGAGAGGTGCAACCCAACGGATCCCAGAGGAAGATCCAGCCTTCATTACCCCTCCCTCCAGATGCTGCCTGGGGACACGGCTTCTCTAGGGAGTTGTTGTCCTTTGCTCTACAGCTCAGAACCTGGTAATGACCTTGACACCAGTTCACAAACTTTAGGCGATAGGGAGGAGTCCAGGATAAGGAAGGAGGAGGGTGGGGGCAGCATAGGGGGTGGAAAGCTGGGATGTATAGGATAAACCCCTGGCCCCACATTTGGGAACCAGTTTGACTCCCCTTCCTTCATTCACTAGGTGAGGAGTATGGCAGGTGATGAAGATGATGCCTGAAACCCGGGGCATCATCTTCTAAGGTGGGATTTCAATGCCTGCACACCAGGACTTCCAAGGTTCTGAGAGCAGACGTCCTGGTTCCGCTGGGTGTTTCCTAAGTAAGCAACTTTTCCTCCAACCTCATCCGTATTCTGCTGGCTGTGGCCCCTCAGGGCTCCCAGCCCCAGATACCCACCTTCCAGGTCTTGCTTCCTTCTAGCCCACGTTTATCTTCCTTCATTCTGTATTGCCTCCTGTCCTGGAAAGGAGGTGTGTGACCCTCACAGAGGAAACAGCCGTTCCATGGGCTGGCTTCCCTACCGTTTGCATGTCTTGAGATACTGAAAGCCAGCCTGGACCAGCCCTTCCCCACTGGATACCCCTCCCCAGGACCTGCAGTGTAAATTGCTCCCATCTCTTTGCTGAAAGACTTCTGTATTGCTCCTTGCTGGGGCTCCAGGACCCTGGCCATTGGAGGGCGAGAACCCTTGACCAATGCAGCTACCTCTCCCTAGGCTCCCTCTGCAAGGGGAAAGACTCTCCCAGGCCCAAACTGCTGCTTCGCTGGATTGTCCTGTAAGCTAGGATGAATTGCAAAACCCAGGCAGGCCTTCTAATGAGCCATGAGATTTTGAACAGGTGAAGTAAATTGTCCCTTTGGGCTCTGGTTTCTGAGCTCTCAGATAGAGAGAAGGATGGATGATATGATTTCAGAGATTACTGTTGGCTCAGGCCTTTCTTGCTTCCCTGAATGGGTGGCTAATCCCTCCCCACCCAGTGACTGTGCCACACCAAGTTTAAGGACTGAATAGGAGCCACGGGTGGAGGAGGTGGCATAGATTCTAGAAGGCCAGCTTTTTTTTTTTTCCCTTCAGAGCCCAATCTCGAGGGGTTAAGAGGCTGGACTCTGGAGTGAGCTGCCTCCATTCTAACCTCAGCACCACCACAAACAGCGGTAGGGACCTTGGTAAGTTAGGAGCACTCTGAACCTCAGTTTCCTCCTCTGTGAAATGGGTATGCTTACAGCACCTCTCTCATAGGTTTTTTTTTTTTTTTAAAAAAAATACACACATTTTAAGCGTACAGCTCAAAGAATGCTTATATAAGTAAACACTCATGTACAAATCACCTTGGCTTTGAAAATCAAATGAGATGATCCCGGTAAAAGCAGCGTATCCAGCTGGTACGCATCAGGCATTGCATCAATGTTACAGGCCTGGCCTGTTGTACTGAGAAGTCCGGGACTCTATTCTGCCAGCGAGACACCTCCAGGCCGGGGTTTGGGGGACGGCAGGCGGGAGGATTCAGAACCCCAACACTGCAGGCGCGCGTGGCCGTCGAGGCGGGTCAGAGTCCCTGCGGGCAAGCCAGGGGCAGGTGCTTCCTCGCCGGGTTTGTGGAAGCCGATGGAGGGCCAGGTGAAAGGGGGTTTCAGGAGGAACCTCGGGTCCCCTCCACCGCGACTCTGCAGGCAGGAAAGGTTCGGGAGGGGAAACGCAGCCCCTCCCAGCAGGGCTTCTCCCGGCCCCGCTCCGGGTTCCCTGGCGCCGCCACAGCGCTCTCCCCGGGGTGGGGCCGGGTGGGGCCCGGGGCGGGTCTTCCCGGGCGAAGGGCTCTGGCAGGAGGCGGGTGGGTTCAAAGCCTTGGTCGGTCGCAGTCTTCTCCCCCTTCCCTGCAGAGTTCAGGGCGCCCTCTCCCAAGTGGACCGGAGCCCTGGACGGACGGCGGATTCCCCGAGACCAGAAGGGGTTGGCGCGAGGGGGACGGAGCCTGGAACCGGCGGGAGCGGCGCAGGTGACGCGGGGCCCGGCGCCGCCTCCGGACGGGCCTGGGGCGGTCAGGGCCCGCGGGGCGGGGAGCGCCCCGGGAGCCCCGGGGGAGCCTGGCCCACAACGGGATGGGAGCCCGGACTTGAAGAGCCAGCCGCCCTGACGGGTGCAATCCGGGCGCACAGCCAGGCCCGGCGCGCGGCGAGGAGGCAGCACGTCCCGGGAGTCTGGGTGAGTCCACCGGCCCCGTTGGAAGCTCCGGGGAGGGGGCTGGGGGAGGCCGCCTGGGCCTCACATCCAGGTCGCTTTATTGAAAAGTTTGCTTTGAAAACCTAGACTGCAGGTAACATCAATCACAGCACAGTTTCTAAAGGAGCTTTTCGGAAATGTATTGAAGAAGCAGATGCAGGAAAGACGGAAGAGTATACAGCTCGCTGAGTCTTCATGAAGTAAACACTCCCCTGAGACCAGGTCCCAGAGGGAGAAACAGTCCGTTTCCAGCCCACAAAGTCCCCCTGACGCTCCCTCGCGTCACCACCCCACCGCTCTCCTGGCAACCACTATCCTGGCTTCTAACAGACGCCAGGATAGATGAGATTTGCCTGGTTTGGAACATTAGGTAAACGGAGTCATATCGTATGTGCTCTTCTGTGCCTGGCTTTGGGCGCTGGGGGATTTATCTGTGTTGCTGCGTGACCTTGTAGATCGTGCCCTTTCCTTACTTGACAGTATATTCCATTGTGTGACCACGCCACAACGAACTCGTCCATTCTGCTGTTGATGGGCACGTGGGTAGTTTCTAGTTTGGGTCTGTTGTGAATGGTGCTGCTACAGACATTCCGGAACAGTCTGCAATAGAACTTTCGGTGTGGAAATGTGCTGTATCTGGGCCGTCCAGTATGGCTCCTCCGCTAGTCATATGTGGCTCCCACAGGTCACATGTGGCTAATGTGACTGAGGAATTGGATTTTTAATTTCCTAAAATTATAAATAATTCAAATATAAAGAGCCACGTGTATTGGACAGCACAGTCCTGGTATGTCTTTTGGTGACTGTAGTAAACATTTCTATTGACCTGCAATTGCTATGCCATAGGCACCAATATCAGCTTCAGCAGATCCTGCCAAGCTGTTTTCTAATATTGGCCATATCAGTTCACACTCCCACCTGCAGTAGCACCACATGCTCCACAATACTTAGTATTTTTATTTTTATTTCGTTTTCGTGTTAGCCATTCTGCTGAGCTTGTAATTAAAAGAAGCCTTTGCTCACTTTTAAGTACAATTATGAAAATTGCCACTTAACCATAGTAAAGACGATGCTGATGATGGTTGGAGAGATTCCTGGGGACTGAGAGGTGTAATAGGGCTCTAAAGTTCACCACTTACACCACCCCTGCAGTCCCCTCTCCCATCCTATCAGCTTCTCCCCTAGGAACTGGGTTAGGGCTAGCAGGGCATAGGGAGGAGCCATGTATTTAGAGGTGATCTCCCACAGCTCCTGTTACTTTATGTCTTCTGAAAATCAGCAGCGCTCTTCTTCACTGTCACTTATTGGAATCTCCTGCCTGAGGAGATGGTGAGATTGCCCGGGGGGCTGCAGCCATGGCAGAGAAGCCAGGTTTTGTGCTGGTGTAATTTTAGTCTGTAACTTAGCTCTGCTTTGCATAAAATGGCATTAACAGCCGTTAGGTGTGCTGCCTCACTGGCTTGTTGAGGAGCAAAGTAAAGGCAGCAGAGGGCCTGCCTACCGCGTGTGTGTGTGTGTCTCTGTGTGTGTGTTTGTGTGTGTGTGTGTTGCTTTGTAGACATTCTCTCTAATCCTCAGAATTAACCACGTGTGTTAGGTAATCCTTGTTTACACCTGTAGAAACTGAGGCTGAGAGATTAAGTCACTCCCCTCAAAGCCACATGGCTAGTAAACAGTTGCAGCAAGCCCATTAGGGCGTGCCACCCAATGCCACTGAGAACATTTCTGACGTCTTCTACCTCCCTTCTCTGGGCAAACAGAGCCCTGGCTAGTGTAGATCTTAAAATTCTGGATCAAATGAGATGTCCTCTGCTAAGCCTCCCTTTGGACCCAAACTGATCTTTGATCACTTGTGTGTAGCCAATTAAGCAGGAAGTGTTTTTTATGTTGCAATACTACTGAAATTCACTTTGTGTGACATACAAGTTCTTGGAAAATTGTGTGTAAAGAACTTTTTGTTTGTGGGGAAGGAGAAAATTGCGTACATTTTAAGTTCATTCCTGAAATTTGTGGCTTTAAGTATCCCAAAGTGAATTATTTAGTAAAGTGGGGGATCCTTTTAAAATATGAATAATAACCAGCATTTGCTTTGTAAGTTTGGTTTTTTATGTAATAAACAAGGGTGAAGAGCAACTCAAAATTATATACAAGATTTATCGAGATTTCCTCTTTCATTGAGAAGGGTTCTCATGTAAGTTTCACCTAGACCAGTGGTCGGCAAACTGCAGCTTGCGAGCCACATGCGGCTCTTTGGCCCCTTGAGTGTGGCTCTTCCACAAAATACCACGTGCGGGCGCGCACATACAGTGTGATTGAAACTTTGTGGCCCATGCGCAGAAGTTGGTATTTTGTGGAAGAGCCACACTCCAGGGGCCAAAAAGCCGCATGTGGCTCGAGAGCCACAGTTTGCCGACCACTGACCTAGACCATCTGGGAGGTCCACGAATTAGGTCCCTATGGATTCAGGCTTAGCTTGGGTGCATTTTAAAGTCCCTGATCACTTGGTGAGCCCATCGTGGGAGGGGCCCAATAATCTGTGCTGGAGGGAAGGGCCTTAGAAATCACCAAAGTTTAACTCTTTGCTGATACTAAAGCTTTTTTTTTATATATATATATATTTTATTGATTTTTTACAGAGAGGAAGGGAGAGAGATAGATAGTTAGAAACATCGATGGGAGAGAAACATCGACCAGCTGCCTCCTGCACATCTCCCATGGGGGATGTGCCCACAACCCAGGTACATGCCCTTGACCGGAATCGAACCCGGGACCTTTCAGTCCGCAGGCCGACGCTCTATCCACTGAGCCAAACCGGTCCTGGCAATACTAAAGCTTTTTGCAGCATCCTAGGCAAGTAACTGTCCCATATCTTCTGGACACCACCTCTGGGAGAACCACTCACCTCTCCACTCCACAGTGCGAGCAAGTTTTGCCTTATATTCATGTGGAATCTGCCTCCTGTAACTTCCACCAGCTGGTCCTCCTATTCCCACAGATGTTTACTCCTTCTGTTTAGTTCCTCAAATATTTGAAGCCAGCCATTGATTCCTATGTAGATCTTCCCTTCTCCAGGTGAAACAGCCTCAGTTCTTTGACTGTCCTCAGCCTCCTGCCCCTTCTGTAGTGGGTGTTCTCAGCCTCCCCATTTCTTCTGTGCCTGGGCTGTTCTGGTGTATCCCCCACAGGTCCCCTCTTCCTAAACATTTGAACACTTCCATCGTTAAGTACTCTTCTAAGAAGGCTGAGGCCCGCTGGACGGCTCTCCCTCATGGATCCCATGCTCCTCAATTTATGTTTTTATTCTTAACTTTCAGAGGAATAAATATCCATTCTCTCTCAAAGTAACACCTCCCCTTAGAGCAGTGGTTCTCAACCTTGGCTGCACATTAGAATCACCTGGGAATCTTTTCAAAATCCTGATTTCTGGGCCTCATCCTCCGGAAATTCTGTTTTTTTGTTATGGGGTGGGGCCACAACATTAGTAACAAAGAAACAGAATTTCCGGGGAATGAGGCCCAGAAATCAGGATTTTAAAAAGATTCCCAGGTGATTCTAATGTGCAGCCAAGGTTGAGAACCACTACCTTAAAGCCTAGATAAAATTATTTTCTTTCTTCTAAAAACAATGCTGCTTATTTTGAGTTCTGAGGTTCCCCCCTCCCCACACTACAATTTAATATTCCCTACCTTTCTTCTTTTCACCCTCAACATGTGGCAATCTCTCCGTATTATTTTTGGGGTCAGACTTTTGAATATTTGTCTTCACCATTGACTTTCCTTTCCCTCAGCCTGAATGATGCTTACCTCCCAAGTGGTGAATATTGATGCCAGTTGGAAGTTACCTTTTCAGTCAGCTAGTTCAACTCTTTCCCTGATGCCTGATTCCCTTCTCCATCTTTCCTGAGGGGTTAAAGTCCTGCTGCTTCCCCTGATTATCTGAGATGCTATCTTTGAGATCAGATGGCTTCTCTTCAGGCTTGTGTTCTCTTCAGTATTTGGCATAATGCCTTTTTTTCCTGGAAAGTCTTATTGCAGTTTTGACACCCTGTACTATCCTAATAATTTTCTTTCTTTTAAATATATTTTTATTTATTTCAAAGAGGAAGGAAGAGGGATAGAAACATTAATGATTAGAGAGAATCATTGACCGGCTGTCTCCTGCATGCCCCCTACTGGGGATCGAGCCTGCAACCTGGGCACGTGCCCTTAACCAAATCGAACCTGGGACCGTTCAGTCCGTGGACTGATGCTCTATCCACTGAGCCAAACCAGCTAGGGTTCATTTTCTTTCTTAAAGAGTAGTTACTTGCCCTAACCGGTTTGGCTCAGTGGATAGAGCATCAGCCTGCAGACTCAAGGGTCCCAGGTTCGATTCCGGTCAAGGGCATGTACCTTGGTTGTGGACACATCCCCAGTGGGGAGTGTGCAGGAGGCAGCTGATCGATGTTTTTCTCTCATCAGTATTTCTAACTCTCTATCCCTCTCCCTTCCTATCTGTAAAAAATCAATAATATATATTTTTTTTAAAAAAGAGTAGTTACTCCTCTTCCTTCTCCAGCCCCATTTAATACAACTCTTCAAGTCTCAGTGACTTTTTTACACTCTCGCTGTCCTAGAGTTTGTCATCACACACATAGTGTCAGCTATCACTTTTATACTAACAGGCCAGAATCTACAGATTTAGCTCGGTCTCCCTCTAATGTCCTGTTTCAAATACCTAGGGGATAATCCTGCTTCTGTCTATACGACTGTCATTTCAAGTTCATCACCATTCCCCCAAAGTTCTCACTTCTCAACTTCTGCCAACGGTATCACCTTTCCTTTTTCTCTTCCCTTTGGGTGGAACCAGTCAGTTAACAGAGAATTTCCCCGAGAGTCCCTCTTTACCTAGAGCAGAAGGAAGGAGAGAACTAACATGGACTGAACACCTAACACATTTCAGGCACTGGACTCTGCATTGCCTGACCAGTTTAATACTGGAACCATCCTGAAAAGTAAGTGCCATCATCTCCATTTTAGAGGTAAGAAATCAAAATTTGAGAATATAAATATCTTGCTCAAGGACATTCAGTTCTTAACTGACAGACTCTAGGGCAGTGGTTCTCAACCTTCCTAATGCCGCAACCCTTTAATACAGTTCCTCATGTTGTGGTGACCCCCAACCATAAAATTATTTTCGTTGCTACTTCATAACTGTAATTTTGCTACTGTTATGAATTGTCATGTAAATATCTGATATGCAGAATGTATTTTCATTGTTACAAATTGATCATAATTAAAGCATAGTGATTAATCACAAAAACAATATGTAATTATATATGTGTTTTCCAATGGTCTTAGACGACCCCTGTGAAAGGGTCATTCGACCCTCAAAGGGGTTGAGACCCACAGGTTGAGAACCGCTGCTCTAGGGCTACCTGATTCCAAAGCCTAGCACTTTACTAAAATGGCCTCCTAACTTGTCACCTTGGCTTGGGAAGATTGCTGATAAATTCCATTCTCATACCAGCACCAGATTCATTTTCCCCAGATGCCTCTTAATCAAAGGTACCTACGTTTTCTCAATCATACTATGGCTCCTCATTGTGCAAGAATCAAATATACTCTCAAGATCACTAATGACCCCTCATTACTGTACCTAATCAACCAAATTTCTCATTATTTTTAAATGACCTATACACTCTCCTTACTACCCCATATGAAGTCTTTTCCAGCCACCACGCTCACAATGGTGGCATGTCATGTTCTCTTAATGAAGATGAAATGGCCTCGTCTGCAAAATTTAGCTCTTGATCCAAGTACTTTTATTGATTATCTCATTATCTCCATCCTCCATTAGAAAATAAGTTCCTTGAGGGTAAGGATCATGTTTTATGCTTCTTTTCTATTGCCTATAGAGAAGGATATAAATGAAATCATTTAGGAAAAATGCTTAGAAAAGTATGAAGTGCAATATAAATGAAGTATATTATTCTTAAAATTACTAATATTATAAACATTGCCAAAGTGTATTGCCTAGTTGCTGTTGGGCACAGGTTCAGCAAACAATCAGCAGAAACTTGAGGGATTCGATAAATAAGTCAGACCCAGAGTTCCTCCTCCTCTTCCTCCTATTTAATCCTTAACAATATCTTCCTACCCTCTCAGGCTAAACGTGTAAAAGGAGAGGCCCCTACCTTGCCCACTAGACGACTGGCTTCTTAAGGACAAGGATCACTTACCTTGTCCATCCAGTTTCCCACTCCCACTCCCCAGCACCTTAGTATAGTGCCCAGAACATGCTCGATGTTTGATACATGTTTAACAAAAGGATGAACAACTGGAAATACGACTTGGAGCAGATGTTGGTGTTGTCCTACATGTCTATTTCCTTTGGGATTTTCTTCCTGCCTCTCCATGTGAATTGAGAAAATGTCAGAGCTAGAAGGGATCAGCCCAACCTCCCATTTTAAAAATGAGGAAATGATCCCAGAGGGAACAGTGTCTGTCCCCAGGTCATCCCTCCTGTTAATGGCTTTCTGACGTCCCATCCAGTCCAGTGTTTCCCCCACTGTGTTTCACTAACTCCCTCTTTTTAATGGCCTGTCCCTCCACCTCTCCCAGCCCTCTTCCTCTTTGGGAGGTTTCCTTTCCCACAACCCCTCTCCCAGCTCTGCACTCTGCATGCCCCCAATTTGTGTTTAATGTTGTACACAGTGCTCTTGGGAATGTAAACAAAAAATACCTCCAAGGTTGTAACGGTGACTATGTGGGAGGGACACAACCTCCACCAGAAAGTTACAATTCAGAATCTCTTCATGGGTTCTCTCCAGGGCTCAAATACCCTTTCAGAATTTCCTTAAGTCCAGAAACATAGTGGGATTTTTATAACAATAAACTGTAGTCCAGATGCTTAAAGTGTCAGGAAGTGTATTGGACTTCTAGAAGGCTCACGGCAACTCTGCAGTCCCAAGTCAGTAGCTCCATTTTACAGATGAATAAACTGAGGGCACAGAGAGGTAAAACAACTTGCTTAATCTCACTCAGCCAGCTAGTGTCACAGAAGGGGACTGAACTGATCTATTTGCCTTCTCCAGAAAACTTCTTGAGACCCACTGACTGACTTCAGTTGGATGCTCACTTCCTCTTTTATGGCTGCTCTTGGTGAGGTCTCTCCTCGAAGAACTGCCTCCCTACCTTGGCTCTATCACAGATCCCTTCTGTTTAGCATCTCTGGAGCCAGAGGAATGCCCTGCCTGCGCCTTCTAGTGGTCACAGGGAAATGCACAGGTCTTTCTGACGCTGTCTCTGAGGACCTCTGTCAGCAAGCTCTGGCATTGGACAGGGACCCACCGCCATGTAGATTCAGGCTTCAGAGGTGCATTTGTCTCTCTGGACTGAAGAAGGACCTGGATTTTCTGGGTCCCACATCCCTACTAGTTCTTTAAGGAAGACCCACCCACGCCTGACAGTAACCAAATTAACATAAGAGAGGGACTTGGCAACAACCCCAAATTCCTCTTCAGAGAGTCAGCAAGAGCAACTGACTTGGAGTCTATATAACTGATGTCTATTCTTAGCTTCCATAGTTCTTTGTTAATTGATACACCTCTGCCTGGTATTGTGCTAAGTTCCCAAATTTACTTATTTTACATGCTCTTTTTTAAAAAATATATATATTTATATATATTTATATATATATATATATATATATATATATATATATATATATATATATATTGCTTTTTTACAGAGGGGGAGGGAGAGGGATAGAGAGTTAGAAACATTGATGAGAGAGAAGCATCGATCAGCTGCCTCCCGTACACCCCATACTGGGGATGTGCCTGCAACCAAGGTACATGCCCTTGACCAGAATCGAACCTGGGACCCTTCAAGTCTCCAGGCCGACGCTCTATCCAGTGAGCCAAAGCGGCTAGGGCTATTTTATGTGCTCTTCAGTAGATCTAATCTCTCTGAGTATCCTATGTGCAGATCGAGCCTCCAGAGCTGCCCACAGTCTCGCAGCCTCCCTTCAGATAAGTAAGCAAACCTGCTCTGAACGGAGTCTGGGTAACATAGGACCACTGCCCTTTGGGGAAAATTAGAAAAAGGCATTGCTTCTTCCAAGTGGACATGGCTTTGCCAGGTAGTTGGCTTGGTGGGTGGATATGAGTGTCTCTTGGGCTGGCCACCCTTATTCAGTGAACAACTCTCACAACCAAACGTGGTGGCTTTGGTGCCACAAGCATCTATGATTCCCTCTTTCTACTCCTGTAATAACATGATGCTAAATGGATATGCCAACCACCTTTAGGACACCAACACAATCACTGTTTGGGGGAAAATTCAGAGGAGGGAAAGTCCAGCCCTCTGCCTGGGTTTGCTTGATTTCCTTGGCTCTGGGACAAATGTTGCTCTTGTCACTGCTCCTACAGCCCAAAGAAGAGTTCCTCCCTTAACTGCCTGCAATTCCTACTGTAGAATGAATCCTTACGTCACTAAAAGCACAGATGAAGACGGGTTATAGACAGTGGTGAATTAGAGACTTACACTTTGAGGGTAGGTGTGAAAAATAACCCTGTGATGAAAGACAGCCGCCCTGGTGAGTAGCAGGGCTGATCAAGGGCATTTTTTACTCTGTTTTCTTCCGTTTCCCCTGATGCTCTTTTCTCTCTCCCCTTCTCTCCTCTCCTCACCTCCTCTCTCCTCTCCATCTTTCCTCCTTCTCTTCTCTTCTGACTTGCTCCCTCTCTGTCTCTTCCTCTTGAAACCTCCACTTGTCATTCTGTCTTCCCCTGTCTCCTTTCCCCTTCCTTCTTTCTTTCCTCGCTTCTCTTTTATCCACTAACTGACTTATATTATGAACTTAAAGAATATCTGATAGCTTTATATATTCTAGTATTTATATTTAAAAATAAGACATCATGAGCCCGTCATAATTCCCTCATGAAAGAGCAACTATATTAAATTGCGTTTTATTTGTGTCTAAGCCATATTGTTTTTCTGTGCATCAGTGACCTTTGATTAAAGAAAAGTCCTCCCCCCACACACAGAGTTTATACCAGAAAAGGGAGGAGAGGGGAGCCAGCAAGAAGGCACTCATCTGATTAGCACCAAGGGGAAATCCTCAGGACACCAGCAGCGAGGAAGGTGTAAGATCATGGAATGTGGAAGGTGGGCCTTCTACTCCAAGCTCCCTGCTTCATTTCCAGGCTCCCCACTCCAGAGTTTTTCTGGAGAAGGCAAATAGATCATTTCAGTGCCCCCCGACAGAAAGCGGAGTGCCAGAGAAGTCACGTGATTTCTCCAAAGCCACACAGCCAGCTATTTCATGGCCAGACCTTGCAGAGAACCCATTTGTATTTGTTGAACACAACAAATATATAACATGGAGTATATAATTTGAGAACATTATAGGAGCTACAAGAGTTCGAACAGCTTAATAAGACCCAGTTACCACTTAATGGAATAACAACCTCCAGGGAGAAGATGGATCATTTAACCAAGAAATGCGTACTCACTTACCGGGCGGACAAAATCGGATTCAACCCCAGTCTATAGATTACATGTCAAATTCGCATTCACACACAATAGGTCACTCTAATGGCGGGGTCAGGGATATGGCCCACAGAAGATGATCTGTTTTCCTTTCAGCACTCAGCACACACGCGCAATGACATGTTGGACAACAGCTCGCCGCAAGCAGCTGCTCCCATTACTGTCCGCCCTCCTGCATCCTCTAAGTACCTTCTGCAATAGCCATGTGATTCCTCTTCCAGGGTAGGTTGTGATCTGCATCAGCAGGCAGTCTCACTCACTGGCTTTTGAGCTTCTTGAGTCCTGAATCCCAGAACCCTTTCTTCTTCTTTGTTTAATGGCGCTGATCACTTTTTGTTTAGTCTAATGTATATATGGAGTAGTTACTATCACCGAGCACTGTGCTGGGCACTAAGAACAGGTACAATAAGCCAGTATCATGGAGGGGTTGTGGGGATGGCCACATTCATAAAGAACATTTCCCCCCCTTGGAGATGGGAAGGGAGAACCTGTGGGTTGCACAGGGTGCTATTACCCCACCCAGGAGGCTCAGGACGAACTTCTGGGAGGAGGTCACATGAGAGCCAAGTTTTAGGCATGAATAGGAGTTAGTTAGCTGAAGGAACTAGTTCTGGAAAAGGGAAGGTGAGGAGTTGGAGAGAGGGGGCGTGAAGAGAGAGCTAGGGGCAGGTTGTGCTTACTGTTGTGTTACTACAAAGTACAAAGGTTTCCCATGTTAAAACCATCTCTCGCCCTGCCCAGTGTAGCACAGTTGGTCGTGTGTTGTCCCATGCACTGCAAGGTCGCCAGTTCAATTCCAGGTCAGGGCACATATCCAGGTTTGGGGTTTGGTTCCCAGTCGGGGTACCTACAGAAGGCAACCGATCAATGTTTCTCTCTCTCTTTCTCCCTTCCTCTTTCTCTATAATTAATAAAAAACACATATTTTTGAAAAAAACATTTCTTTGTTTTGGGAAGAAAAAGGTAGACATGCATAGACTTTGAACAATTTCCTTTGGCTTTAAAACTTATGTTGGGATCATAGAAGGACTTGTGTGCAGAGGAGTGATATGGGAACTATTGTACTATCTGTTAAATTTTTCTGTAAATCTAGAAGTATATTAATTTTTAAAACCCTTCTGTTGGGTTTTAATTTAATTTATTTATTAAGGGCACAGCCAATGTTGTCTTCATTGTCATTGAGAACATGGACCTCCATGGAGGTCATGACGAGGAGCCTTGCTTCTCTTCTCCCCCCGTTTCTCCCCAGTGCTTCCTCTTCTCAGTGAAAGCACCACCATCACCCTCCTCAGACCAGCCTGCCTGATCCCCCTTGTTCCCTCCATCTCCCTCACCCCACATTAGACCATCACCTAGTTCTATAGATTGTACGTTAAGCTCTCTCTGTAATTCATCCAATTCGTTCCATCTCCTTTTCCTCCCCTCTGGAATGAGCCCACTTCATCTTTCTCCCAGCGTGGCTTCTTCAATGGCCTCTTACGTAGGCATCCCAGTTGTATTCGTCTGCGTAAGCCACCAACAAAGTACCACAGACCAGGTGGCTTAAACAATAGAAACTTATTTTCTCACAATCCTGGAGACTGGGAGTCTAAGATTATGGTGCCTGCAGGGTTCTGCGGTCTCTTCCTTGGCTTGTAGGTGGCCGTCTTCTCCCTGTATCTCCACATGGGGGGTGCATCTGTGTCCTATTCTCCTCTTGCTATGAAAGGGCACTTACAAGGCTCCCCTTAAAGACAGTGACTGTGTTGAAGCTCCCATTAAAAAAAAATGGCTTGCACATAGTTGGCCCTCGGTAATCTCAGTTGGGGACCGTGTACACAGGCCTTGGTCACATGCACAATGTCAGTTGTGGGGACCCTCACACCTGCCCTGACACCCTGGGGATGTTGGTTCTTCAAATGCCCATGTCACTCATAGCCTCCAGCCCTGCTCAGCCTGTTCCATTCCTGATGGCCCCTCATCCTTTGCTTGTTTTCAGCCCTGGCAGAAACAAAGCAAGCCCAAAATACACCAGCCAACTGGCAAGTGATGAGTGATTAGCTGCCTAGCTCTGAAAGGCTGGAATGAGGTGGCCTTTCAGTGCTAAGTGCAGTAACCCTAGCCCTGGCTTGCTGTAATTCTAGATGGAGGTGGTCTGGGCCTGGGCGTGGACGGGGCAGCACGCACAGACCCCGGAGGTCCTCAGCCGGGCAGTGGGAAGAGAGTGCATCTCCCTGTGGTCAGTTGAAAATGTGAAATTAACACTCGGATGGAGCTGAAGAAGAGACACTGGAATGTGTGAGAGGATGGGTAATTCTATTTACTAAGGGAAGGCTCTCTGTAAGAGATAGGGTGGCAGGATCGGGGGCCCCCACTTAGTCTCTTTCTTGCTCTACACTTAAGGTGAGATACCACATGTACAGGAAGATCCTCATTTCTTTTTTTCTTCACTTAATTTCTGCCAAATATCCTACAGCTCTGTAGCTTTGAACTTCAATTTCCTCACTGATAATGTGGGGCGTCATAGCCCTCCCCTCCAAGGGCTGTAGTGAGAACCTAAAAGAGCTAAAGGATTTAAAAGAATGACTGGCTCATAGAGACATTCCCTAACTGAGGTGGTTAGCTCCTACTGAAAGCAAGCCTCTATTTCAGAAGTAGCAGGGCAGTGGAGAAATGCAGTCCGCCCTCACATGTCTGTGGTTTACAGTGTGATAGTAAATACCAGTAAGTGTTCATTTAGACTATGCTCCAGGGAAGGTCGGTGCCTTCACCAAGAGCACACAGGCGCGATCCGCTAGTGTTTAATAAAACATTCACTGTTATTCCAAGGGCTTATTAGGCCATTATTTTCTCCCATTAGCATCAGCACATTTTAATTAGTGTAATAAGTGTTTAGATCAGTTTTCACTGGGGAAAATGTGGCTTGTTAATAAACCCAGTTGGAAACGAGTTTTTATCATTAAAATCAGGAACAGGGAAGATACATATGACAGTTATTCCTCACCCATGCAAGACAGAAAAAAGAGCCTGCTGTGCCCTGTGTATTTTGCCTTTCTGAGCGGTACCCGAGGCTAGATTCTCACACGGTCCTGTGTCCAGCCATAGTGTCAAAGAATTTGATTTGCTCCAAGCCTTAAGGCTATCTAATCCTGTTTCTAGACTGTGGATTTCCCTCAAGCAAACCTTTCACACAGGATTGGTTAGAACATCTGAAAGGACAGAGCTGTGATCAGCTTTCAGAACAGATTTTTGTCTATTTGCTGGTAAAAGTGTGTCTAATAAGTGTTCGAGATGTGGCAGAATTTGATCAGGAAGTTGTATGAAGCGAAGTCGTGGGGGTATGAGGGGAGGATGGCCAGCTGCTAGCCTTCAACAGCTCATATTCGGGAACTTCTTATATCTACCCAAACAACTTAATACAGTGATGGTGAACCTATGACACGCGTGTCAGAGGTGACACGTGAACTCATTTTTTTGGTTGATTTTTCTTTGTTAAATGGCATTTAAATATATAAAATAAATATCAAAAATATAAGTCTTTGTTTTACTATGGTTGCAAATATCAAAAAATTTCTATAAGTGACACGGCACCAGAGTTAAGTTAGGGTTTTTCAAAATGCTGACACGCCGAGCTCAAAAGGTTCACCATCACTGACCTAATAGTTTGTACATAATTAAATTTGTTTAGGTCAGTTTGCAACAGCTACTTTTTAAAAATATATATATATTTTTATTGATTTCAGAGAGGAAGGGAGAGAGAGATAGAAACATCAATGATGAGAGAGAATCACTGATTGGCTGCCTCCCGCAGGCACCCCACTGGGGATCTAGACCGCAGCCCCAGGCATGTGCCCCTGACCGGAATCGAACCTGGGACCCTTTGGTTTGCAGGCCAACACTCTATCCACTGAGCCAAACCAGCTAGGGCTGCAACAGCTACTTTTAATGTATGGTAGAGTTAAGGACTTTATTTACCTTACTTCATGTAATCCTTAGAACAAATCTGTGAAGCAAGTCCTATTATTATTCCAGTATATATTTTTTATTTTTTAAAATCCTCACAGGAAAATATGCCCATTGATTTTTAGAGACAAGGGAAGGAGGAGAGAGAGAGAAACATCAACGTGAGAAAGAACGTCGATCGGTCGCCCTTCATACAAGCCCCAACTCGGGATTGAGCCCGTGACCCAGGCAAGTGCCCTGACCAGGAATCAAAGCCACAACCTCTTGGTATACGGGGGGACGCTCCAATCAGCTGAGCCACACTGGCCAGAGCTATTCCAATATTTTTAATCAGGAAAAAGGTGGCCCAGAGATCTTCATGCATTGCCCAAGGTCACACAGCTACTAAGTAGCAGATCAGGATTTGAATCCAGGATCGGTGAACCCAAAGCCTACCTTTAATCACTGCGTGAGACTTTCCGGTAGCACCTGGGGGTTTGAGTTTGAACAACTTTCCCCCTCAAATATAGTCTGGCTCAGTCTATAGTCTGGCTCTGCTAACAGCATGCCTTCCTCATCTCAGTGCCCACTTGCCAAGAAGCAGCCACCTTCAAACTGAGAGGGAGCCACCCCACACTGACGCCTCTGTCACAGATTCTGGCCACGTCCCCCTCTTGACCCTCCTTCTCACAGGTTTATTTTTTCCTGTTTTCCTCCCTGATATAGACACTTACGAGCTCCGAGTTGGAACATACAGTCCCCTGCTAGAGAATATGTAATACACAAGGTCCAGGAGCTGGCTCTCCGGCCTTGCTTGAATGCAGCCAGGTGGGCCCTTGTGCCATATTTGGCGGCGCTGATTCCTCAGGAGTCTTTTTTCTTATTGGCCAGACCGTGCCTTCTTGTCACTTCATCCACTGGCCTGATTCTGCCCAGTGGCGTCACTGCCTGTGTCACATGACAGCCCTTTAGGCGTGTTAGGGTGGAGTCATGTGTCGCTAAGCGTGCTCCCTTTGGGGTGACAATGCCTTGAGGTGACGTGGGCTCTCTCCAGTCCCTGCCCGTCTCCCACTGGAGGCTTTGGCATCTGAAAGGCTCTGGCTTTCCAGGGATTTGTGCTGTCCTCTGGGCAAAGAGTGCTTCCTGAACAGCCCTCCAGAATCTGAGGGGAAGCTGCGAGAGCCCTCTCCCCTTTATTATTGTTTATACTAGAGGCCCAGTGCACGAATTCATACACAGATGGAATCCGGCTGGCCAGCCCCGATTGGGGCGTAGAGGGCTGATTGGGGGTGGGGCCTGCAGAGGGGAAGGGGCCCCAGGCAGTTGGCGGGCCAGCCCTGCCACCTGGTCGAACTCTGGTAGAACTCCCATTTGAGGGGACAATTTGCATGTTACCCTTTTATTATATAGGGTGGAGGTGTAAGTTAATAATTATTTACACAGCTCTTTTTTTTCTTTTTAATCCTCGCCCAAAGATATTTTTTCCACTGATTTTTTAAGAGAGAGGGAAAGACAGAGAGAAATACAATGTGAGAGAAACACATTAACTGGTTGCCTCTTGCACACGCCCCGACTGGGGCCCGAGGTATGTGCCCTTGACTGGAATCAAACCTGGGACCTTTCAGTCCGCAGGCCGACACTCTATCCACTGAGCAAAACTGGCTAGGGCTACACAGCTACTGTTTTTAAACAAATTCTTATTCGGATACAATTTATATACCATAAAATTCATCGTTTTAAAGTGTACACTTCGGTGATTTTTAATATAGTCACAGTTACGCAACCATTCCTACTCCCTAATTTCAGAACATGTTCATCACCCCAAAAGTAGCCCCATCCCCATTAGCAGTCATGCCCAGCCCCCAGCCCCCAGCCCCCAGCCCCGCAGGCACTAATCTACTTTTTGTCTCTATGGATTTGCCTATTGTGGACATTTCATATAACGGAATAATACAATATGTGGTCTTCGGTTACTGACTTTCACTTCCCATCGTGTTTTCAAGGTTCATCCATGTTGTCGCATGTATCAGGATTTCCTTCTTTTCCATGAGCAAACGGTACTCCATTGTATGGACATACCACCTTTTGCTTATCCGTGCATCAGATGGGCATTCGGGTTGTTTCCACTTTGGGGCTGTTATGGACAACGCCGCTGTGAACATTTGTGAACGAGCTTTGGTGTGAACATGTTTGCAGTTCTCTTGCATACACGCCTAGAGTGGGATTGCTGTTGCTTAGCTCTTGGGTGTACGTTTTGGTGCATTTCACATCGAGCCCTTTTCACACGTAAGGTTTCAGCCTGGGCTTGGGACTTGGGTGAGCAGTCAGGATCTTCTCTCACCAGCCGGGTGGTGGATCGAGTCAGCTGGAAAGCCCCTCCAGAATCCCACCAGCAGTTCTTTCTTCCTCTCTCCCAGGCCCTGAGGGGCTCAGTGGATTCTTCAATTCAAAGATGCCGTCCCGGTGTGGTAGGGACAACCCCGGTCAGGTTGAAACAGCCCCGGTGTGGTAGGGACAACCTCGGTGAGGTTGAAACGGCCCCCGTGAGGTAGGGACGACCCCAGTCAGGTCGAAACGGCCCCGGTGTGGTAGGGACAACCCCGGTCAGGTTGAAACAGCCCCGGTGTGGTAGGGACAACCCCGGTGAGGTTGAAACGGCCCCCGTGAGGTAGGGACGACCCCGGTGAGGTTGAAACGGCCCCCGTGAGGTAGGGACGACCCCAGTCAGGTCGAAACGGCCCCGGTGTGGTAGGGACAACCCCGGTCAGGTTGAAACAGCCCCGGTGTGGTAGGGACAACCCCGGTGAGGTTGAAACGGCCCCCGTGAGGTAGGGATGACCCCGGTGAGGTTGAAACAGCCCCCGTGAGGTAGGGACGACCCCAGTCAGGTCGAAACAGCCCCGGTGTGGTAGGGACAACCCCGGTGAGGTTGAAACAGCCCCCATGAGGTAGGGACGACCCCAGTCAGGTCGAAACAGCTCCGGTGTGGTAGGGACGACCCCGGTGAGGTTGAAACGGCCCTGGTGTGGTAGGGACAACCCCGGTCAGGTTGAAACGGCCCCCGTGAGGTAGGGACAACCCCGGTGAGGTTGAAACGGCCCCCGTGAGGTAGGGACGACCCCAGTCAGGTCGAAACGGCCCCGGTGTGGTAGGGACAACCCCGGTCAGGTTGAAACAGCCCCGGTGTGGTAGGGACAACCCCGGTGAGGTTGAAACGGCCCCCGTGAGGTAGGGACGACCCCGGTGAGGTTGAAACGGCCCCCCGTGAGGTAGGGACGACCCTGGTCAGGTCGAAACGGCCCCGGTGTGGTAGGGACAACCCCGGTCAGGTTGAAACGGCCCCGGTGTGGTAGGGACAACCCCGGTGAGGTTGAAACGGCCCCCGTGAGGTAGGGACGACCCCGGTGAGGTTGAAACGGCCCCCCGTGAGGTAGGGACGACCCTGGTCAGGTCGAAACGGCCCCGGTGTGGTAGGGACAACCCCGGTCAGGTTGAAACGGCCCCGGTGTGGTAGGGACGACCCCGGTCAGGTCGAAACGGCCCTGGCGTGGTAGGGACGACCCCGGTGAGGTTGAAACGGCCCCCGTGAGGTAGGGACGACCCTGGTCAGGTCGAAACGGCCCCGGTGTGGTAGGGACAACCCCGGTGAGGTTGAAACGGCCCCCGTGAGGTAGGGACAACCCCGGTGAGTTTGAAACGGCCCCCGTGAGGTAGGGACGACCCCAGTCAGGTCGAAACAGCCCCGGTGTGGTAGGGACAACCCCGGTCAGGTTGAAACAGCCCCGGTGTGGTAGGGACAACCCCGGTGAGGTTGAAACGGCCCTGGTGAAGTTGGGACGGCCCCGGTGAGGTTGAAACGGCCCCCGTGAGGTAGGAACGACCCCGGTGAGGTTGAAACAGCCCCCGTGAGGTAGGAACGACCCCGGTCTGGTAGGGACGACCCCAGTGAGGTTGAAACGGCCCCTGTGAGGTAGGGACGGCCCCGGTGAGGTTGAAACGGCCCTGGTGAGGCTCAGACGGCCCTGGTGAGGTTGAGACTACTCCAGTGAGGTTGGGACAAATAAAGGGGACCAGTATGGACTGATGAACAGGGGTAGATACAGAAGCAGAGCAACATTGAACAGAATGTTAAACTACAGTGGGAAGCCTGGGGAGGGTTGGGGGGGGGGATTAAGAGACCAACTGAAGGACTTATATGCATGCGTATAAGATTAACCAATGGACACAAGACACGGGGCGGGGGGGGGGGCGGGGGGTAGGGGCCGGGGGAATGTCAAGGGGGGGAAAAAAGGAGACATATGTAATACTCTTTGTAATACTTTAAGAAATAAAAATTATTAAAATATTAAAAAAAAAACAAAAACAAAAAAAAAACAAAGATGCCGTCTATTTGATAACAAGTCAGAGGATGGGGCAGGGGAATTGGTGATGGGAAAGTTTCTTTTGGCATTGATTGTACAATACTTCCTGATTTTAAAATATTAAATTGTCGGGGAGGAGGATTATTGCATTTTAGATTTGGGGAGATTATAGCCTTAATCAGAGTCCAACCCAGCATATTCATAGAAAAGGAAAAGGAGGGTTGGCTCCACATCTTAGCAGCCATAGGCAAACCCTTATGTTGAGGCTCACAGAGAGAAGTGTAGACAGGGAAGTGGCAGAGGGGGCTGGGCTCTGGTCCATTCATTGAACATCTCTGAATTGGCCTCTAGAGACACCCAGTGGAGAGAGAGGTTACTGAGTGTGACATCAGACAACAAAGGTTAGGGATCTGCTCCTTAATTCTCTATACTAGTGGTCGGCAAACTCATTGGTCAACAGAGCCAAATATCAACAGTACAAGGATTGAAATTTCTTTTGAGAGCCAAATTTTTTAAACTTAAACTATACGGGTAGGTACATTGTTATTAACTTGATTAGGGTACTCCTAAGCTGGCCTTTGCTAAAAATGTCCTCAATCTGATTGAGGTACGTTCGCTGAGGTCAACCCCTTCCAACTCTCCCATCCACACTCCTAAACTGGCCTTTGCTAAGAACATCCTCAGTCTGATTGAGGTACGTTCGCTGAGGTTGACCCCTTCCAACTCTCCCATCCACACTTGTCTTGTATACTTGTTTCATCTACCACCTTGCCGAAAACCGACTTCTGCGCATGGGCCACAAAGTTTCAATCACACTGTACGTGCGCGCCCACATGTGGTATTTTATGGAAGAGCCACACTCAAGGAGCCAAAGAGCCACATGTGGCTCCTGAACTGCGGTCTGCCGACCACTGCTCTATACCATGAAGAGACTTAGGAGCCCCAGGTGGCAGAACCCAGAGAACTCTGGCCTCCAAGCCCAACACTGCTCCGTCCATAATGCCAACTCCCTGGGCCTTGGTCTCCTGACCTGTACAGTCAGGAGGGTGATCCTTCCCAGCCCGATTCACTGGGTTGTTATCAGGACCAAACCAAATGAGATCACAGGGAGGGGAGCACTCTTTCAAATGAAGACTGTATGGTGGGTGATGACTTATTATGGGCCTGGATTCATTTAAACTCATTCCTCTATTCATGCCACAGATATTAATGAGTACTTACTTATAGTTTAAAGTTAACTACCTCTTAAAGTAGCTACACAACATTTTTTATTACCTATTATATACTTTTGTTTATCCTAAATCACTCTAACTCCAAAAGCTATTCCTTAGGCCCCCCTCCTAGTACTCGTGCCTACTACTCCCTGCCTAATGCTCACGCCTTCCTACAGCTTTGGTCTTTCCAGGAGTCTCCCTCTCAGGACTGTTTCAATTCATTTATGTTTTGGCTGAGGTCTCAAGGTCAAAACCACATGCAAATGCATCATGATCTGTAAAAATCAACAAAATGCTCTCTGGTTTACTTGAGTGCTTTCTCCAACAGTGCCCAGCAGACACCTTCTAACATGGTGAAATCTTGCAGCCTTTGGTAAATATTTAAGACCTCAAGGTAAACTTCTTCAAAACGTTCACTTCATTGATTCTTTTCACTACTGTTTGTTGGGCTCACAAATGAGACACATATCACCCCTCGATGTTCTAATGGCTTTGTAATTATTCAAGTAGCAAGAAAAAAAACTTGAAAAGTTAAAGCCTCAACACAAATGTCCATCGATGGATGAATGGATAAACAAAAGGAAGCATATCCATACAATGAATATTATGCAATACAAAAAGGAATGAAATTCTAATACATGCTACAACATGGATGAACCTTGCAGACATGCTAATTGAAATAAGGACAAGTATTGCATGATTCTACTTATGTGAGGTACCTAGAATACTCGAATTCATAGGAAAAGAAACTAGAATAAAGATTACCAAGGGCTAAGGGCAGGAGCTAATGGGGAGATAGTGTTAATGGGTACAGATTTACAGTTTGGGATGGTGAAAAATTCTAGAGATGGATAGTGGTGATGCTTGCACAACAATGTGAATGTATTTATTGTTGACCTGACTGAATTGTACACTTATAATGGTTACAGTGGTAAATTTTATGTTATGTAACTGTGTGGCTTCTTTCCAGTATTTGACTATTGTGAATAAAGCCACTGAAAAAAAAAACAAGGCAAAGGCAGCGTTTAGAATGTTGTGGTGTAGTAAGGGGAACGCAGGTTATGAAAGACTATCACGCTCTTTTCAGCATCTTTCTGTGGTGTCATAATGGCCAAGTCTCTCGGTGCATCAACATCAGGTTGAGAGAGAAGCAAACACCAGGTTCTTTCTAGTCCTGTGCCAAAGCCATCCTCTGGTTTCTGACTGACAATGTCTATTAATGATCACAGAACTGGGCAAATTGTTGTGAATTTTACAAGCAGGTTTAACAAGTGTGAAGTGATCAGCACCATATTTGGTGTACAATTCAATAATCTAGAAAAATAACAGAGCAATCTGCTCCCATCCATCAGTTCGGTTTCATTGTACTAATGACCTTAGCTGGGATCGTGGACCAGGAGAAAGCAAGATAAAAACTCACAGGAGGGAAAATCTTGGGATTCTTTTTTTAGGATGTAATTCATACATATAAATACAATGCCTCAATGAACAACAAGAGGACTATAATTTCTATCTTAAGAAAACAATGATAGTAAAAAGTTTTGCATAATCTTCAACAAAATGCAAATAGTGAATAGATCTGCATGGTGGGATTATGAATAATTTTGTTTTCCTCTCTTCTGTCTTCTAATTTTTCTACAAAGACTTTTAATTTTGTTATTTGTATGGTACAAAAATTCCATAAAATTATTTTTGTGTGTATGTCTCTGATTCCCCCGGGCCACACGAGAACTTGAGGCACAGATTTTCCTTTCAATGATCTTACTGTTTCTTTTCCATTATGTTCTACTAGAGGCCTGATGCATGAAATTCGTGCAAGAGTAGCCCTTCCTTCCCCCAGCTACCGGCACCTGGGACCCAGGCTTCCCTCACAGAGGGAAGTCCTGCCCACTCGCCACAGCCTGCTGGTCGGTGGCCTGGGCCTCCCTCTTTGGGGTGATCGTGAGCCCCCTGATTGATCACCCTGCAGCCAGTGGCTTGGGCCTCCCTCCGCGGGGCGATCATGTGGCGGTGGCGGGGCCCCCGACCAATCACATCGCACCTGCCTTGGCTGGCCTGACGCCAGTGGGTGTCATAGTGTGGTCCTGGATGGTCATCTGGATGGTTGTTCCACTGTTCGGCCATTTGGTCGATTTGCATATTATGCTTTTATTATATAGGATGAGTTTACATGTAGAGAGCAGCTGTAGTACAAGCGTGGAGCTGTTGGCCTTGGAAAAGTCACGTAATCCCTCTGAGCTTCTGTTTCTTCACCCGTTGTATAAGAATAGCAATAATAATAAAACAACAATGAAGTTTTTCTGTGTGGTGCAGAGGAATGTGCAAGCACTCAAGAGATACAGCTGATGTCACTCTTCATTACAGAAAATACTGCTGTGTACAGATCATCACAGGAAATAGGGTTGAGAGGAATAGTTTCAAAATCCCCCCCAACCCAGCCAACTGTAATGAATTAAGGCTGTCACTGGCCCTCTCCATCAGTCCATTCTTCACCTTCTTCTCCGACTCTTAACTTAATATCCTAGAGAGGAACCACTAGGGGGCACAATTTCACCACTTGAAAACCTGGGTCCCATTTCCCCCCCAATTTCTTGCCGGTGCATTTTAAGTAGTTAAGGAAGCTTTCAGGTGAAGGGAAACGCACGGTCACAGGCTCACCGTTCCACCCTTCTCTGGGTCTCCTCTCCCTGGCCTGCGTCCCTCCTGTCAGTCATATCTGGCACCAGTTCCCCTGGCCTGTGGTGGCAGGGTCTCCCTGTGCCTACTCAGCAGACATTGCCAGGAACTTTTCTCCCTTGCGGACTGTGCGGTTAAATGTTATTTGTTATTTTAAATACTGCTCAAGGCTGCTCTGGGGCATTCTTTGGTTTGAAGGACTTTTTTCTTTGATTTAAGCCAGTTCAGGGTGGCTATCAAGTTCAGAAGCAGTCTCCCTATTTCTCTTCCACCTTCTGACGTCTTACTAGGTGGTTTAAGATCATTCCTTTAAACATTTTTTCATTTGGGTGGGAGGGGATGTTCATCAAATTTTGCCCTTCTCTTTACTATTGATGATGACACTGTAGCCAAATCTCTGTTTTGCTTCTCAGATAACTCACAGTCCCTTCTCTTTCTGCTGCTAAGATTTCTAAAGAGGAGCAATTCTCAACCTTTGGTGTGAAAAAGAATCAAGTGGAGGATCATGTTTAAAGTGGCAGATTCTACCACTTCACATCCATTAGGACAGCTTTTATAAAAATGAAAATCAGCCCTGGCAGTGTGGCTCAGCTGGTTGGAACGTCTTCCTGTGCACCGAAGGGTCTCAAGTTCTGTTCCCAGTCAGGGCACATACCCAGATAGCAGAGACAACCGATCGATGTTTCTCTCTCACATCAATGTTCTCTCTCTCCCTCTCCCTTCCTCTCTCTCTCTATCCTCCGGTGAGGAATAAAAAAAGAAAAGAAAATTTACAAAAATAAACAGAAACTAAGTATTGAAGAGAATGTGGACAAATTGGAACCCTTGTGCATTCTGTTGGGAATGTAAAATAATGCTGCTGAGAAGAGCAGTATGGTGATTCCTCAAAAAAGCAACAACATGGAATTGCCATTTGATCAACAATCCCACTTCTAGGTATGTACCCAAAAGAATTGAAAGCAGGGACTTGAACAGATATTTTCACATCTATGTTGACAGCAGCATTATTCACAATAGCCAAAAGGTAGAAAAAAAAAAGCAAATATCCATTGATGGATGAATGGATAAACAAAATGTGGCATCTGCAATGGAATATTATTCAGCCTTAAAAAGGAAGGAAATTCTGACATATGCTACAACATGGATGAACCTTGAGTACATTATGCTCAGTGAAATAAGCCAGCCACAAAAGGACAAGTGTTTTATTATTCCACTTATATGAGGGATCTAGAATAGTCAAATACATAGAGGCAGGATGTAGAAAAGGGTGCTGTTGTTTAATGAGTACAGAGTTTTGGTTTGGGGTGATGAACATGTTCTGGAGATGTATGGTAGTGATAGTTAAGTATAATAATGTGAATGGAGTTATTGTCACTGAATGATCCACTTGGAAATGATCAAAATGGCAAATTGCTGTAAGGTATATTTTAGCACTAGGAAATAATTCAAGATAATTTTTTTAAAGTGCAGATTCCAGAGTCACACACTCCTGATTCCATAGGTCTAGACCAGTGGTTCTCAACCTTCCTAATGCCATGACCCTTTAATACAGTTCCTCATGTTGTGGTGACCCCCAACCATAAAATTGTTTTTGTTGCTACTTCATAACTGTAATTTTGCTACTGTTATGAATTGTAATGTAAATATCGGATATGCAGGATGTATTTTCATTGTTACAAATTGAACATAATGAAAGCATAGTGATTAATCACAAAAACAATATGTAATTATATATGTGTTTTCCGATGGTCTTAGGCGACCCCTGTTGAAAGGGTCGTTCGACCCCCAAAGGGGTCTCGACCCACAGGTTGAGAACCACTGGTCTAGACTGAAGCCCAGGAATCTGCCTTTTTGAAGCTGCTGGTGTGTGTGTGTGTGTGTGTGTGTGTGTGTGTGTGTGTGTGTTTTAATGGAAGTGGCCTTGGAGAAACATTGGCATTCTGTGGTGGTGGTGGCTGTGTTCATGCTTCCCAAAGCCCTGCATGAGGATTATCCACCACTGGGGCTTTAAAATAAAGACCACACTTAGCAGTGAGTGACAAGCATTAGACCTCTCTGTGCCTCAGAATCTTCATCTCTGAAATAGGACTACTTACGAATCCTGCCTACCTAATAGGGTCTTTGTAAAAACTGAACAGGCAATACATGCAAAATGCTTTGAAAATTTTTTCTAACACTAATGGCAGGATCTACTTTTTAAATGACTCTGAATATTCTCAACAGCCAAGAAGCAGTTGCATTGGGCAATTCTTTTAATGAAGCAGGGCTAGGCGTTGGACACATCTCTGTTTCTGCTAAGGGCTTAGTGGTGAGCATCTTATCCCATGAGAAGGAATGGCATTCTCTAAGGTGGAGAAGGGGGACATGAGATATCCCATTGAGTTCTGGTGGTTTTATTTTAAATTATTCAGAGACATTTAAAGAAATCAGAGGAATAGGATTTGTGGCAGAAGGTGAAGGAGAACTTTTACTTCTCACCCTATTTACTTCTGGATTGTTTACTTATTTTACATTGTGAGGCCCTGTATTACTTTTGTACTTAGGCAAAAAATAAATAAAAAGGTTTTCTTAGTGTTGTAAGTATTAAATGTGGCTATCCTCTCTTATTCAAAACTGCACTGGCAGTAAAAACACAAATACGTAAAATAATGTCCTTACGTAATACTATGGATGATGGTACATTAATCATCAACAATTTACAAAGCATGTTCACATCCATTATCTCATTTAATCCATGGCATGGTTTTGCGAAGTAAGTAATATTTTACACATTTAACGGCTGAGAAACTAAATGCACAATGAGTACATGTCGTAATTGTCTAAGATGACTCTCTCTCCTTCCTTATGGTTGGAGTGTTGTCTTCGGTTCACTCTGCTGTAGTGTTGCTGGCACTTATTCCAGTCCTGTATACATGTATTTATAGATCATTCACTTGTGAATAAGCATCCTTTTTTGAAACTGCCTTATCTGATCCTCAATTTCCTCATTTTGAAAACAGAAACAAATATAGTACTTCTCCCATTGAGTCAGTTTAGAAGTAAATGAGTGTAAAGTGCTTAGAACAGTGCCTAACACAGAGTAAGTTATTATTATTATTATTATTTACTATGTGACCAACTCATTCTTGTTTGAGATTTTCCTGGTTTCACCACCGAGAGTCCCAAGTCCTGGGAAACCCCTTAGCACTGAGACAACTGGGGCATTTGGACTCCCTTCACCCTATTGCCATGTGCAATGTGGTGTTTCCCCGTCAAAACCACTCTGTTGATCAGCTCAACTCTTACAGAAGTATCCCAAAATGCAATTTGTTTCCATAAACATAAAACCCATGCTCTTATCTTATTCTGACTGCCCTGCCTGAGGCTGGTAGACATTCTTTGGCCATCAGAGCTTAATCTAGGATTTCCTCTGGTTTTCACCTGAACCAAGATCAAAGAGCACCCCCACCTTCAAGAAGGAGAAGGTGTGAGGAGAAAAGATGTGCGGGGAGTCAAATGAGGGCTAGGATGACTCCAGGGCACTGGAGCCCTGGAATACTCCGCTCATGGAATAAAGAAACAGCACTTCCTGGGTCTGAATTGCCAGAATGTAAAAGAGCAGTTGTCTTCCTCACTCACTGGTCACTCTAACTTCAGCTCTATAATAGATTAGGGCGATATATATCACAGGGGAGGTGGTACAGTATGTATTTCTCAAATCCTGCCGCTGAAGATGTGCCAACTCTGCAAAGGTGTGTAGGAGGCTGAATCTAAAGGACAAAGGTGCCGGGTCCTGGTTGGTTGGAGGAGAGAAGAGAGGGTTGTTTGTGTTGGGGAAATCAAGCCTTGGGCTTAATTAGACTTAATTTAATGGTGCAACAGAGAGAGAGGGGCCTGGACTGAAAGTCAGAAAACCAAGTTCTTGAAAGGTTAAAGTCGGTGGTGATGTGCAGGCAGGCTAAATAGCCATCTCAGACAGTGATGAAAGAAAATTGAATTTATTTAAGGAAAGGGGGATGGAGATTGGGGATATCCAAATGGAAGGGCTACACAGCACTGAGCCAAAAGGTACTGGGTTCACGATGGCAGCAAAAATGTACTTCAGACAATGAAACAAGGAAGGGCATAGAGCAGTGGTTCTCAACCTTCCTAATGCCGTGACCCTTTAATACAGTTCCTCATGTTGTGGTGACCCCCAATTTCATTGTTACAAATTGAACATAATTAAAGCATAGTGATTAATCACAAAAACAATATGTAATTATATACGTGTTTTCCGATGGTCTTAGGCGACCCCTGTGAAAGGGTCGTTTGACCCCCAAAGGGGTCGCGACCCACAGGTTGAGAGCCGCTGGCATAGAAGAAGCAATAGGAAAGCCTAGGCTGGGCTACTTTGGCTCAAAGTGGGCCTTGGAGACAAATTTAGGGAGTAAGCCCCGGACGAGCTGCTCCTGCCCATTGCTCCCCTGGTTGCAAGTCTCATGGGGCCCCTTAGAGGTTGGGAGATACGTGCCTGTGGGGGAAGGAGAGGGGGTCAGGAATGGCACGGTGTGCTCCTTGGAGGGAGAGCACACACTGGGTCCTTTGTCCTGAACGTATTTACCTCTTTCTTGCAGGTGGAAATCTTAGGGGAGGATCATAGTAGAATATTCATCAGCTTTCCAGGTGTGCTCTTTCAGGGTCCTGGTCTCCACTGATTGGTCAGGGCCAGGGCAGGGCGTCATTAGTCAAGGTAGCTGTTCCTGAGGCAGCCAAGGGTCACTTGTCTGGTTTTGCTGCTTCTCTGTACCTAGAGCTGAAATACAACTGAGGCCTAGATGTTATCTTTAGGGAGGAAAGATCATGGGTTCGAACCACATGACCAGTGTGCTATGCTAGGGGAGGATGGGTTACCCTGGGGGCAAGGTTCTTGTTTTCCCAGTTTTGCCCCTCGCCAGGCATCCAGGGCTTTCTTCCCTTGTGAGTTTCAGTGCCTGGCCCATTGGCTTTGCTCTGCTCCTGTCTAACAGCTCTCATCCTAGGCTGGGCTGCTTTGGCTCAAAGGGGCACTTGGAGACAGGTTTAGGGGTAAGCCCGAGACAAGCTGCCACTGCCCGTTGCTCCCCTGGGTGCAAGTCTCATGGGGTCCCTTCGAGGTTGGGGGAAACGTGCTTGTGGGGGAAGAAGGGGATGGGAATGGCCTTTTATGAACTAACAGCCCCAAGCCACACACTTCTCCCAGAGCCCTGTACAACTCCAGGGCGTGCATGTCATTCACAGAGACATGTGAATATGCCCCCTTGGAGCTGGCAATGCAGGAGGCGCCATAGCCTCTCAGGTCCTGTTTCTCCCTCTATAAAATGAAGGGTTAAATTTGATGATAGTCTTTATCATTCAGTTAACTTTCTTTATGGTTCCATTCTAATCACCAAACTGGGAGAAGTGGGATTTGAGTGTCAGTTGAAAAAATACTGTAATCTGACGCTAGTACCACCTGCATTTTTTTTACTCCTTCTCTAGAGTGTAAAGTGGTAGAAACTAACAAGACGAGAAAAGAAAATCAGAAGATGACGTGTGGAACATCTATTGTTTCAGCCTCATCTGCTTCCATGCCTCTTTCTTTTGGTGAACTTAATTTTGCTTTGTGGAACCGCCCCCTTCTAATTGGATAAAGTCTGGTCAGTCCAGGTACCCCACCCTCCCCTGGCCACAGAATGAACAAGTGACTCAAGTTCTGCCAATAGGATGCTGTCTCGTTTGAATCTGAGTCTTGAGCCAATGATGTGAAATTAAAACTAGTTAGAGCAGATCCATGCCAAAGGATATACCCTAAAGCAAGAATCAACAAACTATGGCCATGTACCAAATCTGGCCCTCCAGCAATTTTTGTAAATAAGGTTTTATTGGGACATAGACACAATCATGTATTGTCTATGGTTGCTTTCATGCCACCAAGACAAAATTGAGTCGTTATGAGAAAGACTACCCCATAAAGCCTAAAATGTTTACTATCAGGACCTTTACAGAAAAAGTTTGCTAATTTCTGTCTAAAGGGATTGGCCATGAATGCGACTCCATAGATCCCAGGAGTGATCCTGGCTCCTTCCCATTCCAAAGCCTGGGTCTCCAGGGTTTCCTTGGATTCTGTGAGTTACTCCTCATTTTTCTGAGAAATTCACTTTTTTGCTTAAGTTAGAGTGACTCGGTTCCTGTTGTTACAACCAATGAAGCCTAAACTTTGGGGGATTTAAATGTTTTTAATTTTTTAAAATTACTTAGAGAAATTAGTATTTGACTTGACTTTTCTGTCTGGCTAAGTGTGACCATTTAGTGTGGCATCAATGGGAGAGGAGCCACATCCCTGTGGAGCAGCACTAGGTGGCGATGCCAATGACCCCTGCTGTGCTCTTTAACCTTATGCAGGATTTTAAGACAAATGGCCAATAATCCACATCAAAGTCACAGTGACATGTAACATGACCACTATTCCCGTTTACCCAGGACAGAATTTGTCCAAGACTGAGGGGTTTCCTGGGACTAAGAGGTTTGTGGATTGCAGGACTTTCCATTTTAAAAACAGTCCCAAACCAAACCAGGACAATTTGATCACTCTGAGATATTGTATGATTGATGTTAAATATATGTTGTTTTAAAAAATCAAAAGAAGAGTAGTATTTTACAAATAAAGAGCATTTAAAAAATTATCATTGCTTTGCTTTGTTTCTAGCCACAATATTTTAAGAATTTTAAATTTTCAAGTAATGTTAAAGGAGAGCACATGATTCAGTTAAAGGGGAACCGCCCCCTTTACTATGTTTAAGGAATTCTGTTATAATGGAAATAGTACTAATTGAATCATGACATCATGGAATGAAC
This sequence comes from Myotis yumanensis, assembly GCF_028538775.1. NCBI lineage: Eukaryota > Metazoa > Chordata > Mammalia > Chiroptera > Vespertilionidae > Myotis > Myotis yumanensis. The sequence continues at coordinate 19,444,517 of NW_027223764.1, read as the reverse complement.
ATGGGGTTAGGAATCCGGAGTTCTGGGTCCACATCCTGGCTCTGGGACAACAGCATTTTGTATGTGAACATTACTTCTGAGAAGCACGGAGTGCCACACACACAAATGCAATATGTTATAATTACTGGTGGAAGGAACAGAGTACAATTGCAGATAATTTCTGAAACCTCGGCCAAGAACCAGAGCCTGGTCGGTGCCGGTGATTTCAGAAATGAATCCAGTGCCGGTGCTTGTGTGAAGGAAGGAGACTGATCCTCTGGATTTGCAGAGTCCTGGAAAATAACTTTGGTGATGAAAAACATCTATTTGGACAAGGCAGCCTCCAGTAAGTAGGCGGATTACCCAGCTTCCTTCGTTCAGAACTGACTGGACTTGTTAGACGACTTCCTAACTATCAGGAAGGAAGAAGGAGGAGTGTGCATGTTAAATCTAGTGCAAATATGAACGGTGCTGAGTTGGAAGATGGCAAGATGAGGTTCTGCCTACATATGTGTAGAGGCTGGCCGGGAGTGAAAGTGGTTAGGGGCCGGGCAGATGCCTAGAGATGGGAGAAACTCCAAAATTAATTCTGAATATCTCATAGTCATGGGGGCTGTCGATGTTGGTAGTTTGGGTAGAAGGGATAGAAAAGATGAAAACCTTTCCCAGGCTAATAAGTATAGAAATTCTGTGGAGTAGATATCTGTTTACCTAGAACTCATTACCCTTGTATAGAATTCAGGAGATCTATGAATGTGGGGGGCGGGGGAGAAGAGATCTTTGTTTATGCTAACATAAAAGGAAATGTAGCATTTCCTTCACTTACAAACGTATGCAAGTGATGCTGCAGTATTAGTGAACCTGAGCCTTGTCACCAGTGGAAATCACAGATGTTTTCAAATCACATTCTTATGTTGTAGAAATATTTGTGTTCATCACTACTCTGAAATTATGATAGGAATTAGACTCACTGCTAAACTTGTTTCTTAATACACAGGAAGTACATATATTATTGCTATATTGCATCTTTTCACCTTGATTATTGTATTTCAAAGTTATCCGTTTCTTTTCTAGTCCTCTATATTTTGTTTTATACATTTGAAAGTATTATTCTGAGAAGGGGTCCAGCAGTTTCACCAGATTGCTAAGGGCTCTGTCCCTGGAGCTCTGTTCTAGACACTGCCCTGTGGAAAGCCCAGCGCCTTCCTCCGCAACGGGGCCCTCCGGCCCTTCAGAGACGCTTTTAAGGCAGCTCTGTAGCTTGGCAAAAATATTTGTTCTAGCTCTTGTACTAGTATGTGGACAAGAACTAGAAAATAATTAAGAAAAATGAAACTAGCTATGTTTACTTTTAAAGTGTTATCTCTTCAATACTACTTTTTTTTTTAAAGCCTGTATGATCTCCTTTTTTACCTAAGTAATATATCTTCATTGGTGAAAAATTACAAAATGCAGTTATATAAAAAAAAAAAATGTTCAGTCTTCCTTAACCAGTTAAAAAAAAAAAAGTTAAGCCCTAACTGGTTTGGCTCGGTGGATAGAGCGTCGGCCTGCGGACTGAAGGGTCCCGGGTTTGATTCCAGTCAAGGGCATGTGTCTTGGTTGTGGGCACATCCCCAGTGGGAGGTGTGCAGGAGGCAGCTGATCGATGTTTCTCTCTCATCGATGTTTCTAACTCTCTATCCCTCTCCCTTCCTCTCCGTAAAATATCAATAAAATATATATTTTTTTAAAAAGTTAAGTGCTGCATTTTTTTAAATGCATACATAGCATTTTTAAAAAATGATATAGAGCTATATGCTCTGACCTGGAAAGATTCCTATCGTATATTAGTGAAAAGGCAAGAATAATACATAAAATGGGATCCCGTTTTTGTTTTTTAAAAGAGGATGCATATACACGTTTGAAAATGTCTAGGAGGCCACACATCAAACAAGCATCGGTGTTAACAGCCTACGAAGCTGTGGTAATATTAGCCAATACCAGTTTTGTTCAAGGAAAGGAAATCCTCCAAGGAAAAGCACAATGTTGATGCTAGGATTAGCAGCTTCAGGGTGTCCCGGGTATATCCTGTGGCAGCCTATCGAGGTGGCTCCATGCGTCAGATGGCTGGTGCCTGGGAGGGGCCCACTGGACACCCCCACGGAGCCCTTTACGGCCTGAGCCTCAGCTTTGCAGGCTGGAAGGTACTATATGGTTTTATACCCAGAAAATGGTTTGTTTCTGGAGAAACGATTACATTTACAAGGAGCAAATGGATAAACCAGAATTCAAATGTTTTAAATTAGAATGATAACACCTGCCTAGCAGGGTGTATGAAAACTGGACAAGAGGATGAACGCAAAGCTCTTAGCAGAGAGCATGGCATGTGGGAAGCCCTCAGGAAAAGAAAGCGATTGCTACTAGGAGGTCTCCCAGAGTTATCTGAAGGAAGGTGAAGCTGGCCAGTGACCATAAGTGACTGTGGAGGTTTACTTCCCCCGTGCATGTACGCTGCTAAGGGCTTTGAGTGTATCCTCTCGTTCCATGTTCACACACCCTCAGCTGTTATTCCCATTTTCCAGACGGGGGACGGGGGACGGGGCACAAAACAGCTAAGAAACTGAACTGTGACAGAACCAAGGTTTGACTCACTCTGCTGACTCAGCCAGCATTGCCTTTGAGGATGACTTGGTGAGCATGAGCTTGGAGCATGGGTGTCATCTGGATGGTCTTAATGGCAGTATCATGTAGCTGTAGTGCCAGATACCTCCATATCCACTCTCCAGTTGTGGCTTGCAGTGGGTCACTTCACCTCGCTGTGCCTCAGTTTTCTCATGTGTAGAATGAAAATAATATTAGTATCTACCTCCTAGGTTGTTGTAAGGATTAAATGCTTTTAACATGGTGATTGGCACATAGCAAGTATTCAGTTAATGTTAGCTGTTGATGTGATTGTGTTTGTGGTTGTGAATGTTATCTACCACCAGGACTGATCAAAGTGCCCAGTTGTGGGTCTGGGCATTTTGTCCCCTACTTCACACTGAAGATATAATGACCAGTTCCTGGCATATTCTTTTTTTAGCTAGAATATAGATATTTTATTTAGCCATAAAATACAGTGTAAGCTTCCTCAGTTACATCAACAATCAAGTTGGGTCTCCCTGAAGTTTCTCCCTTTACCCCCCCAAGTTAATTTGATTGGATTTTGGGTGTTCACAAATTTTCTCAGACTTTACTTTTTTTAAGAGCACTTTTAGGTTCATAGCAAAATTAAGAAAAAGGTATAGAGAGAACCCATATTATCCCTGCCCCCTTACTGTCCCCATGTATCCATAGCCTCCATCATTATCAACACTCCCTATCAGACTGGTACTTTTGTTACTATTGATGCATCCACATTGACACATCATAATCACCCACAGTAGGGTTCACTCTTGGTTTTGTGCATTCTACAGATTTGACAAATATGTAATGAATGGCATGTATCCACCATTATAGTATGATACAGAGTATTTTTGCTGCCCTAAAAATCCTCTGTACATCACCTATCTATACCTCCCCACTTCCTGGGACATTCTAAATATAGCCACTCTCGTTCCTAAAAACTGGATCTAATCCCTTTTTATTCTCTCCATTAAACTGAACACACATCCTTTTCTCATCCCAGGGTATCAGGTCATCCATTCCCCAGGGAACTCTGAGGCCCCTCCTATATAATAAAAGGGTAATATGCAAATTGACCCTAATGGCAGAACAACCAGGAACAACCGGTTGCTATGATGCACACTGACCACTAGGAGGAAGATGCTCAACGCAGGAGCTACCCCCTGGTGGTCAGTGCGCTTCCACAGGGGGAGTGCCACTCAGCCAGAAGCCAGCTCATGGCTGGCCAGCGCAGTGGTGGTGGCGGGAGCCTCTCTCGCCTCCGTGGCAGCGTTAAGGATGCCCGACTAATGGCTTAGGCCCACAGGGCTTCCGGGCTGCCAGAGTGATGTCTGACTGCCAGCTTAGGCCCAATCCCCTGGGGAGAGGGCCTAAGCTGTCAGTCAGACATCCCCCAAGGTGTCCCAGACTGGGAGAGGATGCAGGCTGGGTTGAGGGACCCCCTCCTCCCCCAGTGCATGAATTTTCATGCACCGGGCCTCTAGTGCACAAATAAAGGTGTGAACTGAATATACATGGGTTGGCCCCACATATATGGGTATGTCCTTTGGGGCAGTAACCACTCTGAGCTTAGTCCATCCAGGCTCCAGGCAGGAGCTGTGAGACTGAGGAAATCCTGTCCTTGCCCGGCTGGGACCAGGCTCTGGGGCCTCCACTGGGACCTGTCCTTGGACACCGGACTCAGATGAGCAAGTTCTTGCAATGTGCCTGCAGCAGGGCTCAGGTGTTGGGCTGAGTGTGGTCTCACACGGGCCTGTTGGGGCTTGAAGGGGCTGGTAAAGCGGCTAGTTCTCCCCTCAGCTGGACCTCACTGCAGGCCCAGGAAGCTGGAGGCTGTGCTGTTTTCATTCCTGGCCCTTATTCCAAGACAATGGATTTCTCCTCAGCAACAGTAATTCTTTATTATTGAAAGACAGCTGCTGACAAGAATGTTTGCATGAAAACCTTCCCTTCCATCTCCACCTTCTTACAAAGTACACGTCCACCCTCCCACTGCACCCTCAGGGCACACCCAGGCCATCGTCACCATGTTAGCCATATCCAAGGTCCACTTGTACTATTATTGCCTTAACATTTTACTTTAAATGTACTCCTTTTTTCCTCAAATAAATTAGTTTGCCAGGAACTTTATATCAAAAATACTGTTAAAATTACAGATTTAATGAGCTGTACTTTTCTTAATATACATTAAGATATATATATATATATATATATATATATATATATGTATTAAACATTTTTTAAAGTTTTCCCATGGATCACCTAAAATCACCCTCACTGTGTGGCCCTCACCAGTGGTATCCCAACTTTGCCAAGGGAAACCCTGGCAAGGTTTGTAAACTCTTGGGTGACTGGGGGGCCCTTCCCGGTCACCCAATTTGACTTGTCTTCCCAAGACCCCTCGCCTGTGCCCTGTGGGCAGCCTCAGCAGGAAGGAGCGGGTCTGTTCCACTCTGCACGTGATGCCCTCTTCCCCTCAAACTTGGATGTCCTTCTTTTCAGATGGAGAAAGACCCATTCTTTTTTTTTTTTTATGTATTTTATTGATTTTTTTTTACAGAGAGGAAGAGAGAGGGATAGAGAGTTAGAAACATCGATGAGAGGGAAACATCGATCAGCTGCCTCCTGCACACAACCTACTGGGGATGTGCCCGCAACCAAGGGACATGCCCTTGGCTGGAATCGAACCTGGGACCCTTGAGTCCGCAGGCTGATGCTCTATCCACTGAGCCAAACCGGTTAGGGCCCATTCTTTTATTGATCACTGATGAAACAGGGTGAGGATTCTAATTGGCTCACCTCCCTAGGGAATGAGGTGGCCAGACAAGGCCCTGAAAAGGGGGGCATTAGAGACAAATGGGGGTTGATGGCAGCTACAGAGAGAGGATAGACATGCCCAATTGTCTGATTGGAGGAAAGATATTTGCCTCTTTTCACAAAAGTAAGTGATGGATAACATTTGCCTCTTTCTCAAAGAATCTGAGGCAGAGAATGGATGTGGAAGCACAAGGGCATTGCGGGTTCTCGCTCCATCAATTACTAGCTATATAACCTTGGGTGAATCCCTTCACCTCCCAGAACCTCCCTTTACTTCCAGTAAAATGGGACTGGTGACATTTAGTCACACTTGTCTGACCTGCTGTCCAGGCTGTGGTAAGGATTGAATGAGCAAAGGAAAGCATGAATGCTCTGCAAACTCGAAGGCAGGGTCCTCATCTATGGATGTGCTTTGGAATAACCTGGGAAACTTAAAAACAAAACAAAAAGCAATAACAATGCTCCAAGACCCAAATCAAGAGATTCTGATTTAATTGGTGTGGAGTGGGTATTGGGCATCTGTATTTTTAAATGTGCTTCTGGTGATTCTGGTGTGCAGCCAGTATAAGAACCACCTCCCCAGAGCTGTGTCATCCCATATACTTGCCAGTAGCCACGTGTGACTATTTAAATGTAAGTTAATTAGAATTAAATAAAATTTAAAATTTGATTCCCCAGCCACACTAGCCACATTTCAATTACGCAATAGCCACATGTGGCTAGTGGCCGCTATGTTGGACAGTGCAGATGTAGAACATTTCTATCATTACAGGGAACTCTATTGCCTCTGAGAGTGTGGTCCATGGTCCACAGTGTCAGCATCACTTAGAGCTTGCAAGGAATGCGTAATCGTAGGCCCATGCCCAACCTACCAAATCAGAATCTGGATTTTAATGAAATTAAAATCTCTAGAGTTTTTGTTATATTTTGTCAAACACTGTTCTAAAGCATACATTCCACTCATTTGTCCTTTCAACAAATATTTATTTAATGCTTGGTATACGCCAAGTATATTCAAGTTATGAAGAGTGATTAGGGGAAAAGACAGCAATGTCTATCTTAGCAGGAGGAAACAGACATTAAGCAAGAAAACCAAACTCAGAAGCAAACTTATTTCAGAGTAAAAAAAGTAATCCAAGCCCTAACCGGTTTGGGTCAGTGAGAGAGCGTCGGCCTGCGGACTCAAGGGTCCCAGGTTAGATTCCGGTCAAGGGCATGTACCTTGGTTGCGGACACAACCCCGGTGAGGAGTGTTCAGGGGGCAGCTGATCGATGTTTCTCTCTCATCGATGTTTCTAACTCTCTATCCCTCTCCCTCCCTCTCTGTAAAAAAAATCAATAAAATATATATTTTTTAAAAAGTAATCCAAGGGAATATGCTAGAGAGTGACTCTGGGGACAGGGTGACCACTTTAAATTGGGGTGAGGGAGGGTCAGAGAGCACCTCTGTAAGGAAGAGATATTTGAATGGAGCCTGAATGACAAGGAACTGGCCAAGAGAAGATGTGGGGGCGGTGTATTCTGGACAAAAATAACAGCAAGTAAAAATATACTTAAAGTAGGTTGCCAGATTTAGCAAGTAAAAAATACAGAATGTTCACTTAAATTTAAACTTCACCTAAACCAATACTTTTTAGTATATCCTAAATATCACATGGGACATACTTTTACTAATCAAAGTTTTGCAGTTTACCTGAAATTTGGATGTAACTGGACACCCTGCATTTTATGGAGACCTTAGCTGAAAGAGGACTGGGGGGAGGGGGGAGGGGGGAGGGGGGGAGGAGAGCCAAGCTGGAGGAGCACAGGAGGAGCAGGGTGTCTGGGTGGGTAGTCAGGGAACAGGGCTCCACGGGGCAGGGTCAAAAAAGAGAGCAGGGCCCAAAGCTGGGACTACACAAAGGCAAGTTTTAAACAACAAAATGGTCATGAGGAACTGTACTGACCGCTGCTGTTTCTTCCCCTCGATGAAGTCATTGGCTTTACCTTCCTGCAACCCTATGGTTTCTGGGAAGGGCTTCTTGGAAGATGAACAATTGTCCGGGCTGTTATGCCTGGGTGGTGCTTGGGGAGACCGCGGGCCGCTGGTTGACCTGCCTGAGCATAGCGTGCGGTATATATTGTTTGGTCTGAGCTTTTAAGTGCTCTTTCCCTGTTTGTTTGTTTAATTCCTGTGCTTTTGTATGTGATCCCCTATAAATCTTCCTCTCCTTAAGGACTATGTTTGACAACTTCATTTCCCCCCAACTAGAGACATTTCCCCTGCTAGGGGTCAAAAAGATTAATTACCCTAAACTGAGCGCTGGAGACACCCTCCGGTTCACACATGACCCAGCAGCGCACGATCCCTGCCATGTTAATAGAAGAACGCAGTGAGAGCAGACCTGTGCCCAGAAGCAGTGACATCCTCGAAGCCCAAATGTATTCCTGTCAGAAAATAAACTCCTGACCCCACAGCACATGTGTGGAATCTGGCAGTAGGAGAGGCCTTGAAAGAGGTCCTGTTCAGACACTTTTGTTTACATCTGAGGAAACTGAGGCGCTGGGAGGATTGTGATTTACCAAAGGACCCCAAATCGACGATGGGGCCGGAACCCAACCTCAAAGCTCCTGACTCCCTGTCCAGTGTTTTTTCCACCCAAGTGGGGCTTTTGGAGGGGGTGGGAGTTAGCGGGGCGGGAGGGGGACAGGGGAATTGTGGAGGGAGGTGGGAAGGGCAGCAAAACAGCAGCTGATTCGCAAAAAGTGCTTCAACATTTCCAAAGCACTTCCCTACATCATCTCATTCAAGGCAGGCACTATTTCCATTTTGCAAGTGGGGAAGCTGCGGCTCAGAGAGGTTCCGTGACTTGTCCAAGGTCACACAGCTGTTAAGTGATGGAACCAGGAGTCAAACCCAGATTCAGACTCCTTGGTCTGTTCCCGCCATTACCTGGAAAAAGTGGACCAGGAGAGAGCGGCGTGTTGGTCACCAGTGTGGTCAGACCAAAGGCAGGCAGGTGTGAGATTGCTTGCCTGGAGTCATGTTGGGCACTTTGCATGCACAATCTCCTTCCATCATCTCATTAAGTTTATGAAAGGGGTATGACCTCCACCTCACAGTAAAATTGTGGAACTGAGGCTCAGAGAGGGTAAGTGGCCACCCAGTTGGTTAGTGACAGAGTTAGATTTAAATCCAGATCTGTCCAACTTGAGAGCCTCAGCGGGTCCCCACTGGGATTGGGGGTGGGTGGATGTCAGTAAAAGTCTGCAGGATGAAACTGGTCATGAGAGAGGCACAGAGAACATGCAAGTTAAAAGGACCAGGAAGGCTTAGGTGTATAATCAATGAACCTTTCAGGGATGGGGGAGGAGTGGAGAGAGACTCGTCCTTCTCCGTGGCTCTCCTCTCCTCTGTATGCACAGTGTCCCGAAAGCATTAGACCAATCCCCTCTTCTTTTTACAGTCTGTAGATTTGCGTGGGGGCTGAAATGAGGCTCCACCTGTGTTGTGGGTGGGCTCCACTCTTAGCACTTCAGTGTTCTGGCCCTCTGCTTCTCTGGCCACACCTAACAGGGACCCCTTCCCCCTGAGCCGCCCCCCTTCCAAAGACCACCAGCATTAGGCAGGAAACAGAGCTGGATTGCCTTGTTTTTACACAAGAACTTGTCCCATCTTGTCCTGCCTCTTTCCTCCCACCTCCCAGCCTCCTAATTTTGTTTCCAAAATAATTGTGAGTTTTTCCCCAACTGAGGTTCCTGATCTGGCTACTAGTGGGGAAATTCCTACCACGCCCCCCTTATCTTTTCTAGTCAACCATCTTGGTTTTTCTGTTGGTGAAGGCAGCACCACTGACAATCTGACCATTTGCCCCCATACTCAATTCAGTCCCTACGCATAGTAGGTTCACAGTAAGTCTTTCTGTTCTGAACTGACAGCTCCAGGGGGTAAAAAGTGGTATTACTCTGAGGGGCTGTCATTGCTAGTGTTTCCCTTGTTTAGACATCTTTTGTAGCTGATGAATTTCTCAAGCCTGGTGTCTGGGACATTCCTCAGAAGCCTCCCCACTAGGACAGTAACTCCCGCAGGAATGCTGGGAGTCAGCACATCTGTTCCAGAGGCTCAGGGCTCCCACATGGTCAGTGGAGCCTGTGCCCACTGGCCAGCTGCCACATCACTTCTTCTCCTTGCCCTCAGTAGGGGTCTGTGGTTCCCAAAATACAAATGAAAATTTAAGTCCAAGGGACTATAAAAATGTAGTCAGGAAATCTAACCAATATTAACTCCCTGCAGTAAAAGGCCAACATTTGGGCATGTGGACGAAGGATAGATATATGAAGATAGTTTGTACTGTTTTGGTGAAAACTTATGTTCATCTGAAAATATCTATATATATAAAGCCTCAGCGACCAGAACGACCGGAACAACTGGTCACTATGATGTGCACTGACCACCAGGGTGCAGACGCTCAATGCAGGAGTGGCTCCCTGGTGGTCAGTGGGCTCCACAGCCAACCTCCCCCGACCGGCCAACCTCCCATGGTCCCTCTCTCCAGCCGGCAGGCCCCAATCGCCTGATTGGGGCCAGCCCCCGGGCTGGGATGGGGAACCAGGGGTGGGTGGGAGTAGACGTGGTCCCTTTCCCAGGGGGGCCGAGGGATGGCTCCAACCTCCCGTGTCCCATCCCTCCCCATGGCCAGCAGGCCCATATTGGCCCGCCGCCCGCCGTGGTGGCAGCTCATCAGTGAGGGAAGGAGGAGGAGAGGAAGCAGGAAACCGCGTGGTGGCGGGGCACCGACGATGGAAGCGTCAGTGTCTGGCGTCCGTTCCTTCCACGCCCGGCCCGGTGACCATCACTTTCTCTCTGGCCCAGCCCTGATTGGCCTGGCCCTGATGGGCGCTGATCACTGGCCAGGCCTAGGGACCCCACCCATGCACGAATTTCGTGCACTGGGCCCCAATCTCATAATAAAATGTTAAAGAGATAAAATATGTTTTGTGACCATGTTGAGTAAGAACATGGGGACAGTGTGGAGCAGATAGAGGCAGGGAGTGGGGTGGTGAAGATAAAGGCAAGTTGGGTTGGCATCTTGTTTTCCCACTTAGCTATTATACCTTGAATGGGTTACTTAACCTCTTCAAGTTCTAGTTTCTTCATCTGGAGATTGGAGATGTTAATGTCTTCCTCCCTGAAATATCAGGTTAAATGAGATCATGCATGGATAGCATTTAGGACCATGCCTGAGACTTAGCAAGGGGTGGAAGAAGGCAAAAAGAGACACAGAAAGAACAAAGTCTTTACCTTATCCAATCTCAATGATTTCTCAGTATCTGCCATTTAAGGCTCTGAACCTCACACCAGAGACCACATTGTCATAACCAGCCACTGGCTTCAACCTGCAGTTGGCCATGTGATGAAATAGGCAGGATTTGCTTCTCATAGAATGTTTCCTGACATTCCCAACTGGTCATCTTAAAGGCCAGCAGGAAGGTGCTTATGGATCCTTCTTAGCTTGTGACCTCATCCATCCATCCATCCATCCATCCATCCAATAAAAACTTCAGTGGGTCAGAGTGCAGGGAACCATGAACCAAGCACTGCATTTTGCATGGGATATAGCATGGAATGAAACTGATTCCTTGCCCTCAAGCTGCTTATGTTCCAGGAACTAGCCTTTCCCTGTGTTTTCTCTGGCTCTGTTCCTCAGCAACACCCAGCCTTAGTCACCCCTCCAGAATGCAGGATTCCTTTACAAGTCAGGCTCACACAGCCACAGAAGGCAGGGCACGCGATGAGATGTTGGCAGTTACTGGGCCTGATCATTCTTTAGCTGCAGTGCGTGGGTATAATTCACCTTGGGAGTTTGGGAGGAGCAAAAGGTAGCCAGTAAGGCAAATCTGAGACTGCCTTATCTACAAATACTTTAATTCCAGTTGCCTCCCCATCACCCCCATTCCATGACCACTGTGCTTTTTTAACCTAGTCTCTCTCTTCCTTCTCTGTCTGCAATCTCTGTCTGAAATCCTTTTTTTCAAACAGCTTTCCTTTTGTAATCAAATATGCTCTCCACTCACCCACATCCCCATCCTGTCTCACCCTTACCCTGCCTCTCCAACCAACTCCACTAACAGTTCATGCTTCCTAGCCTCATAGTTACAAATTGGTCACAAAATTAGCATTGGCAAACCTGCCCAGGTTCTCTATGTGGCAATCTTTCCATTCATTTGTTTTACGGGAAAACTGGACTAATAAACCGAAACACAATAAAAATCAAAGGAGGAAGCATTTCATCTTTTTTACCTTTTTTCACATTCACAATTATTTCAGTAAACCTCTCATTTGTGAAAACTGTTTATATTGAATATTCTCAAAAATAAATTATTTTTCCATTTCAAACATCATTTTAATATTATTTATTGAGAACTGCCTCTATTTTACAACCTATAAAGTCTTATATATTCTTCACAAATAAGACCTACCATATGCCAAAAATATGTAAGTAAATACAGTCTAAAGGAGAGACTACAATGAGTTCTGTATGATGAGATGCAATTTCAGAAACTATAAGATTGTGTGTGTGTGTGTGTGTGTGTGTGTGTGTGTGTGTGTGTGTGGTCAAGGGAAACAAAAGATATTTTCCAATTATTTTGTGATTTTTATATCATTAAGTCTCCATGAAGCCTAAAAATAAAAAAATTTTAAAAGAGCCGAGGCTCTGGACTCAGACATAGTCCAGGTTTTACTCTCCTTTCTACGATGTACTTGCTTGTTGAACTGATATAAAAATGAAAAGAGATTAATAGATGTAAGCTGATTAACACAGCACCTCAACAAATAGTGGCACAGACCGCTAGCTGTGTGCCTGGAAGTCTGTTCCCCTCTTTCTTTAGTGACATAGCCCTGATTTTTATCTGAGCCTACAGACTTCCTCGAAGCCCTGAGACTAAGCCAATGAGTTCTGAGCAGAAGCATTGCCTGGGACTTCCAGGAAGGTTTCCTAAATAGAGGAGACACTCTGGCCCTGGCCAGTGTGGCTCCATTGGTTGGGCATCATCCCTGGCACTGAAAGGTTGCTGGTTTGATTCCTGGTCAGGGCACAAGCCCAGATTTCAGGCTCCGTCCTGGGCGAGGGTGTGCAGGAGGCAGCCGATCCATGTTTTGCTCTCACATCTCTCTCTCTCTCTCTCTCTCTCTCCCCCTCCCTCCTTTCCTCTCTCTCTCAAAATCAATAAAACTTATTCTTAAAAAAACTAGAGGAGTCACTCTTCTTCATCCTTCTGCCTGTTATTGGTCTGGACTCTAAATGTGGTGGCTGGTGCCCCAACTGCTTTTTTGGAGCATGTGGGGGCCACACCCTGGCGATGGCATTACAGAGAGCTACATTAAAGATCTTGGGTCCTTGATGAGCAGGGAGATGCCATTCTGGGTCTGGACTTCCTGAAGATTTTTTTTTGTAAAATATAAATTAATTGTTCTCATATTAAACCATTATTTTTCAGGTCTTAGCTTCTCAAAGTGAAGCTAATCCTAACTAATATACTATAATTATTATTGTCATCATTATTTTATTAGCCCTAGCTCACAATCCCGCTCTCGCACAGATCCCCTCTTTAGGCCATTAGAAACAGCCTACATGTACAAAGAATTTTGCCTTGGTTCTAATATCTGCTGCCAACCCACTGGCACATTTAATGTGGGGGTGCCCTGCTGGCATGCATGGCATTCCCACTACATTCCCTCCATGGCTCTTCTTTCAGAATTCTCAACTGAGTGGGTGGGACTGAACCACCCTGAAAGTGGAGGATTTGGACCAGATAGAAAAGAGGTAGGAGTATTTCAGGTGGAGAAAACATTATCAAAAGGGGAAAGCAAATAGAGCGTAATTTGGGGACTAGAAGGAAAGTGACTGAGGGTTCCTGCTGAGGGTGGTAGGAATCGGGTAGACCCGATTATGGAGGGTCTTCAAGGCCCAGTAGAACAGTTTGGACTTGACCCTGGAGGAAATAAAAAGTCAATTCAAGTTACTGAGCAAGGCAGTGACAGAAGGCAAGTGATGTTTGCAAAAAATTAATCTGGCTGAAGTGTGCAAAACAGATTGAAGGCAGGAAGAGCCTGGAGACAGGGAGACCAGCATAAATCTTCCACCCAGTAATCAAATGGTCAAACATTGTCAACAGACTTTGAAAGGGGCTGTAGGAAACAGCAAAGTTAAAGTATAATGTAGTGATTTTGGTTAAACAGAGTAAGAAGACTTAAACAAAGCCTTTCCCCAGAACGACTCACACAGAGAAAGTAGCAAACTTCCAAATGGAGAAAACCGGTTCAGTCCTTTTGGAAAACAATTTGGCACTATGGATCAAGAGCCTTATGAATGTTCACACCCTTTGACCCAGTAAGTCAACTTCTGGGAATGCTAGGGAAATAATCCAAACCATAGAAAGAAAAAAAATGCGTGGAGATCTTAATCGCAGCAAATAATTAGAAACAATCTAAATGCTCAGCAGTCAGGGGTGGTTAAGCAAACTACGGCTCTGACTCAAATGTCACCCAGCCATTAACGCCAAGGGACAAGAAGACCAGGCAGATGACATAGAAAATGCCCCTGACATTATTAGAGGAAAGCAGGCTGCAAAATACGTCCAGTGTATATCACACAACAACCACCCCAAGTGCAGACAAAACCAGACTGAAAAGTAATATTCTAATTTACTCCCAGTTGTTTCATTGAGGTGGAGGGATAATTGTTTATTTTCTCTTTAAAAATTCTCTTCAGTATGCTTTTGTTACATCTATGTTTTTGAATATAGGGAATGTCAAGGAGAAGTCTTACTTTTCATTCCATTCACTCTGAATTGTTTGGCTTTTACAAAAATGTATTAAATATGTATGGCTTGTATGTTTTTTACTTTTTTTGTTGTTAATCTTCACCTGAGGATATTTTCCCATTAATTTTTAGAGAGCGTGGAAAGGAGGGGGAGAGACAGAGAGAGAGAAACATCAATGTGAGAGAGACACATTGATTGCAGCACACGCCCCCAACAGGGCCAGGGACCAAGCCCCCCACTGGGGTATGTGCCCTTGACTGGAATCGAACCCAGGACCCTTCAGTCCCTGGGCCAATGTTCTATCTGCTGAGCCAAACCAGCTAGGGAGCTTGTATGTTTTTAAAAAATAAATGCTTTTTCAAAGACAAAAATAGATGCATAAACATGGGAAACCATGAGCCATGTTCTTGTCTTCATAGCCGCAGATACTTATATTCATCTTCTCTCTATGATGTGTGTGTGTGTTTTTAAAGGTATAGGCTTTGGAGTTTAGAGGGTCTGAGTTTGTTTGTTTGTTTTAAAAATAATTTGTAATTGTAGTTGACATTTACTATTATATTAGTTTCAGATGTACAGCATAGTGGTTAGACATGTATATAAAACTTACAAGGTGTTCCCACCAATAAGTCTAGCGCCCACCTAACACCATACATAGTTATTAGAGAATTATTGCTTATAATCCCTTCGCTGTACTTTATATCCCTGGGTGTGTGTGTGGTGGGGTGAGTTTAAATCCCACCTTAGCTAGCTCATCTGTGAAGCAGGGAATAATGCCTTCCTTGTGCAGTCATTGCGGAAATGCAGGGAGAGAATGCAAAGAAATCTCCTAGCACAGTGCTCTGCAGTTAGGAAGCACACAGTGAATATCAACAGCCATGGTTTTCTCTTTTCTGTCTTCTGCCTCTTGCAGGTGGGGAGCTGTGGGTTTCCGAGGTGACTGTCTGAGGACGGAGACAGGACCCCTGAGCAGTGTCCTCAGCCTCTGCCACCTCACGTCCCTGTCCTGCAGCCACAGGAACTTTTCCCACTCTGAGCCCACTGGGCAGGTTCTGCTCCTCCCTCTGCCTTCGCAGTGCTTCCCCCTCTGCCTGGACTGCACTTGAGGGGTACAATGAACTGACTGTAGAAGACAGAGTTTATTTTCATAAGGCAGTTTCATGTTTTCAGGTAATCAGTTGGCATGTATTTATTAAGAATGGTTTTGCTAGTACGTTTTCAACATTTAGGTTGGAACATAAAGTGGCCTTTGCAGAAATCATTCTATGTCTCCCTCGACCCCAGATTTTATGTAAGTCCCCGTTGACACCCCTGCTCAAAGCTGCACAAGTCCCTTTGGAGGATGTTATATGATTTTAAAGGGTCACTGAGATTAGGACACAGAGGAGGAAGAAGACAAGAATGGTTGGAAATCACCTAGGGCAAAGCAAATTCATGCCAAAAAAAGATTTTGGGGGAGGAGCTGAATGGTACCACTAATGTCTCCAACATCCTGCTTAATAAAACTTTCATACTCAGCCATATTTCCCAAGTTTCTCAAGGACTGCTTAAGTGGGGACCCCTTCAAACTAGGTGGGGACTTACTAAAGTCCAAGGAGATGATGTTTATTGGCTCTGCATGGTCTGCAGGCTGTCAAGGAACGCAGCCCATTGCCTCTTGGGTGTCTGTCCCCAGCACATGGGGCACTGATGCTTTGGGAACATCCTTCCTCCCCTACCCCCATCCTGGATTCTGGTCTTGAACCAAGCATGTGGCCAGCCTGGGAATAAAAACACTGTATCTGACCCTTGGACCACAGATTCTTCCCCTCCAGGAAGGAGAAAGCCAAGGGGACTGGTCACAGGAGAGGACAAAGCTGGGCCGGGGCTGTGTTCTCATCCCTCGCTGCTGCCCCTGACTCCTCTTGCCCAAGCACTGGCTCTCTCGCTCATTGGTTTCATTTTTTAGCCAGAGAGATGCTGTGACGTGAGCTGACTGAACAGAGGCAGGGACCCTGGCTTAGGTGCTGTTGAATTCCCAGCACCAGCCACCTGCTGGCTGTTTGCTGACAGTTTAATGAATAAATTAGAAACACTGCTTTCCATTCACTTCCACTCTCCCAGCTGTCCTCTTCCCAGGTCTTAGCTTCCCCTGGCAGATGGATGTTATGGCTACTCACTGCTATGTTCCAAACCATCTTTTCTTGTTACTGATTTTTAAAAGAATTATGGCTTTAAAAGAAAAAATATATAATGTTATTTAAATGCAAACAGGAAATCTGAATTCTGTTACCACATGGAGCAGAACTGCCTGGTTAGGGGGAAAAAAATCTATGTTTTTGAAATAAAGAGAAAAATGGAAGAAGGGAGGAGGGAAGGGAGAGAGGGAAGAAAGAAGCAGAGAAAGATTGAGAAATAAATTTGAGTTCTGGTCCTGTGGTCCTGACTCAGCCACTCATGGCATATTAACTTAGGCCTCAGTTTTTCTATCTGTAAAATGGGAGTTTGGACTGGATCAGTTTTTAGACAATGAGTGCATCAGAATCTCATGCAGGGAACAGTTAATCATGCGGGTCCCTGAGCCCCACCCCCAAAGACTTTGGCTCTGGGCTGGGGGCCTGAGAACATTCATGTTTAACAAGCCCAGCTGCAGTTGTCACAGAGTCACGTTGGGAAAACAGGATTTGATGATCTCAGAGAGACTGTGGCTGGCTCCAAGGATAAGACTCTGGAACTGGGAGGTGAACCAGTATTCCTCATCTCTTGGGGTAATAGTCAACCACTTTGGAACTTCCTTTAACTCTGGTTTAGATGGGAATGACTCATTAATAAGTGCTGGCGGCGAGGGAATGGTACATTAGCATCTTAGAAATGAGCAGACTCTCAGGGTAGCCTTTGCCTTTCCTTGTTAGGACTTGTTAAATGGGATCAGGATTAACAGACACGGACTATAGTTACCTGTAGAGATGGGTACAGTCACTCCCATCAGGGGATATTTGTGCATTTTCTATGCATTTTCCCCTATGAGATATCATCTGCTCCTCAAGGCATAGGCCAGTGGTTCTCAATCTTCTGGCCCTTTAAATACAGTTCCTCATGTTGTGACCCAACCATAAAATTATTTTCGTTGCTACTTCATAACTGTAATGTTGCTACTGTTATGAATCGTAATGTAAATATCTGATATGCAGAATGGTCTTAGGTGACCCCTGTGAAAGGGTCGTTTGCCCGCCAAAGGGGTCGCGACCCACAGGTTGAGAACCGCTGGCATAGACTATCACTCCCATTTCGCAGATGGGAAAACAGAGACACAGAGGCTTCTTGCCGGATTAGACAGTGCTCTTAATTGGCAGACACAGAGAAAGAGCTCAGATCTCCTGATTCCTAGTGTATTGCTTTTTCCAGAGTACTGTGTTGCAGATAACTGCTTATTTATTAAACAAAGGACTGAGGAATTGTTAACAGTAGGTTTCTGAAACTTTTTACTTAAACTACTGATAAAGTTCCAGGATAGATTGAGATGACTGCTCTGATGAAATCAATGATAAAAATCCCAAGAAACCCTGGGGGTACAGTTCATGCAATCCAGTTTCATGGTGACTGGGCCTACGTGTATATAATATTTATTTGCATACTTGTGCTTTGGATCAGAGATTGAAAGGGATAAAGAAATGGTAGCAGTGACTAACCATGAGTAGAGCATCATAGGTGGTTTTTACTTTCTTCTATATACTTTTTATATATTGATTATATTCACGATATTTTCCATAATGAGTCATTTTTCCTTTTTTAATCCGAAAAATATACATGTAACCCATCTCTGTTTATAGATACTTCAGAGTTTCTGAGATGCTTTTACATATTTGTTATTTAATGTTATGACCGTTTTGTAAGAAGTACTTTCAGCGGGTATTATTTTATTATCTCCAGTTGACAAAGGAAGTAACTTCCCTAGTGTCAGACCACACAGATACAAAAGGGTGGACTGGGACACAAACCGGATCTCGCAGCTGCACTGAACATTTCTTCCCCCTCTGATCCCTGTGTTTGTATGAGTGAGTGAGCTCTGAAGCACTTGGCCCCTCACACACTCCTTTCGTCCTGCCCTCACGTCCCCTCCCTCTGGGTAGCCTCTGCCTAGTGCAAGGAACCCCAAAGTGGGTCTTTCCCTGGGTCTCCATCCTCACGGTGCTGGGAGAAGCCTGAGGCCCTCGGAGGGGTGGATGTCCTCACGTTGGTGGGTTGGATCCTTTCCCTCAAGTGGGCCTATGAGACAGAAGCACAGGTGCCCTGCTGCAGGGCCCCAGGTGAGAGGCCAGGAGGGAGAGAGGCAAGTGTCCCTGGCAACACGGGTGAGGTTGAGCCACTCTTGCTATTAGAGGGTAATCCAGGCACTGCCCACTGCATGAGCTGGATGCTAGGTGGCCACTGGAAAAGAGGTAGTGGTGCCGATGCTGTGCTGTGCTTCTGTGCTGCCAGGACTATAAATGGCTCTCTGGGTGTTGGTTTCTTTCCTTCCTACAATCTGCCTATAGTCCCTGGACCACAGAACTGTAATTTAAAAAAATATATATATTTTATTGATTTTTTACAGAGAGGAAAGGAGAGGCATAGAGAGTTAGAAACATCGATGAGAGAGAAACATCGATCAGCTGCCTCCTGCACATCTCCTACTGGGGATGTGCCCGAAACCAAGGTACATGCCCTTGACCGGAATCGAACCTGGGACCCTTGAGTCCGCAGGCCAACGCTCTATCCACTGAGCCAAACCGGTCAGGGCCAGAACTGTGATTTGAGTCAAAGTAGGAGAAGGGGGCAATGCTGGGTTAAGAGGGTGGCGTGGGAATGGGAGGGAACTGACCAGGAATGGATCCTGAGGCCTCTTGGTGCATGCAACCAACTGAGCCACACCAGTCAGGGCCTGTTTTGATGTCTTGTTCTCAGATGAAAAACCTGTCAAGCCATTAGCTTGATAAGAACAGATACAGCCGTAACCGGTTTGGCTCAGTGGATAGAGCATCGGCCTGTGGACTGAAAGGTCCCAGGTTCGATTCCGGTCAAGGGCATATACCTTGGTTGCAGGCACATCTCCAGTAGGGAGTGTGCAGGAAGCAGCTGATCGATGTTTCTCTCTCATCGATGTTTCTAACTCTCTATGCCTCTCCCTCCCTCTCTGTAAAAAATCAATAAAATATTAAAAAAAAAAAAAAAGAACAGATACAGTGTCTGATCCCCGCCTGAAGCTAAGAAGCAGCCCATTTGCTTCCCACCTAGACCTCGGCTATCTTCTAGCTCCTGCACATGGGGCCTCCCCCAATCCCTCCCTGGTGCCTTGTGTGGGGTTTGTACCTGACCCCCCTCCTCCATACCCAGCGCTTCATTGTACCTATCCCTGTGATTTGTGGAAAGCAGTCTGAGAAGCAGACGAGCCAGGTAGAAGTTAAAGCAGAGATCTCAGGATTTAGCCAAATACAACATATACCTTAAGTTCGTATGTTCCAAAGGTGTGACCAGCAAGAACCATCGTGGCTCGCAATTATCCATGGAATGTGTGGGTTATTAAATTTGAAACAAGCAGCTCATGGTCCTGGAAAATAGAGGATTTGAGGGGGGAAAGGGAAGAACACCTCAAACGGAAGAACTTGGTGCTTGCGAGGCTGTAGGTGGGTGGGGAGTGGATTCTGAGTAGCTGGCAAGAGTATGTGCTGGACAAGGCCTAGGAAAGTGCCCCCCGGGGATCTCCTCCTTGCTTGCTCTAATTCCAAACAACAGGCAGCGTTCTGTTTGCTCTCCCAAGACCCAATCCTGGCATGAAGAACTAATGGCGACCTTGAGGCCTCCCTGCCCTCTGTCCGCCTGTGTCTTGTGCAACCTGATGCCATGCAGATCGAATGTGTCGTCCACCTTCTGAAGCCCCCCTGAGCCAGGAGCGGGAGAAGGGGAGAGGGTGTATGTCTTATAAAGAAGATGGGAGGTGACTGGGAGGGCTGGTTCCCTTGTCCTCGCCTCTACTTCTGTTCCTTGGACACTGTCCAGGTGGCCCAGACTCAGCGGAGTGACCCTGAACCAGCTCAAGGTCTAACCTTTGGCAAGCCAGTGCCAGGAATTTGATGTGTTTGGCTGAAGTGGGCAGCAGATCTAGGTCAAAGCGGTGTTTTACACTGCAGGGCTCTGTTAACACTGTGCACATGAAGTCAGAGTGGCAGTAAGGAGTAAGGATGCCCAGACTAAGGGTTCAACGAGCTGGCTGAGGGCCCGTGACTGCGTGGCTGTTGGCAGTGCCTTACCCTTCCTCAGCATCTGATTTCTCATCGATAAAATGCAGATAATAATTCCTGCCACGCCTAACACACGGCATTTTTGTGAGACTCCCAGTTGAGCCGATTTACAACACGTGATATAAAGTGGTAGAAAGCACACGGCTCCCCATATGTTTCCCTCAGACAGTGGTTGTGGAGGTCACCCAAGTAGTTAACTCAATGACCAGCACATAATAGACACAGTACATTATTATAAGTAATTCTCATTGTTGCTTATAAGAATTCTAGATATGCAAGTGTGATCTTAGACCACAGAGCCATATAAAATGTAAATTCTTATTTTTATCTTTCATTTTGCTGCTAGTAGGATCACACGGCCATGGGTCCCAGCCCAAGCAGATTTCTCCATCCAGGTGACTTTAGCAACCCCGCTGCCATCCTCCTTGCATTTGGCAACTCCCCATTTCAGCCCTCTGCACAGTCTCTTCCTCAAACATCACTCCCATCGCACTGTCCCTCTTGAAGCACAATGTCTTTGATAGGCGTCGACCTCAGCACCCTCCAGTTTGGTCTTTGAAGCAGCCTCCCTGCTCCACTCTCCGAAGCGGTCATTTATCCTCCATAATGCTGCTATTCCTTGAGTCATCACTGACAGATGGAACACTCTGGTCTCTTCTCCCTTCTTCAGATTCAACTCTTCTTCAAAATCCATATCAACTCCTTCTTTTGGGAAACTTCCTCTGACTTCACCAGTCCACAGATCACCCAGCTGGTGTTGGCTCTGTTTGTATTCTCTGATTTTGCTTTTGCCTGAATGTGACTTTCTAAATGTTCTTTGTGCCATGGGCAGGGACCAGGTCTTCTGTTTCTTTGGATCCCTGACCAGCACTTAGTGGGATGTGCTGCACTTGGAGGCATTCTGCAGAGACTGTCCTTGACCATGAGGCCCTCGCCTCGTGATCTACATGCCTAGGCCCCTCCTTCACAGCAGAAGTTCCTTGAGGAAAGGTGCCGCCCTTCAATGAAATATCCTTGTCAGATGCCAGGGTGGGTCCCTACCTCTCGCCCCACCCAGGGAAAGCTTTCAGCTGGTGCCTGCAGAGGGCAAACCCTGCATGACTCACGGTTTCCCTACTCAGGTATAATGGTTCCAGTTCTCCAGTTAGTCAGAAACCTTGCAGCCAAAAGAAACCCATGCAAGGAGTACATTGGGGCTTTGGATCAGTGTTTCTGTAGCAAACTGAGATTTTTTTTTCTCCTCGTTCATTTTTCTGTGTCTATCTGTGGGTAAATGCCAGGATGTAACTCCCCCAGACACCTCTGGTTTGGTTCCAGGCCTCCCTGGGAGGCCCAGAATCTAAGACATCTGATGCCATGGTGTCATTGGTGGAGAGGCGCTTAGGAAGAAAGTGCAATCCTGAGCTTGCTGCGGTGTGCAGATTTGCTCCCAAGTTTCTCTTCTCTCCTTTGGTTTCTGTTCACGTGGCATTTGTGTGTGTGTTCGGCAGTGGAGCTATAAGATAGGTAAGATCCTGTCTGCCCTGGAGAGTCTCACCATCTGATGGAACTTCTAGTCACTGGTGGGAGGCCTCTATGAAGGCCCCTGAATTCCTGCTCTTCTCTCTCCCATAAACTTTGAAAGTTCAACACCAATTTGAGAATATTTTGAAAGTTATGGATTCTTTCCCTGGGAAAAAAAGAGCACATATATCCAATAGTCTGCATAAAACTCCAGGAAGTTTACAGACCCCATGAAGCCCATCCACAAACCCCCTAAGCCCTAGGTAAGGAACACTCCTGTTCTTAAAAAAAAAATCAACAAGGATGAGGAGAGGAGGGGGGAAAAAAGAACACCTAAAAATGGAATGCAAACAGAAACAAAAGCAACTAATTCTATTTCACATAAATAACATTACCACATTGAAGGGAGAGTAAGCAAACCAACAAATTAAAACTAATGAATATTGAATTCTAGTTAGAAAGAGTTTTTGCTACAGTGGTATGGTTTAGCAATCCTGAAATACTTTTTGTGTGCTGTTGAATTGAGCAAATACATAAATATACTGGGGATTATGGGAGCCAGTTCTTGCTGGTGGAGAAAAGAGTTATAAATATAAAGAAAGGGCTCTAGCCGGGTTGGCTCAGTGGATAGAGCTTTGGCCTGTGGACCAAAGGATCCTGGGTTCAATTCCAGTCAAGGGCATGTACCTCGGTTGCAGGTTCCTCCCCAGCCTGGGCCCTGTTTGGGGTGCCTGCAGGAGGCAACCAATCGATGTGTTTCTCTCAGATCGATGTTTCTCTCTGTCTTTCCCTCTAAAAATCAATGGAAAAATATCCTTGGGTGAGGATTTAAACAAAAAGGTACTTTCTCTAGAAAAAAAATAAATGTAAAGAAAGGGAAGACTAAAATGAATCTTGTATTGGATTGGAATGGAGGTATCTATAGGAGTTCCTGGGTGTGTGTGTGTGTGTGTGTGTGTGTGTGTAGATATAGACCTGAATTAAGATATACACACTTGCCGAAACCGGTTTGGCTCAGTGGATGGAGCGTCGGCCTGCGGACTGAGGGGTCCCGGGTTCGATTCTGGTCGGGGGCATGTGCCTGGGTTGCGGGCACATCCCCAGTGGGAGATGTGCAGGAGGCAGCTGATCAATGTTTCTAGCTCTCTATATCTCTCCCTTCCTCTCTGTAAAAGATCAATAAAATATATTTAAAAAAAAAAAAAAAAAAAAAGATATACACACTTATTTATATTTCTTAGTTCTGTTTGCTAACAGGCTTAGAAGTAGACACTTAGCCACACTGATCACACCTGGCATCCAGATCTTGGTTTCTAAATACTGTACTATTCTCCACTAAAAGGAACCAGGGCTCCTTGGAGAAATGGCTGCTTTTAGGGCTGAGAGAAGGAAAGTACAAAATGAGCCTAGAATATCCTGTTGTACCAGAAAGCAAGGAAGTGCTAAAAAGATAATGGTGATATGTCAAAAGAACAGAGGAATCAGAAGGGGCTCCTGTTGGTCAAATCTGGTACAATCTGTAACAATGGTTATATTACCATAGAGTAGTCATAGAATAAAATAAGAATCTATGCCCTCATACCAATGTAAAGAAAGAAAGAAAGAAAGAAGAGCTTTTCCTTATAGCAGATTTAATAAACTAGTAAATATAGAAGGAATAATGAAGTTAGAATATCATCATTGTGCAACTGTTATAGCAATAAATGATGTAGACAAGAATTATCAATAGAGGATTCCTATAGCCAGTCGGCCTGGGGGTCAAATCCCTCTAGTGTTAACTACAACAATTAAGGCTTGGCTAGAACAAGACTGCGCACAGAGACCACAAGGGGGTGCACCAAGAAAGCATAAAAGATGCGGAGACAAAAAAACATGACAGAAATGGAGGATATGGAGCTAAGAATCGCAATTTTGAGGGCTTGCCATAAATTTGTGCAGAGCCTCACGAAAACTAATGAGACCCTCGATGCTACAATAAAGAAATTAGAAAGTAAGCATACACGGACTGAAATAAAGAATATTATACCCAATAGCAGACCAGAGGAGTACAATAATCAAACCAAAGATTCGACAAAAAACACCCAATTGGAAAAGCAAAATGAAAAAAGAATCCGAAAGTGTGAAGATAGTGTAAGGAGCCTCTGGGACAGCTTTAAGCGGTCTAATATCAGAGTCATTGGAGTGCCAGAAGATGAGAGACAGCAAGATATTGAAAACCTATTTCAAGAAATAATGGTAGAAAACTTCCCCCACCTGGTGAAAGAAATGGACTTACAGGTCCAAGAAGCGCAGAGAACCCCAAACAAAAGGAATCCAAAGAGGACCACACCAAGACACATCATCATTAAAATGCCAAGAGCAAAAGACAAAGAGAAAATCTTAAAAGCAGCAAGAGAAAGAGGCTCAATTACCTACAAGGGAATACCCATACGACTGTCAGCTGATTTCTCAACAGAAACTTTGCAGGCCAGAAGGGAATGGCAAGAAATATTCAAAGTGCTGAATACCAAGAACCTACAACCAAGATTACTTTATCCAGCAAAGCTATCATTCAGAATTGAAGGTCAGATAAAGAGCTTCACAGATAAGGAAAAGCTAAAGGAGTTCATCACCGCCAAACCAGTATTATATGAAATGCTGAAAGGTATCCTTTAAGAAGAGGAAGAAGAAGAAAAAGGTAAAGATACAAATTATGAACAACAAACATGCATCTATCAACAAATGAATCTAAGAATCAAGTGAATAAATAACCTGATGTACAGAATGAACTGGTGATTATAATAGAATCAGGGACATAGAAAGGGAATAGACTGACTATTCTTGGGGGAAAAAGGGGTGTGGGAGATGCGGGAAGTGACTGGACAAAAATCATGCACCTATGGATGAACACAGTGGGTGGGGAGTGAGGGTGGAGGGTGGGGTGGGAGCTGGAAGGAGGGGAGTTATGGGGGGAAAAAAGAGGAACAAATGTAATAATCTGAACAATAAAGATTTAATTAAAAAAAAAAAAAAAAAAAAAAAAAAAAGAATTATCAATAGATGCCAAAACTTGGAAGTTTGATGAAGAATAGGATATTTATATAAACTGAAAGTTCCTCCTTACAAATTATTTATTAACTACAAAAGGAAAAAGTGAACACAACCATAAACAGCTGATCAAAACTAACAATACTGATAAAGAGACAAACTGACCTCATGTGCCACCTGATGTGATGTCCTGAGAAGGACTCAACATCATTTCTATGGTGCATCTACCCAAACTGCATAACCTGAATCTAATTATGAAGAACAGCAAGCAAAACAAATTGAAGGACATTCTACTAAACAACTGGCCTGTAATCTAAAAAATAAAATAAGTTCATGAAAGAAAAAGGAAGGCTGAGGACCTGATCTAGAATAAAGAGATGTAAGTGCAATGTGTGATCTGCACTGGATGCTGGATTATCAGGGAAAATAGCTATAAAATAGGACATTATTGGAACAGTTGGTGAAATTTGAATATGGATTGTGGATCAGATAATAATTTTGTATCAATGCTACATTTCCTGATTTTGATAATTGTGGGTATATAAGAAAAAGTTCTTAGAAAGTACACACTGAAGTATTTAGCAATAAAAAGGGCATAAGTAGTTCAGAAAAATGTGTGTGTGTGTGTGTGTGTGTGTGCGCGCGCGCGCACAGATATATATGAATAAAATGGTAAATCACCTGGGGCAAAATTTTAGCAATTAGAAAATAGCAATAAATGTTTTGGGGACATTTTTATAATCATGAAATTATATACAAATTAAAAGTAGAAAAATATTTGCACTAAATTGGAACTACCACACATTGCTGGCAGGAGTACAAATTGATATGAGCACTTGCAGAACTCTGGTAATATCTATTAAAGCTAAACATATACATCCCTAGGTCCCAGCAAGTCCACTCTTAATTTTTATTTTTTTTAAATATTTTTATTGATTTCAAGAGTAAGGGAGAGGGAGAGAGAGATAGAAACATTGATGATGAGAGAGAATCATTGATCGGCTGCCTCCTTTACACCCCACAGTGGGGATTGAGCCCGCAACCCGAAATCAAACTGTGACCTCCTGGTTCATAGGTCAACACTCACCCATTGAACCATACCAGCCATGCTGAACTGCTAAATTCATGGGTGGTCTTGAGCAGCAGAGGGCTCCCAAACATGGAGTGGGGGTGGGGAACTTCTCTGTCCAGCATGCTTTAGAGCAGTGGTTCTCAACCTGTGGGTCGCGACCCCTTTGGGGGTCAAACGACCCTTTCACAGGGGTCGCCTAAGACCATAGGAAAACACATTAACACAAAAACGATTACATATTGTTTTTGTGATTAATCACTATGCTTTAATTATGTTCAATTTGTAACAATGAAAATACATCCTGCATATCAGATATTTACATGACGATTCATAACAGTAGCAAAATTACAGTTATGAAGTAGCAACGAAAATAATTTTATGGTTGGGAGTCACCACAACATGAGGAACTGTATTAAAGGGTCGCGGCATTAGGAAGGTTGAGAACCACTGCTTTAGAGTGAGGTTAGGCTAAGCAGTAATGTGAAGCAAGATGACTTCTAAGAAATCATCCTACCTCTGACATTCCTGCTGGCCAGCCTCATCCCTTCCATCCTGTACCCTGCACCCTGGTCTCCAGTCGGGATCTCTTCAGCACCTGCCGAGAGGTGGCACCAAACTGTCTCCTCATTCTGACCGCGTCCACACCTGCCCTACCTACTCTCCTCTTAGTCATTCAGCAACGCTCTTGATAATACATTACTATAAAGGTGCAGCAAGGATTGACTGAATAAGCGTTTGTACCTTTTTACAATGGAACATTGTGTGGATATTCATATTGAGGTGATGGAAGAAAACTTAATAATGTGGAAAGACAGGCACCTATTATGAAGTTGGTTGCAATGTGATCTGCTTTTGGAAAATTTGAAAAAATGCATGAAAATACTAGATGTACTTGTAAACCAGGGGGGAAAAAAAAGAAAGAAAATACTAGATGCACCTCAAAATGTTGTCATATTCTTTGAGTAATGGGACTAGAGGTATTTTCTTGTTAAGTGTGATTTCTAAATTGTATAAAAATTAGCATTAATCAACTTTTATTGACTTTTATGAAAGATTTTTTTTCTACTGTTCAGCAAAGCCACCTCTTTTCTGTTACCTCTGACCTGCACTTATCTCATCTTTCTGTCCCTAAACTTCATTATTGGTTCTGTATAATCCAGTATGAAGCTATAATGTCTTGTATTATTACAAGATACTTTCATTCCTGTTTATCTTATCCCTTCAGTGAAGAAAAGTTTTCTCTGGTCAAATTGTGACTTATTTTTTCACTTTCCCCATCGCGTAGCACTCTGCAGCAAGTGGCCACTTGATTGTGACTTGGTCCTGGGTCCTCAAGGCTCCACATAACTCACAGCTCTCATGGGGATGGTGCGCTCCAGGGAAGTGAGGCTTACTTATTCCTGACCCAGGTGTCCAGTCTCTGCCATTCCGGACTGCTCAACCTATAGTCTGTTCTGCCTCTGTCTCCTCTAGTGACTGGGCTAATGCCCTGTCCAACATCCAAACTGACTGTTCTCCAGTAGCTAGAGCACAAGCAGGATTAGATGGTCACCTTTGCATTTTTTTCTCATTATTTGTGAACTGTATTAGAGCTCAGGGGGTTTTTAGTGACTACCATTCTTTGAGAAATTACCCCATATCCATTCTTGAAAAATGGGCCTTATTGCCATAGTGCCTACTGTGGTCCGGATCCTCTGCCAGGCAGTAGCTCTGCAAAGGTGACTGATTGCAGGGAAAGGTCCGGAGAGGCATCCCTTTGTTCTCATGCTTAGTCCGTGCTGGGAGGCAGCTGTTTTACTAGCCAGCCTTCTGAATTGACCTCCGCAATGCTTTTTGCTTCGTGAGTCAAACTCCAGAGACCACCGTTTAACACTATTAACATCTCTCTTTTCCATCGCTAAATCAGAAGGGTGACATAGTTTACTTAAACAAGGCTTAGAACAGGCGACCCTGCTGTTTTCTTGACAGTTTTATTTGAAATGCAGTCAGACATGATTCTCCATAGATACTTGAAGGGCTGTCAGGTAGAAGGAGGACAAGATTTGTTCTGTAACCAAATCCTATTGATTCTACAACCCTAACGTTGCTCCAGTTTTGCTCTTCCTCCATCTCCCTTGCCACGGTCCTGGTCCAGACCACCTTGCAGCCTTGCCTGGATGGCTGTGATAGCCTCCTGACCCGTCTGCCAGCCTGTCCAGTCTTGCTCCTCTAATCCTTTCTCAGAGAACCTCAATAATCTGTTTAAATTGTAAATCTGATCACACCACGCCTCTGCTTCAAATCCTGTAATGCTTCTGCATTGCCTTCAGGATAAACTCTAAACTCCTTAGTATGGCTTTTAAAACCCAGTCCCTGCTTAGCTCGCTAGCAGGACGCCTCCCAGATTGTCAGCTTTACAAAACCACGTGCACACCAAACCCCGAACACTTCTTATTCTCTTACCTCCAGATTTTGCTGAGAACATTTCCCCTCCCCTCTTCATGTAGTTAGCTTATTTGTCTCCCAGGTGTCACCCTGAGGTCACTTCCTCCAAAGGCCTACCCCCAGTCATAGCCTCTACGAGCTTTGCTTACCGATAAAATAGATACCTGCACTACCTACTTCTCAGATTTTGAGCAAGATGAGATCATGAATGTTAAATTACTTGTAAAAGCCTTAAAATGAAAGATACTATTTATCATCTAATCTGTGACCTGCCCCTTGCTAATTTTAGTTTTGCAACTGCATTAGAAAACAAAGTGCCACATGGGAAGCCTGACTGCTGCAGGCAGAGCTGAGAATGAGAACAGAGAGATCTACTTTTCCTGAGTCACACCACTGCCCTCAGGAAAAGACAACAGTGGGATCAAGAGCGCCTATTCAGTCTGGCCAGCGTGGCTCAGTGATTGAGCACAGACCTATGAACCAGGTCACAGTTTGATTCCTGGTCAAGGCACGTGCCCAGGTTGTGGGCTCGGCCCCCAGTGTGGGGGTGTGCAGGAGGCAGCCAATCAATGATTCTCTCTCATCATTGATGTTTCTATCGCTCACTCCCTCTCTGAAATCAATAAAAATATATTTTAAAAACAAAAAAGGAAATCCATTAAAGCTATATAAAATAAATAAATAAATAAAAGAGCGCCTATTTAGCTAAGCTCTGTCAAAGGCCCATTGTTCCTGCCATTAGGGAGATCCCTTGGAGCCTAATTACTAAAACAAGAGGAGTGGGACCCCAACGTTTTAAATCGCCATGAAAATCAGCAGAAACCAAACTATACACATATGCAATAGACCGTCCTTCTGGGCCCCTTCATTGATGCTTCAAGTCAAGAATAGTTGATGCATTTCACCTCCCCTTTGGCTAGAAAAACCCAATGAAACCATTTAACTTAAACGTTTTTTATTAGGAACCAGGGGATTGAGCTGCTTATCCCTCTCTAACAGTCGAGAGCAGGTCATCAGGCCCAGGATGGAGAGGTTGTCCACGTGCTGTGGTGTGCTTTGTTGCACTTGCTTAGGGCCTGGAAGGAAAGGTGGCGCATCGGAGGTTGGCAGTAACTGGTGTTAGCCAAAACACCAACAGCCTGGGGAGAGCCTTCTACTTTCCTTCCAACTCCACTCAAGGCTGGAGCATGCCAGGAGACAGAGAATGCGGCTGGAGTGAGTAGAGCACAGCAGTGTTGTCTGAACCCGCAACTTCATTCAGTGCTACTTCACTTGCCTGCCCTCCACTCTTCTTGCCGTTTAGTGATCAGGTATTTGAAGAACTCATACACAGACCATGCGATGGCTGTGGAGGGAATCTGGTAAATTACTCTCGCTTGCACCCCTCGGAAGTAGGCGGTCACACCACCTACTTGATATACCGTCCTGAAGGCACTAGCCATGCCTGTAATATGTCCTGTGAAGTTTGAGTTCAAAGCCAGGGATTCCTGGGTGTTGAGCAGTGTTTTGCAAACGTCCAGTGGGGTTGTGACAGCGGCAGCTACAGCTCCTGCACAGGCTCCGGAGACAACATGGGAGCTGGGGTTGTACCGTCTCTGGGGGTTAAAGTGCTCCTGCAGGAATTCATAGGTCATGAAGTGAATGGCTTGGAAGGGAACGTTCATGGTCAGCTGGGTGGTGTAGCTGCGGTAAAAGGCTCCGGCCCCTTCATTTTGCCACACTGCCCGTACACAGTCTGTCACCCGGTGGTAAGGTGAGTTGTACATCTGCATCCTTTGCTTGACCACTGGCAATGCCATCAACGAGAAGGAAGAAACGGCGACAACAACCAACCGGTGAGCAAGTGTCCAGATTCAGAGTCCCAGGGGAGCGGATCAGCCAATGGAATGGAGACAGAAAAAAATATGAGCGAGCTGTCAGCCTGGTAAGGTTTCCCTTCTTTGAGAGAAGGGGATCTGAGAGGGTTTGCAAAAAGCCCCAAAATAATGGACCCACTTTCAGCAGGATTTCTTTAAAACCAGCTAAATAACACCTAAGATAGAGGGTTTCCTTGAAATAAGTAATTACCTATCATTATATCATGATTATGTTACCTTTTTGTAACTCCCGAAACAAGAAATGACTTGGTGGCAGTGAACACAGTGCATCCTCAGGTACTACGAGCACCTAACTCTTACCACATGAGGATGGTTATACCTCCCACAGGAGAAGAGTACTACCAGAAAGAAAACAAAATTCCTAGCCAAGAGTGTGGCTTCAGTTTCCAAATATGTATCTTCTACTCCCTCAGGTAGACTACATGGTATGAGCTCTGTGGATCTTCACTTTAGTTTTGGCCCTTTGCACACCATGGCCTTGCCCAGACAGGCAAAGAACTGGAAGTTAAGGAACATGGCAATTATACTATCCCTTCATATTTGTTTGACTACCTCATCATCCAACTAAAATGCCAAGATCCAAGCCACAGTGCAGGGACTGAACTCTACAATTCACCCTTTCATTCCTATCTCAAAGATCTTTATTCCAACAAGGCAGTATTTTCAAATGTGAAAATCCATCTTGATCTCTTTGAAGTGAAATAATCTGCTAAGATTTCAGATGAGATCAATTACACTACAAAGGGGACTTCCAGGAAGGCCCAGAGACAGGCCAAGTAGAGCCATATCTTTTTCCAAGGAAGCCCTAAAGATGAATTAAATCTCAATGAATATGCTACCAGTCCAAGGGGCTCTTCCTAAATTCGGACATGGACGGAGCACCCTCTAGTGGTAAGACAAGGTAACATGGCAGGATTTCCCACCAAAACTCGGGTGTTTCTCAGCTTTCTTCTGCAAACCAGAAATAGATGCAGATGCAGGTGCCCACAAAGGGAAAATTTGAGAAATGATTACCTTCAGCTGGATTCATGGCTGCATCATGAAGTAATGTAGCTACACACCCGGCCGCACCTGCAAAGGAGAAAACAACTGCCACATGTAAGGTCTGGAGAGGGCGACTGATTCACTGAGGCTCAGAGTGAAGGGAAGTGGCTGTGCTAAACCACAGTGGGGTGAGGGAATGCTAAGAGCAAGTTCAAAAGATGGGAACCTACTGCTCCTAAATTCCTGTTCTGAGAAATGAAGATATTTGTTCCCACCAACTTAGTAAGGTCACCAATGTACTTTCCACATCTAGAATACTAAGGGCAGGAAGAATCAAAGAAAATGGCCCAGATTTTATCAATAAAGATTCCAAAAATAGGCCTGGCCAGGTAGCTCAGTTGGTTAGAGCATTGTCCTGATACGCCAAGGTTGGGTGCTCAATCCCCGATCAGGGCACATACAAGAACCAACCAATAAATGCATTAATAAGTGGAACATCAAATTGATTGTTCTCTCTCTCTCTCAAAAATCAATTTTTAAACTTTCTTTAAAAATTATGGTTCCAAGAATAAATTCACTTCATGCCCCAAATAGGAAGCAGATACACTGCTGCCAAGGAATGCCAGCACATCAACTGCCTCCAGAGTAGGGAGGACACGAGGGGCAGGTGCCAGATCGTCACCAAAGAATCTCACCTTCTATCCCGATGCCCCTATGCAGCCCAACCTGCCTCCAAATCTTAACATCTGTCCATCTACCTTTCTTCAAGTCCCGAACTACCATATTCCTCACCCTCTGCTCTCTACACTCATTTTGGTTTTTGGGCGATCCTCAATCTCCAGGCTGCTACTGGAGATTCCCTTACTTCCATAACTTCAACCCTCTGGTTTCTCCATACAGAAGTCCCTTGGCCCCACCCCCATTCACTTGTTGAGATCTTGTCATGTCCTCAATGACAAAAACTGCCACTAGTCAGTTGGGATCCTGAAAAGGTGAGGCGAAGAGCTGGGGCTCCATTAGTGTCTTCCTTGGGTGGCTGGGTCACCTCCGATCCTGCTGAGGAGCAGGACACCACCCGACTAGCAAGAATATACAACGGGGTAGTTCAGTGTGTGTCTCCACATTACCAGGGCATTAGCAGTTGATGCCAGGGAGATGATGAGAGGAAAGAGTCAAGCTGGTAGGTAAGGGAGGATATTATAACCCTTTGTTGAGGTGCCCCCAAAGGAGGGGTGGGGTCGAAGCGGCCGGTTGTCTGAGAACATCAGGTTTGGAAGTCCCTCCCCTATAATCTGGCCTACCCCAGCCCAAAGCTTCAGCTCCAAACCATGCTGAGACTGGAAAGCATTGATAGCAGCAAAGCCCAAAGAGTTGGGAAAATGGGGGAACCAGCACAGGAAGGCTCAATACCATTGGCAATATGGCTATTGCCCCCAGGATGGATTACATCACTCAATGTCTTTTTTAATTTTTCGTAGCAGGCAAAATAGAGGGCATGGGCAGGCCCTGCGCCTGTTGCTGTGACATTCAGCCCCCGCATGGGCCTCCACAGGCCCTCGGTTCTTATAATCCTCCAGAGAGCCTCCAACACATTGCGATAGCGGGCTGCTGGGTCGGGCTGTAGGCTCTGCATTCGGGTCTGAAATTACAGAAAGAAGAAGTGCAATGTCAGTAATGCCAAGTTCTCACTCAACCTCAACATTCAGGCTTTAGGCACTATGCAGACCTTCTTTGTGGCATCAAGCCAGTGGGCAGGAGTGATACCTGGCATCCAGTTTTGCTTGCTTCCAAATTTATATCTGATCTTTCTAACCCTTGGACCTTTCTTTTTCTACTCATTTATGACCCTAAGAACAGAATAACATTATTTTCCCCGAGAATATCACCCCTTGGTAAGTGTCCTGGAACTCCAAAGTGATTCACAGCCCCAGCAACAAATATCAAGCCTGTGTTTCAGATGTTTTTGCGCCTTAATAACTCAGGCTAAGAACTCTACAAATGGATTCTAAAGTCAAGTATTTATTGTCTACACATACTGATGCATTTCTGAAGATTGATCGTAGGCCTCCTTCCTGACCAAATACTACACTGACTAATGAGATGATGATGGCTCATCTTTTGATAAAACTGAGATTTGATAACCTGACTTTTTCACAGTGTTTGGCATTGGCAGCTGGGACTGTAAGATCAAATCTCGGCAAAAGTAGCATTCCTAATAGATACTGCTCTAATTTCCTGGGAAGAAAGTTTACCCTGAAACTATGAAGTTGGAAATCAACCTAGTCTCTAAAATTGAAGAGGCTTTCAAAATTCTCATCTAAATTGACCAAATCCCCAAACTGGCATCAGTGAATAAAATCAGTCTCCGTCAAATATAATCTTTGGAACCTCCAGAGGATTCAAAGACTGCAATGAAAGTTTATGGTAGATACATTTTTTCTTTTAACTTCTGTTACATGTAATACCATGGACGAATCCAACAAGCATAATATTAAATGAAGTAAGTCAGACACAAGAGTGTATATTGTATGATTCCATTTACCAGTATATGAGTCTGTCAATGTACCAGTAAAAAAATGTCCAAGCTTGTAGAGAATTTTTAAAGAGGTTATTTGAGCCAAACTGACAACATATGCCAGGGAAGGGAGCAAGATCTCAAATGTTCCCAGTAGTCACTTTGTATGATATTCCTTGGCAAAGTTTTATTAAAATTTGGAAAATAAATCTTATTTGAAACACTTCCCAAAAGAGGAAGTTTCTCTGAAGGTTGTGTCTCTCAATGAAGATCTCTTGTCTATTAATCCATTTCAAGATTAAGATGGCACAGGGACTCATGGAATATAAAATCAGTATCTAGTGCCTGGAACACAGTAGGCACCCAAAATGTGTTTGTTGAACGAATAAGTGAAAGACTTAATGAATCTTAGCTGTGTCTGCACCAGTTCAAAAATGTAGCAAATCAGCCACTAGTGAGCCAGTAGGGATAACTAAAGCCCAAGTACAGTTTAAATTCCTACTTCAATCTAATCACTGATTGAATCGGCATTTAAAAGCTTGAACCTTCCTGTTGGCCATTTGGAACCCAAGAGTAATGCCTTTCTCAAGAGCATGGGAGAAAAGAAACTAACTGAATTAACAGAATCCAGATTAACAGATCCTAGTTAGCCACGAGCAATCCACATTCCTCTATTTTCCTGCCTGCTACCAACAAAGAACTGGAAGCTTGAAAGCTTAATTACTGTAAGTTCAATAAAAAATACACAGTATAACAACACATTTGTTTCCACTTCTCAAAAAAAAAAAAGGAACTCTAATCCAATATAGGGTGTGCTTACTGATCTTTCACATCACCCAGGGGCATAAAACCCATCAGATGAATTATTCAGAGAGACTATACATCTTTGTTGGCTATGGCTACTAATAGATAAATTGGGCCCAGTGGCTTAACAATTATGTGTTTCCATATATTTGTTTGAAACTGATCTTGTAGAGGGAGAATGTTCAGAAATTGTACTGCTTTACTGGAGTCAATAGCATATTTAGGTAACCAGTCTACTTTTTAAAAAATATATTTGTATTGATTTCAGAGGAAGGGAGAGATAAGAAACATTAATGATAATGAGAGAATCGATTGGCTATCTCCTGTACACCCGCACTGGGGATCAAGCCTGCAACCCAGGCATGTGCCCTGACCAGGAATTGAACCATGACCTCCTGGTTCATAGGTCAATGCTCAACCACCAAGCCATACTGGCTGGCCTAGGCAACCAGTTTTGAAAGATCTGGCCTCAGAGGTAAGACCTTTGAAACCTGGAGGTAAGCTACTCTGAATATTTTACACACATCTAAACCTAACTCACAATTCTAATTCAATGAAAGTAAGCCCTTATAAAGAGGACCCAGGCATAAGTTTGCCAATTATAAAAATGAATATATTTTTCCCAAATGTGTGGGCCAATAAATCTCAATTTTGGAAAAAGATGAACTCTCTAAAAATTAATAGCCTTCAATATAAAAATCCCGGCTTTGAAGAAAAGCCAAACAAACTATTAGGGAGATCAGTGGTTTGGTAAGACAAGCCACATTTGAGTCAGAAAGCCTGAGTTTAAGCCCCAGCTTAGCTAAATGTGTGGTCTTGGGTATGTCAACCTTTCTGAGCTTCAATATTAAACATAATACTGCATAGTCTATAGCAGAAGATTAAGAATGGCTGGCTCATAGAGCTGTTGTGAGGATTCAAAGATTTAAGGCATGTAAAAGCCATTGGTAATTTATAAGGTATTAGAAATAGGCTTTTTATTGTATTCAAATATGGTTCTCAGAAATATTAGTTCATATCTTAGAATTTACAGATTATGGCAGTGTTGTAAATTGTATGTCATTCCACAAATATGCATGGACAACTAACTGGTCCTTAACCACTAATAAATCAAGTTTAATTTAGTTTTTTGTTTTTTGTTTCATTTTAAAGCTTCTCTGTGCCCTGGCTGATGTGGCTCAGTTGGTTGGAGTGTCATGCCATATGCTGAAAGGTCTTGGGTTTGATTCCCAGTCAGGGCACAGATCTAGGTTACAAATTTGACCCCCAGCCTGTCCCCAGTCAGGGAGCATGTGGAAGGCAACTGATCAATATTTCTCTTTCACATTGATGTTTTTTTCTTTTTCTCTCTCCTCTTCCCTCCCTCCCTCCCTCCTTTCCCCCCATCTCTAAAAATCAATGAAAATGTCCTCGGGTGAGAATTAGTTTCTCTGTAGCTATAATTATATGTCCAGCTTTTAATCCGTAGGCCATGTTTAGGAACCAGCACTACTGTGAAATTCTGTGCTTTACTTGGTTCTGGAAATCTGTTTTTGAGATGCTGTATGGAAGGCTTGGGAGTCACACTGGGTTCAAATCATGACTGTACCACTTAAATTATATGACCTTGAACAAGTTACTTGCCTCCTTTTCTTCATCTGTAAAATATTGAAAATGGTGTCTACTTCATGAAGTTGTTTCAATGATTACATAAATAAATGAATATAAGGCATGTCAGATAGTGCTTGGCAAGTAAGAACAGTTGCCATTTATTGAATATTTATTGTTATTATTAGATGCAAGAAAATCAAATACGCCAATGTTTCCATTTCTTAATCTTTCATCAAATGTGTATAGATATCCATTTACATCTGGAGTTTAGAAAAATGCCCCTCTAACTTATGGGAGTAGATTATTTGCTTCACTATTACAGAGCCAAAAAGTGGCACCTTGGTGACTGGTGGGTACTTTGCCAGATGGTTTTGAGAAGAGTTCTGTCTGCTTTGAGTTGCAGAGCCTATCCCTATAGATAAAGCCTGGTACTTGCCTCCCAGAAAAGGAAAACTGGGATTTATTTGGGTTCTCAAACTACCCTATGACTATGGAAATGTTGGCTGAATAATTACGGCCTAGCAAGGCTATGCTGACTTCCCATGGTCCCTCCCAAGGACATTTTAAGGTGACTTGACCCAGATAAGTGGCTGGGGGTACACAGGGCTGCACGGCAAGAAGCAATGTCAGCTTTCATGTGCTAATGCTGTGGTTGCATAGAGGCTCCAACACAGATGACTGCCTCCAGCCTTAGGGTACAGTTGGGCAGCTCTTCTTCACTACCACTCACTTATGGTAAAGAGGAAGAAGAGCTGCCAGGGGCAAGTGAACTGTGAAGCCTTTTCTGAAGGAAGAGGTTTGAATTTTACTTTCATGTCTGCACAAGTCTTTAACATACGTCCTGACACCAAATCCTACTGATCTCACCTAGTTCTTCCCTCTAGTCATTTAAGTCCCAGCATTAATGACAAATGAAAATGATTCTTCTAAAGTAGTTTTTGTGTTTTTGAAGACTCTTTAGCATTTTTCTTCCAGATTAAAAAATTATTTCTTTTAATGTAGGGCAATGAGGCATGACTATAATGTTGTATGACTAAGTGAAAAAAAAAATTCTAAAGCTTATGTAAATGAGTAAGAACTGTTCTTCAAAAATAACTGTAGTTACCTTGGAAGGCTAGAAGTGACTCCTGGCAATGCTGTGGTTATGCAAAACATTTTTGGCACTCTTCTTCAGAAGGGGTTCCCTCAATGGATTTCTCAGTCTAGGAGTTCATAGGTCTCCTAGCTTTTTGGTCCCACTTTATTTTTGACCCTAATCAGCATTACACATTTTGACCTCCCACCTTATCTGACATACTTGATTCTGAATGGTCTCAGTTACTAAAAATTCAATTCCATTTTGTCACAGGACAAAGATTTGCCCCATTAGATTTGCCTGCTCCAAATATTCTAGAGGCATTTCTAACAGAGGAATTTGTAAAATGTTTACAACAACAATAGCATTATGTAAATACATGGAGTAAGTAGTTACAGTATTTCTAAGTTAGTTACATTGCATTGTATCTTTCAAGTCATTAAATAATTTTCATTGCATTCCTTGATCTAGTTTTCATTTGATACCTAGCCTGAAACAGAGCACCCTAGACCCTGCTCTTCACTCACAGTCTAAGTATAGTGACGTTATTTTGCAGTTAGATCATATTAACTTTTGGATATACAGCACTGACAATTCAGTCATTCAGCCTAGCCTCTATTACATAAATGTCTGAATCTTTTTCATTTGTAGTTATCCAATTTACATTTCAATATTGTTAGAGCATTAACCATCTTCTTACTCCTCTCTGGTGGATTTTACTGTTTATTCCTATTCCTCCCCCATTGACAAGGGCATTTAAAATCCTAATGTCCACTTTAGCCAAGGGCATTCACCCTTTCAATGGGTACGGCCCCTGTTAGGAGTTACCTTTGCAATGTACTAGAATCCTACTACCAACTCGGTGTCATTTACAAAGCTTACTAAGCCCTTTCCCCATTTCCGCATCCACATTACTAATGAAAACATGAAACGGCACTGGAACCAGGGAAAAGCAGAAGAGACAGACTGCATTTCTCAAACTGATACCCTCCTTTCGAATATATAACCTTTTCCTTATCTGAGGCAAAAGCATGCATCAAAGAGCTGACAGGATATTGTTTGACTATACCCTTAACATGGACAGGGAGGCACCCGTCTCTGTCATATTTATTTCAAGAGACGCCCCTCAAGTTTACTTCTCAATTTAGTTGTTTTTTTTTTAGTGGCTGGTACCTTAGCTCATGCACAATAACTAACGAATAACCCGTTTCCCCTCTTCGCCCAGCTTTCTTCAGAAGGACCTGACTTCTGTATCCACTAATCAGCCTGCGTAATTTCACCCAAATCACGCCCTCGAATTGAGCCCATATAATCTTCTTCACACTTACATCCTACATCCTCTTTCTGATACCGTAATGCTTCCCTCCTAGGCCACTTTCCCCCTTTGGTCAACTCCAGATGGCTCAAGAAATACGCCGTCAGCTCCATCTCTCAGTTGGGAGCTGATGTGCTCCCTGCACATAGGACACAATCCTGATCCCAGCGCAGTCTTCATGTTCAGGAAATAGGTGGGGTGTCGCGCTTGCTGCACAGAGAAACCGAAACCTCTTTCCCACGTTACTTCCAGTCTGGCACTCTGCACAATAATTCCCAATCGCTCCTCGGTTACATGGATTAAGTAAACCTTTTATCTAGCTGAGAGGCCCCAGATTCTGATCCCTGCCCCGTCACTTTTGGGGGGAGACACAGCAAGGAGCTTGTAAAAGCGTTTGACCTCCCCAGCCGCTAAGGGTCTGATGGCTTCCCCTTAATCAAGTCAGGAGCACTTAGCTGTTCTCATCCCCTCCCACCCTATTCCTGCTACATCCCAGCTGAGATCCAGGCTTGGGCTGACGGGTTTTCGTTCCAGCGTCCCGAGTCCCGAGTCAGATCTCACTGCCGGGTACCAATGGGTCCTGGTTCCTGGCTGGGGTCAACTCCCAGCCGGGACCTTGCTTGCATGGAGCATCGGACGAATTGTGTGCTGGTGGCAGAGCCAGGAAAGAACTCATGTCGGCTGCGGGTCTGGGCCTGGATCCCGGCTCCGGACTGGACCCCGGGGGCGGGTCAGCCCTAGGTCGGGTTCGGAGCCGGTCCGAGTCTCACCTTGACGCAGTCGATAGGGTACATCACGCAGTGCTCCAGAATCCCTGCCACGGCGCCCGCCACCATGTGCGTAGTGACAGTGGCTCCAGCCGGCAGCGCCTCGTAGTCCGGGCCGGAGTCCGGATCCTGCCGCACCGGGGGCCTGCAGGCCCCGGCCTCCCCGCCGCCGGCCCCCCGGCCCACGCCCCGCTGCAACCACCCGTCCAGCAGCGCCGACTCCCCGGGGCTCCGCCCCGGCGCAGCCGCCGGCCCCCCCGCCACACCGCCAGCACCCCTCCCCTCTAGCTCCATCCACCCGGGGCAGCCACGGCGCCCACCCTCGCCGCCGCTGCCGCCGCCGCCGCCGCCGCCCCCCGGCCCCGTTGCGTCGGCCTCAGGCGCGGCCCAGCGAGCCCCTGTCCTCCCGCTCCCGCGTAGCCCCGTGGACACGCCCCCCACCCGTCATTGGTGCGGCGGCCAAACTAGCCCAGCCCCTTTGGTTACGTAGAAAACTATACCTGCGGTATTGGTGCAGGGGCCTGTCATTCTTCCGTCCGCAGGCGTGGCTCCCACCCCTTTCCCTTTGATCTTTGAAGCTTCTTGTTTATTGGCCGCTGATTGGCCGACATGTGAAACTTAAGGCTGAACTTTGAGAAGCTCAACCACCCTTGATACTTGGCCGCACCACGTCGGGATCCGATTGGCTACATGAAAGAGAGCGAAGCGCCCGGGGACCCTAGAGGCCGGGTTTCTGCCTGGGACCGGCGCCCGCGGGGCTCTCGGCGCCGCGGGTCGGATCGCCTTGGGGAGCGGTGCCAGGCCTCAAGGTCAAACCGCTGACTGCGACCGTTACGACCCGCGCTCGAGCGCCCGCCCCAAATCCCGAGCCCCGCGGGTGCCCAAGGCCGAGAGCTCTGTTCCCGCGGGATCTCCGATTCGCGAGGCGGAGCCGGCCAGAGCCGGGCATCCGCTGGCAGGGCTCGCGGGTCTGTTCGGGAACCTATTGCGACATGCGGGCGGCGGCCCTTTCGACTCCGGTCGGGTCTGGACTGCCGGCCCTGCTGGCCGCGCGCGCGCGAGCAGACTCCCGAGGGCACGGCGCTCCGCAGGCCCCACCCCGCACCCCGCGCCGAGTTTGCACCCGAAGTAGCCCAGCAAACCCCACCGTCGTTGAATGAATGAGTTCCCCGGGTGCCCGCTGGCAAGGGGCCCAGCGCCCGGCGAAGAACTGGAGGCCGGGAAGAGAGATGTCGAAACAGGGCGGGACGATTTCGAAATGTCAGCAGGTGGAGAGGCTGGACTGGAAGCAGCAGCTCTCACACAGCGGAGAAAGGACAGCAACCGTGGGAAGCTCGGCCGCACGGCTGGCTGCCGAGCCGACGCCCTGATGTGACCTCCACCTGGTGTGACTCCTCCGCCTGGCGATGCTGGTCTCTTGTGAAAAGACCGCTCCCTCCCAGGCGGGTCGGCTGGAGTCCGAGGGGCGATCACTGGCTAAAGAACGGGGCCGGCCAGCCCAGCCTCAGCACCACCTCCCGGGCCTTAACTGCACCGAACCTACAGGCTCGGTTGGTAACACAGGCGTTTCCCCACTCCACCCTCCCGGCATCGGCAGTCTCCTGTCGCAAGCTTCCACACCTGCTTCCCTGGGCTGATGATGCAACTGTGAACTTTTCAATCTGATGATAGCTTTTCTTAGATAAGGAAGGGGTTTTCCTTTTTCTCTCTAACACTTAACCCTTCTCTGGGCCTCCGGGTTTTTGTTTTGTTTAAAAAATTTTTTTTAACTCATCTATTATCTTCCTCTTAAGCAGTGGTTATTAACTTTTGAGTCTCGACCTTTGGGCAATAATGAAGCTACAAATCCTCCTCTCCCCACCCGCCTCTCCCTCCCCCCAAACATCTTCCACCTGTCAGGCGCGCGCAAAATTTTGCTTGTAACTTGAGTTTGCAGATTCTCTGAAAGTGACTTGTGGACCCCCTAAGGGTCCCTTAATCTCCCATTCCCTTTTCCCTCTCCTTTGCCACAGGAATGTACCGCCCTAACTTCTAAGAGACCCCGTGAGATTTGCGACCAGGAGAACAATGGGCAGTGACAGCTCATCCGAGCTAACCCCTTGAACCTGTCTCCAAGGCCCCCTTTTTTCTGACTTGTCAGTGAGCCAAGCAGCCCAGCCTCGTCTTTCCTGTCGCCTCTTCTATGCTCTTCCTTGTTTCACTGTCCTAAGTATATTTTTGCTGCCATCGTGGACCCAACACCCTTTGGCTCAGGGCCTGCTGTGTAGCCCTTCCCTTTGGATATCCCCATCCTCCAACCCCCTTTCCTTAAATTCAGTTTCCTTTACCGTCTGAGAAGGCTATTTAGCTTGCCCTCACATCACCGACTTTACAACAGGCTTTACTCATGGGCTGGGTGTGGGGTTGGGAGCAAGAGAGGGATTGAAAATAACTACCAAAATTTTGGACCTGAGCATCTGGAAGAATAGAGTGGGTTTTTACTAACATAAAGCATATCAAACAGTTTAATCTTTTCCAGCCTGATAGTTGAGAGATAATATCAAATGTAGTCCCCCCTCCCCCCCACAGACACACGTTTGATTGTGAAAATTGTCAAACATACAAAAAGTTGAAAGACTAAGTACTCATTTCATATTGATTTAATAAAAGATATTAGCTCAAATAGTTGGATGTCCAGACATAAAATGAAATGCAGGTTTGGTTTGACTCAGTGGCTTAACCATGCATGTCATTAAGAATCTAGGGAGTGGAAGGTGGGGAGAGAGAGGGAATTGCTCCCTCATACACTCTCTAAGAAAAGCAAATAAACTTTTTATTTGCCCTAGTAAATGTCTCTTTGCCCTGGCCAGTTTGGCTCAGTGGATAGAGTGTCAGCCTGTGGACTGAAGGGTCCCGGGTTCAATTCCAATCAGGTGCATGTACCTGATTTGCAGGCTCCAGGGCGAGTGCAGGAGGCAACCAATCAATGTTTCTCTCACATTGATATTTCTCTCTGTCTTTCCCTCTCTCTGGGAATCAATGGAAAAATAACCTCGGGTGAGGATTAAAAAATAAAAATGATGCTGAAAAAACGAAACAGATAAATAATAAAATAATTTTTTAATTGTCTATCTGGAATTGAGCTACATGCCCACTCCTAAAAAAAATTGTGTCCAAGGGATGGAATTTTGCCTCATATGTTAGGCCTGGCTTACATGTTCCCCTCCTAGAATCAGGGGTGGAGTCAGAATCCTCAAATGCACAAGGTACCTTCCTCACACCCAAATAAAATTAGAATGGATACCCAGAGAAGGGGATCAATAGCTTTCTCCTCATGCCTGGCTCCCAAGTACTGGGAGCATTTTAGACAGAGTTTGCAATACTGCACCCTGCCTCCCCTGCTGGTACCCCTAAAGTACAGCCTTTCACTTCTCTGAATGACTATTGATTTCCTGTGATTGTCAAGCATTTCTTTTTTTTAAAAAAATATTTTATTGATTTTTCACAGAGAGGAAGGGAGAGGGATAGAGAGTTAGAAACATCAATGAGAGAGAAACATTGATCAGCTGCCTCCTGCACACTCCCTACTGGGTATGTGCCCACAACCAAGGTACATGCCCTTGACCAGAATCGAACCTGGGACTCTTGCGTCTGCAGGCCGACGCTCTATCCACTGAGTCAAACTGGTTAGGGCTCAAGCATTTCTTATTGTACTAAATATAAGGGCTAATTTAAATTTAAACTCTCTTTTTTTCAATTTTTCAATTATCCTACTTGTTAATTCACCTCCCACAGTTGCCATCTTTTTGCACTGCTATGCCTTCATT
This sequence comes from Myotis yumanensis, assembly GCF_028538775.1. Lineage (NCBI taxonomy): Eukaryota > Metazoa > Chordata > Mammalia > Chiroptera > Vespertilionidae > Myotis > Myotis yumanensis. Next base: position 19,401,257 of record NW_027223764.1, on the reverse strand, counting down.
CCTCAAAATACTCTAACACATAGCTGTAGTGTTATCAGCTTTTATTAAAGTTTGGGGGTCATGGAAAGGATTATACCATAACACAGAACTCAAAATTGAACCCTAGATGTCTACACTATTATTTGAAATTTCTTTGACCACATCGTCTTAGGGACTGTGGTGATTTTAAAATGTCTACATAGTGTTTGATACTCCTCCCTTCAAAAGGTAGAGCCTAAATGCCTTCCCCTTAAATGTTGGCTGGGAGTTAGTGACTTGCTTTTAATAAATAATATGTGGCAGAAGTGAAGATATGTGACTTTTTATTTCCATTGAGGCATTTTATTTGCACATATGGATTACACCCCTAGAAAAGGAATCCCAGGATTTTCCCTCCTGTGTGTTTTTGTCTTTTTCGTGGTCCATGATGCCCACCCAGGTTGTCAGTACAATGAAACCAAACTGATGGAAAGGGAATGGGTTATTTTGTCATTTTTCTAGATCTTTAAGTTGTACATCAAATCTGGGCCTGGTCACTCCACAGTCGTTTAACTGGCTTATGTGACGTTCACCATTCTCCCAGCTCTGTGATCATCTATGACTTCAAATTCACCAGTGTAGCCATGCTTCACCATCACAGTTAGAAAACGGACAATGATTTTGGAGCATGGCCTAGTAAGAACCTGGTACTATTTGCCTCTCTTTCCACATTGTTGATGCCCTTGAGAGCATCAGCCCGGACTTCCACATGCACCGTTATGGTGGCACGGAAAGATGGCAAAAGATTGATATGTGACTTCTGAGGCTAATTCAGAAAAAGCATAGAGCTTCCACCTAGTTTCTCTCTCTCTCTCTCTCTCTCTCTCTCTCTCTCTCTCTCTCTCTCTCTCTCTCTCTCCTCCTTCTCTCCCCCCTCCCTCAGATTGCTCTGGGAGAAGCCAGTTGTCTTGTCATAAAGACCTCAAGCATCCCTGGGAGAATTCCATATAAAAAGGAACTGAGGCCTCCCACCTACACCCAGCATCTACTTGCCAGCCATACAATATGCCATCTTAGAAGTAAATCTTTGAGTCCCAGTTAAGACTTCATATGACTATAAACCCCAGCTGACATCGATTGCAATCTTATGAGAGAGTTTGAGCCAGCTGTTCCCAAATTCCTGACCCATGATAACTGTGAGAGACAATAATGCTTGTTGTTTTGGGCCACCAAGTTTTGGGGTAATTTGTTATGCAACTATAGACAAATAATACAGGGACTCTCTCGTAGGCCCTTCTCTTTAGTTCTGTTTGCCACTACCTTGCATGGGTCCCTTCTCTTTTCTTTCATCTCTTTCTTTTTTCCTTACCAGAGCTGCCCAAACCCAGTATCTAGAGGGAATGCTCAAAATTCCTGTACGTAGTTCATTATGCAGAGTAAGTTATCTTGGTCTAAACCTCTCCCATTTAGGCTAAGCCCAGGGTATCCCACTTTCTCTGACCAAATATATTCATTGAGTTCTAAAACCTACATATTCTGTCTTCCTACGAGGTCAACTGATAGCAGGTCCACTCAAACAGCTGCCAGCTTTTAAAATAATTAGTCTTGCCCTAAAGAAGTATACATGGCACTAGCCGGTTTGGCTTAGTGGCTAGAGCAGTGGTTCTCAACCTTGGCTGCACATTAGAATCACCTGGGAATCTTTTTAAATCCTGATTTCTGGGCCCCATCCTCCAGAAATTCTGTTTCTTTGTTATGGGGTGAGGCCACAACATTAGTAACAAAGAAACAGAATTTCCGGAGGATGAGGCCCAGAAATCAGGATTTTAAAAAAATTGCCAGGTGATTGTAATGTGCAGCCAAGGTTGAGAACCACTGGGCTAGAGCATCAGCCTGTAAACTGAAGGGTCCCAGGTTCTATTCCAGTCAAGGGCACATGCCCAGGTTGTGGGCTCTATCCCCAGTAGGGGGCATGCAGGAGGCAGCTGATCAATGATTCTCATCATTGATGTTTATATCTCTCTCTCTCCTTCTTCCTTCCTCTCTGAAATCAATAAAAATATTCTTTTCTAAAAAGTATACATGAGCAAAGGAGAAGCACCTGAGGTGACTGGGGGAGCTCACAGAATAGGTGATATCTGAGCTGAGTTTTTAAGGCTCAGTATGATCAGTACGAGTTCATTTGGTAGAGAAATGTGAAAGTCATTTTTATGCAGAAGTAACAGCAATTATAAAGGCTTAGAGATGAAAAGGGCATAATTCTGAGAACTATAAATATGGCAGGGTTGTGGGTAAGAATATTTATTGGGGTGCTTGGAAGATATTGGGAGCTAGATCATATTAGGCATTGTAAATCACATGTATTAGTTAGGAGTCAACAGGTAAGAATCCCCCCGATTCATGTGACTTAAAAATAAGAACAATAATGAATTTAGCATCTCAATGTGTCCATACATAGGGCTGCTCCCACATTGGTTAACTAACCAGCTTTTATGATGTTATCAAGGACCCAAGTTTTTCCTGTTACTTCCAGGCCTGTCCCCCCAACATAGCTGTAAACTTTTTATTGACTTATACTCTTCTTAGGATAGAGAAAACTTTTCAAGAAATGTCTTCTTCCCTCCTCTCATTCCTTCCAACAGCTGACTCCCCTTCAGCGTCATTGGTTAGAACTGCGTCAGATGTCCAGGTTCAATATTTGGTGACAGAATGGGCCATCATGATTGACTTAGACCAACCATAGTTTATTCCCTGGGGGTGGGGTTGGAGTCTAACTTTCTTTAATCACATAACCAAGTATAGTATTGTAGTTACTGAAATGAAATTGGGATTCTGTTAACAAGGTGAAAGAGAGATTGTTGGCTTTTTGGGTAGGCAGTCAGCGGAATCTGCCACAACATGCCAAAGGAATTTGGACTATATCCCATTGGGATGGGGAAAACATGGAAAGATTTTAAAATAGGAAGTAATACAATTATATTTCACTAGTGTATCAGAATGGAGGGATACTCAGAAGGAGCATGGATCTGGAGGCAGGGCCACAAGTTAGCAGGCTTCATCGAAAGATATTGGAGAGGATTTTAGACATTTTAATTAGGAACACCTAGACACTAATTGGATAGAATGATGAAAGGGAGTAGATGAAAGAGATTCTAGAATGACTTGCAAATTTGTGCTTGGGTGAATCATAGGGTATTTAATCAAAGTTGGTTAAATATGAACAGAGGAGGTTTGAGTAGATAAGATAGGTGAGAGTAAAGAGACAATGAGCTTGGTCTTCGATAATGAGGTGACTTCAAGACATTTGAAGATAGAAGATAGATGAGTAAACTTGGAAGGAAGAGTGAAGACCACATTACTTAAGAGATTATGGCAGGATGGAGTGTGGAATGAAAGATAATTGATTAGAGAAATAAAGCAATGCAGACAACTGGCACCAAGTGTGGGACTGGTTTGGCTGATTTTGCTCAGGACTGGGTAGAGTCAAGAACTTCCTGAGAAAACTGCAAATGTAATTGTAGACAAGCCTTTAAAAAGCAGTTAAAAACGTGTTTTGAAATATGGATTTCTGTAATTTGTTTCAACATGTTGACTTGACTTACGGCAAATGAGATGGAGAAATTATCTCAACGCTTTTTTTTTTTTCCTTTCTAACTGGAAACCTCAGAACTCAGCTCAGTGAGCTGTTAATCAGATAAACATTGCAGGTTTTTGTAGACTCATGCTTTACAAATGCCTGAGGGCATATGGACTTATTGAAGGAAGTACTGTCCAAACCAGTCAGACAAAGAAAAGGAGAAAGAGTTGGGATTAAAATGCAGGTTTGGCCCTGGCCGATTTGGCTCAGTGGATAGAGTGTCGGCCTGGGGACCAAAGGCTCCTCCTCCGCCCAGACCCTGGTTCTGGCACGTGCAGAAGGCAACCAATCCATGCGTTTCTCTCACATAGATGTATCTCTCTGTCTTTTCCTCTCTCTTCCACTCTCTCTAAAAGATCAATAGGAAAATATCCTTAGGTGAAGATTAACAAAAAATTAAAAATAAATAAATACTTAAAATGCAGGTTTGTTTTCTGTTTTATAATAGTAGATGTGAATGTAAATTAGAAGCTGCTTCAATGCAACTTCAAGTTCTAAGTTAATATAGTTCATAAACCATATGAATTAAGTACTGTTTAAAGCATAAATAGAAATTCTGTTTCCATTCAAAAACACTAGAGTTGGTGGAATACTAGAGTTTGAAATGTACATAAATTAGATTTAGAACTGCACAGTTGGAAGGCAACTTCAATAATAATAAAAAGAATCCAAAACATTTGTTGAGTTTTTTTCCATGTCTATCTTGTTCCAGGCACTGAACTGGGCTCTAGAATAAAAAAAATACCTGATATTTATATAATTTTGTGGTTAATCTTAACTTTATACAACTATTTTACTCAATGTGGTTTCAGGGGGTCCAGATAAACTATAATACTTGAAAAAGAATAGGGATTGAGGGACAGAAAAGAACACTGAAACTGAGAATCAAGGGAGAAAGGTAAGTTAGGAAGCCAATTAGGTTGGGAGGGTAATAGAGGGGAAAAAAACAATACAGTTGATCCTTGAACAACAAGGGATTTTCAACCCTGTGCAGTTGAAAATTCGCATATAACTTTTGACTCCCTCAAAACTTACCTACTAATAGCTTACTGTTGACCAGAAGCCTTACAGATAACATAAATAGTCCATTAACACATTTTTATATGTGTATTATATACTGTATTCTTACAGTAAACTAGCTAGAGGAAAGAAAATGTTACTTAACAAACTATAAGGAAAATACATTTATAGCACTGTATATATTTATTGAAAAAAAAATCCATGTATAAGTGGACCTGTGTAGGTCAAATCCATGTTGTTCAAGGGCCAACTATAATCATGATACTGAATATACAAACTGGACAACTGCCAGACTATACTAGTATATCACAATTAGAACTCTGACCCACAACCTCTACTGCAATCAGCCCGGAACTGTTGACTGATCAATGACTGTCTGCTTCCCTATTTTTTGCCCCTCCCCCTCCAACTCAGGAGCAATTAGAGAAAGCCAAATATGGTCCTCCCCCCCCCTCCCCCCCCCCCCCCCGCCCCCGCCGCCATCCCCCTCCCAACACCGTTACATAAGGTGCCCTGCTTCTGGTTAGTCTCCCTCCGGCTTCCTCATGCTAATACTCTCAAGTCAGAGCATACATGAAACCTAAACCCCCACCCTCATTTTTCTTTTATTTTTAGCTTCCTACTCCCCTGACACCCTTTGAGTCTCTGCCAGACACAAATGATGGTGGCTGACTGCCTTGTTATAGCAGACATGGAATAAATAGCCTCTTTTTGTTCTCATTTGGGTTGTCTTCATTTAATTCCAGTTATTCGTTCATTATATATCGTATATTAAGTGTATTTTATGTGCCAGGCAGTGCCCAACATTGAAGTGGAAGCACACACTCCCTGCCCTCAAGGATATTCTGTCCATTTGGATATATATATATATATATATATATATAATTTTACAGAGAGGAAGGGAGAGGGATAGAGAGTCAGAAACATAGATAAGAGAAACATTGACCAGCTGCCTCCTGCACACCCGCTACTGGGGATGTGCCCGCAACCAAGGTACATGCCCTTGACCGGAATCGAACCTGGGACCCTTCAGTCTGCAGGCCGCTCTATCCACTGAGCCAAACCAGTTAGGGCAGACACATACATATAATTGCAATTCCGTGTAGTAAGCGAAACAATAGGCATATATAAACGGGGTGTAGGTCAAGTAAGGCTTTTACAAGAGGTGAGGCTAGCTGGCCTGCTAAATGTCAGGGAAGGACATTCAAGGCAGCTCTAGGGGTGGGGAGGCAGAAGGAGCAATACCCGAGAGGGCAGACCCCACAGAGGTGCTGCCGGAGCCCATTAAGGGAGGTAAGGAGCAGTGAAGATGATGCACGGGCGGGCCGTGGACGGCCATGCCTGTGCCACGTTCGTAAGGACTTGGACTTCATCCTTTCCGAGCGGCTCCCTCCTGGAAATGAAACAGCTGTGTAAACAAGAAAGAAAAACCGCATTAAGGAAACATTACGTTTTGGCTCATGTCTGGCACACAGCAGACAATCAATTAATGTTGAATGAATGGGCATAAGCGCCTCGGTGTAGACGTCCTTGTCCCCAGTTGATATGTTTTTCTCGCGGGACAAAACAACGCAGCCAAGGCATCCGTTTGGGAGGCTATAGGACAGGTTTGAGGTGGAAGAACTGCCATTCTGCCGGGCAGGGTTGGTGGACACAAAACCTCCAATAGGTTGTGGGCAAGGGATGCACTACTGTCGCAGACACCCCGAGAGCCACCCACCCACCGAGGCCGCTCTGTCCTGGGAGCAGCCGCGGAGAAAGCAGCCGGCGGACACTTTCCGCCGCTCAGAAAGCGGAGTGAGCCGAGTGTCCGGGTGCCGCCCGCACCGCTCACCTGTGCGCCCTCCGCCGGCCCCTCCGGGCGGAGCCGCGGCACGACACCCTTCCGGATTGGACGCACTCGGAATCCTGGGGCGGGCGTTAGAGGCCGAACTCTCTTGGGGATTGGCTATTCCGATGGACGGACGTGCGGCCCACGGAGCTGGTTCGCCGGTGGCTCTGGCTGGGCGGAGGGCGGGTCCCTTTCCGTGGGTCCCCTGTCAGTCATTGGCTCCCTGCGGTTTCCTTGGGGACGTGGCGCCGCCGCTGTCGCAGGCCTCCTTCCGGCTGGGCTGGAGACCGTGGGCATTCGCCCGGGACCGCGAGGAGAGGTGCTGGAGGAGCGGCGGGCCCCTGGACCCGTGAGTGTGAGTGCTGGAGGGCGGCGGGGCCGAGGGGAACGGGAAGCGAGGCGGAAACCCCCACCCCGCCACCCGGGGGCTGCCGGTTCCTCCAGGACCCCGCTGGCCTCGAGCACGTCCCCGCTCCCAGGGAGCCGGGGAGCGTCCGCCGGGCCCCAGAACCCGAGCGGACGTGTCTGGAATGGGAGCTCGGGGAGTGGGTGGGCGCCTGGCCTCCTCCTGGAGGTCTGGTCTCGCGGGCACAGCTGGAGGTAAGCCTGAAACCCACCCAACTCTTCCCAGGCTGCAGGCTTAGGAGATGCCTGGGACAAGGAGACCACCTTCTCCGGGCAAAAGGAAAAGGAGGTGACAGGCGTTGGGACCACTGAGGGGAACCCATGGCTAGGTAAGGCTGCTCACTTCCTTCTCAGCTGAGCTCGGTGCGGGGTGGCCGCAGGTTGAGGGGTCCTGGGAGGTTGTTAACAGTGAAGCTCGTCCTGGGTCTGCATCTGGACTTTGCATCGGGACACATGGTTGCAAAGATCAAAGTTTCATTCTTTTGAAGGCAGATACAATAGTTTCCAGCCCCTAACCCTCGGCCCAGGTCAGTGCTTGCTCAGCTCAGAAAGGGTTAGACTGTAATATTCTTTCAGATTTCCATTTGAGTGAAACTAGGTTAAAAAAAGATTTTTATTTTGTAATGAACCTTGAAAACAGACTGAGGTCCTTTTGAATCAATATAGAAAATGAACTTCACAGTTGAATACACTTGTCCAACCATTGTAATAATACTCTGAAGCGTTCAGAAAAGATTATTGTGGATCTGTGGATATGAGACAGTTGTCAAACAGAGTAAGCGGGGAAAGATGCAGAACAGTATATAAGGTGTAAAACAAAACAAAATGGAGATGCATACACACACACACACACACACACACACACACGGATATGTTACCATATATAATATGTATCTATGCTTGTGTATACATAGAATATCCCTGGAAAAATACATAGAAACTGGGTAGTAATGGTTGCCTCTGAGAGGGAAATGGTTGGATTAGGGCAAAAGACTCACTTTCCATTATATATATATATATATATATATATATATATATATATTTAAATTGTTTGATTTTTTTTACTGTGTGCATGTATTACCTATTAAAATATTTTTTAATCAGTGGAATACATTTCCTGACTACCCAATTTTTTGACAGCATTCTTGGTGGGAATGTCATAGTGCTCTGATTCTTCAACGTTATGAAGTTGCTCAGGGAGACGCGATCTTTTCATTAAAATAAGATTAATTCTTTGAATTGCACCCCAAAGTGCAGACTTGGAAAAAGATCAGATACAGCTTTTCTGACTTATATGGTAGAAGCACCATGAACCATATAGGTCCTTTTCTAAAATTTGAGACTTGAAGAACATTTAAGTTTCTGGTGGCATGAATTTTTGCATTTATTCGGAAGGGCTTTAATCCAGTTTAAAAACTATATTTTAGTACTCAGTTGTAGAGACTTTTCTTACTCATGTTTGTCTCATTTCAGGATCAGTTTTTCCTACCTCTGCCCAGCCTCCTGGTACTTTACTGTGCCCACAGTGAGCCCATTTCCCCGTCAGCGGGTAGCATTCCTAGGACTCTTCTTCATATCCTGCCTCCTTCTACTTATGTTAATCATGGACTTTCGACATTGGGGTGCTTCATTACCACGAGATAGGCAATATGAAAGGTGAGTCAGCTTTAGATCACTTTCCTCAGCTTTGCATTGAAGTCATAAATATTTTGATAAGCTGTTTAACACATTACTACCTTTGACCCTTTTGGGGAAAACTGTACTTTTGTTAGTAAAATTGCATGACACTTATTGCATAACAATCTTGACAATCTTCAGTTTTGATTCAGGAATGATGATGCTGTGTTTTAACCTTGTAAGGCATCTTTCCTATTTTCCTGTTTTTGTGGGCTAACTTGTTAGTGCATAAATGTTTACGATTGTTATGTACTCTTGATGCATTGACCCTTTTTATTATTATTGAATGACTCTCTTTATCCTTGATTATATTCTTTGCTATGAAATCTACTGGTCTGGTATTAATATTCTTAAGCTTTCTTTTGATTAGTGTTAGTGTGACAGGTGCTTTTCCATCCTTTTGGTTTTAGCCTATTCCAGTTTTTATACTTAAAGTGGGCTTCTTGAAGCAGCATTTAGCTGAGTTTTGCTTTTTATCCTATCTGACAGGGTCTGCTTTTTGTTTGGGGTGTTTAAGCCATTTACATTTAATGTGATTATCAATTATGTTTAAGTTTGAATCTATCTTGCTATTTCTTTTCTGCTTGTCATATCTGTTCTATGTTTGTTTTCCCTCTTTTTCTCCCTTCTTTTGACTTGAGTATGTATTATTCCATTTTGTCTCTCTTTTTAAAATTTATTTTTATTGTTGACAGTATTACAGATGTCCCTCATTTTCCCTCCTACGCCCTTTCCACCCACACCTGCCCCACTCCAGGCCTTCACCACACTATTGTCTGTGTCCATGGGCTCTGCATATAATGTTTTGTCTCTTGTTGGCTTATTACTATAACTCTGTTTTTACTTTTTTAGTGATTACTTTAGGATTTCATCTTGATAGTATACATTTTTAACTTATCATGGTCTACCTTCAAGTAATATACCACTTTACACATATTGTAAGAATCTGCCCTTTTGACCTTGCCCTTTGTGCTATTGTTGCCATATGTTTTACTTCATATAAGTGCCACCATATATTGTTTTTATTTTTATTATAAATATTCAAGGTGACTCTAATGTGCAGCTGGAGTTGAGAACCATTGTTCTAAAGTAGTGATTTTCAACTGGTGTGCTGCAAGAATTTTCTTTTTTTAATCCTCATCTGTGGATATGTTTTCATTGATTTTTAGATAGAGAGGAAGGGAGAGAGAGAGAAACATTGATCTGTTACCTCCCTTACGTACTCGAACTGGGATGGTACCTGCAACCTGGGTATGTGCCCTGACTGGGAATCAAGCTCTTCAGTGCCTGGGACAGTGCTCCAACCAACTGAGCCACACCTACTCGGGCACTGTAAGAATTTTTAAGGGCACTGGCCTCTTTTCCCTTAGATTGTTAAAATGAAAAAAATGACAATAGCCAACACAACAATAGCTGTCCAGTGCAGCGGTTCTCAACCTCTGGGTCGCGATCTCTTTGGAGGTCGAACGACCCTTTCGCAGGGGTCGCCTAAGACCATCGGAAAACACATATATAATTACATATTTTTTTGTGATTAATCACTATGCTTTCATTATGTTCAATTTGTAACAATGAAAATACATCCTGCATATCAGATATTTACATGACGATTCATAACAGTAGCAAAATTACAGTTATGAAGTAGCAACGAAAATAATTTTATGGTTGGGGGTCACCACAACATGAGGAACTGTATTAAAGGGTCGCGGCATTAGGAAGGTTGAGAACCACTGGTCTAGTGTGAATGAATCAAAATTATACCTATTTTTTGTCACATTGGCAAAAAATATAATATATGAACCAGGTGGTTACGGTTTTATTCCCAGGCAGGGCACTTGCCTGTGTTGCGGCTCAATCCCCAATAGGGGGCAGTCTCATCATTGATGTTTCTATTTCTCTCTCTCCCTTCCCTTGTTCTCTGAAATCAATAAAAAAATTTAAAAAAATCTTTATAATTTTCCTTCCAGAATTCCTTTTTTTTTTTTTTTTTTATGGCAGCAGCTACTGCTTAAGCACAAGTGACCTCTAGCTGGTGATAAAATCATTAAGCAAATAACTAGGAATTGATGGCAACACATATCACTTTAGTTCAACAGCTTATAAAAAAATTTTAAGCTAATGTTCGTCGTGGTTGTGATTTTTTTATTACATACATATAGTTTTATTTTTTCCTACTTAAAATGTTCCTAATTTACACAATGAATTATATATATGTGTGTATATATGTATATATACACGTATATACGAAAGGCTAATATGCAAAGTGTCCCCTCGGGGGTTTGACCGGGAGACCGGGAGTTCGCTCACTCGCTATGACATGAGCTGACCACCAGGAGGCGGTATGGAATGAAGGAAGGCCCCTGCCCTGCCAGGAGCTGGAAGGCCCTGATTGGCCCTGATCGCTGGCCAGGACTTGGGACCCTACCCATGCATGAATTTCATGCACTGGGCCTTTAGAGTGTGTGTGTGTGTGTGTGTGTGTGTGTGTGTGTGTGTGTTTCAGAGAGGAAGGGGGAGAGAGAGAAAGAGAGAGGGAGAGAGAGAGAGAAACATCAATGATGAGAGAGAATCATTGATTGGCTGCCTCCTGCATGCCCCCTACTGGGGATAGAGCCTGCAACCTGGGCATGTGCCCTTGACCAGAATCGAACCTGGGACTCTTCAGTCCACAGGCCGACACTCTGTCCACTGAGTCATACCAGCTAGGGCTATATCAGTATTTGTGATATTCCACAAAGAGTGAATAGCAGGTCCTCAAGTAACATTGTTTTGTTCAATGTTGATGAGGAAAAAAAACAATTGATTCCTGGCTGGGGCCACTGTGTGTAGTTTGCATGTCCTGCCCATGTCTGTGTGGGTTTTCTCTGGGTGCTTTGGTTTCCTCCCACATCCCGAAGATGTGCACATGAGGTGGATTGGATGTCTAAGAAACCTTTGGAGCAGCGGTTGCCAACCGGTGGTCCGCGGACCACTGGTGGTCCGTGAGGTCCGAAAGGTTGGCGACCGCTGGTCTAAATGGTCCCAGTCTGAGTGAGTGTGGGTGTGTGTGACTGTACCCTCGGTGGAAGGTCCAAGTGGGCTCCCGTCTTGTGCCCTCAGCTGCTGGGTGGACTCAAGCCACCTGGGACCCTGAACTGGAATCAGCAGGTTAGAGCATGATTATCTTACTTGTTTTTATTAATCTTTCTTAAATATATGTATAGCTTACATTTATTTCAGTGTTTAATATTAGAAGTGTTTTGGGTCTTTTTTTAGAAGTTGGTGATGTTTTGGTGGCCAGAAACAATAGGAGCTTAACTCTTGTTTATATCAATTAGCCTATGGTACAACTGATTTTGCTACATATTCTTTTACTTAAAGTCATCCAAGTTTCCAAGAACCTATCGATGATGTTAAGTGAGGACTGACTGTACTTACTGGTGCCTTCATGGGAGCAAGTTTGGAAAACCTTGACCAAGAAAATATGCCCATAAGAACACTGAATTCATTCTATGGTCTTGATAAATGGTGCATTGCTTTAATTAGAAATTATAATCTCTGTTACACATTGCATCTTTGTACGTATTTTAATATGTATGAAAGTAGCTAATGTTTAAAAAAATCTTAATTTATTTTCATATTGAAAAAATGTTTTAATTCAAAAAATTTCAGCCATTCATGGAACTTATCACTTCTGGGTGATAACATCCCAGAACTTTATAAGCCTGTGTGTGGGTTTCCCCCTCAGTAGTTTCAAAACTGAGGAGTTGCATTTTTTTTCTTCATTATGTGCCCACCCTCAGTGCTTCTGAAAGGAGAAAGGAGGAGTTTGCATTAGAACTAGAAGTTAGGGAAAAGTAAATGTAGAAGAGAGTAATGGGATGTCAGTAAGGATGGAATCCAGAGCTGTTTTTTTTTATTAACAAATGTTTTTTTTTTTTAGAGCAGTTTTAGGTTCCCAGCTAAATTGAGCCTTCCTAAGGAGTTTCAATTCTGCTTAAAGCAAGTCAAAAGAGGCATTATTTTTGGTTAGAAGAAAATTTACTAACTTTAGGATATTCAGATAAGTTGTGTTCTTATGTACAATAGAACAATTCAGAGATTAAAGGCACTTATTCGCATTTATTTATTTATTCTCTTACTGGTCCGTTGTAGTATTTATAAGCAGAGCTTTAACATATGAATGTTTCTGGCTGCCCTGATTAAATCTTGTTGGGAGATAAAGAGTAACCTTACAAGATGCCTTCCTGGGCGTGTATTACTAGCATCCGTCATGCACAGCTACTTTGGCTATAATGTTATTATATTTGGTTCTGATCCTTGAACAGAATTGAAGAGTATGTGACATTCAGCAAAGAGCTGGTTGCCCCATGCTGATGAGGGCCACTTTGACTGACCTTTGGCGCATTACTGAGTTCTATTTGAACTCTAGGAGTGGTATAATTAGTTTTGATTTTTGTAAGCTAGGTATTGGTTTGGTCAGTTAGTGCTCTAATGCTGTTAATGTTTTCAGGCTAATGGAAGTGAAAAGCCACTGTCTTCCAATTCTACCTTGGGTGATGTATATGTGGGTAGCTTTCTTTTCATTGATTCAGCAGTGACCAGAGGGAAATCATGCTTCTCAGACAGAGAGAAAATACGTGTGTGAGGGGGAGAAGGGTAAGTGTGTGATGGTCAGTCAGATCTCTGGGAAGGTGGATGTGAGGGATTCCAAGGCTTTTAGAACTTTTCTCTTGGGCTTTAGTTCCCCTTCAGGAATTAACTTAGTGCAGCATCAGCAAAGCAGGAGGGTCCACCATTGCAAGTAACTGACCATGATGACTAAGTCCAGGACTGCAGATCCCAAAAAGGACCAGCCATCCATCCACCCATGTCAGGAGCCTAGCCAGAGGAAGACCTTCAGGTGCTTGATAAGTGTAAGAAGCCTTATAGGTCATAAGATGCCAGAGTTCCATAAAGAGGTGATAGTACTTCCCAGAAAGGAAAATTGTTCTTCAGCTACTTATTTGTATGCAAGATGAGAAAAATGGAGGTTTTCTATTGCCTGAAGCATTGATCAAAGACTCAAATGGGAAGTGTAATTTTAAAATTACACTGGTCCTCTGGTCCTATCTTTCTTCCTTGTGTTCTAGTATCAGTGGAAATTTTTCTGCATACAGGTAGACTCCTAAGGGAAGAGAAAGAAAAGCTGAATTGCACCCAAATTAGAGCTTAAAGTTGTTTATCTTGACAGGAACCAAAGAAGATGACAGGATGCTTTGGGAAGCCATTGAAACTTTCTAAAAAGGAGACCAATTGATTTTGAGTATAGCGATACAAAGACATCAGGAGTTAGTAACAAAGCAATAGCTCTATATCATGAGCTCTAGGACAAGACTAATCAGCATTGATTGATACATATCAGAGAAATGCAAGAGACACTGTGATAATATCAAGGTGCTGCGTATAAGATAACTACTCTTGAGAAACTGATAGCCGAAATGGAGAAGTAGAGCAAACATATGTGAAAGAAGTCTTAGGGGTTCATACTGCAATACAAGTTCTCAAGGGGAATAATGACACTCCACGTTTTACAACAGAAGATGGAGGCCTTTTCAGATCATGTGGCTACTACGAGAATCAGCCACTGTGGAATGGAGGCTTCTTAAGAACGGGGAAGCTTATGTCAAGAAGAGGAAGGGGGATGAACAGGTAGAGAAGCAGATGGATGTTAGGACAGAAAAAAAGAGGTCACATTAGAGCATTGGTGCTCAAAGTGTTTACTAACCCTTCAAGTCTCTGAGACAAAATTATGCATGGGTAAAAGTCATTCAAAGTGCTGGATAACCAATGGATTTTAATGTTCTGGAGTATAAAACGTTTCTAGATAAGGTTTTAGATTCCTCATTGCAGCTAACTTAATGGTCGGTTGCAAAATAGCAGCCAGGAGCAACAAGGGCTGCTATGATAGGAAATGAATTACCTTGCCTGTTTTCTATCTGTGGTATCTTTCGAGGTCAGTATTTGCAAGAATTCTGTAATAAACCCAGACCTCTGCCCAGCCTTCATGTGATCGATGTGAGCTGTTCCGAGTTTATTGGTAGATCGTGAGCCCAGTTCAGCCCAGTAATTTGATTAGCCTGGGAAAGAATGTGGTGAAATGGAATCTTTAGGACTATGAACTTTCCAGTGTGTAACAGATTTTTACCACCTGTTTCATTTCCCATAACTTGCTCTCATATCAAATCCAGAGAAAAGTTCTACCTGACCCTATACTATACAACATTATATTGAAGCTTAACTGTATCTTCTTCTCTTTCTCTTTTTTTTTTTTTTGTTAATCCTCACCTGAGGATTTTTCCATTGATTTTTAGGGAGAGTGGAAGAGAGAGAGGGAGTGACAGAGAGAAACATTGATGTGAAAGATATCAATTGGTTGCCTCCTGTATGAGCCTGATCAGGGCTCGACCCAGGGAAGAGCCTGCAACTAAGGTACCCTTGACCAGAATTGAACCAGGGACCCTTTGGTCCACAGGCCGATGCTCTATGCCAGCCGTGGGCAAACTACGGCCCGCGGGCCGGATCCGGCCCGTTTGAAATGAATAAAACTAAAAAAAAAAAAAGACCGTACCCTTTTATGTAATGATGTTTACTTTGAATTTATATTAGTTCACACAAACACTCCATCCATGCTTTTGTTCTGGCCTTCCGGTTCAGTTTAAGAACCCATTGTGGTCCTCGAGTCAAAAAGTTGGCCCACCCCTGCTCTATGCTCTATCCACTGAGCAAACCGGCTAGGGCTCTTCTCTTTTTAAAAAAATGCATTTTGCATTGTAGAATAGGAAAGGTACTCAGCTCTACTTTTTTGGTTTTAGAATGGTTTTCTACATGCTCTTCTTTTTTAATCCTCACCCAAGGATATTTTTTAAAAATTTATTTTTAGAGAGAGAGGAAGGGAGAGAGAGAGAAAGGGAGAGAGGAAGAGACATTGATGTAAAAGAGAAATATTGATCAGTTGCCTCTTGTGTGTGCCAGGACTGGGTTCGAACCCACAACCCAGATATGTGCCCTGACCAGGAGTCGAACCGGCAACCTTTCAGTGTATGGTATGACACCCAACCAATTGAGCAACACCAGCCAGGGGTACATGTTCTGTTTTAACAACTTTTCTTTTTTTGTCCAAAGTAAGGATTTGTGGTCTATATAGCAATATGAAATCACCGGTAAACACAGTCTAGATTGTTCTGAGCGGCATGACACGTGGCTTAGTGTTCTGATCATAGGTGGATTTACTACAAAGCTGATACCTACACTTCTATGAAGCTACTTATACCTCCATTTTTAAGGTTCCTCATTTGCATACGCCCCTTTTGTATTTGTAATGTTGAATCTTTTTTTTTTAAAGATGCCCATTCAAATTTAAAAGGCTTCCGAGACAAATTTTTTTTTTTAATATATTCCATTGATATTTTTATAGAGAGGAAGGGAGAAGGATAGAGAGTCAGAAACATCGATGGGAGAGAAACATCGATCAGCTGCCTCCTGCACACCTCCCACTGGGGATGTGCCTGCAACCAAGGTACATGTCCTTGACTGGAATCAAACCTGGGACCTTTCAGTCTGCAGGCTGACGCTCTATCCACTGAGCCAAACCAGTTAGGGCCCAAGACAAAATTTTAATCTACCACACAGTATATATTCTTAGCACCAAGAATAGTAATCCTTTACTGACTAATAAGCTAAAAACCATTCTCATGGGGCTCCTTTTCAAGTGAAACTTTTTTTTTTTCCCCTGTCAGTTCAAGTGAAACTTTTGAGGAGGCAGCAATATTTGTCCTTTTCAGACCCTCAGGCTCTAAGGGAACTTCATATTTTTTAGCCTCAGTGCTCATAAGTATTCACCAACTCTTAACCGTCTTTTCTTTATGGATTTTGTAGCCCCTTGCTCCAGAGTCTTCTGTTCTTTGCTCTCTCAGTGTTATCATGTGATAAGAGCAGTGGCGGCAGCAGCGCAGCACTGTGCTAACTGCTCCCCATGCCTGCCTCTCTGAGGGTGGAGACTCCCCTGTCCGCATTTTGCAGACAAGGAGACAGTCTGAGAGAAGTCATTAACTTGCTGAGGTCACGCAGCATGGCCAGTGCTGTCGCTGAGACTCAAACCTGGGTGTTGCTGGTAATATCTCTTACTGGTTTCATCTTCCTGCTCTCACTCAGATGTCTTGGGATGAGAATCTAAGAAAATCTCAACACAAAGTACCGTCTTAGGGCCTAGAAGCTTTTATTGTTTTACAGTGTAATGTTTTATTTTTAATCTGGGTGTTAGGCACACAGGCATTGTTTTCTTCTTCTTTTATATCCTTTATTTTATGAACATTCTTTTTATAGCTACAAAACGTTTAAGAGATTGTAGAAAAGAACAATTATTATTTTTATGAAATACATTTTTTTATTCATGTAATTGCGGCAATTTATTTATTTATTTTTTAATTGTAGCAATTTAAAATGCAAAGCAAAAAGTCCCATAAAAAAAATTACCACCCTGTCCTGGCTAGTGTAGCTCAGTTGATTGGGCGTTGTCCCAGGCACCAAAAGTTTGCTGGTTCAATTCCCGGTCAGGGCACATGCCTGGGTTGTACGCTCAATCCCTGGTACTGGGTGTGCAGGAGGCAGCCAATTGATGTTTTCTCTCACATTGATCTCTCTCTCTCTTTCTCTCTCTCTCTCTCTCTCTCTCTCTCTCTCTCTCTCTCTTCTCCCTTTTCCTTCCTCTCTCTCTAAAAGTAAATAAAAATCAAAATCAGAAAACACATGTCATGTCAAGTGATACATCATCTATAGTGTTTTTATGTTTATATATAGGAAGGATAGAAATTATTAGAATTATTTTAGTTATTTTGTGTGTCTAACAAACCGCCACAAAAGTGAGTAGCTTATAACAACAAAAACCAGGTATTTACCTGGGCCTAGGAGCTCTTTAATGCTCTGTAGAGCTTGCCACAACCAGTTTCAGAACTGCCCCCAAACATGGAGGAGTCTTTTAGTTATCTAACTTCATTGGTCTCTAGGCAAACAGATCAGCAGTTGCCTTGTATACATCAGGACATATGGACAGTATTGCTTCACTCCTTTGTTAGGACCCATAGCCCTATGTACCTGGCATATGTAGATGTTTGATGAAGATTCATGAACAATGAATTAAATGGTGGTGCCTTTTGTGGACCTGGCTTCTTCACACTGAGCTGTCTTTTTGCCCGGCTTAGGTATTTGGCTCGAGTAGGGGAGCTTGAAGCTACTGATACTGAAGACCCAAATCTAAATTACGGACTTGTTGTGGACTGTGGCAGCAGTGGCTCCCGGATTTTTGTTTATTTTTGGCCAAGACATAATGGGAACCCCCATGATTTGCTGGACATCAAACAGATGAGAGACCGCAACAGCCAACCGGTGGTTAAAAAAATCAAGCCAGGTACTAACCGGAATATATTTGTTGTCAATCTCTCTTAGCTGTTACAGACTTGGGAGAGGAGAGAAGAGATATCCTTTTCTCTTGGGAGTCTGGATAATGGAATATATCTCAGTCTGGAATATATCTCATTCATTGCCTCCCTCCCTCAATTAAATAAAAGTTTAGGACCTTAAGCAGAACCTGTGGGGAATCAGTTTCTGAGCGCTTCTGAGTGCATGTGATCTGCTTTTTAAAGAAAGTGTTTTCCATTTCTGAAGGAATCTCTGCGATGGCAGACACTCCCGAGCATGCCAGCGATTACCTTCGTCCTCTGCTGAGCTTTGCTGCTGCTCACGTGCCTGTGAAGAAGCACAAGGAGACCCCCCTCTACATTCTGTGCACCGCGGGCATGAGGCTTCTTCCTGAGAGGTGAGATGCAGGGGCTGAGAAACACGGAAATGGGTGGCAGGAGAGAGGAGAGGCTGATTCCAGGCGTGTCCCCTGTGGTTTCCTGGTCTCAAGGCGGGATGTGGATTCATCACAGAGTTGACAGGTGGCACTAAAAGACTCCTTGCTCAAAAATAGGGCAGATCTACCCCTGCTCGCAATGATTTCACAGGAAGTTGTTCACACCTTCATGTCATTTGCTTCTTTGGGATCCATATCTATCTGAGATGGCTGTAATGATTCTTAGTTTTGATTGAGGGTTTGGAGCAGTGGTGATGGTGTTCAATTTGGATCATGAGGCACCCAGAAGGGGAGCATAGTAACAGAATGGTAGTAGGAAGAGCACCTGAGGGACCGGGTACCTGGGGGCTAGTCGGACGGCTCGGGTAGGAATGCTGCTTTATCTGTAACTGTGCCTGGCTCCCTGGTGATAGTTGGTGCTACGTGCAAAGCTCAGGCTTCATTGCTACACTGACCAGTCTTTTCAAGCCCAGCCAGATAAGTCTTTTCCACTTGACCATGGCAGTTAGGCCTGGCATCTTGCTATCTGATCCCTCTTCCCTTACTGGAAGAGGAGGAGGAAGAGGAAGAGGTAGTGGCTATACTTGGCCCAGATCCCTCTTTGTGATGTCTCCCCTTCGACCACCTCCCTGGCCCCTCTACAGATCATGGGATGGGAGTGAGCTCCCTTAACTTAGAATTCATCCTTCTAGAATGTTCATCATCTCACAGGCATCAGGCATTTTTTCTTGGTAAACAGCAGTTCCCTTTTTCACAGTTTCATTTTGTATACTTGGCCAACAATGAAACGTCAGCTATACATTTAAGGCTGCATGCTGCTTATGCCAGACATGCCAGACAATATAACATATGTCAGCGCTTCTTTCAGTGGACTGTTTCCTTCTGTTGAGACATGCAGCTACTGGTTTACTATCTGGTTTGCTGTCAAGAAGCAGATAATTTTATACAGCCATTCATCAACTTGGGAGGCCTTCTAGCTCCTTATTTTCCCATGTATCTTGGTCTTTAAAAAAATTTTCTTTTTTAAACTTATTTTTAAAACCAAACTTTAAGTATTAGAGCTGCAATCGTACATCATTAAAGGAAATCTTAAAAGTAAAAAAACAGAAAACAAAAAACAAAACACTTACAATCGTACTACTCTATCAAACTGTTTCATTTTGTCACATTCCCTTTCTCTCTGTATGTAATTTATACAAAGTTGCAATCATACTGTGCATGCAATTTAGAATTTTTGTTTTTGACATAAGTAATATTTACATTGTTCAAAATTTTAGAAACTCAGGGAAGAGTATAGATCAGCGGTCGCCAACCTTGCGGACCTCACGGACCACCAGGGCCCGCGGACCACCAGTTGGCGACCGCTGGTCTAGATAACACAGTAGTGCCACATCACAAGTCTGTGAATAGCCTTATTTATGTCTCACTGCAAAGGAGCGGGTAGGAGGGCCGGAGGAAAACTGACTTGGAGGTAGAACATTAGTCAGCCAGCAGGGCGATGGTTTGGCCACGTTTTGTGTGTCTGGAGCAAAGGAGAGGATGGCCTCATCTCCTGGCACTCTGTCAAAAAATTGTCCCAGCAAACCCACTGTGTTGTTTTACTTCATTTGTCTAAATGTTAACTGTCAGCGTGGAAGCTCTGAACATTAATGTCTATTTTATCTTAAGAATTTTTAAAGAACTTGCCTTTTCTTTTAACTTTTTTTCTGATCACCTCTTTTAATAATGCCTAACTGTATCCTGGGTTATGAAGTCATTGCTACCTCTAAAGCAACTGTAGTTATTGACATAAGTGTAACTACCACTGCAAAAACCTGTTTTGTATAAACGATGTTTTACTAATTTGTTAGCATTTGTAAGCAGTATTCAAAATGGATTTAAATCAGCTGGACTGTATTTTGAATTTATTGGCACTAGGTTTTATTTTTTTGACAAAGGCCTGGACTAGTAGACTGTTTCACCAACCTTTTATTTTGTAATAAAAAAGCCTTTTAAAAATTATAAAGAAAATACAAGGTGATATTTAAGGGGAAAAAAAACCTTTTTATTATGGGAAATTTCAAACATATATGAAAGTAGAGAGAACAGTGTAATGAATCCCCATTAACCCAGCTTCAACAGTTGTTAACATTTAGCCATTAAACATTTTTTAAAAAAACAACTTAGAAAATGAAAGTTAGTGTTTTGTTTTTTAATATAAATTGGAATCATAGCATATGTTGTTTTGTAACCCATTACAACTCAAAATATATTGGACAAATTTTCATGTCAATACATGTAGATATAAATTGACCTCATTTCTTTTAAAATCTGTATAGTATTATATTGTGTGGATGTACTGTAAATAATTTAACCAATTCCTATTGATGTAATTTAGGCTACTTCCAATTTTTCATTGTTATAAATAATGCTGCAGTATTTTTCCTCTTTATATTTTTATTTGATGATGTCCTTGCAATAAATTTCCAAAAGTGTAATAGGTGGGGCAAAGACTAAGGACATTAAAATTTTTGATAAGTAGTTCTGGATTGCCCATTAGAAAGGTTGTACCAGTAATTTTCCTTCCAAACAGCAGTGTATGTTGGTGCCCCTTCTTTCATAGCGTGACTAAAACAAGCAAGCCCTCTTCGTTGGGTAGTTAAGAAGCATAACCAATAGGGATAGTGAAATAGCGCCTCCTGTTCCCAATGTGAAATCCATGTTGCATGAGTTTTATATGTATAACAATGAATTTTTTTTAGAAACTATACTTGACATTATATTGGAAGATTATTACATTAAATTCTTCGCCTTGAAGTGCTAACAACATACTTTACTAAGTCATGCTGACAACTATCTGAGCCAATAGAATATTTTTGTAATGAGTAATTTTAAAAATACAAAATAATTGGTCTTATTTTTAACCAACATTTTTCTCTAGATTCTTATTATTACTTCTAGCTTTGTTTCTTTGCTCTTTGTCTGATAACATGATGATATAACACTGTAGAGGAAAAACTACCCTATGGATACTAGGCTTCAAATGTTAATCCCAAATTGTTATAATTTTTGGATTTTGATCCTGATTTGGGGTTCTCAAATGATAAGATTTTATAAAGAAAAATAACTCAACCATGAAATATAGAAAAGGAGATTAAAAGTTTATTGTAAGCTTATGTGCAGGATTATGTAAAAACCTGTGGCCTGACAGTGCTGCTTATGTGGAGAAGTGAAGCATTGTTTCTGAGACTGTGCTCCGAGGTGTAGCAGCTTTCTCTCATAGTAGTTAGGAGTCATGTAATTATAGCTATTTTATAGATTGCAAAACTGTACTTCACCTTCCTGCGGTTTATGTAGCCTATGAGAGGCATAGAACCATAGACTCATCGTCACTCTGACTTGTAACATTATATAAAGAAAATGTATTACTATTGCCTTTTAAGTCAGAGGCTATATTTTGGAGGCAGTTGAAACCTTTGGAATCAAAGGAGCTACCATAGAAAAGCAGGCCTGACAAGGGATGGGTGGGTGAACAGTGAGGTCATAACAAGGCTATGAGGAAGGTCAAGATGAGGCTGTTTGTGAGAAGAGAATTTAACAATTACTTTTTGAACTTTTTGTTCTCTTTTACAGGAAGCAGTTGGCTATCCTGGCTGACCTCGTGAAAGATTTACCACTGGAGTTTGACTTCCTCTTTTCACAGTCTCAGGCAGAAGTGATCTCTGGGAAGCAAGAAGGTATTGGGCCCTGAGGGGCGCGCTGGTTCACCTCCCAGCCAACCATGACCTAGTCTCTCTAACGGGTGTTTAGGATTATTTTATATATCTGATTTTTATTTTTTTGACAAAACTTTTCTTGATTATGCTATCTAGTTTATTTGCATACTATGCATTGGTATTTGCTTTAGAATGCTGCCCTCTAGAAGTCATAAATTTATATCGTTTTTAACTTTGTGCTAAGGACTATGTTTATAAGAATGTATTAGTATTTAATGGTGATTCCAAATGGATCTTTGATTACCTATTAGTAGTTTTGAAAACATACATACACCTAAGGGTTGTACTAAGTTTGCAAAATTCGAATGTAAAGCAAATTATGAGTTTAAAAGTAAGGGGAAACTTTAATCTCAGGCACTGATCAAGATGAGTTACTTTTTTGTTAAGGGCTCTCCCTTTTTTACACCTACAATGCAGTATAGATGCTTCCTAAAAACACACACTATTGGCTTTGTAGTTTTGAGGTGGAGTTGAATGTGTGTTCTCACTGTGGCCTATATGATGAATTATATTTCATTTCTTGAAAAAAACTTCTAGTTGCCATCCACATAAGGGAAAATATTTACCGTTTTCAATTTCAACATTGCGTTTTTCAGCCCTAAAATTTTCATTTGGCTCTTTTTCTGTTTCTTTGTTGAGACATTCCGCCTTTCCATTCATTATATTTCTTTGTTATGTAGCTGTTGTTGATTTTATTTCTTTGTTATGTAGCTGTTTTAATATATTTGTCTGATAATTCTAACGTCTCTGTCATATCAGGGTTGGCATCTTTTGACCATCTTTTCCCTTATGAGTTGAGATTTTCCTAGTTCTTTGTATGCCAAGTAATTTTATATTATATCCTGGGCATTTTGAATATTACATTATGAGACTCTGGGTCTTGTTTCACTCGTAAGAAGAATATTGATGTTTGTTTGAGCAGATAGTTTACCTAGCTTGGTTCTGGCCTCAAGGTCTGACCTGCCTTCTGTGGGCTGTGATTCTCTTGGTTCATTTTCAAAGCCATGGCACTGTTATTGAATTTGTCCCATGCGTGTGCCAGGCGTTGGCCAATCCGGAACCTGGGCTTAGCCCATACAAATTGGTTGTCCTGCCCCTACCTCAGTTCTCAACACCTTTGATATATTGTTTAGAGTCAGACCCATGCATGTGTAGCTTGGAGGTGAGCCCAGGAGTTCACCACTTTATTTCTTCTCTCCACGATCTCCCCAACACTTTCCATTTCCCCAGGGCTCACTGTCATGGTCCTCCAGTTAGAAAGCTAGAGTGTTAATTTGCCCACTCTGCCATGCATTCCCATGATGTGTCTGCATCCAGGGCCAAGTGGTGGAGGACAGAGGGGAAGAAATAAGCAATAGGGATTTGCTGCAACTCTTAAGGCTACAGTTCCTTTGATCAAAAAGGACTCACATCCCTAGGAGTTTTAGGAACCTGCCCAACAGTCACCTCTGCTGCCGAAGGATTGCCCGGAGGGAGAGAACAAAATTAAGGAAAAAAAGCAAGGGATTTTCCCCACTCTCCCTAAACCTTTGGAGTCCCCTCTCCTGCTCCTCAGAACAGAAAGCAAGGACTTAAAGTTCTTTCTGTCCACACTGGTGTATACTTCGTGTTTCAATCAAGCTGCCTGTGAGTCCATGCCAGGCAATGTAAGAGAAAAAAATGGGACGCTCATGACTGGTTTGGTGCTTCTTTAAATTCTGATCTCTGTCCCAGTGTGTCTACTGGCATTTCTTTCAGACTTCTCAGAAAGCTGCCCCCGACATTCTCTCCAGAGTTTATGTTTGTATTCAGTGGGGAGGCTGGTGGAATGTGCTTACTCTCTCTTGTCAGAACCAGAACTCCAAGATTTACTTTGTGTAATGTTTGTTTCTACACAATAATTCCTATTCGTTGTAGGAAATTGAGAAAATGCAAATAGTTTTAAAAGGAAAAGCATCACAAGATAAAAGATTTTACATTAATACATTGAGAGTGTAGAGTAAAATACTATTAGCACTCTTTTTCCAAGAAAAGGAGAATAGAGCAGCCCTGCGAGAGAGAGGTTGCATACATGCTGTAGCAGTCGAGAACTAAGCGAGGGCTTTTCTCTTTCTCTCCTAGGGGTTTATGCATGGATTGGAATCAACTTTGTTTTGGGAAGATTCGACCATGTGGATGGTGAGTAATGTTTTCTTATGAAGTTCTTTAAGTAGGGCTGAAGGTTTAAATCATACCCTACCAGTAGCATATAAGCACTAATGTTGGGTTTTTCTTTTTTTAAAACTTTAATTGCAAAAAAAATACATATAAAAAAAAACCAAAAAACTTAAATTGCTTCATTTTCCAGCCTAATTTGCTTTCTTTTATTTCTTTTAACTTTTTAATATGGAAAGTTTCAAACTATCACAAAAGTAGAATAAATAATGAAATGAACCTCTATGAATCTTTTACCCAGACTCAACACGTACTAACATTTTGCCATTTCTGTCCCCACACTCCCTCCATACAAAACAAGTTTTTTTCTATTGGATTTTTTTTAGAACAATAAACACCTTTATTACATGAGTTAAGATGGGAGGAGGATATATTTGCCTTTGTGGGCCTCATCCAAGGTTATGTTTTTTATTGATTTGAGAGAAGAAAGGAAGGAGGGAAGGAGGGAGGGGGGGAGGGAGGGAGGGAGAGAGAGAGAGAGAGAGAGAGACAGACAGACAGACAGACAGACAGACATGGATTAGCTACCTGAGAGAGAGAGAGAGAGAGAGAGAGAGAAAACATGCATTAGCTACCTGTCATATGCTCCCCAACTGTCCCCTTGTTTATTTTAGAATCAGATGCTGAAGCCCCGCAGGAATTGGCAGCAGGACGCAGAAGGACAGTAGGAATACTGGATATGGGAGGAGCCTCTCTCCAAATTGCTTATGAAGTTCCTACCTCAACCTCAGTCCTTCCTCCAAAACAGGTATTACCTTTTAGGGAAAGTCACTGGGAATGTCAGTATTTAAAAAAGAAGAGCACTGTCTTTGGATTTGTACCAAATATTTGGTACAAATATTTGTTCAGAGACTTGCGAGCTTGTGTTCTTTCTCTAAGCCTTAGTTTCCTAATATATAGGAAGGGAACAACAGTAGTATCTACTTCATAAAGTTGTGAGGATGAAATACATCCATGAATGTAAAGCACTAAGCAGACTGGCAACCATATAATAAATGTTTAATACATTTTAGCAATTGTAAGTATACTGCCTGTCTCCTAAAGTTGCCTTAGAGTTAATCATGATAATGCATATACATCCCAGAGCACAGTGTTCGGTACATACTTGTTCATTAAATTTATTTTCTTGTTCATTAAATGATTACCAAATGATCATTTATTACAATGATTTCATTCTTATATTTCTTACCTGACTAGAATGTAAAGAATGTACTTTGAGCCCTGGCCAATGTGGGTCAGTGGTTGAGCGTTGTCCCATGCACCAAGAGGTCACTGGTTCGATTCCCGGTCAGGGCACATGCCTGGGTTGTGGACTTGATCCCCAGTAGGGGACGTGCAGGAGGCAGCTGATCAATGATTCTCTTCATTAATGTTTCTATCTCTCTTTTGCTCTCTCTTCTCTCTGAAATCAATAAAAATATAAAAATAAAATAAAAATAAAAGATCTTAAATGCCTAATGTATTTTTTATATAATTCACAAAATTGTGCACATTCACAAAATTATGCAACCAAATGAAACTTCATATTCATTATTAGTCATAAATAGATAGATAGAGCACCTTTTCAATGGAGGTACAATAAAATTAAACTTTCCCAATTCCAATGTCACTGGGAACATTAGGACTTCTTGAATAGTTTCAGAAAAGGCCATAGAATACATCTCATGATGATTTCCCAAATTCCTTAAATTTATTTTTTTCAAAGGATTTTTTTCTAATTATGAAAACACTACATTCCCATTTTAGAGAATTGGAAACTGAGAAAAGTACATGCAAGATAATGACATCTGTAGTATTTCTGTCTTCTATATAACTACAAATTGTGTTTTAGTCTCTAACTTGGTATTTAGCCTCCCTGATTTGTTCTTTTTTAGACAGTCTTGTCACTTTATGTTTTTGTTTAAAATAATGCTATGAGGATGAAAGAATGTTACAAAATATTTTAAATAGTCATATCAAATGAAGCCTGATGTATAGCAATGTCATAGCTTTCTAGAAATCAACCTAAACTAAAATTCCCTTTTCCCCTTTTCATTGTATTACAGGAAGAGGCTGCGAAGATCCTGCTGGCTGAATTCAACCTGGGCTGTGATGTGCATCACACTGAACATGTGTATAGGGTTTACGTCACCACCTTTTTGGGTTTTGGGGGCAACTTTGCCCGACAGCGCTATGAAGACCTTGTACTGAATGAAACGCTTAACAAAAACAGGTACGTTTGACATGGGATCTGTGCTTCCGAAATAGAATGTTGTCAGATTGCAGATATTAGAAATATTCATATCCTACTAAGATACGTCCTTGCTTTCTTCTTCCTGACCAGCCCTGCCAATGGGGTACCATCTCGTAGAGATCCTCTGGTAGTTGATCTGGTAGTTGAGACCCTCGGTAGATGATCTGGGTGAGAGTGCATTCTAATCTTTGTTACATAATAGGATCCATAAAAAAGTACAGCAGCTTATTGTGGTGACCTCTTGCTGTGTCTCACTTCAGACCTCACGGGATCGAGATTAAGTTGTTAATTTTAAATGTGCAGTATAATATAGATTCTAGCAGTTCCTTCTACATGGAAATGCTCAAGACATGCTTGTTGAATTATAGTGTAGTTGCATGTTCTGCGGGAGTTAGGTTCTGTAGTACGCTTAAAAGATAAAAAGCATGTGTAGTCAAAATTAACCTTTAAGTTATTCTCTTGTTATTTCCCGAATGGCAGTTTTCCTTCAGCCTGGACCAGATCACTGATTTTTATTTTATTTTATTTGAGGACCAGATAAAGTAGTTAGGCCATAATGTACAAACAATTGTGGGTTTTTTAGCATTAAAAATTATTTTATAGTCCTAGCCGGTTTGGCTCAGTGGATAGAGAATCAGCCTGCAGACCAAAGGTTGCAGGCTCCTCCCTGGCCCAGGCCCTGGTCAGGGCTCATTCAGGAGGCAACCAATCAATGTGTTTCTCTCACATCGATATTTCTGTCTTTCCCTCTCTCTAAAAATCAATGGAAAAATATCCTCAGGTGAGGATTAACAACAAAAATAATAAATAAATAAATAAAACATTTAAAATTATTTTATCATTCTGCACATTGAAGGAAAGCATAATAGATGGCAGTTCTTTTCACCATACAATTATTTACCCCCATTTGTTTAGCTAGAAACACTACTTTGAAAAGGTATTGATATATCCCATTTGTAGAAGTACTGGTATATGTTAGTTTTCTACAGCTCTAAATTATGTTGGGAGCATGTTAAAAAATATTGTCTCATAAATTTTTAAAGTTTTTGTAAGAGTTCAAGAAGTTTTGGGAGAATCCTGTTATCCTGGACACTTGATAAATGCATTGAAATTAAGCAGTGTGTTTGTATTCTGAAAATACTCTTAAATCCATACAAATGTTACTTGGGCTATGGAGCTCAGTTCACTCCTGCTGGCACTATGACATCTCAACAATTATTATGAAAGTTTCACACCAATTTTGTTTTGTTCCTTCTTCGTTAGTCACTGTGCTTCCTTTTCCATTTTCTTCCTTTGTTGTTCTGCTCTTTTTTTCTGCATCTGCTGTTTTCTACCTCAGACTTTGCCAGGCTGCATCGTCTTCCCACACATTGGCATTTTCTTGCCATGTATCTAAGTCATCTGGTAATTCACATAAGTGATTATTCACCTTGTGTGGTTGCTAATCTGTCAGAGAAACCTGTGCTTCCTGAGATGTCAAAACTTCCTGGTTCTATCTTCTTAAAATGATTTTCTAAGTTTTCCTTATAGTTAGTGTCACATCCCTAAAATAGGTTCCAGTTGCCCAAGCATTTTGTTGTGTTGCCACATTCCCATTCTCTTTTTCTGTCTTCATACTTGTGTGTGCATCCTCATCTCAGGAAGTCCACTCTTCATGTCTGTCTGCTTAGGAACCGATGCATAGTTAACCACAGTTGGCAGTTACTTGGTCTGCACTTAATTTTCATCCCTGCCAAGATCTACATTTTTTTAAAAAAATATATTTTATTGATTTTTTACAGAGAGGAAGGGAGAGAGATAGAGAGTCAGAAACATCGATGAGAGAGAAACATCGATCAGCCGCCTCCTGCACATCTCCTACTGGGGATGTGCCCGCAACCTAGGTACATGCCCCCGACCGGAATCGAACCTGGGACCCTTCAGTCCACAGGCCGACGCTCTATCCACTGAGCCAAACCGGTTTCGGCAAGATCTACATTTTTAAAAAAAATGTCTTTATTGATTTCGGAGGAGGAGGGAGAGGGGGAGAGAGAGAAACATCAATGATGAAAGAGAATCACTGATCAGCTGCCTCTACTGGCACACCCGCTACTGAAGCAGAAGTCCACAACCCAGGCATGTGCCCTGACCTGGAATCAAACTGTGACTTCCTGGTTCGTAGGTCAATGCTCAACCACTGATCCAGGCAAGATCTGCATATTAATCTCCTCAGGAATGAGAATACTGTCGCTCTTGGCAAGTGTAGACTTTAACCAGAACTGTGTGAAGGCCCTTCCCTACCCAGTCACAGCCAGGCATGTGTACCTCACTACTGCCAGCCATTTTTAAAAAAATTCTCACCTGAAGATATGTTTTTCATTGATTTTAGAGAGAGGAAGGGAGAGAGAAACATTGATGCAAGAGAAACATCGATTGGTTGCCTCCTATACATGTCCCTTCAGTGTACGGGATGATGCTCCAACCAATTGAGTGAGGCACACCGGCCAGGGCACTATTGCTAGCCTTTAGGTCCTCTCCTGAGGAAACTCCCCAGTCCCTCCCACTTCCCCTCCTTCCAGTAGTTCTTTTAAACATTAGAACCACACTAGGCAGGGTGAGGTCTTTGCATTTTTAAGAGGCAAGTGGGAATGAAGACTGGATGGAGAATAGCAGATTCACATCTCCAGTTTTACTTTACACTGGGAAATACACATGTTGACTAAAAGGTTGAACAAAATTGAGCACTGCCATATTTCTCTCTTTTCCCTTTTTTTTTGCTAAATTGAATTTGCTTAAATTAAATGTTCATGTGACTCAACTACATGGTAATACTCTATCCTCATTTCTGGGGAGGTCGTGCAAAAGAGCAACTAGGTATCCATGAAGCACATTCTTTTTTTTTTTTTTTTTTTTTTTTTAAATATATTTTATTGATTTTTTTACAGAGTGGAAGGGAAAGAGATAGAGAGTTAGAAACATCGATGAGAGAGAAACATCGATCAGCTGCCTCCTGCACATCTCCTACTGGGGATGTGCCCGCAACCCAGGTACATGCCCTTGACCGGAATCGAACCTGGGACCTTTCAGTCTGCAGGCCGACGCTCTATCCACTGAGCCAAACCGGCTTCGGCTCCATGAAGCACATTCTTAAGCCAGGTTTCTTCAACTAGGCATTTCTTAGAGTAGATTGAGTACAGTAGTGATGATGTGTTTTGTTGTTGTCACTGCAATAGGTTGTTGGGTCAGAAGACAGGTCTGAGTCCTGACAGTCCATTTCTGGATCCTTGCCTGCCCGTGGGACTCACAGATGTGGTGGAGAGGAACAGCCAGGTCCTGCATGTCCGAGGAAAAGGAGACTGGTCGACTTGTGGGGCAATGCTGAGCCCCCTGCTGGCTCTCTCTAACACCAGCCAGGCCTCCCTGAATGGCATCTACCAGTCACCAATTGACTTCAACAACAGCGAGTTCTACGGTTTCTCTGAGTTTTTTTACTGCACGGAGGATGTGTTGCGCATCGGTGGCCGCTACCATGGGCCAACATTTGCCAAGGCTGCTCAGGTAAATTATTAATAAGAAAGATGACTCAGGCCACCAGTGGCTATTTATTAGATGCCTAATTTTGCTCCAGGTGCTATGCAAAGAGCTTTGCATGCATGGTTTCACTTGACTCTTTACAGGAACCCTATGAACTCTGATTTTACAGGTGAGGAAGTATAGTATTTAGGGGAATTAAGGAATTTGCTATGCTATACTACCTTCAATTAGTTAAGCTCAGCTTCCCAGAGTGTCCTCTCAGCCAAAGTGTCACCCAGCTCCAAAATTGTTGTGGTAGCTAATAGTTTTCCTCTAACTCACCAATAGTCTTGTTTAATGTTTGTGGCCAAGTAGTGTCATCTTTAGATATTTTTCCCTACTGGGTGTTTCCAGTTGTAATGTGCTTTTGGAGATGATGTCACAAGTGGACAAGTCCATTTTCACTTTCTTGGTTTGAGCTATTAAAAAGTTGAAGTGGTATACGGTCAATGAGAATATTAGAAAGATGTGAAAATGTGCAATGATGGGGGAAGTATTCTTTAAATTTAAATTCACTTTGAACATATATAAGACTCAAGCATCCTATAGGCTTAAATCATTAGTTACCTGGACAGGTGAAAGTTCAACTAGCTTTCTGTAGTTCCTGCTTTAATTTAGATTCATCACTGAATTTTTGTGTACAGTTCTCTGATCTCTCTTTTATCAGAGAAATTTATGGAAAGAAGCTGTTCTCTCTTATATTTTTTATCTTTTCCTTCCTGCTTTCTTATAATTCTCTAGGGTTCTCTTGGTGGAAGACTTTCAATGGAAGAATATGTGTACTATTCTGTTCCCTAAAGGCAGTCCTTAAGAAATATTGAGGAAAACCTGGTTCATGTTTGCTTTGTCCTCTCCAGCCTCCAGGATTACCCTCATATTTCCTTTACTTTCCCAGCGTCCAAGGGCCCCCTAACTGTCCATGGCCTGAATCTTTCTCTCATTTTAAAACTTCAAATTTTTTCCCCTTGACCACTGCTTGCCCAAGTTGGTAGTGGCTTAATATGTTCTCTTTCCCAGGTAAAAGAGATGATTTTATTTTTATTCCCTTATTCTTTTTCACTTTGACTCTTATTTTATCTTCCTGATGATACCTTCCCTGGCCACCACAGCCAAAATTGCAGGCCTCCCCAATATTACCTATTACCTTTTCCTGATTTATTTTTCCTGTGAGCATTTATATCATTTAACACATTCTGTACGTGTACATGTGTACGTATGTATGTATATTTAGTTACTAGAGGCCCGGGGCATGAAATTCTTGCATGGGAGGCGGTGAGGGGGGCCCCTCAGCTCGGCTTGCACTCTCTCACAATCCAGGACCCCTCAGGGGATGTCTGACTCCTGGTTTAGGCCCAATCCTGCATCAGGCCTAAACCGGCAGTCGGACAATACCTCTCGCAATCCCGGACTGCTGGCTCCTAACTGCTCGCCTGCCTGCCTGCCTGCCTGATTGCCCCTAACCACTCTGCCTGCCTGCCTCATTGCCTCTAACCCCTCTCCCTGCCTGCCTCATTGTCCCTAACTGCTCGCCTGCCTGCCTGCCTCATCGCCCCTACCTGCTCGCCTGCCTGCCTCATCGCCCCTGTTTCTGCCTCGGCCCTGCTGCTGGGGCTTCATCCGGAATGATGTCCGGAAGGTCGTTCGGCTGTCTGGTCTAATTAGCATATTATGCTTTTATTATTATAGATTGTCTCCCACCACTAGAATGTAAGCTTCTGAGAAATGAAGAAATTCAACAGAAATTTTTGTCTGTTGTATTTACTGCAGATCCCCTGGCACCTGGAATAGCACCTGGCACATAGTGGACATTCAGGAAATGTTAGTTTACAAACAAAGCAAAAGGAATGATTCCTTTGGTGAGAATTATCGCATGGAGGCAGTGCTAGGTGTTGGACGATTCTGTTCCATCTGCTCTTCCTGCTCGTGTCAGTCCTTTGTAGAGTAGAATGACGCTCTCTTCGAGTTCTGATGTTGATATTTCTGGTCCTAACCTTACCCCTCTCTGAGGCCTACGAGGCTTAGGAGTCATCTCAGGCTGGCTTTGTACTGGACTTGGAGGTGCTAGGAATAAGAAGGAGTATTTCTAGCCCGAGTCCTGGGACTTGCGTTGCACAGGACCTGGCACAGTGTTCAGTGAATGAATATGCCATTTGTGATTTCCTTTGTCAACTAGTAGGCCACAAGCCACTTTAGAAATGGAACAGCTGTGACTGTGGGGGAAGTTTATAGAGTTTGCCTCCAATTTCATGTTGCACAATTTCTCTGTGGTCATTCCAGGACTACTGTGGCATGGCTTGGTCAGTACTAACTCAGAGATTCAAGAATGGCCTTTATTCATCACATGCAGATGAGCATCGGCTCAAGTAAGTAATTTCCTTTTCCCCCTTACATGTGGCCTGAAAATGTAGATAAAGTGTAATGAAGGAGAGCAAGCGAGCAATACTAGATTGGATTTTATGTTGAAGGAGAATTTGAATATATCAGATTTTGATTTTCTGAGTGATAGGGGCCGAATAATGAGCCTATTTTAGCAAGGCCAAGGGAAACCAGT
This sequence comes from Myotis yumanensis, assembly GCF_028538775.1. NCBI lineage: Eukaryota > Metazoa > Chordata > Mammalia > Chiroptera > Vespertilionidae > Myotis > Myotis yumanensis. The sequence goes on along the minus strand of NW_027223764.1, from coordinate 19,368,574 downwards.
GGTTATCAGAGTTCACACCAAGTGGTTTGAAATAAAAAGTGATGGCCTTTTTTTTTAAAAAAAACTTTATTAAAATACAAAATATGCAGAAAAGTAGACATAACTAACGTAAACCCTCATGTAACTATCACCCAGTTTCAACAAATGTCAGTTTGGTTCAGTGGTCCGCTCATTTTGTAAATATTTTAGTTTAAAATTTTAAACTCATGAACAAAAATAATACAATGAAATTCTGTGTACCTCTCTATCATCCAGCTTCTCTACTGGCCAATCTTGTCTCATCTATTTTCCCACCCACAACTCCCTTCTTGTCATAATTGGGTTATTTTGAAGCAAATCCCAAACTTCATAATTACATATGTAGATATTTCAACATGTTGTCTGAAGATAAGAACTCTTAAAAAAAAAAAAAAAGAAAGAAAAACATAGCCATATTATTATTACTGCAGAAAGGTGTTCTTCACATTTGTGGTAAATGTTAAGTTAAAGTAGACTCAAATTTGGCTCCACCTAGTGGTGAGGAAGGTGAAGCTGGGAGAGAGATTTTTGACATCCCGTGGGAGTATGCAAAGGAAAGCATTAGAATTGTTTTACTTCTAATGTAAAATTTTATTGATGAGTTATTTTTGTCACACAGATATCAGTGTTTTAAATCGGCTTGGATGTACCAAGTCCTTCATGAAGGATTCCACTTTCCCTATGACTACCCAAACCTACGGACAGCCCAGCTGGTATATGACCGGGAGGTCCAGTGGACGCTGGGAGCCATTCTGTATAAAACACGATTCCTACCACTCAGGTAAGGTGGACTAACAAAGCTGGCATCTTGAGCTCAGAATAGGTTAGTTAGTGCCTCAGAATAGGTTTCTTAAGCGACACCTCCCACAAACAAACAAACAAACAAACAAGCAAGCAAACTCGCTTTATTCCTACCAGGTGGACTGCTCTTACTATGTTGAAACAGAAAGAAGGTTGAGCATTATGGGACTGGAGTCCGTTCCTCAGCTTTGCACTTTCAGAAATTCAGTTTTATTTGTTGATCCACCACAAATCAATCTTTAGGGTTGAGCTCTCACTAACCACTTCCAAGATACTGAGAAACTAAAATGGCATTCTTAAATTACCCTGGAAAACATATCTGACCAGAAAACTGGGGTAGGCTGTCTGTCCAGAGCCATCTCTCCTAATGACCAATGCCAGGCTAGAGATGGTGCCACTGCCTCGAAGGCTTTCGGTGGGCCCGAATTCCAGCAGAAGGTGCGAGATGCTCCTAGGGGGGAAATTTTCATCACACGATCATGGCCATATGTCTTGCTGTTGTGAACCAGAAGGTATTTGGGATAATCTTTAGGTACTCTCTCCCTGGATTATTTCAAAACTAAAATGAATTCTTATTTTTTGATGCCTGTTTCACTAAACTCAATACTGTCAAAAGCCTTGCAGGTGATAGAAGTCAGAGAAGTGGGGAGCTAGAGAGTGTGTGCCCTCCGAGAAGGGCTGGCCCCTGTCATGCAGAAGTGATGGCCCAGCATTTGCCACTTCTCATTTGTCAAGAGAAGCCAGAAGTCCACATTTTATATGCAGTCTTTCAGTTTTGAGAGTCACATTTAAAAACAGTAACACTGCAGTTCAAACAAAACAAAAACCGATCTTTTATCTGGACCACCAGAGAAGGGCTTCTGTTCCAGACAGGCAGGCAGACCACTGCACTTAGCTTTCCATGTCTCTTAATGTTTGTCCAGATTATAACAGAATTGATCAGACGACAGCTTTCTTTAGCCATAACCTAAATTTTTAGAAAGCATAGTAACTTTTAAAAAAGATTTAGACATACTCTGATTTCATATACAGTAGGTCCTCAGGTTACGTCAGAGATTCATTCCTACGGCATGACGTAACGTGATTTTCACAGTAAGTTGGAACCCACCTACATAAGCACCTATGTCACTCACATGGAGCACATACACAGCAGTAATGAAGTGAAACAGTAAAAAAAAATTTAAACTCCTGACCTTTACTTGTGGTAAATAAATAATAAAAAACATAAAGCACATATGTACATGCGTCCAAATGATGGAACTTTTTTTTTTATAAATAAATGGGAGATGGCAACGTAACCATTAAACGAGTATGTCGAGTCCGATGTAACCTGAGGACTGCCTGTATATGTGTGTGTGTGTGTAATTTTTTTTATTTCAGGGAGGAAGGGAGAGGGGGAAAAAGAGAGAGAGAAACATAAATGATGAGAGAGAATCATTGATTGGTTGCCTCCATGCCCCACACTGGGGATCGAGCCACAACCCAGGCATGTGCCTTTGACCGGAATTGAACCTGGGACACTTTGGTCCACAGGTCGACACTCTATTCACTGAGCCAAACTGGCTAGGGCTGATTTCTTGATTGGATTCAGGGACCACCCTCTTCTTGTTAATACTACATTTACAAACTGTTAGGTCAGAGTGTTAAGGGGCCGCGGTTAAGACTAATGTTATAAATGACCAGTCTTGCCCTACTGTTCACTTTTTTGCCTTCTGATTTTGTCCCCAGATTCTGGAAGATTTAGGCCTGTGTGGCGTCCTCTTTAGGCTTGGAAAGGAAGGTATAGAAAGAATCACACAGCAGCCCTGGGGTTGGGGGCATGCTTCAGCTTTGCTTGCTCAATGGAGCTGGTATCATAGAATGTTTGCGTGGATGGAATAAATGGGCTAACATCACTGGGCCTTTTACATCAGCATAAAGGTTTCTCTCTGAAACTAACATTTCTTTTCATCTTCAAACTGTTCCCTAGGGATCTACGGCAGGAAGGTGTCCGACAGGCCCATAGTAGCTGGTTCCGTCTCTCCTTTGTCTACAACCACTATCTCTTCTTCGCCTGTATCCTGGTGGTGCTATTGGCCATCATCCTGTACCTTCTGCGGCTACGCCGAATTCACCACCGACAGACTCGAGCCTCAGCTCCATTGAACTTGCTGTGGATTGAAGAGGTGGTGCCCATGATTGGGGTACAGGTGGGGCCTTGAGGCTGAGTAAGGACTGTGGAAGCTCAAGTACTCCAGAGTTGCTGCTCATTGAATTCCACCACTTTCTTGTAATGGCTTCGGATGCTGCTTTGCCTGACCTGGTGGATATTTTGGCATTGGAATTTCCACTTTAATATCTTCTTTAATTCCTCTCAATCTCCAGGTCCTCTTATCTGAGAGAAGCTGTAACTTAGTCTGTGAAGAACTAAGTAATGAGAGATCGGTGCTAACAAAGGTGACCAGCCTTAGTCCAATTGAAGCACGCTTCTCCTTTATCTGAGAGATCTGGTGTGTTCCAGGGATCTAGACTTTTCTCCCCCTGCTAAAGCATGAAGTTTGGCATTGGGCACCCTGGAAGCTGAGGTGAAACCAGACTTGGAGCGTCTGATACAAACCGAAGACATTCTAGCAAGTGCAGCAGCCCCTTCTTTCTCTGTAACAGAGAGATCATTTATGTGGAGGTCCACAACCCTTAATAGGGGTCCAAGATAATTTGCAGTTCAGGGGAACAGATATGAAGTTCCAGGCAACCAAAATAACACAGCTTCTTTGTTTCTTTGACAAAGAAGCCATTGAGTGTGGACCAAGGTCCCTGACAGTGTTGCTGATGTCAGTATGTGATTTTAAAAGGTTAGAACCCCTTCTAAATGAATGGATCATCAAAGATTTTGACTAAGTCTTATCTGATGTCTTGTATGACCAGGACAGAAAAATTTCCCATGTCTATGTGCCTCAGAGGCTGTTTGGGCATTAATTTTTCTTTTTGAGTCTTAAATATGCTTGTGGGATGGAGAAACTGTGATGGGTATTGGAGACCTGGGTTTGGTTTCAGGTCACTGTCCTATAGGCCTATTTAAAAAAAAAATTATTTTTTTTACTGATTTTATTGGGCTGACATTGGTTAATAAAATTATTTAGGTTTCAGGTGTACAATTCTGTAATACATCAGCTGTATATTATATGGTGTGTTCACCACCCCGAGTCTCCAGGCCTATTTTTATGAGTCCGTATACAGGAAGATTCAAAAGAGTTCCTTTATTTCACTGCTAAGATCAATAAAAGCAATAGTTTGGGAAGGGATATATTTGGGTGGTTTTTATAGAAGGAAAGAACAATATCAGGATAGTGGGCAAAGGCAATAAAATCCAAGTTCTTATTTATTCATATTTTTCTGAGAAGTCGAAATTTTCTCAATTTGACTCTGGGTTTGTCTGAAAAGAAGCAAATTCTAAACTTTGGAATAAATAGATAAATCTGTTATTAAGCCACATGGAAACTTTCAGAAGCTTTGTTAAAAGATTGCTCAGTGACAAACAGCATTTCCATTAATGAGGAGAGAGGAAAAGCCATAGTTATTGCATTTTCATCCGTGACCCTCCAGGAGCTTTGCTCCTTCTGGCCTTTACGTTGCAGGAGGATTCATTCATGAGCTTCCATCTTCTCTCATGGTACGTTCTTTATACTTTATCCTTTCCTATATGTAGCCTTGAATGTCCTGCCCAAGAATGTGCTCCCAGAGTTGAAGTAGCTTTCTTTTCTTTTTCTTTCTTTTTTTTTGTCATCTTGATTTCTAAAATTAGATAACTAGCGGAAATGGACCTTGACTTTCAAGGGAAAAAAGTGAAAACGATTTTTTATTTTTTTCTCCCTTTAATTCTCACCCAAGGATATACTTTTATTGATTCTTAGAACAGGAGAGAAACATCAATGTGAGAGACATTGATCAGCTGCCTTCTGCATGGACAATTCTAGCTATTTAGGTATGTGCTCTGACTGGGAATCGAACATTCACCTCACCCTCACCCCCAGTGCACAGACAATACTCCAAGCAACTGAGCCACCTGGCCAGGGCAGAAGTGAAATTCTTAAAATGTAAATTTCATACTGGAAGCAGAAGGGGATTAAATGCTTCATAAAACAGAGAAAAATCAAGGTAAAAAAATGACAAGTCTTGAACGGTTTTCAAATTAGATAATGGATCTGGCCAAGTATCTTATAGTTTCCTTTGGAAATATATTTTTAGGACTTATATCACAGTAATTTCTAAGACTTCTAAATTACCTTGGTTTTCTTTGACTTATCTTTCTGTCACTGTAAGCCCTTGCCTTATGAATGCTGCTTATAAATAATGTCAAAATGTTTTTCTTAGCCCTTGCCTACTCAGGTAACTCTTTTCCTCTCACCTTGGTTTCCAAATACTATTTGCATTTTTCTTGTAGATCTAGTCAGTGATGTAGTCAAAAGCTACCTAATAGGCTAACGGTGATCCCTTTTGTGTCTCAAAATGAAGTTGAAGCAGGGAGGAGGTGGTGATTAGTCCAGATTGAAAGCTCTTATGAAGTTATTCTTCCTGGTTATAATAATAATAGCTACCATTTGTTAAGCCCTTAATGTATACCAGACATTCTGTTCAGATTTTTATATATATTATTCAATCATATGGCATTCTTTCAGATTGATATTACTGTTTTTTTTTTACAGTTCAGAAACTCAGGATACTTATGTTTATAATTTTTTGACTGTAAATGTATTTCATATTATTAATTTATTGTAATTAGTCTGCTATCTCCTGTATATTATTTTAATATTATAATCTCGGCCTGTCTTTATTGCCGTGAGTAAAACGTGTCAGAGTTTCATAGTATAAAATGAAGGACACATTTTTTCACACCCTTCAGAAAAAACTGAACAGATGCTCTTAGTACTGGTTCCTGTACTTCTCCCATTGCTCCCAATTAATGATCTTAAATTACATTTCATTAGCTAGAAACAGGAGCCATTTATTTCTTGCAGATGGGCAACTATATATATTGCTTTCTTTTCATGAAATATTTTTGCTTATTGAGTCAGACAGTCTGTCTTGCTTTTTAGCTGTTTCTAAAGATTTTTAAAAGGTTTCTTTTTGCATTTTTGCCTTTTGAGTAGTTCTGTGAATATAATTATGGTTTCATAAAATTCACATTCCAGTAGTTCCTTTGAATCCTACAAACTAGTGTTTCCGATAATAGCAATAATGAGCCTGAACTGTTTTGGTACTTTTATTGTCACTGAGAGAGGTCACAAATGTCAGAACCACAGTCGGTGGCTTAAAGGGGTGATGTTTTATGGCACAACCCATCACTCTTCTCTGAGTTCTTATCACTACAGCATAAGGAAAATATGAGTAACATCCAATTATATGGCATTATATTCACTTAAGTTGCAGTTAATTCTAAGGGAAATTATACCATCTTTCTCTCTGTACCTTAGTTCCTTGAATTAATTTTCCTTGGTCAAGGAAATTTTAATCAGTTTCCACTATTTTTATTTATTCTTCTGATGTCATCCAAAATATTTTGACTGTTCCCTCCTCAGTCTAAGAGCTTCCTAAATAGAAGCTCCTCCCCACCCCACCCCCCACCCCTAACCCTATTCTTATAGTTTTGTGTTTTGCTTTTTGTCAGGAGTGAAAAACAGGTGGGTGGTATGATTTTTGGGAAAGAACATCAGACTTCATGAACAGCAGACTTGGATTCTAGTCCTGGCTTTGTCACTAACTAGCTCTGTTACTCCAGGCAAGTCACTTGCCCTCTCTGGTTCATTTCTCATCTGTAAAACGGTGGCTAGACAAGATGATCTGAGGTTAGTTCCAAAGGGAGAACCATAAGACATTAAACGCAGGTGAGAAGGTAGGAAAGTAATATGGTTTCAGGGAGAGGATTTTGGTCTTTGGTTTTGAAGACTAAAAGAGCCAGTGGTCATCTACTTTATCCATTCCCCCTGACATTCCCTGGTGCGAATGGAGTATCCAACAGCTATCATTATACATCCATTTCAGGGCATGAGATTTTAAAAGGGATTTTAGAGGTCTTCTGGTCAACCACCTTGATTTTATAGATGATGAAATTGAATCCCAGAGCAGTAGTAATATGTGCTATTACTACTATAGCAGTAGTGACAGCTGCCATGAGATGCTCAGAATCTTCCTGCAAGATTGTGTATTTCAAAAGCAAAACACAAAACTATAATAGATTGTGTATTTCTTTATAATAATAGCTGACTGCAACTATTACTATAAACATGCCCCATCTTTGTAACTGCTTCTGATCTTCACTTGTGATCGCTCTGCTCATATTTAGGAATAAAATATGAAATACTTCGCTAGGGACAGTACCAGGTTTTCACTATATCTACTCTAGCTTCTGTATTTAATACTTTAAAATTTTAGATATTTTTTAAACAATTTGTTTAATTTTGTACAATTTTCTTTTTTTTTGTTATTCCTCATCTGAGAAGATTTTCCATTGATTTTTAGAGAGAGTGGGGGGGGGGGGGGGAACATCGATGTGAGACATCAATTGGTTGCCTCCTACACAAGTCCCAGGGATCAAGACTGCAACCGAGGTACAAGCCCTTGACTGGAATGGAACCCAGGACCCATCAGTCCACGGGCAGACACCCTATCCACTGAGCCAAACCAGCTAGGGCTTGTGCACTTTTCTTAAGCATAGCATCCAAGCAAGTCATGTGATGGTTACAATCTAAATTATTTAAGGTATAAATGCCTATTAGATCTACCTCACTAAGGAACTTGGTTGTATTTCTTGGGCAGTTTCCAGATCCCTTACAGAAACAGAGTGCTGTTTCTCTTTGCTATCTTTAAACTTCTTTTCAATAAGGTAGAGGTAGCAGTGGATGTTTCATATTCTCCCAACGTAGTTTCTTCAGTTATGCTAGTGCCAGAGTCCTGCCACTAGGGCCATATATGTTCGCCAAACCTGTGAGAATTTTGTTGGTGTTATAAAAAGTATTTGTTAAAAAATAAGGCCTTTTTAAAAAAATATCCTAATAGACTTCCCTTGTATTATTACTCAAGTTTTCCTTTGTTCTAATATTTATTATTTCTCAGTACTTTTATTGGAAGGACAGAGGAGAAATGTATCTGTTGACCATTTTGTTTCTCTGGAGTCTGAGCAATAGAAATCCTTTTATTTGTAAAAATGAATTATTACTCATACTATAAGGGCTTTCTACTTTTGAAATGTATTCAATCATTGCTTGCCATTTTTTTTATTAAGGTATTACATATGTGTCCTTATTCCCCCATTGCCCCCCCCCCCCCCTCCCCCTGTTCATGCCCTCACCCCTCTGGTGTCTGTGTCCATTGGTTATGCTTACATGTATGCATACAAGTCCTTTGGTTGATCTCTTCCCCCTTATCCGCACCCTCCCCTACCTTCCCTCTGAGGTTTGAGCAAAGTTGAAAAAATTTCTGAACCACAGAATGTTTGTAGCCAAGCATGTGATTGAGGTCAGCCTGAAGTCATGTCTGCTCCTGAGCCTCTTCTGTTTTAGTGCAGCTGCTCGGACACCCCCGGTCGCCTGCCACTCCTCCACCACTCCACTCCACCCTCCTAAGCAGCCTCTCTTGCAGAGCACCTGCCAGGGTTTGGCCTGGGAAGACTACTGGTGCTGAAGGCTCTGCCTTTTATTAGCTTCATAAGAGTCTTGCTCTGCAAACAGGATCCCAAATACTTTGATTTCTGTCATTATGTTGTGTTTGAAATTTTTATTCTATAGTTCCCCGTTAGTTAATGCCATGAAGTATAAGCCTTATCTCCTTCATTGTTTCTGCCTTGAGCGATGGACTCTGTAGTGTTGAAAGGCATCTTTTTTTTGAGATCCACAGCAGACACTCCCTTCTCCCTTTAAAAGACCAAAGGCTGCCTGTATTGCATCAATTTTGGGCGTTACTAAGATTATATGTTTTTCTAATGCTTCACATTCAATAATAATTTTGCTGAACAGTTCTTAAAATACTCGCTGATAAATACTGTTAAATCATTGTTGAGCAAACTGTGCAATGCATATTAGAGGGGAGGGCATTCTCCCTTATGCCGGGACATCAGTATATGTGTTACCTATGCCAATATATAACCCACCATTCATTCCAGGACCAGAAGGAAGGATTACTGCAGATAAACTGGTTATCCTAATATTCTGATCATCGGTGTTGGTTTTTGCAACCAACATCACTTTAAAGCAGTAGCTAATTGTTATCCCTGTCATATGGATAGCATTTGTCACTGTTAAGTTAAAGACAGAAATATTCTGGGTTAAGAAAAGCAGGTGTTTTAATTCCTTTGATGTTTTAAAAACAACGGACAGAATTGTTGAGGGACCTTTGAAAACATTGTGATAAATTCATTTAATCTTGTAGGTATGTGATGACTTGTTTTGGAAGAGGTGCCCGGGACATCAATCTTTAATTATTTTCCATTCATTCGTGCAATATTTGGTATGTGTCCAATACTGGGAATAATGCAAACCTAAAAATAATTCAGATAATCTCCATTCACCAGGATTGTGGATAGGCATAATAGTTATATAGCTTAATGCAACCAGATCTGTTTTTCCAAACTTATTCATCTTTAATAAAATGAAAATGAAGTAAAGTATCTGAAACTTGAACTTAATTCATTCGCTGCTCCTTTGGAGGGAACTGTAGAAGCGTTAGCATACAGTTCTTTGGATTGGATCATAATGCCCTCTGGTGACTATTATTAACTAAGGACAACTTTAGTGTGGGGATCAGGAGAAATGCTATGGGAACCTACCCCGGTGACTCTAGTTCCCTTTTTAAAATAATTCTGTCTAGAAGAGGTGATATCCCATTAATAGGATCAACATGAAAAATAACATTTAAAAAGGAACCGTTACTGTAATCATACCTAATGACATTCTTGATCCAGTGACTTCCAAAAACAGGCAAAGAATTTTTAAAAACTTGACCGATCTGGAAACCATTTGATATGCCAAGTTCATTCTCTTAGCAAAATCCAAGTTCTTGTGCTCTAATGAGCTCTCAAAAGCAGTTTCAGTCCTACGCAGCTGATCGATCTTTTTAGAATTATTTTGGGACTCTTCGGAGTTCATTCATGAGCCAAAGGGCAACACTGAGCAGAGCCAAGGAGCCCGACTGGTGAGTAGCAGCCAAAGGAGTTGGAACGTACATTAGCAGAGTGCTAATGCCCAAGCCCACCTGTTACAGAGGAAACCAGGCAGTAAGTAAACCAGCAACCACAAATTCAGAGCTGAAGCGACAGCATTGACAGCCACATACACAAACCTCTCTCTCCTCCCATCAGAGCATTAAAAATATATTTTTAATTTCATAAGTAAGGATATTTACAATGAAGTAAGTTCAAACAAAACCAAAAAACCCTGCCCTAACCAGTTTTGCTCAGTGGATAGAGCATCGGCCTGCGGACTCAAGGGTCCCAGGTTCGATTCTGGTCAAGGGCATGTACCTTGGTTGCGGGAACATCCCCAGTGGGGAGTGTGCAGGAGGCAGCTGATCGATGTTTCTCTCTCATCGATGTTTCTAACTCTATCCCTCTCCCTTCCTCTCTGTAAAAAATCAATAAAATATATTTTTAAAAAACCCTAAGATTTCCCTTAATTATCCTTCACCCTATCCCAGTTCCCCTCACCAAAGGTAGCCAGTTACCAGTTTCTACACACTTGTACTTTTATATAAATGTTTAGAAAAAGTTTTGTATTTTCAAAAAATACATTGTTCTGTCTCTTGCTTTATTTCACTTAATATATGTCTTAAGAGCTTACTATTTTAAACTGTTATATAATATCCCACAGTATACATTTACCATAGTTGTCTAACTACTTGGGTTGGTTTCCAATTTTTCACCATTGCAGCAATTCTGTAATGAATTTCCTTATAGATATAGCTCTTTGTGCATTAGAATATCTCTAGGGCAGGCACTAATTAGTCAATTTGCTGGGCCAAGGGATTATATAGTTAACATTTTAAAAGATATTGCCAAACTGCCCTCTGAAAAATACCATATAAACCCGTGCTCTCACTAGGAATATATGAAGGTATCTATTTTCTTATACCTGTGCCAATACCTGATTATCTTTTTCTTTCCCCCCCAATCTGACAAGCACAAAATGGCAGGCATTGTTTTAATTTGCTCCTCTGTGATCATGAGTGAGACTAAACAGCTTTTTGTATTTACTGGCCATTCATCATTCCTCTTATGAGAATTGGGTATTGATATCCTTACTTTATCTTCTAGTCATTAATCTTCTAGCCCAGTGTTCGGCAAACTGCGGCTCGCGAGCCACATGCGGCTCTTTGGCCCCTTGAGTGTGGCTCTTCCTAAGCCTTAGCAGTACCCTAATTAAGTTAATAACAATGTACCTACCTATATAGTTTAAGTTTAAAAAATTTGGCTCTCAAAAGAAATTTCAATCATTGTACTGTTGATATTTGGCTCTGTTGACTGATGAGTTTGCCGACCACTGTTCTAGTCTATTTTAAGTATTGAAAATATTTTCTCTTAGCCTGTTACCTTTCCTTTTTAACCTTGTTTTGGGGACGCCCTCAGGCCAAAAAGAAGTGGTTTATACCTGTGTATATGCCAAAGCCAGCAGAGTCGCTGCTGCCATCTTGGTCCTGCGAGGAAGGGGAATTCTCCGGGACAGGAAGTAGAGCGCTGTAATGGCAGTAACTGAAGTGATTCCCTGCAAGGGGGAAGGAGTCTCATCAAGCGCCAGCGGGAAGCGCCCCACCCTGATTTCCACTCACCTTCCATGTATCTCCTCCAGAACCAGTGAGTACCCACCAGGCACCTCCCTGTCCCAGGCAGGGAGCCCCCTGCAGTTCCACCTCTGGTTTCTGCTCCTCAGTCTCCTTCCCACCCCTCTTCTGGCCACTTAAATGCAGGTGTGCCCCAGGTGCCACCTAACGTTTCTGCGCCTATCACTTTATACACACTCACTCTCGGTGACCTTATCCACCTTCCACTGTGGTGCCCCCAGGAATGGCCCTCACATTTTAAATCATTCTTTGCACTCTTATCCCTAATTTTACACCTACAGTAATCTTGTATTTTTAAAGCAGGGCTGACCCCAGCCCATGAGGGTTATTATTTTCCTGAGCGGTGAGTAGAGGAGGAGGTGGTTTTGCCACCTGAGTCCTCTGGACTTCTCTGTGTGGATGTATTGTATCCTCTCACACTCAACATACCTCCATCTGTTGACATATCCCATGTCTAGCTCAGCACTCATTCCAATAGCCTTATTTTTGTTGGTCATGTTTTAAGCATGCCCCCAAAGAAACTTTGGAATCTTCCTTTATCTTTCCTCACCTTCCTTTCTACAGCAATATTCTATTCCTTACAACCTCTCAGTTTCATCATCATTCTTTAACCTACTACCACCATGAAGCCTTGAACCCCATCACTCTCACTCTCACCTGCATTACTGCAATAGCACTGCTGCTTCTCACCGGTCTCCTTGTTGCTCATCTTCAATTTATCATGCCAGAGTACCAGACCAATCTTAACATGACCCATAGCAGGCCCTAAGTAAATATTACTTAAATAAAACAAAAAGTACATATGATGCTCTTGGCTCCTTGAGGGGGTTCTGGTTCAGCTCTGACAGCTATGTGATCAGCATCCACTGTCTTCACACTCTGTTAACTACCCAGCCTTTTATCTGCTAAAATGACTCTCGTGTGTGGCAGGATTCAGGGAGATTATCATTTGCTAGATGGTAAAAAGCAGATTCAAACTTTAAGAAGCTGGCAGTATCCTGAAAGCCAGAAATTGGCTGGGAGGGTGTGTGGGTAATTAGGAGAAAAACAGCACATTAGAAAACTAATTGATACTCAATTTCCTCTTTTTAAAAAAAGGAAATCTGGTGCCCACTCTATCCTCTCACTGTTGTAATCAGTGCTTCGAACACCCAAAGCCTGTGAGAGGCTCCCAGTGCTGCAGTAACCACCAGCCAGACTTACCAGAATCCGGTGATCAAACTGCACCATAGTAGGGTTCTCAAAAACGTTCCTCAGGATGGGAGAGAAGGTGAAAAGGTCTTCTGGGATCCAAGATTCTCCCATCTTGGGGAAGGAGTTGTAAACAAGCCCAGCATCCAGTCCTGCCACAAAAGCCCCTGTATGCCAAGGCCAATGGTATTTATTAAAATGAGAGAAAGAGGAGGCCAAATACTATTCTGACATAGAAAAAGTTTATCTGGAGGAGGTTAATGGGGGAAAAAGGGACATATGTAATACTTTCAATAATAAAGATTAAAAAAGAAAAAGTTCATTATCCCAGAGTTCGATAAAAGGAAGTGCCTTATATAAGTGTTTACAGTAGGGGTTCTCAAACAGGGAATATACATCACAATCACCATGAGAGCTTAAAAGAAAAACAACTATAGTCTCACTTGCTCCCACCCCAAGATTCTGGCATGCCTCCCCTGGAGGAATGAACTAGAAGCTCTAGAGCAGCGGTTCTCAACCTGTGGGTCGCAACCCCTTTGGGGGTCGAACAACCCTTTCACAGGGGTCGCCTAAGACCATTGGAAAACACATATATAATTACATATTGTTTTTGTGATTAATCACTATGCTTTAATTATGTTCAATTTGTAACAATGAAAATACATCCTGCATATCAGATATTTACATTACGATTTATAACAGTAGCAAAATTACAGTTATGAAGTAGCAACGAAAATAATTTTATGGTTGGGGGTCACCACAACATGAGGAGCTGTATTAAAGGGTCGCAGCATTAGGAAGGTTGAGAATCACTGCTCTAGAGACATGCTCGTTTGAAAAAATTCCTTAGTGATTTCCCCACACTGAGAACTACTGATCTATTCTGGAAGAGTTCTTCCCCCAGATATCTGCATAATTTCCTCACCTCATCAAAAAGATCTCCCCAATGATCCATGTAAGACGGCACTTCCCCACCCTATTGCTATTCCATAAAGCGCTTTATTTCTCTTCACAGCACTGAACACTATCTGACATACTGTTTTTGTTTATCTCTTCCCCAAGTGCTCAAAAAATGTTTATTAAATGAACAAAGAAATGGAAAAAAACAACACACTTATAAACTAAATCCTGGATATGTTACTGGCTACTAAGCACATAAACAGGGTATTCGTGAATTATTATTATGATCAAATTATTATTTTGATTCCATTATTTATGATCAAAGAGGATTCAGGGATGTTTAGATCATATTCTTGATTCTATAAATGCCATTTATCAAGTCAAAATTCATTTTCTTCCACCAAGAAAAGAGGGAGGAGAGGGTTGGGTAGATCACTGATTTGATGGTTTTATTTTAAAGCAGTGCTGTCTAATGGAACTTCATGGGATGATGACAATGTGCTATATCTGCCATCCAGTATAACAGCTGCTAAGCCACATGTGGTTACTGAGCTCTTGAAATGTGGCTAGTGTGACTGAGGAACTAAACCTTAAATTCTACTTAATTTTAAACAATTTAAATAGTCACATGAGACTAGTGGTTATTGTATTGGATAACACAGTTCGACAATGAGAGAGGAAGAGGCGTGATTTACAGAATGAGAAAGATCTGTGTTGGCCTCTTGCCCCAATGAACTCCCTACCTTAGACCATCTTGAGGGATGGTCTTTTGTCTGACTCATCTTGTTATATGTGTAATAATGACAATAATGTTTACAGAATAATAACAGCTAATACTTATGTAGTTTTTGCCACATGCCAGGTACTGTTGTAAGCACTTCACATAGTCTACTGATATTATCATCATCCCCATTTCACAGATGAGGTCACTGAGTACGAGAGGGTCCAAAGCTCACCCAAGGTCTCTGAGTTCACAGGTGGTAAAGCCAGGATTTGAGTCTAGGCCAGCCGTGGGCAAACTACGGCCCGCAGGCCAGATCCGGCCCGTTTGAAATGAATAAAACTAAAAAAAAAAAGACCGTACCCTTTTATGTAATGATGTTTACTTTGAATTTATATTAGTTCACACAAACACTCCATCCATGCTTTTGTTCCGGCCCTCCGGTCCAGTTTAAGAACCCATTGTGGCCCTCGAGTCAAAAAGTTTGCCCACCCCTGGTCTAGGCAGTGTGGATCCAGGCAGCTGCTCAATAATTTTATTTAACTGACTTACACAGGATTTTTGGAAGGGAGGAAAGAATAGAAACAGAGGGTAAAGATGGTGGGTATGAGAAAGGCAGATGTGAAAAGGAAATATGAAGTTACAGGAAGAAAGGGAAAAGCATTAGGCAGGAGACCTGAGAGTGGAATGAAAATGGGCCATCTTGAAGAGTCCTACCTGACAGAGCTGTAAGGAACACTAGGCCTGTTGTTCCGTGAGCAAATCGTCTCAACCACAGCAGCTGACGGGTTTCAGGCAACTAAATAAAAAAGTCACTCAAGTTAACAGTTCTGCAGGAACCACAAGAGGCAGCAAAGATCTCCAAGGCCAAAGCCAAGTGACAATGTGAGGTCAGATATTCTCTGACCCCTAAATGAGGTTAGGTTCTCCCAGCAGATATTCTGTTCTGACACACACCATATTTTATTAAATTTATACATTTACCACCTGTCTTCTCTGCTATCCTGTAAGTTTTGTGAAGGCAGGAACTGCCATCTGTCTTATTACAGTAGCCCTAGCCCAAGGCTTGGCATTAGGTGCTCAATACGTATCAATTTCATAACTGCATGATTTGCACTGTTCAGGTGGGCGGGGAGGATGCTTCACCATGGTTGAAATGATGTGGCTTAAAATATAGGACCGGATTTTCATCTTGTGTGTGATATTTAAGGCTTACCACATATAATCAGAATCAAAATTGCATAAAATGCCTAGAGTGGAGATTCTGGCATTTAATGCCTAGAGTGGAGATTCTTGTGTTTTTGGTAAAGTCAAAATTTATTTTTGCTAGAGTCAACTTTTGATACCAATCAGTGAGTCAGCAAATATTTATGAAGAACTTTATAAACAGGTAACCATAAAGATACAGAAAGGTGAAGTCAGAGTGCTGCCCTCAAATGCTTTGCAATCTAGTACGTGAAGAATGAGGTATCATTACTGAGATTTTTGTAGCATGATGTCAGGGCTGTCAAATAGAACTTCTGCAATGATGGACATGTTCTAGTATCTGTGCTGCTCCCAATAGTGAATAATGAGAACTTAAACCGAGGCTAGAGCAACTTAAAATTAAATAAAACGTTAATTTTATTTAAAGGTGAAGTAAATAACAAGTTTGTTTAAAGTTAATTTTATTTAATATTAATTAAAATTTAAATAGCCACATGTAGCTAGTGAGCTACTGTGTTGGACAGCATCTCCAACTATATCCTTTCTGTAATTAGTGGAATATAAATAAATTTTAAAAAGAGAAAAACAATTCACTGATAATTAAAAAGTCAGTAGAGACTGTTGGCAATGAGTGTGTATATGTAAGTGTGTAGGTAAGTGTGTGGTGGATATGTATAGAGGTGAGTTGGGAAGCCAGATGACGAGAACTGAAAGGAAAGAATGGGTTGTCAGGATGTACAGCTATCAATATAGGCAATTCATTTTAGAAATTTGGCTTTGAAAGCCAGGAGAACAGGAATTTTTCAGATGTGGATTTGTCTACTGTACCAATGTTTCAACTCCATCTGGCTTCCCTGTGGGATGACTGACAAGTGAACATCTCCCGTCCTTGTTGGGATCCAGGCCACTGGCTCCAAGTATCTACTGGATGATTCTACTTAAAAGTTCTATTGGCATCTCAAAACCTACTCCATAAACAGGTTATCCAGGTCAACCATGTCTTCAATACCTAAAATATTGTTCATTAAAAAAAGCCAAAAAAACTAGAAAAAACTGTAATCAGCCTACTGAGAAAATACTTGTGGCAAGATCACTATGTTTACTGTACTGTTCGGCCTGATGAATGGCAGGTCTCCATCTAAAGAATGAACAACCCAAGATGGCTCTTGTGCACCACCACAGGGCCAGAACTCGCTCTTGTTCTAGCCGCCTCGCCTCGCCATTCCCATCCCTCCAGAGTGGCTGGGATGTCTCTTATTGTTGGTACTCCGTCCCACTTTTTCTAAAATTCATGTTTTCACCTTTTCCAATAGGCAATGCTGACAAAATATTCATCTCTTACACTATTTCTCCTTTGAATGAGTTGCTCCAGCTCAAAATAACTGCACATTTTACTCTGTAGTCTCAAAGCTATCCAGTCCCAAAGTTTAATGTTCCTCTAAACTTTGGTTTTATCTGGTTGCTGGTAAACTGGTAGATGTCACCAAGGGAATATGTACATTTTGACATAACTTCCTAGTAGAACCGGAATTACCTGTCAGCTGTGTGTAGAACTGGTAACAATATAGACTGACTTTTACCTTGTGCTGAGGAAGCAGCAGTGAGAGCGAAGTCCACAAGCTGGCACAATAAAGAACCAGGGCTGACCCCAGGTGGGCAGCAAGGCGGTACTGACTGACCCGAGGGATGTCATGAGAATCTGGTTTTTCTTCTAATCCACTTTTCACCATATACCATCCCAACAGACCCTAGAACCAAAAAGAGAAGAGGCAAAGAAAACAAAGTTGAAACTGTCTATTCAACTTTACTCTCGGAGAAAGTGAGTTATCGATTATCAGGCATACTCCCTACCTGACACTTCCTTTCCATGTCCCTCCCAAATCCTCTGTATCTCAGGAATCATGACTTAACCACATTTCCACATACAGCACCATAAATATTTAACTGCTGATTAGATTATCATTTTATTGAAGTATAAGTCAAATATAGAAAAGCATACAAAAGCTTATCTGTGGGCAAAACCTTACATATACTTGATATGATTTAACATTATGTGAACCACTGAAATATGAGAATACAAAGAGAGCTGTTTCTATAAAAACCAGATTAAATGTTTTGGAAAGCTTGAGAAAGTTTAAAAACAACTACTATCAAGTTAGGTGGGAATAGAAAATTATGAAAGCTTTGTGGGGGTAAAAATCGGTAAGGCTTTGCAGTCAGATTGCTTTGCAAGTATCTAAGTTCTCACTTCTCTTAAGAGAAATGAAAATAAAATGATAGTTTATGGGGGTGTAAGAGATCTGAGCTTGAACTCCAATCAGAGGACTAAAAAACAGGGCTTGGCTCTTCATCCTATATAATAAAAGCCCAGCGACCAAATGGCAAACCAACCGGATGACCACGGCCCCTTGCCCGGCTAGCCCTGTCCCTGAGCGGCCCCCCCACCCCAATGGGGGCAGGGCCAACTCGCAAACCGCCCGTGGCCCTTTGCCCTGGCCAGCCCCCAACACCCCTAATCACTGCCTGGCTCCCTGGTGCATGAACATTTAGTGAAAGCACAAGAAAATAATTATCAGTCCCTTCTGTCCCCAACCAGAGTCTCCAGAGGGCTGTGCTAATACTGCAGCCAAGGTGTGGAATTCTCCCTCCACAGCCCGCAGCCCCAGGAGACCTTCCAAATTAGCCAAAAAGGCAACCTAAGCATTAATGGGATGGCGGCCCTTTGCTGAGGAATGTAGAGAGGCTGGGTGGGGATTTTGAGAAATTGCGGTGCCTTGCAGATTAGGTGAACTTTCAATCTTCCTTTAAAAGGGACGGCAAAGAGGACCCACAGGCTGCCAGAAGCAACAGCAAAGGGTAGGCACATTCAAAAACAGAAAAACTTTTAAACAGACATGAAGATCATATTGGGAAACTGAGGGTAGAGCACCGGGAAGATGCAAAAATCATTAAAGGGCCAACATCCATCTTGATATATGTTTGCAAACAACACATAAACAACTTCATCTCATGGCACGTGAAATGCAAAACAGTTCTGTTGTGGGTTTTCTTTTGGCATCCTTAAAGTATAATTAGATCCAGCTGGGGGAAAGCTATCGCTTCCATCATTAGACCCCACCTGTGCACAAATTCGTGCACCGGGCCTCTAGTTTTTAAAATAAAGGTAATGAAAGTACATGTTTAAAAGTTAAGGTATGTATTATTGTTCTACGATTCCCTGCTTTTACTAACTTTTTCAAGTAAACCAAGCAAGTGTCAGTTCCAATCATATAAATACTAGAGGCCTGATGCACAAAATTCATACAAGAGTAGGCCTTCCTTCCACTGGCTGCCGGCACCGGCTTCCCTACAGCACTCGGGACTTGGGCTTCCCTCCAGCCGCCGGCCTGGGCTTCCCTTGCAGAGGTAGGCCCCGCCCACCCACCGCAGCCTGCCGGTCGGTGGCCTGAGCCTCCCTCTTTGGGGCGATCGTGGAGCCCCTCAATTGATCACTGGGCCTCCCTCTGCAGGGCGATCATGGGGCAATGGCTGGGCCCCTGACCAATTGCATCACACCCGCCTTGGCTGGCCTGGTGCCAGTGGGTGTCATAGCGTGGTCCCGGATGGTCGTTCCGCTGTTCGGCCCGTTCGGTCGATTTGCATATTATGCTTTTATTATATAGGCTAGCCCTGTCACCCCTGCCCTGCCAGGACAATAGAATCATGTCAAAAGGTGGAATTCTCCCACCTCTTCTAAATATATCCTTGGGAAATCTTTTTTGGGCATTTCTTCCCCCTTTATGACTACCCTGGATGTCCTATCTTAATTTCATCTGCACAGAACATTGGAAGATGAAGCATAGAGTGTGATTTGCTAGCCCTCACTTTCTTTTTCCATACCCTATTTGCCATCTTCAATTTTCTGCTTCTCTTAGAGTCTGTCCTTAGTGACGTGTTTTTTTTCCATTTTTAAACAAATTTTCATTGTGTTTTACCCTCCCTCCCCTAGTTTCTTTCTCTCTCTCTAAAATATATTTTTATTGATTTTAGAGAGGAAGGGAGAGGGAGTGAGACAGAAACATCAATGATGAGAATCATTGATTGCCTGCCTCTTGCACGTCCCCCATTGGGGATCAAGCCTACAATCCAGGCATGTGCCATGACTGGGAATTGAACCATGACTTCCTGGTTCACAGGTTGATGCTCAACCACGGAGCCAAACCAGCCAGGCATTCCCCTCTCCCCTAGTTTCTATTAGACTTTTATTAATGTCTAATTCCTTATTATTTGCTTCTATTGCCTATATTACATCTCTTCCAACTTCGACATTTCCTTCTATTTGGTTCATAATTTCACCATTTCCACGTTAAATTAACCAACTCACTTCCTCCTGATCAAATTTTGATATTTCTTTGATGTTTTGATACTCTCCCTTAGGCCCATATACTTTGACCCAAATACTCATGTCTTTTCTAATACCCCTTTTCTTGGCTCTCAGCCTCAGAGTCATTCAATGATCTTTTCCTACCATTTATAGTATACAGTACTTTAATACCTCTCAGCTACATCTATATTTTAAAATCTCTCATCCCACAAACTGTTTCTCCTTTGGAATTTTATTTGCTTCTACAGCCATTCTACCATAGAGATCCCAGTTCCGCACAGATAGAAAAAAGGAAGAGATGAGAATCCAGGAGAGCCATGGTGGGAAAGAAACTCTAATTCTTGTGACACAAAAATATATTTGAGTGCTTACTGATTCCAGGCACTAACCTAAGTTCTTTTTTTTTTTTTAAATATATATTTTATTGATTTTTTACAGAGAGGAAGGGAGAAGGATAGAGTCAGAAACATGGATGAGAGAGAAACATCCATCAGCCGCCTCCTGCACACCCCCTACTGGGGATGTGCCCGCAACCAAGGTACATGCCCTTGACCAGAATCGAACCTGGGACCCTTCAGTCCGCAGGCCAACGCTCTATCCACTGAGCCAAACCGGTCACAGCTAACCTAAGTTCTTTATATGCATGATCTCATTTAATATTCATGCAACCTAAACAGTAGGTACTATTATTATCCCTATTTACAGGCAAGGGAAGCATAGTCTACAGAGGTTAGAACTCGCCTACTACGTGGTAGAGCTGGGCCTTAAAGCCAGGCATGCTACACTAAAATCCACACGCTCACCTATTCTGTTACACAATGCCAACTAGGAAGCTCTTGGGAACATCTCCTGTTTCCCAAACTTGAATAAGTCTCACCTGGAAGCATACTAAACCACAGAGGGCAAGAACACGTCCTTTCATGTTGTGGCTGAGCCAGCCCTTTCTCCAAAAGTAGGCAGCAGGCAGGATGTATGCGAGGCCTACAAGCCGACCCCACATTCGGTGTGAGTACTCCATGTACCAGATGAACTTGAATTCCGACAGTGTCATATCATGATTTAAGCTGGGTGAAAAGGGAAGGAAAAAAAATAAGCAAGAGGAAACATCCATCTCAATTTTATTTCCCAACGGAATGCAGGAACTTTTTCAGTCTTGATGCTTGATAGGTCTACCCTCTTCCTCATCAGTGACCTCAGGATCACTTTGGAATTGAAGGTTTAGCGTAGGAAGCTCACTAAACGTAACAGAGCCAAATGTCAAGAAATAATGGGATCTAATCTTCTGACACGTTTAAATGAGCAAGAGACTGAGTGGATCTCGTGGGACATTTACCTGATTTTTTATAATACTTACATTTTAAATTCTGGAAATTGCTGATATTTTTGGAATTCTGCTTCCCATTCCTCTTGGCTTGTAGGTGGCTTCATCTCCTTTATTAAATGCCAATCTACCATTGAGAGGCCAGACTCTGTCAATCTTAGGAAAGGAAAGAAATTTGAGAGAGAGAAAGAGAGAGAGAGAATGCTCAATGATGGATTACTCATAAATAGTTTATGGCAACAAGTGGTCTAAAGGTAAACGTTTCGTTGTTTCCTGACACCTTTCTTTTCTCTTACTGCTTAGAATTTTGACAGAAACAGCAAAATCAACCCTTAGGCCAAGGAAATTTGCCCTAAATGCATAACCAAGGAAAAGAGATTTGATATAGGGATAATACACTTTAGGTTCTGGAGTAAATTTAAAGACAGTAAAATTAAAATTTGTCAGTTCCCATAACAGCCTATATAACACATATAGTAATATAGGGCACAGGGAATGTGGAGAAAATTTAAGAACACATACATAATTAAAACCAAAGGTATTTTCACCAAAGGGAATTAGTGTTCCGTAAGTAAAAGGCTGATTTTAGGCTTGAGGCAGGAAATGTACAAGAAGAGCCTGGAATATTTTATCCAGAAAGCAAGGACTCAAAGGTTACCAGGGTCCTGTCAAAACGTCTCTGGAGCCAATTTGAGAGGTTCTCACTGACTAAGGATGGGACAATTTGAGCAAAACATCACTGCAATGGATTGAAAATACCAAGTATGTTTAAACCTATGAGCTCACAGGATACTTAAAAACGCACACTTTATTGTTTACCTTTGGAGGGTACGTGGGAACCAATTTATTATTTTGAAAATTGGTAAATAAAGGGAAAGAATCAAGTATTTACCCTGCTTTTCCTATATACAATGTACCTTAGGATAACCCAATTCTTGATGAGGGAAAGTTTCTCTTTAGAGTTGAGCTACTAGAATATTACAATTTTAAACTCTAATGAAATAATGGATCTGGGCAATGATCACCAATGGTGGTTGGCATCTCTAATAGACACTAAATACTTGTAAATGTTATAATCACCTATGAAGTATTTTGCCCCCTGTCCCAACCTGAAGCTGATCAAGCAATAACCAGTTTACAGGAAATACCGGGGACAATGGGACTTGTTAGCCACCCCCACCATTGTATGCAATCAGAAAAATCCAGACTGGGAAACTCTATAGGACAAATGATTTGGGTTTCTTCAATAAAAACTGCCACTGGGGGGGTGGGGGTGGTGAGGTGGAAAGGGGAGGTATAAAGAGACCTAAGAGGCATATGAACTAATTTTGATGTATCAAACTTATTTGGGTTTAATTCAAACTAACTGTATACAAAATTTTGAGACAAATTTGAACTCTGATTATAGGGGGAAATAGACACAAACAATGTACAGCTAACAATTAAGATCTAAACCAGTCTTTATGAAGTGCTCCTATTAAATAAACCCTAAACTGTTCTATGTCGGGGCAAGCTATCAGTCATATTCCCTCTTTAGGCCTCAGTTTCTGTATTTGTCAAATGAAGGAGCTAGACTACATGATTCCTGGGGTCCTTTCCCCCTTGGTCATCCTGTACCTCTACTGACGACCCAAACAAACAGCTGACAACTGCTATGAGCAAATTACTCACCTAGTTACTCCACCAAGAATAACTGCTCCAGCCACTGTTCCACTGCAGACCAGGAGCCATCGGCCCACCACCCGCTCAGCAGCCTTTGAAGGGAGCGACACTGTACCCCTTCCAGATTGTAAAGCTACTTCAGAGATGGTGCTGTACTGCCCTGGCCTCAAGGGGATCCTGATCCCACAGCTGCAACCACACTAAGGATCAAGACAGATAAATTACAACTGGAGAGAGGGAAAGACCTCACTTCACTGCCACTCACCCTAGTCCCACTGTGCTGTGCAACATCTCCACTGCTGCTGCCCCGGTAAATCATCTCGTCACTGGATTACTGTATCCACCTTCCTACTAGTTTTCCTGCCTGTAGTCTTGGCCTCATTCCAATCCATTGCCACACTACACGAACCTTCTGATCTCTGCATACTTCCCCCAGACTTAACTCTACACCTAGACATGGGTTCTTTTATTTCTTCTGTGGACCTTTAAATAAGACTTCTGGGACACCCTTGTTCCCTGATAGAAAATACAGGCAGCCTGGCCTGTGTGGCTCAGTCGCTGAGCGTCAACCTATGAACCAGGAATTCCCAGTCAGGGAACATGCCTGGAATGTGGGCTTGATCCCCAGCAGGGGGCGTGCAAGAGGCAGCAGATCAATGATTCTCATCATTGAGGTTTCTACCTCCCTTCCTCTCTGCAATCAATTAATATATATGTATATATGAAAATACAGGCATGCCTCGTTTTATTGTGCAGCAATTTTTGCACTTTGCAGATATTGCGTTTATTTTACAAATTGAAGGTTTGTGGCAACCTGCATTGAATTGAAAAATTCCCAGAAAGGAGTCCCCATTCTAGATGCCATTTAGAACATTTGTGATTCACAGAAAGAGGTGAAAATATCAATATTAACAGGAGTTTGGAAATTGACTCCAACCCTCATGGATGACATTGAGGGGCTCAAGTCTTCCGTGGAAGAAATAACTACAGATGTAGAAACAGCAAGAGAACTAGAATTAGAACTGGAGCCTGAAGTGTGACTCAACTGCTGTAACCTCATGATAAAACTTGAACAAACGAGAAATTGCTTCTTTTGGAGGAGAAAAAGTGGTTCCTTGAGATGGAATCTACTCTTGGTGAAGATACTGTGAAGACTGTTGAAATGGCAACAAAGGACTTAGAATATTACATAAACTTAGTGCTAAAGCAGTGGCAGGGTTTGAGTGGATTGACCCGATTTTGAAAGAAGTTCCACTGTGGGTAGAATGCTATCACACAGCATCCCATGCGATAGAGAAATCATTCTCATGAAAGGAAGTCCATCAATGTTGTAAACTTCACTGTTATCTTATTTTAAATAATTGCTACAGCCACCCCAACCTTCACCCTGATCGGCCAGCAGCCATCAATAAATATCAAGGCAAGACCCTCCACAAGCAAAAAGATGACGACTCACTGAAGGCTCAGATGATGGTCACCAGTTTTTAGCAGGAAGGTATTTCTAAATTAAGGTATGTGCATTGAATTTTTAGACATAATGTCACTGCACACTTAATAGACGGTAGTATAATGAAGATATAACTTTTAGATGCACTGGGAAACCCAAAAATTCATGTAACTTGCTTATGTGACATTCGCTTTATTGCAAGGTTCTGGAACCGAACCTGCATTACCTCCGAGGTGTGCCTGTAATGCCCACTGCAGACCTCAGTTTAGAAGCCACCTCCTCTGGTTGATATTTTCACCTCTTTCCCCTGGGAAGTGTTCCCAGACTATCCTTGGTCCGCAACAGGTCACTCTCAGCACACTTTAGGTTCCTCCCTGTCTCCCACTAGACTATGAGCTGTGGGACAACAGGGTCTGGTCCCTTCTCTCCTGCTTCCTTTGTTTCAAACAGTTCCCTTACCCAACAAAACCTTCATAAATGACTTACAAATAACTACACTGTGCCCGCCTCCAGGGCAGTAGCCTTTGATAGTTTCTTTTGCTTCCCAGTTCCTAACACATAGCAGTCACTCAATGCAGCAATTGTTAGTGGAGGGGAGACATCCCTGAGGGCCAAAGGACCATATCTGGTTTCCTGCTTCTAATTAAGTAACTTTAGACAACTTAAATTAGGCCTCAATTTCCTTCTTTGCAGAAGGGAGTTACACAATCCTTAACCTGGTTACCTGGGGACTTTTAGCAAGAATCAAACATCTGGATAAAATTTACTGAGCTTTTACTTTGTGCTAAGTGCTTAGGTATATTAAATGTAATCCTTCCAGAAGTCTTATGAATTAAGTATTGTTGTTATCCCCATTTTTAGAGATGAGGAAACTGAGGCACAGAAAGGTTACCTAACGTGGCTAGTAACTAACACACAGCTAGTAAGTGGCAGGTCCAGTGCGGAACGCAGGGGCTCCGGAAACAAGGACACGCGCCTTGAACTCTAAGGAGCTACGGAAACGTGATGTGGGTCAACTACCGTCTTCCTGCCCGTGTCCGCTTCCGCTGCGCTGCGATACCTGCGTTCTAGGCGCCGCCCTGGGACCCAGGAGTCGGAGACACGGGCCCCCCATCAAGGCCTTCAAGGGCGGAAGGAGTAATCGCTGCATATTGAGGACCGGGCACGGCCGCCACCTCCACACCTCGGCGCTCGGAGGTCTCTCCTCTCCGCCTCAGGGAAGAAGCACTTCCGAGTCACACTAAGTGAGCTCCTCCTCCCGAGACATTGGGGTGAGCAGTGACTGCGCCTGCGCCGGCGACTTGGCGTTCGCGGGGGCTGCTGGGGCGTGGACGTCAGGGGCGCGCGGAGGCGCGCGCAGCGGTGGGAACGAGCTTCCCTGGTCGCGCGCACCAAAACCCGGATCCGAGTGGAAACCGTAGCCTCGCGAGGGAGGACCGTGTGGAGGATGAAGAGGCAGGGGATGCCGTCCGGGAAGTCCGGTGCGGAAAGGGGCGGGGCGGGGAGGGGACGGCCCCCCTCGCTGCCGGGAGCGGGCGGGCCTGCCGGGGTTTCTGATCAGCCAATGGATTGATCTCGATTTCCCTCGGGGTCCCCTGCGCGACGGGTTCTGCCATTCCGGCTGTAAACACGTGGGAAGGGGTGCCTGAGAAGGGTGTGCAGTGAGAGCGGCCCGGCTCTGGAGCCAGAGGTGTGGGTTCGAGTTCCGGGGCCCCCGTGTATCGTCGTGCGATTGTCTTCAAGTTGGTTAACTTCTCCGAGCCTCACGTTTCGCGTCGCCACTCGAGCATCGCTGTGAGCCCAGCGCCTACCCTGTGCTGACCGCTCCATCACCTGCGGCTGCTGCAGCGGCGGAGGGGGTTCTCCGGAGCCACGCAGCACCAGGGGCAGAGCTGGCGCCCCGAGTCCCGCCTTCCTCCTGTCCCGCCAGGGTAGGAGGCGTGGCAGGTGCTAGGGGTTTGGCAGACCCCTCCGTGAATTCCGGGTTCCTCCAAACCAGCGGTCCTCGGATCCCCTTCCCCTCCTAAAAATTATTGAGGACCTCAAAGACCGTTTTTATATAGGTTAAATCTATTGATACTGACTGTATTTAAAATTAAAACAAAGTTGTTGTTTTTTAAATATATTTTATTGATTTTTTCACAGAGAGGAAGGGAGAGAGACAGAGAGCTAGAAACATCGATGAGAGAGAAACATCGACCAGCCGCCTCCTGCACATCCCCCACCGGGGATGTGCCCGCAACCCAGGCACACGCCCCTGACCGGAATCGAACCTGGGACCCTTCAGTCTGCAGGCAGACCCTCCATCCACTGAGCCAAACCGGTTTCGGCTAAAACAAAGTTTTAAAATAGTTATTAACTAGAAAATAACCATAATAAACCCATTACATGTTAACGCAAATAACATTTTTTTCCCCTTGAAGAACTGTTTTCCTCAACAAACAAAATGGAATAGTGCCGATGTTTTGTGTTTTTGCAGACCTCTTGACTATCAGGCTTAATGGAATTCTCATACCTGTGTTCTTATACCTGCTTCTGCATTCAGTCTGACATGTCAGGTAGCCTCCCCAAAACTCCACTTGTGAAATAATGAAAGTGCAAAAGGCAAATAAATTTTTAATATCATGCAATTTTTCACTGCACAGACCCTGAAAGGATCATGGAAGATTCTAAGATCCCGAAGGCCCCCAGAGCTAACTGACCTCCTGCACTTTGAGAACTGCTCCAAACAAATACCTTTTTCTTTGATCCCCATAAGAACTTCGCTTTGCCTTACTCTGCCTTCTGTCATAGCCTTTTGTGTGCGTCCCCACCCTCTCCTAGCCAAGGCCCTTTCTTGCACGAGGCAGACGGTACCCCAGCAGCATTGTCCAGTTAGATTGACCTGACAGCTGGTCCGGGTGGCTCTCAGGAAACTCATAGAATTAATGCGGCTCTGTGGGTTAAGGGCACAGGGTGGCGCTTAACTCTTTCACAGTTTGAGACTGATAGTCTTCTTTTAAATAAATGAGACAGTTGCAACTTGATCTTAGCAGATGATATGTTTTTCTTTTTTTAAAATATGTTTTTGTTTCTTTATTTCAGGGAAGGAGAGAGAGATAGAAACATCAATGATGAGAGAGAATCATGATGGGCTGCCTCCCGCCCGCCCCCCACTGGAGACCGAGCCCGTAACCCAGGCATGTGCCCTGACCTGGTTCATAGGTCGATGCTCAACTACTGAGCCACTCCAGCCAGGCTAGATTTTTGGTTTTTAAATTAAAAATTGCTTTTAAAAAAATGATAAAAGCAATATTGGATAGAAGAAAAATCAAGCAATGTAGGAAAGTAAAAACATAGTAAAGGCATTCCAAATCCCAGCACCTAGTTATAGTCATTATCAGTATGTGGTAACCATTCTTTCAGATATTGCATGAAATATGCATTCAGAATTCTTAATTTTTAAAAGTTATGTGTTTAGCTTACAGAAAAAAAACGCAAAACTCTATTTTCATCATACTTTTTAGTGTAGATATGTGACTTTTTATGAATTTTTAATTATTCAGACTTTAGTAAATGTTTGCTTGACTGTTGTGGACCATGGTAGACACTGTGGCTTACTGTGGGTGATAATAAAGATTTCTCACATAAAGACCTTACTTAGGCCCTGGCCAGGTGGCTTAGCTCATTAGAGCATCCTCACAATATGCCAAGGTTGTGGGTTTGATCCCTGGTCAGGGCACATACAAGAATCAATCAATGAATGCATGAATAAGTGGAATAACAGATTGATGTTTCTCTTTCTTTCCCGCTCTCCCCTCGCCCCTCCTCCCTGTTTAAAATCAATAAGTAAGGTAAAAAATTACCTTTGAGGGGAAAAAGACTTTATTTGTGAACTTTAGATAAAGTAAGAGTGATCAAACACTTATCTACATAAATAATAATAGATAGAAAATCGTGTCTTGAAGAGATACAGTTAGTGTTTTAAAGAAGACCATATAACTTATAAAGAATTATATGAGTTCAGCCCTGACCAGTTTGGCTCAGTGGATAGACTGTCTGCCTGCAGACTGAAGGGTCCCAGGTTCGATTCCAGTCAAGGGCATGTACCTTGGTTTCGGGCACATCCCCAGTAGGGAGTGTGCAGGAGGCAGCTGATCGATGTTTCTAACTCTATCCCTCTCCCTTCCTCTCTGTAAAAAATCAATAAAAATATATTTTAAAAAAAGTTATATGAGTTAAAAAAAGGGAGATACAATTTCCTACTTTGGGAGACAGGAAGTATGAAAATATGGTTTGACATGAGTCTTGAAAGAGTTTAGCAGTCAAAGATGGAGCTGGGAGGACTTTGTGGATTGAGGAGATAGCATAAGCAAGAGCAGGAATGAGCATTAGGGACAACTGGAGGCATACAGAGAAAATACCTTGTAGTTAATGAAACTAGTACTTTTTGCACACTTGGTAGTATCACTTTACATGATCTATCTTCACTACTCTGGGGTAGGTACTACAATCTACTCTGTTGTACAGACAACTTAGACTAAGTAATTTGTCTAAACTCGTACAAGTTTGGAGGGGGCCAGGATTTAAGGTCCATCCTAGCACTTAAACATATATTCCTTGTAAAGAAGTTTAAACGTATTCTGCAGGCACTCATTGAGAAGCATTGAAAGAATCTGGACCTGGAATGTGATGAGGTCTGTGTTTTAGGAAGATTAATTCAGCATTCAGTAAATATTGTTTTTAGTATAATTTTTTATATGTTAGTGTTCTTATTTCATAGTCCAAAGACATCAGTTTTATAATTAACATGATATTTTATTGCATTCATGGCCCCTTATATACTTATACACTTTACTATATTGGGCATTTGAATTTTGGCAGCAAAATATAAAATGATAGTGGTAGATGGGTCTGGATAAATAGTCCCATCATGGTATTGCATTGTTTTTCATGTATTTTAGGAACAGCAAATGGATTTCTCATGGAAGTGTGTGTTGATTCAGTGGAGTCGGCTGTAAATGCAGAAAGAGGAGGTAAGAAAAATTAGAGACAGAATGACAGTTTCCAGTCCTTTTTTAAAAAATACGTTTTTTTATTGATTTTTAGAGAGAGAGGAAGGGAGAGGAATAGAGAGATAGAAACATCGATGCGAGAAAAACATCATCAATTGGCTGCCTCCTGCATGTGCCCAACTGGGGATTAAACCTGCAACCCGGTCATGTGCCCTGACCGGGAATTGAACCAGTGACCTCTTGGAACATGGGTCAACACTCAACCACTGAGCCACACCAGCCGGGCTACAGTCCTTTTAAGAGTCTGAAAATGAATCCTGTGAACTGACCTTGGGAGCCTTTGTGATTAGGAAGGATTCTATTAATTCTTTTGAAAACAACTAAAAAACCTGGAAAATTATGATTTTTTAGTCTTACTCCCTAGTAGTTTACATTTTGAGTTAGTGTCCACAATAGTGCTTACTCATCAACTTCATCTTTTTTTATTGAACTTAGCAAAGATTTATTTTTTTTCAAATTAATTGATTTAAAGATGATTTTAGAGATTTGTTACCATTTTCATTATTAGGACTTCTAGCTTATCTTTTTCTTTTTTTTACATTATTTTTACCTTAAGATTTCTTTTGCACTGTGAACTGCTTTAATAAGGAAGCATCTCAGGATCAGGAAACTTTTTAGTTTTTTATTATGGAAAACTTCAAACGTATATAAAAATAGAGAAAATAGTATAATGAATCCCCATGTACCCATTACTTTGCTTCACTCATTTTCAGTACATGACCAATCTTTCATCTCTTTTGAGTGTTGGAGGGTGGTGGTGGTGTCTACAAACTTTTTTGTAAAGAGCAACATAGTTTATATTTTCAACTTTGCTGGCCACATTTGGTCTTTGTTGCATCTTTTTTTAAAAAATATTTTTTAATTAACTAATTAATTAATTTGTTTGTTTTTTTAAGAGAGAGGGATCAATTTGTTGTTTCACTTATTTATGCATTCATTAGTTGATTTTTGTATGTGCCCTGAGTAGGGATCCAACCTGCAACGTTGGCATACCCAGACGATGCTCTAACCAACTGACTTACCAGGCCAGGACTGCATCATCTTTGTTCTTAAATATAATCCTTTGAGTCTGACCTGGGTGGCTCAGTGATTGAGCATCGACCTATGAACTAGGAGGTCACAGTTTGATTTCCAGTCAGGGCACATGTCCAGGTTGCGGGCTCAATCCCCAGTGCAAGCAGTGCAGGAGGCAGCCAATCAGTAATCTGATCATTGATGTGTATCTCTCTCTCCCTCTCCCTTCCTCTCTGAAATCAATAAAAATATATATTTAAAACATATCCTTTGAAAATGTAAAAACCATTCTTAATTTGGCAATAAAAAACAATGAAGTACTGGTACATGCTGCAGCACAGATGAATTTTAAAAGATTATTATAAGTGGGAAAACAAATAGTAAAAATAATACCATGTAGTGTATGATTCCACTTTTGTGAAATGTCCAGAATAAGCAAATTTATGGAGACAGAAAGTAGATTAGTGGTTGCCTAAGACTGAGGAACATGGAGAGAGAGGAAAGTGACTGCTAACGGGTGGGAGTTTTTTTAGGGGTGGGATTAACAATGTTATAAGATTGATTATGGTAATGGTTGCAAAACTTTGTGAGTATGCTAAAAACCATTGAATTATACACTTAAAATGGGTGCATTGTATGGTATGTGAATTATATGTCCATAAAGATGTTATTATTTTTTAACTTTTTCAACTTGCAGGCCATAACAAAAATAAACTGTGGACCTTTGGCCTGTGAGCCATAGTAGTTTGCTGACCTCTGATCTATATAACTACCTTCCCTCCTCCACCCTTAGATTATTCTGGAGCAAATATCAGACACCATGTCATTTCATCCTCAAATAATTTAGTATGTATCTTTAAAAAGACAATTTTAAAAAATAATAACCTTTGTTTCTTAATATCATCAAAAATACCCAGTTAGTTTTCAGATTTCTCCTATTAGCTCATACAGTTTTGTTTTGTTTTGTTTTACAGTTTTTTGAGTCAAGATCCAAACATTTTATTTGTTATGTCTTTTGTCTATTTCAATGTTTATCTTCTTTAATTCTTTTTTTCCCCTTGTAGTTTGTTAATGAAACTGTGGTTTTCATCTTTTAGAATATTTTTGCTGACTGTATATTTAGTATCATTTAATATGTTCCTCAGACTCCTGTGTGTCCTGTAACATTATGGTTAACCCAGAAGCTTAATCAAATTCAGATCTGAGTTTCTTTTAAGTACTTTACAGATAGCATTGTTATACTACTCTCTGTTACATCAATTAAGAGAATAACATCTTAGTTTCTTCTGTTTTGTGATATTAAGATTGATCAGTGGATTCAGATATTGTCAGCTTAATCGATTCTTTATAAGGTTGCTTGTTAACTTTCATCTAGTAATTTTAGCAGGGTTTGCAGAATGGTACAGTATTAAGGTTAGCATTTGTTTACATTTTGTTAGTAGTATACTTCTGTAAAGAAGGTTTTCCCTCATCATCTGTTTGGGTATACAAGAAAGGCAGAATAAATACTTGCTTCTTTTTCCTTATTTACTGATTTTTGAGATAATGAGTTTGTTCTCTATTCTTCAGTGAATTTTTTTTATCATTATAAACTTAGATTTAGACATATTTGATGTATTTTAACACACTGTAGTTATTCTTTTTATTGATGCTCCAAAGGTCCCACCTTTGGCTGGTAGGGAGTAGCCTTTTCAAACTAGTTCCTGAGATCTTTTGACATAACCCATAGTCTGATAGTTCTTTAGCTTTCAGTATTTTCCTATTCTTGAGATTACCTTGAGTTAAGCTATTTAAATTAGCTATGCTTTTTTAAAGCTTAGAATAATAAAGACTTTCTTGGAAAACATTGTTATTTTCTTATTAGTGAAGAGTCCAGAGTTCCACTATGGTCAATCTAGAAACTTCTTTTTAAAAAAAATATATTTTTATTGATTTCAGAGAGGAAGGGAGAGGGAGAGGGAGAGAGAAAGAGAGGTGGGGGGAGAGAGAGAGAGAGAGAGAGAGAGAGAAAGAAACATCAATGATGAGAGTCATTGATTGGCTGCCTCCTGCACACCCCCTACTGGGGATTTAGCCTGCAACCGGGCATGTGCCCTTGACCGGAATTGAGCCCGGGACCCTTCAGTCCGCAGGCTGATGCTCTATCCACTGAGCCAAACCAGCTAAGGCTAGAAACTTCTTTATTCTAAGTCTCTTTCTTGTACATGGAGAGACAACACTATAATACAAAATTTTAAGACACCTAGTTTAACTTGAGTTAACACTTAAAGTTGACTACCAGTAACATAATGTGAGTTGGAGAATATAGGTGGAATTAAAAATAGGCTTTTACTTTAGTTTTATAATTTGATTTCTCTATTTCTAACACTTTTTGTTCTATATTTGGAAAAAAATATTAAGTTTGCTATTTAATAAGAGTTTATTTGGGGCAGTAATTTTTGAGCAATGCTTTGTTTTAAAATTCTTTATTGTTTAAAGTATTACATATAGTATTACATATGTCTCCTTTTTCCCCCATTGACCTCTCCCCTGCCACACACCCCCACCCCATGCCCTTACCTCCCTAGTGTCTGTTTCCATTGGTTATGCTTATGTGCGTGCATACAAGTCCTTTGGTGCCTTTAAAAATATTTTTTAATTTTCAAAATTTTCTTGTGCTGAGCAATGCTTTTTTTTTTAAATCACAGGTGCTAGTCGGATTGAGTTATGTTCTGGCTTATTGGAAGGAGGAACCACACCCAGCATGGGTAAGTGTCCATTTTTTGGATTCCTGGAGACAATTGATAATTTGTTTCATTGGGATCCTTTACAATGTTACTAACATGTTAACTATGCTATGGATATTGTATTAGTTAGATATGCTTATGGTTGTAAATAAACTTGTCTATCAAAGATGTGATCAAGTAGATATTTTAGACATTAAAAAGTTGAGATGTAGGTAGTTGCTCTTAATATTGGTTCAGTTGCTGTGCAGTAATGTCAACAACTAGAGTTTCCTGTTATCTTTCCATTTTGGCATCCTTAGTTTATTGAGTTTTGTTTTCATTTCTTCCCTTCTGGTCTTTGTGTTGTTGACCTACATTTTACTTCTAAGTATGTTAAAAATTGCACACTACTTATTATTATTTTCACTGAGGCATTTTATTTGCATACATGCCGTACCTCCCTAGAAAAATAATCCCAGGCTTTTCCCTCCCACGTGTTTTGGTCTTGCTTCTTCATCATCTGTGAGGCCCACTGATGTTGTCAGTACAATGAAACCAAACTGACATGCCAGAAGCAGGTTAGTCTGCCATTTTCTAGATCTTGAGTTACACGTCAAATCTGGGGTTGATCACTCCACACTTGTCTAACCTGCCCGCAAGGTTCACAACGATTTTCACAACTCTGATACTTTTTAAAGAGTCAGTTATCTGTTAGGATGTGAGGGCAGTCTGGCGGCGACATCTGTTACCCCATTGATCACCACAGGGCTGATCTGGCTGGCTGGCTGGGTGTCCCCTTCCTCCCTCACTGATCCATGCGTGTCCCTCCCGAAGCTGCGTGTGTGCTTGAATGAAGAGGAGAGGACCGGTCTTTGGTCAAGGGTATAGGAGTAGCCGTGCTCCCCTGCTGGAACCTCCAAACAAGCTCTGGTTGCTTTTAAGATATTTTTTCTTTATTTTTGGTTTGGAGCAATTTGATTATGATGTACCTGAATGTAGTTTTCTTCATGTTTCTTAGATCTGTACATTTATACTTTTTACCACACTTGGAAAATTTTCAGCTTTCAATGTCCTTCACTCCCTCTTTTAGAGACTTCAGTTACACTTATAATTGAATATTTTCAATTGATTATATTTGTTCTATAATTCACTGATGAACTGCTCTTGTCTCTTTTTCTCTCTGTTTCATTTTGTATAGATCCTGTTGCTTTGTTTTCAAGTTTACTAAACTTTGCTCTGCAATGTCTTATCACTGTTAATCCCACCTACTGTGTTTTTCATCTTACACATTTTAGTTTTCATCTCTAGAAATTTGAGTCTATAATATCTCCCATGCAGCTTCTTAACATTTTGAATGGAATAAAGTTATAATAGCTATTTTAATGACTTGACTGCTAATTCTACCATCTGTATGAGTTTTAGGTTGGTTTTGTTTGGTTGATTTATTGCCACATGATGCATCTTGTTTTCCTGCCTGATAATTTAAAAAATATTTTTTTTATTGATTTAAGAGAGAGGAAAGAGAGGGAGAGAGAGATAGAAAAATCAATGAGAATCACTGATCGGCAGCCTCCTGCATGCCCGCTACTGGGGATCGAGTCTGCCACCCTGACATGCCCTGGCTGGGAATCGAACTTCGACCTCCTGGTTCTGGGAACTGACAAGAGCTTTTAAAATGCAGTAACTTCCTTCTGTTTTCTAAGTTGTTCTCTTTTATCTTTGATTTTCTTATTACTTAACTTCTGGGGCTATTTTTTTCTTCTCAGTATCCTCTTTCCTTTTAGGTCCACTTTTCTCTGGTTTCCTCAGTCAACTCTTCCTTCTCTTGTAGAAGTGATACTATCATAAGAGTATATATAAAAGACCAATAATGTTTTTAAAATATATTTTTATTGATTTCAGAGAGGAAGGGAAAGGAAGAGAGAGATGGAGACATCAATGATGAGAGGGAATCATTGATCGGCTGCCTCCTGCATGCCCCTACTAGGGATCGAGCCCACAACCCGGGCATGTGCCCTTGACCGGAATCGAACCCGGGACCCTTGAGTCCGCAGGCTGCCACTCTATCCACTGAGCCAAACCAGCCAGGGCAAGTCCAATAATATTTTATTGACTTCCTTGAGCTTCTAGCTCATATTTGTATTTTAATTAGTCTGATTTCTATTCTTGCAGGTGTCCTTCAAGTAGTGAAGCAATGTGTCCAGATCCCAGTTTTTGTGATGATTCGGCCACGCGGAGGTGATTTTTTATATTCAGATCGTGAAGTTGAGGTGATGAAGGCTGACATTCGTCTTGCCAAGCTTTATGGTGCTGATGGTTTTGTATTTGGGGCATTGACTGAAGATGGACACATTGACAAAGAGCTGTGCACGTCGCTTGTGGGTAAGAATTTATATCTGGGACCAAAAAGCCTCTAATGATGCTTGCATTTTAATATTTCCAATATAGAAAAGCACAATCACAAAGCTGACTTTTCAGGCACTAGTATAAGTTAGTATAAGCTATAATAAATAGTCGGTTTTTTTTGATGTTTGTGCAGGGGGTATGTGTGGCATAGTCTTCCTGACTCTTTTCTATAGATCAGGTTTTGCCACGTTCCTGAAGAATTAAAGGAAAGTTTACCTTGATTCTTTCAATTATTGCACCAAAAACCACAAAAGCTTTTGCATTTGGTGAGGATGGGGAAATGTGGAGAGGACAGAAGTAAACTATCTATATTACTAGGCCAAGTATTCTTGAAGATTCTCAGAGGATATAATGCTGCCCTTATAGTAGCCAGATTATATAATTTTTATTTAGTGCCTCTAAGAAGTATATGATCATTTTTTAAATATAAAAATCAGAGATTAATGGAAACATAGGACTTTTGAATTTGAAAGGCTGCCATTTTATTATTATTTCAGTTCACTTAGGAGAGGAAGACATATAACAGTCCCATCTAACATGGGGAATTCTATATATAGTAATCAGTGATGATCTCATCATTCATGTTATGTGACTTTCTTTTATAGCTATGTGCCGTCCTCTGCCAGTCACTTTCCACCGAGGTGAGTCATTTCCATTTTAGAAATTCTATTGAATATTGTCAGCTTTCTAATTTCACCAAATGCCACAAGCTTTGTTTGGAACACAATTCTATAGTGTTACAGTGTTACCAATTGGTTTTTTCTTCTTTTTTTTTATTTTAGAGAGAGTGGAAGTGAGAGGGGAGGGAAACATCAATGTGAGAGAGAAACAACAATCAGCTGTCTCCCACACCCGCTCCTACTGGGGATCGAACCAGCAACCTGGGTATGTGCCCTGACCAGGAATTGAACCTGTAACCTTTCGGTGCTCAGTGGATGACTCTCAACCAACTGAGCCACACCAGCCAGGGCCCAATTGGTTTCTTTATACTGATCTTGGGACTAACAGTTGTAAATTTAGAAATGCAGTTTCTAGAATATATGAAGCCTTAGTTTTGAAAAGTTGTTAAAAATAGATGGTGGTGAAGAAAAATAGATGGTGGGGCCCTAGCTGGTTTGGCTCAGCGGATACAGCATCAACCTGCAGAATGAAGAGTCCCATGTTCAATTCCGGTCAAGGGCACATGCCTGCATTGCGGGCTCGATCCCCAGTAGGGATTGTGCAGGAAGCAGCTAATCAATGATTCTCTCTCACTATTGATGTTTCTGTCTCTCTCCCTCTCCCCTCCTCTCTGAAATTAATCTATTTACATATATATATACACACACACACATATATATATAGATGGTGGGGGACTATAATAGAGGGAGAGAATAAGCACTGCCTACGAGTACATATACTTGTTACAGCATTCTAAGCAGCAATCCTGAGATTCATTTTTATTAGGTTGCCTTAGGTCTTATGCAACCCCCAAAAGAATAAATTACTGTGACCAGTGAAATGAAATTTGCTGCTTGTTAAGGTTGACAAGACCATTTCTGTATCTAGGAGTGAGGTCAGCGTCCCTAGAAGAACATTTGATTCGTGGGCAGAGAGAGGGTGGATATATGAAAAAGAACTGGATTCTATTAGGAAGGAGGAAAGAAGAAACAGGTGCTGGATTGTCAATGAACAGATAGATGTTCACTCCAGTGCACAAAATTTCTTTACAGTATTGATAACTTATCTATATCTACATCAGAATAATTTCTAAAATATATCTAATTTCATATAAAAGTGCTTCCTATCTATAAATCAGAGTTATAATTTCTATACACTTTTCTAAACATTGGTAAAATGAAGGAACATTTCATTTTGCCTTCAGAGGGCGCTG
The DNA here is from genome assembly GCF_028538775.1 of Myotis yumanensis. Taxonomy (NCBI): domain Eukaryota; kingdom Metazoa; phylum Chordata; class Mammalia; order Chiroptera; family Vespertilionidae; genus Myotis; species Myotis yumanensis. The sequence goes on along the minus strand of NW_027223764.1, from coordinate 19,331,089 downwards.
CTGTTGTACAAGAAAAGAAGGAAGTCTTCAGTCAATCTTTTTTTGACTTGGTAGCATGTTTGAGAAATTGTTGAATGTTTTTCTGACCTTTTGTAGGCATTCAGAGATTAGGGTAAGAGTAGTACCAGCGCCCTGGCCGGTTTGGCTCAGTGGAGAGAGCGTCAGCCTGCGGACTGAAGGGTCCCAGGTTCGATTCCGGTCAAGGGCATGTACCTTGGTTGCAGGCACATCCCCAGTGGGGGATGTGCAAGAGGCAGCTGATCGATGTTTCTAACTCTCTATCCCTCTCCCTTCCTCTCTGTAAAAAAAAATCAATAAAATATATTAAAAAAAAAATCAATAAAATATATTAAAAAAAAAAAAAAGAATAGATACCAGCACTTGCATCCATTTATATAAACTAGAAATAAAGCAATTATTACCTTGTTTTTCTTTAAATGGGTAATACCACCACAAAACTTTTTTTGACATGCTATTTAGCAGTGCTTTTCATTAACTAGCAATAACTAAAAGATGTTAGGTTGCTTAAAAATCAGAACCTTGAGGCTAGTCAAAAAAAGTGTTTGAATATGGCAAGTAATTTTAATTAGTAAACATTTATCTGAAAAACATATATTTTAAAATTTGATATTGTAAATAATTCAAAATAAACCCATCATATTGAATATATTTTTTTGTTCTTAAACTAAGAAAATCATTTCAGCCCTGGCCAGTTTGGCTCAGTGGATAGAGTATTAACCTGTGGACTGAAGAGTCCTGGGTTCAGTTCTGGTCAAGGGCACATGCCAGGTTGCAGGCTCGATCCCCAGTATAGGGGGCATGCAGGAGGCAGCTGATCAATGATTCTCTCTTATCATTGATGTTTCTATCTCTCTCTCCCTCTCCCTCTCCCTCTCTGAAATATTATATATATATATATATATATATATATATATATATATATATATAAAATAAAATAAATGCAGTTCTCTACTCTATTTTTTTAAATCATTTCAAATTTCTGTTCTTTTCCTTCATATCACAAAACTGACTTTTTAGTCATACCTGCAGGCACTTATACTAACCTATTTTATATAAGTTTACTAAACTGTTCAATAAGTTTAAAAAATGTTTTCATGTTCTCAAATTTTTATATAGGCTTGGGTTCCACATTTTTTTCACTTATGTATTTAATGAGATAGTATGATAGTGTAATCACTGATGAGAAGACGCTGCCACCAAAAAAGGAAAACAGTAGATTTAGCTGCCTCCATACACTTAATGATGAAAGGAAGGGTCCTAGCACCTAATTCCTCATATGTTAGAACTTCCATATCATATAGCGATGCTGAAAACCAGAGCACAAGTAATTTTTCTGTTTGAGGTTTCTAGTGCCACTTTACTCTTGGAGTAGGAGAGATGTCTTTTAGAAAGTAAGATGCGCCAGAACCAGTTTGGCTCAGTGGATAGAGCGTCGGCCTGCGGACTGAAAGGTCCCAGGTTCAATTCTGGCCAAGGGCATGTACCTGGGTTGCGGGCACATCCCCAGTAGGAGATGTGCAGGAGGTAGCTGATCGATGTTTCTCTCTCATCGATGTTTCTAACTCTCTATCCCTCTCCCTTCCTCTCTGTAAAAAATCAATAAAATGTATTTAAAAAATAAAAGTAAGATGGGAAAGAAACCTCATGCAATCTGTTGTAAACAACTGTCCTTGTACAATGAGCCTGGGGTATGCAGGGTAAATAGATTAGTACAAGCTATTAGTCAATAACGAGAATGTGAACCAAGTTCTTTTTTAGAACTGGTGAGTAATGTTTCATCCTACTTACTCAGTTTGTCTGAAGCCTCAGGCAGACTTTCCCAAATTTGAGTCACTTGCCTATCACATTTATAATTTTACCATTCCTGATTGCTTCCTGTGCAAATTTATTTAATAATTTTCTTAAAATAAATCCTAAATAAATTTATTTTAAAGAGAAATTTTTATAAGTAATGAGAAATGGAAAATTTTCACTCTGATCTGCATTTAAGTAAATGCATCTATTCAGATGTACCACCTAAATGATCATGCATACCATCAGTTGTATGCAGACTGTGGTGTGCTGCTAAACTGGTTCTTGCGGGAAAAACCCTGATATGTAGTATTTGTTGATTTCTGTGATTTAAATACCGCCCCCCCCGCCTTGCTCTGGCCAGTGTGGCTCAGTTTGTTGAAGCATCATCCTGTATACCAAAAGGTCTAGGGTTCAGTTCCCAGTCAGAGCATATACCCAGGTTGCAGGTCGTACAGGGGGGAATCAATTGATGTTTCTCTCTCTAAAATCAATAACATAAACTCGGGTGAGGATTTAAAAAGATACTCCCACCTTAAGTGATTTTAAGCTGCCAATGGATTAATAATCATGCTTACAAAATTTCTGAATATTTAACAATGGACTCCTGCAAGCCAGTACCAGCCAGGTCCAGCATACCACTGTATATACTAGTATACTACATTTTAATCATCACTGTGTTACTATCTGTTCAAAATTCAAATCAATTTTATTTATTTCAGCCTTTGACATGGTTCACGATCCAATGGCAGCGCTAGAGACTCTGCTAACCTTGGGATTTGAACGCGTATTGACCAGTGGCTGTGACAGTTCAGCGCTAGAAGGGCTACCTCTAATAAAGAGACTCATAGATCAGGTACATGCAATTTCTTTTCTTCCTAAGACTGTTGTGGTTCTTCCAATATTCTGCTGTTCAGATGGGTTGTGAAACTAAATATTACTGACTTCAAGTTTACTCTATAGGAAAAAAAACAAGCATGCAATAATATATTTATATAATTCTTCTTTCACATGAGCTCTTTTAGTAATCAGGGCTCTTAAAATCAGATTATAGACAATGCCTAAGGATCTTTCCTAATTTGGGTAACCAGAGCAAATTTTACTTTTTCTCTGCCATCAGCATTGCATAGTTTTAAGCCATATCTTCTCACTGACTGTCTACGTATTCTCAGGGGATCCCATATAAAATTTGAGGTAACTATCATTTTAGGTGGATTCTAAAATTAAAACTATATTCTTCTCTCATTACTTTCTTTATATCAAGAGTAGAGGCCTGATGCATGAGATTCGTGCACTTGGGGGGGAGGGGGTCCTCTCGAAGTCCGGGAGCCCTCAGGGGATGTCTGACTGCCCGCTTAGGCCTGCTCCCCCTAAGCCTGCAGTCAAACATCCTTAGCTCTGCTGCGGAGGCAGGAGAGGCTCCTGCCACTGCTGCTGCACTCGCCAGCCACGAGCCCGACTTCTGGCTGAGCGGTGCTCCCCCCGTGGGAGCGCACTGGCCACCAGGGGGCAGCTCCTGCATTGAGCATCTACCCCCTGGTGGTCAGTGTGTGTCATAGCGACAGGTCATTCCGCAGTTTGGTCGATTTGCATATTAGCCTTTTATTATATAGCAGCGGTCCTCAGCCTGTGGGTCGCGACCCCTTTGGGGGTCGAACGACCCTTTCACAGGGGTCGCCTAAGACCATTGGAAAACACACATATAATTACATATTGTTTTTGTGATTAATCACTATGCTTTAATTATGTTCAATTTATAACAATGAAAATCCTGCATATCAGATATTTACATTATGATTCATAACAGTAGCAAAATTACAGTTATGAAGTAGCAACGAAAATAATTTTATGGTTAGGGGTCACCACAACATGAGGAACTGTATTAAAGGGTCGCGGCATTAGGAAGGTTGAGAACCACTGTTATATAGGATAGGAGGAAATACAATATTTTTCTCTTGTATGCCCTGGTGCATTAATTAGCATCATTTGTAGAGCAGTCAGAAGGTGGCTTTATAATTGGGGAATGCCTATATTTTTCTGACATCAGTATAGAGGCATTCTAATTAGTGAGTATGGACTTTGAGAAGAAAGTGTTCTGGATTTGAGACTTAGGTTTAAGACTTATTTGCTGTGTAATGTGGAGTAGATCACTAACCTTTAAACCTCTGTTTTCTCCATTGTGAAGTTGAGATAAGTTTAATACTCCTTTTATAGGATTGCTCTGAAGGTTGGTAGAGATAAGATATCTAAGAGCCTTACCACAGGGCTTGGCATTTAATACGCCTTAATACATGTTAGTTTCTATTATTATTACTACTGCTATTTTTAATAATAATATTTAGTGTTCCTAGGTAGACATCTTTTGTTTAGTCATAAAAATAATTTTTAGGAATTTCACATAAGAATCTGATGTGACTTTGCTAGTCTGGAACTTACTGATTTTACAAATATGTATTAAGTATATAGTAAGTACAGGGCATTTGTATTATGGTCATGACCAAGTGGTGTGCTTGTGTGTGTATGTGTGTGTGTGTGTGTGTGTGTGTGGTGAGAGCACCTGAAATCTACTCTTAGCAAATTTTAAATACAGCATTATTAACTGTAGTTATAATATTGTGGAGGAGAAACAAACTCTCCTCTACCCTCAAGGTTCTTCTGGCTGGTCTAATGATCATATAAATATGAGACAGATTAACAAGAGAAAATAATCAAATTTAATACATACATATGTATGGGAACCCCATAAGTTCAGAGGAAGAAAGGGAGCATGAGTACATAGGACATCCTAAGTTAGGGATGCATGATGAGGGCTTCCAAGGGTCATTGCAGGATGATAAGAACAGAGGTTTAGTAATTGAAGTTTGCCCTACCCTATGGATAGGTCAAAAGAAGTTATCTCTGATAATAGCTTATTATGGGCAAGATCTCTATGTTCTTCTAATTAGTTAGAGGGGAGGGAGAGGCAGAAGTTCTCTTAAGCCTGCTGCTAAACTTCAAAGTAAAGCTCAAATTAATCAGCATGCTACCGAGTCACATCTTGGAATGGCTTGTTCTGAACCCCCGCAATGCTATACATTACATTTCCAGACTTACACGTCCTCATAACTGCAACTCTGCTTGTTTTTTTTTTTTTTTAAATATATTTTATTGATTTTTTACAGAGAGGAAGGGAGAGAGAGATAGAGAGTTAGAAACATCGATGAGAGAGAAACATCGATCAGCTGCCTCCTGCACATCTCCCACTGGGGATGTGCCCGCAACCCAGGTACATGCCCTTGACCGGAATTGAACCTGGGACCTTTCAGTCCGCAGGCCGACGCTCTATCCACCGAGCCAAACCGGCCTCGGCTGCAACTCTGCTTGTTTATATTTGTCTCCCTCTGCTTCTAGGTCACCTCATCCAATTCTTTAAAAATTATTCATTTCTAATGATCTGTAATGTACTTAATTGTGCACCTGATGATAACTATAAGATCAATTAAGTACATTACAGATCATTAGAAATGAATAATTTTTATTCATTTCGACCAACATCTCCCTATTTCCTCTAGCTCCCTGCCCCTAGTATCCACCATTCTACTCTCTGCTTCTATGTATTCGACCTTTTCAGATTTCATGTGTAAGTGGGATCATGTTAACTTACTTCTTGAAGCAATTACCTTCAAGATATATTATACATGTGCTGGTTAAAGCCTACCTAGGCCTTGGGATTAGAAAGGTCTGTGTTTAAATCCTGGCTTTGCCTCTTATTTATAGTGACCTTGCCCTAACATCATAAACTTCAGTTTCCTCCACTACAAAGTTAGCATAATAGTGGTACCTACCTCCTAGAATAGTTGTGGATTACTTCAGATAACAAAAATTGTGCTTTATATTGTTAAATCACTTTATAACCTTAGGCGAGCATATAGCTATAAATAATCCAAAAAAAGTGATAGAATTAATTTCTTAAAAGTATCATTTTTCTGTCTTAGAAAATTTTCATTTAGAAGAAACAGTTAAATAATACTTTTTCCTTCTTAAAATCATTTCACCTTTCTAGATAATATTTTGTTTTATAGATGCTTCCTTTCAGTACATTTGAGAATACTAAACAGTCTTGTTCCACTTATTTCTCTAACAGTTATTACATTTTATGAAGTATCCTTTTACTCTTTATTACCTTGCTTAATTTTTTTCCCATTGTACTTATTGCTACCTGAAATTTTATTATATAAATATACCTGTCTTCCTTGAACATGTAAACTCCATGAGAGTAGGAACTTGCTCTTGTTCACCATGTCAGGGAAAAAACACTTAAAAAAGACACACTTTTTAATTGCTTTTTAGAGCAAGAGGGAGAGCGAGAGAGAGAAACATTTATGTGAGAGTGAAACACGGATAGGCTGTCTCCTGCACCCCCCTACTTCCATCCCATCATATACCAAAAGCTCAGATTAGTGTTATCTTTCAGTAATGACTTTTCTTAAAGTGGTGTGATTATTCTGTATTTATATTGTAGCCTTCTGTTCTTTGTGTTCATAACAGTACAAGTTTTTAAAGTAATATAATAAATAACTGGATAGAGTTACTTTGCTGAACATCTTACTTACCTAAGGTCCCAGAGAAACAAAAGATCTACTGAAAAGTAAACATTAATAGTAATTTTTAAAGTTTAATATACGTATGTTTCTGTTCTCACTGCCTTACTATCTCATTTAGAGAAAGATATTAAAATTTACTTGTTTATTTTTTTTTCTTTTTTCAGGCAAAAGGCAGGATTGTGGTAATGCCAGGTATTTATCTATCTACCCATTCACGAGTATAACACTGAACTCTGATGAAGGAAGAGCAAAGGAGGCAGGGCAGTGTGGGGGAAAGTTTTAGTGCATGGTGTTCAGAAAGAATATATCATTTGATTAAATTGTTTAAGATGGCATATCTCTGCTGGAATTTAAAACTTTGGAAGGAAGAGAACATTTTAGCAGGGATAAGCTCAGAGAAGAGCAAAAAAAGGAAGTAGATTAGACTTGGGCTTTCCCCATGTTTGCGCTCCTATAGTGTAGAATGTTATGAGTGAAGATGTTCATCTCTAGTGAGGCACACCAAATTTGCTGCTACTCTGTGTTAGGGCCAAATGTCCAAGTTGTTAACAAAGTATAAGCAAACATAATATCCCTGGATAGATGTAATACTTCGTTCCTGAAAATCTGATCACCAAATTCTTCCTTGTAGTCAGCACAGTTGGACCATGTGCTCCTGATGATAACTATAAGATCAATTAAGTACATTACAGATCATTAGAAATGAATACTTTTTTAAAATATATTTTATTGATTTTTTACAGAGAGGAAGAGAGAGGGATAGAGAGTTAGAAATATCGATGAGAGAGAAACTTCGATCAGCTGCCTCCTGCACACCCGCTACTGGGGATGTGCTTGCAACCAAGGTACATGTCCTTGACCAGAATCGAACCTGGGACCCTTCAGTCTGCAGGCCGATGCTCTATCAACTGAGCCAAGCCGGTTAGGGCAGAAATGAATAATTTTTAAAGAATTGGATAAGGTGACCTGGAAGCAGAGGGAGACAAATATAAATATTATCTTAATTTTTCTTCTTATTAAATTTCTCAAACATATAAAAGAGTAGAAAAAGGCATATACTCATTTTATAGATTTAACATTTTGTAACATTTGTTTCTTCTTATCCTGAGGTATTTTAAAGTTCAATTAAAGGCATCTGACATTTTATCTTTATGCATCTTTAAAAAATAAGGGCATTTTGCTGTAATCACAATACCATTATTATATTTATCAAAATAAACTCTGATTCTTTAATGCCATTTAATAATCAATACCCTCTTTTCTCTAGTTGCCCCCAGAATGTTTTTTATAGCTGATATGTTCAAATCAGGATCCCATCAAAGAATAAGTATTGCACTTGGTTGTTATCTTAATATTTTTTTAATATAGAAGTTTTTCTTTTCTTTTTTCTTGTCTTTTAAAAAAATGAAATTTAAGCCCTAACCGGTTTGGCTCAGTGGATAGAGCGTCGGCCTGCGGACTGAAGGGTCCCGGGTTCGATTCCGGTCAAGGGCATGTACCTTGGTTGCAGGCACATCCCCAGTGGGAGGTGTGCAGGAGGCAGCTGATGGATGTTTCTCTCTCATTGATGTTTCTAACTCTCTATCCCTCTCCCTTCTTCTCTGTAAAAAATCAATAAAATATATTTTTTAAAAATGAAATTTAAAAAGTTTGGGCCACTTACCTGTAAAATGTCCTACTTTCTGGATTTATCAAATTGCTTCCTTTTGATATTGTTTAGTGTGTATTTCCTAGCCACTGCACTGCCTATAAACTGGTAGCTAGATCATAAGGCTTGATTAGATTTTGTTTAAATATTTTTGGTAAGAGTACTTTGTGGGTGAGGCTGTATATATCATATTAAATCACACCAGAAGGCATAGTGTGTCTGGTTGTCTCACTACCAGTGATGCCAACACTAACTAGGGCTCAAAATGGTGATGGCCAAATAAAGGTCAACTTTTAAAAAGAGGCCAGGTGAAGGGATAGCATCAGAAATTTAGGAAAGTTTTGATCAGTAGCAAGTCCCTGAAATGTGAACAGATAGAAAGCATATATTATCTGTCAAATTGAGACCCTTTATTAAAGACACTTAACTGTTTTTAATGCATTTCCATTTAAAACTAAATGTATTTAGTCTTGACAGTTAATAGCCGGGCTTAGATAGTTGTTAATATTAAGGTTGCCTTTGCTTATTATGTAATTTTGAAGTTATCTACTATGTGCAAGGCATGCAGAGTTACACAAGGAACTACTTCCTCAAAAGGCTTACTCTTGAGGTGAGAAGATGTTGTATACAAAAATATTTGTGATTATTTAACAAACCTTACCAAGCAAGTGATAATTATATGCTAAGTTTTGTGGTGGATATGAAAGACAGAAATGAATATGAAGTAATCATTTTACTCGAGGAGCTCACAGAATAGATCTATAAAGAAATTATTAAAATTTCATGAAAATAAGTACCAACAAGGAAAAATTCCTAGATAAGTCAAACTGAATGTCTAATGAATATTCTTCCATGTAGTCAGCACAGTTGAATCATGTGCTCCTGATCATGGAGAAATCTAAAGATAAATAGAACATAGTGGTTTCCCTTTAGGGATTTTCATAATGAAGCTTACAACATAATTAGGTTCGTTTCCTCGCCTGTAAAGAGAGGATATTGAACTAATTGTCCTCTTTGGTTCCACTGTAAAGATGTGTTACTCTGTGTTTCGAAAATATATTACCTGTGTCCTAAAGCTGCTGATAACTGGAACAACGTAGGTTCAGTAGCCAGACATCTTGTTATGTGTTAGAAGGAAATAACATATTTGCCTTTTAATCCTTATAACAAGCTCTGAGGAAATCCCTCTTTTGGTTAAAAAAAGTTGAGGCTCAATGGTTTAAAGTAATTTATCTAAGATCACATAGCTGTGAGGAGTTACAGTGGTGAAGCCAGAATTCCAATCCAAATCTAACTTCTCAGTCTGTATTCTTTTTACTTCTCAGGGCTCAGTGATGTTACTGTGCCTCTAAGAAAAAAAAGTTTTAATGAGTCCAAAAGAGTGTGTAAAGTCAAGTTACTTCAGCAACTTGAGATACAAAGTACATATTTTATCAGTCATTAAAAATATTTATTTAATACTCCTATATATTAGGAGACAAGGATATAAAGATCAGTAATTTTATATTTATAATCTGGAATCAGTTGAGAATATGATTCTTTATATACAAGCTTTTAGATATTGTTCATCAAAACAAATGAGTCATCATAAAGTACTTGACTGCAGTTTTTATAAAGTAGATTCAGATTCTTCTGTGAAATGAAACAAGAATTTGATATTATAATGAATAAACTGTATAATACCCGTCATTATTCCCATTTCCAATGACATCATGGTCTTTGAATGCTGATCCAGAGAGAAAATCTTGGAGGTTCCATTTCAGACACATTTCTAAGGCTGTGCTTTTGTAGTTTTGTCCTCTAGCCTGGCCTCCTTTTGTTTTAATTTGATTTTTTTAAAAATGAGGGGGAGCAGGGATAGAGCGCTCAACGATTTTCCTTGCCCTAGAATAATCTCTTTAAATTTAAAGTCTGTAACATATAACATTGTTATGTAAACCAATGGATATAGAAGATTCCATCATAGGTTCTATGACCTTATCAGTTGTTCTTCAAAATCTGTAGTTTGTATTTCATCATTCTTTTCTAACTTTATTCTAGCTTAGGAGAGAGAGAATAATTCTTGAGTTAATGAGAAACTTCAGTATGGAAATTTATTATTTATTAAATTTTATGCAAAGTTCTATTCTACTTTAATGTATTACTTATTTTTTCCAACAGGGGGTGGCATAACAGACAGAAATCTACAAAGAATCCTTGAGGGTTCTGGTGCTACAGAATTCCACTGTTCTGCTCGGTCTGCTAGAGATTCAGGAATGAAGTTTCGGTAAAAGTGTATTATTTGACTCATTCAAGAAGGGATGAGATTAATCTTTATTTCCTCCCATAGGAAAACCTTAGTTAATGGCTTGATAAATGAATGGAATGTTGTGATTAGTACATAAGTATTGATGTGAGGGTGATCTGGCTGCAACATCTGTCACCCCATTGATCGCCAGGGTTGATTAGCTGGCTAGGCGGGTGTCCCCTTCCTCCCTCATTGCTCCATGTGCATCCCTGCCAAAGCCACACGTGGGAGGTCAGAGCGGACGACCTTCCCTGATAGAGGAGAGGACCGTTGTTCGGTCACGGGAATACGCATAGCTACGCTCCCCTGCTAGACCCTCCAGATAAGCTCTCAAGGTCCATTTGTAGGAGAATGTAAGGTAGTCAAGTTTCCAAGACTCCAGACACATCCAAATGAGGTGCTGCATGTGGCAGTCTCTTTAAAAACACACACAAAACAATGCAAAACGGTTCTTATCCTGCATTAAAAAAGCAGGCTCTTCTGAACATAGGTGAACCATTATTTCATTAAGTCATTGTTAAAAGTTAATAATAAACTAATTTAGTATCTCAGCTTCAAATCAGTCAGATAAGTATGTGTGCTCCTTCACCTGTGCTTTCCTTTAGCAAACAATAACTGTGGTGTGAGAATGGAAGAGCCATAGTTATTTTTATCTCTCCTACCTTTAATACTTAGTCTTCCTTTACCTTTGCTCTCTATTTTCAGTTATTTTGAAATTTTATCACATTAAGGAATTGAAACTATTATGTGTTTTTTATTATACTTGACAGGACTCCTATAATTTAATAGTTAGCTATTGATGATTTATAAGTTGGGAAAAGTGAGATGTAAAAGAAGCAAGAGCTTTACAACTTACGTTTTAGATGCAGAATCAGTTATATTGTCTGGTAGATTTGGCTACTAGATATTTCAAGTAATTAATAAAAATTATGAAATATAGTAGTCCAAAGTCCTTGACTTACCCTTGTTCTAGGCCATGAAATAGCCTATGAAACAGTGGTTCTCAACTTGTGGGTCGTGATCCCTTTGGCGGTCGAACAACCCTTTCACAGGGGTCACTTAAGACCATCCTGCATATCAGATATTTACATCACGATTCATAACAGTAGCAACATTACAGTTATGAAGTAGCAACGAAAATAATTTTATGGTTGGGTCACAACATGAGGAACTGTATTTAAAGGGCCAGAAGGTTGAGAACCACTTCATAAAATGAAGTGCCAGTATAGAAGGGCTCATTTAACAACTCATATAATTATCTGTTCCTTTATTATTTCTATTGCAGAAATCCCTCTGTTGCCATGGGAGCCTCTCTTTGTACCTCAGAATATTCTCGAAAGGTAACAGATGTGACCCAAGTAAGGACTTTGAATGCTATTGCAAATAATAGTCTGGTTTAGCCAGACCTCTCTGAGAGACATGGATATCACAGGATGAAGGCAGAAGAATAGTTCACAATTCTCTATAACACTGCTTTAACCTTCTTCTCTGGCCAGGACAGTCACGGTGTTTGCTTTAAGTCTCACATGGTCATGGAGAATGTTTCCAAGAAGAAAACATGAAACAGAGCTAAAATCACTCCCTGTGCCTAATCTTGCCAACCATCTTCATTGTCATGTTTAAATCTGGTCTATGTTTCTTCCATGGACAGAAGTTTAGTCTGTTTTCATTGGAATTAATTGATGAACTGAGAAAATTCAATTGCAAGATATGAATTTAGAGTGTGACTTTAGGTACAGTTTCATAGCTGTATTTTTCATTTTCTTTTATAAAATAAAAATGTCTATCCTGTTACAGCAGTCTCTTATTTTACCCTGAATAGAGTCTGGCAAAATCTGAAAGAGAAGATTTTTGTTTTGTTTTACCTTCATTTTCTCTTTTATTATGTATTAATTAGGTATGTTGCCCTGGGCAAGATGCTAAGGATACTGAGTAAAATGGTACAGCAAAAAAATTCCCAGACTTGGGAAGCAGGATATAAAAGTTTCCAGACTTGCCCGGCCAGCGTGGCTCAGTTGTTGAGCGTCAGCCTATGAAACAGGAGGTCACAGTTCAATTCCCAGTCAGGGCACATACCCGGGTTGCAAGCTCGATCCCCAGTGTGGGGGTGGGCAGGAGGTAGCCAATCAATGATTCTCTCTCATCATTGATATTTCCATCTCTCTCTCTCTCTTTCTCGCTCTCCCTTCTTCTCTGAAATCAATAAAAATATATTTTTAAAAAAACACAAAACATCCCCCTATAGATTATTTGCTAATCATAAAAGTAGAAACTTACCCTTATAATAGAGCTATCTGGTTGCTACAACCTTAACCCAGTAATAAATATTACTAGCAGCAAAGACTATATTGCTGAAGGACAGGATTTCAAAGGGGAAGAGGTCGTCTTGAGGGTATAAGCTGTGATGGGAAATTGCAGTTTGGAGGTCTCCAATGTTAGAAGACCTTGTGGGAAGCGGCTGTAACAGTACGATGATTAGCCACTGATTAAGCAATAGTGAACTATAAACAGCTCATACGGTGGCCAACCATCCCAGTTTGTTTGGAACTTTTCTGATTTTAGTATTGAAAGCCCCATATCCTGGGAAACTCCTCAGTGCCAGATGAACTGGAAAATTTTGGTTACCCTTCCAGCTCAGTGAAGTTATAGTTGCCTTTTTTCTTAGTCCTTTCCTCCCTGCCCTAATCTTGAAATTAGGGATTGGGAGGGAGGCGGATAGAATAACAAGGTAAATGTCCCCACCGCCAATGTGTTGGTTGTGGATCTGACCTACCACCTGGAGAAAGCTGCCAAATACGATGCCATCAAGCAGGTTGTGAAGCAGGTGTCTGAGGGCCCCCTCACGGGCATCCTGGGCTATACTGAGGACTAGCTGTCTCCTGCAACTTTCACAGTGACACCCCTCCACCTTCGACGCTGGGGCTGGCGTTGTCCTCAGTGACCACTCTGTCAAACTCATTTCCTGGTATGACAGTTAATTTGGTATAGCAACAGGGTGGTGGACCTTAGGGTCCGCATGGCCTCCAAGGAGTGCCATGAGCATGCCCTTCTGGCTTTCACACTGGATGTGAAGCAACTAATTGTTGGTGTTAACAAAATGGATTCCACTGAGCCACCCCACAGCCAGAGAGAGAGGAGGAAATTGTTAAGGATGTCAGCACCTACATCAAGAAAATTGGCTACAACTTTGACACAGTAGCATTTATAGCAGTTTCTGGTTGGAATGGCAACAACATGCTGGAGCTTTGGTTCAAGGGATGAAAAGTCACCTATAAAGACGGCAATGCCAGTGGAACCATGCTACTTGAATCTCAGGATTGCTTCCTGCCACTATCTCGTCCATCTGATACGCCCTTGCATTTGTTCCTCTAGGATGTCCACAAAATTGGTGGTACTGGTACTGTCCCCATGGGCCAAATGTAGACTGGTGTGCTCAGATCTGGCATGGAGGTCACCTTAGCTTCAGTGTTACAACTGAAGTAAAGTCTGCTGAAATGCACTATGAAGCTTTGAGGGAAGCTCTTCCTGGGGACAATCTGGACTTCAGTGTCGGTCAACGGTATTCATCATGACGATGTGGCTGGTGACAGCAAAAATGACCCACCAATGGAAGCAGCTGGCTTCACAGCTCATGTGATTATCCTGAACCATCCAGGCCAAATCAATGCCAGATGTGCACCTGTGCTAGCTTGTCTCACAGCTCATATTGCCTAAAGTTTGGTGAGCTGAAGAAGATCGATCATTATTCTGCGAAGAAGCTGGAAGATGGCCTCAAGTTTTTGAAATCTAGTGATTCTGCCATCGTTGATATGGTTTCTGGCAAGCCCATGTGTGTTGAGAGCTTCTCTGACTACCCTCCTCTGGATCATTTTGCTGTTTGTGACATGAGACAGTTGCTGTGGGTGTCATCAAAGCAGTGGACAAGAAGGCAGCTGGAACCGGGAAAGTCACCAAGTCTGCCCAGAAAGCTCAGAAGGCTAAATGAACATTAACCCAATACCTGCCACCCGAGTCTTAATCAGTAGTGGAAGAACGGTCTCTGAACCATTTGTCTCAGTTGGCCATTTAAGTTTAATAGTAAATGGCTAGTTAATGATAACAATGCATCGTGAAACCTTCAGAAGAAAAGGAGACTGTGAACCATTTTGGGGTTTTTGTGTGTGGCATTTTTTCAGTCTGCAGTTTTTAAAATCAGTAATTTTAATAGAATTTTGAGACCTATTAAAACAAAGTTTAATGAGAAAAAAATGTAAAGGAAAAAATAATCTTTTTATTGTTACCACTTAAATCTGGATATCTACTCTAAGATCTTGCACAAGAAAAGAAACTCTTTTTAAGTCTGTTTGTAATCATTAACTAAAAGTATACAACTCTGTGGTTATCTTGAACATTGAACTCTTGTAGGTTTTTCAAAGTTATTGAAATTCACTTATTAACATTTGCTTACTAAGTAGAAATGATACAGCATATTTTCCCCTGAGTCATTGTGAACATTTCTTCCTATTGAGTTATTTCTATGTGATCAATTACTTATAGCACACACACATTGAACCATTAAGAAGAGGTTTAGGAGAAATCATTTTACATAAAGACCAGCAGAGCTAAGGCCAGAATCCAGGCTTTCTGACTCCTGTAGAGCTTGTGGTCTTTCTTAGTGCCGTCTTTAAATATCCATAACATAAAAGGGAGGAATTCACAGAGCACCTCATCCTATAGAATAGGATCATCCCTGAAAACTTGCTTATTTTTGACGTATTCAGATTGCATTTTCAGGACCCTAGGAGAGCTTGTGATTTAAAGAAGTCCTATGGTGTATCCTTAGGTAACGGGAATCATTACAGTAGTTTGTCTTTTGTGTAAATATTATGTTCATTAAATCATAAAATCTTCAAGATCTTCTCATCAGACCTTCTCCCCAGAGCATATATTCTTTCTTCGGTGTTCAGTTTTCTTAACCTTTCTGAACCTCAGTTTCCTAATTGGTAAAATTGGAATAAAAATACCTACCTCTAAGGATTATGGGGAAGATTAAATGAGACATAAATTTTAGAGTGTCAAACATAGGAATATATTCTTTAATTTAAAAAACCTATGTGAGGTTAACATATAATAGATATCCAATAAATGTGAGTTCTCTTAATGCCTATCAGCTATTGATAAAAATGTTGAAGGTGCTGAAGCTACCGCTGACCCTTTTGGAATGCGTGTAGAGGTCTTTGGGTTACATTTCTTCAAACAACTAAAGGCCTTGCTGAATTCAGGATACACTTATACCAGTTGCCAGTGTAATAATCACATCAAAAAAGATAATTCAATTAGGTTGCCTGGTTTGTTATTAATGTACTCACTCTGGTTCTTAATGATTACCTTCCTTTCAAAACTCCAAAATTTTTCTTCATTTAGCAAACCTTTCCAGATCTTTCCAGTAGTTAATGTCAGATTTTACCTGATTTTTAGCACCTTTATATTTAAAAAATCAAGGCATTTGCTCACTCAGTCTTATAATACTTTTCCTGTTCTCAGTGATTTAAAAGATTTCAGATAATGGTTCTGCAATTACCTCCATTAGTTCTTTCAGAACCTGTTTTGGTTTGCAGAAACTTCTCTGACATTTATGCCACCCTTGCCAATGTATAATGTAAACAGTGAAGTGTCCAAAGATCCTGCTCTCCATTGCCCATGGAATAATCAATATTGACAGTTCGCTTGAATTAATACATATTATTTGAATACTAGAGGCCCCGGTGCACAAAAATTTGTGCACTGGGGTGGGGGGGTCCCTCAGCCCGGCCTGCGCCATTCACAGTCCAGGACCCCTTGGGGGATGTCCACCTGTTGACTTAGGCCCACTCCCCGGGGGATCAGGCCTAAGCTTGCAGTCAGACATCCTTCTGGCAGCCAGGGAACCCTTGGGGGATGTCCGACTAAAGGCTTAGGTCCCCAAGGGATTGGGTCTAAACTGTTAGTTGGACATTCTTAGTGCTGCCACGGAGGTGGGAGAGGCTCCTGCCACCACAACTGCGCTGGCCAGCCATGAGCCAGCTTCTGGCTGAGTGGCACTCCCCATATGGACGTGCACTGACCACCAGGGGGCAAGCTCCTGCATTGAGCATCTGCCCCCTGGTGGCCAGTGCGCATCATAGCAACCGGTCATTCTGCCATTCAGTCAATGTGCATATTAGTCTTTTATTATTATCATATAGGATGTCCCTATTTCCCCCCTTTTGCCCCCTCTACCCAGCTTTTGCCCCCCACTTCTCTCTGGCCATCACCATACTGTTGTCTGTGTCCATGGGTTGTGCATATATTTTCTTTGGCTAATCCCTTTAAATTCACTTCTTTAAATTTTTATTTTCATATAAGTGCTTATAACTGCACTATTATATATTTTCTATTATATCATTTAGAATTAAGATATTTTTTAATTGAACCCTTGTAAATTTTAGCACAATTTAATAAATTGTCCTAGAAACAATTAGGAGATTTTTCATGTAATGCAGATACATTTCGATTAATATTTTATTAATTTTTAATTTTTTAATATTTTAATTTGAAATAATCTCATACATGTAGAAAAAAACTATAAAATACTACAGCATATTATATGTACCCTTCACCCAATTTCTTAGGTGTTAATAATTTAAACATAACCATTATACAACTAACAAAATTTGGAATATATTTTTCTTATAATCTCTTTAATGTTACTTAATCCATTTACTTTGTTTTTGTTAATCTTCACCCAAGGATATTTTTCCATTGAATTTTAGAGAGAGTGAAGGGAAAGGGAGAGACACATTGGTTGCCTCCTGCACATGCTTTGATAGGGACTGGGAATCAAGCCAGCAACTGAGGTATGTGCCCTTGACTCAAATCGAACCTGGGACCCTTCAGTCCATGGGCCAATGCTCTATCCACTGAGCAAAACAGGCTGCAGCTTAATTCATTTACTTTTAATCTATATGTGTCTTTATATTTAAAGTGGGTTTTGTTTTTGATTCACCCTCATAATCTGTCTTTTAATTGGTGCATTTATGCCACTGACTTTCAGAGTGCTTACTGATAGAGTTACTGCCATATCAGGTGGCTTCTGGGGCTTCTGGGGCGGGGCTGCCTTGCCGCCAGGGACCGCTGATCAGGTCCAAGGGCGACAAGGCGGGGCCGGCTCCTGAGGGCTTCTGGGGGGGCGTTGCCCTGGATGGTGGCACGCTGGCGGCTCGCGCTGTCCCGCCCTGCCTGCAGTATGCAAATTAGCCGCCATCTTTGTTGGCAGTTAATTTGCATATCATGCTGATTAGCCAATGGGAGGCGTAGCGAAGGTATGGTCAATTACTATGTTTGTCTATTATTAGATAAGATAGGATATACATATAAGTATAAAAATTTATATCAAAATCAAGTCACATACTGTTCTGCCAGTTGCTTTTTTTTTCTTTCATAATTGAGATTTTATTGTTTTGAGGATCAGTACACAGACATTTCAATTTGTAAACAATTCTTAACATATGTACCAAAAATGTAAAGTCATGTAGTTGTGATTCTTTTCTAAACAGTTATTCCAGTGACTTTCCAGCTTAAAATTTAGAGGCTAACTTTCCTTAATAGAGTATCAAGTACCAATATCTTCAAATGTTGATACGCTGTTACATCAAAGTCCCACTAATTCACAATTTAATAGCATATATACTACATAATCAAATTTTCAATCTTTCACAGCACATTGACAAAGTTACTAGGAAAACTGGACTACCACACCAAAGATGTTTCAGATGCACAAAATTCTGACAGGGAGAGCCAAGATCAAGGAGTGGTTTTCTTTAGGAAACAATTCTACCAGAAACATGTGAATAGAAGTAATTTAAAATGTTCAAGACATAGCAAACGCATGACTGACTCCAAATTGCCATTTAGTATGCTTTGTATTATAGGATGTAAAAACTACCCCCATCTATGGAATGTTAAGTTGACACCCAAGACAATCAAAGTCTCCCATATTCAATATCCCACTATTTTCTGCTTGTACCAAAAAATAAACAACCAGCAAATGATTTCACCTCTTAAAAAAAAGCATTTGCACTTTAAAAAATAGGATGAGGTGGAATTCCCTCCTTCTTAAAGATGTTTCTAGTGCTACTAAAAAACTTGCATTTACAAAATAATTGATAAAAATATTCCTCTGGATTGTACCAGAAGGGAGACAGGGACCACCGATAAGACCTGGTATGTGACATCAATCAGACTTGGCTTCTTTTTCTCCTGCTTCATCTGAGGTGGGACTCCCCTTGTTTTTAGTTTCTCCATTTTCCGCAGGTAGATCTTCTTTACGTTCCTGGTCAGCCACTTCCGCCTGCTTTCCCTTTGCTCCCCTTTCCCCTTTCGTTTGCACTTTTTTGCCTGCAGACTTATCCTTTCCTGCCGCCTTTTTGGGCTTCGCTTCCACTTTTGCAGGAGCGGGTTTGGCTGACAACCTGGCCGACCTCCTCTTCGGCTCCTCTTTGGCCGCCCTCTCCGCAGAGCTGACCTTCCTCTTGGGCATCGTGGCAGCAGGCCCAGCGCCTGCGGGTGCCTGAGGGCCATGGCGCGCCTAGTGGCTTGGCGAACCTGGGCTGCCTGGCCGCTGCCACATCTCCCGCCGCCCAAGCTGCTCGGCCCCGCGATGGGGGCAGTGGGAAAACCCTGCCAGTTGCTTTTTAATTTTTTGCTTTTGTTTTTCAAATAGACTATATTTTAGAACAGTTTTAGGTTCACAGAAGAATTGAAAATAGAGATTTCTTACATACACCTGTGTCCACACATGATTATAATTCCTATCAATTACTTTTGTTCCTCTTATTTGCAGTAGACATCGCAGGGGACTTACATATTATTTTTAGAAAATGATCCTACTCATACCATACTACTCACTAGGTCTTCTCTTCAGTCCCAATGAACATTTCCAAGCATAGCCAATTTGCTCTTCCAACAACTTGCTAGATGAACGCAGGCAATAGATCTTCTTCCATCTGTTAAGTAGAGAGGTAGAAGACTGACATCATTGTCAAAGAACAGTTCAGATATTTAGTAAGATGTCTGTATGCAAGTGCTTTTATACATGAGGGAGATTGTTATTACACTGTTGTCAATACACAAAGGCAAAACCTGATTTATAAAAGAGATGGAAGGAAGGAAAGTATACAGATTAGAAAAAATAAGGTGTTTTTTTTTTTTATTCAGCTGACTAGCTGGGGGCAAAGTATGGGAAGGCCAATATCGAGTATGCTGGCTGGGTCATCATGGAAACCAATTTCAGGTATTTGTGAATTTTCTATAAAGCCTTTGGAGTTTGGCTTTGAAGCAAGCATGACAGAGCTGTCTAACGTCTCCCCATGTGCCATTAGTATCACCACTTCAGGTAAGCCAGGTTAGTACCAATAATTTCACTCATCAGAATTTCTCATTTCCCCTCTTTGGTCAAAATTAGCTCCTAAAGGAATGGATTCAGACATGAGGATTTCATTCCCTTTTTGAAAAAATGTCATCGGTTGGATGTTGACTTGGGATAATGGCCATATCACATTTAATCATTCAGATATTTAACCGTGGAAGCAGGCAGCAAGTATGAGAATAATCACAATCTCTAACAAACATTGGCACCTTATTTTTATCCAGGTTTTATTCATGCTTCCATACATTTATGTGGTAAGTATGAGAAGACCATTTGATTACATGAGTAGTTTATTTTTTTTAAAAATATATTTTATTGATTTTTTACAGAGAGGAAGGGAGAGAGATAGAGAGTTAGAAACATCGATGGGAGAGAAACATCGATCAGCTGCCTCCTGCACATCTCCCACTGGGGATGTGCCCGCAACCCAGGTACATGCCCTTGACCGGAATCGAACCTGGGACCCTTCAGTCCGCAGGCCGACGCTCTATCCACTGAGCCAAACCGGTTTCGGCTACATGAGTAGTTTAGAATGTACATATTGAGGAACTAGAAGGTAAACATTACAAATTTCTGTCAAAATTTAGTTGACCCAATTATGGATGAGAAATACCTTGGGAGTAAATAAGTCATAAAACATGATCGTATGAGCCCTGGCCAGTGTGGTTCAGTAGGCTGGGTGTCATTCCATGCGCGGGGAGGTTGCTGGGGACATTGCCTGGGTTGTGGGCTCGAACCCAGGAGGAGGCATGCAGGAGGCAGCAGATTGATGTTCTGCTCTCACATTGATGTTTCTCTCTCTCCCCCTCTCCTTTCCTGTGTCTCTAAAAATCAATTTTAAGATCTTAAAAACAAATAAAAGTCCCCCAAACATAATAATATGAGAAAGTAATTGGGCCACTGCTTGCTGTATGCTTTTGTCTTTCTTGATGTTCATTGGGTTCATTTAGAGACTTTAGTATGCTGATCAAAAAAGCTGACCCCTGACTGTTACGGATTTTGTTCCTGTCTGTTTTAAGGCTCCCCTAAGATACTGTCCTTTATTAAAGTCAAAAGTTCCTATAGAGACCTACTGTATATTTTCATCATTCCCTGGTATAAGAATTCCATTTTTCAGATATTTACAACAAATGGGTAAACATGAAAAAAACCTAGATGTTTAGAAGGAGGAAGAAGACTCTGATACTTAGAATAATAGGAACCTATATGGGTGCACATACAAAGCAAATGTACACAGTGCATTCTATTGCTGGTCAGAAGCACATGGTATTAACTTCTCAAACTTGCAATTATAAATACCAGGAAATACCAGAATCTTCAAGACAAACAGACAAAAACAAACAAGGTTAACAAACTAGTTTTTCCTGGTATCTGCCACCTGCCAACGAATGGATTTTTATTGAAAGCCACCTGAAAACTTTAGACAATAAAAGAAAGTAAGAAAGAAAGAAAGAAAGAAAGAAAGAAAGAAAGAAAGAAAGAAAGAAAGAAAGAAAGAAAGAAAGAAAGAAAGAAAGAAAGCCACCTGGCAGAAATCACCACCAATGGTCATAGAACCAAAATCCTACATCACTGACGCGAGAGGGGAAGAATATTGAATAAATGCAAATCTGAAAAAAATGACTTGGCTTGTAAGAGCCAAAAACTTAATCACTGTCTGTACCACTTACCAGATGAGCCAGGGAAGGTGAGCTGTGGACCTGCGGGATCTAAGCTGGGACAAGGCGCATACTTTGATGGTAAGTCTTAGGTGGGAAAATTCTTGATAAAATTCTCTGGGTTGTTGTGGGGATATCAGCCCCTTCTGCCCGCTGCTTCCCTTAGCCATTCCAAGAATGAGTGGGGCTGCCTTACTCTCTGTGAAGGTGGAATTGCATGGGAGGGGTTTCTGTTAGCTCTTTTTAAGTCTTCCAGAGGTGAAAGCTTAGAGTGCATAGGGAGTTTTCTCTCAGTTCTCCTAACTGTTCCCTCCCATTTTGTAGTATGAATCGCAGCAGTTGGTGAAGACCAGTGTGACAAAGAGCTGGGGACAGTGCAGTGTGACTATTTCTGGGGCTCTTTTAGAGGCCAGCCCCACACATGGCCCTGGAAGATTTGTTAGAAGTTAGGCTGGTTTCTCCCGAGCCATTTGCGGGAGGCTTCTCCTCCTGCTCTGCTTCAGGCAGAGATGAAAGCTGCTATGGCTCTCTTCTATCTTAGAAGGTCTTGTCATTTCTGGAGTTTAGTTTAGGGGTTAGCAAACTTTTTCTTTAAAGGTCAAATAGTAAATATTTGGGGCTTTGTGGGCCAAGAGTCCAATTGAAGAGTCCTTATGGACAGACTGTTCATGTTGAGTTTTATAGTTAAAAAATGTAAAAACAAGGGTCAGTTGAAAACAGGGGTCAACTGGACTTGGCTTATGGGCCAAATCAAACCCTGCTTTGCCTCATTTAGGATTCTTTCTGTCTTCACTAATGGATTTTTAAACATTTATAATTGTCATCTTTCCAGCTTGCTTCTGTTGGTATGATCAGAGGTCTGTACCAAAGCAAGTGAACTCTGATCATGCCTTTATCCTAAATCATTTTAACCCTGTAATAGGCACACAGAAAAGGGTGGAAGTCCATCTATGGGACAATAACTGAATAAATGTCCTAATAACACTTATATATCTTTCAATATTAATAACGCAGAACATATCCACTGGTACTAGTGGTAAATATTTTTATTATTTGTGAATTTAAGATAACCAGAGGTATTAAGTATACATTACTTAATACTTGGGCCAGTTATTAAGTATACATTAGAATATATGTGTACATTAAAATATATGTTATTTTCTTGTTAATCTCTGTAGATACTACAGTCTATATATACCAGCCGTGGGCAAACTACGGCCTGCGGGCCGGATCCGGCCCGTTTGAAATGAATAAAACTAAAAAAAAAAAAAAAAAAGACCGTACCCTTTTATGTAATGATGTTTACTTTGAATTTATATTAGTTCACACAAACACTCCATCCATGCTTTTGTTCCGGCCCTCCGGTCCAGTTTAAGAACCCATTGTGGCCCTCGAGTCAAAAAGTTTGCCCACCCCTGGTATATACCCACGGAACACAGAAGTGGCTTTTTTGTTTGTGTTGACAACCAAAATGGTTTCACATGATCCTCCAAATGATGGTGTTTGCCCTTCAATATGTTGGCAAGTGTACTGCTAATTTAGGATGTCCTGATTTTAAAAGAATACTTGCTTTACTAGGGGAAGAGAGCAAGGAGGAGTTGCTGTCTAATGGATATTGAATTTCAGTTTTGCAAGATGAAAAAGTTCTGGAGATTGGTTGCACAACAATGTGAATATATTCAGTACTACTGAACTGTACACTTAGAAATGGTTGGGATGGTAAATTTTATGTCATGTGCTGTGTTTTTTACCACAATACAAAAATTTGCTTTAAAAATATTATTACATGTATAATACCTGATAATTATGGAAAAATCAGAACATACAGGCAAGCAAACATAAAAATCACCCATGATCCTACAGCTAAGGTTAACATTTTTTTGCATAAATTCCATATGAATATGCTATTTTATAACCTTTTTCAGTGTTTACATGATTTGTAACCATCTGTTAAGTTCTATGTTCTTAATTAAAAATCCAAAGGAGTAGGATATTTCACACTTCTATGAACTCTAAGGCCTTAAACAGAAGTGAAACTGCACGTGTAGGGGTGCATACCCCTCCACCTTTGCTTCTTTCTTTATATCATGTGTCCTCTGGAGAAGTAAAGTCTTCTTCACTCCTGATCTGTCAGTCAGCTCTGCTAACATCTTTCAGTAGTTCCTTTTATTTTTTAATGTATTTTTATTGATTTTAGAGAGGAAGGGAGAGGGAGAGAGAGATAGAAGCATCAATGATGAGAGAGAATCATTGATCAGCTGCATCCTGCAAACCCTACACTGGGGGTTGAGCCAGCAACCTGGGCATGTGCCCTGATTGGGAATGGAACCGTGACCCCCTGATTCGTAGGTCGACGCTCAACCACTGAGTCACGCCGGCTGGGTAGTAGTTCCTTTTAGATATGCTCACACCTAGAGGCTTCTGGTGCTTGTGTGAACTGGTAAATCTGTGTCCCTGGATCTCCTCGGTCACGTGTCTATCCACTGGGATCATGTAAACATACCTTCAAGCAAGGTTAACGATTAAATTGTTGGGATGAAAGGTCAGGAGAATTGCCTTGAGCTGTAACATCAGAATGGGAGATGACACATCACTACTCACCTTCCACCTTCTCTGAGCAAAAGAGTGAATAAGAAACAACAGCGATCCAGGAGTCTTCATTTCGAAAGAGCTCCAGGAATCATGCTGGAGAAGTTCTGCAACTCTACTTTTTGGGTAAGAAATTACACTTATTCTCTTCTCAAACCAGAACAAGCAATAGATTAGCCTAGAGTGGCCACAAGGCAGAACCAGAAAAGTTAGATATGCGGTTGGTCTAAAGCTCAGGGTATTTTTTTAAAATAAAAGAATGTCATAATATCTCCAGAGGATATTCTATGTGGGAGAAGTAATATATTTACTTATTTATTTTTAAATTAAAAAAATACTTTTTAAAAATTGATTTCAGAGAGGAAGGGAGAGGGAGAGAGAGATAGAAACATCAATGATGAGAGAGAATCATTGATCGGCTGCCTCCTGCACACCCCACAAGGGGGACAGAGTCCGCAACCCAGGCATGTGCCCTGACCAGGAATCAAACTGTGACCTCCTGGTTCATAGGTCGATGCTCAATCACTGAGCCACACCATTTGGGAAGTAATATATTTATTTTATAACATATGTTTATTGTATCCCAGATTCTTCTTGGACAAGCTATCTTCAAAATTGCCTCTCTAAAGAGAAATAGGGAAATGGCTTCTAATTTCATCAATGTTAAGAGTAGGAATTGTGTAATTTGTGGGGTAGGAGGAAGAAAAGGTCCATGACTGAGTCCTGTTGAGATATGCTGATGATGAAACAATAATGCTATGAACTAGAATAATTGGCGATTAGTGATGTGGACTGGAAGTTGAAGATAAGGATGCAAATCTGGGTATCATGAGCACTGAGACAATTTTTTTGAAATATTAGAGCAGAGAATTCTGAGATAAACAGTGTGAGCAACAAAAACAAATGGTTTAATGGAAGAGGGAATAAGAAGGGACCTTGGATTTAGTGATATTAAGAAAATGTGGTCTACAAACTCCTAGCATCATCATCAGAATTACCTAGAATGTTAAAGTAGTTTAAATATCTTAGCTACGTCTTCTTGATTCTAAAGTTAGGTAACCTTATGGAGAGATAAGAAGAGCAGAAGTGAGATAGCAGAGCACCTGGGCAGCACTTCCCAGTCTTAGAAAGAATGTGGGCCCCAAGACCAGAAACCATATACCTCAGGAAGGTGGGGCTTAATAGCGAACCCTTGAGAATTCTCTCTAAGAGTTCTCTGGCAGATCATCTTGATCAGGGCACCTTAACCTTTTCTTTAGAGAATCTGTTCAAACAGCCATACAAAACAATTCAAAAATATTTATTGAGAGAGAAAAATCTATTCTCACATGACTCAAATATAAGAACTAGTGCCCCCCACCCTCAACTCACAAGACACTTCTCATTATTGCAGAATGCAGAGACCAGTATGGAACTTGCTGGGAATAAGCCTTCTGTTCAACAGTTTCATTGTGCTTCTGTGCTGATGCCTTCTGGATTTCTGACATAAGCCTTTGGGCTCTGACAGAAGCTCTCTGGAATCTAAATGTCATAGCATGACTAAGCATTCTGCCTGCCTGCATATTTGAGTGTCTGACAGTGAGTTCATTCAGTGCTAAAGACTAGAATAAGAAAAAGTTTTATATCCCAAGGAACTATTCTCCCCATTTGGATTGGAGAAAGGTCCCTCTTCTTCCCACAACTTGGCAAATGCATTGGCGAAGTTTACTCAATGACTGGTGGGAAAATTCACTGAGAATCACAGGAAGAAAGGTCTTTAAAGGTTGCATTGGCCAAAAAAGTCACTAAATGTCATTACATTGTGAATTTTTATCAACGGAGATGAATAGAAAAATACAGCACAAGGGTCAGGCTGGATGTAGATATATAACTTAGTTAAAAGTGTTTGGAAACGGGTTGGGGTGGAGGGTGTGGGCTAGGGCTGGTCTTCTCTCTTCAAACTCATGTAACCAACAATCCTTACATTTTGGTCCCCCAGAATTCCTCATTGCTGGACAGCCCGGAGGCGGACCTGCCACTTTGCTTTGAGCAAACTGTTCTGGTATGGATTCCCTTGGGCTTCCTTTGGCTCCTGGCCCCTTGGCAACTTCTCCATGTGTACAGATCCAGGAACAAGAAATCTTCTATAACCAAACTCTACCTTGCTAAGCAGGTATGGAACCCAAGTATTTTCTAACTAATTCCTTGGTGCACCATAGAGACATTTTCTTGGTGGTTTAAGTGTCTCCTTCCCTGTCTTTAACCAGCCTTCCCAGGTGCTGTTGACTCAGGTAGAGACATGTTCTGTGAGCGTCCCTCTCTCCACCTGCCTTATGCCTCCCTGATCCCTTGCTATATTGCTTAGTTAAGGTGATTTTGAATTTTGCAAAAGAATAGTGTCTTAGAAATCTTCTGGGGAGCGGACACCCTGAACACCAATAGTGGGTACCAAATCAGTAAAATATGTAGTTATTGTCTTTTTAGTATTTGAGAAGGGAACATGGGATTTTCTATCTTTAAGCTGTTCTATATCAGGAGACTGTAATTCAGTTGGCACCTACAATGAGGTGAAAATGAACTATATGATGTGGCCTCTGTCCTCTCGATTCAGGCAATCCAGCCATCATCGCTCATCTCCCCAAACTTGGATCTGAAATAGGGCTTTCATTCTCCCAGTCTTCCATACATAGATGATCACTCACAGAGAGGGAGGAAGGGTGAGTGCTTATAGTGACATGCCTGAATAGGGAAATAATGTAAAGGACAGGGCAGGCAGGAGAGAGCCCGGGAAGAATGAGGGAGGAGCCCCTCAGGAGCCAGTGCACTGATGAATGCAGTGAGTTTCTTGTGGGAAATGAAAGACCCTCAGTTGAGGTTGCTACCTCAGAAAATCCACCATCTTTTCACTGGTTTTCCCCCTATCCATCCTGATCTTTCAGCGGGGTTTTAGAAAGGCAAATTAGACTCGGAGTTCTATGAGCATGCACACCAATGATCTCAGGCTGCCTGCAGTCTAAAAAGAAGAAAAAAGGAACTTGGCCGAAGGAAGTGGGATTTGCACTGATGCTCTGAGATGGGGCTGGTGGGAGTTCTGGAGGGATCTGGATAGGAAAAGAACAGTGTCTGGGAGCCTGGGCCAGGGTCACGGTCTGCCCTGTTGGTTTGAGTGCTCAGCATAGGACCTAGCACTCAGGGGGCATTTGTTGGATGTTGGTATTAAGTGCACTGTAGAGGCAAGAGAGCTTTAGACTCTGAACATCAAACAGCATGCTTCAATACTCTCGGGAATGACTCAGCTTTTGGCCAGAGCCAGCTTTTTGGTCATGAGTAAGGGCACATCCCGAAAGGAGTCATCACATGTTTGTCTCTTTCTGTAATGCCAGGTGTATTAGGGGAAACATCCTCAGTAAACCAACAGAGTCACAAGCAGGTTGCACACAGAGAGGGGGGAACTGACGGGGTACAAGCCATCAGAGCCAGCGCTGGTGGGAAGTATCTGTCACTGACGGCATCTGCAGGCGTCGGTCTCAAGCCAGGTGGCACCAAGTGCGGCCCATGGCACAGCCAAGCTCCGGTATTGGGTGGGGCGGTTGGAGCTCTGAGTTGTTGTAGCCCACCAGGGGTGGGAGTTCCTCTCATATTGGTGTCCAGATGGAGCCCTTATCCAAGAGTCCAGACCTGTGGTTTGGGCTCCTCCTAAAGGTGTTCCCATTATACCAATTGCCTCAGTCTTGACACAGCACTTGAGGTAACTGTCATGGCTGGCAATGACTCCCTTTGGATTGTCAAAGGTGTCCAAAACGTTTGCTCTGCTCTTGCTCTATACTGTCAGTCAAGTTAGGGGGATTCTGCCATTTTCTGGAGTATCTAAGGAAAGCCTAGGTAGTGAGTAAATCAGTATCCCATCCTAATGATAGCTTTTAATTAACGTTTTAAAAAACAACTTTCTCGAGATATAATTCACATTACCATATAATTCTTCCATTTAAATACAATTCTATTTTTTAAGTATATCACAGATAGGTGCAATCATCACCACAGTCAATTTTAGAACATTTTCATTCTCTCAAAAAGAAACCCCCTATCTCCTTGTCCCCCTTAGCTCTAAGTAACGGCTAATCTATTTTCTGTTTCTAGTTTAGACATCCTCCTATATAATAAAGAGGTAATATGCAAATTAACCCTCATGCCCTCACAAGATGGCAGCCTACGACCAGGCCAGCAGGGGGGTTAGTGAGGGATGACCAAACGACTAAACAGCAGGCTGTGTGGGGTGACCAGGTCGGTGGGGGGGGGGGCAGTTGGGGGTGACCAGGTTGGCAGGGAGATGCAGTTAGGGGCAACCAGAGTGGTAGAGGAAGGTAGTTGGGGGTGACCAGGCCAGCAGGGGGGGCAGTAAGGGGTAACCGGACAGGCAGGGGGAGCAGTTAGGAGCAACCAGGCCAGCAGGAAGGGGGCAGTTGGGGGTGACCTGGCCAGCAGCAGGGGGCAGTTAGGGGCAACCAGGCAGGAAGGCAGGTGAGCAATTAGGAGCCAGCAGTCCAGGATTGTGAGAGGGATGTCCGACTGGCAGTTTTGGACATCCCCTGAGGGATCCCGGATTGGAGAGTGTGCAGACTGGGCTGAGGGGACCCACCCATGCATGAATTTCGTGCCCCAGGCCTCTAGTTTCATATAAATGGAATCCTATGTGGTCTTTTATGATTGGCTTCTTTTACTTGCCTAGGTTTTCAAGGTTCATCTATGTTGTAGCATTTATCAGTACTTCATTCCCTTTTATGGCTGAATAATAGTTCACTGTGTGAATATATCACAGTTTGTTTAACTTCTATAAACACAAATCTCTATGGAGAAAGAAAAAAGGAATGTATTTGCTTTTTTTCCCCCTGTAGCAAATAATCCACTTGCCCTTGCTCATGGTCTTAGGAGCTCCATTTATAATTTATACTTCACTTTTTTTGTCCTCTATTTTGAGGGTGAAGACACAGGTTAGCTTTCTCTTAAAAATTTCAAAATAATTAGTTTTTCTCTGAAAAAAGTCAGAAGTACAATTCCTCACAAAATAAAACTTCTCTTCTACAAGTATCTTCTTAACTCACTCCTCAACTTGATTTTATTTTTCTGCTTCTTCTTCTATCTACCTTTGGGCTTTTTGTTCCTCTCCCACTTTCCTGAATAGCTGTTACTGCCATTCTTGTTTAGTCACTAGTGCAGTGTTTACCTCATCTGAAGTAAGTCCATTTGCTTGACCAAGTGGGTGAGAGACTCTGGAAATTCATTTGTTTAAAGGTGCATCCTTACTGGAAAGAACTTGATGCATAGTTAATTGGATGAATTGAATTACAAAATGAATGAGTGAGTGAATGAATGAATGATGTCATAGTTCTAGGAGAACAGAAGAGAAATCTGGTCCTGGAGGTTGTGAAAGTGCTGAGGTGTGAGAAAGATGTATAGCAAAAATGAACTTGTGTTGAGCCAATGAGACGTGGGAATCATCTTCAAGTATTTGCAAAAGTGTAACACAGAAGATTGCCTAGCTTGTGCTGAAAAGTTTCAGAGAGCAAGATCAAGGTAAGTGGGTGGAGGTTGTTCTAGGGAAGTCAACTTCGGCTAAATATACAAAATAATGCTAATAATAATAGCTGTCCAATAATAGAATGAACTGAAATATTGGAACTGAAGTTAGACATTTGTCTGCCAGGGAAGTGGTGGAAGTTGACATTCTCTGTAGTGGGTAAAAGATTCAACCAGAGTACCTTGTCATTCAGAAAATGCTGGGAAAAGGAGGACTGAAGAGATGGAGAGATATTACATATGGCCAAACCATTCTCCTTCCTTTCTTAATACTAATGTGATTGTATCTCCTTAGGGAATTGAGTTTAGTAAACTCAAATTGAAGTTCCTCCAATAAATTAGAGATCAAGGGCAAAGACTATTAAGAAGACTTGGTAATCATTAAACTGCAAGATTTCCCTGATCCTAAATAAGCAAAGTGTGTATATGTTTCCGATTATAAAAATAATGCATGGTTATTGTAGAAAGTTTGGGAAATAGGAAGTTTGTCATCCTAAAAATCTATTGGTAATTGTATTACTCTGATATACTCTTATTAACATTTTGGTATGTTTCCTTCCACTCTCTTAAAAAGAAAAGAGTCTCTCGCTGAATTGTATACTTTAAAATGGTTAAAATGGTTAATTTTCCACTACCTCCCAGTCCTATTGTCCAGGCCATTTAAAATTATTTTGATGGCTACCTCCATATCTGCAAATAATATATTTATACCTGTATTTCTTGATCTATCAAATATGTATATATATTTCTGCTCTCATTGACCCAATTCTCAGCTTCCTTTTTCTTTCTTCCTCTTCCTCTCAGTTTTTTAATTTTGTATGATTATTTTCAGTTCTTCTATTGGTTACCTTTATACCTAAAAATGATCTGCCATCAGTTTTAGACTCTACATCTTGATGCCTCTTGTGTAAGATGAGAGAATCAGGGCTCCCAAATTTCTTGGATCTAGAGAACATCCTCACATAAAAATTTCAGAAAATGTAACAGCAGATAAAGTCTCTCTGTCTTTGCTTTCTGAAAATGTTCATCTGAATATGGAACGCTAGGCTCACAAAAGATTTTTTTTTTCATTCTGAAGATGTCACTACATCGTTCGCCTGCATCCTGAGCTATCGAATTAGGGTTTCCTCATTCCTTGTTATCCTCTCTAGAAGCTTTTTTGTTCTCTGTATTCATTTTTAAAAATATATATTTTTATTGATTTCAGAGAGGAAAGGAGAGAGAGAGAGAGAGAGAGAGAGAGAGAGAGAGATCATTGATGAGAATCATTGATCGGCTACCTCCTGCACGCCTCACACTGGGATTGAGCCCGCAACCCGGGCACGTGCCCTGACTGGGAATCAAACCGTGTCCTCCTGGTTCCTAGGTAGACGTTCAACCACTGAACCACGCCAGCCAGGCTCTCCTTTTTATTCTTGATGTCCTGAAATTTCATGAGAGGCTGTTTATGTTTGATGGGTTCTACACTCTCAACCTAAGTACTTTTTTAAAAAATCTTACCATTTTAATATATTATATACTAATTTTCATATATTACCCTTTTCATTTTTCCCCTCAATTTTGAAATTCTATTTCTCCAGGACTTTGTTTAGATCGCTGTTGGACTCTGAGTTGACCATCCTTCTCAACTTGTCTATTTTAAATTTTCTTTTTAAAATTTCTTTTTCTCTTTCTATGCTTTGAAAGATTTCTCCAATTTTTCTTCCAGTCATGCTAAAGAGCTTTTGTCTTAGTAATCACAGATTTGACTTCTAAGAATTCTTCTTACTTTTTGAGTGTACCTCTTAAGAAAGCAACA
Source organism: Myotis yumanensis (assembly GCF_028538775.1). Taxonomy (NCBI): domain Eukaryota; kingdom Metazoa; phylum Chordata; class Mammalia; order Chiroptera; family Vespertilionidae; genus Myotis; species Myotis yumanensis. Next base: position 19,299,737 of record NW_027223764.1, on the reverse strand, counting down.
ATACAAACCAACAACCTATTAATGGATGCAGTGTCCTCTCAAATCTCTCATAGGACATTAATTTTAAAATAATCATTCTTTTCTGTTCAGTTAATAATTCCTGGTTGTTTCATCCAAGAACCAGTTGTTCTGATGAATTATATTGGTTTTCTTCTTCAATAGTACTGGTTTTTCTCAACTTTCTGGTGATTATTAGTGTTCTGGTTTTTTAAATATGTTTATATGTTAATGAACATATGTGGGTGGAGTAGGTTCCTCTGCCATTATATATGCTTCCCCATCTGGCTTCTTCCTGATGGGAGGACTGTCTGTGAGCTCTGAGACTTGGATGACTACCTGGACTATGGGCTTCCCCAAGAGCAGGATCTTGGGTGGTACCTTTCAACCCCTACTGCGTGCCCAATGAATTTACTCTGGATGAAGTTACTATGGGGCAACAATACCTCTTCTACCCACTGGGCCTTTTTCAGGGGAAGGATTCTGTTTCTTTAGAGAGTACTCCTGTTTTAGACTGTTTGGGGGTACGGGTGGGAAATAGAATTGTTGTCTGCGGATTTGCAGTGATGGGTTGGGGGTCAGGAAGAGGAGAAAGTGACTGGTGGAACTATACTAGTTCTGTACACGGAATTTCAATGAAGATTGACTTCTGTCCTGTTTCCCATTCTTACTCACCATCAGGGCTGACTACAAAGAACAGATTTATATTGGTTAAGACTCTCTCACCTGGAAGTCATACCTGCTGGTTTAAAGAATTTTTCTTATATAACAAACAGTCCAGAGGTAGTGTACTCCAGGATTTGTTAACATAGCAGCTCAACAACATCAACAGGTAGCTGATTGTCTTTATCTTTCTTCTGATTACTCAGCACATCAAGGCAATTGCCAAGCTAGCACATGACTGCAGGATGGTTGCAGCAGCTCCAGGCATCACACCCATGTCAGTGTCCAGAGGCAGATAAAGAGGTCAGATGCCCCTATGTGTCACTTCAACAAGTAGCTTTATTGAGATGTAATCCACATACCATAGAAGGCACCTCTTTAAAGTGGGTGATTCAGAGGATTTTTAGTATAGTCACCATCACCACTGTCTAAATTCCAGAATATTTTCATCGCTCCAAAATGAAACCCTGGACCTATTAAGCAGTAGTAGCTCCCTGTTCTCCTCCTCCTCTCTGCCAGTCCCTGGCAATTCTAAATCTACTTTCTGTCTCTGAATTTGTCTATCCAGGACATTTCTTATACTTGGAATTATGCAATACGTGACCTCTAGTGCAGCAGTTCTCAACCTGTGGGTCCCGACCATCGGAAAACACATATAGCATATTAGATATTAACATTACGATTCATAACAGTAGCAAAATTACAGTTATGAAGTAGCAACAAAAATAATTTTATGGTTGGGGGTCACCACAACATGAGGAACTGTATTAAAGGGTCACGGCATTAGGAAGGTTGAGAACCACTGCCTAGTGTCTGATTTATTTTACTTAGCATAGGATTTTTCAAGGTTTTATACATGTTGTAACATGAATCAGTACTTCATTTTTTGAAAGTTTTTTTTATTGTAGTAGAATACACATAAGGTAAAATTAACCATTTTAGCCATTTTAAAGTATACAATTCAGTGGCATTAAATACATTCATAATGTTGTATAGTCATCGCTACTATCTAATTCCAGGCCTTTTTTGTCACCTGAAATGGGAATCTTTCACTCATGAAACAACTGCTTCTCATCCCCTCCTCCCCCTCTCCCTGGTAACACAAATCGGCTTTTGGTCTCTCTAAATGCCCAGTCTGGATATTTCATATATAAATGCAGTCATACAGTATGTGGCCTTTTGTGTCTGTCCTCTTTCATTTAGCATTATGTTTTCAAAGTTCATCCAGGTTGTAGTTTGTATCAGTATTTCATTCCTTTTTATGGCTGAACTAGAAGCTCGATGCACAGATTCGTGCACTGGTGGGGTCCCTCAGCTTGGCCTCTGCCCTCTCACAATCCGGGACCCCTTGGTGGATGTAGTAGTGCGCAAAGTGGCATGCAGCTGGGAGGACCCCGAGCCCCGCTGGGCGCTGCACCACTCCCACTCATCCTGGCCCCGCTGCACCTGCCGCCACTGCTGCTGCTTGGTAGCTCTGCTGTGGAGGCGGGAGAGGCTCGCACCACCACAGCTGGGCTCGCCAGCCTTGATCCCAGCGTCTGGCACCTATTGGTCAGCTGAGCGGCCCTCCCGCTGTGGGAGTGCACTGACCAGGGGGCAGCTCCTGCATTGAGTGCCCCCTAATGGTCAGTGCACGTCATAGCAACCAGTCAAATGGTCGACCGGTTGCTTAGGGATATATATATATATATATATTATACCATTGTATGGGTATACCGTATTTTATTTATCTAATCATTGGTTGATGGATATTTGCATTGTTTCTATTTTTTTTGCCTGTTTTAAATAATGATGTTAGGAACATTTGTGTACAAGTTTTTGGGTAGACATAGGTTTTCAATTTTCTTGGGTGTATATTTAGGGATAGAATTGCTGACTCATTTGGTAAGTTTATGGAAACGATATTTTGAGGAACTGACAAATTGTTACCAAAGTGCCTGCACCGTGTTATATTCCTGCCAGCAATGTGTGACTTCAAACACAATAGTCCTTCCTTATCCTTTTCATTCTGTGGTCTCAGTCACCTGAGGTCAACCACAGTCTGAAAATAGTAAATGGAAAGTTTCAGAAATAAACAATTCATAGGTTTTAAATTGTATGCTGTTCTGAGGAGTGTGGTGAAACCTCTTACCATCCAGCTGTTTCGCCTGGGATGGGGATCACTCCTTTGTCTCCGTGCTGTATACACTACCCACCCGTTCGTTAGTCGCTTAGTAGCCGACTGCGCGATCAGGTTGATTGTCTCAGTATTGGAGCACTTGTGTACAGGAACCCTTGTTTTACTTAACAAAGGCACCAAGCGCAAGAATAGTGATGCTGGCAGTTCAGATCTGCCAAAGAGCAGCCATCAAGCTTATGTATATATATGCAAAAACATAGTGTATATAGTGTTCAGTACTATCTGCAGTGTTAGGCATCCACGGTGGGTCTTGGAACATATCCCCCTGAGGATAAGGGGGGGCTACTATCCTCATCCTCACCAATACTTGTTATTGTCACCCTTTTGATTGTCACTATCCTAGATGTGAAGTGGTATCTCATTGTGGTTTTGATTTACATTTCCCTAATGACTAATAATGTTGAGCATCTTTTCATATGCTTTTGGCCATTTGAATACCTTCTTTGGAAAAATGTTTTATTTGAATAAACCCTTTGCCTATTTTTAGTTAGGTTGTTTGTGTCTTTCTATCGTTGAGTTGTAAAGAGTTCTTTATCTTCTGGATCTATATATCACTTTGAACAGTGAAGAAAACTTTTCCCAGAAGCCCCCAAAAGCTAGTTCCCACAAGCTGTCCCCACTTCTCTTTGGCCAGAATTGTATCATATGTCCATGGCGAAAGCAGTCACAGGCCAGTGGAATGGAACCATTATCACTGGTTTTAATTCACCTCACGGGGTTGGAAATGGGTCCAACTTCCACCAAACATATGGCTGAGCTGAGTAGGGGAGGTATTTTAAATAGAGGAGTCCTGTTAGGAAGAGGAGAATGGCTGTGAGGAAGCAACTCTACCAGTCAGGGTCCCAAGAGGAAATAGATGGCTGAAGCAAAACAGGATAATATGAGGAAGTTGTATTTACAGAGGGACCTGGAGGGTAAGCAGCAAACTTTCCACTCTAGGCTTGAAGGAACAAGAGTGGAGAGTGAATCTGGTGGGGCAGATAGAAGATACAAGCACAGCAACCAGTAATGTCAATCTTAACCCCCCTTCATTGTTGTCTTTTCTTGTGTTTTGGGCGATGGTTTTCTCTGCTTTTACCTGTCACTACTGACATGTATGCTTTTTGTCTTCTAAAACTTATCTGATCTACGGAGCTTACCCTTTTTCATTCATATACTCAGTGCTATTATGCATTTATTTCTTGGGTACTTTACTACCAGTTCAATGGGCTGGGAAGGATGGGAGATAAAGTACTAAACCTGTATCTTGGACAGGAAACTCTTGCTTTTTTCTAAATTATAATTGAACTCATTGTATATGCAATTTTGTAGTCTACTTTTTTTTAACTTCAGATGATATAAAAAGCATTTCCCTGAGTTAACATTCTTCTAAAAAGTTTTTATTGATTGATTTTGAGAGAGAGATTTGTTGTTCCACTTATTTATGCATTCATTGGTTGATTCCTGTATACGCCCTGACAGAGGATCAAACCCACAACCTTAGCATATCGAGACAATGCTCTAACCAACTCAGCCAGGGCTAACATTATTTTAAACATAATTCTGATCACTAAAATTGTTCATCACATGAGTATACCATACAACTCTTATTTTAACAACTCTTGCAGCATTAACTCCTCCCAACAAATCTCTCCACAACTGTTTTGGGGTAATTTTTGTTTTATAAGTGCTTCACTAGTAAAAATGAGGCTCCAGGCCCAACTGGGTGTGGCTCAATCATTGAGCATCAACCTATGAACCAGGAGGTCATGATTTGATTCCCAGTCAGGGCACATGCCCAGGTTGTGGGCTCGGTCCCCAGTAGGAGGCATGCAGGAGGCAGCCAATCAATGATTCTCTCAGCATTGATGTTCCTCTCTCTCTCTCTCTCTCTCTCTCTCATTCTTTCTTCCTCTCTGAATTTAATTTAAAAATATTTTTTAAAAATGAGGCTCCAGTTAACATTCTTGTGCATTAATGTTTGCCTACAATTCAGAATATTTCTTCAGAATAGATTCTTCGAAGTAAAATTACTATATCAAAGTATATGATCAGTTTAAGTCTTTTGAAACATAATGGAAACTTTTCATAATCTAGGAAGATTTTTGTGAACTTATAGTCTTAAAAGTGCATTAAAATTCATCTTTGCACCCTTGCCAGCATTACGTCATATATTTTTAACTTTACATGCAGAATGGCATCATATTGTTTTACCTTGCATTTCTATATGTACTAATATAATTGATTTTTTTGAAATTTGTTAAGATTGCCTGGCTGAGTGGCTCAGTGGTTGAGCATCGCCCTATGAGCCAGGAGGTCACGGTTCAATTCCCGGTCAGGGCATATGCCTGGATTGCAGGTTCGATTCCCAGTATGGGGTGTGCAGGAGGCAGCCGATCAATTATTCTCTCATCATAGATGTTTTTATCTCTCTCCCTCTTCCTTCCTTTCTGAAATCAATAAAAATATGTTTTAAAAATTTTTTGTTAAGATTATTTTTCATTTGTGAATTGTCTATTCACATCACTTGCTCATTTTTTAAAATGGGGGCGTTAGTGTATTTAACTTTCTATCTTTTTAATAGGTAATTTACAGAGGGTTACAAAATTTAAAAGGTACAAAAAAGTGCATGATACTCCAGTTACTCATTCCTGTTTGAGTTGGCAACCATCAATACCATTTCCAGAGATAATTCATACTTGTACAATAACTACCTACATATACTTTTTCACACAGATGTTAATGTCACATATATACTCTTCTGTGTCTTAAAAGTTTTTCCATTTAGCACATAAAGATCTGCTTCTTTTATTGGCAATTTGAGATGTTGTTATTTGAGTGTACCATAATTCATGTGCCCTAATGACAGAAATCTAGGTGGTTTCTAATCTTCTACTATCATAAGCCATGCTGTAATAAATAGCTTCATAGATATGAGTGTGTCTGTAGGATGAACTCCTGGAAATGAAATTACTGGGCTAAGAGTATGTGGACTCAAAATTTTTATAGATAGTATAAAGTTCCCTGCATTGAGGTTTTTCCTCTAACCAACTTTTTATTATCAAACTTTTTTATATTTGCTAATCAGATAAGAGAAAAGTGGTGTGTCATAATTTGAAATTGCATTCTTTTTTTTTATTAATGAGATTAAATAACTTTTCTTATGGTTAAAAGCCTTTCGAATTCTTTTTCTTTAAATTAACCATTTATATTCTACTAGAGGCCCAATGCATGGATTCGTGCACCAGTGGGGTCCCTGGGCCTGGCCTGTGCCCTCTCTCAATCCAGGACCCCTTGGGGAATGTCAGAGAGCCAGTTTCGGCCCGATCCCCGCAGGCCCGATCCAGACAGGAGGGAGCCTGGTCCCCACAGGCCTGATCCTGTGCATTGAGCATCTGCCCCCTGGTGGTTAGTGCGCGTCATAGCGACTGGTCGACTGGTTGTTCGGTCACTTGGGCTTTTATATATATAGATATTTTGCATTGGTTGTTGGTTTGTTGGTTTTTAAAAATTGCTTTGTAAGAGTTCTTTATAGTGTAAATTGGTCCTTTTTTTATATGGATTGCTTCATGTATTTTTAATAAATTTGTATGAGTTTAAATATGTAAGCCCATGACAAGGACCCCTCCTTTTCCTTGGCCTGGGGAGCGGTGTGCTGGTTGGTATTCTCTTTACCTCAAGGGTGGGTGCTTTAGCTCCAACTTGCTCTATTTTACCTCCTAATTTACCTAAGAGCAAACATAAATTAGCACTGCAAGAGCAATTATTTTTTCCCTAAAAAACAATTCACAGTCTCATGTGAGGAAAGCATAATACTGTGCAGCATATTATATACTCCAGAAACATGCATTCCCCTTATTAATGTGTTTTCACTCTAGCCTTGTTAAGTAATAGCACTGTTTCTATGGTTAAAAGTGATTTGTTTCCCTCCTTGGCTGGTTTTCATTACAAAGGGCCCAGTATCTCTGCCTGAGTCATCCTGGATGAATGAGACATGGGAATGAGTTGGGATAGATGGAGGGAAGTAGAAAGAGTAGACAAGACAGTACTAAAGATCTTTATTTTGAGAGTTAAGATGCTGGTGGACCTCCTTAGCAGAGGTAGTAATTCTCCATCCTGATGGGGGGGGGGGGGTGGTCCTTTAGAACAGTACAAGTATATCATGTCTCATTAGCTCATAGGACAAATATTGATTGGCTTGTAGACATTTTAGGATGACAGAGTTGCAATTGTTTGCAATGTTAACTTCAAAGGTTATATGGGGAAACGGGTGGGACTAAGACCAAAGAAAGGTAATTGTGCCATTCCAACTGGAGTGGGGGATCCTCCTTTTAAATCTATTGCCTTGAGTATCTATTGCTGTGTGACTGATTACATCAAACTTAGCAGCTTAAAAGTAAACAGTTTTTATCTCACAGTTTCTCTGCATCAGGGATCTGGTAGCAGCTTATCTGGGTTCTGCTTCAGGGTCTCTCAGGAACTGATAGTTACTATGCTGGGACTAAGGCTATCTGAAGTTTTGATTGTGGCTAGAGGATCTGATTCTAAGATAACTCACTCACATGTTGGCAGGTCTTAGTTCCTTACCAAGCGAACTTCCCCATAGAGCTAGAACGTCCTCATGATGGGGCAGTGAGTGATCTAAGAGAAAGAACAAGGAGGAAGCCAGCTAGTCTTGGGAGTCACACACTGTCATTCCCACCGTATTCTACTCATTAGAAACAAATCACTAAGTTAGCTCACATTCAGGGAAAGAGGAGCTTTATGGAAGAGAGGCATATCAAAGAATTTGTGGACTTACTTTAAAACCATCACACTCAACATTCCTCAAAAACACTTAGCATACTTCAAACTTTATTCCATTGCTTGAACACATGTATCCATTCACGCCAGAAATATTTATTGGTGTGTTACCTGAATCACTGCATACCATTTTAACCATCAATTACTGGAACCATTTTATTTTAAAGAATGATATCCTCCTAACAGTGGTCTTTTTTCCTTCCCAGGTGCTTGTTGGGTTTCTTCTTATTCTAGCAGCCATAGAGCTGGCCTTTGTACTCATAGAAGACTCTGGACAAGGCACGGTCCCTGCCGTTAGATATACCAATCCAAGCCTCTACCTGGGCACATGGGTAAGGCCCGTCACCACCTCTGCCCTGTTTATCTTATCTCTATTCAAAGTCATGTAGCTGAAATTTACTCTTTTGAAATGAAATAAAGTCCAATGTCATCTACCTTTTTCAAGGGACCTGTGATGAGGCAAAGCTTGATTATAATGGGGCAAAACAAATTTTAGCTTTTCATCTTCTTTTGAACACTAGTTTATAGAGCCTTCTCCTTAGGGCAAGTACTACCTTTAATGACTAAGATATGTATCTTGTGTACTCAGATTTTGCCATCTAAGGATCATATGTGAAACTCAGGTTTATTGATATGAAATAGTTTTCTTAAATGCCATAAATATTACTTTTAAATTGATTGACTGTAGACTATAATCAATGGATCACTGTGTATAGCATTGTTTGTATAAACTTGATGACAGAAATTGATGTTTCTTCTACAAGCATGATTTTTGGGGGCTGCCTATTCAGTGTTTTAAAAGCAATTGAATTGATGCCATCATTTTAATTATGCCTCATAATTATTTGGACTTCCCGTCTTTCTTGAAAAATCAGGGCCTCCATTCCCACAGAGCAGTGGTCAACTAGGATTGAGTAGCAGTTGCCCCCATTAGACCAGTCATGAACTCAGTACAGTCTCCCACACTTCACTCAGTAACATGGTCTGCTTGACCCCTGCAGGCATCTTGTTTGTTAACCCTGCTTAGAACAAACAAAGAAGGGTCTAAGACAGTGATGGCAAACCTATGACACTCATTTTTTTGGTTGATTTTTCTTTGTTAAATGGCATTTAAATATATAAAATAAATATCAAAAATATAAGTATTTGTTTTACTATGGTTGCAAATATCAAAAAATTTCTATATGTGACACGGCACCAGAGTTAAGTTAGGGTTTTTCAAAATACTGACACGCCAAGCTCAAAAGGTTCGCCATCACTGGTCTAAGAGGTGGTGTGCTGCAGCCAGCTCACAGAGCTGATTGTGTGCATCTCTTCCCAATCCTGCATCTGGGGACATCGTGCTGGAACTTGAAACCCACTACAGTGGGAGTATTTATACCATGGAAATTGGCAACTGCTTAAATCATGGCTTCTCCTCTTCCCCCCAGAATATTGGTTTACTGAGTTTAGGAAACCAACATCTAAATCAATTACATCTCCTAATAAGTGAGATGTTACAAAGGAAGTGTTTTTATTGACTGCTTAATCTGTGATACCATTAGAAAATCGTGATGCAGACACCTTGCACCTATCCAGCAGAATATGCCTCCATCACCCGACTACTGCAGTGCCTGACGTTAATTTCCTTGGGTCTTGAAAAGATTTTTCTGGCTCCCAAAGTAACTACATTAAAATGCAGATGGTGACCTCCTGCCTTCTTTGCTAACTTCCCACCCAAGTGTGGTGAATAGAGATGGGGTGCGAACGGGGGTCCCAGGGAGAGCATGGAGGCCTGAAAAGAGACAGTTGAGTGGTGTCAGGGAGGAAATCTACAATTTGGCACCTGTGTGCTTTCTGCCCGGCCAGATTAAGGACAACAGTCTCCTCCCATGGTCCTCCTTTCTTCCTTTGTTTTCTGACATCCCTTTTGCCTCTTTTCCTTGGCTAGTGACAATGTATTTCAGAACTTGATGTGACTCTCTCTAGCTCCTGGTTTTGCTGATCCAACACAGCAGGCGCTGGTGTGTGCAAAAGGACTCTTGGTTCCTGTCCCTCTTCTGGATTCTCTCAATACTCTGCGGCACTTTCCAATTACAGACTCTGATCCGGATGCTTTTAAAGGTAAGGAGGGAAAAGAGGGTGACACGAGAGGAAACTGCGAGGCCACTTCTCAGTCTCAGCCAAGGGCATGCAGTAAGTTGAGCACCAGGATAGAATCATATTTAGGGGATTTGATATAGGCTTTAATCACAAATATTCACCTATGTGGGCTATGTAGACTTCATGTGGATGAAAGGTTCATTTTTTCTTTGTTTTGTTTTTCCTTTTCCCATAGGACAACAACTCCAGTCTAGCCTACTCCTGCCTGTTCTTCATCTGCTATGCATTCCAGATCCTGATCCTGGTCCTTTCAGCATTTTCAGAAAAAGGCTCATCAGATGTGAGACTTGAAATAGACCCACCGCATAGATTATTTTTTTTGGATGGCCCCTTGATCAATATATAAGGCATCAAGGGCTAGGTGTCTAGGTCTTACACAGGTCCCCCGAGATGGCTATGTCTCTTGGAGGTCCCCCGAGCCCAGAATACAGTATAAGACCATTTTGTGACATAAGGCAATGGAAGGTGACTAGAATATGGAAATATTGACTTGGATATTGACCCACCAGTCTTTAGCATAGACAGTTAATCCATATTTCTATGCCAGAAGGTCTGATTGTTGTTCAATTGCTGACTTTAGGGTCTCCAAACAAATGTATGTTGACCAGCCTATTTCAGTACCATATCTAGTTTCTAGAACATCGATCAGTTTCTGATTTTAGAGTCCCATGGAGTTCCTGTTTCCAATTGATTTATTTTCTGATTTTTTGTGTGTTTTGCAGAATCCATCACTCACGGCTTCATTTCTGAGTAAAATTACCTTTAGTTGGTATGACAGGTAGGAAATGCCTGGAGAATGGGTTGTCTCTATCCCCACCTCCTCAATCGTTGGAAAGTGATGGACATCTTAATTTTTCAAAATGCCTCCTGTGGCCTCCATATCTCCTCTTCTTAGAGTCTGAGGATGTTCTGACAGATTAATTTAGTTAATTCCCTTCATTGGGCAGATTGGAAAGCTGAGGAAAAGATGGGATATATTTGCTCTTGGTAGCCTGGGGGTTCCTTGGAGAAAAGGAAGGGCTATAAGAAAAGGAGGCAGTAGAATAGGAACAGGGGAATGTGGGGGCAGGCAGTGAGGCACAGATTTGGAGGGCAAAGGATGAATTAGTTGTCCTGGGCTCCCAGAGGATCTGGAGCAGGCATTCTTGTCCTTTGTAGTTCCATAGACTCTTTTGTCTGGTAACACCCAGGTAATGTATTTCAATGAATAAAACAAAAGTCAAAGGTTATTAAGGAAAACAAATATATTGAAATATGGTTATCTAAATATTTTTTTAAAAAATATATTTTTATTGATTTTTTACAGAGAGGAAGGGAGAAGGATAGAGAGTTAGAAACATCAATGAGAGAGAAACATCGACCAGCTGCCTCCTACACACCCTGCACTGGGGATGTGCCCGCAACCAAGGCACATGCCCTTGACCGGAATCGAACCTGGGACCTTTCAGTCCGCAGGCCGACGCTCTATCCACCGAGCCAAACCGGTTTTGGCTCTAAATATTTTTTTAAAGACCAAATGTGTGATGTGGAAATCAAGTGCTTCTTGATTAATGCATTAAATAACAGGATCTAGTGATGGGCCTAACAATGACCATAGTTTCACAATAGTGATGAGTGTAAATGAGCTATGAAAACATCTGTGATTTCTCCCAGGGACAAAGGCACGGGTACTCCTCTTTACAACTCTGGTTGGCTGCCTTTACTCATATTAGAAGGAAAGGCTAAATATCAGTTACAAGCTTTTAAAAATAAAGACATAATTTGTTTTCTACCCCTTTTCTCAAATCCTAGGTTGAGGAGCTCTGACCTAGGGAGATAATATGGAGGTGGCCTCCAGATCTGCTCAGTTCCTTAAGAGCATCATGGAGGCCCCTGCAGGAGATGCCAGAGCAGCAAAGAGGCAGCCAGTGTTGAGGAGGAAGGAGCAGGAGTAGGGGGAGGTGGTGCCGTTTTGGCTCTTAATTCAGTAAAGCCCCTCCCCTTCTCTTCTCTTGTCTTCTACCACCTTCTGTTACCCACACTGGGCCCCTTTCCTGTTCTCCTCACTCTTCGGTCAAGATTAAAGGGTCAGGCGATAGAGTAGTGGAGCAAGGGAGAAGTCTCATTCTTCTGGCCCTCCACCCCAGAACTGGGGCGTGGGCTTTGATAGAGGCTTCCAGGAGACAGCTTCTGACCCAGCCTGTAAGGTCTCAGCCTCTGGCTCATCTCATTCTAGCATTGTTCTGAAAGGCTACAAGCAGCCTCTGACCCTCGAAGATGTCTGGGATGTGGATGAACAGAGTAAAACCAAGGTGATAGTCAGCAAATTTGAAACACACATGGTCGGGGAGCTGCCGAAGGCCAGGCGGGCACTGCAGAGACGGCAGCAGAAAGCCCAGAGGAACTCTGGAACCAAGCTGCACGGGCTGAACAAGAATCAGAGTCAAAGCCAAGATGTCCTTGTCCTGGTAACTTTTCCATGAGGGTCTGTGTGAATGTGTCGTACGTCTCAGGCAAGAGGACATCCGTGTCATGGTGATTCTGTTCTCACATTTTTTACATCATTTATATTTTGTAGTGTATTTTATATTATTATTTGTATTCACAACACTAAGAATACCTTAGCAATGGAAACATAAGGGTATAATGTACTATTTGCTTTCCTTTGGGGTATATTTGAAATTTTCTATAATAAATGTTTGTTTGTTTGTTTGTTTAATCCTCACCCGAGGATATTTTCCCATTGATTTCAGAGAGAGTAGAAGAGAGAGGGAAAGATAGCAAGAAACATCAAAGTGAGAGAAAGCACATCGATTAGTTGCCCCCTGCACGCCCCTGACTAGGGCCGGGCCAGGGAGGAGCCTGCAACTGAAGTACATGCCCTTGACCAGAATCAAACCTGGGACCCTTCGCTCCACAGGCCAACGCTCTATTCACTGAGCCAATCTGGCTAGGGCTAATAAAATGTTTTTTCAAATAGAAAGATAAAATAAAATACTACCTTAGCGTTCTAGAATTTGTACCTTAGTGGAATTTAGCATTGGCAGTTCATTCTTTGACTTTTTTTTACTTGAAAATACTTATTGAGAGTCACTGTGCGTCACCAAACCTGTACAAGAAGGCGACAGGGCTCAGGAGCTGTCAGTGCAGGACAGAACCTACACCCACAGCTCTGGGGACACTGTTGCTGTTTGGTGTTGTACCTAGGAAGAAGCTAAAAAGAAAAAAAAGAAGTCTGGGGCCGCAGAAGACTTTCCTAAGTCCTGGTTGGTCAAGACACTCTTCAAAACCTTCTATGGCATACTCCTGAAGTCATTCCTCCTGAAGCTGGTGTACGACACGCTCACGTTTCTGAACCCACAGCTGCTGAAGTGAGTCTCAGCCCAGTGCTGTCTCGGCGCCTCCTCTACCACTCTCCCTTTTGCCCCCTGTGTCTGCAGCAGGAACTTAGCATTTAAAATTATTTTTTTATTGATATCAGAGAGGAAGAGAGAGAGAAACATCAATGATGAGAGAGAATCATTGATCGGCTGCCTCTTACACTCCCCCAACTGGAGATCGACCTTGCAACCCAGGCGTGTGCCCTGACTGGGAATCAAACTGACCTCCTGGTTCATAGGTCGATGCTCAAACACTGAGCCACGCCAGCCAGGCCATTAAAGTTTCATTTTAAAAAATGCTCTTCCATCGTACAGTGTTGTGTTCAGGAAAGGTGCAAGGTAGCTTTCCAAATCTAAGATATGTCCTTTAGCCTCCCTCTTTTTCATGTTTCCCTCCATTCCAACTCTCCCTTCCCTCCCCTTGTCCCCCTGGAAGCCAGATACTTGTTAGGTGTTCTTTCTTGTTAAAAAAAACTTCTATGGGTTGAGCCACATCCAAGAGGTGGGCAGCATATCCCAGGAGAGCCTTGTACCTCGTGTCTGTAACCTCATTGCTCCACAGTCTCAGCCTTCAATGGGAGGTTCAGGTGAATCATGACAAGACCTAACAATCTGCCCGGATCTGTGAATGAACGATCCTCCAGGGGAAGCCCTTCTAACTCATTCTGGATACATGTCCTAATTCCTTCCAGGCTTGCCTTGTCTAGGAACAAATCGATTTGTCCCACAAGTCGATTTATACCAAGGGCTGGCGGGAGACAGGGACAAAGCTCTGTACATCATCCATAATCCTGTCTCATCGCCATGGATCGTCAAACCTAAGCTCTTCCTGCTCATCTTCAAACCAAAGCAATAGCGCTAGCGTGATTGTGACACTCCGTCTTCCAAGAGCATTGGGCGCCTCTGGTCACTTTGTCACCTACAGGGTAGGGGAGGGTAGCTGGCTGTGCGCGAGGAGTGTGGAGCCCTCGGAGGCTTGGCGGCCATCACTTACTCGGTTTTGCCCTGGCAGATTGCTGATCTCCTTCGCAAATGACCGTGACGCCTATGTGTGGATTGGGTATCTCTATTCAATCCTTTTCTTCGTTGTGGCCCTCGTCCAGTCTTGCTGCCTTCAGTATTACTTTCAATTGTGCTTCACGCTGGGCGTAAATGTACGGACAACCATCATGGCTTCCGTATATAAAAAGGTAAGCGGACTGTGTTGGGCATCACCAAAGAAAGCCCCCTTAGTAAACGTGAGCACTTACTAGTATTCCAAGATTGAGGGAAATTTGGTGAAAATGATAACTGGCCTTAACTCTTAATTTTGACTAGCTATACAGCCTTATTTAATGTTTCTTTTGGAAATTAACATATGAAATGTGTGTACATAGATACAGGTATCTGGGGAGGAGGGGGAGATGCAATCCAGGGGGAAATTGGCAAGCTGTTCTCTGCCCAGGACCTGCCTTTTCAGCCTTGCAAACCTTTTCTCCTTCCTACCTCTCAACAAGGTGAAAACGTCTTGGGAAAGAATTTAAAGTCAGAAAGAAGCAGGCCAAGGGCAGACTCTTAAAACCACCAACATTTAAATGCAATACTACATGAAACAGCATTCACAAGGCCTGGGCATCCATCTCAAATTGCAATTTTGCCGTAGGCTAGAATGCTCTATGGACCAGGGCTTTATCCCTCTAGACCCACTTTTGCTTAGAGACTTCTTTTTCTAAATCTTTAGTGGCTGACTAACCCCTCCTCTGCCTGACTCTTTAAAAAAAAAAAAAAAAAATATATGTTCACTCTGCCTTCTGAGTTCTGCAGACCTGGGAGCTTTTCCATCCCCTTATGATGGTTTTGCTCATCTTCCCTCTGATGTGCTGCTTTTAACGTTTTAACTGTATTTTTCTTGTATCCTAGATACTAAGGTATAGTCTCACTTTGTCCCTTAAAAATGAAAATAGAGTTCATTGTATCTCAATAAAGAAGAAATAAATAAAAAGAAAGAACTGGAACTATAATAGTTATGAGCATTGACTATAAGCCTAAGGAGAGAATTCATACATGAGGAGATAGAATTTTTGTAGGCCAGAACATCAAACAGTTGCCTTTTCTTCCTGGTGTTCTTTCACCACTAGAGAGTTCCATCATTGATTTTTCCATGGTAGACCCTGGGATTCTCCTTTGCTTTCCTCTCTTACGACACCAATGTGTCTTTGTATTCCCTCAGTAGATGTTGACGCGTCAAGACACCCAGACAAGTAATCCCGATGTCTTTGGGTTAAAAGTCTGATCAAGTCCTTGGGACTCCCAGAAACCCTCACACTGGCATTTGCCTCCTCACAAATCAGTGTTTTAGTCACCTTATTTCCTCTGAAGATACTAGATTTCTGCTGGTTTGCAGGCTATAAGGTCACTAACTAGGCTGTCTCAGCCATTTCTACAAATGTACATTTTTACAATTGTGATCATTCATTCCCACTATTTTGATTCTTAATATATTCCAGGTTTTGCAACTGTTACAATCTAAAAGGAATTTATAAAATAGAGCTCTTAGTGAGACAAGTAAATATTGCTAATAAAATAGAATTTAAAACAGACTAATTTCCTATGTTTAGCCAATGCTTCGTGTATGAAATGTCAAGAGACATTTTTAACATTCATTATCAATCCATAGCCCTGTGAAATAATTACATTATCCTTATTTTACAGAGAAATAGGCTTAGTGCTATGCAATGCCTATAGTCACATAGCCAAGACCTGTCCCCAGACAAGGGCTATTTGGACTAAATCAATGACTTTTCCACTTCATTGAGATTTACTGAAAAAAGAAAAGTATAGTGATTATCTTGAAGGGTAATTAGATGTTACTTTTCTTCTCCATACCGAAGAGGAGGCATAGAAGTGGACTGATTTCTCTAGAACTTTAGTAGCTTAACATTTTAGGAAATTTCCCTCTTTTTTACTGTATAACCAAGAATCCTGGTGTGTTCCTAAGAAGAATGTATTGGTGGATTAAGATGACAGTAGAATTTCTAGGAGAAATATTGAGGTGAAAATCTAGGGCCACTTGTAGCCCATACACTATCTTTGTGGGAATTAGAAGGAAGCTTTCCTTCTTCCAGAAAGATGGTGACTGGTGAGCATAGTGCAAGCTGGTTTGAGAATCCACCTCTAACTCTAATGTGCCAGGCATCCTTGTAAGTGACAGAACTATGGGGATCAGCCTTCTGATCTCTTTAATATGAGAACAAACAGGAGGCCCATACTATAAGATTCAGGTATCTAGACATTGTCTGCAAATTTCTGACAAGAAACTAGTCATTTTTCTTCCAATGTGTGAACCCCACAACTTTCCTCCCCATTCTAAGATCTCTGTCCTTTTTTGGAATGGTAACAACCTCCTCATTAGAGTATGGCTTCAAATGACATTGCCACATCAAAAGTCTGCAAGGCCAGAATCAATACATGCTGCCTCTCTTCACCCCTCCATTCAATCCATCTTTCAATATTTGATTCCCTACCCTGTGGCATGTGATACAGTAGTGAAATGGACAGATGTAGTCCTTGTCCTCACAGAATTTATATCTGGTGGGGAAATAGAAAAAACAAAACAATTACAGCTCAGGGTGATGAATAGAATGAGAGGTAAGCACAAGATGTTATAAGAGTACACAGAGGGGTATCAAACCCAAGCTTGAAAGTCAGTGAAGTCTTCTCAGAATATGTTCTATCTAAGCTGACCCTAAAGAATAAATAGGAATTTTCTGAGCAAAAAAGTGTGGGGAGGTGTGGGTTTGGAGAAGGTGAGAATAACAGGAAAGCATAGTCAAGAATGAGGGAACACTGTGTGTGAAATTTGGAGGCAAGAAGGCACAGCCCCTTGAAAATGTTGTGTCTACATGGAGCCCATACTTTTGCTGTGTTCTCACTTCCTGAGTTCCCCCTTTTACTTCCTAGTATCCTTGGCCTTGTCCATGGGTCCCAATCTCAACCTATATCTTTAGGCACTGAACCTATCCAACCGGGCGAGGAAGCTGTACACCGTTGGAGAAACAGTGAACCTGATGTCTGTGGATGCCCAGAAGCTCATGGACGTGACCAACTTCATCCACCTGCTGTGGTCAAATGTTCTACAGATTGTGTTATCCATCTACTTCCTATGGATAGAATTGGGACCCTCAGTATTAGCGGGTATTGGGGTGATGTTGCTCCTAATCCCAGCTAATGGGATAATCGCCACCAAGAATAAGGCTATTCAGGTAAATAAGCAGAGCACCCTATGGATATATACACTTTATTCGAAGTGTAAAGTCTTTTGCTTATTTTATTCTAACTCTTGGTGGGAGTGTGGGCAGAGCAAAGCTGATGGGAGACTTTCCACCATCCCAAATGAACTTGGTTTTTCCTATCTCCCCTTTTTATCTTCTAACCACTCTTAGGGTTTATATACGCTATCTTCCTTCATTGTTACAGGGACAAGCCTGATTGGATAGAGAAGAGCTGCCCAGAGACCCTGAACATAATTATCTCTTCCACCATGCTCCACTGGGCTTTTCTTAGAATAGTGATTATTGGCCCTGTTTCTTCATCATAGCAATACACACCAACCACACAGAGCATTCACAGAGTGACTCAAACTTTAAGCCTAAATCCTAGCAACCAATCTTGCTATCACTAGGTGGGCGGTCCTTAGTGCTGCCAGAAATCATAAGTGGGGTGTGTGGACTCCATGTTGTACATGATTTATTCATTCATTTGCATTCATTTAGTTACAAATTATTTTGAGAATATTTATTGTACATATTGCTTTTCTGGGAACACAACAGCAAGTAGGTAGGCTCTTGTTCTAGTAGAGTTTACATTCTACTTGGGGTGGAGAGTCAAGCCATAAACAAACAAAAGCAAAGAAAAAAATATCAGGTCATGACAAGCACTATGCAGAGAATTTAATAGGGTGATGTGATAGCAAGTGAGTGGGTAGTTGTTTTAGATTACGGGGTCAGGAAAGGCCTCTGTGAGGAGGGGATATTTGAGCTGAGCTCTGAACAACACAAGCCTGACCATGAAGGAGCAAGCCTTGAGAAAAATAACCTGGGACGAGAGAATAGTTAGGCCAATGCTTTGGGGGCAGACATAAGCTTGGCACGTTCAAGGATCAGAAAGATGGTGGGTGTGGCAGGGGCAGAGTGGGCAAAGAGAGTGGGAGAGACACATTCCATCACTTGGCACCTCAAATTCTTGCCAGCCACAAGTGCCACCAAGACCTACCATCTGCATCTACAGCAAATCTGGACCCTTTCACATGGAAGTGTGTTTTATTTTTGTTTTACTTTTTCCTGGCAGGCAAAAAACATGAATAAGAAAGACAAACGTTTGAAGATCATGAATGAGATTCTCAATGGAATCAAGGTGAGAAGCCGAGGGTATAGCTGGCCCTTCTCTGTGTGCAATGACGGCAGGTCTTGGTCTTAACAAACCTGGTAGAGGCTGTGGACTCCTGCTTCTAGGCCTGTGGGGTGTCCTGTGACATCAAAAGTCTGCAAGGCCAGAATCAATACATGCTGCCTCTCTTCACCCCTCCATTCAATCCATCTTTCAATATTTGATTCCCTACCATGTGCCATGTGATACGGTAGTGAAATGAACAGTCTCCTGTTTCTTCTCCTAGTACCCCTCTCAGGGCCTCATTTGTACCTTGATTTCTATTTATTTACCTTAAGTGGTTTGTTTTGTTTTACATTACCTTGCAAATTGTTGATTGTGCACAAAAGTAGACAAAATAGTACAATCAATCCCCATGGGCATCAGCCAGCTCCAGCAATAATTAACATGACCTAACTAGCTTCATCTATCACCCCATTCTCCACTTCATGCTCTGCTGAATTATTTTAAAACAAATCTCAGATTATCTTGTTGTTTCATTAGTAAATACTTTCTATATATTTCTAAAAGAAAGACTTGTTTTTTTAAAAAAAAATTGTATTTTTATTGATTTCAGAGAGGAATGGAGAGGGAGAGAGAGATAGAACCATCAATGATGAGAGAGAATCATCGATCAGCTGCCTCCTTCATGCCCCCTACTGGGGATTGAGCCTGCAACCCAGGGATAGGGATTCTGGATCTGGATTCCCTGATCCAGAATCGAACCCGGGACCTTTCAGTCCACAGGCCAACACTCTATCCACTGAACTAAACTGGCTAGGGCAACTGCTGGTTAGTTTGAATAAGGATCCAAAGAATATCCACATAGGCCATTTAGTTGGTAGTGCTTTTAATCTACAATAGTAACCCCTGTCAGTCTATATTCATCCTTATTAAATGTCCTGCCATCCTTGCACCTGGAGCACTGATTTGTGGCCCAGACAGCATGTTTTGATCCCTCAGTAAGTTGTTAAAACTCACTGAGGCTTGGGCCCTACTTCAAACCATTTAAATTGGACTCTCTAGGGGTAAGCCCCAGGCATATATTATATTTCAAAAGCTCCCTAAGTGATTCTAATATGCAGCTAAGGTTGAAACCCATTGTCATTGCCTTGATCTATTATTTCATTAGGAGTTACAAAGGGGTGATATTTTAATTCTATTATTCCTTTGGCATTGGTTAGCTGAAATTCTATAAAAAGGAATTATCCTAAAATAAAATTTATATAGGATAGAAAGGATAAATGCTTTTTTCTTTCCTCTATTTACCAACTTTCAAAATAATGCATTTCATCTTCCAAAGGTGACCAATGAGGTGTTTTTTAAATATATATGTTGTTTTGAATTCATGGATTTTACACCCAAAGTTCTTGAAAGTGCAATGGAGGCCCCTTCTAATGCCCTGATATGTCTCCACAAAGGGCTCTGACATGCCTTCCTGCTAATGTGGCAAAATGAACAGACTTGGTTTTGAGTTTTACTTCTATTACCAGCTAATTGGTGAGGTTGAGCAAGTTACTTAGCCTCTCTCAACTTGCTTCCTTAATGTAAAAAAAATGAATCAAATAATTCTACAAAAGTAGGAGACTAACTCTTCCTAGTTTGCCCAGGATTTTCCAGGATTAGCACCAAAAGCCTTGTGTACTGGGCAGCTCTTAGTCCCAGGCAACCTGGGACAGTTGGTCACCCTTAGATTGTTACGGAGATTAAATAAAATAATGTCTATAAAATGTTTGTACATAGTAGGTTGTCAACAAATATAAGCTATGTTTCTGTAATCAAACTTTATAATCTGGATTTCTGCCCCCTCCCCAAATTTTGGGGGCCATGTCCTAACACCTGGGTAGATGAGATACCAGTGTCCTTTGGGGCAACGGTGTGAGCTGTGTTCTTTTCTATCCTATTAGATCCTGAAATATTTTGCCTGGGAACCTTCATTCAGAAACCAAGTCAATGACATTCGGAAGAAAGAGCTCAAGAATCTGCTCACCTTTGGGCAGATGCAGTCTATGATAATGTTCCTCTTATACTCAACTCCAATCCTGGTGAGTGACAGTCTGTAGGCGGGTCAGCTTTCTGAAGAAGAAAGTCTGTCCTAGATAGACTTCCCAGAACCTCTAGGTCGCACCAGGAAATCCAAACTCTGTCCCACCACTGCTCAACTCCCTATACTACCTCATGCCCAACTCTAGTTTCACCCTTGTGTATAGTTTGGTGGTCTGGGGGCCCAGAGCAAGTTGCCAGGGTGTCCAGGAATGGTTTGCAAAGGAGGGCTTCTTGTCTTCTCAGAGAGGCCATGTGGGTCAATAGAGGAAGAAACACTGATATAGGAGCCAAGTTCTAGTCCCAGCAATGCCATTAATTGACTTTATGACTCGGACAAGATATTTCCTCCCGTGCTCGCTTCGGCAGCACATATACTAAAATTGGAACGATACAGAGAAGATTAACATGGCCCCTGCGCAAGGATGGCATACAAATTCGTGAAGCATTCCTTTTTTTAAAAAGATATTTCCTCCTCTTCTGGGCTCAGCTTTCTCATGTGTAACATGGGATGGTTGAGATGATCCTTAAGATTCCATCAACTCTGATCTACTGTGTTCCGGAGCCCTTTTAGCAATAAATTGTTCATGACCTTGCTTTTCCAGGTATCTGTCGTCACATTTTCAGTTTATGTCCTGGTGGATAGCAATAATATTTTGGATGCAAAAAAGGCCTTCACCTCCATCACCCTCTTCAATATCCTACGCTTCCCCCTGGGTATGTTTCCCATGATGATCTCCTCGCTGCTCCAGGTAGGAACTTTCACTGCTAACTGATGGCCTCTGAGTAAAAGCCTTAGATTCTAGAATGACCAGCCTATCATATCTCATTTCCAGCTTCTGCTGGTAAACTTTCAACCAGACAGATTTGTCTGATCTCTGAAGAAGGATGGTTTGATCTTAGTAAAATCACAAGCCCTCTGAGCCCATATAACTGACTATAAAGTGAGGATTCTCATCTGCCTCACAGGGAGGCAGTGCAGTGATCAACCCTGTGTACCTGGAACATTTCTAAGCCCTTGTCCCAAGTCAGTTTCCACACATTTCCCCAAGCTCCTGAGGTATTTATGTAGCATTAGGGAACTGTGGGACGAAGGAAGAAAAAAGACCCTCTCTCTGTATGAGCCATCTAAGGGTAAGACCAGAGGCAATTTGGGAGCCTTAGCAGTCAGAAAATGAGTTTGGGGTTCAGGAGGGAGCCTCTGGGTCCTGAAAACTCAGCCTGGTCACTGGGATGGACCAGACCTCAGAGGGAAGACCACAGGGCAGGCGAGGCAGCCAGGCTGACAGAGTGTGGTGATCTGTGTTCCTCTCAGAGGTGGCTGACTTCAGACAGCTCAGGCCAAAACGGGCTGGGGTTTAGGAGAAGGCCTCCCTGTCCTGGATGGCGTTAAGAAAAGCTGGCAGGGATGGCCGATAAAGAAACAACATGCTCTTTTTGGACTGAGTTTATTACGTAGATAGCGAGAGCAAAAGTGCCAGCTCCCTACATTCCCTGTCCCACAAGATGGCACTGAGACAAAAGGGGCCAGAGGACAATGCACTTGGAGGTGGGTGGGGGGGGTGTTCTGTTTCTGAGGAGCTGGTCCCTGCAGCCGTCAAGCAGTTTTATAGTCTGTGGTTGCACCCTAAGGAGAGGGCAAAGCAGAAAGCCTCACTTCATCAGAACCCAAGTGGTGACAAGAAACCATCTCCTGACAGCCTCCCTGGCAGACGGGGGGTGGGGTGGGGGGTGAGAAACATCCTTGCAAAGCTCCCGGAAATCTTCCCGATGTCTCATGTTCCAAGGGGACCACTGGGTGTCCTGCCAACACACACATCAGTTGCAATCGAAGCTCAACCTATGTGGCCTGTGTCACAGTGCGCTCTGGCCAGGTGCTCGACAGAGTCCCAGTAGTGGCTCCATTAGGTCACTGAGTGGGTCCTTGAGGCACGGACTCGGTTAAAGAAGAGCACGCCAGGGGCCTAGTTGCCAGAACCAGATAGAAGTTAGCGTTTTATCTTAGAGAAAGGCGAGACAGTTTCTGGAACTAGGTACAAATTGGAGAGAGAGCAGTAGAGTTGCCTCCCTCTCCCTGCCCCCGTCCCCTCAGTTTTCTGAAGGATTGAAATAGAGCATCTCAATTGATCTCTGTCCAGAAGGACGGGCTGGCTCCCAGGGTTGAGGTGAGGCCGAGTCTGTGGTGCGGGCCAGGAGGTTCCAGGGGCAAGTGGCAAATTATGGGCAAGAAGCCTGGCAGATTGACTGTCTCCTTCCACAACCAGGGCTGGTGACAGTCGCAATCCCCTCCCTGCTTGAGCTTGTCATTGGATGTTTTACTCTTGAGATGCGTTGTGTTCTTCTCCAGGCCAGTGTTTCCTTGGAACGGCTGGAGAAGTACTTGGGAGGGGATGACTTGGACACGTCTGCCATTCGACGTGACTGTCATTTTGGTAAATGAACTTGCAAGTTGTTTCCCAAACTTATTCACAGTGCTGGCACCAGAACTCTGAAATTCAAGGGCTCAGCAGTAGCAAATCGATCGAAAGGGAGAGTGAGGGGACTTATCTTCGACCAACATTGGCATATAAGTGTACTGTTTTTACTTAATTGTGTTTTCACTTAGAACAGCTTGCTTGGCCAGATTGCTAAACAAATTTAAGCCAGTCGTTCTGAGGATAAGCAGGGAATCCTGCAAAGGATCTAGAGAGCAGAAGTCAGCACGGAGCTGAGTCTGTGGAGGGAGGGGTAAGGTAGGCTGGAGCGAAGGAAAACGCAGGTTTAACGGTGGGAGGGCATTCCTGGCCAGAGGGAGCAGTCGGAGTGGAATCCGGGGCAGGGAGTGGCTGGGTATGTGTATATGTAGGTGGAATTTGTACCAGGAGACTAGGCGACAAGGCCTGGGAATGTACCCAGAGAGTCTGTAGGTTTGAAATCCAGGCTCAAAACAGGCCTGGGACTCCTGAGTCAGAAAGGACTTTGTATACAGGCAACTTCTGGACTCCCCCAGGAGCTTTCGCTAGCGTAGGAGCCCACACAGGACAGAGATCTGGGGATCTGCTGGAGGAAGCGGAGAGGGACACGTGAGGGCTGAGAGGCAGACAGGCAGGTGGGGACCTACGTCTGACTAAACGCAGGGCCTTCTTCTCCACAGATAAAGCCGTGCAGTTTTCTGAGGCCTCCTTTACCTGGGACCGGGAGACGGAAGCCACAGTTCGAGAGTGAGTTGCCTCCTTTCCATCCCGCTGTTCTTCACGATTCTCCTTACCTGTCCTGTGACTGAAACATTCCATATAACAGAACACATGGGAAGTCGAGCTGTGTGCACATGTGCAGTCAGATAGCAGTGCAGGCTCAGCCGCTGCAAGGATGAGCTGACAGCAAAGATCCTGGGCCTCTTTGCTCTTGAATGCACCTGCCAACCTGCTCTCCTGCTGTGGGACCACACACGTCTAGCTGAGAACCCTGAAGGCATTTGTTCTGCAGATTGTGGCTGAAGGTACTGCAGATGGTTCTGCAGACAGTGGCTGGAGGCGGGCAGGTGCCCTGGGCCTCTGGGTGTGGTAGAGGATATACACAAGAACATGAACGCAATTTAAGTTCATTCATTCACTTAAGAACGTAAGTAAGAATGTTGGCGTTCCTTCCCCAGAGTGGACAATGGGAGCTTTTTCTATAAGATTCCATTTCAGGCCTGGAGTTTTACATCTAAATAACCCATCCCTACATTCCATGCTGCAGCCGCCTTCTCTGCCCTGAGCCAACCCCTTCTTGCCACAGCGTTGCATGTAATGTGTTTCTTAAGCACTACGTGCAACAGAACACCCAGCCATCCACCAGCACAGCACACACAATACACCGGGAGCCTGAGCCGGCCATCCTTTTTTTCTTCACAACCGGGCACCCCTTTTCATCTCCCTGCTACAGCTAGGTCTTTCCACCCTTCTTTGCTATTTCCACAGCCTTGAACATGGACTCTGGAGCTTGCCCCAGGATGTGTCAGGCCAGAAACTCCTCCCCTGAACCCTCCCAGCCTGAAAGCCTCTCTTTGCAGAGAGAAGACTGGGCACAGCTCCCCCTTTGCTAATATTAGCCTAGAACAAGTTCAGCTCGATGGGCAGCTTCGGAAAGACTATGAACAAGTTTCTGAGGTTCTAATATTCCAGGAACTCAAACCATAGGGCCGACACACAGAGTCTCTAGGAGTCTAGCCCAGTGTGGATGTCTCCCCAGCCAGACACAGCCATGTCTCAGGGGAGCGGGCAGCAGTCTGTGCTTTCAGCGGGTGTTCCATTGGATGGCTAGTCTCACTGAAGAGCGAAGTTTGGGAAACAATAACCTAGCCCAACACCACTAGTTTAGAAATGAGAGTTCAGAGGACGTGACATTTCAAGATCACACAGCTGGGCAGAGACAAAGTTGGGACTTGAACTCAGGTCTCCAGGCTCCCACTGGGGTCTTGTTCAATGGTACCATGTTGGTTCTAAGAGAATTTTTCCAATGGAAACCCAAGGTTGGCACAAACAGCTCATAGACAAGTTGAATACATTAGGACTCACGCTCTAGGCTCTTAGAGCTTAAAAATAAATAATTAAAGAAGCACGGTGGAGTCTTGTATACCAAAGACAAATTTTCCAGTCTTGAGAGAAAATCTCCAAATACCAGACCTCCCATAGACAGTCTGAGAAGTGGCCCGAACTCCTCTTGAATAAGTCCCCTCATCTCCTTCAAATAAACTTCTCTCTTTCAGTGTGAACCTGGACATCATGCCGGGCCAGTTGGTGGCTGTGGTGGGCACTGTGGGCTCTGGGAAGTCCTCCTTGATGTCAGCCATGCTGGGAGAAATGGAAAATGTCCGTGGGCACATCACCATCAAGGTGCGAGGGAATGCCAAGGGGAAGACTCTGACTCAATGTGGGCCACTTCGTGCTGGGCGGGTGCACTGAGGACCAGCATCTGACCACCACTGCTGTCAGGTCGCTGTATAGGTAAAAGGTCTGGGAGGCACCTGGTCCACTTGTAAACTGAAGATTCTTTGCCTCACCTTACATACATAATCAGACTCAAGGTGGATTCCAAGAATCTGCTTTTTTTTTTTAAATCCTCACCTGAGGATATTTTCCATTGATTTACAGAGAGAGTGAAAGAGAGAGGGAAAGACAGAGAGGAATATCGATGTGAGAGAAACACATCGATTGGTTGCCTCCTGCATGCGCCTAGACTGGGGAGGAGCCTGCAACCAAGGTACGTACCCCTGACCAGAATCGAACCCGGGACCCTTAGGTCCACAGGCCGATGCTCTATCCACTGAGCCAAACCGACTAGGGCTAAGAATCTGCATTTTTAATGAGCTACCCAGGTGATTCTCATACACATACTAAAGTTTGAAAAATGTTGAATAGAGATCTTTCCCTTCAGTGTATAGGCAGTTCTGCTATACCTATATGTGTTTCTGAAAACTTCAAGTTCCACAAAATTGTGCAATAAAAATAACAAGACTTAGGAGAAAGAGTTGTAACAGATTATTAAACTTCTATAACTTTAAGATAATAAACAATGGCAATAAAAACAGTAGCACTGCAAAATCTCTGCTGGCAATTGTTCCCAGCATCACAATTAGTTCAGGGCCTCCCTTTCCTCCTTTGGGGGCACTTGCTTCCAATACAAAAATTTGATGTAAGATATAGGCATATTTATCAATTATGTTTGTTTTGTAAACCTCACCTGAGGATATTTTTCATTGATTTTAGAGAGAGAAGAAGAGAGAGAAAGAGAGAGAGATTTCTCGGCTGCCTCCCATATGCATCCCAACTGGGGATCGAACCCACAGCCTTTTTGGTGTATGGGACAATACTCAACCAACTGAGCTACCTGGCCAGGCAATTATGATGTTTTTAACAGAGAGAAAATATTCTCATGGCATTCTCATCAGCACTCTAAGCTTCCTTAGAGAGCTACATTTAGGGGAAACTATAGGTACTTTGAGTCATTTAACCAGCCGTTACTTGCACCAAAAAGAGGCATGTCTATAGATCTTTAGCTGTTTTCCCTAAGATCTTTATATATTGCTAAGCCTTCTTTTTAGTTATGAGAACGCTCACTCCTGATTGCTTTACATTGACATGTTTGGACCTTTTTAAGAAACTTCTACTTTATACTGACATTATCCCCTGATTTACCAATAACTAATGAGGTAATTTGCATTAATCCACATGCAGTGTAGCAGAGCACACTCTACAGACTTTTCTCAATTACAGTTTACATTCAGTATTATTTTGTACTAGAGGCCCGGTGCCCAAAAATTTGTGCACTCGGGGGTCCCTCAGCCCAGCCTGTGCCCTCTCGCAGTCTGGGACCCCTCGGGGGATGTCCACCTATTGGCTTAGGCCTGCTCCCCGGGGGATTGTGCCTAAGCTGGCAGTGATACATCCCTTGGGGGATGTCCACTTGCCAGCGGGCCAAAGCTGCAGTTGAACATCCATAGAGCTGCTGAGGAGGCAGGAGAGACTCCCACCATCGCCGCTGTGATGCCGTCAGCCTGGCTTGTGGCTGAGCAGAGCTCCCCCTGTGGGAGTGCACTGACTACCAGGGGGCAGCTCCTGCATTGAGCATCTGCCCCATGGTGGTCAGTGTGTGTCATAGTGACCAGTCATTCCCAGTCATTCTGCTGTTAGGGTCAATTTGCACATTACCGCCCTAATGGGTTTGGCTCAGTGGATAGAGCGTTGGCCTTCGGACTGAAGGGTCCCAGGTTCGATTCCGGTCAAGGGCATGTACTCTGGTTGCGTACACATCCCCAGTAGGGGATGTGCAGGAGGCAGCTGATCGAAGTTTCTCTCTCATCGGTGTTTCTAACTCTCTATGCCTCTCCCTTCCTCTCTGTAAAAAATCAATAATATATATTTGAAAAAAAAATTGCATGTGCACATTACCTTTTTATTATATAGGATAGAAGCCTGGTGCATGGGTGGGAGCCAGCTGGTTTGCCCTGAAGGGTGTCCCGGATCAGGGTGGGCAGGGGACCCCCAGCTCCCTATGATCGCCCACGCTGCCCCTGCTCACGATCACTGGCTCTGCCCATGCTCAGGTCTAACACCTCTGGCCAAGGCATTAGGCCTGGGCAAGGGACCCCCAGCTCCCCACCATCGCCAACTCGGCCCCTGCTCCCTGCGATTGCCGGCTCCGCCCTAATGCCTCTCACCCAGGCATTAGGCCTGGGCAGGGGACCCACAGCTCTCCAAGGGATCTCCTGCTCCACCCTTTCCCAGGCCTAACGCCTGTGGCCAAGGCATTAGGCCTGGGCAGGGGACCCCAAGCTCCCACCATCGGCGACTCTGCCCCTGCTCCCCATGATCGCTGGCACCGCCCCCCCAGCTGCAGCTGCCCCGTGTTCACTGGCACCGCCTCTGCCCAGGCCTAACGCCTCTGGCCGAGGCATTAGGCCTGGGCAGGGGACCCCCCCAGCTGCAGCCGCCCCTGCCCAGCTCCCATCGCTGGCTCCACCCCTACTTCCTGCTATCACTGGCCAGTGCGGCAAAGGTGCCCAATTCTCCGATCATGGCTGGAGGGCATGCCCCCCAGCTCTTAGCTCCCCCCTGGGTTTCCGATCACTGTCAGTGGCAGGGGGCTTCTTCTGTGCTTTCCTTTTGGCCTGCCTGCATTGTGCCTACATATGCAAATTAACCACCATCTTTGTTGGCGGTTAACCGCCATCTTGTCTGGTGATTAATTTGCATATCTCGCTAATTAGCCAATGGGAAGGGTAGCGGTCGTATGCTAATTACCATGTTTCTCTTTTATTAGATTAGATTAGTTTTAGATGTACAGCACAGGGGTTAGACAATCATATACTTCATAAAGAGGTCCTTCCTTATTTCAACTACCCACCTGGCACTGTACATGGTTATTACAATACTAGGGGCCCAATGCACGAATCTGTGCACCTTGAAAGGAACTGGGGCCATGAGGCTGCGGAGGGCACAGGCATGGGTCTTGACCCATCCTTCGCACCCCGGCCAGGCCCTCCTGCTGTGGCCCCCCAGTCCCCTGCCTGCCAATAGCCCCACTCCTGCCACCGCCGCTTCCATGCCCTGATACTCGCACCTGCTGACAGCGTGGAGCGATTGGGGCTGGTGCCAGCAGTGGGTGTGAGCAGGACCAGTGCCCTCAGCAGGTGTGAGTGGTGGCTGCTGCTCCGATCACCCCTCAGGAACAGGGGGAGGAAGAAAAGCACTCAGGGTCAATCGGGGCCGGCTGCCACCACTTGCACCCGCTGAGAGCATTGAGCGATTGGGACTGGCGCCGGGCGCTGGCAGTGGGTGCAAATGCCTGGTGGGACTGCAGCATGTAGGAGCAAAAGAATTTTCAGTAATCACCAGAGGTGCGCCCTGATGACAGTGACCAACGCCCTGCCTTGGTCTGGCGCCCCCACTCACCTGCTCCACCATCCCGCCATGGCTGATGCCCGCCATGTTCCGTGCACTCCCCCTGGTGGTCAATGCACGTAATAGTGACGGGTTGTTTGGTTGCTTGTTCGGTCTATTTGCATATTAGGGTTTTATATATATAGATTATTGACTATATTCTCTATGCTGTACTTTACATCCCTGTGACTATTTTGTGTCTACCAATTTGTAGTTCTTAATCTCTTCACCTTTTCACCCAGCTCCCTCCCTTTTGGCACCCATTAGTCCAGTGATGGTGAACCTATGACACGCGTGTCAGAGGTGACACACGAACTCATTTTTTTGGTTGATTTTTCTTTGTTAAATGGCATTTAAATATATAAAATAAACATAAAAAATATAAGACTTTGTTTTACTATGGTTGCAAATATCAAAAAATTTCTATATGTGACACGGCACCAGAGTTAAGTTAGGGTTTTTCAAAATGCTGACACGCCGAGCTCAAAAGGTTCGTCATCACTGCATTAGTCTGATCTCTGTATCTGTGCAGCATCTACAGATTTAATTCTGTTTCTTAACTCCTTTTAGGAAGTGTTTTCTTGCTACCTCATAACTGAGTTTTTCCTCAAACACAGGCTTTTGTCAGGCTCATCTTTCTTTGGACATGATCTGCTTCATGCATCGCCTGCACCCTAATTCCAATCTCTCAGTTCTTGCTTCCTCAGCTGTCATCTATACCAGGCCCCTGGCAGTGTTAGCCCTCGGTTGCTCCTAGTAAACTCACCTAGTAAACCCTGTTCTAGAGCCAGCACATGCATTCATCCTCCCACTTTCAGGATCATGGCTAGAAAGTGAGAGTCTAAAAAAGGGGACTTTACATGACGAGAAGGACTTCGAATTCTTTCTCCATGGTTTGTGCAAAAATTCAAATACATTTATAAATATCAGATGTTCAGTCAATTTGACATACATTTCTTCAAGTCTAAGTTCCACTTGTTCCTTCCGGCTCCTGCCACCCCGTCCTTCAACCCTGCATTTCTGGAGGTACAACTGTCTTGTGGTCTCATATTTCCCATCTAGGGCACAATAGCCTACGTCCCCCAGCAGTCCTGGATCCAGAATGGCACCATCAAGGACAACATCCTTTTTGGATCAGAGTTCGATGAAAAGAGATACCAGCAGGCTCTAGAGGCCTGTGCCCTCCTCCAAGACTTGAAAGTGCTGCCCGGGGGAGACCTGGCTGAGATTGGAGAGAAGGTACTTAGAACCTTAAAGGGTGAAGACACATCAAAGAAAAAATGTGAGGATGGCAAAGAAGTACATAGGAGTAAAATAGCTGACCAATTTCGGTGGTCATGTTGGGAATAAACACCAGAAAACACGAGTTTGTACAATATTTTATACAAATGTAGTAATCCAGAAATTTTAAATTTGGTGCCTGGAAGCAAATACAGGGGTTATGTGCTCTGAAGGGAAGAGGAGGGTAGGACCGGAGTGGTTAAGTAACCAGTGACTGGCCCCAGGTTGATGTCATGGCGGAGGGACAGCAGCAGGTCCAGAGCCCAGGTGCCCTGCCTCTACTTCTGTACATCAGCAAGGGTCAGAGAAGGGTAGTAGTAGCCTGCTTTGAACAGACAGATATTTAGTGTGGATTATTTCCTGATGTTATTAAATGCCTCTCTTAAAAATGGATTTTTAATGACGACTGCGTATTTTATCCATTGTATGGATAGAGAATAATTTGTTTAGAAATCCCTGATTATTACATAATTAGGATGTTTTCATCCTCCCTCCTGTTAAAAACAAAATTAAACCAAGTACATTTGAAGGCCTGATTGGCTTGATCATTTATAAATGGGGCAGAATCCCACCTAGCAACTCTAAGGGCACTGCAAGTGTTATACAAAAATATAAAGAAAAAAAAGGGTAGGGAAAGAAAGCTATTAGAAAAAAAGAAAGAAATTATTTGGGGGCACCTGGACATCTGTTTTTTTGTTTGTTTTGTTTTTGTGTTTGGGGGGGTTTTTTTGTTGTTGTTTTTTAGAGGAAGAGACCAGGGAAGGGCTTTATCATGCAGAAAGCCTCTTCTTTCTGGGGCTGGGGTGGGGGTGGGGTGGAGGTGGAGAAGGCCCACAGGATAGATTACCTCCTTGGTATTGCCTAGAAAATGTCACACTGGTTGACTAAGTGTTTCTGGGAGAGGTTGAAACAGAAATTAGCTCAAGTATTACATCTAGGTTTGGTGTTGCTGGGCTTTAGCACAAGTGACACCATTTGGGCCTGTGGTTCTCTCTTGAACAATCCCCATTACTAAAACTGCCTATAGCAGTCTTTGGGGACAAGGATCTTGAAATGTTAGAAGAGCTGTGAAGATAAAGCTCTAGAGCAGGGGTCCTCAAACTACGGCCCGCGGGCCACATGCAAATACAAATATTGTATTTGTTCCCGTTTTGTTTTTTTACTTCAAAATAAGATATGTGCAGTGTGCATAGGAATTTGTTCATAGTTTTTTTTTTAAACTATAGTCCGGCCCTCCGACGGTCTGAGGGACAGTGAACTGGCCCCCTGTTTAAAAAGTTTGAGGACCACTGCTCTAGAGTGATTTTGTTCATTGATTCAACACACATTTACTGAGCACCTATGTGCCAGAGACTGTTTCAAGTGCTGGAGTTACATCCATGAACAAAACAGAGAAAATCTGCCTGGTATAGCATTACATTCTTATGGGACAGGAAGCAACAAAAAATAATAAGTAAATTATACAGTAGAAAATGGTAAGTTGGGCCTGTCTTTAATTATTGGGCCAAAAGGGTTTTATTTGAATTAAAGTTACTTTTTGTATAAAGGAACTTGAAGATCTGTAAGCCCTTAATACCTTATTGAGAAACATCTCTTTCTTACCCCTCCTCAGTAGCCTCCGTGAAGGCAGGCCTGGGGCACAGTGCTTAATAGAAATGCTTTTCTTCTTCAGGGTATAAATCTCAGTGGGGGTCAGAAGCAGCGCATCAGCCTGGCCAGAGCTACCTATCAAAATGCAGATATCTATATTCTGGATGACCCCCTGTCGGCCGTGGATGCTCACGTGGGAAAACACATTTTCGATAAGGTCTTGGGTCCCAATGGCCTATTGAAAAGCAAGGTGAGGAATCATTTAAAGGGGCAAAGCCATAAGGTATGTGTTTCAGGGGCACACATCTAGGTCAGCTGCAGTCCTGAAGCAGATTTCCTTATTTACCTGCCCCCCTGGGCTGCTGAGGAGACAGTGTCAGACTGGTCTTCCAGGAGCTAAGCCCATAAGGGCTCCCATCTTGAGGTCATGGCAAATTCTAGCTTATTCTGTGGCTTGGGCATTGAGCCCATTAGGATGATTGATTATGATAGAAAGCACTTTGAGATCTGTGGTATAGTAAGACTTACTGGTTTTTGTTTCCAGTTTTTGGCACAGAGCCCATAAACTTGGAGTTTCCTGAGTGATACTTGGAGTGTCTTTTGTTATTCCTAGTGAGCCCCTTTAGATAACATAGGAGTCTATGCTAATAAGTGACTTAGTCTACAAGTCTGATAAGTCTATGCTAATAAGCTCTCCCATCCCAACAGTGTCTGTGTTCCAGAGACAGTGGGCTTGGGTTTTCTCTCCAGAGGCTCTTTCAACCCCGTGGCCCCTATCTGAGCTTCATTAATGATCCATGAGTGTTAGTGTTCCTTTGAGTGGAACCCCTGTTTCAGTAGTCATGTGATTTATCAATAGACAGCAATACAAGGAATGTCATATCCCACACCAGGGAGGACCTGGGCCAAAGACAAAGTTTCTTGTTACACAATGTCACTAACATGCTGAAAGAATCTGGGCAGTTTGTTTGTTTGTTTTTAAAGGTATCTTTATTGATTTCTGAGAGGAAGGGAGAGGGAGAAAGAGAGAGAACCATCTATGATGAGAGTGAATCATTGATCGGCTGCCTTCTGCATGCACTCCACAGGGGACCCAGCCTGCATCCTGGGCACGTGCCCTGACTGTGAATCAAACTCTGACCGTCTGGTTCATAAGTTGATGCTAAATCACTGAGCCATACTGGCCAGGGTGGGCAGTTCTTTTTTTTTTTTTTTTTTTTTTTTTTTTTTTTTTTTTTATATTTTTTTTTAATCTTTATTGTTCAGATTATTACATTTGTTCCTCTTTTTCCCCCCCATAACTCCCCTCCTTCCAGCTCCCACCCCACCCTCCACCCTCACTCCCCACCCACTGAGTTCATCCATAGGTGCATGATTTTTGTCCAGTCACTTCCCGCATCTCCCACACCCCTTTTCCCCCAAGAATAGTCAGTCCATTCCCTTTCTATGTCCCTGATTCATTATAGTCACCAGTTCATTCTGTACATCAGGTTATTTATTCACTTGATTCTTAGATTCATTTGTTGATAGATGCATATTTGTTGTTCATAATTTGTATCTTTACCTTTTTCTTCTTCTTCCTCTTCTTAAAGGATACCTTTCAGCATTTCATATAATACTGGTTTGGCGGTGATGAACTCCTTTAGTTTTTCCTTATCTGTGAAGCTCTTTATCTGACCTTCAATTCTGAATGATAGCTTTGCTGGATAAAGTAATCTTGGTTGTAGGTTCTTGGTATTCAGCACTTTGAATATTTCTTGCCATTCCCTTCTGGCCTGCAAAGTTTCTGTTGAGAAATCAGCTGACAGTCGTATGGGTATTCCCTTGTAGGTAATTGAGCCTCTTTCTCTTGCTGCTTTTAAGATTTTCTCTTTGTCTTTTGCTCTTGGCATTTTAATGATGATGTGTCTTGGTGTGGTCCTCTTTGGATTCCTTTTGTTTGGGGTTCTCTGCGCTTCTTGGACCTGTAAGTCCATTTCTTTCTCCAGGTGGGGGAAGTTTTCTGCCATTATTTCTTGAAATAGGTTTTCAATATCTTGCTGTCTCTCATCTTCTGGCACTCCAATGACTCTGATATTAGTCCGCTTAAAGCTGTCCCAGAGGCTCCTTACACTATCTTCACACTTTCGGATTCTTTTTTCATTTTGCTTTTCCAATTGGGTGTTTGTCGAATCTTTGGTTTGATTCTTGTGCTCCTCTGGTCTGCTATTGGGTATAATATTCTTTATTTCAGTCCGTGTATGCTTACTTTCTAATTTCTTTATCGTAGCATCGAGGGTCTCATTAGTTTTCGTGAGGCTCTGCACAAATTTATGGCAAGCCCTCAAAATTGCGATTCTTAGCTCCATATCCTCCATTTCTGTCATGTTTTTTTGTCTCCGCATCTTTTATGCTTTCTTGGTGCACCCCCTTGTGGTCTCTGTGCGCAGTCTTGTTCTAGCCAAGCCTTAATTGTTGTAGTTAACACTAGAGGGATTTGACCACCAGGCCCGTGGGCAGTTCTTATTAGCTCAGGTCGTTAGCTGGTTAGCAAAAGGGGCAATTGGTTAGCTAGTTATGTAGTTAGTTATGTCCCGTGACAATCCTAAGCCAAACTCCTGGCTACCCAAGAAGCTGGAAGAGAATGTGTGTTATGCATACCTCATTGTCACTATAAAAAATCTCCAAGTATATACACAATGGTGACAGAAACCTCTCTCTTTTTTTTTTATTTTTTCAGGAGTCTCATCTTACACATGGGTCAGGTTTTAGGATGAGGTGCTAGGAAGGAAAGAGGAAGTAACAGAGGCCAGGTGGTCAGGGCCACATTTTGAAGCAAAGCCCCATAGTGAATTGAGTCATCTTTTTTTCCTTCTTTAGAGCAGGACAAGGAAGGTGGTGGACACAGGGTTATCAGCACAACTTACTGTTATTTTTACAGACTCGACTCTTGGTTACACATAGCATTCACTTTCTTCCCCAAGTGGATGAGATTGTGGTTCTGGAGAATGGCACCATTTCAGAGAAGGGGTCCTACCGTGCTCTGCTCGCCAAGAAAGGACTGTTTGCTAAGAACCTGAAGACATTTGTAAAGCAGGCGGGTCCTGAAGGAGAAGCCACAGGTATGTGAGGACAACTGGAACGGGGATAGAATTTGGGTATGGCAAGGAATGGAAGAAGTGAACCAATATCTACCTCCTGAACTGCTCAGTATCCAGTGAACTAGATTTGAATGTGAATTACCCAGAGATCCAAAATCTGTTCTTTCTGTGTTGAGTCTCTGTAAAGAAGCATGGACATAGAAACTCTGTGCCTGAGCTGAACTGGAGATCCATCCTGCTTATCTGGTCTTTGACCTGTAATCAAAGGGCACACTTTGGAAGGGTGTGACTGGAGTTTGGGGTGATCAGCCCTTGTGGAAGAAACACCAGTGGCACAAGGGGCCCACTTTTAGTGATGCCTTGCTTTAACTGCTCTAAGTCACACATCCCACCCCACCCACCACCAAACCCCTTAAAACAACTTCCTGGACAGCTTCATAGGCTAATACTAAGTCCTTGATAAGTGTACTGCTAAATTCTTGATAAGCTCTAACAAAGGAATCTTGACTAATACATCAAAAACCATTGGGTGTTTTGAACCAGAAAAAAATCATGGTAGTTTGCATAGTATAACTCACAGTATTACCACAGAAATAGCCCCTAATACCACCACCACTGGGGTCACTGGTTAGCTTCCATCAGTAATGGAGTCCTGTTCCCAAGAACCTTGGGTAGTCTTCTGCATAGTTCTGGGTATTCTCTTCAGGTAGCAGTTATCAGCAGAAGGTCAAGATTGAGAAAGCAAGACCTGGAGGGCGCTGGGCCATTCCAGAAGTCAATCAGTAGAGAGAGTTACAGAGCCTGCAAGTGGGAGCATATTTAGGCTTCAAGGTCAAGACAATGATGGTTTAAAACCATCCTGGGGGCACAAGAGAAGGAAAAAGAGAAGACCAGGAAGACTGTACGCCTTGGAGGGACAAGGCAGGAACAAAGAACAGGATGGTGTGGGTGGTGGGGATCCAGAGTCAGCCCAGGAGAGTGAGGCAGGGATACCAGGAACCAGCAGAAAGGAAGGGGTCAAAGCTTTCCATCAGCCTTTATGTGCTCCAGGGACTGGCCTGGACAAAACAAAAAGCACATGCCTGGGAGTTAAGGTCCAAGCAAAGGCCAGTGTCTGATGCCCTCTGAGTTACTGTTCTGATAACCAGTCACCCTAACCTGGACAGTTTTACTATGCCAATTATATACTATATTTTAAAAATATATTTTATTGATTTTTTTACAGAGAGGAAGGGAGAAGGATAGAGAGTTAGAAACATCGGTGAGAGAGAAACATCGACCAGCTGCCTCCTGCACACCTCCTACTGGGGATGTGCCCGCAACCAAGGTACATGCCCTTGACCGGAATCGAACCTGGGACCTTTCAGTCCGCAGGCCAACGCTCTATCCACTGAGCCAAACCAGTTTGGCTATATACTACTTTTGTTTTTCTATTTGCTTGAATCTGAGTTTTGTATTCTGTTATAAACCCACATGAGAATTATATCTTTGATGTACAAAGAATACTTTGCAAAATATCTCATTACGCTCATGTCCTGGTAAACATTCATAGGCTGATGCTGAGCAGTTATGTAAACCCCAGTGCCTGGCAAGCTGTAGCGCTGGTTCTGGAACTTGAGGCACAGACCACAAGATGGTAGAATGAGGGGAAGGGCGGGAGGACAATGTGGTCTGTGTTAACATTGGTTCTGTCTATTAGCTTCCTCACTAGCTGTTGTAACAAAGCACTACAAACTGGTTGGCTCAATCCGCAGAAATTTGTTGTCTCACAGCTCTGGGGCCCAGAAGTCCAAAATCAAGGTGTTGGCAGAGTTGGGTCCTCCTGAGGTCTCCGAGGGAAGGACCTGCTCCAAGCCTCTCTCCTAGCTTCTGGTGGTTTGCTGGCAATCCTCAGCATTCTTGGCTAGGAGACACATTCCATCGCTCTCTGCCTTCATCTTCGCATGGTATTCTCCTTTATGTACATTTCTGCGTCCAAATCTCCCCATTTTTTATAAGGACATCGGATATGTCGGATTAGGGACTCATCCTACTCCAGTCTGACCTCATCTTAACAACTAATTCCATCTACAATGAACCACATTCTGAGGCAATGTGGATTAGGATTTCAAAGTATGATTTAAAAAAAATTTTTTTTTTTTTTGCGGGGCGGACACAACTCAATCTATAACATCCATCCTCTGTTGTACCAAAATTTATGTGCTTCCCCATCCCAACATCCCCAAAAGTCTTAATTATTCCGTTATCAGTTCTAAGTCCAAAATTTCATGTAATGCCAACTCAAAATCCTGATTTCATCTCTAACTCACACAAATCCATTGTGGTTGAGACAGAGTTCTGGGGCAAAATTCCTCTTCATCTGTGAACCTGTAAAATCAAACAAGTTATTTGCTTCTAAAATACAATGGTGATGCCCGGCCAGTGTGGCTCAGTGGTTGAGCATCGACCTATGAACCAGGAGGTCACAGTTGGATTCCTGGTCAGGGTACATGCCTGGGGTTGTGGGCTTGATCCCCAGGAGGGGACATGCAGGATGCAGCCAATCAATGATTCTCTCTCATCATTGATGTTTTTATCTCTCCTTCTACCTTTCTCTCTGAAATCAATAAAAATATTTTTTTAAATAGTAAAATACAATACAATGGTGAGACAGGCACAAGATAGGCATCCCCATTCTGAAAGGGAGAAATCAGAAGGAAAAAGAGGGTCATGAATTTCAAGCAAGTTCAAAACCTAGCAGGACAAGTTCCATTCGATTTTAAGGTTTAATAAGCATCTGGTTCTATTTTCTGGGATCACCAGGTGGTGGTCCCACCCTCTCCAGCCTTACAAAATGGTCCCAATCTCTGAAACTGAGAATCAGCCAATCCCTGGATTGCCTTCCAGAACATTTTTCCCTTTTCTTGAAGGATAATACATGTTCATGGCTAGATAGCTCTATCGACCCTATAGGATCCTAGAATTCTGACAGTGTTTCTTCATTTTGTCTTATTTCTATCCCCTACAGTCCAAGCTTGGAGCACTTTAAGATGGTTGATTGGGTCAAGTCACATGCCTAATTTCTTTAGCAAATCTGCTGTTGAGCTTTTCTAGTAAATTTTTTGTTTTAGTTATTGTACTTTTCAACTCTAGTCTTTATTGATGTTCTCTATTTGGTGAGAACTTATTGTCATATTTTCCAGTAGATTTTTATATATTATTTTCTTTTGTTTTTTTAACATGTTTATAATAGCTGATTTAAAATCTTTGTTTGGTAAGTCCAATGTTGTGCTTCCTCGTGAACAGTTTCTGTTGACTGTTTTTTTCCTGTGTATGGCCCCATAATTTCCTGCTTTCTTGTATGTCTCATGATTTTTTTTGTTGAAAACTGGCAATTTAAAATAACATAACCACGCTGGAAATAAGATTTCTCTCTCCACCCTCCTCTGCCAGGGTTTGTTGTGTTGTTCCACCCATTTAGTTTTTCTGAACTAATTCTGTTAAGTCTGTATCCTTTTTCATATGTGGCAACTGAAGTCTATCCTTGGTTGGCTGAGGGGTCAGTTAATGATGGAACATGATTTCCTTAAGTGCCGGAAACCAATAAGTCATTCTGCCTTTTCTGAGAGACTGGGAGTAGGGGGTGGGGGCATGTCTTTATCACTCCAGCAAACAATTCACAATTCTGCCTTAGCCTTTGTTTTCTGCTTGCACATAGAGCCTGAAGGTAGCCAGAGGTAAGAGAGTAAGATCTTGTCAAGTTTTCCTTGGGCATGTGCACAGCCCTAATTCTAGATTGCCAGAAATATATTGAAGATCTCAAATCTCCTTATGAATATCTTATTCCCCTGCTTTTTCTTTCAAGGTTTTGGTCAGCTTCTTTTTTACCCCAACTTTTTTTTAAATTAGTCTTTATTGTTGAGATTATTACAGATGTTCCTCCCCCCCCTCCCCCCCCCCGCCCCCATAGCTCCCTTCCACCCAGTTCCCACCCCACCCCAGGCCCTCACCACCCTATTGTCTGTGTCCATAGGTAATGCATACATGCATATAAGATCTTTGTCTAATCTCCTCCCACCCCCCCCCCACAGCCCCTTCCCTCTGAGAATCCTCAGTCCATTCCATTTTCATGCCCCTGATTCTATTCCATTCACCAGTTTATTCTGTTCATCAGATTTTTTATTCATTTGATTTTTAGATTCAATTATTAATAGATATGTATTTGTTGTCACTTTGTTGTTCATATTTTTTATCTTTACCTTTTTCTTCTTCTTCCTCTTAAAGAATATTCTTCAGCATTTCATATAATACTGGTTTGGTGGTGATGAACTCCTTTAGCTTTTCCTTATCTGTGAAGCTCTTTATCTGATCTTCAATCCTAAATGATAGCTTTGCTGGGTAGAGTAATCTTGGTTGTAGGTTCTTGCTATTCATCACTTTGAATATTTCTTGCCACTCCCTTCTGGCCTGCATAGTTTCTGTTGAGAAATCAGCTGACAGTCATATGGGCACTCCCTTGTAGGTAACTAACTGTTTTTCTCTTTCTGCTTTTAAGATTTTCTCTTGTCTTTTGCCCTTGGCATTTTAATTATGATGTGTCTTGGTGTGGTCCTCTTTGAATTCCTCTTGTTTGGGGTAGTCTATGCTTCCTGAACTTGTAAGTCTATTTTTTTCACCTGGTAGGGGAAGTTTTCTGTCATTATTTCTTCAAATAGGTTTTCAATATCTTGCTCTCTCTCTTCTTCTGGCACCCCCATAATTTGGATGTTGGTATGCTTGAAGTTGTCCCAGAGGCTCCTTACACTATCTCCATATTTTTGGATTTTTTTTTCTTTTTGCTCTTCTGGTTGGGTGTTTTTTGCTTCCTTGTATTTTTGACTTGATTCTTGGGATCCTCTAGTCTACTGTTGAATCTCTGTATATTATTCTTTATTTCAGCCAGTGTATGCTTAATTTCTGACTGGTTCTTTTCCTCTTTTTTTTGGCATTCTCACTAAGATCCTTGAAGGTCTCACTAAGTTCCTTGGAGGTTTCTAGAAGATTCTTGAGGAACCTTATAACTGTGGTTTTGAACTCTATATCCAGTAGTTTGCTTTCTTCCATTTCTTTCATTTGTGACATATTTCTTTGTCTCTGCATTTTGGCTGCTTCCCTGTGTTTGTCTCTATGTATTGGGTAGCTGCTAAGTCTCCTTGAGTTGATAGAGTGGCCTTGTGTAGTAGGATCCTACAGGGCCCAGT
Organism: Myotis yumanensis; assembly: GCF_028538775.1. NCBI lineage: Eukaryota > Metazoa > Chordata > Mammalia > Chiroptera > Vespertilionidae > Myotis > Myotis yumanensis. The sequence goes on along the minus strand of NW_027223764.1, from coordinate 19,259,597 downwards.
GGCTCAGCCTCCCCAGTCACCTGAGGTGGACATTCTTGGTGCACCCCTTTGCGGGCTGTGTGCACAGTTTTGTTGTAGTTGAACCTTGATTGCTGTTGATGTCACTGGGAAGAATTGACTGTGGGGACCAGCTGCGACTACAGTGGGAGAGCTGCTGTGCAGGAAACACCCTTATGGAGCAGGTATTGCTTCAGTGGGGCTTTGGTGCTCACTGAGTCTGCCCCTTGAGTGTGTTGCTTATGGATCTGAAGAGTTGTAATCTGGTATGGTCTCACACTGCCTACTGTGTATACTGGCTCTTGGGTCTCCAGGGAGGTGCAAAATAAGCCACTGCCTGGGGCCACCCAGCAGGAGCTACAGAGAGATATGCAGATTCCTCCTCTTTGTATCAGGTTTGGAAGTGCCCAGACAAGGCCCAGCTGTGAAGCAAGGCAGGATGGTGCTGGTGCCGGGTCTTGGGCCTTTTATTGATAGGTTTGGGGCTCCCTGACCTAGCTGCAGCTTGTTTGATAGAGTTTTAGCCTGAGAAAGGACAGACCATTCATATGTGAAAACTGCTGCGCACAGCTTGGGTGGGGTTGTAAATTGGGTGGGGCGGGGTCTCAGGGAATCACCAGGGCAGAGCAAACAGAAATGACTGCCAGTCGGCCCTGCACTGGGAGGTCCCAGCACAGGAACAACGACAGCTGTGAGCACCTCCATCTGGAAGAAAGCTGCCTCCGAGTTCCTGTCCTGATGCCAGACAGTACAGTTTCTCCCTGTATGTGTCTGGGTCCCCCAGAGCCTCACCCGGCGCTGGAGCTCAGAGGAAGTGGGAGCTTGTAAATTCAGTTCATGGTGCCGGCCTTTTAAGAAGAGCAGCTGGGTCTCCAGCAACCTGTGTGTCACTCAGCCCCAATCTGCACTGGTTTTTACAGTCCGTAGTTCTTACTGCCCATAGGGACTTCTTTCCCCAGCTCTGGGACCCTGAGCTGGGGGTCTGGTGTGGGTCTGGGACCCCTCATTCCTCCAGGCGGCCTCCACAGAGGCGATCTCCCTCCTGATTAAAAAAGCGGCACACACGGGTGCCAGACGAGCTCATTCCGCGCCTCCGCACCTCCTACCAGCCTCAAGGTGCTTTCTTCTTTACCTCTCTAGTTGTAGGACTTCCACTCAACCAGCTTTCTAGCAGTTCTGGATGACAGCTGTTCTGTATTTTAGTTGCAATTTTGATGTGGTTGTGGGAGGCAGCAAGTACAGGCGTTTACTTATGTCGCCATCTTGGTTCTCTCTTACCCCAACTTTTATGACGATCACAAGTAAGCTGTGATGTTAGGCAATTGCTGCTGATTCTTTAAGGTAGCTCCAAGTCAGGTCCAGTAAAGACCAGCCCTGTGAATGGGGTTTTCCAGGGAATTGTCAGACAGGTCAAATAATAATTTTCTGGGGATGAGGTGTTTGGGGGAGTTCTAAACTAGTCTATTCTCTCCAGCAGCTGCTAGGCTACTGTTTTTCGTGGTTACCATGATTATGAGGATGTTGGTTTTCTAGGCTACAACAGATCTGAAGAGAGAGGGATGGGAATGTAGTAAATTAAATAATCACAAAACTTACTAGTCTTACTAAGATTTGGTTGTTTTTATTAAATAAATGTTCTTTGGATTGTTGCAAGCTCTTGGCTAATTTTAGAGTTATGTTTACATTTTATTTTATTTTCAGGGATTTTTAAATACTTTAAATTTATAAAAGTTTGTCAAATTATTTGAATTTCAAGAGCATTTTAAAATTTATACTTACCTCTTTAGTCAATTCTGGAGATTATGATTCCTGTGTTTGTCTACTATAATCCATGAAACTTCCTTCCTGCTCCAAAGGAGCTTAGAAGCTTCTGGGAATATTTTTCTCCTTTTGACCATTTTACTTTTCAGTGGAATATTAACTCATTTCTTCTTCATCCTGGTATTTCTCAATGAGTAAATGTACCAAAAAAATAGTATTTCTGGAGTAAAAAATTCCAGCCTATGTGTACATCTGGGATTTCTTGCTGAGCTCAGCAATATCAGAAAAGACATCTCTCTCCTTGTTCATATGGCTGTGAGAGCTCTGCACTCTCTCTAACCTTTGATGTGTCTCCTAGTCAATGAGGACAGTGGAGAAGAAGATGACTATGGGCTGATGTCCAGTGTGGAGGAAGTCCCTCAGGATGTAGCCTCCTTTACTATGAACAGAGAAAACAGCCTTCGTCGAACACTTAGCCGCAGGTTGGTCATCTACTCAGCTGGCACCCATCATCCCTTCTGTATTTCCACTTGATCATTCTCTTTTTCTATGTGGATAGTGGACACCATGAACACTCCCAACTCTTCCTTTGTTTCCTTGTCTGGGGAAGAGGGTTGGAGTTGTGTGATTCTCCAAGGCCACCTGCTCTGAAATGAATGTTGATGCAATCAGAGTGACTGACATCTGCTTTTAAGAAGACCCTCGGGATGCAGCTACATGCTCAGGAAAGCTTTCCCCCTTTCAATTTCTCAGATCTAGGTCTAGTAGCAGGCATCTGAAGACCCTGAAAAACTCCTTGAGAACTCAGAATGTGAATACCCCGAAAGAGGAGAAAGAACTAGTGAAAGGACAAAAATTAATTGACAAGGAATTCATACAAACTGGAAAGGTGAATACAACAGTAAAAAGTACCATTAGATGTGATATAAGGCTTGGGAGCCCAACATTTTAAAGTTTGATGACTTGAATACACATCTACAAAAGGGCTATGTCTTATGCTTGCTTTGCACATCTTTAAATTCATCACTGAAATGTTGGCAGGTACTCAGAGCTTTCCATCAAATCATATTTTCATGAAGAATGGCATGGTTCCTGTGAATATCTTCATAGCACATTTCAAGAGTGTTTGATTCCATTCTGATATGTGCAGCAAATAACAAAACTGCTTTGAGATGCAATTCCGGGAGCCAGAGAACACTAACCCATCAACCTCAGTATACAATTCAAATTAATAAAAGTTAAAATTAAGGTCTTAAATTTAAGGTCTTAACTTAAATCCAAATTCCTAAAACAAATTCCATTTGTCTCCATTTGTCTCACTCCGTTTTTCTATCTTCCCCTCTTAATTGCATGATTGTTTACTTTGCATTGTATTTAAGCATTGATTATTAGCCTGGCCCAATGCACAAATGATAAGCACAGACACCAAATTCTGCTACCCGCCATCCATTTTTCCAGGGACTTCACTCCCCCTGTGATTGGTATTCTAGGTAATTCTCCACCAAAAGCCATTAGGAATTCTACTAACACTGACATGGGGGCTTTGCAGGTCAAGTTCTCCATCTACCTGAAATACCTACAAGCTGTAGGATGGTGTTCAATTTTCTTCATCGTCTTGGCCTATGTAACCAGTTTTGTGGCTTTGATTGGATCCAATCTCTGGCTCAGTGTTTGGACCAGTGACTCTAAAACCTTCAATGCCTCCAACTACCCAGCCTCTCAGAGGGATATGAGAATTGGCGTCTATGGCGCTCTGGGATTAACACAAGGTACGCCTGATGGCTATGATAGCCATTTCTTACATAATTTCTCTGATCATTGTACTTTGCCTGGACTCAGGGAAAAAATTGCCCTTATGTCCGAGGCACAAGACTCCAGGGATCCATGTGCACAGCACTGACTCAACTGGTTCCATTTCTAGGTATATTTGTGCTCGTAGCAAATATCTTGAGTGTCTATGGTTTCACGCATGCATCAAACATCCTGCACAAGCAACTGCTGAACAATATCCTTCGAGCACCCATGAGTTTTTTTGACACAACACCCATAGGCCGGATTGTGAACAGGTTTGCTGGAGTAAGTATGTCAAGGGCTGTAAGGTTATGCATGTGTATGCTGAGAATCTTTCTATTCTGACCGGGAAAGACTGCTCATGTCCCCTGGGCAACACTGTGCAGTTCCAGTTCTTTTGTCCATCAGCATGCAAATTATTTATTTGAGTACCTTGTGTGAGGTCTCAAAGATCCTATGAATACAGGACCGGATAAGTAGCTCACCATCTAGTGAGTAAGACATCCAAGGAAGTAAAGGATTGTAATAAAATGTGATAAAACCCAAATAACAACAATGTGTACAATGGTGTTCTGGGAGTCTAAAAGAGTGACAGGGAAAAGAGGTACTAGCTCAGTTTGGGTGATTGAGGGTGGCAAATGTGAGAAAAGGTGAGACTTGAGTTCAGTTATAGAAGTTAGCTAGGGAGATGGTGGGGACAGGGGATAGCTGGGTGGCAGTAGAAGCAGGATGAGAAGAATTAGTCTTTTATTACTGGACATATTATTACTTGCATTCTGATGTGACTTTGGGAAGGGGAAATTAGACTCAAGAGTCATCCATTCTTCAGGATTCTCTTAGAAAACTGTTATCCCTTATCCAGTTTGGCACACTTCAGAGATAGTATAGACTCGATAATTTGATACTCACATATTACTAATCCTAGAATCAACATAATCTAAGAAACATAGGCAAGGGAAACCCAAAAATATAATCCATTCCTGTGCATATTAAATCATCCATCTGTCCACCCACCCACTCATTTGCTCAATCCAGCATGACATAAAGGCGATGTGGTAGTAAGACCCACTCGTTATCTCTAGTTAGAACACTAACCAGGCAGGGGTCGTATTCAATCTCCATCTCCTTATCCCTTTGAAGCTCTATGCTTGACAGAGGAAACAACTTTCCATTCCTCATTGGGGTGGCAGGCGGCGGTGAGAGGTGACAGGGCTTCTTCACTGGAGCCTCCAAACAAATGTTAATCGAATGGTTGTTATATGCCAGGCTCTGTTCTAGGTACTCAACAGAACTAGGCCCTGTGTAAAGTTGGAATAATTGAATTGATTTGGTTCTAGGGGGGCTTACCTTGTAAGGCTCTATTAACTTAGGGTGGTTACGAATGGTTTCATAAATTTGACAAGCGGGAATTTCACTGAAAGGAGTAAAAACCTTTGACAAATCTATTAAAGGAAGACTACCACATCTGTTTGGAATGATTTAGGAAGATAAAGAAATTACAAAAAAAAGATTTGTTGTTAGCGTGAGCAGAACAGTCTATTGCAAATGAATATCATGAAATGATTACATGAAGGAATCACTGAGATCTCCGAATTGAGCAAGTTTCCCGCTGGAATCAGGGAAATTGAAAATGCCACAGGAACTCATTAATACGCCATCTCGCCTAATTATGTGTTCCCAGGATATTTCCACCGTGGATGACACACTCCCCGTGTCCTTGCGCAGCTGGATTCTGTGCTTCCTGGGGATCGTGAGCACCCTGTTCATGATCTGCTTGGCCACTCCAGCCTTCATCATCATCGTCATTCCTCTCGGCATAATTTATGTGTCTGTTCAGGTAGGTTTGGAAATGGCTGGGTCTCCTTTCCTCTCGACATATAAAAGCCCCGGCTCCTTCCTGAGAACCTTCTCCTTTGTTTATTGCTAGTCACTCACTCCTCTCCAGCATCTTTGTCATTTACTCCTATATTGATATCCCCAGGAGCCCACAGGCCACTATCTGAAGCTGAAGTATCAGCACCAATTAGTGTGTGGGTCACAGCAGAGCTCACCTTAACTGCAGTCCCACTAGAAGCTTAACTGGGGCATATTTATGTTTAGGTCCAAGACCACTGTGAGGTTGGCTCTGTTCCTCACCAACCTCAGATCTTTCCACCATCCTCTTCCTCTGGGTTTCTCTCATCATTCCACTAGCCAGAGGGGAGGCTGGAGGCTTCTGTCCTATTCAGATGTAGGCTGTGGCCATCAGGGTGAAGAACATTGCTAAGAATCCTGAAACACCAATCATAAAAATATATGCACCCCTATGTTCATAGCAGCACAATAGCCAAGTGTCCATTCATAGGTGAGTGTATAAAAAAGAAGTGGTACATTTTTACCATGGAATACTATGCAGCTGTAAAAAAGAAGGACCCCTTACCCCTTAAGACAGCATGTAGGGCCCTAGCTGGTTTGGCTCAGTGGACAGAGCATCAGCCTGTGGACTGAAGGGTCCCAGGTTTGATTCCAGTCAAGGGCACATGTGCAGGTTGCGGGCTCGATCATCCCCTGTAAGAGGTGTGCAGGAGGCAGCCAATCAATGATTCTCTCTCATCATTAATGTTTTTATCTCTCTCTCCCTTTCCCTTTCTCTCTGAAATCAACAAAAATATATTAAAAAAATAAAAAAGACAGCATGTAGGGACCTGGAGAGCATTATGCTAAGCAAAATAAGCCAGTCACAGAAAGACAAACATCACATGATCTCACTCATATGTGGAATCTAATGGACAAAATAAATTGATGAACAAAATAGATCCAGAGACATTAAAACATGCAACAGACTGACAAATTTCAGAGGGAAGTAGATGGGTGAGAAGATATTAACCAAAGAACTTATATGTGTATACTAGAGGCCTGGTAATGAAATTCGTGCACGGGGCGGGGGGATCCCCTCAGCCCAGCCTTCGCCCTCTCCAATCTGGGACCCCTCGGGGGATATCCAACTCCCTCTCACAATCCAAGACTGCTGGCTCCTAACTGCTTACCTGCCTGCCTGCCTGATTGCCCCGAACCCCTCTGCCTGCTTGTCTGATCACCTCTAACCACCTCTGCCTGCCTGCCTGATCACCCCTAACTGCTCCCCTACTGGCCTGATCACCCCTAATTGCCTCTGCCTCGCCCTGCACCCGGGACCCAGGATTCCCTCCTCTGGCTGGTCGCAGGCGTCCGGGACCCGTGCTTCCCTCCCTCTGGCCAGCTTCAGGCACCCAGGACCAGGGCCTGGCTGGTCCCCATTCCTCTCTCATGAGCTCATTTGTGCCTGGGGAGGGGGTGGGTGCGGGGTGGAGGAAGTCAGTGGGGGCAGAAAAGGGGGACCTCTCTAATACTTTCAACAGTAAAGATACATTTTAAAAAGGGTGAAGAATATTGAGCCATGGTCACAAGGGAAGCGGTGCGGCATATGTGACATGATTGTGTGACTAACTCACTCATTACTTTCGGGGTCCAGATATTTTATGTGGCCACCTCCCGCCAGCTGAGACGTTTGGACTCTGTCACCAGGTCCCCACTCTACTCTTTCTTCAGTGAGACTGTGTCGGGTTTGCCTGTCATCCGTGCGTTTCAGCACCAGCACCGATTTCTAAAACACAGTGAGGAGTTGATTGACACTAACCAGAAATGTGTCTATTCCTGGATTATCTCCAACAGGTGAGGCTTCCCTGGGTATTTACCCAAATGTGTGCTTTGGGGTTCTGCACGTTGGACATTAGCTGCAGGGGAGCAGACATGGCCAATGACATGAAAGTCACTCTCGCCAAGCACGCCTGTTATGTAAGTAGAGAGAAGAAAGCATGAGCTTTGGAGTCAGAGGCTGGGTCCCTGTGCCTGCTCTGCCATTTACTAAGCTAGAGAATGGCCTCCACCTCTCTCAGGGAAGCCTCATTTTTTTTCCCACAATGGCTCGAACACAGCCTATATCACAGGCGTTGGTGCAAGTCAAATGACCTCTGTGAGCACTGTGTGACCCAGGTGCTACCCAAGTGTTGGGTGACCTGGGTGTTCTCTGTTTGCTTCCCTGGGAGTGAATGTGAGATTCTCCACAGGCAGGGCAACTCTTTGTAGGGTGGTGAAAAAAGAAGAAGCTGGAGAGAGGAGAGCTGGGAATTTTCAGGGAAAGCCAATGAAAAGTTCACATCCTGTGGGGTGAATTCCTGAGAAAGGGGAGCATTCTTCACTTCTCCGGCGTCACTGGACCCTGGCAAAAAGTGGTAGGTCCTTGAAGCAAAAAGGTTTTGTAGAGGAAGTGAAAATTCTCGAGTACCTTCCACATTGTCTTGAGATATGAAGGGCAGGTTCATGATCTCAGTATTAGTTGGAACATGGAGAGGTCAGGAATTTGATTGTAAAGATATTTGATTTCTTAGGTACATTTCAAGAAGGAAACAGGCATATAGATCAATCCTATTGGATGCTCATTGTAAATATGCATCATATTTATTTGTACAATGCTAGATTTACTGGTTCAAATTTCTTTAAATACGTTTTATTTGGAAAGGTCAATTTTTTAGAAAATATATTTTTTATTGATTTCAGAGAGGAAGGGGGAGAGAGAGAGAGAGAGAGAGAGAGAGAGAGAGAGAGAAACATTAATGATAAGAGAGGATTGTTGATCAGCTGCCTCCTGCATGCCCCCATCGGGGATCAGGCCCGCAACCCAGGCATGTACCCTGACCGGGAATCAAAATGTGACCTCCTGGTTCACAGGTCAATGCTCAACTACTGAGCCATGCCAGCTGGGCAGAAAAGTCAATTTTTATAAATTATGTCTATGTTTGTCCTATTCGGTTCTCTGCACTTGATCACTCTATGATCAAGTCGCACCTAACCTCTCCCCACCCCACCCCCATCTTCTTCTCTACCTTTTCAAATCATGAAATCAGACAGGATACACTGAGCCCTGCTGTGATGCTACATGTGGATTATCTCTGGCATTATTTTCCTTGCCTAATCAGAAGAAATCACTTGAAACATTTGTTAAAAACACAGGTTCTTGACCCCCATTCTATGCTCCTTGAGTCAGAATCTCTTGGGGAAGAGTCCAAACATTTTTTTGCATGGTTTTGTATATTTTTAACAATTGCACCAGATGATTCTTAGGATTTGGCAAGTTTGGGAGACATTGAACCATAGGATTCCCTTAGTTTAGGAAACTCCTCTAGTATCTTTAAAATGCAATTTATTTTCTAAAATCCAACTTGAAAGACTTTAGGAACACCTGGTATAGTCAAGTCAAAGCACCTGCTAAGAACACCATTCTACCAACCTGAGCCCCCTGAGAATGTTCTAGAAACATCTATGCTGCTAGGTAAGGTAAGAAAGTAGATACCTCTCGGTAACACCCCTCTCTGGTTCTGTTGTCCCACAGGTGGCTTGCAGTTCGTCTGGAGCTGGTTGGGAACCTGATTGTCTTCTTTTCATCCTTGATGATAGTTATTTTCAAAATTAACCTAAGCGGGGAAGTTGTGGGCTTTGTTCTGTCCAATGCACTCAATGTGAGTCTGAAGGTTGGGAGTTTGGTTAAATTAGTGCACTTATTCTTAAGTTGTGTCTAGAGCAGCCGTGGGCAAACTACCGCCCGTTTGAAATGAATAAAACTAAAAAAAAAAAAAAGACAGTACCCTTTTATGTAATGATGTTTACTTTGAATTTATATTAGTTCACACAAACACTCCATCCATGCTTTTGTTCCGGCCCTCCGGTCCAGTTTAAGAACCCATTGTGGCCCTCAAGTCAAAAAGTTTGCCCACACCTGGTCTAGAGTATGCCATGAGGTCCATGCTCTGATTCTTTTCTAGATCCAGAGGCACTAGGGGAGACTGAGGTTCAAACCCTGGCTCCGTCTCTTACTAACTGTGTCACCCATGGACATGCTCTTCATGCTTTCAAAATAGGTTTCAGTGTCATCTGGACATAAATGTTGTTGCCCTTGGGAGTTAAGAAAGCAATTTCATATGATTCAACCGAATAGTTCCTTGTCTCTTTGCCTCTTTGCTTGATTCTAGTCAAAAGAGAGAGAGTAACTTAGTTTCTTTTCCATAATATAGCAGTAACCAGAAAGTCTTTTGAACAAATAACTTCTATGATTGTTTTTCTTAGATCACAGAATAATTGAAGGTAATTCTAATAAAGAACAGAGAGCCCAATAAAACTATCTATTGCATCCCCAGGGTGGCTAGGGGATAAATGTTAAGATATTATTTCCTAGCACCTAAGACAGTGGTTGGCACTACAGTAAATATTCAATAAGTGATACTCATTTAATGAGTCATTGGGCCATCCCTCATGGTATCTCTTTGAACTAATATACCGGAGGTTTGCATAGCTACCAGCACACTCTACTTGGTTCTGTCTTCAGTAGAAGTTAATGAGGCCCAAGGTGGTCACAGCGGGCACCCAAAGGGACCCTGTTGTTCACCAGAATGTCACTCGGTTTGTGCCACTGCTTCTTCCTCCATCGATTTCTAGGCTTAATAACCCAGGAGAGATGGGGCAAGGAATTAGAGAATTTTTGTACTGAACCAAAGCATAAGCATTCAATATCAACAGTTTCATGTGGTTCAGCCTACACAAAGCGGTTAATCTCAGTCCCCATGACCCCGTGCTCTCCTCTCTAACCACCATTCACTCAATAGAAACACCCTAGTTCGAGTCTTTGCCTGAATGAAGCCTGCATATGAGTAATCTACAGATTCCCCAGCCTCTAGACTGGCCTGGATCATGACAACCCTCTTACTGGTGGTTAGATACATCTCTGTAATGGCAGGAAGGCACCTGGAGGTTACTCTGGTAAAGGAGGGTGAGGATCCATGTGGATGTCCCACCTTGAGGGATGGGTTCTCAATGGAGTTGTTGTTAATTGAGAGCAGAGAGAAGCAGCAGCTTTTTGGAAGGCCTTTTCCTACCTTGTGTCTTTTCTTTTTTTAAAACATGTTTTTATTGATTTCAGAGAGGAACAGAGAGGGAGAGAGATAGAAACATCAATGATGAGAGAGAATTATCGATTGGCTGCCTCCTGCACGCCCCACACTGGGGTTCGAGCCTGCAACCTGAACATGTGTCCTGACTGGGAATCAAACCGTGACCTCCTGATTCATAAGCCGACTCTCAACCACTGAGCCACGCTGATCGGGCCCTTGTTTCTTTTCGTATGCTTCCCCATTTGCAGAAGGCCCACCACCCTTCCCACAAAGAACAGTAGGCTTACAGACAGGAGGGCCAAGTGTTGCCCTAACCGGTTTGGCTCAGTGGATAGAGCGACGGCCTGCGGACTGAAGGGTCCCAGGTTCAATTCTAGTCAAGGGCATGTACCTTGGTTGCGGGCACATACCCAGCAGGAGGTGTGCAGGAGGCAGCTGATCGATGTTTCTCTCTCATCAATGTTTCTAACTCTCTATCCCTCTCCCTTCCTCTCTGTAAAAAATCAATAAAATATATTTTTAAAAAAAGAGGGCCAAGGGTTGGTCCCACTCCACCAAAGCCAGCTTCTCTAGCCCCAGTTGTAGCCCAAAGTCAGCCCAGACACCCTTTCATGTGAGCACCACACAGTTGTCCTCCAGCCATTTGATACACTGGTCTCCATTCCCCCCCAAAGAGGTGAACATTGGTACTTACACGCCCCTTGCTCTCTCGTAGAGCTCGGCATAATGCTGGGTGCAAAGTAGGCACTGGATTGACCTTGTGGTTTGACGAGTTACGTTAGTTTCTGAGCCTGAAGTGATCTTTGGTCTTCTGGTTTTTCTGTAGATCACACAAACCTTAAACTGGCTAGTGAGGATGACGTCAGAAGTCGAGACCAACATTGTGGCTGTTGAGCGAATAAATGAGTACATAAATGTGGAAAATGAGGTAAGAGGGCATTAGAGGAACCCAAGGACAAGGCAAAGAAAAAGGTGTGGGTCCCTTGAGAGAGCATCTTCTCCTGGCCTAGAAGATGTGGTGGCTATAAAGGTCCTCCTAAAAGTTTCCCCTTTTCTAACTCAAATGGCCCAATTTCCTGAAACTTAGAATAGGAAATGGTTTGGGGGAAGTCAGGTCTTGGAAGGCACCACGTTGAATGGTGGCTTCACTCTGGAGGTCCACCGAGCAAACCTGTGGGATAGGGTTTCTTTGATTGAATACGGTAGGAACCTCTGGAAGTCCCGGTCTAGTTCAGTCTATTGAATGCAGATGCCCCCGGTGGCTGGGACACGGCTACCTTTCTACTGCTCTGCGACTTGAGTCCCACGGGCGCTGTTCAGCGAGCTGGCTCCATGTAAGGCGCTCCTCCTCCTGTCTCCCTGCCAGGCACCCTGGGTGACTGAGAAGAGGCCTCCAGCAGGTTGGCCCAGCAAAGGGGAGATTCAGTTTAACAACTACCAAGTACGGTACCGGCCTGAGCTGGATCTGGTACTGAAAGGGATCACTTGTGACATCAGGAGCCAGGAGAAGGTAGGTGGAGCTGAAGAAAGGCCTAGATGTGAGTCCTTGTGATGAGAGGACTGTTGGACACGAGGTGGTGACCACTCGGGCTCTGGGCTGTCATCGTTTGGTGGAGTGACAGGATGGGGGCACTTTCTCCTGGGGAAATGTAAGGACACAGTGCCACCACCAGAGGGCAGGATATCCACATGGGATCCATTAGACTTACTGGGCTGTAAGGGCTTTCTGCTCAGTCCTGCCCTGCCCCCTTGCCCGCGCTGCTTCTCCGGTAGCTGAGGAGGGCTCATTTCCTGAAAGGGCTGGGGCGGGCAGAGGAGGTCAGGAAACACATGGCTTGGGGGAAGAACTGGTAAGAACAACAGTGTGGAGGTTCTCCCTGTAGAGAGAACAGCCTAGTTCTCCTTCTGGTTGGCAAAGTCCTGCACCCTCGTTGGGTGTCCTTGTTCTCTGAGGACTTGGGGTCTGATGTAGGGCCAGAAAATATCTGGGGACGAATGCTGAGGTCCAGGTCAGGGTCTAGTTCTCAGCTGATGGCAGGCCCAGTCCTTCCAATAGTAATTGTAGTACAGCTGCTGATGTGTCCATTTCCAACAATCACTGTAGTTCTCAGCAAGCACATTTAGGAGGTGGGATGGAACAGCCCTCTTCTCCTCCTCTCTCCACCCGCCCCAGGCTAAATGTTTATCCACCATGAATTATATGGTGAACTAACTGCAAAGGATCTCTTTACAGATTGGTGTGGTGGGCAGGACAGGAGCTGGGAAGTCGTCCCTGACAAACAGCCTCTTCAGAATCCTAGAGGCTTCCGGTGGCCAGATCATCATTGATGGGGTAGATATCGCTTCCATTGGGCTCCATGACCTCCGAGAGAAACTGACCATCATCCCCCAGGTGAGCTCTAGAACTTACTCTGCCCCACTTGCGGGGGGGGGGGGGGGGGGGGGGGGGATAGGGGAGGGGACAGGTACAGGAAACGTGTGCTTCAGAGAGGGAGGCTTCAGAGAGGGAGGGAGGGAAGAGAGAGAGACACATCAACAATGAGAGAGAATCATTGATTGGCTACCTCCTGCACGCCCCCTACTGGAGATCCAGCCCTCAACCTGGGCATGTGCCCTGGTCTGGAATTGAACCGTGACCCTCTGGTTCATAGGTCGACGGTCAACCACTGAACCACACGACCGGGGCTGTGCATCTTCTTCTTGATGTAGATTCAATTAGCAGTGCCTTTTCTGCAGTCTACCGGGGGCATCTGAGCTAGTTCCCTAAGACACACTGTTTCCAGAACTTACAAAAATAAGTTCTGCGTGTTTTTGCTAATATGCTTGTGTGGCTGCCAGTATCCAGTCAGTAGGTGGCAGCAACACAACAGGAGTCAAAGAAAGCAGATGATTATTTAGCTTTTCTATAGCCCATCACGGTTTGCAAGACCCTTTGCAATCAGCATTAGCAGTTTCGCCACTGAAGCTTGAAACCATTAAGCTTTATATTCCCCATTTGATATGGTTAGCAGATAGGGGAGGGAGTTTGCTGCAGATTTCTGTCAGCAAGCCCACACTCAGTGCATCAGCAAGAAACGCTCCCCCTGGGCTTGCTCTCTGGACCCCACCAAAAAGGACTGCCCTGGGGCCTCTGGGTGGTGTGTGGGTCCTCTGCTCACTCAGCCAGGCTTCGGGGTGGGTTTGGTGTGTCTGCTGTTTGCTCAGTTTCATGCACTCTCTCCTCCAGCCTCTCCAAAGGCCTCATAAATTCTCCCCCCGGGACTGCACCGCCCTCGATCCCTCCCCCTCCACACCATGAGTCTCTATTTGGGGGTGTGGGAGGTTCTTTTTACTTTTTAAAGAGGTGCTGAGGCAATTTTGGAAATTCATAAATGCATCTCAGAATGAAAAGCAAAACAACAAAAAACAAACGAAGGACTCCTCCTACTCCTGTGCTCAGCTCCCCGCTGGCAGCCACTCGAAACCTTCAGTGGGAAACCTTAGAAAATCCTGGCCGCGAACCAGCTTTCCCTGCCAGGCCCGTCCTATCCTGTCTGCTTTCTCCTGGCCACAAGGATGGCTAGTCCTTTCCTGTCATTTGCCCCAGCAGCCCCTTCATCCCTTGACTTGCAGGATCCCATCCTGTTCTCTGGAAGCCTGCGGGTGAATCTAGACCCTTTCAACAGCTACTCAGATGAGGAGGTTTGGAAGGCCCTGGAGCTGGTTCACCTCAAATCCTTTGTGGCCAACCTGCCACTTGGCTTGTCCCACGAGCTGGCAGAGGCTGGTGACAACCTAAGGTAATGCTTCCTAACCCACTTCCCACAGGCACTGAGAGGAGCCAGGGGAAGGACTCCGTTGTTCCTTGAGCCAGAGGTGCCTGGATCCTGGATGGGCACCTCCAGGTCTAGTTCCGAATGGGTAAAGAGAACCGGTTGTGAAAATGACGTGAGAGAATAGGTGTGAAACTCGTGAAAACCTTGGTTGGAATGTTGCCCTCACGAGACATTTCACAAAGTGAGCCTACAGGTCCCCGTGGGGGAGGGTTTGCTCTCAGCTGCTCGCTGCAATCAGGATGGAAGCGGTCCTGACGCCTGGTCCAACCCAGGAAGCCTGATTTCATGGCACGAGGTGTAGACTGGTCGTGGGAGTTCCAAAGGCTCCCCGGGGGTTGCTGTGGGCCTCCCAGTTTGAGCAGCACTGGTCGAAAGGCATGCGGATGACGGGGACTGGCATCCGCAGAGTTTGGGGGGGGACCTGAAACACCTCAAACCAGCAGAGAGACTCAGCTTCCCTGTTCTCCTCACCTCTCCAGAGACTGTCTGTATATGCTGACACTTCATACTTCTGGCCTTCACTATGTCTTCAAGAAGCTGTCCTGGCATTTTCCCTGTGAAAGTTGGGTTTCCCCCACACATACACACTGAAGGCCAGCCCTCAGCCACAGCCCGCTGCTCAGAGGTACTCCTTGCTGCAGTCCCAGGTGCCTTCAGAATGCTGGGCTGGGCATGGACCATTAGCAGGTGTAGCTCAAAGAGAAGGGATGCTCAGTAACTCAATTAGTGCATCAGCAACTCTGGCTTCACCTGTGAACTTGTTAGAAAAGCAGGTTGTTGACCTGAGTCTGCATTTTAGTAAGATCCCCAGCTGATTTTTTGTGTATATTACAGTTTGAGAAACAATGACTAGAGCATTGATTTTTAAAACATTTTATTGAATTTTAGAGAGAGAAGATGGGAGAGGGAGAGAGGGAGAGAAACATCGATGTGAGAAGCATCAATCGGCTGCCTCCTGCACGCCCCCTACTGGGGATAGAGCCTGCAACCTGGGCACGTGCCCTGACTGGCAATTCAACCAGTAACCTTTTGGTGCATGGGATGATGCCCAAGCAATCGAGCCACACTGGCCAGGGCAAGGGCATTAATTCTTTTTGTTGTTAATCCTCACCTGAGGATATTTTTCTATTGATTTTTTTTTTTTTTTTGAGAAAGAGAGAGAGAGAGAAAGGGAGGAGGAGAGACAGAGAGAACATCGATGTGAGAGAGACACATCGATTGGTTTCCTCCCTCCTGTGCCCAGACCCGGGCTGGGGATCCAGCCTGCAACTGAGGTACACACCCTTGGCCAGAATCAAACCCAGGACTTTTCAGTCCACAGGCTGATGGTCTATCCACGGAGCCAAACTGGCTAGGCCAGGGCAAGAGCATTGATTCTTAACCATGATGCAGACTAGAATCACTTAGTAATCTTTAAAAAAATAAAAAGTCCTAACTGGCTTGGTTCAGTGGATAGAGTGTCAGCCCTTGGACTTAAGAGTCCTGGGTTCGATTCTGATCTAGGGCATGTACCTTGGTTGCAGGCTAGATCCCCAGTAGGGAGTGTGCAGATGGCAGCTGATCAATGTTTCTCTCTCATCGATGTTTCTAACTCTCTATCCTTCTCCCTTCCTCTCTGTAAAAATCAATAAAAAAATATATTTTAAAAAAATCTCAATGCCTAGACTGCAGCCCAGACCAGCTGAATCAGGGGCCCAGGTGACACTTGTAAGCTTTGATGTAGAAGGCATCATGTTTGCTTGTCCTCAGCAACAGAGCGAGGCACTAGCAGGACTTAAGTGGGCCTTTAGGCCTGTGAAATAGGCCATTCAAACATTCAGTCAACAAATATACATTGGGCAGCTAGTACATGCAGGCACTGCAGACACAGAGGAAGATGACACAGACACACCCCCGGCCTCCTAGTGCTTACAGCTTCATGGAGAAGACAGGCCTGTCCGAGTAAAGGCCAGGCAGTGAATGCTGCAGACACTGCAGACACATGGAGCCATGTGGGACCCGCTGGCAGGGTGGGGAGGGGTGAGCTTGATACTTTCGGTTTTTAAGAACCATCCTTCTCTATCCACGCTGGGGGACACTTAAATAACATCACCGGTGCCTTGATTTCAGACCTGGTTTGGAGGTGTTGAAACTTAAATTCCTTTGATGAGTGATCAGAGATCGGAGATCCATCAGCTTGGAGAGAGAGACTGCGGAGCCAGAGTGGTGCCTGGGCCTGTGACGTGAAGCCCAGCTGTACCAGGCGGGGGGGGGGGGGGGGGGGGGTTTGGTACAAGTTAAGGAAATTGCAGTTGCCTCTGTTTTTACAGAAAAAAAACTGAAAGTTCATCTTGGGTGACTTCTCATCTCCTGCAGGAAATTTTCTCAGAGAATTACAGAGCTTTTAGTCTAGCCACCCTCTGCTTAATATGCTCCCTAATGGCCACAGCAGGAAAGAGCAATTAGCGAACTACTGAATATTTCCTCCACATCATTTCCCAAAGCTTCTTTATACGACTAAGAGGTCCAGTCTTCATTACCGGCTCTTCGCAAATTAAAGCGATTTGCATTTTACAAGCATATTCGAGTTCCACATACATTGCATCTCACACCAAGACATCATGTTCATTAGAGAGCTACGTCTCTAATCAAGGCAGAAGGCCTTGAACAAATAATTAGCTTTGAGACTAGAATTACACATTAAAATAACGAATGGATTTGCTAAGGCCACTGAGAAATGCCACTGGGGCATTCTGGCGAGATGTCACCTTATCTACTAGTAAATGGCGTCAGGTCAAACACTGCTGAAATGAACTTGGGGCACCCATCTCTTTTTTTGGAATTGTTGTTGGTGTACTGGGACATCCCTGTAGCCAAATGCAAAGCACTATTCCTGAGCTAGTATTTCCCAAACTTGTCAAACATGGAAATCTTACCTGGGGTGCTTATTAAAAATACACGTTCCCTGGCTCCTCCCCATTCTGATTGAGAGGTGTGGGGCCCACAAAAGTGACATTTTAATTAAGTACGTGTGGTGGGCCTTCTAATTGAGTGGGGAAGTTTGGCTGAGGCATTCGGAGGGGATTTAGGAATGTGGCTTTGCAAAGTCTGATCGGCCCCCACATCCCTTCCCAGGTTAGTCCTTGGTCCTGGGGCTAATGCTTGATTTCTACCATTGGCTGCAGCATTGGGCAGAAGCAGCTACTGTGCCTGGCCCGGGCTCTGCTTCGGAAATCCAAGATTCTGATCATGGATGAGGCCACCGCTGCAGTAGATCTAGAGACAGATCAGCTCATCCAGATAACCATCCGAAAGGAGTTCTCCCACTGCACGGCGATCACCATTGCCCACAGGCTGCACACCATCATGGACAGTGACAAGTGAGTGTGTGTGGGGGGTGGGGAAGGGGAGGGCAGAGTTTGATAGACCCGGCTTAACCCTTTGTCAACAGTAATAGCATCAGCCTAGCTGGTGTGGCTCAGTGGTTGAGCATTGACCTAGGAACCAGGAGGTCACACTTCGATTCCCCGTCAGGGCACATCCTCAGGTTGCTGGCTCAATCCCCTGTGTGGGTCCTGCTGGAGGCAGCCAATCAATGATACTCTCCCATCATTGATGTTTCTATGTCTCTCTCCCTTCCTCTGTAAAATCAGTAAAAAAAAAATATATATATATATATATATATTTATTTATTTATTTAAAGTAATAGCATCAGCTGTGAGATTTCTTACAGCAGAAGGATTAACTACCATCATTTTACTGATGAAGAAACAGAGGCTGAGAGATTTCAAGTAATTTGCCCAAAATTATACATCAAGCTAATGAAAAAGCCAACAGGGTTAAGGAAAGTGCCTTGAGGAAAAATGGAAAACTGTGTACAACCATAACCGAGTACAGGGAGGTGGAGGCTCAAGCCATGAGTGGCAGACACTGACCACAGACCTTCCGACTGAAGGTCTCAGCGGCTACCCCTGTAAACAGCTTGTTCCTCTGACGATGACATTCAAAACGGGGAAATGTCAGTCCTCTTAGGCAGTGGGCAGGACAGGCTCCCTTAAACAATGTGTGTCTTTTTTAAAAAAGTGGATGTACATGGACTCAGACGAAGCATATCCTTCCAGCTCAGCATCTGTATGGAATTCATCCGTGTTGCTGCAGATACTGGGGTCCCTTCACCCACTCTGCTTTGTAGCCTGGTCTGAATGATTTTACCGTGACTTAGTGCTGGTTGTTCTTACCAACGCCAAGATTTGAGATGCTGCTTTCTAAGGCTTGCCTTTCCTTCCTCTTTGTTTCAGGGTAATGGTCCTAGACAACGGGAAGATTGTCGAGTTTGGCAGCCCCGAAGAGCTGCTGGCAAAACCTGGCCCCTTTTATTTTATGGCCAAAGAAGCTGGCATTGAGAATGTGAACAGCACCGCCCTCTGACAGCAGGTCCCGTGGCTTAGAGAAGGACTAGAAGGATCATTCCTTATTTAATTTTATTTTGGGGAACTGTACCACACATTGAGGAGTGTGTGTAAAATGTACGTTTTAAAGAAGGATCAGAAGTGCATACCCGTGTACCCACTCCCCAGGTTAAGGAAATGAATATCACCAGCTACGTCAGAATCCTCTGATGGCCCCTTTGCTAGCCTGCTGCCTACCCCCAGAGATACCACTGTCCTGAATCTCATAATAATTATCCCCTCGTTTTCCATTTTAGTTTTATCACTTTGTATGTATCTTTAAACAATGTGTATGTACCTTTTAAGAAACATATGCAACTTTTAAGAAACGTCTGCAAATGGCCTGACTCATACCGCCTGCATTCTTCTATGACTTTTCTTCAATGTTACTTTTGGGATTTAGCCACGTTGATGCCCATTGTGGGGTTAGTTTGTTCTCACTGCCACAGTTTATCCATTTTAATGTTCCTCAGCAGTAGGGTTATTTCTAGGGTGGTGGTTGTTGTTTTTTTCCTGTGATGAATGCTACTATTATAAACATTCTGATATATAATTCCTGACATACATGTGCAAGACTTTTTAGGGTATAATGTAGGAATAGGGAGTATACATGCATATATTAGGTAACTAGAGGCCCAGTGCACAAAATTTGTTAAGGGGGGGGGGGGTGGCGGGGGGGGGGGTGGTCCCTTCAGCCCAGTCTGCACCCTGTCCAATCCGGGACCCCTCAGGGGATGTCCGACTGCCGGTTTAGGAAATAAATTGGCAGTCAGACATTCCTCTCACAATCCGGAACCACTGGCTCCTAACTGCTCATCTGCCTGCCTTCCTGCCTGATTGCCCCTAACTGCCTCCCCTGCCAGCCTGATCACCCCTAACCATCTCTGCCTGCCAGCCTGATTGCCCCTAACTGCTCCCCCCTGCTGGCCTGGTAGCCTCCAACTGCCCCCACCCCCTGCCGGCCTGGTCACCCCTTACTGCCCCCCCTGCTGGCCTGGTCACCCCCAACTGCCCCCCTCTGCTGGCCTGGTCACCGCCAACTGCCCCCCCCACTGGCCTGGTCACCCTCAACTGCCCCCTGTGCCGGCCTGGTTGCCCCTAACCACCCCCCCCCCCCCTGCCGGCCTGGTCACCCTCAACTGCCCCCCTGCCAGCCTGGTTGCCCTCAACTGCCCCCCCCCCCCCATCAGCCTGGTCGCCCCCAACTGCCCCCTGTGCCCCCCTGCCGAGCTGGTCACCCCCAATTGCCCCTTTGCTGGCCTGGCTGCCCCCAACTGCCCCCACTGCCATCCTGGTTGCCCCATGCAGCCTGCTGTTCAGTTGTTTGGGTGTCCCTCACTAACCCCCCTGCCGGCCTTGTTGCCCCACACAGCCTTCCAGCCTGCTGTTCGGTCGTTACTGTTACTGTGACGGCATCCTGGACAATTTGCATATTCCTCTATTATTAGTATAGATGCCAAACTGGCAATGCCAATTTAAAACATTTTGTCAACCTGATGAAAATGAATTGGTACCTCGGTGAGGTTTTAATTTGTATTTCCCTGGTTAATACTGAGGTTTCAATGTGAGGTCTCTGCTGGTTCTCATCCATGGTGCTTTATTTCCTTGTGTGCCTTGTGAGTTTTTACAATGAACTGCTCACTCTCTAGCATTTTCTCTGTGGACATCCTTTGAGGCCTGAGCTGTCACCTGGGAGCATTTCCCAGAACTTCTTTGAATTAAATTCTCCCCTAAGGAGCCTCGAACTCTACTGTCTGTGTGACTTCAGATCACCATCCTGTGCAAGAGCCAGCTGTGGTTCACAAATGTCCAAGGGCAGCTCCTCCCCTGGACCTTCATGGTGGGGTTTATTCCCATCACTCTTAATTTTTCCTTTTCCAATCACATCAGCCACCAGGCCTTCCCAGTTTTGTTTCTCTATCCCCATCACTTCCATCATCATTCAGGTTCTCTTTGCATCTAACCTGGACTGACGGCATAGGTACCCCTACTTCCTCTATTGTTTTTCTCAAACATATCCACCCATGGCTACCAGTGGTCAAACATGCAAAACTGATCCCTTCATTCAATGGCAATCCAGAGTAAAATTAAAATTCCTTATTATGCTATAATGAAGCTCCCTAACATCTGATCCAATCTCATTTCTTCTAACTCTCATATCTCATGTTAAGCTCCAGCAACATTAAAATGGTTTTATTTTCACACACACACACACACACACACACACACACACACACCTTTAACAAAACTTATTTCAGAGAGGAAGGGAGAGGGAGAGATAGAAACATCAATCCTGAGAGAAAATCATTGACTGGCTGCCACCTGCACGCACCATACTGGGGTTCGAGCCCACAACCCGGGCCCTGGCTGGGAATCAAACCATGACCCTCCTGGTCAATAGGTTGATGCTCAACCACTGAGCCACGCTGGCTGGGCCACACACTCACCTTTTGATTCTAGCTTTCTGTTTATCTATCCCTTCTGCTTGGAATACCCTGGTTACCTTTAATTAAGACTCAACTAAGAGGTCATCTTCTCCAAAGAGCCTTCCCTGACTCTCTCCTCTTACACCTCCAAGCCAGCGTCAGTGCTGTAGTAGATTTTCAATCTTTACGGCAGGTTAGCATCTGAACCTCAGTTCTATGCTTGGGAACTTCCCCAACTAAAGATTCTTGGTGGGAGATCAGGGTGCAGTCATGTGACTAGGTTCCATTAGTCAGATATGCCAGTGCCAGATTTTGATTCAGATGCTGGTGACACGAGGCAGGGAAATCTGTTCTGGGAAAGATGATGGCAGTTGTGACAGTCAGAGCAATTGTCCAGCGGTAGCAGGTGGTGGTTCCAGCAGGAGGGCCCAGTGATACTGTAGTGGGATGCTGAGCACCACAGCTGGATGTCTTACTCTCCCAGAATCAGTGAGCTACCTGCTATCATTTGAGAACGTCCTTTCTGCTTAAGTTCCCCGGCTAACTTGCTATTACTGTATTTATTACTTTGTCTGATAATTCTCTGTTTGGGTCTCCCTCACTAAGCTGTGAGCCTCTCTGTGGAGAGCAGCTACAGTGTTGGGACAGGTTCAAGCCTCGGACTCATGAGAGAGCACAGTCCTCTCATTGCCACGTGCAAGTTCCAGCTGGGAAGGCAAAGCCCTCCCAGTACAATTAGAGCCAACAACTGTAGTTGTCAGCTTGAACCTATGGTCCAAACACGTGGCCCCAGGTGTCTGGGTGATGTGGGCTTGATAGAGTTCAGGTGCATATAATTGAGTAGGATCAAAACCCACAAGAATGTTGTAAACATCTTGACCACGCTCTTACTTTGCCTCATGGAATCTGGCTATAAAATAAAGACATGGCTTGTAGTCTGTGGCACTGTCACTAGCTCTCCATCAGAGAAGACAGCGTCCCACCCAGATCCAGCTTTCATTCTCTTGTCTGTCTTTTCTCAATCCTTCACCACCCCCTCTCAAGGTCACCGAACCTGGCTGCACCGCACATAAGGTGCCCTGGGGCTGGGTATGCCATGGCTGTGCCGGCTCGCCACACTCTTGAAAGTAGGAATATTTTCTTACTCGTTTTTTTCTATCTTCAGTGGCTTGAATATAGCAAGTACACACATATTTTTGAATGTCCAAAAAAGTCTTTTTAAAATTCAATGGGGAAAATGTTTGCCAAGAATGCAGCAATAGAGTTGAACAAAATAAAGTAGCTTCACAGTGACACATTGGTACAAACAGGGAGAATAAATGTGCCAATCAGACCTCAATGGTTTTGCAGGTTAGATTCATATAAGTGCCTTTTGAAATACCCTCTGCAGAAATTTGCTTCTTGTAGGTAATAGAATACATTTCATCACACATGCACACTGATGTCTTTATGTAAAATTAGCAAACAATATTGTACAAACACCGACATTTAAATCTCTAAACTTCTGCAATTTAGATTTAGTTAGCAAAGACCACATTCAACTATAAGCATGAATTTAGACTTCTACATAGATTAGGCACTAAACTGCTTTTTAAAAGGCTTCATACTATTTGAAGGTACAAGTAAACGATTGTAAAAATGCATAAATTCATTAGAAGCACTCCATTTTCATAGGATTCCTTTTTAACTTTATATGCAAATAATTGGTTATGCTGTAGAATTTAACTGTTACAGTGTGAAAATCAACTAATTAGAAAAATAGAAAAAAATTTTAATGAGTACATGTAAGGCAGTGTTTCTTTTAGGTAAAATAAGCATAAACATAAGAGTTGCAGGAAGAAAAGAAAAATGACATAAGACTAGTTTGGTTCTTACTGAATTTTGAAAATGGACTAATACAGAGCCCCTTTCTCAACTCTAACAAGGCCTTGGTCACCATATTGATTGGACAGTCGCCTTGGTCCTTGCCATCACAGCCATTGGCTGTTCTGTACTGGGAAGGACGGGCTCTGTGGCAGCAGCAGCCGTTGGGACATTTACCTGCTGCTTACGCCCATAGCTACTTGTTCTCTCTGGGCAACAACTTTGTTGGTATCTCTCTGTAGAGATAGTCAAATGCACTGGTTGTACCTCTAGACACAGACGTCTCTCTCTGTACGTGGTGCTAACACCCTCGCCTGCTAGCTCCTTTGTTAGTTAGCCCCCATGTGCTGCTCACTTGTGATCTGGTTTGCCAGGGTTTGCATCATAGAGATACCTCCTAGTCTTATAAATATTTGCCTGATACATTTATTAGTTAATCAATTATACATTTATTTTTATTTACATTTATCTTAAACCAATTATACTTTGGCAGGCTTTTCATTTTTCTTTGTCAAAAGGTTTAATTTTTCTGCATATTTGACCTTAGTGTTAATGGTTGACAAGAATCTTTACGTTTTAGCTGGACCTGGAGTAGGGATATGGCTCAATGGCCAAATCTACTGTTTTTGTCAATAAAGTTTTTGGAACACAGTCATGCTCACTTGTTTCTGTATTATCTATGCCTGCTTTAGTGTTACAGTGGCAGAGTTGAGCAGTGGTGACAGACTGAATGGCCTGCAAAGTCTAAAATATGTACCATATCATTGGCCTCTCTCTCTCTCTCTCTCTCTCTCTCTCTCTCTATATATATATATATATATATACTAGTGGCCCAGTGCATGAATTCGTGCACATTGAAAGGGAATTAATTAGAAGAAATATTTTAATATCACTATTTGCCCTTTCTCTATAAGTGTCAGATATTAAAGAAAATTAGAAAAATGTATATGAAAGTAATATATAAATTTATTAATAGATAAACAATAACATGATATAACAACAAACACATGATATAAAAACAACAAAAACATGATATAAAAACAACATTGATACAATGACTGATAAATTGATTAAACTTATTCTAATATCTCCCTGTATACCACATTAAGAGTAAAAACATTTTCACAGTGCTTGACTAATTTCCCTTGGGATGGGGCTCCCGCCGCTCTGCTGTCTGGGTCCTGGGTGTGGGTGAATGGGATTCCTGGATGTCATGCTGCTGACAGCAAGCTGACCAATGGCCGATTCCCCGAGGACCGATTCTGCTGGGTGGCAAGGCTAGCATGGGCTTGGGGTGAGGCCAGCATGGGCTTGGGGCACTGGCTGTTTGCAGGCCGGCCATACCCCCGATCGGGGTGCATGTCTCTGCTGGGGCCACGGTGTTCTAGTCTCTGGACCTCCTGGTGACCGGTTGTTTGGTCGTTCCACATTATGGCATCATGGTCACAGGCCTTTTATTAGTATAGATAATTTTTATTGATTTCAGAGAAGAAGGGAGAGTAGAGAGAGAAACATCAATGACGACAGAGAATCATTGATCAGCTGCCCCCTGCATGCCCCCTACCGGGGATCAAGCTGGCAACCCTGGGCATGTGCCCTTGACTGGAATCAAACCTGGGACCCTTCAGTCCACAGGCTGACGCTCTATCCACTGAGCCAAACCACCGAGAGCTCACCTGGCCTCTTAGAGAAAAGGTTTGCTGATCCCTGACTCCAGAAACACGGGTATAGTACGGAGTGGGTTGTTTCCGTTCTCAAAAAGACAAAGGGCCTAAAAAATGTCATAACTTCACTCCTGTGGTAAAGAAAATGGCCCCCAAAGATGTCCACCTCCTAATCCTCAAAACCCGGGGCAAAAGGGGCTTTGCTGCTGTGACTGAGGACGCTGTGATGGGGGATCATCCCGCTGGGCCCCACGCAATCACCAGGATCCTTATGAGTCAGGACGGTCAGAGTCAGAATGAAGAGGATGTGATGAGAAAGATTGGAAGATGCTAGGCTGCTGGCTTTGAAGATGGAGGGAGAGGCCATAAGCGGAGGCTTACAGGCAGCTTCTAGAACAGTGATGGCGAACCTTTTGAGCAAGGCGTGTCAGTATTTTGAAAAACCCTAACTTAACTCTGGTGCCGTGTCACACATAGAAATTTTTTGATATTTGCAACCATAGTAAAACAAAGACTTATATTTTTGATATTTATTTTATATATTTAAATGCCATTTAACAAAGAAAAATCAACCAAAAGAATGAGTTCGCGTGTTACCTCTGACACGCGTGTCATAGGTTTGCCATCATTGTTCTAGAAGCTGGAAAAGGAGATAGATTCCCCCCTGGAGCCTGCAGAAAGAACACCCTGCTGACACCTTGACTTTTGCCCAGTGAAATAGACTTTGAACTTCTGACCTAGAACTGTAAGATAATAAACTTGTGTTGTTTTAGGCCACAAATTTGTGGTAATTTGTTACAATAGCAATAGGAAACTAATACAATACCATAAGCCCAAATAGCTCTGGTAAAATCGCTAATATTCTCCTACTGCAGTCAGTGTGACAATTGACTGATCTTCACTGAATCGCACTGTCCTGTGACTCTGTCGAGGGTCACACCATCTTTTAAGCCCAGTAAAGTGGGTTTCAGTGCTGACTGCTGTCGCCCTTCTGTCAAATTGCAAAGGTCTTACTCAGTGTGGCCATATTTGCAGGCAATCTGTTTTTAATCTCATCTGAGAGGCTGCAGGAAGGCCCCTGGTTAAATGAGTCATGGTGATACCTACGCCTGGAGGAGGCTGTGACAGGTCCGGAGTCTCGCAGTCAGCTTCCCCGGTGTCCTGGGATGCCTGGTGGCACAGGCAGTGCTTCGTGGGTGGTCCTGCTGAGGCAGCTGCGGGGTCCCAGTGTGCCTGCTGCTTCCAATGATTCCTTCCTGAATGAACACACGGCTGCTGCCCTCGTCAGAGTGCTCCCTCCCTCCCACCACCACACCATCAGAACTTACTCTGGGGAAGCACAAAGTCCTCCCCTTTCTCCTTGAGGCTCAGCTCTGAGTGGTGGTAAGAAATGGACAGCCCTATGTAGCTTGCAAAGTCTGCAGTTTGTTGTGTAAAACTCCCTTCTTGATGCCTGCAGATCACTAATATTGATCTTCATTAACAATTGCAAGAAACTTCCAGGGGCTCAGTGAAATAAACCAAGGTGCAGATCGGAGATTATCCTATGAACCAGGAGGTCACGGTTCGATTCCCGGTCAGAGCACATGCTGGGTTACAGGCTCAGTCCTCAGTGTGGGGAGTGCAGAAGGCAGCAGATCAATGATTCTCTCATCATTGATGTTTCTATCTCTCTCTCCCTCTCCCTTTCTCTCTGAAATCAATAAAAAAAAATTTTTTTTAAACCATCACTACTGCATACTAATAGATGAGAGAATTAAAGGCCTGGGTAGTGTTTGGTGACTAGAGGCATTAGAATGCTGTATGTAGATCTCAAGTTTTCTTAGTCCTCAGCCTAAGATTCTGCAAGTGAAACAGAATTCGGAGCACAGTGCTGTTTTTCTGGGGCCTGTGTATATTCCCAGCCCTGAAACAAAACCCATATAAGCAGTCTCAGCTTCGCAATTAATTAAAACAGGGTGACACAAAACTCAATCCTTATTAAAACCATGTCCTTCTAGAGCTCACAGTGCATAAAAATGTGCAGACATCATCTTGTTTAAGTCTTGCAGTAATCTCGAGAGGCCAGACAGAAATCTACACTTTACAGATGACCATAGATTTCCCCTAACCCCCACCCTGTTCTCCTAGGACTCTTGAATGAAAACACATCTGACGAGCTACTCCCAGACAGGAAAGGAAGAAGATTCATGAGAGGAAGTAAGCAGGCAAACCGGATTTGGAAATTTGCTTCAATAACATTTCCTTCTGTTGTATCTGAAACATCTGACACCCTTTTCCTTCCTTGGTTTTCGCTAACTCCTACTTTTCTGATAGAAAGTTCCATTTAAAAAAATTGCCTGAATAGATGCTTCTCAAACTTTAATACACACAAACCACCTGGGACCTTGCTCAGTAGGTGCGGCCTGCATTCCTGCAAGCCCCCAGCTCCCTGTGATGGTGCTTTAAAACAAAATGCATTTTCTCATACACTTGCTTCCATCCCACGGACCTCCCTCTTGCCAGTGAGTCCATCATTTCTTCCATTTCATATTCTTTAAAGGAGGCTGCTTTTTTCCATTCTCAAGCCACTTTCTGCTCAAATCAGTTACCTTTCCCCAATTATTAAATTTTCTTGCCCTCCAAATCACCCTGCTGCCATTTAGCTTTCTTAAAACAGCCAAGCCACTGAAGAAGCAACAGGAGTGTATTACCACTCATCAAATCTAAATTCCTTGACTTGGACCTCAAGGCTCTCCAATTTGTTTACTACCTGTCAGGCGATGTTCTAACATTTTCCATGCACTAATTCATTCCATCTTTCCAACAACTTCATGAAATGGATAGTAGTACTATCGTTACTTTAGTTTTTATATTTTTAAATATTTTTTACTAGAGGCCCGGTGCACGAAATTCATGCACTGGGGGTGGGGGGAGGAACCCTCAGCCTGGCCTGTGCCCCCTTGCAGTCTGGGAGCCCTTTGGGGGATGTCCGACTGATGGCTTAGGCCCGCTCCCTCTGGAGAGTGGGCCTAAGTTGGTAGTCAGACATCCTTAGCGCTGCCACGGAGGTGGGAGAGGTTCCCGCCACCGTGGCTGCGCTCACCAGTCGTGAGCTGGGCTTCTGGCTGAGCAGCACTCCCTCTGTGGGAGTGTACTGACCACCAGGGGGCAGCTCCTGTGTTGCGTGTCTGTTCCCTGGTGGTCACTGCACGTCATAGCAACTGGTTGTTCTGTCATTCGGTCGATTTGCATATTATCCTTTTATTATATGGGATTGTTTTTTTAGAGAGGATGGGAGAGAACATTGATGATAAACATCGATCGGTTGCCTCCTGCACGCCTCCTACTGGGGATCAAGCCCGCAACCCGGGCATGTGCCCTGACCGGGAATCGAACCAGCAGCCTCTTGGTGCATGGAGCAACACTCAATCTGCTGAGCCATGCCAGTTGGCTACTACCGTTACTTTAGATGAGGAAACTGAAGCAGGGGTTAGAAAGTTGTCAAGGTCACAAAGCTCTTAAGTGTCTGAAGTCAGACAGTCTGGCTCCAGAATGAGGTGTAAAGACTCAGCTTGAGAGCCTGAGGCCCAACGTTAAATTCAGGATCCATTGGAAACTTGATGTGAGCACGTCACAATGTGGATGGACCCCATTTTCCTAATCCATAAAATGAAAGAGTTGACCTATATGTTTCTCTCCCATGGAGACTCCCTATTCAACCATGATTTCTGTCCCTTAACAGTATCATGCGATTGCTTCAGTCACCCACACGTCCTCAATCCTGCCTCTGCCAGTGCTCCTGCTGTGTCTCCCCATCCCACCCCCAAGCTTGCCCAACCTACTGCCATATGGCTTGGTTAAGCTCTAATGCATTAGTTTCCACATCCATGATATCAGGAAAATACTAACCTCTTAGGAATTCCAGATCAGAGAATTCAGCTCCTCTGTTCTGCCAGGATCCTATATAATAAAAGCCTAATATGCCAAGCGTCCGACCATTTGGCCAGTCACTATGACTCACACTGACCACCAGGGGGCAGGCACTCCGACCAGTAGGTTAGCTTGCTGCTGGGGTCAGGCTGATTGGGAGGGACTGGGCAAGATGGGCCAGACACGCCCTGGTGCCCTCCCATGGTTCCTCCCCAGCCCCGATCTTGTACTGGTGGGGTCCTCGGCCTGGCCTGCACACTCTTGCAATCCGGGAACCCTCGGGGGATGCTGGAGAGCTGGTTTCAGCCCAATCCCTGCAGGCCAGGCCAAGGGACCCCACCGGTGCATGAATCCATGTACCAGGCCTCTAGTTTTATAATAAAATGCCTTAAAACAGTGGTTCTCAACCTGTGGGTCGCAACCCCTTTGGGAGTCAAATGACCCTTTCACAGGGGTCGCCTAAGACCATCGGAAAACACATATTACATATTGTTTTTGTGATTAATCACTATGCTTTAATTATGTTCAATTTGTAACAATGAAATTGGGGGTCACCACAACATGAGGAACTGTATTAAAGGGTCGAGACATTAGGAAGGTTGAGGACCACTGCCTTAAAATAAGGAAACAATCACCTGCAGCATGGACATCTCCTGCGTGTACAGTAATTCCACTGATATTACATTTGACAAATACATTTTGATTTGAATTTCTTGTTAGTCCTGCCCATCTCCTGGAATTTGGGCATCAGTTAATTGTCAGAAAGGTACCCTCAGAAACCCAAGAGGAAAGTTCAGGCTAAATGTGGAGGGAAATCAAGAAAACATACTCATGGTCCTTAGAAACGCTTTTATTTATAAAATAACTACTCCAATAGAAACATCTCTAAATATAAACTATTCACAAGAAGCTCACGCTGCTGCCTTCTGACCGACCCGCATGCGCCTGGGCTCAGGAGCCCAGTGTCTCCCAATTCATCAGGAGGGTTCGGCCCAAGGTGCACTTGGTGGAATAGGGGCTGTAAGACTGTTCTTAATTCCCTTTGTAAGTCAAATTCATAGTTTTCTGTTCCAAGGTAGGCTTCACATGGGGGCAGACCTTAAGTAAGAGCCCTGCTCAAATAGAACGTTCCGGGGAGAGTCGTCAGGTGAGGGTTAGCAAACACCTTCCTGAGGCCGGAGAAAGGGGCAACCAGGCACTTTAGAATCTTTTTGGCTTAGACTGTGATCTCTGAAACATGGAGGTTAGAGTAAAACAGAAAACGCTATTTCTAAGTCTCAGATAAGCTAGTTTCAG
Organism: Myotis yumanensis; assembly: GCF_028538775.1. Lineage (NCBI taxonomy): Eukaryota > Metazoa > Chordata > Mammalia > Chiroptera > Vespertilionidae > Myotis > Myotis yumanensis. The sequence continues at coordinate 19,229,686 of NW_027223764.1, read as the reverse complement.
GACTGAGGATCCTAATTCAAATAGGACACGTGTTAGGCCAGCAGGTGTGGCTCAGTGGCTGAGCGTCCACCCATGAATCAGGAGGTCACGGTTCTATTCCCGTCGGGGCACATGCCCAGGTTGTGAGTTGGATCCCGAATAGGGGGCATGCAGGAGGCAGCCAATCAATGATTCTTTCTCATCATTGAGGTTTCTCTCTCTCTTTCCCTCTTCCTTCCTCTCTGAAATCAATAAAAACATTAAAAAAAAAAAAAAAAAGACATGTGTTAGTTTTCTGCATCTGTGGACAGCACTGAGTTGGATGAAGGAGAAAGGTATCCCGTCTTCCAACAGGCTGGGCTGGTTTTGGCTCATTGCAGAGTGAATCCTCTTAACGAAATGGCTGGAACTCTGATCCTATTCTCCTTGGAAAAATCTATCAGTTATGGGTTGCAGAGCGAGAGCCTGGGGAGATCACACAGTGATTGTATAAAGTAGACATAGCTCTCAGAACGGTGTAGATGACTGCACCTATAAGAAATGAGAACCTTCAGATAAAGGTCGAAGGAAAATAAGGACACTAAACGCTCTTCAGAAGGAGAAAGAAAGCAGTCAAATGTTGCATAACTAATCAGTGAACTAAGAAAAAGATTACACACGCTAGTGTTTTAAGGACTTTTAGAAATTGGGGTGGGCACAGAGGTGTGAACGTGTGCTAAACACGAAGCTTTGAAACACCAGAATTGATACAATCTCAGCAAACTCCTTGCCACAGGCAGAGGCACAGCCTAAAAGGGCTTCCGGAGAATTCTTTTCATCCAAGTCGATTTCTGTCAGGTGATCGTGGAGCGTGGTACAACCAATGCCAACATCTTCCAATGCTATTGCATAGCTCCCAGCATACACAAGATACAGTCTTCTGCTTGGAAATTTCTCATTTCCATAGGCTGACTCAGGGCTTGCCGCTCTTCTCGTGGTCATGGAATTATTTTCAAGCCCCAGGGTTCATGGCAAATTCTAGTAAGCATCAAGGTTGCGAAACCAATGGAGGAGAACAAGTGGTATCTTGTGCCCCTGTGGTATGGTTGAGCATTGGGGACAGGGCCTGTGCCTCCCGAGCGGTGCCCCTCAGGGGACCACCAGAACCTCCAGCAGGAAGCGAGGGCAGCAAGGCTGAGTGGGAAGCAGAACAGGTTCAGGTGTACTCAGCTTTGCGAATATAATTGGATGGAACATAGCCCTTCTTCCCATTAACTTCGGCTAACCACCATTCTGTATTTCCTGTAACATCTTTAAAGTCCAGGATCTTGAGTCTCTGATTGGCTGACACACTCAGCTCATTTGGGTTCCGTGCCTTGAAGGTATAGACCGCAAAATAGACCTGTGTGGGGGAGAAAAGCTGAGTTAGGCAATGGAAACTGCCTGGAAGTTCATTGTTCATCAGAACTTCCTGCAGTGAGGCGGACGGTCTGTACCTGCACCGTCAATAAGGCAGCCCACAGCCACATGTGGCCCCTGAGCACTTAAATGCGGCCAGTAAGACAGAGAAACTCACTTCTTAAAGTCTTATTTCATTTTAACTAACTATATAATTTTAAGCTACATATAGCTGGTGGCTACCACAATGGACGAGACAAAGTCAAAGAAAACCAAAATTCATATCAGAGTCGATATACTTAGAACAACATGTCTCCCTCAACATGTCTAGAGAAACTGCCCACTGGTGGGTCCAGAACTGGGGTGTCCATCTGGGCCAGAGAGGAACAGGCCGGCGCCATCTCATCTGACGGACTGAGGAGTGCGGCGTGGGACGTCTGAGCTGAGAAACGAACGAGTGGGAAACCTGGTGCTTTGGAATCCAGGGCTTGGCAAAGACAAACACTTCCACAACCCAGGGCACGACCGAGACTCAGCAAAGGCAGCCCCACGGGAGATGAGCTCACAGACAAACGCTGTAGAACAGACACGGCCACTCACCGCTGCGAGGCGGAGCAAAGGCAATAAGCAGAGCTGAGAAGCCAGACGTGGCTTTAAAACGTGCTGGTTTAAATGTTCAAGATACAAAGGCTACATTCAGACCCCGAGACAACAGGCCATTACGCAAAACAGGAAAACCCGAAACAGAGCCAGAATTTTATTTCCAAACTCTATAACTGAAAATATAGTATTTGAATAAAAAACTCACTAATGTGTTAAACAAGAGACTTTATACAACTAAGGAATCAGTAAATCAGAAGAGTGGGAAAAGTTTTCATCGTAAACCTTGTAAATGCCCCATGACACTGAAAAGGGGCTCAGAAACAGCGATGAAGAGCCGGCCACAGAGAGGGCCTGGGAGGTGTTGAGTTGCTCACTCACCAGCACGAGTATTTGTCTATGAGCCCATCTCCGGATCACACCCCAGGCCCTGGCATCTCTGACTCGCCCCCGCCCTAAAAAAGCATTATCTGCACCCACAACACACCTGCCAGCTGTTCTGCGAGGGGAGCAGGGAGCACTCACCTGGTTGCCCAATGCCTCACTGCTCTCCGGCTCTTCGTTTTTATCTTCCAGAGACGGGGCTGTTCTTGCACATCCTTTTACGAGGTCTTTATCCTGCCCGTTTCGCCCTGGGACGGAGCAGCCAGCCATCTCTGGATGCTGGGAGCTTCGGTAGCTCCACAGGGTGGGCGCAGGCTGGTCGGCGTCTTGGGCCACGTCGGCGGAGTCCCAGGGCCTGGGCTGGGAGGCGGAGTGCGGGTCTGAAGGGCAGCTGGAAGGGCTGCTCTCTGAACTGCCCACGTGTAAGGAAGCACTGAGAGTTGCTTGGTCAAGTTCCTTCAATGAAGATGCATCTTGAGGCTGTTTCTGGCAAGGCCCCGACGTGAAGGCCACAGCCATGCTGCTGGGGTTGAAGGTCAAGGTGCTGTTGCTGTTCTGCCGAGGGAACCTGGGGGAGGAGCTGCTGTGCTCGGACTCGGTGGAGGAGTGGCTGCCCACAGAGATGTCGGAGTGGCTGCGGCGGGCGTTGTAGGGCTTCAGGAAGGAGCTGTACACAAAGCCTTTGGTGACTATGGGGAGGAAAGATAGACATGAAAAGCTTTTAGCAGGAGGAGGAGGGACGAGGGACGGAGGGGTCGTCAGCAGAGAAGAAACCATGCTTTAAAAGTTTCCATAGTGAGAGACACAAAGTAAGATGCCCAGTGAGCAAACGGATCAGACATTCAATCCCAGGGTACAATGCGGTGGGTAGAGACGAATCGTGGCGACTGCCTGCCAGTTCGTTCTTGTTGCAACCTCAGAAGAGACGAGTGATAAGCAGGCCTCGTAGAGAGTCAAGAGGAGAGAATGAAAAGGACAAGCTGGAGAATGAGCACATGAGGACAGTTTCACAGGATACCTAGATCATGGAGGAAAGGACTAAGGGAAGACTTAAGGGATGTGTTCAAATACAAGTGTGGTACCGAGGGATCGGAATAACCATCCTCATGGGCAGAGCCCCTCAGAGATGCCTCCTTGCCCTCTTTCCATCACTTGAATCCCCGTCTCTGGTTCAGGCATGTGGTGGGAACAGTGAGCATAGTCTAAGTGGGAAGCTGTTTCTACTGGTTGGAATCACCCACACAACACATGCACAGCACACGTTCACTTTAACTAGTTGCCTAAGATGATGACAGAGAGGGCCTTCGGCTAAAACTTTGAAGTATAAATTGGGAATTGAAATCCTGAATCGACAGGAAAATGCTTTATGATATTAAGAAACAACTATCTGTCCAGGCAGGGACCCCCATGTGAGCCCCCTCTGTCTCCATCTTCCACGTGTTTCCTGTAGCTAAAACAATGCTGGCACACATTTGTTTTATCTGCTGAGTGATGGGGAGGGGCCCCTGGGCAGACGGTGAGGGGCAGAGGGTAACAGCTGATCCGGACACTGTGGGCTTCTTGCTACCCACAGCTGTTTTTAAAGTCATCCATGAATACGCCGAAACCGGTTTGGCTCGGTGGACAGAGCGTCGGCCTGTGGACTGAAAGGTCCCAGGTTCGATTCCGGTCAAGGGCATGTACCTGGGTTGCGGGCACATCCCCAGTAGGAGGTGTGCAGGAGGCAGCTGATCGATGATTCACTCTATTTATCAGGACTGAGTCCATACAACCCTAGGGACAAGGGAGCCTTTTGAACAGCTTGGATCTTTACAAGGAGTTCATCTGTCCATGAATCCAGCAGGGGCACCCTCCTGCTCACCACTTGGAAGGCCCCAGCCTTTGTCCTTCCTTTCCCATTTCAATCTCTATTCTTTGGTTAGGAAGGAGTAGGGGGAGGGGAAAATCTACAGATACTTTTAAAGAAAACTGAGAAATGTTAACATTTTCACTCTGGCAATGTGAACATAGATATTTAGTATATATGCCCACAATCCATATCTGAAATGCTCAGAACCAGATGTGCTTTAGAAGTTAGATTTTTGAATTTGGGGAAGGTAAAGCACACATACAATCTATACTAATAAAAGGGTAATATGCTAATTAGACCGGATATCTGCTGGATGTCTCCCAGACGTCCTTCCGGACAAAGCCGCAGCGGCTGTGAGGGCCGAGATCAGGCGGCAGCCGTGGTGGCATCGAGGGCAAGGGCAGGCGGCTGCAGCGGCCGACAGTGGCAGCCACAGCGGGGTGATGGGGGTGGCTTCTTCCCCTGATTTGCCCAGTTGCCTCTTGCAGAGGGAGGCCAGAGGCAGCAGCAGCGGTGGGGTGATGGGGGCGGTGCCTTCCCTTGATTGGGCCGGTCGCCTCCCACAGAGGGAGGCCAAGCTGCAGTAGGACATCCCTGCTGGGATTCTTGGTGCAGCCTAACAATAACCAGAATGCACAATGGAGCCCCCTGAGGGCTCCTAGATTGTGAGAGGGGGCAGGCCAGGCTGAGGGACCCCCTTCCAGTGCACAAATTTTTGTGCACTGGGCCTCTAGTCTATATATAAAAGCCTAAGTGACCAGTTGACTGGTCGCTATGACACTCACTGACCACCAGGGGGCAGACGCTCAACACAGGAGCTGCCCCCTGGTGGTCAGTGCACTCCCACACTCACTGACGGGCACCAGATGCAGGGCTCACAACTGGCCGCCACAGCCTGGAGACCGCAGCGGAGCGGCAGCAAGCCTCCTGAGCGGCAGCGGCGGCAGGCCCAGCGGGGCCAGGATGAGCAGGAGTGGCAGGTGGCGTTGGACTACCGGTTCAGCCTGATCCCCGCAGGCCACACCAAGGGACCCTATCGGTGCACGAACCTGTGCACCAGGCCTCTAGTATATTTCATAATATCCCTAGCAGGGTCTGGGTTAATATTCCATATTCAAATCCACTAACGTTTCTGTAGCAAAGAGATGGCTCTTCACACCAAAATGTATAAGTAATGATTATAAACAGCCTCACATCACTTTGATCAGGTTTTGCCACCAAATGAATTCAGATTAGGCAGGTTTTGGGAAATGAATTCTGGGAGGGAAAAGAAAAACCTTTGCTTTTTCAAAGCTTTTCAGATTTTGATATTGTGGGGAAAGAATCATGGATCGGTATTATTCTTTGTGTTTTTCTTTTCTTTTTTTTTTTAAAAAAAGCATTCTTTTTTAATTTATTTTTATTGATTTCAGAGAGGAAGGGAGAGAGAGATAAAAACATCAATGATGAGAGAGGATCATTGATTGGCTGCCTCCTGCACATCCTCTAGTGGGGATTAAGCCCACAAGCCAGGCATGTGCCCTTGACTGGAATCGAACTTGAGACCCTTCAGTCCACAGGCCAACGCTCTATCCACAGAGCCAAACCAGCCAGGGCTGTGTTTTTCTTTAAATTCTGTACCTCTTTCCCATGCCCCCCACCACAAAAAAAGCTATGAGCTGTTTTTAAAGTCATCCATGAATATGCCGAAACCGGTTTGGCTCGGTGGATAGAGCGTCGGCCTATGGACTGAAAGGTCCCAGGTTCGATTCTGGTCAAGGGCATGTACCTGGGTTGCGGGCACATCCCCAGTAGGAGATGTGGAGGCAGGCTGATTGATGTTTCTCTCTCATCGATGTTTCTAACTCTCTATCTCTCTCCCTTCCTCTCTGTAAAAAATCAATAAAATATATTAAAAAAAAAAAAAAGTCATCCATGAATAGTCATGAGGTAAGATTGTTATGGGAGGAAAACGAAAACCTCTGTCCTACAGGTTTTAAATTCACTCACGCCTAAGGCACATTCACAGAGCTCAGGAGAAGGCCGCTCATTTTGTGGTTTGCTCGGCACTGGCTGCGAGGGCACAGGCCCCATCAGGCAGCACCCGCTGCCCACAGGGCTGTGAAGCAGGGCCAGACCTGGCAAGGGAAGGAATGGAATCTCCTCTGGAATTTGTAAAAAAAAACGAAAACTGAAGACAGGTTTTGTTTCAGGAATCACTTGGGCATTATACTCTCTAGAGATGGACGGAACTTTCAAGGTTACTTTCCCCTTTAATCAAAGACTCGTATTTTTTCCTGGTCTAGACAGGATCCAGCTACAGCCCAAAGCCTTTCCTCATTGAGAGTTACAGTAATCCGGTGTCTGGCATCCTTACCTCCATTGTCAATCAGCCAGCGGTTCGGACTGCCCATGGGGTCCTTCTTCTTGATCACGCCCACCAGGTCACCTTCCAGAAGGGAGACATCCAGGTCTTGAGCAGCATTGAAGTTCCGGTCTGCTTGGAAGAGCTTTTCTGGGGGATACCTCGCCAGAAGAGAGGCCCGGAGTTCTTCCGACTGCAGCATGTAAGTTGGCTGAAAGGCAGCACGAGAAATACCATCAACAGAAGCCCTCCCCGGCCATTATCCCAGCAGCCGGGTTTAATCCAGACACTGTCAGTCTCAGAGTGGGGACAACGACAGCCAGCTGCTCCTGCGCCTGAGTCCGTCCACGGGGCCGGTAAAAGTCAAGATCGCTTAGGCCTTGCTGTGGTGCCTCTGTAGCTATTAAGAAAATTTAACTCACAGTTTTACTGTTATCTTGTGACAAAAAAAATATGACTAAAGTGCCACCTAAACACTCAAAATACCTAATATTACGGGTCTTTGTATGAAGCTAAACAACAGAGACTTTCCTCATGCTGACTTCCCCATCTATATAAACAAATAAAATTCATAAGAACTTCTATGCATATATGCATAACCCATGGACACAGACAACAGTATGGTAAAAGCCCTGGGTGTGGCGGGGGGGGGGGGGGGGGGGGGGGAGGGAAAGAAGGTGCAAGAGAAAATGGGGACATATGTAATACTTTCAACAAAGATAAATTTTTAAAAATAAGATAAAGTAATAATAAATTTGACTCCTAATTGCCAGAAAGTTTCTGAGTGCTTTACATATATTAACTCATTTAAACCTCATAATAACTCTACGATGCAGTATAATTATTATCTGTGTTTTAGGGAAGAAGAAACCAAGGCACAGAGGTTAGGTACTTGCTCAAGGACGTACAGTGAGTTAACTGTCGGTACCGGGATCTGAACCCAGGGGGCTGAGCTCCCAAGTTCACATTCTGAACAACTAGGCTGTGCGTCCGCTCTCTAGTTCCTACTCACCAGGCCCAGGAGTGGCTTTCGAGCAGACTGGCGGTCCACGGTCTTCCTCTCAAACGGCCTCTTGGTAGCTGGGAGAGTCTCTGGGAAGAAGGTGAAAACCTGGAGCTGCTGCAGAACCCTGCTGTGCTCCTCGTGGAAGACGGCAATAAGGTTTCCCTCTCTGCCGGCAACTTTAAGTAACTGGAGACCGTGGGAAGAGGTGAGATAGAGGAAAGAAGAGAATACCGATGAAAGATCCCAACTGACAGTCTCGTTAAAACCAACTGGAAGCTACAGTTGAGCAGCAGTTCACTCTGTGTAAGCTACTGACACTGCAGCCGATGCCAGGGACTGAACTGCTAGCGGGCACGTTGGCTGGCTCTGCTGGGACTTGTTCAGGGTGGAAAGAGAACCATTTAAAAGCCAAGGGTTTGCCGAAACCAGTTTGGCTCAGTGGATAGAGCGTCGGCCTGCAGACTGAAGGGTCCCAGGTTCGGTTCCGGTCAGGGGCATGTGCCTGGGTTGTGGGCACATCCCCAGTGGGAGATGTGCAGGAGGCAGCTGATCGATGTTTCTAGCTATCTATCTCTCTCCCTTTCTCTCTGTAAAAAATCAATAAAATATATTTAAAAAATAAATAAATAAAAGCCAAGGGTTTAGCCCGGCCGGTGTTGCTCAGTGGTGGCCCACGCACCTAAAGGTCTCAGGTTCAATTCCCAGTTAAGGGCATGTATCTGAGTTGCAGGTTTAATCCCCGGCCCTGGTCTGGGTGCACACGGGAGGCAACCAATTTATGTGTCTCTCACATTGATGTCTCTCTCTTTACCTCCTCCCCATTCCCTCCCTGCTTTCCACTCTCTCTTTCTCTAAAAATCAAAGGAAAACAAAACAAAATCAGCTGAGAATTAACAAAAAATAAATTAAAAGCCACGGGCCTGGACAGTGTGGCTCAGTGGTTGAGTGTTGATCCATGAAACAAGAGGTCATGGGTTTGATTCCCGGTCAGGGCACATGCCCCAGTTGCAGGTTTGATCCCCAGCAGGGGGCATGCAGGAGAGCCAATTGCAGTTTCTCTCTCATCAATATTTCTATCTCTCTCCCTCACCCTTTCACTCTCTGAAATCAATAAAAACATATTATTTTAAAAAGTCATGGATTCACAGGAACCATCAAGGGTTAAAGAATTCTAATTCCTAATGGGCTTGACCTAATAACATATTTAATCTATCTATTTTGAAGACTATCTCAAACAATCCTACTGTGCACTTCCAGAAAATCACCAGGAGAACTTCAGAGATGAACTCTCCATGGTGGGGGTGGGGGTGGGGGTGGGGGTGGAGGACTGGGGGGTGGGGGGATGAGGGACTCACCGAAAGCAGTGGCTTCAACTGCTCCAGAGCCTGGCGCACGAAGTCGCAGTGGGCCTCGGCGTAGCCGTGGATGCAGTTGGTGAAGAGGCCCTGGGCGTACTGGTGGAACTTGGGCAGCTCATCCAGCAGCTGCGCATTCAGGGCCTCGTAGTTGTTCCGGGCCGACTGCAGCTCCTCCAGAGTCTTCTTGTCCTTCAGCTTCTCCGCCCGCTCCGTGCAGTTGTAGAAGTCCAGCAGCTTGTCAAAGCGCTTCTGCACCAGCTTGTGGGGCCCTGTAAACATGCTCAGTAACTGATTGAGGGGGGAGATGACCAGCCGCTCTGTCCTCTCCTTCTGTAGGGACAAGAAAGGCACGTTGCTCAGTATTCCACATTTGCTATTTCCCATAATACTCTTCAGGCTGACTTTGTTATGTCCTACACCATCTGCTGTATTCCTAGTGCACAAGCTACACCCATGCAGATCTAACTGTCCTGCTTACCCCATCCCAGATGAATATACACACTCCAGAAACTTCTCAATTTATGCCTGGCTGACGTGGTTGAGTGTCAACCTATGAACCAGGAGGTCAAGGGTTCAATTCCCAGTCAGGGCACTTGCCTGGATTGCAGGTTCGCTCCCCAGTAGAGGGTGTGCAGGAGGCAGCTGAGTGCATATTTTCCTCAGCTCCAAGCCATCTGGACATCTCCAAGACACTATCAACCCCCACCTATTCCTTTTTACTTTGGACCAAACAAATACCACATACAGTTGATTCTTGGACAATGCAGGAGTTAGGGGTACCGACTTCCTGCACAGTCGGAAGTCCACATATAACTTTGGATTCCTCAAAAACTATACTACTAAAAGCCCACTACTGACCAGAAGCCTTACCAATAGTTGATTAACACATATTTTATATATTATATGAATTATAATCTGTATTCTTACAATAAAGTAAGCTAGAGAAAAGAAACTGTTAAGAAAATCATAAGAGCCCTAGCCAGTTTGGCTCACGAATAGAGCGTAGGCCTGAGGACTGAAGGGTCCCAGGTTTGATTCTGGTCAAGGACACATGCCCGGGTTGTGGGCTTGATCCCTCGTAGGGGGCATGATGGAGGCAGCCAATCAATGATTTTCTCTCATCATTGGTGTTTCTATCTCTCTCTCCCTCTCCCTTCCTCTCTGAAATCAATAAAAAGAAATAAAAAGTCTTTAAAAAAAGAAAGAAAATCATAAGAAAAAGAAAATATGTTTACAGTATACATCAAAAAAAGTCTGTGTATAAGTGGACCCATGCAGTTCAAACCAGTTTTGTTCTAGGGTTAACTGGATATCTATTTAGAATTCAGAAGCAACGTGGCCTTTAGTACTTTCTTTGTGGTTTGTACAATCTCAAAGACCTATTTGTTAACCTCTTAACAATTCCTAAATATTCCTTTTTAAATTACCATTGCAATCGTTGTTTCCTTTTGATCAGAGTTATCAATTGTGATCCATGATTACATTTCCTAGTTTTCCTTTGCTGAAACCAGGCTGATTTCAAGCTACGAAAAAATTTGTGTGAATACATCTAGGTCCTACCTGGCCTTTTACTTATTGAAAGCCATCCTTTGAATATAAAATCCTGCTGCAAATATCCTAGAGGACGGCCAGGACTCCTAATGCACAGAGCATGTCTCTGTGGTTAACTTTTTCATCAACTGGAGGTAGAAAGAGCCCCAGGAAGAGGACCAACTGTGAACAGTGTGTTGAAGACGGTCACTTACAAAGTTTGTGAAGAGCTGGTCACTGATGTAGCGATGCACCTTCTCGAACTGTTCCAAGTCCTTGTGTCCCTTCTCCATGCACACATCCCACATGCTCGCCGCAGCCACCACTTTCACACAGGCCGATTCCTGGAGCCAGAGAGGAACAAAGGCAAGTAAGATCAAACAGAACTGTCTAGCCTTCATCAGTCATTACTTGGTAGCAGTCGGGGGGAAAAGGGTTCCGAAATTAAATTTTTTCTCTGTGGTGTAGCATTTTAGCTTTGAAACAAGCATATTTTCATAAACTATGATTTATGGGCACAGGGAAAAGCCTAAGACTTTTAATTATGGGAAAATTGGTGAGGGCTTTTATCATCTCTTTTGCATTTCCTTATGGCACTAATTTGAGGGTTTCTTAATGCATCAAAAAGTCAATTAAATTGAAGTCAAGATGATTCCTGCAAGACTGTGATAATGAACAATCATCTCTCCTCTTCGCGTCTTGGCTCATGCTGTCACCGTCTCAAAAACAACTGCCCAATGCCCTCTGGGTAATGCAACCTTGCTTCCTTCACCCAAACTCTGGCACTCCTGATGGCTCTTGCTGCTTTTTTCCTTGCAAAAATACCTCCTTACACACAATGTGAAGGCAGCATTCATCTGTAATAATGCCGAAAATACGAAAAAATAAGTGAATGCAGAGTAAATGCCTCCTGACTGAACCCAACAGTTTTTAAATACCAAGTTGGTTTTCTTTGGCTATTTAAAACAAATGATGGGCATTTGCCTTCTTTATTTAAGTTTGGGGAAAGCATATTATTTTAATGTTAACTAAATAAAAACTAAAACCCCATTTATATATTTCAAGGGTAAATGAAGACCCTAAGCCAAAAATATTTAGTGCCTCATACATTGGTTTGATATTTTATTTTACTATATTTTTGACCTCTTGTCTTTAAGTCCTTTATCTATAATATAAATAAAGCCTGGGTTTAGTTGGAAAGACAAAGTGGGGAATCTTTCTAATTCCACCCGAGTGGGAGAACTAATGTGAAACATGATGGCCTCTTATATTCTTTTAAAGTGATGTTGTCAAGTTGTAAAATATCAGTCCATATGCCAATGTGGAGACCAAATTATACAGTCAATGTCCCTCAGCTTATGTTCTTGCTGGCCCACTCTAACAGCCAATCTATTAGCTAATGTTACTGCTAGCAGGGCTTTTCCATTTTATGTCAGCGACACAACTTCCAACACTTTCTCCCTTAATTTCCTCTGTTAGCAGCCATCTGCCCATCAAATGGCTGTCAATATTACACGTGTCCCACCTCAAAATGCTTCTACCCGTTGCTATGGAGATGAGTCTTTTAAGAGTTGGGGGCTCTGGTATATTTGCTATGCATTTAGAGAACATGAAGAGAGAACAGCCAACATGGAGTAGCAAATGAAGGAACTACAGGGTAAAGTCCTCAGACAAGGGAATATACTTAGTAGTTGTCCCAATATATGTTGGTCAAATCTCTCATTTGAAGCCAATAGATGCCTTAAAAGTTTTACCCAATTACATTTTTAAAATATGAAGAGGGAGCCGAAACTGGTTTGGCTCAGTGGATAAAGCGTCGGCCTGCGGACTGAAGGGTCCCAGGTTCGATTCCGGTCAAGGGCATGTACCTGGGTTGCGGGCACATCCCCAGTAGGAGATGTGCAGGAGGCAGCTGATTGATGTTTCTCTTTCATCGATGTTTCTAGCTCTCTCTCTCCCTTCCTCTCTGTAAAAAATCAATAAAATATATTTTTAAAAAAATAAATAAATAAAAAATAAAATATGAAGAGGGAGAGTTTGATATTTAAAGGAAATGTAGGGGGCATTTCAAATCAGTGGGGACTACTCAATAAATGAGGATGACAACTGGATAACCAGTTATAAAAGAAAAATAAAGTTGAATCCCTACCTCAAACCTTTATATACTAAGGTAAATTCCAGCTCAGTCAGTAACTTTAACATTAAAAAATGAAATGATAAATGTACTGAAACATGGGAGATATTTGTTATTTATTATCTCAGAATAGCAAAGGTCTTTTGAAGTGTGACACAGAACTAAGAAGCCATAAATGAAATGTCTACTTAAACTACAAAAAAATGAAACTTCTACACAGAGAAAGCACTTTAAGCAAACTCAAAAGTCAACAAACTGGGGGGAAACATTTCTACACCATTATCTCAGACATAGGGCTATTTTCTCGAATGTATACAGAGGCTCTACAAATCAGTAAGAAAAAGATCAATAAGTCAATAAATAAGTGCCCCCAATATAAATAAATCACAGAAAAAATAATGACGTAAACATGAAAATATCCTCAATCTCATTCAAAGAAATGAAAATTTAAATGTTTTTACCTATCTTTTTTTTGCATTTTTTTTTTACCTATCTGTTAAAGACATTTTAATTTTGATAACACTGTGTGTTATGAAGGGATGGGGAAACCGTTTCATACATTAATATATTTTTTTCACACATTAACAACATCTAGCAAATTTATACTATCATGATTTGGCTCAGAAAATCTAGTACTGTTGGCTTTTAAATATACTCATAGATCTGAAAATTATGTGTCTACAAGGATATTCCTGTGCCAGTGTTTCTAATCTTTTGCAACTACAATTTAAATAACTATCAATAAGGGATTAGTTAAATATATTATGGCATGTCCATACAGTTAAATGTTATGCAATTGTAAAAAGAGCAAAGGAGCAAGAAGCTCTGTGTGTGTACAGGTATGGACTGACTTCCAAAATGATGCTATTAAGTGTAAACCTAAGATGCTGAACAATGTGTAACACACACACACACACACACACACACACACACACCCCAGGCGAGAAGAGTCTAATAAATGATGCCCGTCTCTATAGAGGATGACTAGGAGACAGGGACAGGGGGAATCATTATTTTTATTTTTTACTTAACCCTTTGGTACCTTTTGAATTTTATACCATTTTACTTAGTTTAAAAAATGATTTTTTTTAAAGCAAAGGACTTCTTTTTAAGAAAATTGTTTCATAGGATGAGATTTTCATGTGCGAGGGACAAGCATGTGTCCTATATATAAACACATTATATAAAATCAATAGAGAGATTAGAAATATAAATAGAAAGGATTCTAGTCCTGGTGTGACTTCGTGAAGGAGATGCTGTCCGGGGACGAGGTGAGGATGCCCTGGGCCTGATCTCCGAGCTGCTCCAGGCCTGTTCGAACAGCGTTAGAGGCCTTCTGAAGGGCAACTAAGTAAGTTGGAAATGAATATTATTATTAGAAAGACCTCCACAGGAACTATCCTCTTACTCTTCTACCTTTAAAATTGTTTTGACAAAATGAACAGTGATAAGTGCTTCTTACATAACTGGGGACAGGAGACAGTAAAAAGGTGGTGGGGAAGACTGAGAGGGAGGAAGGGCTGGACACTTTAAAATTAATACAACAGGGCTGATCTCCTAAAGGTTACGTAACTTTTAAAGAATCCCTAGGAATCCTGATAAAAAGCATGTCATGGCATAATGGTCATTTGAATCCAGATTGTTCAATATTCAACAACCATGCTGGATGAGGGGGAAAATGGACAGAATGGTGCCCACGTGATCCTAACCACAGCGATGTCCTCACTCACCCGGATGTGCTGCAGGTAGAGAGACAGGTCTCGTATAAAAGATTTGATCAGTCTTTCCTGCATTCGGAAGTTCTTTTCTGTTTCTTCAAATGCTTCATCTCTTATCTGTTCAAAATAAACAAGTGCTGTTAGCTGATGTGAACTTTCCCTCAATCTACCTTATTGGCAAAAGTATCTTTCTTAAAAACACCTTTTGTTTACATTTTAAACCTTTGATGTTTCCCTGAGTCCTACTAAACTGAATTTAAACCCCTCCTCATGGCTTTGAGAGAGGGCTCCCTACTGTCGCACCTTACCCGCTCCGCCCTGATGGAGACCCTCTGGTCTGGGGCGGCTGCTGTCCACCATTTTCCCTGGCACCTGCCACATCTGTTGACAATATGCCTTTAACCCTGTGTTGTTGCTTTGCCTGGTGTGCCCTCTCCTCTCCCTATTCCCACCTGCGCCCCCTCCACCTTTAAGGCTCAGATGAAATCTCTGGCCCACATGAAGCTCACGTTCATGGAGCTCCTGTTTTCTTGAGAACTACACCGTGTAGAGAACTAACTGCAAAACTTAGCAACTTTTTTTTCACTTGCATTTTCCCTTACTGGTATCGTGTATACATCGCATAGTGAATGAAGACTGGAGACTTCGGATCTACCCTCAGCACTGTCCACCACTCAATCCCTCAGACTTTTATGTTTCCTTCTGTGCATCATACGGTGTTGAATTTAGGTAAGCTTTTAAATCCCTTCTAGCTTAATAGGTCTGCAATTTTACTTTTATCTCCCTAAATAAATTATAACGTTTTATGAGTGTCTAAAGCCACAATTATTGGCCTTCTGATTGCCTTTGTACACCCAGGCAGCTCACCAAAGCATGGATAGGGGGCTGGGTGGGTGGATGGACTGACATCACCAGTGGCTGCCGGGTCCTGTATCCACCAGCCAGCAAACACCAGGGGAGGTACCAAGAGGGAAGTCATGCCAGTTGACACCACACAGGCTGCCCCACGGAGCCTTGAAAAGCTGCCAAAGACATGCTGGGCCTTGACGTGCAGGACCCTCACCTGGGGAGCAAAGCCAGTGAGGTGCTTCAGGTGGCTGCTGACGCGGTTGGATTTCTTGATGATGGAGTGGATGTTCAGTTTAGAGATTTTCTCCATGAGGCTGTCTTCATCGCCCTTCCGGTACTTGAGGACTAGGGAGCGAGTCAAACTGGTGAGTTAGAAAGCTCTTTCCTGAGCATAAATAGACCATAAAATAAGCTACAAAGCAAGACTAACAACCCAAACTAGAGCTAGTGCTCGATTTCAATGAGCTTAGAATAAGTGCAGATGAATTATTAATCGAAATCACCATTTATGGACAGAGAGAATACTCAAGGGCAGAGAGACACTGCACAGACTGGAGAAGGTTAGCGACAAGGGGAGAGGTAGCAGGTATAAGGAAAAGAGCCTAAAGATTTGAACTCATGGGAACATCAGAGTTCAATGCCAGGGTCTGTCATTTCATCAAATTCTGTCCTTACACAAGTCACTTAACTTCTCTGAGACTCATTCCTCTCCAATAAGATGTAGAAAGTAACAGTATTTGCCTTATAAGACCATCTTAAATGGTCTCACACCTATACGAATGAGATATTTATATCCCATTATCTCACACAGTAAAATCCTATACAGGAGTTATTTAATCACTGTGTCAAACATTAGGCACAATCTGCTGACAAGACTGGAGCTCACAGTAGCAGGGTCATAAGGGGAAGGATGGGGGCAGCAAAAGACACACGTATCACCATGGAAGATGAAGAGGACGTTACACCAGGAGACATGAGCCATGATGGCGAGATGGCCAGAAAGCTTTTACAGCCACAAGCAGCATGACTGAAGTAGGAGGCAGAGGAAACGGTTTAGGTACAGTGGGGAGAAGAGTGGAGAACAGGAAAAGAGGTTACACTACATTATACATTCTCTGAGTATATCAATAATGTATCAGTTCAGCATGGTCACCATACTACTCGAATGTTCAAATTAGAGTCTTAACAAGACATTTGATTTAAAAAAAAAGAAGAAAAAGAAAGAAAATAAATGGTTTAATTCATTCTACACTATAAAGGAAGAAGGAGTGGATGGTTTGCCAAGTGACTGTGCAGTGTTGGTGCGGGGGAAGAAGGGGAACTCAGACGAGAGAGGCAGGTTTCTGAGCGTAGCCAGGACTGACGGGACCCAGAGATGGGGCACATGGGGCTTTTCTGGAAGAAGACTGAGAGTCCTAACTTAAATGGAGACAGTAAAACACCTAACCAGACGTGCAGAGCAAACAAATGTAAGCACAGACTGAAAAGGATTGCCGTCAATGAGTCGAGAAGGCAGTCACTCATGCTTGGAGGAACTCTGGAGCAGCCATGTCTAATCAGTCTTCATACCTCTTGGCAAAGACTCTTGCTGCTATAAGCTTTATCAGAGATGTCGATTTCCAATAGGCCGTGGCTGTGCTTTCATTATTACTGCTCTCTTTCTTCAGATCACACTTCCCCAAAATTCCACTACTGTTCCTTCATCACAACCCTATAACCTACCATCTGCTTCATCCACCTCTGGTGGAATAATTCTTTTGAGAAGAAGAACATTCTCAAAGGCATAGCTCCTTTGTAGCAACTATGCTGTTCTTACCCAGATCCTTCCGACGTTTGTATTCATTAATGTTAACGTTGATTTCCTTGACTGCAAGGACTGCATTGGTTAAAGGCACTTTATCTGGGTGGGATTCTGGGGTGGAATTCAGCAACTCCATTAGCAGCAGTGGGTAACGCATTACTCTCTGCACTGGTTTGATGAGGAAGGAGCCCAGGTTAATATAATTTGTGCATCCCCTATAAGAGAAGGGAAAACAGAGCCTTTAGTCCACTGTCAATAAATAATACAGGACCCACAGGTAGTATCCTTTATTCCTAAGTAGAGCTCTGTTCTTTCTTCCTACTTTCTACTTTCATCCATTCATGTTTCCTGGACACCTAATAAATATCTACCAGGCACTATTCCAGGTGCCGGGGATTTTGTAGTGACCATAAAAAGTCCCTGCCCTGATGGAATGAGACTGGCAATAAACAAATATCCTATAAAGTGTCATTGGGTGGTAAGTGCTATGGAGAAAAATATAACAAGGTAAATCTACTTCTAGGTTTCTGTCTATAAAGGAAGAAAATTTAAAAATGAGTTTGTGCAAGTGGCAAGGGAACTTACCATTCGTTGTACAGGCTCCTATAGGGCAGTTAGCATGAAAAGAAAAGAGACAGCTGATTAGAGATAATGCTGATTTTCATATTTTTCTCAGAATATATCAATTCAATGTTAACACCTATTAGTTGAGCAAACAAAAATCACATGGTAGCATAGCTAGTCTATTTTAAAAAGTTAGTAAGCCCCTAATTTCACTTTGATCTACTTAGATATATACATTAACATGCCTTCCTAAGACCAGGAAAATCTCACCTGATGATCAAGATTAACTGAATTTGCCCCGGCCAGTTTGGTCTAGTGTTTAGAGTGTCGGCCCGAGGACCAAAGGGTCCAGGTTCGATTCCCAGTCAAGGGGAGGTACCCGGGTTGTAGGCCCAATTTGGCCTGGGTTGGGGCATGTGCAGGAGGCAACTGATCGATGTGTCTCTCTCATATCGATGTTTCTCTCTCTCTCCCCCCTTTCTCCTTCCCTTCCACTCTCTCTAAAGATCAGTGGGGTGGTGGGGGAGGAGGTAAGATTGGGCCTAAACTGGCAGTCGGACATCCCCCAAGGGGTCCCAGATTGGAGAGGGTACAGGCTGGGCTGAGGGACACCCCTCCCCAGTGCATGAATTTGTGCACCGGGCCTCTAGTGTATAGATAAAAGTGCCTGAAATGGATAAAAGTACAAACAGGATGCCACTTACGATTTCCATGATATATGATGGAAAAAGGCAAGTTACCTAATAGAACCTATAATAATATATCATTTAGGTTTAAAACAAGATGAACGATGAATATCATAAGCAGTATAGACATATACATGGGAGTGATGATCAAAAGGCAGAACTAAAGAGCTATGATGGAAGTGAAGTGGTCAAAACTCCTACTTAAGCTCTGCCACGGAGTCCTGAAGATGCTTCTGGATCCTCTCATCCTTCTCATAGATTTCCAGCAGTGAGGTGGCCTCGTCGTGATTCTGGCAGTAAACCTTGTATGTTCCCTCAAGCTCATCCCGGTGATCAAGAAACACGGGTCCTTTAAAATATACACATACAGTGTTTTTAGTAAATTTCTTCTCAGTATCTTAAATGTAAGGTGTATAGGCAAACTTTAATGTCAGTTAAACCCTATTACAAGAAATGACAGTAAGACTACCCATCAAATTAATAAGAAATTTCCATGTAATAGCTTAAAATACTCTTAAAGCAAAATTTAAGAGACATGTTATCTGTGTATTTACTTTTCAGTACACACACACACACACACACACACACACACTCAGCTGGTCCCTGAGACAGTCTCCAGCCCCTTTTCAGTCAGGCAGAGTAAGGGGCTTGCAAGTACTTTCCTTATAAGTATGTGGTCAGACCCAGTAAGGATCACACCCTCTAAGCCCCAGGAAAATCTCTATAAGGATGAAGAGATCCATTACAGCAGCAGTCTCCAATCTCCTCTCTGTGCATAAATTGAATACACAGGACTTTAAATGAAATTCATTATATTAAAACATCTATAATAATAAAAGCATAATATGCAAATCGACCGAATGGCTGAACGACAGGCAGAACAACCAGTCACTATGATGTGCACTGACCACCAGGGGGCAGACACTCAACGCAAGAGCTGTCCCCAGCCTGCAGGCCCCAGGCCAGCCAAGGCAGGTGCCAGTGGCCAGCCCCCCGCCCCCATTGCCCCGCTGGCTGCCCCACAGAGGGAGGCGACTGGCTGTGGCAGGGGGTGGGGGGCGGGGCCAGCGAGCGGGCAGCACCAGGCCGGCCAAGGTGGGTGACAGTGGTCCCCCACTCCAATCACCCCTCCAGTTGCCCCACAGATCGGCCCTGATCGCCCACCAGGCCTAGGGACCCTACCCATGCATGAATTTCATGCACCGGGCCTCTAGTTTGTAATATAAAAACCCTAAACATATGACACAATAACATGTACTTTGTATGAAGCATTAAATAGTAAAACATAGCATTGACTCTAACAGTAATCACCATAATTTCAAAGTATGATGAGTGACATAAGAAACTGGTAAGCTTGGTTGCTTCTGGTTGATATTTGCAACAATCTAATGTGATACGAACATGCGACTTCAGTTGGTGATGAAGTCACAGGTCCTGCTAACAGTATGTGGTTTGTGCCCTATAGGCATACCTTAAAAAATGCTACATTTCAGTTCAAAATTACTGAACATAAAGATGTAATTATTTTTTGACCCAAGTTCATGGACTCCTTGAAATATAGCCACAGAGCCCTGGTCTGCAGCCAATTAGGAGAGGAATAGCTCCTATTTCATTTAGAGCTGCTGCTCGACTGCCGATCCCGACCACTCTTCCTCTCGCCCTTCTTTCCTTCACTCAGCACACTTGTCCTTCCTCTTCAGCCTGTACTGCTCTCCCCAAACAGCGCTCTTCTCTCAGGATACGACCCTACTCACTGCTTCCCCTGTAACTATTTCTACCAGTTGCTCAGGGACCCCCAGCCCTTGCCCTACAATGTCACCTCTCTTCCCCCTATGTTGTGTCCTATGGAATTCCCTAGTCTTGTGCAGATCGGTTCTTATTTAAATTAAGTGTATTCCCTTAATTATAGCTCCTTTCTGTGAAAGAAACTTGATCTGCTCATAAACATCACACCCAGGCTGCCCTGTCAACTGGCAGCTTTGCTTCTGTCTAATCCTGCAACTCAACAGGCACAGTAGCGGGGGTGGGGCTGGCTACCTTCTTGACCTTCAGGGCCACTCTGAAACCCCATGGCCACTCTGAAATCCCTGAGTCACCTATGTTTTCATCTAGTTTTACCATCTGATATTTGCCTGCCTTCTTCTCTTACATTATTCCTTTGTATATCTAATCCCTTCCAGCATCCCTAGAATCTTCCCTATCATACGGATGATTATTCGCATTTCTCCATTCACTGTTCTTCAACCTTCCTCATAGAGACTATTCTACACCAACTACAAGCTAGCAAAGCTACACCTCAATTTCCAGAGTCGTTCAAACTGTGGGTCACAACCCATAAGTGGGTCATGAAATTGACTTCACAGGTAATGATCAGCACTCATTTGGGAAAATAGAAAAGAAAATATCAGATAACATTGGACATAGTAAAAGTAAGCACAGGCATACACACACATACTAGTACACATATCCTGGGGCCTTATGTTAAATATTTCCTTCTGTGGGACATATTTAAAATACTTTGAAAGCCAGTCCCTTTATATATTAATATATACACAGTCTCCTAGTACTTTCTTCTTTCTCAACCTCCTCATCTTCTAACTCATCCAAGCCCTGAACACCTATTATTCTTTCCTTTCCCGCTAGATGCTGCCCTGGTTGTACTGGAATCCTTCTCCAATCAGGATTAGCAAATTAATTCGGTGCTGCTTTCTCCAGCACCCTAGATTACCTTGATTTTTGCTGAGTTACCCCTCTTTCCTAGTCATTAAGACTGCTTGGAAGGTACAGTGTTGAGAGGGAAAAAGACTTAGCGTAAGGTAGTTTGAATTGTATGCCGCCACTGGTATAATTTTTAAAAATAGGGATGGTGAACCCAGGTAGAAAAATATATATGTAATTGCTGGTATGTAATAAACTATCTCTGGAAGGAGATATAAGACAACTAGTAATACTGGTTGCTTCGGTTTGAAAAGAGCTGGGTACTGGGGGACGGGTAGGATACTTTTCATTAGTTCTTTGTACCTTTCTGACTGTGTGCCATGTGAAGGTAATTAAAATAAGTTAAATTTAAAATGTTAAAATAAGTCCAATTTAACCAACATAAAAATTTGCACATGCAATTCATGTCAATCTGTCATTTGCTAGTGGCTCAACAAAGTTTTAATTTCCCTTTCGCTGACTTCTCAGAACTGTCCCTTGTCTGATGTTCCAAATCTAATCCTTTATAAATTCCCCAGTGAATGTACTGCCTGGCCTTCTGGTTGACCACGATTGAAGCCCCCAGCATAGTGCTCTCATATAGTCTCGCTCCACCTCATGCACATGGCCACTGCAGGCTGTCCCTCACCTGTAAAGCTAACACTCCTGCCAAGGTCCTGAGCTATTCCGTTCCGAGGCCCTCTCCTGCACTATCCTCTGTGTACCTTCAGCACATCACACTCTGCTACCCAATTCCTGCTAGTCTTGGGAAAAGAAGTGGAAGGGAAGAAGGAAAAATAAACACAGTTGATATCTTATAGGGGTGAGATTATGGATATTTTGTTTTAATTTCCTGTTTCATTGTTGTCATAATATACAAGTAGTAAAATAAATTAGGAAAAAAACACATTCTGATATTTTCTATTTTATTAGTGCAACCCACTAAATTGACCTCATGATTCACTATCAGCTTGCAACCGTCAGTCTAAAAAAACATCCTAGTCAGTAATAGCTAAAATTTATTCTATTGCTAAGATCCTATATCACCTCAAAGTAGGCTGCAGATAAAAGGAGAAGCTGAGGGCCAAACAACCTCTGAACTAAGTAATTAAAACTTCGTTTCTTAGCAAGGCCCTTCTCCTCCTGCCTTCTACCCATGAAGTTAAAAAAAAAAAAAAAAAAAAGTTGCTTCTTGAGGTCATACCTACAGCATCGCTGATTTCCAGATCGGCCAATAATTGTTTTGAGACCTTTATCACCATCTGCATGTTTCCAAAAAGTCCCTCAAAATCAATGTTTGGTATCTGAGAAAGGGAAACAAACATAAAGATTCACAAAAAATGAAATTAATAGCATATCATTCACATTAGAAACACCTCTTCAAGTACGATACAAAAATTGTTCAAGGTCAGCCTGGCCAGTGTGGCTCAATGGTTGAGTGTCAACCCATGAACCAAAAGGTCACTGGTTTGATTCCTGGTCAGGGCACATGTCAGGGTTTTGAGCTCTATCCCAATGGGGGGGAGGGGCGCAGGGGGGAGAAGGGAGGTGTGCAGGAGGCAGCCGATCAATGTTTCTCTCTCATTGATATTTCTATCTCCCCCTCCTTCTCCCTTCCTCTCTCTCTCTCTCTCAAATCAATAAAAACATACTTTTAAAAAACTGTTGAAGGTCATTTTCACTCACTCTCACAAAGTTTCCAGAACAGAAACATCCAACATTAGCTTTAGTGTTACCCTTAGTCCCTGATTCAACTGTTCTCCCCATCTTCCTCCCCCACTACCATAGTAAAATGACTGTGGAAACAATTTGGTCTAGAATTATACTGGGATTCACAGTCCCACCTGGTACCCAAAGCCTGATGGCACTGCCTACTTCCTTTAGAACAGTGGTTCTCAACCATCTGGCCCTTTAAATACAGTTCCTCATGTTGTGGTGACCCCCAACCATAAAGTTATTTTCGTTGCTACTTCATAACTGTAATGTTGCTACTGTTATGAATCGTAATGTAAATATCTGATATGCAGGATGGTCTTAGGCGACCCCTGTGAAAGGGTCGTTCGACTGCCAAAGGGGTCGCGACCCACAGGTTGAGAACCACTGCTATAGAAGTTCTTGGAGGTGACTGCTCCAGGAAGACAAACTCAAACTCAGACCAGCCCTAACCGGTTTGGCTTAGCGGATAGAGCGTCGGCCTGTGGGCTCAGGGGTCCCAGGTTCGATTCCGGTCAAGGGCATGTACCTTGGTTGTGGGCACATCCCCAGTGGGAAGTGTGCAGGAGGCAGCTGATCGATGTTTCTCTCTCATCGATGTTTCTAACTCTCTATCCCTCTCCCTTTCTCTCTGTAAAAACTCAATAAAATATAAGAAAAATAAATAAATAAAATAAAATAAAACAAATCTAATTAAAAAAAAAAACCCAGTCCAGGTGGTCAAGTAACAAGGACTATAAATCCCCAGAAACTGTGAACCTCTTTTTCTGTCTCCAGCATCTAGAAAAGTACCTAACATAATATGCACATGACAGTTAGAGAGTTTCCTGAATAAACCTTGTACAGTCAAATCAGGTGCTAGAGCCAGGAACCCAATCATCTCCAGACTTCATTATATTATTATACAACCTTTCCAGGAAAGTGACAATCCAGAATCCCTGGTACTGTTTCAGGAGCCAAATAAACAGAAATGTCCTGGGTGTTATTGCAGTAAGTCCGATTAGTTAACAGTGGACTTGAAAAGTGACAGGATACTGATGGCTTAAGTTGACCCATGTATGTTGGGACCCTTGAATTAAGAGTAGCAGCCACAGCCTTTACTTCCAACCCAATAAATCTCTGTGGTGAAAGCTCCCGTATTCTGATACTTTAGGCTTGGAGAACCCTATTCAAGATAAAGCTAACTTACTCCCACAGTTCCCACCTGTGCCTGCTGCAGGGGTACCATGATCCGCTCAATACACATTTCCAGATCCCGAACGTAGTCTCGTTCCGTCTGATGAAGTTCTTCTATCACCTTGGCTCTCTTCTCCAGCATCCTCTGCTCTGGGTTTTCAGTGGACACAGACCCAGAAGCGGCCACCGGAGATGAAGACTGGGAGGAGAGGAGCGTCATTTCTAGAAGGGAAAAGAGAACTGGTCAGCATCTCTCTGTGTGCTAAAGCAGGACTCTTCAACAACTTCATTAGAAACGAACACAGTCCTTGAGAATCAAAGGCCTCACAGTTGTCAACAATCAGGACATCTGATCCCACACGTCAGTTCTGATCATGAACAGATGAAGAGCTTAGGAGGCCATTCCTGCAGAGAGAACTTCTCCCATCTGGGTGATACCATTTTTAGAATCTGTCCTAAAAAAAAGAGTAGCTGGCGCATTTTATGAGGACAAATCAGTGTCCACAACTTCCTTGGCAAAGAGGTTGAAAGAGCTGCTGTTCACATGAAGAACTGCTTTCATTTAATTAGGTATAAAATCCACCCCATGATCCCAGCAGCAGAAGTACCCAGCTGGAGGTTAAAAACATTGATATGCACATTAAAAACAATGTTATGTGGAACATAATAATGCCAAATAAGGGCAAGACAAGAATTAGGCAGAAATGATTCGTCTGAGATCAGGGTGACTGCAGGACCCACTATATTCCAGTCATGTGATGATGGATTAACATTAACATATGATGAAATATGCAAAAATTACTTAGATTCTCCTTATCAAAATATTCTCGCAAGCAGGTTTTGTTACTTCAAGTGTCCTAGAAGATACAAATGTACTGTAAACATGAAGTTCTTTAATGGTATTTTTAATTAAATGAATCTTTTTTTTAAAATTTTTTTTTATACTGATCAGACACAGTGGAAGGAAGGGAGAAAGAGAAACATCAGATTGTTGTTCCATTTATGTATGCACTGATTGCTTCTCATGTGCCCTGACTGGGAATTGAATCCACAACCTTGGCTCATCAGGACGATCTCTAACCAATCGAGCTACACGGCTAGGGCTTAAATGAATCTTTATAGACCCACACTGCATGATCTAAAAATGAAAACAAATATGATCTTGTAGCTTTTTCATTTACCTGTTACTTAGATACGCATGATGAGAATTATTTATATGAGAGGACATTTGTTCATTAAAATGAACATTAAATACTAAAATAAACAATTTAAAAATTTCCACAGTGAAGCAATCTCTGCTGTGTATTTCAAATTCCTTTAGATCAACTTAAAACAACTACAGATGTGGTAAGTAAATATATTAGTCTCAGTATAATTACAAAAAAATTTTTCCCCAGCCTTAAGTTACAAAATACAAGTGTTTAAACTACTTATGAAAACTAGGCTTTCACAACAGATTTTAGTCTCCAAAATTCTTTCCCTCTGCCTCTTCTCTAAGAATTTAGAAATTCCTATGTTGAAAAAGTGCAGCCCAGATTCTGGTTTCTAAAAACCATGCTCCATTCAAAGGAACCAGAGTTCTATGGAGAAATGGCTAAGCCCAGGGCTGGGGCAGGGAAGGTATAAATGAGCCTGAAACATCTGATGGTAGAAAGTAAGGAAGTGCTCAGGAAAACAAGGGGTGCATGTCCAAAGGGGCTCCCACTGTGAGGAAAGACAAAGAAGGCCTGAGGGATTGTTCACAATCAAGACAACTTAAAGAGATGACAAACAGATGTAATGTGTGATTCCAAACTGGATCCTGCCTTGGGTGGGGGGAAATTGCTACAAAGGACATTATAGGTCAATTGTTGAAATTGTAATATAAACTATAGATTACAGTTTATTAAATCAATTCAAAATGTCCTGAAATGGCAAATCTATGTGGTCACGTATAAGAATATCCATGTTCACACAAAATAAACACTGAAGCTATTAGTAAGGGACATGATATACTGGTATGCAACCTACTCTCAAATAGTTCAGTGAAAAAAAACAGTGTGTGTGTGTGTGTGTGTGTCCACACATGGAGAGAAAATGAAAACAAAAACATGGCAAAATGTTAAACACTGGTGGATTTGAATAAAGAATATATATATTTGAATAAAGAATATACAGGTTCTTTGTACTGTTCTTTGCAATTTTCTGTAAATCTGATATTATTCAAAATAAAGATTAGAAAGATAAAATACTTTTCTTGAACTTATATTTGGTAGAATGACAAAATTTAAAACATGTCTTATTTCACCAGAGTGCTAAACTATAGTTCTAAATTAATTGTAGTGTATATAAAATTTATCTTCAGCCCAGTGGTGTTGCTCAGTGGTTGAGCATTGATCTATGAATGAGAAAGTCACAGTTAAGTTTCCAGCCAGGGCAGATGCCAGGGTTGTGGGCTCAATCCCCGGGCGAGGGGGGGGGGGGGGGGCGGGGGGGGGGGGAACATGCAGGAGGCAGGTGATCAATGATTCTCTCTCATCATTGATGTTTCTATCTTTCTCTTTCCCTTCCTCTCTGAAATCAATAAAAAATATATATATTTCTAAAAATTTATTTTCAATAGGCTTGTTTTAATTTTTTTTTTTTTTTGGCAATTTTAAAGCAATAGAATCTCAGTCCCAAATATCTATATATATAAAAGGCTAATATGCAAAGTGTCCCCTCAGGAGTTCGATCGCTCGCTATGACGTGCGCTGATCACCAGGGGGTGGCATGGAACGAAGGAAGGCCCTGACTGGCAGCCGGAAGGCCCCAATTGGCCCTGATCGCTGGCCAGGCCTAGGGACTCTACCCATGCATGAATTTTGTGCACTGGGCCTCTAGTAGTTTCATAAGTGGCAAGTTGAGAAGAGAAAATCATTTTTGTTTATATAATTTTTCTGAGATATAATGACATAAAACATTGTGTTCATTTCAGGTGTACAACATAATGATTCAGTATTTGTAAAAGAAACTCGTATTTATACAGGATTGGAAAGGAAGAACATTTATTGAATTCCTACCATGTGCCATGCGCTTTACACATTATGTTGCTGAACTCATTTAATATTCACACCAATACTCTGAAGTAGTATCAGTACTCCCATTTAATAGATAAGAAAACCTCGGCTTTGAGAAGCTGACCTACTTGTCCCAGGTTATGTAGTGAGTAAGCAGTCTGGAATTTGAATCTAAATATATTTAAATCCAAATGCTATGAACTTAATTCTGCACCATTTTGCCTACCTAGCCTGGTACCTCAACTAGAAAAGGCCAGGAACTTATTTGCTTCAAATCTGAAAAAATCCCTGGGAACTATTATCTCCCAGAAATCAAAGTTCTACAAATCAGAGTAGTTGAAAGCATGAAACACCAGCAAGTACTCATCAGTCAGAAGCCAACAACTTACATGGAGACTCAACCAGATTTTTATTTGTATCAAAAGAAAGAAAAAGAAATGTTAACACTTCTTTTAAACTACCCGCATGTCTTTATTTGCAGGTGAATTTATAAACTCTTGTACAGCTTTTAAAAAACAAAACCAGACACACTTTAGCGTGATTAAAACCCCCTGTGGGATGTTTTTTGTTAAATTGCAGTTTCCCGGGCACCACTCGTGAGATTCTGATTTAGCAAATCTGGGTGGGACCCAGGTATCTGCAATTTTAACAAAATCCTAGATGTTTCTGAAGACGCAGAAGACCTGCAGGCTCCTCACAGGCTAATTAATTCTTAAAGATTAAGTCAAACTAAAAATATCTGGCTTGAAAAGACTCCAAATTTAAAAGACTGTTTTCCCATTATTCCAACTATATCCTAAGAAAAAAGCTGAAAGTACAATTTTAGTATCCAGGACAACCAAGTGCGAGAGGGCAGCCCACCCTCAGCCAACTGCGGTGGAGACAGGAGGCTTTGAATCTTGCACTTCCTCACTCTTCAGCAGGGGAGGCCCTGGGGAACCCCTTTTTTTACCTCGGGGCCACAGTTTCCTCCTCTGTAAGGTGAGGATAATAGTACCCGCTTTGGGAACGGAACAAGGTAATAACTCAACACCAAATTAGCCCTTTCCCCACGATGGGCCAGAGAACACCGACTGCACAGCGTTAAGGTAAAACGCACCAAGTGGAAACGCTCTGTTCAGAACCATAAACTTCACTTTTCTTTAAGAACAATGAAACCTGGGGTCGAGGAAGCACTGGAGGAAGCTGTGGCCCAGCATCAGCCAATCAATAAAACGTGCAGTCCAGTGCCCCTTTCCTCCTGGGGTGGCCTTGCCGGTAAGGGCTGGGTGGACCGCACAAATTTACTTGTGGTGATAGAACAATTGGTGATGGTTTCTGTCTTTTGTTCCCCTTTCCAGCCCCCTGTGCACTCCCTCCCAGTCCCAACTCCACTCCTTCTCAAGACACCCCACCTTCTCAGGTTAGTCCTTTGTCACCAGGCTCATTCCTCAGTGTTAGGAAGGGATTGGTTATCCCACAGCTCTCCCAACTGCACTAGAGTTAAAGAGAAAAGCTACTCACTTCTCTCCCTGCTCTGAAAGTTGGCTCTGTCTTTGATAAAGAAAATCTTGGAATCCCCAGCCTGCTTGCAACCTGCACTTGAGCGAGAAGGAGGCTGACTATTCTACCTTCTTTTGTGTGGACTCCAGCAACCCCGGGAGGTACCTGCAGCGCCCAAAGTCTGACTCCGTGATGGGGTGCGGGTACGGATGCATCAACGTGTCAGCAGGCAGGCAAAGAATCTTCCCAGAGCTGTGGAATGCTCCTAGAGCCCCTAAATCCTCCAGCCTTTCCCATATTTACATATGAATTGCCCCAAGCCCCCCAGGCTATCAGAGCAGGGCCATTTCCAAAGGATGGAGCTGGAATTCTCTGCTAACTGGACTGAGAAGCAGAAGAGGGGCCTTGCCTTTGCTCAGGCTCAGCACCTTTTCCCTTCCAGCTCTCCTTTCCGCGTGCTAAACAGTCACTATTCCCCTTCAGGAGCTGTTAACCCAAGAGTATTCTCTCTTACTTTTCCTTCCCCGGCTAAGCGTGGCTGTGTGGGGTGCTCTCTTTAGGGAAGACTTCTGAAGGCCCATCTATCTCTTAGGATGCATAGGAGGCAAAGCTGGAAAGCGGGCAGCAGTTGTCTACTCGGTCTGCACTAGGACCTCCCTGCAGCCCCTCTCCAGGCCAGGCTTAGCCTCACTCAGCCAAGGGAACCGGACCCCCTACTTTAGGAACCTTATCCTAAAGCCATCAGAATGCAGATCTCTCCTCTGGCTGGTCCCAGGGCAGCAGGAAGAGCACAGAGTAATTCACAGGGACTTACAGCTCACACTTAGATTTTAAAAGAAACCGAGGGAAAATGTTGCAGAACAATATGCCATTTTTGGAGACAGATACAGAAAGAGAGAGAAAGAGAACGGAAAAGAAAGAAAGAAAAAAAAGAAAACCCCCTACATATTTCTATATAGATAGGGGTGGGCAAAGGTAGGTTTACAGTTGTAATACAAGCAGATAATACAATAATTAATAAAAGTAATAATACAAGAATAAACTCTGTTTCACATATTCACAACTGTAAACCTATGTTTGTCCACCCCACACATATGATAGGATATGTAAGTGTACAGAAAAAGGTCTGGAAGGACAACACTCCAAACTCATCAGCTTGCCTCAGGGAGGGAGCTGGTTGAAGGACCAATGGGGACTTGAGCTGAATCAGTACTTTTTGATCTCACAAGAATTTATCACTGCATTGCCAGTGATTTAAAACAAACTGCCCCTAATTAAGATCCATTTCTATTGGTGAAATTCTAAGCAATCCGAAAGAGGATAGCTCTTGGTGAAGAGCCTTTCCCACTGCTTCTAACACTGCACCATCAACCTGTGAGGCTTTCCTCGGGGGTGAGCCCCTGTGTTGTTGCTTCCTTCCATCCTTCCAGCTTTAAATTTTAGTTTAAAAAAATATATTTATATGGCACCTACCATGTACCAAGCACTGTTCTAAGCACTTTACAAATATTAGTTTATTTAATTCTCACAACAACCCTACTAATGAACCCATTTTACTGATGAGGGATGAAGAGAAATTCAGTAACTGGACCAGTAAGTGGAAGACTGGGATTTGAGCCCATGCTGGGCTCCCGACCAATAGCTATTCTGCCTCCAGGCAAATCATGGGAGTTGTGACCTGGACTTCTACTTGTTTGTGGGTGTGGGTGGCCACCTGGTAGCTAATGATAAAACAGGACAATTCCAAAGCACAACTTGACCTCCGGAGAGCTACAGTTCTCCCACCATTAAGACTGTGAACAATTATGTATTTAAACATACATGCATGTGTTCATATGACTGTAGCTATAAAACCCCACTCAGTGTAATGTAAATAAGCCCTTAGCATAACTGAATCTGTGTAAGTGCCATCACTGTAAATATTTAATAGTATCCCAGATAATTTATGGCAGAAATGATGTGAAATGAAGGGAAAGGCCTTTTTTGTATCATGTCCTTTGATAGGTCTCTCTTACTTCCCCACTGAGCATATTACTCAGGGACAGGAGAGCCCCCTTCAGGAAAGCTCAGCTCCTCCTTGGGAACCGTGAGGAACCCAGCACCCAAAGGGATTGGGCAGGAAGTAAAAACCTTTAGCACTGTCTCCACTTCTTAAAAGAGAAAAGGTAAGCTTTCTAACTGAGGAGTCTACTTTTAGGAATTGATTCTATGTAAATAATTGGATACGTGTACAAAGATGTACATATAGGAATGTTCTTCGTTGTATTAAAAAATGTAGAAACAACCTAAACAGAAACAGCCAAAATTTCTCCCCAAAAGGTCCTGGTTAAATAAATTATGGCATATCTGTGTAATGGAATATGATAATGACCACTGAGATACAGGTTTTTATTTATTAATATGGAACACTGTGTGTTATTAATTAAAAAGCAGTTACCCACAGACAATAGGGAAGGCTTGGGGGGAGGGGAGTGGGAGAGGGCAATGGAGTGAGGGGAAGGGACATATGCAATACTTTCAACAATGAAGATTTTTTTTTAAAAGCTGATTACAAAGCAGTTTATGAAAAAAATGCAATTTTGTTAAAAAGGGGAAAATGCAAATAATTGAAAATGAAAAAGTCTTAAAGGTGATAGAAATTCTGATATTTTTTCTTTCTTTTGACTTACTGCATTTTCTAGTTTTTCTACAGTGAATATGTAATATTGACATAACACAGAATAAAGTAAAAACAGAACATTTGCTGTAAATGACAATGCTCTACTACTAACAGCTCACAATTACCCTGTTAATCCATTTCAAATTCTGTCTTCACTTTTTAATAATCTGAGGTTTCATTCCTGAGCTAATCCCTTTACAACGCTGAAGAGAATGAGTAATAAAATGCTGTTGAAATGACAATTTGCTAGTCTTATGAGAAAAGCCAAACACAACTGCCTGCTTAACAATCTGTCTAGCAAACTCTGAGAGGAAGCAAACTTGTAAATTTGCTCCTCTGCTCCCCGAACCCACCTGCAGGAATCATAAATCCTGGTTTTCCCTATTACCACATCCCTCCAGCCAGCCCAGCCAGCCCACCCAGCCCCCACCACCTCTTCTCCTTTTAGCACCTACACAGCTTCCATAGGAGAAAGTTTGCTCAAGGTAAAACTTTCTGCACTGTGGTCCCTGGTGCTCCCACCTGGCTCACAAACACTTTTCCAGGATCACCAAACTTCAGGTCCCGAATCTCAGCAGCAACTGACAAACTGTCCCTTGGTTTCCGTTCATTATCCGCCCTGCCTCTTTTGGCAAGTAGCCTGGAGTATAATCCCTGCTGGGAGGGCCTCCACCTCGGGAAACCTACCTCAGAGCCTCTAGTTTCCCTCTTCCTCTTCCAGGCGCAGGCCAGAGAGCAAACACGAGTCAAGAGTCTGCAACTTCGTACGCTGCCAGGATAGCGAGTTTAAAACTAGGATCAATTGAAACACCATTTTGGACCCTCACCAAATACACATAAATCCCAGAGAGGTGTGCTGTTGGTGTGCTTAAAGCTGTGAGGTTATTATTATTTCATCTTTTTTTTTTTAAGTGAACTACAGTATAGGTATTTTTTTTTATGTTTTCTTTTTCAGAAAGAGAAAGGGAGAGGGAGAGAGATAGAAACATCAATGATGAGAGAGAATCTGATCTTGATCGGTTGCATCCTACAAATCCCCTCCTAGGGATCAAGCCCACCACCCGGGCATGTGCCCTGACTGGGAATTGAACAGTGAACGCCTGGTTCATAAGGTCCACACTCAACCACTGAGCCACACCGGCTAGGTTTATTTCATCTTTAGACAGCAGAAGTGAAATTATCGAGAGGGCAAAGACACTTTTTATAAAATAATTAAAAATAAATTATCACTGCTTAAAAACCAAAATGTGATTATTATCAACCAATAAAATGCTTTTTTTCTACACACACACACACACACACACACACCTAAAACTATATTGAACAAGTCTCTTGAGGAAAGCTATTATTATTATTATTCTCATTTTACAAATGAGGAAACGGGCACAAAACAGTAAAATAACTTGCCCGAGACCACACAGCTAATAGCTGCATATTAAAAACCAGCCAGTGCTTTCCATCAAATGCCAAGTCCTATTCTAGGTTACATGTCTTCTGCATGTTTGCATGACCATTCCCAGCATTGTATTTTCATATTTAATAATAATACTACAGTGATGTTTCGAAATGTGCTTGTCTCTATGGCCCTCTGGCTACTTTTCTAGCCTACTCTATAAAACCAGGCTTTCTTCAGCTTCTATTAGGTGGTTTACTTTTATTACTTCCATTTGCCCTCATAATACTGTATGTATCTTTTCTAACTGTGCACCAAAATAATCAATTTGATTTGAATTATAATCCTGTTCCAAGTTTTAATTACAAAAATGTATAAATACTGAAGAGAGAGCTACCAACAGATGGGGCAGAGATCTACAATGTGGAAATGCCTTCCAAGCTTTCTTCAGTTTCAGGCAAGTCATGCTATCTGTTCGGTGTTCAAGAACAGCAAATCGAGTGGCATTAAACTAGATGGCTTTAAAGTTATTTCCATTTGGCTTAATGAATCTGTGTGAACAAGTAAGACATAAATTCATAAAACAGAAGAATAATACACAACAACAGTATGGTGATTACCAGAGAGAAAGGGGGTAGGGCGAGATAGAAAAGAGGATAGGGGGGATAAATGGTGATGGAAGGAGACTTGACTTTTTATTAAACAATGTGGCCCCAGCAAATTCAATTTAAAAAAAATAATATAAAATGGAATGATCTTTAAGCATTAAGTGTTTTGCATATATTTACTTAAAAGGGTAAACCCAGTCTCTCAACATAAGGATTATTTCCAAGTGTAATCCAATATTTTTATGGTAAAATCTTATTAAACCTAGGATATAGGTCAGTACTATCTTATTTTCTAGCTGAAACATGGAAAAAAATAAAATCTCCGTACAAGAGAACATAAGTTGGGTTTTCCCCGGGAGCTGTCATACATGCTGTACAGGTTTAAATGAGCTCTAGCATCCTAACAGTCACTCTACTCCCCTACATCTCCCTGGCTTCCATTTCTCAGGATATGCGGTGTGTGGAGCTGCTTCTCGATCGATCGTGAGAGGGCAGCAGGGATCTAGAACTGGGATCCAGCCCAGCTTCCCCTCCTGTCTCTGTGGTACACAACCTTTGTGGGCCCTTGTTTCCACGTGTGTGTATAATAAAGGGGCTGGACCTCTTTGTTCACTTCCAGGCTCTGAAATCTTACGTGACTTCCCACTCTGGTACGTCACATACTCCTCTCAACTTGGTATCACCACACTAGCCTCTAACTAGTTCCACAGGAGTGTCACTAGCATGTGAGTGAGGCCTCTTTGGACTCATCTAGGCAGTTAGTCACTTCCTTTCAGTGAGCCCAGAGGACTGGGCACTTGCTGCTATTATGGAACCTAGCACACAGTGTACTTTAAATACTGTTTCCTTATTATTTCTTGGACGTGACGAGCCCAGGTTGTCTCTGCGCCTTTCTGTTCACTTACCGTCCTGTAAGGCCACTAGCCGAAGTCCCTGGATGACTCTGTTCTCTAAACTTCAGTTCTCAAGGAACAATGCAAAATGATATTACTATTTATCTTTTGAAGTACATGGTGTCTGCTCCAAAACAAAATACTGCATTTGACAACAAGTATTCATTGAGCACCTACTACATGCCAAGCACCGTGTAAGGGTCTGGAGCTTAGACTATGGACTTTTCTGCATACCGGATGTGCATCTAATCTACAGTACTTAGCGCAGCAACTGGCACTTAGGTGACAGCTATTATTAAAACTTAGAGTGCCCCGAGCATGGCTGTGATGAAAAACACTACCCAAAGATTTTTTTAAAGTCATTAAATACCCTAACTTTTGTTTGCCTTAGCTACATGGCTGCCACAACCCATTAGGGTTTAGAACCTACAGCACTGGAGTAAATCAGGTTTCAGTGTTCCTCTCAGGGGAGCAGGGAATGGGGGAAGGGGAGGGCTGGAGAGCAGAGGAAACGGAATTCCCTACCTTCAAATCACTGGGGAGGGAACTAGAGGAATTCTACAGTACACTGGTTTTTCTTCTAAGTATTGCTATGAGGTCAGCAGTAAGTGGAAGCATCTCCATATTTCAATAGATGCTAAGATGCACATTTTTTCACATTCTAACATCTCTGAAAGCAAGATGTGTTTTCCAAATAGCAATTTAATAAAAGTATTCTAGTTTAATGAGAAGCCCTCTTTCTTTTTAATGATACATAAATCATTCCATGTCTTACAATAGGTAGTGCTTTAGATTTAATGAAATGCAATAGATTTCATCTGTCTGCCCCCTCCCAGTTTATGATTAGAAGAAAGGGGTTTCTTGATACCGTGGAATAAGGTCGGCTGTGCAGCCATGGACACAAATGAGCACCTTGCCATTAGAAATGCCTGTATCGGCACTGTCACACCCTTGTGACTCGACAGCCTGATGTTTATGCATAGTGCGGGCACTTCTGGTTTCTCAGGAAATGTCAAACTGATACAGGTCGTGGCTTCAGGGTGGGTGTGTCAAGGTCCTGAGCTGCCACCCTGACGTCCCACTGAACACTAAGCCTGCCTTGGCACTGCAAGTTCGCCGCTTGGACTCACCCCTCCTCCCTCTACACCTGCTAACATCCTCAGGTCCACATGAAAGAAGATGCCCTACAAGATCGCCTCTTCCTATCCTACCTCCATTTCTTGCCTGTCTTGAATATCTCTTGCTTTTAGTGAGACCTGGATTCCTCCCAGGCCAATATTCCTTTAGTATTGATGAAACATAACATAAAAATAATTTAAGTAATGGCTTGTAGAGAAAACAAGCAACCTAGCTTCTTGAGACTACAACTCGTGACCCCAATAGGCAAAGTCTTTGAGTTGGATGGAGCCTGCCAGATTGGATCATTCTAACCTCAGAAGAGGAGTGCCTTATTATCTCTAAAGCTTCAATTATTTCCCAACTCTTGAAGATATATGGCCCTACAATATATTTCCTTTTGCTTCCACATATTTACTCTTTCCCTCTCTTTCGCCTCCTACCCCACCCATCTATCTTCAAATAAGGACTGACACCCTGATTTAAAAAAGTAAGCACATAAGGCTTCCGGCCAAGATGGCGAAGTAGATAAACACTGTGCTCACCTCCCCCTATGACTACATCACAATTACAACCAGATTATGGAACAATCACCCTTAAAAACCATAGAAAGACTAGCCAAACAGAACTCCTATAACTAAGGATATGAAGAAGCCACATCGAGACTGGTAGGAGGGGTAGAGACACAAATGAACTGGCCCTACACTCACAAGTGGCTGTTGAGAATTGGGAGGGATATCTTGGCTGTGCAAGTCCCCACTGAAGAAATAGGTCCCAGCCCCATACTAGGCTGAGGCATCAGTGGCTGTGAAAATCAGCAGGGACTTGGTCCTGGCGAGATGAAGGGCTGCTGTAGACCCATCCTCCTAAAGGTCCTGAGCACAGACTCACTCACAAACACTTGCCCTAAGCTCCAGTGAAGGGACAGCACAGATTGCAGGCACAGGCAGGCACCCAGCCTGAGTCTCTTAGCCTGATAACACCACTCTCACCCCACCCTGGTGATTCCCTGCCCCACCCAATCCATGTGGAGCCTCTTTCAAAGGCCAACCTACTCAAGAAGTCAGCCTGGGCCAGTGCTTTGAGCTTTCCTGAAATCTCTCCAAGGCTCACAAAGCCAAAACAAGCAACAACTGGCTGTAACTCCTGCTAAGTGGCCCCCAGTCCAGCCTAGGGGAAGCAGCCTCAGTTCACAGCATAACCACCCCTAGATGCCTCCAAGCCCAGCACAGGCAGCTACCGACCAAAGATCACTTTGTAGCTCCTACCATAATCAATGCCCCGGCCAGACACAGGCAGTGGCTGACCTTGGCCTGCACCAGAAACCTCCCCCCAAGAGGTCCCAGAATGAACACACCCACTGGCCAGCTCCAGACCACACCAGGAACACCACCTGATTAGTACCACAAATGACACACCCAAAGGGTGAACTCAGCAAGCACCTGAGGCCTGCTAAAACAAATAGTGTTCTGTGGGGTGATCCCTTACAGAACAGTTTGTCTGCTAAAGTCACAGCCAGTCCTCACAGCCAGTCAGCTTGAGGGTCAAGCTCACCACTGAGGTGCCAACAGAATATAAAGGCTCAATGACAGCAGGAGGACACACACAAACCACACAAGGGACACCTCTGAAACACCCAGCTCACGTGAACAGGAAGATTGGGCCACTGGGCTCCACCGGACACCTACTATATGAGGCTACTCTGACAAGACTGACATAGCTGGTCTACGTAATACATAAAACCAATAGAGAGGCAGCCAAAATGAGGAAACAAAGAAACATCCCAAGTGAAAGAACAGAACAAAACTCCGAAAGAAGTATGTAAAATGGAGGAAAGCAGTTTATCAGGTGCAGAGTTCAAAAAGTTGGTTATAAGGATGCTCAATTAAGTTAGGGAGAAAATAGACTATCTACATGAGAATTTCAACAAAGAGAGGAAACATTAAAAAGAAGATAGAGCCCAGCAGGTGTCAACCTATGAGCCAGGAGAGCACAGTTAGATTCCCGGCCAGGGCATATGCCCAGGTTGCGGGCTCAATCCCCAGTGTGGGGCATGTAGGAGGCAGCCAATCAATGATTCTCTCTCATTGATGTTTCTATCTCTCTCTCCCTCTCCCTTCCTCTCTGAAAACAATAAAAATATTTTTTAAAAGGAGATAGAAAACATTTAAAAAAAAAGTCAGAAATGAAGAATACAATAACGGAAATGCACAATACATTAGATGAAATCAATAGCAGACTACAGGAAGCAGAGGCTTGCATCAGTGATTTGGAAGACAAGGTAGAGAAAAACACCCAATTGGAACAGCAAAAGGAAAAAAGAATTTTAAAAACTGAGGATAGTTTAAGGGACCTCAGGGACAATGTCAAGCATAACAACATTCGCATCATACAGGTACCTCAAGAAGAAGAGCAAGGTGAAAAAGGTGGAGGAAGAGGAAGAAGAGGAGGAAGAGAAAGAGAAGAAGAAAGGAGAGATAAAAATATGACTAAGAAAATATCCAAAGAAAAAAATTCTTATTGACAAAGGCAAATACATAATAAAAGCAGTGGATCAACCAACACTAAACTTAGTACAAAGGGTAAAAGGCAAAAGTAGGATCATCATGTGTAATTACAACAGCAAATTAAGGGATACACACAAACACACAAAAGAAGTAAAGAAACAATGACAAAAACATAAAGATGGAGAGGGAGAGTTAAGGGACCATCAACTTAAAACAGACTGTTATAAACATAGCTTGGTATATATGAAGCCCATGGTAACCACAAACCAAAACTATATAAGACATATACAAAAAATAAAATGAAAGGAATCCAAACACAACACAGCACAAAAGAGAGTCAACAACATACAAGAGAGCAAGAAAATAAGAAAGGAACAGAGAACTACAAAAATAATAGAAAATAATTAATAAAATGGCAATAACTACATACCTATCAATAATTACTTTAAATTTAAATGGATCAAGAGCTCCAGTCAAGACAAATGGACATATATATAACGGAATATTACTCGGCCATAAAAAAGAATGAAGTCTTACCATTTTAACAACATGGATGGACCTAGAGGGTACTATGCTAAGTGAAATAAGTCAGAGAAAGACAAATACCATATGATTTCACTTACATATGGAATCTAAAGAACAATATAACTGAGCAAACAAACCAGAAACAGATTCATAGATACAGAGAACATTTTGATGGTTGCCAGATGGTAGGAGGTTGGGGGGCTGGGTGAAAAAGGTAAAGGGATTAAGAAGTACAAACTGGCAGTTACAAAACAGTTATGAGGCTATAAAGTACAGCCTAGGAAATACAGTTGATAATATTGTAATAACTATACATGGTGTTGGGTGGGTACAAGACTTACTGGGGGAATCACTTTGTAAGTTATATAAATGTCTAACCACTATGCTATACAGCTGAAACTAGTACAATATTGAATGTCAACTATAATTGAAAAACAACAAAAACATTTAATTAAAAAAGAGTAAACACATGAAAACTTTGTTCAACTCTGTGTTCCCCTCAGCTATCGTTAAATCTCTTTGATTCTTTTTGTGAAAAGGTCTTAAAAGATTGGTCTTCAAGCCCTCCCTCTATGACCTTATCCCCCATCCTTTGCAATTAATTCTGTATCATCACTATTTCAGTAATATTGTCTTTTTAGTCAATTAATAACCTCCTCAACAAATCCAATGGTGTTACCTTTGATTTTTCCATGGCATTTGAAAGTGTTGGCCATTCTCTCTTACTTTCAGTTCTGTTTTTCTCCTGACACCCTCAAATAATATTGCTCTCTTACTGGCCTCCCTCCTCCACCTGCCCCCAAGCAGTAGGTAACTCCTAGGCTCAGTTCTTAGACCCACGCTCTCTCCCTAGTCGTTCCTCTCCTCGGAGAAGTCATCTATTCAGTTTCAGTGACTACTTTTAAGAGGATGACTCACCATGTGCAGGTCCAGCTCTGACTTATTCCTCAGGCTCCCTCCTGGTTTCTAAGATTTCAATACTTTAGTTCTTCACCCAACTGTGTTTTTCTTTGTCATCACAACTCTGTACCTGTGCTTAAATAGTTTCCCTAACCAGGAATGGTCTCCCTGTTTCTCTCTGCCTTTTTCAACCCCCATTACTTCTTTAAGCTTTAGCTCAAGTTCAAACATCTTCCTAAAGTCTTTTCCAATAACTCAGGTAAAACTGAGCTCTGCCCCCTTCTAATTGCCCATAGCAGTTACTGTCTATGTTATATACTTGTGTACTTTATTTAATTATTCATATGTTTCCCTTTTGTCTCTAATTATCTGTAAATGCCTATGTGTATGTGTAT
Organism: Myotis yumanensis; assembly: GCF_028538775.1. NCBI lineage: Eukaryota > Metazoa > Chordata > Mammalia > Chiroptera > Vespertilionidae > Myotis > Myotis yumanensis. The sequence continues at coordinate 19,190,405 of NW_027223764.1, read as the reverse complement.
GTGTACTACAAATTCTAAACACAAACACTCATTGATGTTTCTATCTCTCTCTCCCTCTCCCTTCCTCTCTGAAAACAATAAAAATATTTTTTAAAAGGAGATAGAAACATTAAAAAAAAAAGTCAGAAATGAGACTTTTTTACTTGTTTAACCTCCTCAACAAATCCAATGGTGTTACCTTTGATTTTTCCATGGCATTTGAAAGTGTTGGCCATTCTCTCTTACTTTCAGTTCTGTTTTTCTCCTGACACCCTCAAATAATATTGCTCTCTTACTGGCAATATTATTTGCCTCCTCTTCCTCTTCCTCCTCCTTTTTCACCTTGCTCTTCTGCTTGAGGTACCTGTATGATGCGAATGTTGTTATGCTTGACATTGTCCCTGAAGTCCCTTAAACTATCCTCAGTTTTTAAAATTCTTTTTTCCTTTTGCTGTTCCAATTGGGTGTTTTTCTCTACCTTGTCTTCCAAATCACTGATGCAAGCCTCTGCTTCCTGTAGTCTGCTATTGATTTCATCTAATGTATTGTGCATTTCCGTTATTGTATTCTTCATTTCTGACTTTTTTTTTTTAATGTTTTCTATCTCCTTTTAAAAAATATTTTTATTGTTTTCAGAGAGGAAGGGAGAGGGAGAGAGAGCTCTTTAGTTTCAACTTAGCTTTTAGGGGTTAATCACATTTTGAAAGGGTCTTTATGAAGCCTCCAGTATTTCATTGTGGACTGAACAGAAAGCATCTCTCCTCAGGAAAGACTTCCAGAACAGGGCTCTTTGTGGAGCGGGGAGGGAGTTAGGTATCCTTTTTAGGATATCCCCAGTGCTTGGTACAGTGCTAAGTATAATAACAAGTTAATGAATGCCTATTGAACTGAATTCAGAGGGGATGTGGGATCAATGTGCAGGTCTGATGGTGGTGGTGATGATGATGATGATGATTGCTAGTTCATGTTTATTTAGCATGTACTATGTGCAAGATTTTATTGCACTACTATTCCAATTACTTGTTTTTCTATAAACTCACTTAAGTTTCATAATACTATCATGTAGGTATATTATCTGGTTTTATTGATGAAGAAACTGCAGCACAGGAAGATGAAATAATTTAAACAGGTATAGGATGGTCCTAAACACCTAAGACATTTAGTGTCCCAAGTCTTTGCCTTCTAAACACGAGTAGTCCCCTGCACCCTGCCATTGTGAAAACCAAAAGATACCTTCACCCACTTCAAAATGCCAGGGCTGGTCTGGGCTAGACAAATGCCAGCCCCCTTCCCCCCTTCCCTCCCCCCCCCCACAAACACACACACACACACACACACACACACCCAGGAGCCTACTACATACCAACTGGCACCATCAGTAGTCCCCGTAGCTATGACTTAAACTAGATGACCCCATCCCAGACTTCACGACTGCCGTTGGACCAGGCATGTGTACCTAATCAATGAGTGGTTAATTATTATGGTGAGGCCTAACTAAGAAATTCAAGCTGAGTCAATTACACTAGCTCTCCTAGGAATTTGAATAAAGAACTATCAAGCAGATCAGATAGGAAGAGAAGCAGAAACTGCAAGAATGCCCCAACAGAGTGTTGGGACAACTATGGTTATGTGTAATCTAAAGTGAAATGGGAGTGGAAAATATGAGACTACGGGGAAAGGGAACTCAGCAGAAAGCAGTCACAGCTGGAGGCCAGAGAAGCCTGGCAGATGTTCACAACTGTCTGGGGCTGGGAAGACAGAGTTTGAAATTCGAGTAAACACTTCAAATTTTCCACCAAGACCTCAGAAGAGCTGCACCGTTGAGTACGCATCACTGCCCAGGGCCAGGGGTCACACCCTAGGACTAAGGACAAAACCCTAACAGACATGCACTAACAGTGTCAAAATGGAGGCCTCCAGGGAAGAATGAACTGAACTGATAGGACAGGTGAAGGGAAAGACAAATCCTGGTAGAACAGACCTGGTCTCTAGCCCAGAGTCAGGCTGGGGTCAGCCACAAAACAGCTCTTTGTTTCTCAGGTGGAGTAAGGGGGAGAGTGAGAGAGGAGGAAGGGATAGGCACTCCACTTGGGTAATTATACCTGCAAACAGGGTTGGAGGGCAGGTGCCCAGTGGGGGCTCACTGAGGCACTTGGGAGGGGACCATGCAAGGACAGGGGCAACTTGTAAGTGGAAAGGAAGGTGGGTCATGAAAGACAAAGAAGTCATAATTTATGAGTACCTGCTATGTTCCAAACTATGATTAAGAGTTTTATTCAGATGATCTCATCATGAGACAGTATTATTTCTTCATTTTACAAATAAAGAATCCAAAACTCAGAGAGGTTCAGTAGTTCCCATCTAAAGTTACACTATTAGGAAATGGTAGAGCTAGGATTTGAACACCAGGTCGACAACAGACTCCAACACTGGCTTCCTCTCCGTAATGACGTGTTGTGACTGTGTAAGGTCACGCAGGGCAATGGCGCATGCGCTGTAAGACCACTAGCAGAGAGTGATAGCGAGCACACAGATTCTGGTAAAAAACAAGAGTCTGTTGCAGGTTAAAGAAGATAAAGGTATAAAAAGGGGTGTCGCCCTATCTGGTTTGACTCAGTGTCAGCCTGCGGAATGAAGGGTCCCAGGTTCGATTCCGGTCAAGGGCAAATGCCTGGGTTGCAGGCTCAATCCCCAGTAGGGGGTGTGCAGGAGGCAGCTGATCAATGATTCTCTCTCATCATTGATGTTTCTATTTCTCCCTCTCCTTTCCTCTCTGAAATCAATATAGTTAAATATTGTGTCAAGTGAGCTAAATATGAACATACTATCAAAAGTTAAGTCCTCAAATAAAAAGAGAGAAAATTGCAAAAATAGAAATAATCGAGGTGGAACTGAGCTGGTTTCGGAGAGATCATAGGCCACTTTGCAACACTCGAGAGGAGGGCTTGACTCCTAAGTCAAACAGTAAACACACTTTGATTACAGTTAGGAGGCTTAATACAATAAGGAACTAAAGATGGGAAACAAAGTTCATCTAAGAAACAGCTGTGGAGGAAGGGAATAGGAAAGACACAGAAACCAACACCAGGAATCATAGAATCAGACTTTCCTTTGAGCTGGAAGTAATTTGAAAGTCTTCCAATCCCTATCATTTCAGAGCAAAAATGCACCTAAAAAAAATGGCTAAATACCTGGCCTCCCAACTAAAGCCAGGTTTGGTTTCACTTTTATCTGTATAAATAAAGACAGAGAGCCTGCTTTGTCCACAATGGTGCCCTGGAAATTCAAGTTAAGTCAAGCCTATATTAGGAGACCATGGGATAAACCACTGGCAGTTCGAGGGACCTAGCTTTTCAGTCTTCGATGGCCCCTACCACCAGTCTAACCATCGAGCCTATTCTGCAGGAAACTTAGAAGAGAAACTTTCCACTGAGGAGAAAGGTATGAGATGGATTTCTCAGATGGTTCAGTTTCTGACTCTAACCCTTATCCCCTGGTCATTACCAGGACTACCCCAAATTGGCCAGAAAGTCTGCTTAGCATGAGGGTAACATACATCATCAAAGTAAAGGTCTATCAGGGAGTCCAGTAATTGCAAAACCAACAACAGCAAAAATAAATAAATAAAAATTAACATAGTTCATTTCAGAGAACTGGAAGAAAGAAGACAAACTGGCAAGAAAGAAATAACCTCTACATAATAAGACTCTTAATGTCCCCATTTTACAGATACCTTCGTTTAAGGCTCAGGGAGATGAAATGATTTGAATACCTAACTTGTACAAAGCAAAGAAGAATATAAACAATCTTCTGAATTCCACAGGAGTCTTAGTGCTCATCATTCCTTTAAGATTCCTGAATGTCAAGGAGCAAATAATCTATAAAACAAAGTTAAGTCTTCTTTCCCACCAATGTCTAAAGAAGTGTAGAGATTCAGAGAAAGAACGTCACAAAAGTAAATTTGTGCTTGGTGCCTATTAATGCATTTGCCATCCCCATGAGACAAAAACCGTAAAGTAAGGATGGAAAGATATTCGGGGTTAGAGATGAACTGACAAACCCAGTAGAGTAAAGGAAGTTCCTATGCGAGCACTGTCTGATTTAAAGCCATGTCACACGTCTATAGCACTACACAAATTCTTGCTCTAAAGGGGAGGGTGGGGGTAAGGGAGAGAGATCCACCAAAAAACTTGTATGCATGCATATAAGCCTAACCACTGACACAGACACCAGGAGGGTGAGGGCATGAGTGGGGGGTGAGGGGTGGGGTGGGGCACTGAGGGGATAAGGACACATATGCAATACCTTAATCAATAAAGAGAGAAAAATAATAATAAAAGTGCTTCCCAAAGGAATTAAATCTCTAAGGTTGCTCCCACTCAAGATACACTTAATAAGAACTCTGGAAGCCCAGGTTCCTTAAGCACATAAGTGTCCTTGTTATAACCACCCCTTTTCATCTATTTTCATGCTTTATATACTTCTAAGAAGACTGCGTTCTTACCTTGGGTTCTCTTCCTGTTTTGCACAAATTCTGAGCGTCTCAGGGTGCTGGGTGCTGTGCGACGGAAGCAACTATTCCTTTTCCAAGTTTCTGGGCCATTTAAATTTCTCTCTTCCTCTAAGTGCTGGGTATTATTCTCTAATGGGGAGCCCTGAGGAACGCCACAGTGATGTTCTCCCTGGCTTCCCCTAGTCTGCGGATTCCACAGCATATCCGGGGTGATCCTTCTGCTCACAAGTGCCATCATTCCCGGTCTGTCAATGCCATTATACTCCAAATTCTTCATCTGATGCAGGGGCTCTGTTCCCCTGTAATTCCGAAGTTCATACTCACAGTTTTCAAATAAAGAATCATCGACTTTATTTTCTGTCTCAGAATTACTCTGATCCAGGGCATGAGTCTTTGCTTTGGGGTAGATTTTATCATTTTGATAAACATTCCTGTCCCCTTCATAGTATTTGACAAATTCCTTACCTTCATTGACACCACTCAAATCCACAGACTGAGCATTAGTATAATTCCCAGCAACATGATATAAATCGTTGAGGTCACTGTAATAAATATCAGTTTCTTTACAATCCTCAAGATTATAATTAAAATTCCTGTGGTCCTTATACCAGTTTTGAGATTGACCAAAATTCCCCAAAGAGTCCTCCAAACCCCTGTAGCCAGTCCATTGGTCAGTTTCTTTAGAGTCCTGGGGCCTGTCATTCAGATTCTTACAATGTACGTAGCCGTTTGTCTCTCCATATCCCCCGGCTTTCCAGGTTACGTCTGGGCTTCCAGTTCCAGGGCTCGGGTTTCCATAATCTACATTTTCTGATTTCCAATAACCATCACAGCCTCGAGCTCCACTTGTGTGGTGCATATAGTCCTTTCCACTTCCTTTTGCTTCCTCGTAGTCCATATAGCTTGCTTCACTCTGCTCAAAATCCCAGTATCCACAATGCCTTTTTCTGTAGGGCCGATTCCGCCTGGTGGTCTGGTACCTGGAATCCAAGTCATCTTCTCTGTAACCCCCATCCAGCACTGTGAGGTCCCTTTTCTGTAGACTCCTGCAATCTTCGTACTCCCAGCTGGAGCCCCAGTGCCCTTTCTTCTCCGTTTCTCTTTCTTTCCTAACCTCATGGGTTTCACACATGTTCAGTGCGCTTAAAGACACAAGTTTCACTTCTCTCTTCCATGGGCCTGGGTTGGGCTGAAACGTGGACAGGTAGTTTAGCCTAAGGCTGTAGCTGTCCTTCTCAAAATGTCTCCCAAAGCTGTAGAGTCACTCTTCTTGCTGCTCCAGTTGGAGCACGGAGACATGTGGAGTTATTTCAACCTCGGGATCCAATCGGTGAGCGGCTATATCTTTCCCCACGGAGAGCAGGGGATAATTAGTAACTAGCGTTCATGTGATTGGAGTTGGCAGCCTTGTTTGGTGTTTCCCTCAAGCTGGTCAAACTGGCTCGGCTACTTTATGAACTAGAAGCATTCTCCTGCTCCAAAGGTTTTGCAGAAAAAGCAGTGGGAAAGAGAAACAGCCCCCTTTAAGAGCCCCAGGTAAGGTCACATATCAGTCTCATCTGCCTCTTTAATCCTTTAGTAATCAACCAGGGGTATGAATACATGCTTTCATGCGCAGCTCAAATTGGACCTCAACCTCTGCCCTCCCAGTTCAGCTATCTAATCCTGGGACATCTGAAACTCTGGGATTCCCTTCCCTTTAACTAGAGGCAGAACCCTTCCCCCTTTGAGAGCTCTGTTTTATGGGATTCAAGTTACCACCAAGCAGTTAGTTTACACTCAAATCACAAGCTGTTGAAGCGCCTGCCTGCCAACACACTGGACATCCCACTGAAGGAGAACAAGCACTCCCTTTCACTCGGATCTGTGGTTTGGGTAATTTTATAGTGTGACACTCTTAGCCAGAAGAAGACAGTTATGTATGCTCACACTTTCCTTGATACTTGTCATACCAGAGAAGCATCAAAAGCACACATTTCCCAAATCTCTTTTCCAACTAATTCATACAACATATTTACGACCCGGATGGAGAATGAGACTAGAAGTCAGAAAGTGGGGTACAAAAATACCTATTTGACTTTCATCAACATTAGAGAGATACCTCATATGTGTGAGGCAGTGCGGAAGAGAAAGGGATGGCCTAGGTAGTCCATGCCTCTTAGAATGCAGGAGCAACACACCATAAATGTGATAAGTGCTGTAATAAACACCAACGGCAAAGGCAACAAAGCAAAGTCCCGGATGGGCCAACTGGAGGGTGTTCATGGAAGTGGTGGCCTTTGAACAGTGCCTTCTATCATAAGCAGGATTTCCATAGACTTTCTACATACGGAGAACCAGGAAATGGGAAACAGTTTGAAGGCCGTATGTGGAAAAAGTAATAGGAGATAAGGACGGAGGGGTAGGCTACGATAGATCCCAAGGGACCTGAATGCCATCTGTTTCATTCCGTGGATAATGAAGAGTCATGGAAGCTTTCTGAGTAGGAGAGTAACATGCTAAGAGACAGCCGTCGTTACTAAGATTATTCTTTTAGCTATCCGGTCATGTCTAGGAATGATTTCCTTGAACTTTTACCTAATCCCTATTTGTAAAATAATATAAAGCATGCTGAGGAGACCAGGGTTATATGCCCTGTCAATAATTAGATGTTCACCCTTGGGTAACCCATTCATTCTCTCTGGGACTCAATCACCGATCTATAAAATGAGCAGTGGCATCAATGATGCTCCTCATTCCTTCAGTTTTAAAAATCTATGGTTCATGTTCCTCACAACTTCCTTGTACTTTCCTCAAATACGTACTGTCCTATTAGTCACGCCTTTTGGATTCTCTACTAACAGTTACTGAATGAACCTGCAGATTGTCAAATCTTCTGATTTTCTTTCAAAGTCTTTTTGTTCATTTGTTCTGTTCCTTTACACCTTTCAAACCAACAGCAGTAGCAGCAACAGCTTCCATGCTGTGAGTGCATATTATGTGCTAAGGTCAGGGCTGCAGCTTGGAAGTTGAAATGAATTTTCTTTGACCTTCTCCACCCTGCATAAAGGGTCTCATATTATCCTTATTTTACCTCAGCTAAAGAATCTTTGGGAGTTTAAATAACCTGCCCAAGATCATAAAATCTAACACAATGTAGGGCCACAATTTGAATCCAGATCTATTTGACTTCATGGCCCTAGCCTAGACCAACCATGTCAAACTCAAAGGATAACACGGGCCAAATAAACGAGGCATGTGGCTGGCCTGTGGGCCGCAAGTTTGACATGCTTGCCCTAGACCAGTGGTCGGCAAACTGTGGCTGGCGAGCCACATGCGGCTCTTTGGCCCCTTGAGTATGGCTCTTCCACAAAATACCACGTGCGGGCACACACATACAGTGCGATTGAAACTTCGTGGCCCAAAATGCGCAGAAGTCGGTATTTTGTGGAAGAGCCACACTCAAGGGGCCAAAGAGCCGCATGTGGCTCGCGAGCCGCAGTTTGCCGACCACTGCCCTAGACTATCTCAAAATATAGTAAAACCTTAATTTTCCGTAAGACAAGTAAACAAATAAACTCTATCATGGGCCATTATTTCTGAGGCAAGCTTGCCACACCCCTGCCTCTCTTTATTCCTCATCACCCAACCACAAGGAGCACCTAGAGCAGTGATGGCGAACCTTCTGAGCTCGGTGTGTCAGCATTTTGAAAAACCCTAACTTAAGTCTGGTGCCGTGTCACATATAGAAATTTTTTTATCTTTGCAACCATAGTAAAACAAAGACTTATATTTTTGATATTTATTTTATATATTTAAATGCCATTTAACAAAGAAAAATCAACCAAAAAAATGAGTTCGAGTGTCACCTCTGACACGCGTGTCATAGGTTCGCCATCACTGACCTAGACCTACACAGTAACAAAGACTCATCATCTAAAACCTATTGCCTAACCCCAATAAAGATTTTTATTTGGTTCACCAAACCAATAGGATGGCAACATCATTTGAGAGGACAGCTTTTGCCATGAGTTATACAGAGTAAGAGTATAAGCTCAATTTCTGCTAATAATCAACTTGTGGCTACGTTTCACTTCTCTGGCTATCAGTTTTCTTACACGTGAAATGAGAAAGCTAACAGTTTCTCTGCCATTTTAGATCTAAAATTCTATGGTCTTACTTATTTCTGGATATAGAGTACAAGTAACGATTAATTTTTCCCTGTTATGGAAAACAAAGTTCCCTTTAGCAATTTAGTATCTTTGATAAAGCTAGCATGATAAGAAACACACCTAGTAAATCAACAATGAGAAGAGATAAAAAGAGAGGATAAATTATAGGTAAGGAAGGACGGTAGTTATAAAATGACCAAGCAGAAGAAATTACATGAAGCTAAAAGAAATGATCTTTGGTTAAGTGGAGAGTGAATAGCTGGTTACAATACAGAATACCGCCCCCGCCCCCTTTCCTTTTCTAAATCCTGTTCCCAGAGTCACATAAAGATGTAAATTGCTCAGCTTTACCACCACATTACTAAAACCCAGAACTAATCAAAAGCTGTGGATGCACTGCTATTTTCATGTGACAAATCTTGTGTGCAAAGCAATGTGGCCTGAGAGAAAGGAGAGAATAACTTTTCCACTTTCCTCAATCCCTGTACTACTGGTGACATTCAACCTTGTAGACCGTCAGCTCTTCGTTGACACCCCCCACCCTTTTCAAAAGCCCCAAAGCGGCACTCCACCCTGATGTTTGTTGTTTGTTACTTGAGGGTAGGTGGGATGCGACTCCCAGAGTGGACAGAATCCCTGCAGTAAATAGTGCTAGAAGCAGCAGGATTTAGAGGGAGAAAGGAGGGAGGAAGGAGAGGAAAGGTTAAGGAAGAAAAGGGAGGTGATAGTAAACCAGCAAGGACAGGTCATTCCCTAAATTCTTGTTAATGTCTCTGTAACTGCCTGTGGGGGTTTAAAGCTAGTCACCCCAAGATGTGCTTCGGTGGTGTGTGGATTCTTTTGAGCTAAAGTCAACTGTAGCTGAGGGCTCAGGAAAAACTTCCACATCAGAGGTAACCTCTTTTGACTCCAGAGAAGGACAAATTTCTATTCACTTAACAACTGTTCTTATCATTCTCCTCTTATCATTCTTCGTTGACCCTCTGAAGCCCTTAAGGGACCTTACCCCATCCCTAGCTCACAATGTACCCATGTTCCCTTTCTGTCTCTGACTCTCTCATGGATGTGGGGTTCCCATACACACAGGGTGGGGTGAAAGTAGGTTTACAGTTGTGAGCATTAAATTTGGTTATTTTCTCTTGCTAATCTGTCACATATCTATTTGATCATTAGGCCAGAGGAAAGAACCCTGAGGGCAGTTTCTCCTCCCTCACTCCCATGACCTTCCTCCAATCTGATGATCCATCCTCCTCACTTTCTAAGACTGTGATTCCTAGAGGTCTTGCTATTTTCCAGAGAATGCAAGTATCTCTCACCTTACCTGGGCTACTTTACAGCCAGGGGGCACCTAAGTACTGGATGTGTTCTGCGAAATACATCCTCGGGTGATTCTGTCCTTGTGTAAACATCATACAGTGCACTGACACAAAGCTCGATGGTACAGCTACTGCTGTAATTGTATGCACCATAGTTTTATATATGACTGGCGGCCCAGTAGGTTTGTTTATACCAGCAAAGCCCTGACAGTGGGCTATTCTTTTTGTAATGCAAGTGCCTGACTTAAGCTTTGATTGCTGAGGCATCCACTCCAAAGACAGCCATCTAGAATAAACACAGGGACAGCCACAGAGGAGATCGAGACTCAGGCCACCTCTCCCACTGAGACCCCTTTGTTTGAGAGATCTTGGTTGATTTGATAACTGACACTTTGGTCCACTTGTTTTCTCTTCCTGCAATTTAAATTCTCACCAATAAACAGTGAGCCTGCAGAGCCCTAAGTGCCCTCCCTGCCCCCTGCACCCCCCCCCCCCATAAAAGCAGATCCCTAGGCCAACTTTCTCTCTCGCCTCCACCTCTGTGTGCTCACTGGTATGCACCCAGGGCATGTACCCTGATCAGAAATCAAACCACTGACCTCTTGGTTCATGGGTTGATGCTCAACCACTGAGCAACACCAGCCAGCCTCTATACTTTTTTTTTTTTTTAGTAATCTTACTAAAAGTCATGGTTTTAAATAATGTCTATGTGCTGTCAACATTTATGTCTATGTGCTGTCAAAATTTATTTGTCCCAAATTTATGTCTCTAGCCCTAACCTCTCCCCTGAACTCTGGGCCTATATATCAAACTGTCTAATCAATACTTCTACCTGGATGTCTTATGAGCAACCCAATATAATCAAAACTGAGCTGTCCCACCTCCTCCACCAACCAATATCTCCTGCAGTTCTTGATATTAATTGAGAAATTACTGGAAACTCCAATCCTTCTAGTTGATCATCCTCAGGGTCATTATTATATACAGTATGTGTATGTATATATATATCCCCTATATAATAAAACGCTAATATGCAAATAGACCAAACGGGGGAACAACCAGAACAACCAAACAACCGGTCGCTATGACGTGTGCTGACCACCAAGGGGTGTGCATGGAATATGGCGGTCGTCAGCTGCTGTAAGATGATGAAGCAGGTGAGCAGGGGCGCCAGACCAAGGCAGAGCGCCGGTCACTGTCATCAGGGAGAGCCTCTGGTAGTTACTGAAAATTCTTTGCTCCCGTGCATGCGGTCCCACCTGGTGCTTGCACCTGTTGCCAGCGCCAGCCCCGCTCGCACCCGCTGCCGGTGCTTGGCGCCATTCGCAGGTGTGAGCGGCGGCTGCCAGCCCCAATCACCCCTCAGGGCTTCTCCACCTCCCCGTTCCTGAGGGGAGATAGGGGGCCAGCAGCTGCCACTCACACCCGCTGCCAGTGCCCGGCGCCGGTCCTGATCACTTGGTGCCATCAGTGGGTGTGAATGGTGGCTGCCAGCCCTGATCGCCCCTGAGGGCTTCTCCACCTCCCCCTGCTCCTGAGGGGCAATTGGGGGAGCAGCTGCCGCTCGCACCTGCTGACAGAGCCGGCCCCAATCGCTCCGAGACTTCAGCGGGTGCAAGTGAGCCTAGCATCGTCAGCACATGGGAGCAGCAGTGGCGGAAGCAGGGCTGCCAGCAGACAGGGGACAGGGGGCCATGGCGGGAGGAGCCAGGCGGGGCACGGAGGATGGGCCAAGACTCGCCTCTGTGCGTACTGCAGCCTCACAGCCCACAGTTCCTTTCAAGAATTTGTGCGCTGGGCCCCTAGTCTACACTAATAAAAGAGAAAAATGGTAATTGGCGTACGACCGCTACCCTTCCGATTGGCTAATCAGCGTATCCTTATGCAAATTAACTGTCAGCCAAGATGGCGGCCGGCAGCCAGGCAGCTGGAAGCGAACGTGAGGCTTGCTTGCTCCAGTGACTGCAGACTGCAACGTTCCCTGCCTGACTTGCCGGACTCTGAGCTGGCAGTTTGAAACATTCTAACAAATATAGCCGGCTGGGATCTCAGAGCTGAAGTTATACATTGTTTCGATTATAGAACAGCAAACAAACCAGCAGCGGAAGCCTCAGAGCTAGAGCCAGAGCTAAAGCTGGCCCAGAAGAAAAAAAAAAGAAAAAAAGGAGTGGTTGGGAGCTTCAGTCAAAACCCCTAGCCTGAAAGCAGTCCTCAGCCCCTCACCCAGACTGGCCAGGCACCCCAGTGGGGTCCCCCACCCTGAAGGGTGTGTGACCAGCTGCAAACAGCCATCATCCCCTCATCCAGGCTGGCCAGGCACCCCAGTGGGGACCCCCACCCTGAAGGGTGTGTGACCAGCTGCAAACAGCCATCATCCCCTCATCCAGGCTGGCCAGGCACCCCAGTGGGGACCCCCACCCTGATCCAGGACACCCTTCAGGGCAAACCAGCCAGCCCCCAGGCCTCTATCTTATATAGTAAAAGGGTAATATGCCTCCCAGCACAGGGATCAGCGGAGCCACGAGGCCTCCTGGCACCAGATCAGCATGACAGGGGGCAGCGCCCAAACCCCCTGATCGCCCTGCGGCTCTGTGTGTGACAAGGTGTGGCATCCCAACCCCCTGATTGGCCCTGCTCTGTGTGTGACGGGGTGGTGCCCCAACCCCCCCCCCCCTCGGGCCCTGCTCTGTGTGTGACGGGGTAGAGTCATAACCTCCCCATCGGCCCTGCCCTGAGTGTGACAGTGGTGGCGCCCCAATCCCCTGATTGGCCCTGCTCTGTGGGTGACAGGGGGCGGTGCCCTAACTCCCCTATCGGCCCTACTCTGTGCGTGACAGGGGGGAGCTCCCCAACCCCCTGATGGGCCCTGCTCTGTGCGTGACAGGGGGGAGCTCCCCAACCCCCTGATGGGCCCTGCTCTGTGCGTGATGGAGGGGGGCAGTGCCCCAACCCCCTGATTGGCCCTGCTCTGTGAGTGACAGGGGGCAGTGCCCCAACCCCCTGATGGGCCCTGCTCTGTGAGTGGCAGGGGGCAGCGCCCCAACCCCCTGATTGGCCCTGCTCTGTGCATCACAGGGGGTGGCGCTGCAACCTCCCCATTGAACCTGCCTTGAGTGTGACAGGGGGCGGTGCCCCAACCCCCCAATCAGCCCTACCCTGAGCGTGACTGAGGGTGGCATCGCAACCTCCCAATCCGCCTTGCTCTGTGCATGACAGGGGGCGGCGCCCCAACTCCCCAATCAGCCCTGCTCTGAGCCCGATCAGGGGCTGCACCTAGGGATTGGGCTTGCCCTCTGCCACTCAGGAGCAGGCCTAAGCCAGCAGGTCGTTATCTCCCGAGGGGTCCCAGACTGCGAGAGGGCACAGGCCGGGCTGAGGGACCCCCTCTTCCCCCCCGAGTGCACAAATTTTTGTGCACCGGGCCTCTAGTATATAATAAAAGCCTAAGCAACTGTTAAGGCAGACCAACCAGAACGACCAGTCACTATGATGTGCACTGACCACCAGGGGGCAGACGCTCAACACAGGAGCTGCCCCCTGGTGATCAGTTCGCTCCCACAGAGGGAGCGTCGCTCAGTCAGAAGCCAGGCTCATGGCTGGCGAGTGCAGCGGTGGTGGTGGGAGCCTCTCCCGCCTCTGTGGCAGTGCTAAGGAGCAGTGAGCAGGCGAGCGGTAAGGAGCGAGGGGTCCCGGACTGCGAGAGGGCACAGGCCAGGCTGAGGGACCCCACCCCCCAGTACACAAATTTTGTGCACCAGGCCTCTAGTATATATATAAAATTGATTTGAGAGAGGAGGGGAGAAGGAGAGAGAGAGAGATAGAAACATCAATGAGAGAGAATCATTGATCAGCTGCCTTCCACAAGCTCCACACTGGGGATCAAGCCTGCAACCCAGGCATATGCCCAGGAATGGAAGCTCGACCTCCTGGTTCATAAGTCAACGCTCAACCACTAAGCCATGCCAACCAGCCCTCAGGGTCATTCTTGACTTCTTTTTCCCTCTGATACCTCATGTCTAATCCACCAGCAAGTCCTACTGGCTCTTAAAATAGACCTAGAGCTGAGCACTTCTCATCATCTCTCCTCTGCCATCATCTCTTGCCTGGATCACTGCAGTAGCCTCCTAGCTGGTCTCTCGTCTATTAGCAACACTGCAGCCAGAGTAAGTCTGTAAAGTTGTATGTCAGATCATATCACTCCACTGCTCCAAGCCTTCCCAAGGCTTCTCGTTTTACCCAGATGCTGTACTAACAAAGCCCATGCCTTTGTCTAGCTGAATTGGCCTCCTTGCTATTCCTCCAACACCAGACAAGCTCTTGTACTTATCCTGTCCCATCTGCCTGGAACAATCGCCCCCCACCGCCCGCCCAAAAAAATGGCTTGGCTAGCTCCCTACAGTCAGATCTTCCCTAAAATGTCACTTTTCAGTGAGGTCTCCCGATAATTTTGCCTTCTAATACTAGTACATACACAGCTTTACTTCTTGTTTCTCTCTCCCCATGAGGGCAAAGATCGCTGCTGTAACTTCAGAACACTGTCTGGAATATAGCAGGAGCATAACAATATTTATTGAATAAATGACTGCCCCTGAGTTTTTAGTCTTTGGGTCTCGCTACATCTGGTAGAAGGAGGCAGCACTCTCAGTCAGATATGGGCCTGGTGGCATGAATGTTGTGGCTGAGGGGTCCCGTGCTAGCAAGAGACGGGTCCTTTCACTAGGCACTGCAAAACCTCCATGAAATCTGAAACCGATACTTGAAGTCCCTGGATCTTTTCCAATGTCTCCACCTCTTGGCCTGGAGCTGAGGGTAAGAAAATGTTCTGAAGCCATGCTACAAACTTCAAAGAATAGTGATTCACAGGTTAATCATAACTAAGCTAACTATTCTAAGCTACATTTCTTGACATACATTAAAACATCTATCCTAAAAAAAAAACTTTAAAAAAACTAGTTTCTGTCCTGAATTAATAGTCTATTAATGGCTTCTGACTATGATTGCTGTTTTATACCAAGATAAAGTTCACTGGAAATAACTGAGCTAATTTTTACCGAGGCAACACCCCAAACCAGATGTTATACAGTCGAGGATACTTGCTTGCTTTTTCTTATGTATTGACAAACTAGAAAGAAAGGTTGTCATTTCTTTTACATAAGCTTTTATTTTGAAAGATCAGAAAATTATTTGACTATTTAAATCTATTATTTTTTACTAATTCAAGAAAGGATTTTTATATCCGAAGCATCCCAAGGAGTCTTCAGAATAACAACTTGCTTCAGTACATGGAAAAACCATACTTTCAAAGTTTAAAAATATGTTTGGAATATTATGTATCACTTTAATATAAAGATGTCATTGTTCCATATCAGTAATTCTCCAACTTGTTAATCTAATGGCTCTCTTTAGGGGCCCTAGGTTCCACCCAATATCTTGCTGAAAATGCTAATCTCCTGAAAAACGTATTCTGATTTGCTTTGCAACATTTAATTTTAATTAAAATTAAAAATTACCCCAAGAGTCTCTGGTCATCCTTCCTCTTGGCATTACCTTAAAGGGAAGAGAGAAGTTTAGGAGCAAGGTTCCTGATGCAGAAGAGGCTGACTCACTCTACAGGTTACCATCCACTGTTCAGAACCACGGGGTCTGGCCCACACCAAAAGTAACTACCACGATTCAAAGGCAGCAAGACAGATAGTGAGTAAATGTAGAGGTTAACATCAGTAAAATCACTAGTGTTTCAAAGATATACAAATATGAATGATACAGTGACTGTGCCTTTTTAATTAATCAATGCACAACTAGTGGCTGGCTCATAGTATGTACTCAAGAAATGTTTGCTGAGTAAAGAAATGAATGCACAGCTCTATTTGTCAGATGCAGGCTGATGAACCTCTCCTACAGACAGAAAAGAACTGTGATGTGCTCCAATGAGATTCTCTCGGTGCAGTGTGTAGTCCTAGTCAGGGCTTCCACAAGTAACTTGTGCTGGGAATTCGGAGTATGTGTACTAACCCTGAATGTTTCCACTGCTTCAGAAAGCAACCCTTTTATCAGATTCGAGGGTATTATGTTTTAGATACGTACCTTAATTAATTAATTAGCAATTCATTTGATCTGAAGCTCCTTGAGAACAGAGAGCACATCCATGTTTCTCACTGTGGTATATACCCTGCACAGTGCCTGGCACATGGTAAAAACTCAATGAACAGTTGCTGGGTGAATGCGTGGTTGAACCCAGTACCATCCTGAAGCCAACAAAGTGACATTTCATGCTCCAACACACAATCAGAAATGCCTCCTAATAGTCTATGCTGACTCTACATAATGATTCCAAATTTAAAACTCCTAATTCTCAGAGCCAAACACTGGCTCATCTGAAACTACTAATACTGGGCTTTCTATTTCCAATAAAGGAAATTGAGGTTACTTGAACCCACCCTCTCACAGAAAAACAGCTTTAAAAATTAGAGGAAATATAAAAACAAACAAACTTAAAACTATCAACACATTGACAAGATGGGAATGTACAGGCCAAAACCACAGAACCTGCATTGCCCCAGGGTGCTTGCCAGCCACAGAAAATGGAACTTTTGGTTCAATGGCTCTCTGGGGAAAAGGGGCCCAAAACTCAATGCCAGAGTGGCAAGGGGAGGAGTCCAGAAGGAGACCTTCCATGTAATAAGCTAAGATTCCAACGGATTCCTCAGAGTAAATCAGAATTGACCAGCCCCCTTGCAAAATTACAGCTGGGTCCCTGGTCATCCAGGCTACCTTAAGCCTTGAAAGTCAGTTTAAGGTGGAACTGGACTGAGAGTGACTAGTGTTTCCATGTGGGAATTCCTTCTCGGGAAATTTGTCTTTTTGAATCCTAAAAAGAATCAGCTGAGAAATCTGGAAACCCAGAGAAAATACGCTAATACTCCTGTGAGAATAAAGCTTAACAACTAGTGTAGAGATGTTCCTAGTCTGAAGGAATCCACAGATGTTAAATTGAAAGAAAGAGCAGAAAATACCCACACAGAGTAAAAGATTAAGGTTCCCCGGGACAAGAGTACCTAGGAGAGAAAATAATCACAATCTAACCAGATTGTTTTGCTTGTAGCTGTTGCTATGTTACGTGTGTCAGTGTTTGCGCACACGTGTGCGAACAGTGAATCATTCTTGCAAATAAGGTAAATATTAACAAGGTTATGTGCAGAGTATATTTTGCACAAATCTTATAAGCGATGGTCCAAGAATATCAAGTTTTAGAAGCAAAATAAGGCCTTACATTGGCAGTTCTGACACATCACTACATCCCCCAAAGCCATAGCAAGCCCTAGGATTCTCCATCTACCAGTTTTGAGATATACTTCTAAACTATTCCTGCATTAAATACACAGGTGGCAGAACAAAAGCCTCCCACATTCCAGCCAGCAAGAATTTCTCAATAACGATACTTTTGAGAATTAATAGTGTTTCACAGAAATGTTACGTCATCTATCCTTAAAAATACTACGCAGTGTTTTTCAATGGGTATGTGAGTTAATGGACTGGTACTACGTGATGAAACTGGTATTCTTCTTTATTCAACTGATCTTCTTTTCAGGACTAATTGAATATTCGGTCAGTGCTCTTACTATGTGTTTTTTAATTCTAAAAGATTAATACTGTAAAAGATCTACAGTAGGTGGGTAGAGTCTTAATCAGAAAGACTTTTCTTTATTTGAATCCACTAAATACCACATTCAGTGTATTAATGTTGACTTGATTTTCTTTTTTATATCAATTGCTAATATGGTGCAATTACTTATTTCTTGCAATCACTGACAGAGCCTTTTAAGGTCATCTTTTTGTCTTCATAAAAAGCGTATCCAACAATAAAATTAGTCCCTCAAAAGAGGAGGGAATTAATCAGTTTAAACACCAGGCTTTATTCCCTGAATCCAGTCTCGTACAATCTCTAATCTTGACATTTAAGGCCTAAGATTTAAAGAACTTTTGGTACAATATTTACTTAATTCTGGTTGGTATTATTTTTAGTGTTTCTGTGCCTCTCAATGAAAATGTTCAGCCTACTGAGAAGACAAATACTGTGTATTAGTCAGTGTGTCATTTCCCACACACTGCAGGCAGTAGACTTATTAAATACTTGATAAATTGAATTTAGTTTAACTGGATGAAATTGAATTGAAGTTGCTTGTTCTATAGTTTCCTGTTTTTTTTGTGTGTGTGTGTTTTTTGTTTTTGTTGTTTTTTTTTTGTCATACTCAAGGCTTTGATTTATTACAGTAAAAGGATGCAAAGCAAAATCAGCAAAGGGAAAAGGCATACGAGTCAAAGTCCTGAGTGAATTAAGCACACGCTTCCGTGAGTCCTCTCCCATGGAGTCACAAAGTGCACTTAATGCATGCAGCAACACACATGACATGCTGTCTACCAGGAAAGCTCATGAGAGACTGAGTGCCCAAGATTTGGAGCTGGTCACACAGGTACCCTCGGCCTAGCATGTACCAACAAAATTTCACACTGTCAAAGAGAAAGCATGTGTTCAGTATAAAGCACATTGCTTGCGTAAACAGTTTAGGCACAGTGAACCAGTCTTAACAGGGAATTGTGGAAACCCTCCCTCCACAAACCCATTTTCCAGACACCAGCCAAGGGCAACCTTGAAATGAGGCCTTTCTACAAATAGTGGTCTCAGGACTGCTATGTTAAATCCTTTCTGTACACCTTGTGATTCTATATGCAATTCTCATGAATGTTTTCAAATGTGACTTAACACCCGAAGTTTAGTTATCTCTAAGACACGGATAAGACCATGTTGAATCCTGTAAGGTGAAGAACTGCGGGGATGGTAAGTGCCACTTGGCATAGACACATTCAGGCAAATAGCTGCTATTGCTGCAAGCATTGCTGGATACCCAATTAGTTTCCTGTTTGCTGCAGATACCTCTCAGCTTGTCTTTTCTTTTCTTTACATAAGGTAATAAGTAGTCTGTGTATGATATTATGTCTTAGTGGACTGTTTGTGATGCCACCTGGTTCTCATTAGTGTGGTCTACCCTCCCTGTGTGTCTGACTGTCTTTTACTGTGTGCTAGTCCTGGTGTTTGGAAAACTTTAAGACCTGAGAGGAAAGCACCTCATTCCAGAGAGAGAATTGGCACTTGTTTCTTTCAGTTGTTGGTCAGCAGCTTCTAAATTCTGCAAGGATAGCCCTAGTAGGTTTGGCTCAGTGGACAGAGCGTCAGCCTGCAGACTGAAGGGCACATGCCTGGGTTGCAGGCTCAATCGCCAGTAGGGGGCGTGCAGGAGGCAGCCGATCAATGATTTTCTGTCATCATTGATATTTCTCTCTCCCTCTCCCTTCCTCTCTGAAATCAATAAAAATAT
This sequence comes from Myotis yumanensis, assembly GCF_028538775.1. Taxonomy (NCBI): domain Eukaryota; kingdom Metazoa; phylum Chordata; class Mammalia; order Chiroptera; family Vespertilionidae; genus Myotis; species Myotis yumanensis. The sequence goes on along the minus strand of NW_027223764.1, from coordinate 19,171,072 downwards.
ATTTTAAAAAAATAAAATAAAATACATTCAGCAAGGAGAGTAATCTTTGGGGTTCAGGAACAAGAAATTGGAATTTCTGGCAATTCCTAAAATTATAAATTATCCTGTATTTTTAAAAACTTTTTATTTACATGTTCTTAAATGATAATATTAGTGACCTTAATAATCAACAGTGAATAATTTTCCTGTGTTAATTTAGGATTGTACTAAAGTTTTAGATATTTTTATATCAGTATATAGATGAGAAATATATATAAAATAAATGAAGTTTAGTATTATGACGAACCAAAATATTGTGACAAGATTATATATTTTAATGACATGTAGAAGTGTTCTTTTTTTTTTTTACTGCTTACCCAAGGATCCTTTCAGAAAATCACTCGATTTCCAGCCTTCTGATCATACTCTTCTTGGGATTTTGAATTATGTTTTTTCATTCACTTTTAGAAATCTAAAGGATGAGGGAGTAGGTATGTGTACTTGGTCTGCCATCTTGAACCAGTCTCTCTGGGTCACCATTCTCCTGCTTTATCTCTTATTAGTATCCTGCAATTTCTAGACCCGCAGAATACTTTTATTATTCACTATGCTGATGACATGAAAGTGCAGAGCCCTCGGGCACATGCCAAAGTGGCCTGAGGTCAGGTTCTCCTTGGGTCTTAGAACAACTGCTGTTGTCTCACTCTCTAACTTTTCCTACTTTGTAAATTATTTCTTCTGGTAGCCTGGTGTATATGAATGACGTCTCCAGAGGCTGGTCACCCCCAAATTAAGGAACAGCATTTAAACTTCTGAATGTGCAAAAATGTGCTAGGTGGGAAACAGTGAGCTGGAGTAGTTAAAACCATGGGCTCAAATCCTTGCTCCCTGGACTAGTGACTTAATCTCTACAACCTTTAGTTTCACCATCTATAAAGTAGCCATATGAATTATCCCCGGTACCTTCAGGGTGGCTGTGAAGATTCTTTGTGTAAGTAAATGGTAACAAATGCTTATTAACAAGCTAAGAAATGTTAGTTATTATTATTATTATTATTATTATTGAAATCTAGTCTATAGACCACAAAAATACAAGATGCAGTTTTCTCATGAGTCTTAGCCTAGACATCTTCAGTCCTTTAGTAGGGCCAGGTTAAAGAAAGCTGTATTTGGGGACTTCCCATGCACATGACTGCTATGGATGTCATAGCAGTATAGGAGGTATAAATGTCACTGAGCTGCAAACAAAGTCAGAAGGCCACAATGGTCATAAGATACATCAAGACAGAGCAGTCTAATTGTGGTGAGAGAAGAAATTAGGTAATGAAAAAGCAAATCATTCTTTGTCAATCCAAGATGGTAACATATCCCTAAAAAATATGGGTAGGCTACGACTTGGACTTATGTCAAGAAATAAGTATATATTATTTCCTTATCACTTACCTCTAAGTTGCTGGAGCTCCATATTCAAATTTTCAATGTTGCTCTCGTAGAATGCTAGATTCTCCAGGGTCTCTGCCCTTAGGGATTCCTCTTGCTTCTCCAGCATTAAGTGTAGCTCTTCGTGAGCCCTGCTATACATATCCAAGTCCTGTTCCATTTCCTGAATTCTCACCAATACTAATGGACACTGGGAAGTTTGGTCCAAAGGCTTTTCGATATTCTCAGGGGCCTCCTTCTCTAGGATCTCACAGGTGGGACGGTTACAGGTTAGGAGTTTGGGGGGTACCGCATTCGTTTTCTGCTGCGCTGAGGGAGGCAGGGGAGCTGGGCGAGAGGGCCGCACTGCCAAGGGTGGCTCGGGTTTCAGGTTCTGGTCCACCAGCAAATGGGGAGAAGTGGGTGCTGGGCGGGGTGGCGGTGGCCTTAGGGCCTTTCTCCTCCCAGGCAGCTCCTGCTGGGTGATTAGCTTTGAGGAACCTCGGACAATATCCTTCTCGGAGCTAAAGTCCATGATTGAAAAGTGGCGCAAAATTTTATCCGGTTCAGTGCCTGACAAGCTCTTCTCAAACTCTATCAGCTGTTGTGTCAACTTCGAATCCAGGTCAACGTTGCCGTCTCCCTGTGGAAGGGCCAATGCTTCCACAGCGGGCGCCATGTCTTGCAGACCAGGCTTCATCTCTGAACAAAAGCGGGCAGCATTTTTTTCTTTGAGTGTGTGGTACTTTTTGGTACACCTTGCCTTACCCTGGAGTTGAGGGCTCAAGTGGCTAGGCCGGACCACCCTAGAGGCTGAAAGAGAAGAGCTTTCAGGAAAAGGATACGCTCGCTGCGTAAGGGTTTTCGGCTGGGAGGATGTTTTCCTGGAAGGGAGGCTGGAATAGTCTCTAGTCCTTGATTCTAGAGGAAAGGGGTCAGAGAACTGCCCTGAGCTTGGATGGCTCCCTCCTGCTCTAGAATAATACTGGTTTTTCTGCAGTTGGGGGTGGAAAGGTACATGAGGTTGGGAGGAAACACCATTGATGACCTCTGAAGAATCCTTTGTGGCAGAGTCTTTGGCAAGAGGCTGCCCATGCCCTGTGCCTGGGCTTCTCGGCGGCCCCCTGGAGGTGCCCTCATCCCAATGAGAGATTGTGTTTACTTCATATTCAGAGGTCAGATGATCTGGGGGAGAAGCAGATGTTTCAGAAATAATACAGTTGGACTTCTCTTCTTCATACTCATGAGATTCATGTCCTTTTTCTCCCAGTACTAAGGAGTTCTCTGAGCAATCCAAAGACGTTTCAGGGACCCTGTTAAGGCTGCTTTCCTGTGGCAAGACCACAGTTTCCTCCACCTTTGTTTTAGGACATAAATTTACAAACCGGTAAGGAAAGATGCCTGTCCTGCCCTTCAGTGATCCTTCCAGCCAGCCATCTTCCAGGGTCCCCAGAATTCGGATCTTATCGCCTACCTCAAAATCCAACTCATTCGGCTCCAGGGCTTGGAACCTGTAGAGGGCGATTCCGTAGGTCCCTGGCTGCTCGTCCTCCTCGTCCGGCCCTCTCTCCTCTTCTCCTGTAGGGGTGTCTACTTCACCATTTTCCATGCAGTCATCATGATTTCCAGACCTCACCGACTTATCCACAGTCCTCAGGGGCCCCAAAAGTTCTACAAAACCTTCGGGGAAAATGCCTCTTCGACCCCCTAGTTCCCCTTCAAACCAGCCTGGTTCAGGAACTCCGATAATGGTAATCACATCCCCTTCTCTGAAGTCCAGCTCCTCATCCAGCTGGGCAGAGAGCCCCATCAGCGCCCGGGCCTGTCCCATTGAATAGTCAGGAATCTGCAGCAGGGCACTCTGCGAGTGCCACTGCCGGCTTTGTGAGGACAGGCAGAGCTCCCGGACACACGAGGATGGGAAGAAGCCCCGGGCACCCCAGCAGCTTCGGCCTTGCAGCCAGCCGGCAGTGGGAGCGCCATCGAGAATCACGAGGTCACCTAAAAAAGAGAAGCAAAGATAATGGCCCCATTCATCACCCCAGAAGAATCCTATATAATAAAACCCTAATATGCAAATTGACCAAACGGCAGGCCTACCAGTCGCTATGACGCTCACTGACCACCAGGGGGCAGACGCTCACCACAGGAGCTGCCCCCTGGTGGTCAGTGTGCTCCTACAGGGGGAGCACCGATCAGCCAGAAGCTGGACTCATGGCTGCCGAGCGCAGAGGCGGTGGCGGGAGCCTTTTCTGCCTCCACTGTAGGCTGGTGGTAAGGAGCGAGGGGTCCCGGACTGCGAGAGCCCCGGACTGTGAAAGCTCCGGACTGCGAGAGCCCCGAACTGCAAGAGGGATATCTGACTGTCAGCTTAGGCCCAATCCCCAGGGGAAATCCGGCCTAAGCCAGTACGAGACATCCCCCGAGGGGTCCCTGCGAGGGTGCAGGCCGGGCTGAGGGGGACCCCACCCCACAGTGCATGAATGTTGTGCACCGGGCCTCTAGCATTACTCTAACTAACACTGTAAACCATCATTTTAAACATTTACCGAATTCAAGGAAATATACACCTAGAGTTTTAAGCAAAGAACACTTTTGACAACTTAGTGAATTTTGACAATTTAATGACAATATACTGAAAATTACTGTAAAACAGTGATTTTCAAAGTGTGGTCCATGGGATCTAGGGTAAGGGGGTCCCCAAGTTCCTTTCAGAGGGTCTGAGAAGGTCAAAACTATCATATTGTCTTCATATACTTCACTCAAAACAACATGAAAACAGATACAAATCTGAGAATCCAGCTTTCTTTTATTAAATTAAACATTAAAGAGATCTGCAAAAATATAAAACAACGTTGTAAGACTCAAATGTTCATTGCTTAGAAAACTAGTTATTTTTGCTAAAAATATACTATTTATATTAGTATGTCATGGCTTTTAAAAAATGAATAAACATTTTAAAATTTCTCAGTTTTTATAGCTAATATGGTAAAATATAAATAGACCCATGTAAGCAAAGCTCTTGTTGTCCATTTGCTAGTGATTCTTCAATTCTAACTGTCAAATAAAGAACTATACCTTCCCTCCAAAACAAGCTCCATTCTGCTGACTTCCTTTTTCCTCTAATTTCTTCCTTCAGAATATTTATTCCATTCATTACTTGCTCTTTGCTTCCACCTTAGTCCAACTCACATGATCTCACTCTTATAAATCTTGCCTTTAGACACTGTCTCTTCCAATCTACCAAGTGATTCCTGCCCAAGATTATAACTATATCAATTTTATCATATCCTTTCCCTGCTCAAACATTTACCCTGAAGCATGAAGGCTTCTTCCTTCTGTCAAAGGCTTCTTCTCTAATAATCCTATTCTTACTACCTGGAATATATAAAAAATAAGTTTGCTCTGGATACTCTCTAAAGAGGTTTAGTTACTAAGCTGCATGTTTCACCTCAATGTAACTTGGCATTCCTATCCAGTCATAATATCCCCTGCTCCCACCCCCAGCTATCCAATATATATCACCTATGAGACCCTATTTCACACGAAGGGATTCTCATTGTCTCCTATACAAGCCTCTTCATCTGAAACCTTAGCATGCCACTCTAAAGAACCTAGAAGACCATGTTCATCTTACGTAAATGATCATAGTAAATGATCCATATTATTAATTTTGACACTTAGATTTTTATATACTACACAGCCTCTAATGTAAAATTTTGCACTTAGTGGTAGGCACCCCATACATTTTCGCTGATTTGATCCTGTATTCCTGAAAAATAAGGTCTTGGTCCTATATTTCTATATTCCTTTAATTTATGATTCAATGCCCACTGGTCAGAGCTTACAGTCCTGATAACTACAAGCGATTTCCCCTCACCAGCTCTACGGCCAGTCCATCAGGGCCACAAGGGAGCTCGCTGGAGACAGCTACTGTTCAGACACAATAGCCTTTTGGTGAATAGGCCTGCTGGTGAATAAGAATAAAAGCATGCCATACCTCCTACTCTACTGGCTTTGAAATGAACTGGACTTCTTAAAGCTGTAGAATTATAATATTTTCCTTGTTTTGCCAGATCTCCATGAAACTCCTATAATAAGCCTTGTTTTCCTATTTTCAGCTGGGTGACGATCTTACTAAGCTTTATTACCTGACTAGAGGCTCGGTGCACAAATTTGTGCACAGGTGGGGTCCCTTGGCCTGGCCAGCAATCAGGGCCAGCCAGCCGGGGGGAGGGACCTCGGGAGGTTGGCCAGCCGGCCATGGGGGGAGGGACCGCGGGAGGTTGGCTATGGGAGCACACGGACCACCAGGGACAGCTCCTGTATTGAGCATCTGCCCCCTGGTGGTCAGTGTGTGTCATAGTGACCAGTCAACTGGTCGTTTGGTTGACCAGTCCTAACAGTCGCTTAGGCTTTATATATATAGATAGACTGTCATACTGTTGGTTATGTCTATATAATAAAGGTGGTTTTTAAAAAATCACCATTTAGCTTCCTGAAAAGCACTTTAGAGATCATTGTTCAACACCCTTATTTTATAATCCTGTTTGCTGAATTTTAGCATGAGTCTTTCCTTTTCATCTGAAAGACCCATGCAGCTATTCCCCTGGCATCCTAGGTGACCCCTTAGGAATGCAGGCTACCTAGTGGTCATTTCTAGACCAACATGAGGAACTCCTGGAGTACAGTGGCCAGATGTCGAGAACAGAAAAATAAGAAGTGTGGTGACTCTTAGCCTGAGCCTTTCACTCATGCGCGATTAATCCCAGAGGCCACACTGCTTGTTTCTTCTGGTTGGATTGTTTTATTTAAACAAGAACTGCATCAGGAATAAATAAGAATGAAGGCAAGTCTTCTTAGAATCTGAATACAAGTAATTTGACTCTAAGTATTAGATACCTCATTGAATCCTAATGCCCAGGGCACTATGTGCTTTATGCAGATTAACCATATATTTTACATAGGTTTACATATGAGCTATATCAGAACCTTAATCCTGATATCTCACATCACAGATTTGACTGATAAATATTTGTAAATTAGTTGTTCAGTTTGTTTTTTATTGGTCCTTTTTGAGGGATGAGGAAGTGGCCTAGAAACAAAGTTACAGTGGGGCCTTGACTTACGAGTGTCCCGACTAACGAGTTTTTCGAGATACAAGCCGTCTCTCGGCCGATTTTTTGCTTTGAGTTGTGAGCTAAAATTCGGGTTACGAGCCAGTTTCAGATACCCCACCGCTAGTTGGCGCAGCGAACGTCACAGTGAACGCCACAACATCAGCCCAGCATCACGTGTCTCACTCGTTCACTTTTTGGTTTGATATACGAGTAATTTGAATTACAAGCTCTGTCACGGAACGAATTAAACTCGTAAGTCAAGGCCCCACTGTATAGGCAAGGAATAAGGATTGTGTTAGGTAGGGCAATGATTAGTGATATTCACCTCCCACTAATTTTTTTTCTCTTTTCTTTGTAATACTCTTTGTATGTGTGTGTGGGGGGGGGGTGGGGGACAAGGGGGCTCTCTTTTTTTCCTCCCTCTCTTTATTTTTTGGTAGAGTCAGTGGCCCTGGCTGCATTGATCCTTCTAAGAGATAGACTTGTTGCTGAGTTTAAATATAACTCCAAATACAAGGAACAGTCCAAAACAATAAGATAGCTTTGGGAAAAGGAGAAAGGGTGACATCTGCTGGAAGAATCTCTGGGGTTCTAGTTAGAATCTCCCCGGAAAAATGTACATACACACAAAACTCCACCTAATTATTGGGAAACAAGGTCCCCCAAAACACCTCTGTGAACTCTAGGAATCCCAGGTTAAGAATAATAAACATAGCCCAGCCATTGTGGCTCAGTGGCTGAGCATCGACCTATGAACCAGGAAGTCCTGGTTCAATTCCCTGTCATGGCACATGCCCGCGGGTTTTGGGCTCGATCCCCAGTAAGAGGTGTGGAGGAGGCACCTGATCAATGATTCTCTCTCATCATTAATGTTTCTATCTCTCTGTTCCTCTATGAAACCAATAAAAAATATTTTTTTAAAAAAGAATAATAAAAATAGCTCATCTTTGCCCTGGTGTTTCTCAGTGGTTAGAACATTGGACTCTGCACCAGAGTCTTGGTTTTGATTCCCGGTCAAGGGCACGTACCTGGGTTGGGGGTTTCCTCCCGATCCCCAGTCATGGCGTGGAGGTGGCCCTGTCTCCACACCCTCTGACTGGCCTGATGTGGGTCACAGCCCTCCCGTGGGAGTGAGTAGGGACAGATGAGGTTCCCTGCCATCACACCTTGATCTATTCTTCCTGCCTTCCCAACACTGCTTAGCAAGGAAGTACACAGAACGCAGCCAGAGTCTCAGTGTAAAGTGAGGTGTAAGAAACTTTCAAATTTAGTTTTGAGATTAAGATCGAAATGCAATATTCCTTTCTTCTTACTGACCAAGGGTTAAGGAGGTTTGTGAGGTTTCTCCCTCTTCCTACCTTCTCTCTCTCTCTCTCTCTCTCTCTCTCTCTCTTGCATAGGGTTTAAAAAATTAAGCCATACTCCAAAGAGCAAGTAACAATATTAATAACATACCTTTGTATGTGTGTGTAGGGGGGGTAGGGGGCTCTCTTTTTCCTCCCTCTCTTTATATTTTTTGGTATAGTCAGTGGCCCTGGCTGCATTGATCCTTCTAAGAGACAGACTTGTTGCTGAGTTTAAATATAACTCCAAATAAATTCTACCATTTTGAGACCGTTTTCTGAATCATCACAGAATTGCATTGATATAAGTGTCTGTGCTTATGCAGAAATGCACGGGCTACATCAAGTATACTTGTTGAAACAGTTAACAGTCCATCTTTAGAAGGTCACATATCTATTAGAGCAGTGGTCCCCGGACCACTGGTGGTCTGTGAGGTCCGAAAGGTAGGCGACCGCTGTATTAGAGTACAAAAGTGGGAAACACTTGGAATATCATTTGAGACCTGGCTATGACTATCCATTTTAAACTGGTTCTGATGAGAACTTTAATAATGTTACCCAATGTACAGTAGTAAATGGGCCTATTTTACATCTGCCTCTTAATTTCCATACCACGTCTGCTGCCCTACTATTATGCATTAATAAATAATAATGTGGTTAGCAAAACCATATCAGTTTCTATGAGAAAGAAGATATATGTAGTCAAGTGTGGCCATAGCATGGGGCAGTGGAAAAACAATGCTGGACTTGTAATCCACTGAAAGGACTTCACATTCTGAGGCCAAAACTTCTCATCCGCAGGTAACATTGTTTGAATCTCATTTTCATCATTATTAAATGCAGTTAATAATACCCATTTTGCAACCTCCCAGGTCTGTGTTGAGGATCAAATGAGAATGAAGTTGTGAGAAAATACTGTGGAAATTATAAAATGCTGCTAAAACAGAAGGCACTGGCATTATCAGCACTGTCTTAGTATTGCTGAAGACCTTCCAGAAGTTAGCCACTTGTAAAAAGTCCAAAAAAGATCTATTTGTCAAAATAGACCAACTCTACTGATCTAATTTTTTAAAAAATATATTTCTTTATTGATTTCAGAGAGGAAGGGAGAGGGAAAGAGAGACAGAAAACATCAATGATGAGAGAGAACCATTGATCAGCTGCCTCCTGCACGCCCCTCACTGGGAATCGAGCCCGCAACCCGGGCATGTGCCTTTGGCCGGAATTGATCCTGGGACCCCTCAGTTTGCAGGCTGATGCTCTATCCACTGAGCCAAACCAGCCAGGGCTCCACTGATCTAATTTTAAACAGTCTACTCTTGATCAACTTACCTCGATAGAGGGGAAGACTGTTCGGTTCTTGGGATGTACATTCACAGATACAGACAAACAGCCTCTCTCCTTCTTTTAGGCTGGGAATGGTCACAATTTCCACAAAACTACTGGGGAACTGTCCTGAAAATAAAAGCAAACATTTTGAAAAAAAATTTTATGCCTATGTACCAGGACAAAAATTGTTTTTCTGAGCCCATTAATAGGGACCAATTAAAAACTCAGTGAGAAAATGCAATTCCAGCCAATGAATATTTACTGGATGTCACTTATGCCAGGAGCACTGCAGAGGGGAGGAGGAGTAAGACAGTCTTGGCCATCAGAGATCTGAAAATCTAATTCAGACAAGATCTAGTTCAGACATAAACAAAAATTCAATTCTAAAATCCAATGTCACGATACAGGTACACAAATTACTATGTGATTTCAGAGAAGGGAGAGAATGGGTCAGGAAGAATATGAAAAATTTTATGAAAAAGATAGCATTTGAGTCTAAAGATGGGTAGGTAGAGGTAGACGAGAGACAGAGCCTGTCAGTTGGAAAGCATCAGAAGGTTTAATTGACCCCACCTTCTAAATGTCTCTGGTACCTGTCCACTTACCCCCAGACCCCCCTCGCTGGGCCAAGCCATCAGCATCTCTCGCCTAGCTTACTGCACCAACCTCCCATCCCGCCTCCCTGCCTTTGGTTTTGCCCCTTTCTACCATCGTTCAATTGGCAGCTGAGAGCTTTCTAAAAATCTGATAAATACCTTAAAGCACATGAATGGTTTCTCATTTCTGTGACTCCTTACCATGGCATAGTCTGTCCTCCATGATCTAACTTCTGCTCATCTCCCAAGCACTACCCCCCTCCTCCACCATTCACACTTCATGCCATACTGAACTTTTCTCAGTCCCTCCGTGTTCTCTCTCATTCCAGGGCCTTTGAACAAGCAATTCTCTCTGCCTATCCTCTTTGCCTTGCTAACTCCTACTCCTCATTTTGTCTCAGCTGAGATATCATTTCTACTGGGAAATAACCGATCATCTAACAAATGTGGGCTAAGTGTCAACAGGGTCTGCTCTAAGGACTGTATAACATACTCCAACCCAGAGTTACATAGACATATGTAAGTTAGGATGGCATTTAACATAGACGCATAGTGTGTGTGTGGGTGTGTGTGGGGGGGGGGGGGGCTGCCATCCTTCCCTAAGCTAATTAATGAAAGAAATTAGTGGCAACTTATATTGTAAAAAACAAAAGAAAGGAAACTAGATGCATGGAAAACAGGAGGTAGGTGCCTCTTACCTGTAACATCCTCTTTCTTTCCTAGGAGCCAAAATTCATCCACCACTGCCAACACCTCAATAACATCCCCCACAAAGAGGGGCAGTTCTTCTGATACACTCGGGCAGAAGTCAAAGATGGCTCGAACCACTGATCCAGCCTCCATGTTTTATCACCTGGACAGAAAGGTCAAAAGAAATGGGAAAGCATAAGTATTTAAGACACTGTAATACAGATAGATATCTTGAGAATGATATAGCTTAAGATATAAAGATACTTATAATAAAGTCAAAGCTAAGCAAATAAAAAGTTTATACTATATAGCTTCTAAGTCTTTCTCTTTTGATGTCAGCCTTCTCTCTGCTATCAGTTTATCTTCTCTGTCAACTTTCCCAATTATCAAAGTAGTCTCATTTATTTCTTATAAAGTAATTATTTCCTCATACATTTCCCTTGGACATTTTTCATTTGATTCTCAAAGTCATTCTGGAACTGGGGGGAAAAAAATGTGACCTATACCTGTGACAGAAAAGATACAAGTTGGGAAATACAGACTTTTCAATATGCCTGCAGAGGACAATAAGGAAATTAACATTTTTCAAGTACAAGGCTACAGAGTATTTTTTTAAAATGCGTTATTTACATGGGGATTTTACATGTGGCATTTCATTGACTTCCCATAACCATCTTAAAATTAGGATACTGAGGCTCAGCAAGTTAGAAAACTAATTTGTCCAAGCTCCCAGAGTTAGTTCATAGCAGCAGGGCCAGAATTCAGACCGAAGGCATTTGACTCCTACCTGCTGAGAATGTGTCTGCAAAATAAATAAATAAATAAATAAATAAATAAATAAATAGCGTAGAGTAAATAACAGCAGCAGACAAGTGACTGAGGTTTCAAACATACTGAAAAAGTAAAAATTCATAAAAAAGAACAAAGACGGGCTATGTAGATGGCACCTCCAGACAAAACTCTGTACACTACACCAGCTCAAGAATGTGTTTTTGGTTCAAAGACACCTATGCCCCAACCTTGCGTAGCTTCCTTGCATGGATACGGTGTCATATATTATTGGTCCCCAACTTCACATGTGAGGACACAGGCTCAAAGAGGTGATGTCATTTGTCCAAAGTCACACAGTAAGTCAGAGATGGAATTGGGAACCCAGATCTGCCTGTCTCCAAAGTCTAGGACACGGCTGGTACAGTAGACGCTCTGTAAATGTTAGCAATGATTACTACACACCATTGCTATAACCAGCTACAAGCTCAAATCTGTGTCACTGATACGGCATCACTAGACAGTGTGCTGTTTCAAGTTTATAAACGCTAAAGAATTTACCATTTCAACATGTCAAAACTTGGACCATGTTTAAAAGGACACACGATGTGTCTCTCGGCCTTCTTCAAAAGACACTGCACATGGCTTAATTCTTTGGCTGATGGATACAAGTGCATTATGAAGACCATACATTACTATACTGTGTTGTTACACATCATACCAGTGCTGTACAGCTTCTAAGTCTTTCTCTTTTGATGTCAGCCTTCCCTCTGCTATCAGTTTATCTTCTCTGTCAACTTTCCAAACCTCTTCCTAGATGGTTGTTTATAATCTCCCGGGGCAGGGGGACCACACATCGCTGCTAAAATTGTTCAAAGTTCCCAGATAAATAAAAAGTAAACAAGCTCAAAATGAGAGGCTAACAAACTCTCCTGTGATGGTAAAATACATGTGTTCCCGCTCGGGTTTTTCAACAGTTATTTTTTATGTGCTCTGAGGCCCTGTGCTTTAGTTTCTGGCCGTCTTCCAAGGAGCTAAAGCTGCCAGATGTCAGATTTCCACAGAAGGGTGTGTCATAAATATGTTTTTTTTCGAAAACAAACATGGTATTTTGCAAGCCTCTTAGCCATCTATACGTTATTAAAACAACTCCCCAAGATTGGGACAAGGTGGATATTATTTTCCTTCTGATACATTTTCTCACTACAAATTCCATCTCACTATCTGACTAGATACATACCTCGTTATCTACAATGCCAAGTAACGAATAAGTATAAGCCCTGAGGATGACTGAGCGAGCTACCCATCACACTGAGGAGTGACCTTTGTCATCTGGAAGAGTTAAGCTTCTCCCTGAGAACGTCTTTGCTCTACCCGAAAATGACTCAGAAGCAGAGGAGGAGGGTCTGGCTCAATAAATACTTTTACTGACTGACCTCCTACCCTATTGGAATGAGTGCATAATCGCCGAGGGATACACGCCCTGGAAGGGCGCTGAAGTCAGAGCCTGGCTAAATTACAGGATTCATGCATGAAACAGGAAAGGAGACCTCAGTGTCCTCTGTTTTATGTGGAGTTTCATGAATTTTCTCTCAGTCTTCTCTGCTCATAGAATACGCTATGAAAAGCAACCATCACTGTTCCTATCAGGCCCATTTTAGAAGCCTGAACATATAGTTTTCAAACAATCATAAATAGCTTATATAAGTTGTCCCACCAATTCCAGATGGAAGGCAAAAGAACTGCAGAGGAAATCAGAGCACAGATGGGCTTGAGAGAAAGCAGAGGAAATGACTGCCTTTGTGGCGTGGCGTCAGGGGCATCTGAAGTCTGCTGGGGAAACAACACCTTCTCCTGCTGTGGGTGCCTGCAGTTCCACTGCTGCACTCATTCCACATTGGGGATATACAAATCCTTAATTCTTCAGGCCCCTGTTGCATGTAGGACTCTATAAGGAAAGAGATTTTTGTCGGTTTTGTTCACTGGTCTAGAGCAGTACTCGGCACATACAACACTCAAATATTTGGTGAGCAAATGATTTACTGAACTTTTGGAGAGTACATGAGACTGTTTATATAAAAATCTCTACTTCCACTTATCTAACATTAAACCGTCTCTTCTCTTCCAGTTTGCATCTAAATCTTCCAGATCAAACATTAAAATCTTAGACTTCATTCATCCTCTGCAGCCCACAGACGGTACACTAATGAATGGCGACGGCTATCATTTGAGAATTTATCACATGCCAGACACGGACAAGGAGACTGCAGCACTGCAAGTAGAGAGAGACCAAAGCACTAGAGCCAGGCTGCATAGGTTCAAATCCCAGTGCCACCACTAGGCAATATACTTAACTCTCTACAGCATCGGTTCTCAACCTTCCTAATGCCGCGACCCTTTAATACAGTTCCTCATGTGGTGGTGACCCCCAACCATAAAATGATTTTCGTTGCTACTTCATAACTGTAATTTTGCTACTGTTATGAATCATAATGTAAATATCTGATATGCAGGATATATTTTCATTGTTACAAATTGAACATAATTAAAGCATAGTGATTAATCACAAAAACAATATGTAATTATATATGTGTTTTCCAATGGTTTTAGGTGACCCCTGTGAAAGGGTCGTTCGACCCCCCCCACCACCACCAAAAGGGTCGCGACCCACAGGTTGAGAACCGCTGCTCTAGAGACTAGCGAAGCCAGATCCAGACCTCAGGCCTGCTTGATTCCAATGCCCATGTTCTTCTTACTATAAACACTGCTTCTCTTAAATCTCAATGATTCTTCCTTCAAAATCTTTTAGACTTCCATATTCCTCTTTGGTTCTCTGACATTTTATTATGAAAAGTTTCAAATAATGAAGTTAAAAAAAAATTTACACCCACCTCTTAGATTCTACCAATATCTTACTGCGCTCCTTGATCACTTATCATCTATCTCTTTATCCATTTATCAACCCATGTTATTTTTGATGCATTTAAAGTATTTTTTTATTTCTGATGCATTTAAAAATAAACCACAGATATTTCTCCCAGTACGTCAACATATTTATCTTAACTGGAGCTTATTATTTGTTTATAGAGGTTTTTGTTTTGTTTTTTGGAAGTACCATTTTCCTCTCTTCTTGGCCAAGGACATTACTCTTTTCTCCCCACTAATCTGTCAGTGAATCAGTTTATCTTTTAAACTGTCGATTTTTATCGGTTGCTTAGGAATTTACAAGGTCTTCCTATTTTCACATATTCAACAATGTTTATCAAGCCAAATGCAATCAAATTCTCATGCAAGCTAAAAATATGGTTCTATGGGATAGGCTAATCAACGGATGACATTTCACCCAGAATTCTTTAAATATTTATTCTCTAATCCTGTTGGTGGCTGACAAGAGCATTTAGAGACTTCTCTTTTGTCCCAAGCAACTGGACTCCTATCCCAAAGTATCGACCTCAAATCTACAAGAAAAAATAAAACCCTGCAGATAACCTGACCATTGTCCTCTAACTTTAGAGATTCTCAGGCTTAATTTAGAGAGACAGGGAGCGAGACTGACTTGAGGAAGGCTATCAAGCATATTGTCTTGGAGGGACAGAAAACATGCCAGTATATGAAAGACTGAGACAATCGTGCCAAGAACCTTTTTTAATCCAGCTTTTCTAAACTTGTCTGGCACAGTATACTTTTTTTTAGGTAGAACTTCAAAAATGTTTAACTATCTCACCCCACTTATTCAGAAGTAGTCCTCTTGGTTCAGGCCGATCCAAGCAAAATACTCTCCGCTCCCATACAGCTCTTTCTGTCCAGAACTTGTTCCTTTGTTTTCATGCTGTTTCTTTTATCCATGGTGGGTTCTCCTGTCTTTCCACACATTTAAATACTCCCCACTCTCCACTTCCTCCAAATGATGCCCACCTCGCCTGCTCTGGCTCACCTCACCTTTCATGTCTCAGCTCCTACAGCTGTGCTCTTACATCATCCTGTAGATTTGTGAAACATCAGGCTGGACATGTAAAAGGTAAAACCATGAGAGTGAATGCATTCATATGCAGAAATAAAATCACATTTAAAAACGTGGGTCATGCAACCTTTGACAGATGAATGGATAAACAAGATGTGGTGCATACATACAGTGGAATATTATACACAAAATGTGGCGTGTGTCTACAATGGAATATTATTCAGCCTTTAAAAGGAAGGACAATCTGATACATGCTACAATATTAATGAACTTTGAGGACATTAAGCTAAGTCACAAAAAAGACAAATACTGTATATTTTCACTAACATGAGATATCAAGAGTAGTCAAGCTCAGAGAAACAAAAAGTAGAATGGTGGTTACCAGAGGATGTGGGAGGGGGGAATGGGTTTCAGTTTGAGAAGATGAAAAAGTTCTTAAGATGGATGGTGGTGCCCTAGCTGGTTTGGTTCAGTGGATAGAGCATCAACCTGCGGACTGAAAGGTCCTGGGTTCGATTCTGGTCAGGGGCACATGCCTGGGTTGCGAGTTTGATCCCTAGTGGGGGACATACAAGAGGCAGCCAATCAATGATTCTCTCTCATTATTGATGTTTCTATCTCTCTCTCCTTTCTCCTTTCCTCTCTGAAATCAATAACGATATATTAAAAAAGATGGACGGTGGTGATAGTTGTACAACAACGTGAGTGTACTGAATGCCACAGAAATGTACCCTTAACATGGGAAAATGGTAAATTCTATGTTATATATATTTACCACAATAAAAAGATCTTTAAAAATGCACGTCATAAAATGTGAGAGTGTGTGAACGAAGGCCTGGGAAACTTCAGTAATTCTAATAAGCAGCATATCTACAAGTCTGGACATGCTTTACTAAAAAAATCTTCTGAGATCACAAACTATAAACATTTACTTTGATAAATACTGATATTAAACAACATAAGTCATTTCCAGTTCAGCCTTTTGAGAAAAGATCTGAGCCTGGGACAGACTGAGGCCTGGACGATAAGCATGTGCTGTGTCTTCCACTTCCCCTCCCAGGTCTGTCCTCCACCCTTCACCCTGCTCTGCGCTCCACGAGGCTGACCCGTAAGACCTGCATCCAGGCACCAATGGGTTCAGCCGGTGGGTGACACCAGCAGGAGATCTGAAGGTCGAAGACAGTGAGTTTGGGCTGTGTATTCCCCTGGCTGCCTCCCTGCCGGGCTGTAAATTGGCTGCACGGTTCTACTAAAGGCCACAGCTACATCAGAAGGACCCCACAAAATAGCTCCTTCTGTTGAGTTAGCTCCCTGCCCCTCAGGCCTGGGTGGCTCTCCTGCTAACCATGGGGCACAGTATGGCTCTTTGCTATTTTTCCTAAACCTGCCCATTCCATTGTAAGTAAGAGCTCCTCAAATCACCCAATTTTGGTGTGCCTTCTACATTCTGCTGGGCCCCCGAGGGACACATGCCTAAAAGGGTTTTTAGGATTTATGAGAACTATGCATGAAAAAGATGGGGAGAACCTAGAAAACCACAAAATTAGTCCCTAAATCTATCATTCTAAATCCAGGTGAGAGGTAAGAGCTAGAGATATAAATTTTGAAGGCTTTAAAGATATTTAGAAAGATATTGATGCCTCTACCCGCCCCCTCCCCCCCAGTCCCCAAATCAGCCCCACTTTTGATGAATTGGGTGCATAGGACCCAGACTTAAATTCTTATTGTGAAATTCTGAGCAATCTATTTTTCTTGTAGAAAAGTAGGGCACAAAAGTGCGAGAATTTTGAAAATTTACTATATTCTTTCAAACATTCTAATGTTGCCTAATCCATAGCATAAGTCTAAATTCTAGACTTCCAGAAGAAAATATCTGAAGGGGTTTCCTTAGCCGGAAGATGATGGACTGTGGTTTCTCCTTGTTTGATGCTACAGAGGGTGCAGGAGCAGCACAGCGCACCTCTGCCTAAGGAGGGCAGGGGGAAAGGGTGCTCCCTGTGGGGACCGCAGTATTGGCTCCTTCAGAGGAATATGCGTTCATGGGCATCTGGAAACTTCCATGTCTTGAAATTAAAATCTCCAGAAAACATTATCTTTTGGGAATGGGAATCCATTTTTTTAAAAACATTCTTTTAAATTGATTTCAGAGAAGAAGGGAGAGGGAGAGAGAGACAGAAACATCAGTGATGAGAGATAATCATTGATTGGCTGCCTCTTACATACACCCCACTGGAGATCGAGCCCGCAACCCAGGCATGTGCCCTGACCGGGAATCAGCCATGACTTCCTGGTTCATAGGTCGATGCTCAACCACTGAGCCACACCAGCTGGGTGGAATTCTTTTTTTAAATTACAAGTCTTAGCAATAAGACTATTTAAACTCAAAAGCAACAGCATAGTTTTCTTATTTGTTGGCAATACAAGGCTAAAAAGAACAGTCTCTTTCTTTTGTGTGAAAGGATAAGAGGTGTCAGAAAATGAAGTCTAAATCTCTTTCAGGAAGGAAATGGGAAAGGCTAGAAAAACAGCATTTCCTTCTCTGGTTTATGTTGCTGGAGTTCATGTTGGACAGAAGGTCAGCGGTCACTGACAGGTGATCACTCAGAGAACTAGCACCGGGTGAGGAGGAAAAGTGGACCCTGCCCTTCCTCCCCCCATGAGGCAGGGATTGTGGCCTGGGGCCATATGTCCTCCTTCAGGCTCTTCTGCCTGCTCATATACTCTCCTGATGACAGCAGCGCTGACTCACATGTGCTTTGGCTAAACAGGCAGTGGAATGTAGGACTGGAAGAAAAATGGAAAGCCTGTTCTGACTTAGGTGGGATGAGTAGAGAAACATGGGAGTAAAAGAAAGGAATCTGCTCTCAGAAACTCTCTTACAATTTATATTATATTTTGCTTCTTTCAAACATCTCAAGTTGGAAGGCAGTAACGTCAGCAGCTAGAACAAGATATACATCAGAGTTGCTGTCAATCATGGAAGGGTCCTTCAGTCCTTTTCAGGATTTAAGCTGAACAACTCTTGTCTAAAACACCCAAATACATAGACATTTAAATTAAGGAAGTTTCAGGATCAGCTCTTATAGGATAGCTGTTTTAACCAACTTCAGGATTCCACTCTGACCTCCCACCCCCACATTAAGCTGACGTTTTCAAGCTACATTTTAAAATTTTGCTTATAAATCTCTACATTAATTTTGTGAGTTTCTTGGGAAGACGGCACTAGTGGAGGAAGGTTCCAAGACCTACCAAATCTGAGGAAATGTACATTAAAAAAATTTTTCAAATGGATCAACCTAAGAATTACTTAAGTATCCTCTCGGATTCACATTTCTTAAATTTGAATGAGATTTCTTGAATCTCAAATATGGGAGGGAGTTTAAGAATCACTGAGTCATAAGTACTGGTAAATACATTGGACATGTCTGAGCTAAGTAGCTTAGTGGCACATTAAAATTAACAGCTCCTTTATGCTGTGTATGTAATAAATGCCCAGATAATACATCCGAAAGCAGTTGCAGAAGTGCAGATTAAGATGAAACTAAAATGAAACTTTAGGGTGAGGCACAGCAAACATGTGAAAACAGGCAGTGTTGAGGACAGCTTCCAGAAAGGGCCAGGCACACTTACTAAGCCAGTGTTCCACGCTGTGAGGATAAATGTTACAGAGATCTGCGAGATAGGCATCTTGTTTCTTTTCCTTATCTGTTTTAAGTACAAACTAGTTTTTCTGCTAAAGAAAAAGATTTAAAAAGACATGAGTTTCCCTAAACTTTGGCCTATCTTACAGTATTAAAGTATTCTGGGTATTTTAGAAGAATCAAGAAAGCAATTCAGAAAACTAGGGAACAACAACAACAAAAAACCTGAGAAAAATCGGGGTGGGGGGGGTGGGGGGAAGGGGGGGATGATTTAGATCATTTTAAAGGGCACCAACATCCAAACACCTGGAAAACAGGGACCAGTAGCTTTATACAAACAAATGGCAAAAACTAAAACTTGTCACTTATAGAAACTAGAAAAGGAACGTGGAAGGAAAGGAAAATGTACATACAGAATCCTCCAGTTACTATTCAAATGAACCAGAGAGTTATGTGAAGACACAGCAAACCCACTGAATGGCAGATTCCTTGGATAGTGTCATGAGAAGGATTTAATGTCCTAAATCAGGATGTCCAAACCTAAATTCAACAACGGAGTGGTTCACCTGATATAAAAAAAATCTCTGACAGAAGAGAAGGGGTGACAGTATGATGTAAAGACAATAATAAATCTATGTGGACATCAGGTATATAGGGCTATTCAAATTTTCCATTTCTTCTTGCCTCAGTTTTGATAAATTGTATTTTTCAAGAAACTTGTCCATTTAACCCAAGCTTAAACTTGCTGGTATAACGTTGTTCACAATAATCCTTTATTAACCCTTTAGTATCTGCATGATCTAGAATAATATATATGGAAATTTGTGTTTTCTCTCCTTTTTTCTTAGTCTTGCTAGGGGGACTTCAATTTTGAATTAAAATAAACCAAGAATCAGTAAATTGCCACAATTCACAAATCTTCCCCCGTCGTCTAACATCTTTGACATCCCCTAACAATTTTTAGTCATTCCTATACCCATGTCCACTCATATCGTGTTCATGTGAGGTTCAGCTACTTCTTGTGCTTATAATATACACTCTGTAGATCAAATTGCTATTCAAAACCTTCACCTTCTTGTAATATAATTATGTATCTATACCCTTTGCCGTATAATTATGTAGTGCCTTCCATTGTGGGCAGAGTGAACTTCCCTGAAACATTTTTGTTGGACTTGGCCATGTGACTTGAGAAATGAAGTGTCAGTGGAGATGACATGAGCAGGAGTTTTAAACCACATTTTATGGTTTAGCCTGTCCCCTTGTGTTCCCATAACCTACCATAAGAAGGGCCACTGCCCCTTCAGTCTGCGCCACTAGTCTGAAGGCAAGGGGAAGACTTAACCAGAATGGAAGCCTATAAAGTTCTGCCTGGCCCAGACTAGATCAACCAAACCTATAGAAACGAAAGAAAATGATTGTTGTGATAAGCGATTGAGATTTTGTAGTTATTTGTTTATGAAAAAGAGAGAGAGAGAGAGAACAATATAGATGTTGGATATTTTGATTAGAATAGCTGAACACCTCACTCTTCCATCAAATACACATATGTCTCCCTGGCCAGTGTGGCTCAGTTGGTTGGGCATCACCCTGTGCACCCAAAGGTTGCTGGTTTGATTCTGGTCAGAGCACATGCCCAGGTTGCAGGCTCCGTCTCCTGCAGGAGGCAGCCGATCCATGTTCCCCTCTCACATCAATGTACACATAAGTCATCATCTGGATAAACTTCTATGATCTGTTAAGACCCAATTCAAATGATACCTCCTCTCTGAAGCCTGTAAGATTAGTCCTTATCCCCTGTATGCCCTACAGGGCAGGGATTCTTTTTGCCTAATTTATTCACTGATGTATATCAAGCACCTAATGCACTGCCTGGTACATACTAGTAGAAGGCCCTCCATAAACATTGCAGAATGAATGATTTAACACACTGAACTACTTTAAGTTATATATAAAAATAAAAATATGTATTCACATTCCCAGTGATCATGCTACTCTTTCCCACAGAGCTGTATAGGGTCCCATATACTTTAAAAGGGTAACGTTTATGTTATGTGAATTATATCAATTTTTTTAAATGAGTATCTCTGTTTCAGAAATTGCTATACTTCAAGCAAAACAGTGTAGGCATACATAAATATTTTGCCTTGGAAAAAAGCTAGAAATCTAAATAGCTTATCTATTCTACCCCTTTCCTTCACCCGTGAAGTTTTCCTATACTTCATATTTTAAAAAATGTTCTACACTTGTGTTTTATACTAGCTATAAGCTGGGAATAGGGGGAAGATAATAGAGTGTTTTGCCCAACTGGTTTGGCTTAGTGGATAGAGCGTCGGCCTGCGGACTGAGGGGTCCCAGGTTCAATTCCGGTCAAGGGCATGTACCTTGGTTGTGGGCACATCCCCAGTGGGGAGTGTACAGGAGGCAGCTGATCGATGTTTCTAACTCTCTATCCCTCTCCCTTCTTCTCTGTAAAAAAACAATAAAATAAAAAAAATATTAAAAAATACAGTGTTTGATTACATGGACTTTCACTGGGCAGGAATACACAAAGGGCAAACTTAAAAAAAGAAATCATATTTGCTATTAAGTTATATTAAGTAATAACTATATTCATTGCAGTGAAGAGCTCAGACTCTAAAGTCAGAGAGAATTAGGTACAGTTGCTGTCTGCCTTTTCTCAAGCTAAGTGACCTTGGGCAAGTTACTTACACCCTCTGAACCTTCCTTTCTTCATCTGTAAACTGAAGAAAATGACAGTATAAATAACTTCATGGGCAGTTACGAGGATTAAGTTAGATAATGTCAGTGAAACATTTAATACAGTTCCTGGCAAACAATAAGCACTCAGTAAAGGTTGGTTACGAGAAAGGTCTGATGACAACGGAAGAGGAGGAAGAGGAGGAGGGGGAGGAGGACTGTCATCACCACCCAGACCGATTATAACATAAAATAGTACAGATGAGGCAGCCACTTGCGGGTGGGGCGAACTGCTCAAAACTGCCATTGTCTTCTTGAGAGGAAGGGGGAGTAAAGTAACCTGTGGTTACTGGACACAAGGACACAGCAGTTGGCATCCCCCTCCACCCAAAGCCCTAAATGAGCTGCGCATTCACAACAGACCCATGAGGACTTGGCCGCAGTTTGCAAGTGGGATCCCTGCATTCGGGTCCAAGAAAACCTTTGCCAAATGCCTCCCAGGGATAGAAGAGGGATACGAACTTAATGGATTTACGCTTCTAAAAACATTATCCCGTACTTCTAGGAAAACTAGTGGCACTACTGTTAAAGCCCTTGAGTGTACTGGTCTTTTAAAAATTATTCTCCGGGGCTTGGAAATTACAAATTTGAGATTGGCAGTGTTCTACTTGAGACTCTAGCCATCTTTTCTTTGGGACTACTGTGACAGCTTCCTAGATGATAAGTTAGCTACCAGGCTCATCTTCCTCTGTTCCACACTGCGACTAGGATCTCTTCTTACATACAAAATCTCACAACCTTTGCAGGTCGTGCAAAGCTCATCATGACCTGGTCCCTGCCTCATTCCTGAACACTCTCCACCTACCACACACCTTAAGCTCTAGCCTCACCCAAACACTGGCAGTTCTCTGCAGGCACAGCTTTATAATACAACACAATTACATCTACAGATTGCTTCTCAAACATATTATCTCATGTGTGTGTTGTTGCTACCCGTGCTTGGGTATGCATAAGAAGTGCCTATTTTTATTATTAACCAATCACTGCAAGAAAGAATAATATACCAGCAAATCACCTCTGGTTAATACTTTTATTGTGAATAATAATAATATTTTAATTTGTAAATCACTAAATAAGTAAATCCAAGCATAGGTTCACACTTCAATAATTTTTATTCTTTTTACTTTAATATTGAGTCACTGCCCTGCAGAACTATCATATTTGACTAACAGGTCAAGGCAACAAGACTAAAAAAAAAAAAGAAAAGAAACTGATTCTCTTCATGTCTAGAGTGGTCCAAATATTCTGATAACTGAACAACATATACATAGAGGCAGCAAAAAGGACAGTTAATACAAATTATGGGTTTAAAAAGCGTATGTATCAGTATTATGCTCCACAGTCCAGCTAGCTGCTGAATTATACAGGACCCCAACAAGCACTAACAAAAGTCTGGTTTTAATGTAAACTCATTCTCCTCTTACCTGACCCTCCAGGGATTCTGTTTCCTGATAAGCAGATCTAACTGTAAGACAATAATATCCCAAGGAGGTTCTGGCACTGAGCCTTGCAATCCTTAAAGCAACAAACGCTGTCTGAAAGAAGAAAACCAGACGACTCACTCACTTCTCAACTCTCTGCCCTAACACAAGGGAGCAGAGACTGCCTTGCCAAATAACAGTTATAAAATTTCTTCAGAGGCAACATGTTTTTAAATAGAGATGGTCTGTTGTTGATCTCATTCCTAACACCCTAGGGCCTTTTGGAAGACTCCTCAGAAATGACCTCTGAGCCAGACCAAGCTACGTGGGTCAGCACATCCTTTCTATTTATGGAAGCTGAATAACTTGGAACCTCCTATACTGATCAATAGATGAAAAAGTGAGTTAACTCACCATAGGTCAATAAAGCTTTGTCAAAAGTCACTTAAAAAATTCCAGAATGTGAGAAAGAAAAGCCCAGTTTCTTCAACAAATGTTTTGTAATCAAAACATTCAAATTAAAAAGGAAGGAAAGGAAACTTATCAATTAAAAGCTACTTAAGCCAAACCGGTTTGGCTCAGTGGATAGAGCGTCAGCCTGCGGACTCAAGGGTCCCGGATTCGATTCCGGTCAAGGGCATGTACCTTGGTTGCGGGCACATCCCCACTGGTGGGCGTGCACGAGGCAGCTGATCGATGTTTCTCTCTCATCGATGTTTCTAGCTCTCTATCCCTCTCCCTTCTTCTCTGTAAAAAATCAATAAAATATATTTTAAAAAAATAAAAAATAAAAAAGCTACTTAAGAAACACATAAACTAAATGCAAGGTGTGCACATTTCTTGGATGCCAAATCAAACAAATAAATTGTTTTAAAAAATTGAGATGAATGGGGAAATTTGGAACATTAACTAGATTCTTGATTTGCATTAATGACTGCTCCCTTTTTTAGGTGACAATCATGGTATTGTTGTCATATGTAAATAAAAGGGAATCTTTTTTATTTTTTTTTAAGTCATTAGAACCAGAGAGTCTACAACAGGGGAAAGGGAGGTAGAATACAGAAACTAACTCAGTTTTATAGATCTTAAGTTGAGTGTTGGGTACATGGATATTTGTCTTATTATTTTTTATCCATTTTTGAATGAAACCCAGAAAAATGGAAAAAAGAAATACTCATAATTATAATTCATAATATACTTATTGCTATCATTATTGTTGTAGGAAAGAAAAAGAGATCCATCTAATTAGAGTAAAAAGTGGAGACAGGGAAGTAATTTGAATATATGGTAGATTTGGATCAGAGTTAAGGGCCAGGCAGCAGAGTTTAAGATTTGTTGGGGGAACTGTTGGGTAACAAGTGTCCAGCCATAGAGTAAGAAATTAAAGCAGTCCAATAGTAGTCTATACGGGATAGCATTATGGTGTATTTATGGCAGCCTTATTTTTTTTAGTGCCCTAGACAGTGCAACTGATGACTTGAGGCCTTGCTTTGTAATAAAGTGACCGGGTACACATGGCATGACTGTTCATCATGACAAGCCTGAACCAGATCCAGAAATGACAGAAAAGCCAAAAGGTTTCTGCACTGCTGGGAACGGGAGGGAAGAATAAACTAGAAAGGGGGAGGACATGGGCATGAGGCTAGGGAGTTCAGCACAACTCGGCACATCCATTGCGACTTTTTCTGCTGATGGGGCACATCATTTATCCGAAGAGAATCACCTCATCAGAACAATGCAGTGTGTGCTGGGCCTAGAACCCAGGGCCAAAACGTCAGCACTGATTATTCTCCTGGGCCCTACTCCCACCACGTGCTTGTCAGCAACATACACTCGCACACATACCACTTGCAGAAACCATAGGCTGAGCGGCTAGAACAGATGTAGAGAAATGAGGCCTGTGGCTGGGTTGACAGTTATGCTTACAGGGTCAATGTGGAAATGAGGATTCTGCTAGCTTATTGAACCCATGTATTTCAAGGAGGCTACGAGAACGTTCTCCCCTACCCCTCCCTTAGATTTCCCTTCTCTGGATCATAGTGCTGCCTCTTTCACGGTTGATTTGTTTTATGGATCCATCTGTGGAGGGCACACTATGTGCCAGGCACAGCTCACGGTGCTTAAGAGCCATCAGGGAATAAAAGGAAGATTCCTGCCCCTGAAGAGCTTTTCCCTTGAGGGGAGGGGCAGGCAGACAAGTGCGTTTTGGAAATTGACAGGTGTTCCTGCAAAATGAACGAAACATAACAAGGTGAAGGCTGGAGAGTGCAGAGGGGAGGGCAGTTTGATACTGAAGCTACCAGCTGATGAAAATACTAACTTTGGAATTCTGCCGCTGTCCTCTATCACCACTCTCCCTCACCACTCATCACACTAGCAAAGGTGGTCAGGGAAACAAGACAATTGTTGGGTTTATTTCAGAGTCAAAAAAGATAAATTAATTAACTATTTCCTCTACACTCTTTTTCTGAAAAATGAAAGCAAATGTGGTCTAAAGAAGGAAGGCACTAACTGAACTGAAGCAAAGGGATACCAAACAGATTTCTCCTCCCCATCTCCTCCCCTACCATAGTCTGTGGTTTGTTGGCAGTTATGTCATGACGGGTCCATGCTGTCACAATGAGCCTGGATCCTTTATGCACAATGGCATAGCCTGTTGGGAGTAATTAGCAAGCAATTACCCAACTCTTATAAACTAATGGTATCTTTCTTATTGTTTTGTGTGGGGTTTTTTCCAGAGGATCACTCAAAGCAAGTCAAACAAGAGTTGATGGCCTAACCCTGAAAAAGGAGGGGCGATACAAATTATGTAGCCCAATTTTAAATGCATTCTCCTCTTCCACAAACATGTCCTCCCACCACAAAAAAAAGGGGGAGGGGGGATCAGAGAGAGAGAAAAAAACAATGTTTAAATGGAGATTGGTGCTAAAAGGCAAGAGTAAAGATTTGCTTCTCTATATTTTGCAAACTTCTATCATGAAAATGTATAATTCTCACAATTAGGAAAAAACAACCCAACCATATAGAGATACTTGAGAGATAGCCAAAAGATGGCCATGAGAATCAATTCCTCGACACCCCAACACTTATGATTGCTGAAGAACTACCTGTTGAACTATTCAATATTTTGTGAGATACTAGTATACACGCAGGTTAGATTTATACCCAGAGTCGAGCCTGATCCACAGAGGAAGAGAACTATAATCTTGCATATCTTATATTTAAATCATGCTGACGACTATAGTTATGATGCTGAATATGGCTCTCTCATTCTTCACGCCAGCTGTTTAAATTTTGACTCTTAACAGCAGGAAGAAAAGCTGACCTAATGGTGAAATAAACTTATACTGGAATCATGAGATGTTTACCATAAATTTATATATAAGGTTCAGAAATATTGAGGACTTATTAATCGTCTTTTGCTTGAAACTTAACCTTGGCACAGGCTTAGGATTTTGGCATGTACCCTCTGAGACACGATTCAAAATGGCAACAAAATTATGAAGTGTTTAGAAATTAACTTAACCAAGAATATCCTTCTAGACCTTTATAGTGAAAACCTTAAAGTTCTAATAAAGAACTTAAAAATGAGCAGATGAAGTATTTAGGGATAAAGGAGCATGATGTCTGCAACTAACTCAAATGGGTCAAGAAAAAAAAGCACAGAAATGTGGAAAGGGAGTAATAAAGCAAATACGGCAAAATGCTAACATTGGTGAGTCTAGGTGAGGAATACACAGAAGCTCTTTGTACTAATCTTAGAACTCTTCTGTTAGTTTTAAGTCTTTTCCAAATAAAACAAAAATTATTTTTAAAAGTTGAGCTGGAAAAAAAAAGAGAGACACACATTACATGCTCTTGGAGGAAATATGTTAATATCAAAAAGATGTCAAGCCTCTCTTAAATAATTTATAAATTCAATGTAATCCCAATTTAAAAAATCCTCAAAAATATAATTTTGGAAGAACCTGATAAACTTATTCCAAATGTTATACGGGAAAATAATTATATGAAACAAATTATTTATTCCAGGAGAGCTAAGTAAACTTAAATACGAAGACCAGAAACAGGGCACTTGCTGTGCTGGTCATGAGGACATATTACTAAATCACTGTAATAAAAACAGAACAATAAAAAATATGGAGCAAACGCTGACAGATTCATGGAACAGAACAGAGCCCTAGAGACGGACCAGTATATCCATGGACACCATATGAGAAAAAGGGTACCACAATTCAATGCAGGAAAGCATGGGCTTTTTGGAGATATTATTGGGGGCGGGGGGAGGAAAGGCTCATTAAATAACAGTAGAGGCTGGATCACTAACACCACATGCAAGGTGGGCTCCAGATGAATTGAAGATATAGCTGTGACCTAGGGGTTGGGAGGGGCTTCTTACACAAAAGTGGACAAGCATAAAACAGTCAAAGAATGTATTTATATGATTACATCAAAATTAAGAAATTTTTCTTGATCAAAGGATAACAAAGGCAACATTAATAGGTGACCAATGAGAAGATATCTGCAAAATCTATATGTGACAGAGTGATTATCTACATTATAAAATCACTTCTACAAGTCAAAGGCAACAACACAGATAGCAACGCCAATAGAAAATGAGCGAAGATATAAGCAGCGGCTGTATCTGTATGCATAAGAGATCCTTAAAATCATTAGTAATGAAAAAAATACAACTCAAAAGGACAAGATCGCACTTTGCACCTATGAGATGAGAAAAGGGAAAGGCTGCATAAAGCTGAGTGCTGGTGGGACATAACGATGAGGAGCCCTCGAACTCTTGTGGAGGGAGAAAGGCGGGTGCAACGCTTGTGGAGAGGCATCTGGCGCTGGTTCCTCAAATTCTGTACATGCAAACCTATAATCCAGCAATTCCCTTCTAAGTATACATCCCCCAGATAAATTATATGGCGTTATAAGGATGCTCATTGCAGCAACATTTTTGGTGTTAGAGAGTAGGGACATTCTGAGTATCTATCACAAAGGGAGCATTTAAGTAAAGTTATTGTGTGCACGCAGCATGAAGCATTCAGAAACAAAGAATTAGATGTACGCCTAGAAACATGGATGGATCTTATAAACAGTCTTAGAAAAAAAAAAGCAAAATAAAACAGAGCATTAGAAAGATACACATTTAGAAAAAAAAATCCCCACTTTGCAAGATCCTACACAGACAAAACAAAAAACAAACAAAAAAAACCCACATTAAATTCATTAGGATAAGTACCTATGAAGCACAAGGTGAATGGGAAGAGGTTAAGGTGAATTAAAAACAAAAGAAATCTTTTGGACTCCTCGCATGCTAAAAAACAATTCAAATGACCTATGATAAATAGAAAATTAGAAATGTTTCCTTCCCCAAAGTTTCCAACTTTCCCAACAACAAAAGCTACTCTGGTTGCCAGCTCTGTTGATGAGTAACAGCTTTTCATCCTTTTTCAAGCAGGAAGGGAAAATTCAGGGATCAGCAGGGCACTAAAGGGATCAGCAGAGAATATTCACGAAAGAGTGTTTTTTGTTCTCATGACCTGACAGCCTGACTGGAAAGACCTGATTACCTCTGATTTGCGGTGATTCAGCGACAGGTGTGTCAGCAGCACCACGTTTTCAGGTCATTTGAAGCGCTCTAATTTTAGAACCTGTTCGCATACAACCCTCTGGCTCCCCGTGGAAATGTGCCATACTACTAAGAATCATAAAAATGGAGTATGGTTTAGGGTCACACAGCTAGTATGAAAGGGTAGTCCCTTGACCCCCTTCTGTCTATTCTTGCCCAGCAGCTGGAGTGATCCTGTTAAAACGTAAGTCATCACGAGTGCCTTTGTTCCAAGCCCTCCAATGGCTTGCTTCCCCCTCACTCAGAGTAAAAGCCAAAGTCCTTCAATGACGTGCCCCTTCCCACTCCCACCGCCTCTCCTCTGCTGCCACTCACCCCTCACCCACATTGACACAGCCTGGCCTCCACAACCTCACAGTCTCTCACACATGCCAAGCACCCGCCTGCATCCGGAGCTTGGAACTTGCTCATCTCTCTGCCCCCTGCTCTCTCCCCCGTTTACTTTCAGGTCATAGATCAAAAATGATCTTAGTAGAGGCCTTCTCTACACTCTTTGTATAAAAAGAAACCCCCACCCCCACCCCCCACACACACCCTTTGGCACTTAGACCTCTTTCTTTAAAGTTCTCTGTAAACTTGTGATTGTGCGGCCTTCTATCCGTTCACATAGCTGTTTACAGTCTGCTCCACTCCACTAGAATGTCTGTTGCAGGAGGGGCAGGGCTTTGTCTGTTCCATTCACGGCCGTATCCCTAGCACCTAGAACACTGCCTGGCACATACAGGTGCTCAGTGACTATTTGGTGAATGAATGAACAAATCAGGAGCAAAACCCATGCCTTCGAACTTCCCAGCACAATGCCCTGTATGCTCCACTGTGCGGCCTGGGTTCTTAATCATATCCTTCATGTTAGAAACCCTACAAATCTAAACATGAAATAATACACTTTCAATATTACACTTTCTATGTCCATTTTACCTCCACCGATGGCTGACTTTTATAACAGCGAGGATAAAGCATACAAGCAAAAGTTAAGACCTTGGTTCATTTACTGGCTCTTTCATTACAGACTGTTGTATAATCTGATTTTATGGCTGCAACTTTAGACCTTTTTGCCTTTCCAGGGGAGAGAGTTAATGATCTCATAATTAACTGCTAACGAATAAGACTAAATTATCCAATCTTGAATATTAGTCTATTCAAATGTTTTCCTGAGCTAAGAATAATAAAGAAATATTTAATATTAATTGATGTGAAACTTTTTGTAAGTATTCTGAATGAATTTTAAGGATGCTTTAGCTGAAGACCAAGCACACTTGAAAATTTCAGAGCAGATAATCTTGTAATAATGCTATGTTGTCAGTAATTAATTGACTTCAGGAAATGACAGAATAATAAACCTAAAAAATAATTCAAGCCTTACACTTGGCAATAGGCATGCAAGCCTCCATTTGCATTTTGTTTTAATTGTGTTTATCATTTTTTAAAAGTCTCCATAAATATTCAACACGGAAGTATCTGTAATTTTTAAAAATCGCTTTTTGATTATTTTAGCCCCAAACTGATAAAGTGACTGGGAAGGTTGAGAGTAATAAGGACTCTGAAGGTTCACTACGCATCCTGCAGAAAGGATGTCTCTCTGAGGCAGAAATAAATAACTGTTATTGGCACAGGGAAGATAAAAACCTAAACACCGTCTACCTGAACCAGAGCCTCATGGTGTCTTGCACTCTATTCTAAAAATGAATCACCACCATTAGTTTTTAGGACGTCTTAAGTGGTGACTCAAGATTTATGACTTCCATCCTTTGAGTGGAGAAAACGTAATGTAACTCAGTCAGTGCTTGAAGAGGTTATGAATATTGATTGCCACGTGGGTGAAAGGCATGCGACAAGGGTCCCGCAGGTAAGAGGGGAACTCAGAAGACAGGAGCCAGAAAAGAAGAAACAGGGGGCAGGGAAGGCTCCGCTTTGGGGCTGCAGACAAAATAAGTAACGTGCACATAGTTGGGCAGGTTGTCTATGAAGATTATGGTTATATCTCCGCTGAAAATACACAGAATATGAACACTGCTGAAAAGGCATCTTATCACCTTTTCTGAGGCAGAATGTTCTCATCCTATTGCAGGAGATATCTGCGCCCTGCACAGGCCCCACTCTCAGGTCAGCCTTCAGCTGTTCTCTGCCATACACAAAGCCTCTGAGTTTAAGTGAATTTAACATGGAAGGATCTATCATTGGAAAAATCACTTTTCACTTATGTTAGCCCAACACTGATAAAGTAACTGGGAGGATTGAGAAAAAAATAATGAACTTGAAGATTCGCTAGGCATCATGCAGAATTTTAAACCTGTTTTCTTGAAACTTTTTGTTGTCACAATGAGGGACATGTTTCAGATTTAATATGTAAAATCGGGGAACTTTAGAGATGGAAGGGGGGGCTTAGAGATCCTTTAATAATTTAGAGAAAAATGGGTACTAGGAGATTAATTTGCTCACCACATGGAGTCTATTCATGTTGAGAGTAATCAGTACGGCACTAACTCGGAGAAATCATGCCTGCATGCTGACAGGTACTTCAGTCGTACAAAATACAGCTATGGAATCATAAGTCCTACTCTCCCCCTGTAACGCAGCTACGCTAACAGTTGAAGCTAAATTATGCTCAAACTCTAAATAGTAGTGTTACCAATGGCTTGCCATGTACAATCATGAAAAGTTTCCATACACAATGCCCTTCTTACTGTAAAACACACCGAAAAGCAAGGTACCCACATTACAGATTAATGTATCCTACATTATTACACAGATGAGACAATCAAGGATCTCGAGATTGCTTTTCAAGTGGAGGGAGTCTCTCTCGCATTTAAAATTTAACCCTGTACCCCAAGCATTCTCCACAGCGCCTAACTTGCAGCAGACCTAGCCTGTTCGCAACCCCAATATTTTTTCATTCAACTGCCAGCATCGTCCCCCTTTGCAGGGCTTATGTGCTTTGAGAGACTGTTGCCTGGTGGACATCAGTACCTGTGGCAGACACGCAGGTGTCTGCTGGTAACTGCAACCTCCACACCCCCCCCCCCCACACACACACACACACCCCATGATCAACTAGCACCTCTAGCCCAGCAGGTCTCACTCTTGCTTTAGAAATCAGCCCTCCCAGCCTCCCTGACCCAGATTCATTCACGCCTATGGACTGGGTGTGACTCCGGGCTGCAGAAGAAGGTCTCCATCTGTAAACCAAGGAGGCTGGGCGAAGGCTGGATTCTTTTCCAGCTTTCAAATTCCGCCCCATCGCCGGAGGGGCCGGGCGGTGCGGGGCCAGGATCCCCGGGCTTGCCAGGCACCGTGTAGGAAGCCCACGTCCGCATCCCCCTGACTGCAGGCCACCGGCCCCTCCGGCTCCCCGGGCCCTCGCAGGACCCGACCCGGCCGTGGACCGGAGGGCGCCGAGGAGGAGGGCCCGGAGCCCCACCGCCCCAAGGGCGCGCTGGCCCCCGGCAGCGGCCGCCGCGGGGCAGGGGCGGCGCAGGCCGGGCCGCGCGGCGCGGCAGTCCCTCCGGGCGCGGGTGCCCGGTGCCCGCGGGCCCCGGACCAGGACCAGGGCTTCCCGCCCCGCCCCGCCCGGCCCCTGACCTGCTCTCCGCCGCTCGGCGATCCCTCGGTGCCGCCGGCAATTGCGGCCGCCGGTCCCGGGCCGCTGTCACCGCCGCCCCTGGCAGCGGCGGGCGGGTCAATCCAATGTGACTCAGAGCGGCCGCCCCGCCCCCCGCCCAGGCTTCCGCCTCGTGGGGCCCGAGGCAACACACTTCGCCCGGGCCCGCCCGGGCCCCGCCCACCGGTGACGTCAGGGGGCGGGGCTCCGGGACCTCCCCGGGGAGACTGACCCGCCTAGTGCGACCCGGGCGCCCTCTGCTCGCGGGCGGGCGGTCCTGCGCGCGGCTCCGGTGAATAGCAAGTTCTCTCCCTGCAGGTCCTTCACCCCGCACCCGCCGCCGACCCAAAAAGGCACCGTTCTGTTCCGTTCGCGTCTGCGGTGCTTCCCGCTGTGATACCCGGGGCGGCTTCCCTGGTCACCGCCCGCGACACGTGGTTCGCCTCTGTCTGTCCCATTTTTCCCTGAGCAGAGACTCCCAGGACCATCGCTGAGAATCTAAAAGCGAGGATGACAGAACGCGAGAGCTGGTGGATTCCTCTGTGTACTCAATGGCCACGAAGTCGCGCTTGCTTGAATTGCTGTGCCTTAAGTTTCTGATGTCTACATAGGAGCTTCTTAGGGATGCAAGAAGTCCATCACTGTGTGTGCATAACAGAGATAAACCTCTACTTCAAAAATCTCACCGGAAAAAAACAATCTCACCGGGACATCCTCTCTCCTTTCCTTTGTTAGGCAGTAGGGACACAAAGATAAACTCACGTGTCCCTGAGAGATAGACAACCTTTCACAACTGAGATCAACCCTGTCACAGGCCAAAGAATCACAATCCACATTACCATTCAGTTCCCTACTGTACTTGGCTCATTGTGATAAAATATACACTGAATGGCCAGATTATTATGACCACCCCGTCAGTACTTCATTGACACTTGCAAAAATACTGAATATTGAAAACTTCCTAAGCAAATACTCTCAAGGTTTTATTACTATTTGCATAACTAATTCACTTCATTGTACTGATGGGGTGGTCATAATAATCTGGCCACTCAGTGTATATACCATAAACTTTATCATCTTAACCATTGTAAGCGTATGGTCCTGTGGCATTATGTACGTTCGCATTGTTGTACAACCACTACCACCATCCATCTCCAGAACTTTTCCATCTTCCCAAATGGACTCCTCATTAAACACTAACTCCTCATTCCTCTCTCCCCCCCCACCCCGGTTCCTGACACCATCATGCTACTTCCTGTCAGATCCCTCGTATAAGTGAAATCATATAGTATTTGTCCTTTTGTGACTGGCTTATTTCCCCTGGCATAATGTCCTCAAGTTTCATCCACGTTGTAACATGTCAGAATATCCTCTAAGTTGGGATAATATCCCACATTTTGTTTATCCCACATCTGCTTTCACCTTTTAGCTATTATGAATAATGCTGCTATGAGCATGGGTGTTACTGATATGTTTGAATCTCTGCTTTCAGTTGTTTTGTGTTGTTAACGTAAAAAACCATTGTAACCTGTAAAGAATTTTTGTGAGTTTATTTGAGCCAAACTGTTGACATATGCAGAGAAGCAGGACCTCAACATACCGAGATGTTCCAGAGAATTGCGGGTTACATCTGTATTTATACATTGCAATCAAAGGAAAGGGACGTAGGTGAAATCCATTGGTGATAAACTAGAGAGGTGGGAGAAAGCAAAGCAGGGAAACCCCTGGGATTGGATAAAAAGTAAAATCATAGACACATCAGGAATAATTAACATGATAATGAAGGAATTTGTGGTATCTGTCCTGGCACCCAGTACATTAGGTTGTGCCCCAAGGGGTCCAGAAAAAGGGAAGTTACAAGTTACCCAGACATTTCAAAGGGTATGTTACTATAGATGCAAAAAGATAGGCAGGCTCAGTTAAGGTAAAGGTTGACCTTGTCAATGAAGATACCGGCCTAGGACGTAACTGCCCACCATCACTGCTTTTAGTTAAAGTTTAATTTCAGACCATCCTTTGTGGTAACTTTAGGTCTTTGAGTTTGCAAGACTGCCATGCAGGCCTTCCTGAGCTTGTCAGGTCAGCAGGTGGCCCCTTTCGTCCAGAGTGTATGTACCCAGAAATGAAACGGCCAGACCACATGGTAATTCTATATTTCACTTTTTGAGGAATTGCTGTTTTCCTCCTTTGCTAAGAAGAAAAAGCACAACAGAATAAAATCAAAGTTTTAATACATGAGCATGGAGAATTCACATACTAAGCCAAGTCTACATTAGCCAAACAAAGTAGGGAACTGAATGATAATGTGGATTATGACTCTCTGGCCTGTGACAAGGCTGATCTCAATTGCTTCACACACTATTGTAAAAAGTTGTCTCCCTCTCAGGGAAGAGTGAATTTATCTTTGTATCCTTATTGCCTAGTAGCACATAGGTGGGCCTAATAAATGTTGAATGATTGAGCTTGCTTGAGTTAAGAGTCACAGTAAAATTGAAATGGTATTTAAATTCAATAAAATTGCAATGCCCTTTTGTTGTTTTTGTCTATAACCACCCATTCTCCTTTGTTTAGTTACAGTGTTTTATTTTGTTTTTTGTTTGTTTGTTTGTTTTTAAATGGGAACCTATAAATATTTATCTCTTCTCCGCTAGAGAGCGGTCCGGTTCCTGAGTAGGGTGGCTTGGGATTGAGAAAATGAAAGAAAGAGACAGACACAGAGATGGAAGGAAAAAGCTGGGGCTGGGTGGGACCACTGTCCTCTGATGGAGAGACAGGGACAGGGACTCAGAGCCAATACAACGTGTTTATTTTATACAGCAAAAAAACAAAGTTTTACTAAAAGTCAAGACAAAGGAGATTATGTGCATTCTTGGGTGGGCCCGAGTCGAGTCATATTCATTCCTGGTGCTTGGCTGGATTTAAATAACAAAATCCACCCCCTGGCACCTGGGCTGAAGGTCAAGCTGACAACACTCCTGCCTCTGGCAAAGCATGTTTCCAGGCCGTGGCTCTGCCTATGCCACTGGATTCAGCTGACAGTAATCAAAGAAATGCCCATGTGCCTTCCCAGGCGCTCTCTACAGGAACCAACATTCCTGTACTATTAGTCTCCCATACTCACACCTGCCTCCCAGGAAGGGGCATATAACCCCCAACTGATCAATCACAGTCAATTGGGACAAACAGAGAACTCAATTTGTGCTATTGAGTCAGGTCTAAGAATCAATAGTTTGTTGGTAGGCTGGTAGAATACAAGGTAGATGCTGCCATTGCTCAACTAGTCCCTCATGGGGAGAGCCAGTATGAGGCTGATGTCACCACCAAAGACAATGAAATCCAGAAATGGAGATTCTAGACTACATAACTAGGGCACCTAGATCCAACTGTGTCGGAAATCCCTCTTATCCATTTTTATTTATGTGAGCCACTGAAGGTCCCATTTTTTAAAATATATTTTATTGATTTTTTACAGAGAGGAAGGGAGAGGGATAGAGAGTCAGAAACATCAATGAGAGAGAAACATCAATCAGCTGCCTCCTGCACACCCCCTACTGGGGATGTGCCTGCAACCAAGGTACATGCCCTTGACCGGAATCGAACCTGGGACCCTTCAGTCCGTAGGCTGACGCTCTATCCACTGAGCCAAACAGGTTAGGGCTAAAGGTCCCATTTTTAAACTACTTGTTCACAAATGCCAGTCTGAGATGGATATATTTACTGTTCCAGCAAAATGAGAACTTTTTTTAGAGTATATCTTTCCTGATTTTTAGCAATAGAGTACTTATGAATTGATGATGATAGTAGATAATTGTATTTTCTAATCGTCCTTAATAGAAAATTAGAAAGTCTAAAATAGAAAGTTAGTGAACCCTATATCTAACCCTCTGTCTGATCCAGCTGCTATAACAAATCACCGTAAGGTAGTTTAAATAGCGAACGCGTATTTTTCATAGCATTGGAGTCTGTAATCTGAGACCAGGATGCCAGCATGGGCGGATTCTGGTGAGGACCTGCTTCCTGGCTTGTGCATGGCCTTCTTCTTGTTGTAGCCTCTCATGGCAGAGGGAAAGGGGTAGCTGTCTTCCTCTTCTTCTAAGGACATAAATGCCATCACGGGGGCTCCTCCACTGCCATTACCTAACTGCCTCCCAAAGTCTCCACCCCCAAATATCATCACAGTAGGGCTTCAACTTACAAACTTTGGGGGCACAAAAACATTCAGTCCGTGGCATCCTCTATTAAAATTTTGTTATCAGTCTGAAATGCGTTGTCTATAAAGTACAGTGTGTGAAAAATACCTTATTTGGATATACAAACAAAAATGGTAAAATTGCGATCTTTTCATTTCTTAGTTTATTTATTCCTCATCTGATTCCAGAAGGGATTTAAAGAAACTCACTCGACTCCTTTGATCTAACGCCCAGGAAGTGCTGTTCATTCCAGAGGCCTCACATGGGACAATCTAAAGGGAAGTCAAGGAGGCCTTTCCTCCCTCCTCCTGGGGAGCAGACATGGATCCAAGAGATAATTTTACTTGCCTCCTCCCTGGGACTGTGCAATAGGAAGCAGAGTGGCCCCGGAAACTAGCACCAGCCCCGAGGGGTTCTCCACTGCTGGCCATCTACCCAGGAATGAACCACGGTCCCTGCTTCTAGGTGATGCTTCATCCCACAAGTGGCAGGGCCTTCACGGGGGTGAGGGGTGGGGAGAAGGTAAGGAGCACCGGGAGCATGTGGAAACTGGAGAGAAAGAAAGTAGGAGAAGGAAAGATCCTGAGGGGAAGGAGTGCAGGGAGGAACATTAAATGGTGAGGGAAGGAATTAGGGAAAGTAAGGGGTGGCGGGGGGGGAAGCCTTTATAAATAGTGGAAACTAACTTTTTGGAGGAGGAAGAGGATTGATATTTATTTAGGCACTTGTTCAGGGGGAATGTTTACTCGTGGTTGATAAGCCAGAATGGAGTTAGGGTTAACGTGGAAATATTTCAGGCAGGAGGTGGGCATGACGACTGTCAGTGCAGGATGAGTTGGGAGTGTGTGCATTGCGCAAATCATAGTACAACGTATGGGAAGATGATACTCCAGACACCTGAACTCTGAACTCTCCCATTCTGATGGCAGAGTCCAGGCTGTCCCACTTACTCAATATTGTATTTGAAATGGCCAGGAAGATTAGGGGCATTTTCTGAGGGCATGGAAAAAGTGAATCTCTTTGGCTCACTTGTAACTAGACTTAATGAGGTTTGGATGTGGTCCTGTTTCTTAGACCTATCAGGAAGCTAAACACACACACACACTTAAACCCAAGAGATGCTGTGGCTAGAACCAGCTGGGCTCGTTCCTGCCACAGGGTACTTGAGCTTGCTATTCCTTCTGCCAGGAACTTTTTTTTTTTTTTAATGAACAGATGGGTAGAGATACTTCTCTAAAACCAAAACAGTCATATTTCGGATACAATTTGAAATTTAATTTTAACGGAGGCCCTTCTCCCAATTCCCCAAACACACGGAGCTCCTCATGAAGTCAAGTGCACGTCTGCATCCTGGGGTGACTGCCTTGCATCCATATGGGCCACAGACACAGGCCTGTGGGTATAGAGAGGACGGAGCAGGGGGCACCTGAAGATAGAGGAGGAGTCAGGTGAGGATGGAGGAGAGGCCTCATGAAGATGAGGGGAGGTTGAAGGGATGGGGCCAGGAGCAAAGGAGCCCCAGAAGCCCCTAGAAGCTGACGAGGCAGGAAGGACCCTGCCCTGGAGCCCTCGGAGGGAACACAGCCCTAGACACCCTGATTTCAGATTCTGGCACCCAGATGGGGAGAGCACTTGTTCCTGTTGCTTCAGGCCGGTCTGTAGTCATAGGAGCAGCAGCCTCAGGAAATAGACCCCTCGGCCCTGTCTCCTGCTCCCGGGGGCTCCTCCGCAGTGACAGTGCGGTGGGCACACCAGGCGGGCTGCTTGGTGGGGAGCACAGCCACGCGGCTCAGGGACTCCCCACCACCTGGCCCAGGCCCAGCTGCAGGATGAGGCAGAGCTCTCCCCAGCCCCGCCCTTACCTCCCTCCCGGGCCTCCCCAGGGAGTCCTGCCTGTTTCTGGGCTTCCTGGAGCACCTGGGTTGACAGGAGCCCACAACCAGATGCCATGCCCATATTCTAGATGCCAACACTGAGGCTCAGAGAGGGGGAGCAGAGGTCCCTACCCCCAGCCCACCTCCCCCTCCACTCAGCCCAGCTCTCAGGTGGCTTCCCCAGCTGCCTCCCGGTTGCCATGGTGCCAGAGGAGGAGGTGGAGGGGCAGATTTCTGAGAAGCAAGCCCCACACACACACCAGCTGGCCGCTCCTTCCTCACTCCCACTCTCCAATGTCAAAGCATCCATTTGTGCAGCTGGGCTGGGGCCTCTTCCTAGCCGGGAGAAAGGAGGTCAAGAAGGCAGAGGGTCCAGGGGTTCTGGGACCCCATCCTCACCCAGCGGATTTCCTAGACCTGGGCTCCATCGCCCTCCCACAGTTCCCAGACCAGGCGGGCTCTTTGCTGCCTCCCTGCCTTCGCACATGCCGTTCCCTCCATCTGGAACGCCCTTCCTCAGCCTTCAGGTCCCAGCCGGCTGTAACTCCGCTGGAGAATCTTCCCTGAGTCCCTTGGGGTCCCCCTGCATCGGGCACCCACCGCGCTCACAGCCGTTTTCTTGATGATGCTCTCACGGGGCGGTGAGGTCTTGGAGATGCTAGCTCTGCCTTTGTAGCCCAGCCCCTGGCACAGACAGGTGCTCAGTAGAGCCGGAAGGAAGGGAAGGAGGAAGGGAGGGAGGGAAGGAAGGAAGGAAGGAGGGAAGGAGGGAGGGAGGGAAGGGAAGGAGGGAAGGAGGGAAGGAGGGAAGGAGGAAAGGAGGGAAGTAAGCAAAGAAACACCTCTCGTGGGATTGGAGAGGATCTGGACCGCGAGTGAGCACCTGGCACAGGGCTGGGCACGGAGCAAAGCCCACTCCCTTCCTGCCGCCTCCGCTTGAGCCTGGGCTCCAGCACCTTCTGCCTCATCCCGTTTGGAGCTGTCTCAGGGGTGCTCTCTATACCCGCAGGCCTGTGTCTGTTGCTCATTTGGACGCAAGGCAATGACACCAGGACTCGGACGCGCACTTGACTTCATAAGGAGCTCCGTGTGTGTTTGGGAGAACTGAGAGAAAGGCCTCCATTCTCCGAAAGCCAGGACCAGGCAAGCTTGCCAGGGCCTTAGGGCTGACCTTGAGCAGGGGACTTCAAAGGTTCTCACACTGAGTACTTTGTGCAAACAATGCCTTTCCTGATGGCCGCGACCTAAAACAGATGAAAACCAAGCTGCTTGGTTGAGGGCGCCTGGGAGTGGGGACCAGAGTCCCCTTGCCCTGTAGCTCTGGGTCCCAGGGAGATGGTGGAGCAAAGCCCACTCCCTTCCTGCCGCCTCCGCTTGAGCCTGGGCTCCAGCACCTGCTGCCTCGTCCCAGTTGGAGGCAGCTCAGAGGCCCGAGTCGGTTGCCCATTGGGAGGCAAGGTACCCTCTTCTTTCTGAGCGGACGCCTGGCAGGATGTCCCTGCAGCGGGTGGAGGAGAGAGCAGAGGGCTCCCACCCCAGAGGCTGCGTACAGGTCCTGGCCATGGCGGCCCAGCTGGGCCCCGAGGGGATCTCTGGTCATACCGCCACAGTCTCCCATGCACACAGCGGCCCGGAGCCTCCTGGGCTCGTGGAAATGGGGCCCACACACATCAGCTGCAGAGACCGTCCTGACTCCCAATCCAGCTCTGCTCCATCCCGGCCGAGGGCAGCGCCAGCCCCGGTTCTGGCCTGTGGGTGGGAAGGATGTGCTGGGCTGGCTCCCAGTGGGCACGGGCTGGGTGGCAGGGTGACCCTTACTTTCTGCAGTGACAGGAACTGGCCAGCAGAGAGCGACACCTCTGCCGCCTCCCAAGGGCAGAAACCACACCTGGCTCCCCTTCAGAAGGGGGAGGGGGAGGCTGAAGGATGGCTTTGGTGCCGGGTGGGCACCCAGCTGCCCTGGGAGGCCCGTTCTGCCCACCACCCTGCAGACGGGTGCCCTCTGGTGGCCGCACTGCGCAGGCTGAGTCCTCCAGGAGCTGGACCTCACACAGACTGGATGCTGCTCTGGGCATTTCCTCCCGGGAGAGGGGAGGCGGGGTGGGGGCGGGGGCGGCAGGGGGGGGCAGAGTGCCCACCTGGTGTCTGCACCCCTCTGCCTAAGGGGGTCAACCCCCCGGCCCCTCCCAGACTGGTTTGAGGGCCCTGGGGCTGCAGGCAGGACCTGGGGAACTGGTGACCGGCCAGGGCCCGGGCTCAGCAGGTCCCTGGGGCTGCAGGGGAGCGCGGAGGGTGCCTGTGCTGAGTGTGGGCCCAGGGGATGAGATGCTGCCACGGAGGTGGGGGGGCATCGGGGACTTGGACCAGGAGGCGCCGGGCAGAGCCACGCCTCAGAGCAAATGCAGGAAGCCTGCTGGTTTGCGGACCCCGAATCAATTTCATTTCGAGGTCAAACAAAATCTGCCAGGAGAGGCAGGCTGCGTAAGCCAGGCGGGGGGATGGGGGTGGGGGTGGGGGTGGGGGGGAAATAATGGTGCTTTGTAATCTAAGCCACAGACCGCCAGGGGAGGCGGGATGTTCCCCACGCAAGGCCCTCGCCCCAATGCGGCGGGACTCCCCAAGGTTACCAGCTGGGAGGGACCTTGAGACAAAGCGAGCAGCCGCCCAGAGGCACTGGTGCCATGACCGGACCCCTGTCTGCTGGGGGTGGAGGGGGGGGAGGGGAAGGGCCGCTTACCCAGAGGTCACAGGTCAAGGAGACAGAGGCTGGAAGGAAGAAGTCAGTCGCCCTCTCTGTGCTGCAGTAGCTTCACCTGTCCTATGGGCACGAGAACAGTGGGGGCAGGGCCACGTGGACAGCCGGAAATGCGCACGTGATCAGTGGGCAGGGCCATGTGGACAGCCGGATGTGTGCATGTGATCGGGGGCGGAGCAACGTGGACAGCCGGATGTGCGCACGTGATCAGGGGGACAGGGCCACGTGGCAGCTGATGTGCGCACATGGAGGGGGGGGGCGGACCACTTGGACAACCAGATGTGCGCAGGTGAACACAGTGTGAGGTTACGTGAGGTCGGAGGAGGGGGCACCTGAAGATGGAGGAGGAGTCAGGTGAGGATGGGGGAGAGGCCTCCTGAAGATGAGGGGAGATTGAAGGGATGGGGTCAGGAGCAAAGGAGCCCCTAGAACAGGGGTGGGCAAACTTTTTGACTCGAGGGCCACAATGGGTTCTTAAACTGGACCGAAGGGCCGGAACAAAAGCATGGATGGAGTGTTTCTGTGAACTAATATAAATTCAAAGTAAACATCATCACATAAAAGGGTACGGTCTTTTTTTTTTTTTTTTTTAGTTTTATTCATTTCAAATGGGCCGGATCCGGCCCGCGGGCCGTAGTTTGCCCACGGCTGCCCTAGAAGCTGATGAGGCAGGAAGGACCCTGCCCTGGAGCCCGCGGAGGGAGCACAGCCCTAGACACCCTGATTTCAGATTCTGGCACCCAGAGGGGAGAGCACTTGTTCCTGTTGCTTCAGGCCGGTCTGTAGTCATAGGAGCAGCAGCCTCAGGAAATAGACCCCTCCTTTTTTTTTTTTTTTAAAGATTCTTTTAGTATGTTTTTATTGATTTCAGAGAGGAAGAGAGAGGTAGAAACATCAATGATGAGAGGGAATCATTGATTGTCTCCTGCAAGTTGGACCGAGTCCGCAATCCAGGCATGTGCCCTTGACCGGAATCGAACCCGGTACCCTTCCGGCCGCAGGCCAACGCTCTTTCCACTGAACCAAACCGGCAAGGGCTAGACCCCTCCTTTTGGGGCCTTGACCAGGTTCTGGGAGCAGCTGAGCCCTGTGATCTGCAGCAGGGGAGACCCCCCAGCCCCCTAGACCTCTCACTGCAGGGCTCACAGGGAGATCCATCCCTGTGTCTGAGCCTCGGCCCTGTCTCCTGCTCCGGGGGCTCCTCCGCAGTGACAGTGCGGTGGGCACACCAGGCGGGCTGCTTGGTGGGAAGCACAGCCATGTGGCTCAGGGACTCCCCACCACCTGGCCCAGGCCCAGCTGCAGGATGAGGCAGGGCTCTCCCCAGCCCCGCCCTTACCTCCCTCCCGGGCCTCCCCTGGGAGTCCTGCCTGGGCCTGGGCTTCCTGGAGCACCTGGGTTGACAGGAGCCCACAACCGGCTGCCGTGCCCATATTCTAGATGCCAAGACTGAGGCTCAGAGAGGGGGAGCAGAGATCCCTACCCCCAGCCCACCGCCCCCTCCACCCAGCCCAGCTGACAGGTGGCTTCCCCAGCTGCCTCCCGGTTGCCATGGTGTCAGAGGAGGAGGTGGTGGGGCAGATTTGTGAATTCATATCCCGGGTCTTTAACAGATAAAAACCTGACAGTTGTGTTGGGGTCTTACGGTGGTACAAAGAATCACATTTCAAACGGTGGGAGACTGTGTTTGGCTATAAAAGCGGGTTCCTGCTCCTGCTTTTCCTTCCCAGTGACCTGAAGGTGGACAGAAGAGGGTGGGCGTAATTGTTTGTTGATTTTGATCCTTTGGAAAAGAGAGAAGAGCCCTAGTCTCAGGATACGCTTTACATTTTCTCTTGTTTTAGTATTTGTGCCCGTGGTACTTATCCACAAGGAAGGAAGGAAAAAAATGTAGAGAGAGGGTTAATGACCTGAGGAGAGAATACCCTTTCCAAATGGGGAAAGATACCTTTTCCTCCGCTTTCCTTTTGACCAGAGATGGAGCCATTGCTTGAGAAGCAGAAAAATAAGTCATGTGTGAATCCTCATCTTGAATGGCCTCCGGCAGGGGGTGGCGATCTCAGCCAGAGCACCTGTTTTCTGATGGGCAGGGCTTCTTGTTGAGAGGAACTAACTTGCTCATGTTGAGAAAGGGCTGGGTTAGATAGAAGCTAGGCGTGGGGAGCGGGGAGGCTAAGAGGTGGGGGTGGTGAAGCAAGTGGGGGAAACTGGAACCAGCCCTATCTGACTGAGGCTGAGCCCTGAATGGGGTACATGCCAAAAAAAATCCTACCAAGCTCTGAGGCCAGGGGGTTGGAACCCCATCATGCCCAGTGGGAGGTTATGAACTGGTGTGCTGTATGGTGTGTGATGAAAGACTACACATCCCTTCACAATCTTTAGTAACATCTACTGCGCTCAGTGGCACTTTTAGAACAAATGAGTTCATTCTGGGAAATGAGCAAGAGTGTTCTGTGTCACTGACACAGGGCAGGACAGAGCCATTCCAGGAACATCTGCGTTCCAGTTGCATACCCAGAAAATGTGTAAAGGATGCACAGTTTTTCTCAGAGTATAGGCCCATGGATCGAAGGGTGGGGGGTTCGATTCCCAGTCAAGGGCACATACCTCGGTTGCAGGTTCCCCAGCCTCGGTAGGGATGCATGTGGGAGGCAACCAATCATTGTGTGTGTGTGTCTCTCTCTCATCAATGTTTTTCTCTCTCTCTCCCCCACCTCCTCCTCCTTCCCTTCTACTCTCTCAAGAAATCAATGGAAAAAAAATATCCTCTGGTGAGGATTAAAAAAATATATATGCACATTGTTTAACATGTCCATGTACAAAAATGGGTAGCAGTGGGATGAGGTGTTTGTACGTGAAATCCTTTTCTTATCCAGAAACTACTGGCTATTGCTGAAAGGGTACTCTGGGATTTCAGATTTGCTCACCGGGTGTTGCTATGGGAAAAACATCAATGGTGGTTCATTCATGTCAGCATTTCAGCTGTTCATTCAGAAATCTTCCTTGAGTACCTATGACGTTGCAGCCTCTGTGCGAGACTATGGTGACAGAGTGGCCAGCCAGCCAGAACCAGTCTCTGGGAGCCTTCGGGACCTACACCATCCCTCACAATCGGAAAATCTTACTGAACACCGCTGAGTTTATGTACAACTGCATCAGAGGGCTTACACCTGGAATAGACAGAGACCATCCTAAATTGTCCTGAATATGTTTATATTTAAATATGTCCCAGATGATAAAATAGAAAGAATGCTTCATGTGATCAGAGAGCAGGACCAAAGCCCTTCTGAAGTGTTCCCTGGGCCGCAGTGAATCGCTGAGATTTCCAGCAGGGACTTGACCACTGCCATCTCGGTATCTTTTCATTTGGCTACCCGGGGCTGTACTTGCTTTGGTAAGAGTCTGCCTCCAGGGGCTGCGCCGGGGACTCGGTTACTGGAGGGATGCTTCTCTT
The DNA here is from genome assembly GCF_028538775.1 of Myotis yumanensis. Taxonomy (NCBI): domain Eukaryota; kingdom Metazoa; phylum Chordata; class Mammalia; order Chiroptera; family Vespertilionidae; genus Myotis; species Myotis yumanensis. The sequence goes on along the minus strand of NW_027223764.1, from coordinate 19,126,542 downwards.
GAGTTGGAAGTCAACCTGGAAGAAAAGAAGAGGACGCTAGGAGAGCAGAGGAGGCGGTTTTCGACTTCCTGACATTGAAATTGGGGGAAGACCTGTGTGGATCCGGTTTCACCACAGTTGCAGGTGCTGAGTGCAGGGGACTCAGAAGAATTATCACAGCAACGATCCAAGCAGCACTGGTGGTGTCATATAGGCTTGGCTAATATTCCCCCCAAAGTGCTACCTAAGGTGACACATAAGGTGAATCTGGATGAACTTAATATTCATTCACTTTATATGTATTTGAAAAAAACTATACCTACAACTCAAACCACGATTTTGCCAATACTGTTGCCTCGGACAAGAACAAGATTGATGGTGTCATAATAACCCCTTTCCGCTGACTGTGAATCACAGGTGGCGTGCTCCGGCACGCACTCGCTTCAGATCCTCAGAACTACACTTTCTGCCATCATCGTTGAGAAACACAGATCGGAGAGATGAGATAGACTGTTAGTATGGATTCTTAAATTCCAAATTGCCATGCGCATTAATGCATCGTTTCCAGTAATACCTGGAAACTTCCCTTCCGGCTGTGGCACACAGATAGCATGATGGTATATTGACGAACCAGCTGGGATATACCGGCTGTGCAGGGGCTGCAGAACCATCCCAGGAAGTACAGGGAGAGGGAGTGGCTCAGTGTTCTAACCACCTTTCCCCGAGGCACCCTCAGCTTCCAAGCCCCTGGAACAGTGGGAGCTGCTGAAGCCTCTGGGAGTTGAAAACCTTGTGACTAAGAGGGCTCTCCAGGGCATGATTTCTTGCCCCTTCCACAAAAATCTACAGTCAGCTTTTCTGCTAGTTCCCCAAAGTCCAAGTCAGAACCAATGGCACTATAGTCATACAGGAATTTAGAAAAGAAACAAGAAAGTGAGAAAAGGAAGAGGGCAATGAGAGGAACATGACATCTAGAAGGCTGTGGGAAAGCAGAGGGGAGAACCCCGACGCTGGGAGGTATCTGAGGAGGTCTTAATTGTAACGTGAAAACCATCCAGTCAGGGATCTTTCTCTTCCCCCCCAGCCAAGTGGATCTCTGCTTTAGAACGGGAAGACTCTACTGTGATCACTAAATGGATTCTTCGTTGTTATGGTATCTGGGAATTGTATCCAAGAGATAACATATTAATGGGTTATGTTAATTTATTGAAAGGCCATATGACACAGGAGTTGAAATATTTTGAAGCAGAGCATGTCACTCAAGATTTGCAGTTGGTTGCATTTGGCCCTGAATAGACTTGCTTTATTTTTTTTAATTTAATTTTATTGTTTAAAGTATTACAAATAGTAGTACATATGTCTCCTTTTTTTCCCCATTGACTCCCCCCCCCCTCCCCCGCCTCCCCTGCCCTCTGGCACATGCCCTCACCCCCCTGCAGTGTCTTGTGTCCATTGGTTAGGGGAGGGTGGGGGGTAAGAGATCAACCAAAGGACTTGTATGCATGCATATAAGCATAACCAATAGACTTGCTTTAATGCAAGACACATGCATACAGCTGCCTAACTGTCATTTGATTTTAGGGTGGATGAGGAGCAGAGGGTATCATAAGAAAAAAAGGGAAATTGGGACCGGGAACAGGCTACAGCGGAAGAGTTACTCGGTTTTCTGCCTCTGCATGTAAGTCATTTACAATACGCAGGAGAAGGGAGTGACCACGGAGCCTCTTTATCTTTAAGATCCTAATCTAGTATGACTAGAGCTCAAAAGATTTAGGCTTATAGACGAACACTCTTTGCTTCTCGTGTAAAACATGCCCTGGAAAGCTGAATGTCAGCTGGTTCTTGCTGAGGCGAGTGGGAAGGAAGGGGTCTGGGCACATGGGGCACCAGAAGGGGGCAGAGTGCCATCTGGTGGTAGTCCTTGCTGATGGCACAGAAGAATGCAACCCCTGGGAACCCGTGTATCTGGGCAAGGTCTCTGGGACCTTGCGAACTAACATTTGCCGGGCATTTTCTAGGTGTCAGTCACTATACTGCATGCTCTACGTACAGGTTCTCATTTCAATCTGTGAAGGCGGTACCACTGCCACCAGTTTACAGACGAAGAAGCTGAGGATGAGAGCAATTGGCTAATGTGTCTACAGTCTGTGGACCAAGGAGCTGGATTGAGAAGCAGACAGTGCTTTTAACCAGTGTGCTATGTTAAACAGGAAAAGGAAAAGTCAAAAGGAAGTGGGGAAGATATAACAGGAAAGTGACGGAAGAAAAATTAGCATGTGAGAGCAATGAGACTTTTTTATGACGAAAGAGGAAAGACTGGCCAAGAGTAGAACTGTGCCATCGGTTGTTTGTGACGCTGTATGAGTGATCTTTACACGCTCGGTAAAAGTCAGCCTAACTCACCCGTTTGGGTTCCCCGGGACCCACGGTCACAGTCACAGTCTTTGGGTCGAACCCAGGTGCTGTGGCAGTGACAGTGTAGGTGCCTGGAAGCAGCAGCCGGAAGTAGTCACCGTGATCACCTAAAGGTTACAAGGATATAACTCAGGCTGCTGATTAGAAACTGCCCCAGATATATAGTCTTTTATATTAAAAAAACGATCTGAGGGTTTCAGCCGACCATAAGCTTGATTTTTCTTAATAGCGTAATGAAACCGGTTAAGATCTAAAACAATCATAAGCTACTTTACCTAAGAGGAGTATGGGCCTCAGCTTCTGAGAAACAGGAGTTGCCCTGAAAATATGGTGTTTAACTCTAGACCCTGTGTTTTTAAAAACTCATGTCTAAGAAAGGGTCACTGGAGAAAGGTTGAATATCTGTGAATGCCTTTGCTTGGTAAAGAGAATGCATGCGACCTCGGTTTCAGTATCTGGAAAGCCACCGTGAAGAAATAAGCATGGGAACTTTGGGGTTAAGTTGCTGGGAGGACCATTTTGCTAGACAGAAGCAAAGACTACCGGGACACACGGAGCTTCCACACAGGAAATGAACTGCTTTAGGGAATTGTGAGGACTTAGACAGAGATCGCTGAGGGCGCTGGGGAAGCAACACCGCTGTGCAGTGCACAGCTGCCCTCACGGGTGTGGTGGCCTGGGTTGGTCAACCAGCTGTCTCCGTGGTGTCGTTCGTGTACAACCTTACATTGAGTGGGAGGGCTGGACTGAATGACCACTGAAGGTCTGATTTTGAGAATCCTATTTTCAATATATCTCCCATCACCTCTAAAAGAGAAAAATAAAATTCAAAAAGAGGCCTGTCGCTCTATGTCAGGGATATAGCAATTTGGCTAATGACCTCACATCTCTTTTGAACCAATTGTGACCATGCCTTTAAATTTCTTTTTAAATGTACAGCAATGAATAATTGAAATAAATGCAATTAAGAGTGAGACAGTACATAAACAGTGAGAAAGTCTCTTTTCTGCCCCCTGTTAACTGTCTGTAATTTACTGTAAAATACTTTAGTAAAAGCATTGTCTTATTATGCTTCTGTTGGACAGTTTAAGGCATACCCCAGGGCTATCATTTTCTTAACCAAGGACTCACATCCAGGTGAGGTGGCTAGGACTGTATCAGAAAGCCCCAATTCCAATGAAAACTAAACAGTATTTGCATATAAACAGTCATACACTCAAACCCAACATGGTTATTTAAAAGATAGAAGACTGAATTAAAGACCCACAGATAGAGGTATCCTTCACCACAGATAATAGACTTCATCCTAAGTAAGTCCACGGGCCCTACTGCTGGGAGCACCAAAATCAAACTCGTTTTCTTTCTTTCCAGTTGACCCAGCGATCCTGTTCTTTCCCTGCTACTTACTACCATGACATCAGTCAAGAAACCCTCATTGTAACACCATTGTGCATGAGATGTTCTGTACCATGTAGGACAGCGGTTCTCAACCTGTGGGTCGCGACCCTTCGGGGGTCAAATGACCCTTTCACAGGGGTCGCCTAAGACCATCAGAAAACACATATATAATTACATATTGTTTTTGTGATTAATCACTATGCTTTAATTATGTTCAATTTGTAGCAATGAAAATACATCCTGCATATCAGATATTTACATGACGATTCATAACAGTAGCAAAATTACAGTTATGAAGTAATAGCGAAAATAATTTTATGGTTGGGGGTCACCACAACATGAGGAACTGTATTAAAGGGTCACAGCATTAGGAAGGTTGAGAACCACTGATGTAGGAGGTTCTGTCAATCTTGCCCTGCACCAGGTTTATAGGATGCATCTTGCTAGCTTTGTCCTGAATGGAGGTGTCGTGACACACACACCTGGGTCAGGGACAAGACTAAGCATCCAGTTTACACTCCTTTCTCTTTCTACCCCTTTCCCGCCAGTATGAGAGCTATTAATATTACTAGCTGCAAACCCAGAAAACACCCCTAATAACGTGACATGAGGCAGTGGCTCCTGATGCTGAGAGAGATGTGACATTTGCATTTTCCTGGTCCTTGCCTCTTAACTCACTGTCCCCATTTCTGTTACCTTTACCTCCTCCAGTCCCTCACCCCCAATGGCCTTGATGTCCTTGTGAGTTTCACTGGCTTACAATTTGGCCTCCTGGTTATGCTGAAGAAGAAGAGGAAGTGAAAGCTTCCTTCTCATCCCACTCGGCAGTGGCTACCTACCTGAGGTGACATCATGGTTAATCCCACTGACAGAAATGACAGCCTTAGGGAGATAATTATTATTCTCATCAAGCACCATTCCCTTGATGCCTTGGTGTACCTGTTGGAAAAAACTTATGGTATAACTGTGATCATAAAACATTGTACAGTGTTTTAGAGTCCGTACAGCCCTGTCTCATATGCTTTTGCATTTAACCTCACAAACATTAGCCTAATAACCTCTTAATTCAGAGGTCCTCAAACTTTTTAAACAGGGGGCCAGTTCACTGTCCCTCAGACATTCCACACATGCGCACTGCGGGCCCGGGACCAGTCGGTTGCTAAGCAGGATAGGCATCGGCGGCAAAAACACCCGGCGGGCCAAATAAATGTTTTCGGCGGGCCGCATGTGGCCCGAGGGCCGTAGTTTGAGGACCCCTGTGGCTTAATTGGTCTCTCTGTCCCCTCTCCTTATACCAAATAATCTCTTTTAAATAGAGCAATCAGGATAATCCCATTAAAATTTAAGTCAAATCATGTCATACTCAAACCCAACTCAGAGCAACAGTGAAGTTCTTGTGGTGGTCTCTAAAGCCACAGCCTCAGTTAGCTGACTGCTCTCATCTCCTGCTACCTTCTCCCCTTCTCTTGTGATTATTCCAACCACAATAGTGTTCTGGCTTCGTTATTTTTTTTTTATTAAAAAAAATTAAATTGTGATAAAATACACGTAACATACAATTTCTTATTTTGACTATTTTTAGGTGTAGAGCTCGGTAGTGTTAAATATATTCACATTGTTGTGCAAGCAATCTCCAGAACTTTTTCATCCTGTAAAACTGAAACTCTATGCCCACTAAACAAGTCCCATTGCCTTCTCTCTCCAGACCCAGGCAACTACCAGTCTACGAATTTGACTACTCTTTTTAAAAAAACATATATTTTTATTAATTTCAGAGGGGGAGGGAGAGGGAGAGAGAGAGAAACATCAATGATGAGAGAGAATCATTGATTGGCTGCCTCCTGCACACCCCTTACTGGGGATTGGCAGCAACCCAGGCATGTGCCCTTGAGCGGAATCGAACCCAGGTCCCTTCAGCCCTCAGGCCAACGCTCTATCCACTGAGCCAAACCAGTGAGGGCTTGACTACTCTTGATATGTCATTTAAGTGAAATTATAAGGTATTTGTCTTTTGTGATTGGCTTATTTCACTTGGCATAATGTCAACAGGGTTTATTTATGTTGTAGCATGTGGCAGAATTCCCTTTTTTTTTTTTTGGTTAATCCTCACCTGACAATTTTTTTTTTTTTTTCGCTTAAAGTGTTACAAAGGGTATTACATAAGTGTCCTTTCCCCCCCCCCCCCCCCCCCCCCCCGCCCTTGACAAACCCCTACCCTCCCTTACCTGACAATATTTTTCTATTGATTTTTAGAGAGAGTTGAAGGGAGGGGGAGAGACAGAGAGAGAGAAACATCACTGTGAGAGAGAGACATCGATTGGTTGCCTCCTGCATGCAGCCCGACCAGGGCCAGGATGGAGCCTGCAACCAAGGTATGTGCCCTTGACCGGATCAAACCCAGGACCCTTCACTGAGCCAAACTTGGCTACAGCCAGAATTTCCTTCTTTTTAAGACAGGATAATATTCCATTTTATGTATATACCATATTTTGTTTATCCATTTATCTCTCATTGAACACTTGTATTGTTTCCCCCGGTTGGCTCTCACGAATACTGCTGCTATGAACAAATATCTCTTTAAGATCCTGCTTCCATTTTTTTGTTTTTGTTTTTTTGGGGTTTTTTTTTGGTATCTACCCTGAAGCAGATTGTTGGCTCATATGGTGGTTCTATTTTTAATTTTTTTGAGGAACTGTGGTACTGTTTTTCACAGCGGCTGCACCATTTTACATCCCCACCAATAACGTACAAGGGTTCCAATTCCTCCACATCCTTGCCACCATTTGCCGTTTTCTGTCTTTGTTTGTTTGTTTTCTAAAGCAGCCGCCCCAATGGGTGTGAGGCGGGAGCTCACTGTGGGCTTGATGTGTATTTCCCCAGTGACTGGTGATGCTGCACCTCGTTCAGTGCTTGTTGTTGGCCGTGCAGTTACTTTTGTGTCCTCACTGAGGAACCCCCTTTTCTCCAGACATCAGCATGGTTCTCCCCCTCCCCTCCTTTAATTCTGCTTAAATGTCACCTCGGTAAGGCCTCTTCATAGCACTTAGCATGTTATGAGATTTATTTAATTACTTTGTTTATTGTCTGTCTATCTCTTCTCACTAGAATATAAACTCCATATGGATAGGGGTATTTTTTCTTTACATGCACAATCCCCAGCATAGAGTACAGTTTCTGATGGATAGTTTTGCTCAGTAATGTTGAATGGATACATTTCATTGGTAGAAGAAGCCCAGATATATTGATGAGTCAGAGCAAAAGTGAGACTTGAGCCACACAGAAAACTTTGCCTGCCATTGGAAAAACCTGCTCTTTCTGTAACCATAAAACTTAAAGAATTCAATTTTACCTGCTCCAAGAATTGGATTAGGGCTTCCCGATTACCCAGCCACTCTCGCTGTAATTCCTCTTGGCGGGGAAATTTGTCACAACTCAGTTCCAGCGTGATCTCAAAACAGTTGGTATGGAGATAATTAAAGTCTTGCATTCCTAGGGGAAAGAGCAGGGGCAGATTTGAATAACCAGTTTCCCACCCGACGGGCAGTTTCAACTCTCTTTAATCACAATCTCTCCACACACACCTGGTTACCTTCTATTCTACCTCTTGATATTCACCTCCTCCCCTTACCCTTGCTGAGAGAATACCAGGAAGCCCCATTGGTGATGCCATCCGGGAAGTAATCCCCACAGTTCCAGCCATAGTGCATCCATCCGTGTGCATAGGAGTAGACCTTGGCCAGCTGTAGGGAAAGGGGGCAGAAATGACCTTGAGCGTTCCCAACTCACACTGCGATGTTCATACTTAGAAGTTGCGTAAAGCCAAGAAACCCACCCCACTAGGTATAAACTAATGATTATTTGCTTTAGTGAAAGAAAATACCAGCCAAGATAGAGATGGCATGTGTGAGTGTGTGCGTGCAGTGGATTATAGTTAAGCAACCTGAAATCTGATTTTTCCACTATCTTGGGACTAAATTTCTCCAAGTGTAAAGTGAGGGGTGGCACTAGATGATATATAAGTTCCCTTCCAGGTGAACACTATCTTTTTTTAAATTATTTATTTTTATATTTTAAAATTTACTTTTCAATTACAGTTGACATACAATATTATATTTCAGATGTACAACGTAATGTTAGACATTAGACATTTCTATACCTTATGAAGTGATCACCCTGGGAAGTCTAGGACCCACCTGACACATCCATAGTTATTACAATATTCCCTACGCTGTACTTTACATCCCTGTGACTATTCTTATAACTGACAGTTTGTACTCCTTAATCCATTTCTAGGTGTTCCATTTTCTAGCTGAGTTTTGTAAGAGAAAGAAGCAAGTAAGATAGGACTTTGTCAGGAAAAAACTATTTTGAGGGTGAATTGTGTGTTAAGAAAGAAATATATTTAGAATCCCTATTCCCTTTCATTACTATTTTATATCAGTGAAAAAAAATGAGATATACTTGCTTTGCAAAGCAAAAACTGGTGTTATTCTCTATGTAATTCATTAATTGATAATTAATCATCAATGTTATAATTGTAATAATAAATATTATTAAGTTATATAAATTATATGTTATTAATAATATATTAACAATAAAATAATGTTAATTTTATTCTATTGCTATTTTGAACTATGTGCATAGTCTATTTTTCATTCATATAGCCTTACCATCATAAAATTGCAAATTAGAGCCCCCAAAATTCACATTTAATGCCACTCGCTCACCACCAGCACTATTAGTCTTTGGGCATATTTCTTGCTTGTCATTAGCTTAAGTGCTTTTTTTACACTGTGGTAATTGTACTATAAAGCTTTCCTATATGCTTATTTTTTTCATGACACTTTGGCTTATCACTCAAAACAAAATGCAGTTTTCTAGACTGTAAGCTCCTAATGAGCAAGCAGTGCTGCTGTTATTTTCTGTGGTCTCTACCTACCAGGGTCCTGTATTACTGACTTGACCCGAATTACTCTCCTGAGTCCCACGTTCCCAGCTGGACAAGCCACCGCTCTGCATACCTTCTGGAAAAGCTTGTCGTCGGGCGTGGGGGTGTTGGCAGTGCGGCGGTAACCCCGGAACCGATGCTCCAGGGACTTGTCATACGGGTAATTGGCTACCACTGCCCCCCCATGGAGATTGGCTGAGAGGACAAAGTTGAGGGAGCGTATCCACTGGATTACGGCCCGAGTCTCAGGTTCCACCTGAGGAGAGATGAGAGACATCTGAATAAGTTTGTCAGTAAGTGGCCTGAGGAGATAGCATGTCTGAATAAGGCAGGTCCTACCAGGTATGAGATGTATATATAGGTGGGGAAATTTTGACCTTTTGCATGATGGTTTTAAAAAATTAAGTGGATGGCCCTAGTCAGGTAGCTCAGTTGGTTAGAGCATTGTCTCATACACCCAGGTTGCAGGTTCAATCTCTGATCAGGGCACACATAAGAAGCAACCAATAAATGCATAAGTAAGAGGACAACAAATCAATGTTTCTCCCCTCCCCCCCCCCAAGTAACAATACTTTTAAAAAGCTTATCTTAAAAAAATTAATTGATGGAGCCCTTTTTCAAAATGAAATCTTATATGGAATCCTAATATATAAAACAGATAAAAAGAGAGCATTTAGTGAAATCATTGTGTATGACACATGGCAGGATACATGTGCCCGAACCCATAGAATGTAGCACATGAAGAGTGAACACTAATGTAAATTATGGATTTTGTATAATAATGATGAGTCAAGGTAGGTTCATCACTTGTAACAAATGCACCACTCTGGTGCAGGATGTTCATGATGGGAAGCTGGGGGGGGGGGGGGGGGGGGGGAGAAGGTATATGGGAACTCTCTATAGTTCCTACTCAAGTTTGCTGTGAACCTAAAACTGCTCTAAAAAATAAAGTCTATGAGAGAGAGTGATGGGGAGGAGAGCAAGAGCGAGAGGGGAAAGAGAAAGAATGAAAGAGAGAGAGAGAGAGCACAGGCTTGACCCCTCTCTGGCCCCCAGGGAAGAGTCCTCCAATTTACCCACTGCTTCAGTGGCTTCTGAGGCACCTTTGTAGAAATTAGGGTAAAATCCCACCCTACTGATTGCATATTATAGTGCTAATGAGTGATGGTACTCCAAGGAAAGCCACGAATCCCCTGGACTTGCAGTACAAGTAAATAATTTACATCCTCCCTGTTTTTCCTCCTCTTGGGGTGGATGTGCTTAGAGGTTATGTGGTGTTAATGTGTCTCAGGAGCAGGCCCACCTGCAGGATGAAAGCATTCACATTACCAGGTGACACGACAGGCCTCCTGGGGAGGATGGGATCCTCTGAGTGGAGAGGAAGGGAAATGAGAGTACGGTAAAGTAGTCACCGCTCACATGGAAAGGAAGGAGGAAAAACTATGCATAAGAGTAAGACTCTCTGAATTTCTTTCTATAGCTCATTGCTGATGAGTACACAGTCCACATGTAAGAGAGCTTTCTCTATAGACAGCTAGAGTTCTGTGTCAACAGTACAGTGCAGTAGAAAGAATGTTGGATGAGGAGTGGGGAGACCTGGGTTTTAAACCTGATTCCATCAATTACAGCTGTGAGAATTTAAATTATTTTTTTCTACAAGCGTAATATCTCTAAAACAGAGACGGGTAACACTGAGGGATGCACTCGCCACAGTGTTATGGTGATCAACTGAAATAATTTTATAAAATACTGTGCAATGTGTGACACCGCTTTCACGTCCCTCACTACCATGGGCACTAACATCAAACATTTTGTGAGCAGGTGCCCCTGGGAGGTCCCTATGCTGGGGGAGGGAATCAATACAAAGAGGCAGTTATGACTGCTCTGGGCGCACTAACATGGAGCTGAGTAGAGGCCTCATTCTCGCCTCTTTAGTTGATGTGAAGATTTCCAGAGGAAATTCCAGGTGTGGCTCCACCTGCTTCTGTATGTGAATTTCCCCCCGTACCTGGCTTTTCCAGTTGTCTGGAAGGGGCAAGTGGTGGTTGGGGCCTCCGTACTTCTCATTGTAGTAGGCGTGGGTGTTGAGGTCCGGGAAGTTGCGGTTCAGGTCCACGCCATTTGCATTGTTTCTGCCAACCAGATATCCAGAGGCGTCTGGGCCCTCGGGGGGGAATGGAGAGAGGGAAAATGAAGGTTTCAGAATGAATCCTATATTTGAAGAACCCCTACTTCAAAACAAGACAAAAAAAAAAACAGCTTTACTGAGATAAAACTTATGTGCCATAAAAGTCACCCATTTGAAGTACACAATTCAATTAATTTTAGGATGTTGACAGAGTTGTACAACCATCACCACAATCTAATCTGAGAACATTTTTATTACCCTAAAAAAAACAAAAAAAAAAACCTCATGCCCTTTCACAGTCACTCTGCATTTTTACTCTAACTCCTGTAGATTTGCCTTTTCTGGACATTTCACATATGTGAGATCATACATTATGTGTTTGGCTTTTTTCACTAGATAATGTTTTCCAGGTTCCTTCATGTGGTAGCATGTATTAGTACTTCATTCCTTTTTATTGGTGAACTAGAAGCGCAGTGCATGAAATTTTGCACTGGTAGGGTCCCTAGCAGCTGCCGGCCAGGGCCTCCCTCCCTTCCCCCAGCCAGCCCCGCCCCCTGGTCAAACTCCTGGACAAACTCCCGTTCGAGGGGACAATTTGCATACTATGCTTTTATTATATAGGATAACTCCATTATATTTAACACATTTTGTTTACCCGTTCACCAACTAATAGACTGTATCAGTTGTCTGGGGCTGCCATAACAAATTACCACTAACTAGGTGACTTATAACAACATAAATTTGTTCTCCCACAATTCTGGAGGCTAGAAGTTTGAAATATAGTCATGCTTGCTAAAGGTTCAGGGGGACGATCCTTCTTTGTCTCTTCTAGCTTCTGGTGGCTGCTAGCAACCCTTGCTGTTCCCTAGCTTGCCGATGATTCACTCCAATTCCTGCTTCCATCTTCGTATAGCCTTCTCCCCATCTGTTTGTGTCTCTGTATAAATTTCTTCTTTTTTTAAAAAAAAATGCTTTTATTGATATTTTTTAGAGAGAGAAAGAGAGAGGAGGGGAGAGAGACAAGGGAGAGAGAGATAGGAACATTGATGAGAGAGAAAAACATGGATTGGCCGCCTCCTCTATGCCCCCTACTGGGGATCGAGCCCGAAACAGGGCATGCGCTCTGACCCGGAATCCAGGTGACCTCTTGGTGCATGGGGTGCATGGGTCGATGCTCAACCACTGAGCAACACCAGCCAGGCAAATTTCTTTCTTCTTCTAAGAACAACAGGCATATTTGATATAGGGTCCACCCTAATCCAGTATGACTTTGTCTTAACTTGATTACATATGCAAGATCCTTATTTTTAAATAAGGTCACATTTACAGGTTCCAGGTAGACATGAATTTGGGGGGACACTTTTTCAGCCAGTACTTAGACATTTGGGCTGTTTCCATTTGGGGGCTATCATGAATAATGCTGCTACGAACACTCATGTACAATTCTTTGCGTGAATCTATGTTTTCATTTCTCTTGGGCAGATACCTAGTGGAACTGCTGGGTCATAAGGTAAGTCTATATTTAACTTTTGCAGAAATAGCTAAACTGTGTTTTAAACTGCCTGTGCCATGGAAACCCCACCATCACTTCTAAAAGTTAGTACACTTGCTTATCTTTCTTCTGAATAATATCAACCTCATGCTTACACTTCAGACTTTATCACTTATTTGGTCGTGAATTCATTCATTCATCCATCCATCCATCCATCCATCCATCTAGTTAACCAACACTTATTTAAGTCCATCTCTGATAGATACTGGGGAAAGATAATGAGACATTATTTTAACATTCTAAGAATTCACAGTATATGTGGGGAGACAGATGTTTATATAAATAACTAAAATAAATTCCATGTAATGTTTTGGGTGGCCTTGGAGAAGGGGAATCGTGTCCACTGAGTCCTGCTGACTGAGAGAGTAGAGCCCCATGTGGTGGCTATTCCTAGAAGGAAGGTAAATGGTTCAGTGCTGGGCAGCCAAAAACTCACAAAGGGCCCAGCCGGGTGTAGCTCAGCAGTTGAGCGTCGACCCAGGAACCAAGAGGTCACCAGTTCGATTCCCGGTCAGGGCATATGCCCAGGTTTCGGGCTCAATCCCCAGTGGGGGCGTGCAGGAGGCAGCCAATCAATGATTCTCTCTCATCATTGATGTTTCTATCTCTCTCTCCCTCTCTCTCCCTCTCCCTTCCTCTCTGTAATCAATAAAAATATATTAAAAAATAAATAAAATAAATAAAAACTCACAAAGGTACTACCAGTCTCCTATCTTTCCAAGAAATCTACTTTTCACAGATTTCTTCATTTTCATGGCATCCTGCTTATATTTTATCCTTAGATCTCATTGAGAACGTAATGTTTTTTGAAGTTCTCTTACATTTCCTACATCAATGTTGTCCAGTGGAAAACACTTATCTGATTTTTCAGTTTGGAGTTTGATTTTTCACTTCATGAGATAATGATTTTTTCTTATGCCTCTCGGGGTTTTTCTCTACTTTGCTATTAGTGTCAGCGAGCTCTTGCCTGTTCATATGAACAGCTATGTTCATTTACCTATCAGTGTTACTGCTCCCATGGGGCCGTTAGCTAAGCAGGCAGGTCAGGAGCTCCCTTAACAGGCAGTTCCCATAAACAGGGCTGGTGGTATATTAGTTTCTTGTTGTTGCTGTAACAACTTGTCACTAATTTAGTGGCTTAAAATAGCACACGTTCATTATATTTGGAGTTGTGGAGAGAAGACTGAAATGGGTCTCACAGGACTGAGACCAGGGCTGTGTCCTCCGCAGGCGCTAGGGGAATCTGTCCCAGCATCCAGAGGCCACCCGCATTCCTGGGCTCATGATCCCTTCTATCACCTTCAAAGGCAGCAGCATAACATCTTCAAATCTCTGATTCTGACCTTCTGCCTCCTTCTTCCACACCCAAAGGACTTGTGGTTGATGACACTGGGCCCACCCAAATAACCCAGGATATTAAGGTCAGTTGTTTAGCAACCTTCATTCCATCTGTAACTTTATCCCCCCTTGCCATGTAACATAGCATATTCACAGGTTCCTGGGATTAGGGCTTGGGCATCTTTGAGGGAGTGAAGGGGGCATTATTCTGCCTTTCCCAAAGCTGGCTTTAAAAAAAAAAAATTTTTAAATTGGTTTCAGAGAGGAAGGGAGAGGAAGAGAGAGATAGAAACATCAATGATAAGAATCATTGATTGGCTGCCTCCTGCTGGCTTTAAGGTTTGGTGGCCAGGCTGGTCTTCCATGCAGCCAGGTTTCTTCTGGGCATGGCAGGTAACCCTGAGAGTTTGATAACCTGATGGGTCCTCTTTGGGTTCAGGTTCAAGCACTGCTCCTTCTGAACAAGTGCACACCAGGCAAGCAAAAGGGACTGGCTCCCCAAAGATACCCATAGGATTTAGAGAGCTGGCGGGGTTTCCCCACTTCCTCCCACCCCTACTTCATCCCACAAAAGATGTCGGCAGGGCAGGGTCAAGAGAAGGAGGCAGGCAGGCTGGGGTGCCACCCCCTCCCCAGCTCTTTCAAATTTTTCTGCTCTTTTGGAAACTCAGGTCTCGAGGCACCTCTCTGATTTCCAGTGAAGGGAAAAGGTTTTGCTGCTTCATTTGTTGCATCACACCAGCAAGAAGTTGGGAGATTGCAAAGGTCAAATTTGTGTTGAGTTCGATATCTTGGCTCCATTCCCCATCCTGTCTGTGCTCACCCTCCAGCCCTACCCTGCTTAAAATACTCTTGGTCATGAAAGGGCAGGTACTGTGTGCTTCTGCTTGTACGGGACAGCGTGGTCAGATTCACGGAATCCGAGTGGAGGGTGGCTGCCAGGGGCTGGGGGAGGGGACGTGGGCACTACTCAACAATGGGCATTAGGTTTTGGTTGAGCCGGAGGGTAAGTGCCGGGCGTCTGCTGTACAACATTGTGCTTATAGTTAACAATACTGTATTGGACACCTACAATTTTGTTAAGAGGGTAGATCTCATCTTGAGTGCTTTTACCACACTAAAATAAAATAAAAAATTAAGTAAAGCAGTGAATTCTAGTTTTTTAAAATGAAGAAAAAAAAAATTCAAGCCTGCCCCAAATAAACATATTTTTAAATTTAAAAAAAAATTTACACCCTAACCTCCCACTTCCCCCCAAAACAAATCAGGTTCAAACATAGCTTTTAAAGGAACGTATTAATTGCGTAAGGCAGGTGTCTGGCTTCGCCCTTGAATATTCTAATTCAGTTGCGGGAAGGGGGTGGATTCTGTATTTCAAAACATTCACTTGTGACTTTAATGCACAGCCACAAAAGAACTGCCGCTTTAAAGGGAGGCACACGGACATTTTGAATTTATGTTCATAATGTAAAAATCCATAGACATTTTTTTCCTTCTCTCTCTCCTGCAAATGAAACTCTAAAATAATTAAAAAGTTGATGGGAGACCAAGATGGCGGCGTAGGTAAACACCGGAGACCGCTGCCGCAAACAACCATTTCAAAAATACAACTAAAAGACGGAACGGACATCACCCAGAACCACAGGAAGGCTGGCTGAAGAGAGACTCTACAACTAGAAGGAAAGAGAACAGCAAACCGAGGCTCAGAGGAGGCGCAGTGTGGAAAATACAAAGGTACCGAGGTGCGTGCGAAAGCGGGCTGGTGGCTGAGGGCGCGGTTGTCGTTTTCGGTCGGGAGTGAGTCTCAGACTCTGGGCTCCAGATCCGGGCGAGTCTCTAGGGACACAGACTCAAACGGGAGAAGCGGGATTATCCAGCATCAGTTGGAACCCGAAGGCAGCTTTCTCTCCGGGGTTTGCAGCGGCTGCTGGGGTTCTGAGAAGCAGAGCCTCTGGGAACGGGACTGAGAGCTGCCATAACTGCTCCCTCCGCCCACCCTGTTGAGCCCGCCCTGCCCAAACCCTGCGCACAGCCATTTGCCAATCGCCTCAGGCAAAGGCTGGATTACCGCCTCCCCAGAAGGCAGACGTTTTCCACACAGCTGATTCCTACAGCCAGTCGGCCTGGTGGTCAAATCCCTCTAGTATTAACTACAACAATTAAGGCTTGGCTAGAACAAGACTGCGCACAAAGACCACAAGGGGGTGCACCAAGAAAGCATAAAAGATGCGGAGACAAAAAAACATGACAGAAATGGAGGATATGGAGCTAAGAATCGCAATTTTGAGGGCTTGCTATAAACTTGAGCAGAGCCTCACGAAAACTAATGAGACCCTCGATGCTACGATAAAGAAATTAGAAAGTAAGCATACACGGACTGAAATAAAGAATATTATACCCAATAGCAGACCAGAGGAGCACAAGAATCAAACCAAAGATTCGACAAAAAACACCCAACTGGAAAAGCAAAATGAAAAAAGAATCCGAAAGTGTGAAGATAGTGTAAGGAGCCTCTGGGACAGCTTCAAGCGCACTAATTTCAGAATAATAGGGGTGCCAGAAGATGAGAGACAGCAAGATATTGAAAACCTATTTGAAGAAATAATGGCAGAAAACTTCCCCCACCTGGTGAAAGAAATGGACTTACAGGTCCAAGAAGCGAAGAGAACCCCAAACAAAAGGAATCCAAAGAGGACCACACCAAGACACATCATCATTAAAATGCCAAGAGCAAAAGACAAAGAGAGAATCTTAAAAGCAGCAAGAGAAAGAGACTCAATTACCTACAAGGGAATACCCATACGACTGTCAGCTGATTTCTCAACAGAAACTTTGCAGGCCAGAAGGGAATGGCAAGAAATATTCAAAGTACTGAATACCAAGAACCTACAACCAAGATTACTTTATCCAGCAAAGCTATCATTCAGAATTGAAGGTCAGATAAAGAGCTTCACAGATAAGGAAAAGCTAAAGGACTTCATCACCACTAAACCAGTATTATACGAAATGCTGAAAGGTTTCCTTTAAGAAGAGGAAGAAGAAAAAGGTAAAGATACAAATTGTGAACAACAAACATGCATCTATCAACAAGTGAATCTAAGAATCAAGTGAATAAATAATCTGATGTACAGAATGAACTGGTGATTACAATGAATCAGGGACATAGAAGGGGAATGGACTGACTATTCTTGGGGGGGGGGGTGGGGAAGGGGAATGGGAGATGCGGGAAGAGAATGGACAAAAATCGTGCACCTATGGATGAGGACAGTGGGTGGGGAGTGACGGCGGAGGGTGGGGCGGGGAACTGGGAGAAGGGGAGTTATGGGAAAAAAGAGGAACAAATGTAATCAGAACAATAAAGATTTAATTTAAAAAAATAAAAATAAAATAAAATAATTAAAAAGTTGAATACTATACTAGTAGAGGGGGAAAAAACCTACAGAAATAAAGTATGAAGAATCTAAAATTAACTCCTCACTTCACAGTTCTGGGAAAAGCTTGATCTCTCTGATACTACCCCTCCCCCCAACCCCAATGCAAATGCAGAGCAGTTAGGGCTCGAAGCTAAAAGTTCTGGGAACGAGGTCTATTTTGCAATATCCCTTCATGCCTGCATAGTATTTTCCAGTTTACAAAGTGTCCTCACAAATATTGCCTCATTGACCTTTCCAATAAAACCAGCAGGTCAGCTCGGTCTGCTGTCTCAGTGGATCTATGAACCAAGAGGTCACGGTCAGGGCACATGCCCCGGTTGCAGGCTCCATCCCCAACGTGGGGCGTGCATGAGGCAGCCAATCCATGATACTCTCTCATCATTGATGTTTATCTCTCTCTCTCCCTCTCCCTCTTTGAAATCAATAAAAATATAAAAGAAAAACAAAACAGGAGGTCCACTGGAAAGGTGCTGAGGGAACTGAAATTCAGAGAGAGGCCACATTCATTGCATAGGGTGTTATAGCCCTGAACCCAAATCTTCATACTTTATTATATTTCTTACAGTGGCACCGAGAGGACACATTGTCCACTGGCTTTTACTTCACCCCTTAAGATGGCTCTATTCTCTGCACAGCTCGGTACCTGGGCGGCCGCCACCTCGTAGCCGTCCGGGTTCATGGACGGCATGATGTGAATGCGCGTGTCCTGGACCAGCCGCAGGATGCGCGGGTTCGCGTTCCGGAACTCCTCGCACAGGAACTCCGACAGCTGCAGCAGCAGCTCGCGGCCCAGCACCTCGTTGCCGTGCATGTTCCCCACGTACTTGACTTCAGGTTCCACTGCAAGCGTGAGAAAGACACGCGGGACGATCAAAGATGGGGGACGTTTGCAAGAGCCATGGGTGCCCAACTTTGCAAAGGGACCGTTTCCCTCTTTTTCACCAGTGAATCCAAATCTCATTCTTCGGTTGGGTCTTTTCCAGTAATCCCTGAGCCCCTTTCCAACAAATTGTAATCACAAACGCTACAAGAATCCGTGCCGGGGAAAATAATGACGACCACTGACTGAAGCCCTACTGTGTACTAGACATTGGTGCTCACTACTACTAATCCTCACAGAAACCTTGTAGAGGGGTCACGGTTCGCCTCAGGATGAGGGTACTGGGGAGGGGGGAGGTTACTAGTAAGTAACTTGTCTGAAGATCAGCTTACCTAGCGCGTAATCTGATAGAGGCCAAAGCCCAGGGAGCACTCCAGAGACAAGTCTTTTAGGATAAGGGCGGGGTTTTCCCCAGACCTGCTCACCTAAATGCTCTAGGTTATACCATTACGGTTTCTAATCATCTTGGTTGAAAACTTAATTTTCCTGGTACTTAGGAAACTAAAATCTCTCCGTAGTATCTGAGAATGTTGTGTTTTGAGGCACAGAGTGGGAAGGAATCTACCTAAGTCTCATTCCCTAATCTTCTCATTGGCTAAAGTAACTGCTCAATTAAAGCAAGAACTGAGGTCAGGAGAAGAGCTGCTAGAACCCCTTAAAGAAAATAATTCCGGCCCCTTTTTAAGGAAGGAGAAACGCTCTGGCCAAGTGATTTCTCTTCCTCCCTCTATGATTTCCCTCCCACCCTCTTCCTGTCTCTCTGATTTTTCTGGTTCCAGACCTCTTCATCACTGTATTTCCAAATCCCCCTCAACATCCTTGTAGGCTCTGGGGGGCCATCTCGGGCTCTCTCTGCTGTGAGTGAACTCACTGCAGAACTTCCCTTCTATGGTACCTACCACTTTCTACTCTGAGTTTTATCTAATTTTGCATAGGTCCTATTTTCTTTACTGGACCTGGCCTTTCCAATATATACATTTAAACAAATATTTTAGGGCATTTATCTTAGTGTACCTCCAGCAGTCTTTCTCCCACCGCCCCCCCCCCCGAAATTTCTATAACCCACAAGGATCATGCAAATTTTCCATAATGTGTAGTCTTTAATTCTTAGTGCATTTCTTTAATCTTAGATTATGTCTTTCTTACTTTTCTTAGTGTTAAAATATCCCTTATTTTAAGAAAGGATGGTGATAGCAGATGGCAGGTAGTATCTTCAACATCCTTGTTCAGTAAAATAAAATTTGGAAAATATATTTTAGTCTCCTCCAATCTCTCTTATTTATTTTTAAAAATGTTTAACTTCTTTGAAATCTAAAAGTGGGCAACTACTGCACTATAGAAACTAGCACAGTGCTTTGCACTTAGCAGGTGCTCCCTGTCAAAGTCGTTTGTCGCTACTCTCAATGCAGTATGCGGAATACCACCACTTATAACAACCACTGCTATCCTTTTGGTTTAAGCCCCTATACTCTCACACCTGGATTATTACACTAAATCTCCTACTTGAACTCCCTGCATCTGCCCAGCCCCATTAAAATGCATTCCCCTGAGTCAAAGTTCTGCAACCTTTTTTTCTCTCTTGTCTTTTTTTTTTTTTAATATATTTTATTGATTTTTTACAGAGAGGAAGGGAGAGAGATAGAGAGTCAGAAACATCGACGAGAGAGAAACATCGATCAGCTGCCTCCTGCACATCTCCTACTGGGGATGTACCTGCAACCCAGGTACATGCCCTTGACCGGACTCGAACCTGGGACCTTTCAGTCCACACGCCAACGCTCTATCCACTGAGCCAAACCGGTTCCGGCAAGTTCTGCAAACTTTTATTGTAAAGAGCCAGATAGTAAATACAGTGGGGCCTTGACTTACGAGTTTAATTTGTTCTGTGACGGAGCTCGTAACTCAAATTACTCGTATGTCAAATCAAAAAGTGAACGAGTGAGACACGTGATGCTGGGCTGATGTTGTGGCGTTCACTGTGACGTTCGCTGCGCCAACTAGCGGTGGGGTATCTGAAGCTGGCTCGTAACCCGAATTTTAGTTCGAAACTCAAAGCAAAAAATCGACAGCTCGTATCTCGAAAACCTCGTTAGTCGGGATACTCGTAAGTCAAGGCCCACTGTAATTTGGATTGGGAGCTATATAGTCTATGTCACAGCTCCTCAACTTTTGCAGTCCTAGACAATACAAAAACAAATAGGCGAGGCTGTGTTTCAAAGAAACTTTCTTTACCCAAACAGACAACTGCTCTGAGTGATCTTTAAGTTTTTTAAGTCAGATCATGTCCCTCTTCTGCTTAGAACCCTCCAGTGGCTTCTGGCTTCACTCAAAGGAAAAGGAAAAGCCAAAATCTTTACAGAAGCCTGTAAGGCCCTACCCACTCTCCTGTTCGGCTTCCCTGACCTCGCTGCTCTGACCCGTCTCCTGCTCTCCCGCTGTTCACTCTGCTGCAGCGGCAGCGGCCTCCTGGCTGTTCTTCACACACGCCAAGCGCCTGCTCTCTTCTCTGCCTGCAGTGTTTTCCTTCCCAATATTAGTTTTAGCACATACTGACATATCACCTTGACAAAGAAGCTTTTTCTAAATAGCACTGACCTCTCCCCTACTCTACCCATAGTACTGTATAACATCCTCTACCTCTCTTTCCTGGTTTATTTTTTTTTCTACAGCATTTACTTTTGTCATATATATATATATATATATATATATATATATATATATGTAATTACCCATCTATTGCCAGTCTTACCCAGCTAGAATTAAGGCCCTGAGAGCAGTGTCTTCGTTTTATTCTCTGTTGTATATTCAGAATTTACAAAAGTGCTTGCATATAGTCATAATCAGTAATATCCTATATAATAAAAGAGTAATATGCAAATAGACCAAACAGCAGAACAACCAATCAAAGCATAATATGGTAATGATATGCTAAGGCTGCTCAACTGCTCACTATGACGTGCACTGACCACCAGGGGGCAGACAGTCGACCAGTCGCTATGACATGCACTGACCACCAGGGGGCAGATGCTCTGACCAGTAGGTTAGCTTGCTTCGGGGGTCCAGCCAATTTGGACTGAGCGAGGTGGGCCAGACATGCCCTGGAGCCCTCCCGCGGTCCCTCCCCGGCCCGATTGTGCCCTGGTGGGATCCCTCAGCCTGGCCTGCACTCACTCACAATCCGGGACCCCTCGGGGGATGCCGGAGAGCCGGTTTCAGTCCGATCCCAGAGGCCACTCCCCTTGGGAGGGCACCAGATGCAGGGCTCATGGCTGGCAAGCACTGCATGCAGCAGCGTGAGCCTCTCCCGATGGGGACTGACTGGGCGCGAGCCCCCCGCAGGCACAGTGGGGCCGGGATGAGCGGGAGCGGCAGGTAGGAGCTGCAGGCGGCGTTGGACTGCGGGTTTCGGCCTGATCCCTGCAGGCCACCCAGAGGGACCCCACCCATGCACGGATTTGTGCACCAGGCCTCTAGTTTGTGGAATGAATAACGAATAAATGAAAGGAACAAGTGGATGAAAAGCTAAGTTACAGGTATCAGAGAAAAGAAGGACCGAAATGAAAAAGCCTGAAGGAAGACTTGAATGCTAGAAAGTCGAGGGGGCATCCAGAAGAGGGCATGGAGTAAGGAGGGGCTCACTCTACAATGTCCATTAGCAGCCACAGGCTTCCACAATGAACGCACGACACGAGTAAAAGCAGGTGCTTGCTATGTAATGAGGCTTCAGAGCAAGGCCCTTATCCTCACTTAATCATTCACTCTGCCTTCCTTTAGCCACCTCCCACCACTCCCCCCCTCTTCCCCTCCCCACTGGCCATGTAATATCCTGAAGCGGTCATGGACAGAACCCACCTGGGGTGAGGTTGTCATTGAAGGCCTGTAAGCAGGGGGGTGAGACGATATCAGCATTTAGGAAAATTGTTCTGGCATCTCTGTGCTAAATGGAAGGCGCAGAGAGTGGTGGCAGTTAGGAGGTCAGTTAGGAGCCTAGTCTAACGGCTCAGGCAGGTTGGGATGAAGTTGGGCTGGGGGAGGGTGTGGAAGTGAAGCAGAAGAGAGATTTGAGGTGGACAGTTTGAAGGAGGAGCGGATATAACTTGAATGTCACAGTTGTTGTAAGTAGAGCAGCGAGAAATTAGAAAAAGCTCAAATGTCCATCAATAAATGGACAGTCAGATACAACCACGCAAGGGAATGTTATACGGCCAAACGTGATGATGTAGCTCTACATGTACAGACATGGGTGCCATTCATAAGAGGCTATGCAGTGAGAAATGCAGTTGCAGTATGATTCCAATTTTATAAAATAAACCGTGTAAGGGGGTTTTAACTATGCGTAGAAAAAGTCTGGAAGGATATACATCAGTATGTTAGCAACGTCATCTGTGAGTGGTGGGATTATGACTGAGTTTTTTTTTCCCTTCTCTAATTTCTAATTTTAATCCACACATCACTTGCTTTTATAATAGAAACAAACTAACAACAAATAATACAATGAATAAAACTAATACCCCAACCGAGACCTCAGCCCCTCTCCAGGACACCACACTCTATCTCACCGTCCTTCCCCAAAGAAATACCCCCAAACCCTTCTCAGTTTCCTGGCAGAATCAGAAGGGCTAATGGTTTCTGCTTGTGTCTCCTGGGGCATTAGATAGACTGAGGAAGACAGAGTAATAACCAGGGGGGAAGGGCAATGGGAGGGAAGGAAGCGGGCAGGACGGGGGATGGGAGCAGGGAGGAAGGTCCCGAGCTACTAGAACCTAAAAAAGAGGGACCAGCTGGAGCCTGAGCTGAGCTTGCAGCTCCCCAGAGGCAGAGGCCACCTGAGGGCTGAGCAGGAAAAGGTGCTCAGCACAGGCTGGGCGGGGGGTGGGGGGGGGGGTGCTCTTTGGCAGGTGGAGGGTCCGGGGCCACCCCCGGGACGGGATTTGTAAGGAAGGGTCCTGCCCTCCACACTCCAAGGACAGCTCGGGGCTTACGGGGCTCGTGGATCCCAGGGTAGTCGCTGAATTCCAGCACGTAGAGGTGTCTGCCCTTCACGCTGCGCCCCACGCTGTAGACACGCGTGATGTGGGGGCACTCGTTGTGCACCTTGTACAGCGTCCGCACGAGGTCGTCGTAGCGGCGGTGGCGGAAGGTCACCGGGGCCGCCAACTGGCAGAGAAGGAAGAGGTGGAGGAAGACCGAGAGCAGGCCTGACATCTCGCCGGGCTGCTTCCGAGGGACCCGCGGCAAGGAGCCACGCTCTCCCCCAGACCTGCTTCTTCGCCAGCCCAAACCCGGAGGCCGGGAACCAGCTCTGGCCAGCGCCCCGCCAGCAAACGCCCCGCGCCCGCACCTGGGGAGGCGCGCAGCGCTGTGCGCCCACAGCTGCAAGTTATGTCTGTGGCCCCGGGGTGATCACCTCTCCTGCCCCATTCCTCGCCCCTCCGAACGCAGGAAAACCCTTTGAAGGGTTTTGCACGTCCCCAGGTTCGGTGGTTTCACTGATTCTGGTTTACTGATTAACTGCACTGGAAACCGGCTTCAATAACTAGCTGCTTATAACCCTTTGATTCCCAGAGAATTTTGAAAAACTTGGACGATGCTTGTTCCCTACGTTATAATTTAATGTGTTTTTTACATGGATTTCAGAGAGGAAGGGAGAGGGAGAGAGAGAGAGAAACATCGATGATGAGAGAGAAATCACTGAGGAGCTGCCTCCTGCACGCCCCTCAGGGGAGGTTGAGCCTGCAGTCTGGGCATGTGCCCTGACGGGGAATCCAACCGTGACCTCCTGGTTCATAGGTTGCCGCTCAGCTGCCACCTGTGTTATAGTTTAAAGCAGAGTCATAAAGTAGAGCTGTCTGTCCCTTTCCGTCCAGCGCACACACTGCCGCCAGGCCATCTTTCTGAAGCACAGCTCTGCCTTGTCCCTTTTCTCCCCCAAAATCTTTTAACAGACACCACTGAAAAAATGAACAGATAAGCCACAGGATGGAAGTAAACAGTCTCAAGTCATATATCTGGTAATATATTCAGAATACGTCAAGAGCTCTTACAACACAATATTAAAACAAACGACCCAAGTTAAAAACGACTACAAGATTTGAAGAGACATTTCATTAAAGTAGAGATATGAATGGCTAATAAGTACACGTGAAGATGTTTAACATCACTGGTCATTAAGAAGATGCCAGTTAAAACCACTTCGTGTCCACTAGAACGGCTAAACCAAAAAAGGGCACAGTAACAAGTGTTGGTGAGAACAGGAAGACACTAGAATCCACAGACAGTCATGAGTACACAAAACAGAGTTCATTCTTGTATTTTTATTTGTTAATTATCTTATTATTTGAATGTATTACGACTGCAAACCTACATTTGACTACCCTGTATATTGCCAATGGGAATGTAAATGGTGCCGCTACTTTAGAAAACAGTTTTGCAGTTTCTTAAAAGATTGAATATGTATTTACTATATAACTCAGCAATTTCACTTCTAGGTATCTATCTAAAAGAAGTGAAACATATATCTACACAAAAACTCGCTTATGCATGTTCATAGCAGTATTATTCACACTAGAAGAAAGTGGAAATAATCCAAATAATCATTGATTGGTGAATGGGTAAACACAGTATGGCCTATCCATACAATGGAATACCACGGACATGAAAAGGAGTGAAGTACTGATATATTGTGTTATATGAATGAATCTTAAAAATATGCTCAGTGAAAGAAGTCACACACAAAAGACCACATATTAAATGACCCAATTTATATGAAATGCTTAGAATATAGAGACAGAAAGTAAATTAGAGGTTGCCTGGGGCTGGGAGTAGAAACGTAGAGCAACTATAAATGAGCACAAGGTTTCTTCTCAGGATGGGAGATGTGTTTTTAAATTAGATTGCGGTGATTGTACAACTCTGTCAATATATAAAGATTCATTGAATTGTATATTTAGAGCAGGTGAGTTTTATGGTATACAAATTATATCTCAAAAAAAAAAGCTTTAAATGATTAAGTACAGCCCCCTAAAAGTTAACTATAAATTTACTGTACAACCCAACAATTTCACTCCTGAGTACCTTATCCAAGAGAACAAAGATAGTTCATTATTGGTTACAGCTTTTCAACATGTATTTAATACATGTTATATATCAAGTATAGGAGGGACTGGGAGTCCAGAAAGAAATAAGATATTTTCTCTGGCCTGAAGGACCTTATATTTTAATCAAGGAAGTTAAAACACACACACACACACACACACACACACACACACACAACAACAACAACAACACAATTATAGCATAATGCCATGTTTGTAGAGAAGTATGCACAGAGTTTTTTTGAAATACAAGGGAGTGACACTGAAATCAGACCAGGGGTAAGTGATAGCAAAGGTTTAGAGAAAATGATGCCTGAACTTAGTTTGGAAACACAAATAGGAGTTAGCCAAATGGAGGGAGAGGATATATATGTTCAAAACCTGTCCTCTGTTGGTGTATTTTACCATCCTTGTTTTCAAATGGCAAAAACATTAACAGAGACTTTGGAAAGATAGCAAGTTGTTTGGTGTGGGGAGGAGAAAGGAGAGGTGTTGGGAAGAGGGGCGACCTGACGTTGGAAAGATCATAAACATAGGTCCTGAGGGCCTTGGCGAGGGAGAGACGTTTGGACTTAACTAAGGAGAATGGAGAACCGATAAAGAATCTGAACAGAGGAAGCAAGGGGCAAGTGGACACGATGTGACTGGCTGTGGCTGGCGTGGAAGGAAGACCACGCCGGCTACAGTGTGACCTGTGCAGAGGCAGGGGGTGAAGCCAGGCAGGAAGTCAGATCCAGGTAAGGATGAACCAGAGTGGGACGGAGGTTCGGGCCGTGGAGGCGAAAAACAGGGGGCGGTTAGTTATGAGGATCCGCGAGAGTGGAAACGGAGTGGGCTTAGAGGCCTAGAGGCCTAGAGGTCGAGTGAATCTGCGACATGAGTGACAAGGAAGAATTTAGAACGGCCCCCAGGTTCTTGACTTGGGCAACAGGTGGTGCCATTTCCCAAGAAGAGCTGCTGGGGGAAGAGATGCTGCTTTCAGATTCAAACAGATGCCATTTGAGGTCCCTGAGGGATAGACAGAAGGGGAAAGCATCCTTGTCAAGGCAGTAAGAAAATAATAAATATGAGTACTATGTACATCGCACTGGACAGTGTATCCAAACTGTTGCTGAAAAGCGAGGCAGGCTTAGTGAAGACAATGAGGGGGTGGGGCCCCAGGGGAGTTTGTCTGGGCAGAGGACCAGCCTGTTCCTGGAGGGCATTGGAAATCCAACAGGAGAGGGTGAGCGGGTTCAGAAAGTAGAGGAAACCCAGAACGGCTTACCTTCTTGGGAACCCAAGTAATGGCCCTAATAAAGCAGCACAGAATCCATTAAGGGGTGGCGATTGGTATGCTCCGATGTTTTCAACCACAGATTTCATTTTAAAATATATATATATTTTATTGATTTTTTACAGAGAGGAAGGGAGAGAGATAGTTAGAAACATTAATGAGAGAGAAACATCGACCAGCTGCCTCCTGCACACCCCCACTGGGAATGTACCCACAACCCAGGTACATGTCCTTGACCGGAATCGAACCTGAGACCTTTCAGTCCGCAGGCCGACGCTCTATCCACTGAACCAAACCAGTTAGGGCACAGATTTCATTTTTAAGTGGCAATTTTTCAATCCATGCTCCGTAATCTGACACTTAATTTTAGTTAAACTGATCTCTTTCCCAGAGTCTGTGCAGAGATGTGTTGGCTCTGTGTTCTCACGGATTAAGTTCAAAATTCTCTTCATTTGGCAGGCATTCTGCATAGTTTTGTGTTTATAACTTCTCCCTTATTTATTGGAGGGGGAAGTTCCTTTTTTCTTTTTTGATCTTTTATTTTGCTTTCAGTTGGTTTCAAAAGTTGGAAGTCAATTCACAATGTTCCATTCCCACTATCTTCAACCGGAATAAATATTCTTGAATATGCTTTTACTAAATGCAGCCCTTCAGGGGTTTCCAAGAAGGGAAATGCTTCTGGGGTTTCCTCTACTTTTGGTGTGTGTGTGTGTGTGTGTGTGTGTGTGTGTGTGTGTGTGTGTTATCTTCCTCGATTAAAATATAAGGTCCTTAAGACCAGAGACAATGTCATATTTCTTTCTGGACTCCCAGTTCCTCCTATACTTGATATATAACATGTATTAAATACATGTTGAAAAGTTGTAACAAATAATGAACTATCCTCTGCATTGACATTTTGTTGACTTTAGAACAGGACAGGAAATGATTAAATGGGATTTCAGCAACCCTGGCTCCTCCACATGTCCCCACTAACCCTACTTCCAACAGGGCCATCGTTGGTTCGGTGACATGTTGGTTCAGACTGCCCTCTAGCCAATGGAAAGCATGGATGGCATGGACTCTGAATCCATTCTGTGTACCGGTGTTGCCTAATTTGTAAATAGTCTGTACCTGTGTCATCTTCCTTGCTGGAAGTAAAGAGGTTCTTTCTGAGTTTGAAAAACGAATGCAATGTGTGTTCTGATATGGCATCATATTGGGTATCAGGGTGTCTGGCAGAGGTTAACTGGGAGAGTCTGGCACAAAGTAATCTGGTCTTTGAAAAGAAAGGACTAACATAATTTAGACTTTGAACAGCCCTGTTAAGCAGACCAGTCATGGATTATAAGTCCAAACATACTAGGTAGCAACTATATTTCATTGATTCTAAGGTGCTGTTTATTTCACATTTTATTGTCTCTGAAACTGGAAAATATTTTAAAACAGATGGCATCTTAGATTCGGAGAAATTCAATATTACAATAAGTATAAAAGAATTCAACATGTCAATATTATATCAGAGAAATATGACAAATATTAATTGATTGAATAGTGACTAAGCCTGGAATTTTCACATTAGACCCTGAAACAGACTGGAAAAAAGCATGAATGGCTTAAAAGTTAAAATTTGAATTTGCACTGACTATGGTAGAATTTTCAATGACTTGATAACAAAAAATCCATCATTTATGAGCCCCTGCTAATTGCCAGGGAAAATACATGCATTCTCAACTCCCTAACCTAAAAGGTAGGTGTTGCTAATTTCAATTTGTTTAGATGAAGATCAGAGAAAATCTGGACCTGCCTAAGATCACACAGCTAGAAAATGTCAGACATGATCAGCTTTCAAACCTATTAGCTTTATTCTGTTCTATGTCCATCCTGAAGCAACTGGGTCATCATTGAAGATCAAACAGACTCTTCTGTGTTAGAAACTAACAGAGAAGACACACAGGAAAGAGGAGCCTGAGCAAGCTTCCTGGACTTGGTCTATAAGAGCCCTGAGAACTGGAAATTTATGGAGGGTTTTCATCCCAAATGACCATAAATATGAAGCTGAATGCAAGTTCACCAAAAATTCAGAGCTAGAACTGACCACTCTGAATATATTATAACTTTTTGTACTGGATTATGTTAAGTAAGGTCTTTGAGACTTAATAACTTTCAATTCATCTCACCCGTCTTTCTATTCCATTTCAACATCAGCCTCAATCTAGCCTGAGTTTCCCACTCCCTTAGGAAGCTCTAGATTGAATTGTTCACTCCCCATAAGTAGTCCGATTCCCTCTAGTTATGGTCATGCCTGGTGCTGGGATCTTCCCTTTCCCACTTCTATACTGATGTTCCAGATGGCCTTGAGCTGGGATGCTTGAATCTGAATTTTGACTGCTGTGTGCCCTGAGGCAGGGTTTCAAAGATGCCCATTAGCCATAGAGTACTTACTACTTATCAGGACAGTTGTGCTAGTTATTAATGATTTTGTGCTTGTGCATATGTACTTTTTGAAAAGACAACTTTATTGAGATATGATTTACATCCTATAAAATTCACCTGTTTAAGAATAGAGTTCAGTAGTTTTTAGAATATGCAGAGTTGTGCAATCATCACGACAGCCTAATTTTAGAATACTTTCATCACCCCCAAGAAAATCCTGTGCTCATTTGTAGTCACTTTCTAGCCCTAAGCAATCACTAATCCACTTTCTGTCTCTGTGGATTTCCCTATTCTGAATATTTCATATAAAGGAATCATACGATGTGGTCTTTTCTATCTGGCTTCTTTCACCATTTATAGAATATTTATCCTTCCCTGTTGAGGCTGAATAATATTCCATTGTACATATATGCATAGTCACATTTGCTTACCCATTCATCTGTCAATGGATATTTGGGTTGTTTCTACCTTTTGGCTCCTGTGAATTATGCTCCTAGGAACACTGGTGTCCAATGTCAGGTCAAGTCCCTGCGTTCAGTTCTTTGGGGTATTTACCCTGAAGCTCAGCTCTACTTTTAAAGCTCCTTTCCCTCCCAGGGTCCCTGGAGGTGGGGCTGCCTGCTGGTTTTTTGTTTGTTTTTGTTTTGCCTGCTAGTTTTTGAACCATCCTTTTGTGGCAGCTGCTGCTCACAGCTGGGCCACTGCTGTGGTAGTTGCAGCTATTTTCTGGGTCACTGTTCTCTTGGAAATGCTCAGTCTTCCCTTGCAGCTCCTCTTGCTCTTCAACCCCCAAATCCACCTCTCTCCTCTTTCTGAATAGGACATGGCTATGCATAGTTTGACATCTTATGCAAAAAGGTTCTTTGAGCCTGGCCAGTATGGCTCAGTGGTTAAGTGTCAACCTATGAACCAAGAGATCACAGTTTGATTGCTAGTCAGGGCACATATCTGGATTGTAGGCTCAATCCCCAATAGGGGGCGTGCAGGAGGCAGCCAATCAATGATTCTCTCTCGTCATTGATGTTTCTATCTCTCCCTCTCCCTTCCTCTCTGAAATCAATACAAATATTTCTAAAAAAACAAAAGGAGACTCTTTGAGCCCCATGCACATCAATAGTTGCAAATAGATGAGGGTGGGGCAGGGAGAGATTTGTGATAGGTTATTGTTTAATTTCATGTATTTATCTTATCCTAACTGTAGAGAGCCTTAACTCATGGAAAGAAATGTTTGAGACTTGAAATAAAGTCAAACATACAAAGGAAATCTACTGTGGAAGTAAGGATTTATTTTGTGAATGTGGTACAAATCCTATACATGCTTTCAATTGGAAATAGAAATCACACACATAGGCTATTATAGTAACGTCCCTGTTTTGAAAAACAGCAGAAAATCGGCATATGTGCGAAGCCACAGAAAGAGTGAAGGCTCTACTATATTGCTAATTATCCCCGACAAAAGCCTTGTGTGGGCCTGGTCTTGGCTCTGCTGAAGCGTGGTTTATAAAGAACTCTACAGGGTATGAATACAGTGTTTGTGCCCTTGGACCCAGGACCCAGCTCCTTTTTGTCAAGGGATTTGCAGATTTAAACAAATGTCCATCAAGTTTTTAGTGAGTAGTGTTTCTGTCCTACACAGTATTTAAAATGAAGAGAAAGACTACTGGGGAGTAAGAGGAAAAGCAATTACTTTGAATCAAATTGTTAAAAGAGGAAAGTTCTTTCATCTAGGAAGAAGGCGCAGCTTGAAAGGCGGGGGAACGTTGAGAATCCCAGTAACAAGGGGTTTGGTCTCTAGTTCCCTGGGCTCCACCAGGGGCTTCAGGGAAAAGTTTTGCAGAATGGTGGTGAGGAAGAGGAACAGCTCCACGCGGGCCAGGCCCTCGCCAACACAGGCCCGTTTCCCTGGAAGGAGGAAACATTCCCATTAGTTCACTCCAAGTTCAAATACAATAGATAACTCATATTCAAATACAATATGCCGAACAAGACAACCAATACAATATGCCCCTAAGAGCCATGGAAAACACTGATCAGAAAAGGGAATTTTATCAACTGCCAGAAGCCAATTATTTGTCAGTATATATCAAAACTCTCTCAAGAAATGTTCGCTCTTTAATTGGGTTGTTCTCCTGGGTATTTAGCCATAGGAAAGAGAGATGCATCTATTAGGGTGTCACTTGCATTGTTATTTATGATATTGATGAGTCAGATGAAAACTGTATATCCATCTATAACGAACTAATGGAATAAATTCTTCTGCATTTCACACAACGAAACCTAAATATGTTGATGTGGAAGATTATTTAACACCACAGTCTGTCTTTTATCACAACAAACTAAGTGAAAATAAATTATCAAAGATTGTACAGAATGAACCAAATTTTATTTTTAAATATACATCTATTATGTATGCTTAGACAAGAGTGGTTATCTCTGTAGAGTGAAATGGCAAGTAATTTTTATTTCCTTCCCTTTTTTTGCTTTTCTGCATTTTCCATCTTTTACGTTGAACACATATTATCACTGTAATTAGAAACAAAACATCTTAACTGTTATTTTTTAAATACTTAGCAAATGATTGAATAAGACAAGGAAAAAGAATGTGTGCTGACCAATCCTAAGTTGTCTTTATAACCTTATGGGAAATAGTAACTGGGAGCCAACCAGCTCTTGGAAAGAGGCAAGGGTATGCGGGACTCAGGTTTCAGAGGGGAAGAAAAAATACGAAGTCGCCAAGTCTCTTTGATAGCCTCCGGCCCTAAGAATCAGAAAGTTAATAATCATCAGTAATTTTAAAAGAAGAAAAAAACTTGCACATTTGCTTTGGAAAAGTCACTATTACAAAGGGGAAATCAGCAAAAGCAGGTCCTTTTGTCATCTGGTAACAGGTGGCATTTGAATTGGCTTGACTTTGGTTTCTTTAAAAACTGGCATTATACTCAGTTACCCAACAACAAAACAGTCCCTGGGTGACTTCCCTGAGTCCTACTGGTGCACAGACTAAAGTGGCTCCATACAGTTACATCAGAAACTGTAACAGTCTCACATGATCAACTTCGCTATCAGCCAGGGATTACTTAGTTGTGCCAAAATCTCAGCGAAGCTAAAAAGTTGTCCGAAATGCGCAGGTGTGTGGTGCGGATGGATTTACTTGTATTTACCAAGGGAAAAGGGTATGAAGTAATCTGTTTTCCTGAGGCTGCCATTTTTATCCAAAAAGTGGCCTGGGTCAAACATCTCTGGATTGGGGAACTCCTTGCAGTCCATCAAGACCGAAGACAGTAATGGCAATACTGTGGCGCCCTGGAACCAAGAAAAGAGAGGGGAGTTGTACTTGATCGTGCCTATCCTTGATTCATTAACAAGGCTAACACTCCTAATTAGTGGATTGAATAGGACTGGGCACTCTTAAGCTTGCCTGGTGAGTGATTGTCTTGAGTTATGGCTATTTTATACATCCTATTATCATACAATACTTACTGAGTAGTAAGATAATTCTCTTTGGGAAGAGTGATGTCATGACCAATGTGAGGTAGCCAGTTATTGTTGATAAGTGGGGGGTTGCCACCCACATTGTCTAGACATGACATTTACTGGAATTGCTGCCTCAAATCGGAAGAGTCTACTTTTCTACAATTTGTTCCTTTCTGAATTCAGGTGTGAATGGAAGCAAGTGAGATACGCAAACTTGAATCTACTGAATCAGACTCCACTTCCCTCATTTGAAAAATGGAGTGAGGTAGCAAAAACACAGGCTTTCCTCCTAATTTACAGATTTCTGTGAGGCTTAAGTGACAAAACAATATTAAAAGCACCACTGTACTTAGTTAGCTGCTTATAAAGTGTATTTAATTCTCACTGCAACTGTATCCAGCAGGCTCTCTTCTTGTTCTCATTGTATAAGTGAGGACACTGAGATTCAGAGAGGAAAAATAACTTACTTAAGGTTACACTTTTAGCAAGTGGCATACTTAGAATTTGCCCAAGTTCTATCTGATCATAAAGCACCTGTTTAAGTGAAAGCTGCCTTTTTTCCATTTTCACTTTATTTTCTATGTCCTTAAACGTAATTTTAGAATTATTGGAGGGGCAATACATGCACATGGAATAAAATACCCCAAAATATGTACAAAGGGGTATAAAGTAAAAATAAGTCTCTCTTCTTATACTCAAGTCCCCTGGTTTTCTTGGTGTAATTACTGTTAGCATTTTATGATCCATCCTTTGGGAGATATCTTATGGATTTTCAGAAAGGACACTTATATACATATATCCTCCACCATTTTCACACAGATAGTAGTATCCTACAGTGTGCTGCAGCTTGCTTAGTATTCCACTTTATAGAAATAAAGGAAGTTTTAAAGTCCTTTGTAAATGAACATTTGGGGGTTTCCCAATCTTCAAGTATCACAAATATTGCTGCAATAAATATTCTTATTTTATAGAAAGTACACAAAGGATAAATTCCTAGTAGTGGAACTACTCTTCAAGTTGTTTGTGTGTTTTGAATTTTAATAGATATTACCACGTTTTCTTCCATAGAGGTTACACCAGTTTATACCACTAGCAAAACTATATGTTTTACACCCTGCCAACATATTATAAGTAAAAAAAAAATTTTCTTTAGAATTATTATTTTCATTATATTTCATTGTGTGAGTATATTTTTACACATTTAAAAACCATTTGTAATTATTTCTACTCAAATTTTAATTTTGTTTTTCTTGTTCTGCATCTGTTGGTTTTTGGGTTTGTTCAAACTGACTGTAGGAGTTCATTTTATTTTTCAGTAATTAGTCCTTTCCTCTTATGAACCATGCAAAATTTCCTCTCAGTTTGTCATTTATCTTTTGACTTTATTTTTCCAGGCAGATTTTTCTTATTTGCATATAGCCAAATTTATCGATTTTTAAATACAGGGCCCTCTTACTCCTCTCTTTTTTGGTGTTGGGAGTCGATGTTAGAAGTTTTGGAACTCTGAAATTCTCAAAAAAAGTCATCGCTTTTATTCCTAGTACTTCTACATTTTAATATTCTATGTGTGTATATTTGAGCCAAGAATAAAGTTTCATGTAAGATATGAGGCAGGGATCTGTTGTTATTATTTTCCAACTCCCCCAAGAGTTTTCTAACCTCTGTTGAATATTCCATATTGTCCCTCTAAGGCAGTGGTTCTCAACCTTCCTAATGCCGCGACCCTTTCATACAGTTCCTCATGTTGTCGTGACCCCCAATTTCATTGTTACAAATTGAACATAATTAAAGCATAGTGATTAATCACAAAAACAATATGTAATTATATATGTGTTTTCCGATGGTCTTAGGCGACCCCTGTGAAAGGGTCGTTCAACTGCCAAAGGGGTCGCGACCCACAGGTTGAGAACCGCTGCTCTAAGGGGAAGACACCTTCATCATGTACGAAGTTTTCATGTATAATTAAGTTTATTTCTAGATTTTATTCCTTTGATCTGTCTTTTCAAGAGGGTATATTACACTGCTTTAATAACTGTGAGTTTGTATTAAATTCTAACATTTGGTAGAACCTATCCCTGATTATGTATTTTTACTTTCCATATCAAATTTAGGATCTGCTAGCTTAGTTCCAAGAAAATCTCGTTGATATTTTCATTGAGATCTCATAAATGTGTAGATTTTTTGATTTGGGGATAACTGCTACTTTTCTACCCATATGCAGAATAAATCTTGTAATTTATTCAAACAATTTATATCTCTCATTAACATTTCAGTTTTCTTTTTATAGATCTTGAATTTTTTGGTTCAGTTTATTCCTAAATATTTTATCCTTGCTTTTACTAATGAAAACTTATCTTCATTATATTTTTAAAATCATTTTTATTTTATATAGGTGGCAATTGATTTTTTAAAATAATAAATTTGTACCTAGCCACTGAATAATTCTGTTTTTGCAATTGTGCTTTGGCTAATTTTGCAATTGTGCTTTGGCTTTTAATTTCAGGTATAATTATATCATTTACAAAGTTGCTTCTTTGTTTGGAATGTCTTATCTCACTATTTTTTCCTAATTCTATTTGCATAATATTAGTACTGGTAGATAGCCTTGCTTTATTCCTACTTAGGAATGCTTTTAATCTTTCATCAATAAGCATGATTGGGAAATATGGGTTTTTTTCTAGCTAAAGAGATGTTCGTCTATTCCTACTTTATTAAGGGTTAAAAAATAAAAATGAAGCACAAATAGGCAGTTATAAATAGTCATAGGGATGTAAAATACAGCATAGGAAATATAGTCAATAAAATTATAATAACTATGTATGGTACCAGGTAGGTCCTGAAACTAATGACTCAAACTAATATAATATTAAATGTCAATTATAATTTGAAAAGAATTTTTTAATTAAAATGGCCATTGAATATTATCAAAAGTATTTTCTGTACAAATGAGATTATCATATGATTTTTCTCCTAAATTTTATGTATATGGTGAATTTTATTAAACTAGATTTCCTGGTGTTAGACCATTCCTGTGTTCTTAATGATCTCAATTTGTTGGTGATGTGTGGTTTGTAATGTGATGCTAGACTTAATGTACTAATACACGTTTGCATTGATAGTTTTAAGTAAGATCGGTGGCTGTTTTGTAGTATTTTTATTCTGTTTTGCAATATTTTGATCAGGTTGGCACCTTTTCTTCCTCTTCTATGCTCTGGAACTATTTAAATGTAAAACCGAAGCCCCTAATCTCTACAGGAGACTGACTATATCCCTAGTGAGCATGTAAGTTTTGGTAAATGCTAAGTGTCCTACAAATGTTAACTGTCAGGAGCAGCAACATCTCAAATGGCCTATACATAAAGTTCTGGGAGGAGAACATTTGGGCTAAAGAAGATCGATACTGGCTTAATTACCTTAGAGCAGTGGTTCTCAACCTTCTGGCCCTATAAATACAGTTCCTCATGTTGTGACCCAACCATAAAATTATTTTCATTGCTACTTCATAACTGTAATGTTGCTACTGTTATGAATTGTAATGTAAATATCTGATATGCAGGATGGTCTTAGGCGACCCCTGCGAAAGGGTCGTTCGACCGCCAAAGGGGTTGCGACCCACAGGTTGAGAACCGCTGCCTTAGAGCTACAGACACATTTTCCACTTCCCCCCTTTTTAAAATCTAACCTGAAAAATCAGATTTCAGTTCCCGTAAGATTCTCGTTAATGGAAATCACTGCTCCAAAATACATCCTCTATGAGAGCAGGAGGGGGCTTGGAAGCCCCAGGTCAGCCTCCCCCATTCTAGGAAGGCAGAGACTGGGCTGCAGAGCTGCAGAGTGACCTGAGGGTGCACTGCGTGCAGTGACAGATTTCCAACCATGGCCATCTGACTCTGACTGCCTCTCTTCCTGCAATAGAACTGAGAGTCTCTCACGGGCCCACTGAGGGACCGTACCACCCCTCCTATCCCAGTCCGTTTTCCCAGACACATCTAACCTTGGGGATGACATATTGTCTGAATTTCGTGTCCTTGGTCACAGCATGTGGTAAATTAGATGGAAGGAGGGTGATGTATCTTTGTATCTCATTCAGCACAGCCTCTGTGTAAGGCATCTTCATCTTGTCCTTCAAGGAGGGCCTCTGGTTGTGTCCAATCACACTGTCAATTTCTTCATGAACTTTGGCTGCAGAGACATGAATCATGAATGCCACTCAAGAGATGTGTTCCCTGGGTACCCAGAAATTACCTGAAATGCTTGCCATGTGCAGCAGAACATGGCCTAGAAAAGGTTCCCAATGTCAAAGACCTGTTGTTAAACAGCCCATTGCTCTGCTCCTGATGGAATTTCTCTTTTCTGTAAATGCCAGAGACTTGCTGAAGGAAACATAAAGGCTGGATTAACTATGTTTTCAGCCTCCTGGCTTCATTGGTTTGTTCTCATGTACGGGGGAGGCAAGGACCTTTGTAGCAGGGATTATGGCGGAGCCCATGATTCCTGGCAAAGCAGCTGTAGGGGGACATGTTTGCTCCTCATTCTAGTGGGAGCTGCTTCTTTGTCACCTTCATCCAGTCTCCTTCAAGTTTTGTGGGGATGGTAAATACCATTTTGTTGAGCAGCATAAACACGGGCTTTATAAGGCCTGTGCTCTGAGAATGCGCTTGAGAAAGTCAACCTACCAACATTTCATTTTTGAATGTTGTTATATCACAGCTAAAAATCCCCTTTGGGAAATCTGGTCCATTTTCAAGTTGGGAAAACAGAGGCCTGAAAGATTAAATGACTTGTCTGAGGTCACACAGCCAGTAATTGACAGGCCTGGGATGAGCACCCAGCATTGTGACTCATGGGTCCCTCATCTAAATAGGGCTTACTCTTTGGCATTGAACCTCATATATAAGACTCAGGATTCAGAAGTTCCTCTGCTTCCAGTTTAAACAACAGCCTTTCAGTTCTCAAAGGTGCTTCTTCCTTATCAGCATTATTAGATAGAGTTCTAATCTACACAAGCAAACCACATACATGGCCATTTGCATGGTGCTCTGAAAGGGGCCCAGAGAAAGCAAAGCAGTCACTGTCAGCAGTGTCTTCCCACCCTCGCCTCGTGCCCTGATCACTAAAATGCTTGCTGTACCTTCCACCTCTGGATGTTTCATGAGGAGCAGGAGCCCGTATCTCAGGGTGGAACTGGTGGTCTCTGTTCCTGCCACAAACAAGTTGGATCCACAGACTGCCAAGTTCTCCAAGTCAAATTCAGACATGGGGTTGTGTTTCTCCTGTAGGTGGGAGAGTTAATGGCTTCAAGTGTACCAACATCCGAATTATAGGGGTGCCAGAAGATGAGAGAGAGCAAGATATTGAAAACCTATTTGAAGAAATAATGACAGAAAACTGCCCCCACCTGGTGAAAGAAATAGAATTACAAGTCCAGGAAGCGCAGAGAACCCCAAACAAAAGGAATCCAAAGAGGACCACACCAAGACACATCATAATTAAAATGCCAAGAGCAAAAGGCAAAGAGAGAATCCTAAAAGCAGCAAGAGAAAGAAAATCAGTTACCTACAAGGGAGTACCCATACGACTGTCAGCTGATTTCTCAACAGAAACTTTGCAGGCCAGAAGGGAGTGGCAAGAAATATTCAAAGTGATGAATACCAAGAACCTACAACCAAGATTACTTTATCCAGCAAAGCTATCATTCAGAAGTGAAGGTCAGATAAAGAGCTTCACAGATAAGAAAAAGC
The DNA here is from genome assembly GCF_028538775.1 of Myotis yumanensis. Taxonomy (NCBI): domain Eukaryota; kingdom Metazoa; phylum Chordata; class Mammalia; order Chiroptera; family Vespertilionidae; genus Myotis; species Myotis yumanensis. The sequence continues at coordinate 19,088,470 of NW_027223764.1, read as the reverse complement.
TAAAGGAGTTCATCACCACCAAACCAGTATTATATGAAATGCTGAAAGGTATCCTTTAAGAAGAGGAAGAAGAAAAAAAAGGTAAAGATACAAATTATGAACAACAAATACACATCTATCAACAAGTGAATCTAAAAATAAAGTGAATAAATAATCTGATGAACAGTATGAACTGGTGATTGAAATAGAATCAGGGATATAGAAAGGGAATGGGCTGACTATTCTTGGGAGGGGAAAGGGGTGTGGGGGATGCCGGAAGAGATTGGACAATAATCATGCACCTATGGATGAGGACAGTGGGTGGGGAGTGAGGGCGGAGGGTGGGGTGGGAACTGGGTGGAGGGGAGTTATGGTGGGAAAAAAGAGGAACCAATGTAATAATCTAAACAATAAAGATTTAATTTTAAAAAAAGTCTTTGCTGATGAAGAGCGTTAGGGAGAAAATGGAAATGTTAACATATTTTATTTATGTTCTAACTATAACTTCAGTAACTAGGTTGAATTCCACTGTTTTATCTAATTCTTAGCATAAGCCAAATCTATTATGCAATAATATTATAGAGATATAATATTAACTTAATGTAAAACAGAGTGAAACAAAACTTATAGGAAAGCAGAAACACTTCAAAAACACTTCTATTGATAGTTATCTTATAGGAAAATAGACGTGGAGAGGAAGTTCTGTTATTACTGATAATAGTGTGCCCCATTGCCATAACAATCAAGAATTCCCTCCATGGTGTGACTGTGCGCTCATGCACTCCCATGGGAGGGTAAGATGCGGTGCTGGAGAGAGACGGTGCATACAGTACCTGCTCCATCTTGCTGAGGAAACAGTCGATGTAGTCTCGAGGGCTATTCTGATCCAGGGACTCCTGATGCTCCTTCACTTTTTCCAGAATGAAATTTTTAACATTTGTGAGCCTTTTGGAAAATGATCTGTGCTCTCCAGGGAGATGCTTTATGAGTTTGGGCCACAGATTGTACATCTGAAAGTGGGGGGAGGGGAGAGACAGTTTGTGAAGAGGAACCAGAGCTCCTGAATGGGCTGCCTAACCCTCTCTGTGGTCTGGCCAGACACAATCCCTTCCTTCAACTTCCAAGCAGAAGAGAAGGGAGGACAATCACGGCATACAGGAGAGCGGCCCCTGCCCGTCTTCTTGTTCGTCCCAGCTTTGGCCAACCCCTGAGTCATACAGGAGAGAATGGCACAAGGCCCTGAAAAGAAAACCAGGCAACTGAGAATGTTTTATCCGTCCTCTTTTGTGTGAGTAAAGCCATAGAGGGCAACCCTCCAATGGTGCTGGGATAACTGCCATTGCACTCATTCACTTGACATACGTGGAGGGAAGGTGACAGTGAATGCTGACATCAACCCTTGTTTCTGGAATAGGTGAGCTCATAGCCCTTCATCAGCCTGGACCAATGAGATCAACCACAGTACAGATGCAGCCTCGGCCTTACCTGGGTCCATGGAGAGCTTATTTTCCTAGAATTTTCATTTAACAAACTCATCAGGTAAAGTAACTTCTCATCGTCGTACTGGAAACGCTCGTTGAAGAGGGTGGAGCAGATCACATTGCAGGGAGCAAGTGAAAGGATGAAAGTAGGGTCAAAGGGCTGAGCTGACATGAGAAACGAACAACTCTTAACATTTAGGATTTTCATCAAGAACAGCACCTTCTTCCTGCTCAGACTTATACGTAGGATGTATTTCCTCTAAACTTCCCCAGGTTAGGATGTAAACACCTTCTAATAATGCTGACACTAGATAGTATTACACTATGCTACTAATAATATCGATTATGTTATTATAGGAATATAGTACTTTCATAGTTATAAGAGTAACAAGTGCTATTATAGAGCATTTACACGCTGGATACCGTGTAATTGTCTTGCAAACTACACTATTTAACTCTCATTTGGAGGTTTGACTTTTTTAGCTCCGTTTTTCAGATGTGGAAAGTGCATCTTAGAAAAGTTAAGAAACTTGTCCAAATTTACATGTCCAGTAAGTGCTGAAGTTGGGAAATGAGTCCAAACTAAAGGAGGTGAGAGTCCTACCTGAAAGCTCTGTATCACTTCCTCCCCACCCCTTTTCCCTAGCCAGCTCCCTGTTAATAGAGCAGGCTGTGGGCCACAGATTCCCAAAGGAGGAGCTTTGCCGGGCGGTGTGTGCAGGAAGTCCCCTCGCCCCCAAAGGGTTGATCAGTGGAATTCACCCTCTGTTTTTCTGAGCTCCTCCACCAGGTACTGGGCTTCCTCCTGGACCCTCTCCTCGATGCTCCTCTTCCCCATCCCGAAGTTCCTCAGGGTCATGAGGGAGAAGCGTCGCATTTGCTTCCACGTCTCTCCATTACTGAAAAGGATTCCTAGGGAAAGCAAGGAGCGGGAAAGTTGGTGTCACAGACTGGGATTTTCCTTAGAGCTGATCTCTTTCCAGGGCCCCCTGGCAGGGATTCAGCAAATGGCAATTGAAAAGCACAACCTATTTGGGGTTTGGGTGAAATATTTGTCACAAAGAAAAGAAAACCCATGCTCTGGCCAGCAGGGGGCAGAGACGATGGGATGGGGCAGGGGAATCGTTGGCCAGGGGAAAACATCCCCAAATGTGGGAAGAGCCCTCTGTCTGGTTTTGTTAAAAATGGTCAAAAGTGGCACGTGTTCTCACAAACTCCTTTCCTGGGAGTCTGTTTTTATACTTCATGCGCCTCCAACTTGTGGTGTCGTTCTCGCTGTGATTTTCTCTGAGAGGATAAGCAAAGCAAAGCAATATGGGATTTAGGATCTTATTCTTCTGTGAATTTACTACAGTGAATGTTAGCCTCATCCGAATAAGACGAAAGAAAGGAGCAAAGGAACCCCGTATGTTCCATACCAATGCGTTCTGATTTCTTCCTCTGTACAAAACCTGTTCCTTAGGCTGAATTTCCTATTTCTCCTGATGCACCATCAGTTTCATCAGCATGTTGTCTCCTCTCAAAAGTCAATGCCCATTGGCAGCTGCTAACTGATCTAAGCAAATGATCTAAGACTGGAACATCAAAACACACACCAACACCTGGTTAAGGACTACGAATCCGAAGATGTGACCTGTGAGTGAGGATCACACGGGTTAAACAAAAACATCATGACCTGTGACTATCACACAGAGGATCAATAAAAGCTTCCATAACTACAGAGCAGGAGTGGAGAGTGGCACTAATGACTGACAATTTGACTATCTCTCAGACTGAAGTTTGGTCAAAAGGAGGGAATTGTTAATAAAAGAAATACAGGCCGAAATGGAGTCACTTTTGCTAAGCCAGTCACCAAACCAAAACTTAAAAACCTGATGGCAGTTTCAGCCTCTCCCAGGAGAGGAATTTTTAACCAATCAGCACAGAATTTCCTGATCTATTCCAGCAAGGTAATCTGCATGATAAAACAACTGCCATTCCCTGTCTCCAAAAAAGTAGACGACCTGGCCTAAAAATAATTGTTTCTTTCCTTTTGCTATTAACTCCCCTCACACACCCATCTATTAAAACCTTCCATTTTGTACAGCCTCTCAGAGGTCCTCCTCGTATATATGGGATGTTGTCCAATACATGAACGGCTTCATAAAACCAATTAGAGCTTCAACTTTCCTCAGTTGAATTCTGTTCTTTAATGGAATTAAGTTTACAGTTTTCTGGGACTTGCAATTTTATAATTTTAAGTGGTTTTTGAGGTATAGAGTACACCTATTTCTTTACATATATCTAGTATTACACAATAAAAATAAAAACAAAGATGGAGCTGGCTGTGCCAGAAAGACCAACTATGGATTTAGAAGGTTGGGGTTTTGAACTGAAGGATATTAACTGATCTCTCAACTTTCAGGGAGTGGAAGGAACTAGAGATTGAGTTCACTCATGTAATCAGTGGCTCAGTCCATCAGGCCATGTAATAGCTCTGGACACCAAAGCTCAGGTGAGCTTCCTGGCTGCTGAACACATCAATGGGTAATATTCTGATTTTTAGGGAGAGGATACAGAAACAGAAGCTCTGCATTTGGGACCCTCTCAAACCTTGCCTTCTGGGTCTCTTCATTTGCATCCTTCATATGATAAAACTGTAATTACAAGTTAGCACCTTCCTGAGTTCTGTGAATTATTTTACCAATATTAAGCCGGAGGAGGTCATGGGAACCCCGGAATTTTTCACCAGTTGGTCAGAAGTATGGATGGCCCTAACTGGTTTGGCTCAGTGGATAGAGCGGCGGCCTGCGGACTCAAGGGTCCAAGGTTCGATTCCAGTCAAGGGCATGTACCTTGTTTGCAGGCGCATCCCCAGTGGGGAGTGTGCAGGAGGCAGCTGATCAATGTTTCTCTCTCATCGATGTTTCTAACTCTCTATCCCTCTCCCTTCTTCTCTGTAAAAAATCAATAAAATATATTTTTTAAAAAAAGAAGTATGGATGACCTGGGAACCCCTGAACTTATGGCTAGCATCCAAAGTGAGCTCAGTGCTGTTGGGGAAAACGCCCTTAACCTATGGAGTCTGCACTAACTCAAAATTACATTGCAGTATTGTAGCATCTAATCCAGGGGTGGGCAAACTTTTTGACTCGAGGGCCACAATGGGTTCTTAAACTGGACCGGAGGGCCGGAACAAAAGCATGGATGGAGTGTTTGTGTGAACTAATGTAAATTCAAAGTGAACATCATTACATAAAAGGGTACGGTCTTTTTTTTTTTTTTTTAGTTTTATTCATTTCAAACAGGCCGGATCCGGCCCGCGGGCTGTAGTTTGCCCACGGCTGGTCTAATCAGTTGCTTGGTGCAGATCAGACACGTACTGTTAGTCATTTTTTGCTAAAGAAAATGAACCCACATTTTGATTTGAAACATACCATGTCCTTTTTGGAAATCTGAAATAATTGGAATAGGTCCTCTGCCAAGGAATTCATCACCCTGATCAATCAGAGCTTCCTTCACCGCCTCATATCCATGCAAGACCACAGTGGGCGTGGATCCAACATACAACGTGTACACAGGGCCGTACTCTTTGGCTAACTGGAAAAAGATTCAAGCAGGTGTGTAAACATATTGCAAAATCTCTCCACTGGAGACTTGGGTAGAAATTAAGTAATAATTTATATATAACTTAGACTTTGCCCCATCCATTTCATTTTAGAATTTTAACCCAGGGTATAGTCATGGGTTCACCCTTTCCTTCATTTATAATATGCAACCATTAAGCAAATATTTACTAAGCACCTGTACTGTGTCAGACACTGTGTACAGCCCAGGAGCCCCCATTGAACTTAGAGTCTAGTGAAAGTGACAGGCAGCAAATGGTCAAATGATATTTGCAATACAAATTGAGCATAATTCTATGAAAGTGATAGAGTGTACTATGTTGGATGATAATGGGAAAACTTAACAAAACAGAGAGGTTAGGAATCTATGAGGAGGTAAGATTTAAGGTTCAACTAAAGATGAGAAGGAAGCAGCCAGGACATGAGCTTGTGGGGAGCTCACTAAGCAGATATGAAAAAGGAAGAAACCTATACATTTACGATAGCATTGTTCCAAGAAGAAAAAGAGAGTATCAAACTTCAGCGGGAAGGCAGGGGAGGGTTGCAGGGGTGGGGGTGGGGGGGTAAGAGATCAACCAAAGGACTTGTATGCATGCATATAAGCCTAACCAATGGACACAGACACTGGGCGGGGGGGGGGGGGGGGGGGGGGGGGGCGGGTTAGGGCATATGGCAGGGGTGGGGGAGGCCAGGGGGAGGTCAATGGGGGTAAAAGGAGACATATGTACTACTATTTGTAATACTTTAAACAATAACAAAAATAAAACAGCCAACAATTGGGGTATAGCTTTTAAACACCATTCTGCTCTCTACTTCTATAAGTTTGAGTATTTTAGATCCCACATGTAAGTGAGATCACGCTGTATTTGTCTGTGTTTGATTTATTACTTAGGATTATGTCTTCTAGGTTCATCCATGTTGTAAATAGCAGGATTTCCTTCTTTTAAGGCAGTGGTTCTCAACCTTCTGGCCCTTTAAATACAGTTCCTCATGTTGTGACCCAACCATAAAATTATTTTCGTTGCTACTTCATAACTGTAATGTTGCTACTGTTGTGAATCGTAATGTAAATATCTGATATGCAGGATGGTCTTAGGCGACCCCTGTGAAAGGGTCGTTCGACCGCCAAAGGGGTCGCGACCCATAGGTTGAGAACCGCTGTTTTAAGGCTAAATAATATTCCATGTGTGTGAGACAGAACAGGTGATAGATGATAGATGACAGATATCCCACATTTCCTTTATTTATCCATTGATAGACATTTAGGCTGTTCTGGAGAATGTATTCTTGCACGATGAACTGCTGGTGACAATACCTTTTCTCATATTTGCCAAGGAATGAATGTCAGTCAGGGTAGCAGAGCTGGGCTGTATCAGAGCGAGATGTTGGGGAGGGGAGTGAGGAACACGACACCTCCTCTAGATCATTTAGTGTAAAACAGACGCAACAATAATCATATAGGACATTTGACACATTTTTACATTTGCTGGGCTTGCCTTTTGGTGTTATATGCTGAAGGGATTGGAAGCCTTTATATTAAAGTAATTTCTGATTGCAGAATGTTATTATGCACTGAAATCCAACCTATATTTCTGGTCAACATACCTCACTCCCTGCTTGCAAGTGTCCAGTCCAGAAAGAAAGAGGATATGTCTTGTAATACGAAGTAGACATCCCAAAGTGCCTTGGTGGTGAGTCAAACTAAGAAAGATTGAAGCCCTAACCGGTTTGGCTCAGTGGATGGAGCGTCGGCCTGCAGACTGAAGGTTGCAGGCACATCCCCAGTGGGGTGTGCAGGAGGCAGCTGATCGTTGTTTCTCTCTCATTGATGTTTCAAGCTCTCTATCCCTCTCCCTTCCTCTCTGTATAACATCAATAAAATATATTTTTTAAAAAAAGGAAGATTGAGGGAGGAGAGCCAGCCTGCAGTGGTCTCAGGTGCAGAGTCGGAAGGTGAAGATGGCCAGCCCCAGAATGAAACCCCCTTACCTTGCTGAGAGACGCAGGGATGTCCTTCAGGTTTAGCTGCATCAGATTCCCAATGATGGGCAGGGGAGTTGGGCCCGGTGGTAGCCGTCCCCATTTGCGACCTTCTTTCCACACCCAAAGGAAAACCAGGCAAATGACAAAAATAATAAAAACAGGAGTCGTGACTCCCAGCAGCTCCATCTCAGCTACTCGATGTGAGGAACTGTCCGAGTGCTTGTTAGGAAGCAAAGTCTTGTGCAGGGGTGTGACTTGGCAGTTCTTGGATTTGGAAAAAAAAAAAAAAACACACACCAAGCAAACAAACAAACATACAAACCTCTGGAAATTGATTTTGGCTTTATTTACTTTGCTGAAGCTTGAGATCAAGACTCATGACCCCTCCCGCTCATTAACAAAATCTGCAACTTTGGATTTTCTAAGCATCTCCATGGCATATACTTTTCTTCTTACAGCACTACTGATTAATTAGCTATAAAGTTGCATTTATTTTTTATAACTTTCTGAAACTGTTCAAATAATTAAATTGATAAATTTGAAAAAAATAGATTATATATCCTGAGATCTGATTTGGAAAAACAGAGCTGTCAGAGTCGTCCTCCTCAAACATAATTTTTTTATCATGTTTCTCATCAGTTAAGAGTCTACTATGTCCATCAACAGATGAATGGATAAAAAGAAGATAGTATATATACATACAATAAAATATTAGTCACTTTTAAAAAGGGATGAAGACCCATAGCCGGTTTGGCTCAGTGGATAGAGCATCGGCCTGTGGACTGAAGAGTCCCAAGTTTGATTCCAGTCAAGGGCACATGCCTGGGTTGTGGGCTCAATCCCTAGTAGTAGGGGATGTGCAGGAGACAGCAAAATAATGATTCTCTCTCATCATTGATGTTTCTATCTCTCTCTCCCTCTCCCTTCCTCTCTGAAATCAATAAAATATATTTTTTTTAAAAATAAAAAGGGATGAAGTTCTAAAATTTGCTACAGCATGAATGAAACTTGAAGACATGATACTAAGTGAAATAAGCCAGACACAAAGTACAAGTATTGTATGATTACACTTATATGAGGTACTTAGAGACACGAAATTCATGGACATGGAAAGTGGACTAGATGTTGCTAGGGCCTAGGGGAGGAAGAAATGGAGTGTCAGTGTTTAATGGGTACAGAGTTTGTTTGGAATGATTAAAAAATTCTGGAGCCCGGCCAGTGTGTCTCAATGGTTGAGCATCGACCTATGAACCAGAGTTCACATACCTGGGTTGTGGGCTCAATCCCCAGGAGGCACGCAGGAGGCAGCTGATCAATGATGCTCTCATCAAAAATTGTGAATGGCCCTAGCAGGTTTGGCTCAGTGGATAGAGCATCAGCCTGTGGACTGAAGGGTCCCGGGTTTGATTCTGGTCAAGGGCACATGCCTGGGTTTCTGGCTCGATCCCCAGTGTGGCATGCAGGAGGCAGCCAATCAATTATTCTCTCTCATCATTGATGTTTCTATCTCTCTCTCCTTCTTCCTTCCTCTCTGAAATCAGTAAAAATATATTTTAAAAATTGTGAATGCTCTTAATACCACTGAAATGTACATCTTAAAACTGTTAAAATTGTAAATTTTATGTATATTTTATCACAATAAAGAAAAAGAAAACATTCACTAAGGTGATTTTTGAAAAATGTTATCTCATTTGTATTTACATTTAAGATAATTAATCCTCTTATTTATTCTTTGAGGTAAGTCTTACTATTAACAATAATGTTTATACATTATTTTATGGGGAATTTTTACTGTAATAAATCTTTTCCTAAAATCTAAGAAGTCTACTGTGGTTTTCTATTACTTATTATTACAAACATTAAATATGTATGAAGCACAAAAATTCATTAAATGTTTTTTTTTTAACTTCATTGTTTTCCACTTATTTCAGGGCCATCTCTCTGTATTTCTCACAACAGACTAGAGAATTGCTCATTAGCCTGCATTCGTGGATCCATTAGCTTCGGGGCTTGTGAGCTGGTATGGAGCACAGCCCCTGATGGGTTTGCACAGGGAGAAGAACTCAGGCAGAGGTCATTAGTTTAAGGGCCTCTGATACGTTTCTGTATTCCTTCCAGCATTCTGTGGAACCTGTCCGCTGACACTTTTGCCAAGTTGTTTCCAGGTATTCATTTGCAGACATTTCACAGTGAGGTAAATTATTGACCTGGAAATGTTTGAACAGTTAGGACTTTAATGCTGCTTTGGATGTTGAAAGTAGGTGAAAAAGTATGGTGAGATGTTGGAAACATGTTGGGAAAGGACAGATTTAAAACAATGTAAGCAAAAAAAAAACCCCCCAAGATGGCGGCATAGGTAAACACCGGAGATTGCTGCCTCGCACAACCACTTCAAAAATACAACTAAAAGACGGAACGGACATCATCCAGAACCACAGGAAGGCTGGCTGAGTGGACATTCTACAACTAGAAGGAAAGAGAAAAGCATATCGAGACTCAGAGGAGGTGCGGTGCGGAAGTAAAATACAGAGGTACAGAGGCGCATGCAGAGAGGGCTGGCGGCTGAGGACATGGTTGTCTTTTTCAATTGGGAGGGAGTCTCAAGCTCTGAGCTCCAGTTCCAGGCGAGTCTCTGGGGACCCAGATTCATACAGGACAAATGGGACTGTCTGGCATCGTTCGGAACTCAAGGGCAGCTTTCTCTCGGAGGTGCTTGCAGCGATTGGGACACTGAGAAGCAGGGCCTCTGAGGGCAGGACTGAGAGCAGCCATAACTGCTCGCTCCACCCTGTTGATCCCCTGGGACCCCGCCCAGCCCAAGTGCACGGAGGCTTTTGCATATGAAAGGCCTGGCCCTTTGCAATCTGATAATTACCTAACAAACTGCAGCTGGCCCAAGGCCCCAGGGCAACTCGCATTGCTTTACAGCTGGCTTCTGTTGGGTAGCCTCAGGCAAAGGCTAGATTAGCACCTCCTTAGAGATCCAGGAGCCAGTGTGCCTGGTGGTCAGAGTGGGACCATCCAGTTGCAGCTCCTCGGATCCATAAAGGACACACTCAGGGGGCAGACTCAGTGAGCACCAAAGCCCCACTGAAGCAAGTCTTGCCCCGGAGGGGTGTCTCCAGCACAGAAGTTCTCCCACTGCAGACACAGCTGATTCTCACAGCCAATTGGCCTGAAGGTCAATCCCTCCCAGTGTTACCTACAACAATCAAGGCTTAAATACAACAAGACTGTGCACAAAGCCCACAAGGGGGTGCACCAAGAGTGTCTACCTCAGGTAATTGGGAGGCTGAGCCATTGGGCCCTATAGGACACCTAGCACAGAAAGCCACTCTATCGACACAGCGAAGCATAAAAAAATGCGGAGACAAAGAAACAGGACACAAGTGACAGAAATGGAGGAAAGCAAACTACTGGATATAGAGTTCAAAACCACACTTTTAAGGTTTTTCAAGAATTTTCCAGAAACTGCCGATAAACTTAATGAGACCCTCAAGAAATCTAATGAGACCCTCGAGGTTGTGATAAAGGAACAACTAGAAATTAAGCATACACTGACTGAAATAAAGAATATTATACAGACTCCCAACAGCAGACTAGAGGATCGCAAGAATCAAGTCAAAGATTTGAAATATGAAGAAGCAAAAAACACCCAACTGGAAAAGCAAAATGAAAAAAGAATCCAAAAATACGAAGATGGTGTAAGGAAACTCTGGGACAGCTTCAAGCATACCAACATCCGAATTATAGGGGTGCCAGAAGAAGAGAGAGAGCAAGATATTGAAAACCTATTTGAAGAAATAATGACAGAAAACTGCCCCTTCCTGGTGAAAGAAATAGACTTACAAGTCCAGGAAGGGCAGAGAACCCCAAACAAAAGGAATCCAAAGAGGACCACACCAAGACACATCATAATTAAAATGCCAAGAGCAAAAGACAAAGAGAGAATCTTAAAAGCAGCAAGAGAAAGACAGTCAGTTACCTACAAGGGAGTACCCATACGACTCTCAGCTGATTTCTCAACAGAAACTTTGCAGTCCAGAAGGGAGTGGCAAGAAATATTCAAAGTGATGAATAGCAAGAACCTATAACCAAGATTACTTTATCCAGCAAAGCTATCATTCAGAATAGAAGGTCAGATAAAGAGCTTAAGGAAAGCTAAAGGAGTTCATCACCACCAAACCAGTATTATATGAAATGCTGAAAGGTATCCTTTAAGAAGAGGAAGAAGAAGAAAAAGGTAAAGATACAAACTATGAACAACAAATACACATCTATCAACAAGTAAATCTAAAAATCAAGTGAATAAATAATCTGATGAACAGAATAAACTGGTGATTATAATAGAATCAGGGGCATAGAAAGGGAGTGGACTGACTATTCTTGGGGGGGGGGAAGGGGTGTGGGGGATGCGGGAAGAGACAACAAAAATCGTGCACCTATGGATGAGGACAGTGGGGGTGGGTGAGGGCGGAGGGTGGGGTGGGAAATGGGTGGAGGGGAGCTATGGGGGGAAAAAAAGGAACAACTGTAATAATCTGAACAATAAAGATTTAATTAAAAAAAGAGAAAGGTATGAATTCCAGAGAGACATGGTAAGGAAAACAAGTAAAATGTCATTCTGTGTTATGGTCTATATAATAATGGACACTTGGAGTGAGCAATGAATTAACAGTATCTACAGCTGACCCCTGAACAACATGGGTTTGAGTTGCATGGGTCCACTTGCACATGGATTTTTTTTCAATAAATACTCTAACTGTATTTTCCTTATGATTTTCTTTTTAAAAAAATATTTTTATTGATTTCAGAGAGGAAAGGAGAGGGAGAGAGATAGAAACATCAATAATGAGAGAGTCATGGATCGGCTGTCTCCTGCACTTCCCCTACTGGGGATCGAGCCTGCAACCTTGGCATGTGCCCTTGACCAGAATCAAACCAGGAACCTTCAGTCTGCAGGCTGACGCTCTATCCACTGAGCCAAACCAGCTAGGGCCCTTACGATGTTCTTAATAACATTTTCTTTTCTCTACCTTACCTTATTGTAGTAATATGTAATACATATTAACATACAAATATGTTAATCAACTGTTATCTGTAAGCTTTTGGTAAGAGTCAAAAATTATATGCAGAGTTTTGACTTGCAGGGTTGCTCAAGGGCCAACTATAGAATCTAAATGCTTATTCAAAGACCAGAGACCAGGAGAAAGCTGAGGGGCTGGGCCAGCTTGTTGAGATTTTCCTGGAGGGCTGTGGTTAAGGTTTAAAATCTAGCTAGCTTAGCTCACTGCTGCTGAAGACATAATTCAATGTCTTTTATGATGCACTTGTATATGTCAGGTCCTGTGCTCTCTCCACTACAGAAACTTAGTCTACTCAGAGACAGGAACATGTTGATTCCCATAGAGTGCGTGAACTAACTCACCCAATAATTACCACTATACCAGGTGCATAAACTTGTCTTGCTGAGTCCACTGAGGAGTGAGCACTGCAAGGATGGGTTAACAGGTTCAGAGATGTTTGGTAACTGCTCACTGTTCACATTAAGTCCTGACATGGACACTCTAACCTTACTTCTATGTCCTTTTCCCCCACTAGTCACTTAACCTGCATTTCACATTCATCCTTTTGTTCTTTCATGCAACACAAAGGAATAACTCATATGGGCCAGGTATGAGCAACACTACTACCCCAGGGAAGACCATGGACACAGTCCCTGCCCCCTGGAGAGCTGAATTATTTGTGGGAAAGACATTAAACAGGTAATGTAAGGCGTGTGAAATGTTACGAAGGGGGACACGTGGGGTACTGACCTGGGCAAGCATGCGGGGTGACCTGTCTGAAGAAGTGAACACACCATTAGGAGTCAGCAAAGGAAAGTTGGAGCTTTGGGGAAGAAAAAGTAAGCTGGGCAGATGGAACAATGCAGAGACGGAGAGAAGGTACAATCAAGGATCTGGGCAAGCAGGTCAGTGGGGGCAAAATAACAAAAAGCCTTGTATACACACATCTGAGACTTAATCCTGAAGCAACTAGAAGTCAGTCAACTTCTGATCACAAAATTCCTTGCCCACAGCAAAAAGGAAAGTCCGACTTCAATTTCATACCTACCAAACACCTAGAGGATAATTGGTTCCAATTAAACTCCCCTGGTCTGCAGTAGCAGATGTAGGATACTATGGGGTTGGATCCTACAGGAAACTGAGTAAAGTGCCGCTGTCCTCAAAACTCCCAATTACCAAGCCCTGCTGTCCCAACATTACTATGAAATTGTCCCCAGAAGGGAATGTTGAGAGCACGGGAAGGGCAGGTCCAACCTGGCTCCTGGGCTAACATCTGAATTAGTGAAGTTAGTCAGACCACATCATTGCCAGTGATAATGTATACCACTTGTCCTTCCTCTGCTTCAAGGTAAGTGTCTCCCCCCTTCCTCTAGCTCTCAGGCGGCCTCTGCAGGGCACACTCCATCCTTCCCCTTCCCCCTCTGTAGCTGGCTGCATCCCACAATGAATCAGAACATCCTTATTAGGTGTACCGGTTAATAATGCAGATTATTTTCAATAGATGGAGTTACACATATGTTGATATATATGAGATTTGATATGTATGCTATTTTATTGTATTGACAGCAAGCTTCAAAACTTCATGTGTCAAATTTTCTGAATGTGTTAACATCATAGATATTTTTACGCTTCAAAATGTCGAATTTCATGCCAAAAAAAAAGAGCATCTGCGGGAAGTTTTAATTCATTACTTTATTTTGAAGAAAAGTCCTGCTGAAAGTTATCGTATACTTCGGGAAGCGTATGGTGTACATGCTCCATCTCAATATACTTGTGAACTCTGGCTTAAACACTTTAAAAGTGATGATTTCGATGTGAAAGACAAAGAACGTCCAGGTCAACCGAAAAAGTTTGAAGACCAACATTTACAAGCATTATTAGGTGAAGATGCGTGTCAAACTCAAAAACAACTTGCAGAAAGATTAAATATTGCTCAGCAAAAAATTTCTGATCGTTTACAAGCAATGGGAAAGATTTTAAAGAAAGAAAAGGGGTGCCACATCAACTGAACAAAAGACAAATGGAAAATTAAGAAGTCCTCAGTAAAATGTTGCTTCAACAGCAGGAAAGAAAGTCTTTTTTGCATCGAATTGTGACTGGCGATGACAAGTGGATTTGAGAATCCCACACACACAAAGTCATGGGTTGATCCAGGTCCACCAACAACATCGACTGCAAGGCCAAATCGCTTCAGAAAGAAGACAATGCTCTGCGTTTGGTGGGATCAGGAAGGTGTGGTGTATTATGAGCTTCTAAAACCAGGTGAAACCGTTAATATTGATCATTACCGACAACAAATAATCAATCTGAACCATGCTGTGATCGTAAAACAACCAGAATGGGCCAGAAGACACGGCAAAGTAAGTTTGCTTCATGATAACGCACCATCACACACTTCAAAACCAGTTAAAGACATGCTAAAATATCTTGCCTGGGAAGTATTAACCCACACGCTGTATTCACCAGACCTTGCTCCTTCAGATTACATTCTGATAGATGGCACACGCACTTTCTGAGCAGTCCTCAAAACGTACTAAGTGGTGAAAAATTTGGTCTCTGAATGGTCTGCCTTAAAACAAGAAAAGTTCTATTGGGACGGTATCCACAAATTACCTGAAAGATGGGGGAAATGTGTAGCTAGCAATGGACATCACTTTGAATAGACCACTTTTGATGTTTCTCTTGAAATTATTGTGTTTTCTTTGGATTGCAAAATCCGTATTAACTGGTTAAAATGTGGATTAACTATTAACCGGTTAATAATATGGAATCTGTTAATGGTTAATCCGTATTATTAACTGGTTAATAGTTAATCTGCATTTTAACAGGTTAATACGGATTTTGTAATCCAAAGAAAACACAATAATTTCAAGAGAAACATCAAAAGTGCTCTATTCAAAATGATGCCCATCGCTAGCTACACATTTCCCCCATCTTTCAGGTAATTTGTAGATACCGTCCCAATAGAACTTTTCTTGTCCTGAGGCAGACCATTCAGAGACCAAATTTTTCACTTCTTCATACGTTTTGAAGTGCTGCTCAGAAAGTGCGTGGGCCATTGATCGGAACAAGTGGTAGTCTGAAGGAGCAATACAACAAAATAGCATATATATCAAATTGCATATACATCAACATATGTGTAACTCCATCTATTGAAAAAATCCGATTAACTGGTACACCTAGTAAATCCCACGAGTCAAGAAGAATGGAAACTGCTTTCAAAATTCTTATGCCAAGTACTAGCGATAACTTCATAAGTTATAGAAATGTCTACTCACTATTATATAGCTGAAATTAATGTCAACTGTAATTAAAAAATATTTAAAAATTATTTTAAAATTCTCATACTAGGGCCGAAGCCGGTTTGGCTCGGTGGATGGAGCGTCGGCCTGCGGACTGGAGGGTCCCGGGTTCGATTCCGGTCAAGGGCATGTGCCTGGGTTGTGGGCGCATCCCCAGTGGGGGATGTGCAGGAAGCGGCTGATCGATGTTTCTCTCTCGTCGATGTTTCTGGCTCTCTGTCTCTCTCCCTTCCTCTCTGTGGAGAATCAATAAAATATATTTTAAAAAATAAATAAATAAATAAATAAATAATAAAATTCTCATACTAGGGAGGCAGTGTTCTGGGAGGAGTATATGAAAAGCCTCTACATTAAGTAAAACTACTAAATAAAGTGGATACCTAGTGAAATGGGCAAGAAAGCCTTGGAAGCATATTAGGACAACAGAAAAGAACGGAGACATATGGAAAACACAAATCACTGATAGTAAAATAATTTTATTTAGTTTCTTTTTTTTAAAAAAAGGTAGCATTTCACATATAAATTTAGACTCAAGATTACAGTATATATTTGCCAAAAGGAACATCCCTGAAGGAGGGCTAGACCTAGTGCCTGAGTGAGCACAGGGAAGCACAGTTCAAGTGGAAGTACTTTCTTTAAAACTTCACCATGTGATTTCCCTGCCCCTCAACTCTGCCACCAGGGCTTGTGGCTTGTAAGATAACTCACATCCATCACTTTGGGGCAGCAACTTTTAGCTCATGGGAATAGAAAACATCTCTAGTAATGAAAGCACAAAAACCAATGATCCAAGTTTCCCACAACAATCATTATCTGCAGCAACAATATATGACAGGAGAAGTTTATTTTTAGTTCAAAAGTTCTTTTGAGGGCTAGAGAACACAAAATTCACTCAAAAAGAGAACGCATACAATTAATGAGCAAAAATGAAAAAAAAATGATTCTCTCCATATTACAAATGCTTTTATAGGATAAGGCCCAAGGAAAAGACCCACTCAAATCTGGGATTCCATTCCCATAAAGTGTTTGGCACAACTCACAACTGTCATGAGACTGAGAGTCAGCTGAGAGGTTGCTGGAAGGATCCCATGACTTTTCTGTCTGGCTTGAACAAAGTCTACACAAAAGGTCTTAATAAGCTGCACATACTCAGGCCTAACTATGGGGCACACTTTTTAAAGAAAGTTAATCTTTAAGGAAAAAAAATGTCCAGGTGAAATAGGTCTCTCATAGCCACAGATTAATCTGTCATCCTCTCATGGAAGATTAAATCCACTGGCTGCCCAGAAGTCAGTGGAATCCTAATCTCCTAGGGAAGGTGAGGCTGGAGAACAACTTTGATTTCAGCATCTCAGGGCCAATAGGGAAGGAGACAAAAATGACCAAGTTACTCTTTGTTCCACACCATGTAGGCTCCTGATGAACAATATTGAGAAGGAGAATTCGTGTGCTAGTAATCATGGCAGCCTAGAATAGAGCCTTTAGGCAGAGGTACTAGGGCAAATGAATGTACCCCAAATCCAGTTAAAAAACTTCCTGCAGTTATGATACAATACTGTGCAGTGAATAGCTAGGAATTGTATGCTGCTCCTATTTCTGGTAAAGCCCTGTCTTGCTCTTGGCCAGCCAGAGCTGAGAGGTGACTTATAAGGAGTTGTCTGTGACAAGAAACCAAGTACCTTAGTCACACACAGCCTGAGGCAGTGACACAGACAGTCATCACCCAATGGAGGAGAATTCAGGTCCCCAGAACTTTGATTCAAAGCCAAGGTTTCATCTCATCCAAAACTTGAAACCAAGCTCTATCTCTGAGCCTACTAATGCAATAAACTAGTGATTAGGAATCTCTACAAGGAATCTGGTTGCGTGGCAAGGTGCATGTCCCAGCAAGCCACCAACTTGACTGTAGGAAAACAAAAAGGTGCAAATTGTATCAAGTAAATGGTTGCTCAACTGGAAGATCATTTCCTGGGGAACTTCAGCAGACTAGATGCTAATCACATGGATGTACACTGCAGACCCTAAAGAGAGCCCGGGTCCCAGGTGTAGTGAGTCTTCTTTACACTTACCACATCCTGGCCATCTTCTCTCCGGCCTTCTATCTCTTGAATGGCTGAGCACACACTTCCCCTGGGACCAATGTAAACATTATTCAACAGATCTCAGCTTAGGAAAACACAGCTTGTTATGTACTTTGTGTTTAACATTCCAGTGCAGGCAGTATCTTAGCATTAGACTTTCCTTCTTTCATGAGTACCAATTTAGCAAGGATCACACACAGCATACTTGATAAAACTGTGGTTGAAAGACCATTTGGGTGCCAGACAGCTGGCTCTATCCTGGAATCAGCTGGTAAGCCAGGACTACCACAGGAGAGGCAGAACACACGAGCACAGGGAGTCGCGTAACCATTATTCCCATTGAACCCCTTGGGCCACATCTTGATATGGGAGAACATTTCCACCTCTTGCATCAACCTATGCTCTCCTTCTTTTGGACAGGGCTCTCTCCAGAGGGTTCAGCAGCATCCTTAGAGAGGAGAGGAGAGCTTTTCCTTCCAGTCCTAACATCTGAATATTTCACAGCACAAGAGGCGTCCACGAACATGCTCGGAATGTTGCTGCCGAAGTAGATCTTACTGTTAGAAGCAATGGCCTGGTATCTTCTGAGCTCCAGATACTCCGGGGTCAATTTGTGCTGTGTGGGGGCAAACAGGAGCAGAAGCATCAGGACACTTTGGTGCAATATTCATCCCTCTATTTCCTTACACACATTTCCCTACTGCTCTACTGATAAAATTACTCAAATCTGAATTGTTGCCAATGACCCTCTCTCACTTTGAAGTGTGGCTATTGCATTAATAGCTATATTCCAGACTTGAAGTTCCTTCAACAAGCTGTTATAATGTAGGAGAAGCTGCTTATTTTTTAATTAAAAAAAAAAAAAAGGTTGGGGGTGGTTATGAGGAACAATGAACGTAACTCACTAAGTAATGATGATAACATTTCCACAGTGACTTGTGGCTGATGAAGTACTTCCATATGTACTTTCTCATTTCATCCAGCTGAATCAACTGGGGTCAGTTTGGAGTTTCTCCTGATATATGAACAGGTCAATGGATGGGAGTGGCAGAGCTTCAAAGGAAGGGCCTGGGCTCAGAACCTTATAATCAACCACCTTTGATTCTGCTTTTCTTGATCACATTCCAGAACTAGAAAATATCTCAAGAACTCACCTGGTCTGGCCTCTTGCCTCTACCCAGAAACTGGATGTTTAATCTGTTTGTGATGGACAGGTGTTTGTCAATCATCAGGTTTCTCTCCGTCACAGTCTTGTTTAAATCGTGATCTTAAGATATATCCAATCACAATCTCTCTGGGTTTGATTAAAACGTATTCATTTCCAATGATCCTTAAAATATACTCTAAAGCCTCTCAGAGCCTTCCCTAGGGATTGTCTCTTCATCTCAAGTCCCAGCCTGTCCTCCAGGCAAATCCCATCTTGTTCTTCACAGCCCTCTGACATCTTCCACTCCTGCACCTACACCTTCTCCAGCTGACTCACATCCCTGCTGAAACACTGCCATCCAATCTGCTCACCGTGTATAAACAAATTACTTTCTAAAGTCTTATTATTATAGGTCAATATCTGAATAGCATTTTTCATTTTCAAAGTGACATAAAACTACTTGCTGCCCTTTTGGCATAGGCTGACTTCATGACAAGATCTGGATATTTGTGCCTGGTCAGCCTCTCCCATTACAGATTTGAAATGTTAGTTTTGTAAACTCAAGTTTCTCATCTCGTCTTCATCTTGACCAAACTCCATTCTGTTTCTATAGAGCTGTGTCCTCCAATATGTTGTGTATTTCTAAATTCATACTGAATTTCAAGTCTTATCATTTCTTCTGAATACAGATTATTTGGTTATTTTCTAAATCAAAAGAGTTTAAGCTCTGTCTCTACCTTCAATCTTTACTCTAATCCTGGAAACTGTATCCTATATCTTAGCAATCTCTGTCTCCATTCTTTCTGTCCAATCTATTCTACAACTAATAACCTTATAAACCTTGGTTAGATCCTTCCCTTCTCAGAAAGCCATAGGGGTTCTAGCTGTCTCTTAATTAAATAATTCCTGCTAACTAGGCCTGTAGTCTCTAGACCAGGGGTGGGCAAACTTTTTGACTCGAGGGCCACAATGGGTTCTTAAACTGGACCGGAGGGCCGGAACAAAAGCATGGATGGGGTGTTTGTGTGAACTAATATAAATTCAAAGTAAACATCATTACATAAAAGGGTACGGTCTTTTTTTTTTTTAGTTTTATTCATTGCCCACGGCTGCTCTAGACCTAAACTTACCCCAGTCCCTAAACAAAAATTGGTCACCCATACATCACCCAACCTCCTTTCTCAAGTTATTACACATAAAATGCCTCATGACTAAAACATTTAAAAAGCCCAGTAAACAAGCAATACTCAGTTGGTAGCATTTGGAAACACATGTGTGTGTGTGGAGGGGTGGTGACTATTAAAATAATTGGCAAACACTACTGACATTTAGTAGGCGAGGGCCTGGGGTGCAAAATATCCCATAATACATGAGATGATCTTTAACAATTAAGAAGCATCTCACTCCAAAATGCCAAGAATGTCTCTGATGAGAAACACTGCTATAAACGAGCTTACTCAAGAAACCTACCTTCTCTGGGAAGCAATTCTAAATAAACTTTACTCTTCTGTTCTTTTTGTCATTTCAGAAGCCCCTCAATTTTCTTGATTACTGAATTCTTATACAGCAGGAGAAATGAATGGCTATATGGCAAGCATGTCAAACTCAAAGGCTAACATGGGCCAAATAAACAAGGTTTAAGTTTATGTGGGCCGCAAAACACAAAAGCTTCAATTTTCATAGAAACATAGGTTTATTTCGATAGAGACATACTGAATACAAAGGGCTGAAATAAATGAGTAACTGTTAACATAAAAGAATAGAACATTTTAATAGAAATTGTATTTTTTCTTGGACATTAACTTACCAGATACTGAATATCTGCACAATTAAAAAGCGTAACGCAAATTTCTATTTTTCTTATTCTCTGAAAGCAAACTATTTCCTGTTGTGCACACCAAACAAGTCAGTACAAAACTAATGACATGCAATCGGCTGCTAAAATATTCGCTGCTAGTATTAGTGGAGAGAAATGGTGTGCCTGTGCTTAAGGCATGTAAGGGAAATGAATGTAACATGATTATAGTAATCAGTCAAGAGCGAACGTAGTAGTTCGTTATTAATAATTATATATAACAGGATATTGTAAAAATTAAGTCATGAAATTTTTATTAAATCGTTTCTTGCATACCGTTATATTAGCTGGGCTGCAAAAATATTCGTTGTGGGCTGCATGTGGTCCATGGGCCGTGAGTTTGACGTGCTTGCTATATGGCATGTATTTTTATATATCTGCTTGCCTTTGCCATAGCTTCCCATTTTAATACGCAAATGTACAAAATTCCCTATCCAATAAGTGTGCAATATATCTTGCCAAGTGACTGGCTGATTCTAGAGGGTGTGACAGTAACTATCCTTTCTTGACACTGGATAAAATCTCCTTTATCACAGTAGAGCCCCCCACAAGAGAAACTAAACCCCAAACTGTATTACTAGGACAGTGGCACAGAGAGCCAGTCACCTTGTTCGACGTGGCATATTTATGTGCAGCATAATATTCAGCATCTGCTTTTGCCTTCTCTCGGGCCAGGAACGCGGCATCTAGCAAAACAACACAGGGTATTTAAAACAAAGGAAACTTGTGATCTATTTCCTCAGCTGGGTAACAAGTTCAGACTCTACTTTAGGTAATAGTCCCTTTCTCCACTGCCTGATATTTTGATCACTTCTTTACTTTAAAAGCATATACCAGTAACAACTCTAGCAGTTTTGAAATCCCAGTCCTCAGACAGCTTCTGAGGACTTAAATGGGAATATTCTTGTCAATGTTGAACAACTCCCAGCTCAGCTGAGCCCACTTCATTTTCCACCTAAAAGTGCTCTTTCTTTCCTCCACCCCCATCAACCAAAGCATCACACCCCACCCCACTCTCAGCTTCAAGTGAAATAACTAAATCCAGACACAAAAGCTCTGCTCTATTTACTGAATCCCCCCCACATCCCGCATTTGATCTAAACAATAGAAAGCAGCAGTATATAAGCAGAAGAGGTTGAATGTTTGGTCTTCAAGACTATGAGCTAAGAACATCTCACTGTGAAATCAAGGAGTTTGAGAGCTCTGTGAAAACCGTGGCTTCTTTTTTCCCAGCTAATTTTTATGGTGTGTTTTTTTTTCGTTGACAGGTAGGAAAGAAACTGGTTGTGTTGGGGTTTCTCATCTTATACATTCTTTACAACTGATTATGGGTAATTATCATACTGCCTGAGAACAAAGTGGGAGCTAATAAGCCCTATTTTAAGTCGGAAAAGGAAAGGCTGAGTTAGCCAAAGTCACAAACCAAACCAAGAGCTAGATATGTAATGGCAATTTTTAAAAAATTATCTAGAATATCAAGTCAGCCACTTCCTTCAGACTATTCTGTCTATGGCCTTCCTACCCACCATAGAGCCCAACCCCTGGGGCAGAGAGGCAGATTAGGATAGTCAGAGCCTCTTTTTTCCTGATGTACCTTCAATTTCAGAAATGCGTTTTTCAGTTTCTTTCTCCATCACCTTCTGCTGAAACCAAATTTTTGCCACTTGTGCAATCTTCTCTGCTTCTATAATCATACAAAAGAAGACACATTCAAAAACATTTCCCTAGCTCCACAGGTATTTAGAATCAGCAGCACACAGTCTAACGTTTACTTACATAAGGTGTTATGGACTGTTTCATTAAGTTTTATCTAACCACATAGTAAACAACTCAATGGAATAAAAGGGAGTCTATTTCCTACTTTACTGTTCTGTTTGACAGTGCTAATTTTGTGGGAAGGGGAATACAAAAGTTAACAGTTCCAGTCCTTTAAGGGATTAAATAGCAATGGTCCACAAGCTAATGGGGGGGGGGGGATACTTCATCAAAGTACTCAGCACAAAAACAGAGCAACATAAATGCATGGCAAGGTAGGACAATTAATATAATGTGGTAGGAGAAAGAAAGGTAAGTTACACCAAGGAAGGCCTTCTAGAAGAAATCTTAAAGAAAATAATGGACATGACCTAGGAGGACAAGGCAGAAAGTGTAAACAAAGACAAGAAGGTACGAAATGCGCAAGTGAGAGGTAATACAGAGTCAGCTGACCGGAGATACAACAAAAAGTAAGAATAGAAAGAGGGTTAGAAGACACCTGTCTTGAGTGACAGCCTAAGGAATTTAAGCTTTAATATGCTCAGGATCAACTGTTAAATTGCCATAAAGGAAATAACACGATGAAAATATCAGAGAAGGAATATTCTGACTGCCGTGGAAGGTAAAAGAGAAAGAAGGACAATTCATCTGAGAATGTACAAACAGTGTTGGGAGTGAACAAGTTAGCTGCAGCAGGCTGTTACAGGCGGGGAAAATGAGAAACATTCTTAGTAAAACTTGGCCCAATCAAAGGATCCAGGACCAAGGGAGAAAGACTCTAATTAAACTTTTATTTCAATCACTGCATTTCTTGAAGAATGTTCTCAACTCTCCTTTTCAGACAAAGAAGGTGAATATTTTAACACATTTTATGCACTTCCCAGGGGAAATGCATAATGTTAAAAAAATTTCCAAGTCGTTTTTTCTTTCTGGAAGACAGTAGCCTTTCTCAACTACTCCAGGGCACATTTCCCTATCAGCCATAAAGTCAATTTATATCATACCATCCCAAAATAGACTATATTCAACTGGGCTAGAAATTTAGCGATAAGCAGAAACTCAAGATAAAACTTGAATAAAAGGTAGGGGGATCTGGCATCTGCAGCTAGAACCCTGAGACTGATGTTTCAACATAAGGGAACTGCTGCCATAATCCCATTTAACACTGCTCTTTAATGTGTGTGGATAAAGCCATAAAGAGTATGACTACACTTCTAGTCTAGAAAAATGGTGGAGTAGGCTAATGAGAAAAATCCTTCAGCTAACAACACCTTAAAGCAGCAACTTTCAACCTTTTCATCTCATGGCACACATAAACTCATTACTAAAATTCTGCAGCACACCAAAAACTCTATTTTTTGTCAATCTGACAAAAAAAAGGGTATACTATTGATTCATTCATATCAGACAACTACTGTTGTGTTTGCTGTTGTGATTTTTTTATTTGACAATCTAAGGCAGGGGTCCTCAAACTTTTTAAACAGGGGGCCAGTTCACTGTCCCTCAGACCGTTGGAGGGCTGGACTATAGTTTAAAAAAAAAAACTATGAACAAATTCCTATGCACACTGCACATATCTTATTTTGAAGTAAAAAAAACAAAACGGGAACAAATACAATATTTGTATTTGCATGTGGCCCGTGGGCTGTAGTTTGAGGACCCCTGAGAGAGGTCAGTGCCCTGACTAAATAGTCAGGTATTAAAAATTCTGCCGAAACCGGTTTGGCTCAGTGGATAGAGCATCGGCCTGCGGACTGAAGGGTCCCGGGTTCGATTCCGGTCAAGGGCATGTACCTGGGTTGCAGGCGCGTCCCCAGTGGGGGGTGTGCAGGAGGCAGCTGATCGATGTTTCTCTCTCATTGATGTTTCTAACTCTCTATCCCTCTCCATTCCTCTCTGTGGAAAATCAATAAAATATATTTAAAAAAAAAAATTCTTACAGCATTGCAAGTGTTCCTGCCTCGGCACACTGGTTGAAAATAACTGCTTTAAAGTGCTAGATAAAATTTAACAAATTTGTTTTTTAACGCATGACTGAGATTCTAAGCGAGAATTTGTTTTTTAACCCAGGGCTGAGATTCTAAGAAAAAAATGGGAGCTACTCAAGAGACATAAGCAAAGGGAGAGCTGAGAGTCTGCATAGTGGCAGCCCAGGGGTGGTTATCAGACAAGTAAGGGAGAAGAACTTGGGTTATTGCCCAAGCAGGGGGGTCAGAAGATGAGGACTTGAGATGCTGGAACTGAGACTCCTGTATACAACAGAGAGACAGCTACAGAACTGCAACTCCAGTGAGACTAAAAAACTCTATCTTGCCCGACCAGTAAGGCTCAGTGATTGATCATCAACATATGAATCAGGAAGTCATGGTTCAATTCACACTCAGGGCACATGCCCGGGTTGCAAGCTTGATCCCCAGTAGGGGGCGTGCAGGAGGCAGCCGATTGTTAATTCTCTCTCATCATTGATGTTTCTATGTTTCTCTCCCTTCCTTTCTGAAATCAATAAAACTATAATAAATAAAGAAATTAATTAATAAAAACTCTTTCTACCAGCCCAATGAGAAGTAACCTTTTCTCACCTGGACACATCATAGTGAAACTGGAGAATACCCAAAGACAAAGAGAAAAATCTTAAAAGTATAAAGAGAAGAGGCAAACAAAAATAAAATAATACCACCAAAGTAACAAAGAATAATAATTGAATTTAGAATTATAGGCTAAATTATCATTCAAGAATGAAACAAAAGCATTTCAGACCAAGGAAGACTGAGTAAGTTTCCACTCTAAGCTTTTACTGAAAAAAACTAGCAGGGAAAAAAAATGAATTGCCAGAAACAATGGAGAAGAAAAAATTACATAATACATGTAAATTGAAATATTTACTGTAAGAATCAATGATGATGATAATAATTAATGGGGGAATAAAAACAACGTGAAACTAAACTACTAGACAACAGTAATATGAAAAATTGGAGGACAGTGATAAGAATTAAAGTATTCTAAGGTATTATTCAAGAAGAGAATAGAATAACTTTAGACTTTGTCAAGTCAGATATGCTTGTTAAACATTTTATAGGTCATGACTAGTTATAATTCTAAAAATTAAATGTAAAATTTCCAATCAAGTAAAAGAATAAAGAAAATCCAATCAATTCAATATCCATCAGAAAAGAGGGGGAATATTAGCAGAGAAAAAGATGCATGATAAATAGCACAAAATTAAATAATATAAACAAACCCAAACATAGCAGTAACCACAATAAATATAAAAAGACTAAACTCACCAGTTAAAAGACAGATTCTCACATTGGATAAGATAACAAAATCCAGCTATATGCTGTTTACAAGAGACACACCTAAAACATAATGACATAGAAAAGTTGAAAGTAAAAGAATGCGAAAAGATACAGCAAGAAAATAACTAATCAAGAGAAATTGGTATAGCTATATTATCATCAGAAAAAATAGACCTTAAGCCAAAAACATGTTTGGGATAAAGAGGGTTACTACATAATGGGTGCAATTATCCTGGGAGATGTAACGATCTAAACCTGAATGCTCTTAATGATATAGCCCCAAAACACATAGAGAAAGAAATTTTAAGTTAACAAATCCATAGTCATAGTGGGATTTAACACACCTTCCTCAGAAATGGATAGCTCAAGAAGGGAAAAATTGGAAGAATACAGATGTGAACAACACCAGCCTCACCTAATGGTTATACAGAGAAACCTGCATCCAGCATATAGAGAATGTACATTCAATCTTTGTAAGCGGGCAGAACATTTACCAAAAAAGGACCATGTATTGATGGGCCACGAAGCAAATTTCAACAAATACTTAAGAATTCATATAACAGATAATATTTTCTGACTATTGAAAATCAACACTGTAAAGGTAGCCCCCTAAAAACCCTTTTAATAATTCATCAGGCAAAGAAATCATAATGAAAATTTTTTTCTAAATTAAAACTGAAAACCAATAATAAACTACATTTGAGATACACCTAAAGCAGAACTTAGAAGAAAACATATAATCTTACATATTTTCATTAGAAAAGACTGAAACTAAAGAATTAACCCAGTAAGTTAGAAAATAACCAATAAGTAAGCTCAAAAAGGTAGAAGAAATAATAAAACTAAGTGTAAGTGATATTATTTTTTAAAAAGTGACAATAGAATCAACCAAATTAAAATCCAGTTCTCTGAAAAGATGAGTAAAATAAGACAGACCTCTGGCAAAATTGATTCAGAAAAAAAAAAAGACACAGTAAATAATATTAAAAATAAAAAGGGAGCAGCATACTGATTTGGTAGAGGGTTTTAAAAATCAAAAAAGAATTCTACAAATTTATGCCCCCAAATTTGAAATAACAGATGAAATAGATAATTTTCTAGAAAAATATAACTACCAGAACTCAAAAAGAAACAAATATCTGAGTAGACCTACATGCATTAAAGAAATTATAACAGTAAGTTAACTATTACCACAAAAAACCAAGCATACAAAAAACAAACAACCAAAAAACAAACGCAAACCCCAATGGACCAAGATGGCTTTTACAAGTGAGTTCCGCCAAATCTACAAAGAAGAGATAATATGTAGTTTATACAAAATGTTCTAGAAAAGAAGTGTTCTGCATTTCATTTTGAGGCTAATATAACCATGATACAAAACCTGACATTAAGAATAGAAGGAAAAAATTATAAGCTGATCTCAATTATTGAAATAAAAACATTTTACAGAAATAACCAGCAAACCATATAGGGAAATGTATTGGGGTGAACCTCTTCCATTATGACCAAGTGGATTTATCCCAGGAAGACAAAATTATCCAGTAATAGAAAATCTATTACTATAATTCACTATGTTAACAGCTTTAAAAAGAAAAAGTATATGGTCATTTCAACAGATACATAAAAAAATTCTAAAAGTTTTAACAGCCATTAACGATAAAATCTCTTGGCAAGCAAGAGGCAGAAGGAAACTTCACTAACCCAATAAAAGTTAAGTACAGCCAACATCATTGGGACTATGTAAAGTTAGGAACAAGACAAGAATGCCAATTACCATCTTTCTTTTCAACAAGGCATAGCCTAAAGCAGTAAGATAGAACTAAAAAGTGTGGGACTACAAAGGAAAAAACAGAACTGATTTGAAGACAGTATGACTGCTCACATGGGAAATCCAAGAGATTAGAAATATCATTTTGAACAAGATTGCTAAGTGAAAAAACCAACAGTATACCTATACAAAAGCAAAAAAGTCATAAAAAGTACCTTCATAAAAGAAACATATTTATAATAGCAAAAAAGTTAACATACAGAAATAAATCGCTAACAAAGAATATGCAAGAACTTTAAGAAAATGACAGTTTTGAAAGACATTTCTCATAAATGGAGAAATACAACAGATTTATAAGACTCAATATCATAAATATTATAATTCTCTATAAAGTGATATATACAAGTAATACAATTCCAATCAAAACCCCAATACTGTATTTTACAGAACTTGAGGCACTGGTTCTAAAAGGTATATGGAGGAATAAAGGGCCTGGGATCGTTTTCAAGCCAATTTTAGGAATAGTTAGGAACAGTTAAGAGAAATAGTTAAGGAGAAACTTGCTCTCCCAGATTGTAAGACTTAACATAAAATCTACAATATTTAAAAGAGGGCAATATTGGAGAAAGCTAGACCAAGAAATTAAAACAAAATAGAGACTCAAGCAACAGAACAAACCATATATAGAATCTTGTTGTATGACCAATGTGGCATTAGAAACAAGTAGAGGAAATAATGAACTATTTAAGTCTGAAGTCAATTGGTTTGCCATTTGAAAATATAAAACTGAATTCCTACATCACACTAAACACTAAAATAAATTCCAAATGGATTCAAGACCTAAATATAAAAAGCAAAACTACAAAACTTTTAGAATAAAATCATTATTTGGGGGCTAAGAAAGAATTCCTAAACAAGATGGGAAAAGCACAAACCAGAAAGGAAAAAATTGATGAATCTAACTTGTTGAAAATTAAATATATGTGTATGTCAAAAACATCATAAAGTTCAAAGACAAGCCACAAATTAAGAGAAGATATCTGCAGTGTATAAACATGGGAAAGGATTAAAATCCAGAAGATATAAAGAACTTCTACAAGTCAGTTCAAAAAACATAATCAAATAATGGACTGATGATATTAACATGCAATTCACATACCACAAAAAAAGGGAAACCTGAATGATCAATAACAATATTCAACTTTACAGTATTGAGGAAAATTCAACTGAAATTATGTGATACAATGTCCACTATCAAACTGGCATAAATTTTTTAAAGTTTGATAACTCTAAGGGTTGAGGAGGATGTGCAGAAATGTGATTCAATATGGCAACACATATACTGGAACTCAAATACTGCTGAACAGAAGGTGGAATGGAAAAATCACTTTGGAGAGCGACTTGGCAATAGATTATAAATTTGAAGACGTGTATACTCTGTGACCCAGCAATTCTGCTTCGAGATATGTACTCTAGAAGAATCTGTGGGAAAGTACACTTCTTTTGGGGTATTTCAATTTGTTAGGAATCAATATTTTATTTTTTTATTTTATTTTATTTTTTTTTTAAATCTATTTTATTGATTTTTTTACAGAGAAGAAGGGAGAGGGATAGAGAGTTAGAAACATTGATGAGAGAGATCGATCAGCTGCCTCCTGCACGCCCCCCACTGGGGATGTGCCCGCAACCAGGGTACATGCCCTTGACCGGAATCGAACCCGGGACCCTTGAGTCCGCAGGCCGACGCTCTATCCACTGAGCCAAACCGGTTCGGCAGGAATCAATATTTTATAAATTATTTTTAAAAAACGAAGTACTAAGAAAAATATTAAAAACAAAAGCACAAGCTCAAGTTTTCAATTAGATTCAACAAACATAAAAAAAAGCTGTAGGAATTTTTAAACACCCATTCTCCATTTCTGTAGTCCTCTCATTGTGGATCAGAAACAAAAAGCTGGTGACAGGGCACTGACCCACACCACATGTTGAGTAACACTACTCTAAGAAAATGCTTGCATGTGTTCACAGAGACCTGGATGAGGGCATCACTGCAGCACTCTTTGTAATAAGGAAAAACTAGAAACTACCTAACTATTCATTAATGATCTATCAGAATAAATCAAGGTTTACTCATGAAAATACACAGTAATTAAAAACGAAGTAGATCATGTATCAATATGAATAAAATTCAAATAATGTTGGTTTAAAAAAGCAAGTTGTGACCCTGGACAGTTTGTTCAATGGTTAGAGTGTCAGCCCCAGGACTGAAGGGTCGTGGGTTTGATTCTGGCCAAGGGTGCATACCTTGGTTGCAGGCTCGATCCCCGCCCCGGACGGGTGTGTGTGGGAGGCAGCCGATCTCTCACATCCATGTTTCTTTCTCTCTCTCCCTCCTCATCCCTTCCTCTCTCTCTTAAAGTCAAGGTGAGAATTAACAACAACAACAAAAAACAAGTTATGAAATAAAAGTAGAGTCTGATAGCATTTTTGTAGTTTAAAAGAATCTGTGAATTATCACATACTTTCAGTGTAAGTATGAAAATATGGGCAGAAAGATATACATCAACTTTAGAATAGAAGCTACTCTGTGAAGACGGGTCAAAAAATAAGACCAGGGAAGAGTATAAAGGAGGCTTCAAACAGATATAGAATTTTCTTAAAGCAAAGATGATTTGAGGAAAATATGGCAAAAAGTTAAGCCTTCATTATATTGTTCTCTGTATATTCTGCATATTTGAAATATTCAATGAAAGACCCCTTAAGCTTTCAGCATCCAAGGAACAAACAACTGGGGGCCTAAAATGGCAGTCTAATATACAGTACCCTGGAGTGTTAGGGAAGTCACTGATTCAAAGTGAGCTGTAAGCAATCTTGCTGCTTTCGGAGGTGGTATTATTCATCTATCCAGATACAACTATGTGCATGTCAGCAGCAAGGATACATACTATAATCTTGAGCTTTTGCCAAAAACTTCTTTCTCCTAAATCTGTATAAACAAAAACCCTATTCCACAGAGGCTAGAGCTGCCCCCAGATTCTGTCTACTTTCCCTGTCCTTAAAAAAGACAATAGTCGTGGCAGCCAATGACATGGTGGAGAGCCAAAGAACTTCATTACATACTGGCCTCATCTGCTTTTAAAGGCTTTAGAAAATCTGACTGTATAAAGAAGTTTCCAGAATTCTAAATATGAATGATTCAATCTTATTTGAGTCCCATCAATATCTAATATGAAGCTGACAAAGAACAACAGGACAAACTCACAACACATGTACTTAGAGACAGCCATTTCGGAAAGAAATCCACGTACCTATAATAGCCTTTTTTCGCTCTGTCTCAGCTTCTTTCTCCACCACCTTTTGTTTCTGGATAGCTATAAGAAGTTTTGTCTTCTCAGCCTCCCTGTGGACAAAATATTATAAAAATTAGAAATGACATGTAGTCACAGGCAGTAATTCTGACTCTACAGTGGGTCAGAGAACCATCTTCAACAAGAACTTTTTGAATCATTAAGATAGGCAAAGAGAAGTGTTAGCCTATCTATACTAATAAAAGGGTAATATGCTAATTAGACCAGGTCAACCGGACATCTTCTGGATGTCTGACTCCCTTCTGGACAGTTAGGGGGTGACCAGGCCAGCAGGGGGGTAGTAAGGGGGGGAACCAGGCCAGCAGGGGGGTAATTAGGGGGGGACCTGACCAGCAGGGGAGTAGTTGGGGGGGGGGGACCAGGCCAGCAGGGAGGCAGTTGGGGGGGACCTGGCCGGCAGGGGGGAAGTTAGGGGGCATCCAGGCCAGCAGGGGGGCAGTCGGGGGTGACCAGGCCAGGATAGGGGCGGTTGGGGGGGACCAGGCCAGCAGGGGGGCAGTTAGGGGGCAACCAGGCTGGTGGGGGACCAGTTAGGGGGCGACCAGGCCAACGGGGGACCAGTTAGGGGGCAATCAGGCAGGCAAGCAGAGGCAGTTAGGGGCAATCAGGCAGGCAAGCGGTTAGGAGCCAGCGGCCCCGGATTGCGAGAGGGATATCCGACTGCTGGTTTAGGCCCGATCCCCCAAGGATGGGGCCTAAACCAGCAGTCGGACATCACCCGAGGGGTCCCGGATTGGAGAGGGTGAAGACTGGGCTGAGGGACACCGCCCCCCCCCCCCCCCCGCACAAATTTCACGCACCAGGCCTCTAGTTTTATATATAATGAATCTGAGGTTGAAATGTTAAATGATTTGCCCGAAGTTACCTAGAGATAGGAATCAAATATAGCACCTTTGAATTTTAACTTGACTTTTTCCTCTAACTGTATGATGGAAAGGCCTGTGATTTGGAAGTATGTGGAGTATATAAATGCTCCTTTGTTGTTAGGCCTCTGGCTAGCCCATACAGCAGTGGTTCTCAACCTTCCTAATGCCGCGACCCTTTAATACAGTTCCTCATGTTGTGGTGACCCCCAACCATAGAATTATTTTTGTGGCTACTTCATAACTGTAATTTTGCTACTGTTATGAATCATAATATAAATATCTGATATGCAGGATATATTGTCATTGTTACAAATTGAACATAATTAAAGTATAGTGATCACTCACAAAAACAATATGTAATTATATATGTGTTTTCCAATGGTCTTTGATCCCTGTGAAAGGGTTGTTCGACCCTCAAAGGGGCTGCGACCCACAGGTTGAGAACCGCTGCCATACAGCATCTCTGGGCCAATTAGCAAAAGGCACCAGCTTCTGGGTAGATGCAGTCCTTAGGTGCATGGTTTTGCAAGTAGAATGGGGCTGGATTTCAGTCCCTCCTCAGGCATACACCCTTGTGCAGTGGCCTTATTTGCTGTATAACTAGATGGCAGTTTTCTAGGTGGTGAACTGGGGCTCAATGTAAGAAAAATTTTTCTAAGAATCTGAGTTTTCTAATAATAGAAATGGTTGGCCTATCACTAAAGTATGCACAAGTGGCAATTGGATGACCACATGGCAGAAATGATATTTTAAAAATTACTATTAGGTGAGCGGTTAGCTTGGATGATCTCAAGATGGCTTTAATTCTGGAAATCCAATCGTCTATAAAATTAGGAAAGATCCAGAATTATCTGAAAAGTAACTCCAATGATTTCCCCAAAACATTTACCCAAAGCTCTCGCCTTTCCTCCTGCCAACACTAATGAAGACATAAAATGACATACTGGATACTATGAGGAATCTGAGAGCAGAGAACACATAGTATTCATCTTTCCATCACCAGAAGCCACCATATTGAAAGCCTAACACGATACTGAGCCTTAAATAAATATTTTTTTCTATGAATGGATCAGACCCATGATCTATTCAGCGCGGCACTCTGTGCTTTACAGTTTTTTTTTTGTTTTTCTAAAATATATTTTTATTGATTTCAGAGAGTAAGGGAGAGGGAGAAAAAGAGAAACATCAGTGATGAGAGAGAATCATTGATCAGCTGCCTCCTGAGCCAGCAACCTGGTCATGTGCCCTGACCAGGAATTGAACCATGACCTCCTGGTTCATAGGTCGATGCTCAACCACTAAGCAATACAGGCTGGGCAATGCTTTACAGTTTTAAAAAGAGTTCCTATTCTACAATGAAAAAGGGAAAATAAAACTCTGCATAATAAAAGATAGACTGAGGAACAATAGGACTTAGAAGTATATCACTCCATAAAGTACTAGTATTATTACATGTTGGACCCCTTGTATTTATACATCTGTTGTATTCCCAACTTTTACAAAGTTACTTTTCCAGCATTTCATATTTTTACTCTTAACACGTCAGCCAAATTTTCTAGACTTATTTCTTCTTCTCGGTACTGTCATATGAGAATAATATTGCCATTTTGACTATGGTAGGTATTCCTCTAAAAAGAATCTTCTAAAAACACTTAGAAACTAATTTCATGTCAAGCAAGTAACTTCTCATACCCAGTCAGCCCTGGACACATAAAAAAGAAAATAATACTCAGGAGTCAACTCAGGAAAAGCTTCCCCAGGGGCAAACTGTAAAGACCCAGGTCTAAATTTAGATACACAACCACATACAAACCAAACCTTATACCAATAAGGAGTCTATTCTTATCACTGTAACACAGTAACAAAATGTAGGCATTCTCTTCAACCTTAACAGCTAGAACTCTTTTTCTCCCCTATTAATATTTAATTCAAGGTATTATTCACAACACAATTATAGCTCCTTAGGCTTCCAACCATAGTTCTACAGCCACCTGCACCCTTAGTCACTGAAGCTGCTCCTGAAATGTCCATAGAGAGAAAACTAGTAAGAGTCTAGGGAGAATTAGGACACTAGAATAGGCAATACGGTGGAACCTCAATTCTGGAACTTAATTCGTTCCAGAAGGCTGTTCAAGAAGAGATTTGTTAGAAAACCAAAATATTTTTTACCATTAGAAATAATGTAAATTGAATTAATCTGTTCCAGACCCTCAATGATTCTGTTTTAATCTTTGCTACATACATACAGTACATGTCTAAGGTACTGTTTAAGCTATAAGTAAATACTATAAAAACAAAAAGGACATGAAATGTAAATGAAAAATTTAACACAAATGAAATGAAATATACAGATCAGACATGCAAACACTTCTATCATGCTTTGCAATTATGTCTTTTTAAAACTCTGTCGTGATCTCACAACTTTCCTTTTCACTTTGCTGCTATCACTTAATTTCTCAGGACCCATGGTGACTTACTGTATATGTTTAATAATAATAAGCAGCCACAAAAGCAAAAAACGTGAAAATATTCACAGCACAATTTCCTGAGATGTTAACAGGAGGTTTAGTGGTAAAATGACCCAAAATTGCACATTCTCTCCTTTGTTGCCTAAGAGATAAGTAACTGATCATGAAAGGGTTGTTGGGTTGAGAACCCAAGTTTTGTTTGACAACTGAGACATTTTCTGTGAACCAAAATTGTTCAAGATGGGAGACGTTCGAGAACCGAGGTTTGACTATATTACTAGAATTAAAGTATGGAATATAAACACATAACACACCCCAGAGTGTAATATCTTACACAGACATTTCCTTCAGACTGGTATATTAATATGTAGACAGCCCTAAATAAAATATTGGGATCCCATGCACATTACTCACATTAACTCAAAATTTCTTCTTATGGCTTCTGGGATTTTGGGTTTTGTAACACGCACAGCCTAAAAAATAAAAGTGAAAAAGCCAAAGTATATTTGAAAAATGAATCTTCAAACTAAATCTTCTATAGAAGAGCTCCTCAAGTGAGACTAACAAAACAACTACAACATGGCTAGCTGCCTACTAACACCTGTGGGGATCCCACGAGAAAAATCTACTTTTCAGCATCACACCAATAATCAAGGATAAGCTGCTTCTTGTTTTTTTGTGTTTTTTTTTTAAAAAAGAAGCCTGACTACAGGAAAACTATTCTACCAGTTGAGGAAATAAACTTCTGTAGGGAAAAAGTTCTCTCTTAAAAGACTTTTCACAAAGCTCTTTAGTTGGATATTTTGATTCCTTTTCCAATTTGCAAACCAAAGAAATAAAAGACAGGTAAAATTCCCAGATTTAAATTGTTAAGCAGAAAACAACTAAAAACAAAAATGAAAACAAAAAACCCAGGTGGGTACATGCAACTTAACATAGTGAGTAGTAAATGAATTTACCACTTTCTAAACCAGCAGTCACTCAGTACTGGCTATAAACAAACAGCCAAAGACAGAAGGAAAACAAATACCAATTAATAGCTTATATTCTTTCTAGAATCTCACTTAGAACAAAGTCTACTTGCCTTTGTAGACACTTTTTGCTAGAAACTTTGTTTTCCTAACCAGTGTACTTTGACATACTTGGGAAGCGTAGTTTTTGAAGGCTGACTTTTCTACATATAGGACTTGATCTCTCACGACATGTTGGTTTTACTAGTTCAACATCCCTCACTCCCTCCTACACTGCAAGCATACACAAAACACTTTGCTGATCTGAAAGTTAATTTTCCTCTGAAAACTCAAACTTTTACTTTTTTTAAAACTGATTTTTAGAGAGAGAGGGAGAAGGGGAGAGAAACATCAATGTGAGAGCCAAACATCAATCGGCTCCCTCCTGCTCGTCCCTTACCAGGGATCAAGCTGGAAACCAAGGCATGTGCAGGAATCAAACTTGCAACCTTTCAATGCATGGGACAATGCCCAACCAACTGAGCCACATTGGCTAAGGCTTCTTCCCCACCCCCCCCTCTCTTTTCCCTTTCCCTCCCCTTCCTTTTCCTTTCCCTTCCTTTCTTTTTCCCCCTTCCCCTTCCCTTCCCTTCCTTCCTTATTCACTCATTCATTCACTTACTTAAACTGGCTAAACTTTTAAGCAACAAAGACTTTAAACATATGCCCTTCTTTTAAGGCATTTGAAAAAAGACTTTTTACAATGTTTAAGCAACATAGCCTTCCTTACGTGAAAGTGAAGTCAAATCTGCACATAATTTTGAAAACTATCATAACTTATTATAAAAATTAGAGTGAAATGGCTTAAGAAACTGGGTACTGTGGTGAAAACACTCATTACAAGTTGAAGGTGAGGCCTGTAAGACCATACGGAACAACTCATGGAGATATCCAGAAGACAAAAATTTAGAACCAGAATTGGTGAGAGATGCCAGATTTCACCATGTGACTATCAGAAATACTGATGACTTCCAACACATTTTAATATGATTCAAAGAAAAGCATTGTCATATTGCATTTGAGTAGGAGACTAGCCATTTATCTTTTTAGTCTTACAAAAAGAAGGATAAAATAGAACTGTTTTCTATAGATGTCTATCTTGCTATATGAGGCTGAAGAACATACTACATGCTTGCCAATCTTGGGAAACCTTGTCATTTTCAAATATGTGAAATTATAAAGACTTGTAACAGATACCATGAATAAGTTGCATTATGAGATTTAAGAAATTTTAAAAAAATCCCTAGCTTGTTTGGCTCAGTGGATAGAGCGTCGGCCTGTGGACTGAAGGGTCCCGGGTCAATTCTGGTCAAAGGCTTGATCTCCAGTAGGGGGTGTGCAGGAGATAGCAGATCAGTGATTCTCTCTCATCATTGATGTTTCCATCTCTCTTTCCCTCTCTGAAATAAATAAAGTGTGTGTGTGTGTGTATACATATTTTAAAATAATTAAAAATAAAAACATATCCAAAGACACTGACCAAAATTAACATACACATGGAGTAAGGAGAAAAACAAGCCCACAAACTGATGAAATAAATTTATCTGTTGAAACTGACCCCTGGGTTATAAACATGTATTTTAAACCAAAAGTCAGCATATAATATAGTCACACCACTAAATAAATATCAAGGATGTTATTTTTCACCACTCTAATTTGCCATAGTAGTTGTTCAAGAAAAATGAGAAGGGAAAAATTAAAATAGCGATTATTACAGAGAATATTCATTTAACAACAAATAATAATTGGGTACCTAGTCTGTGCCAAGTGCTGCTGATCTAGGCACCTTGGATGCATCAATAAACAAGGCAAGACTGCTCTCATAAAATTTAAAATTTAAGGAGGAGAAAACACATTAGACAACAACAAAAAGCAAATAAATGAACAAGAGAATTTCAGATAATTAGAAGTGTTATGTAAAGAATTAAAATAGGATGACTCGGGGACTGGGAAATACTAGACTGTGGAAGGCAAAATCAAGATTTTTTTTTGGCATAATTATGTAACTAAAAAGATCTAAGGAAATTTATAAAGTTTCAGTCAAGCAAGATAAATAGTTCTTTTTTTAAAAAAATATATATTTTATTGATTTTTTACAGAGAGGAAGGGAGAGAGATAGAGAGTTAGAAACATCAATGAGAGAGAAACATCGATCAGCTGCCTCCTGCACACTTCCTACTGGAGATGTGCCCGCAACCAAGGTACATGCCCTTGACCGGAATCGAACCCAGGACCTTTCAGTCCGCAGGCCGACGCTCTATCCACTGAGCCAAACCGGTTACAGCGATAAGTAGTTCTTGAGATCTGCTGTACAACATTTTACTTATAGTCAATAATAATGTATTAAAAATTTGTTAAGAGGGTAGATCTCATGTTAAATGTTTTTAACACACATATACACACACACACCTCACCCTAAGGAAATTAACCAAAAAATTAGTAAAGACGGTGAATTCACCAAGAATCATTTGCATACATCAATGCTTAGAAAAAGGACTACATATTTAACAGCATTAAGACTCATTAAATTCATGAGTATTAATTTAATTTGGCATATGAGTTTCTAACCTAGGTCAGAAATTCTAAAAGAAACAAAAATGATGATGTGTTTACATAAAAGCCATAAACTATGCTCCCAATTTTATTTATTTATTTATTTATAATATATTTTTCTTGATTTCAGAGACAGGAACGAAGAGGGAGAGAGAGAGAAACATCAATGATGAGAGAGAATCACTGATCAGCTGCCTCCTGCATGCCCTCTACTAGGGATCAAGCCTATGGGTCGATGCTCAACCACTGAGACACAATGACTGGGAACTATGCTCCCAATTTTAAAACTTATACACCAATTGAGGTACCTGATATGCCATAAAAATATCAATAATGAAACTCCTCTGGCAGAAATTTCAGCTAACACTGCTGATGAGAGAGTATAAGCTGCTAGTTTTACTGAAAAGCAATTTGGCATTATGTATCAAAAAGTGCCAAACAGGGCGTACACTTTGACCTGTCAATCCTACATTTAAGAACTTATCCTACGGAAAGGATTTTAAAAGATGTATTTATAAGCTTGGTCATTAAAGATGCATATAGTAGTAAAAATTGGAAGCCATAGAGATTAATTAAATAAAACCATTAAAAGAGATAATGCAGCAAATCTTTATTTTTGACTTGAAAAGATGCTTACATATACTGCTAGTGAAAAAAACAGCTATGGCATAATTCTACTTTAGTTTAACATTATTTATACTTATAAACAATATACTTATTAAGAAGAATCTGGAAAGATACAACAAACTCTTATCTCTGCATAGTAAGATTAGTGGTTAATTTCACGTTATTATTCATCTTTTTCCTAATATCTAATATTTTACAACATACTGCATAACATGTGTACAAAATATCCAGAATATACAAAGCATTACTAACAAATCAGTAAGAAAAAATCTAACAGATAAGTGGGCAATTCAGGGAGAATAGGAATGGCTACAAAAATAAAAACTAGAAAGATGCTCACCCTCATTTAATAACTAAGGAAATGCAAATCAAAGAGAGAGATAACTTCAAATCTATCAGCCAATTAGCAAAAATTAACATCTGATTGCTTCAAATCTAATGAGTTGAAGACAAATAAGTATTCACACATACTACTGGTAAGAATGTAGAATTGTACAGCCAATTGAAAGATAATTTTTACATATAAGGAGATGTGCCAAGAATGTTCCCTACATTATTGTTTACTAACAGCAAAAAAAAGGGGGAGAACAGGGAAATCCTATTATCAGTGATGGCGAACCTATGACACACTCATTTTTTTGATTGATTTTTCTTTGTTAAATGGCATTTATTTATTTATTTATTTTTTAAAAATATATTTTATTGATTTTAGAGAGGAAGGGAGAGGGAGAGAGAGAGAGAGATAGAAACATCAATGATGAGAGAGAATCATTGATTGGCTGCCTCCTGCTCGCCCCCTACCGGGGATGGAGCCTGCAACCCAGGCATGTGTCCTTGACTGGAATCGAACCCGGGACCCTTCAGACCGCAGGCTGACGCTCTATCCATTGAGCCAAACCAGCTAGGACTGTTAAATGGCATTTAAATATATAAAATAAATACCAAAAATATAAATGTTTGTTTTACTATGGTTGCAAATATCAAAAAATTTCTAGATGTCATACGGCACCAGAGTTAAGTTAGGGTTTTT
This sequence comes from Myotis yumanensis, assembly GCF_028538775.1. Taxonomy (NCBI): domain Eukaryota; kingdom Metazoa; phylum Chordata; class Mammalia; order Chiroptera; family Vespertilionidae; genus Myotis; species Myotis yumanensis. The sequence continues at coordinate 19,049,230 of NW_027223764.1, read as the reverse complement.
CAAAGTGCTGACATGCCGAGCTCAAAAGGTTCGCCATCACTGTCCTATATAATAAAACCCTAATATGCAAATCGACAGGATGGTGGAATGACTGGTCGCTATGACACACACTGACCACCAGGGAGCAGACGCTCAATGCAGGAGCTGCCCCCTGGTGGTCAGTGCGCTCCCACAGGAGGAGCGCCACTCAGCCAGAAGCTGGGCTCATGGCTGGCAAGCACAGCAGCGGTGGCAGGAGCCTCTCCCGCCTCCACAGCAGCACTAAGGACCCCTGCTCGGCTGAGGGACACCTTCCTCCAGTGCAACAATGTCGTGCACCAGGCCTCTAGTGGTTATATAATAATGACAAGGAATTCTAGGCAGCTGTTAAAAAGAATGAGCTACATCTCCAAGTAACAAACTAGGCAGAATCTAAGACTCTGTGATATTCACATTTATTATCTTTAAGCCTGAAAAGCTACTCCAGCCACAACTGAATGTACAACCAAGAGAATTTTGCAGTTAACTCTGGACATTTCAAATGACCCCTTAACTTTGGTGGCTCCCCCTCAGGCACCCATCAGAGATAATGGCGCAATATGAATGAGGATAGGAAAAACGCTAGCCATCTTTCCAGTCTTGTTTATGTGATAACACACGATCACGCAACAGTGAATGCACACTCTCAGTAGCAATGAGACAGACACTTGAGACATGTGACATTAAACAAAGTTTCAGGAGAAACCAAGATGGCGGCATAGGTTAATGCGGGAGTTTGCTGCCTCGAACAACCACTTCAAAAATACTAAAAGACGGAACAGACATCATCCAGAACCACAGGAAGGCTGGCTGAGTGGAAGTTCTACAACTAGGAGGAACCGAGAATCAGAGGAGGCGCAGTGCTGAAGTAAAATACTAAGGTGCGGAGTGCGCGCGGCGCGGGCTGGTGGCTGAGGGCACGGTTGTCTGTTTCAATCCGGAGGGAGCCTCAGACACTGAGCTCCAGATCCGGGTGAGTCTCTAGGGACCCAGACTCAAACGGGAGAAGCGGTCCCTCCGAGGTTTGCAGCGGTTGCTGTCCCCCGAGGTTGCCGGGACAGAGAGGCAGAGCCCCTGGGGACGGACTGAGAGCAGCCATAACTGCTCCCTCCTCCGCCCTGTTGATCCTGTGGGACCCGCCCCGCCCAAGCCCTACACAGAGCCATTTGCCGAATAGCCTCAGGCAAAGGCTAGATTAGCACCTCCCTAGAGGACAGAAGTTCTCCCACTGCAAACACAGCTGATTCTCACAGACAGTTGGCCTGGAGGTCAAGTAGTAATTACCTACAACAATCAAGGCTTGACTACAAGACTGCTCACGGAGACCACAAGGGGGTGCACCAAGAGTGTCTACTTCAGGTAATTGGGACACTTAACACGGAAAGCCACTCTATCGACACAGCGAAGCATAAAAAAATGCCAAGACAAAGAAACAGGCCACAAAGGACAGAACCGGAGGAAAGCAGGCTGCGGGATATAGAATTCAAAACCACACTTTTGAGGTCTCTCAAGAGGCTTCTAGAGGCTGTCGATAAACTTGATGAGATGTACAGGAAATCTAATGAGACCCTCGATGGTGTGATAAAGGACCAACTAGAAAGTAAGCATACACTGACTGAAATAAAGAATATTATACAGACTCCCAACAGCAGACCAGAGGAGCGCAAGAATCAAGTCAAAGATTTGAAATTCGAGGAAGCAAAAAACACCCAACCGGAAAACCAAAATGAAAAAAGAATCCGAAAATACGAAGATAGTGTAAGGAGCCTCTGGGACAGCTACAAGTGTACCAACATCCGAATTATAGGGGTGCCAGAAGATGAGAGAGAGCAAGATATTGAAAACCTATTTGAAGAAATAATGGCAGGAAACTTCCCCTACTTGGTGAAAGAAATAGACTTACAAGTCCAGGAAGCGCAGAGAACCCCAAACAAAAGGAATCCAAAGAGGACCACACCAAGACACATCATAATTAAAATGCCAAGAGCAAAAGACAAAGAGAGAATCTTAAAAGCAGCAAGAGAAAGACAGTCAGTTACCTACAAGGGAGTACCCATACGACTCTCAGCTGATTTCTCAACAGAAACTATGCAGGCCAGAAGGGAGTGGCAAGAAATATTCAAAGTGATGAATAGCAAGAACCTACAACCAAGAGTACTTTATCCAGCAAAGCTATCATTCAGAATTGAAGGTCAGATAAAGAGCTTCACAGATAAGCAAAAGCTAAAGGAGTTCATCACCACCAAACCAGTATTATATGAAATGCTGAAAGGTATCCTTTAAGAAGAGGAAGAAGAAGAAAAAGGTAAAGATACAAATTATGAACAACAAATACCCATCTATCAACAAGTGAATCTAAGAATCAAGTAAATAAATAATCTGATGAACAGAATGAACTGGTGATTATAATGAATCAGGGACATAGAAAGGGAATGGACTGACTATGCTTGGGGGGGGAAGGGGTGTGGGAAATGTGGGAAGAGACTGGACAAAAATCATGCACCTATGGATGAGGATAGTGGGTGGGGAGTGAGGGCGGAGGGTGGGGTGGGAACTGGGAGGAGGGGAGTTATGGGGGGAAAAATGAGGAACAAATGTAATAATCTGAACAATAAAGATTTAATTATAAAAAAAAAAGAAATAAAAACAAAAAACAAAAAAAACAAAGCTTCATCTTTAGCAGCAGTAATGTTCAGCATACGATCAATTGATCTCCTAGTAACTCTGAGAAAGGACACTGGAGAAGCCATATTACCACTTCGCAGGTAATCCAGATCCAGAACCAAGGCTTTCAAATGTTATTGACCATGAAATGACCACAGCAAAAAAGACATTTTACAGTGTCTAGGGAGGTGCTAATACAAAAACCTACCCACATACTTACGTAACACAAAAATTTTACAGAATGACTTAAACTAACTACATGGCATTTGCTGATTTATTTTCTTATTTAATTCCATTTTACTTAAAATGCTGGTCATGACCCACTAAAACTGATTTTAGAATCCACTAATGGATTTCAATTAAATCTAAAAAATTACTGACTAAAAAAAGCAGGCATATAGCTTCTCACCATTCTATCTCCCAGTGCTACTGCTGCCACCACTGCCACCACTGCCACCACCACTGCTGCTACCACCACCATTATTTCAGCTGCTACCTTGCCTTTCTTTACTCAGGGCATTCCACCCACTTGAAATACCTTCTTTACTCCTTCCCCCCTATAAGTCCTATTAATTCCAGACATACCTAAAATCCCAACTCAATCACAGTCATTTCTAGGCAGACTCTCCTGAAATGTTCTCTTAAACTCTTATAGCAATAACCTAATCAATTTGCCTGTCAATTAATGCTTCAGGACATCTACTTTGTGTAGAATTATTGTCCAAACCTTATACTTGAAATTCCTTTCATAAGGGATACTCTTACACTGATTTATAACCATTATTGCAACTTAATAATGCCTCACACTAGCAGTATGTGTATTTTATTTCCTTGTAAGAGCCTCAGCTTATCTGTTCCCTCTAGGAATTCGTGATTAGCTCTAAGAGTATTTTATTTTGGCAGAGATCTAAAGTCAAACTTAGAAAGGTATTCTATAACTCACTATAGCACTTCAACTAAATAATTGCAGAATAAACAGTATGATAAAAGGACCTTTAAATTCAAAGCTCTCAAAATTCCCAGAGAATTTCTCTAGGAAAAAGGCTTACCTGTATGGTGAGGCCTGGTGCCATGACATTTAAATCTTTCTGCAGAGCTTGCTTCAGGTTTTCATCTATTTGATCTGTTTTTGAAGCCAAAAACAACTCTCATGACATTCAAAAATATTTTTTTACATTGTCTTAATATTGAAACAAAACCAATTATTATTAGACCTAAAGTTCCCATGGTACTATTCTTTCATAGAGCTTAAAGTGCTTCACATATATATAAATAAATATATGTATATTATATATATATATATATATATATATATATATATATAGTTTTCCTCTTGTGTGGGAGAAAGTGTTTATATATATATATATATATATATATAGTTTTCCTCTTGTGTGGGAGAAAGTGTGAGGAATTATCAAAGAAATTAAGTTGATCCAATAAACAGAGAATCTAGGTCGCTAATATCAATTCATTGTTTTTAATTAACACATGTCCTGATTCTCATTTAAAAATTTTTTTTTCTTCAATCTTTACCCCAAACATCCAAATAACTAAATTTCATTTCCATGGACCTCTGCCTATTACTTTGGATTTAAAAATAGAGAGAACAAGGTGGGTGGAATGGCTCACAGGAAGGTCTTTGAAGCCCACAAAAATGGACAACAAACATGTCACTTCATTTGGCCTTATAACTCATGAATTTTGGATCCACCTCAACAGTACATTCACCATTATTATAAAGATGGGTGACGTGACAAATCAGGACAGAACAGTTTTCTCAGACACCATCCCAATAGTTGTCAATCATTGATGAATCAACTGGTAGATTTCCAAACTGATTAACCATCCCTATGCCTGCCTCTAAGAAATTCACTAAGAATTCCAGGAAGAAGTAAGGAGCCAATAGCAACAACCCAATCACTGGTCAGAGCCTTCACTGTTATAAATGAAAAGTTATTTGTGCAGCCCTGGCCAGTGTTGCTAAATAGTTAGAGCGCTGGCCCGCACACCAAAGGGTCTTGGGTTTGATTCCCAGTCAAGGCCACGTATCCGGATTGCAGGTGCAGGAGGGCATGCGAAAGGCCATCAATTGCTATGTCTCTCTCACATTGATGTTTCTCTCTCTTTCTTTCTTTCTCTTCCTCTTCCACTCTCTCTCTCAAAATCAATGGGAAAAAAATATTGTCAGGCAAGAATGAACAAAAAAGGTAATTTATGCAGAAAAAGAGTAAATGTAGGAGGCCTGAAGCTGCCATCCTTAGAAAAACCTGTTTGGAAGTTAGCCTTGGCTTGTCACCTGGGAACTGGGACTTAGAGAGGATTTCCATCAACCCCATAATTGATAAGAATAACTCACTGTACCTGAATTGTTTATACAAATAATGTGGTTTATGCCAAATACCTGCTTTCCTTCTGGGAGTCTAGAATTTTGATATATACCATGCAGAGGGTGCCTGTATGACCAGCCCCCAGTAAAAATCCTGGGCAGTGAGTCTCTATTGAGCTTCCCTAAGTAGACAACATTTTCACACGTCGCAATTCAGTGCTGGAGTAATTAAGTGTATGCTGCTTGACTCCACTGGGAGAACACTCTTGAAAGCTCGTGCCTGGTTTCCTTCAGACTTCACCCATGTGCTTTATTGTTTTGCTGTTAATGCATCTTAGCTGAGAGTACAACTATATAATGCAGCAGTTCTTAACCTGTGGGTCGTGACCCCTTCACAAGGGTTGCCTAAGACCATCCTGCATATCAGATATTTACATGACGATTCATAACAGTAGCAACATTACAGTTATGAAGTAGCAACGAAAATAAGTTTATGGTTGGGTCACAACATGAGGAACTGTATTTAAAGGGCCAGAAGGTTGAGAACCACTGATATAATGAGTCCTGTCAGACCTCCTAGCAAATCATCAAACCTGGAGGTGGGTCTTGGGAAACTCCAGGACACAGATTTCTAAATTTCCCTAAATTATCTATTAAAATAGCAACGAAGCTATTTTTTAGTAAATTATCATAGTAAAAACAGGATATAGTTATGTATTATGCATTTCAGAAAATGGATATCCTATATAATAAAACCCTAATATGCAATCGACCGAATGGCAGAACAATTGGTCGCTATAACATGCACTTACCACCAGGGGGCAGACGCTCAATGCAGGAGCTACCCTCTGGTGGTCAGTGCACTCCCACAGGGGGAGCGGTGCTCAGACCGAAGCTGGGCTCACAGCTGGCGAGCACAGCAGTGATGGCGGGAGCCTCTCTGGCCTCCACAGCAGCGCTAAGGAGCAGCAAGCCCGGAAGTAAGGAGTGAGGGATCCCGGACTGCAAGAGGGATGTCCGCCTGCTGGCTTAGGGCCACTCCCCCAGAGGGGTCCTGGACTGTGAGAGGGCACAAGCTGGGCTAAGGGCCCATCTCCTCAGTGCACTAATTTCGTCATTCTTAAAACAGCTTGTCTAAGCAACTAATTAATCTAATCATAAGAAATTTAAGCTTAACACACTGCGTACCGAATAGAAATCTCTAAGACATATGCCAGGGACCGCACGTTTTTGGGCAAACTGCATGTTATTTAAATCATCATAATGCACTTTAGGTGTTGTTTTTCAATAATGATAACATTTTTATTTACAAAAAAAATTAAACAATTAAAGTTCCTAGTACTTTTTTAACGTATGGTACTGTGTAAAACATTTTCCTCTATGAAGAGGGACCAAACAAAATTTACAAAAGTATCTAGATTCGCTCCTTTTTCCATGGGCGTGAAAAATGAGAACACTCATGAGCGGTCCTTAACAGATGGCACGCGAAACACGAGAAAACTCCTGAGCAGTACGAAAGGTGTTAAGATAAAGAATATTTTAAACACAATTGCTCTATTTTAAATTCAGAAGGCATGCTCAAATAGCATGTTTACTAATGTTGTTATAGCATCCATAAACGAGTTGAACAAGATTTCCAATTGGTTACTTACATATTCAAAACAAGTAAGATACTTACCAAACAATTCAATGTAAACTTCTTGAAGTGTGTGGGCGCTGCAAAACTGGTTCAGTTCATGGTGGATTTTATTGAAGATTAAGGTCTTGTCATAGTCTGCAGTGTAGTTCCTCACAATATCAAACACTGAAGGAGAGGTACAATCCATGTTTACTCATGTATCTCCTAATTCAGCCAAGGTAAAAGTTACACTGATATTATAATTCTAGTAGGCAAACTTCGAATTCCATACTAAGAAGAGTATACATATCTTAGAGGTATAAGGAACTGACAGTTTTCAAGCGAAGGCATGCCACAATCAGATTTGTACTTTGGCAGCAGTATGAAGATGAATTGGGAGGCACAAAGATCAGAGGCAGGAAAGTGTAAAGCAATTACTACAAAGCAAAAGTTTAGCTAAGAGGTAAAGAGGGCTTAAGTAATTGAGGAACAGTGGGAATAAAAGGAAGCAGCTGCAGAAGACCATTTTCAAAAAGGCAGTTTTTAAAGGCTGTTAAAAAAGATACCAGGCTAGAAGGGAAAGAAGCAAACATTTATTGGGCCAGGCTTTATGCCAGGCAATTTACATATATTAGCATTTAATTATCACAAAAAATCTAATTGAGGAAATTGAGAAACAGAGCATTTCAGAAATGTGCTTAAGGGCACCTACTAGACCATACCTGAACCTGTGCTTTACTATTCAAACATGGGGGTTGGAGGATGGGTGAGAAAGGTGAAGGAATTAAGAAGTACAAATTGGCAATTACAGAATAATCATCAGGATGTAAAGTACAGCATAGGGAATATAGTCAATAATATTTTATTAACTATGTATGATGTCAGATGGGAACTAGATTTATCGGGGTGATCACTTTGTAATGTATATAAATGTCTAATCACTGGGTTGTAAACCTGAAACTAATATTGTTCATTAACTGTAATTGAAAAGTAAAAAATAAAAACAACAACAACAACACATGCTGCTTTCTCTGTTCAGACCCAAGGACTTGCTCCACTAGCCTTTCCTTGATAGACAGGCCACCAATAAATATTTGTTGACTAATTCATTTGCTTGGGTCATTTCTAAATGAACTGGTGAACCAATAGTTTCCTCTTTATCTTTGGCTAGAGAAAAGCAATCTCCCTTTCTTCTATTTTTCCAATCACAATTCATCCCACTGATTTGTTGCTAGGGAAAGTAGATGAAAAAGGACAATGAAAATACTTAATCACTGAAAAACAGAATCCAAATCCACCTGGCAGTAATACAGCCTGTTCTCTGGTATGAAATCCTTTTGCTATTTGTGCCTGATCCAGTGACATGAAATTTAGCATGACCTTACATTCCAATATATATTTGGTATTATGTCTTCTTAAGTAAAATAAAAACTTCTTAGGGAAAAGGTTCTAACTTCACCTTTTAAAATTGTTTTCGACAAATAGTCTCCTGTACATACTGGGCATGCCAATTTTAATAATAAGGATAAAGGTAGAATGGCAGATCTTTCCACTAAAAGAGACCGGCGTACATCTATGTTCATAGGTTATTCACAACAGCTAAAACGTAAAGGCAACCCAAATGTCCATTGATGGATGAATGGATATACAAAATGTGGTATATACATACAATGGAATATTATTCAACCTTAAAAAGGACATTGGTAATTACCAGGGGCTGAAGAGAAGGGGAAATGGGAATTATTGTTCAATGTTTATAGAGTTTCATTTTGCAAAATGAAGAGTTATCAAGATAGAGTTGGTGACGGTTGTTCAACAATCTGAATGTATTTAATACCACTGAACTGTACACTTAAAAAATGGTTAAGATGATTTATTTTATGTGTATTCTGCTACAAAAATAATTGGGGGGAGGGTTCAAACCAAACAAAGACAGATTTTCTTAAGTTTTTTTAACAGTACCCACTCCATCTCTAGGTTTTCATCTTTTACCAAGAAAATGTTTTCCCCACAATGAGGACTTTCAGATTGCTTTGCAAGTAATAGCATAACTCACAACCAGGAAAGATTTTTCTATGGTCACAAATCAATGTGGCCTAGGACTTAATCAATTATAGGTTTTTAGCATGCATGAAAATGATCTCTCATCCTGACTGGATAAAATGCTACTTTCTAGAAATTCTAGAAATAATCAATGACTGTCTTGCTCTTTAAAAACAAAGAGTAACCCATACAGTTGCAGAAAAGTCAACTCTGTCTAGAACTTGTAACCTATTTCTGCCAACATTCTCTCGAAATGGAAAATATTCCAGTGATTATTTTTCTATACATATATAAATAAATGAGGTCATAAAACTTTAAAAGTACCTTTCTATTCTTCAGGGAATCTCTCAGTTATACTCTGATTATAACTTTAAAACAACAGAACAGATCAGTACCATACCTGCATAAGGGGCCAACATATTAACCACTTCTATTCGATCAATATAGATCATGACCCCACCGCTAAAGAAAAAAAAAGGAAAAAGCATGAGCCAAATACAAATTCTATTATAATCCCAGATCATCAAACATATCCCACAAGATGGAAATTTAGAAGGAAAATCTAAAGACATATATTACTGATTAAAATGACTCCACTGATCACTACTCAAATAACCCTACACACTCACCTAGTTCCTCTCATAACAAAGGTTCACCTCTGTAACTGTTGTGATCAATTCAGCTCATATGAAGACCAAACCTATAACCTAAAGCTACTTAGTTCTTCGCCCTTATTAACTGGCCAACAGATAACGCAGTTCTCTTCTCAAAGTCTTCCATCAAGAAACCAAGTAAAATGGTTCCTCAGGAGGTATGAAGGCCAGCCACACTAAAATCCTTTGGGTTTCCTGCTTTATCTTAATAATTAATCGAAGAGTTTTAAGTTTTATCCATATTTATTCTTGTATAAAAATAATTTGCTCCTCAAGTAAAACTAACACACTAGAAAGATAGGTCTTGTTAATTAGTGGTTCCTATACTTCCTGGGCCACCATGAGGGACATGTGAACTTCATCTTGAGGTACATGAAATTAGAGATTTTGAAACTAAACAACTAAGCCTTCCTACCAACTTACAATGACATCCCCCACCCCACAAGAAAAGAGTAATACATGCTCACTAAAAAAAAAAAAAAAAAAAAAAAAAAAAACTGAAAAAAAATAGGAAAGCAAAAAGATTAACATGAAATTTACCAAAAATCTCACTAGCTGCCAATTTTGAGTCATCTCTAAAGGGAATCCATAAAAAAAAAAAAAAAAATTGACAGACAGACCTAGAGAGAACTTATCAAATAACTTAAAACACAGGAAATTTGTTCCCTTTTTAAAAGCATGTGTCCTTCCACTGATGTCAAAGCCTCTTTTATATAGGCTTGTAATAAATATTTTAGTTATTTAAAATAAAGCATTTAAAAAATACCTTCAATTTTACATTATTCTTTTGATACAATTCAATGTACTAATTATATTCTAGAAATAATATATGCCTTGCTTGCCTTTCTTTCCTTAAAACTCTTTAGTGTAGCGATTTTCAAAGTAAGGTCCTAAAACCAGAAATAGCATTACATCACCTGAGAACTTCTGCTAGAAATGCAAATTCTCAGGCCTCATTCCAGACCTACTGAATCAGAAACTCTAGATGGCTTTTAATACTACAGATGACAGGTGAGATGATTTCATTTTAAACTATCTGTTATTGAGTACTTACTCTGGATCAAGTGCTGGGTTAGGCACTTCATATACACTAATTCTGTCCCTTGGTATAACTGTAAGATAGGTCTTATTACCTGATTTTTACAAATGAGGGAACTGAGCTTAGCAAAGTCAATAAAGGCATGTGTGGCAGCAAGGAGTATATGTAAACTCTGTTCTTTCTGCGCAATTTAGCTATAAACCTAAAAGTGCACTAAGATATGAAGTCTAGTTAAAAAAACAAAACTCAATAAAGCAGATGTGGCAGTGCTGATATACGTATAAAGCTAGGTCTGCTGGTTCTTTTCACTAACACCCTAATGACTCTTAAGATAAAAAGCTCCTGTTGGAGACAGGACTTTCCTCATATAATGCCCAGAAGAGAAAACTCCTGGAGTTACTGTCATGCCGTTTCAAAGATGTTTAACTGATTATAGCTTATGAACAGAAACTCCATCTGAACTAAAGGGAGGTTGGTTAGTGAGGGGAAAGCTTACCTTGTTCCACAAGGCACATTTTTAACTTCATCAGTTTGTAGTGTTGTCTGGGGAGGAAAAAAAATCTCAATACTCAGGACACATATTGTCAAAGAACTACAGGTCCCAGAGGGAAAACCTCTGGAGAAGTACTGAGAGGTAAATATAGGAGCACTCCATTACAGTTTTAGTCACCGAAGATTAGCTACCAAAGTAATTTCTTTTTGTATCCCAGCAGACATGAAAGTTTTGAGACAAATATTTTACAGTTAATGTTTGAATCAGGATGCACTAGGAATGTTTCAATGTTCAACCTCTCAGAGTCCCTTATTTGCCTAGAGCTGGCCTGGGATTACAAACTACATGGCTTTCCCACAAGGACACTACTACGAGGACTTGGGCTCTGAACTTTGATTCCACTGCTAATATTACTGCTTATGACGAAGATAAAAGATAACTATTTTATGCATACAACTCAAAGGTACCCTTGAACTGAAAAGCAATCTTTTTCTCTGAAGATGTAGTCAATATTTTAGTTTAGGCCCCAGTAATTTCTCAAATGGTCTGTTCAATTTCCTTTTTAACAGAACTGCCACCACCAGCGGTGCTTCCTTCCAACAATCTGGTATTTATTTACTTTGCCCCTTTGTTTGGATCCATAGTGATTCTCTATTGCACTCTAAGGCCTCCAATAGGTGAATACCTAATGAATATGTATATTCTAGACACACTGCACCTTATGAAGTACTCAGCAACATTATTACTTGATGGAATACAAAGGAGAAAGAAAGTATAGTCCCTGTTTCCAAAGAGCTCATTATCCAACACAGGAGATAAAATCCTTACAAAGCAATCTATAACAGGTATAAAATAACAGCGTATAAACGCAATTGTTAGGTATTAAATGGCAGAGAGTAAAGTGATAGGTTGAAAAGCTCTCTGAAGTGAAGTATTTATAAGTCAGGTCTACAGGGGGAAAAATAAGAACAGACGAGGCAGAGAAACATTTTAGGTTCAATAAATATCCTATTCAAATATACAAAGTTGAGAACAAACTGTACATACTAGTACAAGTGACAGGAAGCAGATTGGCTTGCCTGTAGCAGAAGGGGCGATATAGATGAAAGTTGATTTTCTGAGAAGTGAACATGGTGATATTAGGTAGAGGGCCCTGCATGTTCAAAGGAGGGAGGGAGGGGCTTGAGCCCTCCCTAATCTATCTTATACACAGCCACAAAATAAACCTTTCAAAAATATGTTTTTCTTTAATTCCTTTGCTTATATGTGGTGCCAATCTCAGTATCCATCATATTTAGAGGCAAGAAAACCAGCTGGGAAGCTAAAGTATTAATTTATTTAGGCTGATTTAGTAAAGGGCGTGGAAATTAAAAGCTGTCAGTCCAGGAGTCATCATAGAGAAAGGATTAAAAAACTGGTTGCATATAAAATTCCAGGAAGGAAGAGAATTGAGTTTAATTCAGGGGTTGAGAAATAGGGTGATGGTAAACATAGTGACGGGTTCTAGGTAGATAGAGAAAAGTTGAAGAGATGAGCTCAATTTAACTGTATTTCCTTCAAAACATTGGTCATATTCTATACCAACACAGAAGGCTGTATCTTCTAATGTGTTCCAAAATTTCATAAAAGTAAATATTTCATGTCTCATTTGAATAAGAACAATTTTTAAAAAGGGTTTTATGAATATAATTTTTTCCTAGAATGTTACTGCTTCACATATTAAAAAAGAACATTCCTATTAAATCACACTGGCTCCACCATTTAATTTTTTTGTAAATTCAAAGTATATTGTTGACATGGAAATCTCTTTACTAATTTCATTTCCATTAAGTATGACAGTTTATTGCAATATATAAATACAGTAGATCCCCGGGTTACATCAGAGATCCGTTCCTACGGCACGACGTAACGCGATTTTTGCTGTAACTCAGAACCCACCTACATAAGCATCTACGTCACTCACATGGAGCACATACATAGCAGTGATGAAGTGAAACAGTAAAAAACATTTAAAAGATAACAATTCCTGACCTTTACTTGTGGTAAATAAATAATAAAAAACATAAAGCACATATGTACATACGTCGAAATGATGGAACTTTTATAAATAAATGGGAGATGGCGATGTAACCACGAAAAGACGTACATCGTCGAGTCCGATGTAACCCGAGGACTGTCTGTATACGTGTATACAAACTATATATTGTATTTGTTATATCTGCAATTAAACTCTAAAACCTATTTAATGTTTATTATCTGTATCTCTTCCATATATCTCTGCATCAGTGTGACTCAACATACTAAGCTCCAAGAAGGCAGAGATAGATTTGCTTGGCTTTGAACAGACCTACAAAATACCCTAATCTCTAAGGGTGTGATGCTGCCATTGACAGCATCATGGTGAGATCATGTAATTAAAACTCCTTCTTTCACAAAGGAATAACTGAAGTCTACAGTAGTGAAGTGATTTTTGCAAAGTCATATAATTAATTGGTGTTAGAGCCAGAACTGAAGTTTCCAGGTTTCTGACTCCATGTGTTCACTACACCTTACTGCTCAATTTAACAATGTTCACAAGTAGAAAGGTCAGAAACATAAATGGATTACAATCCCTGCCTTCAAGAAGCTTCGAGATTTTCTGGAAAGAAAATACACACAAAAACTTAGAGAACAAACAAGACAATATTATTAAAAGAAATAAGACCAGAGAGACCAAGATGGCGGCGTAGGTAAACACCGGAGACCGCTGCCGCAAACAACCAGTTCAAAAATACAACTAAAAGACGGAACAGACATCACCCAGAACCACAGGAAAGCTGGCTGAAGAGAGACTCTACAACTAGAAGGAAAGAGAACAGCAAACCGAGGCTCAGAGGCGGCGCAGTGTGGAAAATACAAAGGTACCGAGGTGCGCGTGCAAAGCGGGCTGGTGGCTGAGGGCGCGGTTGTCGTTTTCGGTCGGGAGTGAGTCTCAGACTCTGGGCTCCAGATCCGGGCGAGTCTCTAGGGACTCAGACTCAAACGGGAGAAGCGGGATTATCCAGCATCAGTTGGAACCTGAGGGTAGCTTTCTCTCCGAGGTTTGCAGCGGCTGCCGGGGTTCTGAGAAGCAGAGCCTCTGGGAACGGGACTGAGAGCTGCCATAACTGCTCCCTCCGCCGCCCTGTGGATCCCGCCCCGCCCAAACCCTGCGCACAGCCATTTGCCAATCGCCTCAGGCAAAGGCTGGATTAGCGCCTCCCCAGAAGGCAGACGTTTTCCACACAGCTGTTTCCTGCAGCCAGTCGGCCTGGTGGTCAAATCCCTCTAGTGTTAACTACAACAATTAAGGCTTGGCTAGAACAAGACTGCGCACAAAGACCACAAGGGGGTGCACCAAGAAAGCATAAAAGATGCGGAGACAAAAAAACATGACAGAAATGGAGGATATGGAGCTAAGAATCGCAATTTTGAGGGCTTGCCATAAATTTGTGCAGAGCCTCACGAAAACTAATGAGACCCTCGATGCTACGATAAAGAAATTAGAAAGTAAGCATACACGGACTGAAATAAAGAATATTATACCCAATAGCAGACCAGAGGAGCACAAGAATCAAACCAAAGATTTGACAAAAAACACCCAACTGGAAAAGCAAAATGAAAAAAGAATCCGAAAGTGTGAAGATAGTGTAAGGAGCCTCTGGGACAGTTTCAAGCGTACCAACATCAGAATAATAGGGGTGCCAGAAGATGAAAGACAGCAAGATACTGAAAACCTATTTCAAGAAATAATGGCAGAAAACTTCCCCCACCTGGTGAAAGAAATGGACTTACAGGTCCAAGAAGCGCAGAGAACCCCAAACAAAAGGAATCCAAAGAGGACCACACCAAGACACATCATCATTAAAATGCCAAGAGCAAAAGACAAAGAGAGAATCTTAAAAGCAGCAAGAGAAAGAGACTCAATTACCTACAAGGGAATACCCATACGACTGTCAGCTGATTTCTCAACAGAAACTTTGCAGGCCAGAAGGGAATGGCAAGAAATATTCAAAGTGCTGAATACCAAGAACCTACAACCAAGATTACTTTATCCAGCAAAGCTATCATTCAGAATTGAAGGTCAGATAAAGAGCTTCACAGACAAGGAAAAGCTAAAGGAGTTCATCACCACTAAACCAGTATTATACGAAATACTGAAAGGTATCCTTTAAGAAGAGGAAGAAGAAAAAGGTAAAGATACAAATTGTGAACAACAAACATGCATCTATCAACAAGTGAATCTAAGAATCAAGTGAATAAATAATCTGATGTACAGAATGAACTGGTGATTATAATGAATCAGGGACATAGAAAGGGAATGGACTGACTATTTTGGGGGGGGTAAGGGGAATGGGAGATTCGGGAAGAGACTGGACAAAAATCGTGCACCTATGGATGAGGACAGTGGGTGGGGAGTGAGGGCGGAGGGTGGGGCGGGAACTGGAAGGAGGGGAGTTATGGGGGGGGGGGGGGGAGAGGAACAAATGTAATCTGAACAATAAAAATTTAATTAAAAAAAAAAAAAAGAAGAAATAAGACCAAAGGCCAAAATTTATAGTACAGACTTTCAGAGCTATAGATTAAAAGAGGGATTTGCGATAAGCCTTAAGAAGGCTGGCAAGATTTAGACAGGATGCCAAAACCGGTTTGGCTCAGTGGATAGAGCATCAGCCTGTGGACTGAAAGGTCCCGGGTTCGATTCCGGTCAAGGGCATGTACCTGGGTTGCAGCCACATCCCCCGTGGGAGATGTGCAGGAGGCAGCTGGTCGATGTTTCTCTCCCATCGATGTTTCTAACTCTCTATCTCTCTCCCTTCCTCTCTGTAAAAAATCAATAAAATATGTATTAAAAAAAAAAAAAAAAAAAGATTTAGACAGGAAAGAAGAAATGAAGGGAAAGATGAGGAGAGAAGAGGTGACAGCATGAATGAAGGCAAGAGTGAATAAAATAGAGAAAATATAGAAATCAGTCCAGCTAACGGAAAAGCACATTTCACTTCAACAGATACAAATTCTTGCCCTAAGCCACTGAAAAACAACTTGGAAGAAAACCTGGAAGATTTAAGTATTTATAATGAAACTCTCACTTATCAAGAAGACTAGATTTAAATTCCAAGATTAACTATAATACATTTTCCTCAGTCCTAAAAAATTAGCAGACAGTAGACAAACTTCTGAATCCATAGATTTATGATCATACTGATAAAGCAGTCACAATCTAATCCTATTTTATCATCTTAGGTCAAAAGATCTTTTTTTTTAATATATATATATATTTTATTGATTTTTACAGAGAGGAAGGGAGAGGGATAGAGAGCCAGAAACATCGATGAGAGAGGAACATCGATCAGCTGCCTCCTGCACACCTCCCACTGGGGATGTGCCCACAACCAAGGTACATGCCCTTGACCGGAACTGAACCTGGGACCCTTCAGTCTGCAGGCCAACACGCTCCAAAAGATATTTTACTATTTCCCACGACCAAGACACTGTTCTCAATGATAAGATGCTACTTCAAATATTCTGAAATGCTATCAAAATAAAACATTCCCTAAGGTTCCACATAAAATTGTGCTTAATGTTCCCAGGCAAAAATGTGAGGCAGAAAAGCTGTGTATAAAAATTCAGATCCTCCATGTTAACAGTAGTCCAGGAGCTTGCCCCTATGGAAACCAAACACTGTTGTAAACTAGTAATCACTGGTTTGTTTTTCTAGTTGTGCACTAAAGACCTGCTTTTATTTTGGCAGCAGCAACAGAAGCCCTGCTGCATACCACTATATACATGTGAGAAGTCAGTTCTTGCAAGTTGCTGAGCTCTTACTTCTAACAAACTTCAAGAGAGTGAGGTGGTTCAAAAGCACAAACTGTACTGCGACACCTGTACTGTGACAACTGTACTCTGTACTTTAACTCCTTTTTTAAGTAAATACCACCATTTGATTAAGCAATAAGGAAACCTATCTCCACCCACAAATGTGGCAACTGTTCCTGTCACGCCTGTCTATCCAGTGTCGGGGCTTCCTTAGAAATCACGTACCTGCACAGATCTGAACGTAGTAATGAAAGGCAACATAATGTGATAGCCCGGTCCACTGGGGGTAGTTAGTAAAGCTCCTCCCCTGCAAAAAGATGTTTCAAATTGACAAAATTATAGAGAGAAATTCTCTTTCCAAATCTAAAATGCTGTAATAAGTATTCACTCTTACTCCTGCTATTGACCTATTAAAGCCTCACTAATATGAATTACACATGATGAACAACTGCTAGTCCCTAAAATATCTGCCACAGCTAAGAAGGTAAAAAAAACCACATTAAACTGCTGATGTTACACCTTGTTTCATAAGATGAACCAACTATACCTCTGGGTTTCCAGCACTGCTCACAGGTACAAAGGATTTTCGATGGTTTTTAACGGTCTGAAAAATACTTGTAAAAAATTCTAATGGCTCTCAGTTGCTATATTTTGATTGTGCATAACACTAACACTAACCAGTTCAAAACATAATACATTTAGTCACCAGGTTAAAAAAGAAGATAACACAAACTTTCAAGGAAGGAGAAAATTTCAGAGGCTCAAGATTCTTTTAATCTACCTAAATAATAAGGCAATTAAAATACTGGGTGCATAAAGTTTATTTTTAAAAAACAGGAAAAAGTAGCATAGCAAAATAAAGGGTGAGAGAATAAGATTAAAAGTAGAGAGAATATAACTGTAGACTTGTTCACCAAATTCTGGAATGTGTGAACTATGACAGCACATCTTGGAAATTATTTTTAAAAAAGGCATTTGAGGGACAAATATTAAAAAGAAGTCCTTTTGTACACAGTGAAGAATAACTTCATTGAACTTAGCTTTCTATTTGAAAATATAAATAGGTATGAAAAGGATTAATAACAAATAACTAAGAAAATATGAACTGTTTGAGATACAGCCCTAATTCTTTGAGAGCCACACGTTGAAAAGCTCTTTCCTTGGTTTTACTACCAGGAAGGCAATGCTGAACTAGATGGAAATATGAACTAACCTCTGTTATTCATCTACTAAGACATATCACTGAAATTGCATTTGAAACTAGCGTGTCACAGGGAAGACTATTTCTAAGACTCAGGATGGATTTAAAAGTAGAAATATCATTTTGGGGGGATGATGGAAACAAGCAAAAAGTTGAAGTTGAAGCCCCTCCAAATACATTATTATTGCAATTTCTCCAGATTACCCTCTCTGTGTCTAGGCCAAAAGGAACTGGTGGTACCACGTTGAAGGAAAAGCCATTGGAGCCCAACTAGAGAGCAACACATCCCACACAATTCCTTGCCTCAACCTGGAAGAAAGGGTAAGGTGGGAGGAGGGTGGTCCGTCAATGCTAAGTTTGTGTCTCGAGGTCCAGGGATATAACAACTGTCAAAACCAGACACTAGGTGATTTTAAGGGGGGAGGGGGAGGGATGTAAAGAACCATCACTAATAGGACCGGCGTTTCTAAACAGCATGTAAAGTTCAAACTGAAAGCCTGTACAGGTGTATGGGATACAACGATTTACCCATCTCTTCAGTTACAGGTGGAGTGGCCACTGCCTTCCTTCATTCACTTTTTCCCGCAAAAATTGAGCTTACAAGGAATAGGTAGGGCCTCGACCTCTGCACAAAACACACATACAGTAGCACTAAAATTGTCCAAGAGCTGCAGGGTGCTCTGCAAAAGCCTGCCTCGGCCCACAAGAGCCAGGACGGAAGTCCCTTCGGGGGACTGGAGAGGGCTCCCCCGACGCTGCAGAGGCAACAACTCCGCCGGGAGTGCGCGCGCAGCCCGAGCCGACCGCACACGCCGCTCACCTGTAGTACACGGCCAGGTGTCCTTCCTCGATTTTGTGGATGGAGGCATAGAGAAAGGCGACCACCACACCCACCACGGCAGCCACCAGAACCCGGACTTGAGTCATATTCATCCTGTTTCTCCTGAATAAGGGAGGAAAGGACGCCCAGCCCCGTGAGAGACAGGCCTATCCTGTCCGGTTTCCACCTTCCGCGTCCGCACAACTGGCTCCCTTCCGCACGCCGCGCGGGGAAGTCTGGTGCCCCTTCGACCTCATTCATTCCTTTTTGCAGGACCCGTTTACTCCCCTACAGCCCCCTCCGCGCAAAACGGCCCGCGGGCCGCCCCTGCTCACTTAGCGTCGTGACCCCCCCTCTCCCAATGGACGTCTCGCGGCAGAAGGTACTAAAGGGGCGGGGGGGGGGGGGGGGGTCCAGCCGCAGAGTCCGAAGGGAGACCCACCCCTCCACCGCGCCTCACCGATCAGTGACGCATCGCCCCCGCCCCGCACGTGCAGCTGCTTCCCCGGGCCAACCGCCGCCAACAGCCGACCCCGCCCACTCTCTCCGCTCTGCGGCTGCGCGGGCACGCAAGCCGACGCAGTGCTCTCTCCGCGACTCCAGAGACGGGGCGCGGAGGGGACAAAATTCTCCGGCTGCCTGCAGCGCGATTTCCCGTAAAAGTGCGCGGACTCTTTTCTATGCACTGCTGGTTTCCTGCTCTGGAAAACAAGTCGGTGATCTAGAGTGAGCAGGGATGCTGAGTTAGAAGAGGGCCTCTGGAACAAGGAACTGGTCAGTTCTTCTAGTGCAAAAACCCACTGTCTCACTCCAGTGTTCCGTTTGTCTTTTTGTGGTTTATTCCGAAGCCTACGTGGCAAGCACATGTTTCATGCACGGGTCCTGCACTGAATTCAGGAGCAACCAGACTTGTTGAAGTGGAAGTTCTGAAGAGGAAGGTATTAAATTTAATTGCATATTCACTCATCAAGTATTTTTCTGAGCACCTATTAATGTGCCCGAAGCTAACCTAGCGAGGACTTGATGGCCATCCAAGCAATAGGAACGGGTCCTAGGAAGATGAAAAGGAACAGGGAGCATTAGAGCTCCTGTGAAGCCATTATGATGGAAAGGAGTGGGATGGTAGGCTAGTCCCAGATTTTGAAAGGCTCAAAGCACCTTTTCTGTAGGGAGAGGGTACTGGATGACTAGAAAATAGACACAGACTTTCTTTTTACTGTATATTCTTCTGTTCTTTTAAAATATGCATTATGTGCTTATGTTACCAAACACAAAAAGGACAAAGTTAAAGAGCAGAGAAAGGAATGAGATGAACGAACACAGGAAAAATTAGAGTAGGTTGGGCAGTAATGGTTACTGTAAGCCTTCAAAGGCTGGCAGTGGGACCATAACTATACAAGTAGACTAGGGTAGGAGGGCTCTGTAACCTCTTGGGCAGTGCTTTAGAGCCGGTGAGTCTGTAAAATGGTTTACAGTGGAGCGAGATTGGAGGCAGGGAAGCAAAGTGGTTAGAAAGTGCAGGTCCAAAGTTATAATGGTGATAATGGGAAATGGGAAGGGGTAAATAGACTTCGAGTCATTAAAGCAAGTCCCCCCAGACCACTCTATCCTCTTCTTTACCTGTGTCATTCATTTGCCTTTTATTACCTAGGAATGTCTGGGACCTTGTCTGTTCCAGATCAACCAGGGGTGGGGAATGTCTGGCCCACAGGCCATATAAGGCCCACAAAATAATTTGTTCTGGCCCTGCCAAGGCATTAGGGGTGAGTTAAATGTTTGACCAAATATAGCAGGCTAATTTTTAAGTTGATAATTTTCTGTGGCCCGTGAATGATGTTATAAATATCCAAATGGCCCTCGGTATGGGGCTGGGAACTCTCGCTTCTCAGGGGAATCTCTGCAGGTGAGATATCCTTCCCAATTTTTACCCACCACACGGGGGTGTGGGACCAGCCCATGCTGCATCTCTGCTCCTCCTACCAGTCTCGATGTGGCTTCTTTCATCCCCTAGTTGTAGGACTTCATTCAACCAGGTTTCAGGTGGTTCTGAATGATTGTGGTTCTGCAGTTTAGCTGAAATTTTGATGTGGTTGTGGGAGGAGGCAAGTATCACGTTTACCTATGCCACCACCTTGCCCAAAAGTCCTGTACACAGTTTTTTAAAAATAGTCAGCTATTCTTATTTGGTGGTTTCATGCCTGCAGATTCAACCAGCCATGACTCGAAACAGTATTTTCGCATTCCCAACCTCTTAGCTGAATTCACAGATGTGAAGGGCCAACTATAGAAGCTAAAGTGATACTCAGATTTTTTACTGTGTGGGTATTGACGCCCCTAACCCCCACTTTGTTCAAGGGTAACTATATTCATCTGATTTTAATGAAAAGAGAATCAAAAAGTAATTTAAAAATCATTTAATACACAAAGTGAAAAACTGTCTATAATACAAAAGCATTTCACATTTTTAAAAAACAAGTATCTTCTAAATTACCTAATAGGTAATAGATCCACAATCCTTTATCTGAAATCGTTAGAGCCAGATGTTTTAGAATTATGAAATTTTCAGATTTTAGAAAGGTAATTCAGTGCATAATACACACACCCAACACAGTCTATGGCAGCAGCTTCCCCCACTAAATAATTAAACATGTTAATATTTTTGCAGCAAAATAAATGAAGAGTCACACTAGATGGGATAAGTTGATTCAATTGTCAGTTCAAGTTGGATTTGAAAGCAAATGAGTTTTGTCACCAAGCTTATGAAAAACATTGTTTTCAGAGCTTTTCAGATTTTGGATTTACAGATAAGGGAGTGCAGACCTTTATATTGGTATGACAAGACATGTAAGATTCTTAAAACAAATGACTCATTTTTACAAATGAAAAAAACATGTTTTCAAATACATTATAAATTAACATTTCTTCTTTGATATTACTAAATGTACATCTTAAATACATATACACATAGCACACTTTGGACAGTCCACTGTTATTGAAGGCACAGATGCACTGTCCAATGTGTAATAAAATTGAAAAGGGGATTGACCCAACTCCTTATGATGCCAGAAAGAGCACTGTTGAGTGCAACACAAGAAGGTAGGGTTTACTTTTCAAGAAGTACAATTTTACTTGTGAGCAATCTCTGCCACAGAAACATAGGCAGACAATGTGTACTTGGAACACATTAATTGAGGTTTCTTCTCTGTATATATTATGTTTGGCCTTACGTCCAAAAGTTAAAAGGTATTTTTAGTCAGTTAAATAAGTAATGTTTTACAAAGTTTAAAAACAAATAGATGGCAATGATGCTCCTAACTAGTTGTAGTTTTTAAACAAGTTCACCAACATAAAATTATATCTGTTCAGGAGTTAAAATTACCCAAAGCCAAAATATAGCCTTTGTAAAACCATATGTAGTTTTTGATCACAGCCATTTCTTCCATTGAATGGTGTTTGAAGAATGGTTTCATGGGAGAAAACAAATTTCGAACATGTGCAGCAACAACTTCCATTGGTTTGGGCACAGTGAATAAGTGGTAAGTCATTCTGTTAACCAACTCCAATCAAGATTCTAAAACCAGGCATGAAAAATTACAATTAGATGTTGACTATAAGTGGTAGGTTTTGGGTGTTCATTTTTGCAAGTTTTCTAAGTATGTCCGTACATTTTATAGTCAAAAGTTTAAAAATTAAAAGCATAAATAAGTTGCAATTAGAACTTAGTTTGCCTTATTTTCTGCTAATTAAAAAGATACTTCAGAGTTTTCATAAATATTTGAAGCAAATAATTAAAGAAGAAATATAAAGAGTTGATGTTGAGACTAAATGTAGTAAAAGTTAATCCAGTAAACATTTTATTGTAGTTTCTCCAAGTTTTAAATCAGTAATTCACAATAACTAAATCTTATTAATATAAATACTTCTATTAATTACAACTATAATTACAGTATTCATTTGTATGCAACAGTTACTATATTTGAATTAATTATAATTCAAATATAAATCCTGCCTCATCTTATTGGAGAAAATTGATTATTGAAGCAGAAAAGTACAAACCATTTAATTTCAGAGATCATATTGCCCAATCATTTAATTTGCCCAAAAATGCTACTGTTGAAGATTATTGAAGACATAATCCTAGTATATGCACGAGTAAGAGAAGATGGGGATTTGAGGTCAAGGATATTCCTCAAATGCTCTTTCTCTTTCCTCTCAGTTCTGTTTCTCATATGCATCCCAAATGCCAGTTAAGGAAAGTTAAACCCTTTGCAAAATACCTAAAACACACATCCATGTCCATATAATACTTACCATCATTCTACTGCTCTGCTCCTCATTTACTTCATGAATAATAGTGCTTAAATGGCCAAGACAGTTCACATTTTCTTCTATCATTTGTGCCAAAGTCTCCCTGTGAAATGAAAAAAAAAAAAAAGCCTTTTCAAATTCAGCAAAAGAACATATGAATTTCCTCTACTTTTTGGTCTTCAGGGTCAGGATGATCAATGCCCTTCCTGCACCCCTGCACCCCAATGCAGCTGATTCCTGTAGGCTTCAGTTTCCCCATCCTTCCCACCCAGAGGCATAGTCCTGCCTATTACTCCAATTGTTGCCTCTGCCCAGCTTTAACAATAAGTCCACTATAATTCCAATCTGATTTTCCTCTGAAATAAAAGTGACACTTATATACAACACACACACACAGACACACACCCCACCCCAGAAATGCAAACTGGATGGGGGTGTGGGGGTAGGTCCTTGTGGCACAGACAGATAAAAGATCTTTTTGTGTTTCTGGAATATTTCCCTTTCATTACAATTAGGAAGCACATCACCATGCTGACTTTTCAGAGAAAGAAATGCAGGGGAGAAGATACAAAAGTATCTGTTCTGCAAAGATCAGGGAAGGTGAAAAGCTGGTTGGAAACTACAGATGACAGCAATGAAAAAAATGAAACAAGCAAGCTGATTCCTGAGGAGAGCAGAAGAAAACAGTGTGACAGGGGAGCTGACCAGAACCGAGAAGATTCCTGGAAGTTTACATTTGCAGGCAATCCTGATTCTGGTTTCCACCTTCCATGCTTTCCTCTTCCATATGGCCCCTATTCTCGCCTTTTACCACCCCTCAGAGTTCCTACCCTATTAGAATCAGCTTGAGGCTATGGATGATGGCCACTATTAGCTTAGAACTAAATTCTAATTCAGCTCCTTTTCAACAGATGGAAAAATTGAGGTCAACAGTTCCCAATCCCTGGAGGTTAAGTACCACATAATAATTGAAATCAGTTTTTCTTTATAATGTATTCCTTCTGAAAAGTATATTTAAAATTCCTGTCGGATACAGGAATTTTGTTTTGCAAATAACCACAACCTCAAATCTGAAATTCACTGTATAAAGTTGACATCTGGAACCATTAGCATCCCCTAACAAAACTACATGCCTTTAATGAAAGCAAAAAGGTTCGTAATGTATTAAAATTTACATGATTTAACTCTGATTAATGAGATTATTTCCTAAAGTCTATAGAATTGATTATAGCCTGTGCTATAGCTGTGGATGTATTATATACCGGGTCAAATCTACAATGACCCCAAGATGTAACCTGGAACTTGCTTTCTTTAAAAAAATAAAATACCTGTTATCAGCTTGCCTTCCTGCCATGTGCTTTTCTCTCATATAAGTAGAGTACAGAATATGCAAACTGCATGACCTCCTGAGCAGTGATGTAACATGGCTGCACTTCTGCAAAACTAATTATGGGCAGAGCTTCCAGGAAATGCTGGTGCTGTAGAGGTCTCCATGAATTGTGAGAAAAGCGACAATACACAAGCTAGCAAAGAGCCACTGGCTCTGGATACGGCACATCTTATGCTGAGAAAAATAACAGAAATGGATAGTCATTCAGCTTTTAGCAGAAGAGTAGGAATTAATAAAAGAAAATATAGGGCTTCAAACTTCAGTGCTTATTTGCAAAACTGATTTAAGGCATTAAAAAAGTCTGATGTTAGAAACACTAAGTTATAAAATAGAGTAGATTAAACTCAATCATTTATCAGAAGGGTGATCAGGACCCCAAAATGATAAATGCAAAAGGACAGCAAAATTTCTCAGAGATAAATGATTATGGGAAGAATAAAGTTTGGGTAAAAGAACTGATAAGCCAATAACAGAGAGAGAACTTAGAACATGAATTGAACTAATAAGTAACATTTGCTGAAGACATATTTACTTCCCAGTACTTTACATTTGTTGTCTAATTGACTTTTCACAGCAATTCCCATTTTGCAGATGAGGAAATGTGAACATTAAAAGAGTTAACTTAATTGCACAAGGTTATTACAAAAGGACAGTCAGGACTCAACCCTAGTCTATAGGGCACTGAAGACTATGCCTTAACCACTATGCTCTACTGCCTCATTCCTATCACTGCTTATAAAAACAACTATCTTGTTACAAAGTGAACCCACCCATCTTGAGGAGTTACCACACATGACAGAGGATGTTCACGTTCTGCCGAAGTCGGGGGCAGCCATGCTGATGCCTGAGGGGTAGTTACTGCACCATCTAGACTGGACCCTACAAGGGACCGAGCCGAACTCTGTGTCTAAAGGGGAAAAAAAAGATTATAGACAAGCATCTTCCCTAATTTAAACAACTTCCTACCATATTCCTAAGACTTACATTTCTATCACAACTTATATGTACACCCAGAGTATTTCTGCACAAACTATTTCCAGTCGTGGGTATTACATGTCACTATCCTGTCCCCAGCCCATTCTTCAGTGACTAAAACCAAATGTATCTACTCACCTTATTCCACTTTAGTTGGAAGGAAAAAAAACCCCACTTGAACAAAAGATCTTTTTGATTAACTAGTCAGGCATGTCTAACCCCAAATCAGGTTGGGATACCATAGTGGTCTAGGGCTTGGAGGTGTATAAAAACAGAGACTGGAAAGGAAAGATAATGAAGGGTGATCATGAAGTCCTTCATCTGAACTGCTGCCAGACACCAAGCAAAGAACACAAGCATCAACCCAACACAATATACACATTCAAGAGGACCCAGGTCATGCTGACAAAAATTCCTTTTGCAGGGAATAAGAGCATATCAATGTCACATTAAATAATTCACTAAAAGTTACTTACACAGGCAATTTTAAGGAGATGCCATATTTCTTTCTGCCTCTTTCCCTGCATAAACATGACAGAATTGTCAGCTTCTTTGATGTTACTGAGGGCCATTTCCACCTTGGGCAGTAGATCAATAATCTTCTGCTTACAGCCCAACAACTTGCTAGAGAGATGAAATCAAAGTCAGACCCTTACACATCCCCCAAGACTATACAACATACTCCCAAACCCAGGTAAGTAAATAAACCACAATCAGAGGCATATTTAATGTCTGATCTCCAAAGCAATGCACAAAGACAGGACACCTAAATGTACACAGCGGTGGTCAAGATACCCAAGACACTGCCAGAACTCTTCCTAAATCTAATGTATTTATCAAAAGGAATATTATACTTTGGAAGAAATCTGATAAAAATACCCTGGCTTCTGAATAGGAAATAAAATTATTTTTCTACCTCAGATGACCAAACAGCTCCTTCAGAACCCGGTCCTGACTCTGCACAGTATGCACAATGATCTTCACCATCTCCGTGCTGTCACTGTAGGAGTGATCTACAAAAGACCTCAGTCAGTGGGTATAACCTCTCTTCTGCATGAACATGTCAGCCTCCAAACAAAAATGCCTAAAAATCTGAAACTAGTTTTAATTGATAACATCTCCACTTAAATTCAAAACTGAGATGATTTTAAGATTATATATCTATAATTATATATCTAAAAGTATGTGTTTGTGCATACATAGATATATACATTTATCATTGTATCCTCAGCTACCTTTAACCCATACTAACCCAAGCCTCAGACACATGCAGCCTTTTAGCCAAGAGATCAATCTTTCTTGGGTAATAAACATCATTTATTTAGAAACAGGATAATTCATCTAACTTTCACTGCCTCGAAGGAAGGAGGCTCTTGCTCCAACTAGATTGCTTGGATTTTCATGTTTACTCATCTGTTCACTGCCCATAAAAACTTAGAAAAAGCTAACTGACTTAAGCCAAATCTCATACACTAATGAAAGGACCCAGAGATACCCTTCAAAACAAATCAATTTTTAACTAAAGGTTAATATCTTGAAGGTACATAACACTTTATAGTTTCTAAAGCATTATACAATACCACACACACACGCACTGAGTTAGTAAAGCTAGGTTTCAACCCCATATTGCAGAAAAGGGAAAGGAGATGGAGAGAGATTAGGTAATTTGCCCAAGTTAGTTGGCCAGGAAAATGCCCAATCTAGAATTCAAGCTTTCCAATCCCAATCCTATGCTCTTTCCAGTAGCCTATGTTCTGTATTCAACAGATGTTCAAAAAGAATTGTTTTGCCAATGAAGCAAGCAACCAGTGACCAGGTTAGATGAAAGCCTCATTTTCAAGGTAAATTGCTTTGGCCCAGCACATGAGCTTCTCTCTGACCATTCCACACCTGAACCTGTAGCATCAATTCCCTACCATCCTCTCTAATCTTAAGCAGCACTTATTTCTTCCCAACTTTCCCACATTTTCTTGCTTCCTCTTCCTCTTTGAGTTCCCCTTTCCCTCTTTTATTCCTTCCTTTCAAGTGTTCCTTAAATTTTTTTTTATCTCAATTTTCTTGTAACTTTGCCTTCCTAATCTCTTAAATTCTCACAAACTAAAAGCTGTTACATATAAATATCTCAATTGAAATACCAAAACTGGAACTTATTCTGCAGCTGGTTTAAAATCCAATCCCTAGGATTTGTTAGGCTGGGGATGGTTTCTTAAGATGCCTTTGTGTACTATGATGAAAGTGTCTCACCTGGAGGTCTGTGCTTTAACTGCTTATACAGATCAATGGCACGCTGTTCCCTACAGAAGAGAAAATACGTTTCTATGTGAAGATAATTTAATGACTCTAACAATCCACAACTTGAAATGAATAATATTATTTGAAGAGAATAATGATCCAATTTTAAAGTATATATTGCCAACGAATATTTTACAGAGAATTTCACTGAGTGATAAGCAAGATCTTAAAATGCAAAGTGTAATACACTTCTTATCTGCTGTGGTCTACCACCACATATCTGATTCTTGCACCAGAAACACTTAAATGTTCAAAAATTATGGCTTGTGATTAGAGACAAATATCTGAAGTTTCTAATCCAAACATTTAGGAAGTTAACCTCATTTAGGGCATTTAATAGACAATACCTATGGTAAGTAGGGAAATAGTTTGTAACTTAGAATACTTGAAAAATTCTTAACAGTCACATTGAAAAGATTCTTTGATTAAAATAGCAGAGGTCAACCCTAAGAGTTATTTCCAAAATTTCCAGTGATGAAGAAAAAACTTCCTTTTAAAAAATGATGCCAAGATATTTGGGGAAAGGAAAACTATAGAAAATAAACACATACAGACTAAATATGCCAGAAGTACACAGAAGGAGTGATCTGCTATAAAAAATTATAAATACCAATACCAACGACATGAGTATGTCCTTACAGAGATTCCATCAAGTCTCCCTGACGTCTTCCATAAGGGCTTTTCTGTAGCTCCATGATTTCAGTGTGCAGGCACATGATCTGGTCCTCCAGGTATCCAATGACACCTACCTACAGTATGATGAAACGTAAAAGGAATGAAAGGCTCACCACCACACAATACAGAGAACTCAGACAAAGAATGACTCCTGAAGAGGAGAAATAAATGATTTAATAGGAAATATTGATTTTATGTAAGTCTTTTATCTTTCAGATTCTGACAATCTTTCACACGAGAACATACTTATTCCTAGCTTCTCACTTTTCTCTCCTAACAACAGTAAACTACTAGCATTTGCTTTCTCCTCCTGAGAAGTAAAAGAATATGTGTCACTAACAACACAGAGAGAAAATGACCATCAAAACCACTTCATCTCAGTTCTATGATTTTCATTGTCTCTTCTTCCCAACTGCCTTGAAATAAGAATGATAAAGACACTGGATTTCCCACCCCAAGATACTAACTGTCCCACCCGTGTTGTTAGGGTAAGTTTTCACACCAAGGACAACAACAATTTAGTAGGACCATAGACAAATGTAAGGAAGGAATCTGTCACCTAGAGAATAACCTATACCTAATGTGACCATATAATTTATTGTCCAAACCTGCATAACGTTGACAATGAAAGTACTATTGATAAGTATGGCAAGACAGGTGCAAATGGACTGACCTAGGTAAATCAGGATGTGCAGCCATCCTATCTAAACCAGTCGTACATCACTGTTGTTTTACAGTGATAACTGCCACTTATTACTTATTACCATTCAATCTGCATAACCTTACTAGAGAAGGTATGTATAGTCCCCATAATATAATATGGAAACTGAAGCTCATGGAGGCTTTAGTTTACTAGTAGTCTCATTTGTCCAACACCTTTCTTTTTATCCACTATATACACAAAACACCTTTATTTTTTTCCACTATATCAACTATAGATAGTTGATATTCAGGAATGACATGAAAGATACTCTACATATCAAAACCAAAGAAAGTTTCTAAGGGAGACCTCAGAAATAAATAAACACACAGAACAAGCTCAGTGATTTTACCTCAGCATAATGGATAGCCTTTTCTTCCATTTCCTTCCATGCTTTTAACATTTTTTCTGAGGCTAAAAAAAAAAAGTTTTAATTGGTTATTTCAGAAACAGTCATAGTTTTAATTACTGACCTACCCACCTCCATGACTGTCAACATCAAAAATGGGTTGCATCCCCCCAAAAGTTATGCTGAAACCCTAACTCAGTACATCAGAATGTGCCCTTATTTACAAATAGGGTCACTGCAGATAGTTGGCTAAATTAACGTGAGGTCAATCTGGAGTGGGTGGACAGTTAATCCAGTATAACTAGGGTCAGGAGAGGAGAGGAGAGGAAAGGAGAAGAGAGGAGAGGAGAGGGAGAGGAGAGGGAGAGGAGAGGGAGAGGAGAGGGAGAGGAGAGAAGAGACACAGAGAGGCAGATATATGAAGGGAGAGTTTCATTTGACGACAGAGGCAGAGACTAAAGTGCTACGGCTGCAAGCCGAGGAATGCCAAGGATTGCTGATAAACATGCCGGAAGCCAGGAAGAAGCAAGGAAGGATTCCTCTCCACAAGTTTCAGAGGGATCATGGTCATGCCAACACCTTAAGAGTAGACTTTTAGCCTCTGGAACTGTCAGATGCTAAGCTTCTGTTTTTTTGTGTGTTTTTAAAAAATATATATTTTTATTGATTTCAGAGAGGAAGGGAGAGGGAGAAAGAGATAGAAATATCAGCGATGAGAGCGAATCATTGATTGGCTGCCTATTGCACACCCACCAGGCATATGCCCTGACTGTGAATCAAACAGGTGACCTCCTGGTTCCTGGGTCAATGCTCAACAGTTGAGCCATACCCAGCTGGGCAATTTCTGTTGTTTTATGCCACCCAATTTATAGTAATTTGCTATGGCATCCCTAGGACACTAATACAGATGGTTTTCTCTTTCAAAAGAAGAAATAAAATTATTTAAATGATACATGAAAATGACTTTTTAAAAATCAAACATTATAAAAGGATATAAAAAAGAAAACTCTTCCTCCTCTCCACACTCCATCCTATGGGATCTTAATTTAATGTTATACAGACACATACCCAAGTGACACTATCTATACATGCCTGCCTTTCTTTGCTTTTATTCCCCAAATTAAAACATCACTGCCATTAAAGATCCAAGTGATCTTTTAATATCAGCACATGTATGTCTACCTCACTCTTTTTTTTTTTTGAGTGATACCTATTTATTTAATCTTAAATAGAGCTGATATGGATTCTTTCTACTTTACTTTCTTTTAACCGCTGTATCAGATATACAACTGACAAGATAAGTCAAGATAATTTGATGAAATGTTTTGCCATTAACCAGAATACCTATAATACATAACTAGAAATAAAACATCAATCATAACCAGCTCTAGTGGGTAAATTTATTCACCCACCTGGACACTGCTGATCACTTATTCTAAGATACACACACCTTATTCAAGACAAGTATACAAACCAGATAAAAAAAGGATTTGTTTCAATGGAAAAAACAAACAGAAATGCTGGTGGTGACCTCTTCAATTTATTATTTGATTTTAACTCTGCTCTTTACATTTCCTTAGTGTATCTGAAGGGAGATAAGCTTGAAGTCAAATACTGAAAAATAAAAAAGTGGGACTTACATAGTAGGTGGTTTGGGGAAAAAAACAGAATTATTTGTGTTGTTATTTACAGAAAGGTAAGTAGTTTAGGATTTCCCTGGCTAAGAAGTCACTCCAATATGGATTTTGTATCTACCTATCTATATAAAAGCCTAAGCGAATGTCTGACTGGTAGCTATGATGCGCACTGACCACCAGGGGGCAGACACTCAACGCAGGAGCTGCCAAGCTGCGGTGACTTGACAGCTGCAGTCTTGGGTGACATACCTGGAACCAGAGAGGAAGGAGCCCGATTCCGGGGTGCATCACCCAACAATCGCCCTCTCGCAATCCGGGACCCCCTAGGGGATGTTGGAGAGCCAGTTTTGGCTTGTTCCCCGCAGGCCAGGCCGAGGGACCCCACCAGTGCACGAATCCGTGCACCGGGCCTCTAGTTTTTTATATGGAGCTTGAAAATCATAAATTCTTAAATCATTTTTGTATTTTTCAGGAGCTAAACAACTTAACTTTGGTCCAATTGGGGGAGGGGAAGATTCCTGTTAAGTTGTTCAACTAAACGTTAAAATAAAAGCTAATATTCAAAACAAACATGTCTCTTATTCTAATCTTGAACACAAGAGAAACAATTGATACAAGGCAAGGAGGCAAAATAGCAGAGGGCTTCAAAAGACTAGACCCTTATTTTAAATACTTTACCCTAAAACTTACATATCCCATAAGTCATCTGCTCACTATATCTTTCCAAGTCAAGCTGAATGCTTTTGTGAAAAAACTCCAGTTTAGCTTTCA
Source organism: Myotis yumanensis (assembly GCF_028538775.1). Classification (NCBI taxonomy): domain Eukaryota; kingdom Metazoa; phylum Chordata; class Mammalia; order Chiroptera; family Vespertilionidae; genus Myotis; species Myotis yumanensis. The sequence continues at coordinate 19,017,423 of NW_027223764.1, read as the reverse complement.
GTTGCTGAGATGCTGAGATCAAGGCGTTCTTCATTTTTGTCAAGTTAGTATTATATCTAAGAAGACTTAACCTAAACCATAGCCAAAAAAAATTTTAAAATTAACATTTCATAAATATTGAACAAAAATTTAAAAACTATATTGCCATAAGCCCAATGCCCAAGTTTCTATTATCAATCTATGAGAAATAGCTGATCAGTAGAATCTAGTCTCTAAAGACTTTCTGTTTGTGGCAACACAGTTTCTTTTATACTAAGACGTTCTGCTCAAAAACTACTCTCAAGCCATTGCAACTGAATGGTTTCATACCATTAGTAAGAAGTCTATAAGTCTGATCAGAAAATTACATTTCAAATTGGTCCAATATTTTAGTATTGCATGAAAAATTATTTGTGAAAACTGGCAAGATTAATTCTTGAACGTTAATGTGCATGACGTTGTCACTGTAAACAACAGAATCCACTTACATTGCTGCTCTTTGTCCCTGAAAGAGCCTGCTGTAGTCCTCTTTTAGCCCAGACACATAGTGCACTGCTTCAGCCCATACTTTACGCAGCTGTATAATTGGAAGCTGTATTTTGCTGTCCCGTACTATAGGTAAGAGAGAAAAAGAGACGAGTTACTTTTTAAGATTTTAGAGTTCATTAATCATTCTTTGATTTCGAATCCTTACAAATATCATTCCCATGGATGCTAGAAAGAACCACTTGTCACTGTTTCATTCAGTTCAACATACATTTACTGAGCACCTGTAATACACAAACCCTGCTCCTCCCGATAAAAGGGAAAATAAAGATAAGACATAATCACTACATAATCCCAAAGCCTGAGATTATTCCTATAATCTGTTTCTTTTTCTCGCTTTCCTTCAACCTGGAATACTGTTTTTTTCTTTTGCTAATATAAATTCTTTCAATTTTTAAATCAAGTCCCATCTCTTCCACAATCTCCTATGGTCTTTTCTGCCTCTATATAATAAATTGTTAGCTCCTGAACTACCAACTCAGCTTCAGGAAAACATACAGAGTAAATAGCAGCTTAATAAGATATGCTTTCTTATCTATTTATAATTCTCTTGCTCTTCCTTTGGTAAAGGGAATACTACTTTCTAAAATCATGGCAAGTGTGGATGTTTGTTAAGTTCAATGAAATGCCATTTTAATGTTATGAAATTATGTAGATGTGAGTTATCCTATACTCTAAGGTGGCAATTAAATTGTTATTCTTTTCGAATGAAAACTTTCAGAGAAAGGTTGCTACACTAGGGTTCATAATGAAAAAACAGATTATCTGAAGCAGACTTCAAAAACATAAAATTCCATATCTAGAAAAATCTTTGCCTCCCTAATAATTATTAATAGCCTTGATTAATCTTTCTTCTTATATGATCACACTTATTGCTGAGGTTTCCTACAGTAAACAAAACACTTTTTTAAAAAGAGTCTTGAAGGGAAGCCTGGCCAAAATAAACAATTTCAATCTCTCTCTCTCTCTCTCTCTCTCTCTCTCTCTATCTCTATCTCTATCTCTCTCTCTCAATAAAGTCTGAAAGGACTTAAGAAATCATACCCAGTAGCAAGAAGCGCACCTAGTGTCCCAATTGTTTTCTAATACTGTTCTCCAAAAAAGGTACCAAGGTATCTTGGAAAAACGGCTGATTCTAGCACTGGGGCAGGAAATATACAAGTTGAGCCTGGAATAGATTGTGTAGTGCCAGGAAGTACTAAAAAAAGAAAATTCTCATTGATGAGGCAAGTAAAAGAGGCAAGGAAGCCAATTAAAAGAGCTTCTCACCCGGCCAGCATAGCTCAGTGGTATGTGTCGACCTATGAACCAGGAGGTCATGGTTCCATTCCTGGTCAGGGTATATGCTCATGTTGCAGGCTCGATCCCCAGTGTGGGGCGTGTAGGAGTCAGCTGATCAATGATTATCTCTCATCATTTATGTTTCTATCTCTCCCTCCCTCTCCATTCCTCTCTGAAATCAATAAAAACATATTTTTAAAAAGTAAAAAAACTTCTAATGGGCAAAGCTGCAGCGATTTTAATAAAATAAACTAGTATGAGATTAGAATTCAAAGTATAAAATAAGTATCTATGAATCTATCTGCCTATATAATAACAGGCTAATATGCAAATAGACCAAATAGTGGAACAACCGAACAACCGGTCACTATGATGTGTGCTGACCACCAGGGGGCGTGCATGGAACATGGCGGGCGTTGGCCGCGGCAGGATGATGGAGGAGCAGATGAGTGGGGGCACCAGACCAAGGTGGGGTGCTGGTTGCTGTCATCGGGGCGAGCCTCTGGTGGTTACTGAAAATTCCTTGCTCCCCTGCGCCGCAGTCCTGCCCAGCGCTTGCACCTGCTGTTGGCGCCAACCCCACTTGCACCGGTGATGGTGCCAGAGCTGCTGCTCTCACCCACTGATGGCACTGGCCCCGCTCGCACCTGCTCTTGGCACTGGCCCCAATCACTCCACGCCGTCAGTGGGTGGGAGTGGGGCCGGCGCCGTCAGCATGTGGGAGCGGTGATGGTGGGAGCGAGGCTGCTGGCAGACAGGGAACTGGGGGCGTGGCAGGAGGGGCTGGGCGGGGGCACGGAGGATGGGCTGAGACCCGCCCCTGTGCCTACCGCAGCCTCAGAGCCACAGTTCCTTTCAAGGTGCACGAATTCATGCACTGGCCCCCTAGGATTGATATAATTGAATAAATTAATAAATGGAATAGACAAATCTTGTATCCAGAAAAATTCCAAATAAATTATGTAGGTATCCTACCTTAAAGGAAGGGGAGTATAACTTCCACTCCTTAAATGTGGGTTCCACATAGTGACTTCCTTCCAAAGCGTACAGCATTGGAAGGAGGATCGGGGGAGACTAAACTACACAGTGGAAAAACCTGACGAACACCACTTCAGCCAAGTGATCAAGGATCACAACAGCAGCATACATAATGTTGATGGTATGTACCCTTTATATAATGTGACTAGAGGCCCGATGCACGAAATTCATGCAAGAGTAGAACTTCCTTTCCGCAGCTGTGGGCACTGGCTTCCCTCCGGCACCTGGGACCCGGGCTTCCCTCTGGCCACCAACAGGCACCGGGACCTGGGCTTCCATCACAGCCCCAGCTTCATCTGGAAGGTCGTCCGGGAGGACGTCCAGTCTACTTAGCATATTACACTTTTATTATTATAGATAAGAATGGTACTTCTGTGATCTTTCTCTCAAAAACCCATAATCTTAGTCTAATCATGAAGGGGGGAAAATTAGACAAATTGCAACAGAGGGGCATCCTACAAAATACTTGACCAGTACTCCTCAAAACAGTCAAAGTCATAAAAAACAAGGGAAGTTTGAGAAACAGTCACAGCCAAGAAAAGCCTAAGGAGAATGACAACTAAATGCAATGTGGTATCCTGGATGAGATCCTAGAACAGATAAAGGACACCAGATAAAAACTAAGGAAATCTGAATAAAATATGGACTTTAGTTAATAATAAATACTGGCTCATTTATTGTAACACTAATGTAAGATGTTACAAATGAGGAGAGGAATAACATGAGAACTCTGTACTACTATCTGATCATTTTTTCTGTAAATTTGTCCTTAAAAAAACTAATTAAAGGGTAACAGAAGAAAGATTAAATAATTTTAGCCCTTATGCACAATTTTCTTGATTTTACAATTTTGTGCTTGATTTTAGTTTGGGGTAGACAGAAATTGACAGCTACCTTCTTCAAAAGTAAAGAATAATTCTCACAGAATAAATGAAAACAATTGAACATTAAACAGTATTCATAGAAAAAATGAAATATTTGAGCATACTTAAATAATGAAAAATAAACTAAAAAGTAGGCTTAATGAATAATGGAGAGTCATTCATCCGTGAGAGAGCTATCCTGAGGAAAGTAAGCCTTTTCCCAAATGAGGGATCTGGTGGTGATTTAAAACCTACCTTTTCAGCAGAAACCGGTTTGGCTCAGTGGATAGAGTGTCAGCCTGCAGACTGAAAGGTCCCGGGTTCGATTCCGGTCAAGGGCATGTACCTGGGTTGCAGGCACATCCCCAGTGGGGGGTGTGCAGGAGGCAGCTGATCAATGTTTCTCTCTCATCGATGTTTCTAACTCTCTATCTCTCTCCCTTCCTCTCTGTAAAAAATCAATACAAAATATATTTAAAAAAACAAACAAAACCCTACCTTTTCACATTCCAAATTATAGAAATTTTTCACCGTAAATAGTAAGCTAAAGTATGAAATACAAAACAAAAACACCAAAAACCATTTCTACTAATCATGTTCAATCAAATGATATCATTTCAAGTTTAAATCTCAGTCAGTAAATGGACTAGACTTACCAATATAATTTACAGAGTCAGATAAACTTCTGGAAGCAAATGGTCCGTCATATACAGTTTTACTTTTATCAAACAAATAAACCATATAGCTATCACAGCCTCTCTGAAAAACAAAGAAACAATTTTTTAAAATACACTTGATAATCATAGGTTCTCCAAGTACCAGTGAAATGCAAATGAACAAAGTCAATGTTCATTAGCATACTTTGTTTAGGAAAAATAAATAACTTTAGTATGGGTTAAAGTGAAAACAATCACCAGACCCAAAAGGACAAAAGCAAAAAAAGTCATAACAACATATACCCATATAATCGGAACGTTATTTAGTAATAGAAAGGAATGAAGTACAGATTCATACTATGACAAGAATGAGCCTTAAAAAGTCTGACACAAGAGACTATAGGTTGTATGGTCCCTTTATGTGAAATGTTCAGAAAAGGCAAATCTATAGATATATAAAGTAAATTAGCGATTGTCTTGGGTGGGCAGAATGGAGATTAACAGTTAATGGACATGAAGAATCTTACTGAGATGGAAATGTATTAAGGCTGATTCATGGTGATGGCTACACAATTAAGTAAATTTGCTAAAACAAAACCAAAAAAAAAAACTAAATTATACACTTGAAATGGATAAGCTATTTAATATTTAAATATGCCTCAATAAAGTCAAATAAAATGAAAAAAGGGTCATGACCACCATCATATTTTATCATCCACCTATCCTCTAGCAGGACCTATAAGACTGCTGGTCTAATGTTAAGATTCTAGGTTTCAATTACAAAAAGGGAAAAAAAGGAGGAGGAGAGAGCTAGCACCAAAGAAAAAGTCATAGCATGTTCAAAATACCAAATGTTTCACTTCTATCTTGCTCATCTTGCAAAGCAGTAGGAGAAATGAATGGGATAAAAGTAAAAGAATTATGAGATGTGCATAATCCCCCAGAGGATTTCAAATACACATCCAAAAATGCAGGGCATGCAATCTCTATGCAAACAGATTTCTTATATTAGAATTTTAGATATATTAAAATTTACTTACTACTCCATCTAGAACACATTGAGAGGCTGGTTTCCGTGGATCAAGAGAAATTCCCGTCTCTGAAAGAAGCTCTTGAGAAGCAGTATTTATTCCAGTTTCACGCTCAATACGAGACTGCAGTGAATGAAGACTTTCATCAAGTGGTAAAAGAAAAGAAATTATCTTTGCAGAAGTCATATTTAGGATGTGTACTATCTGTATATATAAGAAGAAAGAAAAATGATTATTAACCACCTGCTACATAAAAAATTCAGTGCAAGATAATAAAGGGAATATGAGCAAAAGGCATTATTTTTGTTCTATGCAAGGTTCAATCATTTTCCAAAGAGTAATCTCCTTCTATAATTATAAAATGACATGTGAAAACTCAAGAATTTACTTTTCTACTATAACAAACGTTAGTTCCAAGGAATAAAATTTCAAATTCTAGGGATGCACAAAAACCCCAATTTAAAAAGGCAACACTTACTTATTCTGAGAAACATTTCACAGACCTGGAAGAAAACATTCCCATTTATGAAGTACCTAATAGATTCCAACCACAGAGTTAAGTGCTTTATGCTTAATATAACATCCCATTAATGAGCTAAGTTATATTTAACATAACACCATGAATTAGATCTTCTAATCTCCATTCTGGCAGAAAAAAAAAAACAGAACTCTGAGGGATCACACAGCTGATAACTGACTACCTTACATTGTTTCAAGAAATAATTATGATAGAAGAGATAGGCCTCTCTTTAAACAAGAAGTATCACTAGTCTTATTTTTCAGACTAGAGGCCCAGTGCACGGATTTGTCCAAGGCGTGTGCGGCCCGTCTCGCCCAGTTCCAATTGGCTGGACCCCAGCAGCAAGCTAACCTACCAGTCAGACCATCTGCCTCCTGGTAGTCAGTGCGTGTCATAGTGACTAGTCGAATGAACGGTCAGACATTTAGCATATTAGGTTTTTATTATATAGGATAAGGAAACCAAATCCCATAGCAGTGATATATCTTAAGGGCCCAAAGTTAGATTAAGAAAATACTCTTGAGAGAATTATGCTAAGTGAAATAAGCCAGTCAATGGAAGAAAAATACCACATGATCTCACTCATTTATGGATAATAAAGACCATTATAAACTGATGAACAAAAATGGATACAGAGGCAGAGCAGCATCAAACAGACTGTCGGACTACAGCCGGAAGGCCGGGGAGGGTTGGGGGGTGGGAGGGGGGGTAAGACATCGACCGAAGGACTTGTGTGCATGCATATGAGCATAGGCAATGGACGCAAGACACTGGAGGGTAGGCTGGGGGAATGTCAAGGGCGGGGGGGGGCGGGAAGGAAACATATGTAATACTCTTTGTAATACTTTAAGCAATAAAAAAAATGAAAATACTCTTACCTAACGACCCACTGAAGGCAGGGGTAGCCTAATACAGGCGAACTAAGTGTGAAACTGAGTTAGGTGAGATAACCAAGAGTTAGAGGCCACAGAGTTAGAGGTCAGTTTTTTTAACATGATTTTAAATCCTCTTCCTCCCACTGTCCTTAGATAAGCTATACAAAGTAATAGCTTTGTTTTTCCAATGCTTTACAGTGACAGTGTACAGGGGTGAGAAAAGGGGTTAATAAGAATAAGAATAATTAGAAGTATAATAATTAATAAGGAAATGATATTACAAGAATAAACTCTGTTTCACGTACTCACAATCGTAAACTTATTTTTGCCCACCCCTGTAGATTAAAATTATATCTGCTGGAAATGCTTATTACAGAGGTAAAGCATTAACTTGCCTTTAATATATAATAACCCTTTACGTTTAAAAAAGGTAGAAAAGAGAAGAGAAGGGAATCTTTAAAGTTGACTTGGTAGGCAAGGAAGAACTATGTTGGTTTCTTGGACAGGGAAATAAAAATGTATCTTTAAAAGATGAGATGGGCAGTTCACGCTGCATGGATTATAAAATGGGTAGAACTATAGAGGCATGTAAGGCAGGTAGAAACCTTTCTCACCAAACCAAGTCCAGACCTAAATGAATGAGGCCCCAATCTGAGGAAGGGGAAAATCCAAAAGATGCTTCAAAGCAAAGACCACTTAAAAGTAAAACTGAGAAGGCTTACTAAAAAAATAAAAACACATCTACTCTAAAAAAATAATTTTCTTTTTCAAATAAGCATCAGGAAAAGACTATTAAAATATATTTAATACTAATTTTCCAAATAAACTTGTTAAATTTAATGCAAGTCTTCTGAAATAGACCCCATTCATAAGAAACTAACCTTCAAATTCAGAATGTGATCCATTAATACAAAACATCTTGGCTGCTTCAAAGTAAGATCAATAGGTCCTCCTCTCTGCTGAGGATCCCAACTCAGCATCAACTGTAGCCAATTTTCCATGGGTTCTACTATTAAACTACAAAACATACAAAAATAGGGTGAAAATCCTTGTTCCAATATTCCTTTAGTACTGTAAAAAAGTTAATTTTATAGGTTGTCCATTTCCTTTCTCATTACTTGTCTGTACCATTTTGTATCTTACTTTCAAATAATTCATGAAATGGCCCAGCCAGAGTGGGTCAGTTGGCTGAACATCATCCTGGGCACCAAAAGGTTAACAATTCAATTCCCGGTCAGGGCACATGCCTGGGTTGTGGGTTCAATCCCTAGTTGGGATGCGTGCAGAAGGCAACTGATCAATGTTTCTCTCTCTCATTCCTTGGTTAAGGCTAAAAAATAAATAAAAATAGCCCTGGCTAGCATGTCTCAATGGTGAGAGCGCCGGCCTATGCACCAGAGAGTCACGGGTTCGATTCCCAGTCAAGGGCACATACCTGGGTTGCAGGTCCTTCCTGGCTCCATTCGGGACATTTGCAGAAGGCAACCAATTGGTGTGTGTCTCTCTCACATCAATGTTTCTCTCTCTCCTTTCCCCCCCCCCCCCTCCCACCTCCCCTCTCCCCCGCCCTTCCACTCTGAAAATCAATGGAAAAAATATCCTTGGGTAAAAATAATAATAAAAATAAATAATTCATGAAATGATAGGGGACAAACTTTTTCCATAAAAAAAACAACCCAGCCTGGCCATTGCAGCTCAGTTGGTTGGAATGTTGTCCCGTCCAGGTTCAATTCCTGGTCAGGGCACATATCCAAGTTGCAGGTTCAATCCCCAGTCACGGTGCATATGGGAGGCAACCGAATGTTTCTCTCTCACATCTACGTTTTTTTCTCTCCCTTTCGCTCTCTAAGAAAAAACAACAAACCAAAACCCACATATGTAAGTTAGTTGCTGGCAACTCCAGAGGCAAGTCCAGTTCTTTTCTCCAAGGGACACATTTACTTCAGTATCCCAAGAGTCTTCTTAGCAACTAAGCCAATCAATTGAATGGCAGCAGTTATTGTTTCCACTAGACTTGTGCTGTCCAACATGGGAGCCACTAGTCACAAGTGCCTATTTGCATTTACACTGAAGTTAATTAAAATTAAATAAAATTTAAAATTTAGTTCTTCAATCATATCACTCACCTTTCAGTGCTCAAGAACCTACTGTGGTCAGCAAATATAAAACATTTCCATCATAGCAAAAAGTTCTACTGGATGATAATACTTGAAACAGACTATTCTACTGCCCTTTTACAACCCTGAAGAAACAGGTGAACTGAAATATACTTACCTACAAAGGCTATTTGGTTGAGGTAAATGACTACTAAACCGAACTTCTCCTGTCATCTCTTCACATGCAAATATACACTTTGGATCCTTCTTCTTAATCTTCTCATGCCTGTAAAAAACAAAAGCTACCTCAGTAGACAACCTGACTCACAAAAAATCTCTAAGCTTTTTGCCATTTAATTTTATTCAATTATGCGTTTAAAAGGAAATTATACCACTTAAAGAGAGGAGAAAAAAAAGCAAGTTACTGAAAATTTTCATTCACATTAAGCACACTGAAGTACTCTTCCATTTCTTACCAGGTAAATGGCTGCAGATGATGTAAAAAAGGCCTATATCCAGCAATACACTCAAATACCATGGTCCCAAAGCTCCAATAATCAACAGTAGCTGTATAAGGTTTATTCTCAAAGAGCTCTGGGGCCTTAAAAAGAAAAGAAATGCTTTAAATGTCATATTGTAAGAGAAAAGGTACTTTATTTTTGAACTACTATGTATACTTATGACCTTCATAAATAAGATAATTTGGAATACTTAAATTCAAAGAAACAATACATGTCTTACCAAATACTGCAATGTTCCCACAAAAGATGTACACAGACTTCCTTGATCAACATCTTTGGCATATCCCAGATCAATTATTTTATGTATAATCTACAAAATAATAAGCATTAAATGATTGAGAAATTTGAAATGGAAAGGCAACAATGTCCTGATAAGGTTCTGGAGAGGGTGATGATGAAGAGCTTGAGCTCTGGAATAACACAAATGTGATTCAGGCCTGAGCTCCACCACTTAACGAGCCTTATGATCTTGATCAAGTTACCTAAACTTCTCTTGATTCCCTATATAATATTACTAACAATCCCTACTTCACAGAACTGTTATTAGGATTCAAAGAAACAGCCCCCCAAAATAATTTAACACAGTGCCTGTACATGATAAAAACTAAATATAGATTGGCTATCAATTTTTATTTTGGTATATTCAAAATAAACTTGATCCATTCTACTGAAAGGCAAAGGTAAAGGTGACTTCCAAAGGAAGAAGCAGCATATCATCTTACAGTGGATCAGTGTGAGTAAATACCCATCTAACCTCAAAAATATGCTGAAGTCTTTGGATTCAAAAGAAGGGAGAGATAGTTGGTGCCGAGCACACATGAAAGCCTCCTAAGGGAAGAGCATCATCGAGGTCTCATCACTTCCAGCTGACTACCATCTTAACTAACTATAAGACCACACAATCCAATTCAAAGTTTAGAGTCTTGGCTTTACATCTTTATTGGGATGGAACTTCAGTGCTAACAGCAAACAAACGGCTCAAATTATTCTGATAAAAAAAAATATTTCAGGAATCAATTCACAATTTTTGGTTCCTCTCAAGATGACTAATTTAAGAATCTGAGAAATCAAGTTTTGATTTTTAATTAAATATAGAACTTAGGGATTTTGTGGAGAATGAGGTTTTTAAAAATATATATAAAACATACTTAAGTAAATGTGCTTTTTTTTTTCTTTAAGTAATGCAGACCCAGGATGCATGTATGTGTTTTTTAATGTGCCTTGTAAGGATTAATAAATTATTTGCTCACTGCCTACCATTTCTGCTAGATACTGTGCTGGAAAAACAGAAGTGAACAAGACAGGTGCAGTTCCTTCTCTAACGGAGCTACTGTGGCAGCAGAGGAGACAAACAACCACAGTTCAGTATAGTGGGGGCTGTGTAGAAAAAGAGCGCTATGGAAGGGACCAAACTTCAAAGGCTAACTACCACAGGGATACTGTATTCAACTGTCAGGGAACATTCCTTCAGTTTTCACCTACCTTTCCACCAACATCCTGGAGAACTATGTTTTCAGGTTTTAAATCACGATGTATGATTTTGTTTTCATGCAAATATCGGATCCCAGACCCTAAGTAAAATTTAAAATGTAATTTGAGGTAAGAGAAAACACTGAATTAAAAAAAATCATCTCACAATGTGTACTTCTCTAATGCTCAAATTTATAGGGACCATCATAACTACTCAATTAATATTACAGCACTTAAGATTTTCTCCACAGAAAATCCAGTAATACTTAACAAATACTACAGAAATATGTTCATTTAATTTATGAGCATTAACATTAAAAAGAAATGGAAAAAGCAATTTAGAAAAACCCTATACTTATCCTTGAAGCCTTTCCCTCCCTTTTCAACTAAGCTTTGGCCTCCATGACCCAGGAAAAGAAGCAAAATGGAAATACATAGGGAAACATATTCTTGGCTTTTGAGCTTGCTCTAAGGGCCTATGTACTGATTATTTTAGGGATTTTTCAGGAATTATTCTGATTAAAAAGAGATATCACTCTAAGAGTTGACTTGACAACCTATTTAACAGATGTAATGCCACTGTTAAATGAAATTACTGTGTTAATTAAGGAGGGAGAGAGACCAAAATTAAATTAGGTCATATAACACCATTTTTGTCAGCAACTGGAGCATCTATTAGCCAAAAATTGACTCCTAGCCAAAAACAAAACAAAAAATAAATATCCTAGTTTTAATTTAGCATCAACAATAACACTTAAAATTTTCTGATAATTTCTTATAGATGTTAAAATCTATGCTTTATAGTAGCATATAGAATCTTTTATGGACCAAGGTGGCATTAAATCATGATGGCATTTTCATATTGATTACATACCTATATCACTCAGTAAAGAAAGTATCTGGCTTTCTTTAAGTCCGCAGCAATTTTCTGGTTTGTTGAGTAGCTAAAGAAAATAAAAAAGGACTAAAAATGTATACTGCCAATGCTGCTGGGCAGTAACAGTGACAGATTAATCACTATACTCTAAGAAAATATTCAAATAAGAAAATAAGTCATGATTAAGAAAATATAAGGGGGAAAATTACCAAATCCACACAGAGAACATGTAAATTTCATGACAAGACTTACAAGTAAAGATCAAGTATTTGAAATAAAAAAGGTTGAAAAATCTCACAGATATGTATATAAAAAATCCATATGGCAGATTTAAAAGAAGATGGGAAAGAAAGATTTGCAATACAAAAGAAAAAACTTTTTGAGGAGAGGTGTTGAGGAACCGGGAGAAAGAAGTGAAGGGATTAAGAAGTACAGATTGGTAGTTATAAAATAGTCACAGGGATGTAAAGTAAAGCCTAGGGAATAGAGTTAATAATATTATGATAACTATGCATGATGGCAGTGGGGTGCTGGAAATATCGAGGGGATTGTAAAGTATATAATTGTCTAACCACTACTGTACATCTGAAACCAATATGAAATAATATTGAAAATAAACTGTAATTGAAAAAAATACACCTTTATTTTTATTTAAATTTTTTACTGTTGACCCTACTGCAGATGTCCCCCATTTTCTCCCCTTTGCCCACCACCACTCAGCCTCCGCCCCCTACTCCCTTGGCCCTCACACTACTGTCTGTGTCCAAGGACTATGCACATATATTCTTTAGCTAATTCCTTTACCTTCCTTTATCCAGTCCGCTCCACCACCACCACCGCAACCCCCCCTCTGATATTTGTCAGTGTTCCATGTATCCACGCCTCTGGTTCCATAGCAGCATTATTTACAATAGACAAGATGGGGGCAGGGGGACTTTTTTATAAACACCTTAAACACTGATATTTTAATCTAACATCACGAATATAGTCCCACCCTAGAAACACCACCACTAACAAAGGAATGCATGTTCTAAATCAGAGGTCAGCAAACATTCCCTGTAAAGAGACAGACAATAAATAGTTTAGGCTTTGAAAGCCAGTGGTATCTGTTACAACTACTCAGCACTGCCACTGCAGTTTATGGAAACTTATTCTAGATTATCATATTGAATGTGATTCAAACACTGTTAAAGTTTATGATTGACTATCTCATCATCTCAAAACATCCACACTACCTTCCGGAGATCTCCTCCAGAACAGTATTCCATTGCTAGAAGAGGTACATCGTTAATCAAAAAATTCAGTTCCTCGGGAACATCACAGGCCTTTACAACATTGGAGTGGTTCAACCTAACAAAAAGAGGAAAAAATTATAATCAACTTTTTTTTCCAACAAAAAGGGAATGGGTTTGAAATGGTAGTTAACTGAGGGGCAGTGAGGAAAGAAAGGTTGGCATGATTTGTATAATTAAAAATTAGTAAATAAAAATACTATCACTATTACTACAATTATACTTCTATATGCAAAGTAGTAAGCACCTTAATATACATTAACTCACTTACTTGTCATATAATTCTATTATGTGTAGAGTTATTAATAGTCTCATCACACAGGAGAAAACTAAAGCACAAATTGGCTAAGTAACATAAGATGACACAGCAAGTAGGTGGTCAAATAACGATTAAAATCTGGCAGTCTGACTCCAAAGCCTATATACCATACTGCTTCTCCCATAATCACAGAATTACCCAGAGGTGAACACTATAAAAATTTTGGCAAATTGCCTTCCAGATTTTAATCTGTTGCGCACAAATATATTTTTTTTAATAAATACTGCATCACATTATACATTGTTTTCTAACATCTTTTTTTAACTTAAAATATATCATCCCAACTGCCATCATCATCATCATCATCATCATCATCATCATGCAGTGGATCTCAAAACTGCAATAGATTCCCAGGTCTTAGGGACCTAAAGAAACAGAATCTCTATATGTAGAACCTGAAAGTTCATATTTTTACCAAGCTTTCCTGGCAATTCTGAGTTTGAAAAGCATTAAAGTGAATTGACAACAGATATCGAAGTCAGAAAGTGCTTATTTCAAAGCCAGAATCTCTTACCTACCAATTTTATGACTCTTTGAGCTTCAACTTCCTCATCTATAAAATAGCAATAATACCTAAATACAGGGGTTGCTGTGGTAACTAGAAGAATTATTTATGAAGCAGCTCGCATCCTACCTGTGAAGGTTTTAAAATATGTCCACTTCTCCCTTTAAGAGGTTAACTCCTCCCCTTGAGTGTGGGCTGTATTTAGCGACCCATTTCTAACAAACAGAATGTGGCAGAAAGGATGGAGTACAACTTCTGAGGAAAGATCTTAAGGGATATGTCAGCTTTCATCTTGCTCTCTCTCAGATCATTCACTTTGGAGAAAGCTAGCTGCCATGTCATGAAGACATTTAAGTTTCCCTATAAAGAAGCCCATATAGTGAAAAACTGATGCCTCTAACCAATAGCCATATAAATGAGCCTGGACGTGGATACTCCAGCCCCACTCAAGCCTTTGGATGACTAAAGCTCCACTCAACATTCTGGGCTGTTTCAGGAGAGATCTGCATTAAAACTATCAGTTAAGTCATCCCCAAATTCCTAAACCACAGAAATTGTGAAATGCTAAATGTTTGTTGTTTTAAGCTACTAAGTTTTGGGGTAATTTTTACAAAGCAATGGATACACTATTTATCAAAACTAGGTGAAAGTAAGAAATGAGAATAGTTATTGTTATTTAACTAGGAAGTTAAATAGATGAGCACTGCCCAAGATCCAAAAGAAACATATTCTGTACTCATAGAGCTGAATCTGATAATACCTAGCTGACTTTTTAAACTAAATTAGTCATAATGTGATGTTGTTATTTGAAATAGAACACATCTACTTAATGAAAAATAGAAAAATATACTACCAAAAAGATCCTATGAAGAATGGATTCCTGGCCTCCTTCTCTATGATGTTCTCTGGCTGGGCTGCAGAACTCGAGAAATAGAAGTCAAGTATACTTACTTTTTCATGATCTGGATTTCATGGCACCACCGTTCTCTGTTTTTGGTACTCAGCTCTAGGCGACAGGACTTAATTGCTATTTTGAGATCAAGTTCCTACCAAAATAGAAAATCAACAGAAAATAATACAAATTAGGTTCTTGTGCAGACTTACTTGCTATCAAAGAAATACCAACCCGGGGAAACAAAATTGTTTAGCTTAGCTCTCTTGAATTAATGCTTTTACTAGGTAAAACATGAGAACCAATTTTAAAACTGAGCAAACACACCAAAGCACACAAGCAAAGTGACTGAGGTTGATCCTATAACAGGTCTCTTCAGAACACTGTCTCATAATATATTGCTAGAAAATGCAAAGACCCTATCTCCCCATCAAACCCCTCTTTGGGCTTAGTCTAGACAGCTAACAAGGCACCAGCCTCTAGCAGAAGTAGAATGAAGAGGATAATTCAGGGCTTCCTGGCCTCCATACCAAGTTTTAATATGACCAAACCTAATACAAAAAACTCCAAATTAGTTCCTGCTTTCTTTGCATTTCAAATGACATAAAAAATCCTAACAATAACTACTTCTATTTCATATTTATAAAATGAACCTTACAGCTCTTGCTTATGGTTAGTAATTTACCCAAGTCAGACTGAAATTAAACCCAACCTAATGTGCATTACAGGAAATAGCCAGACTTCATCACATTCTGGCAACAAAAATAATGCAGCCCAGGAACAGCAGTCGGGACCAAACAGGAGGAAAGAAAATATATAGATGAGGAAGCAAGACATAACTTGTATGCGATAGTCTAAATGGGGGTGAGGAGTGGAAGGTGGGAGGGAGAAGCTAGAGATAAGATAGTAGATGTATGGAGAGAGAAGACAGGAACTAAAACTATAGTCTAACTTAGTGGTTCCCAATGTGGGGCACACGCCCCACAGGGGGGCAATTTGATTTTTAAGGGGGGCAATTTGAGAATATTAACATTGAATTTTTTGTGTTTCTTATGGTTCTAGGGGCCTCACATACAGTATATATATATTGTGACATATTTATGCATTTCAGTTCTCTATTATGTTTTAAAACTTTACTTGCTATTTTTTTCATATCCCTTCATTTTTTTTTTTAACAATTTCTTAGTGAATTCTTCTTCCACACCTCAACTGACCTTTTGTACTTTTACTTTTCTCTTTCAAGGATACCATGTTCTCTGTTTAGATCAAGTTAATGGCCTTTTAGGCTTCCTCCACATGAATAGGAGTTCACTTGTTGAATAATAAGAATTGTATGTCATGGGGGTGGGGGGTAGGCATCAGGATTTTAGAGATGCTTATATAGGGCATGATCAATAAAAGGTTGGGAACCACTGGTCCAGCCCAACCACAGTCCACATGCCTTTCAACCTTTCTTTTGTTTTAATCAGGTACCTTATTGCAGCCAGGTCCCAAGTAAGCTTTTACCACCATGGAAATAATTTGGTACAAACATAAACATTAAACCCAGATTCTCATATGACTGAGGCAGGAAGCTATCTATTTCAAAAAGATCTCATTCTGTAAGATCCTTCAACTCCTTAGCTTCTATTTCACCTACTCTTAAATGCCTTCCTCACTCTACATTTTCACAAAGAATGTTTGGTGGAAAGTTTATAGATGTCCAGCAAAAAAAATTTTTAAAGTTCTGTTTAAAAAAATGGGAATATTCCAGAGACAGATAGTGATGGTTGTACAACAATGTAAATGTACTTAATGCCACATAACTGTACACTTAAAAATGGTTAAAATGATAAATACTAAATTAAATTAGTTTCTTTACTATAGGAGTTCTAAGAACTTTTAATATGCTAAATGTGGATTATGACGCTCCAAATGAAGGATTATACACTGAGTGGCCAGAATATTATGACCACCTGACGTTTGTAGGCAAATTAGCCGTACACTGCATCGTATGGGATATGGAAGCCGAAGGCCTGTTCGAACACCTTTGCTGTCTGCAGTTACCAAGATAAAATGTCTCCAATTCGCACAGGAACACAAGGATTGGCCAGGGGTCCTCAAACTACGGCCCACGGGCCACATGTGGCCCGCCAAAAACATTTATCCAGCCCGCAGGGTGTTTTTGCTGCCACTGCCTGTCCTGCTTAGCTGCCGACTCGTCCTGGGCCCGCAGTGCGCATGTGTGGAATGTCTGAGGGACAGTGAACTGGCCCCTGTTTAAAAAGTTTGAGGACCTCTGGATTGGACAGTCGAGCATTGGAAAAAAGTCATGTGGTCCAATGAATCACGTTTCCAGTTGCATCATGCAGATGGCAGAGCGAGAATTTGGCAGAAACAGCATGAAAGCATGCACCCCACATGCATGAGTACAACCCTTCAAGCTGGTGGGGGCAGTGTTATGGTTTGGGGCATGTTTTCCTGGCATGATTTGGGCCCTTTAATTCATGTGGAACAATGTCTGAATAGCATAATATACCCAAGTATCGTTGCTGATCAAGTTCATCCTATCATGTTGATGGTATATCCCAATGGAGATGGCTTCTTCCAAAAAGACAATGCGCCATGCCACGGTGCTTGTATTGTGCAGGAGTGGTTTCAAGAACATGAGGGAGCCTTTACCTTGCTTAGGTGGCCCCCACAATCACCAGATCTCAATCCAATTGAGCATTTGTGGGATGAAGTTAAAAGAGCCATCAGGCAGCTGGTTCCACAACCATCAAATCTCACAGAACTGGACAGTGCTATTCATCAGGCTTGGTGTCAGATTCCTCGCATCACCTTTCAACATCTCGTGGTGTCAATGCCAAGAAGAATCGCCGCAGTATTGAAGGCAAAAGGTGGCCCAACGAAGTACTGTTGGGGTGGTCATAATAATCTGGCCACTCAGTGTATATGCAGCATTTACCCAATGTATTTGACCACAGTACCCTTTTTCCAAAGTGCTTCATGGGATTAGTTTTTCCAAACACACTTGAGAAGTGTTACCCTATTCCCAAGCAAGTGTTCTTTGATTACTTTGCCATTCTTCCATTATTACATCGTTAATAGGTAATCACATTGTACTTAAAAGTGTTTCTGTGTCTACCATTCACACTAGACTGGAAATCTCCTTGAGGGAAGAAAATACTGTTTTTGTTGACTTGGGCACCAGCAGCCTCCAGCACAGTAACCAGCTAAATAAACTATCTTACATCATTTCTCTTCCTCATTGTGATTTAAGAGGTGTAGACGAAATACTGAGATGTGGCTTCTACTAAAACACAAGGATCTTGAAAGTTGTAAATGCAAATTGTAAGTCAGGCTTGGAAAAGCAATGATGCTGCTTCCACATCTTATGACAGGGTATTTATTCTTTTTTAAAAGAAATATTTTTATTGATTTTTTTTTTTTAGAGAGAGAGAAAGGGAGAGGGAGAGATAAGAAACATTGAAGGCCCTAGCTGGTTTGGCTCAGAACACATGATTTGTTGGCCTGCGGATTGAAGGGTCCCAGGTTCGATTCCCATCAAGGGCACATGCCTGGGTTGCAGGCTCGACCCCCAATAGGGGGTGTGAAGGAGGCAACCAAGCAATGATTCTCTGTCATCATTGATGTTTCTATCTCTCTCTCCCTCTCCTTTCCTCTCTGAAATCAATAAAAATATATTAAAAAAAAAAAAAAGAAACATCGAAGAGAGAGAACATCATTGATCAGCTGCCTCCTGCACACCCCCCTCACAGGGGATCGAGCTGGCAACCCAGGCATGTGCCCTGACCATGACCAAGGAATTAAAATGAAGCATAGTAACCTCCATCTTGGGTAAAAACTGCTGTTTAAAATTTTAACCCTGCTATTCTGGCTTCTGTAAACATTTGCTTGCTTAAATAATAGGGAAAATAAGACTACTTCCCATTCCAGAGAGGCCATAAAATATGTCCCAGACAGAGTTGTCAATGCTGGCGCCAGGCCAGGCCTTGAGATATGGTCTCACGGCCCTATCCTAGCACACAGGACTTTTTCTCAGAAGGTCTGGAAGTCTCATTCTAAAACTGGGAGACAAAAAGCTGAAACACATATATAGAGGAAAGACTTCCACCATATTGGGCTCAGAATTTGAGAAGGGAGATTTTCCTCTGGGCCTGCTAGTGCTAGCAAACAGGACTCCAAATAAATTTGGCTTATTGATTAAGGCGTCTTCTTCTTTTTTTTTTTTTTTAATTAAATTTTTATTGTTCAGATTACATTTGTTCCTCTTCCCCCCCCCCCATAACTCCCCTCCTTCCAGTTCCCGCCCCACCCTCCGCCCTCACTCCCCACCCACTGTCCTCATCCATAGGTGCACGATTTTTGTCCAGTCTCTTCCCGAACCTCCCATTCCCCTTCCCCCCGCCAAGAATAGTCAGTCCATTCCCTTTCTATGTCCCTGATTCATTATAATCACCAGTTCATTCTGTACATCAGATTATTTATTCACTTGATTCTTAGATTCACTTGTTGATAGATGCATGTTTGTTGTTCACAATTTGTATCTTTACCTTTTTCTTCTTCCTCTTCTTAAAGGATACCTTTCAGTATTTCGTATAATACTGGTTTAGTGGTGATGAACTCCTTTAGCTTTTCCTTGTCTGTGAAGCTCTTTATCTGACCTTCAATTCTGAATGATAGCTTTGCTGGATAAAGTAATCTTGGTTGTAGGTTCTTGGTATTCAGCACTTTGAATATTTCTTGCCATTGATTAAGGCGTCTTCTGATTTACAATTTAACAAAACCAGCAGCCTCTTGGTTCCTGGGTTGATGCTCAACTGCTGAGCTAAACCAGCCAGGCTCTTCTCTTCTTAATACAGGTTCAGCTGTCAAATGTCCCAGTTTGGGGGAAGTCCCCTCTGGATACCCAGACAGTTCCTGAGAAATTTCTAAGACTTTAGAGGACTCAAATCTCTTCCATTTAAAAAGTGATAAATTCCATAGAAACAGAAAGTAGAATGTTGGTTGATAGGGGTTCCAGGAAGGAAGAAATGAGTAGTTACTGTTTAATGGGTACAGAGTTTCCGTTTCAGAAGATGATAAAGTTCTGAAAATGAATGGTGGTGATGACTGCACAACAATGTACTTAATGCCACTGAACTGTACACTTAACATGGCAAACTTTACGTCATATATATATTTTATTAATATATATATATGGTCCCCCAGCCAAGGACCAAGAAAAGCAGCCAAGAAGCATGCCAGCATGCACACAATTTTTTCTGATGGTCAGGCTTTGATAAAATGGCCACAGACAACATCCACTGGAAGTACTCGGCTTCCCCCTCTTTTCTCTTTGAGTGCCTCTATGTCCTCTCTGATGGCAAGAATTGCTAAATTTACTAGTTAGTTGCCTGACTGTCAAAGTACTTAATGTCTTAGTCCTCACCTTCCATTCTCCTTCTCTCCAAGATTTCCTCCTATGCTCTATCTGGAAACGAACCTCACAAAATTTTCTCAGTTCTATCAGTGACATTTGTCATGGTAACTGTCACACAAACGTGCCTATCCCTACCAGGTACACTTCCATCTCCCCTACTTCCCACCCTATATTATGGGCTCTCTACCCACAACCATATGTCTTAAGACAACAAATCATGAGACACACACACACAAAAGGCAATCAATCATGATTTGTTCTCTTGAATTCACTTCTCCATTCACAGGCCAATTGCAAGCATTTTAGTACTATCTTAACTGCTCATCTTTTGCCATATATTTTTCTACTCAGATTTATCTTTCATATAAAAAAGATATCTGCCGAAACCGGTTTGGCTCAGTGGATAGAGCGTCGGCCTGCGGACTGAGGGGTCCCGGGTTCGATTCCGGTCAAGGGCATGTACGTTGGTTGCGGGCACATCCCCGGTGGGAGATGTGCAGGAGGCAGCTGGTCGATGTTTCTCTCTCATCGATGTTTCTAACTCTCTATCCCTCTCCCTTCCTCTCTGTAAAAAATCAATAAAATATATTTAAAAAAAAAAAAAGATATCTTCTGAGAACACCACTTTTATCTTGCATTTCCTTGTTTAATGTCAATTAATGATGATGATGATGATACCAACAACACAGCAGCAGCAGAAGCTAACATCTAAGGGCTCATCATGGGCCGAAACTGTACTTATTTAACACTCGAACAGACTCATACACATTGTTGTAACCATTTCACAGATGCCCAAACAAAGGGTGTATGGCAGGGACCATTAGTCCAGGGTCTATACATCAAAAAGGTCTGTGGATGACTTTCAGGAAAGCATGAACTTCCTCAAACGGCAATGCACAAGGTTGCGTGGATGTGCCTCTGTGCGTTTTTTTTCTGGGAAAATGGTTCTGTTTTTATAGGTGCATCAAAAGGTCACACATGCTTATTAACTGCTGCTACACTGGTTAAACATTTTTTATTAAATCAATGCAAAATTCCCAAGTTGGATGTTAGCTGTCTTCCACCCTCAATCCATCTCCTTCACCTGGTGAAACCACGATCATTTTCAACAGTGGCTCCTCATACTGCTCCCCACCTGGAACCCACTCCGAATCCCAAAGCCTATCTATGTTTCCAAAAGCTTAACTGTGGCCCCCCATGAAGCCTTCCTTGTCCGCTCCAGCCCCACTGACATCGCATGGCCTCCAAGCACACACAGGCACACACACATTCCAGCAGGAAGCCCCTCTCCATTCACAGGGACACACACAGTACACTGTCACACTCGGAAACGCCTTGTCCCATCTCGACACTTATGCTATGAATTCTCCCCAATCGTTCTCACACACGCACACCTAGGACCTCAGCCACCTGGCTCACAATCTCTCTCTCTCTCTCTCTCTCTCTCTCTCTTTCTCTTTCTTTCTCTCTCTCTCTTTCTCATCTCTCTCTCTCTCTCTCTCTCACACACACACACACAGGCTCACAATCTCTCTCTCTCTCTCTCTCTCTCTCACACACACACACACACAGGCTCACAATCTCTCACACACACACACACACACACACACAGGCTCACAATCTCTCTCTCTCTCTCTCTCTCTCTCCTCTCTCTTTCTCTTTCTCATCTCTCTCTCTCTCTCACACACACACACACACACACACACAGGCTCACAATCTCTCTCTCTCTCACACACACACACACACACACAGGCTCACAATCTCTCTCTCTCTCTTTTTCAATCTCTCTCTCTCTCTCTCTCCTCTCTCTCTTTCTCTTTCTTTCTCTCTCTCTCTTTCTCATCTCTCCCTCTCTCTCTCACACACACACACACACACAGGCTCACAATCTCTCTCACACACACACACACACACACAAACACACGCGCGCTCCCTGGCTCACAGTACTGCCCAAGGTCTCACCGACAATCTTTCACAAACTGACAGCCGCGGGGTTCCACAGACGCTCAGACAAACCCCCGCCGCCACCGCTCCCTCGCGCGCCCCGCCTCACCCGGTGCTGGTAGAGGCAGACGTTTCCGAAGCCGCCGGTGCCCAGCCGCTCCCGCATCTCCCAGGGCCCGCCCGCGCCCGGCCGCAGCCCCGGGGGCCGCTCCATGGGGCGGGAGGGCGAGCGGCCTCGGGTTCCACCGCTGTTCCAAGGCCGGTTCCGGGCCGCGGAGGCTCGCGCGTCTCTCTTCTCGCGATATCGACGCGTCACTTCCGGTAACTGCCACAGGGAAAGCCCCGCCCACGTTTTCCCGGGAGCCGCCGCTACCCAGCGGGAGTGAAGGTGGGGAGGCAAGGAGGGCGCTTTGCAGCCGGTGAGTACCCCGGACATTTGCCTAGCGCAGAGAACCCACATTTCTTTTCCAATCTCCAAAAGTGTAAGATCTCTCCAGGCCAGTCTGTCCGTCTTGGTCTGCTAACCTCACATCGCCTCCACCCGTCTGCCCATCACCTTCACAGCTCTGCCGTCTATTCGGCAACCAGTCACCCGCTGAGCCGGCACTGGCCAAGGCCGTCAGTGATTTAAATATTGCGGAATCTCAAGAACTAGAAAGAATCCTGCGCCAACAGGCCCACTGATGCATTAGCCTTCATAGTTCACCTTTTTTAAAATTAAATGATTAATCATCTTCCATAGACTAGTCAGGCTCAGCTCTTCTGCTGGACTTCTATGCACTGTCCCAGGATATCCCCTGTAAACCCCAACGACTCAAGGATGTGATGCGGTTCCAGAGTAAAGAATGTTGCTTCTGACTTCGGGAGCTTTTCCCCAAACGCCTCACAGAGCTTGCTGTCAGGTTATGGGTTTGCCAGTGCCCTAGTTTCTCACGGTGGGGATTGTGTCATGCGTGATCCAGGGTGCAGAAGCAAGCTATGGGGATACTGTTGGTGCAAGAGGAAGTGCTTCCAGTGGCGGATTGCTTTAGCATAAGGGAACCAGCTCCCCATTTTTGCTTTGAGTGGGTCATACACTCCCATAATTGGGGCATCTCCTTCATCACTTCAGGTATGACAATCAGCATGGAATCAAATTCTCTGAAGAAATGTTATCAGTTGTGTTGAGTCTCTTTTGAGATCATGTACACTTGGACCGTCATTTGCACAGCTCGACCTATGAACTCAGTACTTGGAATTCCTACGAACACTTTGTGACACGCGGTTGTGCCCCCACAGATGTAACATCTAAGATGTTTAAAGGTGGGTACATTGTTGGCACCACAGTGTTTTGAAAGCACTGAATCTGCGTCTGGTAGAGCAAATGTGTCTCTTGTCACCAAAATCCTTGAATAGTGCAATCAGATTGTCGAGCATTGTATGATACAAAGCAAGTCGTGTTATAGTTCATCAGTAACGTGTATGGTATTGGAAATTCTGGTTTCCCATGTGCTTGGTAGCCATGGAGCTGGAGTATCAGACTTGGAGGTGATTGCAAATGGCACCTCTAATACATACCTTAGAGCTGGGCAGTCTGCACTGATGACTGTGATGTAGATTGTACTAATAGTATGAGGCCTTCGTTTGCTAGGTGTACAGCATATCTAGCACTGGAGTGTCCGATCTCCACAGGTGTGGCTGAAATCTATCACTTGGAAGAGCCAGGGAGACATGCCGAGAACCTGAGGACTCTGATGATTGGACTGACCCTGATCTTTGCGGGTACCTGGTTTCCTATAGCTCACTCTTTGCACATCCCCATTCACATGGATATTGCATAGGTTTGTTTTTTTTTTAACTCCTGGGCTGATTGATGGGCTCCATAAATTCAAGTTTGCCCATCTGTTTTTTCATGCATAAAATGGAGGTAATAGTACCTACCTCACAGATATTTTGAGGATTAAATGAAATAGTGTCTAGGCAACAAGCACCCAATATATAGGAGCAATTCCTTTTCTTTTAGCTTTCAAGATAGGGCATTCTCCTGTAAAGTTTGTCTCTACTCCTTCTCCATATACTTGTTGGGTCACTACTTCCAAGGTAGTCATCTTCAGCTTAGGACTGTATTCACTCTATCTTATTTTCATCCATTCTCATAATTTCACTTGTGGCCAATACCCTGATGAGCCCCAAAGCCCTATGACCAATCTAGATCTCCATGAGTTTATAACTATCCAACAGCACACCAAAACTCAACATATGTAAAGCAGAACTCTTCTTAAATCTGTTCCTTATCTTCCTAATTAGACTATAAATTCTGGGACAACAGAGACCATGTTAGGACATGGCTATACTCCTAGAGCTTAGAAAAATGCCTGGCACATAGGAGTTAAGTATTTGCTGAAAGACTGAATAAGCTTTTTTATATCAGTAACATGAATGCTATAAGAAAAATGGCAAAGGCCCTTTTGGGTCCCTTCTCCATCCTAAAATGCTCAAGGAGAAGCCACCTGTGAGATCCTGGGATAACAGCTGGGCCTAAAGCTCTGATTCCTTCTATTAGACACACACCCTACTTCATTTCAATGGTTATAGATAACAATGATAAGGCACCTCCCAAGCATAGAAAAGTATCTGGATTTTATTTGATAATTTCAGTGTTTTTGAAAATATTGATAAACAAAAGCTGTACTTGGAGCTGGATGACAAACATGCTTTTTAACATAAAATTTTTATCATCAAATGACTTTTTCTGAAAAATATTCCATCTTAGGCCTCTTGCTGCAGACAAGTTCCATGGGAATGCACCAAAAAGAGGCAGGGAAACAGTCCCCATGGGAGACTAGTTTCTTTAAAACACAGGCTGCTACTACTTCCTGTGAAGTTCATAAAGTGCCTGTCCCTTTGCTTAGTCATCCAGAGTGAAGTCAAAGGGCTCAAAGTCTTTGCGGAAGCGGCGAGCCAGGGTCTCCTCCTCTTCCTTGCTGATCTGACACTGCCTCCAGTCAGACTTGTCAGGAATATTAAGGATGGCTTCACTTGCCAGGACCTCCCTGCAGAAAGAGCACAAAGAAGTCGTAATAGAATCAATTTAACACCCCCCCCCCCCCACACACACACACACACACACACACCTTCCTCTCCTGCTGGAGAGCTTTCCTCAGCATCACCCAAAGAAGGCATGCAAATTCCTCTGACTTTACTCGTACCATTTTCTCTTGTCCTGAGTGCCATCTCTGCCATTCTATCAAAATCATACCCATTTTAAGTGACCAGCTCAGGTCCTACCTCATTCTTAAACCCTCAAATCCCATTTATTTCTCTGAACAACTTGGTACTACATTTATTGGTACTTAGAGAAACAACATGGCACAGGAGAATGAGGGCAGACCCTGGTGCCATAAGTATCAGAGACAATTCCATTCCTAGTTCTGCCACTTGCTGTCTATGACTTGAACAAATGATTTCATCCCTGAATCTTGATGTTTTCACCTATGAAATGCAAAATAGGGGTTTTGTGAGGTACAGAGATAACACAGTCAAAGCACCAAACTAGCTGTGATTATTACACCCTGTCTTAAACTCTAGTTTTGTCATCTGAATTAGACCATGAGTTTGCTAAGGGCATGGTGCAGAGTCAAGCACCTAGTACCATAACCCACTCTGACTTTATGCCTCCTTTTAGAGGACTCAAGCCTACATAGGCACAATAGCACCGGCTCCATAAAGCAAACAAACAAAAAACCCAAAACAACTTATGTTGGTTCTTAGAATTAAAAAATAACTACTTACAGATACATATACAAGCTAGCTTTTAATTGCCACTGCTTTATATATATTATTTATTTTGCTATATTAGAATAACTTTATTTGTGCATTTATATGTTTTATTTTTCACTTTAAAGCTACAGTAAGAGCTGAAAACAAATCACATGAATCTTATAAAAATCAAAGGACCTGAGCATAATTTCTACCTGCCTACGCAAACCTTAAGCCTACTTCTCTTCATCTGTAAAATGGATATAGAACCAGCTTTATTGTATAACTAGTGGCCCAGTGCATAAATTTGTGCACATTGAAAGGAAATTAATTAGAAGAAATATTTTAATATTGCTATTCGCCCTTTCTCTATAATAGAAGTGTCAACCAAATTCACGATCGACAATGACATATGGAAACACACCTGTGCAATTGGCGCCAGCGAGAGTTTTATATGTATCGCAAATGTGCAAGTCAACTTAGCCTTATATATAGAATAAACTTAATTAGACCTGCTTTCTGATTTAGCTAAAGTTCCAGTGGTTCTCAACCTTCTGGCCCTTTAAATACAGTTCCTCATGTGACCCAACCATAAAATTATTTTCATTGCTACTTCATAACTGTAATGTTGCTACTGTTATGAATCGTAATGTAAATATCTGACATACAGGATGGTCTTAGGCGACCCCTGTGAAAGGGTTGTTTGACTGCCAAAGAGGTCGTGACCCACAGGTGGAGAACCACTGAACTTTTTTCAGCCCAGTGAAGCACCCCAACTTCTCTTTCAGGAATTGTCAGCAACACAGCAGTAAATATCAACACAAACCAGATTATTATTGTAGATCACGCAGGGAGGACAAAGGGTAAAATATTTAACTGCAGCAGTGTTTGACTATATTCTGCTCAGTGAGAAAACCTGAAGTCATTTCAAGGTCCATCATTTCTTCTTTTCAGTTGGGTCAAGTTTCTAAGCTTTCTAAATCTCCATTTTCCAGCTAATGAAAAGAAAATAGGATTCCACCAAGTCTCCTATCTGCTTACTCCAGGACTTCTGTGAGGATCAAATGATATGAGATATGGGAAAATGCTTCACAGACATTTGGTTAAAGTGTAAAATGTTTCCACCTGGCTATAAAGCAAGTAGTTGTTCCTGAGCTGAAGAAACTGCAAGGAGGCTAGTCGCTAGGGAGAGGAAGTGGGGTGTTGCTATGTGATGTCATTACCTGGACGGACACTTAGCATATTAGCCTTTTATATATATATAGATAGGGGGAATAACTATAAAATGCTATATAACTATAAGTTAGCATTTTTAAAAATACTCAATACAACTACCATGAGCATAAAATTAGAAAATCTCTTTTGTAGGCTTATGTGCCTATATCTGCCATCATGTGCCTATGTCACCACTGTCCACATATGCATCTGTTGCTGAGGCAACAGCAAAAAGATAATGTCAAATGTTTGAAGCTTTTAACATACTTGTTCATTTGTCAATTATCTTTTTGAAAATGTAGTCAATTACATTTACTGGACTTATCCAATGGTGGCAATCTCTTGGAAGCTTTCCAAATTAGACCAAGAGGGCTCAAGGTTGACTCAAAGCTCAGTTTTAACTAGGGAAGGAAAACAGCTGCAAATCACAGATACCAGCATCAGATAATCTGTTCTTCACATTTTCGATTCCCCTCAATACTCTATATCTTCTGGTCAGCAAATTCCTCTTTAGTCTTTGTCTAATTCATTCCACTCCCTGTATGACTTTACAGTCACGTTCTGCCTGATATGAGAAGAAATGAAGTCCCATCCCAACCTTCAGGACAGTACAGGCCTGGATTTTAACCTACCAGTGACCATGGACAAGTTACTAACCACTCTAGAGCCATGCTGTCCACTATAGGAGCTAGTACTCAAACACAGACATTTAAATTTTAATCCCAATTAATTTAAATTAAAAATTCAGTTCCTTAGTCACATTAGCCACATTTCAAGTGCTCAGTGGCCACTTGTGGCTAGTGATTACTGCATAGGACAGTGCAGTTTTATAGGGTATTTCCATTACGTAGAAAGTCTATTGGGTACTGCTCTAAAGCCTCATTTTCAATAGTAAACTGAGATGCCACTACCTACCTTACAGAATTGGGAAGATTAAATGAGACAATGCATGTAAAGTTCTAGGCACAATGCCTTTTGCAGAGCATATTTTCAATTAATGGAGAGATTTATTCCCTCAGGCTAGAATTTTGACATTCCAAAGTTTATCCTCTAAATCTCTCTGTCTCAGCCTCAACCCTTTCATGAAGCCTTTTACCGATTAGACATGAGCTCACTGTCTCTCAATTTCTGAAATACATTGTTCCTAAGAACTTCACTACGGTACTTTTCACATTACTGTCATATATGTAAATATCTGACTTGCCCTAAGACTATTACTTCCTTGGGGCAAGAATTCTTTCTTATTTGGCTTTTTATTTAACTGTTCATGCAGCCCACTACTTTGTTCAGAGTAGGTCTAGTAAAAATACATTTAAAATAAGAAAACTATACAAACCTTCCAAACTGCAAAGGAAAATTCTTTTTAATTCTGTGGAAAAGCTTCTCTCCTGTGTCAAGTTCAACATAAAAATATGCTGCTCCTGGCTGTGCAATCTAAAGTAAACAGAGTTGCATGAGGACATACAACAGTGCTTTAAAAGTCGAAAACCTGGCTCATCTCTTCAAAGTTTTAATTTGGCATAGAATTCAGTCTAGATCAGCCGTGGGCAAACTATGGCCCACGGGCCGGATCCGGCCCATTTGAAATGAATAAAACTTAAAAAAAAAAAGACCGTACCCTTTTATGTAATGATGTTTACTTTGAATTTATATTAGTTCACACAAACACTCCAT
Organism: Myotis yumanensis; assembly: GCF_028538775.1. Classification (NCBI taxonomy): domain Eukaryota; kingdom Metazoa; phylum Chordata; class Mammalia; order Chiroptera; family Vespertilionidae; genus Myotis; species Myotis yumanensis. The sequence goes on along the minus strand of NW_027223764.1, from coordinate 18,988,666 downwards.
CCATGCTTTTGTTCCGGCCCTCCGGTCCAGTTTAAGAACCCATTGTGGCCCTCGAGTCAAAAAGTTTGCCCACCCCTGGTCTAGATAGAAGCACAAAGAATATAAGCAGCTACAGATCCCAAGCCACTCAGTGGAACTCGAGTTTAAAAAGCCAAACTGGCAGATATTGCAAGACCCTCCCAGTGGCACCCATCTTTCTAAGTTCCTGCCTTAGGAAGTTTCTCATTTCTTGTTATTCCCAGGAAAGCACTGAGGCATTGCTGTAATGCCATCTTTGTCTCCAGTCTAATCAATACTCCAAGCTCTTGTTCCAAACTGTCACCTGTCTTTAACATTTTTGGAATGCCTGATGGTACCTCAGGCTCAGTGTGTCAGAAACCAGGTTTTTACTTCTCCCTGAACATCATCTTGCCCTCCTGTTTTACCTGCTTGATGTCAGAGTGCTCTGGGATTTCCAACAGCTCTATCTGCTGCTCCTGTGCCTGGGTAATGAAGGCGTCTTTAATGTCATCAGTAGCGCAGCGGCTGAGTGGCACGGGAATGACCTGGGTGGGGGTGGGGGTGGGGGTGGGGGCGGATAGGAAAAAGTCTTCATATAGGTCCCAGAGAGGTCATGCCTCCTGCAGTTCCTGAGAAATAGCAAATCCATCACAGGGGTGGAGAAACACCCCTCAGCAAAGATTTTCCTCAGGCCAGACAGGTCCATGCCAGCCTGTCTGTAAGGACTTAAACTTATGAGATAGCCTGCCATGTGGGAGCCAGTCTCTGATGCGGGAAAGGCTAGAGAGAAATCTCTTTGTCATCAAGCCTTTCCCAGCTCCTATAGAATATATGTGGCAGAGTCAGGCCCATTTGAAAACTTAACAAATGTGCCAGAAAGAAAACCACCACAACTACAAACAAATTATCCATAACAATCTCCAAATGACTGAGCTGCTAGCCCCACAGGCTCTGAGACCACTTCCTACCTCTGAACGGTCACTCACATTGGGCTTCACATAAAATACCTCATTTCTTCCAAACTCTACCTATCAAGGCCCACATTTTTCTTGGAACCTTCCTCAACTACCCATTCATTTTCTAAACAAGGTACTTACTGTCTGTGCAGTTCACTTATACTGACCATGCACTTCCCTGTGAACTCTGGAGTTATCACCAGAGGCTCTTTTAACCTTTTAAATGAACATTACCTAAATATCAATTTGAAAATTCATGTTAAAATTTTAAATATAAAATATTTACTTTTACATTGGAATCAAATATTTAAATATTAACCACAGTAATTATTAAAATTAACATTATTTAAATATTTATCAATATCTAGGCCCCCATATGGTCCTTCCAAGTTCTTGGGCAGAGACCACCTACCTGTAGCTGGAGGTGATGGCTCTTATAATTTCTCTCAAATAGAATACATCGTTTCCCTCGACTCTTAAAAAACTTCCTCAGTGTAGCCTTATACTTCTCCACCTCTTCCACCACCTCTGCTGAAAGCTCCACCACCGACTGGTAGTGTCCAATAGGCAGGATAAGGACATGATCATCAGATAAGCCTCCTTTGGCCAGAGCAAGGTAGCACTGAAGATGAAGCACACAGAAGCGAGAAATCAATACTGCATGTATGGTTCTTCAGGGAGAAAGCCTATACAGTACAAAGAGTGAGCCTGGGGGTGTGTGGAAAAAGAGCTCACAAGGCTATTAACAGAAATTCTCCAACTTTAAAAAATCTGACTTTAGAGATTACAATAATGTTCCCAAGTACCTGCTGAAGAATGAGATTAGATGCAACAAATTTCTATGCAAGTATCAAATGAATTGGGAGCAAATGAGCAGCACACAAACAGATTTTTGTCTTCAAACACACCAGAGCCATAAAGGACCAGAACAAACAGTTGGTTTTCCTTTCTAGGCTCCAAACTTAAAAAACAATTTTTCAGTTACTATTACCTTCAGCCACAGGAAGAGCCCACCCACTTCTGCTTTCAAAATGACCACTCTCTCCACAGTAACATCCATCCTACCGCAAATACACACCCAGGCTCACAAAAAGAGCTCAGGTGACATGATTAGCATCCAATGTCCTACAGCCTTAAGCTGCTGACTAACCTCTACAAAATGAAAGCAAACATATGACCTAATGGGTTGGAGGAAGAATAAAAAACTTCAAAGTCAAGTGTATCCAAAAAAGTAGAAAACTACTGTCCCAACAATGGATGCTGGCAGCTAAAAAGCAACTAAAAATATATCTGTCAAAACCAAAACATGTAAGACCTCTCTACACTCATTCTTTGAAAGGAAAACAACACTGTGAATAGAGAAAAGCCAATGCATACCAATGCAGGCAAATGAAGGTACCAGAGCTTTAGAACAATCCAAAGTATACTTTTAGTGTGGCGGGTTCAAAGTTAAGGCTGAAGGTAGGAGTTATTTATTTTTCATTTACACTGAGAAAGTCCAGTAGAATGACAATATAGGTAGTGGAAACAAACTAAAGTATGTATGATCATCCTTGATCTACTTGGAATAGAGAATTGAGTACATCTACAGTTAATTTTCCAGATTAAAGTTCATCAAAATCTCATAAGCACTAATGCATTTTCTTAATTTTTACAATAACTGTTTTTGGTTGTTTCTTTTTAAAGCTTACTCCAGAAGCCTGAATCTTCTAGACTTTTCTTTATATCAAAGGGTCACTGTCATAAATAGCAGATTTTATATTGTGATGTGCATTGAGGCTACGGAAGCTTTCTAGTTTACACTACCAACCCCCAATGCAGTACCTTCCAGTTCTTGTGAATAGTTTCACATTTGCCCAATCTCCTTCCTCCTTTTCAAACTCTCACCTTCTAATCTGTTCTATACTGAATTATCATCTCTAAATGTATCTCAAATGTATAAATAGGACCTAAATGACTGCTTCCCTCATAGTAAAATGTATGGACTTTGAAGGAGTTATTTAGGACTTTTAGCAGCTTCCCCTCCTTTTACCAATTTGTGGCCATGGGCCATTAGCATAGGTCAGTGGTCGGTAAACTGCGGCTCGCGAGCCACATACGGCTTCTTTGGCCCCTTGAGTGCGGCTCTTCCACAAAATACCGACTTCTGCGCGTGGGCCATTAAGTTTCAATCGCACTGTACATGCGCGCCCGCACGTAGTATTTTGTGGAAGAGCCACACTCAAGGGGCCAAAGAGCCGCATGTGGCTCGCGAGCCACAGTTTGCTGGCCACTGGCGTAGGTGTATGTATGTTTCTTGAGGAAGGCCTGGCAAAGACAGAGAAAGCCAGAGGGGGAAAGTAATGAAAGGAGATTATTGCAAACCTTTTGCCAGACACCAAAGGTCACCAGAGGTTCCCAAGAGGTTTCCACCAGACCAAGGACAGTACAGGTAAGTGTAGACTTGATTACTAGGTAGGTGCTAAAATCCTCATGTGGCCTCAGACTTGAGGTGCAGGGCCACAATCAAGACCTAGGATGCTTTTTGCCCCTTCTACCTTCAGGCCCAGATGAGAAACAAACAGGTTTCCTTGATTATCGCCTAGGTTCATGCCCTGGGCAGTAGAAAGGTGACTGGTAAGGGAAGGCCATTTCTTCCTGAGGCCTAGAGCAGCACTGGGTTAACATTACAAATCTCTTTTTCCCTGTATGCATTTTGAGCCTATTGAAGCCTCCAAAATAGAAAGGCAGTGTCAAGCCTGCCTTACCACTCAATGTATAAGGGAGAGAAGAATAGCATAAACTAATCGAAAGAGGAAGAGCATTCTTGTAAAAAGCGAGAGCTTTTCAAGTTTGCTCTTCTTCTCACTGACGGGTTCATCCACAGGCTCCATGGTCCAATGGTGTCACAGGCCTTGACCCCATCAGTGCTCCCCCTAGAGAAAGGAGCATTATTTATGCTAATAATAAAGACATAAAAATTAAATGTAAAAGACTGGGACTATTCAGTCTGAAACAACAAAGGCAGAAAAGGGATATGACTTAAAGTGTAAGATGAAATTGAGATTCTAGTCCGTCAGTCTATAGGAGGCCACAATAAAGGGCCCTCAGATTGTCAGGATAAGTTGAGGAAAAGATCACATTCAGAAACCAAAATTAGAATAAATCAATGAAAAACAGATTAAAGAATCTGTCTGCAGAAGCACCACACATTAAGAAATGGTTTGTAAATATTTCTTTCAGGAGCCTCAGGAAACAGCCAATTCTAATCATGCGTGACAAGGATATAACTATAACCCTGAAAATAAGCTTTTTTCATTCAAAGCAGATGAAAGGGATAATGGTCTATATGGTTCCCAGTGAAATGAGGGTCAAAGACTAGTATTATTCAATACCTAATTGAGTCTTGCCCAAGAAAAAGTAGGGAAATGTGAAATAGGAGGAGACACATATACTTCATTAGCGTTTTCCACAGCCTAAGTAAAATCATCTTTAAGATGATAGTCTGATTCAGTACTCACCAAGAAACCTTATAATTATTACTAGGGATACCCATGCCAGGAATGTGGATATGGGGATTCTTGTCATTAGGAAGCTATCTCCTCTACTACTATACAACACTGAGAATTTATCGGTTTTTAGTAGTATGGAATAAAAATATAGTTTGAAAAGTATATAGGAGATCCATTCCTATTTATCAGAGAGGGAGGAAAGTGGGGAGCAATCTTGTTCAACTGGCACTATAAAACCGCAAGAGAACTGCTATAATAAAAAAGACAGACAATAACAAATGTTGGCAAGGATGTGAGAAAACAGGAACCCTTATATATTGCTGGTGGGAATCTAAGATGGTATAGTCGTTTTGGAAAATAGTTTGGCAGTTTCTTAAAAGGTTCAATATAAATTCCATTCCTGGGTGTCTCTCCAAAAGAAATGAACACAATGCCGAGACTGGTTTGGCTCAGTGGATAGAGCGTCGGCCTGCGGACTGAAGGGTCCCAGGTTCGATTCCGGTCAAGGGCATGTACCTGGGTTGCGGGCACACCCCCAGTGGGAGATGTGTAGGAGGCAGCTGATCGGTGTTTCTCTCTCATCGATGTTTCTAACTATCTATCTCTCTCCCTTCCTCTCTGTAAAAAATCAATAAAATATATTAAAAAAAAAAAAAAAGAAAAAAGAAATGAACACAAATGTCCACACATGCCTGCACCTGTTCACAGCAGCATTATTCCTAATAGCCATAGAGTGCAAACAGCCCAAATATCAATCTATTAACAAATATATAGACCACATGTAGTATATATCCATACAATAGGATACTATTTGAAAAGAAATACTGATCAATGCTACAACATGGATGAGCCTCAAGAATATTACGCTAAGAAGCCAGACACAAAGATCACATATTCTATGATTCAATTTGCATGAACTGTCCAGAAAAGGTACACCCATGGAAACAGAAAGTAGACTAGTGTTTGGGGATGAGGGTGGAAAAGGGGATTAACTGTACTGAAAATAGGCATGGGGGATCTTACTGGAGTGATGGACATGTTCTAAAACTGTATTATGTGATGGTTGCACAACTTGGTAAGCTTACTAAAAAATGTTGAATTGTACACTTACAATTTTACAGTATGTTTATGGACTCAATAAAGTGATACAAAACAAACACATGTCTCCTTCTCTGTAAAAGATCCATGAAAGTAACTTACATGTGTGCCAATGTTGACCACCAAATGCTTCTCCACTTCGGGGCTGGCGAGACAAAACCAGCAGGGTCCTAGAGGCTGCGCTTTATGTGGAAGAAAGCCAAATGTTACTGTGGTCCAAACACTCCAGCATATAACCACCCTCGTCTGATCTTTATATCCTGCAGACTGGTATTCAGCACTGCCACAATGGGCTGGGCCTGTTGTGCTCCCGCTAGGACCACTACCCCATCACCACTATCGATGAAACTAAACCTCTAGTAGAAAAACTCTGAATTTGTAACCATTCCACAGGCAGGTAATCCACAACTGGTAACCACATATTGACTCAAGAAGCACGTGGCTGGCAACAGGCCGCAATGAAAGAACACTGAACTGGGGTCAGGAACCCCAATTTTAGCCCCAGCTTTGCCACTAGCTAGCCACATGACCCTGAGCACTAAGCTTTCCCAAGGTCAGCTGGATAAAAAGAATCGCACCTGGCCGGTGTGGCTCAGTGGTTGAGCACTGACCCATGAACCAAGAGTTCACAGGCTCAATTCCCAGTCAGGCACATGCCTGCTGGGAGCATGCAGGAAGGGGCCAATCATGTCTCTCATCAACGTTTCTATCTTTCTATCCCTCTCCCTTCCTCCCTCTAAAGCAGTGGTTCTCAACCTGTCGGTCGCGACCCCTTTAGCGGTCGAACAACCCTTTCGCAGGGGTCGCCTAAGACCATCCTGCATATCAGATATTTACATTACGATTCATAACAGTAGCAACATTACAGTTATGAAGCAGCAACGAAAATAATTTTATGGTTGGGTCACAACATGAGGAACTGTATTTAAAAGGCCAGAAGGTTGAGAACCACTGCCCTAAAATCAATAAAAACATACTTTAAAAAAACTTTAAAGCAATAAAAAAAGGATCTCAATGAAATAGCCTTAAAGTCTCTCTTATCATTTTGATTATCCTATTATTTTATGAACCTACATTAGTTTTTATAGGCTCTTTAGCTCACCTTTTACAGACATGAATGAAAGGAGCTGTTTCCATAGTTCTCATAGGAACAGTCTCAGACAGCCTCAGAGTCAGGCCATTTTTGCATTTTTTCATTTTTATTATTGGTCTAATGACTCATTATACAATTTCCTCTGCCAGAAGAGGTTCTCTTAGTAATGCTGCTTCCCAAACAAGACCCAAAATAACAATTACTGCTCACAGAGGAGACCTCTGGAACTGAGGTACTTACGAGGTTTGCGAGGCTGCTTTGGGTGAGGAGACTTGCTATCTCTGCCTGTAGATGAACGCTTCCTTCCCTGTCTTTCATTTAAATCAAAGAAAAACTGACAGGCTGACTCTTCCTGGAATGGCCAAAGGTAGAAAAGTGTATGTTATTTAACCTCTAGACAAGTGCCAACCGTTCACATACGAAGGAACATTCCCGCCATGTAATGTCTATCTTTTCTCCCAGCCCTTTCTGCCTATTCTAGAGAAGTGTCTGGACTCAGTCATATTTCTCAGCATTTATCCCAGCTGCCACCAAATCCATCGCTTTGGAAAGGCAAGTTAAAATTCAAGTTATAAAGCAATTCTTGCCTAAAACAACAATATGGACTCATCCAAATTCCTTTCCCTTTCTCTCTCAATGCAGTCCTACACTCCCCAGGTCAAAGAACTCTAATTGAGATTTAATTAAAAAGATAAGAAGGTTGCTCATAAAGAGAAAATGTCTGAGAAAGCATACTAATTTTCCTCTCATTTGACATTCCTTGCTGTAGTGAGGGGAAATTAATTTCAGGAGAGTTTGCTATTTAGAAATTTCTTCAGAGTGAATCTTATTTACCTACTAGCACTCATAAAATCACAAATTACATTGCTACCAAGCAGTGGTTGGATCCTTGCCTGAAAAGTTAAGAATAGATAATCAACTAGATTAAAAAAAAAAAGTTAAGCTATGAAAAGTTAAGCTCAAACTACAATTAAAACAACACCACCAAGCTTACTTAAAAGCTAAAGCTTTCTAAACACCACCATGTTTTCCCAACAGGAAATGAAAATTTCAATACTAAGGATTAAACTTATCTTATAAATTAAACTATAACACACGTAAGGGGAAATCCTGCCCAGAAAATGCCACCTCTCAATCAGAACATACCTCAGGGGCAGGAATTTGCTTTCCTACGGATGCTTCCTTCCCACATTTCCTGTAAGGGTTTTCAGTGACATCTGGAGGCTGTTTTACCAGTTCTGCTGCATCCATCAGTTTCATGGGAACAATGCTGAATGCATAAAGATACTTTGGAGAAAAACAACATAACAACATTAAGGGAAATACTGTTTATCCAAATGTAGTCAATCTATTTTATTGTGAAGATTTCACAGAGGCTTCTGAAACTAAGTAAAATTCGAAAAGCAGCAATTGATCCATCTGTGGCTCAGAGAATACTTAGTAAATCAAATGCCAATTCAGTGGTCTCTGCAGGGGCTAACCAAGCGCTGACAAGTAATGAGCAACAAGTCAAAGTCCCCGCCCTTACACAAAACAACCATCACTACAAAGCCCAGAAGGATTTGCTCCATAAACTTCGAAGACATACTGCTTCTGTCCCTAAGACCTGTACCTTTGTGTACTTCATCAACAGAACCATGGCACTGCCATTCTTTTTTCTAATGAAAACTAAATTGGACAACTTAGTGTTCGCTCTGACATTACACAATTTCTGCTATATATGCTGATACATTTTCTTAGTAGCAAAAAGGTAAATATTCATATGGATACCTAGAATTTCAGACTAATTGCTCAGTTACTGAGAACTTTAGATGAGATATGAATAGATGCCTAACCTCACTACTGATCACAGAAATCTAGCTAATTAACAATGGTACACCATCTTCATCTATCAGAATGGCAGAAACTAATAAAAATTTGGCACTACCCAGTGAGAATGTGGACAGAAAACAAAGTCATACACTGCTGGTGGGGGTGTAAATGGGAACAAAATTTTGAGATGAATTTAATAATGCCTCCCAAATTTAAAAAATGTGCATATTTTTTGACTGAAGTATGAGTTGCTTAGGGCTGAGGCTAACACATCCCTGGAGTAAAACAATAGACTGAAAATACTATGAGTGATACTCGGGCTTTATAAGGCAGCAAAAAATTTTAGCTATCTAAACTTGGTAAGAATGCACTGGGCTTAAAAGCTTAAGATATTATGGGAAAGACAAAATATATATTCGCTTATCTTTTGCATGTACACTGCATATGGCATATTATAGTTACTGAGGTGCTGGGACAGTGCGATTGGGGAGGAGAGAAGACATGAATGCTAGACAGGGAAAGAGAAACATTTATCAGGCAGACAATGATTATTAACCTACCCATAAATACTGAAATCTTTACCTTTTTCTTTTCTGGATTTCCAACATTTGCCAGTGCTATGAACCTGGTGGCATGCTGTGCATTTTCCTGTAGAACAATGTGGTTTCTATAATACATTAGAGAGATGACAGGTTACCAAAAAACTTAAAATATGTAGACTCCATGGAGCCATGAAAAGAGTCCTAAGTTCATCACCACCAATAACATAACCTCACATGTTACCTGTCCATCTAATAGGATGATCACCCCTACCTCCCAGGGCTGTTGTTGGGGAAGAATAACATCACAAATCTAAAAAGCATAAAACTCCAACTTTTGGTTTTAAAAGAGTTGTCAAGTTAGAAAAATGTTGATAATTGATAAAGCTAGGTGATGGGTACAGGAGGGTTCATTAAACTATTCTCTCTAGTGTAATAAAAAGCTATAATAATGAAAATCAAAAGGAAATGAGTTTTAAGTGGGAAAAAACATGCTTCAAATAGTAATATATAGGATCATTTAATTTTCCTAGAAAAAATATAAAAACACATGAATGTTTATTTTTCATAGAAAAAATATGGGAATTGCATATACCAAAATTTTTTTTAGCTTTTCTATGTTTATAAGCATTTGCACTGAGCAATTTACTATTTTTAATTTTTTAAAAAGTTACGGCATTATACATACTTTTTATTTTTTAGTGAGTTAGCTGACCATTAATACAGATGCCAATCCTTAGAGTTCTTTACTTTCCTCATGCCTCAGAAATTTTCTGAATCTGTCAAAAAATGTAATTTTATTTTTAATATCTAGTATAGCAGCCCTAGCTGGTTTGGCTCAGTGGACAGAGCGTTCGCCTGCGGACTGAAGGGTCCTGGGTTCAATTCCGGTCAAGAGCACATGCCCAGGTTGCAGGCTCAGTCCCCAATAGGGGATGTGCAGGAGGCAGCCAATCAATGATTCTCTCTCATCATTGATGTTTCTATCTCTCTCTCCCTCTCCCTTCCTCTCTGAAATCAATAAAAATATATATATTTTAAAAATCTAGTATACCATCTATCTATATAAAACCCTAATATGCAAATCGACCTAACAGCAGAACGACCGGTCGCTATGGTGTTCATTGACCACCAGGAGGCAGACGCTCAGCCCAGGAGCTGCCCCCAGCCCGCAGGCCCCAACTGGCAGTGGCGGCGGGGGGCAGGGCCGGCGCCGCCTGCCAGGCCAGCCAAGGCAGGTGCAAGCAGGGCCCCCCGATTGCCCCACCAGTTGCCCCACAGGTCAGCCCTGATTGCCGGCCAGGCCTAGGGACCCTACCCATGCACGAATTTCGTGCACTGGGCCTCTAGTTTTATATAAATAAATCCATAAATACGTTTCATATTCACATTATTGAAAGAAATGAACCAAAATGTAGTCTGTCTGCTACAACTTTTTTTTTTAATAAATCCATTCATAATTGATAAATGGGAATGATGTCAGATTAAGGTGAAAGTCATGCTATTTCATATACAACTTTCTCCAACTATTTTAAATGATTATAACAAGTTTACTCATAATTAAGTGGAAGCTTTAAAAATACATGACGACATTAAGAAATATCCTGAAAAATGTATTTTTTTAGTGGAAGTAGTGCAGTGAGCTCAAGAACTGCTAATACTTTCCACTGTTAAGCTATCCAGGTGTAGTTCGCAAAATAATGGCCCCCAAAGATGTCAATGTCCTAATCCCATAACCTGTGAATGTTAGCTTACACAGCAAAGGGAAATTAAGATGACAGATAGATTTAATAACTTGCTAATCAACTGGCCTTAACATAGGAAGATGATTGTGGATAAGCTGGGTAGACTCAACATAACCACAAAGGTCCTTAACAGAAGAGGGAAGCAATATAGAGTCAGAGGGAAGTGGCTACTGAACCAGGTAAGAGTAGTAAGAAGGATTCAACCAGAGTTGCTGGCTTTAAGATGGATCAAAGGGGCCATGAGCCAAGGAGTGTAGGTAGGTGGCCTCTAGAAGCTGAAAAAGGCACGGAAACAGACTGCCCACTAGGGCCTCTAGAAACGAATACAGCTTGGTCAACACTTGATTTTAGCCCAAAGAGACCTGTGTCAAACTTCTGACCTATAGAACTGTATGATAATAATTTGTATTGTTTTAAGCTATAAAGTTTGTGGTGATTTGTTATAGTAGCAATAGAAAACTAATACCACAGGCAAACTGCAAGTACACATTAAAAAGTTGGGAAGATGTTTCCCTCATTACTTTAAAATAAAAATGATTGATGCAGCCCAGCCAGCAGGACTCAGTGGTTGAGTGTCAACCTAGGAACCGGGAGGTCACATGTTCGATTCCTGGTCAGGGCACATGCCTGAGATGCAGGTTTGGTCCCCAGTAGAGGGAGTGCAGGAGGCAGCCAATCAGTGATTCTCTTTCATCACTGATGTTTCTATCTCTCTCCCTTTCCCCTCCTCTCTGAAATCAATAAAAATATATTAAAAAATAAAAAATGATTGATGCAGAATGCTACTCCTGAATGGTGTTTTTAATCACAATAGCTCTTCAAAGGAGAAAGCATAAGACTCACAATACAGGGATGCAAAGCATGGACTGACATAATTCTAGGTGCAAATGTTAGTGGAGATTTAGCTATTGTATTTGTATTATGATAATTATATGGGTTTTTGTTACAGCTCTGGTTAAAAAAAATTACAGTTTTATTAAGATTTAATTCAAATACTATATTATTTAAAGTATACAATTTAATAATTTTTAGTATATTCACAGAGCTATGTAACCATCACCACAATCTGGGGAAAAGGCAAGTTATTTTCTTTTCACTCAGCTCTATTTTTTGAACTTTCAACAACATATATATTACTTTTGTGTAAAAAATTATTTTAATAAATTATTTTAGGGATTACCCATGCCTTATACAGTGAAGATGATTCCGAGTTAACTTTACTTAGCTCTACCACTTATAAATCAATGGGCTTATTTTCTCTGCAATACATCCTTAAAAAATTCCACCTTTAAACTCAAACTAAAAGCATAAATAAATTGAAGCAAGTTCTTGATTCTCAAATTGAAATACTTCTAAAGTGATTATACTAAGATTAAGATTATACAAAGAGTACGGTTTGACCTGAGCGAAATAGGAATTACTGTTACATCAAGCTATGATGATTGCACAGCATTGTTACTTCAGGCCCTCAGGCCTCTAAAGGGCTCTAAAAAGTGCAATCCCTTATTAGGAAACAAACTCAGAAAAGTTGAATACTTTGAGAGTCACTCATTCAGTGCCCGAGTAACTAAAAAACCCCAAGATGTATTAAGGCTGAAATGAACATGAGAAGTTAACACAAAAGATCCAAGGTAAATTCTTCAAAAAGTCAAAAAGAATGAAATGCTACTCACCGATATGGAAGCCTCTCGTAATAGGTCTTTTCCAGAGCAGCAAAATGATATCTTGGTTTCAAGCCTGTGGCAAGACTGGAGACCAAAGCAGAGCCACATTTTTTGGTATCCACTTCTCCCTAGTAAACAGAAACTCAGTCATCTTAACAGACCTAAAAGTAACCAAGAAATGCAAAGAAATAACAAGACACTTTGAAATTTGTATGTGGATACAAATGTGGGCAGTAGAATTTGCATAGTAAATTCTATGCTATGGAAGTCAAAGAAATCTCAAACATAAAAATGGAACTGGGTTACTATGAATGCAGAAATAGAAACAACTGTTGGGAGCCAGAGGTTAAAAAGCAAGTTCTCCATGTTAATACCCAAAACAGGGTTATTAAACCTCTCCAAATATTTTTGGGGCCCTGGCCAATGTGGTTCAGTGGGTAGAGCATCAGTCCATGGACCGAATGGTCAGGGTTCAATTCCTGGTCAAGGGCACATATCTTGGTGGTAGGCTCGATCCCTGGCCTGGGTCAGGGTGTGCAGGTGGCAACCAATCAATGTTTGTTTCTCTCTCTCCCCCTCATTCCTCCCCTCCACTCTCTCTAAAAGTCAATGGAAAAATATCCTCAAGAGAGGATTAAAAACAAAAAATCTTTCTTGGAAAGTAAGCTCTCTGTCTGAAGCCCACAGACTATACTTCTATAATTTGCTTTGTTGTGCACCTATAGTTATGACAATGCAGATGGTCAATGCACAAAATAGAACTAAAGCTAGCTTTCAGAGTTCCTAGAACCTACAGAATACTTGGGATGAAATATTCATCATATAAGCATGCAATCCTTTATTTTGCTTCAGTTAAGGAAGGTGTAGTTTGTGGACGAGCACATCATGCCATTGTTATAAAGTCTGCCAAAAGTTAGGGTTGTTCCCAGAAAATCCCTAGCTTCAATTAACAACAAATTATGTGATCTCTCATCCATAATGTAAAGATATTAGCTGGAAATCAATTACCAAAGTTAATTTTCCACTAAGTAAAGCAAGAACTCCTTTTTATTTTATGTTTGCCTCCTTCGGGTTTCTACTGAGGGGCAGGGAATTGGCCTTGAGGTTAGTTGTGGTATCTTAGGGACTGGTGAACTATAAGTATCTTGTATGGTTATTTATAAACTTGAATCAAAATCTTTTTAGGCCGAGCCGGTTTGGCTCAGTGGATAGAGCATCGGCCTGCGGACTCAAGGGTCCCGGGATCGATTCCGGTCAAGGGCATGTACCCTGGTTGCGGGCATGTCCCCAGTGGGGGGCGTGCAGGAGGCAGCTGATTAATGTTTCTCTCTCATCAATGTTTCTAGCTCTCTATCCCTCTCCCTTCTTCTCTGTAAAAAATCAATAAAATATATATTTAAAAAAAAAAAAAAATCTTTTTAGCTCCCCAAAAATGAAGGAGCCTTTTTCTTCTCCTTCCTTACAGAGCATCACACGTGTCATTCTCCCTTCTATCATCAGCTTAACACTCCGGTGTGGGGTGAATTTCCCGCCAAAATATAAGATGGCGCGGGCAATTATTTAGGTTTCCCGCGCAAAATCAGGGATTTTTATGATACCTATTACCCCAATGGGTATGAAACGGTTCGCATACGCAGGTAGGTATCTTTGTGAACGGCAAACAAACAAATATTTGGTAATACGCAGTTACAATCGGCCCGAGTTTACACGTTTCCCGCACTCCACCGCAAATCTATGAACCGAGTTAAGACGGCTCCCGCGGAGTACGCGCAATTCACGCGAGCCGACTTAACTCGTTTCCCCCACTCCAAGTGTTAATAGTCCTCTGGGTCCTCCCGAGCTTCGCTGTATCTTCTCTATGCTGCAATCAGCACTGCCCCTTGAATTCCAGGTGAAGAATAACCCTGGATCTGTGGAAGGGGAAGAGAGCATTGTCCTTTTGCCTTTCAGCATCCTTCCTGACAATGCCTGGTATCTTGTTGGCCTTTTTGGTCAGACACATTGTGCTAAAGCGGCAGAGAGTGCTCTACAAGACCCTTTTCTGGATCATTTCCCTTCACTGAAGCTCAGTTGATGATTTCTGTCCTCACACACAACCTTCCAGGTCTTCCTTAGGCTGACTTCCACCAATATAATATTTCCCGGTAGCTGTCATTCACCAACCTGATGTACACACTCTTTTAGATTGCTTACAAAAATGCTATGGTGAGCTCCAGTGCATCCCAACATTAAAGCTTTCACATAAAATAAAATAACATTTTTAAAAAGCTTTCACTTGAGAGAAGTACCAAGTTTTCAACATATCTTTTCCTAACTTTAGGTCTTTAGATCACTACCTTTGATCCCATAATGATTCCATCTAAAAAAATATTTTGATAGCCAAAAAGCTATAACCTGGAATGGAAGGGAAGAAAATACAACTACTGAGCTGCCACTTGTTGTAAAACTTTTCACTGAAAATTAGTGAACCCTCAAAACATATTAAGAGGAAGCTTGAAAGAGGGCACCTGAAACAGAGAATATAATTTAAAGAACCATTCATTTATAATTAAGATTTCAGCAACCTCAACTGTGAATCAAACTTTCATAAGATCGACTTTTGCTTTGGTCAATTAATATAGCTTTAAGTATCCTGAAAAAATTCACAAAAAAGTTAAGAGTTATATTAAGAGTTAAAACACTTAATATAAAGAGCAGAAAAAGCCCAAATTAAGCCATTTGCTTTTAGAAATTCCAACTGAACAAGCATTACTCACAGAAGAATTCCCAAAGTTCCCCACATACTTGGGCCATGGGGATGTGAGCAGGATATCAACACCCTTAAACTGAGGGGTCGAACACAGCATTGTTCTCAGGGAAGAGACATCCTTGGGACTAAAACTGTAACCTGGGACTGGCTCATTCAAGGACTCTGTCCCACTGAGGTACACAATCTGCAGCCCCGAGGTTCCAGTGAAGACACCTTTCCGCCCTGGGTTCAAAGAAAAATGGACAAGTTTTAGTCAAAACTGCAAAATGAAATGTCATTATGGGGATAAATCTCTCCCCACGCCACGATTCTGCTACCTCCCTGCCTTCCATGTCTACTGTAAAGCCCTGGAGGCCCTTCTGGCTGCTGGGTCTCAGTGTCGGATGGCTACAAGGTACTCCTGTTCAGTAAGAGCAGCTGCTGGAGCCCACTGGTCAGTCTGTTTACCTCAGGTGCTAATGAAAAAAGGTGGGAAGCAAAAGGCTTCCTGCCTTCTAGAGGAGATTCTGCATAGATTAAAAGAAAGCCAGACACCTGGACATAATGAGAGGTGATGAAAAGAAAAAGATACCTGCAGTTCTGAGGAAGGTATAGTCTAGAATAGATGTACTCTTCATGCAGGCAGCAGCTGCCAATTGAAGGAAAACGTTTCAAAAGAGCAGCTATTTGGGAGAAATTGGCAACTCTTCTAAATTTATTCCTTGGTTGTGCCTTCAAGACCTTGCTCCATCAGTTTTCACCTTCCTTTCATCTACTAAATCTCTTCTCAACTGGCTCTTTCCATTCAGGAAATAGAATATTAAACATACTAATGAATATACATACTAATAAAGGCACATACTAATTAATAAACACACATACTAACTGATAAAGAAACCTTTTCCTCTTCATTTTCACATTTTTCAAAAGAGTAGTCCGTCCTAAGTGCTTTACCTCTTAATTAGCTGCTAACCGACTGCAATCTAGTTCCCCTCTCCCACCATTCTCTTAAAGGTCACTAATCACCAATCGTCTCTACTCCTGAAACTATTCTCTCTTCACTTTATGAAAGGTAATATCTTTACCTCTCCCAACACACCTGTAATTACTTTCACCTCTGTCTGCCTGCCTTCTAAGTGAAGATATATGACCACAAGAAACTATCATCTGCCTGCTTCCCTTCTCATATTTGTTAACAATTTGATCCTCTTCTCAGCTTTATTTCTCATCTTTGTGGGACCAGCTCCCCAAAACCTATACTCTCCAACACTGACCTCATTTATAAACTCTGGAAAGATTACATCCCACTATAAATTGGATGTTCTGCCAGCACTTCAAGCTCAGTATCACGTGTTCACTATTAAGTTCATTGTTTGCTCCTCCTACTGGATCTCAAAAATTCTCTTTCACAGAAATAACCTAAATACTTCAGCTACTCTTTCCACTCTTGGCACTAACTTCAGATGGTAAAATGGCTGTCATAAATATCTACAGCAGTGGTCTCAATCCAAATCTAATAACTACAGTGAGAATTGCCATAAGTCAGGCCCAAAGTAAGAGCTACAACAAAAGGATCTCAAAATGTATTTCTCACATGGTGGTTAAAAACAACAAATAAAAATCTGTCCTTCAATTTTTTGCCTAAAAGAATCTCATGATTGAAACAAGATGAGCTTGCTTACAAGACGGTCATAGTTAGATGTAGGGAATCAAATAAAGGCCAAATGGATTATGGTGGGGAGGGAGAAGGAGGGCATATACAACAAAGAAAATGTAGAAGAGAAATGAGAGACCAAGAAAGAGGAAATGTAAAGAGCAGTGGAGCTATTTTAGAGGGGAAAAATGAGCTGAATGATCCAAGAGGCTTTGGACTGACAACAAGTGAAGAGAAAACAAAATAGCCAGACACTGAAAAGCCACTAAATGAGATGCAGGCGGGTAGGGAGGAAACAACTTTAAGGTGAAACTAAGGAGTGGACCTGGAACCAGAAAAAGGACAAAGGAAGTGAAAAACCCAAGGATCGGCACTAAAAGCTTCAGTTTCAAAAAGCTCAGTGAGACCTAGAGCTGTAGCTAGTAAGGAATCTATGAAGTAAGCTGAATGTTATATGGTGAGACCACATACATGGATTATTTTAAACATAATTTATACTTTACTCTCTATACACATAGACACGTAATTTGTTCCTTTGTTTGGCTGAAAGAGTACGTATTTGGTTGTGGGAACACAAGATTTGAGGGAGGTGGAACAAACCACAAAGGTCTGAACTAGATAATACCCTTACCTCTCCCAACATTCCCGTAATTATTATAGTCTTAGTCTTAAGGGTATAGACACAGAATTTGGGAAAGAACCCCCCGGGCCCCCATTCTGTCAGGCAGTAATAGCAGAAGAATCTGCCACAAATTTCCTAGGAGACTTTATTATGTTCACTACAAACACAAAAAATATCAACTTACCCAGATAAGTAATGTTCTCAGCTAATTCACAGCCATCAGCATCTTGGAAATATTTTACTGCTTCCTGGTTATTGGCACCTAGCACATATGTCTGAATAGGAGCTAGTGAGAGAAACAGACACGGCACCGCAGAGTTACCAGGTCTGCTCTGGAACTTCAGCAATGCTTCCTTCCACACAGGAAAAATAATCATAGCAAAAGTAAAGAGTCTGCAATCCTACATGTGGAATATGATCACCAGTTAGCATATCCTACACCCAACCTTGAGGCCTGATTATTAAATGGTATCACTAGGATGATGAAGTGAAATCTTAAAGAGGATGGTCAATGTATAATTGGGAAAAAATAGTCCCTAAAAAGCTTAAAAAACACACATACTTATACTGGAAAAAGGAAAGAACACATAAGATTTCATTTATTCAATTCTGGCCTACTTGAAAAAGAATGATTTTTCTGGAACTAATTCCAACCAAATTCAAAATGTGAATCAGCTCAATGCAGAGCTCAAAGGGAAATTCTTAAATAACTAACATTTGTGAAAACAACCCAAAAGAGACTGTGTAGTCTTAAAACTTTGTTAGAAATCATTTGAAAAATAAAAATAATTTCTATACCTTTTTTGATGCCAGTTTTATACTCCTCCCATTCAGCATCTGGAGTGGAGCCAAAGAAATTTCCTACACACAACAGCAGCTAAAATGAGTTTTTTAAACAGATATATGAGTTTTTTTTATATCAAATGGTACATAATTGATAGTAACATTACTCAGCTAATTATCCTAAGTAATGATCTCAAACCAGGTTTTTTTCCTTAATCAACTTGCAGAATTTCAATACATAATTGTTTAGTAACAGTTGTATAAATTACTACATTTTGTCTTACTGACTGTCACATTCAAGTTGGGAATGGGGAAGAGGGGGTCCAGGGAAAGATAAAGGGGTCCAGGAGAAATCAACCTTGAAGAATCCTCTGTGAAAAATAAAACTTTAAATATTAGATACCTTGAGAAATACAGAGCATGCCCAAACCGGTTTGGCTCAGTGGATAGAGCATCGGCCTGCGGACTCAAGGGTCCCAGGTTCGACTCTGGTCAAGGGCATGTACCTTGGTTGCAGGCACATCCCCAGCAGGGAGTGTGCAGAAGGCAGCTGATCGATGTTTCTAACTCTCTATCTCTCTCCCTTCCTCTCTGTAAAAAATCAATAAAATATATTTAAAAAAAAAAAAAAAAAGAAATACAGGGCATAAAAAACACATGTGCTGCCTGTTGTCTTTACTCGGCCTTTAACCCAATCAGCATATAATCCCCACACCTAGAATACTCTCCTGTACTCGAGGAGTTTACAGTCTAGTTGACAACCACACGTAACATTTAAGGCTCTTTGGTTTGTGAAGCACTTGCTCATGTTACCTGACTTAATCTACACCATATACTCATGAAATACATGTGTGCTGCCCAACCCAGTGGTCAGAATTACTTAGGTGGGGGGAGGAATGTATAGGGGAGTCAAATGGAGAGGGATGGAGACCTCGCTTGGGGTGGTGAACACACAATACAGTGTACAGATGATGTGTTGTGGAATTGTGTACCTGAAACCTGTATAATTCTGTTAATAAATTCAATAAAAAGGAAAAAAGAATGATTTAGGGATGTTCTGCTAGTCTGTTTTCACATTTGTGTACATTAATAAAGTAACAAGATTGAAATTTTAAAAGTATAAAAAGGTAAACAGGTCTCCTTCCCCCACTGCTCTGCAGCTACTAAGTTCCTATGCTCACAAAAGGTACCCAATCTAACAACAACAAAAAAGGAGCATGTGTTAAATCAAGAAATGAATAAAGGAGCCCAAACTTTATTTTTGTATGTTGACAGTAAAATTAAATCAGAAAAAGGAAACATCTTACGTCAAAGTTTCCACTTTTCTTCTGAATTGCTCGAACTCTATTGAATAAAACATCAAACTTTCCTTCAACATCTCCACAAGCCAAGCTGCAAACAAGAGATAAACATTAAGGCAATTCAGGAAACATGAGCAGGCCTGCCAGGTCTTCCTGGACCACGCAGACGTGATCAAGTCTTCCTGAGGCTACCTGACAGGTTCAGTGCATGTGAACTATTACTGACCAGGGGCAACTTCACCCGTCTCACCAACACCTTCAACTCACCCTACCTAACGTTTACCTTATCTTTTCCTCCAAAACTGAACCAGCTTCTCCTCACTTCCCAAATATTGTGGATCGGTCATTCACCAACCTGGTCACTAAGAATCAAAAATCTCCCCTCCAATCCCCAAGTGACATCAATCCCTTTTTCAAAACACCTTGCACATCCATCCTGTCCTTTTTATTTCCATTGTCATTGTCTTAGTCCAGAGCTTCAATCATCCATTCAATAAATACATACTGAACACCTATAATATGCTAAATGCAATAGACCAAGTCCTATGCTAAGAACGTATTAGGAGTACAAAGAGGGGTAAGACAGTTCAAACCTCAGAGTTTACAATCAGGGAAGGGATGATACTGTCGTAGTCATAAGTTTATACAGGGTGGATCAAAAGTAGGCTTACAGTTGTCTGTATGAAAACTACAATAATTAATAAATAATAATACAAAAATAAACTGTGTTTCACGTACTCACAACTGTAAACCTACATTTGTCTCAGTCTGTATAAAAAGGACTTCAACAGCCTTGGCTGGTGTGACTCAGTTGGTTGGAGCATCATCAAATACACCAAAAGGTAGCAGGTTCGATTCCCAGTCAGGGCACATACCCAGGTTGGGGGTTCAATCCTGGGTCGAGATGTGTGCAGAAGGCAACCGTTTGATGTTTATCTCTCACATTGATATTTCTATCTCTCTCTAAATATCTATAGAAATGTATCCTTGGGTGAGGAATGAAAAAAGGGGGTTGACTACAATAGGAGGTATGTGTAAAGTGCTATGGGGCAGGGAGGTAGAAAGTGGCAAGAGCTTAAGGTTCGTAAGGCAGACTGGCCCTAAGTTGTGAACTAACTTGTTCTATCATATAATTTCTGAATTTTTATAATTCTGATTTACATGGTTTTCCCACTTCTCATATTTTATGAATGTCTTAACGTATCTTGAAATATATTTCTTATTGTTTTGCCATTATCTCTTTCTGGTGTGCTTTTACTGTCCACATCACCGAACATTTTCAAGCTGGGTAGAGACATAAGCATATCTGTTTTAGAAAGATCCTTTCAGTAACAGAGTGAAATATGGTCTGGAGAAAACTATCAGCGTAAAGGGCAATGTCAAATGAAGATGGGGGAGAGAAACAGATGGGAAATTTAGAAATCCATTGTAGCAAATGTTTCTGAGGACTGAAACACAATTTGAAGTAGAGAAGTAGCATGGGAAATGGGGGAGAAGGAAGAATGGAGGACAGCTGCAAGGCTGAGCCACTGAGAGTCCTGTGATATAGATACAAAGTAGAGAACACCCTTACATTTCTTCTAATGCCTGATCTTCCTATCCATCCGGCAAAAAGCCAACAATGTTCTTTCCTCAAAAACATGAAGAGAACTCCACTGCGTGCAGAGCCACAGCCTCCCACATGCCCCTCATCTCTCTTCCTAGAGACTTCTCCAAGTTTCCCTAACAGAAACCTTCCCGACTGTCAGTCTGATCACTCTCTCCCTCTGCCATTCCCTGGGGTCGTTAGTTCTCCTAATAGGCTCACCCTAGCCATCCTGGGTCTGAATTTTTCTCATGCTTCAAATCCTGGCACATCTCTGAAGTCTTCCTGACCAGGTCAGAAAGTCACTCTCAAAACTTCGGAAAACCCAAAGCAAGCTCTGCAATAACTAACCTACTAAGCATTTTTACCTTCTGAGCAGCACCTCCTCTAGGGAGCCCCCTGGTCCCTATCAGTTACCAATTCTTGGTGCTCCCACAGGATCCCGCACTTCCTCTACCATAGAAGTCACATGGAATTACAGTTATTCCTGGGACAGCCATGGTTCAGCCTGTACATCACAGGACACCTCAAAATTCACCATCTCCTCGTGTGAGCCCTTTTCCAGTGTCTCCTAGCCCATTGAAGAAATAAAAAAATCTAGGACCCCAACAGTGCTGACTCCTTCTTACAACCAAAGCATCTCCAAACCCGGTGACATCTCCTCAATAAGCCCCGAATCCCTGCACTCTTCTCCCGCCCTCGCTGTCTAATCCTAGCTGCGCCCTCTACTTTGGCTCTCATTTGTTCTCCGCGTAGCAACTGGAATCACCCTCCAAAATGAAAATCTGAGCATGCCAAGTTGTTCTTAAACATTTCAGTGACTTTCTTCCTTAGGATAAAGACAAAAATATGAAGGCTCAATCCTCACGTTAAGCCCAATACTCCTATTATACACCCTCGCGGAACTGTGAGCCTTTTCCCCCTGCATTGATCACCACCGTGGCTTCACAGGTATCTGATTCTTTGGTTACTGTCTGTTTCTCGTCACTACAAGTTCCATCCAGGCGGCCACTCCATCTGTCCCCGTGCAGTGCCCGCCACGCGGCGACCGCTCCGTAAACGTGCGCTGAACGAGTGGGTGAATGGAATCCTCTCCTCGCGGCCCCGGCCGCCCGGCCCTCCAGCTCCCCCCGCCGCGAGCCGGGGCGCAGGACCCACCCACCACCGGCCGCGGCTCCGGGCCCTGCACCCGGCCGCACCCCTAGGAAGTCCGGCTTAGCCAACGGAGCGCCGGAGAAAAGAGGGGCCAGTGAGGCGTCAGAGGCCGGAGGGGCCGAACCGGGACAGGCCCGCGGGAGCTGGGCGCTTCCGCTTCTCTCGCGAGGGTCGCCAGCCGTTCCCGCCGGAAGCCAGGCCGCCGGCCAAAGAGCCGCCCCGCCGGGCAAAGACGGGATCGGAGCTCCCCGCCCGCAGAGAGTGGCAGGAGCGCACCCGCCGCGGCCTCGCTCCCATCCCCGCCTCTGGATCGCCCCTTCCCGTCGGGAGAACCCCCGCCCCCGCCGGCAGCCACGTGAGCGCACACGCACACCCAGAGGCTTCCGATTCGGGGCCACTCACAGGCGCAGCGGCTTCTGGGCCATCGGTCCCAAACCCCGGGTGGGCACCGCCAAAGCTCGGGACCCGCACCGCGCTCCTCCGGGCAGTGCGGTCGCAGCACAATAAGACGTCAGCGCACCCCCGCCAATGAGGGCTCTGCCACCTACGGAGAGCGCCGAGGGACAGAAGCCTCTTGCAGGTGCGTTCTCCTCGAAGAGGAATTGAGAGAGTAGAGGGAGAAAGGGGAAAGAGCATAAAGGAATCCCATTGTGATTTTTCTATTTCGGGGCAATTGGAGTGTCTCAGCTGCTAGAAAGTTCCCAGCACACACCTCACACCTGTGAGGATGGCTGTCATCAAAACGACAAGAAATAACAAGTGTTGGCAAGGATCTGGAGAAAAGGGAACCCTTGTACACCCCAGAGGGCAATGTAAACGGCTGCAGTCACTATGGAAAACAATATGGAGCTTCCTCAAAAAATTAAAAATAGAACTGCCATATGATTCAGCAATTCTACTTCTGGGAATTTATCTGAAGGAAATAAAAGCACTAACTCAAAAAGATATCGGCACCCACAAATCCATTGCAGCATTATTTACAATAGCCAATACATGGAAGTGTACATCAATGGGAAAATGGGTAAAGAAATGTTGTCTATACACAATGGAATATTATTCAGCCATAAAAAATAAGAAAATCCTGTCATTTGTGACAACACGGATAGCATTATGTTAAGTGAAATAAGTCAGACAAAGAGAAGTATTACATGGTTTCACTTATATGTGGAATAATTTTTTAAAAATTCACAGATACAGAGAGCAAATTAGTGTCTGCCAGAGGTGTGGGTGGGGGATCAGCTAAATGGGTGAATGTGGTCAAAAGGTACAAACTTCCAGTTTTAAAATAAGACAGGATATAATGTTCAGCAGGGTGACTATAGTTAATAATACTGTGTTGTATATTTGAAAGCTGCTAAGATATCTTAAAAGTTCTTATCACACAAAAAAATCTGTAACCGTAAAAAAAAAAAAAGTTCCCAGCACAATGTTGGATCCTAACCTAACCATATTACGCTAGAGAGCAAGACGCTCCCCCAACACTGGCTTTTCATAGGTTTTGAACCTTTTGAAAAATTAAAAGAATGGTCATCGCCTTCAAGGTGCACAATCACTTTTATTCTCACTGAATCATCTGAAAGTAAATTCCAGACATCAAGAAGACCTGTGCATGCATTTCCCAAGAATAAGGACCATCTTCCTACATAACCATAACACCATTAACACCTAAGAAAATTAACATTAACTCAATATCACCTAGTACATCCATATTTAAAGTTCTTCATTTGTCCCCCACGCCCCCCCTCCCCCACCACACACACACAATTTATACCTTTATTTGTTTTCAGTCGGGATCCAATCAGGTTTCACACTTACATTCAATTATATCTCTAGTCTCCTTTAATCTCCCATTGCCCACCTACATTTTGGTTTTGTTTTTCATGACATTGCCTTTTTTGGAGAGTTCAGGCCAGTTGATAGGAGATAGCAATGTTTAAAGAAATGGAAACAAAGGTCAGAGAGCTCCTGACAATTGAAGGACATGGAAAAGTCATCAAGGGCAGCCAAACAATTCAAAATTAACTAAAACGTAAAGTAAGTTTAAGGAAGAACAACAAAGTTCTGGTTTTCCTCACAACTTCTGCAATGCTTTTTGGGGCAATATCAAGTTCCCTGCCTCATAAATATTGATGCCCCAGCTTCGCTGGCAAACTAAGCATGTGTTTTTCCACTTTGGGGTAATGCAGCACGGCCCAGGAATGGAGATCGACTGAATTTTGAAGAAAAGTAGAAGTTTGCCAAACATGGACGGATAATAATTTCAGAAAGGAAACAACAGTAAGAAATGAAAACTCATCCATGGAATTCTGCATTATCTTCAAAACTTTTTTGCAAATCTAAAACTATTCTAAAGTAGAAAGTTTATGAAAAGAAAACTCATCCGTGGGAATGAAGGTGGATCAAGATAGTTAAACACAATATAAGTGTAACAAAAAATGAAATTTTAAAAAAGGGAAGAAAAAAAAACAAAACAGGAGCCTTGTATGCATGCCAAGTTTGGCTTTAGAATACACATTCTTCCCAAATGCACTTGGAACATTCTCCAGAATAGATTAGGGCACAAAACAAGTTTCAACAAATTCAGGAAGACAGAAATTATATCAAGTATCTTTCCAACCACAAAGGTGTGAAACTAGAATTCAGTAACAGGAGGAAAGCTAGAAAATTGATGAATATGTGGAAATTAAGCAACACATTCCTAAACAACCAATGGACCAAAAAAGAAATCAAAAGGAATATAAAAGAATATCTTGAGACAAATGAAAATGGAAACACAACATACCAAAACTTATGGATGTAGCAAAAGCAGTTCTAAGAGGAAAGTTTATAGCTATAGATGTCTTTATTAAGAGATACTATCTCAAATAAACAACCTAACATTACACCTCAAGGAACTAGAAAAAGAGTAAACTAAGCCTGAAGTTAGAAGACAGGGAACAATTAAGATTAGAGCAGAATAAAAGAAATAGTCCAGAGTATAAACAGTGGTAGTCTGGAACACAGATAGTGGGAAATGATGGAAACAAAGTTAAGAACTGTTTTTGGAGATGGAATTGAGGACCTCACCCACCTTCCTACTAACACCCAACTATGGATAAGATTGCCTGTCTTCTAAACTACACCAGTCAGTCAGTATTATCCACCTACTGATGTCCTTAGTCTG
Organism: Myotis yumanensis; assembly: GCF_028538775.1. Classification (NCBI taxonomy): domain Eukaryota; kingdom Metazoa; phylum Chordata; class Mammalia; order Chiroptera; family Vespertilionidae; genus Myotis; species Myotis yumanensis. The sequence goes on along the minus strand of NW_027223764.1, from coordinate 18,963,277 downwards.
GGAGGAAGATGATCAGGTCCCCAGGAGCCCCCCTCATCCTGCAAACGAAAGTAGGAACATATTTTATAAAATGCTTTTTTTTATGAGTGGCAGCCCCACCTGCCCACCCCCACCTCATACATACATACACATACACATTCTGTCTTTGTCTTTATCACATTTCCAAAGGGGGAATACATGTCAAGATGTCATCCATCCTGAGACATTCGATTCACACAAAGAAGAGACAGGAGGGCCCATCACATACACAAACTATCACAACACTCCTTTCACTGTTTCTGCTCAGTCTAAAAGACTCGGCCTGAAATTATTTTAAGATTTTTTGTTATTATTAACTTTTACAGAAAAGTAAATTACTGACACAAGCTGAGAAACTGTGAAGAAGTTTGTTTTATTTTCCTTTTTTAATTTAGATTCTTGTTAGCAATACATTAGCTCAATAGAAAAAAAAAAAACTATTTACACAGTAACTCAAAATCCAGCCACTTAGAAAATAAGCCCTCTCATTTGATTCGACTGAAAAGCCCAGGTTTATCCTGAACTTTGAGAGACTTAGTGTCCTAAATGGATAATTAAACATTCAAGTAAAAGGTAGGGGGTAATAAGTGTGTGTTTCTGAGGGATACTGCCCCAAGAGGAATTCAGGAGTAGCCACAGTTCTCCAGTTTACTCCAATGGCGGGATGTTTCTGGGACGGCCAGCATGGTTTCCTTTTGAGGAGTTGTGACAATTCATCAGCCTCAGGATTCAGGTCTCATTCTTCCACATTAAAAAAGACTTTGTTCCACAGGAATAAGTTTTTCATCGCTTCTCCAGCTTCTTGTACTTGGCTTCTGCAAGGGTGAGAGTTATATTTAAAACTGGCTCTTACAAAGATACTTCTTCATTAGTATTTCCTAGTAAGTTAAAAAATGTTTATTACATTAAAAAAATTTATTAGCCCCAATCTCATCAGCTGTCCAAACTGTAGGCACACCATAAATGTTAACTACCATATTAGCTAAAGACAGATATTTGAATATCTATCTAAATTTTATTGATAGGCACAGCTTAAGGTAAGAAGTCAAACACACACACACAGAATAAAGAACGCGACACAAGTTCACTATGTTCTAACCCTGTCAACAGCACCTGCTCAGATGGCTCCACAGGGAGTAAGCAGATCTACGGGCACTTGAGCCACTAGGAGCGTAGGAAATTGCCTCTCCAGGCACTGTGCCAGGCACCCTCTGGGAGCCAGACTGGCACTCTCAGGAAGTATAAATGTATGTTTTACCTTTTATTGTCTCATCCCCAGAAAGCAATTTTGAAAGATACAAAGATTTAAAAGACCATCAAATAGGCTTTTTAATGGAGTGGATTCCCTTTGTCTTTAAAACTTTAAAAGCACCTTGGTACAATGCTGCCTATTTAGTTAGGTTCAAGGTCACCATTCAGAAAATTTAATTTTAGACAATGAAACTGAATCACCACCCACATCAAATCTCAGTCTGCTACAAACCACTCTCTCGAAGTAGTCAACAATTGTTTCTGATAAAAATAAAATAATCTGTAAATTATATCTAGGATAAAAACAACTTTGTTATTTTTAGTCATGGTTATAAGAGCCAGAAACAGTAAGCCATCAACACTAAAAGTACTGTTTCCTCCTTAAAGAAAAAGTAATTATTGAAGAAAACCCTTGCATAACTATCCTGTTTATTAAGACATATGTATCTACATTATTAAAGATGCTCTAGCTCTTGCCTGCTGAACCACAATGAAGAGCTTGAGCTTTGTAATCAATCAGACCTGCTTTGGAATACAGCTCTTCCACATACTAGCTTTGTATCCTTATAAGCTATTTATCCTCTTCAACCAGTTTCCTTCTCTATAAAATAAGGCTAAAAATCATGTACTTATCTCATAGGTTTTTGAGAGGATAAAAAACATAATATATGTAAAGCACGAAGAACAGTGCCTGATATATCAAATACCCAGAAAATGTTCATTACTAGTACTACTAAGAAATTATTCTCACTAGGTTTTTGTGAAGATTAAAATAAATCATTGTAGCCCTGCCCAGATGGCTCAGTTGGTTGGAGAGTTGTCCTGTGCACCAAAAGGTGACAGGTTTGATTCCCGGTCAGAGCGCATATGTCAGTTGCAGGTTCAATCCTCAGTCAGGGCACTTATGGGAGGTAACTGATCAATGTTCTCTCTCATAGCGATGTCTCTGTCTCTCTCTCTCTGTCTCTCTCTCTGTCTCTCTCTCTTTTTCCTCTCCCTCCCTCTCCCTCTGTCTCCTTCTCCCTCTCCCTCTTCCTCCCTCCCTCCCTCTCAACATATCCTCGGGTGAGCATTAAAAAGAAAAAAAGATCATTGTAAGCACCTCATCAATATTAACTATCATATTAGCTAAGGTCATAACGGCAGGTACTCTTATTAAGCAAAACAGAAATAAAAATGGTTACCCAGTTTTTTGGAATATGCATCCAATTTGTAGGCTGCCTGTTCAAGAGCTGCTACTTGCTCCTCAATTACATTGATTTGATCCAGATAAGGCTGTAGTTCAGCATCTTTGAAAACAAAGACAGGCCACATGTTTCTATGGCTTCAACAAGTGGAATAGAAAAGAGTGAAAATGTAAGAGTGCTAGTGTCTCTCCAGCTCTGCCTAAAGCACAGAAGGTGGGATGACATGATTCTGATGACAAACGCTTTAGAAGACAGTAGCTAGCTGATCAGGCATGACTGTGACCTAGACAAAACAAGTCTCTCTCATCCATTAACTTTGTCTCTTAAATTCCTTATTCTACAAGCAATCTTTCCATTACAGATTCCATATCTTGGGGACTCCCAGACCAGGAAAGAGACAGGGAACACAAATATAAGCTAATGGGAAAAATATAGACTACCGTCTAAATGAGCATTTTCCACTGATAGATGTTCTGGTTTTCTGTTCATAAGAGTAATCCTTTATGGATTTCATTGTTAAATCAATTCACTGATTTCATTGTTAAATCAGAATCTGGCCACCCTTTCTTTTCCCCATCCCTTTTCAGGAATAAACTGATCAAATCAAGATTCAGAAGCAGAAATAACCATACCACCAGAACATGCTGCTCCTCAGAATGGAAGAAATGCACCTTAACTTTGTAATTCACTTAGAAAATGAGCTCCCTGAGTACAGAGGCCATGTTCCATCTCCTTCTCCATGGCCCCAAGCATAACAGAACATTTATTACAAATGTGTAATTATAAAAATTATTACTTACACTTCTGGTTTAAGTCCTTTAGGTTTCTACTAATGTTTATAGCAATATCTTTCATTTCAAGATACTTCAGGCTGGTTAATTTATTCATATTTTCCAGGAGCTTATAGTCTTCACTGGTGGCTTTAAAACAAACAGAAGATATAATGCCTTTAATATTTGTCTTGGATAATTGGAATGTGGAATTAAAGGCCAACTGGTAGTTCAAGGCAGGATCTAGGGCAGTGATGGCGAACCTTTTGAGCTCGGCGTTGTCAGCATTTTGAAAAACCCTAACTTAACTCTGGTGCCGTGTCACATATAGAAATTTTTTTATATTTGCAACCATAGTAAAACAAAGACTTATATTTTTGATATTTATTTTATATATTTAAATGCCATTTAACAAAGAAAAATCAACCCAAAAAATGAGTTCGAGTGTCACCTCTGACACGTGTCATAGGTTCGCCATCACTGATCTAGGGAATGTCAAAGGAGCAAGCCACTTTTGACCTATGACATTTATACTCAGCCTGTGTACTCTAAATGTCTAAGCAGAAACTCAGGCAACAATCAGCAAATTATTTAAACCAAATAAGATCCATAAACTTCAGGATCTGGGTTAGAAAGTGATATGATAAACATATGTCCTAAGAAAAGGGAAGTGAAATAGACTTGGTATTTCCACAGTGTGAAAACATGTAAACTGGGGAACTGCACCATAAATATTATTTATATATATAGTCAACTAGGACCTTACCACTTCTTAGTAACTCACTTATTACTATGTGATGATTCTACACTGCATTTTATGCACTGACTTTTCCAAACCATTTGCCTGCTTCTCATATTCTCAATTCTTTGCCCCATCCCTACTCAAAGCACATGGCTTCTACTCCAATTTTCTCAAGCTGCCTCCGCCTTTTTGCCTCATTTAGAAATTTCTCTGTACCTTAATATCTTCCCCAGAGGTACAAGTGCTTCATTCCTGCCAAGACAACTCCACCTGCTGTGTTCTTGATCCCCAACTCTTCTATCTCTTCAGGGCCTCTCTTCAATCATCTCCTTTCTCTTGCATTTCCAAACTCTTTCCACCTTGGATCTTCCTCTCTATTAGAAATATATCCAGGTTTCCTCCAGCCCCAAAGTGCTCATTTGCTCAAGAAAGCAAAGGAGCTTCACTGCTAACTCTTTTGAAAGAATAGTTTACACTCACTGCTTCCTCGTCCTCACCATTCACTCATGTGAACCCCTGCAGTCTGGCCTCTGCCCCTACCATCCTGAGAAATTACATGCCCCAAAGTCTCCTAACCATGAAATCCATAGTTCTAATTCTCCTGAACCTCTCTATAGTGTCTGACACTATGCTCTCCCTCTCTTCAGGAAATTCTCCCTTGGCTGCTATAGAATTGTATACTGTATTACAATGATTTTTAAATCTCCTAACTGTTCTTTTTAGGTTTCTATGCCAGATGCTTTTTAAACCAACCTCCTTAATGGTCAGTTCTCAACTTTTCTCAACTGTGACGCATAACTGATGTTTACACGGGTGGCACATTCCCATGGTATTTCCTTTCAAACTCAAAAAAGTATTTATGCAAGTAAAAATGACAATTGGGGGAAATTACAATCTGCTTAAAATTAACTAGTGGATAGAGCGTCAGCCTGAGGACTGGAGGGTCCCAGGTTCGATTCTGGCCAAGGGCACATGCCGGGGTTGCAGGCTCCATCCCCAGTAGGGGGCGTGCAGGGGGCGGCCGATCAATGATTCCCTCTCTCATCATGCTTCTATCTCTCTCTTCCTCTCCCTTCCTCTCTGAAATCAATAAAAATATATTTTAAATTTTAAAAAATTTAATCAATCATCTGAAAACTAGGTACTTAAAATACTGTTATTAAAAGCAAATTAAGTCCTAACCGGTTTGGCTCAGTGGATAGAGCATCAGCCTTTGGACTCAAGGGTCCCAGGTTCGATTCTGGTCAAGGGCATGTACCTTAGTTGCGGGCACATCCCCAGTGGGGAGTGTGCAGGAGGCAGCTGATTGATGTTTCTCTCTCATCGATGTTTCTAACTCTCTATCCCTCTCCCTTCCTCTCTGTAAAAAATCAATAAAATATATATTTTTTAAAAAAGCAAATTAATTGCCCTATACCGGCATTCCCTGAGATTTTAGTCAAGGTGCTCTGATCTACCTCTAAGCTCTTCCTTGCCAATCTCATCCTGCACAGCCTCAGCTCACAGCACCATGCAGGTGCCCCCCCATAGTAAAATCTGTTTCTCCTGCTCTGACCACTCTTTGAGATCTGGACTCATGTGTTAAAGTCACCTGAGTGTCTTAATAGTAGTCAACTGAGTGTCCTGGTAATATCTAAAATCAGCCAAGCCAAAACTGAAAATACTATTTTCACATTAAGCATAGTTCCTCTTTCCAACTTCCCTATTTTGGTTGATGGTACCACCCAGGCTTAATAGCTCAAATACTGGTACATCCATCTTGGGCTGCTCCCAATCCCTCAATACCCACCTTAACAAGTTCTACAAATCCCACTTCTATAATGTTCTTGCACCCATGCCTTCCTTTCCATTCCTTTTACAATCACTCTGTCACACTGGGCCAGACTTCACCTTTTGGACCCTCCTCAGCACATAGATCATGTGTTCATCTGTAAATACACCAGGAACCAAAACCTTAATCACCCAAGGGGTGTCACCAAATCCTCTGACCAACCTAACAGGTCCCTAAATCTGCAGGTCACTCCCCATTCCCCAATCCCTTTTCTCTCTGCCCCAATAAATACAACTGTTTTGGCCAAACACATTACTCACTAATACCACTGCACACACGCACTGGTTGTCTCCCTCCTTTTGGGCAATCATTCCCTTCACAACCTGCTCAAAATGCCCTTCCGCCAAGGAGGCACTTCTTGATTCTTTTTTGTTTTCTCAGTGTTAGTCTGCAATACGGAGGCCTGTAGAGTTGTATTAAGTATTCTTATGTGTGTGTGGTTTTTTAAAAAATATATATTTTTATTGACTTCAGAGAGGAATGGAGAGGCAGAGAGAGAGATAGACACATCCATGATAGGAGAGAATCATGGACCGGCTGCCTCCTGCACGCCCCCTACTGGGGATTGAGCCTGCAGCCTGGCACGTGCCCTGACCCCCTGACCGGGAATCAAACCTGGGACCCTTCAGTCCACAGGCCAACGCTCTATCCACTGAGCCACACCGGCCGGGCTTCTTATGTGTTTTTTAAGGCAGTTCGTGAATTTCTCCAGGAAGGAATGAACCTCTTTCCTTCCCACTCATGACGGCGCCAAACTTCCAACAGGCATGTTTCTGGGCAGGCGGGATTCGGGAGAGGGGGGCGCAGACCGAGGCTGCGGAAGCACCTCCCAGGTGTCCCCCCCGACGATGAACCGCAGCTCCAGCGAGGAGTGCCCCGCCTCACCCGTCAGTTCCCCAGTCAGGTAAGTTGCCATCTTGGCGAACATGTCCCGGCAGAGCTCAGTGATGTCAGCCTCCGCGGGCTCCTTGGCCTCCTCCGCCGTCTCCACCGCGGCATCGTCTGGATCAAAGGAGAATGGCCGAGTGTCCTGCCCACGGCCGGTCCCCATCCAGCCCCGGCATCCGCTCCCGCGTCCCTCCACCGGCCCTCATTCAATCGAGTCGGCTAAATTCCCCAATGAGCCGTACTTTCAGGCCCTCACTCTGTCCGGGCCCCCCTGACACATCAACTCTGCTCCCTCGCACCGGCTTCAGCGCCCACCGACTCCGCCGCCAACCATCTCACTCGCCCCGACGGGGCACAGGACACACCTGCACACACGGGTCCGCCCCTCCGACCAGGTGACCCCGGCATCCGGGCCCCAGCCCACATTCCCAGGCCTCCCTCCGGACACTTCATCCCCCTCCACTCGGCGTACCTCTAACCGGCTCCTCTCGTTGGCTCGCAGGGACACCTTCGGGCGCCGCCGCCGCCTCCGCCGCCGCCGCCATGCTGGGCCCCGCGCCGCTTCCGGTTGGGGCGGGCCTGCGCATGCGCACCGGGAGCCCTGGGTTCCCCCTGCCCTCTCTCCGCGAAGTTTTGCCGCGCAAGTTTGAGTAACAAAATGTAAGCGTGAAGCCACCATTGGAGCTAAGAAAGGCTATCGTGAGTGGATCCACTGCCAAGAGTCGCGACGTCTGGAACTGAGGATGCGCTCATCCTAGAGGGGTCACTAGTCTAGTGAGACTCGCGACCCGTCCGGGTCGGTCTGAGGATCGAAGGCACCGGAGACAGGTCATCCCCTCCCCGGAGACTCCGCGCCCGGCTGCTTAGTCGCCAACGACTGCTCGGAAAATCCGCGCTTTTGAGAGTAGTCGCACTCAGGCTTAGGGAAACCTTCCGGCGTTGATCCCTGCGCCGAAATACTCTCCCTTCCAATGTCCTGGATGAACCCCTACTCCTTGGCCCCTTTTTCTTAAACTGCAGGATGGCACCTCCTTCTCTTGCTGATGCAGCCTTTCTATAAGAAGGCTTAGATCGTAACTTTTTTTAGGGCTGAGGATAGACTGTGGTTCTTTACTGCGTGGTGCTATTTCACAAGTCTCCTAGGTGTACAGAGTGTACTTGGTGGGATGGGAGAGCGGGGGTGGGTGAAGGAAACGGATAAGAAAAAGCGGCTGGGGAGCAATGGGAGATGCAAAATGAGGAAGGGATGAAGATCACAGGGGAAGGGAAAGGAGATATATAGGAAGCCCTGAGATGCAGATCTGTGCACCCAAAATCTTGGTGTAGAAGTTTTTGGTCTTATCCCTGGTTATCTTCCATCTGCACCCTCTCACCCTCCCCCACTTACCAACTACCCCCCCACACACACACACACCAAAGTAAGGGGGCTACCTTGTTCCCTTCATTCTGAGGACCAGGTCTCCTAGGTGACTGTCTCCAGTCTCTAATGGTACAATCATAGTGCCCACCAGTTCAAACCATTCCTATGAGCCAGAAGATCTTATTTCAGGACTCCCGGAGCAGCCAGCTCCTTCATATTGCCACTGCCTCCACTCCAGACCTCCCAGCAGGGATGAGCTGTCCCCACCCCAAGTACAAAGATGACTCTCAGTTCCAACTCTTTTCTTCCCCTTACAGTCCCAGAAGCAAGTGCACAGTATTGATTTTCCTAAGGATTTTTATTGATAGTCACCAGGGAAACCCACACTGTCCAATGGAAGAATAGAGCCAGAGCCTAGCACATCTTAATCCAAAGATCACTGAATCTTGGGGTCATTTCTTTGCCTGATTTTCCTCAGGCTCCAACTTCATCCTGGTTTACAGCCCCTTCAGTTCTGTGTTCTGTAGGAGGTTGGGCGTAGGATCCTCCACTGAGCGTTCATGGACTCAGGTTGGGGAGGTAATCACTCCAACTCCTCTGTGACATTGTAATCTCCCCACATGAGAGTCTCCTCACCTATATGACTTCCCCTTCTCTTCTACAGGGAAATCCTATGGGGGAAGACAAGAACCCAATAGGTTCTAGGTCTCTAGATGTCCAATGGGTAAGACTGGTAAGTAGGAAGACATCTAGATATTGCTACTCTTGGATGCTATATTTTTCAGAGATCATGACTATCCAGATGCTTGGGGAAATCATTACCCTCCCTTCCTTTATTCTGTTTGTTATTGACCTTTTTGATTGTTTGTTTAATCACTACAGCAGAGATGGGAAGCACAGGGTATGAGATCCAGTGGGAGATATTATTTCACAGAGCTATGCAGAGCTGCAGAGCTACACACAGAAACACTGAGTCACAAGCCTAAGCATGACGCTCAGTTACACACAAAAACATGGGCTTAAAAGGCCAAACACAGGGTAGGACTTGGCAGCAGCAATGGTGGGAACTGTTGCCCTAGAAATAGAGGGAATGTGCAGAGGGGGCCTCTGGGAAGGCAGTGAGAGAGGAGCCTGCTGTCAGATGCTTTTGGAGCCCTCCACCACCATTGTCCTACCCACCCTCGACTCCCCAGGGGGCTGGAGTCACAGCTGGGGCTGGCTACAGGTGTTCCCAAATGTCTGCTCCCCCTGTTAGAAGAAAAAGGAACAGACAGGTCATTAGAAAGAGGACTTTGTCTCCCATTTTCCTTTTATCTGGATCTGATTCTCCAATCCCAGACCATCTCCTAGAGGCCAACGCATCCCTCAGGCCAGAGCAACCACCTGTAGGCGTTGCCCCCACCCCTAACCTCCCCTATATACTGACTACTGTGAAGAACATGTCACCCCAATAGCCTGAAACAGATCTCTCAAAAATGTTTTGCCTCCACCCACTGAGTGGAGAAGATGGTAGATAGAGTTCAACTGTGGGGAGCCAAGAGGACTCGAGTGAAGGGCCACTCACCATGCCTGGGGAGGGAGCCAGCTGCCCCTTCCTCTCCAACATGCTTAGCTTTGAGCCCACCGCATCAACCTGGGCCAGGACTCCTTCCAGGACAGACTCCAGCTGCAGAACTCTCCTTGTGAGCCTGTTCAGAATTTGAGAGAGACCAAGGAAGCAGAAATATGTGCTTGGGGGATTGAGTGTCTGCAGGGGAAGGAGAACAGAATGGTGTGTGTCTAGCTGGAAGAAAAGAAGGTAAGACCCAGCCTTTAGGGAGAATTAAATGGGGGCAGAAGTTCTTCCTAGGCTAGGACAGAGGATTAGAAGGTTGTGAAAGAAGTTCAAGGTAGGATATTTAAACACAGTTAGCCCTCCGTCCCTGGCTGCACGTACGTGTAGAATTCTTCTCCTGAAACCCAGTCACCTGCTCCGGTAGCCTCTGGACCCAATTTGCCTGGTGAACTCCTCACAATGGACGAGCCCAGGTTCTCAATTTCAGCATTGAGGGCCACCTGATCAGGAAGTCAGAGGTCAGAGAGGAGAAGATGACTCTGGGAAGCCATCAGCTCTGGTTCTAATTCTCTTTCAGGAACAGGCCTTGGGCTATAGTTCTTGCTATGCTACTTCCCTCTCAAACTCTGGAGACAATGGAATCAGAGTAGTGGCACTGGACACAAAGCTGGCCCAACCTCTGGAAAGGAATCACAACCCAAAGAAACAAAACACAAGCTCCTTGAGGCCTTGATTAATGAGGTGTTCACTAGAGGCCAACTCAGTTTGGGAGAGGAGGGACAATACCAGAATTCCTCGTACTGTCCCTCCTGCCCTTGACTTTTTGGTCTACATTAGAAAGGGATGAAGCAGGAATACTACTGACAGCGAAGGATAAGAGTTTGAAAAATCTCAAAAAGAAGGAATCATCAGGGATTCTTGAGCAATTGGACCTTTCCCCCTACAGACTATTTTAGAGCAATAGTTCTCAACCTTGGCTATGCATTGGAATCACCTGGGAAATTTTAAAAAGTACTGATTTCTGGGGTCCCCAACTTTCACACACACACACACAGTGATTCTGGTCTAGGGTGTGGCCTAAGTATAAAGATTTTTTAAAAATCCTCACCCAAAGATGTTTTTTATTGATTTTAGAGAGAGAGGAAGTGGGGGGAGAAAAATATCAATGAGAGATAAATATTGATGGGCTGCCTACTATATGCACCCCGACCAGATGTCAAACCCATAACCTTTTGGTGCATGGGATGATGCTCCAACCAACTAAACCACCTGGCCAGGGCTGAGTATGAGGACTTTTAAAGGCTCCCATGCATTCTAATATGCAGCAATTTGAGAACTACTATTCTAGAGAGCTCTTTCCTGCTCATCTATTGGAAAGTTTTCAGTTTGGGTTTGTGTTCTGGGCAAGTTGACCTGGAGGGGAGGGTGAGAAATTTCCTTATACTACCTCTCCACCAAGCAGCTGAGCTCACCCTCTCCTCCTCCAGGTCCTGTTGCATTTGTTTTTGCTCCTTCTCATCCAGGACATGATTCCCATCTTGGTCAAACTTGGTGAAGGTAGCTGTGAGCTCAGTGATCTCGTGCTCTTTGTGCCCCAGTCTGAGGAGAACAGGATGATGAAATAACTTCTGACAAGCTGTGTCTGTGATCTCTTGATTATGGACTCCCTACTCTTTTAGCCAGACTCTGGCAGGAGTCTCATTCTCTAGGGAAGAAAGGGACCACCTCATAGGAAAGCCGGGATCTCCAAGGTCTAGCAATTTTACCCCCAAGAAATCACTTGAGTCTATTTCTTTCATTCCTGTCTCCTGATTCGGGCCCTTGTGATCTCCTACAACGCAAAATCTCTTTGCCTTAAATAACCTGCCCTCCATTTCCTCAGCCTCCCCTTTACTCCCTACTTGAAACCCATTCTCTATAATGCAACCAGGGTAATTGATCTTTCTAAAGTATGGGTCTACATGTACCCCGTCCCTGCTTAAAATGCCTCTTGAGCATCCTATCCTTTGGATAGAGTAGTAGTGTTTGAGACTTTTCCCAATGTGGTCCTTGCCCATTTCCATGGCCTCATCTCCTGCTATGTCCCACCTTTCACTGGATACCTTAGCAATGAGCAACTACTTATTATTCAGTGCCTGGCCTACAGCTGGTACTTACAATATATTTCTTTAGTGTTTGTTAATATGTTTAACTGGGAAGCTGGGCGGGAATAGCTAAGGAAATAAACCAGTGTTTGTGGGGGAGCACGGAACCAAGATCAGAGTTTTGTGGGAGTGAGGGATGTATACAATGATCATGGAATTATATTACATTACTCCCAAGAGTTGGTTCAACAAAGTCCAGAACATTATAGAACATGGTCATAGACCTTTAAACCAAGGGCACAATTCTGAAGGACAGGATCAGAGACGTATAAGCCAAGGTCAAAAGCCCATTAGCCAAGGGCAGAGACCCATAGGACAAGATCAGAGGCTTATAGGCAAAGGATGTATGGTTGAGGGTCAAGAATTTATAGACCAATATCAGAGAAAGCTGGATCTCTGATTGCTCACTCCCTCAAGGTGTTCGTGAAATCCTCAAACTGGATCTCCTGCTCCCCACCCTGCAGGACCTTCTGCACATCCGAAACCTGTTTCTTCCTGAGACGCAGCCTCAGTAGGGTCTTGTTGTAGCCCTGGAAAGGGAAACAGGCACCAGTTCCCACAGCCTCCTCCTCATCCCTTCCCCTCACCCCCATCCACAGGATTCCAGGATTCCAGGGACAGATTGAAAGGACACAAGAGCATAGGCCCCTACATCAGTCAGGAACAGACCAGGACACAGAGCCTTGGACATGGGCCCTGATGTAGATATGCAGTTCAAGGAGACTGAGTAGTTACCTGTTTCAGGAAGTCGGAAATCTGTAGCTCATCCTTCTGTCCAGCCAACTCCTCCTTGACCTCTGAATATGTGTCATTGATGATGGCAAGAAACATGTTCTGTAGGGTAAGGCAGGGATATGGGCCCTCATGCCCAGACCCACTAACAGCATGGAGCCCACTGGCCCTACTAATGTTCTAGACATGTTCTAAAGGGGCCATGCTTTCAACCCCAGATCTGGAGCCCACTAACCCCTGAATCTCAAGGTCCCCAGAGCCCAGCCTTTTAGCAGTCCTGTTAGTGATGGATCATGGAGTGGTGACCTCACTCCATTGCTACAGTAACCTGACCAGAAAGATACCCCAACATATGCCACAGTTCCTCCATGTAAGGGCCCACCAGGCACTGAAGCCAGAAACTTTCCAAGGTGTTAATATAACACCTCTTTATCATCAGTCCATGTCTGTATCCCTATCTATTGATCAAATAAAGAAACCTGCTACTTTGTTAATAAAAATCAAACCCAGATATTTCATGGTTATCAGGAAGAAAGAACAAATACACAACAGTGGTAGTAAAAATAGCTAGTGATCCCCACAGGAAGGGGAGTTTTTGAGAAGAGGCGTGGAAGCTTTTAGGTGAAGCCCCTTCTAATGAGGCATTTTTCTCTCTCTTTCCATCCTTGGAGAATACAGGTTTGATGTTAGTGAGGTAGCCTGCAGATTCCCTTATACTGAGTAAACTACCTGACCATGCTGACCACACTGACCAATCATATTAGCCAGCTCTCAGAAGATCCAGCCCACCCCCACAACACACTCCCCATCTTTTATTTAAAAATCTTGAATGCAGAACAGGTTGGGGGGGATGTCAAAACCCACCTTGCAGGCCTTCTACATCTCCCCCCTCAGGTCCCAAATCCCCACCCTGTTCTCAGAAGGACCCTCACCAGAAGCACGAAGAAGACGAAAAAGACATAGGTGACAAAGTAGGCAGGTCCCAGGATGCGGTTGGCATTGTCGATAGCATTGTAGTCAAAGTCCCCAAGGATGATCCGGAACTGAGTGAAACTGAGAGACCAGGTTCTGGGTTTTACCCAGAGCCTAACCATACCCTGATCCCAACCCATACCCCATCCACTTTCCTAATGCTCTTTAGTGGACTCAGACAGACCCCTCACTGCACCTCCAACCCAATCCGATGGAGACAGGACAGGATGCACAGATACTTGAGCACATGCATCTGGGCCTCCAGAGACCCTCACACAGATGCTTTAAACACAGACATGCCCATGTGAATATACCCAGCTTCCCCAAGGCTATATACACCCATGGAGTTAGAGGATGAGGGGCCAGGGAAAGAGTGAAGGGGACAGGACACACACATGCACTTGATGAAAGTACTAAAGTTTTCCACTTGGGTCCCGAAAAGCAGGTAGCCGAGCTGGGCATAGGCGAAAAATATGATGAAGAACATGACAGCGAAGCCCAGGATGTCTTTGGCACAGCGGGCCAGCGTGGAGGAGAGCTGGGTCATGGTTTTGTTGAAGCTGATGTACTTGAATATCTGGAAGGACCATGTTGAACCAAGCAATTAAAGAAAGAAAATCTTTAAACAATCCACTTCAGGGGACTATGGAGGTCACAGGAGTTGCCAAAACAGGCAAGGAAAATGAGACAAGTATTGAGGAAGGGAGAATGAGTGCACTGAGGTGAAACTGGGAGTAAGGAGTCCCAGGGTACCTTGATCCAGGCAAAGAAGAGGTTGACGGCATTCATGTTGTTGTACTGTGTCTGCCAGAAGGCGAGGAACTCGAAGTCAGCATATGTATTTGGCTGTTGCAGGAGCTTCCCCATCAGCCTGTTCACCTCAAGAGTTCGGAATATGTGAAAGCCCACAGCTACAATGGAGAGCTGTCATCACAGGGGTTGAGGGGTCAGAAAAGTCAAGGAGATCTCAAGGGAAGGTCAGCGATGAAGTCATAGGGCTAACACAGGTGGGAAACAAAACATGCTTCATTGCTGAGTTCTTGACTATCCCAGGTTCAAATGGAACTGGAGAGGATTATTGGGGAGCGTCTTCAAGCCCAAGAGAAGGTTCTGGGGCCAATGGTAAATACCTAAGTTGTAAAGGACCATAGAGAACTGGAGCAAAGTAAGTTTATTTCCCCCACCACTTCCCAGCCTTGGTCAGGAAATTAATGTGTCCTATTAATAGGAATGAGATAAAGATGAAGAGGCAGGATATTTTAATATGAGAGAAAAGGCAGGAGTTTCAAAGGGGATCATAAAGGCAAGAGACAGATGAGGAACAGAGTGTCAAGTACCTAAAGAAAAGAGCAGGGTCTGGATCAAAGACTTGAGGGAGAAGGGATGTGGGAGACAAGGCTTTCCCAGGGCTGAGTCAGGGGAACATCAGCCTCTTGCTCAGAGAGCTGTTACAGAGGGATTTGACCAGAAGTCATAAGGAGGACTTGGGACTCTAAAAGGAATAACTCGGAGCCCCTGTCAGGGTTGATTCCCCCATCTCCTCCCAATATGTCCCAAGTCCAAGATATCTCTTCCTCACCAAAATGACCACCAGGTCCAGAATGTTCCAGATGCTGCTGAGGTAGCGAAGTCGGTGGACGTGGAGCTCCAGGATCTCCTCCACCACGTAGTAGAAGATGAAGATGCAGAAGATGATCTCACAGCCAATGATAAAGAAGTCCCAGTTGCTGACATAGCGAATCAGCTTAACTGTGCGGATTTGCCAGGATGGGATGGCACCTCCTGTAGCTGGAAACTCCACCACCAGTCTGTGGGAGGAGAGATGTCTGGTGGGGCCTGGGCTGGGACGGTTACTCCCATTCCCTTCTCTCCCTATCCCCAGCACAGGTTACATGCTTAGGGAAGGGCCTCGAGCAGAGAAGAGAACCAGGAATCATGGATGGAGGGATGCAGTAGGGAAAGGGGACCCACCTCAGAACACAGAAAAGATTGATGTTGGCGTTGTAGACTGAGAAGTCGATGAAGACCACCCGAGTGCCCCTGTCTAGCCACAGGCTCTCCTGAAGGTCCCGGAGTGCCTCTGCACTGCCCTGCCGGGATCCCGGAAGGTCCAGGTAGTAGCCACCTCCACTGTAGCTTGTGAGCTGGCCCCAGTGAGAGGAGCCCCCCAACTCATCCTGTGAGTGGTATGTCCACCTGCCGAGGAAGAAGCCATCTAAGCAGATGTCTGAGTCAACCTAAAGCTGATCTCCCAAGGCAACGGCAATACTTTATGATTATCTGGGCTTTACAGTTTCATACATATTATATATACATATCACATATATAAGGTCTCCCCAAAAATGTACACACACTTTGAATAAGTAATTCCAATGTTTCTTTCTTTTCTAATTTAACCCATTGAAATGAATAATTATACATTTTTGGGACACCCTGAATGTATATTTCACATATACTATCTTGTTTGGTGTTTTAGAACTGATGATAAACATTATCCACATTTTGCAAATGAGGAAACCAAGACTCAGAGGTGTCTGAGATGATCCAGCTAGTTAGTGGCCAAACTGAAACTCAAATGTAAATCTCCTAATTTTTCATGATGTCACCCAAGACTAGGGATCACATACCCAAGCCCCACTTTTGACCCCACCCTGAGTAGACCCCTTACAGGAAGCACCAGGCCCATATAATACAGAAAAGTCTCTTTCTGTTCTTGTGGTCATGTACCTAGCTGGGTAACCTCATGACTGTTCTGATTACAAACTTTCTACCCTGGACCCCTTTCTTTCCTGTTCTAGCCATCCTTTCTCCCATAATTTGTCATCGATACTTGATTCCTTGCTGCTCTCCCTATCAGTTCCAAGGGTCAGACTGCCAACCCTGAAGCATCGATACTGACTCATATGACAGTATCGATGCTTCATCTATTCTCCATATTCTCAAGTGACTTCTGGGCAAGAAAAAAAAATGCTGTCTCTGGCAGGAGTGCCTCCAGAGTAAGGCAAATGTGACTGTGACCTGTATGTGGAAACAAGTCCTGAGGCTAGGGTTCAGTCTGCTAATGTACCTTCTCTGCTCCTGAATGACTCAGACCAAAGCCTCCAAACAGCCAAAGTTGGGACTCAGAGAAATCCCCCTCCCCATTTCTCTGAGTACCCCAAGGCTCTACCTCTGCTTTTACCTATGGCTCTGTGGAAGTGGTTTCCAAACCTTGGGATGGTGTCAGGCCCAGAGGGGCAAGCCCTATAATATTGGTGTGGGAACTCACGCTGTGCCATTGAGGGGCCCAAAGGGGAGCTGCTCTTCTTTGTCCGGAGAGTAGACGTCATAGCAGCTCACAATGTCCTCTCGGAAGTCCTCATGTACCACACAGGAGTCATTGCGGACCCTCAGCTGCCGCAGCCTTGGAACCCCCAGCAGCAAGTTCTCATAATAGATGAAGGAGTGGGAGCCATGGCCCAGGCTCTGGTTGTTGTACCATTTGGTCCAATACAAACTGTCCAGTAGTGGGCCCTGGGCAAACTAGACCACAAGCAGGGTTGAGCCTGACCCAGCCTCATCCTGACCTCTACCCTTAGAATGACCTTTGCCCTCACTCCCTGTTCCCCCACCTTGTCTCCAGTATGCTTCTGTTGGACTCCTCAGCTGACCCATGAACCTTAATCAGATCTTGACCGAATGTGGCCTTACTCTTTATTTAATATGTATTTAGAAGTTCAGTCTTACCTCTGACTTCCAAAACCAGTCTAATTACTGGCTTGATGCCCTGATCATCATCCTGATCTCTCACCTACCTCTACCTTAACTCTAATCTGACCCATTAATCCTCTCATGACTCTTTGATTCAGCCTGATACTAGTGTCTGGATATGGTCTCATCCATTGTCTGACATACCTGAACTCTGGCCTGTATGTGGCCTCATCCTTCAGGCCATTGAGAAGGAGAGGGAGGGGTAGAGGTTATGTCATACTTACATCCCAGAAGTCTGCCATGCTGCTGATGGCCTGGAAGGAGACTCTGGTGTCTGATGGGGTATGTAAGAAGAGCTCAGACATGACTTTGGTGTAGTAATAGGCACTGGAGCTTGTCATACCATAGGTCACTAGAAACCAAACCAAAAGGCATCCTTCTCATCCAGAAACAACAACAACAACAAAAAAAAAAACAAAACAAAAAAAAACCAGGAAAACCCATTGCCCTTGGGCCAGCAATGCTACCTAGATGGAAGTCTATCGGACCCACCCCCTAGAGTTGACTGGCGAGGCTCATGGTGGCACTGGGGAAACCAGGGGCTGCGTTAAGGAAGAGTTGTGGCTGCAAGGTCTCCTCCTTCCCTCCTAACTCACCTCAGAGAGACTGAACTCCACTCAGTAATTGTCTCTTGACATTGCCATTCTGAAAATTCACTTTTCTCTTCCTGAACCAGCTTAATTCCTAGTTCTCACTCCCTGGAGCCAAGAAAATTTCATCTTCTGCGTCAGATAGTGCTTCATTTTATTTGCCTTATATTTATGTCCTTGGGAAAGTGCCTGCAAATTCTAGAGGACTCCAAGGCCTTGGCCAAATACCTTACAATGGAGATGTGGTCTCCTGGACCCTGGAGTCAGTTTGCAGCCATGAGGGTCAGAGGTAAGCATGGCACCTCTGGCCCCATTGCATCCTGATGGGCACAGTTGTCTCCTGAGAGAGGAACTCAGAGCATCTCCAGATTAAAAAAAAAAGGACCTGACCTTTGCCCTGAAGAACTGGATCTCCACCCACCACCCTAAGACAGACACCCAGTCTGAAGTAGGGCTGTCAAGGGAAAGTATTTTTCTGGTTAAAAGGCAGAATTTGAGGAGTATAGCCATTTATTTTACAGATTGACCCTTAATGGATTCTTTTTTCCTGTAGTTTGTAATTTGCTAATATTATGATTTATTTTGTTGCTAAATATTTTAGCTAGGTCATGAAAGAGAAAGATTAAAGAATAGTTGTAGATTAAAAGAAAGTAAAGAAACATGACAACTAAATGCAATGTGTGCATTTAGTTAGGATTATATACTGGACCATATTTTTTTCTTTTGCTATAAAAGCTATTAGTGGAATAATTGCTGAAAGTATAATAAGGTCTATTCATTAGATGATAGTATTGAATCATGGATAATTTTCTGACTTTGATAAAAGAATGTCCTTGTTTTCAGAAAATATACATTAAAGTATAGGAGTAATGGGACATTTTTGTCTGCAATTTACTCTCAAACAGTTGTATGTGTATGTAGCTAGATATATAGAGAGAGAATGATAAAGGGAAAGCAAGCATGGTAACGTGTTCATATTTGAGAAATCTGGGTGGATGGAGCTCAGAATACTTTGTGTTACTCATACAACTTTTCTGTAAGTCTGTAATTACATAAAAATGTTTAAATAGGATTTACTGGCCTCTAATGAGCAATTCCCTTTTAAGAATTTTCCTTTTCAAATTTTGGGTTACATTTTCTCCTACCACCCCATCTGGAAAGGGCATGACTTGGGGTGGACTGGAGCTTGTTCATAATCTTGGAGGGAAAAGGGGCCAATATGGCCTCAGATTAGACACAAGCAACATCATACTTTTCCAAGGGGGACATCAGCAAAGAAGGAAGCTTGTTACTTCACATTTCCCCATTTCATTCAATGAAGTCCAATAAATGACTTTACTTCTCTTTAGCCCATATCTGTGATTACCTATCCTAAGTATCTGGAAGGCTCGGACTCAATTTTCTGGATCTGGATAATGGGCTGGAAAAAAATTTTCTGCCTCCTGAGAGCCCATTCTATTACACAGTTAGAGCTGATGGTCAGTGAGCTGAACGTTTCCTAATGACAATAGGCTGATTAAATTGTTGCGCCTTCAGAATGGCCACTAGGTGGTACTCGTTGCCATAGCTTTTTCTCTAATTCTCCAAATCTGTTACTGCTCAAAATTAACATTGCTCTGAACTGGTTGTCAACTCTTTATATATATATTTGTATTGATTTCAGAGAGGAAGGGAGAGGGGGAGAGAGATAGAAACATCACTAATGAGAGAGAACTGTTGATTAGCTGCAACCCCTGCATGTACCCTGATTGGGAATCAAACCATGACCTTCTGGCTCATAGGACAACACTCAACCACTGAGCCACTCTGGCTGGGCTAAATCCCTATTATTTTTTTTAAAATATATTTTATTGATTTTTCACAGAGAGGAAGGGAGAGGGATAGAGAGTTAGAAACATCGATGGGAGAGAAACATCGATCAGCTGCCTCTTGCACACCTCCTACTGGGGATGTGCCCGCAACCAAGGTACATGCCCTTGACCGGAATCGAACCTGGGACCCTTCAGTCCGCAGGCCGACGCTCTATCCACTGAGCCAAACCGGTTAGGGCCTAAATCCCTATTATTAAGGTTGAGCTGGCTCAGATCACTTCACCCTCATATGAAAAGAACTTTATAACTCTCTGTGTCTGGATGGACCATGGTAACTGAATATGCTAGGAAAGGTGTGAAATCCTCCTCCTATGGCCATTCCTAATCTTTGGCGACCACTTCTAGAGGGGTAGCCTTTCTGATCCTTCATAAGCGTTATTCTGATGCTTTCAAACAGATCTCAGTTTTCTAGAGGGTTAAATTTTACTTTTCAATATTTCTAAAATGTATGCCTTGTTGTGAAATGACAACTGATATTTATTGAAAGCTCACTTATGCTAGGCACTATACAAAGCACCTTATTTGTTTTCACCAATCTCACATTATTCTCATTTGATATATAAGGAAATCAAGGCTTCCAGAGATTTAAGTATCTTGACCTATCTTGCCAAAGGACATGGCTAATACCAAGTTAACAGGTTGTACTATCAGATAAACCAAGGCATCTTATTCCTGATTCCATGCTCTCTCCATTACCATTGTGCCTTCACTAATGTCATAGTTCTATGTGACCAATTATTTTCTGCCATCATTATGTAGCTGTACCACATAAGAAATAGAAGCTCACCTACAATTTCCTGAACCTTCAATATACTTCTGTTCCTTCCCTTGTCAATTCTAAGAATACTCAATCAAGAAAGATAACTTCCAAAAAAAAAAGAGCTTTTATGAAGGTTCTGCAAAAAATTAAAAATAAAACCACTATATCATATGATCTAGCAATTCCACTTCTGGGTAGTTATCCAAAGAAAATGAAATCACTGTCTTGAAAAGATATCTGCACCCCTATGTTCACTGCAGCATTTACAATAGCCAAAGCAGAGAAACAACTTGTATATTCATCAACAGATAAATGGATACAGAAAATGTGCTGTATATAAATACAATGGAATATTATCCAGCCATCAGAAAAGGAAATCCTACCATTTTCAACAACATGGATGGACCTTGAGGGCATTATGTTAAGTAAAATAAGTCAGACAGAGAAAGACAAATACTGTATGATTTTACTTACATGTGGAATCTTAAAAAAAAAAAAAAAAAAAAACCCACCCCAAAACACCAAACTCATAGATGCAGGGAACAGATTGATGGTTGTCAGAGGCAGGAGGTGAGGGGCGTGGGTGAAATAGTGAAGGTGGTCAAAAGGTACAAACTTCCAGTTATAAGATAAAAAAGTCCGGGAGATCTAATGTACAGCATGGGGACTATAGTTAATAATCCTGTATTACATATTTGAAAGTTGCTAGGAGAGTAAATCTTAAAAGTTCTCATGACAAAAAAAGTTTAACTATGCATGTTGATGGATGTAAATTTATTGTGCTAATTATTTTGCAATACATACAAATATCAAACCAGATTGCACACCTAAAATTAATACAATATTAGATGTCAATTATATCTCAATAAAAAAAAAGACATCTTCTTCCCGATCTCCAAGCTTAGTTCAACCTCTTTTGTTAATGCAAGATTCCACCAATCGATGGACAGAACCTTAAAATCCACTAAAAGAATGTAGAGTAAGCCTGGCCAGTGAAACTCAGTGGTTGAGTGTCGACTTATGAACCAGGAGGTCACAGTTCAATTCCTGTTTGGGGCACATGCCTGGATTGCGGCTCGATCCCCAGTGTGGGGTGTGCAGGAAACAGCGATCAATGATCAATGATTCTCTCTCATCACTGATATTTCTCTCTATCCCTCTCTTTAACTCTCTGAAATCAATAAAAATATTTTTTTTTAAAAAAGAAAGTAGAGGCCGAAACCGGTTTGGCTCAGTGGATAGAGCGTCGGCCTGCGGACTGAGGGGTCCCAGGTTCGATTCCGGTCAAGGGCATGTACCTGGGTTGCAGGCACATCCCCAGTAGGGAGTGTGCAGGAGGCAGCTGATCGATGTTTCTCTCTCATCAATGTTTCTAGCTCTCTATCTCTCTCCCTTCCTCTCTGTGAAAAATCAATAAAATATATTTTAAAAAAAAAAAAAGAAAGAAAGTAGAGTGATAATAGGCAGGCATTTGCTTATAACCAGTGATGGATAAAGAGCATCCAATTGATGTTAATTGGCATGTAGTCACAAGTCACAAAGGCCAAGGGTCTCTGCCCTCCTCCCCAACTCCATGGTGATCAGACCCAGCCTTGTCCTGGCTCAGAGCCACTCCTATACAGGGCCAGTCCCAGGTGCACCTTTGAGATAACAATACTGTCTCCTAAAACAAACAGCTATTGTTTCCACACAAAGACCTTCAATGTTTCCTCCGTCAACAAAAGGCTACAGCCATCCTGCCAAGAAGACAAAGGACTGGAAGCTGTTTCATAAATGTCCTGATAGTGAGAGGGGAGGGGTGGAGGCAGAAAGATCATTCTCCAGCACTTTCCCTGCCTAGGAATAGGACCAACTCCACCTGTCAGGGGCCATTCTGAATTATTGATCATTCCTCAACTATTTATAATGACAATAATAACAGCTTCCTAATCTGTGGAACAGAAATAATCATATCTATTTCTTACAGGACTGTTGTCAGGATCGAATGAGATAAGAGTTGTGAAAGCTCTTTGTAAGGTTTAAAGGGTTGCATACTGATAAGGTTATTCTGAGAAGATTGATGGTTCACCCACATTGCCTGCATTAAAAAGATAGCTCCACTTTAGTCAGATGAGATACCAAATAGCCCTGGTGTCTAGTTCCACCCAGTTCCTAGAATAAAGCATAAGGGAGAAGAAATGTGGTCGGTATGGCTGGCCATTATAATTTTTGAGGGCCCATGCCAGGCCAAAGTGCTGTGCAGGTGATGTCTAACTTCCTTGGCTGTTTTCAGCCCCAGGAACCCAGATCCTGGAAAGGAGCCCCCTGGTGGTTGGTCCCACACCTACAGTCTAATGCTCCAAACTTCATCCCCCAACTGCTTCGTTGACCCTCTTAATACTTACCTTCCTAATGCAATTAACACAAAAATAAATGCACACAATAAATTAAAACATGAGAAAAGTGTCCGTCCTCACTAGTGATCAGGACAAATAAGGCAAATTGCACCATTTGATGCTTATTTAATAATTAAAACTATAAATGAAAATATACAATATCGGTGAGCTTGTGACAGAATTAGTACTAGCAGCATAATAAATGTGTATGATCCCCTACAGAGGCAAAATGACAACACACAGAAAGCACTGAGAAGATATTCCTATCTTTTGGCCTAGTAATATCTCTCCCTGGAAATTCCCAAGGAAATAATTCAACAAAAGGAAAAAAAGCAGCAAGGATAGGTATATTTACCTATAATAGGCAAATATTGAAATAACAAGAGAAATGCTTTAGTTAATTGTGGAATGACTGTAATTATTAAAATGAACGTATAAAAACTACTTACAAACATGAGGAAATGTTTATGATATAAATGTAAGTGAAAGTGCAAAATATGATACAACTAGGTAAAATGTGTAAATATATGGATAAGGACTGGTAATATGAAAGTATCTTTGGTGTTGTGGTGGTGAATTATAGGTGAATTGTATTTTAAGATTTTTTTAAATGTTTATGTCAGCTTTTAACATATTTTTATTGATTTCAGAGAGGAAGGAAGAGGGAGAGAGAGAAACATCAATGATGAGAGAGAATAATTGATCAGCTGCCTCCTGCATGCCTCACACTGGGAATTGAGCCCAAAACCCGGGCATGTGCCCTGATGGGAAATCAAACTGTGACCTCCAACCACTGAGTGACACTGGCCAGGCTATATCAGTTTTTAACTACAGCAATACAAAGAAAGGAAAGTAATCAGGTAGTAGAATTCTATCAAGATTCTGCTTCTGTTATGGTAGGGCAGGGAGCTGTTCTTGCTAAGATGTTGATGGGTGTTGAGACTCGTGTGTGACACATCTTCAGAGAGGCTGTAGTAGACTCTAGCAGATAACAGCCTCAGAATTTGAGTCAGGCCAACAGACACTGAATTAGATTCCTGCTTCTGCCACTTAATTGCTGTGTGGCTTTTGACAAACTATTTCGCATATCTAACCCTTTCCTGATATGTAAAATGGGAGTGATAACAGAACCAATTTCATGGGCTCATCCAGAGCAATCAATGAGATAATGTAGATAGCATAGTGCTAGGCACATTGAAAAATTATTCAATAAAGGCTTGTTGTTTGTGCTGTTAATGATGGTGGTGGTGGTGGTGAAAAAAATAGGGTCTTCTGGAGAAAAATGCCTTAACTTAAAGGTCTAATGTCAGGAGTGGATGCTGCTCAAATGACACCATCCCTATACGTGGAACAAACTACGAACCGGGTATTTAAAAATAGACTTTACCTTTCTTTAACTATATTTTATTGATTTTTTACAGAGAGGAAGGGAGAGGGATAGAGAGTTAAAAACATCGATCAGCTGCCTCCTGCACACCTCCTACTGGGGATGTGCCCGGAACCAAGGTACATGCCCTTGACCGGAATCGAACCTGGGACCTTTCCGTCCGCAGGCCGACGCTCTTTCCACTGAGCCAAACCAGTTAGGGCAGACTTTACCTTTTAAAGCAGTTTTAGGTTCAACGCAAAATTGTGTGGGGGGTACAAAGATTTCCTATACACCCCTTCATCCTATATAGCATAGCCTCCTCCACTATCAAAATCCCACACCAGAGTGGTGCATCTGTTACAATCAGCGAACCTACAATGGCACAGCGCTATCATCCAAAGCCCATAGTTAACATCAGGATTCACTCTTAATGTTGCACATTCTATGGGTTTGGACAAAAGTTCAACACGTATCCATCATTATCATATCATACAAGTAGTTTCACTGCCCTAAAATCCCCTATGCTCCATTTGTTCATCTCTCCCTCCCCTGGCAATGGCTGATCCTTTCACTGTCTCCATAGTATTTCCTTTTCCAGAATGTTATATAGTTGGAGTCATACAGTACATAGCCTTTTCAGATTGGCTTCTTCCTTGAAAGGTATTTTTACAACCACCTAGAAGCTCAAGTTAGTGTTTTGAAATTTCATGAGGTAATACAAAGGTGATTACTACCAGTGATTGTGTTAAAGTCTTTGTACATGTAATCTCCATAATGTAAGTGTTATTATCCTTGTTCTACCAAAAAAGGAACTACCTACAGTCACAAAACCAGTAAATGGCAGAGCTGGTATCTGAATCTAGTTTGTCTGACTTCAATGTTCACATCTTTTCATTATGCCACAGTGTTTACCCTAATACCGAACACGGGCCCTGGAGCATCTGAGCCCATCACAGGAGCTGACAGAGCAAAGCACACTGGTGAAGGTGCATGTCCAGCCACATGGCACTGCAGCTCTTAGAAGACAGCATCCTGATAGAGCAACGCAGCAGCCACCCTGCAGACCTGCATCCTTATTCTTTTTTTTTAATGTTTACTATTTTTTTTTTATTTTTATATATTTTATTGATTTTTTACAGAGAGGAAGGGAAAGGGATAGAGAGTTAGAAACATCGATGAGAGAGAAACATCTATCAACTGCACACACCCTACTGGGGATGTGCCTGCAACCAAGGTTCATGCCCTTGACCAGAATCAAACCTGGGACCCCTCAGTCTGCAGACTGACGCTCTATCCACTGAGCCAAACCAGTCAGGGCTGCATCCCTATTCTTAGGCAGAAGAGCTTAGTCAGTATACCTTGTCAGAACACTACTAGCCAACTTACATGGGTCTAGTTAAGTGCTTCTGAACCTTTTCGCATTATTCCCCAACCCGAGAGCCTCTTTAGACACTTTCTTTTTAATCATACCCCTCCCCAGTTAACTTCTAATACCACATATATACTCTTAATTGCTTGTGTGTGGTGGCCCTTTCAGAGGGCCCAAAACTTTTGTAAAACTTAAGTTATTTTGCCTTTGAAGAAACTATTTGCACCCCCTTAGGGTTTAGGGCGGCTGACAGGATGTTGAGATGTCAGGGAGGTGAGGTTAATGTCCAACGCTGGATGGTGTCTGAAGATTTGCCTGAAAAAAAATGAAGAGGCCTGGAGAGGATGGGGGGCTCGGAAACTAGTAGTAGTACCCTTTTACTGAATGTTGTAGGAACCATCAGAATATGAAAGCCCCCAATTTCTTCTTCATAAGAAAGTTCTTGAGGGGGCTGGCACTTTGTGGACAGGGAATTCTCAAAGTCAAAGGCAGTTAACACATCTTCAGGTAGTTTAATGGTTTCAAGGTCTTTTACTAAGAGCCCAACTCCACAGGAGCTGGAGGTTTTCAGAGGTTTAAAGGTTAATTCTCTATCACCCTCCATTACATGCTGGATTCATGACACTGCAGTATAGTTTTATGATGTCTGTTGTGAGTTAAAAATAATAGTAGGTGTTATTTATCATGTGCTAGGCACTGCACTAAGCATATTAGTGGGCCATTTTATTTAACCTTTACAACAATCTTGTCAGCCAGGTATGATCATTCTCCAAGACTAACAGAGGTTAGCAAACTCGCCCCAGATCACACAGCTGATAATTGAAAGTGCCAGACCTTGAACCCATTCAGGCTTCAGAGAGACACATGGAAGTAGATGGCTCAAGAGAAGAACGTTCTAAAGAGGAGAAGGTAAGCCCCTGAAAGGCCCAAGAATCAGCCATCTCTGTATCCCTCAGTCCAAAATCTGGCACAGAGGATGGGGCTCCATGGATGGATAGAAATAGAGCTGCCCTGCAGTAGAGTGAGTTCCCCATGAAACAGCGAGATCCCCATGGGTACTCCCCACAATAGGGCTGGTTTGACACTAGATAGAGCATCATAGAGGGATCACAGAGAGGGGATTTTTGCATCCTTAAACTTGATGACCTCTAAAGCTCACGCGTCCTGTAATTATTGGACTGAGTCTATGACTCAGACTTTGGGAAGTCACAGCTCACCTAGCATTCAGCAGTGCATTGAGATCTTAAAGAGTGGAGAACATGGGTAGAAAGGACTTATGGGCTCCAGAACCCACGCTTCCAGAGGAGTCAGAGTGGCTCGCCGTAACTCTGGGGAGCTAGGAACCTCTCAATCTTGCTCCAAAGGCTAATCTGAAAAAACAGACGTTCAAATCATTTACTCTAGAGAAAGGCTCTGCCTGTGGGTTTCAGTTGCTGTCATGGGAGCTGAAAAAGAAGAGAACACTCCTTCCTGGCAGATGGTGAAAACAAAAATCAGTATGTCAACAAATGAGTTTCTGACAGTTGTTTGCTGAAAGTGATCAAATGAGCCCCACAAAATGCACACTGTGGGGCTGACCATTGTTCCCCACATGCACTGTCTCTTTTCAGTCTGTGCTGAGGGTCCATGGTAAACACTCAGAACTGCCCCCTCTGTCCCCATGGAGTGAGTCCCAAAGTACAGGTAGATGCAAGTGCTCGGCTTTCTAGAGGGCTCACACGAATGTGGTGGCTCACAACGATAACAAATTTATCTGTCAACACTGATATCAGACCTTCAGATTCCACTTTCAAAAGAGTCATGCATGTCCTAGCCGGTTTGGCTCAGTGGATAGAGCTTCAACCTGCAGACTAAAGGGTCCCAGGTTCGATTCTGGCCAGGGGCAAATGCCTGGGTTGTGGGCTTGATCCCCAGCAGGGGGCGTGCAGGAGGCAGCCGATCAGTGGTTCTCTCTCATCATTGATGTTTCTATCTCTCTCTCTCCCTCTCCCTTCCTCTACGAAATCAATAAAGAAATATATATATATATATATATATATATATATAGAGAGAGAGAGAGAGAGAGAGAGAGAGAGAGAGAGAGAGTCATGCAGCCTAACAACAACAATAACAAAAACCAGAGCCTTCTGTGGGGCATAAGGTACCTATTGATGGAGATACCTTAGTTGTACAATCCAAGGAGCAGCTTAATCGACACACACACACACACTTCTATGAAATTAGCCAAACCTCACTTGTTGTGCAAGTTTTTAAAGAAGTAATTACCTGAGTACAAAGCACCCTTATCTAAAGGCTTTATAGAATCTGTTGGTCCCAACTTTATTATTATCTACATTTCTTTGCTTCTATCCCTTTGTGATTCACCATTTTATCTTTTCACTTGCTTCCCTCAAAACCAAATCTCCCCAGTTGTGTCTATAGCTAGAGCTTCGCATCACCCCTGTGGTCTGGTGGTTTCTTGTGTGGGAGAACCTAGACTGCATCGACCATCACCACACCATTTGCATCTCCAACCCTTTTTTTTTTCTTCAGGGGCCTGAGCTCTAAGATCTGCTGAATCTTTTTCTTCCTGCCTCTAAAGAAACATGGAACAGACATCGTATAATAACGATGTGAAACCCACCAAAGTACATTTCCCAAACAGAAAGGAGTGGCCTTCCGCTCTTTACAAAAGGGTAAAAACTTCCACCTGCCAATAGAGAACAGTGGCTGCTGAGTAGGTTTCAGGAACTTGAATTTAAAAACTGGGTTCCCCTTGTAACTCTGGACAAAGCAACTTCTATTAACGGCTTTTAAACTATCTATCTGACTTCTCCCAAACTCAGCAACTAGTTCTTTTTAAGCATAATATCTTCAGCTGAAAAGGTCATAAATAGAATTTTGTTGTTAATATCAAGATCCCAGGACACAGCCTGCTCACACGGATAGATGCTGCCCCCAAGATGTTCCCTGCAGAAGTACGTACACAGATGCTGTACACATAGATGCTTCTCACAGACAGATGTTATTGTACACAGAGACAGATGTTACTCACAGAGACAGATGTCCACCAGGAACACGATGTACACCAAAAGCTCCCGCAGGGTGGTCTTGACATAAAGTTCCCGGTTCTCAGCTGTATTCTCAGTCAGGGCTGTCCCCCAAAGTCCTACGAAGCATTGGAGAGATGCCCAGGATCCCCAACAGCAGGGTCCCTCCTAGTGATCCCCACCCATCAGTTCCTGTATTTTACTCCCATTTCCATCCCAGCCCCTTTCCTCACCCATCTTATCCCTTGGCTGAATCTAGCTACTCCAACCAGGCCTATCCTCCTCCAGCAAAGTCCCCAAATGAAGGCATGGAAAGACCCACTTGGTCCAGGTGGGGCCGTCTAGAGCAGTGATTCTCAACCTTCTGGCCCTTTAAATACAGTTCCTCATGTTGTGACCCAACCATAAAATTATTTTCGTTGCTACTTCGTAACTGTAATGTTACTACTGTTATGAATCGTAATTTAAACATCTGATATGCAGGATGGTCTTAGGCGACCCCTGTGAAAGGGTCGTTCGACCGCCAAAGGGGTCGCGACCCACAGGTTGAGAACCGCTGGTCTAGCGCATCATCACATCCATGTCTTTCCTTAAACTAGCTCCCATGTACCCTTCTGGGCCCCCAGGAGATGACTGTGCAGGCTTCCCCTCTGGGGAACATGGGCTGGCTCCTGTGTTCTCGGGCCTGCAGTTCTAACACAGACAATTCACAAACCTCAAAGAGGCATGAGAGTCCACCTCTTCAGATCACTTCTCCCCACCAACAAGCTTTTGGTGACCCCTTCCCCTGACTCCAGTACCCTAGGAAAACCCTCCCCCACCAGCTACCTCTGATGCCCCGGCGAATCTGGAGGCAGCAGGTGGACACCAGGGTCCTGTGTGCCTTCTCCTGGGGTCTGTCTTCAGGCTTCGTGGGCTGGGCCTGGGGGGGCACCGCACTGGAGATAGTGCAGATCCTCAGTGGCCCATGTGGGGAGGGAGGGCCACTGTAGGCGGGGTTGTCCCAGGCTTCGCTCCCCAGATTTTGCAGCTCCTGCCCCTCGGGACTTTCGATAGCATTCATGGGGAATGAGGTGGGGACCTGACACCTCAGGTGTCCACTCTCACCTGAGAAAGAGGGAGCAAAGGCCCAGCCCAGCTAGGCCAGCAGAGGGCAAGGGAGTCTGAGAGCAGCTGGTCTCGCACAGCCTCTGCCTCCTGCCTTTTGTAGGGAAATCTGCGGCTGCTGGGGGAGGGAACAGAGGAGGCGAGGTGGAGGGAGGACCATCAAGCCCGTTAGGGGCTCTCTTTCTCTCCCTTCTGCTGCAGGTCCCAGGGGAGAAGGAGAAAGGGGTGGGAGGGATCTGTGAGGCAGGGGTTTGACGAACTCTTTTTTTGAGAAAAGGGAAAATGAAGAAGATGTGAAGACTCGGGTGGAAGGAAGGAGGGGTGAAAGAGGTGAGCGCTGGCGGGGAGGGGAGAGCTGCTTGCAGATGGGGCCTGATGGAGGGATGGTCCTGAGCCCAGTGAGACAGAAGAGGTGATGAAAGAGCAATGGGAGGAGCTGGGAGAGCAGGAGGCTGGCGGACTCCATTGTGGGTCTGAGCTCATTTCCACTAAAAGCTCCTGCAAGGGCTGACATAGTTTGGGAAGTGGGGGGAGGGGGACACCACAGCCAGGGAAGAGAGACTGAAAAGTGCTGCCTCCCTAACAGGCTCAGCCAATGGTGTCTGGGGATGCTTTACCCTCTGACCTTGAGCTGTCCCCAGGGGGGATACAGAGGGGGAGCTCCCCTCCCTCACTTCACGTCATAGCTGGGGGGAAAGGATAGTGGCAGGAGGACCCCCAGTTTGCAGATACCTAAGCGACAGGGTCTCTGACTGCTGATGAGGAAGGGAGAATGTCTGCAGAGTTTCGGGTCGTATCCTTTTCCCTGAGGTCTGGTAGAAAGTTCTCGTTTCTCAGCTGTGCTCGTGGCTTGGAGAGAGCTATACCGATAGAAAGGTGCCCCTTAAGGATGTGGGGCTCAACCTGGGGAAAGGCTAAGCCCTGATTGGGAGGATGGATAGGAGAGGACAGGGTGACTTGGGACTCCTTGAGGGGAGTGTATTACTGGGCCCAGCTCAGCTGACAACCTTACCTATGGCTCTGCTTCTCCTGGAGCTGGAACTACGTGTGAGCACGAAACGGAAATATGAGAGCGATCAGGGCTGACCTGCTTTCCTTCCTATCTCAGGTCTCTGAATGTAAACCCTGGCAGGAGCCCTCAAGCACATCTCTGACTAGGCCCACGCCTGGCCTCTGACCACCTGCCCTGGCTCATATACAGGCATGTGCTGTGGCCCAGAATGGGGCTGGCCCCACGCGTGGGGGTAGTTACCTCCTCCTGATGGCTGGAGTCAGGGCTACCCTTCCTCCACCTCCTGGCTCTCTATCTGGTCTGCTCTATAGCTGCGCTGGCCCGAAGCCCCCGTTTCACACTCAGTAAAACATCAGCCTGGTGGACGCCACCAGTCTTGAATGTCCTCATAAAGAGATCCTGACTCTAGCCCAGGGGTCCTCAAACTTTTTAAACGGGGGGCCAGTTCACTGTCCCTCAGACTGTTGGAGGGCCGGACTATAGTTTAAAAAAAAACTATGAACAAATTCCTATGCACACTGCACGTATCTTATTTTGAAGTAAAAAAACAAAACGGGAACAAATACAATATTTGTATTTGCATGCGGCCCGCGGGCCGTAGTTTGAGGAACCCTGCAGACAACCCAGGGCTGGGCCAGCTCCTTGATCAATAAGTGCAACCCAACATCTGCGGCAGGGTTGAGTAAGCAGCAGCTGTCCTACCACTGGGTCTGCTATATGGATCTCCTGCTTCAGCCCAGACACTGTTAAGGGAACTGACTCTCTGTGTGGCCTGGAGCTAAGGCCTCTCTGCGAGCCCTCCCAGATGGAGTTCCCGTCTCTCCAATTTATTGGCTAGTGAGACACCTTCCAAGGTGCTCGGTTTCTTTGGGAAGACAAAAAATAAGGAACGGTGCCCGTATTGACTGTATTGTGTAAAATCAGCTGATTTTGTGCTTCTTACCCACAAGCTTTCAAACAATTGCAAAAGGATTCCGGCTTGCAAAACTGAACATTGGGACAGGGGTGAGGAACAGAGTGAGGAAGCTAACAGTATAGGCCACAGTAGTGGGGAGGGGAACAGGAGATGGTTTCTGATTTCTTTGGGGATAATTCTATATTCTGAGGGAGGTCTTTTGATCAGCAGGGCTTTGGATAGACCCATCATATGACAGGCCCCATACTCCTGAGGGCTTATGGCCAGAGCTGGACTGCTTTTATTTATGGTCATCTACCTGAACAATGCCTTTTGCTGCTCAGTCTTGAGCACTCTGCATGTGTGTGGATCAACCCCTAATGCCCCTGAGAGCACAGGTTATGTAACAGCTTGAGAAATTTCCTCCCCAAATGCTCTTTATTTCTAGCATATTTAGTCTTACTCAAGAAGTTGCTGATCTTGTAATCAAGTGGGATCTCCTAATGATTTTGTGCCCAGCAGTTCTCCATGCCCTCAAGTTTCTACTGACACTTGACTTTTCTTGTGTGACCCTATTAAAGTGGGCAACCAATTTCAGAGGAGTCTCATGGCTCAGGCTGCAAAACCCAAGAGGCTTGAACTTGAAACCAAAACTCCCGGGTGTAATTCTTGGCTTAGCTCTTTACTAACCATCTGGTTCTGGCTCGGTCCCTTTCGAGACTTAGTTTACCACTCTGCAAAGTGTTGATAATAAAGCCTGCCTTGCTTACCTTGAGGACTGTTATAGGATTAAAACAGTAGAATATAAAGTCTTTTAGTGTACTATAAAGCACAAAACACATTTATCTTACCATAGCATCCATCCTTGCGCATTCCGCTCATGCACAGCAGTTCAGATTTAAAGTATATACCTTCATACAGGACTCTGCTGTTGTTTTCCCAGGGGCACAAGAGTGCCAGGACTTTCTGCATCCACTCCCATTCCATTTCAGCTGACACCTATGAAACAGAATAAGGTCATTTCAGTGTGAGGGTATTATAAAAGTCCTGGAATGAAAGCACCTTCTTGTTGCCCATCAAATTCCAAAGACATCTTAATGATGATGCCTCTTAGTCCACTTGGTGCATTGGTCCCATTGCTTCACTGGGATAAATTTTTTGGTCACATGCTGTCCTAGCTCAGGCATTGAGAAGAGAATTACCCCATTTCTACCATCATTGTGCTCCCTTTTTACACAATTCCCCTCCCAGACAGATTCTTTGTGCTATTTGGATCTACTGGGCCCTGAGAAAGAGCCTAGGGACATCAAAGTCTGTAGGATAAAAACTTGTGGTCCACCTCCCGTAAGTTCCCCTGGAATAAGTCACCTCCCATATTCTAGAGCAGCGGTTCTCAACCTGTAGGTCGCGACCCCTTTGGGGGTCGAACGACCCTTTCACAGGGGTCGCCTAAGACCATCGGAAAACACATATATAATTACATATTGTTTTTGTGATTAATCACTATGCTTTAATTATGTTCAATTTGTAACTATGAAATTGGGGGTCATCACAACATGAGGAACTGTATTAAAGGGTCACGGCATTAGGAAGGTTGAGAACCACTGTTCTAGAGCAAGCATGTCAAACATGCGGCCCACCAGCTGTGAGTTTGACATGCTTGTTCTAGAGGAAGGAATTTGGGGGATCATTTATAGTCCAGATTCGACAGGGAGAAGCAAGCTGCAAACCACCTTCCGTATTCCACATAGTGACTCTCAACCTTTTTCACCCCAATAAACATAAACAATAGGATACATTCTATAAGTAGTGCTATCTCGCTATGGCAATTATTCTCAATGGAAGACATTGGAAATCACTTATCTATAAGAGCTTAACCTTCACCAATATAACACCAGAGTCATCTGCATAGCAAAAGTTCTGAAATTTGAGTAGCCCAAGTTTTCAGCAACAACAAACGTGTGAGTTTGGACCAAGCAAGCAGACCAGAGTAGGCTAAGCCCCAGAGAGTCCTCCCCTGCCTGTCTTTATATAACAAACACCACTGCACTGCACCAGGGGCTTCTACAAGCCCTAGCTTCTCAAAACATCAGAATGGACAAGCCAGATCCATTGGAAGGTTTGGGTGTAAAGAAGTTCTGGCCCTAATCAGTTTGGCTCAGTGGATAGAGCGTCGGCCTGCGGACTCAAGGGCCCCAGGTTCGATTCTGGTCAAGGGCATGTACCTTGGTTGCTGGCACATCCCCAGTTGGGGGTGTGTAGGAGGCAGCTGATTGATGTTTCTCTCTCATCGATGTTTCTAACTCTCTATCCCTCTCCCTTCCTCGCTGTAAAAAAAAAAATCAATAAAATATATTAAAAAAAAAAAAAAGAAGAAGTTCTGCTGCAGTTGTCCCAGCTCAGAAGCCAAGAAAATGGCATTTTGTTCTACTTCATCAGGGGCCTCAAAGAGAGGCTGTAGGTAACCCCCCTCCACATAAAAATGACCCACTTTAGCCTTTTACTTCCTTCCTAGCACCTCCCCGATTCACAAGTCCTGCTGGAATACTATTTGCATCTGCCATCTTTTAATAAAAGAACTTTTTGAATGAGACCCTCAGCTTTCCTCCCATTCTAGAAGACCCTCCTGGACATCCAAGTCCATTTGTCTAGGCCAGTGGTTCTCAACCTTCTGGCCCTTTAAATACAGTTCCTCATGTTGTGACCCAACCATAAAATTATTTTCGTTGCTACTTCATAACTGAAATGTTGCTACTGTTATGAATCATAATGTAAATATCTGATGCAGGATGGTCTTAGGCGACCTCTGTGAAAGGGTCGTTCGACCGCCAAAGGGGTCGCAACCCACAGGTTGAGAACCACTGGTCTATGCCTTCTACAGAAGATTGACAGATAGAGGGAACCAATCAAACCCACGTGATAGGAGGCAGATGATACCATCAACAAAAATGAGGAAGTTAATCTTTAGTTGCCTGGAAATTTGGGTCTGAGACCATGACCACATCTCCTTGCTGACATGGAGTGCTCACGTGGTCCTGATGCAATCAATCCATCAGCAAAACTTCAGCTGTGGCGATCAGAGGTCTGTAGATGATGTGGAGGGTTAAGTCAGGCCACCTGCTGGAGGTGGTGGCGTGGGGAAGGAAAGAGCTCCATGGGAGTTTGAGACACCAGGCTAGAAAGGAAGGGGAAGGGAGGAGAAAGAAAGGCAGGAGAGGAAAGGGGATGTATGACAGAGAGACTAGGGAAAGAGGACCTGAGAGAATGCGATCCTTCTTTCCCTCCCAGCCACTCACCAAATTTCACATGAGGCCTGGGTGACTGCATGTCCCCGTGAAGAGGGAGACTGGAGCACCAGGGCAGATCCCTCTGGTGCTCACTCTTCCAGCATCATGTCAGGGACTCAACGCAATCACCCAAGGCACCTCCTTGGCCCAGTTCTGAGGCCCCCAGTACAGGAGACACATATTTTCCCATCCCGAGTTCTCATTCCACAGATACTTATTGCGTGCCAACTACACGGTAGGGACTATGCTTAACTCTGGTGATGAAGCAGTAAATTAAACCACCAGATACTTACATTCTGTTGAAGAAGATAGGCACTAAACAACTACACAAATCATTTCTAACCATAAAAAGTTCTGCCAGGGAGAAGTACAGGGTGCTATGAGGATACACAGCAGGAAACCTGCATTTCTGAGGCTGAGAAACGAAACAATGACGTCTACCTCTCTCCCCGCTTCTGGTCCCTGCATCAAACATGGTTTTCTGAGATTAAGGAATGTTTCACTGCTAAGATGCACACGGAAACGGACCGAGTTAAAAGACCAAACAAGGAGAAAATTGCAACACAGCAAAAAATGTTAAGACTTAAGTAATCGTTATCCCTCATGGCCACTGGAATGCGAGTTGAGCTAAGCTTGAACTCTTGCATTAGATTCTTCATTAAGACATGGAATCCAACCACACCTTCACTCCTAAAATTGGTTATCTCCTCAACATCTGGAACAGAGATAGAAATTAATAAGAGAACTAGAGTAGCTGGTGAAACTCCATTTGGATTAAACATTTTCTGAGGTGGTGGGACTTAAATCATGGAGTTTTCAGAGTCAGGAAGCTCCTCTGGACTCACCGACCAGTTCTCAAATCCTTGAGGTGGTTTTCCTCTGTAAGGAAGCGTTCACTAGTCTGCAATGAGATGAAATAAGTAAGATTACAGGTAGTGAATTTTTCCATATTTTTTTAAGGACTCTCCTTAGTATTCTAAGACTATGTCTCCTCCTTTTTCAGTAGTTAGATGCATGTGTTTTGTTTTGTGTGAGTTTTTTTATTTTTTATTTTTTTTTATTTTATTGATTTTTTACAGAGAGGAAGGGAGAGAGATAGAGAGTTAGAAACATCGATGAGAGAGAAACATCGATCAGCTGCCTCCTGCACATCTCCTACTGGGGATGTGCCCGCAACCCAGGTACATGCCCTTGACCAGAATCGAACCTGGGACCTTTCAGTCCGCAGGCCGACGCTCTATCCACTGAGCCAAACCGGTTTTGGCTTGTGTGAGTTTTTTGTTTGTTTGTTTGTTTTGGTTAATCCTCACCTGAGGATATTTTTCCCATTGATTTATTTTTAATTTTTATAGAGAGTGGAAGGGAGGAAGAAAAAAAATTTCCTGAGGTGATGGTTTTCACCTTTGTACTTATCTCCAAACTCAAGTTGTACACATTAAATACAGGGGTGGGCAAAAGTAGGTCTACATCTATGAGTACACAAAACACAGGGTTTATTCTTGTGTTATTATTTAATTATTTGTTTTATTTATTTGTATTACAACTGCAAACCTACACAACTGTAAACCTACTTTTGCCCACCCCTGTATATACAACCTCTTGTATGTCAATCATACCTTAATAAAGGTCAATTATACTTCAAAAAAATTTTTTTTAATTTCATGAAGAGGAATTCTGAACCAAGAGCCTTATTTTTTTTATTCCATTGGTTCTTTAATCCCATATCTAGAAATCTATCTTGATATTTCTATCAGCATAATTAATACATTTTTTGAAAGCTGAAAAAGAGAAAGCCCAAGTATCCAACAATGGAAAAAAAGGTTAAATAAATTAGGATACATCCACATGATGGGTTATTGTGTAGAAATTAAATTTTTAAAGTAATATCAAAAAATTTCTATATGTGACATGGCACCAGAGTTAAGTTAGGGTTTTTCAAAATGCTGACACGCCGAGCTCAAAAGGTTCGCCATCACTGGTCTAAGGTCTCAAGCCTGGATGACTGGAAGGATAGTGATTCTATTAAAAGGAGGTCGGGGAGAAGGATAAAAAGGAGCAGGTTTCAGCAGGAAGGTGATAAATTCAGATTTAGATATTTTGGAGTCTAAAGTGTTAATAGGACATTCAGATGAGTTAGAGCTTGAGAGAGTAATGAAGACTGGGGAGAATGAGGTGGGGATCATGTGTTTATTAGAGCCACAGAAACAGTTGAGATTGTCAAAAGGTTAAATAAAGACAGAAATGAGCTTAAGGAGTTTGGGGAAGAAAGAGGAGCCAGAAAGGGAGAGAATGAGTCATAATCAGAGGAGAACCAAGGATTTTCAAGACACAAAATCAGAGGAGTATTTTAAGAAGGGGGTGGCAATTGACAGCATCAAATGGTGCTAAAAGGTCAAGAGTTCTCATAAAAGCCTTTGGGTGTTTAGACTAGAATCTTTCAGGTGACCTTGGAAAGTGAGAAGGGTATAGATGCTTGATTTGGAGAAGTGGGGGTGTAGAGGTTAAAGGGGTGTAGTGAGGAAATGAAAGAAGTGGCTCCATTTAACTGCACAAGTAATTTATTATTTATTGAACACCCAACATATGACCTTCTTACATATCTTTTGGGGACATCCATGAAACTAAAACTAACCCTTCTCATCTTCATGTTCTAAAAGTGTCATTTCATTCCAATTTCGCTTTTGGTGCTGATTTTTAAAAATAGCTTTATTGAGATACTAGAGGCCCAGTACACAGATTTGTGCACCAGTGGGGTCCCTCAGCCTGGCCTGCACCCTCTCACAATCCAGGACCCCTCAGGGGATGTCGGATAGACAGTTTTAGCCCTATCCCCACAGGCCGGATCCTGACAGGAGAGAGCCCGATCCTGTTTGTTGAGTGTCTGCCCCCTGGTGGTCAGTACGTGTCATAGTGACTGGTCGACCGGTTGACTGGTCAAATGGTCACTTAGGCTTTTATATATATAGACAGTTCACATAACATACAATTTAACCAATCAAAGTGTACAATTTAATGGTTTTTAGTATATTCACAGATATATGCAATGATGCTCCTGATTTTAAGGAGAAACACTTTGGATGTAAAGTTTGGAATCAATTCCTACAATATATGCTGTAAATGAGAGAGAGAGAAGACCCCAAACACCAGAACAAATTCTCCACTCGCACCCTCTTGAGCGGAATCACAGAACTGAATGGCAGCCTAGGTTGTTTTGCACATAATGGCCACCAGGTGGCAGCAGGACCCATGTCCTGTCTGTCAGTAAAAAAGCAGATGAACCAGTTTGAGGGCCTGTGTGTTCAGAGGATCCCCAACCTAGGGACCATTTTTTTTATTCCCAGTTCCTTCCTGTTACTTATTATTTTCTTCTGGGTAACTCTAAAGATTCATGTCACCCTGCTGGTATGACTAGGTGGTTGAGCACTGACCCATGAACCAAGAGGTCACGGTTGCAGGCTCAATCCCCACTAAAGGGCATGCAGGAGACAGCCGATCAATGAATCTCTCTTATTGGTCTTTATATATCTCTCTCCCTCTCCCTTCCTCTATCTGAAATCAATAAAAACATATTTTTAAAAAAATTTTTTAAAAGTTCATGTCTGGCCCTGCTAACAGGTCTTAAGCTGTGGGTAGTTATCATTCTGGAGATATACCTGGCTGTCTTCTATGTTAGTATGCGTCCTCTGAGGAGCAGACACCAAGACTGAATAATGGTTTTAGTGGGGAAAACACCTGTGAGAGAAAATAGGCAGGGAGCCAAGGAAGGCAGGGAGAACTGTCAGACTGAAGGAGAGGGGGTAGGAAGGTTGGGTGGGTTTCCGCAGTGTAGTTAGCCTAAAAAAGGTTTGCAAGACCTTCAGGGAACCAAAACAAACCATCAGGGGAATTCTGCGTCTCCCAGGAAGAAGCCTACCTTGGTATCCCTGCCAAGTTCAATTATTGGCTGGGCTGCTCCTAGGACACGGACGTTCCCAGGCTGCTCGCCTGGAAGGGTGGCCCAGGTGAATGCTGTTGGTCAATTATTCCACTGGTAGTGGGAGGTCTACAAGGCCCATTCTTATGGTCTCCACAACTTCATAGCATCAGCCTTCAGGAGTCTCTACCAAGTGCCTTCTGTGTTCGCCACCACTGAGAGGACAACTGAATCCCCACCTCTCCCTTCACGTGCTGATTTCACTCTCCTCTCCCCACCCCTCTCCCAGGGAACAAAGAGTGGGCTCCTCCATCCCCTGCATCTGACTCCATTTCTGCTTGTCTGGATGCACCCAGGTACATGCACCTTCCCAAGCAAGTCCTACCTTTTCCATAACTCTGCCTTTGGCTCCTTCTTGCTTGTAAGCCTTGCAATGTGACCGAGATAATGGGATCAGGTGGGTGGTGGCTTCAGCCCTGACCCACAGGCCCACCTACCCTGACAGGAAGCTGGCCAGCACCAGGCCCCATCCCTTTACTAAAATCCCACTATCTCCGATGACCCTCCCTTGGCACCAAGTTATGGCCTCAGTCAAAGCCTAGTACATGACAGGGCAGCCACACATTTGCCAGGTGGTCCAGAAAGCTTGGTAGCTCTTGGGGGTCAGGAAGAAGAAGTTGGCATTTGTCTGGGGAAGGGAGAAGACTGCTGGGTGCCTGGCATGACAGGGACTGACTGGGCCAATAGCCTCTGTGGGCTTCCCTCATGTTTTGAAGGCACTGCTATCTCTCTTTCCACCTGGCCAGTTCTCAGCTGGAAGACAGGCTTGGGAGGGAAGGGATGAATATAGCTGGCTCTCTTGGCTGCTGCTTGAAAGGACATGGGGAAACCAAGGATTCTGCAAGAGCATGTCTGGGCCAGAAAGCATTGCAAACCCAGTCTCCTAGGGAAATAGGAGGCAATAACCCCAGGCTGTGAAAGGGGATCTAGCCAACCCCTGGTGTGGAAACAGCAGAGAAAGAGCCTGGAATCCCGCATGATGACATCACTTGACACCTTAGACATAGTTATTTTACATCTTAGGTAAAGCTAAGGGCAAGTGCGGGATTTTCCCTTTCTTCTCTAGGGCAGGGAGAGGTGGAGAAGAAAGGGTGGGGGGGGGGGGGGGGAATGGAGTAGAAGGAAGATGACTCCCAGAGGCCTTTCAGACTGGAACTTGCCCAGGGGCCAGGACCCTAGGTTCCAGGGTTTATGGAGGATGGATGGGGCCATGGGGGCAGTGGTGGGTGGTGGGAGGACAGAGGAGGATCAGGACCCAGCAAACCTCCTTCCTCCTGTCTGTTCAACATGTTTATTTCTGTGCTCTTCAAAGAAAATCTGTGAAGTAGCTACAACGCACCTAACAGATGTACCTGATACCTCCCCACCCCATGGTCCCCAGTCCCCCACCCCAGTAACCTAGGCTGGTACAGCTTTCCTGAGCCTTGTAAAAGAGGGGTAAATACGTGGGTAAATGCCAATAGATTGTCAAAGCACATAAGTGCACATACGTAGACATTTAAAAAATTCCAAACGAGTCTGTTTCAAACCCATTCTCTTCCCCTAACTCACTCTAGGGGCCCCTCTATAAGAAAGGGCCCCTCTCCCTTCCCAGAAACTGTACCCTACTTAATATGGTATGTTTACCCTTTGCCGACATCAGATACTACCCTGCTCAGTTGGCTATTGTGCTTTGTCCTGTTTCTCTTGGAGATCTGTGAGCTCCCCAGGGGTGGGCCCAGAACTCTGGCTCCATTCTCCCTCCCACAGAGTTGGGAGGGAATTAATTGACTTTCCCCTGGGCGCTCGGAGGGCCCAGTCAACACTCAATCCCCAGGTGGATACATTGGCTCAGAGAGACCGAATGGAAGAGCAGCAGACACTTGGCCGGAAAAAGCTAGAGGAGTTGGGGAAGGAGTGGCGGGGTGGGGGGGGGCACAGAAGGAAGCTTGGCTCTGAACACAGCCAGCTGCCCTCTGGACCTTGCAACCCCGCTGAGCCCCACTCAGCTGCTGTGTTAGCGCAAAGCAGGGGTGACATCAGCCGGGGAAGAGGTTACTGTCAGGCAAAGGGAAGGCAAGGGGCGAGTGGGCTGGCTGACTGTGCACCTCCCTGAGCAGGAGGCTCCACGCCTGGGAAAAGGTTGCCTTGCGGGGAGGGGAGAGTTCTGGCAGGGGCCTGCTTGTAGGGAGGGAAAGAAACAGACTGAGGGGTGAAGGGCTGGAATTGGCTAAGGTCTGATACCTTTCACAGCTGGGAGAGAACAGGCCCTGGTTTGAACTTCCGGAAGCCAGTTGTGACCTCCCTCAGGACACTCTTAGCAACTACAGAAAGCAAATGGGGTCTATCTCTCTCTGACCACAAAGGCAAGGCTGGGGCAAGCCCCTCCCCTCTCCCCACTTTGGCTCCAAAGCAGTCAGGGCAAGAAAGAGGTTCCTTTCAGCTCATTTCTCTCTTGAAGGCCCTGGGCCTGTATCTGCTTGTCCTCTCTGTATGTCCGTCCTAGATGGAACGCTCTGGTGTGGTGTGGGGCTGGCTTCCCAGGCTGGAAGAAGATTCCCTGTGGGAGGTCAAGCCACCACAGAAATCTCCAGCCTGGCCCTTGGAGATTTTGTCTCCAAGTCTCACCCTCCCAGACTGTCAACCATATACTCTGCCCCAAGATATGAACTGTTCCCAGTCACATGCACTATCTGACCTGCAGACGTACACCCAGGTCTGAGATATAGGTAGTAATAACCTGGTAGAAGCCCCTCCCCTGCGACATACACCAGCACATGCAAGTGTGTGCACATGTGCACACCGCCCCCCTCCCTCCCCCCCACATCCCCCCCCACACACATTCTCTGCCTGACAGGGGAGCACCTTGGGGAGAAAGGCTGGAGAGAGAGGTGGGTCATAGCTCTCTGGACAGTGTGGAACACAGGGAGCTGGTGGGACAAGTGCACTGGCTTCTTCTTGACCAGGGTCACTCGGCAGAAGACCTGCCACACCATCTCTCTGGCCTGGAGTCCAGGAGGAGCCATATTCGAGGGCCCTAATCAGTGGCGTATCAATTTAGAGTCTCTTTCGTCCTTCTGGGCCTCTAAACTCGTCAACTGCCCTGCTCCACATCTACATCTCAGTGGCCCCTAGGGATTTAGCACTGCCACCTCCTCCAGGAAGTCTTCCCTGACTCTCTGAAGCTGGTCTTGTATGCCTCTCCTCTGGAGTCTATAGCATTCTGTGCTAAGTAAGTTTCACGATCCAGCATCCGCTGTGCTGAACTGCCAAAGGTCAGGAACTCCTTAGCGCTTACCAGTGTGCCTGGTCCAGGGGGTGTGCCATAAACATTTGCTGAATGAATGAACCAGTTTACTCACGGAGATGTGGGGGCCCCATCCTTTGTTTCACTCTATCTTCTCCAGAAGCCAGTGGTGCCCAGATGGGATCCAGAAGAACAGACCAGCCTAATGCCCTCTCTGGGCAGGAGGAGGAGAGTTCAATCACACTAGCTTTCCTGCCTGTGACTCAGCTTGGACCGTAAGACAGGGAAGAGCCCAGAGCCAGGGAGGGTCCTGCCCCTTTAACTTGGCACAGGACAAGCGCTGGCCCAGACTTAGGAGCTGGCTTCCATCCCTTGTTCACACCGCCCTCTGTTCCATGGGAAAGCCTGGGGTGGGGCTGTGAGGACAGTTTGTACAGCTCTGGCCTTTTACCCTGACACTGCCCTGCCTGGGACAGCGTGGATGGGCAGATATGTGGGCTGAGATCTCAGCTGGTCTCAGTATGCTTGTTGATTTGAGCAGGGTGGCACTTTAATCTCGGGATCTGAAGGGACTGAAGGGACAGTGGCTTGGAGAGTGCTTTCTCCAATACCTGCAGTTATGGGGGAGGAGACTGCCTAGTTTCTGTGACTCATGGCGTAGGGCCTTGTAGGTCAAGGGCATGTATTATCTTTACTTATGGACACCCAAAGTCTGGCTGAGATCTGTGTTTTAAAAT
The DNA here is from genome assembly GCF_028538775.1 of Myotis yumanensis. Taxonomy (NCBI): domain Eukaryota; kingdom Metazoa; phylum Chordata; class Mammalia; order Chiroptera; family Vespertilionidae; genus Myotis; species Myotis yumanensis. Next base: position 18,920,477 of record NW_027223764.1, on the reverse strand, counting down.
GTAAGAGGATGAGGAAAGAGCAGGTCAGGAAGGACAGAGTTTGGAGGGCGGCTGGGGCAGGAGACAGTCCTGGGTCCCTGAGCACCTCTGAGGCTCCCAGCAGGCCCTTCTGTGAGCCTTGCCTCCCCAGGCTCAGAGCCTTATGGTTGCTGCTGGCCTCGCCTTGCAGGAAGCCCAGAGGGCAAAAGGGATGGCGTGTTACTAGTAAGTGGGCTGGCAGTGAACATCCTGCCCTCCTTTTGACCTCTGGCTGGAGACAGTTACAGACCTTGAAGGTAGATGTTATGCAAAGACCATCCCCCGCCACCGGGCTAGAACTCCATCTCCCTCTTCCATGCCACAATCCCACACATGTGTCCCCAAGCTCCCTCCTCCCAAACATGTCAGGAAAAGAGAAAAGTGGGGCCGAAACTGTGCCCAGTGCTGGCCCTGTATGTCATAAGTGGGCATTCATGAGAGTCCCATGATTTCCTGGGATAAAGGTCACTTATGTGCAGAAAGCCTAGCACAGGGGGGCCCCCCTTCCCCCTCACCCATCCCCCGCCCCCGCCATACCGGAGCCAGATAGGTTGACTTCCCACCTGTGAGAGCAATGCGTGATCACTAAAGTCAGCTTGCCCCCATTTCACAGAAGAGAAACTGAGGATCAAAGCATTGAAAAAGAGAAAGAAACAGGCTCCGGAGTCTTGTTATTTTCCATCCTCCCAAGTGTCAGCTTATTTTCTGAGCACTGTCGGCTACTGTGTCACCCCTTGCCTGCCGTGACATAGGGAAAACAACTAAAACCTACAAAGGGTGTTGATTGTTTGGTCAGCCACAAAACAATGCAGCATCTGTATTATAATACCCAGGATGCCGGGGCCTTCGACATGAATCTAGAAAGCAGAGAGACCTAATACACGGAGTCTGCCCATTCATTTCAAAACCCTTGCCCAGGCCAGGGCAGGGTCAATAAAAGGGAACATCTTATTAAATAGACACGGCAGATGATTTGACAGGCCACGATGACTCACAGCCACAGGAAGTGAGAAAGAGAGAAGCAGCAATGCCCCACAAGCCTGCTTCCACCTGAAAGCTCTGGGAGGGGGCCACCCGCCCCGCCCACCGTGCCTGGACGACTCCCCTTCCGAGAGGTCAGGGCGTCCTAGGAAGCCCACCGCCCCGCCCCCGGGGTGCTTAGAGTGGGAAGCCCAATCCATGCTCCGAGCCGTGAGGCCATTAAACAGAGGCCTCCGCCCAGGGGGAGGAGAGTGCTGAGGCCGCCCTGAGAAGTGCCTCCACATTCAAGAGGCATAGCTCACTCTCTCTCACCTGTCTTGGCGTGACCTGCTTGGGTCGCATGTTTTCTCTGTAGGTAGAAGGAAATTTTGACAGGACAATCAACATGTTTGCCTCCTTAGCAGTGGGAAGAGGTGGAGAACTGCTCAAACCGACTTCCCTCCGGTCAGGTATCTCTGAGACAAAGGTCAGATGGATGCAAGCGCGCAGGTGCAAAATGAAATAAGAGCTAGGACACAGAATTCCTCAGAAAGACCCCCACCCCGTGAAGAGGTCAGGATGGAATGTGAAACCAGGCAGGCCTCTCTGGTGATGCCTGCTGTAAGGAATCGAGAAATCACCTGAGGGACACTCAGCCCAGCCCTGGAAGCAAGTCCTGATTACCATATTTGTGGCCCAAGGGGAGCTAGAAGAATCGCCGCCAAGTGGGAACTATTAGGAGAATGATTAGGCACAAACACGGAAGCCCCAAGCTTGTAGGGCAAGTGGGCAGCAATTAAAAAAGACACAAATGGATTTGGGGGTCCTCTTGAGCAAAGATGATGCCTAGAATCTCCAGTTTCTACCTTTAGTAGAACATTTTACTTTAAATCCCTTTATCCTTTTTTTTTTCTCTTCACCTTATATATCTATTTACTTTCATTGTCCGTCCCACCAGAATATAAGCTCTGAGAACCTGGGGCTTGTTGAGCAGTGTCCCCGCTCCCGGCTCAGTGCCTGCTCTATAGTAGGGGCTCAGCAAATATTTATTGCAATGAATGAAGCAAATTTTAGGACTCCCTTTCCTGGGCTCATACTCTGGTTCCCAACCCCTTCTAGTTAAGTTGAGGTATAATTACCGCACAATAAAATGTGTAGATAAAAAAAGTGCAGATCATACGTGTTCAGTTTCATGAATCTTGACAACTGTACATAGTCAGATAACCAGCATCCAAAACAAAATATAGAACATTTCAATCACTAAAATCCTCCCTCAGATCCCTTTCCAAATCAAATCATCCTGTCTTAGATAACCATGTTCTGACTTCTCTCATTACAGATTGGCTTTTCCTGCTACTGCATTTCATACAAACGGAATCAGTGAGTATGTACTTGTGGTGATTGACATCCTTGGTGAGCACGTTTTTTGAGAATCACTCGTGTTGTGCATGTATTTGTAATTCATTCTCTTTGATTCTGAGTATCTATTCTATGACTATGCCATCGATTGTTTATTTGTTTTTTATTGGTGAAGTCTTGGGATGTGTCCCATTTGAGGCTATAATACATCTTCACTGCAATGAATTTCCTAGAGCAAGTCATTTTGTGGGCATACATTTTTATTTCACTTAAGGCAATTTCTGGGAATAGAATCACTGGATCTTAGCATAGATGAATGTTTCATGTTACAAGAAACTGCCAAACTATTTCCAAAGTAATTGTACCATCTTATGTTCCACCAGCGATGTAGGAGAGTTTCAATTGTTCTACATGTCTACCTACACTTAGTGGTTCTGTCGTTTTAAAATTAGTCAGTATAGTGTGTAGTGGTATCTCATAGTTTTTGTTTTAATAGCTTTATGGTGATATAATTGTCCGACCATACAAATTTATCCATTTAAATTATACAATTCAGTGGCTTTTAGTATATTGTGCATCAATCGTTGTTAGAACAATCAATGTTAGAACATTTTCATTACCCCAAAAAGAAAACCCTGTACTCTTCACCCCCTACACCTTCCACACTACTCCCTCTAAGTCTTAGGCAATCATTAATCTACCTTCCATTTCTTAGATTTCCCTATTCTGGACATCTATAATAATAAAAGCATAATATGCTAATTAGACCAGACAGCCAAACGACCTTCCAGACATCTTTCCGGACAAAGGCAGGGGCCGAGGCAGAGGCAGTTAGGGATGATCAGGCAGGCAGGCAGAGGTGGTTAGGGGCGATCAGGCAGGTAGGCGAGTGGTTAAGGGTGATCAGGTGTCGAGTAACACTCCCTCCACGTTCTGCGTGGAGTAGGGTTCGGTATGTGAAAGTGGAGCCGCACAACAAATGAGAGAAAAAGACACAAGATAATTTTGCAATATTGGGGGACCAGGCGGGCAAGTCCAGAAGGACTTCCACCGATCTCAGGCCGCTCTAAGCTTTTATTTGATCTGGGGTAGCCCTAGGGTAAGGAGGTTTGAATGACACATGGATTAGCTCATTGGTAGACAATTTCCAGAAATAGGCAGAATATCTGATCAACAATAATCAACAAGGATCTACACAAGTATCTAAGGAATTAAGGGAACTAAGGTGGAGATGCTCAGCTATTATTACCTAAATTAACTGGGTGGTTCCTAGATTAACTGGTGGTGCAGTTCTGACCTTTGCTAGGACTTCAAAGGTTACTAGCTTTTGGGGGTCTCTGTCTAAACTCAGCTAGTGAAGACAATGAATGGACTCCGGCAATCAGGCAGGCAGGCAGGGGAGCAGTTGGGAGCCAATGGTCCTGGATTGCAAGAGGGTGCAGAGGAACACAGCCCCCCCCCCCCCCGCCCCCCACACGAATTTTGTGCACCAGGCCTCTAGTTTTATATAAATGGAATCATACAATATGTGGTCCTCTGTGACCTGTTTCCTTCACTTTGCATTATATTTTCAAGGTTCATTTATGTTGTGGCATGTACCAACATTTCTTTCTTTTTCATTGCTGAATAATACTCTTTGGTAAAATTATACCACATCATATTTATCCCTTAGTCAGTTGATGGACATTTGGTTGTTTCTGCTTTTTGGCTATTATAAATAATGTTGCTATATATGTGTGTACAAGTTTTTTTGTGGACATATGTTTTCATTTCTCTTAAGTATATACCTGGGAGTGGAATTGTTGGGTCACATGGTAGCTCCATGTTTAATCTTTGCAGGTGCTGCCAAATTGTTCTCAAAAGTGGCTGCACCATTTCACATTCCCAACAGCAGTGATGAATGTTCTAATATCTCCACATCCTCACCAACACTTGTTATTATCTATCTTTTTTAATAAAGCCATCCCAGTGAGTATGAAGTATCTCATTTTGGTTTTGACTTACATTTCCCTGATGATTAACAATGTTGAGCATCTTTTCATGTGCTTACTAGGGGCCCAGTGCATGAATTCTTGCACCTTGAAAGGAACTGTGGGCTGTGAGGCTGCAGTGGGCACTGGGGTGGGTCTTGGCCCATCCTCTGTGCCCCTGCCCAGCCCCTCCCGTCATGGCCGCCAGTCCCCTGTATGCTGCCAGCCCCGCTCACACCTGCTGATGGCGCAGAGCGATTGGGGCCAGTGCCAGCAGCAGGTGCAAGCAGCGGCTGCTGCCCTGATCGCCCCTCAGGAGCAGGGGGAGGTGGAGAAACCCTGAGGGGTTGGTCAGGGCCGGCAACCACCCCTTGCACCCACTGAAGGCTCCGAGCAATCAGGGCCGGCGCCAGGGCAAGTGCCTGGTGGGACTGCGGTGCATGGAAGCAAATAATTTTCAGTAACCACCAGAGGCTTGCCCTGATGACAGCAACCAGCACCCTGCCTTGTTCTGGCACCCCTGCACACCTGCTCCACCATCCCGCTGTCGCCGACACCCAACATGTTCCGCATGCACCCCCTGGTGGTCAGTGCACGTCATAGTAACTGGTTGTTCGGAGATATAGATAGATAGATAGATAGATAGATAGATAGATAGATGCCATTTGTGAATCTTCTTTGGAGAAATGTGTATTCAATTTTTAATTGGATTATTGGCTTTTTACAATTGAGTTGTGAGAGTTCTTCAGATGATCTAGGTATGTCTCTTATCAGGTATATGATATGTAGACATTTTCTCCCATTCTGTGGTTATCTTTTTACTTTCTTGATAATGTCCTCTGAAGCACAAATTTTTAACTTGTGATGAAGTCCAATCTGTCTATTTTTTTCTTGTTGCTTATGCTTTGGGCGTCACATGTAAGACTAACGATGAACAATTTTTCATGTGCTTATTGGCCATTTCTATATCATTTTTGTGAAATGTCTGTTCAAATCATTTGCCATTTTTAATTGAGTCATTTATATTTTCATGTGCTGTGATATATGCTCTCATTCTCTGGCTTGTGTTTTTTATTTTCTGAATAGTTCCTTTTGATAGCAGAAAACTGGAACTTTCATGAAGTTAATTTATCTATTTAAAAAATTATGGTCGCCCTAGCTGGTTTGGCTCGGTAGATGGAGCGTCGGCCTGCGGACTCAAGGGTCCCGGGTTCAATTCCGGTCGAGGGCATGTGCCTTGGTTTCGGGCGCATCCCCAGTGGGGAGTGTGCAGGAGGCAGCTGATTGATGTTTCTCTCTCATCGATGTTTCTGGCTCTCTGTCCCTCTCCCTTCCTCTCTGTGGAAAATCAATAAAATATATTTTTTAAAAAAAAAGAAAAATAAAATAAAATAAAAAATTATGGTCATTGCTTTTGTGTCCTGACCAAAAAATCTTTGCCTACCCCAAGGTCACAAAGATACTTTCCTGTGGTTTAATATAGACGCTTTATGGTTGTGGATTGTACATTTACCTCTATGACCCCTCTCCAATTAATCTTTGTGTATAGAATAAGCAAGAGGTTGAGGTTTATTTATTGTATATGAAAAAGTTTTTCCAGACATATTTGTTAAATAGAATTTCCCCTCCACATTGTATTGACAAAGGAACTTTATAAAAAATCAGTTAATTATATATATGTTGGTATATTTCTGAAATTTCTAATGTTTCATTAATCTACTTGTGTTCACTTTTGCTAACACCACACTATCTCGACTATTTTAACTTTATAGTACATCCTGAAGTGAAATAGTTGAATCCCTCCACCTTTGTTTTTCTTTTTCAAGATTATTTTGGCTATTCCAGACTCTTTGCATTTCCACTTAAATTTTAGAATCAGCTTGTCTGTCTCCTCAAAGAAACCTGCTGGATTTTTTAAAAATATATTTTCATTGATTTCAAAGAAGGGAGAGGGAGAGAGAGAGAGAGAGAGAGAGAAACATCAATGATGAGAGAAATCACTGATGGGCTGCCTCCTGCACGCCCCACACTGGGGATCCAGCCTGCAACCCGGGCATGTGCCCTTGGCCGGAATCGAACCGGGGACCCTTCAGTCTGAAGGCCGATACTCTATCCACTGAGCCAAACTGGCTAGGGCCCTGCTGGATTTTTATAGGGATTAAATTAATCTATAGATTAGCATTGAGTCCTCCTATCCATGAACATGTTATGTCTCCATTTCTTTAAAAATTTCTCTCAGCAATGTTTTGTAGTTTTCAGAGTAGGTATCCCACATATTTTGTTAGATTTATTCCTTTGTATTGATATTTCTGATGTATTGCAAACAGTATATTTTAAATTTCATTCTCCAATTGCTCTGTAATTGTATATAGAATAAAGCAATTTTTTTATATTGACTTTGTATTCGTGAGCTTTCTAAATTCACTTAACAATTTTGACAGCAGGGCCCTGTCTCTAGGAGCTTGGAGTTCGATAGAAGAAATAAGATACATGCAGGTAATTATTTTTAAATCTGTGTAAGAAGTACCATAAACAATGAACAATGGAGTTAGCTCTCTGGAGACCCCAGGTGAGAGGGTGGGGGAGAGAAGAGAGAGAGAGAGAGAGAGAGAGAGAGAGAGAGAGAGAGAGAGAGAGAGAGAGATGCTGATGCAAGAGAGAAACATTGACCCTGCCTCCCGCACAGCCCCAATCAGGGGACTGAACCCGAAACCCAGACATGTGCCTACACAGAGAACTGAACTTGAGACCCTTTGGTCCACGGAACGATGCTCCAACCATCTAAGTCACACCAGCCAGGGCAAGAATGAGTAATGTTTTGACAGGCAGAATTGAGGGGGAGAAAAAGTTGGGGAAATGGAGCATGTTTAGAAATCAGTAGAAGAGCAGTTTGATGAAGGTGTAAGTTATACCAAGCAGGTAGTGAGAATTAAAGCTGAAACAGGAGCACTTTGAATACTATAATTGCAACTTACTATGTGTCCAATAGTGTATTAAGCACCTTAATACATTATTTAATATTCAGAACAATTTTGGGTTCTTTTTAGAGGTGATCTTTTTAAAAAATTTTTATTTTATTTACAGTTGACATGCAATAATATATTAGTTTCAGGTATACAACATAATGATTAGATATTTCTATAACTTACAAAGTGATCACCCATTTGACACCGTATATAATTACAGTATCATTGACTATATTCCCTATGCTGTATTTTACATCCCTCTCACAACAGTTTTGCAAAAACAAATAGTATTATTATCCTCACATTACGAAATGAGGAAATTGAAGCTCACAGGACAAAGTAAATTGACCAAGGTTAGCGAGTGTCTCAGTAAATTTTCAGGACCAGTATCTCAGCCTAATAATTCTTTATTTTCTCCCTTTTACAATGTTGTTTTACACAGTTGTGATCACATAAATATATGTTTTTGTCCTACCTTGTTAACATTATGGCATGAACATTTTCCCATGTCATTACAAATCTTTCTTACACAATGTTTTTATTGGTGTTGGCTGCATAAAACTGTATCATAGGCCCTGGCCGGTGTGGCTCAGTTGGTTGAGTGTCATCCCATGCACCAAAAGGTCACCAGTTCAATTCCCAGGTTTCAGGTTCAGTCCCCTGGTAGGGGCACATATGAGAGGCAACTGATCAATGTTTCTCTCTCCCTCTCTCTTTCTCTCTCTCTAAAGTAAATAAAAATGTATTTTTTAAAAAACTGCTAGATTTAATAAACAAATTTGGCAACATAGCAGGATACAAAATTAACATGTGGACATCGATAGCATTTTTATACATCAATAATAAACTCTCAGAAAGAGAAACTAAAAAAAGCAATCCCATTTACCATTGCAAGAACAACAAAAGTAAGATACCTGGGAATAAACTTAACCAAGGAGATAAAAGACCTGTACTCAGAAAACGACAGGACATTGAAAAAAGAGATAAAGGAAGATATAATAAGTGGAAGAATATAGTGTTCATGGATTGGTAGAATAAACATCAAAATGTTCATACTACTGAAAGCAATCTACAGATTCAGTGCAATCTCTATTAAAACACCAATGGCGTATTTCACAGATCTAGAACAAATATTCTGAGAATTTATATGGAACCCAAAAAGATCCTGAATAGCCACAGCAATCTTGAGAAAGAAGAACAAAGTTGGAAGGATCACAATACCAGATATCAAACTATACTACAAAGCCAGTGTAATCAAAACAGCCTGGTACTGGCACAAGAACAGGCATATAGATCAATGGAACAGAGCAGAGACCCCAGAAATCAACCCAAGCCATTACGCTCAATTAATATTTGACAAAGGGGGCAAGAGCATACAACAGTATGTTTACTCAATGGAGTAAAGACAATCTCTTCAATAAATGGTGTTGGGGCCCTAGCTGGTTTGGCTCAGTGGATAGAGCATTGGCCTGCGGACTGAAGGGTTCCTGGTTAGATTCCAGTCAAGGGCACATGCTTGGGTTGTGGGCTCAATCCCCAGTGGGGGGCGTGCAGGAGGCAGCCAATCAATGATCCTCTCTCATCATTCATGTTTCTATCTCTCTCCCTCTCTGAAATCAATAAAAATATATATTTTTAAAAATGGTGTTGGGAAAACTGGACAGGTAGGTACATGAAAAAAATGGAACTAGACCACCAACTTACACCATACACAAGAATAAACTAAAAATGGATACAAAAGACTTAAATGTAAGACGTGAAACCATAAAAATCCTAGAAGAAACCATAAGCATCTCTCGTAGCAAAAGGTTTACGGATACATCTCCTAGGGCAAAGGAAACTAAGGGGAAAATAAACAAATGGGGCTACAGCAAAATAAAAAGCTTCTGCACAGCAAAAGAAACCATCCACACAATGAAAAGGGAGCCCACTGTATAGGAGAACATATTTGCCAATAATACATCTGATAAGGGGTTAATTTTCAAAATACACAAAGAATTCATACAATTCAACAGCAGGAAGACAAACAATCCAATTAATAAATGGGCAAAAGACCAGAATAGACACTTCTCCAAAGAGGACATACAGATGGCCAATAGACATATGAAAAAATGTTCCACGTCACTAATCATCCAAGAGATGCAAATTAAAACTAGAATGAGGTATCACCTCATACCTGCCAGAATGGTTACCATCAATAAATCAACAAACTACAAGTGCTGGCGAGGATGCGGAGAAAAAGAAACCCTAGTACCCTGCTGGTGGGAATGCAGACTGGTGCAGCCACTGTGGAAAACAGTGTGGAGTTTCCTCAAAAAAATTAAAAATGGAACTTCCATTTGACCCAGTAATCCCACTTCTAGGAATATATCCCAAGAAATCAGAAACACCGATCAGAAAGGATATATGCACCCCTATGTTCATAGCAGCACAATTTACTATAGCTAAGATCTGGAAACAGCCCAAGTGCCCATCAGTAGATGAGTGGATAAAAAAGCTGTGGTACATCTACACAATGGAATACTATGGGGCTGTATAAAAAGAAGGAGCTCTTATTCTTTGAGATAATCTGGATGGACCTAGAGACTATTATGCTAAGCGAAATAAGCCAGTTAGAGAAAGACAAATGTTATATGATCTCACTTTTATGTGGAATCTAGGGAACAAAATAAACTGATGAGCAAAATAGATCCAGAGACATGGATGCATAGAACAAAATAACAGATCTCAGTGAGGGTGTGGGTGGGAAGGGATAGGAAGAGATTAACCAAAGAACATATATGCATCCGAGCATAACCCATGGACGCAGACAATAGTATGGGAAAGGCTGGGTTGGGGCAGGGTTTGGGTGGAGGGGGACAAAAAGGGAGAAAATGGGAAACATCTATAATATTACCAATAATAAAAACAAACAAACAAACAGCCCTAGCTCAGTGGATAGAACGTCAGCCTGCAGACTTAAGCATCCCGGGTTCGATTCCAGTCAAGGGCACAAGCCTGGGTTGTGGGCTCGATCCCCAGTAGGGGGCATGCAGGAGGCAGCCAATTAATGATTCTCTCTCATCATTGAAGTTTCTCTCTCTCTGTCCTTCTCTCTTCTCTCTGAAATCAATAAAAATATATTTAAAACAAAAACCTGTATCATAGTTTATAGGTTTTATTTTATTATTTTAATATTGTAAATTATTTTTAAAATATTGTAATCATTTTAATATTGTAAATAATGTTGTGGTGAATATGTTTGTGAATCAACTTACCCTCCTACCAAAGATGAGTTACATATCATTATTATTTTGTACTGAATAATTAGTAAAGTTTAAGTGTTTGTTTGCCATCTATATGTCTTCCCTTATGAAGTGCCCTTTCAGTCCCTTTGCCCCCTTATCATTCTGGGTTTCAGCTAAGTTTATCAGTCTGGATGAGCCTGTGACACATTTTGGCTGTTTGTTGTGATAACTGTTGGGACAATTTGTTTCATTTTCTTCCCCTTGACCAAGAAACAGACGTAGAATACAAGTTAGTGTGTTGGTTTGACCATTGTCACTTGAGAGCCATAGTATGACCAGGGCCTCAGGAGTGGAGGTGATCTCTGCTCCAAGGAGAAACGATTCCCAGGTCAGGAAAACAGTGAAAATATTCTTATATGATTAATGTGAGGTAGCTTTCCCCCTCAGCATAAGCACTTCTAATTTTTTTATACTAATAAAGAAAAAGGGAGTGGTAGCTGAAACAAATGCAAACGCTGTATCATTCCACTCTAAATTATGTTTTCATCAGGTTCGTGTTAAGAAGTAGTGACAATTTCCCGAGGCTATGGCTGAGAAACCATTATCATTCTGGCAAACGGATGCAGTGAAATACCGGCTGGGTCCATTACGTTACCTGGCTATGCCGGATAAGAGGGCCTCGGCATTTTCAGGCTCAAAGCACCAGGACACCCGGAGAGACGGGGTGAACCAGGGAACTTTCCCAAGCACTGATTTGCATTCCCGGCCCTGTCCTGAGTGTGAGCCATCCCTTGCCTACAGTAGCCAAGCCCAGAAACACTGGAGACAGGCTGAGTGAACAGGGAGATGGCTTTCTGTGACTTCTTGCTGTTGGCACCTTATTCACGTAAGATGGCTAAAGGGGCTCTGTTTCTTCACGCTCTTTTGAATTCAAGAATGAAAATGTGCTGGGGTCCAACCCCAGCAGGACCAGGGGTCCCCAAAGGTGTGGACGGAGTCGGCGAAGAAGGAATGACACGGAGACAGCCTTCAGTTGATCAGCAGCCTAGCCAGGACCTCTAGCCAGGATCTCCAGCCAAAGTTCTGGTCGGAATCACCAGCCAAGTTCTGGTTAGGATCTGATCAGGATCTGACGTTTATTGTCTTGTTACATCTGTATTTATACCAGTCAATTTTAATCCTGTCAATTTCTATTGCAAAGGTTAGGGCGTTTCTTATCTCCATTCCAGGGAGTAAAGATTATGTAGTTTGCCAAAACTGGTTTGGCTCAGTGGATAGAGCGTCGGCCTGCGGACTGAAAGGTCCCGGGTTCGATTCCGGTCAAGGGCATGTACCTGGGTTGCGGGCACATCCCCTCTGGGAGATGTGCAGGAGGCAGCTGGTCGATGTTTCTCTCCCATCGATGTTTCTAACTATCTATCTCTCTCCCCTCCTCTCTGTAAAAAATCAATAAAATATATTAAAAAAAAAAAAAAAAGAAAATAAATACTACAAAGAAACAAAAGAAAATACATTTAAAAAAAAAAAAAAAAAAAAGATTATGTAGTTTAAGCGTGATTGTTTGTAGTTAAAGTGATTAACTACCCGCATGGCACTTAGTTAAGGGGTTGTATCCCCTCCCTAACCTCAGGGAAAAATCCCCACCTGGGGAAACAACCTTTCTCGGAGAGGTGACCTTGGTTAAAACACATGGCGCTAAGGAGAGCAAACATATTAAGAACAATATGCTATATATGCCAGGTCCCTTGAAACATATGCTGTGCAGATGTTTCTTTCCTGCAGCGACTGTGTCAAGCAGCAAGGATGGACCGGCTTCCGGCAAAAATGAAGTACATGGTGCCTCGTACCTCTTTTCATAGAGGAAGGTTTATAGTTCCAATCTCCATCTCCCAAGCATAGTTGTACTTATATACTAAAATGTCTATCCTCTTATATGGAAACTCCATGGCATACAAATATCGATCACACACTTATTCACAACTTCCACTTTGCCATTGGCTTAATACTTCTTTTTAATATTTTTTTACTTTTTAAAAAAATATATTGTGGACGAAAGGGTCCACATGCTGACCTGACAAGCTCAGGAGAGGCCTGCATGGCAATTTTGCAGACTCGGAGACCTAAAGTAACCACAAAGGATGGTCTGAAATTAAACCTTAACTAAAAGCAGTTATGGTGGGCAGTTACGTCCTGAGCCTATCTGTCTTTTTGCATCTATAACATACCCTTGAAATGTCTGGGTAACTTGTGATTTCCCTGTATCTGGAGCCCCTGGGGCACAATCAGGTGTGCTGGGCCCAGGACAGATGCTGCAGATTCTTTCATTTATCATGTTAATTGTTCCTGCACCCACCTAAGTATGTGTCCATCATTTTACTTTTTATCCTATCACAGAGGTCCCCCCCCTTCACTTAATCCCACCTCCTTAAATCTGTCACCAATGAATTTCATGTATAAATACGGATGTAACCCTGCCATTCTCGGGAGCACTATCTCAATTCGTTGAGGTTCTGCTTCCCGGCATATGTCGACAGTTTGGCTCAAATAAACTCACAGAAATTCTTTACAGGTTTCAATGTTTTTTTTTCGTTAACAATATTTTTATTGATTTCAGAGAGGAAGGGGGAGCGAGAGAGAGATAGAAACATCAATGATGAGAGAGAATCATTGATCGGCTGCCTCCTGCATGCCCCACACTGGGGATCCAGCCCACAAACCGGGCATATGCCTCGACCAGAAATCGAACCCTGACCTCCTGGTTCATAGGTCGATGCTCAACCACTGAGCCACGCCAGCTGGGCTATATACACTGAGTGGCCAGATTATTATGACCACCCCATCAGTACAATGAAGTGAATTAGTTATGCAAATAATAATAATAATGAAACCTTGAGAGTATTCGCTTAGGAAGTTTTCAATATTCAGTATTTTTGGAAGTGTCAATGAAGTACTGATGGGGTGGTGATAATAATCTGGTCACTCAGTGTATACATTTTTATTGATTTCAGTCCGCAGGCCGACGCTTTATCCACTGAGCCAAACTAGCTAAGGCAGGCCTAATACTTCTTGATATCAAGGCTCATGCTTTCCCACATTACTTGTACCGTGCAGCATATTCTGTGGGCAATAGCAAGTTGCTGAGAGTTTTAGAGTAATGGGTGGCACATTCATAGCCATGTGACATGCCCTGGATGAACTTCGGGGAGGAACGCACGCTAGGATACCAGTGGCCTCCTTTCTGTCACTGTAGTTATCAACAGTGAGATGGCCCTGACCATTTTCCCTGAAACTCTCTTCCCAAGGCAGACCTTCTCTAGACTCCCAAAGTCTGTCCCACAGGGTAGCATCTTATCTTTAGAGAGAAATAAAATACTCCGCTTCTGCATTTTTGTCTTGGCAGGCCTCCCCCTTCTCTCTGGCAGAAACTGGATTATTACCAGCTCCTGGCTTAAGTACTAAGGGCAGCACTAAGCAATACTAGCCATAGTATCTACCAGAGTTTAAAGGCGAGGAGAGCAGTTTCCAGGAAACCTTGAGGTTTTCAGATTGTTCCCCGATGAAGTCCAGGGTCTGGAGGAAGCAAGGTCAAATATACTTAGGCAGTTAAAGAGAAAGAAAGCTCGTCTCCATGGCAAAGCCACCTTCAGCCACAGTTAAAAGCACACCCCAAAAGAAACAGTGAATCTTCTCCCTCGAAGAGTAACCCTGTCGTTGGTAGAGGAATTAGGCAAAATCGAACAAGCTGAGAGAGTCTGAAGAGCAGTAGATTTCTCTTCCACATGCCAAGCATTTCTGAGCCATGACAAGACAGGCTGTCCATATCTATCTCATTCAACACTTCTGCACTGGCCCTGGCCGGGTAGCTGAGTTGGTTAGAGGATTGTCCTGATATGCCAAGGTTTGGGGTTCGATCCCTGGTCAGGGCATGAACAAGAATCAACCAATGAATGTATAAATAAGGGGAACAACAAGTCAATGTTTCTCTCTCCTTCCCTCTCTCTCCAATCAATCAATAAACAATAAATACATAAAATAAAACTTCTGTACTGGACAGGGAGCCAGGACTGTGATGGATGTACCTGGTGACTGACCAGAGAGTTGGCCTAGGGACCCTGAGACCAGTGGCCAACAAGAAGCTTCTTAGTTCTCCTCCCAGGCAATCCCAGGTGCCCATCTTCCTGAGAAGCCATTGTTGGCGCACAAGTCCTCACTTTCCCTTCTTCCCAGAAGGATCCTGGCACAGCCCTGGAAAGAGGCTGGGAGAACGCACAGCTTTCTCTCATGATGAGGCTCCCACCAGCCTAGGAAAGACATGAGGGGCATGGGCCGTCAGTGAGGACGGAGCAGCTCAAGAACCCAGGCTTCTGCACAGGGAAACAGAGTTCGCACTCCATCATCACGCTTCTGGGCTCAGCTCCTAACTCGTTTTAATCTCTCTGTCTCTCTTTTCTCACCTGCAAAAGGGAATATGGACCAGCCACCTCATAGGGTCACAGTGAGGATTAAAGAAAATGACTCTTGTGAACTGGCTGGCGGTAATGATCCCAGACCTGTTAGCTATTCTGGCTGCACATAACCCTTCCTCCTGCTGTGGGGGCAGGCACACGTCTAAGCTTCCTGCCTGCTTCCCAGTAAGGAAATTACACCTCGACTATCTGAAGAATCTCCCAAACATCCCCCACCCGCTCGCGGTCCGTAGGCGTGGACTCAGGGGTGGGATGGCTCCCGGGTGCCTGGCGGTGACCCACCCTGCGGGGCGTGCCGACGGCGGAACCTCGTGCGCGCGTGCAGGTCCGCACATACGGGGACGGGCGAGCATCTACTCCACCGCCCGCCCCCAGACTCGGCGAGTCCCGCGGCCCCGGGGTAGCCTCACCGAGCCGGTGGGCGGGGCGGGGCCGCTGTTCCGCGGCGGACCCAGCCCCCCGCGCTCGCTAGGGAGGGGCGGGCTGCACCGGCCTCGCTCCAGCGACCCCAACCCCAGGTCTAAAGCCACGTCTTCTCTCCCCGCGCGTCCCTGGGAAGGGGAGGGAGATCAGAATGCAGTTGTGCGTAGTGATCACCCCCACGGCTTCTCTATTGATTCCTGTGAAACTTCCCCAGGGCCCCTCCATTCGCGAAGTGCTGGGGGGCCCATCCCCCGCTCCCGGACGGGGTCCTCTCGGTCTTGCAGAGAGAAAGCTCCCCAGCGCCTCCGAGGCCGCGGGGTGCCGGGCCGGGAGGCCGGGCGGCCGGAGGAAGAGAAGCGGAGAAGAAAGGGATGGGAGGGGGAGCGAGGAGCTCGCGGCAGAGGGAACAGCAGATTGCGCCGAGCCAATGGCAACGGCAGGACGAGGTGGCACCAAATTCCCTTTGGCCAATGGCGCTCCAGAGTCTACAGAAGCCCATTAGCATTTCCCCGGGGGCTGGCGCTGCGGCGGCCGAGCCGCGGTATGTCTGCAGCATCCAGTTTTTGCGGGTCCGGCCCCTAGCACGCCTCGCCTCTGTCTCCTCCCCTCCCCGCCCATGCGGGGGTCCCACCGCGAGCCAGCTCTGCGCACTTTGCCCCTGTTGGCAGCGAATAAAAGGCGTCTGAGGAAATACGGGACGCGCTCATCCCCTGCCAGCTCCAGCCTTTAAATCCGCGGCCGTGGGAGCTCCACGCACAGCGGGCTCACCGACCCCGACCCAGCGCGCACGGCCACCCTCCGAGCGCAGACGCGGGCTCAGCCACCGAAATCTCTCCGCTGCCCCGCACTCCACGCCGCAGCCTCCGCCCGGGAGAGCGACCCCAGGCACCCGAGAGCCCAATGCCGGCCCACTTGCTGCAGGAGGAGGTGAGTTGCCCGGCGTTGGCTCCTCGGCTCCCAGAGCGCGGGGTCGCCGGAGCTGGCCGGGCTCCCAGGTGACTCGCGTGGATGGAGGAGTTGAGATCCCCGCGGGGACAGAGCCATCTTTTGCGAGTTGAACTGCCTTCATTTGTTGGGCATCTGCATTGTAATTTGGGGACTTGGTTTCCGAACTTTTGTTTCTTAAGCTGAAAAGAAAACCCGGGTCGTGCCGGCACCCTTCCGTCTGTCTGTGTGCCTGCGGGAGTTCCTTTGTGTGTCCGCCTGGGTGAAAGTGTCTCACTCCTTCCTCTTGCCCCTTCACCTGGAGGCTTCACCCCCTCCCCGGGCTCTCTGCATAGTTCCCGGGGACTTCCTTTTCTTCCCTCTGGGGTGGACTCCGCCTTCCGCTACCCCGGGTGTTGGGGCAGGGTCTGTGCCGATCCTTCACGCTCCCTCCCGCTGGGTTGGAGAGTGACGTGGCCCCTGCTCCCTCCACGTGCCGTCTCCGCTCTCCTGACCCTCCGCTGCCTCTCCCTTCCAGATGTCTAGCTCCTACACCACCACCACCACCACCACCATCACAGAGCCTCCCGCCAGGATCGTGCAGAATGGAGAAGGCAACTCGGAGAAGCATCTCCTGCACGCGGAGGAAGACATCCGCCCTGAAATGAAAGACGACATCTACGACCCAAGTTACAAGGATAAGGAGGGCCCGAGGCCCAAGCTGGAGTATGTGTGGCGGAACATCATCCTTATGTCTCTGCTACACTTGGGCGCCCTGTATGGGATCGTACTGATCCCCACCTGCAAGGTCTACACCTGGCTCTGGGGTAAGAGTGTTTCTTGACCTCCTGACCCGGGACGCCAGGTTCTCCCTTCCTTTTAATAAGATAGGAGCTTACCTGGAACGGAAGGACCGGCCCCTACAATTTCCCAGAGGCTGAGTGGACTGGGAGCAGAGGCTAGGGGGACTGGGAGGCGGGAGTGGCCATGCCTGGGGGTCTTTTCACATGGGTGCTGGGGAGGGAGCCCTGAGACCACGTGCTGCAGGCTTTGAAGTGGGTGCACCTGTGCCAGAGCGGCAGCTTCTCCTGAAAGAGCTTTTCTGTTTCAAGCCATTTGCTGGGCTGCTTATCCCAGCCCTGCCATCCACCAAAGAATCAAGGCCCCTCGCTGGGAGCACGGGATGAGACCAGTGGTTTCAGGGGTATATGCTGAGCACAGTCGTGGGACAGCGAGAGAAACTGCTCAGGAAGAGAGGAGAGGGAGGAACCGAGAGGTGGTTACCCGTAAAAGTGTTTGCCCTGACCCTTGGCCCACCAGCCTCCTTTGTTAGAGAGAAAGATGAAGCTCCTGTAGGAACCAAGTTAAACAGGTGGGGTGCTCTGCGACTCCCCGCAGGTCTCCTGGGCACTGTATGCATCACTCAGGGGAAAAGTCCTTTGATTGAAATAAGGTGGGAGCAACATTTCACGTCCCACTCCCCATCTAGCTGCTCAGCTAGCTCCTGATGCCAGGAGGTCTCTCCTTGCCTGGACGGCCAGGCCAGGCCAGAAAAGAGCCCCAAGCAGCCCCGGCCTTGAGGCTGCTGCAGTGAGGGAGGCAGGTCCCAATTCCGTCCCTGACCTGCCCTTAGCTCAGCGTTTTCAGGGACCCATGGGTATGAGCTGATAGCAGGGCCCTGCCCCCTGGCAACACACATGCGCTTTGCAGGCGTTTTCACCTCTGCCACCATAAGCCTGAGTTGGGGGGCGGGGGGAGATTAGGGAACTCTGAGGACCCAGGGGCCCCACACGGCCCCTCTCCCAGGGTGGTTAGGGTTCCCAGAGGAGTCTTGGGCGAGGGGTGCTTGCTGAGAGCTGCACTCTGGCGGATAGTTATGTAGACGGGCTAGTCGGCCAAGTGTTAGCTGATTCTCCCAGGACCACGTACGTCTAACGGTGGTGGGATCTGGTCCCTAGAGCTTCGTGTTGGGAAATCCTCTCAGTGCCTCAGACAGACGCAACTGGGTAGACCCCTTCTCTCAGGATCTCCATCTTTCCAGGCACAAACTGGGACAACAGTACTTTTTTAGGATCAGGAAGGTAGTGCTCCTTAGGTTACAGGTGTCTCATTGCTGAGGCTGCGCAGGCGCAGGATCAGCTCTTCTGCAGACCAGGAAGGCTCTTCTCTTTGTGAGGGGAGGGGTACATCTGTTCTCTAGCCCCTCTGAGATCCCAGCCAAACTTCAGTTCTCTACCCTCCTACCCAAAAAGGGAGTCCCTTCCAGCCTCAGCACTCCCTGTAGGCCTGGTAAGGCCAGAATTTGACCAGACTGCTTCTGCTTGCTCCCCACCCTTGGCTGCTGGAGCAGGGGGCAGAGTGCGGTCCCCAATCCAAGGCTGTGCCCACTTCCTTCATGTGCCCTGCCCACGTGCCTTTGGGCAGAGAAATGTGGCACACAGAGACTGGACGGTGACCTTTTGTACTCCTTTCCCTGGGCCTTGTGGCGGATGGCTTAGCTGACTGATAACCATCCTGGTATGGGGGTAACAGAACTCCTGTTTTAAGAAACAAGAAAGAGAGAGGGACCATCAGGGGCCCCACTTTAAGAGTTTAGGAGCTCGGCCTCAGCCTTTTCTTTTATCCCCAAGGACAGTGTTAAAGTAGCAACTGGTTGTGATTACAGCATTTCTTGTGACTGAGCGATTTAGAGAGCCTCCCAGAAGGGCCCTCGGGGGCAGCCTGAAGGCATATCTCGGGCAACACTGAGAGCCTAAGGGCAAAATTTCCCTTCTCTTAGGGCCAAAGCTATGAGATTTTGCTTAACCATCAATTTGGACACTAGTAGAGAGCGAGCCTCCTTCTAGCGGACAGGCTTAGAGCTGCTGATAGAAAAGGCACTAGACTAGAGTGCTTGGATTCTTTTCCCAATTCCCCCGTTAACGCTAGAATCTTAAGTGCTTTCTGAGTTAACTTACAGGGTCATCTGTGGCATGAAACGACCCTAGTAGCTTCCTTCATTCAGAGCCAAGTGCTTCTGTTTTCTTGCCCAAAGCCATTTCTCTTCTTCCTTGTTGATTCGTGTGGTTGTGGCTCAACTGTCACTCTTCCAGCTGCCGATGCAGGTAGATTTTGCAACTGGGAGGATATAGTCACATGGCTTAAGGCCAGCAAATCATGTAGCAAAGGGATTAGAGACAGAACTTTCATTGGGATGGACTCTGGCTCCACTCTCTCCTGTGGGATCCTGTAGGAGGAATAGGATAGGGTGGAGGAAGATAGGGGAAGGGAGGGGGGCGGGCTGTTTAGGAAACTGCTATCTGTGGCTGGAGAAGAACACGGGACAATTTGTTACAATGTGTGGTGTCTCCAACTGCAACTAAATTCTGTGGCCACTGAGGACCCATTGTTTTGAGCTGTATCCCTAGGAATGAAACATTGTCAACAGTCAACTGCTCTACCAAGGCCTCACTCAGCCCCTGCCTCCTAGAGCTACTGAACAGAGGAAGATGGGTAGACCCAGCAACCCACTGCCCAGTTAGAGATTATAGCTGGCACCTCCTGAGCTGGCAGGCCTCCAGGAAGGTGAGGGGGGACAGCGTTGGGGTTTTCCACCAACAGCTCTGAGCATATCCCACCATCAGCTAAAATTAGCCTTGCCTGAGAGAGTAGGAGCTGACAGAGGGGTGTGGCAAAAGAGAGACACAGGAACTATGTACATATCCTGGGGAGCTGGCTGGAAAGTGAATGCTTGTTGACAGAACTTTTAGTTTCAAACTATGGCTCCATTGCTTACTGGCCTTGTGACCATAGTTAAACACAATCTCTCTGAGCATCTTCTTCTTCAACTGCAAAGTGAGGCTATTAAAGGCCATTCAAAGGATCCAGAAAATCAGAGGATATAAAATTCTTAGCTAAGCTGTGCAGCTATGACTTATGTGTAGGGCAGATATGTCCCCTGATGTGGCCACACTGCCTGCTAATGCTTTTGTACCAGTTGGTCAGTAGCCATAGTTCTGAGCCCCTGAGTGTCCTCTAGAACCCAGAGCCCCTTGGATGGATGAGTGCCCAGACTATACTGACTGTTAAACTGTTGAAGACCGCCCCTGCTTATGGGTCCCAAGCTCTGTAGGAGTGGCCTGTGGTCCTGAAAACCTGGGGGAAGCTTAGCTGAAGTTCAAAGGCGATGGGACTTGAGAAAACAGTCCTCATGACTGAGAGTGACCAGTGGCTGGGTAGCAAGCTCTCTCTTCTCTGTCCTGCCTTCCTAAAGCTCCTGAAACAGCCCGGCCGGCGTGGCTCAGTGGTTGAGTGCCAGTCTATGAACCAGGAGGTCACGGTTCGATTCCTGGATGGGGCACATGGCCGGGTTGTGGGCTTGATCCCCAGTGTGTGGCACACAGGAGACAACCGATCAGTGATTCTCTCTCATCATAGATGTTTCTATTCTCCCTCTCCGTTCCTCTCTGAAATCAATAAAGTTCCTGAAACTTCTTAGCTTATTCCAATGCCTAGGTGGAGAGGGTGAGAGGTGATGGTTTTTTTTTTTTTTTCAAGTAATAAAATGGGAGAGACCTAAGAGGCCAAGGTGTGTCTGCACTTCAGGGAAAAGCAGATCCTCACCCAAAGCCTCTGAAGACACAGCCAACATACAGAGATCCACGTGTGAATGTTTTTCCAGATTATTGACCTCTCACTGTGTCCGCCTGGCAGGGTTCTTCTACTACATCATCAGTGCCCTGGGTATAACGGCAGGAGCCCACCGCCTGTGGAGTCACCGGAGCTACAAAGCTCGGCTGCCCCTGCGGGTCTTCTTGATCATCGCCAACACCATGGCATTCCAGGTAGGAAGCCGGCTCTGCTCAGCCCTTCCCTCCACTCTGTCAGTGACCAGGGGTGGATGGAGCACCTGAGAGGAGCAACACCTGGACAACCACTTCACTCTCCTCTCTCCGGGTGGTCACCTCCGGTGCAGGCCCAGTCCTTAGGTCCATAAAGCATGAGCACAGTTCTGAGTCTAGAAAAGAGGAATAGGAGATAACTAGGAAATACTTATTCCTGTCTATTCCTCAGGTTCCTCTGTTACCACACAGGCTGGCTGTTGGGGTCCTTCATCCTCAGGGTCTACAAGGCAGGAGCCTTAGTTTATGCGGCTGATTTCCTGGGTAGGCACTGGACAATAGACTCACCATTTTAGGTGAATAGCTTAGGGCTCCACCATGGGGGGACTGAAGTGGATGTTTCACAGGCTCAGGAATTCTGTTGTTTTCCGGCGATGACAGCAAATACTTATAGCGCTGAGTATGTGCCTGGTACTATTCTGAGCACTTGGCATAGATTCCCTCATTAAATTCTCTTCGGAGGTGGGTACTATTCTTATTCCCATTTTCTAGATAAGAAAATTATGTCACGGAGAGGTTAGGGAGACCAGCCATGTGGTCCTGCCTTGGGCTGCCAGGCTGGCTAAGTCAAGTATGGAGGTTTGTTGAGTCAGAAAGTTTATAGCCGAGATAGAATGAGGGAAACTGGGGAAAGGGAACGCACAGCTATTAAGTGGTGGCAATGGGCAACCGATCGGTTGTGATGTGGGGCTTAGCTTGGAGCAGAGGGAAAAAAAGAAGCCACCGAACTTGTTCCCTTCTTCGTGGCAATATTCCAGGTATTTACCGTAGTTACATAATCATCTGTGCCATGTTACTTTATACCTTGAGGGCTCCTGATATTGGGACGAAGGTAAGAAAGAGATATTGACACATTCTGTAAGGGACAGAAAGAGTCCCAGAGGTCATTTGGGAATGTGGCCACGCTCGCGATTTACGTGCCTGGTCTCGCTGAGTTGTGAGCGGTCTCTTGCCAAGGCTTCAGAATGAAGCTCCCTGCAGCTTTATCCACTGACCAGGGCCCGAGGATGCAAGGCTGCCTGCCTTGTTCTCCCTGCCCAGGGATTAGGCACCCAGGAAGGCCTTTTCCAGCATTTCTTGCTGGAGGAATTTCAATGTTCTCTCCTGATGAAATTGTTTGATCAATCTCCATTCCGCCCACTGTGTAATCTTTATGAAGCAACCAGCCCTATTCATGTGGTCCTGGGACTTTAAGTTGCTTTTCCAATTAAGCTTCAGTGGCAAGTTGGGGGAAAAGAGGAGGCTACTCTGTGGCCCTCCTTTGGATCCCTGGCTCCTGGGTATTTTGTGAGGTTGGGCTGAGAGCTATGGGCTCTTGAAGAGGTCCATCCACTGGGATTCCCCTAAGAGGGTGTCTCTCCTCAGGCCTACAATCTTCTTCTCTGTCCCTCCAGAATGATGCTTATGAATGGGCCCGAGATCACCGTGTTCACCACAAGTTTTCAGAAACAGATGCTGACCCCCACAATGCCCGGCGTGGCTTTTTCTTCTCCCATGTGGGTTGGCTGCTTGTGCGCAAACACCCGGCTGTCAAAGAGAAGGGTGGTTTGCTAGACTTGTCTGACCTAAAAGCCGAGAAGCTGCTGATGTTCCAGAGGAGGTGAGTGGAGTGGGGATGGAGCTGGGCACTTGGTGTTTGGGGGGACCCCCCCCACCTTTTCTCCTAGGGCTTACAAACATAAGCTGAGAAATTTACTGGGTTTGTATATTTTAAAATCATAATTTAAAACCCTAATTTTTAATAGTCCCCAAGTCTACAGCCATAGAATATTATTCTTTCTGAACTTCTTAATTAAACCAATAAAATTCAACAAATGTTTACTGACCTAGGAAGTCATGGATACAAAGATGACTGTGTCATAGTCCTTACCTTCAAGGAGTTTGTAGCCTACTGGCGAGTGAAAGGATAAGCCAAGTGTCCGATAAGTATGATACATGGCAAATGTTTTCTGTACCAGGAAGAGACACAAAGGAGAGGGAGACTGCATAGTGGGGAGCATCAGGGAATGGTTTGTGAAGAAAGTAGCTTTGGAATCCACTGATGGGTAGAGATTTTCACAGGTGCCAGGGGAGAGGGACAAACAGTACAAACAGAACAGAATGATCTAAATCTGAAGTATGTTCTAGCAACAGAGTCCTTTTGCTTGAGGTATAGGGTGTGGTAGGATTAAGACTAGAGAGGGAGACTGGTGCCATTACAAGCAGACTTCGGATTTAATTTGATAGACAATGGGACACCATTACAGGTTTTTTGATTGGGAATCTGTGATGGTTGGAGGTGTGCTTCAGAAAGATCACTTTCATGACAGGTGAAGAAACCATTGAGCCAGAGAGGTGAGAAGCAGGGCCACAAGTTAGGAGGCAGTGAGGATCCTTGCTAGGGAAGCAGTGGCAAGAATGGAAAGGAGTTGGTGCAGGAATACCAATGATATAAGAGCATAAGGCTTGACTGCAGAAGAGACGCAGGAAATCAAGTCAATGGTCAGTTCTCTTTACCTTCAAGGAGAGATTGAATAATGGGACAGGACCTTCAGAGGACTGGAGACCTGGAGGCATCAAAGATCCTGAGGGAAAAGAAGAGGAATGGTTAGAGGATGGCTGGCAGGAAATGGAGGCAAGACACTAAACATGGACTCTGCAAAGAACATTGGCTGGAAAGAGAAAGGAGCCCGAAGACAGAATGGAAAAACAGCCTGGGCAGGAGAGCTCAGTGTATTCATTTGTAATCTGGACCTTGCCTGTTTTACCCACATGAAATTATGCTATAGTAAAAAAAAAAACACAATGACTTTCGAATCAGGAGATCAGCATTCCAATCCTTGCTCCACTGGTTCCTTGTGCAATCCTAGAAAAGTCATTTAACCCCTCATTACCTCATCTAAAAGGTGAGATAATGACACTACATTCTCACAAGGTTTCCCACCCCATTCCTCTTGCTCTGTTTCCTGCCATGCTGTCCTCACTATGTAGAAGGAAAGAGACAGCCCAGCCCAGTGATGATGGAGATCAGGTAGGTCTGAGTCCTCTCTGCTGACTCGGTGTATGGTCTGTCAATGCAGGCATTACAAGCCCGCTGTCCTGCTGATGTGCTTCATCCTGCCCACACTTGTGCCCTGGTATTTCTGGGGTGAAACTTTCCAGCACAGCTTGTACGTTGCCACTTTCTTGCGGTACGCCATCGTGCTCAATGCCACCTGGCTGGTGAACAGCGCTGCCCACCTCTACGGATATCGCCCTTACGACAAGAACATTAACCCGCGGGAGAACATCCTGGTTTCACTGGGAGCTGTGGGTAAGTCAGCAGTCCACGGCCAGACCACATCTAGGGGTCTGCTGTTTGGGTATTAGGCTGGGAACCAGAAAAACCTGATTAACTTGCTTTATGACCACTTTCTATCTGTTTTTCCACCCTAGAACTCAGGGAAAATATTTTAGCAAACTCTTGAGAGCCAGGCAACAAGTCTTATATAGAAAGGAAAGGTAAAATATAACAATGCCTTTGACTCCAGGTTCTTGAACAATTCCCAAATGTTATATATAATGAGCCTCTTTGGGTTTTCCTTTTTCCAGGGCTGGACTGTAGGGAATGTATAAATCGATATAAATAGAATAGGGCCCTCAGGGTGGCCAATGTGCCCAGTGGTCTATGTCATATCAAATGTAGAATTAATACTTGTAATTTAATTCAGTAAGCTTCTCTTTTATATATCTTTTTGCTCTATTCAGATAGGCCATATGTTAACTGTATGCCATGCCTGATTGCCTGGTGATGCCAATCGGAAGGGCATCAAAGCAACTGTTGGTGGCCCTTCCCCGCCACCTACCATTCTCGTCTCCTGTCCTTGATTTTTCTCTCTTCTGCTTTATTCTGTGCTAAGAATGGCTTAAATCACCTAGGCCCCTGATAAAGCAGTTAGTTTAATCACAAGTGCCTGCTGGCTGATCTAATGCTTGCTATTCATGGAGTTATTTCTCTATAATTTGAGTTCTAATAGTCAGAGTTCTACCATCTGTCTCCAGTTGTTTTTTCTGTCACTGTTTTCAGCTAAATAGAGACCATCACTAAGGCCTGGAATTAGCCTTCCTTAAGGAAACCCACTGGCCTCTTGTTCCTCACCGTTGATCAGTACTATTGGTTACACAATATAACCAGGCACCCTCACTGTTCCGCGTGTTTATGCATATTCTGGCCTAAAGTCACCCTTTTCTCTTTATAGTCTCAACCCTGACCATCTTCACTAGGTACTGTCTGTACTCAAATAGTATTTTTTCCCTCACTCTTTTGAACTTTCAGGCACCATCGTGCACTAGGTACTGTCTGTACTCAAATAGTATTTTTTCCCTCAGTCTTTTTAACTTTCAGGCACCATTGTGCATGTTTTTACTCTGAACCACGTTTGAAATAAATCACCTAGGCCCCATAAGTCTGAGATTTTCATAGAAATGGAAGTTTCTGGAATGAGATTTGTCCTGTACTGCAAATGGGTCTATAGTGAGCTTCCCTAACTGCAGCCTCTTTCTGACCATTAGTTCCAAGTGGCTCCCTTGTGCAAAAAAACAACCAAACAACCCCCACAAAAAAACAAAGTGGCTCCCAACATCTCATTTTGTCTCAGTTATTTATTTCTCCGTACCTGCTGCTCTCCTCCCTTATCATCTCCCCTTTTGTTCTCTAGCTCGCTTCCTGCCTTTCTAATCTTTTCTTCTTGAATTACCTCCCCCACAGTCACATGCTCATCTTCTCTCTGCCAAAGCTGACCTCCCTTGAGCCTTTCTTGGGCTGTATCTTGCTGCCCCAGTTGCAAAGTCTTGTCCTTCTTCTCCCTGTTGACTCTCCTTCTCTTCCCACCCCCACCCCCTCACTTGGCTATGTGTGTGTCTGATTCAGTTTTCAATCTGATAAGTATAGGCCTGGTTAGTGCTTTATATGGAGCCTGGTGCAAAGCCATTTATGGAAATGAGAAGTCCTCTGTCAGTACCTTTAGCCGTGGGATCATTCCATCCTCCTCCTCAGTTGACACTGTCACAGAGAGTTCGTGTCACAGGGGACACACCTTGAGATGCCTTGGATAGTGTCATTGACTTTGCAGGACTTCCTCTACTTGCTCGTTATTAATATCATTATGGCTCTCCTGAGGTTCTTTTATCTTCAAAGGACTCGATATGCTCTTTTACTAGCTATTATTTACCCGGCTTTACCCCAGCCTCATAAGGGTCAGTATTGTTATTGTTGAATGTGGTTCAGAAAAAAGAGTTCTGCCACTGGTTGGAGACCTCTCTGTGGAGTTTCCAAAGTTTTCTCCATTACAGAAATTACCCTGAACCCAGAATTTTGTTTTTCCTCCATCTCATCTCAGAAGTTAAAGGGAGTTTCTAAGCATTTTGCCTCTGACTCCCTCAGAGAGCTTCTGTTTTCTCTGCATCACCACCACACCAGGGTCAAAGCTCAAAGAATTCGAAGTCAGAGTCTACTAAGCTAGTAGTGGCCGAGGACACTCGAGCCCCTGGGCTGGGCCTCCTTTCTTCTGACTTTCGGCTGTTGCTGCCCAATTCTGTTCTCTCACACGCTTGTCGGCAGTTCCCGTGCAGGTGTACTCCCTTGCTCACCTTTGTAAGAAACACAGCAAAAGTTCTTCATTCTAGACTCTCTCCTCTTCCCACCCTAACACACACACACACACACACACACACAGAGCCTTGGAGATCTCAGACCAGTATTTAGTGAAGCTCTGGGATTTTTCGTTCTAAAATCCATTTCCAGTGATAGTTTCTTTTTAGTCATCTTATCCTCTGAGAGAAACTGCCAGTACTCGCACAATGGCTCCCAGAAAGCCATGGGTGACCAAGGTCTCCCTATTTGTTTCTTTCTTTCTTTTTTTTTTTTTTTAAATCCTCACCAAGGATATTTCCCCATTGATTTGATTTGATTTTTTTAAAAAATATTTTATTGATTTTTTACAGAGAGGAAGGGAGAGGGATAGAGAGTTAGAAACATCGATGAGAGAGAAACATCGATCAGCTGCCTCCTGCACACTCCCCACTGGGTATGTGCCCACAACCAAGGTATATGCCCTTGACCAGAATCGAACCTGGGACCCTTCAGTCCGCAGGCCGACGCTCTATCCATTGAGCCAAACCAGTTAGGGCTCCCCATTGATTTTAGAGAGAGTGGAAGGGAGGGGAGGAGGAAGAGAGGTAGAGACAGAGAGAAACATCGATGTGAGAGAGACACATTGATTGGTTGCCTCCCGCTGCAGCAGGGAGATCGAACCTGCAATCCAGGTACATGCCCTTGACTGGGAATGGAACCTGAGACCCTTTGATGCGAGGATGGATGCTCTAACCACTGAGAAACACTGGCCAGGGCTCCCTATGTGTTTCTTAAGAAGCCTCTGAGTGGATCTATTTGGTTCAGAGTAGAAGAGACTAGTTTCATTCATTCGTTCAACAACAGCAAGTATCTGCTAGGTTTCAGGTACTCTGCTAGGTAACTGATGTTCCAAGATCAGGAAGACAGCAATTCACCGTAGAGCGCCATAACTTTTTTCTTTGTTTTTTGTTTCAGGTGAGGGCTTCCACAACTACCATCACTCCTTTCCCTATGACTACTCCACCAGTGAGTACCGCTGGCACATCAACCTGACCACATTCTTCATCGATTGCATGGCTGCCCTCGGTCTGGCTTACGACCGGAAGAAAGTATCCAAGGCGGCCGTCTTGGCCAAGATTAAAAGAACTGGAGATGGAAGCTACAAGAGTGGCTAAGTTTGGGTCCTCCGTTCTCCTTTCCAAAAGCCAGCCAGGCAGAGTTTTAATGTTCTTTTTATTAACTACTGAACAATGCTACCAGAATGCTAAAGATGATGAGGTTAACCCATTCCAGTATTCTTTTAAAATTCAAAAGTATTGAAAGCCAACAACTCTGCCTTCATGATGCTAAGCTGATACTCTTCTTTCTTCTCTTTTCTTCCCTGTCTTCTAGACCCATTGTCCTTTTCTTTGCTTTTTCCCTGTCACCTTCCTTTCTCTTCTCCCTCATTGCCTCCCAGACAAGCAGCTGGTGAGGCATTCATTGATGGGTGTCTAGCTTCTGAAGTCTAGACAACCTTTCTATCATCCAAAACTAGTGGTTTTGCCCCAGATAACTCTTTCCTTGAGGTGTTCTGAGCTTCAAGGTAGTGGCTCAAGCTAGAGATTTGACATCTTCTGGGAAGACCCCTATTAGTTATTTTCATTTCAGACTTTTGCTAGATGGAATGGAAAAACAACTTTATTTAGCACAAAGCTTCTAAAGCAGGTAAATTGTCAGGGGAGAGGGTTAGCATGCATGGTACGTAAGGTGGGAAACAAAGCAAGAAGAAGCTCCTGATGTGACCAAACATACAGCTGCCTGCCTACTGCGGACATTGAGCCCCACCACCCAGCATGCTTCCTTTCTCTCCTGACTGTGAGTAGGGAATGGCCATGGAGCTTGGCAATGCGAGACCACAGAAGCAAATCTTAGGTCCCAGTAGACTCTAGGCTAGAGATAAAGAAGAAGCATTTAGTTTGTAATACAAATGATCTTCAATGGAGTTCTTTTTCCTTTAATAACAGGAAAATTTCTTATTTCATATATCAGAAAGTCTTGAGGTTGGTTGTTTCCAGAATTGATGAATCCAGCAGCTCATGGAATCATCAAAATTCTTTCATCTTTCTGCTTTGCCATCTGACCCTTGGGATATTGGTCAGCTCTACTCAGTAACGAGGTAGCTGCAGCATTTCCAGACATCCAAAAAAGGAATGTATTGGTGGTATAATGGTGAGCATTCCAAAAAAGAAAGGATTTTAGGAGGTAGGTCAAACAGATACATATATATATATATACAGATATACTTTGCTTAGAATATTAAATAATTCACTCAGAGTATTTCCCTCTGAAAGAGGGATGCTTGAAGAAGAGGACAGGGGATGGAGAGGCTGAAGAACAGGGTCTATGGCAGTTCCTGAGAGATTATTTTACAGAAGAAGGACTTTGAGAATGCATTGTCTGGGGATTTGGATTCAGAAGCTTACTAAGTAAATTCCTGGGTGTCATAATAGGAAAGCTGGTTATCCAAACAAGTTAGTTGTTAGGTTCATTCATTGACTCCCATTTCTCCTTGGAATAAATAAAAACTAGAAGGCTTTTCGCCATAGTGTCAGACTATTTCACTCATTTCTTCTGTTAACAGGTAGCCCAGCGATTTTCAATCTTTTTCATCTCATGGCACACATAAACTAATGACTAAAATTCTGCAGCACACCAAAAAATATTTTTTGCCAATCTAACAACAACAAAAAAGGTATACTTTTGAGTGATTCACACCAGACGGCTACTGTTGTATTGGCTGTTGTCATTTTTTTATTTGACAATCTAAGGAAAAAGAGGTCAGTGCTCCTGACTACATAGGCAGGTGTTGCATGTTTTAAAACTGCTTGTGGCACAACGGTTGAAAATCGCTGATCTAGCCTAAAGGATAGGACTGCCTGGGGGCAAATATAAGTCTTCACCCTGATTATCGGTTCCTGGCTCGACCCAATCTGTCCATTTCTCCTACTGGTTCTGTCTCTCCCCTGATGTTTTCTTTTTTTCTCTGGACAGGCAGCCGCCTTTGTGTATTCAGAGGCAGTGATGGCTATTGCTGTCCAGGCAGACAGAATGCTCAGGGTCACTGAACCACTGTTTCTCTTTATAAGGTTGCCCTCGCTGCCACTCTCACCTGGCCTCCAGAGTCTCTCCACCCACAGCCCTGTTGTCCCCTGCCACACTGATGACTCAAGACAAGGCTGGCAAACCCTCCCAGAAACATCGCTGGCGCAGGCGCTCTCTCTCATGAGGCACAGCCAGGGCGAATGCTTGCATCATGCCAGTGAGCCAGCCCTGGAGCAAAAGAGAGTTTGTTTTCGGTCTCCTCTGTCTGGGTCAGAACCAGAGAACATACTGGACGCCCCCTGCTTGCTTATTTACCCTGCCCAGCTTTAGTCCGTGCTCCCAGCTGACTGCAGCGCTGGTAGAAGTAGGAGGGAGCCTAGTCTTCACTGGGAAGCACAAGAAACAAAGGCAAGTTCCAAAGTGCCTCACTTGAAAGAAGGCCCTGTTCACTCCCTGGAGCCAGGGTACATTGCAAAGCTTTGGCCGGGACTCGGGATCTGAGATGCCATGAACTTTGCTGAACAGCGTCTCTGTTCAGCAAACTAACCAGCGTTCCCCACAACACAGCCTAGGGTAGACAATAGTGTAGAAGCGGTCTGGAAAAAGTAAAAAAAATCAGTGTTTTGAGAACCTTGGACCACTACTGTCCCTGTACCTCAGTTTGTCAACGCAGAAGCCTGGCTTTTCTCTGTCAAGGTTGGAAATGTATGACACCAGGTGCTCAGTGCGCTGTTGAAACCGAATGGTGGAAGGGAGGAGGGCCTTTCCTTTTGTATTTACTGAGTAGAGAGAGGCTACAGGGGTAAGCCTGGTCTAAAGGCATCTTTGTCTTTTGAGCTGTTCCTCTCAGTGGAAGATCACTGTAGTTTCAATCTGCTGACCTGTGCACCTACCCCTGGGAAATGTCTATTGGATAGTTTTAACTCCACAGGTCACCAGATGCCTGCTTTATAATTTATGATCAAAAACAACTTTATCTTTCTATTCTAATCATGTTCCATGGATCTGATCCCACACCATGACCCTACCTGCACAAGGCTGACCGGGGTCCTCAGGCTGAGGGCCCTGGTGTATGTGGGGGTGGGGGGGTAGGGGGGTGAGGGGGGGTTCTCTGCTGAATAAGGAACACTTCTCAAGACTCTAAAGCTGAATTCAAATAATGCATTAATGATCCAGAAACCCGGATCTGATCACATGTGAATTTCTAACAGTCCTTGCTTTGTGGGTGTGCTGACAACTTATTTGGGTGCCTTACATGTTTTCTAATCAGTGTTGCATATGAGCCTGCTCTCACTCCCTCCGTGCTCCTCCGTGGAGTTCCTTTGCACCCGAGAGCCTGCAGAAGTGGCTGGTGGAAAGGGGGGCCTGGCCGGAGAATTAGCTGTTTGCAGGATTCCCTCCTGGGCTGCATTTTGGAAACTTTTCTTAGGTCTGTGTTTCTTAAGTGCCCACATTTGATGGAGGGTGGAAGTAATTTGAATGTATTTGATTTTTTTAATTTTTTTTTTAGATGAAAAGATGTTTGTAGCATTTAAAATGGAAACTTTTTCTCCTTGGTTTTCAAGTATCCTGAGTGTATTCTCTGTAAGTATAGCTCAAATGGGTCAGCATGAAAGGTTAAAGAAAGCAAGATATCAACGTTACCCAGGTGGTTAAGGCCAAGGCCTCTCCTTACCACTGTGCCACTGACTTGCTATGTGACCCTGGGCAAGTCACTTAATAATAATGTGCCTCAGTTTTCCTTCTGTTAAAATGGGGGTAATAATACTGACCTACCTCAAAGGGCAGTTTTGAGGTGTGACTAATGCTTTGTATGAAGCATTTTGGGACCCTTCAGCAGAGAAATTCTCTTAAGTCCTGAGTATTTTTATAGTAGCAGTATCCACCATGAACTTGTGTCCACCATAAACCATGTGTCCCAGATGCTATCATTAATCTATATGGTTTTCTCTGAGAAATTGAATAAATCCATTGGATAAGTGGTAGATAACTAGCCAGACAAAATTTGAGAATGCATAAACTCATTGTCATGGAAACAGACACAGGATACCTGTTCCTTGATTGGGTGGGATTTTTTCCTTTTTTTTTTTTTTTTTTTAATGTGGGATAGTAGTTATTTGTGACCTAAGAATAATTTTGGAATAATTTCTATTAATAATTCTGAAGTTAGTTGTATTATCTAACATTGTGTTTGTTCATAATAAAAATTTCACGAATCTGATTGCACTGTGTCTGGGAGTTTTTTGGGCGTGATTCAAAGTCTCCTGGGACTTATCTCTATGGTCCACCATCCTGTTCCTGTACCTTTAAGAGTAATACAGAAGTAAAAGCTACAATGACTGACTCATACCCCAGTGACCCGCCCTGTCTTTTCTAAGGGTAACTTTAGGTTGAATTCAGTCTTGGCAGCAGGAAAGCAGGAGTCTGCTGCCATTAAACCAACCACATTAATACCAGCTGACACTTTAGCCCCGGCATTTGGCCCCAGCCAGGTCTCTTGTGTGTCACATGGTCACATGGACCCAAGAGGAAGTGAGCTGCAGGGAAAACACTCTGGAAAAGCAGGTTTTTATCTGGCAGCCGAGGTGTCCAGGTCGTTCCTCCAAAATGTGGTCAGCCCTGGAGTAAAGTGGCTCCTGGAAGTGCTGATTGACAACAGCAGGAAGAAAGGACAAACACACGGTGGGAAAGGCTTTAACTTTTACTACTTTATCTGAGAATCCTCAGGCGGAAAAGAGAAGGCTGACTTTTTACAACTGGAAGAAGCCCTATCCTCCAACAGGAGCCAATACTTAGGCTTCTAAGAGTTTCCTAGAACCAACTCCTCCTCCTTTCTAATGTAAGGTTGCAAGATTCTCTCAGGTTAATTCAACGCATCCAAAATCAAATCTATTCACTGAGGTCTTGCCAGGCCTTAAATTGATGGTGGCATTTTCTTCATCAATATCTGGCTTTCCACCCCTTTCCCTGTTTTGCTTAAAATGTTCAGGTTGGACTTTTTTTTTTTTTTTCAGTTCTATAATTGCGCTGTTCCTTCCAAGTGTTTTTATTTCCCATTAACCTGCATCCAAATTAAAATAATTTATCCTCACGAAGC
Organism: Myotis yumanensis; assembly: GCF_028538775.1. Taxonomy (NCBI): domain Eukaryota; kingdom Metazoa; phylum Chordata; class Mammalia; order Chiroptera; family Vespertilionidae; genus Myotis; species Myotis yumanensis. The sequence goes on along the minus strand of NW_027223764.1, from coordinate 18,887,513 downwards.
TCTGCTACTTCTCATTTGCTCCTGTTTTATACCTGGCTGTTCTCCCTCTGGTTAAACAGACTGCTACGCTTTCTTCAGACATTCTGTATCTCATGTTATTTCACCCTGGAGCTGTCTTTTTATCCCTATATGCAAAAGTTCCAAGAAAGAAGAAAAGGGAAGAATTCTTAAAACTTGATTAATATGTTCAGTTGAGTTCAAGATTGAGAGGGAAAGAGAAATGAGTATGAGTTTACCTTTAAGGGTGAATTGTAAAATAGCACGTGGAGGCAAAGTAGTGAATTTTTGTTTTTGACATGTTCTGTATGGGTATATGAAGAGGTTAAGGCTCTATTTAACAATCAAGATTTAATCATGGGACAAAGAACAAAAATAATGTAAGAAAATAATGGGGAAGAGCACAGGAATCGAATTTCTGATGTCCAATGGCCACCAGTTTTTCCTAGAGGAAAAACCAAGATAGTTCCTAAAAAAAAACTGCCAGGGCATGAAAAGACATAAAAGACATCCAGATTGAAAAGGAAGAAGTAAAACGATGACGGTATGCAGAAGACATGATTTTGTATATTAAAAAACCCTAGAGAATCCTCACAAAAAAACTATTGGAACTAACTACTAAACTATTAAAACTATTTGAACAAGTTCAATAAAGTTGCAGGGTACAAGATCAATATACAAAAATCAATTGTATTTATATGAACTAAAAACAAATATTATGCAAATAAAGTTAAAAGAATTCCATTTATAGCATCAAAAAGAATAGGTGGATAGAAATAAATCTAATAAAAGAAGTACATAAGAATGGTATAGTGGCTAGAGCGTCGGCCTGCGGACTGAAAGGTCCCAGGTTCGATTCCGGTCAAGGGCATGTACCTGGGTTGCGGGCACATCCCCAGTAGGAGATGTGCAGGAGGCAGCTGATTGATGTTTCTCTCTCATCGATGTTTCTAACTCTCTATCTCTCTCCCTTCCTCTCTGTAAAAAAATCAATAAAATATATTTAAAAAAAAAAAAGAATGGTACAGTGAATATTTATAGCATCATTCTTGGGCCACACTAAATTATCAACTTAAAAATTAGCCTGCTATATTTGGTCAAACATTTAATTAACTCACCCCTAATGTCTTGGCAGGGCCGGACCAAATGATTTCGCAGTCTTATATGCCCTGTGGGCCGGAGGTTCCCCACCCCTGCTTTAAAGGGTAATTTTATGGGATATGAAATATATCTCAATAAAAAGTGTTGTAATGTACCCCGTGAATCACAGAAGGACGCCTCAAGAAGTCGAATTAAAGAGTCACATTTAATGCAATCAGGGACTATGAGGGGCCATTTTGCTTTCCCAAATCTCATAGTGATAAGATGGTGGCAAAGCCAGACTTATATAGGCAAGGATCACAAAGGTATTGATTACACCTCAAGGTTTGGAATGAGGAACCTGGTTTGCAAAAAAGCAGTTTACAGAAGCAGAAGCAGCATGTTAATTATAGTTTTGGGTCTTGGGGTCACTGAATTGACAGAAACACATTATCTAGAGCCCTTGGGTCTGGAATGAGGAACCTGGGTTAAACTTAGGCATGTTATCTAAATTACAGTTTTGGGTCTCTGGAACACCTAAGGATACGTTAACTGGAGCCCTCTGACCTTGGGATAACTGTGCTGTCCTTCCCAGGTAAGGGAAAATGTGCTTTCTAAGACTAGCATAACCACAACCCATGGGATATTCACATAATCAATAGGGTATTTAATTGAATGGGATGATTTATATAATTCAGAAAATCAAAATAACCTGTCTATTGTTAAACAAAGCAAATAAGTACAGAAGCCAAACAGCAGGGTTAAAGTTAAACTATAGTTTCTACCTGAGATGATTGCTACCATACTTCAAAAGTATGAGAAAAAAATTCCATGTGTTTAATGTTTTTACCACTAATTGTAAATAGCTAAGATTCAAACCCAATATAATCAAGGAGCACTCCATGTTTTCTTATACAGTGATGTGGTTTCTACTCTCAAACTACAAGGAGACAGGTATCGGCCACATGAGAAAAGGCCCGCCGCTATATAAACTAGAGAGCCTGGGATGATATTCTTTCTTTACCAAATTCTACATTAGTTCAAGGGATTGAGGCCACCGCATAAACACAGATCTAACAACCTTTCAATGCAGAAAAGTCCAAGTCCTGAGTGCAGCAGACCTGTGGACACAGGGATAGTAACGCTTACCATAGCCAGGCATTGTACGGTGCGCTTGGCAGTGCCTTATCGCACTGTATCAGAAGCAGGTGATAGTATTGCCCCAATTTTATTGGTGAGATAACCGAGTTTACTTGGAGAGAAAGTAAGCTGTGAGAGAGAACTGTCTTTAGAGACTCTATATTGGGTGTGGACTAGATGACAAACTAGATAGCCCAGTATGCATAATCCCTCATATATTCAGGTAGACGCCTGGTGATGTTTAATTATACTCAGGCAAAGCCTGGTTGTAATGGCAGGGAGCTTAATTGATGCATAAATTAAGGTTAAACTTCAGAAGTGGCCTCTGTTCTGGAAGAACCCAACTCACTCCACCTGATTACCCATTTTAACATTCAACCACACCTGTTTTAGGCTCTCCTCTCACACCGTAGAAACATAATACTTGACATTTCCTCTATACTTTTCCAAACAATACTCCACCCTGCTGTCAGGTTTAGAGATCCTTCAGGGCATCTTTTTCTTTAGAAACGTCTCCTGCATCTAAACAACCAGTGCTTGATAAAAATGATTGAAAGATCTCTTGTTTTAAATTCTCTCTGCCAAACTGTGCGAAATGTCACAGGGTGACCTGTAGTTAACTTTCTGTGCTGCAGGCAAAGAGCTGATTCTTGTGTACTGACTTTGGGGCAAATGCCACAGGCCTTAATTGCAGGCTCCAAGGAGCGGAGGTTCTGTAGTGGGGCTGTGAGGCAGAGCCTGCCCCTTTTCAGGACCCAGGCCTGTCCCTCCCCCATCCAGTCCGGCCCAGCCAGAGTGAGCTCACAAAGGCCAAGTGTCTGCTGTGCTGACTCACCACGGTTCTGGGCCCGGCTGGGATGGCCTCAGAGGGGCCAGAGAGGTCCTCTCCCCTCTGGCCATTTCCCATAGGAGCAGTGAGTAGCCAGGGCCAGGCCAGGCTTCAGAGTTTGTGCTCAACGACAGCAAATGAGCAATGAGCAGAAAGTGAAAGTGCAAGGCAGGGGAGGGCTCAGAATTTCTCATTACTGTAGTTCTAGTCCTTCCTAAGAGAATTCTGGACAGCGGTAAGGTTCCCCCCTTCATTCTTTTTGTGTTAGATATAAAAATTGAAGTAAAATTTACATCACATAAAATGAACCATTTTAAAGTGACATTGAAGTTCATTCACCAATGTTCTGCAACCACTACCTCTATCTAGCTCCAAAACCTTTTCCTTACCCCAAAGGAAGACTTTGTACTTGTTAAACAGTCACTCTCCATTTTCTACTTTTCTCCCAGGCCCTGGCAACCACCAGTCTGCTTTCTATCTCTATGGATTTACCTGTTCAGGGGTAGTTTATATAAATGAACCCTACAACACATGACCTTCTGTGTCCGCTTCCTCCTCTTAACGTAATGCTTTGGAGGTTCATCCACATTTTATTTTTATTTATATATTTATTTATTTTTAAAAAATATATTTTATTGATTTTTTACAGAGAGGAAGGGAGAGGGACAGAGAGCTAGAAACATCAATGATTAGCTGCCTCCTGCACACCCCCCACTGGGGATGTGCCCACAACCAAGGTACATGCCCTTGACCAGAATCGAACCTGGGACCTTTCAGTCCGCAGGCCGACGCTCTATCCACTGAGCCAAACTGGTTACGGCTCGTCCACATTTTAGCATGTATCAGTACTTCTTTCCCTTTTGTTGCCGAATAATATTCTATTGTATGTATATAACACGGTTGGTTTCTCTCATCTGTTGATGAATATTTGAGTTGCTTCCACCTTTTGGCTATTACGAGTAGTGTTGCAATGATCACTGGTGTGTACTTGAGTACGTTTTCAATTCATGTGGATGGATAGCTAGGAGTGGGGTTGCTGGGTCATGTGGCAATTCTATGTTTAACTTGTTGTGGAACCGCCCAACTTTTCTACAGTGGCTGCTGCACTTTACATTCCCACCAACAGTGGGTGAAGGTCATCCTTTATTTTTAACTCGCACCCATTTGTTCCTTTCCTCCTCCCTACTTCCAGAGCCCTCGGTGTAGAGGATAGAAGTGGCGCCTCCAGTAGAAAGATTATCATCAGGCAAAGCTCAGCAGCAGGAACCCTCTGGCCTCACACCCTGCCTCCCTCCTGCCTTTTCCACAAATAGGATTCCGTGGCGGGGAACAGGCAGGACAGGCCCCATCTCCCTGTGGCACACCCACCACAGCCATTAATGTTAGCCCATAAAACCACCCTCCTAGCACCCGCCAGCACCTCCGTCCTCACACAGAACATGCCATTAAACCCTCTTAAATAGTCAGAGCTAAGTGCAGGAAGGAAGCAGCTGTGTGTGGAAGCTGCCAGCCCTGGCTCAGACCTACGAGTGGGTGTTTCACTCCCAGCTCAAGCTTAAGATCAGCGAAGACGCCACCTCTCGCCTCGTCCAGCCCAGCCCCCTCTGCTCAAGGGCTTGCCTGTCTGGGCCTGGCTCGCGCAGCAAACGTGAATGGAGAGGCAGAGCCGCCCTCTCCACCCTTCTCGCCGGGGTTACTAGCGGTCACAGAGCTATTTACATTTACAACAGCCCAACAGCGCCTGACTCAGGCGGAGCCAATCAGCAGCCCCCAAGCTTGTCTGACTCCGGCTGCTCCAATCAGGAGGTGCTATCCGTACAGCCTCTCTCTCTCTTTGAATCAAAGGTCTGCCGTCGCCCCTCCTGGGGAGGGGAGCCTGACTCAGAGCTCTGCTCTCCTGAATCTGCCTCACGTTGCTATTCTCTAGAATGGGGGACCTGCGGAAATAGCCACCGTCCGGTTGAGGGGGAGACACATCTGCACTATCGAACTCCAGGCGAGTTTTACCTCGGAATAGAGAACACTGTTCCGTCCAAGCACGTACCCAACGCTTCTCTCTATGAAGAAATACATGCAAAGAGAGATTCTAGCCTCCCTCACTGCCGAGCCCCTCCCTAACTCGGGATTATCCGTATGGGCTCTTAATCCACAGCCGCCTTTGAGGTGAGACCTTGCTAACCAGGCCAGGCCAATAGGCAGGGCTGATTTTATGTTTTGTCTGCAATAGTGCAAACATCTATCAGGGAAGAGGCGAGAGAGCAAAGGACCAGCAAGATTGGGGAGGCACGAGGTAGAGCAGGAGCTGGAACGTGTGTTCAGGAACGTTCGTGGCTGATGTAACCCGAGCAGGAAAGCGGAGTGGGAGGGAACCGTGGAGGGCAGGCCTTGAAAGCCCGCCTGGGAAGTTTAGACTTGCGTCTGTAGGCGATAGGGAGCCGTCACGTATTTTTCAGGCAAGAGAGGAAAAAGTTTTTTTCTCTTCCATGTTTTGGAGAGTTAACTCTGGTAGCAACATAAAGAGCAGATCAAAGGAGGCCCAGAATAGGACCGGGAGATGAGTCAGGAGGTCCTGGACTAGAATCTAGGGTGGCACTGGCGGAAGTGCAAAGGAATTTGGGAATAGAAGCCATAGCACTTCATGGATTGGATATGTGAGATGTGGGGAGAGGAGTCAAAGATAACGGAAGTTTCTAGCCTGAGTGACTGGAAGGGTAGCACCTCCGCTAACCCAAATAGGTAGTAAAAGTTTAAAAATAATGAGAAGTAGATTCTGGAAAGGGAATAGTTTAATTTTTAACATGTGGAGTTTGAGTTGCAAGAAGAATATCCACGTGGAAATAATTCCCAGTAGACAGTTGGGAATAAGGATTGCGGTGTTCAGAAAGGTAGAGATGAGATCCAACGAGTTTAAAGTGAAACTAGGCAGCAAATCTATCACTTAGGAAGGGATTCTAGAAGCAAGAAGGTTGAAAGACAGAATCTTGGGAAGTACCAACACGTAACAGGTACAAAGAGGACACAGAGTTAACAGACTAAAAAGTATCAGGTATGAAAAGTAAACCACTAGAATAGTATAATAAAAGTAGAAAATTCCAGGAACAGGGAGCAGGACATTATTTAAAAAAAAAAAAAAAAAGGTATCTGACAAAAGGATATTGGTTAAATTATGAAACACTCATTTAATGGACTACTATGCAGACATTAACATTATATTGTAAAAATATATTAATTGCCATTTAAATATGTTCAACACTTGTTAAGAGAAGCACGCGGGATAAAAATAGTATGTACGAAATTGTTCCATTTTTAAAAAATCACATGTGACTGCAAAAAGGCATTAGGAAACTTTTAGGGTGAGGGAGCTTTTCTAAATCTTGTTGGGGTAGTAGTTAACATCCTAAAACTGTAGCGCCTTAAAAGGCGGGGGGTGTTGATGGTACCTACTTCATAGGGTTCTTCTGGGAATTAAATGATACTAGAGAGTACGGTGCCTGGTATACAAGAAGAATTCAATCAGTGGGGAAGGGTGACCCCAGACCACTGCAGGGAGCAGGTGAGACTGGAAGCAAGACTGGGGAAGAGGTGGAAAGACCACACCTGGCCCACCCAAATACAAACAAACCAGACAAACAAAAATCAGTGGAGGGGGTCCATACAAAACAGAAAGGTGAAGAACTGAGTACTTTTAGGCTGAAAAAAGGAAAGTTTAGGAGGGCTGGGTCGCTGATTTAAAATATGCCATAGAAGAGGAACTAGACCTATTCCTACTGTCCTGAGGGCTGAATAAAGAAGAATGAGGAAATGAGAGTGGCTGTGGAGAACGGGGAAGGTAGGATCCAATTCAAGTCAAAATAACTTGAGCTTTTATGATACCTTGGGAAGGGTCAGCATTCCTCACCAGAATTGTTCAACCTGTCCCCAGTGCTGTGAGGAGGTTCCTGTGTGGTGAGTAACGGACTAGATTACCTCTTAGGTTTCCCCTTGTTTTAAGACTACGATTTCAAGTACATGAAAGCCCTTTATAACTGAAGGTGATAGGAGTTAAGTTTTATTTCCAGTCTGTGGAATAAATGTTTTCAATCTAGCTATATCCCAATAGGTCTATTATTATTTCAAACAAATAAATACTTAAAACATTTATGTTCTAATTTCCAATGTGGTGAATGTTTAATAGATATAACCCACATAAACAAAAACTCTTTAGGGTCCTCAAATTTGTTCATAGCAGCTTTCCTGAGATATAATTCACACACCATAAAATTTAACCATTTGAAATGTATAGTTCAAAGGTTTGAAGGATATTCAGAGTTTGTGCAACTATCAGCACAATCAATTTTAGGACATTTCATTTCCCCAAAAGAACCCCCTATTCATTAGTAATTACTCCTTATATCGTTACAATGACACCCCTCCTAGTCCCTCACTATTTCACTTTTTTTCTCTATAGATTTCCCTACTCATATAAATGGAATCCTACAATATGCAGTCTTCTGGACTAGTTTTTCTCACTTAGCATAATGTTTTCAAGGTTCATCCATGTTGTAGCATATATTAATTTTTCATTTTTCTAGTTGCTAAATAATATTCTATTGTATTCATATGCCACATTTTGTTTATCCATTCACCAGTTGATGAATATTTGGTTTGATTCTACTTTTTTGGCTATTGTGAATCATACTGCTATCAACATTTATGTATTAGTTTTTGTGTTTATATATATTTTCAATTCTCTTGGATATATATCTGGAGGAATTGCTTGGTCATGTGGTAACTCTATGTTTAACCTTTGAGAAACTGCCAAGCAGTTTTCAAATGCAGCAGCAACATTTTACATTTTTACTGGCAGTGTATGAGGATTTCAATTTCTTTGCATCCTTACCAACATTAGTTAGTGTCTTTTTCATTATAGCAATACTAAATTGTGAGTGTCAAGTGATATCTCATTATGGTTTTGATTGCCACTTGACAATTTTGATTGGTGAAGGAGTTCAGAACATGTCTTTCCAAATTGTGCTACTTGGCACATGGATTATTTTGAGCTGAAGGCAAGCAAGGCCCTGCGGGCTCAAGAGAAACTTTTACCTCTCCCTTAAGTAATTTAAATTGCCCATAATAAGAGTTATCACCAGAAATACTTTATAAAATATATATATTCTTATTGATTTCAGAGACGAAGGGAGAGGGAGAGAGAGACAGAAACATCAATGATGAGAATCATTGATCAGCTGCCTCCTGCACGCCCCCTACTGGGGATCAAGCCCGCAACCCAGGCATGTGCCCTTGACTGGAATAGAACCTGGGACCCTTCAGTCTGCAGGCCAATTTATATCCACTGAGCAAAACCGGCTAGGGCCAGAAATACTTTTTTTGATCTATCTATAAGGCATGGAAAACATCTAATTACTGAACGTCTGCTCTTCTTATGGTCCTGCAAATGACCTTCTTTCCCTCTGAAGCCTCAGGCTCCTGACCTCACTCCTTAGCTCAGGAAGTCACATGTACTTCATTTACCTTTCTGTTTTGAACCTCTCGTGTATATGGGGTCTCTGACTCTCTCATGTATGTGGGAACCCACATGTGGGTATATAATCCCACTTGGTTATTTTCTCTTGTTACTCTCTCATGTCAGTTTTTTCTTAGACCAGCCTGGATAACCTAGAAGGGTAGAAGGAAATGCCTTCCTCCCACACAGGGGCATTTCCCTAATGACAAATGAAGTTGAGCATCTTTTCATGTGTTTACTGGCCATTTGCATATCTTCTTTGGAGAAATGTATATTCAAATTCTTTGTCCATTTAAAATTGAATTGTTCTTTTAAACTGTTGAATTATAAGAATTCTTTGTGTATTCTGGATACTACTCCCTTATCAGACATATAATTTGCAAATATTTTTCTCATTTTGTGGGTTGTCTTTTGACTTTTTAAAAAAAATCCTCACCCGAGGGTATTTTTTCCATTGTTTTGTAGAGAGTGGAAGGGTGGAAGGCGGAAGGGAAAGAGAGATAGAGAGAAACATCAATTGGCTGCCTCCCCGACTCATCCCTACCTGGGCTGAGGAATCTGCAACCGAGATACATGCCCTTGACCAGGAATTGAACCTGCAATCCTCGGTCTGCAGGTGGATGTTCTAACCTGCAGGCGAATGTTTCACCCTGTGAGGTGAAGGAGTAACAAAACAGTCTGTTACCCAAGTGTTAAAGATTTGGCAAATGTGAGTACCTGCCAAAAGCAGATGAACCCTGAGACCAGTCCTGCTTCTAAAGTAGGAGAACCTAGAGAAAGAAGTAGTAGAAGTTGCATTAGGAATCACGATATTAAGTGGAATGTAAGAAAAAGGAATTAGCCGAAACCGGTTTGGCTCAGTGGATAGAGCGTCGGCCTGCAGACTGAAAGGTCCCAGGTTCGATTCCGGTCAAGGGCATGTACCTGGGTTGCGGGCACATCCCCAGTGGGAGATGTGCAGGAGGCAGCTGGTCGATGTTTCTCTCTCATCGATGTTCCTAACTCTCTATCTCTCTCCCTTCCTCTCTGTAAAAAATCAATAAAATATATTAAAAAAAAAAAAAAGAAAAAAAAAAGAAAAAGGAATTACATTAGGAGAGACAATCTGGTTTTGATTTTTGGATGGGTGGGAGCGGTGTCCTAATGGGGTCTGTTTACTCGAAAAGTCTCTGACAGTTTCTTTGCATTTTGTGTTTATTTTATACCTAAGTTATACTTGTACATAGTTTAAAGAGTCAAATATTTTTATCAGGCTTGTTTTGAAAACAGTACCCAATCCACCTCTTGTCACTATTTTCTGCCCCTCAGAGGTAACCATTTTATTTTTTTAAAAATATGTTTTATTGATTTTTTCACAGAGAGGAAGGGAGAGGGATAGAGAGTTAGAAACATTGATGAGGGAGAAACATCGACCAGCTGCCTCCTGCACACTCCCCACTGGGTATGTGCCCGCAACCAAGGTACATGCCCTTGACTGGAATCAAACCTGGGACCCTTGAGTCTGCAGGCTGACGCTCTATCCACTGAGCCAAACTGGTTAGGGCGATATTATTTCTTTTTTAAAAAAATTATATATTTTTATTGATTACAGAGAGGAAGGGAGGGGGGGGAGAGAGAGAGAGAGAGAGAGAGAGAGAGAGAGAGAGAGAGAGAGAGAGAAAGAGAAACATCAATGATGAGAGAATCATTGATCGGCTGCCTCCTGCACACCTCCCACTAGGGATTGAGCCGGCCGGCCACCCGGGTATATGTCTTGACCGGGAATCAAACCATGACCTCCTGGTTCATAGGTCAACGCTCAACCACTGAGCCATGCCGGTCGAACAGAAATAACCATTTTCAACTCTTTTTAGCTGACTCTTTTGGCATTTACCTCTGTATCTCTAAATGACATGCTCATATGGCTACTTCACTGATTTTAAAAATGTTTGTTTATTGACTGCCCACCATGGGCAATGAGCATTTCACCTTTCCCACCATCACCACCACCACACACTCACTCATTCACACGGGCATGTGCATGCTTCCCGCTCCCTGACCTCTCAGTAGAGTCGTGTTGTAATTTTTAGTCATATCACTATTCAGTGTTTATATTACTATCACTATGCAAATATTGTTCACACATAGACATGTAATAGATAAGTGATTTCTCTCTTACACAACTTTTTGTTTTCTCTGGATCTCATATGTCTTTTTTTTTTTTTTTTTTTTTTTTTAAGTTTTCTATGTACTTATCAACCAGTTGTCTGCATCTCTTTTCAATACATTTGGTCACATTGGGTATTCTATCAATTTCATCTTCTTAAAGAAATCTCTCCTGGAGCCTTCTCACCTGCTCCAACCTGGAATGGTTGCTAAGCCTGCTGCCCAGTTGTTGTCCTGGGAATTCTCTTCAACATCATCCTAAAGATGCTCTTTTAAAAAAACAACAAATAAATAAACAAGCTCTTTTCTACCCTCCTAGGTTGGATTCCCTATTCCTGGGTCCTTTGTGTTCCTCTTTCTTTGTTCTCCTTATTTTAAAGAAATCCATTCCCCCCTCTCCCCCCTAGCCAGTTTGGCTCAGTGGATAGACTGTCAGCCTGAGGACTGAAGGGTTCTGGGTTTGAATCTGATCAAGGGCACATACCTTGGTTACAGGCCCAATCCCCATGTCGGAGTGCTTGTGGGAGGCAACCAATCGATGTGTCTCACATCAATGTTTCTCTCTCTGTCACTCCCCCTCCTTTCCACTCTCTCTAAAAATAAATGGAAAATTATCCTTGGGCGAGGATTAATTAGAAAAAAAAGAAGTCCATTCTCTACTAGTCTCATTTTTAAAAATACTATTTTTAACGTATTTTCTTTGTCCTCAGTTTTCCAAAATGTCCTGGTGATGTGCCTTGGTATGGATCCATTTTCATCCAGTATTAAGGTCATTTGGATTCTTTCAATCTAGAAATGCTTGTTCTGAGAATTCCAGGTGGTGGTGGTGATGGTGGGAACTATTACTTTCTTCACCTTCATTTTCTTTGTTCTCTCTCACTCTCTCTAATCTCCAGAATTGATCCTCTATGTTTTTTAACCTTTTTATTTTATTTTTCCACGCCTTTTTCTTTTGCTTGGTTTTCTAAGTGGTTTCATCAGCTTAACTTTACAAATCTGTTATTTGATCCTGATAATGATAGAGTTGAAGTGTCTTCAGCTAAATAGCACTTCCTGAAGAACAGGATTATAACTATTACTTATGTTTACTTAATTGCATAGAATTGATTTATTTGCTCCACACTAATAAAATGCCTGCAATAGGCCTGACATTATGCCAGGCATGGGAAATACAAAGATAACTTATACATAGATCTTGTCCTCAAAGGACAAAAGTCTCATTGGAAAGTCAGAGAAATCTGAGGAAGTGAAAGGGATAATCGCTACTTTCCAACAGTTACTAGAATTGCCCTTTTTAATGAGACCAGAGCTTCTCACCCACAGGACAGCCTACATTTACCTCTCACTTTGGAGAAGCAGCTTGATGAGGTGGCATCAATTGTATGGGCTCTTGAGCCACTCTGCCTGGGTTTGACTCCAAGCTCCAGCATGTACTCTGGCAGAGTATTTTTGAGCAAGTTATTTAACTTCTCTTTGCTTCAGTTTATCTGTTAAATGAGGATGTTAATAGCACACATCTCCTGGGTTTGTTATGAGGATTAAATGAGTGTTTACATGTAAACACTTTACATCTAAAGTGTTTAGAACAGTGTCTGGCACATACTAAGTGCTTAATAAGTATTAGCTACTATTGTAGGATAAATATTGTTCTTTGTTTTTGACTGTGTTGCAAACACATTTACCTTGGAAATTTTTAACTGAAGGTTTTGATTTAATAAAAGAAAGCTTTTTAGCAAAGGTGAATTTGGGAGAACTTTAAAGGATGGAAATGAGATATTCCAACATAATAATAACATAATAAATGGTCAGGAGGTAAGAATAGAAAAATTGGACAGTGTTAGTGTTCAGAGGATTTTATAAGGACAGATGAAACAGAAAAGAATATCAATAGTTGACAGAAGAACCTGGAACCAGCTAATTAAAAATACTTAGACTTAAAAACAAAACAAAACCAGCCCTAGCAGGTTTGGCTCAGTGGATAGAGCATCAGCCTGTGGACTGAAGGGTCCCAGGTTTGATTCTGGTCAAGGACACATACCTCGGTTGCAGGCTCCTACCTGGCCCAGGCCCTGGTCTGGGCACTTGCAGGAGGCAACCAATCGATGTGTTTCTCTCACATCAATATTTTTCTCTGTCTTTCCCTCTCTCTTCCACTCTCTCTAAAAATCAATGGAAAAATATCCTCGGTGAGGATTAAAAGAAGAAAAGAAAGTGGGTTATTAAAGATTTAAGGGAACAGTGTATGGTCAGAGAAGTGAGAAAAAAGGGATCCACCTTATATCTAGTAACACAGAATTAACACCTTTGTGATTTTGCCCAATATCTTTTTTAAAATATACTTTATTGATTTTTCACAGAGAGAAAGGGAGAGGTATAGAGAGTTAGAAACATCAATGAGAGAGAAACATCGATTCAGCTGCCTCCTGCACACTCCCTACTGGGGATGTGCCCGCAACCAAGGTACATGCCCTTGACCGGAATCGAATCTGGGATCCTTCAGTCCGCAGGCTGACGCTCTATCCACTGAGCCAAACCGGTTAGGGCTTGCCCAATATCTTGTATAGCACTAGTCTAAGCTGACTTGAACCATACCTTTGATGATATCTCTTACCTGCTCAAGGGCCAAAAGAGTTCTCTGTTAACCACCAAACAATATCTAAACTTGCTAGCATGGTATTCCAGCCCTGCTGTAATATGGGTCTAACTTAAAAAATGTTTCATGCAATATTTAAGATATATAGATTATATTAAAAATATCACAATAAAGCACCCATTTACCCTGCATCAAATTTAAGAACTTGAACATGGTCAACTGAGTCAAGGCCCTTATATAAACTTCCCTGATCATATCTCTTTCCCTACTCTTCTGGATTTGGTATTCATTCTATCCAAGCATAATATGTATATACTAGAGGCCCAGTGCACGAAATTTGTGCACGGGTGGGGGGGTGTCCCTCAGCCTGGCCTGCACCCTCTCCAATCTGAGACCCCTTGGGGGATATTCGACTACTGGTTTAGGCCTGATCCCAGAGGGATCGAACATCCCTCTCACAATCTGGGACTGCTGGCTCCTGACCGCTCGCCTGCCTACCTGCCTGATTGCCCCTAACTGCTTCTGCCTGCCAGCCTGATCGCCCCCTAACTGCTCCCCTGCCAGCCTGATTGACACCTAACTGCTCCCCTGCCAGCCCAATCTCCCCCAACCTTCCTCCCCTGCTGGCCCGATTGCCCCCAACTGCCCTCCCCTGCTGGCCTGATCACCCCCAACTGCCCTCCCCCGCAGGCCTGGTCACACCCAACTGCCCTCCCCTGCCAGCCTGGTCGTCCCTAACTGCCCTCCCTTGCCGGCATGGTTGCTCCTAACTGCCCTCCCCTGCCAGCCCAATTGCCCCCAACTGCCCTCCCCTGCTTGCCTATTCACCCCCAACTGAACCCCTGCCAGCCTGGTTGCCCCCAACTGCCCCCCCGCCCCCCCTTCTGGCCTGGTCACCCCACGCAGTCTGCTGTTCAGTCGTTTGGTCATCCCTCACTAACCCCCTGCCAGCCTGGTCGCCCCATGCAGCCTGCTGTCCAGTCGTTTGGTCGTCCCTCATTAACCCCCCTGCTGGCCTTGTTGCCCCAAGCAGCCTGCTGTTTGGTCGTTACTGTTACTGTGTCCCAGACAATTTGCATATTCCTCTATTATTAGTACAGATACTAGAGGCCCGGGGCACATTTGTGCACTGGTGGGGGGCGGGCCTAAGCTGGCAGTTGGACATCCTTAGCACTGTCCTGGAGGTGGGAGAGGCTCCCGCCATCACCATTCCACTTGCCAGCCATCAGCCCAGCTTCTGGCTGAGCAGAGCTCCCCCTGTGGGAGCACACTGACCACCAGGGGGAAGCTCCTGCGTTGAGTGTCTGACCCCTGATGGTCAGTGTGCATCATAGCAACTGCTCATTCTGCTGTTCAGTCAATTTGCATATTACCCTTTTATTATATAGGAGGATATATATCCCTAAGTAATACATAATACTATCTTACAGAATTTTAATTTTTATAACATAGGCATTCTCCTTGGTTTTTCTTTTCCACTCAATATTATATTTATAATATTCACCATGTCGATATAGCTATAGTTATTTATTATTATTCATTACATAATATTAATAGAAAACATATAACTAATAGCACAGGTTGTCCCTCATTATTATTAATATATCTATAGTAATCTCTCCATTCTCCTGCTAATGGACATTGATTTTGTTCCAACTTTTTGTTATGAATATTCTATATCTGTCTCCTTGTATACATGAGAGTTTCTCTAGAATTAGAATATCTGGATCATAAGATATGAGCATCTTTGACTTTATTAGACATTGATAAACTGTTCTCCAAATGGTTGTGCCAACTTAGTCTCACAAGCAGCGTGGACGAGTTTCCACGGCTCCCCTTACACTCCCCTTGATAGTGTCAGACCTATTCTCCAACTTACTTTTGTAGCTTTAATTCCCACTGCTATCCTTCATGAATCTTTGATTCCAGTCAAATGGTAGTACTCACTGATCCCTGAATTAATTTCCCTTCTCCCTCATGTATTTATTGAGCAGGTATCCTATGTCAGAAACCCTATTACCTGTGAGGAAAACAAACGTGAAAAGACATGGCTCCTGACTTTAGGACTTTATAGTTTCCTGGAGAGACAGACTTGCAAACAACAACTAGAATATAATTGTCAAAATGAAAATCTGTACAAATTACAGTATTCAGCGAGGCACAAGGAGCACAGAAATCTACCTCTGGGCAGGGCAGGGAGAGAAAGGAAGTGGGGAGAGGAAAAGAAAAAGCCTCACAGAGAAGGTGGTTTGATATGTTTTCACTCAGGCAGTCACCTGTCCCTGGAAGATCTCATTCTATTCACGGCCAGCTCAGAGGCCAACTCCCCACAAAATATCCCATTCAGCCCAGGAAAACACTGTACTTTGCACTTTTCTTATAGCCTAAATTACATTGTCCTGTATTATAGATATTTGTGTGTGTATGTATATCTCTCTAATAAATTATAAACTCATTAGTGAAAGGTGTTGCCCTCTTAGACATCTTTACATCTCCCGCACAGCCTAGAACGTTGCTGACACACACCGTGCATTCAGTAAATGCTTGCTGAATGAAAGAGTAAAACAAAGGAGTAGGGGCTATATCATTTGACTCCCATTCTCCCAGATGCTTGACCCTTCAAACGTTTTTAGTAATTGCTAAATCAGGCTGCTTTTTGCTATTGTCAAAGTAACAGGAAGACTTAAAAAAAAAAACAACAACTTTAAAGTCGTCTGCCCTATTTTTGGGGTGTAAAAAACATGTTATGTAACGTTACAAAATCTGGCCAATCGAGAGGACGTTCTCTGGTTTTCTGTTTCTTGCTTCTTTAATAAACTCTACACTGTCATTTCAAAAGATCTTGCCAACATTAATTCATTACCACTGTACCCATCAGCACAATGGAAAATATTGGCATATCTCTTTGGTATAGCAATGAAGAAACGAGGTCAGGAGCAATTCAGGGCTTGGAAGCTGGTGGCTTTTATACTCTCTATATAATGAGTCTTCCCCTTTATTCTCCAAACTGAGATCCCACTCCACATTGAAGTAGGGCATTTGATTCTGCTCCAGGATTTTGTGAGAAATGCATACTAACCGTTAAATGACAGATGTAGGGAGCGGCTATAGGGTCAAGCCTCAGACTGACCTGTGGCAGAGCCACATACAAGTTCCAGCTTGGAGGGCAGAGCCCTCCCAGCACCATTAAGCTTGACCTGATAGTCCTCCCTTGTTCCTAGGTAGCTAATGGGCTATGGGAGGTGCAGCAAGTGCTGCCAAATCAAGGCTTGAGTAAGGAAATAGGTTTGAAACTCACAAGAACATTGTAAACATGTTGACCACTCCCCTTGTTTTGCTTTGTGTGATCTGACTATAAAATAAAGCTTTGGCTTACAGGTTGGGTCACTGTTTCCTCATCCACCTGGTTCCAACTGTTTTCTCTTGTTTGTCTTCTTTAACCCTTCACCGCCCTTCCTCAGGTTCACCCTTGGCCATGATGGATGCAGTTCAAACAGACCTGTATGAAATAATTTTTATTCATAGCTTTTTATACATATCCACTTAATGATACTATCTATAGAAATGAAATCAGAAAGCTATATAAACTTAGGTGAAAATATTTTCCTGTTGTCTTATAAACCCTCTTTGTTAAAAAACTAACCTACAAACTTCCAGATTTTAGGTTGACAGAGAGATAGAGCAGATACCAAAGATATCCCTTAAGTTCTTTGTTGCCAGTCAAGCCACACTAGTCATGTGGATATATCTGTGGAAGTTGGGTTTGGAGTGAAAATTTACTAACACGTGTACCTTAGGAGACTTTATGAAGAATCACAATGGAAAATGGTGATCTTTCATTAAGGAAGATAATTGGTGAGTACTTGCATATCATAGCAAAAATTCTTAGTTTTTGTTCATGAGAGAAATCCATTTGTATTTATTCTTAGGACCAAGATGGGAGATTGGAGCAAAGAAAAGATTCTTTTCATGACATTTGCAATAACAACTGCAATATCTTTTATTTTTTTTATAAACATTTCACAGAAAGAGCTATTTTTCAATGATTTAGTTACTACAAGGATCATCAGGAAACACACAGGAATTTCCTCATTTCATTCTGATGATGGAGGACCTGTATACATAATCCATCTATGTAATAAAAGACTTGCCCTAGCTGGTTTGACTCAGTGGATAGAGTGTCAGTCTGCAGATTGGAGGGTCCCAGGTTCGATTCCAGTCAAGGGTACATGCTTGGGCTGTGGGCTTGATCCCAGGTAGGGGGCGTGCAGAAGGCAGCCCATCAACAATTCTCTCTCATCATTGATGTTTCTATCTCTACCTCCCTCTCCCTTCCTCTCTAAAATCAATAAAAATATTTTTTTAAAAAAAAGCCTAAGCAACTGTTACAGCAGAAAAACTGGTCGCTATGATGCACACTGACCACCAGGGGGCAGACGCTCAATGCAGGAGCTGCCCCTTGGTGGTCAGTGCACTACTACAGGGGGAGCGCTGCTCAGCCAGAAGCCAGGCTCACGGCTGATGAGCACAGTGGCAGTGGCGGGAGCCTCTCCCACCTCCACGGCAGCGCTAAGAAGCAGTGAGCCAAGCAGTAAGGAGCAGTGAGCGGGCAGGCGGTAAGGAGCGAGGGGTCCCAGACAGCGAGAAAACACAGGTCGGGCTGAGGCACCGCCCCCTCCAATGCACAAATTTTGTGCACCAGGCCTCTAGTGTATGTATGTATATATGTGTGTGAGTGTGTGTGTGTGTGTGTGTGTGTGTATACATATACATATATATATATATATATATATATATATATATATACCCTAATATGCAAATAGACCAAATGGCAGAACAACTGAACAATCCGTTGCTGTGATGTGTGCTGACCACCAGGGAGCGTGTGCAGAACATGGTGGGCATTGGCAGCAGGTGGCAGAGCACCAAACATGTTGGGCATCAGCCCCAGTGGGATGGTGGAGCAGGTGAGCGAGGGCGCCAGACCAAGGCTGGGTGCTGGTCGCTGTCATTGGGAGAGCCTCTGGTGGTTACTGAAAAATTTTTGCTCCCATGCGCCCAATCCTGCCCGGCGCTCGCACCCGCTGCTGGTGCCCAGCAACAGCCATGATCACTCGGCACCATCAGCGGGTACAGCGGTGGCTGCCGGCCCCGATTACCCCTCAGGACTTCTCTATGTCCCCCTGCTCCTGAGGGGCGATCGGGGCTGGCAGCCACCGCTCACACCCGCTGCCGTGACGGCTTCGTTCACACCCGCTGCCAGTGCTGGAGCCGCCACTTGCACCCACAACTGACACCGCTGCTCACACCCGCTACCAGTGCCCAGCGCCAGTCCCGATCACTTGGCACTGTTAGCAGTTATGAGCAGCGGCTCATAACTCCCCCCCGCTCCTGAGAAGCAATTGGGGCAGCAGCCGCCACTTGCACCCACTGACAGCGCTGGCCCCGCTCGCACCAGCTGCTGGCACCGGCCCCAATTGCTCCATGCTGTCAGCAGGTGCAAGTGGGGCTGGCGCAGCGCATGAGAGCGGTGGCAGTGGAAGTGGCAGCAGTGGGAGCGGGGCTGCCGACAGGAGACCTGGGTGCCTGGCAGGAGGGGCCTGGCGGGGTCATGGAGGATGGGCCAAGACCCATAGTTCCTTTCTTTCAAGGTACACGAATTCGTGCACTGGGCCCCTAGTCTACAAATATTTTCCCAAACTTCAAGATGAGTTTAACACTTCTGTCCCTTTCTGGGCTTGTGTGAAGAAAGTGAACCTCTTCACATTTTATTCAATAAGGGACTTTATAAGGATGTAGTGTGGAATAAAGAGGATAAAGGTGAGTCTCTCCAGCCAGGTATGGGCTCTAAGATTGAGTGGTGATAGGCTGGCGCCCACTAGAGGGCAGAATGACCACTATGGCAGGAATGAATGGAGCTGCCTCTGTTTCTGTGTCATTCTTCCTTTCCCTTCTGTGGACATAAACTTCTGTCAGGGCTTAGCCTATTTATCCCACCCCACCTTCTGTCTGGGAAGAGAGAGATACCAGCCGGACCCCTCATAGCCCTCGGTATATGTTCTTGGTATAACAATGAAAGACTTACCTTCAATTATCTTTAGTTTTGGAAATCTCTATTTCTTTCGCTAATCCTGGTAATTGAGTGATCCAATAAAAGGAAAAAGTGTTTGTCACATTTTTTCAATTCCAGTAAAAGATATATTCCTATCTCTTTTTTGGGGGGCGGAGGTTATATTGATATTTATTTGGGGGGGGGGATTAAGACTCAGAACACTTTAAAGCAGCACTAGACAAGCACACATTTTTCTTAGCTCCCTATCTCTTGTACTTATGCAGCAAAACTAATACATTTTTTAAAATTCTACACTTGTAATACTGTAAAGCCACAACTGACGTAAGCCCAGATTAAGATAAAGTATCAAATTCAACCTGAAACTGACTGGGCTAGGCCAGAATTTTGACGCTAACATAGGAAAGTTCTCCTGTTTCACTGAGCATCCCTACTCCCAAACACTCCGAAGACTTAACATCCCAGAATTTTCGAACAGGAAGGGACCTTTGTCTTTGTGGCTACCCTGCAGGCTTGCTTCCCTATGAGTCTTGCCTCCAAAAATGTCCCTTTTATGTGAAGTGGGACTCGGGTGCAGCCAGAGCTTTTTGTCTTTTACCTCTTTGTAATCAGAGAAAACACAACTGGCCGAGATTGTCAGTGCGTGGGTGTGGCTGGAGAAAAGTACTCTCTGTGACCAATCGTTCTTTCTTCACTGTACTCAGCTTTCATACTGTTTCTCATGAATAAAACATATTCACATGACGTTCTGTACTTTTCTATCCTTATTCAGTGGGTGCAGATAGCCACTTCCTTTGGGCAGAGGGAGAGAAGGGTCAGCTCTGTGTAGCTAGAGGTTAAGAAAGAGCTACGAGCTGGCGCAGTGGCAGTGTCGCAGCCAATGGGATTTATTGGAGGCGCAATTATTGCTTAAAAAAAAAAAAAGATCTACAGAATTTGCTTAAGAGTGCATGATGAGACCCTCTGAGAATCGAGATGAAAAGTCAAAGTCCCGAGCCTGCTTTCTTCCCCATGAAAAGCTTGCTTTCTTTCTAGTACAAAAGAAATCGACAATAACTTATTTTCTGGGAACAAATGTCTACGTACCCCCTCTTCAGGGAAAATGGAGAGAAGGAAAGAAAAGAGAGAATCAGAGTCATTTCAAATTCAAACTCTCTTACGAAAATACAGCCTTAGGCCAGTTTGAAAATACAAGCCGTCAGTGGAGTGAACATAGCTTTGTTTGTGTAGAACAAGGTAAGTCATCTGGACGTTGCATACAAGAGCAGTTAGGTTCATCCTGAGCAGAGTTAGGACAGCAACATGCTCAGCCTGAAATGTTAGAGGAGCTGCGGTTCATCCAACCGGGTCAGGCCATCTCCTCGCTGACCTTCGGGTTCTCTGGAGCAACTGCTTGGCGGGGTTTTTCCACAGCTGAATTGTCCCCGAGCTACCGTGGCTTAGGGGAAGTTTACAGCAGACTCTGGGATGAAAGTACAGACAGGTTCCGAGGGCTTTAAAACCAAATCTGCCAGAACTGGTTTGGCTCAGTGGATAGAGCGTCGGCCTGCAGACTGAAAGGTCCCAGGTTCGATTCCGGTCAAGGAATGTACCTGGGTTGCGGGCACATCCCCAGTAGGAGGTGTGCAGGAGGCAGCTGATCGATGTTTCTCTCTCATCGATGTTTCTAACTCTCTATCTCTCTCCCTTCCTCTCTGTAGAAAAATCAATAAAATATGTTAAAAAAAAAATAAAACCAAATCTGTTGTGTTGTTTTGTGTTTTTTTAAACGATAAGGTAGACACAAAGGTTACCAGGAAGGTTTCAACAGGTTTGCAGAGCTATGACAAGAGCACAAATCAAGGCCCACATACTCGTTAAATACTTAAAATGAACAAACTGTCAAATAACATAGGATAAAGATATAGTCTTTCCTTTTGCATTGACACATATGCCTTTATATTCTCGAAGGCTAGATCTGGATTTAGAATTCCCAGATGGCTCAGAGTCCCACACTAGAGAGCGTGGGAAAAGCTGGCTCCCTCCCCCGCCCTCCCCCGCCCCCCCCCCGCCTCCCCCTCCCCCCTGCCCTGGATCCAGCGCCCTCCTCTCCCCTCATGCTCAGCCAGGTGAACTTTCTAACTCATATGTTTCAGTGCAGCCACACACCCTTCAGACAGCCACGCCTGGGGTCTGGCGATGTGTGCACAGGGGCACCGTCCACCCTTAGAGGACAGATCCCAGGAAGAGGCCCACACTGCCCCTGGAAGTGGGCTCGGGGGCCATTTGGGCAAGAAATGCTGGGGTCCCAGGTCCCCAGAGACTAGTCTAGATGGGGGTGAACACAGATCAGGGTGGACCTATCCCCTTGGTCCCATGGATGCCTTCACATGTCAAAAGAAGGATTAAAAGGGCCCTAAAACTTGGGGCTGCTCTGGCCCGGGTCTAAGTGTATCCTAACTTTCAATATTTTTCATTTATTTTTATTAAAGGAATACATGTACATACAGCAGACCAAATAGTAAAGATTCTCTTCCCTCTTTGCGACCCTTCTTCAGAGAGAACCTCTTTGAACCACTTCTAGCGTTTCCCTCAATGATCCTAGATTACGTTTTCACCTCTTTATTAATTAATCTTTAGCCATTATCTTTTTAAAATTTATCTTTATAAATTTTAGTATAGTTGTCCCCCTTTTTCCCGCATTGACCCCTCCACCCTGTCCCCTCCCTGCCTTCACCACACTATTGTCTGTGTCCATGGGTTATGCATCTATGCATATAAGTTCTTTGGTTAATCTCTCCCCACCCCACCACCCACCCCTGCCTTCCCTCTGAGATTCTTCAATCTATTCCATGCTTCTATGTCTCTGGATCTATTTTGTTCATTCGTTTATCTTGTTCATTAGATTCCACATATGAGTGAGATCATGTGATACTTGACTTTCTCTGACTGGCTTATTTCTCTTAGCATAGTACTCTCCAGGTCCCTCCATGCTGTCTCAAAGGATGAGAGATCCTTCTTTTCCACAGCTGCATAGTATTCCATGGTGCAAATGCACCATATATTAATATATATATATATATATATAATTGATATCAGAGAGGAAGGGAAAGGGAGAGAGAGAGAGAAACATCAATGAGAATCATTGATCGGCTTCCTCTTGCACACCCCCTACTGGGGATCAAGCCCACAACCCAGGCATGTGCCCTGACCAGGAATGGAATCGTGACCTCCTGGTTCATAGGTTGACACTCAGCCACTGAGCCATGCTGGCCGGGTGCCACATCTTTTTTTATCCACTCATCTGAACATAGGGGTGCATATATTATTTCTGGTGTGACATTATCTTCTTTATATACATAACCATAAACTCTACAAAAATTGCAAGTATGGCACAAAAAAACTTTTTTTTCTGAAACATTTGAAAGTAAGTTGCCAGTCTGATACACCATCACCCCTATATTTTTTTAGTGTGCCATTTCCAACATGCAAGGGCATTATAAAACTACATGGCAATCAGCAACCCTCAGGCTCCATCCAATTGTCTCAACTGGATTCTTAGCACAAGAATCCAATCTGGAATCATGCATTGCACAGAGTTAGTTTCCTTCCATCTAGAACAGGGGTCCTCAAACTTTTTAAACAGGGGGCCAGTTCACTGTCCCTCA
Organism: Myotis yumanensis; assembly: GCF_028538775.1. NCBI lineage: Eukaryota > Metazoa > Chordata > Mammalia > Chiroptera > Vespertilionidae > Myotis > Myotis yumanensis. Next base: position 18,864,509 of record NW_027223764.1, on the reverse strand, counting down.
GACCATTGAGGGCTGGACTATAGTTTAAAAAAAAACTATGAACAAATTCCTATGCACACTGCACATATCTTATTTTGAAGTAAAAAAACAAAATGGGAACAAATACAATATTTGTATTTGCATGTGGCCTGTGGGCCATAGTTTGAGGACCCCTGATCTAGAACAATATTTTCTTCCGCATTCTTGACACATTAGAAGGTTAAAGGTCACATGCTTTTTCGAATGTTCCTCAATTGGGTTTGTCTACTATTTCCTCATGATTAAATTCAGGGTATGGGCCTTTGGCAGGAGTATCACAAAAGTGCTGATGCTGTGTTCTCATTGCATCCCTAATGGCCTTCTGGTTCATAGGTCCACGCTCAACCACTGAGCGACACCCGCTGGGCAGGAAGTCTTTATTTAAACCCACATTTATTGCCTGAAAGACAGCAGGCTTTAAAGAGCGAGTCCTTTAAACATCTCCTAGTTGTGGTTGATGAGACAAGTGCAGCTCAACAACTACACCCCTTGGGCCAGGTACCACTGGAGAGTTGGCAGTGAACGAGACAGACACAGTCCTTCTCTTCATGGAACATCACAGTACAAATATGATGAATGTCACAAAAACAGAAGCCACAGGGGGTTGGGAGAGGATGTAATAGGGAGAGCAGAATCAACTTTCTGGAGACGTGAAGAAAATAGGAATTAAGTGAAAGGCTAGTGGAAGAACCAAGAGGGGGAGCATAGTGCTTAGAGGAAAAGGAATGTGCTCAGGCTAAAAATGTAGCGTATCCTTGGAAGAGAGAGCAAGAAGGGTGGCCAGAGATAGGGTAAATTTACAAGCAAGGAAGGACCTTGTAAACCATCATAAGACCTGCAGTTGGCCCTTCGTATCCATGGGTTCCACATCCACAAATTCAAAAATATTAGCGGGGGGGGGGGTGGGGGGGGATGTTATGTTGTTGCTGATGTATACTATGTAGTTAGCCTACAATGGCTGTATCTGTATTGAGCAGGTACAGACTTTTTAAATTGTCATTATTCCCTAAACAATACAGTATAACAACTATTTACTTAGCATTTCATTGTATAAGTTATTGTAAGTAATCTAGAGATGATTTAAAGTATATAGGAGGGTACACATAGGTTATATGCAAATACCACACCATTTATAATAATAAAAGCATAATATGCTAATTAGACCAGACAGCCAAACGACCTTCCGAACGTCCTTCTGGATGAAGTCTTGGAGGCGGGGGCCGAGGCAGAGGTGGTTAGGGGTGATCAGGCAGGCAGGCAAGCAGTTAGGGGTGATGAGGTAGACAGGCGAGTGGTTAGGGGCGATGAGGCAGGCAGGCAGAGTGGTTAGGGGCCGTCAGGCAGGCAGGCAGGCAGGCGAGTGGTTAGGAGCCAGCAGTCCTGGATTACAAGAGGAATGTCCGACTGCCGGTTTAGGCCCGATCCCGCAGGGGCCTAAACTGGCAGTTGGACATCCCCAAAGGGGTCCTGGATTGTGAGAGGGTGCAGGCCAGGCTGAGGGACGCCCCCACCCCCCACCCCGCCGCACAAATTTTGTGCACCGGGCCTCTAGTTTTATATAAAGGACTTGAGCATCTGCATATTTTGATATGGGGTGTCCTGGAACCAATCCCTCCTGGATACTGGGGAACAATTGCATAGACTTTATTCCACTGAAGGGTTTTAAATATGCAGATCTGCATTTTTAAGAGTTCACTATGGATATAGTGTGGTACATAGACTGTGGGTGCAAGGGTAGACAGAAGGAAACCTGTCAGGAAGCTATTTCAATAGTCCAAGTGAGGCATATTAGTGCCAGTGGCATGGAGAAAAGAGGAGAAACTGAAGAGATATTTAGGAGTTAGAACTGACAGGACAGACAGAATGATAGGTGATACAAGGTAGTAATGAGGAAGAGTCAAAGATGATTCCTTGTCTTTTCTTTGGCAGTGCTTATAACAACTATAACTAATTAGTTATTTGTGTAATTATTGATTTAACTTCTGCCTTCCCCACGGGATTATATGGAACCCAAGGGCAAGAGTCAATCTTATTCAACACTTTCTCCCTTGTGCACATGCTCTACATAATGTGTGGCACATAAAGGTGCTTAAAAACCATTTGTTGGTTAAATTATATTTTTGGTTGCAAGCAAATGGGTTCATGGTGGAATCATTCACTGAGTTGGGAACATGGAGGAGAAAGGAGAAGTTTGAGGGATGAGTTTTGACAATGCTGAGTTGCAGGTACCTGTGAAACATCCAAGGGGAAATGTCCTGGAAGTGGTTAGAAATGCAAGTCTCAACCTCAGGAGACAGAGGTGGGCATAAGAAAAGCAGTCAGAGCCATAGGATATATGAGATAGCCTCATTAGAAGGTTCTCAACCTTCCTAATGCCGTGACCCTTTAATACAGTTCCTCATGTTGTGGTGACCCAACCATAAAATTATTTTCGTTGCTACTTCATAACTGTAATTTTGCTACTGTTAGGAATCGTAATGTAAATATCTGATATGCTATATGTGTTTTCTGATGGCCGCAACCCACAGGTTGAGAACCGCTGGTTTAGAATAAGAAAGAGACCCTCGGAGAGCACTTGGAGGAGGTAACAGTTAAGGGTTGTGCAGAGGAGTAGCAGCTAACAAAGGAGACTGAGGAATGGCCAGAGTGTTCTGGGTAGGAGGAAGTCCAGAAGAAAATGGAATGAGGTTTAAGGGAAGACTGTTTAAGAAAGAAGGAATCAATAGTGTCCCATGTTTCTAACTCAAATAATGGAGGTAACACAGATTAGTTTCAACACAGTGGTGGACAAAAGCCAGAGTGAATTAAGGAGAAAGTGGAGAGAGAAAATGGACTTAGCAAATGTCAGCACATCATTAATTCATTTATCAGATTAGGGAACTGTCATTCTTAAAAACAATGGATGATCCAAAGAGGATAAAACAAAGAACTTGAATATTTTTAAAAAGAGGGAGCAGAGTAGGAGTACAGTCAAGCCCTTGATGAGGCAATAACACTAAGGTTCAGGGTTAAGGAGGCGGTCCCAGGGTGAATAGAAATGAGAGATTGGAGTAGATAACTTTGATTATTTCATCATTTTGCCTGGCTTCAACCCTAGTCCTCCCCTTCAAAGAAGGTCAAAGGATCTACCGTCAGGCTTAAAATCGACGCTAAAAATACAAGAAGACCCTTCCTTTCCTAAGGGTTAACACATTAAACATTAACCTAAACTGACATTTACTCCTGGAGGCTTATACATTCAGCCCACTTGCTAACTAGAAACACGGGAAGATCAAGTACAGGTTCCATCCCTGATCTTGAAATTTCTAGAATTATAAGATCAGGAAAAACTGGCCTGAAGAATGCCCCTTGAAGCCATAAGTTCAGAAATGCAGATCCTCCCAGCAGCCCTGACCTCCAAGGGACCTTGGACTCTAAGAGCACGTCAGCGAGGAGGCTGCACCCTCCATCCACGTTGGAGGATGAGCCAGTCAGTGCTCAGCCCGTTGTGTCCTGGAGGCTGTTATCTTCCTAACGTAAGGGGATGGGGAAGCCTCGCCTCTTCTCTGCATCCTCTATGTCCAATCATTGTCACCACCGTGTGGTCACTCCTACCATATAATTTCTTGTTCAAAAGAGGTTAAAGTTGATTTGAATAGCAATCTGAGTGTAGAAAGTCAAATTTCTACCCAGAAAGCAATATTTCATGGTGCATAAAACTCCTATTACAAGGAGGGCTAGTTCAGGAAGTAGGCAAAACTAGGAATAAAGAAGTTGTAGGAATGCTGTCCTTTCAATGTACTCAGGCAACAGCAAACGTGTGTGTGTGTGTGTGTGTGTGTATATGTGTGTGTGTGTGTGTTACAAAGCTCTGCTCCCAGTGGACATTCAAGATAATGAAGATTAAGGCAAGCTCAGAAATACTCGGGATTGGAGCTCCAAAAAGATGTCTTTATTTCATGTCATCTTTACCCATCTCTTCAATTCTAGTTACGTTTTCCATCTATCATAATTTAGGAGACGGCCCAGAAGTCCATCCCTAACTTCATTCATTCAACTAATACTGCTAAAGTTCCTTTTATTTTCCAACATTATGCCAAGCACTGCAGATACAAATGTGAATTAGACCTGATCCTCAACTTCAAGGAAGTTAATGGTTTAGTGGTGTTTCAAGAAAAAAGAAATTCAAAGAATTCTGGTGACTTAAAGCATTTTCTGGAATAAAAAAGTAATAAGACACTGGGTCTACTTTTGTAGATAAGTACCATCTTCTCATTTTGCCTTATTGAAACCATGACTCCAAGTCTAAATACACCTGTGTATGCATAACCTTAGATGTTTACACTGTTAAATTTTAAACTGGTCCTTAAGTAGAGGGCTTTTGCAATTCATTTTTCTTGGGTTTGTTTCTGAGGTATTTCTTAATAGGAAAGCACTTATCAGATGATTTAAGCAACCCCCCACCCCCGCCCCCCCGCCCCCGATTTTGAGAGTCAAAGGGCATATCTGATAATAAGTACAGGGTACAGCCCAAGCTGGTTCTGCTCAGTGGATAGAGCATTGGCCCCACAGACTAAAGGGTTATGGGATCAATTCCAGTCGGGGGCACTTTCTTTGCAGGCTTGTTATGCAGAAGGCAATCAATCAAGGTGTCTCTCTCACATCTTTGTTTCTCTCTCTCTCTTCTCTCCCCCTCCCTTCCACTCTCTCAACAACAACAAAAAAATCATTGGGAAAATATCTTCAGGTGAGGATTAATAAATACAGGGTACAGTGTCCCAGACTTTTTTATTCTCTCTAGTTTTGATGGCTTTTTTGGGCCTTGTTTGAAGAGGTGTATTTAAATATTATGTAGAATTCATATTTAACAAACAGCTTTGCAAAGCTGAGTGGTGACATTTTCTATTTTGTTGATTCATTTGACTATCTAAAGAGTATTTTTACAATTTAAGATCTGGGTTCCTCACTTCAAATACTTGGTGTTTGAAACTGAGATACTCAAAGTAAGACAAAAGTTCACAATGGTTTACCACAACAGTTATTTAATATTTATCCTTTTACTTTTATTTTCTAATCATGAAGTCAAAGTTTTGACCATAATAATTCTAACCTGTAATCTGGATACTTGATGAACACTGAGTAGATTAACATAGAGCCATATGTAGCCCATGAACTTGAAATCAAGTTATCTTATGTATAATAAATATTTCAATTTCATTCATTCTTTCATTAAACAAACATTTACTGAGAGCCTTTTCAGAGGCAGGCACAGTTCTAGATGTTGTGAATACATCAGTGAATCACACAAATAAAATGTATTGCCCCTAGGGAGCTTACATTCATTTAATCAAACATTCCAAATAACCAATTTTGAGAATGGACTCCACTTTTATCGAGGAAGGGAGACAAAAGACAAGAATCTCAAATCTTTTGAAAGTTGCAGCATAGAGAGCCCAAGGGCCATTGGATTGTCAATCGAGAGGCAGTGTAGTGGAGCTTGTTATTTTCTGGGTCTTAGTTTTCTTATCTGTTAAACAATGGCATTGAATTTCATAATCTCAAAAGTCTCTTCTGAATTGAATAGTCTATGTGTCTACGGTAGGCATTGACTTATTAATTAATTAAGGCAAATTTACATAGAGTGGAACGCACAGGTCACAGAGATTTAATTTTTAAAACTATAGAAATGTTCAGGAGTCATCTTAAACTCCTATACCTTTTGTAGCAACAATTCAGTATAGAATTATATATTATGTTCAGATTAATGATCCCAAGGCATTGCAGAATGCTGACTCAGTGAGAGAAGATCTAATTATGTTCATTAGACTACTTATTAAAGCAAGAAAATGCACTGAGGTGATTTAGAGAGATTTCAAACACAAAGTGTCTCCTCATTAACCCACAGTTAATAAGAAACCCAATTAACCAGTGTGCTCTGCTCCAAGATTTTACTGTTTTTAGGCTTATGTATTCTTCTTTACAACCATGACCAAGTCACGGATCCACATCCCAGCCATTTCACGTTTATACTACTAAAATCCATGGATTATCTCTCCCTCAAACAATATGAAATGCTTCCATCAAAACCCTCACTTCAGAGACAGAAAAGCAATTATTTAAGTAAGAAATAGATACAAGTAAAGTGATAAAGTTCTGAGTTTTATTTGAAAAAATAAAGGGTCCAAGGCCCAGGATAAGGTAGACATTTGAGGGACAGGTACCCCAAAGAGAAGAGATTTAAAAGTGCAGATGCCCAGACAGAGCAGACACTTAGCAGAGGACCTTAGCAGACTGAAAACTTTTTTTGTTTGTTTGAGGATTTTTTTTCATTGATTTTTTTTTTTAAGAGAGAGAATGGGAGGGAGGGAAGGAGGGACAAAGGGAGAGAGAGGGAAAGGGAGGGGAGGATGAGGAGGAGGAGGAGGAGGAAGAGAGAGAGAGAGAGAGAGAGAGAGAGAGAGAGAGAGAGATTGAACCTACAACCTAGTATGTGCCCTTAACCAGGAATCAAACCCAACATCCTTCCATGTATGGGGCCCACATTCTAACCAGCCAGGGCCAGACTGAAGACTTTTTTTTTTTATAAATATATTTTATTGATTTTTTACAGAGAGGAATGGAGAGGGATAGAGAGTTAGAAACATCGATGTTGAGAGAGAAACATCGATCAGCCGCTTCCTGCACACCCTCCACTGGGGATGTGCCCGCAACCCAGGTACATGCCCTTGACCGGAATCGAACCCAGGACGCTTCAGTCTGCAGGCCAACGCTCTATCCACTGAGCCAAACCGGTCAGGGCAAGACTGAAGACTTTTAAAGTGGTAGGTGTCCAGGAGAAAAGGACATTTTAAGGAGACGACAGCCAGCTTAGAAGACATTTAAAGGGTTATGGACTGAAGTGTGAGAACAGGTTTATGGAAGAGGTAGGCATAAAGGAGTCAGTGGTCAATGGCCTGGTTAGGAAGACCATCCCCCATTATAAAACTTTTAAAAAACAGATGTAAGTGAAGTGATACAATTCTGAGTTTTGCTTTAAAATACTCCAGATGTATTTTATTGAGTATATGTGCAATTAAAAGCAGCTGAAAAAAAAAGAAATTAAAACATCCATTTCCAAATAAGCTCTCATTTGAGAAAGTCTTAATCCTTTCTAGATTATAACTATCCATAAGCATTAAAATATACTAAATAAGGGTCCTTGGAAAATGCACCCCACTTTGGAGATTGAGTGTCGGGAATGCTAGGCGATGCTCTTTTATCCAAGGTACCTAAGGAGCTAAAGCAGAATTCTTTGAAATCTTAGTGGACACTTAAACTGGCTCAACTCTACAGAATAATAAAGCAAGATTTAAAACTTTAAATGATAGGTATTCAATTTTTGATTCAAGCATTCAGGAAGGAATGCTTGACCATAATAATTCTAACCTGTAATCTGGATACTTGATGAACACTGAGTAGATTAACATAGAGCCATATGTAGCCCATGAACTTGAAATCAAGTTATCTTATGTATAATAAATATTTCAATTTCATTCATTCTTTCATTAAACAAACATTTACTGAGCTTGGCCTATTGTATTAAATCTGCAGACTCATTCATCAACCTGAACTCATTGCAAAATTACAAATTTCTTTCACAGGATAGCCCTTGTAGCATTTATTTTTTGTCTTCAATCAGCAAGAAAATTTTAGTTCTTCCTACACTTACTATGAATATCTCCTCAGAAGTTATTTTGAAAAAACTAGAATTGTATTTCCTCTATTCACAATACCTTTGATTAGACTTTCTCTTCCATTTCCCCTTTTGCAACTACTTCCTTTCGTTGGTCAGTTAAGTCAGTCTTTCAGAAACATTTTTTAAATCCCTTTCTGGTTTTCTCTCTCCTGGTTCTCCTTTTAAAACACCTTTCCTCATTATTCAACCCGTCAACCTAACCATTTGTACTGAGCAACTAGTGCATGTCCAACCACGTCGGAGGTAACTCTACAAGGGATGTAAGAGATCCAGGCATGGAGCCTGCAGTCAACGGGCTTACTGCCTAGTAGGAGAGACAGCAAACACATTTGAGCAAACAAAACCATGACATTAAACCATGTGATCTTGGCAACTGGTAAAACCCTATTTCAGGGGAAAACCAAGTAGCTTGCAGAGAAACAAAGCCGTACCATCATCTACCAGGAAACTGTATGCAAATCTGCAGAGTTGTCCATCTTTCTAGGTGGTCCCTAGAAGGCCTACTTTGAGGCCTACATGCAACTACTGGAAAACAAGAAGAGAATGCAACCAAGTAGACTAATGGGTTTATGTAAATTTTAACATATTCTCTTTCTAACTGTACTAATTTAGCTGGATCCCTAAACATAATTAGACCACTGAAAAAGTGACCAGGAACAAATAACAAAAAGTGTGTGTGTGTGTGTGTGTGTGTGTGTGTGTGTGTGTATGTGTAAGAGAGAGACAGAGTGAAACTTAGCAGGTGGGACTCAATCAAAAGATGCATAGTTATACTTGGCAGGGAAGATACCATGATCAGGAAGATGGTTTTTCCAGGGCAAAGCTCACACATTTCCCTCCAGGTATGCTGACCCCTGCAATTTCCCCAAATGTGGGAAAATCAACTGCATAATTTGAGGTGGCGGTGGTGGTGGTGACTGTATTCATGCTCTCCCCTAATTTAAAAAAGTTTGCATAATCAGAGCAACGCTATAGTGACCCAACCTGCTCCACCAACATAAACCTATGTGTCATTGGGTAGAAATATCACCAGACAAGAGGCCGGATCTATTAATTAATTAATGCCTGACTCATGTGTACCATATGAAAAAAATAAAACTTCTCAAGACACAACTGAAGCAGATGCTACCTCACATAAACATGTCTTTATAAAATCACACATTGACTTGGGGCACCACCTATATATTCTTACCCTGATCAAGACTGTCTCAGAGACTGACTTTTAACTTCAGCAGAAGGCTTGTGCCTGCTATGCACTTGGCCTCTTTCCCCGTTTATTCTAGTTTCACAATGTGTTGGTTTTTGATTTCTGATCTGGCAAGGATGTTCCACCCCATGCCTTCTCCCAGGAGATGTTTCCTGAGATCATACAGGTAGGGAAGGGAAAAAAAAAAAAAAGTCCTCGTTTTAAAAATGCAGGGAAATGGTGCCCTCTGCAGGACAAGGTGGAAACTGCAGCGCCTGTGATGTATTAGGACAGTGTCCTCTACTTTCTGTAGCACTATATTGTTTCTCTCCACAAGGTGGCGCTGCTGTTCTAAGTGTCGTTTTACAGCCAGTTTAGCATGAAAAAAGATGACATGACAGCAAGGAGAGATATACGGGTCAGGGGCACCAAAGAATTAGGAGGAAGGAGAGGTTAAACAAGAAAGCAGGCTCTTTTGGCCAGATAGGGCTTCCCTACCAACCCAAATCAGACCCATTGCAATTAGGTTATCCCTTCACCCAAGCGTTCATTTGGGATCATTTAATTCAATAGTTCCCAAACCTGGTTGACCCACAAAATCACCAAGGAAACTGTTTTAAAGATACAGATTCATAGAGTCTACCCCCAAGAGACTGATTCCAAAATTTGAAAGGGGCCCAGTCATCTGTCTTTTTAAAAAGTTCTCCCAAGGCTGGCCGGTGCTCAGTGGTTGAGCGTCAACGTATAAACCAGATCACCCTTGGATTCCCGGGTGGTTGCAGGCTCAATCCCCAGTAGGGGGAGTGCAGTGGACAGCCAATCAGTGATTCTCTGTTATCATTGGTGTTGCTATCTCTACCTTCCTCTTTCTGAAATCAGTTAAAAAAAACAACACTTTTTTTTTTTAAGTTCTCCCGAAGATCACTGGTGTCTCTTTTATAGATGATGGGAAGGGGAAAATTTCTAAAGGGACTGAGTCCTTGCAGGATTCAGCAAACTCAGCTTCCACTTCTCAATTCAATCACAACAAATGTAGTGAGAATCTATTCTTTACAGTGAGTTCTCTAGGAAATAAAAGCACAATTTATTGAATAAGCCCATCTATACACTAAGGAACTTACTAATTACACCTGTGTTCAGTGTTTTCTCCCATCCATTTGGGCAAAGAATTTATGACCCAACAGATTCATAATTCCCGAGTCCAGATCTCACTGTCTCCCTTCTATGTACTTATCAACCCAGTTAGGGAATAGGGGTGACCTGACAATTTTTTGGAACTGAATTTGAATCTTACTCAACAACTCATCAACTATGGGACATTAGAAAAGTATCTAACCCTTTCTGAACCTTTATTTATAATAGGAGATAGCCATACCTGCCTCTGAAGGTTGTTACAGGACTCATATTAGACAATTTAAAGTCCTTTACACCCTGCCTGGCACATGGTGTTCAAAAAATGTTATTAGTAGTATTAATATTAACCTGATACCTTGAATTCTAGAACTTCTCTCCAAGGCCGATGTAATCCAATGACTCACTGTACATGTAGGTCCTTCTGTGTCCTAATGCCATGCTGCTTGGCCTTGCCACCAATAACCTGTAATGAAAATAAAGTTAGGAGCCCTAACCGGTTTGGCTCAGTGGATAGAGCGTCGGCCTGCAGACTGAAGGGTCCAGGTTCGATTCCAGTCAAGGGCATGTACCTTGGTTGCGGGCACATCCCCAGTAGGGAGTGTGCAGGAGGCAGCTGATTGATGTTTCTCTCTCATCAATGTTTCTAACTCTCTATCCCTCTCCATTCCTCTCTGTAAAAAAATCAATAAAATATATAATTTTTAAAAAAGATAGGACACTTGTATAAAAAAAAAGAAAAGAAAGTAAGGAAAGTGTCCTTCCCTCCTCAGAATTGTAGCAGGTAGATAAAATAAATATACTTATCAATCCTCAATTCCCTTCCCCACCCCTCTCTCTATCCATAATGTTAGGATGATATAGTCGGAACTTACTTTAGTGGATTTCAGCCTTTGGTGAGCAATAGAACCCCCAGGAGCACACATTACAAGTGCAATTTCCCAGTGTTTGGCGGGAAGGTGGGGGAGGGTGGGTGCAAGCTGGGCTGTTGCCAGCAGCGGTGTGAGAGGTGACTGATGGCCCTGATTGCCCCTCAGGAGCAGGGGGAGATGGAGATGCCCTGAGGGGCAATCGGGGCCAGCAGCTATCACTCACACCCACTGACAGTGCCAAGTGATCAGGGCCGGTGCCAGGCACCAGCAGCAGGTGTGAGCGCTAGGCAGGACCGCGGGGCACAGGAGCAAAGAATTTTCAGTAACCACCAGAGCCTCGCCCCTATGACAGCGACCAGCACCCTGCCTTGGTCTGGCGCTCCTGCTCACCTGCTCCACCATCCCACCGTGGCCGATGCCTGCCATGTTCTGCACACGCCCCCTGGTGGTCAGCATATGTCATAGCGACTGATTGTGTGGTTGTTTGGTTGTTCAGTTGTTTGGTTGTTCCGCTGTTCTTTCTATTTGCATATTAGCCTTTTATTATATAGGATATGCATCATAACCCCTGGACACAGATATAGTATGGTGAAGGCATGGGGTGCAGGATGGAGGGGGTCAATGAGAAAGAAAGCAAAGGGGACATCTGTAATACTTCCAACAATGAAGGTAAATTTAGAGAAAAAGGAAGATCTATCTATCTATCTATCTATCTATCTATCTATCTATATACACACACACACACACTAGAGGCCCGGTGCACAAAATTTGTGCACTGGGGATGGGTGGGGGGTCCCTTAACCCGGCCTGTGCCCTTTCACAGTCCGGGACCCCTCCGTCCTTACCGCCCACCTGCTTGCTGCTTCCTACCACTTGGCTTGCTGCTCCTTAGTGCTGCTGTGAAGGCTCCCGCCACCGCCGCTGCACTTGCCAGCTGCCCTGGCCCCTGCTGTGGGTTGGAGCTCCTCTGCTACAGCAAAGGTTTGGGTTCCATTCTGCCAGGGCACCTACTTATGTTTCGGGTTGATCCCAGTCGGGGCTGACTGCTGCTCAGGAAGTGACTGAGGACCGTGTGTTCTAGTGATTCTGTGGGGAGCTGGGGTTCCATTGCCAACCTGGCCCACTCTGATCCCCACTACGCCCGCTCCTACATCAAGGACGACTTCAACTATGGCAGCTGCGTGGCCTCCGCCAGTGTACACATCTGTGGCTCACCAGGCGTGGCTGCTGCACAGTCGCCCCAGAGGCAGATTTCCGGGTTCCCAGGGAGAGCGCCCTCCACGCCGGACTCCCAGGGAGAGCTGGGCTGGAGGGAAAGCACTTCTCCTGGAGCAGAGCACCCGTCCTGTGCAGGGCTCGCAGGGTTTGTGTCTCTGATCCTGCCCTCAGCAGCCCCAGTGCCGAGGTGGTGGGCTTTGGGGCTGCTGGGTGCCAGCCCCCACCCCCTTAGGGTTTGTGTCTCCGATCCTGCCCCAAGTAGCCCCAGCACTGTGGTGGCAGGGCTTGGTGCTGCTGGGTTCAGGGCCCCCCTGCGGGTTTGTGCCTCTGAACTGGCCCCCAGCAGCCCCAGCACCATGGTGGCAGGGCTTGGGTCTGCTGGGTGCCAGGCCCTCCTGTGTGTTGTGTCTCTCATCTGGCCTCCAGCAGCCCCAGCACTGAGGTGGCTGGCCTTGGGTCTGCTGGGTGCCAGGCCTGCGGGTTTGTGTTTCTGATCCCCCCAGCAGCCCCAGCACCTTGATGGCAGGGCTTGGGGCTGCTGGGTGCTGGGGCTGCAGATCTGTGTCTTCAATCAGGCCCCAGCACCAAGGTGGCTGGCCTTGGGGCTTCTGGGTGCCGGGCCTGCATGTTTGTGTCTCTGATCGGGCCCCCAGCAGCCCCTGCAAGAATAGGGCTTCCTCGGGCTGATCGCGCCACCAAGCCCTGCTGCCCAGGACCGCACACGGGGGTCCCGCCCGCCCAGGGCCGCACACAGGGGTCCCGGCTGGGGGCAGGGCTTGGCAGCATACAGGGGCCTGGATGGCTGCTCACGCTGTCCCGCCCTGCCTGCAGTATGCAAATTAGCCATCTTTGTTGACAGTTAATTTGCATATCATGCTGATTAGCCTATGGGGCGTAGTGAAGGCACAATTACCATGTTTGTCTATTATTAGATAGGATATATATATATATATATATTCCTATATAATAAAAACCTAATATGCAAATTGTCCAACTGGGAGTTTGACCACTCCCTATGATGTGCACTGACCACCAGGGGGTGGTGCAGAACATGGCGGGCATCGGCAACGTGGCGCTGGCAGCAGGCAGCAGTGGGCAGCAGTGGGCAGCAGTGGGCAGCAGTGGGCAGCAGTGGAGGCACTGCCGGCCCTGATGGACCCCAATGAAAGGTGTGCGGGTGGTGCCAGGCCAAGGCAGGTGCCAGTGGGGGCCTGATTACCCCGCAGACGACGACCACTGGCGGCAGTGTGGAATGGGGCCACCGCCCGGCTTCCAGGCACTGAGGGAGCCAGGGTGGGGGGGCCCCAACCCCGATTGATCACCCCGCAGGTGGGATGGTGGAGCAGGTGAGGGGGCGGCACCAGGCCAAGGCGGGGTGCCAGGCGGGGCTGTGGGGCTGCGAGGCTGGGGACACAAGCTGGGGCCCAATTCCCGCAGGAGGCCATCCTGAGGGACCCCACCTGTACGAATTCGTGCACCGGGCCTCTAGTGTGTGTGTGTGTGTGTGTGTGTGTGTGTGTGTGTACAAACAGTGAAAGGAAATATATATACCTCTTTTTAAAAAATATGTTTTTATAGATTTCAGAGAGAGGAAGAGACAGAGAAATAGAGATAGAAACAACAATGATGAGAGAGAATCATCGATCGGCTGCCTCCTACACACTCCTTACTGGGGATTGAACTCACAACCCGGGCATGTATACCAACCGGAAATTGAACCGTGACCTCCTGGTTCATGGGTCAATGCTCAATCACAGAGCCACACCAGCCTGGCAGGTGTATACCTCTTAACAGTAAATACCGCTGAAGAATGAACTGGAAGAAGAGAACATTCTCATTCTATATACCTCTAAATTTTTTAAAACAACTAGAATGGATAATTTTTGTACATTAAAAAAACAAAAAAACAAATATCAGATAGCTGGTCATGATGACAGTATAGTTATTTAACCTCTTTGAATCCCCACATAAAAACCAAGACAGCAACAAATAGCAAAACCAACATCTGTGGACCACATTTTGCAAAACCAGGTGACGAGGTATCTCGGTGAACCCCATATACAAGGAGAGAACAAATCACCAATAGCCACATCTGTATAATTCCAGCATCTGTGTGGGAGAAAGCAGAGGAAGCCACAGGTTGTCAGACAGACCCCCAAACTGGAAAACCCCCAAATAGCCAATAGGAAAGTGAGGTGAGTCAATTTAAGAACAAGAGATTAAACTGGAGGAGTTTGGCCTAATCCTATTAGTGGATGAATGCACAGGCCCATGCTAAAATCTGAAGTGGCTAGGGCAATCTAGCTCCTATAAACTTTTTGGTTTTTTTCCTATAAACTCTTGAAACTGACCAACCTGGGCTCCCTTCCAGGGCATGGCCACACACTGAGGAGAAACTTCTGGGTGTAGAATCATAATTAAGCAGGATTAGGGTAACAGAGACAAGGAAAGAGAAAGTCTGGATTTAAGTGGGGGAGGAAACAATGGCAGGAAGTTGCAGAAAGCAAGCCCCCATCTTTTAAAACACCACCTCACGAATCCTTAAACTTCAGGAAAATCAACAGCACATCATAACAAACAACAGAAAAGTATCCAGGTTAAGCCCAGTAAATACAACTGATAACGCCTTCCAAGAAATAGAAGGTGGGTAAAAAGGAAAATTTAAAAACCATAAAGAAATCAAACAGATTAAACAGAAACTGACAAACACTGAACTTAAAAGAACACCCAGCATGTGGATAATGAGATGTCTACACTCTCATTGTTGGGAAGGATCCCAACTATATTGGGAACATACATTTTTAAATAATTTTTAACTTTTTAGTTGAATTAAAATCGAAAAAGATGAAAAGTTCATTCAATTCTATTGTAGTTGTCTCACTAATCTCCCTTCCCTAGGGAAGGTGTCCTGACTCGTTACAAAAGAGAACACTCTGCTGAAAAGTCATGTGGACCAGCACATCTTCGATCGTCGGGATCCCCAATATCTTGGTCTGATCCAGATCTTTATGGATCCTATAGCTTATAGAATTTGGGAAGCCCTCATTTAAAAAAAAAAATCCATTTCTGCTCATGTCTTCTAATACCAGGATAGGCTATGTTCTAGTGTTTTTAATTTTGATGATTTGTTTTAAAAGACTATTGTTTTAAAGCACTTAGATTTACAACAAAATTACAAGAATGGTACAGAGATTTCCCGTACACACTATGTCTCAACACATGCACGGCCTCTTCCATTTATCAACATTCCCCACCTCAGGGTGCCTTTGTTACAATTGATGAACCTACATTGGCACATGATAATCACCCCAAATCCATAGTTTACATTAGGGTTCACTCTTGGGGTTGTACATTCTATGCATTTAGACACATGTATAATGACATTATCCATCATTACAGGACCATCTAGAGTAGTTTCACTGTCCTGAAAATCCTGTGTACTCTACCTATTCACCCCTCTTCCCAACCCCTGGCAACCACTGATCTTAGTCTCCACAGTTTTGCCTTTTGAAGAATGTCATATAGTTTGAATCATACAGTCTGTACCCTTTTCAGTATGTAATATGCACTTAAGTTTCCTTCATGTCTTTTAATGGCTTGATTACTCATTCCTTTTTATAGCTGAATAATATTTCTCTGTCTGCAAGCACTAAAGTTTATCTATTCACCTCCTAAAGGACATCTTGGTTCCTTCCAAGTTTTGGCAATTATGCATAAAGCTGCTATAAACATCCATGCACAGGTTTTGTATGAACACAAGTTTTCAATTCCTTTGGTTGAATATTAAGAAGCAGGATTGCTGGGCTGTATGGTAAGAGTACGTTTAGTTTTGTAAGAAACTGCACATTGTCTTCCAAAGAGGCTGTACCATTTTGCATGTCCACCAGCATTTGGTGGTGTCAGTGTCCCAGGTAGCTGGTGGAAGTGTGAAATGATAGAACCACTTTGGAAAAGTTTGGCAGTTTCTTAAGATGTTAAGAATACCTCTGCCACACGAACTGCCATTCCATTCCTAAGTGTTTACCCAAAATAAATGAAAATGCATGTCATACAAAGACTGATACCTAATGTTCATGGCAGCTTTCTTTGTAATAGCTAAAACCTGGGAACAATACCTATGACCATCAACAGGTGAACGGGTAAACAAAATGTAGTATATTCCTACAATGGAGTACTGCTCAGCAATAACAAGAGTTGGGCTGCAGGCGGCGTGGATCAGTGGGTTGAGCATCAACCTATCAACCAGAAGGTCACGGTTCAATTCCTGGTCAGGGCACATTCCCGGGTGGCGGGCTCGATTCCCTGCTCAGGAGGCAGCTGATCAATGATTCTCTATCATCTCTATCTCTCCCTCTCCCTTCCTCTCTGAAATAAATAAACATGCTTTTTTTAAAAAAAACAGTTGGGCTGTTGATAAGTGAGCAACATGGAAGAATCTCAAAAACATCAAACTGAGTGAAATAACCCAGACAAAAGGAGTACATACTGCACAATCCATTTACACAAAATTCTAGAAAATGCAAACTACAGTGATAGAAAGCAGATCAGTAGCTGTTTGGAAAATAGGATGGGAAGCTGGAGAGGAGCAGAAGTTGATAACACTGTATCGTATAATTCAAATTTGCTAAGAGAGTAGAACTTACCAATGTTCTTACCCCCCAAAAAGGTAAATATGTGGGGTGATGGATGTGTTAATTAACTAGATGGGAGGAAGCCTTTCACAAGCATACATATTATCAAATCATCAGGATTTATATGTAAAATATCTTACAATTATATTTGCCAACTGTAATTCAAATAAGGTGAAGAAAATAAAAAGACTAGGGAATGACTGGTGAGGAAGAGACAGCCACGATGGTGGGAAGCACACCAATAAAACACCCTCAAGGGATCCATCCAGGCTGGTGCTCAGAAAACTTAGGTGGCAAAACAATAGAGACAATGGTCTGACAAGTAGCCATTTATAATGCGAGGTGAGGCGTAATTTAATCATCCCTCCCCTCGCACAGTAGGGTAAAGACACTTTGTATATTACTTGGTGCTCATTTTTTTAAAAATATAAAACATATATCTTCAAGAGTCCGGAGGAAAATGAGATCCCCGAGTTCCCTGGAGGGCTGGCCTGTGGACAGGCTCGTGTGGTTTCTAGACATTGCCCTACAATTCACCAAACTAAGGCATTCTTCTTTCTTTTTTATATCCGTCCTTTAGCAGATCGCTGTTGCTGACACAGAATACCTTGCCTTTATTACGTTCCTTTATTCTATTTCCTCTTTTTTAAAAAATTGTGGTTAAAAAAAAACCCCCATAACATAAAATTTACCTTCTCAACCATTTTAAGTGTATGATTCAGATGTGTTCAATATAATTCACCTTGTTGTAAAATAAATCTATCCAATCTATCCTACCTTCTCTTGCCACAAATGATCTCCTTTTCTGTACTCTACATCCCCTTAACAGCATCCTCGCATCCAAATTCAAAAATCTCAGAAATAACCTTTGACCACTTCTTCTATGCCACTTACTAATTCCAATCAGTTCCACTAGTAAGTTCTGTTAATTGAGTCTGCCCCCAAATTGTTTCTCATCTCATCAGTCCCTTCCATTCCACTCCCTTTTTCTCTACCCTAGTCTAAATCCATATTACTTCTCGCCTGGTATTGTTGAATTTTATAAGTGGTTCTCTTATCTCCGGAATCTCTGCCCTTTGATTCATTCTTTACCAAATGAACATTTTTTTTTGGTAAAAGTGTTTAATCATGTTATTCCTTTGTTCAAAAAGACCTTCAATGATTCCACCTACAAAATAAATCAAATGGCTCAATGAGAAAGCATCCAATATGCAAAATGTAGGCTCTAGAATTATAGAACTTTTTTCAGCATCTGATGTGTGGGATTTGATCACTGAAGTGAAAGGGTCAAAGTGGTAAAATCTGCCCAGCCAGTGTTGCTTAGTGGTTAAGTGTTGACCTATGAACCAAGAGGTCATGGTTCAATTCCTCGTCAGGGCACATGTGTGGGTTGTGGGCTCAATCCCCAGTGTGGGGCATACAAGAGGTAACAGATCAATGATTTTCCCTCATCACTGATGTTTCTCTCTTTTTCTCCCTTCTCTGAAATTTATAAAAAATATATTTTAAAAAAGTGTTAAAATCTGAGATTATACAACATCTGAATAAGAGTACAAGATTTGTTGGAGTTATATGTTTAAAGCTACATATACCATGTGTTATAGGTTCTGTTGTGATTCCAAAAAGATATGTTGAAATCCTACCCCCCTGTACCTTAAAATATAACCTTATTTGGAAATAGGGTAACTACAGATGTAATTAGTTAAGATGAAGACATACTGGAGTAGGGGGGCTCTTAATTCAATATGATTGGCATCATTAAGAGAAGAGAAGAGACACAGACGCTGAGGGAGTGCACCATCGGAGCACAGAGGCAGAGACTGGAGTGATGTGTCTACAGGTTAAGGAACGCCAGGGATTTCTGACAGCCCCAGAAACAAACAAACAAAAAGGCTTGGAACAGATTCTTCCTATGAGCCCCCAAGAAGGAACCAATGCAGCCGACACCTTAATTTTGGACTTTTGTTTCCTGAACTGTGAGAGAATACATTTCTGTTTTAAGCCTCCCAGTTTATGGTACTTTGTTATAGCAGCCTCAGGAAACTAATATACATTAGTTCTCTATATCAATTTTTCTTTCTCAGCCTTGGCACATTTCTTCCACTCTTAAGCATCCTTGAAAAACCAATGGAAATGAAACAGTAAAGTAAAATGGAATGGGTTAAACTGAACCCCTGGGTTACTATTTAGTTCCTGTGTAGACTTTCTCTACAAAGAGAGGGGCTCAGTGGTTGAGCATCTACCTATGAAACAGAAGATCACGGTTCGATTCCCGGTCAGAGCACATGCCTGGGTTGCAGGCTCAATCCCCAGTGTGGAATGTGCAGGAGGCAGCCAACCAGTGATTCTCTCTCATCATTGATATTTCTAACTTTCTCTCCCTTCCTCTCTGAAATCAATAAAAATACATTTAAAACAAAAAAAAAGAATCCAAAATAAAGATCCAAAAAAAAACTTTAATAGAAGATCCCAAGTAGGTGGTAACAAAGTTAGCTGGTCAAATGTTTAGGTGAATACCCCTAAATCATCTGGCTTAAATAATCTAGATAATTAATTAATATAGTCATTCTTTATTTTCCAGTTCAGTTTGCCAGAGCGGGTTGTGAAGCAAGAGAAATAAGGATAAAGTGGGAAATACAGAGACAGACCATTGTCTCGGGGGAGCCCTGAGGAAAGGCAATGTGGATGCTAAAGTAGAAAATGTGTCCGTGTGGAAGTAAGCTGGGGGCCTTCTGAGGACCCTGCACTGTGACTGAGGTGACCCATCCTCTCTCCTGGGACAGAAGGCACAGCAACTCAGAGATGTGTGAGCTTGATGCCTACTGGCCTCACCACCTGAGTTTAAGAGGATAGGAATGTGGCTGTCTATTGAAATCTCATCCCTTCTTTGAATTTCAAATTCTGTCTTCTTCAGAAAACCTTCCCTAAATCAACCTGTATGATTTGTAGTCAGTTTGCAGCAATTTACTACCTTATTAAATTGCATCCGTACATTATCACCTTACTAGCTTATAAATGTCTTCAGGGCAGAAATCATGTTTGGGGGTTTTAAAGATGCCCACAATGCCCAGGGTAGGACTGAGGATGTAATAGGTGTTCAACAAGTAAGTGTCTGATGGTAAAGTTGAAAGGAAGAAACCATTAGGCTCCCTTTCTAACTTAGAAGAAGAATACCAGAGATGGTTGGGTCCCCTTCCCATATTCTCAAATCAGAGGGCTGAGGTGCATCTAGTACCTTTTTCTCTGAAGGGGGCTATCCTAAAAGCAAATTAAGTCTCAAAGCCCCACAAAGGACAACCGGGAAAGCACAGTCCCTTGTAAATCCCCTTGGGCACCAGGCTCTCCTCTCTGTGCCCGAGTCTGCACGTGAGTGTGCATGGTGGGGGAGGTTGAGGTGGGGTGGGAGGGCATTGGCAAGAGGGAAGAGAGAGACTCCAAGCAGTGATTATGTGGAGGGGATTTGCTATGTCTCTTTCCTCCCCTCACCCCTCTTTCTTTGTGCTTTTTCTCCGTGTTGCTCTCTTTGTCCCCTTTTCCTCGTCCCCTTCTTCTGCATTTGTCTGGGAGGATCCTGGAGTGTTCCTTTGATCGACTCAATCTTTCTCTGGCACTTGAGTTCTGATTGGCTGAAGGACTTAGAGGGGGGAAAAAACTTTAATTAAGTAGATAATCTCTTCTTTGGAAGTTTGGCAGCTCCATTTCACCTCCCCTTAACTCTGTTTGGGATCGCTTACACACCAAGGAAGTTGGGGTTCGAGGAGAATTTCATCCCACTACCAGGAGGAGAATACATCCCATCTTAGCTCTGTTTCCCAAGTTTTTAGAATTTTCTATCTCTGTTACTCCAGAGGATTATGTTACTTATGAAGCCTTCTGTGTGCATCTTTCTTTTCACCTGTGTCCTCCAACTCAGCCATACCTGGTAAGTAACCTGGAACCTAGAATTAGGTAAATGCATGTAATATATGAAAGAGAGCTCATTTCCATTTCCAGGAATGTAGGGCGCGTTGGGATCTCTCCTGGGAAAAAGTGTTCCAGGGAGTAGGGCTCTTCCAAATTGTGGCTGATTTCAGTAAATCCTTAGACCCCTACCAATAAAAGAATTAAAAGATGGGGGTTCCTATTTTTCTAAATTGCTGTATCACAAATATTCTGCATGGTTTTTTGGGAAAGACAGTAGCCCTTTTTATCAAATCTTGATTTCGGCATTGTAGAGAAGAGGACGGTGGTTCAAAGCAAGTTCTACTGTATGTTGAAGACAAAAATTCAATGGGATCTTATTTTGCACTGTCTGACTTGAATGTTTTCAGAATATTCTAAGGAATAGCTCATATCATCACTTCCTAGAGATTAAAAATTAACTACTGAGTTGGTACTAGGTCAGCCAACATGTTTGAATTTAAATATTTTAGGAACCTAAACTTTCTACAAATTTGTTTAATTTATTTCATTTACATATATTTCTAAATTGCTCAGAAAATAAGATAGCATGTGTGAAAGTGTTTTGTAAACTATAAATCGCCACACAAATGATAGATGATATGATCATCATTTGCACTTAGCTCTTGGAAAACACATAAAGTACCTACACATGGAAAAGTTAATAAGCAAGTACGAAATAACATGCAGTCTGTAAGACCTAGGAAATGCATGTTGCCAGGGTGTTTGGAGTTTCTCCTCAATTAAGATGTGAGCACAGTCTCTCTTCATCAGTTCTCATTTTGACCATCTATTTAACCAAGTTACGAATCCAATTGCTACATAAACTGTTGAGGAAGCAAGAATAGGGGTTTCTTTGCTGAAATCAGCTTCCTGTGCTAATTGAGAGTGTGTTCTTATCATAAATGAGTATAGCCATCATTATTCAAGAGTTGATAACGAGTCTGCCAAATTAATACAATTTGCCGGTTAATGCAATAATTTGCAACATTCCTGATTATAAACGGAACCACCAAATAATTGGTCAATTTTTAATTGGTATCTTAATTAAATATTTCATGTCCAAAAAAATCTTCTTTCTCTCTCTCCCATGAGAACAAAAAGACAAAAGGGCGAGGAGACTAGTTCAGAGAATTCCTACTGATGTTCATGGTATTCTTCAGCTGATTCAGTATCAGCAAAAGAGAAACACGAGATTCCTTTCCCCAGTCACCAGGGCAGTGTGAAGAATTGTTCTATAAAAAATACCTTTACTGTGTGTTCCTTCCCTGCTGGAGGGGGTCATGTTCATTTCATTCCGATATTGACACTGCCACACTGAAAGGTGGCTGGGTTGCTTGTCTGTCCAAATTCAAGTGTCTGGATTCAAAGAGAAAGAAGAAAAAAGAGATGTGAAAGAAAATTCTTATTTAAAAACGGGGTTTAAGAACCCCTTCTCACTTTCCCTGACTTTGAGGAGAAAGTGTACAAATCTGTATAAGGCAGTTAACTTTTTAAATTGCATTCCATAAGCCTCAATTTGAATATTTATACTTTGCTGAGTCTGGTTTTGGTGGCATTGGAAATGTGATTTTTAAATTTAACGTTCAACCTTGATTATTCTTAGAATGGAACTATCAGGGTTTTGCATAAGGTCATCTTTCCCTTTGTGCCATGCAGAGAAATTTGACCAACCGCAGCCTTTCAGATGTTTCTCTTAGTACTTCATTATCAACCTTTTATGTGGGGACCTCAAAAGCATTTAACAAATAGAGAATCACAATTTCTGTTTGGCTGTTCAATTGTAGGCTTGCCTGAAATTACTGCCTAAAGGAGTTCATCAACAGAAATTCCTGGGCTTGAAAAGGAACGGATAAAAATGACATGTGCCAATATGCAGTTTACTAGGTATCTCAGTGCAACATAACTGGGGGAAAGAGCATTCTCCATAGTTTTCTCTTGTCTGGATGCTTTTGAAAGAATGATCCTTTAGTAACTTGAGAAAAAATATTTTTTAAAAATTTGTTGTTTCTTAATTATTAATGGCTAAAAAAAATGAATGAAAGGAAGGAAGGAAGAAAGAAATGAGTATGGGAAAGCATGATATAGCCAAGCAAACAGTGATGCTTATAATGGTGGCTAGAGATGAAGTAATTTGACTGTCCACTTCCAATACATTTACTCATCTGAAATGAATGGACCTAGAACATATTTTTCCTTAACTGTTGACTTCATTCAACTCCAAATGATGTATCATAATGATACTGGGTCTTTCCAGTTCTCTCTTTCTTTCTCTCTCTCTCTCTCTCTCTCTCTCTCTCTCTCTCTCTCTGCCTGCCTCCCTCCCTCCCTCCCTCTCTCCCTCCCTCCCTCTCCCTCTCCCTCTCCCTTTCCCTCTCTCTCTCTCTTTCACTCTCCTCAACGCAATAACCAAATCAGAAGGATCCACTGGGACACAGAGGTTAACCATGGCTCTGGTCGAATTCTTCAACAGAGATCACTACCCTTAGTTTTTCCAAAGGATTTAAACATGGTCAGTTTCTTTTCTGCAGAAGAGCAACATTACCTGAAATCTTGTGTTTTAAAGCACTTTTTGCAATACATCATCCCTTGTTTCTCTACACTTATGTTTTTAGAGTAACCTGTCTATGGCTCTTGAAATTTCAACTGATGACAAGATGCAAAACCCCTGACTAGCAAAGGCTTCAGTTATTAAGTGGGGGGTGTCTTTGAATCCATATTCTCATGAAGCATCATCGTTAGCTATTCTCTGCATATATATGTAACACTTTTTCAAATGTATATTATGACCAGTAAAATGCACAGCTCATTTAAAATCATTGAATTCATGGTAATGTGTTGTCCTGTTAAGTTTTTGTTGAGTTTTCCCTCTAACAGATACAAAAAGAACACGGACAGTCCAGTGAGGACCCACTAAGCTTTGTCACACTAGAAAGTTAGGGGAATAAAGTCAGGTGTGAGAAACTGCTTTGGAATCTGGAAAATAATATGCCAATAAAAGAGTCACATACCTAATAGCTTCCCTAACCAATAAAGGAAAGTTCATAGTCCACTAAAAAAGGCGGGATCTGTGGGCTAATTCTGAGCAGGATCAGGCTGGTAGCTGTGGTGTAAGAGGTTCTAAGGGCTCGAGACATGATCAGGGAAGCTCAGTTCCCAGTTTTGTCATTGATTTCCTCAACAACTTGAGACCTGAGTTTTTCCTTTCAGAGTTTTCTACTTCTCCCGCTATAAATAATAGCAACAATAACAAACTATTATAATTGTCATTATTATGATTTACAAAGGCTATGTGGTCCTGAGAGGAGACACTTTGTTAAAGCTTTTCTTATGAGACCAATTTGCATAAGTCAGCGGTTCTCAACCTTCCTAATGCCGTGGCCCTTTAATACAGTTCATGTTGTGGTGACCCCCAACCATAAAATTATTTTCGTTGCTACTTCATAACTGTAATTTTGCTACTGTTATGAATCGTCATGTAAATATCTGATATGCAGGATGTATTTTCATTGCTACAAATTGAACATAATTAAAGCATAGTGATTAATCACAAAAAAATATGTAATTATATATGTGTTTTCTGATGGTCTTAGGCAACCCCTGTGAAAGGGTCGTTCGACCCCCAAAGGGGTCGCGATCCACAGGTTGAGAACCGCTGGCGTAAGTAATGAGGAGGAGTGCGAGCGTGTGTGTGTGTGTGTGTGTGTGTGTGTGTGTGTGTGTGTGTGATAATATGACACAAAGGAGGATCTCCTTTTTGTGACATTATATCGAGGTAAATGGGATATACATAATCAGAAGAAAAGGAATTTCAACCCAACCCCTCCCTCTTCCATGAAGGAGTTTACTCCCCCCCCACCCCGCCCCCTTTTACCCAGCTGGGACAATTGGTTTAGTGCTGCTCTATATTGGGTAATGCTAGTCTCTCTTGGAACTGGTAATAAAATCACTTTTTTTTTCTGGGCTCCATTTGTCCTTTTATTTCTATTAGAGGTAGAGGAGAACTCAGAGGGCTTAGAAAGAGAGGTCAGTACAATTTTACTTAGGGTAAACTCTCTTTTATCTCCCCAGAAAGCAGATTTTTCCTCCCAGGTAAAAGATCAGACTGGGTTAACAGTTGGGGGAAACTCTGAGCTTGGTTCAGGTAAATAACAGTCCCCCTTGCCTCCCATCTGAAATGTACCTACACTCCGAGGGCCTCTTTAAAAAAAACACAACTATCATCCACTCTGGGCAGACTCTCTAGTCTCATTATAAGCCCAATTTTTATGGTTTGCTTTTCTCAATCTTTATCGTAGGTCCTTGATCATGTCATCTCTCTATATGCTTCTTAGGTTATAGTTTTCTCCAGACCAAGAGAAATCAGACCATAGGGGAGCATTTAAATTCACTGTTATTTGCCCAGTCCAAATTCACTTTTCTTAATAGGTTGCTTTCCCAGCATCAGCATGCCCCAGTCGCAGCACAGACTGCGGCTATGCTTCAGGAGTCTCAGTAGACCCTGTAAGTAGGCCAATGGTTCAGTATTTCTATGCAGCTCCATAGATGAAATTCTTGTGTTTTCCAGGCCAAGCTTAAACCATCCTGCATAAGGAAGAATTTCCCCTTCATTTAAGACTGTAATTCTCCCATATATGCAACTAGATAGAGATAGCAATTATATTTTTAAATAAATATTTTTAATTAAAAACTGTAATTCTCTTTTGCTACCATCTCAGTCCTTTTCATTTACTCGGGCTCTTCAGGTTCACCATATCAGACTCTGAAGTTTCCATTCCAGGCCAATATCCAGGATAATAAATAGCAAACCAATAGATGGGCCATATCATCCTATCTGTTGTTTCTTCATGTTAATCCCAGGTGTCTGGTGGAGCCCAAATTGCATAGATTATTGCTTCAGGAGTATTCTGTTGTTTAATTTTATATTATTGAAATTTTCTTTTTTTAAAAAAACATAGACCAGTACATATAACAACGCCCAATAACTCAGCTTCAACAGTTATCAACCCTTGACTAAACTTGCTTCATGTATACTTTCTGTAGCATTTTCAACTGCATGTATTCTCTTAGTCTAAATCTTCCAAATACTGTTGTGGTTCAAAATAGGAAGAAGAGGGACAGGAAAAAGAACCCCCTATCCCATGTTCAAGAGATCTAGTGCCAGTAATTAGAGTGAATCTTGGGGAACATCATACAGATATGACCCCCATTGGGGTGAAAAATCAAGAATACAAATTAGTAACAGGAGAATTTGTTACTAATTTGAGTTTGTTTCTGTTTGAGCTGTGGCTATTCAGATTGAGGTGAGGACATTTTTACCATCCACCGATTTAGTTCCATTAAGTAGTGAAAATGGTACCCAAGTGCCAAAGCCTGCCAATTTTCCTACCTTGAACTGTTCACTGGTTGTTTTATAGGGCAAGCCTTAGAGTTATGCACACCTACCTTCTTGATCCTGACATAAACTGGCATTGCATCCATCAGTGCAATTGAGAACGTGAATATTTTCTCAAGTCTCCACTACAGGGACCAAGGTAACGAGGTCAGAAAACAAAACCAAATGCCCAGCTTCCATAATGGCCCTGGACGGGGTTCCTGCAATCCCAGGCTTTCTGGGAACAGTGGCTCGAGCTGTTCCTTAGCAGCTTTCACTTAGAGACCTCGGAACAGAGAATGAGCACAGCTTACTCCCGGTTAGAGTCCTCATTTAAATGCTAAGTGCTGAAGTGCTTTTTTGTTGCTCAGTGTTTCTCAGCAGCGTTTGCTACAATACATAAAGAAGGAAGGAAATGAGGACAAGGAAAGACAGCTATCTCTCTATAAAATATCCTAGAATACAAATGACATCTCACTTTCAGGGAATAAGATTATCCCTTGAAAATTTGTGATTTGCCTGAGAAAGAATCCGCCTGAGATTGTTTGGCAGGAACCCATGATACACAGTTGTCCTGAGAGCTATCATGTGGTCTTTGCCAGTAATTATTTGTCAAGGACTGGATTTGAGATATTGTGGGATTTTAACATAAAATTTAACATAAGACTACTACCAAATCTGACACATCTGTTTAACTTCGCTTAATCAACTTGTTTATAAGACTTTTAAAAAATATGTTTTAGAGCACTGCCTTATAACTTAGAAAATTAACATTTATAAAACAAATTTTGAGAATTATTTATATGGCTGAATTCCCTTTGAAGAAACAGATGGAGTTTAAATAAGTGAAATAGCTCTGGGGGTATGACCTAAACCTGTATATTCCTTCATTTTCCTTTTATACTCTTCTGGAAAAAACTTCTACTTGGCCCGAATCTCCACTGCATTTCTCTTTCCTTTCAATGCCATCCATACTCCTTCAATGAGTCTGTACATGTTGCTTTAGTTTCATAACTGTTCACGCACTATAATCTGGCTTCTGTCCCAATGCTCTACTGAAACAGAGCTCCCCTCTAATATCACCTTTGTTCCCTCTGGACAAATTTTTAAGTAGGAAGAAACTTGTCTTTGAAATTCTGAACCCTTCTCTTCCCTACAAGACTCAGATTATCTTGTGGCTTCTACTTCCTAATCCTCCCCCTGGCTAAATAGGAAAGAGCCCGATTTCAATTACTTATACTTTACAACGGATAAGAATTAGTCACGCTGTTCACCCTTGAAAACATTTTTAAACCTTACTCTTTCTAATTATACGGTGAATTATACCTAGCTTAAATATCCTTGGGTATTGTCAGAGGGGGTAGTAAAAAATTTGGGACCCGTAGGATATTATTTCACAATGCTTAGTAAGGCCTGCCTTCTCTGTAATTTGGTGTGTGTGTGTACATATTGGGGTGTGTGTGTGTGTGTGTGTGTGTGCATGTGTGTTCTGGGGTCATATGATATAGCAGATAGAGGGAATCACAAGGAAACTTGTTCAGAAAGAGCTATGTTTGGGCTGTCCCGGGCCCAAGGCATCTTGTGCGTTCAATGAGGTAAAAAGCTGGCTGTCAGACATTCATTCTAAGAAAAACTTGCTTCCCTGGAACACCTTCTGGCTACAGCTCCAGGCAGCTCCCTACTCTGGTCGCTCTCCTTAATCTCCCCCCACCTTCCTCCCTGTACTCTCTCTGCTAGATCTCCAGAGAGAGGTGTGCATCTACATTCATTCACTACCACTTCTCCTTGCCCCTGGGCTATCACCCCAAATTATAATTACAGTCTCTCCTGAAGTAGGCCAACTAGAGCTTCATGACCCCGAGACTTTTTATGGACCTCAAGAAATGAGATTATAGGGTAGAGAGAAGCCAACCCTAGTATTCAAAGACTTGTGAGGAAAGTGGAGAGAGGGAGAACCAAGTGGGGGGCGGGGGGAGGAGTCAGAAGGCATTGAGATGAAAGTCCTGGGTGTTGAGAGGAAAATACTAAATTCTGGATATTCATATGCAGAACCTTTGCTTTTTAAAAATATGTGAGGGGAAGGGAATGGGGGAATCCTAACTGGAATTTAAGCTACACGAACCACTGGGATTTAAACGTATCCAGGCACACTTGGCAAACTAGTGGGGCTGGCCTGCAAGAAACTTGTTGCATGAGACTTAGTGCTCTCCTGGGAAGAAACTCCCATACTCAGGGAGAGGGAGTCTGGCACACAAACTTGGCCTAGGAACAGGGTCCTGGCCATGCAAAGGGAGAAGGAAGTCTGAAGGTAGCATGGTGCTTGGCACTCCTGGTCCAGTGCCCATCTGTGTCACAGGCTACATGGAATCAGGCACATGTTCTCACCATGGCAGCTAAACTCCCAACAATACAATGCGATGTGCTACAGACCACCTCATAGGCTGTGCTAATTTGGAGAATCACCCCCAAACAGGGCTAAATGTTTGAAACATTGGATAGTGGCTTAAACTTCTCGTCCATCATTAGTCAACAGAGCCAAATATCAACAGTACAACGATTGAAATTTCTTTGTCTATCTCCTTTTGTTCATCCTCTCTATATGTCCAAACCATCTCAACATACCTTTCTCAATCCTCGACACTACATCTTCTTTCACTCCACAACGTTCCCTAAAATTAACTTAATAAACTTTAAAGTTGTAAATCAGGCCGAAACCGGTTTGGCTCAGTGGATAGAGCGTCGGCCTGCGGACTGAAAGGTCCCAGGTTCGATTCCGGTCAAGGGCATGTACCTGGGTTGCGGGCACATCCCCAGTGGGAGATGTGCTGGAGGCAGCTGATCGATGTTTCTCTCCCATCGATGTTTCTAACTCTCTATCTCTCTCCCTTCCTCTCTGTAAAAAATCAATAAAAAATATATTTAAAAAATAAATAAATAAAGTTGTAAGTCAACTTCGCACTGTACGTGCACGCCCGCACATGGTATTTTGTGGAAGAGCCACACTCAAGGGGCCAAAGAGCCGCATGTGGCTCGTGAGCTGCGGTTTGCCGACCACTGGACTAGACGACTGGACAAGTAGGGATATTTCATGGGAAATTAAGCTGAAAACACATGTATGGTCAGATTATGGAGAGCCTTGAGTGCAAGAGTTGAAAAACTAAGGAAGATACTTGAGCAGGATATCAGAATCAGGCTTTCAGAAGATTGATCTAGCTGCAGACTGACTATACACTGGATTGGAATGGGGTAAAAATTATAACTAGAGAGGTCGATTAGTAGGGCTTCTACAATGGTCTAAGTTGGAGGCTACAAATAAGATATGACAGTGAGAATTCCTGAGAAAGTGAGAGAGAAAAAAGGGAGCTGGTAAGTGAAAAGTATAGTGGAGGTAAAACATGCAAGTCTTACTGATTAGATAGTGAAAATGGATTGAGAGAGATGTGGGGAAATAGTGGCTCTATTAACAAAACATAGTCAAGTCAGGAGAAGTGTCAAGTTCAACAGGGAATATTAGTTGGCTTTTATTTATTTATATATTTTTAAAATATATTTTTAAATTGATTTCAGAGAAGAAGGGAGAGGAAGAGAGAGATAGAAACATCAATGATGAGAGAGAATCATTGATCGGCTGCTTCCTGCACACCAGACACTGGGGATCAAGCCCACAATCTGGTCATATGCCCTGACCGGGAATCGAACCGTGCCCTCCTGGTTCATAAATCGATGCTCAACCACTGAGCCACACCGGCTGGGCATAAGTTGGCATTTGGACATACTGTCTTCATAATCTGAAACATTCCCAGTGGAGAAGTCTAGCATTCATTTGGTAATACAGCTCTGGATCTCAAGATGAAAGGGCTGGAGGTAAAGATTTGGGAGACATTGTATAATCACGGTAGTTAAGACCACGGGCATGAATAAGGGTTTTTCTCCTATTCCCCTATCTCTGTAGATAGTTGCCCTTCTGTATTTCAGGTGGACAACATAATGATTTGATGTGTGTGTACACTGTGAAATGATCATTACAATGCGTCTAGTTAACATCTATCACAACAAGTCATTTCTTAATACTGGCTATTTTGGTTATGAGCAAGCCAGCCACAATGGTTCAAATAGGTCTGCCAATAACTCAGGGTTTCCAACAAAAGTCAGTTTATGGGAATGCTGTCCAACTAAGGCTGGCAGTTGTGTCTCATGGCAGTTGCTCAATTAAATCTGATTAATCAATTGAACTAGACCAGCATGTCAAACAAAACTTTACATATTGCGGGGCCCTTGAGGAAGGAAGAATCCTCCAGTATTCTGCACAACACTCCCTGCGATTCCAACCTCGCGTCCTCTCACAGGAAGTCTCTTCACCCACGCTCATGGCAGAGCTTTCTCCTCTGTCTGCCACTTGATATTTGCTTTGTTGCTTTGCTTTCTTTCCTGACGCTGTCTGTCCTGGGGGATGGGAACTAGCCTCTGTCTTGCCTGGTAATGTCCAAGCATCTTTGGCAATTATCTAACAGAAAAAAACACCCTCCTGAGCCAGAGCAAGCAGAGGGCCTGGCTGACTCCTCTGACACCGCTCTTTCAGGATCAGAAATTTATCTGCAAAATTTATGGCTTTAGCAGTTATGAATTCATTTAAACTGTTTTGAATTTATTTTTGTTCTTTGCTGGTACTACCACTCCCAAGATAGTAGTACTTTTTAGTCAACTTAATTTTGCCTGCCAAGCTTTGAAGTTTTAGGGGGTTTGTTTGTTTGTTCATTTATCTCTCTTTAATTTAACAAAAGTGAGAATTGAAAATGACTGACAAAACATGGAGTTGCAATGTGAACATAAGAGCAGTGACAGACAATAAATTGTTAATGAAAATAAGTGCAGAGGTAAGAGAGAGAGAATGACCTAACTTAACACAGGGAGAACAGCAGTCATAGGAGCTCTCCATCAAATCAGGATCTTTCATCTTCATGTTTAAACACATTTACTCCTGTATTTTTCACATACCCTTTTCCCCTTACCAAGCTCTAAAGTTTTGTTGACTATGTAGTTTTTTATGATTTTCTAAAAACCTATAACATTTCTTTCCAAATCTTTTTCATCTTCTCTCACATGGCAGCCTCCCAGTTTATAACACTGTTTTTCAAAAACCACCCACATTTTAGGTGTTATTTGTGTTTGATACGAAGAGAGTCGGCTAAGCTCTTTTCACTTCTGATGATGGCCAGCATCTTATTGGCCTTTACAATTGCAGGGTACACCAACTTTCATGGAACAATACATAATGATTCCCATGTTACCTTCTTCCATTATAATGGGAAAAGAGCAATAATAGGTAATATATTTGGGTTAATTTTCAAATGCCTATCCTGAAGTCTATTTGCCAGGTTATATACTAGTATGTATGCATTGAATTTTTAATTTTTATATAATTATAGACTGGCAGGAGATTGCAAAGAAATGTGCAGGGAAGTCCTACACAAGCCTCTGCCAATGGTAACATCTTACAACTATCCTATAATATTTATAAAGTTCTATAGTACAATATTTATAAAGTTTATTCAGACCACCAATTTTACATACACCCAGTGTGTATGTATAGCTCAATGCAATTTTGTCACATGTATAGCTTTGCATAATCCTATCGCAATCAAGACACTTAATTCTACCATCACAAAACTCTTTGGTGTTATTGTAGCCACATGCATCCCTCCTCTTTAACCCCTGGGAACCACTAATCTATTCTCCAGCTCTATAATTATGTATTTCACAATTATTACATAAGTGAAATCATGCAGTATGTGTCCTGTTGAGATTGGCTTTGATCACTCAGTATAATTGCCTTGAGATTCATTCAAGTTGTTGCATGTATCAGATGTTTATTCCTTTTCATTCCTGAGTAGTATTCCATTGTATGGATGTACCACCATGATTTTAATATTTTCATTGATTTTCTTTTAGAGAGAGGAAGGGAGAGAGAAAGAGGAAAAAACATTAACGTGATAAGCAAAATATCGATCAGCTGCCTCCTGCATGTCCCCTGCTATGGATGGAGCCCACAACCTGGGCATGTGCCCTGACTGAGGAATCGAACCAGCAACCTTTTGGTGCATGGGATGATGCTCAACCAACTGAGCCACACCAGCCAGGCCTTGTACCATGGTTATTATAACCACTCACTCTTTGAAAAACATTTAAACACTTTCAAATTTTGGGTTATTATGAATAAAGTGCTATGACCATCCAAGTATAAGATCCTGGATAAAAATAAGTCTTCATTTCTCAAGGATAAATGCCCAAGAGTGGAACTGCTAAGTCGTATGACAAATCTATTTTTAGTTTTGAAAGGAACAGCCTAGCTATTTTCTAGAGTCAGATTATTTATTTTTGGACTTTAATTACAATTCAATCCCTAGAAAGATATTCTACTATTTACATCTTTCTGATTAGAGAACTGAACTACCCTCCTCAAAATCCAGGTAGTCCTGAATTCAAATCCTGATTCAATAATTTATTAGCTGGGTGACCTTAAATACTTTTTTGAGTCCCAGATTCCCTATTTGTAAAATAGGGATAATAATGCCTGCAATAGTAAGGCTTTAACAAAATCAACATGTAAAATACTGAGAGTAGAGCATCTATCACACAGTAATGAGTTAATGCTAGCTCTATTCCCACCCATGGCAAAATAATGACCAAACATTACTCCCAACACTTTTGGTATTTGAAAAGGAGCATAATACATATTCTTTTTTATTAAATAAGTGGTCTTTAGTAGACTCCTTATGCATAATTTTTCCTTGGCAAACCATTTTCCCTTTCTTCCCATCAATTATATTTTCTAAAGTAATCCTTACAACTCTTGGCAGCAGAACTGAGTTGGTGCCTCTCCATTACGCTCTGTGGTTTTGTTCTCTTCTAGGTCAGTGAACAATTTTCTGATGACTGGTCCAAAGGTAAGAAAAATATTCCTTTGGTTTGTTTAGATTTCACTAATCTTAGCTTCTTAACTGAAGGCTATACATGCTAATTTCTTTTCATTATATCCACACTTTTTATTGTGCTGTACCTATGACAGACAACTGTGGCACAGAGGGGATTAGTGACACAACCCAAACCACACAGCAGACTAGTGTCAGAGCCAAGGCAAGAACTCACGAGTGTTGATTCTAAATTTACAGCAGAATTTCTAAAGCCAGACAAGTCAACAGCCTTTCACAGTGTCAGGCTGCAGTCACACAACCTTCTCAGGCAGGGGAGGGATGCAGTTTTTACAATGCTGCTATTGTACTGCATTATCTCTAAGGACATTTCCAGTTCCAATATATTATTTTCTAAGATGGTAATGGGATGAGAAGAGCGAAAATTCATGAATTATGTAATATGGGATCACTTTGGAGAGGCAGAATAGTATAGTGAGTAAAGTCAGGTCTAGTGTCTGATAAACTGAATTTTATTCCTACTTCTATAATTGGCTAGCTGTGGGATCTTGGGCAAATTGCTTTAGTTCACCTCTCTGAGCCTCAGATTCCTAATCTATAAAATGGTTCCTATTTGACAAGGTTATTTGTGATGTTAAATGAGACAACACATGTAAAATGCTTACTCTGTCATCATTTTGGAGGGATGGGAAAGTGGGCAGGAAGAGAGGGGCTTGGCCACTTTAGGGCAAGTGTCTCCAAGTCCAGCTTTTGTAAGTCTGAATTTTGACCCGTGTCCCCGAAGGCTTACCTGATCTACTCCAGCAGCGTGGCAGCTGGTGCCCAGAGCGGGATTGAAGAATGCAAATACCAGTTCGCCTGGGACCGCTGGAACTGCCCTGAGAGAGCCCTGCAGCTGTCCAGCCATGGCGGCCTGCGCAGTGGTAAGGAAAGCCTCGGCCACAGCTCCCTGGACCCCCTGGCCACAGGTTAGAGCCCCACTCCTCAGGGATGGCCCCTGCCTCCTCTACACCCTAACTCCTCACCTGGTCTTTACTCTCAGGTGATCTCCCTCTCTGGGATCTTCTCTGTTCCATCTCTAGCTCCTTTTTCCTACCTAAGAGCTTTGCTCTTTCTTCCCCCAAACCCTCACTGTTCAACAAATGGAGCTCATCAATTGGCTAATGGCTTCCTCACTATATAAATAACATTAGGAGGTAGGTAGGGTCATAACCCCTCATTCCTCTCAGCCCCTTCCTTCAGCAGGCTCAGCAGCCAGGTACAAGGCAAGTGGGGACAGACCTGGAGACCAGATTTCCCTGGAGAAGAGAGAGTGGCCATGCCAGTAAATAAGAGCTGGCAGTCAGAGGTTCTTTCAGAACTGGTGGCGCATGCCTCTTAGACTTCAATGTTCCAGGAGGAAGTGGGATGGGTTCTTGATAGCCTGGCCTTCAGATTTATCTCTTCCTCAGGCTCTTTCCCACCGAAATCCTTTATCTAGCCACCTAATCACAAAGGGTATGACTTGAAAAGATGGGAGGGGAGAAAGGAAGAGCTGAGACCAGGGCTGGAGTGGACCCTGGAGAGAGTAAGGAACATTATAAAGGTGGGGAAATAGGGTAGAGCTGGGATCGGAGGACAATGATTGTATTAAAGGGAGGTGGCATGGCTGGTGTTTCTTTGGGTTGGGACTCCTCCCTCTAACTCACCCAATTTCTGGTTCCTGCCAGCTAACCGGGAGACAGCATTCGTACACGCCATCAGTTCTGCTGGCGTCATGTACACTCTGACTCGAAACTGCAGCCTTGGGGATTTTGACAACTGTGGCTGTGATGACTCCCGCAATGGGCAGCTGGGTGAGTAGTGACATTGGGGTGGGTAGGGCAGGCCAGTAGAGTTCACTTAAAGAATGAAAAGCTTGATGGGTAGCTGGGTGGGGTGCAGAGGAATTGTATTCTTCTAAATCTGAGGAAAATCAGGGTGAACCAGTTTAAGCCCAAACCCTAATGTGTCAAACCAGGTTAAATGCTGCATGGGCTCGCCTTCACCTACTGAGTAGCTTCCTTAACTTAACACAATAATGATAAAGGAACAGCATTCCCCATGGAATCCACCGGTCACTCTCTCAAACACAGTGGGCACATCCTTCCATATGGCCTGTCTCTGTCTCCTTTCCACTCTTCCTCCACTGTCCCAATCCTCCTGCCCTGCGGCTCAACTTCCAACTTCGTTGTTCCATATTATTCCAGTTGCTCCTCTCTCTCTCTCTCTCTCTCTCTCTCTCTCTCTCTCTCTCTCAGTGCTCGCGCGTTCCTCACCTTTCTTCCAGCCATTTTGTCCTTCCTGGAAGTCAGTCGCTGGCGGACACATGCACACTCTGCCCAAAGGCCAGAAACTGTATGAAGATGGGCGCGCAGGCACCTTGCAGAGAATCCACTCGGCAACTACTTACGTCATGGAGTCCTGAGCAGATGATAGGCTACACGTGGGCGCTCAAAAGTGGCAAAAACAAGTCTAGGCTGAAACTAATCTGGAGACAAGGCACTCAAACAACCTTAAGCTCAGATTCCCAATTAGAAACAGCTGCTCAACGACCTTCCCTCTCCCCTGCTCTTTTCCAGGGGGTCAAGGCTGGCTGTGGGGAGGCTGCAGTGACAACGTGGGCTTCGGAGAGGCAATATCCAAGCAGTTCGTTGATGCCCTGGAGACCGGACAGGATGCCCGGGCAGCCATGAACTTGCACAACAATGAGGCCGGCCGCAAGGTGAGTCTTGCAGCCCCTGGGGTTGGCAGCTGGCTCCATCCATTACCACGCCTAAGTGAGGACAACTCTTCACGTCATTTAAGTTTGGAAAAACAAGGTACTGAGGCGTAGGAGGTACTAGACGCCTAGCAACGTCCCCCACCCCCTCAAGAGGCAGAGACTCCCCACGCGCTAAATCCCGGCCCGCTCACTCCTCTCCCCCCAGGCGGTGAAGGGCACCATGAAACGCACGTGTAAGTGCCACGGCGTGTCTGGCAGCTGCACCACGCAGACCTGCTGGCTGCAGCTGCCGGAGTTCCGCGAGGTGGGCGCGCACCTGAAGGAGAAGTACCACGCAGCTCTCAAGGTGGACCTGCTGCAAGGTGCTGGCAACAGCGCGGCAGGACGCGGCGCCATCGCCGACACCTTTCGCTCCATCTCCACGCGGGAGCTGGTGCACTTGGAGGACTCCCCAGACTACTGCCTGGAGAACAAAACGCTAGGCCTGCTGGGCACGGAGGGCCGAGAGTGCCTGCGGCGCGGGCGGTCCCTAGGCCGCTGGGAGCGCCGCAGCTGCCGCCGGCTCTGCGGGGACTGCGGGCTGGCGGTGGAGGAGCGCCGCGCCGAGACCGTGTCCAGCTGCAACTGCAAGTTCCACTGGTGCTGCGCGGTGCGCTGCGAGCAGTGCCGCCGGCGCGTCACCAAGTACTTCTGCAGCCGCGCGGAGCGGCCGCGGGGGGGCGCTGCGCACAAACCCGCGAGAAAACCCTAAGGGTCTCCTCTCCCGCTCCTTTCCCCATTTGTCCTCGGCTTCTTTTAGAGACCCCAGTAATAGAGGAACCTAGAGATGCGGATCCCGCACTCGCAAGCCCAGGGATCCCGAGAGAGACGCTGCCATCTCCGGGGATGTCACTTTCCACCCTGTTTTCCCATTTCCGGGGCGCTCTCTGGGAGCTGTCTGAAGGGTCCTCACGGCCCACACTTACTCTGAGAACTTTCTGAGGTTTGAGCTATTGATCTTCTTTGGACGAGGATGAGAATAGATGGTCCTCCTCCCCGTCCTAGTTGCCCTAACGCTGGACCTAGCCTATGGAGCCTTAGGAACAGGAAGACCCCTGCTCAAATATACAGGTCTCATAAGGGGGCTGGGGGTGGGGGTGGGGGTGGGGGGAGCCTTGGCTTCTCTCTTGTCCATTTTTGCGCCCCGCCCCCTTTTCTGCCAGGTCTCTATCACAGCTACATCTTCCTTCTGCAGAGCCACTCCCCGGGAATCGCTAATGCTTTCTCTCCCCTCTTCCTTACCCTCTTTCCCTAAAGAGAAACTGTGAGAAAACTGACCAGGAAAAGCATGTGTTGGGGGACCGGTTCATGAGGCAAGGGTTGAAGATGGGGAAAGTGGGTACCCTAGAGTGCTGCCTGCTGAAAACCCAGGGTGCTACTCATCCTGTGACTCCGTGTCTAATGGACTTTACCGGTGGGACAATGACTTCCTGACAATCACCAAGGTGTTCCAGACACATACCCACAAGGTCTAGGAACTATGTAAGGTCAGATGGCCAGCCATTTCCTACCCTTTAAGTTACCCTCCCTGCCCCTAACCCATTGCCCCCTAGCAACCATCTCTACCTCTTCTCCTTCCCCACAGGATCTGTGTTCCTCCGAACCAAGACTGAGCTTCGTAAAGCCAGTTTCCCATTAGGGTGTGCACCTCTAAAGGCAGGAATAAGAAAGGAGGAGCTGGGACCCTTCCTTTTCACTAACCTGGTTCTCAAACAGGCAGGATTCAGGGCCTTGGATACCTTCCTTTAATAAGTAAACTTCTTGCCATGAAACTAGAACTAATAGGAAGTTCAGTACCTTGGATTTTTGATTTATTGCAGTTGCTGTGATATGTGCCCTTTTTTCCAGGGATTGAACTTATTCTTGGGGACATAGAGGAAGGCGAGTGGAAGATACAACCTCTAGGCCAGTGATGGCGAACCTATGACACGCGTGTCAGAGGTGACACGCGAACTCATTTTTTTTGGTTGATTTTTCTTTGTTAAATGGCATTTAAATATATAAAATAAATATCAAAAATATAAATCTTTGTTTTACTATGGTTGCAAATATCAAAAAATTTCTATATGTGACACGGCACCAGAGTTAAGTTAGGGTTTTTCAAAATGCTGACACACCGAGCTCAAAAGGTTCGCCATCACTGCTCTAGGCTCTTCCCTTTGTCCTACCTTGCCAGAATAGCATCCTCTGTAGAGCCTCACTTCCCTGATGGCCTATGCCCTATAGTTATTCTGGCCTGAGGCTAATCTGCCAAGGATTAGTCAATCAGCCACATAAATCTTCCACTAATACGTTCACTCAGTAGTGAGAGCATGCTGCTGTGGTGCTCGAGTCTCCTGGTTCTTGTCCCAGAAGCAGGACAACAGGGACTTGCTTAGGAAAGAGGTCTATGGGAAGGGAAGAGCCAATCCCCGACTGTCACTCTGCAGCCCCAGGAGCTTCCCAGCCAACTCTCTTCCTTTAGGCCGGCCGTGGGTCTGCTCTTTGGGAGCAGAACTGGTCAGATGCTAGACAACCTCATCCCGCTTCTCTCAGAGCAGGAGAAAGCACAGAGATGGTGTGGCCCCAAGTAGGTAACAGGGGCGAAGGCTCTAGGGGCCAACGTGTGAGTGTAAGGGCTCCCATATTCCAAACTGAGACAGTGGCCAGATCAGACCCCAAGGCCCTGGCCTCATTCCTATACCTCTTCCGGTCCTAACACTTATGAGAAGAGGGGTTCTCCCTCCTTCCTTAGAGGGGACACACTTCCCTTCAGGGTTCCCTAGTGCTGTATTCCCAGCTCCACCAGCAAAACGCCTTTGCTTCTTCCCTCAGCTTTGATCTGGGTCTCTTGAGTCTCCCAACTTGCCCTTCTTCCTTCATCAAGCAGCAGCATATACCAACCTGGCTGTCCCACGTGGCAGAGTATCTGATAGTGTACAGTAAGAAACCTGGCAAGGCAACTACAAAATCTAAAAAAGCACGATGTTGTAAAGGAAAGCTGCATTCTCCAGGGGAGTCTCCAGCATAAAAGCAGGAGAACTTTTGTACTTCATCTTTGATAACTTCAGGTCAATACTCAAAACATGTCATACTGCCAGGAAGTTCTTTCACAGGTTGTCTGTATTCCCAAATGGATATATTTGATACCAGATACATTCAAGTTCTATAAAGAAAACATTGCTGAGTTACCTTACATTTGTATTGCTTCTCTCCCCGCCCCCCGCAACACACACACTTTTTGCATTATCCATTCATTCATCAACAAACACCAGAGTGGAAACAGAGTGGTAAACACTACATTGCTCTCCCTGCATTCATGGAGTTTAGATTCTCTCTTAGACTCAATCACCAGGGCTGTGTTCCCCTTACAAACGTGGACAACTCCAGAATGGCTGCTTGGGAAAACACCTTCCAGTCAGCTAGTCAAACCTTCTGTTTTATAGATTTAAGCTGCCGCTGAGAACGCTGTCTGGCTTGTTCCATCAGCTAGTAAGTTACCATGGGGTGGCAGTGCAGCCCAGGCCCCTTCTCTCTTGTGTGCTCTTTAGGACAGAAACAGAGGGAGGTCCTGAGAAGTGACTAGGGCTCTGGGGGTGGGGGGTGGAGGTGGCGTAAAACACTGTCTCCTTCCTGTCCCTGGCCCGAAAGCCTACACACAGGCAGGGCTTTCTTTCCTTGAAAAGAATCTGAGCCTCAATTGGCCTTAGCAGCAGGTTAGGGCAGAGACAGAGACAGGGTCACGCTCAGCGCTGGTGGTGCTGGTGGTGGTGGGAGGGGAGGGCAGGACAGGGCACTCGCCTATTGTGGGTCTGGATTGGATGCTTCCACTCATTCATTTCCTTTTAATTAACCCGCATTCCTGGAGGAGAAATATTTATGTTGGCTCCCATAGAGGCAATCCACAGACTGGAAAGAAGGGGGAAGAAAGCCTGCCTTAGCAAAACAATACCTCTAAAGAGCTCAAGAAGAGAAAATAAGAGAACAAAATGCCATTAAAATAGCTTTCTACCCCCACTGGAGTCAATGAAAACTTCATTTCACATGCTAATCCCCCACTCCGCCCCCTTCTCTTCTCACAACACCTCTTCCGAAAGTGTTTGGGAAAAGTCCTCGCAGTCAGTACACAGCTCCCTGCAGCTCAGACTTCTCCTTGTGTTAGTTCAGGGCCCCAAGTGGGGCTCTCGCTCCAACAGTGGCTCCCTCCCCCTCCCTCTTTAATTTAAACAAAGACCTCGGAGTTCATCAACCTCCCACTGAAATTCACAGCTGCTGAACAAACTAATCCCCTCTCCCGGCCTTTCTTCCCTTCAATGGGCTCTTGGCTTCAAAGACACTTTGGGAAAGAACTTTGCTGGGGCTCACACTGCTTCATCAATAGAAGTTAGTGCAAGTATTATCTGAAGAGCAAGTGGCTTTACAAACAAATACTGCCTAACAATCCCTTCCTCCCAAACACACACATCTAGCCCGCAGACATGATGGGATCTACAACAGGATTAGAGATAGTCCCCCCTGGCTTCACACCCAGTCCCTTTGTGCAGCTGAGCTCAGCCCTGAAGTGGTGTGGGGAAAACCCTGGAGCTGATGGTCAGGCACGGATGGAGATACACACATGCACACATGTGCGCGCACACACACAGCAGAGTGGCCACAAATGCTGCAAGGAGAGTAATTCAGTGACACCTCCTTTCTTCAACTCTCTTGATTCCCCAGCTGACCCAAAGCCTCTCCCCTGATTTATTGAGGTGCAGGAACAGAGGACTAGGAAGAGAGGTAAGAACAAAATAGGACCCAGGAGACAATTATTGGGAGATGACGGAGGAAACCAAATCAAGGCAGTTTTATTGCACCTTAAGTACATCAGTGGTTCAAATGCAGCATCCGACCATGGACGTGCAGCCAGAGAAGGCAGCCCTGAGACATGTAGAGGCTGAGGGAGAGAGGGCCTCCCACCCTCGAGGAGCAGTGCTAAAAAGAGAGGCTTTTGTTAATATGGCTCCTATCCAGAGCTGGGCTCATACAGAATGAATGGTCTAGCCCTCCTTGGACCAGGGCTCAGACAGGTCAAGTGAGGGGCCATTTCCCATAGGCAGTGGTCCCTCTGCTTCTATCTCAAGGCCAAGATAGCTCCCAGCAAAAGGCGGTGCACCCCTTCCAGCTAACCTCACCCACCCTGAATAATGCTGGCAGATGAGATGTTCCTTTAGAAAAGGGCCAACGTTCCTGCTCTTGGTTCTGCTCAGCACCCATCCCGCATGTCTATGACTCGTTCAGAGGATGAACAGCCAACTCTACTCCAGCCACTGGGGCTCAGAGAAATACGGACCTGGGAGTATGAAGTCAGAGGCCAGGAGAAGGTAAGATTAGGCTCATAACCCACAGAAGGAGAAAAACAAAAGACCCAAAAGACGGGTACAGCAGAGGTAGACTTGGATCCTGCTCATCCTCTTAGAAGCCACTTACACAGAACACCCCTGGGGAGAAGATACCCTGCCCACGTCCTGCCCCAGAGAACAGTATGAGGGGAAGTACAGAACTGGCCCTATGCTCTGCCTCAGAGGCTGAGCAAGCCTTGGACAGATCGAGGGCCAGGCACACAGGATAGAAAGCAGGCACTCTGCCAGTTTGGAGCCAAGCCTACAGCATCATATACCTGGCAACAAGAATGAGGGCTGGGAAACACAAACAGAATCTATTCTGAAATTCCCTTTTCCACAGGGAGAACAGTTAAGTAACAGCAGCAGTGACCTCCTGGTAAGAGAGGCTGCCTGGCTTAGACGTGCAGCTTATGAGCAATGGTGAGGACAGCCTTCAGGATGGGCATGAAGCTGGAGACCTCGCTGAAGCGGCTGCAGCCCACCACTTGGGCATGCACCGCAAGGCCCTGCTCAAAGCTTCCTGTGTCCACACATCGGGCAATCTCGTGGAGCCCAGCCAGGACTTGAGGCGAGAGCTGTGGAGGGATTGGCCCTTCGGTTAGTAAGCCCACACCAGCCCCTACCCTGGCGGCATGGAAAGGATAAGAGAGGACTGAATTCTGGAGCACAGTCCAGGCAACGTGGATGTATTTTGTGGGAACCCAGGTCAGTGAGACCTAAGGGGAGAGGACAGAGGACACTTGAGCTCCCTTTGGCCATGGGTGATGGTGGAAGGGCAGGAGGCAGAGGACACACTAAGTGTACTTACTGTCCCCTCACAGAGCTTCTCATATAGACATTCTAGGCGTTGGGCTGCCTCATCCAGCTTCCGCTTTGTCTTCTACAGGGAGGAAAATGGATTCTGATTCTAGCCCCTAAACCTCACACTACACAGGACTATAAAGAATCACAGTAGATTAGAGCCAGAATGGCTAAAGGCTACTTCTTTCATTTTGAAGGAGGAAATGGAAGCCCAAAGAGGGTAAGTGACTTGCTCAAGCTGACACAGCCAGTGAATGCATGGCAAGCTTCCTTACTCCTGGTTTCACTCTCGTTTGAGTACTTCCTGCTGCCTTTCCAAGGGTTTAGTCCCAATGCTACTGGGTCCTGCTGCCAAGGAGCTGGACTTCAGACCAGACAAGTGTCCGTCCCCCCTCCCCCAATCCCCTGCATGGAGATCAAATAAGCATACGATGTCAAGGGACAGTGAGAAAAGAGCTGATCACACAAAGAGCTGCTCTAGAGCTCAGGGGTCCCGGAACCAGCTCAGGGTATGAGGAGGGCATTGTGGGGAAGGTTCAGACTTACTAAGTCCGTGGCAGACTGGGAGCAACGTTGTAGAAGTGCCTCAAAGCTGGCTTTCAAGGACTGATGCTCTGGGGGCAGCTCCTTCCTGTACACCTTCTCTGGTGGCCATTGCTGAGGAAGAAGCGGAGAGGGGACAGATGGGCAAGCTGTCTTTCCCAGAGCTTCCCTAAGGACTAGTCCTCAGTGGCTCGGCACCACACTGTTCTCACTGGAGCACAGCAGAGTTGGGTGGGGGCACCCTCTACAGTCAGGACATTTGGTGCCTGTCCCTCCCCATCCCCCAGCTCATAGTCTGACTCTACCTTTGGGAATGAGGCCCATCTACCAAGCCCCTGCTTTCCTTTTCCTTTTTTAAAAAAGATTTTTAAAATTAATTTTTAGAGAGAGAGGATGGAAGAGGTAAAGAAACATCAATGTGATAGTGGAACAT
The DNA here is from genome assembly GCF_028538775.1 of Myotis yumanensis. Lineage (NCBI taxonomy): Eukaryota > Metazoa > Chordata > Mammalia > Chiroptera > Vespertilionidae > Myotis > Myotis yumanensis. The sequence continues at coordinate 18,821,578 of NW_027223764.1, read as the reverse complement.
CGATTGGCTGCCTCCTGCATGCCCCCTACTGGGGATCGAGCCCACAACTGGGCATGTGCCCTGATCAGGAATCGAGCTGGCAACCTTTTGGTGCGTGGGATGATGCCCAACCAACTGAGCCGCACTGGCCAGGGCACTCCCTGCTTTTCTATACCCAAGGAGGGCTGGGAGAAGGGAGGGGAACACGTCGTCACCTGCAGGCCGAGTTCTCCTGGTGCTCCAGGGGGAGCATGACCCACACCAGGGACAGGGGGCCGTGAGGAAAGGACCCCTCGGGGCTCAGAGGCGAGGTTCATAACTGGAGCAGTAATTGGTGCTGTGGACATAAATGTCTCTGGCAACTAAAGAGAGAGAGAGAGAGGCACCTGAGTCTAAGCTGAGAGACTCCCTAGGCCTTCATGTGAGAGAGTGGTAGAAATTATGAGTGAACAGTGGACAGAATAGGGAGTGGGAAACCAGGAAGTGGGAAGACTGGTGTACAATGTAAGCAGGAAAGAGGAGGGGGCTGAGGGAAGAAGAGTGAGTGGGAAAAGAGAGGGCAGAATGCATGCCTGAGAATGGGAAGGACTGGGCTGAATTCTGTAAGGAACTAAAATGTGGGTCACTCCCTGGTAAAGGTATGAGGGGTGGGTAAGGAGGTGCGCTGACCTGCCTCCTCTGGAGGTTTGCCCTGGGAGCTGGAGCATTTTTGAAGGAATCCTGAGGTCCTGTATAATACACAGACAGACGTATTTCAGGGCATGGTCAGGTACATTGGAAATTCTTAGTCTGAAGACCATCAAAATGATTTTAGTTGGAGTCCACCTCACCTCCCTCTGAAGACCAGTTATACTCTCAGTTGACATTCTCCAACCAAAGGAGCCCCAGTTCATTGGTTTGAGGAAGAGATTCCTAAGGTGGTAGTGGGAGGGGTGGAGAGGGGAGGGAGGCAATGGCTGAGAAAAAGAAAGCCATGGAAAGAAGACTGACCTGGGTGAGGAGTCAAGATGCCAGTGGTTTGAATGGTGCTAGAGCATGGAGCGCCTGGTCCTCCTGGAGGGTGTGCTGCAGGGAAGCTGACAGGAGGGCCTGGGGGCTGGGAGCTCACAGGGCGGAGAACTGGTGGTCTCATCGGAAGGAAAGGAAGCAGTCGAGCAGTCTCAGGCAGGGGGGCAGAGTCAGGCTGCATGATGCCTGAGGGTGCCATGGGTGGAGGGGGACCAGGAGGAGGCCATGTTCCAGGGAATCCCATGAGGTTAGGAGCTTGCACCCTTTGCCCTCTTAACAGCTGTGGCTGAGATAAAGCTGAAGTGCAACAGAATTTCAATTTGAGAGAGACTCAGAGCACATGAGGGGAGACTAGGCAGCAACAATAATTTTTTAAAACAATAATAACAAAAATGATTAATACTCATGCATATGGATATCTACCATGTACAAAGTACTTTTGACTGTATTCCTTATTAGACCCTCAAAACAATCCTGTGGGGTTGAAATGAACAACGTAACAACTATTCTTACTCTTCAAAAGAAACAGTATATTGCTAAGCATATTGCTACAGGTACAAAGCCAGTAAGTGACAGTACTGGGAATTCTGACTTCAAATTCCAAGCTCTTCTCACTATATAGACACACTACCTCTCAAATCCACGCTGACCATGCCAATTGTTTTCTTCTATGTTCTACCCAGATGGATCACTCACTCACCAGGCATTACCCCAGGGCCCTGGGGCAAAGGCTGGGCAACCTGGGGCTCAGGTACCCTGTAGTCTCTTATATTCTGCATTCTGGAGCCTTGATAAGGGCCAGAATGGGAAGGTGCCAAGGGCATCACTAGTGATGACTGAGGTGTGAAAATCCTTGGCCCTGTAGATGGAGTGGGAACCTGTGAAGAGAATAAAGGATTAGCACTTGGAAAGGGGGCAAAAGGTAAGTAACTGAAAAACAGAAAACTATAGAAAAAAATGAAACAAAAAGCTAGTTCTTTAAAAAAATCAATAAAATTGATAAATCTCTATAAAAACCAGAGAGACTCAGAGCACATGAGGGGAGACTAGGCAGCAATGATAATGTTTCAAAACATAATAATAACAAAAATGATTAATACTCATGCATATGGATATCTACCATGTACAAAGTACTTTTGACTGTATTTCTTATTAGACCCTCAAAACAATCCTGTGGGGATTGAAATTCTGTTGCACTTCAGCTTTATCTCAGCCACAGCTGTTAAGACGGCAACAATGATAAGGAGAAAAGACACAAGTCATCAAGATCTTGATGGCTTCAAATTATACTACAAAGTGACAATAATCAAAACAGTATGGTATTGGCCATAAAACAGACACACAGACCAATGAAGCAGAATTGAGAGCCAAGAAATAAACTCACATCTATATGGGCAAATAATTTTTTACATAGACAAGCTTTTTCTAACATTTATGTGGGAAGGGCAAGGTCCTAGAATACCCAAGAAATTTTGAAAAAGAAAAATAAAGTGGGGGAGTTATTCTTCCTCATGTCAAGGCATACTACATAGAGGTAGTAATCAAGAGAGTGGTATTGGTAGTGGGATAAACTCATAGATCAATGGAACAGAACAGAGAACTAAGAAATACATCTATATGAATATGCCCAATGAATTTTTGACAAAGGAGCAAAATAAATTCAATGGAGGAGGAACAGCTTTTTCTGTAAATGGAAATCCACTGGCAAGAAAATGAAGTTTAGCCGAAACCGGTTTGGCTCAGTGGATAGAGCATCGGCCTGCGGACTGAAAGGTCCCGGGTTCGATTCCGGTCAAGGGCATGTACCTGGGTTGCGGGCACATCCCAGTAGGAGATGTGCAGGAGGCAGCTGATCGATGTTTCTCTCTCATCGATGTTTCTAGCTCTCTATCTCTCTCCCTTCCTCTCTGTAAAAAATCAATAAAATATATTTAAAAAAGAAAATGAAGTTTAACCTAAATTTCACACCTTAAATAAAAATTAACTCAAAGTAACATGGACTTAAATGTAAAACTATAAAACTTCTAGAAAGAACATAGGAGAAAATTTGGGGGACCTTGGACTAGGCAAAGAGTTCTTAGTCTTGACACAAAAAGCAAGATCCATAGAAGAAAAACAATAAATTGAACTCTATAAAATTAAAAACTTTTGCTTTGTAAAGGATCCTATTAAAAAGATGAAAAGACAAGTTCTTACATAGTTATACACACACACACACACACACACACACACACGAGTACATATAAAACTGGTGAAATATGAATCTCAAATCTGTATCTATGGATTGTACTAATGTCAGTTTCTTGGTTTTGTTGTTGCACTGTGGTTGTTGTAGGATGTTGGCATGGGGTGGGGGTGGGGTGGGGTTAGGATACATGAGACTTCCCAGTTCATTCCTATGTGGCTTCTGCCTAATACCTCTACGTACAATCTCATTGGATTTTGTTCTCCAGCCCCTCCAGTAGGCTCCTGGCATCGTAAGTTAACAGCACCCTATCCATCTGGCCTGAAACTAGGAGCCAGTCCCCCCACTTCACACACTCCTCTTAACTATCATTAATTTCTGTTAATTCTATGTACTAAATATCTCAAATCCAACCTCTAGCTTTAGATTATTTCATGTCCTCATCGTTTCTTTCTATATAGCCTCCTAACTGCCTCTAGCTTTGCCCTTCCTAAACACAGAGCTGGTTATTGCCCTGCATAAAACTATTCAATAGCTCCTTATTGCTATCAATTTCAGAGTCAAGTCTAAGCTCTTTAGTTCAGACTGCCAGGTCCTTCCTGATATAACTCCTGTTACCCCAGCTTCATCTAAGCCTACTCCACTGCCACGAAGACCTGTTTTGCAATGTCACTAAAATATTAGTAGCTCCCAATATGGGCTTTGCTCACTCTCCTTTCAATGCTTTTGTACAGGCTGTTCCCACTGCCTAAAATAGCCTTCACCTAACTCTTCCTTTGCCTAAATAACTTTTAATCTTCAAGACTGAGATCAAACAGCCATGACCAGTGTGCTAAGTGGTCAGAGCATTGACCTCCATGGTTATAGTGCTGGCTCACTCACTGAAGGGTCTTGGGTTCAATTCCCAGTCAAGGGCACATAAGTGGGTTGCAGGTTTGATCCCCGGCCCAGGTCAGGTATGTGTGAGAGGCAACCAACCAATAAGTCTGTTTCTACCACTACCTCCACTCTTTCTAAAAACTAATGGGGCCCTAACCGGTTTGGCTCAGTGGATAGAGCGTCGGCCTGCAGACTGAAGGGTCCCAGGTTCGATTCCAGTCAAGGGCATGTACCTTGGTTGCAGGCACATCCCCAGTGGGGGGTGTGCAGAAGGCAACTGATCGATGTTTCTCTCTCATCGATGCTTCTAATTCTCTATCCCTCTCCCTTCCTCTCTGTAAAAAATCAATAAAATATATTTTTAAAAAATTAATGGGGAGCCCTAGCCAGTTTGGCTCAGTGGATAGAGCACCAGCTTGTGGAGTGAAGGGTCCTGGCTTCGATTCCAGTCAAGGGCACATGCCTTGGTTGCAAGCTCAATCCCCAGTGTGGGGTGTGCAGGAGAGGCTACCGATCAATGACTCTCTCTCATCATTGATGTTTTTGTCTCTCCTTCTCCCTTCCTCTCTGAAATCAATAAAAATATATTTTAAAAAAAATAAAAAGTTAATGGGGAAAAATATACTCAGGTGAGGATTAACAACAAAAAAGACTGAGATCAAACATCATACGCATTCTGAAATATTCTCTAAACGTCCCATCCCCCACAGAGTAAATTGCTTTCTTCTGTGTGATCTTATGGCACCTTATCATACCCCAATTATGGCACTTACAAATTTTACTTATTTTTTACATATCTATCTTTCCACTAGACCCATGGTCGGCAAACTGCAGCTCGTGAGCCACATGCAGCTTTTGGGCCCCTTGAGTGTGGCTCTTCCTAAGACTTAGGAGTACCCTAATTAAGTTAATAACAGTGTACCTACCTATATAGTTTAAGTTTAAAAAATTTGGCTCTCAAAAGAACTTTCAATCATTGTACTGTTGATATTTGGCTCTGTTGACTAATGAGTTTGCCGACCGATCACTGCACTAGACTATAAGCTAATTAAGGGCAAGGATCATGGCTTGTGCACCTTTCTGAGAGCCAAGCAACTGTTCAATAAACAGTTATTAGAAAAATAACTGAATCTGTGCTTTATGAAGTCAAGAATTTTTATCATTTCTGTTCACTAATATATTCCGAGTGCCTAGAACCATACCTGGCACTTGGTAGACATTAATTGGTATTTTTGAATGAATGAACAAACAAGGTGTTACCTGGTGAGAAGGCTGGAATCCCAATTTGCAAGATAACGTTTCTTTAGAGTGGGGAGTAGCTCCCACAATGACTCGAGGAAAGGGGAAAGGAGGAGACTGCTGGCCCAAGACATCAGCACCCTGGGCATGAAAAAGCCGATCTCTCAGCTGCTGAATTGATGGCTATAAAGTCATAATAATGAAGAACTGAGTTAAGTAAAATTAAAACAAGCAAACATCCTCTCTTACAAGCCTGGCCCCATATAGCATTCAAACCTCAGCTCTCGACATTCTAGCCACTTTAGATGACTCAAAGATAGCTCCAATCCTTGCCAAGGCTTCCTCCTTGCCTTTTTTTTTTTTTTTTTTTTTTTTTTGCCTAGATCACTCTATATCAGTGGTTCTCAACCTTGGCTGCACATTAGAATCACCTGAGAATCTTTTTAAAATCCTGATTTCTGGGCCTCATCCTCCGGAAATTCTGTTTCTTTGTTACTCATGTTGTGGCCTCACCCCATAACAAAGAAACAGAATTTCCGGAGGATGAGGCCCAGAAATCAGGATTTTAAAAAGATTCCCAGGTGCTTCTAATGTGCAGCCAAGGTTGAGAACCACTGCCCTATATCTACTTCTCTTTGAAGGTCCAGCTCAACAATTTTAACCACTCAGTGTGGAGAGCGGCTACAGTGTTTGGACAGGTTTAAGCCTCGAACTAATGAGAGGGCCCGGTCCTCTCGTGGCAAAGCCACTACAAGTCCCAGCTTGGAGGGCAAAGATCTCCCAGCACAATTATAGCCAAAGGCTACTTGACCTTATGGTCCAAACCTGTGGTCCCAGGTGGCTAAGTGATACAGGCTGTGGGAGGTACAGCAAGTGCTGCCAAAACAAACCTTGATAGAGTCCAGGTGCATGTAACTGAATAGATTCGAAACAGAAAGAACATTGTAAACATCCTGACCATGCCCTTACTTTGCCTAGGGAATCTGGCTATAAAATAAAGACTCAGCTTGCAGGTTGTGGCACTGTCACTCCATCCGAGAGCAGTGTCCCACCTAGGCCCAGCTTTATTCTCTTGTCTTCTTTAATCCTTCACCCCCTTCTCCCCCACCTCAGGTTCACCCCTGGCAGTGCTGAATGCAGCACAACTCAGAAGCCTTCCTTGACTTCTGCAGGCAAAAACCAGCCCCTTCCCTAGAGTCCCACAGTGCTTATTATAAACTTCTGTTATGGCACTATGAGTTAGTGACATCTAATTCCTCCCCCACCCCCCGACCCCCCAAGGAATTGTGAGCTTCCTGAGGGGCTAGATCTTATTTATTCTGGGAGCTTCAGCATTTAGCATAGTGCCTAGAACATTGAATTGCTCAGCCAGTGCTAGATGACTGAATTAAATGGTTTGCTCTTTCCCCAAGACCCCACTCACCTGAGCACAGTCATTGGGTAGGTAGCTCATGGCAGTGGACAGGTTGCCCTGGGCTGCCAGGAGGTTGGCATACTGAGTGACCCTGCAGGTTGTGGCAGGGCCTGGGCTCACCCCATCAGGACCCCGCAGTCGTTCCAAGCTCCTGTTCAGAACCATTACCTTCTCCATCAGGTCCTAGAGGAACAAGGATGAGAGCAGTCAGCCCTCTTCAAAGCACATCCTGCTCTCTAAGCCCAGGCAGCTCACCCAGGGTCTTCCCACTATGGGAAGGAGGGCATCTGGCCATAGCCAGATGGAGACAGAAGGTGATGACATACAAGAGACATGACAGTTAAAGAAGGGCCACTTGGCCTCATCTCTCAAGCTCTTAGCACTGGGCTCAAGTGGGGCCATCGGGATCTTAGACTCTCGTACATCTCTACCTATTTTCTTTGCTTTCTTAACACTTTCTGCTAGGCCAGTGGTCGGCAAACTCATTAGTCAACAGAGCCAAATATCAACAGTACAACGATTGAAATTTCTTTTGAGAGCCAAATTTTTTAAAATTAAACTATATAGGTAAGTACATTGTTATTAACTTAATTAGGGTACTCCTAAGGCTTAGGAAGAGCCACACTCAAGGGGCCAAAGAGCCGCATGTGGCTTTCGAGCCGCAGTTTGCCGACCACGGTGCTAGGCCATCAGCAATTTCAGACTCAGTTATACTACTGTTTTATGTATGACTTTGTCTCCCTGTGAGTCTGTGACCCCCCATCTTCTCTGGTTGCCTGAAGAGTGTCTGGTACAATTTAGATCCACAGAATTTTTCATAGCAGTTAATAGGAGGCCCAGGCTCACAATTACTCAAATACTGAATAAGCTTGTATAACCAAATCTGAAGTAGGAGAACATTATGAAGAGTAATACCTAAGTAGCTTCTGCTCAGTCTCCCTGACTGAGGAGGGGAGGAGGTGACAGCTCATCCTTGGGAGAAGGTCCCAGCCATTAAGGGCCCATTTTCCCTTATACCCTGACTCCAGTCTGGGTAACCAGAGGACTCGCTCTGATGTCCCTGCACATCCCTACCACTAGCCTCTCCTTAGGGTCTGTAATGAAGGGACCGTGCCCTGAGAGAAGGGGTACCTGTAGAGCCATGGGGGATGAAGCCTGGTGGCATTTTGCCCAGCACTCCACCAGCCTCTCCACGCTCCCTGAGCACACATAACAGAGTCTGGCTTCGGAGGTGAGTGCCCTGTCGCCCTCCTGCTCCATTCGAGTACCCAGGATGTCTGCAGAGAGATGGAAACTTCTTTAATGTCACAGCTTCCCTTGGCTCCTCCTCCTTTCCCTATTTGGAAATGGGTGGTGGATCATGAGCTATGGAACAAGTAGCCACAGTGGCTTTCGATAACACTGAGGCTCACCCTGCTCTACAATGAAGGGCAAAGCTCTTGCTTCAAGAGGTGACATGAAAAACAGGACAACAAATGAAAGTAGGGGCATGCACTATAGTCCTTGCCTCCCAGCTGAACCAGACCTTGGCTCTGATAACATGGCCTGGCCTCCCAGAGCTCAGCCTGCCCTTCTGCCTCCTCCATCAGCATGTCCACTGACTCCACACTGAAGTCACACCACTCCATTCTAAAGCCTAGGGCCACCTACCACAGAGCTCAGGGAATGTCTCTGGCCCTGAGTATGTCAGCAGCAAAGCCAGTGCCTCTCTCCAGTTCTGCAGGCTACAGGAGCACACCATATCCTTCCAATTCTTCCGCACAACACAGGCTAGCAGCTGTAATGGACAGGGAGGGAATTAGGTCATCAACCACTCATCCAGCACAGGCAGCAGGAGCAGGCTTCCTGTTAGACCACGTACTAGGGGCTCGGGGTCAGAGTGGGAAAAGAGTTTGGCAGATCCTCTGAACACCAGTCCCAAAGTGTGGACATCCACCTCACAAAGTCCAAGAAATGCCCTCCTCTCCTCTCCTGCACAGTAGGCAGTTACCGAGGAGATTCTGGTTTTCTTCTTGGCCAAGTAGCGTTCCTGTGTTTGCTTCAGCAGATCTGCGCCCCCAGCCTGGGCCAGGATAATGGCATCAGCAAAGCGCTCTTCTTTCAGACACAGCTCCACAGCAGGGCCCAGTTCACCGAGCAGGAGAGCCTGGCTCAGGAGTCCATCTGTGTCTGGGGACAGAGGCATCCCCTCCACGTTAACCTGCCCTCGAACCCTAGCTTCCCGTCACCTGCAGAGCCCACAGCACGCCTCCTATGTCTGTATCATTCAGCTTCCTTAGCCCCAAACAAACTCCCAAGTTTCATTCCTCAACAACAAAATATAGTGGGGTGTCCTGGTTACTCTCTAAGGAGAGAACCCAAGATAAGGAAGTAACTCATGTGGCAGTATCACAGGTGATGTCTGATTGCTCAGCAAGGACAGGGTCACAGTCCTTAAAGCAAGAACACAGAAGGATTGAGAAAATATCTTAGTAGAAAGGTTTCCATAGGAAAGACCCATCCATGAAAATCAACAGCCAAAGAGTGCTCTAACCTGTAACAGAACCACCCAGCATTTGTGATGGTGGGAGGGAGGCAGGAGGCAAGGGACAAGAAAGCAATGTCCTCAAGTCTGAGAACTCTGAGCCCACCTACTCCCATGCAGAGGGTACCTTCTGTGATGGGGATCTCCCATGGAGTCATGTTCTGAGGGACCAGCTCATCAAAGAAAGCTGAGGAGGCAGAGACTTCTGTGGTGTGCTTGGAGGCCTGAACAAGGAAGGACCAAGGTGGCTACTTAGGAAATGAACCCCAAAGACAGAGGGCTGGCTTAGTAGCTCTCTCTGGGAACAGTAATAAATTTGACCCTCAATGGGTAAAGCTAAAAGAAGAAGCAGGTAAGGTTTGGGAAGGGCTCACGTTCATGATTAAAACACAGATCCACTCCCAGCGCAGAAGCTTATGAACTCTGTGTCTCACTGACACAGAGGAAGGAGTCTGAAGACTTCTACAGAAGCTGAGCACTTTATGAGAGCAAAGCAAAGGGCCAGGAAGGGGGAAATGCCCTAAAAGCCGGTCTCCTGTGCTACTGTAGGTCTGGCTGGCTGGGCTCCTACCACACCTGGCTGCCGAAGGCCTGTTGTCTGGTACTGCTGAGGTTATCTCCCTTGGGCTGAGGGCTCTTACCCAGCCCTGGGTCTCTCTTCAACCACAAGGCCACCTGGAGGGAGAGACTTATGAGTACCACTCTCCCAGCACAAGGTCAAACAAGCATTTTGCTTTATTTCCACTTCCAAACCCCACCAACTAGACTAAGATCCTTGAGCTATTTTCCTGGGAAACAGCCTAACTCCAGGAGGTTAAGTTTGTGTGTACATTAGTGAAGTTCAGGAAGAGGCGTTCTGAGATAGTTTCCGCTGATAGGATTCTCTGCATATAAAGTACATGATTCTGATGTGAAAGCTGCTTACCTTCTTCTGAAGCTCATCTTTACTGTATCCTAATAGCTTTAGAAATTGCATTCTGGAGTCTTGCTTCAAGGTCACCTAAGGAACCACAGGACACAGAAGTCTCCATTATATGAATGTAAATAACCCTCTCCTGCTAAAACTGGACATCTGTGCCAGCGTACTCTCCAATATAGTTCTTTGTACTCCCCCTTTTTATCTCCTCAGATTTGATTCCTGCTGGGCTGTAGGCATAGTGTTAACAAAACCTTTTCCCTCTCTGCATGAAAAGTGAACCTTCAGTTGACTTCCTACATTTGTTACCTTGGTAACCTGATAATAGTAAAATATGAGCTATGTTTCTAAGCAACATTGCTTGTGATTGGTAAATTGCATTTGGACTGGAACTATATAGACTATAAATAATTGATGGGGGCACCATGTTCTAGGCTTCTCTGATTGCAAAGACTCTTGCAACTGAATAGATCCCTTGCAGAGACTCTAGAAGCTACACTTTTGGAGTTGGTACAAGAGATATTGGCTCTTGAGGGCTTGAGACTTCTAAGCCAGGACAACTTACATACCTGCCTGGTAGACATCTTAACTCCTTGCACCTGTGCTACCTTCTGGGGCGCTGAAGAGAACTCTGCACTGCTGCATGGATGCTGCAAGAATGGCCCCAGGAGGGAACACCTGATGCTGCCCTGCTGACAGCTGTGGTTTCTATCTCACATCTTTCTGAGGAGATGATACCAAGTGAGTCTTCTGAGTCTAAATGTCAGGCTGAGAAGACTCCTGCTGGAAGGTGCATGGATATAGTAAACAAAGTCAGTTTACCCACTCAGTGTACCAGATACTGAGGGCCAAGCCTTCCTGAAGCCATATCCTAACCTGAGTTCACTGATCTGGGCCCTTCATTGATCCTATACTGAATCATGAATTCTGACTACCATTTTTTCCATAGCCTCTCAAGGCCCCTCCTTCTTCCATGCTCTTCCCTTGGAAATGTTCATCTGCACTCAGCTTCAGGACCATTCTGATGGACAGCTCTTGGGTAGCTTTTCAACCAGTCTCCCCTCTGTCCTATGGACACCGCTGCTTGAGTAAATAAAGGCTGAACTACTGATCACTCCCTCTATTCTCTTTCCCACCCCACCATTCCTGGAGCTATTATCTGTATCCTGCTTATAACAAAAGCTCCCCTTTCTCTTTTCTTCCCACATGTCTTCCAGCTTCACTCTATAGTTGATGATCTTTCTCAAATCCCTTTCTCTTTCCCAGATTCTGGGTGTCTATCTTCACTAAGTTCTATGTCTGAAGCACAGGCCCACGTCCTTCTCAGATCCCCTGGAACAAGGCCCTGTCCTTATTGCATTCTTCTCTACAATCCCAAACATCTGAATAACCCTCTCACTGTCTGCCTGGTCAGTTATTTATCTTTCTTTCTTTAGCCCTCTCCTCTCATTTGCTCACTTCCTTTGATCTATAGCACTCCTCCTGGTGTCATAAGGAACTTGAAGTTAAAGCAGTACTGCAACTGAAGCCATGCCTCCAGAGTAGAGCGGGGCTTGAGCCCTGAGTCCCACCACAATGACTTGCCTTGGGTTACTTGAAACAAACTCAAAGCCTTCTTATAATGATATGTCCTTTCAGCTAATCTTCCCTTCCTTTCCCTTCCTATCATCTTATCTGCCCTTCGGCATGGCCCTGTGGAAGTCTTCACCTCAGCTCCAGCAAAGTATCCAGGACATAAGCAATAGTAGCAAAAAGGGAAAATGTCACTTGTACCCCTCACCTTTCCTAGTGCAAATGGTCTTTGAGCCTCTCTCTGGTAAAGGATGAAGATTGTGTGTCCAGAGGGTGGGTGTCATGTAGGAAAAAACCTACTAGGAGTCAGGGCCTCTGAAATCTGGGTCACAGTGTGGTTATGCATCTCCTGGTGTTGCAGTACCCAGCTTTGGGGAAACACCGCTGAGCATCCGGCCTTCAGGCTTCCTACCTTCAGGAACTGCCAGAGCATCTTTTCACTTTGTACTGATGCTCGCTGGATCTTGTTCTGACAATAATTGAGGAGATTTCCTGATCTCAGGGCCTCCTGCAGCTCAGCTGACCGCATCAGGAATTCAGATTCTGTGGTGACTTGACTGATGAAGACTAGGCGAAGGCAAGGCTGTGGCACCTGATGGGCAGGGGTGCTGGGAAGGCCAAAAGTAACCAGCTTCCCCCCAAACTGGTGAGGAAAAACAAGAAAGATAACGGTCATGCCTTTGAGCTAAAAATTAACACCAAGTCAAGATCACAGGACAGGCCTATGTTGGTCAACCCTAGGATAGGAAATCAATAATAAGAGAACTCTTGGGGATGGAATAGAATCAGGAATTGAGTAGCAAATGTGCCCCCATATCAAAACCAGCTCTGCATTTTTAGTACCATCAGCTTAAAACTTCAGCACATGGTACTCATCTTCTCCTCATCTGTCCTGGCACCACCCTTCTCCCAGTCACCTGGACCAAACACCTTGGCATCATCAGTCTTTATACAACTACAGCCAAGCAACAACAAAGTCTTACCTCTTGTTCAATGTCTCTTGTGAAGGTCCCTCTGTCCCATTCCCAGTGCTAGCGCACCTGAATACTGGAATAGGTTACTAGCCTCTAGGCCAGGGGTGGGCAAACTTTTTGACTCGAGGGCCACAATGGGTTCTTAAACTGGACCGGAGGGCCGGAACAAAAGCATGGATGGAGTGTTTGTGTGAACTAATATAAATTCAAAGTAAACATTATTACATAAAAGGGTATGGTCTGTCTTTTTTTTTAGTTTTATTCATTTCAAACGGGCCAGATCCGGCCCGCGGGCCGTAGTTTGCCCACGGCTGCTCTAGGCTTTTCCTTCCTCCAATCCAAGCATTAGCCCACAACCCTGTATCTGTTGCTACTCAGGGGCTTGTAATGGTTTCATAAAGCCACAGGAGAGACCTGAAGCTACTCTGCTTGTTGTACACAAAATCCTTCAAAACCATGACCAGACCTGCCTCTGCAGCACCTCTCCCTGCTCACTTGTGTGACTGCGCCACATCCCCCAAGTCCCCAGTTCCTTCCTGCTCTGTGCCCTCACCTACCACAACACCTCAACCTGAGCATCCTTCTCACCAAATTAGGTACTTTATATAAAGCACTCGGCATAAATACAAAGCTTAGTAAAGGCCCTTTACTCTAGCAGTTCTCCACCTTGGCTCCATATTAAAATGACCTGGGGAGCTGTTCAGAGTTGCCAGGCTCTACGCCAAACAATAAAATCAGAATCTCTGGGGGTGGGACCAGGCATCAGTATTTTTAAATTCTTCAGGTTATTCCAATTACAGCCAAGGTTGACAACTCCTGCTTTATTCCCTAGCCCCGTGATCGGCAAACTGTGGCTCGTGAGCCACATGTGGCTCTTTGGCTCCTTGAGTGCGGGCAGCTCTTCCTAAGCCTTAGGAGTACCCTAATTAAGTTAACTACTAACAATGTACCTACCTATATAGTTTAAGTTTAAAAAATTTGGCTCTCTCAAAAGAAATTTCAGTTGTACTGTTGATATTTGGCTCTGTTGACTAATGAGTTTGCCGACCACTGCCCTAGCCATTCACTATTTCCCTTCCTCAGACCCCCTCCTTAATGAGCTTTCCCAGGCAGAATTCCTCTCTTGACTCCTACAGCACAAAATCTATATACTGTACTTTGATTAGTGCTAAACAAAACCACCTGAATTTGGATTGGTATAGTACTGAAGAGTTTGACAAGTGCTTACATATATTTTTATTTGAGCTTCATGTCAATTCACTAACGTAAACTAGGCAGCTATCACTATCCCTGTGTTGCAGATAAGAACACTCAAGTCCTGAGTGAAGTGACCTGCCCAAGGTTACACAGCTGATAAGCGACAGATCGATAATAATTCAGGTCTCGTGACCTCAGAATCCTTCACTTCGCTGCCTCTTGAGTGTGTTGGTCTGATCTCCCTAATAAAACTGCTGGCTCTGAAAACAAGAGCCTCTACTTTTATCCCTCTGCTTTTAATTCAAGCCTAGTATTTAAAGCATTGGGCTAGGTGTTTTAGGGCCTTGCTACTCCTCAGACCAGCAGCAAGGGCATCACCTTGAGAACTTGGTGGAAAATCAGAATCTTAGGCCCAACCCCAGATCAAATGAAGCAGAATTAGAATTTTAATAAGAGCCCCAGGTGATTTGTATGCACATTAAAGTTTGAGAAGCACTGCTTTAGGGATAAAAATGAGAAGATGTGGTCCCTATCCACTAGGGGACTATTACTTAGTAGGGTCCTGAGACATGCATCTACGTAAGTTTAGTGCAGTTAGAACAGCCGTGGGCAAACTACGGCCCACGGGCCGGATCCGGCCCGTTTGAAATGAATAAAACTAAAAAAAAAAAAAGACCATACCCTTTTATGTAATGATGTTTACTTTGAATTTATATTAGTTCACACAAACACTCCATCCATGCTTTTGTTCCGGCCTTCCGGTCCAGTTTAAGAACCCATTGTGGCCCTCGAGTCAAAAAGTTTGCCCACCCCTGAGTTAGAATGTATCATACAGGAGTATAAATCTGTGAGATTACAGAAGTGAGGTTAAGTTTGATGAGGGTTAAAGATGGGCCTCCCAAAGGGGGTGGTATTTAAGTGAGGGACCTTGAAAGGCTGTACCAGGATTCAATAGCCTGAGAGAGAAGCTGAAGGATGGGGTACAGGTGGAGGCAGCAGAGTTGGGGAATTATTTGTGGGACATAAGAGAGTCATATTTATTTGGACCATAGAGAACACCTAAGAATAAGGTGGGAATAAAAACTGGAAGGGTAAAGGGGTGCTGTGTACACTTGACTTTGAGCCAATAAGGTAATGGGGGTCATGGGTTTTGAGCAGAGGACTGACAGGATGAAATCTATTTTTTTCTTTCCTGCTTTGTATTGTAACCTTTGCATAGCTAGACTCACTACCAGTCCAGACACATAAAGATTAGACAAAAATCAGGTGGCATCTCAAGCAGTTCTCCATAACCGGGAGGTCTAAAGCAATCAATGCCTTTTATACAGGACTGACAGCAAGCAGGTGAAGGGTAGAGAGGGAAGCTTGAGTAGTTAAGCGGGACCTACTCTGAGACACAGGTAGATGGAAAAAGTATCTCCTACAGAACGTAGCTCCATGCTGGGCACACAGTAGGCTTCACAAGCCCTCACACACACAACCTCGCACATACACACACTACACTTACAGCAAATGAAACACCTGCTGGCCTTCTCATCCATTTGGGGGTTTTTTTCAGAGGAGGTATCAATGATGCTTGAGTCACTTGCTCTGGCATCTGCAATGGTGGGAGAGGCTGGCCTTTGCTGAAGGAGGAAGAGATCTAGGGGCAAAAGGACACCTGCATCACCAGCCTGAAATGGTGGCCTAGCCAGGAACTCCACCTACAAACTCCATTTTGGGAGAAATCCTTGAGATACCTAATCTAGCCCAGAAAGATGAGACTCCCGTATTCTACTGGTGATTGTGGGATTCCCATGAAGTAGGCTTTTGGAAAGCCTACTGGTTCTAAGGTCTTCAGAGGAATGCGACACAAAATGGATATGTAGGAGCAAGGGAGGTAAAACAGTTCATACTTCCAAAATAATGTCCCAGCATGAGGTCCAATGTCCCTGAAATACCACAGGGAACATCTAAGAACAAAAGTGAAGATGAAGGCCTCTTTTGTATTGTGGCAGGACTGACTTCCTCCCAGGAAGATGGGCACTGGAGCAAAAGTAGAGCCCTCCCAAACTCAGGGCCCTGCCCTCCTACTCTTCAATATCCCCACTTCTTCCCAGGCCATATGTCCTGCTCTCTCCCCACAAAGAGAGACAGCCCCTTCCCTCCAGCATTTTTCATTAAGCCCTTCAAACCTTGTCAACCTGTCTCATCTGCTGGACGTCCCAGCTCCTACCCATCACAGAGTACAAACTGATCCAGCCGTCAAAGGAGGCAACAGAGAATACTGGAGGGTTCCGAGGGCACCACTGCACATCAAAGCACCAGCTGCTCTGTGTGGGTAGCTTATATGCCACCTAATATGAGGGAACACACCATCAGGGAAACCCTGACATAGATAAGGCGGCCCAGAATGCATAGCTGCTGCTGGGTTTCCCCTACCATCTCATCTCCCATCCCAGAACGCC
Source organism: Myotis yumanensis (assembly GCF_028538775.1). Lineage (NCBI taxonomy): Eukaryota > Metazoa > Chordata > Mammalia > Chiroptera > Vespertilionidae > Myotis > Myotis yumanensis. The sequence goes on along the minus strand of NW_027223764.1, from coordinate 18,805,244 downwards.
CACAGAAGGGCCAGCCTACCTCGCTGCTCACAAGGTTCCAGCACAAGACCTGGTTGTCCTTGGCACTACTGAGCAGCAGCTCAGCATCAGCCTGGCTCCACGACACTGACAAGATACCCCTAAAAAGGAAGGAGGTCCCTCTGACCATAGCATTGGCCAAAGGCCTACTCTGAATAGGGTACTTTATATATCTCTGATAAATCTCATCCCTACAAAATGAGCAGCCTGATTTCATTTTACAAATGAGAAAAATGGGGTTTTAAAAAATTAAGGAATTTTCAGCAAACAGCCAGAACCCAAGTCAATTCTAAGAGCCTATGCACTGTGCACTGTATCACTCTGCCTTCCATAGATCACTGCAGGATGGCTTTCTTCTTTTCCCTGATTGTAGAGTAGGGACTATGAATCAGCATGAATCATAGAAGCACCCATCCCTATAGGTGCTTTTTAGCTCAGGAGAGTAGCGAGGACCTAACCCTCAAACGTTCCCAAGAAGGTATAAAGGCAACATGGCCTTTTAGTCACAAAGAACAGACTGTGGGGCTGCTTTCTCTGCTATGGGCCCCAGAACTCAGCTTCAGAGGCAGGCCTGTGTGCAGGACAGACAGGAGCCAAGGTTCTTCTATTAAGGAGAAGTCTTGGAGAAGGCAACCTCATCACTAAAGAAATGAACATTACCAGATGGGAGCCTGGGGACTCTCCTAGGGGGCTAAACACTGGCTCCAATATTTCTCATTTCCCCATCTCCACTCCCATCTCTAGAAGTTAGATGGCATCTCAGGCTCTTTTCCATGACCTCTGGGTCTAAAGGAACTCCTCTTGGTTGGGGCTGGAGCTAGGACTGGGTGACTGTGTTCACTGGGATGGCTTTGAAGACAGGGAGGATGTTTGGTAGCTAAAGTGAGGCATTCATTGCCCCCTACCCAGGTCATTATGCCCCTGCTCTCCACCAAGGATGCAGATGAAGTTTGAGATACTACCTGCTATGGCTCTCCAGCACCTTCAGGGGCGAGGAGGCGAAGCGCAAGTCCCACAGCTGAATCACTGGGAGACGATCATCTTCTGAGCATAGCACCAACTGAGTGGCTATGTCTGGGTGCCAGGCCAGGCCTGAGCAGTGCATCTGTGAACAAAGCAGACTCCAATGGGTAACATAACCTGCCCATTCTAGTGAGAACCCGTTCTGCCCAATTGGGATGGGACCCCTCTGAGGACAGGTTTTGTGTCTCGTCTAGGTGACTGAGACCACCACAGCCATCGGGAAATACGTGATGACCATGAAAAAGGAAGGAGCCTTAGAAGTGCCCATTATCAGGTCTGTTTAGGTCCCTAAGCTTTCACTCTCAATAGGAAATCTGCTAGGGGCTGAATCCACATGTGTAACCGCTGCAAACAGAACCCTGGCCTGGGGTGGAGTAGCTGCAATGACTACACCTGAGAGAGAAGCCACAGCCCAAGCCTATATTTTGCTTCATGACTCACCCTGCTGCTGTGATCACTGACTTTGATGATAGGTTCATTCTTCCTGAGATCCCATACAACTGCCTTGCCGCTGGGGTGAGCAGAAGACAAAATGTGTTGAACTTGCCGGTTCCAACAAAGTGCCTTGATGTCTTCCGGGGGCTGCTGAGGCAGGATGGCGGTAGCAGGTGAAGGACAACTTGCTATCCCCCCCAACCAAAAGGCAATTGCTGTTCCACTGCTCCCAACCACACACAGAAAGCCTAACAGTAGATATGGTGCTACCCAAACCAAGACAGTCTCAGGGAGCTGGAGTTGAATTTTCTAGAGAGGTTCCTTTAGGGTACTGGTTCAGAAGCTGAGACAATGGTAGGCACACTTGGGTTTCACTCCTATCTCAAGGTGCTCCTGAGAGGATAGAGTCAAGATTTAAAAATAACCTTCAAGGATAGAAGGAGGAAGTGAGGAAGGGGAACATAAACACCCAAGATTCCCAGAGAGAGCGAGGCAAGAAAAAAAAAGCCATTGCTACTTTTAGGGCACAGATGCTATCAAATTCATTCTTAACTTACCTCACGATACTGTAAGCATAAGCCAGGGGAAAGCCAGGAAGCAAAAAGATAGGCCCAGCTATAGACTGACAGATAGGCACACTTAGAGACAGAAATACATGAGACCCCCGACTGCATCGGAAAACCAGATACAGAGACAAGGCTGACCCTCCCACAGAAAGGACCAGGGTATATCTGGGAGTCCCCTCTGCACCAAGCCCGCTTAACCTTGCCTAAGCTATACAATGTCTCTCTCAATGTCTAACTCCAACCCCTAAGACAGTTAATGACCACAAACCACCCATCCAAACACACACACACACACACACACACACACACACACACACACACTCCCCTCCATCCCTGTCATCATCTGGCTGGTAGCACATTGTCTGTGGAGCTTTATTGCCCTCCAGTGGTAAAGCCTAAAATCTCCTATGCTCTGGCTGCCTCCCTGGGAAAGTCAGCTGCACACTGTAAGCAGCAGCCCTGGAGCCTCCTCACCTGTGACTTGGATCCTGGGGTCATTGGCACACTCAGGTTATTCAAGTCCCAAATGAAGATTTCGGAATCACTCGCCCCTGAGGCCAGCAGGTTGCCCTGTACAAAGCACAGGTCTTTGGAGACCACCTTCCCAGAAGAGATGGGAGCAGGAGAGGGGGAAGGAGACCCATAGATGAGGCTTTCAAAGCCTCCCCCGAAACAGCCTGGGAAGGGTTCAGAGTTACAGACTGAAAGTCGTAAGTGAGTGCTTCCATTCGGTCTATTGCTTGGGGGCTTGGCCATGTCTGACCAAATGAAATGTGGTACCTGGAAAGGGTTAAAGTCAAGGGCTCTCACAGCCCCCGTGTGCTTCTGTCTCTGGGCAATCACAGGCTCCTTTCCTGGAGACAGAATGTGGGCCACACTGTATAGTGTAAGCATGCCGTTGTCCCCGCCGCCTGCAATAAACCCGGTGCCGTCCAGGTTCCCATTGCCAAAGCTCCCCCAGATCAGCTTGCGAAACCTACAGAGAGGAGGAACGTGAATCAGCACCAGTCCAGGTCCATATGAGCAAGCCTCTCTGCCAGCCTCTGCCATTATGCAGGCATTCCCACCCTGAGCTGGGGCCTGCCTGTCTTCCTCATATCCCAGACCCAGAATGAAGGTCTCCTCTGCTGAGTCCTGCCCTTTCTCTGAAAAATATCCCCTCTATGTTACACTAGAAGCCGGGAAGCCACTGCCTCAGAGTTGTGTGGGGATACTTTTTTTAAAAGTTAGTATTATATAGGCCTAGTGATAAATACTTCAAATAGGTCACTTCACCCCATCCTCACAACTCAAATAACAACTAACATTTATTGAATACTTCCTATGTACCAAGCACTATCTTAAGTGCTTTACATGTATTAACTGATTGAATATTCAACAACCCCATAAGGCAGTGGTTCTCAACCTTGGCTGCACATTAGAATCACCTGGGAATCTTTTTAAAAGCCTGACTTCTGGGCCTCATCCTCCGGAAATTCTGTTTCTTTGTTATGGGGTGAGGCCACAGCATTAGTAACAAAGAAACAGAATTTCCGGAGGATGGGGCCTAGAAATCAGGCTTTTAAAAAGATTCCCAGGTGATTCTACTGTGCAGCCAAGGTTGAGAACCACTGCCATATGGTGTTATTATTGATTCTACTTTCAGTTGAGGAAACTAAGGCCAGAGAAGTTATGAAACTTTTGCATGTACAGCTAGTAATTTTATCCCTATTTTACAGCTAGGAAGTAGCAGAATCAAGGTTCAAAGTCAAGCCCATTTTATTTTAATGCCTGAGATCTATAATGCCTGTTTAGAGGAAGACCAAACTTTTCTGTCCCTAACTAGAAGCAGATTCCCTAGACCAAGAATTGATGTCCCCTCTTCCCTCTCAAACTGGATGTGAGAAAAAAACCAAGGACTTCATGCCTTCCCCGTGTGGCTAGCTCACTGAAGCATTGTGTGGCTGCCATGGCCCAGCCCTAGAGACACAGAAGCATGAAGAATAAACACACCTTCTGGGAAACACTTTTCTGGTTTCCTGAGGATGCTTATAACAAGGTACTGCCAGTGTCTTACCAAAAAAAAAAAAAAAAGGGATGGACCCTGGGCCCCCTGCAGACAGGTGTAGGTCTTCTGCAAAGCCCCTAAAGAAGGCATGTGAAACCCTTCAAAGCTTCCTAAGTGGTCTGTCCATTCCCCAGCTGCTAGCCAAGGATATTTCCACAGCCCTTCCGAGAAATCAGATTTCACACTGAATGGTGTCCTAAGATCCCTCACCTTAGGAACAGTCAGCAAAGAAAGTGAGTGGGGTGATCAGGCAGGAACCTGTTTGGCCAGTCATAAGAGCAGAGCCAACCTGTCAGAAGTGAAGAGCTGAGCACCAGTTCAGATTAGGTTAGCAAAACAGCAGAGCTATGATAACAGTACTGTGGTTACCAGAGGGGAAGGGAATGGGGAGAAGATAAAGAGGGTAAAGGATCAAATTATATGGTGACAGGAGACTAGACTGTGGGTGGTGAGCACACAATGCAATATACAGATGATATATTATTACTATGTCACCCCAATAGATTGAAAAACAAACAAAAAACATCAGAGGTGACACAAATGGTGGTCTAAAGCTATTGTCAGAAAGGCTATGTTTTCTAAGGTTGTCTGATCTTAATAGGGCAGAAGAATGTGCTTTACTAGTATACTGGGGCTAGAGGCATCCTGGAGCTAGAGGTCAGTGTAGCAGTGGGAAAGTCAACAGAGTGACTAGAGAAGCCCATAACAGGCCACACAGGAACCAGAGGGGGGTATGGTAGTGAAAACCTCACCTGGGAATGGTAGAAGAGGTGCAGTGACCTCACTATGGTCAGAACACATGACATACAGACCAGAGTAGAAGGTACCAGAGACCTCAAGGTTGCGGGGGTCACCAAAGGGTTTGAGAAGAGGACCCAGTTCCTCTACAGTGGCTGCAATGCAGACAAAATGATTTTCTTTCTGTAAGCATGTAGACGGTACATTCTATTTTGTTAGCCACTTAATGAGTGAGGGTGAAGCTGGAGCCTGAATAGGATCACCTGGGATGATCAAGCAAGGACAGGGATTGATCGTTCAGTAGGCTCAAGGAGTGTTGATCAGCTCTGCTCTGCAAATGGACAGAGGACCAGAGATAGCTGTGGGTGTGTGTAGAGAAAGAGAGCACATGCGAGCATGTGAGCAAATGTGACAAAATGTTAACAAGCAATGAACTAAGTGAAGGTACACAAGTGTTTATTGTATTAGTCTACAACTTGTCTATGTTAGAATACTTAAAAAAAGGGGGTAAAAATAAAAATGATGGCCTTGGCCTGAAAATAGAAACTAAGCGAATTAAGGGGGAGGTGTAGGAAGAAAAGTTTGTATGGGAAGGAAGGAAAACAAAAGAATAGAAGTGTAATTCTCTGCTAAAGAGGTTCCCAGGATAATGATGGCAACAATAGAGACATTAGGACGTGACAGAATGATAGGTGGCACCTAAACACAAGTTCTTTGATTCTTACTCAGACCTTGTGAAGCAGAATTTTCAGAGACAGGACTTTAGAACCTACATTTTCAGCAAGACAATCCAGGTAATTCTAACCAGCAGCCAGGTTGAGGTTGAGAATGACTGTACTAGATGCATCAGACTGCACACCAGCCTAGAACAATCAGGGAAGACATTGAACTTCACAAAGATAGAACCAGCCCTAACAACCAGCTCATTGCTATGCTTCTAGTGAAAAGCAAAACAGAGGACTGAAGAGAATAAACTCAAGTGTATGAGAGCAGAACGTCACACCAGTTAAGCTCCTCTGAGGCCAAGCTTTAGTGATTAGGAATATGTGCTGGATAAATTCTTGCTATGATTTATGTACTTTTTTTTGTTTTGGAGTTTGCTTTTATTTGCTTAAAGTTCCTTTTGAAAAATCTCAGCCTTGTGCAAGTGAACTAAAGTGAAAATGAGCTTATCCACATCCAGTCCAAAATAGTTGAGGAACTCCAAGTTTCCTTAAAAAGTCACACTGAGTGTTGAAGGCAGTGCTCCAAGCTAGAGAATGAAGACAGTGGAGTGGAACAATGGCTGTCTGAGAAAAGAACTACTTTTCTGAATGCATTGTATGTGCCAGCCCATTATGTGTCTACTATACATCCTAGATTTACAGCAGAGAAAACAGGGCCAGAGAAGTTAAATAACATGTCCAAGAGGACAGTAGATGGCAAAACTGGGATTTGAACCCAGGTATGTCCAACAGCAAAGCACATGCTCTCTCTATTCTGTGATCTTGCCATCTTTTAGAGAGAAGGCAAGTCTTAGAAACTGGAAAACTAAGAGAAGTATACAAAGTGATCTTTTTTCTGTTTGGTGTTGTCCCTTACACAGGCACCCAAAGAGAGATCAAAATGCCCCCAAAGAAGATAGAACCAGGGTGGAAGTACTGGAAGATAGATCACCTGCTTTCTCCATGTGAAGAGGCTGGGTCATACAGAGATTACGGAGGCCTCTCAAGAGATCTAGAACCTCAGAGTAGATAGAGGTGGAAAGCAGATCACACATTGGCCTCTGACATTATTCAGCCACAGCAGCTATATTCTCAGTTCAAAATCAATACATAAACAACGTATTATTTTCCGAGAAACCTTTCCTCTTGAGTGAGATTCATCACCAGTCAAACATCGCTTGCTTCAGTGCACATGCTAATCCATATTGATTCTGATTGCATCCAGTGACATTTATCAGTCTATTTATAGCTTGAGATTGTCCCTTATCTACATCTATACCAGTATTTCAGAACACTTCTCTTCAGTCAGATATTTCTAAATGGATATTTCTCTGGTGCATCATGGATTGAGGAGAAGGGGATTTTCAGGATTCAAATGTGGTTGAGGCATGGGCCTGGTGAACAGGGCAGGCAAAGGAAAGGAGAAGATTTTTAAAAGTATATGTTTAGTTAATAATGAAGAGACATAAGGAGGAGTTTTTAAAAAGGTGGGAGAGCCCTAACCGGTTTGGCTCAATGGATAGAGTGTCGGCCTGCGGACTCAAGGGTCCCAGGTTCAATTCCTGTCAAGGGCATGTACCTTGGTTGCGGGAACATCCCCAGTAGGGAGTGTGCAGGAGGCAGCTGATGTTTCTCTCTCATCAATGTTTCTAACTCTCTATCCCTGCTGCACTAAACCATGCAGAAGATGACACAAAAGAAAAGAAAGAGGAAAGCATAAAGCAAAGGATGGGTAGCCCTCTATCTACCCTGATCATCTTGGTCAATAGTTTGTGATGCTGACTTTTGAGTAAGTGACTTAACCCTGGCTGGAACAGAAAGAAGTGGGTGTCTTATGCTTACGCTGTCTAAGATGACTTCTTCGAAAGGACCTAACAGGACGGTGTCAAAGGCAATCCCTTAGGTCTGTGGGAATGAGAACCAATCTTTGGAAACAATTATGGTGCAATTAACTGTACTATTTATGTTGGTTGTAGCCCACAAATCCCTGCAGGGTGGAGCAGGACATGAGGTAAAGTTCATGATGCCCACGTTCAGTACCAACATTTCAAAAAGGGTCCCTTCAACCTAGTTGGCTGCAAAACATTTTCACTTTAGTTCACTTGCACAAGACCATCACCCTTGAAAAGCTCTTAGACTAAGTGAAGACTAATATAACTAACTGAAGTGATAGAGAGAATGCTCAGTTTGATAACCCAGGAATTTCTTACTTCACTCATTCATTCAATAAGTATTTATTAAGCACCTCATGCCAAGCATTGTTCTAGGTGCTAGAGATACAGCAGTGAATAACACTGGCAAAAATCTCTGCCCACATGGGCCTTAGGATTCAATTTCGAGGTTTCCTAAGCAGTTATATTGCCCCTTTTTTGGGAACTCTAAGATTAAGGAACCACGACTGTGCTGAAGCTGCTGCCTGGCCTGTCAAGAATAAGACCCCTTGCCCACTGCCCCTTTTCTTACCTCCAGGAATCGAAACATTATTGAATTAGCTCACCCCTGTCAGGGGCCCTTTCTGAAATGCTTGCTTAGAGGCTAAGAATATCTCATCATGATTGGTAAACCCTCCAGTGCCTGCTCTTCTAAAGGTACCAATACAAAGATATATGAAAAACTGCAAAATACAGATACTGTCATAAAATGATACAGGGGTTCAAGAAAAAGGACACAATAACTAATCGTCATTATTAGATTAAACCATGAAAATAAAGAAGAGGGTACCTCTTTCTAAACATCTTAACTAGCCCTAGCTGGTTTGGCTCACTGGATAGAGCGTCGGCCTGGGGACTGAAGGGTCCCAGGTTCGATTCCAGTCAAGGGCATGTACCGTGGTTGTAGGCACATCCCCAGTAGGGGGTGTGCAGGAGGCAGCTTCTCTCTCATCGATGCTTCTCTCTCATCGATGTTTCTAACTCTCTATCCTTCTCCCTTCCTCTCTGTAAAAAAATCAATAAAATATATTTAAAAAAAAAAATAAAATAAATAAATAAACATCTTAACTAATCTCTCGGATGGACCCAAAAATTCACAAGAGGATGGAACACTGTATTCTAAACTGGGATGGATGGGCAAGGTAATTCTCTGGGCTGTAAGAAAAAGATTCATATTTTTAATCTAAGAAATGATATAAATTACACTTTTTAAAATTACACTTTAGTAATAGTACAATAATAAATGTACATTATTTACATGGAATATATAATTTTATTTTTTTAATATATTTTATTGATTTTTTACAGAGAGGAAGGGAGAGAGATAGAGAGTTAGAAACATAGATGAGAGAGAAACATTGATCAGCTGCCTCCTGCACCCTCCCCACTGGGGATGTGCCCGCAACCAAGGTACATGCCCTTGACTGGAATCGAACCTGGGACCCTTCAGTCTGCAGGCTGACGCTCTATCGACTGAGCCAAACTGGTTAGGGCTGAATATATAATTTTATATTGAATGACTTGAATACAGTAATTCACATTTTTCCAATGGTACAAAAATGTGGAGACCATTGCTTCATACTGTAAGCCTCATCTTTACAAACCTATAAAAGAGCAATTGAATAATGGAAAGAAGGTAGGCTTTGGAATGAAACAGGTGGAGACTTAAATCCTAGCTTCTCAGAGTTTTGGTTCCCTCCTATGTGAAATGGGAATAATGTTATTTATTGCGTAGGCTCATTTCGAGGGATGAGTAAGACATACAGAGCCCCCAGCATAGTGCCTGGAATGTATACATGTGCTCACCAAACGCTAGTAAGTGAATGCCCGTCCTGTAAGCCTGCCAGAGCCATGAGTCCCAATCGGTCCCTGACAGCAGTGAGGACAGGATCATTCGTTCTCCTCCCTTTGGCAGAAGAGGGGGATATTGTGTAAGGTATTTACCTTCACAAGAGACAAGGGAGGAAGAAGTCAACATCTTTGGATTCAGAGAGAGATCAGGTACTCATAGGTCCAGGCCTGTGGGAGGCATCTCTATCACATGATTCTGCCTAACACTCCTGCTGCTACTGCTGACCAGAAAGGAGTGGGTGCTTTTTAAATAGTTTTGCAAAATAAACCCAGAGCTAACTTCTCTCCAACTTAGTGAGGATCCTTCTCCCCTCATGGTCTCCTCATGAGCCCTGAGGAGCACACACTACTCCCAGGATTCCCCATCAGGGTCTACACCAGGGTCTGCCCTGCATCCCATCAGCACTTCAGACATAGTACCTGCTTGAGGCAGAAAGGACTCCCTTGCGTTTCAAGTCCAAAGAAAGGTCCCTGAAATCAACCTCAAAGATTTCCAATGTGCCATTTGTGCTAAAGGAGGCATCTAGCTGCTGGGCAGATGTTCCTAGGCACAAGAAAAGTTAGGAAGAGGCAGCGTATGAGCAACAAAATATGTATGGATTTGGGGTATATTTATATAGGGAGTGGAGAGGAGGAGAAACAAGAAAAGACTGAGTATACCCTTTTTCAAATGGTAACTGCAACAAAACATGAGGTGCCTAGCCTTGAGCCATAGTCCAAGGCTACCCCCAGGTACCCAAAACAGCTAATATCCCCTTGCTTTGCTGTGAGCCAACCCCATGACTCTAAAGCTTTCTCTGATGTTCAATAAAGAATTCTGCATATTAAGCTTCCCTGGACCTGTGTACCTCCCCTGGCTCCTAGTCCACAGTATCACCATACCTGTGGCCAGATACACAGGGTACTGGCTGGCTGGGCTCCACGCTTGGACAGCTGGCCTCTCAATTTCCTTCAACTTCATGGTCTGACCTGTAGGTGGCAGAAATCTGACATGGCCCTCAGCTCACTGAAAATAGAAACCAGCAAGCTTACGGGCCTGATCCAGGGAGCACCTGTGGACACAAGATCTTGTTTCACTCTCAACATCACGGGATGGGGCATCTCAGGGCAACACAGAGTGACAAACACATGACCATTTGCATGTCTGTAAGGACAGTTCAATTAACTGATTACTAAAATCTAATGCTTTAAATCCAAAAAGCATGGTTGTCACAGGCCCCATGGTGATGATAACCATCAAACCAGATAATCTCTCAGTGACTTTATCATTTCCCTTGGTTTTAAATATCATCCATATGTTGATGACTCCAAAATTTATATGACCAATACAAATCTCTCCTTTGAGCTCCAAGTTTTTACATACAACAGCTAATCAAATATTTCCACTTGGATATAGCAGACCAAGTTAGTCTGTCTAAAATGGAATTCTCTATTACACATCTTCTCCCCCCAAAATCTGTTCTCTAGTCTTCTTTAGCTCAGTAAATGGTACTACTAGCCACTAAATTGCTCAATACAAAAACCTGAAAATCACCTGATTCCCTCCTCCCTTATTTCCTTCTAATCCATTGAGTCTTCCAGACTTTACCTTCAAAGTATATCTTAATCTGTTTACTTTTCTTCATCTCTACCACCACCACTCTATTTGAAGATATCATCTCTCACCTGTATTACGTCAATAATCTTTCAATTGGTCATCTCTCTGTTACCCATACCATCACCCAATTTATTCTCTACACAGCATCAGGAATTAATTTTTAAAATAAAAATGGGATTTTGGCATTCCATACTTAAAATCTTTCAACGGCTTCTACCACATTCAGAATAAAATTCAAACCCCTTAATATGGCCCTACTCAAAAGCTCCAGCCTACTTCAACATCATCTCTTGCTACTTTCCCCCTTACTCATTGTGTTCCAGCTGCATTAGCGTTTGTGCATTTCCTAGCTTTTTCCCACCTTAGAGCCTTTTTGAATCTGTTCCTTACTTTGAATGCTCTTCCTTTCAATCTTTGCATGACTGGCTCTTTATTCCATCTTTCTGGGCTCAGCTTCTCATCTCCTGAGAGAGGTAAGCCACCCAATCAAAAACAGCCTCAATATTTTTCTTTGCAGCAATTTATAATCATATATTTATCTACATTTACAGTGGTCTCATCCAGTAAGTAAACATCATGAGAGCTAAGCTAGCATTGTGTCTGCTTTGTTCATCATGTAGTGCCAGAGCAACATGACACATAGTAAGTGCTTCATAATATTTGCTGAGTGAATGCAGACATCCATTCTAACACACATTCAAGGTACTATCCCAATGAGCTCACAAGGAGGCAGAAAAGGTCTTTTTTTAAAAAGGAAAAAAAGTGACACTGAACTTGTGGGAAGAAACTTGGGACCTACTGCAACCTGCTTTAGCAAGTCACACTCAGATTACTCTCAACTTACCAAACCAGGGAGTAGTCTTACTTAATTTCTAATGTACTTTCCAGCTGGAAGAAAGATTAGCCATTTCCAGGCCTCTGAACACCTGAGGCGACACCAGGAATCTTCGGATCGGCTGGCTACACATCACACATAGTTACCAGTGCCACCTGCTGGTCAAAGCCTTTTTCATGTTTCTGGGAAAGATCCCGTAACTAAAGTAGGAGTTGCTATTAGCCCTGTGCACATGATATGTATAACTAACTTAACGCTCACTATGGGTTTTTTTTTTTTTTCGATAAATACTATTATCACCCTCAGTTTACAAAGAAGAAACAGGGTAGGTCAAGATGTGAACCCCTATCAGCCTCCATAGCCCAGTGCTTTTAACCTTTCTACTGGTCTAAACTACACGAAACCCCATAAAGTGTTTAAATCCTGACAGCCTAGAAATTGGGGAAATGGGCTTTTAATCTACTTTGTTCAGAGACATCTGTTCACAAATAGGGCCCTCGATGGGGTCAGAATGGCCGGGGACGGGGCGTTGCAGTTAGGAGAGCTGTGACCCTTCAAGCAAGAGCTGAGCGGACGTGCGGGGACGGAGGGCGCCAGCTACCCCGGCAGAGCCGTCCCCACGGAGGGCGGCCAGCACCGCTGCTCCCCGCCTCCCCGGCGCGGCGCGTGGGGGTCCAGCGGGACGCAGACTCGAGCGGCCCGGGCCGGGGAGGTGCGGGGGCCGCGCTGAAGAGGGACCGGCGGCAGGTGGCGTGGAGTCGGGTCCAGTGCGAGGGTTGGAGCCGGCGGGCCCCGAGGCGCACCGGCCAGAGGCGGGCGGGCCGGGGTCTCCGCGGAGGTCACGCTCCCCCCGCGGCCAGCAGCCGCCGAGTCTCGGGCTCTGTCTCTGCTCTCAGGGCCCCAGACCGGCGAGGAAACCAACCTGCAGGGGAGCCCAGGTCAGGGGTCAGCGGCGAGCCGGGCGGGTCTTCTGAAGGGCTTCGGGGCTCCGCGGGCTGCGGACGGCGGCTGTGAAGGGCCAATAGGCCTGGCCGCGGGGCACGCAGCCCATGCGCGCCACGAAGCGGGGAGCTGAGAACCGGGCCGGCCGACCCAGACCCACCGAGAGGATGTAATAGGACAGCTGTTAATGGGCCTCCCTCACCTGTCCTCATTGCCCAGTTCTGCCACAGGGGGTCAGATCCGACCACCAGGAAATTCTGATATTCACTTTGAGCTAGGCCTGGAGCCAGCCTCTAAAAAGGGAAAACACTTAATTCATTACCTACTTAAGTCGAGAAGACGGCCTCAGTAGAACCTAGTTGAAAAGGCAAAAAGCAATCGAGGCCATAATCAGCTGTGACACACGCAGCCCAGCAACTGGTGCCCAAAACTATTGGTTGATCAAGGCTGTAGGTGTGCAGAGAGCAAGGTACTGCAAACCAGGGGCGTCCTTTCCGGGAAGCTTTCCGGGACATGAAACAGGCGTATACCGTGGAGTTGCCCCATAGGTAATGTCTCAGCAAGGATGAAAGAAGCTAGAAGTCGGGGGAGTAGGCTGGTTACAGACTGAGAAATACCAATTCAACTTACATAACAGGGAGTTATTGAAAATTATGAGGGATGCAATAAGATATAGATTGTATTTTGAGACTAGCAATATGGATCCACTCAGGGAGGTAGAAGAGAGGGCTGGAGGCATGGACTCAAATTAAGAGACTAATAGGACCTAGGTATCAGGTGATGAAAGCCTGGATTAATACGGTGGCAATGTTTGTAAAGCAAAATTGGACAGGCTTTTGTGCCTGATAAAGGAGTTGGAGATGAAAAGATATTTCTTATGCTCATTGCGGGAATTATGGCATTTCCAAATAAAAATGTCCTGTAGGCAGCTGAAAATCTTAGATCTAAAACTGATTAAAAACTTCCATTTAAGCCAGTGGTTCTCAATCTTCTGGCCCTTTACAGTTCCTCATGTTGTAACCCAACCATAACATTATTTTCGTTGCTACTTCATAACTGTAATGTTGCTATTGTTATGAATCGTAATGTAAATATCTGATATGCAGGATGGTCTTAGGCGACCCCTGTGAAAGGGTAGTTCGACTGCCAAAGGGGTCGTGACCCACAGGTTGAGAACCGCTGATTTAAGCCCTAACTGGTTTGGCTCAGTGGATAGAGTCAGCCTGTAGACTGAGGGGTCCCGGGTTCGATTCTGGTCAAGGGCATGTACCTTGGTTTTGGGCACATCCCCAGTAGGGAGTGTACAGGAGGCAGCTGATCGATGTTTCTCTCTCATAGATGTTTCTAACTCTCTATCCCTCTCCCTTCCTCTCTGTAAAAAATCAATAAAATATATTTTTTAAAAAAGACAAAAGCTTTAAAAAATCAAAAAACTTCCATTTAATGCATAAATCCCACTGTATTCCTGCTTGGTAGCCTCCAAAGATGGTGACCGGGTTATCTTATGACAGCTCCCAAGTCATTGTGACACAATCCTAGATTTCCTTTCATGTGGACTTGGAAGTTTCCAATTCAGGACAGAAGACAATTTAGGGCATTGTCTGTGCCTGCCCATTCCTTGTACTATTTCTTGAGTTTAGCACCACAACAGTGGATGAGACCTGAGGAAAGTAAACAGGATTGATAACTGAACCACAGGCAATACCTCAAATGGGGGAATGAGGCAGAAATGTTACTGATTAAGTTCTCCGAAAGAAATCTGAACCAAAGGCATAAGATCAGTGTCAAGCAGGATTTTTTTTTTTAAGTGTACTCTTCCCTAATTCTTTTCACTTTGTTTAACTGAGTCTCCTCTTCTAGGTAACTACTTAAAAAAAATTATTTTGTCTTGTTTTAACTTTATATCCCCAGGGCCTATCAGTGTCTGTTATATATGAGGCACACAGATGTTAAATGATGAGCAATGCTCTAAAGCAGCGGTTGCCAACCGGTGGTCCGTGAGGTCCAAAAGGTTGGTGACCGCTGCTCTAAAAGACAGAGAATGAAGACAGAAAAAGACAGTGGAGATTTTCAAAGAAAGGCATTTCATGAGAAGTCCTTCCTGATCTCATAAACGTCTTTCATTGCCTGGACAACCATTAAAGGACCCCTTTTTTAACTTGAATAGACTTGCTTCTATAGGTCTGTTGAATGTATGCTTTTCAATGGGTCAGATTTTCCGCAATATTATTGTAATTTAAGAAAATATCTCCAAAGGAAGAAAAGAACATAATTTGGTTCACTTAAAAACAGATACATTGAGATAGACTCTCAAAAACATGGTTTTCCTCTTTCTCAGGCTATATAGGCGCTTGGATGAATTATTAAGGCAACAAAAGCCATAGATTCAGTAGTAACTCACTGAACTGTCCTCTAATTCATAAATATAGGTAATGCTAGCTTATAAGCTAGGATTCAGAAGTTGCTTTGGAATGAGACATACATATTTATATAACAGAAGTAAAATTAAGAGGCAGTCACAGCCCTAGGCCAGTCCAAAAACACTACCTATTTGTCCTATAATATACTTACAACATGTTAGAATGCCATTTTTTTGTTAGCTAACCATTATTATGAAAAAGGTCTTTTAATGGGTCATAATTCTTGTTCCACTTGGGAAGTTAGGAATGTCCTTCTTCCTCAACCCTGTAAAGAAGAAGCTACCCTTAGCACCCGCTGTACAAATGAAACCCTCACTACTTTCACAGTCCCAGCGACGACAAATTAACATCTTCTTGTGCTTAACTCCCCCTACCCTCCCATCCTTCCAATCTCTGGGGGGAGGGGAGGGGTGACAGCAGACAGAAGAAAGAGAGGTTCCTCAGGCAGTGGCTAATCCTGAGGAAATGAGGCACAGATACCACAGCACTGTTTAATCAGGGATTTCATTAAGGTTCAATCTCTAGGAATGAGGAAGTCAGTTAGTGGGCCCGAAGCCCATGAAGCCTCCTCAGATTTCGTAGTGAACCACAGGCTCAGGCTCTTTGGTGGGATCGCCGCCTCGTTCCAGGTACAGGTTATTATAAGGATACTGCTTTGGCCCCTAAGGAAAAAACACAGGTCAGCAAGAACATACATCAGCCGGTACCTGGCTACATCCCACTCTGAGTTTAATAGTCACACGCAGTAAATGGGTATGTGGTAGCCTCTGGTCAGACCCAGCTGGGCTAGAATGGCAGGAAAAGCACTCCTCTCCCTGCTCAGCCCAAGGCAGAAAGAAAGCCTAGACTGTAAGAGACATGGTGCCTACACTGTGTGTGTGTGTGTGTGTGTGTGTGTGTGAGAGAGAGAGAGAGAGAGAGAGAGAGAATGAGAATGAGGGAGAGCACCAGGGAACACTTTCTAAATGAGACGATGCATCCATCCATCCCACTCTCTCGGGGTCGAGACAGACTCAATCTCCTTTAAGTCACTCAGCCTCTAATGGTTCCACCACTAAAGTGGCCGAGCAAATGAGGCGTGCAGGAGCAGCAGTGAGGGAAAGCACAGAGGAGACACGGCTGGGACGTGCTTTAGGGGCTGCTGGCTTTACCAACAAACAGCTGTCAGAGAACACAGCTCAAGGGGAGGAGAAAAGGGTGATGTGCTTACAGAACTGAAAAATGGAAGAGCCACACTGTGTTTCTTGCTCTCCTGAAGTGAAGTTAGTGCTCACACCAGCCCTGCGTGCACTCTCCAGCCTGGGGCCCCTGGGGCTTGGTAGGAAGGCTCGTGTCAGTGCACACAGACATACCAGCTACCATCAGGACATTGATTATCTCTGCAAAGGTAGCACTGAGCAGCCAACTGCAAACACAGCAGCTTCCCTGCTTTCCGTTCCTTTCCTTACAGTCTAGCCTGCAGATCAGCAGTGGCCAACCAGTGGTCCTCGGACCACTGGTGGTCTGTGAGGTCAGAAAGGTTGGTGACCGCTGCTGCAGACTACTCCCAGATAATCTTCCTAAAAACCTAGCTTTCCTTATGTTATTCTTCTGTTCAAAAACTCAACATGGCTTCCGGTTGACTAGAGCAGCGGTTCTCAACCTGTGGGTTGCGACCCCTTTGGCGGTCGAACGACCCTTTCACAGGGGTCGCCTAAGACCATCCTGCATATCAGATATTTACATTACGATTCATAACAGTAGTAACATTACAGTTATGAAGTCGCAACGAAAATAATTTTATGGTCGGGTCACAACATGAGGAACTGTATTTAAAGGGCCAGAAGGTTGAGAACCACTGGCCTAGAGGCAGACCAAGTCATCACTGTATCCCCAAACCCTAGCATGGTCTGGACTGGTACACAACAGGGGCTTCATAAATATTTGTTGAATTAATGTGTTACTACACCATCAAGTCCAAATCCCTGAGCAATACAGTAAGCTGTCCAACGTAAACTGATCAGCTCACCTCACAATCATTTTTAACAGAGCAATTTCCACATCTGATTTCCCAGGACATCAGAATTACCTGGGGACTTGTTAAATACTGATTCTAGAATCCCACTGTGGAGCTACTGAATTCGGCTTTCCAGGAAGTGGAGCCCAGGAATCTGAATTTTTAGCAGCTCTCAAGGTAACCAATGCAGCCAGTTATCTAGGAATTATTTTATATGCCTGCTCCACTCCAGCTAACTCTTTCCTTGTCCTTCCGTTTTCTCTTGCCCCAAACGTTCTCTCCAACTTCTCCCTGCCACCCCAAGTGTATATATATTTTTTGCATCTAGTTTAACCCTTCTCCTCAACAGCACCTCATATCCATTAGCACAAACATTCACTACACACACATATATATACACACAAAATCTGCCAAATTCCTGTATTTGTTCAAATGTTGCTCATTTGAATTTTCTTTTTTTTTTTTTAGCCTACAGCACCCGGTATTCCCAGGCGGTCTCCCATCCAAGTACTAACCAGGCCCGACCCTGCTTTGAATTTTCTTATTATTCAAATTCAACTTCATTAAAGCTAGACAGTATTTTTTCTTTTACATTCTCCAAAATATAACTGTCTATGCTTATAGTAGACATTTAATTGCTTCCAATACCTCATAGGAGGTGCCCTTCACACCTTCAAAAAGGATAAGGCTTCAACTCCAGATTCCATGACTCTACCTTAGAGTGAATCACTTGAGGAAATATAATTGGTAAGTACAGTCCCCAAATGGCAACTCTAGAGACTAGCTGGCTTCCATATTCTCTTTCCTCACAGAGTCCTAAACTGTTTGTTCTCACCCAGACTGATCCAAGATGTAGGATGGAGCAGTACTCTGGTAGTTGTGCCACGCCCATGTGCAAGGCCCTCCATAGGCTGTCCCTACTCCAGAGACTTCATTCCCCAGGAAGCAGGGCTAAGTAAATGTGCACAAGAAAGCATTTTTCAGATACTCACCACTGGCTGGTAGGAGGGATAAGTCTCCCCGACCCAAAACATGAACAGCATGAAGGCCACGAAGCCGAAGAGGTGCTTACACATGACATCCCAAGAAACAGGTGTGGGGGACGTGTCCACACGGTTCCTGATATACATATCTAGGTCCCAGTGAAGCTAAGGCAGAAAGACAGGTAAAGGTCACATACCGCTCTTCCTACAAAAGCAGGCAGTCCAGAGTGGGCAGAGCCTGACACAGGGCTTGACAAAGGCACCCTACTGCCCTGAACAATATTCTGAGAGCCAAGTTTGAGATGCTGGTTTATGGTTAGTTTCCGTTGACCAGAGACAGCTCAATCATGGCAATTTACAGAGCTTGTTAATTTCCAGAAGTCACATTCCACATGCCACACATGGAACATCAGATCTCAGGTTCATGGATTTGGCTTCTTTGGGCAGTAAACCTTAGTGTTATTTGGACAGAGAAATGTTATTTGAGCTATAAAAAATAAAAATAAAAAATCCCAGGAATACATTAGGGAGAAGGAAGAAAGGTTAAACGGGATATAGTTCTCTCACCGGTTCGCCCCAGTTCAATCGCAGGTCTGAGTGGTCCCAGTCATACCATGGATCCCTCTCATGCTGTGAGCGGTCAGGGAGCTTTGGGTAGTCGCCATACCTGAGAGATAGCAAGAGTTCTGGAAAGGGCTCTGAGCAATGTCTCTCAGATAATTCAGAGTATCCTCATCTCAAAGATAAGAAACCAACTGACAGAAATAACTGTCTCACCTAAGGACAGAGGAACTGACTTTCAAATCAAGATCTCAATTTTTAGTCACTAGGCAAAGAACTAACCAAAGAAGCCCAAATTGTAATTAAAAGTTCGTCAGCCCCACCGGTACGGCTCAGTGGTTGAGTGTTGACCTATGAACCAGGAGATCACAGTTTGATCCTGTCAGGGCATATGCCTCGGTTTCGGTCTCTATCCCCAGTGTGGGCGTGCGGGAGGCAGCCGATCAGTGGTTCTCTCTCATCATTGATGTTTCTCTCTCTCTCTCCCCTTCCTTCCTCTCTGAAATCAATAAAAATATATATATTTTTTAAAAAGTTCACATGAAACTCTAAAATATTATAACACCATAAGCTTTTCTCACCTTCTTTCACCAAAAAGAAAAAAGTCCCATAATGTTATAATGCTAGGCCTGGAAGGCGTTATCAGTCACTCTGATTTCTTCACGAGCAGAAAATGAAACTGAAGTATGGGGTCTAAACCCGTGACTAATTGGAATAAAAACAAAAAGGGTAGAGATTAGAAAAGTATTATTTTCAAAGCATTTTCCTCAACCGAGTTGGCATACATCTCCATGTTCCAAACACCTCATGGGACTTCTTGCCAAGTTAGGTTTTCCTCCAACCAATCCAGGTTCAACTTATACAGACGGCTGTCAAGGCTGCTCTTGTCCACAACACAATCAAAGACACAGGAAATGATGACAACTAGGCATACACTACAAAAAGCGATTGGAAAACAAGACGAATAGGAGCTGCTGAAATCACACTGCAAGAGTGGTGCTAGGCTAGAAAATGAGGGTGCTGGCAATCACTTCAGATAATTAACCCGAGAGATGTGAGATGGGCGGTGGCTATGAGGACAGGAGAGGAGGAGGGAGTAGCATTAATTGGAGCAAGGGAATTGGCTATTTAATCTGCTCTGCAGTTGCTACGATTTCCACAGCCCCAACGGCAATGATGGGGGATTTTTTTTTTAAAAAAAGAGAGATAGACACACATATAAGAGTACTCCACCTACAAATAAGGTTCTCAAGACAGGAGTCCAGGTCCAGCCCGGTCACGTGCCTGCATGACAGCACCTGAGCCCAGCAGATGCTCAATCCAAATGAAACCCTGCGCTCTGGATGGAGCCAAGGAAGATTCCCGCTATTCACGGGTCCTCGGGGAGCTATTACAACCTCGCTTCCTCATTTGAGGAAATAACCCGAGCCAAGGAGAAAATTGAAGTCCTCCCGGCTGCAGCTGCTCACCCGCCCCACCCCCATCCCTCCTCCCTCCACCGAGAAAAGCACCCACACCACTGACTCGGAGGGGTCACGGGAAGGCTGGGGGGCGGGGAGAGGGTCAGAGGCGAGCCGCCTGACTCAGCCACCTTCTCCCATCGCTACCCAAGTGCGCGCAGACCCCCTCTCTCTCTCACCCCATGCCATCATCCGGGTACGGCTCGTAGTCTTCCACCCGCAGGTTATACTTCTTGGCGGCGGCGGCCCGCTCTTCTGGGGTCCTGGGATAGGGCCCCGGGAGCATGTCCTTGGTGATGTGGGAGGCTAGAGGGCAGGCGAGGGCAGGTCAGAGGGCATCCCGTTCCGCCTGCCTTCCCGACGATTTCAAGCGGCAGCGGAGGCCGGAGCCCGAGTCTTCCAGGGACCAGCGAGACCCTCCACCCGCTCTTCTGGATACGCGAGCTCCACCTCCGCCCCCAGCCCCGACACGGCCGCCGCGGTCTCCACGATACCCACCTCCCCCCCAACACACCAACCCTCAGGCATCCCCTTCCCACACGGAGGCCACGCCCTTTCTCGCGGACCTGTCCGTGCACCCAGCGGTACCACGGTCCGGCCTGCCCTTTGCAGCCATCGGACTCCCAGAACCCCCGCCCTGGCCGCCGCCATCTTGACCTTCTTGAGGTTTCACTCCGCACATGCGCAGAGGCCTGTCACGGCGGCTGAGCTGGGCCAAAAGGCGTGGAGGCGGCAGGTCGCGAAGACACGTCCTAAGGGTTCAACAAAGGTGGGGCGTGGAGGGTGTTGAGAAGCAGAGGCAGGACGTGCAGAGGGACAGAGGCTGAGAGGGAACGCCGGAAGGGGAGAAAACCAAGCAGGTCATTGCTTCGATATTTCAGCTTGCTGTGTCTCTTTTTCTCCCCAAGTTACCTTAGACGCATCCAAGGATAGTGAGGACTCAGGACCTGAGCATCTCATGTGGACAGCTGACCCCCTCCAGCAAGAGCAGCACAAGTGAAGTGAGCCCGTGTTAACCTCTGACGGCTTGCCTTTTCCTCTCCTTTACTGGCACTTGCTCCATCCATCCCCAAACGTGATCATTCTTCAAATCCAGCCCTTGGTCCTACTTGTTTTTGTTGTTTTCCAAATTGGTGGGTATCTTTCAGCTGATGTGCGGTGCAACAGGTAAATCGGCCTCGAATTGGTTCCTCATTTTCAGTCCGTGTTAACTTAAGAACGTCCCAGTCACCTCTACCCAACAAATGTAAAACCAATGCTATCACCAGAGGCAGCTTTTAGGAGCCTGCATAAAGGCTCAGATTTGCCAGGATTTAGATAATTACATTACTAACACAATTAACAAGCATTAGAAGAATGAGGAGGGGAGGCATTATCATATTTGCATATGAATATGTTCTCATTTTATTTAAACAGGTGGAATTTGCATAGTTTACACCAAGCATGTCAAACTCAAAGGCTAACACAGGCCAACTAAACAAGGTTTAAGTTTATGTGGGCCGCAAAAAACCAAAAGCTTCAATTTTCATAGAAACGTAGGTTTATTTCCATAGAGACATGCTGAATACAAAGGGCTGAAATAAATGAGTAATCATTAACATAAAATAATAAATCATTTTAATAAAAATATTTTTTCTTGAACATTAACTTACCAGACACTGAATAACTGCACCAATTAATAAGCATAATGCAAATAAATCTATTTTTCTTGTTCTCCGAAAGCGAAATATTTCCTGTTGTGCACACTAAACAGGTCAGTCCAAGACTAATGACGTGGCAATTGGCTGCTAAAACATTCTCTGCTAGTATTAGTGGAGAGAAATGGTGCGTCTGCACATAAGGCGCATAAGGGAAATGAATGCAACACAATTATAGTAATCAGTCATTAGTGAGCCTTGTAGTTCATTATTAAAAATTATGTAAACACGGATATCGTAAAAATTAAGTTACAAAATTTTTATGGCCCTCGGGCCGCGAGTTTGACATGCTTGGTTTACACAGTGTAAATATGCACATATTTTCAGAAACTTTTAGGGTGATCACTGTTTTGGAGCAGAATTCATTATTATAGACATTCTCATATATCAGAGCAATAAAAACTGATATATACTATTTGGTATATAAATTTTGGAAAGGACTACACCACAGCAACTTGCCCTTCCTATATAATAAAGCCTGATATGCAAAATCGACTGAACAACGGAAAGACGAGCACTGACCACCAGGAGGCAGATGCTCAACACAGGAGCTGCCCCCAGGCCCCAGGCCAGCCAAAGCGCGTGCCAGTGGGGGGGTGGGAGGGGGGTGGGCACCCTGCCAGTCACCCCACAGATTGGCCCCATCACCTGCCAGGCCTAGGGACCCTACCTGTGCACAAATTTCATGCAACGGGCCTCTAGTCCTATATAATAAAACCATACTATGCAAATTGACTGAACAGCAGAATGACCTGTTACTATGACACACACTGACGCTCAATGCAGGAGCTGCCCCCTGGTGGTCAGTGCACTCCCTCAGGAGGAGTGCCGCTCAGCCAGAAGCCGAGCTCATGGCTGGCGAGCACATTAGCAGTAGCGGGAGCCTCTCCCACCTCTGTGGCAGCGCTAAGGACCCCTCGGGGGACGTCTGCTAAGGGGTTCCGAACTGTGAAAGGGCTCAGGCCCTGCTGAGGGGAACCCCTCTTCCGCCCAGTGCATGAATGTCGTGCACTGGGCCTCTAGTTAGTAAATAAGCATCAATAGTTGATGTTCAGGATAATTGGACACCATCTGTAGTCAATTGATCCAATTTGGGTCAAAAAACAGAGTTGGTCTAATTTATTTTAAAGATATAATTTACATACCATAAATTCCCCCTCTTAAAGTATATAATAGTTAATTTTTAGTATATTTACAAAGTTGCGCAATTATCACCACTGACTCTAAAAAATTTTATCACCCCAAAAGGAAACCCCATACCATTAGCACATCCTGGCCCCCCCCCCCCCCATCCTCCCCACTCCACAACTACTAATCTATTCTCTGCCTCTGTGGATTTGCCTATTCTGGACATTTTATATAAACGGAATCATAATATGTGGCCTTTTGTGTCACATTTCACTTATAACGTTTTCCAGGTTTGTCCATGTTGTAGCATGTGTCAGTTCTTCATTCATTTTTATGGCTAAATAATACTTCATTATATGGATATATAACATTTTGTTTATACATTCATCAGTTGATGGGTATTTGGATTATTTCTACTTTTGACTATTATGAATAATGTTTCTGTTAACATTCTTGTATAAGTTTTTGTGTGGATGTATGTTTTCAGTTCTCTTGTAGTATTAGTAAAATGTCTGGGTCATAGGGTAACTCTATGTTTAACTTTCTTCAGAATTACAAAACTATTTTTCAAAGAAGCACCATTTTATATGTCTGCTAGCAATATATGAGGGTTCCAATTTCTCCAAATTTTCAACACTTGTCACTGTCTTTTTTATTATCACTATCCTAGTGGATATGAATTATATCTCATTGTAGTGTGTATTTTTTTATTCCTTTCCCAAGGGTTTGTTTTATTGATTTTTAGAGAAGGAAAGAGAGAAACATTGATTCATTGCTTCCTGGACGTGCCTTTCTTAGCTCCTAGAATCTGTCATTCTCTGCCACATATAGTTTGTTTCTTAAAGGCCAACAGGACATCATCTGTGCCTCCAAATCTCTCTTAACTTCTGTCTCTGCCTTCTAGACTCAGATTTAAAGAGCTAGAGTGATTAGGTCAGGCCAACTCAGGATAAATCTCCCCTTTGCTGAACTCAAAGTGAACTGATTAGGGACATTAATTATATTTTTGCTATATAACCTCATTGCCAGAGTGATAGCCTATCATAGTCATAAGTCCTGTTCTTCTTCAAGGGGAGAGACTTATTATATAGGGCATGTAACCCATGGGATGGAAATATTTGGATCTATCTTAGAATTTGACCTCCAACAGCCAGCCACAAGAACTAAGTAATAGATGTCATTGATAGGGCCTTTAATAATCAATATAAATTGTTTGAATATGTAGGATGCTCATGCTTGACTATAACATTGGTCCCATAGCAAAAATATCTTCAAGTAGGAGAGATGGTGATACAGGTAGAAAAATCAAATGATGCCAAACAGACAAACAAACAAGCAACCCCGTCTTTGCTTTTAAAAGAATTCAACTTGCCATATATCTTTTGCAAAGGCCTTCAAAGCAACCTTTGCCCACATCCTGCACCGCCCCCCCCCCATCCTCCCCTCTCCACAGCATCTATCAATCTAACTGCTTTTCCTTCTGACTTCCTTAGGTAGGTCAATCATTTGCTTCTCTCCTCACTAAACTTGCCTCCTTCTTTGCCTGTTGTGTAGGCCTGGGCACACGGAGGCAGCAGTACTATTTTGTGAATTGGTTAACCGGGTTAGCAACTCTCATCAATGGGACTAACGTCTCTAGCCCAAGTCTTCAGGGGCGGAGCCTAGGGTGTAGCGCTGATGGTCACCAATAGGAGGCGCTCCCCCACGTCTTGGCTCCGCGTTTTTGTTTTTGTTTTTGTGCTTCTGGGCCGCTCTTTCTCGCAGCCCGTCTCTATGGTTTCCGTTGTGTTTTCTCCGGAATAGGCGGAGCTTCCGGTTCCGGCGGGGCCGTCCCTAGCGGCGGAAATGGCGGCTACAGCGGCGGAGGCCGCGGCCTCAGGCTCTGGAGGACCCCGGGAAGAGGCTGAGGCCCCCGGCCACGCCTGGAATGAGTCCCAGCTGCGAAGTTACACCTTCCCGACGCGGCCCATCCCGCGTCTGAGCCAGAGCGACCCCCGGGCGGAGGAGTTCATCGAGAATGAGGTAGGGGGCGGGGCCGTGTCCCCTGCGGGAGCGGGGGAGGGAGCAGGTTGGGAGGAGAGGTCAAAGGCGAGCGACGATGGAGGTGGGACCTGGCCGGGCGGTGGACTGGGGCCTGAGGGGCGCTGGAGAGGGAGGCCAGGAGAAACGGGACTTGCGGGGTTCGTGTTGGCGAGCAGACGGGGTTACTCGGAAGTTGGGAAGTGGCTGGAATGACGGAACCAGAGCCCACCGGTCCTCGGGGTGACTTCCTTTGTGCTGCTTCACCTGATGTTTTCCCTTAGGAGCCTGTGGTGCTGACCGACACGAATCTCGTGTATCCTGCCCTGAAATGGGACCTGGACTACTTGCAAGAGAACATTGGCCACGGAGACTTCTCTGTGTACAGCGCCAGCACCCACAAGTTCCTGTACTACGACGAGAAGAAGATGGCCAATTTCCAGAACTTTAAGCCCAGGTCCAACAGGGAGGAGATGAAGTTCCATGAGTTTGTTGAGAAACTGCAGGATATCCAGCAGCGAGGAGGAGGAGAGAGGTACGGTCCCGGTGGTGGGTTTCTGTGGGCTCGGAGGCAGGCCTTTTCTTTGCCGGCACTCGAGTGAGGAGACGGAGGAGCTGGGTGCGTTCGCAGAGTGGAGGGATGAGAGGGTGACGACCCGTGCTCTGTGGTTCTCTAGTTCTTTGTCAGCTTCTTAAAGTGAGGGTCACCGTTGCCTACCAGGGTCCGGTAGGTGAACAAAAATGAAGTTGTTTGGGTGAAAACTACCGTGAGGCGAAATATATACACCCCGTTCCAAGTCAGAAGTCGAGACTTGACTTGTATCCATTTGGGAGTTCCGTTTCAGGACTGCCAGATATTCAGGTTTTTTCAAGAGAAGCCAGAAATCGAGGATTTTTACTTAAGATCTTTTTACTTAAATGTGCACAGCTAATTCACATTTTTAAAGATGCTGCGAGGAGCCGAACAGAAATGTCTGTTGTTGGATTTGGGCTTGAGATGACCCGTTTGCAGGCTAATGGCTGGGGATAGTTAAGGCCGAAGAGTTACATAAATGTTGAGATTCTGGGGTGAAGGATATTAGGGTCCTCTAGCTTAGGGGAGATCAGATTAGGTTGGGGAGGGGCGTATATTGATGTTCCAGGTGGTACTGGCAATAGCAAAGGCAACACACACAGAAGTGTTTCTTTCTTTCTGCTTTCATGCCTGTGTACGAGGACAGCCCCTTAGGTAGGTCCCAGACAGCATTGCCCCTGGGGAATTGCTTTCACTAAGTTCGTGGCGAACGACCCTCTGCATCTCACCTTGGTGCCCTGTCTTAACCTTCCTGCCTCAGTTCTCTTTCTTACTACTCCCTGTTAGCAGTATGTGGCTGAGTGAATGAATTTGAAATATCTTTTTTCCATCTTCCTGACACTTAGCAGTTACACAATGATAGGACTTTGACTAAAAGAGTTTCCAGAGTCTGTACTATGATTGATCTGTTATTTTTGTCTTATAAAACCTGATTGAGTTGAGTTGTCTCATGCATTAATTTCCTTAAAATTAATAGCATGTACGTGCGCACGCATATGCATAGACACATCCAACGTTCAGATTGAGAGCTATTTAAATAGCGCTGGTGGAGTGTAATTCCTTTTAATGAACATATGGACTAGAATAAGCATGAGATAAAACACATGAATCCCCTGGTTCCTCATTCACTTTAAGTTTCTTATCCTGTAGTGAGAGCATTTCCCCCTCACTAAGTATGAGCTATGAGTGTAGTCTCTTCTTTTTGGGTGACTCAAGGAAAAATTTTCCTATGAGCAAGTTTTACCCTACCTGCTGACTTGAGCATCAGCCAACTCCACTGCATAATTGTACAGGTTGTTGTGATTCTGGGATGAAGGCTATTAACATCCTCTTGAGCTCTTTTGATATTTACTGTTTAGGTATAATGGAAAATGTTTAGATTCATGTTTCATGAATGGTCCTGCCTCTCTTAAAGTTACTTGTAAAATTTTTGTATGTGTATGTATATTATAATCTCTGGGAAGAGTCCAAAGGTTGCATTTGAGTCTTGTCCCCAAAAAGGTAGCTAATGTTTCTAGCTAATTGAGATTTCTAGTTAAAGTGGCCTTAAACATCATGCTTCTAGGCACTGATACCTTTGAGCCTTTTGAAGTAACATTCTCAGGACCAGGAAAGGACTGCTTCTGTACTTAACTTCCAGCTTGTCCCCTTATTAATGTGTCTTGTGGGCTTGATTACGTGTGTCTGGGTTTTCATATACCTTAAGTAACTTCTGATCTTCCTTAGGGGTGTTAGGAGCCTTGGGCCTGATGAGGCATCTTCCTTCAGATGTAGAAAGCTGCTACAGAGAGGTGGCTGAATCAATTAAGATAAACTAGGCTTCAAGCCAGAGCTCCGCAACTTTATTTCTCACTCACACTACATGTTCATCACAGGTCACCTGGAGTAGGCTGTGCTCTTTTTTGAGAAATATGAAACGCTTCACAAATCTGTGTGTCATCCTTGTGCAGGGGCATGCTAATCTCTGTATCGTTCCAGTTTTAGTGTACGTGCTGCCTAAGTGAACAGAGGAGGAAGCTCTGCTCTTACATCATCATTTTCACTTCAGGGCCCGGATTGGCCCTGTAGCTTCTACCTGAAACTTTGCAGTTGCTGTGGCAGAGAGAAAAGATGTGGTGGTAGTGTGTGCTGGTTCTTACAGTTACAGTTTGGAAGCAACACAAGTTACTTCTGTGGACATTTCCTTGGCCAAAGCAAATTAAATGATCAAAGCAAGTTAAATGGCTTCAAAGGGGTATAGAAGAATAACGCTCCCGCAGGGAAGGAACTGGCTCTTGGTGAACAGTTATATGATTTGTTACAATGGCCATTGAGGGCCAAAGGGGATGCCTTGGGCCCTGAGAATCTCTGGAACAAGGGTGATTCATCATTGTAGGCTCTGTGGATAGACTTTGAGGAATCTATGAAAGAAATTGTATGAAAGTTCGTTCTGTGTATGTGCATTTTTCTGGGGAACCTTCCTTGGATTCGTAAAGGATTTATGCTGTGACCCAGAAAAACTTAATCACTTCTTTAAAGTAAGAAGTTTGGTGTCCGAAGAAAGATAGTTAAGGATTCAGTTCTGTGAGAATCCATGTTGGTTAAGATTCACATGATAGTGGTTGTTCTCTGTGGGCGATGATATTTTGGGTTTAGCTTAGATTTCCAGATGTGGGGAGGCCATGCCAAGGGACTGTGTGTACATGCACTAATGGGATCTTCTTCTTGGGGAACATAGGTTGTATCTGCAGCAAACACTCAATGACACTGTGGGCAGGAAGATTGTCATGGACTTCTTGGGTTTTAACTGGAACTGGATTAATAAGCAACAGGGAAAGCGTGGCTGGGGGCAGCTGACCTCCAATCTGCTGCTCATCGGCATGGAAGGTAAGAAATCTTTCAGAAAGCAGCATAGCTTGGAGTCGTTCAAACCCGGTTCCTAATCCTGTGTCCACTATTTATTCCCTCCTTGACTTTGAACGAGTCACTTAACTTCTCAAGCCTCAGCCACCTCATCTGCAAAAGGACCATGATAGTATTTTATAAGTAGCTGTGAAGGTGAAATAAGATAATTTATGTTGTTTTTAAGATAGTTTCATGCACTCTAAAAAGTTTTCCCTTCCTTAGTTATTGTGTGAATGTGTATACTCAGATATTAGGGATCTCTGCAGTATTGCTTTTCTCTATTGGATCTGTTTGTATTCAAAAGATTTTTATCCCAGTAGAAGAGGGAATGTATTTTTCCAATATAAGCTGAACCTTAACTTCTGAACAAATAATACATTCATGGGGTTTAATTCAAAAGGTATAAATAGATATGTAGTGATAAATCTCTCTTCCACACCCAGTTTCTCTCCCTGGAAGCACCACATGTTATTAGTTGACTGTGTATCCTGCTAGAGAATTTTATGTACACACAAGCAAATATGTGAATATGTTCTTTCATGTGTGTTTTTTTTTCTTTTGAATAAAATGAGAAGCCTTTAAATTCCAGTCAGAACAAGGAGAGCTGCTTATCTCATTCTTATTATTTCCAGCACTAGCTTGGTGACAGGCTCATACTAAGTAAATGGTGAATAAATTGGGTTGAACAAGGAAGCAGAGTAATTATTCATTGTTGTTCACTGCTGGACTCAGATCTCTCCGCCCTTTGATTATCCTTTCTTCAGATTTAGGTGCAGTTTATGGATTGACTTTTAACCTGTCCCTTGGAAACCAACTCTTGGTTGACCTGTCAGGAGCCAGTTCTAGTTTATTTGACTCTGCATTTTTTTTTCTTTTAAATATATTTTTATTAATTTCAGGGAGAGGAGAAAAAGATAGAACATTAGTGATGATAGAGAATCATTGATCGGCTGCCTCCTGCATACCCTGCACTGGGGATTGAGCCCACAACCTGGGCATGTGTGCCCTGACCAGGAATCGAACTGAGATCTGGTTCATGGGTCGACGCTCAACCACTGAGCCACATCAGCTGGTTTTTTTGACTCTGCATTTTTCTATTGCCTTGTCCTCTGGTAGAGTGTAGGCAAGTGGATTTGTCGGGTAGAGTTGAGAGAGCAGACCCTCTTTGGGGATGCCAGGGACTCTCAGCATTTAAGAAGGCAGCTGTCTTGACCCACCCAGGTAGACCTGAGAATGTCTTCTACACTCCATGCCCTGCAGGGGCCCTTAAGTTTTTAAGGATTGTGCGAAGGATAAACAACATACGTGGCCCCAGTTATAATGAGTAGATAGAGCACATACTAGGGCAGAACTAATTCAAGGTGGCATTTAAAATAATTTGCTTTATTCAAGTTGAATAGCTCTCTTTTAGGAATCTGATTTGTACCCCTATGAGAATCAACATCCCCAGTGTTGCTCTAAGAAGTGTTGCACCTTACAGGTGTGTTGACGTGGGAGGAAAGGTTGAGAATCTTTGCCCTCCAAAAGGGCTACTCAGGCACACTCTCCCGGGAATATGTTCGGGCCTTTCCGTTCCCCTCTCTTCTTCCCCCACAGGTGTGTATCTCCTAAACTCTAAGGGTTCCCATGAGACTGCAACCAGGGGAGCAGTGGGCGGCTGCAGCTTGTCCTGGGCTAACCCCCAGAACCTGTCTCCTTCTCTCTGACTCTCCAGTGAGCTGACAGCAGCTATGCCTTGGCTCATTTCTTTCCCATAAGGTTTCTAGAGAGCCAAAGCATCCCTGCCTAGTCTCTCTCCTGTCGCTTCTTCTCTCGTAGAGACAGTTTGTTTCACTGTCCCCAGCTTTAATAAACGTATTCTCAAAATAAAGAATAAAAAACGAGCTACCCAAAGCAAGTACGTATTCATGCAACTTAAAATGACTAGTTAACTCCATCAAAGACGATCATGCAGAGCAAAGAAGGGCATTGTTGATACCAGTCATTTCATTTGTTTCTAACTCTTGTTTTACTGCCCTTGAATTCTTGCCATGGTCAAGAAGCGTATAAGTATATATAATATATTACTTTGTTAGACTTGTATGATTTTAATGTGCTATTGCTTCCAGTAAGGGCAACAGCCATCATTTAAGAAAGTCTACTTTGCTAATTAATGTTGAATCCTTATTGCTGGACTTATTACTGATTAAAAGTGTAACACCACCCTGGCTGGTGTGGTTCAGTTGTTTGAGCATGGTCCCTTGCACCAAAAAGTTACTGGTTTGATTCCCGGTGGTTTGATTCTCCGTGGTTTGATTCTCGGTTAGGACTGATGCCAGGATTGCCTGCTCCATCCCCGGTAGGTGGCGTGCAGGAGGCAGCCGATTGATGTTTTGTTCTCACATCTGTTTTTCTTTCACTCTCCTTATCCCTTCCTCTTCAAAAATCAATAAAAAAATATTTTTAAAAAATACATCCTCAAATATATATATATTTTAAAAAGTGTAACACCTAATTCGCTGAGATTTTAATTGCCATCTCCCTGATTCTGCCTGATTTTTTTATTAGGAAGCCTTAGCTGAGTGGGCAGGCTGGTTTCTCTCCAGCACGGGGCCCTGTGTTCCAGCCTGTGCAATAGAGGCACTGCTCTGAATAAGAAAATGTCTTTCTTCTTCCAGGAAATGTGACACCTGCTCACTATGATGAACAGCAGAACTTCTTTGCTCAGATAAAGGGCTACAAGCGATGCATTTTATTCCCCCCGGATCAGTTTGAGTGCCTCTACCCATATCCTGTTCATCATCCGTGTGACAGACAGAGCCAGGTGAGCTCCTGATCTGAGGAAGGTACAGAACTCCTTGGGGATCCAAGGTTGGCATGACTTTCCCCTTCCTTGTGGTGGTATGCTAGGTTTGGACAAACTCAGAGGATAATTTCACAGTGTAGCTCATACAGGGTGGGGCAAAAGTAGGTTTACAGTTGTTCATATGGAAAATAATACAGTAATTAATTAATAATACAAGAATAAACTGTTTCACATACAACTCTAAACCTCCTTTTGTCCCACCTTGTATATTTCAGGCCTCTGTGGAAGTCCCCTCATGTTTATAAATATAAACAGCCCTGTAGAGCTAATTCTGGAGGGCAGACCCTACGGTTGATGCTGATGGAGTCAGGTCACCACCCTGTTTGATTGGATTAATAGTTCATGGAACAAAATGTGTTTATGTCTCTATTGGATTTAATAACTGTTTTCTTTTGTCATGGATGGTCTCACTTTTTGATAAAAAGGAGGACGAATAGAATTGAGATATGTCACTTAATGTCTTTTCTGGATCCAAGTGAGGTATATGGTTTACTTTGTGGCCAAACAAAGAGGTTCTTTTCTTCTTAAATTGAAAGCTGCCTAGTTACTTCATGTAGGAATTTTGACTGGTTAGAAAGTGTGTCTGGGAGAAAGTTCCTGAAGGTTTGAGTGAAGGATGAGTCCTCATTATTCATATCTGCAGGCCATGAGTAGGTTTTCTGACCTGCAAGCTGTGATGTTTGGCTTCTGACCTCAGGAGCCCTGAAGCCGAGGATTCTTTACCACTCAGTATTGAGTGTGGCCTCTCTACATCGTCCTCTGAGAGAGACTGTGTATTTTTAACATATGTTGTGTTTTCTGCTGGATATAAATTTTAAGTCTTTTTTTTTTTAAGGCATCTTTGTAGACTACCAGAGTAACTTTCACATAATCCTTAATGATAAAAATTTGGTGATCGACTGATTTTTTTTTTCTTTCTCTTGAACCTCTCAGGTGGACTTTGACAATCCTGACTACGAGAGGTTCCCCAATTTCCAGAACGTGGTTGGTTACGAAACAGTGGTTGGTCCTGGTGATGTTCTTTACATCCCAATGTACTGGTGAGGAGGGGGCTAGGACTGAGGACTTCTTGGGAGCTTTCTTTTCCATTCCCTGAAAAGCCTTATCTGTGTCCCTTGAGTTGTGACAGGATTGGTCTAATGTGATCTACAGGAAGGTTGGCATATCCAGATGTGAGCATCCTGAACATGGGGGAAATCACAACCCTCTCTCTAGCCCCATGGTGTGTGTGAGAGGATGAGCATGAAGATCCTGTCCTCTTTATTTCTCCTAGCTGGACTCCTAGTTTCCCGTCCCTCCCTCTGAAAAGTATTGGTGGCAAACAGGAACCTGTTTATTTTCTTGCAGGTGGCATCACATAGAGTCATTACTAAATGGGGGGATTACCATCACTGTGAACTTCTGGTATAAGGTGAATATGGGTTTTTTTCCTAGATGGGGCTGGGGTGAGGTAGGTGTAATACATTATTTGGGGGTAGAGTGGGGAGGTTGGCTATTTCTGGAGTGATCCCAGGTCTTTGGGGAGATGAAGAGGAATGGGCTTGAACGGTATTTCTTAGAAGGGAGGATGGTGCCTAGGAATCGTGGGTGACACCGAAGCTTTCTGCTAAAGACATTTCCTGAGCTGCTGCTTCCTTTGCAGGGGGCCCCCACCCCTAAGAGAATTGAATATCCTCTCAAAGCCCATCAGAAAGTGGCCATAATGAGAAACATTGAGAAGATGCTTGGAGAGGCCTTGGGGAATCCACAAGAGGTATGTGGCTGCCCCAAGGTGGCACTCCTGTGGTTCGGTGGCAGTGATCAGGGAAAGTCAGGATTGGTGTCACATTCTCCATAGCTCCTCTGTTTCATATCTGTTATCCTCTCCATAGAGGTTATGGGTATGTTCAGAAAAGCCTTGTTTTCTGCTGAGAGCTGGGCCTGACTGGCGGATCAATTATAATCTGTTCCATGCTAGTAGTAATGTTCCCCGTGGGGCTTGTGTGCCAGCTGGGACCCCTGAGGGGATTCTTCTGGAACAGGAAGTGAGCAGTAAAGCATCTCCTCACACTCTCCAGCTGTGCCAAGGCTCTTCTAGATTGAGACCTGCTTCCCACATAGGTGTGCCAGTGGCTCATTGGGCAAATGGGGGAGGTTTGTATTCATAACACTCTAGCCTCCATCCTGTGGGTATCCTCAGCATCCAAAGGACCTGTGGGGTTTCGAGATGGCATTACCCTCGATTGCAGGTGATCTTTTCAGTATATAAAGGCATATAACATTCTTAAGGCACATTTAAGAAACATGCAAACACTCTTGGGTATTTGAGGATTATTAGTCCTCTGACCTTCTGTTTGTTGTTTGGTGCTGCTTACAAATACAGGGTATTGTGAGAGGGAAGAAAATACAAGGTGAGCACAAAGAAGATAGCCATGCCCCGGAACACTGGGTTGACCTTCAGGAAGAGAGTTGGTTAGAGGGCATACAAGATTGAATGAAAGCTTTCTCCCCCCCCTTGGCTAGACATTGAATGTCTTTAGACACATGCCTGTCCGGCTCCAGGGTCTGGGAAAAGGCAGTTCTAACTGGCTCCTCATGTCTTTTTGCAGGTGGGGCCCTTGTTGAACACAATGATCAAGGGCCGATACAACTAGCCTGCCAGGAGTCGAGGCCTCCTGCCAGGTGACTGCTAGCTCATCCACACCGCTTCATTGATGAGGACAGGAGACTCCAAGCACTAGTATTGCACGAAGCACTTAATGGACTGGACTCTTGCCATGGCCCTGGAGGCAGGTGTTTGGGACAAGGCAGGGTGGTTGGCGAGCCACTCCCATTTGGAGGGACTTGGTGCCCTTGCCTCTGTGCCCCAGCACCTTCTCTCCCTGCCCCCCTAAAGTTCTGCATTCAGTGTGTGGAGTTCCAGCTTCTGGTTTTCATCATGTCTGTGTGTGTCAGTCTGTCAACCTTGGGATGTGTGTATGCGTGTGTGTGCATGCACACCCATGTGTGTCTCTGTTCCTTGCGCCCTTCTGGATCAGGACCCCACTCTGGCCCAGACCTATCTCCTGCAACCTCCGTGCCTCAGCCTGAGATAGAGGAGATGCTCTTGGATGCCCGCTACATCAGGCTACAGGGCCAGAGCTATCCTGATGTTTAGGTCGGTCGGCTTCCTTCAGGTTTCACAGAATCAGGTTCTAGGATGGGTGGGAATGGCTACTGGGACTCTACTGGGGAGAGTGAGAAGGAGGCTTGCTTTGAGAGCCGGGAGAGCTTCCTATGAGAGAGAATTAGACAGGTTCCAACTTGGACCTTCATGCTCAAGCCATACATAGAAAAGAGCCTTGGGACACAAGAACCAAGGATTGTGCATAAATTTCAAATTGCAGTTACATACAGCTCCTCTCTTTCAGCACCAGCTCTTAATCCCTGTGCTTAGTACCAAGGGAGTCCTCCTAGCATTGGCTTCTCTAGGTTCTATGGGTGCACACCTCTGTGCAGTGTGTGTGTGTGTGTGTGTGTGTGTGTGTGTGTGTGTGTGTTTTCACACTGGCCTGCCTCTCTGCTTACCAAGTCTCTCTACTGCAGTGGGAACCCCAGGGCAATACGGCCTGACCTAACCTAAAGATTTTAAACTCAGTTTCAGCCATTGGATGTTGGTCAGGTCTCACAGCAACCTGCCTGAGGCTGACTGGCTAGAACCTTTTCTGCCTAGGCAGGCTACACGCTCTATGTCTGAAGAGCTTCCTGGCTCAGTAGACAAAATGGGGTCAAGCTTTAGCAGCTAACTCACTACCTGTCATCCACCTCATGACAAGGACAAAAATGTAGCCTTGTCTCTTAAAGCCAGCACCTCTGCCAGACCCCACTAATGTTCCACAAACACCCTCAAAGGTCAGGGCAACTGGTGGAGCACAGAAGTATAATTTCCTTTTCACAGCTACTTATGAGAACCCCTCAGGGCTGCAGCTTACCACTGGGCAGCTGTGCACTGCACAACTCGAAGGGCCCTCTTCTCATGTATTCAGTGGGATTGGGCAGTGTGGTGGGCCTGTGTCTTGTCACCTCCACTTCCATCTCATGTCCCTTCTCTCTGGAAGGAAAGAGGAGGTGGAGTATTTGGGTTTCTGTACTTTTTTCTTTTTTCCTACCAAAGGTTTACTTCAGTGACTGAGCTATGGCTCTTACCCCCAAGCTCAGTTTACAGTTACAGTGCACTGATGGACTGAGGATGCGTGTGTTTGTGTGTGCGCATCTGTGTATGTATTTTAAGTACCCGATTCTGGGTTCTCTGATGCAC
The DNA here is from genome assembly GCF_028538775.1 of Myotis yumanensis. Taxonomy (NCBI): domain Eukaryota; kingdom Metazoa; phylum Chordata; class Mammalia; order Chiroptera; family Vespertilionidae; genus Myotis; species Myotis yumanensis. The sequence continues at coordinate 18,769,715 of NW_027223764.1, read as the reverse complement.
TGTGTGTGCGTGCAAACACGGTACCTTCTCAAGTGTAGTTCTTTCAAATATAGCCAATGCTGGAAAATGTGATCGCAGTGATCTCCATCTCTCCATCTCTTTTTGGGAAAGAGGAGCATACAGAGAAACCAAGGCAAACGGAGGATAAACTTGACCACAACCACACTTTGAAAGAGAGCAGATTGTTTTTGTTCTCCTTAGCAGGTCTGCTGCATTACTGGGTCAGCCTGCAAAGATGTGGGTGGTGTGCAGCAGGGAGGTGTGTGCCACGCAGCTGGTCCTTGCTGGGCGCTGTGCTGACCTAAGGGGAATGGGGGGCAGGGACCTGCACAGGATTGGTTGTGATCCTTGGGTAATATAATACTGACCCCTGATTAGACACCTAATGTGTGCCTAGTGCTTTTATCTGTGTTCCTCACTATCCTGCAAGGTAGATATTCTCATTTTACAGATGAAGAAATGGGCTTAGAGAGGTTAAGTAATTTGTGGCAATCAGGATTCCAGCCTATGCTGTTTGGCTACAAACCCCTGCTGCTCCTTTGCCAACAATGTTGATTCTTTTACCTCCTCCCTTGTACTACCTCAGATCTCATTCCACTGGACACTGTCTGGTGCTGGCGAGTTTAGCCCAAGAGAGTGCAGAAGATACAGCACTGGGTAACAGCTCTCCTGGGCTCCAGCTAAAGACATCTGGGGAAAACTGCCGGGAAGCCATGTAACACGTTCATAGTGCTGCAAGGAGCTACAGGGAGACAAGCTCTAGATCCCATTGTGTTCCTAGTGTGTCCTTGAGTAGGTTTCATGACTTCTCCCAGCTTGCTTCTACATTGATGGAATTGAAGACCTAGTTCTAGGTGCTCACTAAGAACCTTGATTCATGTTCTGCTGTTTCCTTATCCCCCAAGGAAGAGGTTGAGTCTTTTGCCTTTACTTGCCTAGGTTAGGGCCATTTGGGCTCAAATTCTACTTGGGACAGAGGAATCATTTGTGCTGTGTTACCCCTATTGTGGAGGCAGACCCCATGGGAAGGTGGGGGGTTGTGTCTGTATGGAGGTCAGCCATGTTGCAGGCTCCTATTTTTACACCAGTAGGTACAGAGGAAACTACTCTTTTGTGAAGTCAGATATTGTTGGGGATTTGGAGTTTGGGGGATGGAGGAGGGGCTGTTCTGGGCATCAGTTGAGCAGATGCCCAGGATGCCTGGGGGAGACCAGCTTCCCCTACAAATCAGAGCTCTAAATTACAAGGTTTTTACCAACGCGAACAGTTGGGGGACGTCGTCTGCTCTCATTTGCGTAATGGTTTCTGTCACTGGTGATTAGACACAGGATGAAGGAAAAGAAATTTGACAATTAGGAATGAGCCATCATTAATCTGAATCTGTTAGGAGACAGAGAGGGGAAGAATCCTTATCACTGGGCCAGCCAGTGTGGGGAGACCCTCCTGCCCCCCAGAGATACACCCCTTTATTGTTCCCACAAGGAGGCTGAGGTGGTATTTCTTAAAGCAGACGAGATGGGCCCAGTCCCCAGCCTGAGATGGACACAGGAACACACATACAGGCACAAGCCAGCACGGAGAGATGGGTGTCAAGTGCATCGTAGGGCAAAGGCTAACAATGGAGTACTTTTGATAGGTGCTATTTGTGAAGAATGTTTTTGTAATCAGCTCTCCAGGTGCCCTACCAGTGGCAAGTAATTATTACATTTCAATCCTGTAGAGCGGAGGAAACCTGGTCTTTATCCTCTAGGACAGCGGTTCTCAACCTGGGGGTCGAACGACCCTTTCACAGGGGTCGCCTAAGACCATTGGAAAACATATATAATTACATATTGTTTTTGTGATTAATCACTATGCTTTAATTATGTTCAATTTGTAACAATGAAATTGGGGGTCACCACAACATGAGGAACTGTATTAAAGGGTCGCAGCATTAGGAAGGTTGAGAACCACTGCTCTAGGAGCTTCTGCCTAGTTGGAGAAGAAACCACAGGAAACCACCAGAAGTTATGAGAGCATGGATTGTACACTCTGTGAGGACAAGATTAGAGGCTGCTGAGGAAGGAGGCAGACCAGCAGAAAGCAGAGCTCTTCCTCCAGGCTTCTCCAAGCACCTGGACTCCCCAGAAAGGGATTCTGGGCCTCCCAGCAACATTGGTTCCCCCCACAGTACAGCTTAGTTACATGGAGGTCACTGAGGCCTGCGCCCAGATGTGTGAGCAGGTAATAAGATTAACGAAAAGGCTCAGTCTTAGCAGTGGAGAGTGCCAGTTTGGATCTTCTTACTTTCCTGACCTGTGATAGTTGTGTTGATTTACCCAAGATTAGTGCATCTGTTCTCTGTGTGCTCTGTCCTCTTGCTATTTTGTCCCTTCTGTACCTTCCGGTTTAGCTTTTCTAACTCTGCTAGTCTTCAGCCAGCTCTGCTTAATCCTCACAGGTCTTGAGATCCTCAGCAGAGTCCTGCTGAAAACTTTTGGTGCATTTCTGGGGGATGAAGCCTCAGACACTGGCAGCCTTGAAGTCCAGGGGCCGATGGTCAGTGAGGACTCCAGAGATGGGTGAGGGAGGGTGCTTAGAGAGTTGTGAACAGTGGAGAACAAATGAGAGGGTATTGGGCAGGAGACTTCCCAGTAGTGAGGCCTGGCAGGTCAGGGAGGGAGGAAGAACCAGTTTGTTTTTCCATTTAAATGCATCTGTGTGCCTTAGGGTCAAGCATTTCAGGGATGGGGGCATTTCTCAGGTGTGTTTTTTAAAAAAATTGTTTTTGTCGTTGATCCTCACTCAAGGATATTTTTTCTATTGATTTTTAGATAGAGTAAGAGGGAGGGGGGGGGATAGAGACAGACAGACATCCATCAGTTTGAGAGAGAGACATTGATTGGTTATCTCCTGCACCCCAAAAGGCTGGGGATCAAAACCTGCAACCCAGGTATGTGCCCATGACTGGGAATTGAACCCATGACCCTTCAGTGCATGGGCCAATGCTCTCACCACCAGCCAGGGCTCTCAGGTGTTTTTGGCGATGCCCCGAGTCACCAAGTTTAGCTTTCTTTCATTTCAGTGTTTTCTGGGAGGAAACAGCATATTGAGTAGTCCTGTGTCAGGAGTGGAGATCTTAGGTGAGAAAGGCCCAGGAAGTTGGGGCAGCAGGCAACAGGGACCCAGTGGTCAGCTTATACCCACGCTCTCTCTTCAGTACTCTGAGTATTTAAGTACAGGAGCTGATCATGGGCCTCGCTTTCTTCCCCACCTAAAATCTGGTCTTCGAGTAACATTGGGAAGCAGAAGTGTCCTTAACCTCAGTGAGAAACATCCTAACACAGTGTTTAAAATCATGGATTTTGGAATCCAATGTATTTCGTTCAGATTTCTAGCTTTGCTAACTTGCCAGCTGGGTTTGACTTAACCTCTCTGAGCCTGTTTCCTCAATTATAATGGTATGTGTGGTAGGGAAGGGTAGTGGTGGTGGTGGTTACATTATGTGACTTATTCAGGAACTTGATTTCAGTGATTCCTTCCTTCATTAAAGCATAGGGAAGAATAAGGAAAATACCCTGGGGAAACCCATGTTGAGCTGGGATCAGACAGAAGAGCCTTGTTACCTAAACCTGTCCCAGAGGAAGGGAAAAAAGGAACGAGTCTAAGATCATCTGCCTCCTAGGCCAGGCTTTACTGCTGTCTACAGCAGCCTGGGGACAGGGTGGGAAGCTGTCAGGTAAGAGTGCTCTTTACACTGAATGAGTTCCCCTTACACCTGGTGAAGCTGTTGCCAACCTCACACTGTGAGATACCTTGGCAGTCAAATCAGGTCCCCTTGGTTCAGTTTTATCCCATGCCCCTCGATGTATTTAAGTTGGATTGTTCTAGGACAGAGGCATTCAGAAGAGAATTCAGAAATACATAAGACAGGGCTCTTAATAGCTACCATTTGTGGAGCACCCTGGAGCATTTTTGTTTCAGACCCTGTGCTTGCAGTTCAGTGGGGGCAACAAGCAGGCAATTAGCATTACAGGTGCACAGAGGAGAAACACCTGACAAGCTCAGTAGGCTTCCTGCAGGAAGTAATATATTTAAGCTGATATGCTTGAAAGATAACCAGGGGTTGGGGAGTAGTAAAAGGCATGAATTTCTCCTCTGACTTCTCTCCCAGTTCCAAAACAAACACTCTGTTCCTCCATGTTTAAGGCTTTTGTTAATCACTCCTGGGAAGGAACTGTCAGCCAGGCAATGGACCTCAAGAAGAAGAAAGCCTTTTGGTTAGCCACGAATCTTTGAAAGTCATTTTGGTTTTTGGCCCAGGTTCATCCTGGGGTGCAGGTGGATTGGACTTGGTCGTTTGCAGTCCCTCTTCCTCAGAAGACTGGCCTCTGGAGCTGCCCTGCCACCCTACTTGGAAGAGCTGCTGGACTCAATTCAGAACTCAACCCGAGATATATTCTGGCTGCCTGGATTTCTCCCGCCTCTTCCACACATATCTCACTGATCTCCTAGGTTCTGCTCCCACCACTAGCCACTCTCCCCTCCCCTCTCCGAACTGAGGCCCTCCCCTCCCCCCATCCTCTTGTCCTCTGACCCTGGTCCCTAGCCATAGGTGAAAAGGACCTCTCTCTAACTTGTACTAAGCCCTCTCTGGACTATAGGCTATTCTGTAGTCACTTTGCATTCACCTGTTTGCTTCAAAATCTAAGCTACATCTGGGCTAGGTTTTTACTACCTTGAGTATATAGCAGTATAGGATATTGGTTGAGAATGAGAGCTGTACATACTTGTCTTTGAATCCTAGATCTGTTTGCTATGTGACCTTGGGCAAATGACAAACTGCCTGAAGCTCATCTTCATATATGTGGGGTAACATTACCTACCTTGTCAGGATTACATGAAGTGTGTTAAAAAGGACTTAACAGAGTGATTTCCATAGCAAGGGCCCAGTCATCAATGGCTTCTAGTGGTGCCAGCCCTCTCTCTTTCAAAGCCTTTACCTTTCTTTCCTAGCTAGCTTCCTGACTTAAGGTCCTGCTTCCAGCGTCAGGGCAAGTATAGTTGTCGGCTCATCAGCAAAGCAGAGGGAGGAGATTAACTTTACTGCTTACGTTATCAGTCTCTATCCCTTCTTAGTGAACATTTAGGGAATGTTCTTCCAAAATTTTTTTAATATTAAAAACCAGCCCTAGTGAGTTTGGCTCAGTGGATAGAGCGTCAGCCCTTGGACTGAAGGGTCTGGGGTTTGATTCCAGTCAAGAGCACATACCTCTGTTGCAGGCTCAATCCCCAGCCCTAGTCAGGGAGCATGGGGGAGGCAACCAATTGATGTGTCTGTCTCACCTCTGTGTATTTCTGTCTCCTCTCCCTTCTACTCTCTAAAAATTCATGGAAAAAATGTCCTTGGGTGAGGGAGGATTGACAATAAAATAGAAATTAAAAAAAATATGTGAACCATACTGCCATTGGAAATAGAAGGCATCAGACCTGCTGCCACTGGGTAAGAGGCACTGAAGGTGTGTGTGCAAGCTGACACACAGCAGGCAGGGACACGGGAGTCAAGGTTGATGCAGAGGCTGCCATGCTGGTCTAGAGGTGTGCCACAGAATGGCTTGAGGTTCCCTTTAAGTTTTGTATATGAGTTTATTGGGGCCAAACTGATGACATGCTAGGAAGCAAGATCTCAAATGCTCCCCTTTAAGTTTTGGGATAGTGAGCCTTTGACTATATTGTTTGAGCAAAACCCCACTCACTTTACAACCAGTGTGGTCATTGTCCCACAGGGCTTGTGTGATGTCTTGAGAAGAATGAGGCCTTAGATAAGACTCCTGAGGTGGAATCTCTGTTTGCCTCTTCCTGACTGTAATCCTAGGTAAGTTAAAATCCTACATCTTGGCCACTTCACCTCTGAGGAGTGGGAAATAGCTAATGACTTGTAACATTGTTAGGAGGATTATGATGTTTTATTTAAAATATATTTTTATTGATTTTAGAAAGGAAGGGAGAGAGAAACATTGATGAGAGAGAATCATTGATCAAGCTGCCTCCTGCACTCCCCCTACTAGGGATTGAGCCCACAATCTGGACATTTACCCTTGACTGGAATTGAACCCTAGATCCTTCAGTCTGCAGTCCAACGCTCTATCCACTGAGTCAAACCAGCTAGGGCTATGATAATGTTTTAAAATATCCTGTTCAGTGTGGGCACTAGAAAATAGTTTCTTAGAAAAACTGAACAGTGTTTAGTTAGTGCTTGAATAGAAAGAAACTGCTGGCAACAGGGCTTCCCCTACAAATCAGAGCTCTAAATTACAAGGTTTTTACCAACGCGAACAGTTGGGGGACAACTGAGTCAAACCAGCTAGGGCTATGATAATGTTTTAAAATATCCTACTCTGACTCTCAAGATGCTCACAGTGGAATCAGAGGAGATGACTTGGGTGGGGGAAGCAAAGCGGAAAAGAGCCAGTCAGCGTGAATCAGTGGTTGAACGTTGACCTATGAACCAGGAGGTCCCGGTTCAGTTCCCAGTCAGGACACATGCCTGGGTTATGGGCTCCATCCTCAGTATGGGGCCTGCAGGAGGCAGCTGATAATTGATTCTCATCATTAATGCTTCTATCTCTCCATCCCTCTCCCTTTCTCTCTAAAATAAATTTAAAAATATTTTAAAAAACAAAACGGGAACGATCCTAGGATTGTGGAAAAGACTGAAAATCCATGAAAGATGGGACAAAGATGCATAGATGGGGTCTTGAGCAGAAGCAGAGCCCTAGGCTCTAGGTTACCACCTAGTCCCAAGAAGAACAAAGACAGTGGGGCAGGAGGGGGTCTGAGGAAGACGCTAGGGCTGAGTGGAAGGAACACAAGGTTTGGGACAGTGAGCCTTAGATGTACTTTTCACAGGCTGGGTGACTTGGGGCATATTCGTCCCCGTGCTTCAGTCCCCTCATCTTTAGAATTGATTAACACTGCTACCTTTCTTACAAGATTGGGACAATATATGTGAAAATACTGTCTGAGCACTATGTTAGTTGTTGAGGGTTTAGGGGAGCTTTTTCCAGAGTGGGTGGGCCACAGAATTGCAGGAGTTCACAGATTCAAGCCTCCCACACTTCCGGTAGGAAATAGTAAAGTGGCATTTCCCACCACAACATTGTTCTTCCACTCTGCCAACATTTGACTAGTAAAGATTTTGTTTTTATTTAAGAAGAAAAAGCACTGTGGTCAGAATTACATGGCCTAGATTTGAATCTTGTGTTCATCATTCCAAAATTGAGATGGTCAGATTATTTACCATCTCTGAGCTTTGATTTCTCAACAGGTCTCATGTGACTGTTGGGAATGAATGATACACCTTAAGTGAAACAACCCAGTACCTAGTGCTGACCTAGGAAGTGTCTAATAAATGTTAGCTCCATTTATTTCTCCTTGGGAAGCATCCAATTGACCCAGCATAAAAGGGACTTCATTGCCCATGCCTTGGTGTAAACAAGTAATATCAGTTTTCCCTTTAAAAAAAAAATTTTTTTATTGACTTCAGAGAGGTAGAGATAGAAACATCAGTGATGAGACAGAATCATTGATTGGCTACCTCCTTCACACCCCACACTGGGGATGGAGCCCGAAACCCAGGCATGTGCCCTTGACCGGAATTGAACCCCGGACCCTTCAGTTCTATCCACTGAGCTACATCAGCTAGGGGTTCCCTTTTTTAAGGTGAGATTAGTTGCCCTAAAGCAGTGATTTTCAACCAGTGTGTCGCAAGAATTTTTAAAACATGAAATACCTGACTACTTAGGGGCACTGACCTCTTTTCCCTTACATTGTCAAATTAGAAATGACAACAGCCAACACAACAATAGCTGTCCAGTGTGAATGAATCAAAATTATCCCCTTTTTTTGTCAGATTGGCAAAAATATATTTTTTAGTGTGCTACAGAACTTTAATAATTAGCCATGAGATGAAAAAGATTGAAATTTGCTGTCCTAAAGGAATAGGAGTGTGAGTGGGGAAGAATCATGGAGAGGGGGGCAGGACTCTACAACATTGGAGATAGAGTAGGGATATTATTGTGGTCATCTAGGTGGCATGGGGGTGGGTGAAGAAAGGAGGTTGTTGAGAGAAGAGTTTTCAGAAAGAAGGTAGGTGATGAGTGCAAGAGGGAAAAGCCAATCCAGGGGCAGTGTGGAATAGAGGACAGGGCGGATCTGTGGGAGAACCTCAGGATTTGTGACTACAAGTCAGTTGTGAGAGAAGTGCTGCATTCAACCAGCTGTCATCTTAATACCGGGAAGTGTGGTCTTCCTCTAGAAGAAGAATATAAAAAGAAAGCAGAAATCAAGATGAAAAGATTTGTGTTTTCAGAGCCAAGGAAATGCATCCCCAATCAAGGTATATGGTAGCCTAGGTGGGATTCTAGGCTTCTGTGAGAAAATGCAATTAGTTATTGAAGAGCATCAAACCCCAGGAGTATGATTTGGGTGACCACCTCCCTAAGTAATGGAGGCCTGGTGATAGGGCTTACACAGGCCACAACAATGACTTTCTGGGTCCCTTCTTAGAATCCAGTCAGTGGCCTGACCCATGTTTCTGATTGCTTTACAACCTCAGCCATCTGAGAAGGCAACACCCAAAAGATCTCCATCAATTGTTTCCTTGGTCAATAAGCATCTTCTAATGCTGGAGGACTTAGAATGATGGATAGACATGTTTAAGAACATCTAATCCACAGTATTACTCTTTGCTTTAAGGAATATATAGTGTTTGTATTTTATATCCTTGACATGTGGAAGAGAATTTGCCTCTAATAGGTTTACCTTGTAATATCAACTAACGTCTGTTGAGTAATTTATTTGGACTTGAATTTTAAGTTGAAGTCTTGCTAAGTTTCTATATACTTTTGGAACATTTAAAATGATTAAAAGATTTGCTACACTTATAAACTTAATTTATTGGAGATATAGCAATTATTTGCAAAGGTTTGTTTTAGTCTGATAAATGAAGTACTTAAGGAAATCAAATATATTAATCTTAAACTGCTTTGTTTTATAAACAAAATAAAATTTGTAAAAGATGAACTTAAAAGCTTAGACAAGAACTAGGATTTTGAATATATAACTTTGAAAACTGAATATAACTTTTAAAACCAAGTAATTTCTGGATAATTATTTCTATGCACAAAAATAACTCATGGATGTCAGAGTTATTTCTCACATGGAAACTCAAGTGCAGTATTACCACAAACCCAAGTCACTAAGCTTGTCCAAGTACTTGGCAACATTTAAGATAAACTTTTCATCTAAAAAATTAGATTTTTGGCTTCTCTGAGAAATCAGAAGATCTACAGCAATAAAATCCCCATTTCCCGTGCAACTACAGTTGGCTGGAGCTGAATAGCTACTACTCCTTGGGCATGTTCCTTCCAGCTTACCTCTGTCACCATTCCTCACTGTACTTTATACCTGGTTTGTCTGACTTCTGTGACCTGTCTGTCCCACATAGATTTTTGGATGTGTGACCCCTGAACTAGAGGCTCTCTGAGGTTCCTAACAGCTGATTTATAGCCTGGGATAAGGGCTCGGGAAAAGTGCCAGGCCCTGCCTTCCTCTACATTTTTATTTTCCCTACTCCAGCTGGGCTGTCTTTTCCCATCTGACCTGGGCCCAGGACTGGTGTCAACCCTATAGGAAATATGTAAGGAGTTCCTATGGAAGGGGGAAAATGCGGTGGTGGGGGCGGGGGGCGGGGGGAGATGGCAAGAAGGGTACATATGTAATACTTTCAACAATAATGATTGAAAAGGGGGAGAGGAAAAAAAAGTTTTCAGGCTTGGACTTCTTCATGTTTGCTGTACTTGTCTGTGCCCAGACAATTTGCCTAGGCTCCAACCCCATGTCTCAGTTCCTGTGAACTTCCTGATCACCTCATTATTTGATCACAGCCTTTGCTGTGTGAGGGCTCCCAGGCTCTCTGCTTTATGAGCTCCCATACCTGATTATCCCTGATCTCTCAGGGTTGGTTGTGAATCTTCTGACCAACTCTCAAGCCCTGACCCCATCTTCACCATCACTGCTCACGGTCTGGGCAATGTGGTTACTCAGCTGAGGCTTGGAAGATTGGTAAAGGTTCAAGAGACATGGGAGATGAGGGTGGAAGTTACTGGATTGGGAGACAGAAACCAACATAGTTTAGGAGGGCAGCTAGTAGAAGGCTGTTGAGGTAAGAGAAGCCACACACCTATTTGTAGGCAGAGGAGAAGGCGGCAGGAGAGCATTTTTACGCATGCGAATAAGGCCTCAGAGGAGGCACCAGGGTGATGGGATAGGAAATAGCAACAGTTGTTTATAACCAAGGAGATCCTGAAGCTCAGAAATATCTTAACTTAAGAGATGCCAGAGGAGGCACCATTGGAAATCTATAATTCCTTGAAGGTATGGTTAAATAAATGATGATAAAGATTTGGAGAGTAGAAAGAGGACATGTCCGTGATGTTGGGGCCACAGCCTGAGGCAGGAGAAATTTCCAGCAATGCAGCCGACAGCCTCTCAAAATATCTATAGATGTAGCAAAAACATCTGAATCAAATGATGATGTGCTTGGTAAAGAGCCAGACCCAGAGAGTTGATTAATGGAGCCATGTCAGCCTAGACTAGAGGGAAGTCTCCAGCAGTATGCCTTAGGGCTCAGCCTGGGCCTGTGTCCTGTCTGACATTTTTATTGACAACTGACTGAGGCAGCAGGCTCATCAAGTTTGCAGGTGATAGAGCTAGGAGGGGCAGCTAATACTTTGCATGAAAGAGCCAGGATTCAAAACGATTTCAACAGGCTGGAACCAACAAGATTAAATTTAACAGGGATAAATGTAGAGTCCTGCACTTAGGTTAAAACAAAATCAATGACATAAGTACTGGGTGGGGGGTGGGCCCAACTCAACAGCAGTTCATGATGAAAAGACCTGGGGGGTTTAGTTGACTGCAAGCTCAATATGAGTCAATGGTGTGATGTGACTGCTAAAACCTCTAATACAGTCACGAATTGCATTAACCAAAAAGGAGCAGCCAGATCAAGGGAGATGCTTTCTGAGATTGTCCGACTACCTCTGGAATACTGGGTCCAATGCTGAGGTCCTTATAAAGGTCGGTGACAAATGAGAATATTTTGGACAAGCAGCCAGCACGGCAATGGTCCTGAATACTACCAGAAATTCTGTAGTGCTGAGATTCTGGAATGAAGGGCAGTGTTGTGTAATCTGACCCCCCCCCCCCCCCCCCCCAGGCCCCCGGCTACAAATACAGTTGTAGCTGAAGCAATTTTCTGGGATTTGGGAGAAGATATGGAGGCTGCTTTTCCTCACTTCCTGTCAGTACCCAAAGGCATTGGTCTGTGAATCTCATCCCAGGCTTTCCTGAAGTCAGGGGAGTAGGAGTTACTAAGGATGGGGATCAGTGTGGGAGTGAGCTGAAAATGGGGCGTGAAGTGAGGAGGAACCTGCAAATTTGGACCTCAAGTACTACCTTTCCAGCACTCTCCCCCAGCTCGTGCAATTCTCACTTTGGTCACAGTGTGGCGCCCTCGCTCCATGCGGGGATCTTGAGCCTGTGGCAGGAAAGGATTGGGCCGCTAGGTCGCAGCTGTACTTCCTGCACTCCCCACTGCGGGGAGCCCGTGGGGCCTCTCTGCTTAGGTGTGGGGGTGGGGGTGGGGCACCTCTTGTGTGGCAAGATGACTGGGCATGGAAAAGCTTGCCTGCAGCACAGACACATGGAATCCAGATGTGGCTACTGTTAGGGCCATGCATTCTGCCTGAGCTACTCTGCATGTGGCCTCTTGTCTGCCCCAACACAGAGCCCAGGGTGCAGAGGGCTGCTCCTATGGCAGGAGGGTTCCCCTTGGCACCTCTCTATGGGGTCATGCACAAGCCCAAATTCCCTGCATTCCTTAACTGTCTGAAGTAGAACAACATGCCAAGTCCATGGAGTTGTTAGGATTGAATGAATAAGGCATCTAGGGCAATGACTGTTACAGGAATCACCAGAAGAGCTTTTTGAAATTGCAGATTTCTCACCATCAGTCATTAAAGTAGTTCTGGATGGAGCTCAGAAAATTGTCATTTAAAACAATTTCTCCAGATGGTTCTAATGCCCATGGTCCTCTGACCACATATTGAGAAACTGACCTAGGACATACAAGTCTACCTAGTATGCTTTAATTCTCTTTCTTGGAGCCCACAGGAGGGATGGTATGGCGATCATGGTGGTGAGCTGACATGAGTCCACAGGCTTGCTCTCCAGGTGACTGTAGCCAAGATGGTGGGAAGAGGGTCTGGAAATGGGACACAATATTTAACTTCAAATGGATGTTTAAGACAAAAATGGAAAGATTGAATGTACTGAAGTCCATAGAGGAGTTGGGGTGCTGGCACCAGGGATGGGGGACACGTAGTGGTGGAGCAACGGGGTTGTGTTGGTATACTGGAGTGTTGAGTTAAATGGGTTGTTAAAGGACATGAGGTCAGACTGTACAGGGAGAGAAAGGAGCTGACAGGATAGGGTGGAGCACATTGGCATTTTCTTGGGGGGCTAGAGATGGGGGGTTGTTGTATCATGATGTAGCCAAGAAGACAGAGTGATGGAGACTGCGATGCTCAATGAAGCCCCATGGGGGCAGCCATGCTTTGTGATTCCTGGTGAAGACTTGAGCCCAGGCTATGACTGTGTTGTTTCTTAAGAGCTTCTAAGGAAACTTTCCTGCTCCCAGGGGATATAGATGAAGTGTGTGTGTGTGTGTGTGTGTGTGTGTGTGTGTGTGTGTGTAGGCAAAGGTTAACTTACGCAATGAGATTTTAAAAGATCCTTTCTGGATTTCCTGACTGACTTGAGGAAAGGGACTCAGTCTCTAGAACATTCCTCTCTCCTCTACCTCTCTCTGTATACAGAATAATGTTTGATCTGCTTGGTTTCTCTTGGGTCTCAACTCCCCAAAAGGGAGCATTCTTGTCAGCAGCTCATAAACATGTGGATGTCTGCTCACTGAAAACACCTTCCAGAAATTCTGAAGACCTTCCCAAAGGAACATTCTAGAAAGAATCCTCAGATTCCAAATTTTTGAATATGGAGCTGGAAGCGAACTTAGATACCATCCGATGCAGTCTCCCTCAGCTTGGTGCTGGGGAGTAGACACCTTGTGTGGATACCCCACATTCTAAGCCTCTTGGAATTCTAGGGCCTGCGAGACAAGACTCACACATTACCTACAGAAAAGGGAGACTCAGTAGAATCAGTAGTAGGCTGTGGGCTCTGCCAGTAAACACCTAGGAGGTCAGAGGTGGTGAGCACCTACACAGGAAGGCCCCATAGAGCAAGGGCAACTGGAGCTGCACCTTAAAATGGATAGGATTTCTTTTTAGTGGTTTTTTTTCTGACTATGATTTTATGGAAAATGAAGAAAAAATATATTGGGGTGAAAAATGGGGCATGTTGGTCTGTCTACAGGGGAGGAAAGGTATAGAGCCCTGAATTCATCTGAGGTTTGGAGGACAGTAAGGAGATCAGCTAGAGTAGGAGGCTGGGATCACTGTTAGAGCAGAGTGAGAAAGAGGGCAGAGAGATCTGGCTACAGCAGGAGGTACAGGCTGGAAACAAGAGGAAAGAAATTCAGGGTATGGGCAGTGAGGATTGGAACTAGAGGATCAGGTGAGAGCACCCACAGAGATGGAGAGAGAAGAGGGTTTCAGGGGCAGGTATGAACATGCCAGAGAAGCGCTTCCCAGGTAAGCAGAGTGGAACCAAGAGTTTGGAGATCATTGAAATGGAGAGGGACACAGGAGGATGGTCACAGGCTCAAACTCTGAAGAGGAGTTTGGTGTAGGAGGGTGGGGCTGAGCACACAGTGAAGGTCGTTAGAGTTGGCGATTAAGAGGTCAACAGAATGGTAGGGGTTAAAGAGTGAGTTGGTGGAGAAGAAATGCTGGCAGCAAGTATAGACAACTGTAAGTTATCCTTTGAGAAATACACAGAGGTCTGGAGACAGGCTCATATTTTGAAAAAGAAATTGCAGCAAAGCTTTGTTAGTCAGCAGGAGAGGAGCAAATGTGTGGACAGAAGACAGAGGAGAAGGAGCCATTGGAAAGGAAGATATTGAAACTGCTAGAAAGAGCAGACACGGACAATAGCTGAGTTGTAGAAGGGAAAGGAAGAGTAGGGAGCCAGGGCCTGGAAGAGGTCAAAGCTTCAGGTGGGAAAAGGGTGAAGTCTTGGGGCTCTGGTTGAACGAAGGCTTTGGTCTAAAAGTAGAAGTCAAGGTTGAGGTTGGTCCTTCACGTAAGGGTGGCCAGGGTAGGGCTGGGCTGGAAGGACACAGAAGAAGAGTTGGAACCAAAGGAGCAGTCGGGACATCCAATGTATTACCTAGTAGGCCAAGGACCCAGTGGAGCTGGACTAGGATTTGCCTTGGACCAGGTCTGATGCTCTGCATTTGGGGAGAAGGATGGAGCAACAGCCACAGCCACGGTACAACCAAATTACAATAGTCTCAGAAGCCCAGAGGCCAGGACACCACAAGAGCTGTGAGGGCCCCCACCCCCGGGGGGGAAAGGAGGGGCAGCTGCTAGAGCCCAGCCTGGAGGGCTTCATGGAACAATGCGGGTGGCCATGCAGTGTGCGGGTCAAGAGTCTGAGTTGAAATGTGAGGCATCACCATTACTATTTTTAAGTATCTGAGATGGGCTCTGAGAGGAAAGAAGAGCATGAAGAGATGCAGGAAGGGAGCATTGCTTTGTGCCCAACTTTGTTCTATATTAACTAACTTAATCCTCACAAGACATGCCCCCCCCCATGAATTAGGTTTTTTGTGTGTTTTTTTAATAATGCAAAACCAGATTTATTTGTACACACACCAATGAAGGAAAGCAGTCTTCTGTCAAATAGAGATTTAAGATTCTTAAGTAGCTGATTTTGGGACCTATGGCAATGGGAAGACTTGCTTTGTTGCCTTCGGATGTTAGGTCTTTTCACCTGACACTTCTGCAGGGTTTTTAAATGGATCTTCCTTCTCCTGGGCCTGCTGTTTTAATTCCTTATGATATACAGTGGAACCTCGTTTCTCGAACTTAAATCATTCCGGAAGGCTGTTCAAAAACCGAATAATTTTTTTTCCCATTTGAAATAATTCAAATTGAATTAACCCATTCCAGACTCCCACATGATTCCCTGTTTTAATCTTTTTTTAAAAAAATGTATTTTATTGATTTTTTACAGAGAGGAAGGGAGAGGGATAGAGAGTCAGAAACATCGATGGAAGAGAAACATCGCTCAGCTGCCTCCTGCACACTCCCTACTGGGGATGTGCCTGCAACCACGGTACATGCCCTTGACCGGAATCGAACCTGGAACCCTTTAGTCCGCAGGCCGATGCTCTATCCACTGAGCCAAACAGGTTAGGGCTAACCTTTCTTATATACAGTACATGTTTAATGTACTGTTTAATCTATAAATAAACTTTTTAAAAACAAGGACATGAAATATAAATGAAAATTTAACAAAAAGGAAAGAAAATGTACAGTAAAAAGTGAAAATTTAATAATTATAAGCAGCAACAAAAGCAAAAAAAAAACATGAAAATATGCACAGCACAATATCCTGAGATCTTAACAGTGGTAAACTGACTCATACTCCTGCATTCTCTCTTTTGTTTGTTGCCTGAGAGACACGTGACTGGTCATACAGGTATCAGCATGAAAGAGTTGTCAGGTTGAGAAGCAAATTGTCCGAGATGGGTGATGTTCGAGAATCGAAGTTTGAGTGTACAAGCTGGCGTTACAGGTAGTTCATGTTCCTCTTCTGTTTGTCCAGATGCTTTCCTATGAAGTATAAGAGATCAGATTCATTGTTGGCAGAAGCTGTGATCAGCAGGCCCAGCAGGAGCCTGGGAACTTGTTCTCCAGTTCCAGAGCAGACTCTAGTTAGTATTCCGGTTCATCTATCTCAGGCCTCTTAATCAGGCAGATTTTACTCGCATGTCCTCTTTGATATCTTATGAGTTGCTTTCCATGTTCCCTTTTCACCTCAGCTTGGTCTTCAAAGAATGTGGCAAAAAGAGGTTCTCCTTGGCCTTCAATGTAAAAACAGGCCATAGGTAAATAAGCATCACTGATGTGCAGCTCATAAGATGCCACGTGATTAATAGCAACGCTACGCTCTTCAGAGAGGAGGTGCTGGGTTGCATCTCACTTTAGAGAACACCAGGCATGAACAGTGCTCGAATTAGGTGTTGTTATTACCATTTTGCAAATGAGGGAATTGAGGTTCAGAGAGAAGAAGTAAGTTGGCCAAGGTCACACAGCCAGTTGGGGGCATTTGAAAAGTTTTTCTGACTCCAAAGTCTGTGCTTTCTGATATGCCTTTAAAAAAATTATTCTTTTTATTTTATTTTTTTATTTCTATTGATTACAGAGAGGAAGGGAGAGGGAGAGAGAAAAACATCAATGTCGTGCCAAAACCGGTTTGGCTCAGTGGATAGAGCATCGGCCTGCAGACTGAAAGGTCCCAGGTTCGATTCCGGTCAAGGGCATGTACCTTGGTTGCAGGCACATACCCAGTAGGGAGTGTGCAGGAGGCAGCTGATCGATGTTTCTCTGTCATCGATGTTTCTAACTCTCTATCTCTCTCCCTTCCTCTCTGTAAAAAATCAATAAAATATATTTAAAAACAAAACAAAACAAACAAACAAACAAAAAAAACATCAATGTCGAGAATCATTGATCGATGCCTCCTGCACGCCCCCTACTGGGGATCAAGCCCGTAACCTGGGCATGTACCCTGACCAGGAATGGAACCATGACCTCCTGGTTCATAGGTCAACGCTCAACCACTGAACCACACTGGCCAGGCTGATATCCCTTTTTATCAACTACTTACTAGGTACGTAGGCCTTGGGCAAGTATTTAATTTCTCCCTCACTTTCCTTATCTGTAAAGTGAGATAATAGTAATACTATTACATAGATTTTTGTAAGGATTAAATCAATATATATACTAGTATATCTGACTTAAAACAGTATCTAGTGAAAGTGCTACTTAAGGGGATGCTATGTATTATTATTACTATCATTATAACTGCTATTATTGTTATTATTATCATTACTCCAGCCAGAAGCTAAGGACTCTGAGGAAAGTGAAAGAAGGTCTGGTGCATATTGGTAATTTTGAGAGGTTCTCTGTCCTTCCTTTCCCTTCTAGAACTTGACTATTCTCAATATCTGCCCTTTCTATGCCTTCATGTTTGTAATTTAGTGAGGGAAAGGTGCGAGAATAGCATCCAACCAGTGGTTCTCAACCAGGGACATTTTTGTTGTCACAATGGCCTGGAGGAGCTACTGGTGTTCAGTGGGCAGGAGCCAGGAGCCAGTGATCAGTCATGTCCCAGTTGAGAATGTGCAGGAGAAACTCAACAGGAAGGGATGCTCGGGATTTAACTCCTCAAAAGAGTAGCAGTTTCAGAGATTAGAGCAGCTTGAGCAAGTGTTGGGCATTTGAAATGAGTTTGGAGGTCTATAAAGGGCTGGGAAGAGTCAGACCTCATTGGAAGAAAAGCTTCCTGGATGGGAGGGTAGGGGGAAGGCTGCAAAAGTAGGCTGGAACCAAACCCCAGAAGGCCAGGCTGAGGGTTCTGGGCAGGGAGCAGAATTCAACATGAATTTGTGGGGAGCGGGGCGGCGGGCGGGGACACCATTCAGTCTGTAGCATTTAGTTAGAAAGTGACCTGGAACCAGGAGCTAGTGGTAAACTAGGAGACTAGAGGAGAGAAAAGTGTTCCAGGTAGTGAGCCATGTGGTTCTGGACGAGGGGCATGACATATTTAGGAAGACCATTCAAGGAGTCAGGGAAGAGATTGGGTGGGAGGGGAGAATCTAGGCACCAACTAGGAGGTGGGGCCAAACCCTGGCAGGAAAGGCACCTGGGCTAGGTTTGGGGTTGGAGTGTGCAGTAGCAATACTGTGGGTCGCTTGAAAGAAAGCCCAGTGTAAAGATGCATGACTGCAGAGTGGGCTGGGCCAAATCTGGTAGATGCCTGACCTGGAAGGGAATTCTGGGAGAGATGGGCTTGTTAATGACTTAAGGTGATGACAGTGAGTTTACAGTGATGATGGAAGTCTGGGAGGAGATGTCTGGTGAGGGGAGATCTGGTGAGGAGCTGGAGGTGCCAGTTGGAAGTCAGGACTGAAGTGCCAATTTGAGAGTCATTAATCCACATCCATTGAGGACCCATGATGCTCAATATACATATAAAATATGGCCCTTTATAAAAAAGCTGTGGTACATTTACACCATGGAATACTACGCAGCAATAAAAAAGAAGGATCTCTTACCCTTTGAGACAGCATGGAGGGACCTGAAGAGTATCATGCTAAATGAAATAACTCAGTCAGAGAAAGACAAGTATCACATGATCTCACTCATATGTGGAATCTAAGTAACAAAATAAACTGATGAATGGAGTGGATCCAGAGACATGGAAGCATGGAACTGAGTTCGGAAACTCTGAGGGAAGGCGGCGAAGGGTGGGCAGGTGGGAGGTAATCAATCAAAGACCTTGTATGCATATATACATAACCCATGGACACAGACAATACAGTGGTGAAGGCCTGGGGTGGGGGTGGCCGGAAGGGGTCAGTGAGGGGGAAATGGGGAGACCTATGTAATACTTTTAACAATAAAGATTTAAAATAAAATAAATAAAATAGGGCCCTTTGAGGGTCATTCCTATTGGTTGCTAGTTGAATTTGAAGTCTGCTTGTAGATAAGTTGGTCATGGGTAGAGGGTGTGGAGGGGGAAGCACTGAAAACCTTCAGACTGAGCCGGAACCTTTATGCAGATGAGGGAGGAAGAGTTGCTGGGAGAGAATGAGTGAGGTCAGTGAACTAGGAGGGGGCTGAGAGCTTCCAGAAGGACATCACAGCAGAGAAGAGGCCTAGGGGCTGGCTGCTTCCAAAGCAAGTGACTGCCAGACAAGGGTAAGGTGGAAGCAGAGACAGACAGTGGAGCCACAGAAGGAAGGAGGCGGTTGGTGCAGATGGCTGGTGGGCTGGAGGAGTTCAAGGAAAGAAGGAGGGAGTGTGGTTCTGAAGGCAGGTTGAAGAGGATGTATATGAGAGAGGGGACATTGAAGCTGATGGAGGGAAAGGAGTAGGAGGGGGTGGTTCTCTGAGCTAAGGGGCTCCCAAGGTACCACCCCCACCTTCCCCAACTTAGGTACAAAGTAGTGGATTCCTTCCACTCAATTAGATTCTCTGGCCTTTCTGTGCTCCAACCCCCTCCCCCACCCCCATCCCCCAAGTCCCCAGTTTAGGCTAATCCTTCTTCCTCAGCCTCAGGGAACACAGAAAAACAGCCCTGTTCTGTAACTATCCTGATTTTTCTGACTTTCCTACTCTGCCCTCCAGACTCAGCAATTCCAACTCCTGTGCCCTCAGCTTTCCCTTCCCCAGGAGGGTTCAGCTCCCGGAAGGTGATGTGACTAGAGTTTTCACGTTGGCCATCCTCTGTGCATGTGGGCCTTTTAGAAAGCTTGTGGACCACCCTGTGCCCTCTTGCCCTCCCCCCACGTCTTCTGCTCCTACTCAGGCCAGACTTGCCTTTTTTTGGCTCTCGCTTTGATCACAGCCCCTCTGGGAAGCAATGCCCCGGTCCCTCCCCCCAGCTCCCTGGTCTCTTTGAGTCTGTCACCAGAGTCAGGAATCAGCCGAAGATGTTGAAAACTCCTCTCCTCTAGGACTCCTCCTCCAATTGGGCTCATTCAATTCTTATTGCTCCTTTCCTCTGTCGATTCTGCAGATGGGGGGTCCACTTAGATAACGTTGCAGATAAAAAGCAGCAGGTGCTCTTGTATCTTACTGTTTCAGAACCATTTTGCTTCATATTCTGGAAGGGAACTAGAGATCACCTAGCCCAGGGATTTCAAAGAATATTTTAAACTTTAGAACCTCTATTCAACTCTGAAAACACATATCCGTGCACTCACAGAGATAAAAGCAGAAGTGTTGTGGCTGCAGCTTGCTTACCTTTGCTCCAGCTCTTGCCCATAGCAGCTCTGGATGCTCCTGGCAACCCCTAGAGCTCCACAGAGCACATCCTAAAAATCTGATGTCTTTATTTACAGGTGAGAACATTTACTGGGGTCCAGAGAGATGAAGGAACTTGCACAAGTTCACAAAAACTTGGGATTGTCCCAAATTCTTCTCAGTTCTAGCATTCTAGGACTTATCAACTTGTAGCTGAGCTATTCCTCTAGTGTTCTTTTATATACTTTGTGATTGTCATTCATGCCTTAACAAATGTTCATTGAGCACCTGCTATGCACTGGGTACACAGTAGGCCATTAGGACTAGTAGTTACCAGTTATGGGAGTCAATGGAAATAAAAACTGACACTATCTTCCCTCATAGGGCTCCTGGTCAGTCAAACTCCTGAGGGGACAATTGCATATTAGCCTTTTATTTTATAGGATTGATTTCAGAGAGGAAGGGAGAGGGAGAGAGAGATAGAAACATCAATGATGAGAGAGAATCATTGATTGGCTGCCTCCTTCCTCTCCCCTCCTCTCTGAAATCAAATATATATATATATATGCACATATATTAGAAGTACAAGAGCTTTATTCTAGGATTAGATTTGTGTTTCAAAAAGATGTCTCCTGCTCTGCCCAGTTTGGCTCAGTGGTTAGAGTGTCAGCCTATGCTCTGAATGGTCATGAGTTTGATTCCCGGTCAAGGGCATGGCATGTACCTCAGGTTTGATCCCCAGCCCATTTGGGGTGTGTGCAGGAGGCAACCAATTGATGTGTCTCTCTTATGTCATCTCTCTCTCTCTCTCTCTCCCCCCCCCCCCATGTCCCCCTCTTCCCTCCCTTCCACTCTCTAAAAATCAATGAAAAAAATATTCCCAGGTGAGGATTAAAAAATAATGTCTCCAGTTGCAAAAGGTAACTGAATGCCCTGTATCCAACCCTGTGCAAGCTGAGTTCCTTTCATTCCATCTCCTCTTCTGTCTGCCTTACTGACATCGGTCCCATGCTGCTGGGGGCATTCTCAGCAGGGCTTGTTTCCACTTTTTCTGTCATATGCATTTTGGCTCTAAGGTATAGGTGTGCAGTGTAGTGTGTGAATGTGTTGTTACTCCATCATTTATTCATTCAATAAATATTACGTTACTAAGTGCCACTATGAGCCCAGTAACTGTTTGATTATCATCATGGGCAACCCACCTGATGGGAGATAATATGTTCTAGTGCTTGTATGTGAATGTGTAGACTGTGGTGCTATAAATGATGGCCACTGTGGGTGTCATCACTGTTACCGTATGGCTGTCGGTGTCATTGTGTGTGACTGTCATTGTAGGTGTTGTGTAAACTCTGTGACAACAGCGGGTGTAGCTGATGGGGTGGGAGGTTGTGTGCCGCTGTGCAGGGTGAATGTAGGACTGTCGGTGTGGCACTCGTGCCCTGACGTGGGGAGGTTCGGCTGGTGTGCATGTCTCTGTCTGGGGGCCTGCGTGGCCCCCGGGTCCTGCTGTAAATCCACAGGGAGAATGAGCATCTCCGAGGCTGTTGGCGGCACTTGCCATGGCCGCTGGGATGATTGATGTGGGGAGTGGAGCCTCTGCCTGGCCGGGCTGGGCCTGGGACGTTGGGGAGTAGGAGCCTCCCCCTCTGGCACTGGAGGGGAGAAGGGTGATGGGGGCAACCTGGCGGGTTGGGTTGGCGAGACAGGGCCAGATTAATAAAGAGGGGCCTGGGGGAGGGAAGGCCTGGAGGGTGGTTGTGGTAGGAGGCGGCTGAGATGAAAGTGGCCCTACTGGCGGGCAGGCAGGTGGCCTCTCCCCAGCCCTGTCAGCACTTTTTAATGTCCCCTGGTTAGAATGTGTGGGAGGCGGGGTGAGCGAAGCTGGAGCTCACCTTTCCCAGGCCCTGGAGGAGGGGGCTGGGGCCGCCACCAGGCGGGGTTTCCTTCGGGGAGTGGGAGGAATGTGGCTCAAAGGTGTAACTGAGAGGAAGAGCCTGGCTCGTGCCCCGTCTGTGCCCCTAAAACATTACCTTAGCTCCGCCTACCCCGGGGAGGCAGGCTTAGGAAGCACCTACACAAACAGGAGGGGAGGTAGGAGGGGGTGACTGTGCGTGAGGTTCCGTGCCACACACCGGGTATGGGGGTGTGAAAGTGAATCTGCGTGAATAAATGAGCGCGAGGCTGGGTTCATGAGACCGTATTTTGTTAGTTCAGCTCTCTGCGTGTGGGAATTTAAATTTTAAAACCGGGGGCTTGCGTCCTGGCTTGGCCTGTTCAGGAGTGTGGCTGTGGGCAGATCACTTAACCCCTGAGCTTCGTGGCAGTCCCTCTAAGGAGAGATCAGGGTGCCTGTTTCACAGGACGATTGTCGGGCTTAAGTAGACGGAAATAAATGTTCAACTGTAAACCTCTCCCTGAGCGTGCGGTTTCCTTGTTAATAACTGCATGTGGGGCCTGTTGGGGGACAGTGCGATGGTGTGGGTGTGCCTGGGGGACTCACTGTCTTTGTGTATCAGTCATAGTGGGTGCCTGGGTGAGAGGACGTGTATTTGAGTAAGTGTGAGCTATTTGCAATGAGTTTGTTGTGCGAGTGAGTGTACAGGTGTTAAATGTGTATTTGGTAGTTAGTAAGATATATAAAAATATCTGTGTGGGTCCAAGAGTGGTGAGTGTGAATACCTTTGTGTGACTGTGACTGTGTGTGTGTCTTTGGGTGTTGGCCTCATTGTGTGTATCTGTTTGCAGGAGATGATTTTGTGAGGTGCCTGTGCGTTTCTCTGGCACTAAGCTGGGCATGTGCATCGCGGGCAGTGCACTGACTGTGTGTGGGATGAGTTTGTGTGTCTCCGGGGTGTGCCCCAGAGCCAGTGTGGCTGATGTGCCTTTGTCTTGGTGGTGTGAGTGTGATGGTGGTACGTGGTGCCTTGGTGTGGCTGTGTGTGTGGCTGTGTGTGTGGCAGTGTGTGTGCGCGTTTGCGTGCGAGTGTGTTTGGTGAGCGGCTCTGCTGCCTTAAGCACCTTTCGAATACATTGGCCACAGCTCATTGAATCCTTTAACAATCTGACTCTGCTCTTCCTTCCCGGTTTTTTCTAATTCAGTTCCTCTTATTACAAAAATAAAAAATAAAGCGCTGCCCCTTTCCAGTGGCTGGCCCCGCGGAGCCCCCGCCTCGGGACCAGCCTCGTTTCACTCCATTTCGGAGAAAACGGGAAGTCGGTAATTTTAAAAAATATTTCTACTTTATTTGGGATTTAATGTTCTTACAGAATCCTGCTGCCTCCCTGTGTCCCCCCTCCCCACCTACCCCCAGCCCCACATGCAAGAGGCGTAATGGCCCGTTCAGCATATTAGGGGAGCCAAGCGCGTATCCGTGTGTGTGTGTGTGTGTGTGTGTGTGTGTGTGTACACACACACGAACTTGGGCAAAAATACTCAGAGCTACAGCAGACACACATGGGCATACACAGCAGTTCAAACGTATACTCAGACATGGGAATGAGACAGGCAGAGAGGGGAGGACGGAGAGACATGCTCGCAGTGAGACAGGCCAGAAGCAGCTTTTACACATAAAGGAGCAGGAGTAGAGTAGTTCAAGGGAATGAGGGGGTTGATCATCTCTGGGCCAGGCATTGCCCCTTTGCACATGGCATGGTCAAGAAGTGATTACTTGAGGTTATGCAGGGAGCCAAGACCAGATGTGGGGCCCTGGCTGGTTGTTCAGTGGTTACAGCCCGCATACCAAAGGGTCACGGGTTCAATTGTGGGTCAAGGGCATGTATCTCGGTTGCAGGCTCGATCCTTGATCTCAGTCGGGGCACGTGAGGGAGGTGACAAGTCGATGTGTCTCTCTCACACTGATGTTTCTCTCTCCCTCTCTCTCACCCCCTTCCCTTCCACTTTATCTAAAAGCAATGGAAAAAATAACCTTGGGTGAGGATTAAAAAATAATAAATGAATGAGACTGGATGTGGGGACAGAAATAGTCCTTTACCAGTTTCCTGTGCTCTGCTGTTGGGGTTCCAGAACAGGCGACTGTGTAAATGTGTGCATGTATGTGTATAAGATGTGCTTTTGAACAGCACTCACTTAAGGGCCATACACATATTAGGCTCAACAGAGGCTGGCAGGGTCTGCGTGTGGCTGTGCATGTCTATAAATATATATTAGAGAACTTGTGTGTGCACACACATGGGAGCATCCATCATGGTGTATAAGCCTATATAAGTGTGGCTGTGTCTATGCATACACTATAAGCCCCTGTGCATAGGGACAGGAACCATGTATCCATTCTGTATCCCCATCACCTAAGAAAGGGATGGCACATGGTAGGTACACAATAAAGGTTCATTCAAGAATGAATGAATAAACAGAATCACTCTGGGAGCTCAGGTAGCTTAGGGAGAGCCTGACCACCACTGGTAGAGGCCATGAGCAGCCCAGACTCTGGGCAGGATCTGGAAAGAGGGGAGACGCTGCACCATGGGGTAGTCGGGTGGGAACTCCGCTGATCTTTTCCTGCTGCCATCTCTCTTGACGGGAATGTGGGCCTTGTGGTCTGTGCTTTGTTCAGAGTGATGAGTTTCAAGAGTTATTTCAGATTATTCTGTGGTGGAAACAAGGAAATGAGCTAGCCATTTTGTTAACTGTGGGGCAAGTAGAGGAGAGAAGGGCAGTAGTGGAGAGAAACTGAAGATGGATGGATGGACAGAGACAGATAGACATACTGACTAAACACAAACTGATGAATAGATTTATTTATAGACAGACCAAAAGAGAAATAGAGACACAGATAAATAGATGTATAGATATACACACAGACTGACATGAATAGTCAGGAGGCAAACAGTCTCCAGGAGTGACTGACAGACCAACAGACAGGCAGACAAATCGATAGACAGCTAGATGGGCAGTTGATTGCACAGAAAAGATGGATGTATAGCTCAGCATGCAGAATAGGCCTACCAATAGCCAGGCCCCACGTTCTAGCCTCCTTCCTTGCTAATGGAACCCACTCTTTTGTTTGGCATTTGCAGACCAAGTCCTTTGGGGAGGGTTGAACCCCTCTCTTCCCTCAGAGGGTACTTTTCATTGATCCAGGAAAATCATGGTAATTTCCATTCCCCTTGCTGGGGATTCATTTAGGAATGGACACATGATACAATTACGACCATTTTAATGTGGGAAGAAGTCTGTAAAGGAGACTTTCTTGGGGGAAATTTTACCTCACACTTACAGAAGGACCTTGGGGAGAGATGTGCTCCTTTCTCTCCTTCTGGAGTTTGGATTTTTCTGTGTGAAGATATAATGTGCTGAGGTGCTGCAGCCTTTTTGAAACCTTGAGGTTTCTCCTGAATCAAAAGCTGACGTGCTAAGGATGGCAGAAGAGAGATGTGGAAAGATTCTGAGTGCTGAATGATGCCACTGGGCCACATTAACCAATTTGGGAATCTCCCTCCCAAACTTCTTGTTATGTGAGATAATATTTTTCTTACCATCTTAGCCACTTTTGGTAGGGTTATCTGTTACTCACAGCTAAAAGTATCGCAATTGCTATAAAAATCAACTGACAAATTGGCAGACAAGTAATGGAGAATTGGGGAGATACATGAAGGGAGAGATCAACCAGTAGACAGAAAGACATACAGATAGATGACCAGTAGACCAACAGCTAGACAATAAAAAGACTCGTCAACTGACAAAGAGATAAGCAGATGGTTTGTAGATGGATACTAGGTAAGTAGACAGATGGACAGAGGTGAATTGGGCCAGGGGTGGAAACCTTTTTTCTGCCAAGGGCCATTTGTATATTTATAACATCATTCACGGGCCATACAAAATTATCAACTTAAAAATTAGCCTGCTCTATTTGGTCAAACATTTAATTAACTCACCCCTAATGCCTTGGCAAGACTAAACCAAATGATTTCACAGGCCTTATATGGCCCATGGGCTGGACGTTCCCCACCCCTGGATTAGACAAATGGAAATATGGATTGGGGCATGGAGGGATAAATGGAAGGACTGGCAGATGGAGACATATGCAGACAAACAGGCCCCCGATACCTTCTCCAGAAAACCATCCCTGACCCCAGTCTGTTTTGAAGTCTCCTTCTCAGTGTTCCCACAGCCACCTCTACACAACACCATATCAGCCCTTACCCGCTGTGTGTGAAAATTGTTTTGTTGTTACTCTTCTTCATGGTAAGTTCCAGGTCACACATTCCTTGAGGATAGGAATCACATCCTATCCCCAGATTAGCACAAAGCTGAGCACACAGTAAGTGCTAGATAAATATTTATCAAATGAACAGCTGTAGATGGATGATGGGAGAAAGGAAGGAAGGTAAGGAAGGATATAGGGAGGGAGGGAGGAAGGAAGAAAATAGAAATACAGACAAAATGTTGTACAGATATATAAATGGAAATGGACAGACAATTTGGCAAGCAGGTTGACAGGCCATAAGAGAGGCAGATAGATAGTATGTGCATGTATATACCAACAGCAGACAGATGAACAGAGATACAGCATGATCAGTAAATAGACAAATGGATGAGAGAGAGAATGAGAAAGAATATGAATGAATACAGATGAAAATAGATCACTAACAGGCAGGCAGGTATATTATAGACGGAGGAATAAATGGATGGTCAGCCAAATGGTTAGATAGCTCAAAAACAGATAGAAAAACAAATAAATGGGCAGGGGACAATGACTGACAGGTTCTCAATCCTGTTGTTGTTGTTGTTGAACTCAGATATACATGATTCCAAATCTGGTCCTTTCCCAAGACACTGCTGTTTCTTTGACTTTAGGATCTGGAGCATAGGATTTAGAGTTTTTAATTCAAGGATGTGAGGTCTGAGAGTGATGGTACCTTGGGGGTCCATATTATCTTGACAGGGAGCAGTTTGAGTATGAGTAACTTGTTTTCAGAGTGGTCACAGTGTGTGACAACCTCATTGCCAAACACCCTCATTCTGAAATCAATGCTCTGGCCTCCCAGTATGAATTGGGGGCTACTGGGGGGTGGGAGTCAGGTAAAAACTGGAGGACAGCAAGAATCGCCAAATTAATGACCCACCTGGGGTCAGGAAGTCCACATGGGGATGAATTATCTGGTTAAGAAACCATGACCAGGTGGATCAATGGAGACAGAAGGGTTTTATCACTCACTACCCCACATTTAAAGAGCGGCAGCCCTGGGGCTGGGGCTCATGGGGACCGCCGCCTTTCCCCAGTAGTGCCCTAGCCCGGCTCACTGCATCCTTAGGGTGCTCAGAGCCAAGTTGGGGAGACACAAGCCCTGGGGGCTTCCCCAGGAAGCAGATTATGAGATGGAGATTAATGTGCAGGGCGGTATCAGGAAGCTCTTGGGATCAAAACCTTGGAGGAAGAGGGAGGAATCAGGACTGGGCGGAGCTGACCCCTTGAGGCGCTCTGGAGCTGGACTGGCCCTTTTCCCTAAGTTGGTCCAGAGGGCTCAGCTTTTATAACCGCAGGTTGATGAAAAAGATGGCATTCACAATGACTCCCAGGGTTCTGGTTTGGGTGACTAATTCTGGGAACATACAAATGGATTCGGAACAGAGCAGAGGTAAGTTCATTGTGGTTGAGTTGAAATTGAGATTCTTGAGGAATCCAGTTGGAGTAAGACTGCCTGGGTTCTATGACTGCCAGTTATTCAGAGCTGAACTCTGCGTTATTCAGAGTTTAGCTCTAAGAAAGGCTGTGTGTGTGTGTGTGTGTGTGTGTGTGTGTGATTTGTGTGAAGGTGGTCAGAGGAGCCATGGGCCTGATGAAGTCCCCAGGGTGAGTATGTGGAAAGGGAAAGAGTTGTGGGCTGAGAATGGAACTGTGGTAAACACCATCCTTAAAGGGAGCTGGAGAGGGAGATAGAAGGGATTCCAGAGAAGCAGGAGGCAACAAGGAGATGCTGCTGTCATGAGAGATGTGGGGGATGAGACCCAAATGGTACCAGCCAAACAGCTAAGTGCCATAGAAAGGGCAACAAAGGTCAAAGTGGCAGAGTCTATTGGAGAGGGCAAGGGGTTCCTGGTGGTTGACCTTGAGGAGAGCAGTTCATCAAAGTGGTGGGTGGAAGGCAAGTTGTGATGGTTTGAAGCATAAAGAGGAAGCTGAGGGTTATACATTTCTGAGTGGACAGACATGTAGATAGATTATCCGGTGTCAATGCTGGGCCAGTCCAAATGCAGTCTTTCCAGATGACCTGGCTCGTGCCCCTTCTCTCATGTTTCCCATCACAGACTGCCTGTATGTATCATAGTTATCTCTGTCCTGCCCTCTTCCTCTCCCAGACCAAAAGCTCCTTCAAGGTGGGATTTTCATCCACGTTTGGGTCCTTCCCTGTGCTAGAGATGGTGCCCACTGGCCCTGCGAGTGATCAGCAGCTGCTTATGGAGTGAATGAACGATCTGAGGTGAGACCATGGGGCAAGTTTCCTGGTTTGCAGACTGTCAGTCAGCGGACAAGGGATGAAACGATGTCCAGGGTAGAAGATGTGTGATGGGAAGAGGGATGGCTGAGGATATGGAGAGGTGTGAATCCAGGCACTTAGGCTAAAAGAAGTCCAACGGGCCTTTGAGCAGACGTTCTTAATCTTTTTAGATCCTGGACCCCTTGGAGCTGCCCATGTAAATAATGAACACGTGCTCCAGAAAACACATCACACTCATATCCACTCTGCATATGATCCAGGAGTTTCACAGACCCCGAGGCCCATCTCCAACCTGCCCAGTGAACCGTGGGTTCCAAGCCAAATGGAGTATCTACCAGTCCTGTGACCTGGTAGATACTGACCTAGTCCATCACTTACTCCCTCTGGGCCTCAGTTCTTTATCTGTAAGTCAGGTATTTTACATACCACAAACTTTCACCCTGTTAGTGGGTAGAATCGTTCCCACTTTGAAAAAAATAAAAAGAAATGAAGACACAGTTCAGGAAACTTGAGCAAATGTACACATGAGTGAGTGAAGGAGCTAGATTCTACCCAGGTCTGTCTGGCTCCAAAATCCTGGGCTCTCTCCTGTAAACTGTGCTGCCTACCGGGTATAACATTATCGATGCCTGTCTGCCCACCCCTGGCATGGTTAATGCACTAATGTACATGAAAACAATTTGGAAACTGGACAGCACTTATGCAAATATAAGGCACCACATTGGTATCATCATTATTGATCACCCGTATCTTAAAATCCCTTCCTTGGCATCTGTTACGTTCCCTCCTCCCAACCTCAGACCACTTAGTCATTGCTTCTGTCACCTGCTCCTTTTCCTCCTGTCTCCTGAGGGTAAGGTTTCTCTAGCCCCCACCTCTTGCTTTCTGTTCTTTGCTCTCTAAATTACTTCATCCTAAACTTCAGCTTTGACCTCCAAGCCGGTGACTCACAAATCTATACTCCAGTCCAGAGCCTTATTTCAACCACCGACTGGGAGTTTATCACCTACATCGGTGGTCTCAGACTTTGCTGTGCATCAGAATCACCCAGAGGGTTTGTTAAAACAGATTCCAGGGCACCACTCCCACCGCTTTTGATTCAGGAGGGTGGGGTGGGGCCAAATAATATGTTTTACAGCATTATGCAAAGTATAACTGCACATATTTAAAGTGAACATTTTAATAAGTTTTGACATAGGAATATAGTCATGAAACCAGCACCACAATCAAGATAATAAACATAACCTTACCCCCCAAAATCTCTTTATAATCCCTCCGTGCCCCCCCCCCCCCCATCAACCTCCACTCCCATCCCAAGGCAACCTTTAATCTGTTTGTGTCACTGTAGATTATAGTGTTTGCATTGTCTAGAGTACTATGTAAGTGGAATCATAAATTCTGTACTCTTTATTGTTTCTGGCTTTTTCACTCAGCATAATTATTTTGAGATTCATCCATGTTGTTGCATATATCTGTAGTTCATCCCTTTAGTTTCTCCAATCACTAGTTGATAGATATTTGGGTTTCCAATTTGGGGCTGTTCCAAATAAACTGCCGAGAACATCCGTATAAAAATCTTTGTGCTTTTATTTCTCTTAGAAGTGAAATGGCCTGGCCGGTATGACTCGGTTGAGCGTTGTTCTGTGCACCAAAAAGTCGCTGGTTCAATTCCCAGTCAGGGCACATGCCCAGTCTGCAGGTTTGGTCTCTGGTCAGGGTGCATATGGTAGGCAGCCGATCAATGTTTCTCTCTCATATTGGTGTTTCTCTCTCTCTCCTTCTCCCTTTCTCTCTCTCTCTCTCTCTCTCTCTCTCTCTCTCTCTCATCAATAAAAACATATATATGTGTATGTATATATATATATGTATGTGTATATATATACATGTATGTGTATATATATATATATATATATATATATATATATACATGTATATATATATATATTTTTTTAAGTGAGAGTGGCTGGGTCATATGGTTAATGTTTAACTTTTTAAGGAATTGCCAGACTGTTTTCAAGTTAGTTGTGCCACTTTACACAGCCACCTGCAGTGTATGAGAATTTCAATTGCTCCACATCTTTGCCAATATCTGATATGATCAGTCTTTTCAATCTTAGCCATTCCAGTGGATATGTTAGTGGCATTTCCTTAATAACTAATGATGTTGAGCAGCTTTCAGATGCTTATTTGCTATCCATATATCTTTTTGGGTTAAAGGTTTGTTCAGATCTTTTGCTTATTTTAAAAATTGGATTGTTGTCTTCTTACTGTTGAACTGTAAGTGTTCTTTATATATTCTAGAATACACGTGCTTTGTTGGGTATATGTTTTGCAAATAATTTCTCCTAGTACATGGCTTACTTTTCCATTTTTAAAAACAATATCTTTTGAAGAGCAAAAATTTTAATTTGATGAAATCCAATTTATTGATTTTTTTCCTAGTTTGACTTTTGGGGTCATATTTAAGAAATCTTAGCCAAACTCAAGATCACTAAGATATTCTCCTATGTTTTCTTATAGAAGTTTTATAGGTTTTGCTCTTATATCAGGTCTATGATCCTTTTTAAGTTAATTTTTATATATGGTTTGAGGTGGGTTTTTAAAAAATATGGCTATACTTTTGTCAAAAATAATTTACTATTTATGTGTGGGTTTATTTCTGGACTGGTATTCTGCTCCATTGACCTATTTGTCTGTCTTTATACCAGGACCACACTCTGTTGCTGTTCCTTTATAAGTCTTGAAATCAGGTAGTGTAAGCCTTCCATATTTGTTCTTTTTCACAGTTGTTCTGGCTATTCTAGGATCTTTGTATTTCCATGTGCATTTTAGAATCCATTTGTCAATGTCTACAAATAAAAAGCCTGATGGGATTTTGAGGTTGTATTGAATCTATAGATCAATTTGGGTTATAGATCATCTTAACAATATTGAGTCTTCCAATGCATGGACATAATGTTTCTCCATTAACTTGGGTTTTCTTTAATTTATCTGAGCAATGTTTTATAGTTTTCAGACTACAGGTCTTGCATATCTTCAGTCAAATTAATCCCTAAGTATTTAATATATTAAATGCTATTATCAATGGTAAGTTTTAACCTTTCTATTCATATTATTTATTGTGAGTATATAGATATACAATATATATTTGTTAAAACAGATTATTGGGCCCCAACTCCACAGTTTCTGATTCAGTAGGTCTGACAGGTGGTCCCAGAATTTGCATTTCTAACAAGTTCCCAGTTGATGCTGATGCTGTTTATCTAAGAACCACACTTTGAAAGCTGTTGACATAAGTGTTCTGCCTGAACCTCTTGTTCCAAACCAAGCTCATCACCTGGCCCCTAATAAGCTCCTCTGATTTTTCTCTTTCCAGAAACGGCCCCACAATTGAATTCCATGTGCAGTGGTTAGCTGTCTGAATTTCCCATTGCAAAATCAATCTGTGGTTTATTTTAACACAGTCACATCCAGTGAGCTGCCACTCTAATAAGATACTCCTGAAATATGTCTCCCCTCTGTTCCCTTCACTTTCCACCTCCTATCTTCATCACTACCCCCTGGACCAGTGAAATCACCTCCTGACTGATCTCTCTGCCTCCCGTCTCTTTTTACTACAATCTGGTCAGCCGCTTGGATTTTGCCAGTCTCCTGCTAAACAATCTGCCACTGGGCTCCCACTGCCAGATGAATTAAGTCTAAGCCCCTCACTCTGATATTGCAGAGACTTCCAGTTACCTATTGGTATCCATCCTCCTTTCGTCTTTAGAAATATAACTCGTATCTTATTCAGGAAAGCAATATGCCCCAAGTTTTAAGAATTATATTTCTCAGTATCCCTTGCAAATAAATAGCCATGTGACTAAGTTCTGGCCAATAAGATGTAAATATGTTATTTCTGGAAAGCTCCATAAAGGTTACATAAAGAGGGCAGCTCGATGGACAGATTGCCTGTCTTCCCTTCCCTTTTCCTCCATGTCTGGAATGCCGGAGCTTCAGCAGCTATCTTGGGCCATGAGGCAACTTTAAAGATGGAAGCACTTGCTAAGGATATAAGAAACCCGGTGATAGAACTGCCATACTTTGAAGTTATTAGAGAGAAAAAAAAACCTATGTGTTTAAGCAATCATAATTTGGCTCCTTGCAGTCAGACCTAATCCTGACTGATACACATGATAGTCAAAGCTATCCAAATATTAGCCCCAACACACTTTTCAGTCACCTCTGATTCTACCCCTCCCCCATCCTCTCCCCCTATAAATACACTATGTTCTGGCAAACCAGAAAAGGTTCTCATAATTCATTGGTATAAAAAATAAGTTTCTATACTAGGAAGGTAAAGCAGACATACTTTTCCTATTGCTTTCATTAAGTACAACTAAAAACCCCGAACATCAAAAATGTAGCAAATGTAAGGAAACTCTGAAAGGTGGAGAGAAGGCAGCAGACCAGCCAGGGACCTTGGAATCCAAGGAACGACATTGTGGTGAGTTCCCTGTTTTCCTTCTGTCTCACCTCATATATATCAGACCTGGAGATGAAGAAGCCAGCAACCCAGAAATACCAATAAGCATAGACTCCAAAAAAGTCCCAATAAAGGCCTGCTCTCTCCAGTCAAAGGACTGAAAAAGGGCAGCTTAGCAAAATAGCTTTTAGACAATATCCATTCTACTCCAACCAAATACCACAGAAAAATCTGTGGCCGCACTTCCACCCATGTCAGCAAGGGTGAGTGCTAAGCTAGACTTCTACCCTCACCAGGCTGTACTGAGTCATTCCAACCCCTTGTAGGATGGTGTCAGAGAAGGGCAAGTAGGAAGCCTGAACGTTGGTACTTGCCAGGGATAACAAGCTTCCCACCCCCACCCAGCAATAATGAGGTGACCCTCCCTCTCCACCTTGGGGTGGTGTTGTATGAGGCCTAGTAAAGATTAAGCACTTTCATACCCCATAGTGTCAAAGGAGCTATGTGGGTAGCAGTAACAAAGCACGCCTACCCCCTCACAGCCAGGACGGTATCAGAGGCCTGGTGGAGAGCTGTTATTGTCACCTCCACCCAGCAGTAATGAGAAGAGCCAAGTGGGGAGCTTGGACTTCTACCACACCTTGCAGTTGCAAAGCGGTGCTCTCCCCCTTCCTCTGCTAGAACAGTGTCAGCAGAAGCCAACTAAAAAGGTTTAAATATAATCAAGTCTCTTACAACAATCCCCAATATGTCCACATTTCAATTAAAAAAATCACTCATCATACCAAGATCCAGGAAGATCTCAAACTAAATGAAAAAAGATAATACTGAGATGACAAAAATGTTAGAATTATCTGACAAAGATTTTAAAGTAACCATCACAAAAATGCCTCAACAAACAATTATGAACACACTTGAAATAAATACAAAAAGAGAAAGTCTCAGCACAAATATAGAAAGTCTTAGCAAAGAAATAGAAAATAAAAAAAAGAAATAGAAAATATAAAGAAGAACCAAATGGAATTTTAGAATTCAAAAATATAACAACAGAACTAAGGACCTCAAATGATGGGCTCAAGAGCAGGAAGGAGAAAACAGAGAAAAGAATCAGTGAGCTAGAAGATGAAACAGTAAAATGACTCAAGCTGAACAACGAAGAAGAAAAAACACTGAAAATAGACTGCAGAACTATAACAAAATACCTAAAACTTATGTCATTAAAGTCCCAGAAAGAGGGGATACAGAGAGCAGGGCTAAAAAAGTACTTAAAATGGTAGAAATTCCCCAAAATTTGGCAAAAGATATAAACCTACAGACTCAAGAAGTTGAGTGAATAATAAACCCAAAGAAATCCACATCAAAACACTTCACAGTCAAACTTCTAAACACTGAAGACAGAAAATTCTTGAAGGTAGTGAGAGAGAAATGACAGGGGGGAATCAATTCAAATGCAGTGGATTTCTCATCAGAAACCATGCAGGTGAGAAAAAAAGTGGCATAACATTTTTCAAATGCTGAAAGAAAAGAACTGTTAACTCAGAATATCCAATGAAAATATCCTTCAGAAATGAAGGGGAAATCAAGACAGTCTCATGAAGGAAACTAAGAGAATGTGTCACTAGCAGACCTAGCCTGAAAGGATGGCTAAAGGAAATTCTCAAAATAGAAAGAAATTTATAAAAGAAGGAACCTTGGAACATCAGGAAAGAAGAAAGAACATGGTAAACAAAAACATAGGTAAATACAGGAGAATTTTTTTCTCCTCTTGAGTTTTCTAAATTATGTTTGAGTATTGAAGCAACTAGTTACAATGCTGTCTGATGATATGTAAAGAAAATATCTAAGACAATGATATAAATGGTGGGAATAAAGAGATGTAAAAATGAGGTAAGGTTTCTGCACCTCACTTGAACTGGTAAAATGATGACCTCAGTGGACTGTGTAACTTACGCATTTATAATGCAATACCTAAAGAAACCACTAAAAAAACCTATGCCGGGACATACACTCAAAACACCATAAAAATAATGTCAGAATTCTAAAAAATGTTCAAGTAACCCATAGAAAGGTAGGGAAAGGACAACAAAAATGGAAACCAGAACTATCAGAAAAAGTGAAAGGGCAAACTTGGGCTCTAATATATCAATAATCACATTAAATGTAAATAGTATAAATGTACTAATTAAAAGACAGGTAGGCAGAATGATTTAAAATTATGACCTAACTATAGGCTGTCTGCAAGAAACTCACTTCCAATGTGGTATCTATGCAGGTTGAAAGCAAAAAGATGGAAAAAGATATCATGAAAACACTAATTAAAAGAAAACAGGAGTCCAGATATATTAGTTTATATGCCACATCAATATCAGGTAAAGTACACTTCAGAGCAAATAAAATTACAAGAGACAGAGAGGGATATGATATACTAAAAGGGTCAATCCATAAATAAAATTTACAATCCTACGTGTGTAAAAGCAACAGAGATGCAAAATATGTGAACCCAAACCTGATAGCACTGAAAGGAGAACTAGATGAATACACAATTAGAGTTGAAGACTTCAACACCCCCTCTAAATAACTGATAGAACAATTAGACCATCAGAGTGGGTGAATGTTCCTTAAGGGGGAAATAAACTGTGGCACATCCCCATCACACTATATTACTCAGCAGTAAAGAAGGAATGAACTATTGATACACACCACAACCTGGATGCCTTCTTAGAGGATTATGCTGACTTTTATTTTAAATCCCCAAAGGTTATATACTGTTTGAATCAATTTATATAATATTCTTAAAATTACAAAATTATAAAATTGGAGAACAGACTAATGGTTGCCGGGGTTTAAGGAAGAAGAGAGGGCTGCAGGGAAGTGGGTGTGGCAGCATGAGAGAGCCTGTGGACATGGAAATGTTCTTATGTTGCTCGTGTCAGATCCTGGTTTTGATATTGTGCTATAGTTTTGTGAGATACATCATTGGGTGAAACTGGGTAAAGAATACCATATTATTTCTTACAACTGTATGTGAATTATCTCAAAATAAAAGGTTCACTTTTTAAAAAAAAACAATCAAAGAAAGTTTGCACTGCTTTGCACACCCCTTCATAGACCTCACCCTGGGAGATAGGGCCCAACTTAAAATATGTAAAGAATCACAGAATGTCTAAATAAAGGCATCTATGATAGGTCCCCAGGGCAGTCTGTGTTCTTTGGGGCTCCTCCTTAATGCCAGGGAGGGCAGTCGTGTCGCCTCCAACATGCTGGAGACTTGTTGTGAAACATACTGACTTCCTCCCTCTGTCCTCCCTCACCTCTGTCTCTCAACTCCTTTTGAATCTTCCTCCAATATAAAAACCCGATTTGCCCTCCAGCTTTGCCCTAGAGTTCCCTTAATTTCTGGTCTCAGTATTGACCTGAAATTATATATTTGATTGGCATTTCACTATCATCTTTCTTGCATGAGCTACACCCAGAATGCATTGACTGCCATTTTCCATTTTCATTTCTTTAACAGAGAGTGGGAACTGAAAAGTATTTGAGAAACAATCTGAATGTGGGGTCTTAGATTTTTAAAATGATTTTCCCCCTTCCTTTTCAACCGTCTCACCAATATGTAATTCAATAACGAAACTTTTTAGCTACTTGCTGTTATGGAATCTTTCCAAACAGCAGCATTAGTTTTGCACTCATAGTTTATTGGTTTATGTAACATTTAGTTAAATTATATAATAAGAATAATATGCACAGCTGGCATAAACAGGCTGAGTTAAAAACAAATGACTCCTGGTAAGCATGCAATTCAACCAAATGGGGGAGCACAAGTGATGGCGTCCTAGCCATGAAGGTTTGATGAGCCATGAGTAAAAGTCAGTATGTTTTACAAAAGAATTGATGGTGTCACTTAAGCCAGTGAGCCAGGTAAGTGCAGGTTGTTTAAAGTTTTATTTTAATAATACCAGTAATAATAACGAACACTTATTGAGCACCTACTTTGTGCCAGGCCTCATCCTACGTGCTTCTATTTAGATCTCAATTAATGATTGCCCAAAGAAAGTGTTATCATTCCCATTTTATAGATAAGGAAACTGAAGTTCAATGAAGTTCAGTAACTCTCTCAAATTCTCATTGCGATTAGGTGGTAGGACGGAGTTTCTGTCCAATTCTAAAATCCATGCTTTATCACTATGCTCTATTATCTCATGTATTTGTCTTCTGGATGAATGAATGGATGTAGGTAATTGTATAGAGGACAGGGAAAGGCTGGAAGTCAGGAAAGTGTCCCTTAAAGACTAGCTGACTCGTTCTTGGCAGTTTCCTGAGGTGAGAAGGGTTCCCAAGGAGAGGGCCGGATGTCCTTAGAGGGGTTGGGAGTGTGGGCAGTTCCACTGAGAATCACGGAGGAAGCCTACACCTGGTGCTGGGACACATCAGCCCTGTCTCCTGTATCTATTCCAGATTTCTGACAGCCACCATGGTTGGCCTCGGTCTAGTTCAATTCTGTCTTCTTTTAGTCCAACTGAATCTGGCTGGAATTTTAAAATCTATATTACAAAACTAGAGGCCTGGTGCACAAAATTTGTACATTCAGGGAGCAGGGGGCGGGGGGTCCCTCAGCCTGGATTGCGAGTGGGCACAGACCAGGCCGAGGGACCTCACAAGTGCACGATTGGGGCAAGGAGGGATGCAGGAGGTTGGCCAGTCAGGGAGAGACCACGGGAGGGCTCCAGGGCTTGTTCAGCCCGTCTCACTCAGTCCCTATTGGCCGGACCCCAGCAGCAAGCTAACCTACCGGTCAGAGCGTCTGCCCCTGGTGGTCAGTGCACATCATAGTGAGTGGTTGAGCGGCCTTAGCATATCATTAGCATATTATGCTTTGATTGGTTGAATGGACGACTGGCTGACGGGACACTTAGCATATTAGGCTAAGGAGAAAACAACAAAGCTACACTCTCAGTGCCTTGACTCATGACTCCAACATCCCAGTAGCTGAACCACAGACGATTTCTCTTGCTTTCTGGGTCACTCTGGCCCCTAGAACCGTGGTCGGCAAACCGAGGCTCGCAAGCCACATGGGCTCTTTGACTCCTTGAGTGTGGGTCTTCCACAAAATACCGCCACACTCAAGGGGCCAAAGAGCCGCATGTGGCTCGCAAGCTGCGGTTTGCTGA
The DNA here is from genome assembly GCF_028538775.1 of Myotis yumanensis. Taxonomy (NCBI): domain Eukaryota; kingdom Metazoa; phylum Chordata; class Mammalia; order Chiroptera; family Vespertilionidae; genus Myotis; species Myotis yumanensis. The sequence goes on along the minus strand of NW_027223764.1, from coordinate 18,731,583 downwards.
GCTGCAAGTTTGCCGACCACTGCCCTAGAAGAAGAGGTCCTGCTCATCCTCGGTCCCTTTCTCCTTACCCTCTTAAATCCCTTACCTGAAGCACACCTGTTGGCTGAGGTTTAAGCTCAGGTTTCTTCCTCACTTGGATTCCGTTAGAGAAGGCGCTGTGCTCCCTGGCACCTCACTGTCTCCTGCTGGGTCCTCCTATAGCCTGAAGTGGGTTCCTTACCTCTGCTAGTTGTTCCTTCTGCCTGGAATGCATCCCCTTCTTTTTTTACTGAGCTTCTTTTTAATTATCCTCTGAATCACAGTTCAGATGTCACCTCCTCCAAGAAGCTCCTCCAATCCCATATCTGTCTTGGGTGCCTTTCCTCTGTGTTGGGTGACTTTTTAGCTCTTAAAACACTATGCTGAAATTGACTCTTTACTTATATGTCTCCCCCTCTGGGCTCTGAGCTCTAAGGACCTATATCTTTTTTTTAAAAAATATGTTTTATTGATTTTTTTTACAGAGAGGAAGAGAGCGGGATAGAGAGTTAGAAACATTGATGAGAGAGAAACATCAATCAGCTGCCTCCTGCACATTCCCTACTGGGGATGTGCCAGCAACCAAGGTACATGCCCTTGACCGGAATTGAACCTTAGAGAAGGCGCTGCAGACCCTTCAGTCCGCAGGCTGATGCTCTATCCACTGAGCCAAACCAGTTAGGGCAAACCTATGTCTTATTCACTGGTATGTCCCAGCGCCTAACAGTGCTTGTCATGTAGTAGGTGCTTAATGACTGTTTATTGAATGTATTAATCAGTCCATGATTAAATACCTTCTGGTTTGAAATCTAACCTACTACCCATCAAATTTCAACTGCTATAGAAGGATGGTTCTGTCTCCCTGGTCATGTGTGGGGCAGAATGACTCTTATCCCCTGACCTTAGTGAATGAGTAAGTGAAGGTCACCCAGCCACCTACCCTTCAATGGACTCACTTTTCTTTTTTTCTTTTTTATTTTTTTTTATTTTTATTTTTCGCTTAAAGTATTACAAAGGGTATTACATAAGTGTCCTTTTTTCCCCCCCGCCCTTGACAAGCCCCTGCCCTCCCTTACCCCCCAGTGTCTTATTCCATTAGTTATGGTTATATGGGTGCATACAAGTCCTTCGGTTGATCTCTTACTCCCCTCCCTCCTGTCCTCCAACCCTCCCTGGCCTTCCCACTGCAGAATGGACTCACTTTTCATGATTCCCAGAAATCTGGCTTCCTATTCCTATAAGATTTTTCAATATTAAAAAATACTGTAGATGGACAATGCATTAGTCACAATAGACTGGCTTATTTGGGTGTAGCGACCCCCAGTCTCAGTGGCTTAAGGCATGGAAGATGTATTTCTCACACCATGCATGCATATGGTTGAGCTGGGGGTTCTGCTTTGCATTGCCATCTCTCAGGGACCCAAGCATGGTTCTAAGAAGTCCTGTAGTTTTTTTAAAAAGTTAAAATCTGTTTACATTTGCTTAACCTTCCATTTCCCAAATTATTTAACCACACAACCCTTTTTCTTATGTAACACCTATTTCTATCCTATGGGCCTCACGCTCAAAAAATACCAGTCTAAAGTGATTATAGCATAACAAACCTTTGTGGCACATCTTATAGCTGATAAAATATGAGTAAAGCAGTCTCTGCTCACATTTGTCAATTTTTAAAATGAGTTCAACAAATATCTGTGGAGTTCTTACTTTGTGCCAAGTGCTCAACCAGGTACAGGACTTGCTGAAATATATATGTTCTTTGCTGTCATCAAGCTTCCCTTCCAATGGGGAAGACAGACTAAACCAAAAACAGCACTGTGCATACAAAGTAAATGTATTCTAAAGTGCTATGGAAGAAAGGCTATGAGAGTGCAGAATAGGGTGACCTTACCTAGTCATATCAGACTGTCCTGAAGAAGTTAATCTGCTATTTGCAAGATGAGCAGTTAGTCAGGCAAAGTGGGGATGCAGAGTAATGTTTGTAGGCAGAGATGGGAAGTGTACCAGGCAGAGAAAACAGCATGTGCTAAGGCCCCGAGGCAGGAACAGAGGGGTCAGTAAAGTTGGAATACATTGAAAAGGGGGCAGTGAACAAAAGACCATAATATGCAGGCCTCAGGGGTCAAGTTGTCATTTTGAGTTTTATTAGAAGAGCAGTGGGAGCCAGTGGGTGGAGAGCTCCCAATCCAGCATGGAAAATGCAGACACAGTCAGCTAATTAATTATATGGCTTTTTATAATAAGATATTTAATTGGAATGGCACTCTATGCTCTACAAAATACTTTCATGTCATCATCCTATGTCTTCCTTGCAGCAACTCTCTGAGGGAACGAGTTCCAGTTTTAGAACAGAGGGGGAATCTGAGGCTCAGAGAGGTAAGTGATTTGCCCAAGGACACACAGGGACCTCGCTTGAGAGCAGGCATCCACACCCTGGTCATCTCACTGCTTGGGCCAGTCCTGCAGAGAAAGCACTGGCTCTGCATGAGTCGGTCCTGGAGTCTGTGTCCTTACTGGCAGGGAGGCCCTTCATTGAAGGACTGTGTGGAATGGTGAAGTGCTCGGACTTAGTTCGGGTCCCAGCTCAGCAACCGCTTACTAGCTAGCTGATCTCTAGCAAGTTATTTAACCTCTCTAACTGTCACAATCCTTATTTGTAAAATAGGGATAGTCATATGAACCTCATAGGATTGCTATAGAGATTAAATGAGGCAATTCAGATGGAGGTATCTGACACACAGTAGTAGGAACTTAACAAATATCAGTTTGATTTTTTTAGAGAGATAACTAGCTCTTTCTTTTATTTTGGAATTTTGGAATATACTGAAGGTGAAAGTTAAATGAGGCTCAAATCCCTTCATACCAGGGTTCATTATATAAGAAATGGGTGGAGTCCTTGTGTGATATGCAGATGTTCAAGATGGTACAGAGGAGGAACAAGTGCTGGGTCCCTTCTCCATAACAATGCTGATGCTCAAAGTAAAGTCTTCACAGCTGACACGTCTACCTTCCAGACTGTGTGGGGGAGTTCTGCAGGTGATAACTTCTCTGGGAGCTGCGCACAGGGGAGTAATTGTACAGGTGTTCTCCCAGGTGGATATTATACGGTGGCCTTGAGAAACACATTCAAGGAGCTGTTGGGGTAAAGACCCTGGAGAAGCAGCATTTAATGGTTTCAGAGGCCTGAGAAACATCAGTTGAAAGGCTTTCCCAGAGAGTTTGTGGTGGGTTTAGGGTAAAAGACAGAGGCTTGGAGCACAGGGACTATCTGTGATTCATAGGACTCACTGGGTATCCCCGACCACTTGTGGGGCCTTTAATCTTTGTGGGGCCTGCCCTCCTCCCTGGGGCATGATGTCCTACTCTGAGAACTTTATGTGGAAAGGACGGGCCTTGAGTTTTTCTAGCTTTGCTCCTGAAGATGGGTCTGCTAGAAAGGGCTGGTAGGTTAAATGTGGTCTCAGGGAAAGGTCTAATCAGTGACTCCCAACTGTTTTTACCCTGATTTACAGGGTAATAAATAAGAAATAAATTTTGCATAGTGACCCAACACACAGAGTACACGCGCGTGCGTGCGCGCGCGCGCGCGCACACACACAGTTCTTGTAAGTACAATACCTACACTTATATATGTGATGCATCTTGGTACTTTATTTTCTATTTTATTCTATTTCATTAAATTGATTTCATGACCTGCTAATGGATTGCAACCTGCACTTTGAGAAACATTGGTCTAATAGATGATGACTTGTTTTTGAAGGTGATTGAGGTAGATGCTATTCATGAATAATGAAATTCAGATGAGCAATGCAAAAGGCTGCACAGACTGTATACTTTAAATGCTCATAGCAAATCTAGAATCTAGTTTTGTGTCACCCCTAAATATAGAGGTTGGAGGTAGTAAAAACAATAACAATAAGAAAAATAACAACAGCATTTGCTGAGGACCTATTGAGTGCTGAGAACTGGGCTAGGTACTTGAGTGGGATAAAAAATACAAATAGTAAATATTCCCTGCCCTTAAAAGAGTTCATAACCTAGTGGAAAAGGTGACCAGGATCAGAAACGCAGACTATAAGGGTATTTCAGGTCAATGTGGCAGACTGAGGAGGTGTAGGAAGATGTCTTTCATTAGAAATATAAACTTTATAATTATGTATGATACATTTAGAATATATAAATTTAACAATTGAAAATTATATAACCACATTCTAAAGCAATAAATGGAAGTCCCTAAGTGCCAGGAATGAAAATAAAACTCGGATCCAAAATGCCCAGTGGGTGCTCGTTTGGGCAGCACATATACTAAAATTGGAACGATACAGAGAAGATTAGCATGGCCTCTGCACTAGAACGTCATGCAAATTCGTGAAGCATTCCATATTTTTATAAATGATGATGGAAGGAGACTGGACTTTGGGTGGTGAACACACAATACAATATATAAATGATGTATTATAGAATTGTACACGTGAAACCTATACAATTTTATTAACCAATGTAACCCCAATAAATTCTATTAAATTTTTTTAAAAAACCAAAATGACCAGTGGGGGCTCACAAAGTGATCCATTCAGATGCCTGCTCTTGGGAGTTGGAAACTTGAACTAAGAGAGCCAGAGACTGGGATGCAAGTAGAGACACACTGATGGCAATACGAAGGAGAAGGCCAATGGGCTTCAGCTTCTAGGGACACAGAGCTGCCTTGGCTTTTGCCCTTTCCAAGCCTGGGTGTGAGATACTTCTGGGTATTCTCAGTAAACATCTCTGTGCTTCAGCTAGCTCAGGTTACTTTCTGCCATTTGCAGCACTATTAGCATGGCTTGAAAGAAGGGATCTCCTTTTCAGTAGGAAGAGTCTTTTTCTAGAAATTCATACAAGTGCCAACTTAGAAGCTCTGGTTCATTGTGGCCTAAGGGCTCCAATATGGTGCAGGTCAATCCATTCCAGAACAGGTACTGTGTCTGCCTGGCATCCATTGAGTAGGATGGTCTTGTCTCATCCCAGGAGCAGTAGCTGGAAGGCTCTGACCTAGGTTTTCCCTGCCCAGCAGGCAGCTCATCCTTCCATTTACACCAGAGGCATCAGGTGCACCAAAGTGTTCCATTAACAGTGCCAGGCAACCAGTAAACTACTCCAGGATCTAAAATGTGTTGAGAGAACTAAGCAGGGAATCAGGGCAAGAAGGAATAATGTCTTATATTGTGCATCCTGGAGCTGCATCAGAGGCCAGGTTTCTCTGATGACACCGGCTATACTTGATTCTGTGGAGTGGTATTCCTTGTAGACTGTGGGTGTACATGATCCTGCCTTCTATCTGTATTCTCCATGTACATGGCTTACCTCTTCCTGTGGGTTGTATTCTCAGAGACCATAGATATATCTGATCTTGCCGATATTTTTCTAAGAACTCATGGCTGAATCCTGTTATATGAAGTGGAGTCCCTTATAGGCCATAAGGATACCTGGTTGTGTAGCAAGATGTCCCTGGGCCACAGGTATACCAAGGCTGCTGGTTAGTGGCACTGCTTCTGTGTGCATGGTATTACCGGAGACCATAGTCATACCTTGTCCTGACAAGCACAGGTTCCCCATTCTTATCAAAGATATATGGGAACAGCTTCCCTTATTAAAAATAAATGCACTACAGAAGAGTGCTGACTAAAGGTAGAAGGAATTATAGAATTATAAAAGTTCCCATTTTGTAACCACTGTAGTCGCAATTGATTCAGGCAATGAATGCTAAAACCACTGGGTACAAGCTGCTTAGACTCTAAGCCTTAGAGAATAGGATATTCTCACCGTCTCAAATCCTGCCCCCACTCCAGACAATGTGTTAATATTGGGCAAAGGGTATCTTTACAATTGAGAAATTTGGGTGATGCCACCTAAAATTATCATCACCAATAATTGGAGAAACCGATACCTTGTGCCTCCTGATACGATGCACTAAGGAAACGTCACCTATGTGGTATCCCCGCCCAAAATGTTTGACCTGAATGCAATCATGAGGAAACAATCAGACAAATCTAAACTGAGGGGCATTCTGCTGCCTGGACTTTCCAAAACGACCAAAATCACAAAAAAGAGAAAACAAAAAGTTGGAGAACTATCCTATAATAGGGGAGATTAAAAAGGTAAAATGCAAATGGAAGGTCTTGGATGGGGGGATAAAAAGGACACTATTGGGACAATTGAGGGGTTTTTAACATGTACTCAGAGATTAGGCAAATATTTAATTTCCTGAAATCCAGATGAATGTCCTTGTTCTTAAGAGATAAATACTGAAGTATTTAGGGGTTAAGTGTCATTTGTGTCAGCAACTAACACACAAGGGTTTCAGAAAGAGAAGGAGAGAGAAATCAAATTACAAATTGCTAATCTGTGTCAAGGTACACGAGTGTTTGTTACAACAATGAACTATTCTGTAAGTTTAACATTTTTCAAAAAAAACATTTGGAGAAAAGAAACCATTTTAAATACTCCTAATGAAATACGTAATGGATCTAGTCAATGGTAGTAATGGCTGTTAAAACCAATAAGTGAAAAGCTGATGAAGGGAAAAAAACTGAAAGGGAACTTTATAATGGATATATCTGGCTGGTAGCTACTGAACCCACTGATTAATCTTAATATTATAAAAAGAAAAAGTGACAAGAAATTGTGTGGTCCTGATGTGATGCAGTAGGAAGTTCACAACATCTATAAAATATGATTGCCCCAAAACATCAAGCCAAAAGCCACGCACTCTAGAATCTACCAACTTAAAGGGACAGAAAAGCATGTTTACTGATAGCACAGGAGTGCTATCAGCAAGATCCAGAATGAAGGAAATTCCATTGGGCAAGTCACCCATAGTTTCTTCAATAATTAAATTTCAAGAAAAGAAAGTGTAATGTATGGAATAAAAGAAACTTAAGAGCCACAATGACCACATATAGTGCATGGATCTGGATTAGAAACCAATTTAGGGAAATTTGAATAATGAATGGATATTTGATGAGATAAGAAATTATCGTTAATTTTTATTTAGGTGAGATAATGGGATTGCGGTTATGTCGAAAGGGTCTTTAACTTTTAGAAATGCATATTGAAATATTTATGGGTGAACTGACTCAATGTCTATGATTTGCTTCCAGAAAATCCTAGGGGAGGGAGCAGAGGGTATAGATGAAATAAGATCGGCTATGTGTTGATAGTTATTGAAACTGGGTGATATGTACATGGATTTAAAATATGTATATGTTTGAACCTGAATAAAGTTGTAACAAATAAGTAAACACAAGCCACTCCAATATTTTCCCAATATATTCTCCTGAAAGAGACTCCTCAGTGCTAGAATGACTGTCCCCTCACAAGTCGCACAGGTGAGGTCAGAAAGAGAACTCCTACGGGAGGTTGACACCAGGCCAAGGTGGTGCTAATTCTCTTTCAAGTGGAGCACTGCTTACTCTGGGAGGCTCTGTCTTTTGTTTTGTTTTTAAACCACTCTGTTGAGTAGGAAAAACAAAATGTTATTTCTGGGCAGCTCGCTGCCCCAGTCTAGGTTAAGGAATGGGGTTTGCAAAGGCTAGTGGGTTGAACCCAAGGTGGAGGGAGCAGGTGAAATTAGATGTTTTTGTGTGTGTGTGAGGCTGTGTTGAGGTTGAGGTCCAAGATCAGAGGTCAAGGGTAGGGCTGGAGGGATGAGCGCATCACTAGGGGTGTTCTATGTAGACCTAGTGAGCTTCTAGAGCAGCCTCTCCTGGCCTTTGTACGTCCATCCTGGTGCTTCAGGTCCCCTGGTGGGGACAGCGGTCCTGACCCATCCCTCCCCACTCTGGTCCTCATGCAGCCCCATCTCCAGGTCCTTCTTTCCCTCTGGTCCACATTTACTGCCTCCCTCCTGGAGCTCCCTCCTCACCTCCATTCTTCATTCCCTGTCTCCACCCTATCAGACACCCCGGTTCAGGGTCCAAGAGAAGGACAGCTTTTATGTGGCTTGTAAAATTCTATTATATCTGTATTCAAAACCTAGCAGCTGAGAAACACTGGTAATAGGCGTGTTATTAAGCGTGTAAATACACATCCACTCCAGGGCCTCCAAGGGGCGGGGGCGGATTCTCAGCCCTGTTGTCTCCCCTGCATGTAAGTCCCTGCCCACCTGGCCTCCTCCCCAGACTTGGCCCTTGCGTGGAGGCCCAGGCCTCCTCCAGTCTCCAACCACCGTTGTAGTCCTAGTCCTAGTCCTGTAAAGCCCAGACTCTTGGAGAAAGGGGGCGGGGGGGAAGAGGGCCGAAGAAAAAAAACATTAGGAAAAAAACTCCCACCCAGAGAGCATTCTTTCTGCAGCACTCAGGAAAAAGGATGTCTCACAGGGGACGGGAAGGCGAAATTTTTTCACATCCAAATGGATTGCAATTTCCCTCCATTTAGCACCTGAAGGTAATTAGCTCGAAGAGACTGCCGAGTGCGAAACACGTTCACGGAACATTAACTCTCACACATTCTCCAGTTGCAGGGAATTAATAGGAAAGATTAAAGTTTAAAGAGAGCAAAATGCCATTACCTCGCCAGCCACCTCTCTCCGCGGCAGTATCCAGCCCCCGAAAACCTTCGGCCAGTGCTTGGGCCGGGGCTCGGGGCTCAGCCTCTAGCCTGGCTGGCTGGGGTATCCGAGTGTGCCCCGTGCAAAGTACTAGCATGTGCTGATGTGCACACATGTGTGCAAAATAGGGCAGCTCTGACCCTTCCCAAGGCCAGGGCAGCCCCTTCCCATCACCATGAAGTTTGGGGTGAACAGGGACAGGTGTGTTCTCTTTCAGGTTCATGCCTGGCATTGTTGGATGTCCAGGCCCTGGGGGGGGGGGGGGTTGTGCTGGGAAGGGTCATCAGCATGGATGTGCCCTTTGACTTTGGTGTAGAGGGTGAGGTCCGCCAAATGGCCAGCAATGGAGCGGTGAAGGGTGTCACTCCCACCTAGGTGTGTCTAGAAGCACTGGGATGAGGTGACAGAGGGAGTTGCCTTTACTCTTATAAGTCAGACACGGCCCACACACATACGTGTGCACACACATGCAGTCTCCCATTGTCACACACAGATGGCCTTTGTCACTGCTTTTCTCAAAGTTTATGTAGGCTTCAAATTCTAAAGGTTTCTGTGTTGCTTCAGTATTTTAGGAAAAGATGAGAGACAGAGAGACGGAGACAGAGAGAGAGAGAGAAAGTGGGGGGGGGGGGAGTGAGGGAGAGAGAGAGGGGCAGAGGCAGGCAGGAGAGAGAGAGCGCGAGATGAAATTGAGACATGGAAGAATTTATTGCCCAGAAAATTCCATTCTGCTATCTGATTCAAAAAGTCCAGTCCCCCCAGCTTCGGAAAATCTATTTTCCACATTTTAATACCCTGCAGAACAGTCCTCATAACTCATCCGAGTGTGTTAAGCACAGTTTTATTAGATCTGAAACAAATTTTGGTGGGGAGATACTATAGGTCATTAACCATGGAGTAATTTTATCCTTGTTTCCCTAATGATGCCATAATGGCGAGCGAATTTCTTAACTAAAGACCAAAGAACATTTTGAAGGTCAGTTTCATCTGTGAGCTCCTTCAAGCGCTTCTCAGAGAAGATTGGAAAACTCGCCGATTTTTTGAAGAGTCATTAATAATGTGAAAGCTGAAAGCACCCTCCATTTGCGTTCCTGCTTTTTACCTTTTAATTTTATATCGTCCCCGCTCAGAGCCCCGCTCCCACTCCTTCACCCTCCTCTGGACCTCCCTCCCACCAACCCACCCACGCTCCGAACATGGCTGCCCAGCACCAGGGACCAGGCTGGCTGCGAGGGGGCAGGCGGGGCTGCAGTGGGGGAGGCAGAAGAACTGGAGAGGCCAGAGATACCCCACTGAGATGGGGGCCCTTGCTATATTCCCAGAGATTGTAGGCTGTGTGAGGGTGCTGTTCTAGGCCCGGTGTGCATGTGCATGTGCATGTGCGTGCACATATGCAGTGTAGGGGACTGAGGTGTGTGCTGGCTGGACAGACACATGCTGGGGACCAATGGGGACTTTGTCTCTATAGGTGGGTTCCCCTATTGAAGGTAGGCTGGGAAAGGTGTCTGAAAACCAGCACAGGATCAGTCCAGTGGCCTGGGCAGTGGGTCTATTGGTGGGGGGGCCGGCTCCTAACAAGGGTGGACATACATGGAGTGCTTGAGACGACTTATAGCGTGTGTTCATGCACACACATGTATGTCTTGGGAATGGTGAGGCCATCAAGGAAAGAGCCCCAAGGCCCCTTCCCACCAGTAAATATCTAGACAGTGGCCATTCTCTGGCCAGCCCTCACTCCTTCATCCACTCGTCCCCTTGTTCCCCAGGTCTGGAACCCCTCACCCACTCATTGTATTCACCTCTTGATCCCCAATCTCTGGCTCCTTGGACCCCCTAGTTCCATCCTCCCCCCCAACCCCCATCACCGACCTCCTCACCCATCTGATGGCTATCACTGTGGGTGCCCAGCCAGGAGCCAAGGTGGGACGGCACTTCCGTGTGTGCGGGTTTGGGAGGAGGGGGCGGCGTGGTGACACTCCACGCTCCCAGATGTGGTGGCAGCGATAATTCCAATTTTATGCCTTTGTTATGGCTTTAATCACTTTCTTTATGCGTTTTGTTCCAGCGATCAGGGAGAGACACCTGATAGGCAAAGAGGATACCAGGGGAACCATTTTTATTTGGAATGTGGTGAGAAGTCTAATTAGAATCTGAATTCTGCTGAGCCTTGAAATGGCCAGCACTTTATCCTGATCGCCTTAGATATTGTTTCGAGTCAATCATCTGTCATGTGCGGCAGGAGAGCCGCTCCCTCCACACCACCCTCCCTCCTGCTGCAGACCCGGCCTGGGCACACTGCCGGGAGGGGGGTGCCTCCTCTGGGGGGTGCTGTTTTGTATGGCCCACCCTTCCTGGAAAGGCCCCTCTTTGCTGGGATGCTGAGCTGAACTCGTAGAAGGAAGGGGCTGCAGGAAGAGGGAGCTGAGGGGACAGTATTAGAATTGGGGAATATTGGGGTGATGCCAAGCTAGTCTGGGGTACCTCCTCAGAGCTCCCAGCACTTTGACCACCCCACCACCTTTCTGTCAATGGCCACAGGGACTCTCATTTCTTTATATCCCCCAGACAAATTGTCTCTCCTACCTGCGAACTGTACCTCAAACTCCCCACTCCCATTGCCAGCCCCTCCCTGGCCCCCCATTTGCCACCCACTCAGCTCTATTTCTCTGATTTGCTTTCACTCCAGTCTGGCCGCTGGAATGTTGTTCCTATTTGTTCTTCCTGTTTAGGACTCCTGCCACCTGTCAAGTCCCCAGACTGGTTCTGCCTCCTCCAGAAAGCCTTCCCTGATTGCCTGAACCCACAGTGAGTGAGCCCCCTGAGTGTTGGACAGTTACAACATGGGTCCCATCCTGTGGTGGCCATGCCAACTGTAGGCACTCACTCCAAACAGATTCCTGGCCCATTTATCTTTCTCCTGCCTTTGAATAGTTTCCAATTGTCACCTCTCTTTTTCTTTAAGTGTGTGTGTGTATGTGTGTGTCCTGAATCCTCTCAAATCCCCTTTGAACATGGCTAAATAAAAAGTAGAAATAAATATTCCTCTTCATGACAATTTCATCTCCCCGGCCATGAGCGCCCCAAAGTCTGCCCATTTCCTCCCCGTCTCCTGCCTTTTCCCCCAATTCTGACCACAATCCTAGGACCAAGCGCCCAGTGGGAGCTGCACTATCACCTCCAGCGTCACAGGTTGCACTGAGGCTTTCTGCCTTCTGCTTCCCCCCCGCCCCCGCCCAGTACATACCATTGTGGGGGGACAGTTAGTATCCAACGTAAGTCCTGTTTCTAGGAGGGAAGAGCAGACTGTGCTCTATGACCACCTCCGTGGCAGACGGCCTAGATGGTTGGTGACTCCTTGGAGGCCAGAGATCACATATGGTGAATGTGAGTACTTTTTAGATGTTTGGAGTACTCAACCCTCTGGCCAGTAAGTGCACCCCCGTAAAGTAGTGCCTTCACTGATGGTCAGTGTCCCCATGAACCTCCTGAATAGTCACTACCCTCTAGGGATTATCTGTGTAGTAGGGGTGCTTTGTGGATGTTCCAAGGGGCAGTATAGTCAGACACCCCTATAGAGAGGCACAGAGGGTCCCCAGAATACCCTCCCTGCCCACTCACCTCCCCATCCCCATCTGGACCCAACTTTGAATGCACCCCTGGCTCATTTGCTCCTGATGGTCTCTTTCCCTGCTTGCACCTCAGTTCTCCCCAGGCCCTGCGCTCTGGGTGCACAGTGGGGAGGGTACCAACCATGGTCTGCAAATCACCGGGCTGTGGTTGGGAACTGGGGGTGGTTCTCTAGAGGGCCCTGCCAGGGCTCTAGTCCTTTCTCCCTCCCAGCAGCCCTCATCCAGAAGGCATGGCTGTGTTGGCACCACACTGATGGTGGAGAGTGAAGAGACGCAGGGAGATGGGAGGAAGGGAATTCAGAAATGGGGAGGAGGGGTGTTTATAGGGGAAGGCAAGACAGTGGACTTAGGAGCAAGCTTCCTAATGGGAAATTGCAATCTGCCATTAACATCTAGGTGTAAATTAATATATCAGATGGTGTGTGTGTGTGTGTGTGTGTGTGTGTGTGTGTGTGTGTGATGGAGGGTCAGTAGGTCAGAGTCTCAGGCCCCCGTCCAGAGGAAGCAGGACCCTGGCTCACTTGGTCTGCCCATGCCGAAGGGTGGGAGTGCGAGCGAGGGTGGCTCATTCTCCAGCTGCTGTTCTCCCATCTACAGAGGAGTGGGGGCTGGGGGAGGCTCGGGCTCCCAGCCCAGGGAGCACATGTGCCGGGTGAGGGGAGCGGGGGAGGACAGAGATGCCAAAGCTGGTAAAGGCCTGGCCTCTTCCCATCTCAGACACCCTCGAGGCACTGTCCTCTCTACATCCAGAGCTTGGCTGCAGCGGGGTAGATGAAAAGGAGGAGAAACTGTTGGATAAAAAGAAATTTGAAAAAAAAAAGTAAGTGAAATATTCAAACTGGAAAGTGATATTATAGAAACTGCAGCCCACGGCTCAGTGCATTCAAATTTATTCAAACTCGGTGCCTGACAGTGATGGATGCGGCAGCTTTTCCCACAATATGGAGAAGGCGCGGGGGCATTTAGGACTGCGGGTCCCCTCCGGGAGGGTGGGGGCCCACACCACCTCCCATGCCTTGCTCCTCCTAAACGGGAAGCATAGTTCTGGGTCCTGCTCCCTCTACTCTCCCAAGGCCCAGCCACTTCCTGTAGGCCACAGTCCTGGGGTCCTGGGGGACTGGGTCCCACCAGCTCAGATGCTTAGGGGATGGCCCAAGACAGGTAGCAGGCTGTGAGCCAGTGTGATCACCAACGCCATGGAAGAGGGTGGCTAACCTGTCCACGGAGGTTAGAGGAAGAACACCGTGGTGTGGTTTAAAGCCAAATAAATAGTGTGAACCCAATGAGCCCCCAAGCACGCTGGGGTCTCAGGGTGCCAAGTCAGGGAGCAGTCGGTCTCCTTGTTCCCCACTCTCCTCCCCGGCCAGGGTGGCAGCCACCCCACCCAGGAGAGGGACAGAAGAGAGCTTCTGAGGAAACCTTGAGTCTGGGGGCTTGGCCAGAGCAGTGAGTAGGTGACAGTGTTCATGAACGTGTGCCCTGTAGTATCGCCTGCTCCCAGCCTCCACTCCACCAGCTCTTTTCCAGACAAGGTTGCCCATGACCTCTTGGCCAACCTCCTGGCCAATAGACCCCGCGTCTGAGTCCAGGCTCCATCCCTTGGAATACTGGCCACTCTGGAAAACTCACTGGTCTCTTGTCTCTCTTGCCCATTACACTCGCCTGCTTTGCCCACATCTCTAACACTCCTTTGTCTCTTTCACTTCCTACCACTTCCCGAGATGTGGCTACAGTGCAAAACCCAAGCTTCAGCTGGGCCCTCTTCTCTCCTACCGCTTCTCAGAAGACGCATCTGCTCGGCACCTTCAGCTAACACCTTCCTGCAGGTGATGGGACCCCTGGCCTCGGATTCCAAGCCTCTGTTCAGATCCAAGTCCACAATCCACGCACCACAAGGCTAATATGTTGAAAACCAAAGTCATCTGTCTCTCTTAACGCCAGAAACAATGTGTGATTCCCTATTTGGTAAATAGCCCTGTCACCCACCCACGTACCTTCACAAAAACTTTGGACCCTCTAGTTCTTCACCCAGCCCATCTCTACCTTCAATCAGCTTACAGATTCGAGATACTTCCTATGTCTTTTGAACCCACTTTTCCCTCATCATCACCACTCACCCCAGGAATGCCCTTATCACAGCTTTCCAGGATCTCTTCAATCCAATCAACAAACCATTACTGAGTGACCACCATACACCGGTCTCCAGGCAAAGCATCTTCCTCCAAGCCGGGCTCCTGCCTTTAAGTTCTGCATCTCCAATTGTTCTATGGCTGCTGCCAGGTTGATGTTCCTAAAGCACAGCTCTAATCATGTCACTCGGCTGCTCAGACACCCTCAATGGCTCCCCCACTGCCTACTAAATAAAGTACAAACTCCTTACTCTGATGTTCACAGTCCTTTGTAATCTGGCCCCTACCTACCCCTCTCAAGTCTTCCCGTTACTCTCCTTCACTCATATTTGCCAGCCAAGTTGGACTCTGAGTATTTTCCCTGCACACTCCCCGCCTAGCGATTTCCTACCTCTGTGCACTGGTTCATGCTCCTCCTCTTTCTAGAACGGCATCGCCCTCCAACATCCCACCTCATCTCTACCCGTCAATATTCTAATCCTCTGCAAGCCCTGATCCAAGCCAAGCCATAGTCCGACTATTCCCTGTAAAAATGCGTAGCAAAGTGCCTGCTGGCTGTTACTGTTGTTGTTACCACCACTACCACCAGACGTGGTTTCTCTTCCCTATGGACCTTCTAGTCCTCTCTACAGCTTTCCTGGCTCCTAAAGAGCTTTCCTGATACTGATATCACCAAAACATTTGTTCTAACACTGTCCTGGACTTCTTGAGAGCCAGAACTAAGTCATGTTCATTTGTGTCCCCCTCAGCCCCTAGCCCAGGAGACTCAATAAACACTTGTTGAATAAATGAATGAATAAATGCGTGAACAAATGAACCAGTACAGCAAAACTGGCTAGGACATGGCTTTGTGACACAGACTTGGCTCTTCTGAGCCTCCTGTTCTGAATAGTGACCACCTAGCAGTTCCCTGTCATTACTCCTGGCCCTCCTGACATGTGCCCAGGTGAGCTGGGACACACGTGTGCAGGCTGTATGACAGGTGTGTCATCCCTAGAGCAAGAGGAGAGTGTGGCAGAGTCCAGCCTTCCCAACTCATCAATCAAAGGGCACTTGCTGACAGGTCCTGAGTGCCGGCTCTGGGCTCTGCTGGGGTTGGGGCTACAACTGGGGGAGGAGAGTTACCTTCTGGGGGTTCACGGTCTAGTTGCCCCTTCACTCCTCCTATGACTCTCAGACCGGTGACTGCAGACAGTGACGGGCATGCCAATGGGCGGGGCCAGCCCCTTCCCCCAAGCTGCCCTGAAATGTTACTTAGTGCAGAAGTAGTACAACTTTTGGTGTAGATCTCACTACCCCATCTGGACTAGAGCTCCCCTGGGAGGACTGTGGCCTTCTGCAGAATTCTCCACTAGAGCCCAGAACCACCTAGCTCAAAGCTGCTGAATGGCTGGGTAGATGGATGCCATGAACAGTTGACAAAATAAAGAGTTAATGAGCAACTAACTAAGCACATGATGAACAAAGTGCTGGCAGATTGGCACAAATCACACTAGTTGGCATTTACTGAGCACCTACTAAGTGCCAGGCTCTATGCTAAATCCTTCACCTGAACTGACACATTTAATCTTCCCTTCGGAGCAGGAGCTATTATGATCCCATGGAGGAAAACTACAGCTCAGGGGAGTGAAATAACGTGAGCGAGAGCACCCAGGTCATCGGCGACAGAACCTTGGTTCCCTGCCCTAAACTCGTCACCATCCTTGGTGACCTCCTGGCCAGGGTCATCTCCCCCTCCCCACACCACCAGCCCTTTGGGGGTTGGGGTGATGGAGGTAGATTAAGTGGGGTCCTGGGGAGGAGGTTCACAAACGGGTGGGGAGGATGGTAAGGTCCCTGTCCCTTCCCGTGCACTGAGGGGGACCTCTGGGCTCTGGTTTTGACTTTTTCTTCCCGTCCCCCTTGGGGACAAGGCAGAGTTCAGAAAAGGCACAGCCAGGGAACCTCTGTTTCCCTTCACCCCTCTTCCATCTGAGAAGGGACAGCAGCCTCCCCAAGAGGGTCTCCACGCTGCGGGGCGCCCCATCCCTCCCGCCCCTGCCCCCTCAGGCGAGTCCCTCAGGGCCTGGCCAGATACAAACAAGCGCGCTAAACTCCGGGAGATTTACAGCGGGCGGCTGGGCGTGCGGGCCGGCCGCCGGTGAGATATCTCCAAACAGCGCACTAACCACTTTCCATTTTATACCTCACCAGCTTTATAGCATCTTAAGGATTTCTGTGCACGGCTGGCTTCCCGCCCAGGGAAAAAACCCAGCCTTGTAAATAAATACTAAATATATATGAACAGAGACGACAGCGAGAGAAGGGGAGGGGGGTGCCGCAGGGAGGGGGGGGGTAGCAGCCCAGTGCCAGCCACCGATGCGGAGGAGGGGCAGGGACACGTGGGGGTGTCCGAGACAAAGGCCACAGGGAAACAGCAGTTGACAGGAAGAGCGAGGGAAACTGAGATCACACAGAGATGGAGGCAGAAACAGCAAGATGGAGGCTGGGTGGAAGGGCTGGCTGCACACAGAACCTGGCGTGTGTGTGTGTGTGTGTGTGTGTGTGTGTGTGTGTAGGGAGAACTGGCTTAAACCTTGAGGAGATAGTGTGTGCAGATGCACACGTGACTATTTGCATGTGTGTGGGGGTGTGACTGGTGTGTCACCACATGCTCCAAGGGGAGAGTTTATGTGTGTGTGTGTGCACACAGGTGTGGGTGCAGGTGTGCGTGTGTGTGGGGGGAGGTTGGTGTGGGTAGGACTGTGCCAGGTGAGTATGGGGTGGGCATGCGGGCAGAAGGTCTGTGGCGTGGTCAGGGTGTGTGCAGAGGTTAGGGTGAGTTGGGGGTGAGGAGGCAGGTGAGTTCTGAGAGTGTGTGCAGCTTTGGGATTGAGTTGGGGAGGACTGAGCAAGCCATGTGCGACCATGTGCGATGCATGTGGGGGTGGGAGGGGCCTGGGGGGAGGTGAGGAGTGGGCTCAGGTAAGCCGGGATGGGCCTTCAATGGAGTATGGGTTGGATCTGAAAGCAAGTGCCCATTAGTGTGTTGGGGTCCAACAGGGGTGGGTTTTGAGGTGCTACCAGGTGGTCAAGCCTCCTCTTCTCCACCCCGCTCCCTGGGTCTTTCTAGAGGCTCTGAGGCCTTCTCTGCAACATCCACTTGGGAGCCGGTCCCCGCTGCTGACTGCAGCCCTCCTGCTACCCAGCCCCAGCTCTGAGGTCTCTGGACTGGAGCCAGAGTCCAATCGTGGGAGCAGAGGGACCATACTCTCCCTTCTCAGGGGACCCAGCAATCCCTTTTTGTTCCCCCCTTGTCTTCGATATTAAGTATTCAAACCTCATTTACATCCTTATTTTTCAATTTGCTGCCACAGTAGTTTAATTTATTCGATATAATTTCTTTTTCTGAGGGGACATTAATCATTGCCCTGTGCTTTTGGGCGCCTGTGGGATCTCCGTGTGTGTATGTGTGTGTGTGCGCGCGCGCACGCGTGCGTATGGTATGCGTCTGTGGGGAGGGGGCGCTGTGTGGATCTCTGAGTGTGCATCTGCGTCCGTGTGTGTCTGCGCCCCAGCCTGCTGGTGCCTGTGTGTGAGGTGCAAGTTAGTCTGGTATGTGAGGGTGTGTGTGAGGGGGTGGGTCTTTGTGAGAGGGTTTTATGAGTGTGAAAGAGTTGGGGGTGGTGAGTGGGAGTGGGAGGGTGGGTGAGTGTGCTAGACTGATCCGGTCTTCTTCTTCGGAACCCTGGCCCTTCCCAGAATGTCAACAGGAGGCAAAGGGGGCGGGGGGGGGGCAGTAATTGGGAGATGGAAGGCCTAGGTCACAGCAGCTCTGGGCTTCCTTGAGCTAAACAGCTGGGTTCAAGGACTTCCCCTGATACCCTCAAGGTAGGTCCTTCCATGACCCTGCCAGTTTTTTTCCTGAGAGAACGCCCTGGACAGTTGTAGTTGAAAATATTCCAGAATCCATGGTCTCTCAAGAAAGAGAGAGACCGAGAGAAGTAGAGAAAGACACAGAGGTACAGAAAGACAGACAGAGGAGAGCAAGGCAGGCCATGGCAGGGGAAGAAAGAAAGAGGGGGGAAGAAACACGGAGAATGGTGGAGAAGAGGAGCAGGGGAGAGACGTGAGCAAGCCGTGAGCAAGCCACAGCGTCTCAGCCCATAAAGTCTCTGGAATGGGAGGAAGGGGCGAGAGAGTCTCTGGCATCAGCTCAGGCCCCGTCATGGCTCAGTGCAGCGTGATGGGGAGGAGGGTACGCGGGGTTAGGGCTGGTTTTCCTCCAGGAGCTGAGATGAGTGAAGTGACTTGGGGGAGGTTTGTTGGAGAGAAGGGGCAAGAGGAAGGGGTAAGGGGGAGAGAGGAAGAGAGAAAGGCCCTCTGGGGATATATTGCAGGGAATGACTCCAGGAAAATTTCTGGGGAAGTTCAAGGGAAAGGAGAAAGGAAGCTCTCCAGGGCAGCCCCTCCCCACTCTCAGTGCATCAGGGCAAATCCATGCCTTCCTGAGCCCATCTTTTGGTCCCCAGTCCCAGAAGCCCTCAGTTTTTCTTCTCAGGCCCAGAGCCAGGCCTCAGTCCCATCTTCCTGAGGCCACGTGCTGAGAAGTCCCCACTCCCCTCTGCTGCTCTCTG
The DNA here is from genome assembly GCF_028538775.1 of Myotis yumanensis. Classification (NCBI taxonomy): domain Eukaryota; kingdom Metazoa; phylum Chordata; class Mammalia; order Chiroptera; family Vespertilionidae; genus Myotis; species Myotis yumanensis. The sequence goes on along the minus strand of NW_027223764.1, from coordinate 18,712,604 downwards.
AGCCATGCCCATCCCTTCCCCCTTTGTCCTTCCAAAATACAGGTACAATGCACACATAAAAACAAGATCCAGAACCCAAGGCCAAAGTGGGGAGGCTGTTGGGGACAGCAGTCAAGAGGCGGAATGGGTGGGGGTAGCCTCCCTCCAGCTGTGGGGACTTGAGGCCCAGACCTAAGCTCCTGGGGCTCCCTTGCACCCTGTCTTCCCAGTCACCCAGGACTCAGGTCAGGAAGAACCCGTGCTGGAAGGTGAAGGCCAACCATGCCCAGGCTCAGGACAGCCTGGCTCGGCCCTGGGGCCTGGTTTCCACTCCAGGGACCTGGGTCCTTTTTAAGCCCAGTTTCAAACAGCTAAGACTTACCCAATCTAGCCTGACCCAAATAGTGGCCCGAGGCCCAGGGTTCTTTCTCTGAAATTCTGAAAATGAAATTCTGAAAAATGGTCTGAGCATCTGAGCATCTGAGCCTCCAAGCATCAAACTATCTGAGGTCTAGAGATTTAAATATTCTGCTGCCAAATACCTGTGAAACCGAATGTCCCCTGGTAGCCAAACATTTGACTGCATTAGTCACGAAACACCAAGGGGCTACTGAGTGCCTACAGTTGGAAAGCTGAGATGGAGGGGTGAGTCTCCTCTGCACTCCTTACCTGCCAGGAGTTTGGCTTGGTCCCGTCATCACACCCAGACCCCCAGCACAGACATGACACACAGGCTGGTCCCGTCATCACACCCAGACCCCCAGCACAGACATGGCACACAGGCTGGTCAGGTCATCACACCCAGACCCCCAGCACAGACACGGCACACAGGCTGGTCCCGTCATCACACCCAGACCCCCAGCACAGACACGGCACACAGGCTGGTCCCGTCATCACACCCAGACCCCCAGCACAGACATGGCACACAGGCTGGTCCCGTCATCACACCCAGACCCCCAGCACAGACATGGCACACAGGCTGGTCCCGTCATCACACCCAGACCCCCAGCACAGACATGGCACACAGGCTGGTCAGGTCATCACACCCAGACCCCCAGAACAGACATGGCACACAGGCTGGTCCCGTCATCACACCCAGACCCCCCAGCACAGACATGGCACACAGGCTGGTCAGGTCATCACACCCAGACCCCCAGAACAGACATGGCACACAGGCTGGTCCCGTCATCACACCCAGACCCTCAGCACAGACATGGCACACAGGCTGGTCAGGTCATCACACCCAGACCCCCAGCACAGACATGGCACACAGGCTGGTCCCATCATCACACCCAGACCCCCAGAACAGACATGGCACACAGGCTGGTCCCGTCATCACACCCAGACCCCCAGCACAGACATGGCACACAGGCGCCGTCACCCACTCAGGTCAGTGATACCTGGGTGATCGCGGCAGCTGGTCTCTGGGCAGGGAGGGAGGGGGCAAGGGGACAGGCCTGGGGCCCCGAAGAAGGTAGCGCGTTCATTTGAATAATGGGCAAAATCAAATTAATTCTACATTAAATAGTTGTGAATAAAGGGTTGAAGTCAGCAGTTTCAAACTTGTTTTCCTTAATTACTTTCCGTGTTTAATGTCATTAAGAAGATTAAAAATTCATTAACAAGAGTACTAAAGTGGCAAATCAGGAAAGCGATCACTCCAGGTTAGAAACTCCGCTGAGGCCGCACAGTGAGGCTTCTGCAGGGGGGCCTGGGTGGGGGCCCAAGAGAGTCGGGGACAGACACACACTCACACACTGAGGCACAGCAGCAACATCAACACGCATCCATCGTAACGGTGGGCATGCACACGCCCACACACTTGGACATCTTCCACTCATCCAAACCCAGGACTCTGTGATTGTGGGGAGACAGTGCATTGGGGTCTGTAGCTGGTCAGGCCCCTGACTGTAGAAACCCCTCTACTAAGAAGGACAATTAAAGCTCAAACTTTTGTGACAGGCAATATATGGCCTTAGGAACCCAAGTCAGCCTGGAGGTCTCCGAATTCACTTTCTTGTCTCCTGGTTATCTCTCTGTCTCTCTCCCTGTGTCCTTCCCCCTCCCCTCCCACACTAAAGGGCTCTCTCAGGGCAAACCTGATCAGTTTCCTGGGAGGAGTTGCTGTCTTTGAGGCTTAATTATCCTGGAAAAGGATCCCTTTTGTCTCCTTAGCTGGGGTGGGGGGGAGGGAGGTGACTGAAGGGTGGGGAGGGGTCATGTTTCCTCCAGGGAGAGGGAGCAGGGACACAAAGGGTAACCTAGTCAGAGAGGGTGAGGCTAAAACAGCTGAGGAAATGGGACCCAAGTGTCCTGGGGTTCAGACCAGATTCTGACGCCCAGCCCCCATCTCTAATACTCACCCTCTCACCCTGCCTTCATTCCCCTCCCCATTGCTGACCTCCTTCCTCTCAAATTCCAGACTTGACTCCCCTTAACCGTGAAAGGACTCCTCCTGATTCAGAACATTCTTCCCGGGGCTACCACAGTCTCTTGCCTGCCTTTCTATCTTATTCTCTAGGTCCCGAATGCAGGAGCAGGTCCCTGTGGGGGGCTAGGCCACCTTGGGTACATCTGTGCCTTTGTGGCTATAGTGTGTGTCTGAGTGACTGTGTTGGTGAGTGTGTGTGTGTTTGTGTGTGTGTGTGTGTGTATCTGAGTGTGTGTGTATGTGTGTGTGTGTGTGTGTCTGACTGTGTGAGAAGAACCATAAGCTCAGATGGGAACACCAAGTTAATCATAAACAAATATAACTAGAAGAGCCTGTGAGATTCCACGAGAATGAGCCCTCTCACTGGGTAGATGGGAAGCCCAAACTAAGAAGATGAAATTACAACCCTAGGAATAAACACAAGAGAAATGAAAACATCCCCCCCCCAAAAACGTATAGCAATATTATTCAGAATGGCCAAAAAAATGGAAACTACCCAATTGTCCATCAACTGATGAATGCATAAGTAAAGTGTGGCTTATCCATACCATGGAATATTATTTGGCCATAAAAAGGAATGAAGTACTGGTTTATGCTACAACATGAATGGATATTGAAAACATTATGTTAAAGGAGCCACTCACAAAAACCATGCACTGGATGATTCCTTTTATAAAAATGTACAGAATAAGCAAATATACAGAGGAAGTAATAGATTCGGGATTGCTTAGGGCTAGGGGTGAGGGGATGTTGGGGAAAGAGGAGTGACTGCTAATGGGTATAGAGTTTTGGGGGATGATTCAAATGTTCTAAACCATCTTATGGTGATGGCTGCAAAACCCTGTGAATATACTAAAAACACTGACTTGTACCCTTTTACTAGATGAATTGAATGGTATGTGAATTATATCTCAATAAAGCTGTTTTTTTTAATGACGTGTCTTGCTCAAAGTCTCCCAGCAAGTAAGAGGTGGGCCTGGTATTAGAGCTTGGTCCCTTGACTCTAAGCCCAGTGCTCCTTCCACAGCCCTGCAAGGCCTCACAAGTCTTGCTATGGAGACTTGAAGGCATGTGGGGAGGTGTCTGCATAGCGTCCTGGCTTTTTGGTAGGGTTGTCAAGTCTCTGTCTGTGATACCGTGTCTGGTTATGTGCGTGTGGTCTCATATGGATTTGTGGTCTCACAGAAGTGTGTCTCTGCACCCCTGTATCTGCCCACGGATCTCTCTGTGGTGAGTGCGGTCTGTGCCCAGGCAGCTCTGCTCGCTGGCTGGGTTTCTGGGTTTATCTGCGTTCGTAGGTGTACATGGGCCTGCCCATGTCTCTGAATGTCAGGGCACATGTCTGGGTCCACGAGGCCATGGCACTTCAGGGGAGTCTGTGTTCATGTGCTCATGCATGGCAGTGTTTCTGCCTGTGTAATGTGTCTCAGTGGGTGCCTATGGATTTCTTAATGTGTCAGCTTATAAGTCTGGGTTCATGTGCCTTCACCTCTGAGTCTCTGCCTGCAGCATGTGTCAATGCGTCTCCGCACATGTCAGTCTATGTTTGCATTCCGGTATCCACACAGGTCCATCTGTGGGAGCCTGCATCCATGTAGAGGGGCCCAGGGGCCTGTCCATCTGAGTCTGTGTGTCTGAAACCCTCCTCCAGGCACCAGCCCGGAAGGCGCCTGCCTCCCCACCCCCCGCCTCTGACAGCCTTGGAGAGAGCAGCACAGTAAATTCATGGCTGCCTGGCTGGGAAACAGGCGGCTGCAATGGAAAGGAAGTGTGGATTTGCATATTGAATTAAAATTAAGAGCTAATTATGCAAATAAATTATGACATTTGGCAGGAGAATTTGCTTCAAGATCATTTATTACGTTCTTTTTATAACAGTGTGAGCATTTAACGGTCAAAGACAATATTTTAAGGGAAAATTAACGCAAGATTATTAACCTAAAAACAATTCCACATTAATGAGATGGTGAGCTGGTCCCCCCACACACCTGGGCAGGTCTATGCTGAGCTGGGAAGACCTTTTTCTCCTCCCTCCCTTCCTTCCCTCGTCTGTAGGGGGCAGGTTAGGATGGGTCCTGGGAAGGGAAAGGGAATGTTAGGGTTTGCTTCTTCTTCAATTGGGGTGCTGAGGTGAAGCTCCTACCTGAGATCAGAGCCCTGGGCTGAGTTTCCGAGGCCACACCGAGGAGCCGAGCCTCACTCCCACACACCCCTCCTATGATGATGAAAAACAGTCCTGGCCTTGGGGGCCTCGTTCTAAGAGGAAAACAGCCCCCTGCCCTGTAAAATGATCCCGGAAATACCAGTTGGGATGGGACCTGAAAAGTAGGGTTTAAACAGCCTGGTTGTGTCCCACCTCTGACAGCTTCCACCCCCTCCTCTTCCCAGGTGGTAAACCCAGATTCCCTGATGACCCCACCGCCCACGCCCTGGTGCTCCGGAGTGTTGGGTTCTAGAGTCTTCTGGGTCTCATTGTCTCTCAATTTTCTCTGCAACCTTAATGTCAACCTAGTTTTTCTTTTGTGCCCGGGGGTGTGGAGGGGGGGAGTGGCAAGGAAAAGGGGGCTCTAATCTGTGTTTCCCTGGGACCAAACCCATCCTAGATCAAGTGGGAGTGAGCCCCAAAGGAAGAGGTAGGTGATGTCCTCCACTGGCTGACTTTTCTCTCTCCCTGTGTGTGTGGGGGAGCGGGGGAGGGGAGGAGGGTGTCTGCTCTACCCGATCCCTGGGGTGGCTCTGTGGTGTGCAGACTCTTTTAGGGCAGGCCTTTGTCTGCAGAGTGGACTCATGGGAGGTATCCCAAGGCCTCCCCATGGACTACTCTGCTCAGTGAAAGCCTTGGGTTTCCAGAAGGTCCTGCTCTGATGCAAACGTGCTCCCTGGAGGCGTGATGCTCTGGCCTGTCATTGCTTGATGTCAGTATTTGGTTTCCCCTGGGATGGCCATGGGGAGGGACACTGTTCCTCATGCTGGCCCAGCATGTTACCCGAGTTGTGCAAACCTTCTGTGAGGGAAGGGCCAGGTACCACCGGGGCAGAGTAGGGTGGCAGCAAAGACTATGACTTTGGGCTTAGGAGACCCTTCAACTCAGGAGTCCTGAGGTCACATCCTCTCTGTGCAATTTATTGGCAAGTCCCTTCCCCACTGTGCTGGGCATCTGTCCTTTAGGTCTACTCCCACCCTTCTTCACCCTGTTCTGTGCCGGGGGGCAGGGGGCTGGCCTGCACAGCCTGCGTCAACTAGCTCCCTTGGGTTTGACCCAAAGGGGTCACCAGAAAGAGATGAGGGGTTCAGAGTATTTCTGACCTTGACTCCCTCCCATCCAGGCTACTGTGGACCTGCTGCAACTCCCCACGAAAGGCCACAACTCTCCACACAGCTGTCTCCTGGTTCTGGTCATTTTTCTCCATCCGTCTTTATCCCTTTTAGACCTGGTTGGTCATGGCTTCCTGCCATTACTAACCTCAAGATACTGCATCATCACTTATGCTTTTCCTATTCCTTGCCCACACCTTTGTAAATAGTTATTTTATTAAACTCTCCTCCCTTGACCCAACAAAGTATGTCACATGTTTCCTGTCAGAACTGGCTGGCACATTCCCAATGCACTTCATTTTCCTCATCTGGAAAAGAGGGATGATAATAGACAGCTGACAGGTTACTGGCACACATCCAGTGAGATCATGTACATCCAGGCATGTTGTAATGTATCGATTACAAATCGAAATGCGTGTTTCCCAGGTAGAAACTAGACCTGGAACTAGGCCGATGTTGAAACCATCTCTGTTATGAAGATTCTGTGTGGCCTTGGATAAGTCCCTTCCCCTCTCTGGTTTCTCATTGATATGTGCAAGGGCTGAACTCCTAACTTTAAGGTCAGTGTTGAGAAAGGGTGATTCTATGTTCATTTTGCTATTGAGGAAAGAGAAGTCAGGTGACTTGCCCAAGGTCACATAGCAGGTTTATGGCCACCTGCCTGGGAGTCTCTCTAGGACATAGGAGCCTGGGTGGAGCCTCACTGTTGGACCTTGGAGACTTGGTGGAATAGACAGGCCTGGCCAGAGGTGTCCGGGGCTGGGTGTCTGCCCCCAAGGCTCACTCTGCCTCCAAGGGCAGGGTGGAGCATCCCCTAGGGAGAGAAGGTAGGATTATTAATAACAACACTAATAAGAGAGAGAAAACAAAGTTGGCAGGGTCTGGGCATTTTTTAAATAAAGAAATTTCCCTCATCTCGTGGTTAATTTAAAAGGTTTATTTCTTGAAATGAATCCTCTTCATCAAACCCCCGATCCTTGAAGATCGGAGGCGACTGCGAGTGCCGGTAATGAATTGATTTGTAACGTGAGCGACACGGCGCCCTCCCACCCGTGCCCACTGCGGGCCCTTAATCTGTGGTGTTTACGGGGAAATGAGCTTCTCCATCTCCTGGCCTGAAACCCAGCACCAGGCACTGGACCCAGCAGGTGAGACCCAGGCCCAGGCCAAGTGGGTAGCCCCACCCAGAAGGTCTATCTAACAGACCACCCCTCCCGGCTCCCAGAACCCCTCTCCCTTCTCTTAAGGGCAGGGTCAGAAGAGCCCATCAAACCAATGCAGCCCACCACACTCTAAGCCACCTAGAGCCACACAATTGTCAGACACACCCACGTAGTTGCACACCAAGTTACACTGGCCCATCATCGCACCACAGTTGCACTAAGCTGCACAATCTTACAGCGTCACATAAGCAGTCTCCCTTCAGGCATAGAAGCAGGAATGTAGTCACATGTACTTATATAGTCCCCTCCCCTATACTTGTTAATGTGAGGCACCCAGTCCTAGAAATGCATCTGGGCTCAGACATCCAGACACACAGGAGCACATGTCCTGGACATGAGCCCCACATTTCTACAGGCATGACCACTAATTTGTGAATAGTTGGCAATGCAGGCATGGTAGCATGGCGTGGTGGAACTAGCATAGGCTTTGAGTCACAGAGCTGGATTTGAATCTAAGTCTCATTGCTTCCAATCTGTTTGACCTTTCTCAGTCTCAGTTTCATCATCTGTGGATTGGAGCAACAGCATCTACATAATAAATGTAAAGCTTTTGAACTTTACATTTCAAAATGGCAGGGACCTTTGTGACAGAGAATGTATGTTGAGTATTTGTAGAGCTTTGGCATAGACTAGGGGCTTAAGTATATAAATAATATAATTGCTATCTGCTACTGTACCCTCAACACCTACTACAGCACTTGGTATACATTGAAGTAAATTTATGTTAAACTATGCCCAGTCCATAGTCGATATTAATGAATGGTAATCATGAAAAAGAGGGAGGTGGAGAAATACTAACCACTTAGTGAAAGTTTGCAGTGTGCCCAGAACTGTGCTAAATACATACAAAGGTTATTTCATTGAATCCTCTCAACAAGTCTATGAAATTGTTCAAATATATACCCATTTGCAAATGAAGGAATTGGACACAGGAAAGTTGAGTAGCTTGCCCAAGATCATGTAGCTGGTAAGTGGAGGAGAGGGGGTTTGAACTCAGGTAGTCAGACTCCATAGCCTGCTTGGGTTGTGGGTAATGCTGACAAAAACACAGGAACAGCCTTGCTCTTCAGGTGGACCCATGTGTTCGTGAGGCAGAGCTAGTTACCCTTTAATCCTTGCCCACATCGTGAATGTCACCTTGAAGTTCCCACTGATGCCCTCAAAGTCATAGGCCAGAGGCTTGAAGATGTCTCTAGTGGCAGGTCTGTGCCAGGTGAATGGGCAGAGCAGGATGTGAGTGGCTCTCAAGCCCATCACATGCCCCAGCCTGGGCACAGCCTCCAAACCTGACAGAGGCCTTTCATTGCTTCTAGCTTCCCCAGCTCTTCGACCTCTATTGATCTGTGGTGCCGAGATGGACTTCTCTATTTGGAAATCACTTTGAAGTGGATGAACCAAAACCCAAAATGCCCTTGCGTATGTCCACATGGCAATATTCTCCCTCCTGCCTTCCAGCTTTCTGATTTGGCCACTATCATGTTTGCTGCTACCACATGAAGGCCAGCAGGGCTACAACCCTTCTCCTCATCCTAAGGGTTCCCTTCCTGCCTGAGGTAGTGGGTCAGCTGAGACAGTGGCTTGGTCACTGGCTGAATCTAGGATGAAGGAGCCACACTCAGCCCAAATCCTCCTCAGAGTGTCAAGGCCAGTCTTCTTCTGGGTCCAACTCTCCTGGGCTTCAGATGGGCTTCTCTTTTTCCTCATGTCCACAGTCCCCTCCCCATGGCAGCCCCAGGGACAGTGTGGACCTTCCTGAATGGCCCTCTAGGCCTGGGCTCAGCCAAAGAGTCCCAAGGCAGCCCCTCAAGAAGTGAGACACCCCAGGTCCAACCTGGAAGATGTGGGAGTCACTGTGGGCCTCTTCCCACTCCCCATGCTGCTCTGCACATCCACGTCTTCCTCACTCACGGTACAGTGCCAAGTGGGCACAGGGTGAGGGCGAGGGACCGGGCTCCCCTCCTGCAACTTCCTAGAAGAAAATCATTTTTTATAACTGTTGGAATCCTGATTGAGCTGTCAAAAGTACATGAAACCAGCTACATGAACGGTAAACTATCCATCAGTCACAGGCCTATTTGTTTTGAGACAGTATAAACATCTCGCATTTTTCTTCAAGATAGAAAATAATACTTACCCCATCACACCCAGGTAATTTGGCCCCCACACCAAGAAGAAACTTATTAGTCACACTGGTCTGTTCCCTGCTTGTCTCCCAAATCTTTTTATTGTTTTTCCCACTAATTCCACTTTCCTTGAAGCATCAATTCAGTTCTGCCTTTCAGCTTTCTCTCTATCTGTGGAAAACCAGATCTAGCAAACCACCCCTCCTCCTCAAGTTAACAAGAGCTAAGGGGAAGCATGAAAGAAGTCATTCTTGAAGATACAAGTAAGTTTGGGTCTCAATGTACAGTTTCTGGTCCTCCAGCCAAGAGCACTGACCCAGGAGGATGTGTGGCCAGCTCCCAACCTGCCTTCTGAGGAGTGTGATGAGGCCCCTCCTGCCCACCTGGTCTGGGGTGATGCGGAGGAAGAAGAGAATGTATCCATCTTTTTGGGTGAGATCTCTCCTCCTGCTCACCTGGTCAGAGCTTTGTCCCTTGAGTGCAAGGGAACACGTGACAGGAACTGAGGTATTTTTTGAGCCATGGCTTTCTCTCTTATCTCTCCTCCGGTCCCCACAGTTTGGTTTCCACAAAACTTGACCTAGGGCAATGACCCCAGCTGCCAATGATAGGGATGAATGGATAGATAGATAGATAGATAGATAGACATAGATGATAGATAGATAGATAGATAGATAGATAGATAGATAGACTCAAACATAACCTGAAATACATATCCCCACATTGAGCCTAAGGACACATGCAATACAGCATAGGAGTTAAGGCTCTGAAGGCAGACATTGAAACCTACCCGCTTCACTCATCTCTAGATGTGTCACGTTGGCTAAGTTAGTTGACCTCACTCAGCATTCCTCAACAGGAAAACGAGAATAATAATAGGATCTACCTTGTGGGACTGTGAGAATTCGATGACAGTCGCCGTTATTACAATGCCTGGCATAGAGTACGTGTTGAGTAACTGATTACTACTACTATTACCATCAAATGATACTCACTTTGCACACACGTGTAAGCACTTACGCAAATCAGAATGTCTTCTAAACTTGGATAATGCACACACATGTGCCAACATGCACATACTGCCAGAGGTGGAGGCCAGCATGCGGAGGTGTCACAGGGTGGTGGTTAGGAGGGCACTCGGGAGCCAGACAGTTAAAATGCAAGCTCTGCCATTACTTGCTGTGTGATCTGTGATGCCGAGTAAGTTACTTAACCTTAGCTTTTCCATCTGTAAGATGGGAAGAATAATCATGGTCCCTCCTTTATGGAATTATTGTGAAGGTTAATTTGTTATATGTATAAAGCACTTAAAACACTGTGTTTGCTAAACACAAATCATTCTCACAACCTCGTAAGCTAACACTTGTCTAGCCCCTAGAGAGTGCAAAGCGAACTCTCCTGGAAACCGTACCCTATGAAGTGATTTGTCCTTGAATATCTAAAGGAGGCTTTGTAGCAAACCCAAATGGCCCCTCCTGCAGGGCCAGAGCATTGCCAAAGTGGGGGATGCCCTCCCACTGACTCCCTAGATTTGCCCCCAAAGTGGTAGAACCCAGCCCTGAGTGACTGTGGGGGACCCCAGAATCATAAAGTGAGGGGGCATTTTGCATGGGAAACAGGGGGTAACTGGCCTTCTCCTCCCCACTTCTCCTCTGGGGCCTGAGCCAGAGCCAGCAGTCACCAGTGCAGCCGAGGCTGTGCCCAGCATGGCGCTCCCTCCACATACACCCCACACACACGTGTGTGTGCATGTGAGGCTGAGACTCCAAGCTGGGAGGAGTCCAGGGTGAGCTGGCCAGGGGCTCCAAGGCTGGAGAACAGCAAGCCGACTCCCAGCCCCCTTCCCGGCCTCCTGTGTCCTGCCCGGGGCTGCCACTAGGAGGCTAATGAAAAGGGAAGAGGCAGGCCAGGGCTCGGGCCAGCAGGAGACAATGTGAGGCAAGAGGGGGGCAGCCCTGAGTCAGGGACAGACAATGTCCCCATATGGGAAGCAGACGGAGCTGCCCTGCCCCCCTCGGTCCTGGGGCCTCCTGGGCAGCGGGCAGCAGTCTCAGCTAACGTCAGAGCTGGGTAGTTTGTGCTCAGGAAGAAGAGTCCTCTGAGCTGCTGGGGCAGGAAACGGGGCAGGAGGGAGCTCTCAGTCCAGCAAGTGCCTCCCAAAGGACTCCGCAGGGCCCTGGAGCCAGGAGCACACCCACGGGCCTCACAAGTACACACACAGGGACCACTTTCTGATCTAAATATTTTATTTTTATGTTTTTAATATATATTTTTAATTGATTTCAGAGAGGAAGGGAGAGGAAGAGAGAGATAGAAACATCAATGATGAGAAGGAATCATTGATTGGCTGCCTCCTGCACGTTGGACCGAGCCCGCAACCCAGGCATGTGCCCTTGACCGGAATCGAACCTGGGGCCCTTCAGTCAGCAGGCCGATGCTCTATCCACAGAGCCAAAACCAGGCAGGGCTGATCTAAATATTTTAAAAATATACCATCATTCATGCCCATAGCAGAAGAATAAACAATACAGGAGTCTGTGGAGTAAAATGTGAAAAGTTATTTTGAATACTTGCCTTTAGGCAAAGGGCACTCTCCATTGTGAGTCTGTGGAGGATCTGCTGCTGGTCACACTTTCTCATCGAGGCCAGGCTTCCCCGGGAGCAGAGCCCTGCGGAGGGCGCTGGAGGAGCCTCACACAGCCCTCCCCTGTCTGCCATTCCAGGTTGTAAATCTGAAATGGTTCCATGTCCACCCACTTCACCATCTCTCAAGAATTAAAAAAATCTTGTCTTTTTTAAATGCCAAGCTCCATTTTTAGTTTTATAAGTTTCTCCTTGTCTTTAGAATGTACTTCAGCTTGCTTGTTTGGGCTCATAATTATTTGTTGCTTGTAATTGAAAGGTATGAGTGAAGTTTTTAGAATTTCACAGTGACACGAGGAGGCTTTTGAGCATCGGGCCACAGTCAGGCTATCCCCTCTGAAGACATGAAAATCCAGTAGCCAGAAGGAAAAAAAGGAAGGAAGGAAGGAAGGAAGGAAGGAAGGAAGGAAGGAAGGAAGGAAGAAAGAAAGAAAGAAAGAAAGAAAGAAAGAAAGAAAGAAAGAAAGAAAGAAAGAAAGAAAGAAAAGAAAGGAAAGAAAGAAAGAAAGAGAGAGAGAAAGAAAGAAAGAAAGAAAGAAAGAAAGAAAGAAAGAAAGAAAGAAAGAAAGAGAAAGAAAGAAAGAAAAGAGAAGAAAAGAAAATCCAGCCGAGGTCAGTGCCCCTCCAAGTCCCAGCCTGGAGTCTCTGGGCCTCAGGATTACACTAGTCTTTTGTCTGGGGAAGGGAACTAGCAATGATCGGGCCCCTCCTATGTCAGACCCTTTAGACAGAGCCTCAGGAACTGTCAGAACAGGCCCTGGATGGGGTTTCACCTGCAGTTCCCACCACCAGGGAAGGATCCCAGAGAAGGACTCCGATTGGTCCCCACGGATCAGGTGTCCCAGGCCAGGACCAGGTAACCTTGGCCAGGGGTGGTAGAGGGTCAGGAAACAGTCTCTGAGATTCCATGTTGGTTTCCAAAAGATCGTGGGGCTTGGCCAACCATAACAGATGACTACTACAATAAATTCTTCTAATCTGCACAAGTCTGTGAGATAAGAAAATGGGATGCCCATTTCACAGGTGAGTAAACTGAGACTCAGGACACAGACAGGTTAGCCTAGAACCTGAATCCAAAGCCACGTCTGTTTGACTCTGAAGCCTATGCCCTTGACATGTATAATGCTGATTCCCTCAATGGAAGGAACAGAAAGTCAATGTGAAATACCTTTCTAGTAGGCCAGTTGTATGCCCAGCACTATGCTAAGCCACGTAGAGCAGTCATTGCTGGGCCAGATAGGGGGTTACATGCAGTGAGAAAGGAATCACAGAGGAGTCACTTCTCATTAGATGATCAGTAATGGAGGTGGCATGTGACCTGCTCCTGGAAGGTGGGAACATCAGCGAGTTATTTGAGCCAAAGGAACCAGTGTGAGCAAAGTTAGACAGGCCAAAGTGTGAGATATATTTGAGGAACAGCAGAGAGACCAGTTTGGTCAAAGCTTAGGAAAGGATGTGGGAATGAAGCTAGAATGATAGACTTGTGGCCGGTCATGACTGGAGACAAAACCTCCTGGAGGTAAAGGGTGCATACAGGCTTTGGAACCTCAGCCCAGGGTGTAAAATCCTGGCAACTTGTTTGACCTCTCTGTATCTGTTTCCTCGTTTGTAGAATAGGATAAAATTAAAATAGCTACTTTGGATTGTGGTGAAAATTGAATGAAATAACATATGAAAACAATGCTTTGAAGCAATAACTATTATCATACGGTGAGTTGGATTTTAACACACATTGGGAGCCATGGAAGAGTTCCAAGTAGGGCTGTGACATTGTATTAATTTCCTGGGGCTGTAACTAACTACCACAAACTGGGTGGCTTAAAACAACAGAAATTTATCCCCTCACAGTTCTGGAGGCTCAGGGTCTAAACTCAAGGTGTCTGTAGGGCCCTGCTCACTGCGAAGCCTCTTCTGGTGTCTGGTAACCCCAGATGTTTCTCGGTTCGTGCAGCGTTACTCAGATCCCTGCCTCCATCTTCACACGGCCATCTCCCCTCTGTGTCTGTCTTCACAGGGCTTGTTCCCCTCTTCCTGTAAGGACACCAATCATATTGGATTGAGAGCCCACCTTACTCCAGTGTGACCTCGTCTTAATTTACATCTTACTTACATCTGCAAAGACCCTATTTCCAAATAAGGTCACAGTCACAGGTACCTGAGGTTAGTACTTATTTGGACAAATTTTTTTTTTAGGGGGGGAAGGGCACAATATAAGCCATAACAGACATGGTCAGTGCTGTGCTTTGGATAGATTGATTTAGAAGGGGTGAGTGGGATAAACGACACCTTAGAGCAGTGGTTCTCAACCTGTGGGTCGCCAACCTGTGGGTCGCGACCCCTTTGGGGGTCGAACGACCCTTTCACAGGGGTCACCTAAGATCATCGGAAAACACATATATAATTACATATTGTTTTTTGTGATTAATCACTATGCTTTAATTATGTTCAATTTGTAACAATGAAAATACATCCTGCATATCAGATATTTACATGACGATTCATAACAGTAGCAAAATTACAGTTATGAAGTAGCAACGAAAATAATTTTATGGTTGGGGGTCACCACAACATGAGGAACTGTATTAAAGGGTCTCGGCATTAGGAAGGTTGAGAACCACTGCCTTAGAGAGACAGGAGGGAAGGAGACTGCTCAGGAAGCAAGAGTCAGGGGGTCTGATTTGGGCAGTGGCAGTGGGATAAAGATTGTATAGGAACTGACAGTTGCTAGGATGGGGAGGGATGAAGAAGTGGGGAGAAGGGAGTGTCCAGATGATTCAGAGGCTTTATAAGTGAAAAGTGAGGCCATGAGGAGGGGTGTGTGGGGGGGCCCATTAGACTCCACGCTCTTGGAAGGCAGAAACCGTGTCCTTCCCTGGGTGTCCTTAGTGTCTGGCAGTGTCTACATGTTGTAAGTGCTTGAGAAATGTTTGCCAAAGAAATGAATGTGTTCGTTTTTGCACATGGTGAATCTGGCATACCATTAAAACAGGCAGGTGGAAATCCAAGCCTGTCCTTTGGGAGATAGAGTTTGGGGTTAGAAATCTCGACTGGGCGTTCATTTCCAGAGAGATTACAGGTCACGTTGAAATTGACAGAGCTTATAAAAATGCAGGGGGTGGGGCGTGGAGAAGAGGTTTGAGGGCAGAATCGTGGGGCACAGTTATATTGCGGGGAAGGGAGAGAGCAGAAGAGCTGGTGGGAGGCCAGAAAAGGCACTTCAGAGATGGGGGAAGGGAGGCAGGAAGGTGCAATGTCACGGAAATCAAGAAAGGAGACGTTTCAAGGAGGAGGGGTGGAGCTGCTGCCAAATGCGCAGAGGTCGAAGAGAAGAAATACCAAGAGGAGCCTGTGGATTTCCTAATTAGGAGACCGGCAGCAGTGTCCCCACCTGGTCAGGGCAGGAGGAGGTGAGGGGAGCCTATTGGGGCAAAGAGCCAAAGAAGAAAAGGAGTACGTGTACATCCGTGTGTGTGCATGTGTGCAAGCGCTGTCACACGCCTCACGCCTGTGTGGAACTGGTGGTCTCTGAAATACAGCAGAAACGCGAAAACCGTCATGGGGGGCTTGCAAGTGAGATGATGACTGGACATGGAGGTGGAGAGGAGCTGGCTGGGGAGAGGGAGAGTCATTCTTAGCGCCTTATGACGCTTCTATGGGGGCAGAAGTCAGTGATGCCCCTGCAGATGAGAAAACAATGCCTAGCTCAGCGCTCAAATCCCAGAGGCCAGGTTTCTGTTGCAACTGCCTCTGGGGGAAGGGGTGGGGGAGAGGAGAATGGGGCCTTGTCTTCAGTCCTTTCGTCCATATGGAGTCCTCACTGCTGTCAATCTTGTTTATCACTATATCCCTATGGCCCAAATCAGTGTCTGGCACAGTAGGAGATGCTCAGTAAATATTTATGATTGGAAGTGACAACATCACTACTGCCAACTAAGATCAGTTAAGCCCCTGCTATATGCCAGGCACTTTACGTTTATTAAGTAGGGACTATTATTAGCCCCACTCAACAGATGAGAAAATAGCAGTTCTGAAGGATTTAGTGCGCTTCCAACCGTCGCTCAGTTAGGAAAACGGTAGAATCAGAATTTGAACCCAGGTCTCTGTGGCCCAGAACTCTCACTCTTGACCATGATGAGTATTATGCTGTGGGAATGCATGAGTCTGTGGGGAGGGATAGCCTGTGTCTTTGCTCTGTTCTGCTCTGCATGTATTTGTGGTTGTGCACAGGTGCATGTGTTCGTAGATCCTTGTGTGTGTGTGTGTGTGTTACTGTGTGAAAGGGTGTACCTGTATTCAGTTGTGTGTTCTTGTGGGTTTGTGAGTACGGACGCTGTTCCACATCCAGCACACAGGTTTCAGTTCCCAGTGTGTTTCTGCTTGAGGCAGTAATGGTTGAATTTAGCTTTCAGTTGCATTCAGAGCCCAGTCTTGAGCTCACCTCCTCCTCAGAGGGCTCATGGGGGTGGGGGTGGGGGGTCCCTGCCCCTGACAGTTCTGCCCATAATTCTCCTTCCTTGTTTAAAGGGGCCAGTGGGTTTAATGATTAGTTACCACCTTGTCGATATTCTCACCCAGGAAGAGGATGAATGGTGAGGCGCTGCCCCCACCAGACACACACACACACACACACACACACACACGCATTTTGTGGCAAATTAAGGATGAGGAAAGGACCCTTCAGCAAGGGAATTTGGGGGAGGGAAGCTCCAGAGAGGCTCTGCAGGGATCTTGGAAGGCCTTTTCTTGTGATTCTCCAACTGCTCCCACAAAGGGGCTCCTGCCGGCAGGAGCGCCCTCCTCCCACCCTCCTCCCAGCCCTCCCTCTCCAAGTCCTCCAGGTTCTGGGAGCAATGGGAAGACCACCTGGTGAGCGAGGCCCTCCTTGAGGTGGGAGAGCATGCCTGTCCAAGTTCTCATTGTCATGTACTTGAAAGTACCTGTGTCTGTATGTTTCTGTGTCTTTGCGAGTTTCCATTTTCATGTGTTTGTCCACCAACCATCCATGTACCCAAATGTATAATGCAGTCCACAGACGTATTTGGGTCTTTCTGTCCTTCGTGTTCATCTGTGGCTGCCTCTGCCCACGACACATGTATCTATGTGGGGTACATCCATGTCTGCGTCTATGGGTGTGCATGTACAGATATGTGTATGTGTATGGGGGTGTCTGAGTCCTGCTATGTGTCCTTGCCCTTCACAGTTATCAAGTGCTTCTCTCTTCCCATCCTGCTCTGGGTCCCGAACCCACTTCCTGATGTCCTGGGAAAGAGCTGGTGGTCTCACTGAGAAGGGGCTGAATGAAACTTCCATCCCTCCCCCTTCTCACAAAACTTCAAAGGCAGGTCATGGTGACTCAGGTGCCAAGTTATGGATCTCTGACTCCATCTGCAGCCCTTGCTCACTAGGCCTTACCCCTGCTGGGCTCCTGAGTCCTCATGGTCTTGAACCTGGGTCTCCTCGTTGCCCAGAGGGTATGTCTACCCGACCCTTAGTGAGTCCTCACTGCCCTGTGCTGGGAGCCTCAGAAATGAAATCCATTTGTGTTCTGCTACCCAACCTCAGCCGAGTCTCCCCAATCCCACTCAGGTCAGAGGCCACACCACATCTGTTTAGTGACTCACCCTCTGACATAAATGTCTTTGGACGCAAATTCCAAGGCACCCATACTTCGTAGCTTCTGATCCCTAACCATTAACCCGCAACTCTTGACACTCTTTGACTCACAGCATCTGCCCCCCAACCTAACTACACTGGATCCAGCCGTGGAAGGAAGGGGAAGAGAAGGGGCCTGTGCAGCCAGTTGTTCCCCTTATGTCAGGACCCAGAGCCTGGGAGGGGAGACAGGCGGCCTGGGGCAGCTGAGGAGAGGAACAGGGAAAAGTAAGCAGGGAGCGGCTGAGTTTGGCAAAAAAGAAATGCTAGGACTCAGGTCCAACCTCCAGCAATCCCCCTGCCCCTGCCACACACACATGCACACACACACACTCACACACACTCACCCTGTTGGAAGGTGACATTTGCTATTAACCTTATATTGGGCCATTTTGTAAATCAATGTCACTTACATTTAATAACAAGTGTAATCAAAGGAATTATGCAAATTTAATTTGATGCTTCTTGAATTATGCAAATCTGCGGTGCACATAATGTTCTCTGACATGTGCCCGTTGGAGAGAGAGAGAGAGCAGGGGAGAAAGTGGGGAGGGGCTGGGAGAGGACGGCTAGGGCTGGGACTGAGGGAGAGAGGAGGGTGGGATGGGATGAGAGGAAGACAAGGTGGTGGAAGGCAGCAGAGCAGTGCAGCCCAGGGGCTCTCTATCAAGGGGAGAAGAGGTGGACAGGTCTGGTTCCTCCACCTTCTCCCTATTCCCCTCTCTGGCTCCAAACTTTTACTCCCTCTCCCCACTCACTTGTACTCAGTGTCTTCTTCTGTGAAATGGGAGTGGCCAAAAGGGCAGACCACTCATGGGTCCAAAACTCCTGAAATAGCTTGGTCCTCTGATATGTCGGCTTCTCAGTCCTAGCCCTCATGGCAAGGTGACCTGTTGTGATACTAGGCATTAAAGTTGTCTATTTTGTTCTTTATGGTCTTGAGATCCTGGCAGTAGGATTTGCACCCCCCATCATATAACAATAAAAATCTGCTGACCCACTCCCAGGTACATATTGTGACAACTGTAACATGGTGATAATACACTCATATTGACATGTGCATTTATATCTGAGATGACACAGTTGTACACATCCTGTTAAATACACATACTGTATAAATATAGCCAGTGACAATCAAATGTGGACCTAGTTACTCCCAGGGACCTGCATGAAGGTGTGTTCTCTAATACATGAACATTTAAAATGTCACCTGGATATACCTGGGCCCAAGAGATATTGATTCCTAGTCATGCTTTATTATGCTTATGGCCAAATACATGCTAACACTGACATATGAATATACAAAGTACATTCCCTGGTGCCGACACACTCACTGACCCTTGAAACAAACTCAGTGATCCCGGAAGCTCTTGGCTGGAACGGTGCCCCTCCTTACTGGGCAGACTCTATCCGATGTTTATTTGGCCTTAACCTCAATGGAGTAGGGCAAAAATCATGACACCTTGAATGGAAGTGGCTTTGCATTGTAAAGAGATGGGCCAAAGTGAGGGGTAAAGACCACCCAGGCCATGCACCTGCTCCTCAAATGCTGGGTGCTGGTTAGAGCCATGAAGGGATGGCTCAGGAGGTTACATCAAGGTCCCAGTTGTGGACCAGCTCCTCACAAACCCTCATCTCCTCCACAGTCCTCACCCGCCACTAAGGCCATCCCAGGCTGGCCCAGAGCCTGGTCTGTGTACGCAGGGCAGAGCAATGGTGGGTTCCTCTGCCCTGAGTGATGAGGGTAGAAAAGAGGTCTGTCCCTTCCCTGAGATGTCAACTTAAATCCTCAAGTGTTCTTGTGAAGAGTATGGGACAAGCACACATATTATTTTCATTTTCCCTCTAAGTTCTGTCGGGTTTATAGATGATGCCTTCTCTCTCTCTACTCCTTTTCAACTCCATCCTCATGCTTGTAGTCTAGAAACCTGCTTCTTTTTACTATTAGTTGGGTAGAGTGACCAGGGGTTTAATGGGGAGGGGGGGGGTCAGGGGTCAGAATGTACCTGTGAGTGAAGGTGTGTCAATGGCAGTGTACCTGTGCATAAGTGTTACTGTGTCTCTGTTCTGAGTGTCATCATGTCTCAGAGTATTTCTCCTTGTCATCCGTGGGTCATTGGGTCATTGGCATGTCCATGGGTTAGAGAGTATGTTTGTGTTTGCTCTTTCTGCTCATCATTTCTGTATCAGTGCACTGGAGTTATTTTGTTTTGACATTGTTTTCCTGTGTATCTCATTCTGTGAACGTGTCTCACCCTCTCCCTGAGTCAGCATGTTCGAGTCGTCACAGAATGTAACCCTGTGCCCCATTTCATACAGTATGTGAATGAATGGACACTTCCTGTGTCACACTGTGAATATTGTCATGTTGGAATTTTTATAATGTGTTCTGTGTATGTTACCATGTATGAGTTGTCAAAATGTGTGTATCATCACACTGGGGCTGTTAGGATGTCTGAGTTGATACAATGTGTGCCTAAATCTCTCTCACCACGTTTGAATGGCCCAGTGTGTGTTTCCATGCTTGAGTTGTCATTGTGTGTTCTTGTGAGCAAGCATGTTTCAGGAGGCAGAGTGTGAGTCATAGGTGTAAACTGTCACCATGACTATATCACTGTATTTGCATTATCACAATGTAAGGCTGTATGTGTTGTCAAGTTTGAGTTATTAAGGGGTATCATTGTATCCCCTGTGACATGGCATGTCATCAGTTTTGAGTTGACGCAATGTGTGTAATTGTGTCACATTTATTTATTTATTTGTTTGTTTATAAATATATTTTCATTGACTTCAGAGAGGAAGGGAGAGGGAGAGATAGAAACATCAATGAGAGAGCATCACTGATTGGCTGCCTCCTGCACGCCCCACACTGGTGATCGAGACCTTCAACCTGGGCATGTGCCCTGACCAGGAATCAAACCATGACCTCCTGGTTCATAGGTCGATGCTCAACCACTGAGCCATGCTGGCTGGGCTGTGTCACCTTTATTTTAATTCTCCCTAAATTGTGAGGGTAGCACCAGATTTGAATGTTCACAATATGTCTCTGTGTGTGACTCCAAGTTTGAGTTACCATGGGTTATCTTGGTGTGACAATGTATTTGCATTTTAACAATATGGTGTGTATGTCTGTTTGAGTTGGCACAGTGTATATGCCATCGTGTTTGAGCATCCTGTTACAAAATGTTGGTGTTGTTACATGTGTGTCTGTGTGAGTCACTGTGTTTCAATTGTCACAGTGCATGATTGTGTGTCACCCTGTATAAGTTATGCATCTGTAATTAGGTTACAGTGTTAACATACATACCTGTGAATATCATGTTTAAGTCATCATGATGTATACTGCCATGCGTACGGTGTTACAAAGCCTGTTTGCCACAATTGTTGAGTGTATTACCATGTTTGAGTTGTCAAAGTGTATGTGTGTTGCCATGTGTTTCAGTGTTTCCCTCTGTGAGTTTGCACATGTGTCTATGTGGATCTGAACATGTTTGAGGTATTGCAGCATCTGTGGGTCACCATGTTTGAAGTGTCTCTTTAAATGTGTGTGACAACCATTTCTCAGCATGGGTTCAAAAGTGAAAGACTCTGGAATGAGAGGGAAAGAGGGGGAGAAGGAGGTGGGAGGGGCCGGGCCATGATCTAGACAGGGTGGGAAGGGGGATGGTGGAGGTTAAGGACAGAGTGGGCTCTAATTGGCCCGTGGTGAATTATTCACATGTATAATCCTCGCAGAATTTCAGCTCGGGCAGTGCTAGTAAATGCTGTGCATGTTTAAAAGTCATTTCCATAAGTAAGTGCAATTTCTCTACTGTTTGCCCCTGTTTAATGAAGTGAAATCTTGTTTGCATTCCTCCCAATTTCCCAACGAAAGGCGCCCAACCGTTCGCACCAAAATTACACCGCCCAAATTAAAAGTCGGGCTCCAAGGGAGGTGAGGGGACGGCAGTACTGGGCCCTTCTGGGAGGGCCTACAGAGGGGTGGGGAGCAGGCAGGAGGCAGGCCTGGGTTTTCAGCTCATTGCTTCCTACAGTTCTTGCAATTTCAAGGGCTCCCCCCCATGTTCCCCCCCAATTGCCCCCATCATGTTCTTGCTCCCCTTTGCCTCCCGCTTCTTTAAATAAATCCCTGGGGTACAGGAAGTTAGCATGATGTGTTTGTTGATGTATATGTAAATGCACCCCTGTGTGCATGTATACACGTGGTAATGTGTGTACTTGTGAAAGTGTGACATGCAACCATGCACTGTGACAACTGAAACACAATGATTTGCACAAACAATCTGACAACATAAACACAAATGAGTATATGTGTGTTTACGTATGCACCCCTGCCTATGGATGTATGTGGTTTTGTGTATGTGTCTAGCTTTATGTGTTGGGTGTATTGTGTGTGC
The DNA here is from genome assembly GCF_028538775.1 of Myotis yumanensis. Taxonomy (NCBI): domain Eukaryota; kingdom Metazoa; phylum Chordata; class Mammalia; order Chiroptera; family Vespertilionidae; genus Myotis; species Myotis yumanensis. Next base: position 18,690,841 of record NW_027223764.1, on the reverse strand, counting down.
CTTTAAGATGGATGGTTATATGGAGGATATGGATAAAGAAAAGGAGTGGAGTGGGGAGATGGTGGGTATTTGTATGGTTTCTCTATTGCCCAGAGTGGAATACTTAGCTCTTTGGCTAGGACCTACTCCATACCCACCCAACAGCTGATAACACCAAGACAGCAGGATCAAAGGAGTCAGCTCCTTCCACTCCATACCTAACACAAAGTCCCTGTGGACATTGCCCCTACAGCCCCAGCTTCATCTCTGTGCATGGTGTTTGAACAAAGGTTATTCCTGAATGGGCTGGCAGGAGACCCCTCAAGGCTCTACTCCTTCAAAGCTCCAACCTCTTTCTAGTGCCATGAGAGTCACTTCAGCAGGAATTCAATACCAGAACTGCAGATGACCTTTATTTGGATGAGCTGGAAGAGTGTTGGCAATGGGGTGACGTGAGGTTAAGGAAAAGGCAGGAAATGATGGCCCCACCCACCAAGGCCTCCCGCTGACCCCTGGAGTCCCTACTAAGGCCTCCTGAGGTTTTAGAAATCTGAGAGCCCAGGCTCTGGAAGCGAGAGAGTGAGTGGTGTCCTGTCCCTGTGTGAGGTGTGAGGTGTGAGATGGTGTGTCATAGGTCTTGGTAGCTGTAACCACCTCCACTAGCCTAATCATCTTCTGCTGCCGTCCTACTTCCAGTTTACCACTCAGCCTGGAAAGGACAGAGCAAATAGGTCACATAACCACAGTGAGACCATCACCCTCAGGTCCACGGACATTGGGACCTCCCCCCTCTCCTCAGCACATCCCAGCAGGACGCTGATGGAATAGCTGGAAGAGATTACAGTTGTTTGCTGAAGGTCTGGTAGAGGAAATCACTCAGAGGTGAGATCCTGCAGAAAAGGGCCCAATCGGTTAGTCAGAGTCAAGGGCCCTCCTTGGAAGGGGCTTCTTCTCCAACAGCTCTTTGATGTCCTTGGGGAGATGGGACATCCAGGCACAGGAGCAAAGTGTCATCCTGGCCATGACTCCCCACCTTCTATTTCTCCCTTATGCATTCTGCTATCACGTCAGCCCAAAGAATGGCTCCGGTTTCTGTCTTCGCGCTCAGAAACTATCCATGGCTTTCCACGGCCCAAAGGGAAACATTCCCTATTGCCTCTGTCATCAGGCAAGCAAGCCCTTCACAATAGGACGCTCCTTCCCCTTCAACCTGCTTTCCTACCTTAGCATCCAATGATGGCATCTGCATGGGGCACCTCAATACACCTCCTAGGCCCAAGCCAAGCAAGTAGGGAAACAGAATAGTTCCCCAGCATCCTCCATGCTCCCCTTCTCCCCACTTTTGTCCATGCTCTTTCTTCTGACTCAAATGCCAGCACCAGCCTCATCCCTATCCAAATTTCTGCCTAGTGGGGTCCTGAGGAACATCAAGGCAAGGTTTGATGCTACTACTTTCTCTAAGAAGACTT